>NC_045802.1:51688024-61688024 GCF_009873245.2 Balaenoptera musculus
TTCAAGAAAGAGTCTTCTTTAGTTATCTGCCCTTTTTTTAATGACAGTGGCTTTTATGCAGTAAAGGCAGACACGTTCTCAGGCAAAGCCCATTTCAGGCCAGAATTTCTGAAAGCCCTATTAATGTTTCATGCTAATCAAGGAGAGTGGGAAATAGAGCTGACAGGTGCTTTCTACTCTGCTTATTCCTGTCTTCCTGCATTAGACATTACTAGCTAAAAAAGGGCCAATGGGGTTCTTTTCCAATGCATATAGTAAGAAGGGCAAAAATTAAATGAGTCTTGGCTTAAGTTTCCTGCTGTTTTCCGTCTTGGATGAGCTGATAACATTCTTGGTCATATGGGTGCATTGATTATTAATAAATCTGTTTTACTCTAAACTGTAACCTCAAAAGGGATGTGCCATTTGGACCCAGCATTCCAGTACAGTGAGCCGTGCTATTTGTGAATCTATAAAATTTCCATCTGCATGTCCCGTGTTAAAATATTGTACCTACAAGTAATTTGAGCCTTTTGCCTATATCTGATATCTTTAATGGGAATTCCATGGGAGGATATGATAAATTCAGTCACCATCATGCTATCTAGGGACATAATTTAGATTGGAATAAATATACTTTCTCCTTTCTTTTCTAGAATGCTTACACAAAACCACACTTGTCAAAGCTCAATGCCAGAATGAATACATTCCATCACATCTACTCTAAGAAATGATAATATGTTGGTTGTGGGGTGTTTTTATTTTGTTGTTGTTTTTCATATATATACAATTTTAATCTGATTGGATCTATTAATTTGTGTATAAGATATCTTGTTAAATAAAATCCAAGTACCTTACTCTTATAGGAAAACTTTCATTTATGCTAACAATTATGTGCTTAAAAATGATAACTTAGCATGACTGACTTTTCCACATCTTTTATTCATAGAAAAACTTTTTTTCTTAAAGTGCATTTAGACATGCCAAAGACCATTACCTTCAACTTTAGCTACTGAGAGCCTGCCATTTTCTGACACCTGGTGTCTATCTTAGGAAGGTGGAATGTGACATATGGTGCCTTTGGGATAGAATAAAATATTACTGTGCGAAGTTTTCAGATAGCAAGGGTGAGTTCACAAAAATATGCTGATAGAAGAACAAACTACAGTTATCCATAATTGAGGGATATGGAAATAGTTAAGTTATTTTACCCCTACTTGAAGATGGAAACTTTTTCATGGTCAGTTGCCCAAGAAACATTAAAACTGTGCTAAATTTAGAAAGTGATGTAAAGGTCTATGACAAGTACATAAATAAAACCAAAGAAATTATTTTAGGTTATAGAGCCTATCAGCATACCAAAACAGGATTTTTAAACTATCTTTTCTTGTCCCTCAATGGGAAATACTTTCTGGCCATGTCTACATACCCGAACTAGAGCAGAATACAGAAATGAACTTGTGTAATCCAGAGGAATGAAAGTTAGCTTTTTATTCTCCTCAGCTTCATCAGATCATAGCAGGTATTGACTGGATTTTACATAGTCTTAACTTGAAGGAAACAATTTCATATAAAAAGCTTGAAATTCCCGAATTAAGAGAAATACATCTTGGTGTAATAGCACTGTCACTCAAATGATTTTTAAAGGCAAGTGTTCTTGGACTTCCCTGGCGGTCCAGTGGTTAAGACTCTGCACTTCCAGTGCAGGGAGCATGGGTTCAGTCCCTGGTCGGGGAACTAAGATCCCACATGCCGCATGGCGCGTCCAAAAGAAAAAAAAAAAAAGAAAAAAAAAAGGCAATTGTTCTTAAATTTAGAGAGACAGACCCTTTACAATCTGATGAAAGCTATAGGCCCTTTCTTGAAAAACTCATATGCATTCAAAATTTTGCATACAGTATAATGGGGTCCACAGATTACTTAAAACCTATCTACATGGGTCCAGGGGCTACAGGTTAAAAATCCTCCATCTGAACTCACTTAGTTAGCATCAAAAACATAATTTGGTCTCAAACTTGTATAGCTTTTTTTTTTTTTCTTTGACTAAAGGCAAATAAGAATCTAAGCAACATGTTGCTTTATCCCTTTCTCTTTGATCATACCTGGTCCCTTGGTCATGCTTTATCCTTCTAAAGATGGCAGTCAAGGGTGTTGTTTCTTCTCAAAGAAGAGGATCCTCACACAAAGCACATAGTAGCTTAGTTCTATGAGGAGCAACACAAAAAAAGGACCGGATATTTGAAACAAGAGATCTAACGTCTTTGTTTCTGAAATGGACACCTGCCTCTCCTAGAACTCTAGTCGACTTTTGTCCTTGAACCATGAAGAACTTCATCCCCCTGAGGTTACTGTTGGAGGATTCAATCCTTGGCCAGCACCCCTATAGTAGAAGGAGCCACTGCACAATGTTGTTTGGATGGTGGGCCTGCAAATAATCTGAAATCACTTTTATCAGATTCATTGTAGGTCACTATAATAATAAAAGAAGAAAACTATGAAAAGACATTTGGCTACTGATGTTTTGCTACAAAACTCATATTTTGGTTTGCTACTGAGTCGTATTAGCTCTGTCTAGAATTCCACAATACTGCCACTTTTCTTGAAACTCTTAGTTTCATTTTCAAATTGACTTTCCTGTCCTTGCTCAGTCCCGAGCCCCTTTCTTGTCCTTGCTCAGTCCAGAGCCCATCACACAGCAGATATCCAACAAAAATCTGTGAATGAATGAGTGAGTGAATGAAGTGTGATTCTACAACTCAAGGCACCATCTCAGTGGATAATGGAAACATCCACTGATGTCATGAAACAAAGATTTCTAAATTAACCTTCAAAAGTTATCACAGACTGATACCCATTTGCTTCAGGCTGGTATAAAATTTGCAAAACATTCAAACAGCCCTTGCTTTTACTTCTCTTCTCCTTCCCTCCTTCTATATATTTCTTTACATTTCCAAATGTTCAATCCCTACCTCATCAGAGGTTGACAGTTAAAGAGATGCAAATAAATTTTAAAAATGTTACCTCTGGCAAAACTGTGCTGGCAATGGGTGTTAGCCAGATGCTTTTGAAATCCTAACCCCAAACAACACTCAAACTGTAAAGGTAAATATGACTCTTTCCAAATAGTTTCTAGATACGTACCGCAATATTAACTTTTTTGTTTTATTATATACAACTAAATTCTCATTTGTCAATATGTGTATATATTGAATCCATATTACAACATTTCATAATTCTAAAATTGTTGTCCCTTGATTCAAATATGTAACCGGGATCAGCTTTTATAGATTAGGGCTGTGATTAATAAACAACATTAATCAGCAATATTTAATCTGATTTTTCTTCTCTATTCTGAACTATTTTCAATTCTATCTCTACCATTTTTCTCCACATGGAAGATAGAAACCATCCTACAATATACGGATTTCTCCATTCAAATTTGGCATAGTATAAGTTTTTTTTTCTGTTCCTAGAAACCTAGAAGTGTCACATTACCTTGAACTTTTATTAAATTTTTTAAGGACAGACAAAATAAATCAAGTTTTTAAAATAAGCTGATTTTTTTTAAAAAAATAGATATTTAACAGCGAATTGCAAAATAGCTTATAGTGCAGGAATATAGTCAAGTTTCCATTGGATAAGGCTTATCATTATTTCTAAGGCTATTGTGGTAAGAATTAGATTTCTCTGTCTTTCCTTAACAAATGTAAAACAAGTGCATTCCCTCTGACGGTCTGTATTTTTAAAGTTCTATTTTTTTGAAAGGTGGGGAAGAAAGAGAGTTAATTTTAGTAGTTTCACCCCTATCATATACCTGTCCTTTTTTAGAAAAGAAAAGCCATTTCCAGAGCATTACTGTCATTTCTAAACCAACTAAACACAGTCTCCTAGCAGCCACAGAATCCCCCTGATAAGGATAAATAGTTACATAAAGACAAGCATTAAGATTGCAATGTCACACCCCGGAAGCTATTTCCATGTAGCTTTCCAAAATGAGAGAAAAACACCTCAATCTGGTTGTCAGGTACATATCAGAAGATATAATTGCATTCTGGGAGACTCTAGGCAAATCCAGAAGCAATGACAAGCACATTTGTGATAAAGAACAGGTCCCCAGCACGTATGAGCTCCATCACTGTTATATCTCAAGGTAAGGGCCATCTCTAAATGAACTGCACAGTGAGAGATATCCCTCACTACCAGGATGCCTGACAATACACAGACCACCTTGACCTGGGCCCCATGACTAAGAGACGGCCTCTGTGGTCCCATAACTGACCACCACGAGAGAAGGTCTCTTTACCTAAACAGACCTAGAGAGGCATGCTCTTCTCAGGCAGAACTGTTCATCAACATGAGAGCAACTTAGATGCTGGAACAGGGAGCAGAGTCTAAGATGGGGGGCCATTTGGCTTACTTGGGTTTAACGTCCCTCAGTCCCTTCTCCCACTCACAGTTTAAGAGAATGTGTCCATGGGAAGAAGAGCAGAGCTGAACTGACACAGGAAGATCTGTGCCCCCTTTTCACATTCAGTTCTACTGTTTGAATTCATATGCGCCAATGGATAAGCTCTTACTCATCAGGTAATCAAGATATTTGATATTCACAGTTGAAAGATCAGAGTAATACAGTAGAAAATGGAGTAATCAGTACATTAGAAAGAAGGTAAACCTGGAAAGTAATCTTGAGATGTCTATTTAAGGTACTCAAATCTGGGAAACTGTTTAAGTAACTGTAATAAATCATTAATGAGTAAGCAGTAAAACACTGTTTAATCATTAATTAACCATGTATTAACAGTAGAAACTATTAGTAATTCATTTCTTAATTCACCTAGTGATAACTACCATATAAGTGCTTGTGGATTCATGTAATTAACTATTTAGCTTATTTTCTAATTAAGTTTTAATATGGTTGTAGTTAAGTTATTAGAATTTTGTTTCTATTAAACACCTAAATGGCATGGAAGTTTAAGATTTTCAACTTAACCTTGCCAATCTTCATGCTTATCATTAAAATGTATTATATACAAATATAAGTTTATTAAATGGTACAATATTCTCAAGATGCAATCCAATACAGCTTTCATATAAACCCATTCATTTTATATATACATAAAACTTTCAGTGTTTCAAGTGACTAAAAAGATCATTAATCTAAAATTGGCTTTGATTTGATTGAAGTCAACTGTAGAATTTCTAAATGATCAGTATTTCTAAAACAATTGTCATATAAATGTTATTCCCACTGGAATATAAAAGATACTTGAAAGAGGTTTTGCATGTTTTAAACTAAAGCTTTCAGCGAGTACTTTGCTTTATCTGTCTCTGAAAAATGGCTAGCTCGACCAACATTAATTACAATGGAACAACATATACAAATGAAGATAATGTTTAATTTTTATACATTATCACATCGGACTTTCTGATAAAAATTTCATCCTGAGAAATTAAACCTTATCTTATCTACCATTGTGATAAAATTCCTTCAAAGAAGATTTGAGTTCACTCAAATAATAACGGTGATCCAGAGTACTATATTATTGCATAAACTAAGGGAAGAAGAATAAATTGTTGGCTTAATATTATTTTCTTCTTCTAGTTAATATTATAACAATGATTCTTAATAATTATATTTGTGGAAAGTAAACCATATTAAGTTGGTTATATGTCAGAAGTATGAGACAATTGACTATATACTATGGAGCCATAGACCCAAGTATACATTTTAGTAAAATATAATATTAGCATTCTTAATCAAAATTTACAGAAAATAAATATTTAATCGACCATCTGAACAGGAAAAATGGTGCAGTGAGTACTCTTGTCTTTGGGGGCCTTATGTCAGTTGTAAAAGGGGAATAAATGAAAATAGAAGCAAATCTGAGATACTTTAGGTTAATCATTGGGTGTTTAAAGGTATTGAAGGTGAAGGACTGTATTTACAGAGACATCAATTCCCATCATAAAGAGATGGCCCTGTGGCCTTTGTCACACTTGTCAGTCAATCCCAACCATTATCCAATCAAGTAGTTGGCTGGGGAGTGGAGACCAGAGGGTAATGCACTAAGCAAAAGGATTTGACTATCCTAACAAGACTGCCCTGGACTTAATGACTACCAAGTACCAACTCCACATTTTTCCCACAGGCAAAATATTTTGGAATTGTCATAAAGATAATGCCATTGTAAGGATGTCAAAAATTCCTTTACCCCTCTTTGAAATTAAATTTTATATATGTACAAGTATAAATTAATTGACTTTAAGCTATTCTGAGGAAAACGTGAAAAAAAAGAAACTGCTTATAATAATTGAAATATTTTATTGTAGGCACAAAAAGACCATGTGACTATGGCTGAAATAAAGTTGTTTCTTGGTAAGCTAAATTACCTAGTTCAAGGTTCCAGAAAATAAATAGCGTGGTCCAGCAATGTCATGATATAACGAGTGAGGTATTTCTGTTTTCACAGAGTGAGAGCTCTCCATAGGATGTGTCTTTTCAAGCAGGGCATACTTACTATTAGCGATTTGAGCCAGATTCAATTAACGGAGGAAGTATGGTGCTAATGAGGCTGAAGTTACAGCTACAAATCCCTGTACAGGCCAATTAGGTTCACGCGGAGGAAAACTCTATTCCCAGACAACTGAGTGTACCCCTGTCCCTAAGCAGCCTTGTCATTGACTGTAAGCAGGATAAGATGTTGAATGCCGATTGCAAGGGCAACCATTGCTGGGCAACAGCTCCGAATTGCCTCTCCAGGAGTCTGAGCTCCTCAGTAGTGACGAAGTCTCCTGAAGAGGTTAGCGTAACAGGCCAAATTGACTTAGCATCCAGTTATCCAACTCTGTGCTGACAAAAACAGGGAGTCTGTGTAGAGCATTGCAAGTATTAAGTGACTTTACATATTAGGAATACTGATTCAACAAGAGAAATAAAAAAGGCATTTGCTTTGGATGTCAAGCCACAGGAAATAATACAATTGGAATTTTTGCTCTAGACTTTCATGTCAGCACTAACTAAGCTCCTTGAAGACAAGATCACTGTGGTTTTCACCTTAGAATCTCCAGAGCCTACCACAGTGCTTGCTGCCCTGTAGGTTAGCATGAAAGACACTATGTAACTTTAAATTTTCCAGTAGTCACATATCAAAAAGAAATTAATAATATATTTTATTTAACACAGTAGATCCAAAGTATGATCATTTTCAACATATAATCAAGGTAAAATGCTTGTTTTTCAGTCAAAGCACATCTCAGTTCAGACTAATCACACCTCAAGTACTCAGAGACACAAGTGGCTATAGGGCAGCACAGCTACAGATGCTCAATTCACGCCTGTGATAAGAATACATGAAAGAAAGAACAAATGAATGAATGAATGATGAATATCAAAGTAGATGTAAAAAGGAATCACTTGAGTTTATTGCACAGATGGAGACTATAAACCCCAAGATTTTTTTTTAAGTGTACATTGGTGTTGGATGGAATGATGAGGACCAGTATTTGTCAAATTTTGAATCAACCTGAATTGGTTACAATACTTTTTATTATTTGGAGTATCAGATAATCAAAAAAAATTTTTCTACCAACTATTTGCATCTAGATTCAAAAATTATTTATTAACTATAAAATTGAGAGTATGTCACTATAAATAGAATGCTTATAGGTCTTTAGGAAGAATGGACTTGCATAGGCTCATTATTTATTATAATCTCAAAATAATTCTAGGAACATTTTCCATTGCAAGTTGAAAGTAATTTCAGAGCAATCTATTCTAGAGCATCTATGCTGTTTGTTGCTTTGGTCTGAATATAATTTCAGGTCTGATAGTAAATAAACTACCGTGTTCTATTTTCCCATCCAATGGTGAAGACCTTGTAGATAGAAGTGGTTAATGTCAAACACCTACAGCCAAGCACCTATCTTCTCTGCCAGTTTCCTTCTGCCCTGCCAGAAAACAATTGAAAAGATTTATAACAGAGGAAGATTTTTATGAAAAAGCAATGTAAAGACATTTTAAATAATATGTTATCTTATAAAGTATGACATGTAATACACCGGGTAGAATTCTGTGAACCATTTCAAAAGGTATTACATAAAAACTTTTCAGGGGTAGAGGGGGTGAAATGGTGTTTTTACTGAAAGAATGTTTTATTACTATTCAGAAAACACAAAATTATCTTCTTTTCAGAGAAGAATATTTTCTGGTTTGGAAAAAAAAAAAAAAGATTGTGTTTTCTGAACAGTTTTCTGAATCCGTTTACTATGAGATACGTAGGAAATAGTCTTTTGTATTTTATCAACGTAAAGATTCTCAGCAAGCCCAGGTCAGTCATTCCATTTATAATCCAAATATATATGAATGACCTAAATAGCCTGTTGTCTTCCACCTTCTATTTTTATTTTCTTTCCAACCTTCTATTTTAGTCACTGCACATCATCATAAAATATCGAAGTCTGAAAACAAGGATTTAGAATATCAGCAGCTACACTTAAGCCATTATTTCCACAATCATTTTATTCATCTACTATACTCTCCAGTAACTGTCAGAACTTTGC
Source organism: Balaenoptera musculus (assembly GCF_009873245.2). NCBI lineage: Eukaryota > Metazoa > Chordata > Mammalia > Artiodactyla > Balaenopteridae > Balaenoptera > Balaenoptera musculus. Next base: position 51,696,563 of record NC_045802.1, read on the forward strand.
AAGGATGAATTTTAGAATTAAGCTTTCACACGGATTAAATAACAATGTATTATGTTTCTAATGAACGGATTTAAGGTCTTTTCTGCCTAGAGCTAACAGTTCTATGGCCAGTTAGTTTGCTGAATTAGGTACACAGCCACTGGTTTGATTCTTAAATTAGTAAACCACCTTCCAAAAACAGCTATTTTACTTGTATTAGTTTATATCTAGTGCCCCTTAGCTGAAGCCAGAGTTCAGACTAACTGTATTTCCCCAGAGTAAATATAGTAGTTCTCTTACTCTCTGAGTTGGAGGGATTTTTGTGATTTTTTTCCCCTTTCCAAATACACAAGTCATCTTATGCAGTAAAGCATGCTTGTCAACACACATGCCAGCCAACTTTAAAAAGAATAGTCTGAGAAAAAATAAAAAGTAAATTATTTATGTGGAGTTGTAGAGGAGGCTTGAAAGAATTCTGTTTGGAGGGTTTCTTTGCTCCTCTGCCAATGCAGGGGAGACTCCGGATCTCTCACTAGTGAGCTTCTGTCATAACCAGGGCTGACAGTTCACATTGAAAATTCTGTTTTCTTCTTTCTCAGAAAAGCAAGTCAAAGTTAAGCCAACAAACTGTTGTTGGCAAGTGCCTTTCCTTTGTTTCCTCTTCTTTAAATTAGCCATTTGAGTTTTTTTAATTTTATTTTTTTTAACATCTTTATTGGAGTATAATTGCTTTACAATGGTGTGTTAGTTTCTGCTTTATAACAAAGTGAATCAGTTATACATATACATATGTCCCCATATCTCTTCCCTCTTGCATCTCCCCCTCCTCCCACTCTCCCTATCCCTCCCCTCTAGGTGGTCACAAAGCACCGAGCTGATCTCCCTGTGCTATGCTAGCCATTTGAGTTTTGTACAGGACTTGTGAATGGGTTTCCAGGATTTTGGACCACAGATTTGAGTGGGTACTAAACACTTTTAAACAAAAGTAAAGATCCTTTGTGATGAAAAGTGTGGTTACATGAGTGCAGATTTCTGGGTGAAGAGAGAAAACTGAAGTCGCCTTGTGTGGAAGAAACACACAAGAAACTATCTAAGCAAAACCACTGCTAAAAAATCATTACATTTTTTTTTTTCAAGCTGCAGTTGAATCTGGCAGTGAACTATCTTAGGGAGGTGTATTTCATTTGAGTTGTCTGTCAATTGTATTCCTACTAACTGAATGCCATTAACTTTGGCACACTAACAATGATAGGGAACGCAAGAATGGGTCAAAATTTTACTGTACAGTACTTCGCTCTTGTGCAGGAATTGCTAACAAAAGTGCCCCTGTCTTTATTCTATTTTACATTTCAAAGTCATCCCACCAATGATTAGTTTGGGATCATTGTAATGAACTTTTCCAAAGTATTTACAGAGGGGAAATGCACGTTTCATTCCTAGGAGTACCACAGGTGTGACTTGTTTTATGAAAACCCAATTTGCAAAACTCCAAACCTAACAAAACAGATGAACAAATAATGAGAAGGGGTGATATTCTTCACAATAACAGAAAAAGTCATCATTTTACAAAAGGATCCACTTTACATTTAGGAAAGTCCTTTGTATATTAAATATAAAATGTAATTTTCTGACAATCAGTTATCCTCTAACTTTGGGGGAATATTTTATTTATGCTTCCACGATGTTACAGGCAATTTTATAAAATATTCAATCACTACCAATTTCACTATCATCAGGGGAGTGACTAGTTGGGTCTATATTGTATCTGAGGTACAAGCAGCATGAGAGAGGGGTAAACCTATAAAACATGGACATATAGGGTTTGTGTTTATTTAATGTCCTTATTCATATAAGTTTACCACGTGTTCATGTAACGGGGTTGTTCCACTTGCTGACTTATCTGGAGATAATACAGTATTTGCGAGACCAGTTCATTAAGGTTAATTTGTTCAAAAATATTAGAATCATTAATTTCTGGCTTATAGCTAATGGCTGTTCTCAGCCAGTGTCTTGCCTCATCATTAGTGTCACTGAGATGATAAGTCACACCCAACTGTTTTTACACTATCTAATAGAATCAATTGATGCGATGGTTGACAAGACGCTGTTTTGCATTTTGTCATCACACTAATGCCACATGGCTTAAAGGCATTGGCATCCATAATGTGGGGCAGTTTTGCAGGAGACTAGAATAGGCTGAAGCTGCAAGGGCCATTTTCATAAAATATTAATGAAATTGAAAAATACACTGGGGTTGAAGGCTTGTCTGCTAAATGTAAGGTAAATCTATTCTGTTCTGCTTTCTGAATGACTGTAATTAGCAGTCCTAATTAAAAATTCAAACCTTGTGTATATTTGAAAGCATGAATCTTAGCTAGCATCGTGTTTATTTCCTTTACAAAGTATTTTATTTTACAACACTAATTGAACAGGATCCTTCCTAGTCTGACAGCCGCAGCTGGCTGGAGTCTCTCAAGACTACTTCCTTTGTGTAAGCAATAAAACATCTTTAAAAACATGTATATGCTCTCTATGAGCCATTAACTCTGTGCCACCCAGCACCAGGCTGGTCTTCTCCCACACATTGTTTTTTTTGTTTTTTTTTTCTTCACTTAAATGTGACCCTCTTTGAAGAGGCTGCTTTTTTCTGATCTCAATATTTAATGTGGATTTACTTACATTAATGACCACCTTACCAAAGGAGCGAAGGCCCACTTCTGACATTATTTATGAACAGTATACACTGTGCAAAAATATGAAGGAATTGCCCAGGAATACCTATTAGTTCCGGTAGAAAAATCTACTTTCATCACTGTTTCTAAAGTTATTTTGAAATCAGTGGTCAGAATGTTGACGCCTCACTGGGGAACGTGTGACAGCAACAGAGGTACAAATTGATTAGAATCGTGTGACTTAGAGGGAAGAGGGATCAGGCCTGGAGGGCCAGAGCTGGGAAGGGAGTCAAAGCCAGGACCTGAAGAGGTCAGAGTCATTACAAATTATTGTTTTTAATAATGGCAAAAATAAACTTTGTTTCAAACGGTGCTTATTAACCATTGACAAAAAGAAGAAAAAAGAAAAGACACTTGAATTATGCTCACAAGAATTTGGGAAAGGTAACACTTGTCTTTTGTTTGGTCTGCTTATCCATTCCTCTCTGGATCTCAATTTCATCAGCTGTAAAATGGGAATGAATATAATTGCTTTACTTAGATGCTCTATCTACCTAAGAGAGTTCTTTTGAGGACCCAAAGGATTAGATCTATGAAAGCACTTTGACAGTTCTAAAATGACATGCAAATACCAGGGACTCATTCCAGGTCTATTCATTCTCTACAAGTTGCTCAAACCAAGAATAGAAAATGACAGTTAACTGGTGATCAATAACATCAGAATTACCTGAAAGTTTGTGCAACCCGATTTACCTAACTCAGTCATTAAGTTTGCTTTGAGGACTCAAAGGAAAGTCCAGAGAACAAAGAAATAAGTCCTTTTCTTTTATACCATCATGAAGTTTTGACCTGATTTTCCTGGACACCCCCATTTCCAATATGTTGCTGGAAACTGCATGAGTGAAAAAGTCGAATATTACATTGTACTGAAACATTATAATTGCTTCCTCACCAATCCATTGCTTTAAAGTGATTAAATGAATAAATAAGCAACTATAGTTGATGGTAAGAGGTTAACGGTACTATTAAAAGCCAATTATTTTTCGATATTGGGAATTAAACAGGCTGTTTCATATGACTACAAACTAGTTAGTTTTTAGAATCATGTAGCCCTTGCCTTAGGCATGGTATCTATAGTCCTTATACATGGAGATTTCTCAGAGAAGGAAATGAAAGTTTTTCTGGAGTAAGAAATATTGAACATGAGGCTATTAAGAGGATGTGAGGCCTGCTGAGATTTGGATTATTGATTTCTCCAACTGACACATGTTACAGCTCCCCTTCACAAATACTTAATTTATTGAAGAGCAAGCTTTCTTTTCTATTTGAAAGGGGAAGGGCAAAATTAATAATTTTGTATCATGGAAGAGCATCCACTCTGGTGATTTTATGGATGGCTAGAATACATGGAGAGAAGTGGGCTGGAGAAAAGTGGGAGGTGATGGGTGGAGGAGCAGCTAGACCTCTAGGCCTGGGCCAAGCTTCTTGCAGAGCCCACCCTGGCCCCAGAGGATGAGCCAGGAGGATGGTGCTGCTATGAAAGGCTCATGATGGATCCCAAGGGCATATTGGCACAGGTCTGCATGCTACTCTCCTTACGGGGTCTCAAGAGGGTGAGAAGTCTCCTCACTGCCCAACAGAGTTCACCAGTGACGGGTCAACCTTCTGTAGGCATCGTCCTGGTGAGATGTTCCCCCCCTCTCTGTGCCTAGGGGACATGAGATAATCAATCTTCTCAGGCACACGGGAAGCAAGGTTCACTTTTCTCCCATTCCCATCTCTGCTCCCACATCTTTCCAGACTCCTGGCCATGAAATACACCCTCAGCTCTGCCCTCCAGCAGACCTGTACTTGCTGCCCTCCACAGGGTTTGGCCCCAGCTGGCTTTCCCCTAAGGAGCACCCCTACCCGATGCCCAGCGGCATTAGAAATCCTCCCCAGAACCAGCTCTTGGCTGCCTGCCCACCCCGTTCACCTAGAGCCTGCCCCTGGGAAGCCTGGTGACTGGACCGCTAGACTATGGTGACAGCTGGCTTGCTTCCGAGCACAGAAGGCTCAGGTCCAGGAAGTTCAGAAGATGGGTCACTCCTCCTTCCCGCTCTCCCACCCCGACCAGTAGGCCACTAGCTCCCACTCTTGTTCTACCAGAGCAGGATGTAGATGGACATGCTAAGACGCTGTGGCAAGAGTTGAATTAGAATGTAGGAAACTCCCTACAGAAGAAATTGGAGCAGCTTTTATTTATTTGGAGATGGAGGAAGGGAGGAGTTTTGAGTCGAGCCCTCCCATGTGGGCTCCCTAGGCTACTAGGAAAGGCCAGCGCTCATCCTAGGCACAATTTCAAACCCAACCACACGGCCACTGGAGGCTTCGGCTCTCTCCTCCAGCCCTTACAGTACAACTTCTCCCCTGCCGGGACAGCACCCCCAGTTTACGCAGCCTTTGGATCAGACTCTAATTCTTTTCTCAGGAGTGGGTGAGGAATCTAATTATGTCGAGAGAGCTAGACCTTCTATTGGCCTTCTCAAATCGCCTCTGTCCAAAAATTACCTCTTCTTCCTCCTCTTTCTCCCATCAAAATCCCTACTTTCCCCGTGGGGATGAGCCCAAACAGAGTTACGAAGGAAGTAAGCAAACTGACTTAAGCTCCTCCAAGAATGTGAACGATCTTCTCCTGACTATTGGCAGCTTAACCGAGGCATCTCCGCCGGAGGGATGAATCATAAGTGACTCTGGGTTTGCACCCCGTTTTACCGCCGTGAATGGACCTAACCTCAGGCTTTACCTCTGAGAATCTGGATGGAACCAGGAAACAGAGCTATGAGTGGAGGAGAGGCTCCCAAAGCTCCTAACGGAATTTAGTTCACATCTGATTGGTCTCCATGGTTGAGTCATCCCTTTGTACGGTTATGTGCTCATGTTGCAGGATTTCTGGCTCCCAGATGAAGGAAAATTGGAGGTAGCAGTATTCATGATTATGTGATGGGGAAAAGAACAGTTTTGCTTCCTGTGGTCTGCACAGACTGAGAATGTCTTTTTGGTCTGTGGATCTGTCTTTGGAGATTATCAATGCAAATCCATTGGGGGAGAAAAGTGCTTACACTTCATCTTTTAAAAGGCATTCAGCAGGTCACTAGTGTATATTCAAAAGTAAACTGAGGGTGGAGGTTCAGAACCCATAAAAAAGAAATACAGCCCACAATGCCCTGCACAACCCCTATGAAAGTTCTAGAAAGATCTTCTTGAATAAAAAAAGTTAAGAATCCACTTTTTGGATTATCTTGTTTTCTATTTATCTTCCCCTTTGCAGTTCAACTCTAGGAGCCCTTTCCTGTTATCCGTTGGATATACTCTCCGGGCCAGGAATAATACGTGTGTTTTACTTCAGTAATTCACCCCTGCCCACCCACTAAAGGAATAACTGGTAGGGTCCAGGCAGGACTTGCGATGAGAGATGCACACCAACTACAATTCACCAGCTTGTTATTGTTGTATTATTTATTCTCTACCGTATAAGATATTTCTTCTGAGATGCCCAAAGTACTTTTCTACACACTAAATAAATGATTAACCCTCAGAACCCTGCTATGAGGCAAGCAGATTTGCAAAGATGATGGAAGAAGAAGGAGAAACTAAATCCCATGTCTGGAAAATAACAATTCATCACGCAAGGTGAAGGTAGCAATTTCTTGCTCTAAAGGTGAAGAGAGGCAGGGAATGCAACCAGGGAATTGACCTACCTTGAATTACGCTCTCTTTTTTTCCTTGCTACCTCCCCCCACCAACACACACACCCATATTATCCAAAGCACTTTCACATACCAATTAAGTTGCCCTGTCATTGCGCAGATAGGAGGGTATGTGCTAATATAAACACAACTGCATTTCCTAGACCTTAAACCATTGGTCTAATGTTATTGAATTGACCATACTGTACAGGGTTTTGCTTAAATTAATTGGCACTGTCAAAAAGGTGAAATGAGGCCAGCACTGAAATTTAGATTATCTCAGAGTTTAAGCTCTACCTTGTGGTTTCATTCCTTGACAACCCACTCTAAGTATTTCCCTGTTATTCATTCTCATAGTACCCTGTAATTTTCCTTTGCAAACTGTTAATTTTACTGCTATATTTTTTATGTCTGTCTTTTAAATGGACGATTTCCCCAGTGGACTGTAAGTTTCATCTCGGCAGAGATCTGATCTCTTTTCTAAGCATTTCGCACCATACCTGGCACGTTAGTATGCACTCAACAACTGTTAGTTTAATAAATAAATGAATAAATGGAAAACATAGATTTGGGATTAAGACAGATCTAATGTGATCCTTGATTTTACTTCTTTCAGGTTATGTTAAATTGAGAAGGTAATTTAATCTCTGGTTTCCTCATCTACAAAATAGAGCTAATAATACCCATCTCACAGAATATTATGATGATATAATTAGGTAAGATGACAGATTTTTAAGCACTCAATTAATGTTAATATATTCTAGGTTAGGGTTTGGTTTCCAGAATTCACAGATTTTTTTAAAAAGTGTTATTTCATCCATCAAAACTTCTCAAATAATTATGTAGAAGTCACAGCTATTCCAAATGCAATTATAATACAGACCTGGAGTCATATTCATTTCTGGGTTTCATACAACATTAGAAATGGGGCTTTGCATTGAAAATGGGCTCCATACACACTGCTATATTTACAATGTATAATCAACAAGGACCTACTGTATAGCACAGGGAACTCTGCTCAATATTAGGTAACAACATAAATGGAAAAACAATTTCAAAAATAATAGATACATGTATATATAACAGAATCTCTTTGCTGTACACCTGAAACTAACACAACATTGTTAATCAACTATACTCCAATATAAAATAAAAAGCTAAAAAAAAAAAGAAATGGGCTCAATAAATGTGTACTCAGTGAATTAACTAATTTTATAGATAAGGAAACTTAGGAGAATATCAGGGACTTGCTTAACACCGCACAAATAGTCTAAGGACCAGAAGTAGGTTTTTATATTCTGAATCCTCATCTAATGACCTTACTGTGAAAGCATATTCCCTGCTTTTAATCATAGAACAAATATCACACTTAATAACATTAAGGGGTAATTCATTTGAGTACATGACTCAACTGTCACTTATGACACCAAGATTTTTTTTCTTTGGCCATTTTAGTAAAAAGTATGGGCTTTAGAGAAAAAACGACCTAGTTTTAAATCAGTTGTGCCATTTCCAAGTTGATATTGGAAAATTAGTTAATCTCTCTGAGCCTCAGTTTCCTCTTATGTATATTACGGATAATACAGTTTGCTTATATATTTTTATGATAATTACATGAGGTATTGTTTGTGAAGCACATAACAGTTTCTAGTACACGGTTAAGTATTCAATAGAACAATAATAATAGCTTTATTTTTACTAGGCTTGTATTTATTCAGTGCTTTCTTCCTTTACCTACCAACAATAATACTTTAAAACAAACCTGTCATTTTCATTTTCACCCCTTTCTCTTATCTTACAAGATTGGAGTGTCTTGTATTTTTTTGTCATATGCTTGACCATTTCTGTTTTGCTTTGCTTACAGAATTAAAAACAATTTTGATACTTCCATGATTCCAACTTGTTCCTAAAATATAAGAAAATGTAAGTTGACTGCATGCAATGATGTAAATGCAGGACGAAATTTACATCAGTAGAGTTGCTCTCATGAATAGTGTGGTCAGTTTGGGGACTGTCCCCATGTGTTCCAGTTGTTCTGATATACTTGTTAATAGAACCCCTTTTACCCTCAAAATATGACCGTTTGAACCAATGATAGACCCTCCGTTAAACTTCTCACTTCTTAGTATGAAGTTGAGGCTGCTGAGTTTAAGAAGGCGTAACTGTAGTTTTAGGGACAATGTTTTTAACCCATAGTTTCAATATCTTACATTTGTTCTGTAATCTGATACTTACTGATTACTTGCTGCAAAGGAACACATTCATATAAGAAGAAATATCTCTCTCTTTGGGAAATTGCTGTGAATCTGTGAATATTTAAGGTTGGAAACTACACAATTTAAGAATTCTTCCAAATTCAAGCAAATTCACTGTTGAGGAGAGATTTAATTTACAAAACATCAACTGTACACAACTTCTTAGATGCAAATCTAAGTAAATTAGGAAGTGCACCAGTAATGTCCTGGAAAAGAGTATGCCAGCTGGCTCTGGGTTTGAACCCTTGTTCTGCCCCTTATTAGTTGCCAGCTTTGGGGCAAGCTTTCTAAGTTATCTGAGCTTCATTTAGAATTTTTTTTTAATTTGTCTAGAGGCAAGCTAAGAGAGAAAGTAATAAAGTCAACTAATAATTTTAATGAATAGGAAATGGTCAATCTGCATATTTTTCACAAAAATACTGTGAAAACTCTATCTTGTCTCTAATACACCATTTTTACTCAACTCCACAATTGACTTAATTTACATAGATGCAAATGCATTTAAATCTATTTTTATACAAATATTGTGTTTATATACATGTACGTGTATATATGCATATGTACATGTGTACATATATATATATCTATCTCATCTGAATTGTGAAAAGTTTCTATCGAGTTACCAAATATCCCTAGTTAGCTATTTAGAGAGTTCTTGTTTTCCAGCTATTTCCAAATTGCATTTAGACAAGATTGTACCACCACTGGGAGTGACGCTCCAGATACTTTAGCTGTCCTTTGGCTTTAGGCCTTTCAGCTCAGTAACTTACGTATTCATTTCTCAGCACAGATTAGTTAAGTGTTTGAGGTCTAGGTATACTAATGAATGCTTTGCATTAACATCTAGTCCATGACATTTAATTGTTGAACGGTTTTGAAATTTCTTTTCAAACTACTTTATTATAATATAAATATTCTAGTAAATTCAATTTTTATTTTTTTGGCTTAAAAATGATTTTTTTTCCTCTAAACCTATGTTATACAACCCTTGTAAAGATACAAGGGTTTTAGAAGAAAATATTCTTTTTACACTAAAAAAATGTAAATATCCTTAACCAGATGTTGTATAATTATATGTTTGGATATTTGGATTCAAAATGTTGTCTCTTTTGCTAGTAGTCATTGAAATTTATTACTGTTCACTTCATCAGATATAAGTAGAATTGTATCATTTCAAGAAAAAAAAAACAATTTGAATACAAATAAGTTTCTGTGTGACTTTATTTCAGAGCATAAGTCCCACTATCCATTGAGATTTTAACAAACCATTGAAATAACCTGCAATAACATCTCTAAATAAATGATGTAGAACAGGTACTTTCGATACAGAGGTTTTTAGGTAGGTCAACTTAAAAAGGGGAGAGAGAATGCTCTAGAAGACCATACGAAGAATATTAGTGAATTTGGAGACACACTCCGTATGTTAACCACACATCATGTTTATTTCGGTCTAGTCAGGCTGAGCTCACAGGTTTCATTTTGACTCGTTCTGTTTCTCGTTTTCTCCTTGGATCTCCCAAAGATGGACTTTGTAGCAATATTCCCCATGTGCGATGCCTTTGGTATCTGTTCATCCAGCACTTTCTTAGGCTGCATTCCCTAACAGTGAACACAAAGTGTCACTGTGACTACATGCTAATCGTCTAAAACTTGAAAAGACTTTGCCCAAATTTGAAATTCATTGACTTGCAAGTAGGTGTTCTATCTGAATCTTCTATGATTAATTAACTTTAAGTTAATTTGGATCAGATTTGAATTTGAATTATTTTTATTTTTATCGCTTGGTCTTTCATATACTAAGGTGGTACTTTTTTTTTCTTTTGACTACACACGAAAGAAAACAAATGAACAGAGATCCTGAACACTTCGCTTTTCGTGTCTGATGACACGGGAATTCATATGCACTGAAGAAAGAAATTGGTCTGTGGAAGTTGATAATGACCTCAGTGTACACACTTCTGGTCCTCAGTACACCGTATGCTTTCTCACTGTGCTGAATAAAAATGTTCTGCTCAGAACAGAAAAAGGATGCATATTCCTATATACACACAGAAGGCAAATACCTATATAAATTATAACTGAGTCCTTGAAAATCTACCCTCTTTTCCCTTAAAACCCTGACTTACAGAGAACATCTGCTCACCAGCAACAGCTGCTTCTGAATGTATTTTCCAGTAGTTAACAGAAAGACTTGCCTCTGTTTAACTTTTTCTATCTTAATATTATCAATTTTTCCCTTGTTTTCGTATACTTACACACCTGAAATGAATATCTGTTAGTCATAGTATCATTTCAGACCCGCAAGCAAGTATCTTCTTTCCAAATCTAAAATTCCATCTTCTTGAACACACCTGTTATTTTACCATGTATGAGTATTTGTGCCCTCGAAAGCATAAAAACTAATTTTAATTTCTGTACTTATGTAGAAAAACTGCAAAGATAAGACTGTGGGCTTCTATTTTGAGATACACTGTGTGGTGTGTATTGCTTGAAGCAGTGTTTCTATCTGTACTGGCTTACATTATTTCTTCATTTATCCATCTATGGTAGTTTTCCTTTAAACTAGTCCCTTTATATAGTTCACTCCAGCCTTGTCACTACCATTTTCTAAGTTTATTAGTTCCCGTGACTGTTTTTAATACAGTGCATTATGGCTTTATACTGGGGTGTTAGGTAACAGAGGGATGAAAACACGTTGGGTACGTCTTCGTCTGCTGGTCGGCATGTGCTTTTGTAGAAAAGGTACTAAAAAATAAGCATTTCGTGAAACTTCTTCCATCTCTACCTTTGTACCACTGGGCAAGCTATTTTACCTTGGTTTATTCATTCCTTTGAAAATTTCATCTGTAAGCAACAGTGTGAAAATTATTTACAAACAATGAATTTGTTTAAAAAAATAACTGTTAGTTATTATTCCCAAAATTTAATGTAATGAAATGGAGAAAAAACATAATTTTTTTGAGCATGGAATGTCAAAGATGCTCATTTTAGTTCCTATCCATAGTTTCAAAATCTGTACCTAGAGCTAGCTTGACTTTTTAGAAGCCAATGTGAGGTGGTTTTGTTTGTTTGCTTGTTTAATGAGCTTAAATTATTAGAGGATTTATAAAAACCCAGTGACTATTGTTTTCGCTGTGAATTTCTGACGTCTGAGTATACAGTGAATAAAATGTCGTAAGAATTTAGATACCTTATTTGGGGGGTTGGAGTTCTGAGTTTTGAGGATGATATGTAACCTCCTTCTTTTATTCTTTTATTCTACAAACATTCATTCATTATTTTTATGTGCAAGATGTTGTACTAATGTCTACATGTACAAAGAGTCAAGATGCTCTCACAAACTCAGAGCCCTGAGAAGAATCACTTTAGGTAGAGTCTACAGGGGAGGCAGGGATATGAGTTGCATCCGAATGCTTCTTCAGATTCTCTCAGCTCCTCTGTCACATGACCTTGGACAGTTGCCCACCTCAGCTTACATCAAGAGCCCAGACTCCCCGTGGGCTCTCAGAGACTGGTGCCTGAGGCAGTTTAGCTCTATGCCCAGAGCCTTTGGCACCTCCCAGCAATTCTGGACTAGATGAAGCACCACAGGCTGTGACTTCCAAATGGGCCAAGTAATATAATCCAAAAACATGGGGAAGTTGACACTTCAAGAGGCAAACAGACCAAGGGGAGATGGGACCAGGATAAAACAGCAGATAAATTCCTTCTAATGGACTGGTCTGAGTCATGGCTTTCTGTACATCCTGTCTGGAAACATTCTGAAGCAGTTTCCATCAGCACAGTAACATAGCACCTGGTATTTGCTTCCCATCTTTCTGTGACTCATTCCCTTTTCTCTCATTCTTGCAGCCTTGGGAGATTTCATTTCCTTATAAAGCGCTGGTACCTTATCCTAGCCTCAGTCTCTGTTATTTAGGGAAACTAGGTTAAAATTGTGGTCTTCAATCTGATTTGCCTGAGTGGGGTTGAGGGTAGGGTAAAAGGAATAGAAGGAATTGATCAACAAAGATTGTACAAGGAGGTGATGTTTACTTAAAATATGCAATGAGCTTTTTCTTTTAAATACTTATCTAAGCCCTTGGAAGTCTTTTACACATTATACATTACTGCTTTAATCAAGAGAGACAGAAAATCTAAAAGTGAGAAAATAATACAAATCTCGTAGTTTATCACTGCAGAGGTACCATCACTCCATGCTGAGCTTAATAACATCTAAAATTCTCACCTAGAAGCATAGTCAATGACCTCCAACCCCTTTGCCCATATTATTTACCATTTTTTGAGGATACTATCAATGTCCATTTTTCCTCAAATTCTGCAGCTTAATTTTTAATCCAGATTTTGTTTTAGTAATGCATTCAAAGACTATAACATGATTTAGTTAATTGTGGAAAAGCAACGCAAACATTCATGAAGATGTCCACACTTCTGAGCATCTGGCCCTTCAACTTCAACCTTTCTCTGCCTTCAAACTGCCTCCTGAACTTCCAGTTCTTCATGTTAAATCCAAGTCATACATGAGGCTTCAAGTTTCTTTTTCCCCCTCTCTCATGCATTTCAAGTATTATGCCTGCTTTTATTGCTTTGGTTCCCTTTTTCACACTGAAGCAGGCTCTCTATTCTTTGCCATCAAGGCACTTCCTTCACCTCAGTCAACAACCCACCCTTCCTTAAGAAAGAAGACACAACAAACAAAAAATACTTCAACTCCTTTAGTGAGCCTCCCTACATCAAACCAGCATGAATGAAACAATCATCTCCCCAAAGAGAGCATGGCAATCACCCTCACTCCAACATTCTTTTAAGAATACATGCATTCCACATGAGAGAATTGTCTGGCTCCAGACCAGAATTCGGAGTTAGGAATTTGGCAAAGTACAAAAAGATTTCGTTTCTAGAAAAAGAAGTCCAATGATCGAAGTAGCAATTTACTTTTTGTTCTTCCAAATGCAATCTTTGTTTCAATTTAGGGTAGCCATATGACTTATTGTGGGAATCAGTACACTTTTGAGCCTGAAAGGGACGTTAGATAGCAGATATAAATCAGGATTGTTTCACACAAATGGTGATGTCCAGTTTCCCTATATTTAGCAGCCTATGAATAATGTTATCAGCCTTCATTTTAACGATAAAAATTCAGGGAATCACTCTTGGAGATCGTTTTCTGTTTTCAGATGCTCAGTTCAAGGGCTACTAGGTTGAAGGATTTGAGATTTTAAAAAAGGAGAATGTACAGGTGGAAAGCACAGAGCTCAAGAGTGAAGACACTGTTTTTGTCATATCCTGACTATGCTAGTTTCTGAGTTTGGACAAGTCACTTAACTCTCTGTGCCTCAGTTTTCTTACCTGTAGAATGGGAATAAATATAATACCTACCTCATAGTGTTGTGAGATTTACAAAAGTTAAAGCACTTAGAACGGTTCCTTGCATATAGCACTCTATAAATGTTAGCAAGTCCTATTATTATTATTATTATCAGTAGTAGTAGTTTTACCTGACTTCAGCTGAGCATAGAGAAGGGGCCCTTCCATAGCTCTGGTACAAAGATTTCCACGGGAGCAGCTGATGAGCAAAATGCCAACTCTCCTGTGACTTCTACTTCTGAATATGACATAGAATATCAAAAATTAACTTCTGAATGCCTTGTAATATTCAAGGCAAAAAAATAAAGAATGAGAGGGAGTTTGCAAGCTGGAGAGAGACTTGCTTTCTCCTTCTCAGGGCATAGTCCCTCCTTCTCTTTTAACTCTTGTCAGGGAAGGAGGTAGAAGATGCCTAATTATTTCTTGGCATAGTATTTGGGGAAATTCCAGAAAATAGGTTGAACAGAGAAAGAGAACTGTGAACTTGAGAGAAGAAAAGGTGGAAACCCAGAGGAGAAAATGAGATACAAAGGCTCGCTTAGACACATGAAAAAAAATCTACTTACGAAACTTCTCTCCCTGTGTTAAAATCAAGCAGGCATTCTTTGCTGCTATGAATGCTCTGATTTCTCTCTTTGCTGGCAGTTAGAGTGGGGCTTGGATGTGGGGAATTTCTTCTGATCTTGACCCTTTTATGGCTACACGGAACTGTCAGCACTGGCTAGGAAACCATTCCCTTCAAATTTCACAAGGCTGACCTTGCAAGGTTACCCACCGTCTGTCCAGGGGGTGGGTGGCCCTCAGAGCTCCCGGAGAGCCTGGGCTGGCAGCAGAAAAGTGACTACAAAGACACTTCTCAAAAACCCCACACATTCGCAAGAGCCAGCAAGAATCCCAAAGTCTCTTGCCTCCGGAGTCCAGCTTATTTGCGTTATCATACCTGTCATCAATCCAGGAGAAACAGAAGACACTGTGGTGGAAATCAAAAACAGTTTACCAGCCGTGAGTACTTTTGATGAAGAGTGACTGCGCTAGATGGACTATCTTCTCTCTACTGTTCATAAGCCACTTGCCATCATGCTGAGTTTATTAATTTTCACACACCAAGATTATCATTATTTCTTCACCTATATCCTGTGGATCCAGGGGAAGCAGAATTGAAGTTTCTCTTACTCCCTAAATAATTATCCATTTTCCATAAAAAAGGGGGCTATAAAATTTCCTACTCTGGGCAATGGGGGGCTCTGGACTCCAGAGTTCTGTGTCAGGTATAGACTTATGTTGGATGGGGTGGAGAAATGTCTCTTTAATTGACTAGGCATCAATATATTTTTACTGAATTTTTTTAAAAAAGTAATCAGGTAAAAAGTCAGCCAAATGATTTGAGATAGTTATATCTTTAAAAAGATAGCAGATTTGAATTTTAAAATAATGTTAAAAAGTATCTAAATTTAGTGCCAACTATACTGTTTTCATAACTATATAGTGTTGCCTCCATTCTCCGTGGGAGAGAACAGAGGGTCAGAGAGCTCGGGTCTCAGCCAACTCAGACCCAGGAGAACAGGAACAAGACAAACATCTCCTAACTTTCAGACTTTTTATATATCAAGATGCTGATCGAATAATAAAGGATGATCTTGTAAGTTTAAAATAATGGGTGAAAAACCAAATACATTTCCTCTCTTAGTGTATTAAAATCAGTAAATTAGCTTGTTAAAGAACATACATCCAAGAACAAGGACTAAGCAGAAAAGGGAGAAAATATGATTGAATGATAAATTTTACTGCCATGCCATTATCCCTCCACTTCTTCCTGGACCCATCCCTCTAATTGGTCCAGTCTTGGCCCCCATTCTGACCTGTGATGCCTGAGACATGATACATATTCCAGAATCATTTCTCCTTCTCCTCTTCCCCATTAGCCAAGCTGCCAGACCCTCAGGGCTCTACTCCCATCTGGAGAAATGCATCCCAGATGTCTTGAAAATTTTCCTCTAAAGTGAAGACTCAATGTTAAAAGAAAAAAAAGCTAAATTAATTGTATTTTAAAATATTTCTATATTTGCATAAATTGCTTGTTGATATTTTTGTTTTTAACAGCTGATCTTTTTGAACATTTGACATATGTCTCCGGGCATTTAAAATGTGTCCCAGGTCCTCCGAGTGCACTGAGTTTCATTTGCGCTTGATGAAGGTTCCTGCCTGAGCTTGTAACATAGAGCTGCTAATTGAGATAACTAATAAACTTTGAAGTTAAAAACCTAAGAAGTAAGCAAGGAAATAGAACTTGATTCCACATATATATTTCCCTCTATGTTGTTCTATAAATTAAAACTTGGAATGAACAATGCAAATGTGTAGGATTTCTGTGAAGGATCTGACTTCTAAAACTATCAGGGTTAAACCTTAGATACTTCCTATAACATCATTAAGTGTTCAGTGCCCTAAATGCAAAGAACTATTTGGATGTAGATAAAGGTAGGAATAGGGAAGTGAGAGGATCAAGGAAAGGATTGCAGAGCTGGACCCCCAGGTAGAAAGTATGCAATGGCATCTTGCAACAGGAGGGGCGGAATTCATCATGAAGACCTCCCAATTACGTGAATCTACCGCCTAGTTGATTTCTTTTTGAAAAGGTGATAAAAGTCCTAGATCTGATCCAAGAAGTATATAGAAAGCTTGCTACAGCAATAACCCAACATTAGTCACCAATGAGACATGCTAACCTTGAAATACCTTTCAACAGTACAGTTTGCTAGTTTGAAATGTTCGGAGCCTGCCAATATTCGTTCATCTGCTAATGCCCACTGCATTCATAATGTACAATAAGAAGAATCAATTTGTCTCTTAATGCTATAATAAAATGTTCACAACTTATAAGTAAATACGTTTCAAAATGAACTGTTGTAGTCATGCTCGGGAACTGTGCTTTTTATAATGGAAACCATAATGAAAAATTTCTTATTAAATTTATCGTGGATTTTCATAAGCTGGTCCTCCCAATTGTGAAAAGTCTGTGTTGATATACTGGAATTGTATGGCTGGGAAATAAAGGGAGTGCATATTTAATTCTGAAAGCTAATAAGACAAATTAGGCCATTTTTTATTTTAAAATGTGCTCGTTCCAACATTTATAAGTGTAGCCAGATAAACCTGCCAACATCTGCTCCTCTTACACAAAGAACTGGCTCTAATAAAATTTTGGTCATACTATTATGAGATCTTAGCAAGACAGTGAAGAAATCTAAGGCAGAATGATGACAAACTTGACATTAAATCTTCTTCATTAATACTGATATGCCTGAAATCTTACAGAACATTTAATGTGCCTATAATCCTGAACATTTGACAGCTTTTATAGAATATTCTAGGCAAAGGTGACCTGATTCTCCTCTGCTGTTGACAGTGCAGCTGAAATGGCTCTCTAATAAATGAGGCAGGATTATCTCGCCAAGATGGCAAACAACAGCTTATAATATGCACCAGGAAATTTCCATAGCATGTTGGATCTTTGCCGTCGATGACACATGGATCAAGCCTGAATATAAAGTACACGTTTCCCTAGGTGTTTGATAAGTTTTAAAGGACAAGAATTTGCAAAGCTGACTTCAGATTTGAAGACCGGTTCCGTGCTCCACACTTAGAATATAGAAAGTCCCATTGAAGGAAGCTCTGAAAGTCTTATAGTGTTGTGTTAGTGTATGTCATCTCCCTTAGTTGTATTCTAACGACTTGAGCTAGAGTCTCCAGTTTAAAAATCATAGAACACAGGGAATACGCTAAATATGAGTTGCAAGAAAATAATGAAAATAAAACAAACGCCAAGCAATTGTATGCAAGATGATGGAAATTGTGTAGGATTTGTGCAATATGTTTAAGATATCTGCATTGATGTACCCCATAAAGAATGCTACTCTTGCCTCTTAATTTATGGGAAAATAATCGAAGAAAAGCTTGGGTGTTTGTCGTCAATTCATAGCCTACAAGTCACCTGTTGTAAATTTAGTTTATAATGGTGTAATTAACTGCCACATGGCCAGATTTTCTAAATGCTCTTCCTTTTGTTGGGAGCTTGACAATTTGAATACCATAGAATATCAATACCAATCTTTTACAGCCTTTTGCCAGAGCA
The DNA here is from genome assembly GCF_009873245.2 of Balaenoptera musculus. NCBI lineage: Eukaryota > Metazoa > Chordata > Mammalia > Artiodactyla > Balaenopteridae > Balaenoptera > Balaenoptera musculus. The sequence goes on from NC_045802.1 coordinate 51,714,696, forward strand.
GCCTCAGGATATGTTGAGCTGGCGTGGTAACTGCATTAGAGAATTGAGTTTGTTCTTTTTCAGAAGACAAATATACTATCTTTGAAACCACTTACAAGGAAAAAAATAGACATTAAATACTAGTGTATAACACCAAACCCAACTTGTTAATAATAGGAGTAACCTGCACTGTAAAAGAGATGGAATCTCTAAACGACAGAAAAGAATGGTACCTAAGAGAGGCAATCCAGATATATTACAGACGACATGCTTAGAGAAATAAAATGTGAGGGAAAAACTGAAGCTTGTAACAGTCAAATCTAATGCAGAAAGTTGTAATATATAATAATAATAAAATAAATGCAGATGTGTTTGTAGCTTCTTAGATGACTAAGGGTATGAATGGAGCTTTCTGAAATATTGTAGAATGCAGCAGAATGCAGCTGAGCCCAGAAATAAAAGTTGAAAGCTAGTTGCCAGCAAAGAGAAAAAAACATTAACTGCTTCATTTGAAAAACATTCAAAGCTTTCTTTGAGAAAGATTTTACTTAATATGGAAAGGCTAGTTTGTTTGGCTATTTTTCATGAAACAATCTAACTTTTGATACATACATATATGCACTACAGTATTTTTCAACCTGGCCATAATTACAACACTAGACATGTTCAATTATGAAGCATTTTACAAATCGTGAATAATCTTTAGAAAACCAGTGCAAATCACTTTTATAAAAAAGTACAGAAGCACATAATTTCTGAATGAATCCTACTTTATGTCAAATTGAATAGATTTATCTTTATGAACCTCACACGTAAATCAGAAGCTGTTAGGGTTGTGAGCAGAATTTCAAGAACTCTAGGGGCTTGGTGGCTATTTGGAAAACATGCATCTCTAATTCTCTTTCTAACTTTTACTTTCTTCTTCCAATTTTCTCCGGCACTCATGAGTAGGCGATTTTATGGCTACCTATAGGGTGTGATTCACCAGAGCCATAACTCCAGATGGCATTGAGATACTCCTGCAGCAATTGTGTCTACAGTTTGGCTGCATCATTTATCAGCTGCGATGACTATGGTTTGGCTCTTCACTTGGACAATACTTAGGCCATTGTACAGAGACCAAAAAAAAAAATAGTCTTTTAGAAACACCTCTCTATGACCTCACAACATAGAGCGTTTGCTTAAGAATCTACTAATTGTCTAATTTTTAAAGAAAGTGTGGACTAGAATTGTTGATTGTTTAAATGCTTTTGCATAAGAGCTGTATGGACATTTGGAAAGTGAATCCCAAGGTATCTAAGGTCCAGTATCCTAGGCAGCCAGCCACTCTCTTCATTGGAATACATGTTATCCCACCAGGAAATACAGAAAATAAAAATAATAATGAAGAATAATAAACACAATTATTTATTAGGTTCTCACTGTTTCCCAAGGACTGAACTGGGCATCTCACATACATCTCATTTATTTTCCTAATATTAGGAATTATGGTTCAATGAAATAAAGTAACTTGTCCATAGTCTCAGAGATTGTAATATAAACAGAAAAGTCCTGAAATACTTTAAAAATATCTCTTATCAAAACTACATATAAAAGTTAGTTTTTAAATATAAAAATATAACTAATCAATAGATCAAGATATTTATGTAACTGGGAAACTTATGTAACCATGAGATTTTGAATATATTGTTCTCCTTTTAATCATGTACACTCTGGGTTGTATGGAAAGATTGGGAAAAACAAATGTATTATTTTAGCCACAAAAATGAAATATCGATGAGAATTTCTCAGTACTAATTGTCATTGCCCTATTTAAAATTCTCTTTGCTTATTCATGCACTAATTATGGAAAACAGACCCACATTGCCTGTCTTCTAATGGATAACACCCAGACGGGCTCAAATTTCCCTGATTTGTGGCCTTGATTCTGAAAATTACCTGACAGAATTCCAGCTATCTCTTCCACCAAATGTACTTTTGTAACTACTTGAGTGTACATCTTTCTATTAATAGTATAGATATAGTTAGGTCCATTTATTCTTTTATATGCTAAATTATTTTTATCAAAGTAATACACATATTGTTTAAAAATTCAAGTAGTTCTCCAAGGTGTTTTCTATTGCAGTGGCTAGTATTTGTTATCTTGACTAATATAATGACCAACTGTGTGAAGTTTCATGAATGAGGGGGATTTTTTTGGAGGTGGATATGTATAAACCTTGAGAGTAATTTACATTTTTCAATCAACAAGGGAAGTAGAAGAAGCAATATGTATCCTCCTCCAAAATCTCAATGGCTTGAGACACAACAATTATTTTACTCTCACAAAGTTGGCTGAGTTGGAAGGGGCTTTGCTTCATCAGATGTCTCAGGGATCCAGGTTTCTCCCAACTGATGACATTAATATTTAAGATAACAACTATTTCCAAGGTAACCACTCTAAGGAAGAGAAAGAGTAAAGAGGTGGCACATTAGCTCTTAAATTCTTTGGCTCAGAAATGACATATTTCGGACCTCCCTGGTGGTCCAGTGGGTAAGACGCCATGCTCTTAATACAGGGGGTATGGGTTCAATAGCTGGTCGGGGAAGATCCCGCATTGGCCAAAAAAAAAAAAAAATTCTATCTCAGAAATGTCATATTTCATTTCTTCTCCCAATTTTTGGTTGGAACCAGTCACTCTACGCTTGCTAATTGCAAGAAGACAACCAGTAGAGTCTTACCATGGGTTTAAGGAGGGTACAAGATATAGGATAGCACTAATGGCCTTACTACACCCCCTTTCCTGAGTTCTTCTCCAAAGTATTTTTATTCTTCTGATTACATCAGAAAATACCATTGAGGAGCTGATGTGTCTTTGATTTTTTTTTTTAAATTTTATTTATTTTTGGCTGTGTTGGGTCTTCATTGCTGTGCGCGGGCTTTCTCTAGTTGCTGCGAGTAGGGGCTTTGGGCTTTTCTTGTTGTGCAGCACAGGCTCTAGGTGCACAGGCTTCAGTAGTTGCAGTGCATGGGCTCAGTAGTTGTGGCGCATGGGCTCTAGAGTGCAGGCCCAGTAGTTGTGGCGCTCGGGCTTAGTTGCTCCGCAGCACGTGGGATCTTCCCAGACCAGGGATCAAACCCATGTCCCCTGCATTGGCAGGCAGATTCTTAACCACTGCACCACCAGGGAAGTCCGAGATGTTTCTTAATAAGGAGAATCTGTCCGTGACAGAGTCAGTTAGAGAGAAATAGGAGACCAGAATAAAAAGTCATTTGAAAAAGCAAGAAGTTGGACTCCCTTCAATGTACACAGTCCAACACCTTCAAATTGCCTCATCCTTTACCCTGAAGGGCTTTCTCAATAACCTCCATATTCCTTAGGTAATTTTATCTACAGTTACAAATAATACCCTCCCAAGTGTAACACAGTGAAATTTTAAAAAATATTTACTTATTTATTTATTTTATTTGGCTGCATCCGGTCTTAGTTGTGACACGCGGGATCTTTGTTGCGGCATGCGGGATCTTTTTTGTTGCGGCACACGGGCTTCTCTAGTTGTGGCGCATGGGCTTCTCTCTAGTTGTGGTGCGTGGGATCCAGAGCACGTGGGCTCAGTAGTTGTGGGCACAGGCTTAATTGCCCCATGGCATGTGGGATCTTAGTTCCCCGACCATGGATCAAACCTGCGTCCCTTGCATTGGAAGGCAGATTCTTAACCACTGGACCACCAGGGAAGACCCGAAACTTTTTTTTTAATTCATCCATTAGTGAAGGTGTTATTGATCAGGAGGTGGCTTTCCTCCACGTACAATTTTCAGACCCTGGGTTTCTCACTTTTTTGTGCTCCATCATTCCCCTAAGATCTTTGGGTCTTTTACATATGGAGGGAAAAGGAGAAAGAGAGATTAAAAGTCAGGCTCACTGTTTAACAGTCTTGCCAGAAGTAACACATTATTTTCCACTGAACAGTTGAGAATTAGCCACCTGGCCCCGTCTACATGCAAAGGAGGCTGGGAAATGTAGTCTCTAGCTGGGCAGCCACTTCCCAGCAACAACTCAATCCTGCAGAAGAGGAAGCCTGAATTTTTGGTATATTGTTAGGCATCTTTGCCACAACTTCCCAAACACAAACTTACACAACTTCTGTCTGCTATTTAACATTATATATCAAATAGTGAATATATTGCCAATTTATGTTTAACACTCAAAATATGATAGGATCTGTGCAAGATCTACCCTCAAATCAACCCGGTCCTTGAAGGGAGAATGACATACTTAACACAGATGCAATTTTTCCCAAGGCAGTGCAGCCCAGGGGAAAAAGGTGATGCAATGCTACTGGCTGTTTGGCTAACTCACTTTGTGATCATGTTCAGACAACTGTACTCTCTCTAGGCTTTTGAGGTACCATAGCAAGTAATCTTTCCAGTGTCTCTCAACCCTGTTTCAAAACCATTCCTTTCTTCAACTATGAATTAATCTGCAAATAATATACAACAGTGCAAACACATAAAGTTACCCAATAATCCCCATATTTGATGAATTAATAGTAATTCTTTAATTTTTTTAACTGTGCTGGCTCTAAGCAAGTGAGATACTTTTTCCCCTCTTTGCATTGAACAGAAGTTTATAAGATGGCTCTCAGATGCTAAATTGTTTCCCATGGTAATTCACATGTGAAATTTTTGGAAATGCGGAACGTGGTCTTATCCAACTCTTCACCTCCAGCTCCTGGTATAAAGAAGGCTCTTGGAGATTTCGTTAAAGTGAATTGAGTAAATCCTTGTGGAAGTCTTGTTGAATTGGTGAGCTATAGTAAGTGTGGTTACCGTAGGGATGTGTGCAAGCTTCTTTCTAATTCAATATTTTTATTAATGTGTTGGGGGAAGATGCAGATCTCAAAACATAATTATAAAGTTTTAAGATGATCCTAGCTTGGGAGGAGGACCAAACACCAGGGACACCAGAAATATAACCCAAAGAAATTAGAACTGTCTACATTAAAAGAAACTTGGCCTTCGAAAATGTAAATGAATGAATATGGACGAAATGGTTTGAATTCTTTCCAGGCAGGGGAATAAAAGAAATGTGGAGTCTAAGAGTAATGATAATTTGCAAATGCGATCTGTGTTTAATGTGATATGACTGTAAGCACAGCCAGAGCTGTTTTGGCCTGAATTTAGGGAGCTTCGTTCAATAAATGAGCCAGAAAATAAGTTGTCTTTCTGTGCAGTGCTGAAGATTTCTAAATTTAAATTCTCCTAATTTCATTCAATATCACTAAAAATAAGAGCTAAGACATGAATTCAGGAACCACAGATATGAGTAGGAATAAGACCAATTATTAATAACAGTTTTCATAGCTTGAGTAGATCAGGTACCTACTATTGGCTACTTTTGGTATTTTATTGGCACAGATGCTTTAAATATGACCTCATAAACTGCCTATATAATCTGATTTAGTTCTCAGAAGGAGCTTTCAGTTGGTTATTTTCCCCATTTCACTCCCAAAGAGAAGACATTTAAAGATTTCAGGTAATTTGTCAATCTGGTTTGTTAATACCAGTCACCCTGCTTCCAAATTCTATACTTAGATGAGAAGAAAGAAAATAACAATGTATCATATAGCTAAGAATGTTACAAAACATTTTCTTAACCAGCATAAGCTATGCAGGTTTATGAGAGGAAGTATATGATGAAACTGTATTGTATGTTATGCTATGATATCCTCTTGCTCTGGACACAAGAACCCTCTCCACTTGTATCACACTGTTAGGATGGGATTTAAGAGCATTCATCCCTATTCAGCCTGTTTCCCATCTCAAATGCAAAAAGTCTTTCTACCTGTTTGCCACTGCTAGGATGGGAGGGAAATAGCACAAAATACGGGTTCCCGCATCAAACTGGCAGTGGTTTTATCCATGTTTCTCCACTTGTTGGCTGTATGATCACTCACGGACAGATTGATCTATCTCTTCGGGCTCATTTTCCTCAATAAAACAGGGTTAATAGCACCTATGTCTTAGACTGGCTAGTAAGAGTGAAATGAGATAATGCCTGGGACACAATGAGTGCTCAGAAAACGGGAGTTATTATTATTATTTTTTTTTATTGGCAAAACAAATTTTTTTTTTATACAGCAGGTTCTTATTAGTCATCCATTTTATACACATCAGTGTATACATGTCAATCCCAATCTCCCAATTCATCACACCACCACCACCCCCCGCTGCTTTCCCCCCTTGGTGTCCACACATTTGTTCTCTACCTCTTTGTCTCTATTTCTGCCCTGCAAACCGGTTCATCTGTACCATTTTTCTAAGTTACGCATATATACGTTAATATATGATATTTGCTTTTCTCTTTCTGAATTACTTCACTCTGTATGACAGTCTCTAGATCCATCCACGTCTCAACAAATGACCCAATTTCGTTCCTTTTTATAGCTGAGTAATATGCCATTGTATATGTGTACCACAACTTCTTTATCCATTCGTCCGTCAATGGGCACTTAGGTTGCTTCCATGACCTGGCTATTGTAAATAGAGCTGCAATGAACATTGGGGTGCATGTGTCTTTTTGAAATATGGTTTTCTCTGGGTATATGCCCAGTAGTGGGATTGCTGGATCATATGGTAATTCTATTTTTAGTTTTTTAAGGAACCTCCATACTGTTCTCCGTAGTGGCTGTATCAATTTACATTCCCACCAACAGTGCAAGAGGTTTCCCTTTTCTCCACACCGTCTCCAGCATTTGTTGTTTGTAGATTTTCTGATGAGGCCCATCCTAACTGGTGTGAGGTGATACCTCATTGTAGTTTTGATTTGCATTTCTCTAATAATTAGTGATGTTGAGCAGCTTTTCATGTGCTTCTTGGCCATCTGTATGTCTTCTTTGGAGAAATGTCTATGTAGGTCTTCTGCCCATTTTTGGATTGGGTTGTTTGTTTTTTTAATATTGAGCTGAATGAGCTGTTTATATATTTTGGAGATTAATCCTTTGTCCGTTGATTTGTTTGCAAATATTTTCGTCCATTCTGAGGGTTGTCTTTTCGTCTTGTTTATGGTTTCCTTTGCTGTGCAAAAGCTTTTAAGTTTCATTAGGTCCCATTTGTTTATTTTTGTTTTTATTTCCATTACTCTAGGAGGTGGATCAAAAAAGATCTTGCTGTGATTTATGTCAAAGAGTGTTCTTCCTATGTTTTCCTCTAAGAGTTTTATAGTGTCCAGACTTACATTCAGGTCTCGAATCCATTTTGAGTTTATTTTTGTGTATGGTGTTAGGGAGTGTTCTAATTTCATTCTTTTACATGTAGCTGTCCAGTTTTCCCGGCACCACTTATTGAAGAGACTGTCTTTTCTCCATCGTATATCCTTGCCTCCTTTGTCATAGATTAGTTGACCATAGGTGTGTGGGTTTATCTCTGGGCTTTCTATCTGGTTCCATTGATCTATGTTTCTGTTTTTGTGCCAGTACCATATTTTCTTGATTACTGTAGCTTTGTAGTGTAGCCTGAAGTCAGGGAGTCTGATTCCTCCAGCTCCGTTTTTTTCCCTCAAGACTGCTTTGGCTATTCAGGGTCTTTTGTGTCTCCATACACAATTTAAGATTTTTGTTCTAGTTCCGTAAAAAATGCCATTAGTAATTCGATAGGGATTGCATTGAATCTGTAGATTGCTTTGGATAGTATAGTCATTTTCACAGTATTGATTCTTCCAATCCAAGAACATGGTATATCTCGCCAACTGTTGGTATCATCTTTAATTTCTTTCATCAGTGTCTTATAGTTTTCTGCATACAGGTCTTTTGTCTCCCTAGGTAGGTTTACTCCTAGGTATTTTATTCTTTTTGTTGCAATGGTAAATGGGAGTGTTTCCTTAATTTCTCTTTCAGATTTTTCATCATTAGTGTATAGGAATGCAAGAGATTTCTGTGCATTAATTTTATATCCTGCAACTTTACCAAATTCATTGATTAGCTCTAGTACTTTTCTAGTGGCATCTTTATGATTCTCTATGTATACTATCATGTCATCTGCAAACAGTGACAGCTTTACTTCTTTTCCAATTTGTATTCCTTTTATTTCTTTTTCTTCTCTGATTGCCATGGCTAGGACTGCCAAAACTATGTTGAATAATAGTGGTGAGAGTGGACATAACTTGTCTTCTTCCTCATCTTAGAGGAAATGCTTTCAGTTTTTCATCATTGAGAATGATGTTTGCTGTGGGTTTGTTGTATATGGCCTTTATTATGTTGAGGTAGGTTCCTCTATGCCCACTTTCTGGAGAATTTTTATCATAAATGGGTATTGAATTTTGTCAAAAGCTTTTTCTGCATCTATTGAGATGAGCATATGGTTTTTATTCTTCAATTTGTTACTATGGTGTGTCACATCGATTGATTTGCGTATATTGAAGAATCCTTGCATCCCTGGGATAAATCCCACTTGATCATGGTGTATGATCCTTTTAATGTGTTGTTGGATTCTGTTTGCTAGTATTTTGTTGAGGATTTTCGCATCTATATTCATCAGTGATATTGGTCTGTAATTTTCTTTTTTTGTAGTATCTTTGTCTGGTTTTGGTATCAGGGTGATGGTGGCCTCATAGAATGAGTTTGGGAGTGTTCCTTCCTCTGCAATTTTTTGGAAGAGCTTGAGAAGGATGGGTGTTAGCTCTTCTCTAAATGTTTGATAGAATTCACCTGTGAAGCCATCTGGTCCTGGACTTTTGTTTGTTGAAAGATTTTTAATCACAGTTTCTATTTCATTATTTGTGATTGGCCTGTTCATATTTTCTATTTCTTCCTGGTTCAGTCTTGGAAGGTTATACCGTTCTAAGAATTTGTCCATTTCTTCCAGGTTGTCCATTTTATTGGCATAGAGTTGCTTGTAGTAGTCTCTTAGGATGCTTTGTATTTCTGTGGTGTCTGTTGTAACTTCTCCCTTTTCATTTCTAATTTTATTTATTTGAGTCCTCTCCCTCTTTTTCTTGATGAGTCTGGCTAATGGTTTATCAACTTTGTTTATCTTCTCAAAGAACCAGCTTTTAGTTTTACTGATCTGTGCTATTGTTTTCTTTGTTTCTATTTCATTTATTTCTGCTCTGATCTTCATGATTTCTTTCCTTCTGCTAACTTTGGGTTTTGTTTGTTCTTCTTTCTCTAGTTCCTTTAGGTGTAAGGTTAGATTGTTTATTTGAGATTTTTCATGTTTCTTGAGGTAGGCTTGTATAGCTATAAACTTCCCTCTTAGAACTGCTTTTGCTGCATCCAATAGGTTTGGATTGTCGTGTTTTCATTGTCATTTGTCTCTAGGTATTTTTTAATTTCCCCTTTGATTTCTTCAGTGATCTCTTGGTTATTTAGTAATGTATTGTTTAGCCTCCATGTTTTTGTGTTTTTTACGGTTTTTTTCCCTGTAACTGATTTCTAATCTCATAGCGTTGTGGTCCGAAAAGATGCTTGATATGATTTCAATTTTCTTAAATTTACTGAGGCTTCATTTGTGACCCAAAATGTGATCTATCCTGGAGAATGTTCCATGCGCACTTGAGAAGAAAGTGTAATCTGTTGTTTTTGGATGGAATGTCCTAAAAATATCAATTAAATCTACCTGGTCTATTGTGTCATTTAAAGCTTGTGTTTCCTTATTAATTTTCTGTTTGGATGATCTGTCCATCCATTGGTGTAAGTGAGGTGTTAAAGTCCCCCACTATTATTGTGTTACTGTTGATTTCCCCTTTTATAGCTGTTAGCAGTTGCCTTATGTATTGAGGTGCTCCTATGTTGGCTGCATATATATTTATAATTGTCATATCTTCTTCTTGGATTGATCACTTGATCTTTATGTAGTGTCCTTCTTTGTCTCTTGTAACATTCTTTATTTTAAAATCTATTTTATCTGATATGAGTATTGCTACTCCAGTTGTCTTTTGATTTACATTTGCATGGAATATCTTTTTCCATCCCCTCACTTTCAGTCTGTATGTGTCCCTAGGTCTGAAGTGGGTGTCTTGTAGACAGCATATATATGGGTCTTGTTTTTGTATCCATTCAGCAAGCCTGTGTCTTTCGGTTGGAGCATTTAATCCATTCACGTTTAAGGTAATTATCGACATGTATGTTCCTATTACCATTTTCTTAATTGTTTTGGGTTTGTTTTTGTAGGTCCTTTTCTTCTCTTGGTTTCCCACTTAGAGAAGTTCCTTTAGCATTTGTTGTAGAGCTGGTTTGGTGGTGCTGAATTCTCTTAGCTTTTGCTTGTCTGTAAAGCGTTTGATTTCTCCATCAAATCTGAATGAGATCCTTGCCAAGTAGAGTAATCCTGGTTGTAGGTTCTTCCCTTTCATCACTTTAAGTATATCATGCCACTGCCTTCCGGCTTGTAGAGTTTCTGCTGAGAAATCGGCTGTTAATCTTATGGGAGTTCCCTTGTATGTTATTTGTCATTTTTCCCTTGCTGCTTTCAATAATTTTTCTTTGTCTTTAATTTTTGCCAATTTGATTACTATGTGTCTCGGCATGTTTCTCCTTGGGTTTATCTTGTATGGGACTCTTTGCACTTCCTGGACTTGGGTGGCTATTTCCTTTCCCATGTTAGGGAAGTTTTCGACTATAATCTCTTCAAATATTTTCTCGGGTCCTTTCTCTCTCTCTTCTCCTTCTGGGACCCCTATAATCAGAATGTTGTTGCATTTAATGTTGTTCCAGAGGTCTCTTAGGCTGTCTTCATTTCTTTTTATTCTTTTATCTTTATTCTGTTCTGCAGCAGTGAATTCCACCATTCTGTCTTCCAGGTCACTTATCCGTTCTTCTGCCTCAGTTATTCTGCTATTGATTCCTTCTAATGTAGTTTTCATTTCAGTTATTGTATTGGTCATCTCTGTTTGTTTGTTCTTTAATTCTTCTAGGTCTTTGTTAAACATTTCTTGCATATTCTCGATCTTTGCCTCCATTCTTTTTCCGAGGTCCTGGATCATCTTCACTATTATTATTCTGAATTATTTTCCTGGAAGGTTGCCTATCTCCACTTCATTTAGTTGTTTTTCTGGGGTTTTATCTTGTTCCTTCATCTGGTGCATAGCCCTCTGCCTTTTCATCTTGTCTATCTCTCCGTGAATGTGGTTTTTGTTCCACAGGCTGCGGGACTGTAGTTCTTCTTGCTTCTCGGGAGTTATTATTATTGATTGAGTGATGGGTATTACATATATTCCCATGGGCTAATACCAGTGGTTCCATTTGGAAATCAAATTGGGGGTTTCACAGGCAGTATGGCAATGATGCCATGCACTCCTCCACAGCACAGTCCACACTTGTTCATCTTTGTCTCTTTCCCTTTGTTCCCCTTCTCTCCTCCATTTGTCCTTGCCTTTACCCCTCACACTTTTGAATTAGTTACATATGAATCTACTCATTGATTCACACTTCTTGCCCATGAGGGCAAAGAAAAATGCCCTTGTAAGTTATCTCATAACATTAACAGAGTGTTTTACTAGTCATAAGAATTAAACAACTTCTTGATGAATAAAATTAGGAATCTTCTTTAAACAACAACCAAAAAAAAAGAAAAAATCCCGCCCTCAATTTTACAAAAGAAAACTTAAGCAATACAAGGCACAAATTTTATTCATTTGTTTTATATTTATGCTGCAGATTTAAGAATCAAGACACTAATTGATATACCAATATACTGATTACTTTTAATCTAGAGTGAAATCTTCAGTAATTTAATAAAGAATGCACACAAGGCGGAAAATAAATTTTAACAAGCCCTAGGCAAAAATCACATTCAGATCAAAGGAGTTTTAAGGAATAAAAAGGGTAAGAAAAGTGGGGGGAAGAATTATCTGATAAGCATTGGTAAATTCAGAAGCTATTCAAAACACTCTCTTTTAATAAACTATCAAAATTTCTAACATTACATACATATATGAAATCAATACATAACTAAGATGGACAGAACACTTAAAATCCTTATTTGCTTCGCAAATGTTTTTGTGGCACTGCTCTTTTGATGTCCTTTACAATACAATGAGTGAAGTGTCTTCATTGAATGTTGGGATCTAGCAATGGAAAAGGGGAGAAATACATTTTACAGGAAGACAGGAGCAGAATGTACAGGCATGCGAGCATGCACACATGTAATCACTCACACTCAGGATTTACTTTAGGTCGTATTGTTCACTCTCTATTTTGATGTGGTCGATTGAACTGGCCTTTCCATTATCATAGTGAAATTCACTGCCTAATACACTAACACACCAAGGTTAAAAAAAAAAATCATAACGTGTGACTATGGCAATCATTGGAATGTTCTAGGCAAAGATAGGAGGATGGTTCCGAGAGCCAACAATTAGTACAAACTGATGAACACAGGTGATGAGGAATCTGAAGACTGTGGGGTCAGAAAGTACTTTGTGTGAAGAATGTGTTAAATCCATGTACACAAGATAGGAAACTCCAGTATTTTTGAGACTCTGATTTTATTATATTGTTTTTTAGTCTTCCTTCTCTGGATTCTTCACTGATTAATTATAAAGAGGCTTTGTCCTACAGATCAAGACAGAATGACACCATTCGGGAAGCATTTAAGAAATCTGTAAGAGGAGAAACTATCCATCTGAAAGTAGTAATAAAACTGGTGAATGAAGAGGGTATGTTTTATTAGGGTGAGTTGAAGAGCTATTTTTTTAAAATTTAGGCTACTATTAATACCATATAAATTTAGCTAAAAATAAGAGACAGAGAAAAGAGAGAGAGATTAAGCCCAATTCACCTCAACTCTTCTTGAGACTGGTCTCAGTCTTCTTAAGACTGGTCCTAAGCTACATTATTTTTAACAATCCTGCTCTCAGGCACTACATTCTAGGAACTAATGTGAAGCCTTCCCACTGTACTTTTGCCACACTTAGAATGATGGATAATTAACTTGTAAAGTATGATACACAAAGATTATCTGGAAAAAATGGAACAATAGAGATATTTTTAGTAATAATATCATGATTTTTTTGGTAAAATGCTAAATAAGCCTAATATAAGCTAAATAAGCCTAATATTATGATGAGATATTCAGAGATGGGACAATTTACTTCTAGAATCAATTTTCAATAGGTTAAGATATAGTATGAACTAGTCATTGTGGTAGAAATAGTAGTCCTACCACCATTACACAAATGCTGATACATCTGGGGGTTCTATATTCATTTTTGCTTGTTAATGTGAGGCATGTTTGTTGGTTACTCTATAATTTCCAATTTAATATAAGCATTATAATTAGTTCCCTAGAAGAGAGAGACTACAGAGCCATAGCTTTTCTTCATTCGTTCATTCATTTGTTCACTCATATAGTTTCACATTCATAGATTTATGCTTTCACCCCAGACATTTTTGGACATCTGTTATTTGCACAGTACTTCTCAGCAATAGGGAGAGTTTAAGATAATTAAAATTAAAGTCAGGGTGTGTAAGAGCTCATCTCTCATAAACTGATAGGAAGACATGCACAGGAGTGGTTGTGACATTCTATGACCCAAGATTCAGTGAGTTTCTTAGATAGACATTAGGAAATACTATAGCATGGAAAATCCACTGGGGACAACCAGACTTACAGTGGAAAATGTCCCTGGGAGTAATGGTGTTCCCTTTCTATAGACTGTATAGACCTGCTTCAAGGTCACAAACCAAAATCACATTGAAGTTGGCCCATACCTTCATGGTTCAGTAAACTTCTTGTCCCAAATCACTAAGAACTTTGCATCACCACTGAGTTCCTTGGTGTCCAGGCTTGTGGTTCAGCTTCCCTTTGTTCACTCCCTTGGATCCAATACTTCACACCATCTCTCAAGCCATTATCATTACTTCTTTTTTTGAATTCAGATTCTCACTCTGACTACTCTGTCCTTCCCTGTCCTACCTGATCCCTGAAACACCCAACCTTCTCACACCCCTGTGTGGGCAATGCCTCAACTAATTCCATGTCTCTAGAAGTGGGACACAAACACTCGGGACCCTAATGAAAATATAAAGGAAAAAGGGTATTAGATACTAATCACTAAATAACCCTATTACAATAAAACTGAAATAAATTCTGTAAGAAAACATCAGAACTTGTGCTTATATTTTTTCTTGGTAATTGATTTTTCAAGCTTTAAATTCCAAGAATTGTTTTCTAGATTTGATTGAGGGACTCATTTGCTCTCCACATTCTCTTATTAAACTGTTGAGCATTTGTCTGCAATATAAGTAAGAATATCTATTTATAAATTGCTATTCCTTGGATAGAGATTCCTAGAGATGGCTCATCTTGAGAGACTGCATTTTTATCAAAGACCAGAAAAATCCCTGGAAATTGCCAGATTGTCTAAAGCAAGCCAAGAATTATTATCATTATTCAACTGCTCTGAATCTAAGTGTCATTTTATTAATACCCTCTATATATTAACATATAAAATATGACAGAGTACTCTACTCAACAGAGATTTTGGTATCTTTTCTCCCTCAAGAATCTCAGAATTTTATGGGACACGAATCAATCAGATGACTAAAACAAATATTCCCAGTGACTTTATTCTAATTTCTGATGAAAGCTCAATTTATTGACAGCTGTGGCTGTCTAAGAGTTTAAAAATCAGAATTAGCTTTACTTGCATGTGACATAAAACTCAAAATAATAGTGGCTTAATATACAAAATAGAGGGTTATTTTTCTTTCTTACGTAATAAAGCCCAGAGTTACAGTACAGTACTGGTATGGTGGTTCCATGGTGTCAGGGATATAGGCTTCTTCCATCTTACTCTTTGACCCTTTTAGCACAGGGCCACAAATCTAAAGAATAAAACGTCTGCACTAGCTCTTGCCGTTTCATCTGCATTCCAGGTAGTAAGAAGATAAAAGGGATCAAAGAGGGTGTGTTCATTCCCTCTTTAAAGTTCCATAGTCTCACTTGCTTCTCACTGGCTAAATCTTAGTCACGTGACCACACCCTGCAGCAACTGAGACTAGGAGATGTAGTTCTTTGGCAGAGCAATTTACTGCCCTGAAATTTTTTTTCTCCCCTTTACTAAGGGAGGAGAAGAGGAATGGATATGAGAGTAAGTAATCAGAAGTCCGCACCCCAGTGGATGCCTCTGTTACTGTTCTCTTTCATTGGTGCGCTCCTATCGTTTAAAAGTACAGCAGTCGGGCTTCCCTGGTGGCGCAGTGGTTGAGAATCTGCCTGCCAATGCAGGGGACACGGGTTCGAGCCCTGGTCTGGGAAGATCCCACATGCCGCGGAACAGCCGGGCCCGTGAGCCACAATTACTGAGCCTGCGCGTCTGGAGCCTGTGCTCCGCAACAAGAGAGGCCGCGATAGTGAGAGGCCTGTGCACCGCGATGAAGAGTGGCCCCCACTTGCTGCAACTGGAGAAAGCCCTCGCACAGAAATGAAGACCCAACACAGCCAAAAATAAATAAATAAATTTCTTTAAAAAAAAGTACAGCAATCACTATGCTATAATGTCACAGAAATCAGAGCAGATATAAGTTAGGTAGCCAAAATTTCTTCATTTCTTTTTGAACATAAAAGTCTAACTATGGTCCTTCTACCTAAGAAGAAGTTTGTCTTTATTAAGTAAAAAATAACCAAGTGTCACTGACAAGTCACCTTTGAGCAAATTAACAAAAGGCTTCCTTCTTCTGGTAGACATAGACCTGCACCAGGGCACTGGTTTAATGAGTCAAGTGGCAACTGGATTTCAGAACCCATTTGCCTCTATGTGCCAGGCCCACAACCTGCTCAATTGTACATGCTGGCCCTGGCAGCAGTCTTATTCACTCACCATTGGATGAAAATAAAATAGTCAGCCACGCTGCTTTGTATTCATCTAACACTATCAAATGCTGTCTGCCTCTGGGCTACTGGATAACTTGGCACATAGAGGTCACCGTTATAAATGAGGACTCAGTAGATAAGAGCCATCTGGCTTTGTTCTGTTCTTCCCTTCACCTCGGTGTTCCTTTACTTCTCTTTCTCCCTCATTTACCCCCATATTCTGAGTTATAATGTCTCTATATATTCTGTTTCCTTCGCATCTCTCAAATATGTCCTGTTTTCCCCAACTTCACCTACCTGTCTAGAGTAAGGCAGCAAAGAACTATCTGGCCCAAATGTCAATGGTACTAAGGTTGAGGAACTCTGGTTAGGGTGTCACCTGCACAGATTTTTACCTGGTCTCCATGCCTGCAGGTCCTCTTCTGTCAAAACAACCTTATGAGGTCATCAGAGCAATCCTTCTAAACACAAGTCCAATCTCATAATGACACTCATCTGCTTAAAATCCTAGAGTAGTTCCCAGTTGCCTTAAGATCAACATGAAACTCTTTAAAGTAATATTCAGGGCACTTAATACTCTGCTTCTCTGGCCTCAGCTGTCATCAGAGTCTCCCCCAGTGTCCTAATCTCACTCGGGTCTCCCCAGATGCTACACTCTCTCACCTCCACATTCAGAGGACTCCTCACTTCTTCCTCTCACTGACTCAGGCAAACTCTTACTTGTCAATGTCTCCTGCTATCTGGATCCTTCTCCCCAGCCTGAGCTAAACTTGCTGAGCTGTCCATTTTGGAATAGTACTGATTTAATGAACCAGGTTAGTATTAGTGGAGTGACATCCTGATGCCAGAACTGAAGTTCTTGCTTCTTGCTTTGTTCCTGACGTATTGCTCATTACATAAATTAACCACTGAAAATTTACGTCAACCTTTCGAAAAGTGAATTCATTGTCACAAAATTTGTGGTTGGGAAGACGTGGAGATAGTTTAATGTCTCATTAAGATTCAGAACCACTGCCATTAAATAAAGAAAAACACGCTGAAAAGAAAGAGCCTGAGGTCCATTCATGTGAATGAAAAGAGCTGAAGAAAGTGCTCTATAGGCTCCGAGGAAGTGGGAGAAAATTCTAGTACCTCTGTTCTTGACGCAGTGCACCTGTAAGCCTCTGATCACTACTGATTACTATCCAAATCTAAAGCTTTCTGACTGCTCTGTAGGCTGTATACAGAAAAGGCGGTTTTCTCTACAGTACCTAAGGTGTAGTTAAGTATTAGACATAGGAAGGCTCTCAGTGGTCTTTGAATGCAAGGGCAGTAGAGACCAGACCCTGGGGTAGCTGGAATGTGCAGCAGAATTTATCATTGTTCTTGAATTGTGTCTTCAGATCCTCATAGTAACTTCCTGAGCAATGAAGGGAAGTGATTATCCTCCATTTTTTTTTTTTTTTTTTTTTAGGCTTGTTCAAGATCACAGACTCATACGTCGTTTCCTTTGTTTTCTGCATCCTGGTTGAGTTGTTCTTCCACTGTCTTTCATACGGGCTGTCCTAGACTAGACTTCATCACATCCTTAATTCTGTTTCTAAAAAATATCCATCTCCTGGACTCTACCACTTGGAGCCTGGCACATAGCTGCCCCATTTTGTGCTAAACTCTTGTAATCTCCCTGGGCCTGCTTAGTGTTGGAATATACTCTTGCCTTCCACTCGCCTGGTGGGAATATCCTCAGGCTTCTCCTTGGGTTCTGGCCCAAAGAGCTTTGAACCTTGAACCTCATTCATTCAGAGGGGCTTTAAAACAATCTGCTTTTCTGCAGGCTGAAGTATGCATCCTACTACCTAGCCATGAAAATCAGCTAGCTATTGCCCAGGTGGTATGTAAGGACTTCTGGGAAGTGATGGACCTTTCTTAATCAATGTCGTCTTAGTCTTGAGATTTAAGGTATTTGGCAAAACACAAGGCTTCAGAGCATAAGATTCCCCCAGGAGGATCCAGGTGATGGGACTCACACAGAGGTCCCAGGGGACCCATTTTCCTAAAGAAAGAAATAATATTCTCCCTTTTCCTTTAGCAGTACCTTCCAGAATATTTCCTAAGCACCATTTTTTAAACCAAAGAATAGGGAGCATTATTTCTCTGGAAGAACTGAAAATTGTCCAGAGGATGGGAACAAATGAAAACACAAAGAGAATATGTTCATAAGTTATACTAGGCCTGATGACAAACTGGTAAACTCTGACTTCTGGGTGTGAGAATTTATGCTGCATTTTCATTTGTGTTGTGATGCTCTGGCTGGGCCCCAGGCCCTGGACCTGAACTGAAAGAAGGCAAAACCCGCACAGAAATCCCTCTTTGCATTACACTCAGGCAGGGAATGCAAACTTACCAATGTTTCTCCCTTACCAACCTGGTCTGTCCCACCTCTCTTCAGACACCAGCTTGTAGCCAACTTGACCAGGAGGAACCCCCTCAAAGGGCCATGAACTGGATAGCCCACGCACTACACAGCGTCATAATGTCAGTGAGACAGTAAACTCAGAAATTTAGGGAAGACTTGTAAAGATTTTCTTATAGCTTTGGAGAAATTGTATGTGATTATATCTAAATTATATACAATAAATAGCTACTGATTGAATTAATATACCTGTTTCTCCTAGGCTAAAACTAATGGGAAAAAAAAGAGTCCTTGGAATGTTATACCCAGGGGCTACCCATGGGACAGAATCCCAATAGCAAGAACAGACACCACACTAGCAAAAAAGACAATAAGTTCTGTGGGCTGAAGCAGAGAAATGCTGGTAAACCAAGATAATCCTAGAAACAGTATGGAAACAAACAGGAAGAGAAGGGGAAGTTTGTGGATTGACTATAGAACTGGAGATTGGAGAATTATATACGTTCTGAAGTTGATCCCAAGATAGATCCTGTATTCTGGAATATGCAGGTTGGCTGTAGCATCGGCTCTTGGGCTTTTTCTAAATCCGAATGGAGTTGTATTTGGGTTGGCCAAAAAGTTCATGTGGGATTTTCCCACAACATCTTATGGAAAAACCGGAACGAACCTTTTGGCCAACACAATAAATAAGTTATTTCTCCACACCATCAGTTCCAGTCAGAAAACTTTACTAATAAGATCACAGGATGCTCCGGAATCTCCATACTCTTCCAGCCAGAGGGCCGTGAGCGATCCACTGAGTAATCCAATATTCCTACTGTGAGTCAAATATAGCCTTTCTGTTTCTGATCTGTCCAGGGGGGCAGAACAGAGCTGTCCAGAAATTTTTAAAACAGATCATTGCAAATACAAACTTCATAAGATCAGAGGTGTTCTAGGACCTCCCTCGTTGACCTACTTTGGGCACCCTGCCTTTGTTGATTTCACATAGACATGATTTACTTCAGTTAAAACCAAAGGTGCAAAATGTTGCTTTAATTTTTATTTCTTAATCAGATGCTAAAGGACTTTATACCTAGAAAGCAACTTGATTATAGTGACAGTTAATTTTTTTTTTTTTTTTTTTTTTTTTTTTTTTGTGGCCGTGTTGCGCAGCTTGCAGGATCTCAGTTTCCCCACCATGGATTAAACCCAGGCCATGGCAGTGAAAGCCCGGAATCCTAACCACTAGACCACCAGGTAACTCCCAAGTGATGGTTTAGATTTAAAGAAAGGAAAATTATAAATTTTGTTTTTTATATATTTTATTTTAAAGAATTTAGCTTTTATAGATTATATCCGTGCTTATTTTGCAAAAGCATCAATTCATGAATGGATGGATAGGTGGATGGATGGATGAACAGAGAATATGTGGATATATTCAGATGTAGTAACATATAATTCCTCCAAAGCTGTAGGAAATTTTTTACAAATCTTTACTAAATTTTCTGATTTTAGTGTCTCACTGTCATTCTGGATACTGGATATATGTACATTTATTTGCACAGTATTAATACAAAAACCCATTATCATTGAAAACCCATTTTCTTGTAAATGGTTATGTATAAAAAGTATGCCAAGTCCATTAAGAGTTACATTTGCTTGGAGAAAAGAAGGGAAGAAAAGGGGTATCTTTCTATTTGAAACCTAGCACATACCATAAGTATGGTTCTGAATAAGCTAAAAAATTTGTTTCATAATAAATTCCAGAGTATTTTTCTAGGAAGTCATCTTTTTTCCAGAAATTAGAAGAAGCAGGATAATTATAGCAGCAAGTTTCAAAATTTAGGGTCATGATACTCATTCATTTTCTATATTACCTGTCTAATTATCTAAGGCCAGAATCAAGAGTACATAGCGAGAATAAAAAAGAAGACTTAAGAGGGGGAGAGGGAAGAAGAGGAGGAAACCCTGTCACAGGCTACAGCGTGGATGAACCTTAAGGACATTATGTGAAATGAAGTAAGCCAGTTAAAAAATGACAAATACTGCATAATTCCACTTATGAGCTATCTAAAGTCAAATTCATAGAAACAGAAAGTGAAATGGTGTTTATCAGAGGCTAGGGGACAGAGAGAAAAGGAGAGCTGTTGTTTAATGGGTACAGAGTTTCTGGCAAGTTGAAAAGGTTTTGGAGATCTATTTCACAACGTTGTGAATATATATAACACCACTGAACTATGTAGACTTAACAGAGGTTAAAATGGTAAATTCTATGTTTTTTTTTATTGAAGTATAGTTAATTTACAATATTGTGTTAGTTTCAAGTATACAAAGTGATTCATTATATACATATATTTATAATGTATATATTCTTTTCCAGATTCTTTTCCATTATAGGTTATTATAAGATATTGAGTATAGTTCCCTGTGCTATACAGTAGGTCCTTGTTGTTTACCTATTTTATATATAGTAGTGTGTATATGTTAATCCCTAACTCCTAATTTATATGTTATGGTTTTTTCTACAATAAAAAAATGTCACTAAGCCCAGTCCACACTCAAGACCCACCTTCTCAAAGAAGTGTAAAGAGTTTGTCGACACATTTTTAAACCACTAAAGCATATTTTATTTTTCGTTTTCAGGAACATTTCAGAAATATGTTCAAGTACGCCAACCTACCTTAAAATTGACAGGCAAAAAGTTGAGTTCAAAATTAATTTTATAGCTTTTCTTTAAAACCAAGTTTGATTTCAAAGTAATTAAGTTCATTTAAAGAGCATCTTTCTCTGGTTAACAAAAGTAATATTTAATTGTTAATAATTTTAAATGCTTCCACTGAAATTAAGAAAAGAAGAGAATTAATATGAAACTGCTTTTTAACCCAATAAATGTATTTTAATTAATTTAATCTTATTTAAAGCCTTCAGTGAAATTATTTTATATATTTCAGGAAACTGCATTTACTCATTTTAATTGGCTTTGTCAAAAATAAGATGAGGGAGGAATAGAGGCTGAAGAATAGAAACAAAATTGGACTAAATTAGAACGGGGTAAGAAAGTAGACTTAATGGTGGAAGAAGTCAGTTGTAATGATTAGGGAGCCTGGCATTGGAAGTAGCTGGACAATGTGTATGTAAGACTAGGAAATATTGCAGAGTCACAAAAGTCCTGAAAGCCATATTTAAAACAGACAAAGGCAGTGGGCTAGCCACGGTGACAAGGGCTCTGGTCTGAAGGGCAATCTTCAGGCTGACCGTGTTGGCCTTGCTCCAGCTGACTGACTCCTCATGACATTCCTCTAAATCCAATCACGCTCTGACCCTTTTCTTTCATTCATTCAGTCAGCAAATTTTTATTGACTACTTAGTTGGTATCAGGCATTTTGTTAGACACTGCGGTTACAGTGGTAAACCAAATAGACTCGATCGCTCAAGTAACTTACAGTTTTGTAGAAGGGGCAGAAAAATGATCACGTGTTTAGTGCCGTGAAAAATTAGATACAGGATACTATGTGGTACACAGTGATAAAGAATCCATGCTTGGAGGGATATGAAAGGCTTCCCAGAGAAATTGACCAATTCAGCCCTAGTGTTTACAGAGGGAGAAATCAAGGATGTTTAAGCTTCTCCACTTCTCATCTCTAAGCATCTCTAAGAACCTTCTGAGTTTCTCCGTCTTTAACTTCTCAACAGTGGAGTGCTCTGAGGTTCCGTTCTCAGACCTCTTTTCTTTTTCATCTACACTCGCTTTCTTAGTGATCTCATTCATTCTTGAAACTTTAAATATTATCCAAATATTGATATCTCCTAAATTATGTCTCTTCCCTGAACTCCAGATTTTTATTCCAGCTGTGTACTGGAATAAAAATCTGGAGTTCAGGAAAGAGACATAATTGGCATCACCACTTGAATACCTAGCAGTCCTCTCAAAATCTTAATATGCCCCAAACTGAGATACTTATATGTTCTTCCTCCCTCAGTCTGTGCCCCTTTTCGATCTTATCCACCTCAATAAATGAGAATTCCATCCTTCCAGAGGCTCCTGCCAAAAATATTAGAATTATCCTCTCTCTCACACTTAGTCTATTAGTCAATACTGTCAGATGTACCATCACTATTTACACAGAATCTGATCACTTCTCACCACTTCCACTGCTACCACCTGAGTCCAAGCACTACCATGTCTCACCTGGGTGATTGCGGCGGCCTCCTAACTGGCCTTGTCCTCTAACGCCCATCCCAACATAGCAGCCAAAGGATGCTGCCAAAATGTCACCCACTCCTCTGTTCAGAATGCCCAAGCTTCCACATCTCACTCAGAGGACTAGATCCTTAACACGACCTATAATTTCCCCCATAATCTCACATCTCCTTCACCCATTTCCTCTCTGACTTCCTCTCCTACAGACACCTGTTCACCTCCAACCCACTAGACACGTTCCTGCCTTAGAAGCTTTTCACTTTTTTTCCACAGCCTTGAATCCTTTTCACCCAGATATCAGCTTGACTTGTTCTCCCACCTCCTTCAAGCTTGTCTCGAAGTTCAATTCCTTCGTAAGGCCTTTCTTTGGATCATTTTTAAGCTAATTTTCATCCACACCCTCAATGACACTTGCCCGCCCCCCTTCTCTGCTTCACTCTACCCCATAGTACTTATCTAACATTATGTACAGATCTATGTCCATATCAATCCATATCAATATCTCTTCTCTCTTCCTCACTAGAGTGTTTTACCAGAGCAGGGATTTTTGTCTTTTTGATTATATCCCTAATGGAAAGAATAGTGTCTATTCTTTGCACATAAGGGTGCAATTAATATTTGTGGGTGAGGGACTTCCTCTCCTTTCCTACTCACGTCCCAGACAATATCCTTCTCTCCAAGGTCCTCTGTTCTGACCCTGCCAGTCTTGTCCAGAACCTTGCTCCCCCAAGAATCCCTCCTGTCCAGTGATTCTGTGACCCTGACTCTGTTCCAGTTTTCCCCAACCTAGTGTAAACAAACAAGGAAATAAAAATCTCTTTCTCCCTGTTACCCTTCTAAGCAATCATTCTCTTTTCTCTCTTTAGTCACTGCCAAACCACCTGATAGATTTTTTTAAGGAAGAAAGAAATCTATAGTCCATGCCCCGACTTCCTCCTCAATTATGGTTCCCTCACAGTCTGACTCCTGACATTATCATACCACTAAAACTACTCTCTAAGTGTCACCATGACATGCCAAATCCAATAGCCTTTTTCATAGTTCTTAATTTTGTTTCACCCTGGAGAGTTGGATGTTCAGTGATCTTGAGTGTTCTGAACATCTGAAAAATAAATTTTGAAAATAATTAATTCTAGTTCACTTTCATTTTGTAAGCCAAAGTATGCCACAGAGATCCTTGAAGAGATCATTCTTCCTTGGCTTCTGTGAAGCATCTATGTCCTCCTCCTAGCCCTCTGGCCTTCTCTTCTTTGTATCCTCTGGATCCCAAATACAGATGTTGCCCAAGCATCTGTTCTTGGCCTTGTCTTTTCTTTGTACCCTCTTCCTTGATAATCAGATATTTAAGGACTGTACTTTCATATCTGACCTCTTTCTCAAATCTCTGGTACACATTTCTAGCTGCCTCTATATCTCTCGCTGGACATTCCATTGACATCTCAAACTCAAATATTTTCAAAACTGATGTCATTATCTTTCCTCAAACCTGTTCTCTCTTCATGTTTCATATTCATGATTAATAATACTTCTCTTTCTTCCAGTCAACAAATTCAGAAATCTCAGGCTTAGAGTTGATTCTTTCCTGCTTCACCTCTGGGGCCAACATTATCTGTTCTACCTTTATCATATGGCCTACAACTGCCAACTCTTTTCCATCCGTTCTGCCACTACTCTAGTTCTGATCTCTATTATGTCTCTGGCAAAACTGCAAAGTCTTTCAGATTAGCCTCCTTGTCTGTCCTTCTCCCAACTCATTTACACAATCTTATCAGATCAATCTTCCTGAAACAAAGATCTGGCTGGGACAATGCCTGGCTTAAAACCCATTATTGACAATTCATTGCTGACAAGTTCAATTCTACCTGCTGGTATCCAACATCTTCATAATGTGGATCTGTATACTTACTGGGAAAGAAGTTGCTTGTTGGTATCTAAAAGCAGATCAAGAACTTGTATTCTCAAAACAGCAGACTACTTGTTGAGCTCACTCCCATGCTTAACTCTCTGCCTGGTAAAGGAAACTCGTTTCTTTTAAGTCACATGGGACATTTATCTTCATCCTCCTACGAACTTCCAGCCTCAGTCAGATGTCAAGTTCTAGCTCTCTCATCTGTTTTGGAGTTTTGTGAGGCAGCATTAATGTCCCTAGGACCTGGCATGCTAATTAGAAGACACGATTTCCTTTTCATCAAAAGATTACCCTCTGAGTGTCCACTTTTATCTGGGTCAAGGGCACAGAAAGCAGTCCTGTTTTTACATGTACTTTCAACCATCATCTTGTAAACTTGCTTTGAAAGACAAGCTCTTATGGGGTCTGGAAAGTGGACATATGCAATGATTTCTCAGTCACTCCACATAACAATTTATCAGATACGGCCTCTGATGTTCTTTAATGGTTAATGCCTATAACTGAGATTTAGAGCCATCAGTTCTGCTATTTCACCACTGTTTCTTTAAGCTGTCAAAGTCCTAATGGTAATAACCTTAATACAACTTACCACTAGTGTTTCTGTTATCAAAGTATGCTGTTTTGGCATAAAAAAATCCAATTACTCAGGAATTCCCTGGAGGTCTAGTGGTTAGGACTCCACGCTTCATTGCTGGGGACCCGGGTTCAATCCCTGGCCAGGGAACTAAGATCCCACAAGCCATGCGGCATGGCCAAAAAAAAAAAAAAAAAAAAAAAAAATCACATTAGTTTCTACCCACAGTTGTGATTTTCAGCAATAGTTATAGAATATGTATGTGGAAAGGAGGGGTTGGATGAGAAGGAGAATAGGTTGGTAAAAAAGTGGGGAAGGAGAAGCTAAAGTTAATTATTTTAGGATTCCTGAAATACTCAATATTGGGAAAAATTTCTATTTTGCATATTGGAACACAAGGTCTTAACCTCCAAGAGACATCTATTTTAATAATAAAAGGCAAACAAAAATGTAAATTCAAACAGAGATTTAAATCCCCTTATAACTTTGCCATGACTGGATAAACTGAGAGGCAAGCAGTGGAATTAGTACGTACCAACATTGGCAAAGGAGCTAGAGGGGGCCTTTACAGAAAACACGGTGATGCACGTTAGGACAGTAGGAGTGGTGTCCTTAGATTTTATTCACTTTTATAACCAACATAAAAAGGTGGACTCAGAGGCAATTGACAAAGCCAACAATTCTCTTGCAATGGTTCCCAACACTCTGAAACAGAGAAAGGAAAAGTCACCTGATCCATATGTTTTGAGTTACCTGGCCTGTCTAAGTTTCATGCCTCTCCAGCTGAGAATACGAATAATCTTGACAAATTTACATAGATCCTGCCAACAGATACCTGTTGATGGTTCTGACAAAGACTCTCTTCTTAACCAAACTTTAGTCAGGCCCCCTGAGCCCTCTTCTCTAGACGCTTCAACCTTGGCCCCCATCCTCGCTAGGCCTCCACAGCCCAGTTTTAGCAAGAATCCTTCCATGTCAGTTTAGTGAGAATACCTGACCCTTGATATATTATTTTCCTTGAGTTCTAATCAAATTCCTCATCCCCAACCTCCATATCTAACTACCCTGGTCTACCTTCAGTAAGAATCCTGTTAAATGGGTTTAGCAAGAATCTACCCTTGATATCGCCCTTGATAACTCCATCGTTCAGTGGATGGAGTAATTTTCCATCCACTGAACCCCTTCCCTCTGCCCCTTGGCTATAAATCGCACAAGAACAATCCACTTGTTCTTGCTGTGTTAGAAACGGAGTACAGTTCTATACTGGGGTTTCTTTTCCCCTACTGTAACAGTTCCCGAATAAAATCTGTTCTAACTGCTTTAAACTACTGTCGGGTGCTGGTTCTCCTTAACAGTTTCCACCTTTTGGGCAGAGCATCCCATGCTGCTTACAGTCATCCAAGTTTATGAAGTTCTAAATGATAGATCTCTAATTGGAATTAACTAAAGTTCACTTTCATCTTGGAAACAAAAATACGCCACTCAAGTCCATTAGGAGACTGTCACAAAACAACATGAATTCTTTAAGTTTAGGCGCCAGTGTTTTGTGTGATAAGAATATAAAACCTCTAAGCTGAACACATTCATCAAAACTTCTGAGCAGTTCAATGCCCTCCCCTATTAAAAAAGAATATCTGAGGATTCTGAGTAAAGTTTGGTTATTACTGGATTTGACTTCATGAGGTGAGAGAAAGAAGGAAAGGCTGGAAGTTGGGGGAGGAAATGCACTAAATTTATCCATGGGACTTGCATGATGAACTTTACAGTAGGAGGAAAATGAATGGTCTCAATATAGGAGGCTCTGTAGCTCCTTTTACGTCTGATGCTAGAAAAGCTGCTGCCTCCACATTTTCTGCTCCTTTTCTTCGGCATAATGTGAAGTAGAGGGTCAGGGGACACACTTGTGGCCTCTAATGGCCAGATAATGGACCACAATAAAAGTTATGTGTCCCCAGCTGAAGGTGAAGACATATAATGGTTGACAAGATCCATTATCTAACTATTAGAACCTAGAGCAAAAAGAGACAATTATTAAATCAAAGCAAAAAAAATCCATTTTCACTTATTCAAGAAAAAAGATTTTTTTCTTATGTGTTGTGCATTTGTCTACAAATACCATTTTTATCTCCAAATAATAATGCCAATAGTAACTGCAGCTAATGTTTATTGAGCACTTACAACATGCTAATTGCTTTGGTAAAGAGCATGATCTGTGGGGTCAGATTCCCCAGGTTCAAACCTTTGCACTCAGAATTACTTGGAAGAAGTTAACCCTTCCATGTCTCAGTTTTTTGTTATGTAAAATGATGATAATATTAGAACATGTGTCATATGATCACCAAGTATGGCATATATTACAGAGCCAATAAATGCTAGGTATTATGAATGTTGCTGATGTGATGTTGTCATTGTTGACGTGAATATATAGTAGTTATATTATTTAGATCTCTTATTAGCTCTATTTGATAAATAAAGAAATATAGAGGATAAAGTGAGATATTTAATCTGGAAATTTGTAAATGGATTTTAAAGGGTTCTTTGGCCCCCTGAAAGAAACTGAAAAATATTTTGTTTATGTGCATTTTGGTGGGTGAGAGGATTCATGGTTTCAACAGGTTCTCAAAAGAGCCCTTGACTCTCAAAATTTTAAGAATCCATGCTAAACTAAATTTCATGTATCATTTCACCTATCAGTTGATGTAGGGTGATTATAAAGCAAACATATTTTATTTATTTATCTATTTTTTATAAATTTATCTATTTTATTTATTTTTGGCTGTGTTGGGTCTTCGTTGCTGCGCGCGGGCTTTCTCTAGTTGCAGCGAGCGAGGGCTACTCTTCATTGTGGTGGGCGTGCTTCTCATTGCGGTGGCTTCTCTTGTTGCAGAGCACGGGCTCTAGGTGCACAGGCTTCAGTAGTTGTGGCACGAGGGCTCAGTAGTTGTGGCTTGCAGGCTCTAGAGCGCAGGCTCAGTAGTTGTGGCGCACGGACTTAGTTGCTCCGCTGCATGTGGGATCTTCCCAGGCCAGGGATCGAACCCGTGTCCCCTGCATTGGCAGGCGGATTCTTAACCACTGTGCCACCAGGGAAGTCCCAGCAAATATATTTTTAAATTATATCTTCTTTTTTGAATTATCTTTTTAAAAATTATAGAAAATCAAATAATAAAAAGCAATATCAGATACATATTCTGTCTGCTGAGTGCCAAAATAGGCACATATGTGCCACAATACAGTTGTCTGTTCTCCTTCTTGCTCTTGAGAGAACATTGGAAAGAGACAAAACCAGTTCAGTTACAAAGGTGGAAAGCTGTGGTTTTAGTGTCTTGGTAATTGTTCCTTAGCAATCAATAAATACATCGTTAGCCATTTTATTTGGCCTTTTGGGACCCCTGAAGTTTGAGGTGAGATTCCCAAGAACATAATGGTATCATGATATCAACAAACCCCTTTTAATGCACTGGAAAAAGGATCTACTCCAGTTCCCTTTTTCCCCCTTTGGATATAGCTGTGCAGGGTCAGTCCCTATTCAATTAATATGGGAATGTTGGAGACACTAAACCACTTAAAGTAGATTTGTGGCCCAGGAAAATTTTTAAAATAGCGTCATTATAATTTTTTTAAAAATCACTCATTTTCATGGAGAAAAATTATATAGCACAGTGGTTAAGAGCACATGCTCTAAGATGGACGATAAGGGTTCAAATCCCAGCTCTTACTAGCTATGCTGTGCATATTACAAGCTGTGCAACCATGGACAAATTAATTTACCTATCTCTGTATCAGCTGTCTCATCTGTGAAATGGGGATGTCCACTGTATTCACCTCATAGGACTGTTGTGTGAGGACTAAATTTGCTAACGTTTGTATAAAGCACTGTAACAGTGCTAGACTATAAGGGCTATGAGTATTAGCTATTAATGTATCATTACTATGTAATCCATTTCTTGGGAATCAGGAAGAAAATATGAGTGCTAATCCAATTTTAACCTGCTGAATCACCTTTAAATTTAGACAAACCATTAACTCTCTGAGCTCCTTTTTTTTTAACGTATAGGAGGAGATAATCGAGTCCACAATGGTGTGTGAAATTGGGAGTATTCTAGTGCTTTGCAAGTTGTTGGCCCTCGGACATATGTCAAGTTCAAATGTATCGATTCAAATCCATCTACAAAATTCGTTGTGTGTTTTAAAAGCATTTTATGATCAATTAAAAGTAACTAGAGAAGCAAAATGCTTAATACAGAACCTAGAAGAATTTTTAAACCTTATTCTGCGCATACATGGTTATATATGGTACAAGGAGAATGTGGCAAAGTTTTCTGAGAGATTTTGCAGCTAATCCTAGTTAAGACTTTCTTTTGCTTTAAGTTTTCTTCGTTTTGTGGGATTTTTTTTTTTTTTTTTTTTTTTGGCTTTTGAATGAACCAGAATTCTGGTTCAAGGAAAGAACTGACCCCATTACTGATTCCTTCATGTTTGGAAAAGCTGAAGGGAGGCCATTGAATATTAATGGATTTTTGGTTTCACAGCATTTTTTTCAAAGTTCTGGGCTCTTTTTGCTGGGTTTTAAACATTTTTTGGCCAAATTTTCACTGTTTTAATTTGAAGCATTTTAAACACTTAAGAAGATTTTCACATTGGTTTGATTTGTCTTACATTTTATCCTTGTTTGCCAAGAATTGAAGATTTACAAAATCAATGTGTGTGAGCATGTGTTTGCTCAAGCCTTTTTTGTCGCTTGTCATAATGAGCTGGAAATGCTTTCATAACCTCACTGCATAACCTTACTCTGTTCAGGACCTCTAGGGTCACTTAAGAAAAAACCATCCTGCTTGTTTGTACCTCCACTTTGGTTGTTAGGAGAAGGAATCTAGAAGCTGCCATTTGTTTTCATGCCTCTACCAGTTATCAGTTACCGGTATAACACATCACCCTAACACTTAGTGGCTTAAAAGGACTCTGCTTTATTATTTTTCACTATTCTATGGCTTGACTGGGTGATCCCTCTGCGGGTGTCACCTGGGCGTATGCACACGGTTACCATCAGCTGATGCGTCAGCAGGGGCTGATCTCAGCTGGGACTGCGGGCTGGCTGGGCCTCTCTCTCCAGGGGGCCTTTCATCCTTGGATTCTCCACAAGTTGGTCCCTGGGCAAGGCCCCAAGAGGGCAAAATGTTAGCTACAGAAGCTTTGGCTCCTGAACTCACACAATGTCATTTCCACTTCATCTTACTGGTCAAAGTGTGTCCCAAATAAGGTGGGCCCAGATGTAAGAGTTGGTAAAATAAATTCTACGTCTTTATGGGAGAAGCTGCAAGGAATTTGTGGCCATATTTAATCTACCAGAATGTCTAGGTGTTTTTGTTTGTTGGTTTTTTTTTTAAGCCAAGTGTTTCTATGTTAGAGTGTTGACAGAAACTTTTGTCGGTGAACTTTCATCAGTGGAGCTGGAGAAAGCCAGTAACAAGAGCCAAAGAAATTCCAACTCACAGACAATACCCCATTCATTTTTATGTAGGGTCACTCCATGTTGTTTAATTACTCAACATCGATTAATTAGGCAGCTAGTCTATCAATAATATATACTGGTTCTGTGCTCAGATTGTGGATCGTAAGATTGTTGATCCTCATCCTGAATTGAACTTGCCTTTTGGGAAAATGAGCACGTCACATTTTCTAGAGTTTATAGAAAATCAATATAAACAGCATCATCAGTGATGAATACTATTAAGCACCCACTGTGTGCAAAAATAATGCTATGTCTGAGGATTTTTCAAATGGCATAAGGCATGATTTCTGCTTGCAAGCTTAAAGCTCAACAAAATAGCCATAGCCTAGCAAAAGTAACAATAAACTTTTCAATCATTTAATACATATTTATTGAATGTCTCTTATATACCTAAGTTCTATATTAGGCGCTACAAATGCAAAAATGAGTTCGACTAGAACTCTGGCCACAAGATTTAGAGTGTAGTAAGGGGAAGCGGAATGTAAACAAGTAAAAAATTTAATGTAAGCAAGTAAAAAATTAGTAAAAACAGAGAAGACATTAATAAGTACCCTGATAAAACAAGATATACAGGATGTGTATATTTTCCTGGGGATTGAGGATCAGGATTTCCTGCAAAGGAGAAAAGAGATTTAAGCTTTTGGGAAGTGGACAAATGGTCTTTAGGCTGACCAGTAAGGGCCATGAAGTCCAGGAAGATGAAGTAGCAAAAATAAAAGGATGTGGGACATGGAAACCATGGTAAACCCTAGACCTTCAATTCCTTCAGTGTGGCTGAAACTCAGGATTCTGGATGAGATGGAGGAGGGCAGCAAGGAAGAAAGGAAAACAAAGAAGTGATAAGCAATGAACAGAAATGGCCAAGGACTCAGTCACGGAGGAACTTAAATGTTGTCTATAAAGTTCCGATTTTCTCCTATAGGTTATGGGAATCTGTTGAAGGATTTTAATCCTGAACAGGATTCTTAAGAGGTCCTGTTAAAGATGACAGGATCAAATTAGCATTTTAAGGGGACTACTCTGGCTTCAATTAGAAAGATAAACTAGCTAAGGCAAGACTAGAGACAGAAAAAGTAGTTAGATTATTGCACTGATCTAAACAAGCTATGATAAGCTTGAAGGCAGTAGCAAAAATAATAGAGAGGAAGAGGTGGTCCATACCTTCAGCAGACAGGTACTGGGCACCTACTAGGTGCTGAGGGGTATGCCAAGTGCTGGGAATATTGTGACGGAGAACTGACCTTGAAACTGTACCAAAAGACCACCCAGAGACAGATGTAAAAAATCTTCAAGAGATTCAAGTAAAAAGACCTGATTGTTAATTGGATGTAGGAGTGAAAGAAAGGGAAGATCCCAGGAATCCCAGGATGTGGTACTTTGACAAGTAACTATTGAGCAATTTAAACAGTAGGTACTAGCAAATCAAGAAAGAATTACATTCCTTTATAAGTAAGCAAAAAGTAAAATTGAAAAATGAAAATCCAAAGGAGATTTTCAGAAGCATCAGCCTTAGTTATATTTGCATATTGTCTTCAATTTTCAAAAATGCTGCTATGAACAAGACTGTAGATCCGTGTGTACATGTGTGGCATTAGCTCTGAGAATTATTCTACCATTTTTCATCTTGTCTGGCCTTTGCAAAGTCAGCCATATCTTCCTATGTGCGGTTTAATTGAACTTGACCCTAAGATTTGATGATTCTAATTCCCTGTGGCTCAATAATTGGGCCCCATATGTGGTATGGGCAGGTTGCACTGGGCATCCCATAGCTGCTGCTTATGTGGATGGATTAAATTAGAACTTCCAAGTACACAGCCTGCTCCTGATTTGATCATGACCATAAAGATATACTTTCAGCTAAATTTCTATGTATAAAGCCAACAATAGGAAAACAATCAATAATGGTGGCTCTCTCCCTCTCTGTTTACATGTTTATATCATCAACTGAAAACTATTACATCCTAACGAGGACCCATTATTATATTCTGGGTATCTATTTCATCTATTTTTAGCCTAAATAACTAATTCCTGGCACAATGATACACCCATTACATATGATTAATACTCAATGTTTGACATTAACCTGACTCCTAGCTTTCCATTAAGTCAATCAAGGAAACTTTATGAGTTCAGATGCTGTGCTCAGCAGTATAAGACTTGAGTAAACAGTTTTGAGGAGGAGAAGTCATCATCATCCTCCACCACAAGAGAAGAGATGTAGGTAAATAAACAGATATTTGCCACGTATAATTCATTCCTTCATTGAGTACCTGTTCTGTTTTCGACTTTAGGAACACAAAAATAAATAATACCATTCTCACACAGACATAGAGAACAAACATATGGATACCAAGGGGGAAGGGGGGGGTGGGAGGAATTGGGAGATTGGGATTGACATATAAACACTACTATGTATAAAATAGGTAACTAATGAGAACCTACTGTATAGCACAGGGAACTCTACTCGATGCTCTGTGGTGACCTAAATGGGAAGGAAATCCAAAAAAGAGGGGATCTATGTATACGTATGGCTGATTCACTTTGCTGTACAGTAGAAACTAACACAACATTGTAAAGCAACTATGCTCCAATAAAACTTTTAAAAATAAATAAGTAGATAATACCACTCTCTACATGCTTATAGTCAGGTGGACACCAAAGTAATTATGAGTACTGTGTTTGGCACTTCACCTAAATTAGCTTCTTACATCTCTGGGAGCTCTTCATGTTAGGTGTTATCACTGCTACCACAGAGGAGACAGTAGAGGCTTAAAGGACCTGGGAAAGGCCACGCAGGGATAGTGCTGACCTAGCATTAGGTGTGTATAAGCCCAGAGCTTTCAGGCTTTCCTCAAAACATAGGATCTTAGCATAATGTGTTAACTTGTAATAAAAATACAACTTCACCAATAATAATAATTAAAACATAATGACTTTCTCTTAATGTTGTCCCCTCCTTTCTTGACTACCTCTCACACTCCCTTTATAGCTAAACTCCTGCAAAAGATAGCTCATATTGTCCAATTATTTACCTCTCATTTGTGTTTCAGCCATACTAGTGTCCTGATGTTTGAAGCACCCCCAAAGCAGACACACAATTATGTTGGCACTGGGCCAATACAAAAATCACCTTTCTTAGTTGAACAGTGATCTTGCAATTGTCAGTGAAATACACTCTTTTTAGCTCTTATTTGACTTAACAGTAAGCAGGCAGTAAAGTATGTTAAAAAGATTGTGTTTCAATGTCGGACTTCGGAGTGTAAATCCTAGCAGAGCTTGGGTCTGTGGTTATCTCTAACATATACCAGTTACTTAGGTTTTAGTTTATTCATACATAAAGCAGGAATGATATTGTCTACCGTTAGGTGATGTTGTAAGTTAATAATTTGTTTTTAATATGACAGCAAAATATCTTATACTTTTCAGGCACTCAATAAATATGATTATTATTTGTCATCCTCCTCCTCTGCTGATTTGATAAAGGTGATAATCTCTTTCCTCTTTAAATTCTTTCCTCCCTAGGGTTTATCCAGGAGATTTCTTTCTACACATTTTCCCCTTTGCTGGCCCCCTCCTTCTACTGCTAATACTTGAAGTTCTAAAGTATCCCAGTGTTCTGTTCTAGGCTCACTTCTCTTCTTATTCTAAATATCTACCATGAGACATGTCCATCCTTCCTATGGTTTCCATTACCTCCGATCTGTGAATCTCAGACTTTTCTGCTGGGACCCACCTATCTAAATACCTGCTGGCATCTCCAAGACAATGTGCTATGGGCAACTCAAACTCAGATGGCCCTAAATTGAATTAGAAATCATTCCTCTCCTAAACTAGAGTTACCGTATGATCCAGCAATCCCACTCCTGGGCATATATCTGGAGAAAACTATAATTCAAAAAGATAATGCACCCCAATGTTCACAGCAACACTATTTACAATAGCCAGGACATGGATGCAAGCTAAATGTCCATTGACAGATGAATGGATAAAGAAGGTGTGGTATATAAATATATATATATGTATGTATATATATACACATATATATACATGCAATGGAATATTGCGCAAACATAAAAAAAGAATTAAATAATGCCATTTGCAGCAACATGGATGCAACTAGAGATTATCGTACTAAGTGAAGTAAGTCAGACAGAGTAAGACAAATATCATATGATATGACTTCTATGTGGAATCTAAAATATGATACAAATGAACTTATTTACAAATCAGAAACAGACTCACAGACATAGAAAACAAATTTATGGTTACCAAAGGGGAAATGGGGGGAAGGGATAAATTAGGAGTTTGGGATTAGCAGATACAAAGTACTATATATAAAATAGATAAACAACAAGGACCTACTGTATAGCACAGGGAACTGTATTCAATATCTTGTAATAACCTATAATGGAAAATACTTCTTAAAAAAGAAGGAATTCCTCTCCTTCCTCCCCAGAATTATTTCTCTCCTGTATTCTTTATCATCGCAGAGAGGTCTCATCACTTATCCAGTTAGTGAGACAAGAAATCTGGGTGTCAGATTACCAGTCCCCGGTCCAACTGGTAATCAAGTACTATTGACTATTTCTCCTTAACATCTCTTGCCTTCTGTTCTTCTCTGTTCATACTGGTATTACACTGGCTCAGACTCACATCATCTTTCCCATCTCCTAAACTTTCAATTGGTTTTCCCATTTCCACAGAAACAACTCCTCCTACAATTCATTCTACTTCATAATATCAGAAAAACCTTTCTAAAATGTCCATGGTACACTTTTATTTGTTTGAAATATACATAATATGATACTACAGTGAAGTGAGGAACACGTGGTAAAACAAAACAGCGACATGAAAAATGAGCCATATAAATTCAGACAGAACTAGCCAATACAACGCCCAAATGTGCCCCAAGAGTCACGATTTCCTGCCTCCCTCCCCATCCCGCTGTGTTCATGCCTTTCATAACCCCTGGGACTGTGAATCTGATGGATTTTACTTCTGTGATTTGGCTATGTTATATGGCACAACTGAATTTAAGAAAGAGAGGTTATCCAGATCTGACCTAATCCCAAGAGCCCTTAAAAAGCAGAGAGTTTTCTCTGGCTGGCTGCAGAAGAGGAAGTCAGAGATTCAAAGCACAAGAACGATTTCATGTGTCTTTGCTTGCTTAAAGTTGGAGGGGGCCATGCCAAGGAACATAGGCAATCCCTAGGATCTAAGAGCAGCTGCAAACTGACAGCCATGAAAGATGCCGGGACCTTAGTCCTACAATGAAAATGAATTCTGCCAACAACAAGAATGAGCTTGGGAGTGGATTTTTCCCCAGAGGTTCCAGAAAGGGACTTAGTTCTGCCAACACCTTGATTTTGGCTTTGTGAGTCTGAGCAGAGAACCCAGTCAGGCCATGCCCAGACTTCTGTCCTACAGAACTATGAGCCAATAAATGGTTGTTTTAAGCTGAGAAGTTTGTGGAAATTTGTTATGTAGCAATAGAAAACTAACATACCAACTCATAGTTGACACTAATCAATGGATACTGAGTAACTGAGAGAATGGAACAATGGTTGGTGGATGGATAGATGGATGTCAAGTGAGTGAATGAATCATCCAGGCTCAAAACCACGTTCTGGGAGCCTCACCCAGTATCGAATATACAGCTGGCACTTGATAAATCTTCGTTGATGTATAATTATTATTATTATTATTAATTTTTTGGCCATGCCACACGGCTTGTGGGATCTTAGTTCCCAGACCAGGGATTGAACTCGTGCCCTCAACTGTGAAAGCTGGAGTCCTAACCACTGGACCGGTGGGGAGTTCCCAATCTTTGTTGATTTAATGGTGAAGTGAAAAAGTATGATAGACACAGAGAAGAGTGTGATACTTTATGCCTTGAAAGCTAGCAAATGATCCATTCTGTGAACGAAATGGGGGTGTGGCATGGAGAGGGGCAGAATGTGATGGGAGATGAAGTTAGAAAAATTGATAGGGCCCAGAACTTCGAGGGTCTTCTATCTGATCCTAAGGAATATTAATGCTTTACTTATAAAGGTGAAAGACTTCTTTTTTTTCAGCTTTACTGAGGTATAACTGACAAACAAAATTGTAAGATATTTAAAGTGTACAATGTGATGATTTGATATACGTATATGTTGGGAAAGGACTCCCCCCATCAAGTTAATTAACACATCCATCCCTTCACATATTCGTTTTTCCCCCCTTTGGTTTTTGTGACAATTAAATAAACTATACATGGAAAATGCTTAAAAACATGTATAGACACATAATAAGTATTTGAAACTTAAAAGGAATAAAAAAAATAAAATGAAATTTAAAAAATGCTATTATTTATAAAAGTTTGAAATAATCTTATGTCACAATGTGTTATTATTATTATCATTATCGTTGTTACTGCTGTTGCTGCTCTCATTATTATGTGAATAGAGCTAACATTTATTGAACACTTACTATATGCCTGGTATGATGAGAAGTGCTTTATGTGCATTATTTTACTTCATAATTTAACCAAGATCATCCAACTATTAAATAGTGGTGCCAAGAGAGAAATCCAATCATTTTGATTCCAAAATTTATGCTATTTATTAGAGTGTTTGTTTATGCTACCCTTTCCAAAAAGGACTTTTTATCCAAAAACAATTTTAAATCTGACTTACAGGGATACATCGAATGCAGTAAGGTTACTTATGCCACCAATAAAAACGACTCTTTTTAATATCTTTAAATATGTATATGTAATATATATTTATATTTGTTTAATATATATATGAAGCTTAATGACAATTCGCAAATCTAGTGGCCATTAAATTGAATTTCTACTTTATAATTAAAAAGCATAATATTTTGCATTACATAAAAATGTTTGAAATTCATAGGTGTTACATTTTTTTAAAATCAGGAGACCAAATATACTACTCACTCTCATATGCTATCAGCCATGATGAAGGCAAAAGATTCTATTAATATAAGGAGCTATAAAAATGAGGTGTAAGCCAAAATCTAAACTCTAGTTTACCAATGTGCTTATTTCTCCTACCATAGAGATTAATCAGAGGAAGTTTTTTGGCTATGACTCTTGTATTATCTGCCTGACCCTTTATCCAGTGATGACTCTATGTTTTATGCCTTCCTGTAGATACTGCCAGGCTGGGCACTAAATCAATACAGAAATTAAACTGGCAATCCAGAACACATTGATTTATGAGGTTGCAATTCTCTTTTACATTTCCTAATATTTTTGAACAGTCATAAATTAAACATAAAATCAATTTAAATTAAAAGTTAAGGGGCAGTAGCCCTCAGGTAGATATTCAATGGTTTATTAGTTTTACAAAATATAAAAGAAATACCAAACTTTATACTGGTGTTATTATTATTTAATGTTTCTTACACACTAACAAGGTACCATTAATTTCTCTTTAACCAAGACCCAATTATCCAGTTTTTGAATTATATAAGCCACCCAATTCTACAATTAAACCTTCAACCATTTATTTCATTCTAAATGTTGGCTCTTCAAGCGAAAACATAGTAAACAAAAAAATCACTTTATTGTATGTTGGAAGCTGTATTAAAACTTAGAAACAACCCACTTAATGGACAATTATTCATTTGCAATTATCCAGGCTTTAAAAATCATACACTTAGACAATACTGAAAGATGAGAGAATGTTTACAAGACAGTGTCATGAGAAATTCTCTGTACAACATGTCTCTAATCAACTTATTTTCATTTTCATTCATTC
This sequence comes from Balaenoptera musculus, assembly GCF_009873245.2. Taxonomy (NCBI): domain Eukaryota; kingdom Metazoa; phylum Chordata; class Mammalia; order Artiodactyla; family Balaenopteridae; genus Balaenoptera; species Balaenoptera musculus. Next base: position 51,752,801 of record NC_045802.1, read on the forward strand.
ACTTATTCAATACTCATTTTTTGTATTTCTAATATGTACATACCATTAGAAACAAAGTAAAGGAAAGAAAAAACTAGACATGGGTGTGCTTGCCTTCATGGAGCCCACATTCTAGTGAGAGAAACAGACATTTAACTCTAACATGAAACAGGAATACTCCATAGTACTTATTGTGTGGGAGCCACTATTCTACGTATTCTCTGTATATTACCTCATGTCATTCTCTTACCAACTTTATGAAGTGAATACAGCTGTTATCTCCATTTTATAGATGTGGGAACTGAGGCCCAGGGAAGTTAAATAACTTGTCCAAATCCAACAGCCAGGATGTGATGTGCCAGGACTTGGACCCAAACAGTCTGTGGTCAAGGTGCAGGTGCTAAGTTTCTTCGTTCTCCTGTCTCTCCAGTGGGAAGCATGTAATGAATAAGATGAACTTGCTGTATATGACATGGCTATGATAGGGCACACATGGTGTGCAGGAGATCAAGCAAGATTTTCTCAAGGAAATTACAATTGGAATGAGATCTAAAGGCTGAATGGACATGAACTAGGCACTGATGTGGGCAGAAAAGGGTCTTCTGACTCAGGTACAAGGACCAGCCTGTGCAAAGGGGTTGAAATGAGAAGAGCGAGGAAAATGAGAGGAACTGAGGGAAGTCCAGAGTGGTTGAAGTTCAGGCAGTCAGTGGTGTGGGTCAGGATAGCAGGAGCAAAGCCGTAGAAAATCTCTTTGGGTTTGGCCACCTCTGGTTTCATTATCCATATATTTATTTATTTATTTTTAACATCTGTATTGGAGTATAATTGCTTTACAATGGTGTGTTAGTTTCTGCTTTATAACAAAGTGAATCAGTTATCCATATACATATATCCCTATATCTCCTCCCTCTTGCATCTCCCTCCCACCCTCCCTATCCAACCCCTCTAGGTGGACACAAAGCACCGAGCTGATCTCCCTGTGCTATGCGGCTGCTTCCCACTAGCAATCTATTTTACATTTGGTAGTGTATATATGTCCATGCCACTCTCTCACTTCATCCCAGCTTACCCTTCCCCCTCCCCGTGTCCTCAAGTCCATTCTCTATGTCTACGTCTTTATTCCTGTCCTGTCCCTAGGTTCTTCAGAACCTTTTTTTTTTTTAACATCTTTATGGCATATAATTGCTTTACAATGGTGTGTTAGTTTCTGCTTTATAACAAAGTGAATCAGTTATACATATACATATATTCCTATATCTCCTCCCTCTTGCATCTCCCTCTCACCCTCCCTATCCCACACCTCTAGGTGGTCACAAAGCACTGAGCTAATCTCCCTGTGCTATGCAGCTGCTTCCCACTAGCTATCTATTTTATGTTTGGTAGTGTATATATGTCCATGCCACTCTCTCACTTTGTCCCAGCTTACCGTCCCCCCTCCCTGTATCCTCAAGTCCATTCTCTAGTAGGTCTGCATCTTTATTCCCATCTTGGCCTTAGGTTCTTCATGACCTTTTTTTTTTTTTTTTTTTTAGATTCCATATATATGTGTTAGCATATGGTATTTGTTTTTCTGTTTCTGACTTACTTCACTCTGTATGACAGACTCTAGGTCCATCCACCTCACTACAAATAAGTCAGTTTTGTTTCTTTTTATGGCTGAGTAATGTTCCATTGTATATATGTGCCACATCTTCTTTATCCATTCATCTGTCGATCGACACTTAGGTTGCTTCCATGTCCTGGCTATTGTAAATAGAGCTGCAATGAACATTGTGGTACCCGACTCTTTTTGAATTATGGTTTTCTCAGGGTATATGCCCAGTAGTGGGATCACTGGGTCATATAGTAGTTCTATTTTTAGTTTTTTAAGGAACCTCCATACTATTCTCCATAGTGGCTGTATCAATTTACATTCTCACCAACAGTGCAAGAGGGTTCCCTTTTCTCCACACCCTCTCCAGCATTTATTGTTTGTAGAGTTTTTGATGATGGCCATTCTGACTGGTGTGAGGTGATACTTCACTGCAGTTTTGATTTGCATTTCTCTAATGATTAGTGATGTTGAGCATCCTTTCATGTGTTTGTTGGCAATCTGTGTATCTTCTTTGGAGAAATGTCTCTTTAGGTCTTCTGCCCATTTTTAGATTGGGTTCTTCAATCAGAGAAGAAAAAGAAATAAAAGGAATCCAAATCGGAAAAGAAGAAGTAAAGCTGTCACTGTTTGCAGATGACATGATACTATACATAGAGAATCCTAAAGATGTTACCAGAAAACTACTAGAGCTAGTCAATGAATTTGGTAAAGTAGCAGGATACAAAATTAATGCACAGAAATCTCTTGCATTCCTATATACTAATGATGAAAAATATGAAAGAAAAGTTAAGGAAACACTCCCATTTACCATTGCAACAAAAAGAATAAAAAACCTAGGAATAAACCTACCTAAGGAGACAAAAGACCTGTATGCAGAAAACTATAGGACACTGATGAAAGAAATTAAAGATGATACAAACAGATGGAGAGATATACCATGTTCTTGGATCGGAAGAATCAACATTGTGAAAATGACTATATTACACAAAGCAATCTACAGATTCAATGCAATCCGTATCAAACTACCAATGGTATTTTTCACAGAACTAGAACAAAAAATTTCACAATGTGTGTGGAAACACAAAAGACCTCAAACAGCCAAAGCAATCTTGAGAAAGAAAAACGGAGCTGGAGGAATCAGGCTCCCTGACTTCAGACTATACTACAAAGCTACAGTAATCAAGACAGTATGGTACTGGCACAAAAACAGAAATATAGATCAATGGAACAGGATAGAAAGCCCAGAGATAAACCCATGCACATATGGTCACCTTATTTTTGATAAAGGAGGCAAGAATATACAATGGAGAAAAGACAGCCTCTTCAATAAGTGGCCCTGGGAAAACTGGACAGCTACATGTAAAAGAATGAAATTAGAGCACTCCTTAGTACCATACACAAAAATAAACTCAAAATGGATTAAAGACCTAAATGTAAGGCCAGACATTATAAAACTCTTAGAGGAAAACATAGGCAGAACACTCTATGACATAAATCACAGCAAGATCCTTTTTGACCCACCTCCTAGAGAAATGGAAATAAAAACAAAAATAAACAAATGGGACTTAATGAAACTTAAAAGCTTTTGCACAGCAAAGGAAACCATAAACAAGACAAAAAGACAACTCTCAGAATGGGAGAAAATATTTGCAAAAGAAGCAACTGACAAAGGATTAATCTCCAAAATTTACAAGCAGCTCATGCAGCTCAATATCAAAAAAACAAGGTGTACATATATTTAGACTCTCTTTATATCAGTGGATCTCAACCTTGAATGCAATTAGAATCGCCTGGGGAGATTTTATAATGCCTCATCCGGGACCAATTACATCAGAACCTCTAGGGGAGAGACCCAGGTATCAAGAGCTCCTGAAGTCCTCCAGGTGCTTCTATTATACAGCCAAGGTTGAGAAGCACTGTGTTAGATGGTTATCAGACTATTGTCTAAATTAGTTGAAGCCTGTAGAACCAAATATATAAACAATATTGTCATGATGATCAAGTTTGGTTTTGAAATTTAAGCATTTTATTTGTTAAGGTGAGCTAGAGAAGTATCTGATGGGGACTAATATGAGCTGCATAAACCTCAAGCAAAGAAAATATTTGCAGCTTAACTTTGGGGCACCCGGATATAGAGTACATATTCTCTGGCTGCACTGACCTCATGTCAGAAATGTTGTCACACCCAGACAAGAGGAGTGAACACAAGCCAAAGTCCTGAGATAAATCATGCCTTTGGCTAGGGACTTCCCTTCCCAACAGTGCCCCATCCACCCCTTCTGGGCTGAGGGGTAGAGGCAGAAACAGAGCAGGCTCCCGAGTTTAATCTGAAAGTGTGCTCCTAGGGCACCACTGAAAAGAAAAGAACTGGGAGAGATGGTGACTTGGCAACAACCTACACTGAGGGACCATCCAGTGTCAGTGTCTGGGTCTGCTGAAGATGTGAGTCTCCATCCCAAAATCTTCAGGAAGACTTTGAGACAGCACCAAATTAAGATATTCAACATCTGTAAGAACTAAAAAGATTATAATGACCTCCCCCCAAACAAATAAATTGTTTATTTTCCAACATAACAGAACTCAAAATTATGCTGAAAGTATTTGACTGTAAGAATCTGGGTGTTTATTAAAGCTGAATTTCCTTTCTTCTTCTTTTCTTTCTTCTTCTTCTTCCCCTTCCTCCTCCCCCTCTTCCTCCTCCTCCCCCCTCCCCACCTCCTCCTCCACTTCCTTCTCCTCCTCCATTCCTCCTTCTCCTTCTTCTTCTCTCCTCCTCCTCCTCCCTCTTCTTTCTCTCTTTTTCTCTCCCACTGTCTCTCTCTCTGCCACTTGATAATTCAATAGCAGAATACTCTTAAGAAAAGGGGAGAATTTCCTCTGTTTTGTGTGTTTTCTTGAAAAATGAATTAGAGAAGGGAAGAAATGGGTATTGAAATATCAGTATGGAGGCTGTTTGTGTATACGAAGTGAGAGATGACAGTAGCTTGGAGGAGAGCCTAGTGGCAGTGGAAGAGGAAGAAGTGGAAAGAGAGTGAAGTTTGGCAATAAGCATTAGAGATGCTAAAGCAAAAGTGAGGAAGACAGATAAATGGTAAGAAAGATGAACACAGAGACATAAGTAATATATACTCTGGTCAACTACACCTACTGGGGCTTCCCTGGTGGCGCAGTGGTTAAGAATCCGCCTGCCAATGCAGGGGACACGGGTTCAAGCCCTGGTCCGGGAAGATCCCACATGCCACGGAGCAACTAAGCCTGTGCATCACAACTACTGAGTCTGCGCTCTAAAGCCTGCGTGCCACAACTACTGAGCCTGTGTGCCTAGAGCCCATGCTCCGCAACAAGAGAAGCCACCGCAATGAGAAGTCCATGCACCCCAACGAAGAGTAGCCCCCACTCGCCGCAACTAGAGAAAGCCTGCACACAGCAACGAAGACCCAGCGCAGCCAAAAATAAATAAATAAATATTTTTTAAAAACCAAAAAACTACACCTACTGTTTCTATTTTGCATCCAAAAGCTATTCTTACCTTTTTATATTTTTATTGTGCATGACTCATCATGGAATGATAGAATAAACATAAAATGCACACCTAATTATCTACAGAAAATCGACTGCAAAGAAGTACTTCCAAATTTTGATAGTGATTAACTCCGGGTGGGTGGTAGGTATCACCGGGTGATTCCAAGAAGAAAAATGGCTAGCACGTCTTGAGTTCTGCTCCAGGAAAATCTTGATCCCTTTGCTCATATTATCCATTTAATCCTCAGTTTTCAGAGTACAGGAATGTTTCTTGGAGCTGGTAATTTAAACATAATATTGACTACCTGAACTGTTTTTTAAAAAACACTAAAATTAATATATTTTGTAATCACAAAATCACAAACCAGTTTAATTCAGACATAGCAGTAGCAATAGTGATGACAACAGTTGCTAAACATTTTACTGTGTGCCAAGCACCATATTAGGTTTTTTATAAGTACTAACTCATTAAATTCTTACCACAATTCATTGAGGTGAATACTATAATTATCTCTATTTTACAAGTGAAAAAATTGTCTTAGGTTAAGTATGTTTTCCTTAGTCATATAGCCATCTGAATCCAGAGACTATGAAATTCAGAATTTAGTGCTTTAGAATTAGAGCTTCACTCTCCATCATGGAGACTCCGAGGAGTGCAATTTTTTTTCAAAAATGGAAATACACACAGCTTTACAGTCTCTCAAATGGATAATACCTTATTTTACAGAGGAGCTTAAAATCTAGTATTATCCAAGTGTGGCTTGGTCTGTACAACTAGGTTCCAAATATTTTACCAATTACAGTCAAAGAAGAAAAATCCAATATATAAATTTGATTGTGGAGATGTGTGGAATAATTTCACTGAAAGTAGAATATAGCCATTTTAAGGTAAAAAATTTTGTTACCCAACCCCCAGTTCTACTACAGACCCCTATGCATAGCAATTGAATGTCAAGAGACTAAAACTAAATTTCAAGTGGAGCAAAGAATCACATGTTGAGAGGAAGGAAAAGTGGGCTGTTTATAAAAGGAATGTTTGCATATATATAATTAACCTTAAATACGCAGAGATTAAACTTAAGGAACTGAAATGCTCACCTGGGCTTTCGATGTTTTTAGAGACCAGTATATGTGATCAGTGATAAATTCTCAGTCCCTAAGAGTGTTGTCATATATATAAGCCCACCTCAAACATACTTTCAATGAAGTTCATCGCAAAAGTATCTTTGACCAAAGGGTTTTTGTTCATTATTTAAGCTAGAAAAGACAAAATTCATATTCCCATTACAAAGGAAGAATATATGCTTTTCCTGCTTGCTTTTGTATGCCCAAAATGTAGCTTCTTTTGAAAGATTAATATTCTAAAAAGGATAAAGTTACAATGCCCTATTCTTAAATTAACACATTATTTCAATTAATTCATCACCAAGCAAAGAAACACTTTTCAAAATTTTTAGTACTTTCATTTTTTAAATTTAATCCCAGAGCCTAGAAAGAAGAAAAGGAATTATGTTTTCTTCTTTCTTATTGTCTTTACAGTTTTAAAATTAGATGCATGCAAACACCTGACTGGGCTATTAATACACACACTTCCCCCCAGTATGGGAAGATTGTGTTGAGCAATGCTGAAGCTATGAGTACTGCTCCAAAGCAGAAGAATATGCCTGTGTGAAAAATAATTTAATAATGCAAAGGAATGCATGAGTGTTTCTGAAGTTTTAAAGTTGGATGAAGTGGTATTTGGAAGTCAGACTTGTTCCTAGGAACACCAGATGTATTAAAATGTGACTGCTTTACTTAGGGTTAAGCAAGTGTAGAGAAGAAAAACTTCTCTTAACCTAGTTTTTGAACAGATGGATTTTTGTTAGGAAATTTAATAAATTTTGAAATAAATCAGAAAAACTCTGGGACGAGAACTTCATAAAAAATCCATGGGCATCACCTTGTTAGAACCCTATGCTATTGACAGAATAAGGTGAAAAATAAAATGTTTGAGCAACATTTTTTTTTTGATAGAAAGGCATTTTATTTTAAATATAGCAGTGTATACATGTCAATCCCAAACTCCCAATCTATCTCTCCCTCCCACTCTTCCCCCCAGTAACCATAAATTCATTCTCTAAGTCTGTGAGTCTGTTTCTGTTTTGTAAATAAGTTCATTTGTATCATTTTTTTAAGATTCCACACATAAGCGATATCTTATGATATTTGTGTTTCTCTGTCTGACTTACTTCACTTAGTATGATAATCTCCAGGTCCATCCATGTTGCTGCAAATGGCATTATTTCCTTCTTTTTAATGGCTGAGTAATAGTCCATTGTATGTATGTACTACATCTTCTTTACCCATTCAACTGTCGATGGACATTTAGGTTGCTTCCATGTCTTGACTATTGTAAACAGTGCTGCAGTGAACGTTGGGGTGCATGTATCCTTTCGAACCATGTTTTTCTCCGGATATATGCCTAGGAGTGGGATTGCTGGATCATATGGTAACTCTATTTTTAGTTTTTTAAGGAACCTCTATACTGTTCTCCATAGTGGCTGTACCAATTTACATTCCCACCAACAGTGTAGGAGGGTTCCCTTCTCTCCACACCTTCTCCAGCATTTATTGTTTGCAGATTTTTTGATGATGACCATTCTGACTGGTGTAAAGTGATATCTCATTGTAGTTTTGATTTGCATTTCTCTAATCATTAGCGATGTTGAGCATCTTTTCATGTGCCTCTTGGCCATCTGTATGTCTTCTTTGGAGAAATGTCTCTTTAGGTCTTCTGTCCATTTTTTGATTGGGTTGTTCATTTCTGTGATATTGAGTTGCATGAGCTGTTTGTAAATTTTGGAGACTAATTTGTCAGTCACATCGTTTGCAAATATTTTCTCCCATTCTTTGGGCTGTCTTTTCATTTTGTTTATGTTTTCCTTTGCTGTGCAAAAGCTTTTGAGTTTAATTAGGTCCCTTTTGTTTATTTTTGATTTTATTTCCATTACTCTAGGAGGTGGATTGAAAAAGATATTGCTGCAATTTATGTCAAAGAGTTTCTGCCTATGTTTTCCTCTGAGTTTTATCGTATCTGGTCTTACATTTAGGTCTTTAATCTGTTTTGAGTTTATTTTTGTGTATGCTGTTAAAGAATGTTCTAATTTTATTTTTTACATGTAGCTGTCCAAGGCAACATTTTCTTTACCACTAGCCAATATTGAGCTTTCATCTCTGAACAAGCACATTATTCATCTCATAATTGCCCTTTGTATATAACTTTTTATTTTGTCTCCAAGGCTATTTTGTTGTTTATTAAAACTGGAGAGTATGTGTATCATTCTCTTTTATTTTACCTAGAAATCCTAGTAATGGGAGTTATTCTATCATCATTTAAGCAAAAACCAACTGACCAATCAAATAAAACAATCCAACTGAGTGTATAGCAATTAATTGGTGGTTTGTGTCTGTGAGTCACGAGTTTGTAATCATTTGGCCCTGGACATTTGGAGATATGGGGGAAAGGAGCTAGAGATTGTCTAATCTAGTCTCCTCACTTGCATTAGGAAAGTGAGGCCAAAAGAAACTAAGTGGCCTGCTGTGGTGGACAGAATTGCAAGATTTCTCACCTCCTTGATGTACCATCTTGCATAATCCCCATAAACCCCTAGGATGGGTTTTACTTCATGATTAGGCTACATGATGTAGCTCAGTTGACCTTAGAATAGAGAGATTATCTGGGTGAATGTAACCCAGCCACATAAGCTATTTAAATGGAGAGTTTTCTTTCATTGATTGCAGAAAAAGAAGTCGAGATTTGAAGGAGAAGAAGGATTCAATGAGATGTTGCTAGTGTAAAGACTGAGGAGGCTGTGTGGCAAGGGATGTGGGCAGCCTCTAGCAGCTGAGAGCAGCCCTGACTGACAGCCGGCAAGGAAACAGGAGCCTCAATCCCCCAGCTAAAAGGAAATGTATTCTGCCTACAACCAGGGAACTTAGAAGAGAACCCCAGGCCCCAGAGGAGAACTGCCGCCCTGGCTGACACCTTGGTGTCAGCCCAGTGAGATCTTGAGCAGAGAATCCAGTTATACCATGCCCAGACTTTTGCCCTACAACACTGAATGCTAATACATGGATGTTGTTTTAAACTGCTGTGTTTGTAATATTTTGTTGCCCAGCTATAGAAAACTAATACATTTGTCTAAGATCCTTTTATCAATGAGTGACAGCCCAAGGCCTCCTAAGACTCAGGACAAAGACTTTTACCTCCTGTTAAAGGTAGAGATGATCACTAGAGACAGTGATTTAAGAATGAATTTGATAAACCAGCACCAAGGTATATAATCAAGGTATTATTTCCCTTTGGGTTAGAAATAGTCAAATTACTACTTCTTAATCAATGAGAGAATGTGAAAATTGAGATTTACAGTTGGTCAAATATTCTGAATAAAAGAAAACAACTTCAGAGTAAATGGAATCTCTCTTCCAGCAAATTACAGGGCTAGAAGTAAAAAAGGAAGCTACATTGCAGCCTCTTAAGTCTGGTGGTGTTAGCGAGAAACTAAGAAAGGACGTTTGGTGACCAAATATAAACTCTGAACATAATCTTTTAAAAGCATCATCACCCTATTAAGACTTAGGTAAGATTTTTGTCAGGTGCAAAATTTCCCATTCCATTGTATGAGATTACTCTGAAGAAAAATGTTCTGATTGCTAATTCAAAATAAACCCAAGGCCATTAGCCATTCATCCAGTTAGAGAAGTTTTCTCGCTTTCTCTTCTTCCTAAATCCAAATTAGAAATTACTTGCTTAAAGGAGAAAAGGACTCACCAAGTATTTGTATCCTTCTCAGTGTATATGAAGCCTGGAGTCATGTATGTCTTGACTTTCAATATCAATCAGTAACAATTTCCATACATCTGACAGTGTGAAAAATCATGTAATTTCTACCACACACACTCTCACCATTATGACTTTGCTGGTGAGGGAAATAGTAGTGGCTTCTTCTTTCCTGTGACATGCCATCTCTATTAAACTTTGTAAACTGCAGCAGTTGAAACCTTTAACCAGCCATTACTAATAAGCATATGTTAATTATAGCAGAGATCATACGCAGGTCAATTAGGAGGCAAAGACTGGAACCGAAGGAGACATTCAGCTGGAGGGAAAATCCAGGGCAGGTGTCGGCCAGCGTGGTCTGCCCTGGCGGGAGCTCTAAGCATCTTAGATAGGAGCTCATTTAACGTTTTGATTTGCTGAATTTGCATTTCAAATTTTCATTCCTAATAGACAATATAGTCAGTCTTTGTTAATGAGGATTCTGATTACATGTGCCATTATAATTGGGAATTAGTAGACCGGCCTTGTTTTGGAGATTAAACCCAAAGCAAATTGGATTAAATACGGTGTGACTGAAACCTCCTCTCTCTCTCTTTTTGTATTTTTGTCTTGAGTCAAAGGTGAGAAAAAATCCATTTGTTCCAAGCATATGGCTCATAACTTTATTATCATTTTCAGAACTTTGATTTTTATTAACTTTAGAAGACAGTCTTCTTTGTCAGGGCTAATCTATAGTTTTAAAAACATGTGTTTATTAAATTTCCCTCTATAAACTGAGCAGATTTGTGAGCAGGTCACTAAATACTCAGAATGTATTATAGAATACATACACATATAGTGGTAGGTTTGTTCTATTTTTATACAATATATTATATCTAAAAAAACAATGGAGGAGTAATGCATCAAAGTGAGCTTGAGGTAAAATTACACAACCTATCTTCACAATAGTATAATGTTATTAGAATCATTGCATCATAATCCAACAAGCCTGTGAAATTTGCTCCATTAGATATTGGCATATTATCTTAAGTGAAAAGATGAAATAAGAAATTTTACATTAATGTTATTAATTCACTACAACACATTTTATTATGACAATTATAATGCAATTTTTATATTTTATACTGTAGCTATCATAACCCTTAAGTGGCATATAGCTTAGGATTATGTGGTCTTTATTCTCTGGGGTCATTTAATATTGTAATCCAGTTACACTCCAACATTTTCATTATTAAGCTTAAGACCAATTCTTCAAAAACTACCACTAATCCCAAATCATTGGAAAATCATGCTTATTAATTCCCATGAGATTCAGTGAGATGTTTGTTTGGCTATAAGCCACCTTAATTACACAACAAAAGAAGATCATCACAAGATGAAGAGAAATTCAAATATTTTCTGAGTGAATATTGGCCTTTGAAACCACACAAATGAGGGTAGACACGGATATAACAATGAGGTACACTTTTTTAGCCATAAGAGGACAATATGTGGGAAAATTAAGGAAGAGGAAACTTTTACATAGGAATATGGCTTGTCATCCATTGCACTGTGTTCACAGAGGGAAGTAATCTTGGTGGAACCTAACTATGCAAATGTAAGTTAAGGTACCATTGGCAAGTCCTTATCCATCCAGAGATCTCTTACAATGGGAATAAGAGAAAGTGGTAGTTTTCTAGGAATGTGAATTGAGTTATAAGAGGATCAGGAATCATTTCTTTAGGGAGACTTGATAATTCTCTAATGAGTCAATTTTATTTTTGTCACCTAGGCCAGTGTCTGGTTTGATAAGATGCGGAAAGTAATGGAAGATACAGGTTTGCCTTGAGAGTAGATGGGCTCCTTTGCTTGTGTACAGCTCTATTCTTGATGAAAAATGACTTGTTTCAGTTAAACTAATAGAGAATTGCAATTTAAACCATGTATGAGTTTCAAGTTTTTACAAGTAATATAATGTAGTCAGAACTAAATTATCCAAAATATGATAACGTTATAATTTGAAATTTTATTCTGTGGATTCTATAAGAGTGGACTGATTTCTTTTTAATACCAATGACTGACAACCTGAATGAATTAAGAATCTTACAGTGTTCTGAAGTTATCATAACAGTAATATATTATCAATTTATTGTCAAAGTTTATTGTTACTGACTAGTAAGAAGTTCCCTTTGTCAGATAACACAAAGAGAAGGCCGTTTTAGTTGTATTTATTTTAAGATTACTAGTTTCATATATTTATTTAATCATATTCCAAATTATTTTATTTAGGTTGTAATTATAGTTACCACTATGGTAAGAACAATGATTTACTATCATCTAAGAGAGTAGATTTTTTTAAAAGTTTTTTTTTTTTTTTTTTTTTAAAGCACTTTTCTTTTTTATAGCTACTTTATTTATTTATTTTATTTTATTTTTGCCTGTGTTGGGTCTTCGGTTCATGCGAGGGCTTTCTCTAGTTGAGGCAAGTGGGGGCCACTCTTCATCGCGGTGCGGGGACCGCTCTTCATCGCGGTGCGCGGGCCTTTCACTATCGCGGCCCCTCCCGTTGCGGGGCACAGGCTCCAGACGCGCAGGCTCAGTAGTTGTGGCTCACGGGCCCAGCCGCTCCGTGGCATGTGGGATCTTCCCAGACCAGGGCTCGAACCCGTGTCCCCTGCATTAGCAGGCAGATTCTCAACCACTGCGCCACCAGGGAAGCCCTAAAAGTTTTGATGGTAACCAAAAGGGACAATTTGTTTCTCATCTATCCTCAATAAATTCTCTGAAGTAATGGTGTGAGATATTTGGAAAATTATACTGATTCTAAATCTTGGTAATTCTGTCTGATCAGTCAAGTAAAAACAGGTTTTGCATGCATAAGGATTATTAGTTAACCTTTTAATCTTGATATCTTGAGATTTTTTTTATTTTTAGAAATATCTTTCTAGTTTTTGTAAAGAAAAAAATGTTCGTGCCAAAAAGTAAATTCAAAAAAAACAGAAAAGTTGAATAAAGACTGTAATAGTCAAAATCCCACTTCCTTGAGTTACTTCCAAAGTAACTAAAAATTACTTCCATGACACTGATTAACATTTCGATCAACAACTTCCTAAGCACATCTCTCTCTCTCTCTCTCTCTCGCTCTCTCTTTATATATATATATATATATACACACACACACACACACACACACACACACACACACACACACACATATAAATATATTTATAATATTTTACGTAGAACAACAGTAAGGTATATACGTTACTCTCTAACTTGCTTTTTTATCTGTAATATTTCATGAATTCTTACTATGTCAAAAAATGAATGTCTACAATTTAGAAGTAGGTAAGCAATATTTCTTATACTGAAAGCTATAATCTATTAGTAAATCATGAAATTAAGTTGTTGAAATTCATCTAGCATTTTAAAAATGATATAGGATAGACTGGACTCGGATGGGGTGGGAAATATCAGAGAGTGTTGCATGTAATAATTATAGGAATTTTTTCATGAACTTTGCTTCAGTTCTGCATTTCTTTAGTACAAACATGCACTAAGTTACAAAGTAAAACATTTCATGTATTAGATTGAAGTAAAAGTGAAGTTTGGTGACCACATCCAGATAGGGGTGGGCCAGGAAACTTTTACAACTCAAATACCTACACATCCAATGAGGCTGAGATGATGTCTGTGGGAGTATGGACCCACCTCTATCACCCTCCCTCTCTCCCAACCACATACACAGCTTTCTCCATAATAATTAGAGCCAATTTCTGCCACAGTCAATCACTGTTATTGATGAAAGTGTTGTGTCGTTGTGGTGTATTTTGGCAGACCGAAAAAGAAATGAAGAATGAGCAATAAGGGCTTCCCTGGTGGCGCAGTGGTTGAGAATCTGCCTGCCAATGCAGGGGACACGGGTTCGAGCCCTGGTCTGGGAAGATCCCACATGCCACGGAGCAACTGGGCCCGTGAGCCACAATTACTGAGCCTGCGCGTCTGGAGCCTGTGTTCCACAACAAGAGAAGCCACGATAGTGAGAGGCCCGCGCACCATGATGAAGAGTGGCCCCCGCTTGCCACAACTAGAGAAAGCCCTCGCACAGAAACGAAGACCCAACACAGCCATAAATAAATAAATAAATAGAAATTAAAAAAAAAAAAAAAAAAAGAATGAGCAATAAAGTGTTAACTCAGCAGGCTTTGGGGTTGCCCCATTTGGAAAGTCTTTAGGATTGGCCTTTGATTGGCTCCTAGCATATAGCCTCTGAGACCATGGAATTTCCTGCCTGATAAGAGCGTCTTTATATACCTTGGGCTCTGCCAGACAGTTTATGCTAACAACTGTCCCATTTGTAATGGCTTATGGTGAATCCCTGTTTTTGTATGCCTGGAACTTTGGGCCATGCTGTAGCAGTTTGACCACTGTGGGGCTGGAGAATGAGCAGCTAAGGTTAGTCACGTGGGTGCTCCATGTGACAGACCCCCAGCAAAAACCCTAGACACCAAGGCTTGGGGGAGCTTCCCTAGGTCAGCAAACACTTCAAATGTGTCATCACATATAATTGTTGGGAGATTAAGAACTTTCCATGTGACTCCACGAAGAGAGGACAACTGGAAACTTGTAGCTGGTTTCTCCCAGATTTCTATGCACCTTTTTCCTTTGCTGATTTTAATCTGTATTATTTGCTGTAATAAACAATAAATGAGTAGAGGAGCTTTTCTCGGTTCAGTTGAGTCCCAGTAAGTCACTGGACCTAACAGCAGTCTTAAGGACTCCCAATACAACAAAAAAGTGATCAGTCTCACCATTTTTAATGGCGATGAAGTGTCCCATTGTATAGATATACAGTAATTTACTTTACCAATCCATTATTGATGAGCATTTACTTTCCAGGTTTTTTTTTTTGATAATATAAATAATTCTATGTGCAACTTTGTCCAGCTTTTTGAAATTATTATTTTTACCATATCTTTGCAAATGTGAAAAGCAAAAATGTGTCTCATTTTTACTTGCATTCCCTTGATTATAATGGGGCTGAATATCTAGTCATGCTTAATGAATTTTGTATTTCTTCTTTTGAGAATTACCTATTCTATGTGTGTTGCCCATTTTTCTATTAGAATGCACAGTTTTTTTTGTATTGATCAGTACGATTCATTTTGGATGACTTAAGCAGATTAGTGAATAAGCTGGAAATATAAAATATTTTAAAACAAATGCAGTTGTATAGCTCCTGGTGCTTAACAAACCTTGACCTAAATGTTATAGAAGTGTTGCCAGTAGGGCTCTTGTCAAGATGATCTTAGAGAATACAAAATTCATAGTCTTGTTTGTATTTAGTTATTTGCTTTGAAAGTGGCTAAAACTGTGCCTGGTCATTTTGTTTAAACTTTTCATTTTGCTTAGCAAAACTTTTCTTCTTATTCTAAAGAATTGCCAAATAAAATTCAGCCCAAACTCGGTCATTGCAGTTTTAAGAATAGTCAAGTTTAACCATAAAGTGGTAAATAAAGGAAAAGGTTATACAATTGTTAAATTGTTATACAATTGTTATTTAACAACAAAATGACTGGTTGCATATATCAGTGTCTTACACTTAACAATGAAGCACCAGTTCTTCCTCATCCCCAACTAAAAAGCAGCCTCATCTTAGTCAAATGCATTACTATCAGGTTCACTGAAAGAAACTTACTTAATGCTAGACACCATACAACGTGTGCCTAACATGTCCATTCAATTTAATTTTTTATAGCATATTTCCATAGCAATTGGCTAGTCATCAGAAACAATAGAGAGGAGATGGAGAGAGAGAGAAAGAAAGAAAGAGAAAGAAAGAAAGAAAGGAAGGAAGGAAGGAAGGAAAGAAAGAAAGAGAAAGAAAGAAAGAAAAAGAGAGAGAAAGAGAAAGAAAGAGAGAGAACGAGGGAGGGAGGAAGGAAGGAAGGAAGGGAGAAAGAAAGAAAGGAAGAAAGAAAGAGAGAGAGAGGGAGGGAAGGGGGAGGGAGGGAGGGAGGAAGGAAGGAAGGAAGGGAGAAAGAAAGAAAGGAAGAAAGAAAGAAGAGAGTCTTCTAGTAGTGAGTTGAATACTTGGGGAGGCACAAAAATCTTTAAGAACCCTAGGTTACCATTAATGCTAGAGAAACAGAGAGTAATAAATGAAATGTTTTTCAGCATTTTTTGAAAGTTTTTTTTTCTTCTTTAAATAAGTAGTACATTACTCTCTGGGGACTCAGCCTCATACTACTCCTGAAACTGGAAGATTATTTTATAGGGTAGAAGATACTACTGCTAATATTAAGTATCATTGTTGTTATTGTTATTACTATTATTATTAATAGTAGTAGGAGGTTACTTTTCATATTTAAAGTGCTTTCACATATATTTTTTCATTGTTAAATAGTCAATGACTTAAGCTCTTATGTCTCTACTGAAAGTATTTAGAGGCACTTGGGAGAAGGACATAATCAGTAAATATTATATTGACATATTTTTGTAGTAATTTACAGTTTACAAAGAGCCTTCATCCATGTGATTTTGCTTCTGTCTTATGAGGCCTTTCTGGTAGGCTCTATACACTTCATTTTTAGGGAGAAGCAGATGGTGGCTTGGAGAGGTTAGTTGCCCTACCCAGAGTTGCAACTGGTACAATAAATAATAGAGTTGGTGCTCTTGATTCATTCATTCAGGATTACTTTTGAGGGCCTATGATAGGTCCTCTGCTAAGTGATGAGAATCATATAAAACCAAAAAATGTGACTAGTTGTCTTTAAGGAATTCATAGTTTAGCAGATGCACTCAGCATGAAATGATACAACTATAATGTATTGTCTTCGTTGGTAACAGAGAGATGAAAATGCTATGGTAGCACAGAGGAAGGTACCATTCTGTGGCAGCACAGAATGATGACGTGCTTGGGGTAGGATGGAGCCTGCCAGTAGGATTACAATGCTCAGCATGTTCCTGATGACCCCAAAAGGGGCCACAGGGTATCTCAGAACAAGTTCAGTTAGTAGTATTCCATATCTCCTGGCACCATCTTGAAATACACAAAAAAAGATATTCTTACTCTAAGAAAAAGTTATTGCCTAAATATTAAAGTATATTCTCACATTGTGACATAAACATGTTTAAAATTTTTAATTAATATTTTAAATATCTTTTCTGATCATATAACAAGACGCACTGAACAAAGTTTGATTTACAGAAAAAGTTTTAAAAGGAAATTCGGGACTTCCCTGGTGGTCCAGTGGGTAAGACTCCATGCTCCCAATGCAGGGGGCCTGGCTTTGATCCCTGCTCGGGGAACTAGACACCACATGCATGCCACAACTAAGAGTCCACGTGCTGCAACGAAGATCTTGTGTGGGGCAACTAAGACCCGCGCAGCCAAAATAAATAAATATTTAAAAAAATGTTTAAAGGAAATTAAAAGCATACAGTCCAACCATAGGTAACTTTTACTCTCTATGTGTATTATTTCACAAATAAGACTATTCTATACATATAATTTGTATCCTGTTTTTAATATTCACATTGTAAATTAGAAGTTTTCATAATATTTACTCTGATTTGCCATAAGTTAACTATTGCCATATTGCTGAACATTTCTTTTGTTTATGGATTTTCCTATTTATAAATGATGTTATTTCTAAGATCTTTTTATATCATGTTTTCTCATTATTTTGTCTTATTTACCTAGAATATTGTTTTAATAAAATAGATAACAAGAAACAGAATTGTTATGTCAACAGTATAACCAATTTTTAAACATTTGATATATGATATCAAATTTGTCCTTCAGAAAGATTTTACCAGTTCATGTTCCCACCAGTAAAGGATGTTCTCATTAAATAACTGCTAATAGGATAGGTAAAAACTGAATCTGTGAGATATTTTATTTTCCTTTACACACTTTAAAATGTCATTACTTATTTATATTCTTATTTTGTGAATTTTGTCTTTATGTCTTTTTTCCATTGATTCATTGGAGTCTAAGCATTTTTAGTCAATGTGTATACCATTACCTATTAGGAATATTAACCCTTTATAGTATTTGCTATCAGTATGTTTCTCAGTTTATCTTCTTTGACTACAGTTTTTTTTTTTAATTTAAGCTAGAAAGTCGAAAAACATCTATAAGCACTAGACCTAAATAGCTCTAAATGTCCCCAGCATCAATAATATGGGGTACAATGGGAGCTGCTGTAGCAATATATTGCTTCTAAACATGAGAAAACAGTGGTCAGCAGTTGAAATTATACGCTGTGGATTGGCGCACATGTGTCTTCAAGGGGGAACAGATATTTTAAACATTTTTAAAGAAATTAACATACCTGGCTTTCCCCATTTCTTTGGAAGGGACAGGAAATATTCTGGAGTTTTTTTTTTGATCCCCCCAAATAAGGTCAGAGTCTTCATAAACTCCCTGTAATAGATGCTACTTTTAGATTAACTAGGGTCACCTTATGAATTAAAATCATTGAGCAGTACATACTGTGGGTTTAATGGTCTCTTCTTTTCTTTGTACTAATAACATGGAATGTGTTCATTTAAATAGTATTAAAGGACTCCACTTAATAAAAGCTTGTCTTTCCTGACTAGGGACAACATGAGTTGCCTGTATTACAAATGATCCACCCACTTCAACTCACCCCTTTGGTTTGTGGAGAGAAGTTATGACAGAAAATGCCTTGTTGGCTTGTCAGTGTCTCTGCTTTCTCTGTATGACATTTGGAGTGACATGTTGGCAGTTTTTCAGTGATCAATCCTAAGTAAGCCAGAGTAGAAATGAAGCCAGACTTTCAAACAGACTTCAGTTGACCTCTGTGATACCACACGCCATGAGAGGCTTTTCTCAGCCAAACAACAAATGTGGGACACTAATTCATAGAACTGTGCTGAGAAGTATCTAAACTTCAAACTTCCTTTGACAATTTTCCTTTTGTACCCTGCTCCATAAGTAAAATGGAGCACAGTCAACTGAGTACATAGAATACTTTGTGTGAGTTGGGTAGTAATAATTTGGACAAAGAAAAGGTATTCTGCTTAAATAATTGATATCAATCTAGAGGGAGCTCAATTTTGTTCAACATTTTAATGTGTGACTTGGGAAAAGGTATAGAAGGCTTACTCAACAAATTTATAGATAGCACAGTGGCTCATATATTTCATGACAGCTTCAGAATATAAAAAGATCTCAACAGGCTGCAGCAATGGTCTAAAATCTAGCAAGATAACATTTAGTGGGAATGAATATAAGATTCTGTACTGAGGATCCATAACACCTCAACTACTGATGTGGGATACAGGAAACAATGTGGCAGCTGAAGATGCAACAGGGTCTTGGCAATCACCCCCTTGCCTTATTTAAGGACAATACCTCAATTTGAGATAACTTCATCTAACTCCCTTGGAATCTTATAACATTTGGTCTCCACTTATCCAAATCAAACATTACAACAGAGGAGATGGCAATTTCACTTTAGACTTTTAAGATCATGCTTAGACTAATGCTTTCAATCCTAGAGACCTCCTTTACTAGAGATTTGACAAACTGGAGCTCCTTAGGAAGAGAGTAAACAAGAAATGAGTGGGCTTAAGGCGGAGCCAAAAAAGAAATGACTGAGGATGTTTATACTCTGTCTTGTGTGATCTGCGGCAATTCCTCAATTGTTCTTTGATTTCCAGGACCTTGAAACTTCTCATGTGCTGACCATTTGTATGTCTTCTTCGGCAAAATGTCTATATAGGTCCTTTGTCCATTTTTTAATTAGGTTGTGTGTTTTTTGGCTACTGAGTTGTATGAGTTCCTTATATATTATGGATATTATCTGATATGAAGCTTGCTAATATTTTCTCACATTCCATAGGTTGCCTTTTTGTTCTGTTGATGGTTTTCTTTGTTGTGTCTTTTTGCTTTTATTTCCTTTGCTTTTGGTGTCAAATCAAAAATATCATTGCCAAGACTCACATCAAGGAGCTTACCTCTATGTTTTCTTCTAGGAGTTTTATGGTGTCAGGTCTTACATTTAAGTCTTTAACACATTTTCAGCTAATTTCTGTGTATGGTGTAAGATAGGTGTCTAATTTCATTCTTTTGCATGTGGTTGCCCAGTTTTCCCAGCACCATTTATTGAAAACTATTCTTTTCATATTGTATATTAGAAAGTAGAAATTAAATGTTCTTACAAAAAATAAAAGGTAAATATGTGAGATAATGGGTGTGTTAATAATTCAATGAGGGGAATATTTTCACAACATATATGTATATCAAATCATCACATTTTGCAGTTTAAATATCTTGCCATTTTACTTGTCAATTATACCTCAATAAAGCTGAAAAAAGAGAAACTTTTTATTAATGTACAGTTAATTTACAATGTTATATTAGTTTCAGGTGTAAAGATAGTGATTCAAAATTTCTATAGATTATATGCTATTTAACATTATTATTAAGTATTGGCTATATTCCCTGTTCTGTCAATATATCATTGTAGCTTATTTATTTTATTACATAGTAATTTGTACTTCTTAATCCCCTATCCCTATCTTGCCCCTCCCTCCTCCCCTCTCTCCACTGGTAACCACTAGTTTGATCTCTATATCTATGAGTCTGTTTCTGTTTTGTTATATTTATTCATTTGTTTTATTTTTTAGATTCCACATGTAAGTGATAACAAACAGTATTTGTCTCTCTCTGTCTGAGATATTTCATTAAGCCTAATACCCTCTAGGTTCATCCATCTTGTTGCAAATGGCACAATTTCATTCTTTTTTAGTATCTATTTTATATATATTACAACTTCTTTATCCATTCA
Organism: Balaenoptera musculus; assembly: GCF_009873245.2. Taxonomy (NCBI): domain Eukaryota; kingdom Metazoa; phylum Chordata; class Mammalia; order Artiodactyla; family Balaenopteridae; genus Balaenoptera; species Balaenoptera musculus. Next base: position 51,773,523 of record NC_045802.1, read on the forward strand.
TCTGTTGATGGACACTTAAGTTGCTTCCATATCTTCTTGGCTATCGTAAATAATGCCACTATGAACATTAGGGTGTATGTATCTTTTTGAATGAGTTTTCTTTTTCTTCAGATATATACCCAGGAGTGAAATTGCTGAATCATATGGTAGTTCTATTTTTAGTTTTTTGAAGAACCTCTATTCTGTTTTCCATAGTGGCTGCACCGATATGGGGATTTCTTTTACTAAATATGTACTACAGTACTACAAGATCCAAATTTGGTTGAATCTGTGGATGCAGAACCAAGGCTACAGAGGGCCAACTGTAAAGTTATATGAGAATTTTTGACTGCACAGAGAGTGGGTACCCTAACCCTCATGTTGGTAGAGGGTCAACTGTAGAAACAATGAAGCAGTAAATAACATTATACAAAGAATCTCCTTTAAGTGCTATTGCTAGGTCCAAAAGTAAGGGCATATGTAGGCTTGTTAAATATCACCAGGTTCCTGTTTAGATGGGTTGTATCAGTTTGCATTCCCACCAGCAATGCAGGAGAGTGCCTGTTTCCCTATAGCCTTACCAACAGAATGTATTGTCATATTTAAAAATTTTTTAATCTGGTGGGTGAGAAATATCTCAGTGTTAATTTGCCCTTATCTAATTATGCATGAGTTTGAACATCTTTCCATATTTTAAAAGCCAGTTTATAATCTTTTTGTGAATTGTCTGTTCATGTCTTTCCATTTTTCTGTTGGGGATTTGGTTGTCTCTCAATTTTTAAGAGCTCTTAATATATTAGGAATATCAACCTTTCACAATATATGTTGCAAATATTTTCCTCCAGTGTGTTAGTTAATTTTGTCTATTGTGTTTTTGCCATGAAAAAAAAAAAACAGTAAGCAAACTTATCAATATATTCTTTTTTGGCTTCTAGATTTTGAGTCACAGTTCAAAAACACTTTCCTGCATCTAGGTTAAAGAGGAATTCAGCTATGAATTCGTCTGGTATTTACATGGCTTCATTTTTCACCTTTTGATATATTTGGAGTTTATTCTTGCCTATGGTATTAAAAATGGATCCAGTTTCATTTATTTCTAAATGGCTATTCTGTGTCATTATTTAAAAATTCATCTTTTCCCAAGTCATTTGAGCTACTGTCTTTATTTTATACTAAATTTACCTACATACTTGGGTCAACGTCTGGGCTTTCTTTTCTATCCCCCGGTCTATTTGTCTTCTCATGTGCCAGCACAATAATGTTTTAATTACAGAGACTTTATGGTATGTTTTAATGTCTGACAGTTTTTCTTTTAGTATTGTTATGAGCATTCTTCCATGTTTGTTATTCCATATAAACTTTAGTATCAACATATCTAACTTCAGTTTAAAAAGCTCCATCACAGAATTTTAATCTAACTATGAAAGCTATTGGGAGACAAAGTTTGGTGCAAACTCTACCAGTTAGATCGGTCCAAAGGCAGAATGTTTGGCATTCCTATTATGGGAGATGTCCAAGCATTGATAGACTTGGACTACTGCTTCTCAAACTTTAATGTGCATAAGAATCACCTTAGGATCTTGTTTAACTTAATCACCATGGCAGAAATGGGAGAATTCACCAATTACTAGGACTCATGGGCACAGTCCATCCAAAGCCCCACAATTAATAGTGGGAGCAAAGTCAATATCACAAGAATCTTAATAAATATAAATATGCATATTTTAAGCCTTGTTTTGTGCAGTTGGTTTTTTATCCAATGAGATAATAGGGTTACATGAGTTTTCTTGTGAATAACTTCTCCCTATTTGAAACCTATCAGACCTTAAATCCCATTGAGAAAGCAAAGGACTTGAAGAATACCATTTGACCTGAAAGATGGTGATAAAGCACATGAGCGTTGGAATCAAAGAACTGGTTTTAAATCCAGGTTTTGCCACTTCCTGGGCAAATTTGAAAATTTTTCTTAACCTACCCAAACTCCAGTGTTCTCATCTACTAAGTGAGGATAATCATGGGATCTGCCTTCTAAGGCTATTGTGAGGATTAAATGAGATAAGGTCTGGAAAGCACTTAGCAGAGTCTTGCATAAGTGGTTGCTATTATTGCTGAAAGTTCATGCTCATTTGGGGATAGACCAATTGAACAGAGCTTTCCTATTCGGGTTGCTCCTCGTGCCTGTTTGACAAGGTCCTATTATCTATGAAGGATTAAGCTTTATTGCCCTCCCAGGAAGTCCTGATTGACCAGCCTTGGGCTCTGTCAAAATCACAAGAGCTGGTAGTTTACACTAGAGATCCCCAGACACAGATATCTGATACAACAGACCTTTCAAAGGCAAAAGCTTTGAGTTTAGTGCATTTAGATCTTTATCATTCTTAGTTTAACATATGGCATGTGGAGTAGGTGACTTTTCTCTAGACTTTTATTAACCAGATTATTAATCAGGAAGAAAATCTTATCTTTTCAGAATTTTCAGCCACTAGTTAATCCAAAATATCCATAAATTAGTTAAGAACATGAACTAGTAGTCCTTATTTTTAAAAGGGTTTGCATATTATAGCTTTATATTATGTCACTAAATTATTCTAGTTTCTACTCTCTGTTCTAATAAGTCTTTTATACGATACATAATGGCTTCAAATAAGCACCTAAAAAATACCTTCCCAACAAAACATCTAGCTTCTTATGAAAGGAAGACAGGGAGTAACACACACACACACATACACACACCCCCAAAAGAGACAGTTGAGTTCTACATGATAATCATTTAGGTATATATGCACAGCAACAACTAATAGGGATATAGTGAAGGTTCAATGAAGATTTATTAAATGAATAGAAGAATTAATTAGGTGGATATATAAGAAAGAGTATTAAAAGCTTGCACAGATGTGAGTATACAGCCATATGCTACATATTTTCTACTAAGGTCTCTTTAATTATCAGAGTTACATATAATTTTGAAATCATTCAACAAAGCCCCCCCCTCTTTTACATAAATACCATTGCTGTTTTAAGCAGATAGGGGCTAATAAATGATTCTACCAGATATTTCTTCTTCCTACAGGGATAGCAGATGTACACATGGAATCAGTTACTTAAGTCCCCTAATCACCCATTTCTTCCCTCCCTCTTCATTCTGTGCTTGGAAACTTCAACATTCCCCAGTGTGCTAATAGCTGACCCTGGAAACTGGCAGAAACCAAAACCTTCCCTTGAAAGCAGCAGGCTCCATATGGTTGCTTCAAGCATGGAGGGTCACCCTGCCAAGTCCCCTGCAAAGGGATTTCACAGAGCACAGAGACAAACGTGTCCCTTTAAATGTTAGTCATTGAGCCAGAGAGAAGAAACCGCCTTCCTGATGAAAGGCAGTTAAAGTACTTTCCACCCTCTGATCTGCAACCTATAGGAAGTTTTGTACAATGGCAGCTCAATGCCAAGCATTAAAAATAAATGTAATCATCAGATGATTAGCTCTAAAAGTCTTCCCTCAAAAAATGATAGAGCTGTCAGTTACGATCGCACATACATATGCATATTTGAAAACAGACAGACCAAGAATAACTTTGAGTGGATGAAACCAGCCCTTTTCTACATGTGTGTAAGGGTAACAGAGGCTATGACATAGCATAGGAAGTCAGTGGCGGAGTTGTTATTATTTATACATGAGTAAAGATTACAAATGCAAGCCCCAGCTCAGATCTCTCACCCCCTGGATCTGTGAAACCTGTCACTCAGTCTCCCGCGGTGTGTCTTCCTGTCTTGGAGCCATTGGACCACCTGCTGCCAAGACTCTCATCTACTGCATCGCCTGAAGGCCTCGATGATAACAGCATTGATTCCAATGTACATCTAATTACTTCTCATAATCTATTCATTTCACAATAGTGTAGTGAAACATCTGTCACATCATAAACTCTTTAGTAGCCTTATCAAACCACCAAAACACACTCTACTGCCAGTTGGCAGCTTCCTCAGTTTCCCATTTATTAATATGATGCAAACATTTCCAGTCCTTTTTGCAGCTTTAGATGAATTTCCCCAATGACCAGTGAAGCAGAACTGGGCAAACTGCATTTTAAATGTCTGTATATTGCCTACCGAGGGACAAACCGGATGTCACACAGAAATCAGTTAAAATAGCATTGTTTCCTTGGAGGGATCATCTCTAAATAAAATTCTTTCATTCATAACACTGAAATACACAGCTCTCTCCTTGGCTTCAATGTGTCTGATTAATTTACTAAAATAAGCCACAGAGACATTATTGCCTTTGAATAGGATATTGGACAGGAAAGCCTTTTTACCTTCATATGTTAAACTTTATGCACTTTCCTTTTTCTCTTCTTTTTAATTTTCTCTCTTCACTCTTTCTCTTCCTCTTAACTCCCTTTTCTCTCTACCCTTTTGTAAAAAATCTAGTAAAGAGACCTATCAGGTCATAACTGGTTAGCAAATGCTACTACAATTTGGTGATAAAGTCTACAAAATGTTCTAGGCACCCTAGTGCTACAGCATCTTCCACAAAAGAGACTGATCCCCGTACTGATTGTTAGTGAACTTACTTGTACTCATCCTTCGAGCCCTAGTTGAGCATCACCTGCTTAAGCAGCTCTCCCAGGGAAAATTACTCAATCTTCTCTTTATACGCTCATAACAGCTTGACATCTCTACTCATGCACTTAACATAATGATTGAGAATCACTGGTGTGCATAGCTGCCTTTTTCTAGATGACAAATCCCTCAAGGGTAAAGACTATGCCTTTTTCATGTTTGTGTCCCTGGCAACTCCCTGGGTCTCTGGCACCCCAGACAATGTCAAATATATAGATGTAGAAAATTTTCTACTTCCCTTAAGAGAATTGAAAAACTGTGGAGATTCAAGAGCTACTTTACACTTATTATGAACAGTATCAGTATAAATCTCTATATTCAACTCTAATAATAATAATAGCCAGTGCCTACATGTGCCAGGCGCTGTCTTAAGTACTCCACATATGTCCGCTCATTTAATCCTCATGACAACCCTATGAGGTAGATACTATTATGACCCACATTTTAGAGCCAAGAAATTGAGATGCAGAGAGGCTGAATGCTTTGCCCAAGGTCACACAGTTGTAAGTGATGGAGCTTAGCTCTTTGGCTCCAGGGTTTCTGCTTTTAACTCTTACACTATATCACCTCTTCAGTAGCTAAACTGTCCTCTTGTTAACTTGTACAGATGTTTCTCACATCATCTGATCAGTTATTCTTTCTTGAGCAATTCTAGAAAATCCATAGAGAGCGAGCCTATTTCCCAAGCTGTTCATGTGGGTGTATATGTGGCCCTCTTTATGCATATGATGTCTGCCAAATGAATTCAACGCTGCCTTTTGATAATACAATAAGAGGGTCCATTTTTCACGTCTGTAGAGGAAATTCAAGCTTTCTTCCATATTTCCAACACAGACTTGGGGAAGTCATTTCTGATATAACTGTCAACTCTTATTAACATAGTTTTTAAGGAAAAATCCTTCTAAGAAGTCATAGATGTTAGAATGTTCTGTATATATATTCCTGGAATCTACCGGAATGTAAATTCATTTCCTATAAAGCATTAGATAATCACAGAATAGCTGCTTGTGGCCATTATTACACTGGATTGGATTTAGGACTAATGACTCAGAGATGCAAGACTCTGTATCATATTACAGATCCTCTATGAGAAAGAAGTCCCTGAGTCCCCAAGGGTCAAGGCTAAATAGAAATCAACTGTTTGTCTCTCTTTCTATTGTCCCTCCATATAATGTATTGCTTACAGCTGCAAGTATCAAAATTTTAAAAAAAAATCATTATACACTGAACAAGCTAGGTTTCCATTTTAGCACATCCTATCATAGTGAACTATAACCTGGCCTATTCCAAAGATCATAAATCCTAGAAGGACCAGATTTGGGCATGGCAGCAGAACTGAACGAAAACTTGACCATCACAGTACATTGGAAGAGTAAAAATCCATGGTAAATGCCACCGTCCTGGACTTAGCCTCCAATTGTAGTGCACGAAAGAGTTCAACTTATTTTTTTCAAGAGGAATATATGCAAGAATTCACCTAGTCACAGAAGGAAGGCTGTAAAGATCAATGATTAAGAGTTGGGATCTGGGGCTTCCCTGGTGGCGCAGTGGTTGAGAATCTGCCTGCTAATGCAGGGGACACGGGTTCGAGCCCTGGTCTGGGAAGATCCCACATGCCAAGGAGCAACTGGGCCCGTGAGCCACAACTACTGAGCCTGCGCATCTGGAGCTTGTGCTCCGCAACAAGAGAGGCCGCGATAGTGAGAGGCCCGCGCACCGCGATGAAGAGTGGCCCCCGCTTGCCGCAACTAGAGAAAGCCCTTGCACAGAAACGAAGACCCAACACAGCCAAAAATAAATAAATAAATAAATAAATAATAAAAATAAAGGAATTCCTTTAAAAAAAAAGAGTTGGGATCTGGCCTCTGATAGACTTTGGTTCAAAATTTGGTTCTTCCTTTAAATAAGGGGATGGAGACCTTTGGTGAGTCACCTCCTTAAATCCCAGTTCCTTCATCTGTCTAATGAGCATGATAATAGTACCCATCCCAAAGGACCAATGGGAAGAAAACACATGTAAAGCGCTGAGCATAGCAGTACCTGATGTGGGTGAAGGTCGTCTAGTGCTGTTATTATCAACCCAAGGGCAGAGCCACTATTCACCCCCATGTCAAAAAGAAAGTGCAGAAGAGGGTCAATGAGCTCAAAGTCAATACTATAATTTATCCCGTTTCTTTATGTTTAAAACTAAGACTAAATCTTGAGATTTTTTTGAGTATTTTACTGGGCTCTTTAAAAGTATCTTTAATCAAGACTCTACTTTTTAAAATGTTGGCTTAAAAAGAATGATATCTCTGCGAAATATCCACAACACTATAGGATTTGATTCAACTGGTTACATGTTAACTGATTTCCAATGATAAGATCCTGAGCATAGAGGACATAAAATAATGAGTCACAGATGTCGCCCTCAAGGAACAATCGGTCCAGTTAAGGACAAGGAATTTCCCCTCATGAAACATCTAGAAAGCAACACAGTGTGGCTGAATAATGAGGTGTACATTATTGATGAGGACAGTGTGGGCAGTGCAGGATCAGAAAAGGGAGGGGCAGCCGTGAGCTGCACCATCAGAGAACGCCCCTTGGAGCAAGTGAGAGGGAGCCCAACTTTAAAGGATGGGCAAGATGCAGATAAAGAGCCAAGCCGTGGGAAGTCGTTCCAAGAGAACAAGCGAACGTCTCACTCCTACAGCTCTCCAGTCGATGTAGTTAGCTTATTCGAAGCAGAGTGTGCCAGGACGCACGTGGCTGTCCATTCGTGCCTATTAATTCTTGCCCTCTTCATGTACAGATTCAAAGTGGATTTGCATGGAGGAATGGGAGAAAGTCCCGCACAGAGGATCTACTGCAGCCAGTTCTCCTCAATCCATAGTTATCCTGTGACCCAGATAATCCATTTGGTTGTTCAAGCTTCTGCCAATAGTCCAGAGAAGAACCCACTCCTGAGAGCTCAGCTTGACCATGACACCTTTCTGACTGCATAGAATTTGGGGAAGATGCTTTTCTCCTATCAAATGACCCTTGATTTACAGACATTTAGAGAAGTAAAGACAGCATAATACCATTCTCCTATTCTTGCAGAATAAGCTTTTATTTGGAAGGATGGAATAATTTAAGGTCTAGACTCTCATACACTTTTGGTATCTGCAAACATATCTGTATACATTTTTTCTTTTTTTCTGGCTGCACCAGGGATCGAACTTGCGCTCCCTGCAGTGGAAGCGCAGAGTCTTAACCACTGGACCGCCAGGGAAGTCCCAATATCTGTATAAATTGACATGACTCATTCCACTCTTAAACAGCCCCCACTTCCATACCTTAGCACAGTTCTGTTTTCCGGGCACATGCTAATTGCATGAAGACACAGAAATTAACTAGCTGATTAGTGAGTTAAAAGGATGAAAAATTAAGGGACTCTTTTTGATAGTTTTTTGAAGTAGTTAACTGGGACTGCTCATCTGTTGGCCTGCTGAAGAAACATTCTTTTGTTTGCGGGAGGGTTATTGAGAGAGAAGGCCCAGTATCATGGCCCTTCAAGGTGGCATCAAAAAAATGTTGACATTTTGGGCTCCTGGCTGATCATAAGGTTTCGTCTCCATCCCGTGCCTCAGCTTTAAAACCATGGGCGGGCACTTCTCTCCACTCCTCTTCTGTAGCTGTTTCTCTTTTTTCCTCTCTCTGGTTGCCACTCACCCTTGCAGATGGTTTCTGTGAAGCACCCTCAGGTAATTTAGCCTGCTTTGTTCAGGACGGGGGACCAAACACTGGGAAATTCTATTCCTGGTGGTGGTCTTCCTTAAGATAGTACTAGAAGGTGGAAGATTCCAGAGATCCCTCCAGCCACAAGCCTCTCCTATCTCCCACCAGGAATAGAAGCAACTGAGGATATACATCCACCTCAGACAGAGTCATGACTCAGATAGACTTGGACCAAAAAGCCAAAAAGTTGAGAAACCCAGGTCCTGACAGAAAAACATCCAGAAGGGGTAACCAAGTTAAGATGAAAAAGAGGAAGGATATGCATACACGAGTTTAAGGAAAGGAAGAACTATTGGGACAGTGAGAAAAAAGGGAGGTTGAACTGGCTAGGATGGGAAGATATGGATCTAAATGAACTTTGATCATCTTCACTGTTTCTTCTCTACAGCCTCACTACAGAAGAGTAGGGAGTATCCCAGCCCCCCTTCCCCTGCATGTGGCCCCCTTCTTCTTAGACTACGCCTTGACTCTGCCCCACTCTCCAAACCATTCCTCACATCACTCCTGTTGTAGCCATTTCTTTGGCATCAACTAACTAAACTACTACTTCTTCCCATTTTATTACCTGGAGATACTTGGAGACTTTGGGGCAAAGCTGGTGATAGAGAAGGCTTGTGAGGTCCTCCTCAAAGGGAAAGTCAACCTTAGCGATGTGGGCAGAAGCCAAGTAGAGAGCAGTCCTCCTTGGAGAGACACAATCTTCCTCTATAATGTGTGTGTCATTTATTCTCACTCCAAGGGTCAAAGGTCCACCATCTCTGTATCTACCTCTCGGTCTTTCCTATGTCACCAAAACAGTCACTGTTACTGCTCAAGTACTTACTCATTACAGGGGAAAGTGCAGAGGCGTCGCAGCCCAAAAAGACAGAGGAGGGCCTGAGCCAAGGGTTCCAGGAGTGGTTAAAAGATCTGAGGAGGAGACATGAGAGACATGTGGGGCTTGAGTAGGGGGTTACCACTTGAAACAGGATAGTGAGGTGTGAACTGAGGAAAATGAAAAATTGAAGTGAGAAGTTGGGGGAAATACAGAAGGTGAGTGCAGGATGAGGGGATTCTGGCTAAATAAAATTTACTTAGACCCTTCCATGCTCAAAGTATTATGCATGACGCAAAGTTTAGTAATATATTTCTCCTGTCTCCCAGGATTCACATTCTATGAGGTAGAAAGAGATGTGCACACCAGAAGCTGTAATCTAGGCCAGAGTGTAGAAGTATCATAAAAGCAATACCCACAAAGAGGATTCAGAAAACAGAGGCGAGAGATGAATTCCAACATCCAGGAAAGTTTCACTGGGAGCAGTAATTTGACCTGGACCATGAACAGATAGGTCTATAATAAGTGAAAATAAAATTGGAAATGAGAGGGAAAGACTTTCCAGGTAGAGAGTGCAGTGCACACAATGCAATGTTGGGGTCGGGGAAAGACACGGTTGGGTAAGTGCCCTGTGTCTCTCATTCAGCCATTCATTCAAGGAACATGAAGTGGACACCTGCTTTGTGTCAGAGCCTGCACCAGTCACTGGAGAAATAAAATGAATCCAGCTTGGTGCCTGTGCCTCATTTTACCAACATCGCTAAAATTAGGGTGTGTGGAGGTGGATTAAAGCCCGATTCCAAAGGGCCATGAATGCCAAGCAAGACACCTGAGTTTTGTTCTGTGTTTTCTGTAACTATGTCCCATTCCCTGATGTGAGGAGGACGTTACCAGACATGTGTTTTGAGACAGTAACTCTGGCAAAAATACAAAGTGAAAGAGTTCTTGAAAAACTTCAGTGAGTGAGATAGTTTAGAGAGTAGGAGAGAGCCTAGCTCTACTAAATTAACATAATCCAGATGGCCAGCAGCTAGTATGGACAAATGAATCTTTATTGAATGCCAGGATATTTCAGCCTAAGTCTTCATCTTATCAGGCACACAGGCAATTGATTTGTCCCTTTCCATATCACGTCATCATATTTTGTGACCTCAATGTCCAACGGTAAGCCTCTGTGGAGATGAAGCAATTTCTGGGTTCGTATACCATCAAATCTCTGATAAGTCTGGACTTCATGATGGCTAAGCCATGACTGGTGAGCTAGAGGGGCGCTAACCAGCCAGTGATTCTGCTGGGTCTGGGCCATGAGAAGGATGGATTGAGGAGCTTTCAGGGAATCTCGGAGCAATCCAACACTACATCAGCTCCCAAACTGGCCTTCTGAGCTTCCTTAGGGTACATTCTCCTCCTCTCTAACAGAGACCTCTGGACAGAATTGCTGATTAAATATTTGTAGCCTTCAACTCTAGCTGTTTCACTGTAATTCTGTACATAGAAAAGATGGGAACATCTTCATTTTTCTTTATGACCTATCATACAGTTAGAATAATCACACATCATCATTTAATACCATCATTAAGGATTCGCGTCACTCTTCACTTCTCCAGAGATAATAATTCCAGAATTTATTGCTGTTCTTCATCAGCACTATTTAAAAATCTTAGCACTGTCTTTATTTTCCTCCCAAAATCTTGACTTTTGCAGCCTAGTTATCCTTCCTTTGAAATGCATATGTTACCGTTAGGTGGCCTGCTTGATTAGAGTCAGGAAATGACGATTTTAATCTTGAGTCAGCCACAAATCGGTGGAGGGAGAAGGCAAGTTATTTAAACTGGTTGTGTTGTAATTCTTCCAGCAATAAAATAAGAAAGAGAAAAACTCCTGCCTCACAAGGTGACTGTGAGATTACATACAGTATTTCTGTTACCGAACCAAACTTGAGTCTGCATGCCCATGTGCAATAAAGCCAATCTACTGACACCAGGTTGTGGTGAAGGAGACTGTAACATTTATTGCAGGGTGCCAAGCAAGGAGTCCAGGCAGCTAGTATTCAAAAGGCCCAAACTCCACGATGGTTTTCAGGAAAAGGTTTTTAAAGACAGAGTGGGGCAGAGGGTTACAGGGTAGGTGATCAGTTCATGGACATTCTTCTGATTAGTTGGTGGTAAGATAATCAGGATTCATCAACTTTCTGTTTCCGACATGTCTGGGGTCTACACACTTGTGGGCAGCATGCAGTTCACGTCTTCTACCTGGTGGGTGTTTCAGTATTTGAAAAACAGCTCAAAGGACATGGCTCAGAATATCATCTTTAGCCCTTGCGGAGGACCTAAAGGCCCTTGAGTTTGTTTAATGGCTACACTATTATTATATTGTCTTGCTTGACTGTTTTCCTTTGTTTCTGTATTGTCTCACTTCTTTGATTAAATGTATTCTTTGGAACTCAGGGAAGGCCTAAGAGGCTAAAGTTTCTCTACAAAACAGAAGCAGGAGGAGGATATGGGTGGGGGGGGATGTGGGGTCTGTGCCAGGAAGGCACCACAGAGTCCCTGCTCAGTTACAATTCCAAAAGTAGAATATGCTTAGCAAATGCAGTATATTTAAAGAAATAACAATAATAGCCGTAATAATAATGCTAATAATTCACCAATAGAGCAGGAAATGGATTTTAGGCACTTTTGCTCTTCCTTCCAAGAAGCAATCACTCCAACTTTCTCTCCACCAGCCAGATTCTGCTAAGAATAAAGAGGAAGTTCTTCAGCCCTTTATGCCTTCAACAAAATATTTACATAGCACCTACTATGTGCCAAGCATCATTTTAAACACTGGAGATATTGCAGCTTTTATGGTTACTGGGAAAAGATTGGATAATGAAAAGTTATTTATTATAATCATGATGGTTGTTTTTATCATAAGATTATTTTATGTTGCAAAGTAAAAGATATTAACTTTGAGCACATTCAAATATATGCTCTTTATTTGAAAGTTATTGCAAAGGAAATCTCCATTTTGTCCATGCGAATTTTAGAAGAAATAATTTTTATTTTGTCTCTAAACTTTAATACATACTTTTTATTGAATGCTTATCTTTGCTATACTTCATGAGAGAAAGGAAGAAACTGAGGATGACCATAGCCCCAGTAAGGATATGACAGGAAGTGCTATGGAGCTGAAAAATACCCTAGGCAACGCACATTCCTGGGATGAGGCCTCTTTCCTCTGGGCCTGTACAGCACGTAGTTCATTTTTCCAAGATGGCACTTATCTCGTGGTGTGGTGTCTAATACCTCTCACTTGGCTGAGAGTTCCCAGGGAATAAGGACCATGTCTTACTCATCTTGATGTAATAGCTGAGTTAATGAATCAATGAGTAAATGAATAAATGAGGAAGATTTACCCCTTTTCCCAGATAAGTATATTTTTCTTTTCTTCAGACATTTACACAGGCAAATGACACATAAGCCAAATTTTTCCATCCTGTGGGATACAGGGTGCTGTATACATCTTGCTCACCTGGGAGGTCTCAACTATAGATTGTTCAAATATAGATAGAGGAAGAAGTTGGGCAAGAGAAAACTGTTCTTTCTCACCACCTATTTCCTCACAATTCACCAAACAAGAACAGTCAACTCAGCTTGAGTTTCCAATAGTGTCTGTGCTTTTGTTTGGAAATGGAGGCAACAGAGAACCAATAGCCATCATTACCATATAGAAATAGTGTGCGCAAAGCATTTAGCACAGACCGGCTCATGGTTGGTGTGGAATGCATGGGAGCTATTGTTATTCAAAACAATGAGCAACACTAGCTCCAATTGTTGCTTAATACTGTTTTCTGATTTTAGTATTTTAAAGGTGTTGGTCCTTTTCTCTAGAGCATTCTGTTGAGAAGACACTTTTATCAGATGAGTTTAGTATGCTTAAAAAGGTAGGCCAGGTAAGGTGGCCAGAGAATACAGCACCAAAGGGCTACTCACAAAACTAGGAACTGATTCAGTGTGCCACCATTCCCTGCGCACTCATCAAGTGTCAGACACTCTGCTTGTGTCAAAGACAGAAAATGAGTGTGACACACGTCTTGCCCTCAAGAGTCTCCCAATCAAGAAGAGAAATAGAAATGTAACCAAATAAGTACAATACAAAAGGACGCTAATTGCATGTACCAGAATGCAATCCAGAAAAGAGTGTGGTGGATTATGTCTTATGATCTGGTGGAGAGTGGGAGAAGAAAGGATCAGGAAAGGCTGCACAAAGAAGATGAAACTTGAGAAGGATTTTGAAATATGACCAAGAGGACAAGTATGGCGGGGCAGTCTGGCCAGAGGGAAACAGCATATGCCATCAATTTGTTTGAGAGACACTGAGGCCAATGTTCCCATGGACTAACGATAGTGTTGGTACTTTATTAAGAAAACACAATTTTTAAAATCTATCATTCATTATTTTTTATCTTTTTATTGAACTATAGTTGATATACATTATTGTGTTAGTTTCAGGTGTATGGCAAAGTGATTCAGTTATGTGTATATTCTTTTTCATATTATTTTTTATTTTTTAAAATTGTCATATAACATTGTATTAGTTTTAGGTGTATAATGTAAAGATTTGAGATATATATATATATATATATATATATATATATATATATATATATTCTGAAATGATTACCACAATAAGTTTAGTTAACATGGATGTTAATTAAATATAGTTACAATTCTTTTTCATGTGATGTGAACTTTTAAGATACAGCTTCTTGGCAACTTTCAAATATACCATACAGTATTAACTATAGTCATCATGCTGTTCATTACATCCTCAGGACTTACTTTTCTTATAACTGGTAGTTTGTACATTTTGACCACCTTGGAATTTGATTTCCATTCAACAATGCAGATTAGTGTATGGATGCTGATAGATGAGTTTTTATTGAAATATTGCCATCAGAATACTCATTGTACTAGATTTTCTGAGATGTTTGTTATAGGAAAATTAATTCTCTGGTCAAAAACATTTGGTAAATACTAGATTTAACAAAATTAAACAGGCTTCTTAAATGCAATGTCACTTAGAGTCCTTAATATGTTAATAAGCTGTGTGAATAGCTAAGAGGAAGAAATTGTATGCAGTGTTTCCAAACATATTTGATCTTAGAATTCTTTTTTCTACTTATCTTCTAGGAATAATGTTCCAAATAACAAACTTTTAAAAGGCAATAATGAATGAGTTGCTTATTCATGTTTGAAATTAGCTTAACTTCTAGCCTCTTTGAGCCTTAATGTGGTTATCTGAAAAATAGATCCAGTAGTACCTTCCTTTAACCATCATTTACTCTGTGACTGAACAGATATGTCAAAGAAAGAGGCCAGGTGGCACTCCCTCCCAGATGGGCAGCCTCGCCTTGTGTATTAGTTTACTAGGACTGTCATAATAAAGTACCGCAGACTGTATGACTTAAACAACAGAAATTTATTTTCTCACATTTCTGGCGCCTAGAATGCCAAGATTAAGATGTTGGCAGGTTAGTTTCTTCTGAGGCCTCTCTCCTTGGCTTGTAGATGGCCACTTTCTCCTTGTGTCCTCACGTGGCCTTCCCTCTGTGCCTGTCTGTGTCCCTCTTCTGCTTATAAAGACACCAGTCATATTGGATTAGGGCCCATAACAGTGACCTCATTTCAACTCAGTTACCCTTTTAAAGACCTTATCTTTAAATACAGTCACATTCTGAAGTATGGGGGGTTAGGACTGCAACATATGCATTTGTGGCAGGGGCGTGGCAGGCACAATACAATTCAGCCCACGACACTCTGGTCTACAGAACTCCAAATTCAAGGTCTTCGATAACTCAAAGCCGATCAATGCTAATCAATCAGATGTATAAGAGAGGGATCAGAAAATAAAAAGAAAGCTATATCCATTTCATTCAACCAGTATTAAGCTCCATTTTGTACTCTCCCCTATCCTAGACACATAGAGACAAAGGTAGATAAGACAGACACATTTCCTGCCCTCACAAAGCTTACAGTCCAGTATGATGGCTGTCAATTACCCAAGGAAAATGTTCATGGAAAGTCAAATAGCTATGTGAAATCAGAGCAGAGTTAAGTTGGTAGTTGGCAAATGTGGAAGGGCTGTTACATTATCGCCACTAAGAACATAAATTAGCTGGACTATACACCCCTTCCATTGAGAATCCCAGAGACATGACATATTAATATCATCTTTCTGGATTTTATTCCCATACCTGACTATCAGTTAACCTATTATTCTGCAGCAAGCCTACATTTCATACCTGAATATGCTTTCTAATCACCTTGATAGGGCTTGGATATTTCCCAAATCTCACAGGTTAGTATGCATCTTTTAGGGCAGGATTCTTTCATAGATATCCATTCAATACTTTTCTGTTGGCTTTTTACAACTTTAATTTTTAGAAGGTGCCCATTTTCTATAATCCCAAATTATAGATGTGTTCTATTGTAGCCACCCACATATTACCTATAATATTTATTTGCCAAAAAAGATAATTCATGTATTAAATGGTGTTAGAAACTAGGGATAAAGGTCAAATGTGGCTAGTGCTATTGAATTAACCATCTTAAGATCAATCAGGTTTTTGTTTTTCTTTAGTTCTTGTTGGGATCAACTGAGTATTCAGAAATCACCTAGCATTTAGCTCTATGATAATAGAGGAAAAAACTGAACCAAAATGATTATCTTAGCAATATCAAATATACTTTGATATCTTAGCAATAACATATATTTTGGCCATGTTTTATCCTTCAAAGCTCACTTCTGTTTGGAACCCTCCATATGCTTTGTTCCTCTACTGCATGTGTCTAGTATAAACCTCATAAGGTAGGGTGACCACTATCCTGGCTTTCCTGGGATGGAGAGGTTCCATGGGATGGGGAACTTTCATTGCTAAAATCGAGAAAGTCCTAGGCAAACTGGGAAGAGTTGATCACCCTACAAAGGCACAAATATATACACTGAATACAAATCCCAAGGACTTTTAAGGAATTCTGTCCAAATTGTCCTTCAGTTCCCGCACCCTCTTCTTCCCATTTTCTCTTTTCAGCTTTCATGACATAGCTTGACTATGACTATAATTTTCTCTCTTAGCTTTTCCTAGAGTGCACTCCCTTCTGGTCACATGACATTCTAATGGTCTACTTCCTGGTTCCCCTTCACAAAGCAAGATCCTCAATGGAACTGACCATACCTTATTCATATTACAAGCCTCAGTACCTTCCCAGTTTTTGACACTTAGTAAGTAATTTAATAAGAGTTTGCCTAAATAAATGGATGAATAAGAAGAGCATTTTCCTAAACCTCTAATTTTATTAAAATCATAAAAACTGAAGATTAAAAAGAATCCTGTAGGTAATCTGGTCCAGCTACCCATTGTGATTTGGAGCCAGTAGACTTGGAGTCCCAAGACTTTTCTTTATTATCTGTACCCCTCTGAGCAAGGAATTTAGCTACTTTGAGTCCATTTGCTCATTTGTGAAGCAGAGATAATAATAATTTCTCCTCAAGGTGTGGGTTACTAAATAAAATTATACTTGTAAGAAGAAGTTTGTAAATTTGAGAACAGTATCATCATTATTATTATTACTATTACTACTGCAATCACTATTATTCAGTGAGGAAGGAAAAATATGCTACTGTAAAGCCTCTACAAAACCACCAAATGACCATGCATCTTCTGCTAGCACTTAATCTCTCTGAATGCGGAATTTCTCCTGTTCCCTCAACTCTTTCTCATGTAACAATTTCATATTTTACTACCACCTCTTTCACTCTTCTCTAAATAGTAGCTAGTTTGTGTCTCTCAGGCCCAGGATTAAGCACATTAGTCCAGATGTGATCTGAGCAGCAATATCCCCTCCTAGATTCTAGACTCCCTACATCTGTTAATTGACTCTAGACACCCTTTAGCTTTTTTAGCAGTAGTTTCATCATACTACTGGCCACATTGAGCCTCAATCAAAGGAAATAGCTTCATTCTTTCTATTTTTAAAATCTTTCTTTGTTGTTGTTATTGTTGCTGTTATTTTGACACTCTCCGGCACCCCAAGGAAGGTGCTCTTGAGTTGCCTTCTCCCCTCTTGAGCAATTATGGAACCAATGAATGGAAAAATGTGCAAAAAATAAAACAGTAGTTCTTTGTCTTCTCCCAGGCCAAGAGTAGAAACTGAATAAATATGTGTTCTTTGTATTTTCCACTTATTACTGGCAACACTAAGATCTACTTCTTCACAGGTTTGTTTTGAATGTACAGGTTTATCTGGCTTTAGGTTTGGAGCACTCACTAATGCTTTGATGCACTGAAACACGGTTCTCACCGGAAGGGCTTTTATTAAGTGGATGGCTAGGGTGTCACAGGCAGGATATTTGCACAGTACATTAATTTAGAGAGAAAAAGGTTTCTGTGTAACTTAACCAGGCTGAACAGCTATTTCCGCTCTACCTGAATAAAGTATTTTCATGTTTTATCACACTAGCTTGCAACTGCAAAAGCTTCACCCAGTTTTTAAGGGGAGCTATGAACTGTCAGGATACATTATTTGGAATGAAGTCTGACAGGTCAAGGCTTGAAAGTAAAATGCATTTTATTGTTTAAAAGCATTTCTCCACCACCTCACTTCTACCCCCACCCCCGCCCAAACCCCACCCAACCCATTGCCCCTCACTAGCACCCCTCTCCTGGCTTGGAAAGAGATTCACTACAAACGTTCTGAAATGGTTTAATCCTCATTCAGTAACACAGCATGAAGGAAAATTCTAAAGGGGGGGGGGGTACTTTTGTTATTCTGAAAATAAAGAATGAGAACGAGGACAGACTACTTTTTTGTCACACGGGAGACCATGTACACACTGTAGTGTTGGAAGCAAAAAAAAAAAAAAAGAGAGAGAGAGAAGATTCCTGCCCAGTTAATATCCTGAGAAAGATTATCATCCATAAAACTGCATGCACCCTTATTGTCTGGAATTTCCTTAAAGCCCCTAGCCCAGTGGCCCATCAGACGAAAAGGGAGCGCAGTGAAATCATTCCCTTTACAACACTTACTCACAGGACCCTTTAGTCTTTGAAGCAATCCCTGTCAGGTCTCAAATTCTGGCGTTTCTGGCCTTTGATAGAATTTTGTTTGCCAGAGAAGAATTTTTCTAGGATCTCTGAAATTGTCTTGAAGTTCATACACACCTATCAATCATCCTTTATATATTCTGAAGACTGATATTCTAGGAAATAGCAGAAGAGAAGTCTTATTTTGGCCAGTGGGCACTCTTCTCCAGAATTTTCCGACCACCCTCTTCTTTTCGTAGTGCCACCATAATTGAAGAGAGTCAGGCTTCTATTCAGAGCATACACTGCCGAAAAGAATGGACTAGGAAAAAAAATTAACTCACAAATGAAAATCTTTTGTTGTTAATGACATTCTATAATAGAAGCCTAAACTCCTACGTATATTACCATCTGGCAAACTAGTTACACATTTAATAAGATTTTGCTGTATAAATTATAAATGAAATAAACAATTCTGTCACCATGGTGTGCAATGAATACACCACATGTTATATGTAAATATATTAGTCATTTGCCTTTTGTTTATGTGTCACTGAAATCCATTTTCTTTATGGTGTATTTTCTATTCCCTATGGGGTCCAATCAAAGTCGTTTCAACCATACACATACCGGCCTTTAAAGTGGAATTATGTTGTTATCGTCCTTTTCCTGCCCAGTTTTAATAACACCTGCTTTTGTGCCAGTTTCATTTACTGCTGCAAATTATAATTCAACAGAGAACAACAACAACAAAAACAGCAAAAAACACAACCACCCTAACAGCAAATGTGACTCCAGAAAGGAGCTGTGTGATATATTGACACAATGCAGAAAACATATTGAAACAATTTTTATTCTCATTATTTCTCCCCCAAATTAAATACGCCCCATAAAGCAAGTTTATGTATTCTGCATGCCTCCGCACACCACTCCCAACTAAACCCAAACCCTTGGCTTTTAATGAGATAATTTTTTAAAAACCAGAATCAGTGGTTCAGCCTCCCTTTCCAGTGGTGGCATTTTTATTTTAAGCAGAGAAGCACAAATGCAGAAAGGATGCAAATGTGGCCTCTTTCAATGGCTCACCACAGTGTGACAGCTGCGGAGGGGATCAAGACAAAAGCGGTGACTGTTCCAAGAAAATGACGGCTCAGGCATCTCCAGCCCAATCAATAATCTGGCATGTTGAGGTCAATCACTGCATGGCCATATTCAGTTCGAGCCAGTCAAAGATTATTAGCTTGACACCCAGAGGCGATTTCTTTCTGCTGGGGATGGCAGAGAGAGAGCCTGAGTGTGTGTCTCTGCAGAACCAAATGGAGAAAGCCTAACTGTTTATAACAACGGAAGCACTGGCACAGGACTTTGAGAGAAATTCCATATTTGTTAGGAGTGATACCCAACAATATTCTCCAAGCTGAGCAATGCGTCTTCCAAAACTGTCACTAAGCTAATTCTGTGTTTCATCCATTCGGACTAAATATATAAATGTCACGTCCCTACTATGTTCCAGGGCCTGTCTTAGGACCTGGGGATACAAAAGGAATAAGATTCACTTCTTATCCTCATAGAGGAGTGAATCCAGAAGATTCTCCAAAGATGTTAACGCTCTAAAAGTCCCTCCAACCTTTGCACACCCATCCTTCTAAATCTCCCCCTCCCTAAATTTCCCACATCCAGCCGTGACAGATAAGTCCTGGGACAAAGATAAGAGTGGCAGCAAGACCATCACTGTTTTAGATTATTTATTGTTAATGGCATTTTGATCTGGCCAAAGAGGATGGTTACAAGTGGGTTCCAGAGAGCATCTTAATGCTTTATAAACTACTAAGAAGGCAACAGAATTAATCTGAGAGAAGCTATTTCTAACTAACCTATTAGTTCCATCTCTGCCATTCACTGCCTGTCTATGGGACTAATAAATGCTCACCAACAGGAAACAGTTTGCGGTGAGGAGAACTCCACAGGAGTATAGAGAATAGGGCTTTTTGCTGTCTGATATTTCACCGGTCATGTTTTACTGTTTCTCCTGGATGGCATGCCATAGAGTGTAATAAATCTCAGTTTGTTTATATTCTGTGTCTGTATTTGCACTTTGGTGATTATATTTGAATTCATGCAAGATCCTTTTTTTTAAGAACTTGAGCATAATCTTCTCATTAATCCTGTCCTGTTTGTCTGTTATTAATAGGCCACTATACAATGTATTCTGCTGCAAAACTCCACCAGGCATGACTAATTCAGATAATTAATTTGCTAGAACATTAACACCGTCAAATGAGCCTGCTAAACCGGTAAATTTAAAGTAAATTAAACTTAATTTGCAGGTTATTGCAATTAAGTCTGCCTTGTCTTTCTGAGGGATTTCAACATCCTCAGTATTTAAGAGGCAATCGTAATTCATGCAAGTGGGCGGGCTTTTGGGCTAATTAACACAAGAATCTAATCTGCTTTTCAATTAGGGAGGATGTTTATAATGTGCCGGTGACAGTGCTGCGATTCAGTGCAGCATAACAGGAGTGCGTGGCATAATTATAGCTGCAAAGAAAAGCTCATGCCGGGCCTTTTTAGGGGTTAATGAGACATTGGCAGCTTCCAGCTGAGGAGATCGAGCCAGTTTAGTGTGGCTTCAAGAGGAAACCACCCATAGGGGTTTCCTTTGAAGTGTCAAAAGGTCCCCTTGTTCTGGGTGGCTTATGTTTCATTTGTCTGAGTGGCATATCAAAAATTGATGAGCTTCCAGCAGCAGTCCCTATGACATTAACTCACCAATTGTGTTTCTAATAGTTTCATCCTTAAATAAATTTGGATGATGAGAATGGTAAGGAGAGTCAAGGTTCTGAAAACAATAAGGGCCAGGCCGTTGCAAGGAGTTGATCCAGCACAGACAAATGTAGCAGCAGCAAATGTTAGAGGCACACCTGACCTATTACACCCTGGGTTATTAGCTGGGGGAAGACAAAGCTGGATTACGCCTGTGTCTTCTGCTGAACAACAGTCACCCTAAACAGTGATAAAGATGTGGCACTCACTGTGCTTAGTTGAGATTCTAACTGTACTAGAGGAGTCTTAGGCTGGAACTTCAGAAGACGGAGCTTCTCTGAAGGGGAGACAGGCAGCTCCTCAGAAACACTCCTAATTAAGCCACTTGTACACCAGGGCAGAGGGCTCTGGGGAAATAACCCAACAGTGACGTAGTAAGAGAGTGCCTACATTGAGGGTAAGGACGCAAATATTCTCTCTCTCCTGCCTACTAGTAAACATAAAACCAAGGCGGTTTGAGCTCAGTTTGAAATTGAGTTGTTGCAGTATACTTGTGCAGAAGCCTTCTTCCAGTAAGTTTATAGGTACTGAAAGCAAGGTGAGGTCATTGTACTTTGTGGTTTTCGATATTCTGTAGTTATACAATGAGAAAAAGAAAATTTGGAAATAGATAGCTGTTTGGGGGATGACGATCATATGTGATATGCCCAAAAGTTACCTGGGTTGGAATGACCAACATCACACTCACAAAATGTTTAGGTGAACACATGGAAAATAAAGACATCAAAACCCATGCAAAAATAAAGGTTCTCACCATGGGGCTACAAGGGGCTTTTTTGTTTGTTTGGGGTTTTTTTTGTTTTTGTTTTGTTGTTGTTTTTAAGAATACCAAGTTACGTATGATGATTATAAAAAACATTGCAAAGATGGTGCTTCTTTTGGCCTCCATGTAACATGTCTGAAGTATCTTGGTGAAACACCATCATTTCGCAGATGTGAATGAAGCAGCCAAATAAATTACCCCAGCTACTTGAGGGAAGATTAATCTGATTTTCCAAATGAATTGAAGAATCTCCTAAAGGAGTTGTTATGTAGACATAGCCAAAGAAAGTCACCACCTATTACAACCGAAATTGCTGAATAAGTTCATTCACTCATTGGTTCAGTTACTCTTTGAGCACATATTATGTGCTAAACACTGCATTGTAGCAAAGGCAATGAATATAGGCAACGTCCCTACACTCACGGAGGTTACACATAAGTAAACAGGTAGCCATCAATTACTGGTAAATGCAATGATGACAATAAAACAGGATAATGTGACAAAGAGACTCGAGTGCTACTTTAAACTGTGTGTTAGGGAAAGCCTTTGCAAAGAGGTGACATTTAAACTGAAACCAAAATGATACCCAAAAGTTTTAATTAGGAGGTGACCTAATTTGCATTTTCAAAAGATCACTTTGGCTGCTGCCTGGAAAATAGAAGTGGAAGTGTGTGACTCTGTAAGAATGGAAGCAATGAGGCCATTTAGAAGACTGTTAATGTCCTCCAGAAGCTACTACCCAGTCTAAGCTTCTAGATTCAAAATATGATTTAGAGGTAGATTCCATAAGTCTTGCTGTATAGGTCACTGAAATTATGAATAAACTATTAGACATTTAAGTGGCAATGTCAAGTTGGAAGTTAGATGAGAGTCTGGAAATTAAGAGAGACAACAGAGCTAAAGATATGTGATAGGAAAGCATAAGCCTGCTAGTGGTATGCAAATCCATGGGCTGGGTGATTAGCCCTGCTAGAAAATATGCTTAGAGTAGAAACGGAGTCCCAGGACCCAGTTACATAGAGAGGGAGATGCCTGCAAAGGAGATGGAAGCTGAATGGCCCCTAAGGTAGGAAACAAACAAACAAACAAATATGAAGGTGAAGGTGACACTGGAAACAAAAGAAAATTGGAGCAGTCATCTGTGTTGAATTCTAATGAGAATATGAACAAGATGAAAAGAGACAAATGTCCTTCAGCTTTAACATCATGGAGGTCAACCGTGACCTTGACTGGAGCCATATCAATGATGTCTGGGGCTGGCTGGGGCGTGGAAGAGAGAAGGGGTGCTGAGGAAGTGCAGACAGTCCTATAGAAAATTATGAGGTTTGTCTGTGAAGGTAAAAAAGGAAATGGAATTGTGGACCAGGAAGGAATGGGAGATTCAGGAAGATAGTTTTAAATATGGGAGAGAGCATGTGTGCATATTGACAGCAACGATTCAGAAAAGAGAAAAACATGAATCACAGAAGAGGAGTAAAAAGGGCATGAGACCCAGTGCACACAAGGAAGGCTTGGTCTTTGCTGGGAGCGAAAGCTCTTTGACCTTGACAACAGAGGGAGAATCTGTGACTGGCTTATGTCACTTAGCATAATGTCCGCAAGGTTTATCCATGTTGTTGCATATGGCAGGATTTCCTTCTTATTTAAGGTTGAATAATGTTCCATTGTATGTATATATCACATTTCCTTTATCCATTCATCTGTTAATGGACATTTAAAGTTGTTTCAACATCTTGGCGATAGTAAATAATGCTACAATGAACATGGGAATGCCAATTCCTCTTTGAGATCCTGATTTCAATTCTTTTGGGTAAATACCCAAAAGTAGGACTGCTGGATCATTTGGTAGTTCTATTTTTTAATTTTTTGAGGAACTTTTATACTATTTTTTTTTTTTTTTTTTTTTTTTTTATTTATTTATGGCTGAGTTGGGTCTTCGTTTCTGTGCGAGGGCTTTCTCCAGTTGTGGCAAGCGGGGGCCACTCTTCATCGCGGTGCGCGGGCCTCTCACTGTCGCGGCCTCTCTTGTTGCGGAGCACAGGCTCCAGACGCGCAGGCTCAGCAATTGTGGCTCACGGGCCCAGCTGCTCCGCGCCATGTGGGATCTTCCCAGACCAGGGCTCGAACCCGTGTCCCCTGCATTGGCAGGCAGATTCTCAACCACTGCGCCACCAGGGAAGCCCTTATACTATTTTTTACACACTTAAAAATTAGTTAAGAGGGTAGATCTCATGGCAAGTGTTCTAATGACAAAAATAAAATAAAATAAAATAATATAAATAAAATAAAATAAAATAGAAACATAAATAAAATAAAATAAAATAGAAACATAAATAAAATAAGCTGAAGGAGAACCCAAGTGTGGGGAAAGATGCAAGCAGAGGAGCTTGTGTGAAACAGTCATTTGAGGCCAAAAGCAACCAATAACATACTAGGTCCAATTCACTGTTTAATTGTAAATGTGTTTATTATGAGGTAATATACACATATTAAAGAAAA
Source organism: Balaenoptera musculus (assembly GCF_009873245.2). Taxonomy (NCBI): domain Eukaryota; kingdom Metazoa; phylum Chordata; class Mammalia; order Artiodactyla; family Balaenopteridae; genus Balaenoptera; species Balaenoptera musculus. The sequence continues at coordinate 51,797,844 of NC_045802.1, forward strand.
AAATGGAAATATGGAAAAGTGAAAGAAAACAATTGCCTACAGAATAATATGGTCATCTAACAGTGAAGGGAACAGGAAACAGAAGTAGTGGCTTATTTCTCTAAGGAAATCCTATGATAAGACATTGAAACACGGAATCTATCTGGCCCATAGGTACCTATACTCAGAACACATTCAGAGAAAGTTCATTTGCACTGAGTCTTTGATTGAAACTTACCTGTGGGCTTGTGATTTGTGCTAGTTTCTGTCATTCTCGATATTTCTTAGTGGGTCCTGCCCTGCTGGTCTATCATAGAATGTGTACTGTTCTTAATTTTCTTAAGTTCCAAATCTTCTTACAGTGTTACTAAGTACTGTGTAAAACCTATAGAGGCTTTAATCTTTTTTTAAGAAAGAAATTGTTCTGTACATATTAGGATGTTTTAGGGGATTTTTTTCTGTTAATTTTTTGGCAAGGCTGTAATGGGGGCAACTTGGCTGGAACTAGGGTAATGTAAGATGGGTGTCTAGGGGGCAACATTTAAGGAGGCACTCACTCTCGGGCTGTGAAAGTGAGAGTGGTGCTTCCTTAAATGTTGCTCCCTAGGTAGGGCACCCACCTCACCTCACCCTAATCCTGCCCTCTGAACAGTCTTGCTCATCCACAAGTTATCTCTTGGAACTACTCTCAAGACATGATGGGCTGCATACACCAAGAATAAGTGCTAGCACATTCTTTTTTAATGTCATTTTAAAGGTATAGTAACTGTGGATATGTAGATTTGTGGGGAAAGAAAAAAATATAACGAAGCAAAACGTGCACAGTTAGAATCAACTCTTCTTTACTTCCCTAAATTAAAGGTCTATTTTGTTCTTATATAAAGGTAAGTGACAGAGGTTATTATTATACTGAAATCGAAGTATGCAAAGTATGTAGCACAGGCCTGGCCCATAGTAGGTGCTCAATAAATGGAAGTCATTATTTTCCAAAAAATAACAGTCACTAGCTCTGATTTGTGCTCAATACTGCATCATCCTGACGTTAATATTTTTAAAAATATGTCTTAATTTTAAAAACATAAAATTTACTTTAAAGAAGATATTTACCATGATAGCTACTCTTAATTTTTTCTTTTGTTCTGCTCTCACACTAATAATAACTACGTCTGCATAGCATATTGAAATTTACAAGCTGCTTTCATCCAGAGCAACTCATTGGCTCTTCACAACCGTGTAAGTTGCATAGCTTTATTCACCAGCTGGTATATTAATAAATTGCTTTCAGACAAGTTAAGTGACTTGCCCTAGTTTACAGCTATAGAAAAGCAGGACCAAAATTGTAACTCAGGACTTCTAACTTCAGATCTCAGATCTTTCTACTCTGTGCCATTAACAATTAGATGAAAAGTCTTTTAAATTTCTCAGCCTGGATAAGTGAGAAACCAGCAAAGTTTCCAGTGGCTGTTCTTATAAATCTGACTCACAGAAGGCTCATTCACAACAATGAGGAGGAGTGAGAAAGAAACTAGAACAGAGTGTAAAATCAAGAACCTGAATTGCTTTCTCACTCAACCAACTGCCTATCGAGAGCTCTCCTTACATACCTCTGAGTCAGGGTAACCTAGAATAGAGATTATACTCTATTAACAAGCCCAAAGTCTCAGTTGCTTGAAACAACCAAGTCTAATTTTCACTCATGTGACAGGGCACAATGCAATCACTCAGAGACCAAGTTCCATCTTAACACAGGGGACCCATACCCCAGAAGCAGGACAAAAGAGGACCCAGTGAGCCCCGACCTCTCTTCTCCCCTGCGTTCTCTCTCCCAGGCCCCCAGACTATTTCTATTGAATCAACAGTACCATGGCACCTCCAGCCATTAGAGCTTCAAATCTGGGGCTCCTTTTTCACTCTATCCCTCCCATATCCTGGTTAGTAAGTTAGCACATTACTAACCAGTTACCAAATCCTGTAGATTTTTCTTTTCTTACATCTCTGATTTCAATGTCTTCATCTGATGAAGAATGTCTTACGATAAATGTATATTATACAGGAGGGCTTCTACTATAAACACAATTTAAGAAAATAGTTCTTGACTTCGTGTAAGATACGTTTCTGCTTTTAAAAGACACCAGAAAGAGCACAGCCTTGAAATCGGATGACTTTAAGTTTGGTGTTCTCTATGATGTCTTTGCAGGTCATTTAATTTCTGTAAGTATGAATTTCTATATCTGTAAAATGGGGATAATAGAATCCTTATGCCACAAGATTGTAGGGAGGATTAAATGTCATAGGTGTTAAAGTACTTTTTAAGTTATAAAATCCTATACACGTGGTAGGAATTATCAGTATTAATATTAATGTGAGCCAGGCAGTAATAACCCTGAAGCAATTAGCAGCTGTTAATATACTAAACTGGATTTACTTGTCCTAATGAACTATACAATGACTTTATTTAAAGGGCAAAGGCAATCGTTAATTTATTCAAGCATCCATTAAGCACATATTATATGGCAGTTGCTACACTAGGTGCAATAGACTATGCAAGCCAGGAAAGACAGTTTCTATCCTCATGGATGCCAGCAGTAATGATCTGAGACAAGACCATGTTGTATGGCAAAAACACACAAAATCAAAGTACTGTGAGATATTTAAATGGGAAAAGGTTACTTTGCAACAGGAGGCATCTAGAAAGATTGGATTGAGGTGTTGGAATCTGAGCCAGACAATTAAGAAGGTGTCAGGTTTCAACAAGTGAAGGATATAACTGTATATGGAAACATGGCCAAATCTGAGTAAAGAGCTCCTCCTCTTACTAGCTTTGTGACCACCCCCACTCTGAACTCGCAGAGCTGTGGTGAGGAATTAAAAACAAAATGTGAAAGCAATGCTTCTCAGACTGTAATGGGCAAACGGAGATGGAGAGCCTCTTCCAGGGCACATTCTGAGGCTGCAGGTCTGGGGGGGATCGGAGATTCTCTGTTTCTAACAAGCTCCCAGCTGATGCCGGTGCAGTTGATCCGTGGACCACACTTGAGAAGCAGGCTGTAAATCCCTTTGTACAGTGCCTAGAACATAACAGTGCCTGCTCCATAAATGATCCTGTTTGCACAATTATTCCCAAATCACTGAATGGCATAAGGCAACATCTGAGATGTAAAGGTGCAGGACCTATTCACCTGGAATTCCTATAGCTTTCTCATATCAGAATATACTTCCTAAACATGAGCAAATCATAATTCTTACTAACTGACAAAGGAAATAAATCTTTAATAAGAGAGCAGGTATTTTTCATATAGCAATCAACACAATCTCTAACCATTAAACAAATGGTTAGCTCTTTAATTAATAGCCATAATAATCATATGAAGCTCTGGTTTATTAGAGTTTTCAAACAATTTGAGAACAAAAGTGTCAACAATAGCAAAACTTATTACTTTGTTAGGCTCTAATTCATATCAATTTTAACTAGGCCAAAAACTTTCACTCTCATACAACATTTCTCATTGCAATAATTCTCATGTAACACTTAAATATATTTCAAACATTAAGGCTATCTGTGCTGTTTTTTAACTTTGTACATATGCCCATTGTTGCAGTTGTATAATATTATATTAATATATACTTTCCCACTAAATTCTCAGCACTTTGGGTACCTGGCCCATAGAAGGAACCACCTAATTGGTAAGAGATTTCACTTCCCTATCCAGGTGGCATCCCAGATAACCTTGGACAATTGGCTGGCTTCATTTGCACACTTTAAGCTGAGATACAAACACTTGCTTTAAAATGCTGAGCATACTCAGCATTTTATGTTTTAAGAAAGAGAAAGCAAATTAGAAAACTAGAGATGTGTAAAAGATAAAATTCCACCCACAGCTTGAGCAGCCGAATGATTCCCCAAATCTTTAGCACAATAGTGCTTGGTCAGATCAGTCAGCAGGGTGAGTGTTGTTACAGGACAGTGCCGTTTGCTGCAATCCAGAAATAGCAGCCATGGCCGTCACAGCGCCTGCACACAGATTTTGCTAATCAGTTCAGTACAATGTGACAGCAGAACCATCCTGTACGGACACAGGCCGAGATCACACACAATTCACTAGGCTGAATAACTAGTTACCCTTCTCAAGTTTTACTTTCCAAACAGAAACAGCATCTTTCCTGAAGTCCCTAAATCAATTTTTATAACATTGATAATTACTTATAGAGGACCTACTACATGCAAATGATAATGACACAGATGGTGATGATAACAATAGCGTGCTATATACCTGGATATAGAAGGTGTATAAGTTTTCCCTCCAGTAGTTTATAAACTAGATGTTCACGAATATATAATATACAAGGAACATAATATACATGAAACATGTATACATAAAATACACAAATATGGGGCTTCCCTGGTGGCGCAGTGGTTGAGAATCTGCCTGCCAAGGCAGGGGACACGGGTTCGAGCCCTGGTTTGGGAAGATCCCACATGCCGCGGAGCGACTGGGCCCGTGAGCCACAATTACTGAGCCTGCGCATCTGGAGCCTGTGCTCCGCAACAAGAGAGGCCACGACAGTGAGAGGCCCGCGCACCGCGATGAACAGTGGTCCCCGCTTGCCGCAACTGGAGAAAGCCCTCGCACAGAAATGCAGACCCAACACAGCCAAAAATAAATAAATAAATAATTAATTAATTTAAATAACTTAAAAAAATACGTAAATATACATGGAACAAACGCTTATGACATTCATGATAGCAATAATAACAATATCTTTGAGATTTGAGAACATCTATATTACAATGTCTATATCTTTCTCTGTTTTTATGTAATTAACCTTTATAATGAAAGAAGAGCAATTTAAAAAGAAAAAGAAATCTGCAAACACAGGTGCATGTTTTAGTAGTTTTCTTTATTTTCTTTCTGAAAAGCACGGCACAAGGATTCTTCTGAAATAAAAGTCACCATAAATTCCGGCCTGCAAGTGCATGACTAATCTAATTGCAGGCAGAGAGGATCGTTTGCTAATGCTCTCACTAGAGCTCTGTACTAAACGATCTGCTCAGAGAGCAATTGATGCCCCTAGAAAACTTTGAAAAATGTTCTAGTTAGAAACAACTTTGTCCATGTCATATATTTTCTGTTTTTATCTCCATCATTTTTATTCTTTAGGACATTCGGATGAAAATTTCATCTCTTTCGCTTGAGGGTTCATGTGCTCCTGCTTATTCCTCACCTGAAATTGTGAGCTCATTGTGACAGTATAAGATGCCAAATTGGGTGTCATGGAAATCACTGTGCAGAACCCAACCCTCAGTCACTACGTTTATAAGAAAAAAAGAAAGGAAAGAAAGGCCAGTCATTTGTCTTCAGAACATGAAACCCATTACTTATAAATTATTGTTAATTATATATTGAGATAAATATAGAATCATCATTTCTACAAGCCTTGGAAATAGACAAGCTCTTAAAAATTTATTGGTGTCCTTAAGATTTGGATGATATAAAACAATAAATCACTGTGCATGTGTGCTGCCTTCTAATGTCCTCAAAAAAAAATTACTGTAGAATTGCAAATACTGAACTTCTGGCTGTGGGTATGGCGGCCGCTCTATTCAACTCTCCTTTATCTATTCCAATGGTGGGGCGGATTATGTAAATTTTACAGAAGTGCTGTTGACCTGCCACAGTGTACTCCCCACTGCTGCTTCCCACTTTGCCTCACTCACCGCTCTCCAGACAACCCAGCCTGCCCAAAAACCCCAAAGCGCAGTCACCAATACTAACAGATCTCAGGACATCATTACCCAGCTCTAGTCTAGAGGAGCCAAAAAACGACAAGTGGAGTTGAGGTAGGGGAGAATTTGTATAAAGAGCTAAACTAGAGGGAATCTGTAGATCAGGAGGGCAACAAAAGTTGAATTGATTTCATGAGTACATTTGGAATACCTTAACATAAATCTCACAAAGATTTTCACTGGCCAATATTTAAACATCATAAAATACTTTCAAAAGTACTAAATAATAGAAATTCAATACATTTTTCCCCTTTGTTATAGTTTTACTTCATATTGGCTGGATTTTCTTGGGATCTCAGTATACTGGAAGATTCATTTCAATGGTCAGTTAACATCATATTTTAGACCTTTTTTACTTTAAACAAGGAATGGCAAAATACACGTAGCCTGGATGAGCATAATTGAGGCTAACAGGAGTGCTGAAGACCAAAGAGAATCTTTGTTACAATTCAGCTTTAAAGACTGCCATCGGTCAAGCATTCTAATTTATCTAAACTCTCTGAACTTTAGTTTCTTCATCTCTAAAATGAAGTTAATTATACATAATTCACAGGGTTGGGAAAATTAAACCAGATAATATATATGAAGGACCTAGCATGGTGCCTGGCCTACAGCAGGAACACAGTAAATACTAGTTTCCCTTCCCCTTTACCGTGGAGGATTCTGGGACATCTAGGATACAGGGCCTAAAGTCCACAAATTTATAATCTAATTAGGAAGATGAGACAATGCTTCTATAGATGAAACATGCATAAGTAGCAACTAAGTATGCAATAGGGTCCACAGGGCTAAGAAGAAGAGAGGATTTTTAACAGATATGACTGGGGAGATTTTCCAGGGAGGAGATAGAATTTGGATGGTTATGTATGAGTAGGGTTGCGACAAGTAGAGAGTAGGTGAGAGGGCAGGGAAGCCCAGTGTGAGTTTGGCAGTTGGTAACTAGGTGGGGTGGCAGGAGCAGTCATGAAAGATAGAACGGAAGACAATGAGATGGGGGCAAGTGAACTTGATCAAGGGGTTCAGGGATACAGGCAACAGGAGACACTGGAATTTTTTGAATGAGAGAATGACACATCAAAGGAGTGATTTAGAAAATAATGCAACAATGCAGGCTTCATACCTATTTGTTTCCTTCTAAGTCACCTGTAAGTTCCTAAATCAAAGCAACTATGCCCTGGTGCACAGAGATAGCACAAGTGATACCCGATTAAGCTGACAGCAATAGTTGGTTTTTTTTTAATGTTCCATTGAATGGCAGAAAGAGTTCCACTTGTCTTCTTTTTTTTTTTGAATTTTTTTAATTAATTTTTTTATACAGCAGATTCTTAGTAGTTATCCATTTTATACATATTAGTGTATATATGTCAATCCCACTTGTCTGTCTTTGATTGTTACAAAATATTATTCATTAACCATATACACATTATACACAATTGATGTAGTTCAGATCAGGCAATATTTGGATACAAAAGAATGAATTGTTAATGAATGTTGTCAAAATCTGCAGCATGTGCATGAGTTTCAGTGGTCTTCAACTCTTGCCTGATAGCCTACTGTTTCTTACCTTTGAAATTCTACCCCAAAATGTGGGATCCAGAGGGTTTCTAGTGTACTCAAACATCCCAGAGCAATGCACTTGTCTTTTTTGAATGCTCTTAAGATGCTTGATGGTTGTTCAAAGATTTCCTAGGCACCTAGTAGTCTCTACAGATATCAGAGGGACCTCATAAATATCTAGAGAAGACAAAAATTTATCTTAAAATAATTTTGAATGGAATTTTCCAAGTTCTATATTACCCTATATATATTCATAATGTTTACATAAAGCTTTGGTAGTTGAGAAAGACCTTAGGAAATTTTCAAGTGGTTTGTCACCTTGGGGGCAAAATCAATTGTACCTTCTTCAGTAGCTCCTGTAGAAGGCTACTTTTCTCACATCTGTTCTTTGTTCGTAACCGTACACCAACTTAAACTAATGCATACTCTAAAATGAAACAATGATATCAACTTCACAGAGCCAGTGCAAGGATTAAGCAAGATGGAGCACAGAAAGATTTAGCACAGTGCCTAGCACATAATAACCATTTATTAAATGTCAATAATCATTATTATTGAAAGAGATCAGTCTTTATTATCTTAGCTATTTGCAGGATGGGAAGGAGTTACCCATTCTTGTTAAGCTAGTCCCACAGTGGAAAATAAGGCCACATTTTTCTTTGATGGTGAATTATTTGATAGTTAAAAATTTATTCAACAAAGCCTTTTTGACTGTTTTCTTTGTTGCCACCCACAGGAGTAGTCACAGAGTGCCCAAAGATAAATAGACCAATTTCTTGCCCTCTAGAGTCTCACAATCAATTGGGAGACACATACAGAGATATAATTGAAATCCAAAGGAATAAACACCACAAGAGAGTTATCATCAAAGTGCCATGAGAGTGAAGAGGAGAGAGCAATTAACTCAGTATGAAAGGTTAGAAGAAAGAGAAAAGGTGATTACTTAACTGAGACTTATTAAGAGAATGAAATTGTGTCAAACAGGAAATGGAAGGAAAGGGCATTTTAGCTAAGTAAATATCAGATGCAGAGAATCAAAAGTGTGGGAAAATGTACTATGTTAGGAGAAAAGTATACCTCTGTTTTTTTTTTATTGCTATTGTTTGTTGTTTTTGTTTTTGTTTTAGAGCCTGGATTATGACATTAGAAATGTAGGTAAAAGATGGTTAGGGAATGGATGGATTATGATGTGGTCTCAATGGATGACATGCTAAAGAAATTTTAATTTAAGTAAAATTTAAAAAGTTCATATAAGAGAGTTATAGGATCAGGTCAATGTTTTCAAAAGAAAGATGGTAGGCAGAATGGAGAATAGATTGGAGGTAGGCAAGACAGAAAGCAGAAAGATCTCTCAGGATGCTACTTTAATAGATTATCAAGAAAGGATGATAATCTGAACTAAAACAGTAAGAATAGGAATAAAGAACAAGGGATGTTACTCCAATAAAAATTTAAATAAAAAACAAGGGATGTTGACTGATGAGGAATAAGAGATGAGAAAAAAAATACTTTGGTGAACTCATAGCATTCTATCTGAGCAAAGGTGAAAGGACGCTAACGTAGATATGGGATGTCAGAAGACATATTTATGGGAAAATACATATTAGACAGGTTTGGCCTACTGCTATAATAAACAACCTCAAAATTTCAATAGCTTAATAAATAGAACTATGTCTTACTTGGTTAAGCCCAATTGGTGGGGATACTATGTCTCTGCTCCATGTGGTCGAGCCACGCCCTAGGGCCAAACAGTTCTCTGCTGGATCTTCAACATCTGGCAGGCAGACGGGGGGAGGGGGGGTAGAGAATGGACGGTAAATGTAGGTTTATAAGCTAGAGCTACAAATGTGCACATAACTTTCATCAAAACTCTATTAACAAACATGGCTACACGTAATTGCAGAAATGGCTGGGAAATGCGGTCTGGAGATATAACCAGGAGAAAGAAGGAAATGAAATGATTTAGTGCAATACTAACCAGTCTCTGCCACGGGATATCTAAGTGAAGATGTCCAGAAAGCAGGTGGATCTCTGGAATTCAAGAGAAGTCCTGATGGGAGATACAGATTCAGGGATCCTAACTATGCAGTGGGAATAAACAGTGTGGTCAAGGGACAGTGTGTACCATAGAAAAGAAGCACTACTACAGAAGTGTCTACCACACAGAGACTGGATGTGAAAAATCAGATACAAATATTATCTGACAATTTTCCATCTGTGCTCTCTGGATTATGGTCTTTTGGAGGGCAGAGCAGTATGACCACATAAAGGCATAGATGTATGAGTGTGTTTGTCCCTGATCGATAGATCGATCTATCATCTATCTCTCTATCTATCTATCTGCCTATCTCTACACTTATTTATTGAATGCCTGGTAAGGACAAGACACTGGACGAGGGACTTGGGATATGGCTGTGAACATAAGCCCTTGTGGAGCTTGCATTCTTGCAAGGGAGATGGCATTAAAAGCAAATTATTCTATTATTTCTACAATTTTACTTATGGTAAAAGGAACAAATCAGAAGCACAGGATGGGATGAGAGTATAAAGAAGTACTGACTGGCTTATACGGACAAAGGAAACTTATGAAAAGAGTTTCATGTGGGACACAAAAATGAATAAGTTATGAACTCCAACCCTTAAAGAAATAGCTGATGAAGGGAAAGCGTAAGACCCTCATATAAACAGGTAGACCTGTATTACTGTAACCAAGTAGGACCCTAAGGGGCCTTCCTGGGACAGATCCTTCCCCCATATCCTCTGCCTAGCTCCTCTCTGAAGTACCCAGTAACAGTATCTCATGAATATTTCCTGAGTTTTTCAGATGCTAAAAACCACTACCAAATGGAAGAAATCAACTACTGGATGACCAAGGGCAGGTAGCCCTCAGGCCTTCTGGAGCCTAAGGATTGATAACGTTAACCCCTGTGACACCATCCTGTTATCTCACCATCAACCAATCAGAGAATTGCCCACGAGCTGATCACATACCCTAGCACGCCCCTCCCTCACCTGGCCTTTAAAAATGCTTTGCTGAAACCCGTTGAGGAGTTTGGGGATTTTTTTTTAACTTTTTATATTATGTTGGAGTATAGTTGATTAACAATGTTGTGTTAGTTTCAGGTGTAAAGGAGTTAAGGGGTTTTTGAGCATGAGCCACTTGTTCTTCTTGCCTGGCCCTGCAGTAAACCTTTCGCTGCTCCAAACTCCGATGTTTCGGTTTGTTTGGCTTCACTATTTGTTGGGCACACGAACTTGCGTTTGGTAACGTTACAAATCAGAAAGCAAACAGTGTCTCCAAGAGAGAGTCACATAAAGTGTTTCTGAGTGTCTAGGAGGGAGAGATGACTCTTAGCGGGAAGAAAGATGTACAAATGGAAACACTGGTCTTTACAATGTGCCTCCAAAGACACAGTGTGGAAATGTGGTAGGGCGGACCTTCCAGGGGGGAGAAAGGGGTAAAGGTAAGCGGGAAGTGGGATGGCATGAAAAATGTTTAGGAAGTAATTTCTCTTAAACTTAAGGAGGGGGAGGGAGGTAGGCAAACAGTTGGAAAGATCATTTGGGAATAGATACTGGAGGCCTGCATTGGACTTGCCAACTAAAAGTTGTCTCTTGCCATCTGCCTCTACAAGGATGAAGTCACTAGCCACTGCAGCCACTGACCTTCAACACACCCTGAAAGGAGTTCAGGGCGGAGATCAGGAATGAGGCGCTCTGTGCTCTGGGAAAAAACTGGCAGAACAGGCCTTCAGATAGTTAGATATTTTTAGGAGAAGATTTTATGAGCCTAATCCTTGCATCTCCTCATATCTAGAAAAGCACTAAAATCATTTACAGTGACATCTGGTCCTCGTGACTAGCAGCAAGCCTCTGCCAACAAGTGTGCTTGACTGCACGTCCCCCCTTCACCAAAGTCATGTTTAACACTGACCTTCCCCCCACCCAACCTCTTCGGAGCAGTTTCTCAGAGCTTTCTGAAATGCTGTCTCCTGGGCTATAGTCCTCATTTAGCCCCAAATAAAACTTAAGTCACAACTCTCACGTTGTGCATTTTTTTTTCAGTCGACAGACTACAATGATCTAAAGAAAAGCAACTGGGAGGCTATTTTAATTACCCTCAAAAGAGATAATGTGTGAACTGGATTACTGACAGCGACCATGAAGAAAAAAAAAATGGGAAGATTGAGTCAGAGGAAGTAAAAGCAATAGCATTTGTCCCTTTTTCAACAAATATTTACTGAGCACCTACTATGAACCAAACACTATTAGATGCTGGGGCCAAACCTCTCTTCCTTTCTCATTAATGCTGGATGTCCAAGTTATGCAGACTTCATACAGCCCTTTCTTTCCTGCATGGCCTTCTGGAAAGCCCTTACTGCTGTTGTTCAGTTCTTTTTACCCCACATTCTTTACAGCTATTGTTCATTTGCCAATCTGTCTGCAAATAGCATGCTGCTTTAGTGAGAAGTAAAATAATGTCAAGCACTAGCTATCCTGAGGTCTACACGTACGTAGGCAGGTACTGCCGTGTCACACTATATACTTGTTTTCTTGGCCTAACAGACTTTATATTTACACAAACTGTGAACTGGCAGTTGGTATTTATATACAGTCTGTCCCCCAGGGATGACCCATGGGCATGCAAGTCTTCGGGACCCGGCAGCCCTCTGTGAATGCTGATTGTGTAATGTGTTTTTATAGACACATATCCTAATGTGTGTTTCAAACTTGGAGCTATCTATCTATGTACTCCTTCATTCAAAATAAAACACAAAAGTGTTTAGCTGTGCAAATAGGAATGGTGCTTCCAAATAGGTTTCGATTTGGCCGTTCTCCATAAATCTGATTTCTCTGCTTTCTCTTTTCAAAAGAAAAGCAAGCTATTGGAGTGCTAACATATTTGAGTTTTGTTGGTTATTCACAGTGTGAAATGAGCATCACTAAATAAAGCAACTGCCAAATAAATACATTCTGGTTACAAAGAGAACCCACTGTCTGACTAAAATCTTAAATTTAATTAAGGAATTTCCAAATGCCATATCTTTGAAAGCTTCCAACAACAACAAAAATACATTTCATCTGGGACCTGTGAATTGCTAGCTTTGTACATGAAAGAAACAGCTTGTTCTAAAGCTAAACTTCAGTAAATTACTGAGGCGGTGTCTTTCATAACCCCATTATGAGGGAACATTTATCTGCTAAAATCTTTGGGTAGTAACATCTTTGGGCCCTTCCCACTGCCAATGGTTCTTCCACAGGGGTTAAAAAAATATCACGGACATTCTGAAGTCATTATGTTGCTTTCAATAATGAAAATCTGAAATTAACACGGTCACTAAAAGTGATTTGTACGTGAATAACTAGAAAAAATAGGCTCAAAAAGTGTATTTTAGCAATAGGTACTCTCCCTTGCCCATGCAAATAGCTGCTTGCTGCGTATACATGTTTTCTAAATTTAAGGTGAAAATCAGGCTGAAACTAGTACAACAAAGAAAGCTTCTCTGTGTTCTTATTGAAAAGAAGAATTCTAATATGTTTCTGCATACTCAAAGAACAGTGTTTTTTTTCATTGTTCCCTTTATCTATTTAAAAACATATAAAAAGAAAAGAAAATTTTGGAACATTTCCTAATAGTTACAAAATGTTCATGACTTGAAAAAAAATAAATCTATTTCTCATCACATCCCTTAGGTGATGTATCTCTATACACTTGGATGAAAATTAAACACTGAAATATCTGGATGGAAAAAAACATTCATCAAATTACTCCATATTTGGTCTACAAAATGATCTGAATATTTGACACTCATAAAGCAAAATATACAAATATTACTATTTCTCTTTTCAAGTGTATATTTTACCATGTAGCCATAATTTTTAAAATATAGTAATCTAGGACTTGGTGCCCTAAGATTGATTTTTGCAACAATATTTTCTATGTTTTGTGGGGAAAATGAGTTTAGGTCCTATAATACAGATGATAATTCAGTTCTGCATTTTACTTCGTGAGGATGTGCATAAAATAAATCCCAGTGCTCTTCAAGATCATGAAGGATTGTGCTCTGAAGACTTAAAATAGTTTAGAATGATCTTTCTTTTCATATACATAACTTTAAATTTGTTTAAAGAAGTATCACTGCAAATTATTTTTTACCAGGTATGGATATATTTTGCATTCTCAAACTACTATACATATGCTACTCTTGACAAGTGAAGAATTACAGTCTTTGTTAATTGCATTTACTGGAACAGTCTCCACGGACATATGCTTGTGTGCATATGTTTTATACACATTTATGTGTGTGTGCACGTGTATGCACATCTTTGTACATAACTTATATATGCACATATATACACCTGCACACACACATGGGTTTACTGACAAACATGAGAGTGCTTTGTTGAGTTCACGTGATCAGCAACCAATATGCTAGCTTGACTTTTTTCTCTTTTTAAACAAGAGCCAGATTTGCCTCTGGCCACACTGCGCACTCTGTAGAATATACAACCAACTTCAAAAGGGCCATGTAAGCGATGAGCTTTTGAAGCCAGGCAGAAGCTGTATGTCTACATGCCTTAAGGCACAAGAAGGTCAACCAATGCCCTTATGGTCACACAGAGGTGTGTCTCTGTGATCAAACTAGCAACGAAGAGTCTCAAAGTATTCAGTCCTATGTTACATCTCTCCATACCCACGAATGCTAACGTCCATAAAAAGCATCATTATGGCCCCACAAGACATCACTTCCCTCGACAGCAGCTCATGGACTAAGCAAGTGGTTTCTGAAGCTAATTTCTAAAGGGTAACTAGTTAATAGTAGTTACTCTTTATTGGATGCTCACAATATGCCACGCCCTCTCACATTTTATATCTTTTTAGTCCTTACACTCTTATTATGTGATATATACTGTTATTTTTCCCATTTATTCATGATTTTATATCTATTTAATCCTTGTCATACCTCTATGAAATGTGTACTAATATTATTCCCATGTTATAGATTATGAAGCCAACACTTAAGAGAGGGAACTTGCCAGGATCATACAACCAGTGAAGACCAAAGCTGGGATTGGAGCCAGGTTTTTGCATGTCCGAAGCTTATGCCTACAATTTAAAAAATTTAAATAGTTACCATTTATTGACCACTTAAAACGTATCAAGCATTGTGCTTAGCATTTGGCATACATTCTTTCTCTGATACTCACAGCCCACTGTGAGGTGGAGATTTTCATGGTCCTTATTTCAGAGAAGAAGGAATGACCCCTTGGCTGCTTTTAAATCCCACGTATTCTGCCTCCCCTGAAGAGTTTGTAGACATCTCCCTCTTCTGAGCTGGAGACAAGTGCAGAAAGTGCATTACAGGGCAGAGTTAGAACCCAACCTATAGACTGAGTGAACTGATGATTATAATTTTTGTGACTTTCTGTTTGAATAAAAAAAAAATATTCCCACAAGAACTCAAAGGCAAAAAATATACAAATCAATTTTCACTGCAAAGTAAAGGAGCGGTTACAGTGGAGGATTACTGGACTGAATGTCAATATTATGACATAGTATGAGTGTGTTTCGTGTTTGGTAATTGCAATCATTGCTTTTGTTGTGGTCATCCATTTACAAGGCTTGGTGTCAGTTTATTTATCTCTTGTAAAAATAAAATACAGTGTGTGTGTGTGAAAAAAAAAAAAAAAAAGAACCCCACCTATAAATTTCTGTCGAATCATTATTCCTCCAGGTCACTTTATTTTCTAGGATTGCCATTGGCAATCCACATCTAAATACTCTTAAACAAGAGACAAGCCCCTCACCGAGAATTGATGGTGGGATCTCAGCTGCGGATCATCTTTCATAATCAACACACGAGTGCACTTTGCCATATAAACCCCTGTGAGCCAAGCACTGCTCGCATGCCTCCTGCTCTACGTGAAAACCGTGGGTCGCCTTGTCTATGGTTTGTGATTGAAACCACGCAAACTGTTATGCTCTCCCTCCCAAGCAGGCCCTTCGAGGCCCCTCTGCTCTGGTGTACCTAACACAGTACCTAGCACCGTGCCTGGCACTTAAAGGCATTCAATGAATCTTTGCATCTTTCATCGTCTCCAAAAACAGAGCTTCCACCCTGACTATGATAAGCACCAGCTTAAAGTCTACGTTGAACGCCATGCTGCAGTTTCCATGCCTGCGTGATTATGCTGTCACCCCTCCAAACCCCACTCACCAGAGAACCCCTTGCCGAGCTGCTCAGCCCCTTCCTCAGCAGGGCTTGTGGGGCCCACGGCATTCGTGGCACTGTCTGCTCCGTGGGGGGCGAGTCACCTGCTGGCTTTTCACCAGACAGTGGAGCTGCATCGTCAGGCTTTGGGAGGCTGCGGCACAGATTGGAACAGTCTGGGCTCACCCTCTGGGCCATGACGGTGGCCTGGAGCTTTCCCAGAGCTGAGTCCTATAGACAAGCACCACCAGCACATCTCCCAGGGCTGTGTAGCTGCAGCTGGGGTCTAGCACTGCACGTTGCCTCACTTCAGAGACAGGAGAGCCTTACTCGTAGCGAGAGAGACGTCCACCCCTGTACCGGCTGGCTCGGTCTCACACACCCATCCATGGAATAGGAGCATATCAATTAGCCACACGATGTATGGAAGATGGACTCCAGAAAAATGGCCATTTTCACCTGCCCAGAGGAAGCAACTTGCTGTGATTCTTAAATTCTCCACTGTCTTGTTGACTAACTTACCAGATTTAGTCAGTTGTTACTAAGGTCCCCTTTTCTCTTGCTTTCACACATATGACAAACAATCCCTCCACACAAAGTAAAGCTAATTATGATTGACTTTTCCCTTGACACAGTAGTAACATATCGACTATCCCTGAGATCGTTTGTCCACTGTAGGGAAACATAATGGATTCCTTACTAAAGAAACTGAGGAAGAACTGATGCTGTGAATGCCTGTGTTGTGTTTTGTGTGTGTGTGTGTGTGTGTGTGTGTGTTGCTTTTCCAATATATCCACATATATACAGCCTCAGTATCTATAGTAACATGCTGGGATAGACTCCTGTAGCCCCCAGCCCAGCTCAACCCTCTAAGATTACCAGAAGATGACACAAAAAGGTGGGATTGCCTCCACTATATCTATTTCAGAGACTTTGGGAAGTCTCCAAAAAGCCCATTTTTTCCCCTTGATAAGTATTTATTCTTTAAAAACAAAACAAGGCAAACCTTAAAGCCCTATTCTGTGACACACAATATAACACATCATTTTAAGAGCTTGCAGTATCTGTGAAAACGAACATTCTCATTCTGCGACTCAACAGAAAGCAGCAACAGTCCAAAAAACATGTTATGAGTGTCTAATTGCTCTTCCTACAAACCCAAAAATAAACAAAAAGAACAGCCACTATAGAATAAGCATCAGAAGCTTGGCATCTTGTGTGCTCTTAAGCCAAACAAAGATATGACCTCTTGGCTGCTACTCTTCTGGGTAAATAACTCCGCTCATTGAATAAACATTCATTGGGAAGCCATTCTGCTCTCAACTTGCTAGACTCAGGGGAATAAAAGAAAGCACATACATGGTCCCTGCATTTAAAGACCTCAGAATCTAAAAAGGAGACAGGCAACATGGAAAAAATAATAGCTCCCTAATTTACTGAGCTCTCACAGTGTTAAGAGAGATTGAACCTAACATAGATTATCTAATTTAATGCTCACAAACACCTTCAACACAGATAGTTCTAGCCTCATTTAGAGATAATAAAGCTGAGGCTCGAAAGTTTATATGACCCTTGTCCGAGGTCACTCAGCTAGAAAGTAGCAGCGCCTCAGTTCATTCCCTGGTCTGTCCAGCTCCAGGCTCACACTCAACCTGCTGCACCAGCAGCTTGGTGATGGAGATGAATGTGTATTTCTATGGCAATGTAGCCTGGTGCTTAGGATGGTCTCTTCTTATAATTGCACTGCTCACCTCACGTCCCATGACTCCAAGGACCCTGAGTGGACCAAGCCTTCCCTCCAACATTACCTAAGGGAAAATTCAAGCAAGAGTCCTTTGACGAATAAACCCAAGTGAATGATCAATAGCCCTGCCAGCTTCTTATCCCACTGAAAGTGAGAAAAGTAGGCGAAGCCAGCTGACCACAAAGAAGTTAAGGAACGTCGATTTAGCATTGACCAGCTGGCACATAGGAGGTAAACAATAAACAGTTCCTGGCACCAAAAGCCAATATGGTGGGTTGAGGTGGAGCATGGTGGGGCAGGCGTGGTGAAGGTGTGGAAAATTAGCACTACCCTTTCATTTCTGTGCCAGGCAGGGCAGAGCCCAGACTACTGAGTGCATCAGATACTGCTGGCTCCCACAGCAACAGAAGTGGTTGAATTTCAGAATTAAAAAGTTGAAAAAGAATAAGAATCCTGATGTCTGGGTCCTACCTCTTGCATATACACACAAGGCCAACTTGGCTATTCAAAGACTGAGTTCTCTTATGTGGGCCCTGAAAAGTGTCAGGGAATTGTGGTCCCTTCTTCTGTTTTCTATATTCATAGAAAATGTCTGAATTCTAACCTGCCCAGCTATATTTGCTTCCTGTGTAAATCCTTCCCATCCTTAGGTCCTGCAAATTAAGTTAATCAAACAGAGATGTTAACAGTTTAAAAAAAAAAAAAAAAAAGCAAGGTTGCTACCATAATCCTTGTTAGGACACCCAGAACACTTCCTTTGTTTAGGGCCAAAACCATGTTTATTCACTTATGAACTGTGATGAGGGAATCTAAAATTTTAGCCTCTCTTTTTTAACACATGAATGACTAGGTGGTACAGGATTTCAGCCAATTTGGCCTCAGTTTTTCTACCTGTGAAATGTAGAAAAGTGATTTTGGAAAAAAAACCTAATATAGTCATGTTAAAAAAAAGTAGATAGTTACTTAAAAAACATAGGATAACAGTTAGATGGAGCTTGGTGTCCTACAACAGTCTTTGATTTAAATAAAATGAAGAATAATACAAAGTGGGTTTGAGGTTCAATTTGTGACCTGGAAAATAATGGGATTATGATCAAACTGTCAATAGGCACCATTTTGTCATATTTTTCAGATCATTTGAAATGGTTATAGGTCATAAACTATTATTTTCAAGAAGAAGCTTTTTCTGGTTCCGATACATATTAAAGAACTTGATACAATTTCTGTTTCATATGCCATCTTTTCAGGAATGATCATTTGGGAAGCAGAGTGGCTCCAGTGGAAAAGCTTTTGTATCATCAGAATCTAATTAAGTAACTAATTACCAATAGATGACTGTAAAGCACATTGCAGATACCAAGAGCTATGTAAAATCTTAATAAAATGAAATTCCAGTGCCCCACAAAATGCATTCCTGAAAACTGGCACTATCTCCACTCTTACAGAAATGAAATAAGTAGGAAAAGCAGACACTGAAAGAGAATGTTCTACTTTGTCTTGCCCAAGTCTGAATTTCTTTGTCTTCCCTAAAATGTGAAGTCAAAACACTAGCTCTCAGTAGTGTCCGATATTGAGCAAACTAAGCTAAGCCATTTCTAAATCTCTTAGTCACAGATGATATAAATTAAGATATTAAATAATGCACACCAGTGAAAGACCATGATTTTGAGTGTAGGTGATATAAAAACATTGAAGGTTTTGAATAAGGTTCCCTTGGCAAAGGATGTTATCCTAGGTCTGTGCCTACTGAGGTTAATGTAAAACTAAAGCCAGAGGTCATAACTTCTGAAAAGACAACTTCCTATTTTTATCAGTAGGTCATATTTAAGTTACTGTGGTACCTACTGCTTAAAAGAAGAGGCAGCTAAAAGCTATATAATTTATATATATATATATATATATATACACACACACACACATATATATACATATATATACACACATATATATATTTCGGGGTGGGGTGTTTTTGATCTGTGCTTTGTCAAGCCAGGGCTAAAATCAGATGTGAAAGCAATTCAGGTAAGACTGTTCAGCTTTACTCTAGTGAGTACCAACTACAGCACATGTGGTTTTTACTATGAATACATGTGATTTATATGGATTTCTTTTCAATAGCTCTAAAGAATAGTGAACTCTTCCCAGTGTCATGTGGACTTCCCTGTTTCTATTTATTTTACATAGGCCTTCAAATCTTCTGCTGTGTCTGGCAGTATGTATTGATGGGTTAATTTATTCATCTTGTTTTCCAGTTTGTAATGACAGCTTTTAAGTTAAGATACAGTTTTCAATGGTGGTAAATAAATGGGTAAGGAAGCCCCAGTGGACAGAAGATCCCAGCCTGAGAAGCCCTCCCTGAGAAGTTCTGCAAAACCACTATGGTTAAGCTTTAAAGTATCCTCACATCCTATTTCACATGGGCTAAAACCTAATTTATCCCATAAATGGAATGATCTGAATATCCCCAACTGGAATGCATGAAAAGTAAAAATCTCCACAGTTTCAACTAAAATGCCATCAGATAATTAGAGTTGAATATTCATTGGCTCGAAATTTTCTCACTATTTGCTAGAAGAAATTTGGTTTTGCTTAAATTTTTTCCATATACTTTATTTTATAGTGAAACGCTGGGAAATCATTTTTTAAAAACTATAAAAATAATTTTAAAATTAATGAATTAATTAATAAGGCAAAAGCTACTTCTGCAAAATTGAAGTGGAAACCTCTAGTTACCTTCTTATGCCATTTGGGTGATGCTCTAGTTTACAGATTCAAAGAAGATGCGAGTACTGTGATGCTTCTCTTTTTCTTTGCCGATTGCTTCTTTGCACCTTCTATCACCTCAGTATTTCTAAAGCTTCTTTCATGGCTGCCTCATGTGTTTTTACCATTTGGTCTCAGCCATCCTGCCCCTTTTCCCTTTTTCTATGTATTTTGTCTTTGTAATACAAACCAGTTTTGCTGTTTGTGTTTTGCATTAGGGTTCTTCCAGTTTGCAAGGCAAGAATCCATGGAATTCTCCCCTTGCCACCCCGCACTGCCTTCTTGTGGTCATGTATATTTCTTGGAGAGCTGTTCTTCATACCCCAGAGAATAATCTACCACTTGTATACCTTCTGACATGTGAGGATTTTAAATCTTTCCTTGTTGTTTGTCTTATTTTTACTTGTAGTTGGTCCCCACAGACTGGGCCAATCTCTTGTGTGTTCAGTTATGCAGATGTCTGTAATGAAAGAGAACACTTGGGAACACCACAGAGAAAACACAGATATTCTACCATAACCAGAGCTACAATGTTAAATGATTTCTAGCAAAATGTAAATGCTAGAAAGCAAATTGAAAGAAGTCAAAGCTGTGTGATGTAATTCAAAAGAATTAAACAGATGAGACATTTACAAAGCCATATGTACACAGCACAAATAACTGCATCCCCATACCAGTCTGTAGAGGTTTATACATTGTTCCTCTTTGTGAATATACTTCGGTGTATAATCTCTTGATACAAAGGGGATGAGAGTTCTAACAACATTTTTATCTTCACATGTTGGTGAGTGTTGTATTAAGCAAGGAGAATGTCACTTTTTAGGTGAATGGATGAGAATAATACAACGGTGAAGTTACACAAAATATCTGCAGTATTCAAAAGCCCAACTGAAAGGGATTGATCCATGTAATTATCATCACAAATGCTTTAGAAATTCATCGACTTTTCTTCTTTTGTAGGTTAAACAAAAATGGCAGTGAAGCACTGAGTCATTTTCAAAACTACAATCTGGTGCTTTCACTTTGCAATGTCTCCAGTATAAACTGGCCACCATATCATGTATATAAAAATTTCTCATCTAACATAATATTCCCTTTTTTTATAGATATCATTTTCAAATATTTAAATACAGTTCCATTATTTCAGAGGCCAAACACTTGGACAATTTAGGTAAAGTTACTCTTCCACATGTATACCTCTAAAACTATCCTTTAAGATGGTCTATGATCACAAGAGTAAGTTTTCTTGAATTTTCTTAGTTACAAATATATTCGATGTTTCTCTTTGGGTTCCCTATGTTCATCATCATGATAACAGTGTACATTACTGGACAATCAAATAGTGGTTAGGAGGAGTGAATGTGTGTGGATAAAACCAACTACTGCTACCCATTAGGTGTACTGGTCTGTCAAGTAACAATCACCAAATCACATCTATTGAAAGTAATGATAATACTTAGACCTTTAATAAGGTCTGAACTGCTTTCAGATATTTTTTTATATAAATTTATTTATTTTATTTTTGGCTGTGTTGGGTCTTCGTTGCTGTGCATGGGCTTTCTCTAGCTGCGGCTAGCGGGGGCTACTCTTCGTTGCAGTGAGCGGGCTTCTCATTGCGGCGTCTTTTCTTGTTGAGGAGCATGGGCTGTAGGTGCACAGGCTTCAGTAGTTGTGGCTTGCAGGCTCAGTAGTTGTGGCTCAAGGGCTCTAGAGCGCAGGCTCAGTAGTTGTGGTGCACGGGCTTAGTTGCTCCGTGGCATGTGGGATCTTCCTGGACCAGGGCTCGAACCCGTGTCCCCTGCTTTGGCAGGCAGATTCTTAACCACTGCGCCACCAGGGAAGCCCAATTTTCAGATATTTTGAAACATACAAATAACCATCTAAAAGGAAATCTGGGGAAATTTGGAATTTAAAAGGCATACTTAAACATCGAAAATTAAAATGAAAAAGGGCACTTTTAAAATATACACTCTGTAATGGCAATTTAAATAATTTTAACTAATTAATATCAATCACTTTATGTTCAGAAATATTTGAGGGGTAGTATTCTAAGCGGTACTTTTTGCTAATAATAGATTAACATCATGCGTTAAACATGTTTATCAAAATCAAAAAATCAATACCAATGTTGCCTCTGAGGGATATGAGTATACTTCTAGGCACACTTATATAATATAGTCTCAGGAAGAACTTTTCTATTCAACTGAAAGTCAATTAGGGCCGTAAACCATGGAGCAAATGTACAAGTCCTGCCTGCAAAAGGAAGAGTGTTTGCCAATCTAACTGGTGGATGAATCAGTGGGCTCTTTGATCTACATGGATGACAGCCATTAACAAATAATGGTACCAAAAAAGGACTTTCTCAGTTAGTAGCTGGTTTATTTTGTGAAGAGGCAAAAATATCTGTTGGTTAAAAGGAGACCTAAATGTGAAATGTGTGGAATCAATCCCATCTCATGGAGCCCAGCTTGAGTATAAAGGACTTTGGGAGTGAATGCATATGTTTCCATCTGTCAGTCGTGACTCTTCAAAGATTTGTGAATAAGTGATTTTCTATCAATAAATTTGAAACAAGTGAAACAGAGAGAAAATATATTTGTCTTTGCTAACAGGACGACTTTCCAACTAGTTTTTTTTTTTTTAAATCTCATCTAAATGAGTAGAACTTCACTTTGGTCGAGAGGTTTATTCTTTTTTCCCCCATCTTTATTGAGGTATAACTTACAAATAAAAATTATATACATTTAAGGTATACGTATACATTGTGAGATAATTTCCACAATCAAGGTAATTAATATATCCATTGCTTCACATAGTTACCATATGTGTATGTGTATGTTGTGTACACACTGTGAGAATACCCGAGGAAATTTCAAGTACACAACATAATTTTTTTTTAATTGAAGATAGTTGACTTACAATATTGTGTTAGTTTCAGGTGTACAGCAAAGTGATTCAGTTATACACATATTGTTTTCAGATTCTTTTCTATTATAGGTTATTGCAAGATATTGAATATAGTTCCCTGTGCTATACAGTTAGGTCCTTCTTGCCTATCTATTTTAAATATAGTGGTGTGCATCTGTTAATCCCATACTCTAATTTATCCCTCCCTCTGCTTCCCCTTTGTTAACCATAAGTTTCTTTTCTATGTCTGTGAGTCTATTTCTGTTTTGTAAATAAATTCATTTGTTACAACATAATATTGTTCACTACTGTCACCATGCTGTACGTCAAACCTCCAGAACTTATTCATCTTGTATAACTGAAACGTTGTATCCCTTGATCAACAGCTCCCCATTTCTCCCTCCCCCACCCCCTGACAACCACTATTTTACTCTCTGCTTCTATGAGTTTGACTATTAAAAAGAACTCCCAATTCTACACACTCCAATTTTGTAAAACATATATACTTTCCATGTGTCTGGCACATAGTAGATGCTTAATTAACACTCCCAAATTTGATAAAGGAATTAAATAACCAATGTGGCAATATGGAGTAGTTTGATTCATGTTCTGTAATGATAAATGAAAGAAAATGAAAATGGATAATGAAGTAAACTTTCTAGGTTAAGGAAATTCATTTAATCTTGAACCATGAATAGAAACTCATAAAATATGGATAAAATATGAGCAGTGGGTGCACATATTAGAAATTACAAATCGTGAGTATTTAGATTTACAAAACCAATTACTTATATTATAAAAAAAACCATGTGACTTGATTTGTGGAACTTCAGGTTATGCATATTTTTCCAGACGTTGGCGTGATCTATTGGAAAGAGCAGTCTCCCACTCCCTGAGGTTTGGTGACATTTCTTTGCATACACAAAAAATGGAGTAACTGTGACAGCAGCTCTGCCAACATCTCGGGCTTATATCTGGAGTCCAACTTATAAAATAAACCCTTTGTTTGCTGGCTGTTGGACTCAGGACAAATGAATGAGAGAGTAACAAAACTCTCTGCTCTTTGTAGGTGCAGTGGTAGAACCTTGACCTACATTAACTTTATTTGTTCAACTCTGAAAATAGAGATTATTATCACCATTTCACACACTAAAAATCTGAGCTTCAGCGAGGTCCAACAGCCATATATATAACACAAATAGCTCAACCCCTGGCATATATAAAGTTCTTTTTAAAATGCTGTTACCAAGAAAGCTATTGACAAAATTCAACACCCATTTATGGTTAAAACTCTCCAGAAAGTAGGCATAGAGGGAACTTTCCTCAACATAATAAAGGCCATATATGAAAAACCCACAGCCAACATCATCCTCAATGGTGAAAAACTGAAACCATTTCCACTAAGATCAGGAACAAGACAAGGTTGCCCACTCTCACAACTATTATTCAAAATAGTTTTGGAAGTTTTAGCCACAGCAATCAGAGAAGAAAAAGAAATAAAAGGAATTCAAATCGGAAAAGAAGAAGTAAAGCTGTCACTGTTTGCAGATGACATGATACTATACATAGAGAATCCTAAAGATGCTACCAGAAAACTACTAGAGCTAATCAATGAATTTGGTAAAGTAGCAGGATACAAAATTAATGCACAGAAATCTCTTGCATTCCTATACACTAATGATGAAAAATCTAAAAGTGAAATTAAGAAAACACTCCCATTTACCATTGCAACATAAAGAATAAAATATCTAGGAATAAACCTACCTAAGGAGACAAAAGACCTGTATGCAGAAAGTTATAAGACACTGATGAAAGAAATTAAAGATGATACAAATAGGTGGAGAGATATATCATGCTCTTGGATTGGAAGAATCAACATTGTGAAAATGACTCTACTACCCAAAGCAATCTACAGATTCAATGCAATCCCTATCAAACTACCAATGGCATTTTTCACAGAACTGGAACAAAAAATTTCACAGTGTGTGTGGAAACAAAAAAGACCCCGAATAGCCAAAGCAATCTTGAGAAAGAAAAACAGAGCTGGAGGAATCAGGCTCCCTGACTTCCGACTATACTACAAAGCTACAGTAATCAAGACAGTATGGTACTGGCACAGAAACAGAAATATAGATCAATGGAACAGGATAGAAAGCCCAGAGATAAATCCACGCACATATGGTCACCTTATCTTTGATAAAGGAGGCAAGAATATACAGTGGAGAAAAGACAGCCTCTTCAATAAGTGGTGCTGGGAAAACTGGACAGCTACATGTAAAAGACTGAAATTAGAACACTCCCTAACACCATACACAAAAATAAACTCAAAATGGATTCAAGACCTAAATGTAAGGCCAGACACTATCAAACTCTTAGAGGAAAACATAGGCAGAACACTCTATGACATAAATCGCAGCAAGATCCTTTTTGACCCACCTCCTAGAGAAATGGAAATAAAAACAAAAATAAACAAATGGGACCTAATGAAATGTAAAAGCTTTTGCACAGCAAAGGAAACCATAAACAAGACCAAAAGACAACCCTCAGAATGGGAGAAAATATTTGAAAATGAAGCAACTGACAAAGGATTAATCTCCAAAATTTACAAGCTGCTCATGCAGCTCAATATCAAAAAAACGAACAACCCAATCTAAAAATGGGTGGAAGACCTAAACAGACATTTCTCCAAAGAAGATATACAGATTGCCAACAAACACATTAAAGAATGCTCAACATCATTAATCGTTGGAGAAATGCAAGTCAAAACTACAATGAGATATCATCTCACACAGGTCAGAATGGCCATCATCAAAAAATCTACAAACAGTAAATCCTGGAGAGGGTGTGGAGAAAAGGGAACCCTCTTGCACTGTTGGTCGGAATGTAAATTGATACAGTCACTATGGAGAACAGTATGGAGGTTCCTTAAAAAACTAAAAATAGAACTACCATACGACACAGCAATCCCACTACTGGGCATATACCCTGAGAAAACCATAATTCAAAAAGAGTCATGTACCAAAATGTTCATTGCAGCTCTATTTAC
The DNA here is from genome assembly GCF_009873245.2 of Balaenoptera musculus. NCBI lineage: Eukaryota > Metazoa > Chordata > Mammalia > Artiodactyla > Balaenopteridae > Balaenoptera > Balaenoptera musculus. The sequence goes on from NC_045802.1 coordinate 51,823,838, forward strand.
GATAGCCAGGACATGTTAAAAACCTAAGTGTCCATCAACAGATGAATGGATAAAGAAGATGTGGCGCATATATACAATGGAATATTACTCAGCCATAAAAAGAAACGAAACTGAGTTATTTGTAGTGAGGTGGATGGACCTAGAGACTGTCATACACAGTGAAGTAAGTCAGAAAGAGAAAAACAAATACTGTATGCTAACACATATATATGGAATCTAAAAAAAAAAAAAAAATGGTCATGAAGAACCTAGGGACAAGACGGGAATAAAGACTCAGACCTACTAGAGAATGGACTTGAGGATACAGGGATGGGGGAAGGGTAAGCTGGGACAAAGTGAGAGAGTGGTATGGACATATATACACTACCAAACGTAAAATAGATAGCTAGTGGGAAGCAGCCGCATAGCACAGGGAGATCAGCTCGGTGCTTTGTTACCACCTAGAGGGGTGGGATAGGGAGGGTGGGAGGGAGGGAGACGCAAGAGGGAAGAGATATGGGGACATATGTATATGTATAACTGATTCACTTTGTTATAAGGCAGAAACTAACACACCATTGTAAAGCAATTATACTCCAATAAAGATGTTTAAAATAAAATAAAATAAAATAAAATAAAATAAAATAAAATAAAATAAAATAAAATAGAATAGAGTAAAAAAAAATATCCCTTGCCCATTTTAAAACAAATAAAAAAATAAAATGCTGTTACCCTATGGTCAAATGGCCACCAGAGAGGCACTACAGAATAATGGTCAAGGGGGCCTGCTTTAGTCTGAAACTCACTGGGCTGGGATCATGTCCCATCTCTGCCACTTATTATCAGTGACCTTGAACAAGACACAGCCTCTCTATGACTTGGTTTCCTCATTTGTAAGTGGGGGTTATAACTTGATCTCTCTCATCAAACTGTCTGAAGATTAAATGACACAACACATGAAAAGCACTTACATTACTTAACACATAAGAAGCATTAATGGTAATATGTGTGGAAGTACTTTGTAAAGCATTTAAATGTCCTACATTGTTTATCTTCATCTAAATTTATAATCACAGACATAAAGTGAAAATAGGATTTTCTGAAAGCAATCATTTTGTAATGACATATAATTCAAATAATAATAGCCCCTTATCAAAAAGAATAATACTACAGCTCAAAATAAGAAAACTATGGAAGTGACACGACCCTATTTTATATTGGGTACACAAAGGGCTCATACTTGAATTCAAAAACTTCTTTGCGTTTTTCTTTTATTATATATTTTTAAATGTTCCATATATGAAAAGACCACGTATGAAAAGTCAATTTTTAAATGTATGTTCCAGTAAATAACCAGGCAAGCTAAACTTGTTATGATTGATTGAAATAACTGATTGCAGCCTGCCAACTTTACCTTTCTTAGTTATAAAACACAATTTCAGTTTCGTGCTTTCCAACCCACGGTTTACAAAAGCTAAGAGAACTATTCTGATCAGCCTCTGATTATAGCATCAGTGCCACTTTTTCAGGTCCTATCAGATTGGGTTTGGATGATAATTACTTGGGAAGTGTTTGATCTCAATGATGAATACATGATTAGTTTTTCATGAAATCAGTCAACCACACCGCAGAGCACTACTCATGTGAAACCTTGTTGATTTAGCTGTTAAAAAGCACACATCTCCTGCAGTTCAGATATGGGACATCAGTCTTTGGGGAAAAGAGGGTGGAAAAAGGGCAAGTTTATGGGTAATGATATTGCAGAACCAGATATTTAAGGTTTGCTAATTTTCTTCTCAATTATATTCATCTCCTACCTACTACATGACCACAAATTCCATCTCAGTTGTGGAATATATTTTTTTCTTTTTTTAAAAAAAAAGAAAAAAAGGTTTTGTGACACCTTTGTTATCTCTCAACCCCTTAGAGGGTTTTGCCCTGATGAATAATATTTTATATGTGAAATGTTTATGTGATTTTTCACGGAGTGATAACCTCGCTACCGCTTAACTTTGATGCATTGCAATCACTGGTTTTCTTCACTAAAGTGCTTTTACACACCCCTCCCATAAATTGACTTAAGAGTTAGAAATGGAACATTCAACACAACTTGGATGCTCAGTGGAAAAATGTCTAGGAGAGTATTTTATGTTTGGTTTGCAAATATATCTATATCATCTATATCTATATCTACTTTTCCTAAAAGGCCTGAGTTGAGGGTGTTTTGTTCCTTTGTTGATTCATATGTGTGTGTATGTGTGTGTGTTTTTCTATGATATAGGCTGTTTCTCTAAGAGTCAATGTAACTTACATTTTCTTAAATTTCAACTGATCTAATACTCTGAGATCAGATAAAAGGATTCAATTGTCAGTCTTTACACAGCATGCATTTGTTTAAAGAGGTAGAAGCACTGCACTTTGAAAGAAAAAGGAAATAAATTCTGTTTCTTTTCTGTATTTGCCTTATCTTTTTGACTTTAAAAGAAGCCCTAAAACAAAGAATTCCCTGGATTATTTTTTAATGAAAAGATGCTTCATAAAAATAAGGTTTCAAATTTTCAGCTTCATTCTCATAATTAAAAAATCACTTTGAAGGAAGAGCAGACATATATTTCTATTTCATTTGGATCATCCTCTTTCAAAAAAAAAATTCTCCGTATGTCAATAGTATTTGGACCAAAATGCCTTAAAAGTTATGTCCAGTTTTTCTGTGGGTAGAAGGAGGTGGATATTTAGGAATCTCATCTGAATATTTTGAATATTTAAAAATCTAAACTCTAGCTTTAATGCAATAGCTGAGACACTGGGATATTTTAGACCAGGTTTTCTCAACCTCAGCACTGTTGACAATTTGAATCAGGTTGAGATAATTCTTTGCTGTGGGGCTGTCCTGTGCATTGTAGAATACTTAGCCCCTTCATTGGGCTCCACCCACTAGAGGCCAGTAGCACCCCCCACCCCAGTCTTGACAATCTACAATGTCTCCAGACATTGCCAAACGTCCTCTGGGAACAAAATTGCCCCTAACTGAGAACTACTATTTTAAACAAGAAAATTTGAGAGAGGTGGGCTTAAGTTATCCAAATAATTGTCTTTACTTTTTCTTACAAATAATAACCTTATTTTTCTTATGGGGTGAAGAAGGCTACAGACTTGTATCACTTCTTTAACAGAAAAGAAATCAAAGCATAAACACAGATTAATGAGACGCGTTTTTCCGGAGATAAAGAACAGACTCTGAATAGTATGCAAATGCCAATGACTAGTTACTACCACAGCCTCTGTTCACTTTTATAATACAGCATTTCTACAGCTGAAACTTAGCATTTGAACAAAAAGGAACAAAGTATATCCAGAAAGTATAAAAAGTAAAAGAACAGGCAGTCCATGATGATAGGTCTTAAATAAATTTGATAAATTCTAACATTATAATGAGGTCATTTTATTGCTATAAACTGTCTAAACATATTTTTATCACAATAGGAAAAGATATGATGTCTTTAAAACATTGCAGATATAACCAAATTGATAAAATGAGCAAAACCCTGGGTGTGGTTGCAGGAAGTCTATCCCAGTTCTGTAAAATCTTCATTGACTCCTCACTTAACTATTATCTCATTATTCTATTCCAAAGGCAGAACAGTCAGGCTGACAAAAAACTAAAAATAGAAATAAAGAAGAAGAAGAAGAAGCAGCAGCAGCAGCAACTGTGGCATTGTACAGTTTCTGTACTATGGAGCTAATGAATGCATCTCAGTATCAACCTGCAACCACACTGGCAACAGTGTGACACCAACACCACTGACTGGAGTAATAAATTTTAGGACTTGGCGGACTCATACTAGAATAATAAGCTCAAACATTCATTTCATATTAAGAAAACATATAGCCAACACTAGACCGTTAGAGATACCTGTTTTGTTTTTTTTCCTTCCAAGAGATACATGGCTTCAAAAAGGAATCCACAGTACTTACTGTATGTGAATCTCAAACAAAACTGAAATGCAACCATGGCAAATTGTTTCTTGTTATCATTGCCAAAAGTGTGTCTTGATTATCAATGCAATTGTTTATTGCTAATAAAAATAATGTTGATATCATTAGTTTAAAGAAAGTTTTCCTATGGTCTACTCAAATAATTCTTCAAGATCACCAAATCAGTCTTTTAGCTCTTTAAAAAAATGTTTTGATAATAGCTAAAGTAGCTAATAGTCACTGAGTTTATAGTGGTGCTATAAACTCTTAACATGTATCATTTTATTTAATCTTTAAAACAACCCTAAGAGTTAGATACCATCATTACCCTCCTTGAAGATGAAGGACCTTAGTGAAGAGAGATTAGACAATGTTTCCCCTGATCAGCTCTCTAGAAACACAGTTGGGATTTGAACAAGACAGGCTTTCTCCAGCATTTGCTATCTTAACCACTGGCCTATATATCTCGTAATGTGCTTTTTATAATTGTGCACAAGTATTATCTTATTTTTTTTCTTTACAACTAGTCTATAAAATAGATGGTAAACAGTGGTTACCTAAGTCATGTCTTTGGTGAACTGAGGCCCAGAAAGACTGAGTACCCTGCTTAAGAGCAAACAACTGGAACAAAGCCAGTTAATTCTGAATACAACTTACAATCTTAATTCATAACTAGGATGCCCTTTACCCACCATTTGCACAAGTACACAGTCTGTGTCATTCTTTCGACTAGCTAATGATTTTGCCCTGATCCACACCTGGCCACACTTTCTCCCTGGGCCCTGCCTGTGACTGCGAGCACACATTTGTGAGCTGGGTCCCCTTAAGAAGCTTGTCTGTAGCCTAGAAGGTTGATTGGCCTACACAGAATAGACTGTGCCCGTGGCCTTGCTGGCCACAGCAACTGAATGAACCGTCTGCAGGGAGGCTAAAGTATGCTAAAACAGGGAACTAAAAAGAAGAGCATAGAAGCACCTATACCTTCTTTTTCTGGATGATGTTTCTTTCTTGGTGACTAATCACAAATTATAATGGAATTCTAACTTCAACTAGATTCTTAGGGAACAAACCCAAGTCTTAATAAACTGGCATCATTCCATTGGTGTCAAGAAAAAGAGAAAAAAATGACCACAAAATCTTGTAATAATTAGTAGTGGTCCGAGAATGAATACTAGCAAAACTAGCAGTATGACAGCCCACCCTTATGTCACAAGGAGTCACTGCTAAGCTAAATGCTCCTTCGCATCATACATGTTGAAAAAACTTGTAGACAAAACTGGATTTCTATAGTTTGACTCATATTTATCATCAAGTGCTTTGGAATGATGGGTGGATTCACTGCTGAGGGTAAGGAGAGAGCAGCTTGGAGCACCATGACTGGAGGGCTGGAGCTGCAGCTACTTTTGCCACAGGATGCTTTCCTTCGGGCATTGCAGATCATTCCTGCGCAAGCAATTGCCTTGGGTGGTCGGCTAATAGGGCTAACACCAGGGTTCCTGTGACAGTATGCATGTAAGTAAGTGACTCGAGATAGATTTATTAATAGAAACAATAAGGAGGGCTACTCAGCCACAAGAGGTCAGGAGGCAGAAGGAAAATTATGTTGGCAATAATTTGGGGTCTCCAGTTGAGCCCAGGTAAAGAGAGCCTTGTCTTTGAATGAGTGAAGATCAAGCTTTCTGTATCTATGAGACCACTCAGAGTAGTCACATTTCTATAGGAATTTAAAATGTTTCTAGCCTTAGGGAATGAATACAGATTTCTGAATCAAGGACAGGCATGGGATATAAGAATTGCTTAAGTATCCAAAAAATGCATGAAATTTACATTAAGCATCCTTTTGAGAGAGGGATGATTGAGCTAAGATGCTGCTTCTGGCTGTTAAGAAAATAGAGCCTGAAATTACAGCCCATAAATGTTAAATTTTCACAAAATAAAGAAAGGATGGGAAAGACTCTTTGCAAGCTGTATGACGATGGCACAAATAGAATCAGCAGATCAAAGGGAAATAAGAACCAGACAGAGAATTGGCTTTTCTAGAACTATGAAAGATAGTCAGTGAGTAGGGAGAATGTAATTTATTTACAGTAATATCTCCCTAATCTGAAAACCAGGAAACCAAAACAATAGGTTTTGAATTAACCTAGTTTCAGATAATCCTTTACTTTTTAAATTAAAGAACAGCATAGAAATTGCCTTGAATTACATCTTGTTTCAAATAAACCAATATTGAAGTAATAAGGCCTTAACATATTACTTTACCAAGTAATCAAAGTTTCCCCAAAGTAATTCATCCAGCTCCATTTATGCATTTATGCATCCATTTGTGAGTTGCCCACTATGCGTCCAGAACTTTGGTTGATGTCGTTCCACAAGGTAAGCAGTTTTCATGGGACTGCCTTCACTTTCTAAGAGAAAGGTCCCTCTTATGTGGGCAGTGGAAAAGACGGTGACTCAGTATAAGATCTGATGAAGGTGGGGAATATTTTCTTTCTTTGTCTGACCTGATCAGTCATTGACCACCGCCACAAGAAAATTGTTTATTCACAGGAATTAGGAACAAACTGTTGAAGAGTTTTGTGCTTCAGAAAGAAACAAGGTCCATGTCATGGAATTGGTTATTTCCACTTCTTCTTCAAAGACCGTGTGGTCCACTGACTGACAGAAGAGTCTCATCCAAAGTCTGGCTCTCAGGGGAGAGACGTGAACAGTAGTTTTGACAGATGAACTACTCTGAGGTAACTGTAAGGGAACCACCAATAACAATTGCCAAGGCAGGTCCAGACTGGTTACATTGTGGAAAAACACAGCACAATGTTGCCTACAGAATGTTATATGTAACATAAGCATATACTTTAACCATTATTCTAGTTTAAGAAAAAAGCAACAGTAGAGTTTTAAGTAGGTTGATTAGAAAATAGGCAATAAAAAGCCTAGGTATCTCCAAGACCTTCACAGTCCATTATGATAGCCACTAGCCACATGTGGCTATTGACCACTTGAAATGTGGCTACTCCAAAATGATAAAATACACAAATTTCAAAGACTTAGTATAAAAAATGCATAACATCTTATTAATAATTTTTATATTGTTTACATGAAATACCATTTTGGATATGTTAGGTTAAATAAAACATTTTATTAAAATTAATTTCATATGTTTCCTTTTACAATTTTTTTAATGTGGCTACCAGAAATTTTAAAATTACACGTGTGGCTCACATTTGTAGCATGTATCCTAATTCTGTTCGACATGTTACCCTGGACAAATCCACGAAACAGTATACTATTTTTTTCTATTTGAAAAGATTCATTATTTTGTTAAAGCCACACTACAACCCAATGGCTTGGCCATTACCATTCCTCCTTTTATAGATGAGAAAACTTAAGGGTTATGGAGCATGCTCTAGTCGTGCAACTAGTAATTGGTAGAACCAGGACCGCCTCACACCCAAATCCATGCTTTTGTCAGCCTTGTTCAGGCATCTCTCTTCAATATTCTGCTAAGGTGATCTTTTAGAAATGTGTAAGCTGTGTTGAGAACAACTGCATATTCTGTGTGGAATGAATATATACAATTTATTAAACACATTTAAAACAGCTATAAATAGCGCAAAGGTGTAACTAGAGTGGTATACCAGGGTCTTCTGCAAACTACTCCTCACAGGTGTTTAGAATGGAGCAGGGTGGATGGAGAAGTGAGAGACAGCTGTATGTCATGCACATTCTAGGCATTTCTCCATGTTATTTCATTTATTCCTCAAAACAACTCTTAAAGGTTAGAGAACCAAGGCTCAGAATGGTTAATTGATTTGTTTGGTATCTCAGGGCCAGCTCATCAGCAACAGATCCAAGACTGAACTCAAGCCTGATTTCTTTCCCTATACCGTGTTGCTTTGGGTCCTCTTTTTGATCAGTACCCAACTTTTTTAGCATCTTGCCCAGACTCTGTTATCATCTGCTCTGTTTTCAGATCCTGTCCTAGTCTATGTCCCAGACCAATTGGGTCATTCCCCTGCCTCATCAGGTAGAGCCCAGGGGAGAAGAGGCATAGCTACATCCTTCCTGGGGATGCATCAAGATACAAGAATCAGACTTTTCTTGCCAACACCTGTGGTGTTTAGAGGTGGAAGAAAATAATGAATCTAGTGTCTTGATGGAATACAAAGGTCATAGACAAGGTAGATAGTCCATACAGAATTCAAATTCCATTTGAGAGTTAAGATTTAGTGTCAAAATAGGCAGAAGAAACCTGAGGAAAACCCAGTGGTACCTAGAAGTGGAGGATTGAGGAAGTCTGCAGGCAGATGGCAGGAATCTGGAATGAGGTTTCCAGGCTGACCAGAATAGATATTCAGGGTACATCTAAAGGGTCCAAAATGAAATGGACCCCGGTTCATGCAAATCCATACCATGCTTCTTCTATTACTCTATCCAATGTTCCTTCAGTCTACAGGGGCTACAGTGGGAACAGTCCATTGCTTTCACTTTGAGATTTTGTTATGTGCCTATTGCCCTCTTATATAAAGGCTTCAGGATTATGTTTAAAGCCCTGAGCTAGGGTCAGGAGAAAAACAAAAAAATAAAAAAAGTGGTCTCTGACCTCAAGGTTATGATCATCTAATTAAATAAACAGGCAAACTTTAAACTAAAGGAGCTGCGGTTTGAGACTATTGTTCTAATGTCAGCCCTCATTGCATGACCTTGATTGTTATACTCTAAGTCTTGGTCCTTATTAAAACTTAGAAGTTTGCACTGGATAAATGACTTTCAAGGTTTTATAGAGCAATAGAATTCTTTTGTTGGTGAATTCTTACTTGGAATCCCAGCACTTAATTTCATAAGACGAGTTTTAATAAATAATAATAACAATGAAATAGCTGAAAGGTTGATGCTCTGAGTAGAAACTGGGGATGGAACCCAGAGCCCTACCTACTTGATATTCTCCAAATACCACTGCACCCCACCCCACCACAATGCCCCCCAAGAAAGCTCCAGAGAACACAGTTTAGGGTCTACTAGTCTATTCATCTATTTATTTATTTCCTTCTAGCTCCCAACCATGACTTCCTTCAATAGCAACCCTGTTCATAAAATAACTACATGGAAAGATAAACTATGAGAGAAGACTATCAGAGAGATTACAAGACAAAGCATTTTCTAAAGGAATGATACAGAAAATGAGAACTGTGAGTTCAGAGTGAAAGCAATCACCTTGGGTTAGAGCAGGCTGTCAGGGCTTCACACATGAGCAGGGACTTTGAAGGATGGGTAGACAGGAAACCTTGACTTTTCAGCTACGTTTCAAGGAAGGGCACAAAGACGCCAAGACTGGAGTAAAAAGAAATGATTATGGATAATAATACTCCCCTAATTACCGAGAGCTTCTCATGCCAGGGACCATGTGGTGCCCAGACTTAACCACAATGCTCCCAGTAGTGCAGTGAGAAGGTACTGTTAACCAGATGGGAGAACTGAGCCTCAAAAAGCTGGATCAAAACCTCCCAAAGTCACACAACTAGGTAGTATTAGTGGCTTCTCAGTTAACTCTGCCTGGTTGCTGGTAGCTCTACTGTCACATCAGTTTTGTTTACAGGAGTATCTGGAAATGAGGCTGTGAAGACTGGTTGGGGTCAGAGTATAGAAGAATACATTTTTCAGGCTAAGGAATTTGCCATTAATCCTCTAGGCAATGAAGAGACATTGAAGTTGAGTGGACAGTGAAATGGCATGATCAAGGTACATTTCAGGATGATTTTGTTTCAGCTTTAGCAGATTTGTTTTACTAGGGTATATGCACTAAGACCAAGAGTGCTAATAGTTATAGTGTGTTTCTTTATTAAAATTTAATTAACACTGAGGTTATCTACCCTATATTACCAAACACATGCAATTACATCAGAAGAACAAAATCAAAGCATTTCTCTATTGTTCATTTTTACTCCTCTTTTAGAGAAAGTTCCAAACGCATGGAAGCTTTAAAGTTAAGTCACTATTAAAAGATATTAAGATAGAGTTGATCATGTGCTCTGTATTTTCTCTTAAAAAAAAGACTTTTTGGAGTAGTTTTACAATCACTTCAAACTTGAGAGGAAGTTGTCAAAAAGTACAAACTTCCAGTTGTAAAATAAATAAGTCCTCGGTATGTAATGTGCAGCATGGTGACTATATTTAATAATAGTGTAGTGTATGTTTGAAAGTAACCAAGAGAGTAAATCTTAAAAGTTCTCATCACCAGAAAAAGAAAATTGTAACTATGTGAGGTGATGGATGTTAAGTAAACTTATTGTGATCATTTCCAGTATATACATATTGGAATCACTGTGTTGTATACCTGAAACTAATATAATGTTATATATCAATTATATCACACAAAAAAATTGAGAAGAAAGTACAGAGATTTCCCATTTACCTCTGTCCCCATATATGCACAGACTTTCCCATCATCAACATCCCCTACCAGAATTTAGAATTAATGAACCTACATTGATGGGTCCTGTATTTACTATCAGTCAATGGCAGCACTTACTATTTACTCCCTAAGCCAAAAAGATGATTGAAATAATGTAATTATAGTATTTAAAACTTTAACACACTTTATTTAGTTAAAGAACTTTGCAAAAGTTTGTGTTTATTATTCTTAGGTGCTACAGTTTTAGGGAAATAACTAGAAACTGTACAAAATGTTCAAGCAGTAATAGAGAGGTAAGTGAAATAGAAAGTCTGAAGATTTCATGGCAGACTTCTCCCTATAAAATTTCAAAGAAATGTCAAACACATCAAACCAGATAACCACTGAAATGTGTACATGCAAGTCTTCCAGACTTCAGTGATATAATGCTTTTAGACAAGCTTCATTGTGTGGTTGTTCTGAATCTTCTTGGCATTTATAACAAATATTAGGCTTACAAAAAGTTTCATTGTAATAAGAGCCAACCTTGACTAAGTGTATACTATGATCCAAGCATTGTTCATTCACCCATTCATTCATTCACTTATTCATTCATTCATTCGACAGTTGTTTGCTGAGAAGTTTATAGATGCTAGACCACTGTTAGAAATATTCTAAGTGTGGGGTATGTAGTACTGAATAAGACAAGAATATTTCTTGGCCTCATGGGACCTTCACCTAGTAAGAAAGACAGGTATTTGTCTGTCTTGTTGGGGATTTTTTTTTTTTTTTTTGCAATGGAGTTTGAAACAAGCATTATTATTGTTTTTTTTTTTTTTAACAATGAAGCTGTTACCTATCAGGGCTTTTTTAATATATTAGGTAGTACTACACGTTTTATGTTGATGGAATTGCTGGAAGAAATAATAGAGATAAAGAGAGTAATTTTAGGTGCAAATGTCTTGATTAGGTGAGAAGGGAAGGAATTAGAGCACATATACCTTTATCTGGCTCTAAAACTTATGCCCTTTCCACTCTACCATATCAACATTTTTTAAAAGATTTCAGCATTTGATATATATATCTTTATCCTCTCTGGCACTTTACTCATACAAACACACACACGCACACACACACACACACACACACACACACACACATACACATACATATGTAAAGTACAGAATTGTTTAATGTCTTACTCAAGGGGGATGAAGGCAGCACATATGAAGAAAGAGAACGAACATATACTAAAATTTGAGACATACCACAACGAGGGCCCTGACGGAGACTATAGGATGGAAAGGCAGAGTCAGAAGACAGCAAGGAAAGCACTGAAACAAATAAAAGGTAAGAAGTAGATGGCAAAACCTCCCTAAAGTAGAGAAGTCATTTACCAAAGTGAGAAGCCCAAGAACCATGGTGATGTGTCTTCAACTTAATTATTTTTAAATGTCCTTTCAAAACATTTTGAGCTCTGAACAACTCAGAAAGGAATGGGTTAGTAAATTTAGCACAAATGTTTTCAATGCAAGTAATTTTAAGCACAGGGTCATTGAACAGATGAATATATGATTCTTGCATTAGACATGTAGATATAACATACATTGTACATAACATATACTCATTTGAGTTTACACATAATCATATGAATATATTTGTTTTCTTAAAGTCATCAGAATTCTATAGTTATGTCTATACTATCTAGAGGTGAAGATTTAAGAAAATTCTTCATTTTCCAGGTAATAAAGGGCAAGTACTCATCCAGATCCCTTGATACCAGGAAAGATTTTTGCAAGATTAAATGGTATTAGAATCAATAGGCCTGCAGGGTGTTTGGTTTTGAATTAAAATATAGAAACCTTATTAATAAAATTTACATTCCTGCTTTAACCTTAATCTAATTTTACTGTTATCATGGCCTCTAATAGACAGCAATTCTGCACAACAGCATATGCCTTATAACCTATCATTGCCATCCTAATCAGAAGCCCCTGACCACTCTGGAGGAAAAGGAGATGCATGAATTTTAAACTGGTCATCATATTCACTTTTTAAAAAATGTATTAGATACAGTATTTTATTCATGAAAACCTTAAATATGATATTACTAGCAAAACATTTTGTGGTACCTTGAAATTTATTCTAAATGGAGAGTTTTCTTTTGCTTTATGCTGAAGTACTGTTCTTTAGCTGACTATCTTAGCTTCTATTCCCCAAGACCAATGACAGCTAGAGTCTCTAACAGGAACAATTTACCTGGGCCCTCTGCAGACAAGGCCTTAAACCCAAGGAATTTCATTAAGTGGCAACAGGCTTTGTGGGGGAAGGCAGAGGAACCTCGGAGTTTCACCTTCTCCCAGAGGGAATTAATTTCACTCTCATTTACAGGGGCCAGGAAAGGAAAGGGTGGTGTTGCAAAGTGAAATATGGAAATAAATTATTTTGAGACATTCTCAGTGACCATGCTTAAATAGTCACTCAAAATTCTTCACTCATATTTAAATAACCAAACAAATTAGATAATTGAAGCCAGGGAAGAAAGCCATATTACTGAGCTCAACACGCTTATCCACAGGTATTTAAGTACTGCAGAACAACGTACTGACCATTATGGCCGCAGAGTTGATGACAATATATTCAACTTGCAATCAAATCAAACTGCTGCAGATTCTAATTCAGAAAACATCTCATACAGAATATTTTTTAAGTTTCACAAATTGATCCATCTGGAAATTTCTACAGTAGCATCCTATCTAGCTTTTAGAGCTAAGAAAAACAACATGGAAGACAGTATCCTTCACTTGTTTATTCTCTAGGGAAAGAGGATAGTTTTAAGTATTTTATTCTTAATTTGTGGTAGAGATAGACAATTCACCAAGTTATTTTTTTCAAGTACCTGAAACTGGAGGTATAAATGTGCATTAAGAAAGAAGCAGTTCTTTCTAAAGCATAAATATCATGTGACCATACAATGCCTGACTCTTAATGGAAAATTTGGAGGAATATTTTTGTGTTTATATTAATAGTTGTAATTATTAAAATGAAGTCTAAAAATTGGGAGGTTAAGGATTCTGTCAACTTCAGTTCTGTCACAAATAGGCTTTGCCTATAGCTAATACAGAGAGAGATTATGAGGTCACAGGAAAATTTGCTCTGAAAAGCTAAAGCAACTCTAGCTTACTGTGAAGTTACAGAATAGTTTTGTCCAAGAGAAAAAGAATGTCAGTCACAAATGTGAGTCACACATATGATTTTAAATGTTCTAGTAGCCACTTTTAAAAAGAAGAAAACAGATAAAATTAATTTTAATAAAATCTTTTATTTAACCCAATGTATCTAAAATATTATCATTTCAATGTATAGTCAATACAAAAATTATTGAGATATTTGCATTTTTTCATACTAGTGGTTTTGTTTTCTTAAATGCCCAGGAGTAGAATTGCTGGGTCATGTGGTAGTTCTAGCTTTAATTTTTTGAGGACCCTCCATACTGTTTTCCAATTTACATCCCCACCAACAGCCCACAAGGTTTCCCTTTTATCCACCTCCTCGCCAACATTTGTTATTTGTTGTCTTTTTGATGATAGCAATTCTGACAGGTGTGAGGTGGTATCTCATTGTGGCTTTGATTTGCATTTCCCTCATGATTAGTGATGTTGAGCATCTTTTCATGTGTCTGTTGGCCACCTGTATGTCTTTGGAAAAATGTCCATTCAGAACCTCTGTCCATTTTTTAATCAGATTTTTTTTTTTTTTGATGTTGAGTTGTATGAGTTCTTTGTAAGTTTTGGATATTAACCCCTTATCAGATGTATTGTTTACAAATATCTTCTCTCATTTAGTAGTGGCCTTTTTTTTGTTGTTGATAGTTTCTTTTTCTGTGCAAAACCTTTTTAGTTTGATGTAGTTCTATTTGTTTATTTTTGCTTTTGTTTTTCTTGCCTGAGGAGACATATCCAAAAAAATATTACTAAGACTGATGTCAAAGAGCTTACTGCATATGTTTTCTTCTAGAAGTTTTATTGTTTCAGGACTTCCATTTAGGTCTTTAGTCCATTTTGAATTTATTTTTGTGCATGGTGTGGGAGAGTGGTCCAGTTTAATTCTTTTACATGTAGCTCTCCAGTTTTCTTAACACCATTTATTAAAGAGGCTGTCTTTTCTTCATTGTATATCCTTGCCTCCTTTGTCATACATTAATTGCCCATATAAGGGTGGGTTAATTTCTGGGATCTCTATTCTGTTCCATTCATCCATATTTCTGTTTTTGTACCAGTATCATATTGTTTTGATTACCATAGCTTTGTAATATAGTTTGAAATCAGGGAGTGTGATCCCTCCAGTTTTGTTCTTCTCAAAATTGTTTTGGCTCTTCAAGGTCTTTTGTGTTCCCATACAAATTTTAGAATTATTTGTTCTAGTTCTGTATTTTTAATCATCTGTCAATAAATATATTAGAACAAATGTGTTTAAATATCACCAAACCCACAAAGTATGAAGAACTCAACAAAATGATCATAAGTGCCTTGGATATCTTTGCACCAATACTGAGGTTCTTTAAGGGCTGAAATTCATATTTTTACATAACACAAAGGGGGAGAATCATATGGGCTTAACTAAAAAAAGTACTGAAAATAGTTTTGCCACATCATTTATTTATGCTAGAAAAATATAATTTTAATAGGATATTTAAATTTCCAAACAAACAGTTTTAAAATTTACATTTCTAATCAGCTAATAACTAAAGCTAAATATGCAACTGCTTCAAAACACAGAGATATTTTAGGATCAGGACTTTACCTTCCTTCAAGATGGAAGGATCTCTAATAAATAATCTTCTCAATCTCTCATGGGGGACAATTTTGGGTTTTAATAGATCCTAAATTCCACAAAATGTGGTGCATTATGTCAATCTCCCCTGCTGCCCTCTCTCCATCCCAAACACACATGATAGATAATGGATTACTCTACATTGACTCTAGTTTCATCCAAAGGTGAGAGGGACAAGAGGAAAAAAAGTAGGTGCATTATTTTTTTTAAAAAAAATATTGATATCATGCCACCGTTCTGTTCACTAGAAGACACAACGAAAATATCAAGAGTCCCTCAAGACTAAATGAAATGGCTAAAGATGTGTTTATTGATTTCTAAAGAAATATTACTAAGACACTGGAATAATAACTCAGCACCCTTGTAATTGAAAGGGTCTTGGCTCTTTCTAAAGCAGAGACAGATATCCAGAAAATACAATGATATTCCCTGAATTGGGGAAGGAGGAGAAAATTATTCAGATATTTAACATGAACCAAATCTATTTTTCATATTTTCTCTAATTTTTGTTCTCTTATTTATTTATTTTAAAATGCTGAAAAATGCAATTAATTACTTTGAAATCCAGCATGGAGCCATAATCACAATCCATCAACTTGGAATGACAGACAATGCATTTATGCATTAAAAGCTTTCTAAAAATACACACAGGATAGGTATAGAGAAACTCATACACATTGGAAAATCACCGTCCACTCTTTAGGGAATTAGAATTTTTTTGTCAAATAAGATGAATACATGCAATGACGTACTTTTGTTTTCTTTTTGGTTGACAATTGTCTCCCTTTTCTGTAGATGCTAATGGTGAAATAATGGATCTTGCCAACCATTATGAGCTTCAACCCAGCTGGGGACCCATAACTTTTATTGTGGTCCATTATCTGGCCATTAGAGGCCACAAGTGTCCTCAGCACAATTGTGTAACATTTTGCTGAGGAAAAGGTGTGGAAACTGTGGAGGCAGCAGGTTTTCTAGTATCTGAAGCCATGGAAACTCCAAACTCTATATTGCAACCATTCATTTTCCTTATGCTGAAAATTGTATAGTGTATGCCCCTTGGATAAAGATTCCTTATCCAGCCCTGCCTGAAAACCAAATATCCCACCCTGTACTGGCATGAAACATCCTTGTTTTCTTTTTCTAGGAGCATTCCTGATGCTAAGAGGGTTTGTTATATCTATTTAGCTTAGAAATCAATATGCTCTGATTGTAGGGAATATTTACTCCATTAATCTTACTACATGTGAAGAAGTTAGAAAGAGGATGACTTGGGGTTCTCAGGAACAGCACTAACTGCACACAAGGTCCGCCCTAAAATTTTATGACTGCTGCAAAGATAAGGGGAACGCAATATTCAGTGAAGCCTCGTGTCTGTGTGAGTTTCCTTATTGAAAGAAAACTAGAACATCATTTTAGCTACTGTTCCTTTGTTAGCTATTGGCAAGTTCTCTTTGGTACACCCACTAATCACAAACATCATAAAACCTTCTATTTCTATTATCCCTTTGATCACCATCACACTCTTTGATTAACTTAAAAAGGAGCACAGTTCAAGATGCTGCATGTGTTTGCTGCAGACCGTGGCCCATCTTTCATCCAAAGGGTAGGGAGGACAGACACTGTATTTCCTGAGCATAGCGTAGAGTGTATGGAGTTTGGAATAGTCCAAGTGCTTTGTAAGTAATGTGATAAATACTTCCCAGTTTTCTCTTCATCCATATCCCAATCCTCTAATAACTTTGAAAAGCTTTACGGCTGGTTATCCGCAGCTTAATTCTTACATCAAACTCTGCATCTTCCATTAGCAGGAGACTAGGCGGGAAATCTTTAGGTTAAGCCCATTCTCTATAGCACCCTGACCTGAGGGCAAAGAGATCATTACTGAGACTACTGTAATGGTTTTCTCCCACTGTCTATGAATCTAAAAGTCTGGAACCTTAATTAAGAAAGGGCCAACAGATCACTTCATAGTATTCCCTAAAGAGGGTAATTTATGTGTTTACTGCCAACACCATCTCTTCAGGCAATGGCTATTCAACAATATTTAATTGACAATGTTTATTAAGCACCTAATATGTGCCAGACCCTGTTCTAAATGCTGTGTTATATAAGGCAGATGAATATTCCTACTCTCAGGGTGTTTTCTTCTAGTGAAGAAAAGCAGAAAAAATATAAATAATCAGACAAGAAAATATCAGACAATTGCTATGAAGAGAATAGAAATATTCTATTGGTGGGTAGCTACTTTATATTGGGTGGTTAGTAAAGTCCTATCACTGACATGCTGACATTTATTCTAAAAAGTAAGATGTCATGAAAGATCCAGGGGTGAACATTCCATGCAGGAGAAAGTTGGAGAGAAGGCTCCAGGACTTCATGAGTTTACTGTCCTCGAGGAATGGAAAGAAGAGGCTGGAGAGGCGAGACCAGACATGGAGGCTGAGAAAGAGTGATTAGTAAAGTGGGAAGAACACTAGGTGAGGTGGTGCCAGATGAGGTCAGCCAGGAGGGTAGGAACCACAAAATGGTTTGGATTCTGTGGCAATTAAGTGTAACCAAAAGCCTTAAAGCTTTTCAAGCAGGATTGAGATTTGTTAATGATTATTTTCTAAAAAGAGTATTTTAGCCACCTTGTGGAGGACTGCTTATGTGGAGGGGGGTGGATTAAGAGTGGGCATAAGGAGACAGCTAGGAGATCATTGTGATAATCCAGGCACTACTATACTCTTCGTGGCTTGCACCAGGGTAGAAGTGATGAAAGTGAAAAGAAATGTAGGGGTTTGGGATATACTTTAGCTGTAGAATTGAAAGGACTTGCTAGCATTTTAGAAGTGGATATGGGGAAAAAACCAAGAAATCAATTACAATATGTCTTTAAAAAAACTTAGTAGATAGTTCACTGAGATGAGGGGAAGAAGAGCTTAGAGTGTGAATCATATGCTCTTTAGGGCCACTTTGAGTTAAAGTTGCCTCAGACGTACTTGTGAAGATGTCAGGTAATAATTTGGATACATGACGCTGGAATTCAGGGGAAAGAATAGGGCTGAAAACATAGATTTGGGGCTTTAAAAATCTAGACGAGAAGAGATCCGAGGGCCAAATTCTCTCCATCCCTATGTCCCCCTTGTACCTCAGGGGGCAGAATATCTATAGTACTTAATCACATTGCTGTCTTCTCTATTAGTCTGTAAGTTCCCTTTAAAATTCTATTTTAGCTTGTATCTCCTGTGCCTAGATCACTACCTGATATAAAGTATCATGGAAGCCACAAAATAAGGAAATTATTACACAAGGTTATAATTGGGCAAAGGTCATCAAAATGAGAAAGGAGGCATTATAAAGGAGATTTTTTTAAGTGCCTCTAACAAATATATGACTTAAAATATTCCATCAAGGACCACCTTTTGCTATTCTCTTTTCTAGTTGGTAAACAGTTTTAAAAAGTCTGTAACAACACTAAACAAAGTTTATTGATCACTTTATATGTCTAAGATGTGATCTCTGAATAAATACAGAGAGATTACAGCTCAAAAAGTAGGATGTGCACACAAATCATCACTACACAGGGATCATGTTATAAATACTCTTTAAGGGCTAGTAAATGTCAGAAGAAGTATACCAAAAGGGCTTCACCCTGGATGAACCATGGAAAGCTCAGAACAAAGGTGGCTTCTGAGCTTGACTTGGAAAAGAACAACAGGATGCTAAGGAATTTCAGAGGAGAGCTTATTAGTTAAGGCAGGTTTAACGAGAAGGTCATAACTGAGCCCTGAAACATTAAGTCTGGGATGGCAGATGCTTGGCCATGACTAAATCACAACTCCTTCCCATATTAGACATAGTTAGGCATGGCAAGCTTCCTCATGGAACCCAGACTGAGCCTCAGAATCCTTCTCAACAAAGCACTAACCCATTCCAACTGGTCAGAGTTGGGCTGCAATGTAAAATTCTTTCCCATCCCTGATATAAACAAACAGAAAGGAAAGTAGAATGCATTTCAGACAGGAGTAAGAAATGTAAGCCCGAGTGGAGACACAGTTCACAGCATATTTTCAGGCTGGAAAGTAGAAATAACATAGAAAAGTAGGAGAAAAGTTTAAAATGGTAGACACAGGTCAGATTCTTAAGGGCTGTAACATTGCCTCCAACATTTTTATACTGACTACTGATTTCTAGAGATTCTATTATCCAACTGCACATTTGTATAGTGTTCTATGTGCATACTCATTTCTATTCTTTATTTTCTATACTAAAATTTAAGCTGTGTGTAAAGAAAAAACGTACTTGTTTTTAGCTTTCAGCCTCTTATTTCTGCATCTATCTCTTCCTGCAATGATGGCACTCCTTCATGCGGTGACTCTAGAAATCTCCTTCTCCCGCCACGCCGGAAGCCCAGCTGCCACCCATCACAAACTTCTCTGGTCAAAGGTGTGGGTAAACTCACACTAAAATGTAAATGACTGATATGATTTAAAGCATTCATATTCTCCGTTTCAAGGGTACTGGCCTTTTCAAATAGAGAGCCAAAGGCCTTAAGCTAAGCAGAGTTTCTCAACTATGGCACTGTAACCTTTTGAACCAGGTAAGTCTTTGTTGCGGGAGGGGGCTATCCCATACATTGTGGGGTGGTTAGCAGCACCCTTGGCCCTCTATCTATGGACACCAGCACTCCTCCCGGTAGTGACAGTCAAAAATGCCTCCAGACATTGCCAGATATCCCCCAGGGACAAAATCACCCCCAGCTGAGAACCATTGAACTAAATAAATAGAGCCTCGTGATATGAAATTTCTTATATTTATATAGTCCTGCAATCTCTTCACTAGGCAACTACTGAACCCCAGCTATATAGACCAACAAGTCTAATTGGCTATCAAACTAGCAATAGCCAAGGAAGCTTTAAAAATTCAATTGTTTCCTGTTGAAAGGGTTTCTTGGTATCAATTCAAATAGAAACAAATGTAAATTGACATTTGTTCTGACATTCCATGCATTATCATTGGGTTAGTGTCTGGGAAGACAAGATTGGCAAAACATTGTGGTAAAAGGTGCTTTGTGTAAATAAAGACAAATAGACGGTTTCAGACAAAACATGAGGACTTGTCAGTATCTCCCATGAACAATAAATGGTCTGACCTTCTGACCTTACAAAGGTAAGCCTAGTATCAAGTATATTTCAACATGTGTTTGGGAAGAATTTCCCATGCCTTTGAACATTCGATAATATATTGGCTGTTTTTCAAAATGTTCTAATACATATACTAAGAAATTTTTACTTCCTATCATTCTCTTTTTATATTTTTAAGACCTTGATACACATTCCCAATGGTTAGTAGAATGAGACACGTCAGAAGAAATAGCAATTTCACTTGTGGCACTAGAATTTCATGCTAGTGAATATCAAAATTTCCTTACATCAGATATCTCTAAGAAGAAACAACCTAAATATGTCTAAAGTAGTTTTAGCTTCTTAATTATGCTTAACATATTCTCTAAGTATTATAATAGAAATATTCAACAGCCCTAAATGAACACATACAAGTCATTTTTATAAGTTAGTTTATGTTATAAGTGTACCATAACAGCACTTGACTAGTGAATATAATGTACCCTAAACTCAGGGTTTTCTAATCATGCCCAAACTAGTAAATAGGAATTATAGCAGATTTCAATTCTTTTTTTTTTTTTAAATATATGGAGGGATTTTAATTTATTTATTTATTTATTTATTTTTGGCTGTGTTGGGTCTTCGTTTCTGTGCGAGGGCTTTCTCTAGTTGCGGCGAGCAGGGGCCACTCTTCATCGCGGTGCGCGGGCCTTTCACTGTCTCGGCCTCTCCTGTTGCGGGGCACAGGCTCCAGACGCGCAGGCTCAGTAGTTGTGGCTCACGGACCTAGTTGCTCCGTGGCATGTGGGATCTTCCCAGACCAGGGCTCGAACCAGCGTCCCCTGCATTGGCAGGCAGATTCTCAACCACTGCGCCACCAGGGAATCCCCCAGATTTCAATTCTTAAACTAAATATTTGGGATTTAAAACTAGTAAGTAGAAATTATAGCAGATTTCAACTCTTAGACTAAGGATTTAGGATTTAAAATTGGCAGCCATCTTTCCTCCACAAGCTTCAAATCTAGTTAGAGAGATTGGATACTACAAGAAAAATATTACCACACTTTAGGGTAAGTACCCAGTGAAAGATATTGAAAATGTGTGCTAAGGAAATTCTAAGTATTCCTTAGAATAGGCTAAGTATTATGGATTAAAATGTTACAGATTCAGTATTCTTTAGTATGGACTAAGCATCATGGGTTAAAGGAAAGTTTGACTACTATCCAAACTTCATTAAGAAACAGTATTCCATGGTTGTTAAAAGCATTGAGTCTAGGGCCAGAGATCCTGGGTTCATAATCTAGTCCCACCCTTACTAACTGTGTGATTTGAGGCATATTGCTTAAATTCTCTGGGCCTCCATTTTCTTATCAGCACAAGTATAATGAAGGTTGAGGTGAGGAGATATGAAGATTGAATGAATTGATCCATGCAGTGTGCCTTTAACAACGGCTGGCACGTAGTAAGTACTGAGTAAGTGTTTGCTACTATTACTCATTAAAAAGAAAACCATACAGTGTGCCTGAGAGGCCATTTAGTAAAGAATGCTCACCTTGGAATCTGGTCTGGGTCAGAACACTGGCTTCACCACCTAGCTGTGAGACTGAACAAGTCATATGACCTTTCTGAGCCTCAGTTTCCTCATCTATACAATGGGGATAATAACTATACGTACTTCTTAGGGTTATTTGAGAAATGAAAGTAATAGCACACATTACGAACACGGCATCTGCCTGTCACAGTACTCAATAAATGTTACTTGTTAATGTTTACATGTATATTAAAAACAGAAAGTAAGAAAGAGCAGAAAGAATTTGCCTTCCACAGTCATTTCAATAAGTACTTATTTAGTGATTCCTCTGCTCCCCCACTGGGGATACGAAAGTGAACAAGACATGGTTACTATCCCAAGGGAGACCAGATTCTGGTAAGCTTTCCCAAAGTTCTAATAAAGTCCCCTAAAATTTGAAGAGACAGTTTTCACACATCTATTCTATTAATTTATAGAGAGCACCATCAGAAATATCTAGTCTGTTTATGGTTGTCCTTTGGGCTTTTTTAGTGCTTCTATTCACTCGTCTGCTCCTTTATTCCTGCAACTGATATTTATTGAACATCTCCTTGGGTCAGTCATGGTGCTGGGTAAGGGCATACAACAGGGACTAGAGCAAATGTAGCCTTGAAACATAGGGAGACTAAGATCCGGGGGAATGTGTGATTGAATGGGTGCATACAGGCAGAGTAAGAGACTACTGGAAGAAAAGGGGAAAGTTAGCAGTTTGGTTAGTCTGGTTGGTTTAGTCAGCAATTAATGAGTATGAGTTTGGTTAGTCAGCAATTAATAGTAATGTATTACGTGAAGAGAGAATGCAGAAACACCATTTCTCTCCTCGATAACTTTAGAGCCAATACAACACAATAATTGCTGAAATGCATCATTAAAGTACAGCAGTTCTACAATGAGGCTACTGATGCAGCTTTCCGCCATGACTCTGCAAACGTATCATTTGGGAGTCAGAATGGCTTCATTCTAGTTCTGTGATAAGAAAACCAGACTAGGAGTCAGGACGCCTGGGTTCTGATCCTGCCTCTGCTCTTAATTCACTGTGTGACCTTGGACAAGCTCGTGGCCTCTGTATACATCTTTGCTTCTGCATCTTCACTTGAGGATAATGACACTCGGACTTTCTACTTCACAGGACTGTAGTAAAGGCTCAAGGTAGCTGATTCATAAAATTGTCTTAAAAACACAGTAGACATAAAAGGCACCAAGACATTTTTTAAGTAAAAGGGCCATAATAAGGGATCCTCTGAGAGAATTGCAAAAGTATTCCTTTAAAGAGAAATAGCTTTTAAACATTCAATTAAAAGCCATGTGTTGGTTGTTCATGGTCTAAGTGATACTTTAATTGCTGATCGTTCTGTATATTGTGGCAGGACCAGCACTGTGGGAAGGGACACTTTTCATGCCAGGTAGGGGTTGTGTTTTCTTTAATGTGGAAGAAGGCAGCAGTAGCTTCATTGTGCAAGTGCAAGGCTGGCTTTCGTGATGCCCAGCAATATTAGCAATCTCCTTTTCTTCCCTTCTCTGAATGTTGAGTGTTCTGGGATGAAAAACTAACAAGCGCCTGTCAAATCTGAAGCCTTGGTTTTCTGACAGAAGGTCCAGTGGACTTTCTTATCAAGAGAGCCTTTATCAGGAAGCTGGAACTCTCTCTCTCTCAGAAAGGAAACAGCGCTCATCAGAATCTCTGGACCCTTGACTTAGAGGGCATGCTGTCTCCGATGAAGGTCTTTTGATCATGAGGCTTTTTTATTCAGATTTGACTTCACATTATGGCTAATCAATACCTTGCAACTGTCCAAGCCCCCAGTCAGACGCACGTCTCTCTATCAGGCAGGGAGGCCTCCTAATTGAAGAAAAGTCAGAGACCTGGGTACCAAGCCCTCAGGCCATAGTCCGGCGCCCACTCTCTCTTTTCATAGCATTCCAGAGATGGTGGAAATAAAATTTAGAGACATGACAGGTACAGCCAAGGAGGATCAATTCCTGTCACTTGCCACCAGTGTTTTCTGCTTCCCTAGGTCTTCAGAGGGTGTTTTTCTTTCATAGCTTAGGGGAACTTAACCTTTTAAAAATGGGAAGATGGTTTCTTCATGAATTTTAAATTATTTTTATCTCTTATGTCTAGTATTGTTGATTAGATTTAAATGATTATTTGTTTTCTTCCCCCAATACCAAATTTTGTTGAGTCATAGCTGGGGGAAATGTGAATCAGAGTACTGGCATTTGTGGCTACAGACTGAAAAAGGCATATTAGTAATGACTTGTGTAATAATGCATTTAAGAAAAATAGCACATTCTCATGACCCCAGTATTGAACAGGAAGTAGCGTCAAATTTCTATATTCTCAAATTTGTCACTCATATTAACCAAGCTAGTTACGTTCTTGAGTTGATTAAGTGAGGTAAAATATCTTCGTGGAAATTTAAAATATCTGGCCATTATTTCTAGTTATTTATTCATATCCAAATGCTGTATACATAAAATATCTGCAGAAGCGAGGTTTTGTTTTTCATTTTTTTCACTGATTGTTTGAGTATCCTTCAAACGTGGCTAATTTTTTTTTTTTATAATTTTACCACAAGATGAATATGATTTTGAAAGCATTGTGAGACATTTACATAAAAATTCCTGGATTATCAATAAAAGTCTATGATTTTATTGCATTTTTTTCATGATCAGTAAACAAAATTTTTTTGAATACTAATATTCTTCTTGATGTACGCCTTACAAATACATGAAGGTCTTTTCTCTTCAACCTTGAAACTACTACTACCAGAGTAAAAAATTCAGTCATCCTGCAAATCAATATGTGGTATAGGTTCAATTGAACTGGTTTAGCTCTTCTCCATCCCCTCTGCCATATGCTCACATACATATGAAATTGACTAAATTGTTTGGGTGTTGGGTAAGTATAGATCCCATTCTTTAATATTATTCTGAAAAGAAATTTTTACTCACACTAAGCAACTTGCCTTTTAAAAGACAGATTTGGGGGCTGAATGAAATTACCCAGAATGTTTCAGGAATTAAATATCTAGATTTGGGGGTTCCGTGATTAAGCAGTGTTCTTCTTCCCCCCAAATTTTTAGCTATGGAGTCTTTCTAAACCACGCCACACATCCTTGCCTTAGTTAGAATAGTGTGCTGAATGGAATCTTTTTTTCTTTCATGAATCATGAAAGACTTCAACGTCCTTTGAGCCTAGGGATCATTATTTTTAACATCAGTTCTCCCTGAACAAAAATGCGGGTATAAAGTTCTGGGAAATTTAGTAGCATGGATATCAATCCGCAGGACATATTCCAGAATTTAAAAAAAATTAAACCCCTGTTGTCCACTTAATTTATTTTCATTTGCCTCTTTCTCTAAATTGAGTGCAAAGTCAGTTGAGTGAAGTTTCTGGTTAACTAGGTACTTATCAATCTAGACTTTTCCTGTGCTATGTGTCGACATTTTAGCCAACATTTGTATGAGCTGAGCAATTTTTATAAGTTGAATAAAAGATATAGAACCAAACCAACTTCAAAGAAACCTGACTGTATGTTGAACAAAACACCTTCTGGGGAATGGAGCGCTCACTGGCATAAGATAGCTGACCTGTGTGCCCTGTTCCAATGATTCACAGAAGATATCCATACTTAATAGAAACTCGTCTTCTTGAAGTCTTGGAATAGGTCATCTGCCTCCTCTGGGTTTAGAAAAGATCTGTATATTCTAACTCAAGTACCTATCTTTACTCTCTTACAGAAACTTCTACATGTTCTTTAATTTTTGGAATTGTATCTCTGAATAGAGTTCAAGGCCTTTGATAATGAAGTGTTATCACAACGTGGTAACATTCGCCCCTTCACCGTGGTGTGATTTTGATAGTCCGTCTCCTAGTTAGCTCTAGAATTTGGAAGATTGCATGATATTGGGGGCTTTTATTTTACCTGCCTATCTTTTCAATATGATTCCACTAATTACATTCCGTTTCTTCCACTTTGATATCTCATTAAAATCTTATAAATGATCGTGCAGTGACCTTGAAGGCTATGCATAATACATGAAAGTAAACCTGCAGTAAAATGTATTCTTTCACTCCTGACTGGCTGCATCCCACGCTTTTTTTCTTCTCCCAAGCGACTCCAGTTGGGAGAGCTTTGCTAACTGAGCCAAGGTATGCAGGGATGTGCACATCTCCCAGCCCCAGCATTTTTCTTAGTCATGACAGCTGCAATATGTTAATGGCTTCTGTTTGGATGGGATGGCCTGGTTACTACTTAGGGCACCATGCTAATTAATATAGGTTGGCAACAACAGGTGCAAATGTCATTTTACATCAACATCATGCACATGCAAAGATAGCTAGCAGCCCAGAAGCAAGCCAAGAAAATGTTAGCTTGAGTCAGCAGCCTTGCAATCTCTGAACAGATCTTTAATGCCCTTGATTAAAGGATTCACAGGCTACTGTTGCTTTTTTTCCTGAAAGAATGGTATTTCTGAATATATGAGGATGTCTTCATGAGCCTTGAAAAGTTATGTTTCGACAAAATGCACTTCTGTGGCAGATCAAGTAAAATGCACAAGGTCTGTATTTATGAAGCTTTCCTTATGGAATAAAAGTTCCACTGAGCCACATTTATTGCACTGAGCACCTTCTGAAATGGACATGGTTTTGCACAGAGTGAAATCATATCAGTTGGCATGGGGTGATTTTCCCAGTGGATTTACTGCATTTTTAAAATTTGTATGTTTATTTAGAGGTTGGTTTTTTTTGAGCCATATTTTTCTTACATTTTAATAAAATTGAATAATAGTAGAAACATAGAATTTCCTTCTAGTTAAGGCAGTAGAAATAAATTGCATATGTTCAATTTAATGATGAAGTGGGGTCTTTCTTTACCCCACAAAAGGGGAAACTCATACACTGACATGTTAAGTAAGTAACAAATAATCATTAATTCTCCAAAGCATAATTTATACAATGATTTATACAATGATTTAGCTTACTTTTAATAAGGATCACTAATTTACTGTACAAATTGTCCCCAAAGAGGAGGTTTGTTAATTTTCTTTAACAGTTTGAGTTCTACAAGATTCATACTTATCATACAATCTTAGAACATTGGAGATTTTTTAAAAAGGTAAGGAACCCCTCATAATAGCACAAACACATCCTGTGGATCAAATTGGCTACCTTAGTCCACCACTCACTGGCTATGGAACCTTGGCCACATAACTTCCTCTCTGAGCCTCAGTCTCCATATCAATAAAATGGGGGTGTTGGAAACACTTCAGGTGTTGTGAACTTGCAATTGGGATTCTGAATTGAATTCAATTAGGAATGATTTGCATTTTGTTTGCAACCCTTAGCAGTACTAAATATCTTCTAATTATCTTTTCAATGTAAACTTTGGAGCTATTCCAAGGCTGGGCTTATGTTAGATTTACCTTTTTATTTTCAGTACTTAACACAGTGCAACAGAATAATAGGTTTAAAAAAATACATTGTGCGTGGATCTGTAAATAACTATGTCAGTGGTTCTCAAACTTTTCATCTCAGAACCCAACGGGCTTTCATTTTATATTGATATATACAGTACTAGAAATTAAAACTGAAAATTTTCTAAAATATTAATTTATTAAGTCACTTAAAACAATAATAATAAAAAACCCATTATATTGTAACTTAAGTAACATATTTTTACTTAAAAAACCTATGAGAATAGTACTCTCATAGGTTTTTTAAGCAAACCAAAAACTATGAGAATAGCATTCTAAAATTTTTTCACATCTCTTTAACTCTGTCTTAATAAAAGGGAGCTAGATTTTCATGTCTGCTTCTGCAGACATATTGTTTGAGGACTTCACAAATATTTGGGAACATCCATTAGGCAGAATCCAGAAAACATACTGATGTGCTGACAACTTCTATAATATGTCTTTGAGTGTCTCAGGTGTATTTTGAGGAGCCCAGAAGGATAAACAAAAGCATGTGATACAAATCATGAGCCATATCACAGAGCAGAGAGAGTCAAACTCAGTGCTTTCATGATTCCAGAACTTTATTATTTAAAAAACCAATTAATACCTTCATAAGGAACATTACATAGTATTTAAGAATATGAACTTTGGCACTGAATACAACTGGGTTCAAATCTTGTGTCTGCCACTTCATGACTTGGATAACCAACTTAACTTTTTAGTTATGCTTTTCTCTTTGGAATAGTGGAAATAATAATCTCTGCCTCAAAGTATTACTGTGAAAATTAAATAAGATCATGCAAGTCAAGTATTGAGCCCTGTTCCAGGGAATGGAGCAAACCTCAGTGCATGTTGCTATTTAGAGGGGGAGGAGACAGTGGGACCTTCCTATGAAGGATATTCATTCATTTATAACCCTTTATAGGGGCTTCCCTGGTGGCCCAGTAATTAAGAATCCACCTGCTAATGCAGGGATCATGGGTTCAATCCCTGGTCTGGGAAAATCCCACGTGCCACGGAGCAACTAAGTCCTGTGCCATAACTACTGAGCCCGCGCGCCTAGAGACTGTACTCCGGGACGTGAGAAGCCACTACAATGAGAAGCCCGCACACTGCAACGAAGAGTAGCCCCTGCTCGCCACAACTGGAGAAAGCCTGCACACAGCCACAAAGACCCAACCCAGCCAAAAATAAATAAATTAATCAATTAATTTAAAAAATATATATATATAACCCTTTATAACACACTATAACCCTGTCAAGTCATGACTGCTCCTCTAAATAAGTTCAGTCCAAACACATAAAGAAAATACAAATAAACACACACACAAAAATCCCATTTTTAATTGTGTCTTTCAAAAGGTATTAAAGAGAATTCCATTCATAATCACCTCGGTAACCTTCTCGTATCTTTTATTTTTCCTAGCCAGTTTTTTGCCCTACATATCCTATAATATCCCAGCTACACCCCACACCAAACTCTGTACCCACCCAGCCTCTGACTCTCTTCACCATTTCTGGTCCACCAACTTTTCTCTTCTTCTAGATCCTTCCCCTCTACCTCCAACCTCTTAGATCTGCCCATGCTCTTCTTTGGGTTCCAGACTCCAGGATCCACTCTGGCCCAAAGAGAACTCTGTGGAAGGGGGTGGAAGAAGGAGGAGAGCGAAGAGGGGAGGCGAGCAGAGCAGTGGGATTAGGGTTGAATGGGGAAGAAACAGTGAGTCTGTGAACATTCCCATGTTCGATAATTTTACAATGTCCCAACTTCATTCCACAAATACTTATTGCATAGCTTCTATATGTTCATTGCTGTGCTGGATGCTGGAACAAAGCAGACACAGTCCCATTACTCAAGGAACTGAGTGTAGCAGGAGATAAACTAGAAATCTGAGAAACCAGTGAGCTGTCTCCACAATTTATGTAAATGCTTTTCTGAGTTTTTTCTTTAAGTTTCTTGGATTGAAGAATACTTTGTAGACACTAATATTTTTAATCGTCCCGTTGTTTGGCACACCCAAGATTTTTATACCTTAGGGCAATGCACTACATAAGACCTCGGATGACAGAGAGATATGCCTTCCTTTTGTAAAGGAGGAAAAGGTTGGCTGTAAAAGGGGAAGTGGGAAAGGAGAAACTGGTGTGACTTTGGGCCACAGGGCTAACCTTAATAGGAGCACCTACACGTGGCTTCTCCCTGTAGCCTGGGGCTTCCTCATAGGATGGTGGGCCCAGGGTGTTAACTGTTACGTGGTGGGTCAGGGCTCCAAAAGTGAGTGTCCCAGCTAGCAAGGCAGAGCTGCACTGTCTTTTAGGACTGAGCCTCAGAAATCAGTGTCACTTGAACCACATGCTACCAGTTATAAGCAAATCGCAAGCCTGTCCAGATCCATGAAAAGGAGAATTTTATTCCGTTTATAGAGGGAGTAGTAGCAAGGTTCTCGAAATGTGTGCAGGACAGGAAATCACTGCTGCTGTGCACTTGCCCACCCCCACGCTGACCCCTGATACCAACCTCCACCCCAGAGCGCACCCTCACGGGGAGAACTTCAGCCACAGGAGTGCACACCAACAACTATGCCCTCCGCCCCACCCCCTGCAGCTGCTGGTGGGCCCGGATCTTTGGAAAAGGCAGCTTTCCCCATGGATTCAAAAAAATAAAAATAAAAACAGCCGACAATAAATAACGCAGGAAAACATTTGAACCATTATGCATCATGCTATATAACAATTCCAGCTGATTGATTTAGATTTTCACTTTTATATTGGTTGTTTGGTACCTTGAAGATCCAGTAAAACATCCCTTTTACCTTTTGTAAAATATTTGTTTTTATTTGAAAAAAGTTGTAATTGAATGCTGATGAGAAACAATGTAATAAGGAAGCAGAAATTCCTAAATGATGCTTCAGAATAGGTCGACTAAGAAAATTATGTTATGGAAATACAAACTGAAAAATACGTATTAGGATTCTGTGTCTGTGTCATGAAAGTGTGATTCAGGCTTAAGAGTCTGTAAGCGGGGCAGCCGTAAGAGGTTCTAGGACAGTGAGGGGCATCCAAAGTCACTTCCTAAGCCATGGCTGGAAGATTTCAGACTAAAAGAAATCACTAGATTTCTCAAGGTACAGAAATGTGTGTCAGTATAACTATAAGACATAAACATTAGAATACTGCACAAATAATATAGTAAATAGGTTCCCTAAAATATTAAAATATTATGTGTCCTCTGAGAGGAAGCTTGGCTCTGTGTAACTACTAATCTTTGCTAATTTTTGTAATCTTCTGGTCTTTGGATATTATTTGGCATTATAAATTAAATGTTTAGCTCCCACTGTTGTTTTTTATAATTATATAACATTTAATGGGATGATTTAAGAGGAAATTGAAAGACTTATTCTACACTTCAAACCATAACATATTAATAAATACTTCAGAGCCAAAAGTTAGCTTATACCACATCCTACTACAATGTTGTCCTTTAAAGCATTCTACAACTCCAAATCCTAACTATATATATAATTATATTTTATATATTTTATAACTATGTACAATTCATGAGCCTAGGCAAGGAGTTATAGCCATTAGCTAAATATCCCTCCTTTGCTGAGTAAAGCTTTCTCAGAAATCCATGCAGCATTTACAGGGCTTTTATCACCAAAAAGCCAAACCCTGGCTGGCCCTCTAATATCGAGCACATATTATTTTCATGCACTTCCATTTGCGTGTGCAAATACCCATATTTGCTCATGGAAATTGCACAGGCAAGCAGATGATAATTTAGAAAAAGGACAACCCTATTCGTCATGCACCAATGCGTAAAGAAACACATACTTTCAGTGCATGAAGATGGCCCAATCTGTGGGCAGTTCACAAAGAAAAAAATCAGCGTTCTTGTATGGATGGCGAGTGACCTGACAAATAATGAGGATGCGCTTAGAGGAGACCGCTAGAAGTTAGCATTCTTTCACAGTAAGTTTATTCTCGTTTTGCTTCTATAATCCACTATCATTTTTCAGCGTGAAAAAAAAAAAAACTAGGCTGAATACAAGATTTAACTACTCTATTTCCTCCTCTTTAATTTCCAGTGTCAGTTTTCGTGGTTATTTTTGTTCTCTGTTTCTGCCTCTTGTGAATACATGTATGTGACTAACTCTCTTTTTGGCTCAAATGAAATATATTTGGTCATGTGAAAACAGCTTCTCTTGCTTTTACCATCTTAATTACCTTTGTTAATTCTGCCTGCTTTTTTTTCCTTGTACACCCGCTCTCTTCCTTATCAAAATGGGGGCCTATTTCCTCATTGTAGCATTCAATATGCTATCTTCCTAAAGAGTACACTGAATGGAAATGGGTTTGGAGGCTAAAATATTGATGCATATGCTGTTTTGTGAGCCCCAGTTGTTCAGGAGTCACACATGAAGCAAGGACACTCAATCTGTACTAATAACCCAAAGATCACTGACTGCTCTTTCCCTCCAATAGCTCAGGCCTCTGCAAAGCCCCTCACCTCCACGTATTTCAGGGCGTCTCCACTGGCTCACAAAGTGTGGGTACCATCATGCGGTACCTGCTGGCTTCATCTTCGCAGCATGCAAAAATGCCCTGACAGTGCATACATCTCCATCCACCAAGCACCATGCCTGCTGGACACCACCACTCTCTCTGGGCACTGCTGTCCCCCCACACACCCCAGCCTCCTACCACTGCTAACGCTTAATTCTTTGCTAGTTAAAAAAAAAATTGTTAAAAATCAATCATCTCTTATCAAACTCGTTTTGTAGTTAATAGGCTACAGTAATAGTGGCTTAATGTCTAATTACTGTGTGACCTCAGCTTATGTTCTACTAGTAAACATTTTAAAATGTAGCAGGGTAATTTGTGCAATATAATCTTTATTTCTTTTCACCTGAAGCATGTTCGGCATGAGTCAGTGGTTAATGAGAATCTAGATGAACATTAGCTGTGAAGCTAATGCCAGCTAGGCTGTGGAATCTGAGGTCCAGGACTGTATGTCCCTGTTTTAGTTTATTTTTCCTACCTGTGTAGTGGGGTTGCAGAGAATCTAATTTTAATTCATCATAAAATTGATTATGATAAGGACCTGTTCCATCTTTAGTTTGCTCTCTAAAAACTCACAAAACACTTAATTTTCTATACTTTAATCAAGCTACTTCCCTTGCATAGACCAGAGTTGACAATAGAAAATCTTCCTTAATATAGCACTAAGGTATAGTAGATGCTAACTTAATATTGAATGAACAAATGAATGGAAATGTCCTGGTCAAACCATTTCTTCCTGAAATCTAGTCCAAATTCATTTAATCAAATCCCCTTGTCTTCTTCTTTCTCTTGAGTGACATTTTTGGTACCAGAGTCATGTGTTAATATTGACTCTGAAAATAACATATTATGATTTCTTTATTATTTTTCTGGACAGCTTTCTAAAGGAATTTCTTCTTATTATTATAATTTTTTCCAACAGCCCTCTTTCCAGGCCCCTTCTTTCACCTGTCAATCCTTTCAGCATCACCCTTAGCTGGAAGACCAATCACTGTCCTATTTCTTCTCACATGTTAAAGAAATCCTTGTTCAAAAAAACATACTCTATGTTTCCATCTATCCCCATACTTTCATGTGTGTAACAATGTCATGTTCAAAATATCAGTTAATACAGATGCTCTTGAAGGAGGGAAATATAAAAAACTTGATTAAATCATTTTATTAATCCACTTAGCATTCTTTGATCCTTTTTTTCTAACATTAGAAAAGTCACATACAAATTTTCATATGATATATTACATTTTAATCTTCTTTATTCAATTATAACTGGCACCAATCAAAATAGTTGATTTTTAATTACGTTATTTTTTACTATTTATCATCTAAGTTTGATTGTCTCGCTTTCAAAGTGAATGTGAAATGTCACACCTTTTCTCCCCACAGGAATTTTCCAACAATCATTACAATCCCAGAAGAAAAATCATGTTTCTGACTAGTAAGGGTTACTTTGCTGCCCATGATATTACTCGCCTTACAGCTACTCAACATTCTGCTTAATCAGCTTAATATTTATTTAGAGTCAAAAACATCTCACCTAGTTTGTTAGTCACATAAAAAGAATCATTCCCAACACATCTGAGTTAGTATAAATTATGCTAAATTATTGTTGAGAGTAAGAAAAAGAGGATGTAACAAGTGTCCACAAGCCCTAGGAATCTTCTTCTTTTCCCCACCCCCAAATTCATATACACACATGTACCCCATGTACTTGGCCTGCAAGTTCATCACATACCCTCTGAAGCTCATCTTTAAACCATAGATTTTAAAATTCCTGCTTTGATACAGAAAACAAACTTGTCACCAGGGGGGAAAAAGGGGGAGAGGGATAAATTAGGAGATTGGGATTGACATATACACACTACTATATATAAAACAGGAACTAATAAGGACCTACTGTATATATAGCACAGGGAACTCTACTCAATACTCTGTAATGGCCTATATGGGAATAGAATCTTTAAAGAGTGGATATATGTATATGCTATGAATAACTGATTCACTTTGCTGTACCCCTGAAACTAACACAACGTTGTAAATCAACTATACTCCAATAAAAATTATAAAAATAAATAAATTCCTGCTTTAATTCAGTGGTGCAAAAATGTGTGACAGGTGAACTATGTCAGAGACATCAAGATTTCTAGAAACTTCTGTTTGGCTGAATTGACTCATGCTTTGAACAAAAACTTACTGAGTGATTACCATGGTCGAGATGACAGGGTATACAGCAGTGAACAAAATAAACATCTGCTCTCATGGAGTTTACATTTAAATGAAAAGGATTAGGGAGAAGAAACCTGCGATAGAGATGCTTAAAGAATAATAAAAAACATGGTAAGCACAGGTGCCACGGTTGGCAAAGAAATAGACTAAGTAATTTGATTTGTCGAATTCATGGCACCCTTCATGGTGAAGGAGATAAGGTTAAAATATCTCTGAGGAATGTGTTCACAAACAATATAGCATTTAATGTGTATATAGGCCTAGGAATTGACTTCCTCTGCAGAGGAATGGAAGGATATTAAAGAGGTTCTGCCTTTACCTAGCTTTCTTCTTTAGGGGCTGGAAAACGCCAACTTTATAGTCACTCCTTAGGACTTAACATTGCCTCTAAAGCCTTCTTGCCTAACAAGGGGGTCAGGAGTTCTTTTTTCTACCATAACAATGTAACATCATTCAATAATAAAGGACTGTTTGGATATATGCATCAAAAGTCTTAAAAGTCTACTTCTAAGAGTTCACCAGCACTCTATATGTGCAAAAATCCAGACGTATAAGAGTGTTTGTTGTTGTTGTGTTTGTCTCAGCAAAGGACAGAAAACAGCTGAACTCCATTAATAGAACACTGACTGTATCAAACCCACACCATGATTACTATGTGGCCATGAAAAAAAAAAAAGAGTTGGATCTATGTATTCTAAACTTGAAGAAATTCCAAGATACATTTTTTTTTTAGTTTACAAAATAAAGGTACAGGATAGTGTGTATACAACCATGTGTAAAAAAGACAAGAATATATTGCATATATATGCTTGTATAGACTATTTCCAGAGGATGACAGAAGAAATGTTTATTGCCTACGGGGAGAACTAGGAGTGTCAGTGGAAGGGGAACTTATTTTTCATTGTGTATTATTTGAGATTTTACAATGGGCATTCATTCCATCTTTTTAATAATAAAAATAAGCTAGGTCAAAAAGTGTCTAAATAAAGGATAGTCTATTCATAAAATGGAATACTTTCCAGTCACAAAGAATAATGTTATGGAAATATATATATTGACATGAAAACTCTTTAATTAAATATTATTTAAGTGAAAAAAGCAAGAAATATATGTACAAGTGTATATGTGTGGCGATTATTGGGTGGAGAGATTATGAATACTTTTATTCTCATGCATGATTATTGCATTTTCTCCATTTTCTACAACAAGGCATTTTAATGTACATTTGATTAATGAAGGTAAAAAAAACAGCATGGTGTAATAACATCTCCCATTAGTGAGGCTGCATCAATAAGCACATCTGAACAATTTGGTTCTGGGATCAAGTAACATTTGGATAACAGAGGTCTCAGGATCCCAAGGAGGAGGGACTAAAGATAGACAAGGGGTGACCAAGCATCCTTGAAGGACATGGGCACAGCCTGAGGTGGGCACTTATAGTGAGAGGTCCCGGACCACAGAGCCATTATGGGGTCACCGGCAGCCCTAGCTGGAAGAAGAGAGACTTGGGTATACAGGTCACCAAGAAGAAGGGGAGCCATAGAAGGGTTTTGTTTTGTTCGTTTTTTGTTTTGGTTTGGTTTGGGTTTTTTATTGAGTTCAGTTTGACAAACAACATTGTGTAAGTTTACGGTATACAATGTATTGATTTGATTCATTTATATATCAATATGATTGCCATAGTAGCATAATTATCATTTCATCTAGTGTTGGGAACACAAAATCTAGTCTTGTAGCAAGTTTAATGTTTATAATACAGTTTTGTTGTATGGTTTTGAAAGTACTCAGTGAGTTGTGCCTTGGCTGGCTTCAAATATCTCCCAGTCTGAGCCACATGAAAAGAATCCAGTCTTACTTTTCTTTATCCTTACCTGGAGCTTCAGCTTTACCTGAGATTAGATCTGTCACTGAAGTTGTTCTACAATCACTACATAAATGGCATTTTTTTCTTTCTCACCTGATATTTTCTAAGAGCAAAAGTGAAGCAACAAACTTGGTTTTTGACCTGAGAAAATGCAAAGAACTATTTTCTTTAAAAGTTATCTTGCTTGGCAGACACATATCTAAGCTCCAGCAAATCTACTTAAACCTGCTGTTTGGCGATTCATGAAACTTAAATAAAATTTGTTCTGTGGGTGTTTTATCCCTCAATCAACCTTCAAGATTGTTCTATTTCTTCTCCCTCTTTTAATCTGTTTAAGGGGTAGGAAAGATATAAGATCCCTTAAGTGTACTATTTAGATCCTTCCCCTCTCTTTTCTAAGAAGCTCATAAATCAAAATAGAAAGACACATTTTCTGGATTTTCCACATTCATCCCCTCTCAGCAATATTTATTGAGTACTCAGACTGTGTACACAGCTCACTCTCCCAGACACTGTAAGAGAAATAGTAGAATTATCCCCTTTCATAATGCACTCAAAGAGAGAAGCAAAAACACATGCTCCACAGTTGCAGGCAAAAGAAACCTCTGAAATACTATCAGATGAATTGCACCCTGTGTGTGCATTCATGTATTTCCAATCTAAGTAGATTAGTGAATAAAGAAATTGTGATATAGGAAATATTTTTCAGCCATAAAAAAACAAGGAAATCCTGCTGTCTGTGACAACATGGATGGACCTCGAGGACATTATGTTTAATGAAATAAATCAGACAGAGAAAACAAAAACCGTATGATCTCTTTTACATGTGGAATCTAAAAATCAAAATCAAATCAAAACAAAACAAAACAAAAAACACACCAAGGTCATAGATACAGAGAACAGATTGATGGTTGCAAGAGGCAGGGGGTGGGGGGGTAGGAGAAATGGGTGAACTTTTTTGTTTGTTTGCTTGTTTTTAGTTCGAATAAATTGAATAAATTTTTTTTAAATAAAAACAAGTAACAATACCAAGTGTTAGCAAAGATATGAAGCAATAAGAATTCTCATATACTGTTAGTGGGAATGTAAATTCATAAATTAACTTTAGTGAATAATTTGGCATTATCTACTAAAGCTGAAGATATGCATATTATTTAAATTATTGATTTCTTTTCTACATATTTTTCTAACAGAAATGTATGCCATGTGCACCAAGAGACATATAAAAGAATGATTATAGTAGTATTATTCATAATAAATCCTAGTTGAAAAAATGTTTATTAACATTAAAATGGATAATTAAATTGAAGTCTATCAATACAATTGAATAATTCATAGTAATAAAAATTAATGAACTACAGCTCTCAGCAGCAAGATATAATAATCTCACAAACATAATGTTGAGTGAAAGAAACACTCTATGATTTCAATTACATAAGCTTCAAAAACAGATAAATCTACATGATGGTGACAGAATTCAGGATACTGCTTATCTTTGTGGAAAAGGAAGAGGATAGTGATTAGGAAGAGGCCTGAAAGGAGGTTCTGGGATGCTGGCAATGTTTTATTTCTTGATCTTCATGAAAGTTATAAAGGTGCTTGCCTTAGGATAACAGTTATACTTTTGTGCATTATAAACTTTTAAAACAATTTAGAAATAAAAAAGAAAACATAAAATAAAATCAGGCAGAAATGAAAAAATAGAACAAATTAATATAGCAATAACTTGTTAGACATCTTAGAATTTTTTAAAATTCTCAATGAAATTTGTTTTAAAACACAAAAGATAACATCTAGACAGGACATAATTCACTGAAAGCAATATTATGGACAATATTATACATCATAGACCAAAGAAACCCTCAGAAACTCATAGAGAATAGAGAGACTTCAACATATGTCTAATAGGCATTTTAGAAGAAGAAAATGATAGAAAAACTTTACTTAAAGAAATATAGTCAAGAATTTTCCAAAATTGAAGAAATATCTGACTCCTAGGATAAACAACAATCACCCCATACCTAAGCACATGATAGGAAAACCACAGAATATCAAGATAAGGATAAAATCTTAAAAACTACCAGAGAGAAAAGACAACCTACCAACAAAAGAACAACAATTACACAGTTGATTTCTCTTTAGCAACAATATATGCCAGAATACAGTGGCATTTCTCAAATTTCCAGGAGAAAATATTCAACCTGCACTTTTATACCCAGCTACATTATCATAACCAACACAATAAAACATCTTCAGACATCAAAGACTAAGAGAGTTTACCATTCACAGACTCTCACAAAAAGATAACTATTAAAGTATATACATTTCCTCCAAAACAATCAGTCACCCTTAGACCTTCACTCCTTATCCTTCCCTATTATTTTTGAAACATGTTGTCTCTTAAGTAATGAATTCTCTCCCCCAAACCCTCCATATATTTACCTTCTTTTCCTTCTCCTGAATCCCTCTAAATAATTACTGGTCTAGTATGAATATCTATTATTTATATCTCTTTTCCTGTGCCTAAACTATCGGGTACTGTTGAAAAAATAATAATGGAAGAGAAGAAACAAAAGAAAAGGAAAAGAAATCAGCTAATTGAGTCACCTAAGTTACACTCAACCAGGATCTCCAGTCCGATATCATTTTGTTTACTTACATTCAATCATCTCCACTTTACATTCCTCATGTTAGTTATTCCAACTTTCTTGTTCTCTCCTCAAGCCTTTCATTTTTACTATTCTTTTAAATTTCTTTTTTATTTTAATTTTTTGGCTGCATTGGGTCTTCATTGCTGCTCATGGGCTTTCTCTAGTTGCGGCGAGCTGGGGCTACTCTTTGTTGAGGTGCGCGGGCTTCTCATTGCAGTGGCTTCTCTTGTTGCTGAGCACAGGCTCTCGGTGTGCGGGCTTCAGTAGTTGTGGCATGCGGGCTCAGTAGTTGTGGCATGCAGGCTCAGTAGTTGTGGCTCATGGGCTCTAGAGCACAGGCTCAGTAGTTGTGGTGCACAGGCTTAGTTTCTCCTTGACATGTGAGATCTTCCTGGACCAGGGATTGAACTCATGTTCCTTGCATTGGCAGGTGGATTCTTAACCACTGTGCAACCAGGGAAGTCCCCATTTTTACTCTTTATTGTCAGTAAAATTGCTTTCACTTCTCAAGGGGGAAAAAAAAACCATAAACCACCTCAAACTTATCTATTTCTATGAGGTAAAATCAAAATGAATGCAATTGAAAGTGTGTCTCTGTTATTAAAGTAATTGAAACTCTTTAATCCCTTAGTAGAAAAGTGTTTATAATTTCATGTATGCTCTATACATCACCATCATTATATGTAAAAATAACTGTGGCAATAATACAGTAATTTTATCTAGAAACAAAGAACTTCCACAAATAATCTCACTTTGTTAGTTCAGGTTTATTATCTCCAATCATCATACAGGGAATGATTTGCCTAAAATCACACAGTTATTTATATGCAGAGCTGAGAACAGAACTTATATCCTCCATTTCCAAATTCAGTCCTTTGATCTATACTACCACTGTATGCCAAGATACTACTGTTTTATCCAATTCTTTCAGAACAGAATAATCCTGCAAGTAGTGTATTTAAATTGTCATATTAAAAATGTTATTAGAGAAAATTTTACATTACTATACTAAATATTTCCCTTAATAAAAATATCAGTCAGATGAAGAGATACAGGTAAAGAGCTATTTATCAGTTGTACTGCATATTTGATTATCCTTTTCACCCAGTGAAACCCTTCCTCCTATTCAATATTACCTGTTATCTTTGATGCCAAAAGCTATGCTTGCTCATTTACAAGAAAGTGTCTTCAGGTCTACTAGTGAAATGCAGAACTCTTTTCTCTGAACTTCAGTCATAATGCTGCACTTGACCCTGCTAGCAAGAATACTTAATGCTGGTACACTCTAAGCAAACATACCATTTTTCATTATCTCCTGCTGTAAATAAACAGAAAATTAAAACTCTTCAGGCTAGATTTCATCCCTGAATTCTCGACTCTCACTGAAATCAATGAGAGCTGTATGTGCATTTATAAGATAAATTTAGCTTTTTTAATTTAGAGGGAATATAGAGAATTTTAAAAAGGACTTCTGGAGCAAAATCAAAGGCAATGATTTGTTCAATTAGTTATATTTTATCAGCAAAATAAAAAGCTTATATGGCTCATAACATTATTGGTCTGCTTCTATGGTGATAAACAACTGGAAAACTGGAGTTAGGAGCAAAACAAAATACTGAATTATGAGAAACAGGATTGCACTCTGAGAAAAGGATGAGGCTTTGCAGCTATAAAGACCCGGTGACAAATCCTAGATATGAAATTACTAACTCTGTGTCCTGCAGCCATAATCATAATAAACATGTAGTCACTTAATGAGTACATTCTATGCGATAGGCATAGGCTAAACACTTCACCCAAACCTATCAAGAAGTCAAAATATAATTGAAATTGACGTTTCTGATTGTTGCAGTATGTCTGACGTTGGTGCTGTGTTCTAGCATTCGCGTGTCCTGGATATCTTACGTGTACATCATAGTATTATTAGTCTCATTTGATGAAAACTGAGGTTTGCAGAGCTTACGTTGCTAGAAGTAACACAGAATGTGGTAGAGTTAAGATTCAGACCCAACCAGTTCACCCCACCTGCTGTGATCTTAACTCAGAGTTTAAAGACTGGTGGCCCAGGTGCCAAACCTGACACACAGAGTATTTCCTTATGCCTGAACAGTGTTTTTAAAATTAAAACATTTCACTGAAAGTCTGGATTTCTGCTTTGTTAAAAATTGGAAAGCCAAGCAACAGCGAGCTGACATTTGAATGTGGCAATGGGTGCCTGAGGCAGAGTAGCAGCTACCCCTTTTTTTTTTTAATTAATTTTTATTGGAGTATAGTTGCTTTACAATGTTGTTAGTTTCTGCTGTACAGCAAAGTGAATCAGCTATACATATTCATATATCCCCTCTTTTTTAGATTTCCTTCCCATTTAGGGCACCACAGAGCACTGAGTAGAGTCCCCTGTGCTATACAGTAGGTTCTCATTAGTTATCTAACTTTTTTAAAAATTATTTATTTTTTATATAGCAGGTTCTTATTAGTTATCTATCTTATACATAGTAATGTATATGTCAATCCCAGTCTCCCAATTCATCCCAACCCCCTTTCCCACCTTGGTATCCATAGGTTTGTTCTCTATATCTGTGTCTCTATTTCTGCTTTGCAAATAAGTTCATCTGTACCATTTTTCTAGATTCCACTTATAAGCAATATTATACGATATTTGTTTTTCTC
Source organism: Balaenoptera musculus (assembly GCF_009873245.2). Taxonomy (NCBI): domain Eukaryota; kingdom Metazoa; phylum Chordata; class Mammalia; order Artiodactyla; family Balaenopteridae; genus Balaenoptera; species Balaenoptera musculus. The sequence goes on from NC_045802.1 coordinate 51,865,122, forward strand.
TTTCTGACTTACTTCACTCTGTATAACAGTCTCTAGGTCCATCCACATCTCTACAAATGGCACTATTTCGTTCCTTTTTATGGCTAATATTCCATTGTATATATGTACCACATCTTCTTTATCCATTCCTCTGCTGATGGACATTTAAGTTGCTTCCACGTCCTGGATATTGTAAATAGTGCTGCAATGAACATTGGGGTGCATGTATCTTTTTGAATTATGGTTTTCTCAGGGTATATGACCAGTAGTGGGATTGCTGGGTCATATGGTAGTTCTATTTTTAGTTTTAAAGGAACCGCCATACTGTTCTCTATAGTGGCTATACCAATTTACATTCCCACCAACAGTGTAGGAGAGTTCCCTTTTTTCCACATCCTCTCCAGCATTTACTGTTTGTAGATTTTTTTGATGACGGCCATTCTGACCTGTGTGAAGTGATACCTCATTGTAGTTTTGATTTGTATTTCTCTAACAATTAGTGATGTTGAGCATCTTTTCATGTGTTTGTTGGCCATCTGTATGTCTTCTTTGGAGAAATGTCTATTTAGTTCTGCCCATTTTTTTCATTGGGTTGTTTGTTTTTTGATATTGAGCTGCATGAGCTGTTTGTATATTTTGGAGATTAATCCCTTGTCAGTTGCTTCATTTGCAAATATTTTATCCCATTCTGAGGTTGTCTTTTCATTTTGTTTATGGTTTCCTTTGCTGTGCAAAAGCTTTTAAGTTTAATTGGGTAATATTTGTTTATTTTTTCTTTTTCTTTTCATTATTTTAGGAGGTGCATCAGAAAAAATCTTGCTGTGATTTATGTCAAGGAGCGTTCTGCCTATGTTTTCCTCTAAGTGTTTTATAATGACCATCCTTACATTTAGGTCTTTAATCCATTTTGAGTTTATTTTTGTGTATGGTGTTAAGGAGTGTTCTAATTTCATTCTTTTACATGTAGCTATCCAGTTTTCGCAGCACCACTTATTGAAGAGACTGTCTTTTCTCCATTGTATATCCTTGCCTCCTTTGTCATAGATTAGGTGACCCTAGGTGTGTAGGTTTATCTCTGGTCTTTCTATCCTATTCCATTGATCTATATTTCTGTTTTTGTGCCAGTACCACACTGTCTTGATTACTGTAATGCCTGCCCCTTTAAACAAAGCATGTGCTCCCTGATCCCAGGACTCCACACTGCATGACGCCCACCTGCTTCATTCACTGACATCACCTGCCAGGCACCCGCAGGCCTTGGTGGCTGAGACTCTGTACACTCCTTCCGAGCAAGATGTGTCATCTCTGAGTCTATCATCACGATCTTGTGAGATGGGAATATCAAGGCTACCACACACTGCCATGAGGAATAAGTCCAACAATGTACATAAAGCATCAGGAAAATACTAGGCATTTAATAAACAGTAACAATTATCATCATTCTTTTTATTAATAAAAGCATGAAAACTAAGTGAATTTTTCAACCAAGGAATCAAGTTTATGCATCTTGCAGAAATTTATTTATACTAATAGCAGCCAATTAATTTAAGTTGAAAATGTTCTGATCTTTGAAACAAATAATTTCTTAAAACCAACTTGCTACTAAATAAACAAACAAACAAAACTCAAGCAAACAAAAAATCCCAGACATTTATTATGTTCTATGTGCAGAGCACCTTATGACATAGTCCCCCAAAGAAGTTTTAAAGCAGGAGGCAGAGGCAGACATGTAAACAGCTAATTCTAGATAATAGACTACAGAAGTTCAAAGGATACATGTTATTTTGTATTTAGTTTACACCTAACGTTTTCCTAAAAAGTTAATACATAGAAGGCCATCAGACTGAAATAAATAGTTGTTAGGAAATCAGAGAGTTAGGAGTAGTTGAAACTAAAAGTGGGTGTCACCTACAGAGAAGGACTGGATTTTGGCTCAGCACGTCCAGGTACTCAAAGCTCAGAGAGAAGCACAATCCATTATAAGATTCAAAGTGTCCGTAAGAATACAAACTCACTAGTAGTTCAGGAACTAGCATAGCTTTCCTGATACTAAGATCGAAGAGAAACATATTCTCACAATCAAGCTTTTTATAAGAACTGGATATTGGAGAGTTTGCATTTAGGGTTTCTGGCAGTACCTCAGATTGCTATGTCAGCGGTGGGCAAACATTTTCTACAAAGGACCAGGTAGTAAATATTTTAGTCTTTGTGAGCCATATGGCTTCTCTTGCAACTACTCAACTCTGCTGTTATAATGAGAAAGCAGTCAAGGACAATATGTAAACAAATGTGAGGGCTGTGTTCCAATAAAACTTTATTTACAAAAACAAGCAGCAGGATGGGTTTGGCTCATAAGCGGTAGGTCTACATTGTTGATTAAAAGCAGAGTTGTCAATTTCAAAGATATTTTTGACAGTCATATTAGTGAAAAATAGAAGCTGTTTTTTAGATTGTGGATTGTTTCATGGCGGTGACCACCTGCTCCTCATGGCTTGGAGCAAAGTGGAAGTGGATCAAAATTTGTTCAAGAATGAAATAGTGGTCCTTCTTGCCTTGTGTAGATATGCTGGCCGTACCTATGACCTTGCAAAAAGGAATGACTGAGATTGAAGAGCTCGTGATTCAGACACAATAATGCCACTTCCAAAGAGAACTATGAAACAGATTAACAGGTACCCTAGAGCATACAGGGTACAGGGTCACTGGAAGGGGAGTTTATAATTTTCCAGAACAATTTCCAAAAAGTTCTGGAAAAATCAGAGACCTTTAAAAAAGCAAGGATTTTGTTGGTGTTGTTTTGTTCTTATACTGGGCAGTGACTAAAAGTGCCTTTCACGTCTATGCTCAATCCCCTCTTCTTAAGAGTGGAGTTTGGTAATTTCAGAATGCCATACTAGTCCATCTCAATCCAAAAGAATCATCTTCTCTAGTCTTTTTGCCAAATAAAAATTCAAGAAATGCTGTATATGAAAGTGATCATTCCAGTGCCAGGCACTTAGTATTCACTCAGAGAAAATTTGTTGAATTTGAATCTGTATCTTCAGAGAGAAGCGAAATTAATTTCAGCTCAACTGAAATGTGCAGAGAATGAAGTAATTAATAGAGCTTAGAGAAGTCAGGGAAGGCTTCACTAAGGAGGTTCTATTTGATTGCAGGCTTAATGGAATTAGACATGCACCAAATAGGCAAAGAGTATAGGAGTTGGTGAGGGGCAGCCGGCATGAACAAAGGGATGTGGTATAAGGGAGCATGGAAGGTTCTAGAATAGAAAGCACTCTATTTTGATGTGAAGAAGTTATGGGAGAAGAGGCTGGAGAGGTAAGCAGGACACTATCCAGTTAAAAGGAATGTTGAGGCAGAATAAAGCCAACAGGGAGGGCCTCCATCTCAGAGCTAAGATTCTGCGGGAGACTCATCTGGCGAAATGAATCAGACGATCGTCAAGATGCCTGCCCTTTGTTTGGAGCCCTGAGAACCAGAGAGAACGGATCGGCAGCAGGAGTCTGTACATCAGCTTGTCCCGCCTGCAACGCCAGCGGCACAGCTCTGAGAAGGATGAAGTTTCCTCAATCAAAAAAAGGATTCCCCGCAAAGTAAAGAGGGAGACAAGTCAGTGTTCTCCTAGCACCAAAGGCCTCAGACACAGCATCTTTCAAGAAGCCATTCAGGTGAAGGTCCTCGGGCTCCCTGTCCTCTTGAACCTTCACCAGGTTTGGGAATTAATTGCGGTAACTTGTACTTTTTCCGGCCTGAATGAAAAAGGCGGGGAGGGCGTAAAAAAAAATAAAAGTCTCCCTTTGTTTTCTATACTTCCCCACTGGGTTCTCCATTTGTTCGTCAGAATCGGTTGCAGTTGCTTCCCTGAGGCTGGCTACCTTGGCTTTGGCTGCTGGCCTCCACAGTAAAACAAGCAGCCTGCAGCTCCACTCTGTACTCAGCCTTTATTCAGGCGAGGAAGACCTTCTCACCTTTGGAAAACTCACACGGCTGCCTGATCCAAATAAGAAGAGCTGCCTCTTAAATAATGCTAAGACTTTCAGACACATCACTCTAGCACTTGAAAACGTAATGCTCTTGTTTCATTGTGATCTCTTCATTGGTTCCTAGACCTCAAGCTCCACAGGGAATGTCACAAATTCACATGTTATCTCTGAAAATCAGATACAGCACCTGCAGCTCTGATTTACCTAAAAGGGGCATTAGGGGAAAAAAAAGAAAAACAACATATTCATGTAACCAGACAGCTCCCTGTCAATGACACATATGAGAAAGCTTAAAGTCTAAGTTACCATAAAAAAAGAGTGCACATTTTATATTAGCAGTTTGCCTTCCTGATCTTTTTTTTTTTTCATTTGTCAGGGAGCTTTAGGGTAATTTTTACCTTCTCCCGTTTTTACCATAGGACTTGTCAACAGGCAAAGTAGCACATAAGGTAGTGGTGGCTACAATAAGACATCCTAGGCAGTGTGGTATAGTGGGAAGAGTCAACAGTCCATGGGAGCAAACAGCTGGGTTTGAAGCCTGCCATTATTAGCTGGGTGACCTGAGTGTCAGTATTTCAAACTCCCTGATGCTCTATTTCTTTTTTCTTTTATTTTTAATTGAAGTGTAGTTAATTCACAATGTTGTGTTAGTTTCTTATGAACAGCAAAGTGATTCAGTTTTTGATATATATGTGTGTGTGTATATTCTTTTTCAGATTCTTTTCCATTATAGTTTATTACAAGATATTGAATATAGTTCCCTGTGCTATACAGTAGGTCCTTGTTGTTATCTATTTTATATATAGTAGTTTGTATCTGCTAATCCCAAACTCTTAATTTATCCCTCCCTCTCCCTTTCCCCTTTGGTAACCATAAGCTTGTTTTCTATGTCTGTGAGTCTGTTTCTGTTTTGAAAATAAGTTCATTTGTATCATTTGTTAGATTGCACATATAAGCAATATCATATATTTGTCCTTCTCTGTCTGACATACTTCTCTCAGTATGACCATCTCTAGGCCCATTCATGTTGCTACAAATGGCAATATTTCATTCTTCTTCACGGCTGAGTAATATACCATTTTGTATATATAAACCACGTCTTCTTTATCCATTCATCTGTCGATGGACATTTAGGTTGCTTCCATGTCTTGGCTATTGTAAATAGTGCTGCCTATGAACATTAGGGTGCATGTATCTTTTTGAATTAGACTTTTCTTTAAATATATGCCCAGGAGTGGGATTGCAAGATCTTACGGCAACTCTATTTTTAATTTTTAAAGGACCCTCTATACTGTTCTTCATAATGGCTGCATCAATTTACAGTCCCACCAGCAGTGTAGGAGGGTTCCCTTTTCTCCACCCCCTCTCCAGCATTTATTATTTATAGATTTTTTGATGATGGCCTGAGACTCTATTTCTTATCATCATAAATAGCTCATAAGATTGGGAATATTAAATTATACAGTGTGCTGATGTAGATTCTCCAAGAAGCAGGCATCAGGGAAGTTCATTCTCGGGGTAACAGGAGGAGGGAACAGGGGAAGGTAGGTAAAGCCTTCAGACCACAATGCTGTCTGGCACCTGAAGGAGAGAGGGAAGAGAAGGAAGGTTGGGTGGAAGAGTCTTGACTGTAGATCTAAGAAAGCTCAGCAAGACCAATGGGAGCTCAGCAAGTACAGCGAGAAGTACTCAAGCTTCAGTGGCTCTTCAGAGAACTCTTCTTCTCCCAGAAACAGATCTGCCTTGACATCCTTGACTCAGCCACTGGCTAAGAGCAGCCTGTGGAAGTGTGGCCTTGTGATACTGTGACTTATGATAAGAAATATGTATTTGGTCTTTGTCTCATTTCTGGCACAGAGCTCCCAAAAGCCTTGGAATTTCCTAGCAATAAAGGCCTAAAGGTGTCTTCTGTTATATTAATGAGGTGACCTTTGCAATGCCCCTAGGTCACCTAAGGATGGGGGCATGGTTCCAACCAACCCTGGGATTAGAAGGTTGGAAATTTCAGTCCCACTCACCCAGGACGAGAAAGGGGCTGCAAATTGAGATCAATCGCCAACCGCTAATGATTTAATCAGCTGTGCCTATGTGATGAAGCCTCCACAAAAACCCCAAAAGCTGGGGTTCAGAGAGTTTCTGACTTGGTGAACACATGGAGGTGCCAGGAGAGTGGTACACTGGGAGAAGGCGTGGAAGCTCCATGCCCTTTCCCCATCCCTTGCCCTCTGCATCTCTTCCACCTGGCTGTTCCTGAGTTACATCCTTTTATAATAAACCGATAATCTAGTAAGTTAAATGTTTCTCTGAGATCTGTGAGCCACTCTAGCAAATTAATCCAACCCAAGGAGGGGGGGGGGTCATTGGAACCTCTCATTTATAGCTATTAGGTCAGAAGTAAGGTTAACAACCTGGGCTTTTGACTGGCATCTGAAGGCGGGGGCAGTTCTGAAGGACTGAACCCTCAACCTGTGGGCTCTGACACTATCTCCAAGTAGACCGTGTTAGAACTGAGTTGAATTACAGGACGCTCAGCTGGTACTTGAGAAACCCCGACTCCACTGCACACATGCACACATTAGAACTGCTGACCAGAAACCTTTAGGCCTCCATGCAGATTTAGTCATGCATTTCAGAGCCCAGCAGCTGGGGTCAGATAATTACACTCCCTGCTAAAGAAAATCAGAGAGGAGTACCCTCACAGCCACCACCAATTGCATATGGAAGCACTTTGCTCCGTAACTGGCGTATAGAAGTCAATCAACAAGTGTATTTTTCTGCCTTAGATGTCAGATATTTGCTCATAGGCTGAATAAAGAGTACAGTCTTCAGGGTTTCAATCAGATTTGAGATGTTAGTTGACCTTTGGTTGATGAAATGCAGTGTACCAATTGGTAACGTCTCATTCAAATTTGAAAAAAGAATGTTTTTCATTATAAACATTGAGGAATGAAGAGGATGAAAGGTGAGCACCCTTCCAGCAAATACAAGTTCTCCATCCCCACTCACCATCAAGAGCAGGGTTCCCAGGATCACAACCTCATGCCCACATTTACAGGTCATGGGACAAATGTTTCCGGCCAGTTTACCCAAGCTTACATCATGACCAGCATGCTTTCAAGCAATAAATTCCTACTCTTCTAGTTTCCACATGTTGATAAAACATGTCATTCCCTGACATCCAGTAAAATCACCTGCTGCTTTGAATCTTTATCCTCTCAGCTACTACAGCTTCCAACACGGGAGACCTCGAAATTCAGCCTCTCTTTCTTACTAATCAAGGTTTTCCTGTGAAAACCGGAGTCTGCACTTTTGCATCTCTGTAGCTTTCTAGTCCTCATCCAAACATCTTTATGTGGGAATGTACACGTAATGAGTATCTGTACACAGACTTGGTTTCAGGTATCTGGGAGTCCTGTTCCAGGCTCTGACTAGCTTTTTGAACTCGGGAACATTACTTAATCTTTGTGAATCTCAACTGCATACACAAAACTGAAATAACAGTATCTTACCTTGAAACACTGTCACAAGGTTTAGAGAAATTATATGCAAATTACTTCATAAAGTGTTTAATTCTTAATAGGTGCTCAGTAAATTATAACTAATATCTTTCCTAGACTCTTAGCCATAGAAAATTTTACATGCACTGTATAATGCTATATCACTTACCCCCCCAAAAAAACTGCAACAGTAAACCCCTACAATAATTAATGCCATTACAGTTGCTTAGAAAATATATGATTATGAGTTGATAAACAGCTTAAAATAGTGAAATTTTAAAATAATGATAAATAGACCTCTTAAAGCTGGGAGTAGTGGGGTTTTCTGTCTTAGATTCAGTCCCAGGGCACACACTTATTGAATCATACGTGTAAAATTAGGAGGTAAATGCTACCAAATATGTGCTACCGGTTGCTTCATAGCCATTTCCAGATCAAAGCACTGCTAATCTTTACAAACCAGGAGCAGAGCATCAGCATTAGATATTTTTCCTACATCTTCTTTAATATTTTCTTAGTTTATTCCGTACTTTGATTTTGCATTCCTGAGTCCAAGTGTACACTCCTTTTCAACCAAATTGACTTATTCTTTGCCCTAGGAAACAGGGCCTTCTCTGAAATGTATGGATCCTCTCCTGCCAAGAAGAGAAAAGTCTTCCTATCTTAAGCAGGTCAAGGCCCCTCCTTGCTAGGCCCAGAGGTTACTCAGCAGTAGCTGGTACAGAGAATGATTCCCGCTCTGCAACTGTCTGTTACCATGGAGACATGCTAATTAGTGGATGATGAGAAAGCAGAGGAGTTCAGGGTCTATGAAACCATGAGAAAGAAAGGGAAATGAAGGGAAAAATATGGACAAAGAGAAATTAGGAGATCTTATGGGGCAAACTGTATGTAAAAAAGTGCCGGAATGATAGGGTCATAATGATGAAGTGGAAGAGGGTTATGAGGAGAGAATATCAATGACAAAGACTCATAGACTGTGAGTTTGAAGAAATGTAGGGTAAAGACTGTAGCTTAAGAGAAGAAATGGAAAACTCCAATTGTGCTAATTACAAAGTCACAAGATCACAGAATGTTAAAGACCGGAATTTTATGGTTGTTGAATGACAGGATTATTTTCTTCTAAAGGGAAGGAAGTGTGACATTCAGGGCCACCAAAATAGATTGCAAATCTCTGTAGACATTTCTCTGTAATAACTTGAATTCACATTCACCAACCCATCATAATTTTCTAGGTGGAGTGTCAATGTGCCAACGCATGGGATTTTTTCAATTCTCTGAGCTAAATGTGCCCTTGGATTTCTATATCAGACCTCCAAGGAATAATGGTGTAGAAAGGGAACATAGCTGGGATTTCAGGATCTATGTTTAAAGAAGATAATATAGAGATAAAATTGCTATACTTAAGGGCATACAAGTACTTATGTACCTTGGGCATTTTGAGAAATTGACCAGTTGATAACATCTATCTTCTTAAGAGAGGATTTCATATTACATTAATATAAATATTTTCTATTTTATTTTATTGTACATTATTTATGACACATTACTGCTGCACTACACTTGATCTGTTGACACACTTTGAAAGAGAGACATTTTACGCAAATGGAACGATATTGTTGATATTCTAGTAAGCAGAGTAAGCAAGCTACCTGTGAAGGCCAAGGATTTATGACCAGAATCAGCTCAGATATGAAGGAAGAGAACTGGCCCACTGAGTTAATTGGAGGAGAATTATGTAGTTGGTGAGTCTCATGTGCAAAGTTATTCTCATCTGCTCTCGTACATGATAAAATTCACAGCATTCCAGACCTTGGAAATTCCCTTCAACCTCGGATATCCCTGCCCTCAAATTTCTACATGTACCATCTACTCAGACGTTTTCTACCTTACAGATTCCCTATCATCCTTCAAATCCAAATTAAATACCAGAGGCCTGCCTAGACCTTCACAAGTATTTAGCAGCGAGTGCCTTTCTTAAAGAACCTGAAGCACTTTGTACCTTATGGGGTTTAATTCCTGGCATTTTGGCTATTTTTTTAAATAACTGTCGATCCCGTATTATAAACTGTTTCAAGCGCAGAGACTATATTTCATGCACCTTTATATTCTCCAGTATCCCCAGTGCTTAGAAAACAGCAGGTGCTCATTAAATATTTATTGGATGACTATTTATAGTAAATTATAACCAATAACTAATTTGTATAGTGATTTAAATTTTACAGAGGACTTTTGTGCCTCTAAAGTATAAGCTTCTTAAATGCCTGTGCCTCTTTTGCTCACTTCTATCTTTAGGACATTAACTCAACAGGTGCTCAGCTAAAATTTGTTAAATGAGTATCCAGATCCAGAGTTATCCAGAGATCCTGTCTTCCTTTCAAAATTAATAGTTCCTGGTACTTCCCTGGCGGTCCAGTGGTTAAGACTCCGTGCTTCCACTGCAGGGGGGGCACGGGTTTGATCCCCGGTGGGAGAACTAAGATCCCACATGCTGCATGGTGCAGCCAAAATAAAATGAAAACTAAAACGAAAAACAAAAGTAATAGTTCCTCAGTAACGCGATAAAGCTTAAAAATGTTTTTTCTCTGTCAGTAGAGACCAAACTCTGCCAATACAAATATATTAAAAGGTAACCATTCCTAGTCAGTGAATTTTCCCCCAAAACTGATGAATGCCAGACGTAAATGGTCTCGAAGCCACAAGGAGTTCCCAAAATAACTCAAGCTCTCTTCAGTTGTATGGGCCCAGGGTTAGTCTAGAACCGATTCCAGGTTCTAACACCAGGGGGAGCCAGCCTCAGGGGGAGGCCAGGAGGCGTCGGACCACCTGGCTGGTGAGGAAGCAAGAACACAGACCCTCTACAGCCTGTTGACTTCATTCACTATTACTCTGCTTTCTCTAGTCTTCTAATCATGGTAATAAAAATCACCATGTCAATGAATATTACATTGAAAAGGTTTTTGAAAAGCACCATTTGAGGGAGGGAGTTCCATGGTCTCTGGGAAATCAACTGCCCTTCCTGCTTCCCTCCCAGCCATACTTCTGAGTTACACCAGATGTGTTAAGGAAGTATTTGGATTCACAGGCATAACAAACATATAAAGTCAGATCGCTCTCTAACCCCAAAATATCTCCCCCATCAATCCTGCAAGAGTATCTAAACTCCCACAACACTAAATCCCTGTAGGTGAAGAATTTGATGGCTCACATTTTTACAAGCTCATGTTAGCTCTCACCCTCTAAGAATAGTGAGAATGGGGCACAGGGCCGATCTTTTGGATGCGACGGAGAAAAAGAGGTGGCATATTGGGCCCTGGGAAGGAGGGCAGGCCGAGTGGTGATGCTTTAGTGGAAGATTCTAAGCAGCCAGTAAAGAGCTTGAGAATACTAAGTAACTGAGAACCACAAGGTTGAGTGGATGAAAGGAAGGGAGTCAGGAAAGGAGGACAGAAGGAGCTAAATACAAATTCAGTTATCACACAGTTTTGACTCAGGACAGCCATGGTGAAAATCAAAACTAGGTCATCTTGCTCTGGCCATTACACACAAAAACATGGCATGGCCCTTTGAGTATGTGCTACAGTGTCATACACCAGACCATCTCCTGTTATCAAAATATGTGGCAATTATATGCTTGTAAATGTGGTATGTGTGTCTGTATATGCATTTTTTAATGCGCCCAATTAGGTAATACATCCAGAGGTCTTCAAAAAGGGATTGCAAATCGAAAAGTCTTCCTATAGAATTTTAAATGAAAAAGATTCCATAAACTTCTACATTTCATTCCAATGCATTTAGTTTGTTTCACAGCTACCACTGCTCCACTAATTTTGGTCAGATATTTTAGAGGTTTGTTTGATCACAAATGAACTCTCCCAACTAAGAGGACATGAGTAAATCACAGTAAATCCATTACCTCAAAGCATAAAACCCTGGATTGTCATTATCACAACAGTTTCATCTCTACATATGTCAGGCAGCACTTAGTATCTGGTTATGAAGAGACCAGTTTATGAAAACACCTGGGTATGACAATTATTGCTTTAACCTCACACAAAATATTTTTTGCAAATTTTCAAAAGACTCCATTTCTCCGACCAACAGAATATTTAGATTTAAGAGGTAGCATATGTTTTCCCAGATAAATTTTTAAATGTCATTGATATCATTTATTCTCAATATTTACTTGGAGTATGTATTCTTCACAGACCAATGTCTGGACCATAAGTTATAATACTTTATAGTCACAGAAATTACAATTTAGGGACTTCCCTGGTGGCACAGTGGTTAAGAACCCGCCTGCCAATGCAGGGGACACAGGTTCAAGCCCTGGTCCAGGAAGATCCCACATACCGTGGAGCAACTAAGCCTGTGCGCCACAACTACTGAGCCTGCTCTCTACAGCCCACAAGCCACAACTACTGAGCCCGCATGCTGCAACTACTGAAGCCTGTGCGCCTAGAGCCCATGTTCCGTAACAAGAGAAGCCACCGCAATAAGCCCGCGCACCGCAACGAAGAGTAGCCCCCGCTTGCCTCAACTAGAGTATGCCCGGGAACAGCAACGAAGACCCAATGCAGCCAAAAATAAATTAATTAGTTAATTATTTTTAAATTACAATTTAGAAAGTATCTAAGAGTATAAAGAAGAAATTGAACCAGTGAACCACCCAGTTAGTTATCCACCCAGTTAGTTATCTGTCTTAAATCTGTCGGCCATAAGCATCCAGAATCCCAAATTCCTCCATCACAAATGGGAACCCCCCGCCTCTGCTTGTGTTTGTAGACTGTCTGTGGACAGCCTGGACAGCTGTCTGTGGCACCGGTTCCCTCTCACTGCTCTCAAAGCCGCTCAGTGTTTTCTGGCACACTTCCAGCCTTTTTAGTTTTTTAATTCTCATGTTGTGTCTTTGAATAACAGAAAGAGTACACACACACAAAAACTTCTGCCTACTCACCAAGTCCTTCCGCTTTAGTCTGTTTGGACTGCTAACAAAACACCATGGATTAGGTGATTTATAAACAACAAAAATTAATTTTTCTGGAGGCTGGAAGTCCAAGATCAGGGTGTCAGTATAGTCAAGTGAGGGCTCTCTTCTGAGCTGTGGACTTACTGTTGTATCCTCACATGAAGGAATGAGCTAGGGAGTACTGTTAGGGGCCTCTTTTATAGGAACACTAATCGTTTATGAGGGCTCCACCCTCACGACCTAATTACCTCCCAAAGTCCCCACTTCCTAACACCATCACATTGGGTGTTAGGATCTAACGTGAATATTGGGGAGACACATACATTCAGATTATAGCATCTTCCATCACACCAAAGGATAGGATCCCACCTCTGAGTGAAGAAGAGGAGAGAAACCAATAAGGAATTTCAAAGTGCAAAAATATAAGCTGGAAAAAACTTACTAAGTAATAGCAGGGAAGAAATGATCAGAAGCTCACAGTAAATAATGATCTAGGAGTAAGTTAATAACATGACACTGCAATGTTTACAAAGCAATCTGAATATTAGAATGCACAAAAGCATCACTTTCTCCATATTAATCAGTTCTAGTCAGACTTTTATCAACATACACAGACTCTAATATAAGGGGGGGAAATGAAAAATTCAGGGCAGGTTCAGAATGCTGCCACCAAGATGATTAAAGTGCTCAGGGAGGTTTAATTATTGTCCTCTTCTGTGTAAAAGCCTCCCACACAGAGTACAGTGGCCATGGAAGAATGGAATAGAAGCCATGTATAAAGCATAGGGCATTGGACTCAGACATTTTCTAGCTTTGAGCGTTATCAAATAATTGATTCAAACAATGAACTGGATTAAGGACTCACTTTTGAAAATCTTTCAAAATAAGATAATTTTTCATTTCTCTGCACCTAAGAAAGGAATAGGTAAGATATTCTTTTAAGTTCTCTAGTTCAGTCAATTCTTGATTATCTGTGATTCTATACTGATTTATCAATTATTCAAACATTTTAGAGAAAAGCAATTTTTCTCCTGTAAAGCCGATATTTAACTATCAGCTACCCAATACCCTATCTTAGCTTTGGGGGCTCTTCAATTGTAAAACACCACAATATTGAAATTTTATTATCTACAATTCTGAAATGAATTCTTAATTTTGTTAGGCTCAATAAGAACTTAAAGTTTGTCTTGAACTAGAAAACATATGTACACTTGTTTAAAGAAAATCAGTCAGATTTTCTGAGTTCTAATTCCATTTTTCTCTCTCCCAACCCTGTTGAGTCACTTTAGTGAAGTAATTTCGTAATGGCACAAACAGGACAGAGCTGGAAAAAAAAAAGTAATATAACTTTACATCACCTGGAGTCTTTCCTATAGAAATTTTTAAATCTTTCTTTTTTTTTCATTGTTAAGGGCAAAGGTCTCAAGAAAATGAACTCCTGTAAACTTGTTATTCCCTCCCCAACATCTAATAAGCATTCCTACTGTGGGATTTTTTTCTTCTCAAAAGAAGTAAAAACAGAACCTAAGTAGCTCAGCAGGATATCTCTGAAAGATACTGTGTATTTTTTCTTTTCAATGGGACAACAAATTAACGTTTGATGTTCCCAAACTTCTTCTTTTTTTTTTTTTTTAATTTATTTTTGGCTGCGTTGCGTCTTCGTTGCTGCACGCTGGCTTTCTCTAGTTGCGGCGAGCGGGGGCTGCTCTTCGTTGCGGTGCGCGGGCTTCTCATTGCAGTGGCTTCTTTTGTTGGGGAGCACGGGCTCTAGGTGTACGGGCTTCAGTAGTTGTGGCACGTGGGCTCAGCAGTTGTGGCTCGTGGGCTCTAGAGCACAGGCTCAGTAGCTGTGACGCACGGGCTCAGTTGCTCCGTGGCATGTGGGATCTTCCCGGACCAGGGCTCGAACCTGTGTCCCCTGCATTGGCAGGCAGACTCTCAACCACTGAGCCACCAGGGAAGTCCCCCTAACTTCTTAATACTTCTACTTTTAAACAGTTAAAAGAGAAAAGACAAAAAAAAAAATCTGATTTTACAAAGATAAACTTTTGTTTTTGGAAGATGGAAACCAGATAAACTTTAGAACCCCTGAGAAAACTATTCAAAGAAAGACCAAATGAATAGTGGAGAACTTAGAAATAGTACAAAAAGAGAAAAAGAGAGACTTTTAAACATTGTTGCAAATAGTGGGCTTAATAATTTTTCCCATCTGCTTAACTAATCAGTAATGAGGAAGTACATGAAATATGTTACATGAAAATCTGAAGTCTTTGAGTATAAACCTTGAAAGTTTTGTAGTAATTCCTTATAAATGTTACTCTTGAAAATTTTTTAAAAATCTGGCTGTTAAGCATTCTCTAGAGATAACTGTCTTATATTCCTCTAATACTTTAGACTTCTTCCACCAATGTCAAATAAAAGTTTACTTTTCCCAATGCTAACACGTTAAACATGCCAAGTAACTGGTAATGTTAACATTTTTTGCTTATAAATCTTAAGGGTATAAAGGTTACAAATGATAGAATTTAGATAAATTTATATTTTATCAAAGAAAAGCCCACTTTCATAATTATACATATACCTTTAGATATTTTTCTAGGTAAAAGTATTTACCTATAGCTGTGTATATAAATACAAAATAATGTAGTGTGGTATGGCATTTAACTAAATTATACAAGCTACTGAATTACTTTTGCTAGTGTTGTTTTTTTCCTTAAGTGGGTGTTTCTATGCTTTTACACATTTAGCCTAGAGCCTTACATGTAGTTAGTGCTCAATAAATACCAGTGATTTATTTGGGAAGAGGGAAGAGTCCTAACATGCACAATCACTCCATTTTGCTTTGCTTGCTAAATTCAGACAGGCTCAAGAAATTAGGAACTTTTGCTGTTTGAAAGACATTGTTTACAAAATGATAATGTAGTCCCAGACTGGGGAAAATTATTTGCAACACATATATCTGATCAAGGACTTGAATCCAAAACAAATTTAAAAACTCTCACAACTCAATAGGAAAAAGACCTACTTCTTACTGAGCTAGCCCAATTTTTCTAACAGAAAAATATTTGAACAAACAATTTGCCAGAGAAGATTTATAGGTGCTAAATAAACACAGGAAAAAATGCCCAACATCGTTAGTCATTAGAGAAATGCAAATTAAAACTACAGTGAGATATTGCTACAAACTAACCAGAATGGCAAAAATTTTTTAACTGACAATACCAAGTGTTGGTGAGGATGCAGAGCAACTGGAACTCTCATCTACTGTTCCTGGAGTGTAAAATGTTTCAATCACTTTGGAAAATAATTTGGCAGTCATAAAGTTAAATGCACATTTGCTCTTTGACCTCAGTCCCATTCCTAGGTATTTGCCCAAAAGAAATGAAAAGATATGTGCATACAAAGAGCTGTAGGCTATTTTCTATAGCTGCCTTATTCATAATTGTTAAAAACTGGATAAAACCCAAACATCCATGGACTGCTGAATGAATAAATAAATCACGATATAACCATACAATGGAATTTTACTCAGACAACGAAAAAGAAAACCATTAAAAATGCAATGACATGGATGAATTTTAGAAGTCATATGCTAAGTGAAAGAAGTCAGATACCAAAAAAATCTACACATGATTTAATTTGTATGACATTCTGAAAAAGGCAAAATTATAGGGAGAGAAAACAGATTGGTTGTTCCCAGGGACTGGGAGTGAGAAAGAGGAATGATTACATAGGTCCTTGAAAGAGGCTTTACGGGTGATGGAAAGATTCTATATCTAAATTGTGACAGAGGTTGCATGACTGACTGTATGCTTTTTTTCAAAACTTAAAAAATTGTAAATTTTAAAAGGGTAATTTTTACTTTATGTAAATTATACCTCAATAGTCCTGACTTTTGCAAAAAGGATATGCGTGTGAGTGCGTGTACATCCGTGGGTGTGACTGCATGCCCACACAAACGCACATAAAATGATGGCCAACCAAGCAGCTTGCCTTCCCATGAGGATGACAGCTAGAAGGAATGAGTAGGGCCCTTTCACTGGTTAACTCTAAGCCATTAGAGCATTTCAAAAAAAAAACAACCACTACCGACAACTGCCGTCAATCAGCACTTTCCCACCTCCACCCCTAGTCAAATAACCAGACACTTCACATTTTATTTGATTTGGCTTTTTGCTTTTTTTCCTTTTAAGTGTTAAATTGTCAAGTTGGTGCCCCAAGCAGCCCCACCTGCCCTAACATGCTTCACATGCCCTTTTACAGGATCTTAAACGTAACCGGAGTCATTTTCTAAAAGGCGATAATGGAAATGTTATGGGCAGATTGCAGCGCACAAGTGCATAGTAAAGCCTTTACTTAAATGGAACCTACCCACAAAAGTAGGAACCTCAACATCACCACAGCAGGTCCACGGCGGTGATGGCAATGGAAGAAATATTATCAGAAGGATTCATTTCCACCTTACTTTAGACCTTTTGCCGTAATTCCTTATATAAAAATCTTTTTTTCCTTGACCATTAATACTGATAATTATATCTGTATTTCTTAAGAATATTATGAGTTGCCATTTCTGCATAGTAGCAGATTGAATTTATTCACCTTACGGATATATTATTATCACAGATAATAACTGCAGCATGATAATTATCATTAATTATTCATTTGGATTAAGAGGCAAATAGGCTTGTATTCAAGGGTCTTCCAGAGCACCGTTCATTGTTCCCGAGCCCTGTGTGCCAGTGTGACTAATTCAGACTCTTTTCAGAGCCACTGTTGACATCTGACGGGTCCCATATGTATTTATTTGAAAATGTAATAAAAGGAATAAGTGCACCATTTCAGAATGGAGTCACTAAAATAGACTTATGGTTTCTTCTTTGCCTTTTAAGTGAGGGTATGCAATTGTCTGCTAAAACCAGGCAGCGTGAGCATTGCTTCCATATGTGTGTATGTATTCCCTTTCTTTGCATCCTTGCCTCAGACTATTTAAGCTCATATAAGCCTGTATATTTACAGAATAGCTTTTTGCAAAAACTAGTAATGTGGTAAGTCATATACTTTATATTTCATTGAACAAAATGTTTTAGCAGGGTTGTTTATGCTTGTGTTTGAAGCTGACTTAAGTTTAATATGCAAAAAGAGCCTCTGCAAAGTTTAGAAAATCTGTAGAGAAATCAAGAAGAGAGAGGAGATGGAAAAGGAAAAAAGAATGATACATCTTATAAACAGGAATGCTTTTGGTTGATTTTTTAGCTAGCGTACACCCAAATTGAGATGTATATATTCACAGTCTCTCTTCTTTTGTTTCTTCTTTTGGTCCTATTCTTATTTTTTTGTAATTTTTCATTCATATTTATACTTTTAAAAGAGATATCAAATGACAGTTTGAAGACTCTGCCAGTAGAGCTAATATTTAACACAGGATACAGTTCTTGAATGTTCTTGACGTAGTTAGTTAGGACTGCCTTTTGAAATGATGGCAGAGGTTTTTTTTTTTCTTTCTTTGTCTCTATTAGTGATGCAAGAGAGGGGCATATACACTGTGCTAAATGTTGCTTTTTAAAAAGTCTTGTGCTTACATGTGTCAATATACTTTCATGCCGCCATTTGTTTTCTTTTTCACGACATTTGTCTGAGCTACTATCGGGCAGCTAGCATTATTCCCATTTATAGATGAGGAAATTAAGCTACTAGAAGATTAAGTCGTGTTTAATTAAGAGCACAAAGTGGCAGAACGAAATCAGGAAGCCATGTCTCCTGCCTCCTCATGCCTCTTACGGTGCGCAGCTGGGAACTGTCTGACATGGGTGATGGAGAAACATAGGGAAGAACTTTGAAAATTCTACCAGATGGAACTGCTCCGAATTTCAGGGCATGAAAGGACCTCGGGAGTGGTGGCTGTAAGGCTCTGCTGGTGTTGTTACTCCATGCAGCTTCTATCGGTACTGACAATAGCGCCCTCACTATTCACCCTGCTCCTATTGCTCGCACTGATAAATTCCAGTGTGGGCTTTCAAGTCTGATAGAAAAGTGATGGTCAGAGACTCCTTTGTGAGCAGTATACTCATGCTGTTGTAATGCAGACTACACTCCTGAGTAGAAATCTCATTTTTAATCTATCATACTTATAATAATTACTAGTAGTACTTAATAAACACTATATGCCAATAACTGCACTAAACAAATTTCATACATTACATGCAGAGAAAACAGGTGCCCAAGCAGCTTGCCCTTACTTAGGAGTTATTTAGGAAGAAGTCTCGATCTATGAGAAATTGGTTTGACAATTTACAAAGTTGGAGAAGGCATTTAAAACATTTCTTCCTGGGAATGTGAACATTAAACTTACTATCCACCTACTCATCCTACAAGTATCTGTATACTCACTGTGGTATCCAGCTCTATTCCAGGTACCAGGAGTATAACTCTGAATAACACAAAGCCCCTATGTCTTAGTCCATTCAAGCTCTATAACAGAATATCATAGCCTGGTGGCTTATAAACAAGGGATATTAATTTCTTACAGTTCTGGAGGCTGGGAAGTCTAAGATCAGGGTGCTGGCAGGTTTGGTGTCTGGTGAGGGTCCACTTCCTGTTTCATAGACAGCTGTCTTCTTGCTGTGTCCTCACATGGCAGCAGAATGAGAGAACTCTCCAGGAGCCTCTTTTATTAGGGCACTAATCCCATGCACGAGGGTTCCATCCTCATGACCCAATAGCCTCCCAAAGGTCCCACCTCCAAATGCCATCACATTGGGGTTTAGGTTTCAACATATGAATTTTGAGAGGACACAAACATTCAGTCTAGTCTATAGCACCCTGCCCTTAGGTGGTGTACATTTTAGTGGGGGAAGCAGATGGTACACAAATATTTCATAGTAGTGAAAAGTGCCATGTAGAAAAACAATGTAAAGTAAGGCAGTAAAGACAGACAAGTGTAATCAGCGGCAGCTCCTTAAGATGGGGCCATGAAAGAAGGCCCAGCTAGGGGATGTGAAATGTGAAATGAGCAAAGATGTTATCGTGGGTAGACTCTGGGGTGCATCCCAGGCAGAAGAGCAGCAAACGCAAAGAGATTAATAAGAGCGAGAATTTTCAAAAGAAGAATCAGAACCCACAAAGCATCTTGCACCAGATAAAAATGTTCTTGCCAATGATATTTAATTTGTTGTCAGTCTCTTTAATTTTCCTCTGAACATTTTTCTCTCTTGCTCTGAATGTGATTCTCTTCTGGCTGAGTCTCTTTGATCTGATTGTTTATGTATCTCTTTTTGGTCATGTTATGTTGACATTTCTGTCAACCCCCTGAAATCAGATTCTAAAAATGGAATATTCTTCTAATAGTCATGATCACTTGAATATAAAACAACCTGGCACATGAAAAAACAGAGCACTAAATTACAGTTGCTTTACAATTGAATTACAATAAGTTTTGATGGATTGGAGGAAGAGACCAAATTACATGTCTCTCCTGATGCTTTCCCTTCTTCTGAAAGGAATACTGACTTTAAATCAATCATACCTATGAAAAAAGAATAGCTAAGAGCTAGAATCTCTTGAAAGCCCACTTTGTGTAAGGGGCTCCACTGAGCACTTCACATGTTATTTCTAATCCTTACAGAAATCCTGTGCAGTAAGCATCATTACCCCCATTTTAGGGAAGGAAGCTGAGGCTCAAATAGAACAGCTGTTCAAAGTTTATCCAGCCATGTTTCCCTTGCTCCAAAGCCTCTGATCTTAACCATTATCTCCTATTTACAGTTGGGAGATGGCAAGGGTTTTGAAGCCTGGGGGTGACATAGTCAGATTTCTGTTTAAAATAGAAATTTCTGGCAGCAGTATGAAGGGTGGGTCAGAAAGGGATGAGCCTGGAGTTAAGAGAAGTGGGAGATAATTTCAGTTCAGGAGAGAGACCTTAAACTAGCAACATTGTCAGTAGTGATGGCAGGAACAATCGGCTACCCTTTGGAGGATGCCTATGGACCCTCCTATCCAAAATCAGGTGAATGTGGGTAGAAATGCCTATTCAAATAAGCCACACACTGATAACTTTATCATGTTTTCTGTAATCTTCTTATAGAGAAGAACACTGCCCTCTATTGCTTTTTGTCTTGTGGTTCTCAGGGGTCCAAACTATGCCTGAAAAGGGGGTACTATCCACTTGTCAGTGGGCACAGCTGTGGAGAGTTTAAAATGAGCCACTTGATGACCAATAAAGGGGTCCCAAATCAATTGTCAGCTCACAGCAGGCACTCAGGAATCTCAACCGGGTCTTCTAAGGCAAATACAGACTTCAGCTCCCTGCCCTGACACAAGTGATAAACAGGCTCTGATATGTTTGTACAATTGCACAATTTTCAAACTTTATTGAAAATGTTAGTAACTGTAATTCAGTTCCCTAATCTAAATTGCTATACAGAATGCATTGAATATACCTTTTTTGCCTTGCTCTTGAAAAGATGGAATAATTATGAATATCAATGGCTTCTTTTTCCTTCATGTAAAAAAGGCATTATATACATAGAAGTCAAATAGAGTATTAGAGAGAAACAGACGCAGTGTAATAATGATAAGAAGCCATAATATCTGCGTGGAGGTGGATGCAAAATTGCCACTCATTACTCAAATGGGGAGAAAGTTAGTAGGCAATTAGCAACAGCAAATGCCAAGTGGAAGGATAATTTGTAAGACAACAATAAGCATAGTCTGTACCAATGAGGCAGAAAGAAAGAGGAAGCAGAAGTGCCAATAAAACAAGCAGAGCAGCACGGGAAGGACTATGGTAGCAAAATGAGAAAATAAAACGAATCTTTCCCATTCCTCATCATAACTTCCAGCATTTTCAGTTTTCAGCTTGTTCTGGACTTGCAGTGGAAATAGCCAAGTTTAGAAAATTATAGTAATAATAAAGCCACATTATGTGAAAATGCCTGCTTTCAGCTAACTAAGCTTGTTTCAGCTAACTAAACATCACTTTCTCACAGGCAAGCTCTTCTGAAAAAAAAAAAAAAAGAGTTATAAAAATAGAAAGCAATGACTCAGCCCTTGAAAATCAAAGAACAAATAATTATACAATCAGAGAAGAAGGACCCGAGGGATATAGATCAGTCTGCTCGGCTATATCCATACACCCAGGAAATAATTACGGTGAAGATTTTTTTAAAATAAAAAAAAAATGATTGGAAAGATAATCTCAGAACATCTAATACATCGACTAATTTTCAGTGTTTATCTGACCTAAAGCATTCCAGACCAAGTAAAATATGTCTTAGTTTCAATGATCTTTAGAGAGATTATCATTTTCCTCCATAATATATTCATTATGCAGAGAAGCTCTTTATACATGTGTAGATATAACTGTTTGTGTGTGTCATGTATACAATGATGAAGCTGCAAATAATAATATATATAAACATTTCTTAAATAATTGAAGAAATTCTTAAGTGTGTACTTTGCTACATATTTCATATTCATTATCTCATTGAATCCTCACAGCCCTATAAGGTTAGTGCTGTTATCTCATTCTCATATATGAAGAATCTGAGCCTTAAAACTTTCATTTCTTGCTCAAAGTGAAGCTGAATTTTCAACTCACCTCTGTCATGTTGTTAAGCCTGAGCAATAACAATAAAGAATGCAAAACAAATTATAGTTGAGAAGAGCATTCTAGAAAATAACAGGAACCCAGGGTCAAAGAGATTAAGTTAGAATCCTGGCTCTGTTCATGCTACTCTCCTATTTAAAACCATCCAACAGCTTAGTTCACTTAATCCTCCCAAAAGCGCTATGGAGGTAGAATGCTGAGAGTGACGATAGTGAAGAAAATGAAGATGATGGGTCATGGTGATGATAATTATGGCGATAATAATGATAATATGAAGAGAAAGAGGATGGTGATGGTGATGATAATGACGATGTCCATTTACAGATTAGGAAAAATGAGAGGTTATGTAACCTGCTCAGAGTCAAACGGCTAAAGGAGAAGCCGAGTTAATCCTGACTACAGAGTCTGTGATTTTAGCCACTCTACTAAAATCCTGGAACATTCTTTCCCCACCTAAGTACCGTTGTTCACATCTCAGTGGTATTAGCTTTCTCTTGCTGCGTAACAAATTACCACAAACTTAGCAGCCTAACACATGCACTGACCACTTCACAGTTCCTATGGATCAGAAGCTTGAGTTCAGTCCAGTTGCCCCTCGGCTCAGGGTGTCACCAGGCTGCAATCTACATTCCTTTCTGGAGCTCAAAGTCTTCTTCCAAGCCCACATGGTTGTTGGCAGAATTCAGTTCCTTGTTGTTGTAGGACTGAGGTTCTTGCTTTCCTGTTGACTGTCAGCCAGGGTCCTCTCTCAGCTTCCAGAGGCCCCCACAATTCTTTGCCATATGGCCCACTCACAGACCCTCTCACAACAGGGCAGCCTACTTCTCCAAATCCAGGTGGCAAATCTCTCTGACTTCTAGTTTCCTGTAAAGAGCTTGCCTGATCAGGTCAGCCCACCCAAGAGACTCTCCCCTTTGGTTAACTTAAAATTAGCAGATTAGGAGCCTTAATTACATATGCAAAATCCTTCCACCTTTGCCGTACCATGTAATAAAATCACAGGAGTAATATCCTATCACTTTTGCCATATTCTACGGACAGAAGTAAGTTGAGTAAGTTACAGGTCTTGCTCTCACTCAAGGGGAAGGGATTATACAAAGGCCTGATTCCCCGGAGGTCATCTTGGAGTTATTTCTACTATGTCATATTTAACATTACTTCCTTTAGGAGTTCTTTGCTGTTCCCTACAACTGAATTACTCTCCAACTCACATGTGTCTTCCTGTACTTTCCTGTCATAGAATGATCCCACAGTATCATGATGGGTTATTCCACACTGGATGTCAAGCCCTTCCAGCCAGAGCTTTTATCTTGTTCACCATGGTATGCCCAGCATCCCTCTCAATTCCTGACATCTTGTCAGCATGTGATGAACAGGATAGGTTATTATTCAAACAGCATTTCTTCAGGAATATTAGTGCCTGACAATAAATAAGGCTTACATGTCATATTATCTTCTTGGATTTCTACTCAGTTCTCATATTCAGCCAATATTTTCATAGACACATATAATAACTAAAGTCTACATTATACTAACAAATAACAACTATAACAAACGTGTAACAGTCTTCACATCGTCACTAACAGTGGATTTCTGATTCATTTAATTTCTCACTGGTTTCTGATAGAGATATTCTCATCCATCAAATGTGAATTATATCTTGTAGTTTCACAATGTATTATTAAGAAAGCAAAACTTCAAGTTGAATCCTTCAGCTTTATATAAATGAATAAAGAAAATAGATTTACCTAATTGAAGACCAAAAAATAGTCCTGAAATTCAGGGTTAAAATGAAAAAAGGACAAACCATGGAAATATTATAGTACCATGATGTTTTAAAATACCTTCAGGCAAGGAAGTCTGTGAGGAAAACAAAATAGAATATTTTGTAACAAAGTAGAGGGCAAAGTTGAGGAAATAGAAAATAGTTCCACAGGGGGAAAAATGTTTTTAAGTCCCAAGCCGTAATTCCACCATGCCTTACTCTAGATAAGCAATTCAACACTACAGTGGAAACAACAAACTGACATTCATCATTCACTTAAAAATCCACAATGCTATGTTTCTGCATTCATGGGTAACAAATTCCATAATATTTCCCTTGAATAACATATCTGAAATGTATCTAAACTTTTTCACCAGTGGAGGCAAAGAATCACACAGATATTTTTTCAAGTTGTAGCTGAAACTCCATGAAGTTTGAACTATGTATTTTATTTTAGCCTTTATGCATGTAAAGAACCACAATGTGGACAATATTTTAAGAGTCTTTTGCTCTGTTTCTGGGAGAGTCTGTCACTGGGATAATCACAAAAACGTGCCCACTCTGTAATTATTTAAGACTAAAAAAGACTTGCTCAGAATTTGGAAGACATTCAAACTACTGCCTACAGCAGTCTTTCTAAAAAGTTCTAAGGAGACTCCATAACCAGTTTATTGCTCCATTAAACAAAAGTAGATCTTTCCCTGACATGACTTCAGGATCCTCTATTAGTGAAGGACCTAGCTTCAAAATTCCCAACGAGAAAGCTTGTAAATCATGCATGAAAATAAATATAAGTCCAAGTGCTGTGGGCTGCTCAGAGGGGAGGCAGGAGGAAAAGATAGAGAAGGAATGTTTTTTAAAAAGTCAGACAATAAATAAATGAAAATAAGAAACTGGGTCTAAAATAACAGAACTTGTTTTTATTTTGTGCTCTATCTGTGTTTGCAAACAGACCCAGAGTATGCGCTGTACCAGCCATTTGCGTTCGTTGCCCTAGTGAAAAGAGCAAGAGCAAAGAAGCAGCCCAAGGGCCAACAAAGCTTTTGCGGGCAGGGGAGAAATTAGCAATAAAATGATATCTCAGATCTATATTTGTCAGCCTCTTGCAGTAAACTCTGCTTTCTCCTGTCTATTAATAGTTGGCACTTCTGCAAATCTGTAGTTCAAAGATAGCCGATGTCCATAAAGATGACCTGAGCGCCGAGGGAGCCCAGAGAGCTTCCTGCCCCATCAAGAGAGGTCACATGCCCATGGTGCCCTGTGCACCGACCATTCCAGCCAGGCTTGTGCTCTTCTGCAACACATCCTACAAGGAAGCCCAGAATCCCTTCCCCTGCTCACATGGCACTTTGCCCAGAGTAGGGGCCTCCAAAAAACTTGTTGAATGAATGAATGGAAGTCAATGCTATAGGACTTTTTTTTTTTTCTGTTCAGACATTTTAATTCCTTGGGCTTCAGTGGAAGGCACTTTTCTCTAGTGCATATTGGTGATCTTCCTCTGAATTCTTGAGGACTTCCTCCTCTCCTGCATATCTTATACTAATGTGTGGCTGTACTCTACCCAAAGACCTCTCATCATTTCTTTCACACATTCCCTTCTTAATACTCTCATTGCCCACAGCAGGATCTGGCATGTAGGAAGTGCTCAATAAACAGTTGCCAAACAAATGAATCAATATACAAAATGATACATTGCCTCTACAACATTTTCTTTCTTTCCTGAATTGCTGTGGGAGGTCCTCCATTGGACCTACTACTTAACGTACATACACTTTATTCTATATCACATTAGCCATTATTTCATGGACATGCCTAGATTTTTCCCTATTTTACCCTCCTTCCTGAATGTCTTCATGTTTGAGTCCATCTGTGGACATTCCTTTTATCCTCCAAGGCCTAGTTCAAATCCCCCTTCCTCCAGGAAGCCTTCCCTGTTACCCTTGGCTATAGCCTCCCCTGCTCCAAAGTTAATCCTCTACTCCATTAATTCTCTCACAAAGAAGCTTAACATTAAATGTAATAAGTAAAATTTTACTTTAGGAATTCTAGTGCTTTATGTTTAAGATGAAAATTACTTTAGATTTAACCATAGAAATTTGGGATATTTGTTTAAGGCTGTTTATCCTCTAATAAAAGAAGAACAATGAAAAGGTGAATATATTAACTGTACCCAAAGTCTGATATTTACTCTCAATATTATATATGGACTAAAAATCAATTTAGTTTGGTTTTTTAAAAGTAAGAAAACACAGTAACAGTTGTAAAAATTTTGAGGCAATCTGTTAATTGACTGATTTTTAATTTTAAAAACAGCTTTCCCAAATGCTAAATAGAAAAGACCTAAGCTTTGGATTTCTGAACAGATAGCACAGTACTCCATGTTTTTAAAACTGCTCAATCGATTCGATTAGTGAATGTTTCTCACAAGGTTTGTAAATGGCATTTGCAACAAGGACTGTTTTTGCTCCCCCAAGATAAACCAGTTAGGCTTGACAGCTTGTTTAAAATAGCACCCTGAAGACACATTCTATGGTGCTCAACTGTATAAATATACATTTGAGATACACACTCTGGCTCATAACATTTGTTAAACATCTGAAATGTGAAGTCAATCCAGTTAGTGTGTTCTTTGCACCTCCTTAAATAGTGTGAAGGGAATGAGCCTCCAGATCTTACAAGTGCATCTATACATGCCTACTTCAACTGGCATGTACCATTGTGGAAGTCAGAAAATAATTCAGAGACCCTAATGAAGAGAAAGAGATGGAGGACCCATATAGACATTATGAAAATATATGGCAAGCAAAGATGGAACACCAGCTATGAGATATGAGAGGCTCAGGGAAATGGTCCTCTGCTAAGGCATACTCTTGCAGGGTCTAAATGTCTACCATTAAGAGCTCATCCCTTTGGATCAAAATATCCCATAGGAATGCTCTATTAAAATGTAAAAGATACAGATCAGCTATCAGCAACATAGGCTCACAAAAGAGTCAATAATTTCCCTGAAAAACCAAGAAGAATGGATTTGACTGAAGACCTGTAACAATAGTGACAAAATAGAATGTTCATGGCTCTGCTCCCACCAATTTCTTAAAAACCCCAGGTCTCTTCAAATTCCTTTGGGAATTCCCAAAGGCACTTTCATCTGTCTTCTAGGAACTCCTCCTCCTGGTTACCAAGGTGCTCCTACCATTTTGGTCATTTGATATTGTAGCTGCAGATAACCGAAGGGCCAACCATGCAATGAGGTCACCAAGGGCTCTATGATGGAGAACTCTGCCATCCAAAGGGGCCAGCTCTGCTGCCAATGCCATCGATACTGTGGTGGCTGATGCCTGATGTTTAAGGAATTCATATCTTTTCTAGGAAGCTATCTTTCCTGTCAGCCAAAGCTCTAGCCAACCAATGCTTCTTATGTCTTGAGCCTTAATGTATCAGCATTTTATAATTTTGCTCACTATTTTATTACAACTCCTGTGTCTCAGGACTCTGTGTTGAATCATTTGATTTTCATAGATGACTCCATGGTCACAAGGGCAAAAACCTTCACTAACCTTGCATGCAATTCTATTGGGTTTGGAGAATTAAACCTATTTAAATTCTTATAAATTCTCCAAGCATTAACTTACTATCTCTTTTCATGTTTTGCTTTTCCAATACCTCTCAGTATTATATTTTATTCTTTTCCACTTAGAAACCATTCTCCTTTACGAAGAAAATAGAAACAAATTGAATTTAAGAAAAGGCTGGCTCTTTCTTTGATATCTGTTAACATCATAACTTCATTGAACAGCAGACATGTACCTTCCTTTTCCACAATTTTTCTAGTTATTTGTGGTGATCTTGAACATGTATAAAACTTTACCTTGTATTGATCCACAACCATTCTGACTCAAGTCTTACAGATTTGTACTTATTTTCCGTACTTTTCCTTGGTCATGAGCTCTTTCTAGCTTATTTGGTATATTTAAAAATCTGAGCTCATGAGTCAGTTAATATTGTAGCTATTTTGGGTACCCCGACCTTCAATCTCATTTCCTTCTCACTTAAATTAATCTCACTTGCATAGTCAGAATTATATATTTTTTAAAACCTCTCATTCCTTTTAAAATCATATTTTTAAAAAGAGTCTGTCCATGGGATGTCTCTAATTTGGGGGATCTGTTTTCATGGGACAGATTTAGAATAGTATAAGGTAATGACCACAGTCTCTAGCGTCTAAGAAGTCAATGGGCAGCTTTTAGTCTGGCTGGAGGAGAAGAAACAATCCATAAATATTTGTTGAATAAGTGAATGAGTGAATAAATTGTGATCTCACTGAGCCTCAGTTTGCTCATCTGTAAAATGGTGACACAAATACCTATCCTACAGGACTGTTGTCAGAAGTAAATGTGCGAGAGGGCAGACAGCAGAAGCAAGAATAACTACAATCCTGCAGCCTGTGGAACAAAAACCACATTCACAGAAAGATAGACAAGATGAAAAGGCAGAGGGCTATGTACCAGATGAAGGAACAAGATAAAACCCCAGAAACACAACTAAATGAAGTGAAGATAGGCAAACTTGCAGAAAAATAATTCAGAATAATGATAGTGAAGATGATCCAGGACCTCAGAAAAAGAAAGGAGGCAAAGATCGAGAAGATGCAAGAAATGTTTAACAAAGACCTAGAAGAATTAAAGAACAAACAAACACAGATGAGCAATACAATAACTGAAATGAAAACTACATTAGAAGGAATCAATAGCAGAATAACTGAGGCAGAAGAACGGATAAGTGACCTGGAAGACAGAATGGTGGAATTCACTGCTGCGAAACAGAATAAAGATAAAAGAATGAAAAGAAATGAAGACAGCCTAAGAGACCTCTGGGACAACATTAAACGCAACAACATTCGCATTATAGGGGTCCCAGAAGGAGAAGAGAGAGAGAAAGGACCCGAGAAAATATTTGAAGAGATTACAGTCGAAAACTTCCCTAACATGGGAAAGGAAATAGCCACCAAGTCCAAGAAGTGCAGAGAGTCCCATACAGGGTAAACCCAAGGAGAAACAGGCCAAGGCGCATAGTAATCAAATTGGCAAAAACTAAAGACAAAGAAAAATTATTGAAAGCAGCAAGGAAAAAAGGACAAATAACATACAAGGGAACTCCTATAAGGTTAACAGCTGATTTCTCAGCAGAAACTCTACAACCCAGAAGGGAGTGACATGATATACTTAAAGTGATGAAAGGGAAGAACCTACAACCAAGATTACTCTACACGGCAAGGATCTCATTCACATTCGATGGAGAAATCAAAAGCTTTACAGACAAGCAAAAGCTAAGAGAATTCAGCACCACCAAACCAGCTCTACAACAAATGCTAAAGGAACTTCTCTAAGTGAGAAACACAAGAGAAGAAAAGGACCTACAAAAACAAACCCAAAACAATTAAGAAAATGGTCATAGGAACATACATATCGATAATTACCTTAAACGTGAATGGATTAAATGCTCCAACCGAAAGACACAGACTTGCTGAATGGATACAAAAACAAGACCCATATATATGCTGTCTACAAGAGACCCACTTCAGACCTAGGAACACATACAAACTGAAAGTGAGGGGAAGGAAAAAGTTATTCCATGCAAATGGAATCAAAAGAAAGCTGGAGTAGCAATACTCATATCAGATAAAATAGACTTTAAAATAAAGAATGTTACAAGAGACAAGGAAGGACACTACATAATGATCAAGGGATCAATCCAAGAAGAAGATATAACAATTAAAAATATATATGCAGCCAACATAGGAGCACCTCAATACATAAGGCAACTGCTAACAGCTATAAAAGGGGAAATCGACAGTAACACAATAATAGTGGGGGACTTAAACACCTCACTTACACCAATGGACAGATCATCCAAAATGAAAATAAATAAGGGTACACAAGCTTTAAATGACACAATAGACCAGATAGATTTAACTGATATTTAGAGGACATTCCATCCAAAAACAGCAGATTACACTTTCTTCTCAAGTGTGCACAGAACATTCTCCAGGATAGATCACACCTTGGGTCACAAATCAAGCCTCAGTAAATTTAAGAAAATTGAAATCATATCAAGCATCTTTTCTGACCACAACACTATGAGATTAGAAATCAATGACAGGGAAAAAAACGTAAAAAACACAAAAACATGGAGGCTAAACAATATGTTATTAAATAACCAAGAAATCACTGAAGAAATCAAAGAGGAAATCAAAAAATACCTAGAGACAAATGACAATGAAAACACGACGATCCAAAACCTATGGGATGTGGCAAAAGCAGTTCTAAGAGGGAAGTTTATAGCTATACAAGCCTACCTCAAGAAACAAGAAAAATCTCAAATAAACAATCTAACCTTACACCTAAAGGAACTAGAGAAAGAAGAACAAACAAAACCCAAAGTTAGCAGAAGGAAAGAAATCATAAAGATCAGAGCAGAAATAAATGAAATAGAAACAAAGAAAACAATAGCAAAGATCAATAAAACTAAAAGCTGGTTCTTTGAGAAGATAAACAAAATTGATAAACCATTAGCCAGACTAGTCAAGAAAAAGAGGGAAAGGACTCAAATAAATAAAATTAGAAGTGAAAAAGGAGAAGTTACAACAGACACGGGAGAAATACAAGGTATAAACTTCCAAGACTGAACCAGGAAGAAATAGAAAATATGAACAGACCAATCACAAGGAATGAAATTGAAACTGTGATTAAAAATCTTCCAACAAACAAAAGTCCAGGACCAGATGGCTTCACAGGTGAATTCTATCAAACATTTAGAGAAGAGCTAACACCCATCCTTCTCAAAATTTTCCAAAAAATTGCAGAGGAAGGAACACTCCCAAATGCGTTCTATGAGGCCACCATCACCCTGATACCAAAACCAGACAAAGATACTACAAAAAAAGAAAATTACAGACCAATATCACTGATGATATAGATGCAAAAATCCTCAACAAAATACTAGCAAACAGAATCCAACAACACATTAAAAGGATCATACACCATGATCAGGTGGGATTTATCCCAGGGATGCAAGGATTCTTCAATATACACAAATCAATCTATGTGATACACCATATTAACAAATTGAAGAAGAAAAACCATATGATCATCTCAATAGATGCAGAAAAAGCTTTTGACAAAATTCAATACCCATTTATGATAAAACCTCTCCAGAAAGTGGGCATAGAGGGAGCCTACCTCAACATAATAAAGGCCATATACAACAAACCCACAGCAAACATCATTCTCAATGGTGAAAAACTGAAAGCATTTCCTCTAAGATCAGGAACGAGACAAGGATGTCCACTCTCACCACTATTATTCAACATAGTTTTGGAAGTCCTAGCCACGGCAATCAGAGAAGAAAAAGAAATAAAAGGAATACAAATTGGAAAAGAAGAAGTAAAACTGTCACTGTTTGCAGATGACATGGTACTATACATACAGAATCCTAAAGATGCTACCAGAAAACTACTAGAGCTAATCAATGAATTTGGTAAAGTTGCAGGATACAAAATTAATGCACAGAAATCTCTAGCTTTCCTATACACTAATGATGAAAAATCTGAAAGAGAAATTAAGGAAACACTCCCATTTACCATTGCAACAAAAAGAATAAAATACCTAGGAATAAACCTACCTAGGGAGACAAAAGACCTTTATGCCGAAAACTATAAGAAACTGATGAAAGAAATTAAAGATGATACCAACAGATGGAGAGATATACCATGTTCTTGCATTGGAAGAATCAATATTGTGAAAATAACTAAACTACCCAAAGCAATCTACAGATTCAATGCAATCCCTATCAAATTACCAATGGCATTTTTTACCGAACTAGAACAAAAGATCTTAAAATTTGTATGGAGACACAAAAGACCCCGAATAGCCAAAGCAGTCTTGAGGGAAAAAAATGGAGCTGGAGGAATCAGACTCCCTGACTTATACTACAAAGTGACAGTAATCAAGACAATATGGTACTGGCACAAAAACAGAAACATAGATCAATGGAACCAGATAGAAAGGCCAGAGATAAACCCAGGCACCTATGGTCAACTAATCTATGACAAAGGAGGCAAGGATGTATAATGGAGAAAAGGCAGTCTCTTCAATAAGTGGTGCTGGGAAAACTGGACAGCTACATGTAAAAGAATGAAATTAGAACACTCCCTAACACCATACACATTAATAAACTCAAAATGGATTCAGACCTAAACGTAAGACCAGACACTATAAAACTCTTAGAGGAAAACATAGGCAGAACACTCTATGACATAAATCACAGCAAGATCTTTTTTGATCCACCTCCTAGAGTAATGGAAATAAAAAGAAAAATAAACAAATGGGACCTAATGAAACTTAAAAGCTTTTGCACAGCAAAGGAAACCATAAACAAGACCAAAAGACAACCCTTAGAAAGGGAGAAAGTATTTGCAAACGAATCAATGGACAAAGGATGAATCTCCAAAATATATAAACAGCTCATGCAGCTCAAAATTAGAAAAACAAACAACCCAATCCAAAAATGGGCAGAAGACCTAAATAGACATTTCTCCAAAGAAGACATACAGATGGCCAAGAAGCACATGAAAAGCTGCTCAATATCACTAATTTTTAGAGAAATGCAAATCAAAACTACAATGAGGTATCACCTCACACCAGTTAGAATGGGCATCATCAGAAAAATCTACAAACATAAATGCTGGAGAGGGTGTGGAGAAAAGGCAACCTTCTTGCACTATGGGTGGGAATGTAAATTGATACAGCCACTATGGAGAACAGTATGGATGTTCCTTAAAAAACTAAAAATAGCATTACCATACAACCCAGCAATCCCACTACTGGGCATATACCAGAGAAAACCATAATTCAAAAAGAAATATGCACCCTAATGTTCATTGTAGCACTATTTACAATAGCCAGGCCATGGAAGCAACATAAATGCCCATCGACAGGTGAATGGATAAAGAAGATGTGGTACATATATACAGTGGAATATTACTCAGCCATAAAAAGGAACAAAACTGGGTCATTTGTTGAGACGTGGATAGATCTAGAGACTGTCATACAGAGTGTGACAGAAAGAGAAAAACAAATATCGTATATTAACGCATATATGTGGAACCTAGAAAAATAGTACAGATGAACTGGTTTGCAGGGCAGAAATTGAGACACAGATGTAGAGAACAAATGTACGGACACCAAAGGGGGAAAGCGGCGGGGGGGGTGGGGGTGGTGTGATGAATTGGGCGATTGGGATTGACATGTATACACTGATGTGTGTCAAATTGATGACTAATAAGAAGTTGCTGTATAAAAAAATAAATAAAATAAAATTCAAAAAAAATAATTGAATAAAATTAAATTAAAAAAAAAAAGGAAGAAGTAAATGGGCTGTAAGGGAGCACTCCCAATGACAGCATCCTTCTTTTTAGCCTTGCATCAGTTCTGGGTTCACATGGGATTTAGGTAAGCTTGTAGGGCTGGCTGTTCTGATGGCTGGCTCTCTTAAAATCTTTAAGCTCTTATTTTTATTAAAATTATATATGCCCATACTTAAAGAGTCATCCAGGTCTACAAGTTTTGTTAACAATCAGCTGTCATTAACCTTTTCCCCCACCACCTCCATTTCCCCTCCTTCAAAGGTAATCACTTTTAACATTTTAAACTGATTCTATTAATATTTACCTCCATATTTCAAAATGACACACTTATGTTGCTGTTTATTCAGTTTTCCAATTCCAGACATTATCTTTTGACTTCCCACATAGAAGATTAGCACCTAACACTCTTTCCATCCTTGTCTCCATCACGCCCAAATGCCCATTTCTCGGGCCCCATCCTCCCAATATACTTATTTTAAATGCTTGATTAGATCAACATCCAGCATGGACGTTATTTTGACTCTGTGTACCATTCAAGGCTAAGCTGTGGGATAAACAGTGATTACCTTTCCTTTCCTGCACATTTTAAATTATTTCTGGCAATTACAATTATGTTTGTTTCCTTAGCTTTCTGTGTTCTTGTCTCAGATTGATTTCAAACTTAACGTGTCCAAAATGACATTTCCCCCTCCCAATCTTATTCTTCTCCCAGTCTTCTCATCTCCATGAATGGCCTTTCCTCCAATTGCTAAAATCACCCTTATTCCTCCCTTCTCTCCACCCCTCTCACTTAATCTTTAAGCAGGATACAGCCAAAACATATCTTGAATCTATCCTCCCATCTCCAATGCCACCAGCTGGCCCCAGCCCTTCCTTGCTTCACTTAGATTTTGTCATGGAGGCGTGTAACTGGCATTCCCTCTTCTGCTCTCCTCCCTCTCTGGTTCATTCATCATACAGCAGAGGGTCCTTCAAAAAATGCAAGCTAGACTGTGTTGCTTCACTATATGAACTCCTCAGTGACTTCCTGTTGTAATTCATGGAGAAACCGTATAAGGTTCACTCTGCTCCAGTCCCACTGGCCTTTTGTCAGTTCCTGGGACACACTAACCCTATTCTTGCTGCTGGGCTTTAACTGTTCCCTCCACTTGGAATGTTCTTCCCAAATTCTCTTCATTGCTGCTCTTTTTCATCTTGCAGCCACTTCTCAAAGAGGCTTCCTTGCCTGCTCTATATAAAGCAGGTTTCACCTGGAACTATCTCATCACTCTGTTTGTTTCCTTCATAGAAGCAGTCACAATTGTAATTATTTATTTCTTCTTTTTTTCTTCATAATGTAAACTCCATGAGAACAAGGGCCTTGTCCCTTTCGATCTTTATTATATTCCCAACATCCAATACAATGCAAGATACTTGAAAGAGGTCCAATCGGTACCTAGTGACTAAATGTTGGAATGTAAGGGATGACTAAATGTTGAATGCTTTTATTTTAGAAAGGCAAATAAATTACCACGGTTTCCATGTAGATGTGATGGTCGTGCTGGTACGATTAATCAGATTCAGAACCCCAGTGACGAGAAAGGTAGACCAACAGACATGAGCAGGCTGTCAGGATCTGTCCTATTCAATACCTGTGACAGTAATTTACATGAAGAATAGAAAATATGCTTTTCCAGGTCTGCATGTGACATAGGACCAGCTGGAGTAGCTTCCTGGGGTTCAGGAAGACAAAGAGGGCTTGGGGTAATGAGGCAGGTGGAGTGACATCAGGGTCGGAACTGGAAAGATGCTGTTTGAACTGATAAGGACAGACAGGACATCTACTAGGACCCAGGGAATCATCTAACTGCTAACAGGAAGGGGACATGCTGACTGATCAAAGGTTTGTGTCACTGTCATTGTTGTTAGGAAGCATTCCCACAGCTTTATTCATTCACTACTCCACCTACCACAGTAGGGCCAGTTCCTGCCCATAAGGAATTCACAATCTTACTTTTAGCTACAACAGTTGGGATACAGGCTCCAGACACAGGTATTGTCACACTACCCTGTAATCCCACAAATGTCACACAGCTTGGGATGCCTACTTCTGGGGGTCATATTTTAAGAAAAGTATTGCCAGGCTGTAGGATTTTCAGAATTCTAAAAGTTAGAACATGTGATAAAAAAATTAATTACGGGAAAATGGAGCTGTTTAATTAATTACGGGAAAATGGAGCTGTTTAACCCAGGAAGATTGATTATTTGAGAGAGCCAAGAGGCTCCTCCAATATTTTGAAAGTGCTGTGTCATAACTGTGATGGTCCCTGTACCACTGTTCTGAGCGACAGGGCTGGGCGCACGGATGGAAGCTGAGGGAGGGAGATTCCACCCCAAGACGAGGTGTGTTCTAACAAACAAAGACCTACCACTTCTCTACGGTCTCATAACAGGACCTGCTCCCTAGCAAAGTAGTGAGTCATAGCTCCTGGGGTTTGCAAGCGTATCCAGCATGACCTTTAGAAGTACATAGAAGGGACACGTGTGCAATGAGAGACGGGTGCCTCTCAGGTGCCTTCTGACCCTAAACGCAGTGATACTTAGCCAGGGGAAAGTCCACAGAGGCCCAACCAGTTTAAGCCTATATTTAAAGACAGTTAGAAAGAGCATAAGTTAAGCCACTTTCCTGTTTGTACTAAGATTTACTTTTGTGCACTTATTCTCTGTGGAAACAGTGGACTTGGTGCACGCAACATTCCTCATAAAGCTCTCCTAGTATCATTGATCAGGCTACCTGGCTGGTGATCATAAATGAATAAACAGATATAAATTCCCAAAGAAGCAGACACTCGGTTCTGTTTTTATATACACTAAATGCCATTTTTTCTGCTACATCCTACGATAGCAGAGGAGGTTTTAGATGATTAGATAACACAGAGAGTTAAACTGGGAACCTTTTTCCTAATAAAAGAAAATCATGAATATGTGCTTTTCTGGCAGGCTTTAATACTTCTCACTACCAACCTCCCCTCCACTCTACACACAGACACACACACACGCGCGCACACACACACACGCCATATGGCTTCTCTTGGCAGAGTCAATTGAATATGGCTGAAGTGTGTTAACTGATATCTTCATCCCAGCACTCACACTAAACTTGCCCTGATAAAAATGTTTTT
This sequence comes from Balaenoptera musculus, assembly GCF_009873245.2. Lineage (NCBI taxonomy): Eukaryota > Metazoa > Chordata > Mammalia > Artiodactyla > Balaenopteridae > Balaenoptera > Balaenoptera musculus. The sequence continues at coordinate 51,901,504 of NC_045802.1, forward strand.
ATTAATAACCTAAACATTTAATGAGAGCTCTATCTTTAAAAAGAAATATCCACTGCTCTTTTTACACTAAATTTATAATGAGCCTTTGGGAAATTTCTGAAGTTCTTACACACATATTAATTCCCATTAATTAACTTAAAAGGCTAAAATGCAAATAAAAGTAGTTTCAGTCTTTAGAAAGGGCAGGACTCAGAGCAGGAGAAGAATTCCTGACTCAGATGTCTTCCATATTCAACTGAGCTGCTGCCTTCTTGCTTCTAACTCCCTGCTAGGATCGGTATTGGGCTACAGCAAGACTTGGTGAAAGCTCCCCACGAAGGTGGGGCTATGTCTCCATAGAAGCATGTCAGGAGTTGAGTGAGGTGGTAGAAAGACCATACACAGGCTAAGTCCGAGACCCAGCTATATCTTATATGACCTCATACAAGTTATTTAGTTCCACGTGGAAGTAAAGAGATACACCACAAAGCAATATACATCAGCAGTGAATGGTGATCACAAAAGTATTTTTCTGATTCTATATCTTGCTAACGTTAGAAATATCTAAGGGAATCCCCCCAGCTCTATTTAGAAATTGGCAAAAATGACATTATCCCTGTTTTCTTTTTTTTTAATTAAATTTTTTACTGTAGTATAGTTGATTTACAATGTTTTGTTAGTTTCTGCTGTACAGCAAAGTGAATCAGTTATACATATACGTATATCCACTCTTTTTTAGATTCTATTCCCATATAGGTCATTACAGAGTATTGAGTAGAGTTCCCTGTGCTATACAGTAGGTTCTTACTAGTTATCTATTTTATATGTAGTAGATGTGTTTATATATAGTAGATGTGTATACGTCAATCCCAATCTCTCAATTTAACCCTCTCCCCCGCCATCCCCATCTTCAACAGAAGAAAAATGCAGGAGAAAAGTCAAAGAATTTCTCCCCAAACATGAAGTTCTGAGATACATGGAAAATTATTTCAAGCGGGGAGAAAACAGCTATTACGTCCATGATGCCAAGATAATATCAGTGTTTCCCTAGGCCCTGGGATCATTTGAAAGGGAGCTGCAGTAGTGTTCTTACTTAGCAAGACACCCCTCCCCAAACACAGAGCTACACAAGCATCCCTCCAACATTACGTGTTGACAAATGGCCAACTCAGAATTTGAACCTGGATTTGAAAGCTGATGCTTGGGCTGCTAAACCCTTCCTCCAGCATAATAGCCTCATAGAAGGAGGCTGCTGGCAGGCATTCTTCCTCAGCTGGCCTCGGAACTACTGCGGCTCTCTGATTGTCCTACAGGAAGCTCTGCCACAGGAGGGGAAGTAATTATGCGCCCAAGGAAGGCAAAGGATGTACTCGGTTTGCTTACAGCATGGGAAGGGATTACAAGGAAGAGCAGTGTGTTAGAACAAGTTTTTGGCAATCCACTCTGTCATGATGGGAGAGCCCCGACACAGCCCAGCAGGTTGCAGCCAAGAGGCAAAGACTTTTCACTGCTTTACTTTGGGGCCCAGCGAAAAAGCAGTCAAGGAGAGCAGAAAGAGGAAGAAGAGGAAACTGAAGATCGGTTTTTTAAATGGAAAGTAGCTACGCGTTAAAAGATTGCATTGGGAACACCAGGGAAAAGGAAAACATATATAAGCTTAATTAATAGAATTCAGATGAAAGAGGGGTGAAGCAATTAAATATTCATTTTAGATCCCATAAAACTATGATAGAAAACAAACTCAATTGAAAGATGCATTGGAGAAACAAAAACTTTAAAAATTAAGAATTTTGAGCCAACAAGAAAAAGCAAGCAAATTGTTTGAATTGAGATGTTAGTATATGTAGGTGACAAGCTTTCCAGGGGGTTTCCATGTATTTGAATGATTTGCAAAGTGGCAGAGCAGAAATTTGTGAAAGTAGACAGCCTGGGTCATGGCAGATGTTGCAGATAAAACTGGACAAGAAGATACGTCTATGTTCAATTCAATTCAATTTACTCCTGGATAAACCAAACACAGAAAATTCTAGAATAGAGAGGAAAAATAAAACAGAGCTGGGGAGTAAAAATAACAGTGACAACAATTATAAAAATAGCTAATATTTTGTAAAATGTTCCCAGGTGCCTGACAGCATGCCAGGCATTTAAATTTATTATGTTATTTATTCCTCAAAACAACACTAAGAAATAGGTTCCATTATCTAATTTTACAGGTGAGCATAAGGATATTCAGAGAAATCAACTCGTTCACCGTCACAAAATTATTCAGTGGTAGAAACAATATTCAAATCTTATATCTGATTTTAGTGTTTGAGCTAGTAAAATCTATATAAAATTTCAATAATTGTGCAGCTTGTCTGTCTTAAGCTTCTCCTCAAAAGCTCGCTAGTACATGTATATTTAAAATCACAGGGTGTTTTGTTCTTTCCAATAGCCATCCTCCTAAAATCACAGGTACACTTAAAATATAACTTATCGTCGTGCTCACGGGGGAAGTGGGGTGAGGGCACCTAAAAGATGCGCCAGGAAACTGAGCTATGAATTTATATTTTAAAAGACTGAGAAAGTTTCTCTTTGATTTGCATTTTTACATGAGCTAATTGATGCTTTGGAAAACTCAGAGTATTTCAAAGAGTCAGTCTTTTTAAGTCCAGGCAAATCCTCTCGTGTTTCTTCCCAGATCACTCAACCACGTCTCTCCAGCTCTCTCAAAACATTAATATGTAATCTCCACCGAGCAAAAGATCGGGTCATCTAGTGAGTCACGGCACCTAGTAACACAAGTGCTGATTGGATGAAAAAGATTGATCACGCTCCTCCCACCTTCCCCAGAGCTGCACTTTGGGACTTGCTATTTCAACAAATCAAAGTATGTGCGAATCATGCGGTGTTCTCTGTGTGCATCCGATTCAGAGAAGAAACACTCTCCCCTCCCATGATAATCATCAATCATCTCAAACCACAAAAAGCAGAATTCAGAGCAGATGGACACCCACAAGAAAAAGAAGAACGCTCCAGCCCCAGAGGTTCAAGCCCTTCTGGCAAAGAGGCTTCCTGGGAGGCTAGACTTACCCTAGGGTGTGGCTCCAGCCATCCCTCTTCCTTTGGGGTGGGGGGAAGGGGAAGATGCTGGGCAGAGGGCAGAGTGACCCCATCTTGTCCAGGACTGCGGTCCTGAAGGTCTTAGTATTGCCTCCAACCACAGGGTGCTCACGAGATTAAAAATGAGGCAGGAGTGTGAAATCCAGTTTGTAGATTCAAAAATCAGAACAGCACTTTAATCATCTAACGTTATCACCTCCGCGCTACGTGTTTTACGTGTTTTACGCATACTCCTCTCCCGGCGTCTCAAACAGAGGTCCCAAACCCACACCAAACCTTCATGGATCCAAGACCTCCAACCCAATTTTGGCCACTTCTGCAAAGAATCCTGCTTATTGAGCAAAATTCTACAAGTACAAGTGCATTAACTACTCCCAGGAATTAGAGCTGGGACTGAAAGAATTCAGCTCATTATTGGGCGACGACAGCGTGTTCATCCACTTCAATGAACCAAGGAAATCCAGTCTTTTAATCTGTGCGTTGGGCCCCCAAAGCACTGGGTGTACCTTTCACAGGAATCCATTCCCTTCTACTTTCCTCGGGACCCTCGCCACTGGACAACCCCACCCTACCCCTTCCCAGTCCTTAAGGAGAGGTGTTTTTCCATAAATAACCACAGAGAAAGGAAGTATACAATTTAACCATCAGTTTGCTCCCCTGAAGATCCTAATTTTACCTGTCTACACTTTCTCCAGGAGCCAAAGATAATGAGTACATTAATCTGGTTCATTAAATTAAGCAATGAAATACTTTCAACACTTCTTCCTTCTAGTGCAGCCTAGGTTTTTCCTTATGTATTTATTTGCTTATCATTACTTCAGTGTCTTCAGAGCACACATAAAATAACAACAAAAACCCTAGAGAATGAAATGGCTATTATAAGGAAAATTTTTTTCCCTGAGATTTCAGAAACTCTAAGTTTAACTTCTTTGATGTTCCACCCACCATGTTAGGTAGTTCATCACAACCCCTTTTTTTCCTTATTATATATAGTTTTAATACCCTGCGAAATCAAAGTGCTGAACTCTCTCTGATATTTTACTGAACTCCTGAACTATTCTGAGTTAAGTATGACAGATGTCCTAATGCTTGAGCTAGGGAAGTTGTTCTTTTAGTTCATGCACAGAACATTTCCATTAAAAACCAGAGACCTCAGTTCTAACCTTGGCCGTGCCTTCTCCCCGTGATTAATTATTTTTATGTGCACTGTAGTCCATTAGGGAAGAGCCAGTGCCTTAGGACTCAGATGTCTTTACATGGATTATTTTGCCCACTTTCTCCTCCCTCTGTCTTCATCCAGCAAAATAATCACATTTCCTGCACTTTTATTTCAGAGTTTTTTAAGTTATTATGAATTTTACATTTTAAAATGTGATTCTCCTCTGTACTATTCTCTTGAAGGATTCTATGTTAAGTGTCACTGAATCTGTTTAAAAATAGAAAGTTAAAATAGAAAAATGCAATCTGAAATCTGGGACAATCATTTAGAAATAATTTAGAAAGGAATAAGTCACATATAGTCCTTTCATCATTTGAGGATCACTATGACTTTTCTATTTATATAGATAGCATGGTCGGCTCTATATATACCCATAGGTCATTAAACTACATTCTCTAAAACATTAGCCTATTCTGTTCCAATGTATTTATTGTTACTTCAGCAATATATTATTGAGTTGAGTCCCAGGGGAAGAGGACAATTGGTGATCTCTTTACCTGAAATGGTGATCTATTACTATGTGAAAGTAAAATGGTTTCTGTATGTTTAGTAGGATATTTACAAAGAGATGAGCATTCTAAGTAGGGTAATATTCATAGTTTTGTAATTGAGTTAATGAACACATTCACTGCATTTTCTAATGTAGTTCTCATTACAAAGGGCAAAAACTGCATCTCCACCCAGCAGGCAAATACACAAAAAATACCTTCCCTTTTTTTGACTTTTATTTTGCTCCTTGAAATTCCATTATGATGGTGACCCTTGCTCAATAATTTGGTTTTCCAGCCACAACTGGAAAGGTATAAAATCTACAGACATTTGTACCATCATCTCTTTATTTGGTCAATATTTCTAATTTCTTTTAAAGGCACTTAAAATGCTTGGGGTTTTTTTTGTTTTGTTTTGTTTTTTAGTTAAAACTTTCGAAGTTAGATTAATTGTGGCTCCTTCTTGCTCATGATTTTCTTGCTGAAGAAAGAGGGAAAGGAGAAAAAAGAAAAGAGGAAGAGGAGCAACACATTATTGTGTTACTATTTTTTTAAGAAGTGATTATGTGTTAGGCGCTGTGCTAGGCTAGGCACTTTACATAGATTATTGCTAGTGCAATAATCCCATCACCCCTGTCACTTGTCTCATTTTGCGTTTAAGGAAATAGTGACTCAGAAAAGGTAACCCACATGTCATAAGCCACCCAGCTGCAAAGGGGCAGAGCTGAAATGTTCTTTCTCCACTTTCTGGTTCAACCCCACAGGGCCCCACTGGAGGATATTAGTGGCTGTCACCAAACCTGCTGTCACCAAACCGGCGCCTCATAGGAGCTCAATCCCACACTCAAAACGGGCAACAGCCATCTACCCACTAAGAAGTCAATATTAGAGCTTAATTACTTTGGTTAAAGGCTTTAATAAGGACCAAATTGCAAATGTCCTGAGGATAGAACAAAAAGTGGGGACTAACAGTTCCTGAAGACCTATTGTGTGCCAGATGCAGGACATATATTCTTTTTTTTTTTTTTTTTTTTTTTTTTTCTTTTTTTTTTTTTTTTATTCACACACACACACACACTGTATTTTATTTTTACAAGACATAAATAGACTGACACCAAGCATTGTACATGGATGACCACAACAAAAGCAACAATGATTGCAATTACCAAACATGAAACACACTCATACTATGTCATAATATTGACATTCAGTCCAGTAATCCTCCACTGTAACAGCTCCTTTACTTTGCAGTGAAAATTGATTTGTATATTCTTTGCCTCTGAAGGACATATATTCTTATTTAATTCTCACACCCCTCTAACCTGGGTGCATTTAAGCCTTCCACCACCAGAAGACTCTTGGGGCATGAATGAACATTCTGAGAAAGCTTTTGATGAAAGGGGAGTGGGCAAGAATAAGAATAATAGCAAAAATTAATATTTATACATTTATAATTATTCTTGCTAATAATTTGCATGGATCATTTGGAGGAAAGAGTAAAAAGTTTTAAAATAAACTGTCATAGGCCAAGCACTAACCAAGTTAATGGGCCCTTTATTTCTTTTTTGATTCTTTACCATTATAGTTTATTACAAGATATTGAATATTGTTCCCTGTGCTATACAGTAAAATCTTGTTTTTTATCTATTTTATATATAGTCATTCGTATCTGTTAATCCCATACTCCTAATTTATCTCTCTCCCCCTCCCCCCTTTGGTAACCATAAGTTTGTTTTCTATGTCTGTAAGTCTCTTTCTGTTTTATGAATAAGTTCATTTGTACTTTTTTTTAGATTCCACATATAAGTGATATCATATAATATTTGTCTTTCTCTGTCTGACTTACTTCACTTAGTATGATAATCTCTAGGTCCATCCATGTTGCTGCAAATGGCATTATTTCATTCTTTTTTATGGCTGAGTAATATTTCATTGTATATATATACTCCATCTTCTTTACCCATTCATCTGTTTCTTCCATGTCTTGGCTACTGCAAATAGTGTTGCTATGAATATTGAATGGGCCCTTTAAACTCTTCATTTTCTGTATTTCCTCTCAAATTCTGTGTCCATGATCATATGTATAAACATGTATTCATTGAATATGGAAAAAATATAACAAAAATGAAAATACCTTATCCCTAACCCAGCGATGAATATTTTTATAATGTTTCCTTTTGGTTCAAACAACTTCTGTGTGTTCAACAAAGTTAAGCACTATGTTAAGTTTTATAGAATATGCAAAGACGTGTAAGACGCATTGGAAATTCAGTAAGAATGCAAGTAATACTCAGCTTATTTTGCCCAAAAAAGTGTTAAGAATAAATAAGACAGTAAAACTTAGACCAAGATTAAAACATGTGCAAAATAAGGAAGCTCTCGTTTCCAGTTGTTTGACTGTGATGTTTATAAACTACTTTCAACACAACTCAGAAAATCTCATAATTGCATCCATTTGATCAGTGCCACATGTATCATAAACCAGACTGCAGCTTCTAAAAAATAAGATGAATTATTGTCTGGAATTTAGAACAAGTGAGAAAAATCAAAACAGATACTTCAAACACCTAACAAACACGATTGAATTCATTTATAAGGCACTTTATTCCTCACATTGACTCTCAAAACACACCCACATTAGTTACTGTTATCCACATACACAAATGAGAAAACTTAGATTAAGAAAACAGCAACTTGGGGAGGAAGACTGCTAACTTATATTGTCTGACACAAAGTCTCATATATATAATGCCAAGCCTTTATGAAGTGTTGCTCTGTTATTTTAAGCGGGTCTGGGTAAAGGAAATTAATTTGGATAGTATTTTATACTTGAAATTGCTAACTAACCCTATCACCTTATTATACTTCTTATGCCATATCCCAAAAATTGTAATCAAGTTTAAGTGCTCAGAAACGATAAAGCAGTTTTATTTCATAGTTTAGCCTTTTACTTCGAAAGAACAGAAACTTAGACTATTTACCACTGATGAGTATAATCTTTACAAAAATCAAGTGTCTCTAGATCCATTTGATTCCGATAGTTTGGGAATGTTATTGGAGGATTTTAAGCAGGAATATTTAATGATTCCCGAAAGTGAAAGGCCATATCATGTGAAAGACAAGAAGAAAATTTCAAAATGATTGGGGTTCAGGGTGTGCATCCAGAAAGACGACTGATGAAGCTGGAAAGGTAAGTCATGATGATATTGTGAAAGGCCTCATTTGCAGTCATAAGGAATTCAAACTTTTTCCTGGAGGCCATAGCTAGCCATCCCCTATCCTCTCAAAAAAGGATTTTAAGTAAGGGAGAGGCATGCTCGGAGTTTTTTTTGAAAGGAAAACTCTGATGATACAGAGGAAGATTGGTGGGGACAGTCATTGGCAACAGAGACCACTTGGAAAGGCGAGGCAACAGCCCTTGCTAAAGGTGGTTGAAATGTGAGCCATTGACTGCAGGGTGGAAAGGAGAGGATGGCGTGGGGAGATATTAAGGAGAATTTTTTTAATAGATTGGAGTTGGGAGCTGAGAGGGCAGAAGGAGTAGAGAATAATTTTGGTGTTACAGAGAGGAGAAGAATCAGGTTTGAGAGGGAAGGCAATGAATTCCGGTTGCTTGTAGAATGTACCCATGTACAGGTAGGCTTCTAGAAGTCCATTGGAAGTAAGTATCTGGAGGTCAGAATGAAAGTGTGCTGAATAACTGGCCTAGACCACCTTGCTCAGAAAAAATATCGCAGCCATTCATAAGCCTTTGAAAAAAGGGAGCTGATTCTTTCCCTTTTTCAGCATCCTGTGTTCACATCACATTCTCTTCTAAATAGTTTCTCACTCATATATTAGAGGAGAGTTGGTGTAATTAAAACCTCTTCATATTCATAAACACTATACTTAGCAGTAGCCTGAAGACTATAAACATCTTTGTAATTTAAATACCCTGTCTATGAGAGGAATGACTATATTTCAATACTTGATGTGTAAATAACTCTATTTATTTAAAAGATACATTTCTGAGTGTTTATTATGTGCCAGGCACCATGATAGGTGTTAGAAGTATAAGAGCAAGCAAAAACAAATACAAATCCAGCTCAAAGAACTTTCCAGTTAGTGGGAGGAGACAGACCTCAAATAACCACACAGATGAGGTCAGATGCTCTAAGAAGAAAAACATAGTTCCACCTCTACGCATACATAGAAGAAAAGAAGCATGTTAGAGAAGGCTTTCCTAGGAAAGTGACATTTGAGCCATATTCTGCAGGATGAGTAGGAGATGGTTGAGGAACAGCATGGGAAAGGCCCTGTGGTAAGAGGGGACACAGCTTTGAGGAGCTGAAATAAGGTCCGTGGCTGTGCACAAAAAAGCTGAAGAAGTGATGCTGTGGGATGATGCTGGAGACGTAGGTAAGGGTTACAGGTCTTGTAAAAAGTTTAGTCTTTAAACCAGTAACAATGGGAAGCCACTGAGTCTTGAGCATTGAGGTGACATGATCCAACTTTTCTTTTGGGAAACCCATGTTGTCTTACAATGTAAAGGACAGATTGGTTCCCTTCTTGCCAGGAAATGTTACCCGAAGTTACTCTTTGCCCAAATTAATATTATCTTCTCTTCACGTTTAAAGAATGCTTATAACCAGGCTTGGGCCAAGCTAAGGCAGACTTGGAAATGACACTTATACTTTCATATATAAGATGTAGGCTGCCATCCCCCTGGTACTGGGGACAGCTTCATGAAAGTGGTTCAAGTGACAGTGATGGAAGGGTTCACCACTTACAAATCCATGCCTAGTGGAGAGTGTGTGGGAAGAAAAGTGAGGTCACCTGGGTTCTAGTTCCTCTGCTGCCACTTTCTATCTATAAAACCATGGGAAAATTATTTTAAATCTTCCCATTGCACAGGCTTCATCTTTAGACTGAAGACAGAACTATGGACAGGTTCCCTTCCACCCTTCCAATTCTATTTCACAAATAATAGAAGAAAGGGCAGCTCTTAAGTCAAACTGTGGTTTGACAAAAAAAAAAAACAAAAATAAAACCAAAAATGTTGATACAAGGAAATTCACATGTTTCTGGATCCTTCATTAGAGTCTGTGAATATATACTCTAAAATTTAATCCATTTGCCCTTTTGTTGATCTACCATTTAAAACTGCACTTTTAAAGAGAAATACCATATGATATCACTTATATGTGGAATCTAAAATATGACACAAATGAACTTATCTGCGAAACAGAAACAGACTCACAGACATAGAGAACAGACTTGTGGTTGCCAAGGAGGAGGAGGAGTGGGGGAGGGATGGAGTGGGAGTTTGGGGTTATCAGATGCAAACCATTATTATAGTGAATGGATAAACAACAAGTTCCTACCATATAGCACAGGGAACGATATTCAATGTCCTGTGAGAAACCATAATGGAAAAGAATATTTTTAAGAAAGAATGTATATATATAGATAGATAGATAGATCGCTTTGCTGTACAGCACAAATTAACACAAGATTATAAATCAACTATACTTCAATTAAAAAATACCCACTTTGTGAAAAAGACATATATTATAAAAATTAAAATACTGCTTAATAAATAAATAAAACTGCACTCTTTATATATGGAACTAAAACACACCCATATTTACTTCTTCTCTTTACTAGCTAGCATAAATATCTTGAAATTTGTCTTTGGGCTCTTAAAAATCCTGAAATAGGTGCACTGTTTCCTTTCCATGTAAACCAGGGTTTGCAAATGATTAACAGACAGAATTGTTGCTGCTTTTTTTTTCACAATCTCAAATCCATAAGGAATGTGTAGCTAATTTAAGCTTCATTGTATTAAATTGTAGAATACGTCACAAAATACTGATACTACAACTTGCATCAAACAAGTAAACATTTGTTATGGGGACAGCAAAATTTACTTTTCACAAAAGGAGCCTACAGTAATAATGCATTCAATTCTATTTCCCAGAATGCTTCTTAAGTATGTTAATAAAGTCTTTATTGTGTCTGCTTATAAAAGTCGCCACCATTTCCCATTAGAAAGTCTCTGTTTATTCATCAAACATTTACTGACAGTGACTGCTGGGAGCAGCCTCAGATTTCCACTCCATTCCACGTTTGTGGCATAAAGCACATTAATTATAGATATATTACAATATTCAACTCATTGAGGAAAAATTAGATGATCAAGGCTCATTTTCCTTGACAATAAGCAAGTTAATGAAAATACTAATTACCTGATGATGAAGTGGAGCCTTCAGGATTGAATGCTTAGCATCTGTAAAAGAATTCTGTGAATCTAGCACAGAATATTAAAGCCAGAAGCATTGGAAGTCTATAAAATGGTCCTTGCAATTGTCCAGTGCCCTTTAATCAGAGGATAAAGACTAGTCAGAGATGAGGCAGAGTTTTTTAAGACATTTGGGGAAAGTCATTGAAAAGTCATACACTTTACCTAAAAATTTTTAAATACTATTATCTGGAACACAAATCAACTTCATTTTAAATAATTATGCAAAGAACAGACTCGTTATCAGAAAGCACATTGCCATCTCCTGATTGTCCACTTTGTAAAAATGTCAGAACTATTTTCAGCCATTGTGAAATTGGCTGTAAGGAAGAAAAACTTCTATATGAAATTTCCTCCTCACAACTTCTGGAAGTTTAGACTGAATAGTAATAAATTCCTGACACAGGAAAGCCAGCTCACATGATGTAAGGGGTTTTAAGATTCTTAAAAAGGGGCCCTTTCCTAATCAACGTGTGAAAAGATGCTCAACATGATTTGTCATCAGGGAAATGCAAATTAAAACAACACGAGAGACCACTAACCACCTTTTAGGGTGGCTAAAATCCAAAACTCTGATAACTCTAATTGCTGGCAAGAATGCCGTGCTACAGGAACTCCCATTCATTGTTTGTGGGAATGCAAAATGGTACAACCACTTTGTAAGATAGTCTGGCAGTTTCTTACAAAGCCAACCATAGTCTTAACATATGATCCAGCAATCACACTCTCAGATATTTCCCGAACTTATTTGAAAAGTTATGTTCACACAAAAACCTGCACACAAATGTTTATATTAGATTTTGTCATAATCACTCAAAACTGGAAGCAACCAAGATGTCTTTCAACAGATGAATAGGTACACAAATTGTGGTACATCCACACAGTGGAATACCATTCAGCAGTAAAAAAAAAAAAATTATGAGCTATCAAATCACATAAAGACATGGATGAATGTTAAGTGCATATTACAAAGCGAAATAAGCAGTCTTTCAGGCTTATGATTCCAATTATATAACATTCTGGAAAAGACAAAACTGTGGAGATGGTAAAGAGATTTGTAGCTACTAAGGGTTGGGTGGGAGAAGGAGGAGGATTGAATTGGTGAAGCTATTCAGCCATTAGGGCAGTGAAACTACTCTGTACGATACCATAATGATGAATTCATGATACTATGCCTTTGTCAAAACCCATAGAACTTTACAGCCTTAAGAACAAACCTTATTTATTATAACTTAAAAAAAAAATCATTCAGGAGGTCGGAAGATTCCATGATGATAAACAAATGTGACAAAGGAATCTAAATGTATTACCAATGTATTAAATAACTTCACTGAAGGGGTAAGGGGAAAAAGATGCTAAACTAAGCAATTTTCCAAGTAAATAGAGTCTGTAAGATTAAATGAAAAACAACCCCACTATACATAAGCACTGAATTGTAGTTGATAAAGGTGTTTCTCACAAGGGCATGGGTTAACAATTCTGAACCACTATGCATGTATACTGAAATTGAACACTTGGGTAAATGATGGATAATGAAAGCCAAATTCTCACTGTTGGAATGGAAGGTTACAGAGAAGCAAGGAGAGGAGACTAGAATGATCCATGTGGTAACAGATTAGAGTTAGACACATGAGTATAAATATATGTTTAGCTTAAATATAGAACGGAGAGTTCCATACAAATACACACACACACACGCACACACACATATGGATTAGTAGACACATATATATTTCCTTGCCCTGTCAACTGAGAACACCTAGAATCAACTATACCCCAGTAATAATAGGCATACGTAGAACACAGATCTTAGTTCCTAATGCCATTTTACAATAAAAGGAACCAGGAATAAGACAGGAAAATGCAAGATGAGCCTGAGCATACTGTACTGCCAGAGAGTAAGCAAATGTTTTATACTTATATATAGTCACATTCATGGGGAATGGGGGAGGGGATGTCAAAGGGACACAGAAACCAATTAAAAGAGCTCCTAATACCCAAGACTGGAAAATATTGAGCAAAAAAAATAAAGTATTGGATTATAACACAGAGTATAAAATAGCTATGAGTCCATGCTAAGTGAATGGACAGATAGATAGATAGATAGATAGATAGATAGATAGACAGACAGACAGACAGGTAAATGGGGAAGAAAGGACAAATCTCCCATGCAGAAGAATTCCAAATACTTTATGTAGATACTCCACCCTCAAGGAGGTGGAGTGTAACTTCCCAGTCTTTAAGAGGAGGCTGCACATAAAAAACTTCCTTCCAGAGAGTACAGTATGGAAAGGGGGAAAAAGAGTCACCTTATAATTGAGAAATCTGATAAACATCTCCTGAGCCAAGTGATCAAGGTTAAAACCAACAATAAGAAGTCATAATGATAATAGGTACCCTGGATATATGATGAGAATGACATTTTACCTCTATGGTCTTCCTTCCCAAAACACATTACTCTGATCTAATCATGAAAAATCCCAGTTGAGGGACATTCTACAAAACACCTGATCGGTACTCCTCAAAACTGACAAGGTCATCAAAAACAAGGAAAATCTGAGAAAATCTCAGAAAATAGGAGCCTAAGGAGACAGGATAACTAAATGTAATGTGGTATCCTACATGGGATCCTGGAACAGAAAAAGGACATTAGGTAAAAACTAAGAAAATCTGAATAAAATATGGACTATAGTGGTAATAATGTAACAATATTTGCTCACTGATTGTAACAAATGTGCCGCACTAATGTCAGATATTAATAATGGGGAGATCACCGTAGGATATAAGGGAACTCTGCAGTATCTTTGTAATTTTCCTGTAGATCTAGAAGTCTTCTAAAACAAAAAGTTTATTTTTAAAAATAGGCCCTTTCCACACATGCCTGAATTATTTCTTCCATTTCTCAAACTGGCAGCCTCCATCAGAATAAGCAAACTGCTGAGTAGATCTTCAGCTTTCGTTCCAACATCAATTTGTATTTTCCATGCCTTTTTGAATTCACACTAATAGCTCTGCACAGCCTCTCCTTTTTCCTGTGCATTATCCATTGAACGAGTTCCAAATCACTCTGCTGTGGAGTGGCCAAAGATCCCATATGAGGGATGGGCATTTCACACACCTGTTTGGGGGTCTTTGATTGATGTGCTGGCATACATCTAATGTAACGTCTAGTAGAAGAGGAGTGAGGAAAACATACATTTGTGCAAGCTGCAGTCCAGTTTCCTGCTCATCCAAACGGCTTAATTTAGAAATAGTTACTTAATAATTCAACATGGACAATTCCTTGATTCCCATTGACTTTCAATTCAATCAGCAAGCTGCCTCTTGGATTTTCCATTATGATGAAGACTGATGTATTTTATAAGAGCAAACAGCTGCTCTGGCAGATTAATGTTCCTTCTTGTCACCCTGCGGTGAAAGCTTACTTGGAATTCTTCTCTTGTAAAAAGAAGTTTGGATCCCCAAAATTTAACCGGCTGACCATTAATGGCTTCAGTGTACTCCTCTGCCCCAGGTCTGTTTTCATAACCCTAGCCTAGCAAAGTTCAGCAAGATCTTCATATATATAGCTTCTGCTGAATTAAAAGACACATGTACTAAAATGCCTGAGCACTTGAAGGTGAGAGAACTGGGTTCTCATTGCAAACTTCTGTTTACTCTGGACAAGTTATTTACCTCTAAATGCTTTCTTCTCTGCCTCCTTCCCAGTTAAATGGGAACAAAAATACTTGCGTGGTCTGTCTCATGGAAATATGCGCCCATCATGCATTCATTCAACAAAAATTTCTTGAGGATCTATTGTGTTGCAGGCAATGTGTAAGAACTGGGGATGTAATAGTCAAGGGAAAAAATTGCTGCTTTTGTGGAAACTACATTCTAGTAGAAAGACATAGAGGATAATAAAATAACAAGTACAGTACTCTGATAGTTATTAGTGCAATTAAAAAAAATAGGAGGGGGCTTCCCTGGTGGCGCAGTGGTTGAGAATCTGCCTGCTAATGCAGGGGACACGGGTTCGAGCCCTGGTCTGGGAAGATCCCACATGCCACGGAGCAGCTGGGCCTGTGAGCCACAACTACTGAGCCTGCGCGTCTGGAGCCTGTGCCCCGCAACGGGAGGGGCCGCGACAGTGAAAGGCCCGCGCACCGCGATGAAGAGCGGTCCCCGCACCGCGATGAAGAGTGGCCCCCACTTGCCGCAACTAGAGAAAGCCCTCGCACGAACCGAAGACCCAACACAGCCAAAAATAAATAAATAAATAAATAAATAAAGTAGCTATAAAATTAAAAAAAAAAAAAAATAGGAGGACAAGAGCTCTTGGAAAAGAGAAGAGGTAGTTTTATATATGGTGATCAAAAATAGGTCTCATTGAGAAATGGCATTTTAGTGAAGGTAAGGGAGCCAGTCATAAGGATATCAGGAAAAAAAGAACATTCCAGGAATAGGAAATAGCAAGTGTAAAGGCCCTGAGGCAGAAGCAGGCTAGAATATTCAAGGGGCAGCAAGAAGGTCAGTGTGGCTGGAACAAAGGGAGCCATGTGGAGAGTAGTAAGAGGTGATGTCAGACAGGTGACAGAGAGGATGATCGGGTCATGTAGAGCCTTGTATGCTGTTGTCAGGACTTTGGTTTTTACTCTGGCTGAGACGAGGAGCCATTGCAGATAGGGAGCCATTTGAACAGGGAAGTTACATGGTATGTTTTATGCTCTAATAAGGTCACTATAGTTGAAGCATAGATGAGGGGAAAGCAGAGGAAGGGGACCAGTGAGTTACCTATGGAAATAACCTAGGAAGAGATCATGGTGGCTCAGGCTAGGATCCTGGCAGAAAAAGTGTTGAAGAGTGACTGGATTCTAGATAGAATTTTCAATAGGTATAGTCAATAGAATTGTCTGCAAGATTTGGATGTGAGATGGGAGAGAAAGAGAAGCATCTCTTTCCAAAATTTTTGTCTTGAACAATTGGAAAGATAATGTTGCCATTTTCCGGCACTGGGACTACAGTGTGAGAAATCATCTGGAGGAATAGGGAAGAGCAGAAGCTCAGCTTTGGAAATGTTATGTTTGATACGCCTATTAAACCTCCAAGTAAAGGTTATAAGTAAACAACTGGACATGCATGTTTAGAGTTTGGAGTGAAAGTTCAAACTGAAGATAGAAAATGTGTAGGTCATCAGTGTATAGATGGTATTTAAAGCAATGCGAGTTGATTGGTCACCAAGTGAGTCTGGCCAGTAGGGAAAGAGAAGAGGTCCTTTAAGGACTCAACTCTGGGACATTCTAATGTTAAGAGATGTCAAAAAGATAAAGAGAAACCAAGCAAAGAGCCCTGAGGAGAAGAGGCAAGGGTTGACAATGAAACCAAAGAAGGAAAATGTGGTGGTAATGACCTGGAATCCAAGGGAAGAAAGTGTATGGAGGAGGAGGGAATTACCAGCCCTATGAAAGAGAGTTGATGGGTCACATAAGGTAAGGTCTGAGAATTGTCCTTTGGGTTCAGTGATGTGAAGGTCATTGTTTATTTGGAGGCCAGAAAGTACAATTGCAATGGGTTCAAGAGTAAATGGGAGCTCCTGGCTTTGATAATGTGTTATGGTTACGTAAAATGTTAACATTAAGGGAGGCTAAGTGAAGAGTGTGTGGGAATGCTCTGTACTATTTTTGCAATTTTCCTGTAAATCTGAAATTACTTCAGGATAAAAAGTTAGAAAAGATACATGGGAAGAGAGTAACATAGGCAACTCTTTCACAGACTTTTCCGGAAAAGGTAAGAAAAAAAAAATGGATGGTAACTTGAGGAGGAAATGGGGTCAAAAGAGTTCTTTGTTTGGTTTGTTTTTGTTTGTTTCTTTTCAGCTAAGAGAAACAGCACCATGTCTGTGGGCCAATGGGAATCATCTGGTAGAAAGAAAAAAACTGATGACGCAGGAAAGAAAATATTGCTGGAGTAATGTCCCTGTAAAGGAAAAAGGGGCTACAAACTAGTTCACTTTTGGAAACCCTGGCCAGAGCCAGGAAGGGCAGATTGAAAGGTACAGAGACTGGATTCAGGTAGATGTTCAAATGCTGTCTGATTCCTTCAGATTTCTCATGGAAGGGGGAAGGTCAGATTTCTCACGGAAGGGGGCAAGGTCACAGATGAGAGGGAAGATGACAGCGGAAGTGCAGGAGTGACAGGGTTTTAAAGAGAGAGGAAAAGAGGGAAACAGTCCCCTAGAGGGTGAGAGGGAGGCTAGGGGAGAGCATCTGAGAGGTGGGAAAGTGATTAACACGCAGTTAAGGAAGAAAGCCTGGACCTGGGAGTGCAGGGGGGCGCTGGCTGATGTGCTGCTCTTCTTGCTTGATCTCTTCTGATGGTTCTCAATAGTAGTAACTCCAATTAACAGGCCATGCCAAGAAAAGTTCCAGAAGCAGTGGCACAGCCCACCTCTATAGTTTTAGTACGGCCATAAAGAATTACCAAAATCTTTACACATCTAATATTGAACAACTTTCTATCAGAACTATCTCAACTGCTGTGAAACAGAAGTTAAATCATGCTGCCCATCCTCCTCTTGGAGCTGACCATGACGTATTGCACAGCTATATGCATTTAATTATATACTTTTAAAATATATCTTTTTAAGGCAGTGACTTTAAGAATAGAAAATCCAAGAGGAGAGCTGAAGAAGTTGAAAAAGTTCTATCTTCAGTCATCCAAGTGCTGCCCTGCCATATTACCCCTAGCTAATTTCACAGAAAGGGTACGTTCCCCCAACTAGGGGGCCTCCCCTCAGAAGGAGGGCTGGGAAGAGAAGCATCCCAGGAGGATGGCCTCTCTCCACTCAGCAGTCCAGGGGAAGACTCCAAATTGAGTGACATTTCAACCGAGAGTCAAGGGAGATTGTTACCGCCTCCCTAATAAAGCTCCTGGTTCTTCAAGCTGGTCCCTGAGCCTTGGAGGGGTTGGGGGAGTTGGTCTCCAGTTTCCTGACTACTGGGTAATTTGCCTCCTGCAGAGAACAGATGAATAACCAAGACTAAAACCTCACAGAGTAAGGTAGAGATGCTAAACAATTATGTTTGATAATTTGGACTAAACTCACCTGTTCATGAAGGAAAAGGGGGCAGAGGTTATTTGAAGTTCTAAGAAGCCCACCCAGGGAATCAAATTTCCAGACAACTACAAGTTGTCCACTTCAATGCCACTGAAATAACTACGAATAGATTCTTCTCCCCTCAGAAATCCCAGTTAAACGGGGTGAAGTTTCTTGGCCAGAGATTTCCTCCCCTTCCCCCCGCACCCCACCTACTCGTAACAGCCTCCTGGAACCTGGTTCTTTCTGTCTAAGATACAAAGTAGGTGTGCTTCTCACAATCGTGATAGTGAGATGGGCACATTTATTCCATTTGTTTAATTTCTAACTTCTATCAAATTCTACCAGGACTTAGTGCAGGCCCTGGTTATTTGTTGAAATCCTGGTTTTGACCTGATCTTTTTTCCAGAATTTTATCCCTCCAGCACTGCATGTTGCAGTTAAGTAAAACGACAGTGGCAATATTAGGAGGAAATTACGGAGCTGGCATCTCAAGTACAATTCCAACATTTATAAGGAACTATCTGGCCAGGAAGCCCTAATGCCTCCATTAATAAAGCTATTAATTTTGAAAAGCTTTGACAGCTGTAACATCTTTTTTCAGAAAGCAAAAACACTTTTCGTTTATCTCCAAAATGCCTCCTTCTCTGTATGTAGTGGCTGCCTCAAGCCCCGCTTTTACTGTCTGTTTTAATTTGTCTTTAATATCAGATGTGCCTTATCGATTTCTTCTGTGTATATTTTCACTCTGAATAATTCAGAGGCACGTGTTTTTATTCCTATTATGGTCAATAGCAGGAGCAAATTTTGAGGATAATCAATGGAGCCCTGACTGAGGATTCCTGTGTTGATATCCCCCGAAGTGAGGGAGGGGGGAACAGCAGGCGATAATACTACCCCACAGTCAATCACCGCTATCAGCAAATGAGCCAACACGGGTTTCTGTGAGGAATGGAGATCCATACCGCTGGCCCAAAAGGTCTGCTAATAGTCTGCCTTTTTTACTTTCCATCTCAAGGCACTCCAGCTGTGCCAGGGAGAATTATGGTCCTTTCTCATGTACATTTTCTTTTCTACTAAGGTCGTTTTAAAATCATGTTTTAAAGGTGTCAAAAAAAAAAAAAAAAAAGAGGTGTCATATTTTATAGGATATGTACATCCTATAATGCATCGATTCTTAATGATTTGTTCATATTTTAGCCAAGCTTTAGGGTAGTGAAGTTGGAAAGGTTCCAGGAAATCAGTCCAGGGAATAAATGTCACTTTTTAATTCAGATGATATGGTTGAAATTAATTATCATAAAGCTGACAGAAACAATGCAAGTTTATCTAGTCTCCTTTCACTGTGGTAAGAACACATTTTCTGTGCCTGTTTTGAAGCTGGCCCCCATCCAAGTCTTTGCCACACTCAATTTACTACAAAATTGGCAGCCCTCTATCTCATAAAGGAATCCAAGTGTAGCAATAAATATTGGTCCCTCTGTACAATATGACAAATATAAGTCAGAGTAGACCTAATAAGTATCAGATCGTTGGACTTAAATAATTACAGTATTTCATATTTTCTTTCTCTTTCTTCAGGCATTTTCATAAAATTCTGATTTTACAGGATATGCTAGAAGTCAGGAGGGCTTTTGCATTCTCTTAGGGATGTTGATATCAGAACAAGTGAGGAAAAGAGGCTCAGGTTAACGCAAGCAGTTCAATTTCAATTATGTGAAGTAAATGGTCTTTTTCAGGTCTGATGGTTTTTGAAAACTATTTGAAGGTCTGGTGTGATTTACATGCAGTTTGCCTTGATCCTTCAAAATAAGGGCTTTCACACTACTCAATCCAAGTTTTGAATAGAATTCTGATATGTCTGCTTGTCATAAATAGATATTCCTACGTTAATTTTTAACAAACAACCAAGCAATCCCTAAAGAGTTGTTGGTTATAAAATAAAGGCTATAGAGTTAATATCTTCTACAACAGATATCTGGTTTTGCTTATCTCCAGAGGAGATCCATAAAATTTCAAAAACAGCTGTAGTTAATTGCTAAATAGCTTATAGTTAAATAATAGCTCAATGTATACAAAGAGGAAATTAGAAGTCCTGGTTTAGTTTACCATAGATAACTTATTTATAAATCTCTGTAATTTATTATTAATATCCTTATACGATAATCACTCATGCACATAAACACAGTTAACCTTAAATTTTTTTTCTGATTCCTGTTTCTTTATGAAAGAGGCATCTTGGCTTCAGGACTCATTAGTCTAAAAGGTTTTTGGAAGACATTAAAGAAATACGTTAACATTATATTTTATGGGAGAAAAATAGTGATTCCTTGTTCATGATCTTATTTTATTCATCAATAAATTTCACAGCAAAAAAATTACTCTCATTAAAAAATTACCATTTCCTTGGAATCGATTTTAGGGTTAAGGCCAACAATCTCCTGTCCCACCCCCGGCCAAAAAAAGGAAAGAATATTTAGGGATAAATTATTTGTGAAGTTAGGATTTATTTTGTAAATATTAGCAAGACTTTCCTACTGCAAATGACAACATCAGTATTTATATTCTCCAATTACTTTCATCAGAACAGGTCATTATCTGACCTGCTCTTATCCTCAAAGGGAAAAACACAATTTTGGAGTGACAAACTCCTGGCGAAATATGTGGTGGATGAAGCTGACATGTTGCATGAAAATGGAGAACAGAATGAAAAAATAATTCTTTTTTTAGTTAATGGTTTATAACATATATAGAAACAGACATTTGCTAGAGTTGATTTAATGCTCATATAATCAATAGGAAACTAGCAAACACAGCCTATTCTAAAGCAACAACTAGAGTTATTTAATAAAGTTAAAATTAGCAATAAAATGCTTTTAGCCTGTTTTTATTGGTCAGCTATAAACATTGTATAGGTTGATATTAAAAATTAATATCAAAATTATAAATCTATCTTGGATTGAAACACAGAGGAAAAAGAATTGGTCTGAGTAAGAAGGCCTGGGTTCCAGCACCACTGCCAGAAGTGCTACAAACTAGTAGTATGATCTTAGTTGGACTAATTCTTCTTCATCATCATCATCATCATCATCATCATCATCATCATCATCATCATCATCATCATTGTCGTCGTCATCGTCCTGGCAGCTACCAATTATTGGAAGTGTTTTTGGACCAGGGATCATTTCACTTAATCTTCTCAAAGCCTTATGGAGCAAGTACCATTATTATTCCCATTTTGCAGATGAGAAACTAAGGGCACAGAGAGGTAATAATTTGCCTGAAGTCTCACATCTAGGAAGTGGCAGAGTCAAGGAGGCTGAAACTCAGTCTTGCTGGTTCTTAATCACAATAAAATGTGTGTCTTCTGTACAAATATTGAGGGTGGAGCAAAGGGTCCCCTTCCACTTCTAAAACTCTTCAATCCTCATCTTTATATGCACTCCCAAGCAAAGGATTCCCCAGATTTTTTTAAATGGAGGAGCTACTTTTTGTTGCCCAAATGCTTCCAGTCACTATGAGGAAGAAAAGAGTGTAGGAAAGTCACTGAGAAAAAAATGGGGAAGGGGCACCATGGTCAGCTCACTGCCCTCCCCTCAAGAACCTCAGCAAATTGAGCGGAAACTAAAACATACAACAAACTAGTGAATATAACAAAAAAGAAGCAGACTCACATATATAGAGAACAAACTAGTGGTTACCGCTTTGGGGGGGGGTGGTCAATATAGGGGTGGGAAGTGGGAGGTACAAACTTTTGGGTGTCATATAAGCTCACGGCTGCATTGTACAACATGGGGGAACATAGCCAATATTTTGTAATAACTGTAAATGGAAAGTTACCTTTAAAAATTGTAAAAAATAATAATAATAACAAAAATATGAAACAAAATTTAAAATAAAAGGAAAAAAATCTTGGCAAATCAAGAAAAGGAGCCATGGCCACAGCTCACGATAATGGCCCCTGCCACAGCTAGGACATCCTGCCCACTGTAACTGGTCTCACTGAGAAGATGCAGGACTATGACAAAGGATAACAGAATATGGTAGATCAAGAGCTGGAGGGTTTGCTTCATTATAACTGCCTTACTGGCATTGTCCTTGGATCAAGCTTTCTACCTCATAGCCCAGGCAGTCTCCTGGCATTCTGAGACTAAATTAATGATCATTCCCTACATAAAGTACACCTCTGCTCAAAGTAGTTTTACATCTCCAGAGAGTTAATGGGGAGGGCTCAAGAGACCTGGTACTGATTTCAGGCAGAGCCCTAGGGTCAGGGGATGTATATGGTAGGACAAGCATAGGTTTGGGTCAAACCCTTTCTGTCATGCTCTGTGTAGTCTTGAGAAATTTATGTCACATCTTTGAGCTCTGGTTTCTTCATCTAGGAAAAAAAGTGTAACAAAACGTAGCTCATAGGTTCATCATCAAAATGCACATCGACATGGGGTATTTATGAGAGTCAGCAAGATCATGCTTACACAGTGCCTGCCACAAAGCAGGAGCTCAATAACCATCAGTTCTCATGTTTTACATTCCCATCACAGAAAGATGCTTCTCTCACTAGGTCATCAAGGGAAGATATTAGCTTAATTACTCCAAAGTTGGAGTATTTAAGTATTATTTAGATTTCATCTTTAATTTGGAAAACCTCAGGGTGCTATTTTCAATGAAATGTATCAACCGTAACACTTGGAACTTAAATACTACACTTTAACTAAATGACTTACTGTGATCTTACCATTTACAGCATACTTCAAAATTGCAAGTGAGCTGCCATAAAAAGATATCCTTTTTTCAAACTCCTTTTTTTAATTTTTAAACTAATAATCTGCTTTAATCAGATTTAAGGGGACAGTACCACCATCACACATTGACTTTACCTAGCACAGTGAGAGGAATATAAAACCTACAGTTATTGGTCTTTTAGTTTGTCCTTTCCGTCAGAAGTTGGAGTAAGTAACTTACTCCCAAGTTGGACATCCTTTGCAAGAACTTACTCCAAAGTTGGACCTCCCTTGCAAAGAGGGAAGCTAGTACCCAAGAATCTGGATTGAGAGATGACAGGGAGAGGCAAAAAAAAAAAGAAGATCAAGGTCCCCATCAGGGGCCTTAATTCCCTACCAGTTTGTCCAAGCCAACCCTAGAAGCCCATTCTCATTCTAAATTCCACCCTCCAAGGGGTAGACATGGTCATGTGCCCTGGGTCCCAGTGAGGTACATTATTAAGGGCCTCATGGATCTCCACATACACATAGGATACATCCGTGTCTATGTATTTAGGTGTATAGTCATTTAGTTACATTGAAATACATTGAAGCATTATAGATTAAATTTCAACAAAGTAAATGGCAACTTTTTATATGTGCATTCAAGAAAGAAAAATGTATCTCTTATGCAGGCCATAATTGTGGAACTTATGCTAATGGAATCATTGTAACACTTTATTCATAAGGGTCATTTATAAATGATGTATGAATGTCCATAAATGTCTCTCTTATTTGCTATTAATAGTTAGGAATGCTATTATTTTTACATAAGCCAAGTGAGATGCCTTTCAAATGGAAGCCACAATAGGTATAATATGCTGGAATGAGTCTGCAGACAAAATAAGCATATTTTGCTTGATTATTAACTACAATAAAGTATTTCCACATGGATTATTTAAGGTTTTATTTAGATTTCATCTTTAATTTGCAAAAACCTCAGGGTGCTATTTTCAATGAAATGTATCAGTCATAACACTTGGAACCCAATTATTACACTTCAGCTAAGTTACTTACTGTGATCTTACCATTTACAGCACACTTCAAAACCATAAGTGAGTTGTCATAAAAAGATGTCCTTTTTCCCAGACTTTTTTTTTTTAGCTAATAATCTGCTTTAATCAAACTTGTTTAAGGGGAAGGGACCATCACACATTGTCATTACCTGGCACAGCAAAGGGAGTATAAAACCTACAGTTATTAGTCTTTTAGTCTGTCCTTCTCATAAAAAGTAGAAAGTCAAATACTGTCTTGCCCTTCTTCCCAACGTTAGAGAGACGGTTTGAGAGTTAGAAGTTTTTTTGTTTTTGTTTGGTTTTCTTTGTTGTTGTTGTTTTTAACTGGGGTATAGCTGCTTCACAATGTTGTGTTAGTTTCTGCTGTACAGTGAGTGAATCAGCCATATGTGCACACATATCCCCTCCCTTCTGGATTTCCCTCCCATCTAGGTCACCACAGAGCATCAAGTAGAGTTCCCCACGCTGTGCAGCAGGCTCTCACTAGGTATCTATTCCGTACCTAGCAGTGTATACGTGTCAATCCCCATCTCCCAATTCATCCCACCTTTTCCCCCTTGGTGTACATACATTTGATCTCTATGTCTGTGTCTCTGTTTCTGCTTTGCAAATAGGTTCATCTGTACCATTAGAAGTTTTTGAATGATCTCGTTGGAATTTGGTATATCTTGTTAAATGTTCTATTAATAGAATTTCATGAAATTATTTGTTTCAGATGTAGCAGAAAAGGTAAAAGTTCTCCAGGGTGACATTTAAAGATAGCTCAATCAGTGTTTTGCACAGAGAGCCACTCACAGGTAGCATGGGCAGTGGGCATTCTGCTCTTTGATTTCTGTGCTCCCGAAAAAGGCAGAAGTGTAGACCAAGAAGGATCAGGAGCTGCTACCACCGCTCTTTGGAAGTTGATGAATGGGTCCCGAAAGGAGGGAACAACGATGTAAATTCCAGCTGGGGACCGAACTGTGCCGTGCCACACAAGACCGGAGAGCGGAGCGAAAGGAAAAGAGTGTGCCATCCTCCTTGCCCTACTTGTCTTAGCTTCTTTGACCATGTAACCTTCCTCTCTGTAGCAAAAGGTTGGACTTCAAGCAGATCCAGAGTATAGGCTGCCCTGCCCTGCAGGCCATTTCCAAGCTGAAATGTCCTTTCACTTGCAGTTTTGATGCCTATTTAAAAATGCACAGCGCCTAGGAAGGGAGGCATTTTTAGTTTCTTCTGAGCACCACAAAGGATGACAGGCAGCACTCTGTGAGAGCTGGGGGAGAGTGGACGTGGCTGGAGGAAGAAAGATCCCAGGCTCTGAGGCCAGCAGGTAGAAGACAATCTCGGTCAGATTCATAGTTTTGCCTGGGGCCAGATTTGTCTAAAAGCTTTAAGCTTTCACGCAGCTTTCTCCCCCAGGATTATCAGCTCACTGAGGGGTCACGTGCGTATTTCCCCAGTCTCACCCCTCTGGGTAAACATCAGAAAATCTGTTGATGAACTATCCAATTATACTTCCGTCCTTTGGCCTCATGTGGATGATGGTTCTGGGGTCGGGGGTGGGGGGGGAGGATTTTTGATAACACAGGAAACTTTCAATTCCTGTGAATAAAACTAGGAAAGCTTGTCAACCGTGCCCAGGGCTGCCAAAGCATAGGGCACAGCAGAAGGGCAGATATTCTGATTAGGATGTTGTTCTTTATTCCAGGTCAGAAGCTTCATTTCTCTGACGAGACTTTTTTATTTTAATTATAGAAATGCAAGGCCAGGTGAAAGGAAACTGTCGTAATGTCGATTGAACAAGTAGAGAGATGGATAGATGAGTGGATAGATGGAGAGATAGAGAGATGGATGCAAGGATGGGTGGAGAGATGGATAAATGGATGGACTTGATGTGCTTAGATATTGTTTTACTTAATTCTCACAATCCTACGGGGCAACCACTCTCGTTTACCATGTTTCACGTATAAAGAAATGGAAGTACATAGGTGTTAATATTCACACCCCAGTCTTTTTTATTCCAAAATCCATTTTTGTGGGTGTCATGCTTACTCTATTGCCATTCCTCCCATATTTCAGGGAACTGGAAAAAGTAAAACCTTAATGGGCCAAAATCTGATCCCAGTAATATTACAGAATGAGATTAGAAGGCAAGAGAAAGGTTTTGCTTCTCTGATCACCAAAGTACCACAAAGTACTCCCAGTAACGAAGAGAGCCGAGCATCATAGCCAGTCCTCCTCTCTGTGTCCAAGCTTTGATGTATGTGGTGTAATAACAACAGGCCAAGGAAATATGGTACTTGTGCTGTGGGTTACATGTTCAACTCCTTTGATCTTTTTTCCCTTACTCATGATTTAGTCTATTTTAGACTTAACCTCATTTAAAGCACTAAGTTTATAGACACTACAAGAGATTCTCCCTTACCGTAGATATGACTCGGATATTTACAATTCAAGTATCTTTAGCTGGAGAGGGAACTTGAGAGAGGGAAGGGCAGCACAAGAGTGGAATTAAAAATAAGATTGCTGAGAAATTGGATAATTTAATCTGGAGGAAGAAAACTGAGAATGTAAAAAGTAGTCTGTGGATCCTATAGAATTAATTGCAAGGAAGATACTATCAAACGATTTCTCCATTTTTCTGTCAGAATAATAGTGTGAGATTAAATTATACTGAGAGGAATGCAAGTAATTTCATATTTTTACCCTTTGCCACCAGGAAAACTATGTATGTGCCAAGTTTCTGAGCTATTAGAATGGTTTAAATCAAGCAGGTCTCTCCAGTCAACATGTCTCTTCTAGAAGAAGCGTGGGATGCAGGGGGAGAAGCTCACCTGGGTCTGGCCCAGGAGAAAGGAGCACTAGCTAGCTAGCAGCCGTTGGCAGCATCCCAATCAACAACCACCAAAGAATGAGAACAACGTAAACTAAATCTGGTTCAATTCTACTGTAAACGTCCTTGGGCAGAATGACAACAATGCCTGCCCTTTATCGACAGCATCCAGTTAAGACCTCTAATTACATTACCTCATTTAAATTTTACAGGAAGTCTATTGGTTGGTATCACTTTCATCCCCATTTTAGCAACAAATAAAAGGAGGTTCAGAAAAGTAATTTACTCACGCTTATACAGTGTGTGGCAAAGCTGTAATTCAGGCCATCGTGTTTCCAACCTCTAATGATCTAAATCCAAATAACTGACTATTCAATCAACCGAACTCTTTTCCTGATCTCTACTGATATTAGAAAGAGCAAACCAAATCATAAGATAACAGGGGTTTAACTTAAAAAACAAATTAAAATATATCTTAGATGTGTTCTCAGAGCAGTACAAAGTCAGCTGTATTATTACCTCATTTATTCAGTCAGTACATAGGAATTTATTAAGAATTTATGTTTAGGTATAGAAAACAAACCCACCGTTACCAAAGGGGAAAGGGAGGGAGGGTACAAATTAGAGGTATGGGATTAACAGATACAAACCACTATATATAAAATAGATAAGCAACAAGGATATACTGTACAGCACAGGGAATTATACCCATTATCTTATAATAACCTATAATGGAGTATAATCTACAAAAATACTGAATCACTATGCTGTACACCTGAAACTAACACAATATTGTAAATCAACTATACTTCAATAATAAAAAAAAAAGAATTTATGTTTAGGCTGAACAAAGATCCTGAACAGACAAGTCTATTATATTTCTTATAGTATATTTTATGCTATGTTTGTATACTGTATATATCTACTATAAATTTATTATATTAACAATAAAGTTATCCAAAATATTTTAAACACAGTGTTAAACCAGAGATTTTTTTAAGGGGGCAGGGGTTTCTGTTTTTAACACACAGGTTAAACCAAGTAACCATTCCCTGAACATTACAGTTTATTGATGTTTTACTGTAGTGTTTTATGTGTACTTAGCTGATTTGCTAAGTAACAACTAGCTGGTTACCAAATAAGTGCAACTATCTCTAAGCATCTAATTATTAAAATCCAGTAATATACAAATCAATATCAAGATAGGGAGAGGGAAGAGAGAGGAAGATTTAGTTAGTGTTCCTTGAGAAGACAACTTCTCTTAGGATGACGGGCAGCTAGTTTCTACATACTATGTAGCTCACCGAAGAAATACTTCTGAGGAGTGGAGAATGCTTGAAGAAATACAACTGGCCACTAGCCAACTATACTAGGTAGTGTTTCAGGTGCACCCATCAGACTAGAATAACTGAGTTCCTTCACAGGAGCCCAGGGAGGAATTCCTGGAAATGGAAAAGCATATCAGATTTCACATTATCCAGCGACATAAAATGGTATATTAACGTCCTCCCTGAATTCAAAAAGTGTATTGATTTTTTAAAATCTTAGATAATTTGACTAGGTTACATTTGCACTATGTTGTATAAAATAAACATTAAGTTATTTCTGATCACATCACAGACTGAATATTTTGTCCAAAATATTTCTGCATTGCCTGACTTTAGGGTATCAACTGAGGTGGTACAAGTCAACCAAAGCCAGTCATCAGATATTCATGTGTGTTAAATGCTACAGTTATGCATAGTCAGAGACCAAACTAATTTTTTAAATGCAAGCAGTTCTGATAGTAATATCAAATTGAGAGAAATCTGTGAATGATTCTGTGGCATCTGATAACTAAGATGAGGTCCAACGTTACATAAAAGAAACAAGAAAAATGTTCTGCATAAATGTCAAGGTGAAGAATGATAGGAGATAAAGGGCGGGAGGCAGTGTCTTGCTGGTCTTAACTATGATGCCAAAGCGTTTGGACTTTCTGCAGTTTGGATTCCATTTTGGGTAGACTGCTGTGATGCGGTGTGGCTTGTGGCTTAAAAAGGGGCTAAGATGGAGGGAGGGAAGTCTAGTCAAGAGACTAATGTCACCGTCTGGTGAAAAGATGATGAGGGATTGAACTAGGTGAGGCCTGGGGATATGACTTATTCCTCTTTGTATCCCCAGTACTTGGTATCATTCCTGGTACCTGGAAAACGCTCAAATAACGTTTGATTCAATTTATTCAAATAATTGGATTCAATTTATTTTTCTTTTTCCACATTCCAATGAAATCTCCATCTTTTGGCTTTAAAACCACATTTCTAGTGACTATTATTGAATATAATGCATACTGAGCTTCTAAAACAACAATTCCATAAATATGTCATATAAAGTATAGCAAGAGTATATATGCTACTAAATAAAATAAACTGGAAACTCTGCTTGACATGAGCATAATTCATTCCACAAATATTTATTAATCCTTCCCATACTTCCCTTTGCTTTTCCTGGACTGCAGGGATATGAATAAGAATATAGATTTTAAAGGACTGTTTCAATCATCACCATAATAAAATAACTAAAGCCAGATAGCCCACCAACTTAGCAATGCTTAGTGCAGGAAATAAGCAAACCTGCAGCTATGTTGCCTGTAGAAAAACATATACATTGCTGGGCATGTAGTATGCACACAGTAAATACTTGCTGGTTGGAAAAAAAAAAAAAAAAGAGTTTTACCAGAATTGTTTTTAAAGTGAGATTGACAATGTAAGTAAGTACATACTAATATCCTGCTGTCCTGCAGCATAACACTTACCAAGGACTCAGTCATCCAGAATGGCAAGAACCAGGATAAGAAAAGACTTCTACACCATTAAATAGACGTCAAAGAACATCAAGTCAGAATGGCCGGGCTCAACTCCAGGCCCTGCCATGTATGAGCTATATTTCACACAAGTTACTCTGCCACCTTGAACATGTCTTCAACTGTACCCTAACTTACAGGGCCATTGTTAGAATCTGTGTTAATAGAAGTGCCTAGAAAGTGCTGACACATGGAAAGTAATTAGTATAGTATTATAGGCTGAATTGTGTCCCCCCCAAAATTCATATGCTGAAGCTCTAACTCCCAATATTTCTGAATGTGACTGTATTTGGAGATAGGGCCTTTAAAGAGGTCATTAAGATAATATGAGGTCATATAAGTGAGACCTCATCCAATATGACTGGTGTCCTTATAAAAGAGGAAATCTGGACAAGCAGAGAGACACCAGGGGTGAGAGTGCAAAGAGGGCAACCATGTGAAGAAGCAGCAAGAACGTACCCATGTTCCCGACCAGGAGAGGGGCCTCCAAAGAAACCAACCCTGCCCACACCTGGAGCTTGGACTCCTAACCTCTAGAACTAGGAGAAAATAAGTTTCTGTTGTTTAAACCACCTAGTCTGGTGGTATTTGTTATGGCAGCCCTAGCAAATTAATACATAGAATCATTGCCATCTTCTTTGAAGTAGCTTCATTTGAGGGGTAGAAGTCTGGCATTGAGTGACAGTGTGATTGACATAAGCTTCGAAACGTTAAGTTTTTTCATGGGTTCAGCATTTATCCTCACATCTAGCCCTGTGGCCTGGCAAATAGTACATTCTCAATAAGTATTTACTGAATGTATGAATGAATGAATGAATATTAATAAGAAGATAAGTCTCTAGTGCCAGGTATGCTACAACCAACAGCTGACAGATTCACAGGAACAATGGCTAAATGCTTATTATATGCCAGGCGCTATGCAGTAAAAACTATAAAAAGCAAATGCAAGAACATAAAACCTTAGGAGTCTGAGGGTTTTTAGAGTAAGGAAAAATGGTCCATGTTACCACTTCATTATCTTTGTAAACACCGCTGTGTAATCACTAGTCCAGGGAGGCAGTGCTGTTTATGGGAAGGAACACAGGCTTGAAGCTAGAAGACTTTGCTTTCTTGTTCTGTCACTTATGAGAGATTCTTGGGAAAGTTGCTTAGCCACCCAGAGCCTCAGTTTCCTCTTCTGTAAAACAGGAATATCGATACCTACCCCACTCATGGCGTAAAGCTGTGGTGAAGATCAAATGAGAAGATGTGTGAAGACGATCTATAAACCACAGCATTATGTGGATTAAAGGCGTCCTGTTCACAGTGATAGCCTTGAATCAGGTAGTAAATATTAGCTTATATTCTGCATATTAAGTTTTATATCAAAGGAGGTACACAAAAGATTTTTAAAGCATTGCATTTAAATTGGTAATCTGCTTAAAAAGTTCAGACCACTTAAATGTTTTTCTGGAAAATTCACCAACGTGGTAGCACTCATGCCTGATGATTCTGGATAAATGTGGTCATCCTTCATTTTTTAAGATGGGATTTCTTTCTTTTTTTTTTTTTTTGGCCATGCCACATGGCATGTAGGATCTTAGTTCCTGGACCAGGGATCGAACCCGTGCCCCCTGCAGTGGAAGTGCAGAGTCTTAATCACGGGACCACCAGGGAAATCCCAAGATGGGATTACTGATGATAATTATTTGAAAGTTTTTTGATTTGGACAGTTCTGACTCTTAGATTCATGATTTTCTAGAAGTGTTGTAGTAGTACTAAATAACAAATTCCAGTGAAAAATGGAATTTATTCTTCCGAGTGATAAGGATACAGAAAAAAAATAGAAGACATCTGTGCAAATAGCGATATATTTTAGATTTGTTTAGTTGTTCACTTTTAATGTACTTACATTTCAATTATTACTTCTAAAAATTTAATATAGAAAATATAAAACTTTATTCCACAGACATATCCACAGCTCATTTTTCCTGCATTACACAAAACTAATGGAAAGGAAAGCAAAAAATAAGAGAGGAGAGGAAAAAAGGAAAAAATACAGATAGGTAAAATCAATATTTAGCAAAACTCTAAGATATAATTATCTAATTTAATTTTTAAAAATATTGTCAGGGCCTTCCCTGGTGGCGCAGTGGTTAAGAATCCGCCTGCCAATGCAGGGGACACGGGTTCGAGCCCTGGTCCGGGAAGATTCCACATGCCGCAGAGCAACTAAGCCTGTGTGCCACAGCTACTGAGCCTGCATTCTAGAGCCCGTGAGCCACAACTACTGAGCCCACAAGCCGCAACTACTGAAGCCCACACGCCTAGAGCCTGTGCTCCGCAACAAGAGAAGCCACTGCAATGAGAAGCCCGCATACCGCAACGAAGAGTAGCCCCTGCTCGCTGCAACTAGAGAAAGCCCGCACGCAGCAACAAAGACCCAACGCAGCCAAAAATAAAAATAAATCAATCAATAAATAAAAAATTAAAAAAAAATATTGTCAGCACTTCAATTTTTTTAATAAATAGTAGCCAAAAGTTTTAATAAATGTTTGGACTTCTACTTAAATATTTGCAATGCAAATCCTCTCAATTTCTCATTTTCTTTATTTTTAGTAGAAAAAATACCTAGCTTCATGCTGTAAGTATATGGTCTATTACTTACGTTCTTATAGAGGTAATACGTCAACTTTAATGGAGTGACATCACAATACGCGGCCTATTAGGCCTAATTTGTAACTTTTAATTTTTATTTTATTTTTTCATTGAGGAATAGTTGATGTACAATATTATAACTAGTAGCTTTTAAATCACAGTTAAAGGCATAAACAATTTCAGAATATCTTAGTAATAATACAGATTGGACTTTCTCCAAAGTATTTTTGTCAAGTAAATCTGACATAAAATTTTTTCCCATTCACTCTAATTGAGCAGGGAGTAATAATTGGTTCTAGTTCCACATTTCTTACCCATGTACCATCATAGACTAAGCTTCTTCACTGATACACTGAGAAAGAAATCCTTGGCTTATGTGTCTACCAGAATTAATGTGTGAATGCAGTCAGATGATTGGATGTATTTGGAGGGGATACCTATGTAATTGGGAGGATGCATTCAGATTAAGAAAATAAGGAATGCTTTACAAATGCAATGTACTGTTAATATACTGTTCTGAGTTTGCCCCAGAGCATCATTGTCTGTTTGTCTTCAGACCAGGAGGATGACAAGCCAACTTGTAAATAAAATAAAACTTGCACTCAAAAAGGAAAGAAAAATATTTTATGTATTTCCTAGGTGTTTGACAGTCTTTAAACTGTTTTTTTTTTTTTTCCTATGTGAATTCTACTTCCTTTTGGGATAAGTTTTGTTCCTGTCCTTCTCAACATCAACAGATTAGTCAACAATTTCCTATACCATTATAGATATTTTATAGATACTATTGATACATTAAGAACAGCTTAGATTTTTCATACATTTATCATTTGAGTAACATATATATTTCCTTTTTTAGTTTTTTCTAGCATGAAAAATTCTAAACATAATAACTTGAAAAAATAATACAATGAACACTCATATACCTCCATCTAGATAAAGCAATTGTTAATATTTTTCATATTTCCTTTATCTTTATATATTATATGTATATATAGAGATAGTCTCAAATATACCACAAAATCATTATTATACCTAGGAAAATTTTTAAATTATTATAGAATTTTTATAGAATAAAAATTACTCCATAAATATCACCTAGTTCCAGTTGTTACACACATTTTCCTAATAATCCTTGACCAAAAAAAAATTTTAAGAAGGCATCTTATAGCTCACTTGCTATTGATACTTTTGTTGCTGTTTTACATATTTCATGGAGTTTACATATTTCATAGCTCCTTACTGTCTTTTAATCCAGATCGGTCCCCTTTCCTGTCTTTGTTTTCATGATATTGAACTTTCTTAAGCATTCAGGTCCAACTGTCTTACACAGAATACCCCACATTCTGGTTGTTTTCTCATAGTGCACCTTAGCTTGTACCTCCATCTCCTGTATTTCTGAAACCAGAAGTTAGGTTAGAGGTTTCGTTAGATATAGATGAAACATTTTGGGCCAGAATAATTCACAGGTGGTACTGGGTACCTCAGATTTTAATTATATAGTAGCATATATACTCATCCATCGGTACCCTGGGGGGATTGGTTCCAGGACCTCTGAGGATACCAAAATCCACAGATGCTCAAGTCCCTTATATAAAACGGCATAGTATTTGCTTAGAACCTACACACATCCTCCCGTGTACTTTAAATCATCTCTAGTTGCTTATATGAATAATACCTAACACAATGTAAGTGCTAGGTAAATTGTTATAAATACAACATAAATACTTTGTTAATAGTTACCAGCACATGGCAAATTCAAGTTTTGCTTTTTGGACCTTTCTGGAATTTTTTTCCAAATATTTTCAATCCCCGGTTCGTTGAATCCATGGATGCAGAACCTGTGGACACAGGGCCAACTGTAATGTCAAGTTACAGCTGGACTGTAAGAGGACTGTGTGTGTTACAGGACTCCTCTAGGAGTCCTGCTAACCTTGGCCGTTTGGTAAAGGTGTGACCACCTGACCACTCCAGCGTAAACTTACTCTCCAGGGTTTACAATGACTATCCTGTTCCTCAACATCTTTCACCCAATGGCTTTAGCACCCACTGATTATACTCACACTTGAACCAATTATGACATTAGGGACTACAAAGTGGTGATTTTCTAATTTTATCATTCCTTCCACATTTATTAGTGGACGTTTTTCTCTAAGGAAGAATTTTCCTTTGCTTTGTTTATTTCCCCCTCCTCCCTAATTCAATGAACACTTTTAATATGTTATTTTTTAGTCTTCATAACGTCTCTAATGTAAATAATATCATCCCTGTTTACAAAACAGTGAAGAAACTGAAGCACAAAGAAGTCCAGCAACTTGCTCAAAATAGCTAGTAAGTGGCAGATAGACATGGAACTCAGACCTCTGATTCATACTCTTATACAGTGGCCAATGCATCACAGTTACTTCATAATATACAGCTTCGGTTGACATAAGGCATCTGTGCAACCCCTCAATTACCAAAGGTTTTTCTTCGGAAGTACCTCCGCTACAGAACTGTGACTAAGTCTCCCCTTAGAAAATTCCAAGAACTAATATTTAAATGTTCCCAGTATAGGCTGTACAGTTAGGACTATTGTAAGTGAAAAATAGAAAACAGGTGATGTGCTGGCCAGGAACTGGGATGACATTCCTCACCCCATTCTCTAGTAACTAAAAACCACACTAAAAAATCTGGGGAGCTCTTGGGGGGATGGAATATTTGCTCATCCACCGTTTTTAGACTGAGTCCCTTGAAACCAACTTCCAGATAATTTCCTTATTGGCATTGGCCTTCTCAGGGTTTGGCTGGGGGAAAGATGATTTTTTTCATCATGAAGCTAATTTTGTTTTATTATAATTAAAACTACAAATGTTGGGCATATTTGCACCTGGGAAACGAGTACAGTTTGTATCTACCTATTTCTTTCCCCTCCTTTCCTCTGTCTCTGATCATTTCTTCATCTACAAAAGAGTGTTACTAATGAGAACAAATGAGAGTATGTAAGATAGTACACAGCATGCTGGCACTACTCCTCTTTACTTCAATTTCTTTTTTTCTTTCTCCTATATTCTTCTTTCTCACTCTACATCTATTACTCCTTCCCGGAAAGAAGCAAAAAGTTTATAGCCACTTGTAAAAAAAAAGTGACCTAAATTTATTTCTGCTAACAAGCATTTAATACTAAGTGCCTATGATTAGACAGGTATGATGCAAGATTGTAGAGAGACAAAGTAGTGAAAAATTTCACAGAAAGTGACACAGAAAGCATCCATTATAATGTTGTAAGTGCAAAAATTAAGGTCTGCATCTGCACAAAGGTTTGGGGAGCTAAGAGGAAGAAATGTCCTCAGCAACATGACTCAAAGAGCTTTTGGAGGTCTGCGTCTCCCATAAGCACTGATTAGGGATGAACAGTTGCTTCGTTTCCTTGTAACAAGAAAAAATATATATGCTATTCTATTTTAATTAAATAAAAATCTAAAAGTGGGATTAATATGAGCATGAGTTTATCTCAAAGAGAAGACTTGTAGAAAAAGGTTTCCTGGGAGATTTGTTGAAAAGTGAAAGCAAAGGCTCGGAATCCTGAAATAATATTCATGAGCAGAATTTACACAATCACAGCCCTGGACAGATCAAAATAGTGCATTCCCAGAATTATTCTTCCTCCTTGACATCCTTCAGGAGTGAGGACGGTTGAGCTTATTTCGTTAGAAGATCTCAGACCCACATCAACCCACATTTAGACAACAGAGCCCCAAGATGAGTCAACTCCCCTGGGGAGACCTTGAGCCCAGTGTAGACAGCCAGTTCCTAAAGTTCAACCAAGACTTTTTCACAGTGAACTTGCTTGGGCAACTTTGAGTGAACCACTTAACATCAGGTGTCTGTTTCCTCTTTTGCACAGTGGGGACGAAGATGTTAACCTTCCTCCCAGGCCCACTTTGAAGAACAACTCATTAGCAATCATAAAGTACTTTGAAAATGTAAATGCTGAATTATAATTTTAATCAACAAATTAACCTTGGTGCTTCCCACTCATTCACTCCCTCCTGGGTAACTGATCAAAACTGTTGGCTGACCCAGGCGCTTCTGAGCCCAGAATTCACCCCTACCTCTGCACAAAACATAGCTCCTCCAGAGACCCACTGGGAGCCCTTCCATGCCCCTGTCACTACACTGAAGCTGCTTTTCTACCACTGATCAGGACACAGGAACCCCAAATGTGAAGGGTATTCAAGCTTGTACTTAACAAACACTTCAAGGAAATTCTGATAAAGAAAATAACAGGCCCAGCCCCGGGAAGGTGTAAACCACATTTTCTCTGGGTTTTGAAAGTTTTCAATTATGAAAGTATGCATTTATTCATTTATTTTTAGCAAATATTTGCTGACCACCTACAATGTGCACATTAGAATGAAATTCTTTATAGCTCAGCCAGTAGGAACCCTGTAGTAATCAAGATCAATATTCTATGGGCCAGCGATCCATGTTAGAGGATTAAACCACAGCCTCAAAGCCAGGTAGTCACGTGACAGACACATCCAACTCCTAACAAGGGCAAGGGGGTGGCGAGGCCGGGGACGGGGGCGGAGCACGAACACCCGAAGTCTCCACTGGGTGCCTGACTTTGCCGGGTCCCCAGATCTCTCAAAGCAGTTAGTGTCAAGCACGTCTTTGTACAAATGACTCCTTATTCCAGATAAAGCAATCATCGAGCCCTAGATTGGATTTTAACTGGATGCTCTCCAATATATGGGATAATAAGTGTGCCAATTCCTCTAACACTAAATACACTTTGAGCTGAAACCAGAGGTGCTTCCCTTATCACTTGCTAAGTAAGTTGGGCCATAAATCCCAGTGGAAATAAGTGCCAGGAATATATCCCATCAGTAGGACTTGCATATTTTTACTAAGCTTAATTAATAGTTGCAGGTAGAGCAAAACATAGACTCCTGGTTTAAATGGTGGTATCTCCTTTCACACTTGACCTGAGCCATTCGAAAGTTAACGCACTTATCTGAGTCATTCAACATTTCAACACTTATTATTAATCATAAATTTGGTGTGGTTGCACCTGTCAGAAATTTATAAAATAAAAACAACCTATGGACTAAGCACTGGACCAAGAGTTAGTAGATAGATTCAGGACTCAAGCATACCACTTTCTAACCCCCGATTGGCAGAGTCACCTAAATTCTCTTAGCTTGGATTTCCTCCTCTATAAAATGAGAACGATAGTAAACGTCCCTCCTAATTCCAGGGCCACTGCGAGGCACTAATAGAATGATGCACATGAAAATGCTTTGTGAACTATAAAGCACCCTACCAGTTTAAGGGATGATGACAACATTTACTTCCATAAAATCTTCATGGAATAGGTGAATTTGGCAACCTTTCATTGAATGAATAAAAAAGATCTGCAGGTATTAGTATAATACAATGCCCATAGCTAATTATAAATATGCATTGATTATCATGAGGAGGAGAATAAGAAAAAAAATCTTGTTCTTCAGATTCTGTCTTTGGTTAAAAAGATAAAACTGGCTTCAGTGTGCTTTTCACAGCTATCACATTTATGATCTTTGCAATTAACTTCTAAAATATTCATATTTAAATGGCATGCTATAAAAATAATGGATTCAGAAAGTTACCATATTGGCAAGAATAAAGGAAAAAAACAAAACATTTCTCTTCATCCCAAGAAGTTTCAGAAGTTTCAGAGACATAGTTAATAAAATTCAATATGCTCTCAGACAGTATATACTCATGAATAGAATATCAGTTTAAAGATAATTTAACTCCCTGGTATCACCAAAACCTGCAGAATACTGCTACTACCTATGATGAGACAGAAAATATAATAAATAGATGTACAGACAGGTGAAATGCAATATGGATTTCCAAACTAGAGCCATGAAACAAGTTTACAAATATTAGCAAATATTTGCAATATTAGTATAAACAAATTAGTATAAAAACACTAAATAGCAATGAAATTATACACAATAAATATTAAAACAATGTAAATTTAGCCTTTGTTTACCTTTCTTCTTAAAATATTTTTACATTTTTCTAAATACTTTTGAAAATATTCACGTGCCATCTGTCATTGATTAAGAAAACTACATTTTTTTATAATTTTTATTTATTTTATATAACCAGCCTTCATGTATTTGAAGATTTGTTTGGAAGTCAAATATGTACTCAATTCAGCTCCCCAAGACTGCTATCTTAGAAAACAGGGAAGATAAAAGTTAGAATCCTTGATGGAGTAGAAGGAAAGACAGAGTCAATTTCTCCTCTTCTTCCCCCACCGCACTCCCTTCTCTCTCTCTGTCTCCTTCTCTGTCTCTCTCTTTAGGACCCTCAGCAAAAACAATAGTAAAAACTGTTAGGAAAAAAACAAGTCTAGTTTTCAAACATTTTGCCCAAGGATTTTTTTCTTTTTGTTTAACAGTGTATTCATTATCTGTTACTGCATAACAAATCATCCCAAAACTTAGCCTCTTAACATAACAAGCATTTAGTATTTTGTAGTTTCTGTGGGTTGGGTATCTAGGAATGGTTTAGCTGGGCCGCTTAGATTCAAGGCTTCTCATGAGGTTGCAATCCAGTTGTCAGCTGGGGTTATTTATGGTCACCCAAGTCCCAGCTAGGGCTGAATGGTTAGCTTCCCAGCTCCCTTGCATTGTTGTAGCCAGGCTCAACACCCTCATGCACTGTTGGACTAAGGGCCTCAACTCCCCACCCTGCCACGTGGGTATCTCCACGCCCCCACCATGGCAGCATGCTTCTTTTAGGGCAAGTGACCCTAGAGAGGGCGCAAGAGAGCACCACAAAGGAAGTCACAGTCCTCTTGTAACCTAATCTCAGAAACGCCATTCCAGCACTCCTACCACTATCTATACATTAGAAGCAAATCACTAGGTCCAGCCCACACTCGAACGGCTTAAACAGCATTGCATATCAGACTTAGATCACGCTAGAAAGTGCAAAACAGTGACAGATGAGTTTATTTCTGCTGAGATGAAACAAAATTGACATGTTCAGCATGACTAACTCCACTCATTAAATGACTTCAATGAATCCAATTTTTCCCCAAAAAATTAAT
The DNA here is from genome assembly GCF_009873245.2 of Balaenoptera musculus. Classification (NCBI taxonomy): domain Eukaryota; kingdom Metazoa; phylum Chordata; class Mammalia; order Artiodactyla; family Balaenopteridae; genus Balaenoptera; species Balaenoptera musculus. The sequence continues at coordinate 51,940,807 of NC_045802.1, forward strand.
TTAGCCATTTTCAGAATCATTTCTCATCAAACCCGTAAACAGTCTAAGATGTGCCAGGCACTGGGCTTGGTGCTGATGGCACAAAGAGAGAGATAACACCTGCCTTCAAGAGGCTTTTACTTTTGAACTTAGTTGTTTAATTCCATATCTTTGAACATTCTTTTTCATTTTTTAGTTATTTGTATTTGGTTTTGTTTTGTTGAAACAAGGAACAATTACTCTACTAAATGAATATGCACTTACATGTGCCCTTCCAAAGGCCTCCAAAGTACTGAGTGGTCAATATCTCCCTGGACCTTAGACTCCCTACATAATCAGGTGGAAACTCAGTATACCATTATGCAGGCTAGCATATGAAAGAATTAGGTTATCTGTCCTATGCCACAAAGGTAAGAACAGATAAAGGAATAAAAGAATCCATCCAATTTGAATGTCTGTCCATTTTCCTACTCACTATGAATTACTGGATTTCTCTGAGTTCAACAAGCCAGTTTAGAAGCATCATTAATTTCACAAACCTACTTATGTAGTTCATTATTTAACCTCTTTATCCCTTGATTTACTGTAATCTCAAAGCAATCGCACTCTGCAATTCTGCCAGCATTAACCCCTTCAGCTTTCCCCTGCCCTTGTCCTTGCCCTTGCCTTAAAGATTGCACCATATCGTTGTTCCACATCTCCGTTCTTTCCTTCCAAACACACTGTGCTTTGCCCTACATCTTTGAAACCACCTTCAAAAATCCACGTTAGATGTGCTTTTGCTCTTTGGAAATCCTGTTCTTCAGTGGGCTTGTAATCAGCTTGACTTCGATTCTCTTAGTTGACAACAGTTTAGTTTAGTCTTTAGTTTCCATACTAAAGGACCATGAGTTTCATCTCCACACAGCAAACTGCATCATGCCTATTCCAACCATTCGCATTAGAATTTCCACTATCTCCAGGGTTTGTTTCCCTGTCTGAAATCAGATAATGGCAGAATCTGCAAAGTAACAGTCGGCGAGGCAAGATAACCTGAATCTTAAGTCAGAGTTGGCTCTTTAATTTAAGGAGAATTATAATAACAAGATGTACTGATAGTCCACCTACATAAAAGTGAGTTCAGGTGTGTTTCTATCATATTTAATACGACTAGGTGAAGGTTACAGAGCAAATAGTTAAAGAGTACTACTCCACTGACATTGCTATTTATTCAGCATTTCCATGGTGATACAAAATGCCATGCAAGACGCATTGCTGGTGTTTGACACCACATCTGACTAAGCTTGGGTCACTGCTGGTCTAATTCATATGAATAAGCAGGCATAACAAGCGTTATGATTTTTCAGGGATCTGGAATTCTGAAAAACTTAAAGGAGAAGACAGTTCTGAAGACAGGATTGTCAAACAAAGACAGTTGCTCACCCAATTGAATTTCACAAACATCACTGGATCCATGAGTTACTACCATAAAATCTAAATGTGTTATTGCAGTGAGTGGTCATAAAAGCATAAATTGCTGTCACTGGCAATCAGGCAGTCTGGGACCTGTAGGGAGACAAGCTGTGTTCATGGCTTCTACTGTGGTTAGCAATATACAGTCAAGAGCAAAGTCGGGCCTACAGAGGGAATCTAGGAAAGGTGTAGACAGATGTTTTGAATCTTAGAGTCTAACAGGAGTGTACTTAGGTCAAAGAATAAGGTTGAACAAGGAGAGAAAGAGCAGAAACAGAATTTGTTGTGTGACCTCTAGAAGCAGTTTCAATAGAAAATTGTTTTGATATGTGCTTTCTAAAAGAGAAATAAGATTAGCTCTGAGCTACAGTTAAACAGCAAAAATCTAGATTTAAATGGAATTACATTGAAAATGTTGTAGTATCCAAGAGTTCTATGACATGGTCCATAGAAAATAAATTGTTTTTAAAACAGAATTCAATGCAACAAAGAGCAGCATGATTTTCTTAGATGAAGCTTGTTTTTCTGCTTTTATTGCAACCCCCTTTTGTGGTCCTAGTTTACACATTCTGTTGACCTAGTTTACAGATTATTTTCTTTTCTTTGAGAGTAAGAAGAAAACTCAAAGACAAATCAGAGATAAGTGGGCACTGCTTCACCCATCTGGTGGCAGCAGTGTGGGCCATGGACAAAAGCTCTAAGTCAAACAGTGAGGGGTACAGATGCTCATTTTCCTGTGGACTTCTGTTTAGGGCTTAGGGTTGTTCATAAGATTCAGTAACACTCTTCTTAGTCTAATCGGACTAACATATATGGTGAATTTTTCTTGCCACTTGGCATATTAGAAAAGACATTTTAATTCAATTGACACAGTCAACCCATAAGCAAGTGGTTAAATGCCTCTTTGTTCTTAGTTCTCTCTTGGCACTATTGGGGATGGCTAAAGAGAATAAAAGATGACCTCTGCTTTCTACTGTGTAATATATGACTGAACAAAAATACAAAACACAAATTGTGACAGACACATGGTACTCATTCTAAATACGCACTGCACTAAGTGTTTTGATTATATTATTCTATTAAATTCTCCCACCATTCAATGAAGTAGAATACATTATTATCTACACTTTACTAATGGGAAAAAGTGAAGCACAGAGAATCTACATAACTTGCCCAAGGTTATACAGCTAATAGATTGCAGATCCAGGATTCAAACCCATGTATTCTGATTCTCCAATCTTTGCTCCTAACTAACATGTTCTACTGACACTCAGAACAGTTGAGTGCTATAGGAATTTACAGAAAAGAAGATAAATGAGGGTTGGAGAAGTTCATGGAGAAAGTGGACTGATTTGGAACATGGTGAAGAAAGAGACTCTAGCCAGGCAAAGAGCAAGGAATTCTGGCAAGAAAATGAATGATGAGCATGGAGTGCCCATGGGGGAGTAAAGAGGACAATCTGACCAGGGTGAGTGGGGACGAGGAGAAATCAGATGAGATAGTTACAGTGGGAAAGGTTATGGAAATCCAGAACACTTCTAGTGAAAACTGAATTCCTAGGAGGATGAAGTTATAATTGGGTTAAAAGACATTATCTCCAAAATGTATTTTGTAACATTCCAACACAAACAAAGCTTCTCTCAAGTGTAGAGATCCCTAAATGATCATTTCACTGTTGGCAAAATTGAAGAGGGGGAAATACCGACTGTGAGGTAAAGGTCAATGCAGGTTTATTTTTAGGTAGCATGGGATGGCATCTGAAGAGCCGGAGTTTTCAGTACTGACGGACAGTACGTTCTGATTTGGACTCCACCTGTGATCTCTGTCTCCTAGACAGACATCAGCCTCTTTTTTAGAAAAATGTGGTTACAGCCATTGAGGCCTGGCCTGGAGGAAAAGCAGACTGAAGGAAATTTTCACAGTGCCACCTACTCTTTGGAAGATCAGCTGAGAGGCAAAAAGAAATTGTGTCTTACCTGCAAAAAGCAGAAAGGGAGGTGAGGGAAGAGAAACAGAACACATCTAAATCATCTCTGGGAAAAAGGTAACACTAAAAATGAGCTGGCCAAAAACAGGGTGAAGCTGAAGAAGGTGGGGGGGGGCGGTGTCTAGATGTGTCACCAGAACAGTTAAGAAAGAGGGGTAGGTAGGCTAGCTCAGGAACGTGGCCAGAATATTGGAAGGAGAACAGGGAGCGATTTCATAACGTCTCGATCTCTCCAACTTCCTACAGTGTTCCAGGAAAGAGAAAGTGTGCTTGATAAGGATGATTTATTGAGCAATTATCTCTTTCCGCCCTCAGCTCTCTGGATCTGGACAGCAGACAAGTCGGGTGAGTTATTTTTGTAGAGTTCTCCGAAAGAGCTTCCTCTCAAGGATACACAACTTTCCAGTTAGTCACGAGGCAGCTCTACTTTCTTTCTGCACAGTATCTGTAATTTTCACTTTCCCTCCTCTGTCCCTTTCTCAGCCCATACTTGCTCCTCACTGACTGAGGACTGTTTACTGCATCCGCCACTAGAATCATTTTGTTTACCCCTTGCATGTTTATCCAAAGTCCTAGCTCCCTTTTTGCTTCTCCCTTCGTTCCTTTATGCTGGTCCTACCCTGGACTCTCTACTCCCCAAGCAAATCATATCCCTCATGTGTGGCGCCATCTTCCCTCCCTCTTCCTCCAGCCATACTTTCTTGGTTTCCCCATCTGCCTCGTGGCAAATACCCTGAAAAGTGAAGTTTTCTGGGCTCTCCTCCCCTAGGAGGTCTCTTCACACCCCAGCATCCTGAGTCTCCACTTACTCTTCTCCTTCCCCTGTTCTTGTGACTGCTGCGGTTACCAGTAACGAGCATGGAAGAAAGGATCTGAGGAAAAGTTGTGCTTTGGGTTCAGTAATTACTCAGATTTCATTTGGGTAGTCTGAGAGTGCTGAAAGCTGTTTGTACTGAACATCCTATGGTCCAAAATGTGGTAAGCCAGTCTCGTTTTTCATCTGCTGTCATGATTAACTGGCAACTTCCAGGCATGGGGTGACTGACTGGTATCTCAAGCACGTGCATGCGAACAATTACATGAAGAATGCCAACAGATTCCAGACCATCAGGTCATGTTTTAGTGGAGGAGTTGTAGCAGGGAATATGTACCAGCATCTTAGATCAATTTCAGCACATTGTTTATTTTAGAAATTTTGTTCCAGAGCTATCGGGCACCTGATCATTTTACTGTTGTCTGCATTACAGACAACAGTAATGGAAGGAAAAACAAGTTTGGGGCTGAGTATTTTCAGTCACCAGTGACTTAGGACCAGGTACCAGACTTATTTCACTTAAGATTGTAGGTTGAACTCAAATTGGAGTCCCTGAAGAGACAGACTAGTCCTTTATCCAGTACGTAAAAGAAAGCATTTCTTATTTCTATGAAACAGCCAGGAAAGGAAAAATTGTGCAACAGCTAGAAGAGCACTGCAAATATCAGGGTTACCAAGAGTCACCCAGAAACCTTTAAAATAATTTAAAGTGGTGATAGAACAAGCAACACACTGTGTCTCTCTTGATACAGTAATCCTTACCCCTTGAACCTAACTTGCACTAAGAAGTCAGTAGAACTGTTTCTGGTTGATCTACCAAGGCAATTTCCCACAGTTTAGTGGCTTGGGAGTGGTGCTGATGATTTTCTCATTTATATTATCCACAAAGCACTAAAAAATGTGACTCTGCTGGAATTACCCTTTTATGAAAAAAAGAAAAAAAATGTTTTTTTTAGAAATGACTTAACTAATAAATGAATCAAGATAATACTGTACCATGATATTGAAATACATCAAGGATATGTGGACCAGAAATATGATTTTCTCAATTCTTTGCCAGGTACGAAAGCAATTCCAAGAAGTCTTGTTTTACTAGAAATTGGATTTTTAAAATATTATCCATTTAAGTTCATAGTTAGCAGACAGCTACCTTGGAAGTGGAGTTAAGAAAAAATAAAATTCAAAGGTTGAAAAATAACTAAAAGAGCAGCAAGATGCTTTGAATCATTAACAGCACTACGCACGCACACAGAGATATAAAAACAGCTAAAAAAGGCAAGGACAAAATTAAACAGTAATGATGATTTATAGTAAGATACTCTGAGACATGACAGAAATCTCAGTACACCAAAAGGAAAATCTTGTTTGCTCAAATTATTTGTTTCTTCTGTCTAATGAATGTAATTCTAATATACAAGTGATAACACTGGCATTTCTTTGAAATGTTGATTCAGTTTAATTATGAAAATCACCAAGGTATTTTCTAGCTGCTGCATCACTCCCTGTACTAAGATTAATCACATCAACATCATTCATTTAATCTTCAAAGAGGAAGCAGTTGTCCACAAAAGCCTTCAAATAGCTTCATTAGTGCAATTTTTCAGTCTCAAACACTTAGCTGGCAGCATATGATTGAGAGTAAGGTCATTATATTCATCTATTTCCTAATCTAATTTTTTAATGTTTCTACATTTAACGTAGAAATGTAGAAATGTGGAGTTTTTGCTTTCTCTTTGTTTGGCAAACAGCTCAAAGTATGAAAAAAAAATATGAATGGTGATTAACAAAATATTTGGTCCTTGTGGTTTCAATTCGTGAAATGTAATGTTCAGGCCCAGAACTGGTACATTTTCCCTTTGGGGGTTTGTTTAATGTGAAAAGGATTGGACCTAAAAATGTTGTGTTTTCTTATCTATTGTAGACAAAGAAAACCTCTCAGCATGAGAGAAATTTCTCACATGAGGAACTACAGTTAAAACAGTCATTGCAAATAAAATTTCTTTGGTGTTTTAAAATGCAAGATGGATTTTATATTTTAAAAACAGAAATAGTCAAATGACATATGCTTACATTACCCACTTTTAGCATCCTTCCCTTTGTTTAAAGCACTAATAATTGCTTCCTGTATTGAAAACCAATAGGCATTGGAGTCCCAGAAAATAACACTGTAACATCTGATGCACTGATTGAATCACAGTATCAATCACTAAAAAATTACTCAGTTGCAATCAAAAGCATTCTCAGAGAGATATAGAGCAGAGCCTGGCACGAATAGGGCTGTGGACGTTGAGTCATTTGTAATTACTGTACCCACTTTGAAGGGTTATAAAATGTGTCAGAAAGTAAAATTTGCTGAGCCCCATTACCAAGAAGCAAAACTTGCTAACTGGCACATTAAACTTTGTATCTTATAAAGGAATGATTTATTTGACTTTTGACTGGTCCACTTGCAGAAATCATTGCATTGCAATATTCAGTGCCTGTACAAAGGGGAAAGAAAGAATGAATCATGCAGAGACATTCTCAAGTTAATATCTGGAAACCATATAATGCCAAATTTTTAAGGCAAGATCTGTGTACAATGGGACAAATAATGGAGTATGTTGGGGGTTTAGGCAAAGGGATCAGGGCTTTGAGTCATGAGAGCAGTCCATAGCCAATTGCAATGACATGAGGCAAAGGCACAAATTTTGTTTCCACAAATTATATAAAGACAATGACAATATCTCAAATATCAACAGCTTTTAAATTGCTTTAAAATAAAACTATGGTGAGCTTTGTGGAACTGAATTCTAATTGATACAACATAATTTTAAGATAAAATATAAATATGAGAATAACCTCAGCCTGAAAAGGTCAGTGTTGCCATTTGTCCACTGTGTGTGAAATCACCAGAGTAAAATGGAATTATACAAAAGAAGAGCAAGAGACTGCATTATTTACACATGTGTTCAATATGATAATCAGGAAAAAAAAACTGCATTTCTTAACTCATGTATTCATGAAGTTTCATTACCTACTATATATAATGCTGTGTTAGAAATTCTGGGACATAGATAGGTAGAAAAGATAAACTCTCTTCTCTTGAGAAGCCTTTATTATGGTAGAAATGCAAGAGTGCAAACATGACTTTACAATAGAAGGCAATGTGAATCAAGAGACTAAAGAAAGGAAAAATGGGCCTTGGAATTCACAAGTAGTTTTCCTCCTGGCTAGAAGATCATGGAAGGCTTCATGGCATGACAACACCTGTGCTTCTAAGGATGTACCCATCCCTAAGATGTTGAAAGATCAAGTTTGGAAGGGAGAAGATTAAATATTAGAGTTTAAAATATTCTATGTACCCTTCCAAACACTTAATGCATTTTTTGTCCTCTGCAGAGAATGATAAAAGTTCTTTTCTTTTCAAAAGTATCAAAAGGATTTTTTTTATTTTTAAAAAATATTTATTTATTTATTTTGGCTGCGCTGGGTCTTAGTTATGGCATGCAGGATCTTTTTAGTTGCAGCACGAGGGCTCTTAGTTGTGGCATGCGGACTTCTTCCAAAAGGACTTTTTATAACAATAAACAAATAAATTTATGAAGACTCAGTGCTCATTCCACTTGGCTTTTCTGAAATTGAGCTTAAAATACTCATTTTAATGGTTAATGTCAGACGTTTAATGCCATTAATACAAAGTGTGATAAAAACAAAAACCAATAAACCTGAGCAAGTGTACATCAACATATTCTGGGAAAAAAGGATGTGTCTACTTTTCAAATAACAAAATAAGTTTATTTCTTTCATGTAAAGTCTGGCGGGAAAAAAAATGATCATAAGTTAAAGATGTTTAAGACTCTGAATCATATAGTTTCGTGGATTATTTTTTATTGTTTCTTCTCTCTCTCTCACTCTCTAGACAGATAGAGATAGAGATATATTCAATGCCTGCTTGGTGCTGGAGGTAGAAATTCAGGGGCTGATTAAAGGGAATCCCATCTAAACACCTGTAGTAATATAAGAATTCAAATATTATATTTAATAAAGGGCAAAAAATAAAACAAATAATTAATAGAATTTACTGGATTCATCTAATTCACAAGCACTTCTGATATGCTTCTGGTAATCTCAATTATCACCGTAAAAGTAAAGAACCTGTCTTGCAGAGCTAGATAATATTGGGAAATCAATAAACTAAAATAGTCCCAGGAATAATGGATGTGTATTCCTGTTTGCAAGCATATAAAGGATAAATACAGGTGGCTTGACAAAATACAAAGAGTTCAGGAAACAAAAATAATCATATACAAACAAAAAACAAACAAACAAAAAATAGGACAGAATCTGGGTCCTATTCCGAGCGTCTGGAAAGGATCTCACTAATATAAGAATATGCAATGGCTCTTTTAACTTCGAGTAACTGAGAAGCCTCTTTCACAGAAAGCTAAGGAGCTTAGAATCACCTTTCTGACCATCTTTCCTGTCTTCTATATATCCTCATAAAATATTTACTGTCCTTCTGAATGACCACTCTGATTATCCTTAGACTCCTTTCAGATTCCCTGATGATGTCATGGAGATGTTAAACCCATTATGCTAAGTTAGGACCTCCATCTGCAGTGACCTCTTGGCACAGGCTTCGAGGACAGCATGATACTTTTACATAAAAGTTAGTCTTCATTCAAATTCTCGAGGTCTGATCCTGAAAAGAGCACTGACAGCTCAATCAACCTTAATAAATACTTAACAAGGTCCATGGAAAAAAATAATAATACCATCCCCCCCAAATCCATTATACATTCACAACTCAGTCATAAAAATGTCTATTAAAAGTACAATTATTTTACCACATTTTTATTGGAAAACAAGCATTTATCCTAATTTACAGGTTTAACACAAAGGTGATACATGACATTCCTTTTCATTAAGCTACTAGGGGAGTGACAAGTGACGGTGCCCAGCACTAATTATTTTTAATGTAGTATTTCAAATTGATCATGCATAATGCGATTACAAATCATAATTAAATTAATTTGTATTGATTTAAGATTTTATAAGTTGTTAATAACTACAGTGTAGTAAATCTATTTCCACAAGCTAACATTAATATTTTCAAACTGCCAAAGTACTTCTTCCTTTTCACGCCAGTTTTGTTCTCATTAAAAAGTTCACAAACTTGTCAGTACTTTATGCAGGTGAAAGCTAACTTCAAAACCCTATAGGTAGAAGTCTTGAGTATTTTTAAATACTCCAAAGGTTCCTCTAAGAAATGATGTCTAATACATTTGTAAGTGTAGGATCATCTGCATTTAAAAATATATCTCTCTCTGAAACATTTTGCCCTCATCTATCTCCTAACTATCCCACCAGTCACAACTACCTTCTTGCACTTAATTCCAGCTTCTGATAGAGTGACTGACTCTGGAAAAACTAAAGGAAACCAATGGAAATGTAGAAGTCCTTTCTCCAACATTCCAGGGGATGGAGAAGAATCTGAAAGCCAAAAGGAGGCCTGAGCAAACTTTGTCTAGCAACAAAGCCCAGGGAGTTGGGCCTTCCTAGACACTTCCCTTGTCTCCCTAGCCTAACCACACTCAAGGAATAAAGTCCCCTCAGAATCTCCACAGCTGAAGGCAAAATAGAGAATCAACTAGGAGACAGCCCAAGAACACCAGGAACACCTCCTTCCCGTTTCTCTCAAGAACTGAGGGGAAGTTGGGACAAGGACGGGAGTGAGGCAAAAGAATAGGACAGAGTAATGACTCAGAAAGCCCCATCAGTACGTTTTCATAACAGAAACAAATCTTGAACAAATTTGCGAATTCAGTCTGACCGGTTTCATCCCATACTAAAGAATGATTCCTTCACCTCCTCATAACTAGAACTTCAATCCAGCCGGACCCACTGGCATAAACCACAAAGAGACATAATCTGGTCCTTCCATCCTCCACAAGCCTTGGAACTGGGAGTAGAGTCGTGTAGATTGTTGCTCTCACAGAGAAGGGTGGGCCTAGACTTGAGAATTGTTTTTTGTTTTTATTGTCTTGTTTTGTTTTTCAGTGTCTTTCTGAATACCTGAAATGCCTTAAGGTCCTATCAGGGGAAAATGAAGTAATCAATGTTTGGGAGGGCTGGTTTGGAAATGGAAGTGAAATGTTTATGAGAAAGGCTCAGAAATGAACACTGCACACTACGGGAAGAGTTTCCCGGATCCCAGCTGCCTTCCCGTAGGACTGACTGGTCAGTAACAGGCACCTACTAAGCTTTAGGAGTGCAGGATCACTGCAAGTTGAGGCAGGAAACCCGCTGCTCACTAGCGACCACTACAGGTCTCAGGGGGAAACGAGCAAAAGCAGGAGCACATTCGTACACTCGCCCCAGGCGAGGAGCCGAACTCCCTTCGGAGGGTCGCCCTAGCTGGACCGTCCCATCCCGGAGGCCGCAAGCCACCCGCTAGCCCTGCCCTGCGTAGACGCAGGGATCCAGCTCCCAGGCGGCCCGGGCAGGGGAGCACCGAGACGTTTGAGAAGAGCACCCTTCTCATCACCACCATAGAGAAGCCAAAGGCTCGGGGCGGGGTGGGGGGAGCCGAGCGTAAACTAAGCAGGAGATGGAAAAGTACGAACACCAGACTCAGGCGGTACCCAAGCGGGGCTCCGAGGGAGTGAAACGCAGGGCAGAGCAAGGGCATAGGCGGCAGGGGCTCAGGGACCCTCCCCCTCTATGGCAACTTAGGGCTTGAATTCCCTTATATACAGGATCGAACCATCAAGACACTTTCAGATACAAACAAGCTTAAGCAACACTTCTCTACACATCTCCCAGTTATTGAATAGCACACACACACACGCACACACACACGCAGGCCCCGCAGCAAGAAAGCAAAAGGGGTGCAAAACAAAGGCGTTCCAAAACTTGAGTGGGTTGCCAGGTCCTGTTCCTCCCTCAGCCAAGGTACGACCAGAATACACCCCCCCCCCATCCCCGCCAAGCGGGTAGGACTGCACGTGCAGGACACGCCTCGTGGATAAATGCGTGCGTTCGGTTGTTCCAGGTTTCTGAGGCCTCAGTTAGCCCAGTCTCATCACCAACTGACAAAATCCGTTCTCCAGTCGAACTCTGAAGACGTCTCTTTTCAGTCAAGCACTTTGCCACAACAGAAGGGGTCCTGGTGATGACTCGTTCTCCCCAACGCTACACAGAGAAACTCTCTCAAATGGACCGTTGTGCCTTAGCCAAAGATTTCAGAAAGATTCTCGAGTTGTGAAGGGGCCTTGCACTAAAAGGTGCTAAAAGGAGATCCCGTACGAGACGGGTGGAACAAATATTTTCAAGCAATCGCCAAACACACTGTTATTCTGAAGAATAAAATTAATTTAACCAAAAAACATAACACATTCTTTTCCTTGACTAATAAACTTCAGAAATGGAGATGTGGATTTCCTTGGACTTGAGCTACAGTGTAGCAGTACACTCCAAACTGCAGCCAGGAGTTTGAAGTGCTAGCCATGAATTCTCCTGTGCGTACTGTCCCTGGGATTGGGATAATGAAGCCCTACCCTCCAGGAATTATAACATTTTCTGGGGGAAAAAAATCCATCCATAAGAGAACTATTTTAAGATAAGAAAAAATAAGACTCTGGTTTTAATAAAGTCATACAACTGATACTGAATTTAAGTGTTTGTTTGGAAAAGGTGGGTTTGATATTTTGTGGGAGTTTTTTTTTTTTTTTTTTTTTTTTTGGCATCGGTCCATGTGACTAGCAGTGCAGGTTGTTAAGTTTCCAAGCAGGAATCAGCTTAAAATGCATGGATTCTATTATATGTACAATTTAATCACAAGGTATTTAAAATAGACATTTCCATCTAAAATCCAATCAGAAATCAACACAGTTCCTCCAGGCATCAGATGATCATCTCGATTTTGCATTTGTAAACTGGGAGAAATAAATGTGACTTGTGGATAGCAAGAGGTCAAGTATGGCTGCTCAAATATTTTTCTTACAAAATGACGGATTTATTAGACAAATAAGTAGCCCGGCTGATGCAAAACCCCCAGTGATTGAATTTTGACGTTAAGTCAACAACAACTCGAACTACATCAGTGCTTCAAGATTTAGTTATGATGGTAGAGATTACTGAACAAATAAGAGCCCGAAATGAATACAGATTTCTGAGGATCTGCCCCTGGCACCCTCTTCTTGACATTCTCCTCCATATGCTCCCCCTATTCAGAGTGTATTATAATTAAAGGACTTGCCTATGCCTAGCGATTGGAAAAGAACTGTAAAATAATTAGGCATATTTTTCTGTTAAAAAAAAAATGGACAGGCTCAGGGAGAAAGCCAACTGAGTTTCATTATAAATTGCTTCGTGGCCTGAAAGTCACCCACTATTTTCTAATAGTGGGCGTGCAGTGGGTGTTTAGTTTAGTTTTTAAAAGATCTTATTTTCATTAAGAGTTTTAACAACCTACTCTCCTACTCTCCCTCTCCCCACCCCCCCAATCTCTTTTTAAAACACAGCTTTCCAAAAAATTTGAGGACTTGGGCCACATTAGTATCCCACTGGTGGATCCGAATCCACTGCTAAATAATTAAACCGCCTGAAGAATTTCAGGAGTATTTAGATTTCACCTTTCCTGGGTTAACGTCTACCCCACCCCCTGCCCCACCCCGACCCGCTACCACCCCTCCCAGGCTCCCGGGAGCTGGCCACGGTGCTGAAAATCCTGAGTGAATATTGCGGGAAGGGAGGGCACCACTCATGGAGGCTTTTGCTCCTCATGAAAAGGGGCTTAAATAATTGAGATTACATTTAAGTGTAAAGCAGTTCATTTCTCCTCTTTTCGTGGTGAAAGGGGCTAATCTGCTCCTAGTGTGAAAATCTGCCTTTTATTTATTCTATGTGTGACTGCCTTATTGTAATGGAATTGGTGACTCCATTTCCATTTAAGTCTTGTTGAGCCAGCCAAGAACTCATTCCTTGCACCTTCTCCTTCTCTTGTTTCTCAATTTTCGGCTATAGTTTGGCTCCCCCTAATCTATGGAACTGCTTATTTTGCCAGGACAAATCTATATTTGATTTTAAAGCTTCGTCTGATCAAGGGCTTAAGACAATTCTCTCTGTAGCTAGACATGCACTTTCTGGGTATCCAGGCACAGACCGCTAGAGGCAATAGGCTGGTACCAGATCTTTATCCCAGATTTTATTTAAATGCAGTAATAATTGCACTCTGTAAAATAAGTTGCCCATCTGGGCTTCTCTCCCAGTTTGTCACATTCCCCTCTCAGGTATGCATGTATCCATAATTTCTACAGATGTTTCTATCATGCTGGTTTTTAAATCATCCATTGTATTAGTTGTTTTCCCAAGTAAATAAACCTGGAAACAAAATTGCTAGCCCTGGAGTAGCAATAGAATTCATAAGTAGAAAAGAATGTTTCATAATAATTTTGTCACTTCCTAGGATTAGGTAATAAGTTAAGCAATTTTAAGCTCTTCTGTGGGGCAGGGGTCAGCTTGTAGTTCTCTATTCTTCCTTTTTTAATATTGAATAGTACCTTCAGTCCAATAATACATCTGTTTACAGTTTGCCTGAACTTGTTTCTGGATTTATATTTCAATATGCTCTTTAGGATGCAAAATTCCTGTCAAATTAAAGAGTGCTCATGTCTTGCCCGCTTCCAGCAAATCACTTGCAGCACCTAATAAATCCAGCTGGGGTTCCTTCCATAGCCCAATGCTGCCGAAATCATTATTGTCCTGCCTTGTTTCATGTCAGAGGCCTCTTCGCCTCATCTGTCATGAAACCAATTTCACTTTATTTACATCCATTTGCTAGTTTAATTACTGTGCTGATGAATAGCCTGAAGGAATTAAGTTACGAGTCTTTGGAAACCCAATGCGACAGATATATGGGCTACGTTTTAACTACAGGGAAAGAAATGAAGGCTCGTGTGGCATGCACCAAAATTTAAAGATAATAAGTGTTTCTCTGTATGCAGCTACTCTTGAGATTCAGGATGATCTGTCTTTATGTATTCATCATCTCCTGGATGAAATATAGTGCTTTAGAACCCCTCATATTTACAGATTGACTGCAGTTCTCTACAATATAATTCTTTACAATTATGTTTTAAATGTTTTTGTTTTGTTTGTTTGCTTGTTTCCTTTTACTGAAAGAGTTACAGATGATTTTCCAGGCAAACCAAACAACCTAATGTACTGGTGTTTTTAATTAAAGGCACCTACCAATGTTAACCTTTTCTTGTAACTAAGAGCTTACTTCTATATAAACACAAATAGGTGCATTTGTGAAAATAAAAAATACTTAACACATCCAATCTAATATACAGTACAAAGTACTCCACTTACATCCTATAAATAATGTAACAGATGTCATTTATATGATTCTTGTTTGTTATTGAGCACAATCTCACAAGTGTCTTCTTTAAGGTATCTTTAAATCATAAATAAGAACATTTTGCTGCCCCTCTCTTCTCCAAGTCCAATATAATAGAGTACTATGAATCTATGTTAATGACAGAGGATTTGTGGAATGGATGAATAATCTATGTTCTCAAATATATATAAATAGTCAATCACTTGCATATATATATATATATTTAAAAACCTAAGATGAATAAATTTTTCAGTCATTCCATTATCCTATAAACACTTTAGTATAAGCCTACTATAACATTAAAAATCATATTCAAGGGTATTCTTTCCTAAGTTTTATCATTAATTACAGATTGTAAATTTAAAATTTATAATACAGAAATTGAGTCTTCATATGGTTCATAATCACTGACTATCAATTTAGAAAATAATAATACCTGAATGAACATTTGATGTTATATTTTCTCTATCCCTAGGTAACACATGAAAAGAACAGAACTTTTAAATCTAAGTGCCTACATGTTTTCCTTTCACTGCTCTGTTTCTGAGAGTTCTGACATTTTAAAATCAGCACTTTCATTTGATTTCCCTAAAAATGCTAAGTTTGTGGCACATGACAAACATATTCACCACTTCAAGAAAAAAATCTAAATTTTTCTTATAGACTTAATGTACTTATTTATGTATGCCATCTCCATGTTGAGTACATAGTCAATTCTAAGGCTGTGCAAACTTTCTAAAGTATTTATCTAACCAAAATTATTTTTAAACGTTCAAGGGGGAAGAGATCATTCTAAATAAAGCAGAAGTGAGAAAGAATGGGAGTTTTGTTTTCCCATTTCCTCTCCTCCTAAAAGAATTAAATACTTTCTGTACCCTGTAGACTCTGCAGTTTCATTTATCATAAAGCCAGCTTAAAAGAAGGGATAAAAATATAAACAGTTTACATTTACTATCAGAAGAACTAAAGGTGGTGCAAACTCTACTGTCAGTGCAGATGCATATTGATGAATTATATATTCATTACAAATCCTCCAGACATCTCCCTCCATGGCCCCCCTTCCATCCCCTAAACACACATTCGCCTCATTCCACCTCCCCTACTACTTTTAATAAAGCTCATCTACAAAACAACCTACGTAACAAAAACAACTTTTTGTATCAAGAGTCTTGCTTATAAAAGTTTTGCAATAAAGGAACCCTAAACAGGACACTCCAGGTAAAATTGCCTTCTATTTTAAAAGAATCAGATGCTATTCGAGTTCTTTTGGTAGGGATTTATAAACCATCTTTAACTTGACAGAAAGGAAATCTTCAGTGATTGAGTCTTCTTTAGTTATTTTTGTTCATTTTTTAATAAAAGAAACAAAAATGATGGGGGTTTTAAATGTTTTCTCTTTCCCTCTCCCCCCTCCCCCATTGCTCTCGCACCCTTTCAAAGACCCTCTTCTCCCTCTCCAGCTCTTTTTGATTAATAGATCCATGTGGCTAACGGCCTGACATATGGTGTGCGAAGCAGCTTGAGATAGTACCTTAGGCATCCCCTACGGCCATTAACATATTAGGGGCTTATGTGCAGTCAGACAGTCAGACCTCATCTAGAGCCAGCGTGTTCAGAAAGGCTGCACCCCAGAGCTGTTTGATAGAGAGTTTCAATAATGCACCAGACTTCAATTTTAAGGGAGTTGCTTCTGGCCCTGAAACACTGGGACAGAACCAGAATAAAGTTTAGAAATAAGACTCCACAACACTCAACGACAACAACAGTAAAAACTGTACTTAGTACAACACAGTAAAAATCTGTTTGTATATGGATATGCACGTGGAGGTGCAGCTTCAAGCTCACAGACACACAACAGCTCCTGAGTATTACCAGTAAACAGGCAACGTTAGCTGCCTGGATTTATTTTGTTTAAAGATTTATTTTGTTTAAAGTCCTCTTTATACCAGGAATATTAACAGTACAATAACAGTACACTTACTGATAGAGATGATTCAAAAGTGAAAACAAAATACAGCATAATATTTAGGAAAGAAACAGCTCTTAATCATGTAGCTTGATGTTTTTCCCTAGTAGAAGAAATTAAGTGCCTTTTTACATCTGTAGCCTTAAAATAAGAAGGGAAGAAAATAATGAAACTTTGGATTTTAAAAGATTATATTTTAAATACATTTGCGATCAAATCCCTAGAAAGATAACTATTATTGCTCTACAAAACCTAAAAGTTACAAACAAAGTCTTGACAACAACTCTGAAAGGGGAGTAAGCCTCTAGGACGTACGTATATGCAGAAATATATACACACATGTACATATGTATAAATTTTTGGCGAGGGAGATGGTACTCAAAATCAAAGCAGACATCCCACTTGAAGCTTATTTAATTCACTTCAACGTCGTAACTGAAGCTTGAAATCCCCTTTACCCAACGTTCTTCTCCTTCCAGCCTCCTGCTGATAAACCACTGTACCCCTTTTGAACTGTACTCTGACTGTTTGCTTGGCAAATAAATGCTGTTCCGCCCTATTAAACCTTTTAGGTAGTTTCATCTTCGGATTTCTCAAATACAGAGCTAATAAGGAGGTGCTTTGATGCTGTCTTACTTTCAAACTATAGCCTTGCGGCGTTGAAACGCGCAAAAGGTAACCGAAAAAGTAAATGGCCACGAGCAAGGCGCACCCTCCCTTTCAAAATCGCTCCGACCCTCTGCAATGCACCGCGTGGCAGCCGAAAATCCCCTGTTCCCGTGCAGAACTGTGTCCCGTTGGCAGCCCCTGGGGTTCTGAACCCGTGCCACTTAACCAGGAGGATGGGGAGAGGGGAAGCACTTTTAAGTTTAAAAGCCCTGGGATCCCTTGAGGGAGGGGAAAGACGGGAGGCAGAGAAGGCAAAGCTTCCCAAAAGTTGATTCTAGACAAACAAAAATCAGATGGGAAGCGAGAAAGGCAACTTGCTTAAGCACGCAGTAATAAAACTTTTGCATAAGGCGTGGCGACAGTGCGCGAGAGCCTGCTCATAGGCGCTAAGGCTGATTTCAAACCTCGGACTCAGATTACACTTTGGAAGGAAGACCCCGGCGCGCACTAACGCCTCTCACACACTTGATTCCACTACACACACACACACACACACAAAAGCGTGCACATACATAGACACACAAGACCTCTTAGTTGAATATAAGCAAATGAAACAATTGAAACCATATCTTTTTCTTTAAAACTGCGATAAAAGATACTCCCGCTCAAAGGCGTCACGGTTCCTCTCACTTAGGTATCTTTTCAGAAGAAATGAAAGCCCCCGGGAGATACCTCTGCCCAGAGTCAAATGGATCCTACCTGCTTTTTAAAATGCCTGTTTTTCCATTGCTAACTCATAAAACACATTTTAAGCAGGATAGCTGAGCTCCAGTCTCAGCCTCAGAGCTCCTTGTCACGTTCTGGTTCTCTCGCTTTCCCTTTCTTTCATCACAACGCTTTGGTAAAGTCGCATAAGTGATCAAAATTAACATAAATCATTATTAGTTATTAGGATTCGCTCTAAATTACACTGTGACTATCGCACCAGCCCCATCTGCCGCCCCTGCTCTAGCAGCAATAGATTGCAGATAAAATAAATGTCCTTACCCCATTAGAAGGTTCCTGTCTCTGTAGCCAAAAGCCAAACAAAAGCAATAAATACCGGGCTTTCTCTCTCCACTATTCAGCTGTGACTCTTTTCATCAGCTCTTCTTCTAGAAAAGCTCGATAGCTGCCTGAAAATATTGCATTTTATATTACCAAAGGGCGATTAATATTGCATTAACTGTATTTAACAGTTTTTTAAGCGCGAGTACTCTACAATGCGTTGGTTTCTGTTAATATGTACAGGGGGTATCAGAACTACTGCACACCACTTAAGATATTCGTATAAACATACTATTTGTCTCACACTTTGTATTTATATATATATATATATTAATGTTAGAGTGTAGCGCGCGATGTTTGAAGTGGAAGAAGCCGTGCCAATGGTCTGCTTAAAGTATTCAGACACTGGCTGGAGACAGCCAGGTCCCAGCCTTCATTAAATGTTTACTGTCAACACTTGGCGGGGGCGGGGCGGGGGGAGGGAAAGACAGGTGTAAGAGAATTTCCGCGGCTGGAAATTGTCAACACTTTGTTTTATTCTGATCCATGCCTACAAAAGTTTGTGTGCATTATGCTTCACTGAAGCCAGGCGTCAAGAGTTACGAAACTTTGGTTTGTAATTTGCTTTACCTAATCAATGCAAGGAGTCTGCCTCTCTTCCTTCTCCATCCCTCCTTTTGCCACTTCTCTCCACGCTTCTTTAGTTTTTCTTCTTTTTTCCCATTCTCTTCGCTTTCTAAATCGGAAAGAAGCGACCTCCGGGGCCCTCGGGCTTGGGGCAAGGGATGGGAGACGGGCGCTCCTAGCCCCACCCCAGGGGCTGCAGGAGCAGGACACTGGTCCCCTGGCTTGAGCTTTGCCAGCTTCTTTCTAAACCGAGATTTTCATCCTCCGTTTTGCGATCCAGGACTCTACGGAATTCCCCGGGACTAACGCCCAGCGGCCAGCCTTCCTCCCGCGCCAGGTATAAGGTCAAATTCGTAGCAGGGCTTTGCTGGTGTGCACCCTAACAACAAAACAAAAGCCGAGACCTTATTGCTCCCATTTTCTTGCCAAAAAATGTCAACCAGTTTTGTAAGTTTTGTGGTGTTTAGGACGTCTGTTGACGTGGGCAGACTGTGGGGAGGGGAGTATTTTTAACCTCTGCGAGATACTGGTCCATACCCTTTTCTCGTAGGACGCCCTCAGAAGCCCTTACAGGGTGGGAAAGAACATTCGGGAGCGCTTAATTACCAGCTGCGGAACTCCAGCTCAATTCTCCGAGGCGACGCCGCACACACAACGCGCATGCGCGAGCTCGGCGCGCACCGTGCGCACTCGGAGCGCGCCCCGTCCGCGCGGCGCTCCCAGCGGTCCGCACCCCGCCGGTCACGCCTGCGCACGCGCGCCGGACGCTGGGCACTCGGGCGTTTGACCGCTCCGGTCATCCACGGCCTGGCTAAGCCCCGGCCAGGGCCGGTAGGCGGTAGCTGTCCCACCGTCCGAGAGGAGCTGAGGCCCCCGGCAGCTGGAAGCTTCCGGGCCGCGAGTCGCGGCAGGCGGCGGAGGGTCACAGAGCCAGCGTACCTGGTCGCTGGGCCGCGGCTCGCACGCCTACGGCGCTGGGATTTCCCCGCGCGGGCTCCCAGGGCTGGGTGGGTGTTTCCAGGGGGTCAGGAACCTTGCCTGGGTCGGGGGAGGGCGGTTCCCCTCCTGACTGCAGATTCTGACCCAGTCAGCTCTGCCTGTGGTTTGAAACGGCACCCGCTCCTAAGTCTGAAGTCTAGCCTGCGAGACTGGAGGGGAAGGAAATGCACGACGAGGCCACCTCTGAAATCACTCCGGTAACCGGAGGAGTGTTCGGCCGCTCCAGTTTCAAGGCCCTTCCGGGCCCGCGCCCCGCCCTACGGAGCCACCGGATTTCGGGGAGGGGGAGAGGGAGGGCTGCCCAATCTCTTCACCAGGCTGACTTGACAACAATTACGAAAGTTTTTAATTAGCTTCTTGTTATCATTCATTTTATTAATTTCCAGAATCCTCAGGCCATGAATTATACAAAGGGCAAGCCAACCCGAGCGGGGCGGCTGCGCGGCCCCGCCGCACGTGCCCGGTCCGGCTCGGGCCGAGCCGCTTGCCCGCTGCCCCCGGAGGGCGTGAGGCGGCCCGGCCCCTCCCGCCGCGGTGGTACAAAGGTTTGATCAAATATTAAATAACGTAATTATTGCGACAAGGCTTATCTCGCAGGTGGGAAAGAGGCCCCCCGTGAGGCTTAGAGTTCGGCTGCTATTTTTTAAAAATCAATTAAGCTTGCGTTCTCCTCTGGAACCGCTCGCGAGGACTGGGGCTAAGACTGCAGCGGCAGTAACACCCATCAGCAAAACCACACCAGAGAACAATTGTGGTCGTCACCTTTATCACCTCGCTGGCCACCAAGGCCATTCGAATGGGGTGGGGAACGCTGCTTTCAGCCAGGTCAGAAGTCACAATTCCTACCTCACGGATTCGACTATGAAAGCCCATCCAAGTGAAAGATGGGGTACGGATGCTTCAGGCAAGGTTGGCGGAAAGACCGGGGAGACGGGGCAAGGGGCTGAGGGCGGGAGCTGGCCAGGTGAGTCCTCGGCCCAGGGCGCCCTGTCCTCTCTTGGCGCGGCCAAGTGTAGGAACCGGACCGAAGTCATCTTAATACCACAAGAAATTAAAAGTCGATACAATCACGGCAGTGGGTGCCTACGGTTTATTTATGAGGGTGTAATCGAAGTTGAGAGCAATTTCAGAACACGCATTAAACAAAAATCTATTAAGAAGTTAGTTGAAGCGTCTTGAGGACATCATTTCCTAGACCTACAGAAGTAGCGGGACCCGGAGCTAGGACTGGGGAAAAGAGAAAATTTAAAACGAATGGGTGGCTTAAACGTGGTAGATGCATTTTATGCTTACTTTTCTTTTGCCTTTCCTACTCCACCACCGCCTGCATTTCCTGAGAAGCTGAAATGCAAACAGAACACAATTTTCCCACTCCAACTTATTTTGAGATTATTTAAAAGGACCGGAGCCACGCTATTTCCACCCACTGACTAGTGCCAGAATTCACTTGAAGTTCCGTTCTTCAGAACCAGAAAACTTTGAAAGGTTAACTACCACTGAGTAGCAAGCCTTAGCACTCTCTCCAGGAGGACGTTTGTTAGCTTGTTTATTTGTTTGTTTGTTCATGAATTGACAGTTAAAGGTATCTTAGAATAGTCTTAATATTCCTTCAGGCAGTACACAGATTCAGTCACTAGATAGCAAGGCATTTCCTGTTTTGCACAGCTTCCTACTACGTAAAATAGGAAACTCTGCAAAGCATGTATTTTCATAATCTGTTTTATTAACATAATATTGTCTTCTCTTTATTTGGTAAGGATTTTACTTAATACAAAACAATGCTTAGGTTCTTATTACATACATTAGTCATCATTATATAATACAAATATATTTGCCTGCAACATTTCCGTTCGGGGCAGATTTTTTTTAAAAAACAGCCTTTGTAAATCTGTTTATTTGTTCATTCCTGGTTCTCCAACAATGAAATCCGGTCATACTTTTCTATAAAATAACGTGGGTATTTTTTTTAAACAAATGTATTTTATTTAAAACTTTGATGACATTTCAAGTTAATAACAACAGAAACAAATCAATTTTGATGGAAGAGATCTATTTTAAAAATACCTCTAGTGCTTTTTTTAAAACATTAACAATTGTTTAAAATCACAGCTTTTTAAATGTACTCTTCTTTTTTGAACATCAAGCATTTTGTTTCACAGATTTGCCGGTGAAATTAAAAAGATTTGGCTAAAGTAGGATGACTTCAGAAGATATAATCCCAGCTATTAAGAAACTTTTTACATTTGGCATCTGATCTAGTCCCGGGTCACCAACAGAGAATCTCTGGTCCCTCTGGAGCAGTAGGTGGCACACTAAAGTTCCAAATGAACAGACGCATTTGACACCATGGCTGGACAGATCAGTGGATGGTTTTTGTTAACCTCCAAATAAAAGTCATTTAGTTACAACATTTTCTTAGAAACGTTTTTAGGCTAGAACACCACATACAAACCTCCAGATGCCTCTGCACCGAACCTTGATTTAAGTATTTTGAGAGTGCGTGGTTATTTATTACCTTCCACCACTCTGAAGCGAGGGCTGTGCTTGAAGGGTTTCTGCAGTTAAAAAAAAGAAAACTTTGATAAACACAGGCAACTAATAGAGAATTCATTTTATTCAGAGCACCGCTTTCACATGAGTTATCTGAAAGTGAATTCTGATTCAGCAGAAAAATACATCATTCTCATCCTTTCCCCTCTTTTCACCTCCCTTTCAACATCCTCCCCTTCCCTGTATTTTTGGTTGAATTGAGTCTCATTTGTTGACCGGCTCTACCAGGACTTTGGCCCAGTATAAACACAAAAATGCACCCAGATCATAAAACTGCTCTTCTTTCAGTTATGTTTTATTTGTAAGTGTACTGGGACATATCCCCCTGTTGTATTTTGGCGCACAGAAGTGGTTCTGATAGAAGTGGGGAGGAGGGAAAGATAATAGAGCAAAGACATAACCAAGGAAAAAGCTCAGCAGACATACATGGGCAGGTAGATCAATCCGTGAGGCATTTCAGTGTTAACACTGGCAGTTCGTAACCGCTGTGTGAGCGTGTGCATTAAAGAAAATATTTACAGTAATCTTCCTTTTTTCCTTTTCCTCTAAATACAAGAATATGACAAGAATGTTGTGTTTTCGGTGAAAACAGGCAGTAGACTGTGATATCACACTATCCACAAAACGGTCTATCAGAAAGCTAGCCCAGTTTAGTGCTCAGTTTCAAATGCATAGAATGTTTGCGCTGCAAACAATGATATACAATGTAATTAAATAAATAATGCCTAACCAGAGTGAGACCTAGTTGTGTTTCTTTCTGCACCTTTCAGATCATGCATGATTTCAGTCTTGTTAAATGGCAGGTTTTTTCTTTTCTCATCTGTTCTGTTTCCAATTTTTTAGTTCTTATTAAAGAATGGTAATAAACCATCTCCACCCGAGATCAAAAGAGTGTCTTGTGCACCAAGCAGGCATTTTACCTAACCACCTTCAATTTTTTTTTCAATTTTTCTCTCTCTTTTTTAATCCATCAGTAGTTCATAAAGTACCTTGATTATTACTATGAAATACTATACATGATTTTCTATTTGGGAGACTGATAGTGCAAATTAAAGGTCTTGCTACCCAACATTTATCCCCAGCAATAAATTACTTTTGGATAATAATAATAATAATTTAATAATAATAATAATGAAACAGTTGTTCTGCTTCCCCCCGCTCCCAACATGCAGACCCTTTTGAAATAAATGGAGGGCTTTAAACCTGTCTTCCTCTCATCTGGGATTTAGTTGATTTTCTCACAGCCAAGTCCTGCTCCAAGTGAAAGCAGAAACTTCTCAATATTTCAATGATTTCATGTTCTCCAAGAGAGAAGAAAGGGGACCTAGGAGAGCAAGATGGGTCCTGTTCTGTGGAGAAAATGGGACAGCGTATCTCTCCTACTGTCTGCCACCCCATCAATCTATTTGAATCAACAGGGAAAAAAAAGTAGATAGTTTAAAATAAGCCACTCAGAAAAATAAATGAAAGGGCAAGCAAGTTCTATGAGTGGGGGGGGGGGGAAAGCTTATTTTGAAATGGTCTGTTTTCTAGATATTAGATATAAGAGCAAAAATGGAAAGAGTAAAAAACTGGTTAAAATTGTTCTGTTTTCCTAGAATAAAATATTTATTTCGGAGGCTCTAAATTCTGCTTTTTAGTCAGCCCAAAGACTATGCCTCTCTCTCCCTGAAGACCCCCATCTGACCTATCAGGCCACAGGAGCATAGGCTGGGTCACTGGAAAACTTGGACTTCACCTAAACAAGTAGCCACTCACCGCCCCTTTCAGCTGTGCCCCTACTCACTTTCTGGCAATGGAGAGCAGACATCGGAGTCTCATTGGAAAAGAGAAAATAAATCAAAGAGGACTTGGATGGGGTGTAGGTGAGACTTAGAGGAAAGATTAAATTAAACACGCAAACAGAACAACTAGCTTTGCTACCCAGAATTTCACCTTCCGGTTAGTCTGGTGTTCGGTCTTTGACTCAGTTCCTGTGTGTGGGGCTGGGCGATGGTAATAATGTGGTGCCCTTTTTTCTCTTCCTTGTGGGGGGGGGGAGGGGGGAATGAAGCTGCAGAACACGACTCTCCGGAGTTAAATTTCTAAAGCATTTTTTTCTTTGCTTTTGTTCTGTTTTGTTTTCGTTTGTCTTTATTTGTCTAGTTTTTGGTGGTTGGTAGGTTTTTTTGTACATAGCTCCTTGGTCCCCAGGAGATTCTGATAAGTGTCTCTGGTCAAAAACAGTCAATTTCCCTACCCTTCCCGAGTCTCCCCCCACCCTCACCCCCAGAGCCATCCTGCTCCTCACAACCCCTCCTCCAGTCTCCGCTTTCCTTCCCCCGACTCCCCACTCTCACAAATGCTCCCTCTTCTCCCCCCGCCCTTCTCTCCGGTGTCCACACCCGGTAAGGGCAGGGAGAGCAGAGAGGAGGTGGAGGCGAGCGCTCAAGGAGGGACTCCCCAGATGCAAGCAGGACAACGGACACTCTAAATCCGGGGGGAAACAGGCCCGGGGAAAGCCCCCCGAAATGCCTCTTCGGCTCCCCGCTCTGCCCCGCCCGGTACCTCCCATCCCCCTCAGTAAGTGGCGGAGAATTTCATCCGCTTCTGCTTCTGTCTCTGGTTGCAAAACCACACCCGCACCACGTTCTTTTTGAGGTCCAGTTTCTCGGCGATGGCGGCGATCTTCTCGGACGAGGGCCGGGGCTGTACGGCGAAGTAGGCCTCGAGCGAGCGCTTCTCGGGCGCGGCGATGGAAGTCCGCTTGCGCTTCTTCTCGCCACCGTTGAAGAGCTCGGGCTTGTTCATTTTCTCGCGCTGCGCGCCCTCGGCTTCCTCCAGCCACGCCTGCAGGATGGGCTTGAGCGCGATCATGTTGTTGTGCGAGAGCGTGAGCGACTCGAACCTGCAGATGGTGCTCTGGCTGAGCGAGCCCACGCCCGGGATCTTGAGGTTGGCCAGCGCCGAGCCCACGTCGGCCTGCGTCACACCCAGCTTGATGCGCCGCTGCTTGAAGCGCTCGGCGAACGCCTCGAGCTCGCGCGGGTCCGTGTCCGAGTCGCAGATGGACGCCAGGCCCGCCGCGCCCACCACTGCCGCCGCCGCCGACGCCGCCGCCACCTGCCCGGCCGCCGCCGCCGCCGCCGCCGCCGCTGCCGCGCCGTGGTGCGCCGCCGCCGCCACCAGCCCGGGGTGCGGCAGCCCCGACGGCATGTTCATGGCGGCCGCCGCCGCCGGGTGCGACAGGTGGCCCAGGCCGTGCATGTGCGGATGCGGATGCGCCGAGCCGCCCAGCAGCCCGCCGCCCGGGCCCCCGCCGCCGCCCCCCGGGCCGCCGCCGCCCGGGCCGCCGCCGCCCCCGGGGCCGCCACCGCCTGGGCCGCCGCCGCCCCCCGGGCCGCCTCCGCCCCCCGGGCCGTCGTGGGCGCCGCCGCCGCCGCCCGCCGCGCCCGCGCCGCCCGCGCCGGCCATGAGCGCGAGCGAGGGCGACGAGATGTGGTCCAGCAGGTCACCGGGCTCGAGCGCCTGGTGGTGATGGTGGTGGTGGTGGTGATGCGCCAGCGGCACGGTGGACGTGGACGTGCATGGCACGCTGTTCATCGTGTGGTACGTGGCATCCGGCTTGAACGGGTGGCTCTTGCCCTGGGACACGGCGATGTCCACCGCCGCCAGCGCCTCGGCCCGCGCCAGCAGCGTTTCGTCTAGGCTGGCGAAGAGGTTGCTCTGCAGCTGCAGGCGACACAAACCAAACCAAAAAAAAAAACAAACCACAAAACCAAAAAAAGCAAAAACACAGAACCACCACACACAAGCCGGAAAGCACGACAAGCAAAAGGCAAACACAAAGCAAGCAAAATAATAACGACGAGGGTGGGGATAGTGGAGACCGGGAAAGACAGAATAGGGACACATTGGGGACGAGACAGGGGGTCAGATGAGAAGGGACGGGAGTGTGAGGAGAGGGGCAGATGCGGAGGAGAGGGGGACACAGGAACACAGTCCGGGGACGGGCGTGGGAGACGGAAAAGGAAGGGGAAAGAAGAAGTGCAGATGTAACTCGCAGCTGGGGACCCGTGTCACGCACCCAAACACGCACAGAGACCGCCTTTCCAAGGCATGAAATTAACAGGAAAGAGTGGAGGGAAGTCGAGACTCATGGCCCCAGCGCTCCCCGCTCCGATCGCCGGCGCCCGACCCGGAGGCAGAGGCGACGGGAACACGACACTAAGCGCCACTGTACAAAGCCTGCCTCGCAGCGGGACTCTTCTAAAACTCCCTGCCCGCAAATCCCCGCACCGGGACCTGTACACACATCAGCACCCGACATGCAGCGTCTCGGAGACGGGGAGGGGGCGGGCGCGCGGGCCGGGTCCGCGGGCATGGGGCGCTTACCGGCGGCGTGGGCAGGCAGGCCCGCCGGATGGCCTCGGAGCTGGAGTGCAGCGACGGGTACTTGTGCTCAGGGAGGGTGGGATGCATGGCAAAGTGAGGCTGCTTGCTGTTCATGGACATCATCTTGATGGCTTGGCATGTAAATCCACAAACACTCCGAAAGTCCGCGGGAAAGTGCGCACGCCGGCTCCCCCGGCCTCCCTTCGGAGGCTGCAGCCGCGGCGGCTGGCGGCGCGGAGGCGGCGGACGCGCCGGGGGCCGCTGCTGCTTCTGCTGCCGCCGCTGCCGCCCGGCGCTCCTTTGACCGCGCAGACCGCCGCGCACCGGCCTCGCGATCCCACTTCTCCGAGAGCTCTAGCCCCGTGCGCCGACGGGATGCACTCCTCTTACACCTGAGCCCCAATTCTCGCGGCCGGTCCGGGGAGCTCTCGCGAGAGCTCGCGGTCCCGCCGCGCTGACAGGCATCAGCTGTCTCCGTCTATCTGACGCGCGCTCTCCCTCTCAGCGGCGCCGTGCGTCTGCGCGCGCGCGCGCGCGCTCTCCCGGCCGCGACCCGCGCGTGGGAGCCGCTCTTATAGTGACCACCAGCAAGGACAGCGCAGGTGATGCACCTGTAGCTACCCGGACATGCGCACTGCACTTCTCACCTTTCCCATCGCGGGTCTGGAAAGATCAAAAGGGCCAGCTATTGTCTGAGGGTAGGCATCTTTTAGGGGAAGAAAGACAAGATGCTCGCCAGCCCCTGGGTGGTTTCCCTCCCTCCCCCACACCCTCACCCTGATCGCAAGCCCTGAATATATGCGCATTACTTAGGCACACCTCGTCTCCGGGACGTCTAACAAGCTGTTATATAATGTATACAGCTGGGCATTTGTATGTTAAATTATGCCCGCGCATTCTTCTGTATGCAGTATAAATAACACAGAAATGCAGAAGGTGCTGTCTTTTGCGGCAAGAACCTGTTTCTTTCATGGTTTATAAATAGGTTCCTGGAGAATGAATAATCGCGGTGACAGACGTTTGTTTGAAGCAGTCAGATGCTATTGATTTCCATATGATTTAATTTCCTCCGCATACTTTGTTGTTGTTGTTGTTGTTGCGACTATAAGTGTGTCAGGCACCGACAGTGACAGCCACTTAGGAGCCACAAGGAGCGTGTGCTTTCTACTAGGGAACGGCTGGTTGTTGAAATGAAGTTGTGCATTTCTCTTATTGTTTGTCTCCTTTAACCGTGTACAAACCCACATTTCAAACAAGCTCCGGGTGATCTGAGGCTTCTTGTAATCAAAAGGAAAAATAGTTAACAGAGTGTAGCTGGGATCCTTACCTCTCTTCAGCGTACACACACACACACACACACACTTTATGTTGGAAACTCCAGGAAAAGGAAATAGCGTCAGAGAAAAGGGAATAAGATGTTGAAGAGAACTTTATTTTCCCTTCCATCGTTTTGGCTTGTTTGCCGACCACCCGCCCCCCCCCGCCCCCCAGATACAGATATACATACAGATGTATAGATGTGTATATATATACACACACATATTTTTTTTTTCTTCAGTAGGGAACAGAATCAAGCCAATTTATAGGAAAGCGTGATTAAAATATTAATTCAAACCAACTTAAAAGAACGGGGCCCAAGCTCTGGTCCAGCTTTTTTTTTTTATTATTGTGAAATCAAAACGTAAGAAGAATAAATCAATTAGCCAACCTGCTATGTGGCCCTTATGTGGCAGGCAGATCAAGGGCCTCCCAGGGAACCATAGTTCAGGTGCCCGAGTCCCCAGGGACTCAGCCCTTGCCCGGGGTGATAACAGCCCAGATGTTATCACATCTGCAGAGAGAGCTGGAGAACGGCAAGGGGCTGCTTATGGGAGGCAGAGATCAGATAAATAATCTTTCTGGTCTCTCCCACAGCAAGGAGGTCTGTATTTCCGCCGAAGATTAGATCTCATTTCTATAAACCTAAATTTGCGTTCGCTTGGATCTTTTCTTTGGATAAACGCGTGCGTATTTAGCGGACACGCTCCCTACTCAAATTCCAAGAAGAGCCCAGAGGCGTCACCAGGGCTTTTTTTTTTTTCTTTTTTCTTTCTGTCTTTTCTTTTCTCTCTACCTTTCCCCCTCCCCCTACCCCCTTGCAGCCCGAGAGGGGAGTAAGAAGGATGTTCACTTGCTAGTGTGAGAAGGAGCCTCGTTTCCATCCATTACGCGGTCCCTTGGGAGTGCTAAGTGCAACTTTATCTCTACGGGGAATGAACCGCGAGCAGGACATCGCTGGAGGGAGCGAATGAGTCCTACGGTAGTCTTCGCACCGGGTGTCCAGGCTTAACTTAATCCTTCCTGACACCCACCGCGGCGGTTCCCTGAGCTCGCCTGCATTAGGGGAGAGGGGGGACGGGGTGGGGGGGAAGGAAGGGCCCCACAGAGGATGAGCGCCTAGATCCTGTCTCCCCCTCCCCCCAGGGAAACGCTGGCTTTTAGGGACCCCAAAAAGTGCAGGGGAAACAAACGCAAATAGCACAGTTTTGGGGCCACATGGACTCTGAGAGAGAGAGGTGAGCCCCTGAGTACCCGAAGCTCATCTCGGTTTACCCTCCAACACTGAGAGAGCGCCAATTAACCCAGCGGGGAGGTCCCTGGCCTGAGGTCAAGACTTCACCTCCTTGTCCAGACTCCTCTCCTAGTTCACTTCTTTTTGGACAACCAGAGTCCCTGCCCAGCTTAGGGTGGGCTCAGACCTTTGCTCAGAATGTCTCACTTTCCCCCAGGGCTAGAAATAGGGACCTGGGTACAATTCCCATCTCACTATCCCCCCTCACCCCACTAATGGATTGGAAGCCCATTTAGGGCACATCTGTGTCCACCCTGGCACTTAGGAAGGGTGCTTGTCACAGAGTGAAAATACCCCATAGAACAATACACGTGTGTAGGAAGGAAGAGAAGGCAGACGAGGGCCGGGAGAAAAACAAAGAGAGTTTAGCAAGCCAGGACCAATGGGGAGTGGGGGGAAAGCAGGAAGATCACCGAAGGGGTCTCCTCTCTCCCTGAAAAGGAGACGCAGATTGGAACAGAAGGGCGTGCTGTCCCTACGAGAAGCTGTCTATCTTGATTCCAGCCAGCAATTTTTCCAAAGTCATTTATTTCATCCTTCCCTCATTTACTTTCTACCCTACCTTCCTTCCTCAAATGCTTGCTGAGCACCAGTCTGGGCCAGGGCAAGACACTGGAGATAAAATGAGGTATAAAATACAGGCATCTGCCTTCGGGCGGTGGCAGTCTATGAGAGTGGGGTAGCTACAGGTGAAGGGGGTGTTTTTGTGGTACAGGTGTGACAGGTGCGGTGAGAGGGAATTGTATAGAAATACCGTGTGGGGTAGGGGATGCTGCTTGGAGAATTACCCTGTCACATCCCTGCTGGGCCTCAGCCCCAGGCTAGAAAGTGGGACACGGTGGTAGATCTGCCGGTAGTTCCTTGGACCTTATCAAGCGTTTCCCTACTCTCCCCAGGGCAGTGAAAGGGAAGGGTGGTGGACTGGGGCTCAGTCCATCAATGTCACTGCTTTGTTTTCTGGGTTTGGCAAGTGCAGTAACTAGATGGCCCCTGCCAGAGCTAGTGATGCCCACGTGGGGTCTGAGCCTTGGCATAGAATCCTGGGCAGGTTGGGGTTTGTTTTTTTCTTTTTTTCTTTTCCTTCCTGTTTAATGACCAACACAGATTCCCTCCTCACCCGATCTCATAGCTTTGCATTTTATCAAGACGGAGATAATGAATGCACAGCTATTGATTTCCAAGGAATTTCCGCCCCCAGGGATAGGGAGTCTATCATCTGGATCAGAAACACATTTCTTTCCCTCATTAATTAATTTTCTCCTCCTTCGTTGGCAGGCCCCGCTTCACATTTCCTTTCGCAGCGCCTCTTTCCCGGGCTTAGGGAGCAGACGTTGGTAGGCTGCAGTGAAGACCCGCGGGAGAGGCGCAGCGCAAGGGCGGGACCGGCTGGGGGTGAATGCTGCTCGCCTTTAAGCACCCCGCCCCCTCCACAGCTGCCACTGGCTGGGCAGCCTTTCTTCTTCCGAAGCGGCGCGGGGAAAGTTAGCTCTGGACTCAGCAGCGCCTACCTGCACGCCTCCCTCTCCCCAGCCCCACCTCTGGGCTTGAACCTGATTTATTTACCCGCATTCGGGGACGCCGGGGGGCGGGGGAGGGGGCGGAGCGGTGGTCCTGAGGAATGTGCGCTGAAGTGAGTGGAGATTGTGCGAGTACAAGAGAAGGGGATCGGGCCTCACGTTCTTGCCCAAACGCGGGGATCTGGAAAAACCTGCAAACCCGGGCGGCCCAAGACGGAGCTCCGCTCGTCGCAGATGCGGGGCGCCACGTTTCCTCCCGGCTGCCGCCCAGAAACTCGGCCGGTTCACCGCGCAGCCAGCGCCCTGCGCGGGGGAAGTCGCCAGAGCGTAGAGTCGGCCGGCTTCCGAGGCCGCCTGGGTTGTTTTAAGCGGTGGGAATGAACTGGCCAGCAGAGGACTAGGAGGCCTAGAATTGGGAGGGGCGGGGGGGGGTGTCGGTTCTCGGAAGAGGGGCGGCACTTGGGAGGTCCGGCTCCCTTCCGCTCAGACACCCGCTGTCCGAAGGGTGGGACAGAGGAGGGACTAGTGCCGTGCTTTCGCTTCCCCTCCTGGCGGCCTTGCCAGCGTCAAACCTGGGCAGCTTTGATCCTGGGTCTCTCTAAGCACTGACCCTTGCGCATTCCGGCCCCGTCCCTCCCGCGGTGTGGGCACTGGGCTCCTCGCCCGCCCAGCCCGCAAGGCCGTCCTGGGAGGTCGCCCTGCCCTGTGCCACCGCTCAGCCCAAGGCACGAGTTCACAGCCACGCTGTCGTTGGCGAGAGCTGGGAGATTTCCCACAGGCCACTGTCCTTCCTTTCTACCCCGCTCTGCCCGCACCCGCGGCCGCTTGTCTCCCTCGGTCCCAAAGGCCGGGGTGGGTGAGTTATTGAGGCCGGTGGTGATCAGCTCCTGTGAGGCTCCCAGGTGGGACCTGCGGAGGAGGTTCTCGAGTAAGCCGCTGGAAAACCCAGTGTTTTCGTTCTTCTAGCCGTTTAATTCAAATGCCACTTCCGTTGGGAACGTTTTCCTGGATGTCGAGCACCCCACTCCGAGATGTCCCTAATACACACACTTGGGATCCGAATGATGCGGCAGTAAAGTTCACTGCCGGTCATTATCTCTCTTGGCGTTACATCTGTAGAGATCTAGGTGTATATATATATATAATCTCCACCCTAACCCCTCGGTGGACTTAAACCCACCTACCTTGTGAAAGCCCTAGGGATGATGTAGGACTACGTCTCCGTCCTAACAGGCGCACGGCCTCCCTCGCCCGCTAGTTGCCAGAACAAGTTTCACTGTCCAAGTGACAATGCTGGACCGCTAACGCTTGGCCACGGGCCCCTGTGGTTTAGGTCCCAAGGGAAGCAGAGCTGCTCTCGCCCCGCCCAGGCCCTTTCCAAAAAGGGAGAGCGCGCTGGTCAGAGAAGGGGCTTCGAGGTCTCCTGGTTAAGAACAACAACGAACAAACCAACTCTGCAACAGACACGCCCGCCCCTGACCCCACGCGACGAGATGGGAGTTGTGTCGCCTTCCTCTCCCCGGAGAGCCGCGGGCCCGCCGCTCCCACTCGGCCACACGCGCGCGTTGGAGGGAGGCAGCTCCGCTGGCGCGAAAGGACCGCAGAGGACCCCCAGGCCCCCGCGAGCGCAGTTCCGGGAACCGAGAGGCGAGCGCCCGTCGCCCTCCGCAGGCTCGGCTCGGCCTGCAGGAGCGGGATCCCCAGGAGGGCCCAGACACCCCGAGGACAGCGCGAAGCCTCGAGTCCACACGCCGAGGTGCGGAGCTGGGTCCTGTCGCCCGGCTCCGAAGCTCGCAGGCGCCGCCGCCAGCCGCCCCTCCTCCCCGCCGCCTGCACAAATCAAAGCCCCTTGCGAGGGACTGGGAAATAGTTGCCTTGTCATGTAACACATTGCCCTGATTTATTATAAAATTTTAACGAAATCATGCATATTTTAACAGCCTTTAATCACTGCATGAAAATTTAATTCATGGACTGTAGCGCGTTTAAATAAATGAAGTGTTAATTCATTAGGATTAATTAATTTGTTAAAGGATTGTGTGCAAGGTTAAGGTGGAAAGAAAACTCTTTGTTGGTTTCGCGTCTTAATCGCCAGGTTTCGCGAGTAGTAATAAAAGGAAAGGAAACCGCAGAGCTGGTCCTTTCTTTGGGCGGGGCCCTGGCGGGAGCAGCTCAGAGCGCCCTCAAGAGCGCGGGAAACTCCGACCAGAGGGGCACCGGCAGATCTGTCCTCCCGGGAGAAGGGGCAGCGGCACTGGCTTCGAGAATCCGGGAAGGAGGGGTTCGCCGGAATCAGAGGAAGGAAAGCGGGACCGTAGCCGAGGCGGGCGGGCCAGACCTCACCTCCCCACCGCCAGCACAAAGATGACCCAGTGAGTGAAGCGAGGTCGCGCCTTCCGGTCCTCGGAGCGCCAAGCCTCGGCTTAATGGACAGATGATGGGCCAGCCCTGCCACCTCCTGAGCCTTCTAGCCTTCTGGGAATCACAGTCTCGCCAGCAGGCCGCCGGTCCTGGCGGCGCGGCTGAGCCTAGAGTCTCAGGGGATGCTCAGAGAGAGGAGGCGGACCAAAGCCAAACTTGCCAGCTCAGGCTGGGGCAGTCGGGAAACCTTTTCATCAGGAGCCCTGATGTTAGGGAATGGTTCCTTCAGCACCTCTTCTGAGACATCTGATGAATAGGCACCCCCTTGCAAGAGAGCGGACATAGGTGCAGAAGAGATGTCCTCTTCCGCATCAAACTCTTATTCATCCTTAAAGACCCAATACAAACAGCACTTCCGTGAAGCAGCCTGGTTTCCTTTCTGCTCCACGCTATCCCGAATACAGACACGTTTCTGCTCACCAGTGTTATAAGAATTAAAATGGTCCAGAACTAGGTCCTCCTTCCTCACAGAAAGTCTCAGTAAATGCCTAAGTCAAATCTTTGCCCTAGGGTACTGGATGTTCACATCCCCAAATTATGTGTCACACTAGGCGCACACTTCTACACACTTGGTTAATGCAACTAACATTTATTAGAGGGGGTCTGCTCCCTGTTAAGACACAGCAGACCTAGAAATCTACCTTGTTTCAAGAAATGGAGCTTCAATCGAACTTACTCTAGGCTGCCTCTGTCATGTCAAACTGAAGATCATCCAAGCCTAAGCTTCAGATGGGTTCTTAAAAGAAAGCTGCAGCTTCCTCCCTCAGAGTGGGGTTCCGAGAATTAGGCAATAAATGTTCGCTATGCACTCTGAGATCACTGCTTAAAAGGTTTTCTCTCTGCCAAGTATTATTAGAAGGATCGGGTTACATCATGATAGGCAGACTGTTGTAGGACTCCAGAGAATAGGAATGAAAGACCTTCTTATGAGGCCTTGGGAAACCCTTCTAAATAGGCCACACTCCATGAAACTAAACTGTTCTCTACAAATATCATTCACAGGTACAAAAGTGAGGGGGGAAAAAGTCTAGTGCATGTATTACACTTTGAATTGAAAACCATTCAAGTATACAGAAACAGGTTCCTGAAACATCTTAAGAATCAAGACTGAAGTTCTTCCCTTGTTCAGGGGTACCTTTACAGGTTTCAAACCAGCATAAATACAAACGAACTTATAAGAAAACAGAGCAGATTTGAAATTAAGGGACTATATATCTTCAAGTCTGACATTTTCAGTTTAAGTCTCAGTTGATCCATTAGAACAGGAAAAAGACTTGTCATTTTGGATGGGATGAAGATTTTTAAAATTAAAAGATAAACACTAAAGGTCATGTCAAAATAATATCTAACATCATGTCACATTCTCTTAGCCACAGCATTTTAAAAAGATGAGCAGTCAGAAGATACTGTTTTTATAAAGACATGAACTGATGTGTCTTTTCCCTTTATCACTAGCGCATCTTTTTCTAACATAGCCTTAGTGCTATTTTGAAATTCATCTAAATGTCAGAGTTAATGTGAATCTTTATAAACTTAAAAGTGGCACACACACAACTCCCATCACTGAGCTTGCACTTAGTGGTAGACTTAGATCGAGGACACAGTCAGGAATTAAATGCTACTTGAAAAGAAACATGCTAATACTTCCAAAATACTACTTTGAAAAGAATCCTTGGAAACTTCAAACCCATTCATCCTTTGGCCTATAAATGTGAACCCCCATGCATCCCACGCATGAGGGAGGAAGAGTACAAGGTCTGGAGTCAGAGGCCCAGCTCCAAGACAGGGTTCTAAACCCATTCTAGCTGTGTGACAACTAATTCTCAATTCACTTATTTGTAAACTGGGGAAAATTAATTCTTGGCTCACAGAGTTTGAAAAGAAGATTACATGAGATAGAGGTTAGCAAAGTACTTGGTTTCAATAAAAAGTATTTGTCTTGCTTTAGGGTGTGTATATATAATAGATATATTTTTAAATGAGACCACCATATTTGTCATGACATTTCAGATTATGGTAAAGAGATTAGGAGTACAAATGAGAACGTGTCATTAAAATCAGATCCTGCACAGATTATTTCCTTCAACTGAGGAATGTCACAGTTTTTTTTAAATTTAATATATGAAATATTGTTTTGGAGAGAATGGAGCAGTATTTCTGAAGCAGCTAGGAAATACTCTGGCCCAATAGAGACACCCTCACCCGGTTAGGCACTAGTAAATCAGGTTACACACTCTGCATTTCCATGGCACAGTGTCAGTTTGTATTAAAAACTAACACACTCATGGTAAAAAAAAAAAGAGTTACAGACAGAATTAGAGTGAGGTTTACCCCCAAATTTACTCTATTCAGAAAAATGTTATATTTCTACATTTAATAGAATTTCAAATGCATATCCACATTGTCAAAGATATTTAAACTGCAATATCTCTGAAAGTATCCATTAGCTTAAACATTATCAGAAAGACAAAGTAATGCATAAATACTTATTGGAAAAAATATGATAGAACAAAAATTACGCTTTATATTAAGCCTTTTTGGGGGAAGGAGGCTCTTATTACTTCTAAAAGTAGAGGTCATGATTCTCCAAATCATAAAAGTGACTTTTTATACTTTTATGGTTTTGTTGAATCCTGAGTCTATTATAACAGAGGTCAGCAAATTTTTCTGTAAAAGGCCGAACAGTAAATATTTTAGGCTTTGTGGGCCATATGGTCTCTGTTAAGACTATTCAACTCTGCTGTTTCAGTGCAAAAGCAGTCCTAGATAAAATGTAAACAAGTAAGTGCAGCCGTGTTCTAATAAGACTTTATTTAAAAGCACTGAAATTTGAATTTCATACCATTTTCCTGTCTTGTGAAATATTCTTTGGATTTTTAAAAGCCATTAAAAATCTATAAACCATTTTTGGTTTACAGGCCTTTCACAAAAACAGGTACAGGCCAGAATTAGGATCACAGGCCATAGTCCACCAACCCCTATATTAAAAGATCAATAAAAAATGGTAAGTTTTACTGGTCTTTATAGGCTAATTCAACATGAGACAACATCAAGGATTACAGTGCTTATGACATCCTTTATTCAATTCACATAGAAAAGCATGCAGTATTACTGTAAAACAGTACAGTATTAATGTAAAATGTTCAGTGCACATTAGATAAACAAGTCATTAACATACAAACCATTTTTAAAGACCTATATGGGCATACCAAACATGTTCAGAATAATATACCTTTTCAGAGTCTAAATTAAAAATTGTGCTTAGCTCACCTATTCTCACCCCCTTTACACTCTTCATGAAAAAGTTTTTTGGGGCCTTCATAAAAGATAATCTTTTAGCCAACTGAAACTTCTTTTTCTTAAGTAAGGAAAACAGTGCAAGCAAGAATGCTACCATGCATACAGTTTCCATGAAGAACAGTAACATGCAAACAAGAACTTTACCACTCCAAAGAAAGTTCCCCTGGGACATAAGTGGATCAAGAACTTGGCAATGAGTGCTTCTGCACCTGTATATCTGAAACGATGAAGCTACCATGTTTAGGTTCCTCCAAACACAACTGTTCCATGACTTCTTGCTAAAGTAGGCTCAATTTCTGATTTTCAACACACACAAAAAGATGAGCGAAGGAAAGCTACCTGACATAAAACAAGTATTTTCATACAGAAAATGTATTCTTTCATACTAGCAACACATTTTCACAAAAACTGGACAGAACACAATGTTAAAAATGCAAACATATACATAAAACCTAAAAAAAAAAGTAGATGAGTATTGGACTAAGGTTCGAGTGCTATTTCCCCATCATGGCCTTGAATAAAAGTTGGCCTATCACTAAACATAAATAAAAAGGGACAGGCAAAATAATTTCCACCCTAGGAAAAGCTTTAAAGAAACTCAAGTGTCTTATGAGCAGTATGTGGACAACACCAAAAGTTTTATTTAAAAAATCCAAGTTCTGAAGATAACTGATGCTTACTAATAGACCATTGTACCTGAAGAGTTCAATCAAGATTCAAGAAAACAAAATATACCCAAACCAGATACGTATAATATTCATTCAAAAGAAACTCTCACCCTACCTTTTCTGGTCAAAAAGATCCCCAATGAAAATGAAAAAGACTAAACTCTTCAAAGTGAACAAAAGTATCCTGGGTACAGGCTAATCCACCATTCTGACTTGACACCTGACGAAAGACTATCAATTCAAAATGGTATAGAGCTTTTATGAGGGGAAAAAGTAACTTTAAAATCTTAGATTCCTCTCAGGACAAAAACATAAATGACACCTTTCTAATGAGTCAACTTTTAGTTGCTTTTGATGGGCTGGCATTGGAAAGGCTGCTCTGGATTTTTCTTTTTGTTGATTGATTCACATTTTTATTCCTCTTTTCGGGCACAAAGGAAGCAGACCAAGGAGACTGAAGGTGGTTGTGAAGACCATGCATCTCTGAGGACATCTTAAACAAAGATGACCCAAACCTTTGATCTTCAAATAGCCTGTGTGAACTGCTTAACAAAACACCCTGGGAAAACTCAGTCTGAAACAAACAGCTTGGGGGTTTGATTTCATTGGTTCCTGGGTTAGAACTGGGATGGAGTGAAAAATCTTCATTCATTTCCTGGTCAGATGGAGAGAGGAGAAAAAAAGAATTGGGTTTCCATTCATTTCCATTTTCTAACTGATCAGTAGTTAGAGAACCTTTAGAAAGGTTTGGTTTAGTTCTTTCCTCCAGCTTATCTGGTTCCTCAAGGAATTCACTGCATTGAGATGACTTTGCTAAGCCATCCAAATCCAATGACTTAAAACCGTTATTACAAGGGCTCTTGCTGTTGTCTGACTCTGACATCATTGAATCCAACTCCGAGATTTTGTCAAGGTAAGCTGCATCCATTGATGCTTCGCTGGATGTTCTTGTCCGATTCATTTCAAAGGAGCGGAGAGAATTCAACCTCTTGGATAAACATGAGCCTGATTTCTCATTCAATTTTGAAGAAATTTCTCCAACACAATTTGCTATCGTGTTCTCTTCTGAGCTTTCAAAATCCAAGCTGGGGGCATAGCTCGTGGAACAACAATCCCAAAACCCTGTCTTTGGGGAAGTAAAACATTCTGATTTCTTTTCACTTTCACTTCTATCATCTTCTGAAGAATCTTTATTACAAACATTCGGAGAATCACAAAAATCATCAAACACCAATTTTCTGAGATGGTTTGAGTGCTTTCTGGAACCTCCTGCTTTGACCACAGAGCTCTCTCGATTTTCTGGCGTATTGAGCTGAAGGCAACTAAGGGACAAAGGAGTACAGGGAGCTGGAAGATCATAGAGTTCTTCATCTTTGTAGGATACACAATCACTTGGCTTATTACCCCATTCTCTTTCCAAATAAGTATCCATACTTGTATCTGTCACATCTAACATTATTTCCACCCGTTTGTGATATAAGTCTTTGTTCTTAGAACAATTTGGTTCTGTTTTGCTGGTGCTTTCCTGTCTGACAGAACTGCTAGAAGGTTTTGCCAGGTGTGAATTCAAGGTTGATGAGCCAAGCTGCTTTCTGGCAGCATCACCTTGATTCTTGGATGCCATATCCTCCTCGGTGCCTTTGCTCCCCTTGCCATCTGTAGAAAGTGCTCTCTGGCAAATGGAATTCATAGCTTCCTTCTCATCACTTGAATTTTTTAGCTGTGTAATTTGAGATTCTAGTTCCTCTATATATTTATCACTTCGTTCCAGGGCTTTCTTGAGGCGATTGGTTTCACGTTCATACTGTTCTACTTTGGACTGAAGAGCAGCTACTGTAAACCTTCCAAACCTGCAAAGAATGGAAGGATCGTTACCCTTATAGTTCAAG
Source organism: Balaenoptera musculus (assembly GCF_009873245.2). NCBI lineage: Eukaryota > Metazoa > Chordata > Mammalia > Artiodactyla > Balaenopteridae > Balaenoptera > Balaenoptera musculus. The sequence continues at coordinate 51,980,004 of NC_045802.1, forward strand.
ATTTTTTCTTTCCTTTTCGAAGTTTAAGAGTGCAAACTGTCTCCGCTCATTCTAATTTCACATAACAGTGACATTTCAGACCACTCAATGAACAGGATAAGAGCAATGACAGATGTAGTACCTTCAAAAGAGGGTTTCCCCATTTATGTACTAATGAGCATATGATAATAATGACAAAGACCTAATAGGATACTTCTGTGGTCAAATCATACTAGTAGTAGCAGCGAGGCAGAAACTCGCTGATAATTTCCCTCCTAAGAGCTGGCGCTATCAGTTCAGCTCATATATGCATGAAGAGTTATACCCTAAAACAATGGCAAAGATTTATGATAACATTTGAACAGTGGTCCACATCTTGAAATATTTACATTCAATCATTTTCCTATTGTACAGCACTGTTTTACAATACATTCCTTACACAATGTCACCTTGTCAAACATAAAATGCCAATTTGAAATTCAGAAATCTTAGCAGTTCCAGCAGGAGTGGGTTTAAACACTTATTTGGACCCTTTCAATTATAGCTACCCTTGATCTGAAGTTTTTACTTGGCCTTTCTGAATACTGGGCTTTAATTCATTTCAGCTCTATTTATTTTTGGCATTTCACAACGTGTGGGACATCAATTTCATTTCTTCCAACTTTGAGATACAAAGTCAATGCTTGTGCTTCCAATATATTACACATAAAAACATTTTCACATTTTCTGAAAAGGAACATTTTGAAGAATAAATGAAAAAGAACACAACAAAAATTCACTCCTCTCACTTGGGATTATCTTGTTTCCACTATTCCCTTAAGAATGGGTACTGGTGTTCAGCTAAGAAAACAATTTTTGAGCACCTAGTATGGCTCGTGGTATATTTGGAGCTGACGATAAAAGGATCAATAAGACTGTCCCAGCTCCAAGGGACATAAAGTATCTATCTTAAATTCTATCTGATCTGACTACCAAAGGAAATTCCATCTTTCAGGAAACTGCTTCTTATGAGTCAATAAACATAAGTCTTACATTCTAACCCCATGAAAAATAACTTCTCTCCACAAAAGTTCTCTTAAAAAGCTTTTTCTTAATCATCTTTTTGATGACTTAAATATAGGCCCATCTTGAAGAATTCAGGGATTGTCTGTTTTGAGCAAGGTACTTGAGAAGGTGACTTCTAAAAATTGTTTTAATCTATGGGTTTATCTTTTTCTTTCTTTTTTCCCTAATTACAAAAGAATAATTACAATTAAGAAAATGTACTAAGTATTAAAAAATTAAAACGGAGAAGGAGCCAACAGTAACTGTACCTCTTTGCGTCAACAACTATATGTTGTATGACTCTCACTCAACGCCCATCACCTCCTCCTAAACTGTAGCCCAGTTCACTCTCCAGCTCTCCTCTACATGATCCCTGCTCTTGTCACTAAGGGATAAAAGCAGGGACAAAGGTAAATATAGATTCATAAAATCTCAGGGTTAGAAAGGGCCTTAAAAGATGTGTTGCCAAATACTGACCTACTCACTGCAATTAACTGATCTCCCAGGAAGAGCACACTCCCTTCAACCTCTAAAAATCAAAGCAAACACCAGAGGTATAACAAAAACAAAAGCAACTTCAGTAACAAGCCTCCTTGTTTTAAAGACAAAGTTTACTGCTATGAGTATTTGGTTAAATGAATGATGGGAGTTTTTCCTTTTTCACCAAAGAAAAATGTTTTGTTTTGTAAATGTACTATTTGACAGAGTGGTAGTTTCTGCAAGAGAATTTTAAAAGGTGGACAAAGATCTTTAAGTTCATTCAGCAAAAATATCTGTGAGTTCTTGGGACTTCCCTGGCGGTCCAGTGGTTAAGACTCACCCACTTCCAATGCAGGGGGTTCGGGTTCAGTCCCTGGTCAGGGAACTAAGACCCCACATACCGTGCAGTGTGGCCAAAAAGTAAAAAAAAGTGAAAAATAAATATTTGTGGGTTCTTGACTGTAACTACTCTGGCATAGTCAAATAACCCCATATTTTTAAATGGAAAAACTATGTAGCATGTTTATTTAATGCAAACAGCAAAAGTGACAGCCTTAAATTTGCTTGCCAAGACAAAATTTGCTTTTTCTTAAGTGCAATTTTTATAATAAAACTATCCTCAGATGAAAAATAAAATCAAATGGTTTAAAATCAAATAATGTTACTAGATAGTAAGTCAGCTGTTACCAAAGGATGTCCTTGGGAACTCAAAGGCCTACATAAGAAGTAGTGACAAATAAGGAATGTTTCCCAAAATATTAGCAGCTTCTTATTCTAGATTTTAGTCTGGAATTTCAGACATAATGTCATTTTATGATGCTATATTTGCCCCTAATTTGTTTATTATTATGTTTTTAAAGGAAGTTAGTTAACAAATGTTCTGAGCTGAAGTCAAAATGATAGCCTAAGTATATTTTTTGTATTACTTCAGAGAGAAAGCTGAAGTGCCATGAGAACTAACAACAGAGGCCAGCAACTAAGCCCATGTGAGAGGGACAAGCAAGGAGTCACTGATGGAGCTGGCTGTTTTCTAAAAGGTCAAAGCCCTCAATTCCCCTAAGTTCTATTTCAATACTCTGCAAGTCTATAACACTTCGAATAGTCAGACCTTTTTACCATTCTAATAAGGGAACTGTGCTGGTGGGCAAACTAAAAGAAATATATAGTGAAACCCAATGAACTGATCAATTAATTGATCGGTCCAGGTAGCTTATCTGTTTTCTGTCTCTCTCTACCCCCATTAGAGTATAAGCTCCAGGAAAGCAGGAATTATGGTTAGCTCCCTAGAACAATTCTCAGTACACAGTAGTTTCTCATTAAATATTTTTTGAATAGATGTTATTTTCTTACTTTAAGATACATCAATGCCTTACATCAAGACAGAGCCAACACCACAGGATAATCCAAAGGTCCTTGGGCCTCTTTCACATGTAAGTATTATGAGTCACTATATTACTAAACTAAATGTTTCATACGTTTGACTGCTTATTTTCTTTTTTTCACTGACACCAAGGAAAGCAACAGAGAATGACATACATACACAGTATAGTTCTTTTTATTGTACAGGCTTGCTGTTCTACACTCTACTCCATCCAAAAAAACTTTCCACTTTCACCTTAGCAAGAGAATGCAAACAGATGAGACTTCTGACATATTTTTAGCTTACCCTAGATACAAATATTAGAGACAATTTACTTGATCATATAGAAATAACAATTAGAGATGCACACCTGATGCTATACTTCCACAGATGAAAACAATGAGGATAAGAGCTTATTTAACTTTGGGTATTAATTCCCTCTTATTCACACTAATTCCAGATATTTCCAGACTACATAACATTAAATGAATCAATGCCAAGGCAAGCCAGAGGGATTTCTAATATCATTTACCATACTTCCTTTTCCTGTGCAAATTTCAAAATGGAGTATTTTTATAAACATTCCATTAGAGACCAGAAGGCTTTGATTTTCAAAGCAGCAGTGATGGCCAAGGGCTTCATTATGTCAGAGAAAACATAAAGCAGTTTGGGGGCTGCATCTGATATCAGAAGTGTGTTTTGCTAAAATCTAAGGAGAAGCTTAAAGGATTTTTCATCTTGCAACGTTAACTGATGTACACATTCTGGCTGAGAGCTCCCCTGTTCAAAAAGCTACATAGGTACAAGATTGGTCCTGTCCCTACTAGAAGTAAGAGAAATGAAAAGTCCTATTGGTTTGACCTCTGAGGTATTATAACTAGAGTAAGGGCATCTCTAATAATGAAAAGTTCCCAAGACCACATTTTCTCATAGCTCATCACATAGGAGGAACAGGACGTGTTTGAAGGGTGTCAGAAGAAAGCAAATGTGGTAAAAGAATAAATGCCAGAACCAAGTATCAAAAGAATTAACCTCTAGTGCTATGCAGCCATTAACTAGCTGTGAAACTTGAGTAATTTACTTTGCCCCTCTAGTTCTCAATGGCAGCCCCAACAAAAGGGATTAATGCAGCAAAGCCCAGTGGGTTGCTGAGACCACCAAACTTCAGAAACATCTTCTTGAGGAACAAGAGGGGCTCTGGGGAAGTGAGCCCCTCTGCCTTCCATGTACCTTTGATTTTATATCTTTTCCTAATTACTACCTGAGGTAAGAGTGAAACAAAGTGAAAGCAATCTTTGGATCTGGACCAGCTTTTGTGATCCAGCCTATCTGATAGGTCTTCAGTATCGAGGTCCTTGATGGTTTCGAAATGTACAAATTTCAGTTACCGCAGTTTAGTTAAATACCACCAGTCACTGAACAACATGGTTCAAATTTACCACATTATATTAACTGTGAGTAGCTGCATAAAGTAAAACTTCACTGCCAGCTTTTCAGTTCACAAAACACTATATAAACAACAGACCGTGCATCATGAACCATGACCAATCAGGTCACTTCTCTCAAAGTCTGAAAGTGACTGTGCACCTGTTCTTCACCTTACACACAGACAATAAAACATATAGTTGTGCTGCCACATGACATTTTACAAAAATGGATAATCAAAAGACAACTAGCCAACAAAGATGAGGTACAGCAAAGAAATGGAAAAGTGATTAATGCCAGTAGTAAAGTTAGAATCAAATGTAAATGTAGAGAAGAATAGCTGACTGTGGGAATTTTGAAATTGTCACTATTTGAGAGACCCTAGGTAAGCCAGAGGAACTTGGGAAAGGCGAACTTGTTGACATAAATGAAAGAAGTGGCTGTGATGAAAAGGATAAAGATGTCTAGAGGAAGTGACAGGCTGGCAAAAAACTTCACATTAAAGCAACATGGAGCTATTTCACAATATTGAAAGCACAAAAGGGTTAAATGTAAAGCTGATGCAAACTTAGGAATAGTTGTTGAAGCGTTAGAAAAGTTGCTGCCTTCATATCATAAGCTATATGCTAAGAAGGCAAGCACTATTCAAATTATTCTCTAAGTTTTTTATAAAGAAATAAAACATTTCAATTCTCAACGTTTCTAATGTTTTAAATTGTACTATAAAAATATTAATGTACTAAATAAGTATCAGTTTTACTATTTTTTCATCTTCATATACATTTCTAACTGACAGTAAGAGATTTAATGTTTTGATAAAAATTATTAAAGTTTATAGAACAATTTGATTTTTCTCACTGATTATTGAGAGTGCTTTGCATGGTTTTAGGTTGAATGGTCATTTTTATGATTCTATACAACCATGCAAAGTGAGGATTACCTGTACTAAAGTAATGCTTGGTATGTGGGAAAACCAAGTAAACTTAAGTGAGTCTCAACAATTGTTTTTAAAAGAACTGTTACATTTATCTAGGAAAAGAATGACCCAGGATGATACAGTAAATTTTATTGCAGAGTTGCCTGGCTATATAGCTGCAGTTGCATATCTTCTCATTCCCTGACTTATGGAGATACTAGGAAAGTATCTTCTTTACTTAAAACATGGAAGAGAGATAAAAGTTTTAGGGGAAAAATTTTTCTATCGTTCCTTTCCCTTTCCTAAGTATTTTCTCCTACAGCATAATGTGTGGGTTAAAGATTCCTTAAGTTTTTGACGACACAGAACTTAAGTGAGTAGTTTGTAATATGAGCTCTTTAGGAGCTGAGTTTGGGTGGGACTGGGAAGGAAAGCGGGAGGTCCAGCGCTGTGCTCTGCTGTACGCATGTGTGTACAGGATGGGGAGGAGGCGTATTCCAGGGAAAGAATACAGGGAGGACAGCACTGCCCGCAGCTCAGAACTGTATTTGGTGGTGGGGGCCTTTCTCTCACCTGCTCCCAGTGAGCTGTCTGTGCGTTACTCATATCTATTCTCATCCCTGTGTGAGTATCAGGAGGATGGGGGAGAGTGTTCTGTCCTTAAACTAGTAGAGAAGCTTTGGAAAGTGCCCTATACATTTTCATCCACTGCTGAACCTGATGACTTGCCAGTGTTTCTTCAAGAGAGTTTTCTCTGTTTAAATGAAACAGTTATGAAAATGTTACATTCCTAGAGAATTTGTTAATCATAAAAGTACTGTCTACGGCCAATCCCTGTCACACTAGTTGAGTCCACAAAACTATATGAAACAACATGAGGCGAACCAAAAGAGAACAGGAAAACCTCTTCCCTCCTGGAGACTCAAGACAATGTTTCTATTCCCTGGCCCAACATCCGAATAAATAAATAAATAAAGGCAAGTGAACTCTGCGGATGGAAATTACCAAAAGTAAATGTAACAGATAAATCTCCCACAATGCTGTAAGTGACTACTAACGACAACGCTGGTGACAATAACAGCAGCAGCCACAACTCACTGAAAGTTTACTTGTGTCAAGGACATTGCTATGTGCTTGATATATATTAACTTACCTAATTTAATTGTCATGTTAACTTTATGAAGCCAGATCTATTATTCTTATTTTAAAGATGAAAAATGAGATGCTTATAAAGGTTGTCTCTTCTTCCAGGTTATGCAGAAAGGAAGCAGCAAGAAGCCAAGTCTGTCTGAGTCCAAACACCATGTATGAAGCCATATGAGATGCTTGAACATAAGATCCCTTCTTAAGTAATGTCAGCACCTATTTATACTATGACATAGTACAAAATGCAAGCATGTCTACTGAGTGCCAAGTCTGTATATATGGTCAAGGGACTAGAATTGTTGTAGTATTTATTAATACATACATTTGCTATTAGAAATATGGAGAGGAAATAACAAGATGTAGGAATACATTCAGATATGTATGCACAAAGCCAATAAATATTTATCAAACACCTATTATGTTCTAGACATAAGTTCAAGAGTGTTTTCAAACTTCCAAAGATCGTTTATTAAAATGGCCTTGTAGGAAACTATAGCACAGACAGATCAACCTGGCAAATGCCAACCCAAAAAGGGTTGACTATTTTAACCAGAGATATGAATAATAAATCTGAACCAGAACCATAAACTGGAAGCTCCATCTTTAATTGTGCTATGCATAAAAAGCATACATGATCTTCTTGTCTACCTCATGCACAATCAGCAGGCATCTTCAACTATAAGGAAACAAAGCTACCAATGTGAAATGAGCAAAATTTTAAATGTATAATTTTAGGACCTAAATATCACATAGGTACTTACTTATCTAGGGTTCTAATAGGAACAAAAAACACAAGCTATGTTATATTGCATCTTATATTGTTATATTTATCACAAAACAGAAAGTGCTCCAATATTTGGAACAACAACAAAAAAGCCACAATTTCCCCCTAAAGACAAAGGTCACATGGACAGTGGAACTAGACAAAGAATTTAGGCCCTTGCAGCCATTCCTTCTTCCTCCACCTCCCAAAAGTCCTGTTTAAAAGTTAAGGTAGAGTCTGATTGGCAAGCTTTCAAACGGAGAACAGAGTTTAAAAGTAATAGCTCAGGGACTTCCCTGGTGGCACATTGGTTAAGAATCGGCCTGCCAATGCAGGGGACACGGGTTTGATTCCTGGTCCGGGAAGATCCCACACACCACGGAGCAACTAAGCCCGTTCACCACAACTACTGAGCCCACACGCCACAACTACTGAAGCCCGTGCACTCTAGGGCCCGCGTGCCACAACTACTGAGCCCGCATGCTGCAACTACTGAAGCCTGCACGCCTAGAGCCCGTGCTCCACAACAAGAGAAGCTACAGCAATGAGAAGCCTGTGCACCGCAACGAAGAGTAGCTCCTGCTCACAACTAGAGAAAGCCCGCACGCAGCAACGAAGACTCAACGCAGCCAAAAAAAAAAAAAGCTCGTATTATTAACACAATTTTAAAGAAAGGTTTTTTGTGTGTGTTTATTTTATTGAACTAACCATGCATTTGTATTTAAAAATTGTGGTGAAAATTCTTGCTGTGATACCTAGAAATTCTTAATAGAAAACACCCAATTGCTGGGCAGCATATGTAAATTGAAGAGGAACAGGTTCTTTTTTGTGATAAGTCTCTAAAAAGGGCTAACCCACATCTATATTCACTGTCTGAAGATGGACTACTCTTTTTACTGTGGAATAAATTCCATTCTATCTGATAAATATATCTCATTTCAATTCCATGCAGAAATGCCCTAATTTTCTGCCCTAAAAGATCAGCCTCAAAGTTGACATGACATAAATGGCGATCCTAATCTTTCATGGAAGGAGAGAACCTTGAGACATGCTAGACATGCTATTTCGTATCTTTTTACAGTTCTCAGAGGAATAAAGGATTTATACCTTTTCCCCAAATATACTAACCTTAACAACAACAATAAAATCTCAATAGTATAAAAGAATGCAACTGTTGTTGGGTGAAAAAAAGCATACTTAAAAATCTCTGAACTAATAGTATCTATACATTTTTCACTATAGTTAAATCAATCTCTCCCAGCATGAAGAACAACACGAAACAAAATAAAACAAAAAACTGTGATCCAGCCACTCTGTAATTATTGCTCAGATGATAGTTATTGAGGACTAATGTATGCTGAGAGGTGATGAGGAAGGAAAACAAAAGGCGTAGAAGACATTATCCTTGTTCTCACGCAGTTCATAATCTTTCTGACAACCTTACCGCTTAGTCATTAGCATGCACTACAGGCTCCTAAAATATCTTATCAATACAATAAAGGCAAGTTGACAGAAAACTGCAGTAACTGTCCACCCCCAATTAGCTGAATACCCAGAGAAGGGCCCCTCAGGCAGCTGAGGGGCCTGAGCACACCCAGCTGTCACAGTCTGGCCCCAGGGTATCATCAGGCTCCCCTGACAGTCTACAAGTTCCCCTTCCGGGAAAACCGAAGGGCACAGCAGAATCAGTCAACGGATCAGGCTGGGGTCAAATACCAGGAATCATGGCATTTGTCAGAGCAGAACCGTGAGAAACAAAAAAGGCCAGAAAAGGTCAAGAAGAGAGAACAGCCAAGGCTAGCAAGAGCAGAGGTGCTGCTGAGGAAGCTGAAAGCCAGGTGTAGTACTGGCACATCTTGAGACGCAGACCTGTGAACCAGCAAGGGGCACAGCTCACTGTCAGCATGGAGACAGGCAAGGGCAGGACACTTGGTTCAGGTAAGGCGACTCAGACCAGAAACATCGTCCTGGAGCCAGGCAAGCCCTGACACTGCCTCCTCTTTTCCTCTTCCTATCTCTCAATCTCTAGTACAATTTTGGAAAACTTCAGGAAATCCCCCTGCTCTCCTCATTTGGAGAATGCCAGGAATCTCTGACTTTCTGCCCTCTTAAACCCTATATACCTTAAGCTTCAAGAAAGCTCAAGATCTTAATTCCCTGGTCAGTTCCCTCCAAGCAGCAGTATAAAGTATTAGAGTGCAAGAACTCCTTCCTTCTGCCATGTCCCAGAGGAAAAATACACACACACATACAAACACTCACACTTCATACAGATACACACTGAGTTCATTAAAAAAAAATGTCTTGGGCATTCCCTGGCAGTCCAGTGGTTAGAACTCTGCGCTTCCATCACAGGGGGCATGGGTTTGATCCCTGGTTGGGGAAATAAGATCCCGCAAGCCGTGTGGTACGGCCAAAAAAAAAAAAAATGTATTAGTTCCAAGGAGCTGGTAGATTAACTGAGCATGACAGTCAGAGCTGGTCAGAATACGATGTAATCCTTAAAACAGTATGATAAAAGAACCATCTTGGAAATCTCGGAGAGTCTCATAGATAAACTGACAACTGGGCTCGATCTCAAAGGATGGGTAGGGATTAACCAGGTAGAATAAAAACAGAAGAGGCTAATGGAGAGGACCAGGGAAGGCAAAGGAAAAGACATCAGCAAAGGTACATGTCATAACATGGCAAATCTCAGCCCAGGGAGAAATTCAGCATGGCACAGCAGGGTATAAGAAGAAGGTTGGAGAGGTGCTAAGAAGGCTAAGCTGAAGTCATATTAGTAAAGAGGCTCCCATACTATACTAAGAAATTTGGGCTTCAATTTGTGAGCAATGGGAAATCACCAAAGGTTATTAAGCAAGGCAGTGAGATGATCAAAGTTATATTTTAGAATTCAGGCAACAATAAAGCCGATGCTCCAGGGTTGAGAGAGGAAAAGAAGAGCAATCAGTCGGAAGGTTGTTAAAATCGGCTAAGCACGAAATCATGTGGATCTAAACTAGTGGGAACAAGAAGAAGATGCGTTACCGAGGCATTTAATAGGTAGGATAGAATATACTGAACAGTTAGGTGTGGGGTGAGGACAAGGGGTGGAGAAACACAGGAAGACTGAAGTTTTTATCTTAGGCAACCGGACGAGTAGTAAAGCCATGAAGGAGGATAGGAACAAAGCAAGAGGATAAACAATCTTTTGTGTGGGATACAGTTATTTAGACACAAACCTCTACCGGTTCTTTGTGCTACATGCTGTGCCAAGGACATACAATTATTTCCTTTAATCCTCAAAGCAGTACATTATCCACATTTTATATAAAGAAAGCAATGGCCCCAACAGGTCAAGTAATTTATCGAATGTTATTTATCTACTTATTTAATTATTCAGCAAGTATTTATCAGGTGCCTCTCAGTGCTGGGGTTTGCAAGTGAAGGACATAGGCAGCAAGGCTGGACTCATGTCATCGTCTGCTTTCAGTTTTCATGTCACCTCAGAAGAGTTATTTGAGAACAAGCCTTCTGCACTTCAAGTTAGTTGATTTGAAATACTTAAGAATTGCTAACAATGTATTTGCAAATATTAATGTGAAGTACATTGAATTTAATGTTGAATACTTTCAAGCATTCACCTCATAAAGCCACTGTTAAACATTAAAGAAAGAGAAGGGAGGGAGGGAGGAAGCAGCCCTTTGCTTCTGCACCTTCTACTTCCTTACTCTTTTTTTTTTTTAACATCTTTATTGGAGTATAATTGTTTTACAATGGTGTGTTAGTTTCTGCTGTATAACAAAGTGAATCAGCTATACGTATACATATATCCCCATATTCCCTCCCTCTTGCGGCTCCCTCCCACCCTCCCTATCCCACCCCTCTAGGTGGACACAAAGCACTGAGCTGATCTCCCTGTGCTATGCGGCTGCTTCCCACTAGCTATCTATTTTACATTTGGTAGTGTATATATGTCCATGCTACTCTCTCACTTCATCCCAGCTTACCCTTCCCCCTCCCTGTGTCCTCAAGTCCATTCTCTACGTCTGTGTCTTTATTCCTGTCCTGCCCCTAGGTTCTTCAGAACCATTTTTTTCTTTTTTTTAGATTCCATATATATGTGTTAGCATACAGTATTTGTTTTTCTCTTTCTGACTTACTTCACTCTGTATGACAGTCTCTAGGCCCATCCACCTCACTATAAATAACTCAATTTCGTTTCTTTTTATGGCCAAGTAATAATCCATTGTATATATGTGCCACATCTTCTTTATCCATTCATCTGTCAATGGACATTTAGGTTGCTTCCATGTCCTGGCTATTGTAAATAGAGCTGCAATGAACATTGTGGTACATGACTCTTTTTGAATTATGGTTTTCTCAGGGTATATGCCCAGTAGTGGGATTGCTGGGTAGTTCTATTTTTAGTTTTTTAAGGAACCTCCATACTGTTCTCCATAGTGGCTGTATCAATTTACATTCCCACCAATAGGGCAAGAGGGTTCCCTTTTCTCCACACCCTCTCCAGCATTTATTGTTTGTAGATTGTTTGATGATGGCCATTCTGACTGGTGTGAGGTGATACCTCATTGTAGTTTTGATTTGCATTTCTCTAATGATCAGTGATGTTGAGCATCCTTTCATGTGTTTGTTGGCAATCTGTATATCTTCTTTGGAGAAATGTCTATTTAGGTCTTCTGCCCATTTTTGGATTGGGTTGTTTGCTTTTTTGATATTGAGCTGCATGAGCTGCCTGTATATTTTGGAGATTAATCCTTTGTCAGTTGCTTTATCTGCAAATATTTTCTCCCATTCTGAGGGTTGTCTTTTCGTCTTGCTTATGGTTTCCTTTGCTGTGCAGAAGCTTTTAAGTTTCATTAGGTCCCATTTGTTTATTTTTGTTTTTATTTCCATTTCTCTAGGAGGTGGGTCAAAAAGGATCTTGCTGTGATTTACGTCACAGAGCTTTCTGCCTGTTTTCTTAACTGTAGTGATAAAATCATGGCATGGCGAAGCAATATAGCATGTGATTATGAGCGCAGGCTCCAGAGCCAGACTCTCTAGAACTGAACTCTGGCTTTGTCTACTTACTAGCACTGTGATTTGGGGGAAGATATTTAAACTTTTTGTATCTTAGTTTTTATCTTTTGTGAAATGTGGTCAGTAGTAGTACCAATCTTATAGGTTCCGGTGAGGTTTAAATGAGTTAAAACTTGAGACGTACTTGTAACAGAGCCCATAGTTAATGCACAACCAATGTTACAGAGTATTACTGTCTTAGCCTTTATCACTGAAATTACCATGTTTGTTTAGTTGCTTGACCTCTTGTTCTGTCTTCTCCATTCTAAACTCCACAAGAGTAAGGTCACAAGGACAACCTCAGAGGGCTGCTTTAGATTGAATGGTCAGGAAAAGCCTCTCTGACTCTGATGACGAAAGGAGACGGCCACATAACGATGCGGAAGCAAAACATTCTAAGCAGAGGGAAAAAGTTCAGCATGTTTTAGAAACAGAAGAAGACCAGTATGGCTAGAGCAGGATTAGCTGGGGGAATAAGAATGAGATGAAGTGGAATAAGCAAGCATAGACTAGTTGGTGAAGAGTCTGGATTTTATTTTAGGAAAACACTGGATAGTTTCAGATAGGAGATTTAAGAGTGTGATTTATACTTTATAAAAAGCAATTTTTAGCATGGTGAAAATGAACTGGGTAGGGAAAAGAGAGACAGAGTGGAAGCAGGGAAACTTGAATCCAGGTACTGTTGTCTCCAGAACTAAGCATTTATTTAACTACTGTGCTTTGTGGTGAATTTAAGGTATAGGATCTTGAGTGAAAGTATAAAATAGATAGATGGAAACACTAATCTACAGTTTAGGAGAAAAGGCAAGGCCAAAGATTTAGATTTTATTTTGTAATCTCTGACATATAAGTAGATGATTATTAAAGCCATGGGAGTTGATAAGACGGCTCAAGGAACACAAATACAGCAAGAAGGGAAGAACGTGCAGGTTACGACTTATGACGTCTGTTCTTTCCTCCTCAGAGCACTTCTTTCATGTACTAATAACAGGAAATAATGCTCACCATCTAGAGAGTACCTGGAGCCTTTATCTTCCCCCAGAAGGAGCTGAGGCATGGGTGAAGACTGGTCCATAATGATAAGCCTTGGGGCTGCTGGGCAGTAAAAATGATGCCTAACACTACCATACTATCAAACCCACAGATCTCACTAAAGGTACAATGACATTCCCAAACACATATTTATAGAAAGGAAAGCCATTAATCCAATTACAACCAGGTTTGATTTAAATGACCTATGGAATTTTGTATATGGAGCTTTATACCCTACGCTTTAAGGTAAGTTAGAAGCTAAGGGCATGGACATCTGCTCTGCTAAAGCCTCATAATAGGCGGCAACGTGGCACAAACTCTGCCTAGCGTGACTAGAGCAAAAAAAATGTCACAACTGAACAGAGAGATCTCAGAGAGAGGGCATGGGACTCTCAAATGCTTTACAAATCGATTCTTCATACCCCTTCGAGCAAAAAAATCACTAAGGAACTCCTCTCTCTATCATGGACAAATATATCACACTTCCTGGCACAGTTTAGAAATAGAGAAATGCAATTCTAAAGTCCTCCCTTCAGCTTCTTATTCTTGTTTCTTATCACGTGGAGGTGTGACACTTGGCATTCCCCATTAAACAGGAGACTGAGAACAGGCCTTTCTGCTTAGAGCAGAATGTAGTGGAGTACTAGATGTAGCGGAATTGTGCTAACCAGCTGTTTAAGTGGGATGATGACGGTCACAATGGAGAGATGTGCAAATTACACAGAGGACCTCTGCTCCGCTGAGTTTGAGAAGGAAGCCACCGTGTTTCTTGAGCATGACTTGTGGCTGCTCTGGAGACAAGGAACTAGAGCTGAAGGGACCTCTTAATACACCTAACCACTCAAGCTGTTTCCTCTTGCTCAGAATGCCTTCCTCTTCACTGAAATCTCCATCTTTCAAAGCTGGGCTCAAGTCCTGCCCCTTCGATAAAGACTCTCGTCACTGCAACCAACTGGCCATTCTCTGAACTCATATTGCTGTCTCTGCTATTTGACTTAGTAACTATTTAGTATTTAACTGTTTCATGTATTTTTTCTCTTGTCTTCATTAGATTATGAACTTCCTGGAGGCAAGGATTATGTTTTGTTGGTTTTAATCAGAGAACAGTAATAACTCCATATACTCATCACCCACATTCAAGAATTATCAAGATTTTACCTCATTTCACACATATATGTATATATATCCCTTTTTTTGTTAAAATATACTATAGTTCATATTTTAGTATGCATTTCTAAAGAAAACATGGACATTTTGATAAGGAACCATAAGACCTAAACAAAATTAACAGTAATTCCTTGGTATCGTCTAATATCTAGTTCGTATTCAAATATATCCAATTGCCTCAAAAATGTCTTCTGACATTTGTTATTAATCAATATCCAAACAAAATCCATGTACTGCGTTTGGTTATTATATCTCTTAGTCCTCTTTTATTGTAAATCAGGCTTCCCCTCCCATTTTGCCAACGATTTAATGAAGAAATCTGGTCATTTTTCCAATTGACTATACCATATTCTGGATTTGTCTGTCTGTTTTCTCATAGTCTTGGGAGCTACATTTTTATTCATTTACTCAACAAATATATACTAGGAGCAGAATATTAGCCAGAACGCTATAAAATGCAGGGCTACAACAGCGAATAAAACTATAGTCCTCACTCAAACAGAAGAACATGAAACAAATAATTACACAAAACATTAATTGTTAGTAATTGGGATATGTGCTAAAAAGGGAAAGTCCAAGGTAGTAAGAGAAATTACAGCAAGGGAACCTAACCTACTTTAGGGGTCAGAAAGAGTATTTATTTTGTATAGTTCAAAGCACCTAGGATACTGTCAAGTAAATAAACTTTTAGTATTTCTGGGTTGGTTGGGAGAGTAAGTTTTCTTTGCATAACAGTCTTGTAAACTAAAGGACATTACCACCACCTCGAGTTCTGAATATCAAATCTGACTCTCTTAGGAGTCCACGTTAGAGGAAACTGAAAGGGCAAACAGACGGCTTTCTCCAGGTGAAACGAACTAAAAGACAGACAAATTCAGGAAGTCTTTGGCTACATCAAGTCAAAGAAAGAGATCGCATTTGTCTGGGCCACCAGTTTAGGTATCGAGACAATGAATTTTTGACAAGGAATAGAATGGATATTATTGAAACCTAGAAGAGTATGATAACTAGGATATCTGCCACACTGCTCAAGAGGGCTTTTAAGTTAAAGTTGAGAAAGGAAAAATACCCAGGTACACTTTAAGACTGGATATAGTGGAGGGTAAAATATAGACTAGAAAAACAATAGCAGAGGAGATAAATGATAATCCAGATTTCATTTTAAAGATTATAGAACTGTTTTTAAAAATTATAAAATATATTACTTTTATACAATACTATCTACTTGGGACCAAGGTAAATGTCTAAGTCCCCCTTGTTGACACCAGATGTTAGTCTAGTTTTGGGGCAATAGCATGATATTTGCTTGAGTGTCCTAAAAAGAAATACCTTCTGCTATGGACTGAATTGTGTTCCCAACTTCCCCACCAAATTCATTTGTTGAAGCCCTAAACACCAATGTGACTATATTCAGAGACAGGGTCTTCAGGAGGTAATTCAGGTTAAATGAGACCATAAAGATGAGGCCCTAATCCAACAGGACTGGCATCCTCATAAGAAGAAGAGAGACCTGAGCGTGCACGCTGTCTCTCTCTCTGACATGTGAAGACATAGTGAGAAGGCAGCTGTCTGCAAGCCAAAAAGAGAGCCCTTGCCAGAAACCGAAATTGCTGAACCTTGATCTGGGATTTCTAGCCTCCAGAACTGCAAGAAAATAAATACCCAATGTTTAAGCCACCCTGTCTATAGTATTTTGTTATGGCAGTCCAAGCTAACAAATATACCTTCCTAATTTTTTTCCTCTCTAGTATCTAAATTTTAAAGCTCTCTCTTCTGCATGATTTGTAGAATATGTCTGCACAACCTGAAAGATACATCAGAAACTAAGGTCATGTGTATAAAAAGTGTATCTTGACACCTAACCAAGTAGACAAGAGAAAAATAATTTGTCAAGGCACTTCCTAATCAAGGGAATGAAATGGAATAGATGGTTTTTATTTGCTTGCATTTACTTTTAAACTCTTGAAATTTCACATTCTTTTCAATACGAATAGGAGCTCTCTTCAGGTGAACCAGATCTGGGTATTTTCAGCTGTGGTCAGCTTCTCTCTGAATCCCACTAGGGTTTGGTGATGCAGAGTAAACAAGGCTATAAATCAAAAGCCATGCTTTTAATACCTCAATGCATTGCAAACTGATCAGGAATAGGGTCAGTTCAAATCGTTTTAAGTGAAACTGTTCCCTTCCCCTGAAGGGAAGGAATGGAAGTTAAAGATAGCAAATCCCAAAGTTATGTGGGATTCAGAAGTGTGGTTGCTTGTTAGAATAGACAGCGGTGAGGTTTCTTTAGATAAGATCCTTCAATTGTTTATCAGGTAGGAGTCATGGCTATTTAAAAACACACATCCTGGTGGCTAGTATTAAATCTGAAATCTGGTGGGCAACTTTTCAAGAAATAAAAGCTACAAACAAAATGGCTTTCGTTCCATTCAGCCTGCCGTGGGAAATGGCTAACGGACAAGCATTACTATGACCGGCAAGGCGAGCTGCCAATAAATGAGAAGAGCAGAGATTCAAACCGCCATATAATAATGGCAACACTTCTTAAGTTTATTTCACTAATTCATCAAAGTAGGACATTATCTGAAGTGAAAGAAAAATGAGGTTGGAGAGCACAGGGGAAGGAACTATTTAAAAGTAAAAGTTATGCTTCTTTCTCTATTGGTTAGTTATCTCTGCTTTGAGTAATTATGGTTTATTTCTACCATTTCCTGATACTACACTTGTTTTACTGAAGGCAATATTTTCTCCTTTTCAAATGACAAGCAGAGAACTACCTCTGGTAGGATAAATTTCCACTGTTTGTTTATGTCTGTCTTTGTCTTTTTCCATTAGGAAAAAATGAAGTCTAATGGTTGGATGGGAAGAAAGTGTGGAGTTCTGATATGCCACTCCTCAGAGGGATGGGGGCCATATTCTCTTTTCACTTGTCATTTTTTTTCCTAGAAGAATAACAACCTTAAGCACTGTCTCCCATCTTTTCTCAATCTTCAAGTCTTAACTCTCAATGGTTTCTTATCATTTTAAACTAACTGTTAAGTGGGTCAATAGTTCCAACTGCTTACCTTTTGGAATGGAGTGAAAACTATCCCATCATAAAAGAATAAATTCATTTAATTGTATAGTTCAAATCAGTCCAAAATTCAACAAATGATGCCTTAAAATTCTATTTCAGATAGGCTTTTTAGTGTAATGGGTAGTGTAATAGTTTTCAATGTAATGTAATAGAACACAGATTCTGGGGCTGGACTACATTGGTTCAAATCCTATTTCCACCACTTACTAGCAGTGCAGATTTAGAAAAATTAATTTGATCTCTATGCCTCCATTTCATCATCTGTAAATGGAGAATAATAATAGTTCTACATCACAGGTTGTTGTACCTGGCAAAGAGAAAGCACTATATGAATTTTAACTATGATTATTTCAGAAAACGTCTAAAGGGCATTATGTTACTCTCCCTACTCTTTGTTAGGACCACTAAACAGTTACATGTAAAACCAAGTGAAGGCTCACCTATCTTAGGTCACATAAAACAATCCTCTTGCTAATCAGATAAGGAAAAAGGATAAGAGGGAAATCTTTTCTTCAACACTAGCCTTAACTGAGACTAAGATTTTACCAGTAACGTAAGTATACACTTGATGTTTAGAGGTAAGACATTCTATTTAAACTTACATGCTTCAATGAAAAGAGTTAAATGACAAACACAAACTATAACAGCAGCTTATTCTAAAACATTGACATAACCTGAAACATTGCTCTGTTAGCAAAATACATACTTCTGGGGTGATCTGTTATCAACTTCAGCTTTCAGTCGTAAATTCTCCCTCACCAGGCCACCATTTTCCAATTTCAATTTTTTATTTGCCTTAGAAAAAAAAAAAGTGTTGAAAATAATTAAGCACAAGTTAAAACAAAAGTGCCTTGTAAAAATAATGACATGAGCCATCTGTATTTTTTAGAGCAACAATATCAGAAAACTGAATACTAGAACATGTCTTCAGAAACTTAAAATCACCGTTGAGAATGACTTGTGAAACTGTGAACACAACCAAGCATTTTTTTTTTTTTTAAATCCCATGAGGCTACTTTTTTTTTTTTTTTTTTAAGATTTATTTATTGATTGATTGATTACTATGTTGGGTCTTCGTTTCTGTGCTAGGGCTTCTTGTAGTTGCGGCAAGCGGGGGCTACTCTTCATCGCGGTGCGCGGGCCTCTCACTACTGTGGCCTCTTTTTGTTGCGGAGCACAGGCTCCAGACGCGCAGGCTCAGTAGTTGTGGCTCACGGGCCTAGTTGCTCCGTGGCATGTGGGATCTTCCCAGACCAGGGCGCGAACCCATGTCCCCTGCATTAGCAGGCAGATTCTCAACCACTGCGCCACCAGGGAAGCCCCAACCAAGCATTTTTAATCCATATTCCCCAAGCACTCTGCAAATCCCCTATCCAGGGAAATAAACGAAACTATGTTAGTCAGCTTAGAGTCATTAAGGGACTAAACTAATGGCAAATATGTTTTTTTCTTTTCCTTTTTCACATAACTAAATACTCTAAGCATGATAACATTATACCGCATGCAATTATTCACAAAACTAATGCTAAGAATCTTGAGCTATGAGATTGATTTTTGGTTGCTATTTAAAAATAGTTTTTAGTGATAACATAGCTTGCTTTCTTCAAAATGGCTTTCTCAAATGCTCTGGCTCACAACTTCTGGGACTCTTAGAATTGAATCAATGTTTTCTAATAAATTCTATGGATTCTCTTTTGATTAAAAAAAAAAAATCCCAAGTATGATTTTCTTTTTTGAGTTCTATGATACCTAAAAACTGCCTGACAAAACATTAATTGCTAGAAAATCTAGAAGCTCAATATTGAATCTTGACAGCCCAAAAAAGTAGTGTGTCTACTGTAGTCTTCTTAAAAGCTACTTCATTTAAACCCCCTAGTCATTGTGTTTTTCAATTCCAACAAAAAATAAGACTTCCTAGACTAGGAACCAATCTTACCAACCTGGCAAGAGAAATTCATTGTCTGACTAGAACACTAACATTCAAGTGAAGGGGGTCACAAGAACATTTGTCAACAAACAAGTTTAACCAAGAAAACTTGAAAACAGATTTTAAAAATCTGACCATAATTTCTAGAACTTTTGACTATATTATTTGCCCATCAACACACAAATGCCCTAAAGAGGATGACAAGAGAAGCAGGACAGAGGACACTCTTCTGGGCAACAAAGCCTACTCTCTCACTTAGACTCATCTAGGTTCCTTTTGAGCTCGAGCACCTGCTTATCTTCGTGGGTGCAAACCAACCAGGATTGTGGAGGGTTAATTCTTTAAGTGATTGATAATACCATTACTGCCCCTCTGAAGGACACAGGAAAAGTAATTTACTCCTCATACACACAAACAATGAATTAGGCCCTCATAAGAGGAGGCACTTAGTGAATGCTTTTCGATGATGAATGACAGGCTTAAATTAGAACCTCATTTGATTTCTTTTCCCCATCCCCTCTGTCAAGGTCTCTCACCAGTCCTGTGGCTCTCTAAGATTCTCTTTATGGGCTGGCTAGTTCCTCAACTATTAGAGACAGTTTCAAGTTCAGGAGAATCAGGTGGGTAAAGTTACAAAGGGGAGAGTTCTGCCTATTTGTTGCACCTAAAAGAGTAATGAAGACTTCAGCTAACTATTATATTTTGCATTCTCAACACTGGCTTCATAATTGTTCAAAACTCACTTAGCCCTGGAAACATTAGAAAAAAAGTCCAGGACTGGTTCAAGATGGCGGAGTAGAAGGACATGCTCTCACTCCCTTTTGCGAGAACACTGGAATTACAACTAACTGCTGAACAATTATTGACAGGAAGACACTGGAACTCACCAAAAAAGACTACCCACATCCAAAGGACAAAGGAGAAGCACAATGAGATGGTAGGAGGGGCGCAATCCCAGTAAAATCAAATCCCATAACTGCTGTGTGGTGGACTCACAAACTGGGAGAACACTTATACCACAGAAGTCCACCCCACTGGAGTGAAGGTTCTGAGCCCCATGTCAGGCTCTGAACCTGGGGGTCTGGCAACAGGAAGAGGAATTCCTAGAGAATCAGACTTTGAAGGCTAGTGGGATTTGACTGCAGGACTTCGGACAGGACTGGGGGAAGCAGAGACTCTCCACTCTTGGAGGGCACAACACAAAGTAGTGTGTGCATCGGGACCCAGGGGAAGGAGCAGTGATCCCATAGGAGACTGAACCAGACCTACCTGCTAGTGTTGGAGGGTCTCCTGCAGAGGCGGGGGGTAGCTGGGGCTCACCGTGAGGACAAGGACACTGGCAGCAGAAGTTCCGGTAAGTACTCCTTGGCATGAGCCCTCCCAGAGTCCGCCATTAGCCCTACCAAACAGCCCAGGTAGGCTCCAGTGCTGGGTCGCCTCAGGCAAAACAACCAACAGGGAGGGGACTCAGCCCCACCCATCAGCAGACAAGCGGATTAAAGTTTTATGAGCTCTGCCCACCAGAGCAACAGCCAGCTCTACCCACCACCAGTCCTTCCCATCAGGAAACATGCACAAGCCTCTTAGATAGACTCATCCACCAGAGGGCAGACAGCAGGAGCAAGAAGAACTACAATCCTGCAGCCTATGAACAAAAAGCACATTCACAGAAAGATAGACAAGATGAAAAGGCAGAGGGCTATGTACCAGATGAAGGAACAAGATAAAACCCCAGAAAAACAACTAAATGAAGTGGAGATAGGCAACCTTCCAGAAAAAGAATTCAGAATAATGATAGTGAAGATGATCCAGGACCTCGAAAAAAGAATGGAGGCAAAGATTGAGAAGATGCAAGAAATGTTCAACAAAGGTCTAGAAGAATTAAAGAACAAACAAACAGAGATGAACAATACAATAATGAAATGAAAAATACACTAGAAGGAATCAATAGCAGAATAACTAGGCAGAAGAACGGATTAAGTGACCTGAAGACAGAATGGTGGAATTCACTGCTGCGGAACAGAATAAAGAAAAAAGAACGGAAAGAAATGAAGACAGCCTAAGAGACCTCCGGGACAACATTAAACGCAACAACATTCCCATTATAGGGGTCCCAGAAGGAGAAGAGAGAGAGAAAGGACCCGAGAAAATATTTGAAGAGATTATAGTCGAAACTTCCCTAACATGGGAAACGAAATAGCCACCCAAGTCCAGGAAGCGCAGAGAGTCCCATACAGGATAAACCCAAGGAGAAACACGCCGAGACACATAGTAATCAAACTGGCAAAAACTAAAGACAAAGAAAAATTATTGAAAGCAGCAAGGGAAAAATGACAAATAACATACAAGGGAACTCCCATAAAGTTAACAGCTGATTTCTCAGCAGAAACTCTACAACCCAGAAGAGAGTGGCATGATATACTTAAAGTGATGAAAGGGAAGAAACTACAACCAAGATTACTCTACCCAGCAAGGATCTCATTCAGATTCGATGGAGAAATCAAAAGCTTTACAGACAAGCAAAAGCTAAGAGAATTCAGAACCACCAAACCAGCTCTACAACAAATGCGAACGGAACTTCTCTAAGTGGGAAACACAAGAGAAGAAAAGGACCTACAAAAACAAACCCAAAACAATTAAGAAAATGATAATAGGAACATACATATCGATAATTACCTTAAACGTGAATGGATTAAATGCCCCAACCAAAAGACACAGGCTTGCTGAATGGATACCAAAACAAGACCCATAATATTGCTGTCTACAAGAGACCCACTTCAGACCTAGGGACACATACAGACTGAAAGGGAGGGGATGGAAAAAGATATGCCAAGCAAATGGAAATCAAAAGAAAGCTGGAGTAGCAATACTCATATCAGATAAAATAGACTTTAAAATAAAGAATGTTACAAGAGACAAGAAAGGACACTACATAATGATCAAGGGATCAATCCAAGAAGAAGTTATAACAATTATAAATATATATGCACCCAACATAGGAGCACCTCAATACATAAGGCAAATGTAACAGCTATAAAAGAGGAAATCGACAGCAACACAATAATAGTGGGGGACTTAAACACCTCACTTACACCAATGGACAGATCATCCAAACAGAAAATTAATAAGGATACACAAGCTTTAAATGACACAACAGACCAGATAGATTTAATTGATATTTAGAGGACATTCCATCCCAAAACAGCAGATTACACTTTCTTCTCAAGTGCATGTGGAACATTCTCCAGGATAGATCACATCTTGGGTCACAAATCAAACCTCAGTAAATTTAAGAAAATTGAAATCATATCAAGCATCTTTTCTGACCACAACGCTATGAGATTAGAAATGAATTACAGGGAAAAAAACGTAAAAAACACAAACACATGGAGGCTAAACAATATGTTACTAAATAACCAAGAGATCACTGAAGAAATCAAAGAGGAAATCAAAAAATACCTAGAGACAAATGACAATGAAAACACGACAATCCAAAACCTATGGGATGTGGCAAAAGCAGTTCTAAGAGGGAAGTTTATAGCTATACAAGCCTACCTCAAGAAACAAGAAAAATCTCAAATAATCAATCTAACCTTACAATTAAAGGAACTAGAGAAAGAAGAACAAACAAAACCCAAAGTTAGCAGAAGGAAAGAAATCATAAAGATCAGAGCAGAAATAAATGAAATAGAAACAAAGAAAACAATAGCAAGGATCAATACAATTAAAAGCTGGTTCTTTGAGAAGATAAACAAAATTGATAAACCATTAGCCAGACTCATCAAGAAAAAGAGGGAGAGGACTCAAATCAATAAAATTAGAAATGAAAAAGGAGAAGTTACAACAGATACCGCAGAAAATACAAAGCATCCTAAGAGACTACTACAAGCAACTCTATGCCAATAAATGGACAACCTGGAAAGAAATGGACAAATCCTTAGAAAGGTATAACCTTCCAAGCCTTAACCAGGAAGAAATAGAAAATATGAACAGACCAATCACAAGGAATGTCATTGAAACTGTGATTAAAATCTTCCAACAACAACAACAACAAAAATCTTCCAACAAACAAAAGTCCAGGACCAGATGCCTTCACAGGTGAATTCTATCAAACATTTAGAGAAGAGCTAACACTCATCCTTCTCAAACTCTTCCAAAAAATTACAGAGGAAGGAACACTCCCCAAACTCATTCTATGAGGCCACCATCACCCTGATACCAAAACCAGACAAAGATACTACAAAAAGAGAAAATTACAGACCAATATCACTGATGAATATAGATGCAAAAATCCTCAACAAAATACTAGCAAACAGAATCCAACAACACATTAAAAGGATCATACACCATGATCAGGTGGGATTTATCCCAGGGATGCAAGGATTCTTCAATATACACAAATCAATCTATGTGATACACCATATTAACAAACTGAAGAATAAAAACCATATGACCATCTCAATAGATGCAGAAAAAGCTTTTGACAGAATTCAACACCCATTTATGATAAAAACCCTCCAGAAAGTGGCCATAGAGGGAACCTACCTCAACATAATAAAGGCCACACACGACAAAACCACAGCAAACACCATTCTAAATGGTGAAAAACTGAAAGCATTTCCTCTAAGATCAGGAACAAGACAAGGATGTCCACTCTCACCACTATTATTCCACATAGCTTTGGAAGTCCTAGCCACGGCAATCAGAGAAGAAAAAGAAATAAAAGGAATACAAATTGGAAAAGAAGTAAAACTGTCACTGTTTGCAGGTGACATAATACTATACATAGAGAACCCTAAAGATGTCACCAGAAAACTACTAGAACTAATCAATGAATTTGGTAAAGTAGCAGGACACAAAGTTAATGCACAGAAATCTCTTGCATTCCTATACACTAATGATGAAAAATCTGAAAGAGAAATTAAGGAAACACTCTCATTTACCATTGCAACAAAAAGAATAAAATACCTAGGAATAAACCTACCTAGGGAGACAAAAGACCTGTATGCAGAAAACTATAAGACACTGATGAAAGAAATTAAAGATGATACCCACAGATGGAGAGATATACCATGTTCTTGCATTGGAAGAATCAATACTGTGAAAATGACTATACTATCCAAAGCAACCTACAGATTCAATGCAATCCCTATCAAATTACCAATGGCATTTTTTATGGAACTAGAACAAAAGATCTTAAAATTTGTATGGAGACAGAAAAGACCCCGAATAGCCAAAGCAGTCTCGAGGGAAAAAAACGGAGCTGGAGGAATCAGACTCCTTGACTTCAGACTATACTACAACGCTACAGTAATCAAGACAATACGGTACTGGCACAAAAACAGAAATACAGATCAATGGAACAAGATAGAAAGGCCAGAGATAAACCCAGGCACCTATGGTCAACTAATCTATGACAAAGGAGGCAAGGATGTACAATGGAGAAAAGGCAGTCTCTTCAATAAGTGGTGCTGGGAAAACTGGACAGCTACATGTAAAAGAATGAAATTAGAACACTCCCTAACACCATGCACATTAATAAACTCAAAATGGATTCAGACCTAAATGTAAGACCGGACACTATAAAACGCTTAGAGGAAAACATAGGAAGAACACTCTTTCACATAAATCACAGCAAGATCTTTTTTGATCCACCTCCTAGAGTAATGGAAATAAAAACAAAAGTAAACAAATGGGACCTAATGAAACTTAAAAGCTTTTGCACAGCAAAGGAAACCATAAACAGGACAAAAAGACAACCCTTAAAATGGGAGAAAATATTTGCACACGAATCAACGGACAAAGGATTAATCTCCAAAATATATAAACAGCTCATGCAGCTCAATATTAAAGAAACAAACAACCCAATCCAAAAATGGACCAAAGACCTAAATAGACATTTCTCCAAAGAAGACATACAGATGGCCAAGAAGCACATGAAAAGCTGCTCAACGTCACTAATTATTCGAGAAATGCAAATCAAAACTACAATGAGGTATCACCTCACACCAGTTAGAATGGGCATCATCAGAAATCTACAAACAACAAATGCTGGAGAGGGTGTGGAGAAAAGGAAACCCTCTTGCACTGTTGGTGGGAATGTAAATTGATACAGCCACTATGAAGAACAGTATAGAGGTTCCTTAAAAATCTAAAAATAGAATTACCATATGATCCAGCAATCCCACTACTGGGCATAAACCCAGAGAAAACCATAATTCAAAAGGACACATGCACCTCAATGTTCAATGCAGCATTATTTACAATAGCCAGGTCACGGAAGCAACCTATATGCCCATCGACAGACGAATGGATAAAGAAGATGTGGTATATATATACAATGGAGTATTACTCAGCCATAAAAAGGAACGAAATTGGGTCATTTGTAGAGACGTGGAGGGATCTACAGACTGTCATACAGAGTGAAGTAAGTCAGAAAGAGAGAAACAAATATCGTATATTAACACATATATGTGGAACCTAGAAAAATGGTACAGATGAACCGGTTTGCAGGGCAGAAATTGAGACACAGATGTAGAGAACAAACGTATGGACACCAAGGGGGGGAAAGTGGCGGGGGGTGGTGGTGGGGGTGTGATGAATTGGGTGATTGGGATTGACATGTATACACTGATGTGTATAAAATGGATGACTAATAAGAACCTGATGTATAAAAAAATTAATAAGATAAAATTCAAAAATTCAAAAAAAAAAAGAAAAAAAGTCCATTTCACTCGTTCTAGGTAGTCCTTTATTCTGAATGTTTAGTACTCCTATATTTGATTTACACTATGTTATTTTTTTTTTTTTTTTTTTTTTTTTTTTTTTTTTTTTTTTTTTTTTTTTTTTTTTTAAATTTTATTTATTTATTTATTTATGGCTGTGTTGGGTCTTCGTTTCTGTGCGAGGACTTTCTCTAGTTGCGGCAAGTGGGGGCCACTCTTCATCGCGGTGCACGGGCCTCTCACTATCGCGGCCTCTCTTGTTGCAGAGCACAGGCTCCAGACGCGCAGGCTCAGTAATTGTGGCTCACGGGCCTAGTTGCTCCGTGGCATGTGGGATCTTCCCAGACCAGGGCTCGAACCCGTGTCCCCTGCATTGGCAGGCAGATTCTCAACCACTGCGCCACCAGGGAAGCCCTACACTATGTTATTATTTTGTATTTTACATTCAAGTTTTGCCTCTGCAGTCCATGTTTTTAAATTTATTTATGTCCCAGCTTATTGCCTAATTCTACCTAATACCTTCACTGGGCAACCAAAATGGGCTTATTAAATATCCCAGATAATTGTGAGGTCTCAGGGTAGCTCTGGGTATTGAATTTAACATGTGACCTTTAAAAGAACAAAGAAAAACTGTTTTTTATGTAGTTCTCTTTTACATACATCTCTTATACCACTCTTTTTTTTTTCCCCTATACCACTCTTATAAGCCCAGAGTAAAGTTTTCATACACATCTTCATGCTCTAAGAAACATTTATTGCCAAAAATTTAAATGCAATTCAATAACTATAAAAGAGACCCTATAGAACTTAGTGATCACTCAGGAAGAAGAAAAGTTAAAGGGGACATGGCTGATTGGTAAATACTGTGACTTCCCAGCTGTATTTCCTTTTCATGTCCTCTTCTCTTCTTAAACAAAATGCTAATGTTGGCTACCGAAAACCAAAGAAATTACACACTTCCCCTAAACTTGTAACAAACTCGGTGTAATTATGTCTGCAGTTTCTTTATTCTCTAAAAGCACTAAGTTCCCTTCTTTGTCTCATCTTGGCCTTTTCTGAGCCTAAATGGCATTTATTTTACACGTGGGTATGCAATTTGACTTAGTATTCACACTAAGTTGCAGATACTTCTCTGCTACTTAACCTCACTGAAGATCAGTATGTGGTAGCACATCTTTAAAATATCATATGGAGCATTAATGATTTCAGGAGGCAGGATTTAGTAATTCAGCACAGTAACAGTATTTTAAGAGAATGCAGATGGGCTGAATGGCTGGTTGTGGACCTGGATACCACAAAACCATCTCTATTCAGCACAAGACTCCACTGTGGATAAACTTGAAGCCAAGCTAAAGGCTAGTCCCTTTGGCCAGCAAAGCTCTACAGCACTTATTACCTCTAGTGCTGACAGCATGGATCTCATCTCCTTTCCTAGACTGGAAAATCCTAGAGGTTTGCCCTTTTCACCTATGCTTTCTTTATCTTGTTGTATGGATGGAAGAATAATTGGAAAAAATGAACCTGCCTCATAAGGCAAATATTCTTTTGCATGGAGTAGTCTAAAGCAGCTACTCACAGCTCTCTTGGAATTAGTCATTAAATCTTTAACTATTTACAATATTTAAAAAATCAGAGAATGGTAGCGCTAGGAAAGATATGGTCTAAACCTGTCATTCTATAGGTAGGGAAATGGACAGGTGTTTGTCTTTACACATACAGGGCAGTCACTAACATAAGCTTAAAAAACAAATTCAGCCAAACCACAACGAGAGGAATAGAAATACATCCTTTAAATTGATGTCACTCTTGCACAAGAAGATGCAAACTCATATAGAGGCACTACAGAGTCTCCAATTATAGTCACAGATGGAACCACCTGATATTTCTTGGCAGCTAATAACATTTAAGGAGAAAAAGTTTTCCAATTCCTTATAAATGCTCATCCAGGGATTTCTGTCCTTTCCCCCCAAATCATCTAATGATGACTCAAAATAATATGGTGACTTATACTTTTGAAGGTACTTAAAATACTACAGAATTTTAAAAACAACCACAACTTACCTCCTTCAACTTTTCCACATCATCTTTCACTTTTTCATAGATTTCATTAGCTGTTCTAAGTTTTTTCTTCCACTCTGCTACAGTTTCTGGGTCAATTTTACTTGGATTATCTGCAACTGGATGTTTGTCTTCATTTTGGTTGCCCTGCATCAAGGTTAAAGGATCCAGAATAGTCTTGATCTGTGACTCCAAGCTGAGATTTTTACTCTTAAGCTCTTCTACCTCTTTCTGTAGACAATCTATTTCATCCTGAAAAACCATTGCATAGCCATCAGGTAGACAGAGACACTAAACACATACATATGCTACAGTGAGGCCAATGTGCTTTTAAATTTTATACTCAAAATTCTGTAGATACATAGATTCTTTATGAGTCAGAATAGCTTTGCAGACAGAAAGTCACATATAGTTGAAATTCTCAAAATGTATTTTGACTCTGATAAAAATAGGCATTTCCACTGCTTTTATTTTAATTCAATGATAGTTTGTGATTTAAAAAAATTTAAACATCGAATCTTTGATTCTATTTTAGATATCCAGAAAACATGAAAAGGCACATGAATTCAACAAGGAAGTAGATTCCTCAGAAGAAAATTCTGAGGCATGTTTAATTGCTTTACTGAGGGGAATTTAAAAATACAGTTTTGATCAAGATTTATAGTTTTGTTTGATGTCTATATTTTTGTTTCTATATTTGAAGTAGGAGTAAAACCATATACCATGTCCTTTCACTTTCCACTTCAGAATAGTACCTGTAGTTAATTTTTAACTCTTCTACATTCTGGATCTTTAATTACTGCTAAGACTATTCCAAGTATTAGTTTTCCCCATGTGGAACTGCTTGCTACCTTAAATCCAGTAACTAAACATTTGGGGCTAGAACTCTTTTCTGTGATACAATTTATTCATCTACAATGGATATTTCATCTTAAACTAAGATTGTCAGAAATTCTGTTGTTAGAAAATAAACTTCAATATGCCAGTGATCTTCTAAAGGATTAATTTGATTAGTATCTAAGTGTGATAAA
The DNA here is from genome assembly GCF_009873245.2 of Balaenoptera musculus. NCBI lineage: Eukaryota > Metazoa > Chordata > Mammalia > Artiodactyla > Balaenopteridae > Balaenoptera > Balaenoptera musculus. Next base: position 52,009,197 of record NC_045802.1, read on the forward strand.
TATTAAGTAAATAAGAATACGTTTCAGAGCTAACACAGATAGTGCTATTTACTATTTTACATTACAATACATTTCAAGTTAAATGGCATTATAAAATGAGAAAATCGCTTTACTTGTTTGAATTAATATGTTAATGAATAAACAAATATAAACAGGAAAACATATATGAATGAACATTTATTCAGTCATTTATTTATGTCCCACTTTATTTCAAAAAATTTTTGAAGCAGCTGAAGTAGTTTCCATTTACATAGTATAACTTAAAGATATTTTGTGTCAAAGGAAGAGAGCAATAATATCCCTCATTTAGTCGATATAAAATGACAACTGGGCTTAATGTTTATTCAAAAGTATATGTATTCCATTAACATGAAGCTAATTTAGAAAAAATTCCATCACCATGTCAAATCACCTTCACAGGAAGAAAACCACTGCATGATCTCACATATATGTGGAATCTAAAAGAGTCAAACACATAGAAGCAGAGTTAAACAGTGGTTACCAAGCGTGCAAGGTGGAGGAAATGGAGAGGTGGGAGAAATAGGGAGCTGGTTCAAGGGGTGCTAAGTTGCAGTTATACAGGATAGAAATAGTCTAGAGATTTACTGTATAACATGATGACTACAGTTAATAATACTGTACTGTATACTGGAAATCTGTGAAGAGAGTACATTTCAGGTACTCTCACCCCACACACAAAGTAACTATGTGAGGAGACAGCTATGTTAATTAGCTTGATTGATGTAATCACTTCACCATGTATATGTATATCAAAACATGTTATACACCTTAAATATACACAATTTTTATTAAAAAAAAAAACACTGTTTTACATGGGGAAAAAAAAAAAGAATTAGGAAATAGCATATCTCACACCAAAAATCTCTTTGCTGGCAGCTGACATAAGTATATTTTCTTCACCAGAACTGATCAGACTTATAATTAGCAGTGAATTTATAGGTAGAAACAAAAACAGAATGATGGTTCTAGTTCCTGTTTGCCAGACCATTCACAATGCCTCATGGCGGCTGGAAGACTGACTTTTACAAGGGAGTTTCCTTTATCTCCCACCCCTTGAGGGAGTAACTTACAAAACAATGTTTCTGTTGAGGACAAATTTAAAATTAAAAGAAAGAAAAAAAGGAAATGTTTCTGTCTGTTCCCTTTCCTCTATTTGAAATAGGAAAGGGAAAAAGAAAAAGAATTTATCAAATAAGATATTTTTAAACTGGCATTTAAACTAAGATTTCATTAGATGCTTACTCTAAGAAGTCCAGGGACTGATAGCTCAGTTTTACCTTGAATTCAGTGCTGTCATCATTTAACATTTTAATTATTATTTACCTCATATTCTTTGTGGAGTAATTCAAGTCTAGTTTTCCGAAGGTGCTTCCTGACTGTATGGCTTAGTATAGGTTCACTTTCACTTGTTCCTCCTATAGGGAAAAAAAGCGCTAACTTTTCATTCTGATTTGGGTAGAATGACAATTAAAATGAACTCTTTTCTTATTGTTCTATATAGTTCTCTAGCTTAATTTCTACCCTTTTCCTTATAACCACGTGGGCTGCCATCTAGGCCTCTTCTGTACTTTAATCCTGAGAAAAGATAAATAACACCATAAGAAACATCTTCAAAAAATATCATGTTGTGTTTACTTACCTATGTATCTTATTATATTAAACTCAATGAAGGCAAAGGCTATATTTTATTAATGATCACATTTGGACGACTGTAAATTTTGAGTACCAGACAACTGTTAATGATAAAATCAATGATTATATTTCCAGCTAACCAATAAGTTGTATAAATAATATATTATCAATATTATCTGTACATGATATAATTATCAAATACATATTATCTGTATATATCACATATATGATACATATATTATGATATATATTATTATAACCAATGTATTCATTCAAACATATGTGGTTACACAACTGAAAATATTAATGTGTCTTTTCACTGATTCTAACAACCCAGTTATGATGGATTATAAATCACAGCACTAACTGTCTGCCCATAATAACTCACACAAACACATTCAAAATGTTTTCTTCCTGAGAGCTCTTCACTTATGCTGTGGTTACCTTCTCTGTACTTCTTAGCATCATGATAGCAAAGGCATTTACAGATATTCTTTTTCCGGATGTTCTATCCAAATGGCAGGATGGATGACCCATTTTACTTGAGAGAATTTATGAAATATCACTTAGATGTGAATGAATAAAGGAGGGAGAAGGGATGTGAAAAGAAGCTGGGGAAAAAACATTCAAATTATTTTAATCAACAAAACTCATATTCCGCAAGGAAAGACCTGACTCCTGGTAAAGGTCAGTGCAGGTAAAAAAGTAGAGGCTAAGGTTAACACTACAGTTTCCAGCACAGCAGAGAAATATTCCTCTAGCAGACTTCATCCAGGTACTCAAGAAGGAAACCTTGGAGCCACCTCTGATTCCCCTTTCAGATCGCTTAGTTCCAAAGTTCCACTGGTTGTTGTTCTAGCATATATACCTTCCTTTCCATTATAAAAATTTTAGTTAAGTCCATTTTGCCTAACTTGGGACTATTACGATGACTTCTTAAGTTTTCTGAAAGGTTTTTTTCTATGATTCATGCTATCATGAATTCACTTTCAATTTTTCCTAAAGCAAAACCAAATAAAAATCATTTAATTTTAACAATCTAAGAGAAATAACACTAAAAAAGCTCTTTAAATGTTTTATTTTTCAAGAATCTTCTAGTTCAAGTTTTATCCCCCCTCTTACCTACACTACTGTAGCACTGAATGTTCTTTTTTAATCCCTTAATCCAGACTCACATTCTCCTTCACCTGGGCAAGAGCGTCCAACCTGACGTACTCACGTCCCGTTTCTCCCCTAGAGCCCAACCTGCATACCATCCCCTGAGTGATACTCCTTACACACATTTTGGATTGTGCCATCTCCTTGCTCAGACCATCATGCCCACCTCGCCCTTCTCACCCACACAGCAGTTCCCCGATTTAGTCTGTCACTCAAGATGCTCTGCACTGATACACTACCAAACGTAAAACAGATAGCTAGCGGGAAGCAGCCTCAAAGCACAAGGAGATCAGCTCGGTGCTTTGTGACCATCTAGAGGGGTGGGATAGGGAGGGTGGGAGGGAGGGAGATGCAAGAGGGAAGAGATATGGGGACATATGTATATGTATAACTGATTCACTATGTTATAAAGCAGAAATTGACACACCATTGTAAAGCAATTATACGCCAATAAAGATGTTAAAAAAAATAAAAATAAAGTCTCAATTTACATTTTCTGTCTTATTTCAATAGTCAGACCCAAACTAGACTACTGATCATTTCCAAAAACATGCCTTACTTTCCTACTTCTAAACTGTAGTGCATGCTATTCCCTCTGCATGAAAGGCCCTCCCTAATCTTTACCAACTGAAAACTTATCCATCCTTAAATCTCCATCTTAAAGGCCACCTGCGTCATGGATCCCTTCTCAAGGTTCCTAGCTGAACTTCCTTGTTTAAACTCTGTGGACCTTTCTGTTTGTTTGTTTTTGGCTGTTAGCATCTGCTGCTTTAAACCATTAATATTTTGGTCCACATGCACAGCATCTACCAGAATGAAAGTTCCAGGAGGCTCTGAGACTTCTCATATTGCTCTGTGCTCCTCAGTTGCTCCACTTACAGATTATGCCAAATGACCAATCCATCCAGTAGGATATTGGCAAAATAACATCACTGAAAATTGTCTATTTCAGTCTTCCTCCAAATAGACACTATTTAAGATTGTTTCAAATCTATTTCTATGTGTTTATAAAATAGACCCTTACCAATAATCTCTTTGCAAGGATTTTCAGGAGTGATGGGGACTCTGCAGGCTGGACATTGGCTATTATTCTTCAACCACAAATCGATACAAACTGAACAAAATACATGGTTGTTGATGCATATGACAGGCTGGCGTACCTTTGAAAAAAGAAACATTACTTTTAGTACAGGGCAACAGTCATAACGAGAATCTCAATAGTTTTAGCTTAGAGCAAATCTCTTCTCTAGAGTACAGCAGTAGGTGCTTTAAGAGGAAGTATAATATCTAGGATTCGTAAAAACGCTGCTTGTGCTACCACATTGTTTCTTACACATGTATAATACAGATACTAGCTTAGATATCTGGTCATAGAGACTGAAACTTTGAACACATCATGAAATGGTTTTATTTTGTTCCAAACCACACTTATTGCCAAAAAGAAAATGCACTTTGTTCCACTAAGGCTAGGGCAATTTTCCTTCAACTATTCTATTTTCGGATCACGAAATGTCAGAATTAGAAGGTTCTTTAAAGATTATTTAGTCCAACCACCCATATGACATTCAATACTTGAAATCCTTCCCTCAAGTCATTCCACTATATTACAGAGCAATAGCAATCAACAATTTAGCACTGATTCTTACTAGAAAGTCCCCAAAACCAGAGGCATGAAAGCTACAACAATCCTAAAAGACATGACATACACTCATGTGGTTTACAATCTAAATAGCAAACAATGCTGACAGAAATACTGAAATACACCAAATACACAAATCTTTGACTCAGTGTAATCAAATACAAATAACAATACTTTACATTTATATTGTCTTATATTTTACAATGGGTTTTCCATGCATTCTCTCTCTCTCTCAATAACCCTGTGAGATAAACAGTAAATATACTTTACTAATAAGGAAACCAAGGTGTGAGGATATTAGGTGGCCTGCTCAGGGTTAACGACGTAGGTGTTCTGACTGTGTGTAGCTGTTTTATGAGGGAAAATGGAAGAGAAGCTGTTTTAGTTTTCTACTTATTTGTTTACATATTTATTGTAAATTTATATTTATCTCCCTTTTTAGACTGGAAACTCCATAAGAGCAAGAACTTCTTTTGTTTCATTCATTTCTGAATCCCTGGTACCTAGAAGACAGCCTAGTACACAGTAGGTACTCAATAAAGGCTTGTTGAATGAAGTAATTGCTATTAGGACAGTACTTAAAATTCAATTTATTGGGGAACTTGCCAGAGGGAATAGGCAATTCTTTCACATTTTGCTGTAAAGAAGAGAGCATAAAAATATGGCCATCATAAGAAATGATAACAGGAATGACACCATAAAAAGGGGATATTAATTAATGATGGAGGAAGAGGGGGAGGGATTAGAGCCATAGATAGCAAAGTCCCTAAGAAGTCAAGAGGGGAATGAGATCCAAAGCACAAGGGGGCAGATTTTGGCTTATATGGAGTGAGGATCTGTCTTCCATTTTAACGAAAGGGAAAACCGAGGGTACAAGAACAAATACAAAGTGGATGGAAGATCTGTTGATGGAAAGATGAGGGAACTCATGTTCCAACTGCTTATTCTTTGTGATTAAATATGAGGTGAGGTTACCAGCTGCAAGTGAGAAGAAGGGGGGAATATCGACTTGAGAAAATAGGAGAATAAAGCAGTTGTTTTGAAAGGTAAGAAAGTAAATTTACTAGGGTTATGTACAGAGCTGGATTGCCAAACACTGTTGAGTACGTGAATGGCAACCAACTGATAGAGTCACAGAGTCAACCAATGGATCTTGAAAAGGCTGAAGTAATATTGGAAGAGTAGGTACAATGAGAAGAGGAGCAGATGCTCACAGTCAAAGTACAGGAAGGGGTACAGCTGCTTTCCCTAATGTTTTGTCCTGGGACACCTTACCTGACAAAGTTTTTTCTTCTCTCTCAATCTCATGTATCACATAGTGTTAACATCTTTTCTATGGTAACAGTTCCTGAGAATCCTCTGTAACTGGACCTTAGTAAGTGGCAGAGCTTAGGCTTCTAGAGACAAAACCTGGGGCCGACTTCAGCTCTGCTACTTATTGAACTGTTTGACCTTGGGTTAACCCTTTAGTTACAGTGGCATCTGTTTCCTCTTCTGAAAACTATGGTTTAACCTAGTAAACTTTTCATTCAGATGTTGCTTAAGATTTAATAATATAAAGATGTAAGCACAGAGACTTCCACATAGCAAACCCTGGGGAGGGGAGGGGAAAGGAGAAAAGGACTATATCCACGTGCCCAGGAGCCAACTCCATGTAGGCATCTTAAAGCTGCCCCAACCATAATATGTTCAAAGCCAAACCTGGCCTCCACACGTTCACTCCCTCTCCTGCACTTCTTGTCTAGGTTACTGGCACCACCACCTCACCACTCAGGCTAGAATACTCAGAGCTGTCTCTGACTCACCCTTTTTACTTATCCTCACCATCCAATCAATCATCAAATGCTGGTATCATATATCAGTCTAAGAAGCCAGAGATTTTAAGATAGATCCATATTTTATGTACCACTAAGAAAAAAGAAAGAATGAAAAATGCTGCCAATTACAACTGCAAGATGCTACCGCTTGTAAAATAGAACCAGATTTCAGAGATGTTATAACGTGGAAAAAAAAGTATATCCCAAAATAGTCAAAATGTGGCAAACCTACCTCTAAATGTTCTTTTCCATCTTCACCTCAGTGAGTTCAGGCTCTCCTTCTCTTAACCCAGTCTGTTGCAATGACCTCCTGCCAAGCTTCCTTGCTTCCACATGTTCACTACCGTCCACCTTTCACCCTGATGCCAGAGCTAGCCACCTAAAATATGGGGCAGCAGCTTTCACTGCTCTCCTGCAAAACAACCTTTTTTTCCCTGCTCATACTTTTAAGTACAGCATCCAAAGAACAACGTAATCTGGTTCTTAAGTAGCCGTATCTTTGATCTGCTATTTCAATACTTGACAAAACCTATACTTCAACCACACAGATATACCCAATGTTCATTAAAAAGAATAAGAATAGAGTCTCCTTGTTCACTGGGCTCTCATTTTTTAGCTTAATATGTTCTGCTGGCCTCCCAACTTCCCCAATCAAAATAAAATCCTTCCCATCTTTTAAGATGGAAATCAAAGGTTACCTCTTCTGTAAGGCCTTCACTAATCCTTTTTAGAATTAACTGGATCTTTGTCTGATTCTTATAAGGGCACTTCTTATGCATTGATTTAATGTTCGCTGGACTTGGAAAATTGTTTACATCCTGCCTTCCCTATTAGATTTCAGGCTCCCTGGGGGCAGGGGCACTGTCTTGTTCATCTTTATGTCCACCTACAACAACTTATACAATGTATACTCTAAGATTAAGAGAAGTGAATTTTGATGTATTAAAACGAAAGGCTGAGATAATGCTGCTAAAAGCATCTCAAGAAGCAAAAGGTCAATGGCCACTGCCAAATTTTGAAAAAGTGAAAGTTTAACCTTTCCATTTAATCTGCCAAAATGATACAGAAGAACAACCACAGGCAGACTACTTGGCTCTGTCTGCTAACAGCCATTGGCAATGTCACCCAAAGGAGAATCATTTTCACCGTTCAATACCTGGCATTATCACTGTCATTGTGTTGGATTTTGAAACGGTTGACTAATTCATTTCTTTGGACCACGTACTTATCAGATGATGATTTCTAGACAATGGTTTAAATTTACTTAGGAGGACAGAAACCTATAAAGGAGAAAGAACTACTAAAACAAATTACTTGTTATTTATTTGACCATAACCTACAGAAGCAAAATACAAAGAATCTAGCCCTCCTTCAGTTCCTGTCCACCCATCTCCTCCGCCCAGATCCTGCTATGTACAACACCAAAACACATACACAAATAATTTTCTTTAATAAGATCTTCTTAAGATACAGAGACAGTCATAATTTGCCTATGTTATTAGACTTTATATCCAATTTACTCTCAAATGAGATCTGTGGCAATAACACAATAAGCATCCTACAAAATAAAAATGCAAGAAGACAATGGCAAAGCGAAGTGGCATGTACAATTCCAAACTCATCTGGAGTAAGCATGTTGAAGTGATATCCTAGGGTAATGCCCCATGAGGCTGGTGAGGAGGAGGAAGAGGAGGAAGAGAAGACAAAGCAAGGTAGAAAAGTGGGCTCTTCTTACTGGAATGGGCCTGAGGAAGCAGTCCTAGGTACAAAAAACATTAACCCTATAATATATAATTCTACTATGTAGTTTCTTTTATCTGAAGATGTTTCAGTTTTAAGAGACTTTACCACCAAAACCCCCTTCACAAAAAGCAAACGTACCTGGGAGGAGTCATGCCTAAAGGTGTCGTCCATTAATATCCATTCTAGACTTAGCTAATAGGAGTTATACCTTGGTTTAGGGCAGGGTCTGTCAACTTTGACACTACTGACATTTTGGAACAAGAAGTTTTCGTTGTGGGAGGCTGTCCTGTATATTGTAGGATGTTTAGCTAGCAGCATCCCGGCCTCTATCCACTAGATGTGAGTAGCACCCCCCGAAGACAATCAGCAATAGACATTGCTAAATGTCTCTGTGGAACGAAATGTACTCCCATCCCACTGAGAACCACTGGGCTGGGATACTCACATGAATTTCCCTAACAACCTAATGGGGTTGATAGTATCAAATTCATTTTCAGCTGTAGAAACTGAGACTCAAGGAAATAATGATACAGGTTCTAAGTGGCAGAGTCAGCATTCAACCACCATTACACGTGCAAACTGAATGATCTCTCAACTAAGAAATAGTTCTTTCTTCCTTAGAGCAGGTTTAGTAAATAATAATCTGGGAGTAAGAAATAGAGGACACATGCCTGAAAGGATCAAGACACCAGGATCAGTAGGGACTGCAGAAAAGAGGTACTGAACTGATGGAGGTGGCTGGAGGGAAAAGGCAGTAGATAAACTTTACCAATTGGCCTGGCAATTTCACTTAAAATCAACTTCTCTGCTCTTGTCGCCTTTACAAGAGACTAGAGCTAATCCTTCTTCTCCGAAGAATATCCTTCTGGCACCTATGTCAAAATTTTATGGGTTTCACTAGTGGAGACCTAGAAAGACTGAAAAACAAAGCTGAGGTAGAAATGATGAGGTAGTAGGGGCCCGCCTACTCAACCTCAGAAATTTGGAAACTTTTAAAAATAAAATTCCTGGATTGCTCTTGCTATGTTTCAAGAAATCTTTGGCTCTGGGCCAGAATTTACGACCTAGAACTTTAAAACTGTGTGATCCCAAGAACTAAGTTATTATAATTAATGCCTATTGCTCTGGGTCCCCACTTCTATCTACATAAAAAGAGAGATAATACATTTCCCCTCTCCCACCTTTATCCCTACCTAGAACGCCTTAAGGATGAACTGGAATCTTATTTGTGAAGTAAATATGTCAGCTATTATATGCCAACCTTGAAAATTATTAGGATATATCAACACTTTTTTGAGTTAATTTTTATTATACTCCATGTTAAGACACAACATTGTTATACTTTTCTGAAAGTGTCTGCATTCTTCAAGCTTATTTGAATCTAGAAAAGAGAAAATGCAAAACTTATATACTCCATATGACTTTTTTTTCAAAGCAAATTACTTGTGACAATTATGTACAAGGCTGGCTCTTAAATCCACTCTTGGGAACAGAGACAATCAGGACTCAAACATGGGCTCAATGTACTGAGGTGGATGGCTTGCTGGCCAATCAACAGCCCCTAAAGAACACTGATTAATGAATTTAGTCAACCTAGAGTTAGGATGCTAAGTTGCTAAGGCTTTGTCTCTAGCCCTACCTTTGCAACATTTTAACTCAACTATATGGGTGGAAAGCAAAGCAAGAAGTCCTCCCTGAAAGAAGGGTTCTTTTCCACAGTGTTCCTAGTGGGAAACAGTCCATGCTATTACTGGACATTTCAAGAGACAGACACTCCACATCCTAAGAAAGCTAATTTCATTTCTGATTATTTCAGCCAGAAAGCTTGCATTATATTAAGTACAAATCTTAATATCGTGGAGCTACCCAAAGCTTGATTCCCTTCCAAATGAAAATACTTTATTTAATGATTCACTATCATGTTCATTCACTCCAACACTATTCCATTCCATCTATATTCCAACCTCAATTTCAATTCCTTTTCAAATGATTTCAAATACTCTAGTTTATTTATATTTATCTTAAAGCGTGGTGCCCCAAACTGGATTCATACTCAAGTGAGGAATAATTGGATATGATATATTAATGTTAAACAGCATTAGAAGCCTAGCTGCTTGGCACTTCTCTTGAGAACCACCTTTGTCCTTTGATAAAACTAACTGTGGGCCACATTTGGCTGTCACTCATGGCAAGATGCTGACTCGGTCAATAAAAGTATTACCTGCAACAGTTTCGTTTCATAGCTTGAATCCTAACTGAAGAGATAAAAGCCTGGAATTATCTAGAGATAAACTGGTCTGTAGCATTCTGGCGGCAGTACCAAATGTCACTGAACAGATATCCTGGGCTAGATCATCTCTGTACTTTGGCCTGCTGGCCTATTAGCCCAAGGCATGGGAAAAAATTAAAGAGGAATAGGCAAGAAAATGTTATATATAAATTGTCCCACAGGATGTACCCAACTTCTTCAGGCCACATAGAGCTCTTACTTACAATATTGGCAAGGTTGCTAAACATTATTGGGCAGAGAGAATCCACCTTTAAGGCTGAGGTAGAGTCAGAGGTAGGAAATGCAAAATGTTTAAACTTTTCAATTTTAAGCACATTTGTATTCAAAAGACAGAGCATTAACCACTTACATACTTGGACTATCTCCACTACTGCTCCCCCCGCATTCTTCCCCACCTCCACCCCCATTCCAATCAGCATCTACCTTATCTCTTCAGATTTAAGGTCTCTCCCACCCTTATCTTAAGTAATATGCAAATTTTTTTTTTTTTACAGTAAACCTCCAGGAATAATGGCTCCTAATTCTGTGGAAAAATAAAAAATGAAGACTGCTAATTCTATATGGTACAAATGGTGAGGGCAGCAAAAGGATGATTATACAGAAGAGGGCTAGTCGGGAAGGACCTTAGGCGGATCTCAGAGGTGGCCGGACATGCTGTGTGTCGGGGAGATGGAAGTAACATTAGGAACGCGCTGCTACTCCAGGCCATGCCATCTCCAGCACCCCACAAGTACAGCTGTGTGCGGGAGGGTGAGTAGCACAAGCAGATCAGATTTGCTTTAACTATACAAAAGGCAACAGGGATAGGGAACCAGCTAAAACCTCTGGACGTACTGTGGCAATTTCCTGGACAAACAGGTCCCCCTCTGTTGGGAATGTAAATCTTCATCGAGTGAGTGTACTGGTCTCATGAAGCAACTGGGAAGAACACTTACTGGGAAAGGCTGGCTTCCTCATTTTGAGGGTCTGACTCAGTACCCACAGTAAAGGTTAACATTTATTAAGTGCCAAACTTCATGCTAAGCACTGGATATGAATTACTTCATTTAATCCTCCCCAAAAGGCAAGGATGAATGTTAATACTATTATCATTCCCATTGTACAGATAAGGAAACTGCTCTGAGGGAGGTTAAGTAATGTGTATAAGGTCGTATAACTAGTAAGTGGAAGACCTGGATTAGAACTTAGCCTGAACACAGTACTCAGGGCCCTCAACCACTACGCCTTTCTGCCTCTATGTAGTAGACATAAACAAATGCCTATTTACAAATCATTAACCTTTAATTAATTAATCACATTTAATTCTAGAATACAGTTAACCAGTACATGGCAGAAAAAAGACACCAAAAGTGTCTGCTGTTATGCATGAGTTCTAGTGAGTTTTTAGGAAGTAACTTGTTGAAGACACAAATGGTAACAGAGGTTCAAACGCTGGAGACTCTAAGCCTTAGTTTTCTTATTTGAAAAATGGGGAAACCAGCCCTATCTATCTCACAGCACTGGTGAGAGCGGTAAATGAAATAATTAAATGTATACAAAAGCATTCTGTAATCTGCAAAGCACTATATTCTATTAGCTATCAGTTTTGTTAAACACAGGAAGCATAGGTAGGCAAAATCAACCAGGCAAAACACATTTTCAACATTAGTTTCTAAGAACTAATGGAAACTAGATATAATGTGTACAACTACAACCAAGTGAAAATTATTTCCGAAGGATATTTTATCAGCCCTTTACCAGGCTACTGTTGGGAGTAAATTCACTCAGAACTTAACTTGTGGGAACTTCAAGTCAGGAGCCAAATGTAGACTGTAGCAAATTGAAACACCTTCCCCTCCTCTCAGCTATGTATGCAGACAGAGGTAGCAAGTGCCAGCTCAAATAACCACCCTCCACTGGCCATCCTTGATCTCGCCAGTCAGAATGGATCAAGCCATCTATATCCTCTCACAGCACATCTGCTATTTCCTTGGCATTTCATTCTGATGGATATCAAGAGTTATCAGTTTCTTGCAAGCCTGACTTCCTACTACTTCTTGAACTCAGGAAATTCACGTAGACTTAAAGCAGATGATCAGATGATCATATTGGCTGGCACTCAAATGTTTGCTCTTAATTGCATTTCTCAATCCTAAGCCTGTGGCTACAGTTTCAGTGGGGGGGGGGGTAAACACACACACACGCACAAACACACCACAAACGTAAAAACAATTCAGCGTAAGAAAAAAAAGTCTCCCTTCTGAACCTACGTAGTAAAACAAAATGTTCTTTTAAACCGAACGGGAGGCACAAACGGAAATGAAAGAGGAGACAAATGCATTAGAACCTTCAAAACTCCGTTTCTGATTCTGAACTACTTTCTCCACCTGGTTTCACAAACACCTTAGGCACCTCTTGCATCACAAAAAGACGGTATTCTACCTCGTGACTGATCCGTTCTTGGAATTAAAGACCGTATCTCTCATTCTAAACGTCATTCAGGGGCACGTACTATTTACTCTTCAAAGTCTGAACCCAGAGCAAAGGCCACTCTCAACGCCGGGTTAAGTAAAGGAAATGATCTTGGAAATGGAAAAGACTCTCCAACCAGCACTGGAGGCCCAAGAACAAAACACTCTAATTTGTGCAGAGGACGAAGGAACCGTAGCGAGGCTCCCAGGAAACGTGCTTTCAGGCTTTGATGGGGATGCACAGGGGCGTAAATTGCTGGGATTCGTTTCTAACCAGGCCTCCTTCGACGCCGGAGTCGCCCGGGTGAGGCCGCCCTCCCTCCACACCCCAGACCGCTGTCATCTTCCTCCGAAAGGCACAGAGATGACCCCACGAATCGCAGCGCGCTCCCTCCGTCGCCCGGGACGTGGCCTCCCCAGGCTCAGGAGAACGCGGGTCGGCGTCCTCACCCAGCCCGGCGCCTCGCGCCGCGTCCCCGCCACACACAGACACCGGCCTCGGCTCTGGCGGGCCACTGCACACCCGACCCCGATTCGTAGCCGTGCCCGGAATCACCCCTTACCTTCCCCAAGCAGATGTGGCACGTGATGGGCAGAGTTAGCGACAATGTAACGTTCTGCACGGTCTGAGCCATGGCAGCGTTCAGAATCCCGCCAACACGGAAGTCCCGCCGACCGCGGCTCCTCGCCGCGACTGAGGCCGCGCGAGGCCGGCTACGGTGGCCCAGCAGGGCCACGCCGCGCCGGTCGAGGCAACGAAAATGCGCTTTCCCAACGCGCGGCCGCCGGAGCTGTTCCCTTCCTTCTTTCCTTGCTTTTCAATTTGAAAAAAACTCTCCCCGGTTCGGGAGCTACAGGATTCCTGAGAATGGGAAGGAAGGAGGTTTACTACGGGCATCGAGGATCTTGAAAGTTTAAATGAAAGAGTAATGGTGGAGAGAGGAGAGGAAGATGCAGAAAGGCGATTTAAAATCCCAGGATCTTTCCTGGAGGGTGGGGAGGAGGGAAGAGTTTTCCGCCTAAAGATTAAACCCGACACAGAAAACACGGTGCAGTCAAAACGGGAAGAAGAAAGACGTTATCTCTACATTTTAACTTTTCCAAGCAACTTTCTGCCGCGCTCAGGTCTTTTTACATTCTTAAATGATGTAATGTCACTTAAAAACGACAGTGATTGTCTCCTTGTTTGTTTCAGAGACGTTTTGCGTACGTTAATAGCAGCCTTCCGTGAAGACACGCTTTCACTGTTGGTCCTTCTGTGATTTCTATCTGAAAGAGACTTAAGGATCGGAGCCATTGACTCTGATTTACACCCACCTGTGAGAAAGCTGCAAAGCGCGTGAACCATCCACACTCCCCGACAGCACTCGCACAGGCGTTTAAAGCCTTCATTTCAGGCGCCTGGTTGGATATGAAATGTACTACTATGCTGCTGAACTCTGAAGAAGAATGTGTGATGTTATAAGTTAGCACTTCTTACCAATAAAAAAGATAAACTCTGAAAGTTCCTAAATGAATCTTTGAGTATAACGGATTTGGAATTTAACTGCAATTTACTTTAAGTGAGGAAGAGCCAATGTGATCAATTTATGCAAACAAATACAATCTGTGAGTAGGGAGATTTAGAAACAAAACCAGTGCAACTACTTCTACTAATCTTTTTTGTGGGAGAGAGCATTATAATTACAAGAAGCAGCCTCATGGTTAAAAGAAAGGGGTCTGGACCTGGGCTGCAGGGTAGAAATCCCTGCCTGAACAAATTCCTGGCTCTACTGGCTTCAGACTATTTGTTTAACCTCTCTGCTTCTTAGCTTCCTCATTGGTAAAGTGTGTGTGTGTGTGTGTGTGTGTGTGTGTGTATTGAATGAGGTCAATGTATGTTTACTATCACGTCTACAAAAGAAACAGACAATTATGAGATTGGAGCAGCTAGTAATTCGCTTGAAGTAGCCCAATTCCAGTTCAAAATCGGCTCACAGGTGATAGTGAGAATTCTTCCAAACAGCTCAGTAACTTAATTTCCTAGGAATTGGAGACCATCACGTGCTTGGGATAGGAGATCTGGGCAAAATAGTCATATTGATTGTCTGTTTAATGGCCACTTTTTTTCTGAATGACTGGCCTAAAAGTCATCTGGTTTGGCTATTTCCTGGCTGTTTGGAGTCATATTAAATGGGGTCTCGGCTTCACATGTTTTGCTAAATGCATCTTTCATCTTCCTGGGTGTAGATCTCAGGCTTCAGAATGCGAAAGCTCCAAGTCATTACCCACTGTCGTTCAAGGTTTGTCTTTTCCCCATCTTACTGTGTTCTTCCCTGTTCTCACCTTGTTCTCACCTTTTTTATACCTGATGTGGTATTTTAGGACCTGTCATTCCCACCCTCTGAGGGGGATGTAGGACTGAAACTGTTCTGCCTCTCACACCTACCCCTGGAGACAGTGCAATAGGAAGACATGTTGAAGACAGTTTTTTTTAAAAAAGACTTCCAAAGCTACTAGGGAAAGTTCATTTCTTGTTAATCATCCTGATGATTGGTGTTAATACTCAGTCACAAAAATATATTTAAAAAATCATAACCAACATTTTAAGTAGAATGTTTAAATCTAGACTATTTCGAACATCCCTCGTTTGCTATCATTGTCACAGCTTCTCAGTGCTGTTCTAGCGCTCTGTCCATATAGCTCTTTCTGCACTAGGCTGATAACATTCTATTATAGTTGATTGTTTATGTGTTTGCCCCTACAACAGACTGTTTCTTGAGGCCCGGGATTGTATTTGATTTATCTAGTATCTGGTACTGAGTGACTAGTCCACAGACCGTAATATTTTCTTTAGCCACAAACTACCTTTATTACAGACCCAGGCTGCTTTACACATTGTGTTTACTTGTTTTTCATTTCAAAATGGAAGACTGTATTGCCTTTTGCCAATTATAAAAATATCAATAGTAAGAGTCATCTTGAAAATTAAGCCATTTATAAATATATAAAATAATAAGCAAAAGTTCCTCTAGGCTTATGCCTCACCTCTCGATCCTGACTGGTAATCACTATCAACATTCTGGAGCATATCCTTACAAACATTTCCATTCATATATTATTGTGTGCATAAGCACAAATAGGATCATACCATAACATACCTGCTCTGCTCACTAATGCTTTGTGAATAAGTACACACACACACACACACACACCCCTGAGTAATATCGTTAGCAATACAGGCTGACTAGGACTCTCTCTAGGTCCAGATTGATTCCAGGCCAATTCCCAGGCTTTGCTTTAAATAATTCAAATGCTTTAAGGCCAGGAACTCTCTCTTCCCTCTGCCCTATGAAGGGCATTTCTCTTTTTTGGTGATGCACAAAATTAACTCTTTATTTCACTTCTTAATACATGCACATTCTCCCAACTCTCTGGAAGCTGGAGGCTTCCAAAATACGCTGACGTTGTCCTTGCTTTGAGTTTCACTGAATTCCCACCAGAATTCTGAGCATTGCTAACACTATATGCAAAGGGGTGGCAAGGAATAGCAGTGAAGACACACACTGCAAGTATCTTCTCTGCTCACCTGTGTACTCCATGGTTCCTATTGACTTCACTTACGAAAGTCCAAAGATAAAATGATTAAGAATATCACCATGGCAACATTAAAGCTTTAAACCAAGTACAGGACTCTTCTGAATGTAGGGCCCTGTGTGACTACACAGCTACATGCCCATGAAGCTGTCCCTGTATGACCAATAGAGTATGGTAGAAGTGACATGTATGACTGCCAAGGCTAGGTCATAAAAGTCACTGTAGCTTCTGCTTTGCTCTCTTGGATTGCTTGCCCTGTGGAAGTGCCTCAAATAGCACTCAGACAGCATTGTGGAAATGCCTACTTGGGGAAGATCTGAAGCCTTTTGCCAACAGCCAACACAAACTTGCCAGTCATGTGACTAAGCCACCTTGGAAATGGATCCTGTGGCCCCATTCACACCTTCAGATGACTACAGCCCCAGTGAACATCTTGACTGCAGCCTTCTGAAAGAACCCAAGCTAGAATTTTCCAGCTTAGTCACTTCTGAATTCCTACCTACAAAAACTATCAGAGATAATTAATATTTATTGTTGTTTTGAGTCACTAAGCTTTGGGGTGAATTGTCCCACAGCAATAGATAACCAAAGCAATGCTTTAATTCACATTTGCTTTAATTTTAATAAGACATGGCATCTTGACAAATCATATTCTAAACAGACATTATTTGGCCCAAATCATTAAATAATGCTGCCATTACTTTAATAGGAAAACAAAGATTACATGGCTCGTTGACTTTCTGCTAAATTTCTTTCTCAGCTTCTTCCTAGCCCCATGAGGAGTCCTGTGACCTGAGGAGTTTGATCAGATACATACAGCACCTGGGATGGGCTAAAGCCTCCTAAATCCTTAGAATTATAAACTTTTAGAACTAGGAAGGATCTTAGGGGGTTTTATGCAGGCCTTTCCTTTTGCAAATGAGGAAATTGAGGCCTAGATAAGGTAAACCACCAGATAATGGTAGAATTGGAGCTAAATCCTAGATCTCACTTAGACTCTTTGAGATTGTTGGCTAAATGCCTTCATGTAAGTGCAAGATGTATTATTATTAATAAAGTAGTTCAGTAATAAAAAGTCAGTTACAATTGAATTTCTTTGCTAAGAAAACCATCAAATAGCCATGGAACACCTTTTACTCCTTGTTTAAATCGGATTCATTTTTATGATAAATTATTTAAAAACAAGTTTAAAAAAATATAAAATCTTAAGTGCTATTAAAAATTGATTAGGAATGCATTATTCTTTCATTGACCCAGTTCAGATTGTTTTTTAATTTTTTTGGTCAAAGCTAATACATTTGAGTAGATGTTTCAGGCAGACATTTTGTAATCATTTGGTCATCAGTCAATTAATCACAATTTCATAAATATTGATTTCAGATTACGTTTATTTTTCATTCCTGAAAGACAGTCTTTTTTTTCTTTTTTTTGGTTTTAAATTTATACACCCCCAATTGGATTGTGGTTAACACCGAGAAAACTCATAGAAGTTGGATTAAAAATTAATCAGAGGTGCTGGCCCAGTTGTATGGATGGTACCATCTTCTCACAGGCTGGGAATTTTGAGCTAAAATGTCTCAAGATGTCATCCTGAAAGATGCTTCTTACTACAGCAGAAGGAAGAACTTGGGTTTTTCTTGCACAGTGGTTTTTTGTTGTTATCTTTTTGTTGTTTTTCTTTCTAGGATAGACTGTTGGAAGTTAGCATTTATTCATTTAATGTATTTTTATTAAAAACATTAAGGAAAACTAACTCAGACAGTTCATTTCATGGAGCTTACATTCTAGTAGAAAAGTTACACTTATGCTGTATTGGCTTGGAACCAAATCCTGGCCTCTTGAGTAGCAGTTGAGGTTTTAATACTGAATCTACACACCAAATTTTTATGTAATCACAATATAAGTGATTGCAGAATAAATAAATAAATGTAATTAGTTATTTATTATTCCACCAATCTTTAAATATTTTTATGTGCCAGGCACTGGTCTAAGAGCTGGGTAGACAGCTGTAAATCAGATAATGTCCCTGCCTGCGTTTATTCATTCAAAAAATATTTTATTGATTATCAGTGGTGTGCCAGCCCCTGTACTGTTTATGAGTCACTTTATAAATGGAAGTACTGAGCCCAAGTCTTCTATTCCACCATAAAATGTCTATTTTGACAGTGATTTCTCTTCCAGATGGATGTTCTGATTGTTGGTTAGCCCCTGGCATTATGACACAGCAAGTTATAATTTTTAATATTTTAAAATGTTGCAAATTGGGTGATTGTTTTAAACTAGGTAATTTTTTAAAGAATATTTTAGTTCCACCTAAAGCTAAGAGGTACTTCACCAATGTTTGTTGAATGCTAGAGAATGAATGTAGGAAATATTACGTCCAGGAATATCGTAACAGGAATCACAAAGACAGAGAGGTGCTAGGATTTGCCAGAGCAGCAGAATAGGAACCCCAGCTCTGAGATCCTGACTGCTTTGTCTTTAAGATGCCCGACAGGGGCTTCACTGGTTTGATCCCTGGTCCCTGGTCGGGGAACTAAGATCCACATGCCAAGTGGTGTGGCCGAAAAATAAATTAATAAATACTTTTTTAAAACTTTTAAAAATATTTTTAAAAAAAAAAACCTGTTAAAAAAAAAAAAGATGCCCAACAAAGCACAATCCTTTTCTTCTTGCCCTTAGTTTAGGTGTGAGCAGCCCTTCCAAGGTGGGACCCTCCCATGGGAACTCAAAACCAGGCCTCTGTTCATCCTATTTACTGAAGCCCTATAATTAATTGCATTCCACCTCTGTGTACCTCTCTCACAAAGACATCCTGCACTTGGCCGTGGAGTCCTCGGCAGCTGGCTGGAGTCTTGCCAAGTGGCTTTACCTCTTTTAGGTAAAACATCAACACTCCTTTACACGCTCAACACTCCCAGTCATTGTTTTAACAATTGAATCATTTATTACAAGTGTTATTTAAAATATGGCTTCCTTTCCCCATCGTTTCACCATCCTCAACTCTTTGATCTATGACTTTTCTTTCTTTTCCTCCTCACTCCATTCACTATGACTAAGTCTCAAGTTTCATCTCTTTCATGATGCTTCTCCTGTCTGCTCCAGCCTACTCATAATCCCCTTGCCTTTCAAATTCTTGATCACTTATGATCTACATCCACCTGTTTTTGTACCTCATGCATTTATTCTCCGAGCTCTTATTTCACATATACAGTGGATCAAGCACCATGACAAATGCTAAAGTTAAAAAGTTGAAAGACAAGACCAGCCCTGTCCTAGTGAAAGTTACATTCTAAATACAGGAAGGCAAACATATTACTAAGCCATCAATTATACAATGAGTTAATTCCTGCAGACGTTGAGAGGGAGAGCACCCAACTGAACCATGTGCAGTGGCATATACGCCTCTGCTGGGCTCTACATTTTTGGAAAAATCTCTCCCTAACTAAACTGGAGGTCCCTGATCATGAGGAATCCTACATTATCCATGTGTGGCACAAAACACAGTGGGTCTCAGCAAATAATGGCTTACTGATTGGCAGTCTATCCCAGTTTTAGCTCTATGTCTCTCTATCTCTACATGCATATCACCATTTTAAAATGTATCTTAGTTTATTCGAGCTGTTGTTCTCAGGTTTAGAAAGAACGTGTGTTTGTGTGTGTGTGTGTGTGTGTGTGTGTGTGTTTTTACCCAAGCATGATGTTTTCAAACCATCATACAAATTATTATTGTTTATTTATTTATTTATTTATTTTTGGCTGCGTTGGGTCTTCGTTGTTGTGCACGGGCTTTCTCTAGTTGTGGCGAGCGGGGGCTACTCTTCATTGCAATGCACGGGCTTCTCATTGTGGTGGCTTCTCTTGTTGCAGAGCACGGGCTCTAGGCGCCTGGGGTTCAGTAGTTGTGGCACGCGGGCTCAGTAGTTGTGGCTCGAGGGCTCTAGAGCGTGGGCTCAGTAGTTGTGGTGCACGGGCTTAGTTGCTCTGTGGCATGTGGGATCTTCCTGGACCAGGGCTCGAACCTGTGTCCCCTGCATTGGCAGGCGGATTCTTAACCACTGTGCCACCAGGAAAGTCCCTATCATACAAATTAAATAGTAGGATCTGTCCAGAAGTGCAAGTCCACGGGCAGGATCCCTGCATGGTAAGCTAGGGGAACGGCCTCTTCTGCTACACAGCATGTAAATTCAACTTAGAGGAAAAGGTGCAGCCACATCACAGAATAGGTCACGGATGCTATTTTCTCAGAAACAGCTGGGGGATCATAGCATAAAAGCGCCTTTTTTTTTTTTTTTTTTCACTCTTACCCCACCAGCTGCTTCCACTGTCTTCATTACCCTCCCTTAGAAAGTGCTGTCCTACTTCCAGAAGCTTGAAGTGGCCTCCACAAGGACAGTGGACTCCTTCCAAGTAGCTAAATTTGATTGCCATTCAAAGAAGGCATGAAATTATATGATCCCTTTAGAACTATCACATTCACAAAACAGTTTTGAAGTTGTCGTAATTTAATGATTAAATCACAGTTCTCTGTGATCTCTTATCCACAGTCCTCAGCATGGCTTAATAATGAAGGCATGGCTATTTGATTAGAATTTAGCTCCTGTGACCGAAGAAGAGAATCTCCAGTGGGGACAAGAGTATGAACAAATAGGCACTCTCATTCACCATAAATTAACGATGTAACTGGATTTTTTTTTTTTTTGACATGAACAAGAGTTACTATGATAGCTGGCTTTGTTTGCCAAGGCTGCCATAACAAAGTACCACAAACGGGCGGCTTAACAATACAGATGTATTGTCTCACAGTTTGGAGGCCAGAAGTCGGAGACCAAGGTGTTGGCAGGGTTGTTTTTTTCTGAGGGTTGTGAGGAAGAATCTGTTCCATGCTCTGCCCTTGCTTCTGGTGGTTTTCTGGCTATCTGTGTTGGTCCTTGGCTTGTAGAAACACCCCTTTGATGTCTGCCTTCATCTTCCCATGACTTTCTCCCTGAGTGCATGTCTGTCCGAGTTTCCCCATAAGGGCAACAGTCGTGTTGGAATAGGGGCCTTCTTATTTCAGTATGACCTCATCTTAACTTTAATGAATTATACCTGTGTTGGATGTGGAAGCAACCTAAGTGTCCATTGACAGATGAATGGATAAAGAAGATGTGGCACATATATACAATGGAATATTATTCAGCCATAAAAAGAAACGAAATTGAGTTATTTGTAGTGAGGTGGATGGACCTAGAGTCTGTCATACAGAGTGTAAGTAAGGCAGAAAGAGAAAAACAAATACCATATGCTCACACATATATATGGAATCTAAAAGAAAAATGGATCTGAAGAACCTAGGGGCAGGACAGGAATAAAGACGCAGATACAGAGAATGGACTTGAGGACATGGGGATGGGGAAGGGTAAACTGGGACGAAGTGAGAGAGTGGCATGGACATATATACATTACCAAATGTAAAATAGATAGCTAGTGGGAAGCAGCTGCATAGCACAGGGAGATCATCTCAGTGCTTTGTGTCCACCTAGAGGTGTGGGATAGGGAGAGTGGGAGAGAGATGCAAGAGGCAGGAGATATGGGGATATATGTATATGTATAACTGATTCACTTTGCTATAAAGCAGAAACGAACACACCATTGTAAAGCAATTATACTCTAATAAAGATGTTAAAAAAAAATAAATCAACTAAAATCTCAGGATTCCATGAGATGAAAAGTAGTAAACACACAGATTAAATGGGAAAACCAGGGGTCCAGAGATATAATCAATATCAAATAAAGATAATCTGAAAAAAAAATTATACCTGTGATGACCTTGTCTTTGAAGAAGGTCACACTCTGAAGTAATAGAGTTGGGACTTCAGCATATGGATTTTGAGGGGACACAATTCAACCCATAACAGTAGCCATGAATACTGTTTACAGTGATGTCCAATTCCCTGCCTCCTGAGGGTGTGGTTGGTCTGCCCTGCCTGGCCCTCCTGTCTGTGGTGAAGCCCTTGGTCCAGTTTGGAGAGTAGGATGCAAGTACAGTTAGTGTGGTTACTTCCTTTTTTTTTTTTTTTTTTTAATTTTATTTATTTATTTATTTATGGCTGTGTTGGGTCTTCGTTTCTGTGCGAGGGCTCTCTCTAGTTGCGGCAAGTGGGGGCCACTCTTCATCGCGGTGCGCGGGCCTCTCACTATCGCGGCCTCTCTTGTTGCGGAGCACAGGCTCCAGACGCTCAGGCTCAGTAATTGTAGCTCACGGGCTTAGTTGGCCTAGTTGCTCCGCGGCATGTGGGATCCTCCCAGACCAGGGCTCGAACCCGTGTCCCCCGCATTGGCAGGCAGACTCTCAACCACTGCGCCACCAGGGAAGCCCAGTGTGGTTACTTCTTGACTGGAGCCTTTCATTGCCTGTTTGAGGTTGTTGAGAGCTCTCTTTCTTTCTACCACGGTAACCAGGAACATTTAAAATGGTTTCTGCTCCATTAGTTTCAGTTCCAGAGTGAAGCAAAGAAAATAGTCCCTGGCTGACTCTTGATAGAGTCAGATTTCAGGCAAATAGCCTGAAAGAGAACCTTTATTATCATAAGTGACTCTAAGATGTGTTACCAGAGCATAACCTAGTCTCTCCTGATATAATAACCTTGGGAGATTATTTTTATTTATAATTTTTGCTCTGGACTGAACTGTATCTCCCCAAAATGCATATATTATAACCCTAACCCTTAATATGACTGTACCTGGAGATGGGGTCCTTCAGAGGTAATTAAGGTTAAATGAGGTCATAAACGTAGGGCCTTAATCCAATAGGACGGTGGCCTTGTAAGAATAGGAAGATCTACCCCCTGCCACCAACTCTCTCTTACCACTCACAGCCCCCAAGTGGAGACACAGCAAAACAGAGGCTGTCTGCAAGCCAGGAAGAGAACTCTCACTAGAACCCAACTAGGGTGGCACCCTGATCTGGGACTTCCAGTCTCAGAACTCTGAGAAAGTAAATTTCTGTTGTTTAAGCGACCCTGTCTATAATATTTTGTTATGGCAACCTTAACTAAGACACATTTTTTTTCTTACTCGTATTTATTTATATGTTTTTCTTACTTATACTGATTTAGATTGTTTTCTTATTTATGATTTTTTCTTATTTATGCTTTTCTTAATTGTAAAAAATATTACTTTTATAACCACGAAAGTTTTAACATTAAAAAAATTCTTCAAAGCGTGCATCATTATGCCATGTATTTTAGTGGATGTGCTACCTAGGTTATCTTGAGGATGAACTAAATTCAAAAGAAACCCACATGAAAACCTAAATTCAATTCAATTTTGTAGAAATATACTGAAAGCCTATTGTGTCCAGATCCAGCTCTCATGGCTGCCATTCTCAGGAGCCTCACACAAATCTCTTACCTCCCTCTCTGCAGTTACAGACTTTTAATGATCACACACACCATTTCTGTACTTCTTGAACTTAAATGGTGATTTGTAGAATTGTTCTTAGTCTCGCTAAGTGTTAGCGAGAGTGTTCCTTGAGATTACACTCTAGACTGTTCCTTGAGATTAATGTAACTGTGGTAAGTCGTATTACCGTTCACCAACATCAGCTTGCCCTCCGCTTCGTGGAAGAGTGTTATATTTTAGAATCCCATTGAAGTTGGGTATGATCAGGTGCTTTCATTGGTCAATGAAACATGAGCAGGAGTAACATAGCTCTCTTGCAATCTGCAGCTGAAAGGGCTCACACTCGCTTCCTCACGCCTCTCTTTCCTCTGCCGTGAGGACTGGGAATCTTTAGGTGGCAGCTGCTCGCTCAGCCTGGGTACTGCAGTGAAGACAACGTAGATCACAGCCTCAGACCACATGCAACAGACTTGAAACATGAGCTAGAAATGAGTCTTTGTGGTTATAAGCCACTGAGACTTTGGACTGGTTTTTTTTTCGTAGCTGCAGATCCTAGCCTATCCTCGCTAGCACAACAGCCTTGCCCGCTAAGTGCTCACGCTGTGTGAGACTCCATGTGGTGCCTGTGTCTGTACATACAGCTCAGGCTGGCCCTTTCTTGGGAATACATGCATGCTGGACACAGAGCTAAACCATGCAGTCCTCCCTTTCAAGGGGAGCTTGGGGCCCCAGCTGTTGGGAGTATTGTCAGCAGATATCCTTCGGCCCTCAGTCCCTTTGGGGTTTGCCTCGGCTGGGTCATGTCCTTCCTAGGCTCACCCACATCTGGTAACTGATGGAGGTAGGGGTATAAACGCCTGACCATTTCAAGCCAGTTGAGCTCTGGAGCTCCCTGTGCAACCTGCTGAGGTGTCCATTGGCCTGCATCCCAGCCTCATTTCTTCCTTTGCCCAATCCTATTTCCTTCCCCTCCTTCTGTGGGTGTTGATCATAGGGGCGCTTGCTGACAAAACTCCTGCACATTCAACTCTGTCTTAGTGTCTTCTGCCCAGAAAACCCAATCTGCGACAACATGTCTATCTTTAAAGAAAATAAGAGAGGTGTGTGTGTGCGTGTGCATGCTTGTATGCATGCATGGACACATCTGTTTACTTAGCTGTGTATCTATTCCTGGCTTCGTGAACAAACTCCTAATTACTCTATGAAGAAACCACTGGATTTAAGTAACAGCAATAGGAAGGAAGGAGGGAGGGAGGGAAGGGGAGGGGAGAGGAGGGGAAAGAAAGAGAAGGGGGAGATTAAGAGAGAACTGAGGGGCTTTTTTCAACCTGAAGTTCATCCCTCTCTCCCTGTCCCAGGTTCTATATGGTTGTGTTAGATATGGGGCTTTTTCTTGTTTTCAATGAAATATCCTACCTCTCTTGATATATTCTCTTTCTCGCCCCCGCCTTGGGACTAACCTAAATGCATTTTATCAGAAGACTATTGCCTACACATTTAATTCACAGTAATTCAGAGACAACTGCCCTCAAGATGATTCAGAGATGCCGGACATCAAGGGTTGGATGCTAACCTTGGCACTGCCCTCACCCGCCTGTGTGACGCAGGGGAAGACGCACACCTCTGTGGGCCTTGGTTCTCTCATCTGCATCCGAAAACAGTTGGGCTAAATAACCTCTGAAGAATCTTTCAGGTCTTTAAAAAAGTCTGAAATATTGGATCTACTTCTTTAACATAATTATAACATAAAAATAAGTGTCAATTATAGAAATTCCTCTATATGGTTCTAGGGAGGACTTAAATGGCTGAGGAATGCCAAGGGGCCAGTAGGACACCCGAGAGATCTGTGGAATGGATGGGGAACACCGTGATCAGTCTGTCACAAGGCTTTACAGGTGGCACGATCTTGCTAAACTCAACTTGCCTCAGGGTTCTGGTCTCAGCCTTGAAAAGTCCAGAAACTAGGATACATCTGGTCAGTCAGTACTTATCAGACTCACCTTAATCAAATTCATGGACACTGATACATAAAGATGAATGCAAAGTCATGAAATTACGAAGAGGCAAATCCCTTTCCGATGACTTGTATCTTTCATTTAGTGATCGTTGCTTCAGAACAAAGGAACGTGGAGGGTCTGGAGGGACATGGTTCCCACCTATGGAATCCTGGGGAGATAATCTCCCAGAAAACTTCGCTCTGATCTTTGGAATCAGAGCCTCTCTTTACTGGAGAGGATTGGACACATAGATACTGCCAATGGGTCTCCGTGCCTCGGTGTCTCCCCACTGTCCTCCTTTGGTGACTTATTTGTTCTGTTGATGTGCCATTCCTACTGATGAGCTGCAGCCAACGTCTGCCCCTGTGGACCTCAGATGCCGTCTACCTACTGAAAGTAGATACGTCAGATGTGCACGTTTAACTTTCAGAGGGTGACTTTCTTTGTTTAAGGTCATTGGGGGAAATACCTTATCACCTACAGGTATAAGAAATACCTTTAGGAGGTCAAGAGGCTGGGACACTTAACTTTTTGTCTTTTATTTATTTTTAAGACTCCTCAGTATGTTAAAAAATGAAAAAGTGTCAACAGAGTTATCACAAATAATGTATTATATTTTGAATATTGATATTTAACAGATTAATTCCTTTAGCACAAAATACCCAAAATACTTCAGGGCGAAATACCATGAAATATAATTACTTTCACATTGCTCAAAATAGGATTTATCCTAGAATTTTAATTCTTGGCACTAAAGGCAGTGTTGGCTTGTAAAAGTTTGGTTTGTCTTTGTTTTCAATCCATGGGTCACATCCCCATTAGTGGGTCATGAAATCATTTAGTGAGTGAAAAGCAGGGAAACCAAGGTGTAAAAATCTCCTTCACCCTCTCTCCCCCCAAACCAGGATGAATTGGCTGAAAATTTTTACCTGGGATTTGTGTTTGCTCCACTTCTAGACTGCAAGCCCTCAGTAATTTATACTGATTTTTTCCACTTTTCCCATCCCATCACCTTCACCTTCATCATCTGTCCTGGTTGCAGCTAACACGTTAAGAAACTTTTAATAGAAGAGAACAGAACACAAATACACAATGTTTTGTATGTGATAGTGGTATTATTCTGTGCTGACTTGTGATACAAAATAGATTTCTAACTATGGTTTATACTAAAAATTTGAGAACTATTATCTTGATATACAAGCTTAGGCTGAATGATGGATGCTTCCTTTTAATATCATCAGTGTGTCTACAATGAAGTCTTTAGATTCTCTTTGAGATAACGTTAAAAGTCAAAATGTGAGTCATCTGATAAATGAACCTTCTCATCCTCCCCCGGCCACACCCTAAGCAAGAAGGTAATTTAGCAACTCAAAGGGGCTTTGATGGACACTTTCCCTCCCTGTTCCCATTCAGTCCTCTTCTTACCCCTCCACCAAAGTGTCATTAAACACTATATGTTTTCAAGAAATAATCTCTAAATAAATAAGAAATAGCTTCAGTTGGATTGCTCTAGCTTTGCAAAAAATGAGGAGTAGCAAAAGAAACGGGTCCGACTTTCACCAAAATTTCCTTCTCCATCACATAACTCTGGCAGAGCTGCAAAAGGTAACCCAATGAGAATAGTGGTGCAGCCCAGCAGACATTTCTGGAATGTGTCCAATGTGTTCCTTACAACAACCCTGATAGACAGCCTACCTCTTCCTTTTTTATAGTTAGAAAATTGAGGTTCAGAGAGGTAGCAAAACTACATAGCTACTTCATGCCGTAAATAGATTTTCTGTCTTGTGTTTCAGTGGCTGTTCATTTAATGATCACTTGTCAAGGATGCACTGTGTTCCAGAAAACATGTATTATACCTGGAAGGTATTAAATTGGGTGAGACACGGTGTCTGCCCTCAAGGAGCTTGAATCACTCTGGGGTTATAGATACATTTAAGACTTGATCAGACTTCCCTGGTGGCGCAGTGGTTAGAAATCCGCCTGCCAGTGCAGCGGACACGGGTTGGAGCCCTGGTCCGGGAAGATCCCACATGCTGCGGAGCAACTAAGCCCGTGTGCCACAACTACTGAGCCTGCGCTCTAGAGCCCGAGAGCCACAACTACTGAGCCCGCGAGCCACAACTACTGAAGCTCTCGCGCCTAGAGCCCGTGCTCCGCAACAAGAGAAGCCCGCGCACCACAACAAAGAGTAGCCCCCGCTCGCCGCAGCTAGAGAAAGCCTGCGCGCAGCAACAAAGACCCAACACAACCAAAAATACATAAATAAATTAATTAATTAAAAAAAAAACTTGATCAAATATAGTTGGATAATATAGCCATAATAACCACCACTCATGGAGCACTTATTCTGGGCCTGGTGTGAGGTCTGCACAGTGCTGTGGGGACGTTGAGGGGATCTCTTTTCAGCGTAGAGATCAGGGAAGTTTTTCCATCCCCAGGAAAGGACGGTTAGAATATCTAGCAATCAGAGGGGACAGCAAGGCCCCTCAGAAGAGTGGGAACCCTAAGTACAGCGGAACTGGCTGGGCGAGAGAGAGCCTTCTGGATGTGTGCAAAAGTTTGGCTGTTGGGTGGGGAAAGGGACATCAGAGTGTAACCGAGCAGGACCCTCAGGGGACTTCCCGGGACAGACCCCGCCCCCATATCCTCTGCTGTAGCTCTTTTTTTTTTTAAATAAGGATTCTTTTTTTTTTTTAATCTCCTTTCTGAAGTACCCAGATAATAGTATCTCATGCATATCTCCTGAGTTTTTCAGATGCTAAAAACCACCACCAAATGGAAGAAGTTAACTACATGATGATCATGAGCACATAGCTGCCCCTGTCCGCCGCCCCCTCTCCCACAACCTTTTGGCACCCAAAGACTGATGTAATGTTGACTGCCCTGTTACCTCACCATCAACCGATCAGAGAATTGGGCACGAGCTGATCACCTACCCTGCGAAGCCCTTCCCTCACCTGACCTATAAAGATGCTTTGCTGAAACCCTTGGAGGAGTTTCAGGGTTTTCTGAGCATGAGTCCCCATTCTCGTTCTCCTTGCATGGCCCAGCGATAAACCTTTCTCTGCTCCAAACTCCAACATTTCGGTTTGTTTGGCCTCACTGTGCATCAGGCACATGAACTTGTCTTCCGTAACAAGGGTTATACCAGGATTTCTAGCTTAGACAACAAGGTAAGGAGTGGAATACGGGCAGTTACTGAATTTTGTAATTTCGCTCAAGATTCAGCATTGTGGTCTTAATAGGTATTCTCTGCCTGGCAGAATGAACACTTTCCAAACTCTTGGGTTTATATTTGTCAGAAATAAATTAGTTGTGGGAAAAGATGACGTAATTCAAATCAGGTTTTTAAAAAATTGTTGTTGCACGAATTTATTTTGGAAAAACAGAATATATCTTGGTGCACTTCAATATGCAAACCTCTCCATGAAGGACTCTTGTCTTTTGATTTAAAATCTGTATGTAAAAGATTAATGAACTAAGAAAAGTCTGTTTCAGAACGTTCATATAGATACGAGAGACCAATGTAGTCAGTGGATAGTGAACAGGTAATCACCAGAAGAGTCAGTCTTGTTGAATGATAACAGGATACAGTTAAAAATAAATTTTAAATTCGTTGATGTTTGAACGGATCTGTCATTATTGTGGCATTTTAACCATTATTTGGAAGATCCACAAAGGATGAAACATAATTGTTTTAAAAATAAACTTTTAAAAATACAAAAGCACAAGCCTTTAGGAGTCAAAGCACGTGCTAAGTGGAAAAATTTGAAATTACTGCCTAAAGCCCTTTTTTAAACCGGTGAGAATGTTTTATTAGAATACTGTGTGCTTTTTAGGGGAACATGGAGGAAAGCAAGGCAGGAAGGAAATATACACATTCTCTATTAACATTGTGTGTATGCTGTATGTATGTACACACCTCCACCCCCATACACACTTCCCTTCATACACCTACATAACTAACAACTCCCATACTGAATTCAAACAAACAGAAAGCTCAGGTAATCAGTATCAATACTACACAGTTATAATTGAAATTCTTAATGATGATTCTGTGACTCTGAAGAATACTGAGATGCTTCTGGGATCCTCAAGGGTATGTTAAATTATGCCTAGGTCAATATTCTTGTTAATTATATTTTATTATATTATTTAAATATTGGTTATCCTTCTGTGTTATATATTGTCACTCTCATTTGACCTAAATAGTTAATTAACTGTCCTTTAATTTGCTTAGGTGTGAGTATTTGTGAAAAAGGGTGTTAACATGTTTAATTTCATAACCAGTCTTCAACAGTGGCTGCAAATGTGGCATTTAATAAAACATCCCTTTAATATAAAAAGAATATAACCTAGATGCCCTACTACTGCCTTATTTTGCTTCTACATTAAATTTTTGAGGCATTTGGTTGGAAAAGGGTGTTTCTTTGGTTTATGAAAAAGTTGACATATAATGTTATTGTTCGGCGTCAGCAAACCCTTTTTGTTCTCTAGTTTAGGGCTTAGTTCTCAAGTTTTTGTTCTCTAGCTCTTTTTGTCTGTAGTTGTTCCAAGTTCTGACCTTCAGTGATAATGCTTGGTTTGATACAGGCATCTCTAGGCAACCAACATTTACCAGAATGCACTTCCTAATTTGTTTTAGATTTGCAATCCATGGTAACAGAGATTGGGTGTTCAGGTTAGAGCACCCATCCTTTTGGAGCCCTCTCCTCAACCTCAGCCCCAAATGGTAGGGATGATGAGAGATTTGTTTTCAGGATGGTAACAATGGCCAGCTTACTGGATTCCACTTACTGGATTCCAGTCACTGTCAAGAGCTTTAAGTGCTTCCCTTCATTTAATTCTCAGGACAACCCTATGAGATTGTTACCATTTCACTTTTGAGAAAACTGAGGTGCATTCATTCATTTAACAAATGCACATTGAACTCATACTATGTGCCAGGCACTCATCTAGGTTTAGGTCCACAGCAATGAATAAAATAGACACAAAGTCCCCACCCTCTTAGAGATTACCCTCTGGCGGAGGCTCAGGGAGGTTTGGAGACCTTGCTCAAAGTAAGACAGTAACTGTGGGGTGGGATGTAGCGTGTGAATGAAGCTTTAACCACTGCTTCAGTATTGTTTTCTCAGCCATGTACATTCCACAGGGAACCTCAATCTATGGTGACTTTTGAACTTTAAATAAAAATGTCATAGAATATATTTGATTCAGCAAATATTTCTGAGTGCCTGCTATACATGGCTTAATGGAAATAGCACAAGACGCAGAGTTGTGTCTCTGACACTATTTAGGGGCAAAGTCCCAAGCTTCTTGGGCCTTACAGGTACTAGATGAGATGTCACTGAGTTACTCCAATTTTTAATGGTTCTATGTGTCTAAAACTTTTTGATGCAGTGTATAAAAATGTATGCATTCCGAAAGCATATGCCAGATGCTGACTTTGGGGACTGCAAGCCTTGTGCAGGATTTTGCGGTTTTCGAATGCATCATCTGATTAGCTCATCATAATGGCCCAGTGAGCAGACTGGAAGGATGTTATCACTTCAGTTTTACGTTTGTGGAAACTGAGGCTAAGTGGCTTACCCTAGGACACAGAACTAGCAAATATGGGGGCAAACATTCAAATTCCTCTCTTCTCACAAAATCTGGCCCAGCTGTCTTTGGAGGACAAGACTGAGCTTGTTTTGGAAAGAATTGTTTATTAACCTCTTACTGTACTCAAGACACTATGCGCAACGATAAATGGAATATGGACCCTGCATATTCTTAAAGCACTTGTAGTTCAGTGGGGGGAGAATACTTATACACAAATAACTCTTAAAAATGAATAAAATGGCAAGAGTCTTAAGAGAGATTCGACTATGCAATAATAGGAATTGGGTGGTAGGAAAGATTATTTTAAGTGGGTTAAAAAGAAGACTTCCTAGAAAAACATCATTTGGGCTTGTCATATATAGACATATGGAGTAGGGGAAAGGGTGTTCTAGGTGGAAGTGATAACATAAACTAAGTTATGGAAATAGAAAAGCACTAAGGAATAGCCGACAGTTCGGTTTAGCTGGAGCATAAACAAACTGGGTAAGGGCAGCCGTAGAGAGACCAGTCGGATGGGTTGAGGCCAGTGGTCGAGGGTCCCAGGACTTTGGACTTTGCTTTGTAAGCTCTTGGGAGCCAATGGAAATTTCTGAGCAAGGGAGTGTGTGATCAGAGATATGCTTCAGAAAATCCAACCTATCAACAGTGTATAAAATGGATTGGATTGTGGAATAAAAAGGCAAAATATTATATGTTCTGAATGCAGCCAGGAATGAGAGAGATGACTCTCTATGGGCTAGAATATTGAAAGAGTTCCTGGAGCAGGAATGACTTGGTCTGGACTTAGAAGAATGGCCGAATTTGCTAAGGGAACCCTTGGTAGATGAGGATGAAAATGAGTGAGATTATAGCATTCACTCTCATCCGGGCGCTCGCTGTTCTTTGGGGAATAAAAAGCCATATGCTCTTTGAACAGCAAAGTGAATGCTAAACAGGAGTGCCCCCAGAGTGAATCCAAGCGTTCAGAAAGCTCTGAAATCGATCCAGAAATGCAGAGTTAGGGGCCAGATATGCCTCCTGGGCTGCGTGACCTAATCTTATGACAAGTTTAGGCCAAGAGGAATGCTTAGTACCACTTTGGGGTCACAAAACTGTAGTTCAGCTCTTAAAGGGAATATCAACCTTTATGTTATACCCAATAGCATCAAAACTTAAACAATCATCATTAGATTTATAGAGGATAGGTGGAAGAAATCAGACCAGGTGGCTGGACAAAGCACAGAAGCTCAGCCTGAAGCAATGTAGCTCTGCTGTAAACAGCTGGGAAACAGCTGCCACTGACAGCCCCCGCTGACATGCTGCTGCTAGAGACAGGTGTGCTCAGTACCAGAAGTGACATGAAATATGCAAGGCTAAGCACTGGGGCAATAGAACTCGCAGGCCAGACCTGAGACACACATTCGAAGGCAGGCCTCTTTCTGGTGGTTGACTTACTGTGTTTCCCTTGCCCAGGGAGGAAAAATGCCAGCAGATTATCCTTGCTTCAGATGGAGATCAGGAGGCTCCATCTGGAGTTTCTTAGGTCTTATACGCCATTGCAATCTACATAGAAACTCTCCTGTAATTGTCAGACTTTAGATTGTGTGTTTGTGTTTCAGAAATTGGCAAAATGTTGGCCAAGGTCGTTCATCATTTTACACTCCCCTCAGCAGTGCATGGGAATTCCGGTTGCTCCACATCTTCTCCAACAGTTGGCATGGTTAGGCTTTTATAAGTTTAATCATTCTAATAGGTGTGCAGTGGTGTCTCTTATGGTATTAATTCACATTTCTCTAAAGGATATTTTCATGTGCTTTTTTGTCGTCATTTTTCTTCTTTGCTCAAATCTTTGGCCCATTTTTGAAATTGGATGCTTGTCTTCTTTTTTAGTTGTAAGAATTCTTTATGTATTCTAGATACAAACCTGTGGTCAGATACATGCTTTGCAAATATTTTTTCCCAGTTTTTGGCTTCTC
This sequence comes from Balaenoptera musculus, assembly GCF_009873245.2. NCBI lineage: Eukaryota > Metazoa > Chordata > Mammalia > Artiodactyla > Balaenopteridae > Balaenoptera > Balaenoptera musculus. Next base: position 52,042,462 of record NC_045802.1, read on the forward strand.
TTTTTATTTCCTTAAGAGTATCTTTTAATAGAAAAAGTTTTTAATTTTGATAAAGGTTTTGCTTTCTCTTTCCCCCATCTCTTTGATTCTTTCAAGCCCAGGAGAGAGGGCAGTCTCTTCTGGCCCACCTCGGCTGCTGTTTGAGCAGGGCCATGTCAAATATCGTTCCCAACTTTAGTCCAGGCGTTCCTCTTTCTATCTAATTGTGATTGCATAGTTGCTGTGGCAAAGAATAGAGATAGAGAGTAAAGGATCAGGTGAGGTGTGGGTTTTTGGGGAACTATCAACAGATCTTAAGTCCAACCACAACTGGCATTCAATCCACCGAAAGGATTTCGAAGGAGTTTCTCTTCTTTTCAATGAAAGCAGATTCCTTGACAAGTGTCTTCTCAGAGTCCCTTGCATCCCTTGAAAAATATGACTTATGTGAGAAGGAAAGGTTTGATTCTGAGCCTGTGACTTGTGCTGATAGATTTCCTTAAAGGACACCTCGAGTGACTTTAAAGTATTGACTATTCCTGCTACATTTTTGTCATAGCCAAACACATCAGAGGCAACAAGGTTGCTTTTTGTCTTATTTATTTATTTGTTTACTTATTTATTGACTTCAAGAGGATAGAAAGTCAAGGCTAAGAACAATGGCCTTACTTCCAGAAAGATATCTGTAATACCCTTTAAAAAACATATTTCATGTTCCTCTAAAAACTTTCTAAAAATCAGAACCAGCTAAGTAAGAGCAGTTATTTGTTTCCAACCCCATACTTACTGAATCAGAATTTCTAGGCTGCAGTTCTCCATGTGATTCTCTCATTTACACCCAAATTTGAGAACTATGGAAAGAAATGTCTTTTCTTGTATGTTTGGTCAGTCATAGAATATGAATATTGGTCTCTGTGCTGGGGCAAAAGGGTCACAGGAAGGCAGAATTTATACCTAATCTCATGCCTTTTACAATCAAAATTATGTGCTTCCAAAGAAAGTATAAGGAAAACAGGAAGAGATCCCCACACCTGCCTCTGGGAGAGAAGGAGTTAACTTGCAGGATACTAACTGATTATTACCTGCTCTAGGCAGGAATGCACCTGAGTCTATTGGCTGCAGGCAACAGAGTCCCTAAGGGGCATGGGGCAGAGGCTTCTGTGGTTGGGAGGCATTATTTGCTGCCTATTCTGTGGGGCTGAGAAAAGTGGATGTCATTTTATTGAAGTCAGAAGGAGTGGAGAAGAATGGCAGAAGTCATTTCCTAGAGGTTTGGCATTTGGTTACACAGGTATGACACCTATTAAGAAGCATGGCTTTTTAATATTTTCCTAACAAAATACAAACTTTCTTGTAATTGTTTATGGGAATCACTATGTTAGCACAATGCTAAAACAGAAACGGTGTTCATGAAATACAAAAAAACTGCAGGCAAACAATATATCCCTTCATCCACCGCATGAGACCACCCAAAGCCAATGGAACTTTTTTTTAAACTTTAGAATTTATTTTATTTACTTTTAAAATTTATTTATTTTAATTTATTTATTTTTGGCTGCGTTGGGTCTTCGTTGCTGCACGCGGGCTTTCTCTAGTTGCGGCGAGCTGGGGCTACTCTTCGCTGCGGTGCGCGGGCTTCTCATTGCGGTGGCTTCTCTTGTTGTGGAGCGTGGGCTCTAGGCACACAGGCTTCAGTAGTTGGGCTCAGTAGTTGTGGCTCACGGGCTTAGTTGCTCTGCGGCATGTGGGATCTTCCTGGATCAGGGCTCGAACCTGTGTGCCCTGCGTTGGCAGGCAGATTCTTAACCACTGTGCCACCAGGGAAGTCCCGCCAATGGAACGTTGTGCCATATTGGATATACACTTTTTCCCACCTCCTTGCCACTGTCTATGTATTTCCCCCTAAATATTATCATCATTCTATCCATCTTTCAATGATAGGCATAAATACTGTCTAACCTCATGCCTATCCCATACCCCAACTCTTTAGCTTGAAGGTTCTCCACATCTTGCTACTGTCTTCTTTTAATTCTTCCTTTCTGTAGGAACTCATTGCTTTGCCTACCTAGGTATGTTTCCTCACTATCATTACAATGCTAGGCATGGACCAACATCTGTTTCACTGTACTTGCCATCTTTTCCCTTTGTCTAAAATGTTTTCCCCTTTCTACGATTTTAATACTACTCACTTTTTAAGATCAGAATAAATTCCATGTCTTTCTCAAGTTCTCGCCTTCCCATGGAGAGCTACCATTATTTCTGCCTCTTCTGCTACTCTAAGAGTCTGTACCTCCTCTTTGGCATTTTTCATAATTTGTGTGATTCATTATCTTTTCATGAGTTTTATCTTCTTAACCAAATTGTGAGTTTCCTGTAGGCTGTATGTCTTCACCTTCTTCACATTCTCCCATAAGGCTGTCATAGAAATCTGGCAATTTTAATATTTCCTGGTGAAATTCAATATACGAAGAGAAGATTCTAGAGGCTGGAGTAACCCAGAGAGTTGTATTTTAGTCTGCAATTTAGAACATATCTGAGTCGTACCTGTACTTCTCATATCTCACCAAATGGTGAGCATCTAGATGGCAAGGAGTCTCATATATATCTTTGATAGTAAATGAATATTTATTGAATTAATGATTAGAAAGAACTTTCTTGTAACATCAAAACACATACCATACTCCACTCTTACCTCTCAGTGTTCTTGCCTTTTTTTTTTTTAAATGTGCTTTTAAAAACTGTAGTATCCATGGATAGAACTGCTTAGAAATGGATACAGTGCTTCACACATACCCTGCTGGTTCACACCTCTGTGTCTTTGTCCGTGGAGTGCCCTCTGAAATATGCTTTTTCCATCTTTCTTCACTTGGCCAACTTTAACCCATTCTTCAAGCCCCAGCTCAGACTCTCCTCCAGGAAATCTCATCAGAACCTTCAGGAGTTATTCACCTCTCCTCTATTCCCAGAGCACCCCGTACACGCTCTAAGTTATGCTTTATCGTATATTGTTGAAACGTTCTGTTCATGTGCCTGTCTCTCTTGTTGAACTACCCTCTCCTCCAGGTCACAACCGTGTTATGATTTGACACAGGTTATTTCTCTGCCTCACCCTAACCCCATCCCTCACCTTGCACAGAGTCTGGTATAATGATTCAGTAAATATTTGTTCAACTCTTGGCCAGTGATTTTCAACTGGGGGGAGGATTTTATTCTCCAGAGTTTATTTGACGGTGCCAGAAGGTATTTTTTTTTTATACTTTTTTTTTAATTATTTATTTTTATTTTATTTTTTATTTTTATTTATTTATTTATTTATTTTTGGCTGCATTGGGTCTTTGTTTCTGTGCGAGGGCTTTCTCTAGTTGCGGCAAGCGGGGACCACTCTTCATCGCGGTGCGCGGGCCTCTCACTGTCGCGGCCTCTCTTGTTGCGGAGCACAGGCTCCAGACGCGCAGGCTCAGTAGTTGTGGCTCACGGGCCCAGTTGCTCCGCGGCATGTGGGATCTTCCCAGACCAGGGCTCGAACCCGTGTCCCCTGCATAGGCAGGCAGATTCTCAACCACTGTGCCGCCAGGGAAGCCCCCAGAAGGTATTTTTGATTGTCACAACTTGGGGGGAGGTGTTGCTACTGGTATGTAGTGGGTAGAAGTTGGGGATGCTGATAAACATCTTACAAGGCACGAGACAGTCCTTCTAGCACCATTCCCTCTGCCCCCTACTCTCCCACCTCAAGGAACAAATAATTATCCAGTTCAAAATGTCAGTGGTGACGAAGCTGAGAAATCCTGTAGCAGAAGAGGCAGAAATAATGGCTTAAATTGTGACATGAAAAGTGTTTACTAAAAGCAATGCTTTGGAAATTTTAGAGGCTATGTATGCTCTCATCTCTGTATTATTTGTTTTTCAGGAAGACTTTTAGATTTGCATTAACAGTTGGGAATGAACTTATAATGACAGCAACTTGTGATATGTGAGTGAAACGGCTTAGTTTCTAAGTGTGATCAATGTTGGAAATTAGAAGTTAAAAGCTTTTGTTCATGCAGGGTTCTATAGGTTTACTAAAAACCTCTCTATGCAACTATTTGAATTCGTTTCAGGTGAATTTAAAGATGATCAAAGCTTTGTGTGTGGAAAAATCAATCCCGTAGGGATTCAGAATAGCATCTCCTGGTCATTTATGAACTGAACTGGGAAACTTTTCGAATTTTATGTACTAACTGTAGCCATACTCCCACATAAAACTGCAGGGGGAACTGTACTTACACAGGAGAGACTCTGGTGTGTAACTGCACGCAAACACGGCTTTCAAATGACTTCAACTCACCTACTTAGACCAAAGAGGCTGTCAGTTAATTTAACAAACTATCCCTGTTCCCTGATCTTTGGGCCATAAAAATTGTTCATCTGCTCAGTCACAGGCCATTTAATTTTGGATGCATCGTTGCCAGTTGGTTACAGTAATTAGCATTCCCTATATTGTGGCAGCTTCCCTGAAGCTATGCTAAGTAGGGTTGCACTTTTGTGTGGAAACATAAGCTGGGTAGTGCAAATGAGCCTGGCCACCCATCTTAGAGACAGAAGCCCTAACTACCATCTTCTTGGCTTGGGGTGCCTTCCAGGCCCACCTGCAGATCTTATTTACTGATTATTAATGACGAGAACTGCAGGCAGCTGTGAAACGCACAGCATGGCGACTCAAAGCTGCAACTCAAAACTATCCTCCGTGGGACTGTAATTTTCTTGAATGACACCTGACTTCATTTTAATTTCTTTCTTTGCCCCAAATGCACTTGTGCTGGAGAAATGCAATAGAAATTCAATGAGCTCCCCGTTTAATAGGCAGACTTGCAACATTTGTTGGTGCATCTGTTAGCTTCCTGGCAGAAGTGGGGCATTTGGAAAGGAAATATACATTTGTGTTTGTTCCAGAGTTGGCACACAACCTGTAAGGCGATGATTCAGCAGGGCCCCTGGTGAGATACCAAAGAACAAGGTTACCTAGTGGTTTACTAGTTGCCAGTCTATGGAGATCATATATTATATGGGTTTAAAAATCAAATTTGATTGAATAAATGTTAATTTTCGAACAACATTATTGTTCATGCTTAAGAGACCAGATTTTTATTCCAATTTAGAGGGACATGGCATTTTGTGTAAACTCAGAAAATGAATTGGCTTCATTAGGAATAAAAACTGGATTTAGTTCTCTGAAATGCACACATCTGCATTTTAGTTTTTACGTCTGCAGAGTTTTGGTTTCCCGGGAAACCACCACGCAAGAGTTTGTAAGAAGGGTTCGCCACACATTGCTTTATATCCAGAGTGATTTTATTTCTTTTTCTAATATGCTAGAAAGTAATATTTCACCAGTGGAATTCATTTTTGCATGTTTAATTTTCAGGTTAATAAGACGAACACCTTGAATGTAATTAAAAATAGGTTATGTTGTTTTCTTCTATTGACCGATGCTAATGCAAATATGGGGCTTTAGCTCACATTAGTTGCCTTCTTTACTGCAGGGCTGAACTCTTCAGATGAATAAAAGCATCTTAAGTTGAAATTTTGGGGGGTGAGGAACTTATAAATTTTATGATGGATTAGCCATTTCGCTGTCCTATTTAATCACCATATTCTCTAAGTACAGTGAACTCTGCTAATTAAAAAATGATCTACATAGTCTGGGCACAATTAATCTTTATTTGCATATGTTTTGAGGTTAAATAAAGTAAATATTACAAGGAGAGAGAAGAACTACTTGAGTATTTGGTGACTGTGTGTGCAGTGGGAGACGGTGAGAGTGACTGACAAGATGAAGACAAGGGGTGTGGTTGTGTAGCTGTTTCACTTTACTTAGTTTTATTTATTTTTTATTTTTTTATTTATTTTTGGCTGTGTTGGGTCTTCGTTTCTGTGAGGGCTTTCTCTAGTTGCGGCAAGGGGGGGCCACTCTTCATCGCGGTGCGTGGGCCTCTCACTGTTGCGGCCTCTCTTGTTGCGGAGCACGGGCTCTAGGTGCACGGACTCAGTAGTTGCGGCTCACGGGCCTAGTTGCTCCACGGCATGTGGGATCTTCCCAGACCAGGGCTCGAATCCGTGTCCCCTGCATTGGCAGGCAGATTCTCAACCACTGCGCCACCAGGGAAGCCCCTACTTTACTTATTTTTAACAGGAGTCTACAAAGGCTCATTTTCATAAATGTCAATACAAGCATAGGGAACCAGTAAGAACAATGGATGTTTGCAAAGAAAACTGGGCCCGAGTGCAGTCATTTCTTATTTCATTTGTTACCAAAAAAAGAGAAAGAAAAAAGGCACAGAATGCCCAACAGACATTTTGCCCAGCAAAAGGACTTCAGGACCCCATTTTAGAAATTCCTTTAGACCACATCACAAGAGCTAGAGCAGGAGGAAAAAGTGGGGCATGTTTGCATTGTCCAGGATGTATTTCTGTGAGAGTGGGTATCTTTCAAACTCATACCAGGATAGAAAAGCTAAGGTCTGCTTCCAATGGCCTTCTACTCCTGTTCATTTCTTTAAGGTAACAAAAATGGTCTTGCTTTTGATGGGGGAGGAGGAAAGAATGTAAATACTTGTCTAAGAATATTGTGGTGAAGGACCTTTGGACAGCTTTATTGACAAGCTCCACCTCAATTACAAATGAAGGGAAAGGCAAAGGGTTTGTCAAGGCAGTTTTTTATTGGTGTCTCCTAGCAGGTTATTCTGGTCAATGTCCAGAATGGATCAAGAACATGAGAGATTCAGAGCCACTAAGATTCTGTGCTCCATTTACCACCCTCAATGTCTGTGATGGGTGGGGGATTAGAGACTCAGGAAGGTGAGCAATTTCTTAGGTGACCACGAAGAACTTTCATTTTGGCCAAAAGACTTTTTCTAGGGGAGTCAGTGGTATAGGAAGAAACTCAGCCGTACGTTTTTGAACTTTCTCACAGAGTTATTTCTTGTATGGAACAAATATACATATTGTGCTCAGTTTTACCTGTTAACAATAACAGTTCATACCTCTTGGTGATATCTCAGTGAACTAGATCCAAAGTGGTGAGAAAATAAAATGATGGTAATAGTCATAAAATCATAAAACTTAAGATCTGAAAGGGACCTTTAACACCATCAAAGTATAGAAAGTAAATAAATAAGAAACGAGTTTCTTCCCAGGAAACAAGCAAAACACAATTTTTGCCCCATTTTAGCTTCTATTTAAAACAGTGGCTAAGTTTCTTAATTCTTTGTAGGCCGCTTGTTCTGCATTGCCATTGAGTCCAAGAAAATAAAGGACAATTGTAAGATAATTGAAACCTGTTCTTCAAAAATTCTCTGAAGTGAATACCCTGTCATTGCAATTCAGAGGTGGGTCTGGACCTGGCCCAACTTTCCATGTGGATGATACTACATCTTGGAAGTTACCCTTAGGAAACCAAGTATTCTCTAGTCATTCTGGATATTCACATCTAGTTACCATGTGGATTTGGAGTGGAGGTGGGGAGGTGTTTATCATTGAGGAATATATTTACACTGATGGTGACATTTTGGTATATTTAAGTTTAAGGGGGTATTCAGCCAAAAAAATCATCTGAGACAGGTCCGATTTGCTGACTACATTAAAATGTACCCTGAATTTGATTTAATCAGATGTGATGAGGCCAACAGATCAGGAGACAACTGCTATGAAGGAAGAAGCTTTTACTTCCAGTTGCCTAGAAACAGGAAGCATGGCATACAGGGCCACATGGGGAAGCACCTGGGTCAGTCAGGAGGCAGAGGGGTGAGGGGAAAGCATGACCACATGCCTTTATTTTGGTTTCTGTGGGAAAGGCAAGGCAGGGCGGGTTAAGCACCTTAGGATTGGCTTGTTTGAATAATTTCAGTGGGCTCTAGGCTATAGGGATGATCTCTAGTTGTCTGGTACCTGGCCTAGGATGATTTAGAACAGGGGAAATATTGGTTTGGTGTTTGAGATTTAGTTAAAAGAAGTGTTTAGGGTTGGATCTGTTGGTTTGCATATCAAAGGTGCACTCCCAGGCAAATTGTTTGCTACCTCTAGGAATTAGCTAACCCTGGGAGGAGCAGTCCCTCCTCTGGTCCACAGGGTCCCCAAGATGCCAAAGCGTCATAAAATATAGAAAAAATATATGATTAATACACTGGCTCTGCTTCTATCCTAAAGCCTGTCCTGTAGGACCGACCTGCAATCAAAGGTGAGATTTTGAGGTTGACGGCATGTTGGTCTTCCTCTCTTAAGGGAAAGTGGGGCCTTGACAACAGATGGGAGCTTATTTTAAATGTTTGGCCAAATAACCCTCAAGGAAGCATAATAATAATCATAATTACTATTTATTGATCTGTTACTCTGTGCCAGGTACTATGTTATGCACTTGGCATATATTATTTATTTCTTTTTTGAAACGTAGGTACTGTTTTCTCCACTGTAATATGAATAAACCAAAAGCTTAGAGAGGTTTAGCAACTTGTCTATGGTTTCTTCATCAATAGAAAGCAGAGCAGGGATTCTAATCCAGCTCAGACCACAGAGGTTAAGGTTTGTGCTCTTAACCTCTACACCCAGACTCTGAGATTTCACAGAATAGTAAAAAAGAAACAACGGCAAAGATGAAGAGCCTGACAGAGGGTTGGCAATATTTTAGTTTTGCAAAACAAGATCATTTAAAAAGGAGGGCAGTGTTACTATACTATTCCAACAAAAGAAAAAAACAGAAGTGAGAAACACGTAATCTCAGAATACAAGGCCACTGTTTCCATGGAAATACAGCAAGTCCCCTACATACGAATGAGTTACGTTCCGAGAGCACGTTCATAAGTTCAATTTGTTCGTAAGTCAAACAAAGTTAGCCTAGGTACCCAACTAACACAATCGGCGATATACCACTGCTTTTACATTTGCTTCAGACATCCTGGGCTTGAAATAAAGATATTGTACTACTGTACTCTATACAGTACTCTACAGTAAAGTATACAAAACACAGCCACTTGTAGAGGATGCATGCCCTTCACAATGTACTCCAGACACGTGAACTAACTTACGTAACTGGACATGCGAACTCAGGTTCACATCTTTGAAATTTTGCAACTTGAAGGTTTGTATGTAGGGGGCTTACTGTAAATGCAGTTTTATGAAAACTCAGTGTAGTATCTTCGTTCTTCTCCTGTTACTGTGGGCAGTGTCTGATGGGCAGGGTTTGGGATTGGTGTGGGACAACACGACGGTACTGAGCAGTGATGAGGGGCCCTGGTGGCTACTGGCATTGCTCAGGATCTGGTGTCAGACCCTGCACGAGGTCATCCCCCAGTGTGGCGAAGAGGGCATGAGGTTAGAGAGGCAGATGAGAGCTATACAGCTCTTTCTAGAAACACCAATTTCAGAAGCTCAAAGGATGAAACAGATTTAAGGCAAATACAAAGAGAAGGGGATGTATTTGGTATCTTGTTTGAATGAAAGACAACAGGAAAAATGGTTTGTTCATAACATAAAATTTAGCAAAGCTGAAGAGGACAAAGGTGAGGGATGATTGAATAAGGGCACAGGAACTTTTTGCAAAGATGACTGGTGACCAAATGTGCTACATCCTCATTAAGGACAAAAAGGGGACACTGGCTAAAATAGCAGCAGCAGGAAGGTAATAAATCAGATAGAAGGAGCTCATGATGGCTGTAAGTTTCCTAAAATACTGGAATTAAGAGTAAGACGCCCTGTTCCAACCCTTAGGCTCATTAATTCTTCATTGTTGACCAATACGAACAATGGAATTCATTTTTCTGTTCCTCTCATTTCTGTTTAGAGCTGAAATGAGTTCTAGGATGGGTCTTTTCCACTTGCCACTTTGCATTTTTCACTCTGATAAAATATTTTTACGTTTTTCTTTTAAAGCTATTGTTGGCGGAGGCCATTGAGAGGACATGGGTGCTGGCGAGCTGAACCCAAGATACCCCTCACCCCCTCCCCTGTCCTTGGAATGTATACTCTGCCCACCATTCCCACAGTGGGAACATAGCCTTGAGAGAGTAAGGTATTGTCGAGCCCATCTGGACTATGTATATGACTGAACCCTGTTAAGGCCTCTGTATAAACTTTTAAGATGCTGGCGGGTGGATGCGGAGAGCTAGTCATCTTGCAGCTCCCCAAGACAAGCCTTGTAAGTAAGTTCCCTTGCCTATTTAAACAGCCACCTACCAACCTGGAGTGGGCTGCCTCTTTCTTCAGTCTCTCCTTGCCTTCTGTGTACGGGGCCAGTTTGAAAACCAGCAGCTATCAAGGTTGAAATAAGGAACTTTCTTTTTTAAAGTTGGGAAAGACAAGGCAGATTGACGGGGGAGATGTCCTACTTGGGTCTCGATTTGGCCTTTAGAAATGACAGCAATACTATGTCTATATACACATAGAGCAATGCTACCTGACTGTGATATAATGCCCAGGAGTTTATCACTCAGCAATTCAGGACACAGCCTGCGGGGAGGGGGGAGTATGAGCTTTGTGATAAGGGCCCAGTAAAGTCAAACACAGTGTGTGATAGTCTGGTACTCAGGAGACCTGAGTTCTTGTTTTCGCTTTTTCCCTATCAGTTTTGGAAACGTTAGTTTTCTCTCTGTCTATTTACACCTTTGCACTTATCTTGTTACCCATTAGCAAGCTATGGTTATTATAAAAGAAATGGCAGATATGTCCCAGGTTTCTTGCACAATTTGGAGCATGATTTTACCAGGTCACTTATCTTTATCTTTATAACAACCCGGCAAGGGAGATATCGTTTTCTATATTTTATAGTTGAGGAATCAGAGACCCAGAAAGGTTAGGTGACTTGCCCAAAGCTGCACAGTAGTGGAGATGAGATTGAAACCCAAGGCTTTGTTCTGGTACCCTACACAAGGGCTTCTCCAACTGTAATGTGTATATGGGCTACCTGGGGACCTCCTTAAGCTGCAGATTCTGGTTCAGTAGGTCTAGACCTGGCCTGAAATTCTGCTCTTCTAACATGCTCCCAGGTATTACCCTTGCTATTGGTCCTTGGACCACACTTTGAGTAGCAAGGTATTACATACCCATCGTTGACAAATATGGTGGAAGTCTGAAGTAGTGTTCTTCCTGAATTTAGGGGAAAGTATTCATTCAGTCTTTCACCATGAAGTACGATGTTGGCTATAGGTTTTTGTAAATGTCTTCTATCAAGTTAAGGAAGTTCTTTTCTGTTCATGGTTTGCTGAGAGTTTTTATCGTGAAGAGATGTTGAATTTTGTCAAATACTTTTTCTGCATGAATTGATATAAGGAATAAACAAACAAAACAAAATGAAAACAAACTCCTAGATATACAGAACAAATGGATGGTTGCCAGAAGAGGGGCAGGGCAGAAATAGGTAAAGGGAACAAGAGATACAAAACTCCAGTTATAAAATAAATAAGCCACAGGGATATAATATACAGCATAAAAAATATGGTCAATAATATGGTAATAACTTTGTATTAGTACAGATGACTACTAGACTTATCATGGTGCTCATTTCATAATGTATGCAAATGTCAAATCACAATTAGTATACCTAAAGCCAACATAATATTGAACATCTACTATATTTCAATTAAAGAAAGTGACCAAAAGCACAGAGTTCACATATACCCCTTGTCCGCACACATCCTCCCCTATAGACATCCTGCACCACAGTGGTACATAGGTTAAAATGTATGACAATATACTGACATATCACTATCACCCAAAGTCCATAGTTTACACTAGGGTTCACTCTTGGTGTTGTATATTCTATGAGTTTTAACAAATTACCTTTTAAAAATATTATCTATGTGTTTTATATTTATTAAAAAACCTTAAAAATACTTTTATCAAATTGGTTTTGCTATCTCATATTTCTAAACTTACATTTCAATTTTTACTTAGGAGATTCTTATATACTCAATTGTATTGTTTATGTTTATTTATTTTGCCCATGATATTAACATACTTTGCGTTTGTTATTCATTTGTAAAAGATTTTTATACATTAAGGCTTATAAATAATACATAAAATTTTATTTTGTTAAATATATTAATTTACTGAAATCTCTTAATAGATTCAATAGTCTTTCTATTGATTTATAAAGCTTCCTTCTAATCATCTTGTCATCTTCAAACAAGGACACTTTTCTCTTTCTTATTCTTTTCCTTTGCAATATGTATATATATCTTGTCTTTTTGCATTGGCCAAGATTTCCAGAACACTGTTAAAAATAGCAATGATAGTGAGCATCTCCTATTTCTGTCTTTAATTATCAAGGGTCTAGTGTTTTGCCATTTAGAATCATCTTTATCACTAGCTCCTAAAATAAACTTTTAACATGAGAATGCTCTTTTCTATTTCTCGGTTACAATGAGTTCTTATCAGCAATGACTGATTCCTGATTTCAGTCGAAATAGCACTAATCTTTGACTCTGATAACTTTCAGTACCAAGACACCAGGATGGGACCTCAAACTGTTAAGCTTAATTTTCTAAGCATGTCTTAGAATTCTTTCTGACAGCAGCCATTACCTTGGTGTCTCTCTCTGATATTTTTTTACTCAGCAGTATATCCAGACCACAAAAATCAATCTAGACTTTAGCTGCTGAAAGTTCTACGGTCACCAGAGGCTCCAGAGAAAACTAAGCCCCTCAATAATCAGAGGTTTCTACCATTTCCATCATTTGGCAACACCAGGTATCCTGTTTTTATCCTCATTCCTTGGATTAGGAATCCCTCAGAGCAACCATTCCAGTCTTTCTGCTTTTCAGCACCCAAGTGCCACCCTTCTCCTCACTCCCACTCTACCTGGGAACTGCTGATATTAATTGTTTTAGAAATCCTGTGGCCAACTAAATTCTCTCTGATTCTAATTCACCTGGAATCGAAGTTTTGCAAAGGAATTAGAAAAACTGGAGGTGGGGAAGCAAGTAAGCCATTTGATTATCTCAAAAAGCATCACTTGTACCTAGAGGGACAAGTCCTCAGAATTACGGAAATTGCTTTGCTGAGCAAGGGGTTGAAGGTGGAGGAATGGTAGCGTAGCTTCCAACCTTTCAGATGAAGAGGTTTGCTCTCTTTCTTGAAAGGCATTATAACAGAGTGGGTACAAGCAGAGATCTAAATCCTGAAAATATGTATTTGAATTCTGGCTCCAACATTTTTTTTTGAATTTTATTTAATTTATTTTTTTATACAGCAGGTTCTTACTAGTTATCTATTTTATACATATTAGTGTATATGTGTCAATCCCAATCTGGCTCCAACACTTTTAACTCTTTGGTCTTGTGTAAGTCACTTAAGTTCTCTATATCTCAATTTTTTTCAGATATAAAATGGGGATTAAAATATCTTGTAGGATTCCTTTGAGGGTTAAATGAGTGTAAATACACACACACACACACTCATATATCTCTATCTTTCTGTCTCTATCTATCTAAACAGGTAGATATATAGATATATAGTGTTTAAAACAAGCATATGGCACATAGTAAGCTATCATTATTGAGGTGAAGCATGGTAGTCCTCTATTTATTATTCTTAATCCAACTCCTTTGACCTTTTAGGAGAAACATATCCCCAATTACTAGTATAAACTGTCACTTTTAGGTCTTAGTTGTGGTGTGAATTTTTCTGTTCTTAAAAGTACTTTATTTTTTAATAGATCTAAAATACTCTAGATGTATTTTAGCATTAAGATGGGAGAGATTATTAGAATCTGATAGGCAATGTCATTGAAAAACCTGCTTCCAATCTTGGGATGTGGGGATAAAGTAATGAGGATTAAAAATAAGATAGATTTGGTGATTCTATTGAACTTGTCATTTATATAAACACAATATTAGGAATTCAAAAGATACTATAATGGATATATTACCACCTAATTAATACCTTTGCATGTATGACTACTCTCAGTAGCACTTATTTTTTTAAGATTCAGCCTGAATTTTTGGTGTAGTAGACCAAAACATCTGCCTGATATCAAAACAAATATTTTTGTGTTAAATTGAATATAGAACAGAATCACATTCACTGTCAGATGATACCCCAGTTCCAGATTTAGTGGCTGGCTGTTATAGTACAGTATCTTCTTCAACTACAAGCAAGTGTAAATACATATCATTTGCATATGTCATTGTACATTCACCAGAATGGGTTACTAGTGTGATTAAAGCTAAGGATTCAGGTTATTGATAAAGGGGATTTATTATCTCATTGCCTGCATTACCAACTTAGTCTAAAGCCTTGCTTTTTTTCTTTTAATATTTATTTATGTATTTATTTATTTTGGCTGCACCAATTCTTCGTTGCAGCATGTGGGATCTCCACTGCGGCATGTGGGCTTCTTAGTTGCGGCATGTGGACTCTTGGTTGCAGCATGCATGTGGGATCTAGTTCCCCAACGAGGGATCAATCCCGGGCCCCCTGCATTGGGAGTGCGGAGTCTTACCCACTGGACCACCAGGGAAGTCCCTAAAGCCTTGCTACTTAAAGCTTGGTCTGCAGGTCAGGAGCTTCGGCAGCTATTTGGGACTTGTCAGAAAAGTGATATCTAAGACCCCAATGAAGACTTACGGAATCAAATCAAATTAACAAGACCCCTAGACGACTCACAGGTACATTACATTTTGAGAACCACTGGTCTAGTGCAGTAGCTCTTGAACTTTTCTGTAGAATTGAATTGTCTAGTAACTCTGCCCAGGCATCCATACCAAGTAAACAAGAATCTCTGAAGGTCACACCCAAGGCCTCAGCATTTCTGAAAACTCCCCATGTGATTCCAAATGTGCAGCCAAGTTTGAGATCCAGTGGTCTACAGCCAGCTGAGAAATCTTCAAAGAGAACCCCTTCCCAACCCTGTGGCTTTTTATAAGCCTCCAATTTCAAATTGGAGTTTGGGAGCAAGAGCGATGTCTTCATCTGAGCTGGAAGCCCCCGAGACTAGAGAAAGGAGGTTGCATTCTCTATGGAACTTAAGACTCAGGTTCCCCAGAGACTCAAGCATTCAACTCTATATCCTCTATGACTTTCAAGAGCTCGTAAGATAGGGTTAGTTAAGGGTAGTGGCTCCTCTAATGTGATTTGTGTTTGACAGTTTCTAGTGAATGTTACTCAAAGTAGAAGAGTGACTAGCAAGGTAATTACCATACTGTACAGGGTATCCTGTGTCTCTCACTGTAACCCTTCTTATTTTCGTTTACAGCGATGGCAGCCCAGAGTCAGTGGAAATCACCATGGGAGCCGTCTACTGGGAGAGCCTTCACTCTCAGTAATCAGTCTGGAGGCTTTGGCTCAGCACCTGGGTGATGGGGCTACATCTTAAAGAGCACCATCGGTGCTGCTTTGAGAAAGACCTATGCCCACAAAGTTCCCCAAGTTAATTTTCTCCCTGCTGTGGAACTGCCTTCATTTGCATTGACTTTCAATGACCTACCTTCAGGCAAACACCTGCCTGCAATCAGAGGTGTGGTTTAAAATAGAACTGTGTATTTAATGAATAACAATTTCCACGTATGAACATCTACAAGCTTGTGGCCCTGGATCAACCAGGCTGTAGGTAGGAGACTGGCATTGATTAGGAGTAGGTAGAAGAGGTAGTGTGAATGACAGTGGGGCACTACTCAAAACCTTGAAGACTTTCTGCCTGAAACCTCCCTTCTTCGTTTCATTAATGTGATTATAGCCTTCTCATTTTTTCTTCTATATTACTCACCTGTGACTTGGATCATTAGCCCATGCCCTTTGCAACAGAGGAGGCTGACTTGAGGTGAGAGGGAAACAGCAGGAGAACATGAACTTGTAAAGATTCAACTTTCATGGCAGCCTTGCAGCTTGAAAACAGATAAAGACAATATCGTGAATAAGCAAAGGTATTGTTGATTCGCGTTTTTGCAAATAATTGCCTGGGATGCAGGCAATTTTTAATGTAGAAAAATAACCTTAGGGGCTTGGGGAATAAAAGAGAGCCACCTGAGATATTTAAGTTTAGGAAAAACAACTATCTGGCATGCAGAGTGGCTACCTTTTCTGCTGTATTTTAATGTATGCAAATGTAGTTTGTATTGTAAGAATAATCTTATGGCAAGTCTGAATGAAGCCAATGTAGGTGGCTCTTTGATGCAATTTTGATTTGAAATTACTGTTGGAAAATTTAGTGCGTCGTGTGGAGGCAGCATACAGATAGTGCAGGGAGAGAATATTGATCTTTTTATACTCATTTTAAAATAAAATGTTGTATGCCAAATGATGTGATTAGACAAACTATTAACATCGTAATGCTCTCCATAAGGTTTGCTTTTTATGTGTTTTGAACAAACAAATCAATATTGAATTGTATTGTTAGTCTACTATATGTTTATATATTTGGACATTATTTAACTTAGGTATGAGGGGAGGAGGGAGAGCTCTTGATCTTACATAACCAATTCAAAAATTTTTTTCTAGAACCATTAAAATTTGTTTCAATATAAGCCATAGATATCTATGGCTTTTTTAAAAAAATTTATTTATTTATTTTATTTTTGGCTGCGTTGGGTCTTCGTTGCTGTGCGCGGGCTTTCTCTAGTTGCGGCAAGCGGGGGCTACTCTTCATTGTGGTGTGCCGGCTTCTCATTGCGGTGGCTTCTCTTGTTGCGGAGCACGGGCTCTAGGCATGCGGGCTTCAGTAGTTGTGGGTCACGGGCTCTAGAGCGCAGGCTCAGTAGTTGTGGCACATGGGCTTAGTTGCTCCGTGGCATGTGGGATCTTCCCAGACCAGGGCTCGAACCCGCATCCCCTGCATTGGCAGGCGGATTCTTAACCAGTGCGCCACCAGGGAAGCCCTGTATTGCTTTTTAATTGATCATTAACCCTTTTTGTGTATCTATAGTTGTAATCACACTGTAGAATTCCGGTTTACAGGGAGGTAGCAGTGGCTAAAACACACATATTCAGTCCTGCTGAGATATTTTGATGTCATCACTCAGCAATTACTGAGTGTCCATAGTATGTAGAATTCTTTAAGTTGTGGAGGAATCAGAAAAGTTATAGAAACCTTGATTCTCAGCATGAGGGGAAAAGACAGGGAACTACTATTTATAACGTATCCACTCTCTACCAACCACTGGCTTATGAATAATAATAACATGAAAATGTTATTCCAAAAAAAAAAAGCCATACAACAAGCCCCTGAAACAGGTACTATCCCTGTTTACAGACGGGAAAAGTCAGTTGTTCAGTATCATACAGCTTATTAGAGTTAAACCAGGATTCAAAGTCTGGTCTCTCTTATATCAAACTTTGCCTTTTCCATTAGAAAGAGATATAGCATACATTTAGACATTTTGCCTTGATCACAACTTTTCTAGACCAATATATAAATGTTGATGGGATGCTAGAAAAATCAACCTGACCTAGAGTTAATCCAGGAAAATTCTTGAAGAGGGTATTGCTCTTCTTGGAAAACATCTTATACGTAAGTGTTACCATGGCCCTCCTCTGCCTAGTAATGTTGTTATTCTACTACTGTCTTCTGCCTTGTAGAATCTTGATGCTATTTTACTAGCAAAGCTGAAGTATGCCCATTTTCCTGAAATTATCGATGTGAAATAGCACTGTTTCTGGCCGTTTCTTTGTGTCCATATTTTTCAGTTTAGATTACAACTTTACAAAGTGTGGACTTTTAAAGTAGATTATCTCCCAGTAATCAGTAAGAAATAGATTATTCACTCTTAAAGCAGAATGAGATAGTGTTGAACTGATTAACATCTATACCAGTGACTCCTTGGTATTATTATAACCCCTTCCTTTCTTGCACAATTACCCACGTCAACAACTTTGATAGATTTATATACGTTGTGTAAATTATGTGGAATTCTTTTTCTTTCTTTCTTTCTTTCTTTTTTTTTTTTTGCTGCACTGCACGATATGTGGAACTTCCCCGACCAGGGATCAAACCCGTGCCCCCTGAGGTGGAAGCGTGGAGTCTCAATCACTGGACCACCAGGGAAATCCTACATGGTTTTCTTACAAATGCTAGTAAACCAACTTCTGGATGATCATTCTTATTACTTACTGTGCTTACAGATAAGAGAGAAAAATAAGAAATCTTAGGGAGAGATTAAATTAACCTGAGTGAGACTTCCTATGCAGTGGTGTCTTCCAAGGCATCAGTTTCAAAATTATGCCACTGTTGTTTCAGGCTGGCACTACTGGGCCAGAATTCTGTTTAGTAAAATGAGTGGTAACACAATCAGTACCGCAGGTTGTGCTACTTTCCTATGTTCTTGTAATGCTTGTTTCCTATTAAATTAAATAATCCCATCTTTGGCTTCTGTGAAATACTGAGTTTATTAAGGCAAGCTTTCTGTCCCTATTTAGGGCATGGTCTCCTGCTGGGCATGAACAAGAGAATTCTAAAGAAACCAATAGTTTGCCTCCTGTAGAATGATTTGGGGGTCTCTGAGCTCTTTGGATGATTATCTACAACAACTAATCCAAAAATCAATACTGATATTATGATCTGAGAATGGCTTTATTGTATTTTACATATTAAAACATAAGCTCCTGATTTTTTTCTTTAAAAAATAATATGTTGATTTATCCTTTTTGAATTCATGGCTTGGATCCTAACAGCACAAAATTATTTAAAAAATTAGATATTAAATGATCTCCTTTGAGTCAAACGAGAAATGAGTAACAAAGATATTGCTTAGAAAAGCTGCTAGCTTGATACAATGGGAAGTGCTATTTAAGCTGCTGTTGGCTAGAGGTGATCCATGAAATCATTTAGAGAACTCTAGATGCAAAGTTGAGTCTTAAAAGGACAAGGTATATTTCTCTAGTCTGGAGCCAGGCCATGACACCAAGACTAGAAAACCTAGGTTCTATCCATGATTCAGTTACTGTCTAATCATCAAAGCAAGTTATTAAGACCTTGTGCCATGTTCTATGGGAATGCTTACCTCCCAAATATGTGAATAAGCCAAGTATTAAGAAACTACTGTTTATAATTATGTCTTGGCATCTTATGTTTCCTGAAACTTTAATTATACCTGATTTCACATCTACCCTTTGAAATTACTGATAGTATTAGGCTCATATTTTTCATTGTTTTTGTTGTTGTTAAACATTATCTCTGCTTTTAAAACTCAGAATTATTCCACACTAGGGGAATGAATCACTCTTGCTACAGCTCCAGCGTATGACATTGTTCATAATGATATTAAAATTTTACCCTTTTTAGTTTCTCATTTTAAGCTTTGATAGAAGGTCACTATTTCTTCTCAACTATACTTGCCCTGATTTGTCTTCTTTTTTCAAAATTTGTATTTTATGCTTTCTTTTCATGTTGGGATCCTCCCTATGTAGTTTTACTTATTATGAAAATGTGTTAATCTATCAGGGCCTCCTTTTAGAGGAGTAAGACCCTGTAAAGGACATTTACAACTTTAAATATGATTTTATTTTATGATATTCAAATTATTTTAAAAACAAGATGGGAAATGAGAGGCGAGAGTAGACTTGTTTTGGAAAGGATGAAAAGCAAAAGAAAACGAAGGAAAACAAAAGGAGAAGAGAGGGGGAGAGGCAAAGAAGCTTTGAAAACTTCATCTGTCTTTCTAAGGCAGGACCTGGCATCTTTGACATTCTTCTGCTCCGGAGTCCTGTGGGGAATTTCTGCTGTTCTTAAGCAGCCCACAGGGCTCGTGGATGTGCTCAGCCATTGCATATGCTACAGAAGGTGGTAATATATTTAATGGCATGTGTCTAGTTAGTCACCAGTTACAGTAAAAGGACATGAAGCAACGCATGTCTGTTGGGCCTCTCTGCTCTTTAGAAGACTGCAGTGTTTCTTTCCAGGCTCAGGAGGATGACGTGGGTCAGGACCGTCAGGGCCCTGTTCCCAAACTAGTCCTCTTTCCAGATTCCACCAACCTTGAGATGTTGGAAGAGAGAAGAATGTGCCTACGGAATGTTCCTGGCACATAATAGGGATTCAAGAAATGTTTACTGAATGAATGAATAACTCAAGGGCTGTGAGATGTGCATGGAGTTATCTGAATCCAGCTGGAGGCTCAGGAAGGCAACAGTCCTAGACCGTGGAGGTACCAGAGTGAAGTCATATGGAGATTGGCTCTCAATTTAACCTCACAATCAGTTACATTAAAAAAAATAGATTTATAATTAACATGATATAAGTAGCATGATATAATTAGCATGATATAAATATTGTGATATAAAATAACATGATGTAAATAGATTCTAAGTGTCTAGTTCAATGAGTTTTGACAATTGTATAGACTTTTGTAACCACTACCAGTCCAGAAAGTTCCCACATGCCCCTTTCTGCCTCTTTCTGCTCCCACCTCCACACCTACTTCTGTAGATTAATTTTGCCTCTATTTGGATTTCATGTAAACAGAACCTGGTTTCCATTTCATAGAAATAGATGTGTGACTTCTTTCACTTAACAATGTTTTTGAAGTCCACCTATGTTGTTGTGTGTATTGTAGTCCTTTTTAAATTGTGAAGTAGTATTCTATTGTATGGATATACCTCAATTTGTTCATTCATTCTCCTGTTGATAGACATTTGGGTTGTTTTCAGGTTTTGGCTATTATGAATAGAGTTGCCATAAACACTAAAAATACCATCCCTAACCCCTGGCAACCACTAATCTGGTCTTCATTTCTATTTTTTTGTCATTATAAGAATGTAGTATAAGTGAAATCATACAGTATGTAACCTTTTAGGATTGACTTTATTCACTCAGCATAATGCTCTGAAGATCCAGTAGAGTCGTTGCACGTATCAGTGATGTTCCTTTTCATTGCTGAGTAGTAGTCCCTGGTGTGGATGTACTACAGTTTGTTTAACCATTCACCAGTTGAAGGACACCTGGGCTGATTCCAGTTTTTGGCTATTATTAGTAAAGCTTCTACAAATACGTATGAGCTTAAGTTTTCATTTCTCTGGGATAAATGCCCAATTGCTGGGTCATATGGTAGTTGCACTGCAAATGTAGTTTTGTAAGAAACTGCCAGACCATTTTTCGGAACAGTTATACCATTTTATATTTCTGCTAGCAACGTGTGAATAGTCCAGTTTTTCCACCTCCTCTTCAGCATGTAGGGTTGTCATTATTTTTTATTTTAGACATTCTGATAAGCATGTAGTACTGGAAAAGGGTTCCTAAACCCAATTTTAAAGTATGTGGAGGCTTCCCCACACCAACACCCTGCTGATGTCCAAGAATTCAACTCAATTCTGAAGCTATCTACCAGAGATAGAATCAGATTCCACAGGAAAAGGGCTCAAGTCCCACAAGGCCGCCCTCCACTTCAGACACCAGCCACAAGTCCAGGTTGTTACCTCTATTTCTGGCGGTAAATCAGAGGTTCCCATGACCCCTCTTTGGGTTCGATTAATTTGCTAGAATGGCTCATAGAACTCTGTAAAACCTATTTACTCACTAGATTACTGATTTTTTATAAAAAGATATTAAAGGACAGGAATCAGCAGCCAGACGAAGAGATTCATAGGGTGAGGTCTCAAAATAAGGAGCCTCTGTCCTCGTGGAATGTGTGACACTCAGAAGAATTCTGGTTCCGCTGTGTAGAAGCTCTCCAAAAAGGGCCAAAAAGCTGTCCTTTTGGGTTTTTATGGAGGCTTCGTTAGGTAGTCATGATTGATCAAGTTATTGATCAACACAATTGATACAGCCTCCAGCCCCTCTCCCCTACCTGGGAATCAGGGGTGAGACTGAAATTGCCAACCCTCTAATCACATGGTTGATTCTCCTGCAACCAGCCCCCACCTTTGGGTGGGGAACTGAGGACAAGAGACCAACAATTATTCCATTGCTCTGATCGCTGGGGAGATTTCAAGGATTTTGTAAGCTGTGAGACAGGAACTGTGAATGAAGATCAAATATATATTTTTCCTATAAATCACAATATCGCAGTAGTGATACCTCATTGTGGTTTTAATTTGCACTTCCCTAATGGCTAATGATGTTGAACTTCTTTTCATGTGTTTCTTTCCCACAAATATTTTCTCTTCCATAAAATGTTTGTTCATGTCTTTAGCTCATTTTTTGATTGGATTGTTTTTTTTACTGTTGAGTTTTGAGGGTTCCTTGTGTATTTTAGATACTAGTTCTTTGTAGGATTTGTGATTTGCAAATATTTTCTCCCAATTTGCAGCTTGTCTTTTTTATCTTCTTAACAGGGACTTTCACAGAGCAAAAGTTTTAAATTTTGATGAGGTGTAACATAAATTTTTCCTTTCAGGGATCATGGCTTGGTGTTAAGTTTAAGAATTCTTTGACTAGACCTAGATCCTGAAGATTTTATCCTATGTTTTTTCTAAAGTTTTACAGTTTTATATTATACATTTAATCTGGGATCCCTTTTGAGTTAATTTTAGTAATGTGTAAGGTTTAGGTCGAGTTCTTTCTTTTTCTTTGTCTATGGATGTCAAATTGTGCTACCATAATTTTGTTAAAAGGCTAGCCTTCTTCCATTGAATTGCTTTTGTGTCTTTGTCAAAAATCAGTTGGGAATATCTGTGAGTCTATTTATAATTTCTCTATTTTTTTATTTTGGTCTGTGTGTCTATCTCTCTGCCAATACCAAACTGTCTTGATTGTATAGCTATATTGTAAGCCATGATATTGGATAGAGTGATTCTTCCCATTTTATTCTCATTTTTCAAGAACGTATTAGCTATTCTAGCACCTGTGCCTTTCCATACAAATTTTAGAATAAGTAAGTTTGTCTCTGTCTGCAAAAACATAGACAAAATTCCCTTGCTGAGATTTTGATAGGAGCATTAAGCTTATAAATCAGTTTGGGGTGAATTGACATCTTTATTGTGTTGAGTCTTTCAGTCCATGAATACAGTCTATCTCTCCATTTCTTTGTCTCCTTTGATATCTGTCAGGAGCATTTTAATTTTCAGCATACAGATTGTGTACATGTTTTGGTAAGTTTTATTTTATTGGGAGCAACTGTATGAATGGGAATTTTTGATGCAGCTGCCCTGTTTCTATCCAACCATTGGATATTATGTGTGTTAGGTGGAGGAGGAAGATAACTTGTCTTTGATTTTGTAGGACCTCAGTCTGATGGAGAGGACTGAGCTCTCCCAGAATTCCTAGACTTTATGCTACATTTAACAACTAGATGAAATTTTGGGGTTGTCTCTTTTGAGAAGTGGGTGAAAGTGTTCTATGTATGTGAGGAAAAGAACACATAGGTCTTGAGGTGGCCAAAGAGGTAGACTGTGGCAGAAATGGTCTCCTAATATTCTGTTATTCCTTTTTACACAGTAATAGACTTTTTGGTTAATCACAAAATCATCCAACTTATGACTTCATTTTTCAGCCTCACTTATACCTGCATGTGGCCATGTGTTTAAGCTCTGGCCCATGGGATATGAGTGGATGTTATCTATGGAGTTTTCGAGTTGTACCCTTAAAGATAAGAAGGGTAACCATCATGATCTGCCTTCCTTCCTGCTATCTGGAATGTAAATGCAGGGCTGAACTTTTTTTGTTGTGAATGAAGGCAAAACTCTTCATTCACATTAAGAAGATGTGAACTATTGTAGGGATATTAAACAAACGAGATAGAAGGAGCTCGAGTCCCTGAAGTGTGAAGCCACTGTATCAGCCAAAAACTGTTTATGCTCAGTTTTGGGCCTTTATACAGGAGTGGAATCTGCATTCTAACCTATACTCCTGTCAACCAAGAGATAAGCACTCTTAATATGTTAGGGTGGCACTTAGTAGTCATTTCTCTGTGTGAATATCTTTGTATGGTTGAGATTTTTACTCTATTTTCATTTCTATATACTTACTTACTTTTACTAAATAATATATTGTGACTGTCATTCTTTGTCAAAAGAAGTACATCTATGATTATACTTTTAAACAATGACTGGTATTCCATTATGCATCTACCATAATTTAATTAGTCATTTTCTCATTTTTGGACAGATTTTGCTATGATAGTACTACCATGAACATCTTTTTATATAAATCTTTGACCACATTTCTGACCATTTCTTTAGGGTAGATCGCTAGAATTAGCTATTATTTGAGCAAGAGAATAAGGCTCTTAAAGTTGATAAATTGCTTCCAGAAAGTTGTACTAATTTATATGCCCACAAACATTGTAGGAGAATATATGTTTTCCCATCGCCTTACCAAGATAATTAACATTAAAAAATGTTTTTGCTACTCAGATATGTGAAAATAAATCTTGTTGTTATTTCAATTTGCACTTTTAAAATGACTATTGATGTGGAATCATTTTTCTCATTTCTCTTCCATAAATTGGCTATTCATATTGTTAAAAGGTAAACTGAGGCATATTATACTTTTGAAGAGTTTATTTGAGCAAACATCAATTTGAATAGGGCAATGCCAAACCAGAAGTGGTTCGCAGTACTTCACCAGCAGGAGCCAAGGGAAAGGCTTTCATAGAGCAGATGTGGAAACAAGCAAGGGAGTTGTTTGGCCATAGCTTAAGCAGTTAGCCTATTTGGGAAAATCTACTTGGCTGTTTGTGACTGGTTGGTCTTAATTTTCAATTTCTTAACTTGAGGCATTTACAGGAATCAACTCTGGCTTAGGCTGGTTTCACTTTGCTTACTAGGCTGCCAAGGTATTAGAGCCATCTCAGTCTAATGGTTTCCTTGTTTAATTACTTTACCAATATTCATTTCTCATATATCTATTGATTCTTAGATATGTTCACATTATTCAATTTCCATGAATTCTTCACATGTTGAGAATTCTCCTTTATAATATTATGGCATATATTTTCCTGATTTGATCTATGTCTTTTAACTTTAGATATTTTTGAGAAACTAAAATTTCAAACAAAAACCTCCAGACATACCTCAGAGATATTGTGGGTTTACTTCCAGACCACAGCAATGAAGCAAATACCACAAAGAAGTGAGTCACATGAATTTTTTAGTTTCCCAGTGCATATAAAAGTTATGTTTACACTGTACTGTAGTTTATTAAGTGTGCAATAGCATTATGTCTAAAAATACAATGTACATACCTTAAATTAAAAGTACTTTATTACTAAAAATGCTATCATCTGAACCTTCAGCAAGTCGTAAGTTTTTTGCTGGTGGAGGATCTTGCCTTGATGTTGGTGGCAGCTGACTGATCAGGGTGGTGGCGGCTGAAGGGTGGAATGGCTGTGGCCATTTCTTAAAGTAAGACAGTGATGACTGACATTGTCGCCATATTGATCGACTCTTCCTTTCATGAACCGATTTCTCTGAAGCATGCAGGGCTGTTTGATAGTATTTTACCCACAGTAGAACTTCATTCAAAATTGGAGTCAGTTCTCTCAAACCCTGCTGTTGTTCTATCGACCAATTTTCTGTAATATTCTAATTTTTTTGTTGTCATTTTAACAATCTTCACAGCATCTTTACCAGTAGTTTTCATTTCAAGAAACCACTTTATTTACTCATCCATAAGAAGCAACTCCTCATCTGTGAAAGATTTATCATGAGATGGCAGCAGTTCAGTCCCATCTTCAGGCTCCACTTCTAATTCTAGTTCTCTTGCTATTTCCACCACAGCTGTAGTTACGTCCTCCACTGAAGTCTTGAACCCATTAAAGTCACCCATGAGGATTGGCATCACTTTCTTCTAATCTCCTGTGAATGTTGATATTTTGACCTTTTCCCATGAAACATGAATGTTCTTAATGGCACCTAGAATGGTGAATCCTTTCCAGAGGTTTTCAATCTACTTGTCCAGATCCATCAGAGACCTCACTATCTATGGCAGCTATAGCCTTACAAAATGTATTTAAATAATAAGACCTGAAAGTCAAAATTATTCCTTGTTCCATGGGCTATAGCGTGGACGTTGTGTTAGCAGGCATGAAAACACCATTAATTTCACTGAACGTCTCCCTCAGAGCTCTTGGGTGACCAGGTGCGTTGTCAATAAGCCATATTTTGATAGGAATCTTTTTTTCTGAGCAGTAGATCTCAACAGAGGACTTGAAATAGTCAGTAAACCATATTGTAAACAAATATGAGGTCATCCAGGCTTTGTTGTTCCATTTATAGAGTGCAGGCAGAGTAAATTTACCATAATTCTAAAACGCCCTAGGATTTTTCGAATGGTAAATGAGCATTGGCTTCAATTTAAAGTCACCAGCCACATTAGCTCCTAACAAGAGAGTCAGCCTGTCCTTTAAAACTTTGAAGCAAGACATCTTCTCCTCTCTAGCTATGCAAGTCCTAGATGGCATCTTCTTCCAACATAAGGCTGTTTCATCTACACTGAAAATTGGCTGTTTAGTGTAGCCACCTTCATTAATTATATAGATCTTCTGGATGACTTGCTACAGCTTCTACATTAGCACCTGGACTTTTATGTTATGAAGATAGCGTCTTTCTTTAAACCTCATGAACCAACCTCTGCTAGTTTCAAAGTATTCTTCTGCAGCTTCTTTACCTCTATCAGCCTTCATAGAATTGAAGAGAGTTAGGGCCTTGCTCTGGATTGGGCTTTGGCTTAAGGGAATGTTGAGGCTGGTTTGATCTCCTATCCAGACCACTAAAACTTTCTCCATATCAGCAATAAGGCTGTTTCATTCCTGTATTCACAAGAATAGCACTTTTAATTTCCTTCAAGAACTTTTCCTTTGCATTCTCAACTTGGCTAACTGTATGGCACATGAGACCTAGCTTTTGGCCTATTTCAGCTTTTGATATGCCTTCCTCACTAAGTTTAAATATTTTCTAGCTTTTGATTTAAAGTAGGAGATGTGTGAGTCTTCCTTTCACTTGAACACTTGGAGGCCATTGTAGGGTTATCAATTGTCCTAATTTCAATATTGTTGTGTCTTAGGGAATAGGGAGGCCCAGGGAGAGGGAGAGAGATGGGGGAATGGCTGGTCGGTGGAATAGTCAGAACACGTGCAGTTATAGATTAAGTTTGCTGTCTTATATGGGCACGGTGCCCCCAGGTCACCACAGATCATCATAACAAATATAGTAATGATGAAAAAGTTTGAAATATTGGGAGAATAATCAAAATGTGACACAGAGACTTGAAGTGAGCAAATGCTATTTTAAAAACGGCACCGATAGACTTGCTTGATGCAGGGTTGCCTCAAACCTTCAGTTTGTAAAAGAGGCAATATCTGTGAAGTGCAATAAAAATGAAGGCAATAAAACAAGGAGTGCCTGTATTTAAAATACACTGACATTTTTCTTAGTTCTCCCATTAGTTTCATGGAAAGCATTTCTTCCTTCAGAAATAAGATATTCTTTCAAATTTTCTTCTATTTTAAAATAGTTTTTTGGTGTGTGGATTTCTGAAAGCAACTTAAAATGTATTTCAGTGTATGGTATGAGGAATCTAAATAATTGTTTCTATATACATATTTCTCTCATTGACATAATTTGAATATTTCATTCCTTTTCCATTGTTTTATGATGCTTACTCTATCATGTATTAAATTTTTACATATACAAAGGTTTATATGGACTACTTATGTTAATTCATCCATTTCTTCTTTAAGTGGTAACTGTATTTTTATTGGCTCTTTTAGCAGTCAGTTGCCTTAACTACTCGGCCACCTCATCAATTGGCTCTTTTAAGTTATATTTGAAAAAAATTTAAATGTAAAAAAGCAAAAGAATAATATAACAGTCATTCAGATTCCCACTACTCAGGATTAATATTGATTAACATTTTTCATATTTGTATTGATACAATATTATTTTAGTGATTTTGGCTTTTTTTTTTAATCTTGGCTTTTTAATATTTTATCAGAGCTGGTAGGGTAACTTCCACATCAACTCTTTTTCCTAAAAGTTTCTTACCTATTTTTACTTATTTCTTCTTTAAATGAACTTTAAAGTCATTTTATTAAATTCTCTTAAAAATTCATCAAGTGTTTTTTTTAGAATTTTGCTGATTCATAAAATAATTGACAAAGAATTGATAGTCACAACCAGAAGAAGCATATTCTCTTATTTTCTTATATCATCTTTATATTTCTCAATAGATTCTTATAGCTTTATCTACATGAATCTCACGTATTTTGAACTGGATTATTTCTTGTAATTAATGATTATTTAAAGTTTTGATATCTTATTTTTCCTACTGTATCTTCAAATTGGTTATTGCTGGTGTACTTTTGCATATTTATCCTCACATTGGATTTGAGGAACTTAGTTTGGAATGGTTAGATACTATACCCAAATTGTACAGTGAAGTGGGAGAACAAGACTTGCACCCATGTCTTTTTACTTAAGGTACAATACTCTTTCCATTCCATCATATTCTGATACTTGGCAAAGACCAAAAGATACTGCTAAGAACTAGAATACAAAGCACTGTGCCGAATGCTGCAACGGAGAAAGAATACTGTGAGAACTGATCTTTGCGTTCAAAACACTTTTTGAAAAACAAAAAACAAGTGGAAGATACATGCAATTAATTAAAAAGCAATGAGAAAGATCAGCACGATTGTTTTGCAGTAGTGATTGCTCAGTGGACCTCTGTGAATTGAATGACTGAATGCAAGATGAGCTTTCACTAGATTTCGTGGTTTTGTTGTTGCCCACTCAGCCCCTTTTTTGGCTGCTGCACTTTCTACTGCTTGTGCTTATTTTTGTTCTGGCTTCTGGATCCCTGTGGCTGCGTATTCACCAATGTTAAATGAATAGTCTACATCCTCCAGCTGGATGCCCTGCTTTTTGAGAAATGTCTGTGGTTTTATTGCAACAAGTCCTAGTGAAACTTGGTCCAATTACGTAAACTTATTAAATATTACATGAATAACGCTGTCACCGCCATACACTGATGTATGTTGTGATTCACTCCCAACTCGACTGACGACGAATAGCCATTCCCCCAGCTGGATAAGCTTTTGCAGAGGACTCCCTCCGCCCCTCAGCTGGCCGCTGTTTCCTCAGTAACCTGCCTGGTTCCACAGCCACAGAAACTACGGTATAACCAGGATGCTGATGAAGAACCAGCCCGGAGCAGGGCAGAAAGGCAATCATTTACGACAGGATGAGACGTCTTTCCATCTGCAGGTATGGGAAGGTGACGCAGGAAAACATCAGGAGCAAAGTTCACCTAACAGCTTTATTTTTAAAAAAACAAACACCCTGGAACTTGTATAACCAAGAGTTGTGCTCTCAGAGAGAGTCAATCATCTCAGTAGAATTTACATGACTTTCTAACTTTTCGTGAGAGACTTCTTTCAGAACATGCCTTCATTATATATTTCACATATTTTCAGTGGAGTCTCATCTAGTTCCTTTTAGGGTAGCTCCGATTTCTGGAAATAGCCAAAATTCCCTGGAAATTAAATCTACTGGGCAAAGTTTGTAAACAGAATAGATACCTGGATTTTTGATGATGATGGAAATGTGACCCTGATGGGATAAAATGGCTTTTTATTTGGATTTTGAACTGCCCTTAATGACCAAGGAGCTAACCATAAGGGCAGCCTCGTGGATTTATATAGATTTATAGGTTTCTAGTTCCCAACGTTGCTTTTGTAAGGTCAAAGCTCATTTGTAGGAATACATTCTAGGTTGCTTAGTTAAATGTCAATCGTATTATCTGTACACCTTTTTCATGTCTTGTCAGGAAACTCTGGGATTAACGAGAGCCTCACTGTGTCCCTCTGCTACCAAAGTCAGATTGCTTCTCATTTAGTTTGTTTCCTGTCCAAGGGCCTGATAAAACCCATTTATAACATGGTCTCACCCAGTCCCTGATGAAAGAGACAATTTCTGAGTACTAGAATGAGGGACGGATTAACTGCTGGGCCCCTCGGCCATTTTAGTGGTTATCTTTTTCCAGAAAATTGCAGTCATTTTATTTCTTGCTTTGTCATAGTTTGATGAAACCCAAATTTACATTTATTCTCTTAGGTGATATTCTCTTAGCCATATTTGTAAAGAACTTAGAAAGACCTTTTAAAGTGACTTTGAGAAAACGTTAAAGGGCTTACTCAGCTCAATTTTTAAAAATTAAGAACAATCCGGATGCTTAGATTATGAAATCCATTTATCCAGTGATAATCATGGGGCAAGCAGGAGCAGCCTTAATAAGAAGAAGCAGAGGTGGACCAAAGAGGAATAATAAAGGAAAAGAATTCTGGAAGCACCAGCAGGATAACAGTTGCTATTGTAGGGGAGCAAAATTTGCCACCCCCAGATTTCTCTTCAGAATGTGGATTATTTGAAGCTAAAAGCAATCAGGGCCCAAAAGACTCAGGAAGAAATTTTGACCTCCCTGCTAACCACCTAACATAATTTAGGTAGAGGGTATGTTCCCAGAAGGGAGCTATCACCAGAGATATCTGCAAAGAATATGGGCTACAAGGCCTAGTGGTCAGAATCTACTCTGCATCCCACGGTCTCTGCAGGGCCCAGCAAACATTTGTTTGCCAAACTTTTGCTTTTCCATCTCCATGTAAATTGTCTTCTTCCTCTTTGAAGTCCCAAACCCCTACCCCGACATCCTCTTTTGTCTTTAGCTGAAGATGGGATTTAAGGTGAGGGCTTCAGCCATTTTGGTGAGTTACTCAGTTCTCCTGGGTCTCTCCCATGTCCACATATTATTAAACTTTTGTTTGATTTTCTCCTGTTAATCTGTCTCATGTCAATTTAATTCTTAGGCCAGCCAGAAGAACCTAGAAAGGTAGACACCATACATATACTAAACGTGTGCCACATGCCATGCACTGTGTTTGGTATATTCCTTGTAGTATCTCATTTAATTCTTACAATTATTGAATTTGGTAGCTTTCTTCCACTCCATTTTACGGATTTGGAAACCGAAGCCTCGTGCTCAGGATCTCATGGTAATAAGTAGTAGAACTTGGCTTTAAAGCCACGTCTTTCTAACTACAAAGTCCATTTCATTCTCCTCTGCCTACTTGATTTATACACTGGCCAGTGCTGTAAAAGGTATTTTGACCATTATGGTAGAGGAAAGAAAGGAGGTGCTCATTTTCTTCACTTCAACTCATACAGCTAATTTACAACTTGGTTCAAAATGTACAAGTGATATGAAACATAAAAATGCAATAATATCTAGGTTTGGGCCCCGAAAAGCAAATTAATGAACAAAGACAGAACTGGCCTGCTACATACAATAGCACATGAAATGAGTTTCTTTATTAAAGAATAAATGCATTTCATAATCATCATTTTGAGTAATCTAAAATACGTGAGGGAGGTTATCTTTACACAGCATTACACACTTTGATGTTCCCATTCACTGTGCATTTTGACTTTCTGATGCAACATTCACCGTGGAGTCTGTCTCCCTCTGAGGGCTTTCTTTCAGATCAAAAAAAGATGGAGTAGCATGGATTATTTTGGCATGTGCATTGCTCCTTCTCTGAGGTGGAAATGTTTGCTTTTCTGCAGTAAGTTCACTGGGAGAGTAGCTCTGCACATAGAATTTCAAATATAGCCTTTGTACTCCGTTTCTCTTGGTTAATTTACATATTGTTGCTGTATCACCTGTTAGCTTTGCAGAGAACAAGTACAGCAGGAAGTTTGCTGTTGCCCAATGACAGGGGCTGAGATATTTACAGCAGATGAAAAACTAAATCAAAGTTAGAAGGGTTACTTATAAAATTCTTGTCCCCTCTCTCTTTCACTTACACAGATTTTGAAAATATCAAGAGAGGTTCTTTGTTTTGCATCATCTTTCATGATAATGTTGTTTGTCTCCTTCCTTTCCTTTCCACTTTTTTAAAGCTTATTTTGTAATGTCTTGCCACACTTGATTGTTAAATTGTTTGTTTGGTCGTCCATCTTCCCCATTAGATGGTAAGCTCTCTCTGTCTTGTTCAAAACTGTGCACTCAGCACATAGACGAGCACTTGACACTCATGAGCTATTTGTAGAATGAATGAGTGCATGTTAATTGAGTGATTGGCTTCCTTTTTTTACAGGATCACTAATACTTTCCCCTCAGTATTCAACTTGATTGTTATGAATACATAGTATCTTTTTATTGCAATACAATAATCTGAACACATAAATAAATTTTGCAAAGAATATACAGAAAGACTAAGATAAGCTGAGAAACTGGACAGGAATGGAGCTCCCACGCGTGCAAACAGTTATCAGCACCGTTTTTTTCCCCCTGGTTGCAGAGAGATTGACTCTTTTCTAGCTTTGACTCCCCTCTGTGGCTACTCGCCCATGGGGACTCTGGAAGCATTCAAAGCTGTGCAGCCACTAAGTTTGCTGAGAGATTGTTGCCCATAGGGAAACTGAGGGGCAGTGCTGACTTTGGCTGCCAGTGCCACTAGAATTTATGTAGATTTTAGCATTAAAATCTAGACGCTGTCCACATCTTCAGAAAGATACAAGTTTAAGAGAAGGGGACAACCAATATAGAGGATAAAACAACTACCCTTTTTTTACTTAGAAAAATACAGGTCATACTGAAGACAATGTAGATTCCTAGATGTTCATCTTTATCCATTTTTATTTAACTTCCCTTTCACATATTTCCTCCTTTGTTTCAAGTCTCTTTTTGTGATAGAAAAGGAAGGAATGCAGAAAACGTAGAAAGATTATTTGTTACATTAAAAATTTTTACTCTGAAATAATATGAAGTATCTATCTACTTATAGTAAAAGACTGATATAGACGAGTAGCCTAAGATAAGTCAGGTTTATTCCTCAATACCAACATTGTAATATAAGCTCATTTAATTCAATTCAACAAATATTTGTTGGGTTTCTTTATGGCTAATGAAATGTGTTCCGTGTATTTAAATACAATAAATAGTTAAATGAAACTGAAAATGAGACCAACTGTTCAACCCATATGTAGAAAAGATGAACACACAAAATTGTGGACAATGTTTTTTAAAAATTCTAAGTAGAAAACCGAGAACGTTTTATGAGAATTTTCCTTTTTTTAACTTAAAAAATTTTTCTTATTCAGTGCCTGTAATTGCTATTTTTCTTCCTAAGTCTGCGGGCTGAGTCCATGAGCTGCCAAACCTGTGGGCCTAAGATGCTTGGAAAGTACCTAGGATGTTAAAATTTCAAATACTTTGCACCTTCCATCTCCTTAGGCAAACAATTGTTCTTGTGTTGCCAATTCCACTGATGATCTTTTGCTTCTAGAAAATTTTGAAAAAGAAATCCTCAGAGTTTAAAACAAAAATCAACTTACAAAACGATAGCAAGTTTGTCAGGTGTATTATAATAGTAGCTTCCTAAAGATTTCTTAGAAGAGTTTAGTAGTGATCAGAAAGAAAAGTGATAGGAAATATTTACCTTTCTTCATTTAAAAGACAAAAACAAAACAAAAGAATAGCAAACATTCACTATTCTGAGAAAGTGGAAGGAAGCTACCAATAGTAAGACAGCTTGTTAATATCACATGGCATTTGTAATCTCCAATTATTTGATATATTTGAGAGATAAAAAGATCCAAAGACTGAAAAATTGGAAAGTAGTAACTTTGTACAGATGCATATTTGCCATCATGAACTTTGGGGGACACATGTTTAAGTACTCCCAGTATGAAGTCTGACTCAATTAGTTGGCTTGTGCTTTAAGACCGTCTTATTCTTTGCCTATCATTGCTAGTTTCACCGAAGTCTGATCAAACAGAAATATAAGCTTGCAGTCCTGTGAGTTCATGGCTAGCTCAGGCTAGGTAGAATGCCAAGGAACACAGTGGACAAAGAACAAAGGTGCTCATAAAATGGTGCCTGCATGGCTGAATTGAGAATGAGTGTGGTTAGAAGAGAATGGCTGTAGTAAAAAGATGAAAGAGCAAAGCTTGCTTAATCATTAAAAATTAAACAGAGTAGTGGGAGCTGCTACTTATACAATATATTGTGATTTTAAGTCCACTGAATTTTTGTTAGGAACCGTTAGTTGGAACTTCTCTTAGATTGCACTACTGAAACAGCCTGAGGCATTGGAACACAGGACTGGCAAGTTTTGATGTTGTGACCAAGATCTGAATTAGAGGGTACCATTGGAGAAAGCAGGCCTGAAAGAAGTATTTCTGTGCCAAGGACAGTCGGCAGCATATAAGCATAAGGGCCTATCAGATAGACTTCCAAAAGAGCAGGCAGTGCTGCAAGAGATTCTGGGGGCATGGGGGGAATTGCCTTATTTTAAAAATTAAAAAAAAAAAAAAAATTAAAAAAAAATTTTTAACTCAGACAAGAAATTTTAATTCTGCATTTTAGACTCTGCAAATGCTTTAGAACCAATATTGGTTCTAACACATATATGGTATGCTCCTTTGACTAAACAAGCAACATTTTAGTTTAGCTCCTATTTTCCTTTAAAAACTTGGTTGCCAGAGAAAGACAAATATCATATGATATCAGTTATAAGTGGAATCTAAAAAAATGATACAAATGAACATATGTACAAAACAGAAATGGACTCACCAACATAGAAAACAAACTTAAGATTACTCAAGGGGAAAAGGAGTGGGAGATAAAATAGGAATTTGGGATTAACAGACACATACTACTATATATAAAGTAAACAACAAGGGCTGACTGTATAGCACGGGGAACTATATTAAAGATTTTGTAATAATCTATAATGGGAAAGAATCTGAAAAAGAATATATATTCACTTTTCTGTACACCTGAAACATTGTAAGTCAGCAATACTTCAATAAAAAAAATTGGTTGCCATTTAGAACAACATGAATGGACCTTGAGGGCATTATGCCAAGTGAAATAAGTCAAGGAAAGACAAATACTGTCTATATGATCTCTCTTATATGTGGAATGTAGAATCTAAAAATATATATATTATATATATTAAATTATTTTAAATATATAAATGTATAATATATCATATATAAATACATATGATATATAAGATATATATAAATATATATAATATATATAAAGTATATTTATATTCCATATATAAAAACTATATATATTTATATTTTTTTCTTTATATATATAAAACCAAACTCATAGACACAGACAACAAATTGGTGTTTGCCAGAGGTGGTGGGTGGGTGGGAGAAATGGGTGAATGTTTTTGTTTTTTAGTTTAAATAAATTTATTTTTTTAAAAACCATAAAATTAAAAATTGGCATGGCTTCATATTTTATCATAGGCTAAAACTGATTTCATTTTTTTAAATAGCTCTTTAAAAAATATATCACATAAAACCAAAATAAAACCAGGTAGTTTTAGCAAATGTATAATGACCTTTAGAAAATACGTTTTGGTACCCAGTTCAATTTTTTTTTTTTTAATCACATATTTCTGCTCCACTTTAGGACCTGCTGGTTTTAGAGTTCTGAGCAGCATTAGCCTTGTGAGGCCCCATCTGCCAGATCTGTTCCTCATCACCTTGTCTCATGCAGGAGACTTATGGAACATGTAAACCAATGATGAAGTACAAAAAGATTTCTCTGTCTCTCTGTCTCTGTTTTTTCCAATATCTCTTTCTCTCTGACCTTAGCTCCTAGCCAATAGATCCAATGCTGGGTATAAGTAGTTACACAAAAAGTATTAGTTTTCTTACCTTTTCTAATAAATTATTTCTAATGTAGAAGTAGATGGTGTATTTCCTTTCCACTAAGCCAGTTTTATCACTGGAAACTCATTCTCTTATTCACATGCTAAACAAACATTGATTGAACCTCAACAATGCTAGCCATAGGGAGTACAGACATGAACAATCTTCTCTGTGCTCATGGAACTCATAGTCAATGGGGGATGTGGACAAGAAACTGGAAATCCTAATTCAGTATGGTAAATGCTATGCTGATGCCTGCATAAGGGTGCTTTATGAACACAGGAAAGAGCCCTGTAACTTAGCCGAAGAAGGGAGGGGATTAGAAAAGAAGGAGGTTGTGATTAAGCTGTGTTTTTAAAGGATGAAGGAGATTTAGTTGAGGTGGAGAAAACTGGACAGAGTATTTAGATCAATAGTAGAGCATCAGCAAAGGAATAGTGGCAATGGGGGAAGGTCATTTTTATGGCTGAAGCATTGGCAGAGCATGGGGGTCGGGGAAGATGAGCTAGAAAGGAGCCATCAGCTGGGCCTTGCATGTCAGGAGTGCAGACTTTAATCCAAAAGCAAGGGGGACTTTAACCCAAACTAATGGGCATTGCAGCATTTTAAGTGAGTGAGTGGAGAGAGGTATTTGCGTTTTCTAAAGTCACTCAGGTAAGGTGGGGGGGGGGGTGTTCGTTGGGGTGAGAGGAAGCGCTTCCTTTGAGAAGATCAGTAAGGAGATACGTAGTAATCCAGCTGAGATAGGAAGAGTTTTTGAGCCCAGATACTAACAATGAGTTGCAGATAGAGAGAGACCGTAAGAGTTACTTAGGAGAAAGATCCTTTAAGGCTTGGAGGCTGATGATATTGCGGGGAGAGAATTTGAGAGATGGGAGAGTCAAGAATCATTTTCAGGTTTCTGGCTTGGGTAACCAATGGTGACCTTTACTAAAATTAGCATATAGAAGAAGATGATTTGGGAGTGAAATTATGAGTATGTTGAATTTGAAGGTCTATGGAATATAACTCGAGATGTCCAGGAGGCAATGTATGTGGAGCTCAGAAGAGTCATGTGAGCTGGAGAGAGACGGGGGACCTCTGTGGAGAGGAGCTTAGGTACAGCCATGGGTGAAGTTGAGACACCCAGAAAGAG
The DNA here is from genome assembly GCF_009873245.2 of Balaenoptera musculus. Taxonomy (NCBI): domain Eukaryota; kingdom Metazoa; phylum Chordata; class Mammalia; order Artiodactyla; family Balaenopteridae; genus Balaenoptera; species Balaenoptera musculus. The sequence goes on from NC_045802.1 coordinate 52,079,144, forward strand.
TAGAGGAAACTCAAAGTTAGTAATGCACGGATATGGACATTAGGTTACCTGTTATGTGATAATTCACTAGGAATGGAGCCCTCGTAGCTAGTGTGAATGTTTCAGTCCTTTAGAATAACAAACAAACATCTAACTGACATTTAAATTAATTCTCTTCTTGTTCACTATGCCTATGTGCCCTTTCTCTGTTTTGCGTTATTCTCTGCAACGATGTGACCTGTACTTTCCTGGTAATAACAAAACACATGTTACTGGATTAACTTAATGGTTTCCCTTCACTCTTAACCACCATCTACTTTGAAAATTTACTTATTTTTAAGGATTATTTTTGTCCCTTTTATTTCCATCATCTGATGTGTATTTTTTTTCTACCCCTAATTAAAATGTGGGCGTTTCACTTGTATCCAGCTCCACAAATTGAATATATGGATACAAAGGGGCGTGAACTTCCTCTTCAAGACCACTTTCACAAGAGCAACATGTGTATGCCTTCTTTCTTAGACGAAAATGATCCCAGTGTAAGCTGCCATTAGTAAGACAAGGGCTTTGATTAATTTCCCTAGTTGTAACAGTGCGTTTGCACAGTTCTCTGTAAACGTGCCTTGTTTTCTTTTGGAAACAAAGGTGGTCATCTCAGGGCTGAGTAGCTGCCTGTAGGGAGTTTCAGGCAGCATCAAGCTATATGCTGGACAATGGTGTATGCTCAGCCTCACTTCTCTGCTCTCTGGCCATCCAGAGTGTGTTGGGTGGCTCTCTTCCACCCTTGACTATTTTACCACTTACTCTTGTCCTTTTATTCTAATAGGAATCTAAGTCAACTCAGCATAATTGGAAGAGCATCTACTGTGCATAAGACACTGTGCCAAGTGCCAGAGATAATATCCAAAATGAGCTGCTGTCTCTGTTTTAGAGGGGCTTGTAATTTCATAAAGGATACAGATATTTGCATAAATAATGAAAGGGTTGGCATTTTTTTAAAATTTATTTATTTATTTATTTACTTTCGGCTGCGTTGGGTTTTCGTTGCTGCGTGTGGACTTTTCTCTAGTTTCAGTGAGCGGGGACTACTCTTCGTTGCGGTGCACAGGCTTCTCATCATGGTGGCTTCTCTTGTTGCAGAGCACGGGCTCTAGGTGCACGACCTTCAGTAGTTGTGGCATGCGGGCTCAGTAGTTGTGGCTCGCGGGCTCTAGAGCACAGGCTCAGTAGTTTTGGCACTCAGGCTTAGTTGCTCCATGGCATGTGGGATCTTCCCGGACCAGGGCTGGAACCCGTGTCCCCTGCATTGGCAGGCGGACTCAACCACCGCGTCACCAGGGAAGTCCAGGGTTGGCATTTTAAGTCTTTTCTTTCTTTGCCTTTTTATTAGATTCTTACTGAGGACCTATTTAATTTCACCTAGTGGAGAAAACCAGTTCATTTCACACTTTTGTTGGGGGGGTTTCCCCTGGCCACCCTTTCTAAAATAGCAGCCTCCCACCCAGACACACTCTCTGTCCCCTTTCCCTGCTAAACTTCTCTTTTTAATATTTATCATTATCTAACACAGTGTATATTTTACTTAATTTTCTTATCTATTATCTGTCTTCTATGCCATGACGACAGGGATTTTCACCAGCTTTATTCATTGCTGGATCCCCGGTGCCTTGGTAAATATTTGTTGAATGAATGAATGAATGAATGAATATCTAAATGCATGCACTTATTCTTTCAACAAATACCTAGCGTGTGCCATGCACTTGGGAGGAAATGATAAATAAAACTTCCATGATCCTGTCCTCATGTAGTTTACATTTGGTGAGAGAGATTGACATTAATGAAATAGTTACATAAATATGCAATTACAAACCTAATTGTACATCCTGTCCTTTAAAGTGATCAATAACTAATAACAACCCACTTTACGCTGTAAACTCTCAATTGTCTAAATCTCTTTATCTGCAAAGTAGAGAGATTTATCATAATCATATTGGTAAAGACAGTAAAATGGAACATTTTCTGGCAAACAGACATGTTTAAGAGCTAATATAACACTATACTGCCCTCTTCCAGTCTGTCTAGTATTTGGAAAATTAATTTGACAAAGGAAGTTAGTATCTTATACATATAACGGCATTTTCTTACCTGTTGGGAATATTTATCCAGTGGACGCCACCCAGATTAAAATGCTTAGAAGTGTGTGACTGCAGTTATATTCTGGATTAATTCATTTTCAGAAAAGCTTCTTGTTTCAACAAATGAAGTTTGGAAACTTTTGTTGCTACATCCAGTATATCAGATTTTTCAGCTTTAATTGTAGAATATTCTAAGCCCACTGAGTTTTATTGGCTTTTAAAATAAAATACAACCCAATCTGAACTTTCAGTTTCAAAACATACATGTTTTGTTCAAGAAGTGCTTTTGAAGTTTTACTTTATTATTTTAAAGGTTAATATCGTTCCTTTGACTTGAGATTGAATTTTTAGGAACAGACATAATAACATTAGTTTTTGTGGGATTAATTAAGAAAGGTGTTAATCAGTAACTGCTCAAGTTCCTCTTAGTTTCACTTGCCAAGGAATATAAATAATATTTGTTTGAAAGTTTCATCCATGATTAACCTCAAGATGTTAATGCTGCTCCTTCTGTTTCAATTCCTGTAATAAGCAATCTTCTGTGAAATAGTTGGTAAATAAAGTTGTCATGCATATTGACAGAAATAACTAAACTATCACTGCCCACTGCCCCTCCCCCCCCCCAATTTTAGGATTGCAGAATTAACATAGCACTTTTTAAAAAAAATCTAAATACATACCAGCTGCAGTCTTTAAAGTCTCATATCATTTTGTTAGCACAATGCCTGCCTACGTGAGCAAAAACATGGGAACTGCATCCCAACGCAGTTGACAAGATTTTTTATTTTCATGATTACTTCTCTGCCTTTTTTTATTTTGCCTGCAGGCAAAGGTTGGCATACATGTCAAGAGAATGTTCTCCAGCTGGGGCCTGCAGTACAGAGAATTGTATATACCAGAGGGCTCCTGGGACTCTAGGCAGATTATTATGGTAATATTGGAGGCTGCTGTCCTCTCCTTCCCACAGCTGGGCCGCCTCTCTCATTGTAAGTATTGAAGCAATACGTTTTGCAAATTATACGTTGGGAACAACAGGGACCCAGTAAAGTGAGGAAAAAGAGAAACATTGCAAAATGCTGCCTTTAATATTATGTTTTTCTTGTTCATCAAGCAAAATAAATTAAAGCTTTAATTTTTTTTAATTAAATGAGGATCATATATTGAAAAAAGAGCCATAAGAGGAGAAACTTAATATTGATTTTATTGAGTGAGAGTTTTAAGAAAATATCATTGTGGAGAAATTAGACAGTAGCCTGATTCAAGAGAATCATGGTAAGATTACATAATAGCTTTTCTTATGGATTTCAAAAATCCTTTTGAGTCCAATGAAGCTGGGTTAGCAAACACTGCACAAAAAATATCATTTTAATTAGGGCTAATGTGATCTCGTCATGGTCCAGCTGTTTCACGCAGGATGAAAATGCATGTTACTTTATTAGTAATGTATCTTAGAAAAAATGTCACTTCTGATTTCAAGCATTTGTTATTAAAGTACATTTTAATATAATAGTAGAGCAACATGATTGATTTGGCGAAATGAGGCATTAGTGAAATTCAGGCAAAAGGGCTTAAAAGCCTTCTTAATTGAGGAAGAAATGTTTTCCTCTCTCTGGGCTTCCTTTCTGGAAACATTAATAACAAGAGTCATATTTCTATTGAGGATTTTGAAGACATATCATGTAAAAGAGTGTTAAAATGTCAATAATTCACAAATTAGCACATTTTCCCATCTGGAGCACAAAGTTACTTCCTCAATTTAAAGTTTTAGGTTAATTTTAACAAATGCTCTGCTGTTTCAGTTTTCAATAATGAATTTAAATTTATTCATCAGCAAACATTTCCATGTCTCTCTCGATAGAGAATCTACAACTCATTCTTTTGGATTCAGCTTTCATTATTCCAGCGAGTCTTAACCCAACTTTTTCATCAAGACATGAACCCCTGCATCCTTAGAAAGAGAGCTACCTCCTGATTTAAAAACTTAGGCTCAAATCTTTCCCTTAAATTCTTATTTGGTTTAGCAAGACAGTCTTCTCACACAAGAGAATAATATTAAGTACAGTATTTTTATTTGTAATACGTGTTCTATTTCTTTGCCATAGACCTATAAAATAGCTCACTATGTGCAATCTTGTGCCACACTAAGATATTTATCCAACCTATTTATTTGATATCATGCCGATATATTTTAGCTTGTTCTTGATAGGGGTGTTCAGATATAATTTACTCCTCTCAGCTAGAAATTCATTTAGGAGGAATTTAGTAAATCAAAGGCTGGTAGGAAATGATGATCAACATAAATGCCAGCCTCTATGATCTTTACTGAATTATAGCTATCATTTGGAAGTGGTAGTAGAGGAGGGGGGGGGAAGCCAGCAATTCTCTATTGTTTTTCACCACTGCTTCTCATTTTTCCAATCACTGTCTCAGGGTTTAGTCAAAAAAGAACACAAATACTCAACTTGATTGATGCAACCAGGGAACTTATTTGTCTGTTGCAAGCCTCCACTGCTTGATGCAGGATAGCACTGTTTTACTGTCCTTTTAATTCTTCTTGTCATATGGACTCGAGCAAATTGATTCCTTTGAAAGTCTGAGATAATGAACCAAAAGCAACTTTTGATTTTATAAAATAGGCTCTTTTCTCCATGATTTTTTTTCCTATGCTTTCTTGGTGAAGGAGAGCCTTTGTAGGCAGAACAATTTTATAGTAAGTCTGTTTAAGGGTTAAGCAAACAATCCTTTTGAACAGGGGCCCATCACACACGTGCACACTCACATTATTTTTCTACATATAATGTCCTGTTGTCGTGAATCGTGGTGATGAGGTTCTCTTGTGATTTTACTGGTAAGAGAATGTGGGCACCATGAAACCTTGAGAAAGGAGTAGAGGTTTGCTTCCCTATTTCTTTGGTCACACTGATTCTCATACTGTGTGCTTCACTCATGGCAAGTGGGTGAAATGATATTTCACATCAGATATATTCTCCTTATTTTTACTTTGAAGTTTTAGTTATATGGAAGCATGCTTTTTGGGGTGATATTCTTCATGTATTGAAAATACTGGTGTCTATCTGCCTGCCAGCACTACTAGCCTTTACCTGCTGGGAGCCCAGCAGGAGAAAATAAAAACCCAGCAATGGATGCAGGATATTTTTCTCTCTTTCACACACTATCTAGAGATATGTATGGAGAAGATTGGGGTCAAGATCCAGGTTTGGATTTCTATCATACAAAAGACAAGATTCCTGTAATGCCAAGCCGATATACAGAGCTAGGCAGCAATGGAGGGGGTCGTGGTGGCTCTTGGTCCTAGCAATGGGCTAGGTGGCTTTCAGGAATAGTGTGGCACCATTGAAGATATTCACGATATTCAGTATGTTCGATTCCCATCACTCAATCTTTATTGAATGTCTACCATGTGCAAAGGTGTGGGCTAGGCATTGTGGGGTATTCAGAAGAAAGTGGAGTTAGAGTTTCTGCTTTCAAGGAGCTTCTGTTTTGTTAGAGAGACAAATAAAGATGTGGCTAGATTCTGAATGACAGACCTCAAGGGCTATAGGACACCAGAGTGGTCACCATGGATTAGAACATCAACACGGATTTCAGAAGTCAGGGCTGGATAGGAATGTCAACTTCCAGGAGAGAGTAAAGGAAATAAGTCAAGGGACTGAAGTGAGGATGCAACGGAATCATTTTATAAAGTGGAGAGTGTCTCAGCATCAAATGAAGAATCTCAGTCCACTCTGTAATTTAGGAGACAGCTTAGTGATACATTTTAGTGGGGACACTCTCCCAGAACATCAATCTGTAGGAATATTGACACAGATACAGCTGGGTGGAAGGCTGACTTCCCAGGCCAAGGAAATTAACATCTCACTTGTACTGACTCCATTTAAATTTAAAATTACTTCAAAGTCTTGGGAAGTTCCTATCTGTGGCCAAATTCTCCTGGAAGTAGTGCTCATGTATCTGGCTCCATGCAAGCAGATTTAGTTTGTAGAACTTGACACTTTCTCCATCATTTATTGACTATAAAATCTTTTGACCAAAGTAACATTTTTTCTCAATGAACACCAATGACTTCTACATAAATATCTCCTTTCACAGTCCAAGGAAAATTGGGGAATGCTAAAGCAGTCCAGAAAAACATGAAAGGCAATGCCAACAAAATTCTGCCAATACTTCTTGCAAGTGAAGAATCACACTTAAATATTTTTGAAGACTTGCCAACATAATTAAGGACTGAGAATTTCTTTCAGGTGACTGGTTCCTTGGCCTTGCTTTTAAAATTTCATTGATATCTTTTATGAGTAAAAACTTTCCTTCTGTTTAAGCTTCCTTCAGAGTCAGCTTTTCTCCTACATCGCTTTTTCCAAAGCACACTCATGGAAAAAAAAAATGGTATGGTAACCTGGGTAGCTTCTTTTGAATACCCTCCTACGCATTGAGAGACTCCCAACTACACTGCTCTCATTTCATCACATACCATTTCAAAATTAAGTTTCAGACATCCTTTGTCAGTATAGGTTTGCATTTTTATGGGCTCCCTGGCCTACCTCCTCATCTGTCATCAAGATATTAAAGTGAAGTCTTAACATGAACCTTAGGAGGCTTTGGCAGCATCAGTTAATCTGGGTCTAGTCTGCACTGAGTAAATAATACTGTATGGAAGACGTGAAAGATATATACAGTTGACCCTCGAACAATACGGGTTTGAAATGTGCGGATCCACTTACACGCCAATTTTTTTCAAAAGTAAACACTCCAGTACTGCACAATTCATGGGTTGGTTGAATCTGAGGATATGGAACCTCAGATACGGAGGAACTGAGTCTATGCGGAGGCCGACTCTAAATTATACTTGACTTGTCGCCTGCATGGATGATTGGTGTCCCAACCCTTGCGTTGTGCAGGGGTCAACTGTGTCTGTATTTATTATGGATGTATGTGTTTATTTATATACTATTTGTTTGTTTGTTTGTTTGTTTATTTATTTCTATAAATGTTCAACGTGTGGTTTTCTGAGCAGAACTTGCTAAAAGTGCAAATTTCTGAGCCCTACTGTAGACTTTCTGAATCAGAATTTCTACGAGTAGAGTTTAGAGAATCTGTGCTTATCACAATAGTTGATACTTACATACAGCAAAATATGAGATCTGCCAGTACAGAACTTTCACAATGCAAACAGTCTTTGCATTTAATTTAAGAGGAGACTGGACTGGCCAATAGGCAGTGACACATAGAAATATCGGATTAATATCCATGAAATTCAGGCTAACACACTCATAGCATCATTTGATGTCAGCTGTGGTTTTAGGCTTTTTGACAGATATTGTCCCTTTTAGCCCCCACAATACTGTTATGGGGGCAGGTGTCTTATTTTTCCATTGTTCAGATAAGTAAATTAGCTCAAAGAGGTTTGTGCCTGTCTGGAGATCACCCAGGAATTAAATGACAGAACTGGGATTCAAACCACTACCTCCCAGCTACTTCCACAGTGCCCTGCACTGGTTTCTCTCTGCTGCCCAGTGGGAGCCTCACGCAGCTTCCTTGCTAATCAGCTGCTATAGGCTTAGGAAATCAAGTTCTTTTTACCAATAATGTAGAGAACACCTAATTAAGAGGAAACCTCTACTAATGCTAACATTACACAGTACACTCAGATTCCTTCTTTTGAACTACCTCTGCCCTCATTAGCACAGCCATGTGAAGGGTGAGTGGGTGTGAGCCGACAGACACACGTAGAGAAAACTTAACACTGAAGACATTGAAACTTAACCTACATTTAGTTTATGAGGCTATGGAAAACCAGAAGGGCAGTGTAAGGGCCATGGTAAGGTACATGCATGAGAGAGAATATCAGCACTACCCAGCCAACCCTTCCAAACCTTATCAAACTCTACAGTAAAACCTTAGTTTGCAATATGGCAGCGTGAATAAAGACAGTGCTCTGGAGTCAGATTATCTGGGTATAAATCTGCCTCCTGTTCCTAATAGCCGTGTGACATCAGGCAAATTGCTTATATTTCCTGAGCCTTGGTTTTTCCACCAGTGAGATGGGAACAAAGTCATCTTTATAGGGTTGTTATGGAGATTAGATGAGATGGTTCATGATGAACTTTTGGGACAGTGCATGACACATGCTAGCATATTCCATAAATGTTAGCCACGTTAAAAAAATTAAGCTCAGCATCTGGACATAGTAGACCCTCGACGATGTTTGCTGAATACTAGGCTACATCATCATTCTTGTTCCCCTACCTTCAGGGGAACCGTGCCCTTTAATAGTTCCTCTTTCTTTCTCTCTATCTGTTTAAAGACTGACTTGATATTAGTCATTTTACTAAATAGATATTCTTTTTTAGAACCTAGATGGATTCTGTCCTATTCTTAGGAAATGCTGGTTTTTTGGAGATGGGAGAGTAAGTTGGTGGAGGAAAGAGAAGGAGAAGGGGAGGATTCTTTTAGTCATAGTTCTGTGACCTGAGCACACACTGGGTTGTCCCATCTCACTGGTCCACATCACTTTCCTCTTCACCCTCGCCCTCAGTTTGGTATTCTCTCTCTGCTTCAAGGCAGTCAGATGCTGGGGATCACTGTCTTTTGTCTTCTACTCTTTTAAAAATTGAAGTAAAGTTGATTTACAATGTTGTGTTAGTTTCTGGTATACAGCAAAGTGATTCAGTTATACATATACATAAATAATCTTTTTCATATTCTTTTCCATTATGATTTATTACAGGATATTGAGTATAGTTCCCTATAGTAGGACCTTGTTGTTTACTTTATATATAGTAGCTTGTATCTGCTAATCCCAAACTCCTAATTTATCCCTCTCCAACCTCCTTTCCCCTTTGGTAACCATAAGTTTGTTTTCTATGTCTGTAAGTCTGTTTCTGTTCATTTGCATCATATTTTAGATTCCATATATAAGTGATATCATATGGGATTGGTCTTTCTTTTTCTGACTTACTTCACTTAGTATGTCTTCTACTCTTGAGTTGTGCTTGTCCAGGACTTCAGCTCACCCTGATTCAGCCACCCCTTCCCCACCTCGTTCCAGCTCATGAACACTGCTTTTTTGGGGAAGGGGGTTGGTCATACTTTAACTTGGAAACTTTCAAAGCCCAAGTGTAAATAATTAATTAGGCTAAAGCAATTAAATTAGCAGTAACTTAGATAGAGCCAAGAATTATGTAGGTGGAAATTAGGAACTTTGCAATAAATTGTTTTCTTCTTGTTTTTTTCCTTTGACAAGTAGAAACTCAAACAAAGCTGCTGTGTTTGGGTGCTCGCAGAATCCACATAGGGAACCTATTCAACCACAGAGACTTGACCACCCCGTTCCCCCAACAATCCTGCCACTCCCTCCCCTCCGCCCCCTGCAGAGCGCCAACCCTAAAAGAATAAGAAGTAGAAACCATAACCAGTGTGTGTGTGTGTGTGTGTGTGTGTGTGTGCCTGTGTATTTTTGAATAAATTTTTTCAATTCTTTCTGCAAATTATTGGAAAATGACCAAGTGATTTTTTTTCTCTGAAATCTCAGAATGAATATAGCTTTGTGTAACTAGGTTTTGTTGTGTCAGAGGCTTTTTTGCAAGAAGTAGTAGCAGACTATCTTAATACCTTAAATTTATATTTTGAAATTGGTATCTGCAATGTTTAGTATATTTGGACTATTTTATTCTGTGACTGCGATTGTAATAGAAAAAAAGTGTTCTTTTGCATTCATGACAGTTCTGAGTATAGTCAGCATGGGATTAAATAAAAGAAGATTTCTAACTGCTTCAGAATTCCTGTTTATGTGTACTCTATGAAAAGTTTTCTTGAGGGACTTTTATTTTCTGATTCTTTATCAATTTTATTTCTCCATGTATTATGTGGTGCATTACTGCTATTATTATTATTGTTTATCTCTACATCACTATTGAATGCAGTAATGCATTTTCCCTACCCTAGATTTTATTTTGCCTAGCATAAACAGCATCAAAATTTAAATATTTATGGTAGGGATCATTTTAAGAGGTATTTTTCTTTTCCTCCTAACCACTTCTAACACAAGACATTGTAAGAGAACAATATGAGAAAGTGAAGATAATATTTGTCTTTATTGGTGTTTTCATGCTGTTTTCTAGCTGATTTATATCATTATTTAATGCCAAAATGTGAGACCTGATAAAATAATAATGCAGGAGGCTGTATGCTTGCTTGGTTTTTATTGTATCAATTTGTATTGAAAATGCATAAAATATTTTAAAAATAATAATGCAAAAATTAATTAGGTCTGTTGAACACTGGGGTGTTCATCTTGACAGTCCTTGGATAACTGTGCTTTGGTTCTGGGGAGAATGCACTGTTGATGTGGAAGAAATGAAGACTTGGTTGGAGGGAGATTAAAATATCAACTCTCACCTCTCACCCCCAAGTATTTTAATTTTCTTCAAGAAGCCCACAGAGGGTTTATGGGTTGTCAAAGTGCTTGTTATTAGGCAGGGATTAATCAACAAATATTTATTACAGACCATTTACTAAGTGCTTTTTTTTTTTTTTTTATAAATTTATTTATTTATTTTTTGGCTGCATTGGGTTTTTTTTTTGTTGTTGCTGCACACGGGCTTTCTTTAGTTGTGTCGAGCGGGGACTACTCTTCGTTGCGGTGCGCGGGCTTCTCATGGCGGTGGCTTCTCTTGTTGCGGAGCACAGGCTCTAGGCGCGCGGGCTTTAGTAGTTGTGGCACGTGGGCTCAGTAGTTGTGGCTCGTGGGCTCTAGAGCGCAGGCTCAGTAGTTGTGGCGCACGCGCTTAGTTGCTCTGCGGCATGTGGGATCTTCCTGGACCAGGGCTCGAACCCATGTCCCCTGCATTGGCAGGTGGATTCTTAACCACTGCACCACCAGGGAAGCCCCCCACTAAGTGCTTTTCGCCTGTATTATCCAATGTCATCCGTACACCAGCTCTGTGAAGTAGGAACTAATCCTCACGTTGAAATGACCAACCATTGACCCGATAGCCAGTTAACAGCAGAGCCTGATTCCAACTTCTGGAATGTATGTTGTTACTAGGTAGTAGGGCCTGTGCTAAGTGTTTTATGAATATACTGTACAATTCTCACACCAGTCCTCCAAGATGGTGCTATTATGTTCATTTAGAGATGATCAGATCAAAGCTTAGAGAGGTCAAGAGGCTTGCCCGACATAGCGCAATTTGTGGTATTGGATTGGAACTGAGGCACAGCTTGTCCCAAGGCTGCATTAAAACTCCATGCTGCCTCTGTGTTCTTTGCCCTGGCTTCCAAAAGAAACCTCACCATGTATTATCCATGTTTAATTCTTCCAATCAGCAATTATTTACCAACATTCCTCAGATCAACAGTAAGAATTATTAAAGGCATGTGAGATAGCTCCTGTCCCTTCATGTGGATTAAAAAGGAACCACATTTGGGATCTTTTATTACAATTTCTTTTTTTAATTAAAAAAATGCTAAAGAAGAAGATCTTTCAAGATCTATGTAGTAAGGTGTATTAGTGAGCATTTGTAATAGTACATTGTCTCAGCTAAGGCAGAAAGAAGCAGACTTCAGCTGTGAAAGGGGAATGCAAATTAATAATGACCACCATTTATCCTGCTCCTGCTGGGTACAGACGAGGGACAAAGGAAGGATACATGAAGAATGCAAGACAAAATTCTTGTTATTGTGGTACTTGTAATCCAGCAGAGCAGACCAAATCTCCATGTGGGTTCAGTGTGTATGTTGTATACTACAAGAGGAATCCTGTTTTTATTTGGCCATTTTATATTTTCCATCTCCTTGGTGCAATCCTAATTCCATAAGTGTATTAAACATCTATAATTAGGGAATTTTAAATAACCAGAAAATATTTTTGCTTGCAGTCAAAATAGAGTAATAGGGATCAGATTTATCCTCCCACCTGAAACCAAATAAACCAGGCAAAATATTTAAAACAACAAAGGACAATAAACCCCAAGAGGCAGGAAACAAATATGGTGAGTTCTATGATTGCTCCAGCTAACTGCATGGAGAGAGTTTCTAGGCTCCAAATCAGAAGAGAGGAACCCAGGCTGTAATGGGCAGACTCCCTGAATTGAGGAGACAGAGCTGTGAGTCTGGGGAATTCAAAGTGGCTGGAATTCACAGGACAGAGTATTTGAGAAAGAACTTCAGAGATACTTCCTTGAGTAGTCATGCATATGAAGAAACTTCCCACAACTGGGGAAAGTGCCACCTGAAAGAATTAGAGAGAAAAATGCCTGGCATATCCATAGGGCTAGGAATATGCCTGTTCCCAAAAGCCAGACCAGAAAAACATTATAATTCATGGAATATCAGTAGATTACTCAGAAGAGATTTACCTCAGAAGTGTGGAAAAATTAGCCCTGTTATAAATAGAGCTCTGATCTCATCTACCAAATATCAAAAGCAAGACTTGAAAAGATCAGACTGTTTTCATGTGACTTAACTTCATCCCAGAACAAAGCTCAAGAATATTTAATATTTATAGGAATACAAAATATCCGGCATCCAACAAGGGAAAATTCACAATGTCTGGCATCATAAGATCACCAGGCATGCAAAGAAGCAGGAAAATATGATCATTAATGAGGAGAAAAATCAATAAATCAAAACCAATCCAGAACTCACATAAATGTTAGAATAACAGACAAGGACATTAAAATAAATTTTTATGGCTGTATTTCATGTTTAAAAAGTCAAGTTAATTGACCATATCAATTGTTGATGTGGATGTGGAGGAACAAAAATTTCATATGCTGCTGGTGAGAATGTAAGGTGGTACCACCATTTTGGAAGAGTTTGGTAGTTTCTTAAAAATTTAAACCTGCCCTTCCTTTATAATCTAGCCATTCACCTACCATATATTTACCCAAGAGAAAAGAAAGCCTATGTCTATGCAAAGACATATATAAATGTTCATAGCAGCTTTATCTGTAAGAGCAAAAACCTGGAAACAATCCAAATGTCCATCAACAGATGAATGGATAAACAAGTTGTGGTATTTCCATGTAATGGAGTATTACTCAGCAAAGAATAAGAATAAACTATATATGATACATGCAATAAAAATGGATGAACCTCAAAATAATTATGCTGAGTAAAAGAGACCAAAACAAGAGTACATATTGTATGACGCCATACAGCATATCATACTGTATAATTCCATTTATTTAAAACTTTAGAAATTGCAAACTGATCTATAATGACAGAAATCAGAAAAGTGGTTGCTTAGGAGTCAGGGAAGGATTATAGCAAGGCATGAGGAAATTTCTGGGGATAGCTAACTTGATTGTGGTTATGCTTTCATGGGTGCATAGATATATCAAAGCATCAATTACAAATTTTAACTATGTGCACTTTATTATATGTCAATTATACCTCCATAAAGCCATTAAAAAAACTCTAAGAACAGAAAAAGTATAAATAAGGATAAAAAATAATAAGAAAAGAATCATTTGTAAAAAAATCAGCATTTTTAGCTGTTTAGCACTTTATAAGCTCATTCGTATTTTTGTACTTGAGAATTTTGTCCCCCTCTTAGTATTACTTTTTGTTATGTTTTCCATTTGTAAGAGTGATTTAATGACTGGCCCTGTATGAGACCCTCCAGATATGTGACATTTATCTTTTTTTAAGTTTTCTGCTTTTGGGGTTCTCATCAAGGGTGGTCATTACCACTCTCATTTCTAAAAATTGTTTAGGCTTGGCCTAGGCCATTTCCTTTTTTTTTTTTTTTTTAGACTTGTATATTGTGAAAATCAACAAAATAAACACCAGTGAAATATTTATATTATAAGTCTCTGTTTTTTGACGCATTTTCTGATGTTTGGGTGTATGTATTATATTGGGTGTATTCAATATATACTCATTATTAAAGTCATTGATCATGTTAATTAGCAAATGGAGGTCAAGAATTCTAAATACATTCCCTTAGGGCAAAAAAAGACCAATGAGAAAGCACGTAGAAATACAGATTGGTTTGAGAATGCCTTCAAGGTATGCAGGAAAATACATATCACAGAGTTTTTAAAATTAAACCAATAAGAATAATATAAAACAATGATTTTCGAACCTCGTTACATATTAAAATATCATATTAAAAATACCATGGCTGAGCCCCAACCTATACTGATGGACTCAGAATCTTTGGGGATGGGATCTGTGCTAGTAATTTCATGAATCTCTCCATTCAATTCTAATCATGCTGCCAGGGTTTCAAGAACCTCCAGTATAGTTGTACAGACAGATCACGGGCTTCTAAAAAGACTTCCTCTGCCACTTTCAACCTGAATGGCCCTGGGTGAGTGACAATGAAAGTCGTGCTCAACTTTGACTTTGGAGTCACCTGCAGGGTTTTTAAAACTACACGTGGTAGGTCTCTCCCCGAGAGCTTCTTGAATCAGTGGACCGAGGTGCAGCCTGGGAGGGAGCTATTGGTAAGAAGTTGCTCCGGTGATTGTAACATGCGGCCAGAATGATGAACCACCGTTCTTAGATGCGCTTCCTCATCTATGATGTGGGAATAATACTTCATATCTTGTGTGTGTGTGTGTGTGTGTGTGTGTGCGTGCGCACGATGCTTTCATGAAATAATATGTGTTAAGCACTTTGTATAGCTGTTCGGCTTATAGCAAAAGGTTGATAAAAGGTAGTCATTATTTTTGTGTTTTCTGAAATGCCTAAACTCTAGAAAGGTGGGGTCCATGTGAGAGAACACCACACCCATGAAGGCTCTGCCAAACCCTGGAAAAGTAGACTCTATATTTTTAAAAAGTCTAAACCCATGAAGGACTGTATGAGGGGATGTTATTTTATATAGAATAGAGCTGAGGTATAATGAGGCTTTGTCAGTTTCAGAAGCAAGCGTTATTCCCTTTGAGGAAGAAATGTGTCTTATGAGAAAACTATTTGTTTGAAATGACACTAATACAAGAACCCAGGGAGACTGGTGGGCTTGTACCCATTCTCACTCAGGAGCTGGTTGAAATGGGTTAGTTCATGAAAAAATCTGATTTTTTTTTTAAAACGTAAGGCTCTCTAGTGATCAGTGAATTTGGCTGTTAAATACGATGCTTTTCTATTGTGAGAGAAAAGTCACTAAAACAAAAAAACAAAGTGCCTCATAAGTGCCCAGACTTGAGCACATAAATAAGAGCTTGGGCCAGGACTGCCTGGGACTGACTCAAGTTGGCTGCTCTAAAACACTGCAGTATAAACAGTCTCATGCCGGTAGTCCTGGGCTATTACCACCATCATCACTCATGTACCTAGACCTTCACCATGACCTCACCACCCCCTTCTCTCAGCCTCTCTCTGCCTCAGCCTCTCCTATGGGCAAGATGTTATCTTTTGGAGGTATTACTTTGATACTATAATTCTCCTAAGAGCCTACATTAACTTCTAGTCCCATCAAAATAAACTTTCCATCTTGGGGTGTACAACCAGCCTCCAACTCACCCCTTACTCTAATTACCTTGTTTCCCAGGACAGTCGAATCCAGCTGGACACACCTACCTGTCATCACCTGTGTGAGCTCTTTCCTCTCGCACCTGGCATTTCTTGAGCCTTCAATTTGTTTAGTCATGGTGTCAGGCATGGTGTCATTATCCCCATGTGAATAATGAGGAACTTGGGGATCAGAGATATTAAGTAATTTGGCCAAAGGCACACAGCTAGTAAGTGGTAGAACTATGGTTTGTACCTGGTTTTGTTCCCAAAGCCCATGTTTTTTCACTGTTAGTATATCACACTCTGTAGGTTTCCCTCACCAAGAGGCATAATTTAAATTCTTTAAAAAGCTATTAATGATTTATTTTATGCCACCCTGATAAATCTTCTTGATTCCGGCCACCGTAACAAGTATAGTTGAGACACTCTCCTTTATTCGAGCTTTCTAGTTTCCCAAATATATTAATGAAAACCTGTGGAAATATTTTTCTTTTTTGGGGGGGGGATGATTTCTGTGTTACTATCATTCCTATTAAAGTTTCATTTATTAGACTCTGTCTCAAGGAGAGGAATTGCTCCATTGTCCTCATAGAGCCTAGTAAAGATTTTGTAGCAAAAATATGTCAGCTACCTTCAGAGCAGTGTGTTGAGAGTAATATCAGGCAGAATGCAGCCAAATCAGCATATTTGGAGAGTCTATTATGTGTTCTGTGAACACACAGTGTGTGAGTGATGAATGGTCTCTGCCGCCAAGGAGCTTATAACCTAGTGGTAAAACATGTTGAAAATAACAGCAGTGATAATTTCCTGTAAATTAATTCTATATTAATTGAATTGTTAAAACTATTTAGGGTATGTAATTTACCCAAACACACACAAAACAGGGACAGATACTTTCATTTGAATTTCTCCAGTGGGAAACCAAACCACAGAGTAGATCTGTAACTTTCTTCTGGTCTTCTGGTGGGAACAGCTCAGACTCACTGCTCTCTGGCCAGCTGTGCAATAAGGCTGATAACCCTGTGCTTGACTGTGTCCCTTTGCAAGTGAGAGCTAGGGGGAAATTGTGAAATTTTTATTCTTAGGATTGTTTAGTGAGGATTGATGGACTTCTTGGGAATTTTCCCAAGTTTAATAATTAGAAGAGAAGAACATATAAATTAGGTTTTTAAATTTTTAAATTTAAATAGGTTTAAAATTTTAAAGGAACTCTTAACACCCTGCACTTTAAAGTTAGGTGACCAGCGTTTCTTTATTATGTTACCCCAGACTAACTACGCTACATGGACAAGTGTTTCAGGTTAGTCTCAAAATAAGGCATCATAGAGCAGTTGAACACATATTTACTGAGGGCCTATGATGTGCTGGGTACAGTGGTGAAAAAGAAGGGCTCGTTCTCTGATCTCATGGAGCTTCTATTCTAGTTGAGGGAGGTGACAAGGAGAAGATGACAGGAACTAAGTAAACCACTCAGTAAAGATGTTCTATGAAGAAAATAAAATAGGATAGTGTGATAAAGGATGTGTCTGGGACTAAAGTTGATCAGGGAAGTTCTCACTTAGAGATGTCTTTTGAGCTGAAATCTGAGGGGAGAAAGGAATTAGCCATGTGAAGATTTAGGAGGACTCTTCAGAACAGCAAGTACTAGGGCCCTGTGGTAGGAACAAACTTAATATGCACAGAACAAAAAGCCAGTGTGGCTGGAGCAGACTAAGTCAGAGAGAGGGAGAGTAGTAGAATAAAAGCGACGGGCTGCATCCATGGAGGAGGGACTGAGGATTTGAGCTCTTGCTCTGAGTGAAATAAAGAATAGGCTTTTGGTAGAGGTGTGTTTTGCTTTGAAAGTAGTTATGTTTTGGGAGGATTACTCTGTCTCCGGTGTCGAGAATAGACTATAGAGGGTGAAGAGTAGCAACAAGGAGAACATTTAGGAAACTACTGAATAACCCAAGAGAGAGAGGTGGCTTGGATGACGTGGTAACTGTGATAAGAAGTGGTCAGAGACTGGATATGTTCACATGATATCTTGATATGAGAGAAAGAAAGAAGTCAAAAAGGACTCCAAGTTGTCTGGCCTCAATAACTGGAAGTTTGGGGGTGGCCATTAACTGAGGTGGGGAAGGCTGTGAGTTGAACAGTTTTGGGGGCAAGACCAGGGGTTCAGGTTTAGGTATGTGAAGGATGAAGTGTGCCAGTGGAAATGTCAGTAACCATTGGATACAGAAGTCTGGAGTTTGAAGTCTATCCTAGAGATCTATACACTGGGCATTGAGAGCACATCTGGAGCATTTAAAGCTGTGGGGTTGGGTGAAATCTCCCACGGAGAGTTAGGTCCTGGGGAGGGGACCTGGGGAGGGGATGCAGGACAGATGAAGAGCTGGTCCTCATGAAGCTTGCTTTCCAGAATGTGTCGAGGAAGACTCTTAGAGTTTCTGTCTTGTGATCCCGTCCTTTCCTTCAGGCTGATTTGGTTTGATTTCCTCTATTTTTCTTGGGTCTACTATCACGTGACAGTATTCACTGATTTCTGAAACTGCATGGATAGTTAACACCAGGATAAACAAACAAAAAAATGATCTTAAGTAATGGGGACCCATCCACAAATTTGGAGGAATCACTTTACTGAAGAAGACATACATATGTACAGCGTTTAATGGAGCTAGAGTGTCTCTTCTACTATGCTGTTCATATAACATTTTGAATTAGAATCTAGGAGGAACAATGATTCTGCCATAACATGTCTTCAGCTTTAAAGTTGGTCTCTTGCCCCTTTCAATTGTGGAGTCCCTAAATCCAAATTTTGTTTAGGCTTGGAAGATGTTAGCCACACCCATGGGGAATTTTTAAATTAAGGGTTTGAATATTTCTATGCATTAAAAATTGTGCTTTCTGGGAGCTCTTTTGTTTTTAACTCTCAAATGATAGTGTAAAGACAAAGATGAATTAAAAATAAGAAGCTTAATTCTCCCTGTTGAAAATAAGGGAAAAGATTTCCCTCCCCTCTTTTTTCCTTTGAGCCTTTGCTTGAGAAAACTTGTAATTGTATGGACTTTCTCCTCTCTTTGAAATGGATATAAATCCTTTTGAAGACTAGATTAGCATTTTGTCAGCTTTATGACCTGGGAATGTCTTTCTCCAGGACTGGAGAGCCAACTCTTTGAAATGTAAACATCAAGAGAGATAGAGCCCCAATCTCCCAGTTACTGTAGGAGGGTAGAGGCTCACTTCCAGTGGGCGCTTTGCTTGAACTTGAATCACTACCTTCTGCTGGAAAGAGATGAGAAGTTGTTTTTCCTCTGGATAAATCCACTTGGCTAACACAGATGGTCACCCCAATTACCAGGTAAAGTTAGGATAGTTTATGTGTGACAATGGTCCTGTCAAGTCCTCTGACTTGAAGACTAGTTATGGCTTATCTTGAGAACATGTGTGGGAAGGGTTATATCTGCTTGGCTATATAAAAGGGTCAAATTTCCTTCTGTCTTTTCATATCTTAGCAGATAGCTTGGGATGCACATCATGTTCTGGTTTAATGTGTTCTCAATAACAGAAGTGTTTTCTTTCTCTACTACTTTCACAGAGAGGATTTCTGAGTCAGGAGAATATTTTGTTTTTAATTTTACTGCCCTGACATAAGTTTCCAGTAAATAACCAAATTCCTGACATGCTTTGGTTTTCTAAAATCTCCTTTCAAACATTCATGGGTGATCCGCTTCTGTTGGATATTCTAAATGACTTTTTGCTCTTAAGTAGAGTTGACATTTGAAAACTAGATTATCCCCACTCTTAGGGATAATTCTAATCACTGTACTCTTGTTATAATTAATATCTTGTTCTTTGAAAATGTTATACTCACATACTAAGGATAATCACTAAGGGATTTAGGGTCCTATTAAGGTTCTGTTGTTGCAGGTATTAGTTTGCTAGGGCTGCCATAACAAAGTACTGAGTGGTTTAAATAACAGAAGTTTATTTTCTCACAATTCTGCAGTCTAGAAGTCCAATATCCAGATGTCTGCAAGGTTGGTTTCTTCTGAGGCCTTCTCCTTGGCTTGCATCTGACCACCTTCTCCCTGTGTCCTCACATGGCCTTTCCTCTGGGCATGTTTGTGCCCTAATCTCCTCTTCCTGTTAGGACACCAGTCAAATTGGATTAAGCCCCACCCTAATGACTTTATTTTAACTCGTTATTACCTCTTTAAAGACTCTATCTCCAAATAGAGTCACATTCTGAGGTACTGGAGGTTAGGACTTCCACCTAAGAATTTGGGGTAGACACAGTTCAGTTCAAAACAGCGTACACATACAAGTTGCTATTCAAGTATGTGCAAAGGTAGTTTGGTCAAAGCACCTGGGAGACTAGAATGTGACAGTCAATTAAAATAACGTTTATGGGATTAGCATCCAGCATTCTACTTGTCTTAGTCACCAGAACCATTATTTCTGAATTTATACCGTATGTTTCATTTCTCTTTTTTATGTAAGAAAATGGGATTGGTTTTGAATAGCTCTCAGTTCCTTCAAAGGAGGGACAAAGTATTTTATGAAAAGTATATCCCAAGTCTTCTGAAAATGTACCCCAAGTCTTTTTTTTGTAACTTCAAGTTGACATAGTCAGTTACCTCTGAAACACGGCAGAATAAAAGGTCTTTGTTGTCAGCTCCACCCTAAATCACATGCCTGCGAAGGTAGCCCCCAAATGGTACTTATGGCCCCTAATTAAAACTCAGTTCTCTTGATGATCACTATTATATGTATGGGGGAAGAGATAACAGATGTACACATTTTTTGACCTCTGCATATACTTGCATTCATTAAGAAATCAGTTCTTTCCCCCAAGCACATTTTGGTGACAGGCAGATTGACTTGCCACCAGGCCTGACCCTTGGAGGGAGGAGGAGGAGGATGAAGAAATGCTAAAAGGTAGATGTATTTTTCTCCTCAGACATTATATTTGTCTCCTTCTATGAGATTTATTTTTGGCACGCAGAAGAGCACATCCATGGGGGGACCATTTTAAAATTGCTTGTGAAGAGCCGGCATCTTTCCAAGAGGAAATGTAACCTTGTCTTCATCTGGCATATCAGATCAATGTGCCATAAAAGATCATGTTCAGTTACCTCATTTTTTTGAATTAGAATTAATGGCTCATTAGTCTTGATCATATCAATATTATAACACTACTTCCATTTGATAGGAAAAGGAGGAAGGCTGCCGGAGTGCACTTAGTCCCTTGACTCTCAGTGAATAGACCACGTGCCTGTCTCAGGGAAAGCCCAGCAAAATCACCGGAGGTAGCCCTTTTCAAACCAGCCCCATTTAGGGCAAATGTGGGCTGCTGTGTCAGAGGCTCTTGAAAGAAGATTTAAAAGGTTCTAAGGGTTCGGGTCACTGGGGACATAGATCAGTGTTTCCCCCACTTTAGGCAGCAGACCCCAGTCACGGAACCAGACACCCTCAAGCCTTTCTTTGGCCACATGTCGGACCATATGTTGGAAACTGGAAAAACAGACATTAAGACTCTTCTCTTGAACATCTCTCCCATAAGGAATTTCACCCCCCAAGGAGCATATATTTCTGCAGAGCTCAGAGAAAGAGGCAAGTTGACTCTTTTGGAATAAAAATAAGAAACATTGCCAGACACAAGATGATATTATTTAAGATTTACCCCATTCCCAATCGCTAAAATTTGCCAAAAGAAACAGTAATCAAATGGGTTCTAAAAATAAAGCAAAGTAAAATTAAAACTACCTTTAAGAAAGGAAACACCGGACCAGGAGTCAGGAGCTCTGGCTGTATTCTTGACACTGTCATTAGCTAACTGTGTGACATGGGTGGTGGACGTTTGTTATTTTTTGCCTGCCCAACACGGTTTTCCTTTGGAAATTGTCCTCATCCCCACCCTACAACTGGTTGCATTGTAAACCTATGGTACACGGGTTTGTATGTTACCTCCCTGGCCACAGTGATGCACTCAAGGATGTATACATGACCAAGCCAGGCCAATTAGGGACTTCCCTGGGATTTTGCTGGACCTATCAGGAATTATGAATTGGAAGGATAATCCAAGCTGATAGCTGCTGGTCTCTGTCTTTGTCACAGAAAGGCAACCAAGAGAAGGCAAACCTGAGAAACCCCAGCGAGAAGCAGAGCTGGCTGATACATATTTGAACCCCTGCCGTTGGTCACTCCGGGAATCCATTTTTAAGCTGAGCAACACATCAGCTTAGTTTCAACTGGGACTTGGCCACTCAGAACCTGATTATTACACTTTATATATTTGGATTCACCTCTCTGAGCTTCTCTTTCTCATTCGTGAAGGAACATACACAATCTAGTGGATTCCTAAGTTTCTTTCCATCTCTGAGCATTTTTCAACTCTAAATCTTTTTTTTTTAATTAAAGTATAGTTGATTTACAGTGTAGTGTTAGTTTCAGGTGTACAGCAAAGTAATTCAGTTATCTATGTATTCTTCTTCATATTCTTTTCCACTATGGTTTATCACAGGATATTGAATATAGTTCCCTGTGCTATACAGTAGGATCTTGTTGTTTCTCTATTTTATACATAGTAGTGTGTATCTGTTAATACCAAACTCCCAATTTATCCCTCCCCCTCCCTCACTTTCCCCTTTGGTAGCCATAAGTTTGTTATCTATGTGAGTCTATTTCTGTTTTGGCAGAAAGTTCATTTGTATCATTTGTTTAGATTCCACATATGAGTGATATCATATGACATTTGTCTTTCTCTGTCTGACTTACTCTAAGTCTAATCTTTTGACACATTTTCCTTAATACTTTGTTGTGATGATATATATTTTCATAGACAGATGATAAGTTCTTAGAAATCTCCAAAATTTCCCTCCAATTATTTGGAACATACGAAAATTACACACAGGGTCAAATTTATCTTTATATTAACGATGAATGAGGTGTTTGATGAGAAAGTAGATAGCATAAACAGGATCAGAGAGCACCATTTAAAACCATTTTAAGAATGCAAACAGCTTTTAAAAGAGAGGGAGGCATGATGAAAATCTAACATCTATTCATTAAAGGACATCCAAGTGTTAAATATAGCTATAACATCTACTTGAAAGCAATAAAACAAAATATTTTTCTAAAAATGTAATTAATAATTAAGACCAGGCAATTCCACCAATTAGTTCAATTCTCTATACCCATCAACAAAATTGAGTCAAAGTTCCATTAGGCAAATGTTTTAACAAAATCTCTCTCTCTTTTTTTTTTTTTTATCCTATGGTGACATGACTTCGTGCCAGCTAAGAAATAGAATTTGAATAGGGAAGAGCACAATTCACCTTGAGAAAAGAAATTCAAGGCCTTGAGGGTGTTGGTATAGATTAACCAGTAGAATTTTTTTTTCTTTCTTTTTTTTTTAATGAAAGGACAGTGTCCTGGGTTCAGGTTTCTTTCATTGCTCCCCACCCAGATTTATTAACCTTAAGCAGGAAGAAGACTGAATTAAGAAGGAATTAATAATAAATATTCTTTCTGTTCTTACCCCTTCAAGAAGCTCACAAAATTTTACTAATTTTTTAAACGGAATCCAGTGTGAATGGAAATGTCCCTTTGACAGCTCCGAAAATATGACATCTTTCCGCAGAACTGGCTCAAAGTTATCATAGCACCTAGCATTTGTAGCAGTTGAAAGCAATTAATTAGCACACTTAGCATCCTTTCGTGATGTTTGAGTGATTTTAAAAGGAAGATGCGGACAATCAAAGTGGGGGAAACACGGACTTGTATAAACAGTTTGAGTTTTAGACCTCACAACTTTCAATAGGCTGTTGGAGAGTCATCTCTGCTTCTCCACCTGGACCAGCTTTCTTCGGGAGGGACCTCATCCTTTACTCTCTTCATTATCCCCTGGGATGCTTGCTTTCCCATACAGCATGTTGGTGACTCACTCATGGTGCCCTAAGAGTGCTTTGGCTGAGGTTTTGGAAGAATGGCTTTGCTTTAGTTGAGGGGTCTCTAATGGATTGTCAAGAGCCAGAGGGTAAAACAGAATCTACTTTCTAAAGCAAGAGTGACTTAGGAAATCCCTGATGGGGAGGTTCCTCTCTGACTATTTTGGAAAGTGTTTTCCAGTGCTAATTTCTAAGAGTAGATTCTGCGGTTTGAGTGCCTCTGCCGAAGACATCACAGACACGGCATCTGATGGAGTGAGTGGTTACTTGTGCGTTATCCACTTTGTGTAGCTCTGAGCAAGCAGACACAAAGGAAAGTGACCAACTTCAATTCCCAGCCACATATCTGACAGGCTTCCTCTTCATAAGCAGAGGATGAATTCATCCAACTAGCATCTGGGAATTCCCTGTGGGGTATGTAGCCTGTTGTTGGTCAGTAGTGCTCAAAATCCAGTGTGCATAAGAATCACCTGGGACCTTATTAAATTACCAATTTCTAGGCCCCATCCCCAGAAATACTGATTCAGCAAATCTGGAGCAGTGTTTAAGATTTAGATTCTGACTCGAGGGGTTCATAAATACTCCTGGTTCCCTAACACCATTGTTGTAAGTGCTGTGTGGACAATTAAATTCCTTGCTGAAAATCACTTGGTCACAATGGCCAGATGAGGCCCAGTGGCCCACACAAGTGATATGGATGATGGCAAAACCCCATGGAAAACCAGACAGAATGGTACTGTCCAGGGATACATAGCCATGGGAATTTTAGAGTATTGTGGGCTAGATTTGGACTTGAAGAAGTCTCTTGAAGGATTTTTAAAAGTAACCTGGACTTTAACGAAAATCAAATCTGATACAGCCATCCATTTTTTTTTTATATGAGGCAAATGAGATGCAGAGAGGTTAAAGGACTGGGCTATATAGTCACTCAGCTAAGAGTTGAATTGTGAAGATTGGAAGCAGAGACTTCTAACTCTGTCTATAAGCAGCCTTGGGAGAGTCTGTGCTGGATGCAATGGAAGTGGGTACACAGACCAGCATCCTATTAAAAATAGCACTGGGCACATCAACAAATGAATAGATAAAGAAGATGACATATATATATTATATATATATATATATACATATATAAATAATATATGTATATATATATATATTATATATATATATATATATATATATAATATATATATAAATGGAATATTACTCTACTCGGCCATAAAAAAGAATGAAATAATGCCATTTGC
This sequence comes from Balaenoptera musculus, assembly GCF_009873245.2. Lineage (NCBI taxonomy): Eukaryota > Metazoa > Chordata > Mammalia > Artiodactyla > Balaenopteridae > Balaenoptera > Balaenoptera musculus. The sequence continues at coordinate 52,103,921 of NC_045802.1, forward strand.
AGCAACATGGATGGACCTAGATATTATCATACTAAGTGAAGTAAGTCAGACAGAGAAAGACAAATATCATATGATATCACTTCTATGTGGAACCTAAAAAATGATACAAATGAACTTATTTACAAAACAGAAACAGACTCACTGACATAGAAAACAAACTTATGGTTACCAAAGGGGAAAGGGGAGGAGGGATAAATTAGGAGGTTGGGATTAACAGATACATACTACTATATATAAAATAGACAACAAGGTCCTATATATAACACAGGGATCTATATTCAGTATCTTGTAATAACCTACAACGGAAAATAATCTGAAAAAAAAGAAAAACAAGAAAGAGAAGTAAAGTTACAAGAAGAGTGTTACCGAACTGAACTTGGGTCCACTCGCTCAAGCTACAGCAAAGCCAATCTACTGACACCAGGTTGTGGTGAAGGAAAGTATAGTGTTTATCACAGGGTGCAAAGCAAGGAGAACAGACAGCTCAGGCTCAAAAGACCCAAACTCCCCAATGGCTGTTAGAGAAGGGTTTTTCAAGACAGTGAGAGAGAGAGGGTTGGGAGTGTGTGACCAGCTTGTGCACAATTCTCTGATTGGTTGATGATGAGGTAACAGGGCACTGTTTTGGGAATCTCAATCATCAACCTTCTGGTTCCAACCTGTCTGGAGTCTCCATGATTGTGGGCAGCATGCAGTTAACTTCCTCTGCTTGGTGGAGGTTTCAGTATCTGCAAAACAACTCAAGGATATGGCTCAGGTTAGTATCTATAGCCCTTGAGGAGGAGCCAAAACTCCTTGACTTTGTTTTATGGCTAAATTATTATTATTTTGTCTTGATTACTTTCCTTTGTTTCTGTGTTTTCTCACTTCTCTGATTAAATTTGTTCTTTGGAACTTTGGGGAAGGCTTAGGAAGCTAAAACTTTTTTACAAACAAGAGGTGGGGAACATGGGGATATCTGCCCCTGGGAAGGCCCCACAGCATTCTTCTCGGTTTCAAGAAGAAAGAAAAGAGGCTGATGATGATGATAATTCAATGTGTTTTTTTAATTTACCAAACATTTTTGCAGATTTTCCTTCTTGTTCCTTGTGAACTCTTTTTTTTAATGTAAATTTATTTATTTATTTATATTTATTTTTTGGCTGTGTTGGGTCTTCGTTTCTGTGCGAGGGCTTTCTCTAGTTGCGGCGAGCAGGGGCCACTCTTCATCGCGGTGTGCGGGCCTCTCACTGTCGCGGCCTCTCTTGTTGTGGAGCACAGGCTCCAGAAGCACAGGCTCAGTGGTTGTGGCTCAAGGGCTTAGTCGCTCCGCGGCATGTGGGATCTTCCCGGACCAGGGCTGGAACCCGTGTCCCCTGCATTGGCAGGCAGACTCTTAACCACTGCGCCACCAGGGAAACCCTTGTGAACTCTTTAAGGCAGGTATCATTACCCCTGGTTCCTAGGCAAGCATCCAGAGGTGTGGAAAATGTGATTTACTCAAAGTCCCAGAGCTAAATCCTCTAATCCTCCCACCATCTCTTCCTCCCAACCCCCTTCCCTATCTTCCTCTTCCCCATCAGTTCCTCTGATGAACCTCTCTTAAAATAAAATTCTTTTGGAAAACTTCCAGTTTCCTTTTTCTTCTTTGAGCATGTACTGTGCCTTCCAATTGCAAAACTCATCTTTGACTCGTGTTGGAGACAAAAGCCCTAAACCAGATTATATGCACACACTCTCTCTCCCACTCTTGCTTTCTGATCAGTGTCTTCTGGGCCTGATTTACAATTCTAGTAGATTTACTGGGTGAAAAACCTGGAACTCTCATAAACTGCACCCCTTGTCAGATGCTAAGAGCTCTCTCAGCCAACCAAAATGCAGGTGACTGTGTTCTGGTCTGATCTGGGTAGTTGGACACGAAATCAAAATATGTGAAGGCTGGAAGAAAGGAAAGTTTCCTTAGTATTAGTTACAAGTTTTTCTGCAAGCAAAAGACCCAAGAAAAGAAACTGTGTTCTGAGTGGAGTTTGTTTTAAGTACCTGATTCCTGCTGTGAACAGTGATATATGATTGTTTTATAAATTAGCCACATTTGAATTCTAAATCACTATAGGTGCAGCACAACCTTTGATATAAGACTAAGCTTATTTTTCAGCAAACAAAATAATTGCTCAACATTGGTGGGTTGGTGGGAGGGGGAGGGGAGAGTCTATTTTTGAAGCACTATACTTGCTGCCCAGATAATATTCCAAATACCTGACAGGACAAAATAATGCTATTGATAAGATGAATAAATCTGATCCTGGCTATTATATGTCAAATTGGTAGAAGACAAATTTTCATGCAAGAATGCAGAAAAGTAATAAACCTGCTTATGGAACAAATTTAATGGTTTCTAAGCCTATATATTTCTAATAATTGTTTATACTTTTAATTTAATACTATTATTCCTAGCAGGAAGCTTGTTTCAAGTTGTGGAGAGATTGGAATAAAACAGAAGAATAAGAATTCCCCAGAAGGCAGTTTCCGAGGGATTTCAACACGGTTAGATGCAATTCTATCATAGTCACTTCTTTGTTTCAAAGATTTTCTTGTAAAACAATTCTGAATAGACTTTGATAGCTCTCCCCAATTCTCCCTTGGATATGGGAGGTGAAAAGGGAGGAGGGCTAGGTCTTAGAGAATTTTTCTATAATTATTTTTTTGGTTTATCGCTAAAGGCATCTCCACAATTTATATTCTTACATTTTAGCTCTAATTTAAGTTAAAACGTCAAACCTCAACTTGATGGTATTTTCAAAAATCAGATGAGTCTTTGAGAGCAGTCAGTAGAGCGTTTCTAGAATAGTTAAATGAGGCATTAAGCATTCACGATAATCACTGCTGGCTGTTCTTTGATTCCTGAGAAATTAACACAGCCTTGTCTAGCTGTCTTATCACACCCTCCACTTCGCTATCCCCCCTCCAGGGCCTCAGACTGAAAGTCCAGAGTTACGCTTTACCAAGCAAGTTTGAAATCTGTTGGCAAGCCAACCTGGAACCCTCCTGCTGCCATTGCTGAGGTTCTGCCTCTTCTGGGGATACATAAAACCCTCTGTCTCCAGGTTTGCCAAGTCAGCACTTCCCAGGAGCACTTAGAAAGGGCGGCATCCCCTACCTCTCCATCAACAACAATAGAAAGCCCTAACTACTGGCAATGGCATAATGGGGAGCAAGGGGGGACTTGAGAACGGGTCTCAGGGAATACTTTCCCAGAGCGAGTCAATATGAATGGGAGGTTGCCTTCCAGAGCAAGCGTAAAGCCGTGTCACTGGGACTCTGCCCACTTGTGCTATTAATACCCTGGCTGCTCTCGCACTCTGCACGGTGATCAGGCCCGGCTGGTGCATCAGGCTCCTGGTGGAGCCGACTTAGACAGGGTGTCTGCAAGACGCAGCACTCCAAGATGTTCCTCAGGAAACAGCCCCGTGCTGACAGGGAGAGAGGAATGATGGTTTCCTCAAGTCTCTGTTTCTATTATAAATTAGCTGCCTACTTTTAAAATGAGCGAAGCATAAATAATTTAAAACAAATCAAAGGCCGTTATTACCACCATATCCAGGATTTTGAAGAAAATATTCATTGACCCAGCTCTTCCCATCGAACTTTTTACTGCTTCTAGCTCTGGTAAAGTTGCAACTTCTTCTACCTCCTTTCCATTTTTTTTTTTTTTTTTTTTTTGGTAATGACCAAGGCCTGATGAAAAAAATGAATTAGGGTAGGTAATTTGACAGCTTTGATTCAGGCAAAATACTCTAAGTTAGTTCCCAAACCTGGCTGCACAGTGTATCACTTGGGGCCCTTATTAAAAATGCAGGTTTCCTGGATTCACACTGGGAGATTCTGCCTCAGGAAATCTGGGGTGGGGCTCAGAATAGTGCCTTGGGAATCATTGCTGAAGAAGCAATAAAATATAAGATTGGTAATTAGCACTTGTACTTTAGCTACTTACCCTGAAATAAGCTAGATTGAACAGGACTAGAGCTTGTAGTTAACCAGTATCTGAAAGTTATCCCAGTAGTGGTTAAGATTTATGGTCGGTTTTGTGAATTGTGGTTATATTTTTATTTCTTTATAAAAAGTTCTAAAGAGTATAGAGAATGGCATTGTATTTATTTACCAAAAGACAGTTGATTTGACAGTTGTATTACCAGAACAAGGGTCTCCCCACAATTCCCTGCTGGCAGTTTTCTATAATAAATGTGTCTGAAGAATCTTATCTTCTCAGCCAAGATGAAATCACAACCAACATGGAAAGCAAAACAGGCAACGTTCTTCTAGAATAGCAGTTCTCAAGCTTTTAAAGGATCCCTTTACATTCTCAAAAATCACTGAGGACCCCAAAGGGTTTTTGGGGGGGTGGGTTATATCGATTGATATTAACCATATTAGCAATTAAAACTGAGAACTTTTATAGTACTTTAATTTATTTAAGAATAACATAATAAAAATAACATCATAAATCCATCATATGTTAGCATAAACAATATTTTTTGGAAAAATAATTATATTTTCCAAAACAACAGCAACAAAAATCTGTGAAGGGTAGTGTTGTTTTGTATTTTTGCATTTTTTAAAAGTGTCTGGCTTTATAAATGATAGTTGAATTTTCATATCTGCTTCTACATTCAATGGGTTGCGTTATGTCCTTTTGATTGAAGCATATAAAGGAGAAAACAGCTTCAGACAGATACATAATTGGAAAAGGGAGTCCCTTGTAAGTTCCAGGGAAGTGTCTCAGGGACCTGGGCTCCTCAGACCATACTTTGAGAACTACTCTTCTAGAACGACTGTAACACTCTCACAGCAATGATGACCTGGCAACATCAGCTGAAGGCACTCAGCCTTGAGGTCTGTGGGGCTGGATCAAGTCACGAGGGTTTCGCAGCTAAGGACAAAGCACGTCTAGGGAGTCCAGGTTGGCCGGGAGGAAACTATGAGTAATGAAGTGGTGTGGGCCCTAGAGTGCGGTGTGATGGGGGCCATTGGAGGGGCATCTCTGGGGTGGAGACGGGGTGGGGAGTGTCCAGTGCAGGCATCTAAGAGACTTGCTGCACAACGTTTCTGCTGCTTTATAATCCGAGGGCAGCTCAGGCCACTGCTGTAGGCATTAAAAAAAATTCTGTTTAGTCTTTCTGGGGCATTCAGTTGACTCAGTAAAACTTGCTCACCATTTCTGAGGTGTCTTTCTGAGGTGTTCTGAGGTTGGAGCCTTTTTTGAAGTAGAAGATTGCCCATAAGCTTTATCAAGCTTTCTCTCTGAGGGAATTTCTTCCCTCTTTTGCCTTTTCCAGAAAGTTTACAATCTCGTCTATGTTTGAGCAATGACTTCCCGGGTTCTCTCTTCTCCATAGATTAGCCCATTCAGCAGTCCAAGGCATAGGGTGTAGGTTCGATTCTTTCACAAGCTGTCTCCTCGTCCTGGGAATCTGACGGCAGAATTGATCTAGGCTCATCGATTCTGTGACCCTTCTCCCCGGTTCCTGCTTCAGCCTCCGGAATCCAGTAATTAAAATGGGCAACTGGTTCAGCTGGAAAGTCTATTAAGGAAGGACTCCGTTCGGCATGAGGTTCCAGAGCTTCCCTCAAATGGGTGTAAAATCCATTGGCCCTTTTCGAGATTTTAGGTTTATATTCCAGATTAATGACAAGGTCACAATTGTGGTGTGAGGCCAAAGACATCTCCCGGGGTGTTGGCTGGTGGTAAAGGAAGTTTGCATACGGGCGTCATCCTCTTATTCAACATGGCTTTGCCCCGCTATCAGCCTGGCAGCGCCAAGGTAGAACCCTCCCATTTTCCTTTCTCTCTTCCTCTCTACCCTCCCTCTCCATGCAGATGGATATCCAGCATTACCTGGGGCCAACTCCAACCTCAGTGTCTTCTTCTTCCTCTTGCTTTGCCCTGCAAGTCCCCTGTGGAATCTCTAAAGACAGAGCGGCTTTGGCCAGAGGCAGTGGGGTTAAGCCTCTGGGGTAGCAGAACCGTCTAGCCCTTCCATCCTGCACCCTCCACTCTCCCAGGATCACTGTTCTTTTCAGCAGGAAAGAAAATGAATGTTTATTGAATGTCTCCTATGTTCCAGCCACTTCTATTGATATAAACATTACATATCTCATTTAATCCTAAATAACCTTACAAATCATTACTTCTGTAGGTAAATAAACGAAGATTACACAAGGTCACCCAAGGGTCTGTTCCTAAATTTTCTCAGTTCTACCCTTGTCCTAAACCTCACAGTTGTCTCTCCCTGCACCGTGATCCTACTTCAGCTGTATGATCTCAGGCTCTTATTGTGTCTCAGCTGCTGCCGCTGCGCCGGCGTTCTCCCTGGCTCTCCTTACGCTACGCTCACCTTCTTCTGGAGCAGCAGACTGTGGGGTTAGTGGTCAAGGGCATGGAGGCTGCAGCCAGATTCCCTGGATTCAAATCCTGCCTCTGTCAATTCCTGACTATGTAATCATGGACAGTTGATTGAATTTCTCTGTGTCTCTGATTCCTCAAGAGTAAAATGGCGACAATACTAGTACTCACCTCATAGGATTTTATGGAGAAGAAAGGAATTCATGCACATAAAGCATTTGAGATGGTGCCAGGCATGTGCTGAATAGGTGTTAGCTGCTAGCTCAGTTTTCCTACTGCAGAGTTCAGATCAGCTTGTTTCTTAGTGAAGCAAACTTCCAAGCTTCCCCATTTTGTACCAAATAAAGACCCAACTCTTGAACTTGGCCTTCAGTGCTCTCTGTTGTTTTCCTCCAATCTATTTTACAAACTTCTTTTCCATTCGATTACCACATACACCCCCAGCTGGCAAGAGCGGCTAGACAGCCTCTGTGTCTCATATGCTTGCTTGCGTATCTTTATTCCTCTGCCCATTCAACTTCCCACGCATTCTAATTCCATTTATGCTTCAAGACTCAAAACCCAGTGGCATTCTTTTCAAGAGGGCTTCCCCGACCCTCCCAGCGGGAAGTAATCTATTTACCTTGCAGACTCCCATAGCAATTTATTATACCTCTCTTTCAGCACTTCAGCATGTTTCCCCATCAATTATAGTTATTTACGTATTCATCTACCCAACCAGGATCTAAGCCCCTCCAAAGTAGGGACTATGCTGTGTTAATCTCTGCCTTCCCCTAAGTGTCTTGCTCATAATGAGAATTCAATAAGAATTGTGTTTGAATGACTGGGATGTGAGTTTTATCTAATAATAATAGTTACCATCTATTGAGCTCTTCCTCCATGCCAAGTACTGTGAGGAGGGTTTAATGTGTATTGTCTCATTAAATCTTCATGACCCTATGAGGTACTTCTTCTCCTTCTTCTTCCCATTTTTTAGAGGAGAATATTGAGTCACAAATAGGTTCAGTAATTTGTCCAAGGTCACCCAGCTAGTAAATGACGTAATCTGGACTTGATCCCATTGCTGGTCAACTCCAAGCCCATACTCATCTCCACTGCATTAAAGTGCCTCTCTTATTGTCAAAGGAAAGCTTTAAGGAGCTAAGTCAACGCACACACACATATGCTTACTGGTACTTAATTGGCCATCGGGCCTGCTGCCATCTCAGCAGTTGCATCTTGCACACCCCTAGGTCTATCTTAGCTGAAGCACACTTCCTCCTTTTCAGGCAGGGTGAATTCCAAGAGCAGTCATAGGGAGACCTCTCCCGCCAGCTCTGTTCCTTGGGAAAGGAACTGAGCTCCACTCGGTGGCCCGACTACAGTGAACTCGTCAACAGGTGTGTCAGCATTTATGCCAGGCTGATTAAAATGCAGCAAGCAAATCATTCATTGCCTAATGTGCAATGCATTGTAGCTTATTTGATAGCGTATTTATGCACACATCTTCAGAAACAATATTCTTGTAAATCTTGTATCAAACCCTTAGGGAGGTATTGGTAGTAAGCAGGAAATCAGCAAACACATTGACCCCTCAGGTTCTGTGATGTTAGTAGTAGTCATGAAATTGAATTTCATCTTAACATATTAAAATCAATATACAGTGTTCAGTTTAATTTAGAATGTAAATACCATCAAGGGTTTTCAAGACAGAGGAAATAATAGTCTCTAATTCGGATATATATGTATCATTACACAGGCCACTTTCCATTATTTAGAACGTGTATAACCCTGGAATAGAAACATAGCTAGCTCAGCCTGTTAGAGTAGATGGGAGCTCAAGTTCTCTATTGATCAGAATCAGCAGCTAAAAAGGGGTTCTCATTTTAAACTAACACAGAAAGTTTAGCTATTCTCCTCTATTTTATTTAAAAATAAAATTTTCCCTAAAATCGCACTTACCGTTTTTAATTCTCTAAACTCTATGTCAAAGAACCTTACCTTGTGTAAAACTCCAGTGAGAGGACTGAGAAGATTTTTGAAGTGTGTAGCAAAATAAAACAAAATGAAATTCTTTTTGACATCATGAGGGATGTGGCCCCAGAGATACTCCTTATCTGGGGATATGGGAATATGGAAGTCTGAGTGCACGGGCTCCCAAATTCTCTCACAACCTTGTTCTTCTTTCTTCCTCCAACCCTTTCTAATTTCATGGATAAAATGGGAAATAGTAATCATCGTGATTACTATTGCATGCAATTGTTGTATGTTTATTGAAAACTGAAGACATGCCAGGAATGACATTAAGTTCTTTACATGTGGTTTTTGTTAATACTCTTACTAGCCCTCTGGTGTAGAGATCGTCATTATCTCAGTTTCATAGATGAGAAGTGGAGACATGGGGTTAAAACTACTTTTCCCAAGTCACACTGCTTGTGAGTGACAATGGAAATGTGAACTGGGTTGGTGGGACTTGGGCACTCGTGCTCTTTTCCATGACTGGCCTGAGGGGATAGCGCTGGTCTCTTGGAGAGAGTTATTACTCTGTCTATAAACAACCTTAAAGCCTCACCTCTAGAAAGACTTGAAAAGAAAGCAGGAGGAAGAAGGATTGTCCTCTGACTTGAATGTGGAAGTGTGTATTTCCAGGAGCACAGGGGTAAGGAAAAGAGTAGACACAGGGGCTGCTCAACTGCAGGGATTTTGAGGCTAACACGCCTTTCCATTTTCATCACTGCTGCTGGCTCTTGTGAATGTGGGATCTCTGTGTGATCTCTTTCAAATACCTGAAAGGCTAGATCGGAAGTATGGAGTCAATCAGATAGTTTTCCAAAGTCCACAGCTGTCTGAGTCAGGCCTGCAGAGCCTGTTCATCTTTCCTGTCCCCTAGACTGGCACATGTGATGCCCAAAGAATATATAATCATTCAGTCCAAGATGCTTATTGCCTGTGCTACCTAAGCACTCTGAAAAAAAAAAAAAAAAAAGCCCCTCAGTGGTATTTAAGTAGTCCCACTTTCATCCTTAAAAGAATATATATTACCTGCTGGTTTCTAGATTTCTTGTGCTGATTGAATAGGGCTGTACTTGGAGGAGCCACTTCTCGGGTTAGGATCATAGGGATGTTGTGAGGTAATGTCTGGAAAGCACTTTGAGCTCCTTTGAGAAAGGTGCTACGTCAACACCATGTATTATTATGCATTATATCAGCCCGAGAGGAAAGCACGGGCAGGAAGTGCCTTTGTGTCCTTCCCTGGCTACCGCAGTGCAGTGGCTTAGGTAGATTTCAGCTGGGGGAATGTTCCAGCACCTGCAGGCTTGGACTGAAAGGATGCAGGCTGCACTGGGGGCGCTCTAGGGACAGTGCCACAGGTGAGGAGGGACAGAGTCTGCGGCTGTGTCTGCCCAGTGCACTCTCTCTTAATGGCCAGAAGCTGTGCTCTGTGACTTGGGAATTGAAGTTTGTGGGGGACAGGGGATGGATTTTGAGTATCTGGCAGTAATGAAGCACTCTTAGAAACAATCAAAGTGCCCAATGCAGTAGCATCTGAGCTGGAGTCTGTCGAGTCCTGCCCAGTTCTATTTGTATTGATAAAATGCATGCACAGCAATAAAGACACAGACCTACTAGAGAATGGACTTGAGGATACGGGGAGGGGGAAGGGTAAGCTGTGACAAAGTGAGCGAGTGGCATGGACATATATACACTACCAGATGTAAAATAGATAGCTAGTGGGAAGCAGCCGCATAGCACAGGGAGATCAGCTCGGTGCTTTGTGACCACCTAGAGGGGTGGGATAGGGAGGGTGGGAGGGAGACGCAAGAGGGAAGAGATATGGGGATATATGTATATGTATAGCTGATTCACTTTGTTATAAAGCAGAAAGTAACACACCATTGCAAAGCAATTATACTCCAATAAAGATGTTTAAAAAAAAAAAGTGGCATCATCGTGCCAAACTAATTTAAAAAAAAAAAAAATGCACAGGGAATTCCCCAGTGGTCCAGTGGTTGGGACTCTGCACTTCCAATGCAGAGGGAATGAGTTCGATGCCTGGTGGGGGAACTAAGATCCTGCAAGACAAGCAGCGTGGCCCAAAACAAACAAATAAATGAATAAATAAATGCACATCCCAAGTTGACCAGATTGAGCTCCAGTTGTCCTCTCAGTGCCCCCAAATAAGCCTCATCCTTCTTGGCTGCTACAAAATTCAAGTTATCTTTTAAGCCCCAGCGTAGATATCATGATTTTCTCTTTAAGCTTTTCTAAATAGCTGTTATGGGTGAATTGTGTCCCCCGCAATATTCACATGTTGAAGTTCTGATTCCCCTAACCCACAATATTCACATGTTGAAGTTCTGATTCCCCTAACCCACAATATTCACATGTTGAAGTTCTGATTCCCCTAACCCACAATATTCACATGTTGAAGTTCTGATTCCCCTTACCCACAATATTCACATGTTGAAGTTCTGATTCCCCGTACCTCAGAATGTGACTGTATTAGGAGACAGGGTCTTTAAAGTGGTAACTAAAGTTAAATGAGGTCCTTGGGGTAGGCCCTAATCCAGTATGATTGGGGTCCTTATAGGAAGAGGATATTAGGACACAGACAGGCACAGAGGGAAGGCCACGTGAGGACACAGGGGGAAGACAGCCATCTACAAGACAAAGAGAGAGACCTTAGAAGAAACCAACCCTGCCGACACCTTGATCTTGGACTCCTAGCCTCCAGAATTGTAAGAAAATAAATTTCTGTTATCTAAGCCACCCAGTCTGTGGTACTTTGTTATGGTAGCCCTAGCAGACTAATATAATAGCCAAAAAGTAATTAAAGAAAAAGAATATGCTCTTACAAAATTTTGCTACTCAAAGTGTGGTCCGTAGGCCACCAGCATTCATATCACTTTCGCCTGGTAAGCACTGCAGACTCTCAAGCCTCACTTAGACCTTTGGAATGAAAATCTGCCTTTTAACAGGATCCCCAAGTGATGTGTGTGCATGTTAAGGTGTGAGAAAAGCCCCAAAGAATTGTTCGGTTTGCCTTCAAAAACCACCCCTAAACTTAATGTTTAAATGAGCAACTATTTATTATTTCTCATGATGCTCTGGGTTGCCCAGGCCATTGCTCTGCTGGTTTCACCTGGGCTCTCCCATGTGACTGTCTTCACAAAGCCATTGCAAACCAACTTTATTTTCCAAGAGTTTTATAACTTTTTTTTTTTTTTTTGGTTTTCATTGTACATGTTACATGTCCAGCTTATATTTATGACCAGTGGAACTATTATTTCCATTTGTGGTGGCAATACAAAATTTCATTTTTAAAAAATGCATTTTTTAAAAAAAGCGAGTCAAGGCAGAGAAAATTGTTAAGTAAGTAATGTTACAGGCTGTACGAGGCTATAGCAAAAATCATAAAGTGAGTATGTGAACTATTAAAATTTGAGAAACGCTCTCTTAGTTCAAAATTTGCAAGTTTTCCAAGGCGCCAAAGGCTCATCTACTATTTTCAACGTACGTAGGAGTCTTAGAGGGGAGGAGAGGGACGTGGAAAGACACCAGGTCATTAAGATATTCCATCTCCCTTAGACCCAGGAATCAAATGGGAGCTCCGGGCGGAGGTGAGAAGCACCTCCTTACTTCCCTTCTTACTGTGTTTCTTTTCACCCAGGTTTCTTATGGTAGTATCAGCACCTGACACTTATGTGGGATTTTACAGTTTGAAAGGCTCTTAACACGTGCTTGACGTCATTTGATCTGTAAAGCATTTGATCTGTATGGCATTTTCTCCGATATGGAAAGTGAGCTGAATGATGCTGGTCTTTGAAGGAGAGGACGGTCCGGCTATTGCTGGGGCAGGGCTTCGGCTCTATACATGGTTTTCCATAAGGCTGACTCTATTTGTTGGAGGCCAACTGTGCCTTTGGCCTTCTGGGAATCGCTGAGTGAAGCAGAGTCCACGTTAACTGCACATTTTCCAGAAAAGGGGAGGGCCAGTGGATGGAGGTGACTGGCCCCAGATTTGGGACCACTGCTGCACCACAACAGTGTCCTTTGCAACCCTGCCTCCTGCTGTTGGTAGAGGCATTTAATACTTGACGATACTGGCACAGAATTGTGTGCCCTGCACAGCCCTCCCTGTCCTTCAAGCCCTGATTTAAATCATAATTTCTTTCTCAGGTCCCTTGAGGTAGAATTTCTCTCTCCCTTTCCTAGAGTTTCATAGAAATTTTAAGGTTTTCCTATTATACCATTTGTCTTAAGCGACTTTGTTTTGGAGCTGTTTGTTTTTGTGTCTATTTCCAGTCCTTAAGAGCTGACATGAAGTCTTACCCGTGTTTGTATTGGTCCCAGCCCCTGGACCGGGGCTTTGTGTCCTTGAGAAAAAAACACGACACAAAATGTTACCAAAAAAAGAAAAATTCTAACATGTTGTTTTGCATGAGTATCCTTTTGAAAATTTTATATTTTGTGAATTGTAGTTGAGGTATAAAACTTCGTGGTATAATTCACCTTTTTTACATTTTCTATCATCCTTCATAGATGTAGAAGTTTGGGCCCATCGAGGAGCTAAGTCTGAATCAAGTGCTGCTATCCTGTAGGTCTCTGAGCAGACTTTTATTTTAAATTTTAAAATGTGTGATCCCCACTCCTTTACTAAGTTTTGAAAATTATAGGCATACCTTTTGTGAAACATTTTTGCTTTTCTTAAGGAGTTACATAGTTCTTTAAACACGCTTATGTGTTCAAAATATTCCAGATAATATCACTTGAGTAAGACCTTAACAGGTGGAACAATACCATAGATGACAATTTACTAATCTACACGAAATTTATGATTGGTTCAACACTCAAAATATTGTAAAGGCTCTAAATAAGCAGGCATAGAATTTGGCAGTTACTTTTAAAGTTTCTATGTAGCCTGTAATGAAAACTATTAATGCTAGAGATCTTTCAATAATTCTATGGAGTAAGAACTTGAATTTCCATGAACACTTGGTTACCATCTCTAATACTGAGGATTGCACTGGCTCTTTTTATTACCAGGTCCTGAATTTTACTAAGGGAAAGTATCAAGCATTATTTAAAGGCTGAAGAGTGTTTCTGATAATAAGCCCTGGACATATTTTTTTATTCGTGTAATTACTCCTCTTAGCTGTGAGAATTTGGAAGTGCAGCTATAAGAACAAAATCTGCTTACCTTATTGTATTTGTTCCATACGTTTTAAAAAAAACACACGTTCTATAGTAAGATGCTGACAAGCTAAAAAGTCCCTAAGGTGAACTTTCCCAACTTGTCATGAAAATACCCACAATGAGCTCTGTATCTTTTAGAAAACACAGGCTTTTGTAAACTTCCAAAATGTGTCGTGGGGAAGTGAAATGTACAGAGACGGGAAGAACTACAGAAGAAAGTAACTACTGACTGACACTTCAAAAAACAAGGGGAAGGGGGGTTAAGATGCATGTATTTTAATCAAAATTAAAAGTATATTAAAGGGAATGTAGGCAGAAAATTTGAAAGGCTTGAATGCTCTTGAAAAGTAAAGCTAACACTCAACCATATGGCAGAGTTCAGGAACGGGAGGGGGTCTTGCCACCTGTGGTTTGAAGACACTGGTTTGAAGAACCCAGTTGTAGCCCACACATGCACTTTGAACGTGAACAGCACGGCTGGCTGGTAAGTAGGATGGGGGCCATGCTGACTTTTCTTCAGCCTGCCTCTTGGGTAAAGAAGTATGGGCAGATGATGGGCAACTGTCATCTGATGGTTGGGAAATATCTTCCTCTTTGGTCAAAACAGAAGCAGCTTCTCTTTTTGTATCTGCTATTACTTCTAGTATCCAGTGCATCTGGAGTTAAACAATGGACTGAAGCATTCTGAAATCCTGGAGCATATGTTGTTATAGGTAAAGGTTAGGTACACATACACCCCCCCACACACACGTGTGTGTGTGTTTGTGCATGTGCACATGTGCCCTTAGTGAAATTTTGGAGAATTTGGAAATTGTAATTTGTAAGGTTATCAGGCCACATTCTCTCAAGAAGAGAATTGTTAAATTGTTTATTTTAAACAATTTAAATAGAAATGTCCAGGCCCTGAAAAGCTAAAAAAATTGCTTTCCTAATAACTTAGTTAATGTAGAACACAATGAAGCTGTAGATTACTTCAAACACACAAATATGAGAATATTATGTATCAAAATATGTGACGAATTTAAAGATATGCTCTGAAACATATTAGTTATTAAAAGAGAGAGAATGTGAATCATTGAATCATTGAACTCAACAGTTAGAAGAAAGCAAAGAAAACCCTACAAGGAAAGTAAAAAGATGAAAATAATAAAAACTAATGGTAGAAATTAGTGAATTAGAAAACAAAATTCATGCTTAGAAAATGAATGTAAGAACTGGTTTATTTTTTAAGAAATTCAGCAAACTAGATAAACACTTAGCAAAGCTAATGAATAATTAAAAAGAAAATACAAATGCATGAAATTAGAAATAAGAAAAAAGTTATAATAATGGCTTGCATGAGCATACTATGTACAATTTTATATTAATAATTTGAGTCTAAGTGAAATGTATGATTCTTTGAGGAAAAAAGATACATGCACAAAAGCGACTTAATAGAAGTCATGCAAAAAAATTTTTTAAGTGATAAAAAGCAAGAAAAAAAATCACCAAGATAATTGTACAGCCCATAATAAGAAAATCTGCAAAATTCAATGAGGATTAAAGGTACAGAGAAAAAAGTGATGTACATTTGGGCGGACACTAGGGTGACTTCGGTGATCCTGGAAGCACGTGTGAAGATGGTTTTTGATCAGCCTGGATTCCTGGTGACTATGATAAACAGAGCCCCCTACTGACCCCAGAATACATGTTACTTGAGTGAGAAATAAACTTCTGTTTTGTTAAACTGCTGATATCTGAGGTCGTTTGTAACTATCTAGTCTATCTTGATTGATGATACACTACTATAAAAATATACTCAACAGCATAGAAAAAAACTTGAAAAATAGACCCATTATCCAAAAGAATACTGTATGTGATAAAGAGGCATCACAGATAAGTGGGGAAAGCACAAAGATTAGTTAGTTAGACAAACAGAAATTTTAATTCTCACTTTACACTATAGAAAAAAATTCACGTGGATTAAAGAGTTAAATGTAAAAGCTCAAGCCTTAAAAATAAAAAGAATAATGAGGGTGATTACTAAAACTCTGCATAGGACTGTATGTTTTTGAGGGTCTTAAAAAGAGTTTGGACCTGACAAAAGTTATACCCAGAGAAAGCCCCATAAAATTCAAATTAATAAATGTTGAATTAAATATTAAGAAACCAAAATCTATTCAATTGTCACTCATATGTAATTATATATGAGTTTAAATCAGAAGAATAAAGTCATATAAATAATTTATTCTTAGCAAAACTCATATTTTAGCTTACAAGGTCTTATAATCAACACTGAATTCATTTTCTAGAATCCAAGGCATCACTGGTCAGAGTTACGAGTGTGGGTTCTTGACTTGGCTTTTCTACTTATCAGTAACGTGAACTCCTACAGTCACATAACCTCTGGAAGATGGTTTCTCTTTTTCTGTAAATAAATGTATTGGACTAGAGATCTTTAAGTTCTTTTCCACCTGTCGAATACTGTGACAATGTAGTTATCACCGTGAATAGTGTAGCTATCCACAGCAATCAAAGTATTAAGAAAATACTGTAATAAGGGGATATTAAATAGTACACAAAACAAGCTGGTTAAAGGGAAAACATATTTATAAAAGTATAGTCGTATTTTACTCTTGGGATTTGAATATATGAAGTGTGTGCATACTTAGATAAGGTACAAAGAAAATATGTCATTTCTTTACTGAAGCAAAACTCCAGAATTCCACAGTCATAAATTCACCCCAGTGACCTGATGACCTATTTTTGATGGGTGGATTTTTTTTTGCAAATTATCTAGTAAGCAAGCCAACCCACGAAGTAAAAGGATAATATATCATGAAAAGTATTTAGGTCACTTTTTTTGATATGTGTGGTTCGACTTTAATTATTTATACAATTTCCTAGTGCAGTAAGTGTCTTGTGGTATTTTTCTAAAAAATAATGAAAGTCTCTATACATGAGCTCTCACTAGAGTTTTTGCCATTAACTTTTTACAGAAACATTTATTTAGTGAAACTTACTGAATTTGAGAATAAATTATATTTAAATCAGTTAGGTTCTGATAAACCAGATGTGTTTTTCACTTACAGAATGAAATGTGCTGAAGAGCAGGAAATGAAGTAACCAAGTAGTAATTCGCACCTTTGCTCATCTGAGCCCTGCTTCTTCTCGAGGCCATTCGTGAGAATTTGGACCTGGGAATGAAATCCTAGGCTTTCCTATCACATTCAAGGATGAGAGGTCTGTTACTGATGGAAGCGTGATTGTCAGCAAGCAGTTATGAGGCAGCTTCTCTGTGTCAGGCACTGTTCTGGGCTCCAGGAATATAAAGGTGAAAAAAACCACAGTTCTTACTCTCAATGAGCCCAGAGTCTAGTGTGGAGACAAGCATACGTTATTTTATTTTTTTAATTTTATTTATTTATTTATCTTTTGGCTGCGTTGGGTCTTTGTTGCTGCAGGCGGGCTTTCTCTAGTTGCGGCGAGCGGGGGCTACTCTCCGTTGCAGCGTGCAGGCTTCTCATTGTGGTGGCTTCTCTTGTTGCAGAGCGTGGGCTCTAGGCACGCGGGCTTCAGTAGTTGTGGCTTGTGGACTTCAGTAGTTGTGTCTTGCAGGCTCAGTAGTTGTGGCTTGCGGGCTCTAGAGTGCAGGCTCAGTAGTTGTGGCGCAAGGGCTTAATTGCTCTGCGGCATGTGGGATCTTCCCGGACCAGGGATCAAACCCCTGTCCCCTGCATTGGCAGGTGGATTCTTAATCACTGCGCCACCAGGGAAGTCCAAGCATACGTTATTTATCAGGGTAAATAATATTATGTTCTCTAATACAAACACCCAAAGTTCAATGGCTTAACAAAATATAAATTTAGTTCTTATTGGCGAGTGGCCTTCAGGGTGGTCATTCAGAGCCTCAGCCTTCTTGCATTGAGGGCTTGCTTTCTCCTAGGACTGTGGGTTCCTCTGCTGGCTCCTGGTATCTAATCAGAACAGAGAGTGCAGAGGATCACACCACAGGAGTTTAGGGGTCAGGACAGGGCGTGACATACATCACTTCCGCCCACATTCCATGGCCCAGAACTTGGTCACAAAGTCATACTTAACCGCCAGGGAAGCTGGGGAATGTGGAGCAGCCTTGTGCCTAGGAGGTAACGGAAACACATTCTCATAAATACATTTGGTGTCTGCCATAGCATAGGAAGAAAAGGGACCCCAATCAGCGCATAGTTACTATTAAAGAGGTAGACTACAATGCATGGTAGGGGCCAAAGGAAGGAGAGGTTGACCCCAGCAGGGTAAGCTGACATAGATATAAATGGCAAATATCAAGCTGCAGTTGAAATTATGGACTCAATAAATCCTTACAGAATAAAAAGAACTAAAAATATCCCTAAATTATGTTAAAGGAAACCTCAGTTACTTTATAATACAGAACCATAGTGGTTTTTTAAATTGAGATTTTTATTGAGATAATTGTTGATTCATATGTTGTTATAAGAAACGAAACAGAGTGATCTCTTATGAAACTTTAACCAGTTTTACCTGATGTTAATATTGAAATAACTCTAGTAGAATATCACAACCAGGATATTGACATTGATGTAATCTACACAATCTACCAAATTTATTCAGATTTCCCCAATTTTACTGGTACTCATTTGTGTGTATGTGTGTATGTATTTCTGTCAATGTTCATCACATGTGTAAGTTCATGTATCCACCACCACAGTCAAGGTACAGAACAGATCCACCACCACAAAGACCCGTCCCACCTCCCTTTTGCCCCCTCCTCTATCTCTGACCTCGGGCAACCATTCTTCTTCTTTTTAAAAAAATTTTATAGAAGTATAGTTGATTTACAGTGTTGTGTTAATTTCTGTTGTATAGCAAAGTGATTCATTTATACATATATATAGTCTTTTTCATATTCTTTTCCATTATGGTTTATCACAGGCTGTTGAATATAGTTCCCTGTGCTATACAGTAGGACCTTGTTGTTTATCCATCCTATAATAGTTTGCATCTGCTAATCCCAAACTCCCAATCCTTCCCCCGCTCCCCCTTGGCAACCACAAGTCTGTTCTCTATGAGTCTGTTTCTGTTTCATAGATATGTTCATTTATGTTGTATTTTAGATTCCACATATAAGTGATACCATATGGTATTTGTCTTTCTCTTTCTGACTTACTCCACTTTGTATGATAATCTCTAGGTCCATCCATGTTGCTGCAAATGGCATTATTTCATTCTTTTTTATGGCTGAGTAATATTTCCTTGTGTATGTATATACATACATACCACATCTTCTTTATGCATTTATCTGTCGATGGACATTTAGGTTGCTTCCATGTCTTGGCTATTGTAAATAGTGCTGCTATGAACACTGGGGTGCATGTAGCTTTTCAAATTATAGTTTTGTCTGGATATATGGCAACCATTATTCTTTAACTCCATTTCTAAAATTGTGTCATTTAAAAAATGTTATACAAACAGAAGCAAACAGATATAACCTTTGGTTACTGGCTTTTTTTTTCCCACTTAGCATAATTTTCTGCAGACATCAAGACTGTGTTTATCAATAATTCCTTCTTTTTATTGCTGAGTACTATTCCATGGTTTGGATGTACCACAATTTGTTTAACCAATGGCCAGTTGGAAAACATCTAGACTAATTTCAGTATTCGGGCTATTACAAGTTAAGCTGCTACGAACACTTCTGTACAGTTTTGTTTTGTTGTTTTTTGTTTTTTTTTGCAAGAAGAAAAATTTCCATTTCTCTGAGACAAGTGCTCAAGAGTGCCATTTGCTAGGTCATATAGAAGTTGCAAGTTTAATTTTATAAGAAATTGTTAAAATGTTTTCTAGAGTGGTTGTACTATTTCACATTCTCACCAGAAGTGTATAAGAGATCCAGTTTCTCCACACCCTAGCCAAGATTTAGTGTTGTCATTATTTTTTATTTTAGTTATTCTGATAGTTGTGGTTTAAATTTGGTTCTCTACCTGTGCTCATTTGCCATCCATATATCAGAACCATAGTGTTTTTTTATTTGAAACAGATTTTAGAAATTTTCCAGTTGTTACAAATAACTTCCTCTTTGTTTTAACTTAAAAAAATTCTGGAAAATTCCTATTGATTCTCCTACACTCCATCTGAAAGCCCCATTTTCTTTGAAGCCCTCTTCAACTCCTGTCTGAGTTAATTAAACCTTTCTTGACTTCTAAAGCCAGAGTGAATGTCTATCTTCTCTGGGTTCCGGTTTGTTCTCCTTCTGTTGCAGCGGTTATCAAAGTTTGTTTTCATGAAGGTACTTCCCCGTCTGTGCTTCCCACTAAACTGTGCCCTGAAAGAAAGGACTGTCTTACATATTTTTGCCTCCCCGGCACCTAGTATGGTGTCTGGTGCATTTAAATGCTTAATAAACATTTTCAGCCAGTTTGGGTACTTCCTTATGTTCTGCCTCTTTCTCAAAAGGGTTTGAACATCTACTGCGCTGAGCACCTTCACAAATGCTAACTCATTTAGAGATCACAACCAGCCAGAGGAATGGAATCTTTATCTCTATTTTGCAGATAATGAAGCAGAAACTCAGAGAATTAAGTAATTTGAAAATTACCATCCCAGAAAGCTGCAGAGCTGAGGCTTGGCTGTGGATCTTCTCGTTGCTATATCACAGTTGCCCAGAGGGGGCGCAATTGCGTAGTATTCTTTCCCTTGCACTACGTTGATGGTGCATCGCTCTCATCTCACTCATTGACTGCTATAGAATTTGTTGATGCATCCTATTGACTGCTGTGCCTCCCTGGCCCGTGTCCAACTCAGAATGGGCAAAAACCATCGCTACACTTCCCTTCCCTGCAAAGCTTTGCCCTGAACACCTCCTTCCTCACCAGCCCCAAGGCTTAAAGCTTCTATTAACCATTTAATTGCCAGTTGCCCGTGGCTTTCCATTATCTCTAATAACCCCTATGCCTTTGGATTTTCGCTTCACACTTCATCTCCTTTTCCCCCTGCAGTCTTCTAGTTTTATATTATCCATTTCTTAAATGAATTAGATTCCATCTAATTGAACATTTTTGAGATCCTATAATGTAAAAAATGATATAATAGCCTGTATGAGGAATACAAAGATGGAGAGATCAAAACTCTTCTTGTGTTGTTACTGTTTTCACAAATTACAGAAATCTATTCACATAGGCTTAAGCAAAAAAAAGAAAAAACTGGCTTATGTAATTGAAAATCTAGAGGTAGAACTTGCTACAGGGCTGGCTGGACCCAGGTGTTCAGGCAATTGTCAGGAATCTACTTATCTCTCTCTCGCTTGCTCTTTGCATCTCTTGGCTCTGCTTCTCTCTGGGTTGGCTTTATGTTTAGCCAGCTCCTTGGCTGTACTAATTTTCCATCACTGAGAAATAGTCCCAGAGAAAAGAGAACACCTATTTTCCTGGGATGGATTTTGCTGGCCTGACTTGGTTTTCATCCTGGAACTGATTACTGTGGCCAGGGAGATGGAACATTCTAATTGATCAAGCCTAGTCTACCCACACCTGCACTAGGGAAAAGACTCATTGAATGACTTAGATTGAGAAAGGGAGTTATTCTCTCCAAAGTGAAGAGAGAATGACACACAGAGCAGACCAAACTAGTAGCTAATGCCCAATGAAGTGACTATAACAGTAGTCCATGCAAAAAAGAAAAAGAAAAACAAAAAAAACCAGATTTAGACAAAAACTATGGTACTAGGAACTGAGAAAACAGTCCGACCTTCAACTTGGGAGGTAAGTACTATTATGTTTTCGGTTTTACCAATGTGGAAACTGAGGCTTAAATAAGATAATTTGCCTGTAGTCCCGTAGCTAATCTAGGATCAAATCATGTCTATGTGACTCCAGAGCCCACGATCTTAACCGCTAGGCTACAAGGAAGCCTGAGGAAGGGGAAGGTAAGGGGAAACCAGCTCAGTGGTCTGCTCACCCCAGCTGCCTAAGTGAAAAGCGAAAGAAGAGGAAATTATGTGCTACCTCTGTTATCCAACGCCACCCTCAACAAGGCTGAGGGAAGAGGGAGAAGAAGGGTGTTGTGAAAGGCCTCATCCTACGCAAGCTTCCGTAGCCTCGGCCGTACTGATGTATTAGGGCCCCATGACTCTCGGTTGTGGGGAGCTGTCCTGTGCATTGCAATGTGTTTAACAACATCTCTGGCCTCTTCCCACTAGGTGCGTGTAGCGCCTTCTTCCTGTTGTGACAACCAGAAGTTTCCAGAATTGCCAGATATGCCCTGGGTCCCCGCTAACCCCATTGCTTCCCTCACCCCCATTGTGGTAGGGGCCTTCTTGGTTACCCTGGAGCTGTGCTCTCCTCTGTCCTCATGGACCCCCCAGCCCCACTGTGAGGCGCCAGTGTTTGAAACTCGCTTACGCTCTCCCAGAGGTGACCTCCAACAACGCCTCCCTTCCCTACATTCCAAACAAGGTGGATTGCGTCTCTGCACCCTTGCCCCTTGGAATTCTGGGATTTCTGGGAAACTTTTTTTTTTTAAACATCTTTATTGAAGTATAATTGCCTTACAATGGTGTGTCAGCTTCTGCTTTATAACAAAGTGAATCAGTTATACATATACAATATGTTCCCATTTCTCTTCCCTCTTGCATCTCCCTCCCTCCCACCCTCCCCATCCCACCCTTCTAGGTTGTCACAAAGCACCGAGCTGATCTCCCTGTGCTATGTGGCTGCTTCCCACTAGTTATCTATTTTACATTTGGTAGTGTATATATGTCCATGACACTCTCTTACCCTGTCACATCTCACCCCACCCCCTCCCCATATCCTCAAGTCCATTCTCTAGTAGGTCTGTGTCTTTATTCTCTGGGAAACTTTTTTGAGAAAGAAATCTACTGCTACTGGGATCCTGAAATCTTTTGTTTCCAAATGAAGAAAACCCTATGGAAAGGGAAGACCACCTAGACAGTAGGCCAAAGGTCAAGTTAGGTTATTCATAATCGGCTATTTCGATTGAATTTTGTCATCTAGACTGCCTACGTTAATTAGAGGTCACAAAGTGAATGGGGGAAATACTGCTTTCACCAGTTACAAGCGCTGTGACTCAGGGCAACTCAACTTCCCTCAGCCTCCGTTTACGTACAACATGAAGCTGGTATGACACACATGTCTCTGCGGTCATGGTTTTACAGAGCAGTAGTGCTGAGCTAGCACAAATCTGACTTTGCATCATCAAGAAAAAACTAAATACTTAATATATATCATTTCAGATTAAGGGAGAGTTTAAAACTATCTAAGAAACAGCTTCTAAGAATGCCCATCAAAAAAAGAGAAAAAGATTAAAGTAAAACATTTCAGTATGCTCCTGAAAAAAATGTTTTTCTGTAGAATATTTATTAACCTATGTGGGTTCTATTTAGTTAACTGAACTTTTCAAATTCTAAAAGATGCTAAACTTGTAAGTTTGGGTATATAAGGAAATTTATTGTAGAAAAAAAGGTCTTTTTGTTGTTTGTATTTCGAGAACTTTGTTTTAACTCTTATTTGAGCCTCTGAATCTCCAACTATAAAAAGGAAAGGACTCAAACTTAAATGTGAACAGAAGAAAGTGGCTTTCTAAAATAGAAAAAAGAGAAAGGGTAAAAATATATGTCCTTTTCTCCTTATGTCTAATTAGCAACATAAATATTATCAGGTCCTCTAAATCATTCTCTGTGTTAATGCTCTGGTAAAATAAACTTTGAAATTACTTCCAATATCAAGTAATAGACTAAGATACTAGAGTGAAATTCGCTAACCTGTTTTTGTCAAAGCGCAAGCAAGCGGTTCTTCCTGTGTCGACCACGTGGCTCCAGCCCTCTAGCGCCCCCTGGCTATTTTCTCACTCAGGCGTCGGTTAACTATACCCCTCTGTTAACCTGCAGCGATTTATTAACTCCTTATAAACGGCTAAGCCTTTGCCTTCTCCCCGTTCTCTTTTTATTCTGGTGAGACACTGTGTTTTGCAATTATACTATATTTATTTGCTATCACCAGGAAGTGAGTTCTTACTGATAAGGGAATTTCAAGAACACTTAAAGCGTCAAAACTTTAAAAAAATGTGCTATTGATGAAAATCTTCGCAAAATATATCACACATTTCCATGCCTTAGTACATGAAATTGATCAAATTTTGAATTTTTCTTACAAAAGAGGTGAAAATATAGAGTAATGTCCTAAAATTTGAGTTTTATAGCTTAATTTACTTTTATTTATTACTTCAACAAAGATTTCTTGAGCCCCCATTATATTCCACACACCCATTTGTGTCTTCGTATTTAATTCCTCCTGATTGCCACAATATTGAGGCTACTCAAGATATTTAATATGTAAGAAGTCAGGACTACGCATTTTCCCCTATATTAAACTTTAGTTTTAAGGAAGCAAGAGAGAAAACAAGAAAAAAATGCAGTCAAAATTGACTAAAATTTGGGGCTTCCCTGGTGGCGCAGTGGTTGAGAGTCTGCCTGCCGATGCAGGGGACACGGGTTCGAGCCCTGGTCTGGGAAGATCCCACATGCCGCGGAGCAACTAGGCCCGTGAGCCACAATTGCTGAGCCTGCGCGTCTGGAGCCTGTGCTCCGCAACAGGAGAGGCCGCGATAGTGAGAGGCCCGCGCACCGCGATGAAGAGTGGACCCCGCTTGCCGCAGCTAGAGAGGGCCCTCGCACAGAAATGAAGACCCAACACAGCCATAAATAAATAAATTTTTAAAAAATTGACTAAAATTTGACCTACCTATATGATGTTTACTCAAGCCATTTTATCTGGTTTTCTCAGTCTCAGCCACTTTCACCTTCTTATGCAGACTCAAAAACAGACGCAACACAGAAGAAAGTGAAAATGTATCTGAATCTGAAAAAATAATTGTAACAGAGACCAAGGATCTCACTCTAATGAGATGAAAGGAGCAATACCCTGCCTTTTCAAGAAGAGACTATATTTGATCAAATGTAAACACGGATGAGACTCTCTGCTTATACTTGACACCCTTCAGTCCTGCGGGGAAGAATACAGCAGAGACTACAGAGAGTGATGACAATTTTGAGCAGCTAGTATGACTGCCAGGGGGGTTAAGTGGCACTAAAGCCCACTGATAGATGGTAGCAAGAATCAACCAGGGACTTCCCGGGTGGTCCAGTGGCTAAGACTCCACGCTCCCAGTGCAGGGGGCCCGGGTTCAATCCCTGGTCAAGGAACTAGATCCCACATGCCGCAACTAAAAGTTTGCATGCTGCAACTAAAGATCCTGCATGCTGCAACTAAAAGACGCCGCATGCCACAACTAAAAGATCCCACATGCTACAATTAAGAAAGATCCTGTGTTCCACAACTAAGACCTGGCGCAGCCAAAAAAAAAAAATCAACCAAAGTAGAACCACCAATTCTGCTGACAAAGACTCGATTTTAACATGAACTTTGAGAAATTGGAAAGAGCAACTGAAAAAAATCTTCAAAAGATTTATAAACTCCAGTTAGAAAATAACTGGCCATTGATCACTGGGTATGGCAAGGGAGCTGCACGTACCAAAGGTTGAGTGAAAAGAGCAGTCTGGGGAACAGAAAGTAATTCCCATGACTGGGGGAACAGTATGGTTAAAAAAATGAGTCTAAGAGAGGTAAAGAGGAGCCAGACCAAAAGGGTGTAGTAAGCAATCTTACCAGAGGGAAATGGGGAGCCATTGAAGGTTGAAGCACAGGAATGGCATGATCAGATTTGTGTTTTGAAAAGATAACGGGGGGGCTTCCCTGGTGGCGCAGTGGTTGAGAATCCGTCTGGCAATGCAGGGGACACGGGTTCGAGCCCTGGTCTGGGAAGATCCCACATGCCGCGGAGCAACTAGGCCGGTGAGCCACAATTACTGAGCCTGCGCGTCTGGAGCCTGTGCTCCGCAACAAGAGAGGCCGCGATAGTGAGAGGCCCGCGCACCGCGATGAAGAGTGGCCCCCGCTCGCCGCAACTGGAGAAAGCCCTCACACAGAAACGAAGACCCAACACAGCCAAAAATAAATAAATAAATAAATATATTAAAAAAAAAAAAAAGATAATGGGTAGTAATGTGAGAGCAAGAAGAAGAGGGTGACACTAGGACACTGAAAAATGACAAAACTTAGGCAACAGGGACTGATGGCCTGAAGGAGGTTCTGGCTTTGGGAGTGGAGAGGAGTGAACAGTTCACAGAGACATTTGGGAAAGTGAAGCATAACAACTTGATGATTGATTGGATGTGGGGTGAGAATTTGAAAGATGTGTTAAGAACAATGTCTTGATGGCAGTACACATGCAAAAGCTGTAGGACTTAAAACACTTTACTGCAAGCTACACACCACCGTATATATTTATTATTTGTCTTTCTAATTTTACTGCTTTTCTGAAACTGCACAGAAAGCACTTAAAATTCCAGCTTCTGTCTCTGAAATTCAGTTAGATCTGCATTAACTTGGAATATTGATAGGCATATTTGGTTTGCAACGTACAACTCCTATCTGGAACTTTAGGAGCAGAGCTGAAATGTGTTTAAATATGTGAGACATATGGAAATTGACATCTAAGCTTAAATTTAACTGTCATCTCATAGTGTTTTATGTAGCAATTGGTCTATACGGTGCTGAAATTTTGCATGTTATTGAAAAGTCATTTTTAGGGACTTAGGATTTCTCAAATTTGTTGTCTTTAGTTGAGAAATAGGTTGCTGGTGGCTAGGACCTATATAATTGAGTTCACAGAGAAATAATTTGATGAAATTAATAAAGTTAATGTTCTCTAGGCAGCTGTATGCTGCCAACGTGCTAAATCTTTGTCCGTTAAGTTATTAAATTATTGTTTTATGAATCTTCTGCAGGACTATATCCAAATTGAATGTTTTGCCAATATTAATCCCCTACCGGTGGTTCTAACAAAGAGTTCTCTTTCAGGGACAGGTCTTTTTCCTTAGGGAAGTAAATAGAGTCAGTGATTTACTGATAAAGCCACCCAGTATATACATCATCTCTGTCCCATATATCAATGTCACGGGCAACAGCTTGCTTTACTAAGTGATTCTGCAGTGTCTTCTCAAAGACTATTTTGTTTAGCAATCAGATCGAAGTGCCAACATGCATACTTTTTTGCATCCTTTGAATAGTTTTTATCTTTAATAGCACAATCAGTTCAGAGACATTTTTATGGAATGGTTTCCACCACTGAAATTTTATCCTGCCATACTGGTCTACTTAAAAATAATGTTAGCCAGTATATCATTTCTGTGCACTTGAGCACAGATTCTTTGAAGCAGCACACTTTATATTTAAAGCTGAAATGTTATTCTTGTTATCAATTAGGAGAATTCTCATATTTGCAGCTCTTCCTAACTGACCAGTTTTTAATTTGGCGTTAATTATCTAAACCATTTGGGAGATAAGGCTGCCTTTCTGTTTCGTGCGATTAAGTGGCATTAAACATTCGCTCCCAAGCCTTGAACACGGACTGTGAAACTAATGAGTGATGGCTTTGTGAAAATTTACATGGGGGTGAATAGAAAACCGTAAAGGAAAAGTCCCCTTTGATGATGACTGACAGTTAATGACAGAGCTTTCTGTCTTGGTTTAAAAAAGGAGGTTTTACTGAGTGGGTAGTTCAGTTTAACATCTTTGTATGTCGACCCTGAAAAGGACTTCAGGAAGACAACTGCAAGGGCACAGATTTTTTTAAAAATAAAACATTAAGATAGAGAAAAGTTTTTTAAAATGATATTTTAAAAACAAGTTATTGATTTTCTTCTTGTATTTGTGATGCAAGCTTTTTAGTGAGTGCCATTTCAAACTGTTTCTCTGGAGAGGTGTGTTGTGCTATGTACATAATCTTCGGTAAGGAATTCTACTTGCAGCACATTTTTCTTCAAAGGCTTTGCATTTCTGCATAAAAAGCTTATTAATTATTTGTGGCTGCTTGTCATCGTGTTCTGATAATAGAAGCCTGGTCAAGGATAATAATTACCACTTCACCTTTTTGGATCATATATATCCACTATTCCTGGTGCAATATTACCCAAAGCATCTCTCCTCTCCCTGTACACAGGACCAAAAGTGCAGGCACATCATTTATTGATAAGACAAAAAGAATGTAATGAAATTATCAATGTTCTTGAATTAATTATGAACATGATTAAGAAAGCTAAAATCTCAGGAGCCAGGATCTCATTACCCATTCAGTCTTAGGGATTGCTTTCATTCAGCTAGGCAAAAAGGCTTCCAGCAGCCCCACAATTGCCTTTCTCTCATTCATTTGTGCTAGAATTAAGGTTTATTTGTTTTCTGTTTTCTTCTTCTTCAGACTGTTTCTCTGTCTTTATCCATTTAACAAACTGTTTCCTCCTGTATCTCAGAAGGATACACCGATAGGGCCTACATCTGTCTGCAGTCTACACACCTTCTTCTGAGTGCATTTCTCTCAACTCATTTTGCTGGAGCTCCTAAATATCTCTCAAGGTAAGTCTGAGAATGTAGCCAAAAAGTTCTTTCAGATTTATGTCTGCAGCTATACAACAGTTCTGTCTGAATCCCATTCAGCCAGGAGTCTTAATGACATCATTATTACGCTGTCTGTACTGGGCTAGATTTTACTTGGCGCCTGTACTGTATTATTACTTATCTTCCTTTCTGTGTGAACGTATGAATAATACTCGTTTAGGGTGGGGAAAATGCTTCAAACCTAAGAGGGAAATACATTTTTTATTCAAATCAAATTTCCAAGAGTAGTATAAACAGTAAGCAAAAAGTAAATCCATTTAAAATTTATATTTGCTGTACAGCTATCCTAATTGTGCTGGAATTCCTGCCCTCTCCTCTGTGCTATTATAACTGAATTGAGAAGGACAACCAAAATGTGTCCTATATTTAGATCTATTTTAAAATGTCCAAGTGTTCCCTTTTGAAAGGCCTTCTGAATTTCTGGGATTGTAATGTAAAATGCAGAGGAATATTGAATTGGTGTCTGATATAAATGTCTTGAAATTGTCCTCATGGCCCCTGACTGAACTGACTTTTTTTTTTTTTGGTAAAATTGGCCAAAGGTAGTTTGACAGCAAACTTTTCTGAAATGTGACAATAGGTCATTTCTAAACAAGGTCATTGGTAAAGCAGGTAAAGTAGTGTCAGCATGTGTTTTACAGTCACATCCAGAGTGACTGAAAAGATCATACAGTTGGATGTGATTTGGATTTAAAAATATTAATACAGGGCTATTTTTGTATGAGAGAATTAAGTCTTGCAAAGATAAGACAGGAGAGAAGAACTATAGCTTTAGGCCATTGAATAAATATGGTATATGTGATACTAAATCCATTGATCCTGGTTTCCTTTAAAGTGAAGGTCTGGTAAGATGGCTAAAACATCCAGGAATCCGAATGCATAAAATCATTGAAAAACCCAAGCATGTTGAATCGATAAGTGACAAAGTGATTTGATTATGGCACACAAAATATAAAAATGCCCAGCTCTTAAATCTTAGGGACAACCTTGCCATTTGAAGATTTGCTAGAAAATGTGGTTAAGTAATACAAGGGAAAAAGGTTATCTGACTGTTTCTACAAACCTGCTACCTCTGGATACAATAGTTAGATAATGACATATATTACATTAAAAATGCTTGTTTCATATTAACTAAGTATCTAAGATATTAAAAGGTTATTGCTGGAGTATTATATGATTTATGAGCATCGAATCTTTTATTTGGGGGGCACATAAAAGATTTTAGTCCTTGTATGTTTTCTGCTGCATTTGTGGGTTTTATTAATTTGATAAGCAAACAGTTATTGGTGCTCACTAAAATTACAATTGTTGTTGTTATGTTATTAGTTCTTATGTTAATTAAATTCATCAAGATAGCTAATTTAATTTGAAAGGGTAAGAATGTAAAAAGATACCGTATCTTGTTTTCAGACATCAAACCCAAAATAGCAGTAAAAAAAATTTTCTCACTTTATGAACCCAGAATGCCAGGGGAAAAGAAAGCATGTTTCTTAAATAGAAGCTTCATCTCATTCCGAGAAAATGGAAATATCTCTGGATTTCTTTTGATATTTCTTTCATACCTTATCAAAAAGGAAAAAATGAATCATGAAATATCCTGCATGCCGTTTCTACATGAAAGGAAGGAACAGAAGTCCCATATGGCTCTCTCGAGGGAAAGCCCATTATTGTGGTTTTCTAGGTGGTCGCCTGCACCTCAGCAATTGGACAGTCTCAGGTGAAAGAGTTTGGAAGCTGAAAGAGACACAAATAGCAGAGGCTGAGGTGGAGGAGAAGGTGAAGGAAAAGGAACTAGCAGAAAAGTTGGTAAAGAGCATTTTTCTTTTCAGTTTATTGGCATCTAAGTATCAGTACATTTCTGAACAATAAAATACCAAAAAAAAAAAAAACAAACCAGTTATTAGTGCTGTAGCGGGCCAGATGCTGTTAATTAGTGGAAACTTCAATAAACTTTAAAAAAGTTGCATTAGTGAGAAGTGTTTAAATGCTGGTCTCAGAAAATCAAAAAGCATGCTTCTGTTTGACAAAGCAACTGTGAAAAGCATTGTGGTTTACATGTTTTCATTAATTTCTATTGCAGTAAAATGGAATGACAATCTAGTGTGTCATCACTAACTTCGAGTTCACAGAGTGTGAAAATGAACAGTTGAATAACAGTGGAGAAGTTTAAATATTTACCCCATTCTTTGAAGGCAACATTATATGTGTTTGTTGGGGTGAGAATAGGGATGTTGTCCCAAACTGGGCATAGTTGGTACCGGATTTTGTTTTTCTGTACGTATCTGACATTGACACTTCACACTCCTGATACCCAGTGAAAAGGTGAATGTATTCAAATCTAATTATACGGAAATAAAACACCAACGAAAAGTCAACATAACTAATCTTAAATATTTAATACATGACTCCTGTTTTTGTTCATAGCTTGAATTAGTTCTGAAACCCAGAAAGTACTAAAATCTCATGCGTATGTGGAGTTATGTATATTCACAAAGACTTCTGTTTAAAAGCAGCAAGTATACCAGAAAAAGCATTAGCAGGTGTTAAGAGATTTCAATTCTATCCATATCTAGTTGTGACCTTGGGTAAGTTCTTGAATCTCTCAGAGCCTCCATTTTCTCTCTGTAAAATCAGTGGGGTAAATTGATAATATTTAAGGCCGCTCCACACACTAAAATCTATTATTTTACAACTATAGGTGTGTGAAAAATAGATATATTCATTTGACCTTATAAGTAAGACTGAAATCTATCTTTAGCATTTATTTATCCAACTGTTAAGATATTCAAGAACATTTTTCATTTAGAACCTCTGAACCGTATGCCCATCTGACGTCCCCACTCACTTAATTCCTGAAATGCAGGGCTTAATTTGCTCTTAAACATTCCTCGCATTTATGCTGGCCTACAAACAGCTGGACTTGTTTCCCAGCAAATACGTCTTTAACAAAATTCCTTAAGTGTAGAAAGTGGAAGTTATTTCCTCTTCAGGTTCCTCACAGCAAGTTGTTGGGTCTTTGCAAATTGCTAACAGGCTCCTTAAGCGCCTGCTCTGAATATCTATAGAGCAAACACAGAATTAATCATGACTAAAACTGGATTTCAAGTTTTGGTCAGGAGCCTCAATCTTACTACAATCTTTCAGAGCGGTGAGATTTTAAAAAGATGCTTGGTTTAGAGGACCCAACGTGATGTTTTGCCGTTAATGTCTTCCCAGGGAGTTTCTGTATCTGGAGGGAGTGTGTGAGTTCTCTGGGGCGGGGGTCAGGTCTGCTCTGATGGGTTAAGGAGAACTACCTGCTGGAGATTGATTTAAATCAGTAATGAATCATCTCATACAGCTGCTGTTACTAGATATTACCCTGCTATCTCCAGCCTCTGATAGCACAGATAAGAAGTGCTTACCACAGAGGAGTTTCCAAGAGGATAGATACTGTTTCCTGGACCTCAGGGAGTAAAAAGCCATACTGCTGGATCAGTGACTTTTCCTAACTGCAAGTAAATTCAGGCCTTATCAAGTTACAGCACAAACTGCACTCATGTTTTATTATTCTCATTAGAGATTTAAGGACTAATTCCAGTTGTCAGCGCTTAGCAGTTTAATGTTTTCCACAGATGAGAATTAAGATTCTTCTGGGGGATTTTTTTATTTGCTAAAGCTTGCAAAATAGAATGTGGTGATGCGCTTACTGTCACGTAACGCGGTAGATTTTCTAAATGTCCTGAGTGTTTTGAAGGCACACGTTTTAAAAATTTAAATCTGATGACTGGATTTTTCCAAGTTGGATATTCACCCATTCCACTGAAACACTCCTTTCTTTGCCTGAGAACCCAAATCTGCTGTCCCTCTGGAAATATGACACAGGAGACTGGACGTAATACCTCCGTAGCTTGTCTTTAACGGCCCTGTATTTTCTCAAGGTAAATTCACTTAATCGAGACTAAGGGTAATGTCTGATTCAAAAGAAAAGACCTATTTTGTTAGTAAGCTTGGCTTTAAATTAGTTCCTTGAAGTGAAGCTTTCCTTCTCAAACAGGTGGAGGAAAGCTGTGACTGTCACATTCATTCTATTTCTGTTTTCAAAGAGATGACAAAGTTTGGATTTAAAAGTAAAAATCCAGGCCTACCGTCTGCTTGGATACTAAAGTTAAATCAATGTTTTATGACTTTTCGGTAATGTGAGTGTGCTGTGGCATAAAGTTAGTCTTCCTAACATTCTTGAAGGAAAAAAAGAAAGATTTTTGATTAAGAAAGTTTAATGTAAGTTACAAGTGTGATAACATTATTACTGGAGTTAAAGGTCAATGATAAATGTCCTATTTTGGGGTTATATTTATCGAAATTCATTGTTTTATATGACGACTCTAGTGTGAAAAACCTTGTTTTACCCCTTTGTTTTTCCTGGGTTTATCTTCAGATTTCTCATCACATGTGGTTTGAGGCTGTATGGAATGTTCAGAGGTGGCTGAATTTTTCAGTAGTGTCAGTCACAGATATTATTGTCAAGTTTTGGAGTCCTTTAGAAGAAAACGTGCTACACGCAGATGAAAGTTGTCTTTGGGAGGCATTCATTGGCTGACACCTTGGTGGCTGTTCTTGGAAAAACATTTTCCTAAGGTAAAATAGTTCTAGCAGTGATGCTAGAAGAATGGTCTGCTTTATGGCAGCTCGGGTATCCTGAGTACATCTATCAGGTAAGGATTAATAGTTTAATAATAATAATACAAAAAGCAGCTACCATTTATTGTGTGATGGACACTGTGCTAGATGTTTTAAATGCATTATCTTATGTATCAGCTGTTTTTTCAGGAAAACCTCAATGTGTTCAGCTGACCTTTTTCATTTTGAAGGTAGGGGGACCTATTCTCGTTAATGTTTTTGCTTATTCTTAGCTTTTCAGGCTTTGTGCCTGTTTATGCCCTAGTTTGTTTTCCCCTTTTAGCCAGTGATATTCTGTCTGCCAGAAAAATTTAACACGCTTGTTCCCGTTATCTGACTGGGTGCAATCCTCCCTTATACAGGAAATAAATTTATTATGAAGAACTCCCAGTAGAAGCCTTGGAAAACCTACACAGAGCTGTGCTGTATCCAAAATGCTGTTCAGTAGGTTTTCTAAAGCGCCCAGGTAACAGCTGGTGCAGGCCATGTGCCAGCTCTGACAGCCCATATGCTCTCTTTAGTGCAGTAATTATCTCAACACAAAACTCTGATAGCCTAGTCTGTTGGGTCCAGTTTCCCTGGGTTCAACTGACTCAGTGGCTTTGTTAGTAACCTCCTCTGGCACAGTGAGAACTTCATCAAGAGTTTAAGTATTGGAGTAGGCGTCAAACACCAGTATGACTGCTCCTTTCAAGACAGGTGGCTTATTAACCCTAAGAGATTCTAGGTGGCGGTTCATTAGGCTGTCACCCACAGCAACACTCTAGTTAAAGGTCTGTCCCTGTTTCTACCAGATACTCAGCTTAGGGATGGTGATTAACTCATCTGTTTTGGTCAGAGGTTTAATTTTTGTATTTCGGTTCTAAGACAGGCACAAGGGTTTCTTCTGCATTTCGATGGTGGTGTTGGGAGTGGAAGGGTTGGGGTGAGGCATTGTAGGATAGAAGAGATGAAGAAGAGGGACCTGGATCAAAATGGGTATAGGCTTTCTTTCTTAGAACATCACAGAAAAGACTTCCCTCTCTTTATATGTTCCTGTTCCATCTGGTATGCTAACAATCTCTCTGTGAGTGTAAAATTCACATGTTGGAAGCTTGGAGTCCATATTCATGAGTGATTTCCTTCCTTTCTTCCTTCCCTTTCTCCCTTCCTTCTTTCCTTCCTCCCTCCCTCTCTCTCTCCCTTCCTTCCTTGCTTCCTCTCTCTATTTTCTTCCTATTCCTTTTTTCCCTTCCCTTTTCTTCCTTTCTTCTGAGAAACACAAATATCCAAAGGACCAGCTGCAATAAAACTATTGATGTAAACCTGCAGTTACAGTACAGAGAAAACTTCCCATAAACTGAGCAGCCATGATCTTGAAAAATGTTGCCTGCTGTGGAATCATAGCATTCAGCCACAAATGTCTGAAATTAAATGAACATGATATGATATTAGTATTTCAGCTTTTTTTCTGTCTTCTGTTCTTAGCACAGACTTTGAGTGATGATTGTGCTTGTCATGACACGTTATTCTGTCTGGAACAAGTTTAAATCTTACTTCTGGTCTCTTCATAGGATGACACTAGGCTCATAATCTTAGCAAGAAGGTTGAGCCACTAGGTCTTTTGGCCAAGATCAACCTTCACCGTACTAAGACTAACATGAGAGTAACATGAATGGTTGATTCTCTAATAGAACTTTGATGCAGGATGGTTTCAGATGCCTCCTCAGAGAAGGAACGGCATTCTGCCCATTTGAATCACTAAGTGGCATAAAGTAATTAGATTATCTCAATTATTCCTGAACCTAAAGAAGGTTTGAAGCAAGGGCTGTCTGCTTTGTCAGTAGAGTTTTAATTTCTTGTGCTGAAGTAGACATAGAGAGGAATGCACGAAAATAAATGCAATATAAGGTCCAAGAGGGACAGGGTCATACCTTATAATTCTATGTAACCCCATAGCACCTATAATATTCTGATCATCGGATTTCTTTCCTTCCTTACTCCATATAGGCTAATCTGGTTCTGGCCAGACCTTGCCTGTCTTGTTCATTACTGTTACTTCCCAAGATAGAGTGGTGCCTGGCAAGTAAATATTTGCTAAATCAATGAATAGATGGATTGAAGTAGGCTCTTTTCTTTATGGAAATGACTCCAACTATCAGTGGCAGTGTACAACTGGGTGGGTTGTAGTGATGGAGACAATGTGGTCCTGAGTGTTGGGCCATACAGTTGGGTGAGGAGACTGGACTCTTTTGGTGACAATTCCTGGTTTAAAGGATCCTAGGGAAGGTCTGGATGCCCAAAGTCCTTCTTAGTGACCAAGGTCCAGCGGCAGGAACATGACCAGGGTTGATTTATTTCAAACTAGATTCTGGGTTGAAATTGGTTCACTACTAATGTAATGTCATTGCATTATTGTGTTTTCAATTTAATACTGCACAGTATAACCCTAAAGAGCCTTTGTAGAAAGCTAGATCAGCTAGTTTAAAAAAACCCAAACACAGACCTTCGTTATTTAGTTTTCAAATACAGGTAGTTATACTTCTAAAGTCATTATTTATATGTTGTCAGGAGTACTCACCAAATTTATTGACTTGTACATTATTCTTTGCAAATACGTTCTGGCTGCTCTCTGCATATTATAATTAAAACGACAGGGACTTTAATCATTTATGAAATTTTAAGCTACATACTGAATATAAATGTATCATTCAATGTGATAGAATGAATTAAATTCATCACTGTCAAATAACTGTATAAAAGATGAAATATCTCTCATCCCACATCATTAACTTATTAAAAAAAAAAAAGAACCAGATTTGCAAGCACTGTAATAATACTTTTATGGTCTTTTAAGGACACTTTGAAAACTAAGACATTTGGCATATATGGGAAAAGTACTTTTGACCAAAAACTTGATTTCTAATTCTACCTGTAAACGTTCTATTTGAATTTGATGATGTAGAGTAGCTTTTACCTAGATAGAATCAAATATATGGAATTTCTTTTATGGGAACATAAAGTATTTTTATCACCATGGTATACACAGGTAAAATAGAGTTTTGGCAATCCACATCACTTAGGTGAAAATTCTTGTGGTGGGTTGAAAGGGTAATTTGGGACAGGAAGGTAAATGAAATATTTACCTGGTGTGGGTAAATACTAGCTGACATTTGATCACTTTTCAACAAACATTTTGTGCATGTCTAGACAGAGTATCACACCTAGATCTCTAAGGAAAACAAAACAGATTTGACAAGCCATGATTCTGGTAATTATTTTCATTTTCTAGTTTACTATAATCATTACCATTTTTGGCTGATATCCATACTTATGAAATACTATGAGACTCTATTCAAAATAAATTTGGGGAGATAAATTTATATCAGAATGCTTTCTAACGTGTGAAAACGTCTATGTATCATTTATTTCTGAAAAATATAGGCTATAGACTTTTTAACACTTCTCTGCCAATCTAACTGAGTCTTTGGAAGTTTCAATTTATCCATGTTTCTTGATTTCCACCCCTTATTGGGTAGGACATTTGTTAATCCATTGATTGATTCACTCATTCATTTAATAAACTTTTACTGAGCCGGGCAAGGGGTCAGGGGCCAAGAAAGATGGGGCTTGGTTTTGGGACGAGATGCGAATCTGAGCCCTTCCTTTTGAGGAATATCTTGTCTAATGGAGGCGACAAAAGTCTTGAAAAAAACCTGAAATGAGCAATGCGTTCATAAACTCATGAAATTAATTAATTAACTAATTAATTAAACAAAAGTACAAAGTAAGTAAAATTATCTTCCACATCTCAATTTGTTTAATCCAGCTCCCAGTCAGGCAACTTCATGCAGTGTTTCCAGCCAGTGTTTCCAACGTGACATAACTAGAAGGAAATAAGCATTTTGTGGTGTTCTAGGATACACAATATATTTTTTATATAAGTGAAAATAGGAAGAAAATCTCAAGCCCAGACAAGATATGTCACAGTGGAAACCAAATCTATGAGTTTTTAGTGCTATATTCAGTGATATTTTATCTTGTCAAGAATTTTAGATTGGGTATTTCAGGAGTGTAGTTAAATGCTATTAAATTCCTTCTATTCTCTGGCTGATTAAACTATTGTCACATAGCACCCAAAAACCATGAAAATCATTGTAATCTAGAATTTTATATACGTTTTGTTGTATTAGCTATAAGATACCTGATTGACCTGTAGTTACTTGTAACTTTTTGTGACAGAGAGAGAGAGTGGCATGGACATATATACACTACCAAACGTAAAATAGATAGCTAGTGGGAAGCAACCGCATAGCACAGGGAGATCAGCTCTGTGCTTTGTGACCACCTAGAGGTGTGGGATAGGGAGGGCGGGAGGGAGGGAGATGCAAGAGGGAAGAGATATGGGAACATATGTATATGTATAACTGATTCACTTTGTTTTAAAGCAGAAACTAACAAAAATAAAGAAATTAAAAAAAAAAGAAAAGTAAGAATTCTTTTGGGCAGGGGCCAGAGTTAGGAAGTGTGCATAGGATTTAGGAATATATAGCAAAAACACCTATTATTGTTGATTAATATATTCTGCACTGACAGAGTCTATTAAAAGCTGACTAGAAACCAATGTAGTTTGACTTTTACTTATAAAATTAACTTTAGCTCTATTTTAATCAGCAAGTTTGAATAACAACGAAACTACAAAATGACTGTAGTAATTACAAAGAAAACACACACACACACAAACCAGAGAGTGGAATCAATAATTTAGAAAAATATTTTAGATGAAAACATTCGTTATAAAAGGTGTTGTAGCACACACATTTTTTTCCCCCAATACATGGATCGTTATCTGTTAAATGCATTTTGCTTTTCTTTAAAAATGGCATTACAACTTCCTTTGTATTCTTTCTTGCTCACACTTTCTGGTATGTTTTCACAGAGCAGTGTTTCCTTATTAGCCTACTATAGAAGCTTACAATAGACAAGTTTTAGTTCTTACCTTCATCATTAAGAACCTGATATGAAAATGATCGTCTGTTTGAAAGCAAGAAGGCTTGCTTAAATGCTTTTCCAAGATTTCTAGCAGCTTACAGCTATGTTATAGACCTGTAACTATATACGGTGGTAGCTGGCATGAAGTAACAAAGCCTGTCTAAGATAGAAAGACACTGGCAATTTAAGCATCCATCACTTCCTAATGGCTTTATGATCAAACCCTTTATACTGAGAGATTTTTATTATGTTTGAAATATAATTTTCACAAAGTTGCCACAGAGTCAGAGTAAAGTGCATTTGCTAAACCCTTTATCTACTGCTTCTCAGTTTGTTTCAGAATAGAAGGTGAAACTGTATTCCTTGGTGTGCAGTTTAAAGTCAAGGGCAGCGATATTTAGCACATGCTTGGGCAACCTTGTTTGAAATCCATGCTGCCCCTCTACGGTGTTCTGATGTGCCTTTAGGGGATGCTTGCCTGTTTGTAGTTTGTTTTCTTTTGTTTAAGATTTCAGCTACTGCACTGACTAATGATTATATAGCAGTAAACTCTCGTCCCTGCTAAATTCAGCAGTGATGCCTCAAAAGCAGTTTTCCCTTGTGTGACATAAAACA
Organism: Balaenoptera musculus; assembly: GCF_009873245.2. Classification (NCBI taxonomy): domain Eukaryota; kingdom Metazoa; phylum Chordata; class Mammalia; order Artiodactyla; family Balaenopteridae; genus Balaenoptera; species Balaenoptera musculus. Next base: position 52,142,243 of record NC_045802.1, read on the forward strand.
ATAAAAGGAACTAGACAAACCCCTTTTGAGGAAGAATAATCCTTTGTTTAAAGAAAAGAAAAGGCATCTCCTTGACGCCAGAGGGTGGGGAATTCAAATCAAAGGCTGAGCTAATTGATAAAAAATAAAACAAGTGTTAATTCGGAAAAATATTTTGCAGGGAGTTATTATTTATTGGAAATTGTTACTAATATCACATCTTTACCTGTGCATAACCTCTTTATTATACCAATTCTACGATATTTATTTAACACATTATTACTTGATTGATACCCTTCTGCTCTTAAATCTAAAGTCTAAATAATGAATCTGTTTCTTCAGAATGCTGTTACCAGCATCATTTATCGATAGCATTTTGGTCAGACAGTTGTATTTTATTTCTTTGAAGATAGCTAAATGTATCATTACCCCCTGCGTTTGTTCTTTAATAAAAATTAAAACAGTCTGTTTAAAAATACAATTTATATATCACAAATCTGACTAAAAAAATTGAACAACCCATAGATGTACAAAATCTTAGCCTTCAGATTTACCAATGCCAAGTGCAAAGAATTTGAACACGCCATTTAATTGTTCTCCCTGCAATGTTTTTAATGAGACTTGTGGCCATGATTCTAACTGATAAATTCTTCTTGATTTGCCTCCAGTTGTCACTGGCCAAACCTTAGGGAATGAAAGATTAGTAACGGTTGCAAAAGACTTATTATTTTAAACTGGAGAATTTTTAATGTTCTTAACCCAATTAAGCAGCGAGTGAAGAAACTATCGATATTATTGTCAGTTTATTAGATGAAAAAAATCTTCCAAATTGTAATTTAGCTAGAGATGCTGTTCAATTTCTACCTTTGACTGAAAATAAGAGTGAATTAAATTAGTAGTTGACGCTGGTACCTAAATGTCACATCACTAACGTTAAAAAAAATGCCTTGTGATTTAAACAAAGATTTCCATCAGTGAGCAAGGTTTCAGCCCTCATCCAATTTTTAATAGCACTTGTCTTTTATCACACAAGTCCTTGAGTAATGTAAACAAGCTGTACAACAATTTGCATACATTTGGTCCTGTAGTGAGATTAATATGTGTATTCACAGTTTTAATCCCAAATTTCAAAACCCCAAGGAAAGAAAAAGTTTTCTTGTTAAGTTTAAGTAGCGAATCTAAGAGACCACATCCAGCCCACAAAATAGTCCAAGCTGGCCCTAAACACAGGTGCTCCCAGTTTGAACATCATGCCTGGTTTTTCTGCAGAGAAACAAAATGAAAGAGCGACTTCAAACACAGGTGCAAAGCCCCGCATCTGTGACGGACAGCCCGAAAGCATGGATTTCTCCTGACCGTTTTCGGCTTGTAACCCTCATCCTCCATGGAGCACCTGTGTCAGAACCAATCAGAGATGTGTATAAATGTTATCAACACCTACACATCATTACTTATTCATCAACATCAGCACCAAATCTTGATGCAAACATGCAGGAGTGTTGGGGGTTTTTTTTTTCCTCTGGAGTTGCTCTTTTCTGAAGCTTATGTCCATTTGCCCGACAGCTGATGAGAAGTACAATACACAGATTTTTTAAAAATGGGAATATCTCAGGCTTTAAATCCTCCAATCGTTTGTGTTCGTATCACTTTTGAATCTTTAAATCTAATTCCTTCGGTGGGGAAAAATGGGGTGCACACAAAAGGTTCGAACGTACTGATTGCCTAAAGACCTAATTGCTGAAATTCCATACTTGGTGGAGTACTTTTGTGCAGGCATCTCCTCCTTGGTGGTCGGGTACCTTCTCTCTGTTTGAATAGCACTCAAAGAACCTGCATTTGAAGCTGTATAAGATTTTGTTTTTCTGCAGCAGAAGCAGCAGGATCTGGCTCCCTGGCAAACTGCACAGGCATTTGGGTTAGTGGCTTTGTATTTGCCTCTGAGTCTTTCCCCCGCACAGAGCTGGGGAGGGGCTACTGGGCTGTCAGAGGCTTTGGAAACCATTTCTTCGTTGACAATTGAAATTTATGTGGTTTTTAATTGTCTGTAAACAAAGCCTTTTAAAGCTAGCACTAAATCTCCATCGAGGTCAGCTGGCATCCAAAGGGATGGTTGCTGAATTAGTTTGGAGTCTGCCTTTCTTTTCCTAAAAAAAGCCCTCTCAAATCAGTTTATTGTCCTCCAATAGAGAAACACAAAACACACAAATCACTTGGCCCTCCCTCCTACTTTGAATGAATAGATAAAAATCCATCTGTTTTTTATCGGCCTGTTTTGGGGGCCAAAGCTGTGTCCTTTGTAAAAAAAAAAAATGACCTCAGCGATACAATTTCCAATTAGCAAGCAGCTAGGAAGATTGACCAGACACTTAGGTCTTTGATCAGTGATGGTTATAGTTGGGAAACTTTCAGTCTGGTTTTGGCACTAAATGGTCATTAGGTGGAAATCATTTATGCTGGGAAAAATTAAGAGCTGAAGATGTACTACAGTAAATGTGTATTGGTTCTCATAGTTCACAGTTAGACTATGAGTTACATGACTTTATTATATAGTAAAAAATATAAAAATTGGGGCAAAAGGCGGAGTGCGAATGTTTGGTTTTCTATACATTGTCGTACAATTGACGATAGTCTTTGGAAATCGTAATTTAAGACCCATACAGACAAATGCCTGACTGCAGGTCTCTGGAGCTCCAGAAAGCCTGGGACACAATTCCTGTTTGCAGCACCCTCTGCGCTGGCCCCGGCTGTTCTCCTGTCTGACCTGCAGGCTCTGTGTTAAAGTTCTCCCATTTCTCTGAGAGCCAGTTCTCTGTCTCTGTCGCAAATGAGAAAACCTGAACCGGCGCGAATGAGGCGAGACACAGAGCTCTCAGGAAAAAAAGGATGCTAGAACCCACAGAGCAACTGTGTTCAAATAAAAGCTGTCACTCCTGAGCGAACTGAAGATTCAAACTCTGGCACAGGATTCCTGTTTCAAGCAGCTCTGGCTCAGGGCTTCCGAATATTCCTTTCTTTGTCTCTTCTGGGCCCTCAGTTCCTGCTTTGAAGAAGAACCATAAAACCAAAAAGAACATTTTGGTTTCTTTTTCTAAATGTATCTCTATATGTGAGGAGTTATCTCATATGAAGGATTGATTTTTTTCTTTCAAGTCTATTTCTAATTTGCAGTGATGTCAGATATCAGAAAGGAACCTGCCCGTGTTTTTAGCAGAAAGTGGACTAAACTTCCTGACTTTGTGAGTTATATGTTCTTGGACAAATTACGTAATTTTTCTGGTCAATTTTTCTCATCTATGGAATGGGAATAATAATATCTACCATGTGGGGCTTGAAGTATGGACTAAAATAAGATCATTTCAAACATAATTTCTTACAGTACCTGGCACATGTCTGCACCAAAAACATGGCAGACCAAGGAACTATTTGAGAACAAAACAATAAGTGACAACCCCCCACCCCCAAAAAAAAGAAAAGGAAAGAAAAGAAAAAAGCCCTAGCAAATAGGAAGAAAATTCAGAGTGAATCCCTAAAATATAAAATTATGAGAATGAAGTTAGGACTGTAAAAAGTCAGGAATTGAAATAAAAACTATATTACGACGCCCCTGGTTTAGATAAAGTAAACAGAATTTGGGGCTTTAAAAAGAGTTCATTGCAGAGAGTAGATACTGAAATGGAATAGAGAGACTGTCCTGACGCAAGCATGAGGAAATTTGAAGCATGAAAACTGGGGAGAACAGAAGCTGAAGTGCTGATCAGCCCCTGGTCACGCAGAGGCAGTGGCAGCAGGCCTACGAGCCTGGGGCCTGCAGGGTCTCGGGACGGGTGCAAGTGGGGTAAGGCCCACCCTGCTCCACGCCATTCTCCCGCCTTTGCAGTCAGGCCTTCCTGGTGGCTTTGACCACCCAGAGGGTTCAGCTGAACTCTCCTGCAATAAAATCACACTTGTGGGAATTTCAGCTCCATTCAGGATGAAAATATTGGGGAAGCCAGATCCCTACCCCCTTACCGTGGGGTCTCAGTGCGAATTCATTCGTTCATTCATTTGTTCGTTCGTTCAACTAACTTTTGTTGAGTGTCTACCGAGTGCAGGCACTGTGCTAAGCTCTGGGAATGAAACTGAATTACAGAGACCTGGTCTCTGGCTTCTAAGAGATGTAATTATTCAAGATGGTCTCACCCAACCCTATCAGCATCCCTCCACTGTGGCTTTGGGGCCCTAGGGCTTCCCTATTGATCAATATGCACCCAGCTGCCTTTTAACAAGGCTGAGTCACACTGAAGTTGCCCAGGGCTTTTCATTAGGACATTAGCTAAATTTAGCTTGATCATGAGAGGAAGTAGCTGGATCAGGCCCGAAGGGGTTGATCTGGGATCTAAGGTCAGATGGGGGAAGAAGATAGCAAAACTAAGTGTCCAAGCAGTAAATAATAAAGACGAAATAAATTAGTAGATAAACTGATGGACAAATGAAACATGAAACATACATAGGTTTTTTTTTTATCTTAAAGTTGCTTTTTTTTTTTTATTCAAACAGACAGTCACAAAAATTATAATCATCCTCATCAGTTCACTCAGTCCCATGTAATTAATTTTTTTTCATCTTGATCTTTTGTTAGCAGTTTTATGAATTCATCAGTTTTCCATTAGAGTTCTGAAAATGCTTATTCATTCAGTTCAGCAGTACAGTCAGTTACCAGAAACCTGTACTTGTCAGAGTCTTTTCCATGAATTCCTTGAAGATGAAACCCTATTATAGGAACATTTTTGTGAAAGCATCAGAGTACACCCAGAACTGTCTGTAAATGACAGAAGACTTAAAAATGACCATGGTTAAAGATTTGATGAAAGTTCATAATAATGCAATTGACAAGGAAATTTAGTTATTTCTGAGATATACATTTTAAAGTAATAACTAGAATTATGACTTATAACGTTATACCAGAACATATAAGATTTTTAGAAATTTCATGTAATGTCTGAAACATTTATATTAACATATTTCCATACAAATAACCCAAAGAAAGTTTAGTATTAGTTTTTTGTTGTTGTTTGTTTTTTTATATTGCAGGTTCTTATTAGTCATCAATTTTATACACATCAGTGTATACATGTCAATCCCAATCGCCCAATTCAGCGCACCACCATCCCCACCCCACCACGGTTTTCCCCCCTTGGTGTCCATACGTTTGTTCTCTACATCTGTGTCTCAACTTCTGCCCTGCAAACCGGTTCATCTGTACCATTTTTCTAGGTTCCACATACATGCGTTAATATACAATATTTGTTTTTCTCTTTCTGACTTACTTCACTCTGTATGACAGTCTCTAGATCCATCCACGTCTCAACAAATGACTCAATTTCGTTCCTTTTTATGACTGAGTAATATTCCATTGTATATATGTACCACAGCTTCTTTATCCATTCGTCTGTCGATGGGCATTTAGGTTGCTTCCATGACCTGGCTATTGTAAATAGTGCTGCAATGAACATTGGGGTGCATGCGTCTTTTTGAATTATGGTTTTCTCTGGGTATATGCCCAGTAGTGGGATTGCTGGGTCATATGGTAATTCTATGTTTAGTTCTTTAAGGAACCTCCATACTGTTCTCCATAGTGGCTGTATCAATTTACATTCCCACCAACAGTGCAATAGGGTTCCCTTTTCTCCACACCGTCTCCAGGATTTGTTGTTTGTAGATTTTCTGATGATGCCCATTCTAACTGGTGTGAGGTGATACCTCATTGTAGTTTTGATTTGCATTTCTCTAATAATTAGTGATGTTGAGCAGCTTTTCATGTGCTTCTTGGCCATCTGTATGTCTTCTTTGGAGAAATGTCTATTTAGGTCTTCTGCCCAGTTTTGGATTGGGTTGTTTGTTTCTTTACTATTGAGCTGCATAAGCTGTTTATATATTTTGGAGATTAATCCTTTGTCCATTGATTCGTTTGTGAATATTTTCTCCCATTCTGAGGGTTGTCTTTTCGTCTTGTTTATGGTTTCCTTTGCTGTGCAAAAGCTTTGAAGTTTCATTAGGTCCCATTTGTTTATTTTTGTTTTTATTTCCACTACTCTAGGAGGTGGATCAAAAAAAATCTTGCTGTGATTTATGTCAAAGAGTGTTCTTCCTATGTTTTCCTCTAAGCGTTTTATAGTGTCCGGTCTTACATTTAGGTCTCGAATCCATTTTGAGTTTATTTTTGTGTATGGTGTTAGGGAGTGTTCTAATTTCATTCTTTTACACATACATAGATTCTTGATCACTCTCTCCTCTGTAATCTTCCTTTCTGGTTTCACCTTATTCTAATCTGTTGGACTAGAATATTAATTCACTATTATTAATAAGTTATTTAGCTAATTATATTGTATGATTATAAAATCAGTTATTAATTAGCCATTCTAATAAATAATATTATTTAATAAATAATAACTGATGTTTAATAATGGTTTATTATGTGCCAGATACTGTGCTAAATTCATCTCATTTAATTCTCACTTCAGAGAGATGGATATTATTACCACCATTTTGCAGATAAGAAAACTGAGGCACAGAGAGGTCAAGTAAACCCTCCAAGATTGTGTGCAGCTAGTGTTCAAACCCAGGATTTTGTCTCCAGAACTGACATTCCTACCTCTATATTCTGCCTCCATCCATCATTCTGCTTCTCTTTTGTTGTTTTTTGTTTGTTTGTCTGTTTGTTTTTCTGCTTCTCTTTTGTTAGTCAGATTTATTTGGCAAATTAATTTTCACCTCTTGTGTTTTTGACCTGGATTTCTCTCTATCTTTTAACTTTTTCTTTAAGAAAATACTAAGCAAAAAAAAGGAGAAAGAATAGTATAACAAACCCTATGTACGTTTCAGTCTTGGATTCTCTTTGCTTTGACCTCAGATCCTGATCTGTCATATTCAGTCTTGCAAATAAATCATAACTTTCTATTTCCCCCACGGATTTGATTGTGGCATTCTTTATATTTTACTGTACTCCAATGTCCATAGTAGTTCAGAAGGAATGATGTAAGGAATTTTCTTTATTCCTCCCAGATTTATTGAGATATACTTGACATATAATATCGTGTAAGTTTAAGGTATACAATGCAATGATTTGATACACACATATATTGTGAAATAATTACCATGATAAGGTTAGTTAACACATCTATCACATTTTTTTTGTAGTAAGAACATCGATCTATTCTCTTAGCAACTTGCAAGTATGTAATAGGGTATTGTTAACTATAGTCACATGCTGTACATTAGATCCCCAGAACTTGTCTTATTTAGCTAATTATATTATTATAATATTTTATAGTTATATTATTTTAAAATCAGCTATTTATTAACTATTATTAAATAATAGCTAACGTTTAATAATGGTTTATTATGTGCCAGATACTGTGCTAAATTTATCTCATTTAATTCTCACTTCAAATTGATATTTGTAGTCTTTGACCATCATCTTCCCCTTTCCCCTACCCACCAGTCCCTAGTAACAATTGTTATACTCTCTGTTTCTATCAATTTGCCTTTTTTAGATTCTCATATGAGTGAGAACATATAGTTATTTGTTTCTCTCTGTCTGACTTATTTCATTTAGCATAATGCCCTTAAGGTCCATCCATGTTGTTGCAAGTGACAGGATTTACTTCTTTCTTATGACTGAATAACATTCCATTGTGTATATATACACACCAGATTTTCTTTATTTATTCATCTGTTATGGACTCTTAGGTGGTTTCCATATCTTGGCAATTGTGAATAATGCTGCAATGAATATGGGGTACACATATTTCTTTGGGGTAGTGATTTCATTTCTTGTGGAGATATATCCAGAAGTGAGATTGCTGGATCATATGGTAATTCTGTTTTTAATTTTTTGAAGAACCTCCATAATGTTTTTCATAGTGGCTTTATCAATATACATTTCCACCCACAGTGCACAAGGGTTCCTTTTTCTCCTCATCCTTGTGAATATTTGCTATCTCTTATTTTTTTGATCATAGCCATTCCAACATGTGTGAGATGATATCTCATTGCAGTTTTGATTTGCATTTCTATGATGATTAGTGATGTTGAGCATCTTTGCAGGCCCTCTGTCCAGTTTTTAATTGGATTATTTGTTTTTTGCTTTTGAGTTGTATGAGTTCCTTATGTATTTTGGATATAAACCCCTTATCAGATATATTGTTTGCAAATACTTTCTACCATTTTGTAGGTTGCCTTTCATTTTGTTGGTGGTTTCCTTTGTGGTGCAGAAGCTTTTTAGTTTGATGAAGTCCCACTTGTTTATATTTGATTTTGTTGCTTGTGATTTTGATGTTATATCCAAAAATTGTTGCCCAGAACAATGTCAAGGAGCTTTTCCCCTATGTTTTCTTCTAGAAGCTTTACAGGTCTTTTCAGGTCTTACATTTAAGTATTTAATCCATTTTGAGTTCATTTTTGTGAGTGGTTTAAGATTGAGGTCCAGTTTCACTCTCTTGCATGTAAATATCATTTTCCCAACATCACTATTGAAGAGACTATTTTTTCCCCATTGGATATTCTTAAATCCCTTGTCAAATATTTGTTGACTGTATATGCATGGGTATATGCATGATTCTGTCCCAATGGTCTATGTCTGTTTTTATGCCAATATCATACTGTTTTGATTATTACAGCTTTGTAGTATAGTTTGAAATCAGGACATGTGATTCCTTCAGCTTTGTTCTTTCTTCTCAGGATTGCTGTGGATGTTTGGTGTCTTTTGTGCTTTCATATGAATTTTAGAGTTATTTTTACTTTTTCTATGAAAAATGCCATTGCAGTTTTGATGTGGATTGCCTAAAATCTACAGGTGGCTTTGAGTACTATGGACATTTTAACAATATCAATTCTTCCAATCTAGGAACATAGATACCTTTCTACTTATTTTGTCTCCCTCAATTTCTTTAATCAATGTCTTATAATTTTTAGTGTTCAGATCTTTCACCTCCTTGGTTAAATTTATTCCTAAGTATTTTATTATTTTTGATGCTATTGTAAATGGGAGAGTTTTCTTTATTTCTTTTTCACATAGTTTGTTGTTAGATATAGGAATACAACTGAATTTTGTATGTTGATTTTGTATCCTGCAACTTTACTGAATTCATTTATTAGTTCTAATAGTTTTTTGGTGGAGTCTTTAGGGTTTTCTACATATAAGATAATATCTACAAACAGAGACAATATTCCTTCTTTCTTTCTGATATGGATGCCTTTTATTTCTTCTTCTTGCCTTATTACTCTGGCTAGGAATTCCAGTACTATGTTGAATAGGAGTGATGAGCTGGGAGTTTTCTATGATACCTTAGCCACTTCCAAGTCTTTAATTATTAATCATGTGATTCTAGGGCTTAAATGGGACAGATTACCAGTTTCTAGGGTTTCCTATCTGCTTAACTCTATAGTAACACATACAGATCAGTATGTTGATTGCAAAAGGTAGACTCTTAATGAATTCTTTTTAATGAATTAGTTAAATTAAGCAGGGTGCAGTATATTAAAATTTGTGACATAGGAAAAAAAGGCATGGACAGTCTTTTAATTTTTCTGATAGGAATAGAAGAATTTGCACTTTTTTTTTTTTTCTTGTGCCAGGGGATTTTCCAAAGAATTTTTCTTATCTTAAGGAGAGATAAAGCTGTCCATAACCTTCTTTTAAAGAACTAAGACTCCCAGGAAGAGAATTTTTCATGACAGCTCTTGTTAAAATGTTGATAAAGAAGGGTTAAGAAGGGTTCTACTAGACTTAGATTAGTAAGGAATAAAATTCTGGCAGGGGCCAAGGTGGGTAAAATATCACAGCAGGCATGGTTTTGCAAAGCATTTCCTTTGAAGTAGCAGTCTCTTCCACTTTGTGGTTGGATGCTGTCTGAGGCTTAGTGTTTCCTGAATTTCCTTCCAAGTTTCAGTTCTCTTCAGACTCTACACATTGGCCTTGGAAATCTCACCCTCTACAATGGACTAAATGAACTAATATAAGGAGTTGAGTCTTAAATGTCTAATTTTAGCCCTACGTCTCTCATCTCCAGACACATTAATCCAACTGTCTACTGGAACTTGACACTTAGATGTCTCACATTTTCTTCGAACCTAAGATGTCTGAAATAGAATTCATCATCTTCCCATTAACCACTGCTTCTTCCATTTTTCCTGCAACACAAAATGACGTGCCCCGATTGCCTAACCCAAAAACTTCACTCCTCATTGTCTCTCCTTCTCCACTTGCCATTAATCACAATGTCCTGTTGGATCAGCTTCCTAAATATATCTCTAGTTTGTCAGCTCTCTTCACCCTCACTATGCATGCCATGCCTCCTTCATCTCTAGACTAGCGTTCTATAGGTCTCCTAATTAAATCCCTTCTTCTAGTCTTGTTTCCCTCTAATCCATCTTCCTCCTTCTGAATAAAGCGCTTCCTCTGAATCACAAATATTACAGTATTATGGTCAGCTTAAAACTCTTTAAAGGGTCCACATTGCCTAAAGTTCAATCTTCTTAGCTTAGCAAACCTCTCTAACTACCTTCTTTTTGCATCTCCCCTTACACCCTGGATTCAGATATAATCATCTGTTTGTAGTTCCCAGGATATATGAATGGTTCTCAGTTTCATGCTTTTGCTCCCAAATTTTTTTCTGGAAGGTATCCTTTACCCTTTTCTCTTTCCCCATACACCCACCATGACAGCCTACTTCACCTTCAAGATTTTCCAGACTCAACTCAAGGGTTCCCTCCTCTATAAAGCCTTATCTGAACCACTCTCTAACTGCAAGGGTAAAATTGACTATAAAAGCTTGTTTGGGTTTCTACTGTACCCATTGGAATATAAAATATACCTAACTTTTTAATTCACGCACATTTTATAATCCACATACATCTGTCTTCTTTATGAATAGTTTTTTTAGTTTGCTTCCTAAACACCTAACGTCAGTTTAAATATATATTACACTAAATATTGTTGTTTGCTTGATTGAGTGACTGATTGAATAAGTAAATGTATACCTCTGAAGAGTCTTTCTCATTACCACGAATAGGTTCTTACATTTTGTTTCCTTTTCATTATTATAAAACTTTCTTCTGTCTGTACTGCTAAATGCTGCTAAAGAAATTAGCACTTTACATGGAATAATTATCTTGTTTTATATTGTTTTCTTTTTTTTAAGATCTTTTTGATGTGGACCATTTTTTAAAAAGTCTTTATTAAATTTGTTAGCATACATGTTGCTTCTGTTTTATGTTTTGCTTTTTGGCGGTGAGGCATGTGCGATCCTATCTCCCTGACCAGGGATCGAACCCGCACCCCCTGTACTGTAAGGCGAAGTCTTAACCACTGGACCACCAGGGAAGTCCCTATACTGTTTTCTATCTTCAATATTTCTAAGCACCCCCCCATTTATTTACTTTATTTTGTTACATAGTTAACACCTCCATAATGTTAGAATTTAACCGATTTCTACAATGACTTTTAAAGGGATACTTATGGTTTTTGCTATTACTATGTTTAGAATCTCATCTTTCACTTTATTTAGGCACCATTGCCTCTTGCCAATTACAATAAATATGTAGAGAGAGTTAACCTCTTATCGCTCCTAATTTGGTAATTTGATTTGGTTTTTTTGGACACGGTTATTAGAAACTAACTCATATGGGATGAGGATTTGGTATATTTCATTAGTTGTTTCAAAGTGGAATCTTCTTTACTCCTTACTTTGGAAATTTCATTCAGAATGTATTGAGAGCTTAGCCTTTTCCAGGCATATCCTAGGTAGGAATATAAAGACAACAAGCACAGCTGCTTACCTGAAGCTGTTTATAATATTGAAGGAAGATAAGATGATTGTACAGAGAGTTGTAACATAAAGATAGGATAAATATCAGGAGAAATACACAAAGTGCTCTGGGAACATAGAAGAGAGACATTTCCAGTAAGGGCACCTAAAGAAAGCATCATGGTAGAAGGGGGCTTTTAAGCTTGGCTTTGAAAATGGAGTAGGATTTCAATAGGTGAAGATTGGGGAAGGACACAGCACACTGAAGGACATGGGTGGTGAGCTGAGGTGGTGAAAGTACAGGGTGTATGGAGAAAAAAAGTGGAGCAGGTGGGTTCTAGAGCAAGATAAGTTATAGTCATAGTAAAGAAGCCCTTGAATGCCTCACCAACAATCAAGACTCACACGAGACTGAACAAATTGATGACCTTCTTTTCTTCTGCTATTATCTACCCACAGCAGCATATTAGGTTCCCCTTATCTTTTATACCCTGCATTTGCAAAGAAATTGCCATGATATCACTTCTGTTTGCAGACCTTCTCTAGCCACTTTGAAATCATGCTTTTTTTCCCCCCTTACTTTGGCACAATGTTTTGCTATTTGAACTTCAGCCTCACTTTTTTTTTTTTTTTTTATTCCTCTGGGGGCACTGCTGTTAGAAACTAACTGATATGGAGTATAAATTGTTCTGTAATTATACTCACTGTAATGAAGGACTCTTCTCAAAACCTTCTAGCTCTCTACCTATCATTTGATTTAAATATTATAAACCCACCTGATATCTGTTGGTCATATTAATGTTACATTAATCATGTATCATTATGATTGTTCCTTTGAGAATGCCATGTTACTTCTTTTACACATTACTCTTTTTAAATTCAAAAATTCAGATTTCACCCACGTTGGGGCGTGAGGTACATGCCCTGCCAGACATATATTGCAACTCTTTTCTCCCAGCTGTGAATTGCTGTTTTATTCATCTTAAATTTTTTAAGTTTTATTCAGATATAATTTATATACCATAAAGTCACCCAAGTGTCCAATGCAATGAATTTTAATTTGTTTATAGAGTTGTACAACTATCGCCACAACATGATTTTAGAGCATTTCTATTAACCTAAAATGAAATCTTGTACCTAATTACAGCCATTCCCCATTTCTAGTCTTAGCCCTAGGCAATGATTAATCTACTCTTTTTGTGTTTCTTTTTTTGGACATTTTACATAGATGGTATTATACAATACATGTTTTTTTGTATCTGGCTTTTATTGCTTCCCACGTTTTTGAGGGTCATCTATGTTGTAGCATGTTTCAATACTTCCTTCCTTTTTCTTGCTGGTAGTTTTCCATTGTATGGATATACCACACTCTGTTTATCCTTTCACGGTTGATGGACATTTGAGTGATTTCCACTTTTTTGGCTTGTGTGAATAATACAGCTATGAACATTAGTGTACAAGTTTTTCTGTGGACATGTTTTCATGTCTTTTTGGTAGATTCCTAGGAGTGGAATTGCTGGGCGGCCTGATAAATTTGTGTTTAGCCTTTTAAGAAAGTACCAACATGTTTTCCAAAGTGGCTGCTCCAGCTTACATTGCCACCAGGAATGTATGAGGTCCAAGCTTCTCTGCCTCCTCATCAACACTTGTTATTGTCTCTCTTTTTGATTGTAGTTATCTTAGTGGGTGAGATGGCATCTCATTATGGTTTTGATTTGCATTTCCCTAATGAATAATGATGTTGAGCATCTTTTTATGTGCTTATTAACCATTTATACATTTTCTATGGATAAATGTCTATTCAAATCCTTTGCCCATTTTTAAATAATTTATCTTTTTATTCTTGAGTTCTAAGTGTTTTATATAGAACCTGGATAAAGTCCTTTCTTAGATATGTGATTTGCAGTATCTTCTCTCATTCTGTGGGTTTGTTTTGTTTTGTTTTGTTTTGGTCTTTTTACTTTTTTGATGGTGTCTTATGAAGCACAAAATTTTAAAAATTTTGACAGAATCCAATTTGTCGATTTTTACTTTTATCTCTGGGCTTTCAGTGTTCACTCATCTTTTCTGACTTGGGTCAGATTAATTTATGGAAACTCTATTTGTTTTGTCTATGATTACATAACAGAGGCCTTTATTACCTTATTTGCAAGGTGGCTGTGCCTGCTTCTCCCTGAAGCATTCTCTGATCTACTGTGGATTTCCTGAAATTACAACAGTGAGTTAAAATCACCTTATACTTTGGGAGTTCACTGCCCACACAAACTTCTCCTTTTCCCTCTCACTGTACTGTCCTTACCCTTGAAGTAGTAAGGAATCTCTGTCCGGAGAGCTTCAGAGTCTATCAATTGCCCAGGTCCTGAAGGGCTCTAAGGCCACAGCAATCACCCACAGGATGTTATCCTCAGCGATAACCCATGTGCCTGGTGTTGTTGGAAATGGACTATCCAAGCCTGCTCTCCTGGACTTTGTCCAGGTCAGAACTCAGAGCAGCAGAATTCGGTTATGAAAGAGCCAGGACTAGGAGCCAGAAGACCTGTGTTCTAGTCCTGAACCTACCTGACAAAATTCCTTAAAACTTACTGTAGTTTAACTTCTTCATTTAGAAATTGAGCTTTTGGCTATCTAATGCTTCTCCTTTTTATAGCCGTGGTTCTCAGTAGGGGGACAATTGCCCAGAGACATTTGTAAGACATTTTTGATTACAACAAGTGAGGGGGGCACAACCTCCTGTCCTGGGTAGAGGCAGTGACGCTGCTAAACGTCCTACATTGCACAGGCCAGCTCCTACAACAAAGAATCATCCAGCCCCAAATAGCACGAGTACCGAGCTGGAGAAGTCCCGTTTAGAGTATATGTTTTATTAGTATATTTATAGAAAATTCCCCTCTCTTGTTTTATATAAATACTTCCTTTCTCCCAAACCTCAGGTCCAAAGTGGAGCCTTCTTTGTTCATCCTAATTCATGATGATTATTTTTTCTTATTTTTAGAATTCCTATGCTACTTATTATTATGTCACTAAGTATAGTATAACAAAAAATAAAATTATAACTCTAGACAATTTATCTTTTTAAGCAATAAGAAATATATATTTATTAAACTAATTAATGTATTGTAATTTACAAGATGTTTGCTTTTGTCATCAAAGTAATTCTGAACATCATGAATATTTTTATCCCAGCTGATCTGCAGCCTCCAGTAATCACAGCCAACAGTAACGTGGAGGCTAAAGATTTTGCCAATTTACACGTCAAAGTCATTAGAGGATCTTTCCCACGCCCGGTCCATTTCAGCCTCTTCATTAGGGCACAATCCAGGCAGGAGTGTCTCAGATGGTTTCACTGAAGGGAGTTGAGACCCTGCTCAGGCTCACGTAGGGACAGTCTGTCAGCCAAAGTAATGAAGGCAGAGCCTGCATGGAGATTTCAAAGTAGGACCACTCTATGGTATGTACAGGGAATTCGTTTTCTAAAATAAGTTCCCTTGCACTTTCCTACTGTATGTCACCCTGCTTTCGCATCTTCCTATTCCTCCACCATATTGGATACATCATGAATTATCTTTGCTACAATTTGGACCAACTTAAGCAATGCAGTCTAGAGCACATCATTGGAGTCACTCGTGGAAACATTAAACAGCACCAGGTGCAGGACTGACCCCTTGAGGACCACCACTCAATATGCCCCCAAGGCTGACATTTAACCATTGATGACTTCTGAGTAGGGCCCTCTGACCAATAGCACATCAATCAATAGTGTTCTTCCAACCCCGCATTTCCAGAATCTCTTCTTCTCTTTAGAGCTGACCTCATTTATTTTCATTAGTTTTTGGATCAGACGGTATAGCTAAAATTTAAAGGCAACTGCAAATGATTTATAAAGAGTATAGACTCAATTGCATGATAGACATCAGTTGGCTAGTAAACATAAAAACACAATGACTTTTCAGTTTTCATTTTACCATCATAGGTTACTAAAAGAATCTGGAATCTCCTTTTGTGGTATCTGCTATTCTAAATTGACTTCCTTGAGCCTTAATTTGACCATATGGACTCTGTGTGTGTGTGTGTGTGTGAGAGAGAGAGAGAGAGAGAGAGAGAGCATGCAGAAGGGTTAATCTGTTCAATTAGCACTGGATTTTTCATGGTATTTTCTCTGTGGAATATCTACCAATTTTATAATTTTATAAAATAAATTCAACCTGTAGACTTTCTACTTTATTCATTTATTTAATTGAAATGTGATAAAAGATTTTTAGGAATCAGATAGATGTTTTTGTTAATAAACTTTATTTAAGTTTTAGATGTATAGAAAAATTGAACAGAAAGTACAGAGGGTTGCTGTACACGCCGTGTGTCCTCCCCTCCCTGCCCCCCACTCTGTTTCCCCTGTGAACATCTTGCATTGGTATGGTGCATTTGTTACAATCAATGAGGCAATACTGGTACAACAATGTTAACTAATGTCTGCAGTTTCCATTAGGGTTACTCCTAGTGTAGTATAGTTCTATGGGTTTTACCAAATGCATAATATTATATAACCACCATTACAGTATCAGATAGAATAGTTTCAGTGCCCTAAAAATCCCCTGTGCTCCACCTATGCAACCCTCCTCCTTCCCCATCCTCCTCCCACCTCCTGGCAACCACTGATCTTTTACTGTCTTCATAGTTTTGCCTTTTCCAGATTGTCATATAGTTGGAATCATGCAGCATGTAGCCTTTTCTGATTGGTTTCTTTCACTTAGAAATACGCATTGTTTCCATCTTATCTTTTTTTTGGCTCATTTCTTTTTTTTTTTTCAGAATAATATTCCATTGTATAGATTTACCACAATTTGTTTATCCATTTATCTCTTGAAGAACATATTGTTTGCTTCCATTTTTTACAATTGTAAATAGAGATGCTGTAAACATTCTTGTGCAGATTTTGTGTGGACAAAACTTTTCATCTCACTTTGGTAAATAACTAGATGTGCAATTGCTGAATCATAGGTAAGAATATGTTTAGCTTTGTAAAAAAAAATTCCAAACTGTCTTTCAAAGTGGCTGTACCATTTTATATTCCCACCAGCAGAGAATAAGAATTCCTCATGCTCCACGTTTTCTCCAGCATTTGGTTTTGTTGGTGTTTGGAATTTTAGTCGTTCTAATAGGTATGTAGAGATATCTCATTGTTGTTTTAATTTGCAGTTTTGTAATAACGGAACGATGCTAACCATCTTTTCATCTGCTTATCTGTTATCTGTATATTTTCTTTGGTGAGGTGTCTGTTCAGATCTTTTACCCACTTTTACATTGGGTTGTTTGTTTTCTTCTTTAGAACTCTTTGTATGTTTTGGATGCAAGCCTTTGATCAGATAGGTTTTTTTGCAAGCACTTCTTCCCAGTCCGTGACTTTTTTTTTTTTAAAGAAAGACTTTTTTATTATTTATTTATTTATTTATGGCTGTGTTGGGTCTTCGTTTCCGTGCGAGGGCTTTCTCTAGTTGCGGCAAGTGGGGGCCACTCTTCATCGCGGTGCGTGGGCCTCTCACTATCGCGGCCTCTCTTTTTGCGGAGCACAGGCCCCAGACGTGCAGGCTCAGTAATTGTGGCTCATGGGTCTAGTTGCTCTGTGGCATGTGGGATCTTTCCAGACCAGGGCTCGAACCCGTGTCCCCTGCATTGGCAGGCAGATTCTCAACCACTGTGCCACCAGGGAAGCCCCCGTGACTTTTAAAAAAATTCTCTTAACAGTGTCTTTTGCACAGCAGGAGTTTTTAATTTTAATGAAATCTAAGCAATATTTCTCTTTCATGGATTCTTTTGGTGCTGTATCTAAAATCTTCTTACCATATTCAAGGTCAACTAGATTTTCTCCTATGCTATCTTCTAGAAGTTTTATAGTTTTGCATTTTACATTTAGGTCTGTGATCAATTTTGAGTTAATTTTTGTTAAGAGGTATAAGGTCAATTTTTTTTTTCTTTTTTTGCATTTGTATGTTCAGTTGTTCCAGCACCATTTGTTGAAAATACCACCATATTTCCTTTGATTTGCTTTTGCTCCTTTATCAAAGATCAGTTGACTGAATTTGTGTGAATCTATTCCTTAGCTTTCTCTTCTGTTTCATTGACCTAACTGTCTATCTTCTCACCAGTATCATGCTTTGTTGATTACCATAGCTTTATGAGAGGGTGGTGTCAGTCCTCTGACTTTGTTCTTCTGTTTCAATACTGTGTTGTCTCTCTGGATCTGTCACCTCTCCATATAAACTTTACAATCAGTTTGTGGATATCCACAAAGTAACTTGCTGGGATTTTGATTTTGATTGCACTGAACCTATATATAGGTCAAGTTGGGAAGAACTGACATCTTATGGACTATCTTTCCATTTATTTAGATCTTCTTTGATTTTGTTCATCAGAATTTCGTAGTTTTCCTCATATAGATCTTATAGATATTTTGTTAGATTTATACCCAGGTGTTTCATTTGTTTGGTGCTAATGTAAAGAGTGTTGTGTTTTTAATTTCAAAATTT
Source organism: Balaenoptera musculus (assembly GCF_009873245.2). Lineage (NCBI taxonomy): Eukaryota > Metazoa > Chordata > Mammalia > Artiodactyla > Balaenopteridae > Balaenoptera > Balaenoptera musculus. The sequence continues at coordinate 52,160,529 of NC_045802.1, forward strand.
CATTGTTCACTGCTGGCATATAGGAAAGCAATTGAATTTGTATATTAACCTTGTATCTTGCAACCTTGCTGTAACAGTTCATTAGTTTCAGGAGTTTATTGTTGCTGCTGTTGTTTTAAATTCTTTGGGATTTTCTACATAGATAATCAAGCCATCTATGAACAAAGGTGGTTTTATTTCTTCCTTCCCAATCTATCTACCTCCTATTTCTTTTTCTTGTTTTTCCAAGGAAAAAATTCCTTCTATTAAGAGCATTTGCTAGAACTGCCGGTATGACATTAAAAAGCAGTGGTGAAGGGGGACATCCTTGCTTGTTCCTGATTTTAGCAGGAAAGCATTTAGTTTCTTACCATTAAGTATGATATTACCTGTAGGTTTTTTGTAAATATTCTTTGTCAAGTTCAGGGTGTTTTCCTTTATTTATAGTTTGCTGAGTTTTTTTTTTTTTTTTTTTTACCAAAAAAGGTGTTAGATGTTGTTAAATGCTTTTTCTGCATCCATTTATATGATTATATGTTTTTTCTTATTTAACCTGTCGATGGGATGGATTACATTAATTGATTTTTGAGGGTTGAACTAGCCTTGTATGGCTGGAATAAATTCCAATTGATCATGGTAAACAAATTTTTTCATACATTTTTTGGATTTGATTTGATAGTATTTTCTTGAGGATTTTCATGTCTGTATTCACAACAGATACTGTAATGTCTCTGTCAAACAGTTTTCTATTTTAGTTCTGCCTAACATGGCACCCAAATGGATCACTAATTACCAATATAATTATTGATAGAATTATTTCCATCTCACAATCTGTAAGTTATCCAAGCCAAATTAGATGAAAAATAACAGTTCTCAAAACCTTGACAAATACTGAAGCTTTTTCCCCCAACATTATTAAAATTGGGAGTTTGCTTTTATTTTAGATATAGTCAACCAATTATATGGAAGTAATTTGCAAAGTTTAAGGTCATGGTTCTGATACAGATTTTCTTTCATATTCATCAAAAGCTTAAGTAAATGTGGCTGAGGGAAAAAAAACTGCAAAGACAAACAAAATTTGTAGCTCAATATCAAGATTAGAGGATTAGAGTGAATGATATTTTCACTTACTTTTAGTTGGTATTTTGAAAATAATTCACACAGTGGAGAGAATAAGTGACCCAGAAAGTTTAAAGGTATAGCTCTATTAAGAAGGATGAATGCTTGATAGGACATGATTAGGAACTAAATTATTATTATTATTATTATTATTATTATTATTATTATTATTTTTATAATGAAACTCTCTAGGAGTTAAGCCAGCATTTTATTTATTTATTTATTTTTGGCTGTGTTGGGTCTTCATTTCTGTGCGAGGGCTTTCTCTAGTTGCGGCAAGCAGGGCCACTCCTCATCGCGGTGCGCGGGCCTCTCACCATCGCAGCCTCTCTTGTTGCGGAGCACAGGCTCCAGACGCGCAGGCTCAGTAGTTGTGGCTCACGGACGCAGTTGCTCCGTGGCATATGGGATCCTCCCAGACCAGGACGCGAACCCGCGTCCCCTGCATTGGCAGGCAGACTCTCAACCACTGCGCCACCAGGGAAGCCCCAGGACCTAAATTATTATATTTATATTTGACTTGTCTTGAGGGATGTGTACATTGGTACATTTGCAAATGACATACAAAGGCAATTGGAAACTGAGTGTAACTCAGACAAATGACTTATTTTTATGTTTATGATTCATTCTGTTGTTTATATGAATGGTCTGCCCAGTATTTCTAGAGACCAATGTTAACATCATTTAGCAGTTACATAAGCACCTGGTATAGTGATCACCACTCCCAGGCTTATTCTATTGTCAGCCGTGAAATGCCCATACACAGAATAAAAATTCCACAATCTGATTGCACTCTACCCTGTTAGCCCTTAGTAATAATAATGGTAAGTAAGATTAATAGAGTGCTACAATGTGCCAGGTGCTAATGTGTTACAGGCATCAATTCATTAAATTATTACAATAACCTCATGTGGCAGGTACTAATATTTCCCTCTACTTTATACATGAGGTACCTGAGTCACAGAGAGGTTCCTAATGAGCACAATGTGGTAACCCAGCTAGCAGCTGGTGCCACCAAGACTTAAATCCAGGAGATATGAATTTAGAACTTTCTCCCATCTACTCTGCTGTACTGACTTCCAATTAGAGAAGAAACAAAAACAAGCAAATACCTTCATCTCTCTTTAAACAAGATCTATTTTTCATCTTTTGGAATTTTGTAGACATTTTAGGCAAAATATAGAAAGAAAATAATTTTATGTATATCCCTTTTAAGTGATCTTTATATTTCTTTATTACTTTAACTTAATTTAACCTAATTTAATTTAATGATTTAACTCCTCAAAGGAGATTTATTAACTTTCCTAACTTGGAAGTCTGGGAATGCCTCTGACTTCAGGCACAGCTGGATACAGGGGCACACATCCTATTCCTAGGCTGATTTCTTTCTACTTCTCTCAGATACATTTTCTTCATGGGATGGGGCAGATGGCCTCCAGTGGTTACATCCTAGCTAACAGCTTAGCTTAACAACTTAACAACTCAACAACTCCAATGGAATAGTAAATTATGTTTCTATTCATAGAGTAACATTTTTTATCTGTGCTCAAGAATCAACCTCATGATTTTGCTCAGTCCTATTTAAATTACAGACCTTCTGGATGGGTCTCTATGCTACTATAAGTTGTGGAGACTTTTAGAGCTTTGACCTCTTTGATGTTTACTTACTGAGAGTGTAAATTATCTTATTAACCTTGCCCATATCTCACACTAATTCATTGCTGATGTAGAATTAACTTAAAACACGTATATAGAGATATTCATGCTGACTTAGTTCCCTTAATGCTGTCCCCATGTATTCTGATTCTGACTCTGAGGTGGGAGAGGAAGGAAAACCCTCCCGCAAAGTGTTAGAAGGGTGAACTAGATGTGAGTAAAGTCATTAACCTGGATAAGGATTCAACAAGGTCTGGCTGACATACTATCCTCAGATGAGTTTTTCTATCTTGCAGCCCTGGCCTTCAGCAATACTCCCAACTCCTTGCTGACAGTGTTACGAAGGCCGTAGCGAACTCTCCACGTAATAGGATATTACTACCCTCTGAAGCTCTAGGGTGCCCTGTTAGGTCTCCATGAGTATACCCGAGAGTTTGGCTCTCTCCTGACCATCTAGGTGTCCTAGGTATCCCCTAGGGCTTATGAGTGTTCTAGGAAAGAGCAGAGAAGTGTCCTCAAGGGGGAGGTAAATGATGTGTACAAAGATTCAAGGCATCACTAGTGTCATGATCCTTTCCCTCCCCATAGTTATTTTCTCACTCATCGGGGTGATTGGCAGGTGGATCTGGCAATGCAGCTGGCCCCTGCGAGTTGTCTGTGTTCAGTAGGTCTGTAGTTGGACCTCTGGTCCAGAATAGCACCTATACACTGGAACAGCATTTTTTATAGTGATCCTTTTCCTGGGCCCCTTCCTGTTACTTTTCTGAAATATACGCACGCCGACACCTTGCTCTAAGACGGTGCCTTACTTAGGCCTTTCAAGCTTGAAAGCTATGGGGCACTCGCTTGCTTGGCCTTCTCTCCCTTTTCCCAATCTCTTTTCGGTCTCAACCCACTCCTGGTTTCTCTCACATAAAAGCCCCCTAATGTTCTCTTTTTTCCACAGTAGGGCTTGGTGGTCACTTGTCCCGAAACCCAAGCAAGACCTTAGCAACATGAAAATGTAATGACACTGAGAATAAAAAAGCCTTTACCAACATAAGTACTCTTTGGAGAAGAGAGGCTTTCTTTCTACCCTGGAGGGTTACTCTCCTCATGGGAGTGAACCAAATGGCTTCAAAATCAGTAAAAGTAAGAACAATTGAATTTTTTTTAAACATATGAGTTGAACTTTTCACATTTTCCCTCTCTTGCGCTACACAGCTATCCAATCTGTGTAGCTTGAGAAGGTCACCCGTTCCCTATCTGCTCCTTTTTTCAGAATCAAACAGAAATGAAAATGGTACTATGGTTCTATCATCTTTCTGGATCATTCTTGCCTCATCACTGTCCAATAGACCCTCTGCAATGATGGGGAGGTTCCATATCTGCTCTTATTGACCCCTTGATATGTGGATGTTGTCACTGAGAAGTTAAATTTCTATTCTTTTAAGTCTAATAAGTTTAATTATAAATGGCTACATGTGGCTAGTGGCTATCATATTGGACAACACAGGTTTAGGTTTTCTGAAAAGCAACTAAATAGCATATATCAAGAATTCAAAACTGTTAATGTACGTATTTTAGAAGATATTTATTTATTTCCACTTTAGGTTCACAGTAAAATTGAGAGGAAGGTACAGAGATGTCACATACACCCCAGGCCCCTACTTAATATTTTTTTAAGAACTTTATTCCATGGCAAAAGAGTAAGATTCATATGTAAGTGTCTTTATCACAGTATTTACAGTCTAAAAAAGAAATCAGAAAAGTCAAATAAACATGCCTTGGCTGTTAAAATCTTAGCTTAAAATAAAATTTAAATACATGGGTTTATACTTACGTTATGGTGTTAAGTAAATATACATGGATTCAACCTTTTTATATAGTATTATCCCAAATTTTAAAATTTGTATTATAAACATAGTAAGAAGACTTGAAAAAATACACCAAAATATTAATGGCTTTATTTTTTAAATAATGAGCAAACAGGTGAGCTAGTTTCTTATTTATATTTTCCTTATAAGTTTTAAATTTTATAAAATGAATGGGGATGACTTCTTAAATGAGAACATCCATAAGAAATATTATTTTTAAACAGTTGTAAATATTACAGAAGAAGGCATGGAAAACAAGAATTGAGAAAAGAGCATTGGATTTGACAACTAGAAGGTCAGTGATGGAATTGGATTTGATAGAGCAGATTAAGGTAGATGGTGTCAGAAGAGGTCAAAGGAATCAGAGCGTGGATGGGGAGCAGAAATCCAAAGGCAGCAGGTTCTGCCTTCCCTTCAAGGTATGGTTCTGAAAGGAAGGGAGAAAATGCATCATAATTGTACCAGCTTTTGAGAGTCTACTAGGTATTGTATTTGATTTTTTATATTACTCTGATAAAACAATTAAACTTTGTAATGTCCATGCATAATAAGAAAACTGAGACTTGGAGAAATGAATTTGTCTTACAAAAACAAAGCAACTTATACCAAAACCTGCAGACTTTCCACCATGCTCCACCGTCTCCTGCAGGATGGTAAGATCAAGGGAATGGTGTCTTTTTATTTTTTTCAGCTAGTGAAGACCCATCTGAACAAGGAGGAAAGAGTCACAGAGTCCTGTGCTCTCCTACATATTTAGTTTCCTTGTCAGTAGAGCAGAAGTGGCTAACAGGAGTTTGGACTCAGGTCAGCTTGATTCAAATCCCCCCTCCATGGTATACTCCCTGAAGGACTCGGGGCACACCACTGAGCCCCTCCAGCTTTGGTTTTCTCATTTATCTAGTGGAGAAAACAACATCTACCTCTGAGAGTTGTTATGAAGATTAGAAGGATAATATAGGTAAAAGCATCTAGAACAATGTCTGGCCCAGAATAGCCTTCATACCTGGTTGGTGTAGCTGTCAATATTGTTTTTGTTATAATATGATTGAGTTGTCCTTGATTTCTTTGAGGTGGTAGAGGGCAGGTCTTGACCCTGTGATATATTTAGAAACATTCTGTATCTTAGTGTGCAAAGATGAATTACATTTTAGTCACTGGCTAATTCATTCCCTTAACGAACATCTATTAATGACAACCAGGTAGGTACCCAGTACGGTGCTAGGAAGTGGAGATGGAAGAATGGCTGAGACATGGGCCCTCTTCTCAGAAGCAAGTGGAGAGACACTTACGTACAGTGATTATGATAAAGCAATTAATAACTGCCTGATAGAGATATGAGCTGAACACTAGGAAAGCCTGTGGGATGTAACACTCTGCTTGGGACTGTTGCAAAAGGCATCAGAGAGAAGGAGACTTTTTTTATAGTAATATAAACAAATACCATCTTCCAGGGTCCACAAACTGTACTAAAATTTTGCATTTTTTATTCATTTGCTCTTCCTTGTGTTATCCTGCCTCATGACCCTCAATGAGAAGTTAGGATAGAAGCAAATCCCCTAATATGCCATCCAGAAAAAGTGAAGGTACTGGGTTCTCCAAGTTTTTCTATGGGAAGTTAGCCCTTACAGATGCTACCTGAAAAGGATTCCACAGTCAAATACATTTGAGAAATAAGTACTGCTTTCGCTTCTTGGAGTATTGCAATGTACGTTGATACTTTACAGGTTCTGAGAAGACTGGTTGAGATTTGTAACTCAGATACTCAAATATTTTACCCAGATAGCAACCCCATCTTTTAAAAATAACAACTGAAAAACACCTTAAGGAACTAAGTTTTGCAGAACTCTGTAGAAATGCTGATTTAAGCCGTCACTTACCTTCTAAGCAAATGTCTGAATGCTTTCTGAAATACTCTTTGTAATAGAGTCATGTGAGGGATGGTGACTTCTGTTATATATTTCGAGATATTTCTAATGAGCATTGTCCAGGCTTAACATGGGTGGAAATGGTAGTGGAAGTTGGGTAAATGTGGAGTGGCATAAAGTGTGGAGCCAGAAAATGGCAAAGCTGTGGAAGATTGTGTTGTTTAGAAGAGGGTAACTTACTAAAAAATTAGGTGAAAAGCCCTTGTAAAATTTCAGGCTGATGATGTCATGACAAATGCTTAGAAAAGTTAAACATAATTATCATTATCCTTACATGAAATAATATTCTTAGTTTATATTACTTTGCTTGGTTTTACTTTATCTTAACCGTTCCAACTTAAAATCCCCTTAGTCATTTTTTTCCATATTCTCCCAGTATTTTAGATTTGGTTTTGCAATATGACCTTTTGATGAATAAGCCTTCCGAAATCAGTGAAAAAGTTCTTTAAGCAGTTTACAGTATTTAATTGCATGATTGGTTTTCAGTGAGATTGTGGTCACGACCTGAATATTCTTATCAAGTGTAATGAATCTTTTCTCATATCTGGTTAATTATTACAATTTGATGAATATCTTGTTTAATGTAATGAAATTGAAGTAAGTCTAACACTTGTGTTTTACTCCAGTAATGTGATGCCAATGGTTCTAGAAGATGATTAAATGACAAAAAGACATATTCCAGGGACATCCCTTTCTATCCTGATCCCGCCTCTTTTGCACTAGGGCTTTTTTTTTTTTTTTTTTTAGAAATTCACGTTCTTATTTATTGATTGATTGATTGATTGCTGTGTTGGGTCTTCGTTTCTGTGTGAGGGCTTTCTCTAGTTGTGGCAAGCGGGGACCACTCTTCATCGCGTTGCGCAGGCCTCTCACTATCGCGGCCTCTCTTGTTGCGGAGCACAGGCTCCAGGCGCGCAGGCTCAGTAATTGTGGCTCACGGGCCCAGTTGCTCCGTGGCATATGGGATCTTCCCAGACCAGGGCTCGAACCCGTGTCCCCTGCATCGGCAGGCAGACTCTCAACCACTGCGCCACCAGGGAAGCCCTGCACTAGGGCTTTTTATTTAAGTTTTCTAATTTTCATCAAATCAGAATTTCCCAGAGGTGGCAAACACTCCATTCAGTTTTGATTCACACATCAAAACTTTAGAGAGTAGCTCGAACACACTGCCCCTCAAAGAAAAATCTAAAGGGCCAGAGCAGAGTGAGATGAGGTGTGACAGCACAGTTGCAAAAATGTATTGCAGGGTTACACAGCAGGTGCTGTCTGGCGTCCTTTTGGTTTGGGACAAGCATGGTGGGCTGCCGGGACAGGATTCTCAGGCACTAATGAGTCATCTACCTCTCCAGGAAGGGAGAGGGTGAGAAACAGCAGGGTCCCAAGTGTTCAATCGGCTTTCTTTTCCTCTCTATGGTCAACTCACAGTTTACAAGGTACATCTCCTCTTCTCCTATACTACAGTAATGAAAAAACATTAACCAAGGTTTACTTTTTAATTAAATGTAGTACCATTTAGGAAGATGTTTGCGAATCTGAGGCCAAATCTGCCGCCCTCAGCTTTGCAAGATGCTGGCCCCAGCAGAGGCTGTAAGGCTCTCGATAAGAGAGGTGAGGAGCAAGGGGCAGGTCCCCCAGCGATAACCTCCTGACTCCGACATTATAGGTCTCTCTGCTGGAATTGAGCTCTACATCCTACTCGATGGGCTACTGTCACCGATGAGTAATGAACGCACCCCGCTCGGTCCCAGGGTGCAGGAGGCAGGCAGGCCGGCCGCGGGGAGGCCCAGCTGCTGGCGGCGGCGTCGGGACGGGCAGCTGCAGGGGAGGCAGTTAGAGGCGCAGGGACGGCGGCGAGGAGCGGGACCTCCCGGGGCGCGTCCACGGGTCGGGCCTTCTGGCCGGGGCAGGGAGCGTGGGCATTAATCACGGTGTTCCTTGGGCTACTGGGCGGTGCAGAAAAAGTAGCCCGGACCCTAGAACAAAGGCAGCACGTAATGGAGAAGGTACCTCCTCCGCCAGCTGGGAGTTTGCAGCGCTGGGCTTTAGAAAGTGAGATAAATAGCCGTTAACCATCACCGGAAACTGGAGGCATAAGGCCTGATTAGGTAGCACGTTTGGGGTGGTCTGTTTTCACTCTTTCCTGTGTTCCTTGGTGAAGCTGAATTTGTTGATTTGGATGTCTTAATTTCTTCGCAGCCTCCGAAGGAGCTGCTTTCAGGGGTGAAGGGACTCCTTTCTGAGAAACAGCACTGCAGGCTTGATGTGAATTCTGAATTCGTTTCTGGTTATATTTTTTAAAATGACATTTGGGTAACTTCAGAGGTAAAACAGATGACGTCATTAACTATGATTTTAAAACTCTTGTGCACATGCATTTAGATACTATTCTTAAAATTACTGTTGAATTGATTTATCAAAGAGATCTTCATTAAAAAAAAAAAAAAAAAAAAGAACCTGACCAGCTGTCTGCAGTGAATTCTGATGCTCCGCTAGACCATTTTCTCTCTTGAACTTAGAGAGAGACAGAGAGAGAGAGGATGAGAAAGTACATACCTCTAGCCAGGAACAGCAAAACTTTAAGAGCACAAATTAAAAATATGTGACCTATTTCTCTGAGCTTAAGATAATTCACAGCTTTCAGGAATGATGATTTAGAGGACAGCAAACCAATTGACATTTTCTTTTATAGTTTTATAGCAATTGTGTTGCACTGAATTATAAGATAAGGTGATTTATTTATAATCCTTTTTATTTGGAAAGATTTTTATAGTCTTCACATTTGGCAAAATAATAGTTCTAATGCTTATATATATATATATTTTTAAAAGCGTTAAGTCAGAAATTCTTGGAGGAAAAGGAGGGAGAAGATGGAGTTAAGTAGGAAGTATCATTAAGTCGAGCACTAGTTCAGTTTGGAAAAAATAGGACCAAGTTTCTCCCCTTCACACCAAGAGCTCTGAGGGTGTCTAGTTTCGGGGACACAGGGCAGTGAACTTCTGACCAGCCCATCACTTGGACCAGAATAGGGAGAGTTCCCAGCATTCCCTTTTCTTTGAGATGATGAGATTGTGTTCGAGTTATCTAGTGACCTGGGAGAACCATGTTTCTGTTTTCTAATTCAGTCCCCCTTTCTAACTTATTTCTCTGTTTTTAGTAACTGTAGTAATCTCTACTTCTGCACCCCAAATTCTATGCTGATTAGAGATGCAGCATGTTAGGGACATCAAACTAGTTGTCAGCCAACCTAAAATCTAGTTCTGCTTTGCCAATTACTCATTGGCCTTTGGCAAGTGGTTTTATTTTGGGGAGTAAAGGGAGCCTCCTTTTCCTCGTCTGTAAAATTTGGACTTGACAATGGAGTTTCATTGATTCTTTGCTCATTCCTCTTAAATGAAATTAAACTACAAAATCTTCACTTGTCTCTACCTGCCTTTGAACAAGGGATTCAGAAATTTAGAGGAAAGGTTCTATCATGAATTAAGATATACTACCTATGCCAATAATAACAGTGTATGCTATATAGTGCCTTAAATATGGGAAAATCTGAGGATTTTAGATAATGACGTAGAGCATTTCAATAACTGCAAAATTAATACATCAATTACCGTAAGTTGTGGATCCTAATTTGCGGGGTTTTCCTGTGATTTCTTTTCTTAGCCTATCTGGGTGGCTCTGGCTCACTTCCTGACAACAATCGGATCCTCATCCATCGTTGTAATATAGTGACCTGAGTACAAAGCAGACCATTTCCGTCAGGACTGTGATGCAATGAATTAGTGTGTAGTCCATGCAGAAACTACCCAGGTTTTTGTGGGGTCACAGACTTTCCTAATGGTTGGTCATCATCTGGATACATATATTTGGTTTCCATAGCCCTGAAAATGAAAGAGTCTTAGCAGAGAACTCAGCAGCTCTTACTTCAGAGCGGTTTAGTGTCCCATCATTTAGAGTAAATCAGGGAGTCCTATTTTGAGTCAGGGAAGAAGGAGACTGAATGAGTACATCATGATTTGGAAAGTCAATTCTGTTAGTTAACCTTCAACCCACAGCAATACCCTGACAGGCTGAGGTCAAATGAGTATTAATGAATTGCTTTTATGAGTGCGTGATTCTCTTGAATACAGTCATCATTATGTTATTATTTTTTTACACTAAATTCTTAAATTTTACAAATGGCTGAATTAAATTAAAAATATACGAAGTACGTGATTTTCGAAGGTGGGGGGAACCCATAAGTAGAAAACTCTGAGCATAAGCCTCTGTACATAATCTTAAAAGTCTAATTTAGTTTATCAGCTGTAGATGAGAATCTGAAAATGTTATTTAGCTACAGAACACATCAAATATATATATATCTTTTCCCCCATGTTAAAATTTTCTCAAGTAGTATGCATTTTGAATCCTGCAGAAATATCAAGAAGCAAACTTCATAATGTATTAAAGACTGATACAGCAGATATAATCATGGAAAACATGAGCAAGTGTTTATTCCTTGCTACCTAAACGATAACTGGTGAGACAAAAATCTTCTGAAGTGAAAACATTTCCAATGCTTGCTCTTCTGAAATGGGATTCTCTTTTTAGAGTTTGCTGTGGCGTGTGCCTTTACACATTCTAATGCATTTGAATTGCTGCTAAAAAGAAGCTAAGTTCTTGTTAGAATTTAAAACACAAGGATCCATTTCTGCCTAACAGCCCTGTAGCTGCGCATTCCCTGAAGTGTATCCCATCTGCTTTTGGGAGCTCTCATTGCAATATGCAGTGATTGCAGGATAAGCACACCATTTTCCTGTCAATACTTTCCTATTAGCCTCCTGGATCCATACATCATCATCTCGCTGGCCTGCAGTTTGCTTATCTTTGTCTCTGAGGCAGCCTTTGATTTATCTAACACCCAAGCTAATGAGGCATGGAGCCCAGGGTGGCTCCAAGGATAATGCACTCCTGTATAAAAATGCTTAAGGAAGGATCAAGCGCTAATCCATTCTAGACTAAAAGGCCTAGCCCTTCAACAAACGTTGCATTTCTTAATCGCTAAACTAAGACTATAATAGCTCCCCCTTAAGCTACTGCCATCAGTAAAACTATACACACTAAGTACATGCAATTTACCAAAAGAACTGAAAATTGAATTTTAATTTGTGCTTCCAAAAAACAAAAAGTAGCCAAAAAATAGTTTCTATCTTAGCAACGGTTATCACCATTATTTGACAGCACTCTTATGCAAAAATAAGTTAGCTTTTTAATATTTAATTTACAGTAATAGTTTTATATTCCCTCTCTGGGATCTATGTTTTTCTAAAGACAAAAATAACAGAAGCTACTATGTTAGTGTGGCAAGGATAAATCAAGCCAGCTATTTCAGTAATGGAGGTAATTACAAAGTGTACATATCTGAAATGTACCCAGTGGTTAGGGGTTGTTTAATTAACATAAAAATTTCAATATCAATAGCCAGTGTGCTGGTATCACAAAAGCATTGTTAAAAATGTATTTGAAAATACTAATGATTTTCACTATTTCAGTTATATACATTTTAGTCTTAAAAACACTTTTTACTGATACACGGTGGATTCTACATCATTGCAGCTATGCAGCACAGCATAAAAAAAGCTAGGGATTATTTAATTTGGTCAATTTAAATAACAAACCTAGAAACATAGGTCCAAAATATTTCTCTTAAAAATAATGTCCAAATAGGATATCTATATTTATGTATATGCATAGAAAATCCCCAAATATCTACCCTCTTTATTTTTTTCAGTGTAAAGAACCTTAAATTCAATGTGCAGTGGTTGTCTTAAAATATTTTGCTCGTTCTATTAATCACATGCAAAGAGAAGTAAGATGTGGAAGATTCTTCCCTTTATGAATCTTTTGCCAGTATTAGGATCAAAACGATTCTGTTTAAAAGCAAATATAGAAGGAAGGAAGAGAGAGGGGGGGAAAGAAGATGTGAGAGAGAAGAAAAAAATGCCAGCCTGCAACTAAATTGTGGTAAATGTCCCAGGAGAAGAAAGACTCACTCAGAATCATGGTGCAACAAGAAAATCCTTCACCTATTGGGTCACTCTGTGCCCTGAGGACCTGACCAAGGTAATAAGTTCCTTTATTGGTCACTAACCAACATTATTGAGAACCAGGGTGGAATTTAATGATGTGACATTATTAGGAATTGTTATTCAGATGTAAATGATCTTCAGTTGGTTTACTTAAGTCACATATAGAACCTAGTTTAGAATGAAAATTACTTATTGATCATTAGAGCAATTAACAGAATAAATTTTAGTGCTGGTATTAACATTTTCCTAAAGTCCAAAACTGTTGCTACTTAAACTCAGCAGAACATTTAATTGGTCTGGGACTCAAAGATTATCTTCTTTGGGGAGATTTATCCTTAAAGGATTTTAAAAAACAAGAAACCCATTGCCAAAATCTATTCTAAAGTATTTGAAGCTCTTCCATTTCGGCTTTTAGTAGGGGAGAAAAAAACCATGCCAGAATAACATGGAGCTGCATAAACTTAATTGCATGAGTAAAAGGATGGAATGTTCCATTTTTGCTCTATTAAATAAAAAAACAAAACCTTTGAGGTCAGTTAAAGTGGAATCTGTGTTGTAGATTTTCTATTTCCTTTCCTTTTGCTAATATCCATCAGTCAGTCAGCATCGTACATCATTTATGGGACTGACTTTCCTTAGTTGTAATTCTTTCTTTCAATTGTCTTTATTTTAAAGACAGGACCACTTCTTAGAATATGGCCTTTTTCAGAACTGATCATTCTTTCTATGACTTTCAAGAAGTGATAATAGTGTGTACAGTTATATACACAAAGGTGTAGAATAGAGCTTACTGGGTGCATAATTCAGTACCCAAATCTTTAAAATTTGCTTGGATTATTTTGATGTCATGGGCAAAAGTTTTTTTGATTTCTTACAAAAAAAACCTATTTATTGCCACTAACCTCATCCCAGTGCAACGGCCCATCTGTGGCGCTGCGCTGAATAATCTTCAAAGGGAATTTCTAATGGAGCTAATCTGTTAATTGATATCACTATTATATATTCCTAAGAGATATTATAAAAGCCTGAGTGAGAACTTGGGCTAAATTATTGTATTGGTTTCTTGGTGCTGCCATAACAAAGTGACTTAAAACAATAGAAATTTATTCTTTTACAGTCTGGAGGCCAGAAGTCCAAAATCAAAATGTCAGCAGGGCTATGCTTCTTCTGAAGGCTCTAATGAAGAGTTCTTCCTTGTCTCTACCTAGCTTCTAGTGGCTTCTATAAATCCTTGGCATTTCTTGGCTTATAGCTGCATCCCTCCAATCTCTGCCTCTGTCTTCACACGGCCGTCTCTGTGTGTCTCTTTGTCTTTGCGTCCTCTCCTCTTCTTATGAGGACACCAGTCATTGGATTCAGTGCCCACCCTATTACAGTATAACTTCATCCTAACTTGATTGCATCTACAATGACTCCATTTCCCAATAAGTTCACATTCACAGTGTTCAAGAATTAGGACTTGATCCTATCTTTGGGAGTGTGTAATTCAATCCATTACAGTCATATAAATGATAATCTTCATATTCCATCAGCTTCATTAATAATGGCTACTCTTTAGTGAGTGCCTAGCATGTGCCAGACACTCTGCAAACTTTTTCAGCCTATGCAAGAAAGACCCATAATTCCAATTTGCACATTATAAAACCAAGCTTTAGATGCCTTACCCCAGATCAAAAAGCTTAAGAATGGTGGAGCCAGTACTTAAATTGAGGTCCTTCCTATGCCAACACCTACACTTTTCCCTATGGGGTCTTCATGAATTAAAGAGAACATATTGTGCTTATGCTTGGTTTTGTAGTAGATTCAGTCTTTGCCTAAAGAAGTGTTAAATATATTTGTAAATATTCAGATTGAAGAGAATAAAATAATGTTAAGTCAAAACCACAAATGACCGCCCCAACTCTGTGTATACCCAGACTTGGGGCACCCTGGGAGACAACAAGTACTAGATGAAACATGAAGTTTCCACCCAATGTCCACTTTTGTTATTCCAAACGTACCATATGCTATAAGAAAGATGTCTGTTAAAAGACGTTCATAAAGAAGATCAGTGAAATTTTCTAGAAGATTGAAATAACTGAAGTAGCTGATCTCCAAAGACATCAGTTTGGAGAGTTCTCATGGGGATAATTTTAGATGTGGGTAGTTTATTTGTAATAATATATGTATTTTATTTTCAAATTGCTTTAGTGTAAAGTCTCTAACTCAACATTATGCTTGCTGAAGCTTAAAGTACTTTATAAAAACAGAGCTTAATTCTATCTCTAAGTGAAAAAGGGAAAATGAGTTTTAAAAATTCTTTTATTATTTCTTTATTACAAAATTAATAGACAATAAAATATTCTAATTAGATTTTGCATTTATTTGGTTATTGTGAAGGTGAGCATTTGAAAAGTATATTTCTTGGCTATTTACAATGATTTTTTTGCCTATTTATGTCCTTAGCTCTTTGTGTGTTGTGTGTATTTGAGGATGGGTGTTTTTTTCTCAACGTTTTACAAGAGCTCTTTCTGTATTAAGGATATTAACCATTTGTCTGCCATACTTTTTGCTAAATATTTTTCCCTGCTTACCTATTTCTTTTGCGGGGGGATATAGTTGCTTTACAACATTATATTAGTTTCTGCTGTACAACGAAGTGAATCAGCTATATGTATACATATATCCCCTCCCTCTTGGACCTCCATCCCACCCATCTAGGTCACCACAGAACACTAAGCTGAGCTCCCCATGCTATCCAGCAGGTTCCCACTAGCTATCTGTTTTACACATGGTAGTGCACATATGTCAATCCCAATCTCCCAGTTCATCCCACCCCCTCCCTCCCCTCCGCCATGTCCACACGTCCATTCTCTACATCTGCGTCTCTACTCCTGCCCTGCAAATAGGTTCATCTGTACCATTTTTCTAGATTCCACATATATGCGTTAATATACGATATTTGTTTTTCTCTTTCTGACTTCATTCTGTATGATAGTCTCTAGGTCCATCCACGTCTCTACAAATGACCCAATTTCGTTTGTTTTATGGTGGAGTAATATTCCACTGTACATACCACATCTTCTTTATCCATTCATCTGTCGATGGACACTTAGGTTGCTTCCACGTCCTGGCTATTATAAATAGTGCTGCAATGAACACTGGGTGCATGTGTCTTTTTGAATTATGGTTTTCTCAGGGTATATGCCCAGTAGTGGGATTGCTGGGTCATATGGTAGTTCTATTTTTAGTTTTTTAAGGAACCTCCCTACTGTTCTCCATAGTGGCTGTATCTTTTTTGACCCACCTCCTAGAGTAATAAAAATAAAAACAAAAATAAACAAATGGGACTTAATTAAACTTAAAAGCTTTTGCACAGCAAAGAAAACCATAAATGAGATGAAAAGGCAACCCTCAGAATGGGAGAAAATACTTGCAAATGAAGCAACTGACAAGGGATTAATCTCCAAAATATACAAACAGCTTATGCAGCTCAATATAAAAAAAAGCAAACAACCCAATGAAAAAATGGACAGAAGACGTAAAGAGACATTTCTCCAAAGAAGACATACAGATGGCTAAGAGGCACATGAAAAGATGCTCGACATCACTAATTATTAGAGAAATGCAGATCAAAACTATAATGAGGTGTCACTTCACACCAGTCAGAACGGCCATCATCAAAAATCTACAAACAATAAATGCTGGAGAGGGTGTGGAGAAAAGGGAACCTATTTCTTTTTAATTTTATTTATATTTCTTTTCTTTTAACTCCCTCTCCCTCTTTTAATTCTTATGTAAACAAAGTTGTTGCTTTGTTTCTTTATGGTTCTCTTTTTAAGGTCAAGTTTAAAAAGTTATTCCATACCTCAAGATTATTAAAGTATTTTCCTAGTATTTCCAGGATTTTTATCCTCATTCTCATTATTATTATTTTACATTTTAATCTTTAATCCATGTGATGATTTGGGGCCCAAATTTCAAGTCTTTATTCTCATCAAATAGCAGGAAGAAACCCTGTTCTCCTTATGTGAAGTAGCAACTATGATACGCCAGACCAGGGAAGGATGCTTCTTGTAAGGGGAGTTGCTACAGAGTCCCACTGAATCTCAGGTTCTTCAGCCCATGTCAAGAAATACGAGCTAAAACCCATATGCTGTCAAATTGCTCTCCTCATCCCTGTCTCAGTTTCTCCATTACTGAACTGTGGAGTATTGTGCCTGCCTCTAATTCTTCAGAATTTCTTGCCCATCACATAATAACTGCTCTTGGATGGTGCCGGCCATTAGTTAAGAACACCGGACAATGTGGAATGCAAAGATCGGGGGAATTACAAGTGAGGAGCATAGCCTTTCTGAGCCTGTTTGCTCATCTCTAAAGAGGAGGTAACAGTGATACTTACAGGGTTGATATGAGAAAATCAATGAAATAATTCATGGAAAGCAAGTAAGTGCTCTTAGAATTACTGTTGGTGTTATCAGTGTTATTAATATTCCTTCAAGTCTGATCAAAAAATTTGCTTTTGTGAAGTTTTCAATATCTATTAAGTTGAGATTTAGTTTTTGATTGCAGTTATTTGCACTAACTCTGCTCCTGTCGGAGAGTTAATGTAGACCATGCGGGCTATTATTTAACCCAATGAAATGTGGATACCTTTACAGTAACTAAAAAAGTATGGCATGATGAAAAAATTAAACTTTTAAAATATACTTTTAAGGGCCCAGCTACTAAATATTTCTTCTAAACACTGTGGAATAATACTTAGGAAATGACCTGGCAACTTGAAAACATCATCTAGGGATACTTAGGGGATTACTGATTCTTACTTATTGTTTGTATCACTGTTTTGCAAGAGGTATATAACAGATGGCATTACAGTTTCTACTTTATTCATTTTTATTTTTTAAGAATTGAATTGCAAGACGGAGCCAGGCTACTTCATGAGCTTCTTAAAGATTAATAACAAAATAGACAAACCAAGTGGAGAATATAAACTACTTTATTCACTGGAGCACACACAAATTCTTAATTTTAGTGGAGATTTCAGCTGAGTCAGCAAAAATATACATGGGCCTTTGTTCTCTGAACCAATCTAAGCACATTAGGTCAATAGCAGACAATTGAACAACTGTCACTCTCCTGTAACTATATCCATCAGGAGAAAAAAAAAAAGGTGGAATTACAAACTTCTGTTACAGTTATTTAGAGTTCTGAAACTACAGTTATTATAAAAGAACATTGTCAGAGGTGGGCCGGGTTATTTGCTTATTTACGGTATTTACCAACAGGCTTCATTGCCTTTCTCAATACTTCAGAGTAAGATTGTCTTAGATCATGCTTACTCAGTGCACCAGAGGAAACCTTAATTTCGTGACTCTGTGTGTGTGTGTTTTAACCATCAAAGATATACTTGCTTCCTCTATACAATAAAAACAATTGTGTTTTGAGATGTTTTCTGAAATGATATCTTTTCAGTCTGCATAATATCCTATATTAGATAAAACTTGCTCCGTGTTAATCATAGGCATTGTTAATTAAAAACCACAGGCTTAGTAATGAGTCTGTAGGGTTTGTCCTCCTGCCAGGAGAGGGAAGACTCCTGGATAGAAGATGTCACGGCAACTAAACTGATGCTATGCCTGCCCTTTGCCAGAGGGCCAAGAAGTAAGGCAGCCAGTTGGCTGGAATTTAGCAACTAGTCAAATGGTTTGGTCCCTGCTGGATTTAAAGTGATGGACTGAGTACCACGGGGGCTCTCTGATGAAGCAGAGGACACAACAAGGGGTTCAAAATTTAATGAGGAAAAGGGACCATTGAAAATGGAAGTAATCGATAATACAACAGAAATGACGAAGAAAGGATTATTTTTAGTGATTATACATTCCAACTAGGTACTATAAATACAATGAAATTCCTGTTATTAAAAATTCTTCTCTGGGCAGGTTTTTGTTTTAGGACTAAAAGCTAGATTATTCTTGGCCATCTTTAATGGATGCTGCTGACCGCCTGCCCAGAAGCTGCTCCTCTTCCTTCCAAACAGGATTTTCTGTTCAGGCGTCCATGCCTCCCAGCATGGACTCAGCTTCCCCTTCACTCAGGAGAAGCTGAATCCATCTTCTGCCTGAGGAGTGCCCTGAGAAGCCAGTGAACACTTGGCATTGCACTAGTAACTGTTATTGGCGGGCTGCGGTGGGCAAGTGACCAAGCTGGACCAATCAGATGGATGGAAAGGTTATTTATACCACATTGGGGAAAAAAATCCCCTTTCCTTTTTCAGCTGGCCACGCACAGAGAAACCTGAACCCCAGCTGTTGCTGGCAGCTGTTCTGCGACCAGGAGAGAAGCCAATCTGAGGACAAAGCAGATATAGAGGGTGTGGAACCAAGAAAAATGCCAAAGATGGAGCTGCAGCCCTGACTGTGTAATGCCTTGAGACTGTCCTAAGGCTTCCTGATCTATGGGATTACACAATTCTAGCTTTTAAAAGCCAGTAGGAGTTGGAATTTCTGGAAGGATCCTAACTTCTATATCATCTTATAAGGAAGAGATTATCATTGGAGGCAATTATGTTCTAGATTTTATATAGCATTTTAATGTACCGTATGTATGATTCATATATCATACAATGTCTTTGAAAGCTGTCTGGTTTTCCAAGTCCACTGTCCATTGAAAAAAGCTCAGTATCTGGACTTTGTAGCATTTGAGTTTATTCCACTACACAAATTAGTTATAAACTTACTTTAATTATCCTATATTTTCATTTTTCCTCAGCAATAAAATGTAGTTAATCCTATTTCTTTCACAAAGATGCACAGTTAAATAATAGGCAATCTCTACAAACTGTTTTTTTTTTAAATCAGAGTTACAATGCAATATGATGTCATGTAATTATATATTGTTTTTATCTGATGGGAAGCCACATGCTTTCAAAATTCAACACTTAATAAGAATATTTCTTTTATCTCATGTACTTGATTTAAACAGAGTATCTGGGCTTCAGCCTATGGCTGATAGGATCCCGAAAATCTGAAGGACAATCCTTCTTCCATTCCAGTTAACTTTTTCTTTTTAATCAAAGTCTAACATAGATCATGTTGATTCAGGAAGAAAAGTGAGACCTATGCTCCAGGCTGGACAAATTGCTTTAGCCCAAAGGTGATAGACACCTTTAGCCCACCTGGCTGATAGACACACAGAACAGAAGCATGCCTGGCCGAGTGCCTGTTTGCATCAACCTTGTCCCCCAGGCGGTGATTCCAGCCACCAGCAGAGTGGGCTCCTTTTCTCCACGGGTTCTGTGACTTCCTCCCAGGCTGACCTTTTCTTACTGCAAATCCAGTATCCATAGTCCATCCTTTGTGCAGCATAGTAGCAATAAATTGGAGGTCATTCACTTGTGCAAGGTCATGGCATAAACTAGCACCTCTGGGCACTTCCAGCACTCTGTCCTTGCCTTGAGACTCATCAGACACACACTGTCCATGTCTGAAGCTGTGCTTCTGTGACTTGCTTATAAAAGGGACATTTCTCTGAAATAGGCAAAATGTAGGAGAAATTAAATTTAGAACATGCCATTCAGAAGGGAAATGGACTGTTATTTTCTATAGCAGTGGTGAGGGGACTTCTGGCGGTATTTGTAAATTTCTTTGAGCAATTCAGGGAAACATAAATATGTTATCGGTCCACATCTTTAGAAATAAACCTTCAGATTCTCTTCATTCATTAATTCTACCTTTAAAGATTTATTGAGCATCACTTCAGGTCATGTGCTTTGCCAGAGGCTGGAGATATGTAAAACAATGATCAAGGTCCCTGCTCTCATGATGCTTACGGTCTGGTGGGGGAAACGAACAAAAATCAGATGATCATATAGGCGAAATGACATATTAGCTCTAGGTAAAAGCTATGACAGAGAGGTACATGGTGCTGGGAGAGCAGAGAGAAGGTTAGAGAAAATTTGGCTGAATTAGGGAAGGCTTCTGAGGGAGTTAGCAAGAAAAAAGGAAGGGGAAGACTCTATGTGAAATGAAACATCCTGTGCAAAGGCCCAGTGGCAGGAAGGGGGATGAAAAATGGAAAGAAAGTAGTGTGTCTGGAGAACAGTGTGTGAGAGGTTCAAGGTGAGTCTGCAAGAAGGGAGCTGCCTCCAGGCCATGCAGGGCTCCACAGGCCAGAGTAAGAACATTCTTTCCTAAACACTTTAGTTATTGAGGTATTTTCAGGTGGGAGTGGACAAGGTGTGAAATTCTATTTTATTTAGAATAGATCACTCAAAATGCAGAATGCAGAATGAAGTGGAGGGGAACAAGAGTGGAATTCCAGACAATTTTAAAGCTCTGGTTATCACAGCAATCTCCTTCTCTCAATCTCCAAACAGGAAAATGCCCCAAAGTGTTTCTACAGTCACTTCCTCGGTGATCTCACCAGTTTCACAGCCTCAAATGCTATGTATATCCTGATGACAACCAAATTTGTAACTCAAGAGCTGACCTCTCCCCAAACACCTGGTGCCTCTTTGACATCATGGTCCATGGTGCCAGAGATGGTTCACATGCAGAAAAATCCAGAAATTACCAGAAGGGACCCATCTCCATTGGGAGATTTCTGCTTCTGAACTAAATTGTACACATCCTAGTTCTTAATGTCTAGGAAATTAAAAGCAGGATTCTGTATGAAACAAGCTTGAAGGAATAGAGACATTACTGTTCTGAGTCTAGAGTGGTTTATGGCCAGTAAGGATTTTAGGGCTAGAAAATAAGGCTGTGAGGTTAATAAGACTGAAACATTTGCAATGGGAAAGAAGAGAGGGGTCTGGCCGTGGTCTGAAAGCAGGATTTACATAGGAGGTGATAAAACTGTTAATAGTAGCTGCCATTCTCTGTCCTTGGGAAAGACAGACAGAGGAAACTGATTGAAAAGTACAGCAACATGGATTTGAGTTCAGTGCAACGTGTATTTTCCACATGGTGAAATTGTTTAATGCTGAACTGAGTTTTCCAGAGAGGGAAGTTTAGAATCTCCTGCAGTGAATGCCTTTAAAATGCGATAAATATAAACTTGTCTAGGGTGTTTGAGGAGAGATTGCTACAAGGCAGGGGCACAGGCTTGAAAGTATTTCAGGTCTTCCTTAGTCCCTAACTTTTTAATTTGAAATAGTTCCAAAGTGATATTTTACAGGTGACTATGACAAACGAGGTCTATAAAGATAAATGGGTAAAAATTCAATGAATAAAGTAAGATTTCAGTAGGAGCTATTTGGAAATAGCATTCCCTAAGTTATGGGGAAACAAAGTAAATTTTAGGTTTTGTATGGTTCTGGTGCATTAACTTGATTATGGGCAAGATGAGATTCCTGACTTCCACCTACAAAGTGGCACTGAGGTAGCGGTTAATTATATTTTTTAATTTTTATTTATTTTTTGGCTGCGTTGGGTCTTCGTTGCGTGTGGGCTTCCTCTAGTTGCAGCAAGCGGGGGCTACTCTCCTCTGTAGTGTGTGGGCTTCTCATTGCGGTGGCTTCTCTTGTTGTGGAGCACGAGCTCTAGGCTTGCGGGCTTCAGTAGTTGTGGCACCAGGCTCAGTAGTTGTGGCTCGCGGGCTCTAGTGCGCAGGCTCAGTAGCTGTGGCGCCCGGGCTTAGTTGCTCCGCAGCACGTGGGATCTTCCCGGACCAGGGCTCGAACCCGTGTCCCCTGCATTGGCAGGCGGATTCTTAACCACTTCACCACCAGAGAAGTCCCAGCAGTTAATTATTTATACCTCCTATTATTATCAGATTATCACAGCAGGTGTATGCAATAAGCAAATGTATTTGACTTTTTTCACCCCTAAGTTTGCTTCTGACAGTCTGGAAGCAGACTCATTTTATGGATTTCTTTCTGTTTCCTAAGATTTTTATATGAGACAATATTGAGGGAAAAAAAACAAGCGTAGTGAGTAGAGAAATTGATCTGCAAAAAAAGCAACAACAGCAGACATGTTTATTTAAATTCTTCTATCTTCTTAGAAAAAAGTTTATTAATTTTTCATTTCAATAATAAATTTCTTCAAGTCATTATAAAATTTGCATTTTTACTTTAAGACTTACGATTTAATGTGTTCAGTTCTAAATTTGTGGAGCCGTTTAAACATCCACCTGTTATTTAACTTTCAAAACTAGCTATTTGCAGTAATTTGATAATGGTGTATAAGTCTCAATCAAATGTTATCTTTTCTGGAAATGGCTCACATGCCTCATTTGGAAACCCTTCAAATATATGTCCAGGTGGGAAGTGTAGTCACTGGGCTTTATAAAATCACATTTCTAATTTCTAAGTATTGGCAAAGCACATTCTCGGCTTCAAGGACCGTGGCTGGTTCTTGTGGAATGAGAGATTGTGACTGATGTGTTTGTACCTGCCCTTGTAAGGGGAGAATTCCTGAGACTTACAATTGAACTCTGAAGGCATGTGGTTTTTATGCCGCCACCAGCATCTTTAGAACTCGGCTTCCAGCTGGGTTCCTGTGTAGGATAAAAATCCTGGTGCAGCATCTCTCCTCTCAAGTTTCTGGCAGGTGTGTGCTAGATCCTGACTACTAAATACTTTGTAATTAGAATGCCTTGGGCAATCACTGTCATCCTCTATCTGTAAGGGAGTGAGGGCATTGTTAACATGACTGCTCTCATTTCTTGAACATCCCATACCTGTAGACCCAAGCACAGCTGCCTGAAGGACCTGCGTTTGATGCACGATCTATAGGAAGACCTCAGAAATGAGTCTAATTGTCTCAATATCTGAATGCTTTGTGGAAACAAGATGCATTATTCATAACCTAGACCAAACCATTATATAAGGGAAAATAGTTCAACATACATACTGCCACTTTTTGAACAGCACTTGTCAATTTTTGTGTTTATTATGTTTATTATCTGCCTTCCCAGTACTGGATTGTAAGTTGCCAGAAGGCAAGATATCTTTTCTGTTTTGGTTAGTGATGTAGCCATGGTTCCTCAAACAATGCCTGGCACAAAGTTAGGGATCAAATGAACAAATGAATGAATATTAGCTTTCAATTTAACCATGGAGTTAGGATAGTACAGGTAAACAAGGTGTGTTTACTCTATCCCAGGTAATCAAGTGAGAGAAGTATGTAATGCCTAACTGTGTACTGAATATATTATTATCAGGTAATCAAATGTGGTCCAAAAAGTGGAGCGAAAAAGGCAATCTGCTATCTCTCAAAATTGTTGATCTAAATGACTACACATTGCTGAAAGGGAATTGAATTTTAAGATGCTCAGCCTGGAGTTTGTATAGATTTTAGTGATTATTATAATTAATGAAGAAATAAAATTATATCAACATGATGTCACTTCATTATGATTTCATTGCTAACCTCAGCCTGTGATTATTTTCACAGCTAACACTGCCATGTCATATCTATAACATTTAATGATTTTCAGCAATAGTCGGAAGCAAGCCCTCAAAGTAACTAATTAAAACTCCTTGGGAATTGTTCAGTTGGCCCATCATCCTTTACAAACACATGTCAAATAGAATTTTGGTTTATGACTTTGTTTTATCCCCAATTTCTTATTGCAACTAAGAATAAGTACCTAAAATGTCCTAAATTTTTTTTTTAATTTTTTATTTATTTATTTATTTTTAGTTATGGCTATGTTGGGTCTTCGTTTCTGTGCGAGGGCTTTCTCTAGTTGCGGCAAGCGGGGGCCACTCTTCATCGCGGTGTGCGAGCCTCTCACTATCGCGGCCTCTCTTGTTGCGGAGCACAGGCTCCAGACGCGCAGGCTCAGTAATTGTGGCTCACGGGCCCAGTTGCTCCGCGGCATGTGGGATCTTCCCAGACCAGGGCTCGAACCCGTGTCCCCTGCATCGGCAGGCAGATTCTCAACCACTGCGCCACCAGGGAAGCCCCCTAAATTTTTTTTTTTAATTGCCCTTGTGTTATTAATATTTTAACATAATTCTGGATTAAATCTATTGTCATCAGAATTTTAGACTATTTGGGTATGCAAATAGTTTTCTGAATAAAATGGATATAAAAGCGAATGTCTCCCCTTTCTTACAAATATTATACTTATAGTCCCATAATCATAAACAATATGTATTTCTCCATTGTTTGACTTCAGATTTCTCTTTTGTGGTCAAACACCAAACAAATATGTATAATTTTAATCCCTCATTTTTAGCCTTTATTTCCTTCAGTCCCTACCTCATGCACCTACACACTCAGAGTATAGTAAAAAAATACACACAGTCTCAAAGCCGCAGAAAGACACAGGAATTATTTGAAATACTGGAGAAATCTTACAGTATATCCAGGCTAGTTATTTTAATTTTAAAAACTGAGGGCCGGAGAGATGATGGGCCAAAGGTTATGCAGTGGCTTTTTGGCAGAGATGAGACTGATATTTCCCTATTCCTTGGCAAAGGCTGTTTTCTTTTCTCTTTTCCTTTGGTGACCCACCTCGGCATTTACCTGAGGGTATGAGGGGAGCTCAGTTAATACTGGCTGATTTGCACTGAACAGAGTCAGAATGAATTCCTTTTCATTTTATACGGAATTTAAAATAGTCAACTTGCTTTTTATTAACAGTTGTAGAAACATCCTTAGAGAACATGCATGGATGGAGTATTAAGTATAGGTAGAGCGTGCTTGAGGAACGCAAATATTTCTTGCTAGATTATTGCTGAAGGATAGATATCAAGGCAATTTCCCAGTTAACAAGTGATGGTCAGGAGCAGTTACAGGAGATGGAAGATGCGGATCAGAGGGGACTCTGAGAGAAATGGATTGTCAGAATCACACAGTCACCCTAGAACTCCCAAGCAAGCCAGCACAGCTTTATAACAAAAGAGATGAGTAATTTGAATGAAGTTGGCGAGAACAGTTTTAGCATTTACTGCTTTGATATCAGTGAGTTGACATATTTGCATGTTAAAAATCTATTCCCTTAGACTTCCTTCTGTTCTGTTCCAGCAATGCTATAGTTTTGCAATTTTGTTTCTTTGGACTTTTAAACTACAAGTCTACATTTTAAACTCTTTTGAAATTGAGTAATTACTTGCATTATTGCATATTGATGTATATATTATATCAAGTTTTATAAAGCAATGAGGGATCTGAAATTTTGTCCGGTGGTGTTTATCACTTCTTTTAAAGATAAGTGACAAAACCTTTATTTCTTTTAGCTTTACACACAGGAAAATGGAAATCGGGAAGGCTTTGTATAAAGAGATTTGTCCTAACTTTGGTTGCATCTGTCTGATTGACTGAGGGAAAGAGAATAGCTCCCTCAGCTCACCCAAATCCCAAGGGTCTTCTCAGCTTGCATCTTGGAGGTCAGAGGCTGAACTTGATGGTTGGATTATGACTTGGCACAGGAGGCTGATAAAGAAAGAGCAAGGTGATCCGCCGTGGGTCTGGGACACAGCTCAGGGTATTTCTCCCAACTTACAAAACCCAGGAAAATGGCACTATATTTGCTTTAACTCTGACTGTATTCAACACTGTGCCAAGAAAAGGAGGTGAAATTTGACAGACTTTTTAATGTGTAAACAACTGCTCAGAATTATTTCCCAATAGTATCATTTTCTAATTTGAATGAAAGTCCTAATAGAATGTTTGAAATATAAGTTCACTATTTGGGAAATAGAGGATTTGGTAGAATTTCTTCATTGAACAAATATTTTTTTGCATCCCTTTACTATGAAGAGAAATGAAAGAGATTGAAATGAAGGAGATAAAGTTCTTACCAAGATTTCACTCTAGGGCTGTTTGCAGCCTTTGAGAACACAATTGGTCTTGTAAAGGAATGGAACTGATAACGTTGATATTAACATGGCTTCAGTGACAGTGAGATAAATTTTCATGTAACATTTGAAACTCAACCATGAAAGAGAACACAGTACTTGGAATAGGGTTCTCATTCATTTCTCTCTTTTATTTCTTCCTTCCCCTGCCTTTCTTCCCCACTTGCTTGTAGCTTTAGCTTTTAAACCATCTTTAATTCCTTCTACTTTGTGCTCTTGGGAGGCCTTGCACTTTGAAAATAGTTGACATTCAGGAAAATACACTTTATATGTTAAAAATCAATGGTGACACAATATTTACAGCCCAAAGGCCAAACATTTGGAGTTTCTTTATAGAGAGTAAGTGCTCAGAGACCAGCTTTGTGCTACTAAGCTGTAGACATCAAAGAATAATAATACAGCAGTTTTCAACTCGATGGCCCGAATGGGCTTCAGCCCAGTGAAGTGAAGTATCGAGCTGTTTCACAGATCTGTTTCAGAGAGCCGGTGTGGGAATCCTTATTTTATCTTAATTACTAAGGAGCCCTTCATGTCTCAGAAGTCCCCATGTTTTGTTTCAAAACTTCTATCTGGAGAATGAGTTTATAGGCTTGTGTCTACAAAAGAATGACAATACTTTGAATTAGGTTTTAAGAAGATTCAAAGTGCAGCCAGAAGGGGAATTCTTTCACTCCTTTCTGCTCTATCCCAGGGTTTCAAAGAAAGCTTATGGTAGGGCTGTGATTTAGTAGAAAGAAAAGAAAATGTTGTAGCTGGAGAGTACCCTGCCACCTAGCAAGTTTAATTTTCTTGGATTAAGCACACATCTGCAACTACACACACACACACACACACACACACACTCACACACACAGCATTTATTAGCTCATTAGAAACTGCATTACGTGTCTGGGAAAGGAGTGTCATTTGGTTTGTACATTTGACCCCTCATTACTAAATCAGCAGAAAGAGAGAGGATGGCGATAACTATTACTAAGCTAATAATAATTATCCGACCCAAACAGGTTATCGAAGGCTCCCACGTCCTTTCCTATGTGTGTGCTCCTGCTAGGACCGATGTGCGACTTCTGTTATTGACCGTGAACTTTCTGTGACCTGTCGTTTATCATCAGATGAAGTTCTGCCTGGCCTAATAATTACATTACGTAACAGAGCTTTCTGGCGGTGAAAGGAATCCATCCGCTTAAACCACTGATGTGCTAGAGTTTCATACGGGGTAGAGAGCGTTCATTCTCTTTACTTGTAAAAGAGACTCAGAGGGGGCTCTATGAGCACTTACTATAAAGCCTTCACCTTGGAGAACACTGTGGAGGAAGCCAGACAGGACCGGTCAAGGCTCACTTTGGGAATGACTCCAAGCCAGTGAAATATAGAGACGTTAGGAGAGAGGAACCCCTCAGAGTAGCAGTGATACAATTATCAGGGAAGGGGTCTAGAGATTTTCTAGAACACCCTCCCCTCAAGTTTCTGGATGATGAGATTAATAGTGTCAAGGTCACACGTCATATTTATGCCTTTTCCCACCTTTGTCTCAGGGACAAAGGACAGGAACGACTTGCTTTACGATCATCCATATGCCCTCCAGGACATTTAGGCTACAGTCTCCTCATTGGCAATTGCCCTAAGATCACTGTCAAGCAAAGAAGCATGTCTTTTAGGTCTGTCTTTGAAATTATAGTGGAAATATACTAGCAAGGAAGTGGCTGGCGCTGGCATGGGGTAGGGGAGGACGCTTCCCAGGGATTCGGAACCTACAACAATAGCATATGAGGATCCTGGATTGGCCCCACCAAGAATCCAGCAGCTAGTGTGTCCTGCTTCATGTGAGACAATGGCACAGAGGTTTACCTATTGTGCTGGTGTGTTTGGAAAGAATGCAATGTTACTAGAAGACCTACTGAAATGATTGGAACGGCACTTATATGAAGATAGGTGTTTTGGTTGGTGGCTCTAACCATTGGTGGGGGGCAAGGCCTTGCAATGTGTCCCTGGATGCTGGTGTTAGGTTACACTTCTGAACCTCTAGGAAGTTTTTATATCCCAGTAGACTCTGAACATTAGAGGTCCTGAAGACAGCAAGCCAGAAGCCTTTGCCAATGGGGAATTATACCTGCTTGATGTACACAAGCATGGAAAGAGCAGAGAATTCACAAGCTGCTATGCAGAATAAAAGGCTTCTGGGGCTGCCCTGAGGTTGATCTTAAGGAATCTCTTGAAGGCACACCTGAGGAATTTGGAAGTTTGGGAGAGGGATGCTGAACTATGTATCAACTGAGGGTCAGACTCCCCAGCTGTGGGACCATATTCGTTTGCTAGGGCTGCCATAACGAACAAGGTGGCTTAAGCAACAGAAAATTTATTGTCTCACAGTTCTGGAGGCTGGACGCCCAAAATCAAGGTGCTGGCAGTGTCGGTTCCTTTTGAGGGGTTTGAGGGAAGGACCTGTTCAAGTCCTTTCTTCTTGGGGTGTAGATGGCATCTCCTCCCTGCGTCTCTTTACATCATCTTCTCTCTATGTACATCTTAGTCTTTTTATAAGGACCCATCTCCACATTTACCCTTTTTATAAGGACCCATCTCCAAAATAAAGTCACATTCTAAGGTACTAGGGGTTAGGATCCCAACATATCTTTTTCTCAAGACAAAATTTGACCCATACAGGGACGCTGTGCTGGTCTCTCTGTGATTTGTTTCCATAGCGGATGAGAGCCAGGAGCTATGTTTTGGATGCCAGAGAAATTCTTGAGTTTGTGTGTGTGTGGGAGTGTGTGGGGGGGGTGTGTGTGTGTGTGCACTAGTTGACTTCTTCCTTAGTTATCAGGCTCAAGTCCACATTCCTCTACCGTTTTTACACATCTGAAAGCAAATCAGTTTCCTTTTTTGAAGTGGAAAGTCGCTCTGCTTTTTCCATGCCCCTCTCCCACTTTCCTTATTATTATCTCTTCCTGTACTTCCCTCTCTTACTTTTTAATGATCTGAATTGTGTTTTTTGCATATCAATTCTCTCATATTCCTTCTCCATCCATAATCATAATTTACTTTTTACTATTTTGTTTCTTCATTTTCTAACATTACATACTTTTTGGCTTACATAATTTTCTTCTCATATTGGCCTCCTTTAAATATATTTATTTTCCTCCATGGGTCACAGAAAGGCTGAAGCAAAGACCTGAGAAGTGTTTATTTACTTAGGGCATTAGATTGTGAAATGTTTATTATTTTTTCTACTGAAGTGTTGTGTAGCCCAGGTTTCAACTATCCAGACGGCAACCTTGCCCCGTGTGTAGATTATCCTTCAATAAATACATTTTGCTGTCATTAGTTTGAAGACTTCTTTGGTGATTTGGAAAGAAGCTTGGGAGTTTAGGAAGAGGGTATTTTCTCCTGAGACCTCACTTGAGATCACCCTTCCCTAGAGTTGAAAACACAGGGACAGTAGGCCTTCCTGGCTTCCAGAGAAAGGTCGCCATCATGTCATGATATTATTAGAAGATTGCAGGACTGATTGTTGGACTTTTTCAGCCATTCATTTCCCTCTTGTCGCCCCTTTCTAGCTCCTAAAGCCGGTGTTCCGTGATGCATTGCTGGTAAATATTTAATTGCCATTCTCAGAAAAGTGTTTTGCATTTTCACATTACCATCCTCCTCATGGTGATGAAAGACAAGATGGAGAATATATGTGTGTGTGTGTCTGTGAGTATATACTCTGGGTATTCTCTTCATAATAAAAGATAATATATACATTAGATTTTTCTGTAATGGAGAACTTCGTCGCCTGCTTCTTAATGAGAGGTGCTGATGTGAAATGACCCCTGCTTTCCTAAACACACAGCAATCTAATTTGAACCTGTGTGCCAATTACAGGCCTCTGTGGAGCAGTTTATGGTGAAACAATCACGTCACAATAGGATTAGAACACTACGCCCCAGGACCACGAGGGAAGCCAGCCCCGACATAACTGCAGGTTGATTCCTCTAAATTGTCTGTAAACAGCATTGATAGCCACCTTGGTGCTACCTTGGTATTGTTTCTATAAATCCTCCATAGGAACAATCTGAAATGAGTAGACAACGAGTCAGTAACGGCCGTTAGTTCCCAGCGCAGAGCTGTGTCACTGATCTGCCGCAGGAATACCCCTCCCAGGGACTGATGCTAGATAAACACAAACGTCAAAGCAGATGGGCTTTACAGCAAAAATCAGGTTTGATATTCTGAGAAGTCAAGGTGAATTGTGCCTTCTCCCCGATCTTTCCTTGCAAAAGTTTAGCTTCGAAAGCTGGGCCATTTTAGTCTTTTTAGTACATTTCCACAGTCACATACTTCACATACTCTCTTACATTTCAAGATTGTTTCTGCAGTTTCCTGGCAATGCTAACTGTCTCTGACCAATGTGAAAATAGCTGATATTGGCAGGTTTTGATCATCAGGGCAAGTGTGAAGGGAAAGGCGAGATGAGCAGAAGTCAAGCCACTGGGTTGGAGATTAACCACTGGGTCATGCCAATGAGGTTGTAGTAATTATGTGACATACAGTGGGTGATGATTGTAACATGGCATTATTGTAGGGTCAATCATATCTCTTATAAATTAAAACCAAATAGAGCAAAATTGTGCCATTAAACTCTAAAGAAGTGTTAGTTTTGTTTCCCAACGTCATATAAAATCATTTACACCTTACCTCACTTCTCCTTTAATACATAGAAATAAAAGTAAAATATTTTCATTTGCTCTGTTAAATAGCTTAATAATTTTCCATTTGGACAATTTACATGTACTCAATGTTTTTTTTCCTCTGAATGGGCCAAAGGAGTTCTGTAAAATTAAGCTACTATTCCATATTTGTTAGTGAGTGGCATAAAACCATTTCTGTATCGCTTATTTGGTGTTGTTGGTTGACTGCAGAAACTAAGGATGGATATCATATGTTTGAAAAAAAATCACACGTTACATATTCCCTAGGCTGGTGTCATTTGGATTTCTGAGGAAGGCAAACCTCTGCTCTGGTTAAGATTTAGTGGTGCCCTACCACCCAGGCAGGGAAATGAATAATACCTGTTCACTCAGAAAGAAATGTTTGAATGCCTTCCCTATGCCAGTCACCATGGTGGACAAAATGCAGGCTTTACCCCAAGGATCATACAGGCTATTGACTAGGGAAGAGTTGAGAGCATTTTGTTTATTTACGTTAAAAACAAAAACTCACATGAAAAACACACTGGCTATTTAAGAGAAAAAGTAGGGTTTGTGTTGGAGTGATCATTCATCTTGAAGGTTGTTAAATTCTTTGTTGCCTCATTTACAGACATGTCAGTCTTAGCCATCTAAGGCTGCCAGAACAAAATACCATAGACTGGGAGGCTTAAATACCAGAAATTAATTTTCTCACAGTTCTGGATGCTGTAAGTCTGAGATCAGGGTGCCAGCATGGTCAGTTTCTGGTGAGGGCTCTCTTCTTGGCTTGGAGATGGCTGCCTTCTCATTGTGTCTTTACCTGGGCTTTCCCCAGTGCATGTATGTGGATTGAGAATAGAGAGAGAGAGAATCACTTCCTCTTCTTGTTAGACCACCAAGCCTATCGGATTAGGGCTCCATTCTCATGACCTCATTGAACCTTATCACCTCCTAAGAGCCCTATCTCCAAATATAGTCACATTGGGGATAAGGGCTTCAACATATGAGTTTGGGGACACAATTCAGTCCATATCAATGAGTTACTTATTTCAAAGTGCAGGTGAAATTTATTTCAATAGCAGATTCTGAAGCTAAAGCCAATCATTCAAATATTTCAGAATAAGGAGACCATTGTGTCCTGAAGTAGCACTCAGGTGGAAGTAGAAGATCTGAATCTGAGCAGGGGTTGAACTATTTGCTGGCTGTGTGAAGTTGGGCA
Organism: Balaenoptera musculus; assembly: GCF_009873245.2. NCBI lineage: Eukaryota > Metazoa > Chordata > Mammalia > Artiodactyla > Balaenopteridae > Balaenoptera > Balaenoptera musculus. The sequence goes on from NC_045802.1 coordinate 52,192,807, forward strand.
TTCTACACTCAGCCCAGTTAAAATAGAGACCTCAGTCCTCTCACACATCTGCTTCTTCTTCTTAAGAAAGGGAACACTGTTCCTCAGCTGCTGAGGTAGAAAGCCTCAGTTAAGTTTATTCCACTTCTTTTGTGAACCCTATACTCACTCAGTTGCCATGTACTGTTGGTTCTACACATGAGATCTCTTCCATCTACCACCCTTGCTTTCCATTTCTACTATCTCTACTTTATTACAGATCAGTATTATCTCTGACCATATATTATGCAGTGAATGTTTGTGTCCCTGCACAATTCATATGTTGAAGTCCTAACCCCCAATTTGATGATATTTGGAGATGGGACCTTAGGCAGGTGAGTAGGTGGAGGATAGAGACCCCATGAATGGGATTAGTGCCCTTATGAAAGAGACCCACCCCCCCCCACACACACACAAAAACTCTCTTGCTCTTTCTGTCATACAAGGACACAGCAAGAAGACAGTCATCTATAAACTGGGAAGTGGGCCCCACCAGACACCAAATCTGCTGGCCATTGATCTTGGATTTCCTAAACTCCAGAACTATAAGAAATAAATATTTGCTGTTTAAGCCACTCAGTCTCTGGTATTTTGTTATGAAAGCCCAAACTGACTAAGATGACAATTGATAATGGCTTCCTCACATTCTGCCACCACGTCTTTCACATAGCACTGACAATGTCCTTCCCTATATCCACCAGGTCCCCATCTGTATATAGGCTAAAGTCCAAACCTGACATTCCAGACATTCTAGTAGTTGTCTGCAAACATTCCTCAGTTGGTCTATCTCCATGCTCTTCATACTGCTATTGTCCAGCAAATTGAACTCATCACCCTTGACATATGGCCTTTGCTCATCCCCAGAGCTCCCAGGATGTACCATTGTACTTTTTCTCATTCTAACCATTCAATATTCAACAAATATGTGTCAGTGCTATGTTCCAGTCACTGTCTTAGGAGCTGAGGATATGTCAAGGGCTAAGACATGGTTCTGGCTTTCAGAGTTCACTGTCTAGTGAAATTGGGACGGTCATGTAAACCAATAGTTACAATTTAATATGGCAGATAAGAGTTCAAAGCTGAAATGCTTGTCGTACCCATCTCTACATATCTGCATCTTATTCCTCCAGGTCTAGCTTACATGACACTTAATCTCTCATCCCCTTCTCTTATTTCCACAGCACTTTATCTGTGCTTTTCTTGTTCTCTTTATCACTTTCTCTCATACTTTCAGTGTGTGTGTTTTCATGTCTTCTTTTTCTCAATTAGACTTTAAGCTTCTTGCAAGCAATATCCATTCCACATTAAGCTTTGTTTTCTCCACAGTGCCTAATAGAGCCTTTCCTCTCGCACTCAGGGAATGTGCTGACAAAAATAATTCCTAAGTTTGTGCAACCACAAACTAAGACAGCGGACCCTTTAAGTAAAACCACTTCCCTTGAATAATTTTGAAAACCTTTGTGATTTTATCAGGTTTTAGCTTACTGATTTAGTTAAATGAAAGCCTGATTAGAAGTTTAGGAATATGCACTTCAAAGTTAATTTCAGAGGTTTAGCATTACATACAAAAAGTGTTCACGAAACACTAATTATTATTAATATGTTCAAAGCATTTAAAAATAGATTTGCTTATGATAGTCTGTGAAGTGCTTCTGGAGAGTGTGTAAAAAATCCGATTCTGGAGGCAAAGTCATATTCATTAAATATAAAACAACAGGAAATATAAATTTTAACAAATATTTCCAACATTAAAGAAATATAAGCCCCAGGAATTTTTGTGGTTTTACTTGCAAATGTTATTCATTTTGTATTTAAATTAGTTTCCTTTTATATAATCCTCTGCAAAAGGGGAAAAGGTTAATCTATACTCCAAGAAAGAAATATAAAAGTATTGTTGATTACTAGTTTCACTGATACTATAATAATTGTAAATACAAACACAGTGAATTGGCACTAGTTTTTGCAGAGAGACTTAGTGATATTCAACACATTTCCATTTCATTAAACTTACTGACATGACATCTCAAACAACTCAACCAATCACCTATGTAATTACCACAGTTTCTATAAATTTGCCTTTAATCCATTTAGTGTCCAAAAGAAAAAGGGACATATATAGTTACTTTTGCAGCTCACAAAGTTATTGCAAAGCTAAGACATGCTGAATTTAGAAAATTGGAAATTGGAGAAAAATATTTAAACATAGGCAAACCATCACCCATAATCCCACGGTACAAGAAAGATTTTAAATGTTGGCACAATTCCTTCCAGTCTCTTTTTCTATGCATTTTTAAGAATTGCATAATGACTTTTCCTTCTTCTCGTCTTTGCTTCCTTCAGTATTTATTGGTAGTTTACTGTATAGAATAGCAAGAGACATGGGCATCTGGAGCTTGGTGTAAAGAAACCATACAACGTGATCCACTGGTCTTTTTCTCCCACCTCCCCAAATGTGTTGATGTTCTCCAGGCTTGTGGTCAACAAACATCTGCTAAGAGTAGTATATGTGCTAGATTCAGTGCCAATTTCTAGATCTTCAATGATAAAACAATGTCCCTGCATTTAGGAATCTCTAAGAACTGTCAAAAATCAAATGCTATAGCAGGCACTTTGGCTGAAGGTCAGAATGTGGTAGAGCAAGAACATAGAGGAGGAAGGGGTCAGATGTTTTGATTCCAGGTCCTCTTCTGGTCTCACATGATCTGAGCAATCTCACCTCTTTTCCTAACCTCAAAGCTGTTTTGTCAGTATTTGTTTCCCACTTGAGCCAACATTCATGCCCCCAAGTAGGAAACAAGTTACAGATAATAATCTCGGTTAAAATATGCAGGGCCTAGAACTTTGGACCAGACTTTCCCTTTTATCTTTGTCACATGACATAGTTTTACTGCAGTACTATTGTTCTCTTCTAATATTTAAGAGACAGAGTCAATGAAGAGAGCAGTTTGAATTATTAGGTAGCAGTTATCTTCAAATAAAATATATTCAAAAAAGTAAAAAAAAAAAAAATACAGGGCTAATTTCTGAAGGTGAAATGATCACACTCCCAACTGCCCCACACTCAAGCCCATGGGATTTTGATGAACTCAGGTCTCAAACTCAGATGTTGGAAAGACATAGATGCTTCTTATTAATGAAATATACTTCCTAGGAATTACACATGATTTTTCCCTTGACAGAATGTTTGTCACACACTCCATCCTTCTTTTTCCTTCTGCCACTCTTTTTTTTTTTTTTTTGGTTATGTTTTCCTATCTTTTTGCATGCTTGGTAATCCTTGATTGGATACCAGATCTAATTTTACCTTATTGAATTCTAGATAGTTTTGTATTCTTGTAAACATTCCTTTTTTATTGAAAAATAGTTGATATTACAATATTATATGTTACAGGTATACAATATAGTGATTCACAATTTTTAAAGGTTATACTCCATTTATAGTTATTATAAAATATGAGCTATATTCCCTGTGTTGTACAATATATCCTTGTAGCTTATTTTATACATAATAATTTGTGCCTCTTAATCCCTTACCCCTATCTTTTCCTTACCCTCTTCCCTCTCCCCACTGGTGACTACTAGTTTGTTCTCTATATCTGTGAATCTGCTTCTTTTGTGTTATCTTCACTAGTTTGGTGTATTTTTTAGATTCCACATATAAGTGATAGCATACAGTATTTGTCTTTCTCTGTCTGACTTATTTCACTTAGCATAATACCCTCCAAGTCCATCTGTGTTATTGCAAATGTCCTTCTGCCATTCTTATGAGGAGCTGGATCACAGTCTGAGGGTAGGTACAATGCCTTGTTCACCACATGACCCTCGAGCATCCCTGACCTTGTATGAAGTGCCCAATACCCAATACGTGTTTGTTGACTTGAGTCCAACAGACTTACATTATGTCTGAGTTTGTCTAATGTGATCCACGCTGAATTTTGGCAATGCTAGTAAAGCATGAAACTGAAACCACTTCATTCTGAATCATTGCTGTATGACTTTTTCAATCACTTGAAGATGGAGACAATGCTCCTCTCATCTTTGCATTCCCAGTGACTAAAACATTGCCAAACGCACAGTGGACATTTACTTCATACTCACTGAACTGAATTAAACAGAATTTCATTTCCTTTGCTGGCCTGAAAAGACATTATTACTATCCATGCTGGCTTTTACCTCATGTAAACTATCTGCAACTCTATGCTGTTTAAGCTCCTATCTTTTTAAAATTTTAACAATATATTTTATTTAAGCCAATACATCCAAAATATCATTAGACATGTAAGCAATATAAAAAATTATTGAGCTATTTAACATTTTATTTTTCACAGCAAGGGCTTTGAAATCTTACATATATTACATTTACAGTACCTTTCAATTCAGATTAGCCACATTTCTATTGCTCAACATTCATAGGCACCTACCTAGTGGCTACCATACTGAATATCATAGTCCTGGTGGGGTTCCCAGAAAGTTGCATTATTTGGTGTTCTCTGGTCACTCTAGAGATGACTGCTTCAGGTGTATGAGCAAGTAAGGAAGAAGGAGCTCTGGGTAAACCAGAAGCATAAAGCATGGTGCACCAAAAGTAAGCTCCTATCTTTAGAAGAAGGCAAGTCAAATCGCCGTGAAGTCCTTTCCTCAGTTTCCCCCATCTAAACTACTGGATGACTTTTCATCAGCCCAACTCTTTTCTTTATCTTGCTATCATTCTTAGATTTGGAGTTTTAAGTCATTTATTCTGAAGGGGAATTAAATATTTTCATTGATAGGATTATTTTTAGAAATGAAGGAGACCCTTACTTACATTTACAAATGCAAGCATAAACATCTCTCAGGCTGAACTTAGCCGAAAGCCTCGTCGATGAGCTGTAAGGGGACTTAAAAACTTGGCATAAAGAAATCACACCCCTGAGTTTTGCAGAAATGATTGCTGTACTGTAATATGTATTGTACTTAGATACTTAAAGATCTATTTTTATTTTTATTCTGTTATCAATTATGCATCCAGAAGATAAATTCTATTACTAATGGAACCGTTGAAATAGATACCTGGAGAGGTGGATGAATCACTTTATTTCTTGTCAGGTTCTATACTAGGCTTTCCAAAGCCCATTTGACTATTTATCTACTATTATTATTGTTGTGCAGTAGTGTACCTGGGGGAAATTTGTAAGGGGAATGAATAGGCCTGAATTCTACATCTGACTCTGCCTTTTCTTGCTGTATATTTTTAGACAAGTAACTTTGTGGAACTAGTCAGGTTCACAGTAGGGAAAGATTTCTCTTTGATTTCTATATATCATTAATTTTTAAAGTAAAAATTATTAGGTTATTTAAAATATGGGTATAATTTTATATGTGTAAGCTATTGGGCTGGACACATATAGACAACACAATCAAGGTACATATTTGCTCAAAGCTTAAGAGCTATATAATGACTGAACTGCTATTAATGATTGTGGAACTTCTGTAATCAAGATACTTTTTTCTCACTTTGTAATTGAGCAACCTGAGATCTAAGACAAGAGGAAATACCTAATTTCTGGAAGTACCCAAGATCTAATTTCTAAAGTAACATTTCAACTCTTATCAAAACAAATGAATGGAAGGAGGACAGCTTGCTCAGGAGGGAAAGGGAGACTCTAGGGCAGGGGTTCTCAAGGTGCGGTCCCCAGAGCACAGCATTGCCATCACCTGGCAACTGGTAAGAAATGCCAATTCTCTATCCTCATTCCAGACCTACTGAATCAGAAACTCTGGGGACAGTGGCCCAGAAAACTGATTTAATAAGCCCTCCAGGTGATTCTGATGCATGCCCATGTTTGAGAAGCACTGCTAGACCTAGGGAAAAACATCTTACACCTTGTAAAAGCATGAAAGTCGTTTAGAAATTCTTGTTCCTAGGCTTATGGCAACCAGGGTAGAGGTTGGGTATGGTGAAAGTATCACCCAGAGGCTCAGACCTGAGTCAAAAGCAATTTTGGACCTTTGGGCCCCAGCATCCACTTGGGTGCTCTAGGACCAGCACAGAGCAGCCAGCCTTTCTGAGAAATCTGGGAACACACCTGGCCCTCCCAGCTTGACTATGGAGGCAATGTTATAACCACAGAGAGTCAGGCAACGTTACAACCACAGAGAGTCAGTCATCTATGTATTCTGAGCCCTAGAAAGGGATCTGTTTTACCTGAGGTTCTAAATGCATTAAACTCATTCTAGCCCAAGCTCAGCAGCATGACCTTGAGCAATTTTGCTATACTTCTTTGAGCTTTGATTTCCCTAAATGTAAAGCAGGTATAATGATGATACGTGCTCTAAGAGTAGCTTTGAATTTGCAACCAGAAAATGTCTGTGAAGCCACTTTCTGAGTCATAAAGAACTTTACAAATGTAAGCTATGAATGCGTAGATGTGCCATGAGTTTCTATACCTCAAATAGGGCCACATGGTAATGATTTTGTGGCTTTAAAAACAGTGCCATTTGTTTATTAACATTCTTCTGTTTTATAAAGTAGTATTCTTAATTATGACAATATTTAGAAATGTTTCCTTGGGACTCAATAAAGTTATTTTCACTTTGAATCAAAAGAAAAATGCAGCTTAATATATTTTTCTTAAATTGGCCTCACACAAAAAGGCTCATCCAGCATTTTAAAGGACCATTTGAACTGGGAATGAAGGATTCTATTAGCTGATGTGTGGGAGTATTTAAGACAGACTGGTTGATATTTTGCTCATTGCCACCATGGATAGCTGACAGTTAGGTAAGCAGGGCACATCTTCAGGAGTACTTGAGCCCAGAAGAAAAGAGTGGCCAGGAAAAGATGTCCAAGAAAGATGAACCTCAAGGAAGCCCTTGAAGGGAGAATTCTGTTTTTATTCCCCATAGAGGTGGGCAACCCTTGAGTCTGCTGTGAATATAATCTGAGTACACAGTTAAAGTATAGGGTGATATGACAACCTTCTTTCTGTTTGAACTTACTAGAAACCAAGAATGTGTTCCAGGAAGAAAAAGGAAAGAAAGAAAGAAGGGAAGGAAGGAAGGAAGGGAGGGAGGGAGGAAGGAAGGAAGGAAGGAAGGAAGGAAGGAAGCAAGGAAGCAAGGAAGCCAGAAAGTTCACTAGTCTGAAAGGGGGGGTTAAAATCAGTAATACTAGGTGACAAATATGAGAGAGAAAAAAGCTGATTGTTAATTGGAGTCCTTAAAGAAATAGTTGTATTATTAAATAAGTTTGGGAAATACTGGTTTAAATGAACTTAACAAGACTGTCTCCTACAGGACTTCTCTCAGTCTTTATAATCCTAATGCATTTTGGGGCATTTTAAGTTAGAGTTCTAGAATGAAGAGCTTTATAGACTTACTTGACCATGAGCCTTCTCTTGTTAATGGGGCACTTTGAAAGCCTAGCATCCCACAGAACACACCGTGTAGATGCTACAGGGCACCATTGGACAGGGAGTGAGAACAGAGGCTTGTTTGGTGGAGGGTAGTTCAAAAGCTTCTGAAGTTGACCTCTGGGATCTTTCTTAATTCTAAAATTCTACAGTTCTAAACAGGCTCCCTCATCTCTCAGTTCAGGAAATTAGCAAGTAATGAGTGAGATACCCTGAGAGCCTTGCTTGCAAAAACATAGAAATCCATGGCATAGTTTTTCTATTATTTTCCCATGGTTTTAAAATACATTCTAAAGAGAACATTAAAAAACGTTTTTTTGTTTTTTTTTTTGTTAGGCGTTTGCTTACAAAAAAATTTTTCATATGAAAAGGAGGATGTACATATAAATATAAGCCATGAATATAAACTGTCTGTAGCAAAAAGATCACAATCCTTAGGATGTCTAAGAAACCTCAGGATTTGTTTCCAACTTAATTTTCCTGCCTTATCTGCTCCTATTCCCACTCACACATAAGAGACATCTCCATCATGCCTCTGTATTTCAACAAAATGCCTCTGCTTGGAACACACTGCCCCACCTTCTTGCAGAGGCTGGACTCAAGGTGTTCTTCAAAATCCAGCTCTCAAGTCACTTTCTCTGGAAAACCCACACCCCAACTTTCCCAATGTTGAAGTCAGCCCACTTTGTCTCAGTGCAGTCATGGCTCCACAGACATATTTCTGTTAAAGCAATTGTCACTTTTATGGTAAGTATTTATTAATGTGTCTCTCTTTCATCCCCATACTAGGGCATTAACTCATCTCTGTATCTTCAGAGTCTGGGAAATAATAGATATGGATGAATAAGTAAAATAGGGTTATGCTTTATGGAAATTTTGAGAGAGGATGTTTAAACCTCTAGGTGCTTAGCATCATAAGAATAAAACCTCTAGATTCTGGATTGAATTTAAGTATGTGTGATACACATACTCAGTTGACTTAGTTTTTACACCTGTGAAATGGGGTGATGATTATGGACTTATGCCCTTTACACAGAAATATTAAAATTAATGAGTTCAGATCTATCAAATACATTGAGATCCTCAAATAAAAGAACTTGGATCATTACAATGCATATTATTATTAACAGTTATTATTATTATAAATTATGACTACCTGTAGTAATAGGTAACCGTGATTTATGGGGCTGTAATATTTCTTACAAGGTATCCTGAGGAGTCATAAAAACCATAAGAGTGACGCTTGAGTGGTTGTGATCACATGAACCTAAGATAGAATTATTACCTCATAATTCAAAATCCTTATGCCTTTTATGCTCTCTAGTTATAAACCACCCAAGGGATTATGTTGGCTCTTCAAGTCCTAACCAATCCAATTTAATTGGTTGACTCTAAGTCTGTGTGACTGACATATTATTGCTTCAAATAATCATAGAGTCTTGAATATTAGAGTTGGAAGGACCAAAGAGATCCTCTCATCCAATGGTTTTCAAGTCTGGCTGTGTATTAGAATCACTGAGGCAGCTTTTAAAATTACCGATGCATAAGTTGCCATTGGACAGCCTAAGAAAGGACTCAATCAATAGTTGGGGGATTGGCATCAGGGTTTTTTAAAGACTACACTGAATTCTAACATGAGAATCCCTGATTGAGGCCAACCCCATGTGTTACAGATGACACATACAGATCTAGAGATAATGAGAGTGGGTCAGATTCAAATGGCTGGCTGTCAGAACCAAGCTTGGATCTAATTCTTGTGATACCCTTGCTCTTCTCATTTTACTGGAAATGGCAAAGAGGGTTCAGCTCATGGGATTAATCTGATTGATTAGTAGTGGCTCCCTGGAATGTTCTCATGAGAAATGCAGCTGCATTTGGCTAGGCAGGAAAGAATGTGTTGATTGGTAGCAATGTCTGTCATGGAGATAGAACCCAATGATGGTGTCAAGGGTTTTGTCATCCCTGTACAATGTGTTGCAAAGTTTCAACATCTCCATCCACTTACTGAAATCCCTTTCATTCTTAGAGTTTTTCTATTTAATGGAGTAGAGGAAAGAAGTACCTGTCTTTAGCATATCTTGCTTAAATATTAAACTAAATATTGAGAGGAGAGGGCATCTGGAAAAAAGAGACAGATGTCCTAACTTTTTTGCGGGACTGGTATATGATCATCCTGAGTACCTATGACAAATCTTTGGTCAGCATACATGTATTTCTTTTAGTTTGTGGGCTTTGGCTCATTACTATGGTTGACCAAAATATGTATAGTATTGGTAGAAATAGATCTTGTCATAAAAACCTTGACCTAACCCCAGGATACTGGAGGCTTTTTAATGACCTCCTAAACCATTCTCAATTTCTCTGTGTTGAAAGACAAGTTTTTTAAAAAATCTCAAACCCTTGTAGATTGATACTTTAGTAAAATATGATAAAAATTATTACAAGAAAAATTAGATAGAAACCCCAAAGATATACAAAAGGCAAGATTTAATCTTTTTTTTTTTTTTTACAATTTTTAAGATGTATTTATTTTATTTTATTTTATTTTATTTTTTAAACATCTTTATTGAAGTATAATTGCCTTACAATGGTGTGTTAGCTTCTGCTTTATAACAAAGTTAATCAGTTATACATATACAATATGTTCCCATATCTCTTCCCTCTTGCATCTCCCTCCCTCCCACCCTCCCCATCCCACCCCTCTAGGTGGTCACAAAGCACCGAGCTGATCTCCCTGTGCTATGCGGCTGCTTCCCACTAGCTATCTATTTTACATTTGGTAGTGTATATATGTCCATGACACTCTCTCACCCTGTCACATCTCACCCCACCCCCTCCCCATATCCTCAAGTCCATTCTCTAGTAGGTCTGTGTCTTTATTCCCGTCTTGCCACTAGGTTCTTCATGGCCTTTTTTTTTTTTTTTTTCCTTAGATTCCGTATATATGTGTTAGCATACTGTATTTGTTTTTCTCTTTCTGACTTACTTCACTCTGTATGACAGACTCTAACTCCACCCACCTCATTACAAATACCTCCATTTCATTTCTTTTTATGGCTGAGTAATATTCCATTGTATATATGTGCCACATCTTCTTTCTCCATTCATCTGTCGATGGACATTTAGGTTGCTTCCATGTCCTGGCTATTGTAAATAGAGCTGCAATGAACATTTTGGTACATGACTCTTTTTGAACTATGGTTTTCTCAGGGTATATGCCCAGTAGTGGGATTGCTGGATCGTATGGTAGTTCTATTTTTAGTTTTTTAAGGAACCTCCATACTGTTCTCCATAGTGGCTGTATCAATTTACATTCCCACCAACAGTGCAAGAGAGTTCCCTTTCCTCCACACCCTCTCCAGCATTTATTGTTTCTAGATTTTTTGATGATGGCCATTCTGACCGGTGTGAGATGATATCTCATTGTAGTTTTGATTTGCATTTCTCTAATGATTAATGATGTTGAGCATTCTTTCATGTGTCTGTAGGCCATCTGTATATCTTCTTTGGAGAAATGTCTATTTAGGTCTTCTGCCCATTTTTGGATTGGGTTGTTCGTTTTTTTGTTATTGAGCTGCATGAGCTGCTTGTAAATCTTGGAGATTAATCCTTTGTCAGTTGCTTCATTTGCAAATATTTTCTCCCATTCTGATGGTTGTCTTTTGGTCTTGTTTATGGTTTCCTTTGCTGTGCAAAAGCTTTTAAGTTTCATTAGGTCCCATTTGTTTATTTGCGTTCTTATTTCCATTTCTCTGGGAGCTGGGTCAAAAAGAATCTCGCTGTGATGTATGTCATAGAGTGTTCTGCCTATGTTTTCCTCTAAGAGTTTGATAGTGTCTGGTCTTACACTTAGGTCTTTAATCCATTTTGAGTTTATTTTTGTGCATGGTGTCAGGGAGTGTTCTAATTTCATACTTTTACATGTATCTGTCCAATTTTCCCAGCACCACTTATTGAAGAGGCTGTCTTTTCTCCACTGTATATGCTTGCCTCCTTTATCAAAGATAAGGTGACCATATGTGCGTGGGTTTATCTCTGGGCTTTCTATCCTGTTCCATTGATCTATATTTCTGTTTTTGTGCCAGTACCAAACTGTCTTGATTACTGTAGCTTTGTAATATAGTCTGAAGTCAGGGAGCCTGATTCCCCCAGCTCCATTTTTCGTTCTCAAGATTGCTTTGGCTATTTGGGGTCTTTTGTGTTTCCATACAAATTGTGAAATTTTTTGTTCTAGTTCTGTGAAAAATGCCAGTGGTAGTTTGATAGGGATTGCATTGAATCTGTAGATTGCTTTGGGTAGTAGAGTCATTTTCACAATGTTGATTCTTCCAATCCAGGAACATGGTATATCTTTCCATCTATTTGTATCATCTTTAATTTCTTTCATCAGTGTCTTATAATTTTCTGCCTACAGGTCTTTTGTCTCCTTAGGTAGGTTTATTCCTAGATATTTTATTCTTTTTGTTGCAGTGGTAAACGGGAGTGTTTTCTTAATTTCACTTTCAGATTTTTCGTCATTAGTGTATAGAAATGCAAGAGATTTCTGTGCATTAATTTTGTATCCTGCTACTTTACCAAATTCATTGATTAGCTCTAGGAGTTTTCTGGTAGCATCTTTAGGATTCTCTATGTATAGTATCATATCATCTGCAAACAGTGACAGCTTTACTTCTTCTTTTCCGATTTGGATTCCTTTTATTTCTTTGTCTTCTCTGATTGCTGTGGCTAACACTTCCAAAACTATGTTGAATAATAGTGGTGGGAGTGGGCAACCTTGTCTTGTTCCTGATCTTAGTGGAAATGGTTTCAGTTTTTCACCATTGAGGACAATGTTGGCTGTGGGTTTGTCATATATGGCAGATTTAATCTTTTTAATAATTATATTCAACAATTAGTTCATCAATTGCTCTACTAGTTTCTAAATGCTTTCTCTCCCATTTTCATTCTTTTCCTACCATAAACAGGTTAGAAACAGCACATAGACGAGCACTGGTCCGTGGACCACACTTTGAGTAGCACTTGTCTAGAATTGCTTTGTTTCTACTGCAGCCACGGACAGGGTGACTGTCTGACTGTCCTCATGCCCTAAGTCCTGGGGATTCCTGGCATCTAGAATACAGAATTAATATGCAACATTTACTGGGGTTCTGTGACACATACAGTCTATTCAAATCCTAGACTTTTAAGAACATTCACTTAACTATACACTTAAAAATAAAATTCGATATGTGCATAGTCATGTAGGGTGCTTTTGTTCTTTCTTTAAGTATCCTCTATCTGGATAGATATGTAAGTTATGTAATTAGAGATGGCTGATAATTATTATTTTACTCCTGTGTAGAGGAATACACAGAACATTTGGCACAGACTAGAAAAGACAGCTCATTTAAGAGTCAACCATCTGCAGTGCTGAGCAACTCTGTTGTACAGTCTGCAGTTTTTTCAGGTGACTTTAGGAGGGCTCATCATCCCCTGGGAAGTGCAGTGGTTTATCTCAGGGGTCAGTAAACTTTTCTCTAAAGGGACAGATAGTTAATATCTCAGGACTTGCTTTCCAAATATAAGTATCTGTAATTCTTTGTTTTGTTTTCTTTTTTATAACCTTTTAAAATTGTGAAAACACGAACAGAGAATTAATCAGTGTGGTGAGTGCTATTTTGTCAACGTTGAGCTCCATGTACAGAACACAATAATGACATTTCTATAGGATCTGGAAGCACAGCAGGACTGGATGTAGAGGGGAGGTGCTGTAACATGTGATTTAGGAACATGAGAAAGGGTTACCTACGGGAACAGAGAGGAAGATGTTTCATGGCATGAGATTCAGCCTGTCTGAAGACACAGATATGGAAAATGACCTTGTTAGCCTTGGTCAGGGCTGCCATGTTCAATTCTTCCTGGACCCTGTTGAGCTGAATGATTGTGGCTTCCCAGAGAAAGATCATCGATTCCTAGTTGCCCTAGTGTAATGGGTAGATTTTCCTATAAAACCTTTTGGGTACAGACAGAAAAAAAGATAGTGAAAACAATTCTTAGCTTGGGGGCTGTACAAAAAAGAATGTTAATTATATCTCAATGAAAGAAAGAAAAAAAAGGATGTGTAGTGAATTTAGCTCACAAGCCATAGCTTTCCAAACCCTGATTTACCTCCTGCTGAGACTGGAAATTTCTGGCTCTTTTGAGTCAACAATATTGACATTAGTTATCTATTGCTATGTAACAAATTATCCCCAAACTCAGCAGCTTGAAACAACACATTATCTCACCATTCCATGAGCCAGAAATCCAGGTACCATCACCTGGGTGCCTCTGGTTCCAGTTTCTCATGAGGTCCATTCAAGCTCAGAGCAGGGGCTGCTGTCCCATCTGAAGGTTTGACTGGTCAGGAAGATCCACATCCAAACTCGCTCATGTAGTTTTTAGCAAGCTTTGGTCTCTCACCATGCGGACTTACCATGAAGCTGCCGCATGACATGGGAGCTGGCCTCCCCTTGAGTGAGTGATCTGAGACAGTGACAGAAACTGAGCAAGACAGAAGCCACAGTCTATCCCGTAACCTCAGAAATGGGGTCCCATCACTTCTATTGTAGAAGCGAGTCAGTCAGTCCAGCCCATACTCAAAGGAAGAGATTACACAAGAATTGAATAGCAGAAGGCAATGATCATTGGGGGTCATCTTAGAGTCTTTTTACCCCAGCAGCCAAGTCTCTTTTCATCATTTCCAACAGGATACATATCTCTCAGTTACAATAAAAAAAAAATACCCTCTAGATTCTCCCATAGATTTATCGTGCAGTTATTAAAATTAGCACCATGACATAATGTAGAGAAAACTTTGAAAAACGTTAGGAGTTTTTACTTTTGGATTGCCGATTATTTTGTAAAACATGCTTTCTGAATTTAAAAAATGAGAAATTATTTCTCTATTCAGCAGGCTTAAGAGATGTTCATGGAAGTAGCAACAAAACTGACTGAGAAATGAGGCTTTGGAATGGTTTTAAAATCATCATTTAGCACTCAGTGCCTGGAATGGTTTTATGTATTTTCCTTATATAATATAATTTAATCCTCACAACAACTATCTGAGGTAGTTCAATTTGATCCCCAGTTTTTGATGGGGAAATTGAGGCAGGCAGAGGTTAAGTAACTTAGCCTAAATTATACAGCCTAGTAGGTTGTGGGACCAGAATACAGACCTGGGTGTTCTGACCCCAGAGCCCTTGATTTGTTTGATACATGAACATGGTCACACAATCTTAATATAACTTGAAGACTGAGAATAGTCCTCATAATAAGTCAATGCACCCACCAGTTAGAATATCACAGCAGGGTCTATTCTGAAAGTATTTTAAGGTAGACGCTGATCCCAATGACAGGAAAAAAAGTACAAAACATTCACATTACTGGTTTTCTACTAAATATTATGAAAGAAAAAATAGTCAACGCAAATTTATGTCTCCTTCCTCAGACGTGCTTTCCCAGGAAGCTTACTTCGTCTCTGATTCCAAATCTATGACCCTTCTATAGATCTGACTCATTGACTGTCATAGTCCCAAGAGAATTCTCCCTGTGTAAAGCAAGAAGGACTCCAGTAGCTTATGTGCCCGAAAAAGCAGTCTTATTTCCAATGCTGATAAACAGTTTGTGGAATTATGTTGTTATATGTGTTCTTTTTTTTTTTTTAATTTATTTATCTATGGCTGTGTTGGGTCTTCATTATATGTGTTCTTAATCAATATAACTGGATGGTATTACTGATGATGAAACTGACAGCAGAAAAGGGTTATTCTAGGATAAGCACAGATTTTAAGCTATTAAAGAAAACTCTGAAGATACGCTCTTAGTTTTTACTGTAATCTCTAAGGAACTTTTTGGCTATAAAGTTCTTATTCTTTGGATCAAACTGATTTTCATTTAAGAAAATAATCCATGTAAACTTCTACTTACCTGAATAACAAGGCTCTTTTAGTTATAAAGTTGTCGTGACAGGGTTAGCAGTGGTTATTGTTTTTTGGTTTTATTTTCGTTTTACTGAAAGTTAGGTGAAATAATCACAGATCATGGTTTAAAAAAATGCTTAAGACACATAGCATGTGACACAGTGAGACCAAAACCACGTAGAAGGTCCCGTTGCTCATGTGGGGCAGCCTAACACCACGGCTCTGCCCCTTCACGAGGGAAGCACCGCTGCTTGCCCATCAGCCTCCTGGGCCCCATTGCGCAAATGGGAAGCAACCACAGCCGCGGCATCTTGTATAAAAATGATACAGAGACATCACATACTGACATCTGGCATACAGCTGATATTTCATTAATATTTTTTAATGAATGACTATAAATGAATAAATAACAAGGCAAAAGTGAAGGTGGAGAGAGACTATAGGAACAGCATGTTTTAAAGCATGATTTTAAGGATAAATCCTAAGCTGTATACCAATCTGTTCTTTTGGGCTTTTTGGCTCTCTGATACAAGAAAAGATGATTATTATGTAGACTCAGAAAGTCTACAGTTGACCGCCGTATCTAGGAAAAGTTTCCTAAGCTTTTTCAATCCCAACTTTCTCACCTGTAACCTGAAGGTAATGTCTATAATCCAAATTAATCAGAGAAGTAAATGAGAGTGTGGGTGACGCACGGTAGTCACTTGATTAAGTTAGTTTTTTTCCTCTGGATTCCACTCTAGTAAAGAGCTTTGGCTTTTTTCCATAAGTCAGGGAGGGCCTCTGTTATCTCATCTCAGCTTGATACCTTACATGGTATACCTGGGACCAGGAGAGGACTTTCTTCTGCTTTTGATGTTGCTTGGGGATTCAGCCAAGAATGGCCTAAAATTCCTGAACTCCCAGGAACAAGCAAAATAAGACCACACGGAGGACCTCAAGAGTCACAGCACTTGAGAGAGGAGGCCTCCACCTCACAGTGAGGTGGCCTAACCCCATGGGCCGATGCTCAAATGTGGAGGAAATACAGATGCCACGAGAAAGAAACAGGGAGCTCAAGCTGCCAAATGGGGTGTTCAGTTTTGCTGGAACTTTCCTTGCCTAATGGAATCAGGTTGATGTTCAGCCATTCTGCTTCTGTCTTTTTGCCCTGCCTGCCGAGAATCGAAGCCACAGAAAGGACATCAACCCACAATCCAACTCTCTGAGTCACACCTAGAGCAGCTGGGCCCCAGGAAAATCTTCAGAATCATGAACATTCAAGACAAGAACTGGACCTCCGATCTCCCCAAATTGCCTCTTCCTTAAATTTTAGGGTCTGATTTCCTGTATCTGACACATTCAGCAATTTGCTTTCAGTGCCGTATAATTACACTTTCACAAGCTTCTCTTTTCCACGTGCCCAAAGAGGTGTGCAGTAACTATAGTAGAAGATGCAAATGAAATAGTCCAGCCTAGGCAGGACAGCTATGGGTTCTCCCTAACTGCTCAACGAAAACGCCATCCACCCAGGCCCTGTCTGTGCCCCCTCTTCCTGCCACAGATCTTTCGTTTCTTTCCTAATGGCTTTTGCACAGTAAGAAGTACACTCAACAATAATGCACATTTTTCAGGCATAGTAAAAATGTTTGTGAAAGGCTATTAATGCAAAAGCAAAATGCCCACATTGCAAACACTAATCCCCCATTTATTTTAACATTTTTTCCTTGAAAGTACTTAAAACTAAGTCTGCATTAAAAAAAAAAAACAAAAAGTCCAATAGAGAAAGGTCAGTTGAAAGACTAGCAAAAGTGCACCCATTTGAAAGCCTTAGAAGTTCAGGAGTTCGGCCGAGCGATCATGTTGGTTTCTTTGATTTTAAATATCATACAGCTAATTTCTATGGGAATTGATATGAAGGGTGATAAAACTACTCATGAGCTAAGATCTAACACGAAAATTTTTCAGAGAAGAATACATTTGTACTGAGGAGTTATAAAGCCCCAGAAAAGTAGGGTGTATAATGGGAAAAGTGACAGACCCTTAACCCTATAGTGAGGATGGTACCATTATAATGAGAGAAACTATTGCTTGGAACCAGAACAGCTATATTCTTCTCTCAGCTTCCACAGTCCCCACACCCCTGGAGTACCATTCAAGACAGTGATGAACTGTGGTCTCAATTCCCTTATTAGCTGTAAGACCTAAAAATTATATGTGCAATTAAAAGGCAAAATGCTGATATTACTCATAGGAAGCCCTTTGTACATTAGCAAGGTACAAAAGTCTGCTGACACTTTGCAACAGAGATAGTCAGCAGGGCAGAAGATTAATAGAGCCTCATAAATTTTCAGGGTGAATACAGTAGATGGGGCAGAATAAGCATGTTGTATTAGAGATAAATAAAGGACATGGTCAGCTTGGCAAAACATTTAACAAGGAACACAAACAGTCCTTTTAGGCAATGTGCTTGTCTGGCATTAGTCCATTTTATATAACTACACGTAATTACCCCCCAGTAGTTGCTGCTCCTGTCACAAAAGCCTCCAGCATGACCAAGAGAAGGAACATCAGGAAAGCCACCAGTCCTGATGGGTTACGCATGGTGTCACGCTGCCCTGTCCAGTTACTTTTCTCAATCAAAGGTCTTGACGGCAAGGGTGGCATCACGTCCCAGGCCAGTGTTCTCCTGTGGTTAATGCGCGACAATCTTATTTCTTTGTGTTTGAATCACTTGAATGAAAGCAAGGGAGAGGACTAAAATTCCAAAGCAAAACAGCACAGGAAATATCTTTTAAATTTTTTTTTCATTTTCACCAAGAACTTTATTGAACAACGTATTCACCATTTTGTTCCACTACCTTCTGCCATTTTTCAGGCAACTTCATAATTCCATCTTCCCAAACTTTTTATCTTTTTGGGCAAAGAACTGTTCCAGGTGCCTTTTACAGTCTTCCAGGGAACTGAAATTTTTTCCATTAAGAGAATTTTGTAAAGACCTAAATAAATGGAGATCCGAAGGTGCAATGTCTGGTGAATATGGCAGACAAGTCAGAACTTCCCAGTCAAGCTGTAACTGTTTTTGCCTTGTCATCAAAGAAACATGCAGTCTTGCGTTATCCTGATGAAAGATTATGCGTTTTCTGTTGACTAATTACAGAAGCTTTTCATCAAGTGCTGCTTTCAGTTGGTCTAACTGGGAGCAGCACTTGTTGGAATTAATCGTCTGGTTTTCCAGGAGGAGCTCGTAATAGAGGACTCCCTTCCAATCCCACCGTATACACATCACCTTCTTTGGATGAAGACCAGCCGTTGGTGTGGTTGATGGTGGTTCATTTCGCTTGCCCCACGATCTCTTCCATCCCACATTATTGTACAGTATCCACTTTTCATCGCTCGTCACAATTTATTTTAAAAACAGAATGTTTTTGTTACGTTTCAGTAGTAGAGAATCACATGAGGAAATACGGTCAAGGTTCTTTTCGCTTAACTTACATGGGACCAAAACCTCAAAGCGATTAACATAACCAAGCTGGTGCAAATGATTTTCAATGCTTGATTTGGATATTTTGAGTATATTGGCTGTCTCGCACATGGTATAACGTTGATTGTTCTCAATTAATGTCTCGACTTGATCGCTGTCAACTTCAACTGGTCTACCCGACCATGAAGCATCAGCCAACGAGAAATCTCCAGCAGGAAATTTCACAAACCACTTTTGACACATTCTGTCAGTCACAGCACCTTCTCCATACACGGCACAAATCTTTTCTTTTGCATTTCAGTTGTGTGTTTTTTTTTAAATTTTGAGTTTTATTTTATTTATTTTTTTATACAGCAGGTCCTTATCAGTCATCCATTTTATACACATCAGTGTATACATGTCAACCCCAAACTCCCAATTCATCCCCCCCCCCCCCCCCCCCCCCCGCCGCCGCTTTGCCCCCTTGGTGTCCATACGTTTGTTCTCTACATCTGTGTCTCGATTTCTGCCTTGCAAACCGGTTCATCTGTACCATTTTTCTAGGTTCCACATATATGCGTTAATATACGATATTTGTTTTTCTCTTTCTCACTTACTTCACTCTGTATGACAGTCTCTAGATCCCTCCATGTCTCTACAAATGACCCAATTTCGTTCCTTTTTATGGCTGAGTAATATTCCATTGTATATATGTACCACTTCTTCTTCATCCATTCATCTGTCGATGGGCATCTAAGTTGCTTCCATGACCTGGCTATTGTAAAGAGTGCTGCAGTGAACATTGGGGTGCATGTGTCTTTTTGAATTATGGTTTTCTCTGGGTATATGCCCAGTAGTGGGATTGCTGGGGCATATGGTAGTTCTATTTGTAGTTTTTTAAGGAACCTTCATACTGTTCTCCATAGTGGCTGTATCAATTTACATTCCCACCAGCAGTGCAAGAGAGTTCCCTTTTCTCCACACCCTCTCCAGTATTTATTGTTTGTAGATTTTCTGATGATGCCCATTCTAACTGCTGTGAGGTGATACCTCACTGTAGTTTTGATTTGCATTTCTCTAAAAATTAGTGATGTTGAGCAGCTTTTCATGTGCTTCTTGGACATCTGTATGTCTTCTTTGGAGAAAAGTCTATTTAGGTCTTCTGCCCATTTTTGGATTCCATTGTTTGTTTTTTTCATATTGAGCTGCATGAACTGTTTATATATTTTAGAGATTAATCCCTTGTCCATTGATTCATTTGCAAATATTTTCTCCCATTCTGAGGCTTGTCTTTTTGTGATATTTATGGTTTCCTTTGCTGTGCAAAAGCATTGAAGTTTCATCACGTCCCATTTGTTTATTTTTGTTTTTATTTCCATTACTCTAGGAGGTGGATCAAAAAAGATCTTGCTGGGATTTATGTCAAAGAGTGTTCTTCCTATGTTTTCCTCTAAGAGTTTTATAGTGTCTGGTCTTACATTTAGGTCTCGAATCCATTTTGAGTTTATTTTTGTGTGTGATGTTAGGGAGTGTTCTAATTTCATTCTTTTCCATGTAGCTGTCCAGTTTTCCCAGCACCACTTATTGAAGAGACTGTCTTTTCTCCATTGTATATCCTTGCCTCCTTTGTCATACATTAGTTGACCATAGGTGTGTGGGTTTATCTCTGGGCTTTCTATCTTGTTCCATTGATCTATGTTTCTGTTTTTGTGCCAGTACCAAACTGTCTTGATACTGTCTAGTATACTAGTATACTGTCTAGTATAGCCTGAAGTCAGGGAGTCTGATTCCTCCAGCTCCGTTTTTTTCCCTGAAGACTGCTTTTGCTATTCGGGGGTCTTTTGTGTCTCCATACAAATTTTAAGATTTTTTTGTTCTAGTTCCAGAAAAAATGCTATTGATAATCTGATAGGGATTGCATTGAATTTGTAGATTGCTTTGGGTAGTATAGTCATTTTCACAATATTGATTCTTCCAATCCAAGAACATGGTATATCTCTCCATCTGTTGGTATCATCTTTAATTTCTTTCATCAGTGTCTTATAGTTTTCTGCATACGGGTCTTTTCTCTCCCTAGGTAGGTTTATTCCTAGGTATTTTATTCTTTTTGTTGCAATGGTAAATGGGAGTGTTTCCTTAATTTCTCTTTCAGATTTTTCATCATTAGTGTATAGGAATGCAAGAGATTTCTGTGCATTAATTTTGTCTCCTGCAACTTTACCAAATTCATTGTTTAACTCTAGTAGTTTTCTGGTGGCATCTTTAGGATTCTCTATGTATAGTATCATGTCATCTACAAACAGTGACAGTTTTACTTCTTCTTTTCAATTTGTATTCCTTTTATTTCTTTTTCTTCTCTGATTGCCATGTCTAGGACTTCCAAAACTATGTTGAATAATAGTGGTGAGAGCAGACATCCTTGTCTCGTTGCTGATCTTAGAGGAAATGCTTTCAGGTTTTCACCATTGAGAATGATGTTTGCTGTGGGTTTGTTGTACATGGCCTTTATTATGTTGAGGTAGGTTCCCTCTATGCCCACTTTCTGGAGAGTTTTTATCATAAGTGGGTGTTGAATTTTGTCAAAAGCTTTTTCTGCATCTATTGAGATGACAATATGGTTTTTATTCTTCAATTTGTTAATATGGTGTATCACATTGATTGATTTGTGTATATTGAAAAATCCTTGCATCCCTGGGATAAATCCCACTTGATCGTGGTGTATGATCCTTTTAATGTGTTGCTGGATTCTGTTTGCTAGTATTTTGTTGAGGATTTTTGCATCTATATTCATCAGTGATATTGGTCTGTAATTTTCTTTTTTTGTAGTATCTTTGTCTGGTTTTGGTATCAGGGTGATGGTGGCCTCATAGAATGAGTTTGGGAGTGTTCCTTCCTCTGCAATTTTTTGGAAGAGTTTGAGAAGGATGGGTGTTAGCTGTTCTCTAAATGTTTGATAGAATTCACCCGTGAAGCCATCTGGTCCTGGACTTTTGTTTGTTGGAAGATGTTTAATCACAGTTTCAATTTCATTACCTGTGATTGGTGTGTTCATATTTTCTATTTCTTCCTGGTTTAGTCTTGGAAGGTTATACCTTTCTAAGAATTTGTCCATTTCTTCCAGGTTGTCCATTTTATTGGCATAGAGTTGCTTGTAGCAGTCTCTTAGGATGCTTTGTATTTCTGCAGTGTCTGTTGTAACTTCTCCTTTTTGATTTCTAATTTTATGATTTGAGGCCTCTCCCTCTTTTTCTTGATGAGTCTGGCTAATGGTTTATCAATTTTGTTTATCTTCTCAAAGAACCAGCTTTTAGTTTTATTGATCTTTGCTATTGTTTTCTTTGTTTCTATTTCATTTATTTCTGCTCTGATCTTTATGATTTCTTTCCTTCTGCTAACTTTGGGTTTTGTTTGTTCTTCTTTCTCTAGTTCCTTTAGGTGTACGGTTAGATTGTTTATTTGAGATTTTTCTTGTTTTTTGAGGTAGGCTTGTATAGCTATAAACTTCCCTCTTAGAACTGCTTTTGCCACATCCCATAGGCTTTGGATTGTCTTGTTTTCATCGTCAATTGTCTCTAGGTATTTTTCGATTTCCTCTTTGATTTCTTCAGTGATCTCTTGGTTATTTATTAACGTATTGTTTAGCCTCCATGTGTTTGGGTTTTTTACATTTTTTTCCCTGTAGTTCATTTCTAATCTCATAGCATTGTGGTCAGAAAAGATGCTTGATATGGTTTCAATTTTCTTAAATTTACTGTGGCTTGATTTCTGACCCAAGATGTAATCTATCCTGGAGAATGTTCTGTGCGCACTTGAGAAGAAAGTGTAATCTGCTGTTTTAGGATGGAATGTCCTATAAATATCGATTAAATCTATCTGGTCTATTGTGTCATTTAAAGCTTGTGTTTCCTTATTTATTTTCATTTTGGATGATCTGTCTGTTGGTGTAAGTGAGATGTTAAAGTCCCCACTATTATCGTGTTACTGTCGATCTCCTCTTTTACAGCTGTTAGCAGTTGCCTTATGTATTGAGGTGCTCCTATGTTGGGTGCATATATATTTATAATTATTATATCTTCTTCTTGGATTGATCCCTTGATCATTATGTAGTGTCCTTCCTTGTCTCTTGTAACATTCTTTATCTTAAATTCTATTTTATCTGATATGAGTATTGCTACTCCAGCTTTCTTTTGATTTCCATTTGCATGGAATATCTTTTTCCATACCCTCACTTTCAGTCTGTATGTGTCCCTAGGTCTGAAGTGGGTCTCTTGTAGACAGCATATAGATGGGCCTTGTTTTTGTATCCATTCAGCAAGCCTCTGTCTTTTGGTTGGAGCATTTAATCCATTCACGTTTAAGGTAATTATCGATATATATGTTACTATGACCATTTTCTTAATTGTTTTGGGTTTGTTTTTGTAGGTCCTTTTCTTCTCTTGTATTTCCCACTTAGAGAAGCTCCTTTAGCATTTGTTGTAGAGCTAGTTTGGTGGTGCTGAATTCTCTTAGCTTTTGCTTGTCTGTAAAGCTTTTGATTTCTCCGTCGAATCTGAATGAGATCCTTGCTGGGTAGAGTAATCTTCGTTGTAGGTTCTTCCCTTTCATCACTTTAAGTATATCATGCCACTCCCTTCTGGTTTGTAGAGCTTCTGCTGAGAAATCAGCTGTTAACCTTATGGGAGTTCCCTTGTATGTCATTTGTCGTTTTTCCCTTCCTGCTTTCAATAATTTTTCTTTGTCTTTAATTTTTGCCAGTTTGATTACTGTATGTCTCAGCTTGTTTTTCCTTGGATTTATCCTGTACGGGACTCTCTGCACTTCCTGGACTTTGGTGGCTATTTCGTTTCCCATGTTAGGGAAGTTTTTGACTATAATCTCTTCAAATATTTTCTCAGGTCTTTCTCTCTCTCTTCTCCTTCTGGGACCCCTATAATGCAAATGTTGTTGCATTTCATGTTGTCCCAGAGGTCTCTTAGGCTGTCTTCATTTCTTTTCATTCTTTTTTCTTTATTCTGTTCTGCCACAGTGAATTCCACCATTCTGTCTTCCAGGTAACTTATCCGTTCTTCTGCCTCTGTTATTCTGCTATTGATTCCTTCTAGTGTAGTTTTCATTTCAGTTATTATATTGTTCATCTCTGTTTGTTTGTTCTTTAAATCTTCTAGATCTTTGTTGAACATTTCTTGCATCTTCTCGATCTTTGCCTCCATTCTTTTTCCGAGGTCCTGGATCATCTTCACTATCATTATTCTGAATTCTTTTTATGGAAGGTTGACTATCTCCACTTCATTTACTTGTTTTTCTGGGGTTTTATCTTGTTCCTTCATCTGGTACATAGCCCTCTGCCTTTTCATCTTGTTTATCTTTCTGTGAATGTGGTTTTTGTTCCATAGGCTGCAGGACTGTAGTTCTTCTTGCTTCTGCTGTCTGCCCTCTGGTGGATGAGGCTATCTAAGAGGCTTGTGCAAGTTTCCTGATGGGAAGGACTGGTGGTGGGTAGAGCTGACTGTTGCTCTGGTGGGCAGAGCTCGGTAAAACTTTAACCTGCTTGACTGCTGATGCATGGGGCTGGGTTTCCTCCCTGTTGGTTGTTTGGCCTGAGGCAACCAAACACTGGAGCCTACCTGGGCTCTTTGGTGGGGCTAATGGCAGACTCTGGGAGGGCTCATGCCAAGGAGTCCTTCCAAGAACTTCTGCTGCAAGTGTTCTTGTCCCCATGGTGAGCCACGGCCACCCCCCGCCTCTGCAGGAGACCCTCCAACACTAGCAGGTAGGTCTGGTTCATTCTCCCCTGAGGTCACTGCTCCTTCCCCTGGGTTCCAATGTGCACACACTTTGTGTGTGCCCTCCAAGAGTGGAGTCTCTGTTTCCCCCAGTCCTGTCAAAGTTCTGCAATCAAATCCCACTAGGCTTCAAAGTCTGATTCTCTAGGAGTTCCTCCTCCTGTTGCCAGACCCCCAGGTTGGGAACCTGATGTGGGGCTCAGAACCTTCACTCCAGTGGGTGGACTTCTGTGGTATAAGTGTTCTCCAGTCTGTGAGTCACCCACCCAGCAGTTATGGGATTTGATTTTACAGTGATTGCGTCCCTCCTACCGTCTCATTGTGGCTTCTCCTTTGTCTTTGGATGTGGAGTATCTTTTTTGGTGAGTTCCAGTGTCTTCCTGTCGATGATTGTCCAGCAGCCAGTTGTGATTCTGGTGTTCTCGCAAGAGGGAGTGAGAGCACGTCCTTCTACTCTGTCATCTTGGTTCCTTAGCACAGGAAATATCTTGTGATGCTATTTATCATGGTTATGTCTGGGATTTCTGTGATAGGCACTAGTTTCATTTTTTAAAAGGAGATACGTCTAATGAGTTAATTAAATGAGTTTTAGCCACCCTTTTCTCGTGACTGCCAGCCTATGAAATGGAATTTGTTTTTATATGATGTGTTGATTTGATATAAGGGAACATCAAAGGATTTCAAATGTACTTTCTCTTTGAAATGATTCCCAAGGGAAGAAGTTTATGTTAAGGCCTAATATTTGAAAAGTGATAAGAAAATTCTTCTTGGGAGTAACCTGTCTTGCTGTTTCCAGGTTTCAGTAGAGCTGGGGTCCTAAATTGCAGATGGCGCATTCAGTGAACAAAGGCCTAAACTCTGACTATATGTCATGCTCATAAAACAGGTGGCAAAGTCCATTGCTGTGTGAAAAAGAAAGTAGCCGCAAAGGAAATTTTAGCTTCTAAGTAGCTGCTTAGGTCTGAGGAGCTACAATTGTGCAAAGAGGCCCAAGGTCTTCCTATGTGAGAAGATGGCACCTGAGACTAGGAGATCACTAGATGATCTGTACAGAGGCCAGTTAAGAGAGTCCATCAAAAGCAGAGTACTATTTAAGTTTCAAGAAAATAGTTTTAGGGAACTTGGTGTCCTACTCAACCACTCATTCATTTGTGTTTCAGTCCCTACTTTGGAAGAGGAATCCAGTTGAAGATTGGCCACCATGGTAGTGCTTTCCAAAATTTTCTAGCATAAAGACTATCCAAGGAATTTGTTAACTATGCAGATTCTTGGCCCCCATACCTAGAGACTCTGACTCAGTGTGATTGGGGTAGGTCAAGAAATATGTGCAGACAGTCATTGGGCATCCTTTTAGCAATCCTGCAGTAGGTTAATAGGAGAGCTAGCAGGTAGTGGGGAACTTCAGAGTTCTCTAACTCCTTTTGTATCCTCTGATAGAACTGGTGGACCTAGATATATGGCAGCCCTCCCTGTGGTCAGTTTTCTTGCCATTTGGATTTAATAAGCCCCAACTTATTGTAAGCTTTGTGCAGGATAAAGAATTGGTTCTTTTTCCTCTCTCTGAAGGACATCATGAGACTTCACTCTGGGGAGGAGAGCACTGTCCATTCAAAGAAAACCCCTCCAGCACATACCTTAGGGCAATAATTTGTATGAATTAGTCCTCTGTCTAAATTTAAGAGCTGTATTCAAGCTCTAGCATTAGAGAGTTTGGTCACTTAAGAATAAAAGTGGGCAGCCTAAGAGGCCAAGGAAGAAATGGAATTTGACTTGAAAAAGTATCTATTTTTTAAAGCTTATTGCTAAAATGATATTGTTTATTGTATGGTCCCTCAACAGAAAGCTTTTTTTTTTTTTTTTTTTTAAACCTCAATGGCTGGCTTCACCCTCAGAGATTCTAATTTTATTGGTTTAGGGAAAGATCTAGAAATGGTTATTTTTTTTTATAAGCAGATATTCATTTTTAATTATTATTTATTTACTTATTTATTTTTGGCTGTGTCGGGTCTTCATTTCTGTGCGAGGGCTTTCTCTAGTTGCGGCAAGTGGGGGCCACTCTTCATCGCGGTGCGCGGGCCTCTCACTATCGTGGCCTCTCTTGTTGAGGAGCACAGGCTCCAGACGCGCAGGCTCAGTAGTTGTGGCTCACGGGCCTAGTTGCTCCGCGGCATGTGGGATCTTCCCAGACCAGGGCTCAACCCCGTGTCCCCTGCATCGGCAGGCAGATTCTCAACCACTGCACCACCAGGGAAGCCCCAGAAATCTTTTTTAAAAAGGAAAATCTAGATATGGAAACCCAATGGTACATTTTTTCTTTTAGCCCCAAGTGCAACTTTTATAGTCTAGCAGACAAACCTTCCAGAACCTTCTTCCATAATGACAGAGAATTATAGCCACACAAGGACCCTGCTCATAGATTCCTCCTCATACACACTCATAAGAATCCAACCAACTACTGGAGGAGGGGGATGTTTTTCATAACATGGTTTTCTTGACTGCAGTGGTCTAATAAAATAGCAAAACTTATTTTGTTCTTATGTAATATTCTGTCTCCTTTTTAATCCTGGGCGTACTGGTGTTGGGGGTAATCTGCTTAAATGGCTGTCCTTTGGACTCGGACTTTGGGATGAGCAGATCTGGATTTAGGAAATGTTGCAACATAGACATCAGTGAGAATCCTTTAAGAGATCTTGGGTTGGAAATATACCTTGATGCCCTACTTAACTATCCTCTAGTAGAACTCTCATCTCAAACTTATGTGTTCTGTTATTAGTGAACAAGACTGCCTTATTTGAAAGGCTTTTCCCCCCTCTTTTAAATTTAAATGATCTAAATAATGCACCCTCACTAAGGGAATAGGCTTACCACAGACTTATTGCAAATAACGTTAAGGAACCGCAGTCATTCACATGTTTAAATAAGGTTGCTAATCAGACGGAACATTGTTCACCATGTCCTGGATCCTCTTGGCAAAAGCTTCATATAAAAATAACATGACATTCCATTTATAGGAGACTGGGCGCTTGCTACTTCAAGATGAATGGCACTTCAAGACTCAAGTCCCTTGTTAACCCTCGTAATCTGCTGCAAAAATAACCCTTTTGACAAAGTGTTTGGAAGGAATAAAAATAAATCTCTCTTGACATTCAACCTCATAGAGACTGGAAGTGTTCTTTCTCTCTTCCTCTCTCCTGTGCACGCACATACATATACATACTGTAAAACTAATTTTAATCAGTAAAGAGGGTCAAAGGTGGAAGAAAAAAGTCAACAAAATTTGAGAAATTTAATAAACAGATAAAAGGAAATTGTATATTCTGTACCATGTGATTTGAAGCCTGAGAAATGTAGGCTTTAAGGAGTAAAATGATTATATACAAGCTGTTTTCTGTCATTGAGATCTGAAAAATGGTGAGTTTTGTTGTTAACTACTAGACAAAGATGATAGAATAATAGAATTCATGTTTGGAATTGACCTTATGCAAGATTAGTTATCTTTCCATCCAGTATGGAGACACCTTCTAAAACACACCCCTGAAGTGGGTTATCTAGTTTCTGTCTGAGCGTCTCTAAGTGATAGGGAATTCATTTTCTTACAAAGCAGTCCTTCACGTTGTTAACAAGCTCTGCCACCAATTCTGTCTTGGGCTGGAGGGTTTTCTCACCAAATTATTAGGCTTGGAAAGATTATTGTGTGAAATTGTAAAAACTACTTCTTTAAATTGAGAGCAAAGTCTCATATGTTAGGCAGATGAAGGAATGAATCTCTCAAAGGGATGGACTTGTGAACCATAATTTCTTACCAGGTTTGGATGTTGACTAGTGTCTTGAATTCATCTTCAACACCTCAGCTCCATCAAGATATCAAGATATCTCTCCCTATCCTAGACCCTTGTGATTTATGAGTACTAGATATCTAACTCAGTACTGTAATTACTTATAAAATATGTGTTTGCTTCAATATGATTCTTTAATGGGAAGAACTGCAACTTGTTCACTATAGCATCTAACGTATTTATACATTCACTTAACAATAAATTATTGAGCACATCACTAGGCTCTGAGGTCATAAAGCAAAATAAATTCTTCCCTCAAGGTATTTATTTTCTAATAAATAAACAATCAAGTAAATTGATTATTATAGTACAACGTAGTTAGGACTACGGTAATATGACCTACAGGATTCGGTGGGGATGCAGAAAAATGCTAATGTAAGTGCAAATGTAAATCTAAATCAAATTCATGGTGGGGGTGTTGAGGATGGACAAGACTAGATAACGTTTGATCACAGAATCCTTTTAATATAGTCTATTTATTAATGTCTTGCAGGGACTATTCCTCAGCATGCAGTCAGGAGATGAAAGGCTCCATAAGTAGGCAGAGTCCTAGAAATTGGGTATTTTTTAATGCTTCAAATTTAACCCTAATCTGTCAAGTATTATGAAATGATTTTATACAGAGAAATAATGAGATAACTTTTGTACTTTAAGAAATAATGTTCTGAGAGCTGTGCTGAGAGTTGGTATCATCTAGGAGAGAAGTGAGGAGGCCCAGAATTTAGGTGTCAACAGTGGGAATGGCGATGAGGGAAAAAA
Organism: Balaenoptera musculus; assembly: GCF_009873245.2. Classification (NCBI taxonomy): domain Eukaryota; kingdom Metazoa; phylum Chordata; class Mammalia; order Artiodactyla; family Balaenopteridae; genus Balaenoptera; species Balaenoptera musculus. The sequence continues at coordinate 52,221,976 of NC_045802.1, forward strand.
TATGAGAAAAAAATATAAAAAATATTAAAAAAAAATTTAGGGGGAAGCCACAGACCTTGGTAACTGATTGAATGTGTCAGGGTAACTGACAGTGTTCTCATGTGAGGGGCTAAGAATACCAAGATAGGGTGAGCTGAAGGAGAGACATGTTTGTGGGATGTGAGCCAGCAAATTCAGGTTCAGGCCTGTTGAGTGTACCTGTGTGATACCCAGGCAGAGATGCCAGGCAAGCAGTTGAATAAATGTCCTCAACACACTGGCTTACGCTGTGGGAATAGATCAGGAAGTCTAAATTGGCAGCTGAAGCCATGGCTTTGGATAAAGTCACCAAAAGCAAAATGTTCAGGAAAAAAAGAGCATAGACCCAAGAACAAAGGCCTAGGGAACTAAGGTTTTAAACAGTGGGTAGAGAAAGAATTGCTTAATATTGAGCACCAGAGGTGTGGGAGTATACTGAGAAATAACAATGTCATAGAAGTTTTAGCAGAAGAGCAAGACTTAGGAATTCCTACCTGTTCGTCTCAGAGCTCCTTTCAAAGTGATTGCCTCTCACAGCTCACTGCTGAGTGAAGCACCCTAGATGGTTCATCATCAGATACATAGATGAGCAGGTTCTGGGCCACATGTTTTTTTCACCCAAGTGCAGTCAATTTACAGACAGGCCTAGGTTCTGAAAGAAAGCCCTGGTGTGAGAACCTTACTCAAATGGGTCAGTAATGACCAAGTAGGTCAGTAGGACTCTCTTTACCAGGAATCGGGGGTTATACAGACAGAGGTGGCAGCAGGTGTTGAATTTTGTGCCTCCACCCAAATTCATATGTTGAAGTTCTAACTCCCAATATCTCAGAATGTGACCTTATTTGAAAATCGAGTCATTGCCAATATAATTAGTTACAATGAAGTCATACTGGAGTAGGGCCCCATCCAATATGATGGGTAGCCTTATAAGAAGGGGAAATTTGGATACAGACAGCATGTTAAGATGAAGGCCGACATCAAGGTGATGCTTCTACAAGGTCAGGAACACCAAAGGTTGCCAGCAAACCACCATAAGGTAGGGGAGAAGCATGGAATGGATTCTCTCTCACAGCCCTCACAAGGAACCAACCCTGTTGACACCTTGATCTCAGACTTCTAGCCTTTAGATCTGTGAGACAATAAATATGTTGCTCAAACCAGTTTTTGTTATGGCAGCCCTAGCAGACTAATAATAGATGTAGGAGATGACAAACACAGAGAGAGAAGGCAGGCCACAGGATCCACAAGGTAGCCAGTACCATGTACAAGCAGAAGCCATGAAAAAGAAGAGGTGGTGAGGTGGTTGCTTGGAAACAGAAGGAGCTGTAAAAGCAGAACTGAATCTCTAGTGGTCGAGCATGAAGGTAAAAGTCCACAGATTTCAGCTACTGAAGGGGGAAATGAGGTGACTTAGTAAATTAGGGGTGAGTTAAGTCCTGAATCACGTTCTGGTCCCTAAACTGTGCTCTGGTCTGAGACTTTTCTAATATACTGCTTTTCCTGTTAAGGGGTCTCATAGTTTAGGTTTTAACTCTGAGATCTGGTTACACAGTCAAGAGTCTTGCCTTCCTCTTGTCTAGGTGTATTCTCTTTGTGACTTACCTGTATTAAGTATCTATTGCTGCGTAACAAATTACCCCAAAACGAACGGCTTAAAACAACAAATATTTACCATCTCACAGTTCGTGTGGGTTAAGAATCTGGTTGCAGCTTAGCTGCGTGCACCTGTCTTAAGTTCTCTTACAAGACTACAATTCAGGTATTGTATTCAGGGCTGTGGTTTCCTCTCAAGGCTCAACTGTGGGAGGATCTAATTCCAAGGTCATTTCTGTGCTTGCCGGCGGGATTCAGTTCCTCCATGGTGTTGCACTGTGAATCTCAATTCCTCTCTGACTGTTGACCAAAGGGTTCCATCAGTTCCTTGCCAAGTGGGCGTCTTTATAGAATGGCTGTCATGGCAGCTGGTTTCATGAGGGCAAGCAAGCAAGAGGTCAAGTGACTATGGCAAGGTGGAAGTCACTATCTTTTTGAACCTAATTTTAGAAGTAGCATCCCATCACCTTTGACATAGCTATTCATTAGAAACAAGTCACTAGGTCCAGCACACACTCAAGGAGAGGGGATTACATATGGTGTGAATACCAGGAGGTAGAGATCACTGGGAGCCACGTCAGACGTTGCCTAATGCATCTCATCACTAGAAGGAAAATGAGGGAGGTGATCTCATTGCAAACCAAGGAGCCCAACTAATAGAAAACTCAGGTGAGGAGAAGTTTCCTGCCAAAGGCTTCAAAAAAGTCAAGTAAGAAAAGGGCCAAAAAGTGATCACTGGATTTGGCAACATCAACACTATCGGTTACCAGTAAAGACAGTGCAGAGAAGAGAGGAGTGGGGAAACCAGATAGTGGTGGGATGAGAGTGACCATGATTGGTAAGGTCGATGCAGAAAGTGTCACTTATGTTCAGGATGGTTGGTGTTTTAGTTTCCTATTGATGCTGTAACAAGCCACTACAAACTTAGTGGCTTAAAAAAAGACAAATTTATTATCTTCAGTTCTAGAAGTCAGAAATCCTAAAAGCCAGTTGTTGACAAGGGGCATTCCTTCTGGAGGCTCTAAGGTACAATCTGCTTCCTTGCCTGTTCCGTCTTCTAGAGGCTACCCACATTCCTTGGCTCACAGCCCCTTCTTCCATCTTCAAGGCCAGCAGTGTTGTATCTTCAATGTCTTTCTCTCTGGCCTCTGCTTCCACCACCACATCTCCTTCTCTGACTCTAACCTTCCTGCTCTTCCTGCTTTTATAAAGCCATTGTGATAGATTGGGTTTACCTGGATCATCTAGGATAATGATCATCTAGGACAGGTAATCTGTCCATCTCAAATTCCTTAACTTAATCCCATTGCAAAGTCCATTTTGCCACGTAAGGCAACATATTTCCAGTTTCTGGAGATTAGGTGGTAGACATCTTGAGAGGTCATTATTCTGTCTATGACAGTTGGCTAGAGTGGGAAGAAAAAAGATAATATCTCGGAGCTTGGAGTTCAGGAAAATTATTTTGCAAACTGGATAAATTTGTCCATTTTATCATATAACAGGCTCTGTGGATACACAAATGAACAGTTCAGTCTCTCCTGTTGATGAACTCAGAGCACTCTTGTAAAAATCCTATAAATTTGAATGGAACTAAATGATGTCTAAGTCTCTTCACCCTTTTCAAATATTCTAAATTATAAATGTAAAAACGTGTACTTCTGTTTGGTGGTTGATTGTGAGGTCAGACTTCTCAAACGAGTATTTGTTCTCCTTTCTGTCTAGCTGAATAACTGACTTTGAATATTTTGCTTAGGGAATTGGAGTCTATGTATTTTAAATCAATGCATGGAATTGCCAAATCCAGTTCACATGACAGGAGATAGTAGGGCATTGATAGAAACTGGATATTTTATTTATATATCTTTAAATCTGGAGGTTGTTAGGCAATAAAACTGCCTTTGGATATTATTACCTATTTATAAAATATGCCATTTTCATTTCAGGCTTACTGGGCCTATTCTTGTACTGTAGTAAATGAATACATTCTATCTTAAAAATGAAACTCAGGTTCATGGGATAAATTGAAATATTTAATAGAAACATGCAAACACCACACACTGCCATTACCATATAGTAAATAATATACATGAATAAAAATAGTGAAAAAATGAGGAGCTAAAATGTCATCTTAATTTTTATCAAGTGTGTTGATTAGTAAGGAAAAAAATTTTAAATGTAAGTATTTGATGAGTTACAAACTCTTTGCCTGCAGCAGCAATTGAATAATTTGGAGTCTCACAATACATTAAAAGAAAAGTAGAGAGTATTGCTGACCATGCACAGAGTAAATATAAGTAGATATCACCCCTGTTCTCATTAAAGAAATTATACATTAGGTATAGAGGCAAGAGAGATCCACACAAATATGTACAGATATATTCAATAATGATAGGGGAATTCACCATAGGGTTAAAGAATGGCTAAGGGAAGGAGGGAACACATTTAAAATTCAGTAAGGAGATCATAGGAAGAATTTCTTAACTGATATTCTTCCAAGGAAGGAGTAGAATATTCCTCTCCTGTGCTTTTTTTAAACCCAAATTTTATTATGAAAATTTTCAAACATAAATTTTAAAAAATTATTATTTTACTATACTTACTTTATCCATTTACCATCCATCAATTCTTCAAAGCTTCTCTTTTTTTTTAACTATTATTTTATTTTGGAACATAGTTGATTAACAATGTTGTTTTAGTTTCAGGTGTACAGCAAAGTGATTCAGTTACACATATACATGTATTTATTCTTTTTCAAGTTCTTTTCCCATTAAGGTTATTACAGAATATTGAGCAGAGTTCCCTGTGCTATACAATAAGTCCTTGTTGGTTATCTATTTTAAAGCTTCTTAAGGACAGTATGACACATAGTTTGGAAATAATGAAATTGTGCAAGAAGATGCCTTAGATCCCTGATTCTCTGTGTGGGAGGGGAGGCGGGGAGAGGTGTGGTAGGTTCTGAATCACCCCACTTGCCTCCCCATCTCTGAATCGCAGCTACTGGTACAGATGTTTGTGTTTTAGGGAAGCAAAACCATGAAAAGAGCTGCTGGCTTATGTGATGTTTTAGTCTTTCTACTAATCCTCTAATTCCACCCAAATATTCAATTACCTTTACCTCCCAGTCTCCCCAATTCATATCTTCTTTTCTAATCAGAACAACTACCTCATTGACTCAAGAAAAGGCCTTCACTTTTTAAACTTTTACCTGGAATATCTAACATCTTCTACTCCTCTTATATTAATTTAGCATACTTCTTTAACACAGCTCAGAAACCTTCTCCTGTATGAGGTCTTCCCTGTGCGTTCTTGTTGCTCTCCTATTTTCTGGGAATTTCCTTTTTTGTTCTTTAAGTCCATAGTCTAGACAGTAAAATGGAGCACTGCATTTTGTAAAGTCTTATATAATTTGACATCTCATTTGTGAGCTTATATTTAAGCTGCTCCCTCCCTCCTCACCATCCCCCCACCCCTCATAGCACACTGTGAACTTTAGTCAAAACTTGCCTGATAGGCTGCTTTACATGAGTTCAGGAACTCATGGTGGCCAGACGATTGTCATTGAGAGGCACATCAACTCTTTATTACTGAACTCTGTGTCACAGTCTTTCCCCATGAGATTAGACTTCCTATACCAAAAGACAATTTTTCGGAAAGAAAACTACAAATCGCATTATTGCCAATCCTGCCCATTTATAAGAATATATTCTGATTGGGTATGCAACTTTGCCAGAAATTGCCAGTTTGTTCTCAGATCTATTTCCCCACTTTTGCAATTCTCCTCTGCATTTTAGGGGACTGAACTCTGAAAACTACATTTTCCAGGATTCCTTGCCCGTGGCTTCCTGCCAAGTTTGGCCAGTGGGAGGCACTGGTGGGAAAATGGAAGTTAAAAGCAAGGGAACTTTCTTCCCTTCCCCCACCCCAGCCCCTCCCAACTCCTGTTTGGGTAGCACCTGACAGAGACCCTGTCGCCTCCAGGTATTCATTTCTTGTCAAAAAGCATCTCCTTCCATGCTCCCTGCTTGAGAGCAGCCTCCATCTTGTTTTAAATTCCCACCGCAATGGCCAGTTCCTAAGATCTCATCCCCATGTCGTTCAGCCTTTGGTGTTGTAGCTGCTTTTTGCCGTTGTGGATCTCTGAGTTGCCTTAAAGTTCCCTGTTTGGCTTTTTGGCTCCTCCTACACCTCTATCTCTAATCCCACAAATTAAATCTCTTCTGTTGAATTACCAAGTATGGGTTCTGTTTTCCTGACTGAACTGTGACTGAAACAATATCAGTGTCTCATCTCTCTCCTCTTCCCCAAGGAGACATGTGATCTGTAGTACTTCAGTGTTTAAGTACAAAGATACTTAAGAGGAAAAGGAGATTAAGATTTTGTACTGGACGGAAGAGAAAATGTACACATGCATAATATCCATATGCTTAATTTGGAATGTGTCCAGTATTTTCATCTGAATTTTTATTTTTGGTCACATCATTAGTCTCGGGCTCTCCCAATTCTGAAACAGACGTGGTTTTCCCACTTTTGTCTTGAATATGTTTCTGCATCTTGTACAATGACGTGACGCTTATCTTAACAGAGTTGACACAAAAACCAAGTCCCCACCACTACCATCTAAGAACAAATCGTATCTTTCTATTCTTCCTTGGCACCAAAGAGCTGCTCAGAGTAAATCATGAATTCACTCAGGGATACAGGAACTCTGGGCTAGGATCTATGGACAGGAAGGGAAAGAGAGCAAGAAAAGGATTGAGTCCTGCCACGAAACCTGTCCATGACGTGATAATGAGACAAGCTCTCTTCCAGATCCCCTCCTTGGCTTCCTTTGGAAACTATTTTCTCAGCTACAGCTCCTGCATTCGAGATTTCAGCAGCTGGCAGCTCTCCAGGTTAGCACTTCATTTCACACAACAGCTCTAATTTTCAAATATTGACTTGAGGACTTAGTCTCCCTGGTGCCAACTCAATTCCTAAATAGTATTGCATTAAAGCTTTGATTATTATGATGTACTATTGGGGGTTCCAGTTATCAGATTAAATTCATCTTTATGGAATTTCTTTTATTGTAGTTCACCAAAGGTACCACACTTGTATGTGGTCTGACATAAAGGATACCAAATCCATTTTTTAATGTGCATTATGCAAAGGTTAATATTTTAAATGTACTTGAATTATACAAATTACTTATCCAGGATGATGAATGTTGTGTAACTGGACACATGGTAAATAAAATTGTGTGCTGTCCATTTTGGATATGAAAAATAGTCTGCTTTTAGTATTTTAGAGGCAGAGGCATTTTCACTAGGCTGACATCAGAAGGCATACTCTGCATTTGATGAGGGGTCTTGGAAGAATAATACATGGCAAAAGGAAAATAAGATTAATATTTATGAGGTGTAATTGTTTTTCATAAGAAAGAATACTATATTACCACATTTCTTTTTTTTTTTTTAATAAATTTATTTATTTATTTTTGGCTGTGTTGGGTCTTCGCTTCTGTGTGCAGGCTTTCCCTAGTTGCGGCGAGCGGGGGCTACTCTTCATCGTGGTGCGCGGGCTTCTCATTGTTGTGGCTTCTCTTGTTGTGGAGCACAGGCTCTACACGTGCAGGCTCAGTAGTTGTGGCTCACGGGCTTAGTTGCTCCGCGGCATGTGGGATCTTCCCAGACCAGGGCTCGAACCCGTGTCCTCTGCCTTGGCAGGCAGATTCTTAACCACTGCACCACCAGGGAAGCCACCCACATTTCTTAAATGTGAAAAAAAATCTGATAATTACCATGGAGAACAGTATATTTTAATAAAATGTTCAAAACACAGTGGTAAAAGTAGGTACTAGACTTTATACTCAAGAATTAAGGAAATCAAAGATAACTTATTGAGCAATAGGTTATGAGGAACACAATTCAACTAAATAACTTTGTTTCTTTTTTTGTTTCCATTTTGGTTTGGTAGTCTTGAGAATAAATGGTTGGGGAGATGAAACAGACTGATTAAACTAGGAACTTGTTTATAAAGACCATGCATTTCATGATTACAAAATAAAGTTTGGCAAAGTGGACAGAGCTGGGGAAGGGCATTCAAAGCAGTTGGAATATTATGTACAAAGTCTTAAAAATGGATAGCATTTCCCCTGCAGAGATTACAGTAGATCCTTTACTACTGGAGGAACCATTTCCAGTAGAAGGACAACAGTGGGGAAGAAGGTGTGAGAGGCAGGATTTATGAGCCAGGGACCTCCAGCGCTGTGTTCAGAAGCTTGGCCTTTATCGATGGGCAGATAGGAGCCATCAGCATGTGTTAACTCAGGGACCCACTGGGCCAACTCTGCCACATTGGTAAGCACTGGGGAAGATGGGATGAAAGGTAGAGAATGTGGAGAAAACAATAATGCAGAAGCTACTGCAATAATCCAAGGGAGAATTGATGAGAGCTGAATTAAGAGAGAGACGGTGGAGATAAAAGGTGTGCATGAGGTGTGGTGGTGAGATTTAATAAATATTTTAGAATAAAAATTAAGATGATCTATGTCCCTCTTATTAACTCCCCACATATCACTAGTTTTAATGCATATCAGTAGAAGCAAAACATAGATAAAGGTGTGCAGGCAACAAATGACCATCTTTCAATTATTTATTTGGGTTTAATTCAAAAATAGATCTGCTCAACACCATTAAACGATCTTACCATTAGAAAATAATTAACAACCCAAAACCTATGGGATGCAGCAAAAGCAGTTCTAAGAGAGAAGTTTATAGTAATACAATCGTACCTCAAGAAACAAGAAACATCTCAAATAAACAACCTTACCTTACACCTAAAGCAATTAGAGAAAGAGGAACCAAAACCCTCAAAGTTAGCTGAAGGAAAGAAATCATAAAGATCAGATCAGAAATAAATGAAAAAGAATTGAAGAAAACGATAGCAAAGATCAATAAAACTGAAAGCTGGTTCTTTGAGAAGATAAACAAAATTGATAAACCATTAGCTAGACTCATCAAGAAAAAAAGGGAGAAGACTCAAATCACTAGAATTAGAAATGAAAAAGGAGAAGCAACAACTGACACTGCAGAAGTACAAAGGATCATGAGAGATTACTATAAGCAACTATATGCCAATAACATGGACAACCTGGAAGAAATGGACACATTCTTAGAAAAGCACAACCTTCCGAGACTGAACCAGGAAGAAATAGAAAATATAAACAGACCAATCACAAGCACTGAAATTGAAGCTGTTATTAAAAATCTTCCAACAAACAAAAGCCCAGGACCAGATAGCTTCACAGGCAAATTCTATCAAACATTCAGAGAAGAGCTAACACCTATCCTTCTCAAACTCTTCCAAAATATAGCAGAGGGACGAAGATTCCCAAACTCATTCTACGAGGCCACCATCACCCCGATACCAAAACTAAAGATGTCACAAAGAAAGAAAGCTACAGGCCAATATCACTGATGAATATAGATGCAAAAATCCTCAACAAAATACTAGCAAACAGAATTCAACAGCACATTAAAAGGATCCTACACCATGATCAAGTGGGATTTATCCCAGGGATGCAAGGATTCTTCAATATATGCAAATCAATTAATGTGATACACCATATTAAAAAATTGAAGGAGAAAAACCATATGATCATCTCAATAGATGTAGAAAAAGCATTCGACAAAATTCAACACCGATTTATGATAAAAACCCTCCAGAAAGTAAGCATAGAGGGAACGTATCTCAACATAATAAAGGCCATATATGACAAATCCACAGCCAACATCATTCTCAATGGTGAAAAATGGAAACCATTTCCTCTAAGTATCAGGAACAAGTCAAGGATGCCCACTCTCACCACTATTATTCAACATAGTTTTGGAAGTTTTAGCCACAGCCATCAAAGAAGAAAAAGAAATAAAAGGAATCCAAATTGGAAAAGAAGAAATAAAGCTGTCACTGTTTGCAGATGACATGATACTATACATAGAGAATCGTAAAGATGCTACCAGAAAACTACTAGAACTAATCAATGAATTTGGTAAAGTAGCAGGATAAAAAATTAATGCACAGAAATCTCTTGCATTCCTATACACTAATGAAGAAAAATCTGAAAGAGAAATTAAGGAAACACTCCCATTTACCATTGCAACAAAAAGAATAAGATACCTAGGAATAAACCTACTTAAGGAGACAAAAGACCTGTATGCAGAAAACTATAAGACACTGATGAAAGAAATGAAAGAGGATACAAACAGATGGAGAGATATACCATGTTCTTGGATTGGAAGAATCAATATTGTGAAAATGACTATACTACCCAAAGCAATCTACAGATTCAATGCAATCCCTATCAAACTACCAATGGCATTTTTCACAGAACTAGAACAAAAAATTTCACAATTTGTATGGAAACACAAAAGACCCCGAATAGCCAAAGCAATCTTGAGAAAGAAAAACAGAGCTGGAGGAATCAGGCTCCCTGACTTCAGACTCTACTACAAAGCTACAATAATCGAGACACTATGGTACTGGCACAAAAACAGAAATATAGATCAATGGAACAGCATAGAAAGCCCAGAGATAAACCCACGTACATATGGTCACCTTACCTGTGATAAAGGAGGCAAGAATATACAGTAGAGAAAAGACAGCCTCTTCAATAAGCGGTGCTGGGAAAACTGGACAGCTACATGTAAAAGAATGAAATTAGAACACTCCCTAACACCATACACAAAAATAAACTCAAAATGGTCTAAAGACCTAAATGTAAGGCCAGATACTCTAAAACTCTTAGAGGAAAACATAGACAGAACACTCTATGACATAAATCACAGCAAGATCCTTTTTGACCCACCTCCTAGAGAAAGGGAAATAAAAGCAAAAATAAACAAATGGGACCTAATGAAACTTAAAAACTTTTGCACAGCAAAGGAAAACATAAACAAGATGAAAAGACAACCTTCAGAATGGGAGAAAATATTTGCAAATGAAGCAACTGACAAAGGATTAATCTCCAAAATTTACAAGCAGCTCATGCAGCTCAGTATCAAAAAAACAAACAACCCAATCCAAAAACGGGCAGAAGACCTAAATAGACATTTCTCCAAAGAAGATATACAGATTGCAAACAAACACATGAAAAGATGCTCAACATCACTAATCATTAGAGAAATGCAAATCAAAACTACAATGAGGTATCACCTCACACCGCTCAGAATGGCCATCATCAAAAAATCTACAAACGAAAAATGTGTGGAGAAAAGGGAACCCTCTTGCACCTTTGGTGAGATTGTAAATTGATACAGCCACTATGGAGAACAGTATGGAGGTTCCTTAAAAAACTAAAAATAGAACTACCAGACGACCCAGCAATCCCACTACTGGGCATATACCCTGAGAAAACTATAATTCACAAAGGGTCATGTACCACAATATTCATTGCAGCTCTATTTACGATAGCCAGGACATGGAAGCAACCTAAGTGTCCACCTACAGATGAATGGATAAAGAAGACGTGGCACATATATACAATGGAATATTACTCAGCCATAAAAAGAAAGGAAATTGAGTTATTTGTAGGAGGTGGATGGATCTAGAGTCTGTCACACAGAGTGAAGTAAGTCAGAAAGAGAAAAACAAATACCGTATGCTCACACATATATATGGAATCTAAAAAAAAAAAAAAGTTCATGAAGTTCATGAACTTCATGAAAAGTTCATGAAAAGTTCATGAAGAACCTAGGGGCAAGATGGGAATAAAGATGCAGACCTACCAGAGAATGGACTTGAGGACACGGGGAGGGGGAAGGGTAAGCTGGGACAAAGTGAGAGAGTGTCATGGACATATATACACTACCAGATGTAAAATAGATAGCTAGTGGGAAGCAGCCACATAGCACAGGGAGATCAGCTCGGTGCTTTGTTACCACCAAGAGGGGTGGGATAGGGAGGGTGGGAGGGAGGGAGATGCAAGAGGGAAGAGATATGGGGATATATGTATATGTATAGCTGATTCACTTTGTTATAAAGCAGAAAGTAACACACCACTGTAAAGCAATTATACTCCAATAAAGATGTTAAAAATCGTTCTGAAGAACCTAGGGGCAGGACAGGAATAAAGACACAGACGTAGAGAATAGACTTGAGGACATGGAGAGGGGGAAGGGTAAGCTGGGACGAAGGGAGAGAGTGGCATGGACATAAATACACTACCAAATGTAAGATAAATAACTAGTGGGAAGCAGCTGCATAGCACAGGGAGATCAGCTCGGTGCTTTGTTACCACCTAGAGGGGTGGGATAGGGAGGGTGGGAGGGAGACGTAAGAGGGAGAAGATATGGGGATATATGTATATGTACAGCTGATTCACTTTGTTATTCAGCAGAAACTAACACACCATTGTAAAGCAATTATACTCCAATAAAGATGTTTAAAAAAATAAAAGAAATATAAAAAAAGAAAATAATTAACAATATTTCAGTCTGACCTCTTCTACCGATGCATAAATCTCATTTATGAATCTAACAGATAATCATCAGTCTTGGCTTGATCCTTCAAGTGACCATCACTCTATATTCTGCCTTTCTTTTATGGTACCGCCTGTTATTGGTCATTTCTCCCTTATGTTAATCAGAAATTTATCTTGCTGAAACTCTTACCCATTGGCCCTTGTTCCTTACTCTGTGATACTAAGAAAGAGTCTAAATTCCATTTTGTCTGCTCTTCTTCAGACATTTAAAGATGGTAGTAATTTTTCCATCAATTTTTCTTTGGCTAATCATCCACATTTACTTTATTTGCAACTTCAAAGTCTTTACTCAGGTTCTCCTTATTTGATGTCAATACCCCTCTTATAATATGGGCTCAGAATTCCACAGTATTTCAGATGTGCTCAGATCAGCTCAGGGATGTGGATCCTGGGCCAATTCTTGGTCAATAGGGCAGAATTCATATCTCAAAGCCTTACCTATCTGTTCTACATGTTAGTTACTGACACCATATCGCTTCTTTACCACCTTTCTCCATATTTATATCACATGGTCCATGATCCCTTCAAGATTTCTTGAGAATGAGTAGGAGAACTGGAATTCTTTTTAGGGAAATTTTATTTTCATTCACTTTAGAATGATGTCAAGTCTTCGGAAAACAATAAAGACGTATATTCTCACAAAATCTTGAATAATGCCTTGACTCCTACCAACTGCAGTAAATGACTCCTTGTGGAGCCATTAAATTAGAACTGGGGCAAGGGAATTCAATTGTAGAGAGGGCAAAAGAAAGTTCGGTTAATCCCAAAATATATGGTTCCAGAGGTGGTAGCTGTCTACTTAACAGCCTGTCAACAGCTAAGCACTTTGCTGCTTGACACATACACCTTTCATCTTTCACTGGCCTTTCCTTCTTCCATTCTTGTTTAGCCAGCACATAACTGATTCCCTCTTCCCTCTAAACATTCACTCATTTTTATTGTTTCATTCTGAATCCCCTCCAAGCTGTCATCCTATTTCTTTTATCTAAATGTTCCAAACTGTTATAAAAATAATCAGAAAGGAATATCTGATAATTGTTTGATGGCAATACTGTTAATATTAAATACTCCCTGAGCTCCACTACATTTAACTCTGCACATGACCTTCAAAAACTTCAGCTGCTACTCTCAAGGGGTTTCCATACCAGTAGGCAAAGTATAGAAAGCTATATAGTGACTTTGCTCACATCCTCATGCCTTGTATAATCCATACTGAAATAATCTTCCAAGTCCACAGTATTGATTGTTGCCTATGAACAGCCCTATTAGGAGGCGTGTCATGGGGGAAGGAGCAGATTACCGATGGCACATAAGGCTGGCCCACATGAAACTGGCACAGCAAGATTTAACAGTGTTGTCCAGGGTTGTTAGTCTGGAGGGTGTCTGATGATCTTACTTAGCAAGTGAGATGGCATTGCCCAAATGCATGATGGGTTCTAAGTTCAGACACTATGCTGGGGAAAACTGTCTCTTCAAGTGACATTACAACTACCCACCATCCAAGGTAGTACCAATGGCCCAGCTCGTGCAAATAGAAAATGACCACCAGAAAGACCCCAGGCTTGATACACTCGGGTTAGAGAGAGCTCTGCAGCATTTTGCAGAACACACTAGAAGAAAGCCAAGCCTGTCACAGGAATCCATGATAAAAGGCTTTATTGTCAAAGCTTGCACTTTGAGCAACTGCTTGAGGGAAACCAAGATCCAGTAACATGCATCCAGAAGCAAGAAACAGACCTCACAGAACACACTGCAGCAGTCGTAAGAAAACATGGGGACATCCTGAATCTGAATTATCCTCTTTCTGCATGATGACTAAAAATTTGTTAGTAAAACTGCTGTTATCACAATTTCCATCCTTCCTAGGGTTCACTTAAATTAGGTGTCTAAGAACAGGGGCTCTCAGCTTTGGCATTATTGACAGTTTGGAGTGAATAATTCTTTGCTGTGGGACCTGTCTTATGCAGCGTAGTGGATTTAGCAGCACCCCTGGTCTTTACCCACTAGGTCCACTAGCACTACCCTTACAACCTTGGATTAGTTACTTACATTTTCTAAGGCTCAGTTTTCTCATCTGTAAGATGAGGATGATAAGAATACTTATCTTATAGGGCTGTTGTGAAGACTGAAGTTACATATGAAGCTCAATTAGCAGGGTGCCTACATGTAGCAAGCCCAAGATATATCTTAGCTATTTTTCATTGGTTTCTACATAGTTTACATTACAGAAGGGGGGTTCAATGTCTTCTCAACATCTTCCTTAGTCAATTTCTCAAGTTAGAGACCCCTTTCAGATATTGTTGAAATTGAAACATAAATCCTATGAGAACTATGTGATTTTTCTACTCAATATCTTTGACCCAAGAGAAGATAAATCAGGAAAGATGACCCAGGTACCACAAACTGTTGTCAAAACGAGGCTTATTCTATTTCAGTGTGCAATATTTTACTCAAGATTGAAAGAAAAAGGGGTGAACATCTGAGTGAAGAAAGAGAAAAAGTGATGGTTGTTCTAAAAGGATTCTTAGATTATAAATCCTAGAGGACAAAGATAAGGGTCTGCAAGGGATATTGTGTCTGCTTTGACTAGTTTTTTGATAATGATGAAGAATACCAGAACGTGGTAGTTTAAAGAAGACACACTATGATTCTGTTTTCTTTAAGATTATACACTACCAAATATAAAATAGTTAGCTAGTGGGAAGCAGCCGCATAGCACAGGGAGATCAGCTCGGTGCTTTGTGACCACCTAGAGGGGTGGGATAGGGAGGGTGGGAGGGAGACGCAAGAGGCAGGGGATATGGGGATATATGTATACATATAGCTGATTCACTTTGTTATACAGCAGAAAGTAACACAACAATGTAAAGCAATTATACTCCAATAAAGATGTTAAAAAATATATAACAAAATAAACACAAAATAATAAAATAAAAAATAATAATAATAAAATAAAATTCATTCCATAAACTCTTGTTGAACAAATTACTTGGTCAACCTGGTAAGTTTGTTCCTAGAACAAATCATTGAAGTTAAAACGTAAGCTCAGGCAAGCTTGTCTTTGTGTGTTTCATCTACTGTCAGATTGGATTTCTTCTTTCTCTGTTACCACATTTCCCTCCCACGCACAAACACCCAGAGGCCCAGCATCAGCCAGTAATTCCTCCCCTCCAAGCTTCATCAACATACAAAGGGAAAGCTCCTAGTTAGAGGAAATAATCTGGTAGAGTGTATTGGCTAGAAAATTAATTCAGAATAGCTGGGAAATGAATAATGACAGTGGTTTGAAATGTGACTGGAGCCCTGCTCAGGAAAAAGAAAAAAAAAAAAAAGACAGAGGAGAATCTGTGATCATGATATATAGAAGTTTATCCATTTAGAAGGAGTCATCCAGGGACACTAGAAAGATCAGGGTTAAGACACATCTCAGAGTCTTAACCAGAGATAGTAGAAACATCATAAACAGAGTACCAATGAAATTGTAAGAGGTATTAATTGGGTAGATAATATGAACACAAGAGAAGTTATAGAAGTGGGACAAAAGGACTTGTGAAAAATAGCAATATCAAGAAAGAAAGACTGTCCAAATAGGAAGATGAAGTCTAATATACTTGGAAGCAAGTTCATTTTAAAACCTCTATATTTAATTCCATTCCATTAATAATGCAGTACATCTGGGAAGAAGCCTTTGGAAGAGAGTAGTACTTAGAGATTTAAATATGATCCTGATTAAACCCCAAAAGTAGATATGATTTTGCAGTGTGAATCTGGAGATATTGCCAATGTGACCTGGGCTGGAGACCCAGCCATACAGATAAGAAAGGAACTATTTGGTTTTTGTTTGTTTGTTTGTTTTTTACTATTTTAAAGCAATAGATCCCTTGACGGGGACCTTGTTCAAAAATTGAAATGAACTAGAATAGTGTCCAAGCAAACTACATGAGAGCTACATTAAAGAACAAGCAGAACAAATATAAAATAAAACATGATCATTGATGAATAAGATGACCTTTTAAAACTTGTCAATTCAGTTTAAGGCGTTGTGCTAGGCATTGCAGTTATAAAGCTCAATCATAGCGCAGGTAAGAGAAATAAGTTATAGTTCTTGTTCATAAGAAGATCATAATCTAATGAGTAAAAGAAGTATTTACACCAACCAATGTGTGTATGTGGGTGGGCGTAGACTTCATGTTCTTTGAAGGTACAGAGTAGGAAGACATTCAGTGATTCTAGACAAATATTAGGAAAAGCAACAGACAGAGGCATACGAATAGGACATTGACAGAGAAGTGGCTTTTGGAAAGGTGGATGAGGACCGTAGGCTGACTGAGGGAACAGAATGAGTGATGGATGGAAGGCAGACTAGACAAAGGGAACCGATGGTCAAAAGGCAGAGGGCAGAGGGCCAGTGTAAGGGAATAGAGTGAATAAAGAGCAGAGGGCAGGACAGAGCATAGGAACAGGATGGTGATGGGCAGACACCTCTCTGCTGGAAAAATGACTGAAAGACTGCGTTTTCATGGGAAATAGCTGAACAGTTTTTTAAACAAGTGCATCACTATTCCAGTAGACAAAAATGATTTCAACTTGGAAATAAATGTGTTTAGAATGACTGATTAGGTGGAAATAATCGTATTTTCTAAATTCTACAATTTCAAATTGCATTACTCAGGTGAGAGCAGATGATGAAATGTCTTAACATAAAGGTCCAACAGGTGCAGTAGAGAAGCGGCACAGGGTAAGAGTAAGACCCGGGTGAATCCCGGCTCTGTAACTCTATACCGCTGATCATGGGGAAGTTATTTAGACTTGCTGAGCTTAAGTTTTGTTTCTTGTAGAAATACGGAAAATAATTCCTACTTCTTAGGTCACGCTGTAATTAGGTTTCAGCAAAATAATGCTTATAAATCTTTTGTTACAGTGCTATTCACACAGTAAGTGCTCGATCAGTAATAGCTGTATTGTTATTATTACTAATATTATTATTTTCTGATGATATGATACTGGGGCACAATAAATGTGAGCTATAAAAAGTTTAAAATCTTAATTATATTTTATATTAAAGTACGGATTTCCTTACTTTTTAAAATTTACTCCCTTGTCATAAATCAAAAATGTATGAACAGAAGCATTTACCCTTTGAAACTACTAATGACTGCAATCACATCAGGAACGTAATTGCAGCAGCCCCTTGGATATCTGGAAATATTTACCTCTTCCTCCCTGTTCCTACTTAAGGCCTTCAGATAACATGCTCTAGGAAGAATGAATACACGTATTATATCATAAGTTTAATATCACATGAGTTAATGTGAACTAGTTTCATCTTCCAAATACCAGGGTTTCATTTCTTTATAAAGGAAACAGTTACTTACTGATATTCACTGACCATGTTGGTGTGAATAGCATTGAATTAGATGCCAAAGTACATTAAAAATACTTGGACCTACTGGAAATATCTGGCAAAAATTAATATTTTTTCTCCAATAAATAATTTTAAAGGAAAAGCAATGTATTTATTTTCCATATTTAATTTCTCTTTACTACCATCCCTGGTGGGGATGGGAGTGAGGGCAGTTCTTTCTTCTCTTTCTCTCCCTTAACTCTCCTTCAATAAATCACTTAAATCCCTTCCCAGCCTTGGCCAGCCCATGGTCTCATTCCTCATCACTGCATCTGCGAGCTCTTCAACAACACCCTGACTCTCCATTCCTGCATCCAACCTGTGACATCATGTGGGGTAAACCGCCCCCTGCCCACCCTGCCACATCTCCATCTCAGACACATCCATTGAATTCCCACTGACTCCAGGAAATAGATGACCTCCTCTCCCCTACATTCAAAACCACGTATAATCCAACCTGTTCAAGTCTGTCTTCCTCCCTCAGTTCCAATCAGGGTGGTCTCTTCAGTGACCATCAAGTATCCCATGGTTGTCTCTACTCCAAGTCTCGTTTATACCATAAAATACCTTTTCAACCAATAGGTCCTCCCTATCAACTAAATCCCACCTATCTGTTAAGCCCAGCTAAGACCCATCACCAAATGAGTTTAACGGCTTATAGCAGAGGTCCTGGAGAGCTGTAGACCTGAGTTTGAGGTCTGGCTCCTTATATTCTTCAATATTAACCTAGAGAAATTACTTAGTTTCTTGAAACCTCAGTTACTCTCATCTATAAAATGACTAAAATAATGATATTACCTCCCTCATAACACTGCTTTGAGGATTAAATGAGATAATGCAATGAAGGGATTAACAGTTTCTTGCATAAGTAGTAAGTAATGTTTGCTATATTTCTTTCTTTGATCACACTAGTCCCTTCTCCAAATTCACATTTGATAAAAGCTGGAGATTCAGTGTTATCACAACCAGGATTTTTAAAATGCTATTTAAGAAAAAATTATAAAAATATGTCCTAAAACATTAACAGCCTGATGTATATGTTTGGAAAAATTATGGGTTGTTTTGTTTTTTATCTAATTCTATATGTTTTCAAAATTTATGCAATTCAAATGCCTTGTTTTCATCATTGAAATAATCTTCCTTTTAAAAAAGTATTTAAATTACAAAGACAGGCAATAACAAATGTTGGCACGAGGGTGGAGAAATTAGAACCCTCATACGTTGCTCCTGGGAATGTAAAATAGTACAGATACTTGGAAAACAGTTGGGTGCTTTCTCAAAATGTTAAAACTAGAGTTACAATATAACCCAGCAATTCCACTCCTAGGTATCTACTCAAGGAAAGTGAAAGCATATGTTCACACAAGACTTGCGCACAAACGTTCATAGCAGCATTATTCATTATAGCCAAAAATTGTAAACAGCCCAAATGTCCATCAACTAATGAATAACTAAATCAAAAGAAGTAAATGCATCTAATGAATACTATTCAGCAATGAGAAGAAATGGAGTGTTTATGCATGCTACAACATGGATGGCCCTCAAAAACATGCTAGGTGAAAAGAGTCAAACACAGAAGAACACATGTTGTATGATTCCATGAATATGAAAAGTCCAGAATAGGCAAATCTGTAGAGACAGGAAGCAGATTAGGGGCTTCTGAGGGGTGGGGGTGGATGGTGGGGAGAAAGAAGGGTGGGAGGGATTGCGAGTAGGTACTTGGCAAATGTTGTTAAATGAACGAATGAATGAATGAAGAAATAAATGCTGTTGATTAATTTACTATGGCAGGGAACTGATGTGATCAATGAATATGACTAAGTCACTCTACTTATCACTTACCAAATACATGTTGAACACTTACTATGTCCAAATCTTTAGCCAAGTACTAGGGATAAAAAGATGAGTATGACCCAATTCCTTTTCTTACAGGTAACAATATAGTCCTCTAAGACAGGCATAAATTCAAGTAACATATTAAAGTATTTTAAGTTCCATGTTTTTTTATAATAGCAATAACAGCCAGGTGCTGGGTGACTGTAGTGAAGGGAACAAATAATCATATGAATAAGGTGTTTTATTTTTGAAGGAACCTTATAGAATGTTTAATTTTGATATGTTCCTGGACTGTCTTACACAATTTATTTTTGACCTCATCAAAAGTTTGTATGTGCTCGGCATCCTTACAAAGAATCAAGAACTTCCTGATGGCACAAAATTCCTTGGAATGCTACCAGAAACGTCCTTACTCAAATTCATACTGTTTGAAAAAAAAAACATGATTCCCTTGTTTCCATAAATATTTGAAGTATCATCAAAATAACCTAAGGCAGACAAGCTCTAATACTCAAGTATAATCATTCATTTCTTTCATGTCACTCTGATTTTCCTCACTTGAGATAAATGTGGTCTGACATATTGATTATCCATTCTTGGCCATGGGGGGACTCTTACTCGTATATTGATCTAACTGTTTGGTTAAGGGGAATTTTTTATATAGATGTCATATGATGCTTCAGAAACGTGGTGGTTCAAAAATAACATAACCCCACTAAACAAATGCTACTGACTGTCAGAGCTGCTCCTTTATCGGAAATAGACCCGGCACTCAGGTTTACTCTGGAAGGGTGCCATCCTCCTGGTCTGTCTGTTGTGGATCTGGCTGGCAAGTGCCAAGTGTTTCCGATTGAGGTGCCTCTCCTTAATGACACTTGTTGAAATCTTGAATTAACTTTATTGAAATGTGTAATTTACACATCATAAAATTCACCCATTTTAAGTTTACAATTCAATTATTTTTAGTAAATTTACTGAATTGTATAGCCATCACTATAATCCATTTTTGAAACATTTTATCACCCCAGTAAGATCCCCTGTTCCTATCTTCAGCCCTAGATAACCACTAACTTACTTTCTGTCCCCATAGATTTCACTTTTCTGTACATTTCATAAAAATGGAATCATACAATATGTGGCTTTTCATGTCTGGCTTCTTTCAATCAGCATAATATTTTTGAGGTTCATCCACGTTATAGCATACATCAAAAGTTTATTCCATTTTATTGTTGAATAGTATTCATTCATCAAGATGTGCCACATCTTGTTTCTCTATTTCATGGCTCTTTGGGTTGTTCCCACTTTTTGGCTATTATGAATAATGTTGCTATGAACATTTGTGTAGCAGTCCTTTTGGTCACCTATTTTGACTTCTCTTTGGGTGGATGCCTAGGAATGGAATTACTGGGTCATATGGTAATTCTAGCTTTAACTCTTTGAGAAACCATCCAACTGTTTTCAAAGTGGCTGCACTGTCTTATATTTTTATCAGTAATTTAGGAGGGTTTCCATTTTTTCACACCCTTGCCAACAATTATTATTATCTTTCATTTTATTATAGCTTTTTTTTTTTTTAGATTTTATTGATTGATTGATTGATTGATTGCTATGTTGGGTCTTCGTTTCTGTGCTAGGGCTTTCTCTAGTTGCGGCAAGCGGGGCCACTCTTCATCGTGGTGCTCGGGCCTCTCACTATCGCGGCCTCTCTTGTTGCAGAGCACAGGCTCCAGACACGCAGGCTCAGTAGTTGTGGCTCACGGGCCTAGTTGCTCTGCGGCATGTGGGATCTTCCCAGACCAGGGCTCGAACCCGTGTCCCCTGCATTAGCAGGCAGATTCTCAACCACTGCGCCACCAGGGAAGCCCCTATAGCTTTTTTAATGAGTGGAAAATGATATATCGTTGTGGTTTTGCTTTGCATATTCCTCATGACTAATGATGTTGACCATCTTTTCATGCACTTATTAGTCATTCTTGTATCTTCTTTGATGAAATGTCTGCTCAAATCCTTTGTCCATTATTTTGCTTAGGTTATTTATCTTCTTATTGTAAACATAATTCATATTTCTTTATATAAGTCCCTTATCAGATATATGGTTTGCAAAATTTTTATTTGTGGGTTTCTTTTAACTTTCTTGATGATGTCTTTTGAAGTACTAGTTTTTATTTTGATGATGTCTAATTTATCAAGTTTTTCTTTTATTGCTCATGGTTTTTGTGTCATATCTAAGAAATTTTTGCCTGACCCAAAGTCTCAAACATTTTTTTCTTACATTTTATTGCAAAATCTGTATAATTTTAGCTCTTACATTTTGGTTTCTGACCCATTTTTAGTTCATTTTTCTATATGGTATATATGGAAATTTTTCTACATGTAGATAAGGGCTAAGTTCATCTTTTTAAATTTGGATTTTCTATTTTCTCTGGACTATTTATTGAAAAGACTGTTCTTTTCCCATTGACCTGTCTTAGCACCTCTATTGAATATCAATTGACCATAAATATATGAGTTTATTTCTGGACTCTCAATTCTGTTTCATTGATTTATATGCCTATCTTCATGTCAATACTACACTATTTTCATACATACATTTTGAAGGTAGATGGAAACGTTTAACCTACAAGATTATTTGGGAATAACTAAATATATTCTGCCTTTTAAAAAGTCTTCCCTTTAATACCTATTGTAAGAAACAGCAAAATAAAACATAAGAAGACAAGGAAAATGAGAGTAGAATAAAATGAGACAAATAGGATTATTACACAAAATCTATACCACATATGTCTTTTACATTGCTAGCTATGGCTACCATTGTGACCCTGAGCTTGCCAACAATTCAATACTTAGCACAAATATTTTTCAAAAATAAAGGTGAAATAAGATTTTTTTCAGATATAAAAAAGCTGTAAGAATTAATCACCAACAAACCTCACTAAGAGAAATGTTAAATAAGTCCTTCAGCTAGAAGAAAAACGATGCCAGAGAGAAATATGGATGTGTACAAAGCAAAGAGAAGCACTGGAAATGATAATTACATGTGTAAAAATGTATTATTTTTCATTATCATTTAAATCAGTTTAAAAGGTAATTGACTAGGTAAAAGAAAATAACAGGGTAGTATGAAGTTTATAACATAAATATAAGTAAAATGTGTGACAAGAGTACTGAGGTTGGGAGAGGAGAAATTAAAGTGTACTCTTGCAAGCTTGTTATATCATACATGAATTGATATAAAACCACCTGAATGTAGACTGTGATAAGTTAAAAGTGTACACATTAAAGCATAATATAACCACTAAAATAATAAAACAGTTAGAGGTAATAAGCCAGCCAAGTAAATAAAGTGGAACCATAAAAATAGCAATCTGAAAGAGGTTGAAAAAGAGAAAAAAGAAAGAACAGATGGGACAAATAAGACAACAAATAGCTAAATGATCATTTTAAACCTAATCACAGCAATAATTACATTAAAAGTAAAAGGTCTAAAGTCTCCAATTAAAATGCCAATTGTCAGATTAGATTAAATATCAGACCCAAATATATGCTGTCTACAAGAAACACACCTTACAAATTGGCACAAATAGGTTTAAAGTAGAAATATTAATGGCTGTAAGGAGGTTTAGAATTAATATATGCATAGCACTTAGTAGGGTGTTCAATATTCAGTAAATACTTGGTAGAAATAGTTCTTAACATGTTTCCTGCTCTAAACTAGTCAGTTTAGGCTGATATAACAAAATACTGTAGAGTGGCTTAAACAATAAATACTTATTTCCCACAGTTCTGAAGACTGAGAAGTCCATATCAAGGTGCCAACAGATCTGGTGTCCAGTGAGGGCCCTTTTCCTGGTTTGTAGCTGGTCACCTTGTTGTCATTTCCTCATACGGTGGAGAGAGACAACGCACCCTGGTATATTTCTTTTCTTAGAAGGGGAAATCCCATCATGGGGGCTCCACTCTCATGACTTTATCTAAACCGAATAACCTCCTAAAACCCACCTCTAAAAACTATCGCATTGGGGATTAGTCTTCAACTATGAATTTGATGGGGAGATACAAACATTTAGTTCCTAGCAGTTGGTCAAGCTTCATTTGCCTTGTGAGACATTTGAGTGTCTTTCTCTCATGATGTCTAACATCTTCAATATCTTTGTTTCACTTAAGGACATCAATTCATCCTTTATAATGATTAGAGCGTAAGGTGTTTTGGTTTATTACTTACTGGGGCCAGTTATTTGGATGTGAGCTCCTGCATCACTACAGACAGCTGAGAGGTGTGGATGGGAAAACTTCTCTAACGTACTGACAAGTTGATCTGAGGATCAATCTCAAGGAGGTGACATAGGTGATCAGAACAGCTGCTACAATTTGGTTTAAAAGCTGATTCCTTAGCCCAGAATGCTAAAGATGGTTCTTCAGCATTTCACAAGCCAAAGGCAGCCATTTCTTGTATGGTCCTCCACTTCCACAAAACATTTTAGTTCTTTCAGTCTCAGTTCTCAGAGTATGAAAAAAGTAGGAGGAGAAGGAAGATTCAAACTACATTCTCAATGGTCGTGATGAGAAATTTGGCTTTTTAAGGGGGATTATAAAGATAATAAATGGTGAATGAGTTTTCAAAAACACTTGAGTAGTGTTATTAACTACAAATTATGGCATTCATAATATACATCTAGAAACTAATACAGAATTTTCGATAGCAATTCTCATATCTCTCTGATGGACTCTAAAATCATTATACATCTAATGGTTGAACCACTTTTGCATCTTCAAATTTCCAATATTTCCACCCATCACAAAAGATGCAAAAGGGCAAATAACCATGAAAAATCTATACTCAAATCCATATTTCATGTCAGAGGGCTCTCTTTTTCTCTCTTTGCAGTTTTTTACTGGATATCTGATGGGGGTCTCAAGAGGAAGTCTAATAGTTTCTTAACATTTTCCTTTATTTTTGGTGTGACTATATATTTATATTTATTGACTGCTATATTACCATGCTTTATTTTCATTCTGCTTTCCCTTTTACATGAAACTCCCTTTGTTTTTCCAAGATTTTAGTGGGATTTCTTTTCGTCTTGCAAACTGATGTGTTATTTCATCTAGATGTGAGTGAGCGTGCAGTCATTTGTATTCATTTCTTGAGAAGGAAAATGCTTTCAGTTTGCTTTTTTAATTTTGTGAGGTTGCACTGATCCATTTACACATTCTCCCTGCCAGCCTGACAGAGGTGGTTGTCTGTATAAAAGCTCAGATGATGGCTCTAGTGTAGAACAAAACTGATGTACGAAGATTAAACATGTAAACATCACCTTGCTGGTCCCTATGTCTATAGAACTTATTTTTAGCAAAGTCAGAGTTAGAAATTAAGTTATCATTGTTCTTGGTATGCCTTGGTGTGAAGAGATAAAAGGCTCATATTGTAGAAAACTTCCTCAAACCAGAATTTTCAGTCTCAGATATTGGGGTTCTGCTCCTTTACCCAATTCTAACCTTCCCTCTCACCTCTTTCTATCACTGTTACAACTAGTGACACCAGATGAACTCAGAATACACCCATACTTTTTGTTAAGGAGGAGATCCATAGATATTAAACTGAACTTTTTTAAGAATAGAAGAATGTTTTAAAAGAGAGTCCGTCATAGTGGAAAAGGGACAATTATTTAAAGAAGGCATATCTTTTGTTTTGTTTCCCACATGAATACAATATTGTCAAAATCTTTTCTTGATAATTAGCTCCTTAAACTGACATCCTTATTCTTGGGTACATGGATGGGCTTTAGGGGTGGAAGAACTATCCAAAGTATGTACAGTTTGTGTGTGTCTATGCTTGTGTATTTCTGCAGTAACTCCATAGTTTCCACTATATTTTCAATGGATCGATATACCAAACCCCCATTGTGTGCTCTTCCAAATCACCTCAGCCCCACATTGTATCCCCAACCCTTCTCCGGTCATCAATCCTGCACAAGTTTTGACCAGTCTTTTACCTGGACAACTCGAAAAGCACTTCACCTTGAGTCACACCCTTGACTCCTTTTATTCTACCCCAGGCCTTCTCTGATACCATTGGTGGCCATTTGTCATTCAGACCCATGAACATCACTGACCAATAGGTTCCGAGAACCAATAGAGCAGTGCTTCCATGCTTCATTTCCAAAGGAAAAATTCTGATTTCCATTTCATAGGATTTCTAAGGCCTCAAGCAGTAACCAACTCAAAAAACAGTTTTGAGTCAGCTTTCCCTCCTTCCTCACTCTCTCCTGTTTCAAGGAATCACATTCTAAAATAAGCTATTGGTACACAAACTTTCTCTCAAAAGGAACCCAAGCTAGGACTGCCAGTGAATTAAAAAGGATTAAGATCCACTCTCCAAGAACCTATAGAGTTTCCCACTTGAGTGTCATATTGTCCAAATCTTTCCTTTATTAAGGCCTATGACCATTGCATCTGAATTTAAATGCATATTGTACCCTTGTGATATTTTAGGTGTACCCCCTCTCTCATACAGCTTTCGGGCTCTTTGTTTATATAAAGTCTGAAATGAATTTTCTCTCCAAGTGGCAGAAAAATACTCTAATCATCATGCATCAAGGAGCCCATGTTAACCAGTGCCAGTTAACAAGTGCCCATTTAACCAGTGCCCATGACACTTTCTTTGCTCTGTTTCTTCATTACTAGACTTTAGTCATTTGTCACTGCTTTCTTAAATATATCTGTTCCAGCATGTGGTGGACAAGATTGTAAGATGAGACCCAGTGACCCACACCCTTGTATAAACCCCTTCCTTTGAGTGTAGGCAGGACCTGTGAATATGATGGGATATCCCTGCTCTGATTAGGTTAAGTGGTGAAGGTGAAGGGACTTTGGCAGATGTAATGAAAGATCTCTAAGCACTTAGTTGACTTTGAGTTAATCAAAGAGACAACTCAGGGTGAGCCTGACTTAATCATGCAAACTCTTTAAAAGAGGACTTAGGGCTTTCCTGAGCTCAAAGACTTCCATCCACTTCTCTTGAAGAAGCAGGCTGCCATGAGTTCTGTAGCTGCAAGGAAATGAATTCTGCCAACAACCACATGAGTTTGCAAGAGGACCTTGAGCCTCAGATGAACCTGAGCACTTTTATTGCAGTCTTGTAAGTATCTGAGTTAAGGACCCAGTTAGGCTGTGTCCAGACTCTGTACCCACAGAAACTGTGAGAAAATAAATGTACGTTGTTCTGAGTCATTAAGTTTGAGGCAATCCGTTACACAGCAATAGAAAACTAATTCATAGCACTTGTCACATGACTTTTGTTTACATCAATGCTTCTCTGCTACACAAAGCATTCCTAAAGGGCAGTGACTATGTTCTTCCATCTTGGTTTCACCGATATCTAGCAAAATGCCTTGTGTAGAGTAAATACTTTATAAGCTTTTGTTGAATAAATGACTGTTTAATATTCTGAAAGTGAAAAGTATAAAAATATACATTTGACCTTTGTGGTAATACCTATCCTTATGAATTCTTGGAAATTTCAAATCCCCGTGTGTCATGGCAAAGTGCTTTTACTTTGTAAAAATTCTCTTATGTGCATATCTTTGAGCTTTGCTCATAGCTCCCATGGCAAATGAAGATTCCACATCCTTGGGAAACTTGACAATTTTAAAAAACATCCCCGGGCTATACTTTGCTTCCATAGAATTCCTCACCAAAATTAAAGGAGCGGATCTTCACTGAAAGCCAAGAATCTGGTCTGAGCTTGCCAATTTGGTATCAGGTGCTCAAGATGGAAAGCTAAAGGAAATTTAAATCCTGAACATAAGTTTCTTAGTCTTAGAAAAAGGGAGAAAACAGTTAACATATATAAGTCTATCATGCTGAATTTTTCAGATGTTAATGTTTAATGCCTAATCTCTCTTTATAGCTCAGGAACCATAGAATGAATTAATATTTCTAGCGTACCTAAAGGTACTTTGATTAAAGATGTTAGAAAAATGCAAAAATCTGAGCCTCTAATAAGATGATGACTGAATTTTCTAAAAAATGGAGAGTATTAAGTAAGTAAGAATATTCACCAAATGAGAGTGCAGAAATTTTAAAAAGACATTACAAATGTAATTTTACATGGAGAGACTTTTTATTTTTATTAAGTTCTTTTCCAAAATTATTGCTGGAAATCAGTTAATTTTTTTATCTCTTTCTCTTTCTTGCTTGAAGAGGACAGAACTGAAGATTAATCTAATTGTACAGATGATAGAAAAGAGAATAAATAAGCCATCCTTTTAATAAATACATTGAGATCAAACCCAGAATCTAGACCCTTGGATATAGCAAGTTCCATATTTGATCCTTACTTAATTTTAGTGACTACATTTTAAATTATACTTTGATAAATTAAAGTGGCTATGATTACAGAATTAACTACTTAAAAAAATAGTTATCTGTTTTGAAGGCTTGTCATTGTAATTCTGTTGAAGCCTCAAACCCCTGGGCATGAATGTAATACTGAGATCAGAAGTAAAATTCTCAAAAGAAAAAAAAATAGTGATTTTGTAAGTGAGAGATAAAAAGTTATTACAGGCTAACCCTTTCTCATGTCAATTTCTTCAATGTGAAAAATATCCAATGAACCCATTAAATACATTCTGACAGACTAACAGCAGGAGGCTTGTTGACCTTTCACCTCATATTGATTTCCCCTTCAGTCGTTTTCCTTGGTGATTTCCACTTTTCCTGCATATACTTTGCCTCCAGTCTACTCTCTCCACATGCCATGTCTGTAATCACTTGCAATGGAAACCCACACAGAGCCCGGAGCTGCACAAACACTTCACGAGAACCTTGAAAACAAAGCAGCCACGTTACTCACCTCTACCAGTAAGGTCCTCAACCAGCAAATTTTTTCTATAAAACGTAGATACCCTTGACATCTCAATAACGCAGCTGAGCAGATAAACACCTGGGTGAGTCAAAATGGTCATTAATTATTATTTATTCATATGCTCATCAACTCCACCTGTGTTGATTAATGGGCCACTCTGATACCATGACACCAAAATGGAGATCCAAGGAATGGATAGGAAGTGCAGGGCAGCCCTCTCTCAATCTAATCATAGAAAAATCCTACATATAAGGATCATCTAGGGACAAAAAAGTCACATGGTGTGAAATAAGCAACCAGGAACACTTTTATAGGTGCTGGGAAATTGAAATGAAGAATCTGTGTGAACTAATATTACCCCGAACAAGTCAAGAAACAAACTAGAAGAGTCTGGAGTTGTTCTGACTTTGATTTTTGAAAAGCATTATTAGGTGTCACATCTGTTGGCAGTAAGGAGTAGTTGGCATATGGGCAGTAAGTGTTACTAAGCCAAGTCAGACCCAGTAACGTTGCAACCCAAGCTACAGGGAAAGGTAGAGGCAGGGGGGTGTATGTGAGGTGTTAAATGCTTTAAAATTATCTATATCTGTTACCTGCAAATTAGAGGGAATCTTCTAAAGGAGCACAGGTCAAAATTAAATATTTTGGGTGCTGTGAAAACATTAAAAATTTGCCCCCTTGTTAGTTTTTGTGTTATCTTGTGTTTTCGGTCATTCAGTGCATCTTCAACATACGACTCTGGTTTCTTCCAGGCACTGATTTTGAAACAGAGCTCACAGCTCTCCCCACCTCCAAAAAAGCAAAATTTTTCCACAGCACATTAATGAGCATTATAGGCTTGGTTGAAAATTTCTTTTGTAGAAGGAAGCACATCCCATGTTTACATCAGAAGGAACTAATACAAATCCTGAAGCATTTCTGTGCTTCCCCAGGTCTCTCCTCGGCTGCCCCTCACAGGGGTGTTCCTCTCTCCCTTCCTTTCACTTGTGCAATGTCCAGGCTTCCTGCTTTCCGGCTCTTGAGGCTTCTCCCAGCTTCTCTCTATTCTCTCTGTCCTCTTTTTATACAGACTGCCTTGGCTCTGATTCAGCTTCAGACTGTCATGCCAACCTCCCTTACCGGCTGCCGAATAAAGAACTTTGTAATGACCAGGATCCTCCTACTTTCTGAGTCCATGGGAGATCGTACATTAAAGATAATGATTTCATTGCCCAAATATCCTCCCATTGCCTAAAGTTTGGAATCTTGGAGGGAGTGCAGTAGTTTAGCCTTAATATAGAAAAAAAAAAAAAAAAGAATGGAAAGTGTTTTTGATATTCTCAATCAATTCACTTTCCCATTTCTTCAATACCCCAAAGTTTTCCTTTTCTCCATAGATCCCTGTTATGGACCAAATGTTTGTGTTCCCCCAAAATTCATACGTTGAAGCCCTAACCCCCAATATGACAATATTTGGAGATGGGGCCTGTGAAGAGGGGATAAAGGTTAAATGAGGTCATAAAGGTGGGGCCCTAATCCCAGAGAGCTGGTGTCATTATAAGAAGAGGAAGAGACACCAGAGCTCTCTCTCCCCCACCCTTCAATCTCAGGAGGACACAGCAAGAAGGCAGCTAGGTGTCTGCAAGTTGAGAAGAGAGCTCTCTTCAGAAACCAAACTGGCTGGCACCTTGATCATAAACTTCCAGCCTCCAGAACTCTGAGAAAATAAATTTCGGTTGTTTAAACCACCCAATCAATGGTATTTTATTATGGTAGCCACATCAGGAATACAGCCCTGTATTCCACAATGTCTCCGTTCACTCTTAGCAGATCATTTTGCCTCTAGCATTACTGAGAAAATTGAGGTGCTTAAGAATTAACGCCTTCAGCTTCTTCCTATACTACCTACAAATGTCTCCATTTCTACTTATTTTTCCTGCCTCCCCTATCTCAGTGGAATTGCTGACAGCATGCCTGTTAAAGGCTCATTCCTCTACTTTGTGCTGGGATCCACCCCCTCTCACCTCCTAGGAGTTGATAGTACCTCCCCTGCTTAGAGCCCTTAAATAAACGTTGCACCTTAAATAAAATCTAAACTCCTTACTGCAGGCTACGAGGTGCCATTCACCCGACCCCGCGCCCACCCCTCTGACCTCATCTCCCACCACGATGTGGTTTCTGAGTCACCGTGGCTTCTTTCTATTTCCCAGTCACACCAAACTCACATCACCCTAGATGCGTACACTGCCTGTTTGTTCCAGCTAGAATGCTCTTCCCCAAAGCATCCGTGGCTAGCTCCTGATGTCATTCAAATTTCAGCTCAAATGTCAGTCCTCAGAAAAGGTTAGGGCTTCAACGTATGAATTTTGGGGGAACACAAACATTTGGTCCATAACAGGGATCTGTGGAGAAAAGGAGAACTTTGGGGTATTGAAGAAATGGGAAAGGGAATTGATTGAGAATATTAAAAACACTTTCCATTCAAATTTCAGCTCAAATGTCAGTCCAATATAAAGCGATCCTACAACAAGAAAAAATACAAAAAGGAGACTCTGCAGTCTCTATCCTATCATCATCTAATATTACTTTGATGATTGTATTTATTCTCCTTGTCTGTTGGCTGTCTTCTCTCTACACCAGGTAATTGCCATGGAAACAGGGACCTTGTCTCGTATTTCTCTTCCATGTCCCTAATGTCTTAAGACGATGCCTGATGTGCAGTATCACTTCTAAGCATCACTGCTGAACCCACCATCTCCTCTCTCCCATATTCCCAGGTGATCAGCCCTGTAGCTATTTTTTCTCAGCATTAAACCATGCTCGGACATTTCTCATTCTAAGAGCAGACGTTCCCATCTGACCACGCATCTCCCATTGGTTACTTACCTGTCTATTTCCTTCCCTTCGGAGTCACACACGCTTTCTTTAAGAGGACACTAAACCGTCTAATTCTGCCTCCCCCCTCCCTTTCCCTCTTCACCCCACTGTAATCTAACTTTGTGACCCACCCACCCACCCCACTGCCTTTCACTGAGATGATCATTGACCACCAGATTGTCGCATTCAATAGACACCATTCTCTCATCTTACTTGACCATCTGTGACATTTCATGTGGCTGGCTGTCCCCTTTTTCCTGAAATTCTCTCCTTGTTTAACTTTCACGAAGCCACATTCTCCTAGTATTTCTTTTTTACCCTCTCTTTATTGATTTTTCTCTCCTATGTGTGTATCTCTTCCTCCACACTCTTTAGGGGTTGCAACTCTAGTGTTTCCAGGGGCCCGGCAGGAAATGCTCTGGTGTGAAGGAGCTATGGGGAACTAACAGAGGGTGGAGGAGACTGCGAAGGGGAGCAGAGTGCTTCCTATCTCTTGCAGAAGGCACTCAAATACAAGTTTTTTAAAATGCTGTCCCAGCCAAACAAACTCTATCTGTGGACAAATGGAGACCACTAATTCGTAGTCTGTGCATTAAGTGTTGGTGTTGGGAAAGCCCTGGGGCTTCTCCTTGGGCCTCTGCTTTCTACTGCATATACTCTAATTAGGTAGCATGACTCACAACTACAGTTATAGCTACCACTGCTGTGTCACTGATTCTGAGTCTCTATTTCACCAGTCATGTGCATCATAGGGACTAAGACACAGGTACAGAATCAGATAGACTGAATGTGAGTCCCTGCTCCGTCATTTACCAGCTCTGTGACCTTGGGCAAATAAGTTCACCCTCTGAGCCTTAGTTTCCTCATTTTTAAAATGAGGATAATAATAGTCATTCTTATAAGTGTTTTTAGAAGAAAATAATCCAAGTAAAATGCTCTGTGCTAGCACATAGTAAGTGTTTCATGAAAGTTAGCTCTTTGGTTGAACATCTCAATGGAGAAGGCCAATAGACATCCCAGCTTCAACCCTGTTAGGCTGAACTCTTCTCTTTATTGATCTTTGCACAAGGTCAATCTGCACAACTTGATCTTTGTGTTACAAGCCCCCCCTTTTATACAGACCAGAAGCCAGGAATCAGACTACTTCTTCTCTGCCTCCGCCCCACCCCCAAACCCTATCTGCCAACACACTCTACCGTCTCCAGGAGACCCAGACATTTGGTCTCTATTTCGTCTTATTGAGCCCATGTCCTCTCCTTCAATTCCACCCATGTCTTAATCCAGCCGTTATCATTTCTCTCTTGGATCATTGCCATGGCCTCTTAACTGAAATCTCAGCCTCATATCTTGACCTCCTTCAACCCATTCTCTTCATTTTTGTCAAAGAGATCTTTCTAAAATGAAAGCTTAATGATGTCACTCCTCTGATTGGAAACATTCAGAGTCTCTCTCCTGCCTATGTAATAAATTACAAATTTCTGATCCAACTTTTGCCTTCACTTGGAGCATGATTTTCCATTGTTCTTCAGCCTGAACTCTTTACTTTAGCTGTTCCCATTGACTTTGACCTCCTTGTAGCAAGTTTCACTCTTTTAAGGATGCCATTCCCTGCCTCTCTATCAGGCTAACCTCTTACCTATCTCAGTTCAAAGAGTAATGCTTTCTGACGCCTTTCCTGGTGCGCCAGCCTGACCTCCCCTCGAGCATGCCTAGTGAACAGGGCTGCTTCAATTATTATAGATTTGAAAACAGAGGACAAAGCTAACATTATTTGGAGGGAAAATAGCACTAACAACCTGACCTAAGAGATTTGCTATTCCTTTATGGCGACAGAGACTGAGAAAAATGAAGTCAGTGAATAGTATGCAGGTAAGAAGGGAGAACTAACTGGGTGATTTTATTTTTACATACTTGTCATTTGGAAAAAATACAGGAATAATAAAATTTTCAAGCTAATGTTCATGCTGTGTCTAAATCATATCTGAATAGAATGATGTGTTAAATTGAGACACAGGCACTTATAAATGACCCACTTGGATGCTTCACAGCACATACTTTGCCCAGGAACTGAGGAAAGCTTATCAGAGTAAGTCATAGGCGAAACTTAGGTAATAAGAATTCAAAAGAGTCGGCTAGCTCAATTATTTAGATTAGTTAAAAATGTCTTTGTGTTAAAAGACAAGCTGAAATCTTTGAAACGAGTAAAAATACATGCTACCATTTCAACACTGAATATGGGTTACACTCAACTGTATGATTAAAAAGATATGTTTAAACCTACTTCAGGATTTCTCATGAGCTTAAGCAAGTTATTATCACATCTGTAAAATTTCACATATACATTTTGATATGATACATACGTTTGAGGATGTATACAGATTTAAAACACATCCACACTTACATACGTTTTTATGAGTACAAAACACATGACATTTTACCATTTTTCTGTATTTTAGGAAAATGTTATGTCTACTAGTACAGTGTTTCTCAAACTCTGGGTCTTCATCCATTCATTGACGGCTCAAAAAGTCAACTTAGTGGGTTTTGACTGAAACTTTAAAAAAAGACATGAATGTATAATAGAATAGAAAACATCCGAGTGACACATGATAAGGGAAGTAATGTCTTGAAAAATGTGGGTCGTTGTCCACATCTTGAAGAGCACAGCCTTGGAGAGATTCAGGGAGAGACGAGACTTAGAGACCTGGTCTCTGAGGTCTTCTAGTTCTGATCCAGGGTTGAAAGCTGCTCGGAAATACCAGGTCTCTGTCAAGTCCACGTACAAGGACGCCCTCAATGACATCGCAGCACTTTCCCACTTTCATCCGGGGGTACAGCGTTCACAGCATCACGGCACAGTACATCTGGGGGCCAGGCGAAGCGAAACTGATTCTCCCGAGAAACTGGAATACCTTTTTACCACTTGGCAATGAGAACTTATAATCCGTTTCCTTTTTTCTCTCTTCTTATTGCCAGCAAGTGAGAGTTCAACTCAGCACACTTTTTATTTTTCCACAGCCATTGACCTCTCTATCATTCCCCGATGGCTCTCACCGCTTTTCTTTCCCCCCAAACACACCACCTTACTTCATCCCTGAATTTTGTGTCTTCACTTAGTTTTTATGCCTGTAATTGTATTATAAGCGCCTCAAAACCTTTCTGGAGGTTAGCATTTCTTAAAAACTCATGAAATGGAGGCATTCTCTCTATCTTCAATTTATCAGCCATGCTGCAAAACCACTAAAATAACCATATACAAAAAAATTAAAATATCATTAAGGATGGCTTGGGGTAAAATAGACAGGTGCAACATTATAGTCATAGGAAGAATACGCACGCCTTTAATCAATTCACATTTCAGTTGGTGTAATTACATTGCAATTGTCAAAAAGTTGGACAATTTTCACTGAAAGGACTGTCAAAAGGGGACAGTTTGCTTTTTCTTCCAGTGCTCTATTAGATGCATCTCTTGTCTCATCCCTTTGGGGTGACAGCTAAATAAAAGCTGAATCAATTACTTTTATTTGCTTTTTATTAAAAAAAAACCTTATAATGCATCTCTCATGAAAATTCTCAGATGTGATGGCTGTGAGCATTGCAGATTCCCTTGTGATCCTTAAGGATGTTAGGCCCGACTTATATGGTAAGGAACCTGGGGATCCCCTTCAGGGTTGCAAGAGAGATTTTGAACGTGAGCTTATTATACGGATTCATAAATCGTGGCGCATGTTTACCAGACTCTCAAAGCCTCCTCCTCCTCTCCACCAGCCCTTCATGAAAATGATTACCAGGCCTGAAAGCATCACGTCTTAATGGAGATAATAAAAGTGGATATTTCCAGATTCATATTCTAATCAGAAGGCAGTAGAATCTGAGCCCGCCCTAAGGGGTTTGTCAAGCTACCACTACAGCTGATATCTTGGTCCAGTTTTTAATTAAGATTGTTAATTATGCAGAATAATACCCTTTCCCTATTTTTTAAATAATGTGAATGATAAGAAGCTGATCTGAGACCACCGTCTCATGACCTGTCTGAGACAGAGGCTTGAGAACACTAATCTGTGTGGAAATAATTAGATTCCAATTAGCTCTGTAGCAGTGACATTGTTTTTAAAAAAATAATCAAAGAAATGTCAAAACGAGACCATGTAAACAGTAATTGTTGCTGCAATTACTCACCCGGGGTAGAATTAGAATTTGGAGCTTCTAGGAGTTTCCGTTTACTCTCCTGCAGAAAGAGAAGATGTGTTTTGTTTGTTCCAAAGCACCTATATGTTTATTTCCAGGCCTTTCCAACAGAAGATCGGAATGTAGTTGATGAATTCTAAGCGATTTCAGGCAGGCATGTGATTTTAATATCTATCACTGCAGGCACAATTGGTCTGATGTCAGGATATGTAATCTCCCCCTTCATAGTGTCAGGGAAGACAGTCCCACAGAGACCAAAGGGACAGAGCTGTTTACCTCATGAAATTAACTGAGTATGGTGACATCACTGGGATATGAGATCAGGAAGCATTTTGCCACTTCAGGTAGGTCTGCCAGACTTAGCAAATAAAAACACAAGATGCTGTTTAAATTCAAACTTCCGAGCACCAACAGATAGTATTTTAGTGTAAGTATGTCCCAAATATTGCCTTTTATTAAAATTATTTGTTACTGATCTAAAATTCTAATTTAACTAGGCATCCTATGTTTCATCTGGCAATCATATTTCAAGAGGGGAATATAGTTCCTACCAAGTTATTAACCATAGTAGGCTTCTTTCAGTCTGATGTAAGTTATTATGCAAAATATTTCAGGTTGCCAGAGTCTCTATATGCCATTAAAATATGAGCATACACATGGATGCACAGACAGGTACCAACCACCCTCACCTTGCCCCCAGCAGAGTGGTTTGATAGGAGAAAGGCATTTCTTTGACTTCCATCTGTGATTATTCATGTATTCCAAGTATTGATAGTCCCTGATAACGTAGTCCAAAGGGATGGCATTTCAGGGAACTCAGTTCTGGGAAACATTGATGCTTTTTGTTTCAAGATCACTTTTGTGAGAGAAACTGTATGTCAATTCATGCTCCGTGTTCTACTATAAACACGGGTATAATCTCAAAATATTCATGTTGATGGTACTTAAACATGTATGTATAAGTACATACAGTCATGATGTCTGGCTTCTGTTGTTCAGACTACTAACATATTAAAGTTTCAAACTGCTTGATCTTAGAATAATTAGCATAGGCTCATACTCTTACACAGTTATGAAAAGTATAGGATTTAATTCTGAAGGTGAATTTTTTTCACATTGGTTTTTTTTCTCATGACATAATACTTCACAATTTACAGATCCAAGAACTTTGCATCCATTATCTTGGCTCACGCTCCCAGGACCGTGTGAGTTAGATTGTGTTTACCTTCCTTTTAGAGAAGAGGAAACTCAAGCTCGGGCTAAGCATCTTGCCTAGGGTCATTGGACGAGGAGGTGACAGAGGCAATAAAACCCCTCAGGTCTTCTGACCCCAATGCACTGCTCTTTCTGTTTAGTCAAGCGATGGTCTTAGTAATGAGTCTAAAAATTTCAACCTTGGTTATTCTCTGAGAACGTACATTGAAAAAGATATGGGCATCCATTCCAAGTGTCTGATGACAAGAATGCTTGATTAATTAGTACCCCCTGCTCAAACTTTATTTCAGTGGTGACTTTATTTAAGATGCAGGTTAGGGGCTTCCCTGGTGGCGCAGTGGTCGGGAGTCTGCCTGCTAATGCAGGGGACACGGGTTCGAGCCCTGGTCTGGGAAGATCCCACATGCCACGGAGCAGCTGGGCCCGTGAGCCACAACTGCTGAGCCTGCGCGTCTGGAGCCTGTGCTCCGCAACAAGAGAGGCCGCGATGGTGAGAGGCCCGCGCACCGCGATGAGGAGTGGCCCTCCTTGCCGCAACTAGAGAAAGCCCTCGCACAGAAACGAAGACCCAACACAGCCAAAAATAAATAAATTAATTAATTAATTTTAAAAAACCCCACCAAAAAAAAAAAAGATGCAGGTTACCTGGATACCTGTACACGTCAGAGACTGCTGATGCAATGGTGACCTCCCAGCTGCCTGTTCTCTACCACGTATCCTAATCCCCCCTCTACCTTGTCCCCAGCTTACTGTGCTTTGGTACCAATTCTATCCTCATGGGCCTTATAATAATGCAGTGACAGGGAATGAAGAAAGGGGGGGCTGCAGGAGGGGGAAGAGCGAGAGACTGTGCTTTCTTCCTCCTATTGCCTGAGGGAGGTAGCTGTGTAAGCCAGCTCTGTCCTCAGCCCTCATTTCACTTTCTCAGGATTCCTCTTCCTTTCTGCACAGTTCTTTACTCCAGAACTCCCGCTTGGGAAATGTTCAAGATGGCATGAGCCTTGGTGTTTTTTTTGTTTTTTTGGTTTTTTAAATTATTTGCACCTTTAATTATTATTTATTATTTTTGGGGGGGGGCTGTGTTGGGTCTTCGTTTCTGTGCGAGGGCTTCCTCTAGCTGCGGCAAGTGGGGGCCACTCTTCATCGCGGTGCGCGGGCCTCTCACTATCGTGGCTTCTCTTGTTGTGGAGCACAGGCTCCAGACGCGCAGGCTCAGCAGTTGTGGCTCACGGGCCTAGTTGCTCCACGGCATGTGGGATCTTCCCAGAGCAGGGCTCGAACCCGAGTCCCCTGCATTGGCAGGCATATTCTCAACCACTGCGCCACCAGGGAAGCCCCTTGGTGTTGTTTTTTAATGTAGATTAATATTATTTAATTTCTCTGCATCCCCCAAGATCGTTCATTAGCCTTTGGGTGGAGCTTTGTCTTTCTTGGTAAATTTTTTAAAACCAACACAAAAAAGATACTACATCATAGGTAAAATTTTACTATCCTACCCCTTGTTAGACGTGGCAAAAATCCCTTCATTGTTCCCAGTCTCAATGAGGCAATTCGTCTTATGAAGAGACTTATACAGTATATACATACATGGTT
Organism: Balaenoptera musculus; assembly: GCF_009873245.2. NCBI lineage: Eukaryota > Metazoa > Chordata > Mammalia > Artiodactyla > Balaenopteridae > Balaenoptera > Balaenoptera musculus. The sequence continues at coordinate 52,260,061 of NC_045802.1, forward strand.
AAATCTATCTAGTTAAAATCTATCTTCCTCTCTCTATATATGGTCAAATATAAATTTGGTTAACTATATATGTTTAAATAGAGAGAGAGAGAGATTTGAAATCATGTTCCTAGATTTGCATTCTAACAATTCTATTCACCTCTTTGTACCTGAATTTTCTCTTTTGTTAAAATATGATAACAGTAGTCTGCATTTCACTTAATGCTTAAAATACTAGATGAAATAATGCACGCTTAAGAGACATTATTAATAAACTAGTTAGTTTAGCCAGTGATTACTGAGCATTTATGAGAAGTCAGATGCTGTATTAAGCACTAGGAAAATCAAGCTGAATATGACTCTCCTTTCTCTCAAAGAATTCAGAGTTGTGTGCAGTAAATACTTGGATAACAAATGATTCCAGTAATGGAGGGCGTGTGCTATAATAAAGGGGTAAAATAAATAAATAAAAGGGAGCTTGAGCACTGATGGGGGAGGGTCAGACCATCCGGAGGTTTAAGAAGGCTTTGCAGCCTGTGAGGGGTGCTGGGGGCTGATGAGGACCCCACCAGGCACATGGCAGTGGAAGGGATCCCCTGGGGAAGCTGCAACCTGGGGCGGTGCGGCCGTGCTGGTGTAAGCATGGGTGAGAGGAGTGGTAAGAAGCAAGACAGCTCGGGAGGGCTATGCAAGGCCCCGGCCGATGCTAGGAGTGGAAAGACAGCTGGGGGCCAGATCATGAGGTGCTTCTTAGTAACAGAAGGTTTGAATTCTATCCTAAAGATAGTGAGTGGCTTAAACTTGGTGGCTTAAAACAGAAGACGTGGTATATGTACACAATGGAATATTACTCAGTCATAAAATAGAATGAAATAATGCCATTTGCAGTACCATGGATGGACCTAGCGATTATCATACTAAGTGAAGGAAGTCAGACAGAGAAAGGCAAACATCACATGATATCACTTATATGTGGAATCTAAAAAAATGGTACAAATGAACTTAGTTACAAAATAGAAATAGACTCACAGACATAGAAAAGAAATTTATGGTTACCAAAGGGGGAAGAAGGAGAGGGATAAATTAGGGGTTTGGGATTAAAATGTATACACTACTGTATATAAAATAGATAACCAACAAAGACTTACTGTATAGCACAGGGAAGTATACTCAGTATCTTGTAACAACCTGCAATGGAAAAGAATCTAAAAAAGAATATATACATTTACATGTGTAAAACTGAGTCACACTGTTGTACACCTGAAACTAACACAACATTGTTAATCAACTATACTCCAATATAAAATTTAAAAATTTTTTTAAATCAACTATATTTCAGTAAATTAAAAAAAACAAAAACCAGAAATGTATTCTCTGATGCTTTTGGAGACCAGAGGTCCAAAATCAAGGCTTTGGCTGGACCACATTCCCTCCACAGGCTCTAGAGAAGAATCCATTCTTGCTTCTGGTAGCTCCCAGTGACTGTCAGCTTCCTTGCCTTGTGGCCACATGACCCCAGTCTCTTCCTCCCTCGTTACACAGCCATCTTCTCTATGTCGGTGTCTTCTCCTCTGTGTGTCTCTCATAAGGAGAGACACCTGGATAATCCAGAGTGATTTCCCCATTTGAGATCCTTCATGAATGTAACCAACCTCCTTCGAGATGCAATTAACATCTGCAAAGACTGTTTTTCCAAATAGGCTCCAGGTGAATGTATCTTCTTTAGGGGGTGGGGCGCTTACCATTCACCCTACTGCAGTGAGGAAGCATTGGAGAAATGCATTTTAAAAACAGAACTGTGCTTGACAGATCACACTGGGGACCGAGGGGGAGATAGTTTTGCACTTTGCAAACTCTAAAAAACACTACAGGACTTTTCTGGTGCCACAGTGGATAGAGAATCTGCCTGCCAATGCAGGGGAGACGGATTCAATCCCTGGTCCGGGAAGATCCCACATGCCGCGGAGCAACTGAACCCGTGTGCTGCAACTAAGGAGCCCATGTGCTGCAACTAAAGAGCCCGCCTGCCACAACTAAGACCCGGTGCAACCACATAAATAAATAAATAGAAAAATAAATAAATAAAAAACATGGCAAGCCTCATCGCAGTCACTGCCATCACCCCCAGTGAATTACCATCAACCACTCTCTGTGAAACCTAAACTCTTGAAAAGAAAAGAAAGCCCTGATTGGTGTATAAGTTTAGACAAGATTCAGAATCACTGCTTCCCATTTGTGATTGAAACGACCTGCCAGGTTCACAGAGCTGAGCGTCCCAGACCCCAAAGTGCACCTCCACCTCTACCCACGTTCATCCTCAGAGCAGTGGTTCCCAGCCTTGGCCGCCACTGGAATCTCGCAGGGGACTTCAAAACTAATGCCTGGATTCCATTGCCCAAGATTCGGATATAATTTGTCTGGGGTGCAGCTGGATTGGTTTTGTAAATCTTCCCAGATGATTCTACCGTGCAGCCAGAGACTAGACCCGCAGTTTGATACATGAAGATTTTCTTCGAGATTAGCATTCTATTTGACTCTGAGACCCCTGTGTTTCCATTATGAGAGGTTTGAAACTGCCAGTCTCTAAAGCATAATTCAACTGAAAGCTGCCTTAACGACTGACACTTCCCAGTGAGATGCTCTAACAGCAAAACGATGCCTCATCTCATCTATTTTTTTGATTATAATAACGAGATGATACTTCTTCAATATCAAAGACAAATCTTTCACCCTCTAGAATATTCTCCTCATCACAGATTTTTTTTGGCATTGATTTTGACCTTTTTAAATGCTGTCTTAAAATAGTGTGTATCTTGATTACCGAGTTTGGGGCGGCCACTGTAACTTTGGTGCCAGAGGTGAAAGCCTCTCTCAACTCACCTTCCTAGTTCCCACTCTGAACATAATTATATACATTTTTCCCTGTGGGTGCTGTGACAGATTGCCACAGAATTAGTAGTGGGCTTGAAGAAAACGACAAGAACGTGTTCTCCTGTAGAGTCCAATATCAGAGTGTTGGCAGGGCAGCTCTCCCCTGCTGCTCCAGGGGAGAGTCCTGCCGGGCTTCTTCCAGCTTCAGGTGGCCGTCGGCTTCCTTGCCGAGTGGCGGCACGAGCCCACTGCCTGACTCCCTCCTCACTTGGCCTCCTCCTCTGTATCCGTGTCTTCTCTTTGTGTCTCTTAGAACACTTATCATCGGGTTAAGGGACCACTCAGATAATCCAGGATGATCTCTTCATCTCAAGTCCCTTAACTCAATTACATCGTTGAAATATACCCTTTTTTTTTCAAACTAAGTTTACATTCACAAGTTCCAGGTATTAAGAAATGGACCTATCTTCTGGGAGCCACCGTTCAACCTACTTCAATAACCTTTCCTCATACCATGTCATTTTGTCCTTACAACAAAATGATGCCCGAGAAGGATTTTATTTCCCCCATTTTGTAGATGAAAGAACTGGCGTTCAGAGTTGAAAGAATGGTTTCAAGTCATACAGGCTTTTATGTAGCTGAACCAGGGCTCCTGCTTCCCGGTCCTGTGCTCTTTGAGCTATGTAGATGTTATTATCTATGGCTTTCTAACACTCTGTAAAAACATTTGGGAGATAAACTCTTGCTATCCAATCCTAAAGAAAGCTGATTCTCAAACCCACAGATCTTATTTTCTACTTTTCCCGCTTTGCAGTGCTTATCATGTTTCCAAGTTTTACTTCAGCAGTTGTGCTGCTTTTATTCTCCTTGTAAATTGGTGAACAGATAACTTAACCCACTTCCTGGTCTAAGCCCACAAATAAAAGCTGTGATCTCTTATGACAAAGTAGTTCTTCCATATTAAGCAGTGGAAAGTCTATAATATCTCTTCATCTTAAAGAACAAAGAAGATAAAGTGAAATGGACAGATATCTGACCTGGGACATCTGAGGTCCATACCTCATTAATTTCCTGTTTGAAGGCGACGCAGAATAGCCTTCCAGAAATATTCAAAGAGAGTTTGCTTTTCCTTGTAGTTTTAATTCGTAAAACCTAAAAGATGCTGTAACTTTCTGGTCATCTATGGGACACTGCAGAAAAGTCCACCTGACTACACTGATCACAGAGAAGAAATGGAAATGGCCATGGCTGAAATAGTCTGGGGCAGAAGGGGAAGACCATGCCCCGCATTGCAATAGGACGCCACACTTATTTAAATTTAAACTGAGGGCTTCACCGGATAACCAACTCTTTCCAGCTGCAGAAACATGGCATTAGTGAAATGTCAGCTTGCGTTAAGATCACCAGTGGCCTTTTCTGTGCACATTCTTCCATGTTTCTGCACAAAGATAGTGGAGCACGGCCATGCCTCTGCTCTGGAGATCGATCTGCCTTCATGTCTGATATTACCTTACATCACCCGGGCCAGGCGGGTGTGAGAGAGGGGGCAGAGGGACCGTGTTTACTCACTGAACCTTGAGGTAGAGCTTTAGCAGGTGGCCGGGTGGCTGTGAGTTGCTGAACTGACTGCAGTGTGAGCCCCCTTTTAGGGTTTGCAGTGATAAGAGCAGATCTCCGAGGAGTTGAGTGTCTGCATGATCTAAAACCAGGGCAGTCAAGCTGAAGAGGATGTATGCTCTAACCTGTTTGCACTGAATACTCTCCATAAATAATTTACAGCCATGACTGCTAGCTATTACTACAAAAATACTGGATGGCATTTTGACACATGCATCCAGCTTGTAAGTCAATAGATATGTTTCACCTGGTGTGTGCAGACCTGGTGGAAGTCACCCATCCAAGTATGTTTTCCAACAAGGTAATTTAGCACTCCCAAACCAGCAGGACAAGAGCTTTCAGAGGAAGCCCGCACCCTTAACCAAACAACAGACTGTCGGTCCAAGTCCTTGTTTTATTATTTCTTAGTATGAATTAAGGACTTCCTTCTGATTTTTTCCTTCTCCCTGCATAGTATTCTGGTGAATTTCAAGTCATTCTCATTTGCATCTAATGTTAAAGTGAAATTGTTTGGCTGTGAGAAATATTCTTCTGCTTTGCTTTTTCAAAGGATACCAACTATGGCATTGTGTGGTGTTGCCTCTGAGATGTACTTGAATCACCAGAAAGCATTTCACTGCTGGTGCATTTTAACACACACCCTCTCCCCACACAGCAGTGTGGTTTTCTCCTGCCTGGCATTTCCCCCAAAGACAAGAGTATTGCCCACGTAGACAAAAGCCATGACTTTGTAAATTCTCTTTGGAAGTAGGAAAGCAGTTTCTCCTTTCTGTGGTCTCAAAAATATATAATAAAGCAGCGCAATAAATATGTAAGAAGGGAACCACATTACAGTTCCTTATGATGGTGGCTAAAGTTACAGGACTCTTTCCATTTTTATTTTTTAGAGAAAGCCCAAGAACACCGTTCAGATATTGCTCTGTCTTTATGACCAGTCAATAGCAGAGTTGCAGGGTCTCCCTTATCCTTTGATGAGGTACATTTATATGCAACAAGGGATTGCATGTATATTTAATAAGAAACTCCATTACGTGTAACATGGCGGGAGAAAAGAAAGGAGAGGTTTGTGCTGGCTCTGGTATGCTAATAATAAGAAATGCGTCTAAAATTATTTGCTACAGATTTAAAAGGACAATCTTGGGTGGAGGAGAAGGCAGGTATGAAATGGTGGTTCCAGGTGAAGATGGCTTTTAAATATTCACATGCCTTAAGCCGAAAGCATCTGACAGTGAGCTGTTGATAATGTACGATATTCTCTCAATGGAAACATACCCAGAAATATTAACTGTGCCTTTCGTTTAAAACATATTTTTCTCACTAGAGGATTATTTGGTAGCAGTAGCCCTGGATTGGATGAGGAATATATACCTGCAGTTTATCTGAAAGAAGTAATTTGAATTGCGTATTTTAAACTACTTTAAGTTAGCTAGAATATCTGAATAGTTGATCTCCTTATAAACTCTTGCAAAGCTGAAACTTTAAAAAAATCAGTCAACACATGCCATCCAATAGCATTAATACAATTTTAAGAAATATTTTGAAAGTGAAATATGTCTTTACTAAGGTTCGATTAGCCTAATATGGTGATTAAAGAAAATCATGGCATATAGGTAAGAGAATAAGATAATATTAACTCTGTGGACTATGTCTGTGGATGGATCTACCTCAAGTCCTTCTGTTTCTTCCTTGTATCCTGCATTCATCCTGACACTCTGTTTCTATGTCCACCTAGTGCAAAAGGCCCTCTTCACGATGTCATTTACGACTGAACAGCTTTCTGTGCTCTTGCCTTGACTCTGGTCGCCCCATCCTCCCATCAGTCTCTGGTGAAAATGCCACTCCCCAGCCAGCCTTCCCCTGTTGGCCTTCCTTAGTCGCTTCCTGCACAAGAGTCACCGATTCTTCATTGCCTTCCAGCCCTACCTGGTCTTCTCCTAAGCTGCCGGTAGGAGCATCTTACTGGCTAATTCGCTGTAACACATGGCTTCAGGGGGAGTCAGGGGGCCCCAAACTTCTTACAGCTTGCCTCCCTGCACGAGCCTGAAGCAGGAGGTGCCTCTGTATCCTACCAGTGTGTCATTCCCTTCCTCTGCACAGTTCCCTTTCTTAAGAATTTTCAACACTTGCCCATTTCACCTTTTCCTTGAGGACTTTCCTGCTAACGTGACCTCACCTCCATTGCTACCTTATATGCACACGCTTTATATATTTAGTCTTTCAACTATTATGTCATCTGCCTGGAATAAGTCCTTCCCTCTGGTTCTCCCCACATTCTAGCCCCTCATTTATCCCTGAAGATTCAGTTTGAACAGTTCCTCTGGGAAGCCTTCAAGGACTCCGTAAGGCAGAGGGATTCAAATACTAAATGCCAGGTGCCAGTGTGTGAGAAGTTTTTCAATGTCCACAATGAAATGAGAAAGAATTTATTCTCACAGAATTATATGTGATCAGTTAAAAGGATTGTTCTTTATTCCAAAATTATATATTTCTTCTTTTGGGGCAGTAAGATGTTAAGAAGTGATAGTGATAATAGAACACTTTTTTCAAATGTACTGATTTGGGAAAATAAGAACTTTACCACTCCTATTGGTTGCCAGATATTTGGGGGGAAATGTTTGGTCCTTAAGTCATGAATCTGAAACCACTTTCCTAAGGGTGGCATCTTTTGTACACTGCCGCGGTAGCATTTACCTGCTGTAGTATAATTATTGACTCATTTGTTGGTCTCTCTCACTGGGTGGTAAGTACTTGTATGATATGCATTATAACATCCTCAGCATCCACATGATAAACATTTGAGTGAAGGAAATAGCAGAGAAATGTTTAGAACTTTATTGTGCCAAGAGTATTAGTCTATTTCCTTTGGCAAGTGATTCTTGATCTGAGTTCTGTGGACGCATAGACAGGATCATGGAAGGGCTTACGGGGCCCAAGAACAACTTAAAATTTATGCAAAATTTGCATGTGAACACTTCTTTCCTCTGGAGAGAGCCTATAGCATTTTCAAAGAAGTCATAACCCTCAAAGATGAATGATTACACTGCAGGAATTATGTCAGCATTTCCTGACTAACTAAGATGAGCAAGATTCTACCCTGACTCTGGAGCTATGAAAATGCATTAGGTGTAAATCTTTTCTTCAGAGAACTCATTCATGGTTGGGCTGGTCCAATAGAACAGGCAAATACAAACTGCTAGTGGTAAATACCACAATAAATGTGTGTAGTTCTATAGGAACGTGTAGGATACTGCCTGACTGGGGTCGGCGGTAAGGCTATCCAGAGAAGGTGACGTTTGAGGTGGGTCTTGAATAATAAACAATTAATTATGCAACAAATGAAAGAGATATGAGATATTCGAATGATCCAAATGAAAGTCCAAATTTAGCAAAAGCAAGAACAAAAACTGCTAAATGTGCATACACACACACATCTGTGTAATGCAAATAAACTCATAGGCCCACAATGGTTTTTTTCATTCCTAATAGCATCTAACCTAGTGCTAGCCATACTGCGTTACTTCCCCAAACTTAGGTGTTAAAGAATATGGAAAAGTCATGCATGACAAATAACAAACATAAATCATCAAAAATATTTTTAAACGTAAGGGCAACATTCAAAATTCTCCTTATACTCCTCCAAGCTAGTTGAAATTAAGAGATGTCATGGATTTATTTGAGGCCTCTTCCTACAAATGTCAAGAAAGAGCTATGCACTTAGGAAAGCAGGAGAATATCTCATAAAGATGATGGCTGGATTGGGCCCCTGGGCCTGGTTTGTGTGGACCCTGCCGTGCACAGGGCAGTCAGCAGCCCATCTGGTGTCTTTGTGCAAATTAAACTGGGTGCCTCTTCCTCTGAGTGAATTCAGTGCGATGCCAGGGCAGAGAGCTGGGTGAGCAAAATGTGGGCTGGATTCCAGCCCGCACTCACCTTTCAGCTGGGTACCTTCAATTCCCAAGTCCTATAAGTGCAAAGAGACAATACAAATGATTTATTTTACCTAATTTTAGGATGCATTGAGCTGATCGGTGTCAAGCTGATATTGGGATGGTAAAAAGCTAGAGGAGATCCCCCAACCTTCTCCCTCCTGGAAGGTAAAGTGAGTGTGCAAAACAGTGAGCAGTGCAGCAACTTCAACTCCAGGAATTGCTGTGGAATCTGGAAAGTCTCTTGTCTACTCTGAGCCTCTAAATCTTGCAACATTCTTGCAGGCATGAAACATTGTGATAGGGATAAAGAGCTAAACTTGGCACACTTTTAGGCTAAGAGGCTCCGGAGAATAGTAATTCTAAAGGAAAAATATTCATTTGGTTTGTCCACTGTTTGGGAGGAAAATTTCAGGGCTAACAGCAGACTATGGATTTCCAATCAGAACAGCATTATATTGAATGAAAAATGGTACTAGCCGTGCTCATAATGTAATGCTGTTGGTTTTCTTCATTGCATTTCAGGTATCTCCTCCTGTAATGAGTCTCAGTAAGTACAAAGAACTCTGAAGCAGACATGACTTTGACTAGTTCAATATATTGAATGTATAATATACAAGGTTTCTATAAATATATAAAACCAGATTTAAAAAAAACAGTTACCTTGCAATCCAGCACCAGACAACAAAAGAGGAAGGGTGTGAGCCTCTTAAAAATGTCTCCCTGCCTCTCTTTATGTAGGTCCTTCCATTTCTTTTTGGTGGAAGTTCAAAACCTCTGGGAAGACAGTCCACTAACACAGCCCATGATACTGTCTCCAGAAGTCACCCATAAACTGCTCCTACAACATCGAATGATGTAAGAGGCCTTCGAGGTGTTCTCTGTAACCCCAGCGTTAACACTGATCAGTTTGTTATGTCTATTTGCCACCCCAAAAGAGACAATTCTCAGCTTAGGGAATGGGAAGAAAGCATAAATCCGCATATTTCAAAAGGAAAAGAAAATAACGATTGTGAGTTTAGTGTCCTTAGATGGATTGTACACTCCTTGAATGCAGTGCCTTTTACCTATACACAAACAGTAGGTGCTCAATTAGTATTTGTTGAATGGCTGTCTTGGAAGAGAGGGAAAGCTCTGGAGAGCATGATGAGTCACGTATGTCTTAAAGAATTTTCCTGGCCCATCTAGAAGATAGTCACGTTTTTCACATGTTAAGTTTAATCTCACCACTATTTCATTTTCTATTTTTAAATGGGCCTAAAGTGCCTTAAGCTAGAAATCTGAACCCTTGTCCTTAAATAGTTCTTAACCCAGGGTTGTATATTGCATTCACAGGATCTCTTTGCAGTTCACCAGTGAATCAGAAATTGTGCTTGCTTAATAAATGCTGAGGTAATGACTATAGCAAAAGATAACTATAATAATAAGAGCTCTAGGAGAGGAACCAGACACTTGTAATGTTTACTAAGTTATTGGTACCTCTTGGTTTTCAATATTGGAGGGTCATCAAGAAACACATTTTTTCCATATCTCTGTGAGCAGAGATCCACCTCTCTCACTCCTAGATATGTGCCTACTCCAGCACATCCAGCTGCTTTGACCCACCAAGGCATTATCATTTGTATACTAAGCCTTGGCACACATAGCAAACTGCTTTCCACAAAATCAGCGAGCTCAAAGACCCACTAGATTTCACCGCCTAAGTTCCTGAATATTTTTAATCAGTTTTTTCATCTCCTTTTAGCTTTTCATTTCATCTTCACTCCCACTTTTCAATCTCAGTAGGTGAGCAGTTAGCAGCTTTCTGAAATAAGGAGAAAATCTTTCAGGTTCCCTGATTCTCTGTGGGTGGCACAAGAGGGCTGTGTTGCTGGATGCAAACCACACTTAATTGCTGCCAAATTTAGAGCCATAGACATGGTCTTGATCATCCTTAGGCATAAGTGATAGATAGCTACTCCGGCAGTCTGCTCAGCCATCCATCTCTATAGGAAAATGACAGTGATTGCTGGAGAGAGTGGAGCTGACATCAGCAGAAATGACCACAAGAGTCAGATGAAAAGGCAGCAGAGGAGGGGAACTGGTCTTTAATCTGCTCTCTGAGGCCTTTTGTGAATGAGGGCAATTCTAGTCACCTTGGCCCAGACACTTTGCAGATCTTTCAGCCCAAAGAAAATGGCATATCTCTAGGGATAGGCAGCCATGAAAGTCTAGCAGAGCCGGTAGGTCAAGAATATGTATTACCTAACTCTCCTCACATTCTGAAAGATGGGAACTTAAACTGAGGCAAACTATATCCACACCAATCCATCAGATGCTTGGGTCTATTTTATAGATTGGAACATTATTATTGAATAAAGCGTCCACTGAGCCTACAGCAAAGCCAATGAAAGTGACACAGTCCTTACCCTCTGGAACATACAGACTTCATATAATTTTGCTTTGAAAATAATCTTAAAGTCCAAATGTAGCTCACAATCCCAGGTAGTTTATATGATTTATAAAAGAGTACCTTTGAAGACAATGGCTTATCTCAAAAGTGTAACTCTATTAGGAGTGTAATTCTATCTGAGGGTGATAGTATTAAGCAAACAAGATCTTGTAGTGCCTCATATCATTTATTAATAGTAGAAGTATTATCAACATTATATATTTCTTATAATACTGTAGTGGGTTAAATAGTGTCCCCCAAAATAGATGTCCATATGGAACCTCAGAATGTGACCTTATTTGGAATAAGGGTCTTGGCAGATGTAATTAATATAAAGATCTTGAGGTGACATCATCCTGAATTAGATTGGGCCCTAAATATCTCATATATTTATAATCATATTCTATTCCCTGAGCAGGTTGTTGCCCCAAAGTCTTTATATTTACGCTTCCTTTTTCTTAGAATGAAATATTTTAATGATTCTGAGATTTTTGCTTATTCTTTGATAGAACAGTTATCAGACCAAAATTCCAACTACAACAAATATATAAAAACCAAGCAAAAAACAGAACAATTGAAGGCATCAGAGAACAATCAAGGCAGCCAGGATTTTAGGGGCTAAGACCTCAGAGAGAAGGAAAATGAATGAGGGAGCATGTCTTAGTCTGCTCTGGCTGCCATAACAAAACATCATAGATTGAGTGTCTTTCTTAAACAACAGAAACTTATTTCTCACAGTTCTGGAGGCTGGGAAGTCCAAAACCAAGATGCTGGCTGATTTGGTTCCAAGTAGGACTCTCTTCCTGGCTTGCAGATGACCACTTTCTCCCTGTGTCCTCACATGGTAGGGAGAGAGACAGAGAGACAGAGAGAGCCAGAGAGATCTTATAAGGCCACAAATCCTTTCAGATTAGGGGCCCATCCTTATGACCTCATTTAATGTTAATTACTTCCTAAAAGTCCTATCTCCAAATACAGTCACGTTGGGAGTTAGAGCTTCAGCATATGAATTTAGAGGGGGTACAATTCAGTCCATAGCAGGGCAATATTTTCTGATGCTTTTCCCTTGAGACATTTGCTGATCTGTGGCATGAGTTCAAAAGGCTGAGTGAAAAGCAGTGCCTTCAGCATTCAGCAGCCTCATGGGAACTGAGACAAAAACTGTAGTTCAGGGCTACTAAGACAGACAGAAACAAGGGTTTTAGGTGTGGGAGAAAAGGGAACTTCAGAGAAGTAAGCTCAAACGTCCTGTGCTACTTCTTACCTCAACATATTTGCCAGTTCTTAAGTTGCAGTGGTTAAAAGGCTTAGAAGTCAAGAATAAAGTTCCCATAAGACAGTCAAAATCTGAGCAGACCTTTGACAGTTTCACAGTGTGGGGGAGACAGAAATTCGGTTTCAGGGCCTACCAAGGTGGAGGATCCCTGTTAAACACCCCAGGCTTTCAGTTGAAACCCCTGAAAAGCTATGCCCTAGAAGTAGGGGCAAACCAGCAATAGACCAGCCCTCTAGCATAATACAGAGCTGCTATATGTTTTATACACAATTTCTGGCATTCAAAGAAAAAAATGCCAGGTTGTCAGCATATAGGGGCAAATGTTCAAAATGAAGAAGAAAGACATTCTGGTGCTCATCTCTGTGCCAAGAACCCTCAGAACTTAGAACTTCTTTCTGTAATCCTGTAACATCATCAGGAAACTCTGCATGTGATGCTCTATTAGGGTACAAAGCAAACACGAGTTTACAACATGGAATGAACAACACTGTCTCGCCAAGACATTTAGAATATGCAATAAATTCATTAGTTAAGTGCTTAATTTTTATGTAAAAGGTAAAATCAATGTGCCTAACAAGATTCCAAAAATCAAGAAGAACCTCTGACACCTTGACCGAGTGTAATAGCACCAAGAGCATCAGATGCGAAATTTTTTACTCCTGCATTAAATTCTCTTGACTTCCATTCTGTCTCAAATCTCAAGTTCAGGAGTCCTAAAGTACAGGAATCAATTCTTATTCTGTGTTGGCTAACATGTCCAACAAAAACAAATCATTGAGAGAGACTCTACAGTGTTGTATTACTATTAATTATCTGCAAGCCTTGAGGCTCACTTCCTCCTTGAAGCTTTAGAAAATAATAATGTGATAAATTTTAATGTGCTTTACTGTTTATGATACATTTTTGCATTTCTCATATCATTGGATCAAGAAACCATCCTTAGAGGTGTTCTTGGTGAGTTTCATGGTATGAATGAGGGAAGTGGAGCCCAGAGAGATTAAGGAATTGCACAGTAGGTAAATATTGGATTTGGAACTCTTGATCAATCTGGTTTTAGATCCTAACCTCTAACATTTACATGTCACTTTATGTAATATGTAATTTATTATAGTTTACATAGTATGTGCTTTTAAATTTGTATGTGTACATATATTACATTTGACATCGAGGAGCTTTGCTACCACATGTCCCTTTCATCAGCCGGCAGTTTCTAAAGGTTCCAAATATGAAAAGCGGGAAGTGGGAAAGAAGTCAATTGGACAATTTCTCATTCACTGACTGCTTGAGAAAGCTGCTGGGTCCTCTGTCACTTGAGTGGAAGTATCCTTTCTTGGGAGGCTTGCCACCTGGGACGCTGGGAGTTGGCCTTTAGGCCACTGAACTTGGCTAATTCCAGACAGAGTTCGCAGCTTCTGGCTGAATTGTGGAGTTTAGAACTTTCAGGCTGACTTCTCCACCTTTTGGCTAAGACAAATAGTAGAAACCCTAAAAGAGCCTAAAGTTGACTTTTTAGATCAAGTACCGTTTTGGACAATGATAGTCCTTAGTCTAAAGCGGTGGTTCTCAACTAAGGATGATTTTGCTCACTTCCTAGGGGTCATTTGGCAATATCTTTAGACATTTTTGGTTGTTGCAACTGGAAGAGGCGTGCTACTGGCATCCAGTGGGTAGAGACCAGGGGTACTGCTAAATATCCCACAATGCATTGGATGGCTCCCCACTACAAAGAATTATCCAGCTCAGAATATCATCAGTTGAGAATCCTGATGGACAGTACTTTAGGTCTGTTGAGATGTGGAAGTCCTTCCATTTCCTCCCCATCCAGCCAGACCCCACCCTGACTCCATTTAGCCAACTAGAAACTCCAGTTTGAGTCAACTCCAAATTAAGCCTGAATTTAGGGAAATTAAATCCATACCTCAGTACTAAAGCCTTAGAGAAAAGCAAGAAGAAAATTTCCATAAAATCAGGATATTGGTCACATTTAGAAAGAGTGAAGGAGTTGTAATTAGTAGGGTGAATGCAGAGGACTCCTAGCATGGCTGGCAATGTTCTATTTCTTGACGTGGGATGGTGATTACTCTGAGATTTACTTTGTAATAATTCATTAAGATGTTCTTTACTGTTGATGCACTTTTCTTTGTGTATATTGCATTTCAAAATGAAAAGGTTTAAAGACAACACACCTCACTCATTTCCCTCTATTCTGGAATAATTAGGCTAAAGAAATATTACTCATGTGAGTGATCCTATTTATTCATATTGAATAACACAGAACTGGAAAATGGTCGAAGGCCAGTCCTTAAACTAGAAATCCTGGTAGCACCTAAAGCTCCTTTTCATCTTCGGTCCTTAAAACTGGTCGGTCACTAGCCTCTCTATATGCACACAGGGGCGCACATACATACAACCTGAATACTGAATATTGCAAAATAACTATCAAAGGGGTCGAATTCCCAATAGCTAGTGACCAATGCATTTACTCCCAAAGCTTAGAAATTGCCAACCAGAGAAGGGAAGAGCATGCCTATCTGGGAAGAATATAGCAAAATCACCTAGAGATCACTGGTATTTTTCTAAATTTTTAAAATTTAACTTTTTATTAGTAATATAAAAATACCATATGTGTATAGTTTTCTTTTTAATCATAGAACGCCGGAAGACTTATAATGAGAAATATCCCCTCCCATGTCCCAGGGGCCACCACTGTTAACTCTTTTAAGTGTTTAATGTTTACCCTCATATTGCTAATTCTTTGTTTGTCAAACATTATCTACTTAATTTCCTGTCATGGTAGATGAGGAGTTATCTGACTTCTCTATCTTTCTCATATATTTGTAACATTTTTGTTAAAATCCATAGGCAATGTATGCATTATGAAATGTAAATACTGTTCATTCCCGAGCCTAGGAGTATACTTGGATAATGTTTTCTTTTCTAGTTCAACTTTTGCTTTTTCTTGAATACCAAGTGCATCATTTTTTTTTCATTTTCTTAGTTTTCTATAAATACAGCACTTATTTATTTTGATCAGATGCTCCAATATTTCTTTCTAACATCTATTAATAGATTCCCAAAATAGTCATATAGGTAATGTATTGTTTCCACTTTTTCCCTCGGATACCTCGTTCTCACAGCCTTGTGTTCTCTGGTTGCTTTCTGGTATTGCTGCAAAGGCATCGCTTTAGTCTGGAAACAGTCTGATGCCCTTTTTGGTGTTAGATCCTGATTTATTTCCTCACTTTGCTGGAGCACATAGTCCAGCATCTTACTAAGAAAATCCCGTTACATCTAAAATCATCTTCAGTTTACTCTCACACATGATTGGTTTGAAGATTCTAATTTGGGAATTGTTTTCCATCAGAAAACACTGTTTTTTGGCCTATTGTCTTCCTGTGTTACTGTTGAAAAGTCTGATGCATTGTTGTTCTCGATTCTTTTTATATGTCTCTCTCTCTCTCTCTCTCTCTCTCGCTCCACTTTAAATATTATTCTTTATCCCCAGGATTCTAAAGTTCCATGGTGATAAACCTAGGTTAGTTTTGTTTGTTGTCATTTTTGTGTTGGACAATTGGTGGATTCTTTCAATTTAGAAACTATCTAACAATTTTGACGAAAATTTTCCTCTATTATTTGTTTGATAATTTCTCTTTCTCCATGTTTTTGCTTTTGCTTATTCTGGATCTCCTATATATAACTTGTTACTAACCTTCTAATTTTCTTAACTATTTTCTCACATTTTCCATATATTGTCTTTTTTTAAACACTCTAAGTGATCTTACATTTATCTTCTGATTCTTCTAGTGCATTTGTTATTTGGGCTATTGGATTTTTTGTTTCCAAGAGCACTTTCTTGTTAACTGGGAGTTTTATTTCATAAGTGCATATGTCCTTATCTCTGAGAACACTAACTGAAGTCTTTTCCTCCTTATTTTGATGTACGTTGTCAAGATTTCCTTGTCCTATTTATTTGCTATTATTTTGTATTTGTTCTTTTTTTGCCTTTTAATTTTGAAGAAATTACCGAGTAGCCATTATTTCATACCCACAGGCAGCACTACAGAGCTGACCGGAAGCTCTGCTGGCCTGCGTGAGTCTTGATAACCTCACCGAATGGTGACTAGGGAGCACCCGGACTTCCTCATGTAGAGAATTCCCACATGCCAGTATCTGGAAGCACTGTCTTTGTGGCATTTCAGGCTCTTCAGGAAAAATCTAGGAACGAGGGGCAATGGGGAGAGAACAGTGTACGCCTGGCTACAGGGGTTCTGGAAATGGGACTGGAGAACAGGCCGAAGACGTTGGGAATTCCATTATTTGTTGTGCAGAATTCTACTTACGCTTCGTTTTCTCAGCTCCCGGCTTCACTCTACTCATCTCTGTGCCCCAAGTCGAAAGTTTTCCTGGTTGGATTTGTTCAGTGATTCAACTTTCCATTTTCCTCTTAGGATAGTGGAGGGAAGTGGGTGGTGACCCAAGGCAGCAACTCTTCTGTCTATAGGCTTTCATCCAATCTTGAGTTTTTTACCGAAGTCTTACCTCGACTTCCTTCATGATTCAGTGTCCTCAGGGCCTGTTCTGCTAGGCAATTTAATTTGTTTCTTTTCTATTCTTGTAGCATGTATGTATTTTTTATCTCTCCTAGCTATTAATCATGGTTTGTTTTTAATTTTTCTTCTGATCTCTACATGCGTTGGGTATTTGCCTCTTTCTGTCTCTCAAAAGTCTCTTGAAATTTCTTGTCCTCCCCTGCCATCTCTCCCATTCTCTTTGTCTTTGTGGTCTACACCTTCTTAAAATACCATTACTGTCATGTCAGATCTGTTCTACAAAGGAGAGAAAATAAGAGTGTACAGTGAATCCATCATTTTCTCCCATTCACCCTTTCTTTATAAGATCTGTGAAATGTTGAGAGGCAACTAGATTCAGTGGGAAGGTCTTGAGTTTGGGGTTGAACCTACCTGTTTCAAATCCCAGCTTTGTTACTTAGTGAGCGTGTGATTTTCTGCCCATCACTCAACTCTCCTGCCAAGTCCAGCAGAGACGCCTGGGAAAGCACTGACCAAAAAGCAGCCATTGAATTGGGTAATGAGAAGGTCATTGGTGACCTTCACTAGAATGGTTTCCATAGAGCGATAAGGGCAGAAGCCAGGCTACACTGGGGTTTATCCATTAATTATGCTTCCGTCTGCCGTGCAAGGCTCCTCCCGCACAGTTTCTAGTAAAGCTGTGAGTTACTCCACGCCTTTTGGTCTCTGCTTACTTTGCCAGCTGCTTTAGCGCTTCAAATGTGTTGCCACATGTATCCAGGCTTTTCCTTCAAGGCTCATATAAGCCAGCTGTTACAACAAGCTTCAAAATGCTCCCCGCAAACCGGCAGGAGCCTGAATGCCCTCGGAGCTCCACAGGGACCAGGTACATGCAGCGTAGCCCGAAAATTGCTTTGGAAAGGCAACGTGGAAGAGAAGGTCTGCGGAGGGAGCCGCTCAACACAGAAAACATGGCCTCTCGCCAGTCATATACTTGGAGAACAAAAAATATGGCAGGGAGAGCAAAGAGGAAGAAACCTCTCTTAGTCTTTTTTGGCATGTTAGGCTGCCAGACCTGATGTAATTAGCCTGGGTCTTCCATCATAAATCCAGCCCAAGTGGAAAAGCTGATGGTTAAAGATGTATGGCCGATGGAAGGCAGAAATAAATAAAGTGGATCACTTTGGATTACTTGTAACCCTTGTGTAGTTAGGCGATCTCCTGCCAGATGGAAGAGTGCTTTGACCCTCAGAGGGAGGAATTCTGTAAGGGATCATTTCCGGAAGGTTTGAATCGTGAAGTTTTACAAACAGTCCCACAGCTCCTTTCTGGGGCCCTACGTTCCAGTCAGTGTTTTGCTACTTCAACTGCAATGTTGTTTGTTTGTTTGGTGGGTTTTACTGCACGATCCATTTCCATAAACTGTTGCCCAGCTGCACACACTGGTGGAAAACTAGCTGAAACAAAAATGCCATTACTTATTCTGTTCAGAAAAGAATTTAAAATTCTGGAGACTAGGGAATAGTAAAATGAGAAGCTAAAATAATACTTTTTAGCATAAAAGTTCAATGCCAATTTGGGGATCTTTGTACCTGAGGAACGATCTGTATGGATCTTTTATTCCCTTGTGGAGCAAGGACTCATATATAATGTGATCTAATTGAATTTATTCTACTGACTTTTAAAAATAATTCTTAACGTTGCTTAAACAATTCTCCGAGAATGTGCTCATTTTAATCATCAGTCAGCATTTTATTATATTATAATCCTTAATTGATTGACATTTAATCACAGTCTTTGTATTTTACTATCCCTTGTCTCATAAGAGGCAATTTTCTCTTTACTGTAGTTTAACAGCTGATGAAAAAGATTTAAGGAAACCTATAAACTTAAGATTGGTTAATGGTCCCTTATAAAAGAATATTACACTTCTAGGATCCATTGCACAGATGTGATACTCAATGGTAGAAATGTGCGTGGGGTTTATTAAATTACAGCACAAATCTTCAGTCTTCTGAGTTATTGTGCATGTTGGTATTGTTAGGCAAATGGGGAGACACATTATTGCCTCCAGTTGTTCACATTACTGTGGTGTGATTCAGGCAGAGACAGCTGGCACCGCGCTGCAGGCAGCACAGAGCTGCAGCAGCTGCCGGGAACTGGGCCCAAGTGAAGGTCCAGCTCCGCTGACTCAGTGCTGGGCGGCTCGTGGAAGGTGTCCAGGACGCAGATAATAAATAAACAAACCAAGCTGGCTGTCAGAGAGAGAGCGGGAGGGAGGAAGGGAGAGAGACATTGCACCTTACGTATATAAAATGACTTTCCTTGATTGTTTCTGGATTTTATGACTTCTCAGGTACCCTGAGTACCTCTGCAGAACTAATTGCTTAAAAATAGTCTCTGGACCTCTTTCTTTAATGGGCAGGCCCTTAGTTCTATTTGGTGCTATTTTTTTCAGTTATATATATATAGCTCAATATATTATATATAAAATATATATATATTTTTTCAGATTCTTTTCCATTATAGGTTATTACAAGATATTGAATATAGTTCCCTGTGCTATACAGTAAATCCTTGTTGTTTATCTATTTTATGTATGGTAGAGTGTATCTGTTAATCCCATACTCCTAATTTGTCTCTCCCCCCTCTTTCCCCTCTGGTAACCACAAGTTTGTTTTCTATGTCTGAGTCTGTTTCCATTTTGTATACAGATTATTGGTATTATTTTTTAGATTCCACATATAAGTGATATCATATGAGATTTGTTTTTCTCTGTCTGACTTACTTCACTAAGTTTAATATTCTCTAAGCCCATTTATGTTTCTGCAAATGGTAATAGTTCATTCTTTTTTATGGCTGAGTAGTATTCCATTGTATATACATACCACATCTCCTTTATCCATTCACCTGTTGATGAACATATATAGGTTATTTCCATTTCTTGCCTATTGTAAATAGTGCTGCTATGAACATTGGGGTGCAAGTATCTTTTGAAATTGGAGTTTTCTCTGAATATATGCCCAGGAGTGGGATTGCTGGATCATATGTTAGCTCTAGTTTTAGTTTTTTAAGGAACCTCCATACTGTTTTCCATAATGGCTGTACCAATTTACATTCCCATGTTTGGGGCTATTTTTTACGCAAGAAGGTGTTGCTGAGTTTTGTTTCATTTTTGTTGGGTTTTGGTACTTGTGGTACTGCTATATTTAAATGTAAGGGAAGATAAAGTGGCAGGTGCAAACACCTCGGATTTTGGGGTCTGAAAGACCTAGACGAAAATCCCCTCCTCACCACTAATTACCTCTGTGACATTGGGTAATGGGCCTAATTTCCCATGCCTCATTTTTCTCCTCTGAGGTGGGGATATGCTATCTATCCTCCAAGGATTCCGGATAAGAGATGTAACTGCCCAGCACAGCGTGCTGGGTTCAGTAAGTTCACCGTAACTGATAGCTCTTTCACTGTTGTTGGAATTGTGATTTTTAGATAATAAAACCAAAGTTGGTTACAGTTTGAATAAGGACTTGAGTGAAGATTTCACACACCCACATCATTAAAAATCATATCTCAAAGTGGCACCTGAAGGCAGAAGGGCACAGTGGCAAAAGATCAGGTTCTCAAGTCACATATGGATTTAAATCTGCGTGACCTATGGCACGTTTAAATTTTCTCCAAGCCTTGGTTTTTCTCATCTGTAGAATGGGAATAATAATGCCCCTTACCTAATAAGATTGTTCTGAAAATTAAACAAGTTCATGTATATAAGTATATTGTTTAGCACAGTATCTACCAAACAACAAGCCTTCATTAAATGTTAGCTACTATTCTTATGATAAATGTCAGTTGATGAATTTGATTCCTAGAAGTAAGACCTCTAAACTTTGCGCCTTTATGTCTCTCATTTATTGAGAGACATATGGTCCAAGGTCTAATTCTGTTTAAAATCTTTCTGGATACCTTCTGCTTAGGCTCTTCTGCAGTTTGGCCTGAAAATTTTAGCTAATCTTAGAAAAAGAAATTAGGCACATATTATTGTTTTCTGATAAATACTCGTTCATTCAATATTTATTAACTGAATGAATATTATATTTCAGAAACAATGTTGGGTTCTCAGCACACAAAAATGAGTATGACAAAACCCCTTCCCTCAAGGAACGTATGGTCTGGAAGGGGCCAGGGGTATCCATGGAAATAAATTCATGCTGCAAATGCCACTGCTATGAAAGATGTTTATATAGGATATGGTGGGGTCCAAAAATGAAATCCAAATCCACATGGACCGGGGTAGAGGACCAGAAAATTCATAAATTCAATCAACAAGAATTAAGTACCTACTATGTGTTAGACACTAGAGGTATGAAAATGGTACAAAGATGTATGAAACAGAATGCCTATCTTTCTATTTCTGCATCCCCCCTCAGGAGGGTCTTGGTTCCAGAATATTCTGGAATATTCCAATATATCCATTGGGATATTCTGATTAAGATCCCCTGTGACTTCCTCTTGCCGAAGCTAACGGGCAGCATGCAGTTGATAAAATTGAACATTCCTTCCTTCTTGAAACTTTGTAGACATGTTCTTACCTGATGGGCAGTACTTCTCAGCTTTCTCTGAAGCCCCCTTGCTCTCTGTTTTACCTCTGCATGACTGAGTACTTTAGCACAGCCCCTACCACTATTGAAAATGATCAATTCCTGTATTTGTGTATTTGTTTAGTACTTTCTCCCTTTATCCTTGTATTCCTTGAACTTAGAATATTGCTTGGCACATAAATGCTCAATAAATATTGGTTAAGTTTACTTTTAAAATAGGGAGCTCACAATTGAACAGTCAGTTACATACTATCTAGATCATTATTATACAATAATTGCAGTAAGTTGCAGCTAGTCAGGGAAAGGTTTCTTGAGCTGAGGCTGAACTGAATGGCTAAATAGAGGCATTAGTGTGGAGCTGTGTAAGGATTTCCAGTCCACAGGAGCCTGAGGGAAGCAGGAACCAGCTCAGCCCAGGACGGAAAGCATAAGAAGGTAGGGGTTTGCATTTGAGTGGAGCCCCATCATTTCTTATTTAAAATTTTTCTTTTATTCTTAGATTCTTCTCAATCTATTCCTAGTGATCTCCACTGACATTATAAAAATGTAGATGCCATCACGAGTTACTGGGCATATCTCAGGGAACCACCCTGAGCAGAGTCTGTGGGAATCTCCAGCGCCAATATGTATTCAGATGCATGCAAATTGCAGGTGGCAGCTTTCATTTTTTCCTACTTCTCCCCCAGCCAGTTGCCACTCTCTGCAGAAGACAGGGTGATGGCAAAGACCTGTGGGCTTTCACTCTACATTTTTCTGTTGCCCAGCAAACATTTCACCTCCAAACTGACATGTGTCTTTGTGGTTTCAGGATGAGGAACTGAAATGAAAGAGGTAAAAACAACTTGGCTGATTTAGTCATTTTGTTTGAAAGATCAATCAGTTCCCTATGAGAAATTTTCTGGGATGGGAACCAAAGTAGCTGACATCCAAAAGCAGCATCTCCACTCCTGGCTCTGACGGTGATGCTCCATTAGCTGTCAGCAGTAATCACACTTACATCCTCCTTCCAGGTCTCCAGCTATGAGGGGACGCTGTTACACTCGCCCTGTTTGGCTGCAAAGCACTCGACGACAAACATACAAACAGACCGGGCTGAGTGCTGCTGGGAGTGCATCCCTGGCACGGGGGCCTCTCCAGCAGGTGTACGCAAACTCACCTGTGCTGTGCTTGGCACAGGCTATCAGGACCCATCACTGGGCCCCCCCCGTGAGGAACTGGTCCCCACCTGGATCTGAACTGCCTCCCGCACCCCAGGACAGCAAGCCACTGCTGGAACTGGAAGGGTCTCTCCGTTAGCTAATGGCGCGAGTATCTGCTGCCTCTGCTTCTGTGTAGGTGGCCAGGAAGGATGCTGAAGGAAGGCTACCTTGCCTTAGCCTTTGTCAGGAATGTTGGTTTGAAAAACACACAGATATATGCACGCAAGGTTGGATTCTGATGCTTTTTCCTTCCTGCCTTTAAATATTTCAGTGACCTAGCAAAGTATTCACTCATAATGAACCCCCTCAAGGAAGCATGGAGAAGCTCAGAACATATTGGGTTAACTATTTTTCCTCAGGCTTTTGATTTATGGAATGTATCTCCACTCCTCATTTTCAGATGAGCATGGCTATGGCTTTGCACTGAGCCTTGAGCATTAACTCCTTATTAAAAAGGACTTCCAGGTACCCCTGGGCTCAAGGAGGGCCTCAGGCCAAGGTAATTAAAACATAGCCTTGAACAGCACGGCCATATGATATGTGGTCCTGTGATGAGAGATTATCAATTTATTTTAATTACAAAAAAAGGCACATACTTCCAAAATAATAAATTGCCTCAGACCCCACATTTGATTGAAAGATGATTGTCAAAGGGGTTAATTTTCACCTGGAAAACTCCTATTCATTCTTTAATACCCTTCTCTGTTTGTGAAGAAACAGGTCTCATTTGTGAAGTCTCACCAAGACAGAGTTTATCACTTTTTCATTTTTACTCCTATTAAATTTTATTTTTTAATTGAAGTATAGTTGATTTACAATGTTGTGTTAGTTTCAGGTGTACAGCAAAGTGATGCCGTTATACATATACATATATATATATATATTCTTTTTCAGATTCTTCTCCATTATAGGTTACTACAAGATATTGAATACAGTTCCCTGTGCTATACAGTAGGTCCTTGTTGTTTATCTATTTTATACATAGTAGTGCGTCTCTGTTAATCCCAAACTCCTAATTTATCCCTCCCCCTTAAATCTCATTTATAAGTTTCTTTGCAATTATTACCAAATAGATACAAATACTCTCTTCCTCCCCCCAACATATGCTCTTCTCAACTTGTTTTGAAAGAGGCAGCATTCCTGGTCTTTCTTGCATTGTCTCATCTTTGATTGAAACATGGAAACAATCTCTTTACGAAGAAGAGTCCAAGGGTAATGATTACGGGGGATGTAAAAGGGAGTTGGGGGGGGACTGTGAAGAAATGGGGCAGACGTGACCGGACAAAAAGTAGCAGCAGCCACTAGCATCAGCAAATTGTAGCGTGTAGAAATGTGAGTGCAATGCGACTCAAGTGTCCCTTTCTTTAAGAAAAGCCAAAAGTAAAGATTTTTTTTTTTAAGTCCAAATTCACTCATCACTAAATGTTGGCTCAAGCTTATTTTTGTAATACGGCGCCAGCCAAATACAGCCCATCCGCAGGCACAGTTTGCCCCCAAAGGCTGCCAATTTACAGGCCCTATTTTTCCCTCTTCTGTCTGCCCCATCACTCAGCAGCATCATGTGTTGGCACCATGGAGCCGAGAGGAGGAAGGATGCCTAAGAGTGTAGCATGCTACCCCAGCCCACCCAGCCATGTGAGTCTTGGGCTCCGTCTGGTCTTCCCCACCTCCCCGACCTGTTTCCCCTGCCTGGGAAGATCTGCCCAACTCTGTCTGAACTCCTGTTCATGAGACAAGGTCCAAATGTCCCAGACAATCCTTTCTTCTCTGTATTCTTTTAGTACTTTGTTAAGGTTCACTCACATCAATACTCGCAAATATCAGTGTACATCCGAATGGGCGTACATCTGGAGGGCTTGTTAAAACCGACTCCTGGGCTGCATCCTTCGAGTTTCTGATTCAGTTGGTCTGCAGTGGGGCCCGAGAATTTGCCCTGAAGCTGCTGGTCTGGGGACCACATTCAGAGAAGCCCAGGCTTACACTCGGGGCTGTGTAGAGTTTATCTGTGGCTCTCCAGACCTGGCACAGTCAGTAATCCTTTTATTAATGACATTCATGACAGTCACTTTGACGTCCTCATCAAGCCGATCTAATAAACATCTGCCTAATGTCAAAGGGAAAGTAGTGGTAGAGCCACTCACCCCCTTGGAAAACTTTCACACACTTGTAGAACTAAAGAGCTTGAAGGGTCCTTCGAGATCACCTAGTTAAATCTGGACATTTTATAAATGTAGATACTAAGGCCACTTGTCTTAGCTGATTCTTCTTCATTTTCTCGTTACACTCCACTTTCCAAGGTCTGCCTTCTTCTATCAGTTAAATTTCTGGTTTTTCCTCTAAAACACAGAAAAGGCATGATACATTTTGGAAATTTCCTGTTGGGATATGTGGAGTCAGTTAAAATGATGAATGCTGCGTAAAGCAAAATATTTTTGTGAAGTTTGTTGCATTAGCTGTATATTTACATTTTTCTCCGGTCACTAATTTCACATGCCCAGGAACCATTCCAGATGTGGACCATGGAAAGTGAAAAATATACCTAATTACTTCTGCTTAAGCTACTTACATTTATCTTTTAATAGTGTTACATTCTCCTTGCAAAACTGAGGATGACACAAATGATACCTGCAAACCCTGTTAGTGGGTCACACTGCCCTTCAACTCTACAATC
Organism: Balaenoptera musculus; assembly: GCF_009873245.2. Lineage (NCBI taxonomy): Eukaryota > Metazoa > Chordata > Mammalia > Artiodactyla > Balaenopteridae > Balaenoptera > Balaenoptera musculus. The sequence continues at coordinate 52,285,155 of NC_045802.1, forward strand.
AAATATACAGCATATTTTAAAACAGATTTCCTACAAAAAATTTTAATGCAGCAACAGCTCTTAGCATATCATAGTTCAGTCTTTCTCCCCAAATGGTGAAGGCATCCTCTATTCAGCTCATCGTGTGATACTGGCCCCATTCCCTCCCTGACTCTTACCACCATCCTATAGGATTCTAACTTCCATGCTGATCCTTCAGCAAACCTGACAAGTATTTACTGAGTATCTATTGTATGGTAGGCACTGTTTTATGTGTTATAAATCCTAGTAGCCGAACAATATAGTGTTAAGGTCTTGCCTTTGAGGGGCTCTGGTCTAGTGTGGGCTGGTCTAGTGGGATAAGTACCATGAAAAAGCACAACAGGGTAAAGGCATTCAGAGTTTGCAGTGCACCACTAATTACAGTCAACATCCTAGGAGAAAGCTCTATCGGTATTAATATTTCGATCACCAGTTCCTCCGTGCTAGAAGAAGTAAATAGTTGAGCCTGAGTCACCTTTCATTTACCATATTGCCCACCCTTCCTTCACAAGGAATCAAATGTCCAAATGATCCCAGGGTAAAGGCAAGGATGATAATGAAGGGGGGAGGGCCATTTTACACAGAGGGTCAACTTTCCATGGTCCACATCTGGAACGGTTCCTGGACAATTTTCAATTCACTTTATTGATACTTTTTTCTGAATATGCTTCTATTAACTATAGTGCTAGGAAGAATAGATGCTTAAAATATTTGTTTGAATAAATGAAGGGCTACTCCCTCTGTTCCCATGTAAACAGACTTTCCTATTTAAAGAACAAAAAATCTCTTTGCCCTTTCTTTAGGTTTCCTATATGGATTCCTCTTCCTTTTCCCATCTTCTAATTGCTAGGATTCACCAGAGTTTTATCTTCAGCCTACTGGCCTTCCCTGTTGACACATTTTCCTGGAGATCACCTACTGTCCTAATTTTGCTTAGAGGCTGTATGCTATTGACACACAAATTATTTATCTGCAGTTCTAAACTTCTCCCAAGCTCAACTGAGTGATTTTACTTACAAGCCTCACAATTACAGCATCCCCTGCCAAAACCTGATTTTCCTCCTGTGTTCTAGCATATTTGGTGGCACTAACATCTTCCTGGTAGCCAAGGAAGAAACCTGAGAGGACCATCCCTCTCTTTCATCCCGGCTATATCTAATCACAGAGTTTGCTGGTTTTACTTCCTAAGTATTTCTTGAGTCCATTCTCTCTGCTCTATCCTCATGATTATTGCTTAATTCAGGCTTAATCTATTTCTGATCTACAACAATTACAGTCTTCCCCTTGAGTGTTTCAGCTTCTATTCTTTCTCCCTACAGTTCCAAACAGCTGCTAGAAAAAGTTCTTAACCACAGAAATATCATCATCTCCTTTTCTTAAAACCCATAAATAGCCGTAACTTTCTGTGTAGTAATTACCAAGGCTGTATTATCTCCCCTCTGAAGGTCTTCCCAGGTTCCTTTCTTGCTACTCCCCGCCTCACATTCTAAACTCTAGAAATAGTAAACTGCTTAGAGCTATCAAAATAACCCAGCTGTTATGATTTCATAAACATCTGTTTTGTTATATCTGTTGTCTGCAATATCCTTCTGCCATCCCATCTCTACAAATAATAAACATAGTAATGATGTTCATTGAGCACTTACTATATGTCTGGGGCTATACCCTGCTCTTGATATGTACCATTATTGCATTTAATCCTCAGAAGTACTTTAATATAGGTATTGTAGAACTATTATTATCTTCATTTTAGAGATGGAAAACCAAGGAACAGAGAGGTTTAAGTGACTTACACAAAGAAGAATAAACTCAGGATCTGAATCCAGAAATTATAACTACAGAAACTATACTACCATGCTTAACTGGCCCAAAGAGATTCTATCCAACTCTCTACACTCAGTTCAAGCATCACCTCCAAGAAGACTTCCTTGAGTAACGAACACCATCACCCTTCTAAATTTGATTAAAGGCCTCTCTATTGGTCTCCCAGAGCACTCTACACATCTAACAGGCACCATCTTGCAGGGCAATTATCTGTTCATGTGTCTTTTGCTTGCACTAGATGTAATTCCTCGCTGGCAGGGATTATGTTTTATTGCTCTTTGTATCCATAGCTCCCTGCAAAGTACATCAGAGAGTAGCTGCTCAATAAGTAGTTGCTCAACTAAATGCAAACAGCTCTCTCTGGCCCAGACCTCTAAGTGTAAACAATTACTGGACATCTCTGCTTAAATCTCTTTGGTACTTGAGAACTTGGATAAAACAAAATTTATACATTCTCCTTACTGTTGCCCAAGGTTGTTCTTAACCCTGTGATCCTTTTCTTGATTAATGGATATCCAGTTAACCAAACCAGAAACCTGGAATCATCCAAGATTTGTCTCTCTTTCATGCTCAGTAATTCATTGATCAGCAACTGCTCTCATTTGTTCACTCTTTACATCTCTTAAATCCTTCCCCTTTCCCATGATCCCATTGTACTTCCCTCCATCCCAGCAATTACTACAAAATACTCTGATTATTTATGCTTATTATTCTCTCTCTTCCTGCCTATGGTTTGCAAACTTCTTGAGAAAAAAGGGTAATCTTTTCATTTTTGTACCCCAAAGTCCTGTCTCTTGAGTGATGACTTGGGGAATGGTTCAAATGACCCATCTCATCTCCTAGTAGCTATTAGCTTATGCTTTGCAGTAACTTAAAGAGGAAACTTCTCTCACCAGGGGTTATGCCTATGATAGCCATTAAAGCTGTTCATAAATATTCCATTTCTTCTCTCCTTCCTTTTGAAGTTAGGTCAGCATGATTTGCTTTAGCCAATGAAATAGAAGAGATTGGGTGATCTCTGGACAGAAGTTTTAAGAGATAGTGCAGAATTCACCATATGCCCTTCCTCTTGCTGCTGTGATCAGGGAAATATGAGTGAATGGAGCCTTTGTCACATGAAATGTGAGTAAGAAATAAACTTTTGTCATATTAAGCCACTGAGGTTTTAGGATTATTTGTCACTGCAACATAACTTAGCCCATCCTAACTAGTATAACATCCCTGGGTAACAGCATTTTTTCTCTTCTGGAGGAGTTGCTGTTCAGGAAAAAGCATGCTGCATGCCCCTTTCTTGCCTCACAGATGTTTTTATCCAGATAAATTCAGGTTAAAATTAGCATCAAGGGAAGCCTTGAAATGGAACTCCGGTCCCAACTTGGCAATATTCAACCTAAGAATTATGTGTGGAATGAAAAGGGTAATCGTATTTGCTTTGAAGGATAATTATGAGCTAATTGTATGTAAGAATAGAGTAACCACATGTATTCATATACGTCTTCTTTTCCCTGCACTGAGCGTGCAGCACACAGGGTGACCCAGTCAAGGAAAATAGGCCTTGTGGGGCACTGCTAGAGCAACCAAAGGATCAATGCCACAAATATCTGACTGGGATTACTTAATTAGGACATTAAGTGAAAAGTTTGCCCCCGAAATAGCTTAACATGGGAAAGAGGATAACATTATCACCAACTTATTAAGCATTCAGAGTTTGCAGTGCACCACTAATTACAGTCAACATCCTAGGAGAAAGCTCTATCGGTATTAATATTTCGATCACCAGTTCCTCCGTGCTAGAAGAAGTAAATAGTTGAGCCTTAGTCACCCTTCATTTACCATATTGCCCAGCCTTCCTCCACAAGGAATCAAATGTCCAAATGATCCCAGAGTTTTCAGGCATTGCTGGAAGTCAGTATGAACTCACTTCTCCTATTACTGAAACTCCTCTCAGGCCGCCATTCTGTCTCTTGTAGCTCCTCATCCTTTCACACTTTCTTTTCATGCTCTTTTATTATTATTTCCTGTCCCCTAAACACATTGTCTATTTCTTTTGTCCACCATATCCTTGCTTTCTGCTTTCACTTATACAGGAAGGAACTGTTTTCCTCTTCCAAGAAATCTGTCGTTGATCAGAAAAGTCTTCACTTTGTGGTTCAGTCAGATGAACGCTTTCCCTCCAGGAGTAAACCAGACTCTCCTTCTGTGGTCCCTTCTGTTTGGGAACCACAGGACACACCCAGATCTAGTGCCACCTCCTCCACTGAGCCTCCCTTGATTCCTCTCGGACAAAACCACCTCTGTGTCAGGCAGTGCTTGGTTCTCTTCTCTGTATCAGCACCACACCGTTGTATTTTGACTTCCCTTCCTAATAGTCTGTCTCCTACACCAGACGTAAAACTTCCTGAAGGCAGAGAACTTGTTTCATTCATCTTTACACCTCTGCCCCCTCCCAGAGCCTGGCACATTATTTTTAGGATAGAGGCCATTTAGTCCCACCTGATGCTGTAGAACAGAAGTCTCAAATTGCAGCCCTGGGGCTGGATGAGACCGGCAGGCATGTTCTGTTTGGTCCACAAAGAGTTGCCCAGCACAGGTCTTAAGTATTTCAAATCAATTGCCAGTTTTAAGAATAGAGAGATTTATCATTTTAAAAATCCAGATTTCTAACTCTATCTTTTTAAAAAATGACAAGAGATCGGGCAACAACGAGCTCACATCGCAACGTCGAAGCAACTGCTCTAGCAGGGTAGCAGCCTCCGTCTCTGGAGCGGACACAGTGCTCCCAGTCTCCCGCTGACGGCAGATTGTCAAGACTGGCATAGGCAGAGCGTAAGTCATCAGAATAGCACCTGAACGACAGGCTCCACAGGGACCGCAATTTTCAGGTCAGTGGTTTCAGGACAGAGCAGTCTTCTGATGATCAGGCCAGCGATGAGGAATTAATGTTGACACAGGTGGGGACCTCTGGCCCGGGAAGCCCTGTACTTGCTCCCTCTCGCCCTCAGGGTAATATTGCTTTGGTAACGGCTGCTTCAAACCAGAGCATCCTTTCCATTCTGCTGTTCTGGAAAAACCTACTCAGAGTTCAGCTTCCAGTTTTAAGATGTGAGGATTTAAATAACAAGAGGGCACAGTGGTGATCTAGTCCCTTTTTAATCCAGATGGCTTCTGAAGTTTAGGGGCTCAGTGAATTTGGGCGTGTGACCCAGGAATATTATTCATGTCGAAGTATTTAGTATCTTAGTTTGCCTCTTTACCTCTTTTTGTTCCCTTCCTAGCTCTTCTCTCTTCCCTCAAACACTTCATAATTAAATGTACTTCTGTCTTTATACTAATGATCTCTAGAAATTCCTTGATCATCCCAATATTTTAATCTTATTCACCTTTACTTTTTATCTCTACACATCTTTCATATTGTAAAGTAGAGCTATTAGAAGTAGAAAAAGTGCACACAAAAAAGTAATGCCATTTTAGATTATGAAGGTAAGATATGTTTTTTGTAGACTTTCAGAAAATAAAGTATAAAAAAATCAAAGTCATCCAATCTTCTATCTCTTCTCTATGATTATGTGTTTCATAATTGGAATCTTATTGTCACATAACTTTGTCCTGCTATATTCACTTAACTTGACCTTATGATCATTTTCCAAAATTATCTGAGAATATTTTTAGTGGAAATATAAATATTCTACCTGTGGACGTGTAAAAAATATGTAACCTTTTCCCTGTGTACACTGAAGTCATATCTGGTTTATTTTTCACTGTATAAGAAAATCTTTGCCTCAAAATTTAACTCATTCCTTGGAGCAGATTTCTCAGAGTGAAATTACTTGCTTAAAAATTAACAACATTTTAAAAAATCTGATGACATGTATTGCCAAATTGCATTTAGAGAGTCCATTCCTGTTGCATTTTTGCCTGCTGGCTATCAGAACACATGGCTATCTCACCTGCATTATGAAGTTTTAAAATCTTTAATAACTGGAGAGTTGAAAAAATTGTTTTAATTTGTATTTATTTGACCATTAGTGAGGCTGAACATTTTTCATATATTTATCACCCATTGTAATAATTCTAATTCTTAATGATCCTTAATTGTTAATATCCCTTGCCCACTTTTCTACTGGCACACTGAGGGTTTTTCTCAAATACTCCTTATGCATTTAGGATAGTGGTCCTGTGTCTGTTATATTTGCTGCAAATATTTCTCCCAGTTTGTCTATGGCCTTTTAATTTTTTATGACATTTTCACATATATAAGTTAATTTTTTTTAACTTAGCATAGTCCATCAATTTTCCTTTCCCTTCCTTTTATACTTAAAATCCTTTATAAAAATGGTAATTATGTGAGGGGATTAACATACCTTAGTGTGTTACTCATTTCACAACATATACAGGTATGAAATTATCATGTTATACACCTTAAACTTACACAGGTTATATATCAATATAACTGGTGGGGACAGGAAGCGATTTTTTTTTTTAACATCTTTATTGGAGTATAATTGCTTTACAATGGTGTATTAGTTTCTGCTTTATAACAAAGTGAATCAGTTATACATATACATATGTCCCCATATCTCTTCCCTCTTGCATCTCCCTCCCTACCACCCTCCCTATCCCACCCCTCTAGGTGGTCACAAAGCACGGAGCTGTTCTCCCTGTGCTATGCGGCTGCTTCCCACTAGCTATCTATTTTACGTTTGGTAGTGTATATATGTCCATGCCACTCTCTCACTTCGTCCCAGCTTACCCTTCCCCCTCCCCATATCCTCAAGTCCATTCTCTAGTAGGTCTGTGTCTTTATTCCCGTCTTGCCACTAGGTTCTTCATGACCTTTTTTTTTTTTTCCTTAGATTCCATATATATGTGTTAGCATACTATATTTGTTTTTCTCTTTCTGACTTACTTCACTCTGTATAACAGCAAACTCCATCCACCTCACTACAAATAACTCCATTTCATTTCTTTTTATGGCTGAGTAATATTCCATTGTATATATGTGCCACATCTTCTTTATCCATTCATCCGATGATGGACACTTAGGTTGCTTCCATGTACTGGCTATTGTAAATAGAACTGCAATGAACATTTTGGTACATGACTCTTTTTGAATTATGGTTTTCTCAGGGTATATGCCCAGTAGTGGGATTGCTGGGTCGTATGGTAGTGATTTTTTTTTTTAAAACAAAGCCCTTTACATACCCAAGATAAATAGTCACCTGTATTTTATTCAAGCATTTTTTTGATTACAAGTTTTACATTTAATTCTCCAATCCATTTCGTATTTATTATGGTTCACAGTGCCAGTTGAGGGTTAACTAAAATGATTTCAGCCACCAAAGGAACAGTCGCTGGGGAGGTAGGCCCTCGCACTAGAGGGGGAGCTATCCAGGAAGGGAAGCCATCTCCTCCCCTGCAAAGCGAGAGGCTGCGTTTCTACCTGACAGGGCTGAAGGGGGAAATGACACGTCATGTAGTGTTTGGTATACAGTGGCCAAAAAGGCCACCAAGATACTTCCGAATAGTTATTTTTAAACATCATTTGGTGTGTGATGCTTCCTTATTGTGAAAGAAGCTAAGACCACGTATGCAATTTGCTGATTTTTCTGTCATTCTTCCTTTACAACGGTCATAAAGTCTTGCTTTATAACAAGTAAAGAGTCCTTTGAATCATTTTTCTTTTTTGAAATGTTTCTTATTTTTTTAAAAACTCATTTAGGTTAATTCAATAATTTTATTAATTTATCTCTACCCCAAATGCCACTGGGATCTCTATTGTGATTTTGTTAAATCTAAAAACTAAATTTGGTATTAAAAATTAATTTGTGAAGATACATCATTATAATCTTCATTTGCCCATAAGGGGAAAAAAAAAAAAAAAAACAGCTAACATTTATGAGGGTTTACCATATGTCATTCTCCAATCCAAACTATTTTCACCTATCATTTCCTATAATCTCCACAACAGTTTTCAGAAGGTATACATTTACAAGAGAGAGGACTCAAGCACAGATTGAAAAGTAGTCCTTACAAAAAAAATTGCTGTACACCTGAAATAACACACTGTAAATTAACAATACTTCAATTAAAAAAATAAGAAGAAAATAAAGTGCAGCCAAGGTTTAAAAAAAAAAAAGAAAACCAACTACTGGTTACCAGAGGGGAGAGAGTAGGGGCGGGGCAAGTTAGGGGTAGGGGACTAAGAGATACAAACTACTGTGTATAAAATAGATAAGCAACAAGGATATATTATATAGCACAGGGAAGTATAGACATTATCTTGTAATAACTTTTAATGAAGTATAATTTATAAAAATACAGAATCACTGTGCTGTACACCTGAGACTTAAATAATATTGTAGATCAACTACACGTCAATAAAAAAAAGCAGTCAGAAAAAAAAAATCACTGGTGGGGATGGGGGTTAACTAAATTTATTGTGTGATCATTTCTCAATATACACATGTATCAGATCGTCATGTTGTACCCCTAAAACTAATACAGTGTTATATGTCAATAAAACTGAAAAAAAAAGCAGAAAAATAAATAAGTAAATTTTAAAAGTTTAAGAAATCACTGGCCTAGTAATCCCATCTTGCTTCAGCACACAGTTATCACAGCCTGCACTCTCTACGTCTTTCTTGTTTTCTGAATCTCACATTTTTTCTTGCTTCCATTTCATTCTGAATTTTTCTTTCTAGGTCTGCTTTGCCTTCTTCATTTTGCTTCTACATAGTTGGCCATATCCTGCTGTTCTGAAGTTTAGTTAGTTTGAATCATTATGCTTTATTAAGGAGACAGTATGAGACCTCAGGTGGCCTTTGTATGATCTAGGGTACCATTTTCCACCTCGACCCCCAAAACGGGAGACAAGTAACTTCTGGTGTAGACACTGGAGAGAGACAGAAAGCCAGGATCTGTAAGACGTGGGGAAGACAGGAGATGGACCAGAAGGGAAGCTTCAGGATGAAATTTCACCTCCATTTTTAACTTCAAAAACCTGAGAATTTATTTGTTTACTTTAAAATTATTAAGCGCCTACTGTATGCCAGGTGGAGAATCCTGAAACTTGATCCTTCATCTGGGAAAGGGTACACATCTGCTAGGGTTATGTAGTTGGGGAGAAGGAAAACTTGCTGAACCCTAAAGATCCCCAGGCTACGCCAGGGAAGAGTGGGCGTTGTCTCCGCTTGGCCTCTTATAGAAGTAAATAGTCTTCACCTCTTATCCTGGAGCAGCAAACGGCTGTAATCATGAGTCATGGGACAGGATGACAAGTCAGCTCAATTAACACAGATTCTTGAAACATGTCCAGGTTTTGAAGTAACTATTCTCTACCCTCCATGGACTGGACTTTCATCCCCAGAGGGCTTCTTGGGATCCAATTCAGACCCTTGAGAGGAAGACCAGATCTAAGCCTGGGGGTACCTGAAGGCCCATCACGTCCCAGTGTAGCAGGCAGGCTCCTGGCCATATGGTCTCCCCTGAGCCAGCCGTTCTCCGATCTCTGCCAGAGTGGGCATATGCTGGGATATTCCAGGACCTTGAGGGGAGAGTGAAAATGTCAGGGAGGCAGAATGAGGTTAAGCTTCTATTTCTCTTTATGATAGGAGTAGAAATGGAACTGGGGGGAAGTAGCAAATGCCATTATTGATTCTAACGCATGGCAGGTGGAGGTCAGGACATATAAGATAAAACTTTGGGGCTCTCTGACGTGTGACCTGTTTATACTTACAAAATAGGTTTTAAAAAATGTCCAACAATGAAGAAGCTGCTGCAGTTATAAATTTAACCCACTTGGCTTCATTGATGCTTATTTTCTCCAAACTCAGAGGAGAAAAATATCAAGAATCAGTTTTGTTGGTGATTTTTTTTTTTTTGAGGGAGAGCTTGGTTGGATGAGATGCCTGCAAGAATTAGCCATTGCTTTAGGACTCATGCTGTTATTATATTTATATAATATACATATTATACATATATGTGCATATACATATGTGTATGTACATATACATATGTGTGTATACATATACACATATATGATATAAAATATACATAAACTTTTTTTCCTTTCTGTGTTGCTATTTGGACTCTGCAAAACCATATAGCAGTTCAGCTCAGTGAATTTTAGTTATTGCCTATCATGTAAGGGCTGAGTAAGCTTCTCAGTCAGAGAGAGACACACCTCCCAATAAGCATTCTGACAGGCATGTGGGGAAGAAGAGGAGAGGAAAGGGTGGAAGCACAGGGAGGCTGACAGATGGTAGGGGCAGAAGGAGGGAATGCCTCGAAGCCCAAGGTAAAGGAATAGGTTAGACAGAAATTCCTGTCTGTGGGGAGGTCAGGAGACTGGACGCACAGGGGGGTAATAAGTAAAGAGAGCGGTACAGAAGAATATTGGAAAACAAGAGGTTACTTTCAGTCTGAACTCCCACTTAAGTAACAAAGAACGAAGTGATAAATACAGTGATGCACATCAAGGAACTGTACATTTGTTTTATTCACCAATGAAGAGTAAATTGAGTAGGGTACTTCTCTGAGTATTGAAATGGTGCCCATTTGCCAGCATTCATAATTGCTATAAAATATTGCCGACTTGTTTAAATATTGTTCATTTTTACTCTTAAGGTCTCTAATGCGTTGTAATGAAACCAGTTTCATAAGACACAAAGGCATGTCTCTTTTCTCTCAATGAAAGAGAAATACTAGTCAATTCATAGACATTTTGTTCTCTAAAATGGAATCTGAGGTTTAAATGCAATGTTTGACACATCTGAAATCTAAAATGCCTTTTTAAATTATACACATGCACCTCACTTCATATGAATAATTCATTTTGACCAATTCTTTGGCTACTTTTGACCAAAGAATTAATGACTCTTTGAATGAAACTCTTCTAATGAATGAATATAAAATTTAGATCTTCTTCATATGTTGGAAATTGGTTACAAATAAGACAAAAGCAAGATTCAAAGCATGAGGATCCGTTTAGATTTCAATAACTAAATTCTTGTAACAGGAAGATAAGCACAGAGCAAATATTCAAGTCCTCTAAAGCGTAAAGCAAAACAATATTAATTTAAAAGGGGAGGATGATAAAAAGAAAATGGAAACAAAGAGTTCTGTTTCCAAGCATAGGAAGGGGTTTGTGGGTATGTAGTGTGGACAGACACAAACCCATAGATGAATGTCCACAGTGCAAGAAGCTGTTATCTTCACAAATAAACCTGCTTGGATTCAACGGTGGAGCTGACAGCCCTTGGTCAATGTTAAGACCGTGCCACCTTCTGGTTGCCATGTGTATGACAGGCACTCATACTGTTTACAGACTGGAGCATTTCTGTTTTATGCAAAACTTATATTGAAGGGAAACAGCAGATACGTTACTTGTGCTGTGCACTCTCTTCCCTGGGGACGGTATCGGAATGAGAACACGATCCATAAATGTACTCCAGCGACTGCTTCGCCTGAAACTCTGAGTTTGCTTTTTAAGCGTGATCAACTGTAATGGTACGTGATAGGCCAGGCGCAAGCACACGCAGCACTGCCGCTGTGAGAGCAGGAGGTTTCGGTTGCCCGTCTTCTCCCTGGTTGCCACTTTCTGAACTTCTTAGAGCCGCAGAAATGGAGCTCCAGAAAATGAAGCAAGGTCTCTGCCAGTCAGGGAAAGCAGGTGGGGGGATATGAGATCGTGCCTGCAAAGCTGCAAAACAACACGCCACCACGTAAGCTAATTTCAGGGTAGCTGTTAACACACAATTGTGTCCAAATGATAATTTGGGGAATTGCATTCTGCTGAAATCCCTCTGTAGATTCAGTTGGATCGGTTGCGGTATCGTGGCCTTGGCAGTCTTGCCTGGAGAGGTGAGCTCAGCAAAGACAGGGCGTCCCAGCTGGAGGACTTTTGGAGGACCCATGATCACCCATTTTATGCATGTATCTGCTAGAGCTTGCCCATGATGCTCTAGTGTTTGAAAGGGTAGTCACAAAGGAAAAGTATCATTTTTTCCATAGGCATTGCGTGTCTTAAGCAAAATTAGCCTAGAAACCTTGAAATCCTATATTATTTGTAAATGTATTACAAATAATTCTATAGAGGTAAATGTATTTTTATAGGCAGAGTAAGCCTAATTGAACAATTGTTCTTTACCTGTTATCAGTGTAGACTGCTAAGATTTCCTGGGCAGGCAGCCCTATGCCACAGTACCTCCCACCCACTGCCATCTGCTGCTCACCGCCCTGCACCCACACATACATTCTTAGCCCCAAGAACAAAGCAGAAAGCTAGTAACACTTTCATCGACAGAAAGAAGCGGAGTTTTACTGTAATGATCCAGGTGATTTCTTCAACTTGCTATTTCACCTTGCCTATGTTGACAGAACTCAATTTTTTTCTTTTTTTGCCAGTTGAGCCATTTCTGAATCTACAAATAAAATGATCAAAAAAGGAGTAGTTAGAAGAAAAGAAAATGCGGGTTTGCTTTTAAAAACTACATTAGCTGCTGTTATTGTGTTAAATTATGGTCATAAACTGGTATTGGGATTTGTTCTATATAAAATTTAATTATGAAGAATAAAACCTTCAAAGAAAAGTGTCTAAAGAGTACTCCCACGAAAAGAACAGTGAAGTCAAAGGGTGAGATTAAATACACGATGCAAACAGAGTCACTGGAAAACACTAAAAACCAGTGAGACCCAGGAGCCAGCTTGAGGGGCTGGGACCATTTGGGGATCAAAATAAATAATGAGAGTAATAGTTTGTCATCTGTTGAATAGGGTAAAACTCCATGAGTTCAGGCTAATATTAATACATTGAGTTCATGTTAACACGAATACAGAAGAAAGTGGGTGAGAAGGAAAAGCTTCTTCTTACAGTAGAAAGGCAACCAATAAAGGTGAAAAAAAGCATGAAATTAGAAGATCGCCATTTGGCAACCATCATCCTCATAATCGATTCAGGGAAGGATCATTAACGGACACTAAAAGTAGTGGGTGGAAGTTTGAGGAGGATTACTTATATACAGAGGAGTTACTCATTAAAGAGGGTCAAATGGGAACTTGAACGTGGAGAAATGTGTAAATCTCCCCATAACCAACCGATCGAAGTTACACATCACCAGCAAATGCACAAATCTAGTCTGTGCTTCTGTGATGAGAAGTGCTGAGAAGAATTCAGCATCACTTCTGTAACATTCCTGCCAAGTATAAAACCTGAATCTAAATTCATGTGAAACATTAGGCCAACCCAAAATGAGAGACATCCTATAAGATAATTGGCTTGTACTCTTAAAAAAAAATTCAGTGCCACGAAATACAAAAAAAAAAAGGACTCAAATACTGTTCCAGATTAAAGACGACTAGAGATATGATGACTTGATACGATGAGTTGAATGAGAAGACTCTGGATTTTCTTTCTTATAAAAGATGTTAAGTCAATTGGCAAAATCTGAATGAAGGTCTATAGATTAGGTAACAGTACTGTCTCAGTGTTGGACTCTTTGTTAATTGTACTGAGGTTACATAATTTCTTGCTTTTAGGAAACACACACTGAAATATTTAGAGGTAAAGGGGCTTAATCTCTGCAGTTTGCTCTTAAATTATTCAGAAAAAAAGTGGTAAATGCTAATATCTAGAGGATTGTGTGCATGAGAATTCACTGTATTATTTCTGCAACCTTTCTACAATTCTGACGTTTTCAAAGGAAAAAATTAAAATTAGTAGAAAATTAATAAAACTGTCATTTCTTTCAGCTCACATAGTGCGCAATAACAGGTAACTCTAAGTTTTTCATCAAAAAGCAAGTCATTTTAGTCTCATGTAAACTCAGTTCCAGACACTGAAAAGGGATATTAGAAACCATGTCTTTTCAGAGTAGCCACTTTGCACACTTAGCTGCAAATCAGCTTCCATTTCTAGTGGAGCTTCACACTTTCTCTTCACTTCCTTCCATACTTTGTTCCTCATTTCATTCAAAGAACTTTTATAGTGCCCCATTTACAGCCAGACCATGTGAACTTCTGGGTATTCAGAGATGAGTTAGACTCAGCTCCCAGTCTAATACACACAGAGACTTCCTTCTAGTAGAGTCTATTTCAGAAATGCAATAATAGTAACAGTGGGAAAACAAAGAGAGAAAAGGATAAGATGGACGACTTCAAGGAGGAGTCTTGACAAGGGATTGAAGACCTTGATGGAAAGCAGGTGTGCAGCTAAGGGGTCTCCCAAGGACCTGTTACCAGGTGGGTCAGGGTTAGTGGTGAAAGATGCACTACACATGGGGCGGGAGTGGAGGCAGACCCCATTTCTCTGCTATAGAACTTGAATTTTATTACTTGCCAGTGGGGAGACACTAGGATCATGCTTAGATTTGTGTATTAGAAGAATCCCCTCCGTAATTTTTTCATTTGTTTATCAACCGTTTCCTCATTGAATGACTGACTTAGGTCAGTTGCTAGGCTGGTTTGAGGTGCACGTGACCAAAAAAAACGTATGGTTTCTGCTCTTACAGGGTGTCTCCACTCTGCGGTCTCCGTGGCTTTTTTTTTGTTTCTAACATATGAATTTGAGCCCCATTTAAAGACAGTGGTAGTAAGTGGTAGTTGGTCTGCCCTGTATTTATTCGTGCTTCTTAACCTCTCCCTGGAACTCCTGACCCTGCTGTTCTTACTAAACTAGCAGCAGGAGAAAGTACTTGAAATAAACCACGGTGCAAGGTAAGGCAAACTTCGTCTTTCCATAGCCAACCCCAAAGTACCTGATTTAAACTATACTCAAAGCTTTACGCCCAATTCTGGCAGGTAATACTGAAATTATAGGATTCCCTAAAACCCATCTTTTTAATCCATTTGCTTAACAATATTCCTGTCATCTTAACACTTATAAGATAAAATAATTGTATCATTTGTATAATTCTGAAATGTAGTTAGCCATTATTTTCAATTATTTTTTTTGCAATATAGTATGATCATTTATATCTCATGCTTAGTACACTAATTAGGTTAATAGCCTCTAGTTCTAAGTACTGTAGTATTTTATTTCATGGTGTTTGAAAGCTATCTCGTATAGAATATAATTTTCACTGTATGAATTCACATATTACCATGATTTTTAAAGCATATTTTTACTGTAAGGGTCAGCAAGAGGGAAATACTCAAAGCAGTTTAGATTTTCCCAAAGAGCATAATATGTCCTTCAACCAAAACACCTACTGTGTATACTACATTTGGTTAGGAACTCTCCCAGAACAGAGGAAAGAGAAGTGAACACAGAGAGGTGGGAATAAACGGTGCTCCTCTGGAAAAATTCATTTGGTAATTAGAGAAATAACAGGTTTCTCTAATAGATACATCCATAAGCTTTGGAGTCAAAATTTGAATTTAAATCCTTAAGCTGCTACTTTCTAGCTACACAAGTTCAGGCAATTTAAGGATGCTAAGGCTGTTTCTTAATGTGTAAAATGCAGCTAAAAATACCACAATGGTGCCGCTTCCTCTGTTCACTCTTAGGCTCTCACACTCACCCCTCCTTAGGGGTGAGTGGTCCTACTCCATCCATGCGTCAGTCACCGTGGAGACGCCCCCCTGGTCCCTCGCATCTCCTACTCAGTTCGCTGTTCCTAGAGATTGTAGCTCAGAATCATGCCAAATTCATCCCACAATTCTTCTGGCCTCACTTACTTACTTTAAGGAGTGGAAAAGCAAACAAATGGCTTGATTTGAAGTGAAGGGGTATTTATAGATGTTGAAATGAACTAAATAAATTAAATTAAGATTGGGGGTTTCTTAATAATTAGAAGATTTGAGCTACTATCTTCTCTTTTCTTATCTTACCTCCCATACAGTCCACCCAGTTATTTTTTTTAACATCTTTATTGGAGTATAATTGCTTTACAATGATGTGTTAGTTTCTGCTTTATAACAAAGTGAATCAGTTATACATATACATATGTTCCCATATCTCTTCCCTCTTGCGTCTCCCTCCCTTCCACCCTCCCTATCCCACCCCTCTAGGTGGTCACAAAGCACCGAGCGGATCTCCCTGTGCTATGCGGCTGCTTCCCACTAGCTATATGTTTTACATTTGGTAGTGTATATATGTCAGTGCTACTCTCTCACTTCGTCCCAGCTTACCCTTCCCCCTCCCCGTGTCCTCAAGTCCATTCTCTACGTCTGCATCTTTATTCCTGTCCTAATTATTTTTTAAATTAATTTCCATAAGTCTTTGTTCACTTATTCTTCGCATTTCCACTGCTACTACCTTTCAGCAGGCCCCACTGCCTTCCTTCCTTCCTGGACCACTGGCAAAAGTTTCCTCATCTGTGTCTGGCCTCCCAGACTCTGGACCATCCTATGCATGGCAGCTCAAGATTATTCTGCTTAAGACTATGCATGTCTTGTGCTCCAAACTGCTTTACCATTTAAAGCTCTCTCCAGTTGGAAACCAGTTTACCCTTCATATTCCTTATACCTCAGCAAAAACAAACAGCTTGCTCACTTGTCCTTATATCCATGTATGGTTTCATCCATGCTGTTTTCTCCACCTGCTAAAATCTCCTCTCTTACTCTCACACCCGTTCCAGCTCAGCATGGACAAATCTAGTCTTCCCCAAGCCTCAACTCAGATACCACCTGCTCCCTGAGGTCTTTATTAACTTCCCCTAATTGGGCATAGTCTTAGCCCTTTTAATTCTCATACACTTCATTTTGCAGAATCTGCTCTTGAATAAAACCCTATAAAAATCCCACCATACTGCACCTCTCTTGGGGAACTGTCACTTCTTCTCCTACAAAATGGTGTGTTTATGCAGATTGAAATCGCTGTTATATGAGTGCTCCCAGGTCTCAATCAGCTTTGTATATCCGAAGTGTTTAGCATAATGTTTTCTTCAATATCTAATGTTCATTCAATGAATAAATGACTTTTAATCAGAGCATTTATTCATTTATTTATTCAATAAATATTAATTGAGCACCTACTAGGTGCGAAGCAAAGTTGAGCAAAGACTGGAAGAAGAGGCAGTGGGTCATTCAGATATTGATGGGAAGAGCGTCCCGGCAGAGGGAACAGCCAGTGTTAATCCCTAAAGTGGGAACGTATGGGGCACATTTCAGGCACAACAAAAGGGCAAAGCCGGTGGAAGAGCATGTGAGGGGGTAGAGGAGCAGGGGCTGCGCTTAGAGAGGAATGTGAGCGGGGAAGGGGGATGGTGTACAGACTTCGGCTTTCCCTCTGAGACAAATCTGGAGCCACTGGAGGATTTTGGGTGCAATCTAGTCTTGCCTTTATCATATTTTACTTTCATTTCTTTTTCACCTTTTGTCCATAAACATGTTGACCTAAGAGATTTGGGTCTGACATAGTCTAACTACTCTAAGCATGTACAGTCATGGATCCCTGAGGGTAGGAAAGAGCACTTCATCCTCCAACTGGCTGGTTTGGAGACAACAGAGATGACAGGCTGCAGAGAAGGGAACACACTGGCCCTGGTGCCGCCTGGCTTCTTGGAACTGTCGCAGTTCCTGGACTCTTCCTTTCTCTTTAGTCCATATACACTAACCAGAAGCCTCTGGTCTTCCTGAAATCCCACTTACGAAATTTCAGGTATTCTAGCAATTGCTTTCAGATACCTTCTGCGAACACATCAGATTTCTGCCTTACACTGTCAAAGCATAAAATAACAATACTGGTTACGTTACCACTAGTACTCCATGAAGTTGTCAAATAAGCCATTGGTTTTCAAATCCAGTTTTAGAAACACTATTTTCATTTTGCTTCACTAGCAGATAGGGAAATTTTAAACTGAGCCTATTGGATCTATCTTCCTTTTCTATCACATCCTCTCGTGTAAGGACTAATGAGCAGTGAATTGACTAAGGACTTGTCATCAACAGAAGAAAGTTGGGACGGAGTGACAGGGCCTCACACGCTGGCTCACGGGCCGCAGATGGCGGGGGCAGGACCCTGTCTCTTGCCAAGGGTCACAAGTCACTCTGGAGGCACTGAGGAAAAAGTCCTGTTGCATCCTCCTTATGAAGAACGCAGAGTGTCCTGGCGTCTTGCTCACCTCAACGTTGTGCTTACGTGGCCCCAGTATAGTGTATTATAGGGACCCCACTGTGTTATGGATGAAATGGTGAGAGCTGATTTGGGGCTGCTGCCTCCCTTCCCATTCTAGTTAAAGTGGCCATTGTCACTGACCACTTGTCGATTCAGGCCTCTAAATTAGAGAAGAAAGGTCTAACCTAAATTCAGGCTTTATTCAATCACAGAGAAGAAAATGGTTGCAAGTGGTCCAGGCCAAGTCAGACAAATGGCATCTTTTGTAACCTCGGTACCTGCCCCTCCGCTCCTCCCCCTCCTTGCTGTGTGACCTTGGGAAAGTCATCTAGCCTCCCTGGGCTTCAATTTCCATATCTGTCAGTTGGGGATGATAAAATTTATTTTGTAATATTGTCAGAGTTTTAGTAACAGTCTTTTATTGAGTACCTGGCAAATGGTAGCTCTTTAATAAATGTCAATTTATAATATTTAATAGTTCCAATGTTATACAAATACATCTCTTTCTCATCATGTATTTTATTTTTTACTTTTTATTTTTTTAACATCTTTATTGGAGCATAATTGCTTTACATTGTTGTGTTAGTTGCTGCTATATAACAAAGTGAGTCAGCTATACGTATACATATATCCCCATATCTCCTCCCTCTTGTGTCTCCCTCCCACCCTCCCTATCCCACCCCTCTAGGTGGACACAAAGCTAGTCATGTGTTTTAGCAATTTGCTGTTAAGTCATACAAGAGAATAATGACTTTTTCCCAGTTTTAAATATAAGTGGCATTATTGAGTCCATATACATTTTAGAAAACTTGATTTTCAAGGTATTTCTTCCACTGGGCTGATAACAGTGAAGTGGAAGTTGCTGTTTGTTTAGCTATAAAGAATATTTCCAGAGGGAGTATTGTGAAATATCAAAATGGGCAGAAAGGATTGGTGAGTGAATTTTAAAGTCCCTTTTTCCCCAGTGATTTTCTAAGGAAGATATAGTTTACACGGTGAGGGTTTTAGTTCTTTCGTGTACAGTTATTTTGGGAGATCTATTACATGCCAGGCTCTGAGGATAACAAATGGCTGGGCTTCAGCTCCTACCCTGGAAAAGTTTTCAGCACAGTAAATGAAACACTTTATATGGTATTATATTACAATATGATGAGTTCCAGCAGAGTGTAGCCATACCTGAGGGCAGAAGGATGACTTTGATGATCTCCTGCTACCTATTCCAGCTGAATGGTTCTGTGATCAGAAATAAGGGGTCAGGATACCACGATTTTTGGAGGCCATTTGCTACTAAAATAGGACTGAGTTCTGTGTGTTGATGGGGGAAGGATGATTAGGATAAAACAATCATTAAGCACATCCCTTTTTGCAAGTGGTTAGTGGTACTAGTATTTCCATTTTTCAATGGATTCTTACTCCTTAATGATAATGAAACCTATCCCATTTTTCGTAGGCTATTTTTTCCTTACTATTGAAATTATGACCATTAATTCCCATCTGTGTATATAAAAGGAACACAGGCAGATAACCTAGAAAAGAGACTCTGATATTTGCATGTTCTCCCTGTTGTAAACAGGGGTTCAGGCTGCCATGTAGATTGTATCTAAGGGACTTAAAACAAAAGGGGATTTGGGAAGCCACCGCCAAAGGCGGGCTCTGTTATGGGCCCAGGCTTTTCACGTCTTGCCAAAACCGGAGTTGTTCTCAAGCTGTTTAACTTGTGATTATTTTCTCATGTTGCCTTTTCTTTGAAAACTAATTGTAGATGTGAAATGGGCATGTTTAAATAATTCATAAAAAAATAATAAGTCCAGAGGAAAGTGGCAAAGGTATAGAGAAACCTGGTGAAGTACAAAGCAGGGGTCAAGTCCGTCATAGTTTTCTGAGGGCTTTCCTTTCTCTGGAATGCTTAATTAGGCCTGTCTGCCTGTTTGGCCCTGGGTTGGTTTTGTTCTTTCAAGAGAGCTGTTGACCTAATCCCACATTAGAACACACTGAGCAGTAGCTTCTCACAGTTCATGAAAACATTTGTAAATGCTGTTAGTTTGGCATCAGGAAAAAAAAAAAATCAGTACCTTCTGAATGAGGGAAACTCATACATTTATAATTGTATTTTTTAATGTTGTGGAATAGCCTTTTAGCTCTACCAATTATGCAAAGCAATTAGACAACAGTGTTAAATGTAGGCAACTAAATGCCCAGAAGATCCTTAACTATAAAAACAAGAGCTTCTGCAAAGTTTTGGAGATTCTTCCAACCAGACAATTAATTGAACTAACTCAATGGTGCCTTTATAAGGTTTATAGCTCCTGGAACTCTTGCTATGCTTACAGAGGCATTTTAAGTTGTACATTCTTAAAACTTCTAGATCAATTAGTTTGTGATAGAAGGCTATCCCTAGGTCTAAAATGCCTTTTTTTGTGCTGATATATCATTTGCAGTAATAAGCTTTTTTTTTTTTTTTTTTTGTAGAACAAATTAGTAACTCATGCCCTGGAGAAAGTGCTGCATATTGGCTAGACTTTCGCTCTCATACTGTGAGGGAATTTCCACCACCTTCTTCATTGCCCCTCCCCCAATGTGTATGGATGGTTAGAATAATAGGAAAAAAAGGACTCAACTGTGCTCTAAGGAGATGAGTTAATTTTCTATATTCTATTAAGGCTGTTAACCACTCCAAGGTTTTAGAACCAAAAGCTGTTCAATACACTGCTTCAACTATTCCGTATGTCCATTTTCATTTTTTTAAATACCATGGTGTTTCCTCTTTCACCTAGTACCAAATGTTTCTGACTAATGTTCCATTATTGAAAAAGTGATCTTCAAAATTGACATTCAAAAATATCCATCTGGCTCCTTATATACTATAAGGTCTCTTTTGTTTCCCCAAGTCTCCAATGAAGAGATGTTTGTCACTTAATTGCTGCTGAGGATCACAGATGATGGTTTATATGTTTAGGCAAATGGTGGGCAGCTCTTTGTTAAGCAACGGAAGAGCACGCTGGTACCTGGTAATTACCCTGCAGAGCTCACTGGCCCTTAACGGCACCTGCCCAGACAGCATCAGGGAGCCTGGCCTCAACACCAAAGCTCCTTCTTGTTAATTAACCTGTGTGCACTGGTTACAAATGAAACCTATTTGTTTCCAGTTAATATATTTGCTGCTACTTTAAATATTCATTTATTATTATGCTTGTTAAGTGAAGGGTGGAGAAGGACCGTTTGCATGCCTTCCATCAGTAAGCATTGAGTTTTAAGAGATCAGCAAATCGACTCATGTGTCAATTGTGTTGCTACGTGCTCAGTGGGCCCCCAAATCTGCTTAACAAAGATGAGTTTCTCTCAACTGTGAAACAAGATGGGGGCAATTGAGAAGCAAGGCACCCATGACAGTAACCAGTGAAATTTTCATTAGAGGAGAATTTTCCTACATGTTAGATGCAATTCGTGTGAAACTTGATTTCGTTTTGCAATCAACATCATGACGATTTTGTGACTGGGTAGATAAAAAACTGGACACATGCAAGTAGATGTGTCTCGGTTTTCCTGAATGAGATGATGAAGCAAAATAAAGAAGAATTAGCTTAATTACTTTTTTTTAAACATCTTTATTGGAGTGCTTTACAATGGTGTATTAGTTTCTGCTTTATAACAAAGTGAATCAGCTATACGTATACATATATCCCCATATCTCCTCCCTCTTGCATCTCCCTCCCACCCTCCATATCCCACCCCACTAGGTGGTCACAAAGCACCGAGCTGATCTCCCTGTGCTATGCAGCTGCTTCCCACTAGCTATCTCTTTTACATTTGGTAGTATATATAAGTCCATGCCACTCTCTCACTTCGTCCCAGCTTACCCTTGCCTGTGTCCTCAAGTCCATTCTCTACGACTGCATCTTTATTCTTGTCCTGCCCCTAGGTTCATCTGAACCTTTTTTTTTTTTTTTTAGATTCCATATATATGTGTTAGCATACGGTATTTGTTTTTCTTTTTCTGACTTACTTCACTCTGTATGACAGGCTCTAGGTCCATCCACCTCACTACAAATAACTCAATTTCGTTTCTTTTTATGGCTGAGTAATATTCCATTGTATATATGTGTGACATCTTCTTCATCCATTCATCTGTCAATGGACACTTAAGTTGCTTCCATGTCCTGGCTATTGTAAATAGAGCTGCAATGAACATTGTGGTACATGACACTTTATGAATTATGGTTTTCTGAGGGTATATGCCCAGTAGTGGGATTGCTGGGTCCTGTGGTAGTTCTATTTTTAGTTTTTTAAGGAACCTCCATACTGTTCTCCATAGTGGCTGTATCAATTTACATTCCCACCAACAGTGCAAGAGGGTTCCTCTTTATTCCACACCCTCTCCAGCATTTATTGTTTGTAGATTTTTTGATGATGGCCATTCTAATAGATGTGAGGTGATACCTAATTGTAGTTTTGATTTGCATTTCTCTAATGATTAGTGATGTTGACCATCCTTTTGTGTGTTTGTTGGCAATCTTTATATCTTTTTTGGAGAAATGTCTATATAGGTCTTCTGCCCATTTTTGGATTGGGTTTTTTGTCTTTTTGATATTGAGCTGCATGAGCTGCTTGTAAATTTTGGAGATTAATTCTTTGTCAGTTGCTTCATTTGCAAATATTTTCTCCCATTCTGAGGGTTGTCTTTTCATTTGTTTATGGTTTCCTTTGCTGTGCAAAAGCTTTTAAGTTTCGTTAGGTCCCATTTGTTTAATTTGTTTTTATTTTCCTTTCTCTAGGAGGTAGGTCAAAAAGGATCTTGCTGTGATTTATGTCATAGAGTGTTCTGCCTATGTTTTCCTCTAAGAGTTTTATAGTGTCTGGCCTTACATTTAGGTCTTTAGACCATTTTGAGTTTATTTTTGTGTATGGTGTTAGGGAGTGTTCTAATTTCATTCTTTTACATGTAGCTGTCCAGTTTTCCCAGCACCAATTATTGAAGAGGTTGTCTTTTATCCATTGTATATTCTTGCCTTCTTTATCACAGGTAAGGTGACCGTATGTACGTGGGTTTATCTCTGGGCTTTCTATGCTGTTCCATTGATCTATATTTCTGTTTTTGTGCCAGTACCATAGTGTCTCGATTATTGTAGCTTTGTAGTAGAGTCTGAAGTCAGGGAGCCTGATTCCTCCAGCTCCGTTTTTCTTTATCAAGATTGCTTTAGCTATTCAGGGTCTTTTGTGTTTCCATACAAATTGTGCATTTTTTTGTTCTAGTTCTGTGAAAAATGCCATTAGTGGTTTGACAGGGATTGCATTGAATCTGTAGATTGCTTTGGGTAGTAGAGTCATTTTCACAAGTTGATTCTTCCAATCCAAGAACATGGTATATCTCTCCATCTGTTTGTATCCATCTTTAATTTTTTTCATCAGTGTCTTACAGTTTTCTGCATACAGGTCTTTTGTCTCCTTAGGTAGGTTTATTCCTAGGTATTTTATTTTTTCTGTTGCAAAGGTAAATGGGAGTATTTCCTTAATTTCTCTTTCAGATTTTTCATCATTAGTGTATGGGAATGCATGAGATTTCTGAGCATTAATTTTGTATCCTGCTACTTTACCAGATTCATTGATTAGCTCTAGTAGTTTTCTGGTAGCATCTTTAGGATTCTCTATGTATAGTATCATGTCACCTGCAAACAGTGACAGCTTTACTTCTTCTTTTCCAATTTGGATTCCTTTTATTTCCTTTTCTTCCCTGATTGCTGTTGCTAAAATTTCTAAAACTATGTTGAATAATAGTGGTGAGAGTGGGCAACCTTGTCTTGTTCCTGATCTTAGTGGAAATGGTTTGTTTTTCACCATCGAGAACGATGCTGGCTGTGGGTTTGTCATATATAGCATTTATTATGTTGAGGTAAGTTCCCTCTATGCCTACTTTCTGGAAACTTTTTATCATAAATGGGTTCTGAATTTTGTCAAAAGCTTTTTCTGCATTTATTGAGATGACCATATGGTTTTTCTCCTTCAATTTGTTAATATGGTGTAACACATTGATTGATTTGAGTATATTGAAGAATCCTTGCATTCCTGGGATAAACCCCACTTGATCATGATGTATGATCCTTTTAATGTGCTGTTGAATTCTGTTTGCTAGTATTTTGTTGAGGATTTTTGCATCTATGTTCATGAGTGATATTGGCCTGTAGTTTTCTTTGGTTGTGACATCTTTGTCTGGTTTTGGTATCGGGGTGATGGTGGCCTCGTAGAATGACTTTGGGAGTGTTCCTCCCTCTGCTATATTGTGGATGAGTTTGAGAAGGAAAGGTGTTAGCTCTTCTCTAAATGTTTGATAGAATTCACCTGTGAAGCCATCTGGTCCTGGGCTTTTGTTTGTTGGAAGATTTTTAATCACAGTTTCAATTTCAATGCTTGTGATTGGTCTGTTTTTATTTTCTATTTCTTCCTGGTTCAGTCTCGGAAGGTTGTGCTTTTCTAAGAATGTGTCCATTTCTTCCAGGTTGTCCATGTTATTGGCATATAGTTGCTTATAGTAATCTCTCATGATCCTTTGTATTTCTGCAGTGTCAGTTGTTACTTCTCCTTTTTCATATCTAATTGTGTTGATTTGAGTCTTCTCCTTGTTTTTTTCTTGATGAGTCTGGCTAATGGTTTATCAGTTTTGTTTATCTTCTCAAAAGAACCAGCTTTTAGTTTTATTGATCTTTGCTATTGTTTCCTTCATTTCTTTTTCATTTATTTCTGATCTGATCTTTATGATTTCTTTCCTTCTGCTAACTTTGGTGTTTCTTTGTTCTTTTCCTCTAATTGCTTTAGGTGTAAGGTTAGGTTGTTTATTTGAGATTTTTCTTGTTTCTTGAGGTTCTTGAGGATTGTATTACTATAAACTTCCCTCTTAGACCTGCTTTTGCTGCATCCCATAGGTTTCGGGTTATCATGCTTTCATTGTCATTTGTTTCTAGGTATTTTTTGACTTCCTCTTTGACTTCTTCAGTGATCTCTTGGTTATTTAGTAGTGTAGTATTTAGCCTCCATGTATGTGTATTTTTTACAGTTTTTTTCCTGTAATTGATATCTAGTCTCATAGTGTTGTGGTTAGAAAAGATACTTGATATGATTTCAATTTTTTTTTTTTCAATTTTCTTAAATTTACCAAGGCTTGATTTGTGACCCAAGATATGATCTATCCTGGAGAATGATCCATGAGCACTTGAGAAGAAAGTGTATTCTGTTGTTTTTGGATGGAATGTCCTATAAATATCAATTAAGTCCATCTTATTTAATGTGTCACTTAAAGCTTGTGTTTCCCTACTTATTTTCTGTCTGGATGATCTGTCCATCAGTGAAAGTGGGGTGTTTAAGTCCCCTACTGTGATTGTGTTACTGTCGATTTCCCCTTTTATGGCTGTTAGCATTTGCCTTATGTATTGAGGTGCTCCTATGTTGGATGCATAAATATTTACAATTGTTTTATCTTCTTCTTGGATTGAGCCCTTGATCATTATGTAGTGTCCTTCTTTGTCTCTTGTAATAGTCTTTGTTTTAAAGTCTATTTTGTCTGATATGAGAATTGGTACTTCAGCTTTCTTTTGATTTCCATTTGCATGGAATATCTTTTTCCATCCCCTCACTTTCAGTCTGTATGTGTCCCTAAGTCTGAAGTGGGTCTCTTGTAGACAGCATATATACGGGTCTTGTTTTTGTATCCATTCAGCCAGTCTATGTCTTTTGGTTGGAGCATTTAATCCATTTACATTTAAGGTAATTATCGATATGTATGTTCCTATTACCATTTTCTTAATTGTTTTGGGTTTATTATTGTAGGTCTTTTCCTTCTCTTGTGTTTCCTGCCTAGAAAAGTTCCTTTAGCATTTGCTGTAAAGCTGGTTTGGTGGTGCTGAATTCTCTTAGCTTTTGCTTGTCTGTAAAGGTTTTAATTTCTCCATCGAATCTGAATGAGATCCTTGCTAGGTAGTGTAAACTTGGTTGTAGGTTTCCCTTTCATCAGTTTAAATATGTCCTGCCACTCCCTTCTGGCTTGCAGAGTTTCTGCTGAAAGATCAGCTGTTAACCTTATGGAGATTCCCTTGTATGTTATTTGTTGTTTTTCCCTTGCTGCTTTTAATATTTTTTCTTTGTATTTAATTTCTGATAGTTTGATTAATGTGTCTTGGCATCTTTCTCCCTGGATTTATCCTGTATGGGACTCTCTGTGCTTCCTGGACTTGATTAACTATTTCCTTTCCCATATTAGGGAAGTTTTCAACTTTAATCTCTTCAAATATTTTCTCAGTTCCTTTCTTTTTCTCTTCTTCTTCTGGGAGCCCTATAAGTCGAATGTTGGTGTGTTTAATGTTGTCCCAGAGGTCTCTGAGAATCTCCTCAATTCTTTTCATTCTTTTTTCTTTATTCTGCTCTGCAGTAGTTATTTCCACTATTTTATCTTCCAGGTCACTCATCCGTTCTTCTGCCTCAGTTATTCTGGTATTGATTCCTTCTAGAGAATTTTTAATTTCATTTATTGTGTTGTTCATCATTGTTTGTTTGCTCTTTAGCTCTTCTAGGTCCTTGTTAAACGTTTCTTGTATTTTCTCCATTCTATTTCCAAGATTTTGGATCATCTTTACTATCATTACTCTGAATTATTTTTCAGGTAGACTGTCTATTTCCTCTTCATTTGTTTGGTCTGGTGGGTTTTTACCTTGCTCCTTCACCTGCTTTGTGTTTCTCTGTCTTCTCATTTTGCTTAACTTACTGTGTTTGGGGTCTCCTTTTCAAAGGTTGCAGGTTCGGAGTTCCCGTTGTTTTTGGTGTCTGTCCCCAGTGGCTAAGGTTGGTTCAGTGGGTTGTGTAGGCTTCCTGGTGGAGGGGACTAGTGCCTGTGTTCTGGTGGATGATGCTGGATCTTGTCTTTCTAGTGGGCAGGACCACGTGCGGTGGTGTGTTTTGGGGTGTCTGTGACCTTATTATGATTTTAGGCAGCTTCTCTAGTAATGGGTGGGGTTGTGTTCCTGTCTTGCTAGTTGTTTGGCCTAGGGTGTCCAGCACTGTAGCTTGTTGTTGGTTGTTGAGTGGAGCTGGGTCTTAGCGTTGAGATGGAGATTTCTGGGAGAGCTTTCACTGTTTGATTTTACGTGGAGCTGGGAGGTCTCTGGTGGACCAGTGTCCTGAACTGGGCTCTCCCACCTCAGAGTCACAGGCCTGACACCCGGCCGGAGCACCAAGACCCTGTCAGCCGCACAGCTCAGAAGAAAAGGGAGAAAAAAGAAAGCAAGAAAAGAAAAAATAAAATAAAGTTATTAAAATAAAAAATAATTATTAAAAATAGAAACATTTAAAAGGAATAAAAAAAGAAAAAAAGAGAGCAAACCAAAAAACAAATCCACCAATGATAACAAGTGCTAAAAACTATACTAAAAAACAACAACAACAACAACAACAAAACGGCAGACAGAACCCTGGGACAAATGGTAAAAGCAAAGCTATACAGACAAAATCACACACAGAAGCATACACATACACACTCACACAAAGAGAAAAAGGGGAAAATATATATATATCGTTGCTCCCTAAGTCCACCTCCTCAATTTGGGATGATTTGTTGTCTATTCAGGTATTCTACAGTTGCAGGTACATCAAGTTGACTGTGGAGATTTCGTCCGCTGCTCCTGAGGCTGCTGGGAGAGATTTCCCTTTCTCTTCTTTGTTCGCTCAGCTCCCGGGGTTCAGCTTTGGATTTGGACCCGCCTCTGCGTGTAGGTCACCTGAGGGTGTCTGTTCTTCGCTCAGACAGGACGGGGTTAAAGGAGCAGCTGATTCGGGGGCTCTGGCTCACTCAGGCCAGGGGGAGGGAGGGGTATGGAGTGCAGGGTGAGCCTGCGGTGGCAGAGCCCAGCGTGACGTTGCACCAGCCTGATGTACGCCGTGTGTTCTCCCAGGGAAGTTGTCCCTGGATCACGGGACCCTGGCAGTGGCGGGCTGCACAGGCTCCCAGGAGGGGAGGTGTTGATAGTGACCTGTGCCCGTCTCTGGGGTCTGTGCTGATAGCCGCGGCTCGCGCCTATCTCTGGAGCTCGTTTAGGTGGCGCTTTTAATCCCTCTCCTCGCGCACCCTGAAACAGTGGTCTCTTGACTCTTGGGGAGCTCCAGACTTTTTCCCGGACTCCCTCCCGGCTAGCTGTGGTGCACTAGCCCCCTTCAGGCTGTGTTCACACCACCAACCCCAGTCCTCTCCCTGGGATCCGACCTCCGAAGCCCGAGCCTCAGCTCCCAGCCCCTGCCCGCCCCGGCGGGTGAGCAGACAAGCCTCTCAGGCTGGTGAGTGGTGGTCGGCACCGATCCTCTGTGCGGGAATCTCTCCGCTTTGCCCTCCACACCCCTGTTGCTGCGCTCTCCTCCGTGGCTCCAAAGCTCCCCCCTCCGCCACCCACAGTCTCCGTCCGTGAAGGGGCTTCCTAGTGTGTGGAAACCTTTCCTCCTTCACGGCTCCCTCCCACTGGTGCAGGTCCCGTCCCTATTCTTTTGTCTCTGTTTTTTCTTTTTTCTTTTGCCCTACCCAGGTACATGGGGAGTTTCTTGCCTTTTGGAAAGTCTGAGGTCTCTGCCAGCGTTCAGTAGGCGTTCTGTAGGAGTTGTTCCACATGTAGATGTATTTCTGATGTATTTGTGGGGAGAAAGGTATCTCCATGACTTACTCTTCCGCCATCTTGAAGGCCATCTCCTGCTTAATTACTTTTAAGCAAAAGTAATTTGAGGCTCATGAGGAAATTAAGATATAGATACCATAATGTCAGGAGTATGGTAATTGAAAAAGCAGTAGAAACGATAAACATGCATCTATTCAGCATATTTTAAATAAAACTACAGTATAATAGTTATTCTAGTAAACACTGCCAAAATTATAACTCCAATTTTTACATTCTTAAAATTTTGGCAATCTATAATTGATCTTAGGTATTTGATATTCCTCAAAGCTCACAGTGGAAAATTTTCTAAAATATATTTTTCTCAAAGTGAGAATAACCTACTTTACAAATGATGAAAAAAACAGTATTTTATGCTAACGTGAAAAGGGACTTTTTTTTTGAATGCAATATTGGAGTGATGTGGCTTTAAAATTTGCCCTTTGGAATATTTTCTGTTTTTGTTGCATCAAAACTCATGTTTATGTGACTTCAGTTAGGTTCGCTTAACTGCACACAGAGTTCAAAATACACTTAAATATTGATGGAAGCAACATTCCCACAGCCACCAATCAATTACTTTGATTCTTCTGTTTTAAAATTGGTCTGATAATGCATTTTAGAATAGGTCAATACTGCCTGCTACATAGAGTAATATGTCTAATTTGTTTCTATTCATCATGATCATGTAGTTAATAATATGCTTAAAATTTCAGGTTGTCACTGGGAAGCATGATATGTGAAATTGACAAAAGAATTTATAAAATTGCTATTTGGGCACCATGTTTTTAAAATATGTAACACATCCCTGCATCTTGTTTTTCCCGTGAACATGTGATACTTTGGATATACTGCTCATTTGCATTAACTTGATTGACCTGCACACACACATTTTCTATTTACCAACTCAAAAGAGACCATTTCTCTGTGCCCAGATGCAACAAAATTTCTTGCTGTGCCCTGCAGCATCATTCAGAAAAATTAGGTAATACTTTTCACTCTTGCCTTACCTCACTTTTCTTCTGAGTATGAATTCTTCATTAACAGCACCAGCAAATATTTATGAGTACCTCTACGTGAAAAGTGTTGTGGAGATGAAACCAGAAGGACTGTAATAACATCCACTCTCATCATACTATTTTAAGTTCTGCTTTCACCAATTAGAGACAGTTATCAGACAGGGGACCGAGAAGGGGAAAGAAACATGGAGGTTCATTCTCCTGCTAGTGTCCTCAGTGTACTTCACCCCCATTAAAAAATGTAAATTCATCATGTAACATACCGAAGAAGAAAACAGAGCTGAGACTCAGGAAACCTCCCTGCGTGGCATTTCTGAAAGTAACAAGCATCCTTGTGCCTGAGTTTATTCTTTATTCCTTCTTCCTTGGCAGAGCTGGAAAACTGAGGAAGAAACCCAACAGGCTATTTTCACTTGAGTTCTGGTACATGTTGGACTCACGTGGGATGCTCTAACTTTTAGAACACTAGGGCTGTGTTTAGTGCACTATAATCTGTATAAAGTAACTCATCCTCATAACATTAAGTGTGTATTTAGAAAAAGTTTTGTTGTTAGGGGTTGCTTTAGTACTAGGAAAGAACTTTAAAATTCATAGTGATTATTTACCTGAACTCCTATATCACCTATTGTCTGTCATTTTGACTCACCGCACATATACTGTCTTGAACTGGTATGCACACTTGCAATTATTATATAATAAATGCTGTAAATATGTATTACTTATCCACATATCCAGTTACTCTTTAATTGAAATAAACTCTATAAATCCAGCACTCATATATAAACCAAGCGATCACATATTATTAATACGAAAATTATAACACATAAGTTTTACACCTTTTATTAAAAGTCTTGTTATTGACCTAAGTCTGTTTGGGCATTCACAAGTACAAGGTTCTTTTGCGTAGATACACATAGCTTCTAAAGTTAAAAATAGATGAAGACTAAAATTCTTCTCACACAAAATTTTGCGACTTAATGGTATGTTATAATAAAAGCAAGCAAGCCTGAGAATTAATTCTGTTAACACATACACATGTCATCACATATAAATATTTTTCAGTAAACGGACAAAAAAAGACCGATCATCTACTCTGTAAAACACATTCTTATATAACTTATTATGTGAATAAATGTGTGTCTATCAATTCAAGTAGCACATATTGTACCTTTTACGATGGAACGGACAGAATGTGTTACAGGCTCCTGGTGGGTGGGAGTTCACCATGGACGGTGGTAGGGAAGGAAATCATCACAAAAGAAGCTAATCTTGAGCCAGACTGCCAAGAAAAGGAGGTCTTAGATGGATGGAGTGGGCCCAAGGGCATCCTAAGCAGGAAAGAACCAACAAAAAAGTTCTGAGGTGGAAACACCTCTCTACCTAGGCAGACTCACATGTTTATGGAGTTGCACTTTTCCTAATTCCAGCCATCAAAGTTGGAACAACATTTTGAAAGTGAGGAACATTATCATCAAATTATAGGCGTCTTAGCAGCCATACCACCAGAATTAATCTATCCTAATAGGACAACCAGGAATAAAGATTGTGGATTTTCTATTTTTTATAGGCAACTTGACTTTCAGTTAGAACATTTTACAACCTATTCTCTAAAACATGAAGGACTGGGAAAACACTACCTGTGATCCCACAGCAGTACAGTGTGCTACCATGTGTGAAAACGCCAAGGAGGCAACAGTCTTTCCCCATGTTCACCTATTCATTCATTCATTCAATCAATCAATCAATCAGCAATCTGGATAAAAGCTAAGACTGCTTTTTTAGGGTGGCTAGAATCCTGGTTTATTTGGACAATTTCTAAAAGGCAGGCTTACCTAGGATTCTCAAACTGACTTTAAACTGGGGTTCCAATATATGAAGCAGAAGGTCAGTGAGGTGTCTCCATCTGCATGCATTATTCGCTCTCATTTTGCAAGGGCATCTGGAGAATTGGCAAGAGTTGCCAGCCGTTCTCCTGTCTGCAGCATAAAAAAACTGAACTTCCAGGCTTTGAGGTATTTTACTAGGATGACTAGATGTCCAAATTTGCCTTAGACAGTCCCAGTTTTGCCCATTGTCAGGTGTGTGATTATTAATAGCACCTAATTCCCTTCTTTAAAATGTCCCACTGACACAATAAATTACATGGTCACTTCAATACTATCTGACTTCAGCCTTTGGTAACAGGTCTCTAAATCTATTAACAATTTAGGAAAGAAGGCTTCTGACAGGTTAAAAGGCTTCTAACCAAGAAAAACTGGTGGAGGGATTTCTTGAACTAGTTACATGACACTAAAAAACTAATCAGTTTGGTCAACAGAGCAGGACAATTGATAAGTCAGGGAAACAAATCACCATGGCTGGGGGTCAAGACCACAGATTCAAGCCAGGCAGCCAGGTTCACATCCCAGTTCTGCTCACTTCCTGCCCATGTGAACGTACCCTCACTGGTCTCAGTTTCCTCATCTGTAGTGTGGGGATGATAAGAGTATCTCTCTCATAGGCTTGCAATGATGATTATATTAATTCATTTTAAGTGCCTTAGAACAGTGCCTGGCACACTGTCAGTCATATAATAAGGGTTTGCTCTCACTGCTACATCATTCAAAAAAGTAGGCATGGGAGTGCAGAAATCTCTTTGAGATCCTGACTTCATTTCCTTTGGATATATGCCCAGATCATATGGTGGTTCTATTTCTATTTTTTTTGAGGAATCTCCATACTGTTTTCCACAATATCTGCACCAATTTTCATTCCCACCAACAGTGCACAAGAGTTCCCTTTTCTTCACATCCTCACCAATATTTGTCTTGATAATAACCATTCTAACAGATGCCAAGTGATATCTCATTGTGGTTTTTATTTGCATTTCATTGATGAATCATGATACTCAGCACCTTTTCACATACCTGTTAGCCATTTATCCTCTTTTGAGAAATGTCTCTTCAGGTCCTTTCTCCTTTTTTTAAATCAGGTTATTTGTTTTTTTGCTACTGAGTTGTATGTTCATTGCAGCATTATTCACAATAGTCAAACACCTAAATGTCCATCAACAGATGAATAGAAAAAATGTGATATATATATATATATAATATGTATAGGTATATATGCATATATATGGGAATATTATTCAACCTTAAGAAAGAAGATCCTGTCTTTTGCAACAACCTGAAGGACATTATGCTAAGTAAAATAATCCAGACACAGGAAGACAAATACTGCATGATCTTACTTATATGTGGAATGTAAAATAGTCCAACTCATAGAAGCAGAGTTTGGGAGAACTCTGAGGGGAGGGAGAAATTAGGTGATGTTGATCAAGGGGGTACAAAGTTTCAGTTATGCAAAATGAATAAGTTCTGGAGGTCTAATGTACAGCACAGTGACCATAGTTAACAATACTGTTGTATACTTAAAATTTTACTAAGAGGACAGATCTTAAGTGTTTTCACAACACAAAAGAAAGGAAAGAAAGAAAGAAAGAGAGAGAGAGAGAAAGAGAAAGAACAGAAGAAAGAAAGAAAGAAAGAAAGAAAGAAAGAAAGAAGGAGAGAGTGGGAGGGAGGGAGGGAGAGAGGAAGGAAGGGAGGAAGGAAGAAGGAAAGAAAGGGGGAAATGGTAACTATGTGAGGCGTAGACATGTTAATTAGCTTGGTTGTGATTATTTCACAATGTAAAACGTATACCAAAACACCAAGTTGTACACCTTGAATATATACAAATTTTATTTATCAATTATACCTCAATAAAAGCTTAAAAAATGTAGGTAAGGGACTTCCCTGGCATCCAGTGGTTAAGACTCCATGCTTCCAATGCAGGGGGCGCGGGTTCGATCCCTGGTCCGAGAATTAAGACCCCACAAGCTGCGAGGCCAAAAAAAAAAAAAATGTAGGTAAGCATGGATGAGTTAACAGATCTTGTATAGACGCAGACTTAACTAAGCAATGTCAACCACTGAGTTTAATAGACTGTACAGCAGATTTAACAGTCCACAAAACCAATGGCACATTGCTATAGCCTTTAAGATATTTGGTATCTATAATAAAAACAAAAATTTTATTTACAATAACATTTTGAGCTTATGTGAAGTGAAACCTGTCTAATTTTATCTCACTGACAACTACAGAAATGTCACTGTGCTTCATTTCATCACTCTCAAGACATAAAGGGTTCTGGTGTCTTACTATGTTACAGCATCTTAAAATTTTTATCTTCTAATATTAAAATATTCTACACTCTCACTGCATATAAACTTCATTTATATCTCTCTAGTTCTGTGTAAAAGGTATCATATACATTTTTGATTTAGATATGCCACTAAACTAGATAAATTTCATGGTATACATGAGAGGCAGTATACATTTAACTTGAAAAAGAATCGCTGAGGTTAATAGGATACATTAAATTGCTAACACTTGACTGTTGGCTATTGAATTGGGGATTAAGACATCAGACAGTTCCCAAAAGTAAATACCTTGACAGAATGATCACAATGGAATTTAGAAATTAAATATAAAAGACTATGTTAATGTGGTATAAGTGGGAACATGAGAAAATATCAAAGTTGAAGTTTTTGTTGGAAAATGAATTTGAAATGATCTCTTATGCATATGCAACTTTTTAATACATACTCTCTGAGGTACATTTACACTCACATTTAGAAGTCTAATTAGTAATAAAAAGGGAAGAGTTCGTAATGATAGGACCCCACTCTTAGGGTCCCTATAATAGATTCTGAAAACAAATTCATTAATATCATAATATACATGATGTCATTTTCTGTACCTAAATACTGCAGCCCAAAAGCTTTTGCTTTCTCTTCTTCCTCCCTCCCTCCCTTCCTTCCTTCCTTTTTTTCTTTCTTAAACGTTTAATGTGTAATTTTGAAGCCTGGGGATCTTGTTTCTTTCAAAATCATACTTTTTAACATTTTTCTTCTGCAAAACAAAAGATTTGAAAAAGCAGCAGCCATAACGCTTTGAAATGTGTGCTATTTCTAATGTGTGCTGTTTCTTGGAAAGGCTAACAGGCATTTGGATAGTGAACCATCAAAAGCATCACTTCTAAGGCTTTTCTTTCAGGCTATTACTGGTAGAATGCCTCTTAACCCTTGAGGCAACTCAACAATTGAGTTAAGGAGATTTTCGTGTATCGGTTTTGCCTGTCATATGGTTGACTTAACTTCAGGATATACTTTGCAGCTGAAGGTTCATTTCCCTCAATTTGTTAAGTGGCTAATTATAAAGGTTCACAAAAGAACTGACACCAGGGAAAGAGAGGGGCCTGGCTTCTCTCAGCAGCCCCAAGAGGCCTGTACAAGTGTCATTTATAAAAACAGGGCACAAATTAAACAATGGCCATAATAAGCTGCCAGGCGCTGGGGTATAATGAAAGGGAAATTCTTATGTAGATGCAAAGCAGGCACTAAACTGTTGGGACTTTTGTTTATTTTTTTACATTGACAACTAAGTCCTAATATAAATCATTGTATTGAAGGTTCTGCTGCAAAAATAAAATTTTAAACATGAATTGACCATAACAAGCTAAACAAAAAGATAATTTATTTTGTACCTGCAGCTGAGATTTACAGTTTTCTGTCCTTTCTATGATGTATTGAAAATATTTTTGGATCCCAATTAAAAAATTGGACTTATTTTCTGAATAAGCAGGCATTTTAAATAAGTTATTAGAAATAATGACCGGAAATATAAGTGTGAGATGAAACATCTGTATTAAGAAACAAACCTTTTCCATCAAATAACAACCAGCGTTCCTATTTAGAGGCAGTACCATGAATTCTAAATGCCAGCCTTTGTAACGTTTGAAAAAAGCATAAACAACAAGGAAAACTCCCTTTACTTGGGAGTCTGATAGCTAATGAAACAGAATGGAAATTGCTGCATTGTTTCTAGCTTTCAACAAAACATCCCTACACATAGTGTTCGCATCATTATGTAAGACATTTGCAAATATGTATAATGCTTTTGCCTATGGGAAAACTCTCTTGCTCTAATGTATTCCTGAAAGATGAATGAACGATTCCTTAGGTAAGATAAAAAGATTCAGAGGGTTGGACAGAGCCGTAATGTTAAAGCCACAGGCTCATCATTTAAATTTTTTTTTAAACGTCAGCTGCTAACATTGCAGGTCTACGTTTTACTTAAAGAATTTTTTTGTCTCTGCACACTCACCACTTCTTATCCAATTCCTTTTCCGATTCACCCCTTTGTTGGCTGGAGGCTGCCTGCTTTGATACTTCAGCAGGGATCTTGTGAAGTTAGAATATTCTTTGGCTTCAGATCTCTGATCTGGATTTTTGCCTGGTCGCTAGATTTTCCGTAGCCTCTGAAACAATTGCTAAATTTGGACATCAGTGGATATCCATGCATCTCATTATCAGTTGAATTTAGTGATCAGACCAGGAGCTGATTTTTAGAGCTATTTGGGTTCCACTGACTGAAATTGTAAAAATGTGAAGACAGTTTTCATCACGTTTTGAAATACAGAAAGCAGATGGAGGGGTAGTAATGGATTTGATAGAGCAGAGAAAATTAGAACATAAGTGCTGGCAGAGACGGAGCGGCAACACAGGTGAGCCGGTTGGTCCCATGAACCCCTGAGACCTTCTGCACTTGGAGGACGTCAGGTATCTGACGGTTGCAAAGCAAAAAGACAGTCATTGAATCTCCCAAAAAGATGGAAGAAACTGAGCAGAAAGTTTCTAGATTCAGGTACAACAGGCAGAAAATTGGTCAGGGTCATGATATGGAGCTGATAATAGTGATTTGATTAAGAGAAAGCAGGTTCGTAGTGTGCTCACCACCAACTGGAAAGCAGGAAATTTGAAGGCATCTTCTCTGGGGAAACTGAACAAACTTTTAGAGATCTTCTGATGAAAAGGTCACCTTGCTTCCTGATGAGTCCACAGTGAAGTCCTTCAGTGGAAAAGTCCCATCCATACACGTGGAGCCTCTGATTTTCTTTTTAGTGCTTCATTCATAAGCCTTAACAGCAGCAAGGGATCACCAGGCATTTGAGGAAAGCTGCCAATCTGAAAAAGAGTGTAAAAATAATCACACAAACAAAGAATTTCAGAGCAGACACACAATGCAGAGTACAGAAGAAATTTTTTAAAATAACAATATCCCCATAGAAAGACAAATATTATATCACTTATATGTGGAATCTAAAAAATAATACAAATAAACTTATTTACAAGCAGAAATAGGCTCACAGACATAGAAAACAAAATTATGGTTATCAAAGAGGGCTGCGGGGGGGAATAAATTAGGAGTATGGGATTAACAGATACATACCACTATATATAAAATAGATAAACAACAAGGATTTACATAAATAATAATAATAATCATATCCTTAGAGAGTCAAGAAAAAATATTGTGTTCATAAAACAGGAACAGAATGCTGTGAAAAAGAAAAATCAGAAACAAGAAAGAGCTATTATAAATTAAGGATAGGATTGCCAAAATGACAATTTAATAGAAAGCTGACAGATAAAGACATTAAAATTTCCCAGAAAATATATCAAAAAGACAAACAAATGGAAAGTAGATGAATAAAAAAGTTGAGAAGATAAAATGTTTTATTAATAAGAAATCTAGAAAGAATAGGGAGAATGGAGCAAAAAAAAAAAGATCCAAAAAAGTGATACAAGACAAACATTCAGAACGGAGGGCATTTGTCTCCAGGTTGTAAGGATACTGTAAGTATTCAGCCCAATAAGTGAAAAAAAAAAAAAAAAGACCAAACCAAGCCACATCATCATGAATTTTCACAACACCAAAGATAAACACAAAATCTTTAATACTTCAAGAAAGAAAGAAGGAAAGGAAAGAGAAAGAAATTTAGAAAAATTCAAGAGACAAAGCAACAGATCACATATATAAAGAGCACGGAATCAGAATGGCAACAGATTTCTCAAAAATAACGTAGGAAACTAGAAGAAGTGGAAAATTTCTCTCAAAATCCTACAGCAAAATGACTTTAAAACAAAAATTTTATATTATCACTATTCTCAGTTGGGTCTGAGAGTAGAATAAATATATATATGGACATACCAGGGCTCCAAAAATTTTACCTACCATCACCTATTTTTTAGGAACTTACTGCAGGTAAGTTCAGCTGTACTGTTTTAGTTATTACTGTTTTAATAGTTATTAGTAACACCCCTTTTATTCTCAAAGATGTCCTAGTTATTTTTAAAGGTGGATATATAATTTCATATTTTATGACATTGAAAATTCTTAACCAAATTTCTCCACTTTGGTTCAATGTCAAAAAACATGATAAAATTAGTGAATTTATTTAAATACAATCTGAAAAGTGAATCAGAAAGTATACATGATTATCTTGAAGCTATGAAATAATCTTGCTATGAGGAAACCTCTTATTAGCAGATGCAACTTTTCCTCCAAGTTAGTTAAACAAAAAGAATACCTAAAAATAAGCTTTCAGCACTCATAAACGGCATTCAGATGTTTTACTTGTTTTTGCTACTCATGTAAATCAATATAAAATGCGTACCCAAAGATTGCTTTCATGAGAGAAGACATCATCTATTAGGGTAATCGTGAAATTACGAATCGAATAATATGAATCCCAAAGATGTAATTTCAGGTTCTTCAGATTTAGTGTCAGTTGTCTTTGTAGCAGTTAAAACATGGAATTCTTTATTTGGAGCCTAGAAAATTAAAATGTCTAAAGTGTATACACTTTTTAAAGATGGTCTAAATGTAAAAATTAGTTCAGAGATTAGATGCACACACACACATAAGAGGCATTGTGCTACCTGTTTTCCATGCACACAAAGAGATGGTTACATTTGTGGGCTCCAGAAGGTCTAATTGGATTTTCTTAGCTGTGTGACCCTGGAGAAACTTGCAAAACCCCTCTATGCTTTAGTTTCCTCATCTGTAAAATGTCAAATACCTCACAGTTTGGTGTGCTTTGGGTCAAAATATGTCTGCCAGTCTCTGTTTTGTTATATGGAAGTTTCCCAAATATGGTTGTCTTACTAAGCCTTTGTTGGAGTTCTCTTCAGGTCAGTAGGTTAGTCTTCTTTCTCCCAAACACTATAGTATAGGAAGCTATACTGTGTAGTTTAAAATAAGAGCGCCTGCGGTCCCAGCATCCGACAGAAGTGAATATAGAAGGAATGATACTATACCTATGTGATTGTCAGCCACAATTTCCCATCCTTGTCCACGTGAAAGTAGAGCAAGCGTGCCGTAAACAATTTGTCAATGACTTCACTAGGCTGCTCGGATAAGCTATGGATTCCAGATCTTTTTCTGTGGCTAGAGTTACATACACCGACCAAGAAGTCAAGAAGCTAGAATATACGGGAAAGATAAATAACTTGCCTAACACATTATGATTATGGTTGGTGCCTGCTCGTTCTGAAACTGTGACGAGAGGCTGTGTGGTCCACAGCAAGACTGAGTTATGTAACCAAATAATAGGTTAATGTTGGCAAGTTCCTAGATGAAATAACTCCCTTTCTAAATACTTACCAACATCTTAAAAATGTATGGCTTTGAGATCATTTAAGCATTATTGTGCTGACACGTATTTTAGGATTTGAGGATAAAAACATATGATTTGTTGTTTTCTTTTTTCCTTTCTTTCTTCTCATATGAAAGCAAGTGATGATTAAAGAATTGAAGTTTTCTGGTGAATGAAACAGCCAGACCACTTTTCATGACAAAGTTGGTAATTAGAAGGCCAATTTAATGGTGAATCAGGCAGAAATATTCAAACCATGACAAATGACTTTAATAATGCAGCTTGCAATGCTTGAACAGAAATAAATTTCACTTCCTCAAACTCTCGCCTTTTTCTGCCTGCCTGGAAGATAGAACTGTCCAGGAGGTATTTTGTACCCTTTATTCAGTAAAGCTTTTACTAGATTTTAAGCGACCAAATAGCTTGCAAATGCAAAACATCATTCAACTTCCTATGACTTTTTGTTTTTCCTGAAGGTAGACCGTGTTCAGAATTCTGAGTAAGTCAAGATTTATTTTTCTTCTGTTCTGCTTAGCCCTGCAATAGTGTTTTATTGTTGCCACTCTGACTTGAGGTATTAAAGGGAGCTACACTGGCCTCAAAATTGAAAGCTAATTTTGGTGTTTGTCATAAGTTTGTTAAGACCACATGCATTCCACAGTTTGAAAAATTTCATTATTCGGTCCATGCTGGGGCTTCGTAATTGGATAGTAAGGATGTTCAAAGACTAATTTAGTGAATTGCACAATATTTTAAATGGAATTATGCAGGTTTATGGGTCCTTAGGGGATTCAGCTAGGAGCCTCTAGAGAAAATCTGTTTATCAGTAAATGATATTAGCAGCTTTCACCTAGCTTTTGTCTTCATTAAATTGCTGCTCTCCCAATTGAGGGTCACATCTGAGGCCTGCTTTGATAATTTGTCATTATTGTCTTGTTTATTGGAGCATAAAGTTGATACAGGCTGGGCTGTGCTGTTTATACACGATGTGCAAAGAAGTTTCTATTAACAATTCCACTGGTGCTAAATCAAAGTGGAATTTTTCAGGATTCAAGAGAGGGGATCATTTTTAGCATTCTAATTTCCTCTCAAACTCTCTGAGTACATGCCATGCCCCCTTCTCTAATATGTATAACACATAATGGCATTGCTAGAACCAATTCTCTGCAGACTTTAAAAAAAATCCATTTTTACCTTTAAAAATAAGGTTGAAAGTTGAAATTCTTTCCATAGTATTGACCTGTCAGATAAAACCAAATCCATGCCACAGAGTTCCCTTAAAGTATGACATTGACACATAATGGCCATTAACTATTTATCTTAAGAGACTTGGGGTTACGGTTGAGATATTAAAATTGTTAAGAAACATACTATTTATTGTAGCACAATCGAGCATACTTTTCATTGCACTTATGTGTTCTAAGTCCAGCAACAGGAGAGGAATTCCTTGTTCACGGCTTATTTTGAAAGTATCACTGAGCATGTTTAAAATCAGTTGGTTTCTGGCTGTGCTTTACGTGTGGATTGCCATGAGATTTTTTTCCCCAACGATGACATGGGATCTAGAACTGGGAAAGAAGGCATGTAGACTCTATTTCCAATCAGGCCTCTAATTCCAAGCATTTTTAATTTGCATGTCTCATGCGTGCTTTTCTGTCTTCTTAGCAGAGTCATTTGATAGACACTGGTCTTCCCTCAGTATATGATCTGGGGTTTGTTCTACTCACTGGTAGCTTCAGACATATCTCCCTTTTCCACCTCCATCTTCCATTCTTCTACCCTTCGTTTCAGTCGCTCCTGCCCCCAGGAGCAATACTATTTATTTCTCAACGAGAGACTGGGCGTAGTAGGAAGCTCAACAAAAGTTCAGCAGCCGATGCCCACCATACTTTTGTGGTACAACTTGGGAGAAAGACCTCCCAGTCCCCCTGCAACACACAGGGTGGATTCTCCTTTGGAGCCCGCCTAGGATAGCAGCAGCTCGGCAGAGGTTTTATCATGCACATCCAGCTTTCCCACTTCCTGAGCCATCCTTGGCTCTAACTCTCCCTGGAAGGGCGGTTGAGAAGGACCAGTGCTCATTTGGGGGTCTAACTACATCCTACAGAATGTGCATGGGGTGTTGGGATGTCAGGAAGGCAAAGGCCAGCCCTTCACATGTAAAAGTTCCACCACCTCGAGGGCTCAGAATGATGGCTTAGGCTCTCCTTATGAAAGTTCTCAGGCCAGGAACCTAGCCAAACCTCATTTTTATATACTATTACCTCACACATCTACAGCTTTTAAAGATTTATGGTTATTATCTCCATCTACTCACCCACATAATCACCAGCCTTTCACTTTAAAATGGTTAAAAATTGTTTCATAGATTACAGATCGTTAATGTAAATTAGACTATTTCTTTATTTGATTTCTTAGTTTTTAAAAGGAAAAGAACAGCTCTCTCTCTCTCACACACACTTTTTTTTTTTTTTACTTGAAAATTTTAAATGGCTCTCCAGACACCTCTTTCAATAATTCTTACCCTCCAAAGCTAGGCTGCCTTTTAATTTCACTTTAAAATAGCTACATTGGGACCATAATATGATTAGAACTAATGAATATTGTGGAGAGAAGAAAAAAAATTTTATTTAAAATCTTTAAAAAGTATAAATACTTCATGTGAGTAAGGACCTATGGTTCATCCTAGCCCAGTCAAGGACTCAATTTTGATTCTGAGGATAAATCACTTGAGTGCATCAGGCCTCACCTTCCTTGTCTGCTTCTTCACTGAATTATAGGAAGCAACTGTATTAAAATTAGTTGCCATCTCTTAATAATAATAGTAATAATAATAATAATAGCAAAATTGTCTAAGTGCAAAGGCAGTAGAAACTACTCATATGTTGGATCTAATAAAATCTTGCCTGTTTCCTTTTTAAGGAGCTCTGGACATAGAGAATTAGCAAGATGACATCAAATAGACATTTAATAAATTTGCCAACTTATTACTGAATATTCTAAACCTACCTAAAAAGTTCTCTCTTTCAGCAAGAGTTCTTTATTTTTGACTAGTTTCTTTTTAAAAAATATTGATGTCTCACGCTTAATCCAGGCATCTGGAATTTGCTTGGTAGTTTCTGAAATCTAAGATGGTTTTGCCAGAATGACTTGGATGTCAGAATCTGTACTGTTTAAGGGCATTCCCTTTGGAATGAACTAGTGTTCCTGAAACATAGTTCCATCTTTCTTAAGACCTTTGTGAGCCTTAGTAACTTCTCCATCCATCATAACTTCCCCTCTGTGGAGGTCTTTCTCTCAAGGCTTGGGCACTGTTCTCAGCCTATAGCCCCCTTGTTCTGTGATGAGAGGCACTTTCTCCATGCTTTCCTCTCACCACCTAAGCACCCATAACCTATGGAGTCTGATTTCTCCATAACACACTTTAAGAATGTTTGGTGAGTTATTTTGAATAGAGACAGCAAGAATTGTTGAGTTTTGCAGAGTTTTGAGAGGCAATAACATGGAAGAGCCCAGAAAAAGATGGTAGGTCTAGATGTCGGGGACCTGGGGACCTGGAGGCTAATTTTGCTTCTGCAACCTTGAGCAAGTGCCCTCACAACATGCCTTTATCCCCCTCTGCCCTGGAATGACGAGGTGGTGAAGAGGCTTTGGCTTGCTGTGCATTGTCACGACAGCCCGTGAGCCCCCTGAGAAGTTCAGAGGAAAGGAGAGCTGGTATTTCCCCATCGTTCAGACTGGGTGGATGTGCTCAACCCTACAACAGCCCAACGCTCAAAGCTAGGGATTCCACTGCAATGGCTGGAAACACACAGTTTTGTAGGCTCACTCTAGCCTAAAGAGAAGACTACAAATAGGCTTGTCAGCAGAAACCAGCTAAGCTACGTTCATTTTTCTTCTTCTGGCTTTAGTATTCTTATTTTCTGCTTAGTCTTGAGCTTATTTAATTCTGCTATGGAATTTTAAAAGCTATGACAGTTCTTATATTTGGTGAGAAATGATGAATACACAAAATGCTTCTGGCTTTAAAAGCATTACATATGTTGAAGTGGCTTTATATACTGATAGATAGAATCCTGGATTTTGAGCAAAGAAGATCTAAAAGTCCTACTATTCCTTGACCTGTAAAACAGAGAAAATAGTACTTACCCCATTCTCACAAGGCTTGTTGCAACTTAAGGACTTATCCATCGTTGTGTTAAATAGCAAACAAAAAAGTTCGGAGAAGACATCTTTATATTCAACTAGATAAGCAAAAATAAAACAACACAATAATTTGATTTAGTTATGAAATTCAGAAATATAGACAGCTCTGCTTAAATGCAAGTAAACACAGCTTTGAAGCATCACTTGCCCCTTGATGTGATCATGTTTTTAAATGGAACTTTACTTAATTTGAGAAAGAAATGTGCATTTGCAGACATTGTTTTATCTATGTTTTCAGTTGTGAATATGTTTCAGCTTGATTTTCAGAAAACTGACCATTGAAAAATTTTCTTCAAGTAAGTGCACCTGAGTCCTAGAATATAGGGTCTTTATTCCCTGAAAAAGCAGAAAATGCCTCAATAAATTTGTCTCTTCTTCTTTGAGTCAGCTTGCACTTCAAAATTTTATACCTTTTTCTGGTTGGGGATTTAATTGTTTTTTTGTTAATGTGAAGACATTGTGGACTTTAGTTACAAATCCATCAATGCTGTGTGTTGGGGGCTGGAAGCAGGGACAGGGAGATCAAGGGAAAGTGAAAAACAGAAAATAGGGAAGAGAGAAGATTAAATATATAAGATAAAAAATATATATAGCTGATAATTGTTAAAAGAGGTTCAAAAAATAAATAAATAAATAATAACAAAATAGGTTCTATTTCTCTATTGAGCATTTTAATTATGTTACTTTCCAAATTATTCACATTAACCTAAAAATGATAAGGAACTACAGTTTTTATGCATTTTTCCTACCCCCAGATAAACCATATTAATGAGAATTCTGATTGGTCATGATATATCTGGTCCCAGAGGAAAAGGAAGTCTTGTTAAGCACATGCAGGGAGAAGGGGTCCTTCTGGGGCTACTGATGCTCTCATGCAGGGTCAAGTGCCATCTCAACAGGATGCTTCCGTGGCCACATTTCTTGCCTGGTGAGTTTCCCTTCCGTGCCCACTCACTGTTCCCAGGAGCTGCTTTGTTATAAAAAGAATTCCAAGACTTCCATGCTTCCCCCAGTTTCACAGTTGTGGGGCATCTCCTAATCTCATGTCATTCTGTGTACTTGTTTGGGATTTTTTCAAAACTATTCCATGATGGTAGTTCACGCTGAAGTTTTAGTTTTGCATTTCGCTGCCATCCCAATTATATTTATATTTGTATAGTAGGTTCACTAGGCGAGGCACTGCAGACCATTTTAAAGGACTGAATGCATTTGAAATTGAACAAAATAAATGTTTGGCAAAGTATGCCCCTATGGAAGAGTGCTCCTACAAAATCCTCTTCTATCAAAAGAAATATTTGGACAAATAATGTGGTAAATGCTGCATACTGTCTACCCCTCCTGGTTAGCCACACACACATTAGTAAATTGAAGCTCTGAGAAATCCTGTGGAAAAGTACCCATTTCACTGTATTTAACCCAGAGTTTCTCAATCACTTCTGACTCCTTTTTGGAGTAGCACCTATTCGCATGCTGTGTAATAGTTTTGGGAGG
Organism: Balaenoptera musculus; assembly: GCF_009873245.2. NCBI lineage: Eukaryota > Metazoa > Chordata > Mammalia > Artiodactyla > Balaenopteridae > Balaenoptera > Balaenoptera musculus. The sequence goes on from NC_045802.1 coordinate 52,329,965, forward strand.
CATACCCTTTGGGAAAGGCTGGCCAAGGTACTTCAGAAATGAAAGGAACTAACATTTGAGATGGAATAATACAGCAAACAATGGCCAAGATCAAACAGGGGAGACAAGAGATAAGCTCATCCCATTTTCTAACCCCACTTAACGCCCCACGTGTATTTGGAATTGGCCAACAGAAAGGTTTGGTATTACTGCCTAGAAATGCTGAGGCAAAATGAGCAAGCAAAGTTCAACATAAATGCGTTTTTGGTATATAAGCCAAAATACCACTAGAATTTGCCTTGACTGCTTAACCCTTAGATCAAGCAGTAATATTTATTATATCATCAATTCCAATACCCAAATTACAGTAACCCAGATTATTATTCATATTTTTAAAGCCAATGAAATATGTTCCAGAGGTTGTCAGGTTGACTAGTTGACCAAGTCATAATACATGGTCACAGGGCTCCAAGTTGACCTCAGACTTAGGGTTCATACTCCATGCTTTGGTTTCTTCAAAGAATAAAATTATTAACATGCAACCCCCCAAATCAATGAGATGCCATATCAATTAAAAATATTCAAGTCCTTCTGGCCAGGGAGTCTCATCTGGCAGCTGTTTTCTAAATAATATGGAGAAATCAGAACAGTCACATCTTCCATGCACCAAACCCCCAGCAAGTTGCAGAGGCTGCCAGAAAACAGAGATATTTTTAGTCTTGTGTTACAGCTGAAGACCCCGATCACACACAGACCTTATATTCAGTGAGACTGAATTTTCTTTCTCTTTCCAAGCTACCTTGCTTAGTGAAATTGGGCAATTTATCACACAATGGCCTGAAGCAAATTTAGTATATGCAAGTGATTAGTTTGTCTCTTCCCCAAGCAGCCTTGATGTAGTTGGGGAAGAGTGGCAGCAGCAAGGGAAGGTCACTTATAACACAAATCCTCTGGGGAACCGCTAATGGGCTATTGACCCTTCCCCACTTTAGGTCGATGTGTCATATTTGATTCTGGTTTCTTGAGATGTAATTTCCAAGTGGTGATGGTTCAAAGTCTACACAAGATGGGTTGTTCTATCAAGTTTTAAGCACGGTATTATTCACACCATGAATGGCAGGTGCCAGTTGATTGGATTGGAGATAATTTTACCAATTTCCAGCTAGCCCAAGGCAAAGAAAAAATATACTATTGACAATATTGGTTAAGTTAATAACCAAAAGTAAATTATATCTTCACCCTTGCATTTAACACCTTTCCCTCTCTCCCCCCTTAGCCTATTTCCACAAGGTCTGGGAAACCAAGTCAACATTTTTGGTATGGTGTGTCACTTGGGTCTATTTTTGCAATGAATTTAATGAGCCCCTTTCCTGCCAACTGATGACATTTATTGCATTGCCATCAAAAAGTCTGTGGAGGATGTAAAACTATTTCAGATAAAATGCTAGGTTCAGTCAACAATCTCTAATGGAAGAGGATCAGTGCAAATAATCAGAAATGTAGAATGGGCTAATGGATCTTGTGTTTTAATTTAAAATGTGACTAATATCCCTAATAGAATTACCTTTATACATTCCAAGAACAGATATAAAAGAAGTTGATAGGCGTTTGAGAAGTATAGCCAAACCAATGCATTATCCATGTACGTCATTTCCTCTGACAGTGGGGTGAGGCCAAAGAACACTTTGAGAGGTTGAAGGAAGCCAACTGGGGGTGAAAAGCTTTTCTTGGCTCACTTGTACACTGACAATTAGGGAACTGTTATTGGGAGACGGTGGGGTTTTTTTGAGGTAGAATAATAGACTTGGGGGAAAGAAAAGAGAGGGAGAAATAGAGGAGGAAGAGGACAAAGTAGGTGAAAGGACGGGCCTGGATGGTCCAACAAATATGCAGCTGCTCCTGGTTCCTCGAACTGGAGGCACATGCAGCAGGGGCATCGAAGAAGCAGATTTTTCTTGTCCTCACCGTGGCCACCCTAGAGCCATGGAAGCAATGACATACACACAGGGGGGTGTGGATGTGGAAAAACAGTAAGGAGGTGGAAATCAAGTTTCCTTGAATTTTCAAAACATCCAGCCATGATAGTGGATGTAGAAAACAGGTATATAACAAGCTCTCAATTTCCTGTAGCAGTAAACTTACTGTGAAATCATCCATTTAGAAAGAGGGAGGTTTTCACTCCACAAGACTCACTAAATTACTGAACCAGGCCAATTTATGATCTTCCATGTGTTGCTGCAAAGAAAATTCTCCCTGCAGGTAAGCTGTCTATCTAGAGCTAGAGATATTAGAAGCAATTTTATGAGCAGGATCATTAATTATGACCTATGAAATTTTAATAGGTACTTTCTTCGGATCATTTGTAGGAGCTGAGATCAAAGTGGCTCCAAACCACTGACACAAACTTGGTCATCAGGAAGTCTGACAAGCTTGCAAGGATTTGAGATCTCTATGTACTCATTTATTTCCGTTGCTGATGTTTTGTTAAAGGCAGCATGTGTAAAAAAATATATATATATACACATATATGTACATACACATGCACATATATTGCAGCTTCTACAGAATTTTATTTACTTAGTCCTGGTGGTTGTACCAGACCTCATTTATTTTATATATTTATATTTCTAAGGAGAACTACTTTTCTTTCTTTATTATAATTAAAAGAAGATACGGTGTAGTTGAAAGATAAATGAATGTGAAATAACCTACATTTATTCCAGGTCTGTCATATAACAGAATATGTCCTTGGGTAACTGGCTGAACTGATCTGGGCTTCAGTGTCTATTCACGTAAGACACTGGTGTCTCATTCGTTCTTATACCTGTGAGACACTGGTGTGGCATGAGAGCTATTGGAAAACAGGGCTCCGTGTTTATTAACATGTTTGTCTTTCAGATCTAAGATTCTGTGGATACATGCTTCTCTAGATTCCAAGAAAATGGGGATAATAACAGTAGCTGCCCCATAGGCTTGCTGTGAAGACAAAATAAGATAATCCTCGTAAAGCACCTCAGAGGGTATCTAGCACACAGTACACATCCCATACTCCTCTTATTATCTTTATTATTTCTGCTACATGGGAGAAAACAAGGCACTTACAAAGAAAAGCTGGTTCAAAATGCTCTAAAACGTGGAATGAGTAAAATTAAAGATCCATCATCTGGTGCATTGGGTGCTCCTAAAGCCATGCAGTGACTCTACTACAGGCTGCAGGTGTTAACCCGTGATAAGAGCTAGCTCCTATTCTTCCAATATTAATACTCTTTTGCCCTGTGCACATGGAGAATGAAAGCTCCCCAGTTAAAAAGAAAGCAAAAAAACAAAAACTGTTGCTCCTGAATGTCCCTTTTAGGGTCCTGTTAAAATTGACTGCAGAGGGGCTTCCCTGGTGGCGCAGTGGTTGGGAATCTGCCTGCCAATGCAGGGGACATGGGTTTGAGCCCTGGTCTGGGATGATCCCACATGCCGTGGAGCAACTAGGCCCGTGAGCCACAACTACTGAGCCTGCGCGTCTGGAGCCTGTGCTCCGCAACAAGAGAGGCCGCGATAGTGAGAGGCCCGCGCACCGCGATGAAGAGTGGCCCCCACTCGCCGCAACTAGAGATAGCCCTCGCACAGAAACGAAGACCCAACACAGCCAAAAATAAATAAATTAATTAAAAAAAAAATTGACTGCAGGATCTAAGGACTTAGGGGAAATATCAAAATCATAGAACCGGCCTGGCTAGTTCTCTAGAGACCAAGCTGGTCAGATGAACAGTCAAATGGACCACTCTCTTCTATATATGATAGAAGTAATCAGAAATAATATTCCTGGACTTCCCTGGTGGCACAGTGATTAGGAACCTGCCTGCCAATGCAGGGACACGGGTTCGAGCCCTGGTCCGGGAAGATCCCCCACATGCCGCAGAGCAGCTAAGCCCGTGCGCCACAACTACTGAGCCTGCGCTCTAGAGCCTGCGAGCCACAACTACTGAGCCTGCGCTCTAGAGCCCGCGAGCCACAACTACTGAGCCCGCGTGCCACAACTACTGAAGCCAGCATGCCTAGAGCCTGTGCTCCGCAACAAAGAGAAGCCATCGCAATGAGAAGCCCTCACACCACATCGAAGAGAAGCCCCCGCTCACCGGAACTAGAGAAAGCCCGGGAGCAGCAACGAAGACCCAACACAGCCAAAAATAAATAAATAAATTTAAAAAAAAAAAGAAAAAAGAAATAATATTCCTACTCATGTCATTCCTCAGTCTAGCTTGGACAATGGTACATTTCCTTCCATTTACCTAGAATAAGTTTCCTATGCCTAAACCATGTTAAAATTACAAATTAGTATCAAAATCTTTTAGCTGTCTGTATTGTAAATCAACTGTACTCCAATTTTAAAAAAAAATCCTTTAGTTGTCTGGTTAAAATTATGTTAGGTTTTTTTTGTTTGTTTTTTGATGAATAGCTTACTGGTCGAGGAATTGTTTTCTCATTAGGTCTCATGTCTCAGTGGCGTATCAAGTGGATGACTAGTATATTCCATCAGGCTGGGTTTCCTTGACAGTCTAGCTCAAATCCTAGCTGTATGGGTGCCATCATGTTCAATCCCTGTCTTCTCTAGGCTCTTCCATTGGCATTGCCAATGGCCTCCGACTGTGGTCTAGGGTCACCTGAGTTCCACAGCCACCCTGATGGTCAGCAGTCTCAGCCCACAGTGGCAGGGAAGCCACTAAACCTCGTCTCCATTACTCCTTCCCCTGCCCCCCTCTCCTGGGGCCTAGAGCACAGACTGGATTTCTGCCTTGATTTCGCTCCAGGCCTCCAATTGTAGTCAGAACTGAAGCTCTGTTCTCCTCCCTGAGCTACTTAGATGAATCTGCACATCCCAGCCTGGGGCTGAGCCTATGCTGTGAGTGGCCTCTGCATCCACCCAGCAGGCTGTGATAGCACCTGCTCCTGGGAGGCCAAGTGCCTTGTCCAGGTCCTCATGTCTGGACTTGCCCAGCTTCGGACCAGGCTCAAGGATGCCACACTGATCGCTTGCAAAGATCAGGCTCTGAAATTATTTCATGTCTCCAAGCCCCTTTCTTACCTTGTCCGGGTTCTTCGTACCACCAACCAGGGTTACTGATATCTCCGCAGGCTCCTGAGTAGATCACTAAGGCTACTCCACCTATGGACCTTCTCACCTTCTCCACACCATCTAAATTACCCCCAGCAGTGTTGCTAATGAGCTCTTCTTCCTTTCTGCAATGCTAATATAGATTTTCAAGGACTTACTCATTCATCCTTTCACCTTCCATGCCTACTTCTGTGTATGGGTGTGGTCACTCCCTGGTCATACCAAGGGTCATTCCTTCCCTTGATGATGCTTTTATGACCCTGCCCCATATCCCTCACAGCCTCTGGAAAATGTACTCAAGGGAAAATGGGATGTCAAATAGGTGACAAGTAGTTGCCTTCCACTGATTTTTTGAATGAACAGAATCAATGACTATTCAGGGATGGTATTTCATAGCTGTCTATATTTTCAGGTGAAGGAAGGGTCTTTGGCTTGCTTACCTTGCAGACTATTGAGTGGAGCAAATGAGATTAAGTACAAAAACCCACTTGTCAATGCTCAAGTGACATATGAACGCCGTTACTCAATACCACTGAGCGATAGCCATTCATTGCTAATTTTAGTTTCTAATATGATATTGGATTTATTTATTCTGTTTATGTAGTAGGTACAAAATTCTCTGCATTTAGAAATGCACAAAAAGAGAATGTAACTTTGTTTTTCTACAACTCAATCTAATTTCTGCTTTGAGCCCTATTCCACCAGGTGACAGAGGGCTTAACTTTTATCAAACTTAGGCAAACTGGAGTTTATGGACTTTTCATGATTTCCGCTTCTCTATTCTCCCCAGGGTTCACTTGAGTACTGGGGATCTTATCTCACCGCTAGGCTACTAGGAGAAAAGGTAGGAGAGAGACTCCTGGTTTTAGGCTGATGTCACCCTTGTTTTGGCAGCCACTGCTGATGCCTGAGTTCCCATCAGCCTCCCAGCTCACGGCCAGTGCACCGTGCCCACCCCCTCAGGCCCCCGGGCCCTCTCTCTGGCACGCCCTACCTCTTCTGAAGTCATGGGAGGCTTTGGGTGCCCTCACCCAGCACTCCAGGGGCTGCTGGAGATTTGAGGAACTGGCCCCATGTGCTGAAAACACCCATGGTTATTTCTAGGACCCCAGTGCTCCACCATACCTGAGCACACAGGCTCCACCTTTGCTTTTCTGACTCATCTCCAGCTCCACAGCCCAAGGAAATTTTTAGAACGACAAAGAGAGGAAAAGAGTCCTACAGAAAGCTCATCCAGCACTCTTCCCAAGTGTTTTGTTTGGCTAATATAAATTTTGGCTCTCACACTCCAATGCCCAAGCTCTTGAGCCTAATATTCCTTCCTCAACCAGTAGCCCTGATAAAACTTACAAAACTCTGTTTGAAGAGTTTATACTTTATTGCTCCTTTTCTCAAACCAAGGAAAGGGTCCTAAGGTAAAAGGAAATGTCTTGTATCTGGACTGTGTGGAGCTGACTTAGGGACATGTATTTTTAGAACTCATCCAACTCTGTATGTAACATATGTGTATTTTCTTATATGTAAATTATACCTCAATCAAGTTGATTGAAAATATTCAGATAAATGTGTACACACACACACACACACACACACAAGATGGTATTAAAATAGTACCCCTTTACACTTATTTGATCAGTTTTGTCTTCTTTCTTAATAAGCAAATCCTAACTATACTGTAGTATTAAAATATGACTTTTCCAACTTGATTTTTTTTCCTTATGACATTCTCTTGATTCCTTATTTTTTTTTTTACTTTAGAACTACATCAAAGTTACTCTCCTTAGTCTCCATTTTTTCTTTTCTTAATTTTGATTTTATTGGTTTATGCTAGCTACTTTATTTCTGCTCTGCATATGAAATACATGTTGCTGTAGTTTGCTCCATAGACATTTGTGTTGAGCTAGGTAAATGATGGCATACTCTAGAGACTACTCAGATATTCCAAATGTAATAACTAAGATCCTTGGACTGAAGAAGAAAGGGATTAGACAACTATGTCTTTTCTGCTAACTCCACACAGGTATCAGAAGTTTGGTTTTCTATGGCAATGGCTGCTTCTCTGTGTTGATGACTTTTTTCCAATCAAAATTTATTAATAACCTACATTTTTGCAAGAGTCATCAACAAAGTACATTAAAAAATAATTTCTGTCCTCAAACGACTTGACTGCTAGGAACATGGAATATAAAAAGGGTCCATGTTTCTGGTTTGTCATTGAAGAAGTGCTGACTATCTATTTGCATTCACAATTGAAATGATGGATTCTGAGGTCCTACTCTATTTTTTAATTCCAGGATTTTAAGTTAGGGAAAAGTGTACCAAAGTGTCATCACAGAAAAAAATATTATATTTCCTTTTCACACATAAGTTTTCAAGTTCTCAATGCATCAGTAGTTTGTAAATCACAGCATAGATGTTTATTTAAATAACTGAATCATTGAAAGGTCAGTGCATACCTTCTTTGTTGCTAGTTCTTTTGCAACGACACTGGTCACCAGTGAGTGCCAATCATTCTCCAGGGAGTTTGAGAGGATCCAGGGATCTGGAACTAATTGATAACATCAGAAAGATGTGAGTAGGCAAATTGCATATGAAAGTGGACTTTTAAAATGATGACACACACATGTAAAACCAGTATCATTATCACCAAAATCATTTATTAAACAGCCAACTGAGCATGATTTCAGCTTCTGTCCTCCAAGAAAAACCTTTGCCAATAAACAACTTCTCACTTGATCATCCTTGGCAATCACACTCCCCCGGATATTGCAGAGGGCTGTCTGAATTTGGTGAAGTACATGTGGACTCCTGGCATTACATGTCATTGACACATGCAATATTGATCATTTTCTTTTGCCACTTTCAAGTCTAAATTATTTTTAAGAGTCCAGAGATGAAGAATCAAATGATTTCTATTGACCTTGATCTATCACCTGGAAAAAGTTACTCTCAAAATACAAATATATTTGTTGTTTTACATCATTATGCATAGTGATGAATATTATTGCTACTACCACTATTAACATTATATTGAGGTCCTAAGTCAGTCAGAATTAATTAAATCAATGGCATCACATTATCAGTATTTAGTTTCTTTATTAAATATAATTTTATGAAAATGCATAAGAGCCCAAGTAGCACTGGGACATAGGAGTGGGTGAGTGAGTCATTGGAGTGACAGTCCGTAGAGCTGCGGCCAAATTTCATTTCTCCACATAAAGTAAGCATTTTTCTCTATGATAACCACATTGTGATTTTGAAAAATTCTGAATTATCTTCTACGTAGCTTTAAAATATCGTCAAGTAAAGGTTGAAACGATAACAGGCTTAATTAGTAAGTTAGCCTTATAACTAATCTAAATATTCCACGTTCCAGAGAACCAAATATTATGATTGATTTTCACTTCATATTTGTAAAGATACAGGTAAAGCAAAAAGAATCATCATATCACAGAGCATAATTCTCCCTCTTCCATAATATGTTAGATGTCTACCTCCTGAGAAAAACTTAAATTAAGCTTATCTCCTTGGCAGGATGGACCCTAGAGGTTGCTTCCAGTCTTCAATTCTCATTACAGATAGAGAATTACCCCAAAAAAATTTAAAACAACTCATTTCAATAAATTTCAAATCATAAACAAAATCAGGACTTTGCTAGATTCAAATACATGCAGAATTATTAGATGTGGTTTCTATTGTAGAATCCATCATCCTAGTTGAATATTAAAATGTATATCCTCTACATGGGATTTCATATATTCTAATTTCTCTCATTCTTCGGAGTTTGATAGAAGTCTCCTGAGACTTTTTTTCAGGTAAATATTTTTGAAATAAAAAAAGGAAAAACACTTCAAATATAACTTTGGCTTGAAACAAAAACTTTATGGTTTTCATAGTCAAACAAACTCTGAAAATGTGAGTCCTAAAAGAAAGAAGAAATTAAATTGGGCCAATTGGTTTAACAATGAGATCATAACATTACTTTTAAGGCTCATTGAAACCCTGGATGACTCTGTGGTATTCCCGAAGAAACGAGAAAGAGAAATTGATTGGGTTATGCATGGCCAGTGCACTCCCGAGTAGTTCATTGCAGAGTAATGCATATTGAAAAAGACCGTTTAAAGTTCCCACACACTAATGGGTCTGATGGGCTCTGAATTAGCTGGCACTTTTCTTGAAAAAGATCTAGGCGTCATTATGAACAGTTCAATTAAGATGTCTGCTCAATGGGCTACACTGGGCCAAAAAGCAAATAGACTGTTTGGATGGATTAATAAAGGGAGAGATAACGTAGAAATATTATGATGGCCTTGCATAAACCTTGATGACTGGGGGTAGTTTCAGTGCCTCCTGCCTAAGTTTAGACGAGTAAATCAGCTTCTCCCATCATGGATCATCTGACTCATTTCCAGAGGAACTCTCTGGGTACCATTTTCCTGAATTTGGGAGGCAGTAGCCAGGTGCCTTGTAACATCAGAAACATCATTCTTACCATATCTGTTTGGCTGCTGATGCCTTTGGATGGGTTCTACTCACAGTTTTTCTTCTGACTCAGCTTAGGCAAACTTCCTGCCTGTTTATGGAGTGCCATGAAAGTTGGGAAGAGGAAATGTGATGGCACACACAAGTCTAACACCCCAGGAGCAACATATCTATAAACATTTCACGCATTTATAATCCTATCTTGGAGATGAGTTCAAAATGTTTTCAGATGCTTTAGAGTTTCCCCCAACTTTGATAAAATGCTTCCCACTGCAAACTGTAATAAACCCATTTCATCCAAGCCATAGCTCTCCTTTCCAATGGTCCTTGCCTCAGAGTAAGGAGAAAAAAATAGAGACCTGTCTAAAGTAAGCGTAATCGGGATCTCTCAAGCCATTTCCTGTGTGAGAAAATTCACCTTCCTTTAAAAAAAACCTACAAGAACTTAAAAGAAGACACACTCTCATGTGTTTTAGATCTATTCAGGTTTCTTGCACAGTTGTCTCCAAAAGTCACACATATCTATGATGGCTGTACTACTTGTGTCTGTGTGTGTGCATGGGTACGGTATGTTTGTGAGTATGTGTGTATTTTCAGTTTTGTGTTATTAATGGTTCCTTCCAGCAGCTCAGTCAAGAAATGAATTTCCACAGGAAATGTTGAGAACAGATACACTAAAGTTGCTCCCGGTTATCAAATGAGCTGGTAACAAATTCTCCCATCAGGATGAAACATTTTTAATCAAAGCTGTTTAGAATCTAACATCTCATATGATCTTAAAACAACCTGAGAAACTTAAAACCTGAAAAAAACAGAGTCCTAAAAAAGTTAGATGATCCAGCTGAATCCTTTGAACTTTGGGGCATCCAAATAGAGATTCGTACCAGTCTCTAAACTTTCAAACTGATGCTCAGTCCACTAAACCAGTCCTCCTCTTAACTGTTACTGGTACAGAAATTGAAAGCAAGTGTATAAAATTTTTATAGCAATTTGGCATTGCTATGGCAACCAAGAACATGACTTTGTATTTTACCAAAGTATCAGTCTGTAATAGGTTGGGGATTAAAAACAACAGATAAATAAACTGTCCTCCACTACGGACGCTCCGCATGCTGAGGACTAGACTATGTTAAACCACAGCTGCTGAAAGAGTCATTCAGCATTTCAGTCAGGATCTTCTGCACTTTCAGGTTCAGCCTCTGAAGCTCCAGGTAAGAGAGAAAATAAGCAAATCGACATGAAATCAAAATACATCCACATGGGAAATGCTGAGACTCACCTTTCCACACTTTGACATATTAATATGTTTCAGCTTCCTATTTCCCTCTAGTGGCTCTTGGCTCAGAAAACTGAGGAGGGCCTGAGAGGCTGAACACGAGCAAAGGCAGGATCGACTAAGTGCCTTTGTCTTCCTCTTAAACTGGGGGATAAAAACCTTGAATTCTTGCTTGATTTGGGGTTAGTTTCTTTCCAGTTTTATTTTTTTACTTGCAAGATGTTCTGTCTTCAAATTAGAGTATCATCAGTAAAGACGTGAGATTTAAAAAAAACTATACTGTGGAGATACCTATGTTTGCATATTGATTTCTTAAGATTAACAATCATAACCTTCAGGTGCACAAAGAGAGGGCAGGGGACAGAGTACCAAATAAAATTATGAAAACAATTTTTGTTGATAGTTTATAACTCTCTGATTTTGAAGGAGGGATTTGCTGCTGGTTATTTCTATCAGATAACAAAGAGTTAATATCCACTTTTTGGAGAAATGTCTACCAAAACACGAATGCAGAGTTGGGTCTAAGTGTGCCTTTCCAGAGCCTATCGATAAAAGAAATGACGAACAGCACTGATCTCACTGCTGCCAAAGTGCCCAGCCTTCGATCTATGACCATATTGACCCCATTCCCAGAAAAACATGTAACAAAATTTACACAATGGCAGCATCAAGTGGCTTCACTGATGCCATCTGTGATGATCAAAGAGAAGTTGATTTTCAAGTTGTGTCAATACTTTTGGTGAAAACACTACAGTTCCTGTCAAAACAGCGCTGGGAGAGAATAGTAAGATACATTTGATAAACAACTTTTTTTCTCTCTCAAGTGACAATGTCATACATATCCCCCCAACACATTTATAGTAAAAAGATTTTAAGAGTTCCTGGGGGCTGGGGGCAGATATAATGTTGAAACCAATTATAATTCTTAAATTAAAATTATATATTTCAATGTATACGTATAACTGAATTGCTTTGCTGTAAACCTGAAACTAGCACAATGTTGTAAATCAACTATACTCCAATAAAATTAAAATTAAAAGAAAAGAACGATCTGTCTTAGATCCGAACCCAATCCTTGTTCATCTGTCCATGATGTTATAATCAGTATGCACTTGCTCATTATACAAAAGAAACTGCCTTTTTTCCTTTAAACAAAGTTCAGCAAAGTAAAAAAAAAAAAAGGATATATATTTCACATGTTTATATTTCGTCACAGAAAGATGTTTATAATACATTGTTAATAAGAGACATGTTAAAAACTTGTACCCATAATGTGATTTGATTTTGCTACTGTATATGCACTGGGGAAAAATATCTAAAAGACATATATTCCAAAAATTTAACAGTAGTGTCCTCTAAGTGACAGTATTATTACTGATCCTTTTTCTTTTGCTTGCCTATGTTTTCTAATATTCCTCTCATAAGCATGATTTCCCATTTTCCTTCAAAAAAAATAGGAAGAAAAGAAACATTTTCATCCACTTCTGGGATGGTAAAATGATCTACATAATCTTCCCTTAACATTTCTGCAAGTAGGAGCTCATCCAAAATATTCAAAATTGTACTGAGGTGTTACAATGAGGGTCACAGGGAAGACAGGAAGCTTGCTTCCTTTCCCAGGCAGAGAATCTTTACAAGTATCAGCACAAGCAGTGTAGGATTCAGTAATCAAATTACTGAAAGAATACAAAATAAATAATAATGTATGTGTAAAAGTATAGAACTCTCTCAAAAGTAAGTCAAAACCTCTATTTTTGAATAGATAAAAAAAGAAAGTCTGGAGAGCTCGAAGGAGTGTTTCTGATCAGCTGGGCAGCAGAGCTACAGGTTTTAGGATCTGAGGCACCTGGGTTTGATTTCTGTCACCACCACTTGTGAGCGGATTATTTAACATATCTGAGTCTCAGTTTTCTCCTCTGTAAAATGAGGAAAATAATAACCATCTCATAGAGATTTAAAATAACTATTTCAGAATCTGTGCTGGAAGTTTATCACACTGCCTTACACATGTTAAGCCCTCAGTAAACTTACTATTACTTGAGAAAAGCTCTCCTCTTACCCCCTCCAAATTCCCACCACGGCCAACACTCTGCTCACTCCTCTCCTCGGCCCCCCTCCCACTTTGGGTCATGTGACAGGTTGTATCCCTGCCCCATAGCCTTTGGGCTTAGAGGACAAGCCATTTCTCCCCCTCTAACCTACACTTCCTTTGGGGAAAATTGAAGGCAAGATGTTCCACATCCATCATAACCAAAACATCACTGGTCTAGTACACGCAGAGGAAAGAAAGAGAATACAATATCTGAATTTCTAAAAATTAAAATAATAGCAATGTTAATTGGAGGTGGTAGAATGACCTATGTAATCTGCTCCAAACATTCCTGAACAAGTAGGATTTCCTCCAAAGATCAAAAGAAGTAATAAAAGAAAAAAAAGGCCACAGCACAGAGCAAGCAAGAGCGCTGTGCACGTCACTTAAGCCAGTTCGGTCACGCATAGCTCTCAGGCGCTTTCTGGTAGTCAGCAGCAGCCCCTGAAAAAACTCAAAGTCGGGGAGGAGTCCACTGCCACTCCTGCACACACAGCTTTGGCAATGAAAACCACTCCAAGCCCAATTCTGCCACACATTCAGACATTTATTAAGTAAGCACTCGTTAGCAAGTAAGCCTCAACGTACTTCATACAATCTGTTCTGTGAACTCAGTGTACCTTTGGGCAATCATGAGATGCGACTGAATTCTAGAAGCAAATTTCTATTATTCTTATCGTTGGTACAGGGCGAGCAGTAGTCCTGAACCAGTGGCTGAGCTCAGGGCCATTTGGGGCTCCATGCCCTGTGCCTAAAGGTCCAGGCCACAAACATTGCTGGATTCTTAATCCACATTCATGAAAGAGGAACAAAGTGTGGGAGGGATATCTTGTGAATATTTTAGCCATTTCACATGTTTTGCATACTTAACTTCACAGTGAGAGCCCATTAAACATAGTAAAGAACAAGCCACTAATTTAATCAGCAACAACCTATTTTTGACATTCACTGTCAATTAACATTACCTAAAGTGTCGGTTGGCAAATGGATAGTTTTCTACACACTTTCAGGTAGCCATTTATGGAGTGTGGCTCATCTGATAAAATGTTAGCCTACCATGTGTGGAGAATGAATTCTCGGTGAAAACAACTGGCTGTTCCTAAAATTAAACACTAAACTAGTTGATACATACATAATATTCTACTCTTTCTATACTGAAGTATTAGAATATTGTATTAAAGACATGGTAATAAAATGAAATCTAATGCATTTATGTTAATTAGAAATGAGTAGCTCTTGAGTGCCTGTATGAACTCTGCTAGGCACCAGGGGAGGATAAAAAGGATAAACAAGACACTTTGGTATCCTCCATTCATTACACCATCTTCAGTAACCTTGATTCATTAATCCAGAGATAGATATCATTGAATTTCTTCATCAATTATTTCCAGCCTGTTGTTAAATACTCTTTGTATCTGGATTTATTTTCTAAGATCTGACTTGTCATTTGGCCAGAATTCTCACTTTCCCAAGATAACAAGGGATCTTGGTATCAAAAACCTATTCGTAAATTTATTGTCAGCTGGTATCACTAGATTACCTGTTCACTGTAAAAAGAAATCAACTGTCTTTCATCCCAGTCCGAGAAGCCTACAGGAACTAAGGCCTCTCCTAAAAAAAAAAAAAAAAAAAAAAAAAAAAAGTTACATTCTGCCCCAACCAAGGTCAATTTTCTGGCTGAAATGGGTTAAAAAATATCTCAGTAAAGTAGCAACTTACATTTTTCCTTCTATGTGAGAATGTAACAGTTTGTGTGCATCTATTCTGCATCTTGTTTTTTTCCTTTGTGAACATTTTAAAACTTTAAAGGAATAGTTAATAGAATGTAGCCTCTTCATTTCATACAACATTCACCCATGGGTTAGGAGATGAGATTCTCAGTCTGCTACAACTATATCTACTATTTATTGACCACCTATTGTGAGCTAGACATTTTGCCAAGTACCTTATAGATATGTCATTTAATCCCCACACCCTCTGAGGAGACTTTTAGTATATCTCTATATTATAGATAAAATATGAGCTAGAAGAAGAAGTCATTTGCCAAAGCTAAAAAGCTAGAGGACGATGGAAGTGGATTTGAGCTCATCTCTCTGACTCATAACCAGACCTCCAACTACCTTATGCTACACTGTAACCAGTCCTTTCCCCATACACAGTCCTCTTAACCACACACATCTACTGTTTACAACTTAAGGCAACCTTAAAGCAGGAGCCCATTCCTTATTTTCAGCTCCAGGTTTATGATTTGGTAAATTATAAGTGAATAAGGTGACATTCCCTGAAAATATTACTTTTTACCATTTTACAAAATGGTTCCATTTTGTTGATTTTATTTCCATAATCACTTCAATAATCTACCACATGAAAATTCCAATTTCTTTGTGTCATCAAATAAATAATAAATTAACCTTTCAAAAATCCAAGAAGTAATTGTGCTTGCAGAGGCGGCATCTCTGTGACTCCATTCCGCAGGGGTCTTGCAGAGGATGTGGACACCCCCTGTAGAGATGCCAAAGCCTGACCTCTGGTACTTGCCCTTAATGGCTGCAATGGAGGAGGCAACTCCAATGAGAGAGAAAGGGCATATTTGTAGCGAAACAGGGAAAGTTTTCAAAGTTTTTTTGTTTTTTTTTTTTTTTGAGAACTTTAGTAAGTATGATGTCATGACCTCTTGGAAAAAAGGCGGAATACACATCTTGCAACTCGGGGCTAGCCCCAGGCAAAAACATAATCCAGACAAGGTGCATCCCCAGACTCTCAAGCCCTTCTTCCTATCTGGATTTCCATTCACCCCAGTTCTTCTTCTTTTCTTTTTATGTTACATATATTTTATTTATTTTTAACATCTTTATTGGAGTATAATTGCTTTACAATGTGTGTTAGTTTCTGCTGTATAACAAAGTGAATCAGCTATACATATACATATATCCCCATATCTCCTCCCTCTTGCGTCTCCCTCCCACCCTCCCTATCCCACCCCTCTAGGTGGTCACAAAGCACCTAGCTGATCTCCCTGTGCTATGCAGCTGCTTCCCACTAGCTATGGATTTTATATTTGGTAGTGTTATGTATCTCAATGTATCTCACTTCGTCTCAGCTTACCCTTCCCCTGTCCCAGTGTCCTCAAGTCCATTCCCTGTATCTGCGTCTTTATTCCTGTCCTACCCCTAGGTTCATCAGAACCTTTTTTTTTTTTTTAGATTCCATATATATGTGTTAGCATATGGTATTTGTTTTTCTCTTTCTGACTTACTTCACTTGGCATGACAGACTCTAGGTCCATCCACCTCACTACAAATAACTCAAGTTCACTTCTTTTTATGGCTGAGTAATATTCCATTGTATATATGTGCCACATCTTCTTTATCCATTCATCTGTCAATGGACACCTACGTTACTTCCATGTCTTGGCTATTGTAAATAGTGCTGCAATGAACATGGTGGTACATGACTCTTTTTGAATTACGGTTTTCCCAGGGTGTATGCCCAGTAGTGGGATTGCTGGGTCATATTGTACTTCTATTTTAAGTTTTTTAAGGAACCTCCATACTGTTCTCCATAGTGGTTATATCAATTTACATTCCCACCAACAGTGCAAGAGGGTTCCCTTTTCTCCACACCCTCTCCAGCATTTATTGTTTGCAGATTGATTGATGCTGGCCATTCTGACCAGTGTGAGGTGATACCTCATTGTAGTTCTGATTTGCATTTCTCTAATGATTAGTGATGTTGAGCATCCTTTCATGTGTTTGTTGGCAATCTGTATATCTTCTCTGGAGAAATGTCTATTTAGGTCTTCTGCCATTTTTGGATTGGGTTGTTTGCTTTTTTGATATTGAGCCACATGAGCTGCTTGTATATTTTGGAGATTAATCCTTTGTCACTTGCTTCGTTTGTAAATATTTTTGCCCATTCTGAGGGTTGTCTTTTCATCTGGTTTATGGTTCCTTTACTGTGCAAAAGCTTTTAAGTTTCATTAGGTCTCATTTGATTATTTTTGCTTTTATTTCCATTTCTCTAGGAGGTGGGTCAAAAAGGATCTTGCTGTGATTTATGTCAAAGAGTGTTCTTCCTATGTTTTCCTCTAAGAGTTTTATAGTGTCTGGCCTTACATTTAGGTCTTTAAACCATTTTGAGTTTATTTTTGTGTATGGTATTAGGAAGTCTTCTAATTTCATTCTTTTACATGTAGCTGTCCAGTTTTCCCAGCAACATTTTTTGAAGAGGCTGTCTTTTCTCCATTGTATATTCTTACCTCCTTTATCAAAGATAAGGTGACCATATGTGCGTGGGTTTATCTCTGGGCTTTCTATCCTGTTCCATGGATCTATATTTCTGTTTTTGTGCCAGTACTATACTGTCTTGATGACTGTAGCTTTGCAGTATAGTCTGAAGTCTGGACGCCTGATTCCTCCAGCTCCGTTTTTCTTTCTCAAGATTGCTTTGGCTATTCAGGGTCTTTTGTGTTTCCAAACAAATTGTGAAATTTTTTGTTCTAGTTCTGTGAAAAATGCCAGTGGTACTTTGATAAGGATTGCATTGAATCTGTAGACTGCTTTGGGTACTATAGTCATTTTCACAATGTTGGTTCTTCCAATCCAAGAACATGGTATATCTCTCCATCTGTTGGTATCATCTTTAATTTCTTTCATCAGTGTCTTATAGTTTTCTGCATACAGGTCTTTTCTCCCCTTAGGTAGGTTTATTCCTAGGTATTTTTGTTGTTGTTGTTGTTGCAATGGTAAATGGGAGTGTTTCCTTAATTTCTCTTTCAGATTTTTCATCATTAGTGTCTAGGAATGCAAGAGATTTCTGTGCATTAATTTTGTATCCTGCTACTTTACCAAATTCATTGATTAGCTCTAGTAGTCTTCTGGTAGCATCTTTAGTATTCTCTATGTATAGTATCATATCATCTGCTAACAGTGACAGCTTTACTTCCTCTTTTCCGATTTGTATTCGTTTTATTTCTTTTTATTCTCTGACTGCTGTGGCTAAAACTTCCAAAACTATGTTGAATAATAGTGGTGAGAGTGGGCATCCTTTTCTTGTTCCTGATTTTAGAGGAAATGATTTCACTTTGTCACCATTGAGAATGATGTTGGCTGTGGGTTTGTCATATATGGCCTTTATTATGTTGAGGTAAGTTCCCTCTATGCCTACTTTCTGGAGAGTTTTTATCATAAATGGGTGTTGAATTTTGTCAAAAGCTTTTTCTGCATCTATTGAGATTATCATAAGGTTTTTCTCCTTCTATTTGTTAATATGGTATATCACATTGATTGATTTGTGTATACTGAAGAATCCTTGCATTCCTGGGTAAACCCCACTAGATCATGGTGTATGATACTTTTAATGTGCTGTTGGATTCTGTTTGCTAGTATTTTGCTGAGGATTTTTGCATCTATGTTCATGAGTGATATTGGCCTGTAGTTTTCTTTTGTTGTGACATCTTTGTCTGGTTTTGGTATCAGGGTGATGGTGGCCTTGTAAAATGACTTTGGGAGTGTTCCTCCCTCTGCTATATTTTGGATGAGTTTGAGAAGGAAAGGTGTTAGCTCTTCTCTAAATGTTTCATAGAATTCGCCTGTGAAGCCATCTGGTCCTGGGCTTTTGTTTGTTGGAAGATTTTTAATCACAGTTTCAATTTCAATGCTTGTGATTGATCTGTTTATATTTTCTATTATTTCCTGGTTCAGTCTCAGAAGGTTGTACTTTTCTAAGAATGTGTCCATTTCTTCCAAGTTGTCCATTTTATGGGCATACAGTTGCTTGTAGTAATCCCTCATGATACTTTGTATTTCTGCAGGGTTAGTTGTTACCTCTCCTTTTTCATTTCTAATTCTGTTGATTTGAGAGTCTTCTCCCTTTTTTTCTTATGAGTCTGGCTAGTGGTTTAACTTCTCAAAGAACCAGCATTTAGTTTTATTGACCTTTGCTATTGTTTCCTTCATTTCTTTTTCATTTATTTCTGATCTGATCTTTATGACTTCTTTCCTTCTGCTAACTTTGGGTTTTCTTCGTTCTTTTTCTCTAATTGCTTTAGGTGTAAGGTTAGGTTATTTGAGATTTTTCTTGTTTCTTGAGGTAGGATTGTATTGCTATAAACTTCCCTCTTAGAACTGCTTTTGCTGCATCCCATAGATTTTGGTTGTCATGCTTTCAATGTCATTTGCTTCTAGGTATTTTTTGATTTCCTCTTTGATTTCTTCAGTGATCTCTTGGTTATTTAGTAGTGTAGTATTTAGCCTCCATGTGTTTGTATTTTTTACAGGTTTTTTTCCTGTAATTGATATCTAGTCCCATAGCATTGTGGTCAGAAAAGATACTTGATACGATTTCAATTTTCTTAAATTTACCAAGGCTTGATTTGTGACCCAAGATATGATCTATCCTGGAGAATGATCCATGAGCACTTGAGAAGAAAGAGTATTCTGTTGTTTTTGGATGGAATGTCCTATAAATATCAATTAAGTCCATCTTGTTTAATGTGTCACTTAAAGCTTGTGTTTCCCTACTTATTTTCTGTCTGGATGATCTGTCCATCGGTGAAAGTGGGGTGTTTAAGTCCCCTACTATGATTGCGTTACTGTCGATTTCCCCTTTTATGGCTGTTAGCATTTGCCTTATGTATTGAGGTGCTCCTATGTTGGGCGCATAAACATTTATAATTGTTATATCTTCTTCTTGGATTGATCCCTTGATCATTATGTAGTGTCCTTCTTTGTCTCTTGTAATAGTCTTTGTTTTAAACTCTACTTTCTCTGATATGAGAATTGGTACTCCAGCTTTCTTTTGATTTCCATTTGCATGGAATATCTTTTTCCATCCCCTCGCTTTCAGTCTGTATGTGTCCCTAGGTCTGAAGTGGGTCTCTTGTAGGCAGCATATATACGGGTCTTGTTTTTGTATCCATTCAGCCAGTCTATGTCTTTTGGTTGGAGCATTTAATCCATTTACATTTAAGGTAATTATCGATATGTATGTTCCTATTACCATTTTCTTAATTGTTTTGGGTTTATTATTGTAGGTCTTTTCCTTCTCTTGTGTTTCCTGCTTAGAGAAGTTCCTTTAGCATTTGTTGTAAAGGTGTTTTGGTGGTGCTGAATTCTCTTAGCTTTTGCTTGTCTGTAAAGGTTTTAATTTCTCCATCGAATCTGAATGAGATCCTTGCTGGGTAGAGTAATCTTGGTTGTAGGTTCTTCCCTTTCATCACTTTAAATATGTCCTGCCACTCCCTTCTGGCTTGCAGAGTTTCTGCTGAAAGATCAGTTGTTAAACTTATAGGGATTCCCTTGTATGTTATTTGTTGCTTTTCCCTTGCTGCTTTTAATATTTTTTCTTTGTATTTAATTTTTGATAGTTTGATTAATATGTGTCTTGGCATGTTTCTCCTTGGAGTTATCCTGTATGGGACTCTCTGCATTTCCTGGACTTGATTGACTATTTCCTTTCCCAAGTTAGGGAAGTTTTCAACTATAATCTCTTCAAATATTTTCTCAGTCCCTTTCTCTTTCTCTTCTTCTTCTGGGGCCCCTATAATTCGAATGTTGGTGCGTTTAATGTTGTCCCAGAGGTCTCTGAGACTGTCCTTAATTCTTTTCATTCTTTTTTCTTTATTCTGCTGTGTGGTAGTTATTTCAACTATTATATCTTCCAGGTCACTTATCCGTTCTTCTGCCTCCGTTATTCTGCTGCTGATTCCTTCTAGAGAATTTTTAATTTCATTTATTGTGTTGTTCATCATTGTTTGTTTGCTCTTTAGTACTTCTAGGTGTTTGTTAAACGTTTCTTGTATTTTCTCCATTCTATTTCCAAGATTTTGTATCATCTTTACTATCACTACTCTGAATTCTTTTTCAGGTAGACTGCCTATTTCCTCTTCATTTGTTTGGTCTGGTGGGTTTTTACCTTGCTCTTTCATCTGCTTCATATTCCTCTGTCTTCTCATTTTGCTCAACTTTCTGTGTTTGGGGTTTCCTTTTCTCAGGCTGAGGTTTGTAGTTCCCATTGTTTTTGCTGTCTGCTCCCAGTGGGTAAGATTGGTTCAGTGGCTTGTTTAGGCTTCCTGGTGGAGGGGACTGGTGCCTGTGTTCTGGTAGGTGAGGTTGGATCTTGTCTTTCTGGTGGGCAGGGCTGCATCCGGTGGTGTGTTCTGGCGTGTCTGTGAACTTAGTATGATTTTAGGCAGCCTCTCTGCTACTGGGCGGGGTTGTGTTCCTGTCATGCTAGTTGTTTGGCATGGAGTGTCCTGCACTGGAGCTTGCTGGCTGTTGGGTGGAGTTAGCTCTTAGTGTTGAGACGGAGATCTCTGGGAGAGCTCTCGCCGACTGATATTACGTGGGGCCAGGAGGTCTCTAGTGGTCCAATGTCCTGAACTTGGCTCTCCCACCTCAGAGGCTCAGGCCTGACACCCGGCCAGAGCACCAAGACCCTGTCAGCTGCTCAGCTCAGATGAGTGGTTTATTACCAAGGATATGAAAGCACAGGAACCAACAGCCAGATGAAGAGATTCATAGGGTGAGGTCAAGAACAAAGAAACTTCAGTCCTCTTGGAGTTTGGCGCACAGCACGGTGGCATATGGAGGCATTCTGCTTCACCAACCTGGAGGCTCTGTGAAACCCCTCCTTTTGGATTTTAATGGTGGCTTCACTACACAGGCATGGTAGATTAAATCCTTAGGCATTGGTGATTAATTCAACCTCCAGAACCTTTCTCCTCCTCCTGGGTAATCAGGAGTTCTCCCTCTTCTAAAGCTCAAGCAGTCCCTCCCTATTAAAGCTTATTCTTAAAAAAAGATATTAAATAGGCAATTCAAAAATCGAAGGGTCTAGTGTTAGTAAAAAATATAGAGACATAGACAGTTTCACAAAAGTCTGGTAAAATTTTACATCGGTACTTCCTTTGTAGTCAGCAACTTGTGAAACTTATCAACTGCCATTAAAATGTGTGTACCCTTAAATTGAAATATTCCACTTCTAGAACTTTATCTTAAGAAGTGTTAACTTATGCAAAATTCAAAATTATAAGAGTATAGCAGAAGTTTAAAAAATAAGCTAAATGAACAAGAATATGAAATTGGTTAAAATAAATTATGACACAACCTTATATTTTGTTACTGCAGTCCAAACAGACTAATACTGCTGTTGAATACCAGAGCCAGCATTTAAATCCTGGCTTATTTTTGTGACTGGAATATACCAAAGCGAAATTTCACAGATGGATGTTGGATGTTGAATGAATGAATGAATAATTAAATGATTATAGGTAGAAAGATAAGCATTTACAGCTGAACTTTCACAATCTAGACACACACCAGTTTACCGATTTTTCATTTGGGGCAAACCATTTCTGATTGCCATGCAGCAAATATGTACCACTCTCCTGGTTGCAGAGAACTTTCCAGTGTGTTCTGGACAGTGTAAAGACTACCACTGGCATTTGTTGAGCTATTTTGTTTAAGGAGATAAGTTTCTCCTTGGGGATCAGTCAGGAATTCTGGGGAGCTACATTAACCTTTTGAGATTACTATTTTTATTTTATTTTTTTCCTGCATATTTCTTTTCTTTCTTCCAGGTTTATTGAGATATGATTAGCATACAGCACTGTATAAGTTTAAGGTGTACAGCATAACAATTTGACTTATGTACATCATGAAATGATTATGACAGTAAGTTTAGTGAGCATCAATAATCTCATATAAATACAAAGAAATACAAATATTTCTCATTTAAATATTAAATAGAAAAAAAAATTTTTCTTTGTGATGAGAACTCTTAGGATTTAGATTTACTCTCTACAGCTTTCATATATAACATACAGCAGTTTAATTATATTTATCATGCTGTACATCATGTCCCTAGTACTTATTTATCCTATAGTAACTGGAAGTTTGTACCTTTGATCACCTTCATCCAGTTTCCCCCCCTCCCACCCCCACCTGTGGTAAGCACAAATCTCATCTCTTTTTCTGTAAGTTTGTTTGCATATTTGTTTATTTTTGAAGTGTAATTAATCTACAACATTATGCTACTTCCTGTTTCATAAAATAGTGATTTGATATTTCTATATATTTCAAAATCACCACCACAATGAGTCTAGTTACAATGTCACCATACAAAGATATTACATAGTTATTGACTATATTCTCCACACTGTACATATCATAACTGTGACTCATTTATTTTGCAACTGATTACTGCTTTTATTAAATAAATCATGCCTTGAGAGTGTAAATGCATGAGGGATAGGTTTTACAGAGAATTGGGCTCAATTAAGCAATTAATTTTATTTTTTTTTCTTTAAATGACATGTAATTTTATTTCCTAATAGTAACCACAGTTATCACAGGTTGTGCCTGGAGTTGGGTAGTTGGTTTAATTGTTTGTGTCCCACTAGACTGTAAACTTCCAGAGGATTAGAGCAATGACTACGAAAAGGTTTACATAAAGAATCTCATTCAAAGCAGAACTTGAATCTTATTGAGGACACTTTCAGAAAGTAATTGCTCATATATACTAAATTCAGGTATTTTATGTGAGAGTAATGAGAAATACAAATTTCTTTCTCTCTATCGTTTTACAATTTTTTACTTGTATATAAAAATACAAATTGGGAATATTTTAAAATTTCTTATCAGTTTTTGCATTAGTATTTACAAAACTATTGGCCTATCACTTATTATACAAACAGGTCGGGAGTAGTGCTTCCTATCATCCGTAACTGGAGAGGTGAGCAGTAGTGATGGATCACTGAAGTGCTTTCCAACCTTGACATCAGTGACTCTACTTCTGTAGGCGTGGTAGTCACAGTGAGAAGAGAGGGCTCTCTCCCCCACCCTTCTCAGTCCGATGCAATTCTACCTCATCTTCAGTCTCAACTGAAATATTTCCTTTTTCCCTGGTACTACCCCACATCTTCTGTGCCATGTCCCTCAACTCCATTCCCACAGGGAAGTATCAGAATTAGTCTCCCCTTTGTACAAGCATCCAAAGTGCTCTGTTGATATCACTAATACAGAATGAATTGCAGTGCGTTTTGGTAAGTGGCATGCTAATTTATTTCTCCTTGCCCTGCCCTTTTGCTGGCTCCCTCGATGCTGGGAAGTTACCAGGAGGCTACTCATCAGTGACCCTGAGGCAGCAAATGAATGGGTCTCAGTCTGCTTTCTTAAATTTCAAAGCACAGAGTAGAACTTATTTCATGCTTTAAAAATAAAAAGGGACACAGCTTGTTTTTAAAGAATATAAATTTGAATTTTAGCCCATTCTGATTATAAAATGCATAACTTTCTCTTCTTTTTTTAGAGCGATTATTCATACTGTGGTTTACTCTAATCACATCAAATCTTGTTTCATTTTAATAGTGCTTTTGACTCCGACACAGCATTCCAGTATGTAAACATCACGGAAACCAAATTTCATAATCTTCCTAATGCCATTTGTTCATTGGCCATAGTATGTAAAATACCACCCTCAAAGAACAATCCAGAATAAGAATTTCAGAGGGTCCCAGGAGCTTTCCTGTCAGCTCATAACCTACAAGCTGAGCGTCAGCAATCTTCAATTCACGCTTGGACACCAGCGTTGTCAAGGAAGCGTTGGATGGCTGTGATGATGGCAAGAAAGGAATCCAGATCTCATACATCCCTTGTTCTCTTCATTAAACCTTCACTTCCTTTCATGACTATTCATATAATTCTATCTTGCAAGAGAGTAATATTTATGCCTCCCTCCTAAAATACCTATGGCTTACATATCTCAATCTTGTTCCTAGCGCCACAGATGTGCCAATGTGTGTGTGTACTGAAATCCTGATCTATTAGCCAATATTTTTTAAAAGATATAAATGTGAAAAAAGATGAAAAAATAAGGTAGATATGAATCTCATAAGAGAGCCATTAAGGGACATAGTTAAAAGATTAAAGGTAAATATATATTACAAGACATGATAATAAGGTGGTCAGGCAATCCTGAAATTAAGTTGAAATGTAATATACGGAGATGAAAGGAAATTAAATATGAAACCCTGAGACACTTATTAAGCCATCAGTGGGAATCTGGACCATGATGTCACAACTAGGAAAGGAAAGACGACTCGTGTAAAGTTGGATGAGATCCAGTTTGCACTGTAGATTTATGCAGTTAATTTTGTCCCCTGACTGCATTCAGATGAGCATTTCTCCTCGAAATACACCAAGAAAATTGCTGCATTATAGCTGTGTTAATGGTAATCAGCTTGCTAATGAGCACCAGAAGGTCGTTACAGCAAAGAGAGGTTCAAAGATGTATAACCTAGAGGAAACAAGAGTGTAATTCTTCAGGGAATGCAAGTGTCTTGTTTGTAGGTCATAGATTATTTGTTTTGGTCACTGCATTGCACAGGGAGTTTAATTTAAGCAGGAAAAAATAATGAAGCCTTTTGATTGTGAGATCAGCCCAGCTTAATTAAGAAAAGTAAGACTAGACAGCTTTGAATTTGTGGTAAAAATAGAATTCTTCAGTAGACTGAAGATAGTCCGAGATAGTGCTGCCCCGTGTGGAATGATAGCTGCAGTTATGCAAAATGTGAGATTTTATTTGTATTTATTCATATACCAGATGTTGCTTCATGGATCTCTGGCAAGGACAGGGTCAAAATATCAGGGGTGAAAAAGGTAATGTTCAGAAATTAAGTCACAGTCTTGTGCAAACAATCTCAGAGTCTAAGCCTCCTTAGAGAATTAAGAGATATTTCAGGGTTTACTTCAGATGCACATTTTGGCTTCAAGAGGTTAAGTATTTATTGATACAAACAAAGGAGAGTACTCATCAAGACCACTGCTGCTATAGCTTATTAGGACACTCAGGGACACGATGGTGTGGGTGTGCAAATTCCAGGTCTAGCTGGGTGGGGCCTCCCAGGAACTCCCTCCCCACCAAGGAGTTAGGGGGCCACACTAGCTCATCAACTCATAGCATATCAATAGAAACAAAATCATAATATCACTTGCTTAAATCATCATATAGAGGTTCTGTGCTTTTGTTTAATGAGTACTTTTAAATAGACTGTTTTCCTAATATGCTCTTTGGGCAGGTTTTATAACCAAAGAATGATGACTTGGAAATGAACAATGGTAATAATTTGCATTTCCCCTGTCTGCTAGCACATGGAATTTATCACCATATTCAAATGAATGTTTTTCTCATACCAAAATGGACAAATAAAATGGCTTCTGATGATAGACAGATAAGATAGATAGATAGATAGATAGACACACAAATATATATGACTGATGATAGTATAATATAACAAATATAACATCATACTATACTATACTATAGGCATTTTACAGTTTCCAACCTAATACCTCGCTGAATGAGAAGTTCATGTTTTTTACATTAACCAATTTCCTCAAACAAACACCTTCCTTTGTGAAGGAAAATTCCTTTGTTCTAAATTCTCAAGGTTAAACACCAGAGGGCCCAGTCCTAAAACTCCTCACTGCAAAGAAGAGCACACTTTGGATTAAACCAGTGTTTTAAATGTGGGTCCATGCTGTCATCTTTTTTCAGAACATCTGTGACATATATCCTCTCATAAATGTATTATCCCATCTATACAGAATAATTTGGATGGAGAATAGGTTTACATGCCAATTTGGAAAAAAAGAAAAAGTAAAAGAAAAAGAAAAGATGAAAGACAGCTGAGGAGGGATGAAGGGAGGGAGAAAGGAGGAAGGAAGGAAAGAAGGAAGGAAAGAAGGAAGGAAGGAAGGGAAGGAAGGAGGGAGGGAGGGAAGAAGGAATGAAGGAGGAAGGAAGGAGGGCAGTGTGGAAGTATAGGATGAATAAATAAGATAATTTATCAGTATAACAGTATGGTATTGGGAAAATATATTTTAAAAACAAAATCTTCTTCCAACACAGAAAACCTCTCCACGAAAAGAGGAGAGAAAGAAAACACTCTTATTATTGAATAAGCATTGAACCAGAAAGCGAAGCGAATCACCGGTAATCCACTAAGAGATGCAAAGACAGAAAAAAATCTCCCCCCTTCCCTTCTATAGCCAAGCAGACACAACCCAGTACACACATGTTCTCAAGGTAAACGGTAACTAGTCCTCAAGTCAGAGGACTTGACAGCACCATTTGTCACCAGTAGGTCATCCTAATTTCACCTGCTGGTTGGGGTGACCATCTGTGTTGGCTACTTGGCTTTTTTCCAGAAGAAAAACGCACTACTCATCTCTTCATGAAAGGAAGTAGCTTTGCAATTTGGAGCAAGGCCCTCACCAAAGTTAGGTTCCTGCCAGCCCCCAGAGACTGGGAGATGGGCGCTGTCTCCCTTGACGTTTACATTTTAAAGAGATGCCTCCTGGTCCTTGAGAAAGACATTCCCAGGCCAGACAGCTGACAAAGGGCCTATACCTTTCAAAGAGAAAAGAAAGTATGTGCGATTACAAGTTTTCTAAAGT
The DNA here is from genome assembly GCF_009873245.2 of Balaenoptera musculus. NCBI lineage: Eukaryota > Metazoa > Chordata > Mammalia > Artiodactyla > Balaenopteridae > Balaenoptera > Balaenoptera musculus. The sequence goes on from NC_045802.1 coordinate 52,357,357, forward strand.
AAGTGCTCTGAGAAAAAGGAGGAGAGGGAAATCTCTTCCCTTATTTTCAACAGGAGGAATTAACCCTTTTATTTTGAATTTGTATTTGTCCTTACAGTGAGCCCCACTGATTTTAACCCAAAATGACACCCCTGGATTGTCTCTGAGGTTTGGGTTACTTGCCCTGACGGAAGGGTGGAAGGGCCGGCAGGAGCCTGAGCTGAAGCTTCTTTGGTTCTGAGAGCTCTGGGGTCTCCCAGGTCTAAGCGCTCCTGTGCTCTGGGAGTTTCTTTCCGGGAGGTCCCCACGTATCCAGCTCAGCGCTTCTCCCACCTTCGTGCGCACGCAGACTTGGCCTCCGGCTTCCCGGGGTGGGCCAGGGTTCTGTGTTTCTAACCTGCTCCCAGGCAGTGCTGCAGCTGCTGGCCCAAGGCCCGCCCCCTGAATAACAAGCAACTGTGTTCACTTATCCTCATAGGTGCAAAAACCCACCATGAACCAAACACACGTTCTGGGGTAAATTGTTTCGCCTCGTTAATTTCAAGGAGGAACGACCCGTAAATGAACTAAGAAAGTTAAGAAATCGTTTCCTAGAACAGCAGAGGCTTAGAGCCTTAAAGTGGCCTTAAATACAAATCCATCCTGTCCCCGAACACTTTTCGGTTTCCATTCTTAAGGTAGCACATTCCTCTGTCAGACAGCTCAAATTTTTACATATGGAGATGCAATCTGCTTCCTTATACTTCTGACCCATTGGGTCTGCTTCTGTCATCTGGAACTACAGAAAATAAAATAAGATAGAAAAACCTAACATCTCCTAAACACTTTACAGCCTATAAAGCAAATTTATGTTGATTACCTGATTTTATCAACATAACCCTTTATATATTTGTAGCCAGTAGTTTTTTCACCACTGTCTTATCTTCCGTAGGTGAAACTCCCCAGGGTTTCCAGATTCTTCACCACCTTGATTTCCTTAATTTATACACACTGTAGTTGTTAGTGCCTCCTTTTAACTGGGTACAAATTAAAGGCAATTAAAGAATTAGACCTCATCTCAGAAAATACTTCCTAGTAAGCACTTCCTTAGCACAGACACTTCTTTTTGTTAAGTTAAAACGCTGCGTTAAGTCTTCTTTTCTTACAAATAGGAATAATCAAAATATTCTTGTTAGGAAAGTATGATATAGGTTTGTTAAACATTTTTCTTCTCTTTTGCTAAGCAGATTTGTTGTAAACTTTTGCTTTTATCTCCCATGTCACACTACGTTAGAGGAACCAGGACCTCAGAGAAGAAGAACGCCTGTTGCGAAGCCCCTGACCGCCCCAGGGCTCTCTCCATGCTGCGCACAGTGCGGGAGGGGTGCAGTGTCAACTCACACTTCATCTTGGTCAGTTCAGACTCTCAGATAAGCTGACGCTTCCCTTGCTTCTCTCCCCCAAACCGCCTCCACCGATGAAGAGGAAGGGGCACGTGGCCTCCCGGCAGTGGAGGAGGGCAGAGGCTGGCGCGGGCAGACACGGAGTCCCCGCTGTGCCCTGTGCACGCTGCTGGGCCCAGACTCCTGCTGTCGGCCGGGCGTCCTACGGATGGCGAACCTGTGCTTTATTCTTCCGGCCCCTGGGAAACTTCTGGGTCTCCACCACGTCCGCTATCCAGTCCCCTGGCTTGGGAAGAGTTGCCTGCAGTGCTGTTCCCAAGACTGGCCGACTGTGCGTCAACTCGGCTTCTACAGTGTGGAACTGAGAAACCTCAGGAGCACCAGGGAGACCTCGCTCTGTCTGACCACACGGCTCCCCTCTCCTCACGAGGCCCTGCGCACAGCAGGCGCCTCTCAGAATTCCAAATGGCGGGGCGGAGCGCCGGCCTCCCCCCTCACTGCCTCCCACAGCCCGTGCCCCGAGGCCTCCACACCGCACGCCACCGCCGCTTCCCCAACCGGCGCCAAGCAGGGAAAGCAGGATGACATCTCCCGTCTCACCTGCCTTCTCACGCTCCTTCACCGTCTCCTGGGATCAGAAAAGACTGTCTTCCCCTACATCCTTGTTCGGTCTACACTTCCTTTACCTGAAACTATGACCAGACCCGCTAAACCTTTCTATTGGCATGCTAAAAGAGCCGATGAAGAAATTCAGATAATTTGTTCAGATAATGTGGAACACAAGGCTTGATTCTTGCTGCACAATCCTATTCTTTCAATGCAAGAAGCTGAACGTTATCTTCTTTCTCTTTGCATTCTCAGCAGGCACTGTTAGTTGTCTCTTCAGATGCTTCCTTCCTTCTTCCTTGCAATAAGAACCCTGATTTTGTAGCATGCGTCTGTGCCTGTCAGGGGAGGCTGAACTCCTCCCTAATCTGTTTGCTGATATCGATTCCTGGGACTGTGGCAGCCATTTTGAGACCATGAGGATACCTAGACATAGGGGAGATCGGTGACACTGAGGAAGGCGGAGCAGATAAATGGGAAAAAAATGATTCCTTGCTGCTGTCATTGAGCTGCTGAATTAACCAAACTTAAACGTGTCCTAATTCAAAACTTCCTATATGAAATAATACATTTTCCTCATTCTTTAAACCGTTTCCACTTGGATTTTTCTTATTTGGAGCAGAAAGTATCCAAATTGATGTGTTATCTTTCTGTAACACTCTCCTCCAAGGCAGATGAATAACCTGGCCAACTTGGGCAAGATAGTAAAGGACACTAATGATATTAATAGGATTAGCCCTAGGAATAGCAGGTATGAAAGTCCAGAGTTCTCTCTCTCACTTAAATTCTCACCACCACTGCCCTAGTTTACAAAGTCCCCATCATTTTTCATAACAAGTTGCACAGCTAGTCTGACTGCCATTCATCTCAACTGCCACCTCCAAACTGTCCTCTCCAGCTATTCTGGAGTCTTTTCCTAAAACACAAATCTCATATGACTCTCTTACTTAAATGCCTTCCATGGCTCCTCATGGTCTCCATGATGCAATCCAACCTATTGTGCACGGTCTACAAAGCCCAGCATGACCTGGCCCCTGCCTACTTCTTCAGCTTCTGTTTCTGCTTATCACTGTCTGGCATTCTGTACCACAGTCCCTCAAAATCGCAGAAACTCTCAATGAACTGTGTCATTTCTTGCCTCTGTGCTTCTTTGAAGCTATTCCTGGTACTCCGGATCAGCTCCCTCAGGTGTTAAGGACTGACAAACCTTCACGTGTCCTTCTTGACTCAGTGGAAACCTCACTGCATCCAGGAGTACCTGCCTGAGAGCCCTGGGAATGGTAGGTGTGCTAGGTGTTGTGTGTTAACTGTGCCTTGTCTGTACTTGTCCTGTGGCACCTCTCACACAGAACTGCACTTCGCCTGTGTCTGTCTCCCATATAGACTCTGGATTTACTGAGAAAGAAACCTTGTTGAGTTTGGTCTCTTCATCACTTAGTACAGCTCCTAAGATCCAGAGAGACAGCACAGCATAGCCCAAGTTCTGGCTGGGTTCAGATTTTGGTTCCATTGTATCCTGGTTATAAGACTTTGAGCAAGTAATTAACCTCTCTGTGCTTTAATTTCCTTACCTACTAAGTGGGAAAGATAATAATAGCTGTAAGTACTATTACTGAATAGTAATAATAGCAATAGCATCGTTGTGAGGATTGAGTTCATTCATGTACAAATATTTAGAACAGTGTCCAAGAGTAAGTACCAAATAAATACTGTGTTTTGTAATTAGTATTGGCATGCAATAAATATCTGTGAACTGTACTGAAGGACTGCAGCTGCTCTCTAGGCCGTGTTCTTCTCTAGGGAACTAAATGGTTTTGGAAGTCACAGACTATAAGGGCAGTGATTTCTGTTCCCGAACTTATTTATGCTACAGCCTATGATGCTCCAGTCATACAGAGAGGGTTTATCAAGTGCCTGGTGTTTGCAAGGACTGTGGAGGCTGTGTGCACTACTGCTTCTCACGTAGATCCCACAGCAAACAAATGTATACATTTAATCTGAGCCCCTGATTCATCTCTCGCTTGGTGCTGAGGTCCCCACAGAGCCCAGAAGGACGAACTGGTGAGTTGACAGAAGCACACTGGTGGAGTCCTGGACTCTGCATCACAAAACAGTACTAAGGCGCTTGCTTCAGCAGCACGTATACTAAAATTGGAACGACACAGAGAAGATCAGCATGGCCCCTGTGCAAGGATGACACGCAAATTCGTGCAGCATTCCATATTTTCTGTAAATCAACTATAGTTAAAGAAACAGGTAAATAAGAAAACCATACTAAGAGCTGTGTGGTCTTGGGAAGTCACTTAACCTGACTAAACCTCAGCTTCCATATGGAAAATGGGGGTGATAAAGCCTGCTCTACCTACCATATAGAGCATATATAGAAACAGATGAATTAAATGTGAAATGTTAAGCACTTAATGTACCAAAGCAAGAGATTTGCTAATTACCCCCATCAAAACCTTCTCTGAGCTCTGCAGAGTCAGTTTGTCTGACCCACAGAAACTTCCTGTAATATCCTCAAGGGACACCCCCCCCAGCAGGAGACCTTGCCTAGGTCCTGACTTTAACGTATTGTGTGTGCCTGTGTGTGTGTGTGTGTGTGTGTGAATGCCTCACACGTCCATCTACTCTCCTTATTATACCTCACATCCTAAGAAATCCAATTACTTACTATATTCCTATCAGGAATAAAATAAAAGATTTTATTCTAATGACTACCAGACAGTAGAGTAAAATTAGCTTCAGATGAGTATGAAAGCACATAATGTTCTAGTTTACCAGAAACCAAGGAAACCTAGTATATCCAACAGCAATTTTTCTTCCTTCTTATTCTTGCTTTGTGGTGAAGCTGAGAATAATGCCCTTAGGTTTTTCTCACTATATATGTAGATGGAGAGAAGAAGGGAGCTGCAATGGTACAGACTCAGAGAAGGTGCAATTAAAAAGGCTAAAATAATTTGTTGCTCTTTTTAACACAGTGTTTCCTTACTATCAAAGTCACCTCAAATCGACAATTTTAACATAATGTAATTCAACAAAAATATTATTTTAGGCATAAGAAAATTTCATAGGAGGAAATATATTGGATGAAGTATCGCTCGTGGTGTAATTTTAATTCTGAAAGATCTTGCTAAGAGGGCTTATTTAAATAGGTTCTCCCTGAGATGAATATTTAGGGGGAAAAAATTCCTACAGGATGATTTATAGCAAAATTATATGAACAGAATGAAGGACAGAAGAATTTTATTAGAAAAGGGTCTCATTTCCACAAAATATAAATTATACCTTTTAGAAAATATATTGAATTTTATTAATATTCTGTAGACAGCCTGAAGTGTTAATCTCCACCCCTACCTATAAGACTTTCATTATGATGTACAAGGTGTATTTACCCTTTAACCAAATAATTTTTGAGCAACTCATTGGAGCCTCCAGTTTACATATCCTACAAAATATTTTCACTGCAGTTACAAAATCTTATTCTTTGTATTGTTGGCAACTTTCAATGATACATATGTGGGGATGTATACTTTATATACACATATGTTTGCTTTTGGTATTACCATGCAAGAACGCATATTAATGATGAACTCGTATTTGATATCTGAAAAGAATGTTTCTCCAACACCCACTGTTTCTGTCATTATTGTTTTAACCATTATTTTTAAGTAGAGATACAATCGGTTTGAGTTTTTCAGTGCCATGATTAAAATTCTGCTTTGGTTCATCTTGAAATTTATAGTTAGAGGAATTACTTAGGCTAGACCATTGAGTACTGTATTTCTGCCTGGCATTTGCAAGTGACCTCATTTAGACCTTGGTAACTAATATTTTTGATGAAGAAGTTGACTTATTAGGATTCAGAGAACTTGGTTATAAATCCTTTTCCGGTCTCTATGAGTCTTGAAAATTGAGCCGTTCTTGGGATGGTGACTTTGTCGTTGCAAACAAGAGTAAACTGACCAAATATGCAGTGTGAATTTCAGCAAGGACAAGCTAGAATTTAGGGTTTATACTATTTGAAAGTGAAGACTGAGAACAAGAACGAGGATAAATCCAGGAGATTAAAAGACTAGACGCATTTTGACTCGCAAATAAATATTATTAAATACTTTTCTCTTACCTAAGTATACATGGAATGTAGCAATCGATGTACTTCACCCTCCTAGGGCATGCAGAACGGAACACAGACTCCCTGTCCTATTCGAAATATCTGTAAAATATGCTACTGCAAAAATTCTTATTCTCTATTTATAAAATGGAACGAACCTGGTTTTAACAGCTGGGCCTAAGTTTAAACTAGAAGCCAAGCCTTTCTTTATGCCTTAAAAAAATATTCCAGTGGTTCTTCACTGAGCACTAATTAAGGCTGGCTTCTATTTGCATCTCCATGAAGAGGAGATCACTGAAGACACGTCTCTTCAAAGTAGCTGGGTATTTGAAAGCATAACATCTTGGCATTTCACCCAGGCCCTTATCTAAATCTAAAGCTCTGGGGAACTGCACAGGAGGGAAATCTCTAGTATTTATTATTGGCCAAAATGCCAAACATCTCCAGGTGGTAAAACTGAAGTATGAAGATACATTTTAGCACAAATATTTCTGGCTTGCCCTCAGAATAAATGCTCAAATTCAAGAATCCATAGCTTCTTCATTTGGATAAAAAATATAAAACAAAACATGAAACCTAAAGGCCTATCAATATATGTCCCTAAAAGAATAAATGAGATGGAAAAAAAGGAAAAAAGATTTTAGAATTTTCTCTATTAATCTATAAGGAAACACCAGCATCATTCTCTATCCATGGAATTTTAGAGTTGTAGGAATTCTGAAAAGATTCTCTAATCTACCATACACATTTTCCCATTTGAGGAAACCAACTCAGAGTTGTTGTGACATGTCTAAGGCCACACAGCCAACCAATGGCAAACCAGGACTTGAACCAGCGTCTACCCAAATCTGCATATATCTTCACCTGCGTTGTTTTTCAGGAGCACAGGGCTCAGGCAAAGTTCAACACTGTCAAAGATACCAAATGTAACCTTTGCTTTTAAGTGGAAACAAACCAAATTAAATCTGTCTCCAATCAACAAAACTCGATTCCCTCTTTACATCCTCCTCAGTGGTTCCCTCTGGTTTTCATAACTTATCATTACAGATGAAAAAACTGAAGTGTGCTGATATTAGAACTGGTGACTGCAGATAAATCTTCAATAAATTTCAAATCCTATGTGGGTAGTTTGGGCCTCTTATTTTTTGTTGTAAATTTATTTTAGTTTTTTCATTTATGTATTTACTTAACCCTCACCATCTTCCAAACAGAACTTAAGATGGCAGAGACGTTACCTATGCATGGGTTCTTTACCCCTTCTCAAGCCTCAACGTGTATCAGTCAGAAATTAATGTAGGAAGAAGGTAACCAGGCCATTTTCCTTCTTGGTTCCACCTGATGACTTCTCCTGGTGACCCATCGCTATTGTGAATATTCCCAGAACCACCCAAGACAACATGGAAAGGTGAAGCGCAGTTACCATAAGACACAATTATTTAATAAAGCAAACACAATCTGCTGGTTTCATTCACATTGCTTATATCTCTACAGAACTGACCCAAATTTTAAAATATAGATTATTCATTTCTAAGGCTTATTCCTAGGTGTTAGCTAAGAATTTTAGGCCTTTATTTAAGTAACATGGTTTTCCCAAAGTCTCTGTAAGCAATCCTAAGGCCTAAAATAACCAGTCCTGGGGAAACTTATTTCTTTGTCTACTTCAACTGCATGCTTTGGTCCCTCAAGCTATTGTCAATAAAAATTTTGCATACCAAAAGAAAAAAGAGAAGATGTGAAATATTCTCTTTGACAGCATTTGATGCTTTTAAAATAAAAAGTCAGCATCCCCTCTGCTATATAAGCTCAGAGCATCACATTCAATGGCATCTTTTCAAATGGCCTGAATTGTATTCTTCGCTTCCCTTGATTTATCCCCCCGTTGGCCCCTTCAGGAGAGCATCATTTTTTTTCTCCTGCCCTCTGTCTTCTATATTTCATTTCAGGTGTCTATCGAGGCAATGAAAGATAAAGCTCTTTGCTTTCCCATGTACTAAAGTTCTATATGGAATCAGTTCACCTGTCTGTCACTCTTCATTAAATTCTTACCCTCTTCATTCACATCCTGATCTTTGCAAATGAACATTTGCTTAATAAATGTTCCCAAGACTAACAGTGCAGAGCGAAAATCCCACACAGCAGTAAATTATTAACTCAGTCACAGAGGGAGTGCCATATATGACTTTTCAGAATGAGTTATTATGTGGATCATCATGTAATTATGAATTTTTCAAGCCATGATAGAGGAAAATTGAATATTTAATATTTTATGGACATATTCTACACTGAGGACATCTTTCAAACTTTTATGATAATTTTTAGAGTGAGTGAAGAGCAGAACAAAAGTTACAAAATAATTGCAAACTTGAATATTTAATCAGCAGGGACACTGTTGATTATTTCTCAAATTATGTAATGTAACGAAGGCTGTGAACTTTTAATAATAGTGTATTCAAATGGAGAAAAGAAAGGGCATTAAAATCAATCTATAAATATATTTTGGTTGTTTAAGAAATAAGAATACAGAGCTTAATGTTGTCAAATTGAGACCTTAGGGTATAAATATTCATGTGAGAGGCAATCTTGAGTGATTTGTTCTAAATGAGCTACTGTTGAACAAAAACTTTTTAAAATGAGCCAATTTAAAATGTTCAAAATCAACACCAAGGAGTAAACAGTAAAATATCTTAAAATGATTGACCAAAAATAAAATGGAAAACTGAAATTGGCTTTAGTCCGAAAAATTAAAAATTGCAAGAACTATTTTATAGCTTTGATGAAAAAAACTAAAGGAAAAATTAAAAGATAAGACAATTCGATGCCAAATAACAGACAATAAGATTTTGTTATGAGTTGCCCTGTGTCCTTTACACAGACTCATGCATTCACGTCACAACATAATATTTAGCACTTCAATTATTATTCATGTTTTAACTTTGAAACTTAGAATATTTAGTGATTTCAAAGTATTTCTTAATAGGTTCTCCTTATTGCTGCAGAGCATCATTTCCCAGTGCTAATAATAAGCTTTGAGGACATTTGAACTCAGAGGTTCTCACATTGGCTACACATCAGCATTGCCCAGTCCTACCTCCCAGAGATTCTGAATTGGCCTAAAGTGAGCTGGACACTGATTTTTTTTTTAAGTCTTACAAATTATTATTAATTTTCAGCCACGGTTTAGAATCACTGATACCGATTGGGCTGTCATCCAGTTTCCAGAAGTCAAAACTTCATATATAATTTTAAAATCCCAAAGAATCAACCTTTTGGGTGCATTGAGCACATGAGCATTAAGGATACAGAGATAATGAGTAAACAGTCCTGGCTCTCAAACTGCACGTAATTTAATGAAACATACACATAAATAACTGCAACTCAGTGCAACTGCTGCTATTAGAGAGGTATGTGTGAGGTGATACAGCAATAGAGAAGAAAACCAACATTCCAGGTACCAAAACAGACTTTTTTTGAACCTGAAATTTGACTAAGAAAAAATATTACTCTACTGTTTCTTGCATTCATTCATTCACTCATTTGTTCACTCATTCAATTATTTATTCAACAAACATTTATTAAATGACTACTAGTTTCTAAGTATTGTCTTATTCCTCTTTTCATAGATTATGGAATGTGATCGAAAATTGAAAATATGGAGAGTGTATCAGTTAGCTATTGCTGCATAAAAAACTATAACAAATTCAAATCACTTAAAACTACAACTATTTATTTGCTTATGGTTCTGAGATTGGATATTTAAGCTGGGTTAAGCAATTTCATCAGAAAAGCATGCCTAAGTTATAACTTCTTAAGATCTTTAAAGAAAGTGAGATTTGACAACAATGCCTGCACTTCCCTGAGAAATTGAATCTATTTAGGGGAGTGTATCCTTCCTTTAAAAAAATATCAGATCTATCTATACACAGTAGAAAGCTTTAGGGGAAAAATATAAACTATCAAAAGGAGACACAAGTTTTCTGCTCCTTCTTTATCCATTATTGTTTTCCAGCCATGTATATAAGGGATGGGGATCAGTTATTCCTTTTCCCATGAGACTCTCCCATTTGTAAACCCCTTCCTTGCTCTTCAGGACAAGCCAGAAGCAGGGTAAAAGAGTCTCATGCACTGATACTGGTCTCCAACCTATATTAAACAGAGCGGTGATGAAAGAACAGAAACCCAACAAGGTGTGAATTCTCACAGCTTTCCCACTCCCCTTTGGAGTCCTGGCACTTCCAAAAGGAGACTGGAGATTGAGGAGAAGAAGGAGCGGCATAAAACGTTGCACTTCAATAGCTGGATTGGCAGAAACAGAGAGCTGAACATTTACAGCTGTGATTTTCTTTCTTTCTTTTTAGTACTGTCTTAGTATTCTTTTTGTTTATTTGCTTGCTTACCTGTATGTTTGTTTTACAGATAAGGACACTGAACTTAGAAACTCTACTATGTCATAGACTCCCTTGTATGTTAGGAAGCTATGCAGCGTTAATCAGGATAAGTACTGAAAACATACTAGCAACCCTCCTGAACTTGGCCTTCTGATTTGTTTTGTTTTGTGGTAAGAACATTTACCATGAGATCTGTCCTCTTAACAAATTTTTAAGTGTACAATATAGTATTGTAACTACAGGCACAATGTTGTACAACAGATCCCTAGAACTCATTCATTTTTCATAACTGAAGCTGTATACCCCTCAAATCGCAGCTCCCTATTACCCCCTCCCCCAGCCCCTGGCAACCACTATTCCTCTCTCTACTTCTATGAATTTGACCATTTTAGATACCTCATATAAACAGAATCACATAGTATTTGTCCTTCTATGACTGGCTTATTTCACTTAGCACAATGTCCTTAAGGTTCATCCATGTTTTTGCATATGGCAGGACTTCCTTCTTCTTAAGGCTGATTAATATTCTATTATATGTATTTACCACATTTTCTTTATTCATTCATCTGTCAATGGACATTTAGGTTGTTTCCACAGCTTGGCTATTACGACTAATGCTGCAATGAACATGGGAGTGCAGATGTCTCTTCAAGATGCATATTTCAATTCTTTTGAATAAATACCCAGAAGTGGGATTGCTGGATCACACAGTAGTTCTGGTTTTAATTCTTTGAGGAACCTCCGAACAGTTTTCCATAGTGGCTAAACCATTTTACATTCTCACCAATAGTGTACAAGGGTTTCCTTTTCTCCACATTCCACATTCTTGCCATCACTATGATATTTTTAATCAGAACTCAAACTACAAAAAACAATATAATAACCTTAGGATAACCTCAGTGAAGAAAACTCCTAAACATAAGAAAAATAAAGACTTGGTATAATTGGCAGAGCAATCAAGACTAAAAATGGTGAACATGACAGTACTTCCCAAATATATTCTATATTTAAAGCATTTCCAGTCCCAATGGGATTTTTAGAAAGCAAATTTGACAAACTATCCTAAAATACTTTTGGTAAAGAACTTAAAATAATGTTGTTCAAAGAATAAAACTAGGAATATGGGTGATTTTTTTTCTTTTCTCTATTTTACAAAAGCTTTTGTGCTTTAAAAAAAATAATGACAAAAACTGTATTTTAATTTCTGAATACTTGATCCTGAGATGTCCAAAATATTATTAAAGTCTTAACATATGCAAATCTATTGTTGAACTAAAAATAATAATATTCATTAATCTTTTAAAAATGGATTCACTCAGTGCTAACCTTGAAACAGGGATTGTGCTAGTTTCTGAGGATTAAAACATAAATAAGATACAGTCCCTGCTCTCAAGAGAGTTCACAGTCCACAGTCTTTACTCCACAGTAAAGACAGGGAAGTAAATATACAATTGCAATATGGCATTCTCAGTGCATGGAGTACTCACAGGGTCCTATGGGACCATGTAGGAGGGACTCCAAGGGAGAGGGCGTTAGGCTGAGACTTAACAGATAAGAAGGTGGGTTCAAGAAGGGGAACGCTGACCGATAAGGCTGAAGAAGTGGGCAACTGCCACAACTACCAAGGACTCTATACCTTTTCTCCACTTAAGCATAGGGCACTGACTGAGGATTCTGAAAGCCCATCAAACTCTAATTCTCAATAGCTCTATTCCTCTAATTACCATCTACCTCTAACAGAGACACGCACAGTTATGTATTCCTCAAGTGCAGTTTCATCAGTGCAGGTAGAGTTCGATCCAAAATAACACTTTGAACTAAGACTATCAATCATACTTTTAAAAAAACTCAGTATTCACTGGTGAAATCTTATTTTATAAAATAGAAGTGCTGACTCATTCCTTTTTCTTTTAACCATCCAGTCATCAAGTTGAAGACACCTAACAACCATCACTTGACCTGAACTGAGAAAGTGCCATAAGATGTCAAAACACTGCAAGTGCCAGTTCAAGCATTGCTTTTGAGTTGTCACAAAGGATTCCCTTTCTCACCTTGCCCAGGGCATGAAGCGTTTCAGCTAGACCTGTAGAACTGTAAGCAAGCCAGCCTATACCTAACAGGAGAGAACCGACCATGGCACTTGAAATTGTCTGAGTTCTTTCTCAGCAGGGACGGCCAATCTGTGGTCACAGAGCAGCTGTTTTTCAATGTGATGACTGAAGATCACCAGAGTCTAAGGGAAGAGAAGAATGGCAGACAGGGGTAAGTGTAACAGAAGTGGGTGTGCTGAGGATGACAAGAAAGGAACAAAAAGAGCAAAGGGAAGAGTGCTGTAGGCAGCTGAACTCCATTCTACCAACAGAATCCAGGCCAGTGGGCATGGTCCACATGGTGCATGATGGTCAACGCTGGCTCAGAGACCAGCCAAGTAAAGCATCAAGGCCTGAAAATAGATCTCACTATTCCAGTGAAATGGGTCTCTTTATCAGGTACCTACCATACTGATTAACCTGCCTGGTCCCAAACTATGCCCTCTACATACGTTTTCTAGGTGCTCTCAGGGTCCCTATGGTCAACAAAGAATCCATCTGTCCTCTTCCTTGCCCCTTGCCTGGATCTAGAAAAATCCATAGCTCGTACTTTTCTGATTTCTGGGAGTAAGAGAAAGCTTGCTAAAACTTAGCTAAAGTCAAGAAAGTCTGTGGAGATCGTCACCCTTATTGTTACCGCTGCTGCGTTTGATATTAATTTTGCATATCATGCGCTAGCACTAGAAGCAGAGCCACCTTTCTCTTCAGTTTGTAAGCTCAGCTTGAATTCTTGACAGTGCACATGTAAGTTACTTCAGAAAATATTATCTAGTACTTCTGGGTCAGGCTACTCTCCTGCAGATACAAAGGATATTCAAGGCAGAATCCTTGCACTAGCAGAGCCTACAGATGAATAAAAAGGTAATAACAATATGTTTTAAAGTCTCATGTCATGGGGATATGAATGGAATGGTTTGAGGGCACCAAGAAGGGGATCCTATCCCCATCCCATGAGATGAAGGGAGACTTCTAAGAGGAGGAGCAAGGTCAGTCAGGTGAAGAACAGTGGAAGAGTCTTTAAGACAGAGGGAATAGCACATGCAGCCATGGAGGCAGAGCACAAGGCCTGTCCAGAGAATTTGAGACAAGTCAAAATCGTTGATGCATGGGAAAGGGAGTGGTAAGATATAAGGATGACAAGACCACGAAGCCATTTAAAGAGGCTGAATGACATCCTTAAGTCAAAGGAAACCATTAAAGGGGTCTAGGGAAAAGAGTGATGTGACCCTCCAAACTTGTTCATTTCAGAAAACAGACTGCTGGTTGCCTGAGGTGGGCATAGGGGGTGGGTGAAATGGTTGAAGGTGGTCAAAATGTACAAAGTTCTAGTTGTAAGATACATTAAGTCCTGGGGATATAATGTACAGCACGGTGACTATAGTTAAGAGTACTGCATTATATATTTGCAAGTTGCCAAAGAGTAGATCTTAAAAGTTTTCACCACAAGAAAAAAACTGTAACTATGTGAAATGGTGGATGTTAACTAAACTTATTGTGGTGATCATTTCTCAATATATACATATGTCAAATCATTATGATGTACGCATAAAAATAATATAACATTATATGTCAACTATAATTCAATAAAAAACTTGTTATTTCAGCAAGAAGTTGGATCTGAATAATATAATAAAAACGAATTAGTAAAATTCATTATCTAACTACTTTCTAGAATTCCCTGATCCCAACTGGGTAAAGACACCCAAAATTTCCTGCCTTCAGTGTCAGCTCAGACAATCTTAGTCTCAATTACTTAACTCTTTTAGAGCAGCATGCTTTTTAAAAATCAACATATTAGTTGAGCCCTCACTGGAGAAGTTGAGCAGCACTGATTCTTTATCAGCTGTCCTCCCCATGCTGGTGCTTCAGCTCAAGGCCTGTCACCATTATATTCAATGTGAATTAAAACCAAGCAATCCACAGCCTATTCATAATTGATCATGAACTTCAGCATTAGAAGGCTTTGGGCATTATGAGACCTGTCTGATTGATTGTGGTGGGTATCATGCCCACTTGAATGATAGCCAGGAAATTCACAGGGTGAGTCTTCACCTCCCCCTTTTAATTCATGAAATTATAATAAAAAATTGTACCAGACACTTGTTATAAATGGCAAGGATGACTTTATTCAAGACTATTGCAAAAGGAGAGAGATTGAACTCAACTCCACTGAAATAAAAGGTGGGAGGACTTTTTGAACCCTCAACTGGGCTAACAGAAAAGTACTGGAGGACTTTTAGTGGGGAGGTTGGTCAGTGTGATTAGGCCATCTGTGTTTGCTAATTGACCCTTACTGAAGTTAGGCACCTACCTTTCCACAGAAACTGGGAGATAGGGGGTGCTATCTCTCTCTATGATTACATTTCAAAGGGGCAGGTCCCAGGTCCTTGAGAAAGACTTTTCTGGGTTGTAGAAGATTTACATCTCAAAGGGACAGAGAAAGAATTTACAAGCTTTCTAAAGTAAATGCTGTAAGAAAAAGGAGATCAGGGACCTAGTGTCAGGAGGAAGCCTGTCCAAAATTTAGTCAAGCTGAGTGGAACCTTAGGTCCTCTTGGTCAAAAAGCACTTCAAATTTTATGAGCCGTGTTATTCTTGAGGCAGCATATTTAGAGGAAATTATTGCATTTCTTAGGTGAGTCAAATAATTCAGCCTCTCAGACTCTAGAATTATAACACCGTGTGAGCTATGTTATAATTGCCAAGTCCTGTAATGCCCCGAGTGCTTTTTGCTTATGAGGAGCCTCACCCTGTCCTGGTTTCATCAGAGATACCTCTGGCAATGCAAAAAGCAAAGGTGATACTGGCTGATATATGTGTTGACAGCCTATCACCCTTTAAAAGGAGGGTGACCATTGATTTTTGCCTTGGCAAACGTAAGCTATCTTGACTATAAAGCTTATTAAAGCATATATGCCAAAATGTCTTCAAATTGCGCAAAATCAGCTCACTTCACCTCTTCCAAAGCTTATCCATTCATCCATTTATTCAGCAAATGTTTAGTGCCAGACCCTGTGCTGGGCGATATATAAACCATGCCTTCTCTCGCAAAACAGGCATGAAACTGTGCACTGTATCTACAAAAGCCACTAACTTCCAGTGATCATAACTAGCATGATATTAATATGACAATAGTTATTAAATATTTCTGACAAGCCCTCTACAAAGTACTTTGCATCGTTTATATTACCTAGTGTCCACAACAGCCCTAGAAGTTCAGTACTATTATGATCAGATTGCCACTTTACACAAGAGGAACCTGAGACTCAGAGTAGTTAAGTGAAATATCCAAGATTAAGTGACTATTTACAGGTGGACCAGGGACTTGAACTCAGGTCTGTGTGACTCTAAGCATGTGTTCCTAATCATTTCTTACACCTCCCTGCTGAACACCATCCAGAGCATCATGTGCCTCCTTTGTGAATTCGATGTAAACTCAGCAAGTACATACAAAGCATTCTAAGAGTTTAGAATTCACGCTGTTAGCAGAAATTCCCCTGTTTCAGGGCATCGAGAGCAAGAGATGATCTCAAAGATGACAGTAGGACACAAGGCTTGATGCTAAAACTCAATCCAAGTGCTCCCAGAGCACCAGCAGGGCATATAGTCTGGTAAAACAAACAGGTCCCCACCCTGGGGAAGGCCATGTCCGTTAGTGTCATATGTCCCCAACTTCAGACCATATCCACAATTTCTGCTATATCCACATAGCACTTGCATTCTTATTGACTTAATATTTATCTTTAAATAGATCCACTTTATACCATCACAGTGAATGGAGGAAAAAAGGTAGATTTCATTACTACCGTTAAAATAAATGCAACACTATTAAAACGTAACTATTCATCGGGGCACTAAGTTCATGTCAAGTGCCCCTTTGGGAAGGACTACTTTCCCTCAGGCTTCCTTTGGTTTCCTCTTTCCTATCCCACTCTGGGCATCACTGTACAGATTCCACACCCAGCTCTCACTCTGGGAAAATGCTCTAGACTTTTCCATTCTACTTGCCACCGCACTGCACACATCAATGAGTATTCAAAGCCCCATTTCCTCAGGGCTTTCATGGGTAACTCATGGAATAGTCTGATAAAGTAACTCTCCTTGGAGGGTGTTGACAGAGTAACAGTCATCTGTAGTTAGGAATTTGCAATGAGCCAAGCACTGGGCAAATGTATCACCTGGATTATTATCTTATTTAATCTTTGCAACAGTCTGATGCAGAAGATACTATTATCCTCTTTTTATATATGAGGAGACTGAAGCCTGCATTGTGACTATGTGAAGGGAGGGTAAATAATTTGCCTAAGGCCCTGCAGCTGCTAAGCTGCAGGTCTGTGCACCTCCAAAGTCTAAATACTGAGTCAGTCAACTTTTCTACTGCTGTTAATGGAAGGCCTACATTTAGGCCTATGTTACATCTCACAGATGGACTGCACTCCCAACCCTCCCATACACCAGCACTACCTTCCTCTGCAGTTTACGTGCCACGTGGTCACCACACACACACACACAACAAACCTCCGATGACTGGCTTTTCACTGCCTACAGGATATGGGATTAAGTTCAAACTTCTTGCAGTATTCAAGGCTCATCACAATCCAGCCACAACCTGACTTCCCTGAGCCCCTTCCCTCCAACCTCACAGCCATGTTAGATCTCACCCTTTCTCCCAGATAGGTCACGTTCCCTTATGGCTGTGCAACAAGGCAGCTGAGAACACTGCAAGGTCAAAGCAAGGGCATGGG
Source organism: Balaenoptera musculus (assembly GCF_009873245.2). Classification (NCBI taxonomy): domain Eukaryota; kingdom Metazoa; phylum Chordata; class Mammalia; order Artiodactyla; family Balaenopteridae; genus Balaenoptera; species Balaenoptera musculus. The sequence goes on from NC_045802.1 coordinate 52,374,658, forward strand.
CTTGGGAGCAGACAGACCTGTTTGAATCACAAATCAAGCAAGTTGTTTAACCTCTCAGAGCCACCTCTGTTTTCCCACATAAAAAAACAAAACAAAACAAAAACACAGTGATAATGCACCTGTCTTATAAGAAGTGGGCTGGACGGCATGTCTAACACATGCCACACAGTGCGTAGGTCACTGTGCACAGTAATGGCATCTGGCAGGCCTTCAAATACAAGTCGTTATTATACCTGTGTCCATGTTGTTCCCTTGAAAATTACCTGGAATTGTTTTTTCTTCTCATCCTGAAAAACGCTTATCCATTCTTCAAGCTCAAATATCACTTCCTCTATGAAAGTTTTCCTGATTTCTTCAGGCAATACTAATTGCTCCTTCCTCTGCATTTCCTTAGCACTCAGCTCCCACCTCAACTGTAATACTTCAAATTGCCTTTTAATTTTCTGTCACTTATCTCCCTCTTCCACTAGATCATGAGCTCTTAGGAGATTGTGTATCTACCAAACGCAATACTCAGCACATAGTAAACTGACAACTGTTTGTTGAATGACTTAATGTGTGCTCCCCACCACCAGACATCACTTGTATTTGAATAATGCTGTAAAATTAGACTGAAATCTTAGGCACTGAAGCAGGAACAACAAAGTGGGTGGGTGGAAGGTGAGATCTTTCTCCAAAATCCCCAAACGCTTATGTCCACTCTACGCATAAAGCCATTTTGGTTCCAGAATCTTTGTCTGCAGGTTATACTGGTCTTCCCTTAGGAGCATGAGGGAATTTCTGTGACAGGAAAAGATAATGCTTACAAAACCTTTTCATCATCAACATTGATTATTTATGAACTCTTACAGGAAAGGGACCCTCTGGATGCTGGCACGTGGGAGAAGCCACCCCCTCCCTCAATTTATAATAAATGAACGTTGGAGTAAATCTCCTCATTAACCAGAGAAAGGACTTTACACTCCAAAGTAATCGCTCGTCTCTTCAGCCACAAAAGCCCCAAAGACACCTCCTCCTGAACATTCTAACGGGACAGACCTTTGCTGACCGGCTGAGCGCGAGGAAGACTTCGGCAGGTAGACTCCATATAGCTTGCAGCCCAAAGCAAACACACAGCAACACTGCCTGGAAGCCAGTGGGTGGCCCTGGCTGGTGAAAGCCTGTCCTTCAAGCAACTGAGGCAGGAGTCCATCAAAGGTGTTAATTTTACATGATGTGGCACGGCAAGTTTATAAATAAATAACACATGCACATTCCCCACGGTTCCTCTCCTCTGGATTTCTGTGTACCTGCTACAGGCTTGGCAACACCAGGAGCTGCTCAGATGCCAGGTCGGAATTGCTCTGCAGAAAGTGAGGGGGGAGGCATCTCTGTCGCCAGGACCTGGTAACTCTTGACGCCTACATCATTGGATCCAGCCACCTTAAAATAAATCGCCAACTAATCTGCCCTCTGCGGTTGGATGTGCTCAATTTAAGATTATCATCGTGAGGGGCAAGAACAAAACACAGATGTTAGAGTTTCAGAAAAATGTACTGTGGGGGACCATTAGTAAAAAGTACTGTTTAAAATAGACAGCATATGTAACTATTAAATACATAAAAATCCCATGTACCAAGAGGCAAAACATGATGAAAGTTGTTGAATATTTTAAGTACCTATATTGCTGCATAAAATGGTTCTGTGCGGTAGAATTTTCTATTGCAGGAGATTTATGAAATTTTGTCAAAGTGGTAGATCATGCTGAAGTCAGGGGAAAAACTAGCACACTTTAGGTTGCTTTCTATTTTTAATTAAGTTTGAAACTGCATCTTTGCACTTGTGAGTGTGCATATAAATATATGTAAGGGCAGATGTGATTCACAATAATGCTGATCTATGCAGACATTCAAATTCGCTCACAAGATGACCCCCTCCCACTGCAGAAAAAATTACTTAATTGAGGCTGGGTCTGTGCAATCATAGTGAACTCAGTGTAGAATGGCAAAACTTGACCAGCATGGTTCACCCTCCCTCATTTTAACAGTGTCGGCGGCAGGAATTAAACAAGCCTTACAGGGTCTTGACCTGGATTTGCAACTGGAGATGAGCCATGATAACTGAATGTTACTGCATTTGTCGTGTTTACCTACGTCAATAAAGATGGAGACTAACTGAACTTAGGTAGTTGACTAAAGTCCATCTAATGTTTATTCCAAGGGACTCAGGCTGGAGAAAATGTTTAAAGGCACCCTTGAGCATTAACTGGGGTCCAAGTTACTCAGAGCTCAAAACACTAAGCAAGTATTAACAATGATGAAGTCAAAGGCAAAGAAAGAGGTCAGACAGACAGCAACGAAAGTCTAAGATGAATAAAGGCAGAGAAAAAAGAGAAACAAAAAGAACACAAGCAGTGGACTCTCTCTAGACACAACCTGTGTCCCTTTTCACCATAAGCTCCCCTCCACCCGCTCCCCACCAACTCCATTCTTCTGGATCAACCTCTCCTCCGAATTATCATTGCACCTGGAGCCCATACCATATAACCTAGCATGTAATTACATACTCTTCTGTTTTCATGTTGTTTTATATGTGTTCATTTTCATCCTAACTAGATTCAAATGTATTTGGAGGTCAGTAACTACATCTCATATATCTGTATTTTCCCCAGGGCCTAGCACAGCTTTAAGCATATTAAAAGTTTCAGCAGTTGCTCATTGATTGAGTTAATATCAAGTCATTTTTGGCCTCTCGCAAAGATTGATAGCAAGTGTCATTCTTTCTTCCTCCATAATGTCACATCTACACCTGTTACAGTGTTCCTGCAAAACATATAAACACGTACTCTAAAATACATGAGGGTATTTTTCTATTTATTATACACTTTATTCTGTAAATTTTTTTACACAACCACACATACAGATTCAACTCATTCTTGCTAATAGTTGCATAAAATTCTATTGTGTGGTTGTACCATAATTTATCAGTCATTTCCCTTGCTGCCATTTATTCCAACATGATAACCAATATTACAGTAAATAAATGTCTATATCATCTCGTACGTATGCTTTTATTTCTTCATAGATTCCCAGAGTAGGACAGCAGAGTTAAAAGTTATTTTGCAGGGCTTCCCTGGTGGCGCAGTGGTTGAGAATCCGCCTGCTAATGCAGGGGACACGGGTTCTAGCCCTGGTCTGGGAAGATCCCACATGCCGCAGAGCGACTGGGCCCATGAGCCACAACTACTGAGCCTGCGCGTCTGGAGCCTGTGCTCCGCAACAAGAGAGGCCGCAATAGTGAGAGGCCCGTGCACCGCGATGAAGAGTGGCCCCCCCTTGCCACAACTAGAGAAAGCCCTCACACAGAAGCGAAGACCCAACACAGCCAAAAATTAATTAATTAATTAATTAATTTAAAAAATATATATATATGTACTTAAAAAAAAATTTTTTTTAAAAAGTTATTTTGCAAAATTGAATAGTTAAAGATACTTCCGGTTTACTTCTCCAAAATATTTAATTAGTCATCCTCCCACCATTAATATATTTAAACATTTGTTCCCTCATACTCTTGACAGCACTGGATATTATCAACCTTTCTAATATTTATCAAGGGTTAGGAACAGGATTAGAGAAAACATGTTTTCTCACCGTTTGGCTGTGCATTTCTCTGACTGCTAGGGAAGTTAAGTCTCCTCATTGTCCATTTGCGTTTCTCCTTGTGAGAACTGACTTTCATAGTTTCTACCCATTTTTTACATTGACTATATAGGAGTTCTCTGTATACCAGGGATGTTTTTCATTCATATTGTTCTCCCAGATAAATCTTATGTGTTTATATCTTGTAAACTCCTAAAGGATAATGATTGCATCTTAGAGCCTAGCTCCCAATCCCTTTTTGCTAGCAGCCCTGGCATAGTATGTTATAATGTGTTCATTCAGGGAGTTCAGTAAATACATTCAACAACTTCAAACCAACATCAATCAAAAGTGATTAGGTTATACGGTTAGATTGACCAGGCAAATATTCATTGCAGAGTAGAGTACTCAGTATCCTAAAATGTCTGCTTGATCAAGTAAGGCATTTCCATTTTAGTTAAAACTTGGCCCCCAGGTTAATGCCTACCCTTAGCTCCAGCCTCACCCCTGCTTAGTTCCAACACAGAGAAGACTTCAGAGAAAGCATTTGAATCCTAAGGTAATATGTGAAAATACAACTGTTAAAGGATATTTGAGAAAAAATTGAAGAAAGGAATTAAAAGGGAGCTTTTGATACGCACACATATGTGCATGTGCCCGCAAGTGCATGTGTGTGCACATGCACACACACATCCCAATGCAGAGCAGTGTTTTAATTCTAGCACAAAACTATCCACTGTATGGTATGTAGGCCGTCTTTGCTGAGGCAAAGAAGGCAGAACATTTAGATGCATACAAATGAAGACATATTAGAGAAAGATATAAATACAGCAAATATTTATACTATAAATATTAAGAGGAAACTGATTTTGTGCAGTAGCAAGGAAAGTCACAAAATCTTCACTCCAGCAAAATTCGCAACTAGTTCAGGGATTTGAGATCTAGACTGAGGTAGGATGTGGGGAGTTTCGTTGAACAAAGTAAGAAAGTAAACCAGGAAATAGGATGTGGGTGTAGGGGATATTTAATCATTGTTTGAAAAGGAAAAGAACTGGTAGATAATCCAGGGTGCTCCCAAGAAAGATTCTGAAGTTTGAGATGGGGCAGATAAGGCGCATACATTCCACCTGAGAGAATTATGGTTGGAGCCACCAGGCTTAGTTATCTTCATCCCCAGCCGACGGAGCCACCAGCATCTCTACCAACAAATGCCCCCCCGAATGGGTCTGTAGGGACCCCATGAGCCCCGCTACAGAAAACCAATACTTCAATGAAGTAACTTTGTTAATCAGATACCACTGACTAGCCAAGGTATTCCAAGTGAAAGACTCCCTTAAATTGATGTGATATGTATAGAAAGAGGCTGAATTACAGAATTCCACAGAAATATAGCAAATAAAATTCATGTTTTCAAGAAATGTTAAATGACACAGGGAAAATTCTCATGATATGTGTAGTGAAAAAAGCATATAAAACTGTATATAGACACTGACTGCATTTCAGTAAAGGACACACACATATATTTCGTATATAAAAGTGAAGAAAAAAGATTAAAAGAAAATACCACAAAATGTCAACAGTAGTTATCTCAATAGACCTTGCCAATGATTTTATTTTCCTCTTTATACTTCTCTGTATTTTACAAATAATTTTAAGATAAGCATTTGTATCTTTTTAAAACAGCAAAAGCTATTTTAAAATAAATATTCTTTTATGATGTTACATAGTCAACTGATCCTTGGCTAACAGGATCCCCAGTCATGTTTTGCTCTTTATTTTCTCTCAGCTGATTAATCTGAGGTCAAACTTCTCCTCACCCCACTTCCCATTCCTTCAGCTCCCATTCCCTCACAACCCGGACTGCCCAAGCAACCCGGACTTGCTCCCAGCATTTCTGTACCACCTCACACGTGGCAAAGACAAAACAAAAGAAGAGAGAAAAAAATATGAAGGTTGTTTTCAGATTCAAGCTTAACCACTATATATCTGTCTTTACCCATGAGAAAATTTTATACGAGAAAGAACGTTTAGGAAGATTTCTAAGCAATAACTCATAAATTTGGTTCTGACAGTTTGGGCTTTTTTTTGAGAGAAAGAGAAAGAGTGCTACAAACTCAGGCATATTTCAAAATGCCCTTGTATGCCTGAATATAGTATTAAATTAAAAAGTTAACAAAGCTTTTTATTTTTTTAACATCTTTATTGGAGTATAATTGCTTTACAATGGTGTGTTAAGTTTCTGCTGTATAACAAAGTGAATCAGCTATACATATACATATATCCCCATGTCTCCTCCCTCTTGCATCTCCCTCCCACCTCCCTATATGGAGGGAATTCACCACATGGAAAATTCATACTGTGCTGATCTTCTCTGTGTGATTTTGTGGCACTTAATTAATTATTATTATTTTTAATTTAGATTATGGGAGACATGGTGAAATTTGTCTCCTTATAAAACTGGGGTACATGTAATGGTGTTTCTGCTTATTTGTCACACTTGCAACATGACACAGAAAAAATGGACAGATTATTGACTGTAGCTTCACCAGCAGGACTATTAAATTTTACACATATAGTTATAACTAAAAGTCACTAGCAGGAAGGAAAGGAAGGTGGGATAAAATCATGGTTTTTTCCTCGTCTACAACAACAAAAAACTGTGTTTTGCTGACATCAATTTTGCTTATGTGGGGGAATTTTCAGATACACAAGAACAAATCCCGATCTTCTTGGCTTTCTTAAAGGGTCATTAGGATGTGTGTGTTTGAACTAATGAAATAGATTGTAAATGGTAGAACCATAATGTGAGCTGAGCATTCTGGCTCCAGAGCTCACACACTTAATTCCTACACCACAAGGATGAGATAACCCCCAACAGTGTGTGACACACTCTCTACCAGTATTTGCATATAACAGCATCCTGCCCTAACCACTAAGAGATGACTTTCCAATGGTGAAATTTCTGGCACCATTAGAAGTGTTGACCTCCAAACTGGAGAAAGTCAAAAATAAGTTCTTGCTTGCTTTTCTTCGCATTTGACTTTTACCTTTGGTGTAAATCGGGTTTGAATGAGAAGTGGCAGAGAAAACTAAAACTTATCTGGGAATCAGGATACTTGGGTCCGGTTTTAGTTCGGCCCCCAGATAACTAACTGCTCTTACACAATTGAGACTTCAGATTTCTCAACCAAATGACCATCAGAACAAATGATCTCTTGCTTGATAAGTCTACAAATAGACCATGATCACTCCACTGTCTTGTCCTGTCTCCACAGCAAGTGGTAAGAATAAATAAATGTGTATGTGTGTGTGTGTGTGTGTGTGTGTGTGTATGCATGAGTGTGAGTGTGTATATGCATCACCCATGATTTATACATGTGGAGTAAGATCTCCTCAGAAGGACAGGAAAAGTTGAAAATAGTTATGTATGTATCTATTAAACTATGTCTCATGAAAATAGTTAGGTATGTATCTATTAAACTGTCTCATGAATATAGTTAGGTATGTATCTATTAAACTATGTCTCATGAAAATAGTTAGGTATGTATCTATTAAACTATGTCTCAGCTTCTTGAAAAGGTAAAGGAGCTTTTTTTTCTGCAAATGCTAAAATTACAGATAGAGATTCACTTAAAATCTACTTTTGTCAATTTTATATTTTTCTTTAACTTCTGACACCTAGGACTTTACATTTTATGTGACAACACTAATTTGAGCAACTATGAACTGTCCACTAAAATAAATGCACAACCTAAAAGTTGAAAATAATGTTTTGGGCTTCCCTGGTGGCGCAGTGGTTCAGACCGCCAGCCAATGCAGGGGACACGGGTTCGAGCCCCGGTCCGGGAAGATCCCGTGCGCCACAGCTACCGAGCCTGCGCTCTAGAGCCCACGAGCCACGACTACTGAGCCCACGTGCCACAGCTACTGAAGACCGCGCGCCTAGAGCACGTGCTCCGCAACAAGAGAAGCCACGGCCATGAGAAGCCCATGCAACGAAGAGTAGCCCCCGTTCGCCGCAACTAGAGAAAGCCCGCACACAGCAACAAAGACCCAACGCAGCCAGAAATAAAAATAAATTAAATAAATAAATAAATAAATTTTAAAAGAAAATTATGTTTTATTTAGGGCATTACTGAGGACTATACTCCTGAAATGGCCTCTCAGACGGCTCTGAGGAACTGCTCCAAAGAGGTAAGGGAGGAGCCAGGATGTATAGGAGTTTCTGCTGGAAAAAAAATATGTAGTTGAACACCAAAAGATTACTGCTAATCACAAAACAGACATCTCAAGTAAGTGATTTTAGTGCTTTTCTATGTATGGGAAGATGCAAGAGTTGGGGCTTATTGAAATCATTCCTTCGATGTGCATCTTAACTGTCTAGGGTCAGCATCCTATTCTCCTCCATCCTGAATTCCCCTCAGTAGTTGATGTCTCGATGGTGGGCAACATTCACTGCTTATTGAAAAGTCAAGTGACATTCTTTGTCCACAAGAGGACAAAGTTTTTCTGAATTATCTCATTTCGTAAGTAAGAAAAGGCATTACTTGTGACCCTCTAGAGGTGCAAGTATAAACACCTGATCACTGGTCTGACCCAACCCAGTGAAAACTAGCTTGTGAAAAATTTGTCCAATTTGCCTCTCATTACAGAAAGACCTATCTTTCTTTTACCAAGCCTTGGAAAGTACAGAATTAGACTTTGAGTTAGAGAAACGAGGTCACAAAACACACTATTGCTTTGTACATAGTTTGTGCTTGATAAATGTTTACTAATTAGTTATTTGATAGCAGTGGATCCTTTGGCCTACCTAATCCTGATATTGCTTTAAATCTCTACTCTTTCCATGTAGCTGTTAGAATGTTAGCACTACCATGAATTATATAGCAACACTTCAGAAAGGCAGGGTTGGCCTATGGCCAAGAGTTAAGCTGTATGTGAAAAATGCAGAATAAAACCCTTGAAATCCAGCTCTGTTAAGAAGACATGTTTGCTTTTTAACTGACATAATACACCTCCAATTCAACCGTATTTCCCCCCATCATGACAACCAACATTTTAAAATCCTTCTTTCACTATGAATTGCTTATATGTGTCTGTTTAAGGCCACTTGACTTCATAGTCCTGTCAAAATGCAGTTCAAAGCCACTCACCTAATCCATTTCTTCTAAACAATGAGCCTAGTTTGACTGTAGAAAAAGAAATATTGAAAAATCTTCTAGGGAGGCTTTGAATGCTCCCAGGGAAAGGGTGCTTTCAAGGAATGGTTAAGTACTTTGAAAACCCTAAGGAGCTTTGTAGCTAGAGATGATGACCTTATAACCTCTCAACAGCTTTTTGCAAACAATATCTTTCAAGCTTCATCTAAAAGACTGGTGAGCAACAATTTGAAGAATGAGGTTTTCCTTTGTGTCAGATTACAGAGCTCAGCAGTTCTAACCTTTTTGTTCTATTATGTTTCTGATCTAAATAAGGAATTATTTATTACCAGAAAATGGTGGTATTCAGATCACAAGCCTCCTCAGAGCACTGACTTTGATCCTCAACCATATGTAGAGATTTAGGAGGAGAAGCCTACTTATTTGGAGAGTATCCTAAGAGCCACTCAGAAGCTGCCTTTCCAGGCAGAAGGCACTGGAGGTTCTGGTCACTGAGAATGAACCTGTCTGACAACTTCTTGATTTCAATTGGTTATTGTAATGCACATTTTCTCAGGACCTTCAAGTTTCATTTTCCCACGTGGACGGAATTTCTTCTCCATGCCAAGAAATAAATGGATTTATTAGTAGTTTAATTCAATGTGAATTTTTTGACATAATTACTGAGGAATTAGTTTATATTCCTCCATTAATGTTTCCTGGTAATAGTCTAGGGAATTTCACAACACAACAGAAGACAGACTCCTGGGAATGTATATGCTACACAATGTTTTGCTCTTCCCATGCAGAATTGAGATGCCATTTTGAAAACTGAGCCCTAAAGATGTTTACAATCTTAAGGTAGCTGGGAAACTGTCATTTAAAAGCAATATTTAATATTCTTTGCATACTGCTTTGGGGACAGACTATTCCTTGAATTCTGGAAAAATCATCCAAACAGTCCTTTCAGCTTTCAAATGTAGAGCAAAGACACTCTTCTGAAAGAGAGATATTTGGGACTAATGGCTACAAAGAGCTAAACTGTCCTGGCTGGTCATATAAAGTTGCCTCTAGTGTAGATAGCACTGGATCTCTGCAAGTTATGTTTCCTTCAGAGAAATGTTCTTTTCCTCAGTATGGACTGAGTTTCTCTGTGCTTGTTCTGGGAGTCTGGGAGAGGCAGAGGTAAGATGGCAGGGGGAGGGGGAGGGGAATAGGAAGTGGGACGGAGAGGATGGGAGAGGATGGGAGAGGATCAGTTGCTGTCCGGAAATCTGCACCTGTGGGCCCAAGGCTGAAGGAGGAAGTGTTTTCAGAGGAAACTGTGAGACATGGGGAAATGTGGAAATGTTGTGAGTATCTGTATGGGGAAGTGGGGACCCCAAATCATTAGTTTCAGTATTAACGGAAATGTGACTTCATTTAAATATGCCCGTACTTTATTATCACAAGTTGATGCAACTTAAACATACATGTTACACAACCAAAAGAATAAAAGATTCCCATGTTACAGATCTTTTTACCAAATTAATATTTGACCTGTTTTAGTGGAGGAGAAAGTATGATAGTTTTGCACTAACATGCTGTAGGTTATACTTAGTCCAATAGATTAGTTGATTATATTAAGCAGATTTTTAAGTTTTAAGATATCTAAAAAAAAAACTGCTTGGGTTAAGGCTTTCATAATCTAACAATTATTCCATAATTTGACATTTATTTATACATATAAAAAGGATAGACTCTTACGTGGTTACTCCAGCAGTTCAATAAGTATACTGATTCCCTGCTGAGTGTCAGGAAACATGCTGGGTAAGTCCTGCCATTTAGGAGTTCACACTTTCTTTGGCAGGCAGAAGTGTGCAGAGATAATGACAGGACAGTACGAAAAGAATCATAACTGAGGTAGTCATGTATGTTCAGGGAGTCCTGAGGAGGGTGGCACTACAGGGTCCTGGTGTCATTGGGAGCTTACAGTGGGGGGCAGAGGGAGGTCAGGAAGGTCTTCCAAAGGTGAAAATGGTGCAGTAGCATTCGCAAGGCCATGCAGCGGGAGTAAAGTGTTTTAAGATGGAAAATCATGATTGATGCAAGAGGTCATGAAAATGCAAGTGAGTGTGTAAACAGAAAGTGACATGGCTTGATTAGAGCACAGGCCAACATGTCTGAGAACTTGGAAATAAAGATAAAATCCCTGCATAGCTAAGTAGATGCCATATAACACAAAGCTGAATCTATGATGGTCAATTTGCTGATGGTACAAAAAACATCTAACACGTTTTGTCACTCATTCTAAACCCATAGTAGTTTAAATCAACAAGTAAGTTTTTATACGTAGGAACCCTGAGAGCAAGGAAGAAAAAACTTCTCGCTAACAACAGAGTAAGAAGAATGATAAAGAGCAGACATAAGAACCTAAACAGTCTCCAGTTTGGGTCATTAGTATAGTCTGCTCCACAGATTGACAAACTTCTTCCATAAAGGCCAGATAGTAAATATTTGAGGCTTTGCAGGTTGTACGGTATCTATCACAACTACTCCACTCTGCCATTGTAGCACAAAAGCAGGCACAGACTACATACAAGTGAATGGGCTTGGCTCTGTTCCAATGAGGCTTTACTTAAAGAGTAGACAGAGGGCCACATTTGGCCTCCACCTGTAGGTTACCCACCCCTGGCCTAATGACCCCTGAAGGCAGTGCTGTATTAAAACACAATAATATAACTGATGTTTATAATTGTGGCCTTAGCTCGGCAAGTCATGTTTTGATCATGTTCAGTGTTCTCCATTTAAGAAGTCAGGAAAATTTGTAAAGTGTGTTAGAAAATGTCTATAGAATTAGAAAGAATTTTGGTGGTTAGGGGATAAATACTAAGCTATATGGGAGAAAATAACTGAAAAAAATTAGCATATTCCATATATGTTTGCATGGCTGAAGGTTTTGCTCCCGTAGATGTCTGTGCCAGCATGTGTACAGTATTTATACCTGTGGTCTAGACCTGCACCATCCAACACAGTAGCCACCAGTCATATGTGACCACTGAGCACCTGAAATGCGGTTATTGTAACTGGGGAACTGAATTTTTGGCTTTATTTTTTGCGTTAAATTTAAATTTAAAAGCAAATACTCATTTCAGTGTTTGGAAAACTTTAAAATATATTTGCTACAACTTGGGTAAACTTTTTCAACCTAATTTTTGGAACTCTAGATACAGATCAAGTATTTCTTACTAAAATGTAGCATTCAACTTGAGGTGTGTATTGCATTACACTTCTCTTGGACAAAATCTCCAATATATATTCTATTGTCTACAGTATCACAGTAAGGGAAGTCAGCATGTTTCCTGCTGCATTTGAAGAGCTGCGAAAGATTAGACAGTCACGAGCGTGTGCCGCAGTGAGTTCATGGGAAAGAGGCAACTGCATCCACAGTCCTGCTACTCCAGCTCTTTGGCTCACCCTACTGAACTGTAATGCCTTAATGACTCTTAATGGAATCAAACCTGAGATATCTTTAAATCCACATTATTTGGCTAATGTGAATCCTGATATTTGTGAAGAGACCAGTAGCTAGAGTGATCAATTGTAATCCCCAAGAGATAGGGTCCCACATCGTCCTCAGACCATGAGATTGAAGGGGTGGCCCAGCACCAGTAGTTCAGTCAAACATGCACATCCTGGTAACCCTTTGAGAAAGAGCAGACAAGATCCATATTTGCTCCTTGTTTGTCTGAAAATTCTTCCACATAAGCTAAATGCATGTCAGCGGAACTAAAACCACACCCACGTGTCCTGACTCCCAGGTAAGTTTTGTTTTGTTTCTCTGCCATTTCTCATTCAAATGCAATTCACACAAAAGGTAAATTCAAAGGCAAAGAAGAGCAAGAATCTTTTTTTAACTTTCTCCAATTTGAGATCTCAGCAATAACATTTTGGACAGATTTACGACAAAAGTTATAATTGTACCTACATGTCTTCCCTGCCTGAAGCCAAAAAAGTGATAATCAAAATATTAACAGGTTGCACCACCTGATCACCCACCAATCAGAATGAATGCTGGCAGAGCAGGAGGGCAGTCTGGGCATCCACTTTATCTCCAGGCCCCATAGTTCCTTACCTCCTGCCATGTTTGCATTATATCCCTAGCCTAGAGTTCCTTACCTCCTGCCATGTTTGCATTATATCCCTAGCCTAGAGTTCCTTACCTCCTGCCATGTTTGCATTATATCCCTAGCCTAGAGTTCCTTACCTCCTGCCATGTTTGCATTGTATCCCTAGCCTAGAGTTCCTTACCTCCTGCCATGTTTGCATTGTATCCCTAGCCTAGAGTTCCTTACCTCCTGCCATGTTTGCATTGTATCCCTAGCCTAGAGTTCCTTACCTGCTGCCATGTTTGCATTGTATCCCTAGCCTAGAGTTCCTTACCTCCTGCCATGTTTGCATTGTATCCCTAGCCTAGAGTTCCTTACCTGCTGCCATGTTTGCATTGTATCCCTAGCCTAGAGTTCCAGACGACCTCCAGAGAGCTGCACGGAGCCTGCAGCCACTTTGACAAGGGCTCTAGAATCCTTTCTCGCTCTCCCAGATCCTCCTGCCCCTGGTTTGGAAGCTGGCAGTCATTGCGTCAGGCCTGCAGTTTCTGGTATGGGTCTTACACTTGACTGTTCATCACGCAGAAGCACAGCACTGCCTGACTACAGTACCACCCATCACCAGGACTTTGCTGAAGGCTCTCTCCCATCTGTCCCATCCAACTCCATCTTCCTCCTTCCCCATGGCTGCAAAGCTACCCTTGGGTGCAGGACTTGAACTACCCAGTTGCCCTTAAGGAGGCTTGCCCCATCCTTCCCCCTCTCTACCCTTCCTGCCCCCCACACCCCTGCCAGACTAGATCGCAACCTCCCTCCAGTCTGAGTCTGCCCAAGTTCTAACAGATGCTCGCGGTGCGTGAAGGCTTCCCCTATGCTCGCGCACCTTTATTCTCATTTGCCTGTGGAGGCTGAATGGATGGCATTGTATTCCATGTGGCAGTTATTCCCCATGTGTTATATTCCTTCTGTATTTGTAGCTTGACAAGAAAGAACTATAGTTAATAATACTGTATTGTATACTTGAAAATTGTTAAGAGAGAAGATCTTAAAATTTCTCATCACAAGAAAAAAAAATTACTATGTGTGGTGATGATGTTAGCTAGACTTACTGTGGTGATCATTTTGTAATATATGCATATACTGAATCATTATGTTGTACACCTGAAACTAATATAATGTCAATTATATCTTAATTTTAAAGTAAATTTAAAAATAAAATCTAATAAAAAAAGAAAGAAAAAAACTTTAAAAAATACAGTGTCTTTTCTAACCTAAGTATCTGTCACAAATAGGCTCCATAAACAAAGGCTGAATTGTGAAATATTCATTCCGCAGAGTACTATTAACATACACACTAACAATAAATGAACTACACTACCTTCACCAATGTGGGTTAGTTTCACAAACATAATGTTGAATGAAAGAAGCTAGACTCAAAACAACACCATTTGTCTGATTCTATTTGTGTATAGTTCAAAAGCAGCCAAGACTAATCTACAACATTAGAAGTCAGAGTACTGGTTACCTTGGAAGAGGAGGAAGAGAAAAGGGACTTATGAGGTGGTTCAAGGGGGGATTCTGGAAGTTGACAGCATTCTATTTCTTGCCCTGGGCAGTGACTACATGGAGAGTCCACTTTGTGACAATATATTGAACCATACGTTTATGATTTGTGCATTCTCTATACATGTGTTACACTCTCCAAAAAGTCAAGAAACTTGTTTTCTAATAAATAAGAAATAAAAAAATAAATTATATTCAGTATTCAGTGACAAAGGCTAATGTTTCTCCGGTGTAAAATAGGTAACGATTACCTTGATTTGATTTGAGGAACCCAATCAACATTTCTAGTGGTGCCAGAAATTTCACCATTAGAAATTCAGTCTTTTCTGTTAAGGAAGATCCTACTATACACAAATACTGGTAGAAAGTATGACACAGATTATTGGTGATTAGTTCACCATTACAGTGTAGGGATTAAGTGCAAGAGTTCTGGCATCAGAATAGCCAGCTCACCTTCTGGTTCTACCACTTTCTAGCTGTTCCAGTTACTTCTGTTACATAACAAACCACCCCAAAACTTAACTTTAAACAACAACCATTTCATTTTGCTCAGATTCTGTGGGTTAGGGATTTTTGGAAGTGCTCATCTCAGTGATTTTTTGCTCCTTGTAGCACTGACTAACATCACTCAGTGATGCTCAGCTGGCCAATAAGCTAGCTGGTCTGGAGGGTCCTAGATGGTTTCCCTCACAAGTTCGGTACTGGAGATAAAACGATTCAAAGGCTGTAATTGCCAACCAGAGCGTCTGCATGTGACCTCTCCGTGCAACTTGGCTTCTTTACAATATGGCAGCCTCAGGGTAATCAGACTTCACACATGGCAGCTAGGGGCTCCAAGCACAAGTGTTCCAGTGATCAAGGCCAAAGTTACATTGCCTTTCATGTTCTAGATGCAGAAGCCAAGTAGTGTCACATCAGCCACACTCCTTTAGGTGAAGGTCGTAAATCCACCCAGATTCAAAGGGAAGAGACATAGGACCTGACCCCTTAATGGGAAGAGTCACAAGGTCACATTGTCAAAGAACATGCAGGATGAGAGCTCTTGTTGCAGCCATCTGTGGAAATTACCATCTACTACGCTTGCTGTGTGACCTTGGGCAAATCTTTTAAAATCACCAAGACTCAGTTACTCCATTTGTAAAATGATGGTAATAATAATAGTCACTTCATGGAATTACTTTGAGGACTGATGAGATAATACACGTTAAGTGCTTAGCAGTGCCAGGGTCACAGGGAGAGATCAGGAAATATTATTTATTTACCTTCCTGTGAAGATAGCAGGAGCTGAGGAAAGTGGAGAAGGTCAGAGAGATGGCAACGCCAGGATAAAAGTCAGAGGGCAGGTCTGGGAAGAAGGGCACAGAGGGGAGGAAGAGGCACACTGCACAATAAGGGATGCTTCCCAAGAAAGCAAAACGGCTCAGAAAACAATGTGGGCAAGAACAAAAAACAAACTTTCTCAGCTTCCCGATTTTCCCTAGAATTGGCCTCAGTATTTTGTCAAGCAAGCTGTGGGAGATGACTTGTTTATAAAAGTCACTTTCATTAGAAACATCAGATTGTCTTCATTCTTAGGGTTGCCAAGTAAAAATAAAAGAGGGACCCTGCTTTTGACACATCCTGACACTGACAGCAAAGAGTAATCTTCCTTAAGTCTCTAAACAAATGAACAACAACCTTTCTAGGCCATAGTGGTGCTCTGGGATTTGCTACGGAAATGGAAGGATGTAACAAACTTAAAGTGAAATAAATGGATCTCTTCCAAACAAGTCCCAAATGAGCTAGGTGAAGGGGATCTGTATTATGGGATGTTTTATTAATACTTAATAGAAAGAGCCAAAAACCCTTTGCCACTTGGCAGTTGTGAAATAAACCTTTTTAGCAAATGATGAAAACAGGACGCTATGTAAATTAACACTTTGCAGGGAACTAATATAAGATTTTCAACCACAGAACTGACATGATGCTTCAGTTGACAAGGCAAATTATGTTTTATGCCATTTTTAATTGCAAAATACAGAACTATATGAAAGGCAAAGTAGATAACATTACTGCAGGTTCTCTGCATATGTTTAATGCTCTTTCCGCTTGTTAATCAAGAATACTTATTGAGGGCTTCCCTGGTTGTGCAGTGCTTAAGAATCCGCCTGCCAGTGCAGGGGACACGGGTTCGAGCCCTGGTCTGGGAAGATCCCACATGCCGCGGAGCAACTAAGCCTGTGCGCCACAACTACTGAGCCTGCGCTCTAGAGCCTGCGAGCCACAACTACTGAAGCCCGTGCGCCTAGAGCCCGTGCTCCACAACAAGAGAAGCCACCGCAATGAGAAGCCCGCGCACCGCAACAAAGAGTAGCCCTGCTCGCCGCAACTAGAGAAAGCCCATGCACAGCAACGAAGACCCAACACAGACAAAAATAATAAATAAATAAATAAATAAATATTTATTGAGCACCTACTGGATGCTAAATTTGAGTTGTCTGGGAGCCATATTTTCTAAAGTCATGCAATGAATATACAAATTTGAGAATTCCAAAGTCATGCTAATTGTGATTCTACACTGGAGAAGCTGATTGTAATCTGGGACTTGGAGCTTTCAATCAAATGAACAGGAAAAAAAACCCTGCAAATATTTACTTAGTACCTACACAGGCACAGACCTTGCTATGTACAGTGAAATATACAAAGTTGAGTAAGATCCAAACACTGTTGTTATGAGTGTCATAATCTAGTACAGGAGACAGAGGCATAACATCAATAACTCTATTATGAAGCTCATAAAGATCAAATACCATAGTAGAGATAAAAAACATCATTCTTTGGGGATGTTCAGAACAGAGTGGTTCATTCCAGCAGGGGTGTAGTGAACAGAGAAGGCTTATTAAAGAAAGTGAAATTTCAAAGGGAGTCTTAAAGAATAGGTAGTGCTTTGAAGGAATATCCAAGGTCTAAGAATATCCAAATAGCATGAGCAAATTAAGCAGGCTCCAGAAGCAGGAGAATACAGGGAATATCCCAGGAAGAGGAAGTTGACTGCACTGTGAGGTTCTTAAGAGTCAGGGAATGCTTTTGTTTACTTCCAACACCTTGCTGGCACACAGTAGAAGCTCAATAAATGTTAAGTAAATAAATAAGACATTGGGCTATGGATATAGAATGAAACTGACAGAGAGGAAAAAAGAAGATATTGGAAGTCCGGTGTAAAAGTTCAGACCTCATTTTGCATGTAAAGACATGACGGATTGATGCTATAAGACAACTCAACCACATGGTACATAATGAATGAGAATAAGAGGAAAGATAGTGGCAGGGATGAACTTCTCCTCTGTTTATTTCCCACCAATTGGATTTATTCTCATGATGGGTATTCAGGAGGGGTGCTTGTCTAATACAGTAAAAGATAAGACTGACAGGTAAGGTATCATGATTTTATTTCCATCTCTGTGGTTAGGCTTTCTCCACTATATTTTCAAACTATATGCCAGTTCTTCATAGAGATTGGACTGGCTAAGGATGACCAGCTGAAGGTTCATGGGTTTTAAGTGCTTTTGGCGCACTGAAGCTTAAGTGAGGATTTCCTTGGGATGAACAGAAATTTCCCTTCTGTCCCTTGTCACAAGTTTAAAAACCTCACAGCTTGTATAATGTAACCATTTGGGGTCAGCTTTTAACTTGGACTTGTGTAACTCCTTCATGCAATAAACTGAAAAGAGCCATTAAAAAAAAAAAAAAGAACTTGATCTAATCCATCTTGAAAGAGAGAACTGTGATAATGTATGAAGCCTTTAACACAGAGGGAAAAAAAACACTACAAAAAGATCAACTCATTTGACTACATAAGAAATAAAAACTTTGATACAAGTTTTTTAAAAAGCCTAAAAGAAAAATGCAAACAGTAAAAAAAGGTTGCAGTAAATAAGACAGATAAATATATAATGTATTTATTATATAAAAAGATCATTCAATTTGGTAAGAAAAATACTAAGAAATCAATAAATAAATGATCAAAGGACTCAGATAACTAAGAAATGTATATCAAAATGGCAAGTTTTCAAACTGGACAGAAAGGAAAAAAATACATGTTAAAACAGTGAGATGCCATTTTCTAGGTTAACAAAAACAATGTTTTAACATTAATAACCAATTCTGCCAAGGTTGCAATAAAACTGTTATATTTACACATTGTTATGACATTATTAATTGGTGCAAATCTTAGAAATCTACTTGACAAAATATGCCAAGAGCCATCAAAACTGTGAATCCCACTCATGGGACTTTACCTAAGAAAAATTCAAAAGAAGAAAACTTTATAGGTTTGAAGAAATTAATTTCAGTATAATTATAACAGTGAAAATCTGAGAAAGGCAAAGTAAATTTAACAAGCAGTTATTAAGTGACTCTCTACATCGTGCACTGTGATAACAGTGAAGGAAGCCAGGAAGATATAATTGCTGCCATCGTGAGCTCACCCACGGCAGAGCTATACTGTCCACGTTCAAAAATGAGAGAGTCGTTCAAAAGACAAAAAAGGGAAGCTTTGAGCCTGCCATGAGCCACATGCTCCTCTAACCTCTTAAAGCCAAGGTTCTGATCATAGGAAGCCCCTCAGAATTACTTGCAACACTTAGAATATACACACGTCTAAGCTCCATCATCAGGAGATTCTGACTTGGAATCTATGGATTTCAGTTGGTTTTTTTTTTGGTCCAGTTTACTACACTGAAAAGGTGTAAAGAAAATACACTTGCATCCAGATGTGTCTGACATTGCTAATCAGATCATTATGCTTGTCAAATGCTCTATAAAGGAATAGTAATGCACGATCATGAAGAATTAAGTTGTTATAAAATTTGGCCTCCCTTCTTAAGGTGCTGGAGACTATAAATTAACGTCTTGTTTGCGTGAATGTTGAAAGTTACTGAGAAAGCGTCATCATAAATATAAGTGGTAAATTTTGTATCGGCCGCAATAGAAATGAATGACTAAAATCTAAATTGATTTTTATGGTTATTCTTTGCTTTTACTGCTCTAAAAAACTTAGTGTCTATTATTAAAGTTATTTATAAAAATACATAATTAATCTAAAACTCAACAGCATCCCTTCCTTCCCTCTCTCTCTCTGCCCCTTACATATTGTTCCCAAACAGAAATTCCATTTTCTCTATATCGTATAAGAGTACCCTCTTAACTGTTTCCTTTCTCCATGCTGTAATTCTCAAGTTGTTTCCGATGTGTGCGATACTAACAAATCCTAATTGGTTGTATAATAGGAGCAGACAGCCTATACAGTATTAAGCCACTTCTACACCACCTATTTTCTGTATGCAAATCAGACAGAAACAAATGTTTGGTCCCAGCTGGGCAGAATGTCCCATTTAGAATTCTTTTCCCTTCTTTGTTCTTTGATGTTCTGCAAATGAGCTTTAGAACTCCACTCTTCACACAATTCAATTTTACAGACCCATTATCTGAGATATAATGTGGAGGTTAAATATATCAGGGCAGCCATTATGTGAAAATAATTAACAGTAATGAATAATGCACTAATTCCACTGATGAGAGATGGTTATATGTGTAATGAAGTGTTGGGGCAGCCCTGACAAATGAAATTAAAATATTTAAACACTGTTTTATGATATTACTTTGCTCATATAATTTCCTTTACCTACAATGAGCCACTTGGATTATCGTCATTATCTTGACAGCTCTGAAGGATGAAATAGTGCAGGTTAATGTGACAGCGATTAGTCAGAGTGAAAATCCATCACCCAGGGCAGAACAGGCTGAGGCAGAAAGGGCCTCTACACTGTCCTGTTTCCAACACGAGAAGAATGATACTATCAACATCACTTCAATATTAAATGGATAGAATTATCTTGTCATTCAGTTACAGCCTCTGAAGAACTATCTATTTGTACCTGCAAAGGAAAGGTCAGCCTTTCTTAATCACCCATAAAAATATGTTGATGGATCCTTTATATCAATAATAGTGACAAGAACAGAGACAGGAGAGAAGCATGACAATTTAAAAGCAGGAAGTTTCTCCCTCAAGTCCTTACAGTTTTTTCCCTGTAATTTCTCCTTAAATTAAAATTGAATTTCCGAGTCCAGCCTGTTGAGAAGGACACTGTCGCCTGCTTACTCTCTTGCTCCGAGATTATTACGTCAGACTTCTTCTTTGAAATCAGATTCTACCTCTGTTGAACTTTATTCCATGAATAGTCCTTGGAACAATTATTCCTAAGCCTGTGTGGAACAGCCTTTGAAGACCCAGCAAGTTTGAATTTTCAAAAACTGGTGATGTGATAATCTATCTGCTCTTTATTAAACTTGATGCTAAACTTTACTTTAAAATAGATGAAGGGACAGGAGGTCACTGGTAACTTAAGTGGGAACTATTCCATCACCACTATCCACTCGTATTGTCATAATTTTAGCTTATAAACTGACAAGAGGGGTATCGTGTCCAGAAATCTTTTATCTATACAAAACATATAAAAGCCTTAACATCCTATTTTTTTACTTTCCTTTTGCTTCAGAACGATTGTGAAGAAGTGGAGAAAATGCTGCAATTAGCCAGGGACTTTCATTCTAGTTTTCTCTTTGCCTTTGGTTACAAGATGACTTGCTTTGATTCTGCTCCCGTGAGAGGACAGAAAGGGCATGCTCACTAAAGAATAAGGCTTAAGCTCTGCTCCACTTTCCCTTAACTAGTTCCTATGTAACGAGGCACCATTATTTAGAGTGTGAAAACAGCATGTTTCATTTGCTTATACTTAAAGTTGAGTTTGAAAGTCCATTTCCGTTATTTCAGGCCAGAATTCACTGGAGAGCCAAAAGCACAATATGATAAAACCCCTGTTAACATCAATACTGGGGGAATAAGACACTATTTGTCTAAAGGGTAAGATTAACTATGCAACATTAGTCCATTCACAGTTGAGCCTGCAGTTAAAATAGCAAGGCCCCTTACGCTTAATGGGTGGAGTTATAGTCACTTGATAGATTTATGTAGATATCTAATCTAATTGGCAACGTCACTTTTGAATGCTAATTCATTACCAGCTCCTATGCTACCTCAGCTATTCTTAAGGAAAAGCCAAAAAGCAGAAAAAATATGCCCCACTCAAAAATCATCTATGTGTGCAAATTTGAAAAGTATACAACATCGTATATAATATATGTTTCTATCCTAATGAGAAATAACCCTTGAAAACAATATATCCCTTTCCCGCACCTCTTGCATTTGGTTTGAAAAAAATTACAATTCACTTCAATTATCTGACAATGAAGTGCCTCAGTAATAAATCTAACATTAAAAAATCATTTCCACCAAATTACTCCAATAAAATCAATGAAGGTCAGGCTCAGCTGTAGCAACAAATAAATGACATGCTATTGACAGGCTAGATGGACTTAACTGTCATTTATAAAGGTTAAGGGGATAAAACAATCTAATAGAAAGCAGATGTTTACTAAACAAAAAACAAACAAACAAATGGAGACAACTGAGATAAACTGAGTAAGTCAGGCATGAACAACTTCAACATTCTTCTGGCCTGGTCCCAGAGCAAAAGTCTGAGTTAGATTCTAAGTCTCAGCAGCATGCATGTTTGAGTCGGTCAATATTTATCTGCTTCGGGGCTGCTTTGTGATCTTTCTACCTTTTATATATTGAAGTCAAGAAACAGATCTTCTACTAATAGAAAATGAAGAATTGATAAAATTGAATAACAGTAGCTAGGTTAAAAGCAGTTGACCCATTTCAAAATTCTAGTAACTGCATCTTTGAGAACAGCAAACAGAGAGAAGACAGCCTGCCGTTTCTCTGATATGAGAGCAGCTTGTTAATTGTGACAGTTCTTTACCAGACATAAACCTAGATTCTAAACATTAATATCTTGTTTAAAATTCATGTTTGCAAACACCATGAAACATAACCAAATAAATCTGGAAGGATCTTTTTAGCTAATAATTGCAAATGTTAGCAATGCTTACAAATGGCACGTGTCAAACTGCTTTGTCTGTGCAGATTTCTCAGAATAGACTCCAAAACTTGCCTTACCTGGAACTGTCCAGATCTTCCCTCTGTATTGTAAGTGGCTCTCAGCCATTGCTTTAATGGAAAAGGGAACATTTTGAAGAGATCCGACTCTCCTGAAACCACAGCTTCATAGAATCTCTAAAAGAGAAAAGGACCATAGATCACTGAATCCAACCCTTTCATCATTTTTCAGAGAAAGAAACACAGAAGCAGAGAAAGAGAACTAGCCCACCAGGTCACTTGACTCCCAGGGCAATGTTTTTACCAATGTTTTTACTAAAATGCTAACAGGGCAGAGGATGTACTCTCTGCTTCCTACGGGCAACTGTTTTATCAAAATATGTGATCTGGTGTTCTCAAGTGTGCCCGCAATTACGTTCTTCATTGGTTAAATGAGCAAGAACCAAGTTTCTCAAATGAAAAACTTTTCCTCTCCTCCTCTCCTCCAGAAGCGCCTGGTCCTTCTCACACGGAAACCTCAACCACTCACAAGCCTTTAAAAAATAAAGGAATAGAGAGCCAGACAGAGAGACAAGAGAAGAAAGAGGAGAAAGAAAGACAGAAACGAGGGAAGGAGGGAGAGAGGGAGAAAGAAAACTTCAATTAAATTTAGTCTCTGAAATCAGCCTAGCTATCTCAAATTCCTTGCAGAAAAGAAATAAGCAAATAAAAACACTCCCACAAGAAAAGAAGATAAATGTGAATTTTATGTGTATTTTTGTAATACCTGAAAATTATTTATTCTTATCTTTTAGGCCATTTCTTAGAGAAAAACATAAGATGGAATTTTCTCCTGTTTTTTAATTGAAGTATAGTTGACATACAATATCATATTAGCTTCAGATGTACAGCACAGTGATCTGACATTTATACACATTATGAATTGATCACCACAGTAAGACTACTAAACATCTGTCACCATATAAAGTTATTACAATATTATTGACTGCATTCCCTATGCTGTACATTACATCCCCATGACGTACTGATTTTATAACTGGAAGTGTGTACCTCTTAATCCCCTTCACCTATTTTGCCCACACTCCCTCCATCCTCCCCTCAGGTGACCACCAGTTTATTCTCTGTATCTATGAATGTTTCTGTTTTGTTTGTTCATTTGTTTTTCAGATTTCACATATAAGTTAGATCATGCAGCATCTGTCTTGCTCTGACTTGTTTCACTGAGCATAATACTCTCTATGTACATCCATGTCCTCACGAATGGCAGTATTTCATTCTTTTTATGGCTAATATTCCATTGTATATATATATATATACCACGTCTCTATCCATTCATCTATGCATGGAACCATGGTTGCTTCCATATCTTGGCCGTTGTAAATAATGCTGCAATGAACATAGGGGTTCAGATATCTTTTCCAGCTAGCGTTTTCATTTTCTTCAGATAAAAACCCAGAAGTGAAATTGCTGGACCATATGATAGTTCTATTTTTAACTTCTTGAGGAAACTCCATACTCTCTTCCATAGTGGCTGCACCAATTTATATTCCCACCAACAGTGCACATCCTACCCAATGGATGTTGTCTTTTTGGTGATAGCCATTCTGACAGGTATGTGGTGATATCTCATTGTGGTTTTGATTTGCATTTTCCCAGTGATTAGTGATGTTCAGAATCTTTTCATGTGTCTGTCTGTCTCTCTTCCCTGAAAAGATGTCTATTCAGGTCCTCTGCCCACTTTTCAATCAGATTTTTTTTCTTTGATATTGAGTTATGTGAGTTCTTTATATATTTTGGATATTAATCCCTTATCAGATATACCATTTGCAAATATCTTCTCTCATTCAATAGGTTGGCTTTTCGTTTTGTTGATGGTTTCCTTAATTGTAAGACCTAAAACCATAAAACTCCTAGAAGAAAACACAGTATGCTCGTTGACA
This sequence comes from Balaenoptera musculus, assembly GCF_009873245.2. Taxonomy (NCBI): domain Eukaryota; kingdom Metazoa; phylum Chordata; class Mammalia; order Artiodactyla; family Balaenopteridae; genus Balaenoptera; species Balaenoptera musculus. Next base: position 52,399,006 of record NC_045802.1, read on the forward strand.
TCAGTCTTGGCAATATTTTTTTGGATAAGTCTCCTTAGGTAAGGGCAACAAAAGCAAAAATAAACAAATGGGACTAATAATACAAAAAGGTTTTGCACAGGGTCAGATGAAAATTTTTGAACTGTATTTTAAAAAATAAAAACAGGAAAATGACATAATGATATAACTTAATTGGCACATGGATTCAATATTTTATTTTCTTCTTAATCAGTCTCCCCAGTATTAAGAAGCTAAAATCCCTAAGTTTTCCCTCAATTATTAATAAAAGAATGTTCAAAATTCAAGCATTAGTTCCTACATTTTTTTGCTAATAGACCTTATTTCATAAATTTCATTTATAATAACAACGTTAAAATAAAATCACCAAAAATGGTTGTATGCACCAAGGCACAATTTGTAACAGTCAGTGGGGACTATTAAATATTAGAGCAGGGGATCACTTAGGCAAATTTCTGGTGAAGCAACTACTTGTTAAGAGAACTTCATCTTACACCTATGCCTAAGGAGTATTTTCCTGGAGACAACTAAGACAGCAAAAGGGAATTTGTTCTTAAAAGGAAAGCTATATTATAAATGTTTAATACCCCAAAGTAATACATCTTCCTCGTATGTGGGAAAATTGAATTCTGGAGGCTAAGGCTCAAGGGAGTTGAGGATAATTTCTAACTCTCAGTAGCCTTGTTAGTCCCATCTATAAAGTGGAAATAAAAATTATTTTTTCATCTTCTTATTCCAGTTGGACTTCTAAAGATGGGTAAGTCCAGTTTGGCACTCCCAGCACATAGGGGCTAAAGACATAAAAAAAGGGTTGCACGAGATCCAGGCTTTAGTTGCTTCCACTTTACACCTCAGCTCCTCAGCTTTACCACTTTACGTGACCCACTCCCAGACACAACCGCCATGAGAAGCCAGTGTACGAATAGAGAGCGTTTATTTAGCTGTCTGCGTTCCAACTATGATGCCAATATAAAAGGTTTGCAAAGCTACAACTCAAGCACTGATTTCTCTTCCTAGATTACCATCTCCTTTTTGATTTCTACCAAAATGGCTTTAAAATCAACCTTGGGATCAGAAATCCCTTTCCACCGAACAGATGTCTACTGCTCAACTGCCTGTTTCTCTTGATAGCACTACCATCCGGACTTCTACTTCTCCATCGTTTTCTCTTCACCCCAGCAATCACATACCACCAATTCCTATTAAATGTTGCATGATGATTAGCATGTTTCCTTTTCTTTTTATTTCCACCATACCAATGCGGCTCAGCCCTCTTTACTTAATAGAGAAGCAATGTCCCAAGAGACTGGCCTCCAATTTTTTCTCCAGTGCCCCCAACACTGTTTACCCTGCACGTGGCCTGCAAGATTCGATCCCGACTACAGAATCCAAACACTTCAGTCTCCACTCCAAAGCACTGCAATCTGACCCCCATCTTCCCTAATATAAAACGCTGTCCTCCCGTTTTAGCCACAAGATCCCTGTCCCTCGTCACGCATCACTCCCCACACACCTTACAAGTTCCCTCCTGCATGCCTGGCCCTACAGGATAGAGATCCCTTTAACTGCGCATGTTAAATGCGCATGTTCTGAAAGGGCCTCTCTCTCTCTCACCTCACTCAAATCTTACCCATTTCAGGACCAGCTGCAATGTCTCCCCCTCTTGCACCTTTCCACTCAAAAATGATTATTTATTCTTGCATCCATTCATATTTGTTTAATCAGTGTCTACTGTGCAAATGATACTGCTTTAGGCACCAAGAGAAGATGACACAGAAGGGCTTGGAAAAGCCTCTTAAGGTCACAGAGCTGTGAGGTAGACAAGGCTAGTTCTTAACTCTCTCTCTAGTATAAGATAGAAAGTGAGAAGCACCATAGGAAAGAGCTGCTGAATGCCAAGAGGCTCAGAGGAGGGAAAGAGCCCTTTAGCTGGACAAAGTAGTGGTGACATTTGCATTCAGAAATGAAAGACAGGCAGCATTCGGGCAGGAGGAGATGGAGGGAAAAGGCCTTTTCTGTGGAGGACACTGGACACAAGGCTGCTCTAGTGAAGAGCAAAGTATATGTGAAGGGCAGTGGCTTTCCTGTAAGTACCCTAACACTTGTGGAGTTTCCATGTTTAGAGCCATGTTAGAATTATGTTTGTGCATATTGTATTTTCCTAAACAAACTGTAAGTTTCTGGGAACAATCATTGCTTTATGTGATAAAACCTATTTATGTGTCCTGTATTTTACATTATTGTCCTGACTCTGCAAAAGTATTATCCCCATTTAACAAATGAGAAGATAAAATGACTTAGCTGAATGAGTTCCTCATGGATGTGTACCTAGGAGGGAAATGTCTCAACCACAGAACACGTTTGTAGCTTACAAAATCATGTCAACTGTTTTTCCAAATGGATGTAGCAACTGACACTTTTTCTAGCATTCCTGTCACTGTACATCTTCTCTAACACTTGGTATTATCAGACTTCTTCATTTTTGCATTCCGAGTAAGTGTTAAATATTATTATGTAATGGTCTTGATTGCAAAAAGATTGGAAATTATTTTTTAAAATGACTAAGCTGAGACCACACATTTACTAAGTTCTATAACTATATATTTTAAGTTCTATAACATCTCTATAAGTGAAATTTGAGCTTCAGCCTAATTCAAAAAAGCTGGATCATGGATCATACATTACTGATCATACAAAGGTGAATAACATACAACTCTTACATCTAAGGAAATCTTGGTCCAGTGGAGGAGAGAGCAATGCTCAGTATGTATTACCTGCTGCCTAATATGCTGGGTGATGGCAGTTAGGAAAGCTTTACTTCCATTGTCTTACTTTAAGCCCCTGTCTTGTCTGGGTGAGTCTAAAACCATCCTAACTTGTCTGCTTGCTACAGCTCCAATTCTGCACACTGCCATCAGAGACAGCTTTCTAAAACACAAATAAAAATACACCTCTTCCCTGCTCAAATGCCTTCAGGGACTCCCCTTAACCTGTAAGATAAAAGTCCAAATCCCACAACCTCACCTACGAGTCAAGTATCATGAGACTAGTCTAACCTACCTTTCCAGCACTATACCCTCCACAGGCAGCCCACAGCTCAGCCAATGCCCCGTCTGTGTCAATACCGTTCCCCCTTCCTCAGTGCCCTTTCTCCTCCTTGTTCCCCCTAAGAACTCACCATCCCTCAGTGTGAAGTTTAAATGCTATTACCTTGAGAAGCTTCTCTGACTCTGCTCACACATTAATCAGCATATGTGATCCTCTCACATAATTATTTGTGGATTTTTCGCTCTTATATTGGACCATGGAGTCCTTTGGACATACAAAATGTAATTGAATACCAGACTCATCACAGGTCCTCAAAAAGTGTTAGCTGAATTAATTTATGATAAAAGGAATGGCACGCTAATCAACAGATATTAAAGTTGAAGAGGGAAAAGTTTAACTGTGTAAATACAAGACAGGGAATATGCTGCTTTTCACGACTGTACTGTTGCTAACAGCTAGAGATGTGGTGAGGCTAACAGAGATGGACTTAAAGTCTTAAGAGTTCTGTGAAACTTAGTATTCCATTCCCCACTAAAGCAGCACTAGACAACCCAGGGAACTCTCTAAACCATACCTCGGGGGTCTTTTTACTAGGTACTCCGTGAAGATGATGAGATGATAGAACATGCACTCTGCTGCGATAATTACATTCCTAAAAGTGAACCCATACTCTCTGATGACAGTACTACTTCACTTATCACGTATGTATACAAAATACGAAGCACAAAGGATGGGGTCTCATGCCAGTTTCCGGTTCCTCCTCACCAAGAACAGCTGATGATGCTTAGCCAGTGTGAGTTCCATGGGGATGCTCTCCTGTGGGTACCAAACTGCTTCTTGCCTCTCATGGGTCTACACTGGGACATCTGCTTCTGGCCTCCATACTAACGACTGCAGAAGTTTCTTAGGCTTTGCTAATGCCCTTGTTCAAAGGACTGTCAGTAAGTACTTAGTCTATATCAATCAGATTCCAAGAAAAGATTTTGTCCCTCCAATAGGTTTTGATTTTCTACAATATGCTTTACGAAATGCTGGCATCTGCTTTACTAAGTCTAAGGAGCAGCTCTGTGATGCCATAGCTATCTGCCTATCTCTCCAACCCAAGCATTCATTAGCTGAGCATGCAGTCCAGCCTGTGTTCTCCTAGTCACTGACAAGATTCCTTCATACAGAACCAGGAAAGGATTTAACACCTCATTTGATGAAAAGAATAATTTCCTGCTTGGGATTTGAGCTGAAATCACCTTGGCACTGGACCTCTGATGTTGGTTCTTTCATAAAAGCAGCAGCTACTAAAAGCTTTTGTTGTGGAGTCATTTCATGATTAATATTGGTAGGCTATGCAATCACAACTTAGAAAGATTTGATAATGAACTATAAGCCCTCAAATATCAGTATCCGTGCAAAACGGTACAATTTTTAAACCTGACTGATTGGAGCAACTTTAAGTAAATACTGTGTTCAAATTTCAGGCTCCTTCAACATGTAAGAGTAGGAAATGTGATGTGATTTTTTAAGGAAGATGCTATACCCTGTACCTGAATATGCTTTGCTTGATGCAGGTAAGGTGAGTGTAATTATGATAACTTGCCTGGAAAAGGGAAGACTAATTGTCACCACTTGACAATTGTCATGCAAAATGACATGTCATGGAGCATGTGGCATAGGGTGACACAAATAAGCTAAGACATAACCCTGAATCCCATTCAAGCCACGAACTTTTAAAATATTAATTATATAGGCACAGGGAACATGTCAGCTGTAAGTTTAGCGCAGGTTATACAAAGATCATTCCGGTTCCCATTGTTCTCACGGCCAGTCTTCTGCAGCACAACCTGACCTGGTGATTGGCAATTTGAGCCAACTGAAGGAGATAGTTGTCAGATAAACACAATTGCTCATCTCCATAATCAGGTTTCTTAGAGGGAGAGATTTGGTCCATATAGATTTAAATGACAAGGCAGAGTGCCTCAAAGGCAAGCTGGTATTGACTGCATCCTCCCCGCACCACAACTTGATTGGATATCGTGGCTCTGGCACATTCTCTGTGTATGTCAACAATTTTTCTACTTAAAATATAAATAAATAGTAGACGGATTTGAGGGGGAAATTCATCTTCAACCGAGACTTAAAATTTTTTTTCAGTTTATTCTGTGCCAAATAAGGTCCTCAATGCACACTAAATATGATTATACTATTTGATAAGAAAGACTATGGTCCAAAGAGAGTACCTTTCACTCTACCCAGTACCATGTAAACAGAGGAGTCAGAATTGCTCATCAATTTTTTTCTAATGCCTACACCAATTCACTAACAAATAAGAAAGTGAATTTACATGAAAGGCATAGTGATGCATTCAGAATGCCCAAAAAGTGCACATGAACTTACTCAATGATGAAATTAGGATTGCCCACATATACTGTATTTAAAGATACATTTGACTACAACTATCAGAAAGCCCAATTAATAGAGGCTAAAATAATGAAAGGTATTTAATTATCTCATAACAATCAATCTGGAGGTGAATGGCTCCGGAATTGGCTCAAGAGCTCAATGAAGTCAGGGAGCTGGCACTTGTCACAGAAAGAGAACTACTTCAGTTCCAAGCATCTCATACTCAGAGAACAGAGAGTTGAGCAGGACAAAAGCCTGGAACTATCAACGCTGCTATACAAATAACACTGGAATTCTGTTAGCAAGAAGGAAGGGAGGATGGCTATCCTACAGTGGGACTCACAGGGCCTAGGGATACTTCGACTTCCGAGAATGTTCTCAAAAACCTCCCTTGAAATCAATAAACCCCTCATGTCTGACACTACAACACCCCATTCCACACAGCTCTTTGAAAAACCACAGTAGAATCTCTCCATCCAGCAGCCTAGTTCCCTTTTTCTAGAAGAAAAAGAAGAGATAAACTTTCAAGATGAAGTATTTCTTTATCAAAGTTAATGCTAAGAAGCAGTGGCGAGTTCAAAATAAGCAACAAGATAGTTCATAATCTCATGGAAGAGGCTGTGAATTTATAGTTTACTGGGGGGGGTGGGTAACATAGCTTTATGAAGATTATAGAGATACTTGGAGGCAAAATTGATAGCAGAGCCAAAATAGCTACAATTACCACGCTATACTCATACCTCTCTATCAGTCATCAATTCACATCTCTCGGCTCACACTTCATCATCAATGCAAACATCAGCAATCAACACTTCCACCATTTTGAAAAAACTATATACATATATACACATATATATACATATATATATATATATTTGTATATATATCTCCCCAATAGTAAACTGGCAATTTTACACTTATTTATTTTTTTCCTGGAGTTGTAAAATTGTTAGACAACATGTGTTTACTGAGGACATTTCCCAACAAGGAAAATATAGAAAACATAGATAAGTTATGATTTATGCTAAGAAAATTACTTTTTAAAAGTTGTAAATGTATTTTTGACATCTGAAACTATATGAAGGCCTGAGGTTCTGGAACATCCAGAACTAAAATATATTATATTTGAAAAATGTAAGACAGTTTTCTAGGAAAAAGTATAATCAGAAGTACAAATATTCGGTAAGATGACACTATTGCTAAAAGAAAGTAAAGGTGACAGTGGCAACAAAGTGATATTACTTTGGAAAAGCTATAGAAAAGGTCAGTAGCTAATCCAATACTAACCAACGATGACTCAGAGACACTTATTTTTAACAATTCCTCTTTTGGTAGTTAAGAAAACACAGCCTCCTAAAAAATAAATCTTGTCTTCGTATCAGTTGTTTTATTCAGAACTCAAGACTCATTCCGCAGAAGCAGCTTCAGGATGGTATTGGTGAAAACGTGGCACAGATTTTAAGAGTGGATCAGCTATGCAGCTAGGCTGCGTGTAGAATGCATAAAGTGTGGGCTTTGGGGAGATGTGGATTTGGATGCCAGCTCTACCAGTTACCGTTTGACTTAAAGCCAGGTAGGTGCTTAAGTATTCTGAGCCACTTTTGGTATTTGAAAAGTAAAGGTGAATAAAATAGTTACTTTGAGGGGTTTGTTATAATGATTGAATTTAATAGTACATATAAATCACTTGCACAAGCTAGGCTCTCAAAGAGTAGCCATGCTTAATAACAGAAGACAGTGTAGATTTTTAAAAAGAAAGTTTTGCACTTCCTACAATTATGAATGGATGTCTGCAGGAGTAGGGAGCCGTTAAACAGAAAAGTACCTTAGAGAACCAGGCTTCAATACGTTTTGAGTTTTTACCACATGAGGTAGATTGGATTATTTAGAAAAATTCTCTCCCTCCCGGTCACTTCTAAAGGAGGTATCCACTTCCCCTTTCATTGATCTTGGGCCTGACCATGTTTCTTGTTTGGGGCAACGGGATGTTAGCAGACATGAGGCGAACAGAGGCATGAAGCACTCTTGAGCTGTTGGTGTGCTCTCCTTGCCTCTGCCACTGACCTTAAAAGAACACATCTGGACTAGCCCACTGATCCCAGTAGCTCCAAGAGAGACACCTGGAGCAGAACTAAGCTGCCTTCAGTGAGCTCAGCCTAGATTTTCAATTCTCAACACACAGACACATGAGTGCATCCAGCTGAACCCAGTCTAGAGGAGCCAATAAATGATTATTGTTTTAAACCACGAACCATTTTCTAAGCAGCATTTCTCTGGCAGTGACTAACTTATATACCACCCTTTTGCTATCGTACTTGGAGAGCTACTGTGGGTACATTCATTTAGTCATGTCATGATGTTTATTTAAGACATATGTCTTCAGTATTTACCATGTGCCAGGCACAGGATTACAGTGGTGAACAAATGTGCACAATCTTGAGTCTAGGCGTGTATTAGGATCACTGGCTTAAGTTAGAAAACAAATTCTTTGAATGATTCCTGTAGGTAAACAGTGCCAAGGATTTTAAACACCAATTAAAAAAACAAGAAAACAAATTAAAAACGCATAATGTATTCCTTCCTTCTCCCTGGACAGAATATAATGTAACAGCGAGTTCCTCTCAATTAAGCCCTTTGTACCCCCCACGACAGTAAATACTCTTTGTCTCTCAAGTTAATTGCAGGAGGTTAGTTGTTCTAAGTGAACAAAAGCAAACAATTTGAGCAAATACTCAGAGCAAGGTGAATTGTTGATTAAAATACGAAACAAAAAAGTAGATCATAAATAAATCACTGGAAATTTACTTCTTTCCTTAATATATTTTAAAGAAAATAAGTTTGCAAAATCTACTTTATTTTCTTTAAAAAACTGTTTAATTCCAGTGCTGGCATCATGGCAGATTGAGATAGCAAGCATTTCCCTCTGGCTATAACCCCCAGATGAAATAAAATTTGATAGGCTAGATTAAAGATACTAAAAATTAAGTTTGAAAACATAGCCAAGCTGGAAAAAAAAAGAAAAAAAGGGTAAGTCTTCCAGATACAGGAATGAAGGGAGAGCTCAAAGTCAAGGCAGCATTTACATCAAAAGCTCAGGTACCCAGATACATTTTAAAGCCAGATATCATGCTAGGAGTTGTGGATCTGTGGTTTTAATGCCAATGTAGGGACAAGCAAAGTGATCTTAGGAGAGAAGCTGAGTTGAAGAACTTATAAAACCAGGATCCTCAAAAAGCTCACCCAGTTAGTGAAGAGGACTAGAAAAAACCCCACCTACTTGCTGGTAGACATAGTAAACAAGATTGCTATATGCCCTTGTTTCCGGGAAGGAAAAAAAAAGTGTTCACAAAAATGACAATTCCTACCTTTGTACCTTGCAGAGATGTGGAGAGCTAAATTTATATTTAGCTAAATTTCCCTATGCTGTGGGAATTCCAAGTTGAAAACTTAAAACCCTTAGGATTCTGGCAAAAATTGTACAATTACCACATTAAAAAAATATTTAACCCAAAGCACATGAAACTTTCCAAGAAAAAACAAAATCCTTTGTCAAACATGGGGTCAAAATAAAAAACCAAACAAACAAATCACCATGATGGAGCATCAGCAGGTGTAGCAAATGAGAAGTGGCACTACAAATAACACAGTTTGAAGAAAAAAATTAAATGTACATCTAAAATAATAAGCATAAAACAAAGAGAAACCATGATGAAATAGGACCAAACAATGAACTAAAAATAGGCAGACTTGAATAATAACAAAATAGAATTTCTAGAAACAAATCTTAAAAGCTATCAGAGGAGGAAAAAAAAGATTACCCATAAAAAAGTCAAGAATAAATTGTACTAATAGAAGCCTTTTTGGCATAGAATTCTATAGACAAGAAAATTATAACTTTAAATGAACAAAAATAAGAATACTCTAAGACAAAGAAGCACTGAAAATCTTACTATCTACAGATAATCCACTACTAGACACATACCAAAAAAACAAAGGATGTATTTCTATTAAAGAGAAATTAAACTCAGAAGGAAGGAATGGTATGCAAGGAACATGATGTGGAAATGAATCATAAAAATGTAGGTAAATCTAAAGAAAAAATAACTTAAAATTCAAGAATCTTATTTATAATAGTCATCAAGTATGCTGAAGGCATTATAAACAAGGTGAAAGTAAAATACTGAATAGCAATAACATAAAATATGTCAGCAGTTGATTGGAATTAAAATATTCTAAGAACCTTGGTGTTCCAGGAGGATAGAGATACTCACTGTTTCTTAATATTTTAAAATCAACTATGGATGGTAAAAATGTAAGGGTAATTACAAAAAAATAGTCATGGAATGTGTAACTTCCAAATTAAGAAAGGGAGATAAGTGAAAATTTAAAAAACAACAAAAAAAAACTCAATGAATTAAAAATAGAAAGGGGAAAAGGAAACAATGAAAGACATGACAAATATAAAATACAAAATAATATATTATAGAAAAAAAAATAATATATTATAAATTAGCCCCCCAAAAAATCAGTATTCACACTAAATCTAAATAGATTAAATTTCTTTGTTGAAAAATGGAGATACTCAGACTAGAATTAAATAAGAAATAATCCAAAATCCATGTCTATTTACAAAAAAAAAATGCCAAAATGCAGTGAAACAAATGTACTGAATATAAAGTAATGAAATATATATATATATATATATATATATATATATATATATATATATATATATATATATATATATATATATATATAAAATAAAACTAACCAAAATAAAGCTGGTCAGGTATTATTAATATAAAACAAAATAAACATTAAGGCAAAACCTATTCTTATGGTTAAAGGGATACATTTCTGAAAGATGAAAGAAAAATTCCTCAGACAGGTGTAACAATCCTGGATATTTATACATTCAACAATAGAGCTTCAAAATATATAAAGCCAAAACTTCCTGATTATAAGGAGAATTAATAAATCTACAATCAAATTGGGCTTTTTAAAAAACACATCTCTCCCCAAAATATGTAGATCGGGCATTCAAGAAACAAATAAGAATGAAGAAACAACACATTAAAAAGCTCAAACTAGTAGACATATACATTGGGTTGGCCAAAAATTCATTTGGTTTTTTCCATAAGATGGCTCCAGTAGCACTTAGTAACTTCATTTGAAACAATTTTGTTAGATTGTATTGTGACAGCCCTCATATCAGCGTGAATTTTTTAAAAACTTATCAAATTGGTGAATTTCTGTGTAGCCATTTTAATATTGAAGATGGAAGAAAAAAAGTAACATTTTCAGCATATTATGCTTTATTATTTCAAGAAAGGTAAAAACACAACTGAAACACAGAAAAAGATTAGTGCAGTGTATGATGAAGGTTCTATGACTGATCGAACATGTCAAAAGTGGTCTGTGAAGTTTCGTGCTGGAGATTTCTCACTGGACGATGCTCCAGGGTCGGGTAGACTAGTTGAAGTTGACAGCGATCAAACTGAGACATTAACTGAGAACAATCGACGTTATACCATGCGGGAAATAGCCGACATACTCAAAATATCCAAATCAAGCGCTGAAAATCATTTGCACCAGTTTGGTTATGTTAATAACTTTGGTGTTTGGGTTCCACATAAGTTAAGCAAAAAAACCCTTTTTGACCGAATTTCTGCATAGGATTCTCTACTTAAACGTAATGACAATGTTCCGTTTTTAAAACAAATTGTGCTGGGTGATGAAAAGTGGATACTGTACAATAATGCGGAACGGAAGAGATCGTGGGGCAAGCGAAATGAACCACCACCACCCACACCAAAGGCCAGGCTTCATCCAAAGAAGGTGATGTTGTGTATATGGCGGGATTGGAAGGGAGTACCCTATTATGAGCTTTTTCTGGAAAACGAAACAATTAATTCCAATAAGTACTGCTCCCAATTAGACCAACTGAAAGCAGCACTCAACAAAAAGTGTACGGAATGAGTCGACAGAAAATGCATAATCTTCCATCTGGATAATGCAAGACCGCATGTTTCTCTGATGATCAGGCAAAAACTGTTACAGCTTGGCTGGGAAGTTTTGATTTATCCACCGTATTCAAAAGACATTGCACCTTCGCATGTCCATTTATTTTGGTCTTTACAAAATTCTCTTGGTAGGAACCAAGATGGCGGAGTAGAGGACGTGCTCTCACCCCCTCTTGTGAGAACACCAGAATCACAACTAGCTGCTGGACAATCATTGACAGGAAGACACTGGAACTCACCAAAAAAGATACCCCACATCCAAAGACAAAGGAGAAGCCACAATGAGGCGGTAGGAGGGGCGCAATCACAGTAAAATCAAATCCTGTAACTGCTGGATGGGTGACTCACAGACTGGAGAACACTTATACCACAAAAGTCCACCCACTGGAGTGAAGGTTCTGAGCCCCATGTCAGGCTTCCAAACCTGGGGGCCCAGGAATGGGAGGAGGAATTCCTAGACTTCAGACTTTGAAGCCTAGTGGGATTTGATTGCAGGACTTCAACAGGACTGGGGGAAACAGAGACTCCACTCTCTTGGAGGGCACACACAAAGTACTGTGCACATCGGGACCCAGGGGAAGGAGCAGTGAACCCAGGGGAAACTGAACCAGACCTACCTGCTAGTGATGGAGGGCCTCCTGCAGAGGCAGGGGGGGTGGCTGTGGCTCACTGTGGGGACAAGGACACTGGCAGCAGAAGTTCTGGGAAGTACTCCTTGGCGAGAGCCCTCCCAGAGTCTGCCATTAGCCCCACCAAAGAGCCCAGGTAGGCTCCAGGGCTGGGATGCCTCAGGCCAAACAACCAACAGGGAGGGAACCCAGCCCCACCCATCAGCAGTCAAGCGGGTTAAAGTTTTACTGAGCTCTGCCCACCAGATCAACAGTCAGCTCTACCCACCATCAGTCCCTCCCATCAAGAAACTTACACAAGCCTCTTAGATAGCCTCATCCACCAGAGGGCAGACAGCAGAAGCAAGAAGAACTACAATCCTGCAGCCTGTGGAACAAAAACCACATTCACAGAAAGATAGACAAGATGAAAAGGCAGAGGGCTATGTACCAATGAAGGAACAAGAAAAAACCCCAGAAAAACAACTAAATGAAGTGGAGATAGGCAACCTTCCAGAAAAAGAATTCAGAATAATGATAGTGAAGATGATCCAGGACCTCGGAAAAAGAATGGAGGCAGAGATCATCAAGATGCAAGAAATGTTTAACAAAGACCTAGAAGAATTAAAGAACAAACAAACAGAGATGAACAATACAATAACTGAAATGAAAAATACACTAGACGGAATCAATAGCAGAATAACAGAGGCAGAAGAACGGATAAGTGACCTGGAAGACAGAATGGTGGAATTCACTGCGGCAGAACAGAATAAAGAAAAAAGAATGAAAAGAAATGAAGACAGCCTAAGAGACCTCTGGGACAACATTAAACGCAACAACATTCGCATTATAGGGGTCCCAGAAGGAGAAGAGAGAGAGAAAGGACCCGAGAAAATATCTGAAGAGAATATAGTAGAAAACTTCCCTAACATGGGAAAGGAAGTAGCCACCCAAGTCCAGGAAGCGCAGAGAGTCCCATACAGGATAAACCCAGGGAGAAACACGCCAAGACACACAGTAATCAAATTGGCAAAACTTAAACACTAAGAAATATTATTGAAAGCAGCAAGGGGAAAACGACAAATAACATACAAGGGAACTCCCATAATGTTAACAGCTGATTTCTCAGCAGAAACTCTACAAGCCAGAAGGGAGTGGCATGATATACTTAAAGTGATGAAAGGGAAGAACCTACAACCAAGATTACTCTACCCGGCAAGGATCTCATTCAGATTCCATGGAGAAATCAAAAGCTTTACACACAAACAAAAGCTAAGAGAATTCAGCACCACCAAACCAGCTCTACAACAAATGCTAAAGGAGCGTCTCTAAGTGGGAAACACAAGAGAAGAAAAGGACTTACAAAAACAAACCCAAAACAATTAAGAAAATGGTCATAGGAACATACATATCGATAATTACCTTAAAAGTGAATGGATTAAATGCTCCAACCAAAAGACACAGGTTTGCTGAATGGATACAAAAACAAGACCCATCTATATGCTGTCTACAAGAGACCCACTTCACACCTAGGGACACATACAGACTGAAAGTGAGGAGATGGAAAAAGATATTCCATGCAAATGGAAATCAAAAGAAAGCTGGAGTAGCAATACTCACATCAGATAAAACAGACTTTAAAATAAAGAATGTTAAAAGAGACAAGGAATGACACTACATAATGATCAAGGGATCAATCCAAGAAGAAGATGTAACAACTATAAATATATATGCACCCAATAGAGGAGCACCTCAATACACAAGGCAACTGCTAAGAGCTACAAAAGAGGAAATTGATAGTAACACAAAAATACTGGGGGACTTTAACACCTCACTTACACCAATGGACAGATCATCCAAAATGAAAATAAATAAGGAAACAGAAGCTTTAAATGACACAATAGACCAGATAGATTTAATTGATATTTATAGGACATTCCATCCAAAAACAGCAGATTACACTTTCTTCTCAAGTGTGCACGGAACATTCTCCAGGATACATCACATCTTGGGTCACAAATCAAGCCTCAGTAAATTTAAGAAAATTGAAATCAAATCAAGTATCTTTTCTGACCACAACGCTATCAGATTAGGAATGAATTACAGGGAAAAAAACATAAAAAACACAAACACATGGAGGCTAAACAATACATTACTAAATAACCAAGAGATCACTGAAGAAATCAAAGAGGAAATCAAAAAATACCTAGAGACAAATGACAATGAAAACACGAAGATCCAAAACCTATGGGATGCAGCAAAAGCAGTTCTAAGAGGGAATTTTATAGCTATAAAGGCCGACTTCAGGAAACAAGAAAAATCTCAAATAAACAATCTAACCTTACAATTAAAGGAACTAGAGAAAGAAGAACAAACAAAACCCATAGTTAGCAGAAGGAAAGAAATCATAAAGATCAGAGCAGAAATAAATGAAATAGAAACAAAGAAAACAACAGCAAAGATCAATAAAACTAAAAGCTGGTTCTTTGAGAAGATAAACAAAATTGACAAACCATTAGCCAGACTCATCAAGAAAAAGAGGGAGAGGACTCAAATCAATAAAATGAGAAATGAAAAAGGAGAAGTTACAACAGACACTGCAGAAATACAAAGCATCCTAAGAGACTACTACAAGCAACTCTATGCCAATAAAATGGACAACCTGGAAGAAATGGACAAATTCTTAAAAAGGTATCACCTTCCAAGACTGAACCAGGAAGAAATAAAAAATATGAACAGACCAATCACAAGGAATGAAATTGAAACTGTGATTAAAAATCTTCCAACAAACAAAAGTCCAGGACCAGATGGCTTCACAGGTGAATTCTATCAAATATTTGGAGAAGAGCTAACACCCATCCTTCTCAAACTCTTCCAAAAAATTGCAGAGGAAGGAACACTCCCAAACTCATTCTATGAGGCCACCATCACACTGATACCAAAACCAGAGAAAGATACTACAAAAAAAGAAAATTACAGACCAATATCACTGATGAATATAGATGCAAAAATCCTCAACAAAATACTAGCAAACAGAATCCAACAACACATTAAAAGGATCATATACTATGATCAAGTGGGATTTATACCAGGGATGCAAGGATTCCTCAATATATGCAAATTAATCAATGTGATACACCATAGTAACAAATTGAAGAAGAAAAACCATATGATCATCTCAATAGATGCACAAAAAGCTTTTGACAGAATTCAACACCCATTTATGATAAAAACTCTACAGAAAGTGGGCATAGAGGGAACCTACCTCAACATAATAAAGGCCATATATGACAAACCCACAGCAAACATCATTCTCAATGGTGAAAAACTGAAAGCATTTCCTCTAAGATCAGGAACAAGACAAGGATGTCCACTCTTACCACTATTATTCAACATAGTTTTGGAAGTCCTAGCCATGGCAATCAGAGAAGAAAAAGAAATAAAAGGAATACAAATTGGAAAAGAAGAAGTAAAACTGTCACTGTTTGCAGGTGACATGATACTATACATAGAGAATCCTAAAAATGCCACCAGAAAACTACTAGAGCTAATCAATGAATTTGGTAAAGTTGCAGGATACAAAATTAATGCACAGAAATCTCTTGCATTCCTATACACTAATGGTTGAAAATCTGAAAGAGAAATTAAGGAAACACTCCCATTTACCACTGCAACAAAAAGAATAAAATACCTAGGAATAAACCTACCTAGGGAGACAAAAGACCTGTATGCAGAAAACTATAAGACACTGATGAAAGAAATTAAAGATGATACCAACAGATGGAGAGATATACCATCTTCTTGGATTGGAAGAATCAATACTGTGAAAATGACTATACTACCCAAAGCAACCTACAGATTCAATGCAATCCCTATCAAATTACCAATGGCATTTTTTACAGAACTAGAAGAAAAAATCTTAAAATTTGTATGGATACACAAAAGACCCCGAATAGCCAAAGCAGTCTTGAGGGAAAAAAACGGAGCTGGAGGAATCAGACTCCCTGACTTCAGACTATACTACAAAGCCACAGTAATCAGGACAATATGGTACTGGCACGAAAACAGAAATAAAGATAAATGCAACAGGATAGAAAGCCCAGAGACAAACCTATGGTCAACTAATCTATGACAAAGGAGGCAAGGATATACAATGGAGAAAAGACAGTCTCTTCAATAAGTGGTGCTGGGAAAACTGGACAGCTACATGTAAAAGAATGAAATTAGAACACTGCCTAACACCACACACAAAAATAAACTCAAAATGGATTAGAGACCTAAATGTAAGACTGGAGACTATAAAACCCTTAGGGGAAAACATAGGAAGAACACTCTTTGACATAAATCACAGCAATATCTTTTTTGATCCACCTCCTAGAGTAATGGAAATAAAAACAAAAATAAACAAATGGGACTAATGAAACTTAAAAGCTTTTGCACAGCAAAGGAAACCATAAACAAGACGAAAAGACAACCCTCAGAATGGGAGAAAATATTCCCAAACGAATCAACCGACAAAGGATTAATCTCCAAAATATATAAACAGCTCATGCAGCTCAATATTAAAGAAACAAACAACCCAATCCAAAAATGGGCAGAAGACCTAAATAGACATTTCCCCAAAGAAGACATACAGATGGCCAAGAAGCACATGAAAAGATGCTCAACATCACTAATTATTAGAGAAATGCAAATCAAAACTACAATGAGGTATCACCTCACACCAGTTAGAATGGGCATCATCAGAAAATCTACAAACAACAAATGCTGGAGAGGGTGTGGAGAAAAGGGAACCCTCTTGCACTGTTGGTGGGAATGTAAATTGATACAGCCACTATGGAGAACAGTATGGAGGTTCCTTAAAAAACTAAAAATAGAATTACCATATGATCCAGCAATCCCACTACTGGGCATATACCCAGAGAAAACCATATTTCAAAAAGACACATAAACCCCAATGTTCATTGCAGCACTATTTACAATAGCCAGGTCATGGAAGCAACCTAAATGCCCATCGACAGACGAATGGATAAAGAAGATGTGGTACATATATACAATGGAATATTACTCAGCCATAAAAAGGAACGAAAGTGAGTCATTTGTTGAGATGTGGATGGATCTAGAGACTGTCATACAGAGTGAAGTAAGTCAGAAAAACAAATATCGTATATTAACGCATGTATGTGGAACCTAGAAAAATGGTACAGATGAACCGGTTTGCAGGGCAGAAGTTGAGACACAGATGTAAAGAACAAACATATGGACACCAAGCGGGGAAAGCCGCGGGGGGGTGGGGGTGGTGGTGTGATGAACTGGGTGATTGGGATTGACATGTATACACTGATGTGTATAAAACTGGTGACTAATAAGAACCTGCTGTATAAAAAAATAAATAAAATAAAATTCAAAACTTCCACAAAAAAAAAACTAATACTAAACTTTCTTTGGGTTATTTGTATGGAAATATGTTATTATAAATGTTTCAGACATTACATGAAATTCCTAAAAACCTTATATATCGTGGTATAACGTTGTAAGTCATAATTCTTGTTATTATTTTAAAATGTATGTCTCAGAAATAACTAAATTTCCTTGTCAATTGCATTTATGAACTTTCATCAAATCTTTAACTGTGGCCATTTTTAAGTCTTCTGTCATTTACTGACAGTTCTGGGTGTACTCTGATGCTGTTGCAAAAATGTTCCTATAAAAGGGCTTCATCTTCAAGGAATTCATGGAAAAGACTGACAAGTACAGGTTTCTGGTAACTGACTATACTGCTGAACTGAATGAATAAGCATTTTCAGAACTCTAATGGAAAACTGATGAATTCATAAAAGTGCTAACAAAAGATCAAGATAAAAAAAAATAATTACATGGGACTGAGTGAACTGATGAGGATGATTATAACTTTTGTGACTTTCTGTTTGAATAAAAAAAAAAAAAAAAAACTCTTAGTGGAAAAAATTTCAAATCCCTGGAAGACTGTAAAAGGCACCTGGACCAGCTCTTTGCTCAAAAAGGTAAAAAGTTTTGGGAAGATGGAATTATGAAGTTGCCTGAAAAATGGCAGAAGGGGGCTTCCTTGGTGGCACAGTGGTTGAGAATCTGCCTGCCAATGCAGGGGACACGGGTTCGAGCCCTGGTCTGGGAAGATCCCACATGCCGTGGAGCAACTGGGCCCATGAGCCACAGCTACTGAGCCTGCGCATCTGGAGCCTGTGCTCCGCAACAAGAGAGGCCGCGACAGTGAGAGACCCACGCACCGCGATGAAGAGTGGCCCCCGCTCACCACAACTAGAGAAAGCCCTCACACAGAAACAAAGACCCAACACAGCCAAATAAATAAATAAATAAAATAAATTTAAAGAGCCAACATGTTTCTTTAAAAACAAACAAACAAAAAAAACCTGGTAGAGTATTAGCTAATACTTAAAAAAAAAAAAAAATGGCAGAAGGTAGTGGAACAAAAGGGTAAAATAAGTTGTTCAATAAAGTTCTTGGTGAAAATGAAAAATGTGTCTTTTATTTTTACTTTAAAAAGCAAAGCAACTTTTTGGCCAGCCCAATATAAAACCCCATATCTAACAATTAGTGGACACATATTTTTTAAGGCATACATGGAGCACTTTTAATGACTGACTATATTCTACGTGATAAAGGAAGTATCAATAAACAAATAAAGAATTTATTTCCCCAATGACATATGATGTGGAGCATCTTTTAACTTCAGAATCAGTTTGTCCATATCTTCGAAATAACTTGTTCAGATTTTGATTAGGATTGCACTGAATCTATAAGTTGTTATTTTAATCTGAATTCTCCCAATTTCAAAGTTTATATGGAGAAGCAACAGACCCAGAATAGTTAATACAACATTGAAATAAAAGAACAAAGTCTGAGGACTGATACTACCTGACTTCAAGACTTACTATATAGAGTAATCAAGACAGTGTGGTGTTTACAAAAGGATAGACTAAACAGCCAATAAGACAGAACAGAAAGCCCAGAAATAGACCCACATGAATATAGTCAACTGATCTTTCACAAAGGAACAAAGGAAATACAACAAAGAAAAGAGAGCCTTTTCAACAAATCGTTCTGGAAAAACTGTATATCCACTTGCAAAAAACTGAATCTAGACACAGACCTTACAGCCTTCACAAAAATTAACTCAAATGGATCACAGACCTAGATGTAAAAAACAAAACAATAAAACTCCTAGAAGATAACATAGAAGAAAATCTAGATGACCTTGGATTTGGCAATGACTTTTTAGATACATTGCAATCCACGAAAGACACAACTGATAAGCTGGACTTCATTAAAATTAAAAACTTCTGCTCTGCAAAAGACAATATCAAAAGAATGAGAAGACAAGCCACAGACTGTTAGAAAATCATTGCAAAAGATATATCTGATGAAGGACTGTTATCCAAAATATACAAATTCTTAAAACTCAACAGTAAGAAAACAAACAACGTGACTAAAAAATGGGCCAAAGACCTGAACAGACACTCACCAAATCAGATATACAGATGGCAAGTAAGTATATGAAAAGATGTTCAACATCATATGTCATTAGGGAATTACAAATTAAAACAACAATAAGATATCACTACACATCTATTAGAATGACCAAAATGCAAAACACTGACAACACCAAACACTGACAAGGATGTGGAGCAACAGGAATTCTCACTCATTGTTGGTGGGAATGAAAAATGGTACAGCCTCTTCAGAAGACAGTTTGGCAGTTTCTTACAAAACTCGACATACTCTTACCATACAATCCAGCAACTGCACTTCTTTGTATTTACCCAAAGGAGTTGAAAACATGTCCACACAAAAATATGCACATGGATGTTTATAGCAGTTTTACTCATAATTGCCAAAACCTGGATACGACCAAGATGTTCTTCAGTAAGTGAATGATAAATAAACTGTGGTACATTCAGACAATGGAATATTATTCAGCAGTAAAAAGAAATGGGCTATCAAGCTATGAAAAGACATGGAGGAACCTTAAACACATATTACTAAATGAAAGAAGCCACTCTGAAGATGCTGCAACTGTGTGATTTCAACTGTATGATTCTGGAAAAGGTAAAACTAAGGAGACAGTAAAAAGATCAACCAGGGGTTAAGGGGGAGAGAGAATGAATAGGTAGAGCATAGAGGATTTTTAGGGCAGTGAAACTACTTTGTATGATACTATAATGATTGATACATGTAATATTACATTTGCCCAAACCCATAGAATATACAACATCAAGTGAACTCTCAATAAACTATAGACTTCGGGTGAAAATGATATGTCAGTAGGTTCATCAACTGTAAGGAATGGACCACTCTGCTGGGGGACGTTGAGATAGGCTATGTATATGTGGGCACGAGGGCTACGTGAGAAATCTCTGCACCTGCCACTCAATTTTGCTGTGAACCTAAAACTGCTCTAAAAAGGAATCCATACCATATAGATGATATTCTATGACAGCAATATCAATAGTGGTATCAACAACAAAATACAGTTTAAATAAAAATCATTTGTAGAGTTAAAAAAAAAAGTGTTCTAAAGAATTCATTGCTTACATAAAAACAATAGAAATTGGAAGATGCTTAGAACTGAATATTACAAATAAGCACACGTGGCTTCTACAGGCGGTCGAAACCACCAAGATTAGGCACAGGAAAGGTGCTTGTAAGTAGAACCCTGTGCAAATTTATGTTGCAAGGTCTGGAACTTAATTTTCATGACTAAGAATTACTGTAAAAAAAATCGTCTAACCAGGAAACTTTTTTTAATCAACAGACTGAGCATAATATCCAAAGAAAGGAGAACAAGCACATCCAAGACAAAAAGTCTGGCAAAAACTTCTCAGGTATTTGTAGTCAAAATGTAATCTTACTTTTTAAATAAAGGCTGCTTCAGAGTGACTGGAGGTTCTTAGAAGAAAATGCAGTTACCTTCACCCCCCACTTCCATTTCAGTTCTGTTAAGTAAACATGTATTAAGGGTCTTTGATGTCCAAGATACCAAAATAGGTAATTGCGACACACAGATGAGTCAGACCAGTGCCTTGTCCTCAAAGAGCCTTCAGACTACTGAGAGAGAAGCTCAAAAAGGTATCTATTGAATAAAATGTGGTGAGTGCACAGAAGTTTTCCCTTGTGTTATGGGACCACAGAGGATGGACACTTGTCCCAACCAGGAGTTCAAGAATGGCTTTTGAAAGAAAGGGTCATCCAAGTTTTCCAAGGTATCAAATTACTTTTTCTATGCCCACACACTTTTTCTATGACACACTATGCCCACACTTTTTCTAACCCTCACAATTTAAGCAAAATGTGCTAAAGAATTTAAATGTCTCTGGATTTCCCTGAAATATCTAAAACAGGCTCACAAGTAATTCATCAACTTCTCGATTGCACTGCCCAAGGCAATTCAAAAAAAGAAAAAGGAAAAAAAAAAAAAAAAAAACCCAGTTACTTATTAGTAGCCCTAAGCAGATGTAGGGACTGAACTGGGACCACTCTTCCAAGGCCCTTGCAAAGCTGAGTAGAGCTTTCAGAAACAGCTGCCCAGGGTAAGTGCCAGCATATGACAGCACAATGTTCTTTTTTTTTCAAATCTAAAAATTACCATTCCAACCATCAGACTGGAAAGAAGACCAGGATGCAGGTTGCCATTATAATGGCTGCTTGCTGCTTGCCCTCTCGGTACATAGCACGATACTAGGTACTTCGGAGGAAAACAGAGATTGATCTGGAAGAACAAAGTCCAACCTCATAGAATTAACTGCCACTGGGCAAAGAGAAAGTGACTAGATCATTTGAAATATTTTATTCAATCAGCTGTCATTTTAAAAGCAAAACTGATTAAACTCACTCAAGTAAATTTTCAGTCTTACCTCATTCACATCTGCCCATTCATAAGGCTTAGTGAAATCCCCCTGGCTCCAAAACCAGAATGAAAAAGTATAAATAAGGAAAGCAGCAGACAACACTTTGTTTTAACAGATCTCAGCCACCTTGCTGCCATGAGGTTCTCCTGGGACATCCTAATTCTGAAAATGAAGGGGGCCCATTGGAAAAAATATCACCTAACCCAGCAATGTTTTCAGAGGCCAAGCCTCACTCAAATGGACCATCTGGTATGGTGGGTGTTTTAACAGCTGCTGCTTCACAAAGGGCTTCTCCGTTACCCATTCTTGCCAGAGCTGCTGGCTCTCTCTAGCTTATTTCCTCTCAGGCTTTTCTTCTTTGGAGACTGGTGTTTGTGCAAATCTGGTGCTCAGTTAATTGTATTTATTTTAGGCATTTTCTACTTTGTATGTGTTAGGCTAGTTTGGGAGACATCATGCTGCTTTGGGGGCCCAGCTACAAAAATTTTAAAATAAGTTTTCATACTTTGAAATATGTATAACTGTGTGTCTGTGCATGTGTGTGAGCATGTGTGTGTGCATGAGTGTGTTTTGGAATTTGAGTGTTGCAAATAATAAGTCCCTCAGAGTGTGTTTTGTTTGTTTTCCAGAGCACTAAGGGCTTTTGGAGTTTGGTTAATTTCCATGCCAAGAGCTCTGAGGAGTCAAGAGGCAGCACCTCCTCTGGGAAGCCAGTGGAGTTCTCTCCAGGGATGCTCAGTGAAAAACAAAATAAAAAATTATACAGTGCACAGAAACTCACCAGCACCCTGCCAAACCAGACCCAGGAATTTGCCACTTATTTCTTGGAATTTAGATTGTGCTGGGCTTTGGCGGCTTTCTGTTTCTTTGCCTAGTCTTTGTTCTGTAATTATTGAAAATTAGACCTGATTTTGCTTGGCTTCCCTTGGTTTTCAAGCATGATCATTGTTATTATTTTAAACAAAGGTCAACTCTCCCACTGATTAGGCAAAGGAGAGAAGCATCTATTTTTCTGGTGGCAGTAGGATGCTCGGTTCAGTTTCTATAGTTAGCGTGAAGGAATGGGGAAAATTGAAAGTAAAAAGGCATATTTAAGTATCTCTATAATGTGAACGTAGTGTTAGAAGAGGTTTCTATACCATACTAAACACATTTGAGAGGGGATTTTTATTCTAAGGCTTAAGTCAGCTCCAAGCTCTTATTTCTCCTTAAAGGAGAATTCTCCAATCCAATGGCATCTAAACAGAATCACACCATATATGTACAGATATACATATACCTCAAGAAAAGGAAACATGTAAAAATGTCCTTTTTTAATCTGGGCTAATAAATTCCGATTACAGTATCAATAGTTTTAAAGTAAAGGAAAGGGCTTCATTAATGTGAATTTTACAATTACAGGCTCTGGAGTCACAAACAAATTACTTTTACAAATTACATTTTAGCAGTTAGTCCACTTAGAAAAGAACTATTATAATGAAATTCAATTGAAAAAGGTAAACAGCATGATGGATGTAAGATTCTACATTAAAGAAGATGTCAAAATAGAAAGTTCATCTTCACTCCACCTAGATGTAACTTAGAATTTTCATGCAGTGGTGGAGAGAGAAACCAGTGAGGGGAAGGGAAGGATTATGAAAGGACTAGAGTAGTAAAGCAGAAGGGAAAGAAGCTAAGTTGATTTTTTGGAGGACTTGCGGGTCGGGGAGGGGCAGGGAATGTTCGTATAACCAGTTGGAGGTGGACATGACAAATGCATGTTTGTAGGGGCCCAAAATGCAAGAGAATATACAGTGGTCTCCCTTGAGCTTTGAAGTGAAAAAGCCAAAGGTCTGAACTCAGTCTCAGTCATTTACCAGCTATGAAGCTGGGCCAATCACTTCTCAGAGCCTTATTTCCTCATGTGAAACACATGAGACAAGCATTTCTTTCTTGAAGCTTTGTATGAGGATTAAATAACATAACTGGCAAATGGGTTAGCATGGGGTCTGGCACATAGCAGACAGTCATTACATATTAATTTTCTTCCTTTCTGCTTTCTCTGCCCCAGTGCTCACCACTACCACTTGAACTGAAAGTGAGAGTTTGGAAATTTCGTCATCTGAAAGAACAAATTCCATAAACCATGGGTACACTTTACAGCAAAGCTATACAGTGTCTAATAGAGTCAGCCAGCCGTCACTCTCATCACCTATTTTTTTTTTTAATTAATTAATTAATTTATTTATTTTTGGCTGTGTTGGGTCTTCGTTTCTGTGCAAGGGCTTTCTCTAGTTGCGGCGAGCGGGGGGCCACTCTTCATCGCGGTGCGCGGGCCTCTCACTGTCGCGGCCTCTCCTGTTGCGGAGCACAGGCTCCAAACGCGCAGGCTCAGTAGTTGTGGCTCAC
The DNA here is from genome assembly GCF_009873245.2 of Balaenoptera musculus. Lineage (NCBI taxonomy): Eukaryota > Metazoa > Chordata > Mammalia > Artiodactyla > Balaenopteridae > Balaenoptera > Balaenoptera musculus. The sequence goes on from NC_045802.1 coordinate 52,423,369, forward strand.
GGGCCCAGTTGCTCCGCGGCATGTGGGATCTTCCCGGACCAGGGCTCGAACCCGTGTCCCCTGCATTGGCAGGCAGATTCTCAACCACTGCGCCATCAGGGAAGCCCTCATCACCTATTTTAATAAGACTATTTCGAATCAGTCTCTTGCTAGGAATTCTGTAAGCGAGCTACAGTGCTTCTAATCAGTGTTACTGATTATACAAGGTTTCTGGAAAGTGGAAGAATCGTGAAAAGTGCAGAGCTGAAGCTGGTTCAGTTCAGTGGAAGAACAACTGTGACATCTAAAGGCAGACGGCCAGGATGAAACACAACGCTAGTCCAGAACTATGAAAAAAGCCAGTGTGCAAATGGCAAATGTCATTACTGTGCACTGAAATAGGGGCTAAACATTCTTTTCTGCTATTTCTTTTAATGTACTTTCCTATTCAGTACAGATCCCTTCTGCAATAAAACCACGAAGTCTTTCTGAAAGTAAATATGTCCTTTCATTTATCACCACTTTCCACTTGCTTTTCACGACTTCGCTATCGAGAAGTCTGCAGTGCCACAAACCTTTGACTCGTGAGCTACCTTGATTAAGGCACAAAACGTTAAAAGCAAATTACTGTGAAAGTATGAAACAATTTGCACTTAATGTTTCAGTCATATCTGTAAAAAATATGACTTAAATATAGTTTTATTAATAATACATATTTTAATTAAACGGCTGGAGGTGCATCTAACAGGAAAAATTGAATCTTCTCTGGATTTCACATACTGGTATGATTCATGGGCAGTAAATATGCAAAGCTTTATGCCCATAAGGCAATCAAACTCCAAAGCTGATATGCATGTTTTTATCTAAAAGAATGAAATCTAGTAAGGGCTAGAAATAATAACAGACTGCCAGAGCAGTCTAATGAATTGGTTCTAGCCAACAGTATCCTTTCCCATATAATAAAATCATCATTTCAGCCATAATTACATCCACTCCGACATTTATTATGACTTCCATTATTCTCATTACACAAGGAAATCCTATACATGTATTTATGCATATTGAAAAACTGCACAAATATTAACAATAAAATCCTGGGGTATGAATGACCGCCTTCACAGAACAGAAATGTTTTCTATTACAGACTATTTAGGTGTTGCTTAGTTCCAGAAGGCCTCCACTTTACTCCTGCTGCTTCCCTGACATTTACCTAGTATATTACTTTGCTAGGGCTGCCATAATAAAGTACCACAGACTGGATGGCTTCAACAACAGAAATTTATTTGCTCACAGTTCTGGAGCCTACAAGTCCGAGATCAAAATGTCAGGATGACTGGTCTCTTCTGAGGTCTCTCTCCCTGGCTTGTAGATAGATGGCTGTCTTCTCCCTGGGTCTTCACATGGTCTTTTCCTGTGTGTGTGTCTGTGTCCTAATTTCCCCTTCTTATAAAGATGGCATTCATATTGGATTAGAGCCTATCCTATGACTTCGTTTTAACTTAATTACCTCTTTAAAGACCCTATCTCCTTATACCCATATTCTGAGATCCTGTGGGTTAGGATATCAACATAGGAATCTCAGGGAACACAATTCAGTCTCTAAAGCCTGGAAATTATTTTCCATTTGCAAAATGTTACGTTACCTATTTCTATGCCACTAGGCATTGGATTTTGCCCTAAAGATAAGCCTGGTAAATTTATAAAATAATGCAGAAGAGGTCAAATAAAAGCTATAAGGTTTTCATTTATTTATCTTTAATTTGAATTTCCCTGAAAAAAACTTCACTGCATTTGTAGTCATCACTGTAAAACACCTGAAAAATTAAAAGTGAAAAGTTGACTACTTTTTACTTGTTTTCATTTGTTCTCCTACTGGGAAGAAAAGTGATCTCCTAGAAGAGATTACTGCCTGGAAACTAACAATGTCATGAATAAAATGTCCTTCAAAAGCTAGTTAGCCACGGGTGAGGGAATATCAGCCCTCCTAACTTTATGCCTGACCCAACTGTGACTAGGGGCCACAGGTGTCATCATCACTGAAGCCATGCTGAGGATGCCTTGCAGGGACAGAGCAGGCTTGGCATTGCCTTCTTCAAGGTGCCCCAATGATCCGGAGAGTGTGTTTGAAGCCCTATTATTAGATGCATACACATGTATAATTGTTATGTCTTCCTGATGAATTGTCTATCATTATATCTCTATCTCTGATCACACTGAGTCGTAAAATCTATTTAATCTGAAGTTTTAAAAAGCCACTTTAGTCTTGATATGCTTACTGTTTTCATGGTATATTGTCCCACAATTTACTTTCAACCTGTGTTCATATTTAATATGTATGTCTCGTAGGCAGTATGTAGTAGGGTCTTGTTTTTATCTACTCAGTCATCCTCTATTAATTTTAGTGTCTCAGTCATTAACAGTCATTAACATTTTATACAATTATTGATATGCTTGGATTTAGCTCTACCATTTTGTTGTTTTCTATTTGTCCCTTTGTGTTTTGTTTCTATGTTCCTTTTTTGATGTCTTCTTTTTGGTTATTTGAAAAACTTTTATTATTCTATTTTAACTTATCTACTAGTCTTTCTGCAATATCTCTCTGTATTATATTTAGGGGTTACTCTAGGTGTTATAATATATGTATCTAACCTTTCACAGTCTACAGAGAGTTAATATTTACCATCTCCTGTAAAATGGAAAAACCTCAAAATAATACAGTCTTTTTATAGATATAATAACTGCTTTAAAGTCTTTGTTTATAGTCAACATCTGAATCATCTTGGATTGGCTTTATCTTGATTGTCCATTCTGTTGATTGTCCTTTCTCTTGAGAATTGATTACATTTTCCTGGGCTTTTTGTATTTAATTTTGGATTGTATGCTTGACCTTATGAATGTTACATTTTGTACATTTTGTACATTGTAATAGGACTCTGGGTCCTATTACAACCCAAAATATTATAATTGTTTTAGCAGGCAATCAACTCATTTAGGTTCAGATTATACATTTTGTCTCACCTTCTATGAGCAGTGGTTCAAATTTCAGCATTAAGTCTCTAAGTCTTGGTATGCTGGTTTGGGTCTGAACCACACATGCATAGTTTAGTTTAGGGGTTAATCTGAGACCTGTGTGCATTCACACAGAAATAAAGGGATCTGCTTTTCCAGCTCTCCTCCCTCCAACATTCCCCCATACTCTCTGGCCCACAGATGCTCCTTTCTCTGGTTATTCTATCCAGAAAGACAGGGTTTTTATCAGAGCTCTGCAACTGAGGCCTACCCTCAGGACAAAGTCATAAAAGAAAAAAAAAATAAATGAAACAAGGAATAGCTCATTGTCTCTCCCCCCCATGAATTGCCCCTTCACAATCTGCCTGCTTTTGTTAATTTTGATTCTTGGGTCTTTGATAGTTGTTTTCTGTATTTCTCTCAGAGTTTTTAGTTGTAGTCAGTGGATAAGATGGGCTGTAGTGGAGTTGTATCACCTTAATGAGACAAAAATTCCCTGACTTATCTAGAAGTTTCCTTTGGGATACAGCAAGGGAGACAAATTGTGAGGTCTTTTCCTGTGTAGCTGCCCTCCCTCCACCTGGATCATTCAAGAACCCCAGAACTTACCTGCAATTAGCAATGGATATGGAGCAAGATTGCCCAATAGCTCCACACTCACCTAAAGAGGGAGCCGACCCACCCAGCTCTTTGGTCAGGTTTAGGAGTAGCTGACTCCCTAATGGCCCAGATATATGCATTCAAGTAACTTTTTTGATATTATGGATTTAAATGTACTACTCTGATATCCAGGCTAATTTTAAACAAATCTACCCAACAAAAATAAGAGCAAATAAAGAACACAAAAACAAGTACCCTGAAAAATGACACTTTCAACCATTCAATAATCCCATTCAACCCAAAGAGCAAGCCACACGTAGACCAAAGTCAGGTTCAAAGATGAGGGGTTCATTTCTATGAGTTAGTAACTGTAATTATAAATTAGTAACTGTAATTATAAATTAGTACAAAGTCAGGGAAGTAACTGTAATTATAAATTAGTACAAAGTCACAGTATGAGTATAAGCAGGGCCTGAAAATTCAGCATTCATTCAACAAATATCTATTGAGCACTTAAGTTTGCCAGGCACTGTTCTAGGCATCAAAATTATCTTGAGAGCGAGATAAATGATAGATTCTGAAATTTGTTGCAAACTTCTCAGTAAGCAACAGTTCTCTTCCTCTCTTCTCAGACTGTGACATTATTATTTCTGCAATTCATCTTTTGATTTATTGCGATGTATTTTTCTGATTTGATTAGCGCGCTTTATATGAGGTTGCAGTGTAGTTACGAATATTCCCAAGAGGGTAGCAAGTCATTGATCTGATGTCAGGATGACGGCTCGGTGCACATAGGACTCTTCATTGACTGTTGCGGCCGTGAGACAGCTACTAGTAATTAGAATTACAGTGAATACGTACAGAAGTCCTAAAGAAAGTGGTCGAGCCAAGTCATCATTCCTTCTACCAGAACCAGAAGAGCAACACGGTGCTCTCAGCCCCTCCTCCTCAACCTCCCGCTTTTTTCCACTACTTGGAGTGCAGGAGGAGTTGGGTCTTGTTGAGTCTCCTGGCAGCAGCCTACAAGAGCCACTTCCAAGATCAGTAATCTGACAGTAGCCATCCTGATTCATCAGCCTGCTCTCCCCACTCCAGTGGCTGAGCTGGGTTTTCCAGGTCTTTGAGAAGTGTCATGCTTGTACACTCCTGAGAAAGAAGGGTAGAAACTCACTGATTCACCTGAGCATTAAACCAAAAATCAATGTTTGATAAGGTACAGCTGGCTAAGAAGTTGAGGGCCGATTCGGATATTTAGTGATTTACAACCACTGTATCAGCCCTCCTATTCGGCAGCTTTGGACTTTCTCCATTCTTTCCAGGGTCCTCGCTTTCTTTTGATAACTTTTAGTTCATATGAGTTCTTGGTTTCAAGACATTTAAAAATAGTTTTGGGTGCCATCATCCATTCAGTTAACATGTGTTGAGGACCAGTTTTGTGCCATGCACTGTGCTAGGCATGGGAATAAATAATAAAGAGAGAGAGACTGAACATCCCAGCAACCAGGGAGATTTAACCCTGGATCACAAATAGACTTGTTGAGACCCTGCGTCTTTTGTGCTCTGTCTTCTTCACAAAGACCTGCCAACCCCTGAGGCTGCTGTGGGGGATTGTTTGCTTCTCAACTCATATCCTCCTGTCTTCTCTGCCACCCCCTCCTCTGCCTCAGGAAGGGGAGACTGCTGCTGAGTCCTGCCAAAGTTTTTTTTTTTTTTTTTGTCACCATGTTCATTAAAAAGAAATTAAGTCCCAGACTTAATTCCTGCTCTCTCAAAGCCTACAGCATAACAAAGAGCTTATTCCACAGAAATTAAAAGCACAGAAGTTACAAAAGTACTAAGTTCAGATTTTTCATGTGTCCTAGATCAATGAAAGTAAGATGCTCTCCCCATGGACATTAATTCAATTTTAATTCTATTTGTATTAATAGTCTGTTTTTCTCAGGGAAGAAAGACAACATGACTGGAGGGGAAGTCTTCAAAAATCATCTCCCTTTCCCCCTCCCTGACCCCAACAGAAGGCGCCGAGTTAATCTGTGCTAATGAAAAGTTAAATTCCTTCAACTTGCCCTGACTCAGCTATCCAGAGCTCAAGCCCTTGTACGTACTAGATTCTCGTAACACAATGTACCTCTTCTTCTTCGCACTTATCACAGCTCACATTCAGCTTTTATTTGTATGAGTCCTTCATTAACGTCTATTTCTCTTCCTAGACTGTATATCCCATAAGGCTAGGGACTGCATTTTTTTTCTTTCTTCTTTTTTTTTCTTTTCTTTTCTTTTTTCCCCCTAACCATTACATCTCCAGTGCCAAGCACAGTAGTGGTATATTGTAGATGCTCGTTAATTTATCCAACAATTATCTATCCCTGAACTAACTAATTAATGCCCACATCTTCACCTTAGGAATCTAGTGGATGCATTAGATAGATAGGCAGTCGCTCTACAGGTACACTCTCCAGCAGTACGGATGGCAAGGAACATGCACATTTTACAGCTTAGCAGAGTAGGTGTTCAATTAATGCTCCATAAGCAATTCAATGATTGGCTGGCTGGCTGACTGATTGATCAATGCTGGGCTGACAGGAGAGAATCACAACCTCCAAGAACCTCCTCTGATGTTTAATTCCAGGAAATAAAGGCTGCACTGGTTGGCCCCAGTGGCTTTCTCTAGCCATGAATCAACTCTCAACCTCCAAGATCCCTGGAGAGAAGACAAAGCCCCAGAACCTGGAGGGGCCAGGTTCCAGGGAGACGGCAGAACCCACAAGTTGGCCCCAGTGCTTCTCCATAACTCCAGAAGACTCCTTAACTCTTTTAGCCCATTTCTAAGGGTTTCTCTAAATCCCCAGGACATTAAGAGACAATGTGCAAAAACTGTGGACGTTAAAGACGCAAGTTCTAGCTTTGCTTCAGACAATTAATAACACAGTGATCCTAGGCATATCACTCATCTTCTTTCCAAGTTAATTTCTTTACTGGTAAAATGCAGTGAATAATACTTCCCCTGGTCTTCCAGAGGGTGGATATGAGGTCAAAATGAGACAGTAATGTATAAAACAGACTGAACAAGCAGAATACTTGCAATCTAAACCAGAAGCCTCTTGGTTTGTCTTTTTTTTTTTCTTTTTCAATCTACCTCTTTAAAACTTCTCAGTGGACTCAATACAGGTAGCTATTCTCTTGTCTCTGGAGGAAAACCCAGGGACAGACCCATTATTTTGTAGGCCACTCTTAGATATTATAAAGTCCTGTAGATACTTTAGTTCACAAACCAAATGTCAATTCAGTAATTAAAATTGTCCAGTCTCATGTATTAATCAAAACTATGATTTTGATTTAAGAATTAAAAACGTTCTCCCCTTCCCAATAAAACCCTGTAGCATGCAGGCCCCTGACATGGTAGGAGAGGTGTGGTCTTCCTGTTCTCTTTCTCCATCTGATGTTTCCACTTCTTCCTAACTGAGCTGACTGCACGTAAGCTGCCTGCCCCACCTTGCAACAGGGTGTGAAGCTTCTCTCTCCCCTTTACTTACCTCCTCCTCTTCTCCCTCTCTTCCTTCCTTCCTTCCATGTTTCTTCTCTCTCTTACTTCTCTTCTCTTCCACTTGCCAGTCCTGTTTTTGAAAGAGAGAAAGGACAAATGAATGGGGACAGGATAGTTATTACTTGACTGGTACTGTCAATGATGGCCTCTCAATGTCTGGGCCAGAGAAATGTTTAAAGGGAAATTTCCCCATGTGGGTTACTTTCACACATTCTGCACAGATTCCCAAGCATTAGGTAGACTCCTGAAGTTCTCTTGACAAAGACAATGCATTTTATTCCTCCAGCCACTGTGCTCCCTCAACCCTCAGTTTGCTGGGAGGTACATGCCAGACTTTCTCTGTTGGAATCTCATTGCCTTTCCCTAGGAGTCCTCTTGAGCAGAATTTTCTAAACTTTCTATTACGGATGTTTGCAAGCATTCCCAAAGTAGAGAGAATGATACAGTGAACCTTCGTGCACCAAACATCCAGCTTCAACAATTATCAACATTTTTCTACCTCCCTTTTTTCCCTTGGAATATTTTAAAGCAATTCCCAGATTGTTTGTATGTATCTGTATTTTACTGAGTAAAATTCAAAATGGCTCCATGCCAGCTCCTGCATGACCCTCATCTGGTCCAAAGGAAACATTCATACACCCTAAATCCTGATCAACTCTAGGGTGCAGGTCAGTCCCCACCAGCAGCCACACTCCTTCTGCTGCCAAAATCATTCAACAGTACATCTCTCTTGCCGTTTGGATTTCCAAGGCAGCATGTCAGAACGCATACCCAAATACATGAGTTACGCAGTAAGCATTATGGGTAGATGTAATGAGGCCACTCTCCTCAAGCTTGGGTGTAGGAAATAGCACTTATCCACATCTTCACCCTGTAGACGATAGGATTCACAGAAAAGCTCTCTCTCTCCAGAAAAAAAATTTTTTACAAATAGCTCTCTCCATCTGTACTCTCTCAATAATTTTATACCCTCAGTGGATGAAGTAGTTCAAGAGACTTCTAACCAATTTTCTCATGCCTCCTTGGTAAATCCTGCATATGGTCCAACATATCCATTGGGATGTAGCAATTATTGTAACTTGATATCTTGCCTAAAACTTCAACTTAATATTCTGATTTAACTCACTTCCAAAGGAGTTGCACAGAGTACATGCCTAGCTGTATCTGTTTCAATGACACTGAAGCTACAAAAACTTTATTTTATCTTTTAGTATTTTTATTATCTTAAATTACAGTATTTGTAAATGTTTTTTCCCCTTATAGCTACTACCAAGTCACTTTATCCTGACACTAATCTGTCAGCAGTAGACTATTATTGGTTTCTCATTTAATTCTATTAGTACTCTTACTTTTGAAATTAAAACATGATTATCTGCAGAAAGGGCTATGCTCATTGACATTAAACATGATTAGTCTCTGAGCAAGTGATTAGTTACAATTATGTCCTATTGTTACAGTTCCACTGAGATTTTCAACTTAACTCATGAAATACAGCTAAAACTAACTGAATCATTGTGTGACAATGAATAAATTCACATTCTCCTGGTTAATTTCCTTCTTGTATAGAGAAACATGCAGATATGGGAGGGATACAAGACCCCTTAGCCTTCTTCCCACCTTATCCTTCTTTCTAAGTTTTACTCTCATACAAATTTAGACTAAAGTGGCTAGTCATTGAAGCTATAATTCCCACAAGTAGCATTGCCAAAGTTCTGCCAGGGACTTGAGGAGAGATTCAGGCAATCATTTTCTCCTTCCCAAAGGTTTTCTGATCTACACAAGATGTCAGGCTCCCCAGGGCAGAAGTAGTGCTTACCTTACTCCCTTCTATACCCATGGCCTGATCTAGTGTCCAATACTTGACAGGTCCTCAACAAATCTGTGTCAAATGAATGTGTATATTGAACAATCAGGACTAGTGAAATTTAATTATAATACAACCTAATTTTGTCTCCTACTAGCCCTTTAAAATATATGATGCAGGGAAAGATTCCCCCCTCTTCCGTTTAAAACCTTGGGCAGTCTTTTATGACTATGCCAGTCACTCTCAGGTAATTCAAAGTCCTACACTGACTTTAAGTCACCAAAACTACTCTCAGCTCTGCACTTTGAATTTGTGGTCCCATGTTGTTGCCAAAGCTTCCATCTTTATTTCAAGTTATATCTTCATTTTGGGGTCTGCTGCAGGGAGAAAGTTCTGACAGGTAAGGGGTGTGGTCAGCTTTTTCTGTCTCTCCCTGCTGCTTCTTTCTCATTTCGTTACACAAGGTTTCTGACTATTCTGGGGAAAAGAAGCAGGAAGGGAGGAGAGGGACTTGGAGCAAGAACTTCTTATTTAACAAGCCAAAAACTGAGAGACAACACATACAAGCGACAAAAAATTAGTATCCAGATACATTTTTTTAATTCATGGGACAGGAATAATAAAGAAAGGACTAACACCTATTAGAAAAATGAGGAACAGGCAGGAATAGACATTTTACCAGAAGAGAAAACATAGATGGCCAATAATCATATAAAAATAGAATGAAAATTGGTACAACCACTTTAGAAAATAATTCAGCCTGACCTACTAGATGAGAAAATGTATATATAGTATGATCCATCAATTTCCTTCTTAGACAATATTCAGAAGAAACCCTTATATATGTGCATCAGAAGACATGAACAAAAATGTTCATAGGGGCTTCCCTGGTGGCGCAGTGGTTGAGAGTCTGCCTGCCGATGCAGGAGACACGGGTTCGAGCCCTGGTCTGGGAGGATCCCACATGCCGCGGAGCGACTAAGCCCGTGAGCCACAATTGCTGAGCCTGCGCGTCTGGAGCCTGTGCTCCGCAACGGGAGAGGCCACGATAGTGAGAGGCCTGCGCACCGCGATGAAGAGTGGCCCCCGCTCGCCGCAACTAGAGAAAGCCCTCGTACAGAAACGAAGACCCAACACAGCCATAAATAAATAAATAAATAAATAAAATTTTTAAAAAAATGTTCATAGCAACCATATACGGTGCAGCAAAAATGTGTGAAAAATCCAATGCCTATTGACAATAGAATGGGTTGATTGTGGAATATTGATACCTCACATAGTATTAATAAAATACTAAGCAGTGAAAATGAAAAACTGTAACTACAAGCATTAAAATGAATCTCAAATGTCTAATGAGATCAAAAGTAAAACATCACAATAAATATACAGGAATAACTACACATATGATAAAATCATGAATAAAAGCGAAGGAGTGTTAAGTATACAATTCAGGATAATGGTTCACTCTGGGAGGGAGGGAGAGAGACGTCGTGCTCCAGAAAGATCAAGATATTGGTATTGTCCTATTTGGCAAGCTGGGTTCGTTGAGTATATGGATATTCCTCTTCTAATTATTTTAAATTACATGTATGTATTATTTTTACTTTTTTTTTTTTTTTTTTTTTTTTAATAGGGAGCATTTTCTTTTTTTTTCAAATTTTTTTTTTATTTATTTATTTTATTTATGGCTGTGTTGGGTCTTCGTTTCTGTGCGAGGGCTTTCTCTAGTTGTGGCAAGTGGGGGCCACTCTTCATCGCGATGCGCGGGCCTCTCACTATCGCGGCCTCTCTTGTTGCGGAGCACAGGCTCCAGACGTGCAGGCTCAGTAATTGTGGCTCACGGGCCCAGTTGCTCCGTGGCATGTGGGATCTTCCCAGACCAGGACTCGAACCCGTGTGCCCTGCATTGGCAGGCAGATTCTCAACCACTGCGCCACCAGGGAAGCCCTATTTTTACTTTTTTGCATATATATTACATATGTCAATTTTTTAAAGGTTAAAGAAAGTAAAACAAAGAAAGAAAATAATCTAAACAATTCAGCTCAAGTTTACTGAATCAATAATGATTTAATTCTCTACTTTCACCAGTATAGGCACACATTCTCAAGTAAGCTCAAGGGAGATGATAGAGAACAAGAACAAAGGCTGTCACATTTTGCCCAGACAAATGCTTATGAAGTACATAATGACCCTCTGGGTCATATAGCACCGAAATCTATATAACATATCATGTAAGACAAAAAGAAACTATGCAGAGTTGTCATCAGGATTCTTTGTAAACACTGCCAGTGGAAAGAAAGCTTACTATGAGTTAAATGGAGTCATTCTCCACCTCTTTTCACACTCCATGTCCCTTTATGGCCAATGTCCTGTGGTCAACAGCAGAAAACAACCTTTGACAGCAGGCAGAACTAACCTTTATGCCCAGTTCTATGACACACTTATGTGACCTTGGACAAGTTCTCCTCTAGCTCTCTGTGCCTCTTTTCCGTCATCTGTATAATGAGAATAATGCCTAAACTACAGGGATGGGAAGGTTAAGTGGCACCATGTATACATGGCAGAGAGTGCCAACGTGCTCATTAGGTACAAAGAACTGAGAGCTGTTACCATCGTTATCGTAAGCACCAGCATCATCACACACCACCACGTGATTGGCAGAGAAGAAGAAGCGAAAGTATGTATTAATTAACTTTCACAAACATGGTTTAATATGAACTTTAAGGGTTGCTCAGAGCATCTTTGCAGTTCTGTAAATTTTTAAAACCTCATAATATATATATAAATCTATATACATATATATGTATATATATAAAATTACTAATGCAGACTCTATAAAAATCCTATTATATTTATTATATGTTCATACACCAAGCACCTGAACTAATAAAATGGTATCAATGGCTATTTACATTAATTTATCATTGTAAACTAGACCTTTAATTTCCGTAATAAAAAAGAAAGTGGCTTCTGCAATTTCCCATTCTTATTTTCCTATGGAATACAGTAGCTCTAATATAATATATGACTTTGTGAATATTTCCTGGGCTGCTAATATTTTATCTAATATTGTATCTTATGTTTTTTGATCTCTGACCCCCGTTGATACTCCCAGAACCCTCATGAGCAATGTTTGCTACGATAACCCTTGGTAGAAGAAGCAGGACTAAAATCGAAGTTAAATCATCCATGGCTAGAATCTTCCAAAGAGGCCTCTCAGGGTCAGGAGTGATTTTTTCCATGTATATTTCTCCACTTAAAGAATGTTTCTTAAATATTTGATTCATCAGGACTGAAATATATGTTTTATTTTGAAATAGATCACTAGTAAACACTGTAGAGTACAAATATGACCCTAAATTCTTCTTGTTTTTTTTTTTTTTTATTTCCACATTGTTCATTATATCAATATATATTCTTACACCCTCTGGGGAACAACAAAATGGAACAACAAGAGCACAGAAGAAAATTATGAGACAATACAGCTTTAAAAGATGACAAAGGTAATTTATTGACAGAAGAAGAAATAGAAAAACATTATTTTTAAAATTAAATTGAATCGCTGCCTCAATATTTACAAAAGGTGATGAGCATTTGAAACCAAAAATGGATATACTTTCCTCAAGGGAGAAAAAAGAAATATTAGAGAGAACTGGGATCAGGCGAAGACCAGATTATGAAGAATTATAACACATTAGGAACAAACACAGGAGGTTATGATATAAATGGTAAATGGGCAGAAAAGGATTTAAACAGTCAATGGAAGCAAAAAAAGAAAAGACATTAGCAAAAAGAAACATCACAGCCTTTAGTACAAAGAAGGCCAAAAAATCACTTGGGTAAGCTTCAATTTAGAAGAAAGAACAACTGGAATTATTGCTCAGTGACAACTTTAAAATACCAAACTATACCAAGCTTCCTGAGTCTACTAACCAAATCAATCACTGAGTAAAACTAATAATGTAACATCCCCACCTACCTGCCAAAGGACAAGTGGCTTTCAACTTCCAATTCACAGCAATAGCTTCCTGCACCTCAACAGTCTCCATTCTTTCTCCCATCCCCACTACCTACCACTTTCCTCCTCAATATCAATACATTGTTTCTAAAATGTAAATTTGATCCTAAGAGTTTCCCATTTAAAATTCTTTGCTGGATCTCCATTAGCAACAGGTAAAGCCCAAGTAAAGCCAAATTCCTCAACTCAGGATTGTCCTTGATTCTTTCTCTACTTGTCTTTCCACTCTCCTTCGCTTTCACTTCCACAGTGGTGCTTGGCCCTCCAGCTAGACTGAAACACTCACAGCTGCCAAATGCAGACATTCCTGTTTCTCTGCCTGCCGTTGTGCCTGCTTCTTCCCTCCACCTGGAATATCCTTCCTCCCCCTGTCCATCTGGAAAAGTTCTCACCCTTCAGGACTCAGAACCTCTGAAAGGCAGTGAGCCTGCTTCTCTCTTCTTTGCACATCCCTAGGACATAGCAAGGTGCCTGGCACAGAAAAGGGGTTCAGTAAATGCACATCAGATGCATGACAACAAGTAATCTTCAAAGATTTCATTAACAGGTTCCTCATTTTCAGCTGCCACTTCAGTTCAGAGTAAATCTGTTTTCTTTTTCCTGAAGAACTGAGATGTCATGGCTTTAGGCATCCTACCACAAACATATCAAAACTGAGAAGGTGACAATGAATAATGGGTGGATGTAGGAGGGTGCGGGAGGAGAGATAGTAGTAGACTAGGAAGAGCTGTCTCTTACTAGTTATATGACTTGGCTCAAATTACTTAAAATTTCTCAGCCTCAATAGCCTTATCAGCAAAATGGTGATACTCACACAGGGAATCGTTATGATTACAAAATGTGATTTTGAAACTGCTTGTTTGCTTCTTTGCTTGTTTGTTTGTTTCTAAAGACATCACCTCTCCTCCACTTCTGATTAATTCTGGTCAATGAGTTCCCTCATTTGTGGTCTATTTTTATACGTTCAAATAGGTCAGGGTTATTATCCTATCATCCCCAGGGTTTTGGTACTGCAGTAGCCCTTGAGATCAGAGTCATAGGTAACTGGTAGCATTAAAAGGTTAAGAATTTGTTCTTAATCAAACAGTAAGACAGTAATGGTACTACAAATAGAACCACATTTTTTATATTCTCATTTCCTTCCATGGAAATGAGCATACTTTTCATTTGCTAATGAACTACACGAAGGTCATAGCCATCGTCATGCTGAAATAGACACTCATCAGGTAATGCACTACAGAAGTGTCTATAGGTGGAATAATTATTTAATCAATCAACTCACCATTAAGTGAGTGCCTTGTCTACACAAGGCATTTTGCTTCATCATGTAGCAGACACAAAGAAGTATAAGACACATTCCCCACAGTCGCAGAGCCCAAAACAGATGAACGTACACTTTGAAAAAACAATTATCCCTTATAATATAATATCTAAAGGACAGCTAAACAGAATTGCCCATGAAAATATATACTGATATGTTTTTGTCAGATGTGGTATTATCGATATGTTCAATGATTCAGCCTTAAAGAAACTTTTTTGGGTGGTTTAAAATCATCCGAGGTAGACCTAGGCCCAAAGCTTCAGCCTGGACTTATTCAGTCATTTACATCTTCATTCATTCATTCACATCTTCATTCATTCATTCAACTGTAATGGGTTGGCAGCATGTTTATTACCAGAATTCCAGGAAGTCATAAAAAGTCATACCTACCTGGCTGTTAACACGGCAGGGAGAGTCATGGGTTAAGGAATTAAGGCAGCAGAGAATAAGAAGAAAACCAGGAAGAAAGAGGATGGGAGGCTGTGAGTAACATGATCCCTCCCTAAGGTCCTCAAGACTTTAGTAAAATTAACAAACTCATGAAATCATAACTGAGGTAGGATTTTTGAGAGAAAATAGAAAAAGATGGGACATAGGGTTAACCAAGATGACAGGCTACTATGCAGAAGCAGAGAGAGAAGGGACCAATGCGTAAATAATGGCTAGAATTAGAAGGAATTGCAGGAAGAATGCTAGACCTCCAAAGGCCATGGGTGGCAAAAGGACAGTGAGGCCCCAGTGACATCTGGGTTATATATCAAGTATGTATTAAGCACCTACTATGTGCCAGGAACTGCAGTTGGTGCTAGGAATAAAAGGACAAACATCCCCTGATTTTACAGTGGTTATAAACTAGTTGGAGACACAGAGAATGGAATAAGTGATTATCCTAAGAGTGGTGAGTGTGTTAAAACAGGGCTATGGTTTGAATGTTTGTGCCTCCCAAAATTCATATTTTGAAATCCCAACCTCCAATGTGATGGTATTAAGATATGGGGCTTTGGGGGATGATTAGGTCATGAGGAAGGAGCCTTCATGAATGGGATTAGTGCCCTTAAAAAAGAGACCAAACAGAGATCCCTAGCCCCCTCCACCATGTAACACAGTGAAAAGATAGCTACCTATGAACCAGGAAGTGGGCCCTCACCAGACAACAAAGCCAGTGACACAGTCTTGGACATTCCAGCCTCCAAAACTATGAGAAATAAATGCTTGTTGTTGATAAGCCATCCAGTCTATAGCATTTTATTATAGCAGCCCAAATAGACTAGGAGAGAGGCAGTGTGATGTGCAGATGAACATAAAGGAGAAAGGACACTTGTGGAGGAATGCTTTCTGGAGCAGATGATATCTAAAGACAATAAACTCCAGAGGGAGTGAGAGAGACCTATGTTAAAATCCTAACCCCTCCACATAAAGGCTCCATGACATCGGGAAAATGCTTAAAGTCTCTAAGCCTCAGATTCTTCATGTGTGAGAATGGGATAAAATTTCTCATCTCACAGGGTTGCAGAGAAGATAAAGTGGGAGGATGTATTTGAAGCATTTATCAGAGTGCCTGGCACATGGTAAGCAGACTCTGTCTGCTGTCATTAACATTGTTTTCATTGACATTATTGCTGGTGTTGCTTTTGTTAAGCAGAGACCTGAAGGATAAAGAGCAGTAAGCTAGTTAATAAACAAGAGTGTTCTAGTTAGGAATTCCAGTATGCAAAGACACAGAACCAAGAAAGCATGGTGTGTTCAAGTAACTAGAAGAAATTCATTGTGGCCAGAGAAGAGAGTTGGAGGGTTGAGAATAAAAATGATTTGGAAGCCACTGGATCTGCATTTTCAGAACTGTGGCTCATTACTAACAGGGAGGTCTTGTAAATGTTTTCCAAAACTAGAGAAGGGTCGGTGGAGACGGAGAGTGATGGAGTGCTTTGAGGAATATTTTAGAACTTGGGAATTAGAGGTGGAGGTGGGGACAGAGAGTAGAGGAGTCAAGGACAACTCCCTATTTCTGGTTTGAGCAAGGAGAGTAGCCTAATTCCTTGAGACAGGTAATACTGAGGGGAAAGAATCCTAGGGTAACATCTTAGGCATGGTGGGTTCACTCTGGTTGAATTTCAGTGGAGGTGCTTGTAGGATCTCCAGGTGGAACATCTAGTAGGCAGGTACATATGTGAATCTGAAGCTCAGGAGAGAGAGCTGTTTGACAGTCATCAGCAAAAAGATGATAATTAAAGCCAAGAGAATGTTTAAAACTACCCAGAGAATATGTGCAGAGCAGAAAAGGGTCCAAAATAGACAATGAAAAAAAAACGCATTTAAGAAACAGGTAGTTTTTTTTTTTAAAACTAAGAATTATGTAAAGGAAGATACTTTCTAAAACACCATACTATTAGAAGAGTAATTTTCTTTCCTAGACAAACCACATGCTGAAATTAAATGAGTATCATCTCTGACTTATTGTTAATTTCAGTAAAAAATTATTTAAGCATATAACTGTTTATTATGATCTTTGTAGCTATTTTCTGTAATAGTTTGTATCATACAAGTAATTTCCTTCTATTTCTTTTATAGTTAACATTCTTTATGAAATAATTGCTGATTTTTTAAAAGTGACTAACAACTATAACTATAATCATATGAGTTATCTCATTTAATTTTTTGATGTTGTTATGGTATTGAATCATTCATGCATTCCTGGACTAAACCCTACTTCTCATATTTCTTATGACTCATATATTAGCATTTTATTGAGACCATTTATTTGTATCATAAGTCAAATTTTTATCTGTATTTTCCATTTTGTACTATTTTAGTAAGCTTTTAGGTGATTTCCACTTACTCAATAAAATAAAAAATATTAAATAATTCGTATAAATATTAGAAAAAGAACAACAAAAATGTCTTTACTTGACCCATGAAACTCTACTATCAAGCTGCAATAAGAAAATTTGGGAAGACATCGTGGTGCAGAATAAATACACAAAAATCAATTGCTTTTGTCTATACTACTAGTCACCATTTATTATTTGAAATGGTAGAGTGTTCCATTCATAAAAACCATGAAACTTATAACTTACCTAGGAATTAATTTAATAAGAAAGATATATGACCTATAGGAAGAAAGCTAAGAAGTCTCATTAAAAGATGAAGAAAAGAACTGAACAGAGAGACAGACCGTGTTCTTGGATGGGAAGACTTGGTCTCATAATGTGGCCAACCCTTACCAAATGCAATGCAACTTCAGTCAGAATTCCAATTTGTTTTTTTTAGTACTGAGCAAAATTATTTTAAATTTCATATAAAAAATACAATTTTGAGATAGCAATAAAATCTCTACTATAAAACCACCATTAAAATAAAGCATACTATTAAAACTATAAAAAGTATTAAAAACTTTTATAATCAAAACAGTCTAGATTTGCACAAGAATAAAATAGAAAAGTAGAAGAAAGTAGAAAGTCAAGAAATATATCCACTTATATAATAATGTAATGTATTACAAAATACATTGGCATTTCCATTCACAGGGAGAAAAAATAGTTTTTTGGGTGCTGATGTTAATCTAAAAGAAAAAAACAAACTTAGGAGAGTCCAATTTATTTCACATACAAAACAAAGAAAAATTTTTTTAATATTTCTATAACCTTGGCATGTTACAGAACTTTTTTTTTTAAAGTTTTTTTTCAAGTGACAGCTGTTGTTGTTGTTGTTGTTGTTTTAATTAATTAATCAATTTATCCTTGGCTGAGCTGGGCCCCCGCCACTGCACGCGGGGCCCTCCCTACCCGCAGTGAGCTGGGGCAACTCCACTCCGCGGCGCACAGGCCCCCCACCAACGCGGCCTCCCCTGCCGCAGAGCACGGGCTCCAGGCACACAGGCCTCAACAGTCATGGCTCACGGACCCCAGTGTGCAGGCTCCACAGCTGTGGTGCACAGGCTCTGCCACTCCGCGGCACGCGGGACCCCCCCGGCCCAGGGCCTGAACCCATCTCCACCAAATCGGCAGGCAGACTTCCCACCACTGTGCCACCAGGGAAGCCCTAGAGAACTTCTTAAACAAAGAAAACCTAGAAGCCATAAAGGGAGAGAAACATAATTTTCTTATATGTATCTTTTTTTGGTGATTACATGACAGGAGATATAAACAAAGCCAA
The DNA here is from genome assembly GCF_009873245.2 of Balaenoptera musculus. Classification (NCBI taxonomy): domain Eukaryota; kingdom Metazoa; phylum Chordata; class Mammalia; order Artiodactyla; family Balaenopteridae; genus Balaenoptera; species Balaenoptera musculus. Next base: position 52,441,796 of record NC_045802.1, read on the forward strand.
AATATACACTACAGAAAAATATTTGTAACTTATAAGAAGGATAAAAGGTGTAATGGATATCTATAATTTGTGATACCTAAACTCTTTTGAATATTCATACTACATATTAATAGCTTTCCACATTACCAATTTTAACCCACCTTCATACAGTGGAATTCAGAAACCCCACTTTCCCAGTACCCCTTGCAGATGGGCCACAGCCATCCTACCTGTATTCAGCCAATTACATACAGCTGCATGAATCTTAAGATTCAGAACTAAACCACCTGAGGGAACAGGCTCTGTGAGGTTAACTGATTTTGCAGGAGCCAAGAGGGGTTGAGAGGGCATCAGAGGCCACACCACAGTAGTGAATGTTCTCCCCAGGCCAGTTCTTCAGTGCTGTTTCGTGTGCTGCTCCTGAAAAATTGGTCTCAAGTGTGTTTATCAAGACCTTCTACTGATTCTGTGAGCTGCCCAATATCGTTCAGCAAATTCCTGACTGCCTACACCAGCCAGTTTCCACTGTTACCAACTGAAAGCCCATGATAAAGTTGGATTTATTCCAGGGAGGCAAGGATGGTTCAACAGAAATCTGTTGCATTTTATATACTAATAATAAACTATCAGAAAGAGAAAGTAAAAAAAAATCTCATTGTAATTGCAACAAAAAAAATAAAATACCTAGGAAAAACTTAACCAAGGAGGTGAAAGACCTAAACTCTGAAAACTATAGAACACTGATGAAGGAAACTGAAGATGATACAAAGAAATGGAAGATATCTATCCCATGTTCTTGGATCAGGAGAATTAACATTGTTAAAATAGTAATACTATCCAAAGCAATCTACAGATTGAATGCAATCCCTATCAAAAAACCCGTGACATTTTCCACAGAACTAGAATAATCCTAAAATTCAGATGGAACCATAAATGACCGTGACTTGCCAAAGCAATCTTGGGAAAAAAAGAACAAAGTTGGAGGGATCACCATCCTAGACTTCAGACTATACTACAGAGCTACAGTAATCAAAATAGCATTATATAGAGGGCAGACAGCAGAAGCAAGAAGAACTACAATCCTGAAGCCTGTGGAACAAAAACCACATTCACAGAAAGATAGACAAGATGAAAAGGCAGAGGGTTATGTACCAGATGAAGGAACAAGATAAAATCCCAGAAAAACAACTAAATGAAGTGGAGATAGGCAACCTTCCAGAAAAAGAATTTGGAATAATGATAGTGAAGATGATCCAGGACCTTGGAAAAACAATGGAGGCAAAGATAGAGAAGATGCAAGAAATGTTTAACAAAGACCTAGAAGAATTAAAGAACAAACAAACAGAGATGAACAATACAATAACTGAAATGAAAAATACACTACACGGAATCAATAGCAGAATAACTGAGGCAGAAGAACGGATAAGTGACCTGGAAGACAGAATGGTGGAATTCACGGTTGCGGAACAGAATAAAGAAAAAAGAATGAAAAGAAATGAAGACAGCCTAAGAGACCTCTGGGACAACATTAAATGCAACAACATTCGCATTATAAGGGTCCCAGAAGGAGAAGAGAGAGAGAAAGGACCCGAGAAAATATTTGAAGAGAATATAGTCGAAAACTTCCCTAACATGGGAAACGAAATAGCCACCCAAGTCCAGGAAGTGCAGAGAGTCCCATACAGGATAAACCCAAGGAGAAACATGGAGAGACACATAATAATCAAATTGGCAAAACTTAAAGACAAAGAAAAATTATTGAAAGCAGCAAGGGAAAAATGACAAATAACATACGAGGGAACTCCCATAAGGTTAACAGCTGATTTCTCAGCAGAAACTCTACAAGCCAGAAGGGAGTGGCATGATATACTTAAAGTGATGAAAGGGAAGAACCTACAACCAAGATTACTCTACCAGGCAAGGATCTCATTCAGATTCCATGGAGAAATCAAAAGCTTTACATACAAACAAAAGCTAAGAGAATTCAGCACCACCAAACCGGCTCTACAACAAATGCTAAAGGAACTTCTCTAAGTAGGAAACACAAGAGAAGAAAAGGACTTACAAAAACAAACCCAAAACAATTAAGAAAATGGTCATAGGAACATATATATCGATAATTACCTTAAACATGAATGGATTAAATGCTCCAAGCAAAAGACACAGCCTTGCTGAATGGATACAAAAACAAGACCCATCTATATGCTGTCTACAAGAGACCCACTTCAGACCTAGGGACACATACAGACTGAAAGTGAGGGGATGGAAAAAGATATTCCATGCAAATGGAAATCAAAAGAAAGCTAGAGTAGCAATACTCACATCAGATAAAACAGACTTTAAAATAAAGACTATTACAAGGGACAAAGAAGGACACTACATAATGATCAAGGGATCAATCCAAGCAGAAGATATAACAATTATAAATATATATGCACCCAACAGAGGAGCACCTCAATACATAAGGCAACTGCTAACACCTATAAAAGAGGAAATCAACAGTAACACAATTATAGTGGGGGACTTTAACACTTCACTTGCATGAATGGACAGATCATCCAAAATGAAAATAAATAAGGAAACAGAAGCTTTAAATGACACAATAGACCAGACAGATTTAACTGATATGTATAGGACATTCCATCCAAAAACAGCAGATTACACTTTCTTCTCAACTGCGCACGGAACATTCTCCAGGATGGATCACATCTTGGGTCACAAATCAAGCCTCAGTAAATTTAAGAAAATTGAAATCATATCAAGTATCTTTTCTGACCACAACGCTATGAGATTAGAAATGAATTACAGGGAAAAAACGTAAAAAACATAAACACATGGAGGCTAAACAATACTAAATAACCAAGAGATCACTGAAGAAATCAAAGAGGAAATCAAAAAATACCTAGAGACAAATGACAATGAAAACATGACGATCCAAAACCTACGGGATGCAGCAAAAGCAGTTCTAAGAGGGAAGTTTATAACTATACAAGCCTACCTCAAGAAACAAGAAAAATTTCAAATAAACAATCTAACCTTACACCTAAAGGAACTAGAGAAAGAAGAACAAACAAAACCCATCAATAACAGAAGGAAAGAAATCAAGATCAGAGCAGAAATAAATGAAATAGAAACAAAGAAAACAATAGCAAAGATCAATAAAACTAAAAGCTGGTTCTTTGAGAAGATAAACAAAATTGACAAACCATTAGCCAGACTCATCAAGAAAAAGAGGGAGAGGACTCAAATCAATAAAATGAGAAATGAAAAAGGAGAAGTTACAACAGACACCACAGAAATACAAAGCATCCTAAGAGACTACTACAAGCAACGCTATGCCAATAAAATGGACAACCTGGAAGAAATGGACAAATTCTTAGAAATGTATCACCTTCCAAGACTGAACCAGGAAGAAATAGAAAATATGAACAGACCAATCACAAGTAATGAAATTGAAACTGTGACTAAAAATCTTCCAACAAACGAAAGTCCAGGACCAGATGGCTTCACAGGTGAATTCTATCAAACATTTAGAGAAAAGCTAACACCCATCCTTCTCAAACTCTTCCAAAATATTGTAGAGGAAGGAAAACTCCCAAACTCATTCTGTGAGGCCACCATCACCCTGACACCAAAACCAGACAAAGATACTACGAAAAAAGAAAATTACAGACCAATATCACTGATGAATATAGATGCAAAAATCCTCAACAAAATACTAGCAAACAGAATCCAACAACACATTAAAAGGATCATACACCATGATCAAGTGGGATTTATCCCAGGGATGCAAGGATTCAATATACACAAATCAATCGATGTGATACACCATATTAACAAATTGAAGAAGAAAAACCATATGATCATCTCCATAGATGCAGAAAAAGCTTTTGACAAAATTCAACACCCATTTATGATAAAAACTCTCCAGAAAGTGGGCATAGAGGGAACCTACCTCAACATAATAAAGGCCATATACGACAAACCCACAGCAAACATCATTCTCAATGGTGAAAAACTGAAAGCATTTCCTCTAAGATCAGGAACGAGACGAGGATGCCCACTCTCGCCACTATTATTCAACATAGTTTTGGAAGTCCTAGCCATGGCAATCAGAGAAGAAAAAGAAATAAAAGGAATCCAAATTGGAAAAGAAGAAGTAAAACTGTCACTGTTTGCAGGTGACATGATACTATACATAGAGAATCCTAAAAATGCCACCAGAAAACTACTAGAGCTAATCAATGAATTTGGTAAAGTTGCAGGATACAAAATTAATGCACAGAAATCTCTTGCATTCCTATACACTAATGGTTGAAAATCTGAAATAGAAATTAAGGAAACACTTCCATTTACCATTGCAACAAAAAGAATAAAATACCTAGGAATAAACCTACCTACAAAAAGACAAAAGACCTGTATGCAGAAAACTATAAGACACTGATGAAAGAAATTAAAGATGATACCAACAGATGGAGAGATATAACAGGTTCTTGGATTGGAAGAATCAATATTGTGAAAATGACTATACTACCCAAAGCAATCTACAGATTCAATGCAATCCCTATCAAATTACCAATGGCATTTTTTACAGAACTAGAAGAAAAAATCTTAAAATTTGTATGGATACACAAAAGACCCCGAATAGCCAAAGCAGTCTTGAGGGAAAAAAGCAGAGCTGGAGGAATCAGACTCCCTGACTTCAGACTATACTACAAAGCCACAGTAATCAGGACAATATGGTACTGGCACAAAAACAGAAATAAAGATAAATGCAACAGGATAGAAAGCCCAGAGACAAACCTATGGTCAACTAATCTATGACAAAGGAGGCAAGGATATACAATGGAGAAAAGACAGTGTCTTCAATAAGTGTTGCTGGGAAAAGTGGCCAGCTACATGTAAAAGAATGTAATTAGAACACTCCCTAACACCATACACAAAAATAAACTCAAAATGGATTAAAGACCGAAATGTAAGACCAGACACTATAAAGCTCTTAGAGGAAACCATAGGAAGAACACTCTTTGACATAAATCACAGCAAGATCTTTTTTGATCCACCTCCTAGAGTATTGGAAATAAAAACAAAAATAAACAAATGGGACTAATGAAACTTAAAAGCTTTTGCACAGCAAAGGAAACCATAAACAAGACGAAAAGACAACCCTCAGAATGGGAGAAAATATTTGCAAACGCATCAACCGACAAAGGATTAATCTCCAAAATATATAAACAGCTCATGCAGCTCAATATTAAAGAAACAAACAACCCAATCCAAAAATGGGCAGAAGACCTAAATAGACATTTCTCCAAAGAAGACATACAGATGGCCAAGAAGCACATGAAAAGATGCTCAACATCACTAATTATTAGAGAAATGCAAATCAAAACTACAATGAGGTATCACCTCACACCAGTTAGAATGGGCAACATCAGAAAATCTACAAACAACAAATGCTGGAGAGGGTGTGGAGAAAAGGGAACCCTCTTGCACTGCTGGTGGGAATGTAAATTGATACAGCCACTATGGAGAACAGTACGGAGGTTCCTTAAAAAACTAAAAATGGAATTACCATATGATCCAGCAATCCAACTACTGGGCATATACCCAGAGAAAACCATATTTCAAAAAGACACATGCACCCCAATGTTCATTGCAGCACTATTTACAATAGCCAGGTCATGGAAGCAACCTAAATGCCCATCGACAGATGAATGGATAAAGAAGTTGTGGTACATATATACAATGGAATATTACTCAGCCATAAAAAGGAACAAAACTGAGTCATTTGTAGAGATGTGGATGGATCTAAAGACTGTCATACAGAGTGAAGTAAGTCAGAAAGAGAAAACAAATATCGTATATTAATGCATATATGTGGAACCTAGAAAAATGGTACAGATGAACCCGTTTGCAGGGCAGAAGTTGAGACACAGATGTAGAGAACAACCATATGGACACCAAGGGGGGAAAGCAGCGGGGGGATGGTGGTGGGATGAATTGGGCAATTGGGATTGACATGTATACACTGATGTGTATAAAATTGATGACTAATAAGAATCTGCTGTAACCAAAAATAAATAAAATAAAATTCAAATTTAAAAATTAGCATTATACTGGTACAAAAACAGATACATTGATCAATGGAACAGAACAGAGAGCCCAGGAATAAACCCACACACTTATGGTCAATTAATTTACGACAAAGGAGGCAAGAATACACAATGGAGAAAAGACAGTCTCTTCAGTAAGTGAAATAACATTTTCTCACACCATATACAAAAAATAAACTCAAAATGAATTAAAGACCTAAATGCCAAAAACAAAAAATCAAAAAAAACCGAACTAAATGTCAGGTCTGAAACCATAAAACTCCTAGAAGAGAACACAGGCAGAACATTCTTTGATATAAATCATAGCAACACATTTTTGGATCTGCCTTCTAAGGCAGAAAAAATAAAAGTAAAAATAAACAAATGGGAACTAATTAAACTTAAAAGCTTTTACATAGCAAAGGAAACCATCAACAAAATGAAAAGACAACCTATGGAATGGGAGAAAATATTTGCAAATGACAGGACTGACAAGGGGTTGGTATCCAAAATATATAAACAGCTCATACAACTTGACATCAAAAAAAAACCAAACCAAACAAATATCCCATCAAAAAATGGGCAAAAGACCTGACTAGACATTCTTCCAAAGAAGACATACAAACAGCCAACAGGCACATGAAAAGATGCTTAACATCACTAAGTATTAGAGAAATGCAAATAAAAACCACAATGGGGCTTCCCTGGTGGCGCAGTAGTTGAGAATCTGCCTGCCAATGCAGGGGACACACGTTCGAGCCCTGGTCTGGGAGGATCCCACATGCCGTGAAGCAACTAGGCCCGTGAGCCACAACTACTGAGCCTGCGCGTCTGGAGCCCGTGCTCCGCAACAGGAGAGGCCGCAATAGTGAGAGGCCCGCGCACCGCGATGAAGAGTGGCCTCCACTCGCCACAACTAGAGAAAGCCCTCACACTCGCACAGAAACAAGGACCCAACACAGCCATAAATAAATTAAAAAAAAAAAACCACAATGAGATATTGCCTCTCACCTGTCAGTAAAGCTATCATCAAAAAACCAGAAATAACAAATGTTGGCAAGGATGTTGAGGAAACAGAACCCTTGTACACTGCTGGTGAGAATGTAAATTGGTGCAGGAACTATGAAAACCAGTATGGAGTGTCCTTAAAAAACTAAAAATAGAACTACCATATGATCCAGCAATTCCACTCCTGCATATGTACCCAGAAAAGACGAAAACACTAATTCAAAAAGATACATGCACCCCAATGTTCATAGCAGCACTATTTACTATAGCCAAGACATGGAAGCAACCCAAGTGTCCATCAACAGACAAATGGATAAAGAAGACATGCAATATATATAAAATATTATATATATTATAATGGAATACTACTCATCTATAAAAAAGAATAAAATTCTGCCATCTGCACAACGTGTATGGACCTAGAGAATATTATGCTTAGTGAAATAAGTCAGACAGAGAAAGACAAATGCTGTATATCACTTATGTGTGGAATCTAAAAAATAATACAAATGAATGTATGTAGCAAAACAGAAACAGACTCACAGATATAGAAAACAAACTAGTGGTTACCAGTGGGGAGAGGGAAGCAGGGAGGGGCAACATAGGGCTACGGAATTAAGAAGTACACACTACTATGTATAAAATACATAAGCAAAAAGGATATATTGTATATCACAGGGATATATAGCCATTATTTTGTAATAACTTTTAATGGAGTATAATCTGTAAAAATACTGAATCATTATGCTGTACACTTAAAACTAAAATAATATTGTAAATCAAAAAAATACAATTGATAAAAAAAATATTTTAAATAGCAAGTTACTGAATAATCTGTACAATATGACCCCATTTTTTGAAAAAAATACATATAATATCTCTTCTCTATAGTTACCTCAAAGAATTATCATTATCTAGAATATGTAATGAGGAGCTTATTAACCTTTGCTTTCTATATTCTGTATTGTATATTTCTGTATCTCTCATTGTTCAATGTGTTACAATAATCAAGTAATGCTTTTGTAATTTTTAAAAATCTAGTAAAGTGAAAAGGAAAGGAGGAAGAAGAGGGAGAAAGGGAGAGAGGCAGGGAAGGAAAGAGGGAGGGTGAGGGGACAGATTCTAAGCAGCTGTAGAACCTCCAGGTTAGCATTATGTACTTTGTCTGCACAGCCTTCCCAAGCAAAGACGGACCGGCAACTCTCCTGTGTGTGCCTATGACACTCTGTACTTGCCACCTCTGTGTCAAATAGCGCCTTGTATAAGTAGGGCTTGCTCACTTCACCATATACCCTCGAATGCATGGAGGATTACCTTATTCACACTCATGTCCCCTGTACTAATCGCACTGCCTGTCACAAAATAAATGCTCAGTTAATATTTTGGTGAAAATGGGTAACATATTTATAAAGTGCAAACGGTAGGCAGCCAATAAATGTTCATCACCCTTTTTCCCTAGGAGGTCTTTTACACTTACAAAAACTGCTATTTTGATAAAATACAGATATTTTTTATTGCTCAAAATGATAACTCTTTTTTCAATTTTACCTGAATGAAAATAACATCGTTATTTATTTAAAACAAAATGCTATGAGGCTAGTCAAAGCACCTGAGTAAAATTAAAGTGGACACAAATTCATTAATTATATTTTCCAAGTGATTACAAAGGATGTAATATGCACATGAAATGGACAGAACAGAATCTGGCTTCTTATAGGTGCTCAATGACTGTTTAGTCCCAATCTAAAATATAGTAGACTGCGCGTGTAGTTTAGTTTGAGTAATGCACAGAGTAGACCCTCTTTGGGGCTTTCTTGATTAGGGTTGGCAATGTTAATGTAACATAAATAGCACTCAAACACTAAAGGGAGGTCAGAGAAATTGAAGATTTTTAAAAACTAAAAAAATTTCTTTGGCTTTGGCATGTAATTAAAACAATAAAATTTCCCCAATATGTATTTTAAAATGCTATGGAAAACTCTAGAGTAAACTGCACAGAGGAGGCAGATTTAACAATTCCCTTACTAAAGAAATTGTATTCGCGGCACTAAAATGAGCTGGTGAACAAAAGACTCTAAAACAAATCTGCTTTTGAAAGAACGTTAGCCTAACAGTTATTAATAAAGTAAATAACAGTAACAGTAATAATAATATGAGCTATAATTTAGACTCCAAGATCTTAAGAAGAAGATACCAAGTGCTCTGCAAGCCTTCAGATCAGTTTATTCCAATACGAGCTGCCTTTGAAACTTATTTCTTATGAGTGAGGAATGAACACAGGGATTCAATTTAATGGGAAATAGTTGGTGGGTGAGTGGATGGATGTGACTGAACACCTCCCAACTTCTGTATCATCTGTGAAGAAACAGTAGAGAGAAGTCTAGTTCTGGGTAGAAGTAGAGTAGATAAAAGGCAGCTCATTCTTTAAAGTTGGGCAGCAGGATCTTTATCATACCTACTTCTACCTGAGCAGGTTATTAACATCATTCACAGCCAGGTCATGCCACATTTCCCTGTTGATAGTATATGTTAAAACCAGACATTTCTTTGGAAACTTCAATGCAACATTACTTTTAGTTAATCTAACATACACCGAGTTTTGTCACAGCTTGTTCACTACCCTAATCAAACACAAGATTTAAATAATGTAAAATAAAATTATTAAGATGAAGGTAATGAAAGAATGCTGTTGATTCCTTCATCCTAAAATAAGACCCATGAACTTAATGCTCTTCCCCATCAAAATGTACCACGTTGAAAGTCAAAGTGAGATGCTATCTGTACTCCCATTGCTTTTAAATGCTTTGATAAGGCTTTATCAATGTTATTTTTCTTAGAATGAGGCCATTACTTTAGTAATGCAGAAAGCACCACTTCATTCTTGTATCACACACACACAAATGGAAATAAAACTTGATTTCTCTTCTTTCAGATATTACAAACATGACGTTGTCAAATCAGAGGCGGCAGGTGCGCTCTCCCTTTCAGGAGTTGTAACTCTCTGGGCTAAGGCAGGTCATGTGACATTTCCCACTTATTTATGTTTTTCCTTAATGAAAGGATGCCTCTTTGTGCTGCAATAGATAGTTTAGATTTTTTAATATTGTTAGTGTTGAGAGATAAACACTTTGGTACATATCGGAGAGTAATAAATTGTGTTGAACATTGATAAACTAACGCAATTACCAGCAAGGTCAGAGAGTCAGCTAATTTAGAAATATCAGTCCTAGGATTTTGAGTTGTCCCCTGGAGAGTTGCAGCCACTTTATTACAGCAGGAGGGTGAGGAGAAAATGGTACATTAGGATTGATCTTTTGATCTAATTGTGGAACTCTGCCATTCCTTGTTTGACCAAAAATGCTTACCAAGCAAGAGAAAACAGCACAACTAATTGAGGACTATCCCTTATAAACCAGACAAAGTAAAGGAATTCTGGGAAATAAGGGACACATCGCGCTTGGTATCATTGGTGTTTGTTGTCACTGAGACGCACGTGTGTCTCTTTTCCAGAATGTCTTTTAAATCGTAATTCCAAATCAAATTCAATATTTTTAATCAGTTCAAGATAAAAATTCATTTTCACAGTCATCACCTGTGCTAGTAAAACTGTAACAAAATTTGAATGAAATGTTCAGTGCCCTTCTTTCAATATGGGGCTTAAATTAACCTTAAGGGTACCTTGTTATCAAAAGATTTTCAGTGCAAGAAAAAGTTTGATTCACTTTATTTATTCCTCAATATTTATTGCTTTGACAATCAACACAATGTGAACTGCTTGACTTATATCTAAAGATACATTTATTCTAGAACATCTAAATTCATTCTAGAACTGTAAGTCTAATTTTCTGTTTTCATTAATATTGTTACTCTTAACATGATTTAGTTTAACCCTCACGCAGTATCTCTCAGGTCCTGGACCTTTAGGGATAGGGTAATTTGACTGATTGTGTTAAAGGCTAACTGTGTAACATCCTGATTCAGAGGTCTTAAATAGAGTTCAATTTAAATAAGATTCCTGTTTAGCTGCCAGGCACATCATAGACACCATCAAATTGTATTATTTGGGAAAGCTATTTCAAATGTAGTCCCTTTTAATATGTAACCTCATTTGACAAAGGAGTTCCGCACGAAGCACTAAGACTGAAAAATGATTAAAGGGTGAATATGCAGCATCTTGGAAAGGCATGTAATTGACAGCCTTTCAGAAGTTCAGATTCTCACACTGGGCGGTAACAAAAATATCTTAAAATTTTGCCCTAATATTTGCATGCAAGTGTGTAAATTACTTACAATTAGTAAATTTTAATAAGATAATAAGGTTGGATTATAACTGAAAACCTTCCCCTCTGGTATTATGTTTCCAAAGCAGGAACACTTTAATACATGAATTTTTGTTCAACTGGTTGTAATAAGACAACCAGGAAACACACGTAAAAATAGTGACACTGTTTACTGCAATTCCCATTTCAAATGGAATCAAGTTTTCCAAATGGTAAGGTAATTAACAGGAAGGAAAAAGTTCTTAAGAAGCTGAGCGGGGAGGGAAAAGGCACCACCGTTGAGTGATTAGAGGACACTTTCTGTTCTTTGTCAAGGTTCAACTCAGTGCCTGTAATTTTCAGACTCACAAACACTTGTCTTGCAGAATCCAGAGCCTTTCCAGCTTCACTGAGTTTTCCTTCTACATCTTCAGTTGCTATGAATTTAACTGTATTATTGAGTTCTTAAAGCCTACTGAAGGATGTTAATATTTTAAAAACTGGGTCTTGAGACTACAGCTAGAACGTTTACAATTCTGTCCTGTGGCAGCAGATTGTACTAATGTACGTAGCAAATAACCGATGTCAAATTGATGCAGGCAGCCCAGCTGTCTGCCCTTTGTCTGTAGGTTTAATTCCCAGAATGGGACTGGGGTAATCCCTTTGTGATACAATCAGCTCTAAGGGGTTTAGCCACTTATATTACATTATTGAAAGGATGATGAGCTGACGATGGGCTGATAACAGAAGACTGCATGAGGCAGAATATTAGCCCAAACACCTCTGAGCCACTTAGCCATCTCTGCTGCGGGAACATTATACACAGTTTCTAGTTTTGCTTTTCAAAAACAAGTGGAAACTGTCTTTGGATAAATCCTAAATTGCTTGACTTGCGGAAGGGCGGGGCACAGTCCATATTTAGACTCCATAAAGAAGAACTACCTCCTATAAAGAAGAAAATGTGTGCAGTAAATGGATAACAGAGAAAAAAATTGGAATGGCGAGCACATTTATATGATATAGCACGTTACATAAAATATATACATATAATATATACACATATATACACATAATAACAATAGAACATTTTGTAGCCACATAACCTAATAGATTTGTCATAAATTGAATCATGATTTAAAATACTCATACATTGTGAAAGGAGTCCCACGATCAAGTTACAATTTTATTTGTCAATTAAACCTCAATAAAGCTGGAAAAAATAAAATACTGACCAGTTTAATTTCATAAATATGAAACAAATTTCACTTTGAACACTCTTTTGAAGCTGGCACCATAAGATAATCTCTTTCCGCTATCAAACTCACCAGCAAAGGCATTTATGCTTCAATTTTCCAAGAGACACTCTGGAATAATCTCTGGATTATTTAGCAGCGCTGTGCCCTTCGATCTTATGACTCTTTGAGAGTGAACACTTCAGAATTTCTGGAAGCAATCTCTTCTAATACTACTTTTCCTAGTCTTCAAAACAGAACTCCCTCAAATAAATTGTTTAATTGCTTTTGAAAAATCATTTAGGACATGTTTTTTAATTCTAAAATTATATTAAATTGTTTTTTTTAATTGATGAGTTTATAGTATGATGATTGTCAACGTGTTCATCCATTCACAGACACCTCCAGGTGAATTCTTCAGAATGAAAATAGCCCAGAGATAGTATCAGTCACTTCTGGGAGCATGTGAGGTAATGTTTATTTTGGGAATTTGTTCTAGGGAAGGGGAGGGGAGGAAAGAAGTAAACTGGACCTTCTGGCCACAGAACCTCTGTCTAATGGCCTGTCCAGCGCTGCTAATGGGTAAAAATCCAAAGTGGGTTTATTTTGCTATCCCAAGGCCTTGAATATTTTATTCTCTTCTTTTTTTTTAATTATTTATTGATTTATTGATTTATTTTTGGCTGTGTTGGGTCTTCATTGCTGCGCGTGGGCTTTCTCTAGTTGCGGCGAGCAGGGGCTACTCTTTGTTGTGGTGCGCAGGCTTCTCATTGCGGTGGCTTCTCTTGTTGTGGAGCACAGGCTCTAGGCGCGTGGGCCTCAGTAGTTGTGGCATGCGGGCTCAAGCAGTTGTGGCTCGCGGGCTTAGGTGCTCCGCGGCACGTGGGATCTTCCCAGACCAGGGCTCAAACCAGTGTCCCCTGCACTGGCAGGTGGATTCTTAACCACTGCACCACCAGGGAAGCCCCTCTCTTCTTTTTTAAAGACGAGGCATCATCCCTCCAACCAAGAGTCTATGGGTCTTCCTTTTTGGTATCGGGCACAATGACGTTTGCAAATAAATAAACTAACATGCTTTTTCTCTGTTTTTTCAACCAAGACCTGTTATCACATTCTTTCCTCAAGTTGAAAAAGAATATCTTGCTTCTGTTAATAATTTACACAACCATTTCTAAGTTTAGGTCACTAAGATCTTTAGGCACAGATATTTTGTGATTTGTAAGTAAAAGCAAGTACAGTTAGCTTTTTATTTTTTGTTTTTAACTTTGAATATTTATTACCTTAGTTTTTTTTTAATAAAAAAATTTTAGAGCACTTTTTGGTTCACAGCAAAATTGAGCAGAAAGTACAGAGCTCCCATTTACACACTGCCCCTCCATACACACAGCCTTCCTCACTACCAACTCTGCCACCACAGTGGTTTGTTTGTTACAATCTGTGAACCTACACTGACACATCATTATCACCCAAAGTCCATATTTACATTAAGGTTCACTCAGTGCTGTACATTCTACGGGTTTTAACAAATGTATAATGACAAATGTCCACCTCTGTAGTCTCATACAGAATAGTTACACTGTCCTAAAAACCCTTTTTGATGTACCTATTCATCCTGCCCTCCCTGCTAACCCCCGGAAACCAGGATCCTTTTACTGTCTCCACAGTTTTGCCTTTTCCAGAGTGTCATATAGTTGGAATCAAACTGTTGTAGATTTTTCAGATCAGCTTCTTTCACTTAGTAACATGCATTTAAACTCCCTCCATGTTTTTTCATGGCTTGATAATTCATTTCTTTTCAGTGCCGAATCATACTCCATTGTCTGAATGTACCAACATTTTTTTTTTTAATAAATTTATTTATTTATTTATTTATTTTTGGCTGTGTTGGGTCTTCGTTTCTGTGCAAGGGCTTTCTCCAGTTGCGGTGAGCGGGGGCCACTCTTCATCGCGGTGCACGGGCCTCTCACTGTCGCGGCCTCTCTTGTTGCGGAGCACAGGCTCCAGACACGCAGGCTCAGTAGTTGTGGCTCACGGGCTTAGTTGCTCCGCGGCATGTGGGACCTTCCCAGACCAGGGCTCGAACCCGTGTCCCCTGCATTGGCAGGCAGATTCTCAACCACTGCGCCACCAGGGAAGCCCCCAACATTTATTTATTCACCTACTGAAGAACATCTTGGTTACTCCCAAGTTTTGGCAATTATAAATAAGGCTGCTATGAACATCCGTGTGCAGGTTTCTGTGTGGACATAAGTTTCCAACTCCTTTGGGTAAACATCAAGGAGCATGATTGCTGGATTGTTTAGTAAAAATATGTTTAGTTTTGCAAGAAACTGCCAAACTTTGACATATATACACTACCAAATGTCAAATAGATAGCTAGTGGGAAGCAGCCGCATAGCACAGGGAGATCAGCTTGGTGCTTTGTGACCACCTAGAGGGGTGGGATAGGGAGGGTGGGAGGGAGACGCCAAGAGGGAGGGGATATGGGGATATATGTATTCATATAGCTAATTCACTTTTTTATACAGCAGCAACTAACACAACAATGTAAAGCAATTATACTCCAATAAAGATGTAAAATCAATAAATAAATCAATAAAAATTAAAGAAAAAAAAGACATTGCCAAACTATCTGCCAAAGGGGCCGTACCACTTTGCATTTCCACCAGCAGTAAATAAGAGTTCCTGTTGCTCCACATTCTCACCAGTATTTGGTGTTGTCAGTGTTCTGGATTTTGGCCACTTTAATCAGCATGTAGTGGTATCTCATTGTTTCCCTGATGACATATGACATGGAACATCTTTTCATACATTCATTTGCCATCTGTATATCTTCTTTGGTGAAGTGTCTGATATGGTCTTTGGGTCATTTTTTAATTGGGTTGTTAGTTTTCTTATTGTTGAGTTTTAAGAGTTCTTTGTACATTCTGGATAACAGTTCTTTATCAAATATGTCTTTTGCAAATATTTTCTCCCAGTCTGTGACTTGCCTTTTCATTCCCTTGACATTGTCTTTCACAGAGCAGAAGTTTTTAATTTTAATGAAGTCCAGCTTATCAACTGTTTCATGGATAGTTCCTTTGGTGTTGCATCTAAAAAGTCATAGCCATACCCAAAGTTATCTAGATTTTTTTCCTATTCTATGCTATATAAGTTTTATCATTCTGTGTTTTACATTTAGGTCACTGATCCATTTTGAGTTAATTTTTGTGATGGGCATAAAGCCTGTGCCCAGATTCATATTTTTGCATGTGGCTGTCCATCACTATTTGTTGAAAAGGCTCTCTTTCTCCATTGTTTATTTCTTTTTTAAATTAATTTTTATTGGAGTATAGTTGATTTACAATGTTGTGTTAGTTTCTGCTGTACCGCAAAGTGAATCCGTTATACATAAACATATATCCACTCTTTTTTAGATTCTATTCCCATATAGGTCATTACAGAGTACTGAGTAGAGTTCCCTGTGCTATACAGTAGGTTATCTATTTTATATATAGCAGTGTGTATGTGTCAATCCTAATCTCCCAATTTATCCCTCCCCTACCTTTCCCCCTTGGTAACCATACATTTGTCTTCTACATCTGTGACTCTATTTCCGTTTTGTAAATAAGTTCATTTGTACCACTTTTTTAGATTCCACATATAAGCGATATTATATGATTTTTGTCTTTCTCTGTCTGACTCACTTCACTCAGTATGACAATCTCTAGGTCCATCCATGTCACTGCATATGGCATTATTTTATTTTTTTATGGCTGAGTAATATTCCATTGTGTATATGTACCACATCTTCTTTATCCATTCCTCTGTCAATGGGCATTTAGAATGCTTCCATGTCCTGGCTATTGTAAACAGTGCTGCAATGAGCATTGGGGTACATGTATCTTTTTGAATTATGGTTTTCTCAGGGTATATGCCCAGTAGTGGGATTGCTGGGTCATATGGTAGTTCTATTTTTAGTTTTTTAAGGAACCTCCATACTGTTCTCCATAGTGGCTGTACCAATTAACATTCCCATCAACAGTGTAGGAGGGTTCCCTTTTCTCCACACCCTCTCCATCATTTATTGTTTGTAGATTTTTTGATGATGGCCATTCTGACCGGTTTGAGGTGATACCTCATTGTAGTTTTGATTTGCATTTCTCTAATAATTAGTGATGTTGAGTATCTTTTCATGTGCCTCTTGGCCATCTGTATGTCTTCCTTGGAGAAATGTCTATTTAAATCTTCCAACATGTGGATGTCCATCACTATTTGTTGAAAAGGCTATCTTTTCTCCATTGTTTCTTTCTTTTGTTCCTTTGTAAAAGATCAACTGTATTTGTGTGTGTCTATTTCTGAGCTCTCTATTCTGTTCCATTGATCTATTTCTCTGTTCTTTCATCAATACCAATATCACCAAGACACACTGTCTTCATTACTGTTACTTTATTGTAAGCCTTGAGTTTGGATATTGTCAGTCCTCTGGCTTTGTTTTTCTCCTTCAATATTTTGTTGGCTATTCTAGGTCTTTTGCCCCACCATATAAACTTTAGAACACTTTGTCAATATCCATAAAATAACTTGTAATCTTGATTGGAATTTCCTTGAATCTATAGATCATCAGTGAGCTTTTCCTATATAACAAACCACGCCAAAACTTTGTGGCATAAAACAACAAACATTTTATTTAGTTTATAATTTTGTGGGTTGGCTAAGCCAGTTCCACTGATCTCTACTGAGCTCTCTCACATATCTGGATCCAGCTGGCAAACTGACTGGGAGTTAAATGATCTAGGATGGCCTCTCCCCATGTCTGTCATCTGGCTGGCTGTCAGTGTAGTGATGGGTTGGTTAACTGGGCTATGTGTCTCTCACTATCCAGCAGGCTAACTTGAGCTTATTCACATAACTGTGCTTTCAGGGTCCCAAAAGCAGCAACGATGGAAGTCCCAATGTACAAGTACTTTGCAACCCACTTGTTGTGATGTATTTATTCATGTCCCATTGAATGAAGCAATCTCATATGCTCAGATTCAAGGAGCAGAGGAAAAAAAATCTCCTTGCAAAGTCACCCTGGAAAGAGTCATAAAGGATGAGAAGAATTTGTGGCTACACATATCATATGCTTTTAGGACCCATGGCAAGCTAAAACAACTCTGTAGTTGCTGACTCTAGTACATATGTGTTAGTGTTTTTGTCCACACAGTATCTAACTCCTCTTCCTAGTTTTGGAGAATTCCCTATTGTGCCAATTACATAGGCGTGGTGGAATATCGTTCCCCAATTTGTGATATAAGATGAAAATGTTCTAAAGGAACAAACTTCTAGTTATAAGATAAATTCTGGGGATGTAATATACAGCTTGGTGACCATAGTTAACGATACTCTCTTGTATAGTTTAAAGTTGCTAAGAGAGTAGATCTTAAAAATTCTTATCACAAGAAAAAACCAGTAACTATGTGAGGTGACGGGTGTTAGCTAAACTTACTGTAGTAATCATTTCACAATATATACATATATCAAATCATTATGTTGTATACTTTAAACTTATATAATGTTATATGTTAATTATATCTTAATAAAGCTAGAGAAAAATAAATAATGCTCGGGTCTTTAGAATGCATTTCAAAGTCCCTCTAACCCGGTCCTTCTAATCCCTACCCCACCCCTATTGGTCTCTGACCTTATCTCTCCCCACTCTCCCAACCCCTAGCTGTTCCAACCACATTGACTTCTTTGCTGTTCCTCAAACACATTTGTGTCTTACAGCCTTTGCATTTGTTATTTACTCAGTCTGGAACACTCTTCCTCCATACATTCACATGACTTTCTATTTTTTTCTTCAGTTCTCTGCAAAAAAATGCCACACAATCTGTGGGAGCCACCTTGAATATCCTATATCAAATTGCAGCTCAATGCCTCCAACTCCTGACACTTCATAACCCTTTTACACTTAGGGATAGAACATATTTTCCCCGTTGCATTTATTATCATCTGACATATATTTACTTCTTTATTTATTATGTCTCCCTCCTCAGAGTGTGAATTTCAAGGGAACAGTGACAACTGTATTTCTAGTACCTAGAAACAGAATCTAGCATGTAGTAGGTGCTCAATAAATATCTGCTGATTAAACATATGAAAGATTGAATGTCTTGATTCAGTGGCAGTGGTCTTGGAAGCAATCTCATCCTAGACAGATTGTCCCTGCTAGAAAATAACTTTGTGCCTTTCACATCCAGCTTCTTGACACCTCTGAAACTGCCTTGGTTTCTGACTAGTTTTCAAGCATAGTCTTCTAACCTCCCCTTGATTCTGTGATCCTTGATATCCTTCCGATCAATTCTCCCTTCTCCCCCCTGAAATACCTAGCGTTGGTTTCAGCTGCATGTAGCCAAAAATCTTAATTGGTACACTAATGTTCTGTGCCATCTGTCACTGCATGCCTCAAATTTTGTTGCACAACATTCATTTCCTAGAACTCTCTCAACTGATCAAATGCAATCAAAAAATTAGATATGTATGACATTAAACCGTTTTTTTATCTTAAATTGAGTATGGAGTGAGAATTAAAAGTTTCTCTTTCCCAAATTCAAAAAAAGTACACATGACTAACTGTTCTTTGGCCTTTTTCAAGTCATAAATTACTAACCACAGAACAGTTTTAAACTCACCCAAATCTATCTGTCATAGATTCCCTTCAGTACCTCTTAATGTCAGCAGTACCTAAACTCCATACTTCCTCAAAACCCACTATAAGGTCACTCTTTGCTTTGTTCAGAGAGACTGTATTCTACAAAAAAAAAAAAAAAAAAAAAAGTTCCCTCTTGCATAGAAACTAATAATAAATTATAAAACTTAGCTTTCTTTCTAATGTATTTGAGTGGTGTTCTCATCCTTTAACAGAGGGCATTGAAGAATAAAATACTGTCAGTGGAATTCAAACTGTTCATAAGCTATCAACCTTTGTTAATCTTCTCTACTGAATATATTTTCTGAGGAAATCAATTTAGAAGGTAGCCATCATGCAGAATATCTGGGATTTTTCTTTTAAAAAACTGACTAGCTACTAGATATTAGGTTTGGTGACATATAATTGATCATGATGCTGAAGAAACATCTGTAAAGAACTATAATAAATGCCAGAATAACACAGCAACTAAACCTACTTCTATAGAGATCAATTACTAAAGTGTCATTTGTCACTGGTATCCAAAATGATACTCAACATTTGCAAAGGGTTTTCAATTCCTTCCATAAAAGATACATACAGATCCCAAGTGTTATGGTTTAATAAAACAATCCCAAAGGTAATGATAAATTTCATCAGAAAAGTCAATATATGTAGTTTGTATTTGTAATTCTATTGTTAAGATGTTGTTTTGTTGGCATGCACAGGCAATATCAATATAAATAACTTCTAATCTTATATTACAACACACAGTTAAATTAATTAAATAAGTTATAGGTATCTACAATATGTATAGGGAAAATACAAATCACTAAAAATCTCCTGTATTTTTCTATAAGTGCAAAATATCATTATGATGCTATATATTAGCTTGTATTTTGACTCTGTACTTTCATAAGTATAATTTTCAGAAATCAAGTTTTTTCAGTATCGTGTAAATGTCATATAAATAACAACCATATTATTTTTGGTTTTTCTCTGCTTTACAGTCATTTGACAAACATTTAAAAATATTGAGCACCCACTCGGTGCAAGAAAGTGCTCAGTACCAAATGAAACTAGCAGCACATTATTAAAGTGATCTACATATAGGCTACTTCTTGAACTGCACTAAGAGAATCAAGACCATATGCTACCACACGAAATAAAGGACTTCATTTTAACAGATAGTTAAAAAGAAAACTTATTTCAAAGCCCTTTTTTTTTTGCTCTTATTTACTCTCCTTTATGAGCAAAACAGTGTTTTGCAGCAAATGATAACTCAAATGACTAAATTATAAAGGAGATGGGATGTGTCGTATATTATCTCACACTGAAGTGCTGATGTAAGATGATTTGCTAGAGGTCATGTTTTGCAGGTTCTAAGGCCTTGAGTATAATATGCTCAGAGATTCCATTGTGATACTACTTTACTGACACTGAAATGAATGGTGCCTATACCACAAAGGAATATGACATCTCTTACTCAAAGTACGAAGTCGCTTTATTATATCATCATCCCTTCTTCATTTAAAATTTTGATATTTTGTTCATCATTGCATTGATTTTGATTTTTTTAATATTTCATTAAAATATTATTTGGCTTAATTACTGAGTTTGGGGGATCCTCTTAAATTCTGAGCCCAAGACAAGTGCTGCACATGCTTCATTCTAGTCATGGCCGTGGGCATCACCATCTAAATGTCACTTGATAAAAACTATTATTAGCTGTGGGGTCTGCCCTCGATTGTTTGCAGGGGCCAGTTTTGGCTATGATACTGGCTGCATAACGTCTTTTTTTTTTCTGAGCATTCTCTGGGTCTGGTTCTTTGCTCTTCATAGCAATTTCATGAGATCCCAATTACCTTTCAATAAATGCATGTTTTAATTGTCAGCCAGAGACCCTTTCTATAGTTTGAATCTAAGAAGAATAAACAAATGGGGAAAAGGAGGAAGAACTCTCAAAAATATACGACTGAGAAATCATCCACTGCCTGAAAATCTTGTTCTGACATCTAGAGACAAGAATTTTTTTGTATTTATCAGGAAGTTTCTGAAGTTTGATATTCTTTATAACATTCCCAAATAAAAGTACTCAAGTTTCAGACAAAGTAACAAGTTCAGGTATTTACTGACCATGGTACAAACTTCAGTGCAGGCCAGTGGGAACTGTTTAATGCACCATGGTGGTATCATGGTATTTATGTATTACAAGCTCCTGCCTCTATGTCAGGGAAACCTGCGTGAATTCTAATTCCTGCAACTTATCAGTTGTATTACCTTGAACAAGTTCGTTATCTATCCAACCTCAATTTCCTCATAATATTATTGTGAGGATTAAATAAGAAAAATGTAAATTACTTAACACAATGCCAGGCACACACTACATGCTCAATTAGTGTTTGTGGAGGTAGAAATGGTAATGGTAAATTTTGGCTCCTTGTTATACAGAACAGCTAATCTCAAGAAATTGGGCTACTCCACCTAACAAATTTATATCTGATTAACAGAAAATATCTCTACAGCCTTTCCTGAGAAACAAGCATCTTACTGGTCATTCTGTGCAGAACGCCAGCTCCAGGTGCCATCCAAATCCAGGGAGTGCCATTTACATTGTAGTCCATAGAAATGGTGCTCCCTGGGGTTGTGCAGTATACAGCCTACATGCCTGTGTGCAGCAACTTTGTTTCAGCTTGTGCTTTTAACAAATAACACGATGGCCATGAGCTACAATTCCTTTACTCTTTAATAATCCCTTTATCTTAGAACAAGCAATAATTAATATAATATCAAAACAGCAAATATAGATTCAACATTTTGTTG
This sequence comes from Balaenoptera musculus, assembly GCF_009873245.2. Taxonomy (NCBI): domain Eukaryota; kingdom Metazoa; phylum Chordata; class Mammalia; order Artiodactyla; family Balaenopteridae; genus Balaenoptera; species Balaenoptera musculus. The sequence continues at coordinate 52,463,844 of NC_045802.1, forward strand.
CCTATGTTTTCTTGTTAAAGATAGACATCAAATAAATATTTTTCATTTTCAGAATGTTGGTGAATATTTGCTAAAATGTTGGATTATTTTTCTTCAGATTGAATAGGATTTGCAATTTTGTCTCTTTATCCAGAATGGATATTAAATTTTTTTAGGTTAGATTTTAAGTGATTGAGTACCTAAAATTTTGTTAATCTCACAAATGATATGTCAGGCTTATCACTAACAGAAAAACCTCAACCAACATGCTATGTTGAAAATACAAAATGGAAATGCATCTGAATTCAAAAATAACAACAAAAAATAATATAGTGGTTTTCCTTGAGAAACTGTTACTTGTTAAAAAAGGAAATAGTATTCAATTTTGGCAACACGTGTTGAAAATCAGTTTCCTCAGTTCTCATAGGATTTCTAGCTGAATGATACTTCTTCAAAGGAATATGAAGCCCTGGTGTAACTTGTGATGTGATAATCAAGATATGTAATTATTTAGCAGGTTCCTTTTTATGTCTGTAAGCATAGGATTGAATATGCAGTATAATCCCTCATTTAACAATTAATTCTGAATAGAGCCTAGTCTGAGAAGCCTTTATTATTCCTACAGACCTCTAACAAAATTGAAGTTTGGTGAGTCAATGATGATAGTTCAGAAAATAGGTTCCACAGTCTGTATTTGTGCCAGATTTCATGGGCGACAGAAGGCAGGAGAAGAGGAGTCAGGAAAATACCCAGACATAAGGCTCTTAAAAAGCACTATCCTTGTTCATATGAGCAAAAATATGAAAACGAGCAGATAACTTGAGTCAATTTAACCCTAAGAATCAAAACCAGAATCTTCTGAAAGAACTGAGTATCCTGCTTACATCTGTCTTTCTGCCTTGTCTTTTTTACTCTGCAACACTTTTATCACCACCTAGGGGCAAGCCAAACAAGCAAGAAGCTCCTTTTTCACCACTAAGTCATTCCTAAATTATGTGCTATCTGAATCAAAAAGACTTTTATGATTTCAAATGATTGCTTGAGTTTTTTCCCCCAATAAAAGTCAATCTTTTATTATGTATTTCTTCTTTGTCTCAAATGTGATTTTAAAATATAAACTGATTTTTGTAATACATGAATACCATCTTTTAGTTTTATCTTTGTGTTTCTTCTTGTATGTCAACTTGTCAAAAACTTTTGCACTTACTCTGAGCAAATTTCAACTTAAAAGAATAAGTCTACTTTTATAAATGTTCACACTTAGTCCTTTCAATTACTACGAAGACACTTGCAAAGTGTGCAGGACAATAACTTTGTATTATATAATATCAAATCATACTAAGGAAAAACTCTTTTGCTAAAATTATTCAAAAGTAATCTAGGGACTTCCCTGGTGGCACAGTGGATGGGACTCTGCACTCCCAATGCAGGGGGCCTGGGTTCAAACCCTGGTCAGGGAACTAGATCCCACATGCATGCCGCAACTAGGGAGCTGGCGAGCTGCAACTGAGGAGCCCTGGAGCAGCAACTAAGGAGCCCACCTGCTGCAACAAAGGCCCAGTGCAACCAAATAAATAAATATTAAAAAAAAAAAAAAAAAGTAATCTAATTTCAAATGATACCAAAAACAAAATTATTATTTTCAGGGTAAATAATAAAATTTCTCAGTTTAAAGTGTTTTTACTTGATGATACTTATAATCAACAAGCTCATATTAACAGATTAACATGAATTAAAAATAGAAGTAGAAGATATTTGTGATTTATGTATGAGAGCATAATGCAATTTCAAATCATTTGTTGACCAAACTATTATAAAATACAAATAATACCCAGAAAAACAAAACTATAAAACACTATACATTCAGGAAACCTATGGCATTTTTGGTAGCTAATCAGGAAATTCCAATTTTGCAGAGTGCTGAGGCAGTTTCATAACACAAACAAGCAAAGTCTGCTCTTCAGATGTCAATCAACAAATAAACACAGTTTCAAAAACTCCAAACTAAGCAACCCTTCTCTAGTTCTTTTATTGGCTAAGGTGTAAATCGCTTTTCACATAGTTAAAGAACTTACATTTTAAAGATTTTTGATGGAACTGTGCTCAATATTTATTAATATTTTATCAACAAATGGCAAAATAAAAATAGCATTGTGAATATACCTATCATATTGCAACCAAGCCACTTGTCTTCGATTCCCCTATCTTAATAAATGCCTTTGAAAATGTACATGACTCAAATATTCTATTTTTGTTGGATTCCCAACAATTTGTTTTTCAACAGTTTTAATTAAACCTTCAATAGAACTTTTAAAATCATTAGTTAATCAACAGAGTTCCCTGCAAGCATGATTTTTCTCTCCCCAAGGAATACAAAAGCGAACCTGAGCACTCAAAAGAAGAAGAAATAAATTCAAAGTCACAACCACAAGTAAAAGACACAGACTTAAAATTTAGCAGGTCTAGCCATGTGCCATGCTGCCTTGTTCATACATGTAAATTTTCAACATGGACATATACAATAAAGAATTTCCAGACGTCAACTCCCTATAAAGTGCTGTCATTTGTAGAGCTCCAGTGCACAGATTTCCCTGACTCAGCTCTTAAAGCCAATATTTTACATTTTGAGAGTATTTTTGAATAGTACTTCCTCAAGCCCAACTGTAGGCACTGAAAAAGCCAGACTGACAAGGGAATTGCCCTGAGAGTGAGACTTTCTTCCATGGGAAAGAAATGTTAGCAACTAAGGATATGAGGCTTGATCAAAAACAAGCAAGTACTCAAAGGAGGGGGAGAATCTGCTTTGTTTTGGTTTTTAGGGGAAACTGGAAAAAGACAAGACTAAGTCTAAATAGTCTACAAGGAGATTGTTGGTAGGTTTAATTATTAGAGCCAAGTTCTGAGCTAAAGACTCCTTTTCAGTGCTTCCCACTAATATGCGTCTATTTGTCACCAGCCCACAGCAAGTTAAGAACAGAATTTGAGACTAAGAGTTAAAATTCATAGCAATTTGAGAGCGTAATTTCATATCTATGGATCTAATAACAAAAAACCCAGGCTTGTCGTTTCTTTTTTAATTTTAATTTTTCCATAATTCATTTTTATTCTATTTTACAAAAGTATTGGTCTATGACAGTTTAGAAATTTTTTTAAATGGTTCTTTAGCATAATAGTGTGAAAAACTCTGATTTATGTGTGTTCCTTCATTTACTCTTCATGTGAAACTTACAATGTAGATACCACTATTTTCTCCATTTTCAGTGAGAAAACCAAGCTCGGAAAAGTGAAATAGTTTAGTAGCTGTCAGCGTGTGGATTCAAATCCAGACTCCTGACTCCAGAGGACGTTCCACACTGAACCTTATTTCTCCATTTTGGATAATATTGCCATACTGGACACCTGATCTCAGTATTTTCTTCTAGTGGCATATTTTATTGTTAAATGTCATCAACAGAATTATGAGTTACAGCCCAAACAGCACTTTTGCCTTTATATGTAAATCATTAATTAATCACCTGTGAACTTGTCTATGCCTTTCTTATACCTATTTATGTTTTCAGCTCCTTCCATCTCCTAAAGAGTTTTGCAGACTTACCATTCACAATACTAAGCAACATTTCCTCTAATTTCCCATAAATTTAAAGCACACTGCCCCCCAATTTCACCATTCTGCAAATCTTTTGTCTGTGCTTTAGTCATAAAGGGTTGACTCTTTTGTTAAAACTTCTTATTTCAGAAAATTAGACTAATAAAAAATTGCAAGGGACGAGGCAAGATGGCGGAAGAGTAAGACGCGGAGATCACCTTCCTTCCCACAGATACAGTAGAAATACATCTACACGTGGAACTGCTCCTACAGAACACCCACTGAACGCTGGCAGAAGACGTCAGACCTCCCAAAAGGCAAGAAAATCCCCATGTACTTGGGTAGGGCAAAAGAAAAAGAAATAACAGAGACAAAAGAATAGGGACGGGACCTGCACCAGTGGGAGGGAGCTGTGAAGGAAGAAAGGTTTCCACACACTAGGAGCCCCTTCGCGGGCGGAGACTGCAGGTGGCGGAGGGGGGAAGCTTCAGAGCCACGGAGGAGAGCGCAGCCACAGGGGTGCGAAGGGCAAAGCGGAGAGATTCCCACACGGAGGATCAGTGCCGACCAGCACTCACCAGCCCGAGAGGCTTGTCTGCTCACCCGCCGGGGCGGGCGGGGCTGGGAGCTGAGGCTCGGGTTTCAGTCGGATTGCAGGGAGAGGACTGGGGCTGGCAGCGTGAACACAGCCTGAAGGGGGCTAGTGCGCCACAGCTAGCCGGGAGGGAGTCCGGGATAAGGTCTGCAGCTGCCAAAGAGGCAAGAGACTTTTTCTTGCCTCTTTGTTTCACGGCGCGCAAGGAGAGGGGATTCAGAGCGCCGCCTAAACGAGCTCCAGAGACGGGCGTGAGCCGTGGCTATCAGCGCAGATCCCACAGCAACAGGGGCGCAGAGGGAAAAACGGAGAGATTCCCGCACGGAGGCTCGGCGCCGAGCAGCACTCACCAGCCCGAGAGGCTTGTCTGCTCAGCCACCGGGGCGGGCGGGGGCTGGGAGCTGAGGCTCCGGCTTCGGTGCTAGCTGGGAGGGAGTCCAGGAAAAAGTCTGCAGCTGCCGAAGAGGCAAGAGACTTTTTCTTGCCTCTCTGTTTCGTGGCGCGCAAGGAGAGGGGATTCAGAGCGCCGCCTAAACGAACTCCAGAGACGGGCGCGAGCCGCGGCTATCAGCGCGGACCCCAGAGGCAGGCGCGAGCCGCGGCTATCAGTGCGGACCCCAGAGGCAGGCGCGAGCCGCGGCTATCAGCGCAGACCCCAGAGACGGGCAGGAGACGCTAAGGCTGCCGCCACCAAGAAGCCTGTGTGCGAGCACAGGTCACTATCCACACCGCCCCTCACGGGAGCCGGTGCAGCCTGCCACTCCCAGGCTCCCATGATCCGGGGACAACTTCCCCGGGAGAACGCACGGCGCGCCTCAGGCTGCTGCAACGTCACGACGCCTCTGACGCCGCAGGCTCGCCCCGCATCCGTACCCCTCCCTCCCCACGGCCTGAGTGAGCCAGAGCCCCCGAAGCAGCTGCTCCTTTAACCCCGTTCTGTCTGAGCGAAGAACAGACGCCCTCAGGCGACCTACACGCAGAGGTGGGTCCAAATCCAAAGCTGAACCCTGGGAGCTGTGCGAACAAAGAAGAGAAAGGGAAATCACTCCCAGCAGCCTCAGAAGCAGCAGATTAAAGCTCCACAAACAACTTGACGTGCCTGCATCTGTTGAATACCTGAATAGACAACGAATCATCCCAAATTCAGGAGGTGGACTTTGGGAGCAGGATATATTAATTTTTCCCCTTTTCCTTTTTTTGTGAGTGTATATGTGTATGCTTCTGGGTGAGATTTTCTCTGTATAGCTTTGCTTTCACCATTAGTCCTAGGGTTAGGTCCGTCCGTTTTTTTTGTTTGTTTTTTTTTTCTTTTTATCTTTTTTTTACTTAAAAAATTTTTTTTCCTAATAAATGTTTTCTTAATAATTTTTTCCTTATTTTCTATTTTTAGAAATTAAAAAAAGTTTTTTAATAAGTTTTTCATATTTTTATTTTTAAAAATTAAAAAATTTTTTCTTAATATATTTTTTAATTTTTTTCTTATTTTTTATTATAAAAAATTAATAAATCTATTTTTAAAAATTAAAAAAAATTTTTTCTTAATAAATTTACTCTTAATTTTTTTTTCTTATTTTTTATTATAATAGTTTTATTTTATTTTATTTTATCCTCTTTTTTTCTTTCTTTCTATTTTGTTCTCCCTTTTATTCTGAGCCGTGTGGATGAAGGGCTCTTGGTGCTCCAGCCAGGCATCAGGGCTGTGCCTCTGAGGTGGGAGAGCCAACTTCAGAACACTGGTCCACAAAAGACCTTCCAGCTCCACGTAATACCAAACGGCAAAAATCTCTCAGAGATCTCCATCTCAACATCAAGACCCAGCTTTATTCAATGACCAGCAAGCTACAGTGCTGGACACCCTATGCCAAACAACTAGCAAGACCGGAACACAGCCCCATCCATTAGCAGAGAGGCTGCCTAAAATCATAATAAGGCCACAGACACCCCAAAACACACCACCAGACGTGGACATGCCCACCAGAAAGACAAGATCCAACCTCATCCACCAGAACACAGGCACTAGTCCCCTCCACCAGGAAGCCTACACAACCCACTGAACCAACCTTAGCCACTGCGGACAGATACCAAAAACAACGGGAACTATGAACCTGCAGCCTGTGAAAAGGAGACCCCAAACACAGTAAGATAAGCAAAATGAGAAGACATAAAAACACACAGCAGGTGAAGGAGCAGGGTCAAAACACACCAGACCTAACAAATGAAGAGGAAATAGGCAGTCTACCTGAAAAAGAATTCAGAATAATGATAGTAAACATGATCCAAAATCTTGGAAATAGAATAGACAAAATGCAAGAAACATTTAACAAGGACGTAGAAGAACTAAAGAGGAACCAAGCAACGATGAAAAACACAATAAATGAAATTAAAAATACTCTAGACAGGATCAATAGCAGAATAACTGAGGCAGAAGAACGGATAAGTGACCTGGAAGATAAAATAGTGGAAATAACTACTGCAGAGCAGAATAAAGAAAAAAGAATGAAAAGAACTGAGGACAGTCTCAGAGACCTGGGACAACATTAAACGCAGCACCAACATTCGAATTATAGGGGTCCCAGAAGAAGAAGAGAAAAAGAAAGGGACTGAGAAAATATTTGAAGAGATTATAGTTGAAAACTTCCCTAATATGGGAAAGGAAATAGTTAATCAAGTCCTGGAAGCACAGAGAGTCCCATACAGGATAAATCCAAGGAGAAACACGCCAAGACACATATTAATCAAACTATCAAAAATTAAATATAAAGTAAACATATTAAAAGCAGCAAGGGAAAAACAACAAATAACACACAAGGGAATCCCCATAAGGTTAACAGCTGATCTTTCAGCAGAAACTCTGCAAGCCAGAAGGGAGTGGCAGGATATACTTAAAGTGATGAAGGAGAAAAACCTACAACCAAGGTCACTCTACCCAGCAAAGATCTCATTCAGATTGGTGGAGAAATTAAAACCTTTACAGACAAGCAAAAGCTGAGAGACTTCAGCACCACCAAACCAGCTTTACAACAAATGCTAAAGGAACTTCTCTAGGCAAGAAACACAAGAGAAGGAAAACACCTACAATAACAAACCCAAAATATTTAAGAAAATGGGAATAGGAACATACATATCGATAATTACCTTAAATGTAAATGCTCCCACCAAAAGACACAGTCTGGCTGAATGGATACAAAAACATGACCCATATATATGCTGTCTACAAGAGACCCACTTCATACCTAGAGACACATACAGACTGAAAGTGAGAGGATGGAAAAAGATATTCCATGCAAATGGAAATCAAAAGAAAGCTGGAGTACCAATTCTCATATCAGACAAAATAGACTTTAAAATAAAGACTATTACAAGACACAAAGAAGGACACTATATAATGATCAAGGGATCGATCCAAGAGGAAGGTATAACAATTGTAAATATTTATGCACCCAACATAGGAGCACCTCAATACATAAGGCAAATACTAACAGCCATAAAAGGGGAAATCGACAGTAACACAATCATAGTAGGGGACTTTAACACCCCACTTTCACCAATGGACAGATCATCCAAAATGAAAATAAATAAGGAAACACAAGCTTTAAATGATACATTAAACAAGATGGACTTAATTGATATTTATAGGACATTCCACCCAAAAACAACAGAATACACATTTTTCTCAAGTGCTCATGGAACATTCTCCAGGATAGATCATATCTTGGGTCACAAATCAAGCCTTGGTAAATTTAAGAAAATTGAAATCATATCAAGTATCTTTTCCGACCACAACGCTATGAGACTAGATATCAATTACAGGAAAAGATCTGTAAAAACTACAAACACATGGAGGCTACACAATACACTACTTAATAACGAAGTGATCACTGAAGAAATCAAAGGGGAAATCAAAAAATACCTAGAAACAAATGACAATGGAGACACGACGACCCAAAACCTATGGGATGCAGCAAAAGCAGTTCTAAGAGGGAAGTTTATAGCAATACAAGCCTACATCAAGAAACAGGAAACATCTCGAATAAACAACCTAAGCTTGCACCTAAAGCAATTAGAGAAAGAAGAGCAAAAAAAACCCCAAAGCTAGCAGAAGGAAAGAAATCATAAAGATCAGATCAGAAATAAATGAAAAAGAAATGAAGGAAACAATAGCAAAAATCAATGAAACTAAAAGCTGGTTCTTTGAGAAGATAAACAAAATTGATAAACCATTAGCCAGACTCATCAAGAGAAAAAGGGAGAAGACTCAAATCAATAGAATTAGAAATGAAAAAGGAGAAGTAACCACTGACACTGCAGAAATACAAACGATCATGAGAGATTACTACAAGCAACTCTATGCCAATAAAATGGACAACCTGGAAGAAATGGACAGATTCTTAGAAATGCACAACCTGCCGAGACTGAACCAGGAAGAAATAGAAAATATGAACAGACCAATCACAAGCACTGAAGTTAAAACTGTGATTAAAAATCTTCCAACAAACAAAAGCCCAGGACCAGATGGCTTCACAGGCGAATTCTATCAAACATTTAGAGAAGAGCTAACACCTATCCTTCTCAAACTCTTCCAAAATATTGCAGAGGGAGGAACACTCCCCAACTCATTCTACGAGGCCGCCATAACCCTGATACCAAAACCAGACAAAGATGTCACAAAGAAAGAAAACTACCGGCCAATATCACTGATGAACATAGATGCAAAAATCCTCAACAAATACTAGCAAAAAGAATCCAACAGCACATTAAAAGGATCATACACCATGATCAAGTGGGGTTTATTCCAGGAATGCAAGGATTCTTCAATATATGCAAATCAATCAACGTGATACATCATATTAACAAATTGAAGGAGAAAAACCATATGATCATCTCAGTAGATGCAGAGAAAGCTTTTGACAAAATTCAACACCCATTTATGATAAAAGCCCTGCAGAAAGTAGGCATAGAGGGAACTTTCCTCAACATAATAAAGGCCATATATGACAAACCCACAGCCAACATTGTCCTCAATGGTGAAAAACTGAAACCATTTCCACTAAGATCAGGAACAAGACAAGGTTGCCCACTCTCACCACTATTATTCAACATAGTTTTGGAAGTGTTAGCCACAGCAATCAGAGAAGAAAAAGAAATAAAAGGAATCCAAATCGGAAAAGAAGTAGTAAAGCTGTCACTGTTTGCAGATGACATGATACTATACATAGAGAATCCTAAAGATGCTACCAGAAAACTACTAGAGCTAATCAATGAATTTGGTAAAGTAGCAGGATACAAAATTAATGCACAGAAATCTCTTGCATTCCTATACACTAATGATGAAAAATCTGAAAGTGAAATTAAGAAAACACTCCCGTTTACCATTGCAACAAAAAGAATAAAATACCTAGGAATAAACCTACCTAAGGAGACAAAAGACCTGTATGCAGAAAATTATAGGACACTGATGAAAGAAATTAAAGATGATACAAATAGATGGAGACATATACCATGTTCTTGGATTGGAAGAATCAACATTGTGAAAATCACTATACTACCCAAAGCAATCTACAGATTCAATGCAATCCCTATCAAACTACCACTGGCATTTTTCACAGAACTAGAACAAAAAATTTCACAATTTGTATGGAGACACAAAAGACCCCGAATAGCCAAAGCAATCTTGAGAACGAAAAATGGAGCTGGAGGAATCAGGCTCCCTGACTTCAGACTATATTACAAAGCTACAGTAATCAAGACAGTTTGGTACTGGCACAAAAACAGAAATATAGATCAATGGAACAGGATAGAAAGCCCAGAGATAAACCCACGCACATATGGTCACCTTATCTTTGATAAAGGAGGCAAGCATATACAGTGGAGAAAAGACAGCCTCTTCAATAAGTGGTGCTGGGAAAATTGGACAGGTACATGTAAATGTATGAAATTAGAACACTCCCTGACACCATACACAAAAATAAACTCAAAATGGATTAAAGACCTAAGTGTAAGGCCAGACACTATCAAACTCTTAGAGGAAAACATAGGCAGAACACTCTATGACATAAATCACAGCAAGATCCTTTTTGACCCAGCCCCTAGAGAAATGGAAATAAAAACACAAATAAACAAATGGGACCTAATGAAACTTAAAAGCTTTTGCACAGCAAAGGAAACCATAAACAAGACCAAAAGACAACCCTCAGAATGGGAGAAAATATTTGCAAATGAAGCAACTGACAAAGGATTAATCTCCAAGATTTACAAGCAGCTCATGCAGCTCAATAACAAAAAAACAAACAACCCAATCCAAAAATGGGCAGAAGACCTAAATAGACATTTCTCCAAAGAAGATATACAGATGGCCTACAGACACATGAAAGAATGCTCAGCATCATTAATCATTACAGAAATGCAAATCAAAACTACAATGAGGTATCATCTCACACCGGTCAGAATGGCCATCATCAAAAAATCAAGAAACAATAAATGCTGGAGAGGGTGTGGAGAAAAGGGAACACTCTTGCACTGTTGGTGGGAATGTAAATTGATACAGTCACTATGGAGAACAGTATGGAGGTTCCTTAAAAAACTAAAAATAGAACTACCATATGACCCAGCAATCCCACTACTGGGCATATACCCTGAGAAAACCATCATTCAAAAAGAGTCATGTACCAAAATGTTCACTGCAGCTCTATTTACAATAGCCAGGACATGGAAGCAACCTAGGTGTCCATCATCGGATGAATGGATAAAGAAGATGTGGCACATATATACAATGGAATATTACTCAGCCATAAAAAGAAATGAAATGGAGGTATTTGTAATGAGGTGGATGGAGTTAGAGTCTGTCATACAGAGTGAAGTAAGTCAGAAAGAGAAAAACAAATACAGTATGCTAACACATATATATGGAATAAAAAAGAAAAAAAAAAAAAGGTCATGAAGAACCTAGTGGCAAGACAGGAATAAAGACACAGACCTACTAGAGAATGGACTTGAGGATATGGGGAGGGGGAGGGGTGAGATGTGACAGGGTGAGAGAGTGTCATGGACATATATACACTACCAAATGTAAAATAGATAGCTAGTGGGAAGAAGCCGCATAGCACAGGGAGATCAGCTCGGTGCTTTGTGACCACCTAGAGGGGTGGGATAGGGAGGGTGGGAGGGAGGGAGATGCAAGAGGGAAGAGATATGGGAACATATGTATATGTATAACTGATTCACTTTGTTATAAAGCAGAAACTAACACACCATTGTAAAGCAATTATACTCCAATAAAGATGTTTAAAAAAAAAAATTGCAAAAATAGTAAAGAGAGGTCACATGTACTGATCACCCAGCTTCCCCCAAAGGTAACGTCTTACATAACTATAGTACATTATCAAATCCAAGAAATTAACATTGACACAATAAAATCAACAGATCTTACTTGGATTTCACTGATTTTTTGCATGCATTCATTTCCTACCTGTTGAACTTTATACATTTTGCACTGTTTAATTGGACTGTCCTTTATTTTTATAAGCAACAGAACAATGTGCTTTGCTAATCTCTGTTCTCTTTTTGGGCAGTTCTCCAGATCTACATCTCAAGGATCCATATCATCATTGAATTTATAATTACAGTAGCAGTTCTTAGTCACATAAAAATCCCACTCTTGCTCAGGAGTACATGAACATTGATACCACTGGTCTAATATTTCTGATCTCATTGACTCCTTTGGCCACAATGACAGGAAGCCATACTGATTAGAGTGGCCTTATGGTCCAGCCGGACCTCAGCCTGACTATCATAACTCACTAGTATGCTTTGACAACTCCACAAACTTTTATTAAGATCCAGTTATTATCTCATTTTCTGAGATGCAGAGATGAATAATTCACTAACCATGCCTTCAAGAAGCTCACAGTCTTAAAAAGGAGAGAGAAATGAATTTTGGATTCTGTTAAGAGGATGAACCACCACTGCCTGAGGCATTTATCCCTGAAAACTACTCTCAGGCAATTAAAGAAGAGAAAGGTAAGCATGGATCTGGGAAACTAAGATAGAAACAGCAAGAAAGCCGTTAAGAGAGAAAGGCCATCAGGGACTAGGGTCAGGCGTACCTATAGTATGGAGGGGTAGGACAATGACATAGGCCAAGTGGTAGGGGAATGAGAGGGAAAAAGCTTTCAGATCTGCCTTTCCTTCCCCCATTTGTCTTGCCGGAATGATGTCTTGCTCTTTTGCCACTGGTAGATAGAAATCAGCAATCAAAGCCCAGTCCTCCCAACATACTGGGATACTTGGGCAACACCAAAGCCCTAAAGAGGAAGTGAGGAGTGATGAAAATAGGTGCAAGCTGATCAACCGTACTCATCAGTACTGTATTTATTCCATGCAAGAGAAGACCTTGCCCTTTGTCATAAAGAACCCACAGACCACCCTATATTACAGGTATTCATATGGCCCTGAATTCATTAACAAAATGTCGATAGTAACCCCTACCTATAAATAATTACTTTAAATGCAAACGGATTAGTTTCTCCAAGCACAAGACTCAGAGCAGCTAAATGAATGAACAACAAGATCCAACAACATCCTGCCTACAAAAGATACACTAGCTCTAAGAACATGCATAGGCTGAAAGTAAAGAGATGGGGAAAAAAAAGATGTTCCATGCAAATGTTAACCAAAAGAGAGCAGGAATGGCTATACTTATATCAAACAAAATAAACATCCAGTCAAAATTGGTCATGACAGACAAAGAAGGCCACTATATAATGATAAATGAGTCAATTAATCAAGAGGCTATAACAATTGTAAATATATATGTACCCAACATTGGAGCACCTAAATATTTAAAGGAAATATTAACAGAACTGAAGGGAGAAATAGACAGCAATATAATAATAGTAGGGGACTTCAATACCCCACTTTTAGCATTGGATAGATCATTCAGATAGAAAATTAGTAAGATAATAGCAGACCTGAATAACACTGTAGACCAAATAGACCTAACAAACATGCACAGAACATTCCTTGCAACAGCAACAGAATACACATTGTTCTCAAGCACTCACAGAACATTCTCCAGGATAAATCATATGTTGGGCCACAAAACAAGCCTTAACAAACTTAAGAAGGTTGAAATCATATCAAGTATCTTTTTGGACTACAGTGGTATAAACCTAGAAATCAATAACAGTAGGAAAATGGAAAAATTCAAAAATACATGGAAGTTAAATAACACACTCCTGAACAACCAATGGGTCAAAGAATAAATAAGAAGGGAAATCATAAAGTATCCTAAGACAAATGAAAATGAAAACACAACATACAAAAACCTTTGGGATAAGAAAAAGCAGTTCTACCAGGGAAATTTATAGTGACAAAGAATTACATTAAGAGAAAAGAAAGATCTCAAATAAGTAAATCAACTTTACACTTCAAGGAATCAAAAAAAGAGAAAGATTTAAGCCCAAAGTTATCAGAAAGGAAATAATAAAGATTAGAACAGAAATAAATGAAATTGAGGCTAGAAAAATAATACAAAAAAACATAATAGAACAAAGATAATAGGAACAGGGCTTCCCTGGTGGTGCAGTGGTTGAGAATCTGCCTGCTAATGTAGGGGACACGGGTTCGAGCCCTGGTCTGGGAGGATCCCACATGCCCCGGAGCGAATGGGCCCGTGAGCCACAACTACTGAGCCTGCGCGTCTGGAGCCTGTGCTCCGCAACAAGAGAGGCCACGATAGTGAGAGGCCCACGCACCGCGATGAAGAGTGGCTCCCGCTCGCCGCAACTGGAGAAAGCCCTCGCACAGAAACGAAGACCCAACACAGCCAAAAATTAATTAATTAATTAATTTTGAAAAAGATAATAGGAAAAAAGACAATAGGATAAAAAGATAATGGGAACAAAAAGTTGGTTGTTTTAAAAGATTTTAAAAATTAACAAACCTTTAGCTATACTAACCAAGAAAAAAAGAGAGGACTCAAATAAAATCATAAATGAAATAGGAGCAATTACAACTCACACCACACCACATAAAAACAAAGGATCGTAAAAAGCTACTATAAACAATTATATACCAACAAACTGGACAACCTAGAAGAAATGGATAAATTCCTAGAGATATACAACCTACTAAGACTGATTCATGAAGAAAAAGGAAACCTAAACAGAACAATAATGACTAAAGAGATTCAAGAAATAATCAAAAACCTCCCAACAAAGAAAAGCTCAGGACCAGATGGTTTCACTGGTGAATTCTACCAAATGCTTACAGAACTAATGTCAATCTTTTCAATTTTTTATGAAGAATTGAAGAGAAGAGAATGCTCCCAAATTCATTTTAGGAATCCAGCATTACACTGATACCAAAGCTAGATAAGGACAGTATAGGAAAAGAAAACTACAAGCCATACCTCTGATGAATACAGACACAAAAATTGTCAACAGAATACTAGCAAAGTGAATTCAACAGCACATTAAAAGGATCATACACCATGATCAACTGAGATTTATCCCTGGTCTGCAAAGATGGTTCAACATCTGCAAATCAATAAATGTGATATACCACATTAATAGAATGGAGAAAAAAAATCACATGATCCTCTCAATAGATGCAAAACATGCATGTGACAAAATTCAACACCCTTCATGATAAAAGTTCTCAACAAACTGGGTATAGAAAGAACAAACCTCAGCATAATAGAGACTACATATGACAAACCCATGGCTAACATCATCAACATGTCAATATCAACAGTGCAAAAGCTGAAAGCTCTTGCTCTAAAATCAGGAACAAGACAAGGGTGCCCATCCTCACTACTCTTCTTAAACATAGTACTGGAAGTCCTAGCCAATGCAACCTGGCAAGAAAAAGGAGGAAAAGGGCATCCAAATAGGAAAGAAAGAAGCAAAATTATCTGTTTGCAAATGACATGTTCTTATATACAGAAAACCCTAAAGACTCCACCAAAAAACTGTTAGAATAAATGCATTCTAAAGTTGCAGGATACGGGGCTTCCCTGGTGGTGCAGTGGTTAAGAATCCACCTGCCAATGCAGGGAACACGGGTTTGAGCCCCGGTCCCAGAAGATCCCGCATGCCGCGGAGCAACTAAGCCCATGAGCCACAACTACTGAGCCTGCACTCTAGAACCTGCAAGCCACAACTACTGAGCCCACGTGCCACAACTACTGAAGCCCATGTGTCTAGAACCCATGCTCCGCAACAAGAAAAGCCACCTCAGTGAGAAGCCTGCGCACTGCAATGAAGAGTAGCTCCCGATCGCTGCAACTAGAGAAAGCCCACACGCAGCAACGAAGACCTAACGCAGCCAAAAACAAATTAATTGAAATAAAATAAAATAAAGTTGCAGGATACAAAATCAACATACAAAACCCAGTGGCATTTCCATATACTAACAATGAACTATCTGAAAAAGAAATTTAAAAAATAATCCCATCTACAACAGCATCAAAATAATAAAATACTTAGGAATAAATTTAAACAAGGAGACAAAAGGTCTGTACACTAAAAACTATAAGACGTTGATGAAAGAAACTGAAGAAGACACAAACAAATGAAGAGATATCCTGTGTTCACGGATCAGAAGAATTAATGTTGTTAATATGTCCATATTACACAAAACCATCTACAGATTCAATGCAATCCCTATCAAAATTCCAATGGCATTTTTCACAAAAATAGAACAATCTTAAATTTCATATGGAACCACAAAAGACCCCAGATAGTCAAAGCAATCCTGCGAAGGAAGAACAAAGCTGAAGACATCACACTTCGTGATTTCAAACTATACTACAAAGTTATATTGATCAAAATAGTATTGTACTGGCATAAAAACAGACACATAGACCAATGGAACAGAATAGAGAGCCCAGAGAAAACCCATGTATATATGGTCAACTATATTGAATAATCTATCCTTTCACCACTAATTTCTACTTCTACCTCAAATATAGATCTAGTTTTCATGTATGCACGATGTGTAGGTCGGATCAAGAAAAAGGATTTGGTCAGGTGGTTTAAAGAGTTGTTAATGAAAAGAAAACTTAGAAAAGGACAGTGTTAGAACACAGATGTGGAGGCACCTGGTGACAGCAGGAAGTCTTGTCTACCCCTGACAAGAAAAGCACAGAAAAGAAAAGAGGTTTGGCATTACTAGATCCCTCTGAAATCTGGAGTAATGGAGGAAAGCTGCCCAGTAGAAGCTACAGCTGTAGAGAAACAGAGCTGCTGCCCTAGAAGCAGTCCCCAATCTCCTCCCACCTTCTGATTTCCTGCAGGTGCCACTCATCAGTCAAAACAAAACTGAAGGCAGAGGTCAGGGAGGCTCAGTAGGGCAATCTGCAGATTTCAGCTTCCTAAAAAGCACAGGGGGAAGTAGAGATGAGTGGAGACTAGAGAATGGGGGTGGGGGTCACCAGCATAGCCCACCTCTTTTGCCACTTAGCACCTATTCTTGGCCTTTGCTAGATGATGAAAACCTTATCCACCAACAGGGAATCCATATAGTCCCATCCATTACAATATCATCAAGGGGTGATGTTTATTCAAATACACACCTGCCTGGAACCTCACTTAAAACATTAGCCTCCACCTGTTATCTTCATAAAAGGTAGCACAAAAAGGTGGGGTAAAAGAGAAATCATCATTTAATGTAAGATATGCAAGGCTTCTTTGGTCCCTGCTCTGTATCTGGTCATCAGGTTAAAGTTGACAATCATAACTTCCTCTCTCTGCCACCTATTCCCTCTGTCATCACTTTGGCTGCAGAGTGATAAAACCTAAACCCCTTCTTTCTCCCAGGATCTAAGGCCTTAGGAGCCCTTTCAGTAATGGATTGTCACGGTTTTTCATTGAGAGTTATCACTGGAGATTCTAATGGTGAGAGGTGCTCTAGTGAATGCCCTGAGTTTTAGAGATACTATTTCTTTTTCATCACATAACAGCAACTTTAATTTTCTTAAGAATAAGGGTTGATCACTCTGGCAAGAACAGCAAGCCCTGCTATCTCTGTCTGACTATTTAGCACCATGAGGAAGGAGGCAGTAGTCTCAGCTTCCACATTATTGGAGCCATCACCGTGTTCAATGGTGAAAAAGTTTCTCCCTTCACAACTAAGAGCTCTAAACTGTTGAGCCACAAGTTGCAATCACAAGAAGCGAAACTTCTATAACTGAGATATTAGGTGTGAAACGAGACTACCTCATTCCTGGTACCACTTACATTATCAGACAGGATCACAGGAGAAAATAGATTCACATTGATGGTTTAAATGAAGATATTTACAGAGGTAGGGGTGGGGTCAAGGCAAGAATCAAGGGATGTGAAGGCATCCAGGGATTAACTAAACCAGGAATCTACTATCAAGGAGAGGAAACACACTTACTGGAATCCAGTGAGAGCTGGAACCAAGTGGGGGGAAGCTTCCCATAGTAGCTGAAATTGTAGAGGAACACAGCTGCTGCCAGGGAAGTAGAGGCAGCAAGGAAGAAGTGGGAAAAAATACTCTGACCTTTTTCTCCTGCTGTCCAGTCATCCCCTGCTAGGGCCTCCCACTGTCAATTGTCCAGTGCAGTTGGAAAAGGATCCCAGATGATGCTTCCCAGGGAACAGAAAAGAACAAAGAAAGGCAGAAAAGAGGTTGAGGGGAGGGAGGGTTCAGAAAGATAACTGTAATGCATGTATCTGTTTCTGGGCTACTTTGTTTCATTGATCATTTTTATATGTCATATTACAGTGTCACAAGTGTACATTTACATTTTCTTAATGATCTGAAATGTCACTGTGTTACTAAATTTTAGCATGTGCTTGTGTCTGTTTCTGAAGTCTCTATTCTGCATTGTACATATGTGCACGAATATCACATCTTTTTCATTGCTATATCTCAGCAACATATTTTTTTTTAATTTAAAGTGGGTTTCTTCCCTCTTGCACTGTTGGTGGGAATGTAAATTGATACAGCCACTATGGAGAACAGTATAGAGGTTCCTTAAAAAACTAAAAATAGAATTACCATATGATCCAGCAATACCACTACTGGGCATATACCCAGAGAAAACCATAATTCAAAAAGACACATAAACCCCAATGTTCATTGCAGCACTATTTACAATAGCCAGGTCATGGAAGCAACCTAAATGCCCATCAACAGACGAATGCATAAAGAAGCTGTGGTACATATATACAATGGAATATTACTCAGCCAAAAAAGGAACGAAATTGGGTCATTTGTTGAGATGTGGATGGATCTAGAGACTGTCATACAGAGTGAAGTAAGTCAGAAAGAGAAAAACAAATATCGTATATTAACGCATATATGTGGAACCTAGAAAACTGGTACAGATGAACCAGTTTGCAGGGCAGAAATTGAGACACAGATGTAGAGAACAAACGTATGGACACCAAAGGGGGGAAAGTGGCAGGGGGTGGTGGTGGTGGTGTGATGAATTGGGAGATTGGGATTGACATGTATACACTGATGTGTATAAAACTGATGACTAATAAGAACCTGCTGTATAAAAATAAAATAAAATTTAAAAATTAAAAAATAAGTAAATAAATAAAGTGGGTTTCTTTTTTGTTTTTTTATAGATTTATTTATTTATTTATTTTTGGCTGCGTTGGGTTCTCATTGCTGCACATGGGCTTTCTCTAGTTGCGGCGAGTGGGGGCTGCTCTTCTTTGTGGTGTGCGGGCTTCTCATTGCAGTGGCTTCTCTTGTTGCGGAGCATGGGCTCTAGGCACACAGGCTTCAGTAGTTGTGGCTCGCAGGCTCAGTAGTTGTGGCTCGGGGGCTCTAGAGCGCAGGCTCAGTAGTTGTGATGCACGGGCTTAGCTGCTCCACGGCATGTGGCATCTTCCTGGACCAGGGCTCGAACCCATATCCCCTGCATTGGCAGGCGGATTCTTAACCACTGTGCCACCAGGGAAGCCAACTGCAATATATTTTGATACCTGATAGGGTGTGTTCCCTCACTGCTTGTTTTTCATTAATTTTGATGTTTTATTTTCTTTACAATCTGTTCTTGATTATTTCTATTTTCTTTTCAACATAAAACAGTGGATCAACTTCCATCAAAAAATATCATTGGCATTTTTATTAAAATTTACATGGATTTATAGATATATTAAAGGAAAACTTAATGTCTTCATACTAGTGAATCATCTCATCTAAGCACATAGTATTTTTTACATTTTTTAGGCTTTTTATATTGTTTAGTAAGGTATTATAAGTTTCTCAATATGGGTCTTATATGTTTATTTTTGTTTATCCCTTGGTATTTTTAGGCTCTAATCTTAGTGCATTTTCTAACTGGTTACAGCTGTTGTAGAGAAAATCTTTCAATATTCATATTTTTGGTTTTCTACTTGGCCAAAATACTAAACTCTCTTATTAGTTCTAATAGTTTATCAATTAATTCTCCTGGGTTTTAGTGTAAATATCCTTATCTTCTACAAATGGAGACTCTATAAATCTGCCTTTCATATATATCTGTATTTCTGTATCTATATCCATCTATCTTGTTTCTTTTTTTAACTGATCAGACATCAGGAGCAATTTGGAACATAAAGAGTGAGACCTGAGGGGATCAAGATGGTGGAATAGGAAGATCCTGAGCTCACCTTCTGCCACAAACATATAAAAACTACAACATATAGAACAACTCTCTGTGAGAAAAACCGGAAGACCAGCAGAACAGCTATTCTACAATTAACGATATAATGGGGGAAAAAAACACATTGAGACAAGTAGAAAGGGCAGAGATGTGATCTAATCAAGACCCACACCCCCCGTGCAGCAACCCACAAAAGGGAGGAGCTATCACAAACTTAGAGGTCTTCCTTAAGGAGGGAGGGGTTCAAGCCCCACACTGGGCACTCAAGTCCTAGAGACTGGCACCAGGAAGTAGGGCCCCCATTACCCCAATAAGTGGTTTTGAAAACCAGCAGGGCTTATGACGGGGAGATACTGAGGGTTGCAGAAAACCAAGACTCCACTCTCAAAGGGCTTGTGCACAAACTCGCATACTTCAAGTCCCAATGCAGAGGCAGCAGATTGGAAAGCACCTGGTTCTCTAGCTAGCCTGCCAAGACTGCCCCAGCATGCCCCCTGCCCAGCTTGCACCCAGCTTTTATTCAGTGTTCAAACTTAAGCAACCATTAGCTTAAAACAAATAGCTATATATGTAGGTCAATATATATGAACCTCAAGGTAACCACAAAACAAAAAACTACAATAGATATACAAAAAATAAAGAGAAAGAAGTCCAAACAAAACACTAAAGAAAATTATCAAACCACAAGGGAAGATGCTAAAAGAAGAAAGGAACAGAGAACTACAGAAACAACCAGAAAACAAGTAACAAAATGGCAATAAGTACATACCTGTCAATAATCACTTTAAAGGTAAACGGACTAAATGCTCCAGTCAAAAGACACAGCGTGGCTTAATGGATAAAAACAAGACCCATCTATATGCTGCCTACAAGACAGTCACTTGTAGGCTAAGTGTAAGACCTGAAACCATAAAACTCCTAGAAGAAACAGAGGCAGTACACTTTTTGACATTGGTCTTAGCAATATTTTCTGAGTCTGTCTCCTCAAGCGAGGGCAACAAAAGCAAAAATAAACAAATGGGAACACAAAAAACTAAAAAGCTTTTGCACAGTGAAGGAAACCATAAACAAAACAAAAAGGCAACTTACTAAATGGGAGAAGGCTTTTGCAAATTATATATCCAGTGAAGGATTAATATCCAAAATATATAAAGAACTCATACAACCTAGTATCAAAAAAAACCAAACAATCCTATTAAAAAATGGTCAGAGGACCTGAATAGACATTTTTCTAAAGAATATATACAGATGCTCAACAGCCACATGAAAAGATGCCCAACATCACTAATTTTTACAAAACGTAAATCAAAACCACAACGAGGTATCACCTCACACTAGTCAGAATGGCAATCATCAAAAAGACAAGAAATAAAAGTGTTGGCAAGGATGTGGAGAAAAGGGAACCCTTGTGCACTGTTGGTGGGGATGCAAGTGGTGGTGCAGCCACCATGGAAAACAGTATGGAGGTTCCTCAAAAACTTAAAAATAGAACGACCATACCCTCCAGCAATTTCACTTCGGAGTATTTATCCAAAGAAAATGAAAGCACTAATTCAAAAAGATATATGTACCCCAATATTCTGTTGCAGCATTATTTACAACAGCCAAGATATAGAAGCAACCTAAGTGTCCATTGATAGATGAATGGAAAAAGAAGATGCGGTATACACAATGGAGTATTACTCAGCCATAAAAAAGAATGAAATCCTGCCATTTGCAACAACATGCATGGATCTAGAGGGTATTATGCTATGAAATAAATCAGACAGAGAAAGACAAATATCGTTATGTTTTCACTTACATGTGGAATCTAAAAAAAAAAAAAAAAAGAACAAATATAACAAAATAGAAATAGATTCATAGATACAGAAAACTAGTGGTTGCCAGAGGCGAGGGAGCCAGGGGTATGGGCAAAATAGGTGAAGGGGATTAAGAGGTACAAACTACCAGATATAAAAGAAGTAATTCACTGGGGCGTAAGGTACAACACAAGAAATATAGTCAATAATGTAACAACTTTGTATGGTTATGTAATGTACAAAAATATCGAATCACTATGTTGTACACTTGAAAGTAATATAATACAGTAAGTTAACTAAACTTCATTTTACAAAAAAAAAAAAAAAAGAGAGAGGGAACAGACATCCTTTCCTGATTTTAAAGTGAACGTTGCTAATGTTTCCCAGCTAAGGATGATGCTTGCTCTATCCATTCCTGTCTTTGCACTGATACTTTTCTTCCCTTGCTAAAAGCTTTTCTCACGAATGAATATTGACTTGTATCACATCTTTGAGGTATATCTGGTCATCTATTAAGATAATTATGTGGATTTTTTAAATCTTTCATCTCATGCAAGCTCCAAGAGATCTTGTCTGTCTTGTTCACACTTTTACCCCAATACCTAGGATGGTGTCTTCCTCATTGTAGGCACTTTAGAAATATTTCTTGAACAAACACATGTGTTAGCAAATAAATAAAAGTATTTATTATTGTGATTAATTACACTGACGGAGCTCTAATAGTGACTAATACTTGCATTCCTAGGATAAACCCTAATTGGTTATGATAACATTCTTTTAATACATTCTGAATTTAATTTGGCACTTTTTAAATTTAAAGTTTTGGTATCTATGTTCATAAGTTAAACTGCACAGTTTTCTTTTAGGAGCTATGCTTATCTAATTTTGACACCAAGGTTATCCTTGTAGAATAAAGTGGAAAGTGTTTCATCTTTAACTTTTTCTGTAATAGTTTCTTTAACGTTGGAATTATCTTTTTCTTGAAGGACTGGTAGACCTCACCCATTAAACTGACCTTGTCATTTTCTTCTATATTTGTTGGTCTATTTACATTTTCTTATCTCTCTCTGAGCAATTCTTAATATACAGACCATGAAAACCACTAATTTTGTAAGATTTTCATATTTATCGATATAACATTGTACACTGAATTCTCTCAAAACTTTAAAGTCTCCACATCTGTAGTTTATGTCATATTTTTTAACCCTGATTTGTATCTTCTCTCCTTTTATTCCTTGATAAAATTCACCAAATATTTTTAATAGTTTAGTGATTATTTCAAAGAAAAATTTTAGGTTTTTTTTGTTATTTACCATTTTTATTATGCTTGGCTTAACTTTATATGACAAATGCATAAATTTTATTTTTTTCTACTATACTTTTCTACACTTTGATTTCCTTTTTCCAACATCTTGAGTTGAATGCCTTGCTTATTTATTCTCAAACTTTTAATCAACGCATTTCAAACTCTAATCAATGCATTCATGTCTATAAAATTTCCTAAGTATAGTTTTCCTAAGTACATGTCTATAAAATTTCCTACAGATTTGATATATAGTTCACTTACTGTTGTTTATTTCTAGATCATTTATAACTACAGTTTTGCTTCCCTATTTAGGAATTTTTAGGGTTTCTTAAAACTATCTTTTTCTTATTTACTTCTAATAGTATTTGCATTATGAACAAATATTGTGACCAGTATCATTTCAGCTTTGGGAGGTTTTTTGTGTTTTTATTTGTTACTTAATACACCATGAATTTTTGTAATAGTCTATGTATTTTGAAAAGAATGTATATGCTCTTAATGTTTTGGATATGTAATAGATCAAGCATGCTGATTGTTATTCAAATATTCTATTTTCTTATTTATTCTTTATCTATTGATTTTTAGAGACATGTATATTTTTCCCTGTCCTAATTTTTCACTTTCTCCCATAAAATATACAAAGAAACAAAATGGCTTGTTCACCATCGACTCCCCAGCACCTAGAACACTGCCTTCAATACGCAAATGGACTGAATAAGATCCAGACAGTGTCATCTGTCTGCCAAGTTAATGAAACAAGGAGGCCACTAGACTGAGGTGGTTCTAATGCCTTAGCAATCTATGTAAGCAAACCAGAACCTAAGCCTGTAACATCTCAAGGTTAAGAAATCAAAATCTAAGGACAACCAATCATAAACAGTCAACTAGGCTTTCTCAAAGTAACCCCTCAGCCAGTCAAATAATTTCCTTGCTTTGCTTCCACAAAAAGTCCTGCCTCTAGCTCCTGTTGGTGGAGCATGCCTGACCACTTCTAGTCTGGTGCTGCTCAATTTAGGGTTTTGCCCAAATAAACTCTTAAAAATTGTAATAGGTCTCAGTTTATCTTTTAACATGCCTTAAAAGACTTATTAAAGTCAGGAATATTGTCCTATTCATCCATGTATCCTCCAGAACTCACACTGCTTCCTGGCACATAGTAGGTGCTGAATGAGTGTGAAATGAATGGATAAATATTTAGCCCACCAGTATATAGATGGGTCATTTTCAAATGTCACAGTGCAAAACTTGATTTCATTTTCAACTCAGGTACCCTTTATATATACAGGACCTATGAAACAGTTTTTGATACCCAGAGCAAAAAAGCTAACCTTAATCAAATTGGAAATAAATATTCTGTTGTGATCAATGTCATCATGTAGATGGGGCTACAGAAAGAAGAACTAAGCTTCCTCATTCTTTAGAATGTTAAAGCCTGAAATCCTCCAGATCCAACTGAGGCTGACTCCCAAACTCTGTTTTCTAGGCCAGGTAGTGAGGCCTGAAAGAAAGACCAGGGACCATCTATTCACCTCAGACAATATTAACAATTGATCCAGATCACCAATAAACTGACCCAACTTTGGCTGTCAGTATATATTAAATATGAAGATGGGCTAAATGAACAGATAGGCCTGGTTTTCTCACGCTTAGATAGCCTCTTGACCCCCTTCCCTATTCATCTCTTGGGTTCTTATCACGCACTTAAAATTTGGAAGATGCGTACAAACAGAAAGAGCATTAGTATTTTTCACCTCTGCTTTCCTTTGTGCACTCCTGAACTAGCCCTAGGAAATCCAGAACCAGCCTGCCCCAGGCCTCGTGGATATGCACTATCCAGACCACATAAAGCCTTTTACAGGCCACTGGATTTGTGTGGCTTGTCAATAAGGAGCTTAGGACCCTGTGTAAAGTGATACCTCAGGTGCCCTGGTTACTCAAAGCTGAAAAGAGAATTAACTTTTAACGTATTATCAAGCTCCCATGCTGTTTCAGGGTGACCTCCCTGGGAAGGAGGCTCTGAGACAGAGCCTACTGTACAGGATATGTATTAAGGAAGGACCTTGGAATTAACACATTAGGAAAGGAGGGAAAGGACATAGCAGTGGGCAAAGGGAGAAGTTAAGCACTGACGCAGGCCATTTGACACCTCATCTGATCCCACAGGGAGCTCTGGTACTAGAATGACTGTCAGAGTTGTCCTGAGTTGGACAAAGATGGCCATGCCCCTATACACATGCATCCACCAGTCACTAGATGCAGGCCACCCTGGGAAGGGACATGACCTTGGGTGAGGTGGCTCTCTGCAGCTGAGCTGACCTCAGCTGAAGATGACTGAAGGCTGTTGGTGGCAGCACTCCCAAAGCAACTGGCGTAGTAAGTCTTTCCTTCAAGGGGAGATCTGGGCAGCATATCACAGTGTCATACATGAGTTATCTAGGCTGGAGATTAGGATCTCTCTAGTTAGAAGACAGAACAGCAATACTCAAACTTTTTCATCTCAGGATTCCTCTCCACTCCTACAAACTATTGAGGGCCCAAAGAATCTTTATGCAGATTATATTTACCTTTAAAGAAATTAAACTGAGAAAAAATGTATTTGTATATTAACCTATGTTAAAATAACTGTATAAATCTATTACCTACTGAAAAATAAACCCTATATTTTCAAAAACAGAAAAAAAGTAATTATAATGACATTGTTCTACATTTTTTACTTAAATCTTCATGTCTAATTTAATGGATGACAGCTGGATACCTTACTTCTGAAGTTAATTTGTTTCAGTAGGTTTTTTAGTTGAAGTATATGAAAAACATCTGACCTCACACAGATATGTAGTTAGAAAAAAGGAAAAGTGTTTAAAAAGCCTTTTCAGGTCGTTGAGGATATTCTTCTTCAATGCTACACCAAAACTCAACAAGTATTATTTTCTTAAAAGGTAGTTGTAACATGGAAACAGAAACCATATGAATGAACTTTACAACTATGATTGCTACTGTGTTACGCTGAAATACATTGTTCTATGTCACCTTTCAATGAATCTTTCACTCCTGTATGATTTTGTAAACTCATGCACTGTATCTCATGCATTCCATTTTACAACAAAAAATTACATTTGTTAATGTCCCACCAATCTTATCAGAAAGTCTTTGTATACTAAAGAGCTAAGTTCATGGTGGCATATCCAAGTTTTCCAAAATTTTAAGTTTTGCTTTCAAGCTTTAATTTGATCATTGGAAACAAAAACCGTCAGTCATTTTCCTCAAAGGGACAGGTTCATTTTGCTTATTTTTAAGAAACGTCTACCAAATAATCAAGTCTGAATAACCATGGTTTAGCTGTCAGTCATTCATTCAAGTAAAAACTGTGTTTCATGGAAAAAGGAGCTAGTTGAGCTCTCAAGGTACAGCATCACACCAGTTCGCTTTCTTGAGATACGCATAGCATGTTAGCTTGCAGCAGCGGGAGGCTTATGGGTACTTCCCATTTATCAATAGAATGTTAAAGAGATATACCTAGGGTTGAGATTTAATAATGTCAGTAATTTGTACTGTTTCATCAAAGACATTCTGTGAGTTAGTGACGGTGAAGAACACAATGACTCTGTCACAATTGATGCCCTGCCTTTAACTCTGCTGAGGCACTAGCACTTTTAGCCATCATTGCTTTTACATCATCGGTGCAAATGTCAACACAGTGAAAAAGGCAAATATTGTCTTCATACTATTTATATCAATAATACTGACTATGCAGACTCCTGAGAGGATCTAGGTGAACCCCCAATCATTCGCAGACCGTCCACTGACCAGAACTGAGAGAGAGTATCCAAAACCCAATACAAGAAGGCTCAAAAAAGTCACTATGATAAACTGGACATGTAAATCCAGTGAACTTCTGTGGCCTTGATTCTGGATTTTTTCCTACCCCATCCCTAAAAAATGTGTGAAAACTATGTGAATAAGTATCCAGGATAATACATTTTTCCCTCTCTCAAAGGGAGGATGCCTTTGGGAGTTTTTCCCTAGAAAATTCTAAGATGGCTTTGAGACCTTCTTCTAGAAAGCACAAGATGAGGTTGAGTGTAGTGTGGTCTTAGCAGAAAATCGTGAAAAATGCCATTATTTGTGCTACAGAAATTCCTAGAACCTGAAACCCAATGTAATTGAAATTTTTCAAGTGGAGGGAGAGAAGGTAGGGAGTTTTACCAGGTGTTTGGTCTTTAGCAAAGCAAAGCAGTGCTAAGCATTTGCTCTTTAAATCTAAATGAAGTAGTTTGGGGTCTAACTTAACTCAGAAAAAAAATCTCTCCATTAATAGGTATAAAAAGAAATTTGTAGCTGCTATAATGAAATAGAAAGCAACCAGAAATAAATTTGTTTAATAAAAGAAATTGAGCATGCTGTCTATATCTCTAGATATTCTAGCCAAACTATCTCACTAGCTTAATCTAGTTACCTAGTAGTAAGGCAATTCCACAATGAAGATTTAGGGTTGGTGTATATTTAGAGTTCTGCTGTGATCCTGGATGCTTATAACAAAATACTTCTCGTAGGAGAGCAAGCCCCTTGGTGATCTTTGCATTGTTATATTCAATTAAGCAACAATTTACTCCGTTTTTGTTTTTAATGGGACTCACCATTTACTGTCACTACTGGTCCACCAGAGAAGACACTTTAGTGTTCTCTACTTTTCTCTTCAGAACAGAATCTGCACTAAAACATCAGAGTTTGCTTTTCTAGCAATGAAAACGCTTGTGACTTATGGACAGCCGGCTCCATCTAGCTGTCCATCCCGTATCATTCCTCCATCCGTGTTCCATAAATATAAAGTAATATATACAAGCTGTCATTAAAATAACATTTTCTTCTAAAATGGACAGATCAGTGACCTCATGTATAAATAATTTTAAATATATAGATATGTATCCATTTATTTCTATCATATTTTTCTCCTTTTTGTCTTCACTGAAAATAGAGCTGGTTATTCTAAGCAAAGACTCTAAGATCAGCATTATATTAAAACACACACACTTAACTTCCTTTATTAAGTTTGAAATCTAGTTCTAACATTTCATGAAAGTTAAAAGGTTACTAGATTAAATGTTCAAATGATATTACATGTGAGGTTGTTTATTGAGTGCATAGGGGGTCTTTATCAGAAATATGCTAAAATGGTTCTCCTGAGACTTCTGAAGGAATGTTCTCCAATCTCTCATGTTGAAATCAATCTAAAAATATTTAGCACTGTGTAAATCTTATAATAGCCTCATGCATCTTTATTAGGTCATGCCAATATTAAAGAGATTTACCAAAAAAATTGAGTTCTTGTAGCATATAGTTTCTATATTATTATTATTAAATTATTTTTAAATTGGAAAATTAATAAACCCTATATTTAATCTACGTTCTTGGATGAGGTTAGGAATTTCCATTGTCACAGCAATTCTATCACTAAAAAGATGTACTAACATCTTTATGAATTCACTTAAAACCATTATTTCACTTCAAAGAGCTCTACACACATTTCAAAATATGTTGCTTTAACACATTTTCAGTGCCATTTTCACCAATATTTTATTCCACTATCACCCAGCCTTACCTCTAGTCACAAACAATAAAGCAGGGCAGTCAGGCAGTAACACAGCTTGAGTTCAGCAACCAGCTTACACTACGATCTTCATTCAAATCTCAAAATGAATTCTAAGGGACAAAAAAGAATTGATTCACAATTGGAACATATGACTTTATAAACTGCTCAAAGTTTAAAAAACTCTGAACACACTCTTCATATTGGACTTCTTAGGAACTACCATATTCTATTTGACTCAGAACGTACATTTGTACAGATAGCATTGCTACTCATAAAGAGTAAAAAGAAGGATATCACAAGTGGAAATCCACTTAAACTGCCCTTCTGCTGAGGCTGAATACTGCCTATCAACTCATTCATTCATCCTCACAGTACAATTTGCAAGTCTGCTATACACATATAACTCTGCAGTGTGCTATATCCTTAGATTCTTCAAAGAAAATATAACCTGAATTTTCCCACCTGCAAGCACTGTACAGGCAATGTAAAGAGTGATGACAAGCTTCATATTTCTGCCACTGGTTCTCTTCAGGGTTAAGATATAAGCCTTTGTTAAAAGACAGTGATGGCCACTAATACCATAGCATGATTTTGTTTATCAGAAGAACCAACAGAAAGAGATGCACTGAGGAAGAGGAGTCAGGACTCATAACTCTATCAGAAGCATGACAACCAGTCAGAATGGCCAGCATCCAAAAGTTTACAAATAATAAATGCTGGAGAGGGTGTGGAGAAAAAGGAACCCTCCCACCCTGTTGGTGGCAATGTGAACTGGTGGAGAACAGCATGGAGGTTTCTTTAAAAAATTAAAACTAGAATTATCATATGATCCAAGAGCTCCACTCCTGGGCATATGTCTGGAAAAGGTGAAGGCTCTGTTTCGAAAAGATACATACACCCCAGCGTTAAAAGCGCCACTATATACAATAGCCAAGACATGGAGACAACCTAGGTATCCATCAACAGATGAATGGATAAAGAAGATGTGGTGTATATATATATATATATATACACACACACACACACACACACACAATAGAATATTACTCAGCCATAAAAAAAGAATGAAGTATTGCCATTTGCAACAACATAGATGGACCTAGAGATTATCATACTAAATGAAGTAATTCAGACAAAGACAAATATTATATGATAACACTTACATGCGGAATCCAAAAAAATAATAATAATACAAATGAACTTATTTATAAGACAGAAACAAACTCACAGACATAGAAAAGAAACTTATGGTTATGGCGGTAGGGGAAGGGATAAATTAGGAGTATGGGATTGACAGGTGCACACTACCATGTATAAAATATTCATAGATAAAGAAAATGTATTTACTGTATAGCACAGGGAACTATATTCAATATCTTGTGATAACCTATAATGGAAAAGAATCTGCAAAAGTATATACATATATACACACACACACACACATATATATATATCACCAAATCACTTTGCTGTACACCTGAAACTAACATAATATTGTAGGTCAGCTATGCTTCAATAAAATTTAAAAAAAGAAGACGGAGAAGCAGCAGCAGCATGACAGAGCACCAGGCAAAATCTAAGCTAATGATGAACAACATAATGAGTGGTACAGAAAGAGTGCGTGTCTAGAGTCTAGTGTCAAGCACGTGTGTTGACTCCCAGCATCACCACCACTGACCGTATGGCAATAAGTGATGCATCTTGTTTTGCTTAATTTCTGTTTCTTCACAGGCATACTAGAAAGAATAAAATTTTTTCAAAGGGCTAAAATGAGGATTAATGAGATAACATATGTGGAACTACAAGGCACTGACAAAACACAGAATTTTGTAGCTGCTTTTCCCTCCTTTCTTTGGGATGGACACAGGTGTGAAGCAGAGGGCTATCAGAAGATAGTAGGTGTTATGGAGTGGGGAGGACTAAATTTGGGTGATCAAAATTCTATCATCTTAGGGGCCTGAAAACCAACTTCAGACTTGCCTAGGACACGGACACACCCTATCTTAGATCCAAAAATCAAAAAAAAGTTTTGGTAGAGCACACAAAAGAGGGCTTTATAGGTCCTTCTAAATGCTCTAAATATTTATATGTACCCCAGGTATTCCCAAAATCAACTTGAGCCTCTAAAATGTGCTCTTGGGCTTCCCTGGTGGCGCAGTGGTTGAGAATCTGCCTGCCAATGCAGGGGACACGGGTTCGAGCCCTGGTCTGGGAAGATCCCACATGCCGCGGAGCAACTAGGCCCGTGAGCCACAATTACTGAGCCTGCGCGTCTGGAGCCTGTGCTCCGCAGCAGGAGAGGCCGCGATAGTGAGAGGCCCGCGCACCGCGATGAAGAGTGGCCCCCGCTTGCCGCAGCTAGAGAAAGCCCTCGCACAGAAATGAAGACCCAACACAGCCAAAAATAAAAATATAAAAAAAATTTTTTTAATAAATAAATAAATAAAATGTGCTCTTACCACATCAGATTTGTCCTTAGTCGGCAGAACACTCTCAAACTCAACTGTGGCGCTTCTTCCTTCTTCCCTCCTTTCTCACAGCACATCTCTTTTTATCACCTGCCCTACGCGTCTTTAAATGGTTCCTACTCCTTCTTGGCCAGCGTAGTGCGTAGTGCGTCCTCTCGTAAAGCGACGCGCCTAAGAGTGACGCCATCCGAGGGCGCCGCCGCCAGGAACCGCGTGCGGGAGGTCGCACCGAGAAGCGCGCCTGCGACGAATGCTTGAGTCGCTGGTTTGCCGCGAAGTTCCTCCACGGGGAGGGCTCCAAGGCCGCGTGCACCAACCTCTTCAAGCACTACCAGCAGTCCGCTCAGAAAGCAGTAAGGAGAAGGAGGTTCCTATTGAAGGACTGGAGTTCATGGGCCATGGCAAAGGAAAGCCTGAAAGCTCTTCTCGACCTTGACAGTCATCTTGAAAATGGAAATTAGGAGATTGAGGACTCTGGATTGTGTCAATTAAAGCTGTGAAGATAGCGATCAAGCGATTTGATGAGTTTAGGAGGGAGAAGTTTCCTTTCCACCTTCTTGATGTTTTTCTCTCACTTGCAAAAGATGATGAACCATCACTTTTTGCTTTGAGACGATTTCTGGCTTTGGCTTCTCATAGAAACTCAGTGTGCTAAATAATGGGATTTTTTGGGATTATGGTTGCAATACTTGGTCTGGGATCAATTTTAAATATACCTTGTATGTAAATACTGATAAGCTTGTCGGGATGATCAAGGTTGCCTGACCTCTCGGGTTAGGCTGTGAAGGACATTACTACACTGTTATTGTTCATGGAAACCACTGGTTAGGACCTCTCTTTTCTCTCACGGAGCTAATGCTCTGGAAAGGGTTCCCAGCACAACAGTTTCAACCAATGCTTGGGAGCACAGTTCTGGTTTTATATAGTAACTTAACTGTTAAGGTTGCTGGTGAATGGGGTTAGCCAAGAGGAAGACAACTTTTAACAGTTCCCTGCCTTAACAAGAGGTGTCAGATCTCAAGATGTGAAAGCTTCAAGAATGCTGCAGTGAACAGCATTTCAGAACACATGGTGTAGTTCGGGAATTGAGATCCTTTAAGTAGCTATGGAGGAAGATACTAAGCTGCAAAGATTTGCTGTTGCTAGCTTTTAACCCAAGTCAATGAATTAAGTCAACCTGTATATCATAAAAATGCCAAAATGCTGCATTTGGTTAAATGGGGGGAGAAAAGAGTTTGCTTTATTTTCCTTGTTTACCCTGTCCTGTAATGCCTGTAATCATGAAGATGAAATAAACTGTAACATTTAGTTCAAATAAAAAATAAATGGTTCCTAGTGTAGAAGTTTGTGGAAAACAGAAACATTCCTCTTTCCTTAAGTTTCAGGATGCTCAAGAAGAGTTAAAAAACCAACTAGACATGCTAAGTGAAAATGTTTCCAGA
Organism: Balaenoptera musculus; assembly: GCF_009873245.2. Lineage (NCBI taxonomy): Eukaryota > Metazoa > Chordata > Mammalia > Artiodactyla > Balaenopteridae > Balaenoptera > Balaenoptera musculus. Next base: position 52,496,237 of record NC_045802.1, read on the forward strand.
GGAAATTTAATCATCGTACAAATCAACTAAATTCAAAACCTCCATGAAACACAATACATTAGAAACTATCTCCTCTCTTCTCATACTCGTCTGCTTTTATGAGATTACTGCCATAGAGCCTCACACCGAGTAGAATATATATATATTTATTTATTATATTTATTATATATCTATATATAATATTATATATATATTATATATATTTATTTTATATATGTATATAAAATAAACATGGGCAAATTAGCCAAATCACTGGGTTCTAAGGCCTTTGGTTCATCTATTTTATCTAGTCCAAGCACCTAAAAATGTGGAACCAATCTCTATGGAGACATATATTATAGGGTGCCAATACACAATTTTTCCTTCCATTCCTGAATTTGGCAAATATCTTGAGCACTGTTATGGCTGACACTTCTGCAAATTAGCAATGTCATTTTTTTGTCCATAATTAAATCACTTGATCTTCAGTTGATCTACCATAAGCTTTCACTTATTAATATATAAACTCTCACTAGTCTTCTCTATAATGTCCTTAAAGTTTGGGAAACTCTGAAGAGGCTATTTGTGAATAACGTTTAATTGATATTGAAGAAGAAACTTTAACCTAGTGGTACCAGAAATGACCCTGCTAATCCCAAAAGACATGAAACAGGGAAGATTACCTAAACTATAAAATGATCAACAAAGCCCAGAGTTTTCATCCTCATTTGTGAATTTTGGCAAATGTGGTTTGATTTACTCTAATACTTTTTATTTACAAAATCCTCATGCAGTGCTCACTACATGCCAGTCACTACTCCGTGTGCTTTGCAAATATATACCATCTATGCCAAAATTACTTTTCTAAAACATGATGTTGAAACTGCCTTTTATTTGAAAGACAGACACAATAGTAAAAGCTCTCTTCAGCTACTGTGTCATGTCAAGAACAAAACAGGAAGCAAATTAGCTTTGATGGCACTGGTTCTCATTTCTATTAGAATCCCCTCTTTTGCTACTCTTACATATTCATAGCATTGTAACAACTGATGATTTCTAAATTTCTTTAGAAATCAATTCAGATTATGAAACTTGACTCTCAGAATACCTAGCTGTTACCAATCTGACTTTACCCACGGGAACAAAGTGTTTCATTACGTTTCTACCTTACATTGATCTCGTTTCACGGTGAGACTCAAACTCCAAACATTCACAAACTCCAAGTTGTTCTCACCTCCTAGGGAGATTTCCTTGGAGAGCCATTTGCTTCATCTTTAAGTCCCTGCAGCTCCCATAAGCCTCACAGGGGCAATACTATAGAGAGGGAACTGAAAGATGAAGGAGGTGGCTCCCTAAGACAAATATAAAGGCTAATTTAAATGGCTCATAGTAATTCACCACACTGCAGTGGGGAGACCAGGTAAACACGCTATTGCTTCCACATTCACTATGCTGAGATGCAAGCCCATCAACACTGCACCTGACAGAATCTACCTACTCTGAATACCAAAGAGAGCTGAAAGGTGCCAAAGCAGATGGCAATAGCATCAAGGACTCGAAAGCACCTAGTTTCTACACTCTTCTGCATTCTGTTTCAAGAAATGTGGTCCATCTATAAGCAAAAACAAAACAAAACCAAAAAATTAAAAACTGGAAGAGCTAAGATGAGAATAATCAAAGAGGGATGGAGGCTAGTCACACTTAAAGTCTCTACTGAAAATCTGAGAAAGCTTCAATGCCCAAAACAAAGGACAAAGCAAAAGTTGGAGATAAAAAGACTGAAAGGCAACACCATCCATACTTATGTTTAGACTTCTGTTTAAAAAAAATAATAAATTGAGAGTAATTTACTGGGGAGAGGGGAAGCTTTTCTCTTGCTTATTTCTTAGGCTTCCTTACTGTGAAGCAAGGATATTAGCATCTTTCCAGCCTCCTCCTGCCCCCTTCCTCATTCCAGTCCCAGGGAGGAAGAGTGGCTCTGTGCTTGGTAAATGTGGAGAAGAGTTTGGTGACTTATCCTTGTGTAGTGGCCTGCCCCAATCTAGTGCTGCCAAGATGGGGTGTAGACAGCAAGTCTGCCCAGTTCTGGGTTCAAGATCAGAAAGGTCACTATAGTAACAAGCCCAAAGCTCTGAACTCTACCAGTGGCAAAGGGAGCTGTTTTCTGTTTTTTGGTTTTTTTATATCCCATATTTCCTCTCTGTTTTATTTATTAGTTTGCTTGGAACCCAGGTGAGGAAAAGGGTTGCTGATTATCGGAGGCCACCTTGGAGATTCCTTGACACCTACGCTGTTCAAATAAAATATGACTCAGATGGCATTCTTGCACACACAGGGCTACTTCTAGAAAAAATCCAGTCTTTAGCTTGTTCCAAGTCCCCATCCTTCAAATTCCCCACTCCCCTTTCACCAGTGACTCTCCAGCCATCTCTTTCCCAAGCTCCTCCTACCCTCTTGCCCCTCAACTTCCTGTCCCTATCAAAACCTTCTTCCAATTGCTTCATTCACACCTATATGTAAATGACTGATAACAATTTACAGTGTACTCGCTCGTCATAATCCATCCCTTTGTATCCTGTGGGATTCTTTAACCTACCAGATCCGGAAGACCTCAAAAGTAAACCTGATATCCCTATAGGAAATGCAGTGGCAATGGGACAACCAGAAGTAACAAATGCACCTGAGAAAAGTTACTGATTTTAACCAGCGTGTCTTTGTGGGAAGGAAAAAATCTGGGACTATTCATTTCCCAGTGTATTTTTACCGTATAAGCAAATAACTGAGAAGGAGAGATACTAGGTCAAAAATATTTTTTTCTAGCCAATTTGTAGTCATTCTTTAAGAGTGATTTTAAATGTTGCCCTATTGTTAAGATCTGATCCAATTTTCCCATGTATGGCAAGGTTCTTCCTCATCGGTGCCCCTCACAAAAGCCACAGGGCTCTTCTCCCCTTATTTTCTGCATTGCTTTGGATTGTCTGCATATGTGTCTGCTTAAGCTTAAGGTCTCCTCAAGGATACAGGCATGTCTGGTTGTCTTTGCATTCTCAACCTGCTACCCAGAATTTTTTTACAAATATTTGGGGAGTTGAATGGAATTGTACCAAATAATCAGAGCTCAGTGAAAAAAAGAAGGTGGCTCACATGTCTTGAAAAATTAAACTTTTCTTGAGAAAACAAGAAGTATCAGGGAAATTCTAGGAGGCAGAAGAAAGCAGAAAAATGGAAAGAGAAGAAAAGTTGAAGAACACAATAGAAATAACTTCAGAGACAGATAAGAGCATAACAGCCACATTTAGAAGTGTCCGAGGGGTTGGAATATCAGAATATGACAGCAGAGAGGACAACTCCCTTGGGGACAGAAAAGAGAATGACCATGCAACAGCACAGTCACCACAGCTGTGGTGGCAGTACAAGGACAGCAAGGCAGATGATTAGGACCACTCAGACCTGGAAGCAAACGGCCACAGCCCAGGACCTTAAGAGGTCCGTCTTCCACTATGTAGGAAACATGGCTGTAAAAAACTGCTCACTCTCTCAAGCAGTATAGCCAAGGTCAAAGACCTGTAGCTTTAAGCTAAAGAGTTAAAACACCCAAAGAGGAATTTTAATAAGTATGAAAGAATTTGAAGACATAGCAAGGTCTTCCATTTAAGGAATTGGATCTTTTCATTAACAAAAAAAGAATAAAGACAAAAATGAATAAACATTCAAAAGTCAAATTTTCATAACTTTTATATCATGCAGTCTTAAAAAAGAAGGAAATTCTGATACATGCTAAAATATGCATGACCTGAGGTAATTACGCTAACTGAAATATGCCAGTCACAGTTGGTCACAAGACAATTACTCTATGATTCCATTTACATGAGGTATCTATGAGTAGTCAAATTCATAGAAACAGAAACACAGAAACCAACATAGTAGAATGGTGGTGGCCAGGGGCTGAGGAGAAGGAGAATGGAAAGTTGCTTAATGGGTATAGAATTTCAGTTTTACAAGATGAAAAATTCTGGAGATTAGTTATATAAGAATGTGAATATACTTAACGCTACTGAACTGTATACTTAGAAATGCTTAAGATGGTAAATTTTATGTACTTTTTACCACAATAAAAAATACAAATTTTTTACATTAATAACTTCATTATAAACCAATAATGTCACAAGTGATTTTCATTCAATTGGCTTCAAACAGAGAAGAAAGGAAGAGAAACACTTCCATTATAGCCCACATCAGATGAATATATTGGAATCAATCAACCATTTTAAATTTTCACAGAATTAACAACCATTTCTCTTTAAAAAAAAAAAAATCAAAAGTCCAAACCAACAACCAATATGCTTTTAGTTTATTTCACAGCTAAATCTTGAGTTTGGTTTTAAAAACACAACGTAAAAAATTCTCTGATACTGGAAATATTCAATATTTCCCCACCTACCCCAAAACTAGATAAATTCTGCATTCTTGTACATTTCTTTCTGATTTTATGCTTAGATTACTTTTTTCTTTTGGCCTTTCAAAAGCACCTGAAACCTTATACCTATGCTGTAATGAGAAAGAAAAAAATGCATTTGTTTAATTGGAAATATTTAGGGCTGAGCAGAAAAATTTGCATTCCTGCTGATAATTTCTGTACTGAGTTTGGTCCAGTGGGATTAGAAGTCTCTGAGATATTAAACCCTGGAAAGAAGAGTTTGTAATGGAAAGGCTGAAAGAACTGAATTATAGCCACTAGCACCACTTGAATACTTTAAGCATACTCAAATGTGCTGTGTTATCATAAGAGCTTTAAAAAAAACACACACACAGAAATGATGGAGGTTATGGAACAGACATTAGACATCGCCGGAGAAGCAGCTTCACCTCTGGGTCATTTGAGGTGGCCAGCCTAACCACAAAGGAACATCTGCAGTGCTATTCAGGGAGCTACGAGAGATGCCACACTCATTTAGACTCCTGAGATCGTTAAATCTGACAATGACTTTGGTTAACCCCTCACAGGCACCTCACTCCGGACACCTGTCCTGTGTGTATCTGATGTCTAGACTGGGGAGAATCAATTGAGTTTCTCCTCTTTTAAAGTAGAAGACACACATTGAAAGGTCTTTGTGTTTATTTGCAAGAAATACAATTCTCTTATAATATATCCCAGAGTTGTCCTCCCTTTCAGCAGAAACATCTTTCCAAGTCCACATCTCTCAGTGGCCTCTCTGAGCTGAGAAATGTGATGATCTGCTCACAGGAAAACACAAGAACATTCCTGAATTTTTCACTTTCCTACACACACCCCAGCTGAACACAGGGTCCTGCAGGAAGGATCTATCCCAAACTTGTGTGCGCCCGTAGTGCTGGGGAATCAGTTCCTACATCTGGCAAGATGAAAATAGTCTTTAACTCCAATAATTCCCGTGTGAGAATAATTAGACAAGTCCTATTTTCTGAAAGGTGCTCTCACTCTTTTGGCCCTTCGAGTTCCTGAAATCCAATCCCTTATCTATCTTAACCACCTTTCCTACAAGTTCTTTCTCACCTTGATTGATTTCATGACTATTGTAGCTTTAGCTTCCTTTTGTATCCAAGACCACAGACTTCTGAAGTCAGCTTGATTTCCTGGGCCCCAAGCACATGCTGCAATTCTACCCATTAATTGCCATTAATCTTATGACCGCTGATACTCTTCCTCTTTCCCAAAACTTAGTCCAAACTCTCAATAGCTATTAGAACTGAATTTTCTGGGGCCTGAACTCCCCCAACACACACACACCCAAATCCTTCCCATTTCTGATTCCTTGCCTGAATCCCTCTCTCTTCCATTCCATGGACTAACACATCTTCTCATTTCTCATGGGTTTCTAGAATCTGGGGGACGGAAGTTGCAGATAATTTTCCATGCTCTTTACATCAATTCTGAACTCCAAAGTTGCAAAAGTAACACAATGAAGTCCAGATTAAAGTATTTCCTTCATCATTCAGGTAAATTTCCACAGTCAGTTGGTGTGAAATGATTAAAGTTGTAACCAGGAGCAAACTCCAGGCCATCTTGCCTGCCTGGGAAACCTTTTTAATGTAACAACTTCAGAGCACTCTGTCCCTGGAGGTATCTTTCTTACACCTTTAGCCCATAAAGAACACCACTGATAGAAATGCCTTCCTAGAAGACAACTGGAAAATAGAGGAAATTTTATAAAAGATAACCTCGGCCACGGGGGTCAAATAATCTAGAATCTACCTAAATAAAAAAAAAGTCAAGCCACTCCCTTCTTAATATATGTTATTTATTTCTATATATTCATGTTTTTCACTATGGAATAGACAGCAACTAGACAGGAACCCTGCCCTCAAGGAGTGGACCCCTCATGGCTGTCTGACTTACTTGACTAGTTCTTTTCATTCTTTATCTTATTCACTGGTCATATCAGGAGCAGCCGTGAAACCAATTTGTGATTGTAGCTACTTAGTGCTAATCTCTTCATTCATTATGTACAGTCTCTTTTCCTATCAGTACTTCCAAGTTAAGCTTATTTTTTTTTACTCTTTATATGCTTTTCCAAAATAAATTGCTCATTTTGAGGCCATTTTAGCATCACAAAAGACACTTTCATGACCCTCCTTAAAGCTGTCAATATGTACCCAGCAAGCCAAATGTATCCTGTTGATACTGAGCTTCATATATTGCTCTGAATATAAAATGATGTAATACGGTTTCAAATAGGTTTGCAAGGTCATCTTTCATTGGAGGGCATTGGTTAGCCTTTAAACCAAATTAAACCAGACCAAACAAATCACAACAACAATACAAACACTTTGTGAATAGAAAATACAGTAACTCTTACACATTCTGTAGATGATCTGAATCAAATTTCTCATACAAGCAACCTTTCCTTAACCTTTGAGCCGTATTACCTTTCCCCACTCTTACCTCCCCCCAATGTCAGTCAGTATGATTTACAAAAATACACTCATTTTTAGTACTAGCTTAGAGAGTGAGGGTGATAAAAAATGCATATGATGCATTTTAAAATCAAAATATGAGATTTTTAATTGCCTACCCTAAGAATTTCCTGTGATGTGGTTCTGTCTCTAATAGAAAGTATTTTACAAAAATTAAAATTTCTAAATAATAACTCTTTAAAAAGAGAGAGAAGAGATAATTCCTTCTCATGCAATAGCATGAGAAGGGTTCCATGGCAATAGCACATTCAGGCTAATGAAGATGGGGACTACTGTTTATTAAAAGCCTTAAAAATTGCAGCACCGAAGGTTCGCCATTGTGGTCTTATTTATCTTCACACAACCCTAGTAAGTAGATATTAATATCCTCCTTTTCTATATGAAGAAACAGAGTAAAAAAAAAATGAGAGTAGATTAAAATTAGTCTTAAATCAGACCTTATTAGTAACATTTTCTTCTTCTCTTTCTCTTCTCTTTATGTCACCATTCCCTCCTTAAAACACACACACACACCCCACAACACAGTGTTAAAGAGCTTATGTTATCCACATACCTACAAAAAAGTCAAGTTAACATTAAAAAACCACTTCATTGTGCCAAAACTGTGAACCAAAGGCAAACTTATGGAAGGATCTAGAAATTAGTGTATTCTGAACTAACTTGAAAATCCTCACTCTAGACTGAAAATCAGATTTCCAGTGATGAACTTCACATATGCACTTCTTGGGTGGAATACAGGGAACAGAATAGCAATACAGTCTTCCTCTGTTCCACATAGATCAAAGCAACGCTTTCCCTGCCTCATAATTCCCATGAAGTTTAAACTCACCTCCCTCAGACTTAATATCTTTTTCTTTTCCCACAGTGAGGACATGCTGCCAGTGAGATGACCCAGGCAGAGGTTCAAGGCCTTGGTACTCTGTGCCTCAGGCCTTTCACTAAGAAAATTGAGTGTGAGAACTTTATCTCCAATAGTTTCTGCCTATTGTGACATCTCTCCTGGGTCTCTTCGCCCCTAAATTCTTCATTTCTTCTCAGAATTTAGCTGAAGAGCACTTTTCCCCTGCCTGTTTATCTCAATGTCTGTCTCTCACTGCTAGTATTTATTGCATATCACTGTAAGTCTTTATTGAATGTAATCTGTTTGGGGATATAGTTGGCATGAAAGATGCTTCACCAAATGAAGTTGTAAAGTATTATACATAAATACTTAATTCCTGGATTTATTTATTATCATCATTACTTATTTACCACTATAGGCACACAGGACACCTTTGAAAGAAATAAATCTGGTCGGTTACTCTCCCAAATTTTATCAGAATATTCTTTTATCAAAATGTCTGCCAAATTGTATCAAAATCTCTTATAAGATATAAATTAATGCTAATATATAGTAATTATTAATATTCTTCACACACTATAATTTACAAAAACTTGTGCACATATAACATGAGTTATTTTATAATTTAATCTCCCAGCTACCCAACGCTAGGAGAGTTTTTGTCTCCATATGACAGGTCAGGAAAGTGAGACTCTGAAAGTTTGAATGATAACCCAAAGGTCAGATGAATAATGAGTTTCAGAGCTGGCTTCAAACTCAGGTCTCCTACTTTAGGTCCTAAGTGTTTCTCTCTCCCACAGCTGCCTATAGGATCAGCAGGATGAAGGGAAATCAAGCAAGGGTCAGGCTGAGAAACAAAATGAGCTCCATTGTCTCCTTTGTGAGGCTTTCATAAGAGTCTACGGTTTGGTGTGGATATATGTATCACATGCTGCTACGTTAATTCAACTTGATATTTAATTCGGGGTTATTGGAGACTGAGTTTAAATTTGAAGTCCCCAAACCGAATTAATTTTTATTTGCAACAGTAGGCATTCTGGAAAGGGTCACTGCAATTAGCCCTAATTAATGTAATTTTTCTCTGGGTGCCCAAGAAATGCTGGAGATGCCTGGGCTACAATGATGCCATGAAGTGGAAAGACCCCAGCAAGTATACGATTGGGATCCTGATCAGAGAGAGATGCACCAGCCAAGGAGACACAGATCTGTGTGGAATACAGAAATGGTGATGTTGGTTCATATGAGTGGATATGCACATTTGGAAGTCTAATGGGCCTTGGAATTACAATCAATTACATTCATTTCATCCCGTACATCCTCACTCTCCCAATTGTGGATACAGAGAAACAGAGGCAGAAACTCTATGCAGTAATACTGCATACATGGCTAAACAGGGACATAAATTTTAGAGGATCCTTAGAAGCACCTCATTGGGATGGTAAACGCATAGCCTCTTGCAACTTCCTTTCTCTGGTGTGTGTATACCTCTCCTTGTTCACAAGAGTTTTCAACATGGCAAATTACTTTTTCATCCTTTTTTTTGGAAGTATTCCAGATTTTACCATCTTTTTCAGGAAGATCCCTACCTCTCATTCAGGGATTCCTACACTAAATCCAGTCTCACATCCTCACTCAGTGAATAGGAAAAGGAATGTGAGTTGCATATTCCTGTGGGAAGTCTGCTGAACAAACCAAAAGAGAGAATTTGAAAATAATGTTTGCTCCTGTTGCTGGGAGTTATGCAAACAATCTTTGCTTATATAATACTTTTCAATATAATTGATATTACAATGAAACACCAGCTCTAGAATCCCTTCCTAAAGAAGCATTTAACTGCAAAACCCAAAGGCTGTGGACATGCTATTCCATAAGAGGAAGAAATTAACTATCGAATCTTACACTGGAAGTCCATGGAGTACATTAAGTCACCACAAAATACATTGCCTGGGAAATTTGACTCAGTTCATAATAAAATAAATTGTCACCTCGAACTGAAAAATCATTACTCTTGAACTAAGTATAACAGACCAGACACATCCATTTTGGACAAGAAAAACAAAGAAAAAGGAAGAGTAGAGGGCTTCCCTGGTGGCGCAGTGGTTGAGAGTCTGCCTGCCAATGCAGGGGACACGGGTTCGAGCCCTGGTCTGGGAAGATCCCACATGCCGCGGAGCAACTGGGCCCGTGAGCCACAATTACTGAGCTTGCGCGTCTGGAGCCTGTGCTCCACAACAAGAGAGGCCGCAATAGTGAGAGGCCCGCGCACCGTGATGAAGAGTGGCCCCCACTTGCCACAACTAGAGAAAGCCCTCACACAGAAACGAAGACCCAACACAGCCATAAATAAATAAATTAAAAAAAAAAAAAATGTTACTCCTTTCTCTAAAAAAAAAAAAAAAAAAAGGAAGAGTAGAAAATGTAATTTCTAAGTTCACCTAAAAACCATCAGAAAGAAAAGAAATAAACAGAAAAGAAGGAATGTAATAAATCATTTATACAAGCAAACAATGTAAATGTCTTCCATGTTTTCTATTCACATCATTGATTTTAGTTCTGTAATCGAAGAGAAGTTAAGAAACACATAGATTGAAAACTGGATACCAAAATAACTAACTTATTCTTGATGTCAAGTGGGTAAAAATTAAGCTATTATGGTGAGACCTGTAATATGTTAATCTACAAGTCATTAATAGAGTTAGTAGTGATTTAATTTACCGTATTTATTTATACCCCAAAAAGAATGGATTATAATAATAACCAGGATTTGTGGTGATTTACAACAAAGGTTATTTAGACAAATATAATAAAATGGAAAAATAAAAATAGGAAGCCAAGATTTGAGATAGCAGACAAGTTATGCTAAGTGTGAAAACGATAACATTATTACAAATCAATATACAAATTTGGCTCTGAGTGTCCACTGAACTATGAAAGAAAGGAAATATGATAAGACGTTTCATGTTCATTATCTCAAAGAGGGAACACCAATTTCTTCGAAGTTACAATGTATTTCTGGGCACTAAATCTTTTTTTTTTTTAACACCTTTATTGGCGTATAATTGCTTTACATTGTTGTGTTAGTTGCTGCTGTATAACAAAGTGAATCAGCTATATGTATACATATATCCCCATATCCCCTCCCTCTTGCATCTCCCTCCCTCTCACCCTCCCTATCCCACCCCTCTAGGTGGTCACAAAGCACAGAGCTGATCTCCCTGTGCTATGCGGCTGCTTCCCACTAGCTATCTATTTTACACTTGGTAATGTATATATGTCCATGCCACTCTCTCACTTGGCCCCAGCTTACCCTTCCCCCTCCCATGTCCTCAAGTCCATTCTCTACGACTGCGTCTTTATTCCTGCCCTGCCCCTAGGTTCTTCAGAACCATAAATCTTTAAATAATGTTCTCAAGTAGACTTATACAGAGTACTCTGAGTAAAGTAATGGACAAAAATCCTCAATAACAACAAAACAAAAATTTTTTTTGTTGTCTGTTTAGAATTGCAGAAGTTTTCTTTTTCAGATTGCTTTTATTTGTAATAAATCTCAAAGCCCATGTATTAAGTAAATGTAAAATGTATTAAAGGCAATTTAGTAAGAACTACAGCAATATAGCCAATATATTAGCTTTCTGGTAACCTAACTTGGTCTAAGATTAGGAAAAGCATGTTCCTGAGACTGCCGTCTTTAAATATCACGTCTCTTCAGTCAAGTTTAGCATAAGATCCAAAAAACTTATTATTGGAGCTTATAGTACCCCAAAATGGGCCAAAAGCTTTTTAAATAAATATATTTTATAAAGTACAATTTTCAAAATCAAAAAGGAAACTTCATTGAGCCATGCCATCTGTCTGCAATCCCCATTTCTGAGCTTTTTCGTTGTCAATAGCAGCTAAATTTTTCAAAGGTTGATTCTACACAGCCAAAATGGTTTGACCATTTTATCTCCATTAACTGGCTAATATCTAATAGCTAGTGTCTGTGTTGATTAAATTAGCTTTACCTACTACAGTAATAATTCTGATTTGGGTTTACTCAAGCAAACTGAACTGAAAATAACTGTGAATTCAACTAATTTGAACACATTTTAGGTTTAATCAAACAGCCAGTACGCAATCAATAAATCCATAAATATGGTAAAATTTGATCCTTTGTGTCAAATCTGGCTTAAACTGTACTCTGAAAGAAAGGCCAGTAGGTCTCTGTGGTAAAACCGATTTTGATGCCCCACCTAGATCCCCTTTACTGGGATAATACACTCCCTCCAAGAGATCAATTAGTTAGTTAACAGCAAATTGCTTGCATCAGACTTCTCCCATCCTGGAAAGGGGAGAGATGCATTCTAACCAGGATTAACACACACAGTACAGGTTTGCCTTTCTTGTCCACAGGTTCTCAGCCAGTCCCACTACCCAAGGGCTCACATTATGTCTGACTCATGGAATTCTGCGTGAAGTCACTCCAGATCAAGGGACCCCACTTTATGGCCAAGAAGGTGTGGCAGTGGGCATATATATCTATATCTATATACAGATATAAATAGATACATATATGGGATACACAGTTCTACCACTTTCTATACCATCAAAAAGCTCCTGTGCAGAGAGAGCGATGAAACAGCCTCTTAAAGATATAGCCAAGACACCAGCTTGAACCAGTTCAATTAACGTTTTGAAGTTGTAAACATCCTTGGAATGATAGGTGCTATTCTGCATGATTTGATAAATTCCTTCAAGCAAGGTCCCTCACGTGGGTTGTGTCTCCAGTAAACAGAATATGTAGATCCAGGTATCAAGCAGTAGAGACGCAGGAGTACCCCCGCTCACCAACACTTCCAGTGACTCACTTAAAGAACCCGTGCCTCCCATTTCCATATGTTTACAGTCTCTGGATCTAGGTATCCTGATTGCAATATAGTGAACAGGCCTACCCAAAAGACATAGTAAAACTAACTCCAACCACATTCAAAGCAATGGCCGCTTCAAGTTACACTGGGCTCCTTACGCCAGTGGTCCAACAGGTACAAGAAGGAGCTATCCCCATCTAATGTCCAGGAGAATCAACCCTGATCATTATAAGGAATTAGAACCACCACCTCATAATAAGAACATAAATGAATATGTCTGGTACCTCTGCTGGGGCTGGCACATTCATGCCGTCTGTGGCAAGTACAGCAACCCCGGGTTCAAAAAGGCATGGTAACCAGAGACTTAGACTCCTCGGAGATGACAGCTGCATCAACCCCAAAGGCAAAACACCTAGATCAGTCAGAGTGCTAGCTGGGGGTGAGGGGTGTCAGAAACGGGTGGTAGAGGAGGGAGATGATGAGCATCGATTAGGACACTGGTACCAGTTGCAGTAGCGGGAGCTGTAGTTTATCCCACCAAGCCTCCTCTTAAGTTTCCCTAAGAACTGTGATCATGGGATCTGTATTATCAGAGTGAATTTAATGTGAGAAGCAAGTGGACCTGAGCAATGCAAGGGGTAGACTGTGATGAATGCTGTTTTAATGCCCCACCCAAATCCTCTTAACCAGACCAGGGCACTCAGGTCCCAGGTGTTGTAAGTGTTGGCTGCCAAAGGGTTCACAGCTACGCCCTTGGCAGCAAGATTGCTCTCTGCAGCAAGATTGCCCTCTGCTCACAGGAACTGCCTCACCAGGGAAGGTCTGCACCATCTGCTACCCTCCATCCCGATACAACCCATGACTTATGACCACTTGAAAGCACAGTACTAAATACTGCCACCCTTGCCTCAGAGTGGGACAACGCCATAGCCCACCTCCTGTGGATGAGATGAAGGCTAGACTTTACCCAAGACCACACCATTGCTCAGCCCTTTTCTCTTTCACTATCCTGCTTCACTCTCAACCTCACAGATTTTTCTGAAAAACACAGCCTCAGTAAATCATGTGCCATGACTAAAACCACCCTGTTGAAGGCTCCGATTTTAAAGAAGCAGAACCAAGAAAATTTCAAAATTATTGTTCATAAGAATCAATAGGAGAGATTATCTTAAATGCACATTCTTTGGCCCTGCCTCCAGAGAAGTAAATTTAATAGGTGTACGGTGAGCCCAGGGTACGGCTTTTCACAAGGACTGAATTTGGATTCAGTACCGTTGTCTGCTAAACACTCTTTGAGATGCACAGAGCTAGACCATCAGCACACACCATCCACAAAGGAAAGCTAGAAGCATCGCTGACACAGCAATATTTTCCATCCCTGCACTTGAGAATAACTTTCTCTATAGTTACTCTCAGGACTTTCATATTCCAACATACAACAAACCCCTAACCTCAACTTTGTGATATGGCTGTCATTCTACTCATGTTTACAACTTCAAAATGTTAATAAAACATGATAAGTGCAAAAGTCAAAATAAAGTAGAAGTAAAGTAGAAGAGGTGGCATTTTAACTAATGGACTGCACATTCTTAATTTAAATCATATATATTTATTCACTCACTTGGTAACTGGATACTAACCAAATGAATTTGTAATATATTCCAGTCTAGTTTTATTAGGATTTGTACTGTATGTGTAATGTGAAAACAAAGAAAATATATTGCTACATCAACTTATATTATTCATGCATATAAAGTTCTGTGTATCTGCTCCTGCCATAGAGAAGATGCATTAGGAAGTCGATTACAATAACAAGAAAAGGTTATTTGAGTCAAATTAAAACAATAAATGGCTAGAGAAAAATTGTAAAATATTTGTTTTACATTTTCCTCTGGTGACACATAACACATTATCTCTTTCTCTAAGCGATGATGAACATTTCTACTCTGCCGTACGGCATAAAGTGGAGATTTGTTTAAAATCATTTATGTCTGGAAAGTCACACAAGCCTCCTTGTACTTCAGAGAAAGTATATTTTGGATCACCTCAGTTGTTAAAAACTCGCAGCTTTTATTTGTAGTTATACTCAGATGAAAATATAGAAGCTGTTTTAACCAACCTCTAATTAACTAATTTATCAGGTTCACCACACTTTCCATTCTCTCTATAAAATATACCAGTGGTTACTGGGAGTATGTAGAACAATCTCAAAAAGTTTGACTTCTCTCTGCTATGCCTGTCTGTTTCTTCTCCTCCAGGTAGGTAGTACAATTCATCAAGAGTCAGTTGTGTTAAACTAGTGGTTACCAGTGGGGACAGGGAAGGGGGCAGGGGCAAGGTAGGGGTAGGGGATTAAGAAGTACAAATTACTGGGCATAAAATAAATAAGCTGCAAGGATATATCATACAGCACAGGGAATATAGCCAATATTTTATAATAACTATAAATGGAATATAAACTTTAAAAATTGTGACTCACTGTGTTGTACACCTGAAACATATAATATTGTACATCACCTATACCTCAATTTAAAAAATAAAAATAAACATTACACAGAGTTGAAACCGCCTTCTCTCTCTAGAATAAACCCCCTTCTCACTTTCCTGATGTTGAAACGTATCACTCGCCTCCATTTTTTGTATATATAAAACAGTACTATACATAGTACTATTTTATGTTTTGAACTTTGCATACATGATAACATGCTATTCTTATTCTTTTGTGATGCTTTTATTCTATATTATAGTTTCATGATTTATCCATGTTAATACATACATATGTATTAATGTATATGGCTTATTTCAACAGCATTCCATTATATCCTAATTTATTTATCCATACATTTGTCTGTAGATATGTAAATAATTTGCAAATGACAGCTGTTAAAAACAATGCTGTAACAGCCTTGCACACACATTCGAACATTTCAACATCAGGAAAGTGATTACTCTAGAGAGAGAAGGGGGCTTCAACTCTGTGTAATGTTTATTTACTGAATAAAAAAGATCGGTACACTGTTGATGGGAATGTAAATTGGTGCAGCCACTGTGGAAAACAATATGGAGGTGCCTCAGAAAACTAAAAATAGAACTACCATATGATGCAGCAATTTCACTCCTAGGTATATATCTGGAAAAGAACAAAAACACTAATTCAAAACCATGCACCCCAGGGACTTACCTGGTGGCACGGTGGTTAAAAATCTGCCTGCCAAAGCAGGGGACACAGGTTCGAACCCTGGTATGGGAAGATCCCACATGCCGCGGAGCAACTAAGCTCGCGAGCCACAACCACTGAGCCCGCATGCTGCCAACTACTGAAGCCCATGCACCTAGAGCCCGTGCTCTGCAAGAGAAGCCACTGCAATGAGAAAGCCACGCACCGCAACAAAGGGTAGCCCCTGCTCACCACAACTAGAGAAAGCCCACGCACAGCAACGAAGACCCAATGCAGCCAAAAAATAAACTAAAGAAAAATGCACTCCAATGTTCATAGGAGCACCACTTACAATAGCCAAGATATGAAAGCAATGCAAATGCTGATCAACAGGCATATATTAATGCTGATCAACAGGCATAATATGTATTCCATATACAATGGAATATTACTCAGCCATAAAAAGAATGAAATAATGTCATTTGCAGCAACGTGGATGGACCTAGAGAATATTATGCTTACTGAAATAAGACAGAGAAAGACAAATACTGTATAATATGACTTGTATGTATAATCTAAAAAGTAATACAAATGAATGTATACGTAAAAGAGAAGCAGACTCACAGATATAGAAAACAAACTAGTGGTTACCAAAGGGGAGAGGGAAGGGGTTGGGGAAAATTAGGGGTATGAGATTAAGAGATACAAACTGCTAGGTACAAAGTAGATAAGAAACAAGGATATACTGTAGAGTGCAGAGAAGTATAGCCATTATGTTCCAATAACTTTTAATGGAGTATAATCTATTAAAAAAACACTGAATCATTAATATAATATTGTAAATCAGTTATCCTTCAACAAAAAAGAGGTAATTATGAGACAGCACTTTATAAAGTGGGATGTGCCATATGAATTCCAGTTACTATTACAAATATTAATGTTTTTATCCCATGAAGCAAGAAACAGATTACAGAGGATTTGCAGAAATGTTGTTTTAGGCTTACTTATAACAACTGGAGAATACTTTCTTTTGGTGAAAAGATTCCAAAGAACTATTCTTAAACACACTTTCATAGCAATCATTGACTTCAATGATCTAAGAATACTAACAAATACTATATTAGAGGTAGAACATTAAGGATCAAATGTTCACAAAAATATTTTCAAGATTTTAGTGCTATATGTTATAGTTCTGGCTTTTAAATAGGGGCAATCTACCTGAATTTTAGGTTACACCAACTCAAACTTATTCTGGAATCTGAATGTATGAATTTAATACCAGTTTTTATTAAATATAGAAAGATAGAAAACAGGAAAATCTTCCTCTTTTGGTAGTGCTCATTATATTTGGGGTCTTTATTACATATCAAAATTTACACCTGGCTCATTTATTTTTTTAAAAGAGTATATAATAAAATATCAGTGGGGGGTACCTTCAAAATGGCAGAGGAGTAAGACATGGAAATCACCTTCCTCCCCACAAAAATATCAAAAATACATCTACATATGGAACAACTCCTACAGAACACCTACTGAACGCTGGCAGAAGACCTCAGACTTCCCAAAAGGCAAGAAACTCCCCACGTACCTGGGGAGGGCAAAAGAAAAAAGAAAAAACAGAGACAAAAGAATAGGGATGGGACCTGCACCAGCGGGAGGGAGCTGTGAAGGAGGAAAGGTTTCCACGCACTAGGAAGCCCCTTCGCGGGCAGAGACTGTGGGTGGCGGAGGCGGGAAGCTTCAGAGCCACGGAGGAGAGCGCAGCCACAGGGGTGCGGAGGGCAAAGCAGAGAGACTCCCGCATGGAGGATCGGTGCCAAGCAGCACTCACCAGCCCGAGAGGCTTGTCTGCTCACCCACCGGGGCGGGCGGGGCTGGGAGCTGAGACTCAGGCTTCGGTCGGATCGCAGGGAGAGGACTGGGGTTGGCAGCGTGAACACAGCCTGAAGGGGCTAGTGCGCCACAGCTAGCCGGGCGGGAGTCCGGGGAAAAGTCTGCAGCTGCCGAAGAGGCAAGAGACTTTTTCTTGCCTCTTTGTTTCGCAGTGCACAAAGAGAGGGGATTTAGAGCACCACCTAAATGAGCTCCAGAGACAGGCACGAGCCACGGCTATCAGCGCGGACCTCAGAGACGAGCATGAGACGCTAAGGCTGCTGCTGCCGCCACCAAGAAGCCTGTGTGCGAGCACAGGTCACTCGCCACACCGCCCCTCCCGGGAGCCTGTGCAGCCCGCCACTGCCAGGCTCCCGTGAACCAGGGACAACTTCCTCGGGAAAACACACGGTGCGCCTCAGGCTGTTGCAATGTGACGCTGGCCTCTGCTGCCACAGGCTCGCCCCACATTCCGTACCCCTCCCTCCCCCGGGCCTGAGTGAGCCAGAGCCGCCAAATCAGCTGCTCCTTTAACCCCGTCCTGTCTGGGTGAAGAACAGATGCCCTCAGGCAACCTACACACAGAGGGTAGGGTGCTGGACACCCTATGCCAAACAACTAGCAAGACAGGAACACAACCCCACCCATTAGCAGAGAGATGCCTAAAATCATAGTAAGTTAACAGACACCCCAAAACACACCACCAGACACGGTCCTCCCCACCAGAAAGAAAAGATCCAGCCTCATCCAACAAAACACAGGCACCAGTGCCCCCACCAGGAAGCCTACACAATCCACTGAACCAACCTTACCCACTGGGGACAGACACCAAAAACAACGAGAACTATGAACCTGCAGCCTGTGAAAAGGAGACCCCAAACATAGTAACTTAAGCAAAATGAGAAGTATACACAGCAGATGAAGGAGCAAGGTAAAACCCCACCAGACCAAACAAATGAAGAGGCAATAGACAGTCTACCTGAAAAATAATTCAGAGTAATGATACTAAAGATGATCCAAAATCTTGGAAAAAGAATGGAGAAAATACAAGAAACGTTTAACAAGGACCTGGAAGAACTAAAGAGCAAACAAACAATGATGAACAACACAATAAATGAAATTAAAAATTCTCTAGAAGGAATCAAAAGCAGAATAACTGAGGCAGAAGAACGGATAAGTGACCTGGAAGATAAAATAGTGGAAATAACTACCACAGAGCAGAATAAAGAAAAAAGAATGAAAAGAACTGAGGATAGTCTCAGAGACCTCTGGGACAACATTAAACGCACCAACATTTGAATTATAGGGGTCCAGAAGAAGAAGAGAAAAAAAAAGGGACTGAGAAAATATTTGAAGAGATTATAGTTGAAAACTTCCCTACATGGGATAGGAAATAGTCAATCAACGCCAGGAAGTGCAGACAGTCCCACACAGGATAAATCCAAGGAGAAACACGCCAAGACACATATTAAGCAAACTATCAAAAATTAAATACAATGAAAATATATTAAAAGCAGCAAGGGAAAAACAACAAATAACATACAAGGAAATCCCCATAAGGTTAACAGCTGATCTTTCAGCAGAAACTCTGCAAGCCAGAAGGGAGTGGCAGGACATATTTAAAGTGATGAAAGGGAAAAACCTACAACCAAGATTACTCTAACCAGCAAGGATCTCATTCATATTCGATGGAGTAATTAAAACCATTACAGACAAGCAAAAGCTAAGAGAATTCAGCACCACCAAACCAGCTTTACAACAAATGCTAAAGGAACTTCTCTAGGCAGGAAACACAAGAAAAGGAAAAGACCTACAATAACAAACCCAAAACAATTAAGAAAATGGTAATAGGAACATACATACTGATAACTACCTTAAATGTAAAAGGATTAAATGCTCCAACCAAAAGACACAGACTGGCTGAATGGATACAAAAACAAGACCCGTATATATGCTGTCTACAAGAGACCCACTTCAGACCTAGGGACACATACAGACTGAAAGTGAGGGGATGGAAAAAGATATTCCATGCAAATGGAAATCAAAAGAAAGCTGGAGTAGCAATTCTCATATCAGACAAAATAGACTTTAAAACAAAGACTATTACAAGAGACAAAGAAGGACACCACATAATGATCAAGGGATCAACCCAAGAAGAAGATATAACAATTGTAAATATTTATGCACCCAACATAGGAGCACCACAATACATAAGGAAAATACTAACAGACATAAAACGGGAAATCAACAGTAACACTATCATAGTAGGGGACTTTAACACCCCACTTTCACCAATGCACAGATCATCCAAAATGAAAATAAATAAGGAAACACAAGCTTTAAATTATACATTAAACAAGCAGGACTTAATTGATATTTATAGGACATTCCATCCAAAAACAACAGAATACACTTTCTTCTCAAGTGCTCAAGGAACATTCTCCAGGATAGATCATACCTTGAGTCACAAATTAAGCCTTGGTAAATTTAAGAAAATTGAAATTGTATCAAGTATCTTTTCCGACCACAACACTATGAGACTAGATATCAACTACAGGAAAAAAACTGTAAAAAATACAAACACATGGAGGCTAAACAATACACTACCAAATAACCAAGAGATCACTGAAGAAATCAAGGAGGAAATCAAAAAGTACCTAGAAACAAATGACAATGAAAACACGACAACCCAAAACCTTGGGATGCAGCAAAAGCAGTTCTAAGTGGGAAGTTTCTAGCAATATGATCCTACTGCAGGAAACAAGAAACATCTCAAATAAACAACGTAACCTTATACCTAAAGCAATTAGAGAAAGAAGAACAAAAAAACTCCAAAGTTAGCAGAAGGAAAGAAATCATAAAGATCAGATCAGAAATACATGAAGAAGAAATGGAGGAAATGATAGCAAAGATCACTAAAACTAAAAGCTGCTTCTTTGGGAAGATAAACAAATTGATAAACCATTAGCCAGACTCATCAAGAAAAAAAGGGAGAAGATTCAAATCAGTAGAACTAGAAATGAAAAAGGAGAATAACTGACACTGCAGAAATACAAAGGATCATGAAAGATTACTACAAGCAACTACATGCCAATACCATGGACAACCTGGAAGAAATGGACAAATACTTAGAAAAGCACAACCTTCCGAGACTGAACCAGGAAGAAATAGAAAATATAAACAGACCAATCACAAGCACTGATATCGAAACTGTGATTAAAAATCTTCCAAAAAAGAAAAGCCCAGGACCAGATGGCTTCACAGGCGAATTCTATCAAACATTTAGAGAAGAGCTAACACCTATCCTTCTCAAACCCTTCCAAAATATAGCAGAGTGAGGAATACTCCCAAACTCATTCTACAAGGCCACCATCACCCTGATACCAAAACCAGACAATGATGTCACAAAGAAAGAAAACTACAGGCCAATATCACTGATGAAGATAGATGCTAAAATCCTCAACAAAACACTAGCAAACAGAATCCAGCAGCACATTAAAAGTATCATACACCATGATCAAGTGGGGTTTATCCCAGGAATGCAAGAATTCTTCAATATATGCAAATCAATCAATGTGATACACCATATTAACAAACTGAAGGAGGAAAACCATACGATCATCTCAATAGATGCAGAAAAAGCTTTTGACAAAATTCAACACCCATTCATGATAAAAACCCTCCAGAAAGTAGGCATAGAGAGAACTTACCTCAACATAATAAAGGCTATAGGCTGTGACAAACTCGCAGCCAACATCATTCTCAATGGTGAAAAACTGAAACCATTTACACAAAGATCAGGAACAAGACAAGGTTGCCCACTCTCACCACTAATATTCAACATAGTTTTGGAAGTTTTAGCCACAGCAATCAGAGAAGAAAAAGAAATAAAAGGAATCCAAATCGGAAAAGAAGAAGTAAAACTGTCACTGTTTGCAGATAACATGATACTATACACAGAGAATCCTAAAGATGCTACCAGAAAACTACTAGAGCTAATCAATGAATTTGGTAAAGTAGCAGCATACAGAGTTAATGCACAGAAATCTCTTGCATTCCTACACACTAATGATGAAAACTCTGAAAGAGAAATTAAGGAAACACTCCCATTTACCACTGCAACTAGAAGAATAAAATACCTAGGAATAAACCTACCTAAGGAGACAAAAGACCTGTATGCAGAAAACTATAAGACACTGATGAAAGAAATTATAGAGGATACAAACAGATGGAGAGATATACCATGTTCTTGGATTGGAAGAATCAATATTGTGAAAATGACTCTACTACCCAAACCAATCTACAGATTCAATGCAATCCCTATCAAACTACCAATGGCATTTTTCACAGAACTAGAATAAAAAATTTCACAATTTGTATGGAAACACAAAAGACCCCGAATAGCCAAAGCAATCTTGAGAAAGAAAATCAGAGCTGGAAGAATCAGGCTCCTGGACTTCAGACTATACTACAAAGCTACAGTAATCAAGACAGTATGGTACTGGAACAAAAACAGAAATATAGATCAATGGGACAGAATAGAAAGCCCAGAGATAAACCCACGCACATATGGTCACCTTATTTTTGATAAAGGAGGCAAGAATATACAATGGAGAAAAGAAAGCCTCTTCAGTAAGTCGTGCTGGGAAAACGGGACAGCTACATGTAAAAGAATGAAATTAGAACACTCCCTAACACCATACACAAAAACAAACTCAAAATGGATTCAAGACCTAAATTTAAGGCCAGACACTATCAAACTCTTAGAGGAAAACATAGGCAGAACACTCTATGACATAAATCACAGCAAGATCCTTTTTGACCCACCTCCTAGAGAAATGGAAATAAAAACAAAAATAAACAAATGGGACCTAATGAAACTTAAAAGCTTTTGCACTGCAAAGGAAACCATAAAAAAGATGAAAAGACAATCCTCAGAATGGGAGAAAATATTTTCAAATGAAGCAACTGACATAGGATTAACCTCCAAAATATACAAGCAGCTCATGCAGCTCAATATCAAGAAAGCAAACAACCCAATCCAAAAATGAGCAGAAGACCTACAAAGAAGATATACAGATTGCCAACAAACACATGAAAGGATGCTCAACATCACTAATCATTAGAGAAATGCAAATCAAAACCACAATGAGGTATCCCCTCACACCGGTCAGAATGGCCATCATCAAAGAATCTACAAACAATAAATGCTGGAGAGGGTGTGGAGAAAAGGGAACCCTCTTGCACTGTTGGTGGGAATGTAAATTGATGCAGCCACTATGGAGAACAGTATGGAGGTTCCTTAAAAAACTAAGTATAGAATTACCATATGACCCAGCAATCTCACTACTGGACATATACCCTGAGAAAACCATAATTCAAAAAGAGTTATATACCACAATGTTGATTGCAGCTCTATTTACAATAGCCAGGACATGGAAGCAACCTAAGTGTCCATTGACAGATGAATGGATAAAGAAGACGTGGGACATATATACAATGGAATATTACTCAGCCATAAAAAGAAACGAAATTGAGTTATTTGTAGTGAGGTGGATGGACCTAGAGTCTGTCATACAGAGTGAAGTAAGTCAGAAAGAGAAAAACAAATACCATATGCTAACACATATATATGGAATCTAAAAAGAAAAAAAAAAGGTTCTGAAGAACCTAGGGGCAGGACAGGAATAAAGACGCAGAGGTAGAGAATGGACTTGAGGACACGGGGACGGGGAAGGGTAAGCTGGGATGAAGTGAGTGAGTGGCATGGACATATATACACTACCACATGTAAAATAGATAGCTAGTGGGAAGCAGCTGCATAGCACAGGGAGATCAGCTAGGTGCTTTGTGTCCACCTAGAGGGGTTGGGTAGGGAGGGTGGGAGGGAGATGCAAGAGGGAGGAGATATGGGGATATATGTATATGTATAGCTGATTCACTTTGTTATAAAGCAGAAACTAACACACCATTGTAAAGCAATTATACTCCAATAAAGATGTTTTAAAAATAAAATAAATAAAAATAAAAAATAAAATATTGGATGCTAATTTTGAGTGATTACTATAAATTATAAATTAATGTGTTTCCACCGATGAGGTATTAGTATATGAATCCAAAGGAATAAAGCTCTAGTGGTTGAATATAAGGTATCTTTGGCAGGTAGGTGGGCAGATTATTTTTAGAACTTTCTTCTTCTGTTTTGATCTAATATAAAGTCTACCCTTCTAAATCATTTAAGAATTTTAAATTTCAGTATTCCTGAAGTGAGACTATTCAGAAAAAGAAGATAACTTCGGACTCAGGCTTCATGACATTTAAATATTTAAAGTCAACTTCATAACATACTCCACATTTTAACAAATTACTTGGTGAACTAAAATGTGGTATTGCTTCATTGTTTTATTCTATAAATATTTAGCTCTTGATGACATTCTTGACTACTTTGCCAGCTAGCATAATTCCATATTAAGTAAAATAGCAACACAAAACAATTTTTTTCAGATATCCATTCTCTTTTGAGTGGCCATTTAATCAAGAAAGAGTTCCCAATCCTCAGCCCTGAGGTGAGTTCTGCTTAGTCCAAGCCTATTTTGGTACCACCTTTCCTGTGTCAGTGATTCATTGAAGGCTAGGGATATGACAAATTTCTGACCAATGAGCTGGTAGGAGAAGTCTGATGATGGGGGTGGGGGGAGGGATGAGGGGGTCAGAACTTTAACAAAAATAGACACAGAAAGGAATAAAGGAATGAAACCCTTTTCTTCTGCAGGATGTTGCATGTCTGGTGTGATGGCCACCCCAGAGCCATCCTGGAAATGAAAGAGCAGAAAGATGTGAAGAACTTGAATCTTGGATGATATCATGAAGCTAATGAATCAACCAACCCTGGAAGCACCCTACCTTTGAGCTTCTTACAACATGAATACAGAAAATCCTTAGTAGTTAAGCCATTTTGAGTTAGGTTGTCTGTTATTTGCTGCCAATAGCACCCTCACCATTGTTAAGTATAATAATATGACAGGCACTATGTCAAGCCCTACAGGTGTAAAGACAAATAGGTCAAAGTTTTATCTTTAAGTTGCTCTTATTCTAGTGGGGGAGATAAAACCTATGAAAACTTAATTGTATTATGAAATGGCAAGAATAATGATGGAGATGTGTGTGGACACTGTGGGAGAAGTATGGTTAGTGCCTGGCTATGCATAAATTAGTGAATATGTGAAGCCAGCTTGGTTATTTATAAACAGCTTCTTGGAGGTACTAATACTGAGTTAATATTTAAATGTCTTGGGGGTATTGCTCATCCGGTCCTCTTCTAAAAGACTGAAAAATTCAAATTAATTGTAAGTGAAAAGTGCCAAAGAAGATCACTAAGCTATTCCATTCTCTAAATGAAATTACCTGTCCACTCAGCCAGGTCACACAGGTACATTGTCTCAAAGAATTTAGGTTGGAGAACACATTTTTGTGACAAAGAGAATAAGATCATTAATAAAATGTAAAAGACTGGTTGTCCAGATAAACATTAATTTGATAATAAGAGATTTGATCTTCCATAGGAGGAACTGAGATAATCACCTTCCCTTCAGAAAAAAATTCTGCTACTTTCCAAGCATTTTCACACAGAGAAATTTACTTGGTCCTTACCTTAATCCTTTAAAGTATCTAAATTCAATCCCATTTTGCAGATGAGGAACTGTGATGTCAAAAAAGCAGAGTTATTTGTCAAATTCAGAGTCAGAATTTGAACCCAGGTCTCCAAATTCCAAGGGAAATGCTTGCCCCACCACCCCACTCCAGGATAAACCGCTGACGCTCTCTGAGACTGTCTCTGACAACCTGCTGAAAACGCAGGGATGCACACGGGGTAAAGGATCAAAGTGGGGACCACTCACCGGCCAGAGGATTGTCGGCAGATGTCCCATGGCACATGCCAGCACATTCTGTCAGCCCCTTGAGGCACCAGAGCTTCAGACGACCAAAATGACAGGTTGTACAAAGATCCAGACTCATTACAAATGGCCCTTCTTTTCCTTTTGTTTCGTTCGTTCTGAGCAGCTGGCATCTTTCAGCGAACAGTCGGTATTATATTTAAGACATAGTACATCATTAAAATAAAGCTCGGGGCTAATAATTACGTCTTGTTCAGGTGTTTTATGACTAAAGATTCTGACTTTCCCCCAAGGTCTCCGACTCACTCTTTTCCAAATCGCTTCTCTAAGGGCATTTGTTACATTGTGGACGTGTCCCCAACAATTAAATAGCAGTTTAATCCTCCCCCTCTAGATCTTTCTTTTCAGGTAGTGTCCCGGAGCCTACGCTACTTCCACTTTCAAGACGGTATTGATGGAGTTCTCAATTGGCAGGGCGAGTGTGACTGCACACAGAGGTTCATCAAAGTGGAAAGCCCAGCTCCCAGCCTCCGTGTAGCTCACACTGCACAACTTGATCTGTGTATCATTAGTACTCCCGCCCCTCTCCGCCCTGCCTCCATCTCAATGGCTGTTCAACAGCTAGTAAGACACTCAGAGCACCACATTTCACTCTCAGGTAGGGAAAAGAGCGCAGGACCTAGATTATACAAGTATTTGAACTCTAAGCCTTATCTTACCTATAAAATGGATGGACAGTAGTCCCCACCATCGAGACTAATTGTGAAGATCAAATGGTTGTAAAATCACTTTGTAACTTGTGAAGAAGTTAGTAAGTACTTGAGAATTGGCAAAAACATCTTCATGTGGATTGCCTCTTCAGGAGTTGGTGAATCCTGGTAGTTTATGGGGGATGTTGAGGGGAGAGGGGATGGCCCTTTGCTTACATTTGAAGTAAGACACCCTCCTGGACCATTTCCTCCCGTGGGCTGGTCTCTAACGTGGCTGTGCTGGGTGTCAAAGCAAACAGAACGAGGTGTGGCAGCTATTCTGTGCAAGGCAGCAAGAGCACCAGATTTATCTCAAGGACCCCCGGCTGCTCTTCTCACATCCCTGAAAGAGAGAAACTCCAAATCAGCCTTTCTACACACATTTACTGAAAGCAGGGTCTGTGTAAGTATTCTTTCATAAACTATCGATTTACTTGTTCAACGTCTTAGCTTTCCTATCGTATAGGATTCACAAAAAGCATTTTGACCCAGACATTCAAATTACTGCCCCTTAACCGAGATTCTTGTAGGTTGCTTCTACTTAACCCAGTTTAGTTGGATATTCAGTAACAAATAGCTGAACTACTTTGATTTTACAGTTTTTAATCAGAAATAAATACCTTGATATGGATATCCAAATCTCGGAATCATATACACATACTTTTTTCTTTCTAATATAAGTGATATATTTGATATGCTTTTGTATAATTTAGAACCGTCAAGGGATTTTGAGCCTAGACCATTCCTTAATTTTTTAATCAAATGTTTTCAGCCTCTTTTCAGGGTGGGCGCTTTCCTATAGGCTAAGGATTCAGAGATGAATAAAAACTGAGTTGACCCAGCCCTCCTAGGAACTTGTAGTTTAGTAAAATTATCAGTCTCTTCTGCCCAAGAGGCATTCCTCTCCACTAACTTGATTTAAATGATCTTCAGGTTTCATTCAGGTTTGCCAAACTTAGGTAAGTTCAACTAGATATAAGCTAACTGTTATGTTATGAAATATTTTCATGGAAACAGAGTAGACTGAAAAACTCACTTATTCATATTAAGTTCCCTTTGGCAGTTGATTTTGTTCAAATTGATGAAATAAGCAAAATCCCAAACTTTCGTAGGCATTTTGGGTTTGCAAACAGCAACAACTGTTAGATTTGTCTAAATCATATTAGCTAACATTTTTTTTTTTTTTTTTTTTTTTTATGGCTGTGTTGGGTCTTCGTTTCTGTGCGAGGGCTTTCTCTAGTTGTGGCAAGCGGGGACCACTCTTCATCGCGGTGCGCGGGCCTCTCACTATCGCGGCCTCTCTTGTTGCAGAGCACAGGCTCCAGATGCGCAGGCTCAGTAACTGTGGCTCACGGGCCCAGTTGCTTCGCAGCATGTGGGATCTTCCCAGACCAGGGCTCGAACCCGTGTCCCCTGCATTGGCAGGCAGATTCTCAACCACTGCGCCACCAGGGAAGCCCTAGCTAACATTTTTAAAGCACTAACAATGTGGTATGACCTTAACATGGATTCTTCTTCTCAAGCCTCATAATAACACTACCAACATGATGAGGGATTAAGATTATCTCCTTTTTACTGGTGACAAATGTAGTGGGAACTAAACCAAGAATTTCTCACAGCTGTAGCCCTTGACACACTAGTAAAATAATGCAATGTTTCCTCACTCTTATATACTTGTTTTAATTTAACATTTACTGAGCACCTGCTTCATGTAAATTACAGTCCTAAATTGTGGAGAAGGGATTGAAATTGGATAAGATACAGTTTGTAGCCTCAAAGGAATTTAAAATCTACTAGAGCATAAAGCCACGGACAGAAATAATATAAGACATTGAGCTGGCAGAGGCAGTGGTGGGAGGAGTCCGGTGAATGGACCAAGGATAAAGCTTCCACATGGGAACACAGCTGCTATGGGGGAGTGGGTGCTGGGTACCCTTAAATCCTTCCCCAGTAATAGGGTTAATGGTGTGAAGAGCGTCACTCAGAGTGTTGGACAAGAGACCAGAGTGAGTCAGGAGCGCCTGTCTTGAATCTCTTCCATCAAAATGGCTGATGGAAGGACATCCGACCTCCACAGTTCTCCCAGATCAGCCCTCAGCCGTCTCCCCAGGACCGCTCATCCACCCTCAGGTCTGCCCTCTGTGGTGCCACCCCATCAGACCACCTACACTAGGCTCCTTCCTGTGGAACCTGAGGAACCCTCCACTTTACCATTTGTCTCTGTCAGTTCAGGCTGCTAGAACAGAATACCACAGACTGAGTAGCTCATAAACAACAGAAACTTACTTCTCACAGTCCTGATGGCCGGGAAGTCCAAGATTAAGGTGCCAGCAGGTTTGGTGTCTGGTGAGACCCACTTTCTTGTTCATAGACCACCATCTTCTCCCTGTGCCCTTACATGGTAGAAGAGATGAGAGATCTCTCTGGGGTCTCTATTTTATGGGCACCACCTCATGACCTAATCACCTCCCAAAGCCCCCATCTCCAAATATCATTACATTAGGGAACTGGTTTCAACATATGAATTTTGGGAGGACACAAACATTCAGTCTTCTTTTTTTTAAGTTGGTCTTTCCCACATTGTAAAAGTAACCTGTGCTTATAATAAAAATTCAAACTATTCGAAAGGACAGGAAGGAAAATACAGATTTTGTTGTTTCCCATCTGCTAGCTGCCTGGGGCTAAGTAACAGGCCACTGGGCACCTGTCCCTCTGAGCTTCTCCTCGTAAACACAAGGACACCCACACCGACACCACACACATACACATTTGCCTCAAACACACTGGAGACGTGAGTCCTGCAGCACCCGGAGGCAGGGAGCAAGAAATATCACGGAAGCCTCAATGACTGACACATAACTCCTGAGCAAGGGGACGGCTATAAAAATGTGAATCTCAGATTTTGAAAACAAACTTATGGCTACCAAAGGGGAAACGTGGGGGGGAGGTATAAATTAGGAGCTTAGGATTAACATACACACACTACTATATATAAAATAGATAATCAACAAGGACCGACTGCGTATAGCACAGGGAACTCTACTCAATATTCTGTAATAACCTATATGGGAAAAGAATCTGAAAAAGAATGAATATGTGTGTATGTATAACTGATTGACTTTGCTGTACACCTGTAAGTAACACAACATGGTAAATCAACTATATTCCAAATAAATAAATAAATTAAATAAAGCACATAAATAGCATTTTAAAAAAAAACAGAAAATAAAAATGTGAATCTCCTGTGCAAAGGCAGGACCTCACTCAGAGCAAAGCATTCACAGCGTGGGCACCAACCAACACTGTGAGCGGGGAAGGGTGCTCTGCTGAGACATTCTCCTCGGGGGATTCCAGCCTTACGGGGACACAGGAGGCATCCTATGCCCACGTCTCTCTCCGTGGGCACCAGGCTCAGAGGTGGCATTGCTGGGAGCCATAGGGACAGGGTAGCCACGCATAATTTCCCCAGAAACACGAATCTTATCAAAGCAAGTTGGATCAGGAGAGGGGGAAAATGTTGGAGATGCTTGTGAGTAGAACTACAGAACACAAGACACTCCCTGAGGACTCCTAGGATTGCTGGAAAGAAATTTGCCATGGGTTGTAGGTCCCTCTGAATGCACCAGGACAGAGGCTGAAAAAAATGACTGCTTTGTAGCTGTTATCCTCTCAGGATTCTGATGTGGGAAATGTGGGGGACAGGAGCAATACAAATAAAATACTCCTGACAGGGCAGATAAGACCTGGAATCTGAGCTCGCCGAGACCTTGACATCAGCGGGCTGTGGAGAACATACCTCCCCCACTGCTCACTGCAGCTGACACCAGATAGCACAGAGACACAGCCAGCCCCAGAGAGTCCAGAACAAGAGCTGCAATCAAACAGTCTGGGGGACACAGACATTTTCCTTGAGGCAAGTCACAAGATGCTCTGTAACAGAATACAACTGCTTAAATAAACCCTCATCACAGCAAAATCCCCACTGGCGAGTTCTACTGCGTAGACCGCATAAGTTTTTAAATAAATCCTCCCCCAAAAAATGAATTTTTTTTTTCTGCCTTGTTTTTTTAAAACAACAACAGCAACAAAGGGTAAGAATGCAAATTGTACTAAATACTGGCTGATTACCAAGAGTGACCCCAGCTATATGAGATTTCGGTTTACCATGGAAAATGCAAGCAATTAGGAGTCAATGGGAGAGACCGGTCCTTCTCAGGGTATAGAATCACTAAATGAGGTCACGTCCCTATCCCACCTAAGCTGACGTTGCCATGAGATAAAATATACTTTGCTGAAACAGGTATGTAAATGTTTACATTTTTGTCATCTGATCCATTGGTTTCAAAATTGTATCCATTACCTATTATTGCTTCTGGTAGATTTTTACTTCTAGTTCTATAAAACAATAGCTTGCTTCCTTTCTTAATAATTCAGTTCAAGGTTTCTATCTTGATGTTTGCTTGAGAGGCTCAGGATAACAATGTTGTATCTAAATAGAGAAGAAAACTGACTCTCAGTTTGAAACAAATCTTAGAATGAATCAGAAGTTCAAAGTAATATGGAGCGTATCTGGACAGAAAAAAAAAATCCCTTTAGCTGGAGAAATTCTACATGAGCAAAGAATTAACTGGCATCTCCTTCAGTCTTCTATCCTTTGATGTCCTCAGGAAAGTCAGACTCACCTTGGTTTGACTTGACCTCATGGAGCCTCTTCTGTCATAGATTGATGCCCTTTGGTTTCAAATACATGTTGTCTTCTGGAGACTTTACTCCTTTTCTGGCCACCATCCCAGTATTGATCAGCGTGGTGCCATTGCCCTATTCTACCTCAGAATGGTGCCAGAGTGATCTCCTAAAACCCAGATTTCATCGTTTTCTGCTGCTTATACCCCTGTGGTCATTCCTTATCAACTCCCAGTTAAAATGCTCAATGACCTTAGGAAGGGCTGAAAGGATCTTCATAATCTGGGCGTCCCAACTTCCATTTTCCAACGAGAAAATTGGGAGCCAGTCCAGTCAAAAAAGCTCGCACACGTCATCACTAACTGATGATGGATCCGTTTCCAAAAAGACCCCTGTCACGTGGAACTGAGCCGGGGTTTGTGATTTGAATTTCTTCTCTCAGAAGTTCTGCATTCCCTCCAATGAAAACTGAAAGTTATTTTTTATTTAGAAAAATAGGAATCACACACTATTTCTAGCATATTTGTTATTTGAAAACTTTAGTTAGAGTTGAAGCCAGGTCACTAACGACGGTACTCAGAAAGCCGTGCCAACTCGTCAGAAAATAATTTAACCTACGTTCTTTATTTCACCTCCTTCATCCGATAAACTTTAATTTTGTATTTGTTTGCTTAATGCCAACAATCTGGTGGTCTCTTTTCATTGTTCCCTATGAGGCACCATTTCCTAGATCATGATGATCATGATGACTCTGGTATTTCACTACCTTTAAAGAAACCCACCCCCGAAGAGCTTTAGGTAGTGCTTTTCACCTTCTGAGGTCATCAGACCCTCAGCAGAAAAAGAATGCTGTGGGAGCCCTCCTCATTTCTGCCACCCTCTCCCATCAGTCTAAGGGTTTGCTCTCCAAACTGTGACTTCTGGTTCTGATAACTCCTACAAGGACAATAAAAGACTCAAAGCCCAAGCGTCTCCAGAGTTTGCTCAATGACACACAGGGTCCAGAGCCAGCCAGAGAATAATACTGAAATCACTGGCACCTTTGCCTCTAGAGCTATGCTCCTTGCCCTGCAGGCGGCGGCTGCCCCACGGGCTATCGAGGCCGCAGTCTGTGTGACCTGACGTCTCCTGATGTGGCCAAGACCTGGAAACAAACCCTCCTCAAACGACTCAGCCCCTGGAAGGACCAGCCTTGGATGCCTTTTAGCTCTTATTTTTCTGGGCACATCTAGGTGTAATGCATGTAAATTTGCAAGCTACTACGCAAGGGGCCTCTTGCAAATATGTGTAACTTCTGAAGCTTCTTCTTCTTCCGAATGAGATTAATTCCCTAGCTTTTCTGGGTGATACTGGGTTTAGATCAGAGAACTCCTCCCAGTTGGTAATACGATAAAGGGTGGAAAAGAGAAGGAAGGGACTCCCAGGAGATTAAATATGGGAGAAAAGTGTTAAAAGGAGAGGTAAGAGAAACTGCATCTTCATTTCCTTAGTGTTAGTCTTACTGAATACTAACACAGGCTTTCTTTTTAATTTCAATATGTTACAAGTGTGAAACTGGACATCAAGGAAACAATATGGAATGTTCCCAAATGCTGAACAAAACAAAATTTCAGGTGCAGTCTTTGCCCTGATACCTTCAGGGATTACTCTATGTGCTGTGTTGGTTTTGTGTTGGAACACAAAAGCCACCTCGCACCAAAGAGTCTTCAGGAATTTAGAAACTTCAGATCCTACATCTCACTGTCTCAAGTGTAGAATTATCATGCCCTCCGCCTGCTCTGTCCCTCTGATGACACTGTGGGAAATATGAGAAACACGTGTAATCCGTTTGGGGAATAAGGGAAGGTGTCGGAAAAACAGAAAACGTATTCCCTGGAAAACTATTTGAGTTCCACTAAGCAGAAAAATGTACAAACTCACTCCTAATTCACTCTGAAGTGGTGCATTTCTATTCCCTTGTAAAATACAGAAACACAAAATCGGAATGCGTGTCCCAGCCAGAGCTCTCTTTTGAGTGCTTAGGCCAAACAGAGTAAAACTTAGGCAGCCGCTGTGCTCTGTAAACCGTAGTCTACAAAACACACAGTTCCTGCCTGCTGATTTTTTTCTAAAGAAAAAGCACTATTGTGCCTTATCCACAAAACTAACATACTGTGAGGATTTAAAACAAACCAAAACAAATATCTTTTCGCCGATTCGCCCTTTGGTTCCACATCTCACTGAGCCCACCCCCATCCTCACCATCCTCACCATCATCAAATCCCACCACTGTCTTTGGCTCCTGCCTCTTCTGGACTCCCACTCCTTATCCATCTTTTCTTCTGTTCCTATTGCCTCTTCCAGAGTGTGGATCTGACTTGGACCTCACCCAGCGGTCTGCCTCTCCTGAGTTGCCCTCCTATTCATTCCTTAGCCTCTCCCCAGGACCATCTTTCCTGTCTCATCCTTTTGGTAAACCGCCCCTTGAGCAACCTTCTTTACGCCCAGCTCAGTTGTGTCTCTCCTTGGCTCCGAATCTTGACATACATCTTCCTGGGCCTGCACGACCAGCACCATGGAGGCATTTAATGGTTTCCATGACCTGCCACTAATTAATTCTCTGTGTTTTTCATTTCTTGCCCTACACCTTTACTATCTTTCTCTGCCAGAGTGATATCAGATCATCAGCAGTTATTCAAATACCTACCCACTTCCCAGTGTTTGCAAAGCATTTTTCCTTCTAGAATGCTGTTCAACCCACCTGTCTCCAGCCCCGAACAGATGGAGACTTCTTGAAATCTTATCCATAAGGCAAAACTCAGCTCCAAGAAACCTCCTTTGTGATCCTTTCCTGATTTCCCTGATTGAAGTGAATGCCCCCCTTTCCCACGCCTCCATACATTCTGCACTTCCTTGTCGACACTTCCCACTTTCTGCCCTGTAATGCAGATGATTAGCTTCTCTGGTCTTTCCCATTAGATCGTAAGCTGCTGCAGTGCAGAGACCATGTCCCGGCAATGTTTGTGGGGTGAAATATATTAGGCCACGTGTTGGTCAAGACTAACTTTATCATCATTATCAAGTCAATAAGTAAAACGAACTTCTTTATCAGCAGGGTAACGTCTACTGCAGAGATGCACAAATTACATTTCTTTAAAAGTGCCAAATTTTTACTAAAGTTACTGGTATATTTGTACTTAGTAATGTGCTTAAATGCCCTAACTTTTAAAAGTTCGTATGTTTGCATTGACAATAAAGATTTAAAGTTAAATCAGAATGACTATGTGTTGCAATCTTTTATTACAGGAAATTGTAGGAAGAAGCTGTGGTATTCTAGCAAGACAAAACGCTTAAAGTCAAAAGATCTAAGTTCAGATCTCGCCTCCTCCACTTATGACCTACCTGGTCTTAAGCAAAGCCCTAAATGTTTTTGAGCCTCAGTTTTCTAGTCTGTAAAATAGGGGTGGTGGGGGAGGGGGGAATGCCTACCTACCTCTTAAAGGTACAGTGAGCCAAATAATAGATGTGGCAATACTCTGTGAACTAAAACTTTATTTACAAAGAATATATGTTAGGGGGCTTCCCTGGTGGTGCAGTGGTTGGTATTCTGCCTGTCAATGCAGAGGACACGGGCTCGAGTCCTGGTCCGGGAAGATCCCACATGCCGTGGAGCAGCTAAGCCCGTGCGCCACAACTACTGAGCCTGCACTCTAGAGCCCGCGAGCCACAACTACTGAGCCCGTGTGCCTAGAGCCCGTGCTCCGCAGCGGGAGAAGCCACAGCAATGAGAAGCCCTCGCACCGCAGTGAAGAGTGGCCCCCGATCGCTGCAACTGGAGAAAGCCCACGCGCAGCAACGAGGACACAATACAGCCAAAAAAAATTAAAAAAAAAAAAAAATTCTGATTGGCTTGAATTAAAAAAAAAAAAAAAAGAATATATATTAGCATTATCCTGAATAAAAGACAGCTAAAGAACTTACTTCAAACAGCAGTCTTCATGCTTTGGATAAAGCTAATGAAGTAGAATATTGCTACCTGGTAACACTTGAAGGCTGCCTGGTAACATTTGCAAAGATGGCAGTCCTGTCTAGGTGGCTTGCATCCTGCATTGCTATTCCATGCCGGCTGATAACTCTTATATTATACAATAGAAACTTACACAGGTCCAAGGGCACTGCTTATCACAATTTGCAGATATAAATTGATGATAGATAGATAGATAGATTGATCTACTTCTCCCTGCTTTTCCAAAGTCACATAGGATATCCCAAGAATACCTAACATGTGACTTAATTCCGCCTCTTCAATCTAGTTTGCTGCCTCAAAACACAGGATATATAACCCCTTAAATCACTCAGAGATTCCACAAATCTTACAGTAGTCATACCCCATATTGAAGGAAAGAGATTAAGAATGGGCAATAGTAGTAAATACCACTAAGAAACACCTTGGTTTGGGAAATTTGGGCAGTATAGAGCTATTGTGGGTTAACAGGATTCCAGATAACTGACAGTTTAACCTTTTGGATGCCAAAGATTTCAAATACTTTTTAATAGTTTAAATGATTTCCCAACTTCCCTGCCTTGGTGAACAGAGTCCCCGGGGCTTCTTGCTGGTCTTTAGTCCATCATGCTTTCTAAAGCCTTCACCTTTGCATGTGCCAGGTGTCCCCACTACCTGGAACGAAATGATCCACCTTCTCCAGCTGCAGAGCTCCCATTCCTCCCGATCTCCTGGGTCTTCTGTAAAGTCATCTCTGACACCCTCAGAAAACTTATTCACTCCCTCCTCTGTGTTTTAAGCAATTTTTCCTACCACTAATTTAGCACTTATGATGTTACAATTTTTTTTCTGTACATCTCTCTCAAACACATCGCAAATTTCATGATGGTAGAATTTGAGGGTGTTTTTTTATCTTTCTGAACATAATAGTGTCAGGGATGAGTACTTCGTATGTACGTGGTAAATATTTAGAAATGTTTGTTAAATGAATGAATGTGTTATCACTAATGAAAATCAATTATTGTACTATTATATTTAAGTGATGTAACTGAGACTTATGTTTTACTTTTTTCTCTACTGAGTTTACATAGACTGGTTCACATTTCTATTTAGTGTATTTTTTTCCTCCTCCCCCATGAATATTTTTCCCATGTACTTTAGATTCTCTATCTGTGAGTATAATCACCGTCCCTGTTCCCAGTTTTAATGACCACTGTTTCTATTCTCTGCTGCTCTGCTTCCTGCTCCCCACTTTGCTTAATATGTCTCTGGTCCTCTTTCTCTTCTTCTTATGAATTCTTGAAAACTTTTTGGCTTAATGTTTCTTGGCTTGGCATATTTCTTTATTTGGTTTTGATAGCTATCATGTGCCAGTGGAAACACATCTTTCTACTAGGCAGGATTCTGATATATCGAATTAAGAATCAAAATATCCTAGAAGTCTCCTTTTTTTCTGTCCCCACCGCATCCACCTTTGTTCTGGTTCTACCTGTTCACATCTGAGCTATTATCATAGCAGCCTCCTAACATCTCGGTCTATATCCAATACTCCCTGTTCTAATCAGATCACATGTTAATACTACGTTGTTCTTCCTAAAGCACTGCTTTCACTTTATTAATACGATGCACAAGAGCCTTTAACTTCCCTTTGACTATACCCTGGCATTCCAGATTCTCACAGTCTGGCCATATTCTATGTTTCTCATTTCATTTCCCATTTCTCCACTCAAAATGTTTAGTGGGTTACTGTCATTATTGGTGCCAAAGATGTTCACCCCCAAATAACCACACTGATATTCACACCCTTGTGTCCCCTCATTCACCTTTGGCTGGCCCTGTGATTCACTTTTTACCAATGGACTGTGGTGGAAGTCAGGCTGCAGGACTTTGGAGGCTAAGTCATAAGAAAGCTTAAGCCACCATCCTAACTTAGGCCTCCATTCTAAGGAAATCTGCTTCCTTTCCTAGGACCACCCCAATTTTATCCTAGCCCAAACCACCGTCTTCTCTTCTAGGTCCCATCAACATTGAGAGGGAAAATAAGTCCTTTTTATCTTGTCTTTCCAAATATATTGCCAGAGTTCAGGAAAAATGCAACCAAGCCACCATCTGATTTCCTGGATAGTAATCATGGTTCAGTACGCAGATCATGCGTAGAAAGTCACAGCCCTTCTCCAAGCCTCTTTCCCAAGTTAGTTGTATTGAATCATTGTGAGCTCTCTCTCAGATTGTGGATAAAATTAGCTCTTCCAAGTTGACTGTCTGCAGCTTCAGATCTTTACTAGTTCAATTCTCACTGCCCTCTTCAGACTTCTGCTTCCAGTCAAGATGGAATAACAGAGACCGGATTTACCCCCCCTATCTAAAACAACCAAAAAATAGACAAAATATAAGAAACGAAGATTTTCAAGTCACTCAACATCAGGCAACTAAAGATAGTAGTAATCCCTGAGAAATGGAAACAAATGAGATAAGCCTTATGATTGCCCAGCTTACTACCTTGAGAGCATTGCCAAGCCACAGGGCGGAGGAACTCAGGAATAACCCAGTAATCAACTTGAGTTGAAGAGATGGAGCTAAGAATTCAGGGACACCAAGGAGGCTAGAATTAGAAGGACAAAGTAAAAGACAGGAGCAAGCAGTGCAAAGAAAGAACCTTCAGAGATTTGTAGAGGGTCTCCCTTAAGTATTCAGCTGATCAGAGAATGCATGTGAGGAAACTAAAATAAAGTCAAATGCCTACCTTATGCCATACACAAAAATCAAGTCCAGTAAACTAAATAAATTCAAGAAGCAAAACTCTAAAACTTTTAGAAGAAAATAGAGAACATATCTATTACATTAAAGTAGAGAATTTTCCTAAGCAAGGCACACAAAAGCACTTGCCATGAAGGAAAAAATTAATAAATTTGTGTACATCAAAGTTAAACCTTCTGGACCACAAAAGGCAATATATGAAAAGTGACACTGATGCGAGCCAGACACAGAGAGAAGATATGCACAGTCCATAAAACCAGTAAGAAATTTTTGCTCAGAATATACAGTAAAATCCTACACATTCATTTTTAAAAGACAGCAACCTAATAACAAAAAATGGATAAATGAAACAAAAAGGCAATTTGTTTAGAAGTGGGATATATATAAAACTCCTCAGGAAAATAAAACCACGATAAGATACCATTTCACACCCACCTCACAGATGTGTAAAATTATTCATTTATTCACCACAGAATTATTAGAACGATGCAATGCTCTATTAGGCACATAGAAACATTAAAAAAGTAAATGAATGACAATCCTTTCATTTACTTTCTTTACTGGAATGAGAACTCAAAGATGCAGGCACTGCTTTTTATTCCTCATTGTATCTCAACACATAGTACAGTCCCTGGTGTTAAGTAGAAAAGTACTTGATGACAGAAGAATGATGCAACTTCTACATAGAGGATCTCACAGTGTGGGGAGAGGGAGGAAGGAAAGCAGCAAATCCTAATACCTCGCAGGGATATCTGGAAATGTCCTCAGAGGAGCTAGATTTTGTTTTGTTTGTTTTGTTTTTGTTCTTGTTTTTGTTTTTAATTTTTATTGGAGTATAGTTGATTTACAATGTTGTGTTAGTTTCTGCTGTGCAGCAAAGTGAATCAGTTATACATATATCCACTGTTTTTTTAGATTCTTTTCCCATATAGGTCATTACAGAGTACTGAGTAGAGTTCCCTGTGCTCCACAGTATGTCCTTATTACTACTGACTTTGAATGTTAATTGTCCCTTAAATGTTACTTTGGTTGTATGAAACACCTACTTCTCTATATGCAACTTGCTATAGTTTGAGTTTTATTTGTCAAATCAAAACCTTTTTTCTCTCATTTGTTATACTTTATAATATTTCCATGCTTTGCACTAAGTACTATAAGTTATACACAGCCTAGAAAAGTAGCCAAAATTAAAAGCAGTACCATTTCTGTGGTAGCAGTTTATATATATATTTTTAACATTTTTATTGGAGTATAATTTTGAAGGTCGTGTAGTTCTCCAGCACTTTGGTCAGACTTTTTAAAGAGTCAGCATTTGAAATGGCCTTGAAGAAGAGCTTTCCTTGGCACAGCTTCTTTCAAGTCAGCACAGAACATTTACCATACTACAACACACACACACACACCCCGCATACACACACACACACACACACACACCCCGCATATACACATGTACACACACACACCCCGCATATACACACACACCCCGCATATACACACACACCCCGCATACACACACACACACATACACACACACCCCGTATATACACACACACACCCTGCATATACACGCACACATACACACACACCCCGCATACACACACACACCCCGCATACACACACACACACATACACACACCCCGCATACACACACACACACCCTGCATATACACACACACACCCCGCATACACACACACACCCCGCATACACACACACACACATACACACACACCCCGCATATACACACACACCCCACATATACACACACACCCCGCATACACACACACACACACACACACACACCCCGCATATACACACACACCCCGCATACACACACACACCCCGCATACACACACACACACATACACACACACCCCGCATATACACACACACACCCCACATATACACACACACCCCGCATACACACACACACACACACCCCGCATATACACACACACACCACATACACACACACACACACCGCATACACACACACACACCCCACATACACATGCATACACACACACACACCCCACATACACACACACATACACACACACACCCCGCATATACACACACACCCCGCATACACACACACACACCCCACATATACACACACACACACCCCGCATACACACACACACCCCGCATACACACACACACACACACACCCCGCATACACACACACACACACACACACCCCGCATACACACACACACACACACACCCCGCATACACACACATCTCAAATAACTAATTCCCTGATGGTAAAAGGCTTCAGCTTCAAAATGCCAGAATAAGGAAGAGGAAGAGGAGAATAAGGAATAAGGAAGACGAAGAATCAAAACCACCTACATCCACACAACTTACCACGATGCTACCATGGCTTTACTATGGGCCGTCTTCACTCTTCACTAACAGAATTCTACTATTTTACTGTCTTCATTGATTTTACTTTACTACTTCAGACAACTTGCCCAAGAAGAAAAGAGTTGCAAATAACCTTATTGTTGGTTCCAGGAACTTTATGAAAATCCCACTAATGTGAACATCAAAATGTTCAGCTCTTCAATCCAATGACTGTTAACTCTCCAAGAGCCTTCAAAATTCTCAACTCCACAAATCTTAAACCATTATATCACAATCTCTATTCCCCTCCCACACTCCCCATACCCTTATCCCCCAAATCCTTCAACCTCCACTACCCCCCAACTTTAAAAGACCTTCCTTAAACCAGATTTCTCTTCTTTATAAGGACTCTGAAAATGTAGTGGTCTCCCTTACTGCAATACAGATAAACTCAGCTTTGTCTTATCAACAGTTTATTCTGGTGCTATTTTCCAAGACCCAACATTCCATCCTCCTCCTCGTCTCCCTCGTCATTATGAGCATGGATTGAGCCCTAACTATACACATCAGGCACTTGCTAAATACATTAGATACCTGATAATCACATCTCTTACACAAAAAAAGAGTATTTTTATACAAGTAATTAAATTGTAGGAAATATACACAAATGCAGATTTAATATTTATATAGAATACCATCCA
This sequence comes from Balaenoptera musculus, assembly GCF_009873245.2. Lineage (NCBI taxonomy): Eukaryota > Metazoa > Chordata > Mammalia > Artiodactyla > Balaenopteridae > Balaenoptera > Balaenoptera musculus. Next base: position 52,537,001 of record NC_045802.1, read on the forward strand.
AAGAGGAGGTTTATATTGTCCACTGTCCTTCTTCATAAAAATAATGGGAGCCAAACGGGCCCAAGTCTGAAAGACGCTCTGGAGCAGGTTTCCTTGGTGAACATCACTGGAAGCCCCCTGTGATTGCAGTGGCATTGGCCTTCAGGGTTCAGCCGGCTTGAGTTCTATTAAAAGAATTACATGGGCTTCCCTGGTGGCGCAGTGGTTGAGAGTCTGCCTGCCGATGCAGGGGACACTGGTTCGAGCCCTGGTCTGGGAAGATCCCACGTGCCGCAGAGCAACTGGGCCCGTGAGCCACAACTACTGAGCCTGCGCGTCTGGAGCCTGTGCTCCGCAACATGAGAGGCCGCGATGGTGAGAGGCCCGCGCACCGCGATGAAGAGTGGTCCCCACTTGCCACAACTGGAGAAAGCCCTCGCACAGAAACGAAGACTCAACACAGTCATAAATAAATAAATAAATAAATAAAAGAACGTGAATTTCTAAAAAAAAAAAAAGAATTACAACAATGGAAATAAATGGGCTTCTTCTTTCAACAGTGAAGGGAGGTGACCTTCTCACAGAAAATACTAGATGATGAAATAAATAAAGAAGCCATTAGAAACATGAACAAAATAAAGGTAGGGAGTCTTTAAGGAGGAGAAACAACACCTGTGTTTTGTCTTTCACCTCCAAATAAAGAATAATAGATATTCCCTCGGCAAACGGAGCGAGGGAAATGGGGTGACTGAGCTTTGCAACTAAAAGAACATCAACTATATACTGTAATTTCACTTTTGCAGCAACACAATTTTGACTCTGTGGCATCGCCAGTAAAAATTCATTTTCAAGCAGCCCATCTGAACAACCCGGGCCTCTGCCTTAATTCACTTTTCCTGCTAAGAGCCAAGAGGAGGAGTAGCCTTGTGTAAGGAGGATGGATGGCAGAGCACTCCATCGGAGCAGGCCACACACTAAATTAATCATGTTCCACCTAGAATTTGCAATTCTTTGAGAGATGCTCAAGATGGTATGAAAAATTTAGAGGTAACAGGGAAAGAAGGAGAGAGGTTGTGAAGCAGAAAGATTCAGAGGGCACTTTAAATGTGAAAGATGCATTATAGTTTCTTACACTTGAACAAGATAGCTTGCCTTACCCAGCAGGCAATAAACAAGGACTGCATTCTCATAGATGTGCCCTGTAAAGAGATGCTCACGCTGGAACATAGAAATACCAGACTTGATGGTCATTTTAAGTGATTAGTATAATATAAAAAATATCCACCTTAAACTTAATGTTGATTCGTCAATGCCAACATGAAAGGATGGTGTCAGTCTGGGATGACAAGGTCTCTTTAAGGAGACCCAAGCACTAGTGCTGAAGATGAGTTTGAGGAGTTTTTATTATTGTTATTTTAATGTAGATTTTTTTCTCCTGGCTTTCTGCTATATGTAATTTTATTTCTGAGTTCCAAGGAGCTCTACTTTGCGTTGCGGACTTCACCACTGGTTTTTTACATGAATGTAGTCAAATATGGTCTCTCCAATTGTTTCTTCATCTCAAAAATTCCTGATCCATCATAAATAACAGCTATGAAAGGTTTTTTTAAGAAGAGTTTTTCTGGAGAAACTCTTGATTTTTAACGTATTTTTAAAAAATATTTATTTATTTGGCTGCCTCAGGCCCTAGTTGCACCACGCCGGATCTTCGTTGCGGCATGCGGGCTTCTCTCTAGCTGTGGCACGCGGACTCTCACTGAGGCATGTGAGCTCAGAGTGGCAGCGCAAGGGCCCAGTTGCCCCACAGCATGTGGGATCTTAGTTCCCCAACCAGGGATTGAACCCACGCCCCCTGCATTGGAAGGCGGATTCCCAACCACTGGACCACCAGGGAAGTCCCTAATGTATATTTTTAAAAAGGAATAGAAAAATAAATGCCCTAACTATAATGACAAGAAACTTATCATGAATGCAATGCAATTTAGGGCAATATTCCATGACCATTGTAAGAAAAACATTGTCCTTCTTTCCTGAGGACACTCGGGTAATATCCTTCGAGAACTATTCTGTCACATTTCACTCCCGATCCCAAACATATCTCTTCCTACTTATGCTGAAATTTCCTTTCTCATGGTAGGAAGTAGTTTCCTGATGACCAGAGTGGAGGAGACTACAGCAAAATTCATACTTAGGAAATTATAAGGCCTCTACCCTCAGTTGCAGATGATGTATCAGATACTCACAAGATGAATAAGTGCTGTGGTTACAGCCCTCTCACCCTCTTACCCTCACAGAGCCACTGACCGCCCAGGTCTAACACGTTCTCCCTTTCTGACTCAACAATTTAGTCCCATCTCTTCTCCATTCTCTAAAGAAACTTTCCTGCCCCAAATCCCACATTCTTAATTCCCTGCCTTCAACCAGCAGCTATAAATGCATTCCTAGCAAGCTGTTAATAATGACTGATAAGAAGCCCGAAATACAATCCATGTCCCCTCTCAGGAGCTCAGTTATTCCTTGGTTGTGGAGAGACATTTTCCTCTTATCATCAATTAATATTTTATGGGTTGCTGGTTCTTTTTTATTTTATTTTATTTTATTTTTTAATATCTGTCATACCAACTAGACTTTTTTTTTTTTTTTTTTTATTATTATTTTTGGCTGTGTTAGGTCTTCGTTTCTGTGCGAGGGCTTTCTCTAGTTGCGGCGAGCGGGGGCCACTCTTCATCGCGGTGCGCGGGCCTCTCGCTATCGTGGCCTCTCTTGTTGCGGAGCACAGGCTCCAGACGCGCAGGCTCAGTAGTTGTGGCTCATGGGCCTAGTTGCTCCGCGGCATGTGGGATCTTCCCAGACCAGGGCTCGAACCCGTGTCCCCTGCATTGGCAGGCAGATTCTCAACCACTGCGCCAGCAGGGAAGCCCCCAAGGTTGCTGGTTCTTTATATTACCCTCCACCCCAGACAGTTTACTTCTTGAACTCTTTCCCCTCCCCCGTCCCCTGCTTCCCAGGGGCTTGCCCACTCCTCCCAGGGAGATGTGCATTGCACATGGCAAGTTGCTCCTAATGCAGCTCATCACTTCCAATCACTGAAGGCAGCCACTCGTGGCCACTTAAGAGCAGCCCTCAAAACTCATGATCTGAACGAGAAAAAGGAACTGAGTCTTACCTAGCTTTGAGTTTTCTTTTAGTTCCTCCAATGCACCACTCAACTCAACGTCACAGAGCTATGTCACATCTTCCCAGGACAGTGCTCCATCCCCTACAATCCCCAACATCTAACTGGGTCTCATGCTTCTGGTCTCAACATAAACTTTATGACTTCAGGGAGACCTTTGCCACCTTTGCACATACTCACCAAGCTGGCATCCTGTGCGTTATGCTCCTGTAACACCCAGAACCTCTACTTTGATGGCAGCCAGTACAACTGATCCAGCTTCTGTAACAACACCATCACTTATCAGGTTGTCTTCCACACCACACTGTAAAGATCACAGGGTCTGGTTCATTGTTGTTTTGCCAGTGGATAGCAAATGTTTATCAAATGATCGAATAAAGGCAAGGATCATGTTTGATTCTTTCTTATATCTGCCATAACATCTAGCAGAGTAACTGAAATATAATAATAAATATTCAATAAAATGCTCGTAGATTAAATGCAAGAATAAGAACGCTGAGGATCAGCTGAATTCAGCACTACCCCAAATCAAGTGGGAAAATCCTTCCTACAATGGTTGTTGTCTGATCTCTCAGTGGGCTTCTTGCCTTGCTTCTTGGTTCAGATAAAAGCTAGAAAGGACAGCACTACAGGAAAAAAAAAAAAAAGTAATACGCAATGGAGACCAAACTGTCACAGTCAGAAGTAACATTCTTGGGATTCCCTGGCAGTCCAGTGGTTAGGACTCCCCAGCTTTCACTGCCAAGGGTTTGGGTTCAAGTCCTAGTAGAGGAACTTCCCGCAAGCTGGGCAGCATGGCCAAAAAAGAGAAAAAGTAACATTCTCATTTTCTTTCAACTTCTGCCATTGAACATCCCCCCATTCCCCAAGAGAGAAAGATCACTGGAAGCACAGCCATTAAAAAAAGTTACCCTGGTATGATTTTTTACAAGATGTATGCTATTGAAATTCCCATTCATGAATAAGTGGCTAATATTGACTAATGGGAAATGTAAAAGGAAGAAAGCTAAGGTTTTTTAAAGCACATCCATTGAAATTAGGGTCATATGTAAGAAATTTGTTTAAAAATTTTTTTCTGAGCCACGTCCCAAACTCCAGAGGGCATATTAAATAATGAAAGTGTAAACTATTGGGATTTGGTACTTGTTAGTATGTTGGCGCAGTATGTAACTCCCTGGGTGGTTTAAAAAATTAAGAAATTTTTTTCCTCTTCCTTTTTCTAGTAGTTTCCAAAATTAAAACAGTTTTCTTTTCTTTGTGGAATAATACAAGCTAACCAAATTATACTCTAATATTTTCATTCAATGACTTGGACAGTCATGAAAATGCTTGTTTGGGGAGTTGCCTATACAGAAGCAGAAAGAAAGCGCCATATCAAGAGGATTTAAAAAAAAGATAAAACAAAAAATTCCAAGGATTGTCACAATCTGATCTGCATAAATAAAAGATAATGGCTTCAGTGAGCTGGCCAACCGTTTTGTGGACTGATGGGTCTGTGGAGAGCCATGTCTGAGAGGCTGCAGGTCATTATGGCAGGATAAAGCCTATTTCTCATTTATATTAAAGAATCTCGCCTGTTAAGGGCTTGATTTGGACCTCAGACACAAATGCACACAGGGCTGCACACCTAGTTAAGTCAATTGCTACATACGCATTCTCTCCCTAATACACACACAGAGTTTATCATTCATGACTCAACCATTACCCCTAATGTTCTTTTCTTGATTTAGAAAGGATAACTGTTAGCTAGATCAGAAGGACTCATATTGGGGGAATTGGATCATAAAATTTGCTCTTGACATAGAAATTTTTTTCTAATGTTGTATAGAAAATGCTAATTTTCTCCCCCTTAAACAAGACTTGCTACATCAGAAGAAGATAAAATGGTTTCTGTTTTTGCTTTTACTACTGAGCTTGCGTGCCTCAACTAGAGCCCGCATGCTGCAAACTACAGAGACCACACACTCTGGAACCCATGCGCCACAACTACAGAGCCCACGTGCCCTGGAGCCCCCGCGTCACAATGAGAGAAGAGAAAACCCGTGCGTCACAACTAGAGAGAAGTCCTCGCGCTGCAAAGAAAGATCCCGCGTGCCTCAACAAAGATCCTACATGCCACAACTAAGACGCAATGCAGCCAAAAATAAATAAAAATAAACAATAAATAAATCTTTTATATATATAGATATATAGACGATACAATAAACAAAGACTGACTACAAGAATGGATAAACATGGAATAAGAAACCAAGGAGAGGGTTTCCCTGGTGGCGCAGTGGTTAAGAATCCGCCTGCCAATGCAGGAGACACAGGTTCGAGCCCTGGCCCGGGAAGATCCCACATGCCACGGAGCAGCTAAGCCCGTGCGTCACAACTACTGAGCCTGCGCTCTAGAGCCTGCAAGCCACAACTACTGAGCCCACGTGCCACAACTACTGAAGCCTGCGTGCCTAGAGCCCGTGCTCCGCAACAAGAGAAGCCACGACAATGAGAAGCCCACGCACCGCAGCGAAGAGTAGCCCCTGCTTACTGCAACTAGAGAAAGCCTGCGCACAGCAACGAAGACCCAACACAGACAAAAATAAATAAATAAATAGATTAAAAAAAAAAAAAAGAAACCAAGGAGAGTCGTGACTCCTTGGGTCTGAAGGAGAACCATGGGTATAGTTGAAAGGCTTCCTTAGGCTGGGCCTCACAAGGTGCCTGTAGCTTTAGTGGGGTCCCCACTTTATAGGTCTGTAGGTTTAGAAATTCAATGTGTCACCTCCCCCAGGCACAATCAGGCCTGCCTGAACTGATTTACATCAACAATAATAAAAATAATAATTATTTAAACAGTGATTTCCAAATAAAAAGCCAATGGATTAATTTATGAGGCAATAATCTTATGCAGGAACGTTCTGGAGAGAAGCTTACAGCTCTGGTCCTGATCTACCTAGTTTCCTCCTCTGAGACTCCTTGTGAATCACTTGGAGTTTCTGGATGTTGGTTTTCCTAATCATATCAGAGAGGTATTAAGAGTTAATTCAAACCGACGAGAAAATAGTTCAATAGATAAATGGGCAAAAGACAGGAATAGAGGACAGTGTAGTATGGTGCTATTGTTTTCAAAGAATGTCTGGGCAACTTGGGAGTCCCCAGATCTATCAATAATGGGAACACGTACCAAGAAATTCCACAGCATAGATGCTGGGATTATCTGAGAGAATATGAACAAAAGGCTCATTTTGCAGAGTATTGCTAAATTTGTGACCTGCAGAGATCATAAACGTTTTATGGGAAGGTACTACCTAATGCAATGGTTTTCAATGGGAATGCTGCTGCCCCCTAGGGGAGGATTTGGAAATTGGGGAAAAGGCTAGTTGTCACAATGATTGGGGCACTACTGGCATTTAGTTAGCAGGAAGCAGGGGTACTGTATCTTACAAGGCACAAGATAGTTCTGCACAAGGAAGAATTGTTCCAGTTCCCACAAAATTTTGCACAACATTGCATGAATGAAGCTATATCTATAATGATCTAATTTTGCTTTACATATATATATATATATAGCATACATGTAGAATTATTTGGCCAGTTTTAATATGCACTGACTTCCTAGGATGGTAACTGCAAAGTAAATGAAGGAAAAATTATAGTTTGTTATGATTATCAAGAGTTTTCACAGTTTCGAAAATTTTTGCCACTCATGATATTTGAGTCCACAATAGGACAGCTCTATCAGTCTGCATTCATGGCTATGAGATTCATGGTGATTCTACATACAGGGGCAAACATCTTTTTAGAACAAATCATTTTCCTTTGTTTCTTATAATAAATTTAGGTCATTGTTTTAATACTTACAGTCAAGATATTACAAATATTTGTTATATAAAAGGGGAGCATTGTGTAAGACAGTGTTGAGAACACCGATCTAAGGCAAAGGTAATCTGTGTGGTAAAAAAGAATTAAGGGGAGTTTTCAACAAATATGAATGGGAAGAACTGTACTTTCTGGGAACAGGTAAAATTTTGTCTGCTTTCTGGGGACAAAGTGGGAGGAGAAGTATGACTGGCCCCTGAAGACACAGTAAATATGTAGCCATCCCAGGGAGATGGAAAGTTAAGCTAAAGGCAGGTGCCTCTGGACCTATTTCCCCTTTGGAATCCTGGAGAGATGACACTTTGCACTATGCCCTTACCCAGAACACGGTCATCACATAAGAATAGAAATGACAGTGGGGCACATAGAGACAGCAAGCCAGAAATGGTGGCCCTGAGATTCCGGTGGCTCCATTTGGAGGTTGTGGAAGGGATACAGACATTCACAGTCTGTACTCTCAGTGAGGGAGCCAATTCACAGACCAGAGCAGCAAGTGAGAAGGTGAGCCACAGGTCACCCTACCAAGGACACAGTGACCCTGAAGCAGAGGCTGTGGTGCGGATGGTTGAAGCCCGGCCAGATGGAAGCTGTGGCTGAGATCAGCAGATTGCAGCACCTGCAGAGCTGGGAGAAGGACCCTGACTGTGTCAAGGGAATACATCACAGCAGCAGAGTCATCAGGACCAAGCCACCAGGTGAACAAGGAACATCCAAAACAGCCAGCATGCAGACCCAAGACCCAATCCAGTTGCCACAAGGTCAATGTTCCCCAATATCCAGAAGCTGCTCCACATAGGGGAACAAGGAGCCGAGACAGCCAGAAAGCCTGAGTTACCACCCAGAAGTGGTGGAGTTAACCTACAAGAAACTGCTGCCCTGCAGAGATGCAGATAGTTTGAAGGGCCAAGTTTCAGCCTACCCCTCACCAAAAATTCCTACCATCACTAGACCAGACACTACTCAGCAAAGTAAAAAATAAAGAAGCATCCCTCAGCTTCTTTGCCACCCTTCTCCATCCAGAGCCTGTGGCACCTGCCTCCACCTCCAGGCCCCTGACGCTCTCTTCCTCTCCCGCTTCTTCATGGACTCACTTCATTCCTGTCGCAGGAAAACACGATGGAGAAGCCAGCAAAACTTGGAGTTCATCCACAGTGTGAGTTTTCTCCCTGATGACCTGCCGCATCCTTTCCAGACAGATGTTGGGAGATGACCAGAGAACTTCACTTGAAAGCCACAGGACACAGTGAGAAGGCAGCCGTCTTCAAGCCAGAAGGAGAGCTCTCACCAGGAACCGAATCAGCCGGCACTTTGATCTTGGACTTCCAGCCTTCAGAACTTGAGAAATAAATGTCTGTTGAAAGAAAAGAAAGAAAGAAAGAAAGAAAGAGAGAGAGAGAGAGAGACAGGGAGAGAGGGAGGGAGGAAGGGAGGGAGAGAGAGAGAGAGAGGGAGAGAGAGAGATAAAGAAAGGAAAGAAAGAAAGAAAGAAAGAAAGGAAGGAAGGAAGGAAGGAAGGAAGGAAGGAATGAAGGAAGGAAGAAAGAAAGAAAGAAGCTACAAGTTTTTGGATACATCTCAGTTTTCCAAGTACCACAGTTTTATCCTTCTCTGGAGTGTGTTCCTCTCCTTTTCAGGTGCATCAGAAATTGTTCACCCCAAACATGGACTGTAGGAACCAGAACCAAATGTAAGTCCAGCTCAGAGCATTACATTTATCATGAATCTAAGCCTATTAAGATAAAAACAAGAATAAGCATGCCATCTACTGGCATGGAAAGCAGCAAGGGCTCTAACAAATCTGAATGTGGTTTAAATGGAAAAAAGATACAGAAGGTAAACAAGTTTTTTATTACTTTTTTTGTGGAACAGTGATAACAGCCAGAGAATGGAGAGTTCAATATAAGTAGTATTGAGAGAACTGATCACAAATAAATAAATTTTTTTTTCAACTGGTAAATCTTTTACCTTCATTTCTCAATTTTGTATTTGCTACTACAGGCTCCAACTGGACACAAAAGAGGTAAATATAGTGATACAAAAAAGTTTTGTTTTACTGATCTAGCAAGCTGCTTTCAAAGCAACCTAACCTTGCCCTCTATCCAATCTTTTAAAAGATGTATTGATAAATTCGTTTGCCTGTGTAAACAGAATGATAGAGAATGTGACTCTATTTGGCTGTTTTCATTTTCTATATATGACATTGTATTGAATATTTTTTCATATTTTTATAGAAGGCAAACCAGAGACTGATGAACTGTATTTGTCACTATTGATTACAATTTATATGATCATTTGTATGAATTTTCCACAGTTGGTGAAAAAAAATTTATAAATTTTTAAATAAATTTATTTATTTTATTTCTGGCTGTGTTGGGTCTTCATTGCTGCGCGCGGGACTTTCTCTAGTTGTGGAGAGCAGGGGCTACTCTTTGTTGTGGTGCGTAGGCTTCTCATTTCAGTGGCTTCTCTTGTTGCAGAGCATGGGCTCTAGGCGCGCGGGATTCAGTAGTTGCAGCACGCGGGCTCAGCAGTTGTGGCTTGCGGGCTCTAGAGCACAGGCTCTGTAGTTGTGGCGCACGGGCTTAGTTGCTCCACGGCATGAGGGATCTTCCCGGACCAGGGCTCGAACCCGTGTCCCCTGCAGTGGCAGGTGGATTCTTAACCACTGTGCCACCAGGGAAGCCCAATTCGAATTTTTAAACTTTTTAAATTGAACCATTTATTTCTAATCATTTATTTAGTATCTGGAAAATCTATTCAAACCATGATATTTTATTAGGTTCTTGATAATGATTCATTAAAATGTCTACAAGGTCAGGGTTCATTTCATTGCATACAAATATCCAATTGTTCCAGCACTATTGGTTGAAAACATTATCTTTTTCCCCAATTGCCTTGGCACACTTGTTGAACACCAACTGACCATATGTGTGTGGGTTTAATTTCTGTGTTCTCTATTCTGTACCATTAATGTATTTGCTTATCTATATACCAATTCCACATTTTCTTTATTACTATAGCTTTACAGTAAGTCTTGATATAAGGTAGTGTAAGTCATCCAAATTTGTCCTTTTTAAACTTGTTTTGGCTACTTTAGGTCCTTTCCATATAAATTTTAAAATCAGCTTCTTGATTTTTATTTTAAAAAGGCTGCTGGGATCCTTATTGGGATCAATTTGGGGAGAACTGACAGCTTAACAGTATTGAGTCTTCTGATCCGGGTAACTTTCCATTTACTTAAGTCTTTTAAAAATTTTGCTAAGCAATGATTTGTAGTACAAAATTTAATTCAAAATGAATCATAGACCTAAATGTAATGGTTAAAATTACAAAAATTCTTGAAGAAAACATAGAAAAATTCTTAGTGATCCTAGGTTTAGGAAACAGTTCTTAAATAGGACACACAGAAAAATCACAAACTATAAGATAAAATAATAAGTTGGATGTTATCAAAATTAAAATGTTGTTCTTCAAAAGACACTATTACAAAAAATAAAGGGCAAACCTCAGACTGGGAGTAAACATTTGCAAAGCATGTATATGAAAAAAAGTGCATCTACATTATATAAAGAATTCTTACAATTCAATCAGAAGACAACTCACTTTTATAAATGGGTAAAAATGTGAACAAGTATATAATCAAAGGAGATATACAGATGACAAATAAGCACATCAAAATATGTCCAATATTAGTCATTAGTGAAGTGCACATGAAAACCACAATGAGATCTCACCGCATTGCCATTAGAATGGCTAAAAGCCTCTCCATACCAAGTGTTGGTGAGGATGGGCAGCTACTGGAACTTTCATATACTCTTGGAGGGAATATAAAATTGTACAATCAATTTGGAAAACAGTTTGACAGTTTTAAAAGTTAAACATACACCCATCATACAACTCAGCAATTCTGTTCTTAGGCATTCCTAAGAGAAATGAAAGCCTATGTCTACACAAAAACTTGGCATAGAAATGTTCATAGCAGTTTTATCCTATTAGCCAAAACTAGAAACAATCCAAATGTCCATCAACTGATGAATGGATAAATAAGTTGTGGTATATCTATAAAATAGACTACTACTCAGCAATAAAAAGAAATGAATTTTCTCAGAAATAAGAAAGAATAAGCTATTGCTACATACAGCAACATAGACGAACCCAAAATAATTATGCTGAAATAAGCCAAACAAAAAGGAGTACACATCATATTTTTCCATTTATATAATATTCCATAACATGCAAACAAAACTACAGTGATGCAAAGCAGATCAGTAGTTTCCCAGGGATTGGAAGGAGGTTGGAGAAGGGAGCAAGGGAGAGATTACAAAAAGGCACAAAGAAACTTCTAGGGCTGTAGATACATTCATTTATCTTGACAGTGGTGATTGTTTCATGGGTGTATACATAGGTCAAAACTCATCAAAGTCTACATTTTAAATATGTGCAGTTAATTGCATGTCAAATATACCTCAATAAAGCTGTAAAAATAATGTCACTCAGTTGTGGCAAAAAGCTGGTTAGATAAAATATTAATTTTTAAATGTTTTATTGTTCTTTACTTTGAGGAATTTACTTTTGCTTTGGTGTTTCTGGTGTTTTAATTGTCAGTGACATTATCAGCACAGTAGTAATATAGCAGACCTTATACTCTTGTACCTATGCAAAAGGTAGAGTGGCAGAGTAATGTGATTGCATTTACAAGCTGGACCCACCCTCTCAACTAAAAAAAAATCTGTCACTGAACTCTACCTTTATTTTCAAAACGTTAATTAAGAGTTCACAGATTATCAATTTTCAATGCAAAGTAAAGGAGCTGTTACAGTGGAGGATTACTGGACTGAATGTCAATATTATGACATAGTATGAGTGTGTTTCATGTTTGGTAATTGCAATCATTGTTGCTTTTGTTGTGGTCATCCATGTACAATGCTTGGTGTCAGTCTATTTATCTCTTGTAAAAATAAAATACAGTGTGTGTGTATGAAAAAAAAAAAAAGAGTTCACAGATTATCTTCGCAACCGAGTCTGACCATTCAATTATTAAATCTACCTATGCTGATAGATGTGAAAATGAAACATTCAGCAACTCCTAAGGTTCTTAATGATCAAGTTGATTATGCATATTAAAACACAACCAAACACAAAAACACAGCTCAACCTGAAATAATTGCTAATTATGTTAGTATAAAAATAAAGCCACTTCCCCTCTACCTAGAGTTAGCCATGTTAACAAAGGCAAAGAAGAGCTTTCACATCTTCCTACAGTTTGCTTCCTTTCCATAGCAACTGGGCCTGCTTCCCTTCACTGAGAATCAGGTTAATAACAGTAAGTAGGGATTTTTCATTTGGTCACATGGATATGAGAGGTGAAAGGAGAAGTTTCACCTATTGGGGTTTAAAAAGGAGAGTTTAGAAGTGGCCTAGAACAGCATTGCAATGATACTGTAACTGGTTAGATACCTTACAAGGCATGAGAGCTCATGTGGACCCTTTCCCTCCATCCCAACAAGAAAGTTTTGCAGTCTCAAAAGATTGTACTCATTTTAAAATGTCTTCAAATCTTCAGAATAGATACCCTTAATCTCTTTTAGAAATACCATTTTCAGCCAGGGCTCCCATGACTGAAGTTCCAGCCAACTCTAAGGAAAACTCTTTAAGGATCAATGAACTTATTGCTTTTGGTTTTCTCTCACAATGTTCTCTTGTTTCAGAGTCCATTCCCAGCTCTTTCTAAGTCCTACCCATGGACACTTTGTTGGGTCTTCACAGTCTGGCTGCCAAGAATGACTCTTCCTGGGAAGTCCCAGGGAACAGCTTGATGAGCATGATTTTGAGGGGCTCCAAAAGGCCCACCTCCCTGCTCACCCAGGACCTGAGTTCAATAAATACCTGTTAAATGAATGTATAAATAGATCTCAGACATAAACAAACTGGACTGAAAACCTTACATTTAGAATCCAAAATTGTGTTAGACCCAACAGCTGAGAATATTGTCTCCAGAAACAGAGAATATCTATTTCAAGGGTCACTGTGAGAATTAAATGAGATTTCTGTGGGTAATTACCTTTAATAGGCAATATCTGCAGGAGAAGAATCTTAGAGAATATCAAGACAATAAAACATAATCACAGAAGTTTGGAGCAACTTGTGAAAGTCACTCAGCTCATGATGAAAAGAAGCAGGTTGGAACTCACATAGTCTGGCTCCCAGGTCAGTGCTCTGCACTTGAGAACGTCACCATGGAACTCCAGGAATCCCATGGAACTTCACAGTAAATCGAAGAGCTTCAGGGTAAAGGAGATACAAAATGGACAGATTTCAGTGGGGGGGTGTGAGAAAAAGAAAGCAGTAAAGAGCATATTTTAGCTTTTAGTTTCATCTATTGTCTGTCTCTCCCCATTATAATTTCTCTATTGTTTGCAACATACAAAACATTGCATTGGGAATTTTATATAGGTTGACCTCTTTTGATTTGCACAGTGGCTCCCTGAAATAGAGATTCTTATCCTGTTTTAATAATAAGGAAACAGACTCCAGGAGGCTGAATAACTTGCCCAAGACCGCCAGTATATGCTGGAGCAAGAGTTACAGCTCAGGTCTGTCACATCCAAGGTCCATTCTTTTTCACCATCTGACACAGACTCTTTATGGTGGGCAGATGGAGCCCTCAGACAAGCATGCCAGCCAAAGGTCTCTATCGTAAACACTCACTCCTCGTTTTGCACATAAGTAGTTATTTCTTCAAGATGTCCCTATTGAAATTCTAACCCTGAAAGCAGAGAAATGTCAGTACTTCTTTGGGGTGAATTAGATGACAAGTAAAAAGAGAACCCGTGACATGGGCATGGTATTTAGGGTAGGAGCCTGCAATATGTAGAATAGAAAATCAAGGATTACAGAAACACCCAGGGCACTGAGGGGCATAAACACGTTTCACAAACTTCATTTTTCCCAGAGATAAACTAGAACTAATTCAAGGAAAACCATACATACATCACTGCTTCATTCCTCAATTATAGAATTTATCACATGACATAGTAATATATCTGTTAATACACTGTTGTCTTTTTTCACTAGACCGTGAGTCTCTTGAATCCGGGCAATGGAGGGTGATAAAAAAGGAACATTTTTTCTTTTCTCCTGGCTTCAAACACAGACAGTACTACCTTAAATAACACTATTGCAATGGGATTTTAAAGTGATTACTGCATATCACAATAACTAATGTCCCAGTTTAGAGCCATGGGTGATTGGTTCAATACCAAACGACAGTTAATTCTGAGAAAAATGCCTGAAATCCAGGAGCTTATTGGTTAAACATTGGTTTAATTTAAATCTGAATCTTAGCCCATGCACAACACTTCCCTTCACCCATGCAACCCCTTTCTGTTTCTCTCTATTGCATGACAGTGTTTGTATCTGTGTCTGGGTACTATATTACACCATACCATTCTTGAAACCAGGGACCATGGCTTATTCCTACAACCAAAAGAGTAATGCTTTGTAAATAAAGGGCATTCACATAGCATTTGTAAAAACTAACAGCTAGATTTACAGTCTTCCCATCCTCTCCCAACAAAAGTGAGTGAGAATAGGCTTTGAGTATAAGTCAATTGTGATTACTACTTCAAGCACATATCAAGGTGGGAAAAAAATAGACAAGCTACTGGTAAAATAGCTTCAGAAACATCACATCAGACATACCACAATACAATCTAATGGGCCATGTATTAGAAGATAATTAGCATTATAATTATAATAATAATGATATTAATTAATATTAACTAACATTTATTGACCATTTGCTATATGTCAGAACTGGTGCTAATGTATTTACATATATCAGCTCACTTAACTTCCCCCCAAAATACAAAATTCATTATGTACAATTCTTTTATGTCCCATTTACTGAATGAGCAAATTAAGGTGTGGAGACACTGAGCAAATTTCCTGGGGTCGTCCTTGAGTGTTGAAGTGGGGAATAAGCAGGTTTGTATGGGCTCAGGGGTTCTGCAGATCTATGATTTTAGCATTATTTCGATTACTTTATTGGGAGTTTGGTTTTTGTTTCTGTTGCCTTGTTGTTTGATCTATTTATTTTTTAATTCATCAGGCTGTTCTTTAGACTTTCATAGATTGTCTTCGAGTGTAGGAGTTGAGAGAGTTGATTTCTTGATTGCCCTGCACTGTTCCATCATTTACAGTAATAATTACAGAAGTAAAAGTGTAATAAAATGGGAGATTTTAACCCATATTTTATGAGTCACAAATGGGCTCTAAAAAGCTGCTATTTTATTATTTCCTTTAGAGATACTTAATAGGTAATGTCAGTAGTAAAGTTTAGTGCCCAACTAGCACTTAATATATTCCCTGCCTCAAGAATTATCAACCATCCTTAAAGGAAGAAAAATCAAAGGAGGTTTGCAATATATACACGTGTCCATCCAATTTCATATCACCTAGATTAATAACCCAAATGTAAAGGAGTAGGAATTAAAGGGCTGCCATCAACTATACAGATTGGGCAACAAGAAAAGGTAGGAAAAGAACCAAAATGAGGATATTATCCAGAAAATTAAAATTGTATGTGGCTGTACATGTAGCATATACCACCTGGAAGAAATGGCCTTAAATTGTAGACACAGCATGAAACAGCCATTGCAGAGTTGGTTAGTTTCACATTAACTCATATAATCTGACCTTCTCTGACACAGTTCAGCACCTAAAAATTTTTCATTCCTCTCTAATAAACTAAACATCTCTTCACCTTGGTTCAGCTAGATTTCCCATAACTACCCTTACTAGAAGCTGCTGATTAACTAAATTCTTTGCAGCTCTTGCTTAGCTGTTGGTTTCTTTGCATTTTCTGCAAAACAAGTGTATGTATTTCTATCAAGGCATCATTGGAAGTAGTTTGTCACCTCATAATTCAGCTTGCAGCAAAGCCTATTCATCCCCTTTCCCAACACAACAACCCAAGGTTGTAGACCCATTTGTGCACTTACTAATCTCTCTATGTGGAGTTAACCCACACAGCTATTGCTGCTCAAGCATTTATCAGAAAGCTTCAGAACTTTTGAGGATCTGGGAGATGTAGGTTATAGGTCAGTGTATATAATACTGATTTTTTTGAAATTTGTTGAGACTCACTTTTTAATCCAGTTCATAATCATTTTTTGTAAATGTTCTATGTGTGCTTAAGAAGAATTTGGATTCCTTAAGAGTTTGATGCAGAGTTCTATTAAATCAAACTTGTTTATTGTGCTGTGCAAATTTCTATATCTTTATTAACTATTTTTATCTTGGATATGACAATGAAACAGGTGTAATAAAATTTTCACCATTACTGGCAGACTTATCTTCCTCTGGTTCTTTCAATTTTTGTATTATATGTTTAAGATATTTTATTAGAGGCATACAAGTTTAGAGTTGCTATGTCTTCCCGGTAATTTCAGTATTTTATCATTATTTAGTAACTCTCTACATTCCTAATAATGCTTTTCGTCTTAAAGCCTCTTTTGTCTGATAATATAACATACCACTCCTGTTTCGGTTAATATTTGCTTGGTATACTGTCCTTCTATCCTATAAACCATTCTATTCCTTCATACTTTTGATGTAAACTAGTATATTTTAACCTAATCTGATCATCCCTATCTTTAACTAATATGTTTAATCTATTTTTCTTTATTGTATTATTAATATAGTTGGACTTCTTGTTACCATCTTTTTTATTTCTATTTGTTCCATTTTTAATGGACCTTTTTGGATATTTAATTTACTTTTGTTTGCTTATTTGTTGCTTTGTCTGTATTGAATCTATCTGATATTTAACTTCCGAGTCTCTTGCCCTACCTGTCTTTTATTTCAGCTACTGCTGCAATAACCAGTTCACTGTGGGCTCCAACCAGCTTCACACAGAAGCAAACCGACAGCATCTTGCCTCAGCCCCATGGTATATGCTGCTCACTTCCTGCCCTGTAGCTTCTGGGGATGCCACACAGGCAGACATAATCTGGACATTTTAGGAAGAATAAGGAAGAGGCACCAATGGATAAATTCTTTTCTATTGTGTTGTGTTGTGTTGTGCTGTGTTGAAGAACAATCATGAAATGCATTTTATACAGTCTCTCAACTATATCCCTAATGTGGGGTTAAGCGACCAGTTGCCTGTAACAGTGGAAAAGAGGGAGGAAAAAGAGGAGAGGAGGAGGTTTAAATTAAAAGATCCTGACTTGGGGCTTCTCTGGTGGCGCAGTGGTTGAGAATCTGCATGCTGATGCAGGGGACACGGGTTTGAGCCCTGGTCTGGGAAGATCCCACAGGCCGTGGAGCAACTAGGCCCGTGAGCCACAAATACTGAGCCTGAGCGTCTGGAGCCTGTGCTCCGCAACAAGGGAGGCCGCGATGGTGGGAGGCCTGCGCACCACGATGAAGAGGGGCCCCCACTTGCCGCAACTAGAGAAAGCCCTCGCACAGAAACGAAGACCCAACACAGCCATAAATAAATAAATAAATAATTTTTTTAAAAAATCATGAAAGGGTGCCACCCTAAACCAATTAAATTAAAAAAAAAAAAAAGATCCTGACTTCTTATAGTTCAAGAAAACCATTGGCATTGGACAGATGTAGGCAAGTCATGAGCCTCCATAGTTTTATAATATAGAGACAATAATGTTTACTTACCTCACAAGATTCTTGTAAGAACTAAACATGTAATATAGATATACTTTCTCTATTTATAAAGTGCCTTCCTAATTTTAAAGTGCTAGTTTATTATGAAGGAGTGTGATTTATTATCAGCAATATGCTTGGGGTAATAAATGATTTCCATAATTTCTGAAGATGCCTCTTAATACTGAGCAAAAGCAAAATATTACTTATATGCTACCACCAGCGGACTTGAAATTATCCCACTTATCAATTTATTTCACAAATATTTATTGAGCATAATGTTGACATTAATGCTTCCATTTAGGAACAAGTTAATTCCTGGCTCCACACTGTACTATGCAACATGGATAAATTACTCAATATCTCTCGGCCTCAGTGTTCTTTTCTCCTCTTTCAAATGGCAACAATAACAACAACAAGACTACCTTGTATAATAATTGGGGAGATGAAAACTAGCTGTTTTGACTCTACACTATTGAGGCAAGAGATGCTCAGATCAGTTCTGAATGCTTCCTTAAAGAAGGTTTTAGGAAATATAACCAGGAAGGACTTTTGGTTTGGGATGGCCTGTCCCTCTTATTACCTCTTCTACCTTACATGGGCAGAAAGGCTGTAAACAAGAGTAAGGGCTGCTGGAAGGAATTCACTACTTGAATGCCTCCTGAAGACTCTCCCAGCAGTGAGGTGCAGGCTCAAATCCCCACAGTTGGGGCTATGAGGGATGGCATATGTGTGAGTAACTGCCAAGACCTAAGTACGGAGCCACTCCCAGAGAGCATTACTTATAATTAGTGCCCGTAGGACTAGACACCTATCTGTCTGCTCCAAAGACATGAAATGCCCACAATTTACCTCCTATGCCAGCATTTCATCAAGAAAGGGCAGCAGACACCTGTGTGCTTGAAAAGCTCAGCAGAACCACTCCCTGTTGATCCCTGTCCAAGTTTTGAGTTGATGCAAAATTTCCATTTTCCTGGTTTTATCTTTTTTTTTTACGGCTGGGATATGTTATCTAGATCTTTGTACTACTCATATTAAGGTAGTCTCTAAACACAAGTCAAAGTTCATTCTCTGATCCCCAAAGAGCTTATAACTACTTTAAAGAATTTCTCTCCACCAATTCTTTTTTCAAGGGAATCCAGCTGGCAGACTAGAGTTATTTCAGATGGTTTAGATACAAAATTTTATGCACACATTTGTTTTTATATATACTCCTAGGTGTTCACACATATCTTTCACCTCCTTCAACATTTAGAGGGAATAAAAACACGAGCCTTGAGTAAATCATACAAGATCTACTGTCTGGCACGTCCTTTGTTCAGACCTGTCTCCCTTCCATGTTTCCTTCCTTGCCTAGTCTATTTTATTCCATTTGAAGAGGCCAGTGTAAGTGCCTTCAGTTTTCACTCACTAAGGACCTTGTACCCTTGTATAACCTGGGAAAGTGATCTGAAAACCAGCTCTCTTTCAGGACCTCAGACGCACCAAACCACAAAAAACTCCACAGAGGGAAGCAACTAGAATGGGGAAACTGACCGATATTTCACTCCCATTCCTATGAGGAAGACAGCAAAGGAAATTGTTTACACACAAGTCAGTACATCCAGAACATTCTTTATGCTTTCTGGGTAGGCTTAATACGGGATTACAAGATGAAAGAGAGCACTGCGGCAGTCAAAAGATTTACCAATAAAACAGCACTCAGCCTGAAAGAGAAGGTATGATTCCAGCAGTGTTGCCTAGACTCTTTGGCAACTAAACTGTGCAGTATCAATCACATTCGTTTATAACTTTAGTTTTAAATGGGACAACAAATTTACATGGTATAAAAATATCACCATGTTTAACATTTCCTGTTTGTACTGACATTTTTATTATTCCAAACATAAAGCAGTTTGTATGTAAATTGCCGTATGCTCTTAAGTTAAACTGATAGACTCCTGTCTGTGGAGGACTCGTCGTTTTGTTACAAATATATGGAAAAAACTCATTGCACAAACACTTCCAAGAAAAAGAGAAAAAGTGTCACATAAGAGTAGCAAACAAACTTTGCGCCTAATTCAACTGGGTCATGAATGATATTTTGCGTTTGTCTCTGATAATATTCTAACAATAACCATGTTCTCTGTTTTAAATGAAGGGCATTAGGCAGTGAAGCATTTTTCTTTATTAGAAAATTTAGATTAAACACATGCTACGTGGATCAGGCAAAGCCTGCACCTTCCACTGTGTAACTGCCCCAGCTTCTAAAACAACGTGCACACATACACACATGCACATGCACACACGTGCATGGCACAGAAAGGTACCTACGTCTTTACCACAGCTCATGTTCAAAATAAACTTTCTATAAGATGAAATAATTTAACTCAAATTTATTCCCCACTAAAAATGCCATGACAGAGTTCTGTTCATAAAGAAAGATTGTTTTAGTTTTATAGAAAAATCTACAATAGCCATATTTAAGTAATTTAATCATCTATTTATTATACACTTTATTCCATTATCCAACATTCTAAACTATATTTAAATAAATTGAACAGGGCAATAGAACAAACTGCATAACACTAAATTTTTATATATTTAAGAGATCCATGGGAGAGTGGTTATTTAGGATAAGGCAGGAGGATGAAGTAAGCAATGCTACTTGAAAAAACAATTACAGGATCCCAGGAGTGCTTTCAAGATCATTCATTCATTCGTTCACTCACTAAACATTTCCTAGCACCTCCTAAGTACCAGGCCCTCTTCTAAACACTAGTGATATGGAGGCTGCTACCGACTGAATGTTTGTGTCCCTCCAAAATCCTAATCCCTAGTGTGGTGGTATTAGGACATGGAGTTGGTGATTAGGTTATGGGAGTGGAGCCCTCATGAATGGGATTAGTGTCCTTATAAAAGAGACCCTACAGGGGCTTCCCTGGTGGCGCAGTGGTTAAGAATCCACCTGCCAATGCAGGGGACATGGGTTTGAGTCCTGGTACAGGAAGATCCCACATGCCGTGGAGCAACTAAGCCTGTGAGCCACAACTACTGAGCCTGCGCTCTGGTGCCCGCAAGCCACAACTACTGAGCCCGCATGCAACAACTACTGAGCCCACGTGCCACATCTACTGAAGCCCACATTCCTAGAGACCATGCTCCACAACGAGAAGCCACCGCAATGAGAAGCCTGCGCACCACAACGAAGAGTAGCCCCCGCTCGCCGCAACTAGAGAAAGCCCGCGTGCAGCAACAAAGACCCAAGGCAGCAAAAAATAAATTAAAATAAAAATAAATAAATTAAAAAAAAAAAAGAAACCCTACAGAGTTCCCTCACCCCTTCCACTATGTGAGGGCACAGAGAGAAGACAGTTGACTATAAACTGGAAAGCAAGCCTTCACCAGACACCAAATCTGCCTGCACCTTGATCTTGGACTTCCCAGCTTCCAGAACAGTGAGAAATAAATTTCTGTTGTTTAAGCCACCAGTCTATGGTATTTTTATTTCAGCAGTCTGAATGGTAGAGGTAAACAAGACCAGCAATATCCCTGGCCTCATGGAGCTTACATTCTGGAGGTAAAGAATACAATCAAATTAGCAAAGAGTGATATAATGTCCCATTGTGGGGAGGTGGTGAGTGCTATGAAGAAAATAGAACAGAGCAACATGATGCTTTTAAGCAAAGTACAGCATTATCTCATTTACATTCTTAAAGTACCATTTCGTCTACTGTGTAAAGAATAAACTACAGTAAGGTAACTATGGAAGCAGGGGCACTAGTTAGAAGGTATTGTCTTAGACAAGGCAAGAGAAAAGAACAATGTGAATTAGAGTGCTAGTGATGAAAGAGATAAAAAAAGGGTCATATGGGAGTTCCCTGTGGCCTAGAGGTTAGGATTCTGTGCTTTCACTGCCGCGGCCCGTGTTCAATCTCTGGTCGGGGAACTGAGATCCCACAAGCCACACAGCACGGTGAAAACAAAATAAAATAAAATAAAAATGGTCATATGTGGAACCCATTTTAAAGGAAGAGGCAACAGGATTTGCGAATCGATTGGATGTGGAGTGTGAGAAAAAGGTGCCAAGGATGATTTCAAGGCTTGGAGATGAAGAAATATTGGCCGTAAGAGGAACCATTTACAGAAATCAGGGATGCTGGGGGAAGAATGGGTGTGAAAGGGAAAAATCAAGAGTTCTCCTGGGCACATTAAATTTCAGAAGCCTGTTAAGCAGTTGAGTGAAAAAGTTGAGCAGGTAGTTGAATATGCAAGTTTGAGGTTCAGTGGAGAACAAATATTGGCATCATCAGTACAGAGATGTATTAAAGCCTCAGAAATGGCTGTATCATCTAAGAAATAAAAATTCAAAAAGTAAAAGAAGTCCAGGGACTGAGCTCTGGAGCATTCCAGTATGAAGAGGTCAAGAAGAGGAGAATGATCTGGAAAAGGAGTCTATAATGGATAGATAGCCTTATGAAAGAAGAAAATCCAGAAGGGTGCAGTGTTTCTAGAAGAAGGAAGAAACCAGCAGAGTGAAATTCTGCTGAGAGACTGAGTAAATGAACACTGGGACTCGCCCAGTGGACTAGGCAGTGGGGCAGTCCTCAATGTTCCTGATAAAAGTAGTTTCAGTGGAGGGCTAAGTGCAAAACCCTGATGTGAGA
This sequence comes from Balaenoptera musculus, assembly GCF_009873245.2. Taxonomy (NCBI): domain Eukaryota; kingdom Metazoa; phylum Chordata; class Mammalia; order Artiodactyla; family Balaenopteridae; genus Balaenoptera; species Balaenoptera musculus. The sequence goes on from NC_045802.1 coordinate 52,559,333, forward strand.
TGATTCAAGAAATCATGTGAGAAGGAAAGTGAAGAAAGCAAACAGATACCACTCAAGCAACTTTTCTGTAAAAGGCGGGAGAGAGGTAGAAGGGTAGGTAGATGAGGGCTCAGCAGTCAAGGCAGGAATTTTTTTTTCTTTAATGAAGAATACCATTCCATGACGTATGTTTATGAAATCCTCCAAGAGAGAAGGAAAAAATGATGATACAAGAGTCTTCAGGTAGGCAGAAAGGGCTGGGATCCTGTGTCCCAAGGTGGAGTTCACCTAAATTAGGATCAGGGACAGTTCATCCAGTGCAACAAGAGAGAAAATAGTGTACATGGTATGGGTACAGGTCAGTAGATTTGGTAGAAGGATGTGGAAGTTCTTTTCTGGTAGCTTCCATTTTCTCAGTGATAAAAGAAACAAGGTCATCAGTGGAGCATGAGTGGGGAAAAGAGAGTGTTCAAGTTGGAGGAGAGCAGAGTGAGTATAAAACATTCATCTGGGAGAGTGGGAGCCAGAAAATGGAGTGACATCTGGGTACAGAGGTGATCAAGACTGGGAGTGACACATAGACTGTGAGGCACCAAAGAGAGAGCCCAGTAGAGAGGGTGAGTAAGGCACAGGGAGCCTGCCTGAAGAACAGACAAAGAAAAGGGGGATGTCCTAAATAGTCAGCGCCATCCGGAGGCTGTGTGTCTAGGAATACAAGCAAAGCAGTAAAAACATCAGAGCAATGTTGGGCCCTACTGATGTACTAAAATGAAGACAACATGTCTTTCACATGAAGAAGAGGTACTATGGCACCACAGAATATGATAAGGTTCAAACACAATCTGAGCAACTTACCTATCATATGATGTTGGATCTATCACTTATTTCTTCCGAACCTCGGATTCCTCATTTACAAAGTAAAGCTGTCTGGGCATTCCCTGGCGGTCCAATGGTTAGGACTCCATGCTTTCACTGCTGAGAGAGCAGGTTCAAACCCTGGTCGGGGAACTAAGATCCTGCGTGGCCAAAAAACAAAACAAAACAAACAAACAAAAACAAAGTAAAGATGTCATATCTCCTTTTTAAGATTGTTGCGATGATAAGATACCTATAAATTATCTTACTGAGTACAAGTGGGACTACTAATAAGTTAAATAAGTTAAATGTTTGGACTTCTCTTTAAAAACATGTCAGTTTAAACATACATATCATGTTTTTACTCTCTCAGAAAAATCACAAAAACAACAGAGAAAAAAAAAAGAAAATCATAAACCCATAGGGACAAAGAGAACAGAAAATGCAACGCTTTTGAAGGTGTTCTATCTGACTTATAGGAGTTGTAACCTGCATATCTTCCAACAAGAAGCAAGCAGTTTCCAGCCAGAGCCCCAGAAAGTCTCAATAATTGGCGATATCAAGTACATATCAAGTGGAGGTTAGACATCGGGTTGAAAAAAGGTGCAATGGATGAAATGCCCAAATAACCCATCTCTACTATATGGCACCAAATTAACATTCCTCCCCAACCCCTCAAGACAGTTTATCAAAGCATTTGAGATCTGGGTAAATTGAATCATAGAAGCTACAGTCACCAACGACAGGTTGAGGTGAAATATCAGATTGAAAACAGAAAGATCCCAGTCCTTCAGCAAACCCTCAACCCTTTGGTCACTAGATCTCTGATAATGAAGTTTCTACTCTACAAATAGGTGTTTGGTGAATTCTGTGCTTATATGACATTATTGCTTTTGTTAAGATGTTCATTTTTTAAAACCGAATGCTTTAATGTCATACAGACCTAGTTTTAGAATTGAAGTTGTTATTCTATTTCAGATGCTGACCATGTGGAAAACTTACTTGGCACATAGAAACTTTTGTGTCTACCAAACTCCATCTTTTGAAAATAAAGATGAATTTAAGAGTCTCATATGTAACATAAATCTAAGAAGGGCAGATAATCCCCAATCCAGTTCAACAATCCTGTGGTGTATGCTACTGAATAATCAGTATTAGTATTGCCTTCCTGCCCTGTGTGGTTCAATATAAAGGTATGTGTTTATGGGTATTTAGAATTTTAGGAAAGGAAAGAAGACGAGAGTGGAATAGTTGGAACAGAAAATTAATTTCAAAAATTAATTTCTGTTTTTATCAAAATAATACACATAATTTGAAATATCAAAGTTTTTTATGAAAACCACAGCCATCTACCCCTCTGTCCTGTTCCCCAGAGACAACTACCTTCAAGCCTTTGTGTTGTTCCTTATGGTCCTTACCTCTGTATTTCTGGATAATATGCTCATATTGCTATTATATTTTCTTAAATTGATTTAATCAACTTTAAATTGATTAACCACTATTAGAACGATCTATTGACCTGCTACCGTGGTAGATGAGGATATAGTTCTCTTCGCTCTCCTCTCCCCCCATCAATATAGTTATATCACCTACCTTCAATATAGTTATGCCATAATTTTTATTAAAAACTTTATTGTTTACATTATTCTGACAATGTAATTTTTATTGCTGAGCAAAATAGTGTATTACGATTAAATTTCTTTTCCAATAAAAGTTATTTTCCTGTTATTAATGATTGTTACTTTTTTCTCTTGCTAATTTTTCTGTGTTATTTTCATTAATTCTTCCCAATCCTACCAACATCATCTCAATACAATTTCTAAAGTGATCAAATATATCTGATCATCTAGCAAATCCTTCTTCTTCTTGCCCTACCCCCATCCTCACTCCTGAAGTGCTTCATTCTCCTACTCCAGTCTAGGAATCTTTCTATCTCGATTAATGCTATCATCCTGTCACATCTGGGATTCTTAAATTCATATCTTTGTTTTCAGAAAATGCAGTTTGGTAGTCATAAAAGTTTCTATGTTCCAAGTAAGTTTTCCACATGATCAGGATCTAAAATAGAATAACAACTTCAATTCTAAAACTAGGTCTGTATGACATTAAAGCATTCAGTTAAAAAAAAAAAAAAAGACTAAACATTTTAAAAAAAACACAAAACTCACCAAACCCTTATTTACAGAATTCCATAGAAGGTTATTTTTATGAATCAGTACAACCTAAAAGAAAGGTCTTGTTTTTCTCCATACAGGGAAGCTCACCAATACCATGAAATAAAATAGAGAATGAAACAATAGGTCCATTGTCTGGAATATCATTTCCTTAAATCTGAGAGCATAAAGTGCCTTTTGTGTCTTAGAATTAATCTAAGTAACCTACATTTAGATGCTGGAAAATACCTGACAGCTCTTCCCATAAAGATTAAAATCCATCTTTACTCTTCATCCTCCCTAGATCTTATGGAGGTTTTGTTTTGTTTTTCGTTCAGGATGAAAACAGCACTGAAAATTGATAACAAATCAAGCCAGCCTAATTTTCAGTCTCAAAGTTAACTGACATTACATTAAACAGATGATCAACCATCAAAATTACTACAGCAGTGTTTATTTTCCAGATCATATTTTGTAGTCTTTGAAATGTCAAATACGCATTCCCACTGAGAGGCAAATGTGGATATACATATGCAAGGGTGTCATCAACGTAGAGAAGATTGAAAGCAAATTAACAAGAATTCGTTGCAGAACTAATCCTTCCTAAAATTCGGATTAAACAAGGAACTGACAGGTTGCTGGATTTGGGGGGGATTCGAGTTATTGATTACTGACATAGGAACTTGAGCTCCTCATGGTCTGATGAAACGGAACTTCAGATTTGAAAGTGTGTGGCCTCTAGATAAAGGACATTCGTTTTGGGTGTGCTGTATTCAAATTAACATTATACAGTCTCTTCCTACCTATAACAGACAGAGAGCTGTCACCTGAAGAGCTGTATTTCTTTTTATCACATTAGAGAGCAAAAGGCCACAGACATGCTCATTAATGAGTCTGAAAGTCCCTTGAAAACATATAAATCTTTTAGAGCAATGATGGGAAACATTATCTCAGACCTCTGTGCCAATTAGTCAACCCAAACACTTAAATTTGCCTTTGCTTTGTGGCTTAGCCAACCCTCCACCTCCCCAACCTACCCCAAACACACACACTTTAAAAAGTGTCTGTAAATGTGTTTAACCATGACACACAAGTGACCGATCTCTCCCGGCAACCACCCTCCTCAATCTGTCTTGTCTTGCCCCAAGTCACAAAACACAAGGCACTAATTGGGAACAATGGCTCTCCTTCAGACTCCTTGTGCCTTTGTCCTTACACTATGTGTGAGGACAATGGCACAGGTTCCTCTTTTTAAAGGGTTCATCGTTTATGTGCCGAACAATTCAGACAACTTCTGGGTGATAGCTGAGGACTAGAAGAGACTAAGCGTGAGGGAGGAGCAGAGGGAAGGAAGGTGCTCACTCGGCCTCCAGTAGAGGCTGCATTTGAGGGCAGCCCTGAAGGTCAGGGCAGGCAGGGGCGCCAGCAGAGGCCAAGGGCAACATTCCAGTCTGGGGAATAGCATCTGAACAGGCTTCTCAGGAACCCATAAATGGGTTCCGTGTAACTGAGGCCAAAATGCATTGGTAGAAAATGAAAGAGATGAGGCTGCAAAGTTGTAGGAATAAATGACAAAGGGTCTGGACTTCCCTGGTGGTGCAGTGGTTAAGAATCCGCCTGCCAGTGCAGGGGACATGGGTTTGAGCCCTGGTCCAGGAAGATCCTACATGCCACGGAGCAACTAAGCCCATGTGCCACAACTACTGAGCCTGCGCTCTAGAGCCCGCAAACCACAACTACTGAGCCCGCACGCCACAACTACTGAAGCCCGCACCCGTAGAGCCCGTGCTCCACAACAAGAGAAGCCACCGCAATGAGAAGCCTGCGCACCGCAACAAAGAGTAGCCCCCCGCTCGCCGCAACTAGAGAAAGCCCTCGCAGCAACAAAGACCCAATGCAGCCAGAAATAAATAAATAAATTTATATATTAAAAAAATGACAGAGTCTGCTATGTGGAGCTAAGGAGCTTGGATTTTTATCTTGTAGGCAATAGGGAAACATTCAGAATTTTTAAGTAAGAGAATATAGTTCTAGAAGTTTCAAGATTAATCTGCTTCTTCATGTTTTACCACAAATTCGCCTAAGAAAACTCTGAAAAGGCTCTTCTCTCCATTTTAGAGTTGATAGGAAGATTCACTCACCAACACAAATTTCTCTCGTGGCCTAAGATCAAGGGCCCATAAACGGAGAGAATGCTTCTCTTCTGTGTGCTTTATACTCCCTCTAATTCCGCTTAGCCCTAAGCAAGGGAGCCTTAAGTGCATGCTAAATCTATTCCTAGAATTTCCTAAAGTAATCCACAGCTTCAGTCTTCTACAAATAACTTTCGCCAAAGAAAACTTTCAGGAGCCTCTCATCTTCAGACTACATACTGCTTCCTTCTCTAGGACTGATGTTTCCCAATAGAAAATTTCAGTGCATTTGGATTTTTTGCGCTTTTACCAATCCAATTGGTGGTTATGTGTCATGACAATGCCTCCGTTCCTTCACACTCCACCTCAGATGCAAACATTTGACCCTGGGTCACATACTAAACACAGACGAAAGTCATTTTCTTGCATTCCTGTGAAAAGAGATCCCTTTTAAAAAACATAGTAAGTGGGACTTCCCTGGTGGCACAGTGGTTAAGAATCCACCTGCCAATGCAGGGGACACGGGTTCAAGCCCTGGTCCGGGAAGATCCCATATGCCGCGGAGCAACTAAGCCCGCGTGCCACAACTACTGAGCCTGTCTGTGCTCTAGAGCCCGTGAGCCACAACTACTGAGCCCGTGTGCTGCAACTACTGAAGCCCGCGCACCTAGAGCCCGTGCTCCGCAACAAGAGAAGCCACCACAATGAGAAGCCCACACACCGCAATGAAGAGTAGCGCCCACTTGCCGCAACTAGAGAAAGCCCGCACACAGCAACAAAGACCCAGTGCAGCCAAAAAATTAATAAATAAATAAATATTAAAAAAAAAAAATAGTAAGTGCTCAACAAATGCTAACTGCCGGACTTGTGAGCACCTCCTGCTCATTTCTCAGCAGATTAGAGGAGCAGCGGATCTCCGGACAAGGCAACGTTCCCGGGGCAGATCTAACTAGAGCACACCAAAACCATCAGCACTAAAATTAGCCTTAGCTGAATGCCGGCTAGAGATGGTTCTTTGAAGAGCTGAACCATACAGCGCCAGATGGACAGATGTAGTTTATTCAGAAACCTCGCCAGAGAGCTCTAGGCTAAAAATTGCCACTGGGGCTCAGGAGAGGTCAGTCCAGGCCTGGAGGCCACTGGCCCGAGGCCAGTGCACGTCACACTTACAGCTTGGGCTTCTCATGTTGTAGAGAAGCAGAGGGAGCAAAAGCCCGGCTCCCACCCCACGTCAGAATCCCCCATGCAGCCCCCCTGAGCCAGCCAGCACCTGTTGGCAGTGCCCTCGGCATCCTGTGGATGGAGGTGCTCTCTGGGGAACGTCACCACCTCCAGACATGGCCACACAATTAACTCTACATTGATTTTTTTTAATTCCCCTTTACAATTTTTAACATTTTAAAGGTTATTTTTCAGCCTAATTAAAGATAGGGAATTAAACTACTGTTTAAAGCACTACTATATGTTTATTCCATGCATATAACGTACATAGCCTTTATGATAAATACTGTTCCCATTCTAGAGATGAGGAAAATGAGACTCTGAGAAGGTAAGGGACTTGCCCATCACACAGCTTTTAGGTAGTGGAACCAGAGCCACCTCTCAGATTGTTCTGTTCCCTTGGCCAAAGCTCTTTTCTCTGTGCTACACTCCCTCTTGGGACTTGCTGAGTCAAGTGGAATGAGTGAGGAACTCAGGGACAATTGGAGAGTCCCTCCTGGAGACCGCTTTCAGGTGTGTGATGATGCCCTGATAGAGAGGAGGGTGGAGGGGGAGAGAGACCGAGTAGGGGGGTGAAGGGAAGAGGAGGGGAGGGGAATTTAACTTGCTGATTCCCACCCCTCCAAGTAGATCCTATGAAATGTTGGCACAGGATGTAGCACATGTTTCCTAATTAGAAATATGTCTAACTTCAGTCAAAGGAGCTAGAGTTTACAAATGTGTTAGCACCCATTTCAGGATTTTAGAGTGATTTTTATCAAACTAAGTGTTTGGGGTATTGATTTCCCTCCCTCTCTGCCATTGACCACTGTTGCCATTACTGATCTGATGGCCAACAGTGACACAGAGGGAGGAAGTTCCTGAGGCATTAGGAAACTCCATACCAGGGGGCTGCTTAAGGCCTTGAGTGGGAGAGGAAGGGGAGTGGTTTAAGACAACAAAAAGAGGCATTAAATTTATTTCAGCTACAGAAATCACATTTGGTTTTTCCTAAACCCTTGGCTGTGAAAAAGCCGACCATTCTTCTGCCTTTCCTCAGAACCCATGTCTTCTTCCCATGTTGTGTCCAGAAAAAAAATTTTAGGGACAATCTGGGGAAATATTTTATGAAAAACAACGAATTGGGCAATCCCTAATTGCTCCTCACATAATAGAGCTTCTGGAGGCCAATCTTAGAAACATCAAATTATAAATTGTAGCCCTTCTGATTACTGAAGTATAATAATTAAATTACATAGAAATTTCCTTAACTGTAAGGTTGAAAGGAACAAAATAACTGGTAATTGGTCTCAACCGGAGTAAATAATGTCCTTTTTATTTACATTTGGTTTTCCTATAAACTGCCTACTGGGTTGTGTGGAACTAAGAGGCTAGCAAAAAACTGAATCCCCATCCATCAGTATTAATCTCACACTTTACTGTGGCTCCATCCATTTATCTTTCCGACACAAATTAGAAATTCAAGAGTTTTAACAAATGAGCCTGCAAATGTAAACTTATTAGGCCATATATTTTTACTACACACTGTGCAGTGCCCTCCACAAAGCTGTCCCTTCAGAGAGCATTTTCCTATTTTGTGTTATTGATGGCAGCTAACTAATCACATTTTTAATGTTGTCTTTGGGGAGGGCTGTTTGAGTGAATGTGCAAGCTAAACTACCCAGAATAAATCTACCTTATTAAATGCTTGAAATTATGTGTCTTTTACGATAAAGAAACTCCCGAGCATTGTTACAATTGCTAACCTTCTTTCTGCAGGATTCAGAAGACTGGGATTAATTAAAATAATACATCAAAACTGGGGTGTTGTACAGAATGTGTCTATGTGTGAGGAAAGGCCAAGAAAAATTGGTTAATTGGCCTCTTCATCCCTATTCACTCCCCTCCATCTAAATAGCTTTAAGTGTTGCTTTCTGAACGGAAACTACAATAACAGGAGGAAGACTCACTCTGCCTGCTTGTACACAATGGCTGGTCCCCACCCACAGGAAATTTGTTCTAGTTTACATAGTGCCTCTCTGATTAACAAAGAACTCCAAAAAATTTGGTCTCTAGACCTAGATGCTCTAAAACATAGAGAAAGTATCAATATATTAACAGCCCAGCATTACATTTCATCTAAACAAAGATGCACTGATTTAATACCTCTGAACAATGTCATGTTTTGGAGGTGTCAAAAGAAAGCATCTGGAGGTCAATACCTCTTCCCTGGAAGGCCCAGGTCCTCCTTTCCTTTAGCTATGATGAGCAATCTAATGGTGGGGCTCCCTCCATACTGTGTACAATCATTTCATTATTCTGAAGTGGTTTAATTACTGGCAGGTCCTTTATTACTGAGCTCAAGTGCTAATCTGAGCCCTGAGTGCATCTGCTTTCTACCTCTTCGCTTTGTATGTTTTGCGCTCTCAGAAGCAAATGCCTACGTGGCCACAATTCTGGCTTGTCACATAAATTTCAAGGATAACAAATGATGCTTAAGCTCGAATAGAGGGAATGGAGATCATCTGGGAATCAGAGCTCTCAACAGCACAAGTGGTACGAATTTGAAAGCTGAAGCTGTGTCAATACATACACTTTACAACATAAAGAGATGTAATAGAAATTTACCCAAAATGGAAAAAAAATAATTGCAAAGTGGGAGGTGATAATGGAAGAACTCAAGTTTTTGCAAACTGTTTTCCAGTTACTTGACTGTCCGACTTGTGATGTATGGCTTTTGTGAAACTGACATTTAAACACAATAAGCATATGCTCTTCATGGAAATTAAAGTCACAAGCATTTTAAGACTGCGTAATAGATGGTTTTAGTGTTCTCCTGTAATCAGAGTTCTTATTACTTAGCTTGGAGGGGACACATAAACTTGATTAGTACTTAACTGGAGTGTAATGGCTGATAAATTGGCCTTAATGTTTCAAAACTAGACAACTATGCTAAGGTTGCCTGGAATTTATTTCTTGACTACACAGATACATTCATTTTTCTCACTTAGTCACAGGAATCAACAATTTAAGAATTCATTGGCTCTCTTGAAGTGTATTTATTTATCTTGGATTACTTAGAGGAAAGATTTAGCTGTTATCTCTAGCAAACCTGCAAACTAAAGAGAGGTAAGGACTGATGAATTAAGAATAAAGTCATGGTCGGCAGAGGCGAAACTGACTGGAAAAGCCTTCTGCTTTAGAATTTGGTTTGAAAAATGCAAGGTATTTATTTAGTCACTCAGCAAATATTACTGAGCACCTACTAAGAGCCCAGACCTGTGTCAGGTGTTGGAAAGACAAAGTTAACTAACATCTCCTGTCCTCAGTGACAGAGCTAGTGAAGAAGACAGCCCTGTAAGCCTGTAATTCTACTTGATAAGGGCTATTATAGAAACATAAACCAAGAGTTTGGGAGCTCAAATAATCACTAAAGAAATGTTCCTGCCTCTAAAATTTGTATTTGTTCCAATGCTTAGAATCTAAATTACACTTGCTTTCATTGCATTCACGTGGGAAAAAAAAACCCAACAACTCTATTCTGCTGTTAATGTTAATGGAAACAATATTCACATATTTTAAATAGGTACATTGTTACCTTCACTGTGAAACAGGTAAAACTCCGCATCACAGAAGAGCTTCTAAAAAGCTGGGTTTACACAGAATTAAATAAATATTCATTTCAAATAGCCCATCTAAGGAATATTTACTCTTAAAGAGCACCCTGCAATTAATCCTTTATTTAAGCAAAGAATCCTTTTGCAGTTTGAGCAATCCCCATATTTATTTGCAGTATAAGCCTGGATTTTCATATATTAGGTTTGAATCACAAAAATCTTAGTGATGGGTCCCCAGGCAACATATTGTATTATCTTCTTAGCCATGACACTGCCTGCGCTTGCAGTGAATAGAGCAAAAGGCATTAAAAGCACTAATCTCTTGCCCTCAGGATAAAGTCCAAATTCTTTAACCTTTCATGGATGGTCCCTGCTTAATCCTCCAGACTCCCATTGAGTGACATAAGCCAGTGGACCTAGGTTCCTGAGTGACTACCTGGAAAAGAGACACCTCCACACTCCCGACTGTCCCTTCCTGTCATGTTGGGTATATAATATGAACCATAAATAAATAAGCCATTTTTCTTACACTCCTGAATTCAGGGCTTGTTTGTTACAGCAGCACAGCCTTTCCTGACCCTCAGCGCTCCTGCAGCCATACTACAGTGTGGCCTAGAGCAATATTTTCAACACTTAAGCACTCAAGTGCTATCTTCACAATTTTTTGCAAACCTATATACTATTTTTCATTTAAATCAATTTTATCTACCTAAAAATATTTACTTTAAAATAAAACTATATATTCTTATTGTTTAGTAAGTAGAAAATTAACTGTAAAACCCTTAACTTTTCAAATAAGCTGCTTATTTTTGTACCACATTAAAATCTCTGATTTACCACCAGTATAGATCTAACACACCTTTAGAAATACTAGTAAAGAAAAGAAAGGCATAGGCCTTGATGTCCAAGAAAATTCCATGTGAATCCCAGCTTTACCACCTACTGTGTATCCTCAGGTAAGTTACCTGACCTCACTGAACCATGGATATTTTATAATGTGGACAACTATTAAATAAGATTAATTTGAAGATTAAATAAGAAATGTATGTGAAATGCCTAGCACATATTTTTAAGTGCAAATTCAAAGGGTTTTGGTATATTGGCACATTTTTAATGCTCAGAGATATTAAGTGTTATTATTGTTATTATTGATGTCACATAATCCCTAGTTGTGAGCTCCCTAAGCTATGTTTGTTTATCCATCCCTGAATCTTCATCACACCTAGTACTGTCCATTGCACATCAGAGGTGCTAAATAAATGAAGTGATCTGCATAATCAAAGATTTCTCACCTTATCTGTGGTGTTTTTCATGTATGTGTAGAATCAACTAATCAGTTAAATTACTTCTCAAGGTTTGCATGTAAATCATTTTGACTAGGCTTTGCCTGATTTCCATCCATAGGCTAATCAAGGGTTCTCATTTTGTCAAACTGTTAAAATTCTTCAGAATAATCTGTATCATGTCTTTTAGTTCAAAGATTTAGTTACTAATTAGTAGCAGAAAGGATCTCAAGTTTGAAATTCTGATGCATGTAATTATAGTAGAAGAAAAGGCTGGGTTTTATATTCAGACAACACAGGATTCAGGACATTCAGACATCAGTGTCAATTACTATGTACATTTCACGCACACATCTGGAAGCACAAAGAACCTAAAAACAGAGATATGTGGGTTTGAACATTGAATTTGCCACGGAGAAGTTCCCAGACCTCTCTGTCCTTAGTTTTATTATTTGTAATGTGGCCCTATTGATAATAATCTCCTCTTAGGATTGTCATGAGGGTTAAATGAGAGAACGTACAGAGCTTAGATGGGTTTAGAACAGGTCTTGGCATACAGAAAGAGCTTATTAAATGTTAGCTGTTATTACTACCCTGTTTATACCTAGTTATTGTTATAAAATTTTACATTCCAAGTATAAGGATTTATACTTGGAACCACTATAAACATTTCAGGTAAGTGAAGGGAGACCTGTAGGCATTCTGTAACTTGCCTTTTTTATATTTAATTTTTCAATTCAGTCATTTTATTTATCAGAATAAGCTAGATTAAGCTGCGGTTTAAAAAAAAAAAAAGTTCAACAGAAGTTTCTCTCTCACTCTCCCAGACAACAGACAACAGATAGCACTCTGGGGCAGCTTATCTTCACATGTTGGCTTCATTATCACCTGCTTGAGTCTTACAGCATCTTCACATCAACATGCGTGTCCGTGATCAATCACAATGGCAGGGACAAGCAGGTTGAAGAGTTGCATCATTACTAACACATAGTACTTCCACTCACACGCCCTGGGAAAAGCAAATTGCATGCATACCTATCTCCAGAACAGCAGGGTGGGGAAAAGCTGCCCACCCACCTGCCTGCCCAAAGGTGAAGGAGAACCAGACATTGAAGAGGAGTGGTAATGCCTGCCGTGGTTGTGAATGATCACAATAATCACTTACTGTAGTCACTCACTGCAGTGGCTGGGTCTTGGCAGTTATAATGTCTCAAAGCTTTTAATAAACAGCTATTATTATCTTACAACTCCAATAAAACATTTAACAAAATTCTAAAGCAGATATCAAAGGTCGTGAAAAAAGAATCCTACTAAAACATTTTAAATTCACACACAATTTCAGGAATTTATGGTAGTTTCCCACTCTGAACTCTGATCTTACCTCTTGCTACAAGAAAGGGAGTTCCCTTTCTCTGCTGTCCCCAGAGCAGCAAAAAAAGGAACCTAATTCTTGAGTCTAATCCAGTGTGGGATTTGGACTTTCATTGATATTGTTTACCTAAAACAAACAGACTGCCAGTTACTTCTCCAGCAAAAATGGATTTATTCAGGATCAGCAAAGAATTGCAATTCGTGGTCTACAACCATTGTGAGCCGTGTACAAGTCCCCACTTGACAAGACAAGGAAAACTCTATTATAGAGGGGAAAAGGAAGTTGAGAGGGCTCTAGTAAACAAAGAGTCCAATGGCTTTTCATTGGCTGAGTTGTTACCAGGAAAGAAGAGGAATCATTCTTCTTCTGTTGGGCTCCAGTATCATCACAAAAGTAAGAGCCCCTCCACTTCTCTCTCGTTTCCCCAATCTGTTTTAATTGAGGTTTCTGTTTATTAATTTTTTTACAATATGATCATGTGATTTGCTTTAGGCAGAGAAAGAGGTGTCCCTACTTTACTGGTCCCTCCCAATTTTCCTCCCTTTTCTTGAAAAATAATAACTTTCTTATAATTCTCCTACTTGCTCAGGCTATCTCTCTAGCTTTTCTTTCACTGTCAAAGTCCTGAAACAAGTTATATCCCCTGACTCTAGTTTATCATTTCTCATTTCCTCCTTCCATGTAACTTTCATATTTGATCTCCACACCTGCACTTCCAATCTCAATCACCACAACTACCTATACACTACATCACTTAAATATTTTACTTTATAAATCTAGAATCACACGCAGAACTTCCCCCCAAAGCCAGCTCTGTTTCATTAGTTAATATTCTGCCCAAGTTTGAAACATCAATGAACTTTGATTTATCTTTCTTAGCTCCAAATTTTATCTGGTCTCAAGACCTATTAATTCTTTTTATGAAGCCTTTGTTTTACATACTCTTCCATTTCCATGTTTCACCACCTTTATACTTAGTACCTCGTACCTGGACCACTGAAATCATCTTCAAACTGGTCTCCTTTTCTCCAGGCTTTTCTCTGTCCCCTAATTTCAGCACACCACCTGCACAATCATCCTAAACCAAGTATTACTTTCATTAGGTTCATCTCCAGGGGGATGGCATGGGGAGGCATCCCCTTCTGTAATTTGCCCCTGCACACAGTATAAACATCAACTCCTTTTCACCATTGGAGCTTTTGTCTTGGGCATGAATTTCCTCTCAAATAAAATCAAAGCATTCACTGATCTTAGGAAAGATCATCTACTTTCTCTTTCTCTGCCTTTCGCCTTCCATCACTTCTACCTAGCATATGGCCTCCTATCTTCAAGTCCCACTTGTCATTTAAAGCTTAGAACCAATGTCTTCATAAACTCTTCCTGAACCACAGTTGGTTCTGTAAATATAATTTGCATGCAAGTAGTTAGAAAGCAGCATCCCACAGAATGTCACACAGATGTATTTTGTTTCATCAACATGGTGTTATCGTTGTTGCTACTGATTAAATTTTAATACTTTCAGGGACCACATACACTCTTCAGTTCCCATACTGCTGAAGTTTGAAAATCCTGGTCTACGCATGTCATGCTGGTGGTGTTGTTTATTTCCTAATCTTTATCTGTGATTTTTTAAAATATGTTTTGTTTATATTTCCAACCATCTTGTAAGTTTTCTAAGGTCAGGGAAATGTTTTTATACAATTAAAATTTTAAATAGGCCAAGATGAGTGGAAAGCACTTTGTAAACATAATTAGCCAAAGAGCTGTTGAGTCTCTTTTATCTCAAGTTCTGCTAGCTCCAAGACCAGGAGGATATATTAGAGCCATTCAGGAACCAACATGGTTTCACTCACTGGGGAAGAGAAGTGATTTCATAAAAGTCTTCTCTCCTCTTTTCTGCTTTCCCCACCCAAATGACAGCTTCTATTTTCATATTAACTCATGGATTCCTTCAGTATTTTATCCCAATATAAGCTTAATATTCAATTTAAAAATTCTATATGCTCTTCAAATCCCAAACAAGAGTAGTCATTGAAGCAGGTGAGTCTAATATGGAGAAATGAGTAAAGATGATTTCAAAGAAAAAAATATCAAAATTCAGCAGAGAGAATAAAGAATCTCAGCATTTGCAATGGTTTGGAAATGGGAGAGGAAAAATATTTCCAGGAAATATTCCGAGAAAAGAGCAAGAGTAGGAACAGGGTAGTAATTGAAAGAGTAAATTAACTAATATTTATTGAGTGCCTAAAGCCAGCCGAGATTTCACATTCCTTAAATCACAATAACCAAACAAGTTTGGTACGGTTGTTCTTATCCTAAATGAGGAATTGAAGTTCACAGATTTCGCCTGAGGTTACCCAACTTGGTAAATAATAACATCAGGATTTAAACCCGGATCTGTCTGACTTGAAGCCTGTATTCTTGGAACTAGGCTGTGCAGTTTCCTAATAGAAAAAAAAAAAAATTTTAAATGGTAGACTTAGTAGGCAATTGATTCAATGGTTTATTTTAACTAATAAAAACTTTTAACTTTATTCAAGAAGCCACAGAAGAATAATTCTAACGGTGCCAAAAGACAGACAATGGTTAAGAAGAATTATTCTAATGTGAAACGAATAAGGGGTAACTATGCAGTAGTTTCGAGCTGGGATGCGACTTTGAGGGGATGAACACACCAAAGCAGGAAATGCGAGCAAGACCAACACTAGTGAGGGCAGAGATTACGGTTGACATTGTAAAGTGGTTCAACTTCTTGGATGACAATTTTGCAATATAGTTCAATATTCATAAAGAGTTCATGCCATATGAAACAGGAATCTCACTTTGGAAACTTAACTCAGAGGAATAATACAAAAGGTGGGGGTAGTAGGGTAGGGGGCTTGAATGAACAGAGATACAGATAACAGTGTTTATTTATAAAAGAAAAAGGACTAGTAATAATATGAACATCCAATGGTTGGGGAAATATTGGGTAAACTATGGAATATTATATAAAACCATTATAATGCTAAATATGATTGCCCAGAAACCTTTAAAAGGTATTTAAAATAGGCCAAAGGCAAAAGTAAAGCATTAATTTTTTTTTTTTTTTTAAATGGGAGCCTTGCTACGCTGATGGGCGGGATGTAAATTGCCAACAGCCACTCTGGAGAAGTGTACGGTGTGTCCTGAAACATCTAAAAAAAAAGCATTAATTTTGTATGCACTACAATAATAGCTACTACTTTTGAGCACTTACTACGTGCCAAATTATAATCTAAAAGCATCACATGCATTGAGTTATTTAAACCTAATAACTAATCTGTGAGGATGGCGTTATTATCATCTCCAGTATGTCAAAGAGAAATCTGGAGATAACAGGGAGTTTCTCCGAAGGTCATACAGTTACTGAGAGCATGAGACAGGACTCCAACCCATGCCTGGTTCTAAAACCCAAATTAGTAACCACAGTGTTAACGCTACCTCCATAATTACATGATCCATAATTAAACTAATGCAAAATGAAAATATATGTGGATAAAGGATAAATATTACTGAAGAGGAATCAGCACAACACGGAAGTAGAATGAAAGTAGACAGTGGTGTAGACTTATTTATTTTGTTTCTACTCTGTAAAAGGTCCTGTGCTAAATGCTATAAGAGATTTCTCTGGTAAGAGTTTCATTGAACCCTTCCTAGAGTGTTAAATTAATTTCTGTGGTCTTTTCCAGATGTTTGGTTTAGAGATATTAAAATATCTTATAATCAATATTGTTCACATGTGACTAGCCATATCTAGTTGAAATTTATACATCAGGGTCATAGAGACTTTCACCCACACGGTAAGAAATTACGATGACATAAAAATAGTGAAGTATAAACAAAATGTAATAGGGATGAAATTATTCCTCTAGCTCTGTCAAAAAAAAAAAGTTCAACTTTAAGTTTATCAGGTATGTGTTGAAGTAGTGAGCATTTCATACCATAATTTAACTCCTTTGAACTAAAATGGGATTAAACATTGTAAAGAGATTAGTGTGCATTCAAATTTTCACATTAGGTTTAACCCCTCAGCATTTTAGGGGGTTGTAGCAAAAAGAAAGACCTTCTTTTCTTTAGGATAAGACTGTATAAAATTATACCGTTCAAATATTTCTTTAACCCATTTCATATGACCTACTAAAAATAAATCCCAAAGGAATACTGCAATAAATGATGTTACATCCAACTTTTTTAAACCACAAACTGTCACTGTAATGTCACATTTCATTTTGACCCAATTTCAAGAATATAACCCTCCAGTTCTTCAAGGTAATTTAAGCTGTATTCAACCCTAAAATTTAAGCTGTATTCAACCCTAAAAGGTTTCAACTTTAGTTAATGCCATCTTCTTTGTTGCTTGAACATCACATACCTAAAATATTAGAAACAAATCAATGCAGTAAAGCAATGAGAGGTATTGTTATAAATGAAAGAGACATTTTCTCGTGCGACTCCTGAAAAACAAGTTTTTTGACTTCATAGAGATACCATTATGCATTGTTTTAATGAGCATCAAGAAATTACCAACTTAATGCCTGTAAAAACAATAGTTAAAGCCTCTTTATAACAAATATTGAACCAGACTGTACATAGTACACATACACATTTTCAAAACACTCATACTACCTACCATTTAAACAGAGCTCATGTGATTGAGTATTGTGAGCAAAGGAATTTTATCCATTGTTTCTAATACAATTTCAAATGGAATCATTTGAAACCTTGATTAAAAATGTATACTGGTATGGCAGGTAAAGTATTACGGAACAGAAATATGCTTTTTAAGACCCATTATACAAGTTTTGTTATTTGAGGAACAGAAAGGAGCAAAATAACACATAGGTTTTAAAATAACATAAAGGTTTCTACAACGCCCATTCTTAATTTTCTCCTACCAAAAGGTTATATAAAGAAATAAAATTATCAAATGGAAGAACACACAGAGGCATCCACCAGCATTGTAAAAATCAATTTAAGAAGTGCAACTGCAGTTGTCTTTCCTGGGTTTTTAATTATGTGTTTGTTTGCCATGGTGGCCTAATTTAGTCAAGAAGATGAGCCAACATTAGAAGCTGGTGGGAGAGGTAAGTAATCCCCAGGGTGGGCTGCTTGTGCTCAAGAGTTTAAAAGCTACATGTACAGAGGCGGAAGCCAAGACACATTTGAGACGGGGGTCCACATGACAAACAGTGAGAGGCAAGCAAATCAAATTTTTCACAATTAGTTGAACAACAACTGTGACAGGTTTAGCGCTTAGCATTTTCATTTGTGTGCTCAAATTTGGTTATCTGTCCTCTTTTATGCAAATGCGATGTGACAGGAGAAGCTGGGAGCGCTGGGGCAGGCCAATCACTCACAACAGGGGCCAGGGCAGCTCGGCTGAGAGGCCGGGATTAAATGGACTGGATGCTGATGGATGAACGACAGGAAGCGCGCTGAAAGCCTCATGAACTGATTTAAAACTTCTAAGGGGGCATGCCAGGAATATAATAATGCTTTATGCCCCAGCCTAAACTGTCAAAAATAAAAAGGTAAAAGAAGAATATAAATTGTACCAAATGAATATTATCAGCATTCATCATTTAACTAAACCCAACATGTTTATCCTACATTGGAAAATAGATAAGATTGGAAAGCTTTGTTCTTGTACCACAGGCTTTAGGACTGGAGCAAAGTCTAAAATTTTTAAAGTGAAGCACAATGGAAAGAAATCCAAGACATCATAGCTCTTCTCTTAACAGGCTTCCATCTCCAACAAGGCAGAGGTCCCCTCTGTAGTTAATATAGTCAGTTCATCTTCAAGTGTGTCTCTGCAAAGAGGTTCAGGTTCAGGGTGGCATCTCCTTTGTGCTCAGGACCTTGGAGAACAATCACCAGCAACCAGGAGACTCTGAGGGACAATTTCCATGAATGTGTAGGGTGTTTGACCTCTGTCCCAACCAGCCCAAACAGTCTATGATTCTATGAAGCCAGAAGGGTTAAAAAACACTAGAGTTTGTTACCTAGTTTGCTTCTCTGAGGCTTTATAATTCTGTAGTCTCTAAAAGTTCTTAATAAAATGCTTTACAACACCAAATTTCTCAGAGGGTAGGGTCTGCTGTCTGAAAACAGGAATATGAACTATTGCCCTCAGTTCCTTTTAATATCTGATTTTACAATTTCTCTAATTATCACCACACACACACACACACACACACACACACACACACACACACCCCTTTCTGGGAAGACACCAATGATTTTAGACAAAAAGACAGAAAACGGGGGACCTCCCTGGTGCCGCAGTGGTTAAGAATCCGCCTGCTAATGCAGGGGACATGGGTTCGATCCCTGGTCTGGGAAGATCCCACATGCCGCAGAGCAACTAAGCCCATGTGCCACAACTACTGAGCCTGTGCTCTAGAGCCCACGTGCTGCAACTACTGAGCCCGCATGCTGCAACTACTGAAGCCTAGGCGCCTAGAGCCCATGCTCCGCAACAAGAGAAGCCACCGCAATGAGAAGCCTGCGCACCACAATGAAAAGTAGCCTCCGCTCGCTAGAGAAAGCCCGCGCACGGCAACGAAGACCCAATGCAGCAAAAAAAAAAAAAAAAAAAAGACAGAAAACGCCCACATATATGTACTTTATGGATAAATATATATACATATATATATTTATAAAAATATATATATAAAGGGGCAATGTAATCTTAAATTCTTTTTATAAAAAGGGAGGATACCAAACAATAAAATACTTTATGAAGAGATGCAGAAAGTAAAGATAGTAACAAAGGCAAACCATGTTTAAATGAATTACATAGCATGAGTTACATAGACAAAGGATTAATCTCCAAAATTTACAAGCAGTTCATGCAGCTCAGTATCAAAAAAACAAGCAACCCAATCCAAAAATGGGCAGAAGACCTAAAGAGACATTTCTCCAAAGAAGATATACAGATTGCCAACAAACACATGAAAGGATGCTCAACATCACTAATCATTAGAGAAATGCAAATCAAAACTACAATGAGGTATCACCTCACACCGGTCAGAATGGCCATCATCAAAAAATCTACAAACAATAAAAGCTGGAGAGGTTGTGGAGAAAAGAGAACCCTCTTGCACTGTTGGTGAGAATGTAAGTTGATACAGCCACTATGGAGAACAGTATGGAGGTTCCTTAAAAAACTAAAAATAGAACTAACATATGACCCAGCAATCCCTCTACTGGACATACACCCTGAGAAAACCATAATTCAAAAGGAGACATGAACCACAATGTTCAATACAGCCTCTTTGCAAAAGCCAGGACATGGAAGCAACCTAAGTGTCCATCAGATGAATGGATAATGAAGATGTGGCACATATATACAATGGAATATTACTCAGCCATAAAAAGAAACGAAATTGAGTTATTTGTAGTGAGGTGGATGGACCTAGAGACTGTCATACGGAGTGAAGTAAGTCAGAAAGAGAAAAACAAATACCGTATGCTAACATGTAAATAGGGAATCTAAAAAAAAAAAAATGGTTCTGAAGAACCTAGGGGCAGGACAGGAATAAAGACGCAGCCTTGAGGACATGGGGACGGGGAAGGGTAAGCTGGGACAGAGTGAGAGACTGGCATGGACATATATACACTACCAAATGTAAAATAGATAGTGGGAAGAAGCCGCATAGCACAGGGAGATCAGCTCGGTGCTTTGTGACCACTAGAGGGGTGGGATAGGGAGGGTAGGAAGGAGACAGAAGAGGGAGGAGATATGGGGATATATGTATATGTATAGCTGATTCACTTTGTTACGAAGCAGAAACTAACACACAACTGTTAAGCAATTATACTCCAATAAAGATGTTAAAAAAAAGAAAACGCCCACACGTATGTACTTTATGGATAAATATATATATATATATATATGTATATATGTATATATATACATATATAGGGGCAATGTAATCTTAAATTCTTTTCATGAAAAGGGAGGATACCAAACAATACAATACTTTATGAAGAGATGCAGAAAGTAAAGATAGTAACAAAGGCAAACCATGTTTAAATGAGTTATATAGTACTCATGATCAAGAAAATAAATACTCAAATGTTAAAATATAATTTGCTACAGGCAACTGATACTATTAGCTAATACACATTTTTTGCTCTGCAAGAAACTCTGACATAATTTGTTACCTTAGTCTATCTCTTAAAATCATCATTGCTTACCGCAGGATTAACTACTACAGAAAATGTCATAAAATTCAGAAAATACTAACTGGTACACACATGTATTTAATGAAAAATCAAAATAAAAATACTGATTCTTGTGCAAAATACTTGAGCCTACTATGCTAATGAGAAAGAAATCTTTAAACCTAACTTTACAAGGCTAGAATAATATTACAACTTAAATGCTTGTTACTAAAACCCGTTTAAATTTTTTATAGAAGTAAATATACATATACAGAAAAGTGCACAAATCATAAGTGTATATAGCAATGACATGTAACAAAGTAAACACACCTGTGTAACCACCATTCAGATGAAAAAAAAAAAATGCAGCATTAACAATGCCGCAGAAGCCCCCGATATACCTCTTCTCAGTAATTAACCCCTTCAAATATAACCACTCTTCCGAATTTCGTCAGCATAGCTCGGTTTTGCCTGTTTTTGAAACTCATATAAATTGAATCTTACAAAGTCTACTTTTTGTGGTCTGGCTTCTGTTTTGGGGAGGTGGGAGTGCCTGACTGCTTTATTCAATATTATGTTTGTGGCATTTATCTGTGTTGTTGTGTAACAGTAGTTTATACTTTCTCATTGCATAGTATTCTGTTGTATGCACAGCATATTCTTACCATTGGTGACCACTTGGATTGCTGCTAGGAACATTCTTGTACATTTGCTCTGGTGCACATATATTTTCATTTCTATGGAGTCCAATACCTAGAAGCAGGATTCCTGGGTCACTGGGTGTACACATATATTTGAATACGACTCTATAGCTTTAGTAGATCCTGCCTAACAGTTTTCTAAAGCAGAACAAAGCCCTTTTTATATAGTAAGGAAATTTCACTGTCCTATGAAATTTTCTTTTAGGTTACCAAAAAAAAAACCCAAGGAAAAAAATTGACTAAAATTAAATACACATGCCACACGTGTAATTCTCAGCCAGAAAATAATGTGCCTGAATTGAAACCTGAATGTTGATATTTGCTAGCCCTGCCAATATCGTATATGACTTGCTGTGAAAAGAAAGAGTGGCAGTCCAGGCGGCAACTCTGATGCCATCTGCTTAAGGAATTCATTAAATGGACTGGAAAATGATCAGTTTGTTGAGTGACTTCCCAAAAGTGTGCTATGCAACTAAAGTTAGATATAGCTGCCCACAAATCCCAATTCTATGCTGCAGACACAGGACCCACTTTATATCGTTCAGAACATAAGCTACATTTTTTTGTTTTTTGTTTTTATTTTTGGCTGCACTGGGTCTTCGGTGCTGCGCACGGGCTTTCTCTAGTTGCGGCGAGCAGGGGCTACTCTTCGTTGCTGGGGCGGGCTTCTCATTGCAGTGGCTTCTCTTGTTGCGGAACACGAGCTCTAGGTGCACAGGCTCAGTAGTTGTGGCACGTGGGCTCAGTAGTTGTGGCTCGAGGGATCTAGAGTGCAGGCTCAGTAGTTGTGGCGCATGGGCTTAGCTGCTCTGCGGCATGTGAGATCTTCCCAGACCAGGGATCGAACCCGTGTCCCCTGCATTGGCAGGTGGATTCTTAACCACTGTGCCACCAGGGAAGTCCACGCGCCACGTTTTTATTCATCTAACACATTTGATTTTATCCTTTTAAAACAACAAAAGACCTGTTGCACTTTCAATCTATAAATGTGCTTTTTCAGTGGGTAAATGGACAGAGTCCTCACTGTTCAGTGTCACAGCTCGTCTTGCACAGGAGAGGGCCTGGATAATACTATTAGCCAGTCATTGCACGAATAAGGCTCATCTGCTGCCCAAATGCGTACATGCAGCTTAAAAAGCAAATCCAATTGCTAACTCTACTTACCAGGCGTGCCGACACATAGTCACAACTCAGAGCATCAGCAACCAAACCCTCTGAGCAACATTTAAGTCTATTTCGGGGAAATTTACAGTCTGGTCCACTCTCACTTTTCCCAACAGTTTTCAATAGCTCCAAGGGAGAGGGAGCTGAGATCTCGAACTATTCCCTCTAAGGCAGCACCTGGTCTGAGAATTTCCCCACTTTACCCTGGAAACCATCACAGTCTACAGAGTAAGTTTTTTCTATTGTTTTTTGCAAGTATTAAAAATGAAGGCTTCACCCACTAATACACAATCAGCATGTCCCTCCATGCTGGGTTCTACATAACCTTTCTTCTGGTGACTGAGTTCTCTTGTTCGCCTGACTTTTGATGGTCATTCTCATTAACTTAATACTTTATTTCACTGTCATACTGCAGCATGAGATACTGCTTCCATCTCTGTATTCCTGGAGATGCTAAGTCCTTTCCTGGGAGGCCCTTGGTTTAGGACAATCCCTTTCCAAATCCTTACACAAATTCCCTGATGAACCCCTCCAACCCCCAAGCCCCTTCTCATCCAGTGTGCCCTCTACCCTTCTCTCTGAGTCTCCAGTTTTGATCAGCACGGTTCTGTCATCTCTCCTTCCAAATTGTTCCCTGAAGTTGTCATCCA
The DNA here is from genome assembly GCF_009873245.2 of Balaenoptera musculus. NCBI lineage: Eukaryota > Metazoa > Chordata > Mammalia > Artiodactyla > Balaenopteridae > Balaenoptera > Balaenoptera musculus. The sequence continues at coordinate 52,582,629 of NC_045802.1, forward strand.
GAGATATTTAAAGTTCCACCTAAATGCTTCATCCCTCCTCTCCCAGGCAGTCCAAATTGCATTTCCAGGCCTACATCATTCGACAATATTTTCTTAAACAAGAATAACCACTAACAATTACAGTTCAATTTTCTAGACTCTAACTTAACCAAAAAAAACCCCCAAAATACAAATAATTTGTGGGAAGGAATTCTTTTTCAATAGTGCCAAAATACCTAAGCTACCCTGCTCCACCAGACAGATTTTTATTCGTCCTTTAACACTCAGCTCAGATGTCATCTTCTGTGTGGAACCCCCAGGAACTCCTTCAGACAAAGTTAGTCATTTCATTTTTTAAGCTTCACAAAACCATTATAGCATTTAACATATTGTATTGGAATTACCTGCTAGGATGTCTGCTTTCCTCACTGGGCCATGAACTCTACAAGAGCAAAGGCTGTGTCTATTCGTCTTTCTATCCCCCAATTCAATTCAATTCAGCAAATATTCAACACCCACACTGTGACAATTTCAAAGTTGGTACTTAATATTTCATGCAATAATGAAAGCGTGAAGGGAGATAAGTTTACATTACTTTAAAATGCTTTCAAAAAAGTTCTGGCAGAAACTTCCTTTTTTATTTCTACTTCCAAAAGGAAAAATTGTGTTTTTCCAAAATCCATGTTTAGGTCAGGGAACCTCAAGATTTGTTTTTCCAGTTTGCTTTATGTTTGTAAATTAAATTTAAATGATGAATAACTTGAATTATATGGCATAGCACAAGTGGCCTTGGAGGTAAGCTAGTCTAGGGAGACAGCTAATATCTGGCACTCACATTGCTGCTCTCCACATCCTGCACTCACAGCAGACAGCACTAATCGATCATGGCACTCCTCATTAAGCCCAGACTCAGCCTTAGAATTTTCAACTCAGCTCTTAACAGGCTACTTTCTGGAGCTGGTGGTCAGGATGCATCCTGCTTGTCATTCCTGGTCTGATTCATTTTCTTTTATCACAGATAAGCAAAGTTAGGTCCAGAGAGGTTAAATGACTGCCTAGGTCACAGAGTTAATTAGTAGTAGAGACTGAACTGGAATGGAACCCTGGTCACCAAAGGCTCTTTCCACTAGAATACACGTTTTATTGCTATAGTCAGTTAATAAAAATGAATACTTCATAGAACATGTTAGCTTTGTTCATTTTATGCATATGTGCATGTTATGTATGATACCTACTAGTTTAGAACCTTCACTTACTACTTCTTAGCCGACGGTGTTATTAGCGAACCAATGTATCATAAAGACTTCCTTGGCATGTTATATCAAGCCAGTCTTCCCTTAAAGCCATAGAGGCATAATTTTTCAAAATCTGACTGCAGCCAGGTCTAGCTCTCTGAGACAAACATTCCATTTTTTAAATCAAAAAGTGAGGTTCCTCTAAAAGTTTCCATAAAAAGTTATAAAGCACAAAATGATGCCATGAAAAAGAAGCACTCATCAGCTTAACTGTTTGGTATCCTTCTTATAGCTTCTTAGCATATCAAAGATTTATTTGAAAAAAATAGCTATGAAAATCAGAATATAAGCAAGACTTGTCATCTATAGTTCATTTAGTAATTTTCATTAACTTTCTCTGTATATGCACATTATCCTCTTCCATCCTGGTGTCACTGCCACCAGTACAAGCAGGTATCAGGTAGGATCCCAGAACTGTCTTAACAGTATTTTTAAACCGCTCAAATGCTGTGGTTATCTATCTTTATCACACACAAATGTTTATGTGTAAAGGAATGTATGTAAAAGAAAACAAGAAATATATTAAGAAGTATGTGCAAGCCTCTGTTTTCGTTTCCAGAGCATAAGCTCAAAATTCTCCAAAGGCATAGATTTGTTTCTTCCCAGTGGGTCAGGAGGGGTATAACAAAGAAACAAAGAAAGTTGAAATGAATTAAAATCTCAGATTCCTTAGCCTCTTTTTCTTTGAGTAGCATACTGAAAAATCCTCTCAAAGAATGAACACCCAGGATACCTCATTACCAGAAGTAGAGAGGCAAATGAGAAAGGGTGTAAAGAAAAAGCAAACCCACAGCCTGAGAATAGATAAAAGGCCAGCAAAGTTCTTGGACATGGAATCACACAAAGGTTAGCCATTTGAGGATAAGAAATGAAATGAACCATTACCAATAACAATGATTGCCTTTGAGAAAAAGTGTCTGATTTTTGTAGACCAAGAAAAAGTAGTTGTAACTGACCTCTGGTTGATATTTGGGCAACAAGTGTCCATTTATTTCAATGCATGACTTACAAGTGCTGCAAATATATGAAGTGGCCCTGTGGACATGCCTCTTCAAAGATCTGGGGTGTCAAAGCAAGGCATTAGCAATCCTATTTTTCCAACAATCCCTGGGAGAAATGGTGATGGCAGCTACGCTGTTATTTACCTACTGCCTCTCAGACGCAATCCAACCCCTCTATACTTGGCTTTGTAACGCTGGGTGTCTACGAGCTACATTTCCCAGACTAACTGCCAATGGGAGGCACTGTTGGGAGACTACCGGGGAAAGAAAGGAAGAAAAGAAGCTCCCACTTCCAGCTCTTGTGTGTATCCTTCCAGCATCTTTTATCACTTTCAGAATCAGCCGTGTGTGAACTCCTCAGAAGTCCAAGCAGCCCCTGTGAGCCGGCCCCTCTTCCATGACAGTTAACTGTCCCCTTCTATTCTTCACTCTTGAGAGAGCAACGACCCTCTCTGCCACTTTAAAACTGCTGTAACTAGCACTTCATTACCCATTTTTGTAAACTGTTTCATGAGTCTATCACTGGGAGACAAGAAGGCAACACAACTACATGCTAATATACTGTGATAACTGATTTTTGAATCATGGCATTTGGGGACTGGCGCTATTTAAGTAAACTGTGGTAAGGGAAATTTGTGCACATCTTTTAACCTTGAATAATTTCGGAATTCCTCACCATATATACCTCTCAAGCCAGTTTCCCCCAAGACACAGAGCTCATTGGGAGTACCTGAAGCAGCCTTAATTCCTTGCAATACAAAAAGCTCAGCTGTCACTATTCCACAGGCTCCATGCCCCTTTAATTTAGGGCTCCAGGATATTTAGAAGCAGCTGGAGTAAAGAAGGGGAAATACCGAGGCTTTTCCCAGGATTCCCTATAACTAAACCAGACCAGATGAGAAGGTAAATCCAATTCACCTTCCCAGATGAGGCACTGGCAGTGGATGATGGAACTGTCCCGCATCCATTTTCATTATGACCTTCCTCTGGGCCTTCCTTTCCCCCAAGACAAGGAGCTCATGGACCTTCCTCTGGGCCTTCCTTTCCCCAAGACAAGGAGCTCATGGACCTTCCTCTGGGCCTTCCTTTCCCCAAGACAAGGGGCTCATGGACCTTCCTCTGGGCCTTCCTTTCCCCAAGACAAGGAGCTCATGGACCTTCCTCTGGGCCTTCCTTTCCCCAAGACAGGGAGCTCATAGGTGGTGTTTTCCAACCCCCAAGGCTTTATAAATAATTACTAATCCATTGAGTCATTGCTATGTCCCAAATAAATCCTTACTTTATGCGGTTTCATCAGATTTTCTCAATAGTTCGGTGAGAAAGGTGCTGTTTTTAGCTCCACTTTACATATGAGGAGACTGATATCTTTACTCCAATCATTTGCTGGAGGTCACACAATTACTAAACCCAGGCGCTTCCTCTCTCTACTTACCTTACGTTACTCATTGCTAGGAAGCAGTAGCAGGAGCCAAAGTTACCAACTCTTGCCCTGGGAAGATTTTCATTACTCCAGGCATCAAGACACAGCTTGAAAGAAATAAATAGTTCAGAGTTAAAAAAAAAGAAAGAGAAAAAGAAAGAAAAGAAAAACCCAAAATTTTCTGTCTTTTATTCCTGGAAAGCATAGACAAACACGTTTTTCTTACACAGGGTCTTTTTAATTCTGGTGTCAGGCTTTGTTATTTCATCTTTCTTCCCTGGTATTTTCCCTCTCCTCACTACCCCTTCCTACACGTTTATTATTAATAATTTCCCTTCTCTCTTTTCCAGAAAAGTCCAGAGCAGTCTAATCCATTTATCTTACAAACATTTTGGATGCTTATTATGAGCAAAGTACTTACATTTTGTAATGGACAATTACAATATTCCAGTTGTGTTTAGATTTGTGGGGATTGGTTGCAAATGACAACCAGCATCCCCCAGCACCTGACACCTGCCTCAGTAATGACCAAAAGCACTATCAAAACTGATTTAAAATACAGAATTTGTCTAGTTCCATGCGTTTCTCTCTGCCACATTCCACTTGGGCCTTGGTGACCACATTCTAGCATACTCTCATCACTGTTCTCACAACTGCTCTGCCATCCCTTTCCACGGTGCACCCTGAAATGTCTTATCAATTATAAACAAATTCCCTTACATTCTTAATCTCCTCCTTCCATTGACTCTTTTCCTTCAGTCTATAAAATGAGCTCATGTTTCTGCCATTCTAAAAAGAAACCACCACCACCTTTCCTTTACCCAGCAAGCTACCACACTGAATTTTGCCTTCCACTTTGAGTTTCCTACATTGTCTCCACCTAGCATCCCAATTACTCTTCATTCCACATCAGTATGTCTTTTCCTTCCATGAAACCACGTACAGACTTATGAACTGTCAATCCATCTTGACCTTACTTGACTTCTTATTTGATTAAGCCCCCACTTGCGAAGTTCTCTCCTTCACTGGTTTTTGTGACACCACTTCAGTTTGGTCTTCTTCTAGCAACTTTTTTCATCTACTTCATGGTTACCTCCTCCACCAGTCCTTGCAAATAATGGAGTTCACCATCCTTAGTCTTCCCTCTTTGAATGCTATGTGTCCTCATTGGGGAATCTCATTCTTATATATGGTTCCCAGCCCTATATCTGCATCCCAGACTTCTCTCCTGGGCTTCAGATGGCAGACATCTGCCGACAGGTTAGTTCGATTTTGATATGCTACAGGCCCTGAAGCTCAACATGTCAGAAATGTATTCAACTTCTTTTCTTTTTTACAAACCAGTTCCCAATCCCACATGCCCCACCTCACAACCATTCAGCTTTACTGCTCAGCCCAGAAACCTGGGGTTTCTCTGCCCTTGTTATGCTCAATGTCCTCCCTGCCTCCAATTCACCCTCCTTACCACTGCAAAAATGATCTTTCAAAACTGCAATTATAATCATTTAACACTATCCCACCCTCATCTCTGTCTTCCTTTCATTCCATCACCTTCTTTCTTATAAACTTTCAAACCTTTCAGTGGCAACACCACAGGATGAAGTTCAAAGTTCTTACCATGCTCTAAACCTTGTTTCTTTTCAGACTCCTATCCTTCTATTTTCCTTAAAACCCTTTACATTCTAACTACTTCATGCTTTTGTCACTCCTCTGACCACTTATTTTCATTAACTGATATTTATGCAAACTACTTTTTCCCCTAAATATCAAAAAAGAGAGTAGAAACACCAAAAAAGGATTATGAGATAGCAAGATGTTTGTTTACCCACTGGCATGAGAGGCTTAGGGCAGGAAATAGAAGAGCTGTGTTCAAGAGAGACAGGCTCTGAGCAGATGCTATACACTGGATCCCAGGAACAAAGATTGACAGAGTTGGAGAAGGGTCATTGACTTTCTCACACCTCAGTGCAGCTTTGGTGTCCTGGGTAGGGAAGGACACTATGAGGGTTACCAGTAAAGCAGTGTTTTAACAGAGGCCACATAGTGATAGAGGCCTTCGTGGAGAGTCCAGATGAATCTGGTAAGGAAGAATGTGAAGGGACTAGTTAAGACTAGATATTTAGGAGATTCTCAGGTATAACTGGGAAAGATGGTAAAAGGGGGATGCTATACAGCAGTTACACAGGTGAGGGCTATGCAGCAAATAATATTCCTACTTGTAAAGAAAACTGAGGTCATTTGATGGGAACTCTTTTAATTCCATTACCAAACCTAAAATCATAATGAAATTTTCCTTCTCTCCTTGTCTCCAGTTAGTCCTCCAGTGGACGACTTTTGTGTATTACTACCTAGGGGCAGTCCTTCTAATTGTGCTTTGGATCTTTTCTCATCCCATCTTTTGGGCACCGTAAACTATCATTATTGTCTACTCTGTCTTCTAATTGGGACGCCTTTCTGCAGATTTAAACATGATTAGGCCTCTGGCCTCCCTTTATCCCATCTGCCTTGCAAACTACTAATCTCTCTTCTATCCTTAAAACTCTTCTCAAAAAACCTGTCTATACTGTCTCCATATCCTTACCCTCATTTCACTCCTTAGCCTATCCATTTTGTCTCCGATATCCATCATTAAAAAGCAAATAAGCAAAACAAAATAAAAAAAGACAAAAACACATTCCAGGGTTATCAATGACTTCCTTATCCTAAAATCCAATGGACATTTTCACATTTCATCTTACTTTACCTTGCAACATTTAAAATTGTTGATCATTTCCTTATAAAACAAAGTGGGCTTTTTTTATTTTTTATTTTGGCCTCTATAACTCCCATTCCTGGGTTTTCTTCTACCTCTGTCATTGCCCCTTCTAATTTTCCTTTGCAGAATCTGTCCACATTATCTGGATTAAATGTAGAGTTCCTCACTCTATTCTTGATCTCTAGGAATTTCATGCTCCCTGACAGATTATCTGTAGTAAATAATTCTCAAATTGTGCATCTCTGCCTTGTAGCCACACTGGGTTTCTCTCATTCTTCAAATGCACATTTGGTCCCTCTATAGTACTTTTGTACAAAACTGTTCACTCCCTCAAGAATATGCTCCCCCATAGTAAACTCCTGCTCAGCTCTCATCTCAAATGAAAGATCACTTGTTATGGGAAGCCTTTCCTAAGTCAGATCCATTTGCTTTATACTTTCATGAAACTCTGTTCCTTCAGAGCATTTAAAATTTTGCTTTTGTTCTGTTTCCTTCCCCTTTTGGATGATTTCAACACTCCTGAACTATGGTAAAGGGCAGGAAGAGCGAGATAAGAATCAATTGTTTTACTCCTCACCCACCTTTTCATAGGTAGGTGAGCTGTGCCATTTCTCAGTCTGAAGTCCCTTTCAGGCAGCAATGCTGATGGGAAGAATTAACATGCAACATATATATAGAACTGCTTCATTTACTGGCACTGGTTGTGGTGTAACCGGTGAGAGAAATGTCTGCAGTAATTCCAAAAGTTAAGTGTGCAAACTCAATTCATTGCTTTTATATACCTCAAATACTTGTTCTCAAGACCTTTTTTTTTTTCTTTTGGTCGCGCCACATGGCATGCGGGATCTTAGTTCCCCGACCAGGGGACCTGTGCCCCCTGCAGTGGAAGTGTGGAGTCCTAACCATTGGACCACCAGAGAATTCCCAAAACCTCATTCTTTATGGGGAGCACACATCCAAGACGTTTCCCTAGATTGCACCCTAAAATGGGACTAGTTAGATGTTATTCTGCCTTTGTTTTTAAAACTAAACTTTTGATTTTGAGATAATTAAAATTCACATGCAGTTTTAAGAAATAATGCAGAGATCCCATTACCCTTTACCCAATTTCTGCTAATCCAATGGTAGTATCTTGCAAAACTATAGTACAATTATCACCACCAGTATACTTACGTTGATAGACGAGATAACACAGTTTGCATCACCATAAGAATCCCTCGTTTCCCTTTCACAGCCACACCCGCTTCCCTCCCTCCGCTACCACCTCCATAATCCCTGGCAACTACTAGTCTTTTCCTCATGTCTATAATTTTGTCATTTCAAGAATATTATATAAATGGAATTCACACAGTAGCTTTTTGGGGCTGGCTTATTTCATTCAGTGTAATCTCTGGAGATTCATCCAGGAGTGGCATGTATTAGTTTTTTTTTTACTGCTGAGTAGTATTTTCATGGAACGGATGCATCAGTAACCATTCACCCATTGAATGATGCGGATTATTTCCAGTTTTTTTTACTATTATGAATAAAGCTTCTATGAGCATTTGTGTACAGGTATTGGCGTGAAAATAAGTTAAATGCCCAGGAGTATAACTGCTAGTTCATATGACAGTTGCATGTTGAGCTATTTAAGAAACTGCCACACTGTTTTCCAGAGTGGCTATCCAATTCCCACCAGCAATGTACTGAGTATTTGTGATCCAGTTTCTCTGCATCCTTGACAGCATTTAGTGTTGTCACTGTTATACTTTGGCCATTCTGATAGGTATGTAGTGATGTCACATTGTGGTTTTAATTTTCATTTCCCTAACGGCAAAGAATGTTGAATATCTTTTCACGAGCTTATTTGTCATCTGAATGTCATCTTTGAGGAAATGTCTCTATGTCTTTTGCCTATGTTCCAATTGGATTTGCTTTTTTGTTTTGCTTTTTTTTTTTTTTTAATTTATTTATTTATATATGGCTGTGTTGGGTCTTCGTTTCTGTGCGAGGGCTTTCTCTAGTTGTGGCAAGTGGGGGCCACTCTTCATCGCGGTGCGCGGGCCTCTCACTATTGCAGCCTCTCTTGTTGCGGAGTACAGGCTCCAGACGCGCAGGCTCAGTAATTGTGGCACACGGGCCTAGTCGCTCCGTGGCATGTAGGATCTTCCCAGACCAGGGCTCGAACCCATGTCCCCTGCATTGGCAGGCAGATTCTCAACCACTGCGCCACAAGGAAGTCCCTTTTGTTTTGCTTTGAGTTATTGATATAATCTAGATACCAATCCTGACACATACTAGAAATGTGGTTTGCAAGTATTTTCTTCCACTTTGTAGCTTATCTCTTTGTCCTTTTAACAGATTCTTTCACAGAGCAAAAGTTTTAAATTTTGATGAAGTTCAATCTATCACACTTCTATGGATTAAGCTTTTGGTATCAAGTCTTAAGAACTTTTTTTGCCTAGCCCTAGGTTCCAAAGATTTTTCTGGATTTTTTTTTTCTTCCTAAAAGTTTTATAGTTTTATATTTAAGTCCATGATCCATTTTGAGTTGAGTAAGGTGTGAGATTTAAGTCAGGGTTCATTTTGTTTTTGCCGAGGGATGACCAATCGTTCCAGGACTGTTTGTTGAAAAGGCAATTATTTCCTCCATTCAACTGTTTTTGCACCTTGTTAAAAATCAGTTGGGCACACTCATGTGGGTCTACTTCTGTGATCTCTCTGTCTATCCCTCCCATCAAGAACACAGTCCTGATTACTATAGTTATAAGTCTTGAAATTGGATAATTTCACCCACTTGATTCTTCTTTTAAAAAAATCATCTTAGTTATTCTAGTTCCTTTTGGCCTTTCCATATAAATTTTTGTATGATCTTGTATCTACCAAAAAGAAAATTACTTATGTCAAACCTGCGTATCAGTTTGGGGAGAAGTGACACATTTACTACATTGGGTTCTCCGACCCATGAGTCTCTCCATTTACTTAGGTCTCCTTTTCTTTTTTTTCATCAGCATTTTGTAGTTTTCAGCATACAAGTCCTGTACACAGTTTGTTAGATTTACACCCAAGTATGTCACTTTTTCGCTTATTATAATTGGCACTGTATTTTTAATTTCAGCCTCCAGGTGTTCAAAGCTAGTATACAGAAATGCAATTGATTTTTCTATGTTTATAGTTTGCAGTACGCCATAGTTAGAAATGCACACAGGAAGGCCCTAATTGTTCACATTTGGAACGTTCCCAGGTCCAAATGGGTAAGCGCAGTCACAGGTAGGTTACATACATAGCACAGTAAAAACCTTGGGACATTGAATCTGGACGTTAGGTCTGCGTGGCGTGGCTTATGGCTTTATGTGATAAGCTGTGCTGAGGTGCTCTTGTGGCAGATAAAAGGGAGCTATTGGGGGGGGGGGCAATGTAACTCGCTCAGGTTGCTATCATCATCCCTTCCTTAAGTGGTTCCCCATGAGAAACACAAGCAGGACCTTGAACAGACGTGCCCTGGATACATGTTTTTCTATAAAATTTTCATGTCTTTTGATGCTCCATAAAGCTTATCAGTTGAGGAGAAAAATAAAAATGTACTACTTGCTTCCAGGCTGCTTCAGTCAGAACTTTCACAAATGCAGGACTAAATCTATAATCCATCCTCCTCTTCCCATCCTTGGCACCTTATATGGCTCTATTCTTTTGTGAGCACTCCCAATCTGGGGATTCTCTCCTTTTTCACTGGAGACCTTGACAAAACAAAATTTAAAAGACCTATTCCTTTTAGGTTGACCAAAAAATGGTTGGTTAGGATTATATTACATTTTTGTATATGCAGTTTTCATCCATTTAATATTATAAATATGACGTATGTGAGGGCTGTCATGACTAATAATCAGCTCAGTATTCAATATTTTTGTCAAGAGTTACCTGTTTGGTTTTTATGTAAATTCTTACCTCATTCAGACATGACAATTGTTAAATGCCAGAGATCTTCCTTTTTTATCATCATTCTTTAATTTCTGTTAACTCTGAATATCAACTTGATAAGAAAAAAGTAAAATATGAAGTTGGCATATTATCCAGTTATTTATCCCCCAAAAAAACCCTAAACAACAACAAATACCGCATTAAACTTAGTACAAATTTGAAAGCTATCCAACTCCAAACTTGCAGACGGCTATAACTTCTAAGTATTTCTTCCTAACACTGACTTCTAATAAAAAATACAGGATGTCCACGAAGTTTTAAATCACAGATGTTATTTTTTTTTTTTTAAATAGATTGGTAATGTCCCTGAAAATTCTGATTTAAATGAGATCTTAGGGACAAATAACATTTTAAGATTAAAAAATGGTTCAAAATATGAAAGACTTTAAAGGCTTACTTTTTTTGTGTATAATTTGTACTATATATAGGTATATATCTATATATATATATAATTCTTTTTAATAATTTTACCAAGTATCATTTATTAACCAAAGTCCTCTATTTTAAGCCAGAGACTTCTACTATTTCATAACCAGATCTCTTTAACTAGATTTTTATCAAAACTTATATACTGAGATGATAATGTATTTTCTTGTAGAAGCAGTGGAAGACAGGTTATTACCAAACTTATTTAACCCACGTTATAGATGATGGAAGGGATATCTGCAATGAAAAACAAACACAAAAAACAAATACTGCAATATTTATCATTCAATAAAAATAAATATGAAATGAACATGCTGAATGCTGGAAAAGTATATCAAATTAGATCAGGAGAAGAAATGTTCAGATGAAAACTGAAAATTATGGAGGGAAGTTCCAAAAACTTTCATTGGCTTTGGAAGTTGACAGTATAAGCACTTTATGTTTCTACTTGTGCAGTGCCCGAGGGCTGCAAGTTTTCCTTTCTATTCTATATTACTATAATTGATGCAAAATGCAAGACAATTTTAAAAAGTTAACAACTGCTTTTAGTAAGACTATTTTATTTTAAAATTTTTCAAAATATAAAAATAATAAACATTATGGATATTTAACAAACAAAACAACATAATTCAACTATAAATAATGAAAATGTTGACAACCTCACATAAACACGTAATACTATAAACATTCTAAGCATACAAGAGTAGTTTTCTAGTTCAAGTTTTACCATTTTCAGTTCAAGTTTTATTATCACTTTAAAAAATAAACAAAAAAAGCTGCTACAGCTTAACCAATTACTTTCGCTCCACTCAAAGAGCAGGGAATTTTTCCCCCATGCCAACACACATTCGTGAAATGGGATACTTATGGGCACAGGTATTAAAAACTGGAACAATCCAGTCTCCAGACAAGAAAGAACTCCTTTGGTGTTTTTCGGTTCAACAATCCACAGAAATTGAGTTAAACTAAACCACTATTAAAGGAAATCTTGTGCCAGACATGTTGTGAAGTAACATCATACTCAAAACAGGTTCAGGATTCTGAGAATCAAAAGTAAACATCTATGAATGCTTTGCTGATACTTAAAAATTGTATCTTAAGAACATTCACTAAGGTGCTGGAATGAAGTCTTGCAGATGTAGAAAACAATCTGCACATTAACACAAAACTTGTACAATGTAAATAATACCTCTTTAGAACTCATCAAATGTTCTATAAATATTTAAGAATTACCCTGCCTCCTGTTGAGTAAAAGACAGATGGGAATTTAAAGCAGAACAGGATTACACCATATTTTAGGACTAGAAAAGTTTTCCATTTGAAATGTGGAAAAACTGAGCCATGCTGAATGTATCATTTTTTTTATTCTAGTCATATTAATACCACTCCTTTTATCAAAAGAGCTAATGAAAAACTGAAGAAACTATTTTCTTTTGGGGAAGCTGGACACAAATTAGTATAATGTCATTCTCCATCTTATCTTTAAATTATGGGATGTTTCTAATTGGCGGGGCTCTTTACCCGACTCACCACAGACCACTTTTATAATTATGCTGCTAGATTAGATTAAGTTATAAGCAATCATAGATTTAAGCCTAGCAAAGTCTAGATAACAGGTTGAAAAATGATATTGAAAGGTTTTGTAGCACCAATGACTTTTTCCTAAGACACTTGAGGGGCTGCATCACTTTAAAGTATTATTTATCTTGTAAACAAGACCAAAAATATTCAATTGATCTGTATTTTGAGCACAAATATTTATAAACTCTATTAAAAAAAAAACAAATATAGCATGACTAGGGCAGCTAACAGTGTAAAATCTAAGTATATTGAAAAATATAAAGATATATAAAAGGCTTCCATAATGCAATCATGCAGAGGTAAACTGCTTCACTCAATTACACAAAAGTGATTCTGTACAGTTATCTACACATAGCTCCATAAGAATCCTCTTCAGGAAAATGAAATAATGAAAATCCCTATTTTTAATTAATAAACATATGGGAACTCAAATATGTACCTGACCTACCAGATCTCACAGCAATTTTCAAAAAATACAATGATCTCAATGAGAATTAAATCATCTCGACTTCTGATTCCCAATGGCATGTTCAATTTATTTTGTTTTTAATTTAAAAGCAAGGGGCAGCGGGGGAGGAAGATGAGAAAATAAAATTGAGAGTGGTGGGATATGATCCACATCTATTAACCAAAACTGTTAACAGCAAGTATGGTCTCTTCAGAGAATGTTCTTTGGGTTTTTAGCCCAGTAGGTTAGAACTATTCTATTACACAGGCAGAGAATCTTTCCTTAAAAAGAAAAAACTACTAAACTAATCTGGGAAAATATTTGTGAACTCCCAGCAGCTATATGTTTGTTCGCAAATGTGAACTAAAAGAGAAGTCCAATTTTTAAAATGCCCTGTAGGCTGTAAGGTCATAATTATGTTAAGAAGACCTTCCTTTAAACCAAGCCTACATTAACCATGCTGTCTCCAACTAACATGGATCAAAATAGATAACTTCCATTATGTCTGACGGGTTCATTCTTTTTTTCATGAAGACAAATACAATGCATACTCAAGAAAAAGTGCTTGCAGAATAGTTAACTTTGTACAAAAAGGTGAAAATATGAGCATGGCTGAATGGAACTAAAAAAAAAAAAAAAAACAAGGGAGGAAAGAATCAAGTATAATTTGGACTTTTCTAATAAGAGTTGCTATCAAGTGTAACTTCTGACTTCTCAAATGCTTATGAGAATCTATGAAGGAATACTAAGAAATTAATTTTCTGAAAACTTTACGGTGCCCATTATAAAGAGGGTATTTTGGGTGAATATTTAGAATAAAATTTAATCACACTCTTTATAAATAATTCCAAGCCATATTGCTTATAAATAAATAATACGGACATACACCTTTTAAGGCAGGAAAACTATAGTTTTAACAATGCTAGACACACACAACACTATTTCCCCTTGCTTTTAAAATTGTCTTGGTTGCAACTGAGGAAAATAAGGAAAAACTGTGTAAATCAGACATTTAATAGATATTTCTCAATATTTATAATCCACAGATCATTTTATACTACTTGAAAAGAAAGAAAATTATTCTCCTTGTTTATTTTGAAGAGTTAAGAATTTTTTTTTTAATTATTTGGAAAAAAAAAATTATTTGGGTAAGTGGCCTTGGCAGCGACTTCAATAAGTATATTTAGAAGAAACAGGCAAGTTATCACCATGTGAAAAAAGTATTTTACTAATTGCTCAAAATTATTTTAAGTGACTATCCTAACTCCAGAAATGTATCCTAAAAACCCAGGAAAATTAAAGCCAAACCAAGGTTTAACTTTTTAATCATTTTCATCATTCTAAATTGTTCATGCTAATGAACATAGTATCATGGCTTTATAGACTTCCTAGACACAATTTCAATTTGGCTGAGATTGAAAACTTATCTCATGTTAGGAAAACCAAGGGGATTTTCTTTTTTATCCTTCTTAGACTGTTTAAAAATAAATGGCTATAAAGGGGAGAAAACATTTAAGAATAAGGTCAGACAAAGCACACAGTCAGATTTACTTCTGGACTCAGATGTACCCTAAAAGAACTGTAAAGATAAAATGCTAATTATGGTACATGTAAACATCTATTCAAAATGATAAAGGGCAAACATAAAACGATAGTATCATATTATTATAACAGTCGTCTCCAGACAGGAACAGGTCTTGCTGTTGTAGTCACAAAGCTAAATTCAGGCAATGATGATCTCTCTCTGCTGGAAAAAGAGAAGACTATTAAAAAAAACTGTGAAAACAGTAAATAAATCTAAAAACTGAATCATACCATACATTGCCCTCCAATTTTTTTAAACATTAAATAAAATCTGAGAAAGGAATCAAAATGAAAGTTGCAGACAAATTTCACAAAGATCAGCCTTGGGTTAAAATGATTTAACAAAACCTCTCTGCATCATGCTTCACTGAAACATTAAGCTGCAAAGATCACAGCTCTGCAACATGGTTACAATCTAAAACTTTTGATTAGGAAATGTCATAACTGACCACATAGTAAACTTTTATCAGTGTGGGTTGGCAAAGTAGTAATTTTAAGAAATCACGAACAAATTCCAAAATATTGATATAAAATAAAAGCAAGAACAATTGTCTTAAGTTTCCCAAGGACTTCATTTCCTTAAACTCCATGTGATAACCGTTTCATTCTTCAATCACACTATATGACATAAAATACTATACTAAGCATAATGATTAACAACAAAAGTAAATAAAAAGGAACATATCAAAATGAGACAGTGGTTCGTATACAAAGGAAGACTAACTTGGATGATTGGGAAGATGAGAGGATGGATGAAGCAAAGTGACAGGGAGGGAGGGATGAGGAAGAAGCAAATATAATAAATTGATACAAAAAAGTAAAATAAAAATGCTTTTAATTATACTGAGTACATAATACTGATAAACTGCAAGAAAGTTATTAACCAAATTAGGAATTTTTCTACTGAACAAGTATGAAATTTTTCTTTGAACAAGTTTTCATTAGAAATTACTGAGCATGTCAGTCATGTTCACCAAGGTTTCTTCCTTTCTTAGGTCTTTTAGATAGCTATTTTGGAAGATAATCTGCTGTCATCTGATAGGTATACAATGATCAGAGAGAAAAAATCTACTCTTTTCTAAAAGCCTATATGCTATATACATACCTCAGAGCAACTAGCCAGTTCAAGAAGTTAACAAGAACAAGGTAGTTCCTGAGATCTGGGAAAAGGACATTTTCTTTCTGCCTTACAAATAGTGTATGCTGACGATTTATTCCTAGATTAAATTTCTGCTTTAATTATAGGGTTTCGGAAGAATGAGAAAAGCCCTGCGAAAGACCAAAAGGTGAACTAACCTAATAAGCCAGAACTTTATGCAGGACATTTTTGTTTTAAAAGGCTAAAAGACTTCTTGTAAGGGAAGAAAAAAGAAAATCTTACAAATATTTACATAAATTCTGGAAGGACTAAAACTGATTTTCTATAATTAGTTCACACTATAGGTAAGGGGAAAAAAAGAAAGAAAATATAGACTGATAAAGTTTGTATAATACTCTACAATAGCCATTGATGTTTCAACATACCAAACAAGCAACTGTTTGCCTTCTTTTTGTAACCCTTAGAGCCAGTGATTAGTGTTCCAAGTAAGACTGAAAATACAGTCCCCATAAAACAGTTCTAGTAACAAGAAATTTCCTTCAATTAAGCTCAGCCATACTTTCTACAGGTAATCAGCTAAAACAGTGAAGTCTTATCTTTATAGTAAACTACTGTTTGATACATTTGATCATATTACAAAATAAAACAAGAGCTATGGAATACTCTCCCATTCATGCAACATGGTTTCATTAAATGCTTGAGTACTGGTTAAATACTAAAACTAATTTTTAAATGTTACAATTATCCAATAACAGTTAAAGCAACACTGCTTATGTAGAGACAAAATATTGAGTGAAATATGTAAAATGACAACTCAACCATCCCTTGAGGTAATCCTAATCAATCTTTTAAACCAATGATATATAATTTCATTCAATTTTTTCCTGGAAAAAGTAGCTACCTACATCTCAATCCCTTTTTCACTCCCACCTCAGCCCAGATCTATACTACAGCAAAGAACTTGTTAGAACTGCAAAATTTAAAAGCGTGTATCAAGTTTCAGGTAGCATACTGTAATAAGAAAGAGTTTTCAACTTTAAGTTTGGAAGTGAAAGGAAA
Organism: Balaenoptera musculus; assembly: GCF_009873245.2. NCBI lineage: Eukaryota > Metazoa > Chordata > Mammalia > Artiodactyla > Balaenopteridae > Balaenoptera > Balaenoptera musculus. The sequence goes on from NC_045802.1 coordinate 52,599,233, forward strand.
AGTTACAAGCAAGAAGAAAAAGTGTGAATACAGAAGTTAATCTACACTTCCTAGGTTAAAAGGAATTTGGGTAGCAAAGGCAAACATTTGGGAACACTATATACAAAACTGTACCAAGTACACACTGTATGAATTATCATAACCAAATCTAAGTTGTTTCCACTGATAAGATGATAGAAACAGCAACAGCAACAACAGGTAGGGAGAATTGGCATAGATATGTTAAATTGTTTTAGATCAAACACTAATATATCACCAGGGAAACTAAAGACGTGAAACAGACCTTAGAGATCCTCTAGTCCAACCCCTTTCATTTTACAGACAACGAAACAACTCTGGATAAGTTAAGAGACTTGTCTAAGGCCAGAGAGTCAAGTTACAGAGCTAGGGACCAAAAGCTAAATCTCTTAACCCTTGTCCAGCACTCTACACTAGCTCATCTTCGGATATAAAAAATTAACGGGATGGACTAGATTAGTGGCTCTTGACATCTCTATTCTTACACACTGATAGAAACCAAAAGGTGATTTTACTCCTGAAGGGACAACATTTAATACTCCAAAATTTTAATAGCCTACTAATTGTTATGGAAATTCCACTAAGACTACGTGTATATTCCTCCATCAGTATCTGTAACCCCCACTGGTGCAATACTTAACAGTATCAATTGTTTACTAAGACGGTCCCAATGACTGAGAAGACCTTCAAGAGAGATTTTTAGAAAACTGATAAGAATTAGCAAGGGAGGTAATTGTCACTCCATTGTTGGAGATTTAAATATGCATTCATCCATTAATTCATCCAACAAACAACTGAATGCCCACTATAAGCCAGGCTTTATGATAATCACTAGAGATAAAAAGATGAATAAGACATGGTCCCCTTCCTAGAGGAGCTTGTAATCTAGTGGGGAAGACAGACATATAAACCAGATAAATTATATTACAACATAAGTACTGTAACAGAGATATGAACAAAGTGCTGTGTTAAAAGGGATGGTTAAGGTATGAACTGGCTAATGACCAAGAAGTCTACTAATTTTGTGTAACAACTACCACATTTATTGTGAACACAATCTCATGCCCAATCAATAATTAGGAAGGAGGTAGCAATGTAGGGTTTAACCAAAAAGTTGGCACTGAAATCAGAATGCCTGCATTCAAATTTAGTTCCTTCTCTTACTTACAGCTGTCACTTTGGGCAAGGTCATTCCATCTCTATGGCCTAAGTTTCCTTATCTGTAAATGGGAATTAACACTACTTCAAAGGATATCTTAAGTTTTAAACGAGAACACATGAAAGTACATGTAGAGTACTAGTAATTTATAAACATACTCATTAATTTGAAAAAATCCAATAGCAATTTCATACTACGTAATATTTATAATTAAAATCATATAATGATAATAAAATATAATTATGGACCTAATGAATGTTGCTAATATTTAATCCCATACTGCAGGACCCTATCAAAACATACTTTTCTTCTGATTCATTCAAAGCACATGGTGTAAAACATTTAATTTTAGGTTACTACAGGAATTTAAGATTAGGGAAAGTGATTAGCTATTTATGGGTTTAAATAAAGAGTATGTGATTTCAGTTACAGTATAGAGGGAATTTTACAATAATTGCAAAACATCATGCTAAAATTTACTAATCATATTATAAAGCCAAAATCAGCATGGAGAATTTAACTGGCCTTTGCAAGATTTTCTTCTTTATAATACCTGTTTGGTGTAAAGAGAAGAAACGTGAGCCTCTGCCAATTTGGCATCTTCACGACTACTAAAAAGAAAAGAAAACAAAACTTACCTAATGAATCAGAATAGCACATAGTCAACATACAGAGACTACATCAAAATATATCACAGCTCTAAGTAGAGTAAAGAAGTTTCAAGTAAAGTCACTATTTTGACAAAAGAAATCTGATAGTGAAATTTTAAATATAAACATGTGCAGTCAACTGCAAGCCAAAACATTCCTATGAAATACTATTAACCATCAAGAATATATATACAACCTTTAACCCCTAAGTGTGGGAAGAAAAGAAAAAGAGGAACAGCATCCACTAGCTACTCCATTGGCAAAAGACTATGGTGGTGAAATTACAGTCTGTGATTGTGAGGACCCCAGTATGGGAAGAAAGTAATTTTTTTTTATGTGACTTTTAATATAATCACTATATTCTCAGGAGGGGTAGAACACTTGCAACCAAAGGGATAAACTGTAAAAGATAAATATGTAATCTCCCACCCTCCATTCTACAAAGAATGCATTTATTTCCTGGAAACTGCTGTATCAACTTTCAATGATCATGTTCACTTGTCAGAGAAAGCCACTTAAAAATCACAATATTGTTGCAAATGTCAAAGACTTTTTATACAAGTATAGGAAATGCACACTTAAAATGTCAGACTGGAACACTTACCAAACAGTGTTTTCCTAAAGTAGTATCTACAGTACATTTCTTTATTCATACATCTTCAAATGGTCAAGTTTTCTTTCATACATCCAAAATGTAATGTGATGTTTTCTTATTCACCAAATGTTAGCTCTACTTGAAGTCTGGTTCCAAACTAATCAGCCTGCTTTTAATTTAAGACATCTGTTGAAAGTTTATAGGATCAAACCAAACTGAAGTGGTATAAATTTTAAACAATGGATTGAACATTATTGTAAAGGTACTGGTAACCATTATTATTATTAAGAATAAGTTAGTGATTATAGCTCCTTTTGTGATAATTGGGGGGAAGGGTAGATCACCATCTGGAATGGTCTATTTAACTTTTTTTTTTTCTTTTCTTTTCTTTTTTTTTTTTTTTTTTTTTTAATTAATGAACATTGTCTTTTTTTTTTTTTGTCATTGCTTTTTTCTTTTCTTTTCTTTTCAAGAGACCATTCCACTTTATTTTTAACATCTGAATGCATAAGGACTCAAATGCAAAGCAGTCATACACCGTTATCATTAAAACCCATATGGTAAAATACATACACAAGTCCAACAAAAGGCTAATACATAGTAAAGCCTAAGCATACTACTATGTAATATTATGAATACATAACTTGGAGACTTTAGTTAGAGTACTATGTTACCTACTCATTTTTGAAAACATTCATTAAGATTTTAAATGCAAATTCATTCCTTATTTGGAGTAAAACAAAATCCTCTAAGTTATAACAAGTATTGGTCATTAAGTCTTCAGACCTATTCATTAAATTACAAAGAACCCAAAGAATTCTGTAATGTTCAGTAGAAGTATGTAATAAAAACATTGCATATGTCTAGTGTGATGTCTTTACCAATTGTTTACTGAAATAAAACGCAAACATCAATCTTTCAAAATACAGGATTCAGAAGGTAGTTTTCTTCTCTTTTGTCTATTTGTGAAATTCATCTTCATCACATTTTACCAAAAATTGTTTTTACAAATATGTAAAAGTACATTAGATAATACTAATGAAACACAGGTAGAGTTCTATCATATGCAGATCAATGATCAGTCAAATCATCTTCTCCAAGAGCGAGATTCATTGTCCTCTTCTTCTTCATCATCATCTTGAAGTAATGAATCATCCACCAAAGACTCTTCCTGAAACTTTAGGTTAAAATGCATTTAGGAATTTACCCAAAAAAAAAAAAAAAAAAGAAAAGAAAAAAGGTGACACTTTTAAACACTGATTACTCTCAACAGAGTCGAATACAAACGGTATTTCTATAGCTAGAACATTCAAGAAACAAAGAAAAGCAATCTTCACTCAATGGTTTCTCAATACTATCTATTCTATCGCTTGCACCAAATAGACACTAAAAAAATATCAAAGTAAGCCTTTGTACATGCCGTTTTTCCTGCCTCTCTTTATCAAATTATGCCATCTTCTATACCTACAAAACATTGCTCCACACTTTTTTTTTTTAAAGAAAACATCAGTAAGTCTTCTCTGACACTAAATCAACCAACAGTTTGAATAAAGTTTATCAATATTTATATTTTTCTGCTGTATGTAACAAACATTTTCTTTTATAGCATTCTTTTCTTTTCCCCATTCCCTTCATAAAAGCTTCTCAGACTACTTTTCAAACTTTTCAAAATACCTAATACCAGGAGCTCTCCTGCTTTTCTCCCCATTCAATTCAAACTCATGGAAGGACAAAGGTATAATCTAAAATATAAAATGACAAATCATGTATATGAGTTTCAAAATACACATTTTATTCTTGCATTTGACTATGGATATGTATAACAGCCTTGAATGCTCTTCAAACAAAATGAAGTGCCATTATGAAAATCTAACCAAGGTAAAACCATGGAACCATTTAGTTTCCCACCTTACCATTTCATTCCTTAACTTCCTTCACAACTTTTCCTACAGCTTACTTCATGATTTAACAAAACAGAGGTTGCGTATCTTTAGGTTTTTGGGTTTCAAAGGGCTCTCCACTTCAACTGTTCTTCATGCTCCACCATCTCAGCCATCAGACTACCTGATGTTTTACCCAAGAAAAAATGTACTCTTCCACACCTATACCTCTGCCATTTAAAAATGCCTCTCTCAACTATACTCCCATCCCAGCTCTTGGTTATGAAAAGCTTTTTTGATCACTCAGAGTTCAGCTCCACTGCCACCACCTCCTTCAAGATCTTCTGGAAAGAAACAATCACTCCTTCCTCTGGGTTCCCACAGCATATGTTCAAAATCTTTATTTACCATATCAGTCTGCCTTTTATTATAATTAGTTTCTTATGTGTCTGTCACCACCCCCTTTTCCATATTATAAGCTCCTTGATAACAGGGACCGTGTCTTATTCATTTTTGTGCCTATCACAGTATCTACCATATAGCAGGCATTCATTCTAATGAACTAAAATGATAAGAATATAAAATGAAACCTGAAATGTTAATAAAGCAACTGATAGAATATATACTCTAAACTTAAAATATCACAAGATTTCCTGTGGATAAAAATCTAATGAATAATTAATGTTTTCTAAGAGTAAATGAAAACTGATGAGTATATATATGATTTGATTTTCATATATTCTTTTTGGATTAACAATCCACAGTTCTCATTATACAATTAAAATTTAAAGTTGTCTGCATTTATCTGATATCCCCTGCCTGGAGATGGCTCAGGAATAAAAGTTTTATGTTAAAATCACAGCCATAAAATCACATTTATATAAAAATGTAAACATTTAAGGGTAAAAACAAGTGGAAAAAAAACATACCTTCCTCTTCATCAGGTTCAACTTCTTCTGTTTCAACAGCTGAAATATTAGTTATTGGTTTATTCCAAGCCAGTTTTAGATCCTGCCCTTTGAAACGAGCTCCATGAACTGCAGCCTAAAACAATTAAGAACATTGGAATATAGAACATTAATAATTTGTAAAGAAAAAAACGAAATGTTATAGTACCTAATATTTAAATTAAATAGCTAAAACACAAGTGAAAAGACAGTTGTCTATTTTTGCTTTGTGGTTTACTTCTTTATTTACTATTTATTATTGCAATTTATAATGTACTTTATATTGTTATTTACTTCTAAAACCAGCCTAGTGTTTGTAAATTCCTTTATAAAAAGAAAACAGGAACAATTTCTCATAATCGAGTAGAGCTATTTCACTACTGGCCAATATCTGACTAGAAGAACTATGTCTCCATGTCTATAGTAAAAGGATAACTGCTATTCAAGGCAACAATCTCAAAGCACTTCAAGATTATGGCTGTAGATCTTAATTCTTGTTAATTCACAAATGGCTCATATAATAACTAGAAACTAGAAACCTTTAACAAATATAAGAATAATTTTGCATGTGTATTTTTAAATTACATCAAATAATCACAAAATACCATAAAATGTCTGATGTATCACTATTACAAAATATAAATATTTTGTATATGTTAAAATGCAAAATGAAGAAGAAAAAAACAAACAAACAAAAACCCTGAACTTTTTCTATTGAAAACTAAAGCACTTCCCTACAAAGCTTTCAGACCTGCATATGGGTAAAACTGAGTAAAACAGTCAAGGTAACTGAGTAAACAGTCAAGTCTAAGTACTTGTTACATTAAATGGCTGGTTTTAGAAAGAATGCTTCAAATTAAAGTAATGTGAACTAACATAAGTCAATGTTAGCAACATACCAAAATAACTCATAGTCACAAAAGATTTATAGCACAATCTCAAAGTACAGCATAATGTGAAATGTAGAAACAATTACATGTTCAATGACATTTGACTATGAGTTGCGTGATATTAAAGTCCCCAGTATAAATTTTAAACCTGCACATATAAATTTATGATAAATTAAAATATTTCATGCCTATTAAAATGCAGCTCAGGAGTTTTTTAGTCCATGACCCTATCATGTCATATAACTAAAAAATTTTAAGTACTTATATATAATATTTAAGGCCAGAAAACAAATTGTAATTTTTTTGAAGCTCATAACTATTACATAAAAATATATTCCTTTAAGGAATTCCAATTGTCTCATGCAAAATGTCTACTCATAAAACTCATGTTTTCATCCAGCTAAAAAAGGCAAAAAATGTAAGTGATGTTTTTTTGTAGTAAGTTCTTCAAAAATTTCTTATGGGGACTTCCCTGGTGGTGCAGTGGTTAAGAATCCGCCTGACAATGCAGTGGACACGGGTTCGAGCCCTGGTCCAGGAACAACCGACATGCCACGGAGCAATGAAGCCCATGCATCACAACTACTGAGCCTGTGCTGTAGAGCCCACAAATCACAACTACTGAAGCCTGCGCGCCTAGAGCCGTGCTCCGCAACAAGAGAAGCCACCATAATGAGAAGCCTGTGCACCACAACAAAGAGTAGCCCCTGCTCGCCACAAACTAGAGAAAAGCCCGCGTGCAGAGTAACGAAGACCCCAACGCAGCCATACATACATACATACATAATTTATTTACTTATATATTAAAAAAAAATTCCTTATGACCTAATTTTTGTAAATCTCTATATTTAGCACACACTTCAAATTTATAAGGTGAATCTACAACTCTCTCAAGTTTTAATTTTAAAATTATTTACTGGATGCTATCATCCAGGCTCTGTTGTTCCATTTACAGAGCATAGGCAGAGTAGATTTAGCATAAATCTAAGGGTCCTAGGATTTTTAGAATGCTAAATGAGCTCTGGTTTCAACTTCAAGTCATCAGCTACATTAGCTCCGAACAAGAGTGTCAGCCTGACCTTTGAAGCTTTGAAGCCAGGCATTGACTTCTCCTCTCTAGTTATGCATGTCCTAGATGGCACCTTCTTCCAATATAAGGCTGTTTCATCTACATTGAAAATCTGTTGTTTACAGTAGCCACCTTCATTATCTTAGCAAGATCTTCTGGATAACGCACTGCAGCTTCTATATTGGCACTTCCGTTTTTATATTACAGTGACAGCTTCTTTCCTGAAAACCTCATGAACCAAACCTCTGCTAGCTTCAAACTTTTCCTCTGAAGCTTCCTCATCTCTCTCAGCCTTCACAAAATTGAAGAGAGTTAAGGCTTTGCTCTGGATTAGACTTTGGCTTAAGGGGATGTTGTGGTTGGTTTGATATTCTATCCAGACCACTAAAACTTTCTCCATATCAGCAATAAGGCTATTTCATTTTCTTATCATTCATGTGTTCACTGGAGTAGCACTTTCAACTTCCTTCAAGAACTTTTCCTTTGCATTCACAACTTGAATAACTGGTGCAAGAGGCCTAGCTTTCATCCTATCTTGGCTTTTGACATGCCTTCCTCACTAAGCTTAATCATTTCTAGCTTTTGATTTAAAGTGAGAGATGTGTGACTCTTCCTTTCGCTTGAACGCTTAGAGGCCACTGCAGGGTTATCAACTGGCCTCATTTCAATGTTGTTTTATCTCAGGGAATAGGGAGGCCTGAGGAGAGGGAGAGAGATGGGGAATGACTGGTCAGTGGGAGCAGTCAGGACACACATTGATTGATTAAATTTGCTGTCTTATATGGGCATGGTTTGTGGTGCCCCCAAATAACCACAGATCACCAGAACAAATATATAATAGAAGAAAGTTTGGAATATTGCAAAAATTACCAAATGTGATACATACAGTGAGCAAATGCTATTGGAAAAATGGCGCTGACAGACTTGCATAATGCAGGACTGCCACAAACCTTCAATTTGTTAAAACAAACAAACAATACCTGCAAATTGCAGTAAAGCAAAGCACAATAAAACAAGGTATACCTGTATACGTGTGTGTGTTAAAAACCATATAGTACAGAATTAAATGGGAAATATCAGTAGGATGTGTATGTATATGTGCACGTGTCTATATGAACCTATGCATTTTTTTCCCCACTCCCAGCTCTTACCACTGAAAAAGATTAGTTATAGTAACAAACTCAGTAGTAATGAGCACCCCTAGTACTCAGATTGTGGTCTTTAAATACCTTTCCCAGTAAAAAGAACCAGAGCTCCTTAGAGAAATGGCCAGTTCCTGGTCTGGAAGAGAAAATTTATAAGACGAACCTAGAACACCTTTTCATACCAGAAAGCAGAGAAAGTATCATAACCCACTAGAGTCCTGTCAGAAGAACTAACAAACCTATATACTAGCCACTAGCCAAAGATGGGACATCAATAACTGAGAACAATGGATCAATACCCATGAAATGTTTAAATCTATGAATTTATAATTCCACAATACCAATCAAGTTAAATCAAAATATGAATCTTATTCTGGATCCTTAAAGGAAGTAAGTAAAATATTTATAAGAAAACCAGAGAAATGTAAATGCTGGTATTTGGTAATACTTAAGAAATATTAATCATTTTTAGGTGTGATAATAGTATTGTTTTATTTTTTAAGGCTCTAATATTGAGAGAACAGGTTCAGTATAAACACTTGAAAGGTTTACAGCTGAAATGATATGATGACTGGGAATGGCTCCAAAATAAGGAGGCAGAGGGTGTTAGTGGGTGGAATACAGACAAATAAGATTGGCCATAAGTGGATAATTGCTGAAGCTTGATGATGAGTGTGTAGAGGTTCATTTACAATTTCTCTCATTTCTATGCTTTGAAGTGTAAATAAAAAGTCTGTTTAAAAGCTGAAGCATTTTATTCATAGGCTTGCTCTAGACATTTGCCTATTTAGTCTTGCACAGTCATTCAAAGTTTGTACCATATTAGGACGCAAGGAAAGCAGGCATACACAGTGACAGAAGAAAAAATTTAAAAAAGGCTTTGAAGACCTGACAAATGAAGGAAAAAAAAAAAAGTATGAAAAGTAGTTATGAGGTAGGTTCCATATCTTACATGGAAAATGATTCTGGAAACAATTAACATTTAGAAAAGGCTGGATTAAGCAAAATTAAACAGGTGTGTTTGCCTTTTGCCTTTTCAAGTCATTGAGATTATAATTCTAAATTGAATATACAAAATGCAGCTCTTCATAAATTTACTGACAAGAGAATCCTTTGCTAGAGGAGCTCCTATAGAACCAGTGTTCTGTTAAAAACACTGTGGGGAAATCTGACCTAAGGCCAGAAGAGCTAAAGCTGCAAGCCTAGTGTACCTAACTTTTTTTTAGTAACCATAACGATAAAACTATCTATAAAAGAAGGTTAAAACCAAGTTTATTAATGTTTGTAATAACCACAGTATACAAGGTTTAGGCAGGAGTTACATTAAAGGACCACAAAAGTATGTAAAATCTGATTTTTAGAACTTATAGGGAAAGACTGCATGGCCACTGTCTCACAAGCTTCAGACTTAGATTTACTAATTCTCATAGCACAGTGCCCATCACATAGCAATACTTAGTAACCATTAAGTAAATCAGCAAGAACACACACACAAAGACTGTGAGATACATGATTTGATTTCTCTTGACTGAATCCACTTATACATTTACTTCTTGCTGTAAATTTACTATTTACTCAGTCAGCCCCATAACGTCTACTCTTCATGTTGCACTATCCTCTATGAATCCAATTTTGTGCTTCTATCTTCAGGTCTAAAGAATGAGAGTTTTGAAATCACTCTATCTTGTTTGTATTCAGTTTCACTGATTTACCAATCAATTCTCATTCTTAAACACACACACACACACACAAATATTAAAAATAGCTAACATTAAGAGGATTTACTATGTTCCAGGCACTGTTCTAAGTATACAAGTTCTGAATCAGTGAATCCACACAACTACTGGGAATTGAGGCATGGGTGTCAAAAACGCAACAGTAGAACAAGATTCTCTTTCTTTTTGATATAAAAAGCTATATACCCTCTTTGAGTCTGGGACTGTAGAGTTTCATCTTTGGGACTGATTCTTATAAAATAGGAACTTAACTATTCCTATTCTAAAACTGGATCCTGGTTTCTTACAAAAGTATAGGAACAAGTCAGAGTAGGAAAACTAACATTCTAACCAGTCATGGGAAGAGGTTACTTTTTTCTGTCCTGTTTGGGTACTTATGCACCTTTAGTACATTAGGGGTGGTGAAAGACAAATTGGAAAACAGAAAATAAAGCAGCAGGATCCATCTTCTAACTAACCAGAGTCAAACCTTAATCATCTTAACCTAAAGCTAAAATGGTTCTGTTTATATTATTACTCCTTAAAATACTTCAATCTCTTTTCTGAGGAAAATTTCTTACTTTTCAGTCATATTTGAATGTCTTGATTATCTTATTCCTGTACTTTCCTTTGAAATATTATGTATCTATTGAGTTAAGGAAATAGACATACATTCAGTCATCTAATACAATGATTCAGAAATTATGAACAATGAAATATTTGGAAATAAACATTAGCAAAGGTTTACAATTTTCTTTTCTTGGGAAGGACTATCCTTTTCCTTGAGTTTATATCCACCTACATTTGGTATTAAATTTTTCTTTATTTTATATAATGATGGTGATGGTACAATTTTTTTTGTACTTTTTAAGCATTCTTTTTTTTTTTTTTTTTTTTTTTTTTTAAGCATTCTTCCTTGACAAAATTAAACACTGGCAACCTAATGTCAAACACACTAGTTTTTAAATTCCGAAACCTCACTGTTCCCTAAAATCCAGAAGTTTGAAAAACACTATTTTAGCCTATATTCTGCTTGTATAAGATTAGCTTCAACTTAATTTTCTATCCTCTTCTAAAATAGAATGTTACAAAATTTTAAGAAATTTTTTTGGCTTAAGGAAATGTTTATGTTTAACAACTTCTATAACCTAATTCCAAATGTTTATCCTAGCAATGGTAGTTGTTCCTTTTAGTTTGTTAAGTAAATCCAACTAAAATGGTATTTGCCCTGAAAAGCTAACTCTCATCAGATCTAACTTAAGCTAAGTTATTCTGCCACTTATTCACCTTCATATAATCACTGTTTAAAATCTTTCTTTATACATTAACCCCTGGCCTTTGAAATGACTGCTATTCATTTGGAAGATATATACATAGTATAAAAATATATATTAAAATTTACATCTGAGATAGAAAAAGCAAAACCCAAGAAGATATACGTCAACAGGTCCTACTTATCAAAAGCAAAACATCCAAAAATTATTTAAGAGGCAGGAGGGTTTGTTTTTTTTTTTTTTCTCTCAGCCACATAAGTAAACAGGGACAAGTAGTAATATATATTTTTAAAGTAGTTACTAAATTCACAAACTTGTAATACTGTAACCATTTGAACATAACAATTACCATTGTTTTATAATAAGACTACTTCCTAGAAAATAAATAGAACATAAAAAGATGGTACTCAAGCTACCTATCCAACATTACACTGAAAACTGTCACTGAAGCTGTCATTTAAAGGAGGCTCATTCTTAACTTATATTCAACAATACCTCTCAGAGAAAACTTGATCAAAAATCTACTTTTTCAATATAACATGTATACATATAAGCTTATAAGAAAGTTTTAAACTCTCATCAATTATAGATTACCTTTTATTTTCACAAAAGACCTTTAAATAGAAGATTTCTTAAAACTTAATAAAACTCTAGGATGAGGAATTCCTATTCTATAAAAACTATCCACTACCCACCCGCTTAACCCTGAAACTATGTTATTCTAGGGCCCAGTTAAACACTTTTCTTGAGACTTAATCAGACCAACAGTCTTTTTTATAGGCTGCAATGCGCCAAGAGCAACTCCTACCAGGTAAGTTCCCAGCAATGTACCGGCAGGGAGTATTCACTACAAAGAGAATAAATCAATTTAGAAGATTTTCAAAACTTAGTTAGACCACAATCATCTTAAAACTTCTGAAAACCATCCTACTCTTCCATTCACATGAGGTTAACTGTTTGGAACGTTTAATGCATTTTTCCAAGGTCAAAATGGTACATCTATTTCTCTGCAATCTTGAACAAAGAATACACAGGGCTAAAAATGTTCCGATGAACCTGTTACACCTCGCACTCATTTTCCTTTTTTAAATCTTTTAAACCCAGAAGAAAGACAAGGCTGCATATACTTCTGGTCATTCTTTAGAAAGATAATTCAAGATACACATTTTAAGACAACTATACTAAAAGGACCCTAAAAGCTAGCGCTATATATTCCTGTCTTGGGCAAAAAGTTGTAGATGCCTAGTTGCGGGTATGCTGAGCTACGGACACTGTAGGGTTCAGCCAACTGGGACTAGGGAGCAGCAGATGAGGGATGGTTAAGAAGAGCAGTCATCAGGATTCTAGCTCCGCTTGTACCTTACCCTTCACCACTCATTCTGCCAAAGCAGACTTGTTCTGGGCCAGCTGAGAAAGGGATAATGGAAAGTGGAGTGGCCCTATCTCCTATGAAAGAGAATAGAAGAATTCCTAATGTCTCAACAGAGTACAACTTGACGTTCAACTTGGTGATTAACTATATATTCTAAATATTCATGTTATATATAAAACTGCCTAACTACTTTAGGACATTCTTTGTAGCCATGAATTCCACTTCCTATGGTCTATCTACTGTCACAGTGTAGTTCTTTAGTAAGTCAAAAAAAATTCATTTATATTAAAACTTAGAGGCAATATTTATAAAACATTTAATCTGAATTTCAATAAATTAGAATATTATAATACTTACTGCTTCAGCTTCTGCTCGCGTCTTGAATGTAATTACTGCATGAAGTGAAGAGTCATCAATCTGACAATCTTCAATTTCACCATATTGCTTTAAATTAAAAAAAGTATTCCTCCAAATAAATATTTTTAACATCCAAAATCCTAAGGTTTTTAAAATATTAAATACCAATAAATATAACCCAGAATGCATAACAATTCAGGGTGATTAGCAGAAAGAAATTATGATACTCATTTTAGTATGTAATATTGTATGATAAAGGGTGTTCCTATTTCCAATATTATTTACAATTCTATACTTCCTAGAACCAGGGTAACTTACACTTGATTGAACTATTCTTTAAATAGGGAAACAATGGTGAAAGATTGAGCTTCCTTATTGCCATTCCTTCTATACTCATTATTCCAATTCCAGAGTATGTTAAATTCTTTCTAAAGCAGAATATTAATCCTCAGAATATTCTGTGAGTTTTTTTATCACTCCCAATTTAAGATGGGGTGGGGGGGAGGTTCAGAGAATTTAAGTAATTTTTCCAAAGTAACTTAGTTAACTACCAGGATGAGAGTCCAGTTTTCCATTCAAAAGTTTCCGATTCAAAACTTGAACTGACTCTGCTTTTACTCTTACTTTACCCTCCTCTAGACCACACTCTTTTAGGACATTTAAAAGCTAAACATATTAAATTATGCTGGTTTTGGGTGTGCTAGATTTTATTTTTCCCTGTGTAGGAAGATTTTTCTGCAAACAGCAGAAAATAGCACCTTTATCACATAAAACTTTAGTCCTTTATATATCATTACTAATACCTCCTTCTTTCTTACCCCCAAATAAAATTATAACCACAATCTCATTAAATATACACACTCCACACAGAAAAATTCTGTAGGGCATAGTAAAGAAAACGACCGCAGAATCAGATCCCAGCTCTGTTAGTACTAGCTGTGTAAACTTGAACAAGTTACTTAATCTCTTCATGCTTCATTTTCCCGATCTCTAAAATAAGCATAATAAAGGTACCTACCTCATAGAGTTGTCAAAATAACTCATAATATGGTGAGTTATATAAAGCATTCAGAAAAATACCTGCCACAAAATAAGTGCTCTGTAAGTTTGAGCTGTAATGTTTATTACTGCTACCGGTTCCAATGGATAAATTAAAGAAAGCATTTTGTTAATCACAATTTGTAACCGTCAATGGTCCTTTAGTAATGTAGATTTTTTTCTGATACCTGTCATATGTTCAAATCACAGGTTGAGATACAGAAGCTATCTTATTTAAAGACTGACAATTTTTTAAATGTGCATCACCACTACTAACTTTGAGAAGAGTTTGAATCTCCAGATACATCAAAGAATATACATTTAGAGGCTCTGAATGTTTCTAAAACCAAAACCATTTTAGTCTCATCAAAACACATTCCTAAACTCACCTTGTTTGTCTGGATTATTTTAGCATATCCTTTGATAATTTCCTGATTAGCTGTATAACTATATGTAATACACCTAAGTTATCTGGATCTTCTTCCCCTTGGGAAGGTGCAGAAACAGGGCGTGTAGTAGGGAAGAATCGAGCTACAGTATTTCCAAGCTAGAAAGCTGATTCCTTATTTTCTCCCTTTGAAGCCATAAAGCATAAGACTTTCCAGACTCACCATCCTTAAATATTAATCATTTCAGTTATTTCTTAAACATACACCATTTCTTTCAATACCTCTCTATATCCTGAAAAAGTATAGTTTCACATTTGTTAACTGCAGTTAACAGTCTGGAATATAACTGTCAAACATTTAAATCTGAATATTCAAAACGTTAAATTACTTGTGTACCTATCTATAAGCTTACCTATCCCTCAAGACCCAAGCTCCAGCTTTACTACCTCTTGAAACTTTCCTCTACTGTTCTTTCACCATCATATGCCTGTGTGAAAAATACTTCTCTAAGTTACTGAACTATTTACAGTTTTTAATAAATTTAGCTTGATTATAAATTATTTGTAGTTTACTTTAACTGGTTTGTGTTAAACCATTGTATGTAAAATCCTTGAGTGTAAAGAACTGGTCATTTACTTTATATCTCCAGAGCAATTACTCTAATGCTGCACGCAAGACCGATGCTTAGTAACTAACCTTTGGGATACCACTAAGAATCATAACATTTAAGTTGAAAAGGGCTTTAGGCAGATATAATCTCCATTCTGCACATGAACCCAACAGATCCCAGGAAATCCAAGTAAAATAATGGATTAGCAGGGACTAGAATCTTATTCTCCTTCCTCACAGAAGGAAGTCCATTGCCATTAGACTGACTCCCTTTAATTATACCCTGGCACCAACTAAGGCAACGTCAAGATCGTATTCCAAAATTTTGTCTTGTGTCATTTCTAGGTTAGCTAGGTCAAGAATACAGTATTAACAAATAAAATTCTATCTTAATTTTTAAAAATCTGGATGGCCCACGTAACATGCTGAATTTTTCCTAAAAGTAAATATCAAATGAAACTAAACTATAGGACTTCCCTCTCTGAAACAATAAGGTCTAAATCATTCCTTTCATAATCTGAAGGCCTACTAAGTGTAAGAATAGTAACATTTCTTCCAGACAATGATTAAACAAAAAACCCCTGGAGCTTGTTTTTTAAGTAATTAACAAAGGATTATTATAGATTAATCAAAACCTTTGGTGAGATTAATGGGTTTAAATTATTCATTTCATTTTCATACTTTCCCCTTTAATATCCATTATCCCCAACAATGATTATCAGTATTTGTTTTGTTGGACAGTAAAAAAGTACCGCAAAATGAGGAAGAAGATCTTCTCTATCACTCTCTGTAAATGCAGAAATCTCCAATGCCCTGGGACGGTGATCCACCACAGCATGACCAGGCACACCTCGACCTCGACCTCGACCCCTGCCTCGGCCGTGAGCTGCCCCTCGACCTCTTGAATGAATTCCTCTACCACGACCAGATGAAAGAATCCCTCGTTTCGCAGCCTAGAAGAGATTAGACAAATAGGTTAAACATCACAATTACTAACATGAGCCAAGTGTTATACTCAGCCAGATGAGCCATACAATCTGATATGAGTTACACAATTTGATACATATTTACATATTCAAATAATGCCCTACAAAAGGATTTCATAATTTAAGTTAGGGTTTTAGCTTTTAAAGTGAAAGCAAATTTAGGTAGCTAATGAATTTAGAAAACAAAATAACATTAATTTAAGCAATGTTTTGAAATTAATAAATGTGCCTTTTCTACTAAGCCCCTACTCTCTAAGACATCAAACTATATCACAAAAAGACCAGCAATTCTTGAGTTCCAAATAAGGCACAGTGCTGAATGTTACTTCAAATTTAGTATAGGGACTTCCCTGGTGGTGCAGTGGTTAAGAAACCTCCTGCTAATGCAGGGGACACAGGTGCGAGCCCTGGTCCGGGAAGATCCTACATGCCATGGAGCAACTAAGCCCGTGCGCCACGACTACAGAGCCTGCACTCTAGAGCCCACGAGCAACAACTACTGAGCCCGTGTGCCAAAACTACTGAAGCCCACGTGCCTACAGCCTGTGCTCCACAACAAGAGAAGCCACCGCAATGAGAAGCCCGCGCACCACAATGAAGAGTAGCCCCTGCTCGCTGCAACTAGAGAAAGCCCAGGCACAGCAACAAAGACCCAACGCAGCCAAAAATAAACAAATAAATAAATCTATTAAAAAAAAAGAAGTTAGCATAATGTACACATAAAAGATACCTATATATATATGTGTATTTTTTCCAGTTATGACTTTCGAATACAGTGTTTCCATTCGTTTGCCTGTTGACTTCAGTATGTACAGTTATTTCAAATTCATCATTTTGATCATGTACACTAACACCATCATACAACCAATGTAGCATAGTAACTTATATTCCACTTTATCACTCTATATGAATAGCACACCATTCCTTCATTCCACAAATATTTAATGAGCACTTCCTATGGTCTAGTCCTTACCCTCATGAAGCTCAAATCCTAGAAGAGTAGAGACATTAAGCAATCAAGTTATTTGATTATATTAATGAGAAGTGACTCAAAAAATGAGGAAATGCTCTACTTAAAGATTTGAATAGAATATTAAAGATCTGCAATGAATAAACTACTAGAATAAAAGTTCCATGAGGAATTTTTTTCCTTGTTTTATTCTCTACTTTATCCCCAGCACCTACAATAGCAGCTAGCAGATTGTAGAAACTTAATATTTGTTCAATGAATCAAAGAAGGTACAAAGAACAAGCAAGGCAAGAGTGAGGGGTGGGGGTTAGAGCATGAACAAAGGAACCAAGGCTGAAAGGAACATGGTACTTCTAAGAAGGAATAAAATCCAGTACAGCTGGACCACACGGGATGAAGAGATGAGGCTAGAGAGACAGGCAGAGCCAGATCATGAACAACTTTAAGGACCACGTTAAAGATTTTGATTTTATCCCAAGAGCCATGAAAATCAATTAAAACAACTAAAGTTCAGAAGTAGGGTGATGTAATCAAATCAGTGTTTAAAATATTATTCTGGTAAAAGGAAAAGAGAACAAGCTGGGAAACCAGTCAGGCTACTACAATAGCGCCAACAACTGAAGATAGAAGCTTAGTCTACAATGGTGGCCACGGAGATAGAGAGAAGTAAAATAAACACATTTACGATATACTGAGGGGGCTTCCCTGGTGGCACAGTGGTTAAGAATCCGCCTGCCAATGCAGGGGACATGGGTTCAAGCCCTGGTCTGGGAAGAACCCACATGCCGCGGAGCAACTAAGCCCATGCGCCACAACTACTGAGCCTGCACTCTAGAGCCTGTGAGCCACAACTACTCAGCCTACGAGCCACAACTTCTGAAGCCTGCGTGCCTAGAGCCCGTGCTCTGCAACAAGAGAAGCCACTGAAATGAGAAGCCCGCACACCGCAATGAAGAGTAGCCCCTGCTCGCCGCAACTAGAGAAAGCCCGCGCGCAGCACCGAAGACCCAGTGCAGCCAAAAATTAATTAATTAATTAATTAACTAAGGAAAAAAAAGATACACTGGGGAGTAATATGTATAAAACTTGGTAATTAAATGTGTATGAATACTGAAGGAAAGGGAGAAATCAATGATGACTCCCAGATTTCTGGTTTGGGTAATTGTGTAGATGAGTTTAGGGACAAAATAAGCACAATTTTGAACATGTTGAGCCTGAGGATGTGAGACATCCAAGTGGAAATGTCAAGAAGGCACCACTGCCAAAATCTCTGCAAGTATAAATATTTTAGTTTATTCATCTCAAGACAGTTAATTTTAACATTAGCTAAAGTAATCATCTAAAATCCAAATAATAAACTTCAAAGGTCAAGTATTAATGTCAACAACAGCACAGCATATACAAAAGTATACTCTTAGGAACTTCAAAATGCTCCTTAAAAAACGGGTCCCTGGACAAGTAAGTTTGAGCAATACTGAGTATTTAAACATGTGTTTTTGGAGATTCACAAATTACAAGCCTCTCGAAAACCATATACAAAACACATGTTTATATATACACTACCAAATGTGAAATAGATAGCTAGTGGGAAGCAGCTGCATAGCACAGGGAGATCAGCTCGGTGCTTTGTGTCCACCTAGAGGGGTGGGATAGGGAGGGTGGGAGGGAGACACAAGAGGGAGGAGATATGGGAATGTATGTGTATGTATAGCTGATTCACTTTGTTATACAGCAGAAACTAACACACCACTGTAAAGCAATTATACTCCAATAAAGATGTTAAAAAAATAAAAAAATAGAAAATAGAATGTGGAAAAAAAAAAAAAAACACCCATGTTTACTATAACCTCTTCCAAACTTATTTGGCCTCAAAAGCTTTTTTCACTAATACCTATTAACAAAATATGGAATTGGTGTGGAGAATGAACACACTCTGGCAAACACTGCATTACTGCATATACTAATATAAATTGCAAACTAAAGTTTGGCCATCATAAAAGAAAAACAGAAGATGTCATTCAGTGTTTAGCTATATCATGATAAAGAATGAAAACATGGACTAATAATATAAAGGATATTAGTAATGCTATTATTTATTTGCTAAAATTATGGGCCAAAATTTTTAAAATGATAATGTATTTTTTTAAAGTTGCATCAACACAGGCATGAAATCTCCAGAATGGTGAAAACACAATTTCTATATTAACATAAAAGGAACCTATCTTTTCCAAAACTTGTTATCTTAGGCAGGACACACAGACAACCATATCAGTTTTCCAGAGAATGCAAAATATATGCAGGGTTAATACACCATCCTATGGCTTCCTATGACAGACAAGACAGAGCCTTAAGACAAGAACAATGGCTGCTAAATGTTGAAGTCTTTAATAGCTGGATACCAGTACTCAATACAGATTTCTACTATGTTGGAAAAAGAAAATCAAGTTGCTAACAAATATGGAAAAAAAAGCATTATTTTCAGATTAAGCAAAAGGAATAAGCTAAAATACAAAAAATTATATTGTGGCAACGATAAATACAGACAAGTACCAACTACACTAATGACATAAATGTCCCTGTACTTCAAAATGTAATTCTGATTCTAAAACATCTTTTTGCTAAATGTTAAAAATTCTCACGTATAGAGATCAATTTTACTAGATTTTTCTTATATAAATAATCATATAACTAAATTATAAGAAGTTAGTTTTTTTCTCTTTAACATCCACAGCACCATCTATAGGCAAAACTTAAGTAAGCATGTTCTTCAATATAATTCTACCACTAAAAGTCTGATCCTTATAGGAACTCAACATAACATGCCTATATGTGCACAGAATATCTCCCTAAGTATATCTGAAAAGCCTTTAATAGATTTTGGTCCTAGGAAGAAAAACAAACCGAAAATAGAAAAGGAACAAAATTCACTAGAAGTAGAGGGCCTTGTGTATAAAAGTAGAATGGCTATCATCCCTCATTAAATACTAAGAGATTTTCTATTGGTTCTGAAAGATTTGCCAACCTCTTCCCTCTTTTCTACATCAACTCCCAATATGTTTACCAGAGACTGCCAACGACTGTTGACCAGAATGAGAGGAATATATTTTCAAATAAACCATCAAGACTACAACTACTCCTCTTTAGCGTACTGTGTGGCTATCATGAAACATACCTCCAGCTGTAATTCGGTATACTTTCTCCTAAGTTCAGTGACTTCTTCTCCAGCTTGCATCTTCTTATATAAATCCAGTTCTGTGTCAAGTAATTCTTTCTGCATCTAGAAAACAGTAATAAATATTTTAGGTGATGACAATTAATATCCTGCATTTATACAAAACTTTTTCTTAATAAATTAATTAATTAATTTATTTATGGCTGTGTTGGGTCTTCATTTCTGTGCGAGGGCTTTCTCCAGTTGCGGGGGCGGGGGCCACTCTTCATCGCGGTGCGCGGGCCTCTCACTGTCGCGGCCTCTCCCGTTGCGGAGCACAGGCTCCAGACGCGCAGGCTCAGTAGTTGTGGCACACGGGCTTAGTTGCTCCGCGGCATGTGGGATCTTCCCAGACCAGGGCTCGAACCCGTGTCCCCTGCATTGGCAGGCAGATTCTCAACCATTGCGCCACCAGGGAAGCCCTATACAAAACTTTTTACAAAGAATTTTTTACACATTCCCATTTAATCCGTACATTTCTTCTCTATCTCCAGTCCTACCATCCTAGTTCAAGCCACCAGTCACCTCTGGTCTACACTACTGCAACAGCTTCCTAACTTGTTCCTACGTCCACTGATTTCCCTGTAATTCATTTTCCATACAGAAGCCAGAGTGAGATTTCTATGGACTGATATGGAGTAATTTTCAGGAAATAACTGAAAAGAAAAACAAAACACCAAGGTGTTAATAAGGAATATACAGTATGCTTTTACGTAGGAAAGAATACATACACACACACCAAGAGGGAGGGAAGAGTGGGGAACAGAGTGTCAGGGCTCAAAGGGGAATGGTCGTTTATATAAACCTTTTTATATAGTATAACTTTTGAATCATGTTAATGTTTTACTTATTCAAAAAATAAAATTAAATCAGCAAGAATGACAGGGAGGGGGATCCAAAACTGAATACAGACAGAAATAAACCTAACTTTATCAAATTAATAACATAACCACAAGAACGGAAAAACACATGATCCTTCACCACAGGTTTGACTCGACACTCTTAGTGGAGTATATTATGAGGCTGTAAAGAATGCAAACAAATTCTTAATTTTATATTTAGTTAGTTGTTGGAAGTGGTATTGTTTTAGCAATTCTGGAACTATTTGAATGGATTACAGGACTGTGCAAATGTATACTGTATTGATGTTAGTGGGAACCAAGTTGTCATCATGGGAACACGGAGATATGGCATAAGAGAAAGAAAAGAAGAAACCTGTGGTATTAGATTAGAATGAGAAATATCAATATAAACTCATGATTTTATGTATATATACACACACATATATACATACACACACACACCAAATACACACATACACACACACTAAGTATTGTATAACTCCATGGGTTTTTTTTAAATCACTTATTGTCATCCAAAATTAACTTGCTCACTTTTTTGTATCTGATCAGTTAATCTACCTGAATTTTCTCCCTTTCAATCATTCATTCTGGAGACTTCACTGGTGGTGCAGTGGTTAAAGAATCTGCCTGCCAAAGCAGGGGACGTGGGTTCAAGCCCTGGTCCGGGAAGATCCCACATGCCGCATAGCAACGAAGCCCATGTGCCACAACTACTGAGCCTGCACTCCAGAGCCCACGAGCCACAACTACTGAGCCCGCGTGCCACAACTACTGAAGCCTGCGCGCCTAGAGCCCATGCTCTGCAACAAGAGAAGCCACTGCAACGAGAAGCCCGTGCACCACAACGAAGAGTATCTCCCGCTCGCCGCAACTAGAGAAAGCCCGTGCGCAGCAATGAAGACCCAGTGCAGCCAAAAAATAAAAATAAATAAATAAATTTATTAAAAGAAAAAATCAATCATTCTGTACAGTGACATCAGATTGTTACTTTTCTGTTCATTAATATTTTATACCACCAATTACTTACAAAATAAAGCTCAAACTCCTCAGTCAAGCATTCCAGTACCTATATCGTTTTGTCCTCTAGCTACCTTTTCAAGATTATCCATAACTATTTGTCTAATTACTGACTTTCTAACTACAACTGACTTTCTAACTACAATGTGCAGGGTTCAAAAGATGAGTAGAGTTTCCTTGTTTGTGTTTATTTACTTATTAATTACTAGAGAAGGAGAAGAATGGTAGTATATAATGATCAAATTTTAAACAAAGAGTATTAGCTAAAGGAAAACTGAATCTTAAATAATGTAGTGTTTTAATGTTTTTTTTAACAAGTAGTAATATGAATAACAACACAAATTGAAATACCTGAGTCTTGGTTTTTATACTTTTTGGAAGACAGCGTCCCGGAGAAGCAGCTTTGACCTCATCTTTCAACTTGGTAATATTTTTTGTCAAAACCTCTAAAGTTTTCATTATTTCTGCTTTATCTTCAGACTTCATTGCTTTGTTTTTCTCCAGTTTTGAAATTAACATCTGGCAAATTTTTTAAAACAAATATATAAGACACATTCCTACTATTATTTAAAAAGCAAACAGGGCAAAGTAAATATAAAAATAAATAACTGCTACTTTTAGTTTATGTATTCATGACAAGGCTTACAATCACTGAGATAGCAGAATAGCAGATTGGTGATGCTAACTATCTCAATTCAAGTCTTAATCTTGGTTTACGCTGTGAAGAACTATACTACTATTTAAGTCTCTTAGAACATAGTTCAAAGCATACAACCACAAGAAATTTAATTCAATCCCTGAAAAGCTGTCATTTTGAAATAGCAACAATCTTACTTTCTAATCCACTTGCTGATATTACTGATTCTAAGTATTCCCACTCCAAACATAGTCCGCAACCCAGAAAGAATCAGAGGAAAAGTTTTACGGTTTCCCTTCATATGAGATATTAGAAAAATGGCATATTTAGTTACCTACTTTCTTTGTCAGAGGGAACAGTAACTGGCTAGGCTAAGAACAATATGCCCAACATAGATAGGAAGTAAGAAGATAAACATGGTAATGTGGAGAAGACATCACAAAGTATTATAGGTTCTCTGAGTCAAGATGGTTTCAGTTTTGGGTGTAAAGCATTGTGATGTCTCTTTATCAAGTACATACAAATTTAAATTAGAAAAGACATACATTTTAAACCAAAAGGTAAAAAGTTTGTGTATTTTCAATATTTTCAAGTGTCATAACTTTTATTACCAGACATAATCAAGAATTGACACTAATTAAATGTCATAACTAGAGCAACACTGTACAAAAGAAATACTGCAAGCCACATAATTTTGAATTTTCTAGCAGCCACCTTACAAAGATAAAAGAGATACATTAAAGTTAATTAAATACATATTCTATTTAACGCATTTTATCAAAAGTAACATTTCAACAAAAATTACTGGGATGTTTTACCATTTTTCTTCATACTACGTGTTTGAAATCTGGTATGTATTTTAACACTTACAGCACATCTCAGTTTGGATTAGGCACATTTCAAGTACCTGATAGTCAGATGTGGCTCTTAGCTGCTGTACCAGACAACATAGGACTAGAGGATCCCAAGCCAATTAAAGAAAGGTACATATGTCAACAATGAGAAAAAGGTTCCATTTACTATCTATTGAACTACTGTGCAGCAACATACCTGGATAAATATTCCTTATTTTCATTTCAAGTTGATAGTCATAGCTCAGTTTAAACTAATCCATTTCCCAGTCCACTGTGTAATGTATATTACACAATGTAATACACTTCATCCCCAACATTTTATCAATTAA
The DNA here is from genome assembly GCF_009873245.2 of Balaenoptera musculus. Classification (NCBI taxonomy): domain Eukaryota; kingdom Metazoa; phylum Chordata; class Mammalia; order Artiodactyla; family Balaenopteridae; genus Balaenoptera; species Balaenoptera musculus. Next base: position 52,623,207 of record NC_045802.1, read on the forward strand.
TATATACATTATTTTTTTTTTTTAATTTTTATTTATTTATTTATTTTTAATTTATGGCTATGTTGGGTCTTCGTTTCTGTGCGAGGGCTTTCACTAGTTGTGGCAAGTGGGGGCCACTCTTCATCGCTGTGCGCGGGCCTCTCACTATCGCGGCCTCTCCTGTTGCGGAGCACAGGCTCCAGACACGCAGGCTCAGCAATTGTGGCTCACGGGCCCAGCCGCTCCGCGGCATGTGGGATCCTCCCAGACCAGGGCTCGAACCCGTGTTCCCTGCATTAGCAGGCAGATTCTCAACCACTGCGCCACCAGGGAAGCCCTATACATTATTATTGATAAATATTTCAGTTTTACCATTATCAATTACAGTAAATATGTTTCTCAGGACTATCTATAGAGTGTAAGATTAAATTCACTAAAAATTATGACACTTATAAATATATTTTGCCAAATCTAACTTTAATATTTTACCTTCTGTGTTTCAATGTGCTTTTCTAAAATTTCTTGTTTTCTTTTCCTTACATCCTGCTGAAGTTTCAGTGCCTCCTAGAGAAGGGATCAAAAACATTATTAGAATATTTACCATTTACCTTTCCGATAAATGGAATTACCCAAGAAGACAGAACTGGTTGTAACTGAAGAAGCTTGGCAACAAAAATGAAATGCCAAGTTTTCCTATGTAAAGCTTAAATAAGTACACAAGTTTCAAAAATCAAATCAGGAGAGCCTTTCATTCCAGAAGAAAATTAATATTTACTAATAATACTAGGGGAAAATAAAAGTTCAGTGGCAGCCAACATATACCTTTCTTTTAGCTCTATTTTATGATAAGCATTGAAAAAACACATACATGCAGAAAAGCTTCCTGACCTGCAAATTCTGTACACTACTATACTTACCTGTTTTTTTTTCTGTGCTTCATTATTATCAACTGCAGAGGTGGAAACAAGTAAGGTTTTTTGTGCAGCCTTCAAAGCAGCTGGATTATACACCGTTTTTGTTAGGCCAGTAGATGTAGACAACACCTACCAATACAAATTCAATTTCTCAAAAAATGTATCAAGCATTCATGATTTCCTGAGTACTATTTCCTTCAAAACTCTAAAGCACTCCTGTCAAAATCTAGCACACTGAACTAAAAGTATTATATATTTGTAATAACTAAGTCACATTAGTGATTTGAAAGAAAGGGCATGAGTGAGGGATAAACTATAAAGTGAAAAAATTTTTAATTAACACCATATACCTTTAGAAGAAAAGCAAAAAGCAAACATACAAAAACTTCAAATCAATAAAAAACACTGCCATTACTATATCACTGAGAAAATATTAGTTGTTGAATACATTACTAGTATTCCTAGTGACTAAAGCAAAAACTGTACACAAGAACACAGCACAGGAGGAAATCAGACGCTGTCTTGCAAACAATTTAAAATGATCATTTGTAATTTACATTTCTGAAATTAACCTTATTGCTTTCTCTCTCCATTCCTTTGCTAGCACTGCTCCTACTTTAAGTGACCTTACTCCCTTAAACTCAGCTCAGGTTCAGCACAACCACTCCAGACCTCCACAAAGCTCTAATCATTTATTTCTTCTACCTAGGTCCTTCGATGAAATATTATTCCTATTAAAATATTTAGTAAAAATGGCCTGATGACATATTAATTTATTTTATATCTCTCTCCCTATCTTCACTGTAAGAGCCCTGAAACAAAAAAAACATGTCTTTCTCCTCTTTGTGCTTCTTCTAGTACCTAAACCTTACTACCAACTAATTATGAGACAATGGGTAAATTCAGGTACCTTCTTGGGCCTCAGTTTGCTCATTAAAAAGAAGTTCAACCTGATGGTGTCTAATGTCCTCACAAACCCAAAAATTCATTCCATGAGGGTAGGGATTTTTTTGCTTGGTTCACTGCTTTATCTTCAGTGCCTAGAACAGCACCAGGGCACATAGCAATACTCAATAACACTTTGCAACCAAGTTAAAATGAAATGATGGTAGATCAGAGTGGATAATCTTTTCCACACAAAGGTCAATTTAAGAAAATTAAAGTGTATAGGCTGCCTTTTTTTATCCTCCAAAAGCAGAAAGTTGTAGGTTCCACAGAGTGGTTGGTTACTGGTTCTTGGAAAGGAGTTTAGAGATCCCTTCAAAGAGAGCTATGAATGCTATAAAATCTAAACATGAAACCATATGTGTGAAGAGTGTAACTTCCCAGAGGAAAAAACATAGTTTCCAAAGTCTTAAAGGAGTTCATGACCTAAAAGAGGTTAGAAGAACTACATAAATAGAAGAGTATCAATGAGAAAAAGAGCCCTACTTTCTCTCGCTACTAAAATGTAAATAACTGGGTATATCAGAGAAGTAGCAATCTGGACACTACTTTCTAATCTTTTATCATGAAATTAATTAGGGAACATCACAAAGCTTAGGCAACTCATCACTATTCTAAGTATCCAAGAATGTCTTAGCCTCTAAAAGAAATAAAAACCTAGAATACTGTAATTACACTAGTTCCATACAGCACAACTGATGTTTAAAAATAAAGGTTCTTTACAATAGTTGATGTATATCAAACTTTGATAATTTTCTTCAATAATGAAAATACTCAAGGTATCACTAACAAGTATGAAATGGTCGCATTCAGTAAAATATAAAGTAGACACAGATTTAGTTCATAGTCTAACTTGTCACATTCTCTGTAATTCTAGAGAAAAAGTTATTCCATGCTACCTTAACACACCATACAATGTCAAACTGTATGATTATACAGGGTGAGATAATAACTTTATAAAGGGAGAAACACAAGATAATCTGCTGAAGAAAGAGACTGAGTGTTCATAAACTGTTTTCGCCATGATGGTTCCATAACAAGTTGAACAGCTGTGACCCAAAAAGGATTTCTATACTCAAATAAAGTTGGAAACAATATCATAACCCTACTTTCTAGTTTCAAAATGTACATTATCATAAGAGCTGTGAGAAAGCCAGAAGTAAAGAAACCCATATAATTTGTTTAATTCAGCATTTCTCCAATTTCAGTGAGTAGGGAACACTCCCTTTCCAAGTACTGTTATTAATACCAGATATCACACTAAGGATTGCTGTTGCAAGGTGAATAAAAGTATCTGATAACAGTAAGAAGACTCCTTTATTGCTACAAGCATCTCACTTCCTTGTTTTTTCCAGGAACTTCCTTCTGTAAAAACAGAACATCAGCTAACATATTTCATTGAGCTTAAGATATCACTGCCTAATTTTTCACAGAACTAGAACAAAAAATTGCACAATTTGTATGGAAACACAAAAGACCCCGAATAGCCAAAGCAATCTTGAGAAAGAAAAATGGAGCTGGGGGAATCAGGCTCCCTGACTTCAGACTATACTACAAAGCTACAGTAATCAAGACAGTTTGGTACTGGCACAAAAACAGAAATATAGATCAATGGAACAGGATAGAAAGCCCAGAGATAAACCCACGCACATATGGTCACCTTATCTTTGATAAAGGAGGCAAGCATATACAGTGGAGAAAAGACAGCCTCTTCAATAAGTGGTGCTGGGAAAATTGGACAGATACATGTAAAAGTATGAAATTAGAACACTCCCTGACACCATGCACAAAAATAAACACAAAATGGATTAAAGACCTAAGTGTAAGGCCAGACACTATCAAACTCTTAGAGGAAACATAGGCAGAACACTCTATGACATACATCACAGCAAGATTCTTTTTGACCCAGCTCCCAGAGAAATGGAAATAAGAACACAAATAAACAAATGGGACCTAATGAAACTTAAAAGCTTTTGCACAGCAAAGGAAACCATAAACAAGACCAAAAGACAACCATCAGAATGGGAGAAAATATTTGCAAATGAAGCAACTGACAAAGGATTAATCTCCAAGATTTACAAGCAGCTCATGCAGCTCAATAACAAAAAAAACGAACAACCCAATCCAAAAATGGGCAGAAGACCTAAATAGACATTTCTCCAAAGAAGATATACAGATTGCCAACAGACACATGAAAGAATGCTCAACATCATTAATCATTAGAGAAATGCAAATCAAAACTACAATGAGATATCATCTCACACCGGTCAGAATGGCCATCATCAAAAAATCTAGAAACAATAAATGCTGGAGAGGGTGTGGAGGAAAGGGAACACTCTTGCACTCTTGGTGGGAATGTAAATTGATACAGCCACTATGGAGAACAGTATGGAGGTTCCTTAAAAAACTACAAATAGAACTACCATACGACCCAGCAATCCCACTACTGGGCATATACCCTGAGAAAACCATAGTTCAAAAAGAGTCATGTACCAAAATGTTCATTGCAGCTCTATTTACAATAGCCAGGACATGGAAGCAACCTAAATGTCCATCGACAGATGAATGGATAAAGAAGATGTGGCACATATATACAATGGAATATTACTCAGCCATAAGAAGAAATGAAATGGAGGTATTTGTAATGAGGTGGATGGAGTTAGAGTCTGTCATACAGAGTGAAGTAAGTCAGAAAGAGAAAAACAAATACAGTATGCTAACACATATATACGGAATATAAGGAAAAAAAAAAAAAAGGCCATGAAGAATCTAGTGGCAAGACGGGAATAAAGACACAGACCTACTAGAGAATGGACTTGAGGATATGGGGAAGGGGTGGGGTGAGATGTGACAGGGTGAGAGAGTGTCATGGACATATATACACTACCAAATGTAAAATAGATAGCTAGTGGGAAGCAGCCGCATAGCACAGGGAGATCAGCTTGGTGCTTTGTGACCACCTAGAGGGGTGGGATGGGGAGGGTGGGAGGGAGGGAGATGCAAGAGGGAAGAGATATGGGAACATATTGTATATGTATAACTGATTCACTTTGTTATAAAGCAGAAGCTAACACACCATTGTAAGGCAATTATACTTCAATAAAGATGTTTAAAAAAAAAAAAAAGATATCACTGCCTAGAGACACACTGTCATTTAATATAACCCTACTAAAGGAAAAGGGTGCCAATTATAATCATAAATACCAACAACTATAAGATGTAGCCCAATTTCAGAGGTGTGAAAATAAAATGTCTTAGAAACAGTGAACTATATGATTACAAATATTGCTCACTATCTGAATCTATTAGGTTCCAGAGTTTAGATAGTAAGAGTTTGAATAACAAGAAATATCTGTATTTTTCAAAAGATGAGGATAGAGTTGTCACAAAAGAGAAGAAAATCTGTTAAAAATGAAACCAGTGGAGGGAAGTAACGAACCCAACAGAAAAGATGATGCTACAATTCTAAGAATATAATAAAAACATAGTCGTCTTTCTAAACAACCACACCTCTATTTTCCAAAAGGGTTTCTGCATGTGCTGTATTTTTACATATTGACCTTATTTCCAGTAACCTTATTGTATTCACTTATTAATTCCAATCGTCTGTGAATTCTTTTGGATTTTCTACATATACAGTCATATCATCTGTGAGTAAACATAGTTCTGTTTCTCCCTTTCCAACGTTTATGCCATTTATTTTATTTTATTTCCTTATTGTAGTGGTTAGGCCCTATACTACTGGAAAAAGTGACAATAGTGGACATCTTTTGCTGTTCCTGATCTCAGGGGGAAAGTATTCAATATTTCACCATTGAATATGTTAGCTGTAGGGGTTTGTTATTTTGCAAATATACTTTGTCAAAATTAAGGAAGTTTCTTTATATTCCTAGTTTGCAGAATGTTTAATGTGACTAAATAAAGAATTTTACCACATTTTTTTTTCTACTGAGATAATCACATGGGGTCCTTCTCCCTCCCTCCAACATCTACCCCATCCCTCCTCCGAACCCTTTATTTTGTTAATATGGTGAAATAAATGATTTTCAAATGTTAAATCAACCTTGCATTTCTGGAATAAACTCTACCTGGTCAGGATGTATTATCTTTCTCATATCACTGTACATTTGCTAACATTTTACTTATGATTTTTGCGTTTATGTTCATGAGATATTGGCTTGTAATTTTCATTTCTTGTAGTACACTTGTCAGGTCTGGTATCAAAGCTCTCTTCAATTCATAAGATGAGCTGAAAAGTATCACATGCTTTGTTGTTAAAATATACATCACTAATACCTCTTACTTCCCAAGATAAAAGCCAATTCTCCAATAAAATAGGTTATAATCCATTAACACCGTCTTATCTTACTTCCTATATAAAATATTACAAGCCATGAATATTACTAGTACTTGTAAAAAAAAGAAAAATAGATTTTTCTCATGGATAAAAACGGAATAAAAAAAGTATCTTGTAAAAATTACCTACTGCAAAAGAAGGTTATTACAAATTAAGTCATCCAAGTATCATTTTTTAATAACAAGTGCCCAAGTTAAAATCAAATACAAAAGAAACATAGTTAGTATGCCTCAAAGCAACACTCCCAATAAGCTAGTTCTCACAGGTGTCTAAAGCAGAAGTGCTTTGCTTAACTGCAATAAAAAGACAGTATTCTGAGGAGTTATGTGTAGGAAACTTATTAATATATAATTACCATATAGTCAACTTTCATATTAAGTAAATAATCAGCCTTTCAATAAATCTCAATGTTCACTTAATGATATTCCCTTAAAGCAGCATACAGATGTGTTTTCTGTAGCAAAACTTAACTGGGAATTCTAGTGAGGACAACAGGAATTTACTTTAAAATTAAGTTTATCAAATATTTTCAGGAATTAACGATTTTATTTCTTACAAGAATACCAAGTAGCTTAAACGAGACAAAGGGATTGAAGATCTTGCAGAGAAATATTTTAACATCAAAGAAAAAAATGTTTAAGTCAGTAATCAATTTTTGCTACAACAGCTTGGTTCCCAGAAAATTCAGCATAGCAAATAATTTTATATAAATCGTATCTCTCTGGAAGAAAAATAATCCTGGTAATAATCCTGATTGAGTAATCCACAGAATAATCCTGACAGAGGCCAATCCATTTTTTAAAATTAAAATTAGTCAATAACAGTTATGAAAAGAAATGATCATACCTTTCCTTAATCTTTATAATAAAGTAGCGAAATTACACAACAAACACAAATTTTAAAAATCAAAGGGTTACTTAAATGACTGTATTTTATCGTTAAGGAAACAGAGAGAGTAAGACTTATCCAGGATCATCCAGAATGTCAGCTGCTAAATCCCAACAGCCAAATTCTCTATATGACATGCAATGTTCCTTCAAATATGCCACACAATTTCCCTTTTAAAAGTTCCATGGTACAGATGTCAGCTTATCATCATGCAAGGGGACCAGGATATATTTTTAGATTACCAAAAAAAAAAAACCCTGCTAAGGAACAATAACATCCTGTACCATAAGTCTGATATACCTGAAACTGATATAAGAACATTAAATATTCAACTGATTAGTCAGTTTACCTTCTTAGAATTTAGAAGAGCTTTACGGGGATAATTTGGACAGTCTAAACTTTTTTAAAAAAACTAACCAGGATGGACTTCCCTGGTGGCGCAGTGGTTAAGAATCTGCCTGCCAATGCAGGGGACACGGGTTCGATCCCTGGTCTGGGAAGATCCCACATGCTGCAGAGCAACTAAGCCCGTGCGCCGCAACTACTGAGCCTGTGCTCTAGAGCCTGCAAGTCACAACTATTGAGCTTGCATGCCACAACTACTGAAGCCTGTGCGCCTAAAGCCCGTGCTCCACAACAAGAGAAGCCACCGCAATGAGAAGCCCGTGCACCGCAATGAAAAGTAGCCCCTGCTCGCCACGACTAGAGAAAGCCCGCATGCAGCAACAAAGACCCAACGCAGCCGAAAATAAATAAAAAAAAAATAAAAAAAAAAAACTAACCAGGATGGTATATGCAGATGCCACCTTTATTCTTCATAAATCTCTCTAGAGTAAGCTGAGGCACTCAAACATCATTTTACTGATCACTCTACTCAAACAATACTTATTTAACAGCTATTACAGTATCTTAATATTTAGCAGTAAAAATTAGGTTTTAAGTTTCCTCTTTCTTAGCCCTCTCACATGCAATCTTAGAATAACAAAGAATCACTAGAGGGTTTAGTGGGTGCTATTTACAGGAAGGGGATAAAATTTTATATTTGTGTACTTGTTTGCTTTAACAATGACAAAAGATATTGTTCAGATGCAAGGTTTGAGTTTTCCCCAGCCTTCGATTTAAAAAAAAATTTAAATAACATTTGATGATGGGGAACATTCTCCTACTCTTCCTAAGACTTCTCTGAATCACTGAGCTCTAAGGATTATGCAGTAAAAACCCCTATGGACTAGGGGAACAGAAATAACCAAGAATAAGCAAAAACCAAATGCTATTCTGTAAACAGGTTCACTGAAGGTGACAGGAAGTTACATACTTGTAAATAATTGCTTTCCTTAGAAGATTCTTTACAATATTTACTGAGTAATTTTTTTTTAATAAATAGCCCACTACCATTAGTGATTTTTCACAAATATACTTAATGCTAACTATATTAGCAAATTTATACTATCAATTCCAAATTTGGACACCTTTCATCTAAAGCTATACAAAACACGTTAAAAAACAATAATGAGAACAAGTAGCAAAACACGCTAGAAAAGTTTTGTAAAAGCTATAATTAGTACACTTCAATTTCAGAATCCAAATCTTGACATAAACAGATCCTAAACATAATCAGGGTTGTAGACCTCACCAGAATTGCTCAGCACTATACTAAGTGTAACAGCCCTTATATTGTTATTTTATTCCTTAGTTACTTATTATCAAGGAGGATAAAAATAATCAAAGTAAATGTTTAGATGCTGCTAAATTTAGTGGCATAGACTAAGCCACACAAATTTGGGGGGGGGCATATATGGAAAAATCTGGAGGTTTCACAGTAGAGGTTAGAGAGATTTTCAATCTTTAAAAGAATGACTAGATATCTGTTAGGCAGAAGGAAATCACTCCAGAAAAACCACCATCAAAAAAAAGAAAAAAGAGGCAGGAAATAGCAAGAGACAACGAACAGAAAAGGGCTCATTAGGGTAGAAAGGAACAACTAAAGCAGAGGTAACAGAACCACAATAATTGAGGTATGATGAGTTATGAATCAAGCAAATTTCGCTGAGGAAATGAAAGTTTCTGTACGAAGTTAACATTAAAATAAGTCTGAGAGTAGAATGGTGGCAGTGTAAACTAGAGGAGGGGGATGCCAGCCCAGAGGGCAGGGAACTGCAGGAGACAACTGGACTACAAACACAAGTGAATGACTCTAAGGCTTCCAGACTGCACAACAAGGAAAATGGTGGCATCACTTCCAGAGGTGGGTGGCTAGGAGGAGAAATTAACTTATAGGGGAAATAATGAATCATTTTAGGCATTTTATGCCTAAAGTAATGCTGAGGTGCCCAAGAAGAAAATGTGATATACAAAATGAGATTCATACTCAAATTTCTAGAATTGCCAAAGTTTAACACAGTAAATAAGGAAAATAATATACTGAAGAACCAGTGAAGAGAGCAGGTCAGCTATTTCATGGGATGCTCTAATTATCTATAATGTCAATTTCCCACGTAATCTTCATAATGGAAGGAGCCATGGACTAGAAAGAAATCAAAGACCCAGATTCCAGTCCTAGCTCAGTAACTCATAGTGTATAGGTCAACCATAAAACTATTTGGGGGTTACCTTCCTTAAGGTGAGGATAAAGAAATGAGACAGATTATCTAATTCTAATATTCTGTGATTCGACATACCTCAAAAAAGACTAAAGATCAGGGCCATTCACTCATACCTAAACAGAAAAAAATAACACATCTACACAGAACTATATAAGACAGGTCCAAAAATGTTCTCAATTTAATCAGCATTTGCTCCCCTCATTTAAAAAAAGAAATGACTAACTATATTGTCAGGCTATACACAATAGCTGTTTGTAATAAATAAAAAACTTATTTACATCATTCTTTCTAATTTACAAAATACTCTTTAAATAACTGATTTTATTTAATCATCATTAAAACCCCATAAGACAAATATTACCATCACCATTTTATTGATGAGGAAAAGGGTTTAGAAAGGTTAAGAGCACTGCCCAAAGTCATGCAGTTAGTAAGTGAAGAGCCAGAGCTCAAACTCAGGTAAAATTCCTAATTCATGGCCCTCTCTATAAGGTTGTCAGAGTTTTCAAATTAAAATGTATGATATCTCTAAAGAAAAAATAGTAAATAAAAACTAAAAACAAAAAGAATGGAGCATAAGGAAATACAGTGAGCAGCAAGTATTAAAATGCTGATGCAAAAAGTAAAAAGAGGTAGGCAAATATTTTTCTTTTTCAGCAAATGGAGAGCAAAAAGGTAGGAATAAAAGATACAATTAAGAAGCAAGAGTTTGGAACTATGAAAAAAATTAAAAAATTAAGGTGCCACCTGAAAACATTTATGAAGCCAAGACACACACATCATGCTATTCTTCTTACCTTTTCAGTTGCTGAAACAGATGGCTTTGATACAAAACCCAACCTGTCCTTCACAGATAACTTAGTTACATTCTAAAAAAATTAAAATGGACATATTCAGTGTTTCCCCAAACATATATAAGTCTGTAGGGATTTTGAACATTCTGATTCTACTAACATATATTGACTCTGTAAGTATACTGATGTTAATAACAAAACCTTGGGCCTTCTGCAAAGACAGAAACAGAAAGAGAATGTTTGGAAAAATACACAGTATACAGTATTACTCAATCATGGAAAATTATGATGTAAAATAAGAGGTTTGAACCAGGTGGTTGCTAAAGTCCCCTCCAGTGATACAGAACCATACATTCTTAGAATCCTATGTTGACAAGTAGAAAGTTTGTACATTCTAAATATTAGATTTGAGTAGTTAAAATACGTGCCTGCTTTGTGAGCTTAAAACAAACGCCATTCTTTCCTAAAGTATGTTTGTTTTATAGCCAAATACACTGTATTTGGTGATGATTTGGGATAGCAGGATTGGAGGGGTTTTTTTTAGTACCTAATAATTTACTAATTTACATTCTGCATGTTTTTGTAAAATCTCAATATCTTACTCTTCAGGAATTATCTACAAAGACTATTTTAACAAGGTGGCATCCATTGGCTAAGTAGGATACTACATCCTATTTCACACAGCAAATATTGAAACCTAAGAGACTGAGGGTGCAGAAACAAGAAAGTGCCACTCAAGTGTGGAAGGGAGGGAAGGGAATGGCATATGGAGAAGAGAATTTGAGAGTCAGGAATAAGTGATGCAAAGTTCTGAGAGAGCTGCATAAGTAACTTCAAGGTTTAAGCCTTCCCTTCCCAAAAGCTTTCAGTTCAGTCTACTGCATAATTATCTCTGGAACAGCATTCTAGTTAAGTAAAAGATGATGGGAAAAGTAAGATTTAATGTACTAAAACTTTACATTTTAGACAGTTTTGCTGGAAAATGTCTCCTCTACAAAGTGAAAAAGTATTTATTCTCATAAATAAGTATTAGCTACAGAAAAGAATTTAAGATTCAAATACTATAGGAAAAGTAGACTGTGAAAACGTTATGGTAATGGTAAAAAAAAAAAATTTTACAAGTGGTGTTCAAATATGAATAGACCATCATATTTCTGTATAAAACATATATATAATACACTGTATATATATATATATATATATATATATATATATATATATATATACACACACACACAATTAATTATAATTCAAATCACCAAGGGAAACTAATTGACTGAGAACCTATTACATGACAGGCACAGTAAGACTTTTCATTTACCTGAGGAAGTTCTGAACTGGCACTCTGGGCTTCTGCTGGTTCAATAGTACTTGAAGGTACCGGACCCAACCGCTCTTTGACTGACTGCTTCACAACAGGCAAAATGGGCTGCTGGACTAAAGGCTGCATTACCTCAGAACAAGAAAAACATGTTAAACAAGTTGATTAGTTCATGAGCATGGAACGTAACCTTTGTTATTTTGTTACTAAGTTGCCCATGCAGAGAAAGTTTTAGAAGTGCAGCTTATAATCAAAACCTAACCACCTCCCAAATTCCTTCATGCATGTATATAGATGCATAAGATATTTATAAAGTAGAGGAGAAAATCAAAATCTAACCTTCACTATCTTCTGTCTCTTTTTTTAATTAACAGAAGAAAGTTAAACAGAAAAACAAACTGCTGTAGTACACCTCTGAAAACAATTAAACTTTACATATTCATTGACTCACTGATTGAAAGAAAAAGAGAGGAAGGAAGGATTTCCAATATGAACCCACAGTCTGAGTTTCTAGAATACACACAGCTACCATGTACTGGAGTATCTCCCATGTACCAGGAACTGTTCTATATGCTTTACACATATCATCTTATAATTATCTAAACTAGGGATTAATGTCATAATAAAATGAGAGAACAGGTTAGAGAAGTTAAGTAACTTCCTTAAGTCTGCATACAGTTAACAATGGTAGAGGCAGGATCTGAATTCAAGTCGACCTGACTGCAACACCTCTGCTTTTAAAAAACACTGTGCCAAGAGCGTTCCAAGAAAAGCATTTAATTTCACACAAATTTCTCTCTTACTTTTGGAGAAGTAGTTTGTAACTGCTGGGTGCTTCCTTCTCTGTGCCAATAAACCTTAATAAAGCGATTATTTAGCACTGCTTCTGTACTTGATATTGCTTTCTTTGCTTCTTCATATGTTGCAAATTGGATAAGGGCACCTTCAGGATCACCATTATAGGCAACCTAAGATTTAAAATATTAAGCACATTGAATTTGCAAATGAATCTATTGCTTCATACAGTAAAATTCCCCAAGAAATGAAATATTGGTCCTCCAAGTAAGAGTCTATCTTTACACTTCCTTATATCTAGATTATTACCGTAGCCTACTTTCACTCCAGAAGAAATGGTAACTGAGGACCGTTCAGAGTGGAATCAGAGCCTCCTCTATATAACACTTAGTAGAGAATGCTCACTGCACAAATGTTATATACAAACATTACAATGTTTCACTTTCTACCCCCAATATTAAGGCTATGAGAAATAATCCTTATGTCACTGAGTGACATGACTTAGATCCCCAGAGTCAGAAAAAGGCAGTAAACTACTTTGAAAGGAGTGATCTCTAATTGAAAATTACAGAAAAATCCATCTGTAAAATTTTCCAAATTGGTAACTCTCACAAAAATATTTCCAAGAGCATAAGAAAATTTAAGGCGGGCGGGGGGGAGTAAGATCTACAAAACAATAGCAACAATCACATTTTACACATAAGGAAACTAAGATTCAAAGAGTAAGTGATTCTGTAGATCCATACAACAAATAAGTAGTAGATCCAGGGCTTTTTAGTGTTCAATTTCCTGTTCTTTCAGTAACACCAGTACTTTCCAAAGTGTGTTATATAAACTACTGGTGATGCAAAGCAATACAAAATAGGAATTAAGCACACAGACCCTGAATCAAGCGACCTCGCTCCAGATAACAATACCCACTCAGTAGTTGTTAAGAATTAAATAGTAATTCATGTAAAACAGAGCAGGGTGCGGGGTGGGGGGGAGTTCTCTTAGGATAAAGCTAAAGGGTTTCTTTAAACTAACTTTCAAATATATGTATTTTATAAATAATAATGCAGGTAGTATACAGATAGAGCAATAGGACCTATACAGAGATAAGATACCAATCTTACCAGTAACTGAGGAAATACAAGTTGAAACAATAGTGAGATACCATGTTTTAACCCTCAGCTTTAAACTTCTTTAAATTTAATATTACTAATGTAGTTAACTGTGTAAGGAAAAGAACTTTTTAAAGTCTAGATCTAAACGTGGTAGATAAATCAAATTGCCATAAAAAGGTATTTAGAGATATTCAAGATACAGGAAATAACTACAGGGTAATATGTATACTAGGGACCTACATACTTTTAAATACGTACATATTTTTAAGTTTGCATACTGATTTATAGGTAGATACATACTCACAGAAATACAAAACAAAAAATCCAAATAACACATGGTAAATTGTTACCAATAACGTAATAATATTACGGGTATATATGAGGAGAAGAATGGAAGAGACAGAGAACTGAACACATTTTCTTTAAATTCTATATAAATCTCTACTGCCCCACCCTTTTTTGTTGAACTTTCTTTTCATTTTAGGGATTGACTGACTGATTGATTTGGCTGCGTTGGGTCTTCGTTGCTGCCTGAGGGCTTTCTCTAGCTGCAGCGAACAGGGGCTACTCTTCGTTGCGGTGCGCAGGCTTCTCACTGCGGTGGCTTCTCTTGTTGTGGAGCACAGGCTCTAGGCACGCAGGCTCAGTAGTTGCAGCACACGGGCTCTAGAGCGCAGGCTCAGTAGCTGTGGCGCACGGCCTTTGTTGCTCCGCGGCATGTGGGATCTTCCTGGACCAGGGATCAAACCCGTGTCCCCTGCATTGGCAGGTGGATTCTTAACCACTGCGCCCCCAGGGAAGTCCCTCATCTATTACTTTTATAGTATTATTTTTTAAATGGAAAGAAAACAAATTTTTCCAAAATATCAACTTAAGCTGTACTCTCTAACATTTATTCTTATTTTTATCAGATTATGGGAAATAATTTAGTTCAAAAGAATGCTGCACAAACTGGAAAAGAAGCCCAACATTATTTGAACACTTTCAACATATTACATAATGTCAACTCAATACTAAATAACCTCACAAGTAACATACACCTAAGCCAAGGTCTAATTTTAGGTGAAATCAAATACAAATTACACTGATATTTATCTTAAAAGATGTTCAAAAGTGGAAGAGAAAAAAGTAAATGTTTAAACTGATTATGGATTACCTAGTATTTGGGCCCCCAAAGTATCTATTAAATGTGTCCCACCATAGGGGCAGCAAAAATAAATCTGACTGAAGCATTCTGCTAACGTGAAACTAAGGAAATGAAAACTACTGTAAGATTAGATTTTACCACTGTGGTTATTTAACTTTGCTGTAATTTTATGATAATCTCTATTAGGTAAAAAGTGTATAATAAGATCAATCAAGTCTCCTGCCTTTTGAAAGTAAATATGTTATTCAAAATCACACATTTTCCTAAAATAAAAAGTTTCACTTCATATCCAATTTTCTAAACTTAGAATATTACCAAAGTTTCCATAATATTTTCTTATAAAACTATTTTTCTTACTATATTAAGGTTCCCTCTGTAAATAATTAAGCAGAGACAACAGAATCACTTTAAAGCTCTTACCTGTAAGTTAACCAAGGTTCCAAATCGACTAAAATGCTCATTAAGTTTGCTGATATTATTTAATTCTGGAGGAACTTTTCTAAGTTCAAGTTTGGTATTTTCATTTCCAAACTGAACCTTTTTCTGGAAGCCTGGGCTGTTTGTTCTATTAAAATTTGGTCTGTAACAAAAATCAAGTTAATTAATACATTCATTTATAAATCCTGATCCCTATCAAGAACAAAAGAATAAAGTTTTGCAACTTAAGTTCAATTTTTTTTTCAAAATTGAAATTGCTAGTTGATAAAGGGAATTTATTTTTTTTCCTCAAAAAATGAAGTTTCCAAATGAGTAGTGTTCATTATCTTTCATGGAAGCCAAGTGAGAAGGGTTCTTCCATATCATTTGTTCCTTTCCACTTCTATTCCACTCCTACTTAAAATTCTTAGCAGGAAAGGTCTTAGCACCCTCTTTCAGTCAATTTGCCTATATAACCTTTGCCATTTCTGCAAAGGCTAACTTATTGAAATATTTCCTACTTCAAAACATTGATTAAAAGCAAGAAATGACTGTCTCGACCTCCTTCCAATTAAAAAAAAAAAGTCAGAACTGTCGACCATACGTTTGACACTTGAAGAAAGGGGGGCAAAACTGTGGCCCAGGGAGGTTACATTGCTTGCCCTAAATCACAGAATTAAAGGCAGAGACAGAACTAGAAATTATCCATTATTAAACATATGTTAAAGCTCTAAAAGTGTGATCCCAGTCTTTCCTCAAACATGCAAATTTGTAAATGAATCATCAAACGCACAGCCTCCCCTACCCCCACAAAGGCTGCTTTCTAACTCCTAACAGGAATTGCCCACATGTAAAGCCTCCTTTCATACCTAACCCTTCCTTCCTTCCCTGAGAGTAGGCTCATGACTATCCTTTACACAGCTAGTATTCAACAACATCGCTAAGTTAAGGGGTGGGTTGTTGTTTTTTTTGTGAAGGTAGGGGGAGGTACAAATAGGAAAACTTATGTGCTCAACCACCACACCATTTCTATAAGAAAGTACCTTCCAAGTACCAGACAACTAACTAACACATTTTTAGAAAACAAATACTATACACTTTAGTTGGGGACTGCCTACAGAATAAATTTTATTTTGAAAGAGACCACTATACTGTCACAATAATATTGCAATGATCCTAAAGATCACTGCATAATAAAATTCCTCAATTTCCCCTGCCAGCTTACTTATCAAACCAAGTCTTCTTTGTAGGAACTCCAGGCTCCCCAGAACCAATGGTTCTTTTCCTTGACTCTGAATCCACTACTATCCTCATACTGCTTTTATTAGGAGGCTTTTCTGTTTGAAACAAAAGAAAAGAAAGCATAGATTAATATTTTCTGTTAATCATAGCCACCTCCTTAAATCTGCATTAAAAACAAAGTTCTGAATTTTTGTCCAAATATACATTTTAGAAGAAACAGAAATATATGTACATCTAAATATAGTCATCTAAGGGATTTTAACTTATTTTGAATTCCTTTCACACTTAACTGAAGAATAATCAGTAATTCTCATATGTCAAATTAATAATAAATAAATCATCTTGGGGCTCTGAGTTTATAGTTTTGAAATTAAATGCACAATCTACAAGATATAAAATTTAACACTAGTCTAGTAACCTTAAGACTCAATAACTTGGAGTTGTGACTGAAATGAGTTGCTTAATTAAACATCAGCATATTAACACAATAAAATCATGTTAAATTTAAAAAGGTAAAGATTCAACATTGAAATGCAGTGCAAAAGAGCTGTAAATATGTGCTACTTTCAACATTTTACATACACTTAGATGGAGTTTGACAAACACAAAACTACATTTAACCTGTTATTCCCAAATGACGCCAAAGTTTAAAACATGCTAACCTTAGTCCACACGGAAAAAATATATTTTAAAATTCCTTTCTTAAAAGATGGATAAATCGGTTATATAACTCCTATTCTGAGTATTTCTAAACATATAACTAACCAAAAGAACTTAGGATCTGTTTCAGCACAATCTCTCTCATGGCTACCACTATAATCTCCATGCAGGAGATCCTCCTACCAAATCTGTTCTTCTTCTCAATGAATGATATTATCATCTGCCCAATTATCCAAAACAGAAACCTGGTGTCTTTCATTTCACCTTCTCCATTACCCCCATTCTAAGTCCCCAAATTCAATAAGTTAAAGGTGTTGTCAACTCTTTCCACTAAACTTAAATCTCTTACTTCCCACTGTTACTACACTAGTCTAGCTACTTATCATCTCTTTTCTAGAATTTTTCAAACGCCTTTAATTGGCCTCTCATCTCCCCGCCCCCATATCCCTTACTCCCTCTGTTTCTAATCAAAAAGATCTTCCAGTTTCACAAAAGTAGCACAGGATATATGTGCTTTATCGACCCCCTTTTTCTGGCTAACTCTGACTTATCCCACATCTCTACAGCACATCAGGTGGAAACATCCAGTATCTAGCATTGCAGGCATTCACAGTGCAAGTTGTAGTTTCTTTGCCGAGTGGTATCTTCACAGGACCAGTTCTGCAACAGAATTTCTGGCCTTATTCCTGCCTCCCAAACATGTTCACTAGCCCTTTTAAAGAGTCTTTGAGCTATCCAATATCCTTTTGTACTTTAATATGTTCTTTATCTGAAGGTTCACCAAGAAAGGCAGTGATGTGTTTGCTCCAACTCATCTGTATTCTCTCACTCATATTCTCTTTCATTGTTATTTATTTAAAAGAAGGAGTGTTAAACACACAGAAGCAAGTTCCTCTTGATATACAATTAGTAAATGTGTCTATTAGTTGTATTTACTGTGTTTTCCCCTGATATCTTTTTAATAAACTGTTTTTCTGCTTAACGTTTTCAGCACTGGTTTTGTTGATGGCAAATGAAAAACCACTTAGCCCTTCTTCCTACCTATCTGTATCCAGTCAAGGGAGTGTCTATCAAGTTCTCCACTGCCTTAGAAATCTAGAAAGTACCATTATCAGGACCTCTAGGTCACTTTTTTGATTCCAAGGCATCAAAAGGCCTAAAGTCTTTTCATTTGTTTAGTAACAATAATTTCCTATGAAGTTGAAAGTATGAAGCATAAAAATATAGTTATCACATAATAGTCTGTGACAAATATAAATGAGGCCATCTATAGGCTATTAGAAATGTATAATAATTATATAATGAACAATATTATAAACTTTTAATTATGTATATGTCACAATCCAGGCCAGTAAATTTCAAACCAAATGGGCAATAGATGAGAACATTTTGAGGGGAGGAGGACTGAAAAAAGATAAGGCAATAGAAGTATAGGTAATCCTCAATTTAAATGGTTTGCTAAATCAATTGTCTGGTACATAAAAACAATGTTATTAATGGAAAACATATTCCTAAACCAGCTTACAGAAATAGTACATGATATATCTAAAGAACTTTAAAAAGTACTAAAATAATCATTATGTATAATGATTCTATGAGAAAAGGCATTCAAATTTCTAAGTAGGCATACCAGACATTTGTATCTCAATAGAGCCATTTCCTATAACTTGTAACTACATGCATGTGGAGCTGAAATTACCATAATTCCAACTTCTATATGGTAAGATTTATGAGCAAAGGGTTTGATCCTTCTGTCTTCTCTCAATCACCAGCAAAAAACTGTCCTAGATTTGGGATGGGTCTAATAAATGTTGATCTATAGTGGCATACATTTACGCCACTCCAAAGCAGCAAGGTTAAGAAAGAGATGATTTGATGTCAGAGGTTCCAGTAAGAGCAAGGAATACTGGTATAATGAAAAGAAAATGAGTGCTAAGTAGTGACCCAAAGAAGGAAGGGGTTTTCTCTGAACTAGTCAGGTAGGAGACACTCAAGGGATGAGTAAATACCATGAACAGCCATAATCTTAAGTGGCTACTTTTCAATTACAAGCAATCTTATTTCCCTTACATAAAAATTGTTAAGAAACCTTTTTTCTATTGCTATTAATGAAAGTCATTAGAATGCCTCAAGGAGACTTTAAAAGGTGTGGGGGGAAAGGAACATCCACATGAAATGTTGTCCTGTGATCTCACAGGATATAAATTAAAATGTTCCTCACTCCACCACCACAGAAAGTTCTCTGAACACTCAAGGTAGATGCTCAGAATCTGACAGTTTCTAATGAACAAACAAAAAAAGTGCAAAGTGTAAGTAAACACAAGTTTACTAAGTCACATTAGGTACAGACTGTTACTTATTTAAACAAGTTGGACTTTTATTCACAACTGACAATGCATGACCTTTTTTTTTCTTTTTTATTACTAGAAATGAAAGATGGCAAGGAAAGACTGGAAAGAAAATGGGATTTAAAAGTTAGTTGAAGTAGTTAGGAAAAAAGATATATTTTTATTGGCCTGTGTAATATTTTCTATAATGTCTGACAACATTGCTCCATCTTTCAAATTAATGTGAACTCTCCCTCCTCTGAACCTTTGTATCAGTTTGCACCTCTGTATAGCACTTTCCCTGCCCTGGCTTGTGGACCAGTCTAAATTCTATCTTCTTCTCCCATTTAGAAATTATACCAAAAAGTCTGTCTCCTCTAACAAAATTTTAAAAGCTAACAAGTCACTTTCTAAAATATAATTCTTTTTGCCTAAAATATTATAAGCAAACCAGTATCAAATTCTAACATGTCAAAAGCAAACAAAAATAAAATATGTATCAAGCATTAAATTTGTACAGCTAATTTCATTA
This sequence comes from Balaenoptera musculus, assembly GCF_009873245.2. Classification (NCBI taxonomy): domain Eukaryota; kingdom Metazoa; phylum Chordata; class Mammalia; order Artiodactyla; family Balaenopteridae; genus Balaenoptera; species Balaenoptera musculus. The sequence continues at coordinate 52,643,234 of NC_045802.1, forward strand.
TCTAAACTACAAAATAATTTATCTTTAGGAATTAAAGCATTAGTCTTGAGTTTAAATGAACCAATTAAGACTGCAAATGATAGCATATGCCCCCAAAAAGCTAGAAAATAAGGACTTTGGGGAAATTCCTTTCCCCTTGGATGACAGAATAAAATGTCACCAACACCACAAATAGGGTACCACACATTACCTTTTCTCTCATGTGAGACCAAAGGATCCAAGGAACAAACATAATCATCATCCCTTACTCAACCCCAATAAACACAGGACCTACTGTTCTTTTTAAATGCTCTGCCACTCTTGATATTATGAAAATGATAAGAAGAAAAGATTCATCATAGTACCTCTGGGTGGCAAATCCATATCCCCTGATGTCAGTCCTATCAAGTTAGGCCTTTGCGCATGCACTCTGTGTCGATACATTGGTCTGGAAGTGTTTGTTATGCTTGGGGCTTCAGGATTGTAGCCATCTGTGTCATATGTATCTGGTAACACAAAAACTGCAATTAAAAAACAATCATAAAACTCCGCTTGGTAATTTTTTTATATTGATAATAGAAAAAGTCAACTACATAACATATTACTAATTCATAACTAACATGTATATGTATTTCTTAAAATAGTCTTATAAAAATTAAATGTTATTAAAAACTTAGTTTTTTAAAAAGTGTAACTGAGAACTTATATTTAATGTGCATTCACCATGTCTACATTTTATTCCATATAATTTTAGTAAGAAAAATAGACTTGATAGAGCAATTCACTCTCTAGACATTTTTAAATTCCTCACCTAAAACTCTTCTCTAAACTATGTTACATTATTAATATAGAAAGGGCCAAAACTGCACCTGCAGTAAAAAGAGAGGGTGGAGCGGGAGGAGGCTGGTGATGGATGCCAGTTGTTACCACAGTAGGAACAGAGCTGGTTGCAGAGTTTGGGGGAGCATCCATGCCAGATGGTTGCAAAGGAGGAAGTGGAGGTGGTGGTCCTGTCAAAACCAAAGAATAAGAAATATCATCTGAAAGCAAACAAATAAAATAAGTTATTGTATATCCAAACGTGATATTCTCCTTTAGCAAATTATAATATCTACAAACACCAAGCTCTTACAACTATATGAGTTTTTCAGGGTAAAATGTTCATTTAATGCATTCCAAACAGGTTTGTCTTAAGCTATAAAGGACTAGAGATAGCTGGGATTCATCAGTAACATGCATAATTCAGGGCCACCCTAAACCACAGTAAACCATAGGTTTGGCACAGCCTGAAAAATAAGGAGTATATTCCAGATGGGAGCATCTTATTCTTAGTTTCTAGCAGGCATCTACAGGATTACTTTAGATACTTTTAACAAAAGCAAGCATCAAACTATTAACTTTAATGAAAGACTATGAATGAATAGATAATAAGTACAGGCAAACATATTTACTTACCTGTGACAGGTGGTAGACTGGGTGGTAATGGGCCTGGCGGTGGCACTGGGGGTCTCAGATTCACAGGTGGGGGTGTAAGAATTGGTGGTGGTGGAGGGAGTCCAGGAGGAGGTGGTCCTTCAACAACAGGAGGCTGTGCTGGGAAAGGCAGCATACCAGGAAGATTGACATCTTCTACAACTACCGGGTCACTTCCATGATCAAAAGGGCACATGTCTCCTCTCATACAGAAACCCTTTTCTGTGAGGAAGAACAATTAGAAAGAAATATGAAAAGTGCTGGACATATACATTTTCTCTAAGTTAACAGAAGTGGAGATATTTAAAAATAGGAATATTTTTAATACTGGGCAAGTATAAGTAACCATATCACAAGAGCTACCTACTCATTTCCAGTAATATAAAATACATATTAAGTGAAAATATAGCTAACATACCCCCTAAAAAATGTATCACCAAATTAAAATGAGTATACCCAGCTAGCAACATGATACAGCTTTAATACAGTTTACAAAACTTTTACAGTAAAATCTTAAAGAGTCTTCAATTCATTTATAAAATGATTACATAGGTGATATTCATATTTCTAGGTTTTACTTACATGCTAATAACCACTGATTTCTAAAGAAGTAAGTTTTGTCAAGAATGTTTCAGTAGCCAATTCCCTGGTAGGTAACTCAGTAGATATTACTCTTGTTTGGCAAACTCCAAAAATATGGTAAGACTTGGTGCAAATAAACACTATCTTTAAATTGATATTCAATAGTCAGTGGTGACTAATGAAGACTTCAGTAGTATACTGAGGAATTCATGAAGTGCTTAAAACTAATTTCCCACTATTTCCAATAGGTTAAGTCTTTGAGTAACTGTGTATAACCTAAATTTACAGAATTTACTCAGCTGGAAATATTAATTCGATACCTCATGAAATAGTTGACAGGCTTACCATCATAGTCTCTACACCGTTTCTTTGGCATTGGTGGTCTTACATATGAGTTATGGTCCACTTGGTCTTCATGGAATTCAGACCAACTTTCGGTAGTATTATTACCATGATGAGTAGGAGCAATTACTGTAATAGTGCTGCTCAAAGTAGGTACAGGGTAGTGGCCAGATGAAATATTAGGTACCGAAGAGACTGGAGTATAATTGTTTTCTAATGCATCTGCTCTATCCAGGTCATATTTAGGTTTTACCAGATCCCTTTCTGCAACAAAATACAAATGACTTATAAAACTACACTCTATTTTAAAAAAAAAACAAAAAACACACATGTCCCAAATCTAAGAAACAGATATTGGGTTCGCCAAAAAGTTCGTTTGGGTTTTTCCATAAGACGTTATGGAAAAACCCCAACGAACTTTTTGGCCAACCCAATATTTTTGCTAAACATAGAGAAAAAGTTCAAATTTTACACAATCCTCCTTTTAAAAACTATTCAATGTATATACAATGTTCCAAGATAAGCTATTTCTTTTCAATATGACCTAAACTAAAAAACCACACACATAAACTTGCTGTACCTAATGAGATTTTTCTTTGAGTTTTAGTTATAGCAGAGAATTTTTAAATTTTCTTCACTGCAATCTTAGTATGCATAACTTTAGCCAACAAAACAAAATCTACAATATAAGTATGGTTATTTTTTCTGTGATGAACATTTAGTTGTCATCCATTCAAAGGTCCTAGCATGGCTTTATACACTGAACACTATTTGTTGAAGATGAGAATGGATGTGTAAAGAGGAAGAAAAAGGAGTACATGATAAACACAAAGAAATTAATTGGGTCAAGAAAAGAAAATTTACCAAGGAAAGAGAAAAGACATTAAGGAGATCAGTTAAGTGAAGCAATGTGCAGAAAGGCCTAATACACCTAGATCACAGGGGGAAAAAACTCTAAGAGTAACAGAGAAATACAGGGCTTATACAAAAGCCATAAATATTATTTCCTAAAGACTAAAAGTAACTATACAATACAGGTTGCAAGGGTAGTAAAAATCTAAGTTGAGTAAAGGTGTTTTACTCTTAAGGTGTTTAGTTGTTTTACTGCCTGCAATATATTCCTTTCGATAATACACAATGAAAGAAAAATATGCATGCTGGAAATGAGACGCTCTTGTAAACTCACACATCTAAAATGAAAATTTTTAACTGTTTTCATAGTTTTGAGGTCTAACTGATATAAACTCAACATACTTAAAATGTACAATTTATGAATTTTGATCTATGTATACACCTGTGAAACCAAACATCTCAATCAAAATAAGGTATATACTGTACATACTCATCACCCCCCAAAAGTATCCTTGTTCCCTTTTATGATCCATCCCTCCTTTACTTTACCCCAGGCAACCACTGAGTTGTTTTCTGTCATCATAGATTAGTCTGCATTTTCTAAAATTCTATGTCTCTATGTCTCTCTCTCTCTCTCTCTCTTTCTCTCACACACACACACATTTTTTGTGTGGCTTCTTTCAATCAGCATAATTATTTTGAGATTCATGCATTTCCCTGCATGTATCAATAGTTCTTTCCTTTTTATCCATTCTATGGATATACCATAATTTGTTGATCCATTCACCTGTTGATGGATGTTTGGATTGTTTCTAGCTTTGGGCTATAACAAATGAAGCTGCCGTGATCATCTGTATGTGTCTTTGTGTGGAAATACACTTTCATTTCTTTTAAGTAAACACCTAGGAGTGGAATGGCTGACTGGGTCATTTGGTAGGTATAGGCTTAACATTTTTAAGATACTGTTCAAGTGTTTTCCAAAGAGTTCCAGCTTATCTCCATCCTCACCAACACTGGGGAGAGCAAGTCTTTTTAATTTCAATCATTCTGATGGGTGTACAGTGGTAATTCACTGTGGCTTTAATTTGTATAAAATAAAAATTTTTAAAGAAATTTTTAAAAAGTATTCACTTGGACACACAAAATACATCAAAATAGAAAAAAATAAAGATAACAGTGACAAAATTACAACAATTTTTAAAGCCCTCAAATACAGGATTGTTTTCCCCATGCAAGTGCCAGCCAACACGTACGTGGACGTGGATCACTTACCCCTGCTCCGCGTCCTGCTTCTGCTTCTAGTCCTGCTTCTGTCTCTATCCCTGTCACGAAGCCGCTCTTTACTCCAACTTCGACTCCGACTCCTGCTGTAACTGCGACTTCGCCCTCGTCTTCTATTGTACCGGTCTCTGTATGAATCTCTTCGAGGAGGGTTTCGATCATAATCTCTTTTGCGAGAACGATCATCTTTTTTCCTCTCATCACGACTTCTAAAGAAATATATGATCACTTTTATGAAAATATTTAAGTGGACACAGGAAAAACTCCAATTAAATGCAAAAGTTCTATTTTATTCTTGTACCGTCATGATTCTTTATCCCACCATCAGAATACAAACATAAGAAACTCAAAAAACTGAAAAACTGAACATGATCTGCTAAAGTACTCTAAAACCCCTTCTAAGGAAAAAAAAAAAAACAATACTCTTTTGACGTCTTCATTTTATACACAAATGCATCTATACATTAAGGGATCTGTACATATGTCCTATAGTATATATTGTCTTGTACACAGTCTCATACTTATAGGCATATATTACACACACTGCACTCTAAATGCTTTTGAAGCCTTAATGGGAAAAATAATGTATTCACTCTAAAGGGAAACTTCGGGCAAAAAAGGTCTCACATTAAGACTTCACTGGAATTTGCAGTTAGGAATAAAAATAATAACAATAACTAACATACGCTGAGCACTGTTCTAAATCTCACTTCCAGGACCAACAAATCTCACCTAGATATTTTTGGTAGAAAAGGATCGAGTTACCACTTTCCTAGACCAATAAAAGAGTAGACATTACTTACCCCTATGTAAAAGAAAATCAAGTCTAAATATTCATATAAAATAAAAGCAACGTCTAAACATTGAACATGGTTCAAAGAATCAATCACCTATTTTCTCTGTATCGGGAGCTTGACTGAGGAGGACTGTGATTTAGCCTTCTAGAAAACTTCTTCTCTCGCTCTTCCTCTTTTGTGATCTGATATACAAAGAAAAATGTGTGCAAGTTTAACAACAGTTATTCCTTGCCATGTTACTGTTTCAATGACTTAACTGATATTAAAATATGAGCAATAGGGTTTTCTTGTGAAAGCACTGAACAAAATAAATTTGTGTTCTAAGTACAATCATTTAATTTAACAATAAAAGACAGGCTTGCTGAAAGTTAAAGTGAATGGTAAAGAAATTCATAAATGCTGATCTTAGATAACAGTAGCAAGAAAAACATTTTAAGCAAGTGTCCTCATTTTACACATCATTCATGGAAAGTCAATTTTATTCCTTCCTTCAAAAGTCCATTCAAGTTTTGGTTTCATGGATCTGATCTAGCACCAAACACATTAGGGACTAAAGGGGAATGCATTAGAACTAACCAAGTCATAGAAAAAGAAAACATTTGAGAAAACAATACCTGTGAAAATAAACAAACAAGTGAAAACAGTTCTCTAGTTTCTCACAGAAGTATGACAGCTATATATTCCTCTTTCCTACAATTCATATTATATAATTAATAGTATGCAGCCCTGAAAAACATTCCCTTGATCCGTGCTACTTTCTCTAGACCAGTTTTCCATGCTGCCCAAAAAACTGGTTCCACAGGACATTAAGAGGTGTTATTAGAGAAAAAAGGATTCAGAGGATAAACAAATTGAGAAAATACTGAACATGAGCTTCTGTAAATATGATAGGGCTCAAGATTTTGCATGTTTAATAAAAACCCTAAGATATTCTGATGCACATAGTCTATAGATAGTATAAATATGTCCCAGTTTATGCCAGTTGTTTCAGCATTCCTTTGGGTAAAAGCCTCTCACTGTCAAGTGTCCCACACTGGATGATAAATTAAATGGAAATCCTATCAACAGACCAAACTCTGAGAACAATACTTAAAAGCCTTCTTTTAACAGTTTGCCTTTTTTTTTCTTTCTTGTAAGTACTTTTTTTGTTCTATTCTTCCTACCCATTTCAACCTTCCCCCTGCAAAAAACAAAACAAAACAAAAAACCCTCCTGATGCACTTTTTCCCTTCAGTTTGCTTCCATGCACTCTTGTAAGTAAGTCAGGTTGACAGACTGTCACATTCCATGGTACCTGCCCAACTGCGAACTTTCACAACACCCACAACATTTAAAATCCAGACTGCCATCTGACATTTCGGTTCTGAAAGATGAGGGATAAATATCCTTCACAACTGCTCAAGACAACTGTGGTGAAATATTATTGTATCAACAGATGTAAGACTAAGGCTTACTGCTTCTCAAACAAAGAGCCCATGATTTACTCAAGATTTCCAAGAATTAAAATATAATTTGCAATTATCTGGAAAAAATTCTGGAACCAACCCAGACTTCCATCAATGGGTAAAATTTAAATAAATTATTGTATATCTCTATGTTGCATAAGCAGTTGCCGAGACAATATCCAGTATCCCATTCTTCCTTACTAACAGAACCCCTATACCGTTAGGTACAAAACATGCAGTTATAAAATTATTTCTGGTCTTCCTCTGAAGACAGAAGTGATGGGGGTGTCTTATGTGTAAGTGTGTGTAACTATATACATATACATGTGTGCAAATATGTTCAGATATACAGAGACAAAAATACATTTGAGAATTATATAATACATATGTAAATACATATGTAAATTACAATACATATCATACATATGTAAATATTATTATATAATACATATGTAAACATAATGAGCGTATATTACTTACATAATCTGGAAAAAAACAGAGTATCAGGCGAAAAAAAACCAAAGGCCACAACCACAACCACATCAGCCACCACACAACAATGCCTCAACAATAATAGCAACTATCATTTACTGAGAACCTACTTTGTGCCACACACTCTGCCAAGTGCTTCACAGACCTTATTTTACTATTCCTCACAACAGCCCTATAATATTTCCATTTCACAGCTGAGTAAACTAAGGGTTGGAAAAGCAGTAATTTCAAGGTCACAAAACGGTGGCAAAATTTTAACCAAGATTTGTTTGACCTAAAACTAGGCTAACCATGGATATATTATATTAATAGCTTAATTGTCAACAATTATTTTTGTTAAAATTACAATCTTTAAACATCAAACTGAGGAAATTTGAATTATTATATGATTATTAAACAAGAGTGGTAATCTTGTATAAAAGGTAAACACCTCTTAAAGTATGAAGTCATTTCCATTGCCCTGTGAAGGTCCTTTTATTTGACCATCTTAAAAATAGTCCCCTACGGGCTTCCCTGGTGGCGCAGTGGTTGAGAATCTGCCTGCCAATGCAGGGGACGTGGGTTCGAGCCCTGGTCTGGGAAGATCCCACATGCCGCGGAGCAACTAGGCCCATGAGCTGAGTCTGTGCGTCTAGAGCCTGTGCTCCGCAACAAGAGAGGCCACGATAGTGAGAGGCCCGCGCACTGCGATGAAGAGTGGCCCCCGCTCGCTGCAACTAGAGAAAGCCCTCGCACAGAAACAAAGACCCAACACAGCCAAAAATAAATAAATAAATAAATAAATAAAATTTAAAAAAAAAAAAGAAAACTTGTTAAAAAAAAAAAATAGTCCCCTACAAAATGCATATAGGCAGAAGCAAACAGATCTACTGACAATCTAACTATTTTCATAGAACACAGATAATAAAGAGTCCATACCTATAAGACACTGTGCAGAAAAGAGTTAAAAGCACTCCTGAGACTGTTATCTTTAGAAAGACCTGCTGATAAGGTAAGCCCTTGGCTGGCATCTGCAAACACTGATTTCTCGAAGGTTCCCATCATTCCTCTGATACAACAGCTCACTATGCCTAAACTGTCTGGATAAACAATATGGTCTATGCTGAAACATCCTGCTTTCCTCCTCAGAGTCTGGAATTTTGGTACATACTAGGCTGAAGATGCCTATGTAACCAGCCCTAAATAAAAACCCTGGGCACTGTGTCTCTAATGAGCGTCCCTGGTTCACACATGTTGTCACTACTTGTTAAGTGCATCTTCTTTGACTCCACTGGAAGAAACCTCTGGAAATTTGTTCCTGTTTCTCCCCAGATTTTGCACCATACACTTTTTTCCCTTTGCTGATTTTGCTTTGTATCCTTTCACTGTAAGAAATCATAGCCATGATATGACTATATGCTCTGAGTTCTGTGAGTACTCCTAGTGAAATAATCAAACCTGGAGGTGGTCTTGAGGACTCCCAACACAGATACAAAAAATAAAACTCAGTTTAATTACTCCAAATATGTTTTTAAAGAACATGTAAAGTTTAACACAAATTCTTACCTCTTCTTTTTTTATATCTTTTTCTTGGTGCTGAAAAAATTCTACCTTTAAGCTTCCTGATGATGGCTGCTCTGGAGGAGGTAGATAACTCTTTGTATTCACAGCATCAAAAAGTTTTTCCACAAATATCTGTGTCTCTAAAAATAAAACCAAAACCAGCATAGATTAAAAAACATTTGCTAAGATATTTATTCTCTACTTCTCCACATCAGTATGATGAAATATGCCTTGATTTTTATAAATCTAAAAATTATACTAAGACCAACAGCTTCCCAACCAGTGTGCTATGGCACAAGTCCCATGGTAATACTGATCCATTCAGTTCTCAGGATGCTGAGGGCTAGAATGGCTAGAGCCTCTGGGTCAGTCGCTCCCAACCATCACTAGTCTCCATGTACCCTGCCTAGTGTGCCAAACAGAAATATTATCATTACCTAGATGCTGGCAAGGTGAAAAAAGTTGAGAAGCACTGTGCTAGACAATATCCAAAGTAGGTTCCTAAGCAGTACTATCTTTCAGTGATTTTCTTAATCTCTTAAGAAAAAAATAACAGCATTCTTTAAGAATGAGCATATGGATGTTAATGAAAGAAAAGATTTCCATTATAAATAAGCTATGAATATAATCAGTAATAATACTATTTGTTCAACTTTGTTACAGTTAGAGTCTGTCTCTTACTGAACTCCTTTAACACTCTCTGAATCTTATCTTAAATAACTTTTTAAAGTAGTATTTTTAAACCAAAGATCTTACCTTTCTGAAGAAATACATCCAGTTGATCAATACATAACGCCTTTAACTCTTTTTCACTTTTGTCTTTCTTTACCAAAGCGAGAACATATTTTGCCAGGGCTGATGGATCTGCATCACAGCTGAAGAAAAAAGCAATGTTGAAGGAAATTTAACCATAAACAATTGCACAGTCTATGAATTCCAGTTACAAACTAACAGTATGATAGTCAAATGAGTTCATATATGTAAAAAAGCATCTGGTTCATAGAAAGCAATGAAGAAATATAAGTTTCTCTCCCTTATCTTAACATGCTTTACATGGTATATGTAGTCATCATTCAGTATTCTGCCAAACACACACTAATACATGTACTAAAGATTCAGTAGGCTCTATTATTAAAAAAAGAAGTTATAACAAATTATAAACAATGCCAAAACATCAAAAACTAATAATAATTAGTGTGGTACCAATAAAAATACCAAGAGGCTATTCTCCCCCAGAACAAGGTAAATAATGGTCAGAAAATCCCTGAAAAAGAGGACAATAAAGGGAAACTTGAAAACATACCACACAATACAGAATTTTAACGAAAGAAAAGCAAGTTTAGAAATAGACCCAAATATATATAGAAACATAAATTTTATAAAGGTGACATCCAAGTCAAGGAAGAAGGGATGAACTACAAAATAAATGGTATTGAGAAAACTTGGCAGCTGCCTTTCTAAAAAATTAAGTTAGACCCATAACTTATTCCATATACCACAGTAAAAACATGAAACCATTAAAGTATTAGAAGAAAACAAGAAGAAGTTATTTTACAACTCTGGAGTAATGAAGACCTTTTGAATTATGACAGAAAATCCATATACTGCAAAAGAGTAATTTGATTATACAAAAAGAAGCAAAAACTTAAGAATGTAAAAAAGACTTAAGTCAAATGAAATACTGAACAGAAAAAGAAATAAAAATGATTCTTAAATATGAGTAAAAGTACATCATCCATAAGAGAAATTCAAACTTAAGCTATACTGAAATATCATTTTTCTGTTATAAAGTTGATAAAATCTAAATATATGGAAACATATTCTGGAGGCAAGACTATAGGGAAACAATCAGTTTTCATACATTATTGCTACTGAGAGTAAACTGGTAGCTCCTAGGGTATGGCAGTAAAAAGATCACAAATGCAACTGACCCAGCAATTCTACTTCAATGAATTAACTTTACAGATATACTTACATGTTCAAAATGACATGTGTACAAGTCATTCAGTGCCACACTGATTGTAAAATCAAAAATCTGCAACTGTCTATTTACAGAGGACTGGAAAAAGAAAATATACTAAATCTACACAAGGGAATGGCATACAACAAAAGGACAAAAAAGAATGAGGAAGTTTTCATATCATGGAGAAATTTTCCTATCAATTTGTTAAGTTTAAAAAGCGAGATAGAGAAAAAACTTGTATAGTGTATTACCATTTGTGTGGGGAGAAAAGGAGATTATATATTTGGGTTGGCTTATGTCTGAATAATGAATAGGTATAAGTATAAACAAGTAACTATGGTTATTTGTTGATGCAGGTAGGGAGTAGGAAGTGAAAAAGAAACAGGGTCAGGAGGGAAGAGGGAAAGTTTTTGATGCCCAAACCGTGCCCATCCAATTGCTAAAAAGCAGATAATTGTTTTTCAACTAAGCTAAAGTTGCTACCTATTTAATTAAAGATCATTTTACAAGTTAGGGTAAATAATAATAAAATAATAGCAATAGCTAAGCACTAACATTTACTGAACCCTCATTTGCGCCATGAACGGTGCTCCACACTTTACATTCTATATTTAGTTCTCATTTTACTGATGAAACTGAGGCTCAGGAAAAAGCTAAGCAAACTGCCCAAGACTACATGTAAATTAGTAACAGAACCAAGATTTAAACCTAAATTTCTTACTCTAAAGTCCGCTCTCTTAACCACTACACCAAATTGCTTCTTACAACGAGCTACCCAAAAACCAGACCTCCAATTAACTTACTGCTACAAACATCTAGTTACAGCCACCAACTCCCTATCCATCCTAGTAAAAGCCCCCTACAATACCTCCCTTAGTTGCTGTCCAAGGCACAGTTCCTCTAATTTACTCCTGTACTCTCCCCTCAGAGTCCACTATTTCAAACAACCTCTAAATTCCTCAGCCACGTTTGCCTCACTTTCTTTCTACTCTTCTTCTATGCCACCAACTTGGCAAAATCCCAACTTAGAATCCACCCCCAGCTTAGATTTAACTTCCTAGCTTGTCTTAGTTTCATGCCAGTAACACAAATAATGCTCAGTAAATTAAATTTTCAAAGGATACTGATGACACAAAAAGACTTACCAATCACGGTTTTAAAAAAAAAAGACAAAGACATTAGGGAATTACAGTAGGGAGAGATGACTACAAATGAGGGGGAGAGATAGGATAACCTAATAGTTCATTTGAGGAAAAACAGATACATACATGACACATGACATCCTTCAATTCATTTTTATCGCTCTTTATTCTAACAACTATTAGCAATTTTAACTCTAACAATACTAAACACAAAATAGAAATTCCACATGTTCTACCAAAAGTTCAAATGCTAGAATATTAATAAGGAACTTATACACATTAAAGCTAGAAAATACTTTAATACATATACCAAAAAGTCTTAATTCCTATACATATCTGGAATGTAACAGTTTTACAGAATTATAGCAGTAACATGTCACTGAATCAAAAAGTACATCTTAAAGACAATGGACAGCTTTGGCTGCACAGTAGAAACACCTATGGAAAATCTGACTGCAAGTGAATCAACAGGTCTAATACAACCATCTGCATTTTGCTTTGTTTATTTTATAAGAGCTGTACAGATAAGTCTGATACAGTATCAGAGTTGAGAATTACTCTGTTAAGGAACTAGTACAGCATTTATTATATAATGTTGAGACTCCTTAGTGTACATCTTTGTGGTGACTGTGTCTTCAAACTCTTCAATCTTCCCTTCAAAAGGCAGAGCCCAATTCCCCATTCTTTGAGAGTAGGCTCAATTTAGTGCCTTGCTTCTAAACAAATAGAATACGGCAGAAGTGATGGTGTCTGACGTTTAGGGTCAGACACCATCTAGGTCATTTGGAATTATATATTCTAGAGAAATCAGCTGCTATGTTTCAAGGACACTCAAGCAGCCTTACAGAGAGCACCATGTGGCTATGAAATGAAGGCTCCAGGGAGGACTAAGGTCTCTTGCCAAGAACCATACGTGAATGAACATGGAAGCCGATTCTACAGACCTAGTGGAACCTTGAAAAGACTGCAGCACTGACCAAAAGCTTGACCACAATCTCATGAAAGACTCAGAGCCAGAAATACCTAGCTAACCTGCTCCAAATTTCTGACCCACAGGAATGATATATGTCATGAGATGATAAATGTCTGCTGTGCTTAGTTTCAGGGTAATCTGTTAGTAATTGTATATCAACTTTTCTCATAGATCTATTTCCATTTACTTACAAAGACTTGAAGTGGGTTATAACCTAAACAAGAAAAAAAAAATTCATTTCAATGGTACATGAGATTTTTAAACACTTTCTCTTTGAAATTTATTTCAGTATATTTATTTATACTAACAATTTTTTAAATGCAAAGTGATTTGTGGTAAGTTAATTTTTTCATGTTTATCACAATGAGCATTATTAAATAATGCTAATATTAATAATGCTAATGTTAATATTGTGCATTAATATTAAATGCACAATATTAAAGATAATATTCATGTTGGTAATTTTGTGAGAAAAATTTTAGAGCCTGCTTTTCACTTAATTGCTAGTGAAGATGATGATATGACTCCAGAGACAATGGGCCATGAATTTTCCCATTTTTCTGAAACACCAATTAAACAAGGAATTTCCTTTAGCAAAAAGTCCACAGATAAGGATATAGGAAAGAGCTGGACAATGAATTCAAAGAAACTGGAGAGGCTGGGGTCAACCTCCGTGATGAAATAAGCATGAAGAAATGGGACAATAACCTCATGATGTATCTACAGATACACTTATATCTGGCAATCTGGTAACACTGCATGAGAGACCATGAAACAGTACTTTTTCATGTTAGGTAACCTGAATAAGCACAATCAACTAAACACTAACCTAACTAGACACCAAGCTGAACGTACTTCAGTTTACTGGAAATCACTGTGATACATAATACTATCACTGTGTTATACAGTTTTATTGCAACTACTGTTAATGAACAAATTCAGAATCTCTACATTGAGTCCAAATGCTATAGTTTGACTGAGTATTGGTTTGACTGTTGTGGTGAATTTTCAACTTAATAACAGCCTTTCTAATAACTGTCACTTTACATTTCTCTTAGCTAAACACCAAATCTATTCCATTCCCTCCATTATTTTTTAAACAAGACACTTTAAAAGTGAATTAAAATGTTAGCAGCTAAAAATGTGGAGAAAGACTTTTACGATTTTTAAAAAATTATTGTGGCCTAGAATACAGTTTTATAAAACAGCAAGATAGAATTCCTGAACAATCTTTGCTCAACGCCTTCTATTAGAAGCAATTCAAACCAAATCAAGGACCAATAAAAGCCACAACAATCATAATGAATTAACTACCATACAAAAAAATGTTAAATACTTAAAATAGTCTGAAAGGCAGATTACTTTTTAAAATTTGTTAGACTGCAAATTACATAGTAGAAGCAAGGTTTACTATTTCATATTTAAAAACAGAACAGGTGGGCTTCCCTGGTGGCGCAGTGGGTGAGAATCTGCCTGCTAATGCAGGGGACACGGGTTCGAGCCCTGGTCTGGGAAGATCCCACGTGCCGCGGAGCGACTGGGCCCGTGAGCCACAATTGCTGAGCCTGCGCGTCTGGAGCCTGTGCTCCGCAACAAGAGAGGCCGCAACAGTGAGAGGCCCGCGCACCGCGATGAAGAGTGGCCCCCGCTTGCCGCAACTAGAGAAAGCCCTCGCACAGAAACGAAGACCCAACACAGCCAAAAAAAATAAAATAAAAATAAAATAAAAAAGCCATGGTTTAAAAAAAAAAAAAAAAAAAACAGAACAGGTAAATATGCATTTGGGAGGTAATTTTTCTTAAGTCCTACAGGAAGCCACTTCATTTTTATTTTAATAACTTTTGAAAACAAAAAAAGGTATGTAGTTACAAATTATAGCTAAGTAAAAAATAATCTGAACCACAGAAGTTTAATAATATACCAAAATGTTATGGATCAGGGACAAAAGGCAAACTGTGTGTTCTCTTTTCTATTTATCTTAATTAAAAGTACCAATGCTACTTCATCTGAACATCTAGCAATAATAACCTGCTATGCAAAATTAATGAAGCAAAAATGTTTAAATTACTGAATCAAAAGAAAACTATATTCTGATAGTAAGGGGTTATTTTTAAAAACTGTCTCCATGGTAAGCAAGATTGTTCACGAGGTACTTTACTATACCAGTTGGTACTGCTGATATTAAGTTTGTGATCTGAATGACATATTATCTTGTCAAAGCTAGTCTTTACCCTCTGCTACACTGCCAGCATTCTAGAGACATGTGAAAGAAAAGTGGGGCTGAAATCTTCTTCCAGATCAGGGAAAGAGAAAAAAAGAATCAGATTTTGAAAATGTTAAGGACAAAGAAATAATACTGAAAGAGTGACAAACTTCACTCCTACCTTAGAAAACAGGCTGAATTCACACTAAGTCTCTGTTCCATAAGTACTTCTAAGCCCAGCAAAAACAGAATCTGCCAATAAAGTACAATTCTGACCACAGAGTGCTCCAACTTCAATTACCCTTCTGTGTGTGTGCTGGGGGCAGGAGGGTGGGAGCAGCGAGGGGATAGAAGGAGGGGAGCAAGGAAAACACAAAGAAAACCAGAAACTACAAAATAAAGAAGACGCGGCTTACCAATAGCACTGTGGAAGGTGGGGTGAAGGGGAAGCAACTAAGTATTTCAACTTACAAAAGTCAAATGAGATAAAGCGTTGAAATGGAGGAAAACAAATCATAACCAGTGAGGAAACAGTGCAGCTCTCCCGTGCAGTAGGGAGTGCCGCTGCTTTCACTTCTAGGTGCCACCTTTTATAAATATATAAACAAAGTCAAACATTCTTAGAAAATGACCAGAATGGTAAACGCATATCATTATCAGATAACTTGCTAGGGATTCTTGTGTCGGAAGGAGCCAGACAATACACACACAGAAGGCATTCTCATATAAACAAGTGCTCTGAAGAGAAAAAATGCCAGGTAATGGGATAAAGTATAGAAGAGGAATGAAGGGAAAAAAAGAGGAAGAAAGAAAAGGGAGGGAGGAAAAGGAATGAATGAGTAGATCCTAGATAAGATTATCCGGTAAGGATATTTAAACAGGGTCAGAATTTAAATAGGGAACAGAATGTAGTGCAAGCAAGCTTTTTGACTTTCTGGAAAAAGGTGAGCCCAGGCAGAGGGAACCAACAGAAAAGGGCTGAGGTGGGTATCTACTGATACTTGACTCATGAGGGATAGGAGTACAGTGCAATGAAGCAAAGTGCTCCATTCCATCCAAATGTGTCATGCACATTTGGATTTCTAATCTCTCACCTTTGTAAGGATTTAAAATTTACATCATATCACTATGAAGTCATTCAAACCAATGATTTTAAAGGCATAAAAATAAAATTTTATCAATCTCTGAATATACTCAGTTAAGGATACAACAATAATACCCCTGAAAAGCAAGGGTGAATATCTAAGAGGGTCATTCTCCTCCAGCTGTATCTGGGGAGGAGAGCACATGCACTAAATAAGTTAGAAAAGCCAAAGTAATGCAGAAAATCAAATGTTTTAATAAAATCTCCCAAAAGAACTTAATTTTCTTGAGAAAGACTTCAAAAAACATGAATCAAATAACTGAGTCACTTTGCTGTACAGCAGAGATCGGCACAACACTGTAAATCAACTATACCTCAATTAAAAAAAGAATCACCCCAAGATATAAAGGTTCTAATTAATCTTCCTAACACACTCATCATATTAGTTTTTACTTTTTAATTTAGTACTTTCAAAATAGTAACGAGACAGTGAAGCAAAAAACAAAAAGCTAACACGCCAGTACAATATTTTAAAAAGAAGTTTGTTTTGTTTTGCCCAAGTTTTTTGGAGGCTTGAGAAATTCAGTGGAAGATAACTGATGAAATTTTACCCAAGCTTCCATTTTCAGTAATCTTGAGAAGGAGGAGCTGGAGGTGGCAGTGGGAATTAAAAATTAAATTTAAATATGTTAACTCAGTCACTTTAGAACACGGATATACACCCACGTCTGTCCCTACCAAATTTTCACTTTATATTCAAGAAAAATATCTAATTTACATCAAAGTCATGAAATTATATTCTGTACATAGAATTACTCTTTTAAAAACCCAAATTCCATTGCAACAAACATACTATATACATTGAAAAATTCAATTACCATAGTTTATTATACAGTTTCATCCAATTCAAAAAGAGTAAAACATAGATTACTTGTATGTAGTAATTAGTTACAGCAAAGGTTACTCATTAAGAATTATTGATTACATACCCACTTTATTCTACAAAATAAAATGACCACCACAAAATAAGCATATATGTAAACGTGATACATCCATGAGCATCACATGAACCACTTCTTATCACTGCACAAACTTAGCCCAAAACATGTAATTATAATGCTGAAAACTATTCACTTAGTTCCTTCATTCCCTTATATTACCCCCCAAGAAATGGCAGGAATTCCGCCTTACCTTGAGAGCAGTGGTTCTCAAACTTTTTGGTCTCAGAATCTTTTTACACTTTAAAAATGACAGAGAACCCGGAAAAGCTTTTATTTAAAAGGGTTATATCTGCCAGTATTTACCATATTAAAATTTAAAAATGAGAAAATTCTAAATTATTTAGTTTAAAATAACTAAATAAATCCATTATGATTTAACATAAATACTTGGGGGCGGGGGGCAGGAGGAGTAATCAAAAGGAGGAACTTATTGATATAAATAAATGGGAAGTCCAATAGTAGGACTGACTTTAGGCATAGCTGGATCCAGGAGTTCAAATGATGTTACCAGGACACTCCCCTTCTATTCTGCTTTCCTTTGAACTTGCTTTATTTTGAGGCAGGCACATGTGGCAACAAAAATAGCCCTGAGCAGTTCTGGGCTTACATTATTCTGACAGCTACTGAAGCCAGAGAAAATAGCCTCCCCTCTCTCCCAGAGCATCATATTGGTCCTTGAAAATGACTGGCCTTCTCCAGTTTGAGCTATACCCCCACTGCAAGGCAGGGATGGGCAGAGCTCGATAACTAATAGCCTCACCTGAAACTAAACACAGGAATCCCCTGCTTTTCAAAAGTCTGCTTTATGCCACTTTGTGAAGCTTTTACAGAAGACCTACATTGGTAACCACTAACCACAAGAAATTCAGAAAGGATTTTCACTTTTATGAGAAAAGGCGAAAAACAAAAATAGTGTCCAGCATTTGTTTTGTAGCGAGTTGTATAGAGGTAGCCCGTATCATGAGCAGCCAGTGTGGCACTGCCCAGATCCTTCCCCAAGAACTACACTGGGCACCTCAGCATCAAGCCGCCATAGCTTTGAACTGTGTCTGTGAGCATCTATGTTTTATCTCAATTTATTTTGTGCATCCATTGACAAGATGTGTCCTAAAGTAACTGCTTCTTCACTTTACGCCATTTCAGCTTACGAAAAGTTTCATAGGAACACTCTACTTTCACATATCAGGGGAAACCTGTACCCTATATTTTTTTGTGAATAAAGTTATATTCCCACACCAAAACAAAAATTTAGTAAGAAGATTGACAATGTTTCTTTCTTTTTCTTTTTTTTTTGCAAATACCATTAATGTCTGCCTTAAATAACAGACTGATACTTACATCTACTTTTATATTCAATCTGTTGTGATACCTTGTTTTGGTTGAAATATAAAATCTGGCCTCACACAGGTATACAGTTGGGAAAGTGGGGACCTCACAGACTCCATGAAAGGGTCTCAGGAAGCCCTAGGAGTCCTCACACCACATTTGAGAATCGCTGCTTTAGAAGTGATTCAGAAAGTATGTGTTAAGCGTCTAATTCAAAGACAAAGTCAGTCTTCACACTCCCAAAGACCCCATAATCAGACTGTATACTGCTCAGTGCAAAAAGCAGTAGCCCAAATAGCAAATTGAGCACAGACAGGTGTGGTTATAGAATCATGTCATAGAATTCTCTCTTAAAAGAAAAGTGGTGGGCTTCCCTGGTGGCGCAGTGGTTGAGAATCTGCCTGCCAATGCAGGGGACACAGGTTCGAGCCCTGGTCCCACATGCCACAGAGCAACTGGGCCCGTGAGCCACAATTACTGAGCCTGCGCGTCTGGAGCCTGTGCTCCGCAACAAGAGAGGCCGCGACAGTGAGAGGCCAGCGCACCGCGATGAAGAGTGGCCCCCGCTCGCCGCAACTAGAGAGAGCCCTCACACAGAAATGAAGACCCAACACAGCCATAAATAAATAAATTAAAAAAAAAAAAAAAAAGTGGAACTGCAGGTGAAATGCTGATATGGCAGTCCACAACAAAACTCCATTATTTCTTGTACGTTTTACATTCTTATTCACAGCTGAGGAAGAATCACATTCTCTGGGAAAGGGCTCTGGGGCTTCCAAAGGCCACCCCTTCAGTTACTTATATGTGGATTCACATTTACCTAGTTACAAAACAGATTTGAAGCGCTTCATCCCTTCAGTTACTAAGAGACAGGAGAGGCTAGGGAACATTTTCTCTCTTGACCAAGAAGGGGCAGAATTATCCAAAAGAAATAGCACTAAGACTAGAAATGCGAAAAACCTAGTTCTGTCATTCTGTTTTCAACTAAATTCTTACAAACTGTTCCCTCATATATTTAAAAAAAAAAAAAAAAAAGTCGGGCTAATGCTCTGTGGCTGTATGGTATACTTCTGGGTTTTTTCTAATATTGCCACAACAGTTTTCTAATACTGCTATCAAATCACGCTGAAATTTTTTCATTAAAAAGGGGATACTTTTCACCTCACAAATCTCAGGACTAAAGAAACTAAGCTTCAGTTTCCTTATCTGAGAACAGCTGCTCTGCTAAATTAGAAATAATTACAAATAAATATGACTGCAAATAAGAAAGCATTTTATTAACCTGCCAAACACCAAAACAAATGGACCACTAAAGAACGAAATAAAATAAAAATCTGAAGTAATAAGATGCCTATTATTGCCATCCCCTTAGAATAGGTGTTAAAATCTAGTTACTATATTTTAAGCACTATTCCCTTTCAAATCTATGTTGTCTTCTAAGCCAAACTAACAGCTTTTCCTTGAAGCAGTCTGGTATTATAAAAAAAAAAAGCACAGAAATGAACTCCAAAAACCCAGGGGTTTTCAGATTTCTAGTCTGATGTCATCTTACTTTATTCATTAGTTACATAATCCTGGGTTAGCATTTTATTTCTCTAGGCTTCAGTTTTCTCATTTTTAAAACAAAGGTGCTGAACCATACAATCTGACAAAGTGGGTCATTTTTTTAGGAATAAGGTGCAAAGCTTTCATCGTCATTGCACTCCCCTACTCTCATTCCCAGGAACTTTAACTGAACTTAATAATTCAGTATGTAATCTGAAAAAAAATTTTTTGAAAAAAATTTTTTTCCTCTAGGTCTTTTTCAAAAGCCATAGAGTTCCCTTTTCTGAACACTCATGAGCAAAGTTTGAGCCTCTGGGAAAGATAAAGAATAACTAAATTCTACTAGATAGAAACACTTTACATAATTTTTCTGAATTGCCAGACCTTAAGATCTGCACATATTTCTACCACTGTTAAAATGTTACTACTGGTGTGCTTGTCTGTTTCAGACTAGGTAACTATGCCTACCTTTTCCCTAGAACCAATCACATTGGTTGAGAAGTATCTACTAATTATCACAGTATGCAATAGCATACTAAGTCAGGGGCATATCAACCAAAATTCACAAAAAAACAATTCTCAGTTTAGGTCAAACCCAATTATTACAAATACAAAGGTGTGCCAACAAGTTTAAAAAGCTGTTACAGATACCAAAAAAGGTCAATAAAAAAGCCCACAAGCATTCTGACAAGCCCTTCCTAGTTGCTTTTTCTTCCATATTCTGACTGCTGCAATGGCCCTCATATATATCCAGTACATATGTTCTAAGTATATTACCTCTCTCTTCCTACCTCCTGCCAAAGCCCAAATTTAGGCATTTTACAACTCACTCTTAAAACTAGAATTAAAAAACTATTTAGTCTTCCTTGTCTCCAAAATGTTACAACTTAATCAAATCTCTAAACACCATAGTTTCATTCTTAAAAAGAGATGTGACCAAGTTACTCTGCTACTTTAATTAACCTTCCCAGTATCCCATAAACTAGTCCCCAAAATGTCCAAACACTTCAACATGGTAATAAAACCTTTTTAATTTGAAACCAACAAAGGCTAGCTGGAGTCAAAAACCTTTTCCTACCCATAATGAACAGTTATAATTCCTCATAGAACATAACTATTCATCCAATTTGGGGCACTCAATGTCATCAGAAGCTTCAAAACTTTAACACAGGGACTTCCCTGGTGGCACAGTGATTAAGAATTCGCCTGCCAATGCAGGGGACAGAGGTTCAAGCCCTGGTCCGGGAAGATCCCACATGCCGCGGAGCAACTAAGCCAGTGTACCACAACTACTGAGCCTGTGCTCTAGAGCCCACGAGCCACAACTACTGAGCCCATGTGCCACAACTACTGAAGCCCACGCGCCTAGAGCCCATGCTCCGCAACAAGAGAAGCCACTGCAATAAGAAGCTCGCACACCGCAGCGAACAGTAGCCCCCACTCAATGCAATTAGAGGAAGCCGCCCACAGCAACAAAGACCCAACACAGCCATAAATAAATAAATAAATTTATTAAAAAAAAAAAAAAAAAAGGGCTTCCCTGGTGGCGCAGTGGTTGAGAATCTGCCTGCCAATGCAGGGGACACGGGTTTGAGCCCTGGTCTGGGAAGATCCCACATGCCGCGGAGCAACTAGGCCCGTGAGCCGCAACTACTGAGCCTGCGCGTCTGGAGCCTGTGCTCCGCAACAAGAGAGGCCGCGATAGTGAGAGGCCCGCGCACCGCGATGAAGAATGGCACCCGCTTGCCGCAACTGGAGAAAGCCCTCGCACAGAAACGAAGACCCAACACAGCCAAAAATAAATTAATAAATAAATAAATTTATAAAAAAAAAAAAAAAACTTTAACACAATCCAATTTGAGAAAGTGCTTGAAAAACTTTCACAGCCTGGTAAGTACAAGTTTATAAAACAGTTGTCAAAATAAGATCTCTTTCACAGTCTGTTATTATAAAAAATTAAACTTTTTAAAAACGTAAAATAAGTACTTTAGCTCTCATTAAATATATAAAAATAACAAGAGTCACACTGACAATTTCTTTTTAAAATGCCCTAAAAAGGTTAAGTTATAGGTTTCAAAATACTTCTTGCACTTAAACTGTATTAAAAAGAGCAACAAATGATCTGCTGAACTGCTATTAGTGCTTATATGTAGGACTTGAAATCATTCAAATGTTTTTTATTTATAATAACTGACTTCAAGATTTTGGGGGTTTTTTTCCGTATCAACTTTTATACTGCCAGTAAGCGGTGGAAAATTAATAAATGGAGAATATAGACAGAGCAGTTGTTTTGTTGCTCCTTCCCTCTTCTTTTGTAGGGTAACCAGCCAATTCTCTGTGAAGGCCTGGAATGCCTAAGAGGAGTTTTGCTCATCCCTCCTGTTCTACTCTCAGAATTTGCTAGCTGAAAGCTGGGAGTGCCTTGGTAGATCTCTTCTACTTCTCCGTCCTTGCTTGCAGAACTACTCCTGTGTTTTTGTTTGTTTGTTTGTTTTTAAATTTATTTATTATTTATTTTTGGCTGTGTTGGGTCTTCGTTTCTGTGCGAGGGCTTTCTCTAGTTGCGGCGAATGGGGGCCACTCTTCATCGCGATGCGCGGGCCTCTCACTATCGCGGCCTCTCTTGTTGCGGAGCACAGGCTCCAGACGCGCAGGCTCAGCAATTGTGGCTCACGGGCCTAGTTGCTCCGCGGCATGTGGGATCTTCCCAGACCAGGGCTCGAACCCGTGTCCCCTGCATTGGCAGGCACATTCTCAACCACTGCGCCACCAGGGAAGCCACTCCTGTGTTTTTAATTGGTAAGTGTTGAGTGGTTGTACACTTAGTTGTTTTATGATATTGTTCTACTGCCACTGTCCTCCACTGATTATGATGAGAAATCAGCCACCATTTGAGTCTTTGTTTTCCTGTATGTATCTGTCTTTTTTTCTCCCTTTGACTACTTTTAAGATTCTTTTTATTTGGTCAGCAGTTTGACTACAATATGCTTAAGGCTGTGTGTGTGTGTGTGTGTGTGTGTGTGTGTGTGTGTGTGTGTGTGTGTGTGTGTGTGTGTGTATTCTATCCTGTTTGGTTTTGCCAATTTGGATCTATGTTTTGATGTCTTTCATCAGTTTTGGAAAGTCCTTGGTAGTTATGTCTTCCAACATTTTTTCTGCCTCATTTTTCTTTCCTTTTTCTAAGACTTCAGTAACTTGTATTTTAGATTACTTGCTACTATCCTACAGATCTCAGGTGTATCTTTTAAAATTACTTTTGTCCCTTTGTTTTCGGTTTGGATATTTTCTATTTTCCTACATTCTAGTTCACTGCTGTTTTTTTCCTCTATGGTGTCCAGTCTGTTGCAAAGCAGAATTCTTTATTTCTGTTATAGTTTTCATTTCTAGGTTTTTCCATTAAGCTCTTTTTAATAGCTTCTGTGTATTAGCTGAAGTTCCCCATATCTTTATGCATGCTGTCCACATGTTCAAATAAATTCTTTAGCATTTTTATCATAGTTATTTTAAAGTCCTTGTCTAATAATCCTATTATTTGAGTCATCTCTGGGTATGTTTCCATTGACTATTTCTTCTCATGTGGATCTTATTTTCTTACTATTTTGTGTTCCTTGTTATTTGACCTTATGTTGAATGTTCTGTGTAAAAGAACACTGAGGTGGATGGAGACTGAGGTAAATAAGATTTATCTTCAGTAAATGCCATGCCCTTTCGTCAGGCCACTAGAGTGGAGTCACTTGTTCTGTAATTGACATGGTTTGGGCTTTGTAAGAAGCTTTAGTGTGATTCAGTTCACCACTGGCTTCAAATGTTTTGAGGGCACGATCAGGATTTTCCCTTTCAAAAAAACTGGAATCTCAGCATTAACAAGATTCTGGATACCTGCCTGTGCCTTACCTCCAGGCTCCCAGCTTTTGAAACTAAAAGAAAAATATAAAACCAATGACATAAGAAAGAGGAAAAGGCCAGCAAACTAAATTCGAAGTAGGAAAAAAGGAAATAATAAAAATATAATATTGAAACAGAAAACAATCAACAAAGCTAATACTGTTCTTGGAAATGATGAATAAAATTGATAAACTTAGCCAAACTGGTCAAGAAAATAAGAGTAATATTACCAACATCAAGTATAATTTTTAAAGGGGAGGGGGAGCATCACAATAGATTCTATAGTCATTATATGAATAGTAAGGCGACAACAGAAACAACTCTATGTCAATAAATCTGGCAACTTAAGAGAAAAATCCTTGAAAAACATAAATTACCAAAAGTGACACAAGAAGAAACAGAATACCTAAATAGACCTATACCTATTAAAGAAACTGATTTCGTAATAAAAAATCCATTTCACAACAAAATCTTCAGTTTCAGATAGCTTCATCAGTGAAGTCTACCAAACATTTTAAAGAAAAAATAAAATGCAGATAGCCCTCATAAGCAAAACCAAAACTTCTTAACAAAATATTAGCAAATCAAATCCAGTAATATGTATAAAAACGATAATACATCATGACCAAGCAGGGTTTACCTCAGGAATGCAAGTCTGGCTTAACATTTGAAAACCAATCCATGTAATACACAATATTAATAGAAAAAGAGAGAAAACCCCTATGATCATCTCAATAAATGTAGACAAAAGAATTTGACAAATTCAATACCTTTTCATGACAAAAACACTGTGCAAAGTAAGAATAAAAGAGAATTTCCTCAATCTGGTATTTAAAAGGCAGTTATAAAAAAAATCTAGCACTGGGGACTTCCCTGGTGGTCCAGTGGTAAAGAATCTGCCTTTCAATGCAGGGGACGCAGGTTCGATCCCTGGTCGGGGAACTAAGACCCCACATGCTGCAGGGCAACTAAGCCTGCACACCACAACTGCTGAGCTCGTGCGCCACAACTAGAGAGCCCATGCGCCCTGGAACCCACATGACACAACTAGAGAGAGAAAACCCACACGCCACAAGTAGAGAGAAGCCTGCGCACCAGAACGAAAGATCCCGCATGCCTCAACGAAGATCCCGCATGCTGCAACTATGACCCGACGCGGCCAAAAAAAAAAAAAAAAAAAAAAAAAATCTAGCACTAACATCAGTTAATATTGAAACATTAAGTCTCTTTCCCCTAAGACTGAGACAAAACAAGAATGTCCACTCTTACCACTTCAGTTTAACTTGTACTGTCTGTCGTTCCTAACCAGTTCACTAAGAAATGAAGGCATAAAAAATCAGAAAGTAAAACTGTCATTAATCACAGATGGTATGACTGGTATAAGAAATTCCAAAGAATCTATAAAATAGCTACTATAACTAATAAGTGTACTTAGAAAGTTGCAGAATAAGGTCAATATGCAAACATCAATCATATTTCTATGAATAACAAAGAAAATTGAAAAATTAAATTTTAAAATGATTTTATAAAACATCACATACCCACGGAAAAATATCTAACAAAAGATTTACAAGGACTCCACACGGAGAGCTACAAAACATTGCCAGAAGAAATTAAACTTGAATAAATGGAGAGATTACCACATTCATGAACTGGAAGACTAAATATTATGAAGATGCTCTTTCTTCTAAAATTGATCTCTACATTCAACACAATCCCTATCAACAATCACACAGGCTTTCTTGCAGAAACTGAAAGGCTGATTCTCTTTATAGGGAAATGCCGAGAATCCAGCATAACTCAATCTTTTAAAAGGACAAACTAGGAGGACTTACATAACCTGATTTTAAAACTTATTATAGGGCTTCCCTGGTGGCGCAGTGGTTGAGAATCTGCCTGTCAATGCAGGGGACACGGGTTCAAGCCCTGGTCTGGGAAGATCCCACATGCCGCAGAGCAACTAGGCCCGTGAGCCACAACTACCGAGCCTGCGTGTCTGGAGCCTGTGCCCCGCAACAAGAGAGGCCGCGACAGTGAAAAGCCCGCGCACCGCAATGAAGAGTGGCCCCCGCTTGCCACAACTAGAGAAAGCCCTCGCACAGAAACGAAGACCCAACACAGCCAAAAAAATAAAATAAATAAATAAATTT
Source organism: Balaenoptera musculus (assembly GCF_009873245.2). Lineage (NCBI taxonomy): Eukaryota > Metazoa > Chordata > Mammalia > Artiodactyla > Balaenopteridae > Balaenoptera > Balaenoptera musculus. The sequence goes on from NC_045802.1 coordinate 52,669,291, forward strand.
TAAAAATCCAGCCCGGGCTTCCCTGGTGGTGCAGTGGTTGAGAGTTCGCCTGCCAGTGCAGGGCACATGAGTTCGAGCTCTGGTCCGGGAGGATCCCACATGCCGCGGAGCGACTGAGCTCGCGTGCCGCAACTACTGAAGCCTGTGCTCCGCAACAAGAGAAACCACCACAATGAGGAGCCTGAGCACAGCAACGAAGACCCAATGCAGCCAAAAATAAATAAATAAATGAATTTATTAAAAAAAAAAAAAATCCAGCCCAAAAAAAAAAGTTAAAGCATTGATTTAAAAAAAAAAAAACTTATTATAAAGGTAGTTGGCTTTAGACAGTGTGGTATAAGCATCAGAATAAATAAATATCACTGGACAAAGACAGAGTCCAAAAATAGACTCATATATAGTTAATCATCAACCAACATGCCAAATATCATTGGACCAAGACAGAATCCAGAAATAGACTGATACATACAGTTAATTATCAACCAACGTGCCAAGTCATCCCATGGGAAAAGGAAAGTCTTTTTAGGAACCATTTCTGGAAAACTTAATATACTTATTAAAGAAAAAAAAGGAGCCATTTAGCCCTATCTCATTCCACATGCATTTTTCTTTGTTTGTTTTTCGTTTCTCGACTCCAAACAGCCTTGAGCCAGGGCAGCCAGTGCTTGTCCAGGAGAGTCCTTCTGAGTGCCCCAGAACGAAATGAGCTTTGGCAGCTGCTGGGGACTCAGGGAAGAGGCTGCTCCTGGCCACGGTCAACCTGCCACAGGAATAGACTACTGGGCTGGCTCGCCAAAACTGATACCAAACGCAAGTTCGTGTGCCTGAGAGACGCACAGTTAGGCCAAACAAACCAAAATGTCAGAGTCTGGCACTGAGAAATGATTACTGCAGGGCCAAGTAAGAAGAACAGGTGGCTTGTGCTCAAAAAACCCAAACTCCTCCATATCCATTTTTTTTTAATTCATTTGAGATGAACAGACCTAAACATAAAACCAAGAGGCAGAAAATTTCTAGAACATAGAATATCTTTATGATGTTGGAGGAGATAAAGGCTTCTTAGACACAAAGAGCACTAACCATAAAAGAAAAATAAATTGGACTTAATAAAAATTAAAAATTTCTGCTCACGAAATGACATCATTATACAATAGTCCCCCCTTATCCATGGGGGGAATATGTTTCAAGACACCCACTGTGGGGAGGGGAGGTGTGAAACCAGTGAAACCACAAATACACCCTATATACACTACAGTTTTTCCCATACAGACATACCTATGATAAAGTTTAATATATAAATTAGTCACAGTAAGAGATTAACAACAATAACAACAATAATAAAATAAAACAATTATAAAATATACTGTAATAAAAGTTATGTGAGTGTAGTCTCTCTCTCCTCCTTTCAAAATACTTTATTGTACAAACTGAATGCCTTTTCCATCTTAAGCACTTATCACACACTGTTGCTGCAACTTTTGCAGTTTGAAGTGTGACAGCAAAACCAGCAAGAATTTTTTTCCTTCTTCACAATTTCACAGATAGAAGATTCATTCTTACTGTAAATCTCAGCAACTTCAGTACTGAATTTTTTCTTTCCTTATTAAGTCGAGAATTTTCACCTTTTCGCTTAAAGGAAGCACTTTATGGCTTCTCTTTGGTATATCCACACTGCCAGCGTCACTACTCCCGTGTGCTGCGGTCATTGTTAAGTAAGATAAGGGTTACTTGAACACAAGCACTGCAATACCATGAGAGCTGACCTGATAACCAGGACAGCTACTAAGTGACTAACAGGTGGGATATGCTGGACAAAGGAATAATTCACATCACAGGCAGGACAGTGCAAGATTTCATCATGTTACTCAGAACAGCATGCAATTTAAAACTTATAAACTGTTTACTTCCGGAATTTTCCATTTAATATTTTCAAACCGCAGCTCATCACAGGTAACTGAAACCACGGAAAGCAAAAGCACAGATAAGGGGGGACTACTGTATAAAAGTCACAGAGTGGGGAAAAAATCTGCAGTACATGTACTGTATATGAATAAAGAGCTCCTATAAGTCAACAATAAAAGACAGCCCAATTTTAAAAATAAGCAAGACTTAGATACTTTACAAAAGATATGATAGTCAATAAGCACATGGAAAGGTCCTCAATAGCATTAGTCATCAGGAAAATACAAATTAAAACCATAAAGAGAATTAAACTGTCAGTCCAAAAAAGGAAAGATGCCATTTTATACTCACTCTAAAGGTTTAAAAACAAACAAACAAAAAAAACCTTGACAATAGTAAATATTGCTGAGGATATGGAGCAACTGGAACTCTCATAAATCACAGGTAGCAACAATTCGGCAGTTTCTTATAATAGAAAACATACATCTATCTACCTTATGATCTAGCAAATATCCTCCTAGGTATTTACCCAAAAAAAGATATTTCCACAAAGACTTGAATAAGAATATTCATAGCAGCCACATTCATAATGCCAAAGTTAGAAAGTAGATGCCTTTGTTGGAGAGGGAAAGAAAAATCCAGAAAGAGGCACAAGAGAATTTTCCAGAGAATGTTCTAGATCCTGTTCTATACGGTGATTACATAGGCATATATAACTGTCAAAACTTATGCAACTAATGTTTATGTTAAGTATAAACTGACACATGATAGATATATACGCCATAGTACTATTTGTTCAGTAAATCAATAAAGGCTGGTTAAATAAATTATGGTACACCCGTTACATTAAAATGCTATGCAACCCTTAAAAAGGGGGCAAGTCTCTTATGTATTATATCAAATGACCTCCAAGTATGATACCAGTTATATAAAAAAAGAGAATGAAAAATATATAAACATATTTGCTTGTACATAAGCAAAATATCGCAGTGAGAACCAATGAGTAACGTATCCCAACATACTCCATTGTTTCATACACACACAAAATACTAAATATAACCCCAAGTTAAAAATAAACTTTTACCTATTTCAGAAGTTGCTATCTGTAAACTGAAAAGGATTTTTCCACAGAAACAAGGTGGTAGGAGGGTAGTGAGTAACTCTAGTAGGAAGCATTTACCATCCACTCATTTCACTCATTCTCTATTCTCTGGGACTAAGGAAGCAGGAGAAAGAAAAAAATTCCTAGAAGGCTACATTTAGCTCAAGTTTTAGTCATTCTCAATATGTACACACCAAACACCGGAATATCTTATTTTCCATTTTGTTCATAATACTATCCCTGTATCTTGAGTTATGCATGTAAAATAATTCATTTGAAAAGAACTGTAAGCCTAAGAAAAGGAATTGCTAAAACAGATAAAAATTGCTAAATGCATTTTTAACTACTCATCACTCAGATGGAAAACCCAACTAAGGTTGCAGCAGTAAAATGTGGTAATGAAGGTCATGAAAAATATTTTAGCCAATAATTATAGAAAAACTCTTCTACCAGCTGTAAAATTCATCAGACTAGAATTACCATACATAATTTTTTGTGCAGCTCCATGGAGGTGCGCAATCTTGCATATAGCAGCATTCACTAATACTTTAATGAGTAAATGTTAATACTCTTCAGTGTCCTTTCCCCCTTAAAAAAATCACTTAAGCTTTAGTTTATTTGAAAGTGCTGAAAGGTAAAAATAAAGCAAAACAGACCCTGAGATTAGTAAATCTTCAAATTGCTCACTTATCTGCTTCTCTGAAATAAAAGTTTTACACAAATGCCTCTTCTCTCTTAAGTCATGGTTGCACAAAATAGAAATTTCAACTAATGCATTTGAAACTCAGATGTACACCCCATACATGGCATTGTGCTGGGTGCTCACCCAGAACAGGAGAACACTTAACCTTTAGATTTGGAGTTTACTTTCAAGGACCTTAGACTCTAACAGTAACCCTAAAGCAAGTAAGAATTAACTACTGAACAACTTTGCAAGTGATGAGTACAAACTAGAGCTAGGAGAGGAGAGTCATGGAGGAGAGTCACTGCTTCAAACTGGATAGATGATAAATGGCTTTCTGGAAGAACTGAAATCACACTTGACCTTTGATTTCAACATATAAAAAAGAAACGGAGAAAGGCAGTACATCATAACACACAACAAAGCTCTGGAATAGAAATGTCTTGTTTTTAATCCTGTCTCTATCATTTATAAGCTATGAATGAAATGTATTACTTAATCTTCCTAAGAGTCAATTTCTTCATCCTTAAAATTGGTATAACAGAACCTAGCTCACATACAATGAATGCACAAGGATTAGCAAATAGCACTCAATGAATGTTACCTTCTACTTAAAGTTGGGGGGAAAAGGACAGTATGACCAATGTGATAGAGAATCAGAATGTAAAGTTCAGTTTTGCTGAAATTAAGACTTACATAAAAAGTAGGAAGATAGGGCTTCCCTGGTGGCACAGTGGTTGGGAGTCTGCCTGCCAATGCGGGGGACACGGGTTCGAGCCCTGGTCTGGGAGGATCCCACATGCCGTGGAGCAGCTAGGCCCGTGAGCCACAATTGCTGAGCCTGCGCGTCTGGAGCCTGTGCTCCGCAACAAGAGAGGCCGCGATAGTGAAAGGCCCGCGCACCGTGATGAAGAGTGGTCCCCACTTGCCGCAACTAGAGAAAGCCCTCGCACAGAAACGAAGACCCAACACAGCCATAAAATAAAATAAATAAATAATTCCCATTTTTAAAAAAAAATTAAAAAAAAAAAAAAGTAGGAAGATATAAACTGGAAAGATAATTTGAAACAGACATTAGAGTTCTGAAAACCAAGTTAAAAAGTATGCAATTAATTACTTAGGAGTCCTGAAGATTTTGATTTAACAATAGGATATAAATAAGTCGGGCAACCAGGCCAGAAGAACTGGAAGAGAGAAAAAGACTGGAGATAGGGAGGTCTGTTAGGAAACAAACTGCAATGGTTTAGATAAGGAGTGAAGAGTCCCCTACTGAGCACTGTCATTAGCAAGAGTTATTAAAAGAAAGAGACGGAACCCAATGACCAACTTGAATGGGAGAAAAGAAATGAAGAGAGGAGAAGCCAAAAAGATGAAACTTCAAGCCCAGATAATTTGGAGAAATGAAATGGAAATACGTGAACATTTTATTTTCAGAAACATACAGTAGTTTGAAATTCAGATGAGAGGATCAGGTACAGAGCTAGTAATCGGGAGTTAAGAGCTTACAACTTTGAAGTGGTTAAGCCTAAACATAATTGTGTGAAAAATAAATGCATACAGGTACTCTTGGAAAAGCTCTAAGATTCAAATGCAAATGTGTATATACAATATCCTGGGGAAAACAGTCTTTAATCAAACTTTCAAAGCATCTACAACACACACAAAGTTTTTAAAAACCACAGGCATGTATTACAATAGAAAACATCCATAGGAATGAATGTGAATGAGGGAGCAGGAGTAGAAATGATTAAGAAAAAAAGTCTTGGGAACAGAACTAAGAATAATACAATTCTAAGGCAAGAAAAAGAACTTAAGGAGATAGGACTGATTTGAGAAGAGAACCAAAATATTATGGATCCAAGACATGAGAATTTAAAAAAAAAAAAAAAAAGGCAGCTATCAACACTGTCTAATGTTATACACAGAGGTCAAAGAATTAAAATTTATACAAAGTATTTACATTTAATAAACAAATTCATTGGTAACATTGAGGTAAGCAATTCTGGTTGAATACAAGTAGCAAGAAACTATATTGTAAGGCATTAAGAAGTAAATGGCTGGGGCAAATGAGTGAAAAATTAAAGGCTGACTACTGTTTCAAGATTTAACAGAGACAGGAAAAGAAAGCTAGCATGAAAGTGACTAGAAGTATGATTTAATTTTTTGTTTTATTTTTTGCTATTGTTGCTAAGCTTTTCTTCCTTAAGGAATGGGAGACTGACTCTGTGCCCAAAGGATCTGTAGAAAAGAAAAGATCAAGGGAGGGAACAGGTATAAAGTTCAGAAATAAAAAGATCACTTTCCAGCTCTTCCCGTAAAACAGGAACAAAAATAAATTTTAATGTGGTAAGAAAGGTTTAATAACAAGTGTGGGTGAAGGGGAAAAGACTACAAAAACTCTAGGTTTCTTTTTTAAACTCTAAAGCACTGATAACCATGATGCTTTAGAACTTTGTTACTTTACAATAGCAGCTACTACTCCAAAAATGTAATAGTAAAAAAGTGTATACACACACACACAGAGTAATAGAAAAGAATACACTGTATTGTGTTGTAGTAAATTAAGAACAAGGCTCCAGAGTCAAAAACTTGAGTTTAAATCACTGTTTAGTCACATGTAAAAGCTGTGACTCTGGGCAAGTATCTCAACTTCATGCTTCAGTGCCTCGGAGTCATCACTTGCAAAATGGAGGTACAGTATTTACCTCACAGAACTTGAAAGTAATACAAAACTTTAACAACGCGTACAAATGTTAATGGTAGCAATAATAGTAATGCAACCTATTTGTGTTTAATCAACCCGGTATTTAAGAAAGGAGGGAAGGGCTAGGCTCTTTAAAATATGTCTCATTTAATCCTTTCAACTACAGAAAGAAACAAGTATAATTCTCCCTATCACACCAACAAGGAAAAGGGAGGTTCATTTGCCTAGATTACTCAGTTAATAAGTGGCAGAGCTGAGATTTGAACACTGGTCTATGGGGACACAAAAATGTTTTCTTTCCACTACACAATGCTACCTCCACAGCACTACATAGTAGCAGGAGCACAAAACTAGGCGTTTTGTTCTTTACTACTAAACTCAACAAAATCTGGGCACATCATTAAGTCCATCTGTCTCTCAATTTTATTTTCTGAAAAATTAAGGGGTTTGATTAGATCTTGAGGTTTCCCTTAAACTAAAAATAATCCATGATTTTATTAAATCACCACATTTAGTGATGTGTAAACTCAGAAAAAGTTTTAAAATACAGCAGAAAACCTCTTCTGTTTAAAAAACAAAAAAACATCGAAAGAAGACAGCTTAATTTTTTTCCAGGACTGCACATTATGAAAAAGAAATCAATGTTAAAGGGAAGACCAACATCTAATTTTATTATTAGCATGCATGACTAAGCAAATGTTTGGGAGAACAAAAACATCAAGTATTTCAAGATGACAATTTTAACACCTATATTTTCAATAATTATGAAAAAAAACTCAGACTCTTGATATACCTACAGACCTTATAATCAAATAAAATACAGATTTACCAACTTTTATTTCATGTTGAAACTGCAACCAGGTTGACTTTTTTTTTTTTCTTAATGTCCATCTGAAAACTTTCCTCCCCTAAAACCCTTCACTGGCTTCCCACTACCCTTCAATGAGATCCCAAATCCTTAACATGACTCAACAGTCTCGTGCGATCTGGCTCCTCTCTCTGGAACTATCCAATGGCTCTTTTTTCAGTTTCTTTCAATTCCTCCAAGACACCTTTTTTTCCCTTTATTTTAGGGCCTTCATACCATCTGCCCTCCAAAACCTTGCTGTCACAGCTCTCCATTCCCAACCTTTTGCCCCAGCAAACTGCTCTTCATCCATCCCGGTTGAGATGAAGTATTATTGTGCCAGGAAAGCCTTTCCTGACCTCCCAGACATATATTTTGACAGCATTCTGGATTTATAACACTCACTAGTCTTATGGTTACTTGTTCACCATCTGTCTTCCGTGCTAAGCGGTAAACAATATGAAGATGGTCATTTCATGTCGTGTTTCCTACTATTTCCCCAATATCTAACACAGTGCTTAGCACAGAGTAGATTAAGTGCTCAATAAATATGTGCTGAATTAATACATTTAAACTACGAGGCAAGTCCAAAACCATCAGATACTTTACTAGCACAAACAGCTAAAAAAGTTCTATACACGTTTCAAGTTCTGTCTTATCCTTGGTCCTTCATATGGTCCTGCCTCAAATAGGTGCTATATGGCAATTACGAAGTAAAGCAAAAAAATCTCTTTAGATAACAAACACGTCTTCAAGTTTCACAAAACCAAGGTTAGAAACCATAGGTCTTAAATAACTGGAATCAGCTTTAAAAGTCATCTAAAAGAATTCACCTGAAATGCAATTAAAGGGACAGGAACTTGGATAAGGGCACATTTTTACCACAGTAGTGTGCATTGTAAAAGGACCAATCCCAGCTCCCATCACTGTCTAGGTTCTACAAGTAGTGCTTTATTCCAGCAGTAATGACTGCACTGCTACAGTCATCTGAGTAGGCTATATGATACCCGAAGATGCTTTATTAAAACTCAAGAAAAATGACAGGCAAAGTAGCTATAATCTTCAATTAGTGAAAAAAAAAAAAAAAAGGAAATGGTAATAAAGCTGGTAATTTGAGAACTGAATGCTTAAAAAAGGGAATGCTATTTTAACTCAAAACATTCTTCTAGTTTTCTGTTCACCTAACACTTATTGAGTGCTAATTACAAACCAGGCAGTGTTCAAAGATTTTCTTAATACATATTCATTATTTTCTCCATTTGAGACATGAGCAAGGAGGCACTGAGCTAAGTAACTTACCTAATATCATACAGCTGGTAAGTGGCAGAGGCAGAATTCAAAGGCAGCCATTCTGGCTCCAGGGTTCTCCCTCTCAACCACTATTACTACACTCCTGCCTACTCTCTCTCTCCAATCCACTTCAACAGGGCTTCTATCCGTACCACCCTACTCCAGTGAAACTTTTCACAAAGTTCACCAATGACTTCTACCTTGCCAAACCTAAGGGCCACTAATCTGCCTCCACCTTGTTCATCTATTATGCAGCATCCCATCAAGTTGACAACCCTCCTCTTTTGTCAAACATTTGTTTTATTAGTGACATGTATCCCAATTTTCTTCCTACCTCAGACCTGGACTCTCTTCTCTTCCCTATCTACACATTCTTCCTCAGAAACTTCCCAGTCTCATGGCTTTAAACACTATCTGCATGACTCCAAATATTTCTAGTCCTGGCCTGAGTTCTAAACTCATACCCAACTACTTATTTGACATCTCACTTAGATATGTAACACCTTATACTTAATGATCAAAACCAACCACCCTACCCTTCTCCCCTCAACCTGTTCTCTCCAAGCCTTCTCTACCAACACGGATTCAGTTGCTTAGGCTAACTTCTTAGTTATCACCCTTGACTTCCCTTTCCTTTATCTCTCACACCCAATCCATCAGCAAGTTCTACCAGATCTATTCATTAAACATATTTAGTTCTGTCTCCACTCTCACTCTAATGCAAACTATCTACAGCTCTGCCTACGTCCTTCAGAATGGTCTCCTTACTTCCCTTCTTAACCCCTTAACCTCCACAAAGCAGGTAGAGTTAAAACAAAATCAAATCAATCCCTGCCTGCTTTAAATCATCTAATGTCTTCCCATTATAGTTTAAATTAAATCCTAGCTCTTGACCACAGCCTAGAAGATCCTACATGATTTGGCCCCTGCCTACTTCTCAAACTTCACAACCTTCCATCCTCTCCCCCATCACAAGGTTCCCTGCAGCCACAACTGCCTGCTTTCTCTTCCTGGATCACACCGTGATCATTTCCACTACAGAGCCTTTGCACTTGCTGTTCCTTCTGTAAGGAGCATTCTCTCTCCAGACTTTCACGCAGAGTTCCTTCTGCTCCTTAGGTGTTGCTCAAATGTCACCTCCTCTGAGAGACCTTCTAGTCACTCTTTTACATGATCCTCTACTGTTACAATCGTCATTACTCTTATTACCTGAAATTAGCTTATTTACTTGTTTATTACGTCTTGCTGATTTTGGAATTTAAAAACTCTAGCCCCGACCTTCCCACAGTACGTAGAAAGAGCTTAATAAATTTATTAAATGAGTGGATATTCCCCGTTGTGTTTTAAGCTGTTTATTGTAAATCAACCAATTTTGATAAAACACTTGGCCCATTTTGCGTGTATTAAAAGATAAATCCTTAAAACACTCAATTTTTCCAATCTAACACATTTCAGCACTCTGAACCCCCTCAAGCACACACACGCACACAGAGTCACCTACAGAAACCTACTTAAAACTGCTAAATAGTCCATATGGATAGACCGCATTTTCTTCCTCCAAGCTAACAAACGTGTAGGTGAGGAAGGGGAATTTTACTGGGCACCTTAGCACCTGTTACATCTTCAGCTAACAGAGGTGCTGATGAGCCAGACAGCACATGGGAGACATGGCCTTTCTTTCAGGGACTGAATGTAGGTAAAACGTGAGTGGCTGAGACGAGAACTGTTCTAATCCGTAATAAGGGCTATTCACCTCATTTAAAGAAACAAAAATAGTCCAGTGGACAGCGGATTATGCTCGGATCCACCAGAAGAAACCGATCTGGGAGCCCTCGGCAAATACGAGTTGTGTGTGTAGGTTGTTGGGGTCGGTCTACAAATAACGGGAAAACAAGAGGATGAGACATTGGTTTAAGAACCAACTCAGCGATAAGGTAAAGGTCAGCTCAGGCTCCCAGGCGTATTCTGAACCTGGGAACGAGGGTGGTAGAGGAGGAGAAAACACAGAGCCCTGGGACCTCCGTTCACCGCTTCGGCCTCCACGGCAGGCACTTGAGGCAACCGTGAGTCCACCTATCTCCCACTTCCACCCCTGCAAGGAAATAGCCCCCGGATACTCACATGGGCTCGAGAGTCTTGCTGAGCCAGGACTTGAGGGCCTCGAAGTTTTCAATGATCATTTTAGAAACCATCCACAGCGGCCCAGAGGCCCGTCACACTAGTCCGCCCGCCCAGGTCGCGGCCGCTACAGCCGCCGCTGCCCCCGCCCCCTCCTCCGCGCGCCGCCCGCGTGGGCCGCGGTGGGAGGCGCCGGTGGCAGGCTCCCGCGAGCCCCGATGGGCCAACAGTTTCGGGGGGACGGCCGCAGGCCGCGAGTCCACGGGGTGCCAGGAGCTCCCCCTCCCCGGAACCCGACCCCGGCTGAGGCAGCAACGCTTTGCCCGGGCCCTCCCCCTTCTCTCCACGCCAGCGAATCTTCCTGGACCAGAGAGCGACACGCTCCTAGACCCGGGCTTTCTCTCAGCTTTGAGACCAGGTGCTGGTTGGCAACGCAGAAGAGGCAAAAGTGAAGAAAGCGAAGACGAAGGGCAGCTGAATGAACACGGTTCGGGGGGTCTTCCCGGCTCCCAGCACCCCCAAGAAGATGGCTGCCGATAAATCTCGCGAGAATTGTTGAAGTGTCGCGGTGACTCCCGGAGCCTGCTGGGAAGAGACGTAAGATCAGCGGAGAGCGCGCTAGGCAAGTACGGCGAATTTTGCGTCTTTGCGTGGCTTGTGGGCCCTGTGCTTTTTCACGCCTTGATTCTCTTAAGGAATAAAGACCATTTTTTTTGCAAGGAGGGAAAGGCCGCTGATTTCAGGATCAGCGGGAACCCCAGCCCGTCCTCTGTAACAGACGGCGTGGCGCATCGGCTGGAACGACCCTGCGACGGGAGCGCTCCTCTGAGAGCGTCCACTCGGATGTGGCGGGATGCAGGCGACCTGGGGATTACAGGTGTGCTGCGCTCTGCTGCCTCCTCCGTGTACCTCAGGGTCCTGCAGTACTATATTCTGCATGTGCTGTGCTGTGGACAAGATTGGGAAGAACGGGCTGGTCTCATGTAACGCACTGAGACCTCCAGAGGCATAGTTAAGTCTTGTCCAGAATTACTCGACTTCATGCATGGGCAGAGCACTAATGACCTAGGGATTCCTCCAACCCTTGACAGTTCTGAAATAGTTTCCAAACATCTGAAACTTCCGGACTTTTCCCCAGCTAGAAATAAGTGTTTGTGTTTTTAATTCTCTCCGTTTAGAGCCGATTCAGCCCCAGATAGGGAAATTACATAATATCAAAAGAGAGAGCCTTCAAATCAGCATCCTAAATAAAGTAACTTCCTTTCTCCTGGGTGGTCAAGTAAGTTTGATTCCTGCCTCAGTTGTTCTATTTGCTATTATTTACTTCCATTAAGGTACTAGGTGGAATTTTACAAAAAGTCTAGTGCCTGTTAACTGTAATGAAATGAAAATAATTCACAATTTAGACACTTAAAGTAGACCAATAAAAAGCTTTTTATGGCAGACACAGTGGTAGACTAAATTGTTAAGAACTCTGAGTTTATAATTTGCTAGAGTGAAGTGTCCTTAAGCAATAAGTGGAAAAGATTTGATAAAGTCAGAAAAGCTTGACATTTGTTTTAAAATATAGCATATAAAGTAGTATGCAAATTAGAAGCCTGCTACTGATTAACCAGGGTGTTAACAAGTGATTTAGCGAAGTGAAATAAGCTGGATGCAAAAGGGCAACTATTCTGTGTTTCCACTTATGTGAGGTACCTAGAGTGGCCAAACCCCTAGAGACAGAAAAAATAGACTGTTAGTTGCCAGGGGCAAGAGGGGTAGGGGAGAATGGGGAGCTATTTTTTAATGAGTAAAGAATTTCAGTTTGGGATGGTGAAAAAAGTTCTAGAGATAGGCGGTGTTGATGGTTGCACGACAATGTGAGTGTTGTGAACTGTACACTTAAAAATGGTTAAAATTTTTGTATATTTTGCCACAATAAAAAAAATGATTTATAAATTTAATATTGCTAGGGAAAATGTAAAATCCTAATTGTTCAGCCTGTCTGTTTAATAGCCTTGCCACAGACTGACTCCAGTTTTCAACCTCATCACCAACTGTTGGGTAACTCTGGCTCTCCACTCCAGCTAATCATCATTCTTCTGTTAAATGCTATATAATCCAGGGAAACAGATTTGCTCACCTTTCCCTCCTCCAAACATTTATTCACATCATTTCCACAGGGAATGTTTCCACTTACTTCTTTCTCTGGCTATTCAAACCTTGCTCATCCTTCTCTCTCAGTACCACTGCTACTGTATTTTTTAATCCTTCCTTATTTTTCCTAAACAATAGTAACAGCCTTTTAATTTCTCTGCCTCTTAGCTGCCCCCTTATCAGTTCATCTTCAGTTGCCTTCATCATCATTGCCTTTAATAGCAGTTATTGTAAAATTTGGATCTAATCACGTTAGTTCCCTGCTTAAAATCTTCATCAACTTCCACGTTGTCTTCAGGATAAAAATCTACATTCTTTAACATCTATAAAGGACCTTTTAAAATCAGACTCTTCCTATATGCCTTAGAAACTTCTTTCACTGCCTTTCAGCCTTCGCTTCAGCCACCCTGAACTACTTCATGCTCCTTGAAAGAGGTGTGTTCTCTCACTAAACTGATCCATTGCAAAATGTGTTCCCCTCCCTTGCACTTGAATCCTACCCATCCATTAAATTCAGTGCATACAGCATCACCTTTAGAAAACCATCCTTGACCTCCCTGCTCTAAAGCAGGAGTCCCTCTGAGGTTTTATCACATCAGCCTGTGCTTGCATCTATTATAACACTCATTGCTTTATTTCTGCAATTATCTGATTATCTGTTCATTAGTAGATTATGGTTTTGAATCTCCTGTTCCGTGCACAGCCCCTGATATAATACAGTCAATTCTCAATTCTCAATTTTTTGAATGATCAAATGAAGCCCTGCCACTTCCATGAAATCTTCCCTGAACGATGTAGCTGATAGCAATCTCTTCCTCCTCTAAATCCTTAGTTACAGTGCTTGTTATCACTCCACGACTAGTCATCAGTGCTTCCTAGCATGATTCTCTTTCTTAACTATTATCATTTATCCCTCATCGCTTCAGTGCTGCATCTTCTTTGGCTTTGTCTTCAGAGGTGATAATTAGCTAATGTGATAAGCAGTGCAACTAAGAAAAGACTAAAACAACCCGCATAGACTACTTTATGTATTCAGTAACAAACATTTCAGAATGTCCATTATTAGGTTACCTCCTTAACATTTTCCAACATACCATGTTCCTTCAAAGCCCTGTGACTTTGTTAGCGCTGTTCCTTTTGCCTGGAATGACTTTCCTTATTGCTCAAATACCAGATGCCCTAGGCAAAGGTTGTTGCCTCTTGGTTCTTACCTGTAGAATAGGAGTTAAAACGTCTTATTTAGTTTTTCATCTGTCTGTCTAACTAGATTATGAGTTCTTTAAGGACTAGGACTCAAGTTTATTCCTCTTTGTTCTTTCTGCACGTAGCATAGTGTCTGGAACTCAGAAATGTTTGTTGAAGGATATAAGAAGGAAGTAGAGGCAGGGGAAATATTTTCGATAGGCAAGTCATAATGATATATCTCCCAATAGGCCTACGTCTCCTTACAGTTTACTTAGCTGCCCTGATCCTAGGAATATTCTCTAGAGTATACTTAACTCCTCCTTAGGTTCTTCAGTTCTCTCACCTAGCTGAAGGAGACAATCTTATTACTCTCAGTGGTGGTTTGGGGGTCTTGATTAAACGCTTAGCCTGTATTTCAACATCACAAACATATTCTATACTTTTTCTTCTATTTTATAGTCAGTACTCTGTCCCGAGAATCACGTTTAGGTCTTTATTCTCTCTGGAATACATGCCTTTATTTGGTGTAAGGTGGGGATCTAGCCTATTTTTTCTCCAAACAGCAGGCCAATTCTTCTCTATAATTCTACTGAACAGTCTCTCCCTTCCACATTGATTTTCAATGCCACCTTTATCATATATTCATATTTCCATTTATGTATGGCTCTGGTTCTGACCTCTTTTTCAGTTGGTCTCTTTGTCCATGATGACGCCAGGACCATGTTGTTTTTATTTACCATTGTCTTATAGACTGTCTTAATATGTCATAGTGAAAAATCCCTCCCCTTTGCTCTTGTCTTTCAAATTTGACTTAGCTAACTGTGAACCCTTGGTCTAAATACTTCCTAGAACAAGATTGTTGAGCTTAGCAAAAAAAAAAAAAAAAAAAAAGATCCTTTATTGAATTTATAGATTAATTTGGGTTGAATTGGCAGTCACAGAGGTACTTTGCTCAGATCTACCTTCGAGAAAGGACTCACTGCCCAACTTCAAGGCATGTAGTTAGCTGACAGCCTTCAGTCATTAACTTCTTCTGGGTTCACCTCATCTTCCAAACTGAAGTTACACTATTTTCAGGGCTACCCCTCTCTTCCATGCCCATCCTCAACTAAAGACTGAGTAAGGCATAGTATAAGGACCTAATGTCAACATTAGGATGACAGAGGCTTTTTCAGGCCTGCATGGCAGTCTGATGGGTCCCCCTGCCTAATCCTACTTTCTCCCTTTCTCTTTCACAAATGCTATCCTCCAGTAAACCTTTTGTGCTTCTAACTCCACCTCAACATCTACTTCCCAGAGAACCTAACCTATGACACAAGTCATCTGATTCATTCTATTTTTATAAATTTTTTAAAAAAATTATAGTTAATAAAATCTAACTGTCCCTTCTGGCCCAATTACTTCTTTGAAACCATCCCTAGCCACCTTCGTTTAATATGATGTCTCTCAGGACATACATTCTAACAAACCTTTGACTTTCTATGGCCATCATTGATTTAGCCCCTATTGTTTTATTTTTTAATGCACATATACTTTATCCCCTGTGGCCTCTTTAGTACCTTGTTTCATCAGTTACTTCCTTATCTTATGTTTGCAACTCTTGTACTCTGTTGGGTCTTTCCAATTCATCATTCAACAAATGTTTACTAAAGGTCGGCTCTGTTTCAGATATACTACTACTTGCTGAGAATACAGTGATGGACAAACAAGGCATGGTATCTGCCCTATGGAGCTTATAGCCTAATTTAGAAAGGGAGACATTTAACGGAAAATCATATAGGAAAAAATTTTTAATTTTTATAATTAAATTTTTAAATTTTAATACAAATTATATTAGGTATTATGAGAGAAAATAGAAATATGAACCATTATAACAATTTAGACTGGAAAGACTCAAGCATGGCTTCTCTTAGAATATAGTGTTTAAATGGTTAAGAAAGGGAGTAATGAGTAGAAGTTAGCCATGTGAAACAAAATAAAGACAGGAACATTCAAGGCAGACATAATAGCTTGTGGGATGTTCCAGAGGTAAGGAAGAGCTAGGCTCTTAAAGAAAGCCAGAGAGGTGGGAGGGTATCAACTTAGGGGGAAACATGGCTGTAGGTCAAATTAGGTAAACAAGAGCCACATTAAGATTTGTGAACTAGATTTTATTTAAAATATGATACACAACCATTGAAAGTTTTTCAGTATGACAGGATGAATTGAAAGCATGAACATACGTACGTACTTCTTTTAAAAGAAAAAGTTTAATTAAATTTGGGAATTTTTAAATAAAAAGAGAAGGGAGGCAAATCACTTTTAACATAATAATGCCAGGATTTTTATTTCGCTAGAAGTGAATCAAGAGCTGGACTTCCTTGGTGGCGCAGTGGTTAAGAATCCGCCAGCCATGCAGGGGACACGGGTTCGAGCCCTGGTCCGGGAAGATCCCACATGCCGCAGAGCAACTAAGCCCGTGCGCCACAACTACTGAGCCTGCGCTCTAGAGCCCGTGAGCCACAACTACCGAGCCCACGTGCCACAACTACTGAAGCCTGTGCGCCTAGAGTCCGTGCTCAGCAACGAGAAGCACGCACACCGCAACGAAGAATAGCCCCCGCTCGCCGCAGCTGGAGAAAGCCCGCACGCAGCAAAGACGCAGCGCAGCCAAAAAATAAATAAATAAATTTATTTTTAAAAAAAAAAAGTGAATCAAGAACATGTTAATAAAGGGAATACAGTTTTCTCATCTGAGACTAGGCACTGATGACTTGGAAAGAAAAATAATGCTTGCTGTGGTAAGGTATATCCTTAGGTAATTTAAGAGGAAACACTTCAGCAATTGCTGATAGTGTAAATTGGGATCAGAGGACATTCTATCATTTCCCCCTTAATAAGTTCAGAGCACTTCTAGTAAAAAAAGAGTTTGTGGGACAATCACCAGTTCTTCAGTGGGCACTCCATTTATACCTATAATTGCTTATAATGACTCCGTATAGCAGTACTTTCATAGAAGGGACCCAAAACAGTATAGAGTAAGAAGACTAGGAGTTGTGCTATTAATACCCTGAGCTCTTATTCCACATAAGGAGAGGAAAAGTACTAAAAAAAAAAAAAAAATGCCGTCGAATAAAAATATAGTGTGAGCCACATATGTAATTTTAAGTTTTCTAGTGGCTACTTTTTCAAAAAGTAAAAAAAAGTGAAATTAATTTTAATGATATATTTTGTCTAACTTATCCACAATATTTTCACTTCACTGTGCAATTAATATAAAAATAATTGAGATATTTTACTTTGTTGTTGTTACTAAGTCTTTGAAATCTGGTGTGTGTTTTTACACTTACAGGTCATCTCAATTCAGACAAGCTGCATCACAAATGCTCAGTAGCCACACATTGCTAGTGTCTATGGTACTGGACAGTGCAGCTTTAAAACTTTAGACGGTGCCTCATGTGGGCATTTACTGGTACCTGATGCCTGTTGTTTCAGTGTTACTGGTCGTTTTCCTCTGCTCAGGTTCTGCCCCCCATAAGAGTGGGCTTGAATTTCAAAAGCCCTGCTTAAGGTTCTACATCATTACTTTTGTAATAGACAGTTTTGTCGTAAGGCTACTAAGGAAATGAGAACAAAATGTAGAGGTGAACCTTCTTCAAAAGACTGTTTATTCCTTCCCTCTCTTCTATTAGCCATAGTAGTATTAGCCATAAGAGAGGGAAGGAGAGGATAGGGTATACATAGTTTTCTTCTGATTCTTGGCTTGAAGACAAGACAAAGACATCTCCACAATAAATATTTGTTTTTTAAAAAGCAATGGTATGAAATGATATGACAGAGTCCCCGGAGAAGCTTTCTAGGGATCATATGCATATTACCATTGTAAATACCTACTTCTCATGGAATACCAAAGTGAAGTTTGTGAATCTGCTTTGCTCTCTCTTGGGATGGTTTTCTCGAGCTCTTTTTCCTTACAGTAGCTAGGGAGATATCATATGTAGCATAAAAGATGATCCCCAGGAATCTTGGCTCTCAGTCTAAGCTGTCAGACTCACTTAGGTTATGGTTTTTGTTCTCCAGCGTTCATTCCTTCAACAAATACATACTGAGAGCCTACTGTGTGGCTATGAACTGCTCCAGGCCCTGGAGATACAGATGTAAACAAGACAGGCAAGGTCTTTGCCTTCATGGAACTTGTATTCTAGCCAGTCTATTAGGCCCCCCAGGGATCTTTTTGTTTTCTGGGTCTCCCTACCTTAGTATATTTTTTTTAATGTTTTTTGTTATGGAAAAATTTTAATGTATCCAAAAGCAGAAAAAAGTATAATCTTTCCTGTCATCCAGTTTTAACAGTAATCAACTCCTGGTCAATTTTATTTCATTGACACTCCATCTTCTCTCCTTAGCCCATTTTAAATTATTTTGACAGATTATCACATCATTTCACTGAGAGATGATTTTAATAGTATTACATATTTGATTCCTCTGGAAACTGAGATTTACACCTATCATCATCTGTGGCAGTTTATATAGGAGACTTTGTAAATGTGTGTGTGTATGAATATGTAATACATGTATATATGCAACATATAGATATATGCATATATATCTTCAACCTCCATCCAATCATTATTTTTTTAATAACTTTGTTTTTGGCTGCATTGGGTCTTCGTTGCTGCACGTGGGCTTTCTCTAGTTGCGGCGAGCGGGGGCTACTCTTCGTTGCAGTGCACGGCTTCTCATTACGGTGGCTTCTCTTGTTGTGGAGCACGGGCTCTAGGCACGTGGGCTTCAGTAGCTGTGGCACGTGGGCTCAGTAGTCGTGGCTCGGGGGCTCTAGAGTGCAGGCTCAGTAGTTGTGGCGCATGGGCTTAGTTGCTCCGCGGCATGTGGGATCTTCCAGGACCAGGGATCGAACCTGAGTCCCCTGCGTTGACAGGCAGATTCTTAACCACTGCGCCACCAGGGAAGCCCCATTATTATCTATTGATTCTTCCTCTTAAGTACACCTAGAATCTACTCATTGTCATTCAACCTAGACTATACACTGCAGCAAAGAAATCCATAAAATCCCATTCTAATCATATCACTACTTAAAACCCTTTATTGACTCTCCATTTCTCAGGCTGAAGAGCAAATTTATTAACAAAAATACCTAACTGAAATTTAGTGTGTTTCACGATATTAAGCACTGTGCTAAGCGCTTTATATTTATTATGTTAATCATCACAGCTTAGCATTTCCATTTTACTGCTGAGGAAATTAAGGTTTTGAGTTGCCCAGTCATACACAGTGAGTGCCCAAGCATGGCAGAGATTGAACCCAGGTCAGTAGGACAACAAAGACCACATCTTTTAACTACATCTTTACTAGATCTTTCATTAACTGGTGCTTGCCTAGTTCTCCAGCTTTATCTCTTACTTCATTACCTTTCACACTCTACAGTGCTGCCACACTAAAGTATTTGTAGTTCCCTAAAGCAACAGTAGTGCATAATGCAATAGACAAACTGATATATGCTGAAGCGCTAAAGCAGGAACATGAGTATATTTTTCAGAGAATTCAAGATTTCTTTTAAAGTATTAAACTACACATGATGAGAAAAACCAGAAGGACTTTCCTACATGTATTTTATTTCATTTTATTTATTTATTTTTAAAACATCGTTATTGGAGTATAATTGCTTTACAATGGTGTGTTAGTTTCTGCTTTATAACAAAGTGAATCAGCTATACATATACATATATCCCCCTATCTCCTCCCTCTTGCATCTCCCTCCCACCCTCCCTATCCCACCCCTCTAGGTGGACACAAAGCACCGAGCTGATCTCCCTGTGCTATGCGGCTGCTTCCCACTAGCTATCTGTTTTACATTTGGTAGTGTATATATGTCCATGCCACTCTCCTACTTTGTCCCAGCTTACCCTTCCACCTCCCCGTGTCCTCAAGTCCATTCTCTACGTCTGTATCTTTATTCCTGTCCTGCCCCTAGGTTTTTTAGAACCATTTTTTTTTTTAGATTCCATATATATGTGTTAGCATATGGTATTTGCTTTTTTCTTTCTGACTTACTTCACTCTGTATGACAGACTCTAGGTCCATCCACCTCACTACAAATAACTCAATTTCGTTTCTTTTTATGGCTGAGTAATATTCCATTGTATATATGTGCCACATCTTCTTTATCCATTCATCTGTCAGTGGACACTTAGGTTGCTTCCATGTCCTGGCTATTGTAAATAGTGCTGCAATGAACGTTGGGGTGCATGTAGCTTTTTGAATTATGGTTTTCTCAGGGTATATGCCCAGGAGTGGGATTGCTAGGTCGTATGGTAGGTCTATTTTTAGTTTTTTAAGGAACCTCCATACTGCTCTCCATAGTGGCTGTATCAATTTACATTCCACCAACAGTACAAGAGGGTTCCCTTTTCTCCACACCCTCTCCAGCATTTATTGTTTGTAGATTTTTTGATGATGGCCATTCTGACCGGTGTGAGGGGATACCTCATTGTAGTTTTGATTTGCATTTCTCTAATGATTAGTGACGTTGAGCATTCTTTCATGTGTTTGTTGGAAATCTGTATATCTTCTTTGGAGAAATGTCTATGTAGGTCTGCCCATTTTTGGATTGGGTTTTTTGTTTTTTTGATATTGAGCTGCATGAGCTGCTTGTAAATTTTGGAGATTAATCCTTTGTCAGTTGCTTTGTTTGCAAATATTATCTCCCATTCTGAGGGTTGTCTTTTAGTCTTGTTTATGGTTTCCTTTGCTGTGCAAAAGCTTTTAAGTTTCACTAGGTCCCATTTGTTTATTTTTGTTTTTATTTCCATTTCTTTAGGAGGTGGGTCAAAAAGGATCTTGCTATGATTTATGTCATAGAGGGTTCCGCCTATGTTTTCCTCTAAGAGTTTTATAGTGTCTGGACTTACATTTCGGTCTTTAATCCATTTTGAGTTTATTTTTGTGTATGGTGTTAGGGAGTGTTCTAATTTCATTCTTTTACATATAGCTGTCCAGTTTTCCCAGCACCATTTATTGAAGAGGCTGTCTTTTCTCCATTGTATATTCTTGCCTCCTTTATCAAAGATAAGGTGACCATATGTGCATGGGTTTATCTCTGGGCTTTCTATCCTGTTCCATTGATCTATATTTCTGTTTTTGTGCCAGTACCATACTGTCTTGATTACTGTAGTGTCATAGTATTGAAGTCCGGGAGCCTGATTCCTCCAGCTCTGTTTTTCTTTCTCAAGATTGCTTTGGCTATTCAGGGTCTTCTGTGTTTGTATACAAATTGTGAAATTTTTTGTTCTAGTTCTGTGAAAAATGCCATTGGTAGTTTGATAGGGATTGCACTGATTCTGTAGATTGCTTGGGGTAGTATAGTCATTTTCACAATGTTGATTCTTCCAATCCAAGCACATGGTATATCTCTCCATCTGTTTGTATCATCTTTAATTTCTTTCATCAGTGTCTTATAGTTTTCTGTATACAGGTCGTTTGTCTCCTTAGGTAGGTTTATTCCTAGGTATTTTATTCTTTCTGTTGCAATGGTAAATGGGAGCGTTTCCTTAATTTCTGTGTCAGATTTTTCACCATTAGTGTTTAGGAATGCAAGAGATTTCTGTGCATTAATTTTTGTATCCTGCTACTTTACCAAATTCATTGATTAACTGTAGTAGTTTTCTGGTAGCATCTTTAGGATTCTCTATGTATAGTATCATGTTGTCTGCAAACAGTGACAGCTTTACTTCTTCTTTTCCAATTTGGATTCCTTTTATTTCTTTTTCTTCTCTGATTGCTGTGACTAAAACTTCCAAAACTATGTTGAATAATAATGGTGAGAGTGGACAACCTCGTCTTGTTCCTGATCTTAGAGGAAATGGTTTCAGTTTTTCACCATTGAGAACAATGTTGGCTATGGGTTTGTCATATATGGCCTTTATTATGTTGAGGTAGGTTCCCTCTACACCTACTTTCTGGAGGGTTTTTATCATAAATGGGTGTTGAATTTTGTCGAAAGTTTTTTCTGCATCTATTGAGATGATCATATGGTTTTTCTCCTTCAATATGTTAATATGGTGTATCACATTGATTGATTTGCGTATATTGAAGAATCCTTGCATTTCTGGGATAAACCCCACCTGATCATGGTGTATGATCCTTTTAATATGCTGTTGGATTCTGTTTGCTAGTGTTTTGTTGAGGATTTTTGCATCTATGTTCATCACTGATATTGGCCTGTAGTTTTCTTTCGTTGTGACGTCACTGTCTGGTTTTGGTATCAGGGTGATGGTGGCCTCATAGAATGAGTTTGGGAGTGTTCCTCCCTCTGCTATATTTTGGAAGAGTTTGAGAAGGATAGGTGTTAGCTCTTCTCAAAATGTTTCATAGAATTCACCTGTGAAACCATCTGGTCCTGGGCTTTTGTTTGTTGGAAGATTTTTAATCACAGTCTCAATTTCAGTGCTTGTGATTGGTCTGTTTATGTTTTCTATTTCTTCCTGGTTCAGTCTCAGAAGGTTGTGCTTTTCTAAGAATTTGTCCATTTCTTCCAGGTTGTCCATTTTATTGGCATATAGTTGCTTGTAGTAATCTCTCATGGTCTTTTGTATTTCTGCAGTGTCAGTTGTTATTTCTCCTTTTTATTTTCTAGTTCTATTGATTTGAGTCTTCTCCCTTTTTTTCTTGATGAGTCTGGCTAATGGTTTATCAATTTTGTTTATCTTCTCAAAGAACCAGCTTTTAGTTTTATTGATCTTTGCTATTGTTTCCCTCATTTCTTTTTCATTTATTTGTGATCTGATCTTTATGATTTCTTGCCTTCTGCTAACTTTGGGGGTTTTTTTGTTCTTCTTTTTCTAATTGCTTTAGGTGTCAGGTTTGGTTGTTTATTTGAGATGTTTCTTGTTTCTTGGGGTAGGATTGTATTGCTATAAACTTCCCACTTAGAACTGCTTTTGCTGCATCCCATAGGTTTTGGGTAGTCATTTTTTCATTGTCATTTGTTTCTAGGTATTTTTTGATTTCCTCTTTGATTTCTTCAGTGATCTCTTGGTTATCAAGTAGTGTATTGTTTAGCCTCCATGTGTTTGTATTTTTTACAGATTTTTTCCTGTAATTGATATCTAGTCTCATAGCGTTGTGGTCGGAAAAGATACTTGATACGATTTCAATTTTCTTAAATTTACCAAGGCTTGATTTGTGACCCAAGATATGATCTATCCTGGAGAATGTTCCATGAGCACTTGAGAAGAAAGTGTATTCTGTTGTTTTTGGATGGAATGTCCTATAAATATCAATTAAGTCCATCTTGTTTAATGTATCATTTAAAGCTTGTGTTTCCTTATTTATTTTCATTTTGAATGATCTGTCCATTGGTGAAAGTGGGGTGTTTAAGTCCCCTACTATTATTGTGTTACTGTCGATTTCCCCTTTTATGGCTGTTAGTATTTGCCGTATGTATAGAGGTGCTCCTATGTTGGATGCATAAATATTTACAATTGTTATATTTTCTTCTTGGATTGATCCCTTGATCATTATGTAGTGTCCTTCTTTCTCTCTGGTCATAGTCTTTATTTTAAAGTCTATTTTGTCTGATATGAGAATTGGTACTCCAGCTTTCTTTTGATTTCCATTTGCATGGAATATCTTTTTCCATCCCCTCACTTTCAGGCTGTATGTGTCCCTAGGTCTGAAGTGGGTCTCTTGTAGACAGCATATATAAGGGTCTTGTTTTTGTATCCATTCAGCCAGTCTGTGTCTTTTTGGCTGGAGCATTTAATCCTTTTACATTTAAGGTGGTTATCAATATATATGTTCGTATTACCATTTTCTTAATTGTTTTGGGTTTATTATTGTAGGTCTTTTCCTTCTCTTGTGTTT
The DNA here is from genome assembly GCF_009873245.2 of Balaenoptera musculus. Classification (NCBI taxonomy): domain Eukaryota; kingdom Metazoa; phylum Chordata; class Mammalia; order Artiodactyla; family Balaenopteridae; genus Balaenoptera; species Balaenoptera musculus. The sequence goes on from NC_045802.1 coordinate 52,693,121, forward strand.
CCTGCCTAGAGAAGTTCCTTTAATATTTGTTGTAAAGCTGGTTTGGTGGTGCTGAATTCTCTTAGCTTTTGCTTGTCTGTAAAGATTTTAATTTCTCCGTTGAATCTGAATGAGATCCTTGCTGGGTAGAGTAATCTTGGTTGTAGTTTCTTCCCTTTCATCACTTTAAATATGTCCTGCCATTCCCTTCTGGCTTGCAGAGTTTCTGCTGAAAGATCAGCTGTTAACATTATGGGGATTCCCTTGTATGTTATTTGTTGCTTTTCCCTTGCTGCTGTTAATATTTTTTCTTTGTATTTAATTTTTGATAGTTTGATTAATATGTGTCTTGGCATGCTTCTCCTTGGATTTATCCTGTATGGAACTCTCTGCATTTCCTGGATTTGATTGACTATTTCCTTTCCCTTGTTAGGGAAGTTTTCAACTTTAATCTCTTCAAATATTTTCTCAGTCCCTTTCTTTTTCTCTTCTTCTTCTGGGGCCCCTATAATTCGAATGTTGGTGCATTTAATGTTGTCCCGTAGGTCTCTGAGACTGTCCTTAATTCTTTTCATTCTTTTTTCTTTATTCTGCTCTGTGGTAGTCATTTCCACTGTTTTATCTTCCAGGTCACTTATCCGTTCTTCTGCCTCAGTTATTCTGCTTTTGATTCCTTCTAGAGAATTTTTAATTTCATTTATTGTGTTGTTCATCATTGTTTGTTTGCTCTTTAGTTCTTCTAGGTCCTTGTTAAATGTTTCTTCTATTTTCTCCATTCTATTTCCAAGATTTTGGATCATCTTTACTATCATTACTCTGAATTCTTTTTCAGGTAGACTGCCTATTTCTTCTTCATCTGTTTGGTCTGGTGGGTTTTTACCTTGCTCCTTCATCTGTTGCATGTTTCTCTGTCTTCCCATTTTGCTTAACTTACTGAGTTTGGGGTCTCCTTTTCACTGGCTGCAGGTTCATAGTTCCCGTTGTTTTTGGTGTCTACCCCCAGTGGCTAAGGTTGGTTCAGTGGGTTGGGTAGCCTTCCTGGTGGAGGGGACTGGTGCCTGTGTTCTGGTGGATGAGGCTGGATCTTGTCTTTCTCGTGGGCAGGGCTGCGTCCGTTGGTGTGTTTTGAGGTGTCTGTGAACTTAGTATGATCTTAGGCAGCCTCTCTGCTAATAGGTGGGGTTGAGTTCCTGTCTTGCTAGTTGTTTGGCATAGGGCGTCCAGCAGTGTAGCTTGCTGGTCGTTGAGTGGAGCTGGGTCTTAGTGTTGACATGGAGATCTCTGGGAGAGCTTTCGCCGTTTGATATTACACGGAGCCAGGAGGTCTTTGGTGGACCAACGTCCTGAACTCAGCTCTCCCACCTCAGAGGCACAGGCCTGACACCCGGCCGGAGCACCAAGACCCTGTCAGCCACACTGCTCTGATATTATAAGTGCCAGAAGCCTCTTACCAGCCGTCTCAGCCACAGAGCATCCTCTTACTGACATTCTCTGCACCTTTGTAGGAGCCACGACCCCCTGCCTGGCTGCGTGCTCTTCCGGCTCTGCACCGACCCTCCTTCCTCCAAGTGCCTGGAGGTGGCGCCCTGGGCCTTGTGTGCCTTTTGCCCTGCATGTGTTTTATAATTAGCATTAATTTTTATTTTGAATTTCAAATGGAAGAACATAGCAATATTTTTGATGCATGGGGCCTATAAAGTCCTTAATCTATTCCTAGCTGTCCTTTATTCTGTTCCAAGCATGCTGTCCTTTATTCTGTTCTTCGCACAAGGAGCCCTTGCTGTTTAGAATGTTTACGACGCCCAACCCTATTCTTTACCTAACTCCTAATCACCCTTCAGGATTTATCCTAAAAATCACTTCCTCCAGAAAGACTTCCCTGACTAAGCCAAGTGTTCACAGTGCTTACCTTGCTTATAATTATATCACACTGTATTGTTAATATTTGTCTATTACCACATTAATAGATTAGGTTCCTTGAAGGCAAAAGCTTTTTTCCATTCACGGTTTTATTCCCAGTGTCCAACATACAATAGGTAGTATTTTTTTTTTTTCAAACAAAGGTTTATTAGCTTGCTGCAGCAAGGAGGTGCACACATAATGGAGAGTTCAAGATTTTAACAGGTGGAAGTTAAGGAAGATTATCATCTACAGAGTTTGCAGGACTGTAGTTAGTCATTGGATGGCCTTGGCAGAGATAGGTCAGAATTCGTAAACTAGGAAGTTGTTGGAACAATCAGCGGTCTTATCTTTAGAAGACATGCCTTTGTGTGGAGTTATTGTTAGGTTAGTTTGTCTGTTGTCTTATTTAGAACACCATGAGGTGTTGTTAAGGGTCTGAACTTAGTTTGTCTTGTATATCATGGTTTTGTACAGTTCTTCTATTTTGTGACTCATTATATAGTTTTGCAAGTTGTGGTTTCTGTTTCAATTTTCAGTTCCCCCCTCACATCCTAGTTGCCAGCTGAACTGGTTTTCCCTTTATCAGAAGAATAATGAAAAACTTCCTTTCCTCAAGGAGTTCCCAGTCTAGGCTATTACAATATAATCTGATATGTGGTGTAATAGATATATGAGTAAGGCGTTACAGAGTTCAGGAAAAATAACTAACTTTTTTTTTAAACTACCATTTTGTTGAAATCCTGCCATATGCAAAGCTCTATATACAATTATGTACTAGGCAAGTTACATATATTATTTTATTTAATCCTCAACAATCCTATGAAATTGGTGCTATTTTTCTTATCCTCATTTTAAAGTCAAGAAATTGAGATACAGAAAGGTTAAATAAACCATTGAAGGTCACCCAGCTAAGAAGTGATAGATTGAGGACTTTATTAGACAAACATTTGGTGGGTACTATTCTAGGTGCTTTATCTCATCTCCAAAATAGACTTTTGAAGTAACCACCATTCTTTATCTTATTTAACTATTGAGGAAACTGAGACATGGGGACATAAAGTAACTCATCTAAGATCACAGAGCTCATGACCACGTTGTAGAGGCAGGATTCAGACCCAGGCAGCCTGGCTTCGTGGTCCGTGCACATCACCACCTTTTCTGATGCTTCTCTTGAGCCCTGTTATTGGGCTCTTACATCTTTATTCTTAACCGCTGTGCCATTGTGCCTCCCTGGCAGAGAAGAAGCTTTACAGAAGGGTTGAGTGGGCTGGTGTGGTGGATAAGTAGGATATTTCTGAATGGGTCAGAGAGACAAGGCTGTGCCTTTCTATTTGGAGGAGGAGCCCTGTGAGAAGCCCTGGGAGCAGGAAAGTCTCTGCTCAGTTGGGGAATGGTGAGGTTTGAGGAACTCTGAATGCATAGGATGGGGAGTGGTGACAGCTGATAGACTTGTGTATTGGGACCAGATTTGGACTTCACAGTCACCCCTCACATTTGACTAAAAGGATGCTCCTCTTCTCAGTACCACTGTTGGCCCTGAAAAACAGTTCTGGTCATAATGCATCCCCAAATGAAAGAGATACGTCATTACCAAAGGTACTCATGCTGGAGGCAGTTACAAAAGAGAAGGTCCAGAAGTGGGTTAAGCAAAGAGACTTTAGGGGAAAAGTGCTGCTTAGAGATATTCTTATGTCACCTCTTTCAATCAATCCAGATTCTTGAATAGTAGCTTTTATTTATGGAGTTCTGGGAGCTGACACGCATTTACTCTTTACGTCAATCCCATAAGGTAGGTATCGTTCATGACCCAACTGTATAGATGAGAGAACTGAGGCTCAGAGGACTCAGGAGTTTGGGCAGGTCACACAGTGGGAGCTGGTAGAGCCAAGATTTCAACCTGGTTTGTCCGATTCCAGAGCCTGTTCTGCCATACAGCCCCAAGAAGTCTGTGTTCTTTTAGCTTGTGAAAGTGCAGAATATTCCAAACACAGCAGGCAGTCAAATGCCATGGAGAGCTAGTAGTCAGGAGAGGGAAGAGCAGTGGTGGGACCAAGAGGAGGGGACTTGTTGGACCTTAATCCACACGCATTCTGTATCAGACCCACCCCTCTTTGCATACATCATTGGGATTTACTGGTATCGATTAAATAGTGTCCAGTAAAATAGTAACCCAGTGTTACTCCTTGGACAGCAAGAAATAGTCCAAAAAACTAAGACATAAAATTCTGATCCCCCTTGGGCAATGGAGCTTCCCTCAGATTTTCTGGGACATGGGCTCATTAGACAATTAGCAGATGTGTTAGTGTTGACCTTTCTGTTACCAACCTAGTGATTTTCTTATTTGACTAATGACAGGTAGCCTCATTAGGAGCTGTGGGCACAGAGAAATCTTCGTTGTCTCTGGACAAGTGATGATCTTTGTTAATTTTGGGTATGGCATTCCACTTCTTCACAGCGTCAGGGAAAAGGTAATGGCAGCAGCTAGTGAGCCCTAACTGTACATTCTGGAGATGAAGGAAATTATTTATTGTTATTTTTTTCTGTAGAGTATGCTCGTGGATTAATTGTATTAACTGGTTAACTTAACCTAAGATTGACTTGTTCCTTTGGCCCTGTGTTTGTCCCTACCAGGGGTAATGGTAGGCGTGTGGCCAATGAGAGCCTAAGCTGTAGTTAGGCCAGCAGGGTCTGAATCCTGATGCCTTGATTTATCTTGGACAAGTTATTTAAACTTTCTGCACATTAATTTTTTCATTTCTAAAATGGGAATAAGAAGATAATACATTTTTAAAAGTGTCATTTATCATTGGTGGGGGTGGGGCTGTTCTGTATAGTAATTGTGATGGTATTGTGCTCATGATGGTAACTGACACTTGTCTATCTCTCAGGGTACCAGAAAGTGAAACATTAGTCACAAGAGAGATTGTTTGTTTTTTTTTTAATGGCCTTTCTTTGATATTTGTCATTCTCCCAGAGAAAGGGGAAAAAATAAAATGAACTGGTTTAAAAAAGAATTAACAAAGGTTTTGGGGGTTTGTCTTGTATTTTAAGGAGCTAGAAAGTCAAAGGAGTTTAAAGGCTATCTCTACTCATATTTTCAAGCCCATGGTAAATTACTACAGTAATGGCCCTGCAATTTGTTCACACTTTCCATATCCACTTTCACAGTTTCCTCCCACAGCAATTTTGGACTTGGCCATGTGATTTGCTTTGACTAAATGAGATTAAAGCAAATATGCTGAGATAAATGTGATACAAGTCAACAACTTGAAAAGTACTTGCACATCCTTTTGAACCCTGAGAACCCCAGACCACCATGTGAAGAAGTCCCAACTAGATCCAGGCTGCGAACCACCAGACGTGTGAGAAAGACCATCCTAAACCACTCAGCTTCTGCCCAGCCAGCCCAAACTATAATGTCCCAGCAACTCACAGAGTGATGAGAAATAATAAATGCTTTTAAGCCATTAATTTGAGGTGGTTAGTTATGTAGTGAACACTAACTGACACAAAGCCCAACAAACACATGCTGAGGCTTGTGGTCTCTATCAACATGTATTTTTCTTATGACACAGCTCTAACTTTCATTCTATCATTCATTTAGCCAATATTCGTAGCTGATTTACTTTTATAAAAGGAGATTCATGTTTTGAATGAAATTAAGGTAACTTATGGCATCAAAGAGTGCTGAACAGCAAGCCTCCTAGGCAACAGGAACCAGCACACCTCTAAGAATCAGAGCAGCCAATGTTTGTTCCTTCATGGACTTTTTCTATAGAGTGCTCCTGCATTCCAATGACACAATAGCAACCACCTACCCTGGGCTTCTCTGTTCAAGATACAAATGATCAGGATAGAGAAGCTAACCGATTGAGCTTGAGTCTATGCCTATCTCTTCACCAAGGAAGAGGGATTTACTACCAACGTAAATTGGAGGACAGGGCATGTAATCACAGGTAACACTTTAACAGGAATCAAATTCTGATTCTTTTTCTTCAATAATTACCTTATTTGCATGTAATTTTCCAGAAGATGGATATTAATTTAAGTTAATTTGGGAACTGTATGTCCAAAAGGCAAATTCAAATCACAAGTAAAACACACAAGCACCCGTATAGCCCAAACAAAACCAGTGGAAATTATCATTGTGAAAGACTTACCGGGAATTGAAGAAACAATAATGATCTATGAGAGCTGCTTAGCTGAGAGGTTCTGGATCAGGGTCTCTCATGAAGTTGCAGTAGAGATGTCTGCTGGGGCCACAGTCTTTGAAGGCTTGCCTGGGGCTAGAGAATCTTCTTCCAAAATAGCTGTTGGCAGGAGTCCTTAGTTCCACACCACGTGGGCCTCTTCATGAGGATGTTTGTTTGTGCCTCATGACATTGCAGCTGGCATCCCCCAAAGCAAGCAAACCAAGAGAGAGCAACTAGGAAACCACAGTATCTTTTATGAATTAGCCTTGGAAGTCTAATACTTTCACTTTCACCACATTTTATTCATTAGAGTCAAGTACAGCCCACATTCAAGGGGGAAGGAATTAGTACTCGCCTTTAGAAATAAGATGTATGAAAGAATTTGTGGACGTATTTTAAAGCCATGGCACTACCCTTGAGGCTGGGTGAATACCACATCAGTGATTCCTTCAGCAGCCTCAGCAGAGAATTGGCTGTTTGCCTGCCTATACTACCTTTGGGGATAGAGACTTTAATGATATGTTGGTCAGTGTTTATCAACTGCCTTTCTAGAAATCAAAATGTATAGATACGTATGTATGTATATAAGTTGTACTGATATAAAAGGTGTGTAGCACACAATTTACAAATAATGAAATATACAATACTCTTTATTATAAATTCCATACAACAAATTGGTTCTCACAAAACGTTTTAGTTGATTTTTGCCAAGTGCTTATACGTGTAACATTTTCTGCATCACTTTCTTACATCTAGACTATCAACAAAACAATAAATCAAGCCCAGCTCTGTAGCACTTGCCATTTCCAAATGCTCCCACCATAGCCAATTTCAAGTTACTGACATGATATCACTGAATGCAGAGTTGGAAAGAAATTTGCAGTAACACACCATTATACAGTATTTTCACTCTACAGATACAATAGATGTAAATAACCTGAGTAGCATAAATAATAATAAAGTAGAATAATTAGGAAATGAGTTTTGAGTACTTTTTTGCCTTTTTAATAGAATTAATGTTATTTTAAGTTTAGATAATTTCATTTTTAATAGAAGCTGTTTTTAACAACTAGCCTGCAAAATTCTTGAAAAATTAACAATCACGTTTCATAAGCTGCTAACAGCTGACTCCAGCACACCATTGACCTTTATCTTCCACCACATGGGGAATTCCCAATATTTCAACAATCGGAATTGAACCCATGAACCAACCAACAAAAACAACATCTTATGTAAGAAGCATGAGTAGTTTGAAAGACGAATGTCAGTAGAACAAACAACTGGAAAATACAACTGATAAAACAGAAAGATGAAAACCTGAATTGCTTTTTTAAGGCATCCTTAAAGAAATTTAAGTAAAACAGAAAATAATTAAATAATTTAGTAGATAAATAGAAGGATAAGATGGTCACCACTGAGACACTAATCAATGATCTGGAATATAGAAATAAAAAGAGAAGAGAAGTAGCTAGTAGTTTTGCACGGCACATCATAATCATAGATTATGCTATCATGACAAAGAACAAAACAATATTTACAGTTACTCTAAATTGTCATGTTAATCATTGTTTAACTATGCAAATATTTTATATTCCTTCTAACTTCAAAATATGCATATGATATTTTAAATCAATTAAATGTTAATATACTAACCTAACAGGTAGGTTTTATGATTACTGTAGCTTGAAAGCCATAATAAATTTAAAAACTAAAATTCTCCTTTACGTATTGTGGTGTATGTAGAATTCATTCCTGTGCAACCCAATTATGTGGTACCATATTTAAGGATGTATTAAAGGCACATACTGAATAACGTTTTAAGATTTGTATTGAAATGCTCATTTTACTTGGCAATATTAGTGACATATTAGCAGAACTTAACATTTATAAAATTTTGGAAAACACAGTTTAGAATTACTCTCTTAAATATTGGCAAATGAATTAATGGCATTAATCATGTGCAAGTTTGTTTCTAAATAAAACCAAAATTTACTCTGATATGCTACTACAGAGCCAGCAGAGGGAGCTCAAACACTTTTGTTTTGCTTTTTAACTAAAGAAACTTATTTTCTCTTTTAAAAGCTGCTGGATTCTGAAAAATGATGTAGTTATTATTTAAATAATATAAATGTATTACTAAAAAGAATATCCTATTTCTTGTTAAAATAATAAATATATTCCCGAGCAAAAAAAAAGATATCATTATCATTTATTTTACTTAGAAATGGCAGGCAATTAAAATTAATTCTGTCCATTTATTTTTCCAATACCCTTTACTTAAAAAAAATTTTTTTCTTACCAAGATTTATGGTTCTGGTAAGGTAGACTGAACTAAAATGAAAACCTTCCAGTTGCAAATATAAAATATGATAGGTAAAATATGACACATTTTATTTTTTATTTTTTTTCTCTATTTTTCTTGACCAATATGGATAGAGGCTTATCAATTGTATTTTTTTTTAATTTCACAGTTTTGATTTAATCTTTTCTAAATATGGCGCTAGATAAACACGGAACAAGATAACAAGAGTTCCCAGCAAAAGAGCCAGGTTGGTATTAGCACTCTCCCCTTTTGGCCACCTCCCCAATCTTTTGGGTTTTATTCTTTGAAATATGACACATTTTAAATGTAATTCTTGCATATGTAATAAAACATAATATAAACATGTTTCCCTCAGCTCAATGCTCAGCCCCTCCACATTCATGGATAAACATTCATTATTAATTTCTTATGTATCCTTCCAGAATTTCTTTATGAATATACAGATATATATGTGTCTCATTCTAATCTATTTTTTTTTCTTATGCAAAAAGCACCATATCATATGCCCTATTCTGTATCTTGCTTTTATTATTAATATATCTTGGAAATCTTTCCATATATCTATTGTAGAAAACTTACTCCTTTTTTTCTTCGACATTTGTATAGTGGATAGCAAGTGCATTTTAAGAATATATCACAATTTATTTACCTGTCCCCAGTTGATAAACTTTTGAGTTGTTTTCAGTCTTTTTCTATTGAAAATAATTCTTCAATAATAATCTTGTATACATGTGCCATGTTATACATGTGAAAATTATGTCTGAAGGATAAAGTCCCAAACGTGGGATTGCTAGGTAAAAGGACATGTGAGTGTGTAATATTGATGGATATTGACATCATGAAGGTTATACCAATTTATATTCCCTTAGGAGCAATGGAGCCATTTTGTTATAGTATTGCCAACTGAGTGTTACCAAGCTTTTGAATTTTGCCAATCTAATAGATGAAAAATGTATCTAGTTGCAGATGTATTGTACATTTCTCTTATTATGAGTGAGCTATCACTGTCGGAGTTATTTGTATTTCCTTTCCATGAACTTAGTGTTCATAATCCTTTGCTCGTTTTCTTTTGAGTTGTCAGTCCTTTTCTTATTAATTTTGTAGGCTATCTCTCTTTATTAGGGAAATTAACCCTTTGTGATGTGTGTCACCACTTTGTTGTCTTTGGACTTATAGTATTTATTTGGCATGCAGAAAGATACAAACTTCCAGTTATAAAGTAAATAAGTCATGCGGATGTAATGTATAGATGTAATGTAATACTGTATTACATGTTTGGGAGTTGCTAAGAAAGTGCATGGTAAAAGTTCTCATCACAAGAAAAAAAAACTTTTGTAACTATGTATGGTGATGGATGTCAGCTAGACTAATTGTGGTGATCATTTCACAATACAAAGACTGAATCACCTGAAACTAATATAATGTATGTCAATTTCGTCAATAAAAAAAAAAGATCAGTTGACTATATTTATGTGGGTCTATTTCTGAGCTCTCTGTTCTGTTCCACTGATCTGTTTGTCTAGTCTTTTACCAATACCACACTGTCTTTTTTTTTTTTTAATTTACCATTTACTCTTTTTTTTTTTGTCGCACTGGCGGCATGCAGGATCTTAGTTCCCCGACCAGGGATTGAACCCCCAGAGTCTTAACCACTGGACCACCAGGGAAGTCCCTACTCGTTTATCTTTTATTTATTTATTTTATTGGCCATGAGGCATGTGGGATCTTAGTTCCGTGACCAGGGATTGAACCCGAGCCCCCTGCAGTGGAAGTGCAGAGTCCTAACCACTGGACCGCCAGGGAAGTCCCAATACCACACTGTCTTGATTACTGTAATTTTATAGTAAGTCTTGAAGCATATCAGGTAGTGTCAGTTCTCCAACTTTGTTCATTTTTTTTCAGTGTTGAGTTGGTTATTTTGGGGCTTATTCTATATAAACGTTAGAATCACAAAATAACTTGCTGGGATTTTGATTGGGATTGCACTGAATCTATAGATGAAAGTGGGAAGAACTGACATTTTGATTATGTTGAGTTTTCCTACTCATGAATATTGAATACCTCTCTATTCATGTTGTTCTTCTTTATGTCTTTCCTCAGAGTTTGGAGTTTTCCTTATATAGCTCTTGTACATATTTCGTTAGATTTATACATAAGTATTTCATTAAGGGTGATGCTAATGTAAATGATAATGCGTTTTTAATTTCAAATTCCACTTGTTCATTGCCAGTATATAGGCAATTGACTTTTGTATATTAACTTTGTATCCTGCAACCTTGATATAATAGCTTATTAATTCCAGGTTTTTTTGTTGTTGTTGATTCGTTTGGGTTTTCTACATGGACAATCATGTCATCTGCAAGCAACAACAGTTTTATTTCTTCCTTTCCAATCTGTATAACTTTTATTTCCTTTTCTTGTCTTACTACATTAGCTAGGATTTCCAGTATGATGTTGAAAAGCAGTGGTGGGGAGGGATATCCTTGCCTGGTATCTGATGTAATCAGGAAAGCTTTAAGTTTCTCACCATATTAGCTGTAGGTTCTTTATCAAGTTCCTTATCAAGTTGAGGAATTTTCTCTCTATTCCTAGTTTTCTAATAGTGGTGTTTGCTTGTTTGTTTGTTTTTAAATATGTAGTTAACATAGCTGGACTCACACTCCAAAATCTGTCTTCCCTATAAGGGGCAGCAGCTAAATTTCTGTTCAAATCTTTTGGCCTTATCTGGGCCCCTTTAATCTGTCATGTGCAAGTAGAGTTCAGGTTTCAACTAAGATCTGAGCAGAGAATTTGGAACTCTCCCTTTCTGGATCTCTCCTTTAAGAGATTTTTTTCTCTTTCTTTCCAGCTGCAGTGATCACCCTAAACTTGGTGCTTTGTTTCTTGTTTCTTTAAGCCAGTATGACTGTGGGTTTCCATCCAAGTTTTAGCTCCTTCACTGGAGACTGCCTGTTAAAAATCACCTGATAAAATAACCTGTTACCACCTCCTTCAAGTTCTGACTTCTCTCCAGCTTCTACCTGATTTTTGTCACTCTCCAGCTCATTTAGGTCTTTGTTTTTTAAGCAGTTTTTAAAATCATGATGTATATTTGAATGATAACGTTGATGCTAGTGCAGAGAATTGGGCTTAGCAAACAAAAGATTGGATGCAGGAAGCCCCAAGTAACAGACTGATGATGTCCTGAAATGGGACAATAATCATAAGAATGGAGAAGGCCAAAAAAATGAGAACATCTACAAGCTCATAGTGGCGAGCTTTGTGACTCTGAACTACCACATTTGACCCATCTAAAATTTTCTTCGTTGTATAGAAAGGATCAGAAAAGAGGTTGAAGAAGTAGCAGCCAGTATTATTAATTGCTTGTCTCCTAAAATTCATAAATGATGCAGAAATAAAGAGAATTACCTGTAACTTTAAGCAAAAATACTCTTGTCTCATTTCTCTTCATTTCACAGAAAATATATTCAAGCATCTCCTGAAGTACCATTGATGTTCAATTGCAGAGTTGTATTATATCAAGTAGGAACTTTGTCAGCTACTGGCAATAAAAACCTGATTACAATGGCTTAAATACCTAAGAGTTTATTCTTTTACATGTAAGAAACACAAAAGTGGGCTATCCACACTGGTACGAAGTTCTACAACGACAACAGAAATCTTTTCTTAATACATGGTTTCCATCCTCCAGGGCACAAGATGGCCACTAGAATTGCAACTGTCATATGTTATTTCAGGAAGGAATAAGTAGAAGGGCGAGGAGCAGAAAAACTCATCCAAGCTTTCTGTTAATAAGAGTCTTCTCATAAATCCCAGCCTATGACTTCTGCCTATATCTCTTTGACCAGTTACATGGTCATTCCTACCTATAAAGGAGGCTGGGAAGTACTTTTTTTTAAAGCTAGGACAATTGGTACCCTGAATAAAATTGAGATTATGTTACTAAGGATAAAGAGGAAAGTGGATATTGAATAAGCAACCAGCTGTCTCTGCCACATGTACAAAATAATTTTGTTGGAGCTCTCTCAACCAACTTAAGGCAAAAAAAAAAAAAAATGCATTGACCCAGATTAGCAAACTGTTATCTCTGTACAGGCATACCCAATCTAGGTATTCAAATGATCTTTGGGAAATTTTACTTCCTTTTACCTCTCACCTTTGCTTTTATCTGGATTGGAAACAGGCTTAGATGTGCTCTCCCCTCATAATGACAAGATAGCTACTAGAAAGACTAAGCTTACATTTTCTCAGTTAAGCAATCCCAGATGAAGGAGATCACCTGTTTCTTAATAATTTTAGAATGAGTCATAAGAGGGACTCATGGTCCTTGGTATCACTTGCCTATTCCTACAATCATTGTAGACAGGGCAAGTGCTCTCTGATTGGCCAGATCTGCATCAAGGACCCCATCCTCCTGGGTCAGTCCCAACTAAACCATATGAACTGAGTTGAAGGAGGCATGTTTCCCTAAATTAAACTCAATTCCAGCAGAAAGGTGATTGGGTACCACGCAAGCAAATACAGCAGACCTTGTGCAGAGGGCAAAAACCTTGAAGGGAAAAAATTAATTTATGCACTTCCAGTCTAGAAATGAAAAGACAAAATAGGCAAAACAATGGTAATCTATAAATCCCTTGCATAATTCCTATTGTCTTCAATAATATTCAATAAAACAATGTCTATAGGGTGAAAGTTTACCACAAGCCAAGGCTGGTAATATTTTGAGCATTATGAAAAGCTTTTATACTTCTAAAGAGACTATGAAAATACCAAGGAGAAGATTTTCATAAGTATGCTATTTATAGGAATATTTAATTGTGGTAACTCCCTTACTACCTAAATCATGGAGATTCAAAGTGATGTACAATCATAAATTAATCCTTTCAAAACTCCATAATGAAAAAGATGATGAGGAGAAAAAGGCACAAAGGAATGATGGGTTTTTTCCCAAGTTCACGAATTGAATCAGCAGCCAGCCAAAGCTGCTGACTCGCAAAATATATGACTCCACATTTCCACACCTTATTTTAGTTTATCACAGCTATTGGTCTTTAGGGGCATTTGTTGGTAAGTGATTGGCAGAAAATGAAAATGGCCATATGTTTGCAGCTTAGCGTCATCTGCCCTAGGGAAATAATAAACAAAAGAGGACAGCACGTATACTCAAATGAACAAAGCAAATAGGGCACAGTGAAAAATCTATGGAGAAAATTTGCCAGTAGCTAAAAATAACTGAGTGGAGTATAAATTGGGGTATCAGAACTCTCAGTATTTGGTATGACAGTGAGTACACTTAGAAAGGTTTTTAATTTTGTTTTCTTTTAACATAATATCATACTTATAGAAAAGTTTCAAAAATAGTACAGAGAATTCTGGAATACACGCCACCCAGATTCCTCAAATGTTAACTTTTATTGTACTCACAACCTTCTTCATTCTCTCTCTCTCTCATGTGTGTGCACGCGTGCATCCAAGCATGCTTGCACATACCCATACCCATACCCCCAACACACAGACCTCTGAATCCTTTAAGAGTAAGTTTCAGATACAATGCTTCTTTCCTGCTATACACTTCAATGTGTATTTCCTAAAACCAAGAACATCTTATATAGCCACAGTACAATTTTCAAAATTAGGAAATTAATACTGATATAACACTATTATTTACTATACAGCCCTTATTCAGATTTCACTAATTGTCCAGTAATGTCAATTATAGCAAAAGAAATTTAAGATCATGCATCACATTGAGTTGTCATATCTTTTTACTTTCCTTCAGCATGGAAGTCCCGAGATGTTCTTTGTATTTTATGAAGCAGATATTTTTGAAGAGTACAGGACAAGGATTTTGTAGAGTGTCCTTCAAATCAGGGTTTGTCTGATGTTTTCGCATGATTAGATTGAAGTTATGCACTTTTGGTAGGAATATCATAGAAATGAGGCTGTGCTCCTCTTGGTGCACCACATTAGGAGGCATGTGCTGTTTATTTGTCCCATTATGGTTGAAGTTAACATTGATCATTTGGCTAAGGTGGTATCTGTCATGTTTCTCCACTGTAGCATTATTATGTTATCTCTTATAATTAATAAATGCTTTATGGAAACATACTCTGAGATTATGTAACTACCTTAATACTCCTCAAAAATTTACACGCCAGTGTTAGCATCTATTGATGACTACGGCCTGAATTAATTAGAATGAATATCTTTTCATTAAACCTGTTTCTAAAATGTATACCAGTCATGCCACACTGTGTTAACATAGTCACAGGACTTTCATTATAGGTGAATTCTTATAATCTAAAAAACACTATAATCAATGAGGAGGAGGTGAGATACAATTTCAATACACCTAATAATGATCTAAGGACCATCAATAACCATGAGTGATCTTATTAGGGGGACGAAAATGTTCTAAAACTGACTCAATAAAGCTACTAATTGCATGACTGAATTATACACCTGAAATGAGCAATTTTATGGTATGTGAAATATATCTCATTAAAGGTAAAAAAATAGGAAGAAATATGAGTTAAGGAAATAATAAAAATGATTTAAATCAGAACACAGAAGCAAAGGCCAGTGAGAGCAACCCTTCAGTGTCATGATTTGCATAAATAACAACTTGCACCTAAATCAAAGGTTCTTAACCTTCTTTTATAACATGGACCCCTTTGGCAGTCTGATAAAGCCTATGGATTCCTACTGATAATAATGTTTTTAAATTCAAATGTAGTCAGCACTTCTTATATAGTTTGCATTTTTAAATTGTAAAATCCATTCTCCCTTTAATCTGATATGTTACTCTGTGTCTAACTAGGCATGAATAAGTGCCAGTGTGTAGCCAAGTAGGACCATTAAAGCTGCCCTGATGTTAAGAACCTAGGTGAGCTTAAGAGCAATTCAAGGGACAACAGCGTTTGAAAATAAATGTAGATTGATTGATTTTCATCTTTGTGGTTATGTGGACATTTGTATTAGTACTAAATAAGTTATGCATGTTAAAAATTTATTGCTGTTCTATATGAGATAGAGATACTCATCATGTTGTCCCTAGCAACGGCTGGCTTGTTATGTTTCAATAAATATTTTTTTAATTAAATGAAAATAAATGTTTTAAATGTATAGGGTTACAAAGAAAATCATTGAAAAAAATGTTGAAAATTTTTTCAATGTTTAAAAATTTTTCAATATTTCAAAATATTGAAAAATTTTTAATATTATTTTTGTACTATAAAAATATATGAGCTTTAAAAAATACACTAAATAACAATAGATTTTAAATATAGGCAACTCAAATTGAAATTTTATTCTTTACAACTCTTAGTGTGAAGGCTGTTGTTACTTAACATGAATAAGAATGATAAACTTTCTTTGACAGAGCAATATACATGTCGTATGACATCCAGTTGACTTCCACTTTTTGTTTTTTGGCTTCAAGTGTTGACAATCCAGATTCTCAAAAACATATTATCCTAAATTTAATTAAAGTTTCCATAGCTTGCTTAACAAGGAATGGATAGATTCTCTCAAGGAATATCAAAAACCTCTAAAGCTATTTGAGTTAAATTTCTATTATGAGGTTATATAGCTTCACCATATGGAGGCCCAGAGTTGCTCTGCATTTGGCCAGCTCCACTGCAAGGGTGTCTGTAGACAGGGAGGCTGAGAGCTAACACTGCAGTACTTTTGAGGGAGTGATAAGCGGAAGTGGTATTTTGAGATATATTCAACAACTTCACTGTGATGTGAAAGTCTCTGTGATTCCTATTGGTTTATAAGGTCACAGAGACTAAGATTTTTGCCAACATTCATACTTGGAGGACTTTCTAAATTTCAGTTAAATATTACTGAAAATAAAGATGTAAATGTTTTTACCCATCAAGTTCAACTACCCACTGAATTCTATCCATGGACAGTTTGGGCATCCAAGGATTCCAGGTTAAGAACTCCTGATATAAACAGATACAGTAAATGGAATTTATAATCGTCACATTTTGACTGTTTGGTACAGTTACATAACTCCTAAAGACAGCATAAATATATCTATAAAGCCAAGATGTTTTAAGAGAAAAGGAAAATTCCTGGTTTTGTCTATGTCAAGTCTAAAGACTCAAAAATAGAATCCTAACTCTCAGTTTCTTTCAAGATTCTTCCTCATAAAATGTGATCAAAATACTTAGCTCTGTTAAAAAAAAAAAAAATCCGGTGATGAGGCATCTCTTTTTGCTTTTCATTTCTAGGCATTATTCCAGCCTGGGGTTTTTCTGCCTCATCACTTGTGATAGGAAGAAATTGATCTTTTGTCTCTTATTCTTATCTCCAGTTCGGGGCTGCCTTTTTATTTTTTTCTTCTCATCTGAATTTAGATGTTGAATTCTTCTTAAACTCATTGCAAGAAGGAGAAGTCCAGTAATTTGACCTTGAGCAGTTAATTCTTTCCCATTACAAAATTAATTTTGTCCCAAAATATGTTATCAAGTCCTTTTGCTCTCTGAAAGAAAAAGATTAGAGGTAAGTTTTCTGCTACCTATATCCTAATCAAAAGAAAAATTTCTGGAATTAGGAATTGGGATATAATAAAAGTTAAACTGCTGGAAGTCGGATTTGTGCTTTAATCCGTATCATGCCAAATCGGGGGCTTCTAAGACTGTCTTTGAACCTCGGTTCTCCTTATATGGAAAATGAGTGGTAATTTGTTATGTAATCTCTAAGGTACTTTCTACCTCTAAATTTTCAAAAATTTAAAAATTTAACAAGTCAGGACCGTATCTGCTGGACTATTTTAGTGCCCACCCTGCTTGATCTGGCTGGTCTGTCCATCCCCTAGCACTTATGAGTATCTCTTGTTAGCAACTCACAGCTGTCCCCAACGCAGGAGAACTGCTCTCTTCCCTTCAGCGGAACGGGCGACTGGGGTAGCCACACCCTGAGGGATAGAGCCCCCATCAAATAATTGACTGACCGGAGGCACAAAAGCTGGCTCCCTTCCCTCAAGATGAGAAAAGAATTTCCCGTGAGACTGGACTGAAGCTAGCATCCCGGTGAGATTACATCCCTGCTAAGCTTTTATCCCCTATACTAACCTGCCTCTCTCACCCCCATTCTCCTGAGATCACTCTCTCAACTAATCATTTCAACGAGAATCTCCATCTCAGGCTTTGCTTCTAGGGAACTTGACATAAGATAGCATCTTATAGTAGGCATTCAGCAAATCTCTGTGGACTGACTGAATGAAGGAATGAATGGAATTAATCTGTTTAATATTAATCATAAAAGTTATAGACCAAGCCTAAGAAAGCTTCATATAGTTTTTAGCAATAACTATGTGTTGAAAATCTTTCCTAGCAAGTACTATGAACATGTCTGTCTGTGAATTTGCCTCTGCCCCTTTCTGATAAAATTAATTCATTTCCAGAAGGAGCTTCCCCCAAATACTTATTCAGTGTTCGGCAGAGTATGAGCTATCCTTAACCCTAACCACTGGCCCAAGTGATCAAAGTAATGAACTCAATATTAGTGAGGAAAGGAAAGCTGACAGCTCATATTCCCAGAGTTCAGGGCCTTTGATTATTTATTTCTAATCCAAGGGGGTACATTATCAACTTATTAGCAATACAGTATTAAGAATGTATGAGAAGACAATGCAGTAAGTGCCTAAATGCAAGGCTAACTTTCAATTATTCAGTGAGAGAGTTGAGTAATGTAGTTGTGTGGGATGGGAATGGATTATACAGCTTGTACCAAACCACAGAGAACAGACAACACTCTCATTTATCAACATATCTTCTTTTAACTAATAGCACAGTTGTTTTTTTTTTTTTTTCAGTGAAAAAAGCAGTGTGTAAGTTTTGAAACTTTTTACTGGAAAGAAATGTCCTGTAATTACTCCTCGGAACAATCACAAATACAAGAGTAGCTCCTGTTTTGTAAGAAGAGTGAAATCCCAGATACCACTGTTTGGATTCCAGCGCCATTGGTGCCTGCACCCTGTCTCTACTCGGCTCTAGGTGTCAGTCCCCTGGCCTCAGATTGTTATCTTTCGGTGGGCATTCAGTGTTAATGAGCGCCTGTTTGGAGATCCTAAATACATTCTTAGTTAAATGTAGTGTAAAGGTTACTGTTTGCGCTTGTACTTCTTGTGAAAGTGCAGTTGAGCAGAAAAAAATGCTTTTCATTAATAATTTGTCCATGATTAAACTGCATTTACATGTTATTATGGGGCTTTATATATTACAGTGCAAAAAAAAATAAACACTGTAGGATTTGTTTTAGCCATCATGAAGAGAAAACTCAGTGTTCTGTTTACTTTTAAAGGCTATAAGAGAATGTATATATGTATATATATATATATATATATATATATATATCTTTCTGCTTATTACAGAATATAAGATGTGCCACAGTCTTCAACCCACTTAAGTCTGAATATTCTAAACTTCTTGAGTGAAACAACTGTTTCTTAAAATGTTTGTATTCCCCACGGAGCCTAGCATACTGCAGACATTTTTCAACACGTGGGAAAAAATATTGAATATCCTTGCATCCATTTGCTAGGGCTGTCATAACAAAGTAACACGGACTCAGTGGCTTAAAAAACAGAAATTTATTTCTCACGGTTCTGGAGGCTAGGAAGCCCAAGATCAAGTTGTCAGCCAGTTTGGTTTCTTCGGAGGCCCCTCTCCTTGCCTTGCAGATATCCAACTTCCCACTGTGTCCTCACATGGTCTTTCCTCTGTTACTATGTCTATGTCCTAATCTCTTCTTTTTTTTTTTTTTTAATTAATTTATTTATTTTTGGCCACATCGTGTCTTTGTTGCTGCACGTGGGCTTTCTCTAGTTGCGGCCAGCGGGGGCTACTCTTCAGTGAGGTGCGCAGGCTTCTCATTGCGGTGGCTTCTCTTGTTGTGGAGCACGAGCTCTAGGCGCACGGGCTTCAGTAGTTGTGGCTCGCGGACTCTAGAGCACGGGCTCAGTAGTTTTGGCGCACGGGCTTAGTTGCTCTGCGGCATGTGGGATCTTCCCGGACCAGGGCTTGAACCTGTATCCCCTGCATTGGCAGGCGGATTCTTAACCACTGCGCCACCAGGGAAGCCCCTAATCTCTTCTTATAAGGACACCAGTCATGTTGGATCAGTGCCCACCCATATGACCTCATTGTATCTTAATGACTTCTTTGAAAGGCACTATCTCCAAATATTCTATGGTACTGGAGGTTAGGACTTCAACATAAGAATTTGGGGGGGGACACCATTCAGCCTATAACACTCCTTTATATCGGTCTTATAAATTTATAATTCTAGTTTATATACTAATAGAAAGCAAAAATAAGTACTTAAATTATTTTAAAATAAGAGTTATGAATTATAGAATCACTCTTTTTCTAGCCATTTGTTTGGAAAATTATGTGTACTAATTAAAGTTTAGTAGTTGTCATAAGCTATATTAACATTCCATCTGAGCAGAAGCAACTATTAATGAAGCTGATGAGATAAATTGTTTCCATTTCCCAAACTAGAATATAGAGCTCTAGTTCTATATAAATAGAATATAGAATATAGAACTCATATAAATAGAATATAGAACTCACTGATGAAAATAAATATGGGCCTTTTCATTGATATACTTTTTCTAAAGGGAACATTTAACAATGTTTGAAGCAGGCATTTGGAATTGCAATACGTCATCATGTGTTGTGTTTCATAAACAAGATAATTATATTGCCTTTCACCATACAAACTAAATTATAAAATTACTTTGAACGTCAGTTAAGTGAGGAAAAACCTGGGGGTGTTTTTCAGCAGGACTACTTTTCTTTGTTCTAACTATAATTAAATCCATTTTATTCATATGGAGGAACTTCTGCCTTGTAAAAAATAAAATGTTAAACTGTACTTTGGAATTCTGGCTTTTTTTAACCAGAATAGGTTGGGATCATCAGAAGATAATGTTATAATATCCTGGGAAAATGGAAAGAAGGAAAAGATTTCTTCATGTTTTCAAGGAATTGTTCTTTTCATCTTATGTGCATAAGAGTTATTAAATTTGTGCGCATAGAGTTGTTCATCATATTCGCTTATTATCCTTTTATTGGCTGTGGGATCTGTAGTGATATCCCCTCTTTTATTCCTGAATTAGTATTTTGTGCCACTCTCTCTCTTTTTTGTCAGTCTTGCTAGAGTTTTATCAATTTTACTTTTTTTTTCCCAAAGAACCAGCTGTTTTTTTCATTGACTTTCTGTATTGTTTTTCTGTTTTCAATTTGATTGATTTCTGCTCTAATGTTTATTATTTCCTTCATTCTTCTTGCTTTGGTTTTATTTTTTCTCTTCTTTTGCTAGTTCCTGAATTGAAAACTTACATTATTGATCTGAGACTTTTCTTCCTTTCTAATATAAATATTTAATGCCATAAATATCCTAGTAAGCACTGCTTTAGCTACTGTCCCTCAATTTTAAGAGTAGTTGCATATTAAGATTATTAACACTTTGTATTATGTATCATCAACATTTCTCCCAATTTGTCAATTATACTTTGACTTTGTTTATGGTTTTCTTTCTCTAATAAATTTATTTATTTATTTTTGGCTGCGTTGGGTCTTCGTTGCTGCGTGCGGGCCTTCTCTAGTTGCGGCAAATGGGGGCTACTCTTTGTTGAGGTGCGTGGGCTTCTCATTGCAGTGGTTTCTCTTCCTTGTCGAGCATGGACTCTAGGTGCATGGGCTTCAGTAGCTGTAGCACGCAGGCTCAGTAGTTGTGGCTTGTGGGCTCTAGAGTGTAAGTTCAGTAGTTGTGGCGCACGGGCTTAGTTGCTCCACGGCTTGTGGAATCTGCCTGGACCAGGGCTCGAACCCGTGTCCCCTGCACTGGCAGGCGGATTCTTAACCACTGCGCCACCAGGGAAGTCCTATGGTTTTCTTGTCGTGCAAAATTTTTTAATTTATTATGTAGTCAAATTTATTATTTTCTTATTGCTTCTGGATTTTGAGTCATGATTAGAAAGTCTTTCATTACATGGAGGTTGAGGAGGAATTCATCTGTTTTTCCTTTACTACTTGTATGATTTTTTTAAATTTACGTGTAGATACTTAATCCATTTGGAGTTTATTTTTGTGTATGGTGTGAGATATTAATCTAATTTTATCTTTCTACAAATGGCTACCCAGTTGTCACAGCACCATGTACTAAAAAGTCTGTCTTTTGTGATTTGTATAGTCACCTTTCTCATGTACTAAATTTCCATAAATATTTGGATCTAATTCTAGCTAGTCTATTATATTCCACTGGCCTATTTGTCTATTCATGTGCCAGTACCACACTATTTTAATTATGGAGGATTTATATTTACTATGTTTTAATACCTGGTAGGGCTAGTTCCCTGGTAGTGTTCCCTTTTTCAGTGTTCTCCTGGCTACTCTCGCCTGTTTGTTTTTTTATATGAACTTTAGTATCAAGTTGTATAACTCCATAAGAGCTTATTAGTATTTGTATTGATTCTATGTTAAATTTAATCTTGTTAAATTAAGTCCCAAATTTAAGGTCTAAGGATTTTAATATCCTAACTCATTCAATTTATTCTATATCCCTTCTAATTTTATTTTATCATAGATTTGAAGCGTGTGCCCTCAGCATCAATCATATCATGATCCATGCCATTTATCACAGTGTGATACATTACTGGGCCAAGCATACTCTTCTGTATTGATACACTAGACATGTCCCTCTCAGGTGACATTGACCTGTGAATCTTTTGGGAATGTGTGTTCCACTGTTTTCTAATCCAAGCCATCCATTCAATCTGTATTTCCCTAAATGGTTCATAAGTATATCATTTTCCATTTGTCATATATTCCACTATGGTTCACGTCACACTAGATCTAAGCCATTTTCACTATCTACTCTAAAAACAAACATAAAAGTCCTCTCTTTTAGAAAAATGTTTGAAGCCAGAGACTTAGAAGCGGTTGGCCTAATTGATTAGTAAATGTAAAAACTCGATTACAGTTCCAGTTTGGGAGAAAAAAATACCCTGAAGCCAAGGAGTCTGTCTTACAGAATACATTTATACACTTTGAGTCAGAGACTTGTATGGTACTCTCTACCCCTAATATATGGTAGTAGGAATCAAGGGGTAGAAGTAGCAGTGGCTTCTCTTACTACTGTGCCTAGCAACCCACTTATAGAATCTTTGCTTCCTGTCCTAGCAGTTTTGAGCTCCACTGGTTTGAAGGTCTTAGTTCTCAGGAGGGAATGCTTCCACCAGAAGACAAAATAATGGTTCTGTCGAATTGGAAGATAAGATTACCACCTTGTCATTTGAAAGTGACAGGAAAAAAAGTTACTCTACTGGCTGGTATAACTGATCCCAATTACTAAGGGGAAGTTGGGTTGCTACCACACATAGAGGCAAAGAATAGTATGTCTGGAACCCAGGAAGTTCTTTGAGATGCGTTAAGGGAATATTCGACTTGCCAGTAGGGGGCACTGGTGTGACCCTCTAGGCAATAGCCTCAGTAAGACACTTCCCTTCCAGATTCCAGTCCTTAGATACGATTATTCAGAGCAGGAAATTAGTAGTCTACTATGCAGAGGAGCTCCAATCATATCTTGAGGCCATGATCTCCCTACCGGATGCCTGAACAGCTCTGGCCTGCCTTCACCGTCTGACAAATGGTGTATCACTTCCAGCCCACTCACCACTTCCTCCAGCAATGGTGGGCTTCTTCCACAGACCTGTGCCAGTTTATACTCTGGCAACTTCTTGCAGGCTGTGTTACTATGGTAGCTGCTTTCTCTCTGAAGAGGTCCAAATCTTAGTCTGGGGTAAGGGTCGGGGTAGCGGAAGCCTTCTCTTGGTACTCTACTTAGTTCCTTTATTGTCTGTATTCACAGCCTACAAATTGTAGCTGTTTTTTGGGTTTTTTTTTTGCACCTGACATTTCTGGACTCCTTTTACTCATTTTGGTAGATGACCACCTTCTACTATCTAACAATTCTTTATATTGAACTTTTCCTGTTTAAATAATTGGTTTGGTTTCTGTCTCCTGACTGGACCCTGACTCATAAACCCTTTGAGAAGAAAATCATTTATTTTTTCATCAAGTAAATTGTCTTTTGCTCACTGGATTTACTAGGATAGGAATAAATGTCCTAAATCAGATTACATTTTGTTTTACAGTGTACTTTCTGTTCTCTAAGCTCCTGTCCCCAAAAAGAAGAGGATGTGCTATGGAACCTGATTTTATCTATTATGAAATACACAATAGGAACCTTTGTGCTTGAGTAAGTGTTAAAGTTTTGTGAAGCATTGTTGTAAATAATTGCCTAAAGTCATGATATAATAGCTAGAGTGAAAATTGATGATGGTTCATAAATTTTATCAGTTGGTACAAATGAATCAGCAGCAAGTTCACTAAGTTTTCTCTTTTTTAGGTCTTTTATTTTAAGTGCTATAAAAAGCTCATTGTAACTCTCCGTGGTTAGAAAAAAATGACATTCTTCTCTGCAGCAGACCTTTTTAACAAAACAATTTGTGACTGATCCCTGAAATCTAAACACAATGCAAAAATTTGGGGTCGCTTTTTTTTTTTTTTTTTTTTTTTTTTTTTGGCTGTGTTGGGTCTTCGCTTCTGTGCGAGGGCTTTCTCTCGTTGTGGCAAGTGGGGGCCACTCTTCATCGCGGTGCGCGGGCCTCTCACTATCGCGGCCTCTCTTGTTGCGGAGCACAGGCTCCAGACGTGCAGGCTCAGTAGTTGTGGCTCACGGGCTTAGTTGCTCCGCGGCATGTGGGATCTTCCCAGACCAGGGCTCGAACCCGTGTCCCCTGCATTGGCAGGCGGATTCTCAACCACTGCGCCACCAGGGAAGCCCTGGGGTAGCTTTTTAAAAATAAAAACCTTTAGCATATAACAATCAAGATAGAAACTGGCCCTCGGAGTTAAACTGAGTTCCCTACTCCCATTAAAGCAAGCTGCAAACTCTAGCTGATATTCTAGGGAAGTGTTTCTGAAACTTTAGCTGTGCCAGAATCACCTGATGGGCTTGTTAAAACACAGATTGCTGGGTCCCAGTCAGAGCTGCTGATTCGGTAGGTCTGGGGCAGGGCCTGGGGATCTGCATTTCTAACAGATTCTCATGTGATGCTCATCTGGTGCTTCACAATTTAAAAACCAATGTTTTAGATATGGGGACATATGTATATGTGTAACTGATTCACTTTGTTATAAAGCAGAAACTGACACACCATTATAAAGCAATTATACTCTAATAAAGATGTTAAAAAAAAAAACACAAACAAACAAACCAATGTTTTAGGGCAACCACTCAGGACTTACTTCCTGTCTTCTCCTATTTTTCTCCCTTTCCTCTGATTTAATGCCAGACTGTTGGCACTTGCTATTATTATCCTGAGATTCATATTTTTGGCATCATATTCTGCCTTCAATTCCTGTAACTTTTTTCCTCACATTTTTGAAACTTGGCACATTTTTTTTCTTTGGCTTTCCTCAATCATCTGGCCTTAACATCTCCTATTGCATAGCCTTCCATTGCCTGCTTTAATCCCCAGGGTTATGTTATACTAACTTTCATTGCAGCCCCTCAGCCAATGCCCCCTTTCCTCCTCTCCCCCTCTTTTAAGCACTCAGACACATTCCTCTACTGCCAGTAATGAATGGTATGTGTGGGATTTGGAGAGGCGAGGTTAGGATGTATTGATCTTTTCAAGTTAATCCATGCTGGAAGCTAGAAGGACATGAAGCATTCTTTAGTAATCCAATTTAAAATCCTCCTTGGGATCAACCATTTTAGAAATTTGTAGCATAA
This sequence comes from Balaenoptera musculus, assembly GCF_009873245.2. NCBI lineage: Eukaryota > Metazoa > Chordata > Mammalia > Artiodactyla > Balaenopteridae > Balaenoptera > Balaenoptera musculus. Next base: position 52,718,342 of record NC_045802.1, read on the forward strand.
TCTTCTTACCTCTTTTGAATGTTGTATAATCTTTGTTTTACTCCTGCTCTGAATCCATCTTTCACAGCCCCTGAAGCATCACTGATACCCGTACAAGTTCTTTTTTTTTTCTTTTATAAATTTATTTATTTTATTTATTTATTTTTGGCTGTGTTGGGTCTTCATTGCTGCGTGCGGGCTTTCTCTAGTTGCGGTGAGCAGGGGCTACTCTTCGTTGCGGTGCGCGGGCTTCTCATTGCAGTGGCTTCTCTTGTTACAGAGCACAGGCTGTAGAGCGCAGGCTTAGTAGTCGTGGCGCACGGGCTTAGTTGCTCCGTGGCATGTGCGATCTTCCCGGACCAGGGCTCGTACCCGTGTCCCCTGCATTGGCAGGCGGATTCTCAACCACTGCGCCCCCAGGGAAGCCCCCAACCCCGTGCAAGTTCTTTTTCACACTACTTAGCCTTCCTTACCCTGCCTTGTCCACCTGTAATGTTCTGTTCATCTCTGAGATTCATCTCAAGCATTGCCTTTTCTGAGAATCCCTCTAGATGCCTCCTCCTCATAGGCATAGCTAATATGTAACTATACTTTATATCCCACAACTGACATGGAATTTACCTAAGTTAGGAGACTTCATCTCATGTAGATTATTGACATGTTCTTTGCAACCTCTTCTTTAATCGTAGGTTTCTATGTTTTTACTAATATTCATTTCATGATTGTCCACCAAAAAATTGTTCTCCCTTGAGAGAAAATATTAGAACAGCATAGAAAATGAGAAGTAGGCTTTCTTTATATTATTAGTACACCATCGGTTCTCACTTTGGACCCATCCTGTCAAGCTTGTGTTTGTATCATGTGGTTAGCCCCAGTTAAGAACAGGGTTGCAACATTTCCTCCATGTTTAGACTTGATACCTCTTTCTCACCACCATCGTTCCTGATGTTTGTCCTCACTTCCTGTTTATGACCTCATCTTTGCCTCTTGGCCCTAATGATTTAAATTAGTCCAATGATAACCAGAGGATCATATCTGCCTAGACGTGTCCACTCTGAGTAAGCATTTTCTGGGATCATAGTCTAAAGTGCTGACTCAGTCTTGTAGAAACTGGCTTTAAAGAGTAGTAGAAGTGCTCACTCTAACAAATATACCGTACACGTTTTATTGTGTAGCTTCCAGTGATACATTTGCAGCAAAGAACACCAGAAGATATGAAGCTAGCGTAGTCTTTCTCAACTAGTTCCCGGAGCGAATTAGGCCATAATTGCACTAAGGCATCCCTTGTATGCAACGAATTAACTTCTCTCCTATGCATCTAGAGTAGTTCTAGTTATGTAACCATTTGGGGAGAATTGAGAAAATTGTCACTCAAATCATTTTTCCATGTTCTTTGGCTCAGGTGGGCAGAGAATGTGGCTTTTTGAGTGCTGCAAAGTACATGTGTTTGGGTGGTGGAAATGGTTTTGTGATTGTCCAGGGTAAGGTCCTGCCACATCAAAGAAAAGTCCCTTATTGAAGCAAAGGCAGATTAAAGCTTAAGCTTTAGGGTCCCTTGCTTGCATGAGTCCTTCCCAAGGCCTTGGGAAAGACCATAGAAATTTTGAGTTTCTCAGTTTTTATTTTGTCTTAAATAGGGCCCTTCTCCCAAACTGAATACATTTCAGATCTCATAAAACCTAGATTTGCTGCTGCTCTTCTTACTTAAATCATGCTCACCTGAAACTCCAGGATAATTAAATTATATGGTTTCTAAAACTGTCTTAAGCAAACTCTATTACATGTGTCTCATCCAGGTTCTAGGTACAGTTTTTTCTCTGTCATAGACACCATCTTGCTACCTGGTCCATAGGTTACATAAAAATGACTAGGGCTTGTTTGTGTACAGTGGCACGACAATCATGCCTCATCGGCACTGGGCAGCAATGACCAACCTGCAAACGTGCATGAGGCTTGGCCGACCTGGCTGGGACCCACCACATGCAGGTGCCAGCCCCTGGAGCCAGAACTTGGTCTTCTCCTTTCTTTCTCTTTCTCCCTTCATCCTTTCCTTCTTTCCTTCCTTTCTCTCTCTCTCTCTGTCTTTTCTTCCTTCCTTTCTCTCTCTCTCTCTTTCTTTCTTCTTATATAACCAAAAAAAGAAGGAAGAAGGGAAGGGTGGGAGGAAGGGAAGCAAACAGAAAGGAAAAAAAGAAATAGCTCGCTATGTATGGTACTTAAAAATAATCTCAGTTTATTCTTTAGGCATATTTCTATCATTTGACATTGTCCATAGTTATATGCTTTTTATTTCCACTACATAGACATACACACATGCATCTGTGTGTGTGTAATATCACATATATACAAATTTATATACAAAAATTTTATATATAAAAATAAATATCTATACACATAAATTTAAATGTGAGATTACAAAAAAATTCAGTGTGAATCTCATTGTTTCTTTTGATATCTCCTCCTTCACCCACTCGCGAATATACTAACCAATAACATTTCTCAATGTGATTACTAGTGCCATTTGAATTATATAGTGAGAAATGTATTTCTGGAGTTTTAAACCTTCTTGAACTATATAGGAGCCTTATACTATTTTTCTCTAAATTTTTTGAAATATATAATTTCTTAAATTTAGGAGAATTGATCTAAATTAGATTTTAGACTTCCTAAAATTAGATTATGCCCAGCCTTTCTCTCCAGACCTACCACAAACTCTAAAATAACAAAATTTAAGCTCTTTAACACTATATCTCTCCTACATCATCTCCTGCTATTCCCACCTTCACACCTTATGTTCCAACAAAATTGGGCTGCTTAAAATTCTCTAATCCAGTTGGCTCCAGGGCTAGTGATGGGAGTTAAGTACATACACAAAGACATCTTCCATAGCCCATCCACAAGGGTTTCTCCACTTTATGGGAGGTTAGAAGGCTAATAAGCATGCCAAGAACTCTAACATAAAATATTGGTAAGGAGGTTTTATTAAAGGTGAGGATATTTAGTTATGATAACAGTTTTAAATTATAACAATAAAATAAAACAAAGATACTGGAGTTAAGATTTTTTTTAAAAAATTACTTGACATTGCAGCATAATGCAAAAATCCAATGCTGCAATTTTGCTTGCACTGGCAATCCTTGTCATTTGAGGAGAGATCTTGTATGTAAAGTTATGAATAAACAGAACCTACATAGAATGCCTAGGATTGCAGTTCTATACCTTATTTAGGACAATTACTGAGAGCATTTAATGGGAAATAGAGTCCACTGTCCCATAGGAAATAAGATCCTCCTGCCCTTTTTCCCCCCCAATGGAAAGAAAATATTTTATCTAGGAAGCAGAATAGAAAGCCAATTTTATATAAATGGTATGCAAAACATAGTTATTGATTTTAGACTTCATTATACCTGTTTTCAAATAAGTAAGAGGCCTACAAGAGAAATGACTAAAAAATAAAATAAAAATAAAATAAAAATAGGGGTTATTCCTGTTGCTTTAAAAGGTCATGAAAGAGAAAAGAGGATGAGTCACAAACCACCTCAGCAGAGCTGAAAACTGGGGCAATTCCCCAGAACTCTGTGCGTGGGGAGGTGAGTGTGTGACTACTTAGAAAACAAGCACCCAGCAACAGCTAGGCAGTGACTCAGGGCAGCGACTCTCTGAGAGAGAGGAAATGGCTCAGCCACTGCCAGAGACAGGCCTAAAGTCTGTGTCTGTATAATCAGTACATACCAGCTTCCATTGCCTTCGAAAGGAAGAGCTGCATTGCTTCTACCTTATTCTTCTTAAACAACATTCCAGTTGCTCCTGTTTTCATATTAAATGCAATTCCGCCTGTATAGAAATGTTGGCTAACCAGCTGCAGGGAAGGGTGAGGCTGTGATATTTGTCCCCGCCCAAACTGTTGTAGAACTTCCTAATGGGAAGTTAATACAGTTGGATCCTTTTCGGGGGAAACAAAAGAGAGAGAAAGAGACAAATCTGAAGCTAATTTGACAGCTAGATAAGGTGCATAGATTTTGGCTACTTGATTGGTCTTTTAGTAAAGACAGAAACAAACAAACAAACAAACAAAAAATGGAGAGAACTACAAAGTGTAAGTTTAGCCTAGTTAAGAGAGAGAGTCATAAATAAGAAGGAAGCTGAGGGAAATAATTCTGTGTGATAAAGTTTGTGGACCTCAATTATTACTGTGCATAGTATCAAAATAGAAAGTTGAGCAAATACCTAACATCTCTGAAGCAGTCTGAGTTACTTCTGAACTTAAATAATCCTGTATCCAGAAAATTAGAAGACAAAATGAAGTTTAAATTGATCTTTTGGTATTGGTGAGAGCTTAATATAATAAGCTCAAAATAAGAAAATAGTCTTGTTAGAAAGCATTCTTGGTCAATTAGATTATCTAATACCTACTGTAACCTAATCCACATATTTGAGTTGTATCTGAATTAAAAAAATGTTGTTCCATAGACTAAACAAGGGCAGTCCTGAAGCCATTTTGAGAAGTAAGAATTCTGATCCTACATCATTCCTAGTGATCCTAGAAAGTGTGTTAATGTATTAGTTCCTCATATTTCTCCAAAGAAGGCTGCCAACCATCTCTTCCTAACCTGATACCCAAATATAAACATCCCTGTGCATTCCTAACCTCCCCCCAAACATAGCATCCCTAAAAAACAAAAACGAAAACAGGATGAAATGAAAAGTGGCAGGGACTTCCCTGGTGGTGCAGTGGTTAAGAATCCACCTGCCAATGCAGGGGATGCGGGTTTGAGCCCCGGTCTGGGAAGGTCCCACATGCTGCAGAGCAATGAAGCCCGTGCGCCACAACTACTGAGCCCGTGTGCCACAACTACTGAAGCCTGCGCGCCTAGAGCCTGTGCTCTGCAACAGGAGAAGCCACCGCAATGAGAAGCCCATGCACCGCAATGAAGAGTAGCCCCAGCTCACCGCCAACTAGAGAAAGCCGCAACGCACATAGCAATGAAGACTCAACGCAGCCAAAAATAAAATAAATAAATAAAATAATTTTTTTTAAAAACCCAAAAACTGAAAATTCTAAGTTCTGGGAACCTTCAGTTCTGGGCAAACCAGGGCAGTTTGTTACCCTACTTTTAGCTAATATCAGGGTAGATGGTTTAGGGTAGTATAAGAGAAGTTATTAAATTCTTCCAGACTTGGATAACAGAAACCTAACAGATGATTCACTGTTAGGAAACACTGATTCCCAGAGCCAGAGGTGAAGGAGGGTGCTTCTGGAAATGGGACAGGAGCAGGTAGGAAAGAAACAGGTCAGCAGTCACATGCTTATCAGTCTTGCTTCTAGTTGTTGCCATGTTATAAGCATGTGTTTGTGGCCCTGTCTGCTGCTGACAGTGTGTCATGCTTACAAACAGAATAAGTATTAATAAATGACGAGGACTTTCCTAGTAAACTTCAGCCTTAACTTTAAGTATTAGGTCATAAGCCTCACGTCCGATTTTTCAAGTTCTAGTATAGGGTTGCCAGGTAATACACAGAATGCCCAGTTAAATTTGAATTTTATAAAACTAATGAATAATTTTTAAAAGTATGTATAAACTTAGTATTGAGAATAAACTTTAAACAGTTTAAGTGTGTCACAAATACTGCATGAGACATACTAAAAAGTTATCTGTTGTTTGTCTGAAATTCAAATTTAGCTGGGTGTCGTATTTTTATTTGCTAAATCTAGCAAATGTAGGAAGAAAATAACAAAGTGTGCCCATTGGTACCAGTACAAACACACAATTTCTTCCCTGAACAGGGCTCTTGATCTTTTTTTATCTTTCTCTCACCAGCCCCCTCTCATCACCTGCTTGGGATGGATGGGTTTGCCGGGGGGGGGGGGGTGGCGGGGGGGGGGGGGTGGTGGTGGAAGGATAGAAGGTAGAATTCCCTCAACCTTGTCCCTTTCCCTCTCTTTCCAACTGTCTGTGTCTACATTTCTATACTTACTTTTTTAGTTCCTGTCTCAGAACTGAGATCCTGCTCCCACTGAGAGTCATTTCCCTGCAACATAAATTCTATGATCTCGGCTCCTCCAGCTTCTCCCTCCCCGCTGGTTCATTTTCTTTGGCATGTGAACAGTCATAGCTCTGACCTTTAACCAAAGGTGCCCCTTGGCCCTCTACTGCCATCCTCTCTCTCCTCTTTTCTTTGACACTCAAGCTCTTTGAGAAGCAATCTACACTGGTGGGTTTCACACCTGACAAAGCAAGAGCATTACCTGGGAAATTTTATTAAACTATCTGCCTCGAGCTCCTTCTCCAGACCACCCAATTTCCTGGGGTGGGACCCTCACCACATTTAGACAATTCCACCTCCTCAATATCTCTGGGCTTTATCCCTGCCTCTGAGAGCCCACTGTCCCCTCTTTGGTCCAGGGGAGCATAACTCCTGCCATGATTACTGTAAGTCTCTTCCAGTTGCCCTACATGCCTCTAATTGTCTGAACACACTTCCACCTGATCCTCAGATTAATTGTAAATTCATATTTTATCTTGTCACATTCCTAATTGGAGTCCTCATCTGACTTACCCTTGCCTTCAGGATAAAATCCACGCTCCTTAGCATGCCAAATAGAGTCCTTAATTATGTGGCCTCTCCTAACTGTGCCGCCCAATCACTCACCACCCTTTTCCCCAAGAATACTTAATTACCTGCAATTTCTTCAGGCACTGTGCATTCTCGTTTCCCAGGTTTTACTTGTGCACTTTCAAAATTCCTCCTACTTGAAACACCCACTTCTTAACCTCACTCCTCCTTATCCTTATCTTAAAGATAAAGGAATTATCTGTACACCTCTCTACCCTTGCTATACGGACAGTGACCTTCTTGAGGGCAGTCAAGGTATCTGATTCTTTTTGTGTACTCACTATACACCACAGTGTCATAAAATATTGTTGTAGGTACTCCATAAAAGAAAGAATTCCTGGATGAACTCCTGAAGGATTGAATTACAAAATATTAAAAAGCTACAAGTTATTTCCCAGATAAGAAGAGTAAAAATGCAAATTAAAATTTCAAAAGGCAACTGAAACTCAGAATATTAAACTTAGATGTGGACAGGATCTCAGAGTTCTTATAGTCTATTTTATAAATGCCTGCAGATTTTAAAAAGTTAAAATATTAAATGTAACTCAGATTGGTTCAAGATGGCGGAGTAGAAGGACGTGCTCTCACTCTCTCTTGCAAGAGCACTGGAATCACAACTCACTGCTGAACAATCATCGACAGGAAGACACTGGAACTCACCAAAAAAGATACCCCACATCCACAGACAAAGGAGAAGCCACAATGAGACGGTAGGAGGGTCACAATCACAGTAAAATCAAATCCCATAACTGCTGGGTGGGTGACTCACAGACTGGAGAACACTTATACCACAGAAGTCCACCCACTGGAGTGAAGGTTCTGAGCCCCACATCAGGCTTCCCAACCTGGGGGTCTGGCAACAGGAGGAGGAATTCCTAGAGAGTCAGACTTTGAAGGCTAGCGGGATTTGATTGCAGGACTTCGACAGGACTGGGGAAAACAGAGACTCCACTCTTGGAGGGCACATACAAAGTAGTGTGCGCATAGAGACCCAGGGGAGGAGCAGTGACCCCATAGGAGACTGAAGCAGACCTACCTGCTAGTGTTGGAGGGTCTCCTGCAGAGGCGGGGGGTGGCTGTGGCTCACCATGAGGACAAGGACACTGGCAGCAGAAGTGCTGGGAAGTACTCCTTGGCGTGAGCTCTCCCAGAGTCCACCATTAGCCCCACCAAAGAGCCGGGTAGGCTCCAGTGTTGGGTCACCTCAGGCCAAACAACCAACAGGGAGGGAACCCAGCCCCACCCATCAACAGTCAAGTGGATTAAAGTCTTACTGAGCTCTGCCCACCAGAGCAACAGTCAGCTCTACCCACCACCAGTCCTTCCCATCAGGAAACTTGCACAAGCCTCTTAGATAGCCTCATCCACCAGAGGGCAGACAGCAGAAGGATGCAGCAAAAGCAGTTCTAAGAGGGAAGTTTAGAGCAATACAAGCCTACCTCAAGAAACAAGAAAAATCTCAAACAATCTAACCTTACACCTAAAGGAACTAGAGAAAGGAGAACAAACAAAACCCAAAGTTAGTAGAAGGAAAGAAATCATAAAGATCAGAGCAGAAATAAATGAAATAGAAATAAAGAAAACAATAGCAAAGATCAATAAAACTAAAAGCTGGTTCTTTGAGAAGATAAACAAAGTTGATAAACCATTAGCCAGACTCATCAAGAAAAAGAGGAAGAGGACTCAAATCAATAAAAATAGAAATGAAAAAGGAGAAGTTACAACAGACACTGCAGAAATACAAAGCATCCTAAGAGACTACTACAAGCAACTCTATGCCAATAACATGGACAACCTGGAAGAAATGGACAAATTCTTAGAAAAGTATAACCTTCCAAGACTGAACCAGGAAAAAATAGAAAATATGAACAGCCCAATCACAAGTAATGAAATTGAAACTGTGATTAAAAATCTTCCAACAAACAAAAGCCCAGGACCAGATGGCTTCACAGGTGAATTCTATCAAACATTTGGAGAAGAGCTAACACCTATCCTTCTCAAACTCTTCCAAAAAATTGCAGAGGAAGGAACACTCCCAAACTCATTCTATGAGGCCACCATCACCCTAATACCAAAACCTGACAAAGATACTACAAAAAAAGAAAGTTACAGACCAATATCACTGATGAATATAGATGCAAAAATCCTCAACAAAATACTAGCAAACAGAATCCAGCAACACATTAAAAGGATCATACACCATGATCAAGTGGGATTTATCCCAGGGATGCAAGGATTCTTCAAGATACACAAATCAATCAATGTGATACATCACATTAACAAACTGAAGAAGAAAAACCATATGATCATCTCAATAGATGCGGAAAAAGCTTTTGACAAAATTCAACACCCATTTATGATAAAAACTCTCCAGAAAGCGGGCATAGAGGGAAGCTACCTCAACATAATAAAGGCCATATACGACAAACCCACAGCAAACATCATTCTCAATGGTGAAAAACTGAAAGCATTTCCTCTAAGATCTGGAATAAGACAAGGATGTCCTCTCTTGCCACTATTATTCAACATAGTTTTGTAAGTCCTAGCCACAGCAATCAGAGAAGAAAAAGAAATAGAAGGAATACAAGTTGGAAAAGAAGAAGTAAAACTGTCACTGTTTGCAGATGACACAATACTATACATAGAGAATCTTAAAAATGCCACCAGAAAACTACTAGAGCTAATCAATGAATTTGGTAAAGTTGCAGGATACAAAATTAATGCACAGAAATCTCTTGCATTCTTATACACTAATGATGAAAAATCTGAAAGAGAAATTAAGGAAACAGTCCCATTTACCACTGCAACAAAAAGAATAAAATACCTAGGAATAAACCTACCTAGGGAGACAAAAGACCTGTATGCAGAAAACTATAAGACACTGATGAAAGAAATTAAAGATGATGCCAACAGATGGAGAGATATACCATGTTCTTGGATTGGAAGAATCAATATTGTGAAAATGACTATACTACCCCAAGCAATCTACAGATTCACTGCAATCCATATCAAATTACCAATGGCATTTTTTACAGAACTAGAACAAAAAATCTTAAAATGTGCATGGAGACACGAAAGACCCTGAATAGCCAAAGCAGTCTTGAGAAAGAAAAACGGAGCTGGAGGAATCAGGCTCCCTGATTTCAGACGATACTACAAAGCTACAGTAATCAAGACAGTATGGTACTGGCACAAAAACAGAAATATAGGTCAATGGAATAGGATAGAAAGCCCAGAGATAAACCCACACACCTATGGTCACCTAATCTATGACAAAGGAGGCAAGAATATACAATGGAGCAAAGACAGACTCTTCAATAAGTGGTGCTGGGAAAACTGGACAGCTCCATGTAAAAGAGTGAAATTAGAACACTACCTAACACCATACACAAAAATAAACTCAAAATGGATTAAAGACCTAAATATAAGGCCAGACACTATAAAACTCTTAGAGGAAAACATAGGAAGAATACTCCATGACATAAATCACAGCAAGATCCTTTTTGACCCACCTCCTAGAAAAATGGAAATAAAAACAAAAATAAACAAATGGGACCTAATGAAACTTAAAAGCTTTTGCACAGCAAATGAAACCATAAACAAGACGAAAAGACAACCCTCAGAATGGGAGAAAATATTTGCAAATGAAGCAACTGACAAAGGATTAATCTCCAAAATTTACAAGCATCTCATGCAGCTCAATATCAAAAAAAACAAATAACCCAATCAAAAAATGAGCAGTAGACCTAAATAGACATTTCTCCAAAGAAGACATACAGATGGCCAAGAAGCACATGAAAAGCTGCTCAACATCACTAATTATTAGAGAAGTGCAAGTCAAAACTACAGTGAGGTATCACCTCACACCAGTTAGAATGGGCATCATCAGAAAATCTACAAACAACAAATGCTGGAGAGGGTGTGGAGAAAAGGGAACCCTCTTGCACTGTTGGTGGGAATGTAAATTGATACAGCCACTATGGAGAACAATATGGAGGTTTCTTAAAAAACTAAAAATAGAACTACCATGCGACCCAGCCGTCCCACTACTGGGTATATACCCTGAGAAAACCATAATTCAAAAAGACACATGTACCCCAATGTTCATTGTAGCACTGTTTACAATAGCCAGGTCATGGAAACAACCTAAATGCCCATCGACAGAGAAATGGCTAAAGAAGATGTGGTACGTATATGCAATGGAATATTACTCAGCCATAAAAAGGAACAAAATTGGGTCATTTGTAGAGACATGGATGGATCTAGAGACTGTCATACAGAGTGAAGTAAGTCAGAAAGAGAAAAACAAATATCGTATATTAATGCATATATGTGAAACCTAGAAAAATGGTACAGATGAACCAGTTTGCAGGGCAGAAATAGAGACACAGATGTAGAGAACAAATGTGTGGACACCAATGCGGGAAAGCGATGGGGGGGTGGTGTGATAAATTGGGATATTGGGATTGGCATATATACACTAACATGTATAAAATGGATAACTAATAAGAACCTGCTGTACAAAAAAATAAATAAAGTAAAATTCAAAAATTCAAAAAAGAAAAAAAAGACGCAGAAGTAGAGAATGGGCTTGAGGACACAGGGAGGGGGAAGGGTAAGCTGGGACAAAGTGAGAGAGTAGCATTGACATATACACACTACCAAATAGATAGCTAGTGGGAAGAAGCTGCATAGCACAGGGAGATCAGCTCAGTGCTTTGCGACCACCTAGAGGTGTGGGATAAGGAGGTTGGGAGGGAGACGCAAGAGGGAGGGGATGTACGTATGCATATAGCTGATTCACCTTGTTATACAGCAGAAACTAACACAACATTGTAAAGCAATTATACTCCAATAAAGATGTTAAAAAATAAATTAATTAACAGAAATACTGTAAAAAAATAAGTAAATAAAAAATAAATGTAATTCCAATTTACACATACATCTTATCAGAACCAACTAAGTCTGTATTCAGCTATGTTCCCTGTTTTATTTTGTTTTGTTTTTCCTGTACTCTTAATTCTTTGACCTTTCCTTTGTTTATCTTTCTCTTTATTATAAAATCCTAGAGTGGCTACCAAATTTCTCAATGCATCCAGTAAATCCAGCTAGTAACCTCAGTTTGAATGATAGTATGTCTTGTCTATTCATCCCTGTATCTGAATCTCTGTGCCAAACAGGTTGAATGTTTCACAATCCATTTTCTGTCTCTTATTTCTGGCCAATAAGTAGGATGTTTTAGCTGAGTCAAACAACTTATTTCCTTCTACCTGTGCAAGCATTTATCATCAACTTTTTATGTTTTCTGTACATTTTTACTATTATTTTCTCCACATTATATAGAAATTATAAAAACTCTGAGCAAAAATGAGTTCCTATGTGAATAATATTGTCCTCTTCAAGATATACAGGAATCACTCCTGTATTTGTGTATGGTATATTTGCAAACACATGTGCAAAATATTTATTAATCTATTTTGTTTCACCCTTTATGCACAGTTTGTCTTCTGTTACAAAGAGCATAGTACAGTGCATTGTGTTTTTCCAATCTTTTTTATTGTGGTAAACTACACGTAACATAAAATTTACCGGCTTAATCATTTTAAAGTGTATAGTTCAGTGGTATTGAGTCCATTCAGATTATTGTGCAATCATCACTACCACTCACCTCCAGAATTCTTTTCATCTTGCAAAACTTAACTCTGTAACTTCCCCCAGGCCCTGGCAACCACCATTCTACTTTCTGTCACTATGATTTTGAATACTTTAAGTACCCTATATAAGTGAAATCATACAGTATTTACCTTTTTGTGACTGGCTTATTTCACTTAGCACAGTGTCTGTGGTGTTTACTCATGTTGTAGCATACGTCAGAATTTCCTTTCTTTTTAAGGCTGAATAACATTTCATTGTATGTATATACCACATTTTGCTTATCCATTTCATTCGTTCATGGACACTTGGGTTGCTTCCATGTTTTAGCTATTTTGAATAATGCTGCGATGAACGTGGATGTGCAAACATCTTTTTGAGGCTCTGCTTTCAATTCTTTTGAGTATATACCCAGAGGTGGAATTGCTAGATCATAGGGTAGCTCTATTTTTAATTTTTTTAAGAAATGTCATGCTACTTTCCACAACGGCTGTACCATTTTACATTTTCACCAACGGTGGAGAAGGGTTCCAATTTCTTCATGTCCTCACCAACACTTATTTTCTGTTTTTTTGATGGTAGCTATCCTAATTGGTGTGAGGTAGTAACTTGTTTTTATTATTAGGATGATTTGGCCTATTTTGAATAATTGGATAGCCTACTTTTGTTTCTACTGGTTATTTTTGAGTTTGTGCATGAAGCTTTTTTGTTGTTGTTAGCAAATAACAGATAAGACATACTGCTCTCATTTCCTGAATATTGACCCATAGTGTTTCTGACACCAAATGATCAGTGACCTTGAACTGATGACAACATCACATGTATTTCCTAACCTCGAAATTTGCTTTCAAAGTCAGAAAAAGTGACTGGCCTTTTTTGGTCTGTTTTTGTTTAATGACTATATCTGAATATATTAAAAATTACTGTTAGGTTTCTTTGTTTTCAGCTGTGATAATGGTTACTATGATTATGTTTAAAAAAGAGTTCTTACTTATCGTGGTAATCATTTCACAATATATGTAAGTCAAGTCATTAAGCTGTACACCTTAAACTCATATGGTGCTGGAGGTCAATTATATCAATAAAACTGAAAAAATAAAAACAAAAAATATTACAAGTAAACAAAAAGAGTTCTTATCTTTTAAAGATATCTATTAAAATGTTTACAGAAAAAATGAAATAATGTCTGAGATTTGCTCCAAAGTGATCCAGTAGAGGATGGAGGGTAAGAGCAGGTAGGTTATAGATGAAAAAAGATAGGTCATCAATTGATAATTGTTGAAACTGGGTGATGGATCTGGGGAGGTTTGTTATATTAGTCTCTCTACTTCTGAGGAAATTGTCGTCTTTCATTATAAAAAAAAAATTTTAAGCTGTGTTTAATCTAGTAAATTAAGTATTTTAAAAGATAATATTTGTTAAGTATGGTGAGTGTAGCCTTTCAATTAATGCAGAAAAGAAAAAAGTGAAATAAAACATGTATATCACACTCACATATTGCTTTTCTTGCATTTGATATTTACCATAGATGATTGTGCAGTTCTCAAATGATATTAAGCTTTTATAATATTAGAAAAAAATTTTAATTACTAAAATTTGCATAATTAATTGAATAAAATTGGGGCAAAAACACATTACTCATAAATTGATACATAATGTAAACTTGCTACTTTTGTCAAAAGACATAATACAGCTGTGTTCAACAGAACTTTCTGCAATGATGTAAATTTCTATATCAGTTTTTTCCAATATAGTAGCCACTATACATACAGCTATTGAGCTGGCTGGTATGACCAAGTGGCTAGTGCAACTGGGGAATAAAAATTTTAATTTTATTGATTTTCACTCATATTTTTAAGTGATTTTCATTAGAAGATCTGACAAATTATATTTGTCAGTGAAGATGTATATGCCTTTGACAAGTGAAAAACAATCACAAAGTTAGTCCATAAATTAAAAATTGAGGATTAGAAGTCTAATAATACTTGATCTGAAATACTTTATAGATGATGTTAAAATTTAAACTGAGAAAGCATTATAAGTTATCTACAAATAATGTTACGTATTTTAAATTTAGTCAATTACATCTATCTTGTTTTACAATTATAGTTTTTAGTGTACCATACCAAGGATTTTTAATAGCTAATAATAGGTAACATTTATAGAATCCTTAGCAAATGTGAGGCACTATTATGGCATTTTATATGTACCTAATAATTTTCTATGTATTCAATGTGTTAAAGATTAACACATTTAATCCTTATACCAAACCTAACAGGTAGGGACACTATTAATAGTTCCTTTTTTTTTTTTTTTGGTGAAGAAGTAACTTACTCAGGTTGATGCCAGCAACTTGTGGGATTGGGATTTGAACCCAGAAATTTGGCTTAAGTTCACATTCTTAATTGCTTTGCTATAGTTCCTCTCCAGAAATAATGTGTCTAGAAAAGGATTAAGAAAGAATGATTAATTAGTTGTTAAAATGTGTTCATAAAGAGTTCTCATCACTTTGGAAAAATCCTATGTAACGTATTGCATTATAAGGTTAAGTGAAAAAGAGAATACAGAGAATCATTCACGGTGTTTATTTCTCCTTGCCCCCATAAAAAACTATGCTTAGGAAAAAAGACCGGAAGTAAATATCTTGTCTATCTTTTTTATATGTTCAAATTTTCTATAATAAGAAAAATGTTTATGGGACTTCCCTGGTGGTCCAGCGGTAAAGAATCTGCCTTACAATGCAGGGGACGCGGGTTTGATCCCTGGTCAGGGAACTAAGATCCCACATGGCATGGGGCAACTAAGCCCATGTGCCACAACTACTGAGCTCGTGTGCCTCAACTAAAGAGCCTGTGTGCCACAAACTACAGAGCCCACGCACCCTGGAGCCTACGCGCCACAACTAGAGAAGCCTGCGCACCGCAATGAAAGATTCTGCAATCCTCAGTGAAGATCCTGTGTGCCACAACTAAGACTCGACGCAGCCAAAAAGTAAATAAAATAATAAATAAATAAAAATAAATAATAAATAAATCTTAAAAACAGAAAAATGTTTATGAAAAAACTTTAGTTATTAAAATTATAAAGCATATTTAAAATTTCTTTTTGGTTAATGTTTATATTTGGTATTAGAGGAACTCTAAATTGAGATTGTTATGAAAGTTTATTAAAAATTCTCCTGAAAATTTTGGCTATTTATTTTCCCAGATGCTCACTCTGAGAATGACTTAGTTGACTCTGAAGATACTTTTATTTCTAATAAGTTATCAAGTCCATATTCCTTAAAGATATGATTTTTACTTATTTGTCTGATAAACAAAATGAAACATTTTTTTCCCTGAAGAAACAAGTCATTGGTAGTCCTTAAGACTGAACTCTTTGAACTGACATTTTAACCTCTCTAAGGCTGGCAAATAGATTGTGGGTGGAATAAAAAGTACATGTTTCACAAATGATTTTTGTCTTCCTTCATTGATCTGAGTACTTTAGAAACCAAAAATACCTTTTGCATATGCCATATGTATACAACCTAAGCTGACTTTTCCATAAAGCAGGGACTACATTGCACACACTAGTCTGGACTTCTCCTGAAATGTATGGAACAGACTGTTGAATTGCTTACTATCAACATGAATCATTATGCTACCAGCTGCCATTTACTGAACACTGACTATCTGGCAGGCACTACACGAGGTATTTTGTTATCTTATTAAATTCTTACTCCACTCCAGTGAGCTGGGTAATTTCATTTCCATTTTACAAATGAGAAAATTGATATGCAAAGAGAAAATTCAACATGGCCAAGGTCAGTTGCTATATAAGTGACAGAGCCAGCTTTCAAATTCAGGTCTGCCAGGGGTAGTAATTGTGAAGATTAAATAAAGAACCCAGGTGAAAACAACCCAAATATCAATTGATGGATGAATGGATAAACAAAGTGTGGTATATACATATAACATATAATGAAATATTATTCAGCCTTAAAAAAGGAATGAAATTCTGATATGTACTACAACACAGATGAACCTGAGGAAATTATGCTAAATGTAATAAGTCAGACACAAAAGGACAAATATTGTACATTCCACCTGTATGAGGTACTCAGAATAGTCAAATTCATAGAGACAGAAAGTAGAATGATGGTTGCTAGACGCTAGGGGGAGAGGGGAAAGGGAAGTTAAAGTTTAATGGGTAGGGAGTTTCAGTCTGGGATTATGAAGAAGTTCTGGAAATAAATGGTGGTGATGGTAGCACAACAATGTATGACTGTATTAATGCCACTGAAATGTACAGTTAAAAAGAGTTAAATGGTAAATTTTACGTTATATATATTTTACCACAATAAAAGGTAACTCATGAAAACTCTTTAGCAGAGTTCTAGCCCATTATAGAACAAATACAAGGTTGAGGATCATAAAAGACTCTACCTATAATAATAAATGAAAGTGGGAAGGAGATCATTAGTGAGATGCCATTTAAGTGGTCAGACCTAGTTCTATTTATACTTAGGATAAATGAGGGAAAATTTCATAGAGAACTATTAGATATTTCCTAAACCTCATTTACAAAGTATGATATTTTGGTTACCTTTTGGCATATTTCCTTGTTGATATCAAAAAATTCTTTAAAAAATAAGACAGCATCCTAAGAATGGATGCTGTGCATCTATTACATAGCAATGAAATGAAGGCTTCAATCAATTATAGTCAATAAATCAATAATGAGGGCCTACTTTATGTAAGGTCCCATGTTAGGTACTGAAAGTAGACACATCTTATCCTCTACAGCCAGCCTGAAGGCAGGGGAAGTACAAAAAGCTGTAAAAAAGAGAGGTGAGCAGGCCAAACGGCTAAAGCCTTTTGAAGGGAGCATTGAAAGGAATAGACAGAGAGATGGCAGCCTGACACTCACAGAGACAAACATGCTTGCTCTCACTCCCTGAAGCTAAAGATCAGATATGAAAATATATTCAAATAGACCAGATGATGATGGATAGTTCTGCACCAATTTATTCCTCCTGACCCTATTTTAGAGTATGATTTCCCCTGTCCCCACCTTTGGCGTTTTAAACACATGCATAAGAGAAGGAGGCAGAAAGTGAAGGAGATCACCTAGATCTGTCCACTTGCCTGAAGCCTGGTTCTTAACACCAAGAAGAGTGAAAAAGGATATCCATATCCGTAAATATGACAAAGGACCAATTATTCCCAGAAAAATGAGTTGCTGCAAACCCGAAACAAACGCAGGCAATTCAATAAAAAAATAAGTAAATGAACAGATAAGCAGAGATGATCTCCAGATGGTCAATAAAGATATGAAAAGGAGTTCAACTTTATTAATCTTCAGGAAAAGCTAAACTGAAATCACAATGAGATGGAACTATAGTCCCATTGTAATGGCTGAAATAAAAAAGACAGAAGATGCCAAATGTTTGTGAGGTTGTTTTGCAACTGAAATTCTCATACATTGATAAGAGGAGGGGAATTGGTATAGCCATTTTGCAAAACCATCTGGCAGTATCTACTTTTTAAAAAAAATTTTTATTGGAGTATAGCTGCTTTACAATGTTGTGTTAGTTTCTACTGTAGAGCAAAGTGAATCAGCTATACGTATACATATATCCCCTCTTTTTTGGATTTCCTTCCCATTTAGGTCACCACAGAGCACTGAGTAGAGTTCCCTGTGCTATACAGTAGGTTCTTATAAGTTATCTCTTTTATACATAGTATCAATAGCATATATATGTCAATCCCAATCTCCCAGTTCATCCCACCCCCCTTCCCCCTTCGTATCCGTATGTTCGTTCTCTACATCTGTGTTTCTATTTCTGCTTTGTAAATAAATCATCTATACCAATGTTTTCAGATTCCACATATATGCGTTAATATACGATATTTGTTTTTCCTTTTTCTGACTTACTTTACTCTGTATGACAGTATCGAGGTCCATCCATGTCTCTACAAATGACCGAATTATGTTCTTTTTAATTGCTGAGTAATATTCCATTGTATATATGTACCACATCCTCTTTAGCCATTCCTCTGTTGGTGGACATTTAGGTTGTTTCCATGTCCTGGCTATTGTAAATAGTGCTGCAATGAACATTGGGGTGCATGTATCTTTTTGAATTACGGTTTTCTCTGGGTATATGCCCTGTAGTGGAATTGCTGGGTCATATGGTAATTCTATTTTTAGTATTTTAAGGAACCTCCATACTGTTCTCCATAGTGGCTGTATCACTTTACATTCCCACCAACAGTGCAAGAGGGTTCCCTTTTCTCCACACTCTCTCCAGCATTTATTGTTTGTAGGTTTTGTGATAATGGCCATTCTGACCAGTGTGAGGTGATATCTCATTGTAGTTTTGATTTGCATTTCTCTAATAATTAGTGATGGGGAGCATTTTTTCATGTGTTTGTTGGCCATCTGTATGTCTTCTTTGGAGAAATGTCTATTTAGGTCTTCTGCCCATTTTTTGGATTGGGTTGTTTGTTTTTTTGATATTGAGCTGCATGAGCTGTTTGTATATTTTGGAGATCAATCCTTTGTCAGTTGCTTTTTTTGCAAATATTTTCTCCCATTCTGAGGGTTGTCTTTTAGTCTTGTTTATGGTTTCCTTTGCTGTGCAAAAGCTTTTAAGTTTCATTAGGTCCCATTTGTTTATTTTTGTTTTTATTCTCATTCCTCTAGGAGGTGGGTCAAGGAGGTGATTTATGTCAAAGAGTGTTCTGCCTGTATTTTCCTCTAAGAGTTTTATAGTGTCTGGCCTTAACAATTAGGTCTTTAATCCATTTTGAGTTTATTTTTGTGTATGGTGTTAGGGAGTGTTCTAATTTCATTCTTTTACATGTAGCTGTCCAGTTTTCCCAGCACCACTTATTGAAGAGGCTGTCTTTGCTCCATTGTATATTCTGGCCTCCTTTGTCATAGATTGGGTGACCATAGGTGGATGGGTTGGCAGTATCTACTAAAGCTGAACATACACATACTGTATAATCCAGCATATCCACTTGTAGGAATACACACATCAGAAATGAGTACATATGTTGACCAAAATATGTGCAAAAATATTCTTTGCAGTACTGTTCATAATAGCCCTGTGATGGGTTGAATTATGTCCCCCCTCCAATTCATATGTTGAAGTCCTAACCCCCAATATCTCAGACTGTGTCCTTATTTGGAAATACGGTTGTTGTAGATGTTATAAGTTAAGATGAGGTTGGGGGCTTCCCTGGTGGCACAGTGGTTAAGAATCCACCTGCCAATGCAGGGGACAGGGGTTCCAGCCCTGGTCCGGGAAGATCCCACATGCAGCGGAGCAACTAAGCCTGTGCGCCATAACTACTGAGCCTGTGCTCTAGGGCCCACAAGCCACAACTACTGAAGTCCGCAGGCCTAGAGCCCGTGCTCCACAACAAGAGAAGCCACCGCGGTGAGAAGCCCGCACACTGGAATGAAGAGCAGCCCCCGCTCACTGAAACTAGAGAAAACCCACGTGCAGCAATGAAGACCCAACGAAGCCAAAAATAAGTAAATAAAATAAATAAATTTATAAAAAAATAAGTTAAGATAAGGTTATACAGAAATAGGAGGGGGCCCTAATCTAATATGTCTAAAGACCTTTCAGAAAGGGGAAATTTTTGCACAGACATGCACACAGGGAGAATGCCATGTAAAGATGAGGAAGATTGGGGTAATGCTTCTATAAGCCAGGGAACAACGAAGATTGCCAGTAAGCCACCAGAAGCTAGGGGAGAAGCATGGAATGCATTAGTCCTCACATCCCTCCAAAGAAACAATCCTGCATTTGGTCTTTGACTTCTAGCCTCCAAAACTGTGAGAAAATAAATTTTTGCTGCTCAAGCCTCTCAGTTTGTGGTACTTTGTTACCACAGCCCTAGGAAACTAATACAAATCCCAAACTGGAAACAACCTGAATGTCTATCAGCTGTATTTATTCAGTAAAACAGGTAAATAAAGTATGGTATATTCACACAATGGAATACTATACAACAATGAAATGAACTAATTACAACTACACTCAATGGTATGAATAAATCTTACAAACATAAAGTTAATCAAAAGAATCAGACTCAAAAGGGTACACAGAGTATGATTCCATGTAGATAAAGTCAAACGTTTATATACAAGTATTAAAAGTCAGGATTATGGTTACCCTTTGTATGGGAGTAGAGACAGAAAGTGGGCCAAGGGGTTTTCTGGGGTTCTGGAAATATCCCATTTCTTAATGGGTACTGGTAGCATAGGTTCAGTATATGGAAAATCTTTGTGCTGTACACTTAGGAATTTTACTTTTCTGTATGTATGTTTATTTCAATAAAAAAATTGTTAAAAGTGAAAAAAAACCCAACCCAGCAAATCCCCTTTCCTTCACTGATTTGTGACCTCTGGTAAATTCCTTAAGATTCTAAGTCTCAGTTTCCTGATATGTAAAATGGTAATAACAATAGCACTTACGGCATATGTTTGCTGTGAAATATAGTGAGATATATATGAAGCACTTACCAAAAATGGCGGCAGCTTTCAACAAATGTTAGCCATTATTACGATAATTACAATGGCTGACAAAAATACTATGGTATAGTTTTATTCCTGGATAACAACAACTGATGTACTTTCTATGGTTACACAGATTGGAGCTATTACTTATTTTATGATGACTCACATAGCGCGTAAGTCCAGTCACTTGGCCTAGAAAAAACAAGATGTGGCCTAGTTGGGAGGCCTAACCAGCTTCTGTGTTCTTTTACGTAGTCTCTATCTTCCCTATATTGTAATATTTATTCCGCATTTTAAGTGTAAAAGTTATTAAACATCACTTTTTTTCTGGCAGTCACTGGAAAATGAAAGAAAGGAAAAGGGTCTTCAGAAACAATTACCCTTTTTATTTGTATGGTTACATTTCCTTTGAACTTCAATACAACCTGTGAGACAGATAAGGATCTGATATTAAAGATGAGTAAACCAGCTCAGCAGGTTCAGTGACTTACTCAGGAGCCTCATTGCTAAGATATGGCATAGTTGGGACAAAAGCTATTAGAAAATTATGTGGATAATTCAGGAAGTAAATGAAGGCGATTAAGGTGAATAGTAAGAGAATCTTTGAGGAATGATGTCCAATGGAACTTTTAGTGATGATGCAAATGTCCTTTATCAGCACTGTCCAACACGGTAGCCACTAAACACTTGTGGCTAGTGTCACTGAGGAACTAAATTTTTAATAGTATTAATTTGAATTTAAATGGTCACGTGTAACTAGAGGCTACTGTATGTATGTGCTGCTGTATTGTCTCAGGAATCACGGTAAAATCCCATGGTCAGGGGTTAACTTTACGTGTTTAGGTCATTTTATATCCCAACCTTATATGAATGGACGTGTATGTATGTATGGGGTTGGGATTGTTTGGTGTTTAAGCTTGCATGCATACACCTAATGTTAGGTATCTACTCAGCTTTCAAAAACTATTTTTGGAGGGTCCATTTATTGTATTTTAAAAAGAAGATATTTTACTTGTTCCAAAGCAGCAACCCCTGAGAGAATTAGCAACTATTTCAGAATTAATCCTTTTTGGTGGCAATACATTTGACTATAATATTTCTTCCAAAGAAATTTTGACATGTTGAGTTCTTTTTTTTTTTTTTTTGGCTGCTTTGGGTCTCCGTTGCGGTGCGCAGGCTTCTCACTGCGGTGGCTTCTCTTGTTGCGGAGCACGGGCTCTAGGTGCGAGGGCTTCAGTAGTTGCAGCACGCGGGCTCTAGGGAGCAGGCTCAGTAGGTGTGGCACACGGGCTCAGTAGTTGTGGTTCACAGGCTCTAAAGCGCAGGCTCAGTAGTTGTGGTGCACGGGCTTAGTTGCTCCGCGGCATGTGGGATCTTCCTGGACCAAAGCTTGAATCTGTGTCTCCTGTATTGGCAGGTGGATTCTTAACCACTGCACCACCAGATAAGTCCCACATGTTGAGCTCTTGATGTGTCAGAGTTCTAAATTTTTGATTTTTATTTGTACCGTTTTGGATGGCTATTTCTCGCTGGATGTGGTGGGAACAGTCAATGGAGTATTTTGGATTGTTTTATGAGTTACTGCATTTGAACCAAGCTGAAAGTGGAGTGGCGGTTTCGCAGACAGCACTCTAAGGCTGCATTCACCGCTCTGAGCCTCAGTCTCCTTGTTTTCAAGATGAAGTGTGGGTGATCTGGAAGGTCCCTTCAAATGCTAAGGTTTTATGGCTCCATGAAAACAAACATTTCCCTCTTTTCCAAACAATTGGATTCTAAAGAAATTTCAGGGGCCTATAGTGAGCCAAATCATCTGCCCCATTCAAACCAAAAATAAACCAAACTTGATTTTCTACTCTATGCGCTGTATTTATGTGTATGTGTGTGTTTTTGTAACATTGATGCTTTTCTTTTTAAAAGTCAGTATCTGGATGGTGTGGTGTGAACATTTGTGTCCCACCCAAATTCAAATGTTGAAAATCTAATGCCCAAGTTGATGGTATTAAGAGGTGGGTCTTTGTGACGTGATTAGGTCCAGAGGTGGAGCCCTCATGAATGGAATTAACGCCCCTATAAAAGAGTCCCTAGAGAGATCCCTCGCTGCCTCTGCTGCCCTGTGGGAATACAATGAGAAGTCAGCAGTCTAAAACCTAGAAGGGGGCCCTCACTAGAACAAGATCCTGCTGCACTCTGATTTTGGACTTCCAGCCCCCAGAACTGTGAGAAATAAATTTTTATTGTTTATAAACCACCTTATCTGTGGTATTCTGTCATAGCAACCCAAACAGACTAAGACGCTAGATAAAGAAGATTTGAGCTTGATGTCTTTACCCTTATTGGGGAAATAATGCCAGATTTCTCAGTGATCATTCTCTATAAGCAGAATTTACAGATATTTCATGGGAACTTTACGTATTATTGACAGGTGAAGTGGGATACATTATAAATATTTTATTTATTTCAGGACATAACTTCCAGATATAAAGGGAATTCCACCCCTCCCACCCCACCCCCCCTTTTTTCATTATCTTGGCTTACTTTGGCTCTGTTAGGCCCTTAGTTTTTTTCTCCGATTTGAATCTTAAGGCCAGGTAATGGCTATGAAGTTTTTCCTAGTTCTAGAAAGGCAGCATCTGGTAAGTCACTCTGTGTAATTACTGTCATCATTTTGTCCCTTCAGATGTCGAATGCCCTTTATCCTCAGTACTGAAATCAGGCAACTTTGTTATATGGCGACCCTCTTGTTAATGTTGTATTATGTTGTTAATGGTGAAGCAGCATACTGACAGCAGGCTGTTTAACAAATAAGGCCTGGTTCCTCTTATGAAGAAAGCAAGCGCATGATCTTTAACATGTTAAGAACACCTTGATATGTAGGAGACATTTTTCTTTCCTAGTATTTTTTACTCTCCCACAGCTCCCACACACTTATAGTGTTTGTCTTCTTACACGATGATCACACATTAGTCAAGAGAAACCTGTCATAACAGGCAATATACTCAGTGCCAGCCCTACTCTTCTGTGACAAAAGTGATTATCAGGCTTTCAGAGAAAAAAAGGAAACAAATAACAACACAAAAATGTCCTGCTTTAGTATGGTCAAAGAACAGCCTTCCATATTCAAGGTAAAGCAAAGACCATTTTAATAACTTATAACTTAGCCCAATTTAAAATATGTAATCCTTAAGGAAAAATGGCTGTTGATTTGCTCACATTTGTTGCTCATGACCAAACAAAGGAAAAATGAAAATGCTAAATAAAAATATTGTAGCTTATCGAAATTCAAACCTTTTCTAATTGTTGCCTGGTGGTGCCTCTATACACAACAGTACTTACACAAAATAAAGCTGATAGGAAATAACTTAACATGAAAATTTATTTTAATTCTCTAAGCTAACTCTCTGGTACTTCCTCCTTTTCTCTCTTCTGTTCTCCCACCGCCCCCCGTCCTTTATTATACAGAGAAAATTTCTGCTTGTAGCATTTAAATAAACATGTGGTAGTCAGTTTTTTTTTTCAACTTGGTTAGGCTATAGTCTTAATTATTTAATCAAACACTAATCTAAGCATGATGTGAAGGTATCTTAGAGATATGATTGAAGTCCAAAATAAGTTGATTTTAAGTAAAGGGGATTAGCCTCGATAATCTGGGTGGGCCTGATTCAATCTATTGAAAGGCCTTAAGAGCAGAATTGAGGCTTCTCTGAGGAGGAAGAAGTTCTGCCTGTTAGACAGCAGCTTCCAGAGTTCCAGTAGCCTGAGTTACGGATTTTGGACTTGCCTAGCAGTTTCCCACAACAGCGTAAGCCAACTCCTTGCAATCAATCTCTTCATATCTATCTGCTCTTGGTCTGTCTCTGGTTGAACTCTGACTGATAGAGAACATTAGCTATGGGGCTTCCCTGGTGGCTCAGTGGTTAGGAATCCGCCCGCCAATGCAGGGGACACGGGTTCGGGCCCTGGTCTGGGAAGATCCCACATGCCGAGGAGCAACTAAGCTTGTGCGCCACAACTACTGAGCCCGCGTGCCACAACTACTGAAGCCCGTGCACCTAGAGCCTGTGCTCCGCAACAAGAGAAGCCACCGCAATGAGAAGCCCACGCACCGCAACGAAGAGTAGCCCCCACTCGCCGCAACTAGAGAAAGCCCGCGCGCAGCAATGAAGACCCAACACAGCCAAAAATAATAAATAAATAAATAAATTAAATAAATTTAAAAAAAAAAGAAAATAAGAGTCTTTCAACATACTGGAGGAGAATAAAGAGACAAAGGAAGTAGATACCTGATTGTCAAGTTGCTCGCTTTACAAGACTTCCTCTCTAAAATTATAGAGCTGAACAGATGACAGGAATCTCAGAACCAGTTAAATAAGGAACACCATGTGAAGCTAAATTGAGGTTCGAGCCTACAAACTGCTTAAAAAAATCCACATACGTGGTAACAGAGATAAAACTGCAGTAATAATTATACTTATTTTCATTTACTAAAATGACAATAGTTTCTTGTATTTTCTAAAATCTACTTTAGAATTTAATACACAGAAAATAATGGCTAGTGAATTTTTATTAGGTAGAGATAGAAATCTTCAGATAGAGAATGTGAGTTTACCTCTTTTTGATCATTCTCTAGATAAATATACAAAATCATACATATTCCAAATGCAACGAACTATTAGGACCTACGGTCACACTAACCATCAGTAGCTACTTGAAGAGCAGTTCTATGTTGTATGTTCTATGTTGTAGAGGAAGCGATATAAAAACTAAAAATCACTGAAGAAGTAAGGAAAATGTGGAGCATTTGCCTCCCTGTGATTTAGGCCAGTGTAGATGGTCATCTGCAGGTAGTGGCATGTCTCCTGCTCTTTAACTGGTGGGAATCTCAACAAAAATCCTACACATGTATACACAGTTTAGCATACCTGGTTAGAGGTAAGAGGAGGATAGGGAGGATAAGAAATTGGTTTACCTCTGGAGGGAATGCCCCTGCTTCTGGGAAGGTAAGAGCGATTCCCAGGGAAGTATGTCCAGGCAAAGGGGTCCCTGTGACTTGGCCTGACAGCATCACTCTAAAGAACAAAATCAAAGTCATTCTTCACAGGAAGGCTGTAGATACATTATGTCCACATGAGAAAATGATAACAATGGAGGGTACTGAGGGTTATTCTGGAGACGAAACATCAATTATGTGAAAGGGCAGTTGTAGTCATTTAACATAATTTTGATAATCATGTTCTATCACTTTATATCTTATAAAAAAAAGAGTTGCCTGCCAACATTTCAGTTCTACTACAAGGATCAAGCCATCAGGCACAGCAGTTGTCTTCTGACAGTGGGCCCTGAGGGGGATTCAGGATGGAGAAAAGCAGAAAACATTCTGTGCTTTGGATATACTGGCCCTTAGATAGTTAAGATGCACATCTAAGGAAAAATTTCAAAGGACCCCAGATTCTTGCATCTTCTCATACGTAGATAAGTACTGAAGTCATTTTAACTTGAGATGTCTGTTCTTTGTGATAAGCAGTCATCTTTTTATGCTTGACTACATGTTTTTCCCAGCAAAAAAAGTTCATAGATATCCTGGCCCCTCCCTTACCTCTTCGGAGCAGTTCCTCAGAGCTATCTGAGAAGCTGTCTCAGAGCTGCAGTCCTCAGAAAGGTCCCTGAGTAAAACTTAACTCACTACAACGTTGTGCGTTTTTCTTTCAGTCGACAATATTGGTACTTGTCTAGGTTGGGCTCTCGAGGAAACAGATGCTGATATGAAGTTATGAGTGCAGGAGCTTTATTGGAGAGTTAACATCTGTGAGAGCAAAAAGGATTGGGCACGGAGAGCTGTCACAACATACTGCAGAGCTGACAAAATCTCAGCTAGTTCAGCAGGGAACTCTGAAGCAGAGATTGCCCCTTAAAGGGGTCCAATGTCAGGCAAAAGTGGGGCTAGACCACTGCCTTGTTTAGTAAACAGCAGGGTGCCACCCTGAAGACAGCATGACCTCAAGGTAGAAAGCCAAGCCGAAGGAAACATCAACAAAACTAACAGCTGGATGGCGCTAGGCAGAGTGTGCTTTCATGACAGGGAATCCAGCCATCTTATCTCCATGTCTGTCACACTGCAGTGTGGCACTAGTTAAATTTTTGGTGGTATTTGGAGATGAATATTGATTAGGCCAGAACAAGAGGTGTTAGTGAAGTGTACTCTAATTCTAAAATCCCACTTGAGTTTATAGTGGTAGACCACCACCAATTCCTTAGGTAACTAGACTTGTCACCACCAAAAGATTAAATATCAAATTGTCACCACCAAAAGATTAAATATCAACATCTCAAATGTTGCTTAAGGCCTCTAAAATGATAAGAATATCATTACCCCCATATCTTCCCAAAAAAGTTGCTCCTAGTGGGACAACTCAGGGCCTCTGCTTGTGATGGCCCATTACAGGTCACACTGGCTTCGTGGCGAAATGGGCAAAAGGAGCTCAGAATGGCTCTTTAGAGAACAATGAGAATCTCTTATTTCATACAGATCAAGGAGGTGGCATTTAAGGAAGTCAGATTGGCTCTTTGTGATGCATCACTATTTTTTTTTTTTTTGGTCTTCTGCAGAAGTTTCACAGTAGTGGTGGACAGAAAGAGACAAGACTTGTTTTGTTTGTTTCTTTGTTCATTTTAAGGGTGTATTATACCATGGTGCCTAATATAGTGGGGGCTCTGGAGTCTGTCACCACTTACGAGTGATTTGGCTTTGGACAAGTGGCTCTTGGTGCCTTAGTTTCCTGATTTGTTAAACCGGGATTACAATCGTGCCTACATCATGGAACTGTTGTGAGGATGAAATGATATAACACATGCAGTTCCTGGCTTGGGAAGGGCTCAATACGTATCAGCTGTTATTCTACTTCTCTTTTCCCTCTTTCTCCTCCTCCTCTTCACTGAAGAACCCCTTTCCTGTTGAATTTTGTCACCTCTCTAGATTAGCAAAACGTTCACAAAACTTGGGAGGAGAGTAAAATTGGAAGAATCTGTTACTTTAACAAGATTTAGGATGTTTGCTTTTTGTCAGGAAGTTGGTTTTCACTGTTACGTTCCCATTACTGTTCCGGGTGTGCTAGGTGTAAAAAATGGCCTCTGTCCTGAGCAGCAGTCTATTTGAAAAACAAGTGGACATATAAATGATTAATGAAAGTGCAACTGCATATAAAATTAAGTTCTAAATGAACCATATAGACCATAAATGGTGTAGGAATCTAATTTCATTTTGCTGAACTGGTGGTTGTTTTGATCATTGAAAGGTGATACCATTTGGGGTGAAATTGTGAGAGTGAGCTCTTGTACAGTAACACAATGAAATGTCATGTTTATTATCTTAGAGTCTAAAACACATTAAGTTAGACCTAAAGAAAGTTTAAAGACATTTAAGTATGACAATATCATTGCCTCTCATTGTTAGCCTATTAATTAATACTCTCTAACCACCAAATGTGTCAAGACGGCAAAAATACGAAGAACTGCTCACCTCTTTGAATAAAGCAATCAGAGGAAGGCTTACATTTTTTCAGCTGATCTCTCAATGAGTTTCTCTCTTTATTGTATTTTTGCTATTTTAACTAGGTGATCAGGCCCATCCAGTAGCCTTCTGCATTCCAGGAATCTCCTTTGGCGATTCAGGAGGGAAGTTAAGTAAAAAAGAGAGCTGAGCCAGGTCACGTGGGATCATAGTTTTCAGGGTATAGAAAGCAGGTCTTTGGGTTAAAGAGTACTCTGCCCCATCATACTCTTCTACTTGCTAAAGAAACATGCTTTGCACCTCGTGGGAGATACTCACACATAGTACGTCACGTGTGGTTAACCAGATACTGAGATCAACTGACAATGTTGCACACGGAGTGATTCCTTACTGTTAAACCCTTTGGAATTATTGATATGAATATGACCACAAAAGAGTCCTATATTGTTTCATTATTTTCTTACATCCTTCCAGCAACCTAGTGCTCTAGAGGCTAGAGGCCTCTTTCCTTGGCGAGATACATGAGTATGGCTGAAGAGTCCCTGTTGGATTCTTAAATCTCTTACTACCAAGAAGGGAACAAACAAAACAAGCTAACAAGACATCCCTTAGCTCACTAATGATTCTGAATAAGAGTTTTAGGAAGGTCCTAGAGACGGATCTCTGTGCCTTGTCCTAGGCTGGGTGAGTAATACGAGGAAGTGTTGGGAAACAGGGTGACCTGTCCTCAGGTGTTCTAGGAATGCGTCCCCGCTCTCCTCGACATCTGTGTTTGTGCGCTGTGACTGTGCCTGCGCGAAACCCGTCCAAACGGAAAGACCAATCAAGGACGGTGATATTTTTTCCCCTGATCCTTTTGCCACCGCCCACTCCGGACAGGCTGACAACCTACATTGCTCCCTGGGACTTGCCTGACTTTTCCACCTCCTCCCACCCAGCTAAACCGGCCCCCCCCAACTCGCGACGCGGATGGGACGGCGGAGGACCCAGCGAGCATGCGCGACCATCCCGAGCATGCTCAGTAGCGCGCGCGGCGCCCCGGAGCTTCGGCCCAGAGCTGCGGCCGACGCGGAGGTTTCGGCGGCTTCTGCGGCCGTGACGGGAAGTGAGGTGGTCCGGCTGGGCGACCGCGGCGGCAGAAACAGAGGCGGAAGGGTCGCTGCGGCGACGACGTCGTCGACCCGGGTGACCGAGGGGGCTGAGCGCCGAGGGCACTCGCCCGCTCGGAAGCCGGATCCCGAGCCGGGCAGGATGGATCATCACCAGCCGGGGACTGGCCGCTACCAGGTGGTGAGTTTCTGGCCCCAGCCCGGGCCTCCTGCTCCGCCGAGGACCCCGGGATTGCCCCCCGCCGTGGCCCCCAGAGTCCCTTTCCTCGGGTTATTCGCGGAGTGGACGTGCTGGCTAATTTATTTTTTGCCTCTTCTGGCAGGACCTTGCTTCCTTCACACCTCTCGGATGGAGCCTGCCTGTGGCTCCTTTGAGACCTTTCTTTCCAGACCCCAGTCTCCTTCGAGGTCCCCATCCCTCCGCTGTTAGACACCCCTACCCCTCCCTTTAAAACTTGTATCTGTTTTATGTCTCACTTTCTCGATCATTTCGTTCTGCCCTGACCCACAGTCACTTCAGAGATATTCCTGTGGATTGTATACTGGAAATGAGTTCACATACCTGCTGGGAAGGTGGTCGCCGTCACAGATGGAGTGGGTGGGGAGGAGGCAGGTGTAAGCCCTACGTAGGGTGGGAAGTGGATTTGGTAAAAAAAAAAATGTGGGCTTAAAAATCGTGCAGCTGTAGAGAATAGTCGTGGGGCTGAACTTGTTTCTCAATTCTAGTTAACCTTGTCATTTTGTCCTTTTCTGTTTTGTTAGAATTAAAAGTGATTGCATTCTGTTTTCTATTACTTTTTTTTTTTTTTTGGTAGGAGGGGAAACAGGAAGTTTTACTAAAAAAATGCTAATCTTGTTTGAAAATTTTTCTTTAAATACAAGGTTTTCCAGCTTAACCGTATAAACCTTTGTATGTTGTAATGAGTGAAAAGTGCCCCTCTATGTTTTCCGTGTCAAATTTTCAAATATTTTTTTTCTCTGATTTTAATTCTGGTGGTGTCATTGGAGATTCCTACGTAAACCTTATTTAAAAAATGGGCTCAGCAGTAGTTGACTGTTTCGTTGCAGCTAGGTAGCATGTTATTCTGTAAACTTTGAGGTGGAAATTTAGTTAAACCTATTTACTGAGGGAGAGGAGAAAAACGTTAATATGGAGCACCGGTGATGCAATTAATAGTACTGTTTGTGAAATTTACAAATATAGATACGTTAGTGCAGATTTCATGTTTCAGATCTGTTTGCACAGGAGAGACTTAGTTGTGAAGTAAAGAATTTCTATTAAGTGTATCTTGACAAATGCAAAGGCTACTGAAAGATGAAATCCCAGTGTATTTAATTTTGCATTTTTTTTTAAGATAAAAGCTCAGGAGGCTTCCACTTCATCTGGTTCACATCCGGTAAAATCTCCAAATGATGTATATTCTGAATTCTGTGAAAATTTATCAGTATTTTTGGAATGATTTGGAAAATGTTGCTGCCAGTTTGGGAAGGCATTTTTCAAGTTGTTAGTGTATACACATTTGGTGGTTTTTTTTTTTTTAAGGCATTCCTATTTTTGCAGATGTTAGTAAAAATAAAATGCAATAGGTAAATATTGAATACCTATTGCATTTACCAGTGGGATTTCTTTTCTCTAATCTGTTTTCTTTTCTGTTGCTATTTGTTTCCCTTAATGGTGTTAACTGATTCGAATTCTTTCTCTTTGGGGTTTTGCTTATCAGAATCCACCATGTTCACGTATACAAATCACTGCTCAAAACATTTTTAATTGATGTATTTGTGCCTTAAAGTAATTTATTATAGTGTCACATTTGCTTTCAGTAGTTATGATTATTACTTTTAAGAATTCCTAACACCAAAATGTTGGAAATTGCTGTCAGCGTTAAGATATTTTCTTTTTCTCTACAACTCCTTTCAAAATAAGTGGACAGTATCATTTTTTTTTCTTTTTTTAATAAATTTATTTATTTATTTTTGGCTATGTTGGGTCTTCGTTCCTGCATGCAGGCTTTCTCTAGTTGCGGCGAGCGGGGCTCTTTGTTGCAGTGTGCGGGCTTCTCATTGCAGTGGCTTCTCTTGTTGCAGAGCGTGGGCTCTAGGCGCGTGGGCTTCAGTAGTTGTGGCTCACCGGCTCTAAAGCGCGGGCTCAGTAGCTGTGGCGCACCGGCTTAGTTGCTCCGCAGCATGTGGGATCTTCCCGGACCAGGGCTCGAATCCTTGTCCCCTGCACTGGCAGGCGGATTCTTAACCACTGCGCCACCAGGGAAGTCCCGACAGTATCATATTTTATTGCCTTTCCCCCCCCCCCCCAAACTGGAGATGTGTCCCACAGAGACTTTGGATGGGTGGAGGCATTCCTTCAGAGCAGAGGGCAAAAATCTGTCCTTCCAAAGATACTTCTTGCTTAAAGTAGGTAGGACATCAATTTGTTTTCCTTGTAAAGTGAAGTGTTTGAAAATCTTAGTACAGTTTACATTCAGATTTTGATTCCAATTCCTGTGTAATTACATGGTAGTTTCATCTGTCTAGAATAACTCTTGGTTTTGTTGAGAATGGCCTGATCAGTAACTTTACCTAGGTATATGCCCCCCCCCCCCCAAACTACTGGAGATGTGTCCTACATAGACTTTGAATGGGTGGAGGCATTCCTTCAGAGCAGAGGACAAAAGGAAAAAAAAGGCATCTGAGTTGGTTTGCAGTAAGCTAGGGACCAATCTACAGCTTACAGCTCTGGCTTGTATAATGAACACAACTGCTGTGTGGCTGACTTTAGCTCAGTTTTGGTTTTTTTAAAAAACTCTGGAATGGTTAATAACAATGGAGCAATAAACATGTTCAGTTGTTGAATGTTTAGAGCTGACTAAGTAGGAGATAGGAAAACATGCTTGGTGGTGAAATGGTATACGATATTAATTTTCCACTTATTCATAGAGTTGAATTTTAGCTTTCCGTATTGGTAAGTTAACGGTGATGCCTAGGACCATCAGAATGACTTACTACCATTAACCAATTCACAAGCTTTATGTGGAAACTACTTTTTCTGTGATCTCTCCTCCATTGTTAAAAGTGTCCAAATTTTGTTAAGTGATAACAATGTACAGAGCTACAAATACAAAAAGCCTTTACTTGTTACCCTTCTAATTTCAGAAAAAGCCAGGTAGTTCCATTGTGTTATGGGAAATTCAATTTTGTCTGGTGGGAAATTCAATTTTGTCTGGTAGGAAATGGGCAGTGTTGCCAAACTATGAAGTAGGTGACTTGGCTTGGAGCTGTTATGCCACATTCTAACTTTGATGTTCTCCATTTTAAAGGATTTGTGTATGTGAACCACCAAGCTGACTACTAAGCTTTCAGAGGTATTCTGTGTATAAGTTAAATTGGCACTGTGGATTGTAGCAGTAGTTTCCCAAACTGGATCGTTCAGAATGATGATAATAGATGGTCTTAGAAGATTTATAATATATATTAGCATATAAAGACGTACATTTGCATATTTAAACCATGAGAGCTTCTGCCGTAAAGACAGTGATTTGGACTTGTTTAACCTAGCTCTTCCTAAACCTTGACCACAGATTTTTAGAGAAAACTTTGATTATATTAACATTTCCAAAATGTTAGTTTTCTATAAAAATAATGAACTATCCATACTGTGATGATATAGATACTTTGCTCTTATATATGAATTAGAGTTGCCCTTGATAAATCAGCTGGGAAGGAGGTTGACTATTAATAGTTAACAAAAACCCTCACATCTTTTAAAGTTATCTGGGCTTATATTTAGGTTGTGCTGATGACAATTTGTGAGCCCTTGGCTTAGTTACCTAGCATCTTGAAGCCTCAGTTTCCTCATATTAGTACCTACCTCATTAGGATTATTATGAGAATTATATAACGTAGTATAAGTAAAAAATATAGTGTAGAGACTGGTACATGATAAATATTATGAATAATGTAAGGTAAATAAACTATAAAATAGTGTATATATTTCAGTTTTTGCTGGTGACTGTGTTTTTGTCTCTTGTTTTATTTAGCAACGTGAATATCAACTAGTTCTTTGTTGTCCCATGTCAAGAGCAGTGAAAAGTCTTAAGATCTGATTTTACCGTGTTTACAAGCTGATAGTCTGTTAATGTTTCATGGTTGCTGGCAGAAAAACAGGAGACTCCCAGGTCAGAAACAAATGACATTATTACTCACAGCCCTGCAGACTCATGAACGTCAGCATATTTGTGCTGGTTTTCCTTGTAACCAGGTCCCATGACGGTGATGGGTCTAGATGGAAGCACAGAGTGGATCACGGCTAAGGAACTCAGGACGCAGGGTCTAGCCCTTTTTTTTTTTTTTTTTTTTTTTTTTTTTTAGCAAGCTGCAAACATTGTAGCAAAGAACAAACAAGCTAGTTCACCTCTCCCTGAGAGGCAGTTAAGTGCTGTGGTAACCTTGACCTTCTTTCACACTAGCAAGAATGTGCAGGGACACTCAGGCCCATAGCAGGCTGCCTTACCCAAGAGAGTACATTTTCTGGATGAGATAATATATGGTGATTTTTAGGTGCAGTCGTTGACTTTTGTTTTCCATTTTAAAGAAGTATTCAGTCTTTTACTTTACGTGCTCTCTAGTTTTCCCTTCCTCTCTTTGCCCAGCTAGATTCCTTTGATCATCACTTGTTTGTTTCCTTTGAACTTATCAATATCCTTTATCTGGTTTACATTCTTACCACATCTCTTTTACATCATCAGGGTCCGTTGCTTAATCTAATAGGTACTTTTCAGTTCTCTTCTTGCTTAAGTTCCTTTATGTTGACATTGTGAACTTTCTCCTTGAAACTCCTTCCTCATTCCTGAAATGAAGGAGCTTTCTGCTCTTTACTCCCCTGACTTTTCCTTCTCTGCATGAACTCACTTTGTACTTACTCCTCAAATGTTGATACTTTCTATGGCATGGACTATTGTAATAGCTTGCTTAGTGCTTTCTTCCTTCATCTGACCATCCTTCTACGTATTGTTTGCGCTGCATAAAATGTATTTGTAGAATATAAATTTGATTTTCATTTCTTTGCTTAAAAATCTTCAGTGGCCTCTTACTGAATATCCCCCCCCCCCCCTTTAACATTAAAACTTTTGGGGAATTCACTGGTGGTCCAGTGGTTAGGACTCTGCACTTCCACCACAGGGAGCACGGGTTCGATCCCTGGTCTGGGAATTAAGATCCCACAAGCCGCACAACGTAGCCAAAAACAAAACAAAACAAAAAACTTTCAAATATATACAAAAGTTGAAAGAATTGCACAGTTAACTTCCATATACCATATACCAGTTGTAGGGTCTACAATTCCCAACATTTTATTGCATTTGTGTTATCGTATATCTGTCAATCCATCTTATTTTTTGAGCTTTCAGAATAAGTTGCAGATATCAGTGTACCTCACTGCAAACCACATGCTTATCATTAGCCTAGAGTTCAATATTTCTTTATGTTTTTTTTCCTTTAGGATGAAATTGACATATAGTGAAATGAACAAATCTTCCATGGCCAATTAGATGAGTTTTGACAAGTACATACATCTGTGTAACCCAAACCACTTTTGAAATATAGAGCAGGGATCAACAAACTACATTCTAACTCTTGTTTTGTAAATAAAGTCTTATGGTAGCCATGCCATTCATTTACAGTGGCAGAATTGGGTATTTGAGGCAGAGCCCAGAAAGCCTGAAATATTTGCTATTCTGCCCTTTACAGAGAAAGTTTCCTGACCACTGGGATAGAACGTTACTGTCACCCTAGAAAGTTCACTCATGACCCTTCCCTGTTCATTCCTACCCACCAGGTGATCGTTATACTGTTTTGTTTTTGTTTTTGTTTTTCACTTCGAATGAGCTTTGCCTATTCTAGAATCATACAGCATATAGTCTACAAAGCTTCTTTCACTCTGCAAGAAGTTTAGGAGATTGATCCTGTTATTGTGTGTATTGTGTGTTAAAAAGTGCATCCCTTTTTATTGTTGAATAGTATTTCATTGTATAAATTGTACAAATACAGGACAGTTTGTTTATCCATTGCTCTGTTGATAGACATTTGGGTTGTTTCCAGTTTTTGGCTATTACGGACAAAGTGGTTAGGAATATTCTTGTGCACATCTTTTTGTGGGCGTACGTTTTCATTTCTCTTTGGTGGAATTACTGGGTAATAGGGTAGGCGTATGCTTAATTGTATGAGAAACCACCAGACTTTTTTCCAAGTCTGTGTACCATTTCCAAGTGTACCATTTTACACTTAGACCAACAATGTATGGAAGCTTTGGCTGCCTCACCACCTTGCCAAAAGTTTGGTGTTTCAGACTTTTTAATTTTAGCCATTCTGGTGGGCTTATTGGATTTTTTTTTAAAATAAATTTATTTACTTTTGGGTGTGTTGGGTCTTTGTTGCTGCACGTGGGCTTTCTCTAGTTGAGGCGAGCGGAGGCTACTCTTCGTTGTGGTGCGCGGGCCTCTCATTGCGGTGGCTTCTTTTGTTGCAGAGCACGGGCTCTAGGTGCACGGGCTTCAGTAGTTGTGGCACACGGGCTCAGTAGTTGTGGCTCACGGGCTTAGTTGCTCCGTGGCATGTGGGATCTTCCCGGACCAGGGCTTGAACCCGTGTCCCCTGCATTGGCAGGCAGATTCTTAACCACTGCGCCACCAGGGAAGCCCAGGCTTACTGGATTTTGAATTATAAGTTTCTGTTCTTAACATACAAGTTCCTTGAATGGACCTTTCCATACCTATACAATGCCACATCTTAGCAATCCCGCCCCCCTCCTCCCCACCCCCCTGCCCGCCTTAATTTTTATGTACTAACTGCTGGAGTTCAGCAGGACATACTTATTATTACCTTCACCCATAATGTCTTCTCTCTTACTTACTTCCCTGACTTTACATGTGTTTATTTCTCACCTAAAGTTCTGTACCACACCCCTGTGGTTTGTTTGCCTTATGAAATCCTGTTCCTAGATGTAAAAACTCCTACGAAATTATAATTGGAAGACGGAGGCAGGATGAGTTTCTTGCATCTGTCATCTCTACATCACGGCAGAGGAAAAGTTGAGAATCACAGTATTAGAGAACTTGTTATACTGAATTGTGTTTTCATGTATCTTTGTGTACCTTCTAGACTGCTGCTTTTCCTCAGAGGGCTTCAGGGTACTGTGAATGTCTGATTTTTATTTCATCTTTAATATAGATTTTAAACTTTTAAAATACTGTAACTGAGGAAGTTCACTCTCAGATGTGTTTAAAACCAAGTTTCCATAGCTTGAAGATTAGTATTATGTTAATTTGTGTTGCCAGGGTAATTTGGTTTTGAATGGACCCCACGTGGAAGTTTCTCTGGCTGTTACTGTGCATGTAGCAATAGTAACTGAGAGTGTGTCATTAGTTTGATTGAGTACAGTTCATTTAAAAAAAAATACACAAACGAGTAAGCTACTTTAGAACACCTGAACGGTGCTGAGTCAGATGCTAGCCATCACTTAGGCATATTTGAGCAGTACATGATCCAATAATGGTGTAGTATTTGTGCAGTAACAAGTAAATGCATTGGAATTATATCCTGAAAATAACATATTATAGATAGTTTATGTGTGTATCTTGTGTTTTGAATGTCTCTTGTCAGATTTATACTTAAGATAAGGTATGGGAGCAGTTTTTAGATATCATTATTGATTAACTGTGAAACTGAGGTCCTATAACTCATTTATTCAATATTAATTTATAAAGTATCTCTGTCAGTCAAATTCTGTTTTAGGTGCTGGTGAACAAGACAGTTAAGTTCTCGTCTCATGGCTCATACTTTGGTGGAGGGGAGGCAGATAAATAAGTGAGCATAATTTCAGATAGTAATAGATGGTTTAAAGAAGGTAAAGTAGGATGATGGTATAAATAATACATTTTATCAATAATAAAATAGCAGTAATAGAATAATAATATCTTCTTGCATTATGTCAGGAATATGCTGAGAACTCTGCTATGTGCTTTACACACATGAGCATATTTATTCCTTAGAACAATTCTGTGAAGTAGGTAATGTTATGATCTTCATTTTGCAGATGAAAAAAATGAGACATAAAGAGGTTAAATATATACAGGCATGTGTGTGGATCTAGGTGTGATGGATCTGGTATGCAAATCTTGGTGTTTTAGTTTTATATTGCTTTGTAACAAACTACCCAAAACACAAGCATTTTATTATGTTTCAAGATTCCTTGGTTTGGCTCTGATCAGCAGAGCGGTTCTTCTGTTCCACGTGATGTTAGCTGGGGCTCCAACCATTTGGGGGCTTGATTGGCTTGGAACCTCCAAGATGACTCATTCCCTTCGCTAGCAGTTGCTGATGACTGTTGACTGGAAGCTCAGCTGGCACTGTTGAATGTTGATCATTTCAGTTCTCCTCTGTGTGTCCTCTTCATGTGCCCTCTCAGTGTGACCTTGGCCTTTCACATCACGGAAGGAAGAGGAAGCTGCCATTCTTCTTAAGGCTACAGCTTAGAACTCCAGAATGTCATTTCTGCTGCATTCTGTTGGTTAAAGCAGCCATAAATCCAGCCCAGGTTCATAAGGAGGGGAAATAAACTCCATTTCCCAATGAAGGAGAGGCAGTGCACATACATGGAGGCAAAAAATTGATGGTGGCCTCTTTGGAGATGGTATGCCACACCAGTGGGTTTAACTCCTCAGTGGATTGGAATCAGGATTATTAGGGAACTCTGTCCACTCTGCAGGTGTGACACTCAGGCCAAGACTTGATTGAAATGTTCTAGCTGATGAGTATTTCAGGTGTGATAAGGGCCCATGGAGCAAATGAGCTTGTTGGTTTAAGAAATAAGAGAACTGTGTGCCTAGAGCAAGGTGAAGGGGGATGGCTCAGTGGAATGGGACAAAACAAAGAAATCAATTTTACGCTAGATTTGATAGAAGAATGGAACTCTCGTTTGTAAGTTTTGTTGAAAGCAGTCAAGTCCGGTTACATACCTTGCAAGGTGCATTGCCAGGTGAAAACATGGGGTCCTGGCCTTGGGTAGGAAAGCCAGTCTCCACTTCCGACGGGCCTGCTGTCTTAGCCCACAGCACCCCCAAGGGATTGCAGCCTCCGTGCCAGGACTTGCTAGATACTGCTTTGCTCGTGAATGTATCATGGTGACGCCAGCCTGGGATGGGGATAGCTACCACCTTGCCGTACTCCTAGTCATGAGGTGGTGAGTTGAGCTGAGCCAGGGCGTTCAGCTGACTGAGAATCTTTCCTGGGGAGGCAGACTGCCTGTGAGCTGAGGCACCAAGTCCCTGGCACATGCTCTTTTGTCCCATTGGAGTTCACTTATAAAACTTGGATTCAATAAAATTATTAAGAATTTAAAGGTGACCATAGAGCATTAAACCTCAAGCATGAGGCCCTCCTGCAGCAAGGTTCCCTGTGACTGCACTGGTCATGTGTTCGTGAAGAGGGCCCTGAAAGGAATCTCACTACGACGGTGGTAGTGGTGGTGGTGATGATCTAGACCAGGGGTCAGCAAACTTTCTGGTAAAGGACCAGATAGTAAATATTTTAGGCTTTCCAGGTCATGTGGTCTGTGTCACAGCTGTGTGCCAGATCTGCTGCTTTAGTGCAAAAGTATCCATACTTAATATGTAAACAAGTTAACATGGCTGTGTTCTAATAAAACTTCATTTACAGAAACAGATGGTGGGCTGGATTTGGCCTGCTAGCTGTAATTTGCCCACCCCTGGTATAGATGAAAGAGGAATGCACCTCATAAAGGCCTTAAGTTTGGGCCTGTTGCAGGATGCTTCTGACAAATTTTTGTTTCACTCAGTCTTGAAATAAACCCTTAGGAACGTGGTAAAGGTTGTTTTGCATCACTTACTTTTTGTACCTGGTAATCAGGCAGGCACTTGGTCTATCACTAGAATTGGTGTGGAGACCCCAGTTAGAGTATAAAATTTCCGATGAGAACAGCAAAGACAAGTTTCTCATGTCTGATGGAATCTTCATTCTGTTGGAGTGGTCACCTCATTGAGGCCATTTAAAATCACAATACCCCCTTCACAGTACTCCCTAGCCCCATTTCCTGCTTCATTTTTTTCCATAGTACTTATCACCACCTGATATTTTCAAGTATTTTACGTGTTTAATTCCTACCTCCTTCTTTCCCCTGAGTGTAAGCTTCATGAGGACAGGTATGTTTTGTTCACTGCTATATGTTCCAGTATCTGGCATATGGTAGGCACTTAGGAAGTATTTGATAAGAATGACTGAATGAGTGGTGCTAGCTCAAGAGCAATTCCATAGACTCAAAACCTTGCTTATGTTATTTTATTCTCTTATTTTTATAAGAATTCTTTTTTTTTTTTGCTACTGAGACTTGGGCTCTCTCAGATTGTGTGTGTGTGTGTGTTTGCGTGCGTGTTTTGCATTACCTTACAGCTTAATGTATGTTGCTTAGTGTCTGTGTCTGTCTCCTCCTTCCTTCTCCCCTTCTCCCTCTCCCTCTCTCTCTCCACACACGCACACACACACACACACATTTTTATAAGAATTCTTTTTTTTTTTGCTACTGAGACTTGGGCTCTCTCAGGTTGTTTGTGATATATGATTGGCCCCATAGGGTTGTTCAGTAAGGAACCCATGAAGCCATGTGCAGTGGTCCTGCTTAGTACCTTCATTGACTGTGGAGTTGTGGGTACTGCTTTGATTTTTCTCATCTGCTTTATATTGACTACTTAGAGACTATTTTCTTTTTATTCTTTCCTTAATATCACACCTACATGCTAAAACACTGTCTGGTTATATGTGTATTAATAATATATTTTTTTAGAATTTTATACATATTCTACATGTGTAGGCCTGACATAAATTTAAATAACTATGGAGTACATTCTGCTGACCTTATTAAATGTAAATTTACTCAAAAGGTCCTTGTAATTAAGGCTCGCCTATCTACCATTTGGTTATAAATCATCCTCTGTTTTCATGCCATGTTGTTGTTACGGTTTCTTCCAAAAGTTTGATCACTTAGCTGGAATTAAGGTGTAGGTAAAATTCTTGTTAAAGACATGCCAAGTGCAAGTTGGGAAATACTGCAAGTAGTCTAAGATTTACTATCAGATTATTTCAAGGTTTTGACTTTTAAGATTTGAATATCAGCGATTTAGTATTTTAAAAGTTTAGAAATGTG
The DNA here is from genome assembly GCF_009873245.2 of Balaenoptera musculus. Lineage (NCBI taxonomy): Eukaryota > Metazoa > Chordata > Mammalia > Artiodactyla > Balaenopteridae > Balaenoptera > Balaenoptera musculus. Next base: position 52,758,927 of record NC_045802.1, read on the forward strand.
CTGTGGTTTAGTTTGTCTATGATGTTTCTCCAGACTTACCCATTACATTATGTAAAGAAATTGTGCTATTTGGCAGAGGCTTTGAGAGTAAGGAAATAAACTGGATAGTTTTACTTCTTTACTAATTTTGAGGCTCGTAGGACTTGTAGCCTGTTGGATGTTAGACTGAAGAAATGCAATAGTTTTTAGAGAACATTTGTTCTCGTTTGGGTAGAGCATTCATTTATATCAGCATGACTTTTTGTGTGATTTTCCCACAAGGGGAAGGATTAACGCTTGAAATAACACTTGAGACCCTTTTAAGTTTTTGTTTGTAACCTTAGAGAACAACATGAGCCTCTGCTAACCTCACCTTGCTTACTTTGTTACTGCCCTGCACACGTGCGGTGTTTTGAACTGTAATACTTTTGTTCTCTTTTCCCTGCTCCTCTCCAGGCGCCGCTCCGGACCATGCTCTCCCTTGCCTTCTGACTCTTCTGGCTTTTGAACATATGATTGCCCTCTTTTCTTTTCGTTCTGCTTCCTCCAGGATGAATTTCTATTCTTTATTCAAATCTGTTCAGATGTTCTTTTCTCCAGAAAACCTTCCCTCACCGTCTCCATTTCCTCCCTTTTTTACCAAGTTCAGTGTATTCTTTTGACGCTGTGCACTCATCCCTATCATAGTCCTTCTTCCATGGTATGTATTTTGTGGACTCAATGGGAGGTAGGGCTTAGGTCTGTCTTGTTTATAATAGTATACAGTGTAGTTCTGGGCCCATTATATAGTGCCTTGTAATTACTTACTGAAGAAGTAAATGAATGCCATTTCTGAATGATTTCAAGTGTATCCATGCGGTTACTGATATATTTATAAAGTGAACAGTTTTCCAGAGTTCTCTTATGTAAAAGTAACAATATGTTGCCCAGCCCATACAGTGTTGATATTCTGCATGTCCATAATTAGGGTATGTACTTTGCTTTTAGAATAGTGCCGAGAAACCTGTTTAGATGAATTTTGGTAGTTTTACATAATTCCTCATCTGACTGGTGACTTGCATTTGCCAGATAGTTAACCATGGGTAGGTTATTTGGTTTACTTATGGAAAAAGGAAAATAAATTGTTTCCAGATATTGTGGAAGTAGTTAGTGATCATTTTCTTCAACCATCTCATTTTACAGAAGACTGCCTGAGGGAGGTTCTGCTTAAGGTTATGCAGCAAAGCTTGGAGGACAAATTTTATTCTATTACTTGTAAACATGTCAGCTGAGTTAGAAGATCCTGGGAAACAGAACTTTCATTATAGTTAACTTTCTTTTATTGACGGCGATGCCAGACATGAAGAGCAAGGATGGTATAGGATGAGCCTGGTAGTTTCAAATCTTGGCTTCTCACTTACAAGCACTGTAACCTTGGGCTGATTACTGAACCTCTCTCTGCCATAGCTTCCTCATCTATAAAGTAAGGATAGTATAGGTACTTCCCTCATAGAACTATTGTGAGAATTAAGTGTATGAAAAGCTGTCTTTTTGTTTTTTTATAGTAACATTTATTGGGCCTTTACTATGTCAGGCATTATTCTAAGTATTTACAGGTGTTATTTTTTGTAATCCTTGTGAAAGCCCTGTAAGAAAATAGACTCCATTTTGTAGATGATAAAAATGAGGTCCAAGCAGGTCACAGAGTTGGTTAAGTGCTGGAGTCTAGATCTGAGTCTTAAAAAGTTGATTCCGAAGCCTTTGTACTTAACCAGTATGCTTCATATCCTTAGTCCAACGTAGGTGGTTGAGGATAGTCTCAGAACTGTTCGTGCCAGTATTTTGTTAGTTTGCTTATTGGTACATGATATATTCCTACATAGTGCTTTCCACTGACTTATTAATTAAAAGCAAAATTACTGTAGTATATAATGAAATATTTTTAAGTCCGCCTTTATCAATGTTTAGTATGCTAAAACATTAAGCATACTAACATTTATCAATGTTTTAGTATGCTAAAACATTTAAGGCTTCTCTTTAAAGGAAAATCCAATCTTTCAAAAGGTAAAGTTAAAAACTTAGTTTACCAGAGTTTCTCCCCCTCCAAAAGTATTTGGTAAATTCGTTTTATTATGTGTGCTGAGGTGGGTTTGCTGACAGTTGGAATTTGAGTACCATAAAGAACCACCTATCCAGTTTCTCTCTGGATAGTATGTTCGCTCTGGTTTCTTCAAAGGCACAAGTTATAACATATTTTTGTCTTGTGCATCTTTGCTCCTAGTGCAAATCCATGCAGTAATGAATTCACGTGTGTGTAAATTTTTACTAGAAAATGTCAGTCGTATCAAGTGTTGTGGAAAATCTTGGTGTAACAGTGTTTTTTTTCTTTTTTTTATTGATAAGTACCTTTAGAAATATGGCATTATAGTGATCATTGTAACATGAGAATAAGTATTTATACAGAAATAAAGAAATCAGTTTAGGGGCACATAAATGTCAACTTTTTGAGAGAGAGAGAGTGTGTGTGTATTTGTATGTGTATTTAGCTTTTGATATTATGAAATTATTCAGATTATGTATTTACTTTTATCAGCCAATTTTTGAGGGTTTGCTTTGGCATGTAACACTTTGATGGATGAACCCTTTAACTATTGCCGCCAATGGCATCTTGGCATTTTCTGTGCTTCCTGGGTGACTAATCAACAACAGCATGTCTTGGTAATTGATATTACTGTATTTAGTTTTGCTTGAGGATTCTGTTCTTAGCGTCTCTGTGTTTGCTGAGGAAAGGACAAAACTAACTCTGAAGAAAGTTGGTATTTCAGTCCTGGTCCTTGCTGGTGTTGGCTCCCTGGTTTACCTGTGATACAATATGCAAACTTTTATTTTCTTTATTCCCCCTGTTGCTGCTCTAGTCATACTGTATTATGCCCTTGCCTCAGAACTCCTAGTTGTTAGAATTTAGAAGTTCTAGGGACTGATGGGTTGGGATTTGCACCTATTTCCTGCACCCATACTGTATTAGGCATTTGGTTGAGCGACTGATAACCGGCTGACTGAATGAAAATGAATGAATCGCAGAAAGACGATGAGGCTCGAAGACTCAGTCAGGGTTATACAGGAGGTGGTATATCTATAACTTAAATTTAGATTTTTTGGCATCAAACTATCTTCTGTTCATTTAGCAACTACTTGATTATCTAAAAGAATGTGAAATCAAACTAGACAGTACACTATAGCAATTTTTTAAATGACAAATGAATGCTTGTGATAGTAACTTTAACAGTATTACATGGGATTGGTTGCCTTATGCCCTTGGAAATGAAACTAAATCAAACTAATTAATGACACAGACTGGAGCTTCAGTCTACTCTCTGTGTAAGAGGCAGTACCCACAGCTCTGGATTCAGTTTTTGCTGACTCTTTAAAGTTGGCAGAGGAAAGTAAGGACCCCTATAAAAGAAACAATGAATAGTCAAAGGTAGGAGGAAAACCAGGGACTTCCTTGGTGGTCCAGTGGTAAAGAATCCTCCTTACAATGTAGGGGACGCGGTTTTGGTTCCTGGTCAGGGAACTAAGATCCCCCATGCCGCGGGACAACTAAGCCTGCGCGCCACAACTACTGAGCTTGCGTGCCTCAACTAGAGAGCCTGCGTGCCACAAACTACAGAGCCCACACGCTCTGGAGCCCGCACGCCACTAGAGAGAGAAAACCCTCACGCCACAACTAGAGAGAAGCCCGCGCACTGCAACGAAGATCCCGTGTGCCGCAACTACGACCTGACGCAGCCGAAAATAAATTAAATAAATAAATAATAAAATAAATCTTAAAAAAAAAAAAAGTAGGAGGAAAACCAGAGGGAATACTTCGCTGGCAGCTAAAGAAAAACCAGTTAGAACTACACTCAACTGTGTTGAATATACACCATACCCTCTGCATTCTTGGGTTCTGAAATCTGTGGATATGGAGGACAGACTGTACTATGCCACATTATATAGGGATCTGAGCACCTTTGGGCCTTCAGTATCTGCAGGGTGGGAATGGAGGGTCCTGGAATAAATACCAGGATATCCGGGGATGACTGTATTCAAGATTTTTGATAGGATGAATAGGTTTTTGGATCTAACAATTAGAAAGAAGGTCATTTTTCTTAGTAAGAGCTGTTTGAGTGAAAGCCAGATGGTAATGGATTGGGTAGGAAATGGGAATTAGAAGTGCACAGATTTTTTTTTTTTTCTTCTTCTAGGATGTTTGTCATTGAAGGAAAAGAAGGACGAGATGGAAATAGTTCAAAAGCACAAGATAAAAATTTAAATTTAGCTGGGGCAGGTTTTTTCTAAGTATGGTGTGAATAAAGTATACATGTGGGCAGAGAGAAAGAAGTTAGTGGAGAAAAGAAAGGAGAGACATATCATAAAGAAAAAACAAACAAATAATCCTTTGGGAGGCAGGATCTTCTCTGTACAGTTATCTGGCATTTAGGAGTGAAGAATATAAATGGAAGTCGTACGCTAAATTTAGAGCTCCAGGGGAGAGAAACTGAAGGAGTTTTTGCTTGAAATCCTGTTTTCCTCTGAGAAGTAGGAGGCAAAGATTTGGACTGAGAGTTCCATGGTTGGAAGGGGGGGCTAGAAGAGTGGTGGAGCTGAAGCGCCTGCCATGGTGATGACTAGTTCTGATGGCCCTGCTGGAATTGGAAACTAAATTTGTACTTGGCGCCCGTGTATACAGTTATGGGATTTGCTTCTCTCCTTCTACCAGGAGATAGTAGACAGTTAGACTCATCCCAAATTGGGTGTCGGTGGGGTAGCTGTGGCAGAGGATATGAGAACTAGGAAACTGAGGGTGAGTGTCATGCAAGTTTTTCACTTTATAGTCCAGGCTACGTAGGATAGAAAGTAAACCAGGTGGCAGCAAATGGGGGGCCCAAGGAATAGACTTAGTGGAAGTAAGGGAGTGAAAAAGGCCAGGAGGTTGTGACCAGGAATTGAGGTAGAAATCTAATAGTTTCTAGTAGAAGCAGTTCTAGATGACTCTCAGGTCAGAGAAGTAGAGAACCGATGGAGTTACTAGACCATTCAACTTCGCATATTATTGCTTCCTGTTTCATAGCTGAAGTGTTAAGTTGGTTTAGCTGTCTTGTATCATAGTAGGAATTAAGGTAGAGGAGATGATATTGGAGGTAGGTGGCTGGCTTGTAAGTTTTACTCACTGGGGAATGATTTAGACCTTGTAAATACTAAGAACAGGATGAGAGAAAGTCTGGCAGGCTGTATAGACAGTGTGAATTTCAAGAAAGGCTCTTGATCTAGCATTGGCTGTATCCAAGAACATTTTCTTTGTCTTCTTGTTTCCAGATAAGGGGGGATGGTGTGAGGATTAACATTTCGCGTTTGAGAGGCTTTTGAGGGATGTAGTGCCATCCAGGGAAACTAGGATTTTGACTGAATGTAGAGAAATCATTCTGTAAACTGACTGAAGGTGTAGAGGTTTTTAATGATCGTATAGGTCTCTAGTGATAGAGTGGAAGTTAGAAGCTGGGATTGTAGAGTTTTAAGTTAATCTGTTTGTTAATACAACATATTTTTTTTCTATTTTCTTGCCATATAGCATTTTGTTTTTTTAACTTTATTTTAAAATAATTTTAATTTTAGACTTACAGAAAAGTGTGGAAAAAATAGTACAAAGATTTCCTGTACACCATTCACCCAGTTTCCTCAAATGTTGACGTTTTATCACATATGCTTTGTGATATTTTCTTTGTATATATGTGTATATATACACATACGCTATATTTTTTTCTGAAGCATTTGAAAATGAGTGGCAGACATGTTATCCCTTTACATCTAAATATTTCAGTGTATATTTTCTAAAAACGACATACTTTTGCAAACTATTGTGCAGTTATCAAAATCAATGACATTTATGCAATACTGTAATCTATAAACATATTTTACCAGTTTCCCTACTAGTGTCTTTTATAGCAAAAGAAAAAACTTATTTTTAGATTAGGATCTAGTCCATGATTAGCTATTGTGCTTAGTGTCTTTTGTCTCCCTTAATCTGGAACAATTCTTTAATCTTATTTGTCATGGATTATATTAATGTTTTGGAAAGATTCATATCAGTTATTTTATAGTATACCCCACAAAGGTCCTTTAAAAAATTATACTTTCACTCATTGGTTTTAGAACTCACTGTTTATGATTACCTGAAAGAGTTATAACGATGGTTGTCAAATGGTGATTTCCTAATTCTGTCATTTCTTCTGCATTTATTATGTAGGATTCTATAAGGAAGAACTCCTGTAGCCTCCAGTTTATTTATTCATTTATATTAGTATGAATTCATGGATTTTAATTTTATTCTATTGATTATAATCTCATACTATCATCATTTTGAGGCTCAGATCATCCCAGATTTGACTCTCTGCTCGTATGTCCTTGTGACAAGTCCCTATCATTTTTGCACTTTCCTACCATATAGCAGTTAGATAATGTGAATGTATCTGCTTTCTAAAGTTTAGTTTGGATAGAGGAAGCACTGTCTATGCTTTATATGTAGGGCTGCAGTGGGAGAATGGTGACGGATACAACAGTTACTGCCACAGTAGCTTACTGCTGCTCTGCTGAGTGCTTAATGAGCATTTTCTCAGAGTTGTTTGTGGAAAGTTTGTGGAGGTTTTTTATCAGCTGGACATAGAATAAAGCAGTTGGAGCATTGGTGGTGTGTTGCTCACAATGTTGGTGTGCCATCCTCATTGAAGTTCTAAGGAATAGATAATATTACTGACTGTGAAAATAGATTATGTAGACACATATATAATGTGATTAACAACTAGTTAAGACAGAAGGGCACCATGAAGAAAACTCTTGTTATAGGTGGGAAAGAGACAAAGAAAAAGCCTTTATGAATCATTTTGACCTCCAAATGGGTTTCACTAGAATATCATCACACTCAAATGGTTACATGCTGGTATTACTTTATGTGTTAGTACTGTTAACTGGTTGCTGGAAAATAACAAGCATCATCTATCTAGGTTTATGTACCTTTCTTTTCTTGTAAAGACAAGAATGATTATAAAAGGTTATTGAATGGATATAAAGTCTGTGGTGATTTTCTTTCATTTTTAGTGTCATTGAGCAATTTTATAAATGTCAGTTTTCTAACTTGTAGAAACTTATTCCTATAAGCATAGATGGAAATCTCTTTATCACATGTCCTACATTAAGAACAAAAAAAGATTGTTTCGTACTTTCTTTCATCTCTGTTCTAGAGAACTTAGAAAAAATACAGAAAAGTTAAAAAAAAACCCCAACAAAATACAGTTTTCAAGCACCCATGCTACCCATTTGTCTGTTAACAGTCATTTTGAAACTGCTAACAGTTCATCTTATTTAAAATAAATGAATAATATATGATTTACACGCACACACAATTTTGTTACTTCTTTAACACTGTATCATGAGCATTTCCTATTTCATTAAGTATCCTTTGGAAACACCATCTTAAATGGCCGTATAGGATTCTATTATATTGATACAGTGTGTTTATTTTATTTTGGATGAATAGATTGTTTCCAGTTTTCCATTTTTATAACACTAGGATGAACAGCTTTACAAAGAAATCCTATTTTAAGTTTCTGATTAGTTTCTTTGGATGTAGTCTTAAAATGAGAATTACTAGGCTAAAGTATATTTTTATAAAAAATGATATATACTTATTTTTTTAAATACAGGCAGTGTAAGTACAAAAAGAAGCAATCTAGGCACCCAAATCTTACCAACCAGAAATAAATTATGTTGACATTTGGTGAACACATTTCCATTTGTGCTTATGGACAGGAATAATATAATAAGAAAGGGATAATACTCTTTTTTTTTCTCTATCACTCTCTTTTTTTTTTTTTGTCTGCACTACATGGCATACGGGATCAGATCCCAGACCGGGGATTGAGCCCATGCCCCCTGCAGTGGAAGCGTGGAGTCTTAACCACTGGACTGCCAGGGAAGTCCCATTATTCTATTTTTTTAAATGAGAATACAAAATACGATTTTGTTTGAATTTAACAGCAAGGAAAAAATCCTTAAAGAACTGCTGAATTCTAGATAAAGGTTTCTTTACCACAGAGTTGTTAGGTTCTGTAGGATTTCACTAAAATTAAGAGTATAAAAATCAGTAAGAAATTGGAGTAATTTTTAAGACCTCATGTTTTGATTTTAGATATTAGAGATTAAATCCCTGCTGTGAAAGATGAGGTGAGTGGTACTAATACTTTCTCTCATGTTTTCTTTCCCCAGTTCCTGATTTTTATGTTGCTTATATTTTTGCTTTTTCAGGTTTGCTGTCTGTTTGCCAGCGGCTATTTATTTAGTCTTTAGCTCAACGTTTAGCATTAGTTCTGTCTTTGAAAGGACTCAGTGCTAACCACCATATCTTTTCTCATTGCTTTTTTCCTTATTTACTTTTTATTTGCTTAATTTTCTGATTGCCTGGTTTTCATCATGGAGTAGTTTTTCCCGAGGACCCATGGATGCTATGTATACTTTATACGTGGAAGACAACTTGGCTAGCCAGCTTTTTTTTTTTAAATGTAAATATTAAAACTATGAAACATTTCAAGCGTAAAGGACAGTATAGAAAATGATGTAAAAGATAGTTCTATATCCACTGTGGAGATAACAGACGTTAGCATGTATTTGTTACAGTATTTTACTATTTTATACTTTTTCAGCTTGCTTTATTCACTTACCGTGTTTTAAAGATTTATCTATGATGACTCATGTAGGTCTAATTCATAAGTTTAAAATGAATTGTGTTACAATCGTGGAATAATATTTATTCATTTTGTGCTGACCAGACAGTTGTTATCAGTGTCTCGCTATTGCAAATAGTACTACCATGAGCATTCTTGTATGTGCCTCTTTATGTGCAAGTGTTTTCTAGTATTGACGTTTGCAAGTGGAATTATTGGGTCCTACACACCTTCAGCCTTACTAGGAATTGCCAAATTGCTCTTCAAGGTGGTTGAATGAATATATATTCTTACTAGCAGTAGTTCGGCTTCTAACACACCGTTTTTGCTTCTTTAATTATTAGAAATATTTACTTTTTAAATTAATAATTTATGTTCTTCCTGTGTGCTGTTGTTTCATTTCTTTTGTCTAATAAAATCTGTTTTTCCTAGAGTCTTCATTAGTATTAACTTATGTCAAAAGGTCACCCCTGTTGTGACCTGTTTTTGGTTTTTGTATCTATATTCTTTAATAGTAAACTACTTTTGACGGATAAAAGTCCTATGTATGAACATTTATTACTGTTCTGTGCTCAAAGTCACTGACGCTTCTTTCTTCAGTGTGTAAAGAGTCTCAGGTAGTTTATGCATTGACCTAGCCTTGCCAGCTCTTTGATTTTGTGATGGGAGGGGACAGCTCTTTGTGATTTTTGTGACTTTCTTTACTATTGACTGTCTTGTCTAGCTGTGGTAAGAATGTCTCTAGAGTAGTTACTCTAAAAACTTGGGTGATGTGGGGATGGAATTTATATTCTTCTTTAGCATGTATTAATTCAGTTATCTATGGTTTTTGGAAAACACCGTTAGTTTAATTCAGTAAGCTTTGGGGGACAAATATTTACTTATTAAGTTACGGTGATTGCCCGCAAAAGTTGAATGATTAAATATGTCAGGTTTCTACTATGTGTAAAAATACCATGGGAATCATAGAATATATGAGTTGTGATTATTGATCTTGAGATGTTCAGTGCATCCATTACTTGACCAAGCTGTCTCTTGCCTTTTGGTAGAAGAAAAACTCTGCGAGGCTTAGGGGACTGCATATTTAATGTGAAGCTTATTCTGTGTCCTAAACTCTGCTACCTGTTTTAGGGGATACCACGATGAATAAAGCATACTTCCTAAATTTCACATGCTTATGATCTGACTAGGAAGGTAATAATATTCCCAGATCTAATTAAAGGGTCTCTAAGCTTCTAGGGCCTCAAGAAGTACAGCACAAACTTGGAACTGATAGTTTCCTGGAAGGAAATGGTTGCAATTAGAGTTTACTAGCTCTTGTTTTTTATTCTGGTGCCTGAATAGTTTTGCTTTTAAAACCTCTTGAATGTTCAGATTTTGATTGCTAGAAGGGGGCTTATTTTAATATTATTACTATACTTTAATATCTGAGATTCACTTCTCTATTATGAAGTATACTCTTTAGCCAATTTTGCTTTTTAACTTTACCAGTTATGACATTTCCTGACTTATTTTGGTGCATGCAGGTTAAAAAACTTTCTGGAGAATCTGTCAAAGGGTTCTTATTTAATTTGATTATGGAAACAGAAAAGAACCTTTCATTACAAGTTGCCATTGTCATTATATTTATCATTGCTTATGTTGGATAGGATATGTTGACTGAAATAAACACACACGACATAAATGTTGTGAGTTCAGTTTTATTCAGGGACCTTACTGAGGACTATAGCCTGAGAGATAGCCTCTCAGCTCCGAGGAACTGCTCCAAAGAGGTAAGGGAGGAGCCAGGATGCCTATGAACTTTATTTGCTGGGAAAACCATGTAGTCAAGATAAAAAGATTACTGCTAAGCACAAAGAAGACATCTGAAGTGAATGATTTTGGTGCTTTTCTGTGTATGGGAAGATGCAAGAATCTGAGGTCATTTGAAATGTTTTCTTGGATATGTATCTTAACTATCTAAGGGCCAGTATATCCAAAGCACAGAATGTTTCCTGTTTTTCACCATCCTGAATCCCCCCTCAGGGTGCACTGTCCCTGGGCAGTAGCTAATGGCTTTATCCTTGTAGAACTGGAATGGCAGGGAACATTTATTTCTTTACAAATACCAGTATGTTAGCTTATAAAAATCAGAACATTGAGCTATTTTGAAAACTCAGGGTTTGAATAGTTTTGTAAATTCAAACATTATCATTAAAATTTTCTTCTGCTTATAAAAAATGCGTGGGGGCACCTTCTCCATCGGGGTTTCTAAATTATGGTCCCCAAACCAATTAAGGAAATCTTAAACCCTGGAATTGCTCTGTATCATTATTTCCACAGCAGTGTTCTATGTCCTCTAAGTGGACAGTCTTAGCTTATTTTATTGCCCGCCTTTGACACAGGCACCCAGCCCAGGAGGAGGGCCAGGCTGGCTGGGAAGCAGTTGCAGTGCCAAAGGAGAAAATGATCCTGACCAGCGTAGATAGCAGGGTGGGTGCAGTCCCACCCACAGTACTGTGAATCTGTAATGAAAGAGGGATGGAAGGGATTTGAGGGAGACAATCACATGTCTGCCACAGATAACTTAATTGCTTAAGACCACAGCGTAATCATCAATAAATACACCTCAAAAAGCTGCTTGAGTTGTAGAGGACAAAAACCCAAGTACTGGCCAGATTTGAAGAATGCAGTCTTTTAAAAGTAAACGTAAAATATGTTATGCAACGCACATATTTTGGTATAAAACCACGAAAGGTGAGGCTGAAGCAGAACATCTTCCTATGATGAAATATATAAACAGTTATGGCATACATGATGGTCTTTTCATGCTCAATTCATGTGTGCTAGATTGAGAAATTAGGGGGAGACTGAGGAGGTAAATGGGGGCTGATAGGGAGCAGTGCCCTGTAGACAGACAGCCTTAGATGAACGAAAGTATGAGAAACTGCCAGCCCAGCACTCAAATATTTTTTTCTCCTTTCTTTTTTTTCTTTTCTCTCATTTTTTCCCTTGGACTATGATAATCTGTGTTAAGATCTTATTGACCTATTGCTAAAGAGGCATAATTAGAGGGCAGATTTGTAAATATGTATTTTCTTAGGTAAGATCTGAGTAAGCTAAATAGAATTTTGAAAAGTGTATCTTTCTGTTGATATAAACATTTAAGAATAAGATCAAGTATTTGTCATTTAATTAAAGGACTATGAACACGACTAATGAGTGTACCATATAGAGCACTTTGTATTCAAAGAGAGAATCTTAGGATCTAGCCGATTTACATTGCAGTTTTAGCATATAAAAAGGAATTTAACTGGAGGCTGAATTCTTCTGAAAATAGCAATTTATATAAGATCTTTATCCCATCTGTTTGGTTTCTTTGTTCCTTGGAGGTCATTGAGATGTAAATATACTCTAACTCTTTCTCCTTTAACTTACTAAGGTAATAACTAGCTGTTAGAGACTTCAAAGTACTTGGGTTATAGCAAGGTTATTTCTCCAGTCTTTTCATTTTATACTGTTGTGACTGGTGACCTATATTGCATGTTCTTTTAATTTTAACCAAAGTTGATTCCAAATACTTTGGAGCTTATTTTTGTAGTGTTCAACAAGACAGACATAACCTCCAGTTTTGTAGAGCTCTTACTTTAGCTGGGAAAACAGATTGTAAATGAATGGTCACATAAATAATTGCTATTGTAATAAGTGTGCTAAAGAACAGGGTGCTTTAAGATTGTATCCTAATCTACTTTTGAGAGATAGGCAAGATTTTCTTGAGAACTTGATTTTTTAAAAAAAATGTATGTATGTATGTATGTCTGCATTGGGTCTTCGTTGCTGCGCGGGCTTTCTCTAGTCGCGGCGAGCGGGGGCTTCTCTTGTTGCGGAGCTCGGGCTCTAGACGTGCGGATTTCAGTAGTTGTGGCACACGGGCTCAGTAGTTGTGGCTCGCGGGCTCTAGGGCTCAGTAGTTGTGGCTCGCGGGCTCTAGAGCTCAGGCTCAGTAGTTGTGGTGCACAGGCTTAGTTGCTCCGTGGCATGTGGGATCTTCCCAGACCAGGGCTCGAACCTGTGCCCCCTGCGTTGACAGGCGGATTCTTAATCACTGCACCACCAGGGAAGTCCGAGAACTTGATTTTAAGCTAAGACCTGAACTGTGTGTAGAAGTCAACTAGGCAGTGCAGTATGGGAGGAAAAGAATTGTACATAAAGAGCCTAGAGCCCCTTTTTAGTATGTGACTATGTTTAATGTTGTTTTAAGAAATGAATTAATGAGTGCATATCTAGGTCAGAAGCTCAGAAGAACTGTCTAGTGTGCCAATATAAATTTGGTCTTCTGTTCTTTAATCACTCTGTTGCCCCATTAATTATCCCTCTCAATTTTTCCTTTAAAAAAACAGATACAGTTCCTCATTTGCGTTCTTCACATATATTTTTCCTGTGGTTACAGTTTCAGATTGTGTCATTTTTAATAGAAAGTTGTATGTACGTAAACCCAGGGAAGCTATTATAATGATATTACATTTTATGTGGAAAAAGCTTTTTTATCATAGGATATAGTGTTTACCTTAACATTGTTGCCTGTGAGACATGCCAAACCAGAAATTAGAGGACTTTTGCATTTGGTTTTATTTATTAAAAATTTAAAAATTCAAAGTGATTTATGTTTAGGGTGAAAAATCAAATAGTAGAGAATGATGAAATCTCTTCCCCACCTGCAGCTCTTTGCTGTTTCTAGTGTATCCTTCCAGAAATTTTGATTGCCTATATATGTACTACACAAATAATCTCTTATTTATTTATTTTTTTTGGAATTTGTAGGAAATAGCTTTTTTAAAAGAAAGTTTTATTGAAGTATAGTTGATCTACAGTGTTGTGTTTATCTCTCTCTTATTATTTAAAAAAACTCAGTTATACTGTACATAGTCTTTTACACCTTTCTTTCAGTTGACATATCATGAGCAGACAGTAACAGTTTAAAAATGAAGTAAGAATCCTTTTTGTTTAAAAGACACTTCGTTGTGTCTTGATAAAATATCTGATGATACTTGGTTTTTAACAGTTGTTTTGCAGACTTGTTCAGGTGACAGAGCATCTGAAGCCCACTGTGCTCTTTGTAGAACACCATGAAATAATGATATTCTCTCATACTAACAAGAAAGGTTTTTGCCAGCAGAAATATGCCTGTATTATATTATGAAATATAAAACTGTAACCAAAATTCTGTACTTTCAAAAGAAGAAGCTGAAAATTAGGCACGGTAAATATTTTTCCTTTAATGTTTACTTGTTGCTTATGCACTCTTTCCTAATCATTTGTATCATTTTCGAATCATTTGCTAATCATTGCTTTATCATAGGCTAGTTCTCATTAGAAGAAAGGTATCCAGAGACAGCAAAAGTTTAGTGGAAAAAATTTGGTGGGGAGTAAACCTCAAATTAAGAAGATCCTGTTCATTTGCTTAATGGTATGTGTGTGTATGAGGACGACTGCTGTAATTCAGTGTTGTTGGTAGAAAATCTAGCTCCCTTTGCTAAGCAGCACTGTTTTGTGGAACTCTGTCTTCTGAGGTATTGGTTTTAACACTTGGGCTGTTTGTAGAAATTTCTTAGCACCTTATCCCTAGGAGCATAGATAAGGTAGCTTACTTTCTTCTTGGGTGACTAAAATGAGTAACTTGACTCTACAGATTGATTTTACTGCTACACATATCTGTTTGCTTCTCTAAATCAGGTGTTAGATAAGGCAACATTGAATGATAGAGGCTACCAGAGGTTTTTTTCTAGAATCGTGTTATCTTAGAGTCAGAAGGAACCTTTGTCATCTACTAATTTTGTACAAAGGGCAAGAATCCCATTATATGTCAGTTGACCGAGACCGTACAATTTTTTTGAGAATGAACGGGGTGGAGAAAATGCTAAATTGAATGGGGCTGTGACACAACAGGTGTAAAGTGGGACTGTCCTGGGGAAAACAGCTGTATGGTCATCCTAGTTATAAAACAGTCTTGCCAGATAGTCATCCAAAATCTGCCTGAAAGGATTTGTTGCCCCACAGAAAAGCTAGTACTCTAAAAATTAAAAAGTTCTAACTAAAAATTTTTAACTTTTTTATTGAGCTAAAATTTATCTCCTTGCAACTACTAACTCTTCTCCCCAGTTTTGCCCTTTGGTAATAAATGTAGTCAGAATATGGCAGTATACAACATATATTAGTTCTTTAGAAACTTTAAAAAAAAATAACTTTAGAGATAGCTCGTTTTTTATTTCCCCAAAATCTTACAGTTCTGCCCTGTAGTTCAATTTCTGTGCCCAAATTGAAACAGAAAAGAAGAGAAAAGAAATGAGAAGAAAGGTGAAAAAAAGACCATACAACTGGCTAACCTACCAGGCCCTGGTACAGGGCACTGTTCACTAAACAACACTTGATTGCACATCCATAATTCTCATCTTGGTATGTTTAGAAAACATTCAGTGAGATCTCTAGCTTCTCAAAAATAAAGTTTCTAGTTATTACATTAATATTTTATCACCTTAAAATAGAATAAAGGGATATGTATAGGAGACACGCCAATTAAAGTAAAAGAAACTATAGTTTATACACAGGAAGGCTAGACCTCCAGCTAGCTAATCATAATGATTACAGTTTCCTTATCATTAAAAATACTTATATACATCTATAAAAACTAGAGATAGCTAGATACATTTAACAAAGCCCTCTTGTCATCCTTTTACCCTTCGGACTAAAAAACTATGGTTTAGTGTGCAACTTTTCATCACCCTGGTCACTAGATGAAAGATATTTTAATTTTCACATGCTATTGCCCACATTTTTTTCCAGGAGGCTCGTAGATAGGACAAGCTGGGAGGATAACTTTCTTTTTTTTTTTTTGGCTTTCGGGATCCTAGTTCCCCGACCAGGGGTGGAACCCTGCTCCCGCTGCAGTGAAACCGCCAGGCAGTTCCCTGGGAAGATAACTTTTGAGGTGATGTGTGGATGGGACACAGAGCCTGGTTCATTACTGAATATATGTAGGTCCCACCCCACTCCTCCCCCCCCCCCCTTTTTTTTTTGCCGTTTAGGTAATTGTTATAGAATGTAAAATAGAACCATTTAACAACATAGCAGCATGATTAAGGAAAAATTTCTACAAATTGGCATTGTCTAATTTGATAAACATGTAACTTAATTTGAACCCTTGTAAGAACTTAGTTAAAAGGCAATCAAATGTCGAAAAAATTAAACAATAGTCAATCTAAGAACAAAATGGAAATTTTTATTGGAGCCAGTCTGAGGATTATAACCGGGAGACAGTCTTTCAGAAAGCTCCTAGGGCTGTTGCCGGTTAGAGGTCAAAGCACAGTTATATAAGTTTTTGAGACAAAGTAACATATTGACAGTTTACATAGTCCAACAAGGTGAGTAGTGGGGTCATTGTGACTCGTTACAGAATTGAGAAAGGAATGTTATCTCCTAAGGAGTTACCTTGCTGGCACCAGATGGAAATTAATTTTTTTGAGTGAGCAGGCATTCCTGCGTCTTCTAAGGGGATCTAGTTAACGTATAGTGCAGATGCACAATGCACACTAAAGGGGAGGGGGTAGTGCCTCAAAGGGCAGAAAAATTTTTATGTTAAAATTTTTCTTGTGCTTCCTTAAAAATAATTTTGTCTCATCACACAGTTGGTTAATTTATGGAGACACCAAAGATATCAAAATACAGTGTTGCATTTAAAGTAAATTGGAAGTTCTATGCTACAGTGGGTAGAGATTGTTGACTGAGTTACTGGGTTTTACTGTTAACACAGAGCAACTGTTCACTGTAATATATATACATATATATATATATATATATATATATGTATATATATATATATATATATATATGTTTTGGCTGTGCTGTGTGGCATGCCCGATCTTAGTCTTAGTTCCCTGACCAGGGATCGAACCTGTACCCCTGCATTGGGAGCACGGAGTCTTAACCACTGGACTGTCAGGGAAGTCCCCTATATTATAATTTTGTAAAAACAAAACTGGAGGTGTTAGGTAAGGCAGTTGAAATAAATTGGTGTGTTTTATAAGTTCCAAAGCTTTACTTCTGAGATCATATGTAAAAGTATCTGTAGTTATTCTTTTTATTGTAGTTATTTGAATATATTTTGACAGGTTTAAGAAGAGAGTTGGTCATTCTGGGGAGCATATTTGTATATTTGATGTGGTAGGGGTGTTTCTTGTGAGGAACTAGAGGAGAGTTGTTTGTCACGTAGGATTTTCTCTTCAGTACATTCCATCTACATTTGCGGTATTAATAGTAAATACGGAAAAGTGGCTTCCTCTTTTTTGACACCTTCATTATTATTTGTTTAGTAATACTAATTACTATATATACTAAATATACTAATATATTCTAAATTACTAAGTATATACTAAGTATTTATCTGTACTTTATTTGCCTTAACTTGTTCATCTGACATTTTTGCTCCTAAAAGTGTGGTCAAAGATGACTACACTGGGAATTCTCCTGGGTGCCTTGTAATGGGAAACATAGGAGATGCTTTGTGACACCAGGGCAGAGTGTTGCTAGTCAAGAGGGTGCTCATTTAGTGCCTACTTGGAAAAGTGCTGCAAGTAAATAAATGTAAAAGCTCATACAGAGTTGACTTTATGCTTATTTGACCTTAGAATTCAGTTTCTGTGAGTAGATGTCATTGTATAAACTTTGGTGCTGTCGACTGAAGAAAAACGCATAACCTAAAAATTGCGACATGTTTTATTTGAGGACCGTACTGAGGATTATAGCCCAGGAGACAGCCTCTCAGATAAGCTCTGAGGTGCTGTTGCAAAGAGGACAGGGATACACTGGAGTTTTTGCTGGGGTGGTAGGGGGAAGTAGTAGGACATGAGAAGATTACTGCTGATCACACAAAACAGACATCTTAAGTTAATGATTTCAGGGCTTTTCTATGTATGCGGAGATGCAAGAGTCTGGGCTTATTGAAATTGTTCTTTAGTTATGCTTCCTAACTATGTAGGGCCAGGATCCTGTTTTTCCCCACCCTGAGTTCCCCTCAGGGTGCACTGTGTGGGGCTGGCTGCAGTGGCTGATGATTTGATGGTGGGCAACATTCATTGCTTACTGGAATGGCAGGCAACACGTTTTGTCCATAGTGTTATGGACAAAGTTGTCTTCTTAAACTTGAGATGATTTTAGGTTTGTTTATACTGTTTTGTTAAAAGTTATAATACCCTTATGAACCCCCAAAAGTGTTTTGCTACTGTGATCGCTTTACCAAGACACATGCAAACAGCAGTGAAGTAAATTGACCTCCTGTTTTACTTGGCATATTTAAAAAAATTCTTTAGAGGCGAGTGAGTGACTACTTATTGGACTGACAGAGTACCACATAATTTCTGTTTTTGAGTTTATAAAATAAAGTATATTAAATAAAAGGGAAGAAGGGTGGAACTAGTATTTGTTAAATGCCTTCTGTGTGTTAGGCATTATGCTAGATGATTTTCAAATATTATTTTACAATTCTTTGAGGATTTTGGTTGCATTCAGAACTTACCTATGGAGACACTGAGGTACAGAGAAGATAAGTTTATCAAAGCTACTAGAAAGTGGAGTAATAATTCACCTATTCTTTCTAAAATCCAAAAATGCATTATATCACAACACACAGATTTGCTCTGTGACAAAATTTCTTTCCCTCCCTCCCTCCCTTCCTCCCTTCCTCCCTTCCTCCCTCCCTCCCTCCCTCCTTTCCTCCCTTCCTCCCTTCCTCCCTCCCTCCCTCCCTCCCTCCCTCCCTCCCTTCCTTCCTTCCTTCCTTCCTTCCTTCCTTCCTTCCTTCCTTCCTTCCTTCCTTCCTTCCTTCCTTCCTTCCTTCCTTCCATATAAATGAAGTAAGAGGTGTGCAGCCCTACTGCTTGGGTGTGATTCGTGGCTTTACCCTTCCTAGCTGTTGTGATGTTTGGCAAGTTACTCTAAGTCTCTACACGTCTGGGGTGGTTTTGGTTTGGTTTGGTTTGGTTTTTTTTTTCTTTTTTTCTTTTAATCTGTCAGATGGGGATAACAGTCTAATAGTCTATCTTACAGGTGTTGTGAGGATTGAATGAGTTAAGTGATAGAGATTTCAATATATAGCATTTATTGAACTTTCAATAAATTTGTTGTAATGGACGTTTTTCAGAATTTTATGTGCACACTGACTTATTTTGCTTTATTAGTAATTCTTTTGCTACTTGGGAAAACCTCCTCACAGTATTCCACATTTTTGGAATGTATATATATTGTTATTCTGTTTCATTAATACATTTTACATTTCCAGTTATTTTAGATACTAGTGTAATAGATATGGTATTGTGTTTGTGTTAAGAGTTTTCTTTGCAGTACACGGTGATTGATACGTGGTAGACAATATTTATTGTAGGATCGAGAGAACTTGAATCTATTTGTAATCATGACTTTTTTCCTCTATAAATCCTAACAATTTGAACTTCATCCTTATTGTAAAGAAACTATAAAAATTCTAAACTTCTTAATGACTGATTATGTCTCTTAAAAATTTTGTTCATCTTTTTAAATGCTATTTTACCTTGTTTTTAGCTAAAAAATGATTCTTTGCCTGAAACAATCTTTAAAATTTTTTTTTTTTAATTTGATGCACATTAATGTTTTCATTTTCCTTTGTTCTCTTAGCTTCACAATGAAGAGGATAATTCAGAATCATCTGCTGTAGAGCAGCCGTCAACTTCAAACCCAACACCACAGAATGTGCAGGCCGCTCCTTCAGCATCTGGACTTGAGACTGACTCTTCTCCTCCACCTTACAGCAGTATTACTGTGGAAGTACCTACAACTTCAGGTATTGTTGTTTTCAGTATGAAACAACTAGTAATGTTTTTAATAGCTCAATTTTTTGTTTTGTTTTTACCAGTATGGTTTTGTGTAATTATCAAGTCTGTTAAGGGGCTTCTTCGGTTTTATGATTTTTTTTAAAAAAGGTTTTTCTAAAGATAGTTTATAAAATATTTCATAGATTACCTGTCTCATTGTTTTAAAAATTAATTTAAAAGTGTAGCTTGTTAAACTTTCTTATGCTTGTTAGAATCCCTTCCCAGTGGACCAGCCATATAACTTTTGGAAGAAATAACCATATATACATATACATTCATGCACACATATAATGCATACACACATGAATATATAAACGTACCCATATGTGTGTGTGTTTACTTATATAGTCATAATCAAGGTATTATTAATGATGAATGTGAGTGAGAATGTGGTAAGTACACGTGAATGGAGGTGAAGCGTACACATAATGTCCCCCCTACACATGGTAGTATTTCCTGAATACAAGGCAGTGATTACTGCTTGCTACTGTTCCTCTCATCCTTGCAGGTCATTCTCAAGAACTACGCTCATCTATTTCTCTGGTCACAATTTGTATTTTCCCAGTAATGCTAAGTTAATCATTCTATGATGGAAGATGCTGAGAGTGAAATTGCAGTCCCTTTGTTGTGGCTACTGTTGCTATTGCTGTTTAACAGACTACCTCAAACCTAATGGAGTAAAGTAGCAGTCATTTATTCTTGTTAATTCTCATGGTCTGGGGGGAACTGGGCTCCATTGTGAAGTTCTCTGCCAGGGTCTCGTGTGACTGTGTCTGATGGTGACCCTGGGACTGGAGGTAATCGCAGGCTTCCTTACTCACACGTTTGCTGGATGATCCTAGGGCCTCAGCTGAGGCTGTTGGCCAGAACAACTATATGTGGCCTCTTGTTGTGGCCTGGGCTCTTCACTGAATGGAGGCTGGCTTCTAAGAACAAGCATTCTGAGAGAAAGCCAAATGGAATCTGTGACATTGCCTCAAAAGTCACAGTGTCACATCTGCCACATTCAGGCTGTTAGAAGTGAGTCACTTAGTCTCTATTCAAGATTACTGAGGAATTAGTCTCCACCTCTTCATGGGAAGAGTTTCAAGGAGTATCACCACCACAGCTGTGTACAGCCGCTTCCCTCTACCACCAGAGCTTCTCCTTTGACAGTCTTCCCCATTTCAGTAAATGGCTCCAGCAGGCCAGAAACCTGGGAGTCATCTTTTTGGTACCTTATTGTAAAATTACATGGGTTTTTCTCCTTCAGTTTTTGTTGTAATGAAATGTATTATTAACAGATTTCTTCTTTAAGCTAATCCATCCCTATATTCTTAGAATAAATTCTTTTTGTCCTCATGTTCTAATCTTTCCTGGATTTAAATTTGTTAATATTTTATTTAGAGTTTTTGCGGCTTTATTAGTGTGATCTATAACTTTATGTGCTGTCTTTTTGGTTTGGGTATTAATATTATGGAAGCAACATAAAGTGAATTGAGAAGCTTCTCATTTTTCTATGATCGGGAATAGTTTTGATAATGTAGCATGACATTTTTAAAGGTTAGATAAATTTCAACTGTGAAACAAGTGGAGCCTGGTACCTAGAAGTTCAGTTATTCTCACAGTCTCCTCTGTGATTTCTGGTCTTTTTAATTTTTTCACGTGTGCTAAAAGGCCATTCCTGACTATAATTGAGCACAAGAACTGAGTAATTCTAGAATTTTGGGTTTCTGTTTAATGAAAACTGTTGATATTATTTTTCTTCAGCTTCTTAGTCAGTGTTGTTATATTTTAGGCATGGGCAGTGCCAGTTTTCTGTGGAGATTATGTTCTTCAGTAGGTCGCTTTATGGCTGCTTTTGTAGATCTGAGCAACATGAGTTATAAAAGGTGACATTTGCATAATGCTTCACAGTTTACAGAGTCCTCTTGAATACTCTTCTATTTCATCCCATAATAGCCAGTAATAGCCTCGCTGGGTCAGTTTTATGGATGAGAAAGTGGAACTTCACAGTGCTTAAGTGATTTGCTTGAGGTCACATAACTTCTAAGAAGAGGAGCTGGGATTGGAGCTCCCCAGACTTTAAATTCTGTGGTTGAGAACCAACCACTGCCTTAAAGGGTAGAAGAAAAGTAAGTAAAATTAACAAGTGAAAATTAAAGGTGCTCCTTCCCAACTTTCACTTGTTATTGGTGGAGATATTTTTTCTATCTTGGGTCTTAAAACTTTTCAGAAACTTACATATCTATTTTTAATGTCCTTGGATAATACATGCCATTGTTCCAGTTTTAAAAATGTATAGTTTTAATGTTATTGCTTAAATTCATAATCATGGTTTTTACTTAAATTTTGCTTCTACTCTAGTCTTCAGAATTAAAGAAATCTATTTACCTGACGGTGTATGGTGTTTTTACATCCTAATAATAAGTCTTTTCTAAGAATTTATGGCTCTTGTGACTTTTGGTGGATAACATTCAGTATTATACTCCCACTAACCACTTCCTGTTATTAGATTGAAAATTGCCTAACTTCAGATCCTTAGCTCTTATTGATAGCATTAAAAATACTTATTTTAAAACCTATGTACATTAAAACGCAACAGGAAGAATACTGCTGGAGTGCAGTGTTTTTTCATATGGAAAATGCAAGAAAATCTGATAAAGATAGGTAAAATTGTAAACAATGTAGAAGACGTAAAAATGCTGTAGTTATGATAGAGGAGACCACAGAGGTGATGTCAAACATTGTGGTATGTACTACTTTTAGAATCTACCTGTTTTTTATGTCAGTGATTCTAGCATAAGTCTAATCAATTGATTGACCTGTGTGTATGATTTTACTTATACCAAAGTTGGCAATAAATGATGCAGTTTTTAAAAAAAATTAGCAGTCTATATTTAATATTGTAATATAGTTCTGGAGATCATATTTCAAAAATAGCTTAAAAATTGGGGAGGGAGAAATTCTTCTAAAAAAGAAAACCTAAAGAACTAGGTAGATGGGGGGAAAATGGGAGAAGGGACAAGAGTAAAAAAAAGAGTTAAAAATCATCAATCTTTTAGCAAAGAGAAATACTGAGTTTTCTTAGGAGTTGTTAAAATTGACCTGTGTAGAAAAATTAACGTCTTATATATTATCAAGTAAATATGAGAATAAATAAATAATAAATAATAATAAATAATAAAGTATTTGGAGTCAGGAAATCCCTGGCTTCTGCCACTTCTTGATTGTGCGATACTGGGCAAATCGCTTAACTGAACCTCAGAGTTGCTAAGGTTAATGTATTTAGCAGTGTTAGAGTAAATGGCTAGTGCTGTTTCAGTGTTTGTTACCATTATTCCTGATAGTTTTACTTTTTGGCTGTGAGATTATGGGCAAATAAAGTCTTTGAGCATAGCGGTAGGAACATAGAGGATGCTCATATATGGTGAGTTTCCTACCTCCTTGTGTTGCCCACCTTTTTAGAGTCTCATTCTTGATGTTCTTGTTTGGTATATCAGCCGCTAGATGATATTTATCAGTTCTTTCTCTTGATAATAGATATAGGACTAAAATAATATATACGATGTAGTAGTAATTTATATGTTATATGGCTTATAACATAGGACTACAAATAGCAGTGATAGTCTTTAGTGGCGTTCTGTAACTTACTAAATTATGTTCTGGCTATAAACATAATATTAGTTTGTTTTAATGGTTATCTTTTTTAAAAATCCTTTTCTTCAGATACAGACGTTTACAGTGAGTTTTATCCTGTGCCACCTCCTTACAGTGTTGCTACCTCTCTTCCTACGTATGATGAAGCTGAGAAGGCCAAAGCGGCTGCAATGGCAGCTGCAGCAGCAGAAACATCTCAAAGAGTAAGACAATGTTACCATTTCCTTCTGAGAATATTATTTGTGTTAATTGATATGTATATTCAGTAATATCAAAAATAGTTCTTTGTGCTTGTAGTTTTGTTAGTATTTACTACTTATTTGTGTCATCATTTTTTGGCACTCTCCTATTTAAATTTACCTTCTGCATTCCTTGACCTTCTCATTTCGATTTCGATTTCTTTTGGTCTTCTCCTGCACCCTGTCTTCGCTTGTGGTCATCCTAGGTGGAATCTTTACCAATAATTTATCATTTCCTAAGTCTTGATTTCAGGCATCTCATGCATTAACCTTCGCCCCCCCATACTTCCAACTCCCTCATTCAAGTTACCCCCACCCCATTGACCTCTTCACTGTCAATGAAGTGTCTTTAGTGTCCTTATTTCCCTTCGTATATAGTTTAGATTCTGTGGTCCATAACTATAATTATAGATCGTTTTTTTCTATTCATTTTTTTTTTTTTAATCAGTCATCAATTTTACACACATCACCGTATACATGTCAATCCCAATCGCCCAATTCAGCACACCACCATCCCCACCCCACCGCAGTTTTCCCCCCTTGGTGTCCATACGTTTGTTCTCTACATCTGTGTCTCAACTTCATTTTTTATATATTAGCATAGCCAGTTTCGTGACTCTATGAATGAACTCAAGGTAGGTTAAAGACACAAAGAAAGAAGTTACCAGGCCTACAAAATTATGTTTGTCAGTTCACTTTTTTTTTTTTTTTTTTTTTTTTGTCCTTTGAACACATGCCACCCTAGAATTTGGGAATGATGGTCAAAGATTCCACCGCCCTTTTTTCTCCCTCATCTCCCTGTCTTAGTAATAGAGTCAGTGATATACATGTGTGTTATTTCCTGTTCTGGTAAAAGGAGTGGCTGTCTCAGTAATGGAGAATCAATGAGATGTATGTATGCTATTCTTCAGTCAGGTAAAAGGTAGAAATTATTTACATTTTAATGTGGCTGCAAGCAGGACTAGAGTTTGTTACCTTTTTTTCTTGCTTTAGTCTTTAGAGATGTCAAATTCTGGGTTAACCCCATTTTGTTCAGGAAAAAGACACAGAAATATCACATGACACAGGAAAGCTAGAATTAGGTGAGGGGAAACATCAAACACAGCAAACATCATTCTCAATGGTGAAAAACTGAAAGCATTTCCTCTAAGATCAGGAACGAGACAAGGATGTCCACTCTCACCACTATTATTCAACATAGTTCTGGAAGTCCTAGCCACGGCAATCAGAGAAGAAAAAGAAATAAAAGGAATACAAATTGGAAAAGAAGAAGTAAAACTGTCACTGTTTGCGGATGACATGATACTATACATAGAGAATCCTAAAACTGCCACCAGAAAACTGCTAGAGCTAATTAATGAATATGGTAAAGTTGCAGGATACAAAATTAATGCACAGAAATCTCTTGCATTCCTATACACTAATGATGAAAAATCTGAAAGAGAAATTATGGAAACACTCCCATTTACCATTGCAACAAAAAGAATAAAATACCTAGGAATAAACCTACCTAGGGAGACGAAAGACCTGTATGCAGAAAACTATAAGACACTGATGAAAGAAATTAAAGATGATACCAACAGATGGAGAGATATACCATGTTCTTGGATTGGAAGAATCAACATTGTGAAAATGAGTATACTACCCAAAGCAATCTACAGATTCAATGCAATCCCTATCAAGTTACCAATGGCATTTTTTACAGAGCTAGAACAAATCATCTTAAAATTTGTATGGAGACACAAAAGACCCCGAATAGCCAAAGCAGTCTTGAGGGAAAAAAGCAGAGCTGGAGGAATCAGACTCCCTGACTTCAGACTGTACTACAAAGCTACAGTAATCAAGACAATATGGTACTGGCACAAAAACAGAAACATAGATCAATGGAACAAGATAGAAAGCCCAGAGATTAACCCACGCACCTATGGTCAACTAATCTATGACAAAGGAGGCAAAGATATACAATGGAGAAAAGGCAGTCTCTTCAATAAGTGGTGCTGGGAAAACTGGACAGCTACATGTAAAAGAATGAAATTAGAATACTCCCTAACACCATACACAAAAATAAACTCAAAATGGATTAGAGACCTAAATATAAGACTGGACACTATAAAACTCTTAGAGGAAAACATAGGAAGAACACTCTTTGACATAAATCACAGCAAGATCTTTTTTGATCCACCTCCTAGAGTAATGGAAATAAAAACAAAAATAAACAAGTGGGACCTAATGAAACTTCAAAGCTTTTGCACAGCAAAGGAAACCATAAACAAGACGAAAAGACAACCCTCAGAATGGGAGAAAATATTTGCAAATGAATCAACGGACAAAGGATTAATCTCCAAAATATATAAACAGCTCATTGAGCTCAATATCAAAGAAACAAACACCCCAATCCAAAAATGGGCAGAAGACCTAAATAGACATTTCTCCAAAGAAGACATGCAGACGGCCACGAAGCACATGAAAAGATGCTCAACATCACTAATTATTAGAGAAATGCAAATCAAAACTACAATGAGGTATCACCTCACTCCTGTTAGAATGGGCATCATCAGAAAATCTACAAACAACAAATGCTGGAGAGGGTGTGGAGAAAAGGGAAACCTCTTGCACTGTTGGTGGGAATGTAAATTGATACAGCCACTATGGAGAACAATATGGAGGTTCCTTAAAAAACTAAAAATAGAATTACCATATGACCCAGCAATCCCACTACTGGGCATATACCCAGAGAAAACCGTAATTCAAAAAGACACATGCACCCGAATGTTCATTGCAGCACTATTTACAATAGCCAGGTCATGGAAGCAACCTAAATGCCCATCAACAGACGAATGGATAAAGAAGCTGTGGTACATATATACAATGGAATATTACTCAGCCATAAAAAGGAACGAAATTGAGTCATTTGTTGAGACGTGGATGGATCTAGAGACTGTCATACAGAGTGAAGTAAGTCAGAAAGAGAAAAACAAATATCGTATATTAATGCATGTATGCGGAACCTAGAAAAATGGTACAGATGAGCCAGTTTGCAGGGCAAACTGAAGTTGAGACACAGATGTAGAGAATGGACATATGGACACCAAGGGGGGAAAACTGCGGTGAGGTGGGGATGGTGGTGTGCTGAATTGGGCGATTGGGATTGACATGTATACACTGATGTGTATAAAACTGATGCCTAATAAGAACCTGCAGTATAAAAAAACAAACAAAACAACTAATACTAAACTTTCATTGGGTTATTTGTATGGAAATATGTTAATATAAATGTTTCAGACATTACATGAAATTTCTAAAAATCTTATATTTGTATTTGTATGGAAATATGTATGGAAATATGTTAATATAAATGTTTCAGACATTAAAAAAGAAAAAAAAATGATGTCCTATGATAAAATCTCTTGGACTGGTGTTTCAAAAAGAGTATGAAATTTTATATTCTTGCCATCATATTGACTGTTTTTTTGGCCTTCTACTGTGCTTTAATGTTTATTTCTTGAATTAGCTTGAAATGATATAAAAATTCATTAATATGTATTTAATCATTGCCAATTATTAAATTGACCATAAGACCATAAGGATATATGATTGCATAGTTTAAGGGATCTTTTTGCCTAAATAATGAGCAATATGGTTTTGAAAGTCTTTTTCTTTCAGAAAAGCAGTATATGTAGTGAGACTACCATGACTGCATGGAAAGAACATTGGTATCCTGGATTTAAGTCCTGCCTTGACCTAACTAATTATGTGATCTTGGGCAAGGCACTGAGCTTCTCTGAGCCTCTGTGTGTACTAACACAAAATTGAAAATTAACACCCAACTAAGGTTATGTATATGTTAACATGGAGATAGTGAGTTTGTAAATCAGGTCATGTCAATCATTTGATCAAAACTCTGTAAGACCTCCCAGTTCACTCAGTAAAATCCAAGGTCCTTTAGTGGACTCTGGCTTTATTTCTTCCTGTTTTCTCTCTTATTCACTGTGGTTTCAACCATGTTAGCCTCCTTGCTATTTCTGTAACATGCCAGGTCTGATTCTCTCTTAGGAACTTGGCACTGGCTTATCCCTCTGCCTAAAACACTCCTCTATGAGACGTCTGCATGGCTGACTCTCTTAGCTCTCCTTTAATTCTTTGCTCAGTGTCACCTTAATGAGGCTTATGCGACCACCATATTGAAAACTGTAGCCCTTACTAAACATTCTAAACATCCTTTCCTTACATTTTTTTTTTCCTAAACATCCTTTCCTTACTTTTTTTTTTTGCAGAGCATTTGTACCTTTTGTATAAGTAACTTATTTATTATCCGGCTCCCCTCACTGGGATATAGGCTTCAGAAAGGCAAGCATCTTTGTTTTACGTACATTCATATATCCCAAGTACCAGGAAGCAAAGTCTTATGTAGAATGGGTATTCTATCAGTATTTGTTGAATATTAGAGGCAATTAGTGATAACAGACTTTGTACGTGCTTTCAGAGACGTTTCTCGACATTTATAAGCAACTACAGTAATGTGTTTGTATATTATTTTTGTACACAAAAGTATTGTACTATATAAATGATTTTCACTTAATATATTTTGGAGATTATACTTTATTTCTAAATCTTTACATTGCTTTTTGAATTTCATTGTTTTAGATATACAATAATTTGTTTCATTGATCTCAAGAATTGTAAACGGTCTGAGATTTTAGCCTACTTGCAAGCTAACTGATTAGCTTGTCACAGTTTTGTGGATGCTCCCAGAAGACACAGGACTGCTGGGTCAGAGACAGAAGCTTTATTATTCGCAGCAATAGTAGTAGCCAGGGTATTAGCATTTTCCCACGGCAGTTTCCTGAGCCTCAGGTCCTGCAGGGCAACTCAGAGGGGGCCAAGCGATGCCTCTGCTCGCAGTGTGGAACCCTGAGTTCAGGGGAACCCAGTATTTTCTAATGGCCGATAAGCATGCCTACATCTCTGCTCTGGAGAGAGATACTATTTCTCTCTCCCAAAGCCATCTACTATATAAACATCCTTGAAAAGATAATACAGGAAAAAGGTAGCCAATGCCTCTACCTGGGAGACATATAGAAACATGAAAGACTCACAGAGAATTATCTCCTGACAGTTGCCCACTATTGATGGGCATTTAGGTTGTGTCTAATTTTTTGCCCTTATTAACATTGCTGCAGTGAATTATCTGTAATACATAATTTCTTATATTTCATGAGCTGGAATTACTGTGTCAAAGGATGTGTACGTTTCAATTTTTTTTTTTTAATTAATTAATTTATTTATTTATTTTTGGCTGTGTTGGGTCCTCGTTGCTGCATGCGGGCTTTCTCTAGTTGCGGCGAGTGGGGGCTACTCTTCCTTGCAGTGCGCGGGCTTCTCATTGCACTGGCTTCTCTTGTTGTGGAGCACGGGCTCTAGGCACACAGGCTTCAGTAGTTGTGGCACGCGGGCTCAGTAGTTGTGGCTCGTGGGCTCTAGAGTGCAGGCTCAGTAGTTGTGGCACATGGGCTTAATTGCTCCACGGCATGTGGGATCTTCCCGGGCCAGGGCTCGAACCTGTGTCTCCTGCATTGGCAGGCAGATTCTTAACCACTGTGCCACCAGGGAAGCCCACGTTTTAATTTTTGATAAATATTGCCAAATTGCCAACCATAGAGTTTGTACCAATTTAGAGTTCACCACTGATGATGAAAAATCCTCTTTCCATTTGACAGTGATGCAGCAGTGTCACATCGATCTTTTGTGATGTCATTTTCATTAATTCGATGTTATTCAATTTTTATCTTTTTTGTGTTTACTTTTAAAGTTACTCTTTTCAGGGGTGTCCATGAAAAATTAATACTTGCTAATGTTTTTTGAGTACTTATTATGTATCGGATACTGTACTCATTATCTCATTTTGCCTATACAATACATTGAGGACATTAGATTTTATTTAAATTTTTATCTTTACACTTAAGATAATAAAGTTGTAATTATCAGCAGTTTAGTGAGCTATTCTAATAGTTTATGTTTTACAGATTCAAGAGGAAGAGTGTCCAACAAGAGATGACTTCAGTGATGCAGACCAGCTCAGAGTGGGTAATGATGGGATTTTCATGCTGGCGTTTTTCAGTAAGTGAAAACTGAAACTATTTCCAAACTATTTTTTTGCATATATTAGTTGTGTATGTATTTAAAGTAACATAGACAGTGAGGGAAGGCAGATACTGTCAGTGTGTGTCTTACCTTGTTTAAAATGTAAATTGCTCCTGACATTTAACTAACTGTGATCACATGATACAAATCCTAGAATTTGTTAAACACTTATCAGGTAACTTTGTGTTGCAGTTATTATGCTAGATGCTGACTGTATAGAGATATATATATAAGCATATTTAAAGCTAAATATGTTTTTATATGTGAAATGCTGCATGTCCATTTGGGGCTATAGGAGCGTGTATAATGAAATGATAAATTCTGCTTTTGGAGCAGAGGACTTCCACTTGAGTGTCTTTAAACAGGAGGAAGGGTTGGAACAGGAGATATTCTGGGGAACTGGAACAATGTGATTTGAGACACAGGAGTATGAAGGTTTGTCTTATTTGTGCGGAATGGCGAGTAATTAGAAGACCAGAAACCGTAAATTTTAACCTTTTGCAACATTCTTAATTTAACATTTGACTTTATAAAGTAGACTTAAGCTACTTGTGGAAAGACTTCATTATAGCCTTCATTATTTCAGTTCCTACCTCAGGAATGGCACATAGTACACTCAGTAAATAATATTATGACACTCAAACTGTTTAAATTGATAAAATAATTTTTGGAAACCCAGTATTCAACTAAGTACATTTATTAGATTATGATAGGGTTAGTTTCTGCCCTCAACCTGGTTCAATGACCAAGCTTTCATACCTTCTTTGATAGAATGCTGATTTAATTTATTTCAGCTGTAGAGTTAATTTTGATGATAGAACTGAGGAATGTTTTACCTATGTAAAGTACCACATTCAACTTTAATAATAGACAAAATAGAAAATACATACTTCCTAAGTTGAGTTACTTTTGAGTCTGAAAATTCCCTTACCTTTTCCTCCATTTTGAAATGGTTCTTGCTTCCTTTCTTTATTTCATTTCATCTACTGAAGAAGAGAAGTAGTTAAACCGCTCAGAAATGTGTGGGTGGATGGGCAGGCAGTTACATTTTTCTCTTCAGATTTACTAAATTATATTCAGGTTGGCAATCAGCTAATGTATATGCAATATTTATGTCTTGTGGTTTTAGTTATAATTTGTAGTTAGATATGATGTTAAGTATGATGAAAAGGAAATGAACACTTTGGCTACAGATAACTCTGTTTTGTACTGTTAGTCTAGTGAACTTTAATTTTTTTCTTAGTTTAAGTTCAACCTGGTAACCCTTTATATTAATAACAGGCTTCCCACATATTTTCTTTACAAAAAGAGTAGCGTAAACATTAATTCCTTTCATGGTTATGTCTTTTAAGAAATCTTCATTGGAAAAAGAAAGAATTTAAATTTATTGTAGTTATTTGTAGTTAGCATAAATACCTGTTTCTTAGGAATAAAAACATGTTATTTGACACCATCTAATTATTTGACTCAGAGCTTAGTTATTATCTCTCCATTTCTGTATTTCACTTAACCATGCTATCTTCTTATCAATCTTTATTTTTTAGATCTGACAACATTTCACTGATACACCAGTGTTGTAAGTGCACAGTAACCTAGGCACTTGGTTGACCTTAATTTTGGCCACTGGTGGTACATTAATTAATATGAATATAAATATTTACATTTAATATATTAATGTAAATTACCTGCCTTTTATTACATTTTTACTAAATTATGTTTCTACAGTTTATATCTTTATGCTTCCTATTCTACAAATACTGTACCAGTATTATAAGAGTAAGATTATAAATTATTTTTCACCTTCATTTCCTGATAACATTTCTTTGGGTAGGCTGTAGGCCAGTACTTCAGTTTATTTGCTTTAATGAGCATAGATTTATTTGTAGTCACTACCATCTAGTGGCTGTTCTACAAATTGCAACTTGCTATATTTTCCAAACTCTAAACTATCCAGTAGCTATTGTCTAGGTTCTGTTCTATTGTCTATTTCTAAGGTCTGGAAATAGATTTTCTTTAACGTGGTTTACAATTTAAGCATTTCAGGTTATACAAGTTGTGCAAATAAAACTGCAGCAATTATCAATAAGAATATTTCAATTAAAACCTTTTGTTGGTTTAATTCTTTCCTTCTCTGTTTTCAATGTCTACAATTCAGTCTCTTACCACATGTAACCCTAAAAAAAGTTTACGCGTAAATTTGGTAAGATAATTGCTTGCCCATGTTCAGAAAATGTAAAGAACGAAATGTGTGTATCCCCTGATAATGTTTTGCTTCTCCTAATCCCTTGAAGTGTCACTGAAAAATGCCTTATATGTGCCTTATGTGCTTGTATCTGAGCATACTTTTAAGAGATTTTGTCTCTAAAAGAATGGAATAGAAGTCAGTTATATGTTAGTTAAAAGCTAGAAATTAAGGTTTGGTTCGTTGGATAATTGACATTCTGTGGAAATGACCTTGAACTCTAGTGCTTAAAAATGTAATGGATTCCGTTTAGAAAACTTTTCTAAGGTTTAGCCTTTCGTACTGTGTGTGACTCTTCACGTCAGCATGCTATAGTAATAATTAATCACCAGCATTATTCCCATTTTAGACTTGAGGGAAACATAATTAAAAAGATATTAAGTTACTTGTACGTAACTTTAAAAAGAATTAGAAAGGTGTTTTTGAAACGTGAATTCTGATTTGTAGGAAATTGCCAAACTGTCTTTCAGTTCCGTTCTGCATTCCTACCAGCAGTGAATGCTCTGATCCTCATCAGCATTTAGTATTAACAGTTTTAAAAATTTTAGAAATCTAATAGTTGTGTGGTAGTATCTCTTTGTGGTTTAATTTGCATTTCCCCAACGATTAGTGATATTGAGCATCTTTATTCAGTAAATTCTTTCAAGTACCTACCATGGATGAGTCATAAAAGTGACAGTTCTTAAAGGGGTTATCTGGGCACTACACATTGAAAAACAATGCATTGATGACTTATTCTGTTCATGTAAAGCTCTGTTTTTATATAGCTTTTAGATGAGGTCACATATTATAAGTGAATCCAGAAAGGGGGGACATCTAAGAAGTATAACTACACCTTAAGAAACTCATAATATTTGTGAACATTTTATTGAATTTGTTCTGTTTATAAGAAAAATAATTTTGTCATTTTTTAGTGGAAATGTCGTAAAATTAATAAATTGTTAGCTTCATGTTTTTCTCAATGGCTGATAGTTTAAACAAAGAGAATTGCATGAGGATAAGACAGGAATTTGCCTTTATGCCGTTCAGAATCAAGTATAGTGAAACCGATTATTCTTTGTCTGGGAACTTACTGTGTTTGAAACCTGGTGCATTTATATATAATGAGGATTTTTCTGTGATAAAAATATTAATAAGTGCTTAATGTTAGTATATTGGTATTCATTCATTTATGATATTCATTTGTTTATTTTCAAAGCAAGTATCAAAATTTTTTTAATTTAAAACTTTTTAAACTTTTCATTTTGAAATAATTTTAAATTTAGGAAATCATTGCAAAAATAGTACAATTGCCATATAACTTTCATCCAGCTTTTCCAAGTGTTAACGTATGTAACTTCAGTCCAATCATCAACATTAGGAAATTAACATTACGAAATACTACGAACTAGTTTGTAGACCTTATTCAGATTTTGCCAGTTGTCCCACTGATGTCCTTTTCTTGATCTAGCATCTATTTCAGGATTACTCATTATATTAGTTTCTGTGTTTCCTTAGTCTGCCTCAACCTGGAACAGTTTCTTAGTCTTCCTTTGTTTCATAACAACTTTGATTCTTCTGAAGAATACTGGTCAGTTATTTTGTAGAATGTCTTTCAGTTTGGATTTAGCTCATGTTTCCTCATGATTAGATTCAGGTTTTGCATTTCTTTCCTTTTTTTCTTTTCCCCCCTCAAGAATACCACAGAAATGATGTGTTCTTTCCAGTACATCAAATTAGAAGCAATGATCTAGATATGTCTTATTGCTAGTGACGTTAACTCTCATCAGGTTAAGGTAGTGTCCGCCAGCTTTCTTCACTATGAAGTTACTCTTTTCCCCTTTATTATTAATAAGTATCTTGTGGCTATTGAAAATTTTAAAGTGTAGCCTTACTAGTTAATGGATAAACTACAGTGTACAATATGGCTTTCTAGATTATTCTGCTAACCTCCTTGGGTAGGTGGGAGGTATATATAATAAAAAGATCGCTGGATATAGGCATAAAAGACTTGGATACTCCAGTCCCAGCTATGCTTCTTACTTGCCTTGTGACTTTGTGTGGAGCCCAACTGTTCTAAGTCTTAACTTGTCCTGTTCTTGTCTTCTTTCTTAGGCATGTATATGTTCACCTGCCTCTACTACACATTATTTCTTTTATGGATTTTACATACTTAAGGTTTAGTGTACAATTTATTAAATTCTCTTTTTTGACAACTGAGACAGACATGTCACAGAGGATCCAGAATTGAATGCTTTGCTCTTTCTGTACCTTAAAGACCTATTCAGCTTTACTTCTATTTTATAGGCCAAGGGCCATAAAAAGTGAATCTATTTATGCTTCAGTAGTCACAACTTCTCTGTTTTCCTAGTGCTTAAACCAATTAAAGATGATTAAGTTATGCATTTGTCTGTTCAGGCTGCCATAATGAGAAACCACGGTCTGGGTGGCTTAAACAATGAGAATTTATTTTCTCACAGTTCTGGAGGGTAGAAATCCAAGATTAAGGTTCCAGAAAATTTGGTTTCTGGTGAGGGTTCTCTTTGGACCTGCAGTTGGCTGTCTTCTTGTGGTGTCCTCACATGGCCTCTTCTCTACGTATGTGCAGAGAGAGAGAGCTTTCTCGTGTCTATTCCTCTTCCTATAAGGACACCAATCCTATTGTATTAGGGCTTCACCCTTATAACCTTATTTAACTTTAGCTACCTGCCTAAAGGCACTATCTCTAAACACAGTCACACTGGAGGTCAGGGCTTTAATCTATGAATTTTGAGGGGACAGAGTTCAGTCTATAACAAATTATATCACATGAGCACAATTTATAGGAATTCATGCTGCTGGCGGAGAGCATAAAGAAAGCATGGTGGCTCATTAACTACTTTTTTGTTCTTCTGAATCTTATTTCTCATTTGGGTGCAATGATACATATAATAGATATCGGTAAATCTGATTTTGAAGAAATTGGACAGTGTTTAAATTATTTTTTCCCCAAAGCTAAACCTACACATACTCAAAGGTGAAAATACACTTTTGGAATGTTTTGCTGTTTTGGATTTTCTCCATCAGTGCCTCCTATGTTTCAACAGCATGACATGCTGGCAAAACGATAGAATGTTTATAGCACACTGAGATAAAGGAGTGAGGTGCTCAGGACTGGTGGCGGTCTGTCCTCTGCCCCAGACCTCACCTGCCCGCCCTAAGGGCTGAGGAGAGAAATAGCTCAGCCTGTCATTAACACATAGGTAGCAACCAGTTGGGAATCTCTACTGCTGTTTGGTAATATAAATTCTTTACTTTAAATAGATATAAAATTATTTTTTGTTATGTGCTTTCCCTACAGCTAACACAAATATTAGCCAGTTTGATACAGAGTGGCTATGTGCAATAGATTATTCTACAGTGATGGAAATATCCTATCTCTGTTGTACAGTACGGTAGAGAGTAAACAAGCTTCATTTATAGTAGTGTCTCTTGAACTTTTTTTGCAGGAAAGATGGGACCTAGTCTGTAATGTGAAGAGATCATTTTGCATGGGTAGTGATGACGGCTAGCGTTTTTTTAGCAGTCACCACGTGCCAGGTTCTGTCCTACGCTTAAGCTCTTTACATTCTCACTTAATCCTCTTATCAATCTTGTGAAGTAGGTACTTAAAGATCAGAGGACTGTGGCTCAGCAGAAGTCAGCAGTGAGTCCAAGGTCATATATCTAGTGAGTGAGTACGGTGTGACTCAAACACGAGTCTCTTATTTCAAAATTGATTTTTCTGACTGTCACACCATATAGTACAGTTTCCCATAAATGATCAAAAAAGCTGCGACTAGGAAGTGTTAGGAAGGAAGAAATTACAGAAGTAGGGGCATTACTTCGAAGAAATGGCCATTTCATTTAAACTTATCCTAAAATGTTTCCTCTTTGTCTTTAGAATTCTGAAAAACTAGAATTTCTCTAGGTAATTTGCTTTATTCTCCCTGAGGCTTGGTTGGAGATATTTAGGGTAAGAGGCTGGGCACTGAACAAGATTTAGGTTTAAATTGATCTTTAGTTTTATTATTATTACTATTATTATTTTGGTGATGTTGCTATCTTGGACGTAAATAAGGTACTCTGATTATATCTCAAGGACCTATGTCAGAATGGTTTCTGCTGTGAGAAATAGAAAACGCTTACTCAACTGTTTTAAATAGTTAGGAGATTATCTCACAAAACAAGAAGTCCCTGGATGAGCAGACCTCAGGCACAGACCGTATCAGTGCTGTGGCTCTGCTTTGCTTTGCTTCGGTTTTCTTCACTCCCCCACTATTTGGAGTGATGGTTGAATCCTCAGGCTGATAGCAGGCTCCCTGCAGCAGTTCCAGGTATTACAGTTAAACGTGATACCCAGTGGAAGAAGGGCCTTTTCTTCTTTTCTTTTTAAAAAACTTTCATTGTAGAAATTCTCAAACTAGACAAGAGTGTAATAATGAACATCTGTGTATCCATCACCCAGCTTCAACAATGATCAATTTAAAACCACTGTTGTTTTACCTATATTCCATCTTCCCTCTCCTTGCTGTGTTTTTAAGAATGTTTTTCAGAAGTCCTATCTAAAAAAAAATTCACTGGCAAGGGATTTGGGCCTTCTGTGATTTTCCCAGACAGGACTCACCTTTGGGGGCTAAGTATGGGGTCCAGTCTTTCCTAAAAATACAGGCTCTAGAGGTTGGTGGGTTCCTGGGAAGGGGAACAACAGGTTTTGTGAGGTAAGAAGAGAAGGCAATGAGCAGTATCTGCTCTGGGAACAGTAATTCATAACTTATTCGGCTCATCTTTATTTTTTTTTTTTTTATAGCTACTTTAATTTTTATTTATTTATTTATTTATTTATTTATTTTTGGCTGTGCTGGGTCCTCGGTTCGTGCGAGGGCCTTCTCCAGTTGCGGCAAGTGGGGGCCACTCTTCATCGCGGTGCGGGGACCGCTCTTCATCGCGGTGCGCGGGCCCCTCACCATCGCGGCCCCTCTCGTTGCGGAGCACAGGCTCCAGACGCGCAGGCTCAGCAGCTGTGGCTCACGGGCCCAGCCGCTCCGCGGCATGTGGGATCCTCCCAGACCAGGGCTCGAACCCGTGTCCCCTGCATTGGCAGGCAGACTCTCAACCACTGCGCCACCAGGGAAGCCCTCGGCTCATCTTTAATATTTGCTTTTTAATTTGGCTGGCTGATGGTGGCTTAGACTAGACTTTGTGGGTAGGATCACATGGGAGCTACATTGTGACCTAATTTTTAACCGGTTTAAAAATGCAGTTTCAATAACAAATGTATGTATAAAAGAAAAAAAAAATGCAGTTTCACCTTTTGGTGGTAAGCTGTAAGGTATTGATTCTTGTTGACCAAACTGACAAGAAACCAAGCTCACCCACTTGTTAATGTATAGTAAATAACTAATACACTTGCAAAAGGTAAACTATAGTCTCTAAAGAAGACTTAATTCGTACAGAATTAAGAGAAAGAACTGCTATTTCCATTGAGTCATGAAGTATTATTGATGTTTATATTATGTCTCTGTTAATTTGTTTCCTAAGTGTGGTCTTTTAAAGAATTATTTCTCTTGCTTTCAGTGGCATTTATCTTCAACTGGCTTGGATTTTGTTTATCCTTCTGTATCACCAATACCATAGCGGGAAGGTATGGCGCCATCTGTGGATTTGGCCTTTCCTTGATCAAATGGATCCTTATTGTCAGGGTGAGTGTCTTTTTTTTTTTTAAACATCTTTATTGGAGTATAATTTATTTATTTATTTATTTATTTATTTATTTATTTATGGCTGTGTTGGGTCTTCGTTTCTGTGCGAGGGCTTTCTCTAGTTGCGGCGAGCGGGGGCCACTCTTCATCGCGGTGCGCGGGCCTCTCACTATCGCGGCCTCTCCCGTTGCGGAGCACAGGCTCCAGACGCGCAGGCTCAGCAATTGTGGCTCACGGGCCCAGTTGCTCCGCGGCATGTGGGATCTTCCCAGACCAGGGCTCGAACCCGTGTCCCCTGCATTAGCAGGCAGATTCCCAACCACTGCGCCACCAGGGAAGCCCCTGTTGGAGTATAATTGCTTTACAATGGTGTGTTAGTTTCTGCTTTATAACAAAGTGAATCAGTTATACATATACATATGTTCCCATATCTCTTTCCTCTTGCGTCTCCCTCCCTCCCACCCTCCCTATCCCACCCCTCTAGGTGGTCACCAAGCACCGAGCTGATCTCCCTGTGTTATGCGGCTGCTTCCCACTAGATAGCCCACTAGCTATCTGTTTTACATTTGGTAGTGTATATATGTCCATGCCACTCTCTCACCCTGTCACATCTTACCCCCTCCCCAGGGTGAGTGTCTTGATAGCCTCTATCACTTTTGTCTCTAAAATTAAAATACATAAAATTTCCTATGTAGTTCACAAATGTTCATTTTGTGTATATGAGCTCAATTATTTTGAGACTTATTCTAACTTCTATACTTAACTGTCATAGTGATCTCTGTGGTGTGGACATTTTATGACTGTATTATATGAGAGCTTGTTAGTATGTGGAAAGAACTTTTTGTTTGTTTGTTTTTAATTAATTAATTTATTTGTTTTTGGCTGTGTTGGGTCTTCGTTGCTGCCTGAGGGCTTTCTCTAGTTGTGGTGAGCGGGGGCTACTCTTCGTTGCGGTGCGTGGGCTTCTCCTTGCGGTGGCTTCTCTTGTGGCAGAACACGGGCTCTAGGCGCACTGGCTTCAGTAGTTGTGGCTCGCGGGCTCTAGAGCGCAGGCTCAGTAGTTGTGGCGCATGGGCTTAGTTGCTCCGCGGCATGTGGGATCTTCCCGGACCAGGGCTCGAACCCGCGTCCTCTGCATTGGCAGGCGGATTCTTAACCACTGCACCACCAGGGAAGTCTCAGTAAGTGGAAAGAACTTTGAAATCAGATAAATCTTAGTTTGAATCTCATCTTTTTGTACATCAGTGTTCTAACTTTAAGTTTTTAAATTGTTCTGAGCATTAGTTTCTTCATGGTAAGCTGATAATAGCTGCCATTCAGTATTTTTGTGAGGCATGAACATGACACATTTAGAGTACCTTGCTCAGTTGCTGCACAAGTATATGTGCTCAGTAAATCATGGCTGCCACTATTGTGATATAGCGTAGGTCTGCCTAAAATCAGTTTTAAAACATAAAAATTTCCATTGGTTAGTGAAATTATCATGGACTTAAATATCTTCTCACTGTTTCTTTTTTCTTTTTCTTCTTCTTTTTTTCGTTTTTGGTAACATTAAGAGCTAAAAATTACAGTACAGGCCTTTGAGGTGGTTATGAGAACTCATCTTTTTTTCCTTTACATTCCTTCTAAGCCTTTCTTCTCATTTTCCTGTTGTTCCTGGAAATCACCCTCTGTCTATCTCGTATCGTTTACAAGGTAGTATGTAGGGAGATAACAGGAAGTCCTTTTCTTTCTCCTATCTCAACAGCTTTTCTAGCCCCCGAATAATTTTTTGTACGCATTGTACAGGCAGTAGTATTGTTCACATAATCTTCCCCCAGCTCTTTTCCTTTGCCTCTTGAAGGCCCCTTTTGGCTCCTTTTTACAAAGCTTTTCTCCTGATTTCTTTAGGTAAGGCTAGGAAAGTGGCTTTGTTAATAACTCTTCTTGAAAGTTCCCCACACATTTAAATGCTATATACAACTAATAAAATATATACTTTCTACAAATCATATATATTTAAACATTGATTTCTAGTTGAATGAGTCAAGTCCTCCTGAGGAATTTGCAGTAGAATCATATACTAATATGTCGGCTTTTATTAAGTGCTTCAGACACTTCAATTATGCACCTACATTGTCAAATAGATTAAAAAATTACCCATTATAAAAAATATTAAAACTTTGAATTTTATGTGTTTCTTCATTATTTTAAAACTTATTTTATTACTTCCCAGGGTTTCAGTAATCTTCTCAGACCCTGTCTCTGTTCAGACTAGATTATAGGATTTGGTTATTAAACAGTTGATTCTTGGTGGGACCTATGGACTGGCTTCTTCTAAGGTGAAGAGCCATTGTAAGAACTGCCCCCCTGGCAATTACTTGTTTTAATTTCATTTAAAAAATGTAGAGTGGGTTCCCACCATTAGCATAAATCTGTTAGGTGTTATGGGGCATGCAGAGATAGAGAGACAGTCCCTGCCTTTGCAGAAGTTATTGCTAGAAAATCTCAAAAGAGTTGGAACTAGGTAATGTCCAACATTGGTTATGTTAATAATAGAATTAATTACTATTATTCAAATGAGATTTCTTGTCTAAGTCACAGAACACAGAAAATGATTTGATTTTCTCAATTCTCCTAAAGTTATTGAATTGCTAGTATCATTCTACATTCATAAAAAAGAAATTAGTGCATTATATGCAACCTTTGCCTCTAGGATATTAGGGCCTAATCCTCTCTTAGAATCCCAGGTTGAGAAGGGGTTAGATTGTCTAGCAATCAACTCCGGTCAGTGTGATAAAGATGGGGACCTTAAATTCAAAGACTGGAGTTTCTCAAAGTTTTCTAAGGTACATAAGAGCGTCAAGTTTAATCACCGGGACTGTTTAGTTTCCTTTTAAAATACCTTTACTGAGTTAAGGTTAATATTATACCTGTAGTGTATATTGAGAATTGATATAAGAGAAGGATTTTAAAAAATCTTTTGTTATAAAATAACAATAGCCACCATTCAGTGAGTACTTACTATGTTCCAGGCATAATTCATTACAGGCACTAAATTCTTTAACCCTGTCTGTATCAGTGATGCTGGAGACAAGCCAGCCATTTTATTGATGATGAAACTAAGAATAAAAAGTCTAATAACTTGCTCAGTGTCCCACAGTTTGCATGTGGATTTAAATCTAGCTTGATTTCAGTTCAGTGCCTGTTCTCCTAATTCTGTACTGCCTCTGTAACACTGTACTTTGACTTTTATTATAATGCTCAAGGCAATAAATTTCCCTTGTAGTTCAGTGCTGAGAGAAAGGTTTTCTCCTGGAAGCCTGGTGTTTCCTTTTATTAGATAATAAGCAATTTATAAATTAACTGCTGCTTTTCTTTTTGTTTCTGAGCTGCTGTGAACCTCATATTTAGTGTAAATATCTTTAGCCCAAGATTCTGATATTATTTCTAAGGCTTTTGATGTTTCTATTATTTGTTTTAAAAGGCATATATATTTTATTAAAAACTGACAAGTCTTTTAGAAAGTAGACAGGATGTAAACAATAAAATACTGGTGTCATATTAATAAAATAAAATCAGATGATTTCTTTTTTTTCAAATTTAAATCAGATAAATTCTTATTGTTGGTTAATTTATTTTCCAAAATTTGATTTCTGCAGCCTGCGGTTGACCAGTCAACATGAGTTATTTACTTATTTTAAAAAAACCAAAAACACACCTTGGCTCAGCCCTATGACTTTTAGTATTTTGAAACACTTGATAACTTAGTAATGAGCCCCAAAGCTTATTAGTTTATCCTTTTTACATGGTGAGTTTTTCTCTTTGACTTCAAAGTGAAGGTAATTCTATTCTTCACTTGGGAATAAATAAAGAATAGCTGCAGGTTAGTACTTTTGGTGAAGAATGACATTGTTCTTTTCTGGTTGCCTCTTGTCGGGTAATATTATGTATTAAATATATTTTAAATATTAGAAATATGTATTTTAAAATATATTTAAAAATTAGAAAGTTAAAAATGTATTGCTTTGGTTCTTTATTCCTTTTGTTCTTAAAATCTCTAAAACCTGTATGAAAACCTTCTATTTCTAATTATTAATCATTTGATTAAAAAGTAGTGTAGTGCTTTCCTACTTTACAAGCTATATTTCCACAATTTTCTAGTTCTCCCTTTATTGTACATATTTTAAAGGTGTAGGAGTATGTGGGATTTGCATCTATGATGGTACTTTGAAATCTCTAATCTTTGTAATTTCTAAAACTCTAAGCTGAGAACTTAGATCATGGTTCATATATTGTAAATACTTCCTGTGAGAATAATTTAAAAGCTTTTAAAAACAGATTTAGATAACCTTTAGTGGATATGCTTCCTCACTAGTAACATTACAATTTGTAAGCATTTTTGTTATTACCAAACCTGTAAGATTTTTAAGCTTTTATGGAAATTACCAATGAATAGTTGGAAATAATTACCTATAAAGTTGGAGATAGATACATCTGAGGACAAATCTGCATTTAACAAACTCATTTTTAGTTAAATCAGATTCGGTTCAGAGACCAATGGAAACAGAGTAGATTAAATAAGCAGGAAAATTAGACTGATTTAAAAAGAAAACTTTTCGAAGATAATAAATCATCATGTCCCGAGTCTAATCAAGGAAAAGATACCTGTGTCCAGTATCATCAAACCCTGCCTTCCATCTGCCTGTTCATATCCTCACTTCACAGAGCATATAAACTGTCTACCACGGCCACTAATAGGAACTGTTGAAATGCCGCTTCAAGGTTCATTTAGCTGTTCTCAGCTCACTGTTGGGAAATGAATGCTGGAGCATCTAGTTTGAAAATAAAAAGACTCTAATGAGTTGGGGGTCTTTATGTGCCTAGTATTCTTGGCAGTGATTAACAGTAGGGGGTGTACAGAAGGTCAAAAGCTCTTCTTTTTAGAGGTCAGCAGAACATCCCCATCTGATAAGATTAAACTAATGTGGCTTTTGGTGTTAATATCTAAAGCAGCAGGTTGCTGTAGTGTGTTTGGGATGGTAGTTGTGGCTTTGAGAGATTATGAAAAAAGAACTGACATGTGAACTCCTTAATGAGAAAATGTTGGATTCAGATATATAGCACTTATCTTTCTTCTTTACAAGCAGTTTGAAACTATTTTTTGTTCCTAAAATATTTTGCATAAGTTTGTTTGCTGTTATTTTTTCTCAAATAATTATATGTGTATGTCATTAAGTATTTTTTTTCTTTTCTGTTTCTCTTTTTGTGCTGTTTTAAGTGCTAAAGATTATTTGAGGTAAATCATTCTGAAACTAAGACTTATGATTTTCAAATTTAGGTACACAAATACGGTTAATATATTTATGTTCACTCCACAGTTTTCTGATTATTTTACTGGATATTTCAATGGACAGTATTGGCTTTGGTGGATATTTCTTGTACTTGGTAAGTTTATTCTTAATGCATTTCAGTATGACTAATTTGCATTTAGTTTAACTTTGATGTTTCCTACAAATGTGAGATGTAAATATACTGTTTTGTAATTTATGTGGAAAAAATTTTTCCTGTTGTAAAATTCTCATATCCAAACACTTATATCATCTTGGCTATTCAGATAATTCTATGTAGCACTCTGGATTTCTGATTTAAAATTCAGAGCCTGTCAATTTACAGAATCAGTGGTTGAATGATAAGTCAATCCTACAAAACTTGAAAATCCTAAAATGATTAAAAAATAGTTGCCTTCAGCATTTATTTCGGAAAATATACATGCATAATTTTCTTTTAATGATCGTAGGAGGTGTTGAGAGGAGGATAGTTGGATATTCTGTCCATTCTTTTATTTTTGGATCATTGAAACATTCTTTACACTTTTGAAGTGTACCCTGCATTAATCATTAATCAGTCAGGCATAAGGAAGGGCTTCATGCCTAATGATCACAGTACTTCTGTTGAGTTTTCTTCTTACAAGGCATGTCTTTTATTAATATTGATGAATTTTATGGATTTCCGATTTTTGATCCCTTGTGTTTTCCTCTTTAGATATATGATAATTAAGTTAATCTTAAAATCACATTATACCTTTAATCCACATTTCAAGTTTATTTACTGACATGAAGAATACATTTTGTTTCTATTTAGGTTTAAGAGCCCACATTTCTCTAGTAACATAAATTTATACCAGAAAATAGCATTTCAGTAGGTGGCAGTGTTCTCCTTGAGTTTTTATTTAGTCCTGCTGTTGCATCTTTTGGATCTTTGGGGAAACAAAATCTTAGTGGTCGGTTAAGGTCACTAAAAATCCTAGATTGTTTCTCTAATAATTACAATGAAATTATTCTAAAGTTGTGATTTTGTTGGGGAGTCAGACTTGTACAAAAGTTTAGCCAGTTTTTTGTATTGTTAATTGTTTTCTGACTGATTCTGTGCTCATTATTGAGTTTCTTCCTTAAAACTGAAAAAATTGAAGTCTTTTAGGTATTTAAGCATACTGAATGAGATACTTGCTTATAAATATTATTAACGGATTGAGGAGTTTTCAGAAGGCAACTGTGAGACAGAGTAGAATGCAGAGGACAGCCCCAGTTCCATATCAGAGCCATAATCTAGCATTTAGGGGAATGTGAAAACTTAATTCATGATCAAAATGTTGCTCTCACATAATACTCAGAAGAGTGTTGAGCACATCATAGAATGCTGAGAAACAATAGCTGCTGAGTGATCGGTTTCTAGATGTGAATTGGCTTATTTTGGAAAATGCCTGAGCAGAACAAAATTTGTCTTAGAATCAGCAGCTTCATAGACAAAAGAAGGGATTTCACAAATAATTTTGGTTTACATTTTTCAGTAATACTTTGACGTTTGGATCACAATATCATTATCTTTGAACAGCATCTGGAAGGGCATGAGGGTAGAATTCAGTGTGGGAGTCACAAGTAGAAAGAGGATATGGGAAGCAGATGGGATCAGATTTAGGTGAAACTTATACCACTTGTTTAAGTCATTATTTGTATATCTCTTCTATCTTTCCTTTCTAATTTATTATAACCATGCTTCTTATTTTAGTGCTTTGATTATTGTCTTAGAATTGGGTTACAAATTTCAGTTGAGACTTTACATTTTAAATTGACAGACTCTTCCTCCTGGTGAGGAAAGTTGCATGCGTACATATCTTTTGGTCCCTGCCCTCCCGCCCACCATTACCTAGTTAAAAATTTACTGGAGTTAATAAATGTTGCCCTTAGAATTGTATGCTTAAGTATATCAAAGACTTAACTCTACTAATAATGGTGATGCTTTTTATACTTAGCTAATATTTTTCATCTGAAACTTTGAAGCATTTCACAGGCTTTGTTTTATTGATTACTAAAGATACCTGTGATTATTATAAATGATTATTAATGTAAA
The DNA here is from genome assembly GCF_009873245.2 of Balaenoptera musculus. Classification (NCBI taxonomy): domain Eukaryota; kingdom Metazoa; phylum Chordata; class Mammalia; order Artiodactyla; family Balaenopteridae; genus Balaenoptera; species Balaenoptera musculus. The sequence continues at coordinate 52,803,867 of NC_045802.1, forward strand.
TGTTTATTATTTAAAAATACTATTTTACAGAGGAGAACCCTGAGATAGATAGAAGATAGACCTCAAATCATAGATAGAAGATAGATCTCAAATCATTTAAGAAATCACTAGAGTGGCTGCTTCCAAAGTCTTCTTTCTTGATTTTTCTCAACTTAATTTTTATTATAAATTAGTCTTTTATTATTACTTGAAAATAATAGCTAATAAGTAAATTATTTGCATAATGCTCATATCGCTAAATACAGATCTTGCAGATGACAGGCACCTGATCTTGCTAGACAGGCTTATTGTTGGTTTTATCCCACAATTGTTAACAATTACGTGCATATGTTCTCTCTTGAATATATCAGTAAATATGTCTTAGTTTGCTTAGTAGTTATAGTAATTAAAAAGTTTGGTATAAAATGGGATTTCTATGAGTTGAATCAGTTTAAATGCATTAGGTAGCTTTGCTTTTTAAGAAATAATTTAGTAAGTGTGTATTTTTGTGTAATTTTGGATTTTCATGGCTGGATTTACTTTACTTTAGATACATCTAGGTATAACAAATTGAAAGAATTTGGGGGTGGCAGTAAAATTTTATTATATTTCCTTACAATAGAGTTGTCATTATAATGTAAAATATATTATGGAATGACTGTAATCCTACATGTTAAATTCCTTAGACCAAGAGGATCTTGTTTATAATTGTCTATCTAAAATTCATTGTGTCCCCTTTCTGTGTTAAGAACATAACATATCTGTATTATTTCAACCTTCTCAGGCCTGCTTCTTTTCTTCAGAGGATTTGTTAATTATCTAAAAGTCAGAAACATGTCTGAAAGCATGGCAGCTGCTCATAGAACAAGATATTTCTTCTTATTATAGAGGTAAGAAATATTAATATATTAACTGTTTATTCCTTTTGTATTCAAATTCACCAGATGCATATTAAATGCTTCATGTGTACTCATGTTGTTTACTCAAATTTAGCATAATTAATAGATTTTTATACTGTTAACAGTCACTTACTGAAATTTAAGAAGTTGTGAACTTTTAAGATAACTTCCATTTTTAAAATTGAATTTCATACATTTTAATTTTTAAAAATGTATTATGAGTAAACTGAAACTTTAAATCAGACTTTTAAATTTCTTGTTAAATCTTGACCACAGGATATATATGAAAGTAACCACCAGCACAGCATTTGAAAGCTTGGAAAACAAAATATGACAAAGCACTTACGCAGAGAGAATGGGCATTTTGCATAAAACAGTGTGAAATTCACATAGATATCTGGTGGATAAAACAAACAAACAAAAAAACAAATCTGTGATTGAAAAGCAATTTGCCATGCACTGATCTTAACAAACTGAATCAATGAATAAAAGTTGTGTGAAGAAAATAGGAGCTTTGTTACTATTTTCTTAATGTGTGCCAGTTTGTATCAACAACGAAGGCTGCAACTTGAATAAATGGGAATATAAAGAAATGAGCAGAGGTTGTCTTACTGGTTATCCAGTGAGTTTCTGGAGGCTGTGTCTATAGTAAAGGCATTTATTTATTGTGCAGCTAGTAGATCTTCACATGAAGAGACCTCATATCTCTACTCCTATACTCTTGATACTTTTAAAGCAAGTATCATACACTTCATTGATTTGAACTTTTAAAGTAGTTGAACTGCATAAGCAAAATGTCTACTAAAACACTTAACTTCTGGATGTATCTTTAAGTACAAAATGTTTCAAGTTGCTATGACTTAAGTATAAATAAATTGTATGGTTTGTGATTTGGTTGCTTAAATTTTATGCTTATATGAGTTTTATGTAAGCTAACATGATTTACTTATTTCTGCTAAAGAGAACAATGATTACAATTGCATTTCTGGATTATATTTAAATATCACTTTAAATGTTCCACTAAGGTTTCTTCTTCCCCCTAGAAGATGTCACATTTTCTCTTTAACTGGTAAAATGTCTTTACAAGCAGTGACCTTAAGAGTTTGTCGGTATTACCTGTAAGATAAAAGGCAAAGTAATTTTACTGATTTAAATGATATTCTGTGAATATTCAGTGTGATTACCTTGTTTGCATTTTCAAGAGTTTAAACTATAATGTAAATATTTTCTAGATGGTTAGAAACCTAAACTTTAGAATATATTTTGATATATGCTACCTTATGTCCTTCTTACCAAAAGGATATTATATACTTGATGTAATACTACTATAAGATGGGTTTTCATTATGCTGTCGTTTAGATAATTGCAACTTAATACATTTTAAGGCTAATTCTTTTTGTCCCTAGACTGCATCGACCAGACATTCCTTTCTTATATCAATGTGAAATTTCCAGATCGTCTGTAAACCTGCAACTTTAATAAGATAGAAGACTACTAAAAACAGAAGACAAATTAGTGAAGAAAAGGTAGAGCTTCAAAACTGAATGGCAGAGTGGTTTATGCTTAAAAGCCGTTTCTGTTCATTCTCTTAAATATTTATATTTCATTTGTTTTGCACAGTTGCATATGTGCCCATTTAAAAGATTTGGGTATACTTGAAAGAAACCGTAAAGTTGTAGCAGTAAAGTGCAGGCACATTTGATTAATCAGTGTTTGATATAATTGAAAGAGTTGAGTGATAAACAGTCTTCCAGCATGTAAATGCCATTGACTTCTGACCTGACATTTAATGTAATAAAATGAAATTATTAACCATGTCAAATACTTTAGTTTCTGGCTCTTAGATTTATCTAGTAACTCTACACATGAAACATCCTTTGTTATATATAAAGTTTTTTGAAACCTGCAGTGCTGATTATTAGGCTTTGTCAGATTGTTGAACCAATATTTACATCATTATTTAGCAAAACTTTCTGTAAATAACCATGCATAAATTACTTTCTGCATTGTTTTATTAGAAATTGTGTCTAGATATCTCTTCATTAATTTTAAATTAAGTGAACTTAATATATATAGAAAATTTGGGTGTTAAAGATAGTTTTAGGACAAATTTTAAGAAAATGTGGGTATGCCACATGTCCTTTATAAGAAAATCTTTTTTTTTTTTAAAGGGACATGACAGTTTTAGGGTTTCTCAAATGAGAAGCTTGGTTTTTAGCATTGTTCATCTTAGAGATTCTTGCAGGAAGAGATTGTATTAGATACTATATTTATTTCATTTAAGACATTTTTGAAAATTAATTTTCTGAATAAGATACTCTCATTTGCATTTTGTCTTTTAAAAAGCCAATAAAAAGTATCTTTCAATATCATTGTAATATTTTTTCCTTTAGATGTTTAGTTTAATTTAGCGAATAAAAACTTGTGCTTTTAATAGCTTCTTGCTTTCCGGTTGTAGGATTAACTTGTAAAAATCATTTCCTGAATTGAGATATGTGAAATATCTGTTTTCAAGTTATGGAAATGTGTCTGTGGAATATGGGGTGTGAGTGTGTTGCGAGAGTGTGTGTGAATATTATCACAACTGGAATCTATTTTACATTCATAAGCTACTACATTTTACAAATCATTTTATGTCTCATCTGTTTTCTCTTTAGTTATATCTTTGCTTTTGAAATGCAACATTAAAAATGATGGGAATTATCTTTTAAACTTAAAAATCAGTTGATACAGCTATATAGAACATATAAAATTGATTGCTTGTTTATTATTAGACACTGACTACTAAAAGATACATCTAAAACTATTCAGGGTCATTTTTCCATTTCTGAAAAAATAAAATTTATTATGCTTTATAACTTTTTTTGTATTTCTCTGTATTTTCTGATTTATTTCATTGTCTTTGATAAATAAAACATGTTTTGTTTTGCTAATTGAGCCTCCTATTTTCTTGTTTTCCCTCATTTATACTCCTCCCCTGCTAGAATTTTTATTGTTGGTTAAAGTACCTGTTACGCCCATTGAAGTAAAACAATAGCCTGGGGTAAAGAAACAAAATATTTGATTTAGTTCCCTGATTTGGAAATTAATTAAAGTTAAAATTTACTTAGAAGAAATGTGAACTCGTGCTAGATCTCTTTATTGCACATTAATTTTCCTGTAGACCTGTACTTTGTTCTTTGTAATAGTTTTTAATGAAATTAAGCTGTGATACATAGTAAGTTAAAATATCTAGATCATCTATCGTACGTCAATTTATTAAAATTTTATTTTTGTTTCTGTGGCGTTAATACTTAGTTTCTGCATGTGGATGTTGACCCAATGTCAAAACTTCACTTTTTGTTTTGATTTTTTTCCCCCCAAATCTGTAAGATTCAAGTGTGATGTTACCTGATCCTCTTTAATTGGTACAATTCATTGGTAGTCTTAAATCTCATCATCCAATCGGGAGAATCAGAATATTATTTTAAAAAACAACATTCTCTTCTGGATTTATCAAATCCTACATACTTCCCTTCATTTCCTGTGAGCTTGGACAGAATAGCTGCTGTTGTGTTTTGGAGATACTTAATTGCCTTGGCACTCTGCCTTAAAGATTGAAAATCAAAATCCTTGTTAGGGTATCTATAAACAATTTTTGAATGAGTGTGAACTGGAGCTCGGAAGTTAAATACAAAAAATATATTATATTATTTCTATTATGTTTGAATAAGCTAGTTATGGCCAGAAAAATCCATTTTTATGTTTTATGAAATAAACTGAATTTAAGGTAAAAATACATTTTCTATATAGTGTGTTCAGGATACATCTTAGGAATTTAAAATGAAAAGACAAATTCTATTATGGTTGGTTAAAATGAAAATCTCTTTTTAATAGAAAAAAATACTAATCTCTAGCCTTTTACTGAGTCTATAAGCTATATCCCATGCCTTTGAAGTTCATAAATTTTAACCTGTTAAGACAATAATCACTAATATTTCCAGCAAAACCTCTGATGACAGGAAAAGTGGAGTTCAGAAAGTCCAGTTGGAGAAAAATTCAGGGTTTCTTAATTTAATATAATTTTTTTCAACTGGTCTATATACTGTCCCCAAAAGCACAAAGGTAATGATAGTGCATCTGATACTGTATTTAACTAGAGTGACATATATATCCTGAGTTTGCTCATAACAGATCTGGTTATTCCTATTTCCTCACCTTATATAGTGCCTCCTCTCTCATAAGTGTCCTAATTTGGAGGAGAAATTATATGATCACCCTGTGTATAACTCTACACTGTGCTGAGAAGTGACTGCCTAAACCCACTGCCCTTTGAGAGAAGGAACTGCAGTATTAGGGCAGGAGTCACCTAGTCACCTAGTCAGCCCTGCCTAGACACCCGTTTTTTTGGCCTGTAGAACACACATAGTACTATATTTTTTTTCCTTTTTTTTTTTTTTTTTTTAAATAGAAGTTGTATTGGAGTGATTCTGCTTACGGTAAATAGTAAACAGTGAGCTTTTTGTATGTTTAAACTGCTGTTAATTGTTATTTTAATTGTTTGCTATTTAATTCTTCAAATAGTCATGAAATATTAGTGTATTATGTTCTAAAACCTCATTCTTGATAGAGTTCAACTGTTAGATGATAATGTGCCATTTATTATTGAATGTCCTTGCCCATATATAAAACATGTTTTATATGTGTTAATAAAGTTCAGTAAATGTGGAAATGTGAACCTGTCATGCATGTTTTTGAAAATCAGTTTGATACAATATATTATCACCACCTTGGCCTCACAAAATGTTTATATGATCAAATTTATGTTACATGAAAACAACTGGCATGGAATTAGGTTGGAGTGTGGGAACATCATTTAACTTGTCACAGTAATTTGTATGTTGGGAGATAGATTGCAGTTTAATTTTAATAAATGCAAAAGCATCAGCTTTATGAAGATAATTTATGTTTCTTTCTACTTTGCAAAAGATTAGTCGTCACCATAGATCAGACCTGCTTATGGGTGTGTATTCTTTTTTTTTTTAATTAATTAATTAATTTATTTATTTTTGGCTGTGTTGGGTCTTCGTTTCTGTGCGAGGGCTTTCTCTAGTTGCTGCGAGCGGGGGCTACTCTTCATCGCGGTGCGCGGGCCTCTCACTATCGCGGCCTCTCTTGTTGCGGAGCACAGGCTCCAGACGCGCAGGCTCAGTAGTTGTGGCTCACGGGCCTAGTTGCTCCGCGGCATGTGGGATCTTCCCGGACCAGGGCTCGAACCCGTGTCCCCTGCATTGGCAGGCAGATTCTCAACCACTGCGCCACCAGGGAAGCCCGGGTGTGTATTCTTATTTGGGACATATGACCTAAAATGCAACCTTCCCTAAAGTTATTTAGAAAAACAGAAAAAGCTCATTCCATACTTCATAAAAGTTAAGCAGTTAAAAAGAAAATGTTTATTTTGAACTCAACATGTTTGCTTGTTTTCACTTTTCTTTCTTGATGTTTTCAACTTAGCTTTCTTTTTTTGTTTGTTTTTGTTTTGAGAGATTAAGCTACCTGCTTCTAAAAAACCCACTTAGTTTTCATGGAAACCATTAAAAAAAAATTTAACAGCTAAATAGGGAAGAGATAGGGTTATTGCCCCTTTAACAGCTGAGGTTATAGCAAGCCCAGATCACACACTGGTTCACATAATCTTGGAGGTGGTTTTCTGCTCAAGCTTGCAAAACAAAAAGAACAAACAAACCCACTTTATATTACTTTCCTACTCCTTCGTGTTTGTTTTAATTAAATCAGTGCTTTACCTTTAGTGACAGCGAGAAGGGCCACAGGCCATCCTTCCTTAAAGCAGTTTCTTTTCTTTTTTTAGCTTTACCAGAAGCATAGTGAGATCAGCAAGTACAACAAAAGTTTGCCCAAAGCTCAGAAGAAATCTGGAGGACTCAGAATGTGAAAAGTAACAAATAACCTTGTTGGAAAGATGAACTCTTCAGAGGTATAAGAACTGTACTTGTGCATAAATCCCTAGTGTGAAAATATGTTATTTCTTTTCCATCAAACTTAGTTTTCTCAGCCCTGTAAATTCCTGCATAGTGATTTGGTTTGACTAACTATGGCATTTGGGCCATAAACCTTTAATTCCCATTTTATTCATTCAGAGAGAAGACCTAAAGACCCTTAATTGCTAGCAAGCATTGGTGACCACTCATCCTAATATAGTAAAGTGTGAAATATCACTTCCTAAATCCAGATTTTTTAAATGATGAGACTATGGAAAGCGTCAGTTCACTGAGATTTATGAACCTTTTTTTTTCAAACGGGATAAAATCAAACAAAAGTTTAATAACAGGTATACGTGGGAAAGACCCAGAAAAACTGAGTAACTCGCCAAAATGGCTGAAACCCTCACCTTAAATATCATTTTCAGCTGAAGAGTTATGAACTTTTAAGAGACAGCTGGGTCGTCCATTTCTCTAATTCTACAGGATCTCCAGAGATGAATTTTTGATTGAATGATTCTTTGAATACCTCTCTAGAGCTGTGATTGTTATTCAATATGGTGCATTATAGTCAACTGGGAATTTGGGGGAAATGAACATCCCAGCCTCAATTTCCAGAGGTTCCAGTGCAATACATCTGCCCCGTGACAGCACGTTTCCTTCCCATAGTTTGAAGTTGTGGGATTTTGGTCTAGTAGTCCTGGTGATCCCTCTCTTATCATGTGTTTCTCTCTATATCTATCTCCTTGTGTACAAGTGATAGAAAGTTACAAGTGTTAGGATCAACACGTAAGTCAGACTTCGCAGGGCAAGGAAGAGGCACGTAATAGAGATCTCAAACGGTTAATGAGCATTTCTGGAGTTCTTGCTTCATGACCTCTCTCACTGAGAGCCTTCTGGTCTTCTTGCCTTTAAACACACAGCATGGCTCTCCGCAGGGCTGTATCTGCAGGGCAGCGTAGGAGCGTTGGGACAGAATAGAACTGTTTGTGCTGAGAAGGCAGTTACTTTCTCCATAATGCCGTAAAGCGAGCAGAATTGGATTAATTACCATATAGTTGATTTTTCTCGCCTCAAAAAAATATAATGTTTTTCCACTAGTCTCTTCCCTTCTCTGTCCTTGAGGAACCTGTGGATGATTAAGAGAGGGAGCTTCGTGTAACAGAAAGACTGGGTTTTGGAGCCAGATTACCCCCGGACTCAAATATCAGCTCTCATGCAAGCTCAGGCAATTTGCTTAACCGACACACCTCAGTTTCCCCATCTGTTGGGAAGCACAATATGTACCTGAGGATTAGGTGAGATTTATGCCAAAGAAAAAGGTAGACATTATTATTACATCTTTCGGCTCAGTGTGTTTGCTGACTGGGCTGCCAGTTGGTGTTAGCAGATGCCTCCAGAACCTGAAGTAAGCCCTTGCCTGACGTGGGCGTTTTATCTGCCAGTCCCTTTGGAAAGGCTGATTATAGTAGCATCACGTTGATCGAGTGCTGGCTCCCTGTATCTCCTCTGTGGCAAGTGGAATGAAAGCGACAGTTGCCTAGATGACCATTGATTTTAAGGGGCCCCGAGTGGAAGCGCTCCAGCTGGTGGGGCAGAGGAAGTGCACACACGGTCTCCGGGCTGAAGCTCGGAAGCCTGCAGGCCAGTCCCTCGGAGTTCCGCTGTGAGTTGATGAGATGCTGTCACTCTATCACTGGTGACTCATTGCTTTCGCTCAGGGAGCCAGTGCACTGAAATCCTGGTTGGGAAGTGAACAGAAAATAGGTTGGTGGGCAGGTGGTTTCTGATTCTAGGATAAATTACTTCACCAGCTTTCTCTTATGAATGATGGGTTCTTAGTCTTGGATTTATTTATTCTTTTAATGTCTATGACTTTGAAAGGGAAACACGTAGATTGGAGTTAAGTCCCTTGGACTCCACCGTGATGGTAATTGGGGTCAGATATTTTTGAGTGCCTGTTCATGGTTCTTGAAGGGATGACGCTGTTGCCGCCACATGAAATTCGTCTCCTACCTTATTCCTCTTCCCACCTTCTTCAAAACGAGCTTAAATTCTCTCTCTTTGGGGAAGCCTTTCTCATCGTCCTGCCCTGACTCTGGTCCTCTTGGTTCTTAGACCCCTCTATGATTCCCGTCAAGGCATTTATGACACTGCGCCGTCACTGTTGATTTTTGTGTTTCTGTCCCCAGTGGTGGATATTTTATCTTATTCAGCTTTGCTTGCCTCCCCAGCACCTAGCACTTGATCTTGACAAATTGAAAGAATGGATGGATGGGGTGGATGGCATAGCTGCTAGGGCCGGGATCTGTGTGTGTCCCTGGATATGTAAGATGCTTTCTGCCCTTTAGCTCAGAGTCTAATGGAAGCAGATTTATAAACAGAAAAATGTGCTAACGTGAGATAGATAGGAACAAACATCATGGGTCTGAGTAATTGATCTCTGAGAGAACCAGGGCACCCTTCACTGCAGAGATGACACTGGAACTAGATCTTGAAAAGATGGAAGTGTGCAAGTATGTTTAAACATTTCATATTTTACCATCTCTTACATGATGCCCTTCCTTCTTTGCTACTTCTCAAAAGGAACGAATTCTCTTTCCAGTTCCCATGATACTGCACCTGAACCTCTTCTACTCTAGGTCGGAGTAATTTGCAGTCACGCCTGGCCACTTCCGCTGAGGGTAGGATCCAGGCCCAGTGTGACTTCATAGTCCAGTGTGCCCAGCACACAGTTACACCTTTAAAAAATCAAGTCCGAGATTCTCCACCTGTCGTTGGAGCCATTCACTTTACCACTTGACATATTACTAACTTCAGAAGCCAGCAATAGTATAAGCACCCTCTTCTCCAAATATACGGGTACAAGAAATATATGGAATCAATTGTGATAGCTCCTTTTCACATATCTCCCAACTCCCTCTCCCTCTCCAGAAGTAACCAATGTTAACTATCATATACTCTCACAGACGTTTTCCACATACATTATTTTACTAGAATGGCCCTGTGTTCTGTGATGTCAGCATGACTTCTAGTTTCATCAAGGTGAGATGTTACCGGGCACAATGTTGGAGAGAACATGCCTTTTTCTCTATATTCCAGGAGGCAGCTCTCGGGGGAGAGTATTATTTCTTCCTGCGAATGTAGTTTATTCCTGAGAAACCAAGGCTTATTTCCGTGGTCCTTTAGTCTCTAGATGAAGGGTGACTTGTGGCTTCAAGGCCTTTGGGAGCTGGGCTGCTCCAGGATCAGGTATTTGCAGCATTTAAATGTCCTCTCTTCTGATCTCTTACAGCTGTTTTGGTGAGAAATTCTCTGGAACCAGGTTATTAGGTGGAAAGGGGTTGGGGTTGATGTGGATAACCAGCCTGGGTAGGTTTAGAGAAGAACAAAATGATTCTGGGTTTAAAGTTAATTTTCCTTGCTTCAGTACCAAAATTGTGTCCCAGGGTTCTCTGGCTAAAGCAACAGATATTTAAAGCCCCTCCTTTCCTTTTCCCAAATTTTTCCTGCCTTGGGCTCAGGTGTGACATCTGGAGCTTAAGCAGCTATCTTGTGCCATTGAGGCAACAGTTGGTAGACTAAGTATGAAGAATGGTAAGGAAGGAGGAGCCGTGAGGTTCCCTGACATCATTGAGCATTGCACCAGCCCTGGACCTACCTACCTTCCAACTTTTTGCTCAATGAAAAAAATAAATTATTTGCTTGGTTGTTATTAGTCAAGTTTTTTACTACTGATACTTAAGAGCAATTCAAACTGATACACAGGCATAACTATCTGTTTCCCCAAAATTGACAGAACTGCTCAGGCCATCAGAAGCCACCAACAGGAAAAAGAAGTTACAAGTCTTGCATGCCCACAGGGTTACTGACCATCCAAGCTCCTTGCACCTGGTTTATTGATTGTCAATCAAGTCATTGCAACAGCAGTGTGAAAGCAGTGGGTTTACATCTGCTTTACTCTGCCCCTTCATTCTCTTCATTTTCCAGTTGGGAGCCCCACAGAGTGATGAACTTCTCAACAATTGCTTCTAGAGCTGGGCTTCGTGGAAATGTCAACAGCAACAATTTAACCACTGTCTCAAAGATCATTCAATGCTACCCACACTGTCCATCAACAAAACCTTGCCAGGGGAAGCAGGTGCCATTTTCAAATCTCTGCTTGGTAAAACAGCAAATGGAAATGCCCAGATGAAATAGGCACTCCCCTTTACAGTGATCCAGCTCCCAAATGCGTGATCTTGGTTTTTATTTTTAGAAATGAAACTAAGTCTGATTCTTCTTTTGAGTCAGGAGGGTTCTAGATAAAGACCCTGCTGCTCATACAGGCCTAAAGAAAACCCACAGTCTCCACTCTCACCTGCCCTGGTTCTGCCCTCCGGTCTCGTGCGAGGTGAAGGACCCTGAGCTTCACGGGTTGTCCACACCATGAAAGCCTTGCACAGATGCCTCCCCATAGTGGGTTTGCAGTGATTACTGCGGCTTTGAGTGCTGCCTCATGCTCCCCCTTAATATTAATCAGAGATACATTTTTCCCCACCCCAAATTCTCTTCCCCAGACAAAAATAATTTTTACCAGAGAAAAGTTAAAGCAATAAGAAGCCCTACAGAGATAGATATCTGTTGCCTGCTCAGGGTCCAGATTCTGAAACTGACCACACTCTCAACTCTGGGTAGAAAAACCCTGGGACTGTTCACACCTCCTTGTTAACAATGATGACCTCTTCCCTTCCTTTCCCTCCCCCTGTCTCTTCTTTGTTCTTACCTCCCTGACTTCCTGCCCTTTCTTCCTTTCCCCCTCCTCTCTCTCTCACCATTTCTTGGCTAACACAAACCTAGTTTATCATTGTCTGAAGGCAAGAGTAAAGGCTGAATATAAAATATTCTGCAAGAGAAATTACTTGTCATGTGAGCTTCATCCTGTGTATTAACTTCAGCCATTCATCTACAGGTGGCAAATCTCTGGGTCCTCAAATTCTGGGAAAATGTTTCCAATAATGCTAATATCGTCCATGTTTGTGAGGTTTTTTTTTTGTTTTTTTTGTTTTTTAAGATTTAATGTGTACTCTTGGAAGGGGTGGGAGGTCACCACTTTTGATGTTTCATCTGTGTGGAAGGAATGTAATTGGTGTAACTCCTGACCTCTTCCACCTCTTTATTAGCTCTTCCCCAGGGGAATAATTTATTTCGTGGGTAAATTTGAAATGTAAATACCTGGGTATGCTCTGCTCAACTTGTCTTCTTCCTCTCTGCAGCTAGTGGTTCACAGGAGTTCCAGTTGTGCTCTGTTCTCCAGGGATGCTCTGCTCCACCCCTGCCCAGGGAAGCCAGCCACGGTCCAGTACTACCTGGGGAGAGTACCTCTGCCCAATTCTGCCCAAATCTGGGGTTCCTCAGAAACTCACAATATACATCCCATTAGATCTGCTGTTGACTAGATGTCCCATTAGCTTTCTTCAATACACATGCCTCAAATGCAAGACTATCTGAATTCTTATATTTGAAGTCTTTTAGGGCAGGATTTTTGGACAGATCCAGCAGGCAGAAAATCAGTAAGAACAGAGCTGAACTCAGCACCACCACCAATCAACTGGATATGATTGATATCATAGACTACTTCATCCACAACAGCAGAATACACACATTCTTCTCAAGTTCACATGGAACATTCACCAAGATAGACCACATTCTGGGCCACAAAGTACACCTCAAAAATCTAAAAGGATAAAAATCATACCATGTTTGTTCTCAGACCACAGTGGAATTAAACCAGAAATCAGTAACAGAAAGATAACAGGAAAATCCTAAACTATGTAGAGATTAAACAACACACGTCTAAATAACACATGGGGGTCAAAGAAGAAATCTCAGGAGAAATTTAAAAATATTTTGAATTAAATGAAAATGAAAACACAAGTTATCAAAATTTGTAGCAAAATTCTGATGCAGATGTAGTGAAAGCAGGATTTTTAGTTGTATTTAGTGGGAGGAATAGGGAAAGTATGTTTACTCCATCTTCCTAGAAGCTGGAATCCTCAGCTGAAATCTTTTAGCCAGTTTTATTTTATCTAGAACAAAATCTGAAGAAACTGTACCATTATGAGATGACCACAATTTACACTCAAATTTCATTTAACTTCAAAGCCCAAATATTTTGATTTCAAAACAGTTCTGACCAAATAGGTGAAAGTCTATCCTAGGTAGGATTGCATTAAATCTATATAGATCTAGTTGGGAAGAACTGACATCTTGATAATATTGAGTCTACCTATCCATGAACATGGAAACTCTCTCCTTTTATTCAGTTCTTCTTTGATTTCATTAGTCAGAGTTTTGTAATTTTTCACAAATAGATCTTGCACATATTTTGCTAGACTTGTATCTAGGTGGAGGGAAGAAGGCAAACCAGCTAGGAACCTTGGGACCAAGGAGACAACATGGGGGTGAGTTCCCTGAGTTTTCCTTGCTTTGTATATCCCAGACATTGAGCCAAAGAAGCCAGCAACCCGGAAACACTAAAGGCCACAGACACAAACAGCCCCCAGCAAAACTCTGATCTCTCTAAAAAGGACCAGGAAAGGGCCAACCTAACAAGACAGAAAACTGTTAGACGATAGCCACTCTGCTGCAGCCAAACACACAGAAAATAAACATGGCTTCATTGCTACCTTCACCAACAAAGTGGGGAGCCTAGACTTGCATGCTTGCCAGGCTGTAACGAGGCACCCTCCCTCCACTGGGCTGAGAAGGCCAAGTAGGGAGCTTGCACTTGGGTGTCAGAAGAGGCCTAGAGGGGAGTCAGGACTTTCGCCATCCAGTGATAACAAGGCCACCCCTCCTCAGGGTTAGTGGACACCATGTGAGGAGCTGGAACACCCTTCCCTCCTCAGCAGTAATGAGGGGGCCCCCTCCTTGGGTGTCAGTGCAGGCCGAGTGGGAGACCTGGGCTTCTACTCTGCCTGCAGTAACAAGGCAGCAACTCCTTTTCCTGGCCAGAGAAAGCCCTCTAAAACAGAAGGTATTCATTAAGATCCAGTCTCAAAACATAATGTGAAACGTCCAGGTTTCATTCAAAAATCTCTTGTCATATAACAGGGATTTCAATTGTGTAGTTACTAAAAATCTAAACCAGGAAAAGTAATGTCAAGAAATTCTCATGTGACTGTTCAAGTAAGTATGTAATCTTATAAGTCATTTAGAGTGGAGAAAAATCCAAGCAATTTTAGTCATTGGCTATTTATTTTAATGTATCTCAAGAATGCTAATAGAAGCAGATAAAGCCTTATGATTATTAAGCCCTGAACTTGATGCTGTGTGGAAAGTATAAGAGCCAGAGCCCTGGTGATGGGAGCTTGGAAGGAGAATTCTAGGAACAAGGTTACCCAGAGAACTATGAAGTAGTGACCTTGAATTATGAGACTAAAGAGTCCAGAGGTACAATGGAGCCCATAAACTGAAATTTTTCTAAAAATACCTGGGAAATAAAGCTAGCAAGATTCTTGGAGGTAGGAATCATGTTTAGCTTTTACTGGAGAAGTGTTTTATGCTTTCCTAAAGAAGCAGATCATCTATTTAGTTGCCCATGTCCATAAAAATTAAAAATGCTTTAAAAGATCTTAGATGTTTCCATCTCTAGTGTATATTGTTGTTGATCATGCCACAGAGTTGGGGGTGACTTTTGAAAATCTTTAAAAATGGAAAAGATGACATTCTTTTTTTTTTTTTTTTTTTGAAATTCACGTTCTTTTATTTATTTATTTATTTATTTATGACTGTGTTGGGTCTTCGTTTCTGCGCAAGGGCTTTCTCTAGTTGTGGCAAGTGGGGACCACTCTTCATCGCGGTGCGCGGGCCTCTCACCATCGCGGCCTCTCTCGTTGCGGAGCACAGGCTCCAGACGCGCAGGCTCAGCAATTGTGGCTCACGGGCCCAGCTGCTCCGTGGCATGTGGGATCCCCCCAGACCAGGGCTCGAACCCGTGTCCCCTGCATCGGCAGGCAGACTCCCAACCACTGCGCCACCAGGGAAGCCCCAAAGATGACATTCTTAAGTAAAGAAAATAAAAAGTACTGCTAATTCCTTAAGTAATTTATTGTACATCCCTCTTCTCCTGCAGGTCCAGCATTCTTTAGCATTCACATATCTGTAAAAGGGGCATGAGGAATGAATAGTTTGCTTAATTGTGTAACCGAGTTTGTCTTCCTTTGATTCCTGAGTGTGTTTACTTAAGGGTAAGGAGTAGCTGAATGTTCATGGAGGGGCTCTATAGAGGGGTATTTGAAAGAGCAATGGTTTACGTAAGCTGTGGTTTCTGCAGACGCTTCTGCCCACCCAGAACGCTCTATCAAACCTTCACGCTTGTTCTCCCCGGGATGAGCCTTCCTGAATTTACCATATAAACTTTTAATGAGTGACCTATTTGCAAAACTCTCTTCCAGATTGGCAAATATGAGTTGATAGAAACTTTCTTCTTGAAACTTCTTTTTCCTTGTATTTCCCCTGCTGAACCTTACCAAGGTGGGAATCACACACATACACACACACATGCACCATACAGCATAAAATCTTAAGCAAAAAGCCAAACCAAACCAAAACCAAAACACACAACCTCCCCCCTCCAAAAAAAAACCGCCCAGCATTCACAGCAGCAGTCTACAGCACTTCTGTACTGTGATTTCAGAATGAAATGAATGAGGCACATTAATTTTTAAAAATAGTATCTACTTTAGCGAAGGTGGGCATTCTAGACATAAAACAAAAGCTTCCTATTAAATGCTAGAGATCACCTAATTGTCCAAGTAAGGACAAAGTGATACATAATGATACTTAGAAGCAAAAGGAATAAAGACTCAAGTTTAAATGTTGATTTAAAGTAAGCTACTAGAAGGCATTAATGCTATTCTCCATCTTTTAAGACAATTTTACAAATAGAGGAAATGTTTTATTACTTGTTCACACAAAGCAAATCCACCCAACCCTCAGTGTTTTTTCCTTCTCATTGTTTGCTTTGTCTTTCCTCTGGAATCTACATACAAGATGTAAACTAAATTCAAATCTGAATGAATGAAGACTAAAATATGAAAAAATGATTATTCAGTTATGTTGAATTAGTAGATCAGTCATTATTACAACTCCCCAAACGTGCATGTTTATGAGAGAGAGCCGCACAATAAAAACAGGGTACTTTGAGATTCTTTTTGTTGTTGTTATTGTTCTTTAGATACTTTTCATCTATTGAAACCCCAGCAAACAATACCAGAATAGTTTGACTATGTCATTAAAAGCTGTAATGTTCTGAAGAAAACCCACTCTTTTCCCACATAATCTTTAGAGAATAAGAATAAATACTTTCTCAATGAGAAACTCATGTCCCCTATAATTAGAAAACTTCAGTGCTCTTTTAAAAAATTCCAGCAAGGGCTTCCCTGGTGGCGCAGTGGTTGAGAATCTGCCTGCCAATGCAGGGGACACGGATTCGAGCCCTGGTCTGGGAAGATCCCACATGCTGCGGAGCAACTAGGCCCGTGAGCCACAACTACTGAGCCTGCGTGTCTGGAGCCTGTGCTCCGCAACAAGAGAGGCCGCGGTAGTGAGAGGCCCGCGCACCGCGATGAAGAGTGGCCCCCGCTTGCCGCAACTGGAGAAAGCCCTCGCACAGAAACGAAGACCCAACACA
This sequence comes from Balaenoptera musculus, assembly GCF_009873245.2. Classification (NCBI taxonomy): domain Eukaryota; kingdom Metazoa; phylum Chordata; class Mammalia; order Artiodactyla; family Balaenopteridae; genus Balaenoptera; species Balaenoptera musculus. The sequence goes on from NC_045802.1 coordinate 52,820,399, forward strand.
GCCTAAATAAATAAATTAATTAATATTAAAAAAAAGGGGTATCATTAATAATAACTAAGTATTAAATGCTTATTCTGTGTCAGGCCTTGTGCTAAGTGCTAATCAAATATTAAAAAAAAAAATTCCAGCAAAATTTAACATCATTTTATAAATTTTTGAAAAAAAAAATCACTCCTAATCTCATGACCTTAATACAATTTTCATTTTGACACTTTCCTCCCAGGTCTTGACTCCACGCAGAGTTGCCACGAATTTTCAGGCAAGTCGTGTTCTCTTTTTTTCTAAAAAAGGTTTTACCCTAAATTTTATTTCTATACAGTTGTCATAATTATCATTTGTAATAGTTTTAATAATCTCATTTATGGGAATTTATCACGTGGCAAAAATTCAACTGAAGAAAAAATTCTTTATAAATACGTTCATGACAGCTTTATATGTAATAATTAAACGATGAATACAATCATTGTCCGGCAGTGGTAAATCACAGCCTATAAACTGTATGGAATATGACATCAGTGCTTTTTCCAACAGTAGCCAAAAGGATGAAGATTCTGATCATGGTTCTTTGGTCAGCTCCAGGGACCCTAATGGTCAAGCTGACTGTCACAGCAGGCTGAGTAATCTTACGGCAGTGCCTTCTGTGTTATGTCTCGAACAAAGAACTTCACTTGACAGACAGAATGGGAGGAGAAGACTAACGAATAAGGGAGCCCCAAGGATGGCCCAACCATTCATTGGCCTGTAGAGCAAAACAGAAGCGAAATTCGCCCCCAAATTTGGCAGTGCTACAAGCAGAAATGAGTTGACAAGTTGTAGACTTTATTCTTTCCCATCAAGCTCTTATATAAGGAAGCACTATTGTGCTGAGCTGACCTAGGTCACCTGGCTCTGAAATCCAGGATAGGAGAAAATAACCTGATAGGAAAAGACACTGTGTGGAGGGACTGGATTAAACTGCATTGAAACCCTGGAGGCAGGCGGCCTGGGTAGGGCTGTTCCCATATAGAGCAAAATATTCAGCTCCCAGTGCAAACTGGAAATGTTCTTCAGCAGAAAGAGCCAAGGTTGTGACCGATGCCCGTGATACTGTTGCAGTCCTGATCTACCTCCACAGCAGGACTACATCAAATTGGCTGGGCAAATTGGAACGTTGGATTTTTGTTGGATTAGGTTGTCCCATTGGAAATATACTTAAGAAATGTTTTAACTTAACATCATATCTTTAACAAAGAACCCTCACAATATGTCAAAATTAAACTGAAAATAAAAATGAATCAGGGTTTTCACAAATAGGTTTGCTGTTCATCAATATATCATCAATAAACGTTCTATTTCACTTATTTAGGATAAGTTAAAGGAAAATGCCTTACATTTTGCCATACTTATTTTGAAATAAGATATCAAAATAATTGCAAACTTTTCCTTAGTGTAATGAGATGATAACCTAAAATATTAACCTATACTTCTTTCCTTGATCTGCCTGTGAGTCATACCATGCGTTCTCTAGCCAGGCAGCAGGGAAGGTAGTACTAAGTGTTCTCAGCGTCTGCTTATTGGAACAGCAATGCCAGGACTATCCAGCAAGGGTCTTGACTAATAAAAAAAGTCAATTTTAGTTTCATGTTCTCAAATGCACATATGACATTCATGGCAGGGACAGTAGTTGAAGATAAAAAGATTTTGAGTTGTAAGAAAATCAGTGTCAAAAATCAGAACTCCGAAGGACCCAAGTATAATAACCCTGTGGCACAAACAAGAGGCATAGAAGAATATTGGACAGATCCAGGTAACGCCCCAGCCCCAAGACTAGATAAAGTTGCTACAGTTGGGGGGGATGAAGAGAGTCGATAAGAGAGGATGCATGGTGAGGGGATACATGTAGTTGTAGTTCATTCCTTGATGATTTTTGCATCAGTCTCTCTTGTTGAGGTGTGCTACTGCTTTGGAGTTTTGGTTGCATTAAGGATCTATGTCAGCGTGCCACTGTACACTTTTCTATATTTTATATATATTTATTTTACGTTTATATATATTGTCTATTGTTTATAAGTATTTTGCCCTCTGTCTCCTCCCATCCACTCCCTTTAATGCCTGGGCCTTCGGCCTACAGCCTCTCATGGGCTCACTTTCTTCCTCTGTGGCTTCAGCTTCCAGAGACAGGAAAAGAGAGGGGTTCTCCTGGTGTGCTTTAAAACCTCTCTAGAGGTCCCTCAGAGATTTGCCCTCACATTTCTTTGTCATTCGCAAACCAGTCACTGACAAAGGCAATCTCATTATCACAGCAGAGGCAGAATTACCCAGCTTCCCCTGAAGCATATGGCTTCCCCAAATGCAGACTAAGGCAATTCTCTCTCAGAAGGAAGTGGAATAAGAAAAGAGGGCACTTGCCACACAACCAAGATTATGGTTGAGATGAAATGATGTGAGATATGTGAAATAACAAAAAATGTTCTTATAGGTTGAGAACTTTGAAACGTAAAGTATAGGATGTTTTCTAACTGCTAGCGTACCAGGTTTCAAGGATAACTATGAACAACATTAAAAGGATTAATCTTTTTGTAGACATGTTCTATAAAGAACTGGCATTTGAAATTTGCCTCATCCAGTACCCACTGTCCAGAATCCAGTGGAATGTAGGATTTATGGGGAGTCTGTAGCAAGAAAGAAAGTTCTTGTAATTTCTGCTGCTTTACTGTTGCAATAAAAAGTTGCAGGTATTAGACTTGAAAACTGAGGTGGCAAACTAAAATTTCTGTTCCTCCTGTGACCTTGGAAAAATAAAACTTAGGAAGAAATTTCATAAGATCTTCAAGAGGCTTAGGTCTCTCTCTATAAGGGAGTATTTTTCCTATAAAGACTGTTGAATTATTTTAAAAATTTGACTTTAGATTTTAGCTTTTCTTTTTACTACAAATATTAACATGAACAAAAATCTTGATGACAAAATTCATCCATTTGAAGTCTTCTAGGAAAGATTACCTTGGTCAAATAATTTGAACAAATCCAAAGCATTATATTATATACAGTAATTCTATAATTATTAATTGGTAATAGAAAGATCATTATATTAAGTATAACAAACTTTCTAAATACTTATATTGTCTGATATCTAGATAAAATTAGAGAGCACTTTTATTTTAGCAACAAGATATGGTTGAAAGATTTATGTTACATAGAAAAATATGTTATATCTGCTGAGAGTGACTTTATATTGTGGCAAAAGACATTTTGGACACATTTCTTTTACTTTGTACTCAGAGCTGAACTTGTGGACTTGGTAGGGTTATTGTCAGTATTATATATCCACAAGGTCTTTTGATGCCAGAGTAAAGAATGGAAAAAATATTAAAAATTTTATAATAGAGTTTTATAAAAGAATGGTGGCTGGGAATGAGGGATGGTGGTAAAACTGAGCAAACGTATATAACTTGTCCATATGCTGTGTCCATTTAAAATAGAGATCATAAAAAGAAAGAAATCAAACCTCTTATCCTCTTTCAGTCCATAGATTCTTATCTTTTTTTTCAAATGAGGAGGGTAGGTAGAGAAAGGAATTATAGACGGAGAAAAGACCCTGGGCAATGGTAAGAAGGTGAGAGAAAACAATATGTGCTAAAAACTCAAGCAGTTTAGTGTTTCTGTGCAAGAAGTGAGACGTAGGGTGTGATGAAAGAAGAGCGTGGAGACTTAAGTGGGACAAGTGATGAAGTCCTAGCACAAGAGATGGGAACCAGAAGGGCTGAAAGAGGTCAAAATATGGGAGGAGAGAGGAGGCTCCTGATGGATCAAGTTTCCTAATAGGACAACGGGTGATGGAGTTAAGATTCCAGATGGTGGGATCTCCTGGGTGTGGATGTAGGAGAGCTTGTAGAGGGTGAACAGGTACGCTCTCAATGCCATTCATCTCATTCACAGAGGACAGTTTTCCAAATTACGGTATACTTACTGATGGTAATAATTGTAAGTGGTGTCTGAATGAACATTTTGAATAGCTGTGTTACAGAAAAAATATCTTGGGGACTTCCCTAGTGGCATAGTGGTTAAGAATCCGCCTGCCAATGCAGGGGACACGGGTTCGAGCCCTGGTCCGGGAAGATCCCACATGCCACGGAGCAACGAAGCCCGTGTGCCACAACTACTGAGCCTGCGCTCTGGAGCCCACAAGCTACAACTATTGAGCCCGCGTACTATAACTACTGAAGCCTGCTTGCCTAGAGCCCGTGCTCCACAACAAGAGAAGCCACCGCAATGAGAAGCCCGCGCACCGCAACGAAGAGCAGCCCCCGCTCGCCGCAACTAGAGAAAAGCCCGCGCAGCAACGAAGACCCAACGCAGCCAAAAAAAAAAAAAAAAAAAATCTTGTATAGCACAACTGGGACCCTTCCGGCTGTTATTGCCGATAAATAAATAATTAAAAATTAAATGATTTAAATGATTTAAAGAGACATACTAAATGATAGTTCCAGGGTAAATGATTAGAGCAAAAATCACAAAGGTGCAATGTGAATGAAGGAGGTTGGGGAACCTCGCTTTAAGAGGTGAAGTAAGGTGTTGAGCGGAGAGAACCCAGGAAGGTGTGGGGCTGGAGGAGTGTGGTAAAGGCTTGGAATAGCCACTGCGGGGATGGGCTATGGAGTTCTAGAGCAATGGAAGAATTGATGGGCAGTGTTGTGGGCGCCGTACTCCAGCCAATCTGTGTGGCTGTACGAGTTGTTCCAGCAGCCCAGCCACCTGCAGCAAGGACAGTGAAGGCAGCATTCATCCCAGGATGGGGTTTTGCTTGGGAGGCTCTGAGCAAAGATTGAAGACGCAGGGGAATTGAGATAAACTCTGAGAAAGGGATCCCAGTGACCCACCATGTAGTGCAATTCCATTTCTGGGTATATACCCCAAAGACCTGAAAGCAGGGACACCCACGTGCATAGCTGCATTATTCACAACAGCCAAAGGTGGAAGGAATCCAGTGTCCATCCATGGATGAGTGGACAAACAAAATGTGGTATATACATACAATAGAATATTATTCAGCTTTAAAAATGAATGAAATTCTAACATATGCTACAGCATGGATAAAACTTGGAAACATTATGTTAAGTGAAGTAAGCCAGACACACACAAAACAAATACCGTATCATTCACTTACATGATGTATCTGGCGTTGGAGGAGGTCATTGAGAGGTTGTGACCGCTGGTTGACCCAATAGCTGGACCAGGGCAATTGGAGGCTCTTCACACCCTCCCCTGTCCTTTGAGTGTATATTTCACCCACTCTTCACACAGTGGGAGCAGTTTTCAAGGATGCAGGCTTGAGAACAATGTGATGTTGAGCTTATTCAGATGCATACCTGACTAAACCCCGTTAAGGATTCTATACACACTGTTAAGATGCTGGCGGGCAGGGGCGGACAGCTACTTGTCTTGTGGCCGCCAAGTCAAGCCTTGTAAGTAAATTCCCTTGCTTGTTAAAACTGCCACCTACCAATCCGGAGTGGGCTGCCTCTTTCTTTGGCTTCTCCTTGCCCTCTGGGTATGGGGGCCAGTTTCAGATTTCATCTGGGAAGCTCCGGAGTTTGCGATTCCGCAGTTGGTGAACCAGCCAGGAGACCGAAGAAATGGATCTTGGGAAAGAGGCATCTGTAGGGAAAATCCCAGGTTGGCCGTTGACCTCCGTGTGGGGAGGGGTGGCCTGGGTTTAGATGCCCGTGGACCACCGCGCGCGTCTGGGGAAGCCGAGAGCGCCGGCTGGCTTCCCGCGCTGGTTTGAGGAGCTGCGCAGGGCGCCCCGCGGGCTGGAAGGAAGCGAATGGCTGCACGGCGGGAGGCTTCTGCCGGACTGCTGGGTGGCCATCGATGCCCAACTAGAGGCTGAAGCTGGAGTTAGAAAGCGGGAAGAAGAGCTGAGGTTAGAGAAGGACTAGCTCAGGGCAGGCAGGCATGGTGGAGAGCAGGATGCGAGGTTGGAGACCTTAGGTGTGGTTTTAAAACCCTAGGAGGGTGCAACCTGCCACGGATGAAGGTCCGAGAGCTGGTGACAGAGGCTGATCGGGAAGGCTAAGAGCTGGAATCCCTGGGAAAGTAAGGAGAGTGAAGGGGAGGATGCTGTGACTGACAGTGAAACGGATGAAATGCCCCCTAAGACACAGGTGCCATGGGACCCCGATAGAAAGGAAAGCAAAAGCACAGCGACAACCCCAGTCAACAGGGCAGCCCCCAAGTCAGGACACGTCCATGATGAGAAAAGTTTCTCCCACTGAGCTTATTGGTATAGCTGCCAAGTTCTAGCGAAAGGGAGGGAAAGTAAACAGGCAAAGTTAGTGTAGCTGTGGGAACAGTGGCATTTTCATGACTGGGTAAGAGGCAGAGAAAATGAGCAACATAGCCACACACCCTGCCCTTCGGTGGTGCCTGCATGGTCCCCTGGGCGGGGTCACAGTATGTCCTCACTCCATTACAGGTTGGATTATTCTAGCCTGTGGGGAGGCTTGGCCCAACGAGCGGGGCCTCGCTAGGCACGTGGGACCCTGGAAATCTATAGAGGAGGTGCGATAAGTTCTTAGGGAGCTGGGAATGAGACAGACCAACCACACCCCTGTTTTTGAAAGCCCCGATCAGGCCACATTCACTGCAGGAATGAAGGCTAAAATACTCCAGTCCGCCACCAGCACCCAGCTTGGACACTGATATCCATGCTGAGCCCCTTGGTGGGCAAGACATCTGTGATGCTAGGCAATCCACTGCTGATCTGGGGGGAAGCTGACAAATCCTTGGAACGGGTACGGGCTACGGCAGAGACCCAAGATAGAAAGGGAGCTCAAAAACCCAAAAGGCTATCCCAAACGGCTGTAAAGGATCTCGTAAAAGTAACGCGGAAGCAAATGTGGTTTGACCTCATTGCTGCCAGGACCCACCTGAAACGCAGTGTTGGTCTCCTGTGGAAACCCTTAAAACCTGAACAGTGCAGACCTGCCCATCTGCCCTTACCATCCCCGATGCCCTGCCTGCTCCAGCAGAGGCCTCAGGGATAACAGTGCTATTCAAGGTGCCCCCTGCCATCATGCCCCGGGTATAGGATGCAGGCCAAGATCACCTCCAGGTGAGGGCCGTTGGAGGCAATCGGAGGCATCCTGTTGAGTTCACTATTCACTGACTCCCCCAGAAATAAACAAAAGGTGACGGTTCTGGTTGACTGGAGCCAAATGTACTCTAATACATGGTCACCCTTTGAAGTTTTCTGGTCCCTTTAGTGCCATCAATGGTTATGGAGGGCGAAGGTCCCTTTGACACGGCAAGTTGCGTGTTCTCCCCCACGAGAAGATGAGGTTTTTATCTCTCCAATACCAGAGAACAGATTGGGCACTGATATTCTACAAAATCAAACTCTGCAAACCTCTGTCAGTGAATTCTGCCTCCAGGCTAGGGTAATCAAACCAGTGCTGAGGGGTATGCCAAATGGGAACCAGTAAATCTACTGCCCCTGGGGAAGAGTGGTAATTGTCAAACAATGTTAACTGCCTGGGGGCATAAGGAAATAAAAGAAACCATCCAAGAACTGGGTATTTTATGTCCTGCCCTTAGTGCTCTCAACAGCCCAGTATGGCTGGTAAAAAAGCCAGATGGCTCATGGCAGATGATCGTGGACCACTGAGAACTGAGCAAGGGAATGCTCCCACCCATGGGGCTGTGCTCAACGTTGCCACCATCTTAGATATTTTGGCTGCTGTCCTAGGAATGTACCATGCTGTACTAGACTTAGCAAATGCTTTTTTCAGTACACCGCTGGCCACCTAGTCATAAGATCCATTTGCTTTCGTGTGGGAGGGGCAACAAGTGCTTCCCCAAGGCTACCTGACATCCCATGTATGTCATGGGATGGTAGCCCAAGATCTGGCCCTGTTCTTCTTTCCCACGTCAGAAAAATGGCCTGTTACACTGATGATATAATGTTAACATATGAAGTCTTGCCTCTGCTGCAGGACCTTCTGCAGACTTTACTGGAACATCTGTGAGGGAGAGGATGGGCGGCAAGCCCACAGAAAACTCAAGGCCCAGGCACCACTGTAAAGTTTTTGGGAGTCGTTTAGTTGGGCAAGACCCAGAGTGTCCCATAAGCTATGATTGATAAGGTGCAAGCCTGTCTAACCCCTAAGAAGGTGAAAGAAGGGCAAGCCTTTGTAGGGATTCTGGGGTTTGGGAGGACTTTCCCACCTGGCACAGTGCCTCTGTCCCTTATACCGCCTGGTAAAGAAAGGGCACGTGTGGGCCTGGGAATCAGAACAGCAAGCTCCCTTCAAGCAGGCAGAAATGAACTCGTGAAGCAGATGAAAGCTCTGGGCATCTCCCAAGCAGGCTACCATTTGAATTAGAGGCATGTGTGACTCTGGAAGGTATGGGTTGGGCAGTGAGGCAGAGACAACAGAAAGAGAGCACCCCTAGGATTTTGGTTTCAGTTCTGGAAGAGGGCAGAAACCTGATACCCCCAGAGAGCACTAGCTCCTTGCAGTGTACAAAGAGCTCCTCTAGGTACAGCCTCCCGTGAAGGAACAATATATCCTGGTAAGAACTTCCCTTCCTATCAAGCGGTGGGTTAAAAATATGTTCTGTTGGGGCTTCCCTGGTGGCGCAGTGGTTAAGAATCTGCCTGCCAATGCAGGGGACACGGGTTCGAGCCCTAGTCTGGGAAGATCCCACATGCCGCGGAGCAACTAAGCCCCGTGAGCCACAACTACTGAGCCTGCGCCTCTGGAGCCTGTGCTCCGCAACAAGAGAGGCCGTGATAGTGAGAGGCCCGCGCACCGCGATGAAGAGTGGCCCCCACTCGCCGCAACTGGAGAAAGCCCTCGCACAGAAACGAAGACCCAACACAGCCAAAAATAAATAAATAATTAATAAGGTTAAAAAAAAAAAAATATGTTCTGTTGACGTACCTCTGTCATGGCTTAAACTCCCACATTGATGAAATGACACACCCGTTTGTAGCACAGGAGCACCCTGTCCGCCAGCCCACTGTCTCTAGAAACGGGGGTGCTTCCAGGCCCGGTGGAGTATGTGGATCCTCCAGATGCCCCTCCCCGCCCCATAGCTGTGGCGGCCCCTGCAGCCCTTAGAGAGGGAGGGGGGGAAACTCCCACTGATGTCTGGCGTGCAGATGGTCTAGTTGGGGCCATCTGTCCAGACGGACTGCAGTCTCTATTAGCCCAACACTGACACCATCTGGACGGAACAGGAACGAACCGCAGCAGCCAGTGGGCTGAACAGGGCAGTCTGGCTGGTTCTCACTCAGAAGCCCTGGCCGTTAACCCTTTGCACTAATAGTTGGGCTGTTTTAAAGGGGTTAACCCTGTGGCTTGGACAGTGGGAAGCCGAGGGGTGGATGATCATGAATAAGTCCTCGTGGGGTCAGGATGTGTGGAAAGACACCCTCACTGTCTTCCTCGTCCTGGCTCATAAGGTGCTGACACCCCCCGGCAATCAGGAAGCTGCTGCCCTCGCCTGGGTATGAACCCTAGCAACTGATCCTTCAGTAGACACAGCAGCTTAGGGACTTAGAAAAAGTGGCAACCATAGCACCTGGGCGGGATGGCATATTGCCAAGGATGCCGGCTTGCCCTTGATAGACAGTGATTTGGTTAATTTGGTAACAGCACGTTCTGTGTATTCTAAACAACACCCATGGCAACTGCCAAAGGAGTCTGAAGCCGTTCACTGGAGTTTCCAACCAGGGACAGATTGGCAAATTGATAATGTTGGCCCCCTCCCTCTCTGAGTGAGGGCTCTAAATATGCCCTGTTTTGTGTGGACAGTGCATCTGGCCTAACCCAAGCTTTCCCCTGCTGCCACGGAAACCAGCCTGCCACCATTAGGGGATTAGAGGAGCTGAATACCACGTACAGATAACCTCATCAAACTGATGGTGATCGAGGGTCACATTTCAAAGGTCATGACGTGCAAGACTGAGTAAAAGAACATGACGCTGAAGGGAGGTTCCATCTCCCCTATGACCTGCAAGCAGCAAGGTTGGTAGAAAAGGAAGAAAGGAATATTAAAGCAGCAGCTTAAATGGCTAACAGGTAAAACCACCTTGGCCTAGTGGACTAAAGTACTATCCCAGCCTTTACACATTCGCATGAGCAACCAGTGCAGCGTTGCCGCGTATGCCCTGGGGACCCCTGCTGAAACACCCAACACTATAAAGTTATGGAAGTCACGGGAAACAACCATCGTCCTGATTCTTACCTTGGATCAACGTGCTAAGCTGCGGAGAACACCAGGTCCCATCATGCCTGGGAAAGGCGTTATCCACTGGAATTTGCAATGGGATGTCCCACTGGGAGGAATGGATTACTTTGCACCCTGGCTGAGGGGGAAGCCCTCATTTTTTACTGGGATCCTGTTGTCTTGCTGCAAACCGGACCTGCTGAAATGCACTCTACCTGGAATGGCACGTGCAGCACTGAGAGAGGGGAGAAGGTGCAGGTCCTCGTCTGCCATCTCCTCCCAGAGTTGCCTCCCCAGGCCAGCATGGAGGGTCTGCACAACTGGGTCAGGCGTCTAAAGCTGCAGCCCCTTTAACATCTAAGGGTCAGGCCACAAGCGTAACTCTTGTAGAAGGGGAAGACCTTCCCATACAAGTTCTTACTAAATATCTGGCTTTTCAACATTTGACTTCTGCTGCTCTTATGGTGCTTGGTCACAGAATGGGCACCTGATGGAAATATTTTTCTTCAGCGGGCCCACTTGAATGCCTGGCAAAGGAACCAATCCAGCTATTGGGTATGTGGGCAGCTGCTCCTCTCTAGCTTGTCACGATTGCCATGGTGGGCATCACCACCCCAGGAAGGGGATCGGAAGGCCCTAAAGCAGTGCATTAAGGAAGAGCAAGCTAGGACTAGCACTCTTAATTCATCTGATATCACCCATACTCACCCGGACACCTGGCCCGTGACACACGCTATCAATATGCATGGGTATTCTTTTTCTGTCAATTAAACTACACAGGCAAGCATCAACCTACTGACCGACAGGGCCCTAACAATTCCATCACCAGACCGATGGGTAGCTATACTCAGACCTGGGGTGCGTTCATGTCACTCACCCAGGTAATAGACATTTGAGCACCTGGGCACCCCTATGTTGGGAATAGAAAAATCACTTTAAATAGAACCAACACAATTGTACCAGGAATAAGGGATGGATATCACTGGAACTGTCCAGTCATTCTGTCACATTAAAGGATAGTGACCGGTGTGGCATTGACTTGTTGCACCGCTGATGCCCATGTATTTATTGGGTCACCCCCAGTGGGACCCAGTGGTTACATGGTACACATCTGTGGCTGCGGCTGCCACCTGGGAGACTGGGCAGCTGCGCCCTGGGTTTTCCCTGGGCACAGGAGAGAATCCACCCCGTAGTAACAAACATTGCCAACCCCCCTCTCCTCAAGGCCAGGTGCGCATGTTCCCTTTTCCACTGGTACAATCATTTGGCCACGATCTTCATCCCTTCCATTGGCCTGGAACAAGACTTAAGTAATACCTGGCAAAGCCTGTCATTACTGAATACTGAAATCTCTAATGAGAAAAGCTGTCCTCCAGAACAGGATGGCCTTGGACATTATTACTGCCGTGCAGGAGGCACCTGTGTCATTATCCAAACAGACTGTTGTGTGTTCATACCTGATGAGTCTTCTCATGTGTCATCTTTATTAAATCACATGAGGACACTAGTGAACACTCTGAATGATCTGACCCCTGGCCTAGGGGACTTAAAAATTCAAAAGTTTGGAGGATGTATAATATGTGACCTTTCGTGTCTGGCTTCTTTCACTTAGCATAATGTTTTCAAGGTTTGCCCATATTGTAGCATGGGTCAGTATTTACTTCCTTTTTACCTCTGAATACTATTTCATTGTATTGCGAGACCACATTTGTTTATCTACTCATCAAATAAGGAACACCTGAATTGTTGAAAATACTCTTTTAAAATTACACAGCATAAAACAATCCCACATAATGTATATGTGTACTAATAATGATTGCTAATATTTATTGAGCACTTACTATATACCAGGGGTTGTTCTAAATGCTTATATGTTTTACCCCATTTAATGTTCACTTCAAACCTATGAGGGTGCTGTCACTATTATTCCCATTATTTTTATGAGAAAATTAGGAAATAGGGAGATTAAGTAACATATCTCAAGATAAAGAGCTAGTACGTGATTCAAACCTAGGAAGTCTGTCTGCAAAGCCTGCACTTTATTTTTCATTAAAAATTATTATATAATAAAACTGACTTTTTTGGGGGAATATACATTTCTATGAATTGTAACAGACACTGCCACAGTCAGATAAAGAACTATTCCATAATACCAAAATACTCTTTTATATCCATCTTAACTGTTGGAGGAGGTCATTGAGAGGATGTGACAGCTGGTTTCAGAGATCTTGATTGATTTCAATAACTGGCCATTTGGGCTGCTTGTTTATTCTCTTCCTACATTTTAAATTCTCATTCTGTGTTTTAAATTCACCAATAAAAAGAAGGCCCTTGAAACCCTAGGTCCCCATACTTGATCCCAATAAAAGCAGAACCCTAGGCCTGCTGCCTCCCTTTCTCTACCCCTGACTTCACTGTGCGGCCCGAGGTGTGCTGTGTAATTTCCAGAACCTTTGAATAATAAACCTTTTTTCCAAAAAAAAAAAAAAAAAAAGTTTGGATGATGGAACTCTGGATGGAAAAATTCTTACTTATTTTGGGAATCATTTTCTTAATCTGCCTTTTCTCTTGCACGTGCCTATATCACTGCTGTGGTATCGGCCTCCAGTGCAGCCAGAGGGCCACCAAATGAACTAGCTCCACGCTAGTGACACCCCTTTGCTGACCGCTCAGGGCACATTGCGAAAAACGAGGGGCGTGTAAAATTGTAAGAGCAGGTTGTGAGGGGTAGCGGGTTGGAGGAGGTCATTGAGAGGGCATGACCGCTGGTTCACCCGTGAACTGGACCCGGCCAATGGGAGGCTCCTCACCCCCGCCCCCGTGCTGTGAATGTATATTTCACTCACCATTCCCACACTAGGAGACATTTTCAAGGACGCAGGCTGGAGGGAGCAGTGTGGTGTTGAGACCAGCCGGGTGCATACGTGACTGAACCCCCTTAAGGCGTCTGGATAAACGGTTAAGATGCTGGCGGGCAGGGCGGACAGACACTCATCCTGCGGCCCCTAAAGACAAGCCTCATAAGTAAGTTCCCTTGCTTGTTAAAACTGCCACCTACCACCCCGGAGTGGGCTGCCTCTTTCTCGGTCCCTCCCTGCACCTCCATGTAAGGCGCCGGTCTCAGATTTCACTGGGCTGCTCCTGAGTTTGTGAACCAGTACCTAGGATAGTCAAGTTTGTAGAGCCAGAAAGTAGAATGGAAGCTACCAGGGGCTGGCAGGAGGGAGAGCGGGGTGTTATTATGGACGTGGAGCTTCAGTTTGAGTTTGGGATGGTGAAGAAGTTCTGGAGACAAATGGTGGTGATGGTTGCACAATATTGTGAATATACTTAATGCCATTGAACTGTACTCTTCAAAATGGTAAATTTTATGGTATATATATTTTATCACAATTAAAAAAAACCCCAGACCATGAATGTATTAATTTAATAAGAAATAACCAACACGGTAACACAGTATTGATGTCTTGCAGACTCTGCCTTTACCACTTGAGCCCCTGAAACAGCCCTGACTGCACTGAGGGTGTCACAAGATCTTTCAAAAACTTAACTCTCTTCACTTCTCAATTGACTCCCCTCTCAAAGAGACTCAGAATCCGGCCTGGGTTGTGTAAATGATGCCAGTCCTTGCTCTGTATCTCTCCCTCTCCTCAGGAGCCCCAGCCCACTGCAAATATAACCTCCACCTCCTTCTTCAGCTACTTTTCTTGTCCTCACCATCACAAGAAAAGCCAGGAGATCACATGCCAATCAGTTTAAGAGGTGCCCACAGGGGTCACCAGCTCCCCATTTCAGGATCCAAGTTTGAGCCAGGAAGGATCCACTAGTAATAGAAAGACAGATCGTATTATTCTGAAATTAACTTTTTGCTTTGTGTTTATTCCCCTTACAGGAAGCTAGTAGAAGGGAGGGGTCTGACTCAAGTGTATGTATTCCTAGCGCCTAAAACTGTGCCAGACATATAAGAGTAGGCATTCAGCAAATTTGTTCAGCTGACCTGGGGATATTCAAGCCAGTTAAACCAATTGAACTAACATCGAGTAACCCCTGTATTACTTATCTATTGCTGTGTGACAAATTACCTGAAACTCAGTTGTTTAAGACAAAAATAATCATATATTAACTTTTATGATTTTGGTGTGTCCAAAATTCAGGCATAGCACAGGAGAGATAGCTCCATGGTAACTGGGGCCCCAGGGGGAAGGCTTGAAGGCTGGGGGCGGGAATCTTCTGAAGTCTCATTCACTCACATGTTTAGTGCTTGATGTTGGGTCACCACCTGTGGCCTTTCCATGTGGCCTAGGCTTCTCCCCAACATGGTAGCTGGGTTACAAGGGTAAACATTCTAAATGAAAGAGAGAAAGCCATATATTGCCTTGTATAGCTTAGACTCAGAAATAACATTGCATCATTTTTGTAACATTTAGGACAGTTACAAGGTGTGCCTGGGTTCAAGGAAAGGGAATGTGAACCCTAATGGAGGTGTGTCAGTGTCACTTTGTAAGAAGAGTGGGATGGGTTAAACATTAAACGTGGCCATCTTTGTAAATTACATTTGCCATACTGACTACAGTGGGTCAGGCACTGTGTTAGTGCCTTTTCCTAGGCTTTTCTGTAGAATATCTACTTAAGTTCTTTTAGATGATTGAATAGAAATCAACGAGAGCAACATTCTTTTGCTCTTGTTCTTCTAGTTTGAGTTCTCATAAGTCTAAAAAAGCAGAAAATAATTGGCCATTTTTTCATGATTCAAGGTTGATGTACTTATTAATGTGCATGTTCAACAAATATTGATTGAACACCAAAAAGCCAGGCACTAAGGTTAGGTGCTGAGGAGAGAGGTGAACAAAACAGAAATGGTTTCTGCCCATGTGAAGATTGTGGTCTGGCTGGTGATGGAAGAAAGCCTTGTGGCCGTCATTTTAGTTATGTGCAGAGTCAAGACAGAGTCAAATAATAGAATCATAGATTGATAAGGATCTAAAAGACTTTCCTGAAGGCCACCCTTCTTTCTTGGTAGGGCCATGTCAACCAGATGGCTGGCCATTCTAATTTTAAAGCTATCCAAGATATGAGAGGAAGTTTCTGATGAAAAAGGCTCATGGCAATTTAAGCTAATTTTTCTCTTATGTGGTTTCTGTGAAGCCACAAAAGTAGTCAGGTCTCTCCTTGCAGACACTTGTTACATATAAAGTCGTTTTTATTGATCACTTATTAGCTTTTTCCTTTTCTGGCTAACCTTTCTCAACTTCTTAACTTTTCTTCATGGGATGATTATCTATTCTGTAACCATTTAAATATTTTGTCTTCTTTCTGTAGGGAAACTCAGACTGTACACAGAATTTTGAATAAAGCCAAGAAGCCAAGAAAGTGAAAGGATAACTTTCAGGCCTACAAATGCTGTATTTCTGTGAGTACACATGGATAACACTGACTTTTAATGTGATACCACATTGTTTGTACGTATCTTGAAGTTCATTGACTCTTTGATTCATCTTCTTTGTAATGTGGGTTCCAACTCATGCTTGTAACCTTGCTCTAGTTTGTGCTTTGTTCTTTTTAAAATTTTTTATTTTTATTTTTTATTGAAATATCGTTGATTTACAATATTGTATTCGTTTCAGGTATACAGCAAAGTGATTCAGTTATACATATATATATATTTTCAGATTATTTTCCATTATAGGTTATTATAAGATATTGAATATAGTTCCCTGTGTAAATCCTTGTTGCTTATCTATTTTGTGTACAGTAGTTTGAATTTGGTAATCCCATACTCCTGGTTTATCCCTCTCCTCCTCCCTTTTTCCTTTGGTAACCATAAGTTTGTTTTCTATTTCTGTGAATCTACTTCTGTTTTGTATGTAGATTTGTTTGTATTATTTTTTAGATTCCACATATAAGTGATATCATATGATATTTGTCTTTCTCTGTCTGACTTCACTTAGTATGATATTCTCTAGGTCCATCTATGTTGCTGCAAATGGCAACATTTCATTTTTTTTATGACTGAGTAATATTCCATTATATATATGTGTATATATATACACCACATCCTAAACCAATCATCTATCAAT
The DNA here is from genome assembly GCF_009873245.2 of Balaenoptera musculus. Taxonomy (NCBI): domain Eukaryota; kingdom Metazoa; phylum Chordata; class Mammalia; order Artiodactyla; family Balaenopteridae; genus Balaenoptera; species Balaenoptera musculus. Next base: position 52,836,691 of record NC_045802.1, read on the forward strand.
AGGCACTTGGGCTGTCTCTGTGTCTTGGCTATGGTGAACAGTGCTGCTATGAACATCGGGGTGCATGTATCTTTTTGAATTAGAGTTTTCATCTATTCAGGATGTATGCCCAGGAATGGGATTGCTGGATCATATGGTTTGTGCTTTGTTCTTAAATGTCCATGTTAATCCCCACCATCAGAATTAATACCTTAATTGAAATCAATGCTGGGATCCTGTTTTCTTGTTTTGATACTTTAAATATTTTAGCATCCTTTCTGACCTAGCTTTGAATGTTTGAATTTAATGCGTTTAGAGAAAGCTGTTAATAAACACCCTTGGAACTAGTTTCATTCATTCAGCATTATTGAGCACCTACTATGTGCCAGCCACTGTGCAAAGTGGTAGGGGTCAAACGCTCAGCAAAACCAGGCATGGTCCCTGCTTTCTCAGAATCTAGTGTCTGGTCAGGGAGCTAGACTTAATTAACTGAGTTACATACCAAAAAAATGCTTGCTTAATAAGAGACAGAACTGTGTGCTGTTATAGAAAGATGTTAGGCAGAGATATTCAGGCATTTTAGTCAAGTGAAATTTTAATTTTTGAACAGTTTTAGATTTATAGAAAAATTGAGACAATACTACTGAGCATTCTTATCTACCTGGCACACAGTTTCTCCTATTGTTAACATCTTACATTAGCATGGTATATTTGTTACCATTCATGCACCACTATTGATACATTATCATTAACTGAAGTCCATAATTTATTCAGATTTCCTTAGTTTTCACCTCATGACCTTTTCCCGTCTAGATTTTGTCTAGAATACCACAGTACATTTAATCATCATGTCTCCTTAGGCTCCTCTAGGCTGAGACAGTTTCTTAGACCTTCCATGTCTTTGCTGACCTCGACAGTTTGGAGAAGGTGGTGGTCAGGTGTTTGGTCAGGTGTTTGTAGAATGTCCCTCAGTTGGAATTTGTCCGCTGTTTTTCTCACGATTGGACTGGGGTGGTGGGTTTTTGGGAGGCAGACCACAGAGGTAAAGTGCCATTCTCATCACATCCAATCAAGGGGACATACTATCCCTGTGACTTATCAGTGTTGATGTTGACATTGACCACCTGATGGCTGAGGCTGTGTCAGGTTTCTCCACGGTGAACTTACTCTCACGATCCCACGCCGTGCTCCTGGAAGGTCGTCACGGTGCTCAGCCCACACGTACGGAGTGGGCAGTATGTGCCACCTCCTTGAGGGCAGAGCAGCTCCGTAAATTATTTGGGAATTTTTCTGCATGACGGGTTTGTCTTTTCTCCCCCAGAAAGTTTCTTTGAATAACCAGCTTTGTCATTTGCCAGCCACGTGACCTCTGGCAAGCTGCTTTACCTTGATGAATTTGTCTCCTTATGTTTAAACTCTGTCTTCTTCACATAAGTTTTTGAAATATGGAAGTCCAGAATGCTTTGTGCTTTCTGAACTGTTACTATACGAGGGCTTTAGTCGTTGTTTCTCTTAGTTCATATTTCTCGTCGCCCGAGAGAGCCTTTCCTGGAGGCGACCCGTGGGCTGCTTTCTCCCGGCTGTTGGGGAGGAACTGTGGTTTCGGGGCGTGGCTGCTGGTCGGGGACACAGACCCTCGGGCCCTGGTTGGCAGTTCTGCATATCTTGAAATTTCTTACCTTTCTGCCAGGAAAGCTCCGCACCTGGGTGATGGCTGTGGTTAAAATTACCCAACAGAAAGCTGTTTAGGGCTGTTAACCAGGTCCGAGGTATGAGGAAGAGAAGGGCTTTTTCTAATCAGGGAACAGGCAGGAGGTCAGGAGCATTTTGGTCCCAGGATTTCAGTCGAGGTTCCCTTCCCTACTACTCTTTGGGGCATCCTCTCTCTCTTTGCTTCTCCCTCACACTCTCTTAGGAGTATTTTTGGTTTCAGTTCTGTGCAAGTTCCTCACGCAGTTGCCCGCTGTGATTAGGATGATTGTCTTTATAAAAGACACTTGAAAGTCAGGTTGGAACAAGGCACGCGGCACGGTCTCTGCAGAGGATGTGAAGCGTGTTGACTGGAAGCCTGCCTGCCAGGACAAGATCCCTCTGCGAACACGGCACACAATCTGCTATTGTCTCCGGGGATAAGACGGTGCCAATAAAAAATGCAAAGTCCCAGCCAAGAGGAGGAATACTGCCTTAACTGCTTCACCACTAAAAGTCATTAGGGGAAGGGAGAGAGAGAGCAAAACCCCTGTCCTTGGTTTTTAGCATGCAAAGACACCCAGAGCACAGACGTGAGTGACCAGGGCAAAGCCCGTCGCCTGTCCTGGTACCGTGGAGCCAGTGGTTCCCTCCCAGGTTGGCACCTGTCGGCATCAGAGCTCCTCTCTCCGTTCGGAGCCTTTCTGATGCTGCCAGTGGGGAAAGCCAGGGGCCCCCTCACTTTCCTTTCTGCCTGCTTGTCTTGGTCCCAGAAGCTGTTACCTCAAGGATATCCCTGTGCCAGGACTTGGTCTGCATATCCCTTATGCAGACTGCCAGGTTGGCAGTATTTTGGGAAATACTGGCTTCAGCCACTAAGTGGGTACAGGACTGAGCCTCTGGGGCAATGGTCAGAGTTCCCTCCTCTTCCTCAGAACAACAGCCTTCAGAGGAGAGATTTCTGAGTCAAAGATGCTTAGCCAGGTCCCATTCTAGTTTCATGCACTACAAGTTTGTCTGTGATGCTTTATGAACTGTCCGTGGTAAAGGGATGTGCAAACCTGCTCTGGTTTTAAAGTTTGGGTCTGATCATTTCCATATCCGAATCACAGCTGGGTCTGGTTCCATGATGGCTTTTTTCCTTCTAGTTCTCTCTCTCGAGTGTGTCTGCTCATCTTCCAGGGAAGGCTGGACCTCACATGTGAAAAACTGTACAAGGGCTCGAAGATGTTCTCTTTCTTCAGAGAGAATTTCTTTAGATTCTGGAAGGCAGGTGGTAGACAAGCAGATCACCTTAAACCAGTTAGGGAACAAGCTGATTTGGGGCCGAGTTCCAATCTTTAAGGCGTCTCTACTTGGGGTTTGCCCTTACTTGAAGGTGTAGGAAATCTCACTTGAAACCCTGAAATGTTTGCCTGGGCACCTCCACGTTGGCAGCCCCCATACTCTTTTTTTTTTTTTTTTAATCTCCCAGTGCAGCAAGACTGCCAATAGCTCTGCTCAGTGTTTCAGCCGCTTAGCAAAGCGCCTTCTGGATCTGCTTCCTCATCTCTTGGCCTGCACCACAGACGAACGGGGGAGCGTCTCAGGAGCAAAAGCGGCTTATTTTCCCGTGTTTCCCTTCTCTCTGGGATCTTGGCTCCTCACATCTCGGGTCTCCTGATGGTCTCGAGCTCCCGTTGTTGACTCTCCTGTCCCATGAGACTGTTCACGGTTGTGCTCAGTTTCTTTGTATCTCAGCAGCCACTTTCTCCCCAGCTTCTCAATTAACTTTCCTTCTGCCAAGGATCTTGACCCCCTCAAGCTTTTGGCTACTTTCGTAGTCCTTCAACATAATTAAATAGGGTGTGTGTGTGTGTGTGTGTATGTGTGTGTGTGTGTGTGTGTGTGTGTTGTCCGGCTTTTCTGGTTTGATAGAACTGGTCTGCTGTCAGCCAGATAGCAACATCCTGCCCTTGTTTTAAATGCCACTGGTGGAAACATTCTACACTTTCCCTTTCTTCTGCCTTGTTTTAAGCCTTTAGTTTTAACCCAAGGAACCAAAAATATACTTGTTTGACTTTACTCATAGCTTAAATGTAACAGGTCTCATCTTTGGGATTGTGGACGTGTTTCTAAAGGACAGGAGTCCATATTTCTTGCTTCTCCCATTGTGACCTACAGGTTAAGTACTCTAGAATAAAAGCATTTTATAGTTACCATCCTACTGGTGAGAACTTCCCACTCCCTGGGAATCCAGCTTAATCATTCGGGGTGTCAGCCAGACAGAGATTTCCTGCCTGACACAGAAGAGACCATCTACATCTCACTTGAGACAAAGGAGAAAGGAAGCCAAAGGACAGATCTCCTTCAGTTTCTTCAGCTCTAAAATGAATAGGATGATACCAGATGATCTTAAAGTCCCTTCTGTTGGTGAGCCCACCTTCATTCTTTGGTTCCTTTATTAAGGATTTTGTTGATGTCTGCATTTTTGTTTCCCCTGGCTGTTCACATGTTCAGTGGTACTGTAGTCTGGGTTTTGACGTCTGCATTAATTCTGTGCATCACTATCTGAGTTTCTTAGGGCTACCATCACAAACGACCACAGATTGGGTGGCTTAAAACAACAGAAATTCATTCTCTCACAGTTCTGGAGGCCAGGAAGTCTGAAGTCAAGGAGTCAGCAGGGCTGGTTCCTTCTGCAAGCTGAGGGAGAACCATCCCGTGCTGCCCTCTTAGCTCCTGGGGGCAGCTGGCAGTTCTTGACTTTCCCTGCCTTATAGATGCATCACTTCAATCTCTGCCTCCACCTTCCCTCTGCCACCTTCTCTGTGTCTCTACATCTGCTCCTCTTATAAGGACACCAGTCCTTGGACTTAGGGCCCACTCTGAATCCAGGTTGACTTAATCTCAAAATCCTAACAAAGACCCTATTTCCAATTGGTCACATTCTGAGATTCTGGATAGATGTGAATTTTTGGAGAGCACTATTCAACCCTCTTTAACCACCGAAATCAATCTTAAAGCAACAAGCTTTATGAGGCAGGAATTATGTATGTCTTGTTCACCGCAGTATCCTCAATGCCCAATTCAAGGCATTTAATATTTACTGAATAAAAGAATGAATAAAGTGGGGCTTCCCTGGTGGCGCAGTGGTTGAGAGTCCGCCTGCCAATGCAGGGGACGCGGGTTCGGGCCCTGGTCTGGGAAGATCCCACGTGCCGTGGAGCGGCTGGGCCCGTGAGCCACAACTGCTGAGCCTGCGCGTCTGGAGCCTGTGCTCCGCAGCGGGAGGGGCCGCGATAGTGAGGGGCCCGCGCACCGCGATGAAGAGTGGCCCCCGCTTGCCACAACTAGAGAAAGCCCTCGCACAGAGGTGAAGACCCAACACAGTCAAAAATAAATATAAATAAATTAATAAAAAAAAAAAAGAATGAATAAAGTGGAAACAGGGTCTAAGCGGTAGGAGCTCAGTACATGTGGCCAGCTGTGTTCAAATTAAGATGTCATCATGGGCCAATCTTCTATGGTGCTTGCTTTTTGTGAGTTTTTAATGTATTTCTACAGGTTTTATGCTCCACTGGGTGGATGGAAATGCAGTCCCTTAGTGAAAAGTGTACTACTTTGCAGTCTACTTAAAAAAAATTCATCTTTATATTATTTCCTTACTTTTACTTTCTTTTATTCTTATTTCTCTTTCTTTTGTTTCCTTCCTATTTTCTGTTGGATTAGTTTACTAGCACCAGTTACAAGTCCTCTGTTTTCTGCCCAGTTCTCCTTCCTTTTCAACTCTTTTTTTCCTTTTCTCAACTCCTTTAATTGTGCTTTTAAAATATACATATACACACTGACATATACACACTACTATATATATGTATATGTAAACACATATATATGACATATGCACACTACTATATGTAAATAGGTAACTAATAAGGACCTACTGTATAGCACAGGGAACTCTACTCAATACTCTGTGATAACCTATATGGGAAGAGAGTCTAAGTAAGAGTGGATATATGTGTATGTATAACTGATTCACTTTGCTGTACAGCAGAAACTAACACAACATTGTAAATCAACTATGCTCCAATAAAGAGTAAAAAATTAAAAAATATAAATGGGTGTGGAATGTAAATAAATAAATAAACAAATAAACATATATATATATATATATAAAATAAATATATATTTCAATAAGACTTAGATGAAAGGAATCCCAAATGTTTAGGTAGATTCTAATCTGAAAAAAAGAGAATGATACTTACTGATTTTATAACGTTTCCCTGAAGAAAGAAGTAGCTCATTTTGTATTTTAAATTAGTCATCAGAGGAAAAGAATTCCATGTTTTCCAGCATCCAGTCTTTTAAGGTATTACTGTCTGCGTCGTTTCTAAGTATTAAACTAGGACATAATGAGGGAGGCGACATTATACATAATAAGCTGCTAGCCATCCAACTAAGAAATCCTTTCTCACGCTATTTCCTGCAGGGTGAGATTGTACGGATGCCTGCAAACGTAACTTGCCGCACTGTTTGAACATCCCTATTACCTTTCTGAGCTTCAGATCTAGTTCTTTGATTTGTTCTCTCAAGCTCCTTAAGGCTTCTTCTGTGCCAGTTTGGATGGTATTTAGGAATCTGGATGAATATGCTCATTATCTAATACAAAAGTGACATAAAACACTCCTGCCACGAACTCTGCCACATAACCATACCCTGCTGAACTCCCGTGATTCATTCGGTACTAGATTAATAGCATTTATGTTATTCATAGATCTCAGTTGACCTTGATCTGCTAGAAACTCCCGCCTTTTTATCTCTGTTCCATACTGGGGAGGTTTTGTCCCACACGAACAATGGTTCTTTTGTACATCAAAGCACGTGCCCCGCACCCCGGCAGCATCTCGAGTTTTAATTTTCCTTGCATGCATAATATGTATCTCTCCTCTGTTCAAAGTCTGTTACTTCTTACCTATGTTTAATTGATGGATAATAGAATTTTCTATTTATTTCGCAAACGAAAAGTACTTAAAAATTAACCTTTCAGTATCTGAATAATAAAAAAAAGACTGCAGCTTTGTGAATGAAAATGTTCACAAAAGTGATTTTGTCTTCTCTTTTTCAAATTTAAAAAATGCAGAGAAACACAGAGATTAAGTCTCACATATCTCTGTTTGTCCAGCATCGCTCAAATAACAGTATTTATTTGTCTCGGAAAACAAGAGTTTTAAACACACTGAAATATCTGTATTTAGGTTGAGTATTAAATATATATATAAACACACACGCACACAATCTTTCTATGGGAAAGATACAGACATTGAATGAAGGTTTGTGGGCAATAGCTGAGGGTTTAATTCAGTGAGTCAATTCTGCCATTCCTTTTAGAAAACGTCTTTGAAAAGCACTTACCAAAAACCAAACAAATAGGCACAAAACAAAACAAAATCTAAAAACAAAACCCTCATAACACAGGAATTACTCTGTAACGTGAATCTTCCCTACTCTCAACAAGATACCTTAATTATAAAGTACCCTCTTTAGTGGGATGAATTGGGAGATTGGGATTGACATATATACACCAATATGTATAAAATAGATAACTAATAAGAACGTGCTGTATAAAAAAATGAAATAAAGTTCAAAAAAAAATAAAGTACCCCCTTTAATTAGCTTACTTTTTTGTAATCAGCGAACACTTACCTGGTATGTAGTAGTTCTGTGTAAAATATTTGTTCTCCAGCAATTATTCTAGTGGCAGCAGTAGGTGGGTAAAATCTTCTAAAATTTTCTTTCAAGGAGTCCAATTCAGAGTGTTCAAACAGTCTCTTGTTTTCACCTGTGGATTCAAATTTTTATTAACTTATTGAATGTATTTATTGTTCTGGTATATTACTTCTCTGTGAGAAGGCATAACTATTTCTGATAGCAAGATGTGTAGTGAGAATTGTCTACCTTACTTAAGAAAAATTATCCGAATTCTTAAACTTTAGTGTGAATATATGACACCTGGGTAGCTTTTTACTAATGCAGATTCCTGGGTCCTGTCTTGAGAAATGATGATTCAGTAGATCTGGGGGTAAGGACCCAAGTCTGTGTTTTAAGAAATCAGCCCTGTTGATTCCAGTGTGCTGAGCTATAGATCATATTTTGAGAAACATTGTTTTAAAATATTATGGAGCAAGGAGCTTGGTTCTATTGCTGGGGAACTTAGAGTCCGCAGGTTTGAAGGATGCAATAGAAATGTATTCTGGAATGCTAATGTGTACCTGGAGATGAAACAAAGATACATAAAATATATAAACCAGGTAAAAGAAATATTTCACAGGTCTGGCTTTTAATACTTTGCCAAAAGTAGGAAGGGAGAACCCTTGCAGGGACTGATGTTGAGGGTGGTATGGAATGCAGAATGTTGGCTGAGCTGAAGGTGGTAGGGCATTTTCCTCTTTACCTCTGTTGGGCTTATTTAAAATGAGCTGGGCCCCAGGATTACTCATGCAAAAGACTGGGACAGGCTAAAATGGCTTCATGGGAATAAAATTATTCGCCAACCCATCTATGCTTGTTTTTGTTTTTTAAGTCTTCCCATAATTGTGCCATAGGGATACTTTGGAAATGAAGTGATTGAAATCAATAGTTTAAAACTCCTCCAGGGATAAATTTCTCATTTCCGCAGATGAATAGATGTGGGCTACTCATAGTCCGGATTAACATAATTAGTGCAGCGCCTGTTTTAAAATTAGATCATATAGTTAATTGTTTTTCGTCTACATTTGGCTTTAGTTAATTACAGGAGATAATAGATGAGAAAGTGCCTGGCACAGAATCAGGTGTATGTTAAGTACTGAGGTCCAATAGCCTGTTTAGGATTGCCTCTTGGATAACTTGCAGCCATCTCAAGCTCAATATAAGCCAAATTGAATGATCTTCTCTGCCTCTTCTTCAGAGGTTCCCTAAACCAACCAGTTGCTCAAGCCAGAAACATTTGTTTCATCCTTGATGTCCTTCTCCCCTCCAAGTTTTATCAATTACAAGCCTAACTGATAATATCTCTTAAATCATTCACTTCATTCATTTATTCCTCAGTAAACCAAACAGTTTATGAAGTTTCTAGGCGGCTTATGTGTAATAGACCTCAAGGTCCAAAGAGCTTAGTACATACAAGGAGCAGAGAGGGTCGGTGTGTAAGCGGGGAGGAAGGGGGTTCCAGAACGTGAAGGGCCCTTTAAGCCGTCTTAAGAGTTTTTGAAATTTTATCCTAAGAACAATGGGAAAAGTTTGAAGAGTTTCAAGTGTGGGAGTGACATCATCAGATTTGAGTTTTAGGAAGAATGCTCCCTTCCTTTCTCTGATTCCATTTGTCACAAGACTAGATCACGAGCATTTTCCCCCTGGAGTATTACAACCAGTTTCCTTGCCTCGTTCCTTTTCCTCTCAAAAGCATGCTCCAAACTGCAACCAAACAAACAGAGCAAAACCCACAAAAAAACCCCTAGAAATCTGAGGCTCCCACTCTTGTTTCAAACCTTCTAATGATTTCCCAATGCCCCTAGGATACAATCCAAATCCCTTGACAAGGGTTCCAAGGTTTAGGGTTCCTGTTTACCTTTCCAGCCTCTTCTCTCACCACTTTCCCTCTCACACACTCCAGGTATACTCAGTTTCTTTCAGTTATTCTAACGAACCGTGCTCTCTCTCGCCCAGACCTTCCTGTTCTCCATGCCTGGGCACCAATCCTGCCCAGCCCCATTTGGACGGTGAATTCAAGCTTCACTTCTATAGTTTTTGACTCCGTGAGGTCTCCTGCTGATGATCGCCATCTTTCCTAGTTGTAACATTTATCACTTTTCCCCCGCTGGTCCTGGTTGGCACTTCACCACAGTTCCTCACATAGCTCCGGCCACCCGGCAGGCTCTCAAGACACCTGGCAGGTTCTCAGTACACACCTGTGGAATGAATAAATGAGCGAATGCCTACTAGCTGCCTTCCCTTTGCTTTTTACATCATATCTTCCTTCTAAGAGTTCACTGGGAAAAGGAATATCTCAACAATGACATACTTGCTTTGTGTTTATATGACAAATTTTACAGGGTTGGGAATAAGGGTAACCACGTTAAATTTTAGACAGGGACGTAGGATCTGATAGATTTGGCAAACAGGGAAAGACTTAAGGGAAATTATTTCTCTTCTAAATGAGGGATGCTAAATGATTGTTACATGGAACCGATGTAATCATTTGCCTAAGGTTTTCACTTATTTCTTTCACAATCATAATAATTATTATTTGAAACATGCTTTATATTTTATAAAGTGCTTTCCAGACACCTAATCTCATTATCCTAACAACCCTATATTATTATTACCCATCTCATGCATTAGGAATTTGAGGCCTAGCAATGATGCAAAGTGATTGTTCAGCGTAAGTGGTAGACCAGGACTTGAACCCACACCCTGACTTCAAATCCAGTGCTCTTCTGCTGTATCACACTCCTTCCCTGAACACCTGAAAGCAAAAACCAAAATAGTTAGTTACTTCCGGGCACGGTTTCATGTGCATCATTACTTAATTCAGTAAAAGTTGAAAACAAATGGGAGGAAAGGAAAAACAACAGGGAACTTGACTGCTTTGGCTGGGAACCAGACCCATTTCTGAAATATTTGCCTGTAGAAGGAGCCCTAGCAGTGTGGCAGATGTGCCCCACCTGATGTGATTCTCACTAAGCAGGTAACCACCTGAGGAGGAAAACTCTTAAGGAGCGAGGCTTCCAGCTGCTGTCAGAGTGTGCAATCTTTAATAGCCAATCAATCAACAGAGGAAGATAGAGATTCAACTGGGCACTTAATGAGATGAAAGGAAAGATAGAAAGCAGAGGTTGAAAAGAAAAAGAATTAGAAAGAAAGAAAGATAATTCTTGTCCTGGTGAAACTTCTAATCTTTGAGGGAAATACATAAGCCCTCAAAACCTCTACCAACACCATGAGAATAGCTATACCTTAAGAGCAGATGATTTATGAAGAGTCTCTGCCAGTGGTTCTCAACCTTGGCTGCATATTAGACCTTTAAAAATTCTTTAAAAATTCTGCTGCCCAGACTGCAGCCCAAACCAATTAAATCAGAGTCGCTGAAGGTGGGACTCAGGCATCAGGAGTTTAAAAAACTCTTCAAGTAATTCCAATGTTCAGGCAAAGCTTAAGTGTGAGAAACACTGCCCAGAATACTCTTTTAGCTGATTTAAAAGGAGTTATCCCAATCTTACTTTTATGATCCTTGATGCGGTATTTCAGATTATTTTAAGAAGGGCTGAGAAATTCCCAAAATATTGAACCAAAACTTCATTTGAATCTACTTTCATTAAGTGAGCATGTTACAACAACCAGTGTCCACTAGAGCACTCATTAAAGCCCAGCACAAGGCTAACAGCTTTTTCTAATTTATCTCATTTAAACCACAGTCCTTCCTTGGTATCTTGGGGGATTGGTTCCAGGAACCGCGATGGATATCAAACGCCACTGCTACTTAAGTCCCAAGGTGGGCCCATCCACGATTCTGCGTGCGCAGACCCAACCAAGGAGGGGTAAGTAGTACTGTCATATTTATTGAAAAAAATCCGCGTACAAATGGACCACTGCAGTTCAAACCTGTGTTGCTCAAGGGTCAACTGTAACTGAATACTCACAGCCCTGAGGTTTCATTGTTATCCTGTTTGATGATGAATAAGCTGAGGTGCAAATAAGTACATTACCTGCTTAAACTCATACAGCTCTCAAGGAGTGGCAGAGACAGAATTTGAACTCTTTTGCCTGAATTTACGGTTATCAGTTTTTAAACCATTCTGCATATTCACCAGGGAAAAGAGATGATATTAAAGCAAATAACAACAGACCTTATATCCAGATAGGCTGGGCCTTGCTGGGACTCACTTTACAGCTAGAGTACATAGACTTAGGTTTCATTTCTGCTACTACTTTCAAAACCTTCAAAAATATAATTTTTAGGCCTCAGTTTCTTAATTAAAAATGGAAGATGATGTTATTTACAAATTTTATGTATTTTTTTTCATACATACTTGTCCTTGTTGAAAAATTCAGAGAGTTCAAAGAGGCATTTAGAGAAAAGTAAATCTCCTTTCAGTTCCTATCCCCCAGCCACTGGTTTCCTCCAGAGACAGTGGTCTGGAGGTTTTATTGTATTCCAACAGGGAGAATGGAATGACCATGATCGATTTACACTCTTCAAGACTAATCTCCTAGGGCTGGGGAGAGGATTAGCGAAATACAGCCTGTTAGCACAACAGATGTTGGAGAATGATCATCATATAGAAAAGCAAGAGTGCTGCCATGGTTTAGATGACTTGTCACTTATTTAAGCAATGCCCTACTGATGGCAATTTCCAAACTTTTGCTAATACAAACTATGTTACAGTGAAGATCTTTATGTAAATATTGTTTTGCACATGTGCAAGTATTTCCACTGGATGAATTCCTAGAGGCGGAATTTCCATAAGTATGTGCATGTAAATTTTGATAGATATTGCCAATTGCTTTCCATGAAGTTTGGACTCATTTACACACCAGCAGCAATTTAATTCCTGGTTCACTATATACTTGCCATCACTGTACCTCATCAAACTTTTTGAACTTTGCTAATCTGGTGGGTGAAAAATGGAATTTCAGTAGAGTTTAGCATTTTAAAATTACTCTTTATTGAAGATCTTTTTATATTTTTAGAAGACGTTTGTATTTACTCTTCAGGGACTGATCTGCTTCTAAACTTTGCTTGCTTTTTGTTGGTCTTATTGATATTTAGAAGCTCCTGGTATTAGAGAAATTAGACTTTTTTGGACATGAATTGCGAATATTATTCTCAGTTTGATTTGGGCATTTTATTTATTTCTTTTTTTTCCTTAACTATTACCTCTCTGATCACTAGACAGACTGCAGATTAAAAGCTTTAACCCTACTATGGACAAATACATATAAGGAAATATATTCTGGAAGTTTTCAGATTAACTAAACTTTCAGTGGCCCACATATGTTTAACCACCCACATCCATAAAATCTCAGTTGTGTTTCTGTAACGTAAGGTTTCATACTGAGTTTTTAAAAGTTTTGTTTTAAGGTTATTTATTTATTTAACTCTAACTTGGATTACAATTTTTTTTAAAGAATGATGATTAGATCCAAAATTAGTTCCTTACCACCATAGATATGGTGTCTCAAAAGCATTTTCCACAAACCATTTTGTATCACATCACATAATAAATAAGTATATCTAGTGTTTTTGTCTCTCTACTTCTTGTGAGTATGCAGCCTATTCCAAGAATGCCACTTTTCTTTTTTTTAAAAAATTACTTAATGACCCCTTCACTCATTTCACCCATTCCCCATCCCCTGTTTCTGCTCTTGCAGCCACCAATCTGTTCTTTGCATTTATGAGTTTGTTTTTTGTGGGTTTTTTTTTGTTTGTTTGTTTTGTTTTTGGATTACACAAATACAAGAAATCATACGGTATTTCTATTTTCTGACTGACTTATTTCACTTAGTATAATGCCCTCAAGGTTCATGCATGTTGTTGCAAATGGCAAGATTTCCTTCTTTTTTATGGCTGAGTAATATTCCATTGTGTGCACATGTGTGTGTGTGCGTGTGTGTGCATGCGCACGCATGTGTGATGTGTGTGTATATATATATATTTTATATCTCACATTTTATTTATCCAGTTATCCATTTGATGGGCACTTAGGTTATCTTGGCTATTGTAAATAATGCTGCAATAAACACAAGGGTACATATATCTTTTTGAGTTAGTCTTTTCATTTTCTTCAGATAAATACCCAGAAGTGGAATTGCTGGATCATATAGTAGATCTATTTTTAATTTTCTGAGGAAACTTCATACTGTTTTCCACTGCAGCTGTACCAATTTACTTTCCCATCAATAGTGCACAAGAGTCCCTTTTTCTCCACATTCTCACCAACGTGTTATTTATTGTCTTTTTGATAATATCCATTCTAACAGGTGTGAGGTGATATCGCATTGTGGTTTTGATTTGCATCTCCCTGATGATTAATGATGAACATGTTTTCATGTGCCTGTTGGCCATCTGTATGTCTTCTTTGGAAAAATGTCTTTTCAGATCTTCTGCTCTTTAAAAAATTTTTTTCCTATAAAGTTGTATGAGTTCTTTATATATTTTGGATATTAACCTCTTATCGGATATATGAATTGCAAATACATTCATTTGTTCAGTAGGTTGCCTTTTCATTTTGTTGGTGGTTTCCTTTGCCGTGCAGAAGCTCTTTAGCTTGATGTAGTCCCCCTTGTTTGTTTCTGCTTTTGTTGCTTTAGCTTTTGGTGTCAGATTCAGAAAATCATCATCCAAACCTGTGTCAAGGAGCTTACTGACTATGTTTTCTTTTACAAGTTTTGTGGATACAGGTCTTACGTTCAAGTTTTTAATCCATTTCCAGTTAATTTTTGTGTATAATGTAAGATAGTGGTCCAGTTACATTCCTTTGCATGTGGCTGTCCAGTTTCCCCAACACAGTTTGTTAAAGAGACTGTCCTTTCCCCATTGTGTACATGAATTGCAAATAATATTTCCAGTTTGTTTTTTGCATTTTGACTTGATTTAAGATATATATATATACGCATATATATTTTTTACCATATAGAAATATTCTATTGTTATTTCACCAAATTTTGTGGTTATTTTTGCTGTTTTATTTCTAAGTTTTTATTTTCTTTTTCATTTAGTTTATCTAATTAAAAAAATCCATGTGCATGATTATTAGAATTAAGCTAAATTTACATACTAGTTTAGGAAAAATCCAAGTTGATATTTTTGCCTTTCTATCAAAGAGCATGGTATATCTTTCCTTTTTTTTTTTTTTAAACCTAGTTTTTATTTTTAAACTAAAGATGTTTGATTCTACTTCTCAGGACAAATTTGTCTTTAGGAAATAGGAAGAAGTGTAATTTGAATCCCCCCCCCAACTTTTTTTTGTTTATGATCTTTAGATTTGGTCAAAATATTTTCCTGAAGTCACTCACCAATTTTGTAACAGACATTATAATGGAAAAAAATTAAGTTTACTCTCATAAAGTCTCGTGGATACTTGGTCCTGGAAGTCTGAGAGGGTAGATGAGTCCTTGCAATGCCAAGTCTACTTTTTTGTCCTAAGAGACTTGGCTGGGAAACATCAACTATAAATACTAACTAAACAGTCCTTGGGATATCACAGCAGAGTTCTGCAAGTTCTGCTGGTGTGTCCTGTGGCTGTATTTCCTAAAGTTTAATATACCTTGTTGTGGCCTTGAGACTTCAATAGCAACGCCAGGCTATCCGGTTCAGGTAACACCATGGCAGTCGGCATGTTAACATTTCATAACCAGCCTCAATTTCATGCCAACATTCAAAAAGGACAACCTAAACAAATACTTATTTACTTGTTTAAATCTTATCTTAAATTCTGCAAATGAATCCTGAACCTTTTTGAAGTCAACTTGGTGAGTAATAAAACTATTCTTATCAGTGTTGGGCATGTGCTGTAATCACAGTGTCATTGTTTTGGGAAGTACGGAGATTATGGCTAAATAATCCTTTCAGTTTGTAACGAGCCACTGTGCAATCTTATGAAATAGTTCTGCCATCTTCGCATGCTCTGGCTTGCCATTAAGTAAAGAACTTCCTCTCACACCTAACCAAACTTTCTGGATTCCTCACTGCTCTAAGTTTTAGAGTGCCTGTTTCTCAGAGATGTACTTGTTTCAGTCGAAATTCTTCCTATTTGTACCACATGTGCCAACACCTCTGTTCTAGAGATCAGCACTTTTTCTTTTAAAAAAATATGTTTAATTGATTGTACTTTGGGGACAAATGGAAAATTTGAGGTTAGTAGTACATTAACCTTATTAATTTGTGCAGATTTTTTAAAAGAATTATTATTTATTTATTTTAATTATTTATTTATTTTTGGCTGCGTTGGCTCTTAGTTGCGGCACGTGGGATCTTCATTGAGGTCTGTGGGATCTTTCGTTGGGGCGCGTGGGCTCTTCGTTGCGGTGTGCGAGCTTCTCTCTAGTTGTGGCACGCAGGTTCCAGAGTGTGTGGGCTCTGTAGTTTGCGGCACGTGGGCTCTCTAGTTGAGGTGCGTGAGCTCAGTAGTTGAGGCACTGCGGGCTTAGTCGCCCCATGGTGTGTGGGGTCTTAGTTCCCTGACCAGGGATCGAACCTGCATCCCTTGCATTGCAAGGCGGATTCTTTACCACTGGACCACCAGAGAAGTCCCTTGTGCGGATACTTAATTTGGGAAAAACCTCCTGAAATATATTTGCTACCTTTTAACATTTTGCTATATTGCTGCACAAGGTCCAATCAGGACCCATCGGAAGTAAACCTGAATTTCAAAACCAGATAGAAGGAGGGCACTGACTGCTTTTTATTTATTTGATGCTGCACAACTTTGAGGAACTCATCCCACTATCTGCCCATTAACTTGGCCAACTTTAAGTGTTTTTCTTGTTGTTTGTTTGTTTTGATTTTATTGGTTTTGTGTTTTGGTCCTCTAGGAAGAATCAGAAAGAAGGAGTGATTGATTGTTTTGGTGACTTGGTCCAAGTCCAAAATAAAACAGGGTTATGGGATAGAGAGGGACTAGGGGATAATGATAACTTTAGGTAGCATGTTCAGGGAAACAGAGGCTATCTGAGCAGAGACATGGGCTCCTGAGGGAGTTGGCCACATGAAGACATGAGGAAAAAGCTTCCCAGGCAGAGGAATAGCTAGGGCAAGCCCCTAAGGTAAAGTCAAGCTTAGTGTATTCAAATGGAAGGTGGCAGTCTCAGGACAGACATCAACTCTTAGCAACAACGTTAATGTCCTTGCCAACCATTGGTAATGGCCACTTCTGGGAGCTACAGTGATGTAGCCGCCATTTTTGGCCTCAGCAGTGACAGAGCTGTCACTATAGAACAGGAGAGAAAGAAAACTGTGGATGCCAAATTGTAGCCAAGAAGGCCCTTCTTGGGGACTTTTCATTTGTTGAGGAATTTACCATGGGTTACACTTTCTCAATTGGCATAGAATTGGAGAATACTCTTCTCATGACCCTATTTTTATCTCCAGGATGTGTTCTCTGGAAAGCTGGGGGTTATATAAGAAAGAGTCATTTAAAGAGGACTTCTGTATTTGTTGGAAAACCGTTGTCAAGAACATTAGCTATTGAGCCACACAATATAAAATCCTAGATGATATTAATAATACTATTTTAGTCAAGAAATTGATGTGCTTCCACTTCTACATTCAAAGGATCAACATAGGTGATTGTGTCTCTTATTTTATCCCTACCTCTCAGGATGATCACAGATAAATTTCACTCTCAATTATGTTTTTAGAATATTTGCTTTCTCCTCAATACTTAAGTTTTTATTTTATAATTTCATTTCTTAATCATTGTTAAGATGTCTTTTTCTGTTGGGTTCTTCCAAGCTTTTTTATTTTTGAGAAAGATGAGGGACTTAAATAAAACATTTTAAGGTAACACAATATTGTATTATAAGTGTCCTAAGTATTTTCTATACTGTGCATTATGGCACAAGGATTTTTCTACATGTCACTAACATTTTACTTTGAAATACTTCTCATTCTTGAATAGGAAAAAAGAGAAATTCAGATCATTAGATTGAGTTCTTCTTTGTCTTATGCCCTTTTTTTTTTCAAATAGGAAGGTTTGGGACACTGGCCACTTTGAGAACTGAGTGCTTTTAGAAAAATTATACAGCCTAGGTGAGGTTAGAGGTGTTTTTGGAATGAGAAACTTGTTGACTGAGTAGAAAGAGTTGAAAGGAAGTTCTGAACTAGAAATATGAGCCCATGCCCTCCAAATACTTCCTCTAATATATTTAGAATAAAAATTTCTTTAATATGATGTTGAGTTCTATTTTTTCCAAACCATTCTTGTCTTTAAAAAACTTCCTGGTATAGCATGTGACATTGTTTTTCCTAAATGTAGCATCTATTACCTCTGATATTATTCATGAATGAATAACCAGTAAACTTGATGGCATAGAAAAAAATTACTGTTTCTTAAAATTTCAGATGTGCTAAGATGAAATTACTAAATAAGTAATAGGAGGGATCCACCTTGTATTATGTCACTATTTGAAGAAATCTTCACAGATGGGATGACCTTACTTGTTGACTTTGTACTTGAACTTATTGGTTTTGATTTGAGACTCAGGGGAGGATTTATTTTCCTTATTGGGAAAATCTTAGAGCACAGTCTTGCGAGAGTTCCTAAATAATTGTTTCAATAATTTCTACAGTATGAATAACTAGTTGAGAGTATGTATTTTTCTTTCTCTAAGTCAATTTTTAGACTGAAATAATAAATTTTCTTTTTCCAGTTCAGTAAATCTCAAACAGACAAGGTTATACTATATAACCTGTTAACTTATCAATGGAAAGTTCCAGATCTAAGTTGCTAGTTTGTATTTGTAATGAATGTGCCTAACATGGGATTATTGCATAAACAAATTAATGAACAAAAGAAGTAATCCCCCTTCAAGCTCTGACCCTTTTGGGCCTGGTTCTATGTCTCTGTTCATTACAAATTAGAAAATCGCCTACATCTCAGGAATATTTCCCCCACGATCTGAAGCATAGTTGGCCAATGACATATGCTACAGACTTGCGGTAGATCTGGTGTGGGCATTCTGTCTCTGGCCAGCTTCATATGTATGCTAAAAATGTCTGAAGTGATCTGAGATAGGTTTCACACTGAGTCTTACCTTGTACAAACTTAGTCTAAACTTGAGAGATTTCTTTGGAGTGTTGCTATATAAAATGGTGACATACTATAAGTCACCTAAAGCCACAAGTCTCCTCAATCATACAGGTATTAAACATCTAAAGATAACTTTTGAGAACTTTGTAGTGTATTTATTCTCAATGTTATAAAAGCTGGCGCTGTATACAAATGAACCAATTTGTGCATGTTTACAAGAAATGTTGTATCAGTTTCACTTGAGGTAGAATTCTCTTGAAAACCAGTAAGTAGTATTCTTTTTGAACATTATGTTTGTTATGATTAGAAAGTTACATGGTCTGCTTAGATTCACTAATCAAACTTCAGAAGCCTTGAATGTTTCCTGGAGGTAACCCTGAGCCACAAACCTGTTATGATCCACCCTATTTTAGAATATGCTCCATCTGAGAACACAATACTCTGTCAACATTTTTTTCAGCTTGATTTATAGAAATTTCCTTGTTTTTCAAATTAGAGGCTTTATAAATGATCAGGTCAACTGACCATTTTAATAGGTGGAAGGTAGTCATGGTTGCCAACTGAAAGGTTTTTACAGATGGAATCAGCTCCCAATTTGCTGACCCAATGGCACAATGGACTCCACAGATCAGTTTCAGTATTTTGGAAGGCTTTTGTGATTTGGGAGATTGCTGTGTTCACCAAAGCAGAATTTGAAAAATTTACACTAAAATATACATTTCAGAGTTCATTTGCCATCTGAATGAAATCCATTAATGATGTTAATACATTAACATCAATAGCTCTGATTTCTCTTCTGTAAAATGAGGGAGTTAGACTGAATGAGTTCCCAAGTCTATGTGAGTTCTAAAATTCAAGATTTTAAATATAATGTAGCTGCCATTGTAATCTTAAAATTTATAAGATATAGTAGACTCTTGATATTCAGGAAGGTTGTGTTCTAAGATCTTCATGAATTCCCCAATTCTTGGATATGGAAAAACATCACATTTCCTAAGTATAGCTTCATGACACAAGTTAACCATCTCTTCAATATTAGATGAAATTTTATATCTCACTTAATGGACATCAAAAAAAAGTTGAGTGTGCATGATGACTAGTAGAGAAAAAGAAAGATTTATTCAGATAGGAGTGCTGGGCTGTTTCCTAGATCTCAAATCTGGCTTCACATCGCTTTGATCTTGGGAACTGAAAAAAAAATACTGGTGCTCAGGCTTTATCTTAGATCCATTGATTCAGAATCTGACTGGTAGGTAAGTACCCAGATAGCTTTAGTTTTAAAAAGCTGTAATTCTGAGACATAGCCAGATTTGGGAAACACACATAGGTCTAGCTAAGAGATTTGCTTGAAATTACCAGCCTTGTTATTTGGTGCCTTGGGAAAAATACATGTCACTGTTTTGAGTTATTCTCTAAGAGTTTATACCTCATGTATTTAATCCTTGAATGCCAAAGTTCTACAGTCAGGATTCACAGTACCAGGTGGTAGGAATCCTGTATTTTGTTTGGGATAGATCACATCTTTAGGGATGTTAAGTTTCAGGCTGCATGCTTTTCAAGAGGAACACTGACCTCTTGAATATGCCATCTGGTACCTCCACTCCATGCTACTTTATTTCAGGGGAAATGTGTCAACGCGTTTAGGTGGCAAGTTAGTTAGATCATTAACAAGTAATACGATTCTTACATTATCATTCTTGCCTTATTGAGAATCAAATCAACCTTAATTTTTGTGGGTAAATATATACATTTGTGGGTAAAATATACATTTTTATTCCTGACCTCATTTGATATATTATGTTTACTGTTTAGCTGACTTTCGCATGACTGATCCAATATCTATACCATTTTGGAGGGCTATTATCTGCTTTCACGTTAGAACATAAATTATCCCAATAACCAAGAATAGATACAATAAAAAAAAGACTGGGTTTATCACTCTAAAATACAAATATTTAATAAAATTCTAAGGGCTTGTTTCCTTTTTCTGAGGTAAGTGCTAATTTCAAATAGCATTATATTATGAAAAGAGTAAGTTGCTGGTGCCAGCCTAACATCTAAAAGAATGCCCAGCCCACAGTAGAGGCTCGATAATAATTTATGGAATAATTTAATATGTTTGAATTGAGTTTTGACAATGAACACTGTTTTGAAAGCATTTTTAAAAATTTCATTTGTGTTCATTCAACAATTTTGGGGGATGATTTACCTGAATGACTAGGGGTGCATCTGGCCTCAGGGGCTTCAGAGACTAAAATAATGTTAGGTCTGCTCTCCCCGCTCTACTTCTCTCTGCTCGTTGACCACATTCTCCCTATTTCATGTGGTTGAGAGCAGGAGGTCATGGCCACAGGCTACTTTAAGTTAGTGACCCCCCCCACCCCTTGGGAAGAGGGAGCGCCTTCCTGTGCAGGGACCACACAGGTCCCTGCTTGGGTCACATGCCCACCTCTGTGACTAAGGGCATGTGTGATACCCATGACTGATGAACTGGGATTAGCTGTTGGAGCCACACAGAGTGGGGGGCAGGGGGAGAGTGCAGTAGTTCCCCAAAGAAGCAGGAGTGTTGCTACAAGAATGTTGAAAATGAGACCAGGCAGACGAAAGAAATAGGTATCTGCAACACATCTTCCTGTTCACTGGGGTCCGAGCTAGAGGGTGGTTTTCCTGCTTTGAGTGCACTCAGTGGAGAGAAAGACGTAAACTGACAAATAGCAGTTCAAAGGGGAGGTGTCTAGAGGGGAAGGTTCGAGGTGCCATGGCCCAGAGAAGCCCGCTTATCTTGGGGAAGACAGGAATCCCTTCTCAGAGAGGATGTCATAAAGAGTGAATTGGAGTTGGCAGGGAGGGTGTGTGTAGCACTCAGTAAATATTTGTTGGGTGAATGGATGAAAGAAGGTTCAGATAGCATTTGAGGCAGAGTGATCAGCTTATATAAAGGCACAGGCTGTGAACGGTTGTTGTATTTGGGGAGTGGTGAGAAAGACATCGTGTCTGTCCTTTCAAATGAGAGGTATTTAGAAGAGAAGGTAGTGGGAGGAACTGAGTCTTGAGAGCTTAGCAGGTCCTTTCATTTATTCAACAAGTATTTTTTGATATGGCAAATACATACCAGGCACAGATAAAAATAAAAATAATAAATCTAAAACAATTAAATTTTGTTTGGTATGTGAGAATGAAGAGTAATGTGATCAGATTTGAGTTTTAGAA
The DNA here is from genome assembly GCF_009873245.2 of Balaenoptera musculus. Classification (NCBI taxonomy): domain Eukaryota; kingdom Metazoa; phylum Chordata; class Mammalia; order Artiodactyla; family Balaenopteridae; genus Balaenoptera; species Balaenoptera musculus. Next base: position 52,858,338 of record NC_045802.1, read on the forward strand.
AGAAAATTCCTGCAGCAATGTATAAATGTGTCTTTCCAAGGTAAGGGAGGATATTTATTCATTTATGCATTCATTTTTACCATTTAAATTCCACTCTAGCATGCCCACGTCTCTGAGTCTTTTGACCCCTTCTTTACTATTCACCATGATAGTTGTGGCATTTCTACTCATTTAGTGAGTGCTATCACTTTCTCCAAGCTTCCCAGAGCCATCCTAGCAATGTATTAGTATTATCTCCCTGGATCCTTGCCAGTATGTGAAGTTCTGTATCACAGAAGAGAGCTGCCATCCTAGAAACTCTTTCTAGTCCAGTTGTATGTTCTGCTCCTATTGATGTGGTACTCAGAATTCTGTCTTGTACTCCTCCAGTTTCTGCTGGTACATCTTGGGGCCCTGAGGCAATATTAAGGTATAATCTCTTTGCTTTGTTAGCAGATCCAATACTTCTTCAGCAGGATTTTATTTTGACTTAGTCCTAATTATTGTCTGGTGGCCAGGAAGTGGGAGTACATCAAGAATGCTGTGTGTGTGTGTGTGTGTGTGTGTGTGTGTGTGATCTTGTAAGGCAGAAGTTCCTTCATAATTTTTAAGAAAGGGAGGTCTGTGACTAGTGATGACATATTTAAAATCGTTTAAAAATCAAATGGAGTAACTGTGGCTCAGGCATCCAAAATGGAGCCCAGTGGCCATAATGGATGTGGTTTCAGACATGTTTCTGCATCACTGAGAACTTGAATTTTCTGAACTGTATCAAATTCAAGGATACCACCAGCTATTCTCAAAACAGTTATCTGCTACCAGCTCCTAGCTGCAACCTTATGGTCTTGAGGTCTCCCCTTGTCACTATGTGACCAATCCTTGTTTAACAAGCACCCTTACTTCTTGCCAGCTCCAATCCTAGTTCTTGACAAACAGTTTGTGCAATTTTGCAGTTTTTGCCTAGATGAGCCTCCTCTGCTTTGTAGTCCAGTGGAACACAATTCGAGTGCTTCTCGAATCTCTGTCTCCCTGGCTATAGTCCTCAACTTGGCTCGAACAAAACTCTCTTCTACTCCTTATCATAGATTGTTTAGTGACAATTTGCATTGACACTAGCCTTTAACAGGGAGGAGTGGACCACTTCTGCAGGCCCAGAAGGCTCAGGAAAATCTTAGCATTTAAGATTTTTTTAATGTATCAACTCAGATATCTTCACCCCATATCTTATGTTCCCACCACTTCAGAATCAGAGTCCTGACCTTGGAGTAGTGAATGGGTCAAGGTTGAGAATACAACCTCTCCTGGAGCTCTGCTGCTCTTAAATTAATTCTGGGGTTGGATCCTAAATTTTTCTTGCCTTCTGGTTGTAAAAGATGAGAGTCTCTTTGTGTACAGCTTAAGGAGGCCCCTGGCGTGAACAATTATACTTTAATTGGTGATCACTCACTCTCAGGAGTTTATGGTCTTTCCCCAAAGCATCTATTGATCCCAGCAACATGCATCCAAATGTCTGATATATGGCATCAGCGCATGCATTCCCTTGCATGGTACAGAGGCCCAGATCTCCACTTGGGAAAGTTTTAACAATTGCACTGCTACCTGTGGGAGGGGCTTTCTGTGCTGCCCCTACTCCCAGTGAGGCAGTCTTTATGTCCAGCAGGCCAACTCTTCATCCTTACACAAAATCCCTTCCCGGATAGGACTATATTTATAGTCCTTAAATATACAGGATAATATTTATGCAACAGACCTTTCATGACTTTGAAGACTTTTGAGAGAGAAAGCGTAAAGTCTGGATTACTGGTAGCATTTCTTCCACATGCAGTATTTACTTTTGCTAAGTCATTTTGTGACATTATTTCTAGCAAAGCCTGAATTATTATTATTATTTTTTAATTAATTAATTAATTAATTAATTTTTGGCTGTGTTGGGTCTTCGTTTCTGTGCGAGGGCTTTCTCTAGTTGTGGCGAGCGGGGGCCACTCTTCATCGCGGTGCGCGGGCCTCTCACTATCGCGGCCTCTCTTGTTGCGGAGCACAGGCTCCAGGCACGCAGGCTCAGTAGTTGTGGCTCACTGGCCCAGTTGCTCCGCGGCATGTGGGATCTTCCCAGACCAGGGCTGGAACCCGTGTCCCCTGCATTGGCAGGCAGATTCTCAACCACTGCGCCACCAGGGAAGCCCACAAAGCCTGAATTATTATAAAAAAGAACAAAAAACTTACTTTATGTAATTCCTTACCTGTTACAAATAATTTTGTATATTCTTTCTTATTTTTACAAACAATTTCTTATTTTTGTCATTGCCCAGTTTTAAAGATGGGGACCCTGAGGCTTTTAGAAATGAATGATCAGATCCACGCTTTTGCTTCCTAGAGCCTTTGACCTTTCCAAATACTACAAGGCTTTGGACTTGTTTATGGTCTTTTGCAGCCAGATAATTTAGCAGTGTATCTATAATTCAGGAGCAGGAGGAGGAGTGGGAAGAGTGGAGGAGAGAATGTGAAACTTTCTGAAATAAATCCAATTACATGGCATAAAAGAAAAGAAGCCTCATTTTGCCTTGGGCAGCAAAATACCTTGGACCCACGCTGGATATAGGAAGGGGGAAAAAGACCAAAGGGATGTGAAGAATTCAAGAGATTTACCCCGGGGTAGGGAAGTGATCCTGATGAAATGGCACCTGAAAACCACATTTGTTCTGGGAGCCTGAGACCAGGAAAGATGTAGACGTTTTCTTGGAAAACGTTCAGACAAGGAGTCAGGAAGATGATTGAGGGGGCTGGAGGGACTGACTTAAGAGGACAGGTAAGGGAATTAAATAGGTTCATCTTGGCTTAGCGACAGCAAAGATAGGCTTTGATAACCATCTGCAATTATTTGGATGTATAAATACCAAGGAAGGTAAAGTGCTGCTTGGGGTGGAACAAAGGAGTATAATTACCTGAAAATTAAGGCAACGAAAAGAAACCTGAATATGAAACAATTCATGTTTACAAGAGTGTTCATGGCAGACCTATCATAAACTTCGTGGCTTTAAAGGACCAATTTACCAGAGAGAGACACTGTAGAACATAGTTTATTACCTCAAAAAAGAATCTGGTTTTAATGCTATAAATTGTATTGAACCTGAATTTAACTATTATCTAAAAGAAAAAAAGAAAACACTACAGGATTGCACGAAGCAGATGATGTGGTTATTTAGCTGGGTGCCAAAGACACCCCTTTTGCCATTTATTCCCGACCTGTGGAGTGACCCTAGGTGACGAGAAGACACTGGAGTTCTCTCCAGCAGGGAGGTTCGGTGACCTAAGGAATGCTTGACAACCAGAGACCCCTGGAAAGGTCAGCAACGGGGCAGTGGTTGCGCTGGGCTGTGGTTTCTTCTATGTGCCATGAAGAAGGAACTATGCCTTGTCAAACCATCTTCTGTCCTTGACGGTAACGTTTAACCTTCACTTTCAGATTCTGTCCTTGACATCTGCTATTTAAAGGGCAGTCTTTACCTCTTTGTGCCTTGTATGCCGTTTTGAATAAGCTGGTTAGAAAAGTCTCATATTTTGTGAATATTTGCATTTCTTAACTATTACTTATGAAGTATTTTGAGATGGTGTATAGAATTCCTGATACATGCTTATTTTCACCTACATCCATTAGGGGCTGATTTGCTTTTGAGAGGAATTTGAGTCCAGCAGAGCTTCTCAGACTCTTTGTGGTGAAGGATTAGTTTCTTTAACCCTCAAAGTTTTGTGGGCTGATATACTTTTTAGAATACAGTGAAATTAATTATGAGAAATGAGATGAAAACTACCAGGACATAAAGTACAAACCCTTATTTATTTTTTAGATTCAACAGACAGAATGTACTTTGTAAATTGCTATAAAGGTTTCTAAACACTCTCAGTTCTGTGTTCCACAGAACAGTCTAGGGTTCTACGTTTGATTTTTGCCATTTCCTGATCGTGTTGCCTATGGCAGCTCATTTACCCCCACCCAGCGCATGAGTTTTCTTACCCCCGAAACGGATCTAACAGCTCCTCCTCTTTCTCTTGGGCCTGGTGAAGGTCATGTGGCAGGAAGGGAGGAACTTGACTTGTAACTAGTGAGGTCCTAATTGCACGTTACAGACCATATGGGTGAAACGGTTCCTGTGGGATGGGCTTGAGATAGTTTTTATTTGTTCTAGCAAAGAAGTGAATTTTTCATTGAGTTAAATCTTTTACAGTTAAGGAATTCCTTAAATTCAAACTGCTTAATTTTGAATGTTTTCTTTAAGGAATTTTTTTTTACATTTAACTGGGCAGTGAAATCTTAAAGCCAGGGACCCATTGGTGTAGGTCTCAAGACATTATGTGTGTCAGGATAAAGTACAGGATTTTTCAAGTCATACACATTGGCCCCTTGCCCCAGATTCTGACATACCTCCTTCTCCCCGGGTGGGATATAATTTTTCAAAGTTCATATGTTATGCCTCTTCCCTAAGGTTTTTGTAAGTGTCTTATACGTATACATTAAAACATCAGAAGGGAGGAAAGATGGGGCAGGGTTATATAGGTTCAAAAAAGTCTCAGAGGACATAGTGCTATCCTACTGATTTTGATATCCCACCCACTCAATAGCACAGAACAAGAAATTTGTGAGCGTGCAATATGTTTGGGAACTCTGCCTTTCTTTAATAGAATTCAGTATCTTAGTAGGAGACCCATCACGTTTTTGTGGTCAGTCTTCCCCTTCAGCAGGAATGTGAGGGACTTGATATGGCAGTTTTTCATGATTGCAGGTCTGAGGCACAAACATAGGCTTAAAGTGGAAAGACTAGTTTGTAGCAGTATTGTTCACAACAGCCAAAAGGTGGAAGCAGCCCAAGTGTCCAACGATGGATGAATGGATAAATGTGACACATGCTACAACTGAATATTATTCAGCCTGAAAAAGGAAGGAAATTCTGACACATATGCAACATGGATGAACACTGAGGACATGATGCTGAGTGAAATAAGCCCGACACAAAAAGACAAATACTGTATGATTCTACTTATATGAAATACCTAGAGAAGTCAAATTAATGGAGATAGAGAGTAGAATGGTGTTTGTCAGGGGCCGGGGGAGGGAGTTGTTGTTTAGTGGGTATAGAAATAGAGTTTCAGTTTTCTGCAAGATTAAAAGAGTTCTGGAGATTGGTTGTGCATCAGTGTGACTATACGTAATACTACTGAACTGCACATTTAAAATAGTTAAAATGGTACAGTTTATATTATGCATATTTTACCACAATTAAAAAAAAGAATATAATAAAAAATCCTAGGAAATTAAAAATTCCTGTGGTTTCCAAATCTTTTTTCTTTTATTTATGAACTTGCATAATTCACTGCATGATTTTTGAACTGTAATAACCTTGGTATTAGGACATCAGGAATATAATTTATACAATTAGAAATATTACCTCTCCAGATGACCCTCTGCCCATCATCAAGACTGTGTAAAGAGGATTGTGGAAAGGCTAAAAAAGGCTGCTGGAACTTGCCGGTTTGCTAGAACACATAATGCGTATATCACTTTTCTCTGATCTCTGGCCATGGTAGGGTACAGATCTCATTAAGTTTTTCACTATCCTTTCCTCAGTGTGTTTTCTTCACGGGTTTTCATTTCTGTCAGTCAGTGTCACCTGGCACTTCCGGTCTCATCCCTACTTGACAAGGTTAAGCCAGTTGATGATCTGCAGTTCTGTTCAGCTTTATTTTCCATAGATTTCTCCTGATAACCATAGCTTGAACTCTAGAGTATGTGTCAGGAACTGAAAAGAAGCCAAAAGGTTTTTATTAGCATTTGTATTCCTCCATTCAGTAATTTTCTGAAGGACAAAAATTGCCAGTGTCTTCTATGAAAAAATATAGTTGGGAGAAAAGCATTTTTTTTTCTTTTTTTGCCCTACATTAAATAAAATTCCAAGTGTAATCTTCCTGATGACATCTGCCTTTTATGCTGTCTCCAAATCAATGTTTTTACTGTTTCCCTTTATCCACATTTTAGAATATAATTAAATATTCTGCTGTGGGAAATTGCTATGATTAATTTGATTGTTAAGCTTCAGTAGACATTCTAGGAGTATTTGCATCTGTATCAGGAGTTAAAATAAAGATAGATAATGATTGCTTTTACTCAATTATTTTGTGTTGGATAGACATAAATATGACCAGTGTATATTTTGATTAAGCTCAGATCATAACAGAAAGATAAATGTAAATCCTCTGTGCTAATTATGGCCCTTCTTTTTCTACTGCACAGAGGATGATGTTGGTTAAGGGTTATCTCCTTTCAGAACATTGTTAAACAACTCATTTGTCCAACTCAGCTGATACATTATTTTCTCAGTATTTGGAGACCGATATACTAAAAGACCACAGGGACCTTTATTTTGCTATTTTCAATAACTGGAGCAGATTATGAGTAGTTTCCTTAAACCAAAGTCCAAAGCTTTCTAACAGTCTGTAGGACCCATACCTTATCCTGAGTTAAGAGGTTCTGAAAATATAGCAGCTTTCCAGAACTCATATTTGGGAACAGTTAGCAAGATAAGGATACCACCTGCACATCATAAAGTCAGTTCTGGCCATGAAACAAGATGGCAATTCCTGCTAAGCTCTAGGGATGGAGTGAGGAGAGAGAGATCACTGACATGGAGAGGATGGAGGGGAGAAGGTGAAAACTGAGGATGGGCCTGTGTGAAGCACAGTCCTTTCCCATAAGTTCACACATCAAGGACAGACTTGGGTCTGGTTCTAGGGAGGGGTCAGTATGGACGTTCTCCTCTCCCAGGGAGAGTTAAAGGTACATTCTGATAGTTCCTTTTCAGTGATGGCAATGCTCTGTATCAAAAGACAATCGCATTATGAATTTGCGTTTCGTATCAACGAAAGGGCCACCAGAGAATTGAGGCCACAGAAACACAGACTGAATTCTGCAGGAACCAGCTGGAATTGAGAGCTAGGGTTCTTCCTCCAAAGAGAGCTTTGAGTGAGAACCAGGATCTGGCTACCTGAAGAAAATGTTTTCAGAGCCCAGGTACAAGTGTACCGGGATGCCCACGCTCACTGGTCCAGGGAGGAGGTGGCAGCTGGAATGGGGTTAGGACAGGCAGGACTTTCATGAAGCAACGTGAGGTAAGATTGAGAAGGAGATGGGCTTGATTTTTCTCCCCTAGTCCTTTCTCCCACCCTGTAGTCAAGTCATTTGACTCCCACCTGCTGGCCTAACCTTACCTGAATTCCAAGGTTTATTTTTGACTTTCAATCAGAGGTCCCTGTAGGACAGGGTTTCTTGACTTGGCAGTAAGTCATTCCTGCTGATTAGGGGGCAGTGATCTTTTAGTTCTGATAACTGAGCTTCACTGTCTCAGTAACTTTCTGGAACTCTGTTGTCTTCTTCTTAGAGCCCCCAAATTTATCCAACAATTACTTATTGAGCACCTACTATCTACCAGGCATAGGGAGTACAGCAGTGAGCAAAACAGATAAAAATCTCTCCCTCCCCGTGATCTCTAACTCAGAGGTTCCCCTGTCTGCTGCTGGTGTCCTTATGCTGAAGCTAATTTATCTGTCTTGATCGCAAGCCTCTTGACCTGTGGGTCCCTTATGACTGCCGTTCCATCCAGGTGTTTCATTCCCTCCTTTTAGATTTCCTACACCTATCCGACTGCGCTGCTGCTACCCACCTAGGCTCTGGCTCCCTGACTCTCCTTCCAGCACTGGCTTTGCCTCACTCACTCCCCACCCTCACCTCTGTGAGCACACCTGCTTCCAGGCCTGTCTTCCCGAGTCCGCCTCATTCTTCCTGGTTAACGCGATCCAGGACGTGATGCCAAAAGGATGATCGTTTTCCAAGTGCAGTGTCGTGAGAAAGTGTGTGGGCTGGAGACACATCTCGATTAAAATCCAGCTCCACTATTTAGCAAGTAAGCCGAAACAAGTTGCTTAAACTTTCTGAGTCTGTTTCATTATATGTGAGTTGCTCAAAATCAGGGTATTTGAGAGGTCTAAAAGGGAGACCATACATCACAGAACTCAGTGATGGTTCTGTCTCCTTTGGACAGCCTCATTGTATGATTTGATAGTGACAATAACCACGGTGAGAAAACAGAGCAGGGGTAGAATTCCTATTCTGCAGATATAAAAACTAAGCCTCAAGAGGGTTGTGAGTTACTCACATCAAATAGCTATTGGTCAGAGGAGGAGCTTGTATGAAAAGCCAAGACTTCTAACTCTGTTCAGTGCTTTTTTTCATTAAACAATACTGCTTTTACCCCCCACAAATAAATAAATAAATAAATAAATAAAATGAAACAATATAAAACTGCAAAAACAATTCTACCACTACTTATTATATTTTTAAAAATCTTGGTTAAAATGGCTAAATAGCTTGTGATTCTTCTTTGCTTACTGTCAACTTTTTCTTGTTAATCTGAACATAAATGCTATGTGGGAAGGAGTAAGAACCATTTTTCAATAACCAAAATGTATTTAGTTTTCACCATGTAGCAGGTCCTGAAAGTATTTTAAATGTTGACTCATTTACATTCCTTATCCACATTTTAGGCTAATAGAACTGAAATAAAGAGAACTTACCTGAGCCCATGTTTACAGAGCTAGCAAGTGGTCGATTGTGTTTGACTAGAGTCTGCCTGGCATCAGAGATTAAAACTGCTTATTTTCTTAATTATCTCTTTATATAAGTGTTGAGTATACTTTTAATTTATTGCTATCTGTCTTAGCATCTTATATTGGTAAGTTAAATATCTGTATATACTAGCTTGGAATGAAGAGCACAGAGCCAGCACAAAGTGAAAAGAGGACTTTGGATTTCCAACTTACTGCTAACAGGAACAAGCTTAGAATTCTACTCTGCTGTAACCTTGGGCTATTTTTACGGAAAAGGAAGGATGACTCAGAGGGTAGAACCAAGAGCACACAGCCAGGAGTTATAGAGAATTATTCCCAGGGAGTAGGACTAGACTGGGCTATAATCAAGAAAGTGGTCCTAGCATGGGCTAGGTGGCAGACAGAAGAGGAAGGGAGGAAAAGAACTGTAAAGGAAACAAGAACATCACTTATTTCATATGATTTTATAGTCTTTGTGCAAGAAAGGATTTTTTAAGACATTAAACATTCAAACCATACATGGAATAATTGATGAATTACCACATTAAAATGAACAACTTTTGATAACTACAAAGAAAATGAAAAGATGAGCAAAAAGCTGGGAGAAGATATTATGAACATCTACAACTACAAAGGATTAGTACTGTAAATATATAAAGAGTTCCTACTAATAAAGAAGAGAGACATACACAAATTTCCTCAATAGTAAAGTAGGTAAGACATGAATAGACTTGTCTTTTATAGAAAAGGATACTTGACTGGCTGATAAACATATGAAAATGTTTACTTTTATTAGTAATCACTAAAATGAAGCATAAAACTCCAATGAAATACCGTATAATACTTATCAAACTGGCAAAAATTAAAAGTTAGTACCAAGTGCTGGAAAGGATATGGATCAATGGAAACCTCATCCACTGCTGGTGGGAGTGTTAACTGGTAGAGTCTCTTTGCAAAAGAGTTTAGCTCTATCCAGTGAAGGTAGAATTTGTGTTTAGGACCCTTTGATAAAACTCCTGGAAGAATTCCTGCACGGCAACAGTATCAGACATGTACAAGAATGTTCATAGTAACATGATTCTGAGGAGTTAAGAACCAGAAAAAAAAAACCTAAATGTTCACCAACTATAGAATGTATAAATAAATTCTGGTGTATTTATACTATATAGCAGTATATATAAATGAATGAAAGCTACAATGTTAACAAAGATGAATCTTAAAATATATTACGTGGAAGAAGCAAATCATGTAAGCGTGCATACTCCGTGATTTTATTTATGTAAAGCTCAAAGCTGACAAAACTAACAAATTGTTTAGTGATCCACATATACAAAGTAAAACTATAAAAGGAAAGGAATGATTAATAAATTCAGGGTGGTGATTGCCCTTGGAGGGAAGGGAGAGGTGTTCAAGGAGGGGCACCCAGGAGTCGTGTGCTATATTGGTAACATCTATTTCTCTATATACATTCTATATAAAATGTATACAAAAGAATGTTTTATATACTATTTGGTAGGTATATTATAAAAACATTTTTCAATGAAAGAAAAATATTGCCTGGAAAATAGCTATTTATTAAAAACCTCTTGCTCTTGTAGCTTTGTGACAAAAGCATAGACTATAGTCTCTCCCTGGTTTGTTACTTAAAATGACCGAGGATTTTTTAACAGAAGACATTTCACTGTTTAAGAATGGGGTCATGAGTTTTGAAGCTGTTTCTCTGATCAAGAGAAAAAAAAAAGTGAAGATAATAACTTGGCTTTGGTTCCATCCCACACTTAAGTTACTAAAGAACATTAGTCCACACTCGGCCATCTGCCATGCAATGTGCAACCAGGGCAGGGAAAGTAACTTGTGTGAATTCAGAGACTTATCTCTTTGACATTCTGGCCCAGAAAAGAGAAACAGAAATATAGTACTATCCATTGAGCCAACATTTTCCCACAGTCTGTTTCAAATTTCATAGCTTTTGTTACAAGTAAGTTGATAATATCAGTCCTATTCCCAGTGGGCAAATGTTAATGTCATTTAAATAGAATAGGAGGAGGGGATTTGATGAACCAAAAAAACTTGCTGAAGGTATTGAGGCATTGAAAGCGGAGAATGCAAGAAGAAAGCAAAAATTCTTTGCCCCAGCATTTTGCAAATTATTTAACCGTGTGCTTGAGGGAGGGAAAGCAAAGAGGGTCTGTCTTTAATTATTTTGCTTTACTGTAAGTAGGTGTAACTCTCTCTAGAATACTGATTTTATTTTCTTTCCTCTTTCTCTTTCTCTGTCTTTGCTTTATTCCTTCCAATCTAAAAAAATTCCTCTGAATATTCTTAGTTATAAGAATTGGATAGGGACAAAGTCAAGCTTAAAGATTGAGTGGGGTGGTTATAGATTTGTTTTTCCCTTTTGTTTCACATACTGATCACCGCAGGCTGGGTGTGAGAATAACTTTTTTCACTGCCACTTGCGTCAAGACTTAGAAACAGAGTAAGCAAAATATGTGACCTAAATTGTGCCTTTCCGATGGAAAGACTTTCTGTCAATTATCTTTTGTAAGTATTAAGTCAATGTTAAATGAGTGACAGAACTTGAGGAAACAAGAAAATGGGAATGTAATATGGTCTGTTTTGATGTATGAGGTCCTGTTCTCACAAACACAGATGTGGCTGTGTTTCTTCTATTCATACCTGCATGCATTTCTATGCAGCACAAAGTGAAGGCGATATCTGATGAGTATTTAAGATTTTTTATGCACTACTAAATTGAATGCTTGGACTTACTACTTTCTGTTTGGTCGTGTAACAGGATAAAAACATCCATGTTCTAAATTCTAAAATGTCATTCTGTGGTTTGGAAATAAGATTTTTTACAGTATTTCAGTTATAGGTAGTAAAATAAATAATTCTGCATGGTTTCTAAAAGGAATAGCAAATGCATTGTATCAATTATTTTTGGAAAGACCTCTACTCATGCCAGACAAAGAGTCACAGTAATTCTGCTTTTCTTCTTGTAGAAAACAATTGGGATAGACTGAAATTTCCTAGGAATTTTTGACTGTAAAACAAGTTTCCATATGAAATCTGATTGATTCTCCAAAACCATATTCTAATTAGAAGAAATGGAATTTAAGAGATTGAAAAATGATTATCAGCATGGGATGATACATCAGCAAAAATAGTTTCTATTGGCTTGAAAATTTTACCAATCAGAATGTATTTCCAAAAAAAAAAAAAAGAATGTATTTCCAGAAAACTGCTATTAAAATATGCAAATTACTTTGGGCAAATAAGACATTAATTACAAACATAGATATTAACATTCCAGCACGAGTTTGTTTCTCAAACTCAGGAGCAAAAGTGAGAAAAAAAAAACATGAATAAGTGAGCATTCACAATAGGATAAGAGAGAATTAGAATAATTGCAGCGAGAATGAGCCAGCTTGGCACTTTGCTTTTAGATCCTTTGTTACTCTTCTTGCAGGGTTTTCCATTTTAACACGGGATCAAACTTTTAAATTAAAGGGATTAAGCTCTTATTGGGGGGATTTCAGGCTTCACCCAGTGGGTGAGAGAGTTATCTGGGGAAGACATTGAGGCATTTTTCATGTCCCTAAACTCACACAGAGGAGGCAGCTACTTATTCTCTTTATGAGAGATGATTATAAACTTCAGACTCGTTATCTTCTGCAGTTTGTAAACAGGCTCTGAAGGCAGTTTCCAGGAAAGAGTTCTAAGTTGAAACTGGTGGTTAGGGGCTAACTAGCCCCCTGAAGTATACTTTGAAGCACAATACCATATGTTCTGGTATAGCTGATAAGAATCCCATTCAAATATTTCCACCTCTCAGGAAGATTGCCACATGGAAACAAGAATAGGAAGAGTTTTGAAGAAGGAGAAAAAACTGTTTGAGTCTGGCTCTCATGCTTATTAGTTGGGTGACTTTAGTCTCAAAGCTTCTCTAAGCCTCAGTTTTCATACCAGTAAAATGGGAATAAAATCTTTTGTGTGGGGACGGTTCTGACATTTATTAGAAAACATTTCCTGAGCTAACACAGTGGTCGTAACAGAATTCTGATATTTAAGGAAGAATGAATGACACTGACCGTGTCTTGCTCAGAATAGGCAAACAATGAATGCAGTATTGGTACCTGCGACGTCAACCCAGGCGAATTGCTGGACATCTTCAAGTAATTATCAAAAATGGGTTAACAAAATTATTTTTCATTGATGTGGTCCTCAACTAAAACACAATGTTAAAGAGCAATAGATCCTTCCTCAAGGAAATCCTTAATCCCATCGGCATTATCTGCATATCTGATGCTTGTTGGTACTTGACATTAATATCATAATATTGATGCCATTTTTATTTCCTGAATTGGGATTTTTGTAATTACTTTTCTTACAGTGAAGCATGTATATAATTCCATGCTACCTTAATTAAGAACCATGGGTGTGTCCAAGAACACTGCGTGTGAGGCCATCGTTGATATTTCTTTATTTTCACACCTGGCTCCTGGCATGGGTCAGCATGGTTTGTCAAGGTTGGTCGTTGCATCAGAGCTGAGGCGTTGCCCGCTCAGCCCAGAGCTACTGTATGCAGGTTGGTTGCCCCTTATCCTCTCTGGTCACCCACCTAGAGATCAGGTTCCATTAACCCTCTGAATACAAATGGTTCTTTCTCTCACTGTCATGCATGATAGCCTATTGGGTAGGGTTTAGACATTAGACACCCAATGTCTGTTTAGCTTTCCTGGGTGAAGATGTTCCTCCCCGCAACAAGGCAATCAAAATCATTTCTTACTTGCTAAAGCAGAGGAAATCAAAGTACAGTAAGTCCCCTACATATGAACGAGTCCTGTTCTGAGAGCACATGCGTAAGTCCAACAAAGTTAGCCTAGGTACCCAACTAACACAATCGGCTATATAGTACTGTACTGTAATAGGTTTATAATCCTTTTCACACAAATAATACATAAAAAACAAACACAAAAAATAAAGAAAACATTTTTAGTCTCACAGTACAGTACCTTGAAAAGTACAGTAGTACAGTACAACAGCTGGCATACAGGGGCTGGCATCGAGGGAACAGGCAAGAAGAGTTACTGACAGGAGGAGGGAGGGGAGGTGGGAGATGGTAGAGCTGAAGGATCGTTAGCAATAGGAGACGGAGGGCAAGCTGCAATTGCACTCACGCCTGACGTGGATGGCACAGGTTCTGGTTCCTTGCTGGATTCAATTCTATCTACCCTCTTGAAAAAACGATCTAGTGATGTCTGGGTAGTAGCTCTTTTTTTCTCGTCATAGATGACACGGTAGCACTGGATTGCATTCTGAACGGCTGTTACAACCTTTGTGTACCGTTCTACATTTGGGTCCTGTGCCTCAAAAATAAAGATACTGTACTACTGTACAGTAAAGTACACAAAAGCACAACCACTTGTAGAGGATGCACGCACGTGACAATGTACCCCAGACATGTGAGCTAACTTACGTGATTGGACAGGCGATTGTACAGTCGCATCTTTGAAAGTTTGCAACTTGAAGGTTCGTATGTAGGGGACTTACTTTACAAGTAAAATGTCTGGCATATCATCTTCCTACAATAAATTGAATTTCATCTCACTGGAATTCAAGTAGCTTCTTTGAAAGTCAGCTTAATGTTTTAGTCAGATAGATGTTCGGTACTTGAACGGCTCAAATTAACCTTTACTAGCGTTGAAAATTCTATGATGAAATCACAAAATGCATGGATTGAGCAACTTATACTGTCTTTAATACATTACCTGCCATGTGACAGACAATACATTTATACATTTCTCAATGACAGCTCTTCCAGCCACTCCCCACCCTCTCAGCCCCAGTTTATCTTCTTGGGCTCTTTTTTGGTTTTAGAGCCTGGAAAACACTAGCTCATTGTTTGATGTTAAAACGAACAGTTTTCCAGAGTCAAATATGTGGTTCACTTATGGTAAATTTGTGTCTTCCTTCTTTATTCTATTTATTTCTTATTCTTCTGCACAATACCTTATTGTTTCAAGACAGCTTTATAGTGTAATCTCTATGCAAACATGTTAAATAAGATGTTAAAATGCACCATTTGTTGTGCAATTGGTGTGAATAACCTAGGTGACTTGACAATCTGAGCAGATAGCTTCTACTCTAGGCTAAGTTCACACATTTACAAGTGACGACAGTGTTGTTACAGCTTACCGCTCGGGAGCTTTCCTTTGATATCAATGTTAAGACGCATTAAAATATGGAAAAAATGCATCTTAGAATTGAGAAATACAGTCACTGTAAAATGAGCCAAGTCCCATCCCTCCCCAATCCAAAAGCTTAACCAAGTTTTACCATCAGAGTGAGTGAGCACTTGAAGAAGATACTGCCTGAAGATCTAAATAGACATTTCTCCAAAGGAGACATACAGATGGCCAGAAAGCACATAAAAGTGATGCTCAACATCACTAATTATTAGAGAAATGCAAATCCAAATAAAAACTACAGTGAGGTATCCCCTCACACAGGTCAGAATGGCCGCCATCAAAATATCTACAAACAATAGATACTGGAGAGGGTGTGGAGAAAAGGGAACCCTCCTACAGTGTTGGTGGGAATGTAAATTGGTACAGTCACTATGGAGAACAGTATGGAGGTTCCTTAAAAAACTAAAATAGAGCTACCATATGACCCAGCAATCCCACTCCTGGACATATGCCTAGAGAAAACCATGATTCAAAAAGATACATGCACCCCCATGTTCATTGCAGCATTATTTACAATAGCCAGGACATCAAAGCAACCTAAATGTCCATCAACAGAGGAATGGATAAAGAAGATGTGGTACATATATACAATGGAATATTACTCAGCCATAAAAAAGAACAAAATAATGCCATTTGCAGCAACATGGATGAACCTAGAAGTTGTCATACTGAGTGAAGTAAGTCAGACACAGAAAGACAAATATCATATGATATTGCTTATATGTGGAATCTTAAAAAAAGTGTACAAATGAACTTATTTACAAAATGGAAGTAGAGTCACAGATGTAGAAGAAAACTTACGGTTACCAGGGGATGGGGGGGAGGGATAAATTGGGAGACTGGGATTGATATATACACACTACTGTATATAAAATAGATAGCTAATAAGAACCTGCTGTATAGCACAGGGAAGTCTACTCAATACTCTGTAATGGCCTATATGGGAAAAGAATCTAAAAAATAAGTGTGGATATATGTATATGTATAATTGATTCACTTTGCTGTACACCTGAAACTAACACAATGTTGTAAATCAACTATACTCCAATAAAAACTTTAAAAATAAAGTTATATCAAAACAAGAAAGATACTACCTTTAGAAACTTGTTGCAAAAGCCAAAGGCTGGAAAAGAGAAACTTAATTC
Source organism: Balaenoptera musculus (assembly GCF_009873245.2). Classification (NCBI taxonomy): domain Eukaryota; kingdom Metazoa; phylum Chordata; class Mammalia; order Artiodactyla; family Balaenopteridae; genus Balaenoptera; species Balaenoptera musculus. The sequence goes on from NC_045802.1 coordinate 52,874,368, forward strand.
TTCCCTTTCTCTTGGTGCTCAAAGCCATTCCATCAGCAAGTCCTGTCAATCTACCTCCAAAGTACGTCTCAGCTCTGCTCTGAGCTCCATCTGTCTGCCACGATCATATTCCAAGACACCATCCTCTCATCCTTGGGCCACTGAATGCCTCTGTGCCTTCATCTGTTCCCTCTGTTCTCCTTAGCACAGGGAGACTAATCTTTTAATACATGTGATCACATCACTTTCCTGTTTAAAAAACCTTTCAGTGGATCCCAACTGCAAATCAAGTAGAATCCAAACTCCTCTATGATTGGACCTTGTTACTTCTCCAAACACAACTTTGCTCCTCTCCCCCACCCTGCTTCAGTTCCATGGGTTCCCTTCCCCTTCCTTGTTCCTGTCTGTCTCTTTCTTGGCCCAGAGACTCCCACCCACAGATACCGCCACTTTTTTCTCACTGCTGACCCAGCATTTCTCAGGTCTTGGCTTAAATAACACCTTAGAGAGGCTTTCCTGACAGCCCCGTCCAAGTAGGTTTCCTCTTCCCATGTCTCTACATCTGCCACTTGCATTTCTTATATTTTACCATTTGTTTCCTTTGTAGCACTTATTATGTGAAAGTATGCACTTACTTGTTGGTGAATAGACTAACCTCTATAAGGAGAAGCAGCCTGTTTGGTTTGGAAGTGCTTGGCAGATAGTAATGATCCATAATTAATTATCTATGGGATAAAGGCATCAAAGGAACAGAGCTCTAGACACAGAGAGGGCCAGGGGACTGTGCCAGCAGATGGGCCCAAAACCTGAGGCCTAGAGGAAGAAGCATATTCAGTAAGACAGTATTTCCTAGTGGAAGGAATATTGGATGGGGAATGAGAGGTCTGATTTCAGGTCTTGGCTCTGCCATGTAATAGCTGCATTAACTGAATGAGTACTTAACCTGCCTATGATTCTTCTACTTTGTTTTTATGAAGGGAATAGTAATGCCTCCTCTACGCATTAATTATTGCAAAGATTATATAAGACTGACGCTCATGAAATTGCCACGCAAAGTTAAGTCATTACTCAGATATGGAGGCAAAGAGCCAGTTATAGGAATTGTTTAAGGCAGGGACTTTGTCACGGCGGCTGACCGAAGGCCGAACACTAGTCCTGGTTATAGGACCAGAGCCTGACTGGCTGCAGGTGTGACTGACCTTGAGTTTCCAGAGCTACTGAATTCAGGATCCTCAGTTTTCAGTGTCAGGGTCAGAATTTGTCTGCAGTTTCGCTGAGGATGAAAGTATCTCTGCGGGTCCCAGGGCTCTGGCTATAGGTTTGAGAAGAACTCAGAGGAAGGAATTCTACAGCCATCCTCCTGGTCCCTTTTTTCCCCTCCATATACTCAGGCTCTCCTCTTCTCATGCCTCTTTCACGCTACCAATATCTTCTCTAAAGAAAGGAGTAGAGAGTCGTTCACGATGTAAATAACTGAACAGCTGGAAGCACGTTTACCTTGTAACAGGTGGTCACAGTCTGAACCTAAATAAAAGACTTTGTAAAATTTCAGGCATTGCCCAATGAATTGGAGAGGCATTTGGGAATAATTCGCTTTGTGTGTCTCATCCCTTTAGGTTTGTGCTTGCGGCAGAGGGGGGCGCTCACTGTCTCTTAGAATTTGTGTTCCTCCTTCCAAGGTGTAGACACCACGGAAGTGGCTTCCCAGTAAGGACTGCACGTGAAAGTCCCCTTGACTCTAGTTCCCTTGCCCATGTGTGATGTGTGTCCCTTCAACGCCAAGGGATCTGATCAGGGCTGTACCTTCTTCATGCTTCCTATCCCTTCCCACTGCTGAATGCAGATGATGAAATGGTTCTAAGGAATGGGAGAAGGGGAGAGCCATGGCCCGGGCAGAGCCTGGGTCCTTGACTCCTCGTGTGATGGAAAGCTCACTGCTGTCCCAGAACACACACCCTGGACTGCTAGATGAGTGAGAAATAAACTTGTGTTGGGTTGAACCACTGAATTTGCACACTTATTTGTTACAACCACCAGTGTGGTAACTGACACAGAAAGTACATCCTGAGATTAAAATTGAAGACAGGAAGCAATTCTGTTTAATATTCAAATTAGAAGGTCTCTAATCATATCATAACTAAACATTTTATGACAAATTATTTACTGCCCAAACGGATGTCAGCACCAGTTATGTAATCGAAAGATCACCGATGGGGGTTAATAACTTCCCAAGATCAAAATACCTATCAGCCTTAGCAGAATAAAATGTGCTAATATATAAGTCAGTTTGGAGACTTTTATTTTTCTCCATCTCCTAAGAAGGTGACCAAACTGCTGAAGTTGAATTACAAAAACCTGTAAAGCAAGTTAAAGGCTGTAATCTTTATATCCATCAGACAATGATGATTTATTTTTATTTTTGACATTGCATCTTCCTGTCCTTTTTTTCTTTGTCTGCCTTATTGTTTCTAATATTACTTTGAGAGTAAGCCAGAAGGTGGTAAAAGCCTATGTTTCTCCAAGTCACGGAAACAGCTGACATCCTGTCTCTATTAATGAGTAATAGACAGGTGGATATTTACCAGTGGCTCCAGCTGAATTATGACAAGACCCGTCATGAGCTAGGCTGGGAGGCTTGTCTACTGGGTGAGTTAGGCTGGTTCAACAGAACAGCTTCTGGGTTTCTCAGCAAGTGGGGACAGGTTTGTACGTTGCTGGCTGTCTCTAAATAGTCCTAACAGTTGTTTTTGTAAAAGGCCTTACAATTATTGTCTCTGCTGATGTTTGTTCTGTAGAAAATCTCTGTTAGGTCTTTTGTAGGTGAAGCTAAACCATGCAGAGTTTCAAAAAAATCGCCGAGGATTAACATCGGCATTAGAATTCAGTGTTTCTGAGAATTCTGCATGTTACTGAGGCCCCTGGCAAGAAACTGGCTTTTTCCCTTGGAAGCTACACTAATAACGGCAGGGTGAAAGAGTGAGTCTTCTTGGTGGCACACAGAAATCATGCAGCTTGTTAAAGTGTTACCTGGGGGCTTCCCTGGTGGTGCAGTGGTTGGGAGTCCGCCTGCCAATGCAGGGACACGGGTTCGAGCCCTGGTCCGGGAAGATCCCACATGCTGCGGAGCAACTAAGCCCATGCGCCACAACTACTGAGCCTGTACTCTAGAGCCTGCGAGCCACAGCTACTGAGCCTGTGCACCACAACTACTGAGGCTGCGTGCCTAGAGCTGGTGCCCCGCCACAAGAGAAGCCACTGCAATGAGAAGCCCACGTGCTGCAATGGAGACCCAGTGCGGCCAAAAATAAATAAATAAATTTAAAAAATGAACCAATATGTTAATATCAGCCGAAGTCCATAATTTACTTAGTTTTTCTTAGTTTTTGCCTAATGTCCTTTTTCGGTACCAGGATTCCCTCCAGGATACCATATTGTAGTTAAAACTGTTCTAACCACTTCACTACACTGCCTCTGGTCAACATGATCATAATGGTCACAGTCTGAATGACCTCAGAAACTCGGCCATCCTCCAGGGCTTAATTCTTCCTTTATGACACATTGGATTCATTTCCTCCTGTTTTCATCATTCATGAAAGTATGCAGGATAAGGCCTGAGTTTCCAGGTAATTTGTCTACCAGATATGTCCTTTTAGGGCCCAGATAAAGGAATATAAAGAACCCAAAGGCACCAAGTTTCAAGGAAATCTGGATTTGGGGGTAGTTGAATGAGTGATCTCCTGCAGTACAAAACCATGAGCAACCTACTTCTGCAGTGGAAGTGGTGTATACAGTTCCTCTTCGTAAATGAAGATGACAAATTTGACCTTTGTGGCTGCAACTCCACTGTAGGATCTTCCTTGTTGTTTAAGTGGGAAACCCATTTGTTCACTGGGGCTGTGTAAGAGCCTGGAAGAGAGACTTTCTAATGGAAAGATACCCAGACAATATCTTAAGGAAAAACCTTTTTCTGTGAATGGTGACTAAGGAGGAGTAGACCTGGTCAAAGGCCTGTCATGGTCCTGGCTCTGCCACTCAAAGGCAGTCAGTTCATGTTTCTTTCTGGTCTACACATCTGAAAAAATCATAAGCTGGGCTAAGATGTCATGGGTAAAAACTGAGGTTGAATGTAACCTCACTGGAAGTTTCATATTTCTAGCTACATTTATTGGACACTTAGTGTGACATGGGCCATGCTAAGCAAATTACCTACGTTATCTTACTTGATCCTCATAACTTAATGAAGTTAACCTCATGTGCCCATTGTACGGATGAGGAAATTGAGGCATAGATGGGTGAAACAACTTAAAATCATTGTACTAGTCAGGCTGGTACTCAAAACTAGATATGTGATTGTTAAGTTTCAACAGGTAATTCTTGAGTACCTACTAGCTAAGCACACAGTAGGTACTCATACAATAAAACTTACCTTCTAAGTACTAAATATAGTGCTAGGTACTGGGGATGTTAAGAGGAATAAAAGAAAACTCCAGCCCTTAGGAGGAATGTATCATCTTCCTTGCAGGTCACAACCCTCACCTTTCATGTATCTTTCCACCTACACATTCACCTTCACCTGTGATGACATTACTTTTTTAAAAAAATTTTATTTATTTATTTTTAATTTTGGCTGTGTTGGGTCTTCGTTGCTGCGCACGGGTTTCCTCTGGTTGCTGTGAGCGGGGGCCACTCTTCGTTGCAGTGCTCGGGTTTCTCATTGCGGTGGCTTCTCTTGCCGTGGAGCACGGGTTCTAGGCGCTCAGGCTTCAGTAGTTGTGGCACGCGGGCTCATTAGTTGTGGCATGCGGGCTCATTAGTTATGGCTCACGGGCTCTAGGGCACAGGCTCAGTAGTTGTGGTGCACAGGCTTAGGTGCACCGCGGCATGTGGGATCTTCCCGGACCAGGGATGGAACCCGTGTCCCCTGCATTGGCAGGCAGATTCTTAACCGCTGCGCCATCAGGGAAGTCCGACATTCCTTATATACATATTTCACACCCATGTAAATAGATACACACACCTGCTATCTTCTTTCTTTATGGTTTCCATCAATAAGAGAGAGAAAATGTAGTGGATCATGACAAACATGGATAACTTAACGCACATGTCACCCAAAGGGACCTCTGATTCATGCTGACCTGTTGGAGCCTCAGTTTCCCTAGCTGTAGAAAGGATAAATTATCTTTGGCAACTATTGTCTAGGGAAACATAGATAGTTTATACTTAGAAGCATCCCTAGGGATGAATATTCATTAAATATTTTGTAGTTTGGAACATTGTAATGTATAAGATTTCTTACTGTGACTTATTACCTAGTTCATTTCCCTATATCTCATCTCCATTGATATTAGAATATACTTTTCAAATTCGTAAAAGCAGGCCTGTGATTTTACACAGTCACAAAAATATAAGCATGCTATCGTTGTTTAAAAATGTGAGCTACTCACTTATCAACTTGGATCAGGTCCAATCACTTGATCCATTATGAGCTTTCCTACCTTCTAATCTCATTACTTGGTCCTGGGGTTTTATATCACTCAGAAACCCAGGTATAAGACGCTCTCATTAGACAATTGTGGCTAAAAATATGGTTTGTGTAATCAGACACCCTATGTTTAAACTATAGTTCTACTACATTTGAGCAGTTGATTTGGACACTTTGTTTAATCTCAAATCTCAATTTTCCCATTTATAAAATGAGGGTAATAGTACTACTTTATAGTGCTGTGAAGAAGATAATAAAATGTGCTTATTAGTACCTGCCACAAATAAGTAATAAATATTAGTCATTATTAATGTTATTTAAAATAATATCAAGTTATTAAGGTGTATAATACATACTATAGTTTTATCTTGTATAAATTGATTTTGATCCTCTTGGTCTAATTTTTTTCCCTTTATGATTATTTATTCATTGAAAAATTATTTTATTTCTGCTACAGTGTTCTCGGTGTGCTTGGTGTCATGGAAGAAAAAAAGGAATAAGCTAGTTTCTACCCTGAGCAATTGATAGTTTGCTACAAGATTAGGTAGACACATACTAAACATTTATGTAAAAACAAGACAGTATGTGATCATTAATGTCACTGATCTGCGCTTCTGAAGCTTTAATGTGCATGTGGATCACTTGGGGATCTTGTTAAAAAGCAGCTCCTGACTATATATTACAATATCTTATAATAACCTATAAGAGAAAATAATCCAAAAAAGAATATATATATATATTATACTTAGAAGCATCCCTAGGGGTGACTATTCATATATATTATATAATATATAGACATATAGATATTATATATACATATCTGAATCACTTTGCTGTATACCTGAAACTAACAAACATTGTAAATCAACTATATTTTGATAAAAATTAAAAACAAAATAAAATGAATTTTATAAATGTTAAAAAGAAAATGCGGCTCCTGATTTGGCCGGTCTGGGTTGGAGCTGAGAGTCTGCACGTCTAACGAGCCCCCAGGTGATGCTGTCACCGCTGGTCCTGAGAATACACTTTGAGTAGCATAGTCGATGCTGCAGGATTTCCAAAAAGCCAGAGATCAGTGTTGACCCCACCTTGTCCATATATTAACAAAAGAAAGAAAGCAATCGTGTGCTTTTTCTTACATTTATTTATTTATTTATGGCTGCGTTGGGTCTTCGTTGCTGCGCGAGGGCTTTCTCTAGTTGCGGCGAGCGGGGGCTACTCTTCGCTGTGGTGCGTGGGCTTCTCATTGCGGTGGCTTCTCTTGTTGCAGAGCATGGGCTCTAGGCGTGTGGGCTTCAGTAATTGCGGCGCATGGGCTCAGTAGTTGTGACTCGCGGGCCCTAGAGAGCAGGATCAGTAGTTGTGGTGCACGGGCTTAGTTGCTCTGAGGCATGTGGGATCTTCCTGGATCAGGGCTCCAACCCATGCCCCCTGCATTGGCAGGTGGATTCTTAACCACTGTGCCACCAGCAAAGTCCCAACACGTGCTTTTTCTACATCATTTCATAGGTAGAGATTTCATAGTTTTTCATGACAATGAGAACAATTATTCTCTACCAGAAAGACCAGGGCAGGGTTTTACAACTCATGCACAGCAATCTTGCAAACCATAAAGCACAGAGTAGTCATATTTTTTTGTTTTCCTTCTCTTGGGTTCTAATTTTTCTTTAAATTTCTATACTATTAATTTTATTACACATGCTTTTGGCTGTAAGTCACCTCAAATCTTTACTTGAACGAGGTAACAGTATAAACCAATGCCTTTAATTCCATTGTTTTAGTCTGACAGCACTGGTTTCAAAAATTTGAAGGTTTTTTAACTGAGAGTTAAATCCAAGTGAAATAGACCACATGTTAAATAATTCGACTGATGCAGCATCTTTTATCCATTAAATCAGAGGCTTTTTCTATCTTTCTGTGGAGGGTTGGGGAGAAAGGCTATGTGTGAGGAACATGTGTTAAACACGATCTCTGTATATTTCCATTTAAGTATTATAGAGATCAACTAACAAGCTCTGATATTACTCTTTAGAAATGACAAGTAATAATGAGAACTAGAATCCTGGATGGATGATTCTGCTGAAATATTTCTTTAGGCTCAAGTGTTGGCATGTCAGTGAGGGTTGTCAAGACATTGCTGGGTTCAAAGGAGGGTGACTTGGGTGGATCTCTCTTATTTATTTCACAAACATCTCTGACCTATTCACTTTTATCTAAAGAGTTGCTATTATTTCTGCTTTTGTCCTACTTTACTTTCATCTTACATATCAGGGATTGAAACCCTGGTTCCTCTAATTGTGTCTGACATGAAGCTGTCAATCTTATCTGCGAGGCCTCTATTGAAATGTTCCAGATGTGTGGCAGACTCTAGGCTTGTAGGCGCGAATAGCCCCTGATTCTTAAATGGTCAGTGCATCCTCTCTTGCCCCAGCCTCCAGGGCTGTCCACCAAAGTCATGCGTGTAATGGTACTTCAAAGCACCTTTTTTATCCAGCCTTTTATTTTCTTCCTTCAGAAAATGACCAGCATAGTCTGTCATTTTCTCTTATTGGCAGTCTACAAGTCTCCAGTTCCCAAGGGAGCACACAGATCAACCTCTCCCAAAGACTTTACATCTTCAACTCACCAGTCTAAGCTCCTATGAACTGGACTTAGGAGTAAAATCGTAAATATCATTTCCATATTCACATGGGCCCAAAATCAAATACAATTATGTTGAAGGGGCATGTCATAAACCCTAGATCATCTACACACCCATTTATTGTGTGTAAGTGACCTTCTAAAATTTTAAATCGCCAGAGAGTTCTTGTTAGAGCCATTTACATTTTTTTTACAAGTGTTTCTCCTCCAATCTCGACAATGGGCAGATGTATAGACCGAATGATTCATTTTCAGGACATTCGCCTCTAATTGAACTGTGTTCATCTTAGATGCTCAGATCAATGTGGCTTGTCTAAAATCTAGCTGTACCCATTGTTCTTTTGTTGTGAATATGGTAAGCTCAAGATGACATTGTTACTTTCCCACCCCCAATTCCTTTTTAGTTTTATATCACCAACTTATCCTTCCTTGATGGTCACAATTAACTCCAGAACTTGTTACTCCAATCAATATCCTTCCTCTACTTCTGAGTGGTGAAAAGTCAGCAAGATTAGCAAAGATAGTATTGGATATTCTTTATTCAGCCAAATAGCACAACAGCCTTTTGATTAGTTGTGGCTCTTTCTCACTTTTTACCTTGTATTTATACCATTTTAAAAAAAATTTAGTTTTATTTATTTATTTTTGGCTGCATTGGGTCTTCGTTGCTCTGCGTGGGCTTTCTCTAGTTGCGACGAGTGGGGGCTACTCTTCATTGCGGTGCATGGGTTTCTCACTGCAGTGACTTGTCTTGTTGCAGAGCACGGGCTCTAGGCACGCGGGCTTCAGTGGTTGTGGCACATGGGCTCAGTAGTTGTGGCGCACGGTCTTAGTTGCTCCGCAGCATGTGGGATCTTCCCGGACCAGGGCTGGAACCCGTGTCCCCTGCATTGGCAGGCGGATTCTTAACCACTGCGCCACCAGGGCAGTCCTATTTATACCATTTTTACACATTTTCCATCCGACTGCTTATTCCTGTCTCTTTTACTTGGAGGACATGGATTCAGTCTTGCCCTTCTCAGTGAAGAGAGCAGTGCCTCCCTCTCAGTGGGAGCCTAGCCCATCATCATTGAATGGTTGAAGATCTGTTCTAACAAAAATATGTTTATCTCTTAGTACAAGTTATAAAATAAAATAGCTGTAGATATTTTTCTAAGTTCTGAAAATTATTTTTATTATTATAAAAAGGAATCACATGTATCAGGTGAAGGAGGTAATAGTTAATATGGGCAGACCATGCTTTCTTCCACTTAAATGTAGATATGAATATTAAACGTAAAAAGGGGCCTAAGATTCGGGATTTCTAAGAAGCACCAAGGTGACCTGCTGTTTGTATCCTGGGGGCCACATTCTGAGTGGTGAGGCCCTAGGGCCTTAAGCTTTCTCTGTTCTTAAATCACAGCTAATGATCGGCTTTGCCTGGCAGTTACTTTTATCTTAATTGTTTTTCCAACTACCAAGATCTGTTAAAAACACTTCAGATATTACAGGCATTAAAAATGTAGGAAGTAAAAGTTCTCAATAATCTTTCCTCATAGAAACAGCTGCTGTCAACAACTTAATGCATATTCTTCCCAATTATTTTCTCTCTATGTATGACTATCTTTCAGGAAATGAGCTCATTCAAAACATTCTGTTTTCGCTTTTTCGCCTTCCAATATATTTGGGGTTTCCTTCCCCATGTCAAAACCTAAACGGTTATTCTATTTTAAGGGTGGTCCATACATGCCTTAGGTGTTATTTAGAAATATGTATGTTATTAAGAAGATATTTATGCGAACATAGCTTTTGAAATAAAAACAACAGCATGTTTGGCAGAAGTCAATGTTACATAAATGAACAGATTAAAATAGAAAGAAGTTAGCTTGCCTGTAGATCATGCCGTGATGACACTTTTTTTTTTTTAATTTTTATTTATTTATTTATTTATTTATTTATGGCTGTGTTGGGTCTTCGTTTCTGTGCGAGGGCTTTCTCTAGTTGCGGCAAGCGGGGGTCACTCTTCATCGCGGTGCGCGGGCCTCTCACTATCGCGGCCTCTCTTGTTGCGGAGCACAGGCTCCAGACGCGCAGGCTCAGTAGTTGTGGCTCACGGGCCTAGTTGCTCCGCGGCATGTGGGATCCTCCCAGACCAGGGCTCGAACCCGTGTCCCCTGCATCGGCAGGCAGACTCCCAACCACTGCGCCACCAGGGAAGCCCCGTGATGACACTTGTAAAGGAATGAGCAGAGAGTCGAATGAGACATTCTGAGGATAGGAAGAAGACACGATCATTTCCCTCTGTGAAGTGACAGTCTCTGGAGACTTCCCTGGTGGCCTGAAGCTGGGATATTTAAGGACAATGGCTATATACAGATATAAAGATACCCTAGGGGTTACCCAAGACCCACCACTCAGGGTCCTGAGATCAGAGGTACCCTAGGAGATGCCTACTGCCCATCACCCCCATGCCGGGGCTGGGGTCACCACAAGCCTTTGGCCTCAGGCGTAGGGTGAGTGAGCGCCACACAGCTCCCTGGCAGCCGATGGTTTTGCAGTGTGTGGCCTAAGCAGTTCCTCTGCCCAAGGCAGTGTGACTCTAGAGGCTGTGTCTTTCTCAGAGGGCCGAGACTAGCCCTTCAAGCCCAGCTGGGAGGCCCACCTTCCCCCGAGGGTGAGGCTTCCGGCCCAGGACCCCTGACAGAGGCTGAAATTCTCCACCCAGGGAAGGGTGAGTGTTGGTGCAGAATAGCTGTTTTATACAAACAGTAGGCAGACTACGTACAAATTATCCTTCAGATAGCAGTTGAGGCCACAGGGCCACCTGTATTAGCTCGAGCTGTACACCTTCGATTCCACACCAGGAATTCGTACAGGCAAATAAATACAGTATGTCCTTTCTCCGTCTCTCCCTCAAGAATAAGGATTTCTGGCTGGAAGAGGCTCTAAATTTCAGTCAGGATTGGAATGACCAGCCTGAGAGCTTTGCAAGGAATCTGGCTGAGAATCTTTCCCCAATGAAAAGACACCCTTCAGCCCCGCTGCACCCCTACCCCCTAATTCTGGCTGGAAATCTGATAGATTCAGTTAATCTTCAACAGGCAATTTCAGCCGTTTTAGACCCACTTCTCCAGGGTGATTAATCGCCGGGGTGTTTGGCAAGCACTGAGCGGGAGAGGCTTGTGGGGAGGAAAGGGAGCCCAGGCCGCAGCTGGCCCGCCGTCGTTACCGCTCAGGGCCAGCCTCTGTTCACCCTCTGCAAAGCACAGCTGCTCCGTGTCTGTCACAAGCAACGGGATGACATTTCCCAACTGGCAATTACCAGGAGGATGCCTGTTGATGCCTTTTGGAACTGCCGATCTCATAGGTAACTCTTGGCTCCGGCCGAGTTCAGTGTGTCTGCAGGTTTGGCTTTTTATCTCCATTTTCATACTTGAACTGAAAGGAAGATGTGTGTGGAGACTTGTATCTCCCTCCCAACACCTCTCTTCCTTCCCCTCACCTGTCTGCACGGTGAGAACATCACAGAGGCTGGAATCCTCTGCTATATGGAATCCTATATGCCAGGCATGCTGAAGAAGTCTGGTCTGGGGGTAAACTAGGACAAAGGTGCCAACAAACATTCATGAGAGAACCAACGTGAGTTATGTATGAAGGTATTTATAGTTTCATGTTCTGTGGGGAAAAGCATATAAGCCATTATTTTCGGGGACTTCCTTCCTTATACTTTGGTGCTCACCAAAGAGAAGAATTCTGAGAATTCACTGAATTCAGCAATCTAGGAAACACACTCCAGTTGACATATCTCTGTACATTACCTATGACATCAGGATGCCATTTAATAGGTAATTTTTGAAGGGAAATTAATGATAGTCTAGCTGGGTAGCTGTATGGGAGGAATAAGCCTCTAAACATGTCATAAAGAAGTACGTGTATTCCTTCCTTCACTCAGCAATGATTTATGGCAGAGGTGCAATATGCCAGGTCTTGTTGCAGATGCTGAGAACTGGAACGGTACCAGATGGAGCTGGGGATGGGAGCGGAATAACACCATTCAGACGGCTTATGAAAGTGAAGTCGAGACACACTTTCATTCTATCTGTCCTTTCCCCACCAGTCCCAGACTCTTAAAATCCCAGACTCTAACGCATGAACTCGTTTCCTCACTTGGCCTATTTTGATGATAAAAGAACCGTTGCCTCTGAGCCATAGACTTAAAAGAATTTAAAAAAAAAAAAAGGCATTGAATGTAGGTGGATTAAAGAGCCCTGGCACATGAGTGTCACTGAGCTGGATAGGCAAGGAGAAATTCAGGGCAATGTAGCAATTTAAAATGGTTAAGAAAATTAAAAATACACGGAAAAGAAGAAGAGAGAAGAAAAACGAAGATTACTTGGTACAGATTTGTTGCTCAAAGAATGTGATGCTTTGACAAGAGTACCAAGACCAAAAGTAGATCGGTGGCTGCCAGGGGCTCGAGGTAGTGGGGAGTGAGGGGTCCTTGTTAAGGGGTTTAGGGATTCTTTTTGGGGTGATGAAAATGTTCTAAAATTAGTGGTGATGGTTGAACAACGCTGAATGTACTAAAAACCATTGAACTATATTCTCTGAAGGGGTGAAGTTTATGGTATGTGAATTCTATCTCAAAAAAGCTGTTATTAAAAAAGAGACACTTGTTCGAGCTTGACTAAGATGAAGCACCATCTTCCTGTGAGGTAGGAACGTAAGCACATGTTCCATCAACTTGACAGTCTTACTTCAGAATCTCTAATAAACTTCATTCTATAGGGGATGATTTTGGAGAATTTTGCCCAAGTATATATTTTAAGGGCTAGACTTTGGTAGCTTAGGAAATGGGAGAGAGAAAGAACATCAATTATTTGAAGCTATTAATATGGTAGAATTGATATTATATATATATTTATGTATGAAAAAGGAATAGGATTTCCATTGTTGGTGGAAATGTAAATTGGTGCAGCCACTACGGAAAACAGTATGGAGGTTCCTCAGAAAACTAAAAATAGAATTACTATGTGATCCAGCAGTCCCACTCCTGGGCATATATCCGGAAGAGACGAAAACTTTAATTTGAAAAGATACATGCACCCCAATGTTCATAGCAGCACTATTTACAATAGACAAGACATTGAAGCAACCTAAATGTTCATCAACAGATGAATGGGTAAAGAAGATGTGGTACATAGATACAATGGAATATTACTCAGCCATGAAAAAGAACAAAATATTGCCATCTGCAGCAACATGGATAGCCCTAGAGAGTATTATACTAAGTGAAGTAAGTCAGAGAAAGATAAATATCATGTGATATCAATTATATGTGGAATCTAAAAAAAATGATACAAATGAACTTATTTACAAAAGAGAAACGGACTCACAGACACAGAAAACAAATTTATCGCTACCAACAGGGAAAGGGGAGAGAGAGATAAATTAGGAGTAGGTGATAACAGATACACACTTCTATACATAAAATAAACAACAAGGATTTACTGTATAGCACAGGAAACTATATTCAATATCTTATAATAATCGAAAATGGAAAAGAATCTGAAAAAGAATATATATAATTGAATCACTCTGCTGTACACCTGAAATGAATGCAATATTGTGAGTCAACTATACTTCAATAAAAAATGAATAGGAGAAACTGGCCAGAAACTTATAGTATGTGGGAAAGCTATAGATCTGTGCTGTCCAAGATGGTAGCCTCCAGTCACACATGGCTATTTAAGTTAGTTACTATTGAATACACTTAAAAGTTCAGTTTCTCAGTCACACTAGCCGCATTTCAAGTGCTCCATAGCCACGTGTGACTAGTGGCTATTGTATTGGATGGGGCAGATATAGAATGTTCCATTGGACACCTCTGCTCTAGGTGTCAAGTGGTGTGATGCTATACCTTACAACACCCCAGAGTTTGCCTCCATAGGAGAATATAGAACAATGTCTCTTTAAGGGTCTGCGACATAGTCCACTGAAATCCAGGACCATCCCAGTGAAAGTGTGAGTCCTCATTGCATCACTAGGGCTTCAATCCATAGTAAGTTCAGAATTCCTCAGAATTATTAGTTTTACACCCATGAAACTTACGTTTTATTTTGAATTCTGCATTAAGTTTCTTCATGGTGTTTCAGATATTTATTTCACTTTTTCTGCCTCTTCTTTTTAGGTACTTAGTTTAAAAATCTGATAAATATTTGGCAAACACTAGTGGCCATATTCCAAATATTTGTCCATCAGGACATTAGTTACTGTTGAGTAAATAATTTCTGTCTTTGTTTTCTTTGTCTATGAAATGGAATGTGTACTTTCCTCCATTATGACGTTTATAAAATTAAGATTTGGGGATTAGCTTAATAAGGTACCACAAACAAAAGAACTGTGTAAGGAAAAGTTAGTGTAGTTATTATAAAGTTTCCTTTTAAAATGACTTCTAATGTCAATTATTCTTATTGACAGGAATGTTGAATAATATCCAAAAAAAGTACATAAAGAAAAAATCTAAAAGCCACCTTTAGGTAAAGCCACCATCAGAGGTAAATGTTGTAAACATTTGCTTGTATTTTTTCATCTTTGCTTTATATACTGTATATTCAGTTTCACAAAATTGGAGGTGTATTGTCTATATCCCTAACTTTCAGTCTCAAGCTTAACCAACTTCGCTGTGTAGCACAGTGGTTAAGAATGTGGACCCTGGAGTCCTTGTGGCCTGCCTACAAGGGCCAGCTCTACAGCTCGCTAGCTACCTGCCCTTGGTCAAACCACTTAACCACTCTGAGTTTCAGTTCCTTGATTTGTATGATGCGGATGATAATAGTGCCTACCTCTCAGGGTAGTTGGGGGGTTCACACGAGTTAATGTGAGTAAATCATATTGAATGATGTCTGGCAGATAGCATTTGGTATTATCATTACAAATTTGACCTGTTTCAGCTGCAACTTGCAGAACTGAAGACCTTCCTGAAAACCCCTCTGCACTCAAGTATTCCTGAAGTCTCCAAAGGGGAACCAACCAATCTGTTTGCTGCAGTCTACAAGTAGCATCTACCATATTCTTTCTCTCTCCCTCTGCCTTCCTTTTGTGGATGTCCTCTGCAGTTGAAATGGCTCTAGGTATCTCTTTTTTTTTAGCAGTGAGTGCGATCCATCATGAGAATCTGTGTCCATGGCAAAGGTGTTACATTCCAATTCTTTCAAAGCCAGTACTCTTGGAGGGTGCTAGACTATGGCTGGTTTTCATGTAAAAATAGAAAGTCCCCTTCTAATTTTTTTTAAAAATTAATTTTATTGAAGTATAGTTGATTTACAATGTTTTGTTAATTTCTGTTGTACAGCAAAGTGATTCAATTCTACATACATATACATTCTTTTTCATATTCTTTTCCATTACGGTTTCTCACAGGATATTGAATATAGTTCCCTGTGCTATCCAGTAGGACCTTGTTGTTTACCCATTCTATATATAATAGTTTGCATCTGCTAATCCCAAACTCCCAATCCATCCCTCCCTCCCCCCGCAACAAGTCTGTAATCCCTTCTAATTTTGTGTTGTAGATGCTAACGGTATTCCTAAAGGGCCGGCTTTTGTTTTGTTTCTTATTCTGTACAGCAGATGATTATAAATCCAAAGTTTCTCTCTCTTGCTAATATTAACATTCTCTCAAAGTATAGTTTCTATGAATTATTATTATGAAAGTTCCTTTTCCTACCAAAGGTGTGGAGGGGATGAAACAAAGTGGAGTGGTGAGAGAGGAAAACCCTGCCTTATTTCTTACAACTTCTTACCTACACAGAAGTGTAAGCTCCTTGCAAATAGGTACTTTCTCTTAGTCTACTGTGTCCTATAGTATCAATACAATTCTGGACATAAAAACCCATTAGATATATTAAAATGTACTATTTTCAATGTTACAAGAAGAAGAAGAATGCAAAATGATATTTATTAAGGATCTAATATGTGCCTAACACTCTAAATATGTTATCTCATTTAATTTTTATAGTGACTTTCTGGGGGCAGTTATTATTGTCCTCTTCTTACAGATGAGGTAACTGAGCCTACGAAAAGTTAAGCACTGTTCTCAGGTCATGCCATGAGTAGGTGACAAAAATCTGGGTTCCACTCCGGGTCTGCTTAATAGACCCCAAGCTCGTTCCTCATACAGCAACGCTCGGTTTTAGGGTAGGTGGAGAGAGGGTTATTCTAAAGTAGAGCACATTGAACAAATGGAAGTCTAGCAATTTACAACAACATAACATTTTTAGAGAATTAAAATATCAACTCAAGGAATGAACTAATCATTTGGCCATGAGCAAAATCCAATTTTCATTAGTCGAATTTATTCTGAGTTTAGAATAAATTTAGGTTCATCTTTACCAGTCAAAACACCTAGTACTTACTAATTCTTAGGGAAAAAGATTTGGTAAAAAATGTCTCATATCTCTTTCACATCATATAGTTCTCCAAAAGTACATTAGGAAAAGAAGCATATAAATTACTTATACCTTGAAATATGGATTTAAAAATGAAGTCCTTTAATTAAACACTTCAGTTGTAGTCAACCTGTGATCACCATTTTATTTTAGAAGGTTTAAAGAGACTCCCAAATGTAGATTGCCCCACTTTTTCCTTCTGAGACACCTAACAAATGAGTAGAATTCGTTGAGTTTCTCTAAGACAGCTTTTCAAACATTCTTTTGAGTTCCTCTCTCTTAGGCTCTTTATTAAGGCTAGTTTAACTTTAGCCAAGTCATGACTTTCGAAGAGACATCATTTTCTCTCCTGCCATCACTGTGGATCACTTAGGAAAAATGTGTTTGAACAAGGAGCCATGCTATCTACCTACTTGGGCATTTGAGCTCCCTTGTTGCTTAAGGACCATTCACATCTCGCTAGGCTTCAGATTCAACAGAGTCTTCATAAAAGCTGAAATTGTAGTGAAATAAATCATAAAAAGATCTATTTACTTTAGGTCAGATATAGAGGAACTTCTGATATGTAGTCATTAAGGTGAGTGGAAGTAAACATCCTCTTAACTATCCGGGATAAAGAAAGTTCACAACCATTTCTCTTGTTCCTTATCTGTGTTTCAATGAGGTGTCACCAAATGGCAGTGAGTGGAATGTGGCCATTTCCTCTGCTATGTGTTCATGGGCAGATCTGTATCAGTTGGTCTAGTTTTCCTGTTGTTTAACTGTGTGATGAAATAACTAGTGGTAACTTATTTAATCAATACATTCTCTTAATATGCTTTGAGCATAATGGAAATCAGCTTCATTAAAGTGTTGGGAAGTGATTGCATCTATTCCCCTTCCTTCTCTTACTAGTGACCCTTCAGTCATTAGAGTTCAACTTTCCTGTGAAAATCATGATGTTGAGTTAAGCGTTACACAGAGTAAGAGATGGTCTTACAGGCTTGGTTTATTATATTTCTTATTGGGTACATTTTATTAGGCTTTTCCAAATGCACATTGCATCTAATTATAAAGTGTTCTATCAGATCTAAATATTTTATGATATTGGTATGGTGCCTTTCACCTTTAAGGAGAAACTATTATGTAACTCCAAATATTGACACCACCATAACAGATTGACCGGTTTGCAAAACAAGTGGCAACAGCTATAGATACAAGGCACAATGCAAAGAATTAAGAACACTACATACAGTAAATCCTATATTTAGACTTGACATAATATAATGACCAGGAAGAAATTTTACACAAGCATTATGAAGGCATGCTTGAACGTTTCTTTGGCATGACGTTAATTAGAGAAACTCCTAGTGATAACATAACTCTTTTTGATGCTAAATGCATATAGTACGCTGCACATTAACAAAAGCATCTGGCTTACAAAAACAAATATGTGGCTACTGAGTACAAAATCTGATGGAAAAATCTTAATGATAACATTCTTTCTCCAGGTAAAATGTGTTGTTAATCAATGTCATTGTTCCAATAAATTCATTTCACTTCATAATTACTTTTATTTACAAAACCTTCTATAACAACCTTTCTACAGTTTTATTAGATACATTAGAACACACCCTTTGAAAGGCAGTGTGCCAGGAACTGCGGAGAGAGCCCTGTGTTAGATTACAGTTGTATCTCTAGAGGGAGAAAGACAACAATACAATATGATAAACACAAAAATATTTATATTTTGGAGCTATATTCAGAGTGATATGGTGGGAGTATTGAGGAAATATCTAACTCCTATGAGCAAACTAATCTAGGTAGATTTTTTTTTTTTTTTTTTTTAAAGAAAGCTGCGTTTTATAGCTACTTTATTTATTTATTTATTTATTTTTGGCTGTGTTGGGTCTTCGGTTCGTGCGAGGGCTTTCTCCAGTTGCGGCAAGCGGGGGCCACTCTTCATCGCGGTGCGGGGACCGCTCTTCATCGCGGTGCGCGGGCCTTTCACTATCGCGGCCCCTCCCGTTGCGGGGCACAGGCTCCAGACGCGCAGGCTCAGTAGTTGTGGCTCACGGGCCCAGCCACTCCGTGGCATGTGGGATCTTCCCAGACCAGGGCTCGAACCCGTGTCCCCTGCATTAGCAGGCAGATTCTCAACCACTGCGCCACCAGGGAAGCCCTAGGTAGATTTTTCAAAGAACATGTGCTACCCTTCACCCTCACCTGGAATCCACACGTCCTCCCTCTCCCACCCGAGGGTTATGTCAGACTCTTCCAAAGACAGCCTTACCCCATTGGCAAAATATTCCTACATCCCTCCTCACTGCACTAATCAGAATCTTGGAGGTAGCGGTAGAGTAGATTTCAGGCATACTTAAAAGAGGCTTCCAGATCTTTCCTCTTTCTGTATAGATGCTAGGACTTAATTTTGTTTTTCTTTTAAAAATTAATACAGTCTTGGCATCTTGCCATGTGTATCTAGTGGGGTGTTGTGTCCTGGAACAGGGAATGGAGGAGGGGAGAATGTAAGGAGAGTTCAGAGGATCCTCTGGAAATAGTTCCAGACGTTTTCTCTTTTTAATGATTTTTTTAATAGAGATCATTAATTTGTCAATGTATTTGGAGAACTCAAGGAAAAAGTCTGAGAAACTTTGCTAAGGACTTCCTCAACTGTTTTTGCCCAGACTTCCTCCAGGCCTCTGTATTGTTTTCACTAATGGTTTGTGGTTAATTCCTAAGAAAGCCAAATATAAATGGACCAAAAGCCAGCAAAACAAGCTTAAGTCCTAAAATTCAACCTAATGGTGTAATGATGATGGTTCTACTTAAGCAAATTCTTACCAAGGACAAAAAATTATTTGTGTTAAGCCAAACCACTTCAACTATCCAAGGAATAGTAGCACAATGGAGTCATTCCCATGGAATATCAACCACACACAGTCACACATTCCCTCCTGACCACAGGAAGTTACTGCAAAGATTTCTAGAGTACTTAATGGAAGATCGTTGTTAGACTAATCTCCTTTACAATTACAACTTCAGTCCAGCGGCTTGATGTAATAGGATTCCTTAAAAAGAACCAAACTGATTGTCCAAAACTTGATACAGAAGGATTTTATAATGTAAATTCCAAATATCATGAAACAATGCCTACCAAATATCCAAGCTCCATTTAAAAATCCTGAGGTGCTCATTTGCTTCTAGAGACATCTTTTTAAAAAGAGCTTTATCAAGGTGTATTGTACAAACAATTTTCACCCATAAATGTTCAACTCAATGACTTGAATTCCCTCATGTCTGTTTGTAGGGAGGACCCACTCCTATTCCCAGTCCTAGGCAATTGCTGATCTGCTTTCTGTTTCTCTAAATTTGCCTTTTCTGGACATTATATAAATGGAATCTTACAATGCATTGTCTTGTTTTGTGTGTACCTTCTTTGACATAGTATGTTTAAGATTCATCCATGGTATAGCATAAATCCGTAGCTTATTTTTATTGCTTTATAGTTTTCCATGTTATGGAATTGTGTATGCATGGAATCTCATGTAAGGAATGTACAATATATACATTGTTTTATTGAGGTATAATTGACAGGTAACATTTTGTACATACACTTTCCAATTCTCAGTGTCTCTCTCTTCATGCACAGAAACACTATAGTAGCTTCTTTTTTTAAAAATTAATTAATTAATTTATTTTTGCCTGTGTTGGGTCTTCGTTGTGGTGAGTGGGCTTCTCATTGCGGTGGCTTCTTTTGTTGCAGAGTACGGGCTCTAGGTGCGCGGGCTTCAGTAGTTGTGGCTCGCAGGCTCTAGAGCACTGGCTCAGTAGTTGTGGCTCACGGGCTTAGTTGCTTTGTGGCATGTGGGATCTTCCCAGACCAGGGCTCGAACCCGTGTCACCTGCATTGGCAGGTGGATTCTTAACCACTCTGCCACCAGGGAAGCCCTCCTCCCTCTCCTTGACTTGGGATCCTTGAATCCTGGAGTAAGTGAATCCCATTAAATTCCATGCTAAAATTTGTTAACATTTTTTTTTCCCCCTGGGGAGATGGTCCATAGCTATAAACAGATTGTCTAATGGTCTGTTACCTGAAACAATTTAAGAGCCAGTCTTAGTGTTCTATTTGTTTCCATCCTTGACCCTTTTTCCTTCTCACTCTATTTTCTTTGGAGAACACTTACTTTCATGGCTTCATGACTTTAACTACCAGCAGACAGATTACTTGGAAGATCCCAGATAGAAATTTTATTATCTAAATTATGGGCCATATGAAAGTTTTAAATGTATTTGGAATGATAAGGAAGCCATCCTTTTCTAAGCATGAACAGGGGACATGGAAGTTTGTTTCCCTTTTTACCTTTATCCCTCTACCTTAAACCTTAAAACTTAAACTTTCCCACCTTGAAGGCACAGACAGCCTGGAACCTTGTCTTGCCATTTTCTCTCCATCTATCACCTTTCACTAGTTACGTCTGTCCCACTGAGGCTGAAAACCACTGCACCTTCCTCAGCACTTGCCCACATACACATACAGTAAACGACACCAATCTTAAATGCACAGTTTGGTGTTTGAGTGAGGAGTGAAATCCCCACTTTCAGATTACACATTCATTGGTATACTCTTTTGGATCTACCTACAGCTCTATCATTTTTCTCTATCCACTGAACACTTAACTATGGATAGTTTTCTCTAAGGATCCTAGGAAATGGTCTTGTGATGTGTCATTAGACAAGGATGCTTTGTTTAGAATTTACTTCCATTCTAAAGATGGAATTACTTCCCTTCCAAAAGAATTTCTTCCATTTGTAAGGCCAGGTCCCTTCCTCAGATTGCAAGAGAAAGCAGCCTTCTGTTCTGTGAATTTTCTGAGAAGCTGGAATACCACAACCACTCAAGCAATCAGTCAACCAAAAAAGCCTCGAATCCTAACAGCACTGTGCAGGGGATGTAAGAAAAACATTATGAGGAGAAGAAGCAAAGTCAAAACACCTCTACCATCTAGATACTATTATTGATGTTCATATTAACCTCCAAGTCCTTTTTGTTTTTTGGCAGTTTTTTTTTTTTAATTGATGTATAGTTGATTTACAATGTTGTGTTAATTTCTGTTGTACAGCAAAGTGATTCAGTTATATTACATATATACATTCTTTTTCATTTCATTCTCATTCATTCATTTCATTCTTTTTCATTTCATTCTCATTCATTCATTTCATTCTTTTTCATATTCTTTTCCATTATGGTTTATCACAGGATACTGAATATAGTTCCTTGCTCTATACAGTAGGACCTTGTTGTTTACCCATCCTATATATACTAGTTTGCATCTGCTAACCCCAAACTCACACTCCATCCCTCCTTCACCCCCTCCCCCTTGGCAACCACAGGCCTTTAACCTTCAAGTCTTGAGCCATTTCCTGAACTCCAGACCTGACTGTGCAACTACCTGATGGATAGCACCGTCTGCACGTCCTCAAGACAACTTCATGCACTACACGGCCCCAGCTGAACATCTTATCTTGCCTTTCATAACTGCGCCTCCACCTTCATACGCCACCTTAATGAGCGGGACCAACATCCAAATCGTCTCAGTTCCTTCCCCTCACTCTCCACCCACATTTAATTGTCAGCAAGGCCAGTCAGTTATACCTCAGAGATCTCTGTCGTATATGGTCCCTCCTCTGCATCCTCACTGCCACCTCCTTATCTTGGGTCCCCCTTCTCTCTTCCTTAGATTCTTGCAGGAGTGTTCCAGCTGATCTTGTCAGACCTGCTATCACCAGTGCATTCCCACACTGCTGCCAACGTGCTCTGCAGCTTCAACGCCTTTGCTGCCCAGGTGAAGCCTAAACCCTGCTGCACGCAGGGCTCCTACACAGTGTGGTCCCAGCTTTTCTCTGTGGCTCCTCTACTGCCATTCCTCACCGTGCACCGGGTTCCAGCTAACCCAGGCATCTCTACCATCCCTAAAATGCCATTCCTTCTCATATGTCTGCGTTTGCAGAAAGCCTAAAGAGCTAGCAATATATTATCTTGTTGTCCGTTCTCTGTTCTATGTTTGGCATTCTCCCCATCCTCAGCCCCTCATCCTGTCCTTTTTGTTTGCTGGACTACCTCTTACCCCACAAGTCCCTGTCCAACAGTCATCTCTTTTGCACTACCCTCACTCCCATCTCCAGGAATATTTAGATTTCCTCTGTATGTATCTTCCAAGTTCCCTTTCCTCCGTGGATACTGTTTATATTTCAATCTCATTCACTATGTGGGATCCTAGAGGCATCTTATATACCCAGTGCCTAACACAGTGCCTGGCATACAGTAGGTTTTCAATAAATACTGAATGAATGAATAATGAAGCTTCCAAAGAGTGTGGTAATCATATAGCTTGCCTCGCTCATTTTACTAATGCGGAAATTGAGACCCAGTGGAATTAGAACTGCATAATTAGAAGCAGATTCTGGAATAGAACCAAGGTGTTTTGACTTAGTTGAATGCGCCTTCCACTACACAGCATGGCATAGTTAATTTGATGGATTTCTAAGGAAAGAATCTTTAGTTTTAGTGACAAAATGTAACTCAGGAAGACAAGGAGATTTATTGGTGAAAGAAGAAAGAAAGCAGTTTGTTTTATTTCACAGTTTATCATATAATTCTATTAATCTTTGCATCCAAGTTGAAAAAGTATGAAGGTGATTGGAAGAGAGTAATAATTCCATCCCGGAGAATGATTTTAATGAAGAAATGACAGCACTTTACCTAAATTGATCACTTAGTACTGGGTAATTTAGAAAGATTCCTTCTCTTAAGCTCTTGAAGTAAGTGAGATGTGGAAACTTCACAGATCCCCAGGGATGAGTGCTTGGCTGAGGGAATTGCAGTGAGAGGAACAGGAAGGCAGTATTTCTTTTGACAGGGGGCCAAACACATGTTTCATTATTCTGGGTTCCCAGTTTGAGGCAAGTGACTTTATTGAAAATATTCAGTTCTAGAAAGAAGCAGTAGTTTTTATTTACATTTTCATGAAAATTTAAAACCATACGGCTATAAAAGAAGTCTGGAGAGAAGAACCAAGATTAATATTTTATTTTCAAAAGAAGATGCTTAGAATTGGGGTACATATTGTAGAAAGGAAAAGATAGAATTTAGGGTATTTCTTTTATTCATAGTGAAAACAGCTACAAATGAGAATAATTTGATAGGGAAATAATCACTCTCATACAGTTCTTTGAACAGAATGTGTCTAGCTTAACTTACTAAACTGAGAAAGACACAGAGTATATGAGAGAGGTGCAGATTATATCTGAGAGGTAGATTTTAGGAATTAAAAGTTAATTTTAAAAAAGAGCTTAAAAAATTAATTTTAAAGCACACACATTTGGAAGAATGATGAATTTCAGTGCCATCAACTCAGTTGCTGATAGAAGGGCGCAGGGGAATGGTAACTTCATATCGGGAACCAGCTGCTGTTCTTTAGGAGGACAGGAGAGGAGGAGAGCCATGGGGCTCTGTGCTGGGGCTGAAGGCGGGGGGCAGGGGGACCAAGCTGAGACCACAGGAGAAGGTAGAAGCAGGTCTGAGCTGCTAAGAGCTAAAAGGTGAGATGCCGACCGGCTTCCAGAAGGAAGGAAGAGGGGTTTGGAAACCGGA
This sequence comes from Balaenoptera musculus, assembly GCF_009873245.2. Taxonomy (NCBI): domain Eukaryota; kingdom Metazoa; phylum Chordata; class Mammalia; order Artiodactyla; family Balaenopteridae; genus Balaenoptera; species Balaenoptera musculus. Next base: position 52,898,531 of record NC_045802.1, read on the forward strand.
GAGAGCATGCTTATGGGAATTCTCCTTGGAAATGATTTCTAAGATTATGGAAGAATGGAAATCTGCTGTACTCTCTACTGTATATATAGCAGAGCTTTGTTGAGATGGTAGAAGAATCAGGGTTAATTTTTCTCTCTGTCTTGTTTATAGCTAAATTCTTTTTCTATATTTTCTAAAATTATCACTAAGAACATGAGTTCTAGGGCATCTTCTGGTTTCATCACTTCTTGGACAGCTGCTCTGAGCACTTAGGCTGGTTCCACCTACACCAATAAGCTCAGCTTGGGCTTGGGGACCATCTCTTCCTCTTTGGCCATTTATCCCATCGCTTTCCCTGACTTCATTTAGCTACCTCACTGCCCAACCATCTCACACTCTCCCCTTTTCATGGTCTGAAACTTTTATCCTCTCTTTTCCTACTCTCCGCCCACAATCTTAATTTATTCACTTTCTTTAGGAACTTCTCTACTTTTTAAGAGACCAAGCTGGGCCTATCTGTTTGTGATGTTACCCATCCCAGACAATGCCCTGGTATTTAAAATATGGCCTGCTGGAAATAAAAGAGTGACTCTGTTGGTCGTAGGCTCAGGTATCATGAGGTCGTGTAGATGGGTACTTTTGGGATTAGAACCTGGGGAAATGTTAGAGGGACAGGAAGCCTTCCTGAAGCATTTTTAAAATGCAAAATTCTAATTAAGAATTCTAATAAGATAATATGTGTGAAGAGTTTCTGGGTACCTTGCATGGAAAATCCTAGTCAAATGCCCAATATTAGCATTCCTGCCATGATAGAGTCCCAGAGAGAGAGGCACTGAGGAATTTGCAATTGAATATCCTCCTCCAGGCTCTTTAGCACCTTCTAAAGATTTCATAAATCAGGGAATATGCCACGGTTTGCTGCAGGGATAAGTGCCTGAGAGGTGATGAAGTTTACTCAGAGAATTTCGAGCTCAGTTTTATTTGAACTAAAGCTGTGAATGGACCTACAGGGCTGAGGATCCTTCTGGGCCTGTTTAAATAGTAGCTCCAATTCCCTTCTCCGAAGTCTGGCTTGTCAGCCAGTGAGGGCTACAGATGCTGATCTGTACTGCATGGGGCCCTGCCCTGGGCCAGGCCACTGGTCTGAACTCGAAACCTAATCCTTCCAGCACCAGCTCAGGTCGCACTCCTGCCATGAAGTTTTTCTTGACAACACCAGGACCTACTGATCCTTCCCTCCTTTGAAGTCATAGGCGCTTGTTGGTGTTACACGTTATGAATTTAGCCTTTCAAGGATGTGTGGCAAGGAGAATTTCATCCCCCAGAAATTCTGGAGGCTTCAGCTGCTTGGGAGAAGAGTGACATTTCCAGCGGCCGCCTGGTGAGGACGGTCACTCGTAGAGAGCAGGGTGGGTCCAGGAGGACAAAGGAAGAAAACAGGGCACACGGCAGGGGGTGAAGGGAACTCCCTGGATGAGAGAGAGTAGTAGAGAATATAAGTGGCTTCTCTCAGTGTGGGCTTTTGGGGAGAGAAAGAAATGGATACCTAGAAATGAAGAGTCATAAGGGTTTTGTTTTGTTTTGTTTTAGCATGGTACTGGCTGGATGTAGTTTAGTCTTAGAATTGCTCTGGTCTTTCTGTTCATTTATTTACTTATTCATGTATACAGCCATCACATCTTTATTGAGTTCCCTTTATGCGCCAGGCACTATTCTAGGTCTGGAGATTTAGTGAATAAGGCATATTCTAGTGGGAGAGATAGACAATAAATAACAGGCAAGGAGAGTGGAAACAGATGAGATAATGTCAACTATTATTAGACCTATGGAGAAAATAGAACGAGGGAATATGGTAGAAAGTGATTTTGTCCCGCTTTTACATAGATGTCATGCATATGGCTTATTCACCCAAAGTAGATGTGACCTGCCCAGGACTCTGCCTTACACATCTTGTTACTTTCCATTCTTCCCCAAAACTACCTTATGCCTTACTAGGTAGTGCATATTTCAAATATATTAATGAATCCAAGAATAGAGCTCTGTATGAGACAGCTACTTTCATTGGGTTTCTTCACCTTTCTTGTGCCATGGAAGCTTTTGGAAGTTTGATGAAACCTATAGCTCCCTTCTCAGAATAATATATTTAAATAGGCACAAAACAAAATACACAGGATTACTGTGGAAACTAATAGGTACAGTCTACAGTCCTCTGATTCCAGGCTGATAATCACTGAGAGACAGTATAAGGACTTTGCACAGAAGTATTGTGAAGGAGAAACTAAGTTTTGGAGATCGCAGCACTTTTTATTTCCACAATATGGACTGAACAGTGACTAAAGCAAACTACGTCTGACATTTAGGGGAAGAGCATGCCTGTAAGTCTTCTGACTGAGCAACCAGGTGAAGCTCAGTTAATGAAACAGAAGTCCAGAGTAAATGCCAACTTACTGGTTTGGTACTCCTAGCCAGGCTGCGGGTCCCTAGGTTAGAGCACGGGGTATATACCCTGGGAGGGTAATCACCTCACTGGAAATAATTTCACTATGCACAGGCTGAGAAGGAAGGGAGCCATGAGGCCCAACAGGATGGAACTTGCCCGGAGCTAGTCTATAGAGAGCCCTCACAGAGGGGCCTAGAGGGCACAGATGAGCAGGAGATGCAGACCAGGGCCCAGAGAGAAAGAGTGAGCTTCAGTGCAAGGGTCTACAAGGTGAGGCAAAGGATGCAAATCGTGAGCTTCCAGGCTTTCCCAGAAGCCCGATTTTAGGGGGAATTCCCCACAAAATTACAGGTTATCCAGAAACAAGTCTAGTTTTTCCATAGAGTTGTGCTGTTCAATGGCGTTTCCTCTTTGGATTTAACTTGGATGACTCAGCAATGTATAGGATAGCCACAAAGCCACGCTCCCTGGGGCTTCCGACTCTCAGAAAGCAGGAGGAGCGGGTGGCAGAGTTGCTGGCACCATCTACTCTGCTCTTTCCGTCTTTATTTTGTCTCCTATGGCTGGTCTTCAATTGGATGTGACCCACAGTGACCTCACACTCAACTTCTCCAAGGCTGATCTTATCACCTTCTAGCTTTCCTTTGTTGGCTTATGATCACATTCTTTTCCAAGTTACATTAATTAAAAAAACAATGGAGCTTTTGCACATCTTTTTCTTCATGATTTGCCATACACAAGCCCCATGGTTCATACATTTAAAACAGATATCGTATCTCCCTTATTCAAGAGCCGTAGCTCTTGAGAAGGACATTATTACCTCATTTCCAGATTTTCTACCTAAGACTTTCAACTGAGCTTCTTTTTTTTACATCTTTCATTAAAATCTTTTATTCCTCACCCCTGGACCCCTACACTCTCCCCTTCAGGAAACAAACTATCCCAAATGATTAAGATTCTTTATATTCATTCTTTTTCCCTTGGTCACAGGTCATATTTTCTTGCTTCTTTGCATGCCTGATAACTTTTGATTAAATGCCAAATATTGTGAATTGTACAAGGTTGAGTGCTGAATTTTTTTTTTTTTTCTGGTACTATAAATATTTCTGGGCTTTGCTCTGGGGTGCAGTTAGGTTGCTTGGCATCAGTTTGATGCTCCTGAGGTTTGCTTTTAGGTCTTCTTAGGCAGGTGCAGAGTAGCCTGTAGTCTGTGTCTCACGTGGCAGCACTGCTGAGGCAGTACCATTCTGAGGGCTCTCTTCCTTGCTCCCTGTAGGATGAAGTCTTTTCACTCTGGTTGGTGGGAAGAGGAGCTCTTCCTAGCCCTGTGTGAACTCCAGGGATTTTTTCCTCCTGCTCCTTTCTGTTGGTTCTTTCTCTGGCTTCAGTAGTTTCCTCACTCACTATTCAGGACTCAAGCACGGGAGCCTCTGTGGATTTCTGACCTTTCTCCTCTACAGTACTCTGCCCTGCTCATTCTAGCTGCCCTGGTCTCCTGATTTTCAGGTGTGTCCTCTACTCAAGGGGTCTATCAAGCCCTGTGTGGTTTTCCTCTCCCTCAGCTGTGCTGGAAAACCCTTTCTAGGCTTGAGGCAAGAGTGAGCTGGGCCACTGTGAGCTCCCCCTGTTTATCTTCTTTCAGAGACCACTGTCCTACACTACCTGCTGTCCACAGTCTGAAAAAGTGTTGTTTCACATGTTTTGCCTGCTTTTTTCTTTTTAAAATTAAGGCAGGTGGGTAAATGCATCCTTGTTACTCGATCATGGTTAGATGACCAGAAGTGTAAGTCAATACTTTTATAATTAGGCTACATTTTACCTACCTGTCTTTATCTCCTAGTATTTTTTGGTTTGAATTATATTTTAGTTGGATTTTTAATGTACTCTTATACTCAGCCTAGCAGGCTCAACATTCCACATATCTTTGGATGGTTAAAAAAAGTGTCAGTCCCTTTCTCTTGCAGATATTATAATCTAGTAGATGAACAAGTGCTACACAAATTCCAGGCAGGGTAGTATTCATATTTGAAAGTGCCTATTTATCCTTTAAAATACATGTAGAATGAAATCAATTTTATCTTGTCACTTGGTATGATGAATGACAGATGTTGGGCGAAAACTAAACGTCCTCACACAGTTCTCTTTAATATCCAGCACCTCCGTCGCACCGTATTCCATGTATCCCCTCATTCAGCAGGTGTTTGCTAAATGTTAAACCAACTGCAGGGGCAAAGGGAGTAGTCACAGACCCCCTTGTGGCTCTCTGAGTATCATTAATACAAGAGTAACTTCTAGCCCTAATGGCGACTGAGGTTTCTTACAGTTGGGATGTTGAATTGACCATAACTCATATTAAGTCGTATTATAACAGTATTAAGACAAGATTCATTCTCAGTTCTACAGTTAACTGTGAGCTTAAGGTGGCAATGATCCAATATCTGGGGTTTACACTTCTAGACTCAAGGCGAATGTTCTTAGAATACAGATAAATCAAGCAGAGTTCGTGCGTGCATGACCAGACACATGCAGGAAAAAAACCCTGCTATTCAAAAACAATGAGAAAACAACTTTTTATAAAGTGCCAAATCTTAAATTCACTGCTTGAGTCATAATTGACATATATTAAGATAATTTTCTTTTAGTTGACCAGGATATTTTGTCTTTATGACACACAAATCTGTGTGTTACAAAATACCTGGAATGATAACTTAACAAACAACCATAGAACGTTTGTTCTTGAAATAGGTAGGTCTCACTCCAGCAGAAGAACAAGGGATTCTTGAAGTAGAAAAATTTGATTGAGTTACATGAAAACTGTCCCATCCACCACCAGCGTCTACTATTCATAAACACTGACAATCAAATTTCGAGACATTCTGCTCTAATTTTTAGTGCAGTTGGAATGTTATATTTCTGCTTCCAAATGAAATGTAGAGTAGGCTCATGATTTTTTTTTGTCACTTGCAGTAACACAAACCCCTCTAGTCACTTTTAGTCATTAAGAGTCTAAGTTGAGAAATACGTCTAGTTAAATGCAGGGACTAGGGGCATGGTTACCTCATTCTCTATTTCCACGCCTACTGCCTCTACTCCTCTTTCCCGGCCACTGGGCTACCCTTACTAAGTTAACTTCTCTAGAGTTAATTTAGTAAGGGTAGAAGCGACGGAAGAGGCAGAAGGGATCTTTCTGTTTTTGTTTTTTTTTATTGAGTGAAAGAGTCTTTAAATTCTATAATGTTTTACAATTTTGAAAAATTTCACACACATGATTTCATAAAATCCCATAATAATCCTTTTTCCCCCCCCTACCCCTATGTTGCCTCTCCCCCTTCCCTCTCTTCACTGGTAACCACTAGTTTGTTCTCTATGAATCTGCTTCTTTTTTGTTTTATTCATTAGTTTGTTGTATTTTTTAGATTCCACATATAAGTGATATCATACAGTGTTTGTCTTTCTCTACCTGACTTATTTCACTTAGCATAATGCCCTCCAAGTCTATGCATGTTGCTACGAATGGCAAAGTTTCATTCTTTTTATAAGTGAGTAGTATTCCATTGTATGTATATACTACGTTTTCTTTATCCATGCATCTGTTGATGGACACTTGGGTTGCTTCCATACCTTGGCAATTGTAAATAATTCTGCTGTGAACATTGGGGTGCACGTATCTTTTCAAATTAGTGTTTTTGTTTCCTTCCAATATATACACAGGACTGGAATTGCTGGGTCATATGGTAGGTCTATTTTTAGTTTTTCGAGAAAGCTCCATACAGAAGGGATCTTTCTCCAATGTCTCTGACATGATGAGGATTTACACTGACCACGACAGCATCTCAAGGGTGCTTGGGTTCTTTGAAGACATTCCACCATCCTCCCCCATCTCATGGGTCTTATCCATGAGTTTCCTTGATGTAGATGAGTGCATCTTCTGTCACGATCATTCAGGATTCAGTTGTCATTTCCTGAGAATTCCAGCAGTTCCTCCAGCAGCTTTCTGCTGTTTCTTTGTCCTTCCAAGAGACCCTCTTGCACAGGATCTAAGATGACTTCTCTGCCACTTGCTTGCTCATGACCCACATTTGGTGTTATGAGAAATGCACATGTGAGACTCTCTATCCAGAGAGATGATACTCTTTCTCAAGCTACGGCTTGTACTCTGCTGCCCAGCCAGCCTCTTGTCCTTGGATTACATAGGTGAATCGGACACGTCGGTTCACTCTGTCCTTCAAACCTCAGGGGACACATTTCGAGCTCTCTGAATGGTCTTCTGAAGGTCCTTATATTAGGCTTGAGGTTAGAAGACAATATCACACTCCCATTTCACTCTCAAAACGGGAGAGGATGGAGATGCGGCACAGCTCCCACTGTCTCTAAAGAAACCCTGTCTCCAATTTCCAATTCCTCTTGGCCCTCCAATTATACCCTTTGTATACTTTATATAAAGGTATAGGTTTTTCTGAGGGGTCAATGTCACACTGTTAGTTTTTTTTTTTTTCAGCCATTACTTTGCTAATTCTGTGTAAAGATTATATTTTTGAATGTTGGAGTAGTTGGCACTTACTTGTATTAAGACCTCAGCTGAAACCGAGGCCAAAATTGTTCCATGTTAAAACTCCTTTACACTTATATTTTAAGACGTGTTAGCTTGTCCAGACCACAAAAAGAAAAATATCCCCCAGAGAAACGCTTAAGAAATGACATTAAATGTTTGGTCTTACATTCTTAATGTGTGGAACAGCAAATTTTGTGTTTTTAAAAGTTATTTTCTGATTAATTTCGGGATTTATGTTCCATTCCAAGAATGGAATCTAAATTTACAGCATTCTGCTTTTAGGAAAGAAGGTCAAGGGGCCAATTAAATTGTAAGACAGGGAGTTCTTATTTATGCTTTGTCCAGAAAATTCCACAGTTGGTGTAGTACTCAAAGGTGGAAACAATGGAGAAGATCCACCTCAACATGTAAGCTCCTTCTAAAAGAGCCATATGGGAAGACTAGTGTCTCCTTGGGAGCATAAGGTTATTCGTCATGCGTGCTTTCTTCTACAGAGGTGAAAGAGAAGCCTTCTTTCTACCTTCTTAATTTCCCACTTTTGGCCTTCTTTAGAACGTAAGAAGGTGTTCCATCTTCCACGAGAAACTATTATTCTCTGCAGCCTAGGTTGAGTCTAGAATCCAGCGCAGTGAATCAGCAGGTGGCCACCAGGGGGCAGCTATGTACAGCTTTTGGACTTCATTCTGTAGGCACTGGGGAATTATGGAAGGTTTCAGAGCAGGGGAGTTACCTAATGAAAGTGTGTGAGGAAGATTAATTTGGAAGCTAGGGTGAAGGAGAAAGAACAGACGTAGAAAGTCAGATCTGGGACCACTGCTGTGATCCTAGAGTAAAGAAGGGGTGCAGTGGCATCAAACCAGAGACTAGGCATGGAAAAGGAATTCCAGAGACACTGTTAATAGAAATGTTGACACAGGGCTGCTTGACTGAGTGGATTTGGAGGGAGGAAAAAATGGAGAACAAGTTTCCTGCTTGGAGAATGTTAATGCTGATAATGGAAATAAATCCACTTAGCCATCACTTTTCCCCTTTTACGTGTCATCTATCTCATTCTAATAAAACTTACCAAAAATTTGAGGATACTCTTAAAATGTTCATATACCAAAAGAGGCTTTTTGGAATATTTGAAATTTCAGTCTCTGACAGTTTCTGGAGGTTTTGGAGAATAGTGTCAACTGGCTTCTTTTCTTGGGGAAGAGAAAAAAAAATCAGAGTAAGGCAAACTTGGTATCTACCCTTCTTCTCTAGCTCCTCATTTTTTCCTCCTTCATGAAATGGTAGGTGTTTGGAGACACAAGACCCTGACTCTACCTCTCTGGTTGGGTGGAGGGCAAGTCAGTGGAAAATTGTGTCGTAGGGAGGGCGTTGCCTCAGGAGATCTTTGTGTTAATACCCATGTCCACATTACTTCAAGGAGCTTACAACCTCACCGTATTAATAAGACGGGTATTAAGTCTAAAGATTTCCCCAAACATAAATACCTGCCAAATGCATCTGAGGGGAGATCCCCGTGTATTACGACCTTAAGCCAATAATGCCTCTGAATCTTTTAAAAGGTAAAGAAAGGAGCCCCTAAATGGAGGCTAGAAGCTGAACTGCAACAAAGAGCACTCTTTATGGGGCTGATGTGTATTATGAAGTTTTCCATTTCTGTCTCGTAATTTGTTCTGGCCTTTAATTTTTCTTTTTCTTTATACTTACACAGTTTTGGAGTGAAAGTGGAAAAGGCGAAATACCACAATAAACACAATGAAGTTCTGAGGCTTTGCCACCGGGAAAGCTAAATCAGTAGTTTTGATATAGAATTTAGGACAAAAACATCATGCCAGACCTTCCAAATTACGTGATTAATTTCAGTAAACAGACACTTAGGATAAAGCTTCTCAGAATCTGCGTGGGTCTGGTTGCTCTGTTACTGCTCCCCAGAATTCTGAAGCACGTGCTCCAGGTCTCTGCTGCACGGGGGTGCTGTACACATTGTGTCCACTGAGGTCACTCACGTGGTGGCACTGACCCTCCTCGGTTTTCTGCATTGCCTTCTGCCTGCTACCACCTTAAAGGTCTCTCTCCATCACTCATGACTCATCCCGCTATTGGACCCATAGGCAGGTGCCATTTCCTTCTTACATCTTGGAAATATTCAGTCTGATTATTTTTCACCTACCCACTAGTACTACCATTGACATGTCACCATAATCTCTTACCTGGATTACTGTAGTTATCCTTAACAGATCCCCCTGCATCTACCATATCTCCCCCTACAGCTTGTTTCTCAGCATTGCATCTAGTAATTCTGACTGTCCACTCCTGTCATTCCTCAGCTGAAAATTCTGCAATGGCTCCTGATTTCACTCTTTTATTTATTTTTTATTGAAGTATAGTTGATTTACAGTGTTGTATTAGTTTCAGGTATACCTTAGAGTGATTCAGTTATACATATTTATATATTCTTTATGAAAAAGAATATATTCCTTTGCATTATGGTTTATTTTTTATTAACATCTTTATTGGAGTATAATTGCTTTACAATGTTGTGTTACTTTCTGCTATATAACAAAGTGAATCAGCTATACGTATACATATATCTCCATATCTCCTCCCTCTTGCGTCTCCCTCCCAACCTCCCTATCCCACCCCTCTAGGTGGTCACAAAGCACCGAGCTGATCTCCCTGTGCTATATGCGGCTGCTTCCCACTAGCTATCTGTTTTACATTTGGTAGTGTATATATGTCCATGCCACTCTCTCACTTTGTCCCAGCTTACCCTTCTCCCTCCCTGTGTCCTCAAGTCCATTCTCTACATCTGCATCTTTATTCCTGTCCTGTCCCTAGGTTTGTCAGAACCATTTTTTTCCTTTTTTTTAGATTCCATTTATATGTGTTAACATACAGTATTTGTTTTTCTCTTTCTGACTTATTTCACTCTGCATGACAGACTCTAGGTCCATCCACCTCACTACAAATAACTCAATTTCATTTCTTTTTATGGCTGAGTAATATTCCATTGTATATTGGAATGGAATGTGCCACATCTTCTTTATCAATTCATCTGTCGATGGACACTTAGGTTGCTTCCATGTCCTGGCTATTGCAAATAGTGCTGCAATGAACATTGTGGTACATGTCTCTTTTTGAATTATGGTTTTCTCAGGGTATATGCCCAGTAGTGGGATTGCTGGGTCTTATGGTAGTTCTATTTCAGTTTTTTAAGGAACCTCCATACTGTTCTCCATAGTGGCTGTATCAATTTACATTCCCACCAACAGTGCAAAATGGTTCCCTTTTCTCCACACCCTCTCTGGCATTTATTGTTTGTAGATTTTTTGATGTTGGCCATTCTGACCGATATGAGGTGATACCTCATTGTAGTTTTGATTTGCATTTCTCTAATGATTAGTGATGTCTGTTTCATGTGTTTGTTGGCAATCTGTATATCTTCTTTGGAGAAATGTCTATTTAGATCTTCTGCCCATTTTTGGATTGGGTTTTTTTTTTTTGAAATTGAGCTGCATGAGCTGCTTGTATATTTCAGAGATTAATCCTTTGTCAGTTGCTTCATTTACAAATATTTTCTCCCATTCTGAGGGTTGTCTTTTCATCTTGTTTATGGTTTCCTTTGTTGTGCAAAAGCTTTTAAGTTTCATTAGGTCCCATTTGTTTATTTTTGTTTTTATTTCCATTACTCTAGGAGGTGGGTCAAAAAGGATCTTGCTGTGATTTATGTCATAGAGTGTTCTGCCTATGTTTTCCTCTAAGGGTTTGATAGTGTCTGGCCTTACATTTAGGTCTTTAAACCATTTTGAGTTTATTTCTGTGTATGGTGTTAGGAAGTGTTCTAACTTCATTCTTTTACATGTAGCTGTCCAGTTTTCCCAGCACCACTTATTGAAGAGGCTGTCTTTTCTCCATTGTATATTATTGCCTCCTAGATGAAAGATAAGGTGACTATATGTGTGTGGGTTTACCTCTGGGCTTTCTATCCTATTCCACTGATCTATATTTCTATTTTTGTGCCAGTACCATACTGTCTTGATTACTGTAGCTTTGTAGTATAGTCTGAAGTCAGGGAGTCTGATTCCTCCAGCTTTGCTTTTTTCCCTCAAGACTGCTTTGGCTATTCGGGGTCTTTTGTGTCCCCATACGAATTTTAAGATTTTTTTGTTCTAGTTCTGTAAAAAAAGCCACTGGTAATTTGATAGGGATTGCACTGAATCTGTAGATTGCTTTGGGTAGTATAGTCATTTTCACAATACTGATTCTTCCAATCCAAGAACATGGTATATCTCTCCATCTGTTGGTATCAGCTTTAATTTCTTTCATCAGTGTCTTATGTCTTATAGTTTTCTGCATACAGGTCTTTTGTCTCCTTAGGTAGGTTTATTCCTAGGTATTTTATTCTTTTTGTTGCAATGGTAAATGGGAGTGTTTCCTTAATTTCTCTTTCAGATTTTTCATCATTAGTGTATAGGAATGCAAGAGACTTCTGTGCATTAATTTTGTATCCTGCTATTTTACCAAATTCAATGATTAGCTCTAGTAGTTTTCTGGTAGCATCTTTAGGATTCTCTATGTATAGTATCATGTCATCTGCAAACAGTGACAGTTTTACTTCTTCTTTTCCGATTTGGATTCCTTTTATTTCTTTTTCTTCTCTGATTGCCATGGCTAAAACTTCCAAAACAATGTTGAATAATAGTGGTGAGAGTGGGCAACCTTGTCTTGTTCCTGATCTTAGTGGAAATGCTTTCAGTTTTTCACTGCTGAGAACAATGTTGGCTGTGGGTTTGTCATATATGGCCTTTATTACGTTGAGGTAGGTTCCCTCTATGCCTACTTTCTAGAGAGTTTTTATCATAAATGGGTATTGAATTTTGTTTAAAGATTTTTCTGCATCTATTGAGGTTATCATTTGGCTTTTATCCTTCAATTTGTTATTATGGTGTATCACATTGATTGATTTGCATATACTGAAGAATCCTTGCATTCCTGGGATAAACCCCACTTGATCATGGTGTATGATCCTTTTAATGTGCTGTTGGATTCTGTTTGCTAGTATTTTGTTGAGGATTTTTGCATCTATGTTCATCAGTGATATTGGCCTGTAGTTTTCTTTTTTGGGACATCTTTGTCTGGTTTTAGTATCAGGGTTATGGTGGCCTTGGAGAATGAGTTTGGGAGTGTTCCTCCCTCTGCTATATTTTGGAAGAGTTTGAGAAGGATAAGTGTTAACGCTTCTCTAAATGTTTGATAGAATTCACCTGTGAACTCATCTGGTCCTGGGTTTCTGTTTGTTGGAAGACTTTTAATCACAGTTTCAATTTCAGTGCTTGTGATTGGTCTGTTTATATTTTCTATTTCTTCCTGGTTCAGTCTTGGAAGGCTGTGCTTTTCTAAGAATTTGTCCATTTCTTCCAGGTTGTCCATTTTATTGTCATAGAGTTGCTTTTAGTAATCTCTCATGATTCTTTGTGTTTCTGCAGGGTCAGTTGTTACTTCTCCTTTTTCATTTCTAATTCTGTTGATTTGAGTCTTCTCTCTTTTTTTCTTGATGAGTCTGGCTAATGGTTTATCAATTTTGTTTATCTTCTCAAAGAACCAGCTTTTAGTTTTATTGATCTTTGTTATTGTTTCCTTCATTTCTTTTTCATTTATTTCTGATCTGATCTTTATGATTTCTTTCCTTTGGCTAACTTTGGGGTTGTTTTGTTCTCCTTTCTCTAACTGCTTTAGGTGTAAGTTTAGGTTGTTTATTTGAGAAGTTTCTTGTTTCTTGAGGTAGGATTGTATTGCTATAAACTTCCCTCTTAGAACTGTTTTTGCTGCATCCCATAGGTTTGGGTCGTTGTGGTTCCACTGTCATTTTTTTCTAGGTATTTTTTGATTTCCTCTTTGATTTCTTCAGTGATCTCTTGGTTATTTAGTAGCATATTGTTTAGCCTCCATGTATTTGTATTTTTTACAGTTTTTTTTTCCTGTAATTGATATCTAGTCTCATAGTGTTATGGTCAGAAAAGGTACTTGATATGATTTCAATTTTCTTAAATTTACCAAGGCTTGATTTGTGACCCAAGGTATGATCTATCCTGGAGAATGTTCCATGAGCACTTGAGAGGAAAGTGTATTCTGTTGTTCTTGGATGGAATATCCTGTAAATATCAATTAAGTCCATCTTGTTTAATGTATCATTTAAAGCTTGTGTTTCCTTATTTATTTTCATTTTGGATGATCTGTCCATTGGTGAAAGTGGGGTGTTAAAGTCCCCTATTATGATTGTGTTACTGTCGATTTCCCCTTTTATGGCTGTTAGCATTTGCCTTATGTGTTGAGGTGCTCCTATGTTGGGTGCATAAATATTTACAATTGTTATATCTTCTTCTTGGATTGATCCCTTGATCATTATGTAGTGTCCTTCTTTGTCTCTTGTAATAGTCTTTATTTTAAAGTCTATTTTGTCTGATATGAGAATTGCTACTCCAGCTTTCTTTTGATTTCCATTTGCATGGAATATGTTTTTCCATCCCCTCACTTTCAGTCTGTATGTGTCCCTAGGTCTGAAATGGGTCTCTTGTAGACAGCATATATATGGGTCTTGTTTTTGTATCCATTCAACCAGTCTATGTTTTTTGGTTGGAACATTTAATCCATTTACATTTAAGGTAGTTATCAATATATATGTTCCTATTACCATTTTCTTAATTGTTTTGGGTTTGTTCTTGTAGGTCTTTTCCTTCTCTTGTATTTCTTGCCTAGAGAAGTTGCTTTAGCATTTGCTGTAAAGCTGTTTTGTTGTTGCTGAATTCTCTTAGCTTTTGCTTGCCTGTAAATGTTTTAATTTCTCTGTCAAATCTGAATGAGATCCTTGCTGGTTAGAGTAATCTTGGTTGTAGGTTTTTCCCTTTCATCACTTTAACTATGTCCTGCCACTCCTTTCTGGCCTGCAAAGTTTCTGCTGAAAGATCAGCTGTTAACCTTATGGGGATTCCCTTGTATGTTATTTGTTGCTTTTCCCTTTTAATATTTTTTCTTTTTATTTAATTTTTGATAGTTTGATTAATATGTGTCTTGGTGTGTTTCTCCTTGGATTTATCCTATATGGGACTGTCTGCATTTCCTGGACTTGATTGACTATTTCCTTTCCCATGTTAGGGAAGTTTTCAACTATAATCTCTTCAAATATTTTCTCAGGCACTTTGTTTTTCTCTTCTCCTGGGACCCCTATTATTCGAATGTTGGTGTGTTTAATATTGTCCCCAAGGTTTCTGAGACCGTCCTCAGTTCTTTTTACTCTTTTTTCTTTATTCTGCTCTGTGGTAGTTATTTCCACTATATTATCTTCGAGGTCACTTATCCATTCTTCTGCCTCAGTTATTCTGCTATTGATTCCTTCTAGAGAATTTTTAATTTCATTTATTGTGTTGTTCATCATTGTTTGTTTGCTCTTTGGTTCTTCTAGGTCCTTGTTAAACGTTTCTTGTATTTTCTCCATTCTATTTCCAAGATTTTGGATCATCTTTATTGTGATTACTCTGAATTCTTTTTCAGGTAGACTGCTTATTTCCTCTTCATTTGTTTGCTCTGGTGAATTTTTACCTTGCTCCTTCATCTGCTGCATATTCCTCTGTCTTCTCATTTTGTTTAACTTACTGTGTTTGGGGTCTCCTTTTTGCAGGCTGCAAGTTCGTAGTTCCTGTTGTTTTTGGTGTCTGCCCTCAGTGGGTGAGGTTGGTTCAGTGGCTTGTGTAGGCTTCCTGGTGGAAGGCTCTGGTGCCTGTGTTCTGGTGGATGGGGATGGATCTTTTCTTTCTGGTGGGGAGGGTCATGTCTGGTGGTGTGTTTTGGGGTGTCTGTGAAGTTATTATGTTTTTAGGCAGCCTCTATGCTAATGGGTGGGGTTGTGTTCCTGTCTTGCTAGTTGATTGGCATGGGGCGTCCCACACTGGAGCTTGCTGGCCATTGGGCAGAGCTGAGTTTTAGTGTTGAGATGGAGATCTCTGGGAGGGCTCTTGACAATTGATATTACGTGGGGCCAGGAGGTCTCTGGTGGTCCAATGTCCTGAACTTGGCTCTCCCACCTCAGAGGCTCAGGCCTGACACCCGGCCGGAGCACCAAGACCCTGCCAGCCACACGGCAGGTAGGAGACAGATAAATATGCAAGTATCTCAATGGCTTCTTAAGTGATGGGGAAGATGTGATGCATGAAGGACAGCAACTCAAGTCTCACAGCTTAGTTCTGTGATCTTGGACCAGGCAGTTAACTTCTCTGTGCCTCAGATTTCCCTTCATGCAGCACCTCCTCGCCCCAGAGGCCCAGTCAGGTGCGAGGGAAGGGCTATCGCTCCCAGGATGTGCAGGGAGAAAGCCTGGGAGGCTCCATTACAGTTTATTATAAGGTATTGAATATAGCTTCTTATGCTACAGGACAGGGACTTTGTTACTTATCTATTTTATGTATAGTAATTTGTGTCTGCTAATCCCCAAATCCTAATTTATCCCTCCCCCACCCCAGCTTTCCCCTTTGGTAACCATAAGTTTGTTTTCTGTGTCTACTCTATGAGTCTGTTTCTCTTTTGTAAGTAAGTTCATTTTTATCATATTTTACATTCCACCTATAAATGATATGATATTTGCCTTTCTCTGTCTGACTTACTTCACTTAGTATGATGAACTCTAGGTCCATCCATGTTGCTGCAAATGGCAATATTTCATTCTTTCTTATGGCTGAGTAGTATTCCATCGTGTGTGTGTGTGTGTGTGTGTGTGTGTGTGTGTGTGTGTGTATATATATATATATATATATATATATATATATATATATATATTACATCTTATTTATCCATTCACCTGATTTCACTCTTAATCAAAGGCAAAGTCTTTATAAAAACCTGAAGGTCTTTGCTATTCTGAACTCATCTCCTGCAAGTCACCCTTCACTCATTGTACTTTACTTGCATGTACTGTAACACTCCATCCATGGTGAAATGCCTGGTTTCCTTCACAACTTCTGGAGATTTAGGAGAAAAGTGTCTGTCGGCCTCTCAGTGAGGCCAACCTTGGCTGCCCTGTTTTAAATTGCGAACTTCTCTCCCTACCACCCTGATCCCTTTACCCTCTTCTACTTCTTCCCCCATAGCAGTTGTTTGTATAAATCCAATGTATTCTGTAATTTACTTATTATCATTTTTTAATCTGTTCCTCTTTCCACCCACTGGTATATAAGCTCCACAAGGGCAGGGATCTTCATCTGTTTTGTTCACTGACTGATGCATTACATCTGCCTAGAATAGTGGTCAGAGCACTGCCTGGGAAAGAAGAGTAGGTACTCAATAAATGAAGAACACACAGCTCTTTCAGAAATTGTTTTTATTAATTGGTGAAATTTGAACCAGTTCTAAGAATTAGATGTAGATAAGTATCAGTGTTTTTTTCATACTTTTGATGGTGATTATTGAAGTTATGTAGGAGAATGTCCTTGTTTGTATGAGATAAACACAAATATATGCCAGGGTCATGAGGCATCCATTAACACATTATTTTCAAGTTGTTTAGGAAAAAAGTGATTTGAGCTATTTTTGCAACATTTCAGTAAGCTTGATTAATTCAAAATAAATAGTGCTTAAAATCATGTATTTTTCTGAGGATGAGGTTGGAGTAGAGAGCACAAGTCCTATGTAGGAAAGGAAAGGAGATGTCATATGGAAGAATGACTTATGTTCCTAACAATATTTTGTTTCCTAAATATTTGTGTTTTACCACCCAGTTCCTGGCCTGGGGATGGTCTCATAGACTTAGGGTCGCTTAGACCCTAAGACGGTCGCTTAGATTCATGGCTTTCAGTTTTCCTACACAACTTTCACTTTCCCATAGTGCACAGTACTCCAGGAGGCTGGGCCAGTGTAGGTTCAAGTTCAACTTCACTTCGGCCTGGAATCATTGTTTTTGTTCTTTTCACCGCCATGATGTTGAGCCTGAGCTACAGTAAGTCCCCTACATACGAATCTTCAAGTTGTGAACTTTCAAAGATGCGAACATGTGTTTGCATGTCTAATCACGTAAGTTAGTTCACGTGTCTGGTGTACATTGTCATGTGCATGCATCCTGTACAAGTGGTGGTGCTTCTGTGTACTTTACTGTACAGTGTTGTATAGAGTACAGTAGTACAGTGTCTTTATTTCAAGCCCAGGATGTCATCTATGACGAGAAAAAAAGTAGCTACTACCCAGACATCACTGGATCGTTTTTTCAAGAGGGTCGATAGAATTGAATCCAGCAAGGAACCAGAACCTGTGCCATAAATGACAGGTGCGAGTGAAATTGCAGCTTGCCCGCCGTCTCCTATTGCTGACGATCCTTCAGCTCTACCATCTCCCACCTCCTCTCCCTCCTCCAGTCAGTAACTATTCTTGCCTGTTCCCTCGATGCCAGCCCCTGTATGCCAGCTGTTGTACTGTACTACTGTACTTTTCAAGGTACTGTGCTGTGAGACTAAAAATGTTTTCTTTATTTTTTGTGTTTGTTTTTTATGTATTATTTGTGTGAAAAGTATTATAAACCTATTACAGTACAATACTATATAGCCGACTGTGTTAGTTGGGTACCTAGGCTAACTTTGTTGGACTTAGAACAAATTGGACTTACGAACGCGCTCTCGGAACAGAACTCGTTCATGTGTAGGGGATTTACTCTACTATGAAAAACCCTCACTGATGATTATTTTAGGTTCGTGGGTACTCTCTGCCTTCCACTAAGGTTCTCCATCTACCATAGATGCTGGAGGACACCAGACACACACCTCTTCCTCCTGGCCCTTGCTCTGGAAGGCCACCCCCGGACCCGACAGCCACAGGGCTCACTCCCTTACCTCTCTCATGGCTTTGCTTCCATGCCATCTTTTCGTTTTTAAAATTTTTCCCTCCTTGGTAGCCCTATCCTTTTTACTGGCTTCATTTTATCCACAGCGTGATAATCTCTAACACACTTTTTCATTTACCTGTTTATTTTGTTTCTCTTGAAGATAAGTTTGAGGTCCAGGGGAGCAGGGTTGTTTTTTTTTTGATGTTATTTTATTTGTTATTGATGTATGCTCAGCTTATGGAACCGTCCTTAGCATACTCCAGGCACTCAGTAAAAATTCCGTGGAGGAACTGAGTACCTACGTTTGCCATTGTGGAGAGGATTCGAGGAGTTGTAGCCCGTGTGGGGAGTAGGGTGAGACTGATCTCACACTGTGACATTCTGAGTCTCAGTTCCAACCCAACCAGGAACCCTGTTGCCTTTAATAATAAACAGGGAGCATCTGTGTTTTCGAGCACAGCAATACTCCTTTCAGTTCTGGCAAGGATTGGGAGATTGTCTGCAGTAGGTGATCCTCACAGAAAATTTTAATTTTTCTTCATCCAAGTATGTAATAGTTTCGATAAACACAGGTTGTGGCAGGCATATTTGTGTTTCTGGTATTGGAGGAAGAAAAATTGTCTTCTTGATAGGCTCTAAAGTCTATTTCCCAAAACTTAATGACTTAAAACAATTACAACATTTATTTTGTTCATAAATCGAGTTTGGGCAGAACTCGATGGTGATAGTCTCTTTCCCATGTGACATCAGCTGGGGCAGCTTGAAGTCTGGAGCCTAGAATCATCCCCATTCTGATGGTTAGTGCTGGCTGTTGACTAACTGAGACCATGACCAGAACTATGGCCAAATGGCATAGACACGTGGGCCTCTTTATGTGGCCTAAGCTTCCTTACAACATATTGACTGGGTTCCGAGGGAGAGCATTTTGCAAGAGAGATGAGACGGGGGAGAAGGAGGGAGGGGTGTGTGTGTGCCATATTGCCTTTTATGACTTAACTTCGGAGGTCACACAGCATCACTTGTGGCACTTTCTATTCGTTCAGGTAGTTGTAAAAGCTAGTCCAATTTCAAAGGGAAAAGAAAGAGACCTTAATTCTTGATGGAGGAGTAGCGGTTTCCAGAAGAGCGTGTATGGCTAAAAATATTGCTATAGCCATTTTTGGAAAATGTCTACAGTCAGTATTCTGGCTATTACAATAGCAATCTCTTCATCAAAATATACTCACCTTTCTTCTAAGATTTCTAAAATCTCACTTCATTTCAGCATCAGACTCAGTCAGGCTTGAGGTCCAGAATCTCACTATCAAAATGGGGTCCAGTTCTGATGAGTTCTGTGGGTATGGATTATCAAGTACAGCTCCTTGAGTCTCATTCTTCTTGGTCAGAAGATCTGTGAACTAAAAAGACAATTACCCGTCTCCAATAATTAATGTGCCATGAAAGGGCAAGCATAGGATAACTGCTGTAGACATCCTTATTCAAAAATGGTGGTAACGGTGGTGGAAATGGGAGACACACAGTAGGCAGGGGTCCACTGAAATCTTGACATGTAGCTGGATGTGTCTTGCCAACTCCTACTGCCTGACAGTACTCTAGAAAATCTGCACAAGGCTTCTCCATGTGACCTGGGCTTCCTCACGACACAGATGCTGCATTTCAGTTGCAATAGTCAAATGGAAGAGAAAACTTGTAGTCTTTAAGCCAAATGACAAAAATAATCTGGACCAGTACAGTAAGATAGTACAGAAATTTTATCTGCTTTTAGCAAAAAAAGGATAGGAACAAAGTGGCATTTACCAGCTAATGGGTAACGTCAACATATGCTGTGGTTAAAAAGCAGAGCACTCTGTGGAATTATGAGTTCAGTTTTGGCTGCATGTTTTCAAAGCATAAAATAGTAAGGAGTACTCATGTTTGTAGTTAAACACTTATCTAAGGTGAAAGGAAAAACACCATGAGTTCTACTACTAGGGCGGTTCTAGAAGTACGTGTCTTATAGCAAAAGCTTAAACTAATGGGAAAGATTCTAAAATAGATTTTAAATTAGGAAGGAACATGGTAGGGAAATAAGCAAGAAAAATGTTCTGGTTCTCTATTGGTGTGTAACAAACTATCAAAACTTAGTGGCTTGGGACCACCCTGGTGGCACAGTGATTAAGAATCCTCTTGCTAATGCAGGGGACATGGGTTCGAGCCCTGGTCCGGGAAGATCCCACGTTCCGCGGAGCAACTAAGCCCGTGCACCACAACTACTGAGCCCGCGCTCTAGAGGCCACGTGCCACAACTAATGACCCCACTTGCCACAACTACTGAAGCCCGTTCTACTAGAGCCCTTGCTCTGCAACAAGAGAAGCCACCACAATGAGAAGCCCGCGCACCGTAATGAAGAGTAGCCCCCGCTCGCCGCAACTAGAGAAAGTCTGCGCACAGCAACGAAGACCCAACACAGCCAAAAATAAATAAATAAATAAATAAATAAATAAATAAATAAATAAAACCCCCAAAAGTTAGTGGCTTAAAGGAACCATTTCTTTTTCTTTCTTTCCTCTCAATAATGTAGATGAGGAGTTTGGGAATGGCTGCATATGATGTCATCGAGGGCAGCTCGGGAAGGCAGCATCCGCTTCCAAGATGGCCTCTTCATGCACGTATTTGGCACCTCAGTGCTCCTCAGCCTTTCACTCCATATGGTGTCTTATCCAACAGGGTCTCTGCGGATGACTTATGCTTCTCACAGCTTGGTGGTTTTAAGATGGTCAGATATTTTACATGATGGCTCAGGGCTCTCAGAGAATGTGTTACAATAGACCCTGGCAGAAGCTGCAAGCCCTTCTTTATAATCTAGCCTCAGAAGTCCCACTATGTCACCTATACTATATTCTGTAGGTTAAGCAAGACACTAAGGCCAGTCAGGATTCAATAGGAGAAGTAGCAAGGAATTTGTAGTCAACATTAATCTATCACAGTCTGCCTTTTGGCCACAAATTATTTACACTTCCTCCCAAACACACAATATATTCACATATCTCCAAGCCTCTCAATCTCATCCTTTTTCAGCATTAGCTGGAAGTCTGGGATCTGATCAGCTAATTCAGGTCCAGATATGGATACGTTTCTCAGGTGAAGTTTCTTGAGTACAAGTCTGAAGACCTGTGAGCTAGAGAGGTGAGTTTTCTGTCTCTCTGCAACACCCAACATAAAATGGTAGCCCTGCCATAGGAGAACCACAATAGACATTTTAGTTCAAAGGGGGTGGGGGGGAATAGAAGCCATACAGACAGTCACTGGGTCATAGCAATGATGAAATACAGCTGGGCATGTGTTGCCACTTCCTTGATTAGGACCCCGTCCTGCTCCCTGAGAATGATTCTCCCTGGATATTTGCTCTACCTTCGGGACCTGCCCACTGAGCAATCCTTCCTTTTCCACATGGAGTGGTCCTCATTTCCAGCTGACTAGTTTTCTTATTCTGCTTTTTCCTTCCTCCCTCACCCCCCAATTCAAGGCTTCAAAGGCTTCTTTTCATTTGTAATTGTAGTTCAAACTGACATAATTTCTCTAAAAATTTTGTGGATCTGTGTGTATCAAATTATAATCCACTCCATTAGTCCAAAGCCAGACCATGCTTCTTTCCAAAATCAGCCTTTTTTTTTTTTTTAAACTCAGGATGGAGAGTCAGGATGCTTGGGAACAATATCCTTAAGATTTTTTGTTTGGGAGAAAGGATCTGAGAGGCAGGATATTAAGATCTTGAGAAGCCCTAGTATACACACCCTTTAATCTTTCTTACCCATATCCTTGATTTAGTTACCTTATGGCAATGCTTTGCTGGTAGTGCCCAAAATGGTACTTACCTGGAAGCCATTTCTTATTTTGAGAGTCCTTTGCTGATTGGAAAAACTAGGATTTAAAAAGTTTTGGTTTATTTTAATCCAGCAAGTTCTGGTTCCTTTATATCTCCTCTCAGTTCTGCTTGAAAGCTGAACAATTCTTTTTTTAAAAATTCATTTCTTTCTTTTTGTACATTCTCATACATAGGTGTAAGAGGCTGCTTGTCACTTTCAGCATTCTAACTGGAAATTTCTTTAGACAAATCCATCAGTTCATGAGGTATACTTTCTTTTTTGTAAATTCCGCAAGGGCATAGTGTTGCCAAATTTCCTACCATTACGAAATAGAGGTGGCCTTTCCCTCCAGCCTGCAGTCACCGTTTCCTCACAGTCTCTCAAGCCCAGAGAAGACGTCCTTCCAACTTTTGCTCACTGTGGGGTCCAAAGGCCAATGTCACACGTTTGAAGTTTTTGTTATAATGACATCCCAATTCAGGTACCAAACTCTGTTCTATTTTATCTATTGCTGTATAAAAAAGCATCCCGAAGGCTAATGGCTTCAAACAGCCCTTTTATTTTGCTCACGATTTTCTGATCTAGGCTCAGTGGCTGGTTTGTCTCTAATCCATTTGTGGCATCAGCTGAGGCATTTAGAGCTAGAGAATCCACTTACAAGGCGGCTTCCTCAGCCACATATTTGATTGTTCCTTGGCCTTTCTCTCCCCGTGCAGGGTCTCACCCTCCAGCATCTCTTCACGTGACCTGAGCTTCCACAACATGGTGGCCTCAAGGTGGTCAGACTTCTTACGTGGTGGCTCAGGGCTCCCACATAGAGTGTTCCAAAGGTCTGGGAAGAAGTTGCCAGGCTTCTTATCTCCTAGTCTCAGAAGTGCCAGAAAAACCCATCTGCCTGAGCTTCCCTGGTGGCGCAGTGGTTGAGAATCTGCCTGCCAATGCAGGGGACACGGGTTCGAGCCCTGGTCTGGGAAGATCCCTCATGCCGCGGAGCAACTAGGCCCGTGCGCCACAACTACTGAGCCTGCGCGTCTGGAGCCTGTGCTCCACAACAAGAGAGGCCCTGATAGTGAGAGGCCCGCGCACTGCAATGAAGAGTGACCCCCACTTGCCGCAACTAGAGAAAGCCCTCGCACAGAAACGAAGACCCAACACAGCCAAAAATAAATATAAAAAAAAATTTAAAAAAATATAAATAAATAAATAAATAAATAAAAATGCAATAAAATTAAAAACAAAAAAACAGAAAAAACCCAACCCATCTGCCTTATTCTACTCATCAATCAGTGCAGCAAGGCCAGTCCTGGTTCAAGGAGGGGGAATTAGACTGTGACGCTCAATAGGAGGAATTTGGGGGTTGAGAGGTTGTGGCTGTGGACTCAGTTTTATAATTTTATTCATGCTAAAGGTATTCGGGCATGATTTACCTTTTATCCTCTCTCCTTGAATATGTCACAATGCTGTGTTGAAAAAAATTTTAGTTTTAGGAATTTGAGGAGTCAATCAGGCAACAGAAACTCTATCTGCTGTAGAGTTTTTAAAGATATCAAAATTTACATGTGTATCCATTGGTTTTGCTCTGATACTAAATTTAAAGGAATGGAAATAGGGTCACTAAAAATATCTGAAGCAATTATCACATTTGTTGCTGAATATTCCTAGGCACTGACACACTAGATATTTGCTTAACTGACTAATGAATTTTATGAGGAGTTTGGCTTTTCTTGAATTTCAGAGAAATATAGGACTTGTATCTTAAACCACAGATAGTGTATATTTGGGAAAATGGAGCCAAAAAGAGCAGAAATTTCCACAGTCTTATATGGCTCTGGCTTAATGGAGAAAAGTGCATGGAAAAGTCATACTTTGGTCTATGTTCCCACAGTCCCACAGCCTGGCTAGTGTCATTTCTGCAACTCCATGCTGATATCGGAGAATAGGATCTAGGTTGCCCAATAATTAAGACCCGGTGGGAAAGAAGGAAAACTATTCAAAATCCCCATTCTACGTATGTCTGACATTGTTTTGATTTTTAAAATCTTCCTAAAATAAAAAGGGAACAAGATGAAGTTTCTCTCCCAGAACTTGAAGACACATTTAAAATTATATATTAATTTAAAGAGGACTTCAAGACACATTTCTAACTATAGTGGGAACTTCGAGATACCTTTTTAACTATAACCAGTAGTTAGAACTATAAAAATTTCTTTCTATTAGGTGTGTGAGATGTCAGGCCTTTTTGAAAATTTGATACCTTTATTTATGTGTGTGTATTAAGACTTTTAAATTTGTTGAAGGATCATAAAATCAACTTTCTCACTAGGCCAATTTTTCCCCCAAGCCTTCTAAACTTCCTTGTGTAGACAGTTGAATCTTAATCTTACCACAGTCTAGCTTTTACCATTTTCCCAGCAGCCTGATAACTGTTGGCATTAAGCTTTCATTCTCAGGCTTAGAACAGACAGATGCGTCTCTGCCCAGCACACACGCAGAACTGATGGCGGTAATGAGATAATGGCTTGATAACATACATATGTTCCTCACTCTTTGAGTATGAGCCTGGGCAAGTATCAGTTATGACAGATTTGGACCCCTTATCCAAGTTGGGCTAAACCAAGCCAAATATCTTTGGCAATTTTCTCCTACAAGTAAGATACTTCTCATGAAGCAGCTAACTTCTGACTTAGAAATAATTATTTTTAAAAGCAATGTATTTCTGTTTACATATTCAGAAGTAACAGTGAAATGGCAAAACCTTTGAAGAAGCTCTTGCTAATTTGGAAGCTGGACAGACAAAATAAAAAAAGGCATGTTCATGAAAATACAGAGTTTAGAGAAGGCAACCAAGAAGTTTTAATTTTACTAGAGGGAGAAGATGTAGTAAATAAAATTCTGGTTAACAAAGTATTACTAGTGTTAATGTGTGAAGAGTGAGTTGGTCAGAGTTAGACCACACAAAACTCCAAAAAAAATTCTGCACAGAGTATGGTATTGTCCATGGTAAATTGTTGTATGTGTCCCTGTCCCCCGCTACTTTTGGTATGGGAGGAATATGTCTGGGTGGTATCTAGAATTTGGAGTTGGAAAATCCTTCAAGTTGATCTAGGGAGTTTAAGATGCTTTACTCATTGCTTCTGGAGATAGTGACTGAGTCAGGTCTTTTGGCCCAGCTCAGTGTTTTTAATACTCCATGCTGACAAGCTGAATCCCACTGTTTTTGTTCTTCCTCAACTACATTTTTGGGATCAGTGATTTTATGAGTCTAGTTATTCAAGAAACACACCTGCTTTTGCTAGGAACCATGCAAGCAAGAATGAAGAAGACAATGTTCTGTCCTCAATGTATACCCTATAGAGAGATGACCAAGAAACAAAATGTTGAAATACAATCAATTGGTGATCAAATAGGAGTATTAAAAAGTGCTATGGGAGTATGAAGAAAAGAAGGTAAAACTGCTTTGAAGATCAAGGACAGTTTCACAAAAGAGGTAACGTTTGAATAGGGATTTAAAGGTGACTGGGAATTTCCAGGCAAAATAGTAGGAGGACATATTCTAAATAAAGAGGATGGACACTGGAATGGAAGTTTGAAGAAGCCCAGGTTCCAGTCTTGTTCTCAACTCCCAGTAGGAGGCGAGCACAGACAAAGTTTCCATTGTGGGAAAACTAGGAGAAATGTCAAGGCTTGATTGTCTTGGGAAAGAGCAGAAAGGGTAGCTGCTGGCACAATGGAGGGTGTTAACCTGAAACCCATTATTAGGAATACAGCATTGAGGGATGAAGTCAAGTGGGGTCAGACTAGCGTGAGGAGAAATAGGATTTGCCACTATTCTAAGTATGTGTGAAATTAAGACACTGACAGAAAATGGACCAACGATTTAGTAATAAGGAAAAGAAGTTGGGGTCATGGATGAAGAGTGAGGGATGAGGGTACCAGTGGATAAAACATGAGGGTTCCAGAGTAATTTAGTGAGAACAGGAATCTGGTTTTTATTCACACCCGAAGCAGGCACCCAGGCTATAGGTCGTTACTTAAGGGAGCTGCCTAATTGGAAACCCTAGAGAATACTCGTGTATGGAAGATGTTCTGAGACAACGTGCTGGAGTGGGGGGAAAACGAGGCCAAAGAGGTAGACAGTGAGAAAATCGTGAAAGCTCTTACAGTCCATGCTAAGGCATTTAGAATTTCTCTGAAGGCATTTAGAAGCCACTGAGGGATCTTGAGTAGGGAGATTTGCATTTTAGAAAATTTGCTGGAAGTGGTGTCCAAGACAATTAGGAGTATACACAGTGAACTGGAATACAGGGCTATTCATTAGAAGACTGTATCAATAATTCTGATGCAAGATTATGAGGACCTGAATTAAGACAGTGGCAATAGAGACAGTGAGAAAGAGAAGGATTTGAAATATACTTAGGCACCAAAATAGACATATTATAAAAATGATACGTAAGAGGTGAGAGAGAGTGGGAAATTGAGGTTAATTTTCAGTATTCAGCTTGAGAGAGTGATTGGTCAAGGTACACTAACTGCTGTAACAACTTCCAAGTCTCAGTGCACTTAACCCAGTAAAGATTTCTTTTTTTTTCTCATGGCACCGTCCAGTGCACATTGATAGTGGTGGGTGGGGGTGTCACCGTTTCAAATCATTCCTTCAGGGAACCAAACTCCTTCCATTTCTTGGCTCTGCTATCCTATAGGGCCTCAGAGTCCTCCTCTGATCCTCCATCCAGCTGTTGACACAGAAAGAAAAAGAACGCGGAGGATTGTGGGGAGACTTTGAGTCCGTTCATGGCGATTGTATATATCACTTCTGCCACATTCATTGGTCTGAACTTATTCTTATGACCACACCTACTTGCAAAGGAGCCTGGGAAATGTAGTCTCTTTGGATGTCCAAAAGGAGGAGAAAATAAACTTTGCTGAAGACACAAACACCGTCTGCCCTTCCAACCACCAAGAGTATTTTTCACTATTCCCCTCTCATATAGAAGATATCCTTTTGGCAAGGGAAACAACCTAAAGTCCCATCTAGTCATTCATCCTGCTCAGATTGCAGAATCTCTAGATGATTTATAGTGAGAGACGTTGCTCCTCGAAGTTCAGTGAGTTACAGAGTAAAATAACAGATTTTCTGCCTGCCTTCCACCCACATACAATGGTGTTGCAGAGCCTAAGTAAGCACAAACAAACACTTCCATTCAGAAAGAGGCAGAATGGGTAGCACTCAGTCACTGGTGTGTAGCAATTCTGAAATTCACTGGGTAGACATTATGAAAGGTCCCTTATCTTGGAGGTAGGGGAATTTTCTTGGTTAGTCCCAATTCTGTGGTCTTAGAGAAGCTCCCTGGTTCGTGACCCCTGGTTCTGTCCTCTGGGAGATTGTTGCCTGTCCGTATCGTCCTTGACCGCATCTTAAGTAGATGGTGGAGAGTTTGCCTTTCTTAAAGGATGCGCAGCTTTCATAGCGCATTCTTGCTTGAGAGATGTTTGAAGGCTCCCTGAACACTTACATGTGTATTTAGACCAGGTTCATAATTTCTTTGTCAGTACAACTGTCTCAAAAAATAAGGTATATCTCAGAGATATTGTGGGTTTGGTTCCAGACCACTGCAAGAAAGTGGATATCTCACTATAAAGCGAGTCACACAAATTTTTTGGTTTTCCAGTGAATATAAAAGTTACGTTTACAGTATACTACAGTCTATTGTGCAATAATATTATGGCTAAAAAAATGTACCTACCTTCATTAACAAATACTTTATTGTGAAAAAATGCTAACCATCATCTGAGTCTTCAGCAAGTCCTAATATTTTTTGCTGGTAGAGGGTCTTGCCTTGACATTGATGGCTGCTGACTTATGGTGGCTGCTGAAGGTTGGGGGCCTGTGGCAATTTCTTAAAATAAGACAACAGTGAAGTTTGTCACATTGATTGACTCTTCCTTTCACAAATGATTTCTCTGTCACACGCAATGCTGCTTGATAGTATTTGACCTACAGTAGAACTTCTTTCAAAATTGAAGTTAATCCTCTCAAACCCTGCCACTGCTTTATCAACTAAGTTTATGTCATATTCGAAATCCTTTGTTGCCATTTCAACAATCTTCACAGCATCTTTTCCAAGAGTAGATTCCATCTCAAACTTTGCTCATCCATAAGAAGCAACTCTTCGTTCATTTAAGTTTTATCATGAGATGGCAGCAATTCAGCACATCTTCAGGCTCCACTTCTAATTCTAGTTCTCCTGCTACTTGTACCATATCTGCAGTTACTTCCTCCACTGAAGTCTTGAATCCCTCAAAGTTATCCATGAGGGTTGGAATCGACTTCTTCCAAATTCCTGTGGATGTTGATATTTTGACCTCTTCCCATGAATCACAAATGTTCTTAATTACGTCTAGAATGGAAAATCCATTCCAGAGGTTTTTCACTTAACTTTTCCCAGATCCATCAGAGGAATCACTATCTATGGCACCTATAGCCTTACAAAATGTATCTCTGAAATAATAAGACTTAAACATTGAAAGCATTGCTTGATCCATGGGCTGCATAATGGATGTTGTGTTAGCAGACATGAAAACGTGAATCTCCTTGTACACGTCCATCAGAGCTCTTGGGTGACCGGGTGCATTGTCAATGAACACTAATATTTGAGAGAATTTTTTTCTGAGAAGTAGGTCTCAACAGCGGGCTTCAAATATTCAGTAAACCGTGTTGTAAACAGGTGTGCTGTCATGCAGGCTTTGTTTTTCCATTTACAGAACACAGGCAGAGTATATTTAGCATATTTCTTAAGGGCCCTAGGATTTTCAGAAAGGTAAGTGAGCACTGGCTTCAACTTCAAGTCATCAGCTGCATTCGTCCCTAACAAGAGAGTCAGCCTGTCCTTGGAAGCTTTGAAGCCAGGCATTGACTTCTCCCCTCTAGCTATGAAAGTCCTACATGGCATCTTCTTCTGATATAAGGTTGTTTCATTGACACTGAAAATCTGTTGTTTAGTGTAGCCACCTTCATTAATGATCTTAGCTAGATCTTCTGGATAAGTCACTGCAGCTTCTACATCAACACTTGCTGCTTCACCTTGCATTTTTATATTATAGAGACAGCTTCTTTCCTTTAAATCTCATGAGCCAACCTCAGCTAGGTTCAAACTTTTCTTCTCCAACCTTCATAGAATTGAAGACGGTTAGGGCTTGCGCTGGATTAGGCTTTGGCTTAAGGGAATGTTGTGGCTGGTTTGATCTTCTATCCAGACCACTAAAACTTTCTCTGTATCAGCAATAAGGCTGTTTTGCTTTCTTATCATTCATGTGCTCACTTGAGTAGCACTTTTGATTCCCTTCGAGAACTTTTCCTTTGTATTCCTGACTTGGCTAACTGTTTGGAGAAAGGGGCCTAGCTTTCAGCCT
This sequence comes from Balaenoptera musculus, assembly GCF_009873245.2. Taxonomy (NCBI): domain Eukaryota; kingdom Metazoa; phylum Chordata; class Mammalia; order Artiodactyla; family Balaenopteridae; genus Balaenoptera; species Balaenoptera musculus. The sequence continues at coordinate 52,927,610 of NC_045802.1, forward strand.
GTTTTGGCTTTGGACATGCCTTCCTTCCGAAGCTGAGTCATTTCTAGCTTTTGATTTAAAGTGAGAGGCAGTGCTCAAGTTTCACCTGAACACTTAGAGAACATTGTAGGGTTATTAACTGGCCTAATTTCAATATTGTTGTGTCCCAGGGAATAGGCAGGTCCAAAAAGAGGGAGGGCCAGAGAGCAGAGCAGCCAGAGCACATGAACATTTATCAATTCAGTGTGATGTCTTAAAGGAGTGTGGTTTGTGGAGGCCCAAAACAATTACAATATTAAGATCAAAGGTCACAGATCATCATAATAAGCATAATAATAATGAAAAGTTTGAAATACTGTGGGAATTACCAAAATGTGACACAGAGACACAAAGTGAGCAAATACTGTTTAAACAAATGACACCAATAGACTAGCTGGAAGCAGGGTTGCCACAAACCTTCAAGTTGTAAAAAATGCAATACCTACAAAGTGCAAAAAACGAGGTATGCCTTAGGTAGGCTCCTGATCTGACTGTTTCCAGTCAGTTCCATGTACCAATAACCACACTCTTTCCTAGTTCTTTTCATATTTCTGTCTCAACATAATAGAGGCAACCTGAGGCTCTCCGCAACAATAAACATGGGGACGAGGTTAGGACCCTTATTCAGTCTTTGCCACAAGGCTGAGTTATTTTGTTTCACTGAGAAGTTTTACTGAACAGTTTTTGCTGGAAGCTTTTATCAAGCTTTCATTACTAGTGATCTAGTAGCATTGGGCTTTTATAAACTTCTGTACATTCTTGTTTTTTAATTTCTGCTTAAAACAAGGCAATCCTTTTTAAAGCTCATCTCCTTCTTGTAATACCTTGCCTGAGGAAGTCAGTAACAGGTAACACACAACATTCTGATTGTTGCCACCTCCGTCTCCTAGATGCTGAGATTTTGTTGTCATGTGGAGAACAGACAACAGTTTTATTAAATATTTTGCCGTTGTATAACATATAGTACCGTCTTTTCAGAACCTATGACAGCTGCTTCTTTACTACTTGGTTTCCAACCAATAGGTCAATGCCATGTATTTTTTTGGTGTTCGTTATCTGAGTTCCTTACTTCAAGATACCAATTTAATTGGGAAGGTAAGCCTTTATAATTCTCCCAAACCTCAATGCCTCAATACAATGAAGATGTATTTCTTGCTCATGTATCAGTCTGCTAAGAGCCTGCCACAGGGGAAGACTTTATTCTAAGTCATTCAGGGACCTATGCTGTTTCCTTTTAGTGCCTCTTCATCCTAGAGCTTCTGAGTCTTCCACTGGAGAGACAGTGTGAAGGATTAAGATCTGGAAGTAGCATATATCATTTTAATCCACATTCTGTTGGTAGAGTCAGTCACATGGCCATACCTAAGTGCAAAAGATGCTGGGAAATACTTTCTATCTATGTGCAAGGAGAAAAAGAAAGGATTTGCCACAGCTCACCTGGTAGATGAGTAGAGGATACTAGTTACTTTGATGAGAAGTATTGGGTGCAGCAGGTTTTAGATATATATGTTTGGGGGAAGAGAGTGAGTTAGGGACAGATGGTGGTTTGATGTAAACCTGTTGATTTTTGAGATGTCTCATTCATCCAATGGGAGAATGCAGGAAGTGATTATAAACATTAATCTGGAGCTCAGATCAAAGGAATAAGTTTTAGAAATAAGTTTGGTAGTGCTTTACATACAGGTTACTAACTACACACTCAGCATAATTTTACTATGTCTATTGCCTCTCAACCTCCAACTTTCTCTCACTCTCAGGCTACTTCTCTGCCCACCCCCAATTCTTTTTTTCCACTTTATGCTTTCTCTTTTTCTTTCTTCTTCTCTCACATTTTTACTCTTCCTTTTTCCTCACCTTCTCCTTTATTCTCTTCATTCTGCTAGTACTCTTTATTTGAAGTGTCTAAAACTTTGTATTTTAACAATTAGAATTTTAAACAATAGAAGTTTTAAATTAAGTATACCATTACAAATAGATGCATTCATTTTAATAGTAGCCTAGAAAATCCATAGACATTGATTACTACCACATGTATTTATATTTGAATTGGCAAAACATTTTCTCAAAAAACCTGGGTAGCAACTCTGGATTTCATTTTTCTAAATGTATAATACTGATATATTTCCAAGTTGGTGTCCAATACAGTTAATCTCCAGAGTTTTTCCAGTTTGCTCTAACTGTAGCAGATGTCTGCATATTCTCCTTATGTCTCATTGCAATAGACATACAAGAAAGATAAACTTTATATTTGGTTTTGTCTACTTAATAAACAGTTACAGAAGTTATCATGACCAGACTTATTATTATGGTCTTTAGAAGTGACTTAAAGAAATACCTTTTAGTAAGTTATATGTAGCTGAGTGAGCTACTAATTCTGTGAAAGGAACACAAAGGGCAATTGGAATAGAAAAAAGACAATGGTGTTTAAAGGGGTCACTAATAATGCCAAGGATTTATATTTAAAGAAACTATGGTATGGACATCTAATCAACATCATGTGGAGTCCATACTAGTAGTGAGGAAAGTATAATTTGGCTCACAAGTGGAAAGAAAAATTCTCTCCGTCAGAATATCACACATGAAGTTGAAATGAGTCAGCTGTGTATATTGCCTCACCATCTCTGAAGAACCTGAGATGGAAGCCTAAAAATAGTCTAGTTTTGAGGTGTTGTAGGAGGACTATGAGTATCTTCACATAAAAATCTTTTGGGGGTACTTTTTCTCTCCCTCACTGCATGTTAAGGCCTTTGTGGTATCACTTGGAAGAAATCTAATCTAAAGACAGGACTTTCTTCACTCCATTGCTTTTCTGAAGCATCAGTGTAAAGAGATGAACCAAGTTAAAATTTGTGTTATTTAAAGGAGTGTTAAAGTTACTTGAAATGTTGTGTGTGCTTCCTACTTTCAGCAGTAGGGATGTCTTACATATTCTAAAAAATCCTCACACTGAAAAATATGTAGGTGCTGGATAAGCAACAACAAGAGCAAAACCACTTTGAATGTATTGCTTACATCACATAAAAGGAAGAGAACCTTCTAAGGAACATAAAAAAGAGAAGAGAAAAGAAAGTATAGTAAAATATAGTAAACATAAATTAACTATCGGAAACAAGAGTGGTGGGTAAAAGAAGCTCAGACTAACTTGGCAGCAAATGTCAAAGTCAAGGATATTGATGGCAATGCAAGATAATGAGAGAAACCAAATGGACCTGTAAGGAGAGCAGCTGAACTTAAGACCTTCATATAATCCTGGGCCCCTTGAAGGAACTATGCCTCCTGTGAAAATGTGGCCATAAAAAAAATCTGCTTGCTCTAGCAAAAATTAAACTTGCTTGTCTCTATCTAGGCTCTCAGGAAAATTAGAACTTGTTATCTACTCTCAAGTGGGCCTGGAGTCCAAGTTTATATTAGCAGGGTAATTCACAAACCCCAAGCTAATACACTAAATAAATGACATTCCAGATACGTAAGGTAATCTGACATCCAGTAGAAGCAAACACAAGTCTCTTTCTAGAAAAGAATCCTAGACCCAGAGTTCCACAGATTAAAATTTAAAAATCAAATCAATTACTACCACAAAAAAGAGGAAACAAGTGACAAGAGTTAGGAAAAATAATAAATTTATGCCCTCAAGGACTTCAGATATAGGAATTTTCAGAAATATAACCATGTTTAACATATTACATAAATAAAAGGTGAAATTGGAAAAATAAGAAATAAGAATACATTAAAATGTTAAAAAGACCAAAATACAGAAATAAAATGCGATTGTTGAAATTATGACAAATTTCCACTCATGGTAATGGCTGACTAGATAATTTTACCAACTCTTACAGTGAGCAAAGGAGAAAAAATAAGACTTTCTGTGTTCTTAAGACTTCTTAATGGAAGCAATGGAAACTAGAATACAAGAGGTGATGGTCAAGATTCATTTTTCCCATATGGATAGCCAGTTGAGAAGATTATCCTTTCCCCATTGAATTACCTTGACATCTTGTTGAAAATCAACTGACCATATAACTGGGTTTATTTATAAACCCTCTATTCTGTTTCAGTGATCTGTTTTATTTATCCTACGTCAAAACTACAGTCTTTATTATTGTAGCTTTATAGTTGTTCTTGAAGTTAGGTAGTGTAAATCCTTCAGTTTTGTTCTTCTGTTTGAAAATTATTTTTGCTATTTTAGAGCCTTTGCATTTCCATTCAAAGTTTGAATCAGCTTATAAATTGCTCTTTAAAAAGGCTGCCAGAATTTTTATTTGAATGAGCCTAAGTGTACAGATCAATTTGGGGAAATTGACCTCTGAGCAATAGAGTTTTCCAATTCGTGAACATGGTTTATCTCTTCATTTATTTATGTCTTCTCTAATTTCTCTTAACAATGTTTTTTAGGTTTTCAGTGTTTAAGTCTTGCACAGTTTTATTAAATTTATTCCTAAGTACAGTATTTGATGTTTTAAAAAATGGCCTGTAAACAGAATAGCTTTTAAAATTTATATTTTCTAATCATTTGCTTTTAGAACAGAGAAATGCAATTGCTTTTTTTTAAATTGTTCTTGTCTCCTGAGACCTTGCTAAACTTATGAGTTATAGTGTATGCTTTGTAGATTTCTTAGGATTTTCTACATAGATAATTATTGTCAATGAATGGAGCAGTTTTCTTTTTAATTTTTTTTTTTTTTTTACCTTATTACATTGAATAGGAATTCCAATACAATGGTGAAAAGAAGTGGTGAGAACAGACATTCTTCCTTTCCTTTGCCCCAGAATTTTAGGTGGGGAAGCATTCAATATTTCCTCACTAATTGTGATGTTAACTGTAGGCTTTCTGAAAAGGTCCTTTATCACACTGAGAAAGTTTCCATCTATTCTTAGGTTATTGAGAGTTTTTGTCAAGAATGGATTTTGAATTTTGTCAAATGCTTTCTCTGCATATATTTCAGATTATATGTATGGTTTTTCTTGTCTAGTCTGTTGACATAATAAAATACAGTGATTGCATATTGAATGTTGAACCAACTTTGCATTACTATGATGAACCCCACTTGGTCATGATGTATTATCCATTTTACATATTCAGGGATTTCATTGCTAATATTTTCTTAAGGATATTTGTATCTATGTTTCTGAAGGATAAACTACTCCCCTATTGAAAGCCAAATCAACTTGTATCATAAAAATCTTTTTAATTCCTAAAGCTAACCTATCATTAGGAGTAGTTTGCTTCATGAAATAGAGAGCTAACTGAATCTGGAATATTCAAACAGGGGTTATATGAAAAATTGATCAAAAAATAGTTATTTAACACATGGAGTATGTAACACATAGTGCTAATACAAAGCACTATTTTAGTTAGATGAAAACTAGATTGGATGTACTACGTATTTATCACTTCAAATTGTCTCTGAAGGTGTGACTATTTCATTCTTGTAATCAACAAAATATATTTTTGGTACTTGTCAGAGGATTTAACCTTGACCCTATGCCACTAAAACTTATTAAAAGTTTTACTGAGAGAAATTGTATTTATTTATTGTTTTTTTTTTTTAAAGGTGTAGGCTTATTTATTTATTTATTTTTTGGTTGTGTTGGGTCTTCGTTTCTCTGCGAGGGCTTTCTCTAGTTGCGGCAAGTGGGGGCCACTCTTCATCGCGGTGCGCTGGCCTCTCACTATCGCAGCCTCTCTTGTTGTGGAGCACAGGCTCCAGACGCGCAGGCTCAGTAGTTGTGGCTCATGGGCCTAGTTGCTCCGCGGCATGTAGGATCTTCCCAAACCAGGGCTTGAACCCGTGTCCCCTGCATTGGCAGGCAGATTCTCAACCACTGCGCCACCAGGGAAGCCCTATTGTTTTTTAAAGAGTATGCAGTTCATGCATACTTCACAGGTTGTTTGAAAATAGACCAGGGACAGTATAGCGTTGTGTTTACAAGTTCATGTTCTGGGGTTACATTGCTGAGGTTTGAATATGAACTCTGCTGCTTTCTTACCTATGTGATCTTAGGCAAAATACTTAAATTTTTTGTATTTCAGTTCCCTAATCTATAAAATGAGGATGAGAATAATACTTCTCATAGGGTTGTTATATTCATTGTGTAATGCCTGATAAGTGCTGAGAAAGTTTCTGACACATAGAAAATGTTTAAAATGTCAGCTATTGTAACCAGAGACCTCGATTCCTGAGTCCAATTATGTTCTTATTTCATAGACCTGTTTTCCATTACACCATCACTTTGAAGGAAGGTTCACTAAAAGAAAGTCTTATAAAATTCTTATTATGACCAGGTAATGACATTATCTCCATTTTATAGATGAGGAAACAGATGCTTAGAGAGTTCTGTAGTTTGTCCAAGGCCATTTCATCTAATAAGCACTCATATCCAGACCTGCATGATTCCAAGGCCTGCTGTTAACCACTCGGCCATGTTTTATTTGGCCTGATCAACCTCAAGCATGACCAAGCATAGACTGGCTTGTAATGCAACTACAAGTAATCATTATACTCCTTTTTGTGGTTCGTATTTATTTCCTTATGACTGGGAGGTGTGCTTAGCTCTTCTGCTCAAGGTTACAACACAAATTTCATGGGGTTTCGATGAGCTAATGTCAGCACAAACTTACTTGGACAGGTAGAAATAAAATGATAACTGCTGTTATCACTGTCACGATTGCCCCGATAATTAATAATTGTGATAGTAATGGTGCTGGTAGAATCATATGCATGGGAAACCCCATGAAAAGGCACTAGTTTTTTCTCCATTCTCAGATAAGAATCTCTCCTGTTTTAAACATCTGCAATGTCGGATGACCCACTGCCTGGTTTGCCCAGGGGTTAAGGGGTTTCCCCGTGTTCACTAAAAAAAAAATGAACAACCTAAAGTTGAGAGTTATGTTTTATTAGGTGGGCATTCTTTGGACTTCAAGCCCGGGAGACAGCATCTCAAATAACTCTGAGAAAACTGGTCCTAGGAGTTGAGGGGGAAGCCAGGATATATAGGAATTTTTCCAACAAAGGGCAGGTAGTTGGAACGTCAAAAGATTATTGTTAATTAAAGAAAACTAGATATCTCAAGTGAAGGAATTTAACATTTTTCTATATATATGGGAAGATGCAAGAATCTGGGCTCACTGAAATCATTCCTTTGTTATGCACCTCAGCTATCTGGGGCGGGTATCCTGTGTTTTCTGTCTTTCTTTTTCTTTAATTTATTTTTTTATTGAAGTATAGTTGATTTACAATGTTGTGTTAATTTCTGCTGTACAGCAAAGTGACTCAGTCATACACATATATACATTCTTTTTTAATATTCTTTTCCTTTATGCTTTATCCCAGGATATTGAATATAGTTCCCTGTGCTATACAGTAGGACTTTGTTGTTTATCCATTCTATACGATGGCTGGGGGTTTAGGGTTGATAGCACCCTGTGTTTTCTCATCCTGAGGTCCCTCAGGCTGTACCGTCGGGGGTGACTGCAGTCTGATGACTGCTAGGCGGCGGGCATTCTTTGTTTCCATCCTGAGTTCCGTCAGGGCTCACCATTGGGGTGGCTTTAATGTGATGGCTGATGGCTGCAACGTCCTTTGTTTACTGATATGACAGGCAATATTTTATTTCTCCCCCGGATGGGACTTTTCTTGTTAAAACTGGGAAAGTCCTGGGCAAACTGGAACAAGTTGCTCACCGTATTGATAGACCCTAACCTATCCCGACTAGCTTTTGCCTTCTGTCTTTGCTCTATCTCCTGGGTAGAGGCAGAGACAGAGGTTACCATTTTTAGGAAATAACAATCCTTCACATAACTGAAGACCACGCTTCTCAATTTTTCTCCTAGGTTAACCAACAGGTTTTTACCAAGGACTCACTTTACCTGGTGTACTGTATCAATACTCACTGCTCTGAGGGCTGCAAACTAAATGGGATGCAAAATCACTGCCCTGAGGGAACTAAAAAAGGTGGTTCTTTTTGCCTTTGCCCATCAGCCTTGTTTTCCAACTCTTTAATTATCTGTATTGATTTGCTTTGAACATCCTGCAAATTCACCATGCCTTTTGTAATTGGTGGAGACCAGAAATGTACGAAGTACTCAACTTTTAGGTGACTGTTCCATGCTGCACAGAGTAAGATCCCATAGGGGCTCTGAGGACCCTACTTCTACTTTTATATTCAACTGTCCTGTCTGCTTTAAAACTATTTTAAGTCATCTCCATATCGCAGCAGATTCTGGCTTGGCCCGAAGCTCTTATGCCACTGGCAGTGGAGCTAATCAGTACCTAAGATGGAATTCTTCACCACAAGGATCAGGATTGTCCCTAAACTACTCTGCTTTGTATTAATCTCAGTGGTTTGAAATATAAAAATTATACTTGATCTGGTGTTTACAAATAGTTTTCACAACAAAAAATGAAATGCGTATCTTCCATAATTCTAACCATCAACTGTCTCTAATTTGCCATCTGCCTTTTATTAAATTGCATTTGGACTACTTTCTCTAGAAAAAAAAAAAAATTCTACCCTTGCCAATTACCCTCCTATACATATTAGTTTAGGAATTCAGACCCATGTCATAGTGACCTTATTCCTTGATTTGAATCTTTTTACCATTTAAACACAGACAATATTTCCCTGAAACAGGTGTTTAGAAATATCTGGGGAACTCCAATGGCTTACAAAGAAATGAGTTCACTTTGTGTTTCAATCTTAGGCCCTGGAAATACTTAACCATTTAGCATTTTGTTTTTGAAATACAGTATCATTTATGGTCTAGACACCACAGACAGCTGTTCAAATTCAATTCAAATGGGCCTCGTTTCTGCCGTATTTATTTAGCATGTCTAGCTAAATCTGAGTAATCTTGCCTGAGTCCTTAAACAGGGATTAGAAAATACCAATTGTTGATTTTTCTTTTCTTTTAAGGTACATACTATTGAGAAATTTTCTATAAAAGTTTGGTTATTAGCTTTAAGCAAATAATTCTCAATTTTTAAAAAAATTTGTTTTTCTTTATATGGCAGCCAGTCAGTGTGGCCAAAAATTTAGGGAAAATTAACAATAAATGAATTAAATGGAAGTTTACCTTGACATGTAATCTCTTTGAAAAATAAAGGCTTAGATTCCTCTCCTCCCTGTTGACAACATTGTATGTAGCCACATTGGAAATTATAGCTGCTTTCATGTTTGAGAAAACTGGAACATTTGAATTACAAACATATATTTAAAAAAACATGTGTTTTCTATTCTACTCATTGATACATATTTGTGTAAATTTCATTTGGCCTGGTAATATCATTAAATTCCAGAAGTTTTCTCTTTATTATGGGTCACTAGGTAATTCATCAAAAGAATAGTAAAAATTTGGATATGTTGCTTTATCATATAACCATGAAAGTTTCTGAGTGGTGTTACGTTTAAGAACAGTTTTTAGCTTAATTTATACTTGCTTCTAAAGCATTGGGAACTATAAAATTATACATGTATTATAATAAGGCTGTTTCATGTATTTGGATAGAGGCTTATAACTGCCACCTTTCCGTCAGTATGAGAGAGAAGAGAGTCAGTTCATTGCTTTGCAATGCTAGCACATGTTTTGTTTTTGTTTTGAAAGAATTGTTTTTACTCAAAATTAGACAAGCATAGCCATTTCATGTCTCCTGTGCATTGAAGGACAAATTCCTTACCTCTGATGTCCTTAGATTTTCCCTAGTGGTTTTTGCTCCTCATTGGAGAAAAGCAAGTAATTAATTCTGACTACTATGATTGGTTCCACACATTTGCACTAATGCTCCCATTTATTGTTTTGAAATGTCATAACTTACACTGAGTAAAATTCACCCTTTTCATTGTAGAGTCCTGTGAGTTTTGACAAATACATACAGTCATGTAACCAACACCACAATCAAGATATAGAACAATTCCATTATCATCCTAATTATTTTTGAAGTGTAAATAGAAAAAAGTTCAGTGTTTCAGGTATGCAGTTCAGATATATTTGGGCTGACTGGGTCAGGTACACAAACAAGGATAAAGAATTCCAATGGATTAATGTACCCATTTTCTGGTTATACTAATCAAGGGGCTATAATGATGATGATGATGGTTATAAATCACTAATTATGTGCCTCACCCTGTGTTAAGCACTTTATATGTATATTGCCTTCAACCTTATCAATAATCTGAGCCTTCACATACATTTTTTCTTTTTTTTTTTGAATTTTTGAATTTTATTTTATTTATTTTTTTATATAGCAGGTTCTTATTAGTTATCCATTTTATACATATTAGTGTATAAATGTCAATCCCAATGTCCCAGTTCATCACACCACCACGTTCCCCCTGCCCCGACCCTTTTCCCCCTTGGTGTCCATACGTTTGTTCTCTACATCTGTGTCTCAACTTCTGCCCTGCAAACCAGTTCATCTGTACCATTTTTCTAGGTTCCACATATATGCGTTAATATACGATATTTGTTTTTCTCCTTCTGACTTACTTCACTCTGTATGACAGTCTCTAGATCCATCAATGTCTCTACAAATGACCCAATTTCATTCCTTTTTATGGCTGAGCAATATTCCATTGTATATATATATACCACATCTTCTTTATCCATTTGTCTGTCGATGGGCATTTAGGTTGCTTCCATGACCTGGCTATTGTAAATAGTGCTGCAATGAACATTGGGGTGCATGGGTCTTTTTGAATTATGGTTTTCTCTGGGTATATGCCCAGTAGTGGGATTGCTGGGTCACATGGTAGTTCTATTTTTAGTTTTTTAAGGAACCTCCATACTGTTCTCCATAGTGGCTGTATCAATTTACATTCCCACCAACAGTGCAAGAGGGTTCCCTTTTCTCCACACCCTCTCCAGCATTTGTTGTTTGTAGATTTTCTGATGATGCCCATTCTAGCTGGTGTGAGGTGATCCCTCATTGTAGTTTCGATATGCATTTCTCTAATAATTAGTGATGTTGAGCAGCTTTTCATGTGCTTCTTGGCCATCTGTATGTCTTCTTTGGAGAAATGTCTATTTAGGTCTTCTGCCCATTTTTGGATTGGGTTGTTTGTTTCTTTAATATTGAGCTGCATGAGCTGTTTATATATTTTGGAGATTAATCCTTTGTCCGTTGATCCGTTTGCAAATATTTTCTCCCATTCTGAGGGTTGTCTTTTCGTCTTGTTTGTAGTTTCCTTTGCTGTGCAAAAGCTTTGAAGTTTCATTAGGTCCCATTTGTTTATTTTTGTTTTTATTTCCATTACTCTAGGAAGTGGATCAAAAAAGATCTTGCTGTGATTTATGTCAAAGAGTGTTCTTCCTATGTTTTCCTCTAAGAGTTTTATAGTGTCTGGTCTTACATTTAGGTCTCTAATCCATTTTGAGTCTATTTTTGTGTATGGTGTTCGGGAGTGTTCTAATTTCATTCTTTTACATGTAGCTATCCAGTTTTCCCAGCACCACTTATTGAAGAGACTATTTTTTCTCCATTGTATATCCTTGCCTCCTTTGTCATAGATTAGTTGACCATAGGTGTGTGGGTTTATCTCTGGGCTTTCTTTCCTGTTCCATTGATCTATATTTCTGTTTTCGTGCCAGTACCATATTGTCTTGATTACTGTAGCTTTGTAGTATGGTCTGAAGTCAGGGAGTCTGATTCTTCCAGCTCTTTTTTTGTTTCTCAAGATTGCTTTGGCTATTTGGGGTCTTTTGTGTCTCCATACAAATTTTAAGATTTTTGGTTCTAGTTCTGTAAAAAATGCCATTGGTAATTTGATAGGGATTGCACTGAATCTGTAGATTGCTTTGCGTAGTATAGTCATTTTCACAATATTGATTCTTCCAATCCAAGAACATGGTATATCTCTCCATCTGTTGGTATCAGCTTTAATTTCTTTCATCTGTGTCCTATAGTTTTCTGCATACAGGTCTTTTGTCTCCCTAGGTAGGTTTATTCCTAGGTATTTTATTCTTTTTGTTGCAGTGGTAAATGGGAGTGTTTCCTTAATTTCTCTTTCAGATTTTTCATCATTAGTGTATAGGAATGCAAGAGATTTCTGTGCATTCATTTTGTATCCTGGAACTTTACCAAATTCATTGATTAGCTCTAGTAGTTTTCTGGTGGCATCTTTAGGATTCTCTATGTATAGTATCATGTTATCTGCAAACAGTGACAGTTTTACTTCTTCTTTTCCAATTTGTATTCATTTTATTTCTTTTTCTTCTCTGATTGCCATGGCTAGGACTTCCAAAACTATGTTGAATAACAGTGGTGAGAGTGGACATCCTCGTCTTGTTCCTGATATTAGAGGAAATGCTTTCAGTTTTTCACCATTGAGAATGGTGTTTGCTGTGGGTTTGTCGTATATGGCCTTTATTATGTTGAGGTAGGTTCCCTCTATGCCCACTTTCTGGAGAGTTTTTTATCATAAATGGGTGTTGAATTTTGTCAAAAGCTTTTTCTGCATCTATTGAGATGACCATATGGTTTTTATTCTTCAGTTTGTTAATATGGTTTATCACATTGATTGATTTGCATATATTGAAGAATCCTTGCATCCCTGGGATAAATTCCACTTGATGATGGTGTATGATCCTTTTAATGTGTTGCTGGATTGTGTTTGTTAGTATTTTGGTGAGGAGTTTTGCATCTATGTTCATCAGTGATATTGGCCAGTAGTTTTCTTTCTTTGTGACACCTTTGTCTGGTTTTGGTATCAGGGTGATGGTGGCCTCGTAGAATGAGTTTGGGAGTGTTCCTCCCTCTGCTATAGTTTAGAATAGTTTGAGAGGATAGGTGTTAACTCTTCTCTAAATATTTGATAGAATTCACCTGTGAAGCCATCTGGTCCTGGGTTTTTGTTTGTTGGAAGATTTTTTTTTTTTTTTTTTTGGTTGTGCCAGGTCTTAGTTGCGGCATGCGAACTCTTAGTTGCGGCATGCACGTGGGATCTAGTTTCCTGACCAGGGATCGAACCTGGGCCCCCTGCATTGGGAGCGCAGAGTCTTATCCACTGCACCACCAGGGAAGTCCCATGTTGGAAGATTTTTAATCACAGTTTCAATTTCAGTGCTTGTGATTGGTCTGTTTATGTTTTCTATTTCTTCCTGGTTCAGTCTTGGAAGGCTGTGCTTTTCTAGGAATTTTTCCATTTCTTCCAGGTTTTCCATTTTATTGGCATATAGTTGCTTGTAGTAATCTCTCATGATTCTTTGTAGTTCTGCAGGGTCATTTGGCTGCGTTGGGTCTTCGTTGCGGTGCGCGGGCTTCTCATCGCACTGGCCTCCCTTGTTGCGGTGCTTGGGCTTCAGCGGTTGTGGCACACAGGCTCAGTTGCTCCGCAGCATGTGGGATCTTTCTGGACCAGGGATTGAACCCGTGTCCCCTGCATTGGCAGGCGGATTCTTAACCACTACGCCACCAGGGAAGTCCCCACACACATTTTAAAGATGAAAAATCTCAGATACAGGGAGATTAAATAACATTCCCTCCATAATATAGCCAGAAGGTGGTAGAGGTGGGGTTTGTACCCATGTCTGATTTTTAAGTGTGTGTTGTAAGCCAGGATGTTTTCAATCTGGCTTTCGATAGTGTCAATGATATTTAAAGGACCTGATATTTCCTTGCTGTTCCTGATCCAATCCTCATGAACAATTGATAAAACACTGAATTATATTGGAATTAATACTCATTAGATTAATTCATTGATTCAACATATTTATTGGATGCTTAGAATACACCAGCCACTGAGTATAGAGCAGTGAATAAAAGAGACAAAAATCTCTACCCACCTGGAACTTTATTCTAGACAATAAACAAAACAAATGAGTACAATATAAGGTATAACTGTGGTATATGTACCGCTATGGAGAAAGGAAAGCAGAGAAGGGGGCTAAGGAGTATTGGGGGGATGTGTCCATTTGTATAATGTTGGTCACTGACATTTGAGTAAATACTTGAAGGAGGAGGGGAGAGACAACCCATTGTACATCTAGGGGAGGATGGAGGAAACGGCAAGTGCAAAGGCCCTGAGTCACATGTGTGTCTGACTTGCCCAAAGAGCAAGACCCATGCCCCAGAATGCAGAGTATTAAGGGGGAAACTAGGGGTTTTATCACAATCACTCTAGCTCTTCTTTTGAAAATTGATTAAAAGGGGCAGCATGGAAGCAGGAAGACCAGTTGGAAGGCTTTTGCAACAACCTAGGTGAGAGATGATGGTGGCTCAGATCAGGTGTTGCCAGAAGAAGTGGTGAGAAGTGTCAGGATTTTGGATGTATTATGAAAGTAGAATCCTCATCATCTGCTGAGGGATTGGAAGTGGGTTGTGAGATAAGTCGAGAAATTAGTGCTAAATCCAAGGTTTTTGGTCCGTGCCTTGAATTTAACAGATTGTGTGAGTTTGAATTCTAGGAAAAACATGCACACTTCATATGCTTTAGAGGTACCTAAATGGAATGGAAAATTTGAAATTATATTTTATTGGCACGGTTTTAAAATATTTAAAATTTGAAAAAATCCTCAAAACTGACACATATATTATTAATCTATAATAAATAAACACATCATTTAACATCACTTTTCTGGGTGTTAATTTTTAGACGAACACATTAAAAAAGGGAATTTTCCTCTTTCCATTTAGGTAACTTAGGTTGCAAGCTCAACAAACATATGCATAAAAAGTAAAAACCTTTTGGTGCTTTTTGACAAATTTTTCCTCTAGATCCTCTAACACACAAACATATGTTTTTCTTGGCCAAGACCGACTCCTTATTCAATGGTTTAATTTCTCAAATATATGGAGTTTTTCAGGGGTTCCGATATAAAAAGTTTATTCTTTTGACCAAGTCAAAAGACTAGACAAGCAATTTAGAGAGTTTCATCAAATTATAAGCACTTGGAACTGATAATATATACCAACTTGACCCTTTGGTTTCAAAGTGAATTAAGTTAAATAATGGAAATTGAGTAAGCGTTCATTTAACTTTTGGAGATATGAGGACTTTTACGTGCGGACTTTATCTCAACGTGTTAATGCCCTCATCACCCTGTAGGATTATTTTGACAGCGTATTCATGACCTTTCTTTTTACCTATCGTGACTCTTCTACCAAGTTGCCCTAAGGTCTGCTAAAATCTCCCTAAAACATTATTCCTTATGTGCCATCCCCCTCCTTTCAGAACCAAGATTCCAGTCCAAATTCGTTAGCTTGGTATTCAGGATCATACATTAGTTTGATTCATCTATTTTCTCTCTCCTGCCTATTTTCTCTACTTTCCACTACTTACCGTTGACTTTAGGCAAGACAATCTCAATATAGTCTGCCTCATATACACACACATCATGGCTCTCTTTCCTTTCTCAATGTTCTTTTGCATTGTCTATGCACTCTAAACTACTCAACTAACATGTACTACAGATTTTTTTTTAATTAATTAATTTATTTATTTATTTTTGGCTGCATTGGGTCTTTGTTGCTGTGCACAGGATTTCTCTAGTTGCGGTGATCAGGCTTCTCATTGTGGTGGCTTCTCTTGTTGCAGAGCACGAGCTTTAGGCACGTGGGCTTCAGTAGTTGTGGCTCGCGGGCTCTAGAGCGCAGGCTTAGTAGTTGTGGCACAGGGGCTTAGTTGCTCCGCGGCATGTGGGATCTTCATGGACCAGGGATCAAACCCATGCCCCCTGCATTGGCAGGCAGGTTCTTAACCACTGCACCACCAGGGAAGTTCCGTACTACAGATATTTTTAAACACTCACCAGGTGCAGAGAACTATAAGAGCGTCTATATTACCTTGTGCATCTCTTTGCAGGTTTTGTTGCTGGAATCTCTCTTATCATCTCCTCTGCCCCATAGTGATTCCCTCAGTAATACCACCTCCCCTTCAAGGGGAGTGAATGATTCTGTGGTCAGAAAACTGCATCTGTTGCAGCTACTACATTTATTATGATCTTTTGCAGCCACCTAGACTTATGAATGAAAAGCTAGGTCTTTGTTAGCTAGGTCTAATAACAATAACAATAACAGTAACTTAGTAGTTCACCTTTATTGAACACTGTTTATGTGCTAAGTCCTATTCTAAGCTCTGTACGTATATTAACCCATTGAATGCTCACGACACAGTAAATGTAGCCAACTGGCGCAAGCTACTTGCTTCATCCAGTCTATAGCTGTATGCCATGGAGACCGAATGGTTTATAATCAATATTGCTACAGTGACCTTAGCTCTCTGCTGTGGGTCATTCAGAAATTTCATCAGCATATCTTCAATGCCTTCACCTGCAGCAGATATAACTCTTGAATAGGACAAGCAATAGAAATAAGCCTAGTGGTAAATCTCCAGAGACTTCTCTTCAGTTGCTCCAAATCCATCAATTAATCCTTTGTGGAATTAATCTTTCGGCCATTGAAGATTTTCTAAGTGTGCTGTATTAGTCTGTGTTCTCCAGAGACATCTATATCTATATATCTATATCTCTATCTTTATCTATATCTATATCTAATCTTAGGAGACATTATAGGAATTGGCTCATGCAGTTATGGGGGCTGGGAAGTCCCCCAGTCTGCTGTCTGCAAGCTGGAGAACCAGGAAAGCCCATGGTGTAATTCAGTCCAAGTCCGGAGGCCCGAGAACTAGGTGCCTGTCGGAGGGCACGAGAAGACGGATATCCCAGCCCAGGCAGAGAGCAGATTCTCCCATCCTCTGCCTTTTTGTTTTATTCAGGCTCTCCATGGATTGGATCATGCACACCTGCATCAGTGAGGGTGATCTTCTTTACTCTGTCTACTGATTCAAATGTTAATTTTTTCCAGAAACATCCTCACAGACACACCCAGAAATGTTTTGCCAGCTATTTGGGCAGCCCTTAGCCCCATCAAGTTGACATATAAAATTAACCATGACAAGTCCATCCCTTGTCAACCTGGCACCCATACCACCTCCTTATTCTCCAAATAAAGAAAATCAGGAGGTCATAATTCTACCTAACATGATACAACTATGCTGTGTTTAACCAAAAACACACTAATTCCTTCCCCCAAAGAGGAAGTAAAGCCCTTGAGTGATGTTCACTCCTTTCTTGAACTTTGGCAGGGTCCATTTTCCTGCAATTTCTGAAACCCTCATTTTCTAACTTTTACATCATTTGCCTCACTCTGGTCTTTCTGTACCTCTCCCAAGCCCCCATGTTGATCTTAGCGGAAATTCTGTGAGCACAAAGGCAAATTCTTATCATATAGAACTATGTTTCTTTGAACATCTTTCTGGACATAGATTTGGGATTGGGCAGGTTTAAGGATTGCTAGGAGAGGTACCAACAATATTAGGAAATGACGCTACACAGCATACCAGTCAGGTTCTTAGTTGCAAACAATGAAATGTTTATTAAAGATACTGGGTAGCTCAAAGATTCACCGGAAAGGCTACAGAATCGCTCATGGGAAGATGGCTGCTCTAACCCGCTCTGATTGCCAGAAGTGACAGTTTGTACCGCAGCTACTTCTGCATCAGGAATTTAAGCAATTAGACAATGCTACTGTAGGCACCGCCAGGAAGGGAGAATGTGAACTCCCCAGACCTTTGTTCTCTTGTGTCCCAGGTCTGGAATCTAAGTCTGGTGCTCTGATTGGCAGAGTCAAGGTTACGTGCCTCACCCTGGGTACAAGGGAGAAGGAGGCCGGGGAAATAAGTATTCAATATATTCAGCTCGCTGTAGTCTTGGACCTCAGCCAAGACTTACGAAGTGGGTCATTCTCCAAACATATAAAGGACTTCAGATCCATCTGTTTTACATGACTGATGTCCACTACAGACAGTGATAGAGAAGAAAAAAGAAATTCCAGCTACAACATTTCACCACTCTGGGGTCATCTACATAAGTGAAAGCAGCCAGCTCATAAACCTTAATATCCTTTGAAGATATCATTGAGATGGATTACCACCCCCAATGTTTAGATGTAGAATGGGAGATTTGGAAAGTTTAAGTTACCTGTCCGAAGTCACATGCTTACAAGATATCAGATCTGGGATGTGAACTCAAGTCTCTCTTTAAAGAATCTGTGATCTCTCCATTATACCATCCTGAAGGTTTTTTGTTTTGTTGTTGTTGTTGTTGCTGTTTTTTCATATACAGGCAGGTATTTATTATGTAGATATTGGTGCTAATAATCTAGCAGTTTTGAACATCTGAAATGAGCTGGTAATTTCATTAAAATCGTCTCATTTAATTCTGCCAACCACCTTCACAGATATCATTAGGCTTATTTATGAGATTTTGGGAAAAGTGAGATTCAGTGATAAATAAATCGCCTATGGGCACACAGTAAGTAAAAGATGCAGAATATAATTTTATGCTTATGTGGTTTTTAAACTTAAAGTAATACCTTAAAATTTTTCCCCTGATAAATTATAATTATATGCTGAAGTGTTATTTCATCTTAAAAGGAATCTGTGCCATAATTTCTTCTCAAATTTTTCTCTCATGTATTTCAGACTTAAGCATTTTGATATTTAGTTATATATGAAATTTGAAAAATATTTCAGAATAAGGGTAATCTCTAATCTTTCCTAGAAGTGTAAGTTTATTATTATTTTTATTTAATTGTGAAAACAATAAATGCATGGAATAAAAAGATAAAACAAAACAGAGCTATGTAAAATAGTGAAAATTCCTGCTCTCTCTAGAAATAACCACTTAAAATCATTTCTGGTTTCAGCACTTCAGGGATTATTTGATATCATTAATAATGTGTTTATATAGGCCCCATTTCTTGATTTGTCAACTTTAGACAGAATTTAATTAATTCCCTTTATGAAATAGAAAGAATTTAGCTAATTATAGTTTCTCTTACCTTTTCCTCTTTACCAAATTTTATTATATTTGATATACTATTAATTTAATTTATTCTATTAAATTTCCTTTATAATTTAACATAATAATCTCTTAGGCCTCTACTTCTCAATCTGTCAACTTCAGACAATTTTCTTGTTCTCTTTCTTTACCTTATCCTGCCTTTTCCAGATCTATATATCTCCCAGCTGTATTTTTTTAAATTGCTGAAGTTTATAAATGTTGCAGTTTGCTTTGTATTATTTAGTCTTCTGTGCTTTGACTATAGGCGTGTTTTTAAAATTGAAAAACGGTAAATATTGGCGATTGTTATTCACAGCCAGACTATAAGAAAGAAATTAAATTATTTCTCACAAAACTTGGGCCGCTCAAGGGAGGGTTAGAGTCAATGTCAAAAGGATTCTCTCCTGCTTTATTAGATGCTCAGCATCGTTTTGCAATTAAGTACGCCTTAGATATAGACCATGATTTTCTTGTTTTAGCTGTTTTATTTTTCCTACTCTGCAGCTTCTAGTTGTTTTTTCCTTATTGAAAAGAAATGTATACTTTCACCTTATTACTAAGATAACTCACCCTCTTCTTCATATTAATTATTTAAATGAATTGACTTTCCTTCTTGGATTTAACTGACTTGCTGTTGGGGTGAAAGCAACAGTAGAGAGCTTTCCCCACCCCAAACGTCGAAATGAAAGGGACTTTACTCCTGGGGGATGACCTTCATACTAGCACTTCCCTGGAAGATGATATATTTTCTTTAGTAAATCCATCTCTGCTTTTGTCACAGTGCAAACGTTCCTGCTTCCAGGTTCCTGTATGTGTAGAGGAGAGGTGGTAGGAGATCTGGCCCAGAGGTTAATATACTGCCTTCTTATCAATATGTTGATTACTGTATTGCCACCCATCCCTGCCACAGCTGCACTTATGGTCAAGAGGAAAGATTCACACATTTGCTGGGTCTTTTCCTGGACTGAGGGCTCTGGACTTGAGCTTCTTCCACTCTGGCTACCTGGAAATAAGATTCCCATATGTGTTCTCTCTTCTGGTGCTCTGTCATGTCTCTGGCATGCTGATGGGCTTCCCTCCCTCTCTCAGCACTGTTATGAATTATTCCCTTTTATACATCTTTACTGACATTTCACTGATTTGGAGAAGATAGTAAACTTTTGTACTTGGTTTGTTATCTTGAACCAAAACCTCCCTATTCATGCTTTGTTTTTTAATTGCAATTATGTCATACTGCTTGAGATTTCAATAAAAGTTACATTATAGCTACTGTGCTTTGAATATAGATTCAGGAATGGGTGTAATTTAAAAAAGGGTTTCATTTAGCCAAAATGTAAACCACTACAGTATTTAAAGAGATAATTTCAGTTACCTGAAATGTTCGCTCAACTAGTTATCTCATTCTTCAAAGATTCCAATTATATGTAGCATCATTGAATTTTACTATTTTATTATGGCTATTGCACCTTAGAATTTGGAGGGTATTATTCTTCTGTTCTTGTCTTCTGGATTTTAATTGTTATATCTGTATAATATCTGTCTTTCTCTCTCTGGTTACTCTTAAGTCGCTTTGCCTCTGGCCTTTAGCAATTTCAATGCAATATGCCTGGGGTGGGTTTATTTATATGTATCTTACTTAGAATTAAACACGATTTTAGAATTTGCTGCATATCTTTCATAAATCCTGGAGAATTCATATCTTTCATAAATCCTGGAGAATTCTATTTCTATCTCTTTAGGTAGTATTGCCTCTCTGACATAATCTCTATTCTCTTGTTTTGAAAATATCATTGGACATATGTTAGATTTTCTCATTGTGTCTCTGTCTCTTTTTTCTCTTATTTTTTCCATCTACTTTACTTTCTGTGCTGAATAAGAGTATAATTTCTTCAGCTGTATCTATCATTGCAATAATTTTCTCTTCAGCTGTGTCATATCAACACTTAGCCCATTCATTTGGTTTTACATTAAAATAGGTTTAAAAAAAAAATTCTGGAAGTTCCATCTGGTAATTTTTCAAATTCGCCTTGTCTTCTTCTTTTCTTAATCTGTTATTTTTAATGATTTTTAAGTCTCTCTATTACGTCTTTAATCAACTTTAACATACTTATTTCATAGTTTATATCAGAGAGTTCTAGCATTTGAATTTCATGAGAGTGGAGGTCCTAATAACACTGCTGGGTTTTCTGTCTCTTGTTCACATGGATTCTTTTTTTTTCATGCATTCAGTAATTCTGGATTGTGAATTCATCATAAGCGGGGCTTTATCTGTGAGAATCCTTGTCTGAAGATTTGTTCTTCTGAAGGAATTTTGAGTTTGCTTCTTCCAGGTATCCCAAGCATATTACTGACTTTGTGTAATCTTTAATGTTACTTTCTCATTCTAGGCTTCAAAGACCACATGAATATTATAGTTTCAAATCCCAGACCCATGAAAGTTTTTGCCCCATGATGAGGAATTCTCAGAGGAGGTTATTTTTTCCTACCCAGAGTCTAGACTGAGATAGACATTTTGTTGTTGCTGTTGTTTTCTTGTGTTGTTGGGTGGATTATTATTTTCTATTTACTACTGAAAATTACAGTCCTTTGAGTGTTCTGACATTATATGAGGTTCTTACAATTTCTAGCTCCTAGTGGGCTCAGGCCATATTTTCTGACCATGAGGTAGGTATTAGAATTCAGACTCTTGAAAACTGAGATGAACACATGCAACCCCATAGGAGCAGTTGAAATTTCAGTTTAAAAAGTTACCACTTTGGTTTTCAGTTCTTTCTCTAGTCATTTCTGATATGTAAAATACCACCACCTTATATTTCCTTAGAAACTCACCTTGTGTTTTGAAGGATGAAGGTGATTTTTAGCCAGAATTTCTAGATGTTTTGCAATGGGAGATTTTGTCATTTCTACCTTTTTGCAGATTGTCTTTTCTGTCATTTTTTCAGGAAAAGGAAGTGCATAATTTACTTTTAAAAAATTACATAAAAACATAATTGTAAAAGAATAGTTTTCCCACTCAAAAAATTTTAACCTTGTCATTTTAGTATATCCTCTTTTCTTTGAATTAAAACTATATTTTCTGAAGAAGAATTAAACTATAATATCAAATTTGAAATCATGGCAATTTCAACAGTTTTAACAGTGTTGAATTCTTGGCAAAATGTCAGTAGTTATTTCAACTGTGAATCATTTTAAATAATACCTTCCCACGTGGAAGAAGACAACCTCATTTTTAAAAAACAAGGCATATTTTTTCATAATTACAATATTTTTAACAGTTTTATTGAACTATGACACACAATAAGCTGCACATATCCAAAATCTATATAATTTGATAAGTTTTGACACATACATGTACCTGCGAAAGCATCATCATAATTGAAACAGTGAACATACTCATTACCCCCCAAAGTTTCCTTGTGCTCCTTTGTAATTCCTCCCTCCTGCCCCTACCCATGACCCCAACTCTGCATCCAGGAAACCACTGATCTGCTTATTGTCACTATAAATTAATTATTAGATTAATTTGAATTTTCTAAAATTTTATTTAAATGGATGTAGTGTATACTCTTTTGTCTGTTTTCTTTCCTCAGCATAATTATTTTGAGATTCATCCATGTGGTTATGTGTTTATTCTTTTTATCGGGATGAGTAGTATTCCATTATGCGATGCTGATATACTGATATACCATACTTTGTTTGTACATTCACCTGTTGATGAACATTTGAGGTGTTTCCAGTTTGGGGCTCTTACAAATAAAGCTGCTATGAACATTTGTGTATAAGTATTTGTAAGAACATACAGAGAGAGCAAACATACCCATTGGTTGTAGAATATAAAAGAAAGAGAGAAATCAAGAATGGCTTCAAGGTTTTTGGTCTGAGCATAGAAATAATGTACTAGCCATGGGTTGAGAAGCAGAAAGGAGTAGGAAGGACGGGTTTTGTTGTGGGCAGGGTGTTGAGTGGAATTCAGTAGTTTGGTTTTTGACATATTGAGTTTGAGACTTTATAAAAGGGAGGCAGGAGGGCCAGAGTCAGAAAGAGGGGAAGGGAGAGGGAGAGAGAGGCACTTGAAGATGGCTAAGCTGCTGGCTTTGAAGATGAAGGAAGAGACCATGAGCCAAGGAATGCAGGCAGCATCTAGAAGATAGGAAGGGCAAAGGAGTAGATTTTCCCATAGAGCCTCCAGAAGGAACATAGCCCAGCTGACACCTTGCTTTTAGCCCAGTGACCTCCACAACTTTAAGATAATACATTTGTGTTGATTTAAGCTAATAAGTTTGTGGTAATTTGTTACAGAAGCCACAGGAAACGAATACAAAGCCTTAAGACTGGATGACATCATCTAGAGAGCAAGTGACAGCTGATAAATATCTTTAGAATATTCCTGTCCTCTGTCTAGACCAGGGGTCCCCAACCCCTGGGCCGCGGACCAGTAGTCGTCCATGGCCTGTTAGGAACTGGGCCGCACAGCAGGAGGTGAGCGGCGGGCTAGGGAACGAGTGAAGCTTCATCTGTATTTACAGCCGCTCCCCATCACTCGCATTACCACCTGAGCTCCACCTCCTGTCAGATCAGCGGCGGCATTAGTTTCTCATAGGAGCGTGAACCCTACTGTGAACTGCACATGCGAGGGATCTAGGCTGTGTGCTCCTTATGAGAATCTAATGCCTGATGATTTGAGGTGGAGCTGAGGCAGTCCCATCACCCCCAGATGGGACCACCTAGTTGCAGGAAAACAAGCTCAGGGCTCCCACTGATTCTGCATTATGGTGAGTTGTATAATTATTTCATTATATATTACAATGTAATAATAATAGAAACAAAGTGCACAATAAATGTAATGCGCTTGAATCATTCTGAAAACACCCCCTGCCCCCCACCGTCTGTGGAAAAATTGTCTTCTACGAAACCGGTCCCTGGGCCAAAAAAGTTGGGGACCGCTGAATGCTGCTTTGTTCCTTTTTGCCTTGCTGGCTATAGGAGCCATGTGGGTTCAATTCAGTCCTCACTGCAAATCACTCTCTGCCCTGTTGGGATGGAGACAATGCTAGGTTTGCTCACTGTGACATTTTGGCTTCAGGCCTGAAGGTTTCTCTTTGCTTGATCTCCAGGGTTTTGAAATTCTGAGTCTTGATCACCAGGTCCACCATTTGATCCCTAGCTGTCTGGGTACTTTTACGGCTTCTGGCAACTTCAGTTTTGTTCTCTGTCACCACAGTTCCTCAACCTCTTGATTGTTAGTTGTTCACCTGTTTCGGAGCCTGGATATACTCATCTTTGCTTCACATGCCTGGTTTTGAGACCCTTGCTTATACCCAACATCAGATAACACCTTTCAGGAGTCTGCTGTTTCATTTAGTCAGCACAGCATGCCTTCAGGTAGTTTAAAATGCAGGAAACAAGGTTAAGTTCAGACAATGTGTTCAGGGTTCCCACTGGTAGAACTGGGTTTGAAAGTAAATCGGTCTGCGGGAAAAGTCCATGCTCTTTGTTATGATGCCATGTGGACTCTTCTGATTGCTCCACCTTCTGAATGCTGAGTTGCTTCTGACAACTCCTCTCCCCCAACTAAATGGAGGGAGAGTTAATGTCTCATTTGTCAGTCCCAACCCAGACTGCTCACTAGTCCTATTTTGGCAGACAAACATGCTTCAGCAGCTACCCACTTCTATCTGCATTTGTAAATGTTTTATCAGTATGTAAACATTTTAGCTAAATACATTCAGAAACACTTGAATTTGTATCAGTTATCTTTTTGACAGTTAATTCAATAGTAAAATTCAGTTCTTTCTCTTGACAATGGAATTGTGAGGAGGGGGTCAGGGGTGGTAACCTCATGATATTAAAATAACTAAAACCCTTCAATCCCTTGCTTGAAACTTTTATAGTCTTCCTTAGAGCAAAAAATCAAAAAAAAAAAAAAAAAAAACCCAAAACTATACCATTAAGAATATTATAGCTTCAAAATACTGCCATGATGCCTAAGAAAATTATTTCTATAAACTACTCCATTCATCGCAACTTATTTTACGCCAGATCAAAGGCCTGGCTCTCCACTGAAGATAGAAACCCCAGAGGGTCCCAAGCCAGTGAATCAGTAATGCAGTCATCCTCACACCCCCAGGGGTTGAGTTGCAAGAGACTAAATGTGTAACTTCTATAATAAAAGGTAGCAGCAGCATTGTTATTTTTACTCAACTTTTACATAACTTGAGAATTCTCAGTCTCCAAATCTAAGAGTGGCAGGCCTCCAAGGAGAGCCTGCACATATCAGTATTCTGCCGGGGCTGTATCACGTCTCTTGAGGTTGTCTCTGGTTTCCTCAGTGGTCTGCTGCTGACCTCCCCAAGAGCCGGGGACAAGTCAGGCTCCATACAAGGCAGGGAAGTGCTCAGAGCTCTGGGGGACAGGCCTGCATTATTGATGTCTACACAGCAGGTTGAAAGTGATCTTGGGTCCTTTCCTGGGTCAGCAATGCTTCAATCGCAGCTGGTGTTGGGGACCACTTAGACCACAGAAGCAGCACTCACGTTGGAGGGGGGCGTGTACATCTCCTTCTCAACACTACCTCTGTCACGAGGACACACAAAGATGAATGGCCAGCCCGAGTGGCAGGGCCGCCTCTCTCTGCGAGCTGCATACAGAGCGCTTTGTGTCCCCGACGGTTGCAATACTTCCCTTCTGCCCGAGGCCAGCTGGCTGCTCCGGGGCTGCGGAAAGTATCGCTTGTTTCGGAATTGGTTAGAATTCAATCTCAATTATGTCTGGAAACAACACACGTTCCTTTCCCCCTTCTGTATGACTGCAGTGTTAATTTCCAAGTAAACTTGTGCAAGTCGCTTTCAAGTTGAAAGAGCCACACAACGTTGACATTTATTGGGCAACGCCTTTGCAGCCTTCCTGGCAGCGTGGCCACGGAGGTGTGGCCCCTCCGCCGGGGGCTGGGAGGCTCACTCTTTCCAGCCTTCACGGCCCACCCTAGAGCGAGGCTGCAAGAGATTATTTGGACAGGATCACATTCAAATCTGCCTCTCCTCCACCCACACAAAGCCTAATTTCAACTTTTCCCCAAGTGGTATAAAACTGGAACCCTAGACCAAGACCAAGAAAGAGAAGAAAGATGATATAATTTAATTTGCTTGCCATTAAAAAGTAACTTTTATTATGTGCACGGCTGGCTGCCTCCTTAGACTTTTATAAGGTAGTGTACTCACCAGCAGTAAAAGAAACGCAATCCTGCTCTGGCGATTTTAAGTTCTACCTTTATGGCTTTTTTTTTTTTTTTTTAAAGCCTTGGTGTTTCAGCTGATCAAGTTTCTGAATTCCTTTATGTGCCCCCAATACATACTTTATTTAGACCTTGATCTGATGAAGAAATGAATGTCACGCTTTTTTTCTTTTTAAATTTTTTACAGCGCACAACACTTTGAGTCATGAGGTGCACCTGTCTTTAGTGTCTGTCATACTCAGCCTGGCGTGTTGCTGAGTCTGCCCCTGCAGCTGTTGTTTTGCCATAAAAAATACTACTGTGTTCATGTAGGTTTAAGCCCTGTGAACTGTAAGTTGGACTTGTTAAGGGGAGGCCTGAGACTCTGTCTGGACTGCTGATAATAGCTCAGATAAACATCTCACACTGACTCTCACACAGTAGCATTTATACTAATGGGAGGAAGTCTCTCAAACAATATACAGTCCAGCAGACAGCAGATGTGGACCATGCAAAATTAATGATTAACTGCGTGCCAGTGTGTTTGTCAGGGAACCGTCCCGCTCTTTAAGGGGCTTATATAGTCTGTGAAAGAAATTAGCTCATGAGAGGAACTCATAAGGATAAAAGGAAAAACTTAAGTGGAGGCCTGACATATCCTGCTTTTCTCACAGGGCAAAAATTTAAATATATTGGTCTCCTTTTTACAGTGTGAAGTTCTGACTCTGAAGCTGGGGCAGATCATCCACTTGTTAAAACAAGACATGAACATTCTTGTTATTCCTTCCAGGGGGAGAGGGTTGGTGTGCACTCCAACTGAACTCTGTACCAGAACGAAGGGGGAAATTATCCAACAATTATCCTAGACATGGAAGACCGTGACACCAAAAATAATTAGGCAAGTGACAGCAGAGGAGGAAATAAGACTAGATGTTCATAATTCATTACCACTTTGGACTAAAGAGGCTTTAAAATGCCCAGAAAATCTCATCAAAGTTCACAGGTAAAAGTAAAATAAGTATTAGTCAAGTATTAGCAGCCTTGTAATTTACCAAAGATGATGTAATGCAAGGAATATAATCTCCCAAAATATCTCGTGAAATGAATTTCATAATGATAATTTTTTTCACATGACTTAAATTCCCTTCCTGGATCCCAGTGATGGTTCAGCAGATTAAAGATAATAGGAATCTGGGAATCACTATGACCAATGTAAATTCTGTAATGTGCCTTTAGCTGGAGAACCCCTGGTGTCCGGTGTTTCTGCCATCCCTGTGGCTCCTCCAGACAGGGTCTCCTTAACTTGAGCCGGGACACCTTTGCAAAGACAAGATGCGATCCAGAAGCGTTGATCAGCTGTTCATAGAACTTCGGGTCTGGTACATTTTGCCTACTTTTGAGTAAGGAGTAAAGTCAGTGGAATTAGAGAGATTGGCATTGGAAGTAAGAGAACATGTTAAAAAGGAACTAATAAAAGAGGAGGTGGAGACGGCAATTTTTTTGCCTTACATCCAAGGCTGTCTGTAAACTGGTTTGGGTCTTCTTATCTAACTTCATTTCCTACTGCCTTCCCCACCTCACCCCACCCCATCCTGATTCTTCCACCCAGAGAAGCTGGTTTATTTGCTGCTTCCCCACATGTTCTATCTTCTACTTCATGGAGTTCCTGAAATTAATCATTCCAAGACACATTCTTTTTTTTTTTCTTTTTCTTTTCTGACTTTGATTTACTTTTGTCCTTATTATATCATTTAGTTTATTCTTCTAACAATATTTGTTTTGTTTTGTTTTAAAAAAAAACATGTTTTGATTCCTTGAGGACAAGGAATATCTATATCTCTCTATATATATTTGTGTGTGTGTGTGTCTGTGTGTCTGTTTGAGAATCCCTTGTGATATCTGTCAGAGAGCTAGACAGGATGAAACAGGTGATTGATACAGGTGTAGAACAAGTGTTTTATTACCTTTATTCAGTCTGTTGGTGTTAACTTCGTCTTTCAATTTTAGATGGTATAGCCCTCTTCATATAAGAATGAAATAAACACATTAGCACTTCCAAGACCACTCCCCTTCCTACCAAATCTCATTTCCACTGGCTGTCCCACTTTGGTCCTGAGACTGTTTTTCCTCCCAGGTTTGGTGTATTCCCTCACCATCTGGGCCAGGGTAGAAGGACATGGGACTGGACACAGTTTTTATATATTATACACATCTGATTTCCTTTCTTTGTGTCTACAAGTAACAGCTGTCCCATACTATTTGAATGCAGAAAATGATACAATATGGAAAATTAACTGTTTGACTTAAAACTTTTATTGTGAGTATTTCAACAGAGGACTAAGGGGGTCTAGATTGTCTCTTCATGGGCAGTTATGGGGTCTGCTCTCTTGACAGTACATTTGCCAAAATGCCACGATCAAGAAGATAATAGAGCCCAGCATATCCCCTGAGGGCTGGCAAACTAAAATTGCATATCTGGAGAAGTGATGCCTAGGTGTTGGAACTTTACAGTACAGTAAATGGAAAAAAAAAATGGGATACAGACTTTAAAAATGTTTTCATTTTGGAAGGTAAGGGTGTTAAGAAAAAATAGAACCCCAAATAATGACCATTTCACATAAAAAAGATCAGAATAAAAGATAATCCTTAAAATTCATAATATCTCATTTTATGAAAAAATAATCACATTATTTTTATTTTTCTTATTTTCCTAAGGACTATAGGAACTTCATGATCAACCACCACTAGTTGATGGTTTGACATTAGGAGGAACCTCTGGCCTAGACCAAGCAGAAGAGATTTAAACCCAAGTTTTATCACCTCTCAACCAGGGAGAGAGAGTGGGCCCTATTTTCTTTTGACAGTCTCTCCCATGATCTACTAAGCATGTGAGGAGAAAAGACCTCAGTAGAGATCTGGGGAAAGGAAGGGCTCAAACACGAGCAAGGAAAAGTAGGAGAGCCTCTAAGAGTACCCATGGTTTAGGCTGAACATCTCATATTTCAGAGACTGCCTGGAAAAGTTGGGCAGTGGAGCACCAGTTGTTGACATAAGTCTTTGGCCCATCAGTGATACATACACCCAGTTCTGCTACAGTGTGACATATTCTTTCCTAAGAATCACTGTGCTATGCAAAATCATACATTTGCATGGAAAGTTGTAATATCAGGTGTGAATGGGTGTGGCTCAAAACATACAAGGAACTGAGATAGCTGGTAGATGTTTAAGATGTGTGTGTGTGTGTGTGTGTGTGTGTGTGTGTGTTTTGTGTATTTCTATGCAGCTTTGTTCAGCTAGTGTAACTTTCTGTATTTACTCTAGTGTTTCTACTGGACAAAACTGTGCACGAGCAATTATGCTCAAATTGTTCCCTAATATATCAATCATGTTGTAAAAAAATAGTTTTTTTCAAAACAAAGAATACAGCAGAACTGACTGCATATATATTTCAGAACAATGAAAAGTTCAGCAATCAGTAGATATAACTTCAAACCTAAGTGAACTCTATCTCTATGCAAACCAGACATCAAATGGAACTCAGGAGAGTCTCCAACTCTTGACATCTAGACATAATAGTCTTAAACCCCTAATTCCATAACCTGGGGAAGTCTAAGCCTCCCCAAGATTTCCATGTCCTTGTTATCTTGTGGGCCTCTTAGTTTCTGTGGTTCTGGGTTCTCACTTTCTGTGGTTTATCCATTGACTCGGATGTGAAACACAAAAGCCTCAAAGAATCTGCTCACAAAGAGCATTTGCTTTGCATTCAGTTTTACCGATGGGGGGGCTCCAGTAGAGAGAAGGAAGAGTGTGTGGTCAGGGTACTAAATTCACCAGCTTCCTCTCCATGGTCACCATGGGCTACCTATATCCCTGACCAAAGGTCATAGCTTCTGAAAGACACTGTCTGCTGATAAGCACCACATCCCCTGTCCCTTTGAGCCAAGGATAGTGATGGCTCCCACTGGAACTAGCCCTGGAATACTTCCCTATACTTTCCACATGCATTGATTAAACTCCCTGAGTTCCAATTTTCCTGTGGGCCATTTATTTCTTACTATAGCTATGAATTGTATGCCTAGATACAAATTCTGCTTTCATCACTTAGAGATTAACCTTGAGTGAGTTACTTAATCCACTGGGCTTCAATTATGCCATCTATAAAACAGGGCAGTACCACTTACGTTTGTTGTGAGAATTAGATGAGATAGATGGGTATAGTACCAAGAATATAATAAATGGCCAGTGAATGAAAGCCATTATTGTTGTAGTGGTTGTTATTGGTTTTATTACTACTGCTCCTTTTTCATTGCTTCACGTTAAATCTGAGCACCAACTAACCTTTGTTGGGCAAAAAATGAAGGTTGAACTTAAGATGGCTGAAATGTAATTTCCTATGAGATTGAACAGCTTCACAAAGCTTACTCAAGGCCATCATTTGTTAATAAAAGTTAAGTACTGATTATGAAGAAGAATTACATAGAATAGCCTCCTACTGAGGGATTTGTCTTTGGCCCACTTCTCATGAATTGTGTCAGGTTAGCTCATCTCCCTGAACAGGAGAGGCCTTTGCTATTTGGGAGGATGTGTTACAAAAATTTTATAGGAGAGAAGTTGGAGTGAACATTTGCACTGAGCATCTCACAAGAAACAACTTTTAAACCTGAAAGTATGAGACATTTCTCTTCCTTAAAGTGTTTTCTGGGCCACTTCTCTGGGTTTGTTAGTTTTCTCTCTCTGGATTTTTCCTCTCATAGAATCTAGCCTTGATATCGCCTCTTTTTTTCTACTCAGATTCTCCTCTGATTTCCCAATTCCAGTTATCTTCCCCTTTGTACTTCTGGATCTTACTCCTAAACTTACAGACACAAGCCCATCAACACATAAGGAAGGTGACTCACCTCCCTTAGACAACAGGCAGAGTTTCAGGTGGCAAACTGCTTCTTTCTCAGATAGAAATTCCTCACCCTCCCACCCATGGACTTGAGTCGCTTTTCACAGCAGTCCCTTCACTTGTAAGGATCATTGCACAGGGCAGGTAGTGGAGTTAGTGTAGCTTCAGGCTAGCTCTCTCTCTCTCTCTGTTTAGCATTTGAGATAATCTCAGGCAGCTACATGGCTGGTGAAGATCAAAGGTATTCTGCCCGCCGGAGGTCAAGACTGCTCTTGCTTTGCAAGCCTGTGTGTTCTAAAGTTATGTCTGCAGATATAAGGCCACTGCCTTCTCTCCCAAAACGTTGTAGCAAAGAAAGATACTAAGTGGAAATAAAATCTTTCTAAGGGGGCTCCTAAGTCACACAGATTCTGCAGTTCTCTGCAGTTCTCTGAGATAATATGTATGTGGCAAGCTTGAGACTCATGCTACATCTTGACTAGTCCTTTCTTTCTCCGGGAGGCACTTTATTTAGTACTTTTCTGGATAGAGGAAGTAAACAAGTCACCTTCCAATTAATTCTGTACCTAAGACCTCACTTTAACCCATCCAAGTTTTACCCACAGGAATTAGCCTGGACTATCTAATTTGAAGATCTAAAATTAAAAATTAATACCCCCTGCTCAGTACATTTTTGAAATTTTCACTGCAGATAAATGTAAAAAACATATTGTAGACAAAATGAAGTGAAAAACAGCAATAACGATCCGAGAAATTCAGCACCAATGTGATGGGAAGGAAGACGGGGAAGGCTAAAATGGTTCAAATTGTGTTAATCTAGCATCTTTGAGTTGCAAGTAAAACATTCTAAGTGAACTAGCTTCAGTGAGAAAGGAAAAATTATTATAGGGATATAGACACATATATCATGGAGTTTAAAGGCAGGTAAGAGTTGAGTCTTACTAGAGACTAGAACAAGGGCCTCAAAAATAGAGGTAGCTAATCTCCTACCTTTTCTTTGTCTCTTGGTTCTACTTCTGTCTACACATCTACTTCCTTCCCCTGCCTCTGCACACAGGCTTCCTCTGCTTCTCTGAGTATGTGGTAAATCAGTGATGTTCAACAAATGTCTGCAGTGATGAAAATATTCTATAACTGCACCATTCAATATGGTAGTCGCTAGCTACATGTGGCTATTGAGCACTTGAAATACGGCTGGGGTGATTAAATATCTGAATTTTTAATTTTAATTTAAACTTAAACGGCCACATGAGGCTCGACTCTGCCATATTAGACGGCAAAATAATAAAAGGACTCCCCAGGAGTGCCTGCTTTTGCACACCCTCAGTTTGAGCAACTAGCAGAGACTAACTAGCTTCCTTGAATCCCAGTTCCAGCTTCTCAAGAGAGAAACGTTGATTGGCCCAACTTGTGTGAGTACCACCCCTGGTTCAACCAGTTTTGCCAAAGGGACAGGATCAACATGGCAGCCAGGGCCAACCCTTATGTGTAGAGAGGGAGATGTAATTCTTAAAGAGAAATAGTCATGTCCTGGGTCGTCACTCCAAAGGATAAGTGCTCTTCGTGTTAACTTCCTATGCTGATTAGTTTCACTGTTTAATATTCAAATTACCTTCACTCATCAATGCAAAAGAGACGAAGATTCTTGTTTATGTAAAAATAGGAGTTATACTTTCACTGACATCAGAAAGGTATGTCAGTGGGATCAAATAAAAACTTGGGAATGATTCAAAAATCGATTTCTGGAGGCATTAGCTTCATTTCAGTTTTCTCTTTTATAAGCAGTTAGTTTGAGAGGGGAATAGACCACTTAACCAGGACTTTGGGAATACAGGAATATTATTCTTCTATCTCTTATTTTTTTCTGTTGTCAAAATTTATCTGTAGTTTCTAAACACTGGAGCATGTAGAAGAGTCCACATAGCTGGGCAACACTTGACCCTGGGACGGAGCCTCTGCCCTTGTATTAAGCAACCTTTCTAGTGTGGGTAGATGAGGGGTGTCAAGTATAGTCTGAGATCAAAGCTCTTACATTTCTTAGGTGGTACCCTTGATTTAGTCTCTCTGAGTACTTTGGCCCTGTCTGTCTACCTCATCGGTTCTGACCTCTGAGGCCTGTTGGCTAATTAAGATCTTGGCTATAGATCTTGACATCTGACTTAGTCTATCCTCAAGCTTTGCTTTCTGGCTTTCCCAGCCCTGCATACTCCTTGATCCCAATTCTTAAATCAGTTTCCCAGTCTCTAGCTTGCCATGATCCATCTCAGACATGGTTTCTGATTACTCAGATTTTCTATTTTAGTGACCTTCCTTGAAGGCTCCAGTCTGATGAGTGCCACTGTCTGGCATGACAGATGTGTCCTTTAGCAAATATTTTTAGTTGAATATCTTTCCTATTTAAGATACATAGATGTACTGATACCTCAACTAATGACAAACATATGCTCTAAAGACCCTTCTTAAATATTATCAGAAACATTATAAACTGGATTGGAATAATGATAGAGCAATAGGACTTGCATTCCTACTTAAAAAAAAAAATTATCCAAAACCTACAAACAAGGTCCAGAGAATAACTGCATTATCTTTTAAAGTCATATGTTATGCCCATTTCCAAATTATTTACTGTTGTAGGCCAATGTACTACTGCTTGACTTTGAAATTTATTATTGATTGGTCCCAGGCACTGTGGAATTACATATTTACTTGTAGTTTTTGTTTGATAGAGATGCAAATGATTTCTGTCTGATGGAAAAGATACACAGTGGTTTATAGCCTTGTAGGACATTAACCAGTTTTGTGTCAAACTAGCAATCTTATCTTAATATTCTTTCTTGTTTTTCAAATTGCCTATAAATAGCCAGGTCCTTAAAATGTTTTTTGAAACCACTTTACCATCTACTGGTGTCCTCAGTAATCAATGAGTTGAATAAATTTTATACATGTTCATTGTGTATTTGTGTGAATCAGTTCTTAAGTTACAAAAATTATGTTTTGCCACCGCAATTGAGATAAAAATGCTAGTAACTCTAAAATAGTCTTAAAATCAAAATCTAATGTGAGTCTTAAGTAGGTGGAAGCAGTGACGGTAGTGAGGTTGAAAGGAGTGAGAGAGTATAGATTGGAAATCAGTGAGGGAAGAACATGCCAGAAAGAAAACATTTAGACAGAATATGAAGCTCCAAAGAGTTATCCTGGGCTAATTCTGCCCCTCACCCTACCACCAAAGATCCATGGAGGAATGGCCTCATGACTTTAAAAAAATTATGTATCACTATCTATTTGCTTATGTCTGATGTTTTCTTATTTATTTATTTATATTAAAGTATATTTGATTTACAATGTTTCAGATGTATAGCAAAGTGATTCAGTTACATGTACATATACATATTCTTTTTCAGATTGTTTTCCATTATTTGTTATTACAAGATATTGAATCTAGTCCCCTGTGCTATATAGTAAGATCCTTGTTGTTTATCTATTTTATATCTAGTAGTGTGTATCTGTTAATTCCAAATTCCTAATTTATCGCCCTTCCCGCCTTCCCCTTTGGTAACCATAAATTTGTTTTCTATGTCTGTGAGTCTATTTCTGTTTTGTAAATAAGTTCATTTACATTATTTTTTTCGATTCCACATATAAATGATATCATATGACATTTGTCTTTCTCTGTCTGACTTACTTCACTTAGTTTGATAATCTCTAGGTCCACCCATGTTGCTACAAATGACATTATTTCATTCTTTTTTATGGCTGAGTAGTATTCCATTGTGTGTGTATGTATATATATATATATATATATATATATATATCTTCTTTTATCCTTTCATCTGTTGATGGACATTTAGATTGCTTCCATGTCTTGACTGTTATAAATAGTGCTGCTATGAACATTAGGGTGCGTGTATTTTTTCTGAAGTATTTTTTACAGGAGGCAAAAACTTTAAACGAATTCACTGAAATACAGACCTTTTATTTTAATACCATTGCTGTTTAGGTCGATACTCTGAAACTCTGTTACATTAAAGTTTTCTTTGATTAGCTGATAGTAAGTGATTAATAGGGAAGGAAGTGAGAGAGAGCTTTAGGGAGAATTGGAGTGCGATGGGGAGGGACTGACATCTAAGGATGGAAAAGGAAATAAAAGAGGAGATTGAGGAACAGAGGGCAGTCCTCACGCAATGCTTTATCTTCAAATCTTTGTTCTTTTCAAAAGTATTTATTTCTTTTTAAAAGAGACTTTGTTATTGAAAATATTTATTCCCAAATAAGTTATTAAATGAGGCATTGCTACAACTTCTTCCTTTTTCTCAAAGGTAATACCCTTAGTGCCAGGGGACCCAAGTTCTACTCACATTGTAAACTGTGTTGTTGGCCAGAGGCAGAGTCAGTACATTATTTCCTCATCAGGCTATTTTAAAGAATGAGTAAAACTATCTATTTTAACTTCTAAGTCAGGTTCTAAATATAACATTTTAATTCTGGTTTTTATATAACTTGTGAAAGGGAATTTTACATTAATAAAACAAAATATAGGAAGCAATTGTTCTCATTTCAAAAGGAGTTTTCACTTTTAAAATAGGTTCCTAATAGGGATCCTTTAAGTAGGGAATCTTTCCGGTATATGAATTTATATAAATTAAAGAAGGAAAAAAGAGTTTGAGGAGCATACCTGCTATGTAAGTTGAGGTACTACTGAAACCTTTCTACATCTATCAAGCAATTAAATGAAGAGCCCCTATCTCGGACTGGCGTCTTCGGTCTCTGGAATGACACCAAGAAACAGATGTAATGAAAGCAGTAAACGCCCTGCTTTTTCCCTCTCCTCCTCCCTCTTTCCCCTTCCCCTTCCCCACCTCCCCTTCTCCTCCTGTCCTCTTCTTTTTTCTTTTCCTTCCAGGCTGCTTTCTTGCACAGACAGGGCCCATGCTCTGCGCTGTGGGTGAAGTGGCTTCCTCCTGCCTGGGAAAGGATTCCTCTGGGGATTGCGAGGACGCACCCTCAACCAAGGCAGAGTCGGTGGAGTAATATCCATCCTGCCTTAGTCTAGGGTGCTGAGAGAACGGCCAGCAGCCTGTCACTCTGGGTATTATTCAGATTTATGTTCCTAAAAGGCTCTGGGCAGGCACCCCAGAAGGCCAGTCTGTGAACTTTGGATGGCAGCTGCTGTGAGGGGGTTCTGAGGGCCTCTGGAAACTCATGGAAGGACCAGTCTGTCCCTCAGAACTTGGAAGGCAGGAGCCACAGGTACCTGGAGAAGCTGCTCGGAAACCCCAGAGCCCTTTTAGGAAGTGCAGAAAGGATCAGCCTGAGGAGGTCTCATTCCCTGAAGCCCTCCACTTCCACCCTTTGCCTCCGATTAAATTTGCACTCTGATGGGTAAGTTGACCACATCCATGGTCTACTGAACGTCCATTCACATGGGGTGTGGAAATTGCTCACCTGTTGTTATATCCCTCAGTGAAGAGACACAGTAAATTTCTCATCCAGAAATCTAGCTGGATAGGGTCTCCAGCAAATTACAACAGAGATTTATTCTACTCCCAGTCTAACCGGAACCTCGGCCATCAGATTCTTGGCAGGGAAGGAGTGGAGTTAAATGTGACGACAGACTAAGAAGCGTCAAGCTCCGTTGGTAAAGCGAGGAGGAGGAGAGGCAAGAAAGGCACTTCCTCAACCTCCGCCCGGATTGTAAATTTGTTTTTTTGTCTTTTAAATAGGTTGTTCAAGCTTTTGGGTAAAATGACAAAATGAGATTTTCAAATCTGCCTTTCACATTTCCTGGATATGAATGGTACCAGATTTACCATTAAAAAAAATCACAGTTGAGTTTCCAGCCGGTACTTTTTTTTTTTTTTTTCCATTAATGGGTTCTTTCCAAGACAGGAAATCAACAAGAGAGAAAATTTATAGCTAGTCTAAGTTAAAGAATGCTGTTTCTGAGCACTAGATTTTCTTTTCTGCTTTTAAATATCCCCATTTGTCTTCACGTTTTCTTCTCCGAACCCCTCCCCATCCTGTTCCATGCAGTAGATGCTTAATATGCTAACACTTACGAGAACAGAAGGCTTTCTCCAGGGAGAGTCGCAGAGTTGCTCTGTGTGACTTCCAGAGCCACCAACCTGAGCCCTCCCAGCACTGCCAAGATGCAGTGGGTCTCCAGTCCCAGCAGATGAGAGACACCTTGGACAGATTTTCTCCATCCACAGTTGGAAGATGGCTTCAAAGATGAAGCCAAGGTTCCAGAAAGATTTTTTTTTATAAGGTTAACCATGGAGGTGACCAATTGGAAAAGATACTGGCTAGGGTCATGCACCTTCTTTTTCTCAGCAATTTCTCTATTTACTCCAGACCCTCTACTTAAACTGTTAAAATCAAAGAAGGAGTTTTTGGGGTTTTTTTTCCAAAAAAAATTATGATGCTTCTAATATGCCTTTTAGTATTATGTGCTGAGAGGATTAAGATGGGGCTCTGATCTTATAATTATATGTTATTGTATATAATTATATGAGACAGACTTTAAGAGAAGGAAAG
This sequence comes from Balaenoptera musculus, assembly GCF_009873245.2. Classification (NCBI taxonomy): domain Eukaryota; kingdom Metazoa; phylum Chordata; class Mammalia; order Artiodactyla; family Balaenopteridae; genus Balaenoptera; species Balaenoptera musculus. Next base: position 52,965,098 of record NC_045802.1, read on the forward strand.
ACGATTTAATACATTTTTGTCTATTAGTATTTTGGAATTGTGAGAGGTCACAGAAGGGAGAGGACATTATCACAGACCTCAGGAATATTGTTTTTATTTATTGTTCTCTTTATTTTAAAAATGAAAGAATTGAGATTTTTCACCAATAAAACTGGCAAAGATGATTTTTATAAGATCATATCTGCTAGTATGAGTAGGAGATGAGGAAATAGGCTTTTTCCACACTGCTCACCGTGAGTATAAATTGCATATATTTTTAGAGGACAATTAAAAATACATGTATAATTTACAGATGAAATGACATGACTTGTGGAGTTTGCTTTAAAACTATCTAGTAGGAAGTGAGTGGAGGAAAGTTGAATGGAAGGAATAAAACTAAATCGACTTTATATTCATAATCGTTGAAGTTCACTAATGAATAAATGAAGACGCATTAAACGATTTCTTCTAATTTGTGTATGTTTTTAAACTTTCATAATAAACATTTAAAAAGAAATGCACACATCTTTTCATTCATTTGTTTATTCATTAAGTGCATTTCTATGTGCCAAGCACAGTTCTAAGTGCTGGGGATACAGTAGGGAGCAAATGTATCTCTGCTCTCAATGAGCTTAATCCTAGGGGCAAGGAAAAGGCTACAAAGACATAAAAGTGAACATAAAATACAGCAAGTGGTGATCACTGCTATAAAAACAGGAGCAGGTTAAGTGAGTTTTGCAAGGGGATTCGTTGTGTGCTTTTCAAGACAAGGTCCTTATGGAAAATCTCTCTGATGGCATGATATTTAAGCAGATACATAAAGAAACTCAGGAAGCAATCTCTGTGAATATCTAGCAGACAAACATTTCAGGAGCATTCCAGGAAGAAGGAAAGTAAATGCAAAGGCCCTGGGGTTAAGAGCAAGCTTGGTGTGTTGAAGAACTAGCAAGGACAATCTGTGAAGGGGAGAGGAGTAAGAGAAAAGAATAGAGGGACGTGTGCAGAGGCAAGATGACTTAGGGCCTTGCACATTAAATAAAGACATCAGCCACTGGGGTTTGGGCAGATGGATAACATAATCTGGTTGCTCAAAGAAGAAGAGTCTGTTGAGGAAGGGACAAAACAAGAAGGAAAATAGACCAGTTCCGAGGCATTTCTCTCACCTTGGTGAGAAATCATACAGGAGAGAGTTGTGGGTTTCTGTACATTTTGATGTCAGGGTCCACAGGATTTCCTGAGAGAGTGGACACATAATGTGGGAGAAAGAAAGATGACTCCAAAGTTTTGGGTCTGAGAAACTAGACAAACTGAGTTGCCATCTACACATTTGCAGGGGAAAGAAACAAAAATCAAGGGTTAGGTTTTATATATGAGACAGTAGAGATAAGTTTTGATTGAGATGTTGAATAAGCAGTTGGATATGTGAGTCTGGAGTTTAGGGGAGAGGTACAGACTGCAGATATGAATCTGGAAGTAGTTGGTATTGAGATGATAGTTAAAGCCATGGGACTAAAGGAAATCACCAAGAAGAAGTAAACATAGAGAAGAGACGAGGTCCAAAGACTGGGGCACTTACAATTTTAATGTTAGAGGTTAAGAGAGGTAAGGAAGAACCAGCAAAGAAGGGTGAACTATAAATGATGTCCCTGATGTGAAGTGACCAAAGTGTTTGAAGAACGAATGACGGATTCACTGGACCAAGTGCTACTGATAGGCCAAGAAAGGTGGGGCTCAAATCTATGCTTTGGATTTGGCAATGTGAGGTGCATTGCTGTTTTGTGATAGTGGTGGGACACAAGCACGATTGGAGTTTCTTAAGATAGAAAAAGAAGAGAAGGACTTCCCTGGTGGTCCAGTGGTTAAGACTCTGTACTCCCAAAGCAGGGGGCCCGGGTTCGATCCCTGGTCAGGGAGCTAGATCCCGCATGCCTCAACTAAAGATCCCACATGCAGCAATGAAGACCCAGCGCAGCCAAATAAATAAATAAATAAATAAATAAATATTTTAAAAAAAGAAAAAGAAGAGAGAAAGCCTTGACAATAAATGAGAACAACTCTGTAAGGAGTTTTGCTGTAGAGGGGATGGCTCAGACAGTGGCATGACAGTGAACTGATGGCAAATTCAATTTAGATAATTTGGGATTTTAATAAATGGACTGTATGCAAAGGTTTGGACAGGGAGTGGGGAAACCATAAAGGATAACACAGTACTGCAGGCCTAACCTAACAGTGGGCTCTGTTACTACCCTAACCTGAAGAGGCGAGAGAAGGGAGTCATTACTAGAACCTGGAGAGGGAAAGGGAGAAGAGCTACGTGGAGAGGACCCCCTGATGGAATTTGTGGTGCTCAGTGGAGGGATGCAGTTAGCCCATGGCCAACCTTCCAGGTAAAGGAGTCAAGGGAATGTCTACCCCAATTTTACTCTCCTCTCTCCATCCCTCCGATCTCTGGTTTCATGCCTCAGTGACTGAACCCAAACAAAAGCAAGAAGGCCAGGGAGCTTGTCAGTGAAGTTCATGCAGATCTATTTCCCGAGATACAGAAGAGGGGCAGGGAGTGGATTTGGAGAGTTAAGTGGAAGATTCGCAGCACAAACATCAGCAATGGACTAGTGACTGGAGGGAAGATATAGAGTTAAGAGAGCAAGAGTTGATGGTACCAGAAATTCCACTTCCAGGAACTTCTAAGGATAACATAAAGGGTACACAAAAGTTTTAGCTATAAATTTGCATCTCGGGATGGCTAATAATGTCATTAAATGGAAATTTTGTAGAAATTTCTCCACCCAATGCAATGGAATACTCTGGAGCAATTAAAAGTAATCTTGCAGAAGTATATAGAATGACATAAAAATAATTATGATAAATTATTAATTGAAATAAATGTTATTTCATAAATGCATTATGTACATGGTGATCCCAACTTAAAAACATATATATATATATATATATATATATATATTTACCTGGAAACAAAATTGGAAGCATCTCTACTAAATGTTAACTGCATTATGTTTGAGTTGTGCAATTTTTATGGAATGTCAACTGTTTGTTTGCTCGTGTTCTTCCCTGCAGTAGATTGCATGGTGGTTCACGTTCCTTCAACGTGAAGGCACCACCTTCTTCCTCCATACTTAATTTGTTTCCTGGGCTGACCTACCCATGCTTCTTGCTTCTGTGAATTCTACAGAGGTATTATATTATTTGAAGGTCCAAGACATCTATGTGGGGCCTGAATAACATGTTCTGCTTTGGCTTTTTCTATAATATTTCTTACAGTAGAAATCACATGTTTTAGTGCCTGATAGCCATGTATCCTTCCTGTGAGCCCTGAACTCAAGGAAGCATCAATTCAGTGCTGGGGAAGTGGAAACATGCTTAGGTCGCACTGTTGGTGAGACTGGGATAGTAATAGATGTTAAGTATAGTTCACAGGTAGAGCTGAGAGAGAGAGAAGCACTGGACGAGATATTGCCATGGCTGAAGCCCCATTTGCAAACACTCTGTGTAGGTGGTTAATGTAAAAGCAGATGATAATTTTGATAAAACTATATCAACTACCAATTGATAATTCTCAGTTCAGTAAAAAATGTATTTACTGAGCACCTTCTCTGCTGAAAACTAGGTTGGCAATTATGGGGGAAGAATACAGAAAACGGTCTTTGTGCTCAAAGAACTTATATAGCTAGAGATACAATTAATACATGAACCAGTAAGAATAAGATATAATTAAATGTAAAATTTTTTCTTTTTCTTCTTTTTTTTTAATTGAAGGGTAGTTGATTTACAATGCTGTGCCAATCTCTGCTGTACAGCAAAGTGACTCAGTGATACACATAGAGACATTCTTTTTGTTCATCTTCTTTTCCATTATGGTTTATCCCAGGACATTGGATACAGTTCCCTGTGCTATACAGTAGGACCTTGTTGTTGACCCATTCTAAATGTAATAGTTTGTATCTACCAGTCCATCCCTCTCCCTCCCCTCCCCCTTGGCAACCACAAGTCTGATCTTTATGTCTGTGAGTCTGAGTCTGTTTCTGTTTTGTAGATAGGTTCATTTGTGCCATATTTTAGATGCCACATATAAGTGATATCATATGGTATTTGTCTTTCTCTTTCTGACTTACTTCACTTAGTATGATAATCTCTAGTTGCATCCATGTTGCTGCAAATGGCATTATTTCGTTCTTTTTTTATGGCTGAGTAATATTCCATTGTACATATGTACCACATCTTAAAATTGTTTTTTATAGGCCATAAATTCTATGCATTTCAGAGAAAACAAGGAGGGTGGTATTAATTAGGAGTGTACTATAAAGATCTTAATCTGAACTTGGAGGGAAGAGTGAGGCTTGAAGAAGAGTCAGGGGAGAATTCTGTGGGGGAACTAAACAGCCAGGGGCCTGGATTGAAGGGCTCAAGGAGCAAGCAAGGGCGGGGATGGTGGCAGATAAAAACTTTTTTTTAAAAAATAAACCCAAACTTTCCCAGGTTAACATATATGCATCAGAATACTCCTGTTGTAGTGGGGAGCAGAATTACATCCTTTAGCCACCTGACTGTAACATGACGTGAGAATTAACTTGAAAAATCTTCGGAGAAAGACAGCCACTAGGCAGGGAGGTGATGTAGTTTAACAGGCCATTGAACAAGTTAGGAAACATGAATTTTAGTTTCCATAATGACTCTCTTTTGATATCAAGTTCCTTACCCACTTTGATCTCACATCAGAGGAGTCTATTACTTACTGACGGCTTCTTTTATGCTGGGCCTCAAATACATTATATCATTTTATTCTCATAACAACCCTAGAAGTCCAGTTGTTTTTAAAAAAATCTGTATTATACAAATGAGGAAACTGAGACTCAGAGAAGTCAAGAAACTTACCCAAGGTACACAGCTAGAGGTGGTAGGGTTGTGATTGAAACCTAAGCCATCTGACTCCCTGATACCAAAATGTCTCAAATAGTCCCGGTTTCAGAGTGTCAGAGTGTTCCAGAGCAGTGCAAGGAAAGCACATATAGGGAGGTTTATGTAAATTCACCTTTTCTAACCCCTGTAGACTTGTTTTTCCATCTCATGATAAGGCATGACTTAAATCCTGACATAGCTGCACATTTCACAAGAGAACTCTTAAAAACTGAAGTATCTGTTTTCAAATGGCACTGAAATTCTAGAGGCCAACGTGTTTTCTAAGAGTGGAAAGCTCTTGGTCCGGTACCCAGGCACTAGAGTCTCCTGCGATGTGCTTCCATGGAAACAGGCCAGGGGTGTCCACTGCTACACAGCAGAGGAATGTAGCCTTTGGAGAGATAGTAGCCTGCGGACTCAGAATTCTCAGGAAATGATTTCTTCCCTTGTGGGAGCTAAGGCAATCCAGTAAATCCGTGTGCTTGTTAGAGAAGCAGCTGCCGCTAGGCTTGCTGGTAACATTTGCAGTTAAAACCTCCAAATCCCACTCCTGATAGTTCTGACTTTGAAAGTCATGTCTTACAGGGATCTTTGCTGATGTCCCCCCTACGAAACACACTCAATCTTCACTGAAGATCCCTGTAGCCCACAGAGATAAGCCGCCTATGTGGATGCAGAGAAACCTGTTTTCCTGAAAGGTAGGTGGATTGGGACTGGGGTGTGTTAATCAATTTCTATATACGCAGATCTGCTTGGAAGGTTGGGTAATTCCTAACAACACCACCCTTTATCTCGGATTCACAGAAGGCCATTCATGTTACTTTTTGGGTTTTAAGCCTGGTGTCTGATTGGTTTCCCCAGTGGGGCCATGGTTTGGTTAAGAGCACTGTATTCTTAAGTCAACTGAAAGGCAAACTATTCAGCAACCCAGAAGATGTCAGTGTAGACTGTTGAAACTGCTTTGTGAAATGATGCTGGTTCTTCTGGGGGCGCATTCGGCCAGTTGGGAAGTCACTGCAGCGCTGTCTTTTTCCTTACAGAACTTGGAATTTAGAAGTCTCTGATGTGTGAATGGGGAAAAAAGCACCTGGTAGAAAAAAAAAATCTCTAAAAACCTATGTCTATTGCACACCCACTTTCCTCAGGATCGTGAAGAGGTTTCTGTAGAAAAGTCAGACTAGAAATAATGATTTGATGTGGTTCCCTCAGCCTGCAAACCCACCATTTTCTATTCCACAATGGAAATCTCCATCAAATAACAACAGTAAGCTACTAATAGAGTAGGCCAACTTTCAGTTTCAGAGTGAAACCCTCTTTAAGTAATTCCCATGCCTCTTGTTAACATTTTTGAGGCCAGGTAAGCAGGCTGCGCATTTGGACTTGGAGATGGAGTTTTCTCTACAGCTTTGGAAACACAGTAGCCTTTCTTCTCTTTATCTCCCCTTCCTTCCTCACAAGTCCTTGCCTTTCACCCTGTCTCTCCTAGAACACCTTTCATTCCATCTTCTTTTTCTCTGTTCTTACCTTTTGGTTTCTTCCTCTCCCCTTCCTTCTTTCTTCCTCTATACACCTTTCCCCTTCCCATTCTCCCGTCATCCTTTCCTCCTCCCTTCTCTCAAAAACAAATGACAAACACACAAATATACTCAAAACCACTGGAATGTACAGTGTAATGGAGAAACACAATGGCTTCCATTAACTTTGGTTCAGCCTTTTTTCGCTGAGTGCCTTCTGAGTAGGGCAGAGCCCAACCTAATTCCAATAGGCTCTTGCTTTTAGACTGCTCTTCTAAAATTATGTACATAGCAATGGAGTCGGAAACAATTTAAACTATTGTCATGGATCATTATCTCCACAGAGTTTTAAGAGCTAACTGGCAGAAGTTACATCGTCATAGATAGAAAACCTAGGTACAGAGAAGTTGATGACTGAAAATCAGACATAAAGCTGTAACAATCAAGTAATCAACAAAACACTGTTCAATTCCTATTATATTTAGGACACTGTAGTAAGCAAGATGGGGGCACACAAACAAACATATCGTTCTCAATTTCAAGTAGCTTACGATCATGTTTGGGCTGACAGGGAACTTATACATGAAAAAACAGCCAGAATTAGCTTGAGCTGATATTCATGGAGCGCTTACTAATTGTCAGTCGTGGTGGTGAGCTCTTTTTATGTGTTCTGTCCTGTAGTCACTAAAACAATTCTGTAATGTATGCTGCATACCATTATGATCTGCATTTTACAGATTAGGAAACTGAGACTTAGAGATTAAGTAACTTGCTCAAGGTCTCACAGGTAGCCGGTGGCAAAGCTGGGATTTGAAGTAGTATAAGTCAGCAAATGTTAAGTACCACATGAATAGGACAAAATGTTCTTGAATTTCCAGGTTCAGACCTGGAAAATCACTGTGTACCTGGGAGGTTACAAAAAGACAGCATCTCAGGATTGGAGCAGACCTTCAAGATCTGAATCTCCCCTTTAATGTCACACTTGGGGAAACTGGAACCGAAAGACAGGGATAACCTGCTGAAGGAGATGGCATGTGAATGGCATGTGTAGGATGAGTGAGGGTTTGGACTGTCTAGACGTATAGAGCAGATGGCATTCCAGGGAAGGAACGGGAATGATGGTCTCCTGACTCATATTCCAATCACTTTGGTATTGTGTTCCTCTCACTAAGAACCTTTCCTCAATATCTAGTATGTCTAAAAATGATTCCAGGGAGAGGAGTTTGGGGAAGGAGGAAGAAGAAGAGCTTTTGTAATTGTTATCACCTCCTGGCCTTTGAGCGTTCTTACCCCACTGGGACTCTTGGTCAAAGTTGCCATTGCTCCTGACTATTGGATGAAGTCCCATGGATGTCAAAGGTATAATCAAGGAGAGGCAAACAAAACTGAAATAAGCTATGGCAGAAAGAGAAATGCAATAGAAAATATGTCAGTGTATAACTTAAAGTTTTGAAACTGTAAAAGTCAAGCTTGCAGGACGGCCTGCGTGGTCTCTTTACTTTGTATCATCCTCAAACAGAGCACAGTATTATATAGAATGTGTGCTGCAAAACTAGACACGAATAGTTCTGAGGATTAACTTTGAATTTCCTGGATTTGGTGGGCATAAATCAGGGCCTTCATGCTATTTTAACACTTTTTGAAAACAAGGTCCTTCTGAATAAATGGCGAAACTGGGTCAAGAAATGCTTTATTCATTAATAAGTAAAATCTAGAACTTGGAGTAATGCTCCCTAATTATGAAATGGGCAGCTCTCTGTACTGTTTTCTGATTGGCTGACATCAGTTTGAATGCAAAGCTTTATTTCACTGCAGAGTCCTGGCATACTTCACACATTAAAATTCTAAGCTGTCTAAGTAGGTGTGAAACTAATTTTGTGTTTATTTTTTAAAACCCACCTATGATCATTTAGGACCATCCACTTCACTTTGGGAGGGCAGCACCCAGTTGTAGGTGGGCCCTGGGAGACAATAAAGGAGAGGATAATTTCTTAAATGCCTTAAACCAGAATATTTATAGCTTCCTGGAATAGTTGTAACTACTTATCCATTTTTCCAGCCACAACTTTTCTTAATAAGAAGGGCTTTGAAAAACCTGCTAAATCTGGGCATAAAAGGAAACAGAAGTTTTCCTAGAGCAGTGGAATTTTTTAAAGTCACATAGTAACCTTATTGATGAAATCAGGAAGAGAGCACTTTCAGATCAGACTTGAGGGAGGTTATTTACAAAACATAGGATTTTCTCAGCACACCAGGCACATTCTAAGAGGTTTCCTGCAACATGAAGACACATACCATCACTGGCTTTTAATCAGGCCAGACTGTCTTACAGACTCTTCTTCAATGGGGGATGTTAAATGGATGTTAATTACCAGCAACCCAATTCATTCAGAAGCACTAGCAAGACTATTTGCAGAGGTCATTTGGCACTTTAAAAAAGAAAAACAAAACCCCCAAAACTTAGATTCATTAGCAGTTAAATTGAAAAAAAAAAGTGTATATTTTGCTCTGCTTGGACTGAATGTATCTCCCTTGAGTTAATCTTCTCATAAAAGCACTTTCTTGGTTATAAATATCTATCCTAATAAAACTGTATTTTAAAATTTAGTGCGTTTTGGGCCACGGACAATCTAATCAAATATACGCTTTGGAAAAGCCATATTCACACTGACCGTCATTCATAACACATGGTTTTGTACCTTCAGCCCTGGAGGTTTTAACTGTGTTTTGTTGCAAAGGAGGGCCCCCTAACTCAAATTCTGGTCCTTGGAAGGTCTGTGACCAAGAGTAGCGGGTTTTTTTTTTTTTCCTTTTCTTTCTCCTAATCCTCCTCTTCCTTTAAAAAATTAACTAAGTACTGAGTAAAATAATTCAGAATGTTGCGAAATGTTGTAGAATAAAGTCTCCCTCTTCAGACTGGTGGCCTTCTCCTCTAGAAGCCCCCATCCCCTCTCAGTTGGGTCCTTTGAGCAAAACACGGATAGGGGAAAGTTTGGGTGTGGTTGAGGCATCAGCTTTGAATGCCAAAGGCACGCGTCATAGCTAAGTAGTGAGATCAGTCTTACAGTGAGGACATGCTATTAAATGCAAATTGCTTTTAACTTTCAATATTTACTTTATGCGGAGTATTGCTGAGCATTAAGGAAAATGCAAAAGTGTATAAGACACAAGATTTTCCTTCAAAAAGCTTCAAGAACAGTAGATGAGATGGTGCATGAACACCGATAACTGAGATAAATGGCTATAAAATAGCATTTTTTAGCATGAGCAAAAAAGCTGTAAGATTTAGGGAGGTTCAGTTCTGGCTAAGGAAATCTTCATAGAATACAGTAAGTTATGTTTTCCTTTATTAAACACCTTTTATGTAGCAGACATTGTGGAATCACTTTACACGTATTATCTTATTTAATCTCACAGTAACTAGATGAGGCAGGTGTTATTATCCTCATGTTGACAAATGAGGAAACTGATGCTTGGCCAATTTATCAGTAAGAGATACACTCAAAGTGCATATGTGGCAGGGGTAGGATTTGAATATTTGGACATCCGTATATCTGTCTCCAAAGCCTATATTCTTAATCACAAACTTAGCTCCCTGTTTTACATCCCGATTTACTAATCCCTCTACTCTGGATAGTGGTGTGGTTCCTCTTGTCTCTCCCTGAAATATCCTTCCAAGAAGCAACCTGTAAAGGCACCCAACTGAAAGGTCAGATCACTCAGAGCTCAGGGGAGAACAGAGGTAAGGAGAGGGGATTGAGCTGATTCATGGTAGGAGAGAAGAGACGGATGAGGTGGCCTGAGTGGGGGTGACTGATAAAGCCATGAGGATGCTCAATATCAAAGGAACTAAGTGGGAATTTAGACAAATGTATGAGTAACAGAAAGAATATTGGTGGGTAGCTCCCTTATAATGGGGCCTAATCTCCCATTACCCTCTGAGGCCCTTAAAACATATGTCCTTCTTCTCATAGCCAAGGAAGAAACGTTAATGATAATTCAGTAGTATTTGGTTATAGAAGAATTAGTTAATTTAGTTTCTTTGGTGCTTATCTGTGGAAATTAAGGCATCAGTACTATATTCACCCCTTCTCTCTAATCTCTGCTTCCATATATTTTGGTGATTTAAGTCTCCACTTAAATGCCTACCAGTTAAGGTAACAGAAGTGATGAGGATGATATAAGGAGGGCAATGCTGTTTATCTAAATATCAGGGGGAAAGGGTGGCCACTTAACACACTTCGCTGGGTGGATGTCAGGTTCTCCTCAGATCCTGATATCTGAATGGACCATAGTGGCGCACACCATCCTCAGGGGAATGACCTTGGCTCTGTATCTGTTGGGATGAGGAGATGTAAAAAGCAATTCACTTGGAGTCAATGATCTGCATTTGAACCCTAGCCTTACAATTTACCAGCTGTCCGAACCTGAACATTTTTCATATATAGAATGATGATACTTTATCTAAATTTTAGGGTTGTAACAAAGAGTAGAGGAGATAATGAAAGTGAACGTATTTTGTAAATTGCAAAGTCTGTTCTAGAGGTTCCTACTGGAGTTCTGGCTTCCTAGGTACTTACTCATCCACTCTTCTGGGTTCTAACTAGTAAAGAAGAAATGCTAGGACCAAGAGGGAGATCAACAGTATTGATGGGGGGTCCAATTATTCTCAAAGTTGTCGTTCCCAGCTAAAGTTGCATTAAAGTATATGGCATGGACCTGAGGCCAATTGCGGGAACCTAATATGGGCTCTCAAAACTCAACCTTGAGACCCATCTGCAGGCAAGAGTTGGGTTCTGCAAATCAGACTCTGGCCAGTGGCATGAGGGGTCTTTTCCTATCTCTCCAACCCTCGAAAAGGCAGACCCAGGGCCCGGACTCGAATGTTCTTTGCAAGAGAGGAGGAAATGGAGAGGCCACTCGTATCCTCTGTTTGTTCCCTGTGGCTGACAGCCGTGAGAAAGGCAGGGTGGAGACTCTTCCTGCTTAAGACAAAGTAGTGCCTCACGCTGGGGAGAGTGAGACCCCCAGTGGGGATACTGGTTCTCTCCTAGACAAGATCAGGACTTCCAATGCCATCTATTCCAATGTGGTGGCTGTGGCCTCCTCTGGGGACTGCTTCTGGATTTTATTCATTTTGGGGGACGTTGGACTACGAATCTGATAAAAATTTGTGAATATTCTCTCAGAAAAAATGCATTAAAATGCAATTAAGGCTAATATTTTCACATAGTTTCACAAAGTTCATAGATACCATCCATGGACTCTCAATGGAAGTTAAACTTCATATTCCAAGGTTGTATAAATTTTTAAAAAATATTTTGTACATTTTTATTACATTGGAATCATACATTTTTATTGATAGACTAATATATATATATTTTTTGGCCATGCTGCACGGCATGCAGGATCCCAGTTTCCCGACCAGAGGTCAAACCTGTGGCCCCTGCAGGGGAAGCGTGGAGTCTTAACCATGGACCACCAGGGAAGTCCCTGTATAAATGTTAATTGTTATGATTTTTCCTTACCTTGAAAGAAGACTAGGGCCTACTCTTCAAAATATTATCTGTTTCTCAGAAAATGAAGGTGAAGTAAAAAGTTGTTTGTAAACTAAATTGATTCTTACTGTATCCATTAATTTGAGTTTTTCTTTAATTATTAAGGGGTTTTGTTTTGTTCATCCTAGCAAACTTTGGCCTCCATAAAAGAACGTTAAGTTTATTCACTTAAAAAGTTACTTATTATTATCTTATTTAAGTTGTGAACTGTAATACCTTACTTAGGGAGTAAATAGCTATCCACGTTAGTTAACTGAACGTTATAACAGAGATTTATCTGGAAAACAAGTTTTAATCTGAGTCATTAATTTCTTCTTCAAACTGAGAGTTACACAGCAACTAGCTTTATGGAACTTTGGAAGATAATGGTCATCTTCTCCCCTTTGGCCTCCTTCCTTCCTTTTCTACTCTGAACTTCAGCTCTAAACATCCAGAATGCAGCCTCAGGCAATGGCTACAAGTGTGACCCTTAGTGAAACATGTTGAATTGAAGTTAGTCTTATCTACCCCAGCCCACTCTCCATCTGTCAATGTTTCCCCTGAACAGGCTTCTCTACCCCCATCTACCAGGACATCTACCCTGTCAATGTCCTTGCCCATCCAGTTTCCCTCTCAGAATCCATTCACCTGAACTTTGGGAAGCATCATGGTCCACTAAGGCCACTCTTCACCAACAAGAAAACAATCCCCTCATGGCCTACCTCTTCCATATTTCAAGATAGAGAATTCCAGAAGAGGTCCTGGTTTTCATGTTGAATATGCCAAATGTCCATGCTTAGAAAAAAGAACAGGAAAAAAAAAAAAGTTCTTTCCTTCAAAGCAGAATTTAAGGCTCTACCTCTAGAGAAACAGCCTGATTGCCCTTTAAAATGATAACTTATTGGGAGTTCTTGGTGGCCTAATGGTTAGGATTCTGGGCTTTCACTGCTGTCACCCGGGTTCAAATCCCTGGTAAGGGAGCTGAGATCCTGCAAGCCGTGTGGCATGGCCAAAACAAAAACAACAACAAAAACAAACAAACAAAACTTAGTAATTCCAGAGGATAAGGTTTTACAAGAAAATTAAAATTTGGCAGAATGGTCTCAGTTAACACTCCCCATTAAAAATACATTTCTGTGCACATTTTGTGAGTCCATTAAGGAACAGTAAGGTTCATAGATAAATTCTAGGATAAAAATTAGATGTTAAAATATAAATAATGCCTTCCTCTGATGCTTTTTTTTTTTTTTTTTTGGTGCAGCTTTATTATTCATTTAGATTAAAGACCAGTTTCACTTTGGATTATTTTCCATGTAGAATTCTTGAAATCAAGATAGGTGAGCCGAGACTTCCCTGGTGGCGCAGTGGTTAAGAACCCGCCTGCCAATGCAGGGGACACGGGTTCGAGCCCTGGTCCAGGGAGATCCCACGTGCCGCGGAGCAACTAAGCCCGTGCGCCACAACTACTGAGCCTGTGCTCTAGAGCCCGCGAGCCACAACTACTGAGCCCGCGTGCCATAACTACTGCAGCCCGCGCGCCTAGAGCCCGTGCTCCGCAACAAAGAGAAACCACCGCAATGAGAAGCCTGCATACTGCAACGAAGAGCAGCCCCGGCTCACTGCAACTAGAGAAAGTCCATGCACAGCAGCAAAGACCCAACGCAGCCAAAAGTAAATAAATTAATTAATTAAAAAAAAAAAGTGAGCCACTCTGGGATCTAGTTCAGGTTAGTGGCCGCCTCACAGCTGCTGGCTGCACCTCATTTAAATGTCCATCCATCACACTTTTAATGACATCCCATAATATATTTAAGCTGCATAGGTGCTGAAAAAACTCATGAACTCTGAGGAATTTTTAAGGTAATGTATAATCATGTCCAATACTTTACATAAATACAAAATTTACTTTACAAAGTGTTGTCAGCTTTAGAGTCCAAACTAATGACAAACCTTGGAATGATTTTTTTTTTGGCAACAATATAAAACAAATCCATGTGGTTTAGCTAGTGCTGCTAAATGTTTAGTGAATACTATTTTTATATTCTGGTATTATTTTATTGGTATTTTGCACATATGTGTTTTAAATTAGGTATTTTTTTAGGTTTATTATCAATGTCATTTAGCAGATAAAGTTGATAAATGCATACTGATAATGAAGAGATTTTTCTGAAGTTGAAAAATCAGAAGTTTTGTGTCCTATCTTTCTAGCTCTGGATCTATAAAATATTTCCTATGAGATCAGAAGACATTCTTCTTTTAGAAAATGGTGACACAGTCTTGATGGAGTAAAGAGTTGATATTAATGAAAATTGATTAATTCAGACTGTGTTGCCTGCACTGGCTTAAATTTATTTGGTAGCAAATCTTCCGGCCACATTGATAAATTTTTTTCTCTTTTTCTTTTTCTCGTTCTGACTCTCCTTATGGGACAACACGTCTAGTTGAAAGATGAAAATTTGAAATAGGCTATGTTTCCTTATGTCTTTGTATCTATCATCCAACTTTGTTTACTTCTTAGATTCTTTTAATATTAGATAACAATAATAAAATAATTATAATTGCCTCATTTCATGTGTTTTATTCTACAAAGATTTTCTAATTCAGCTCTGTGGAGTAGATATTATTTTCATTTTATAGATAAAGAAACTGAGAATATTTGTCTTTTGCCCATTTTTAATATTGGTTTGTCAATATTTTCTTACTGCTTCACAAGTGTGCTTTATATATCCTGTTATTATATATATGTATATATATGCATATACATACATTTAAAAATTCAAGAAGATAGAGAATATATATATTCTATAAACAAAGAGTATATATCATACACTAGTACAAGGTAAGAAAAAGATATTATAGACTACTTTATTACAATAATTTTGACAACTTATATGACAAGGACAAATTCCTAAAAAATAAGTTTACCAGTACTGACACAACAAGAAACAGAAAAATATGAATAGTCTTATATCTATTAATGTAATCAAATTCATAATTTAAAACTTACCCAGAAGAAAACTACAGGCCCAGAATGTCATCACCAGGGAAATACACATTGATACATTGGACATCATTAAAATTAAGAACTTCTATTTATTAAAAAAAACCATAAAGAAGATATTGTTTGTATATATACACAATATCTTTTATATATACATATTTTTTATATATCTTTTATGTGTGTATATATATATATACACATATGTGTATCTATGTCTATATACACACACACACACACACACACACACACACACACATTATCTACTCTGTCTCCTCTTACCCTCTCCATCTTTATTTCAGGTGTCTGTTAGCTAAGATATTATTTTTCATTGTTAAGATTTTTAACAATGACATTCTAATCTGAAACTATATCTTTTATGCTTTATCTATATGTTGATCCTAAAGTTGGAAAGTAATGAAGAATATTCATAATATAGCATGTATATATTTTTACCTGAAGAACCAAATAGTAAGATCTGACACACGGAGAAAGAAATAATAACTCTACATTGCTAAATGAGTATCAGTGCCAGAGAGATTCTTTGCATTGTTGCTGTTTGTATTTCCTACCGTCAATTACTCAAGATCATTTCTCATTTCAGTTTGCTCCGTGTTTGAATTATAACTTTTTTATTGAGCTCTTTTCCCCCTGAAGTTTTCAGTTGTCTTATTCTTTTTTTTTTTTTTTTTTTAATAAATTTATTTAATTTATTTATTTTTGGCTGCATTGGGTCTTCGTTGCTGAGCACAGGCTTTCTCTAGTTGCGGCGAGCGGGGGCTACTCTTCCTTGCGGTGCGCGGGATTCTCATTGCGGTGGCTTCTCTTGCTGCGCAGCACGGGCTCTAGGCGCGCCGGCTTCAGTAGTTGTGGCACGTGGGCTCAGTAGTTGTGGCATGCGGGCTCAGTAGTTGTGGCTCGCACGCTCTAGAGCGCAGGCTCAGTAGTTGTGGTGCACGGGCTTAGCTGCTCCGCAGCATGTGTGATCTTCCCGGACCAGGGCTTGAACCCGTGTCGCCTGCATTGGCAGGCGGATTCTTAACCACTGCCCCACCAGGGAAGCCCAGAGTAATCTTTTCTTTAGAACTCCTCTCATCTCAGAATGCAGTTGTCTTATTCTTATTGACATAAGAAACATGTTTAATTCATGTCACTAAGAAGTTTAAACTTCCCGGTCATTTGTCTTGAAGTTATTCTAGAAATTCTGACTACTTGGAGTTCTGACTTCCTGTTCTGATTTGGTCTAACTCGTTTCTGGAGTTGCCATAGAAATCCCAGTATTTATTTTTATCACACTGCTGAATTAAGTCTTCTATGTCTTGAAACATATTTCTTTTTTAAGATAGATATCATCTTGGGAACATTTTACACTTTTCTGGAGAATCTTCAATAGATTTTTTTTTCCAGAAAAGTACATGGAAAGTTAGCTTTTTCAGGCCTTGTATATTGTGGTTGCCTCCAGGTGGACAGGATCAGTCCCCCACTCAAAATTGGTCTAAATGTTGAGACGTGCCATCATACATTCAGCCGGGTGGTGTGAAAAATGATCACTTACATAATGAGGCTTTCTTGGGAGATGGCAGGGCAGGTACCCAAGCCAGTCAGAAGAGGCTTGAGTGAAAGGAGGGACAAGTGGCTTTGGCTTTAATTGTGATTAGAGGTACCATAAAGCTAGAGTGAGCATTTGAACCACTGCCAGTGCCAAGAGAGGAAGTACATGGTCCTTCTTATAAGTTTGCCTAGATGTATGGCACGAAGGAACCAAGAGGGGTGGAGATTGGAAACTGTCAGTGGTACAATGTCAAGAATGGAGTCAGATTCTTATTATATCCTCATACTAAAATAATAGTTCACCTGAATGTACAACATTACATTGAATATCATTTGCCTATAGAACTTTAAATACATTGCTAAATATTCTACTAGCCTCTTCTGTTGATGATGAAAAGTCTGTTGACAATTTCTTTGTAGATGAAACCCTTATATTTTCTTCCTGGTTGCTTATTAGATGTATCAGTATTCTTAGACTCCTAAAGCCTCCCTATAAGGCGCCAAGGTATAGATATTTTTTCCATTCCTTTTGTTTGACATTTGGTGATTCCATTTAATTTGAACTGAACTTCAGTTCAGTGGAAAAATAAATTTCTTTCAATTTCTTTGATTATATTCTCCCATTTGTTTCCTCTTCTTTTGCTCTGGAGATCTTATTGGACCAGATTTTATGCCTACTGGATTTATCTGCCATTTCCTTGAACTTTTCTCTTAAATTTTATATCTTTGCTTTTTGTTTTACAATCATAGAAATCGATTTTACTCTATCCTTTATTTTTTATTGGCCGCACTGCACGTCTTGCAGGATCTTAGTTCCCTGACCAGGGATTGAACCCGGGCCACTATAGTGAAAGTGCTGAGTCCTAACTACTGGACCACCAGGGAATTCCCAGTTTTACTCTATCCTTTAACCCTTCTATTATTATTTTTTAAAATTTGACAATCTTGTGTAGAAATCACAAGAATTCTTTCAAGTTCTCTGGTTGTTCCTTTTTCATAGGAACCTGTTCTTGTTTTTATGGATGAACTACCTTATAAATCTCTTTAAAGATATTTTATCAGTTACAAGTGTGTTTGGCCATGAGTAGTAGAAAATCCAACTATGGTAGCTTAATAAACAAAAGGGTTTGTCTCTTGAAGCAGGAATCTGGGGATAGGCAGCCTGGGGTTGATCCTGCAAAGAGGGTTTCTCCATCTTGGGGCTCTGGCCATCTTTAGCATGTGGACCTCTTTCCTTGTGCTTATCTCTTTATGGTCGTAAGACAGCTCTACTGCACTTTTTTGCATCTTGTCAGGTTCGACAAAAGAAAAAAGATAAAGACAAAAGGCTGAAATGAATTTGTATCTTTTCTATATCTAAAGATAGCTATATATTGAAAAAATCTTTCCTGAAAGTCCTACCTGGTGACTTCTGTTTAAATATCACTATCCAGAATTGGGTCACATGGCAACCATGGACCAGTCATTGGAAGGTGTTTAAAGAGGAGGAGCTGTGATTGGGATTGAGTTGGCTAATTAACCCTGTCCACCAAAGATACTAACTGGAATTTTAATAAATGTTCTCTTCTATTTTTTGAATTGTGTCTTTTATTCTATTGCTATTTCTTAAATAAATAGTCATACTTGGGGCTACTTGGAACCAAAGAACCAGATTGACACATTTAATTTCAAATGATTTTTCTCTTTTCCTGTATTTACCATTTATGCTAAAGTAAAGATTATTCAAGTTTTGTCATCTATTTATTCAAGCAGTTGTCAGTTTGAGAACTTCTCTATATTACTTTGTAATCTTAAATGTGGGGTTATGGCAGATAATTCTCTCAGTCATATATGAGGAAAATTCTTGACTTTACCTGATTATGAAAGCTGACTCCCTCTTTAATTAGATTAATACTTGTCCAGCTCTTCTTTTTCTTTTATACTGTGTGCACTCTCCACCTTTCACGGTGGACATCTGATCGTGGTTCTTATTTGATCCTGGATCTTTGCCAAAAAATTTGAAATGAACCAGAACAGTTCATTTTCTGAAGTTTGCAGAAAGTTTAACTTACATTTGTTTGCATTATTTTTCTTTTCTCATGGGCTTCTGGGGAGAGTCTGCTTTGGGTTTTGGATTTGGAGGAAAAGGGAGGAGGGAGAAATAAAAAGACTATGGAATTGGGCCAAAAGAATAAGAAGGGTAAGTATTCTTATTGAAAGTTTTGCCTCCTTGAATTTGTATAGTTTTATAAGTATAGTAATTGATTTGTTTTTATTAGCCCTAAGCTTTACTAGTTCATAAAATCTGCAGAAGTAAATTTTAAAAAATACATTAGGAAGATACTGAGTTAACCCTACACTGACATAAGAAGACAGAAACTGGGATATAACTGAAGGTAGAGAGATGATGTTGGCTGTAAGAGAAGCAAGCACCAACATTTTTGTTTGAACCTTTGCTAGAAGGTGGGAAGAGAAAAAAGACATATTAAGATGATCTTGATCATACTAGGTTTTGGAAGCTCAGCATACATGTATGCCTAAGGTGAGATCTGAATGAACAATTAGACTTTGAAGTGTTTATCTAAATGGTGAAATCCATGAAGCTTTGTAAGGCAAGCCTAGAGCTCACCCAGATATGGTACCTATACTATCTGGAGTGAGTAGGAGGTTTTTATTTCACATATATATTTGTTCTTTTCAACAAAATATGTTGTTAAATATAACTAATTATATTTAATGTTTATAGTTTCACAAATGATGTTACATATCCATATTTGTTTTAAAATATTTCATTGAATTCCATACACATAGACTATGTGACTACTGGAAGAACGAAGAATAGGTTAAATTACATTCCATAAATTCAAGTTCACTTGGCAGCAGAGGCAGGATTCAGGAAGGGAAAGAATTAATGTTTGAGTAACTGCTTTGTTTTAGGCACATAGTAGGTTATCTATATACATCAGCTTTTTTAATTTTACAACTTTCAAAGAAAGTATCTCTATTTGAAGTATAAGAAATCTGAGAACATACATAACTTCATCAAAGTCACAGAGTTAAGGCAAGAAGTGTATTAGTTTGCTAGGGCTGCCATAACAAAATACGGCAGGCTGGGAGGCTTAAACAACAGAAATTTATCTTTTCGTATTCTGGAGGCTGGAATTCCAAGATCAAAGTGTTGGCAGGATTGGGTCTTTTGAGGCCTCTCTTTTTGGCTTGTAGATGTTGTCTTTTCCTGATGCCTTCTCTCTGTGTCCTCACACGATCTTTCTTTTTTGGGCATGTACCCTGGTGTCTCTGGTGTATCAAAGTGGTGTATCTTGTGTGTCCAAATTTCCTCTTCTTATAAGGACACCAGTGAGATTGGATTAAGGCCCGCCCTGATGGCCTCATTTTAACTTGATCATCTCTTTAAAAGCCCTGTCTCCAAATACAGTCACATTTGAGACACTGGAAGTTAGGGTTTCAACCCATCAATTTTGGGCCCAACTCAGCTCATAACAGGGGGGCCAGTTGTATTTAGGAATAGTGAAATGGACATCAGCCAAGAAGACTTTCCTCCTCTTCTGGTCTCCGAGTACAGAATACAGAGGAAACACATGACTAGAGGGCAGTGATTCTCAACCACTTATCCAACATAAGGGCAGCCCAAACACAGAAACAGGTCCAAATGGTATGGGTAGAGAGGATGCCAAACTCAAATGCCTTATGCCAGAATACTCAGCCCAGGAGGAATCTAGGAATTAGTCTAAGCTCCTCACTTTACAAATAAAGAAGCAAAAGTCCAATTATGAAATGACTTACAGAACATCATAAAATTAGTGGGTGTGACTGGGGTAACACTTTTATAAACTGTCATGTGCTACTCATTGAGAATATATATATACACATGTATATATCCATATGTGTGTATATATATTCAATGAATAAATATAAATGTTTATATGCTTATGTATATGTATATATAATCTATAAAAATAAAATGTCTCTAATCTTTAAATGACATTTGAAGGTAGTCATTATTATCTCCACTGATAAAAAATCCTGAAGCTGAGATTTAAGTTCGAGTTGTTTTATGTATACAACTTTTTCTTTTCTTTCAGCCTTAGGATGGACTTATATTATCTATATATTTATCACAGGGAAAGTTTCACAAAATCTCCAAAAGGGAGAGGGTCTATCCCCAAAAATTCAATTCTCACATGTGATACATGCTAATGGACACAAAAGAAAATATCTCCTTGTCACTTATTCTCACACGATTGTATAGCCATGGCAATCACAGTTAGATGTGACTGAAGACCTCGCTAACTTGATTCATTTTGTTTCATTTGCTTGTTTTGTGAGTGGAGAGGCTGCTGCTTTAAAGTTCTTGCCCCTCATGACGTGGTTTAAGGAGATTGTGGTTGATGAAACCAATGAAATTTGTCATATCTAATACAATTTTTCGGGGAACTGCATCAACAGTCTCTGGTACCAACTGTGTTTTTCTATGAAGAAAACCCAAAAACCAAAAAACCTAAAAACTTGCTTTGTTGAGCTGTGCCTTTGAAACTTACAAGCCTCTGTTCTTGTCCCAGTTCCTTCTCTTGAGATTGGGCCTATAGGTGGCAGCAACTGTTAGCTATTGAGCTTGGGTGACTTGGGCCAAAAGTTCTCTTGAAATACTTTAAATAGTTTAAATATTCTTGGACACTTGAAAATGAAATTGTCTCTAGATAAGAAAGTAAAAGGTCAAACTTGAATTGTGACTGTTGAATGATTCATACACTATAGTCAACAGTATGTAGATTAAAAAAGAGTGTAGTGGCTAAAACATTCTATATTTTAGAAGTCTAAGACGTGCTGATGGTTGGATTCAATCTCTAGGGTTTGTGACTGCTCTGGTCAGACTGGTTATCCTTTGCTCTTCATTGCTTTGTGTAAAATGGGTTTTTGAACCTAGATTATTTTCCAATCAGTTCCTCTGTGCTTCATATTCCATAAAAGTTGAGATTTTAATTCATGTGCCATCTGTTTTATACAATGAATGTGACACAGAAACATTGAATACAATTCACGTTTTTGCAAATCACACAATGCTTACGTGTGTAAAGCACTTATACTTTAAGGCTAACTGACAGGGAAAATCTTATTGCAGTTTGGATTATTTTGTAGTAGCTTTTTTTGAGAGTTTTGGATTTTGTTAGTCTGTTTTCCTGGATGAGGGACACCTATAATTCAGCAATGCTTTCAAGAATCAGTTAGGTTCTGGGAGAGCTGAGGCAACATGGACTTTAGCTGGATGTCTATTGGTGATTCTTAAACTATACTTTGGCATGACTAATCTGATCACATCAATCATCTTCATGGTTTATATAACTTGTGGCTCAATCCCCTGGGAAGTCAGTGGATTGCATCAGCCACATTCAGTCAACTGGACCCAGCCTTTGGGTTTCCTCATTCTCAAGACAACTTATAATGATGCTACTCTACCCACTAGACCTCTATAACCATCCTAAAATATCATATAGAGTAAAAGACTGTCTGCTTCAAATACAGACCTTTGACCACTCAGCAAAAACAACTTTATTTGATTTAATAATTTCCAAAGGGAATATTTTTTGATGTTCATTATTTAGTTGGGCTCTTTCTATTGTGTGAAGAAAATGTCCTATTTCCCTTTACTACACTGATGCAGTTTGAAGAAGGAAAAGAAAAAAGTGGCATCACTTTGGGAACAGAGGTTTCAATGCATGCCAACAGCAAGACTCACTGAATGAAAACAGATGGTTAAAATATAGTTTGGAATAGATGCATCTATACTATAGATGTCTGTTAAAGAATTTTAGAAAAATGAGGTATAGTTTTTTTATGTTACCTGGTAATATCCATAAATTTGGGGTTTGAGATAAGATGGCTGAAATTGAAATTGAGTGTGAACAGCTGAACGTTGTTTGTACTGGAGCTTACCTAAGATAAAAATCAAAGGGTTGGCTTCCTCCTATGGGATCAGTCTGCGATTGATCTGTTAGGGTTTTTTTTTCTTTGTGTGTGTGTGTGTGTGTGTGTGTGCGTGCGCGTGTGCGTGCACGCGCTCTATGGACGGAAGAGGATATAGAATGGATACAACGACCTATAAAACAAATGACCTATAAAACAATGACAATGACCTATAAAATAAATATATTGCATAGTCGAATCAGCTATGATCTGTCTATAACCCTGGACAAAAGTTATTAGGTACCTCAAGAGAATGTGTTGGAAAGCAAAGTACCACATACCTTTTCAGGCACTGCAGAGGGAAGAACCCAATATAAGGCAGAGGTGGAAAAATGTAAGAAAGTGCTTCAAATAGATGGGCATTTTCTACAGAGTACTTCCTTGTTGTCCTTACACTTGAAAATATAGTATACTGTATTGAATCCTTTAATCCTTATCTTTAAAGATAAGGATTTGTCCCAATGATTATTTTATTATTGCTGCAAATCTTATATAAAATGTAACAAGTCACAACTTATATTTATCTTTCAAAGGATACTGCCTTTCTTCTTTCTGAATTCAAGTTTTATTATAATTAGGTAATACTTGGTCTATTTCTATGCACAAAACAATAGTTAGCAGAATTCATATTTAATAAAGAGTCAATTTCCAGATTCATTCTCCCCTTTGCAACACATAGGCTTCTCTTATATCCTTGGACTTGGTCCTCATTACAAATTCCCTGTGTTTGGTGCGTATTCATGTTTTTATTTTTTTTAATTTTTATTTATTTATTTACTTATTTTTGGCTGCTTTGGGTCTTCGTTGCTGCGCGTGGGCTTTCTGTATTTGCAGCGAGCCCGTGCTACTCTTCATTGCGGTGCACGGGTTTCTCACTTCACTGGCTTCTCTTGTGGCAGAGCACGGGCTCTAGGCGCACCGGCTTCAGTAGTTGTGGCTCGCGGGCTCTAGAGCGCAGGCTCAGTAGTTGTGGCGCATGGGCTTAGTTGCTCCGCGGCATGTGGGATCTTCCCAGACCAGGGCTCAAACCCGTGTCCCCTGCATTGGCAGGTGGATTCTTAACCACTGTGCCACCAGGGAAGTCCCTGGTGCATATTCTTGAAGCTATTCTCCTTTCCCTTGAGTTGGGTGAATTATAACCACTTGACCCTGAAGGAAATGTCCTAGGAGATTTTAGAAAGTAAATTATTTCTCTTGGGAAACTGTGATTTTGGAGAAAAAATATAGAGTGCCTCCAGGAAGACCAACTCTCTCTCCCCAAAATAACTTTCTTCTCTGTGATTATTTTCTGGATTTCACATTTTAAAATGCCTTCCTACCCCCACTCAAACACACACACATACACACACACACACAGTCAAATTAAGCTCTGATTAATAGTACTTTGACATAAAAGGTGTCTTTTCTTCATAGATTAGATTAATCATAGACTTCAACATGCTATATTAAATATAAATTATTAGAGAAAAATGGTCAGAATGATTGACTAAGGCCAGTCTTTGCAGTCTCAGCTTGGTTGCATTGACTGTATAGCAAAATGGTAATAATCACCAGGATACAAGCTCCATGATGGCAGGATTCTCACCTAGTTTGTTCTTTGCAGCTTTGCCAATCCCTCAACAGAGCCGGGCAGCTAATAGTAGCTCAATAAATACTTGTTGAATGAGTGAATCATTAAGAAAATTACTGGAACCAATTGAATGGTTCTGCTGCGATACAGTGTCTAGCTTTTCCCAGGTTAAAATTAAATTCAGTTTCATCCAAACTCCCTGTTACTCTGACTTCTAGTTAAGTTCTGTAATTTTCCATGGACTTATTTGGTGTCTATTCACTCATCAGTACTTTAACACTTTGACTGGATTAGCAGCCATTTTCTCTTCTCTTCAACATGCCCCAGACCTACCTCTATCTCAAGAAAGAATGCTTTCACATTTTCCTCACTCTGGAGTACTCTAAGGCATTGCGAGGTTTTGCTGTCTACTTGAACAGTTGATAATAGTCCTTTGAAGTAGAGCTTTGAACAAGAGATAAGAAATAGTAATCTAACCGTAGCCTGTGCTGATAGTCAACAGGACCATCTTGCTATTCAAGCCACTGAAGATTAGTAATCTCACTCAAAATTATATAGAAGCCATAGAATATACCTTCTAATTCTCAACTTCTTTCTCTTCCTCTCCCTCCCTCTAGTATCCTTTATTTTTCATAAGTTGTGTCTGCAGGATGTAAGTAGAAACAAGAGTGCCATTCTCTATCAGCCTGCCTTCTTCTCATGGGCTGCACGGCCTGAAATGAAGCGAAACCAGAGTGTAAATATACATACCTTCCTCTCTGATCAAAGTTTCAAACAAGAATCTCACAACAGAAGAGTTCTTTTTGAAAAGTGTCAATAGCAGATATTGGGTGTACTTTCTTGAGTGGGAGGGACATTTGACAAAAGACACAGTTGTTGGTACTACGATGACTTGTGCTACCTACCGATTCAACCCAGATCCAGGAGGTGACAGATCCACCGCCACTGAGAGTTTATTCTTTCATTCTTATGCTTTAAAGAGTCTTGAAACAAATTCTCAGAGATGAGTTAAATAGCCACAGGAAAGTCTAAGTTACCCTTAAAAAAGTCTAAGTTACCCTTAAAAGACTTAACCTTGCCGTCAGTCAGTTGGTCTGCACGTTGTCCGAGAGAAAAATTAGTCAAAGGGCTCATTTAAAAACATTTTCATTCCGTTGACACTGGTTCAATCATTTTCCCAAAACTTCTTTCTAGACCCATCTGGTTTTCCTGCCAAGAAACTTACGCTCACTGCTATTCTGTTTCCTGGGATTTGGATGTTAGCTATTGATCGCGTTCTGTGGTTTTCTCTCTGTTTTTGTCTCCGTGTTAAGCTTACTCGCCCTAATAAATCTAAGTTATCTCACTCTATGAAACTTCTTGCTCCACATTGTTCAAAAGCAGAGCCAGAGGGCAAGGCAGCTGCTGTCACATTGCTGTGACAGAGGCTTGGGACACTCCCAGTGGCTCCCTCTGGCTCTCCCCCTCCTGCCGGTAATGCAGCAGATTCCCGAAGTCAGACAATGTATTGTCATGCGGATTACACCGATTAGCTCTAAGTCAGTTAGGTAACTGGAGCCCTTTCAATGGTGTCCTAGGATTCTGTTAGGTTGACTGTTCAAACACTGGTTTTTGGGATCCCCTCCAGCATTCCTTAATGTAGCCCAGGCACGTTATTGCAGGTTTTATTTGAGAAGGGGCTACTTACTTGTCACTTGGAATATTTTCAGTTTTAAGTCAAAACCTTCTTAGCCAAAAAAAAAAAAAAAGCAAAAGATATGAGGGAATATGGTGTAAAGTGGGGGTGATTTGGAAGGAAGCAGAAAAGAAAAGAACAAAATTCAGTAGTGTATCAAATGCCAAACTTACATTAAAGGCACGTGTGTTCTGGGGATGGGATTTCTGCTTTGTTTTACATAGAAACTGTAATAATTTTGCGCTGTTTAGGGTTTTGGCTTTCCAAGGAACTAATAAGATCCAGTGAATTTAAAAACAGAGGGATACAGGCAAAAAAGTTCAGGTCTGAGTTGCTTACAGGGCTCAGATATGTGCTTCTGTGTTCCACCCCTGGGCGGGAGAAAACACTCTAGGCTACTGGTGGCTACTCAGTTTACCACTGTATGGGGTTGAACTGTATGCTATGAAGAAGACAGGCCAATTCCTGGGAGCCAGGGCAGAGGCAGGGGCTCCAGATGAGTCAGACTATTATTGCAGCTGGAAGGAAAAGACCCAACAGCTCCTTGGAGGCTCTCAGAACTTGGGGTGAAGGCAGAAGATGAGATTTTAGAAAACCAACCATTGGACGATGTCTTTTAAATAAATATGAATTGTCAAATTTTGGCAGAATTTCTCTGTGCAGAACCTCCTTAGATCCCTACTACAAGGAAGGCTTCTCCTGATCTGGCATAGAAGAGAGATTGGGCACAGCGGGCGTTCCAGAAGGAGATGCTCTGTAGATCCTAATCAAGGACCTTTTGCAGACCTGACTTCTCCTCCTCAATTCTTCTTTCATTCTAATCCCATTCTGGAGTGCTATCAAGATACATAGTCCTGAGGTGCCTTTTAACATATGAAATATAAATATAACATCCCCCATAGTCACCTCAAGGCTAAATCTAGTGGAAATACAGGCTCCATGGAAGCCCATTATGGCACTTTCTTTAGATTTCTGGGTTATTTAGTATTAATGCAGCCCTCTACCATGCCTCACACGAAGACACAACACACGCTCACATGCACACTTATATACAGCACTGAATATTCTGGATTGGTTGGTTGTTTTTTACCAAGCAGTACTTGATAGGTCTGAGTGATGTGGCCAAAATCAGACCAGTCAGGGAGGCAATTTGGCAAAATAAAAATTGCAGGCAGAGTAAAGAGTGTTCTTTTAAAAATTATCAATCAGTTATGGCATTGGGGAGATGATATAAATTCTCCACAACTGAAGGTCTTGATTAGTAAAAAAGGCTTCATAAAATTACTCATGGTATTATTAACATTTAAAGAGATTATATATATTTACATCTCTCTATATATTTTTTTAAATTATTTTTTATTTATTTTATTTTATTTTTGGCTGTGTTGGGTCTTCGTTTCTGTGCGAGGGCTTTCTCTAGTTGCAGCGAGTGGGGGCCACTCTTCATCACGCTGCGCGGGCCTCTCACTATCGCGGCCTCTCTTGTTGCGGAGCACAGGCTCCAGACACACAGGCTCAGTAGTTGTGGCACACGGGCCCAGTTGCTCCGTGGCATGTGGGATCTTCCCAGACCAGGGCTCGAACCCGTGTCCCCTGCATCGGCAGGCAGATTCTCAACCACTGCGCCACCAGGGAAGCCCTACATCTATATTTTTATATATACATTTTTTCAAAGTGTTTAGCTTGGTGCCTGACATTATTATAAGCATTCAATAAATGGGATTTCCATTTCTTTTTTCACGTAGGTTATTAAAGGCCTTCTTATAAGAATTGAGACCTAAAATATATCAGTTTGTGAATATTCAAAAAACTGAAGTACTTTGAAGAATGCATCTCTTCCCCTCTGTTTATTTATTTCCTTGGATAGCTAGCCTTCTTTGTAGTTAATGTCATCAGGATAATACATAGATAGTGCCTTTGCTTTCTAGTGATTAGATAGCCCTGGTGAATTATTAGCTAATTCATAAGATTGTTGGAAAAATGGGGACAGTGGTGCTAGAATATTTTTGTATCTCTGTTGGTTCAAGTTATGCATCCACACTTCTAAAATTGTGTCATTTATCCTGAACTATCTTACACAACCCTAAAACAGAGAATCCATCTTTGATCTATTAATTGTGGCTATTTGCATTCTCTGTGAGTCTAACTTTCTAGCAAATGTACTTAAGGAAATAATAATACTTTCCTCAACACTATCTTTAGAACTCCCCCAGTCAGATGATTTAGATGCTTTCAGTATTTTTTTTTTTTCCCCTTCTGCCTTCTCCCAGCTGTTGGAGCTGTCTCATGATGCTGCCAACTTCCACAGGCCCCTGGAGAAACCATCGCAGAGACAGGTTGGGAGGGGGGTAGGAGATTGGGGGGGGACAGGTATATTCCTTCTGAGACGGAGGTGATATGGGCCCATAGCCACGCCTGTGTATTTTTTTCCTCACACGTAGTTGTTAAGTTGTTAATTCTGTTTCTGAAGTCAGGTGTTAAAAGAAAGGGAAAAAAAGAAACGCTCTGGCTAAACGACTCAAGAGAAGGGAGCAGGAGTGGTTGCTATGAGCTTTGAAACACGCACGCGTGCGCGTGCATGCACATATACAAATACACGGACAAAAGGATAAATTGAAAAAGAATGCAGCAACCCCTGCTTGGTTTAGCAGTCCGGTCAGCCTCACAGATGAGGAAGTGCTGCTTTGTTCCAACCTAAAGCCTTGTTTTCTTGCTCATTGTCTTTCAGGGTAAAATCGGGGGGAAATTCACCTGTCTGATGCAAAGTTAAACTGCTGGCTTTAATGTGACTGCATGGGAACTTGGGTTTATTAATGAATACAACATACCCTCTTTGATTTGAAAGCTTTCACCCTGCTGAAAAGATTCAAAAGGCATCGCTTCCTGCACCAGAGGCATTCCTTTATCCGTCTCAGTGGTTCACCCCTACCCAGCTGCTATATCTCATTAACAAGCATTTGACCACTGCAGCCGGCCTGGGAGTGTTGACACTTGAAAGGCCCAGGCAGGCGTGGGCAGGCCATCAGCTATGGCAACAGGAAACTGCCCCGGAGACAACACTGAGAAAACAGCAGCTGCAAAAGCCAAAGTCAGAACAGACATAAAGGATCGCCTATATCCGCATCAGTCTGGGGTATCGGTGCGTGCCTCTGGGTCTGAATTCACACATCTATTTACTCTATTTAGGGGGTATAAGGATTGTTATCAACATGTATCAGACTCTGAACTTGCTGACAACCCAGAATGATTTTTTGGACTTAAATGTTCTTGAATCCTTAGGTTTCAAAAATCTTATTCTCCTCAATAACGTATGTTCTAGTTTATGCACATAAGAATGCTCACCAGAGGCCTTAAACTTGATATACACATTAACTCTGGTGGAAATCATATGGACAATAAAAATTGTGTGTGCATGAATCCTTATCCATTTTTCATGCTACCACATTATTTTTCAGAAACAAGTCAACCTGTAAAACTGTCATATAAATATGTAAGACTACTCTGAGAGTCTTTGGTTTAGGAATCAAACTGTGATGGTTTTGTATAGAATACTTAAGAATGAAACAGTCATTTCAATTGTGTAAAGATAGCTCATAAAATTAAGTAGGATATTCCACATACGTTATTGTTGATTATAGTAATTTTAAATGCCTATTTTAATAAAATTTATTTACTGTTCATTGAATTGTAGGCTACACAGGACCATACCCCTGAATCTACTTTTAAATGTGTTGTTTCTATATTCATCAGAGGAGCTCAAAGTACAGATACCAATTAGACTGCCTCATGCAATGTTTGGGGCAAATATTTCTCCACATCTTGAGTGTCTGTGTTCAAGCTTATAAGAGCATTTTTAGAGGATAGGTAAGCAACAGTTCAAAATCAACATTTTTTATCCATCAGGAAAATGACCCTTTTCAAAACTGAAAAAAGAGTTCACTCCATATTAGGGGAAGAAAGAGAGAAAGCTAAATGAAGAAAGACACTAATGCAAAGTGTTGCAAATGAAGTTGGTTGACTGCCACTCAAAGAGTACTGAGTTATTTTTCTGTCATCATCAGACAATACACTAATGATGATGATATTACGTGTACTAATACTTTTGTTCTTTTCAATAATTTAGATTTATTTCCATATGTCTATCACTCATCATAAAATACTCTGATTTATTCACATTGTTACTCTAAAACGGTTAATTAGATAAAAAGCATGTACATTTATTTAAAAATGATTGCCAATTATCTCTTTTTTTGTCAGATAATATTTTTGAATACAGTGAATTTTCTAATTCTACCTTCATTCCCCTGTTTTCTTTTTTTCTTTCACCTTTTATACTCCAGAGGAACAGAAGAATGTACCAACCACTGCTAGAAATTTACATTCTTGACAATGTTGTAGAGATAGAAAC
This sequence comes from Balaenoptera musculus, assembly GCF_009873245.2. NCBI lineage: Eukaryota > Metazoa > Chordata > Mammalia > Artiodactyla > Balaenopteridae > Balaenoptera > Balaenoptera musculus. The sequence continues at coordinate 52,995,205 of NC_045802.1, forward strand.
ATCTTCCCAAGCACCATCCAGATACTTCCATTTGATTTTGGTTTTTCCCTCACAGTCATATTGGGTCACATTCACGTATGATAGGCAGGAATATGCCCAGGCTCTGGAAACAGACATCTTGGGACCAACTCCCTATCCTGCCACCTACCAGCAAGACAGACCTTGATTAAGTGACTTGAATTTTCTGTGTCTCACTAAGACTCCTAGTCTGTTAAATAGGGGTAGGTTTAATAGTACTTAAGTCATAGGGCATTGTAAAGATTAAATGGGTGTGTCCACACTTATACACTTCATGTACTCAATACCTGTTAACTATTACTATTAATATCAACCATTTCCCTACCAGTTAATTGGGGGATTTGGGGTTAGAGGAAACAATGGCACCAAAATAAGACCATGTAGAGTCCAATCAAGATAGTTTGGGGCCAGATTTCTAAAGACAATTTCTAAAATCAGCCAAGAACTTTCATAACAGTTTTTTTTTTGAGCTGCACATTATGTGATTTCTGGAACTTTAGCAATCTCTATATATTTGTTTAGTTACTCTTGCCTATTCTTTGTTGTTTAGACTTTTAAATTGGAGGAAGTGGGAGCTTGTAGTACTGTTTTCTACAAGGTAAGTGGAGGTAGCTGTGAGGAACGGAGGAAAAGTGCCTGACACGTTAAGGACCCTGGCGATAAAGTAGGGGCTCCAAGGGCAAAGTAGGGGCTCCAAGGGCAAAGTAGGGGCAAATCTCAAAGGCCTTAACACACTGAGACCTAAAGGCGATGCCCCAACTCTGGCAAATGCTGGGCTGCAGTCAGCCCAAGGCAAAGGCAAATTGTGGGTTATTTGGGGGCAGTCAATTTTTTTCAGAGTTAAAAAATTTCCAAACCAGCCAAAAGTACTGTAGTGAGCTCCAATCTGATGCTTACCATCAGTCCAGCTTCACTCAGATTCAGGGATATAAAATGAACTCACCCCACCTTAGCATTAATTGACTTAAATTCTATCTTTTTATAACTTTACTCACACATAAGATCTCCCCCATCCCCAAATCACCCATTTTGAAAAGGAGGGAATTAGCATGCACACTAGACACTACTCTAGGACTTCTTGCACTCTCTCATTTACTCCTTGCCATCGTCAGTCATAACCAGTATTTTTATCCCCATTTTCAAGGAGATGGTATGGGATGCAGAGACCAGTTTGGCTGTTTTCCTAAGGGGACACAATTAGTAGGTATGTCCTTTAACTCAGATGACACATTGAACTTTAAATTTTCTACTACATCCCATCGTCTGTAAAATGTTTCAAATTGCTTTAAATAATACAAAGAAGTTTGACTTTATTCTGATATTTTATATTTCAGAAGTACATTTTCAAAAAGTTCCAAAGATGCTGGTTCCTGTGAGAAACGATGTGACAATTAAGACCTTCACCCTGGGGTGGCAGTTGAGGGCAGGTGGTAGAAACAGGACGAAAAATTGTGTCATGTCACTTCTATAAAAAGCACAGGAAGGAGAGGAGGAAAGAGTGGGCAGTGAGAGAAACCAAAAAAGACTGAGTTGCTCTGGATTTGAAGGCACATTTGGCTCTGAAGAATGTGAGGTCTGTGTGGGATATCAAAGCATTGTGGTAACAGGCTCCAAACCAGTCTTCCTTCTGCACAGTGCTCTTTCAGGCTATTTCTGGCAGCGGCCTTCCTTGTTCTGTTAAGTCATTATGTCATTTCTCCTGCAGAACCCTGCAATGGCTTCCCCATCTAACTTAGAGTAACAGACAGAATCCTCCTGGCCATGCCATTCTCCTATCCCTGCATGTTTCCTCCCACTCCTCACGCTGATTCTCTAGCTAGAGTGGCCTCACTATTTGCGGAAAGTGCCAGGAACACTTCCACCTCACTGCTTGTGCACGAACTCTTCCCTCTGCCTAGGAAACTTCCCGCTCCAGGGACCACTTCCTCACAGTTGATGCTCTCACATCCCCACAATTCATGCTCCCACATCCTCACAGTTCATGCTCTCACATCCCTAGAGTTCATGCTCCCACATCCCTACACTTCATTCTCTCACATCCCCACAGTTCATGCTCCCACATCCACACAGTTCATGCTCCCACATCCCCAAAGTTCACGCTCTCACATCCTCACAGTTCATGCTGTCACATCCCCACAGTTCATGCTCCTACATCCTTACAGTTCATGCTCCCACATCCCCACAGTTCATGCTCTCACATCCCCACAGTTCATGCTCTCACATCCTCACAGTTCATGCTCCCACATCCCTAAAGTTCATGCTCCCACATCCCTAAAGTTCATGCTCCAACATCCCTACAGTTCATGCTCCAACATCCCCACAGTTCACGCTCTCACATCCCTACAGTTCACGCTCTAACATCCTCACAGTTCATGCTCTCACATCCCCACAGTTCATGCTCTCACATCCTCACAGTTCATGCTCCCACATCCCCACAGTTCATGCTCTCACCTCCCTACAGTTCATGTTCCCACATCCCCACAGTTCATGCTCCCACATCCCCAAAGTTCACGCTCTCACATCCTCACAGTTCATGCTCCCACATCCCTAAAGTTCATGCTCCCACATCCCTACAGTTCATGCTCCCACATCCCCACAGTTCATGCTCCCACATCCCCATAGTTCATGCTCTCACAACCCCACAGTTCATGCTCTAACATTCCCATAGTTCATGCTCCAACATCCCTACAGATCATACTCTCACATCCCCAGAGTTCATGCTCGCACATCCCTATAGTTCATGCTCCCACGTCCCCACAGTTCATGCTCACACATTCCAATAGTTCATGCTCACACGTTCCTACAGTTCATGCTCTCACAGCGCCACAGTTCATGCTCCCACATCCCCACAGTTCATGCTCCCACGTCCCCACAGTTCATGCTCCCACATCCCCATAGTTCACGCTCCCACATCCCCAGAGTTCATGATCTCACATCCTCACAGTTCATGCTCTTACAGCCCTACAGGTCCTGCTCTCAAATCCCCAGAGTTCATGCTCCCACATCCCCACAGTTCATGCTCCCACATCCCCACAGTTCATGCTCCCACATACCCACAGTTCATGCTCCCACATCCCTACCGTTCATGCTCTCACATCCCCACAGTTCATGCTCTCACTGAGCCACACTTCATGCTCTCACATCGCCTCAGTTCATGCTCCAACATCCACAGAGTTCATGATCCCACATCCCTACAGTTCATCCTCTTATATCCATAGAGTTCATGCTCTCACATCCCCACAGTTCATCCTCTCACATTCCCAAAGTTCATGTTCTCACATCCCCACAGTTCATCCGCTCACATCCCTACAGTTCATGCTCCCACATCTCCAGAGTTCATGCTCTTACATCCCAACAGTTCATGCTCTCACATCCGTACAGTGCATGCTCTCACATCTGCACAGTTCATGGTCTCACATCCCCAAAGGTCATGCTCTCACAACCCCAAAATTCATGCTCCCACATCTGCAGAGTTCATGCTCCATCATCCCCACAGTGCATGCTCTCACATCCCTACAATTCATGCTCCCATATCCCCACAGTTCATGCTCCCAGATCCCTACAGTTCATGCTCTCACATCCCCACAGTTCACGCTCTGACATTCCCACAGTTCATGCTCTCACATCTCTACAGTTCACGCTCTCACATCCCCACAGTTCATGCTCCCACATCCCCACAGTTCACGCTCTCACATCTCTACAGTTCACGCTCTCACATCCCCACAGTTCATGCTCCCACATCCCTACAGTTCATACTCCCACATCCCTACAGTTCACGCTCTCACATCCCCACAGTTCATGCTTGCACATCCCCACAGTTCATGCTCCCACATCCCCTCAGTTCACGCTCTAACATCCCCACAGTTCATGCTCTCACATCCCCACAGTGCATGCTCTCACATCCCAACAGTTCATGCTCTCACATCCCCACAGTTCATGCTCTCACATCCCTACAGTTCACGCTCTCACATCCCCACAGTTCATGCTCTCACATCCCTACAGTTCACGCTCTCACATCCCCACAGTTCATGCTCTCACATCCCTACAGTTCACGCTCTCACATCCCCACAGTTCATGCTCTCACATCCCCACAGTTCATGCTCTCACATCCATACACTTCATGCTCTCACATCCCCAAAGTTCATGCTCTCACATCTCCACAGTCATGCTCTCACATCTCTAGAGTTCATGCTCTCACACCCCCTCAGTTCATGCTCTTACATCCCTACAGTTCTTGCTCTCACATCCCCACAGTTCATGCTCTTACATCCCTATACTTCATGCTTCCACATCCTCAAGATTCATGCTCTCACATCCCCACAGTTCATGCTCTCACATCCCCACAGTTCATGCTCTCACCTGCCCACAGTACATGCTCCCACATCCCCATAGTTCATGCTAGCACATCCCTACACTTCATGTTCCCACATCCCTACAGTTCATGTTCCCACATCCCTACATTTCATTCTCCCACATCCCTACAGTTCATGTTCCCACATCCCCACAGTTCTTCCTCCCACATCCCCAGAGTTCATGCTCCCACATCCCCACAGTTCATGTTCCCACATCCCTACAGTTCATGTTCCCACATCCCCACAGTTCATGCTCCCTCATAACCATAGTTCATGCTTTCACATCCGCACAGTTCATGCTCCCACATCCCTACAGTTCATGCACCCATATCCCCCACCTTTCATGCTCCCACATCCCCACAAGTCATGCTCCCACATCCCCACAGGTCATGCTCTCACATCCCTACAGTTCATGCTTCCACCTCCCTACAGTTCATGCTTCCACATCCCCACAGGTCATGCTCCCACATCCCCACAATTCATGCTCTCACATCCCTACAGTTCATGCTCTCACATCCCCACAGTTCATGCTCCCACATCCCCACAGTTCATGCTCCCACATCCCTACAGTTCATGCTCCCACATCCCCAGAGTTCTTGCTCCCACATCCTCACAGTTCATGCTCCCACATCCCTACAGTTCATGCTCCCACATTCCCACAGTTCACGCTCCCACATCCCAACAGTTCATGCTCCCACATCCCCATAGTTCATACTCTCCCATCCCCACTGTTCATGCTCCCACATCCCCATTGTTCATGCTCCCACATCCCTACAGTTCATGCTCTCACTGCGCCACAGTTTATGCTCTCACATCCCCTCAGTTCATGCTCCAACATCCCCATAGTTCATGATCCCACATCCCTACAGTTCATCCTCTCACATCCCTACAGTTCATGCTCTCTCATCCCCACAGTTCATGCTCTCACATCCCCACAGTTCATGCTCCCACATCCCTACAGTTCATGTTCCCACATCCCCACAGTTCATGCTCTCTCATAACCATAGTTCATGTTCTCACATCCCCACAGTACATGCTCTCACATCCCTACAGTTCATGCACCCACATCCCCACCTTTCATGCTCCCACATCCCCACAGTTCATGCTCCCACATCCCCTCAGTTCATGCTCCCACATCCCCTCAGTTCACGCTCTACCATCCCCACAGTTCATGCTCTCACATCTGTACAGTTCATGCTCCCACATCCCTACAGTTCATGCTCCCACATCCCTACAGTTCATGCTCCCACATCCTCAGAGTTCCTGCTCCCACATCCCCACAGTTCATGCTCCCACATCCCCATAGTTCATACTCTCACATCCCCACAGTTCATGCTCCCACATCCCCATAGTTCATGCTCCCACATCCCCACAGTTCATTCTCTCACAGCCCCACAGTTCATGCTCCCACATCCCCACAGTTCATGCTCTCACACCCCTACAGTTGATGCTCCCACATCCCTACAGTTCATGCTCTCACACCCCTACAGTTGATGCTCCCACCTCCATACAGTTCATGCTCCCACATCCCTACAGTTGATCCGCTCACATCCCTACAGTGCATGCTCTCACATCCCTACAGTTCATGCTCCCTCCTCCCTACAGTTCATGCTTTCAAATCCCCACAGTTGATCTGCTCGCATCCCTACAATGCCTGCTTTCACATCCCTACAGTTCATGCTCTCACATCCCCACAGTTCATGCTCTAACATCCCTAGAGTGCATGCTCTCACATCCCCACAGTTCATGCTCTCACATCCCCATAGTTCATGCTCTCACATCCCCACGGTTCATGCTCTCACATCCCCATACTTCATGCTCCCACATCCTTACAGTTCATGCTCCCACATTCCCACAGTTCATGCTCTCACATCCCCACAGTTCCTGCTCCCACGTCGCTAGAGTTCATGCTCCCACATCCCCACAGTTCATGCTTTCACATCCCCACAGTTTATGCTCTCACATCCCTACAGTTCATGCTCCCACATCCCCACAGTTCATGCTCCCACATCCCCACAGTTCATGGTCTCACATTCCCAAGTTCATGCCCTCACACTCCCATAGTTTATGCTCTCACATGCTCTCAGTTCATGTTCTCATTTCCCCATAGTTCGAGCTCGCACAGCTCCGTCATTCGTGCTCTCACGTCCTCATAATTTCTGCTCTCATGGCCTCATAATTCGTGCTGTCACAGCCTCATATTTCATGCTCTCACGTCCCACTGTTCATGCTCTCACATCCTTGAAATTCATGCTCTCACATCCCTGTAGTTGGTCCTCTCACTTCCCCATAGTTGTTGTTCTCACATCCCCATGTTTCGTGCTCTCACATCCCCATAGTTCCTGCTCTCACAACCCACAGTTTATATTCTCTGACATCCTCACAGTTCATGCTCTCACATCCACACAGTTCATGCTCTCACATCTCCACACTTCATGCTCTCACATCCCAATAGTTCACGCTCTCACATCCCCATAGCCCCTGGTCTCAAATCCTCATAATTCATGCTCTCACCCCTTTTAATCCTCTTCTCTCGCCGCTCAATCTAAAACATACCCTATACACAACTTTCATTTCTACCTTCTCTTCTTTATACTCACTCACTTTTAACCTTCATCACTACTAACAAATCATATGCTTAACTTTCCTTTTTAATTTATACCCTGTCTTCCCTCTAGAATTCACGCATTTTGAGAACTGGATTTTTGTTTTTATTGATTACTGTTTTTCCTTGTCATCTGGAATAGGACATGGCACGTAGTGAATGCTTTGAAAAAGTTTGTTAATTATTAATGTTGTAGTTGCCTTATATGTGGTTGATTGATTGCACAAGTGGCTCCAGTAATGGCCTCCCTATATCTATGCCCTTTGCAATGTGTCTCTGCATCTTTTCTGGTAGATTTGGAGTCTACTTCCCAACACTTTGAATTTGGGCTGTATGTTGTTTGGCCAGTAATTTGGGAGAAATATGACATTGCTGTAGTTCCCAGTCTAGGTCTCAAGAGGCCATGTATATCCATGAAATTCTCTTGAAATTCTGCTTCCACTACGATGACAAGTCCAGGCAAGTCTGCTGGAGGATGAGAGAAAGGTAGAAATTAGTTATCCCAGCTGAGGCCATCCCAGACCGTGCAGGCCCAGCTGACCCACCACTGACCACAAATGCATAAACAAGCCCAGCCAATATCAGCCAAGCTTGACTTAAATTAGCCAAACTACCAGTCAACCCATAGACTCATGAGCATAAAAAGAGTTGTTAACGCCACTGAGGATTTGTCGTTGCTTGTTATGCTGCATTCTTGTAGTCACAACTAATTGATGTACAAGAACACTCAGCTAGTGAGTAGCAGAGATAAGATTTGAGCTCACATTCTCTCTCCAGAGTCCATACTCTTATCCATGACATAAGTCCTCCTCCTACAGCATTTGCAATCTAGTAGAAAAATCTAATCAAATTAAATATATCGTGATAACTGAAATAATACAAGTACTATCTGGTAATACCAAGAGAAGAAAATAATTACTCTTGTCTGGAGTGGAGAAGGCAAAAATAGTAGATGATCAAAGACAGTGTCATAGGGCAATTATCATCAGAGTTGAGTTTAGGGGAGCTATCCAGGTATACAAGGAGGAAAAGGACTTTTGGGGAGAGGCAATAGCAAAACACCCGTCTCTTTGGGAAAAGTTATGAGGTTCAGTGTTGCTGAAGCCCAAAGGATGAAAATTGGGAAAATGCAGACTTGAGTTTGGAGTGATAAATAGTGTCCAGATTGTTGCATATTATGTTGAGGAGTTTGAATTTTGTCCGGTGGGAAAGAGAATCATTAAAAGCCTTTAAGCTAGGAAATGCTATGATGAGTTTCATGTTTAGAAAGATCAGCCTGACAGCAATATGGAAAATGAATTTGGATCTGGCTATTATTGAAAGGAAGTGAAACCTTCAGAGGCCACTATAATGTAAAGTTCTGAAAATAAAGAATGATGGTAATAGTGGTGAACATGAAGACGAGAAAACATTACTTATTTGCAGGAGAGTGGAGAAAGAAAGGTTTTCTGAGGCCGCCGTGTTTGAATAGGTCTTTGAAGAATGGGTGGACTTCAATGGTAGAAACAAAGATGAGAACATTCCAGGCTGAAGAAATGGCACAGTGTATTGAAACTTTTTGTACTATCTTTGGAATTTTTCTATAATGAAAAATAAAGTTTGTTAAAAAATTTTTTTTACAAAGTGACACAGATGAGGCCACAAAGGCAAGGAATTACAGATTATTCTCAGAAATGAATACAACCTGTTTGTAGGTAGACAGATTCACCTGAGGCATAGAATACAAGGTTGATTACTACTGAGAAATAAGGAAGGATATTTAGAATCCTAAAGTTCTGGTAAGTTAGAGCTGAAATAGATCAACAAGTTGATTTGAAAGCATAATATGCAAGCCCTTGAAAGCCAGGCCAAGGGGTTTAAGTTCATTTAGCAGTCCTGTGGAATCACGGCTAATTTTTGAACAGCTGTGAGCAAGCATTTGTAATAGTCTGGGAGTGAGGAAATTAGGGCTGGAGGTGCTTCCAGTGGAAGGGAGCATAAAACATGGGTTTGGAGCATCTTGACCCAGAAGGAGTTATGGGAAATGACATATGATTCCTTTGATAAGATGACTTTCCAATATTGAGCTTTACTGGCTTCCTTTAACAGAAATAATAATGCCAGAGAGTAACTGTATGTGTCTGAGAAAGAGGGGAAGATGACTTGATTTATTATTTGTTGGATCTATGGTTCTAGAAGGACACTCAAATAGACATAGAACACTGAAATGGAACTGTTTGTCTGCAGCTTGAAAGGGAGAGGCAGGGCTGGAGGAGTGACCTGATAGACATTCATATTGACACGGTATTTTGATGCTACAGAAATAGATATTAAAGATATTATAAAAGGAGCAAGGGAAGAAGGCAAGATAAGAGAAGGCAACCATATAATTTATCTTCCAAAAAGAGGTACTTTTGAGAGAGAAAGGGAGCAGTATTAAGAATGATGACAAGACAGCAGGCTACACCAAGATGTCCTTAAGTCAACTGAAGGTGTCCACCTGGGAGAGAGGGAAGGGCAGACTGTGGAGGCTCTCTGGGTGGGTGATTGACAAGGAAGAAACTCGGAAAGAGATAAGGGGAAAGATACTAGAGTAGAGAGGGTTTGTCTACAGAGGCCATCCCGAGTAGAGACATCTGGTAAACCGGGAGGGGTCTATTGAACTGGGTTAAAAAGCCTACATGAGGGACTATGAGTCCTAATGAAAGCAAGTATCACTAGAGCTATGGTTTATTTAAAAGCTTCTCCCGACAAACTAGTATCTGCTTTTGAGGGGTTAAATCTGGCTCTCCCTCAACTCTTGGCCACCTAAATTTGTCTCCCATTAGCAAGTACTTTCTACTCTGAAACACCCCTAGATGCCTCCTCAGCACATCCCAGGACAGTTTTACAGCTCCAAATGGAAAGCAGATGAATGGCTGCCTGTTTCCATTTCATGTTTTACATTTACAGGTGCAGGTTGCATAGCTTCTCATCGTTACTGAAATTGGAAAACATTTTCAAAGCTTCCAGCATGTCAAGGTCTGTGATTTTGGATAAAATTGGATTTTGCAGTCTGTTGTGTGTCTATACTATTTCCTACGCAGAGAAAATTATAATAATAAAGCAAAACAAAGCACCTGTTCTGTGGGAAATGTCTTCTAAAGATCATTGGGGGGAGTTTGAATTGGGAAGGTGAAATTGCTTTGTTAAGTGTAAATTGTCATGAAAACATTAATTCTTATGTTGTTATTTTTCTATTATTTAGGGATGTCATGGTTTATGTACCCAGTGCTTCAGGAGGAGGCACTCTTCTGTTTGGGTGGGAGCTTTTAAACAAGAGCTGCTTCTCAGACAGGGGTCAACTTGACACTGGAGGGATCATAGATGGCTGATGTGGTAAATCACCATGGCTCAGGATGTTTCTGAATGGCTGGAGGAAACAGCCATTCAGAAAACAGGAGTTCTTTGAGGCACCTACTTCTTGCCACTTGTCCTGGTTGGGTAATGAATCCCAGTCACTCAGACAAAATGCTTCAAGCAGACAAAATAGTTATTTTCTATTTTCCTCCAGTTCTTTGTCACCATAAAATAAGTTCGGATGTCTTTGTGCTAGCTTCCATCTATTATGAATCTGCTGAACCAGATTTGCAAAATGGATAAGTATGCTTGATTATAAGGCCTTGTGTACTTATATAATGTAGTAGAGACTCATAATGTATGAGTCTACATTATTCCTCTTATTAAGTCAATAGCTGTGATAATGCAGTGAGGGCTTGTGCTTGTGAGAAGGTATACATGGTAGTTTATGATGTTCATAATGTATTGTAGATTTGTTGGAGGGTGGGTGTGGACTTTCTTTCCAAGTGAAAAATTACCAAAAAGTAATTTTCTGAAAATAATATTCTCCAAAGTATCTAATAACCAGTAGAATTCCAAAGAAGCTCTCAGAGTAGATTGAAGTAAGTTCCCACTATCCTGTTTGATTATAGAATCATATGAGCACAGGTGTTTTGAACTGGGTTAAGGACCTTAAAGCTCATAGAGCCACCTGTCAAGCAAGGAAGTGGAGGCTTAGGAAAAAGGGAACTCTCCTGTGCCCAAACATTCCTGGTGGCCAAGTCAGGCCCACAATCCAGTCATTGGCATCCCAGCCCCAGGCTCTCCCCACTGCATGACCAGCATGACAGGTGTCTCCTGATCAGAAAACCAGAGCACTTCAGAGAGCAGTTGTCTGACACCATGGGTGATATGTGAGCCAGCTGCATGGCATATGCTTTGTATTCCTTCGAGAACATTTCAGGAGCTCAACTGCTTGTAGACGTTGGGCACATTTTTGGATGCATAGGTCATTCAGAAACGGCAAAGATGGTCTTCAGGGTCACAGACCTGGCTTCAACACCTGCAATTTGTGCAGGTGACAAGTGGATCTTTGATGATAGGTAGACATTTACGGGAAAGGAAGAATGTGGATTGTTCACCATACAAATATTTACTCCAATGATCCTTCTTTAGCAAGGGGACTATTTTAGCAGGATCACTAGCTCCCATGGTGTGAATTCCCTTGTAGTCTGATGAGTCTTGTCCCGCTCCCTTCACAATACTGTCCAGTTCTGGGATAGACACGGCACTGTCTTCACCTTATGCTGCTTAGTCGTTACGTGCGTCCTGTGGCCAGGCTTCCAAACCTCAAATCGGGACACACAATCTGACCACCCTGAGTGTGCAGATGTGGCCTATGAAAAAGAATATTTATAACTATGTTGTCTGGAAAACTCTGCACTGGATAATCGCCTTGCCTATAAATTAAAGAGAGGTTCATGAGATGAAACTGGAAAGGCTTTGGAGGAAATTCAGTGAAAAGACTTTCAAAGGGATAGACTCCAATTCTGCTTCTGTTCACAAATAGAGATGACATTCAAGGTATCCAGAAGAGACCTCTAGTATGAGTCTACATTATTCCTCTTATTAAGTCAATAGCTGTGATAATGCAGAAATGTTAAGTGTACAATTTATGCTCAAATTATGCAATTAATTATAATAACTATGGAGGGTCAAGTTCCAGTTGATTAAGAAATGACACCAGAGGTGTTAGTAACTCTATTGTGTGAAATAAATCACATGAGCTAACAGTTAGTTCTGAAATAATATTTGGTTTGATTTTCCCTCTTTGGGTTCCACTGGGTAGACAAAGTGTACTGTCACGATGCACAGAGAAATATATCAGGTCTCCTTTTTCTCTTGGTACTACAGTCATATGAATTCAGGAAGGGAATTTTTAATTTAGGGTCATTGACTGGGGTGCTGTTTTCTATGGCACTTATGTTGCATCACTTTACAAAACATCAAAATGTGCTAGCATACTCTGGCATGTGCTGCACAGAGCAGATCTTAAAGTCTTCTTCCTTAGGATGAATTCCTAAAAGAAAATTCCTAAACGTTCCATGGAGCTGAAGCAATGATATTCCACTCCTTTGCAAAGGATTTGAAGATGATCCAACGGTTGCTAATTAGGTACAATAATAATTTTTCGGAGGATTGCTCAGGCCCGTGGAAATGGACAAGGGCACTTCAGAAATATAATATTTTCTGGCTCCTGTCTTACTCTGTTCTTAACTACAATCTGTGTCCAGAATCAAAGGCCCCACTCCTACCCCTTCTACTTTATAGTCTATGAAAACAGGGTCATTAACAATTTGCCAGAACAATTTAATATGATTAACGCCTAGCAGAGGAGGAATCTTTAAGTGAAATTATACTGCTCAAACAAAAATAGTGTTGAAACTTCCAATGAATTCTCATTGAAATGACAATGTACTCCCCTGAGTTGGGTTTGCTGTGATTACAAGCAGACTATTTAGATTATTTGGATTCTATATTATCACCTATTTGTTCTTAGGCACATTGTTTAAACTCCTCACACCCCAACCCCCTGATCTATAATCTGGAGAATAACAAGATCTCTCTTGTAGGACAATTATCAGGATTCAGTGAGACAGAGTATTTAGTTCTAAGCACATTTTCATTAGCGCCTGGACTTTGTAAAAGTTCAGTTAATAGGAGCTGTATTAGTAGTAGCAGTATTATTACTAGTACTAGTGCTACTGCCACTATAAAATTATCCACTAGATGGTTATTTATGTAAACCATGGGAAAAAACCCAACCGTTTATTCATTCAACAAACATTTATTAAAAACGTATGTGTCAGGCTGAGGGCTAAAGAGACAAGAAACAAAAGACACACGCATATATAATATACATATACATACACATTTATATGTTATATATGTATATGTATATATACACATATATACTTATATACACATACATTAAATATTTACATATATACACATGTATTAGATATATAAAAATACATAAATATATATATTAAATATATATTTCCTATGCCTGACTCAGAAGGGCTGATTTTATCTGGTATGTCCCTTATTTGCATCACAAAGCAAAATAGGCTTTGGGTATAGGGCATTAGATTGATAGAACCATGGCCAGATGTCACATTTTCAAAATTCAGTCCTGTGACACAATATTAAAGATTTAAACTCCAAGTCAATAAGGTCATCATCAGCTAGTGACATGTATTTTGACTTTATTGTTAGAGCCAAACCAGGAAGGACAATAAAGAGAGTACACTCAGTTTGGTTTCGGTTTTGTTGCAGCTGGATTACTATCATCTAGGAGCCATTTAGCAAACAGACGATAGACACATGGCTTTATTTATAGCCGTCTGTAGGGAAGGAATGCACTGGATTGCCCCAGCTCTTCCGCAGTAGTTTAGCTACAGAATTATCTCTATCAGGTGGACGATGCATTAGGCAAACATAGTCTCCTTCTGGAATGTAAGCAAATTGATCCACTGGTTAATTAGGCAATGCAGCTTCACCTGGGGAGAGACAGTTTTACAAGTGGGGGAAATTTAGTACAAGCTATTAAAAAAAAACCCTCTTGAAATAAACATCACAATCAGTAACTCCTTCTTTTATTTAAAAATGTATTTTTTATAATGTTCTGCCAATTCAGAGACTTTGAGTTAAAATTATCCTAATGATTTATACCACTGATACTTCCGACCATGTGTGGGTACTGCCTGGCCTGTTTCAATTGCACTGCTCTGATGCTATCACACTTAGACCCTTCACTCTGAAATAAACATTCCCCAAACCTCTCAAACAGATAGTGCTCAGAGCTTTCCCCTGGGTCCTCTTCTGAATTAAATCAATTAGGAGAAGGCCATATGTTCACCATATGTATGTCAACTTGCCAGGGATTCTTAAAAGGAAAGGAGAAAGACATTTAAAAAAAAAAAATCACAAATCACTTGAAAACACACAAACTGAAAAAGAATTAACCAACTAGTTAGACCTCTATTTATATAATTCCAAAGTTGATTAAAATTAGGCAAGATAATGTACTTCCTGATTATCATTCAATATTACACTTCCTTTTTTTTTTCATTCTCATATGTAATTAATTTCTTAGGCAGTATAGAGAATCAATCACTCTTTATCGAGTTTTCTTCACCTGTTTATTCACCTGGAAAAAGTAAAATGATTGCCAGGCCAGTGGCAGTAGATCTGAACAAAATTTTTCATTGTTTAATAGTCTGTAGAATATATGCAACAACATTTGGTAAATATTTTGGCTGTTCTTTGTTAATGGGATTGGGAATCTGGTTGGCTGAATCCTGATTATAGCATCATAAGATGTTAGAGTTGGAACATGCAGAACAGGTCTCTTGGTCTGACTTTAATTGTACAAATGCTGGTATTAATTACTTAGAGGGCCTCACATAGTGTTTGGCACAAAGTAGAAGTTCCAGACATATTTTAAAAATCGAAACAATAAGGACGCTGAGGGTTAGAGAAGGAATGTGAGCAAGGTTATCTAGGTAGTGAACAGGTTGGACTCCTAAACGTTTTGCTTGTACACTATGAATACTAACAAGTATTCTCCTCCCAGGCCCCCAGGGCCCCCCTGTGTTGTCTTCCAGGTTAAGCATGATGTCCTCACCTTGGCATTCATCAAGTCTGCCCGGTCTCAGCTCCCTTTTCTCCTTTACATTACTTCAGGTACTTGTGTTCTAGTCCAAACGGTCTCTGAATTTACCCTCATGATTCCTATTTTTTTCTGCCTTCACTCTAGCTGTTCCCTTCACACTGATAGCATTTTCTACCAACCTCTCCTTTACAGAATCTCATCTGCCTCTTAGTGAGATTAGGGGTGAATCCACGTAGAGGCTAGAGGACTGGGACCTAATCTGGTTAAAAGAGAATTGATTACAAACAGCAAATATCCTAGGTGATTTCCAGAAGGATGGCAGAAGATATGTGCAGTGAGTTACATTTTTAGTCCCCGTTATGGGGAGTTGAGGTGTTGAAAATGCGGGGATACAGGGTCTGGTTGGACCTAGCTCTGGAAAAAATGCGAACTGTGCAGAAATTATTTTTAAGGCATCCCTATTCTTTCCTTCTCCCTTTGGCTCTTTTTCCCCCTTTTCCATCCTGCAAATGTAGCTGTCCAGAGTTTTATTGCTATGTCCTAAGCCAGCTGGCTTGACAAAGGTCAAAATAGTGATAGTACCTTCTTGTTTCTTAGTTCTGTCCAATAGTAACACAACAACAACTAATCCTTATGTGGTGCTTACTGTGTGTCAGGAACTGTTAAAAATTATATATATATACATGATTATAGATATATAACATATATATATTATACATATAAAATATAAATCATTTTTTAACATATTTCTTTAGTTCTCATAATCAATTGATCAATTTGCGGAGTTAATACTATTCTTATCACCATTTTACAGAGGAGGAAACTGAGGCACGGAGAGGTCAAGCAACTTGTCCAAGTTGCCCAGCTAGTAAATGGCAGAGCCAGGCTTTTATTTCAATTAGTCTGGCTTAAGTCTGAGCTTTTAATGGTGATGTATATCCATTTAGCTTGCATCTAAAATCTGACCACTGAGGTATAGTCAATGGGGGGTATAACTAGCTAATTGTATTTCTACCTGTCTATCCTAACTGGACTGCCTTTTTGGATTTCTGAAGATACAAACATTTTTTTCTCTCTTTATGTCCTTTCTGGCCGGAATATAGTCCCTTTTATGATAAACTTAGTTTTCAAATAACAGATTAAATCAACAAGTACTTATTTAAATTGCATTAATGATAGTTTTTTCCACTTTCCTCTTACATTTTCAATTTTGTGAATTGGTTAGATTACTGTCCATGACTTTGACCTTGAGTCTCCCATCTTTTTCCTGCTCCTTCAAAACTTTTTCTTTCTTTCTTTTTTTTTTTTACTATAAGTACCTGCAACTCTACATAGATCCATCTTTGGGCAACACTTACTCATGAAATCCAGTTGAAGGTATCTTACTCTTTCCCAGGCTGGCCACTGTCTTCCTTTTCAATATCTCCGTTCAGAGATCCATGATGGTTTTTTGTGTCTAAAATGCAGCTCGTTGATTTTTATACATCTCCTAAATACCTTAGGTTTGCCATTTATATCTTGAATGAGACATTTTTGTCTCCTAAGTTCCATACACAGATATAGAAGAACGTTGGGGGAGAGAAACATAAGGACTTTATTTTCCTGCTGATATTGGAACAAAACCATATATAGAGAACTATGTCCCATATATTTATATATTGGCACAGATCCTTGAGTTAGAGACGAGAAAAACAGTCACCATGAAAATTCTGGAAATGCTTATAGTAAACCAGAATGAAGACAATGATAGAAATCCTAGGAAGGAAAGTATGACAGTTCAGATAAAGCACAGGGAACAGCTGTATGATGAAGGATTTACAGTAAGAAATGCTAAACCATTTTGGGGAAAAGAGTCACATATTTTAGGGAGAGAACCACTCATATTTGATGAGAACATAGATTCAAAGAAAAATAATAAATGGAATAGGAGTACCCCACTGCATCTTATCTCTTGCTCTAATAGGAAGTAAACAGACGATGAAATTAACCCTTGGGGCTCAGTACCCTGGGGGGTTTCTTGGAACTTTGCAAGAGGGATGGACCATATGGTCAGACTGCCTCTGTGACAACACAGGCTCAGCTGAAATTTCAAGGATTACAAATCCTCCTGTTTCATCTCATAATTTGATCACCAGCTGGTACTGAGAAGTATAACATTGCACAATTAAGTGCCTATAGATTTTTTATATCTTCCTCAGTAGCAGCCGGATTTGGTCCCTGGAAAGCAGACTGTGGCACTCCTCCAGGGGGATCATTAATCTGCCTCAGTAAGGCAGTCTTCCCACATGGGAGCCCATCCATAATGGTCTGTTGTAGTGATCTGTCACACCATATGGGGGAAGGCGAAACAAGAGACTGAGCAACTGAAAGACACACATAACTTGGAATCCTGGCAAAAACGGAAAAGAAGGAAGGAAGCATTACATATCATCTGTCCACATAGCTGAGCAGAGGTCAAGTAGTTAATTACATGCCCATTGTAGGTCTTAGAGTCTGTCATACAGACTTGGAGGGGAAAGAGAGAACCAGCAGGGAGAGTAAATCAGTGTTTCTGGAGAGGTACCAAATTAAATATCCTTTCTGTGGTATCTTTCAGGGGCCAGCTGAATGTGAGAGAACGGGGTCCCCGGAGGGCACCGCCATGCTATGTACACAATGCCTGCTCACGTGGTGTGGGCTGTGCAGAGAAGGTCTTGGGAAGACAGGAGATATAAGGCATGGTGTATATTATTATGAGTGGTTAATGAATACTACGTCCTTTTCCAGGACGGTTTCACCTGGCCTTCATCCCACCCTATACTGGAGCCATACTGAACTACTCAGGCTAGTTCACAGCTGTCCACTGTCTAGAGCCCGGGTCTGCCTAGAAGAGGGAGAGATGAACAGCTGAATGGATAACTGAGCGGATTGGATAAATGCACAAATGAATAAATGAATGAATTTTGTTTGTTTGTTTACCAAAAAATGAGAGCTCCTGTCTTTTTTTTTTAAAATACATTTTAATTAATTTACTTATTTATCCTTGGTTGCATTGAGTCTTCACTGCTGTGCGTGGGCTCTCTCCAGCTGTGGCGTGCGGGGGCCACTCCTCGCCGAGGTGCGTGGGCTTCCCACTGTGCTGGCCTCCCTCGCTGCGGAGCACGGGCTCTAGGCGGGCGGTCCCCAGTAGTTGTGGCACGCGGGCTCAGCAGTTGTGACTTGCAGGCTCTAGAGCACAGGCTCAGTAGTTGCGGCGCACGGGCTTAGTTGCTCCGTGGCACGTGGGATCTTCCCAGACCAGGGCTCGAACCCGTGTCCCCTGCATCGGCAGGCGGATTCAAAGCAACACTTTCCATAACAGTTCAGCTATTTAACACAAATGCTAGTGGCAGGTAGAGAGTTTATCTCCTGGAAGCAGCGTGGTAGGATGGCAGAGTAGGGCAGTAGCAGGTGACCTGGCAAGAGTAGGCATATAGGAGAGAAAGATCCTATGAGGGAAATTATGTGACTTAATTAGAACTTTCCCCATATAGTCTGTGTTTCCATGGTGCTTCAGTTATTGAATACATAGTTTCCCATTAGTTTCAAACATCTTAAAACAGCAACCCAAGGCACATTTGAATGCAATTTTCAGGATTCATAGATGAATAGATGCTAGGAAATGCAAACTGGGAAATTGTTACAACCAAATGGAATAGTCAGTATTACAGCACTTATTCCCTCAAACCTTTCAAGGTAAGACTGGCTAATGTCAGCTCAGCTGCAGCAAAGACAAAAGGGTTTGGTGACCAGAGGGAAAGAAAAGGGAAAACAACCTTTTTCTTTTCTTTTTTTTAACCTTTCAGGGGAAGGAGCTCACTCAGCAGGTGGGATTTCAGGGCCCTGCAAGAGCAATCTCACTGTGCAGGCGTAGACAACAGGAAGTGAGCACACACCCTCTCCTCCACATCAACACACACAGACTTAACCTACGGCTGAACTTCTGCCCTTGAGTGACCGGTGCCATTAGGACACAGGTCAAAAGGTTGGAGGGTGACAGAAATTGGAGCCTTATTGAATGAAAGAGAAAATGAAAAATTCTTTTGTTTGCCTAACTCTGTGGGTTGTATATCTACTGTGATTGCAGAATGGAGTCCGGAGTGGGAAACAGAAGTCCCTGATTTATCACAGCCTGAGAAAAGCAGTCAGAAATTCAGTTCAGGATGGAAAAAGAATCATAAGGAAGACCTGCATAAAAGAAAAGTGAGTCTCACTGCTCTTAAGAGGGAGCGCAGACACGATCAGCCTTTGAGGATAATGAGAAGGTACGGAGAGAGACATTAGGAAATTTCTCTTCCCTTGAATGTGCAGGTCGGAGGAATTACAGATGCAGGTGCACAGCTGGCTGACCCACTCTCTTCCCCCGACTCTCCACGGCAGGCGCCCCATCACAGCAGGGTAGGAAAAACTTTTTGATAAAAGCTGTATGCTCTGAATGTGTGTGTGTGTTTGGTGTATATTCATCTACAAAAGGCATGACAAGATGAAGCTCACCCGGCAAATTGTTTCACCTCACAGACAAGCGTACAATCTGGGGATTTCCTGCTGTGTTCAGCTATTTCTACCCATTTGAAACTTTGAGCAAGTTCTGGATGATTCTACTTCTTCCAGAATGTTTCTTCAGGGTAAAAAGTCAACTATTTAAATGAGGATGTAAACGACTATCCTGTGTTCCAACTCAGTCTGTCATTCTGTTGGTAAAAAAAAAATAAAAAAAAAAAAAAAAAGGAAGAAAAGAAAGAGATTAGAGTACATTGCTTTTGTGAGTGTGAACTCCAAAATGTCTGGTATTATTCTAGAACTTTTTTCCTATGTGTCTTCTCCTAGGCTGGACTCTAGCTGCAAAATTTTTTCCCTAATAGCTGAACAAATAATGGAACTCCTGCTTCTTAAAATGAGTTTTAGATTTGAGATCATTGAGCAGGTTCACACATGCTATTTTTTTAAATGCGGTTTTCAACAACTTGCCCTCCAGCATTCCTGATTTTTGTTTCTGAGGGTTCCTCCATGTAAGACAGCCACAAGCATTCAGAAATGAGGTTTTAGCTCCTTGCAAGCGCAGGGCAGACGTGAACACCTCCTGGGCGATTGATGAGTCCTATTAACCTTGTTGCAGAGATGGAAACCCAGAAACAAAGTGACTGCGAGGATTAGGAGGAAGTCAATGTCAGCACCGGGATTAGAATTCACACTTGCCTGGTTTCTCAGCCCACGACCAGCTTCCCCACGGATCCCAGCTTTGTCTCCCACCCTGAGTGAGGGGGCTGGGTGTTTCCAAACGTTGAAAGAATCCTGTTATCCTCAGGCCTCGCCATTACAGGAAGGCCCTTCCTTTTAATAAGTGACAGAGCTGGGAAGTAACTTTGAGGTGATTTATTCCAATCTCTAAACTTTTTAGGTGAGAAAAAGCTCATAAAAGTGCTAGAAAGAGGCTAAGGATACCCAGTTTGCAGTAATACCACAGGGAGTCAAATCAGTGTGGTGACAAGCACCAGATAGGATTTGGAGCCCGGCATTTGAAGCCTGCCTTTACCTCTCAGTGAGCCTCTTTTGTGTTTCTTTTTTAAAATTATCATTTAATTAAAAAATTTTTTAAACAATTTTTAAAGGTAACTTTCCATTTACAGTTATTGAAAAATATTGGCTATATTCCCCCATGTTGTAGAATACATCCTTGACCTATCCTATACCCAATAATTCATATCTTCCACTCCCCCTCCCCTATATTACTCCCCCAGCACAACCCCACACAGGTAACCACTAGTTTATTCTCTGTATCTGTGAGTCTGCTTCTTTTTTGTTTTATCCACTAGTTTGTTGTATTATTTAGATTCCACATATAAGTGATATCATACAGTATTTGTCTTTCTCTGTCTGACCTATTTCACTTAGCATGATGCCCTCCAAGTCCACCCATGTTGCTGCAAATGACAAAATTTCAATCTTTTCTATGGCTGAGTAGTATTCCATTGTATATATACCACATCTTCTTTATCCATTCATTCACTGATGGACGATTAGGTTGTTTCCATATCTTGGCAATTGTAAATAATGCTGCTATGAACATTGGGGTGCATGTATCTTTCTGAATTAGTGTTTTTGGGTCTTTTTTGGATATATACCCAGGAGTGGAACTGCTGGGTCATATGGTAGTTCTATTTTTAGTTTTTTGAGAAACTTCCATACTGTTTTCCACAGTCGCTGTACCAATTTACATTCCCATCAACAGTGTAGGAGGGTTCCCTTTTCTCCACATCCTCACCAACAATTGTTATTTGTGTTCTTTCTGATAATAGACATTCTGACAGGTGTGAGGTGGTATTTCATTGTGGTTTTGATTTGCATTTCCCTGATGATTAGCAATGTTGTGTATCTTTTCACGTGTCTATTGGCCATCTGCATTTCCTCTTTGGAAAAATGTCTATTCAGTTCTTTTGCCTATTCTGGGCTATTTGTTTTTTTGATGTTGAGTTGTACAAGCTGTTTATATATTTTGGATATTAATCCCTTATCGGTCATATTATTTGCAAATATTTTCTTCCAGGCAATGGGTTGCCTTTTCATTTTGTTGATGATTTCCTTTGCTATGTAAAAGCTTTGAAATATAATTAGGTCCCGTTTGTTTATTTTTGCTTTTATTTCCTTTACTTTAGGAGACAGATCTGAAGATTTTGCTGTGACTTATGTCAAAGAGTGTTCTGCCTATGTTTTCCTCTAGGAGTTTTAGAGTATTCGGTCTTACATTTAGGTTTTTAATCCATTTTGAGTTTATTTTTTTATATGGTGTGAGGAAATGCTCTAATCTCATTGTTTTACATGTAGCTGTCCAGTTTTTCCAGCACCACTTATTGAAGAGACTCTCTTTTCTCTATTGTATATCTTGCCTCCTTTGTCATAGATTAATTGACCATAAGTGCGTGGGTTTATTTCTAGGCTGTCTATGCTGTTCCATTGATCTATGTGTCTGTTTTTGTGCCAGTTCCATACAGTTTTGATTACTGTAGCTTTGTAGTATAGTCTGAAGCCAGTTCTTCTTTCACAAGATTATTTTGGCTATTCGGGGTCTTTTGTGTCTCCATACAAATTTTAAAATTATTTGCTCTAGTTCAGTGAAAAATGACATTGGTATTTTGATAGGGATTGCACTGAATCTGTACATTGCCTTGGGTAGTATGGTCATTTCAACAGTTTTGATTCTTCCAAGCCAAGAACACAGTATATCTTTCCATCTGTTTGTGTTGTCTTCAATTTCTTTCATCAGCATCTTATAGTTTTCTGAGTATAGACCTATTGCCTCCTCAGGTAGGTTTATTCCTAGGCATTTTATTTGTTCTGATGCAATGGTAAATGGGATTGTTTCTTTACTTTCTCTTTCTGATAGTTTGTTGTTGGTGTATAGAAATGCAACAGATTTAAGTATATTAATTTTGTATCCTGCAACTTTACTGAATTCATTGATGAGCTCTAGTAGTTTTCTTGCGCCATCCTTAGGATTTTTTATGCACAGTATCATGTCATCTGCAAACAGTGACAGTTTTACTTCTTCCTTTCCAATTTGGATTTCTTTTATTTCTTTTTCTTCTCTGGTTACTGTGACTAGGACTTCCAAACCTATGTTGAATAAAAGTGGTGACAGTGGACAGCCTTGTCTTGTTCCTGATCTTAGAGGAAATGCTTTCAACTTTTCACTGTTGAGTATATTAGCTGTGGGTTTGTCATATATGGCCTTTATTATGTTGAGATATGTTTCCTCTATGTCTGCTTTCTGGAGAGTTTTTATCATAAGCAGAAGTTGAATTTTATCAAAAGCTTTTTCTGCATCTTTTGAGATGATCATCTGGTTTTTTATTCTTCAATTTGCTAATGTGGTTTATCACGTTGATTGATTTGCCCATATTGAAAAATCCTTGCATCCCTGGGATAAATCCCACTTGATCATGGTGTATGGTCCTTTTAATGTATTGCTGGATTCAGTTTGCTAGTACTTTGTTGAGGATTTTTGCATCTATGTTCATCAGTGATACTGGCCTATAGTTTGTGTGTATGTGTGTGTGTATGTGTGTGTTTGTTTGTGATATCTTTGTCTGGTTTTGGTATCAGGCTGATGGTGGCCTCATTGAATGAGTTCGGAAGTGTACCTTCCTCAGCAATGTTTTGGAATAGTTTCAGAAGAATAGGTGTTAACTCTTTTTTAAATGTTTGGTAGAATTCACCTGTGAAGCCAATTGGTCCTGGACTTTTGTTTGTTGGGAGTTTTAAAAATACTGATTCAATTTCATTCCTGGTAATTGTTCATATTTTCTACTTCTTCTTAGTTCAGTCTTGGGAGATTGTACCTTTCTAAGAATCTGTCCATTTCTTCTAGGTTATCCATTTTATTGACATATAGTTGTTCATAGTAGTCTCTTATGATCCTTTGTATTTCTGTGGTGTCTGTTGTAACTTCTCCTTTTTCATTTCCGATTTATTGATTTGGGCCTTCTCCCTTTTTCTCTTGATGAGTCTGAATTGAGCCTCTTTCTTGTCCATAAAATGTAGGAAACAATCCCAACTTTAGTATTTTATGAAGATTAAATATGCCAAATACATGAGATATTTATAGGCACTTAAAATTTTTGCCCACCCATATATTCATCTTCTCTTCCGTTATTATGCAATTTCTTTACATGAGAAGAACAATACCAAAATGTGTTCACTTAAGGGTCTAATCCCAAAAGAGTGGGACTTTGTGGGACTTTAATTTGGAACTTGGCTGAGACCAGTGTCAGGAGCTAAGGCACAAACGTGGTACATGGCAGTCAAATGCATTGAGCTCAGAGTTGCAGCGTTTTTCTCCAAGGTTAGGATTTGAAGAACCCCCCCCATATAGAGTCCAGGGGGCTGCGTGTAGAGGCAGTCTGGGGAGTGGAGACCACATGGAAGGTCGACATTCTGGACGGTGCTCCTCGATGGATGAGCATTGAGGCAGGATCACACTGCCCTGCATTCTCTACAGACTGACAGCCCTGCTCTCCCTTATCTTGTTCCTCCCTCACCAGTTTTCTTTTGTCACTCCTCCAAGAGAACATCTGCTTTGCCTAATTTGACAAGCATGCTTTGTCCTCCAACTAATTACTGAACATACTTTGCCTTATTTCCTAAGAGAAGGAATTAGCAATTCATCTTCATAGGTTTGAAAAGGAGGGAAAGAATTCCCTTTTTACTTTTTTCTTCAAATCTGATCTGAGAGTTTTAGGCCAGAAACCTTGAGAGGATGGTGGAAGCAGACGGGCACCAAAAGGGGACGTCTGCCAGGTAAGAAGGGCAGCTTCTAACCCTTGTATATGAAAACTATTTAAAACCCAGAATGTGCTTTGCAAAGGAGGATTTAGAGCAGGAAGGATTGGGAAATTTTTAAAAATAGTGTCCCCCATGTAATGGGATTGTCATGGTAATAACAATTATTGAGCATCTACTAAGGGCTGTGTCCTATACTGTGCTTTTATATACAATGTTATGTTTAATCCTCAAAACAGACTTGTGAGGTAGGCTCTATTACCCCCATTTTGTATCTGAGGGACTGTGGTGCAGAGAAGCTGGACATGGGGGGCTCTGGGCACAGACCTTATTAACCGCCCAGCAGAGATTCAAACCCAGAAGATTCTGTCTCCAGGGTCTGTGCTCTTTTTTTTTTTTTTTTTAAATTTAATTTTTAATTTTTTTTTTTTATTTTTTTTTTTTTGGTTGTGTTGGGTCTTCGTTTCTGTGCGAGGGCTCTCTCCAGTTGCGGCAAGTGGGGGCCAATCTTCATCGCAGTGCGCGGGCCTCTCATTATCGCGGCCTCTCTTGTTGCGGAGCACAGGCTCCAGACGCGCAGGCTCAGCAATTGTGGCTCACGGGCCTAGTTGCTCTGCGGCATGTGGGATCTTCCCAGACCAGGGCTTGAACCCGTGTCCCCTGCATTGGCAGGCAGATTCTCAACCACTGCGCCACCAGGGAAGCCCAGGGTCTGTGCTCTTGATCACCATGTCTTGCCAGCTGTTGTGCTGATCATGGCTTAGGTAAACTCAAGCATTCATTTTACCCCACTCTTCTTGTCCCTGGGGAATCTACGAACTCCCCTCTTCTGATCCAAGAGAGATCTACTTTTGTGTCCACTACTCCCTGTCTCCTGAAAGTCATCCCCAAAGTGTGCAAAATCATCACACAGCATGCACGTGGTTCCCAGCCTTTGGTGGTAGCTCACACACCCAGGCTGATGGGCCAGTGTGGCTGGGGTTTAGGGTGATAAGACATGAACCAATGAACGGGAGGCTTAGTTGGGAACAGCAGGCTATGTTATTTGGGAGCTTATAAGTGAACCTCCCACAATAGTGTCTCTCACATCCAACCTTGGAAAAACAGGGAAAGAGGGACCTGCTAAGTGCATGTTCTCCAAGGTAAACAGAATCTTCTCAGTCTGCCCTCAAGGCCATTTTTTGTGGCCACCATGGGATTCAGGACACTATCAACTCACCTACGGCACTACTCTGTTGTCATAAAATCTAGCACTAAGATTTTATTTGAAAGGCTTAGGTGGGGAACTTCCTGGGGCCAAAATATCTCTATTATTTCCCCCTTCCTGGAGGCTAGACAGAGTGGGATTGAAGACCATCTACTTGGTCGTTATTATTTTGCTCCTCATGGTCTCTTTAGTTCCGACACATGGATCATTTGATAACGTTTTAAAGAAGTCTGGGATTGTTATGTTGGTGACTTGGTAGTGTCAGATTTAAGAGTGTTTCACACAGTCTCCCTGAGTTTTCTAAAATACTAATTGGCAGAGCCTTAAAAACCTCCAACCATTTCTGCCTATTGACTTGAGAGCATTTTAAGTTGCAGAAGTTCTGGATCCAATTTTCTTCTTTTTTGGAAGACTTCCACCCCCTGCACTGGTCATCGGACTAAAATTGACCGCTCCATGGAGAAGTGAGGTAAAAAATGACATGGAAGTCCTCTTGTTTTTTGCCTTGTCCATTATTATCCACCCCATATAATAAAGGGCAGCTCCTTCTTTTGTCTCCTCCGACCCTGACGTATTTAAAATGTAAAGAATGTAAAGAATGCTTATTGAGAACTATAAGAGTACATTTTAGCCACAAATGCCCTCTCTTAGCTTCTTGGACAGACACACTTGTAGGAGGAAGGCAGGCAGAGTTTGGGAGCAGGGGAGGTGATATATTAATGTAGTTTGTTCCCTTTTTCTCCTCAGACAGGCTGCTGTCATTTTCTACTGGAAAATAACTTAGTGGCACTTGGAATTAAACTCTCCCAGGGAAAGTGGTATGAATACTGAGAGTTGTAAAGTAAAAATCACTTTCCGCTTCTCCGTATGATTTGATCCTTCTTTTTATCTTATTTCCTGTTAAAAACAATATTGAGTTCAAACAGTGCTAAAAAATCATTAACAGCAGAAGAAAGATAGCTCTTTTGCTGATTAAAACAAGAGAATTTTCTGACACTGAACCTCAGCTGAGGGGCTGAGAGACTGCAGAAGTGGCTGCTCTGCCTTCTGTTTCTAAAAAGGTAAAGTTTTCCTAAGGCCAAAAGCAAGCCGAGGCCAAGGTTCTGAAAGGGGGTACGCTTTCTTATTGTTGATTAGGACTTAGTTAACTTTACCAGGGAAGGAGTGAGCTTGGTGCTTTCTTTTATCATCAGGAAGACTTAAGCTATTCCTACCATCCTTTCTTCTTCAGGGAGTCTCACTTCACATACACTGGTGCCAAAAGGAGGAGAACTGGTTTCTTTACAACCCAGAAGGCCAGATGGAAAGTATTATCCTTTGCTTCTGCAAAACCAAAATAACTAGTATATCTTGTTGGTGATAAAGCATGAGTGCTGGCCACATAGAAAGAGTGTCCCAACTCTTGTCACAGCTGGGACTCTTTGCCATCTTAGAATGTCCTGCTGGAATTCCAAGCAGATGAAACTGAGCCCAGAGCTGGTCACAACTATGAAACAATTCTATTGTTTCCTACTGTCAGGCTTTGCCTGACCTATTTTATGTCATATGGTACAGATTTGTTCCTTTCCATTTCCTTACCTGGTTTTGGCAACATTCAGTTGACTTGAAGCACATGGCTTTATTTCTGAATTCTCGATTCTATTCCATTGATCTATGTCTGCCTTTATGTCAGCAGCAGACTGTCTTGATTACCATTGCTTTGCATGAAGTTTTGACATTAACAAGTGTGTATCCTCCAACTTCATTCTGCTGTTTCAAAACTGCTTTGGCTATTCTGGGTCCCTTGCAATCACATAAAAAATTTTAGAATCAGCTTTTCAGTTTCTACAAAAAACCCAGCTGGGATTCTGACGGAGACTGAATTGAATCTACAGATTAACTGGGGAAGGCTGCCATCTTAATGATATTAAGTCAGCCGATCCATGAACGTGGGGTGTTTTTCCACTTATTTAGATCTTTTAAAATTTCTTTCAACAATATTTTGTAGTTTTCAGAGTGTAAGTTTTGAAATTCTTTGTTAAATTTATTCTTAAGTATTTTATTATTTTTGAAGTTCTTGTTAATGGAATTGTTTTTTAATTTCATTTTTGGATTGTTTTTTGCTAGTGTATAGAAATACAATTGATTTTTGTATCTTGATCTTGTATCCTGCAAGCTTACTGAGCTCATTTGTTAGTTCTACTAGTTTCTTAGTGGATTCTTTAGGATTTTCTATGTACAAGAATGTGTTATCTGCAAATAGAGATAGTTTTACATCTATCTTCTTCTGGATGCTTTTATTTCTTTTCCTTGCCAAATTGCCCTGGCTAGAACCACAAGTACAAAGTTGAATAGCAGTGGTGAGAGTGGACATCCTGTCTTCTTCATGATCTCAGGGGAAAGCCTCTAGTCTTTCACCATTAAGTATGGTATTAACTCTGGGTTTTTCCTACATGCCCTTTGTCAGGTTGAGGAAGTTCCATTCTATTTCTAGTTGTTGAATGTTTTCATCATGAAAGGTGTTGGATTTTGTCAAGTGCTTTTTCTTCATCTATTGAAATATGTAGTTTTTGCTTTTCATTCTGTTGATATGGTATATTACATCAATTGATTTTCAGATGTTAAACCAATCTTGCATTCCTGGTATAAATCCCATCTGGTCGGGGTGTATAATTTTTTTAATATGTTGCTGGATTTGGTTTGCTAGTATTTTATTGAGGATTTCTGTGTCTTTATTCATAAAAGATATGGGTGTGTAGTTTTCTTGTAGTATCTTTGTCTGGTTTTGGTATCAGGGTAATACTTACTCATAAAATGAATTAGAAAATGTTCCCACCTCTTTTTTTTTTTTTTGGAAGAATTTGTGAAAAATTGATATTAATTCTTCCTTAAATGTATGGTAGAATTCACCAGTGAAGCCATCTGTCCCTGGGCTTTTCTTTGTGGATAGATTTTCAGTTACTAATTCAATCTCTTTGCTTGTTATAGATCTCTCAGATTGTCTATTTCTTCTTGAGTAAGTTTTGGTAGTTTGTGTCTTTCCAGGAACTGAGGCACTTCATCTAAATTTTCTAATTTATTGGTATACAATTGTTCATAGTATTCCTTTATAATCTTTTTTTATTTCTATAAGATTCCTTGCTGACTGGATGACTGACAATAAGGACCACATAACTGGTAGAACACAGAGCACTGATGGACACTGACATATGGTTGTAATATACTTTTAAAAACTTTCCTTGTCTGTGAATTGGGATGGGATATCAGAGGGAGGGACTACACAGATAACTGGTGGGGTGTTATACCTCAGGCATGTGAGAGGTTTGGTATAAGAAGTAATTACAAAGATTATAGAATCAGATGGCTCTGGCTAGTTGTTATTGATGCATCGAAGAAAGACAATGAAAAGCTGAGGGTGATTAATCATGCATTTAAGGTAAAGTCTAAAAGCCAGAGGGCCTCCTTGGCAGCTTATGGAGACTCTCATCTTTTATAACTAAAAAAACAAAAGCTAAGGCTTAGGCCCAGGACTTAATTAGAAGAGCGGTACAGCTCTAGCGAAATTCAGTTCTCACTTAGGCCAAGTCTACTATGCCAAGGTCAGTGCTCTGATTGGGAAGAAGAAGTCCTGATTCCAATATAGGGAAATCTGGGTTGTTACACTCAAAGAACCTTGAATCCTGAGATTCCCCTGTGCCTTTGGGATTGAATAACTTGTTACTCCTTCCTGTTAAAGACTAACACTCCCCTCATTGCTTGAAGAAAATGCAGAGGCTTCTGCCCTTCAAGATAGCATGCAGCCTCCACAGGGTCTACCAGTTGGCCCCCTTGTCCTGGACCAGTAACTGGGAAAAAGTTGGGCCTGCTAAGGGAGAAATAAACTCTAGGCTAATATGTACAATCAAGATCTTAGTGGGCCTAGATTCTGAGGGACTTAGATCAGTGGGGGAAGGACATAAAGATAGATAAGGAAGAATGTATCAATACAGGAGCACTTTCTCATCATAGGGATTAAACACCTAGCAAAGGTGAGAGATGGTGCTAACACACTAATAGAATGGATTTTGAAAGCTTTGATAAAGCAATGGCACACATTAACTCAAGTAGAAATGTCCGAACTACCACGGCAGACAGTGGTAGGGAGATGGGCATGGAAGAGTGGATATATTATATAAGGACACGAAAACCACCAGCTCAACAAGTTACATAGGAGGGCCCTGAGGACATTGGAAAGAGGGACACCCGTATTGTTGAAAAGTTCAGGGATGACTGTCCTCTATAAGCCAAGGCTGATGGTGGGAGATGCTGTTACAAAACAGGACTCTCTGAGAGCAATGAGGATAAAAAGATCTCAGTATAATAAAAGCCAGGTGGCTGTGCTTATCTGTCAGCAGTAAAGCGACTACAATTTTCAAAATGAGCATCTAGGTCAGAGTGGCACACAGGGCCAGAGAGTTATGGAAATGATTAAAAGAACACTGTGCTTTTCTATGGGAAAGATAGATGGGCAGCCAACAAGAATATTACTCAACTCATGTAAAAAAAAAAAAAAGCCAAAAAAAAAAAAAAAAATCTTGGGAGAATGGGAGACCAGGAGGCTGAGAGCAGTTGCCCCTAAAAAAAATCAAGATCTCTTAGTTTCCAAACTTGAGCCAGTTCTCATACTCAGAGCCACTGACTGAAGGAGAGGCTGAATCCCAGTGAAAATGGCATTGCAACAACAAGGCAATTGTACGTAGTAACTTCACCTCAGTTCCTCCCCCCAGAGGACCTGCGGCCACTTCCTTATGTTCAGCTCTCCTATAAACTGAGGAGTGTATCATCGTGCGTTTATTCAAGGCTCCTCCATGCACCCTCTGCAGCCTTGATGATCATCCTGTGACAGTCTCCTTATTCTGGAGACTTTCTAGAGAAGTAGGGGCACAAGTTTCATCCACACTCATGTTGGGGTCTTCTTCTCTCAGGATGGACCCTACGTAGGTATAAAGATGTCAGTGTTGACAGTGTAGAGCTAGGTTAGGGTGGAACAGACTTGGATCTGGGCAGATGGGATGATTCCATCTCTACCTTGGAATGAGTCAAACATCTTCCCCTTTGTAAGGAAGTTGGTTGCTAATCAAATGGAAACACACACAGGTGAAGCATGTCAGTCTTCAGTCATCCTTTACTGTCCCAGTGCCTCTCAAATCAGCATTTCCCACACTTTGTCCAACATCATATGGTTGATCCCAATGGGCCCAGGATTGTCACAGCTAGGTTCGTAAAATACATTCTTCAGATTGGTATAGAAACAGCACTGCCTCAGTTGGTGTAGGATTACCTGGGCTTGGACTCCAGAAAGTATATGAAGATGTTCTCAAAGTTACATAATAAGACTTCAGTTTAAGACTTATAAGATCCATGAATGTGCCTTTGAATCACAAGAGCTACTCTTATTTTGTGGGTGAAGAAATAATCTGAGTGGGTGAGTAACTGGCCTATATCTCAGAGATGGAACAGAGTTTTGAACTCTGGCCTGCCTTATTCCAGAACTCATGTTCTGTTCACTATAGCATGTTGCCATCATGAGGAGGAAAAGAAAAAACAAAGAACAATGAAACGAACCAAAAAACCAGGAACATCTGTGGATGAACTTCATGGTAACTGGTGCAGCGCCCAGATGATGGTAAAGAGAAAAGGTGCCTATGCTTGTCCACAGATCCTTCTCAGAGCAGCCAAGGACAGAATTTCAAAATGTAAAAGACTTCTCTGAACATGAGTACATATTGGCATTCTACGTGGACTTCTCAAAGGACATGCAGCCCAGTTCAAGATGAGGCTGCAGTGACGTCATATTTTCATATTTTCCCCCATGATGCTCATTTTTACTTTATCAGATACTTATTTAGTTTTTTTTTAAAAATTTTACATTTACTTATGTGAAGAGGCCATGGAATTTGAGGCTGCTTAAGCAAAGGGTGATTTTTGTAGTTGTTGTTGTTAATTAGGAACACATAAAAGTAGAAATAAAATTAAGAAACTTTGGGAAGCTAGAATAGAGAAATGCTATGTTTTCCTCATGTTAGAAACATACATATTTATATAGATAAATATATAGATAAATATATATAACATATAATAGAATACACCAATAAATATGTTATATATCAATAAGAAACACCCTATCAGAAAAAAAAAATTTTTAAGGTAATTTTTTTAAAAATTAAAAAACAGAAAGCAGGATCCAAAGAAAAGTATAACATAAAGGAATGGTCAGTGTTTTGCATTGACCACATACAATTTAAAGATCACATGATAAATTCATAGATAATCATAGAAGAAATAGTACTTTTATGAGATAATTAGCAACCATCCCTGCCATCATTTCCCCAATTACTTTTGAAATTTAGTTTTTATGAATGACTTTCAATTGATGGCCTTAAGGGAAAAGTTCTTCATTTAACCATAATGTCCCAAAAAAAGATTCAGTGTGGAACCAGTGGCACTGAGATCTGTTCCTACAGCACCCTACTGATCCTACTGATGCAAGTGTTATAGGGACGTCCTTATAGTACAGGGGTCAGAAAATTAGCTTGGTACCATGGGGAGCACCCAGGGCAGCCATCTGAACTACAAGTGTGATGTAAAAAAATAAATTAAAAAAAACAAAACAAGTAAACTTCCTTGTGCAAGCCAATGAGATTTAGCTTTTTTTTTTTTTATGTTTTTATTGCAACCTAACCTAGATAACGCTGACTAATACAGGTCCTCAATGAATAATGGGATCTAAAGTAAAGAGGACAGAACAAAGCTCTTTTCATTTTTTTTCTTGTTAATTCCTTATCAGTTTAAACAACTGACCACGTCTCTGTTTTTATTTTATTTATTTGTTTAATTAAAAAAAATTTTTTTTAATATTTACTTTTTCATTTTAATATTTATTTTTTCATTTGGCTGCTCCAGGTCTTCATTGCCACATGCAGGATCTTCATTGCAGCATGCGGGATCTTCAGTTGTGGCATGTGGGATCTTTAGTTGCAGCATGTGAACTCTTAGTTGTGGCATGTGGGATCCAGTTGTCTGACCAGGGATCAAACCTGACCCTGACCTTGGGCCCCCTGCATTGGGAGCGCAGAGTCTTAGCCACTGGACCACCAGGGAAGTCCACATCTCTGTTTTTACACAAACACAAAGTCTTGGCTTCATGTTCTTTGCATATGTAATATATGTTTTTCTTAAAGAGAGCTGCATATTATAGTTGGTGACTTAGTATTTAAAAGAAGGCCTTATTTTTATTTGTTTACTTTAAACATTGGTGCATTGCAAATTTGTACAGAGGAATGACCAAATTAAAAACACAACAGGAAAAAGCAGATGCCAAAGGCCCAGAGAGTGTCATGTTATGTTCCTTCATTTTGTAACTGAGTTTATTTTTCTGTTTCTGAATCTAGAGAAATCTGGGTATATGCTCCCAAAAGGAGAAAAATTAAATATCCAGACATCTCAGCAAAGAAAGAAGCCAAGAAACCAAAACAAGCCTTCAGCCTTCTGATAAATGGGAAAAGCCTGGTCCCCATTGGAAGCAAGCTGATGGGTGCAGGTGGGGACCGGCATCAGGCTCTGACACCGTGTCCCCTGGCGTCACAGGTGCTGAGCAGGGCACAAAGGCAACTTGGATAAGATGCGGCTTGGGGTTCTTTACAGAGGCTAGATTGTCAATTCGTCCTTTTTTTTTTTTTTAAAGATTGATTGATTGATTGATTGATTGATTGATTGCTATGTTGGGTCTTCGTTTCTATGCTAGGGCTTTCTCTAGTTGCGGCGAGCGGGGGCCATTCTTCATCGCGGTGCGCGGGCCTCTCACTATCGTGGCCTCTCGTTGCGGAGCACAGGCTCCAGACGCGCAGGCTCAGTAGTTGTGGCTCACGGGCCTAGTTGCTCCGCGGGATGTGGGATCCTCCCAGACCAGGGCTCGAACCCGCCTCCCCTGCGTTGGCAGGCAGATTCTCAACCACTGCGCCACCAGGGAAGCCCCAATTCGTCCATTTTTGAGCATCCCGCCCAGGTTCCCACCAGCTCTGTGGACAAAGCTAAAGCTGGAAGGAACCAAAACGATCTCTAAAATTTCCTCTTATCCCCAGTGTTTATTAAAGAGGGGCAATAAACACATTTGTTATGCGGTTTCCTCCTCGGGATACTTTTCTACCTTTTTTGAGCAGAGATGTGAACACATGTAAGCAGTAATGATGGTGCAGTCTTTTATTCCCAGAACTTCCTGTTTTTTTGTTTGTTTGTTTTTTTTTTGGTAACACTGTAACTCTTGGGGGTACACAGCCTCAGCTCTCAGAGATCATTCTTTTATTTATTTATTTATTTTTGGCTGCGTTGGGTCTTTGTTGCTGTGCATGGGCTTTCTCTAGTTGCAGTGAGCGGGGGCTACTCTTCGTTGCGGTATGCAGACTTCTCATTGCGGTGGCTTTTCTTGTTGCGGAGCACAAGCTCTAGGTGCACGGGCTTCAGTAGTTGCGACGCACGGGCTCAGTAGTTGCGGCACACGGGCTTAGTTGTTCCACAGCATGTGGGATCTTCCCGGACCAGGGCTCGAACCGGTGTCCCCTGCACTGGCAGGAGGATTCTCAACCACTGCGCCACCAGGGAAGCCCATCAGAGATCATTCTTGATTAGAAAAGAGACCTCGAGCCTTTGCCCCCAGGGAACATATTCAAAGCAGATGTTGCCCATTATTCTTTTTCTACAGGAAAGAGATGGAGCAGTGACATTTGGATTACCTTTCTACACCAACAGGTATTAGCTGAACAGGAGAAATTATTTATTCCT
This sequence comes from Balaenoptera musculus, assembly GCF_009873245.2. Lineage (NCBI taxonomy): Eukaryota > Metazoa > Chordata > Mammalia > Artiodactyla > Balaenopteridae > Balaenoptera > Balaenoptera musculus. Next base: position 53,029,452 of record NC_045802.1, read on the forward strand.
CATTCAAATTGGCTACCCAGAAACCCTACATGTCATAACCATGACTTTGCACTGCATTAGGGAGACTTATGGCAATATGTGGCACTAAATGACCTGAGTGACAAATTGTGGCTTCATTGGCCCAGGAAAAAATATCTCATGTTTTGGATTAGATGGCTTATTTTAGGTCAGAAAAGGGTGCAGGTGAATTAACCAAGGCATCAAGGGATTTGAATGCTCTTAATTAAGTGGTCACTTTGGTAGAGTTCTTTATTTTAAAAAGAACTTGTTTGCTCATAATTTAACACTGTAATTGCTGGGAGGAAATGCTGTTATAGCGGAAAGTTTATCTACCCTGCCGCCTGCTGCCAACTGTGAAACGCTGTTCTGGAAACTCAAGAAAGCTCTGTAAACAAAGCTGGATTAAAACGCTCAGGAACGCTGGATGCAAAGGAAACATTTCCATAGCGGAGTTAGTTGGGGCTTTAAATCCTCTATCAATTCTCCTGGAAATTAGAGGGTGTGAGCTGACTTTAAATTATAGCTAGAAGTAATGGCTAAAGAGACCATTTGTGTTTCTAGTTCAGGCAAATGAGGCTCATTTCCTTTTTATTGGGGAAAAATATATCTTGCCAAAATTTGTCTTGTTGGTAAAAAATGCTTGTCAGCAAAAGAAAAATAATTTTGGAAAATAGAAAAGCTTCCTTTTTTGCCCTCCCTCAAAGTGTCTTAAGTGTTGTACACGCGTTCCAAGGTCATTGAAAGTTATTATGCCTATTTCACAGATGAAAAAAGTACTGAGAATTGAATAGATCTTTTATGTTCTAAGAAGGAGAAAAGAATCTGCCTCTTTTAATCTGCAAGACCTATATCCTTAGTTTCTTTTCCTTTTCATGGCCTGGTTTGTAAAGTGATGTATTGGCTCTTAGCCTGGATTCTGGGACCTCATTTACTTGAGTCAATAGTTATATTGCTCTGTGCTTTATTCTCATTGGTTAAAAAAAGAGATGATGGTAGAGTTATATTACAGCTATTCAGAGATATAATTAATATTTTCAAAGTGCTTTAAGAACTTTGGGTGAAAGGAAATGCAATGGAATGCAGAACATTATTGTTTGTTCTTTTGCATTTTTATCAGGTTTGAATAAAACCTCCTCTTTATGAAAGAGTATTAGCAGCTGAGAGTGACAAAGACATTTTCCTTAGGAATCTAGAGGACTTGAAATAGATTATGTGGTATTAAAGGGCAGAAAAGGAAAGAATGCATTTTTAAAGTATACTAAAACATGTTTCAGATAACATGATGATTTTGCAAACATACTTCCTGAACAAAGAAAAGATCCAGGGACATTCTGGGTCTTAGAGTTAAGTCTGTGTCCAGATGGAAACCTGCCCACCCAAAGTTTGGATCTATGCACAATCACCGATGTGTTCTCCTCACTTCTCCCTGCTTATACCTTCTTCTTGCCACTTCGCCCTCATGGCTGCTGTCCAGCTTCATTCCGTTCATATAAATATCCCTCCACCAAGCTCAGGTTGTTGCACCAGCCCACTGGCCCTTTCTAGAGTTCTCAGATCCTCAGTAAGCTCTCCTTCTGGAAGCAATTATTTCATGAGCAATCTTCCTGCATCCTTGTATATTTTTATTGTTATGTTCTTTTTTTCTGGTGTTCGTTTTATCTCCCTACCCTCATCAGATGCTCACTGAGGCAAAGATCATATTTCATTCCACTTCTAGTTCTATCATGAGACTATATTATTTTTTAACGTACAGGAAAAACAGTTAAATTTATCCACCAATGACATCCTCTATACTTAATAGGATGTGCATAAAGAGAAAGAGTAAAGAGAAAGAAAACGTCTTCCAACAATATAACATGGAGAACAAGCCTCTACTTCAACAAGGACAAACTGCTGCAATTTAGGGGTTCAGGGAAATGGAACTGCCACTAGCTGGTTTTCTGGCTGGTTTCCTTGAAATGTGCTGTGGGATCTCGATCATTTTCCTAGTGTCAGTTTGGGCCCTTAGCTGTAGAAGTGGCCTTATCAGCCTTGGTGATGGGAGATATATACAGGAGAGCCCATGTGGCTTCCTTCCCTGTGACTCCACTGAGAAAGCCCTGGGCTGCCTGGAGGAGCAGGACGACCACCACCCACCAAATGGCCCATCTTGTTCTCACTGAGCATCCAGGGAAACGACCACAGGATATGCTCCAGTCTCACTACTGGAACACAAAGGAGGTGAGAACATTAACAGCTGGCTATTCTACCTTAGCTGGACCTTCTTCTGCAGGGAGTGTGCTCTAGAGAAACTTGCCATGATGTACCATAATTTCCGGCCTTGAACCCATTCCAAGAAGTCTATTCACATAGCCCTTTCTCAACATTTCTAGTCACCAGCTCCCAATACGTCTCTTTCCAAGTTCTTGGTCATGGAACCGGATCAGTAGCCGCTTTGTAGGAATCAAAGGAGTTCATGTCCTTGGACCTGTTCTTCTAGGCAAAGTGGAGAATGAAATGTGCACTGAAGATTACTCTGTACCCCACTGTATTTCAGGGTTAGCCTTGGAAAAAACTTCCATCACATAGCACTCTCCTTTCACCTAGTATGTGCCCACGTCACCTCTAAGCCAGGCCAAACTGGGCAATTCAGTGATAATCTGATAACAAGCAACGTACCTGCCCATTCAGAGGCTTTTTAATTGCACGAATCTCTTCAATGTCTCTCAGGGAGCAGTATTGCTTCATGTACTCATTGTGTAGGGAGGAGTTGAACCAATGAATTCCACTAAGCCATTACTTTAAGGGCTAAAGGCCACTGTGGGGATTCTGGCAGTTATTGAGGATATCCATCCATTTCATCTAGACACTGGAAACTAGGGCAATGATCACAGGATATGTCTGAGTCTCCCTATACCTGCTGCAAGGACAAGGGAGATCAGTGTTAACACCCAGCCAAAAGGAAGTCTGACAAGTGAAACCCATAAGTTTCATTCTGAGACCCCAGGTCTCAGTGCTACCTTAGAGGCAGTATCCAAAAGAAATCACAATTTTTCAGGATTTCCTTGTCTGGGTAAAGGACGGGAACAAGAGTCACAGTATAACAGTGTGGTGGTAAAAGAGAGCTAACCCTTGGAGCTGCCCAGCCTTTCTTTTATGCAAGCTGCTCTGAGCTTGAGGACTGACTAGGGTTTGGCACCTGGGGAGGTGCCAGGACTCTCTAGAGGGGCCTCCGTTTGTCACAACTAGAGGTTCTGCCTGTCACATAAGGCCATCAACTTAATACCTACATCCCCGAGATCAAATGGCCACAGTAGGACACATCTGCAGGTCAGATCATTTTCTGAGATCTGATTTCCAAATTAGGCGCTCTGCCTATTTTTATGATTATACCCACTCTTCTTCCTACTTCTCTTCTCCATTTCAAATGAATACAATCAACAGTCCCAGCACTAAACTCAGTTATTAAGTGCATTAAAAAGGCTGGATTGCTACCCTCCCAGTCTTTTCCTTATGGTAAAGGAGAAGGGCATCTTTTGGGCCCTCTTGAGGGACTGATGAGAAAGTGGGTTGAGCGTTCCAATCTAGTTTGGGAATCCAGAAGTCCTCTAAGTCCTTTAAGGCCCCCTTCCACATAAACATAAGGATTTTCTGGCCTTGTGCTATCACCTAGTGCAATCCTGTGCTTAATCTTGGTTTGAGTTAGCTAGCCCAGCAACTGATTTGAACTGTACCCAGCTGCCTAGGCAAGCATACTGAATTCAGACACTATGGCGATTACACTTTTATCATTGGTGGTTGCCACCCTATCCAAAGTTATGTTCTATCCTCTTTGGTTGAACATCTTCAAAATGTATGACATTATTTCCCCCAGATTTTTAAAAATATAAATTAGAGAATTGCTGTCATTCTGTCTGGGAATAGCTCCTTACTTGGTTGCCATGCTTTATCTTTTGGACCACGCTGAGGTCCAGGGCTGGCCATCCAATTGGCAACAATGAGAAGAAGGTCTTAAAGGAAATTAACAAATAAGAAGCACTAACATATGGGTTGGAGTGTTCTTTAAGTCCTCTGAACTCTTGTAGATAGCCAGTCCTATTCCAAATGTACAGATGCCCTATTTTTCCAGTCAGTGCCTTGCCTTTTACACAAGAGACCTAGTGAGTTTGTTATTTTGATTGGAATCATAATTTAGCAGTTTATAATTTCGAGTCAGTATCTAATTTTGGCTTCTGGAGTTCCCAGACCAGTGTCTACAATGGTAAGGAATTCTTTTTGAATGGTTGCATTTTCTCAGAATCATGCTGGCTGCAGGAAAGGACTATGGATGGAGGGTGGAGGTGGGGAAGAGTCATGACAAGAGACAGAAAGACCAGCTAAAAGACCATTTCAGTGGTCTGAACGGAAGAGGATTTTGATTTAAACTAGGGTAGTGGCACTGGAAAGAAAAGGTATGTATAGTTGTAAAAGATGTCTGGGAAGTAAAATCAGTAGGACTTGATGAGAACTGGATACAAGGTGTTCAGAAAGAAAAAGGTTTCTAGCTTGGATAAACAGAGTGGATCTTTGCTGAGGCAGAGGACATAAAAAGAGGAGCAGAATTGGCAGGAAAGGTGATGAATGAGTTTAGCTTTAGACATGTTCAATTTGAGATGCTTACTAGCTCTTCTCAGAGAGAATCTCAGGGAAGGTCTGGGTATTATACTTTCATATATGGACTCCTTAGCATATGGAGGACAGGACAAAGCATGTGTCCTCAGTTCCCAGTCAAAGGATGTCACCTATCCCTATGATCCTGTTTTTCCTTCTGTTTGGACACAGAGGGGTTCCTACAGAAGATCTAGAAACTTTTCTACTAATTTTGGTCCAATATTGAACATGACTTGGGATTCCCATATATGGAAATTTTCCTGTGACAGCCAGTCATTTTTATTAGCTTGACCAAATTTTCCAGGTACCTGTAGCTGGTAGGAAGTAGATTAATTAAAGAATTTGGGATCATCTTGTACATAACACATTTCTTCACAGACCCTGTGTTTCTAAGGCTGTTTCCCTTTCTGATTAGTGGCTTTGAAAATTCAGCTTCACCCTTTAGGGACCTCAGATGCAATTCTTTCCTTCAGCCTAATTGCATCCTGACTCTCCCTTGATTTTGAAGCTAACAAAACTTTCCCCAAGCACAATTTACTTCTAAATATTTTCTCCTAGACACTGAAAAAAGCTGAAAGCTTCATCTTGCCGTTCCCTCAGTAACTTCACAATGTTGTCAGCGAGAATGACCCTGAATTCTGTTTTGGCTGCTGGTTCTCCCTTGCTGGTCTTTAACATTCACAATCCTTCACAGAGGAAGCATGAGAAAAAAATGCGGTGTATTGTGAAAAGTTGTGTTTCATTCATCATATTCTACCTTGGCACATAAAGAAGTTTGACCCGTACACACCACGCAAAACTGCTGTGGGTTTTTATATATGTTTCACACAAAATATTTCTGGTAGTTGAATTTGTTTGGCTGATAAAAGATGTTTGTCATTGATGTCTTTAAAAAGTCTCTGCAGTATAATTCTTTCGGTGTTAATGCCTGGCAACAGTTTTGGAGAGGGAGAATGAAATCTGGCTTGGCTGGAATTTACAGATCGCAAGCACAGTCTGAGAAAGGGCTATTCCTATGTTCTCCATCTCAAAAAGATTGTCACGTGATTCTGCACCCACCAAGCCAGGATGCTGAGAGCCACGAGAGAGGCAGCCAGGAAAAACATTCCCCTTCTTTATTTCTTTTGGATTCAATTTGTCCTGAAACATCTAGAGACAAAAACGACTTCTGTTGTTTTAGTAGCAGTATGTGAACAGCACTCTTCTCCATACTTTTCTGTAAACCATGAGCTACGCATTCTCTCACTGACCGCTATTCAAAAGGTCAAGCCCAATGCACAACTCGTGTTGCTAGATTCCCGCCAACGCAGTTCTTTTTTGAAAGTGTTTGCTTTATTAAAAAAAAAAAATACATTTTTAATGAATCTTCTCTGGAAATGTATTGAGGGTGGCGTGCGGCAGTGGAGGGGTCCTTGCATCTACAGTGAGCACTAACTATATCCTGGCTCAAATGTGTGGTTTTTGGAAAAGAATTTATGTTTGTGGTCAATGGCTCATAGAGGCATACTTTTGGAATATACATACTAAACATGAAATAAATGTCGAGGAACTTTAGGTCGGCTACCTGCTTCAGCTCTGTCTATATACTCAGACCACTGCTCAAGGTCATTCGAAGGTCAATCTTGGATTTTCCCATCCCAGCCGTTTTCTGCAAGGCCCTTAAAACTGGTCTGTGTTTAAAGCAAAAGTGAGTTTTTCCTTCTGTTGAGTGTCACTGAACCACAGAGAAAATAACTAATAATGAAAACCACACAACTACTATATTCTAGGCACAGCACCAAGCACGCTCCTTGCTTAATCTTCTTTAACTCTGAACAAAGGCAAAGGGTCACGATGTCGTGATGTGCCGCCCAGGATGCTCAGGTGAGGGTAACATTTAGATTTGGGTGTACCCTAGGGTCATGGGAGGGAAACGTTGGGAGCTGAGCTGGAAAGGCAAGCCAGCTGACTGTTAAAAGACACCCATGACCCACGCTAATTACCCCAGCCCATAGGGATCACTTTCTCCCCATTTCGTCTTCTTTTCTTTGGTCCTTATCGTCTCATATTTCATTTCTTTAGTTCCCATTCTTTCTTCTGCCAGGGACTGTGAACCCTCAACTTCCCTGATTCCCTCGGGCTCTGTATCACTGTCTGTGGGTTCTGACGGCCGTGGCCGCTCCCACTCTGGTCAAGCCGTTCGCGGTGAACTGTGTCAGTGCAGCTGGACTCCGCATAACGTCATCTTCTCCTACAGGGATTGTGTATGATATTTGGGTGGAACTATATTCTGTCCCTGAAACATTCCAGCATGCTATATGCCTTGATAAAATCTTCCCTTCAGCCATATTTGGAGCAGGAAAGTAGATGTCCCGCTGTACTGACATTCTTCACTATAACCTCCAGGGCAATGGAGAAAGGCCCACTAGGAGGAAAAGATGCTGTAAGGTTTGCAGATGACAGCAAGAGACTAGAAATACTCAACTTCTGGTTTTTTTCTGATTTTTTTTTTTTTTTAATCTGAGAGATGTTCTGCAGCTGAGGGTCACAGGTGTCAAGGTTAAAAGAGAACTGAAGTTCAAGAAAGGTGAGCTGAATAGAAGAGTGATAGGCTAAATATTTAAACTGTTCTATTATTTTTGAGGGTAACCAAGGAAATATGGCCTCTGAAGCACGGTCAATAAGCTGTCAGGGTAGCTGTACTGCACACGTCATGTGGAGCGTAAAAAGATGCAACAAACATAAACCCTGAGGTTAGAGAGCTGTGAACTTGGTTTCTACTCCCAACAAAGCGATAGCTCTGGATTACTGCAGATGTGGTTTGTGATGATTTACAAAGAAGTTGTGATCACTAAAAACCACATTCTCTTTCACTTAGATTCACTTTGAATCCACATTAAACCAGCTGCATTTCTTATTTTGGAAAGCACTAGGTGGGTTAATCAGGAGAATCATAAAAAGTCTGTATTTTTTGCATGTCATTTGATAAAATCTCAATGAAGGGTTAGGCGGACAGGCTCTGGAGTTTTTGTGAACTAAGTTGAAATCCCTCTGCCACCACTGTCTGACTGAGCATCTTAATTGCTCTACGTCCTAGTTTCTTTATGGGTAAAATGGGAATAATAACATGGCCTACTTCATAGAGTTATTACAAAGACTAAATGAGCTAATGCACACAAACCTCTTAGAAAAATACCTAGCCCTGAAAGACTCGCAGTATACGTTAGCTGTTATCATGAACATGATGCAGATACTATTTTTGTATACCACCTGAAGAAATGAGGGCATTACTATGCATTCCAGAGAGTTATAGCTCCTGAATAGCGGTAGACCTAAAGAGTGATGGTTGTTTCCGTGATAATCAACTTTATGTGGGATTCTCTGGTGACCCTTAGTCTGACATTTTCCCCAGTGATTTGTATTATGGTATAGGAGGAGAAGTAGTTATCTAATTTACAGCTGAAGAAAAGTGGAGGCAGAGTAACTCGAATACTAGAGCTGGAATTTTTTTTAAAAATGGAAAAGTTGAAAAGAAGGCCTGAGATTCACAAAACGTGGCTTAGTGGGTCTAAGTTCAAAGCCTTATATTTAGGTTCCAAAAATTAGCTGTGCTATTCTCGAGTAGAAGGCATCTGATTCAGAAGTAATTCTTATAGAAATTAGAAATTAAACATTTTATGAGTCGCTAAAAAGTAAAGACGTTCAAAAGCTAACATGATCTTAGGCTAATTAAAATAATGAAGTGCTCATCCTTGCACCATGGTCTGAGCTGGTTGGATCCTTGGGGAACACTGCACTCGGTTCCTGGTCAGAAGGGATCAGAAGGGGGCACTCACGGGCAAGGACTCTGTAGAAGAGGGGAAGGGAGATGGGGCCAACACACTTGATCAATGGTTGAAGCAATCTGGGATAATTGGCCTGGAAAAGGGTAGTAATCAAGGACTTGGGACACCTATTGTTAAATACCTGAAATACTCATGGAAAATGATGAGTCAATGTAGTGTGTTGAAACTTGGAGGGCAAAAGTGGTCCACACATGCGAAAATTATAGCCAGGTGGATTTTACTTAGTGATTAGGAAGTACTCTGTACAACATGGTAATGTCTAAAAGTGGAAGGTATTGCCTGTAGAGCAGTGAGCTTCTTGTCACTTGGAGTATCTGAATGCAGTCAGGAAAACATGATTTTGGAGAGAATTTTGGGCCAGATTAAGGTTCTTTCAACCCTAAGGTTTTTGAATTCTCAATCCAGTAACCCTCCCTCTCACTGAACCAGCAGCAAATAAAGAGACAAATTTGAACATAATTGATTATGAGTCAAGTGACTGACTAAGTGGACCGCTTAGGGGTGAAGGCAGAAATGCAGCCAAAAACACAGAGCTTGGAAAATGCAACCCTCCCCAGTAACCACCCCTAGAGAAATACCAGTAAGAGTTAACAACAAAACAAAACAAAAAGGAGTCCCCACATAAAAACATGATTCAAACAAACAAAATCTCAAGAAGCTCATTTAAGAATTGTGTAAAGAAATCCAAGAGATTGTCGGGGTGGGTAGAGAGATAAATAGTTTGCAAATGAACCATGAAACTAGGTTCAGAATAAGTAGATATAATCAGTGTTAAGAGTACAATTGAGGAGAACAATCAACCCACACAGCATTAAGATATAGAAGGTAAGGAATGCCAGCAGAGCACAAAAATTGGAAAAGGCAGAATTAATCTTCATGAAGGAAACCAGCCTATGCTCAGAGGTACCCAGAGGGACAGAGTTGGGTGGGCTTTTATTTGATGCCTTTTGGAAGAATGCCTGGAGGTGAGGCTATTCTCTTCTTTACCTGCCAGAGGTATAGACAATGTGCAATTCTAGCTGGAAGATGCAGATTACTAGACATTCAAAGGGAGGAGAAAATAAAACCAACTCCAAAGAAAGAGCAGTTAAAAAAAAATTGGAGGAATAATTCCCTCCTGCACTCTGTAAGGACGGGATGTCTTCAGAGGTGAATTAACAAAGGTGAATTAGCAAGGAGGATGCCAAAAGCAATCACCTAAGCAGCAAAGAATTTGGAGACTGGTTTCAGAAGCCTGGGTTGAAGGATAACTCTCAACTGATGCCAGGGCTAGGAAGTTCATTAATAAGGGATAGGGGACAAGTGGAATAGATACAATCTACTTACAAGAAAGCAACTTTAATAGACAGAATAAAGCAAGGCAGGTGTATAATAGAAGTAGAAGCAATTAACTTTGAAATGGCAGGATTTGTGGGGGGAAGGGTAAGCAGACTGAATAATTTTGTTTGGAACAGGAAAAGAGGAAGGGGATGGAAAGGCTGATAATTACAGGGCGAGAAGAATGTTCCCTTTCAGGATACAAAAGATGTTAGGAGACCTGCTTAAAAAAGATGGCTTGGAAAGAAACATGCTGAAATGAAATCCTCACGTTCAGGATGATGTATCAGGGTGCAAAGTCAACTACACAGGTTTGTTGAGTAGCTAATATGTCACAGGCCCTATCTCCTAATAAAGAGTGCTCTCCTCTGAGAAGTTCACAGTCTAGGTGAGAATAATAATAATAATAATAATGGTTATTGAGCACTTCCTGTATGTCATCTTGTGATAAATGATTGACATATTTAATCCTCACAATAATCCTTCGAGGTAGGCTTTAATTCAGTTAATATTTCCATTGTACAAATGAAGAAGTGGAGACAGAGAGGGGTTTAATAGCATACCTATTTTAACACAATGAGAAATTGGTGAATTAGGAGACTAATTTGGGTTCTTCGACTCCAGAACCTATGATCTTAACCACTATTCTTTTCTGCCTCTTGGACAGAGAGACCTTTAATGGGGTCATATCAGGGGGCTAAAGTTTTCCCTTACTCTCAAATATCTCCTCTGAGAGAGTAGCACATAGTACCAGAAATTCCATCATGAGACTTCTCTCATTTAGGGTCGATTCAATGTGGAAGAGGAAACGTTGAACTATTACTGTCCACTTACTTTGGAAAAGTTATCTCCATTCATTGAACAACAATTTCCTGAGTATTTACTAGGTGCCAGGCCTGTGCCACACATTATAAATGCAGAGATGAATTAAATGTTTTTCCCACCTTGAAGCCCTGCATGTTTAGGATACTGGCCAGCCTCCTGGTCCAAGCCGTCACCAACTCTCCCCTGGATTCCTACAGAAGCTTCCGACCTGGTCTTTCCACTGTGAGCCCTTCCCATTAACTCCCATGTGATCGTCACAGTTGTCAGTTTAAATGCACATCTCAGCTTGCCTCTCCTTATTGGAATCTTTGACAGCTTCCCGCTGTTCTTGGGATTAAGACCCAAATCATTAAAATGACCTTCAAGGCTTGGTATGATCTTGCCTCTGTCTAACTTTCTAGATTAACCTTGCTCTCTTCTGCCCCTTACTTCTCTGATGTCTCCACGCTATCATGGTTCTTCCCCTCCTGGCAGCAGGTATTAGTTATTCTTCACCAAGATCTCTACTTCTTCTGCTATCAATTCTCCAGTCTCTTCACTCTACTCACCGTGTATACCGAGGCATGGATTCTGTTCCCACGGCCGTGCATAAAGTTGTATCCCGCCTTCTTGCCTTCTGCTTTGCTCTACTGCCTGTTCTCCTCTCTGTATATCTGACATTTAACCTCCCCGAGAGATTCTTACAATGGTTCAGTTGGGTATTATCCAGTATAGACAAGCATTTGGGCTGTTTCTTATAAGTTGCTGGAAGGCAAATAGATGGCTGCATTTGGATCAACTGCCAATTCCTAATCCAAACAAGTATGGTCACGGTAGCAGGGTCTCAGAGGACAAATCACTGAAATTGATACGTAAGGAATCACCTGTACCACCTTCTTTGAAAGAAATCTTAAACGCGGAAGGCTTTTGGAGCCAGCAGCCAGCATGGTGTTTGGAAAATATTACACACGTGATAAGTAACTACTGAATGATGAGTGATTAAATAAATGAGAGATGACTAGGCTGAGGACATATAATAGTAATGCCAGAGGTTGTATCTCCTGATTATCTTTCCACGGCTGGTTTGGGCTATACCATTTTGCATCTAACGATAAAATGAAATAATGAAAAAGTTGACACCTAGATAAAGCAGGCAGGCCCTGAATATAATGTTAGCATATTGTAAAGGACCACTTGTTTTGCTTATTTGTTTGCTTTGTTTCCTTGCTTCCCAATGTTACTCCCTTCTAACTCTGGAAGTTCGTTGTAGACAAGGGTGGTCAGAGGCTTTCTTGGGGTGGAGAAGGTCATCCCTCCACCATCTACCACTCTCTGGAATACTTACCCACCCACGTCATTTGGCCATGGTTTTCTGCACACTTTGTGTTCCCTGGTACAAATTATGGATAGAGATTTTCCGGATTCTAAACACAGCAATAAAATTTTTTAAAAATTTAAAGAAGAGAAAGAAAGAGCTTACTTGATTTTGTATTTTAAAAGATACTTTAGAGTAGATGAGCTAAAAAAGAAAAAATAAAGTCTTTACATAATCATGTAAAATAAGAACCAGGGAGGACCAAAAACAGCTGACGTACAAGTAAGACTCCATCTATGATTGGAAGGCTGAGGTCATTCTTTCGATAATTTATTTTTTTACAATGATTTTGTAGACATTTAAGATAAATGAGGTTATTGGGGTATTCTTTTGGGGACAGGTTATCCTAATTATGCAGCTTGTCTCTACTCTTTCTGTAACTGTAGAGACACAGAAGCAATACACTTGGCTTGTCTCTTTTGAATCTTCTCTCTTGAGCTTTGTTTTGTGGGAAGTTGCTCTTGACAGTTAACTTAACTATTTTTTTTTTTTTTTCTTTTGCACAAGGGAATAAACCCAAGCACGGCCTTTGGGGCAATAGTGGACTTTTTGTTCTCCCATTGAAAGCCTCTGGGATTGGTGGCTGATGAATCACCCCGGTCAGATCCACAGACAAAAGCTCTTGTGATTGGCTGTCACTGGGTCAGTTTCCCACCCCGTCTTATCTCTGTCCCATCCTTGTCAGCTAACAATAGGACTGGGAATGGGGCCGTGTTAGTTTAGGGAGAGATAGTGGGGCTTAGTCTGAGCCTTTGCCTGGTACTAGTGATGTCAAGTAAGACAAGAGATGGAAAGGCACTTTGCAACGACCGAAGTGCCATATACAGTGAGGGCTATGCAGGCAAGAAAGAAAGCTACCTATGGATAGGACCCCTGTGACCTTGAAAAGCTCGCAAGCTGTCTGCTGAGGAGTTTGAGGAAATTCTTTGTCAGACTACTTTAATAGAAGTGGCTTTGCAAACACAAACTTTACATAGTGAGCATTTTAAAAATGTGGGTTACTGCATCTGAAAGCTGCGTTACATTAAAAGTCTCACCCGGGTTAAGAAATGACAGAGAAGAACAGTTCCCTAATGTACATGCAATTTCTGCATTTGCTAACAGAGAATGCAGGCTCCAAAAAAAAAAGCACATTTGAGAAAATGTGCCCCAGCTATGTTTAAGAGAGGAAGAAATTGAAATCCAAAAGGCTGAGGGACTCGCTCAATGCCACCTAGCAAGTTAATGGCAGAACCACAGTTAGAACTCAGATCTTCTGACCCCTGGTTTACTTGTCATGAAAGGACTACCAGCCCAGGTATCTGAGACCTGAATCCTACTCCTGGCTGTACCACTTACTGTGTGTCCTTGCAGCTTTCTAATCCTCCAGCATGGTGAGAGACAGTCCTACTCTGCTTGCCTCTCACGTTGGCTGTAAGAGTAATAGATGCCAAAGCATTTTGCCAAGAGTTATATAAGTGCAGGGTTATGTTGCATTTGTTTGCTTAATTCTAAGTATTACCATTTGATACTATCTGTTTGATAAAGCCCAGCTTTGTAAATAATAAAATAATGGAGATAAAAACCTGTTTTGTCATTTTCTATCACACTGTAGAGTCTGGCAGCCATGCTGGGCACACACTATGTAGAGTAGAGCCCTGTAAATACCTGTTGATTTATTGAAGAGCAAGATTTGTGAAATTCAAATGTCCTTGTGACAGCTGAGCTTCCTTGAAAGAAATCTTGCTTTCAGAGAATATGTGTAAATAGACTGTAATCCCAAATTAAGATTGCTCAACAGGGTTTTCCTACATGATGTATGGATATTAGTGAGTTTTCTTTTAAAATGATCAAGGAGGTAAATAATTTCTTGCTTGCCAGGAAATATTCTGTATGAAGAAGTCACAAAATTTGCCCTGATTTCAGGTCCACACTCAGATCAGTGTCACTTTATCAGGATATCACCACATTCGACATTGTTATCCACTCTGATTCTCTATAAACTCATCCTAAACTTAGCGAAAAACTATGGAGCAATTGTTGTCCTTTTGAAACATGTAGAGAGACAACATTCACCACACTTTTCTTTTCACAGACTTAGCAAAAACATGCTTTAGAGCTATAAATACTATGATATAAATTTTTTATTGAGTTGAAATCCAGATAACATAAAATTACCCATTTTCAAGTGGACACTTCGGTGCCATTTAGTACCTTCATAACATTATGCAACCACCATTTCTATTTAACTCCAAACCATTTTCATCGGCCCCAAAGAAACTCTGTACCCATTAAACAGTCACTCCCCAATCCTCCCTCCCATACGCCCCAGCCCCTGGCAACCACCCATTTCCTTTCTGTCTCTGTGGATTTATCCAGATGATCCAATTGTGTTGGCTTCTGTTGTTCTGCCTGGCAGTGTCTCCTTTAGCTTCACGCTGGCTCTGAGGAAGATGGTCAGTCTGTATTTTCATTTCCAAGCTACAAAAATAGAAATAGAACTAAAGAGAAGTTAATTGACTTGCCACTGGCCACTCAGAGAGGCGTCGCCAGCCATGCCAGAAATATAACTGACCGTGACAGATTCCATGTGTGCTCAGCAAGGAGAAGACTGCATGTTAGCTTTTGTCAGTTTGTTCATACTAGCCCATCTCAACTGTGCTGTTGAGTTTCTCAATTTGAATAGGATGGGCAACAATGTTCGTTCGTTCATTCATTTGCTCGTTCACTCACTCATTCAACAAAGAATGAGTGCCTACAAGGTGCAAATTCCTGGGCTATGTATGATGAATAATTGCTGTGTGCATTGCAAGTCATAGTTTCTAAAGCAGATAGTTTTCTAAGCACTGATTTCTTGCAAATCACAACACGCTAAGTAAATATTACGTTCTTAGAGAGAAATCCTTTAAACACACACACACACACAATTTGTTTGTTAATATTTGAAAACCAAAGCTCTTTTAGCTGGACTAATGGTTTTCTCCGAAAATGGCTTTGCAAATGTCTCACATAATGTGGGTGTGCACGGCAAAATCATTTTATCTCCTCTCTGGCCATAGGTGGGTGTTCCTCGATCCCTGCTGAATTGACTATTGGGCTGGTCAACTTGTTTGGGGCTATTTAAAGGCCCCTTCGTCAGGAGCTCTGCAAATGCGCATTTACTCACTGTAGTCTCCCACTGAAACAGAGCCCTTGACGCCGTGATGTCTAGCCAGGCCTCCTGTGTGTGTGTCACGCATGTGCAGGCATATGATGTGATGGAAACAGAGAGCTAAGTTTTGAAATGAAGAAAATGGGATGACCTAGGCAGGTCATTGATGCTGCTTTAAAAAATTATTTTTGGCATGACTTTAGGTTCAATTTAACCTATTCTTTATTTAAAAGAAATCAAATTATACATGGAACTAGGATCTGGGGACTCCCAGCCCCTCCTCAGTATCATGGTCTGCCTGGGCCTTCATGATAAGAAGTTTCAGGTTATTCTATTGAAAGGCAAGGGACCAAAGAGTGTTTGTTATCTGTTGCCTTTCAAAGGCCTCTAAGCAGTGAAATACTATCTGAGCAAGTGACAGAGACACAAGACCAGACTAGCAGGTGTTGATCCAAAAAGAGGTGAAAACACTCACAGCACAAACTTACAGGCAGTGTGCATTAATTTTTGTGCCTTCATGTAAGAAGTTTCCTAACAAATGGCACACTGTCTCCATTTTTTGTCTTATGGAATATGTTTAAAAATTTTACGGTATGCATGCTGAAAGAAATAGTTAATGGTATACCGCAATACTGAATTTTTTTACGTAGCAGAGGAAAGATGACATAAAGGTTAATATCAAAATGAATAATTTGTAGTTTAGGTTAAGAGATTTTCAGCTTGAAGAAATTTGCTGCTATGTGGTTCGTAATGTCGTCTTTTATTATTGAGCCCATTGCCTGCCCTTTGGATGAACGTGTGCACATTTCTCTGGTGTACCAGGGAAAGGACTCTTGTTTGACCTTGAAAAGGAATAAGGGAAATCATTCTTTTGGCTGTCCTTGTTCACTGTATTTTCCACTGAGCTATGGTGATCATATCAGGATTTTGCTTCAACTGGGTGATTAGTTTTTCCCCAAGTGATCCTAGGTTTTTGAAGACATTTACTTTATGCAAAGAAAAATATTTCTCTCCAGGAATTTACCTCTTTGTTCCTCTCTGATGATCTAGATCCATCTTCTCTTTCAAAATCAAACTAAAAAAAAAAAATCTCAGTGTTCTTCATGAAGCCTTCTTGATTTAGCTCATGTACTGTGCCCTTAGATACAATGCCACACAGAATTCATTCGCCTGAGTTGTAATCTTGTTGTTGGCAACTTCTTTTGAGGATATTGTTTCAGTTTCTCCAACTAAGTGGATGCCTGCTCAGGATGGAGAGAGTCCTCCCCCAAAACTGGGGTCCAGGAGAGACCTGGTCATTCAGGGAATATTCAATGACTTTTGACTGACTCAACTCAAGGCCAAAATATTTTCTGCTCTCAGCCCTGTTCTTGTATTTTATACATGTGCACCAACTATTTTTCAGAGCAATGAATGCCCTGCATAGTCATTGAGGGAGGGAGGGAGAGAGAAAGAGGGAAGAAGGGAGACAGAGAGAAGGAGGAGGAGGAGAGATTTAATCTCTATACAGCAGCCCCTGACCTGCCCCAGGGGTATATTAGACTACCTTTCATTTCTATATGAGAATAATAACTGGTCACAGTTTTCGTAGGGGAGATACTAGGTCTACAGCGAGAGGGGAAGGAGGTCATTTCTTTGAAAGCATCACAGCCCAGATAAACCCTGGAATCTTGGCTGCTCATTGAAAAAATAAATGAGGAAAAGGGGGAAGAAAGTCAAAAGGACCCCACCCACTGCCTCAACAGTGAGGGATTTGAAACACCTCTCTAACACCCCAGGGCCCTAAACCTTAAGTCAGTTCTTTTAGTTTTACGGCCTTTTTCAGTATCTTATTTTCTATGGTTCCTCCAGCTAAAGAGACTTTGCAAATGCCTGCCTGGCTTGCTCTTCCCTTTTCTTTTTCAACACATTTTAGTTCGTTCATTTAATAAAGATGTATCGCGTGTCAGATTTTGTATCAGGCAGTATGGGCCCAAAGGATAAGTGGCAGAGAAGACAGAGTAGTCTGCTCTTGTGGGGCTAAAATCCCAGTGAGCAGGGAGAGGCAATAAGTACATTATATAGGACTGTTTGTCTGCTTAACTACTATGTCTTCAAATTTTAGCTCTAGACTCACTTTCTCTACAAGGTCTTCCTAGAAAATTATTTCCAAATGCTAGATGTCAAGTTCCTCTATCGAAATTTCTTATATCATAATTTTACATTTGTGCGATTATTTGATTAAAACATATACCCTCCACTACCCAGGAAACTGCACGGGGACAGAGATGCCCTTATTCCCCACCTCATTCCTAGGAGTTAGCACAGTGCCTCGCACGAAGTAAGCACTCAGTACCTATTTTGGGAATGATTAAATGCATATAGGTGTAAGTGAGAAGAAAGTGCACAAAGAGCATAGATCCAGGCATCTTTTAGAGGTTTCAGGCTCCTTTAAAAACCCTGGAGACTGGGACTTCCCTGGTGGCGCAGTGGCTAAGAATCCACCTGCCAATGCAGAGGACACAGGTTCGAGCCCTGGTCTGGGAAGATCCCACATGCTGTGGAGTAACTAAGCCCATGTGCCACAACTACTGAGCCCGTGTGCCACAACTACTGAAGCCCACACACCTAGAGCCCGTGGTCCGCAACAAGAGAAGCCACTGCAATGAGAAGCCCATGCACCACAACGAAGAGTAGCCCTCGCTCGCCGCAACTAGAGAAAGCCCATGCGCAGCAACGAAGACCCAGCACAGCCAAAAATAAATAAATAAAATAAATAAATTTATATTAAAAAAAAAACAAAACCCTGGAGACAAGTCTTATGTAAGACACTTTTCCCAAATGCCTTAAGCAGCTATGAATTCAGCCACCGTTAGCAGAAAGCCAGGTGAGAACACAATGAAGGAGTCAGGGTAGGCGACAGTGGGAGGTACCAACAGGTAAGCAGTGAACCTAAGAGCAAGACAGGACTGCTGTTGAGGAAGGTACAGAGCTTTCCAAGACAGGTGATGACCTTGTACCTGTTTGCCAAAAGGCGGCCAGATTTTGATGAGTTCTCTCCTGGTCTTGGGCAGCTCCTTTCTTTGGAATTACTAGAGCAGCCTCGAAAATGATTCTCCAAGGCTAGATGTGGTACACTAAATCGGCCCTGGTTCTTTCCATCTTGATGTAATTTCACACCATCCCCATCTCCTATTGTCTTGAGACGTCTAAATGGTTTTCCAATTGACCCCCTTAAACATATAGGAAGTTATGTCCTGTTTAGAATCTGGACTCAATTCTCTACCTTATTCGGTGTCCAGATGAAGCCAATGTGAGTATACGGTAGCAACTTTCTATACCCCCTTAGCAAATGACATTATGGGGAACTGCTGAAGAACAAGAGGTGAGTAGCCAGGGAACGATGGTGCAAAGTACGTGAGCTGATGTCTTTTGCTGGAGAATATTTATAACGGTGTATCTGTGAAGATTGCTACCTCACTTATAATTTGTTTTTTTAATAAAACAGTGTTGGACATTTCAATTAAAAACAAAAGACTAACTCTATACTGGATTCCACTCTCCAGAATGTCTCTGCCCACAATGATAATCTTCACTAGTCACTACATGGGGAATAAAACTCACATTTATTGCCTGCAATTATGTACTGGGAGAGAAGTACTATTCCCATTCTCAGTGTGGGAAACTTATACATAAAAATGGATTTAGTGAATGTAAGTACCTTGCCTAAGAACACAGTTATTAAGTATCAGAGCTAAATGATAAACCCCAGATAATCTTTCTCTCCACAATAAACAAGCATCTCTGTAACCTTCCTGGGTATAAATCAGCGGTCCCCAACCTTTTTGGCACCAGGGACCAGTTTCGTGGAAGACAATTTTCCCATGGACTGGGGCGGGGGGGGGGGTGTTTTTGGGATGATTCAAGCACATTACATTTATATCTATTATTATGACATTGTAATATATAATGAAATAATTATACAACTCACCATAATGCAGAATCAGTGGGAGCCCTGAGCTTGTTTTCACTTGCCACTCACTGAATAGGGTTTTGATATGAGTCTGCAAGCAATTGATTTATTATGGTCTCTGTGCAGTCAAACCTCTCTGCTAATGATAATCTGTATTTGCAGCCACTCCCCAGCGCTAGCATCACCGCCTCAGCTCCACCTCCGATCATCAGGCATTAGATTCTCATAAGGAGCGCGCGGCCTAGATCCCTCGCATGCACAGTTCACAGTAGGGTCCGCGATCCTATGAGAATCTAATGCTGCTGCTGATCCGACAGGAGGTGGAGCTCAGGCGGTAATGCGAGCGATGGGGAGCGGCTGTAAATACAGATGAAGCTTTGCTTGCTCACCCGCCACTCACCTCCTGCTCTACGGCCCGGTTCCTAATAGGCCATAGACGGGTAGTGGTCCATGGCCCAGGGGTTGGAGACCCCTGATATAAATTGTTAAAGGTATTTTGTCTTGAATAATTATTGTTGTTTTTTTTGTCACTTGACAATTGGATATTAGGCAGGATATGTTCAAGAAAGGTGAAAAGACTCTTTTTATTGTTGTTTGTTTCCACAGCTACATTGAATTTTGAATTTTCTCCTTATAATATGAATATGAATTTATGTAATTACACATACAAAAGTTAGACCATAAAAACATGAAAATTCATTTACCTAAGAGAAGACCCCTTGAACTTCCCAAATTGGAGTTTTCAAAGATCTTTCTTCTGATTTTATCAGTGATGTGGTCCTTCCCACAAACCCTAAGGAAAATTAGAAACAAAACAAAACAAGCAAATAAAACAACATTTTCAATGGAGACCTGAAACCATGATTCATATGCCCCAAACCTCTCTAAAACTCTAGCCAAACACTCTCTTTCCAGTTATCTCTCTTCAAATTTGGTGTTTTTGTGAAGAAAATATATCGTTTTTGTTTGGTTTTTTTTGCTGGACTTTTTTTTTGTTTTGATACCTGGCATCACACTACATAATTGTGTTTATACTAGTAGTCACTTGATCGAATAGCTGGGATACTGAATTAAAAAAGACTTAAGAGTGTCAGTAAGTGAACTTATGAAAATGTCATATTTATGATATTGGACCAATAACTGACCTGAATTCCAAGCCCTGAGGTTAAAACTGTATGCCATTTTGAGCTCATGGAACTTCAAGTTAAACATATAAGACATTTTCTTTTTTTCAAAAAAAAATTTTTTTTTAATTTCTCGTCTTGATTACGGGCGGTAAGTTTCTGTTTCTATCATTAAATTATGTCTATAATAGACACTTTAGTCTTTCATGAAAAAGATCTTGGAAAAAACCATATTTCTGATTTATTTTTGGCTGGCACTAAATAGTTCTTGGGTTTTTTCCTGCAGTTAGAATTTACTTGATGAAATGTATTAGTCAGCTTCTTATTGCTGAAGGGACTTGTGTTAAAGGGAACCAAGCAAGCTCTCTGTTGATAGGCTCCAAATTCGGTTCACAGGTACACACAGGTACTGTCTCCTTGGAGAGCTTGTTAAGTCCCTAGTGAAGAGAATTTTAATCTCTCAGATCAACCTCTTTCAGAAACAAATAGGGAGGGGGTGAAGAAAGAAAAAGTACACACCTGCAATTTATTTCTTTTTGAAGCAAAGCTTTGAGCAGATGGAAGTTGAGATAGAGAAAGAAAATAGGCCAATTGCCAAGAGAGGTTTGTTTACAATACAGGCAAGTTCCTTCAGAAGCTGATAGAGAGCTGTTGTCATGGATATGAAGAGACATATTGCTGCAGGGTTTCAAAGAACAAATTCCTATGACAATTGTACCTGGATTTAAAGATGATGGAGATGGAAGAGGCACAAAGAGCTTCCTGAAGTTTTAAGTAATGCTTCTCGCCAGAGCTTTTCCATACATTCTACAGGGCCTGAGAATTCCTTGCCTTGGAGTGTGCAAGATAAGTAATCAAAACAAATGTTGCTGTTTTCCTGTATTAAACGGAATTCCTAACTGGAATATGAGAATTAGGCAGTGTTCAAGTGAAGAGTCAATAGTACATAATATATTTTAATTCTGGAACGTTGCCTATTGTGTATGAGACTTCTGAAAAGTAAATTACTATTATTAAAAACAAACCAAAAAGACATTCTTAATGCTGACTATAGTAGCCCAGGTGAAGTGCCTGCTACAGTACACTATTCTACAGTATGTGAAAATTAACCTTTAAAAATTAATTAGAACTTATCCCCCCGCTCCCCTCCAAAACCACAAAACCCCCAAATCCCTCAACTTTATAATTTGTTGCCTGCTTCCATCAGCATCTAATCTTTTCTTTCATTGTAACCACCATGACTTCCTATTTACATTTTTTGAAGATGGAGTAAAATGGGAAATCTTTTCACAAATTATTTTTTCTGAAACATAAATTTTTTCGTGGACAAAATTTAGTCCTGTGAATCCTCAGCTTTCCAAATTCTCTTTTAGGAAGTGCTCAGGAAGCTATTTTCTTGCTTTTCTCCTTTCTCCAGCAATTCTAGCCGAGGATGACGTCACTTTTTCCTTTTCCTCTCCCATCGCCCACCCTTTCATCCCACTATGTTTCTTGTTAGGCTTTAATTGAACAAGGCAACACCTGTGTTTTTTACATGACTTCAAACCCGTGTTTCCAATCCATTTTTTCAGCGGCCCACGAGGGTTGTCTCCATTGACAGCAGGTAATTAGCAACTTCACACAGGTGGAGGAAAACAATCTAAAAGCCATAGACTTTGCTGCCTATGGCTCATATGAGATTTAGATGCTGATAATGAAAACTTGACATTGTTTATTAGACACTGTAGCACAGGGTTATGGAAAGAGCAATAAACTCTAAGTTAGGAAACTTGATTTCTCTTCTTGTCTCTGATGTTAACCAGATGGATAACTTAAAAAAAACTCGCCTCACGCCCTGTAACTTGACTTTTCTTAACTTCAGCAGTTGGAGTGGCTGATACCTTTGGTCTCCTGCAAAGTTACTATTCTGTAAGAATCATATACAATTCATATAACAATATGCATATTTGCAATATGGCTCATAACCTTCTAGAAACTACTATAAAATCATCATTCATACCTTTTGTTCTTTCTCACTCCTGTTCCCCACCCCCCGTCTCTCACACTGGCACAGGCATCCTCTATTTCTCTCTCACTCACATGTTGTCTCTCCAGATGATGCACAAGCGATCAGTCAATGCTATTTGACAACATCACGCTATCTAGTAGGATTTCCGGCAGCCACTGCGGCTCACTCCCCTGTCGCTATAATTTTCTTCATACTTACTCATGAGCATTCTCCCCAGAGAACTGTGCTCAAGGTCTGCATATCAGAATTACCTGGACTCCTCACCATCAGCATTCATTAAGGCCATTAGAAAATGGGAAGATTTAAACAAAGGAACCAAAACAGGTCAAAGTAGAGGTGGTTCAGTGTTCGCACCCACCTTCTTTTTAAAATATTCATTGTGTCTCTTGAAAGCTGGCACCAGCTACTTAAACTATCTGTGCTTCTGTTTCCTCATCTAAAACATGGAACATGAATAGTGCTCATAGAACTTGGTTGTTTAAATGAGATAATACACATAGACTGCTTATAGCAGTGCCTGGAAAAGAACAAGCACTTGTTTAGGTGAGTTTTATTACTGGGGAAGGCAACGGTGGCGGGGATCCACGGACATATTTTCTGATGCTTTTCAACTCCTGATGTTTCCAGAGTTGCCAGATCTTTTCCCACTTTTTAGTTACATTTTATGTCTCTGTTGTTCATTGTTTCCTTTCCTCATTTCTTTGTTTATTTTACCTTCAGGACATACATTTTATACTCCTCTTAAACAGTCTTAATAAAAGCAGAGGCTCCTTCCCATTCCTGCCTTATGATAGGCTTCTGAAAGGAAGGCAATTAGCTCATCTGACGTCACTGATATATATTACTCACTTAAAGGCAATTAGCAGTTCCGTGGTTCAGGAAAACAGGATGTTGACTTTTTTTTTCCTTTGGTCCAATGGTGTAGTTGACGTGTTTATGTTTTATTCTGCATCGTGGGAACTCGGACGTGGGAACCCTGTTTCCCAAGTAACACCAGCCTTATTTTGTGTCTAATGGAACATTACCCACCCAATAGGAACTCAGGACATGTACATTAATCGTTTTCCTTGTTTTAAAATGAGGGGTTCTAAAACATGCTCCAAATAAGGTTGCTAATTTTCAAAAGCAGTAGCAAGAGGGACGGCGGAAAATGAGAAACTGCTTGAAGCCCCTTCTCTGCTGCACCCTTTCTCTGCTGCCTATTATTGGTCTTCTAGAGGGATAGGGATGGGCTTCAGTTATTACTGCTACTTTCAGTTAGTGGTGTTTCTCATTTACTGCTGGGCCCACTGAATTTGGAAGAGAAAATTCAAGGAGGACTGGGGCGTCTGTATAACAGATATATTTAAGGGGAAGTACCTTTCCCATATTTTGGAAGAGTCACATTTTGCTCCTTAACATAGTCTAAGATAGGGTATCGAGAAGCCTTGAACCTTGCACTTTCCTCTCTGTGCCTCAGTTTCTTCATCTGTCACTTGGTGATGACAGCGCTGTCACATTGATGAGGACGAAATGTGTTTGCAAGCCAATGAGGACGCCTGGCCTAAAAGAAGTCCTCCTAAAATTTAGCCACTGCTATTTCTCTCTTCCAAATGGTACTTTCTGCAGCTCTGGTCGTGTGGGTGCAAAAGAGGTAATTGCTTATCCTCTCCTTGGAATCTTTCTGTGGAATGTTTATTGTGAGCCCATCATCCGGTGCTTTTTTTTTTTTTTTTTTTTTTTTAATAAATTTATTTATTTATTTTTGGCTGTGTTGGGTCTCCGTTTCTGTGCGAGGGCTCTCTCCAGTTGCGGCAAGCGGGGGCCACTCCTCATCGCGGTGCGCGGGCCTCTCACTATCGCGGCCTCTCTTGTTGTGGAGCACAGGCTCCAGACACGCAGGCTCAGCAGTTGTGGCTCACGGGCTTAGTTGCTCCGCAGCATGTGGGATCCTCCCAGACCGGGGCTCGAACCCGTGTCCCCTGCCTTGGCAGGCAGATTCTCAACCGCTGCGCCACCAGGGAAGCCCTATCCGGTGCTTTTTGAATGCTTGGTCTCTAAATTACAAACACTTGGATGGTGGCTCTCTCTTTCTCTCACAAATGAACTGGCAACCAGGAAGTAAGAAACTAGTTGAAGGCTCTTATTTGTTTTGTAAAGTGGTATTGACTTTCTTTCACTTCTTGTTTGTTGATTTTCTAAGGGAGGAAACTTCTGGGCCCAGCTTCTTAAATGGATTTGAATCTTCTTAATCACCAGAGATTGATGTAGTTTCTCTGGAATAGACTTTAGTTTGTATTCTGATTTTATTAAACTTTTTTTGTTTTTTTTGACTGCGTTGGGTCTTCATTGCTGCGTGCGGGCTTTCTCTAGTTGTAGCGAGCGGGGGCTACTCTCTGTTGTGGTGCAGGGGGCTTTTCATTGCGGTGGCTTCTCTTGTTGCGGAGCATGGGCTCTAGGTGCGCAGGCTTCAGTAGTTGTGGCACACGGGCTCAGTAGTTGTGGTTCACAGGCTGTAAAGCACAGGCTCAGTAGTTGTGGCGCACGGGCTTAGTTGCTCCGCGGCATGTGGGATCTTCCCGGACCAGGGCTCAAACCTGTGTCCCCTGCATTGGCAGGCGGATTCTTAACCACTGCACCACCAGGGAAGTCCCTGATTTTATTAAACTTCTTAATTCCATTTGGAAGACAGAGGCTGAATGGTCTTCATTTTATAGCAAGTGTATTGAGCAGGGTAAGCTAGTTGCTGTTGTAACCCCCAAATCTCCCGACAGTCAGGTGCAGGGGTTCTGCTACCACACAATGCCTCTCCCAGCCCCTCAGGCCACGGAATCCTGCTGCACTAGACTCTCTGCCTCTGATTAGCAGGTTCATGGAGGAAACAGTGTGGTGGGTGCCTGGCAGCCTTTCTGCACCTGCTCTGCCCATAATCCCTGATCTGGAACTCATCACAGGGCAACACCTAACTACGCGGAAGGCTGGAAGATGGATGCCAGCTGTGTGCTCAGACACACAAAGGACACGGTTTGGTGAACGACGAGTTAGTTTCTGGCCAAGCAAGCTAGTTGGTTCCACCAGTTTTTTTTAATTATAAAGTATTTCTCATAGGCAGTGCAAACAAATATGTGGGAGATACAAAGAATGATAACATAAGTACCCTGTTTAAGAAATACTACAGGGCTTCCCTGGTGGCGCAGTGGTTGAGAGTCTGCCTGCCAATGCGGGGGACACGGGTTCGGGCCCTGGTCTGGGAAGATCCCACATGCCGCGGAGCAACTGGGCCCGTGAGCCACAACTACTGAGCCTGCGCGTCTGGAGCCTGTGCTCCGCAACAAGAGAGGCCGCGGTGGTGAGAGGCCTGCGCACCGCGATGAAGAGTGGTCCCCGCTTGCCGCAACTAGAGAAAGCCCTCGCACAGAAACGAAGACTCAACACAGTCATAAATAAATAAATAAATAAATAAAAGAACGTGAATTTCTTTAAAAAAAAAAAAAAAGAAATACTACAGTTATTACCAATGTGGCTATCTCCTACATGCCTCTCCATCTCTGTGTGTCTTTCTGTATTGCTCAGGAACAAGCACTGTTTTATTTTTGTGCCCCTTGATTGTCATTTTATGACAGATCTACGTATACCCAAACTTTAAAAATTTTTTTGGTTATTTTTGGGCTTTATACAAATTGTATCCTATAGTAAATGTTCTGTAGTGACTTTTAGTTTTTTCACTCCTCTTTGTGATTCTGAAATTCATCCATATTGAGGTGTGCCGCTGTAAATGATTCATTCTCATTGCTGCATAGGATTCCATTTGTTGGATAAACCACAGTAGATCTATCCAGTTTCACGGTCATAAGCATCTGGGTTGTTTTCAGTTTTGTTCTTTATGAATATTCTCGTACATATCTCTTCATTCACATGTATGAATTACTCCAAGGTATGTAATTTTCTGCTATACAGAACTCCACTCTATTAAAAATGTATACAGTAGCATAGATCCTTCAAGGAAAACTTAAATTATTTAGATTTCCATTCACATGGACCAACTTGGTTTGTTTGCTTTTGAGTGTTGGCTTCATAGAGTGGGGGGCTAAGGCAGACTAGAACATTCCCACTCCAAAATCCATTATCCTCTTTTGGTTTTTAAAGAAAATTTACAAAATACATGTCTGACGGAATCGTTATCCTTCCATTAACTGTCTTACTTTGTGCAACGTAGCTAGATTATTTTGGGGGGTTTCATATTATGTAAGGGCGTATTACTTTTCTGAGCTACAGCGTACTATGTGACAGAGCTAGGTTTATTTCAGAAGTAAAAAAGGAAGAGTCCCCCCAATTTTATTTCCTGCCCACTGACTAATTAACTGAAGTTCCAACTTCCCAGCCTCATTCTTCTGACTTAAGGTTTAACTTCCCTTTAAAAAGCAAACACAATTCTCTTGACAGTGCATAATAAATAAGCAAACTAATAGTTTAAGAAAAGCTGAAATGTTCTTAATTCTAGAACCAGAAAGAATTGCGTCCAGGGTTCTCAAGATGGGGATAATTTGATGGGGAAAAAATAATAACCTTGGTGGCGTCATTATAGCAAATGACGAGTGTCTTTCACAGCCTATTTTCCATGTGCCTGTCCACACAAGCACAGGCACCACCCCGACATGACATCGGGTCACGGCGAACCCCCAGTGGGATAAATCTATGAGCTTCATGTTAAAATAACCTTCTTATAGCTCAGAAGAAGGGCCATGTTTTCCATAATAGGAAAAACAAGTCGTGAAAAATCTGAAAAACAGTCTCGAAGAAGGAGTCACAGAGGAAAGAAACCTGTTCTTGTAGCTCAGCCCGATGAAGGTTGGCACACGTCTCATCCATCAGACACCCGACGTTGTAATTCCACACACATTTCTAGCTGCTTTCTCACGTGCCTCAGAGGTTTACCTCTACCTAGAATTTGCCTCTGTGGGGAAATCCTTCCAAACCTTCCAGGCTTAAAGTATTAGGGAAAAACAACAACAACAATAACAACAAATGACTGATATTTAAAACTGCATGTTATTCAAACTACATGTTTAAAAAAACTTCTTCAGTTTTATAGTGGAGGAATTTATTTCCCACATATAAAACTGTGCTGTTGAAAGGAAACAGAGTGAATAAAGAATTTCTCGGCTCCCTTTGTGATTTGCTTCCTAGCTGTGAATAGTTATTCAATCCCCTGGCTATTTAGAAGCTTGATATCCTAGCTGCCTAAGATGCAAAGGACTAGCGCACAGTGGTCAGTAGCTAAGGCTTTAGACTCCAAATGCTTGAGTTCAGATCTTGGCTGTGTTACCTTCAACGTGTTCCCAAATCTGTCTGTGCCTCAGTTTTTTTAATATATAAAATATGAATGATCATGCTAATATTTACCTTGGAGTGTTTTAGTAGAAATTAAATAATTTAATATAGTTAAAAATACAAATAGGCTCTTTTTATTATTATCCCTCTCAAATATTAGTGAGCCTTCTTTTTGCTGGACACTGTGCTAAGTGCTAGTGATATAAAGATTAAGTTACTGCCTTGGGAAAGGAGTGGTGAATAGTTTAGAGGGAGACAGGAACTTTTTTTTTTTTGGAACTTTCTGAAGAGTAAAAAATACAATTATATTTTAGTAGGGGCCATTCTTATGTTTAAATTTACTTTCTTCATGTAATCTTCAATCTTCCACAAATAATTTTAGTAAGTCAGTTGATACTTTCATTTCTACAAGTATCCCTTCTGCAAAAAGTAAAAAGAAAACATATCTTCATCGTAAAATTTTGTTACTTCAACACATCTTCCTGGGCTTAAATCAAGGTATGGGCAGGAATGTGTTTCTTGTGGAGGCCCTCAGGGAGAATCTTTTCTAGCTTCTGGAGGTCGACTGCGTTCCTTGGCTCATGGCCCCTTTCCCCATCTTCCAAACCCAGCAGTTTTTTTTTTTTTTTTTAAATCTTGAGTGTTACATCTATTTTTTTTTTTCGTTTAAACTTTGGGTTTATTTATTTATTTATTTATTCATTTATGGCTGTGTTGGGTCCTCGCCTCTGTGCAAGGGCTTTCTCTGGGGGGGGGGAAGTGGGGGCCACTCTTCATCGCGGTGCGCAGGCCCCTCACTATCGCGGCCTCTCTTTTTGCGGAGCACAGGCTCCAGACGTGCAGGCTCAGCAATTGTGGCTCACAGGCCCAGCCGCTCCACGGCATGTGGTATCTTCCCAGACCAGGGCTCGAACCCGTGTCCCCTGCATTGGCAGGCAGACTCTCAACCACTGCGCCACCAGGGAAGCCCCAAACCCAGCAGTTTTAATAGTATCTTCAAAATCTCTCTCCTACCCTGACACTCTTGCCTTCCTTTTATAAGGCTCCTGTGATTCCACTGGGCTCACCTGGATAATCTAGGGTACTCTTCCCATCTCAAGATTCTTAATCACATCTGCCGAGTCCCTTTTGCCATATAAAGTAACATATTTACAAGTTCAGGGGATTAGGATGTAGACATTTTTGAGGGTGTATCGTTCTGCCTACCACAGACATTTTGATAATCTCTAAATTATTTTCTTCCATGTTTCTATTACAAATTAGGTTTGGAGATCTTAGTACTTTTCACATTCTCACTTCCTTATAAAAACGCAGCCTACCTCATGGAAAATGAAGTCCTTATACCCGCCTCTCACATCTTGGTTCTTATCCTCTTCATTCTTGCAAAACCCCATTACTAACTACCCTCGCTTATGTAGGTTCTTGATTCTCTATTTAACGTCATTATTAGACAAGCCCAGCTTCTAATTTCTTCATGTCTCTTCTGTTGTTTCAATTATAAATACTTAGCCTGATACACCGTGTGCAGTATAATTCTTGCTGATGTTTTATCTTATCAACCCTACTTATTCACAAATGATGGGACAATGACTTAGCCTCCCTTTCTCAATACTGTTAAAGGTAGTTGAATCTAGCAAAATCTCAAGGATTACAAAAATGTATACATTTTATTTGGAATAATCAACTGGGTTTTAGGATCAGAAATATGCGTTGATGTGCATCTTGCCATCAAACTAGATTCTTGTAAAACATTATAGCAGACCTTCACTGTTGAAGACATTTGCAGAGTGCTTCTGGAATTTGCTAATTAACATGAGCCCAGCTTCCCCTTCCTACTTCTTATCGCATTGTTTGTCTTACCATAAAATCATCAAATGTAATCTCATAAACACCAACATATGTTTCCTTTATTTGTTCTGACTCTTCTCATCAGGGCAGAATCTCATTTTTGAACAGCTGTATTCCTGAGTTTTGTCTTGGCTGACATAATGCTCTTTTCACTGTGAATGAAAAAAAAAAAATGGAATGGGAAGTATCAGAAATGGTGGTATTTTATCAAGTTTTGTTCAGACACTTTTGAAGAAGACGGTGCTCGATTCTTCATCTAAAAATTCTCTCCCTCCCATTTAAGTGTCTGCTTGCTTTGGCTAATAGTAAGATAATGAAGAGACCCACCCCCGATTCTCTGAAAATGGAGCAACTGTGGTGATGACTAAATTTCTTCTCCTGACACTTGGAAAAGAAAGTATTTTCTCGTTACTGTGAGAGCACAATTTTCAGATCTTTTCAATAGGGCTTGAGTTTCACTACAGTTCTTCAAAGAGCTGCTATTATTTGAGGGTGCTTCTGGCAGTTCCCGTGAAAATGATAAAGTGCTGGGGCCTGAAGGCTTGAAGCAGACTTATCACTAGAAGTGTGTGTGAGTGTGTGAGTGTGTGAGTGTGGGGGCGATGGCAGGGGAGGGGGCAAACAGCTTTGATATGTTAATTACGTGATCCCTCCTGTTGCTTAGAATTTGTGAGAAATCAAGGTAGAAATCATGCGATCTGCATCCTTGCAGGAATACATTACATGGAAAGAAGGGAGGCTCCTTCCAACTGTTTTTCTTCAATCAGAAAAAAAAAAACCTGAAAAGCACCCTAGGGTGTGTAGAGCCCCAAGTCTGCAAATTTTTAGTTTTTGCAGGGCCTGGGTCTACAGAAGGATGATTTTTTTAAAATTCTATTACAACAGTCATGAACTTGTGCACAGTGCCTTATCAATGAAGATTTAGACTAATAAGTAGAGAAGAGGTACTTATTTATTGTCAATGGAAAAACAGGAAGGGTCTGTGTAGTGTTTAGTTATTACCTCTTTCTGTTCAGAACCAGGCACCATCTCTTCGTGTTCTTGATTGTTAAGTGTACTAATTCCCACCATAAGAATAATGTCTCAACTGAGTTATCCCTCACAGTACTGTGGCTCTTCGGATCCAGTTCGTATTAAAACAATGTTGATCTTTCTGCCTCTGAAATTCCCATGTATCCCATTTACTTGAAGCTGGTCCCCATCATTATTCACTATCTGCCTCAGGCTTCCCGCTGCCATTCCCACTGCCCACAAATACTGCTTCCGAAGTTTCTCTCTAAGGTTGTTATTGGGCTTCAGTAGTGATGGCCACAAATGCAAGTCTTTTTCAAAGTACACAGAAAATGTGAACAATAATTCATTTTCTGGTCCTATAGAATTTATTGTCTGGAAATTTGTGGCGTAAACATAAAACAAATACATCTCTCAACCACATTATCTCTTGAATTCTTAATCAAGAATTAAATAATAATCACTGCATTCCTAGATCTTTTCATCTTGACCATCACCCTGCCTTCCACAGGAAGGATACATAGAGAGCCATGGCCAGAGTGAGAAAAGTGATTCCAGCCAGGAAAATATGTTCCTCATCTGGCTTAAGATCAACCCAGAGAGCACGCTGTGACCACATCAATGAGGAGGGCCTGTTGGTGTTGGAAACAATGAATGTCCCAGGAAGACAGGTGTGGCTGTCCTGGAGGACTGCCTGCCACATGGTGTAGGGCAGTGGAGGGGGCGGGGTGACCATCCTGGGTGCCAGCCTGGGGCAGGGAGGGGCACACCTGTCAAAAGATGCCAGCACCACCAGGTCATCGTCGGTGCTGCAGACCTAAGACCACACTGTAGCTGGCACATGCAAAGGACTCACACAGATTCCTCAAGCCCAAGGGTGAGCCCGAAACCTGACATTGCCCTTTGCCTGAGGTGGATAAGAATCTATCCAAATCAGCATGTCAGCAGTGCTATTCTGGCCTCCCAGTTGCCGTACTGGGCAATGAGAATGACCTGCTTGCTTGCCAGGTCACCCTCCTGGAACCTCGTCCCAGCCACAGAGCTCCCAGACTATCCCACCGGCACAAGTCCTGGAACTCCTGGGGCATTTGACTTGGGGGAGGTAGATTAAGGGGGTTAAAGGGCTAGAGAACACCTCAAAGAGGAGGAACAGAAATTGGGGTCCCTGTGGGTCCTGACCAAGGCTTGGGGCACCTGGCCCAGATAGTATTGTGACCCCTGCTGGCCCCAGGCACAAGATGGGGACTTGGAAGAAAATATCAAAGATGACACTCCAAAGAGCAGGGGCCCCTGAAACGCAGCAGCGGTCCCACTTCTTTGGGTCTGATGACCTCAAAGGGTGTGTGGTGGGGAGGGGAGGGGAGGTTTAGACTGATGATGTGCATATGATCTCATGTATTTGACTGCTAGCTGGCTGGTTGCATTCTCTTTCCCTCTCCCATCCGTCATCCATCCATTCACAGTGACTGACTGCCTTTCGTATGACCAGCAGGGCCAACTTACCCAATAGGCACTAAGATCAACAATACTTTGGGGAGCCCAGAGAAGTGTTCTAATTGCTTTTATAATCACAAGAAAAAATGAATTTTTAGGTCCAAGAAAACATTTTAATATAGAATTCCTCTTTTTACCAATACGATCATAAAATATCACTTTAAAAATTATTTATTTGAGGGAGGGACCCTAAAAGCCTATAGTGCCCAGAGCCTAAGGAAGTCATAATGCAGTCCTGGTGGCTAGCATCTCCCTAGAAGCTGGGACTGCAGCAGGGAACCAGAGACAGTCTCACCTTTCATGATACATGAGAGTGCAGGAAGATGGAAAATAGCACAGAAAGTTACATCATAGTACAATATATTCTTCCCGCAGAGATATGCCTGGGGAACTACGGAAGGCTTGGTAGCAGGGCTGGGGGTATGTCTGTGCAAATCAGTGACCGCTGGGAGATGATTGCCTCATTTCACTATGCTGTGTAGCCAGTTCACCAGAGTTTTTACGTATTATCCTTGTAATTGATGCAGATGATGATCTGATCTATTATAGGCAGCTATTAAAGTCAGCTACTGGTAGAGATTTAACTTTGATACTGACTGCTTTGAAATATAAGCATCCCATCTGAAAGCATTTTCGAAATAATTGTGAAATGTGTAATAAATATATGTATAATTTGCTACCTGGCTCTGTGTCCATGATTACTTCCAGGTTCTTCAAACTATCCAAATCAATGGTAATCCTAACAAACCACATTGGAGCTGTGGAGACTGGAATAGACATCTCCAAGAGATGCCTGTTTAAATACCTCCCGGGGTCGTGATCTCATAACCTCTCAGCCTGGTCCACAAAGAATAGCTTTGTATCTTAGTACGTTTCTCTTTGAAACATCCGACTATAAACAACAACAACAAAAATAACAAAAGCCCTTTGGTGTGTTTGTTTTGCCGTAACAGGCAAATATACATTTTTCAATATATATTAATATATGTACTTACATATCATATAATATATATTATATATGTATTTTGCCACATATATGCCTCATTAGTTTGGGTTGTATTTGATGATACCTGAGTTCCCTTTAAATCATAAAAATCTAACTTATTTATATTTTATTTAATGGAGACAAAGATTTGGCTAAAGACGTGCTTTATACAGTAAGCAAATATTTTGTGAACATCCACTACTGTGCCAGACACTGTATGAGGCACAGTGGTGCCTCATAAATAAACAACATACAGTTCTTATCTTCAAATAACTTATAATTTAGAGGGAAAGATGGGCAAGAAAATCAGTGGTTACAGTACTGTCATGGTCACTTTCAACAGCAGATGGACCTTCCACCCAAAGTTTAGTTCAGATGTTGAGACTTCTGACCCGACACACACCAAGAGGGTAGGAAAAGTTTTACTGCTCAAGTAATTGAGGTCTCTGAGGCGAGCAGAGCAGCCTCTCAAGCAGATCTGAAATGCTTGAAAGAACAAGGGAAGGAGACTGGCTCAGGTTTTGATTGTGGTCAGGGGGTGAGGCCAGAGTGGGAGGTCCCGCCTGAGGATGTGAGCTTGCATGGTTTGAATCTCCTGCCGGCGCCAAAGGAGAAACACCCTGGCTTTCTTATCAGCTTGTCCAAATGTGGGACACAAAGGAAAGAAAGAATGGGGCTTAAAAGCTATCTGCAGTCAAACACCCAAAAAATAGAGCCAGACTCTTTGCTCCAAATACAGTGTGATAAGAAGTGCTGTCCAGGAGGTTTGCAAGAGGTGCTGACCTAAGATGAGCACGTAACCCAGCTTTGGAGGTTTCAAAAGGGTTCCTGGAGAAAGGTGTTCTTGGGTGAATCGTGACGAGTGAGAGGAAGAGTGGGGATGTTAAACGTGAAGATCAACTCAAGGCAAAAGGATATCATGTCTGAAGCACCAAGTGGGAACAGTGTGTAGTCCCTTAAATTAGAGTGAGATTATATGATGGGGAACATGTAGAGACACCGCAGTAGATGAGCCTACAGACTGTGAAGTTAGAGCTTCATTCTGAGATGAAGGAGAGTCACTGTAGGTTTTAATCAGAGCCGCATTTTAGAAGGTGACTATTCTATTCCAAAAGCTGCCTGAGGTTGAACAAGAAGGAAAGAAGTAAAAACCATTATCAGCAAGAGGTGCGTGACTTGATTAGTTGACCTTCTCTTGGTAATCACAGGTTTAGCTTAAAGCCCTCATTCCCAGCATAATCTCAGGATGTTTCTAGGAGGGGTGTGTAGTGAAGGAAGGGGAAGAGGAGGAGAATAAGCACCTCTTGGTCAGTCTTTTCAAATTATAGAAATCACTCTGCTCTTCCAAACCATTCTGATACATCTCCCATGGGAAGGAAGTCTCTGTGGTTTAAAAAAAAAAAAAAGAGCTTTCTGGGTGTTTTGGCTCTATGCCGTCTTCTGCCTCTAGAGGATTACTGGACTGACAACGCTCTAAGAGTGAACTTCAGGCTTGGGTTTAGCGGGGACAAGGTGTTGGGGTAGAAGATGGAATCAGAGGGATGAATATGCAATGCTTTCCTGGAGCATTCAAATCACAGAAAAGTCTGCTCCACTGTGGTTGTAAGAGGAATAGGGGACCCAGTTGTAACTCTTTAGAACTGTTCAACTTGATAGAGGAGAAAGGGGAAAAGGATAAACATCATACACAGAAAAGAGCAGTAGAGAGAACTGGAAATTGCCAAGAGGAGCTAGACCCAGAGGGAAGCCAATTCCTGAGGTGTCCATCACACTAGACTTCCTCCTTCCTACTATTGACCTGAGCACTAAGGACTCAACCTTCAGGACATTCGAGAATGGAAGACAAATACGAATCAGATATCTGTGATACGTAGTCACAGTTTCCTAAGCAGATCCCCTAGAAACTTCTCAGCCAGTGGGCTTTGAGGTCTTGTCCCCGTTTCAGGTAGATCTCCTGGAAATCCTTGTGTGACCGTGGAATCAGCTGCCAGCCAACCATGGGCTCTGTGCTGCTAGAGGCCAGAGGAAAGAGCAATAAAAGTGGAGCTGGTCTGCTGAGCAAAGGCTTTCTTTTTTTTTTTTTTTTTAAAGCAGGAGACTGAGGAGTAGGGGAGGGGGGATTTGATTAAAGGAAGAAAACCTTCTGTGACCAGGGCAACCAGAAGGCCCCCAAAAGCCTGTGGGAGCTTTGGGGGAGAGGGATGAAGAAGTCCTGTAGATTTGTTACATCAAGATGTTAATGTTTTTAATCAAAGTTCCTAGGTGACCCTTAGGCAATTAACTCATGGTCCAGTTCTCCCTTTATGTGTCTTCAGCTGATTCTTCTCTTTTGTATTCTCTTTTCCTGATGAACAGTACTAAATTTGAGAAGTGGTTATAAGCTGCTCCATTCAGCATCAATTTAATCCTAGTGCTTAATTCATTTATTTCCCTTTTATAGCTGATTGAAAAAAAGGAGAAAGTTATTTCAATCAAGGATTTATCCTCTTGAGAGAAAAGGGAATAATTTAAATGCATGGTATCTCTAAAACCAGGGCAAGTAGCCTAATAAAATAATCCTCACCATATGAATGAATCCACATTTCATTTTCATTGCCAGCTATGCCTAACTGGAACTGATGCAGCTTTATAGATCAATATTCATTCAAGTGATTACAGAAAAATGGTTATAAAGGTGCCGTTTTAGCAAATTAAAATTTCAAGGGCATAATTACAAATGCCTCAATAATAGTAGGCATTTTTAGGATCACATGAATTTTAGAACAAGGCAAATTGACAGTTTGTAGTTAATCTTACAGGTTGATATCAAACCAACTTTGAACTGAAAATAAAAGTAGAGAGAAAAATAGGTAGGGAAGTATTTAATAACATGGCATTTAAACAGAAGAAGACATATTTTGTAGCTCAACTTGCTGTTTAACATTGTTCTTAAAATATTTCACAGTGTACTCTCCCTCTCCCGTCCAGTACTATTTAAATTCTTACTCGCCAATTAGTTTGTAGGAGATTAAGAGACATGGTTAATTGCGTATTATCAATGATTCATCAGGGCATGCACGTTTCGTTAATGAAAAGTGTCCTCTGGATATAGCCAGCACAGAGGTACTAAAAATTCACAGAAAATAGTACATTTTTATTGAATAAGACTGTCAAAAGCAGAGACTTTGCCAGCTAGACTGGATTTACAATGTCAGGAACTTCAGCTGAATTTCTAAGAGTTAAGTTTTCCAGAGGAGATGATACTCAGGCAAAGTGGAAATGCTCAGAATTAGAAAGAAAAAAAACTCTGTGGGTATCTACTGCTCTCTCTCCAGCATTTCTAGGGCACATGATGGCTAATCTGCTGGCTTCCAGGTGAATTCCTGTAGATGGTTCACTTTACAGCACTTTGGTCTTGTCAACTACAGAGCAAAACGGGCAGGAGGGATGAAGAATGAATCTTCTTGGTGAGAAGTGTCCTGCTTTTCATGACATTGCTCAGTGTGTTGTGAATACTTTTTCTAGGAACAGTGATAGATTTGCACACATGTACCCACACTCCTTCAACTGTCTTCCCTATTGCTAATAGAGATTTATGAGTTACGCTTTTCTAAGCCTTGGGAAGGTATTGGGACTACATTTTAGAAAGAAGCCCAGGATCAATCCAGACCTCAAAGGACCCTTGGTCTCGTTAGCACCTGACTATGAATAATCTATCCCTCCTGTAT
Organism: Balaenoptera musculus; assembly: GCF_009873245.2. NCBI lineage: Eukaryota > Metazoa > Chordata > Mammalia > Artiodactyla > Balaenopteridae > Balaenoptera > Balaenoptera musculus. The sequence goes on from NC_045802.1 coordinate 53,065,970, forward strand.
GCTCTCTTCCTTGGTGAAAAAATTAGTGATGTGCTCACCATTTCTCACTGTTAAATGGATGCGTCAGATTTAAAATTACTTTAACCAACCAAGGAATTGAGTTGGAATCTCAGAATCGGGTCTGAGGAGAAACGGGGTCCATGTAAGCAACCAGATTTGGGTAATAGCTGACTAAAGTTTAACAAGTCATGACCGTCCCCTCAATAATTCCAAATATATTAATGCTAGGGTGTTCTTGGTTGTGTTCTTAAAATAATTGCACTAATTGGTTTGATCATGCCAAATCCAAAGCTTAGGAATCCCAGGTGTCTGAAATTCAGGTGTCTGAAATATGGTCAATGAAATTATGAAAATAATGAAGTCACTGCTATTTAGTGAAAATATTATTAAACCTCATAATGAAACTGTCCTTTAATCATATTGAAATATATCACATTTTGGCCTGTAGCCTGTTTTGTTAAGTTTGACATATTTGCGTTACACAAATAGAAACTAAATAATTATTCAATGAAATAAATAGCGTACACCTGGTAATAGATATAATTTATTTTTCAGAACATTTTTCAGACTAGTTTAATCAGTACTCTTATTCAGTAGATTGTCTTTTATTAGCTTGCTATACCTTTTTCCTATTCTTAACCTTTCCTTTATTCTCACTCTAAATACTGTTTCTTCCAATATTTGAAAAGCATGAATATTCTGAGAATCTCTAGCCCAAGTATCTTCGGATAAAAAATATTGTTTTACCCAATTAGCATGCTAATATAGTAGCATTGCTAAAATTTTTGTGATTTCAGTAATAAACATTTTGCTGTTTATTTCTATTAATTATCTGTTCAAGAGTAAGGACTGTGACATCTGATCTCTTGAGTATGGTCCATGAGGCTGGGGTGGCTCTTCATTTCTGCTTCAGGCCATACCAGCTGCGAGCGAGGATGCTTGTCTTTCCTAAGTTTCTCAAAGAAAGCACCTCTCTGTGTTCTGGTGTAAGAAAGAAGAAGCAAGTAGTATGAACTTGCCCACTGGAGACAAACATTTTTAGTGATTTAACAAGATATACAGACTGTGGTTTCTGGTCTCAGAAACCATAAACTAGATGTGCATTCTTCAGATGATACATATAACGATATTTGCCACTGAATTATGAAAATGAGGGATTTGATAGTTAATGAAATGACATAGTCTTAATGAACCTGCCTTTTTAATCTTCCCTGAAAGCAGAAAAAAGGGAGGCACCAAACAGTATTTTTTTATGCTCATGTATTTTGTGGGTCACGAATTCAGAAGGGACACAGCAGAGATAGCTTGTTTCTGCTTTACCATGTCTGAGGTCTCAGCCAGGGAAGAGTTGAATAACTGGGCGTGAATCAAACCCCACTGGAGGCTACAACCATCTGGGGGCTTCTCCACTTATATGTCTGGCCCCTGGGCTGAGATGACTTGAAAGCTTGGCTCAGATTTTTCTACCAACCAGAGCCCAACACATGGGCTTTCCAAGTGACTTGAGCATGGTGGCCGCTGAGTAGTGAGACTTCTGAGGTGGTGGCTCTGGGCTTCTGAATGTACGTTCCAGCAAAAGAGACGGAAGCCACATGGCCTTTGCGACCTAGCCTTGGCAATCACATAGTGCCACTTCCGCTTATTCTGTTGCTCAAGCCTGTCAGAAAGCCACCCAGATTCAAGTGGAGAAGAACAGACCTCATCCCTTGGCCGGGGGGTGGTTCAAAGAATTCCAGCCATGCTTTAAAACAGCCAAAGGAGGAATGGTTTTCCTCTAACAAAGCCTTGTTCAAGTATTGTGGATAAGGCTGAGATCGGTTACTCCTTGCTTCCCTGTGGACTCTATTTCATGCGCATTCAGTTCTTCTCACTCAACATGTGGTAAATCCTTCCCCTACATGAGAACAGAAGGTGAAGAACTAAATTTTGCAGAGTTCTGACTGATCACATGTGTCATATTGACTCCCACTAAACTCATGTTAGCATTAACTGTGCCTAATCTATGCTGGGAGTAAAACTTCTTAGAACCCTTCAGGGGGGCTTCTTGCCAGAGTCAGATTTTGGAGAGGAGGTGACTTGACTGGCTCAGTTTTCTCTAAGACAATGCATCTCCGACCTGCTAAATGTGTCTGACCACCACTCCTAGAGAAAGTCTCTCAGAGATTCTCTCATAAGAGTTGATTTGAGTAAATTAGGATCTACATATATCGCACCAATGTTTTCTTAGGTCAGTCTCCCAAGGCAATAGAAATAAACAGTAAATTAGGATCTAGAGGATAAAAAGGAACTCAGACTTCTGTTTCTGTGATAAATATTGATCAATATTAGAAAAAGAGATTTATGAAGAGCTAAATTGTCAAGTGCTTTATAAGAAGATGTGGGACCTTCCAAGGAAAGGAATACAGTCTTTGTCCTTAAATAAATTTACCATCTTATGTGAAAGGTAGACAAGCAGATGCACCCTCTCAAAAATGCACGGCTGTTGCTACCGTATATTTGCAATATGTAAAGCTACCCATAGTATGTAAACATGGAACTAGGTACAGAATGCATGAAAGATGGGAGCCAGGTGATATTAAAAAGGAATGCTCAATGGTGAAGGTGAATCTGAAGGGGAGGAATCAGGTTCCATGGTGATGAGGTAGAGAAATCACAGTAGGAGGAAGATCCAGTGGTCTCTCTAGGTTTTAGAAAGGGTGAGATATTTTGAAAGTCCACTTTCAGAGATGTGTGCTTTTTGACCAAAATGAACCTTTGAGTCTAATTCTAACTGCTTGGAAATATTTCCTACATAATATATTTTCTTCCCCCAACCCACACCTTCTTCCAGCTACCAAGCCATAGATTTCATCAAAGCAAGGCTCACGTTCCGCTAGCCTTGGTGTATTCTGCAGAATCCAGGATGTGCCAGTTATATTTTAATGGAATCGGATTACCTTGAGCCGGCCTAGCCCTTGACATCTCATGACCAGCCCACACCTTCTTAGGCCTGTTTCCTGAGTTCCCCAGAAGTGCCCTGGGGATATTCTTAGACCTGTTTTAAAATCTGAAGACTTTGCATAAAACAATACTGTTTCTTTGGAAGTCTACACAGCTGTTTTTATTGAGCAGTCATATTATGCTGGTTATGCTTTATTATTTTGGAGGCATATCAATCTTTGTTGAATGAGCCCACGGCCTAAGCCAAACTTTTTGGAAAAAGTAGAAAAATAAAGTCCCAATGGATGTTATTTTTTCCTCGTGGAAGGAAGAATCTGAAAGTCAGATATACATATCTGCTTTCAAAGTATTCATAAGAATTTGTAAGAGAGGCCTCACCCAGGTTGTATAATTATTTCTCTCTCTCCCCACTTGATACATTTTTGTTTTTAGCATTTTCTTTTCTCATCTCCTGTGGAAACAGTTCTAGGTTTCAAGGCCTGCTGCTGCTTCTTGTGCAAGTGCATCTCGTACATTTCAAATCCAAGGGCCTTAGTCATTGTCATGAAGCCAAAGGGAATGAAAATGCACCCATCACAGTGGTTCACAGGGAGGACTGGCCCACAGAAGCCCAACTGGCTGCCAAGGCCGGTTCAAGACTCTTTTCGCCAAGATGTTGCTGCTGCTACCAATCCCCTGCTGGCTCCTTGGAATAAAGCCCAGAAAGGACAAGTTAGTTTGGGACCTGGTGGTGTTATCAGAAAAGCCCTAACACCAAAGACTCTAACTCTGACACTTAGAATCCTTACAATAGAGTCAAAACAAAACAGAAAGTGATCCTGTTCTTGTAATCTTAGCTCTGCCCAGGTCACCATCTAGCCTGGCTGGTTTTGTTGATGGCAGCATAATGTGACACTGATTCCAAAGGTGGAACCGTCTCCAGGACCAGGGAGTGGTGGATTATATAACCAACCTGGGGTAGTGTCAGGTTTATCAGAGGCTGATAACTTAACATCTCACAGCTACTTGTTTTGCCAGAAACATTTGGAGAGATCTTGTTTTTCTCTGTAAGGCAGAGTAAAATGGTTTGAAATTCTACACAGTCAAATGAATACACAGTTTGTTACGATTTATTTTCCATGTCAAATCTATGGTTCATTTAAAAACACATTCCTTAATAATCTTTTTTCCAGCTGTGCATCTACTCTTTGTCAAGGCTGGTGGATGGTGCAGGAAACAATATGTGTAATAAGACCCCTAGAATGCTGGGAATCACAGGGGAGACAAAGTATCCATACATGGGTGAATTAGCAAGTAGAAAGTGATTCTAAGTAATGTAACCTCAACACATACAGGCAAAAGAAGACAAGGTGCTAAATATATAAGCAGCAAAACATATATATGTATATTTTTAATAAGTAATAAAATCATTTATTTGAGATACAGAGAAACATCAAACAATCTAGCAATCAACACCTAGGACTGAGAGTGTTTAGTTCTATGACTCCCTCTGGAAAGGATCTGGGGTTCAGGTGTGTCTAAAAGGAAGCAGTTATTAAAGATGTCTTTCATTCTTTATCCCACCTCAACCCACTTATCTGTGTTATGGCTTAAGGATGTTATTGACAAAGGTGAAGTAGGAGAGAGAGGAAAGAGTAGCTCATTAAGAGGAATTTGCCCAGATCTAGTCCCAAAGAGCCTGGAAGATCCTGCATTTACCAAGGTTTTTCACTAATTCAAAGGACTCGGGGAGATCTAATCTCGATCTAGGCTCAAGTGAAAATCTAAAGTGACCTACGTCCTTACTTCTCTACACCGTCCTCCTGGCAGGGGGCCAGAGCCAGCCCTATGGCTGCATGTTTTTCAGGATATATGCATGTAGGGGATGATTGAGTTAGAAATTATAAAATTATTTTGACCTTAAATAAAACCTTGTATTATATTATTATTAATAATAGTGATATATAGGTAGAGAGCTTCATCATTTTTTAAGACATTATCACTTCTATGGCCAAACAATTTTTCAAAGTAGATAAAACATTATCCCCATTTCATGGAGCAATTCACTGAGGCTCTAAAAAGATAAGTAATTTACGCAAGATAAATTAGAAAGTGAGTAGCCCAATGCACTTTCCATTTAAGGATGTTTGTGACTCCTTAAAATGTGTTCCTTGGAACACTAGCCATGTTAGGCAGCATAACGACCCTTCAAAGATATCCATATCCTAATCCTTGGAGCCTGTGAATGTGTTGATTTACATTGAAAGGGTAGTGATTATTGCAGATGGAATTAAGGTTGCTAATCAGCTGACCCCAAAATAGGGAGATTATCATGGACTACCTGAGTGGGCCCAATATAATCACAAGGGTCCTTCAAAGTGGAAGAGGAAGGCTGAAGAGGTCAGAATGGTGCAAACATGAGAAGGACTTGACCTGCTGTTAATGGCTTTGACAATGGAGAGATGGGGCCATGAACTAAGGAATGCAGGTGGCTCTAGATGTTGGAAACAAGGCGTGGAAATATACTCTCTCCTAGAACTTCCAGAAAGGAATGCTGACACCCTGATTTTAGCCTAGTGAGACTAAATACTCTCAATCCTAAGTTTTGATTCCTAAATTGATTGATGTTTCCCTGTATCTCAAATAAATGATTTTATTACTTATGAAAATGTTGTTTTTTGTTTTTGTTTTTGTTTTTTTTTTGCTGTTTATATATTTGGCACCTTGTCTTCCTTTGCCTTTTAGCTGAGTGTCAGACTCCTAACCTACAGATCTGTAAGGTAATATATTTGTGTTGTTTTAAACCACTCACTTTGTGGTAATTTGTTATAGCAGCAACAGGATACTAATATACTAGTGCTATCACATGTTTTATTAAGAAACGGTTTCTAAGACGATGGTATGCTGGTAAATGTTTAAGAACCAGCTCTCTAGGAAAAACAAACAAACAAACACCCTATTAGTGCTGTCAGTTTCTATGTTGTAAATGCTCCCACCATGGCTAATTTCAAACTCCCAGTGATATCTCAGAGTTGGGAAGAGAGGCCCACATCTCTCATGAGCTGGTACCAGCTAGCTGCAACAGGCTACTGGAGTAAGTTTAAGAAACCGCATATTTAGCCCTTTTGGAATTTCACTGTGCACATTAGATTTATTAGCGGTAGCTCTTCAGATAAGAAGTCTGCTTAATTCTACTTAACTCAGCATTCCAAACTCATTTGACAACATTCTTTCTCCAGAATGGTAGACCTTATGTGAAAACTTGGAAAGTCGGTGATGAAGTAGTATCAGCCACTCCATCTACTATCTCCCAACCCAGATTTTTTACACTCTACCAAAACATGTACCCAATTCGTGAATACATTTTACTTTGTTCTTATTATCCATCTCATAATAATTGCAAAATATGAGTCTAGGGGTAATAACATAGGAGAAACCAAGCCAGGGATAGGTATTTCTGGCTAACCCTCATCACTGACTACCCACTTTGCAGGGCGAAACAAGTAGCAGCAAGCAGCTGATGAAAAAAATGATCTCTATTGACATCAAAGATTTACTGACAGAGCATCTCTTCTCTTCTACCGTGATCAATTCAAGTTGTCAACCGAGTGAGGGTCACAGTGCTTCAAAGAGACCAGCTTTTGAGTGCTGGGTGTTAGTGTAATAGGATAAAAGACATTTGCCCTGTGACTACTACTTGGTATAATTCCCTCTCATAGGCTTTTCAGAAGCTTGGGGGAATCTTTTGATAATGATTTAATTTTTCTCTTGAGCTTGTTAACTCTGCTTATTAGTGGCATAAGGGTAGGGGGTGGGGTGCTTTAATCTTGCTAATTAACTGCATTTCTGTCTCTTCCTGTTTAGATTATTTCTTTTGGATGACTCAGTCTCTTTAGGGTAAATGTTCAGTCTTTCAGACTTCTCAACCGTTTCCCTTCTCTTCCCCAAGATGGTGTCATATGTCTCAATGTTGGGGGTCGGGGGAGATCGTGTAATCCCGTGGCAGCGGGCAAGTGGAGCATCTAGGAATGCAGGTCCTTGTTCTGGGCGCTGTTCTCAGGCTCTGTGGTGAGGGAGTTAGTCTGTGCTGGCCCCCTGGGGTCTGCTGACATGTCCCTGCTCCATGTGGTTTCTGGAAAAATCATGTTGATATCCACACCTGATGTTTGTGGGCCCAGCCATTTGCCTGCAGTCTCTAGTCTCTATGCTCTGCTGCCCTTGCTTCCAACCCAGACTCCCGCCAGACTTCTCGACACTTCCGTGTGCTCTCTTTGCAGCTTATAGGATCCAGGCATGTCCCATGCTGAAAAGTGCTCCTTCAGGCTCTCAAGGGACATCTCTCCGCTTGCTGCATCATCATACTGGTGGCATATTGGATGAGACACAGAGACAAATCCATCAAGTTAAATCAAATTCTCCATCCTTCAAATTATACCAGAGAAAGTGGGTCATTAACTCATGTTCTTGGATCTTCCAAGATGTTAAGGGGTGGTAGGGATTAGACACTTAGGAATCTGGTTCTGCCATTATTGCCTAACTCTTCTCCACTTTTTTATACTCTACCATGCTCATCAAGTGGCTTTGCATTGCACTTTCTTTCTGATTGAAACACTTCTTAGGCCTCATCTATTTCGCTAAGCCTCATGTCTTAGCCTTCATGGGTGCCAGAGATATCCTCTCTGTACAAGGGAAAAAACTCTAAAATATGCATTAGCCAGGTGTGGTTTTTCATATAAGGAATCATGGAAAAACTAGGAAGTAAGGATTATCTAGGAGGACAGCACAGTGACTTAATATCCTGGCTATTCCCATTATACCTGCCAATAGAACTGTGCTAATGAAGATGTAGCGGTCTCCCTGACCCCCATTATGATATCACTTAAGAATTTCAGTAAATCCCAGTTGAATTTTATACCTGATTGTGTATATTAATTTGATGCATCCATAGGCGCTAAAGTGGTATGATCCTAGCGGACACCAGTATTCTTAATGAGCTTTTAATAGACTCAGAAGAAAGAATGTCTTTATTTTCCAAATGAAAGTCTTCCCCCACCATTCCACTAGTAATTTGTATTTTGTTCTATTAGCACGTATTACACCATAGTGTAATTAGTTGTTTCCATATCTTCTTTTCCCTCCCCCAACATTTCTCCACAGGAGGCAGAATCTTGTGATATTTATGTTTCTGTATCTTTCATGTATGTATCTCAAGTACTGTGCCTGGGACACGTAACTGCTCAATCTATGAATGGATCAAGTGATTTGCTAAGCAACCTTTCAGCAAATAGGCAGCAGAGAAAAAAATCTTGTTTCATCATCAGTGTCAGGTCTCTGGTGAAGGCATGTCACCCAGCACAGAAACTATCTCATGAGAAGTAAATCATAGCAGATTGAAAACTTCACTTTAAAAAATGGACCATATTCATCAAGTTTGACAATGTACATTGACTGTGTGAATACGAAATATCCAACCAATTGTGAATATTGAATTGGGCTCTAGAGCAATATTTTCATGACAAAATAAGCATAATTGGAATAAGCAGAGCGTATCTAGGTATGTTCTATCAACATCATTGTTATTGCTGTTGTTATTACTACAGGATGTACTGCTATTAGCTCCAATCAATATTTCTTTTTAAAATTTAAACTATTAAACTATTTAAACTATTCTATTAAATTTTAAATTAAAAATGAACACCTATTTATTATACAAAAACTTAGCACAGGTAGGTTGCAAAAAATAATCAATATACTATATGAAGACAATCACCATTAATAGTTTGGTCTATACATTTGTTTCTTTAAAAAAATGACATCATGCTGTATTTACTATTTTACAGAGTGCTTTTGGTGTGGCTTAATAATAATAATATTTTGACATCTTTTACATAGTTTTCTTTTTCTGTTCTAAATGCTAAATTCTACTGACTTTAGTATATCTTGCTTTCAATTTTATGAGGTGTTAGAATATTTTTTTTTCTCCTGGTAAAGAAAGCATTTGGCTTTATTTAGCAGGATTTTCTTTCCATTATGTCCGAACAATCTTTTGTGCTTTTAGGGATTCCTTCTTTTTTAAACATGAGAAATGATTTTTACTGGGCTATGCAATTGATTAATCAATTATGCCCTGGGCCTGGCTTTGAGTCATAGGCTCAAGCATAACTGTTAGACCCACATTCTGCCATCGGATTGTCTTCATGCTGTTGGAACACATTAGCCAATTCTAGTGTCTGTTGTCCTGAATATAAATGTAAGCTAATTTGTTTAAAATATGAACAGAGCTCATGCTGGGGCTTCAAGTAAAGAAAGCTTTTAGGCTGTAAACATGCTCTTCAGAAGTGTGAGTGTCCAGGAGTGTAGAACTGGTTCTGCTCAATACATGAACCCTAAATGGCTTCGGCCCATCCATCCAAAAGGTTGCATAGATGTAGGCATTTCTCAAGTAGGAAATATCTGTGTCTCAGACCAAATTGATTTTCCTGGAGGCTAGACTGAGAATTTAAACCAAAATAGAACAACAAAAAGTATTCCTAGTACACTGTAATATTGTAAGAAAACAGTTGCCATTTATTTGTAATCTGAGATAAATATCACAAACTGAGCCAAAGAGGACGATTGTATTTTGTGTAGAAAGGGGCTATAAGCGCATTAGTGAGAAAAACCAAGGTAAGTGGGTGAGCGCGGGGAAATTTTTGGGGGGGAGCGGATAACAATAAGCTCTTCATCAGGGCACTCTATATAAACTATATTAATTCTATACACATTCTTCAGTACACCATAAAGTGCTACATAACCTCTATCTGCGAAAATATTCTGGTAACATCTTTTGGCTTGGTTTGGTTACTATGTGAGTTCAAAGATAATAACATTGCATTTATTTAAGCATCCTGTATAATTAATCTGGCTATCAGAAATATCTCTTTTTATAGTCTAATATAGTTAGAGCTAGGGAAATCATCAATTGACAGTGAGTACATTTTACTATCACTATCTTGGAAGCGAATTTGTATTCCTTTTAATATCGAAATTGGGAACTTGCAGTAGAACAATATAATCTTTGAGTAGCATAACAGGTCGCACAATTCAGTATAATCGGAGGTCAAAGATTGTTTGGGAATGGAAAGCAAAATACAAAATGACTAGTTGCTTAGGAGTGTTTTCTAATTTTTCTACAAAGAGTATTGATAGGATAATACAAACTTTGTAAAAAATATCTTCTGTGAATTAGGTTTTCCTATAAAACAGTTAAGTACACTTGACACTACATTTTTGCGTGTGTGCGTGTGTGAATGTGCTAGGTCACCACGCAATGCAATTTTCAATGTCTTCTGAGAAACAAGCTCATAAGGAGTTGGGCCAAATTCTGGGGTGAATTATTCATGGAAAGTGACATCTGCAAAGTTCAGTATCTAATAAAAACACAAGGCAAATAAGTAAATGTTTCCTTTCCTTACGGACATTGTTTTTTTTTTTGGTATGAGACAGATGTTATTACGTTACCTTATTCTAAATGACTACTACAGCGTGAAGGACGAAAACAGCATTTTACTTTTTATGTTTATAAAGTGAAGTGATATAATTTAATTTGCCCATTTTAAATAAAAGACATTTTAATAGTCCGGTAAAGTAGGATTCTGTTAATTAATGGAGAGTGTTGCAGAAATAGAAGATATTTCTGGTTATCGCTGCTGTAGGCAAAGATTTACTAATAGCTTTAAGAAAATAATTCTAAATGACCATGATTATATTTGTTGAGTGTAGAGTGGGTGCATTGGGCTCATTGAGGTCTAAGTTCCATTGTGCTTTAAAATTCTCTTTGGAATTATTACTCAATGAAGTTTAGCATTTGCCAAGTTGTTTGAGAGGAACAATTTTCTAGTTTTTCTTCAACATTGCTGAAACAGAGTGTTTATACTATTTTAAAGTCCTTAAATTACAAACGATCTGTTGTCCCATTTGTGCAAGTGAATGCACAAAAATACACGAGAATATTTGCTGCAAATTAAACTATTACGTACATATATACATATATATATATTTTTACACAAAGTTAACCATGTTTCAGCTATGAGAAATTGAAATGTAGACTTTTACTGAGTTTAAGTAGCATGGCAGAAATGACCCAAAGTGGTAGGACAATTTCTAGAAAGTCTCAGTGTAGACGTTAAGACATGCAGGCTTTGGCACACTGGCCCTTAAGACCGAAGGTGAGCCCGGGGAAAAAAATAGTTTGCTTTCAAATGTTCCATTCCGGCAAGCTCAGCACTCACCTCTGATTAGAGGGCTGGAAACAGACTGTGTTCTAGTGAACATTTAAATTCCATCCAGCGACTATTGTCAACAAGGTCACCAGAAGGGTTTTGGGAGATTGGGACTTGGCCACAGGCTGTAGAAAGAAAGAGTTAGAAACTAAGGATGAGCTAGAAGGCAGTTTCGGGGTTATGTTATAAGGAAACTTCACTGATTCTGTCAACAAATAGCTGTTGAAGAGCTGCAAAGTAGAAGACAATTGTGCTATGTCCTGTGGAGGGTCTAACCATGCTGTCCGATGTGCAGCTACTAGTCAAATGTGACTATTTAAATTTTAATTTTAATAAATTGAAATAAATAAAATTAAAGTTCAGTTCCTCAGTCGTGAAAGCTCATTTCATGTGCTGATAGCCACACGTGGCTAGTGGCTACCATACTGAACAGTGTGGATAAAAACATCTACACCATCACAGAGGATTCTACAGGAAGTGCTGGGGAACAGCCAAAGACATGGTCCTGGTGCTGTCCATGTTGGTAGTCCATTTGCAGAGATTATGTAAACAAATAGCTTCAAGCAGTGTTAATTCTGAGCAATTTGGGAAGTAAAGACAAGACACCTGAATAAGGTCAGAGGAGGAAAGATCAAATCACAAAGAGTACTCAGAAGAGAGTTTCAGAAAAAGGAGAATTTGAAGTCGGAACTGAAGAAAGAGTGTGAGTTTAGCAGCCAAAGATAAATCAAAACATTCTGTACACAAAGGAAGACAGGAGTCCAAGTGCGGAAAAGGATGGCAAGCAGGCTGTGTAAAGAGACCATGAGAGATGTGGGCACCCGAAGCCATTGGAGTTCTGGCTCTGAAAGGCCTTGAGGGCTAAGAGTTTGGACTTTTTCCTAAAGGGATGGAGAAACCACTAGAACTTTTGAATGGGAAATGTGATCCAAGTATTATTTCAGGAAGCTATTTCTGGCAGCAATGTGCAGACTGGATCGGGTGGAGAGAGAAGGTGACAAACCACATTAATGCATATTGAAAATAGGCCACATGTGCAACCGTAAGGACCTGAACTTGAGTATCAGCAGTTCACTCTGGACACATATTACAGTGAATCTTGATTAAAATAAGCTTATTTTGTAACAGCATTATTAGAAATCCAGGTGTCTCTATATTTCCCTAAATGACTAACTTCTGTATACCTCTCTTTCATTATCTTCATGGTCAGAAGGATGCAGGTTCCTCAAGATTCATAGCAGGATGATAGGAGGGACCAAGGACAAGTTGGTAAGATCAGTGGGATAAATGAAAGGGATGGAAGTAAGTCAGCCTGAAGAGAAAAATAGAATCCAACAATTTTAGAGTGAGATTGACTAGAGAAATCCAGAGAGCCAAAATCTTCCTCTTAATCACATCTGCCCCCAGGGCTAGTTCCGCTTACACAGTGGTACAGAGGAGCCGCTTGTACTGGTATGGCTTCTCAATTTTGCTGTCAATGAAGTCTCATGGTGGGAGTATTTACACCACGGAAATTGACAAATGCTACAAATCAGGGCTGCTCCCACCCCAAGCTGTGCCCACAGAGCTGTGTTACCACTGTGTCCTCAGGATCCACACAGATAAGCTTGATGTGTTCTTTTAAGCTTGATCTGTTCTTTAAAAGACAAGACCGAAACCAAAGACACTGTTGTACCTGAGCTGTCATACGAAGGGCAGGGAGACTGGTTCTTCCCACCTAGAGCTGATAATTCTCAGCACACACATGATCTATAGTGTTTTGTAATGTCGTGTACGTCTTAAGCTACATATGAAAATACCTCAAGTGTACTAAGTGTTTAAGGTTTATTTTTCCTTTCTTGCTGTGTCATGGAGCTGTTCAGGAGTCACCCAAGAGAGTGCAGATTCCCTCTTCCTGGTTTCCTTGAACATACTTTATGTAGCTTGACCAGTGATTTGTGGACAGGAAAGCTGTCTGCATAGTTACACTCTTACTAATTGATGTGTATAGCTCGTCTCCCTTTAAGTTTAGAGAATATACTCCTTTTTTTTCTTTTCTCTCTTTTAAAGGGCTTAGGCCCCTCTGTAACTGTGTACTTTTCTTACTGCAGCAGTAGTGAGAATGCCTGTGATCGCTACTATTTTGCTGTAACTACTGGCTGCCATTGGTTGAGTACTTATTATGTTCCCAGTATTATCCTAAGCCACCATCTCATTTAATCCTCACCACCATCCTTTTAGTTAGAAACTATTATGTTCATTTGCCAGTTGAAGAAATGGGATCAGAGAGGTTAAGACACATGCCCAAAGTCACATAAGTGTTTGATCTGTGATGTCAGTTCGAATCTCTCAGACCCTTCACCACTAAGCTGTTGCATGGAGAAAAACTCTTTCTTGGCAGTGATAAGGGCTATCAGGAGCCCTGTGGAGTAAAGAATGACAGCCTCAAGGGCTCTGGCAACCAGGAAGGAGGGGCGCAGAAGTGAAACCTTGTTTTAGAGATCTCACATCCTCTGAAACCTCACAGGTAATGAGTGGATTTGGTGCTTTTAATAAAATGGCACTGAGAATTGCCTGACTGAGTCAGGGTCCCCAGATTGAGAAAATCTATGACCAAATCTTTCCAAGTCTTGCCTCATTCCAAAGCTCTCATATTTAAAACAACAACAACAATAACAAACCGTTCAGGAGTTTCTGAGATTTGTAAGTAGGAAAATAATTACTTTTGAGATGTCACCTACACCTAGAGCTGTGGGGAAAAAAAGCACTTTGTGAATACCTAGAATGCTGCAGAATGGGGAAATGACTAGGGTCAAAAACACACAAAACAAGCTTGCAAAAGGACCCAATTACAATAGCAAATAAGGTTTGTGGAACTGATGCCTTTTCATGAATTGGTGTGTAACGTCGTGGCAAAGCCATCTGCTTTTATAATGTCATGTTTGTGTATGTTCACACTTACGCACGGACATGCATCTATTATAGTAACTCCGTAAAATACCCAGAGGGTAGGGAAATTCCTGCCTAGACTTGGGTTTTTAGACATGCTTCCTTTATTCTCAATACCCGTGCACATGAGAAACTGCAGCTCGAGCAAAGACTTGGCAGGCAGAGCCCGTTCACTGTTTTCTTAAACGCTCTTCCTTTCTCTTCAGTGGTACCTATTTTGGGGGCACTAAGCAGCCTCACACTCGCCTCTCAGGCTTCCGAGGGGTATTGAAGACTTGTTTGGAGCACATAATTTATGCTGAGCTGAAAAAGCCGAGACTGTAATGGTGCCCAGAGAAGCCAAGTTTTCTGAAGCCCAAGATCACATTAATATGCAGTATTTCATTTACAACCCCCTTCTAAGTAGGTTTGAGAGGATAATGCCTTGTTTGAATAATAATATGCCACATTTTACCATTCAAAGTGCTTTCACATAAATCCTCCATCTCATTTTATTTTTGAAACAATGAGGGAGATAAGGCCAGGATGATTACCTACAGGCAATCAGAAGCTCAGAAAGGTCAAGTGATTTACTCAAAGTCACATTGCAAGTTCTCAGCAAAACCGAGATTAGAAGCTGTGAGTCTTCATTCCCAGCGTAGCTGGGGCTTTTTACAAGAATGTTAGTGCCTGTAGCTTCATTGGTAGAATACTGAAATTCTCAGGCACAGCCTTTTGCCTCTAAGCGTTCTTCTCTATAGTTTGCTTTTAGTATCGTTTAGATTTTGTGGCCTTATAAGATGGCAGGGAATTTTGAATAAAAGTTTATAATTTAAACTTTGGACTTTAAAATCTGACCTGAAAGCATATCAATTTCTTAATCTAAATTTGCAAAATTGGATACAAGTTACATATAATGACAGTGATTTTTGCTGTTTTTCATCCTTATATTGAATCATAGGCGGGGTTGTGAGTTTTATGTGAGACAATTCATGGGAAAGCATTTGGTACTCTCTAAAGCAGTGAATAAGGAGAGCTGACATAGGTGCTCTTAGGGTCAGAAGTTGATTCATTTAGTTTGTAATTTTAGTAGTTTCAACTAGTTAGAAGGAGAATTTTGACTTGTTCACACACCCCTTTTCATTCAAACATACCTTTAAATACCTGTGTATTATTTTGCATAATGTATAAACATGTTATATATGTGTATAGCTGTATATAAGCTAGAGGTTTTTAGTGTAGAACTTTTTTCTTATAGTTTTTTGCTTGTGATCCCTTTTCTCTCTTCTCATATTCCTCTTCCCTCCCATCCAGTGACCCATAAAAATATTATATTCATTCATCTTTTATATATCTTACCATGTCTAGGTAATTGCAAAAATATATATACAGATATACATACATGCACACATAAATATATATGTAATACATACATACATATATATACACACACACCTATGCATATGCATAATGGGGATATTTTTTATCAAGAGATTATATCATAGAACTTTTCTGCAATTTACTTGCTTACTTACCAATACCACATGAAAATACTTGTACCCTATCCAATGGTCTACTTCTATTTTCTTATCTCTAGTGGCTGCATAATATTCCACGGTAGGGTTACACCACATGGATTCAACCATTCACTTATAAGCAGACTTTCATTTGTTTCCACTTAGTTTTCTTTTTATCTCTTGAAACAATCCTAAGTGAAATATATTCAAACAATGTTGCATGAAATCCTTATGTAGTATATATATATATTTTTTTTTTTTCTATAGGATGACCAGAGAAGGAATTTTGGATTGAAGAGTATTTTTAACTTAACAGATTTTGCACATTGTTTCCAACACTGTGGGAGGGGTTCCCTTTTTTTATTCAAATCGTATTATTTCCTTTTATCCAAATCTATAAAAAGTGTTCTTATTTCTAACTTCTGCTAGTTTGAGGGCAAATTGATAAAGTGATATATTTTTGTCCCATCCCTGACTGTTAGTGAAATTGAGCATCTTTTCATACGATTGTTAGTCATCTGGATTTGCTCTTCCATGAGCTGTCTACAGTTATCTCATTCGTATAACTCAATAGTTCTTTTTTCTTTTATTGGTAATATCTACCTACTTGTCATCTGCCTATCTATCTATCACAGTGAACATTATGTATTTGCCCTTTATTATTTGATTGAAAACTATTTTTTTCTATTCTAGGTTGGTCCTTTAACTCTGATACCCTCTGCCAATTTAGTTTTTCTAAAGTACAGCATGTCCATCTTTTCTCTTAACTTTTGTTTCCTGTGTTGCTTAAAATTGCACATGAGGTCTTCTAGATCTTCTTCAAGTATTTTTTTTAATCAATGTATTATTTACTATTGTCTTTAATCCATCTGAATTAAATGCTGCTAGATTGATTTTCTTTCTCTGTGTCATTGCTAGTGATTAAATAATCCATTCTTTTCCCAATGAATTAAACTACTACTTTGTCTTTATCAAATTCCCATATGTACTGGAATTCTCTCATTTAATTCTCTGATATGTAGTTCTTGCTGTTGTTGTTTTTAGCTTCTTAAAACTGATAGAAAACGTATCCCTTAATTCGTAGTCTGGCACCATAATCTGCCTGATGGTAACTCCTGGAATTCCTAGTATAGTTTGTAATAAATAGTAAAATATCTCAAGGGGCTGCTCTCAAAATGCAAAAGCCATCAATTAAAGGCATTCTGTGACAATTACCTGACATTCAGAGGAAAAGGAAGGCATTACAACACACAAATGTAAAGTAGAGGATTAACGTCACAAACAGCCCAAGGGCAGGGAAGTATGAGGAGCCTGCCACTGGCCACATGTTTCATGACTATGAGCACGATGGCAGTGACCATGTTATTGTCAGTGAAGACAGGGGTGTGAAGGTATGTGTCGTGCTCGACACGAGTTGGATGGCATCGTTCTTTCGGTTCATGAGTTTTGACCACGTCAATCTTCATGATTGTTTAAGCTCAGTTGTGCAACTGGTGTCAGCTCTGAGACTGGTGTCATAGTAACAGATTTACAATGACAGTAGACTCAAACTGTATCTTTGTCAGCAAAGATTTGACAGTGTTGGAATATCCTTGCATATATCAAAGAAAGGCAGGCTAGATGAGAACATAACTGCAAATGAAAAGCCCACATTCCAATGCTGTTGATTACTTAAATGAAATTATTTTCTTACTACTGAATTCTTCCCTTGGCCATGGATTTAAAATTTTCATCAAAGTCTTGGGTGATAACGTTGAGGACAGGGTTATCACATACTCAGGTGACACAGAGCACTGAGGAATAATTCCATGACAGGTAGAAAAGTCAAGATTCAAAATCACCTCATTAGGTTATAATCAAATAGTGAAATTTACCTGGGATATCAGTAACATTCCTCATATCATCAAAAAAAAAAAAAAAAATCATGTAGGTAAACATTGCATTTGAGCACGGTCGCTAGGACCCAGAATAGATATTATGAGGTCTTTATGCTTTTATGTCATCTTTTTTAGCCACAAATGAGCTGTATATTCTGGCTAGAAATACCTAGGTAAATATAAAATTTCTCTACTTCGTTTTGAAAATAAGATTCAACCTCGGTACTCTAAGTATTGTATTGAAAGATATTTTTGTAAGTATTCTTGTTCCAAATCACTTGATGTCAGTTCAATTCAGTAAATGTGTGACAGCTGCCTACTATGACTCAAACACTACGGAATATTCCAGGAAAAAGGACGTGAGTAAGATGTTGTCTCTGACCTCAAGGAACTCAGATTCTAATGGGGAAGGCTGACCCGAAAAACACACAACATAAAGGTACTCACAGGAAGGGCACTGTGGTTACCTAGCTATCGGCTGTAAAAGTTGTTAATGGATTTTCATTTTCATTCATACTACTTTTACCTGAAAGATGTCCCTGGCTCCCTTTTAACTTTGCCATTTAAGAGTGAGGCAATGAGTTGTTACTCTCACATGCCCGTGGAGTCGTAAGTCCCACTTTCCTTGACTAATGGCTATAAAGCAGCAAGAGTTTCCTGACTAATTGGCATTTCAAAGAACAATAAGGATCATTTAAACATAACATGTTTATTTATAAAACTATCAACAAGTACAGGTTTGGTTTGTTTGACCCCCTAGTAATTGGCACTGATTTATAATAGAGTTAGGTTGCTCCAAATATTTTTGTTATTATTATTCCTATGGCAAAGAACCAAAGCAAACAAAGCACAAGGGTACAGTTGACCCTTGAACAATGGGGGTTAAGCCCTGCAGTCAAAAATTCGAGTATGCATAAAACTAAAAATAGAATTGCCATATGACCCAGCAATCCCACTCCTGGGCATATATCCAGACAAAACTCTAATTCAAAAAGATATATGCACTCGTATGTTCATAGCAGGACTATTCACAATAGCCGAGACATGGAAACAATCTAAATGTCCATCAACAGATGAATGGATAAAGAAGATGTGGTACATATATACAATGGAATATTACTCAGCCATGAAAAAGAATGAAATAATGTCATTTGCAGCAACACGGATGCAACTAGAAATTATCATACTAAGTGAAGTAAATCAGAAAGAGAAAGACAAATACTACATGATATCACTTATATGTGGAATCTAAAATATGACACAAATGAACCTATCTATGAAACAGAAACAGAATCAGGGACACACAGAATAGACTGGTGGTTGCCAAGGGAGAGGGGGTGGGAGAGGGTTGGATTGGGAATTTGGGATTAACAGATGCAAACTGGTATATATAGAATGGATAAACAACAAGGTCCTACTGTATAGCACAGGGAACTATATTCAATATCCTGGGATAAACCATAATGGAAAAGAATATGAAAAATAATGTATATATATGTATAACTGAGTCACTTTGCTGTCCAGCAGTAATTAACACAATATTGTAATTCAATTATACTTCAATAAAAAAATAAATTAAAAAAAGAAAAAAGAAAAAGATACCATTTAATAATAAAGGGATCATAAGAGAAAAAAAAAATTCGAGTATAACTTTACAGTCCTCCCTCCACATTGGAGGGTCTGCATTTGTGAATTCAACCAACTGTGGATTGTACTATAGTATGTATTTATTGAAAAAAATCTGCGTATAAGTAGACCCATGCAGTTCAAACTCGCGTTGTTCAAAGGTCCACTGTAATAGCAACATTATCTTCCTGGTGGAAGCAAGAGTATAAAAGAATACCTGTCCATTTGCCTTAATCTCCTTTCTAAAGGTAAATCCTACTCTCAATCAATCTCGTTTGGATTGGGAAATAACTTCCCTGTTGTTTAAAAAGCCCCACTTTCATTCACCTTTCTCAAACAGCGAAAGCCTAACAAAACCCTTTAGATTAGTATTTCCCCAATTGTTATTGTCAGAACAGTAAGTCTGAGAGAACTGAATGGTAAAGGGATCCAAAAAAGTTAGGAAAGCATTTCGTACTTTTTCCTCTCTTAGAATTTCACAATGCATATTATCATATTCAAGAAAGTTACTGGATTTAACCAAAGATGTTCCAAAATGATATGATCAAAGATCTTTGTACAAAAAACACCTATGAACATCCCTGGGAACTTGGAGGCTACTTTAGATAATAGAATATGGACATCTTGATAGAGTTTGATAACTAAAGTGATAAAAAGTTTGCTTGTATTACCTATTAGGTATTACCTATTGATTTGTACTGCTTTCAGAAGTTCAGCATTACTGCTATTGATGACATCCACCTAACCAGGGAGGAAATTATATAGGGAAAAGTCCTCAGAATTTGCAATGGGAAGAGGAAATGTGTGTGTGTGTTGGGTGGCGTGGAAATTGGGTGAGAGAATGTGAGAAAATATTGTAGTTGCGTTTTCCTTCACTTCTAGGGACTTCACTGTTTATAGAAATTAAAATAACACATGATATAATTAAAACCAACTTAAAGTATTCCTTTGGCAGATAATGTGGTTACAAACTTTTCAGACTCGTGAAAAATATATAGTGTCATTTTCAATAGGTCAGCAATCACTTCAGAAGGACGTTCAGGACCCTTAGATTCCTGGCAGTGGGTAAAAACCAGTGTCCCAGTTTTACAGATTAACAGGCACAGAGAGGTTAAGAGACTTGCCCAAGGCCACAGAGGAAGTAAGAGGCTGAATCTGGAATAACCTTTCTATTCTCCACTCCCAGAGGACATCACTAAACCAGCTTAGAATATTTGACATGGTCATCTGGTCTTTTTTTTCTTCCCAATGACCATGGAAAGCCTTTCTCGCTGATGTGGTCAACCCAGACCTTTTCTTTCTCAGCCTTCCCCAGGCTTGGCTCTCTGGACTTGCCGCAGCCGCCTGTATTTTCTCTGCTTGGTTTAGGAAGCCCCTTCTTCAGAGTTTCTGAATTGCTGGCCTTTTGGTGACATCTGAAGCAACCATCCTCTCTACCTGTAACCCACATCCCTGACCTCGGTGCTCAATGAACTTTTTATTTACATGCACAGTCAAATTAAATTTGCCTGGCCTTTGAAAACTTGCATCTGTTGAGTGTCTAATTTGTATTGCCATTTGTTCCACAGATGTGTAACAAGACAAATACCTGTCCAGGCTTACATGGGATTCAGAAATGCTTACGTTAATCATGCTAGTGGAAAGGGGTTAAGGGCTAGACAATAAATCAGCCTCCAAATGGTTTCACTTGGAAAGGCCTGGGAGAACAGGGTTATTTTTATCCTAGGATGCTTTTAATTTGAATCAAAAATGCTTTACCACATGTTCTGCCACAAGTTCAAAAGGATTGGTAACAAACATTTAATCTTTTTCTTCTCGGATTGGCGCTAAGCCCTCATCAAAAAGCGTATGCAGTCAAGCAGCTTATCTCCACTGAGCTGCTTCCCTTAATGTGTTCCTAATTATAATCGTATATATTGCTCACTGTGGCCGATTGAACAATATGGCAGTAATTTCTTTACAGGCCTCCCTGCTCTTTGAACTGTGAGTACAGAGGGCTAGAACAGAACCAGATCAATGGGATTTGAGTGCTGGCAAATCAAGCCAGATGCGATCTTTAGAGAATGAATCTCCAGCTGTTTCCCAGAAAGGAATTTCAACCGACAGCTGGGGACCTTATCATTATCATCATGATCATGATCATCACCATTCCCACAAAATAGACCCACGACTCTAGGAAATGTGCAACTATTCTCATCTCTTCTTAAATCACTACCCACCGTAGAGTCTCCTAAAGGCTTTGAAATGGAGACTGCGTAACACAGATAAGGCTGTGACTGATGATGTGGAATGGAAACATAATAATATTATATTGACACAATATATTTGTCAGTGCTGTGTGATATGTGGCTGAAAGCAATATCTAAAAGTCATTTTTCAAGTATCAAATGCTCACAACATTTCCGAGTGTTTGTAAGAGGGAGATAACCTAATCCTTGTTCCCTTGGTCAAAATGACATGTTATGGCTTTGTGTCCTCCACATTACTGTCACCAGGGCTTGTTTGAGGTAGCGTCCGATAACTGTTCCTGGGAGGAATGAGTTTTTGCTTAGTATTGAGTCTTGCACTGCATGGGAAGAAGGCAAGCTTAAAAAATCCAAAGGAAGTCGCCGTGACTGTGAAATGAGGCTTCCAATCTAAGAGAACTAATACATCAGTTTAAAATGATTATTATTTAAAATAATTTAAGAATCATTCAAGACAAAGGAAATATCCAATGGGAGTGGGACCCACAGGGTTTCCTACATGCAACTTTTAGAGTTGGCTGCCCTCTATGAAATGATTTATGCCTCCCTCCAAAGCCTACCTCAAAAGCCTGCTCTGGGGCTTCCCTGGTGGTGCAGCGGTTGAGAATCCGCCTGCCAATGCAGGGGACACGGGTTCGAGCCCTGGCCCGGGAAGATCCCACATGCCGCGGAGCAACTGGGCCCGTGAGCCACAACTACTGAGCCTGAGCGTCCGGAGCCTGTGCTCCGCAACAAGAGAGGCCACGATAGTGAGAGGCCTGCGCACCGCGATGAAGAGTGGCCCCCACTCGCCGCAACTAGAGAAAGCCCTCGCACAGAAATGAAGACCCAACACAGCCAAAAATAAATAAATAAATTTATTTAAAAAAAAACAAAAGCCTGCTCTGGTGCTCCCAATTCCTGCTCCTGGCCTCCCTTTCTCAGGACTTTCTGTGGATATCTCATTTCTGTTGGGTTACACCATTATATTTCCAGGAAGAACTTCAGAAAAGCCAGGATCAGTCAAATTAAACTCATTATAACCTGTTGTCACCTAAATGAGGTTGGTCAGGTAAAATACATACAGAGGACTATGAGGTGGGAAGTCAATGTCAGGAATACTTAGGGACTTCCAAGATATGAGCAAATGAGAACAAGACTAGCGATCTGTTTTTTTGGAACAGTGGCCAAAGAAGAGGAAATCTGAAAGAAGTAGAGAGGGGTAGTCATGGAGAAACCATCTACAAGGCTGTGTTCATATCTTGCTTAAAACTTTCTCCATTTTATTTCAGTTTGTATCTTTTTTCCAATAGCTTGTAAACTCCATGAAGACAGGAATCATCAATTCTACTTTGTTCATCACTTAATCTCATTACTTAATGCTTGAAACAAGCAAACACTAAATAAATATTTATTAACCTTTGTATCTTCAGTATATCATAGTAGGTGCTCCATAAATATTTGAAGAATATATAACTATAATTTTAGTTTGACTATCCTTAACTGAAAAATTCTTCTAGATTCTGATTCTCAAAAACAGACAAACAAACAGCCTTTAGGACCGAAAGTGTATTGTACAATTAGTCCTTCCATGTGGATTTTGGCACTGAGGGTAAAACAGTGTTTTAAATCTATTGCAAGACCTAGAGTGTGCAGGTGATGAATCAGGGAAGTTTAGTACTATTTGCTTAGCTGAACTAAAAATTCAAGGAAGTATATCACTTTACATAGGTGTAGAGGAACATAATTTATTTTAACCAGACAAATATATTGGTACATAAATAGTACCTGAATGTGATTTAAATCACATAATATGTCTTGAAGCTATTTTTTTCTTAGGTCACACAGATAGTAAACGTGAGTTGTTTGGAGCAGTGGTCTCCAACATTTTTTGATTAAAAACTGTTATGAGTTTTAAAAAATTGTGAGCATGCATCCCCTATATTCATAAGTTATACATGTACTTCTATTGATATTTAATCTATTTCTTCTTAGCTTTAGATAAAAATAAATTTAAATAGCAATTCAAATGGAATTTGTCCACAACCTAATGGCTCATCTTGCTCTGTCCTGGGTGTGAACACCCCACTTGGGAACAGACCACAGCTCTAGAGAAGTGGCTGGACAGTTGTGGATCTCATCATTCTCGATTTGTTCTCCTCTTTAGGACAACGTAGAGAGTTAGAAAAGGGCAGAAATGTGCCTTTGGCCATGCGGGGAGAATGCCAATGACCTGCCTGTGCAAGGGAGGGGACTAAATTGCTTACACAATCAAAAAAGCATGGGTTTTTGAAGCCTCTACAATGTCCGCCTCTTCTTGGCCAACACTTTAGTAAGTTTAGTAAGTATATCTCTGCAATAGGGTGGAGAGGACCAGTGCCTTCTGAAGAATATGTGAAATCATCACAACCTCACTTAAGTTTGTGCTTTGCAGAAAATTAAAAGTGAAACTACTTTCCACTATGAACCTATTACAGTGTTTTCCTGCTCCCAGGCCACAGGTCTGTGAGCAAATTTGAATTAAGTCTTGGATAAATTGTTCCTTCTGAGCGGGAAGGGCAGGTAATGTGATCAGGGATGGGTAAACAGAGGGCTTCAACTCTCTTCGTGTATTTTATTTCTGTGGATGGGTACAGAGATGATTGCTGCATATTCTTGTTTTATTATTGAATATCTTTTTTTTTTAAGTGGATAAAGAGGAATAGTAGATATTATCCTGGAAATATTTTAAGAAATTTAGTCCTCGAAGTGGGTTTACTGGAATGATTTAAATAATCAGGTATATAGGGATTGGAGACACTTAAATTACTCTGAAGTGACTTGTTGTAATGAGGCCCAACTTGATGGAGCATGTTGTTAGAGAATTTGGTCTTCTTCCTTTTAAGTCCAACTTTGGAAGGCTGAACACTGTGGTATTAAAAAAAAAAAGTTTAACTTCCTTTTAGGAGTGCATACCAGTACTTATAGCTTGTATAAATACTCTCTTTTATGCCAGTTGGATAGTCACTGGTTCTATAAAATCCTGCATTATAATTTTCATGGAAAACAAATCAATTCTAATTCAATTCAGCAATTACACATTGATCGCCTAAAATGTGCCAAACATAATACAGAACATGCATTTTACAGGAAAATTGGACTGCACTAAGATATGCAGTAAATCATCTGCAATTTTATGAAAAGGGAAGCCAAGCACGTTAATGGAGTTTGTTTTTATAAACATGAAGTGTTTGGGCATGTTTGATTTTTCAGTTGGGCTGCTCAGCCAAGCTTAGTTAACACCTTGTAAAAAGTGAGTTGCTTCTCATTTCCTTAATGGAAAGCGGTGAGAGTCAGAATCAAGATGCCTCCTATCAGCTGGAGACCTTCTGCAGCATTCCTTAAGCCTCTGAGGTTGGATCTAGGATGCAAATCCATCTGGATACTTGAGACCAGAATGTGTGTTTCTCCAGAGACTTAAAACTCTCTCCCCATCAATCTTAGACAAGTAAACTATATAAAAGCAGATCTTTGTTTCAAATTGCTAAGTTGGAATAAAGGTGCTATTGATAAGCTTTTACATCTTAATAATTTCTTGAAATATGTAGCTGGATCCTCATTTTTACAATCCATTTGGCCTTCAGTACATACCATATTTCTGCATCTGTGTGGATATCACTTTTCTCAGTAATATAATGTTAACTTAAGAATGTGATAAAACAGGAAACATGCTGGAACTTTTTCTTGTCCCGTGGCCTTAACAAGCCACAGCTGTATCAGCAGCTGGTCATTGAAGGAGCCTGGTCCGAGCCTCTCCCAGCATCCTTTTTCAACTAGATCAAAAGGCAATAGATGAGGCAAAAGGTTTTATCATCAAAGCCAATAGAAATCTGTGGGAACCAATATTTCCATTTAGATTGCTTTAGCCTCATCAGACTGAAAAGATTTTTCTCTAGTGAGAAGCCGTTGTTAAATCAGCCAATTTGAAAAGCTTTTTTATCCTCACAAATTTATCCTCACTGAGTTTGTCAAAGAAAAGGAGTACGATGTCAAAAAGTTTGTTCACCTCCCAACATTCTTTGCTAAGTTGTCAGCTTATTCTCTTACCAGTTATTTTAAAAGTTGTATTAAATACCTCTAGTGATTGCTTAGATAGCATTTTCACAGCAAATAGCTTGCCATAGATTTAATAAATGAACCTCAAACTTCTATTTCATTTGTAGGTAGAGCTAAGGAATAAGTACCATGAGGGAATAAATATTAATGGTTTCTAGAGAGAAGTCAAATAAACTTTGTTTCATTTGAAGCTGTTAAAAATAAATATCTTAATTCTTTCAGCTGACACTGTCTCAATGCAATTGCTTGCCCATCCCTACAGGCTAAGTTCAACTTATCATTCAATGGACTCACTAAGGCCATAGAGAAATGTTGCGAAATATTCTGTGTATTTTTTTTAATCTTTTTTAAAGACTTCATTTTCTTTAGAGAAGTTTTAGGTTCACATTAAAATCGAGAGAAAAGTACAGAGATATCCCACATACCCTCGGGTCCCACACACGCATAGCGCTTCCCCCATTATCAACAAACCCCCATATGGTACATTTGTTACAACTGATGAACCTACATTGACACATCATCAGCACCTATAGTACAGACATTAGGGTTCCCTCTTGGTGTTGTCCATTCTATGATTTTGGAGTTGATGGTTAGGATGTGGGGAAATTGGATCCCTTGGGCACCACTGAGGGGAATGTAAAATGGTGCACCTGCTGTGAAACATAATGTAGAAGTTCCTCAAAAAAAAAACCATAGAATCACCATATGATCTAGCAATTCCACTTCTAGGTATATAACCCAAAGAACTGAAAGCAGAGAGTCAGACATTTGTCCACCCACGTTTATAGCAGCATTATTCACAATAACCAAGGACTGCAAACAACCCAACTGTCTTATTAACAGATGAATGGGTACACAAAATGTGGTATATACGTATAATGGAATGTTATTCAGCCTTGAAGAGAAGGAAATTATGACACATGCTACAACATGGATAAACCTTGAGGATATTAAGTGAAATAAGTCAGTCATAAAAGGACAAATATGATATGATTTCACTTGTATGAGGGACCTACAGTAGCTTCATAGAGACAGAAATTAGAAGGGTTGTCAGAGGTTGGGAGGGAGGGGATAATAAGGAGTTATTGTTTAATGGGCACAGAACCTCATTTTTGTGAGATGAAAAGTGTTCTGTGGATGGATGGTGGTTATCGTAGCACAAAAATGTAAATGTACTTAATGCCACTGAACCGTACACATAACAATGGTTACAATGGTAAACCACAATTTTTTAAAGAGTAAAACAAAAAACTTTTATTTTTTTTCTATTGTAGTATACTTGACTTAAAATATTGTTAGTTTCAGGTGTACCACATAGTGATTCAATATTTTTATGGATTATACTCCATATAAAATTATTATAAAATATGGGCTATATTCCCTATGCTGTACATCACATCCTTGCAACTTATTTATTTTATACCTAGTCATTTGTACCTCTTAATCTCTTATACCTATCTTGCCCCTCCCCCGACTCCTCTCCTCTCTGGTAACTGCAAGTTTGTTCCCTCTATCTGTGAGTCTGTTTCTGTTTTGCCATATACATTCCTTTGTTTTATTTTTTATTTTTTAGCTGCTGTAGCTGCCTTTATTAATTTTTATTGAAGTTTTACAATGTTGTGTTAGTTTCTGCTGTACAGCAAAGTGAATCAGCCATACATACATCCCCTCTTTTTTGTATTTCCTTGCCATTTAGGTCACCACAGAGCACTGAGTAGAGTTCCCTGTGCTATACAGTAGGTTCTCATTAACTATCTATTTTATACATACTAGTGTATATATTTCAATCCCAATCTCCCAATTCATCCCATTCTCCCTTCCCCCCCCCCGATATCCACATGTCCATTCTCTACGTCTGTGTTTCTATTTCTGCTTTGCAGATAAGTTCATCTGTATCATCTTTCTAGATTCCACATATAAGCGATATCATGCAATATTTGTTTTTCTCTTTCTGACTTACTTCACTCTGTATGACAGTCTCTAGGTCTATCCACATGTCTGCAAATTGCACAGTTTTGTTCCTTTTTATGGCTGAGTAATATTCCATTGTATATATGTACCACATTTTCTTTATCCACTCTTCTGTTGATGGACATTTAGGTTGTTTCCATATATTTTCTATTGTAAATGATGCTGCCATGAACACTGGAATGCAAAAAACACTTTAAAAGTAAAAAGAACACAACATATAGTGTTCAGATCTTGGTTTCTAAATACCATTCTCCAATAAAAGGAACCAAGACTCTTTTGAGAAATGACTGTTTCTAGATTTGGGGTGGTGAAAGTACAAGATAAGCCTGGAGAATCTTGCCAAAAAGTAATGAAGTGCTCAAAGAAACAAAGGGAGCAGAATGAAACAGAACAACAACAAATGATGGGGCATGTTAAGGGGACACTGGAGTCAACTGAAAAAGCCAGCTGGCCAAAGATGGAATAATTTGAGCAATAAAATAAATAATGTAGTAGTATTGGATTCTAACCCAAAGTATGAAATAAACATCTGTGAGTGCATACTAATATAAATCAATGTTTTATAAATCAATAAATGGAAGAGATGGGGCCAAGCTTTCTTATAGAATAATTTTAAATAATAAATGTTGGTGCTCTCTCCCCTAGGAGGTGAAGGTAGGCTAGATTTCATGACTGGCTTGGTGAATAGAGTATGGAAGAGGGAAGAAATAGTAATTTTGCAATGGGGAAACCTAGCAAACACCACCTTAATCAAGACTAACACCAGAGACAAGTAAGGCTGATATCACGTACTCACACATACGATGTGATAAGAAGGGCACTTGTCTGTTGCATTCTTCCCCCAAGCCCATAACTCTAACCACGAGAAAAACATCAGAGAACCTCAAACTGAGGCGCATTGAGCAAAATCCCTGACCAGAACTCTTCAGACTTACCAGGGTTATCAAAAACAAGACTGAGAAACTGTCACAGACTGCAAGAAACTAAGGAGACCTGAGGACCAGGTGCACTAGGGTACCCTGGATGGGATCCCGGGGCAGAAAAAACAAATTAGTGAGAAAACTGGAGAAATCTGGATTAAATCTGGAGTTTATTTAATAGTATATAACAATGTGAATATCTTAGTTTTGACAAACGCATTGTGACTATGTACCAGTCAAATTAGGGGAAAGTGGGTGAGGGTATATAGGAATTCTCTGTACTATCCTTAGAACTTTTCTATAAAACTTATTTTTAAAAAAGAAATTTAAGTTACTTGCCTTAGCATGATAAACTATATCTACTTCAAACCAGTAGCTAATCAGATATAAAAGGATATTGGAGATTTTTTTTTAATTAGGAAAAAAATCTAGGAAATAATGAGCTAATAAATAATATATAATATTTATGAAGAAATTATGAGAGGACCTAGCACTATTTCATGCTCAAGAAGTGATAAATGTTATCACTTAACATTATTTTTGAAGTACTTGAGTGTGAAACCAATAAAAATTATATTTTGGGGAAGAGAAAATATTTCTATTTACATTATTTTTATTATATATTATTTGTACTACATCCTTGTAAACAGTAAAGAATCAACTGCATGACTATTATTAGTAGAAACTATAAGTATTTAAAAAGTTTAGTGAACTGACTTGGCACAAGATAAATACATTTAATAACTTTTCTATGTATCAGCAAAAATAATCTGCATAAACAGAGTGGCAAAAGAAATCATTAAGAAAATCAAGCAGCATAATCTATCTAGAAATATATGTGTCTAACAGTAGAGAAATCAAAGAAGTAGTTTATGGTTTATCTATATACATGGTGGAATATTATGCAGACATTTATACTTGTGTTTTCAGGAGAATTTGTGATAATAAGTCAGGTGTCTACTATAAAGTTAAGTAAAAATTCAAGATGCCAAATCACATACTAAGTAGATTCACAACTGGCAGGAAATTATGCAAATATAAAATCTCTAAAATCGATTCACTTGTTACTTAGATCAAAATGGTTGAAGAGGAAAACCTCTACGTAGTGGTGGGACAAGAACAAATCCTTTTCATAAACGATAAAAAATTTGGTTCTTCACATGTACCATGAGGGTTTTTGATGTGAGCTGACATGAGTCAATCTAGCCATTTATAGTTGTCAGCTTCTTTTCTGTGAAATTCAGGTGGCCAGTATAGAAATGGGAAGGTGAATGAGAAGCACACTAAACACACAAAAGGAGATCCTGAGTAGGCAATTGAGTGAAAAGCAGGAGAGAGGTCAGGACCGGTGAAAGAAATTTGGAGGTCACCCAGTGGTGGTTAAAGCCACAGACCTAAGTGAGATCAACTCTGAATGTGAGGACAGAGAAGAAAAGTGAGCTGACGACTGAGCCCAGATCCTTCACCAATTTTCCCTTTTACTTCATCTCAATAACTTCACATAGAAGTAAAAACACTTACTGCTTTTGCGTATTTCAAGTGATTTTGCATGTTTAAAATTATGAATGATTTCAGATCTAAATTGGCAAGAGTGTAAAACAATGGTAACATGTACACAATGCTGGTAGAAGCATAAGTTGATACAACCACTTTGGAAAACAATTTGGCATTATCTAATTTTGTGCAGGCTTTTCTTTTCACTTTTTAATTTGTTTTTGTGGCAGGTGGTTCTTTCCTGTTTTTTCTTCTTTTGAAATATAGTTGAGTTACAATATTGTGTTAGTTTCAGGTGTACAGCAAAGGATTCAGTTATACATAGGTATGTATATGTCTATATTCTTTTTTTTCCTAGTCTTTTCCATTATAGCTTATTACAAGATATTGAGTATAGTTCCCTGTGCTATGTGGTAGGTTCTCGCTGTTTATCTATTTTACATATAGTAGTGTGGATCTGTTAATTCCATACTCCCAATTCATCCCTCCCCCCTTCCCCTTTGGTAACCGTAAGTTTGTTTTCTATGTCTGTGAGTCTGATTCTGTTTTGTAAATACATTTTTTGTACTCCATATGTAAGTGATATCATATAATATTTGTCTTTCTCTGTCTGACTTACTTCACTTAGTATGATAATCTCTAGGTCCATCCATGTTGGTGCAAATGGTATTATTTCA
The DNA here is from genome assembly GCF_009873245.2 of Balaenoptera musculus. Lineage (NCBI taxonomy): Eukaryota > Metazoa > Chordata > Mammalia > Artiodactyla > Balaenopteridae > Balaenoptera > Balaenoptera musculus. The sequence continues at coordinate 53,096,459 of NC_045802.1, forward strand.
TTCTTTTTTACGGCTGAGTAATAATCCACTATATATATACCACATCTTCTTTATCCATTCATCTGTTGATGGACATTTAGGTTGCTTCCATGTCTTGGCTATTGTAAATAGTGCTGCATTCGGGTGCATCTTTCACTTTTTTTTATTAAGTAGTAGTACTTAATTTGCATCCAGAGACAAAACAATTATTTACTTTTATCTGTATGATTGAACTAGTTTGAATGTTCCTGCCTGCCTAAAGAATCATTTTTCCCTAATTCAATATAGCTTAAGGTGGAAAAAAGGATCATAGAGAGATATAAAATTAAACCATATGATATATTTCAAAGACTCTACAACTCCAGCTGACTTACTACAACTACTAACTTTTAAGGTTTACACAGTAAGAGTTGACTAGTGGTCACAGTTTAGTGGGTAGTGGTTGGTCCAGAGGATCTAGGTTGGTTGGGGTCTGACTTATATAGCTAGAACAGATGAGGTTGGGGCATCTATCCAGAGGTTGAAGGGAAAACGGAAGAGGGGCAAAAGTATTTTGACAAACTCTGATATTGCCCCTCAAGCTTTGCACTTTATCCCAAAGATCATAACATATCCATATTCCCGTCAAAGCTACTTTTAACAAATTCCTGCTTTAAAAAAAGCAGGCATAATATTTTGTACTGGAATAAACAAACAAACATTTGTACAGTACTAGCCTCCCAAAGGAAAACTCTGTGCCAGAGGGTAAAAGAGATTGAAAGTTTTTGTCCAGTGCATGCACAATTTTGGCTTTTTGCAATTTCTTATAGAGGATGTTGAACAGAAGTGGAAATTTGCTGTGACAAGTATTCGATAATAACACTGTCCCTCACATGGACATTGCACTTGAAACTATGCTGTAGAATCTTAACAGTGCGGTGTAATTTGACACCATACCTCAAGGCTGGTCTGAGCCTTAAGTCATTACACTGGTCCAAGTAAAAGTTTTCCTTTCTTCCCCCTTCCTCCATGCTCTTCACCTATGTGAAACTTCTTTGTAACTGTATGCTCTGCAAAGTTAACAGCAAGAGAATGCCAGTTGTGCCAGAAAGAATGAAGAGTTCACGAGCTTAGAACAGAAAGCGAATTTTACTAAACTATTAAGCTCAATTAACAAGTGAAAAATGAACTAAGTTGTTCCAGAGTGATTTTCAATTCTGTCAAATAAAGAGGAACCAGACTGCCGGGTAAACTCTTATTTATTAGTTTTGGTTAATGAGTTTTTCCATAAGCAGAATTTCTTAAATGTTATTGAATCAATAAACTTACCATTTGGAAACCTGGTTTTTCCCACCAGAGTAGGATTTTAATTGAGCGCACAGCAAACACCCAAGTGCTGTAAAGTGACTGGATGCAGGTGATATTGGCCTGGCAGACAGGGTTACAGAAATCCCTGATTTGAATGCAATCTCTACTATGTACCTCTTGTGCATTAATTTTTTTTTTTTTTTTGGCCGCATTGGGTCTTCGTTGCTGCACACAGGCTTTCTCTAGTTGCTGTGAGCGGGGGCTGCTCCTCGTCGCGGTGCGCGGGCTTCTTATTGCGGTGGCTTCTCCTATTGCGGAGCACGGGCTCTAGGCGCGCGGGCTCAGTAGTTGTGGTGCACGGGCTTAGTTGCTCCGCGGCATGTGGGATCTTCCCAGACCAGGGCTCGAACCCGTGTCCCCTGCATTGGCAGGCAGATTCTTAACCACTGCACCACCAGGGAAGTCCCTTGTGCATTAATTTTTATCTTCAGGGTGATGGTATTTTCCTTGTATTTATTACCAAAGAATCATTGTAAGAATAGTAATGTCAGGGCCTCCCCTTGAAGGAAGAACACTATATCTTCCCTTCTAGCCTCTGAGAGGACAGAGCATTCTTCATCACAATGTAGAGCACCTTGAACCTCTCCTAAGAAGGACGGAGTCTGGGGTGTGTTTGCCTCTGTATCATACAGATAGCTTTGTAGGACACATCCTGCCCTAGTTGGATGCTTTGTGAACACTTGCTTTTGTTTATAAGAGAGTCCAGGTAGAAAAGTATGAATCTGTCCCCACAATTTGAAAACAGTATGAAGCCTGTGCTTTGCAGATAGTTGGTCAATACAGTAGACCCCTACTTATCCAAGGGGGATACATTCCAAGACCCACAGTGGATGCCTTAAACTGCAGATAGTACCAAACTCTGCATGTACTATGTTTTTTCCTATACATACATACCTACAATAAAGTTTAACTTATAAATGAGGCACAGTAAGAGAGTAACAGCAAAAACTAATAACAAAATAGAATAATTATAACAATATACTATAATAAAATGTATGCAGATGTGGTCTCTCTCTCCTTCCCTCTCTCTCTCGAAGTATCTTATTGTACAAATGTAATGCCTTTTCCACCTTAACTAAGCTCTTACCATGCACTGTGGCTGTAACTTTGGCAGTTTGAGGTGGGACAGCAAAACTAGCACAAATTTCTTTTTCTTTCTTCACAATTTCATGGATAGAAGATCTGTTCTGACCATAGAGCTTAGCAGCCTCAGCATATGATTTTTTTCTTAAGTCGGGAACTTTCACCTTTCTCTTAAAGAAGACACGTTATGGCTTCTCTTTGGCACATCTGAGTTGCCAACATCACTACTCTTGAGCTTCGGGGCCATTATTAAGTAAAGTAAGGGTGACCTGAACCCAGCTGCTACTAAGTGACCAGCAGGCTGGATACTCTGGGAAAAGAGACGGTTCACATCCCTGGCTGAATGAGGCAGGGTGAAGCAGGACGGCACGATGTTTTGTCACGCTACTCAGAACGGCATGTGATTTTACACTTGTGAATCGTTTATTTCTGGAATCTTCAGTGTAATATTTTCAGACCATGATTGACTGCAGGTAACTGAAACCACGGAAAGTGAAACTGTGGATAAGAAGTGACGATTGTATTTCCTTCCTTATTTCGGAAGCTGGTTGGTGGAAAATAAAATTCCTACAGTGTGGCCCCAAGTCCTCACATTTCTGTTTGCATTATATGTTTTTAAAGACAAAAAGAAAAAAAGAAGTAGTAAGTACTTAGGGATTGTTAACTTACTCCTAGGAGAATGCCTGGATTAGGCGAAAGGCTTCTGCCCAGATCCTTTGTTAAATGAAAGTTGTAGGATGTACCATGACAGTCGTGTACTGGGGATTAGAAGAATTGGATTTCAGCTCTATTCTCCAGATCATGTATTTATCAACCAAATGGCTTTGTGTGAATTCTACAGGGCCTCAAGCCACACATATCAAGAAAGCAAGTCTACTTCCCTTTCCTCTCCAAAAACTTTCTCTATAGTTCCACCTCATAAATGGTAATCCCAGGTGTGGGTTCAGGTTTTGTGGGATCTGGAGCTTATAAAATTTGGGGATGCTTTTAAGAAATTCACTTGAAATTGCTGTCTACTGTACCATGCTGACTACAGGGATGACATACATGTTAGATTTATCCCACTGCTCTAGATAGCTGTGCTTTTGTAGTGTTTTCTCCAGCCCGGTGAGCCAGAGGACCACGGCCCTCAGAAGATGTCCCCAGGCGTGAGAGGATAGTCAGGCATGGCTGCAGCTAGGTAGCCGTGGCTGGAAGTGACAACAGCTTCATCATTACTTCCCTGCTTAAGGGTGTTTGTCATGGAAGCTTCTGCGTCCTGTATTAGGCTTATGCCCTAGTCACAGAGATTTGGCTGGCTCTGTTGCTAGCTTGCAAGTACATTTTCCATCCTCTGGTAATCCCGGGCATGAGGCCAGGTGCCCTAAGTATCCTCTTAGGTACATGAGAAACCTCTCTGCTACTCAACCCCCTTGGTTAATACTTCAGGGTCTAACCCAGAAAGTCGAGTTGAGAGCTCTGTGGTGGCCTCCGCCTGACCCTCAGGCACCCCGCTGGATGCTGGACGTGTGTTCCGGATGAACCAGCAGTCTCCTGGGAGCCTTGTTCTGTTACATATACTTTCTTCCTGAAAAGAATGAACTCTAATTTTATAACATGTAGCCGTGTCAGCATTATCAAAATAACTTCTGCCTTCAGATTCTTCCACAAACATTTCCCACTGTCATTTTTTTTTTATTCAAGAGAGAAAAGGATACTAAAAAAAATTTTTTTTTTAAATTCATCCATTTTATTGGAAAGGAAAAAGCAAACAACCAAAACCAGACATTAGTTTCTTATGGGTCTGTCCTTCTTTCCGTGAATAATAGTTTTATGATTTTGCTCAGCATAAGCTAGAAATTTCTCCACAGTCATTTTTTGTCTCTCCAACTCTTAATACTGATGCTGGTGTCATGATCGCTTTTCAAATTTGCTTTAGGAACTGGTTATTTATTCTCGGGGTTCCTTTCCAAGATTCAGAGCACAGGACTAATAAAAGCTTTGGAGGGGAGAAGATTGGGGGGAAAAGGTAAAATATTTACATTCTAACTAGTACAGTTATACAGTAGAAAAGATGACATGTCCATATCATTGGTATCACTCACTGAACCAACTTACTAAAATAATAACAATGTAAATCACCGGCCTTTTAAAGATGGGCTGCATCCAGACTTTCCACACTGGTTGTCTGGAATCATCTCCCTGAGTCTCTGGAATTGCAGTGCCCCAATCGATAAACTGAGAAGCTTTTCATACTCACAGCGTGAGCGCCCTGATGACTGCCGACAACCACTGTCTCCAGCTTTGCCTGTGGGATATTCTGTTAAAGGTCAAGCCCATAAAATGGAAACATGGCTGGTATGAAAATAAACTTCTGAAAATAATTTCTGCCACTCTAAAAAAGAAACCATTAATTCCAAGCTTTAGAACTTTTCTAATTCTGTTGGCAGCGGCAACTTTAGCTCTCTCCTTTGAGGTGACACTTTCTGCCCTCACATTCTATTGGTTTGGTTCCTTCAGGAAAACACACTTTCTCCAGCCTGTCTTATGATGACTTGCTATCAGATAATCAGGCTTGTGTACCTTCTGGGATTTCATGATTTCTCTAGCACACCTAGAACACACAATGGACAGATCTATTATGGTTACTGGTGCTTCCTTTTTTTTTCAGTTATCTAGTTTTTTGGATTATTTTCTAACACTCTGAAAAAGTCCCTTTTGCTGTTTTTCCCTACTTTATGAAGGCACTTACAAGTAAGGAAGAATATTGGACTCAACCCCACCCCTTTTTTTGTTATCGGGAATTACAGGCCTCTGCTAAGTTTTCTCAGTTGCACTACTCTTTGATTTGTGAGCAAAGGTTTAAAAGGCTAAAAAGGGGGAAATTGGTTCAATATTTCAGGCACAATGAAACATTTCTTTTGTCACTTTATTTCCCTGCTGTATTAATTTGTGGTTACTCACCTTCTCCTCAGAGATCCCTGGGGAACTCCAAATCTGACTCTCCATGATCTGACACATGAACCCAAACATTTCTCCCAATAAATTACATCTCATGTGTAATAGAGCAAAATTGGCTTCTCTGGAGTCTAGAAGAATGTTTCAGGCACCACTTGGCCACGTTTTCGTCTGTGGGTCACATACATCCTGACGACGAGGCTCTCTGTGGCCTGTGCTCGCCTGGGAAGAGGAGCTTTGGGTTCACTCAGTGGACTGAACAATGCTGGAATGTTTTTTCCCTGTCCATTCACTTAAACAATGTGCCATTCTGTACCTCATAAACACTTAATTTATTCCAACTCTTTGGCCTGACCTGTAATCCCCCTCTCCTTACCCATCTGACCCATCTGTGTTTCATTTCCCACTCGTCAGCATCCAGAGAGCTAGGCCCAGGCCCTGTTTGGAACCATTAGACAGAGATTGGCCCTCTTCCCTCTTCCTGCACCACATCCTCCGCTGGAAAAAAAATGACCATCAGATCAGAGAACAGAGCCTGCTTTGTCCCTTGCAACGGGGATCTGGAAGCATTTTCAATCATTTGCACTCCATACTCACTCAAACGCATTAATGTGATCAACATTGGGCCTGTTGTGGGCATTTTTTCCAGCAAATAGCTTGCTAGCATTCCAGGCATGTACTCCCCTGAAAACAAGACTGAAACAGGGCCCTGAATATTCAATTGGAAAATCACCAAGAGCAAAAGCTTAGCTTGGCACGGCCGGTGTTGATTCTTAATAAGTGACTTCCTAAAGCTGAGGCATGGGGCTTACAGCGTCAATGACTTGTTTGAAAAATATTTTGTAGGTGCCTCATACCACTCTATTTCCTGTGGTATGCGTCATATTGTGAGCTATTCCAAGCCAGCCTGGTTAAGCATGCTAACTTTTTTCTCCCCCCAAGATTGTGGTGTTTAACTAAAAATGTCTTTATACAAGATGAGCTCATAGCTATTAGTGCTGATGTAGTTTTAACTGCTTGGATACCAACTGCCGTTGGTTGGAAATGTGCTGAAAAAGGGTAAGCCTGAGCAAAAACATATCTCATCCTGTCTAAAATGGCGGGATGGCAGTCCCAGTGGCAGAGTTTCTTCAGGAGGAAAAAGTTCCAGATTTAAGTACAATGCATACCTTTCACTTTCATTAGAAAGACTTACTGTTCTTAGTGTATTACTAAAGTCAAGGTGCTGAAGACATCTGCAACATTGGAATAAAATTAACCCTTTTTATTACTTCAGGTACTTTGTAAAATTTGCCCAAGAATAAAGCTAAGGTAATAGGAGAAAACAAGTGTATCTTTTCAATAGTGTTTCCTAAAAGGAAACAGAAGAAATGCAAAGACCTAAAATTCTGTCTCTAAGATTAAAATATTTGTGAGTAGGATTTGGGTAAGGATCAAATCAGATAATGTATGTAAGATATCTTGACGAGCCTTTAGAGTTCTAGAGATGGGGAAGGGAACTCAAATTATTGACTGCCTATCATATGCCACATAGAGCTTTTGGCACTTCTACATACTAGAGAAAGTATTCTTCACAGCACTTATGATGTAGATATTATTTTTTTCATTTTGCAAATAAGGAGAGAAAATCCCAGAGAGATTCAGCAAACTCCCCAAATTTACACAGTTGATTAATTATAGAAGCAGGATTCAAAACTAGGTCAGGATGAATATCAAGCTTGTGTTCTGTCCTTTACCTTGCTACTCACAGGTCAAAACAGTCTTCATGTCTATTATGGTTGTAATTGTCTACTGGTTTGAAAGGATGTGTGTTTGCCATGGTGTGAAGGGCTAGAACAGGAGATGAAGACAAATCTGTGTCATGTTCTCCCCTGCCTTCCTCCAGTGAATAGGTTACAGACACTGTCTAGTTTGGGCCCCGTACCCAGTGGGTGCCCAGTAGCTTTCAAGTGATTAGACATCGTACATGCCATCTCCGAGTGATTTGTATTTCTACAATAGGGCCTTTTATAACACAGAAGAGAGGAATTGATACTCTGGACACTGCTCGAGCTGTGTTTGCCTCTCGGGGCAAATAATTTTCCTTGGTGCCAGGAGCAGCTCTGACGTGCCTGCTCTACCCTTGTGTGGCCTGGGGCTTTGAGCTCCCGAGCAAGGGCTTGGCTGGATCTGGGATGAGGCAGGCAGGCAGCAAGGTGGAGCCAGGGAAGCCGAATTGTTTGTCTGAAGAGGCAAGCACGGATGTTTCTATCTCCAGGTCTTTGAGTGCACTGGAGAATGTCTCATAGGAAATGACCAAGACCTTTTCTGGGGCAAGAGCTATTGGAAAAATGCACTGTATACAGCATTGTAAAGAGAAGGAAGAGCCCGTATTCTCCTCCACATTTAAGAAGGCACATAGGGCTTCCCTGGTGGCGCAGTGGTTGAGAATCTGCCTGCCAATGCAGGGGACACGGGTTCGAGCCCTGGTCCGGGAGGATCCCACATGCCGCGGAGCAACTGGGCCCGTGAGCCACAACTACTGAGCCTGCGCGTCTGGAGCCTGTGCTCCGCAACAAGAGAGGCCGCGATAGTGAGAGGCCCGCGCACCGCGATGAAGAGTGGTCTCCGCCTGCCGCAACTAGAGAAAGCCCTCGCACAGAAACGAAGACCCAACACAGCCATAAATAAATAAATAAATAAATTTATAAGAAGGCACATAATGAGGCTTTACCCATGAAGTGGAAAAGGGGGCTTTGTGTTGTGTATTATCTGTGAGTAAGTAGTTTGGCTCTGTCAGGCTTACAGGCAACGGAATTATGCACTGGGATGGCGAATCGTTAGTGTATCCATTATCTGATATTTAGTGAATTATCTAAAGGAAATAACTTGTTTCTTGGTTGAGATTTGCAAGCTGGACAATTTTCTTTTCATGATATGGTTTTTTAGAAATATTTTTTAAAAATTTAAAGTTCTGTGACTCTTTTCCCCCAACTCCTTACCGTTCTTAATACATTTGCAAAACCACCTGTTTCAAATGTATAGCTGAATGACAACTATGAGATCGGTTTCTGTTCTCAAGTTCTAAGTAGTTCATATTTTCTACCTGAGGCATTAGAGGAGAGCTTCCTTTAAGTGAGTAAAAAAATATTCGCTTATTATTTTGAGGCAATTCTGATTTCAAAAGTTTATCACCTCCGGATAGTGACATCTGGGGATAAGTCATATAAATAGGTTGCTGAGCTAAGAAAACTTTGACAGTTTTTAGAATTATGTATTAGAGATTTCTTTTATTCTTGCAGCTTAAAGTCTACATCAGAACGATTTAATAAAAACGCAACCTTAGGAAAGGAAAAGAGATTTTTCTAATGAAAGCAGGTAAAGTGGGTGGCAGTCAGAAATCAGTCAACTCAGGCCTTCTGCAACCTCAATCAGAAGTGAAAATTTTTTTGTTACACTGAATACTCTTGTATAATTATTATGTTTCTTGTAGGCTGATTCACTCTCTCTTGTTAGAGAGACTTTCATCCTCAGCAAAGTAATGGGAAGGAAACATGTAAGAAAATGTCAAAAGACTAAAACTGCATGATCCATCATGGTGTTTAAGCATAAATTTGGAAATATTGGCTAGGAACAGCCGAAGTCCTCAACTCGTGCCGTTTGAGCTGATTTGAGTTTTCCCTAAGCTGACTCCTTAGCAGGCTTTCGTGTTCACCATGGACATAAATTCACTGGGGCTCTTAAGTAAGGACTATGTCTGAAAGAAGTGACTAGAATGCTGGGATTTTTTCCTAAGATTACACATACCCCTTCAAGTAAAGTTCCATGCAACTTTCCTTCCCAGAGCTGTGCACACGAAATTTCAGGAAACAGCAGGTCTTAATTAGGCCTCCAGTTTATAGTTTCACCTGAAAAAATACATTAAAAAAAAATCATATACGTTTGGCTGTCGAGATTTTTCGAGTCAATAAATTCTTGCTAATTAATCACATTAACGGTGCTCCTTAAAAGTTGAAACAGAATCAGAAAACAAACCAAATTCCCCATAAATATCTAACATAAAGCCCTATTCACTGATGCATTTTCAGTTTCTAAGAATTTTACAAGGGTTTTTTTCTCCCTAACGGGACACACACACATACACACTATGTCACTATCTGTAGTAGTGTTACATTATCCAAATAGGAAAACAATTCTGGTGACAAAGTTTAATACTTCAGACTGACGTCATTGTATACACATACTCTGTTGCTTAGGGCCCTTGTGTGTGACTGTCTTAAGAGATTAGAGCCCCCAAACCCTCAGCAACACACGTCACCCCATCTTGGAACCCCCCCAAAAGGAGAAATGAACAATGTAGGGGCAAAGAGAAGATGATGAACTAAGGAAGCAGAAGCTAAGCGGGGCAAATGGATTTCCCCCTGCTTGTCCACCATTGCATTCTTCAAAAGGATCATAACTTTTGGTATAAACATGCCCCACTAATATCCTAGTTGCTGCCTTGGTCTGCTAGGGCACATACTGTACGAAAGCGGATTGCTTAAATCCCCTTTGGAAACATCAACAAATAGATCGAAAATCCCACCTCCCCCTGTGGTATGCTTCCTGAGAATAGTGCTACTGTTGTTCGTTAAGAAAATAACCTTTCAAACTCATAAACCTTAAGCTGCCCAAATTTCTTAGGTGTGTGTTTATCAAGATGCTGTATTTGAGCATATGTTGCAATTTCAAATCTTGTTACTACTCTGTGTGTAGTAGTTAGCCATTTCTCCAAAAGGATTTCTGAATGTGGTCAATCTGTTAGAGGGAGAAATGGCCAGTTACTATTTTCAACAACTAATGAATTTTAAATCAGCAAAATGGGAGAATTCCAGTTTCAAGGGAATTTAATTTCTTTTAAACCTTTCATATATTATTATTAGGAGGAGATGCTCCTAATTTCATAAATACATATCTGTAGGGGAAAATGGCTGGAAGAATTTCTGCTGTAACCCATCCCCCAAGAACAAATAGTTGATCACAGCAGAAACGCAGCATTCTGTAAGATCCCTATTCAGAGATTTTAGTAGTACAGATTTGAGCTGATTTGATGTTGCAGAGACAAAGAGAAAAACCACAATATTTTACCTTCAGATACTTGCCTTTGGATTTCTTTCTTTCTTTCTTTCTTTCTTTCTTTTTTTTTTTAGTGTGTTAAGCTTTTCATTTTATTTTTTTAATTTTTATTTTATATTGGAGTATAGCTGATTAACAGTGCTATGTTAGTTTCAAGTGTACAGCAAAGTGATTCAGTTATACATATACATGTATCTATTCTTTTTCAAATTCTTTTCCCAATTAGATTATTACAGAATACTGAGTAGAGTTCCCTGCCACTATACGGTAGGTCCTTGTTGGTTATCTATTTTAAATATAGCAGTGTGTACATGTCAATCCCAAAGCTTGGTTCTTCTTTGGGGGGAGAACTTTTGATTTATTGTTCCTTCCTGACTCCTTTCCTCACATTTAGGTCTTATATTCTAGGCTCTGTATTGCCAGCCATTGAGGAAGACTAAATAAAAAGCAGCAGGTCATGTTGAAAAGAGTACTTGACCTAGTCCCAGTTAAGCCTCTAACTCAATGTTTAACTTGGGCAAAATATTTCACCTCAGTTTCTTTACCAATAAATTAAGGGGATTCAATCACTGATATGCTCAACACACTCAGTGAGCGTCAATCCTAGGCAAAGCACTGGGTTATATGCAGCTGACGCAAAAATGCATAACAGAGTCTCTGGCTTTTGAGGGTCTATTACAAGGGCAGATGTGTCAAAGACTGGAATGGGCATAATACCTACAGATATAGTCCCTTTTTGATCAGCAGGTCTGCTACCCTTTTATTCACCACGTGGAAAGAGGAAGGAAAATATGTTGTAAAGTAGCTCATGACAATTCCTGGAAGGGGAAAAGAGTTGAGGGGGAGAGAGAGAGAGAAAGAGAGAGAGAAGCAGCAAGGGTCCTTTGTTCTTCTCCAATTTTTTCATTGAAACTCAAGGTGAGGAATGGAGGTAGAATAAAAAGAATAGGTTAGTTGAAAAACCAAAACCAGAATGAGCTTGTGTCCCATTTCGATTTGGGACTCTGAATGGAGGGAAAGTGTTCTCTGCCAACAAGGAACAGCCACAACGAGTGTAGAAATGGTGGCATAGCATGAGGGAGAGAGAGAGGGAACCTCTTGTTCCCTAGCACCTGTTGGTCGCACTGGGGCAATCCAGAATTTCCCACATGTCGCCAGCGATGAGTAAGGCTGAGAGGCAGAAGGCCTGCCAGGGGGCTGCAGCAGTGGGGACGAGGGGAGCACCTAGCAGAGGCTGAAGACAGGACAGCCTCGCCAGGGATCAGATGGAGTCCAAGGCCAAGATTCAGAAGATCCGAAGGGCAGAGGAAAATGAGGTCAGGCTGAGGTGCAGAGTATGAACTGCTGGACCATGGCTGGACTGAGAGAAGAAACTAGCATTACATCAGCTATAGAACTTCATGAGCAGATGCAGAGAGGATAGAGACCAAAATGGAGACGGGTAAGATGAGTTTACGTCAGCCTAAGGCCAACGGGGGCCAGAAGAGAAGCACAGGGCCGGGTTAACACCAGGGTTCCTGTGGTATGGCTCTAAGGATCTGTAAGCTTCCCCTTGTGCTCATGTGTTATCTGGGAACAGAGCGGGGGAATCTGTGAATCAGGGAGACAGTCATGATGGGAAGCTTCAGCTTTACTTTGACTCTTTGCTAAGAATGGACCAAATTAACCTAAAAAGGGATTGTTTTAAGCTGGAAGATATCGAATCACTCTGAATTGGCAGGCTTAGGTCTTCTCCCGCCCCCAAGTCCATTACCGTGGGACCTCAGAACAAGATGCAGATCTGATATGGATACTACGTACATTTTTTTGCACGTCTGTATTGCAAAGTATATGGTACAGATGTGTCCTCTTTTATGATAATATAATAACAGCTTACCTTTTATTTCTAGTTTTTCAGGCACTCTCCCATCCATTATTTTATCTGCTCCTCTTGGTAAGTATGAGAGGGTGGCAGGTGAGCATTATTGCCTCTGTTTAATAGGTGAGAAATCTGAAGCTCAGTGAGGTTGCCTTGCACCTCATCTATAACATGGAGACAAAATACTTACTTGGCCAAAGTTTCATGCTTATTGTGAGGATCAAACAGGAGTGGAGAACTCAGAGGGAGACATGGTTTCCTGTAACCGTAAGAACATCTAAAAGCAGATGAAGCAGGATGATATTGTAATCAAAATGACTGAAGTGCAAATAATGCTGTCAGACTGCAGGGATGTTTTACCGAGTGAGAGGATTCCTATAAAGGTCTCAGTACATCCATTTAAGCGTGCGATGCTCTGGTGAACCTCATGTTAAATGAAACACTGGAGTATCGCGATTGGGTCCAAGGGATAGATGTCTTTTGTGATGTCATGCAAAGAACATGATTTAGAATATCTGATTCAAGTTCTGGCTTCAGCACTTAAAGGATGATAAGTTTGATAGGGATATTAAATACATTTTTCCTGGAAGTTTAAATGTATCATATTTTTCAGCTATCTTAAATCTATGAAAACCATGATAATTGCATGCTTTTTCAAGAATGTCATTTAATTTACCCTCACAATTTCTGTAGCATAATAGAAGTGTGGTGCTCAATTGACCCAAGTTTTGGATCAATGGCAGGTCAAGGCTGCCTCCAGGCACTTCTGCTTTCTTAGGCTAAGCTTCTCAAGGCACAGGGAATGAAGTAGCCTCTGACCTTGGCTATCATGGCCCTATGTGGTCTGGTCCCTGGTGATGTCTCCAACTTGATTTCACATCCCTTCCCGTTCACTTACGACGTGCTAGTCACAGGCCCTTCATTCCGCTCGTCCCTTTCCTGAATGAGGTTTGAGCATACGATCTTCCTTCTGCAAAGATGGTCTTCCCCTCCCTGGATTTTCAGCTCCTTCTCATACATTCCTGCCCTCCATCACTGCCCCCTCCTCAGTGAAGCCTTCGTTAATCATCCCATCTAAACACAGTCCCATGACCTTCTCCATTGTAGCACACTTTTCTTCTATTATTGAACTTTCATATTTTGTCAACATTTGTTCGATTGGCTATTCATTGCCCATCACCTCATCAAGCTATAGGAGGGCACTTTGTTTCACTCACCACTGCACAACTAGTCACTGAGACATAGTATATAACTGTTGAACGAACAGGTAAATAAATGAATGAACCACACGTATAAGCTCCTTCCTAGCCTTGAGTCTATGGGAATTTTGTATGCTATTTTAGCACCATTGTCCTGCATTTTAAGGATCCGTATTAACTCACTTGCTTCATAGTATTAGTGTGAAATTAAATGAGAATTTATATACAGCACTTAGCTTCCTGCCTGAAGTATATGCAGATCTGGGGGCTTGAAAAAATACCGTGCTGAAAGAAGAAACAGCTTTGGACATATCATTTTAGTGACAAGTATTTCTTCTATTTCCTAAAAATACCCATCTTACATTGTACTGCAGACTGAGTGCACAATAAACATTCAATTTTGCTAATGATTTCGCTGAGAGGAATAACTCACTGGTTTTTCTGTGTGTGGGGGGCAGAAGTAGCTATAAATTGGTATATAGAAATATCAGGTTAAGGGCTTCATTTCCTGAGAGCCCGCGGAATGAGTGAATCTAGAGAGGAAGAGAATTTCACAAACAATAGGGATATTTCTTTGCCACTTTTCTTTTCAATCTAATTTTCTTTCCATTGAAAGCAGCTGTGCCTTTTCTCATTCTGACAATTCAGAAATCAGAGTAATTTGTTCTTCATAAATGCTTTGGAATATGCTGGCAGAAGCTGCTTCTGACAGTAGGCTGCTGGGTGTTCAATGGTGCTTGATTATACGGAAGGTTAAAAGACCACTGTGATTATTTCCTTCTTTGTAAAACTGTCCTTGTCTTATTACAAAACTGCTAATTCTTCCAGAAACCAGAGATTATCTAAATAACCTAGAGCAGAATAAGTATTATGTAACAACGGCAGGTTCTGCTCTTTTCTTTTTTTTTTTTCCCCCGGGGGGTGGGTGACTTTTTAAAAACAGCCTTATTGAGATATAATTTCCATACCATGCAAGGCACACATGTAAACCATACAACACAATGGTTTTTAGGATATTCAAGTCAGTATATTTTCAGTTTTAGATGCCATCACATCACCACAGTCAATTTTTAAAACATTTTTAGCACCTCAAAAAGAAGCCCTGTACCCTTAGCAATCTTTTTCTACCTCCAATCCCCTCCTCCCATCCCTTAAACAACCACTAACCTACTTTCTATCTCTATAGTTTTTTCTGGATTTTCGTATGAGTAGAATCATATAGTATGTGGCCTTTTGTGACTGGCATCTTTTACTTAGCAAGGTGTTACCAAGGTTCATCCATGTTGCAGCATGTATTAGTAGTTCATTTCTGTTTATGGCCAATAATACCCCATTATATGGATATACCACATTTTTTTAATCTATTCATCAGCTTGTGGACATTTGGGTTGTTTCCACATTTTGGCTATTATGGATGGTGCTGCTATAAGCATTCATGCATGGGCTTTTGTGTGGAACATGTTTTTATTTTTCTTGGGAATATACCTAGGAGTGTAATTGCTGGGTCTTATTGTAACTCTATGTTTAATCATTTGAAAAACTGCCAGACTATTTTCCAGAGCGACTGCACCATTTTCATTCTCATCAGCAGTGTGTGTGTGTGGGGGGGGGCTGTCCCTATTTCTCTACATCCTTGCCAACCCTTGTTATTATCAGACCATTTGATTCCAACCATCCTACTGGTTGTGAAGTGGTATCTCGTAGTTTTGATTTACATTTCCCTGATGATGAATGTTGAGTATCTTTTCTTGTGCTTATTGACCATTTGTATATATTACTTGAAGAAATGTTTGTTCAGATTGCTTGCCCATTTTTCACTTGGGGTAAAGGCAGATTTTTTAAAATGACTTCTAATTCATAAATTTTTTTATAAAACCTAACAACTTTATGTGTATATCATATTTAACAATATCCTTAGGAAACTCACTGGATTAAAAAGAATAATAATACCTGACATTAGAACTCCTTAAAAAAAAAAAAACAGGTTATTATATAGATCATTAAACAACAACAACAACAACAAACTTTAAATAATAATGATTAAACTTTGCTGGTCACCTATGTTCTTCTGTTTAGTGTTCTTCAAGGTCTCCTACATTACAACTTGGATCCATATGTCACGATGAATATCATTTCCAAAAATATTCTATTTAATTGCCACATTTTTCCCTTGTAAATTATTGCTCTAGTTATGAGACATTTTCTCAGATTTTCATTTGTCTATTCCCCTGTCAACACTTTAAGAACTCAGAGTTAATGAGAAAGATGTTTTGATTTTTTTTTTTTTTCTCAAACAGTATCTCCTCTTCTCTGGCAGGAAATTTTCTTACCTTACTATTGACAGAAGCCTATTGACCTATAGTAACTAGAGGTCATTGATGTCCGACACCTGGTCTCTGTCAGTCTAAGCCTGCCTGGATGGAGTGGGGCAAGCTTTCTCATACCTCAGCACACCAAATGCTGCCATCGACCTTCCCCATTTCATATTTATGTGGGTGGTAACCATAAGCCATGGAATTTCCAGTAGAGTTCCAATTTCAAGAACCTGATCATTTTTCAAATGTATAAGTAAATAGGACTTAATTTCCCTAGTGTTTAAAAATCTTCATATAAATACATTTATAAATCTTTTTTAAAACCCCTTTTTTTCTGACCCAGTATCTTGATTTGTGTTTCAGGTACACAAACCCTCAGTGGGTTCACTGCTCACATCTCCCTTCAAACTGATATTCCATAAATATTAGTTTAATATTTATTTGGAGTCTAAAGAGAAACTGGTTTCCAATGAACAAAAATTACATACAAGAGGGAATTTTCCACAGGTAAGATGGAATATATGAGAAATAATACGTAATAAAGATTAACTGGAGCATCAGTTATAATATAATAGCCAAGGTGTATAAACAACTAACTGTCCATCAATAGGTGTTTATAAAATAATTATGGATCAACCATACAATAGAGTACCACGTGAGCCATTTTAAAAATATAAAGTTCTATATTTATGATATGAAACGTTCTCCAAGATGTTTTAACTGAAAAAATACAAAGTATTGAACAACATATATATCACATATTACCATATAAAAAATATTTCTGTAGATAAATTTATAACAGCATGAGGTTTATCCAAGGAACTGAAAATGGTTGTCTCTGAGGAATGAGCTGGTAGCTGGGGGGCAGGGGAAAAATGGGGACTTCTCACTGTACACCGTGGAGTGTCTTTCCACCTCATGTGTATTAATTCTCTTTAATAATTCACAAATCTTATAAATAAAGCAAAATCAGGAATTTATTACATATTTTTATTACATGCTATTTCTCATATCATACATCTTCTTGGGAGGCATTGTAACTCCTAAAATTTAGGTAATCAAATAACTTTTTAGCAAAATGGACTAGGTTGACATTATTAGCTTTCAGAAATTCTGCTGAGATGGCTAACTTTGTAGAACTACATGCAAGCTGACTTCAGAGATTATGGTGCTCTGTATAGAGAGGGTGTATCAGTGAGCACCTAAAAAAAAATCTGTTTCCATTCAATGTCTTTTTATTTCTCTGGTTATTTAAGAAGTTGAATGAGGAAACCTGAATTAACTGGCACCATATTTCTGACTTATTCCAGTATGTTTTATTGACCTTTCAGTCTGGAGCTCTGGGACCCTGCCCATCTAAGTTGCTTCTTAATCCTTCTGTGGTTTCACATCAATGTGAGAGTTTTGCTAATGTTGTATTACTTAAAACTTAGTAGAAAATAAAATAACAGAGAATCTAAAACCTCATTTCAATTTTAACCCAAACAGATGTTTCAACTTTGGGGATCTCTTTACTGAAGACACCAACTCTTTTTAAATCCATTGTAAGAGGTGACCATTTAAAATGTCTTCTTAAACATGACATATATTGAAAAGCAAGCAAGCAAGGAAAGAGCATAAAAGATGTTAAGAGAAATTGTGAGAGGAAGAATACAGAGTTGTTTCTTCATATCTTCATAGTTTTGGTTTAATTTCATTTTATTTATTTAATTTTTTGTTGTTTTTGGCTGCGTTGGGTCTTCACTGCTGCACGTGGGCTTTCTCTAGTTGTGGCAAGTGGGGGCTACTCTTCATTGCGGTGCGCGGGCTTCTTATTGTGATGCCTTCTCTTGTTGCAGAGCACGGGCTCTAGGGCGCACGGGCTTCAGTAGTTGTGGCGCATGGACTTCGTTGCTCCACGGCATGTGGGATCTTCCCGGACGAGGGATTGAACCCATTTCCCCTGCATTGGCAGGCGGATTCTTAACCACTGCGTCACCAGGGAAGTCCCGTTTTAATTTTGTTTTAGTTTAATGGTTCTTGTTATAAGTACCATTTATGATAATAATAATAATAATGAAAAATCATCTCATTATAGGAAAAAAAAAACCTTTATCCAGCTGTTATGACCAGAGATTTTCCCTTAAGTTTTAGATAGATTCTTTCTCCTTTTACTTATGTGTACTTCACGTGTGTATGTGTGTACATGTTAAATATAGTCCTTTTGCTTTGTTACAAATGAAATCTGATTTTTTCCTGTTACCAAATAGTCTATATATGATCTAATAAACTTTTACTAAAGTGACTTGACCTTACTTGAGAAAGACTCTGTACACTATTTTCTCCAGAAAATGGAGTTAAATACATATTTATCCCTAAAATTGTGGCAAACAAACAAAAGTGTAATTGGGAAAAATTATGCCAATTCCCTGTTGTTTAACATTTTAGCTGGGGATTTTTTTTTTCAGTAGTATCAACTAATCTTATACTCTGAAGCCTGCAATATAATCCATGTTTGCACTGAAGAAAATCTAATCCAAAAAGTTCACCTGTGGAAAGTGGGGGAGGGAAGAGTAACGTCACAGTGGAGAAACCTGACAAGCAATATCTCAGGCAGATGATCAAATCAGCATCAACAGCGACAAGGAATGTTGATAGTACGTGCCCTTGATATGATGGGATGAATATGACACTTTACCCCTGCGTTCTTTCTCCCCAAACACACAGCCCTAGTTTAACCATGAAAAAATTTAGAAAAATCTCAGTTGAAGGAAGTTCTACAAAATACCTGCCTGATACTTTTTTAAAGTGTCAGGATAATCAGACGCTAAGTCAGAGAAACTCTTACAGCCAAGAGAAGACTTAGGACACATAACAACAAAATATAATAATGTATCCTGGATGAGATCCTGGAACAGAAAACGGACATTATGTTTTCTTTTCTAAGGACGTTGAAAGAAAATGTGGATTTTAGTTAATAATAATGTATCAATTTTGGCTCATTAATTATAACAAAGATATATTATATATATCTTTATATATATTATATATTATATATAATATAATATAATATATATTATATATTATATAAAATTATAACACTCTCAGATATCACATTCTAGTGTGAGATGTTTATAATAAGGGAAACTGAGTGCAGGGTATATGGGAACTCTCTGTACTATCTTCTCAGTATTTCTGTAAACCTAGAACTGCTCTAAAACATTAACAACATAGTTTACCAAGACTTAAAAATATAATATATCCCTTACATTCAGCAGAGAAAATTGGTACTACTTACAGACCCTACTGGCATTAGTTTAACACAAGGCATTATAAAGGTCATTTATTATTATTCTTTTTTAGTTTGGATAAATATAACAGGAAAAAAATTAATAATGCATGTATTCATAGACTTTTCCATTTTTATCCCTCGCCACACCCAACACTCCATGGAGGAGAAAGGGAAAGGATAAAAGTTATGCAGGCAGATTCTCACTACAGAGGAATTCAGAGCTGGGACCTGTTCATGGTGGGGATGGCGTGCATGCGTGCGTGCGTACTGTATACGTCCGTGTCTCTGTGTTGGGGTATTAGAAGAGACCAACCTAAGATGTTCTGTTGCAAAAGGCAGCACAGAGAAGATGTGAGAGATCAGAATAGTAAGGAGAAGATATGAAGCTTTTTAGGTGAAGGAGCGTGAGTGTTTCCCAGGAATTTCAGAGACCTGAAGAAATGAAGATTTTTAAAAATTAACTTCCTAAAGGATTGAAAGAGATGTAGGAGTAGAGACTACAATGCCCTCTGGGATGGGATGATGTGTGTTATGTACATATAAGCTTTGCAGTTATATTATATGTATATATTTCTGTTTTTAAAAGCAGTTTTAAAAAAGGAAACAATTCATTACAATATGGATTACAACAATAATATCTTGTCAAAAAATAAAATGCTACATATAGTTCAAAAGTATTCTCAGATATAAATATATTATAGGTATAGTTCTATTGCAAAATAGAATAGTGTAATAATGGGAACTTATTTTGAAAAATACATTTAGGTATCATAGTCATTACTATTTTCTTTCAGAGTTTCTTTGAATAATCAGGATAGACTGTTTCTTTTCTAATTTCCTTACATGTGATATATATATGTCCTAGGAACTAAATTCAGAAAATTCAAAGGTCTACATGCAACACTGATTGAGTCTTCTTTCTGATAAAAGAATCACAGTAAATATGATTTTAAATTTTGCATTTATTGCATACTTTTTATTTAAACATAAATCTTGTACTAAATGTAAATTTTAATATACACTTACAAATGTATTTTTCTCATTAGTAACCCCAAATTTTCTAGGATAATAAAACAAAATGGATCTCATTTCTAATAAATTTTAAAGAGATTTCATCATTGCAGCAATTAATTCACAAAAGGCACATACAATTACGAACACAGGACAAAACAATTTGAAATACTCCTATCAGAGTTAACTAATACTCTGTTGATAAAAGATGAATTATAAATCAAAAGTTGATAAGGAATATAACGTATGGAATATAGGGTTTATTCATAAATGCTAACAACTCAAACCCAGTACTATCTCCTTTGGATGCCACTTATACCACAAAAAACACTAAGAGGGACAGAGAAAATAAAGCAGTAATCTCTTGTCAAACAACTTACTGTGGGGAGATAAGGCATATTCAGATCCGAATATGGTATAGAGTAATGATAATGTAGGGTATCAGAGGTGGGATGAATTACTTTTCTCTAGTAGAGATAAGCTGTGTTTGAGTTGGATCTTAACCATAAGTTGCATTTGAACGTTCAGCTTTGGCAAAGTATGGCATTCTGGGTACAGTTAAGACCCTGAGCGATGACAGCATAACACAAAGGAAGAAAGCTTTGGCGAATGCAGTAAAGAGTTAAACTTGATTGAAGTGTTTGAACACAAGTAGTTTGAGATAATATATGTTAAAGGTAATATGGTGATGATGCAGGGAAGAATGGTTGTAAAATGAGATAAGGAGGTCATTAAATCCGTAGCTATCTAGATACTTAATTGAATTGACTGGTTCATTGATACAGTCACTTATTCACTCAAGCATTTCTTGACTGCCTACTACGTGTTGAATCACGGTGTATCCCTTGGACCCTCAGGACCTTATGCAGAAATCAGTTCCCAGACATAACTTTATTTCTTCCCAAAGGGATTTAGGATTTAGGAAGAGTTAAGTAAGTCGAAGTGAACAAAGGTAAGAATTCAAGTCTTCTTGCTGCCTTCCATCTTCCCTGATAGAACAACCAGAAGCTGCTTGATGTATCTGTGTGTGGTCTCACTCTCAGAAAAGCAACACAATGTGACCAAGGCCACACAAAGCATGAGCCAAACTGGCTGACTCTGGACTCTTTCTGTGTAGTGAGAGGCGGTCTAGCACGAGGCTTCAGGGCATGGGCTCTGGATGCAAGTCTGGCTTAGAATCCTCACTGTCACTTGCTAGCTGTGTGGCCTAGGGCTTATCACTCCATCTGTGATGAAGTTTCCTCTGTGTCACAGTTTCCTCATCTGTAATATAGTAAAGTGTTTATTTAGACCAGTGCCTGGTATATGGCAAGTACTTAAATATCAGTTATTATTATAATAACAATTTAGCATGATTTTAATGATCTAAATAATGAGGGATGACTCTCAAAAGAGTCTTGGGCATTTAATCTTTAAGTTAAGACTGTGGTATCTCTCAGAGCCCAGAGAATGGTGCTCTCCGTATCACCTCTTTCTGTTCAAGACTATTGTCATAGAGTGGAGAGCTGTCCTATCTCTGCCTTTTCTATCCATTTGGTTTATGCCACACCTGTTTCCATCTAGTCCTGACATCCAGGTTGGATAAATGGATGCTTATACATTTGAAAATACATGTCTAATCCAAGGCTGGTTTATTTCTTGTACTTTATGATAAATATACTAATGATGAGAATTGTAAGGCAACATCAATATTTCCAAGAAGAAGATCAATAGATTAGTTCCCCAATATTCCAGTTTCAAACCATCTTCAGGTAATTTAACATTTTAGATCCAGTGCCCATCTTTTTTTGACCCAAATTCCTGGTCAAATTATTAGATATCATTCTCTAAGAACCCAAGTATTAAATATTCTGTCACCCACCCCTTCTTTTTTTTTTTTTAATAAAATATTTTTTAGAGCAGTTTAAAATTAACAGCAAAATTGACTGGAAAATGTATAGAGTTCCCATTTACCCACTCACCCCTTCACTCCAATCTCTGTTTTCTCTGCTTTCTTTGCATATCAATTTTACCTCTTTTTAAAAAAAGTTTTGATGATTGCTCTAAAGTTTTCAATACACATTTAAAACTAATCCAAGCCCACTTTAAAATAACTCTAAACCACCTCACAAGCAGTATAAATATCTTATAATAACAATACCTACACCTCCCATCCCTTTTACCATTGCAGTCATTCATTATACTTACACATAAGTATATACATATGCATAAGCATCCTTAATCAAATATATTTTTGCTATTATTTCATGTAAACTATTTTCTGTTAGATCAATTAAGAATAAGAAAATAAGTTTTTATTTTACCTTCGCTTATTCATTCCCTGATGTTCTTTCTTTCTTTATGTAGATCCAAGTTTCTTACCTATATGATTTTCCTTCTCTCTGAAGAATTTTTTTTTTTTTTAATATATTTTTCTTAACCATATTTGCTTATTTATTTATTTATTTTTATTTTTGGCTGTGTTGGGTCTTCGTTTCTGTGCGAGGGCTTTCTCCAGTTGCGGCAAGTGGGGGCCACTCTTCATCACGGTGCGCGGGCCTCTCACTGTCGCGGCCTCTCCTGTTGCGGACGACAGGCTCCAGACGCGCAGGCTCAGTAACTGTGGCCCATGGGCCCAGTCGCTCCGCGGCACGCGGGATCATCCCAGACCAGGGCTCGAACCCGCGTCCCCCGCACCGGCAGACAGACTCTCAACCACTGCGCCACCAGGGAAGCCCAAGAACTTCTTTTGACATTATTTTTGCAAGGCAGGTTTACTGACAACAAATTCCCTCAATTTTTGTTTTTCTAAGAAAGTCTTTATTTCTTCTTCACTTTTGAAGTATAATTTTGCAGGGTACAGAATTCTAGGTTGTTGTATTTTTTGTTTTTTGTGGTATTTGTGTGTGTGTGTTTTTTTTTTTTTTTTTTTTTTTAATTATTTATTTATTTATTTATGGCTGTGTTGGGTCTTCGTTTCTGTGCGAGGGCTTTCTCTAGTTGCGGCGAGCAGGGGCCACTCTTCATCGCGGTGCGCGGGCCTCTCACTGTCGCGGCCTCTCCCATTGCGGAGCACAGGCTCCAGACGCGCAGGCTCAGTAGTTGT
Organism: Balaenoptera musculus; assembly: GCF_009873245.2. Lineage (NCBI taxonomy): Eukaryota > Metazoa > Chordata > Mammalia > Artiodactyla > Balaenopteridae > Balaenoptera > Balaenoptera musculus. The sequence goes on from NC_045802.1 coordinate 53,119,638, forward strand.
GGCTCACGGGCCTAGTTGCCCCGCGGCATGTGGGATCTTCCCAGACCAGGGCTCGAACCCATGTGCCCTGCATTGGCAGGCAGACGCTCAACCACTGCGCCACCAGGGAAGCCCATGTGTGTTTTTTTTTAATGAACCAAATATTTCACTTAACTCTCTTCTTGATTGCATGGTTTCTGAGGAGATATCAAGTGCAATTCTTATCTTTCCTTTTCTAAAGGTAAGATTATTTTCCTCTTGTTTTCTTTCAATTTTTTTTTTGTCTTTATCTTTGATATTCTAAAGCTTGAATATTACATGCTTAGGGTAGATTTATTTGTTTTCATTTATCCTGCTTGGTGTTCTCTGAGCTTCCTGGATCTATAGTTTTGTGTTTGACATTAATTTGGAAAAACTCTCAATCATTATTACTTCCAATATTGCTTTTGTTCCTTTCTCTGTTTCTTCTTCTTCTGGAATTCCCATTACATGTATGTTATACCTTTTGTAGTTGTCTCACAGTTCTTGGATACTCTGTTCTTTTTTTTTATTTTTTTCAGTATTTTCCTTGTTCATTTTTTGGGAAGTTTCTGTTGTCATATCATCAAGCTCAGAGATTCTTTCCTCAGCCATGTCATGCCCTAATGAGCTCATCAAAGACACTCTTCATTTCTGTTATAATATTTTTGATCTCTAGCATTACTTTTTTTAAATTATTTTTTAAAGTAAATTTATTTATTTTATTACTTTATTTTATTTATTTATTTATCTTGGCTGTGTTGGGTCTTCATAGCTGTGTGTGGGCTTTTCTCTGGTTGCGGTGAGCGGGGTCTATTCTTCATTGTGGTGTGCAGGCTTCTCACTGCAGTGGCTTCTCTTGTTGCAGAGCATGGGCTCTAGGCGCGCGGGTTTCAGTGGTTGTGGCTTGCGGGCTCTAGAGCGCAGACTCAGTAGTTGTGGTGCATGGGCTTAGTTGCTCTGCAGCACGTGGGTTCTTCCCGGACCAGGGCTTGAAACTGTGTCCCCTGCACTGGCAGGCAGATTCTTAACCACTGCGCCACCAGGGAAGCCCTCTAGCATTACTTTTAAATTCTTTCTTAGAATTTCCATCTCTCTGCTTACATTATGCATCTGTTGCATGTTGTCTGCTTTTTCCATTAAAGCCCCTTATCATATTAATCATAGTTTGTTTTTTAAAATTCTGGTCTGATAATTCCAACATTTCTGCCATATCTGACTCTGATTCTGATGCTGGTTCAGTCTCTTTAAACTGTGTTCTTTGCCTTTTAAAGTACCTCATAATTTTTTTTTGTTGTCGATAGGTGGGCAAGATATAGCGGGTAAAAGGAACTGCAATAAACAGGGCTTTATAATGTAGTGTTAGTGTGTGAGGGAGAGAGAATGTTCTGTGGTCCTATGATTAAGTCTCAGTCTTTTGCTGAGCTTGTACCCCTGGACCGTGAATTTTGCCAGTGCTTCTCAGTCCCATCACCCTCCCTTAGGTGGGGCAGGATGGGTAGAGGGAGCTGGACTCAGATATTTCCCTTCCCCCTTGTAGGTTAGGCTCTGATAAAACCCCATCAGGTTTAGGCTCTGGTAAAAATAGTTTCTCCTGAGGGCAGGTCTTATTAAGAAGAACAGAATGCTCTGACATATTTCAAAACAGTTCCTTTTTTCCTTCCTCTTCCAGAAGCATGAGGGGATTTTCCTCCAGTATTCACTGTGGGGAACTGGTAGAGCTTCTGGAGGTAAAATTATCTTTGATTTTCTGTAGTTTGAAAATGATATATATCTAGGTGTAGAGTTTTGTTTTTTTTAACACTTACCCTGCTTGGTGTCTGTACAAAAGTGCAGGGGATCCCTTGTGACTTGGCTCCCTGAGAATTTTTAACTCTCAGACTTGTCCACACTGAGCCTCCAGCAATTTGTCAATTACAGTTCAGGTTTTCCTACCCAGGCACTGGTACCATGGAAGTTTCTGCTTGTGGGTTTATGTTCCAGTAAGTTGTGATTCTCTGTATCCATCTGTCTGTCTCTCCAATGTTGGGGGCAGTGGTTTTCCCTTTGACCTGACTTGTCTGACATGTCTAAGAAGAGTTGTTGGTTTTTCAGTTCATACAGCTTTTTACTGGTTAGGATGGAAGAGTGACTTCTAAGCTCTTGATATGTCGGACCGGAAACCAAAAGTCACTCTGACCTCTTCTAAATACTCACATTTATGTACAACATCCTTGGAGCCCCATCAATTTTGGTTATTGTTGGCTTACAGTAGGCTAGGCTTGGATCTTCCCATTCTGCAATATTTGGGTCATCAGGAACATTACTGTGAAGTTCTGGTATATCTGGTTCTCACTTTGTCCAATAAGCTAAAAAGGTAAAACCTTCATTGTCAGCCTCTGAGGCAGCGGAAGTTTCACTGTGGAACATGAGTCTGCCTTGCCTGTCCCTCCCAATAAACAATTGCTCACTGTGGGCCTGGGGTCCCCACCCAAGTTAAAAGACTCAGTTGCAATTTCAAAAATATCATAAGCAAGCACAGAACATTTGTGCAAGGGAACAGGACAATAAACCCTCCTTTAACCAAGTTATGTCTAGTTTAATTACTATGGCATTGAATGGCATTGAGCAGAATCCTAAGAGCAACAAAAATAAGCATTGTCATAACCATTAGAAATACTGTTCAGTGTTGAACTTTTGCCTTTATTGCCTTTTTTATTCTCTTCTTCTACACATTTTGTACCAGCACTGGTTAGCCTGTGTGGTCATTTATTCCACAGACATTTATTGATTTGTCTAGTCCCAGTTTGTCCCCTGATGAGCTCTGATAAGGACTTATACAATTCTGGATTTCAGTGTTCACAACTGAATTTCTGAATCATGGAATCCCTAACATTTCTTCTTTCTAGTTCCAAAAGTATTTAACAAACTATGGATTATTGAGCAAGGGACCCGTTAGAGTGATGTTATTCAGAGAAAGCTACCGAGAAGGCTCATACCTGGAGGGCTGGTCTCTCACCTTTCCTTCACCACCCCCTTCTCCAGCAAATTTCTGCAGTGCCTTCCAGACCTGGTTCCAATTTCATCTCGCCTGAGAGAATGTTCCTAACTTTTCCTGTAGCGACTCCTCTTTTCTGCCTCCCAAGTCTCTAATATGACTTCTAGAAACGTTCTGTGGTTCTGTGGTTTCCCTGTGTACATGCTGCTTCCCCTCGTCCCCATCCCATACACTGTGAGCTACACAAGAACGGGAACCATATTTCACTCATCTTCAAGTGAACAGAGCTCATCCATCCTATAATAAATGCCATTTATTTATTTCAGATGATTTTGGTAGTTGATTAAAGTCGTATGTTTTATGAATGTTATGTATGTTCCAAACAAGCCTATAAGTGTGCTCAGCAAGCATATGTGTGTACCTTCTTTTTGTGCTTGCTTCAGTTCTGGGTACATGGCAAGCGGTCAGTAAGTGTATGCTATAGTTTCCTGAGTTGGAAGAAGACAGATGGTGATATTCTTGATGGGCCCTTTCTTAAGAATCCCTGTTTATCATCACTTAAAGGCACTAATTTGCTTGCACATCACTCATATCAAGTAGAAGTGTAAACTAAATGGTTTAATCTATGATTTTAGGCAACTAAAAATAGGCACACAATTGTTCACTCCTGGAGGGTAAGGAAAGTGACAGTTTGTCCTGCATTACAGAGTACATTAAACAGTGCAAGGTCTTATAGCTCTTTTTAAAAATACTCTTTTATGACAAGGCTGAATCATGGGCCTGGGGAACTGGTGTGAGCAAGCAATTCCTTTGCAGCTCAGAGGGCAAAACACAGATTAGGGCAGGGATATTCTCAGTGTCGTTGCACCTTCTCCAGTCCAAACTCTCCACCACAGCCCTCTCTTTGTGACTTGACTAATCTAAAAAAAGGAGAGAGTTACCAGCATTCTCTGTGTACATTCATTGGCAGTAGGTCCAGTGTTAATCCATTCTCAGGCCTGAGGGCCAGATGGGACCAGAGGTGGCCGGTGAGTTCCTAACTATTCAGACAGGAAAAATGATGGGGTGGGGGGAGATATTGTAAATTGTCAGGTGAATTCATTTAGGCTAATAAGGCAAAGTCTCCTCTTGCTAAAAAGCCATAAGAAGGATTTTTAATTGAGTTATTCAGATAATTGCTTAAATGTGTTTTGCCTCTGTGGGCAACTTTGGAGTTTTTTTCTCCTTGCCTGTTTGTTGATGATATGGTCAGTAAATCCTTGGAAGACCTCGACACCTGGCCAACAGTCATCTTCTCCACCCTCAGCCTGACGTCATTCTAGGTGACTCAGTATGACAACCTCGCCTGGTGGTCCCTTGCCTGCCTCACCTTCAAGGGCATCAGTCCCCCTCTCAGGCCCCACCCCATGGCCACACCCTAGACCTCGTCACAGCCAGATCACACTGCCACTCAAATAAAGCATCACATTCATTCTTAACCATGTGTTCCGGACACCGCCCCCTCACTCTCTCTCTCTCTTTCACATTATTGATCCCAACACACCAGTTCTTTGACTTTTCTGTATCTTTGTTTGGAGTCCCTTGTCCCTTTTCCCATTAGGTCCCTCTTCTCTTCACTTAGCTCCTTACCCATGCCATCACTTCATCCCTTGGTTTACCATTATTCTGAAACCTCTTATTCTATTGTTTCCCCATCACACCGGATGGAAGAAAACTCCTTAAACCTTACTAAAGGTAATTGCTACCCTCTCTACTTTTGCATTCAACTCATTGACATTTCAAGGGAAAAGTCACACAATAGTCAGGATTGGTCCACCACAGCTTTGTGTCTCTAATCTTGACGGGGCACCTGTAGCTCCCTGATAAAAAAAAATATGTACTATATTTTTATATATTATATTATATTATATTATATTATATTATATTATATTATATTATATTATATTATATTATATTATATTATATTATATTATATTTTTCCTGGTCAACATGCTCCTATTGCATGTGGCATTTCAGACAATACCTACATCTCTCAAAGGTATGACCGCTCCCTCCCCAGATCCCCTTCCCCATCAACCTCTAATCTTGTCTTCTGTTTCACAGAGAAAACAAGTATGAAATTAAACAGTAATTCCTTCAATTTACTTATATACAACCCTACCTTTTTCTTCTCTCCCCCGTTAAAATGAAAGAGATTCTCTTCCTTTTTCTTAGGGGCTTAACTCTGATTATTTCATCTCACTCTGTATATTTAATAATTCCCTCTTCACAGGCAATTTAAATGTACATATATATTCCCAGTGGTGGGGGGAACACTCTCTTGTTTCTAATTTCTGCCCACTGCTCTCTCCTTGGTTGTTTTTTTTTTTCCCTACTTAGAGTCCATCTTTTTGAAAGAACTGTCTACTGATATATCCACAGCGCCCCTGCCCAACGATGACTCAGCTTGGTGCTCCATTCTTACTGCTCTACTCAGAGCAGGTTTTTTTTTTAATTAATTAATTATTATTATTATTATTATTTTGGCTGTGTTGGGTCTTTTTTGCTGCGCACGGGCTTTCTCTAGTTGCGGCGAGCGGGGGCTACTCTTCGTTGCGGTGCGCGGGCTTCTCATTGCGGTGGCTTCTATTATTGCAGAGCACGGGCTCTAGGTGCGTGGGCTTCAGTAGCTGTGGTGCACGGGCTGTAGAGCACAGGCTCAGTAGTTGTGACTCACGGGTTTAGTTGCTCCGCGGCATGTGAGATCTTCCCGGACCAGGGCTCGAACCTGTGTCCCCTGCACTGGCAGGCGGATTCTTAACCACTACGCCACGAGGGAAGCCCCACAGAGCAGATTTTTAAAAGACCACTAACGATTTCCTTGTAGCTAACTTCAAAGAACTTTTGTAAGTCTTTATCTTCCTGGATCTCTCACTGATAAAAATACAACTGATTGCTCCCTCCTTCTTTTTTTTTTATTAATTTTTATTGGAGTATAGTTGCTTTACAATGTTGTGTTAGTTTCTGCTGTGCAGCAAAGTGAATTAGTTATAAGTATACATATATCCCCTCTTTGTTAGATTTCCTTCCCATTTAGGTCACCACAGAGCATTGAGTAGAGTTCCCTGTGCTATACAGCAGGTTCTCATTAGTTATCTATTTCATACACAGTAGTGTATATATGTCAGTCCCAACCTCCCTCCTTCTTAAAATACTTTCCTTCATATTTTCCATTCACATTTCCATTTCCAGTCACAGCACTGCCTAGTTCTCCCCCCGTGTCTGTATACGTTCATTCATGGCTACCTTGCTGTCTCCTCTTCCTCAGCCCATACCTTTTAACTTGATGCTACTCAAAGTGTAGTCTTGATGCTTTTCCTCTGCCATTCCATACCTTGCGGTAGGCAGAATAATCTCCCCCCAGAGATGTCCACATCCTAATTGCCAGAACCTGTGACTATGTTACCTTACATGGCAAAAGGGACTGTGCAGATATGATTAACATAAGGACTTTGAGATGGAAAGTGAGCCATTGTAATCACAAGAGTCCTTATAAGGGAAAGAGGAAGGCTGGAGAGTCAGTGAAGGAGACGTGGTGATGGACGCACAGGTTGCGCCTCTAGAAGCTGGAAAAGGTAAGGACATATATTCTCTTCCAGAGCCTCCAGAAGGGATGCAGCTTTGCTGACACCTTGACACTCTAAGACCTACTACAAACTTCTGACTTCCAGAACTAGAATACATTTGTGTTGTTTCAAGCTGCTGAGTTTGTGATAATTTGTTACAGCAGCAATCAGAAACTAAGACAACCCTCTCCCTGTACAATCTCATCTGAGGCTTCAGGTCATTTTTTCTTTACCCATCAGAAGGTTCCTGAATTAATTATGGTAACTTTGTTGCTGTAACAAACTCACCCCCTAAATATATGATTCCTCAGTCATAATACAGGTTAGATGTTTGTCCTGTAGCAGGAATGGGTCAGTGGAAAGGTTAGCAGAAGGACCCCTCCTCAGTTGTTTAGTAACGCAGGCTGACAGAGGTCCTGCCATCTCCAGCATCTGCTAAAAAGAAAGAGAGCATGGGAAAAAGACCATGGACCAGAGCATGGGAGAAGTTTTTATAGGTCTAGTTCACAGGTGAAGTATTTTTCTTCTCATATTCCACTGGCCAGATTTAGTCACACAGCAGCATCCAACTGCAAAGGATACAAGGAAATATAGTCCACTTATGTCCCCATGATGAAAGAGAAAATGTGGATTTTGTGAAATGTCTCCCAAATCTTATTTCTAAGTCAGACCTATTTGCAGACAACTGGAGCCACATAGCCAACTTCGGACTGGATAGCTCTGGTTAGAGGCATCTAAGAACCTTGAACTCAACATTTCAGAAATTAAATCCATCATCTTCTCAATGCTGTGTCTCCAGTGTTTTTATGTCGCTGAATGGTAGCACTATTACCCAAGTCAGAAACATGGGGGCCATCTGTGACTTCTCTCTCACTCCTTAATCAAGCACGAGGTCAATAGTGAATAAAAGAATTATGTTTCAATTTTGTTCAACTCTCCAGCATGACTGCCACCATCCTTAATCCATGCCATCACCATCACTCACCTAGAGCACTGAAAACGCCTCACAATTTGGATCCATTCTTAATCCCCACAGTCTTCTGTAAATGCCAATTCCCCAATTTGTGCCATTCCCCAGTTCAACCAGTTGTAAGTTTTCCCAGTATTCTTAAGACAAAGTTAAAACTTAACACGGCTTCCAAGACTCTTCACCTCCAACCCCTCCCCACACAACTCTGTCCTACTGTCACACCAAACTCTTTCCAGGGTCTTTAAGTCTCCGTGGTGTCTCTTGCTTTTGGATCTTGATACATCCTATTCCCCTGCCCTGGTTCCTTCTCCCTCTCCCCTCAAACTTTACCAGTCAAGTCTTAATTTACCTTTCAGACATCAGCTCAAAGGCATTTTCTCTGAGAAACATTCCCTGGTAGCCCATAAAAACTTAAAGCCCAGAGTATATGCCCAGTAGTGGGATTGCTGGGTCATATGGTAGTTCTATTTTTAGTTTTTTAAGGAATCTCCATACTGTTCTCCATAGTAGCTGTATCAATTTACATTCCCACCAACAGTGCAAAAGGGTTCCCTTTTCTCCACACCCTCTCCAGCATTTATTGTTTGTAAATTTTTTGATGATGGCCATTCTGACAGGTGTGAGGTGATACCTCATTGTAGTTTTGATTTGCATTTCTCTAATGATTAGTGATGTTGAGCATCCTTTCATGTGTTTGTTGGCAATCTGTATATCTTCTTTGGAGAAATGTCTATTTAGGTCTTCTGCCCATTTTTGGACTGAGTTGTTTGTTTTTTTGGTATTGAGCTGCATGAGCTGCTTGTATATTTTGGAGATTAATCCTTTGTTAGTAGCTTAGTTTGCAAATATCTTCTCCCATTCTGAGGGTTGTCTTTTCATCTTGTTTATGGTTTCCTTTGTTGTGCAAAAGGTTTTAAGTTTCATTAGGTCCCATTTGTTTATTTGTGTTTTTATTTCCATTTCTCTAGGAGCCGGGTCAAAAAGGATCTTGCTGTGATTTATGTCATAGAGTGTTCTGCCTATGTTTTCCTCTAAGAGTTTGATAGTGTCTGGCCTTACATGTAGGTCTTTAATCCATTTTGAGTTTATTTTGTTTATGGTGTTAGGGAATGTTCTAATTTCATTCTTTTACATGTAGCTCATTGCAGCACTATTTACAATAGCCAGGACATGGAAGCAACCTAAGTGTCCATCAACAGATGAATGGATAAAGAAGATGTGGCACATATATACAATGGAATATTACTCAGCCATAAAAAGAAACAAAACTGAGTTATTTGTAGCAAGGTGGATGGACCTAGAGCCTGTCATACAGAGTGAAGTAAGTCAGAAAGAGAAAAACAAATACTGTATGCTAATATATATATATGGAATCAAAAAAAAAAAAAAGGTTCTGAAGAACCTAGGGGCAGGACAGGAATAAAGATGTAGACGTAGAGAATGGACTTGAAGACACGGGGAGGGGGAAGGGTAAGCTGGGACAAAGTGAGAGAATGGCATGGACATATATACACTACCAAATGTGAATTAGATAGCTAGTGGGAAGCAGCTGCATAGCACAGGGAGATCAGCTTGGTGCTCTGTGACCACCCAGAGGGGTGGGATAGGGAGGGTGGGAGGGAGATGCAAGAGGGAGGGGATATGGGAATATATGTATACATATAGCTGATTCGCTTTGTTCTACAGCAGAAATTCACACAACAATGTAAAGCAATTATACTCCAATAAAGATGTTTAAAAAAAAAAGAAAAAAAAAATCTTAAAGCCCACACCACACTCTATTTGTGTAATCACCTGTCTTTCCTGAGAAATTGCAAGTTATGTGAGGGCAGGAGAAGAGTCTGTCTTATTGTTTTTATCCTCAATGCTTAGTCTAGTGCCTATAAATATTTGTTTAAAGAAGGAACAGATCCTCGTTTATGTATGTCTAAGGTATATGAAGCTAGGTAAAGACTAAGGCATTTATATTCTTCTCATCACTGAGGTCCCATGCCCAGTTTTACTTGCAATTTCCTAACTGGTTAAAATTAACATTAATAACAATATTAGCTGCTGTCACAGCATGATCCTCAATCACAAAAAGCAGCTATGTTTTATGTATACAGATATTGTTTGTTATCAAATTAACTCATTTGTAGTGCTTCAAAGGAACACAGTAATAACAAAGTCACTACTCAGTATAGGTCAAGAATGCTTTACAAATAAACACAAAAACAAAACAAATTGTTTCTAATTCAAGAAAATGTGTGTGTGTATAAATTATATATAAAACGTGTGCCTATATCTATATACATATTCATGTGTATACATACATTTTATATATAATTTCCTTTTAACCCAACTTCATAAGTTTACAGCAGCAGAAAAAATACATAATTTTATGGTTATTAAACTACTAGCTAGAAAGAGCCTAGCATAGTTCTCATGTTGGTCCTACACTTTCTTATATGACGAAAGAAGAAGAATTACTTGTGAAATCATTGTGGTCAATATGTTCTACATTTTTCTAAATCAAACCAAGACTATCTCTAATTATGAGCAATGAAGTGCATTTGTTTAACTTCAAGCTTGAAAGCATTTGCTTAAAAAATAAATAAATAAATAATTTTGGTATGAAAAATTTTGACCAAATGCTTAATAAATAATAAAATATACTTTTTTTTTTACTTTTACTTTATTTATTTTTTTATACAGGATAACTTATTAGTTATCCATTCTATACATATTAGTGTATATATGTCAATCCAAATCTCCCAATAATAAAATATACTTTTAATGCCCTAAACTATGTTAATATGAGGTTGGGAATAAGACTTCAATTACGCCAAAGTTTGAAAATTCAGAATCACCATTCCCAAGGAAATCATAATCCATCTCCCTAGTGTACAATTCTGTTTTCAAAAGAAGCTCTTTTAACACAGCACAATGTGACCTTTTATTTGGAACATCAAGCAACTCAATAAATTATTATGGGAAGGAATGGATCTAGGTAAGATTTAGGGGCTTTGATTTGCATTTAAATGGCTTAGTTTCTTAAAACTTATCTATACCTTTTCCAGTGGAGAATTTAATAAAGATGGAAAATAACACTGACTGTAAAAGTATGCATACAATTGGTCTTTAATGATAAATGTAGAAATTTTTTACTCGACGATAAATAGGAAAACATTTATTTTTTTCTGCTGAGTGAATTTGTAACCCCAAACCAATTTCTGCTCCAAGTAATTTGATGAGTAGTTTGATGTTTTGTCTTTAGTAACTTTCTCATAATTTTCTTTGAGTTTGGGGAAGCAAATTGTTTGATAGTAATAATCAGGTTTAAAAATAAAATTGTTCTGACTGATACTTAATGACTCTGAACTGTTCGGGGAGCCATGGAAAAACTACTCACAGAGAAGAGGGAGCAAAGACATAAAACTTAAGAAGAGGGGAAAATGTCCATGGGGAGCCGGGAAACGAGTTTAATCTGAGAAAAATGTATTTGGTTCTTAATATTAGAATAAACAATCTGGAAAGTATTACTTGTTGGTTAAAAGCACAGTTAAAAATTTTTTTTCTTTGTTTTGTGGGGTTTTTTAAATTCAATCAGATCTTGGTTTTGAATACTGGCTCCTACTTATTCTGTGACCGTGGGAAAATCACTCCACTGGACCTTCACTGCCCTGTTTGTAGAAAGGGATGAGGTTGGATCAAGTTTAGAAATGGCTCAGCAAATGGAGGTGCCCATAATGTGTATGACAAATCGGAGGAGGAGACAGAAAGAAAGGATACTAGTTAAGTGTTTATTTCAATACCTCAGCAGTGAGATGAGGGTGATTCTCAGTCGGCGGGAGTGAGGGGACATTCGGCAATGTCTAGGGGCACTTTTGGTTGTCACAACTGGGGTGGGTGTCATTGGCATCCGGTGTGTAGAGTCCAGGGATGCTGCTGAACATGCTACGATACACAGAATTGTATGTGTGTTATACACACAATACAATACACAGAACAGCCCCCAACAAAAAGAAGTATCCGTTCCAATACACCAGGAGTGCCAAAGCTGATAAACTCTGTCCTAAGCTAAGGTGTGAGAGTGAAGATGGGATGAAGTGGATAGATTGAAGCAATGCTTATAAAGCTGAATCAAAGGGGCTTGGTAACTGACTTGATGTAGAAGGCGCCGTACTTACAGGAATGTGGTCTGAGTCATTTATCTTAGCACCTATTAAAGTGCCCTGCACATATGTGGTATTCCAAAATATTTGTTGAGTGGAAAAAGTAAGTGAATACATGAATGATTAAATAAGTGAATGGAAAGAGAAACAGGAATTGAGAATGACCTCCAGTTGTTGGCTTCGGCCGTTCAGTTAATAGCGGTGACAGCCTCTGGGATGCGGACATACGAAGAAAAGATGGTCTTAGGAAAAAGGTGGAGAGTTCAGGAATGGTCTTGAGATGCCTGAGACACCTATTTACAATACATATAGACTCAATAGTTCAGCTGTTCGATGCTTCAATTGTTAATTCTGCTAAGTGGGATAAAAATGTTTATAAATGGAAACCATCCTTGAAAAGAGTGTTTTAAAATAATATTGGATATTTATAAATTAAAACCAAGAATAATTTCAAGTTGTTATGATAGCTAGAGAAATCTACAATTTGCATTTTATTATTTTTTTCTAAGGAAAAAATTTTTTTCTAAGGAAAATTAAAAATTCCAATTATGTGATCTTAGAATGCTAAATATTTTCTCCCATCATAATGCTTCTTGCCTAACTTCACTATTTTGGCCCTGAAGTGAAGTAAAACAAATTTACTCATGCCATGTAGGCACCAGAGGCAGGGAGATTACTTTCACACTCAGATGTGGTTAATTGTTCTTCTCCACACTCATCCCTTCTCCAAAACCATTCTGGCCCCGGGATCCATCTGCCATTGACCTATTCTCCAATGGCCCCTAGAACCATAATGCAGACATTTGTCCCCAGGATTCCCTTTGCCTATATTCAGAGAGTGCCACTCAACGGCCTTGTGGAGTGGTTTCTATGCCACTGATGAAGCACAGGAGTGCTGGAGATACCAGGGACGTTGAGGTCATCACCCATGTTTTTTGTACCCCTGTCACTTCACTCTGGACATAACACTTCTCTTCATACATGTCTTTGCCATGAAGAGAATATGGCTCTTTCTTGAGTCTCTTCTTATCCTCAAAGCCACCCTGTTCTTTCAATTTTTAAAACATTACCTAAAACCATTTAGGGAATATTCCCTAGGGCCTGGGGCAGAGTGTATTTGCAAAGTGCTACACCACCATGCCCAGGAGAGAACTCAGGAAACTTGATTCTTCTCATCTCAGAGCAAGTTCCTTGCAGGCCATGGCACATGTTGGTGGATGGACCTCACCTCACCTTTCTGTTCAAGGGTGTTAATCTCAGTGACATTTATGTTCTTGGAGATGACAGTAATTATCATTTCTATAAATTTTCCTCATCATATTATCCAGAAACTTCTGGAGCCTGAATGCAAACAAGACACGTGAGGACTTGACCTGACATCTCAGTCTGGTCAAGGTGGACACCCAGAATATATCTCACACCTATCCTTTCCTATCTAATTTTTAAGTTAATTACTTTTATTTTCATATTGGTGCTGGCTGGAATTTTATTCTTGGACCATGTGCATTGACTGACTCTTAAACCCAACAGAATTAGTGGTTCAAAACATAGCCATTGACATTGTGCATTTTGTTCTCTGTTGCCTTTTTTATACACCTTTATGATACCAAATGCTGCCTACATAGGATCTTAGCAAACACACTGAAAGGGAGCTGTGATTGGACTGAGTCCTTTAATCATGGCCTAAACTTATTTTTGGTCAGACTTTTAAACTCCAAGTCCATCTTGTGATTTCTGTGGTCAGGGGGGTTGGCAGTCATGCTTTCCAGAAATATTGAGACATCAGGACGAAGGCCCTGAAGCGAATGCAGATGTCAGCACCTTCATTTATAAGAACTCACACTGCCGTCATGGAAAACATGCTGATGCCAGAAAGAGGGAGGAGAGATTAGAGGAGTTCTAGGAGCAACAAGTTGGAGATGGATTTCCTGGTGGGAGTGCATGCACGCTGACATAGAAGGATGTCAGAAACAGTTTTCCAGGTTTTTACAAATCTAGCAAAGGAACATTTTATCCATTTGTCAAAACTGTGAGCTCTGCTGCCTCAACAGCTTTAGCTTTTTGTTCAGTTTTAAGTGACTGAAATGATGAAGACAAGTTCCTTGTGAAGTCTCACCAAAAAGCATCAGGAAAACAGTATCTGTCCATGCATTGAAGCAGAGTGCACATTCTGATGGAGTATTTTCATGTCAAAACGAGTAGCTCTGTGGTTATGAAGTCCTCTTCTTGTCAGCTATTCACTTGATACCAGGGACTACAGGTTGAGGGTTTTTTTTTTTTTCGTTATTAAATTTCTTCTATTAAAAGAAAGTAAAGATAATAACAGAAGACATTGGTTTGTACAGAAATCCTAACGTGCCACCAAGAAAGTGATGTTTTCTGTGATCCCATGATCGAAGTTTCTCCCATGAAGGATTCATCTGGTTCTGGGCATAGTTCTGAGAGTTTTTATATCCATTTTTGTGAAGCTTGAAGAGACTTCAGTGTAACACCACACCCCAAGAAGTCTCTAAAGTTGTTAAAGTATTAAGAACGACATAATTGTTAAAAGCCTAGTTCTTAAATGAAATCCCTTGTGGAATATGAAAAATCTTCTAAGGCTACAAGGCGACAGTGTGGCACTGAGGACGGACGTGGCTCTGTTCATTTAGAAAATACCATAAACGGCTTTATTATGGGAATTTGGTAAAGAAATCTTTCATTAATAGGAAACATTTGGCTCTACACTGCAAAGAAAGTGAGCTTTACATAATTTGTTAAGATCTTTCAGAGATTCGATATCCTTCTCCTCAGTCTTAAGGTAAGTACTGTATAAATATATGATTTTGAAAAAAAAGCTTATGAAATTCAGTTGTAGGTAATGTGATTTCCATTTTGGGGTTGTACCCTTTTGTTGTTTACTGAATTCATTTAATGTCATTGGGAAAACCATTCAAATTCCTACTGTAGGTTGATGTGATGTAGATAGTCTTTGTTAGTGAACCTTGATGGAAAGAGATATGTCAGGATTCTGAATTTCCAAATTCATCAAGAGGAGTCTCCAGTGGTATACACAGAAAGGGGGCATTTCAAACACAGAATTGATTACTATGGGCTTTGATTCCAAATCCCAATGAAATCCTGAACCTGTTGATATGGCCTGGACCGCATGTGAACCTTTGAACTTCTATTGTGCCTTAGTTTACACCTAGAACGTGAGCTAGTCCAAACAGACTGCTTTATCTCCTTCCCCTGAGGACCACCTGGACCATCAGTAAAAACTCCATCTGTGTCTCTGGCTCAGCTCAGAATATTTTTCCTGAAAAGTGTGTTTCCCTGGAATAGAAAAGTGATAGTGGTAAGCCAGGCATGACCCCAAAACACTGAGCAATCTCCAGATTAGAGTTTGATTAGTTAGAGTTAGCTAAGAACCTTGAAATCCAATTTAAGTGTCAATGAGCACTGGGGCTTTAGCCTTTGGTGCTCCAGGGTGGGGTGGGAAGCTAGATGTACGTGGATTTGGCCAAGACTTCTCTCCCCTGCCTTGCTCACCTGGACTCTGCCAGCTTCCTTTGAATCTACATGGGAGCCAAGATTTCATCCTGTGAGCCAGAAGAGTGACATGATGATATATGCATTTTCAAAAGAGAACCTAGAAGTCATCTGAGTGACAGATCAGAAGGGGAGAAGGCTGGAGCCAGGGCAATCAAGGTCATTAAATATTCCAGTTGAGAGACCAAGAAGATCGGCACAAGGGAAGAGAGCTGGTTAAAGGAATAATAATGGAAAATGGCTCTCAAGATGCAGTGGGAAGGTTTCCCAAGCAGGTAAACAGGGACTTTTATTTTCTGAGCTTATCAAATGGCATGGAAGAAAATTGTGTAAGATAAGAATGCAGTAAACCTAATACCCAATGTTGAAAAGATTTTAAAGTAAGTGAAAGATGGTGGTAAGAAGTAGAATAATCCAAAATGTAAGGAGTTTGCTGATGCCTCTTCCTGCTCTCCTTAAAACCTCAACTAAGACAAGTAATTATTTGACATCACAGAGCACTAGTTCTTCACTTTGTACGCATCTTGATGAAGTCTCTCCTGTAACACACGATCCCTAAATAATGCATGAGGGCTCTGCTTCCGCCTGCAGCAGTCACTCTGCCTTAGTGGTTTCTACCATCAGAGATGGTGGTTCCCTAGCACATAAAAGCAAGTGATCGTTATCATCAATCCCCTGGCTTCATTATTATTTCACAGGATGGACTGCAGAAGATAAAGTATAAATACCCTTTTCTTACTGTTCATTACCAGTCACATTTTCTCATATTCAATTTCATTCTTCCCTTCCAAGAAATCTAAATAGAAGTAGATATTGATTTTGGAAATGTGTTTCTTAATGGTAAGAAATAGCAAATTAAACCCTGAAATGTAACTTTAAATGTACATTTTATGTCCTTCAGATAAAGCAAATATCTGTGCTTTGTCGTATCTCTAGGGGAACATATCAGGAGATGGGTAGTTTGTTTAGCAGGAGAAAAATATGTTTACCATTTTTTCAGTGCCTAGAATGAATGAAGCGTCTAAGATTTCTTGCTTTGTAAGCCCTTTTCCAGTTTAGCAGAATCAAGAGGGGAGAATTCACCTGCAATTTTGATAGACAACCTGACAGGACATGGACTACAGTCACAAAAAACTTCCGATTGAAAGATTTATCTCCTGGAATAAATCCATGCAGATAAAGTGGCTAGATAGAGCAGGATGGAATAGCACACAGTTGAAACTAGTTCTTACATTTTTCATGTAATGGCATTGGTTTGTTCTTTGTATTAAATAGTCTAAATAGTCTCACTCTCTATGTTAATTGATGGAATTAAAGCAAGCTAGATATTATGTGCACGTGTGTCATTTCTTCTTTTTTTAAAAATTTATTTATTTTATTTATTTTTGGCTGTGTTGGGTCTTCGTTGTTGTGCACGGGCTTCCTCTAGTTGCAGTGAGCCGGGGCTACTCTTCACTGCGGTGCGCGGGCTTCTCATTGCAGTGGCCTCTCGTTGCGGAGCACAGGCTCTAGGTGCACGGGCTCAGTGGTTGTGGCTCGCGGGGTCTCGAGCGCAGGTTCAGTAGTATGTGGCACACAGGTTTTAGTTGCTCCGCCTCATGTGGGATCTTCCCGGACCAGGGCTCGAAGTCATGTCCCCTGCGTTGGCAGGTGGATTCTTAACCACTGCACCACCAGGCAAGCCCTGCACGTGTGTCATTTCTGATTGGCCCAGTGCAGTCTAAGTAACACAAGACTGGAAACAGAAATGGGAATGCATTCCGAAAATCACAGCCTTGAATCAGCAAGCTATGATTTTCAGAAGTAAAAGCACAGTTAAGACTCACTGTGAGGATCCTATTCCCTGTTTAACCTCATACGAAAAACTTAGCAAATCCAAACCTTCACTTTGTAGTTTTCTATACTTAGAGACAACACTGCTGATGGTGTGATTCTCCCTGTAGGCAAGTGTGGAAGAAAAGCTTGATTTTTGTGTGTAATCTTTGCCTACAAACAGGGTCAGCCTCATGGGGCACTCACTCAGGGCCCAGTGCCCAGAAGGGCCCTGCACTTGGTTTAATGCTCTGCTATCACCAACCATTGAAACTCTTTCTCATTTTTGAACAAGGAGCCCTGCATTTTCACTTTGTACTGGGCCCTACAAATTATGTAGCTAGTCCTGCCTGCTGGATCTATTATCTTGCAGATCTATCTTTTTGCTTTATAATGCACGAAGGCCTTTTTTTTGTTTGTTTTTCTTTTCTTTTTAAAAATTGCATAGCCTCATTTTGGGGGCTGATTTATTTACACTCATGGCTTCCGGATGACAGGGTATTGTTCGTATTCTATTTCTCTTCTTGGAATTAGGTCTCCCTTCAACCAATACACACACACAGTTTAACAACATGATCTATTAATTATAGGTAATGATATAAGATAGAACTCTAAAGTCTAACTTCCATGATAAATATTGAATACATTCCTCTGGCCTTATTTCTCTGAGATAAGAATTTCTGTGCATGTTTCATACACTCACTTGCTTTTTTCCTGATAGTCTTTCAATGTTTACTTGGTTCCACTTTTAAGGTGCAACTCAGTGGGTTAGTTCTGTCAAAACTGTGCTTCAGAAAAGCCTAACTAAAGAAGAGTGAAGCCAGATGTTCACAAACATTTTGATTAATTTTTCCCTTTTAAACCACTTTTGAATTTTGAAAAGCTTTCTGAAGAACAGACTTAGCTCCCTACTACATCACTTGAAATAGGATTAACTAAATTACAATCAAGTAGTTGTCTCTTGCATCTCTATTGAGAAACTCCATGTCCCTCAATAAATGTTTTAAGTTTTTTTTTAGACTACAAGATTTCTGCTAATTAGATATAGTTAATTCACCCATATGTTAGTTTTTGAAAAGTTTAAATAGTTATAAATTTTAAAAGTTGGATATTCTAGCTTCTTTTAAAACATGGAAGGGTCTAGCATAAATGATCCATCTGTTCTTAAATTAGTGAAGTCCAACCTATCTATCGTTTTCCTATAAATAGTGTTTTTGTGTCCTGTTTTAAAGATCTTTGCCTTTCCTAAGCTCATGAATATATTCTCTTGTATTATTTTACAGAAAATGTATTATTTTACTTTTTATATTGAAATCTGTTCCATCTGGAGTTAAATTTTGTATATGATATAAGATAGTGTGGTGGTATTCAGGCTCATTTTTGTTTCTGTTTGTGGACATCCAATTCATACAGCACAATTTATTGGGAGCGGAATGCAAAAGAAACTATCATTTTCACTGCTTGTGATGACACTTTCATCATCAGTGAAGAATTTGTAGATATGTTGGTGTGTTTCTGGAATATTTTGTTCAATGCATCTATTGTCTATCCTTTAACCAACAGTAAACTTACAATATCTATAAGTTTCAATATCTGGTGCTATAGGTCTTCAACTTCGTTTTCCTTCAAGGCCATCATGGCTATTCTTGGTCTTTAACATTTCCATATTGTTTTAAATCAGCTTTTTAAACTTCACAAAAATACCTGTTGAGATTTTGATTAGGAGTGCATATAATTTATAAATCAATCTGGAGAGAAATGGCTTTCCTACACTATTGTACGAAAATATATGTATAAAAGTATTCTAACTCATGGACACAGTGTATGCTATATTGATTTAGTTCTTCTTTAATTTCTTTCCATAATATTTTATAGTTTTCCTTTTTACACACTACTGTTAAATATAATACTAGATACTTAATTTTTTGATGTTAATTTTATTTTCTAGTTATTCGTTAGTATTTTGTGCATACAGTTTATTTTGTATATTCACTTTATATCTACTGACTGATAAATTCTCTTATTGATTCTAATCATTTAGCTTTTGGAGTTTCTATATACGTTCTCATATCTCCTCTTGGAAAGACTTCCAGGACACTGTTAAATGGAAATGGCAATGGGGCTGTATTATCTCCTGAGATATCCTTATCTCAGGAAGAAATTTTCCAATATTTCATCAAGTATGATGTTTGCTATAAATTTTCTTTGAAGAAAGTCTTTATCATATAAAGAAATTTCCTCCTATGTCTATTCTTCTAAAAGGAATTTGTTGTTACTTTGTTTTGTTTCAATCATGAATGTTTGTAACGTTTTTATTTACTTGTTTTTTTTTTTGCATTTATTGAAATGGTTACATGCTTTTTTCCTTAATTGTAATGAATTGGTGTAATGAATTACAGTAATTGATTTTTGAGCAATAAATCAACCTTGCATTCCTGATTTAAACCCAATTTTCTGGGTATATATTATGCTTTGTGCCTCTGTTCACAAGAAAGATTGATCTGTAATTTTTCTTTTTTTATGTCTTTGTCTGGTGTTGCTGTCAAGATTGTGATAGCCTTATAACATGAGTTGGGAAATATCCCCCCTGTATCTAGACTTTAAAAAGTTTGTGAAAGAGTGAGATTATTTCTTCATAAAGTATTTAGAATGTTTCTCTTTTGAAGCATCTGGGCCCAGAGTTTTCTCTCTGGAAAGGCTTAAAATCAATCTTTTTGATAGATAATAACATTATTTGGACTTTCTATTTCTTTATTTAAATCAGTTTTGATAAGTTGTGTTCTTTTCAAGAAATGTATTTATCTAATTTATGAAATTAATTGATGTAAATTTATGACCTCCTCTTACTATATTTTAATATGTGTAGTGATGTTCCCTTTTTATTCCTGAAATTAATCATTTGTTTCTAATATTTCCCTTCTCTCCATTCTTTGATCTGTATTTCTGGATATTTATAAATTATATTAATATTTTCAAATAACCAACTTTTACCCCTTTAATTTTTCCAATTGAATATTTGTTTTTTATTACATTGAGTACTGATCTCTTTTTTTTAAATTGTTATTTCCTTCCCATCCTTTTTATTTAATATATTTAATTGTTCTTTCTTCTAGATTTTGAGTTGAATACTTAGATCACTGATTTTTAGCTTTTTTTCTCCCTCTTCTAGTAAATTTACTTAAAGCTTAAAATTTTTCACCTTAAGCACTACTCTTTCTACGTTGCACATGTCACTCATTTCCAAATATTTTCTTGTTTCCTCAGTTAAAACTTTGATTTTTATCTCTGCAGTGTAGTGAGAATGCTACAAACCCTACACCACTGTTCTCTGTTTTGCTTCCATGCTCTGTGCCCCAAATCAGACTGTTCCCCAAGGGCTTGTGAGGTTCACATCGAAGTATCTTCTTTTTCTCTGGAATCCTGGCAAAATTTTCAAGGATTCAGGATCTAGAGTCCTCAACTCTTGGCTGCACTGGTTTCTTTCTGTAATATTCAAATAGTATTTTCTTTAAAATAAAACACACAGAGATTTTATAGTTGTTCTATCAGAGAATGAGTCTGATACAAATGACTTCCTCATAGCCAAAAACAGAAGTCCCCCCGCCATATTCAAATGCTACCAGTAAAATACCTTTCACCTCTGCTTATGTTACAAGACATATTTGTTCAACTTACTATCGAGAGAATGGCAATCTAGGAATATGGTTGTTATTTTTGAAAATGTTTAGTTTCACAGTTAGTCATTTCCCTATTTTCCTTTTCTTTGCGTGTTTTAATACAATTGTGTGTGTGTATATATTATTTCAATATCAGATTTTATCACTTACACAATTGTAATTTTGGGGGAAAGACTGCCATGGCCAAAATTGCTTTTGTGTGTATGGGGGACAGGCATCAAGCACTAATTATTTTGAGGTTTCATCAAACCTGTGTCCTCCTTTTTCAGTGTATCAGAATCGGAATTGCTGTGGCAGCGAAGACGCGGGATCGCCTACCAATGTGGCTAAAACTTCTGCGGGATGTTCTCTGCTTCACAGCTATGGGTCGCACTTTCAATTAGTTCTCATTTGTTATGTTGCAAATCCTTTCTCACTGCTGAAAACAATTCTGCCTCTGTCGGTAGGTCAGTGGCATCATCTTTCTCTAGAAAGAACAATCCCTAATGATTTTCATTACTTTAGTGTTACTCTGGGGAATGTCTCCATCAAAAACAGGTGATTTATTCATCATATGCAATGAATGTATGATGATGTGGTCATTCAGCTCTAGGTTCCATTTGTGATGATTTCTTTAATTTATTAAACAGAAAACAAGACTTTTGGTGCCAGTGTTTTATGTTCTCAGTGAGAAGCAGCTTGATCACGTTTTCACTTTCCATCCAGGCCGGTGAGAATTCTGTCTCTTAAATTATATCAGACGGCTCTTTCCTCGGTAAGCTTTGGAGCCTGGTTCCTCCCTGGAGGCTCTGGACTCAGGATTGTGATTCTCTGAGTACCTTGTCCTAAATCATGCTTTTATCCAGATGAACTCAGGTTATGGTGAACATCAAGACAGCCTTGAAAAAGAAAAGACACACAAAATTAATATCTTGCAGTTTGAAGGTAGAAGGAGGGAGAGAAAGTCGGGCTGTTCCGCCATCTTTTCCAGGGCTGGGAAAGAAACTATGCTCTGAATATATATATATATATGTATGTACGTATATATATATACACACACACACACACACACACATATGGTGAGAGAGAGAGAGGGAGGTGCTACAGAGTAATGAGACTTCTTTGGCAGGTCACTCAGGAAAATCATATTCTTCTGGCCACACCAAACAGCTTTAGGTCTTTCCTGGGTAGTGATATCAGAGCCACTTTCTTTTTCTTCATTCTGGAAGACTGACCCTTTGGACCACCTATGTGCCTCCCCATCATCTTTCATCCAGTTGAAGATGTAAGTAGAAGATCATTGTGTGCACCCTGGGCTTATTAAGCACAGCTGGACGGAGAAGGCTTAGAAACTGAAGATAGTCGTGACCTAGAGAAAAGCCTCCACTGCATTACTTGGATGAGTATACCATTTTGTTCTCCAGAATAATTGTTAGCTTTTATTTGAAACAGATCCAATAGCGAGCCCTTGCATTCTTGCCACTCTCCAAGCCAGAAACAGAACTGGTGACAGTGATACAGGGCAACTGAGAGAGATGGAGAGAGGGCAGAACACATCATTAGAAAAACACGGGCAGTGTCTTAGTCAGTTTGGGCTGCTATAACAGAATCCCATAGACTGGGGGGCTAAAACAGAGATTTATTTCTCACAGTTCTGGAGGCTGTAAAGTCCAAGATCAAGGTGCCAGCATGCTCAGTGTCTGGTGAGAGCCCCACTTCCTGTTTCATAGATAACCGTCTTCTCGTTGTGTTCTCACCTGGTGGAAGGGGTGAGAGAGCTCTTTGGGATCTGTTTTATAAGGGCATTAATCCCATTCCTGAGGAAGCTATTCTCACCTCCCAGAAGCCTCATCTCCTAACACCATCACAATGGGGGTTCAAATTTCAATATATGAGTTTTGGGGAGGCACAACCATTCAGTCTATAGCAGGTAGGGTATGAGTTGCCTTGTCGGACTGTTTTTGGAGGGGAAACAGTGCCTTAGGAAGGTCATAGTCAGTAATGACCATGTGAAAAATGGACCAGAGAAGCTGGTGGATAATGGTTAGAGCAAGAAAGGAGGAGGAGCTGCTGCATTTTATTACCTCTCTTGGGTTCCAGCATTTCTAAGGGTTGCAATGCTTGCTTCCGAAGCAATGCTGGAATAGTTTGGATTTATACAGAGGAACGTCAACACTCATTTAGAAAATGCCTGGTGCCTCTCGTGTAGTTGGTGTTCGCCAAGCACCCATTTACTTCTGTAGTTCCCTAAAACAAGTTAGCTAATGAAACTCCAGCTCCAATTCCTTCTTCCCCTGCCCGTATAAATGTGGTAAATTCTTCATTTACAAAATAAGGTGACTAAACTAAATAATTCCCAAGATCCTGATAGCTGTGTTAGTTGAAGCTCTACTTTTGTGAAACCTGAGGTTTTATGACTTCTCACCCAGTTTAAATATTGAGTCACATTTATACAGTACTCAGTGATATTCCAGGTGATGTAAGGACCCTTTTGTTCAATCCAGCTGTGATAGAAACTGCCAGGTGCTTAACATCAAACTTCATTTTCTCCAAGTGGATTGCCAACACCTTGAAGCTAAAGATCACAATTGCCTTTTGGAATATCATGTGATAACTGATATCACAGCAGTGCCAGCCAATTCAAGAGAAAGATGACACTGGTTACTTGTTTCAAGAGGGCAATTCAGGTAGAGGCAGGGTGAACTTTGCTGTGTTAAAATGAAGCTTGCTGATGAAGGGCAACTCACAAAGCCTGGTGCCAACTGTTTTCTTTTGGCAGGTCACCAAGTCATTCAGATCTCACTTTAGCAATTGTAGATGCTAATTACTTTGAAGTTTATCAATCTACCTAAAGGCAAAGCAATCGTCTGTTGAGTCGAATTATCACTCATATCAAGCATAATTAATGTGTCTTTGCCCATCAGAATAAAGTGTAGCTCGGTAGAATAGAAAGGAACTTGCATTAGGAGTCAAAAATCCCAGGTCCTAGGATTTCATCATTTATTTTCTGAACACCCTCTGGGAAAACCATTGATCTGCTCTGAGCCTTTTCCCACATCTAAACTTTGGAATAATTCCTACACAGCCCCATTTTATAAAATTGTTAAAGGACCAGTGAGAACATCTAATTCATCCTCTAGCCTTTGTATAAGTGAGAAAACAGAGACTCAAAAAACTTCATTAACTTAAGCAATGTGCCCAAGTTTGTGGAACTGGAAATTTGATGTGCTTTCCATTAGGTCAAATTAGGTCTATTCTGAAGATCAAAAGAGATACTGTATACCAAAGTTGTAACATAGAAACTGTAATCTATTACAGTATATTGAATATTTGAATAGTATATTGGCAAAGAAGGAAAGTAATGACATCTCTATTTTCCAAATGAGAAAACTAAGACACAGGTAAATCGAAAGATTACTTGGAATCAGCTATCAAAGGATAGAAGTTGGATTATTTTTTATACACCTATTTTAGTAGTCTCTCCATGAGAATATTCTGTAAGGGAATACTGTTTTCAGTAGGGACTAAATTTACTTGTCACTAAGTGGCAGTATAGAATAATAGAAAAAGCATAAGCTCTGGAGGCAAGCAAATCTGGGTTCCCATCCTGGACCCATCCCTTACTAGCTATGTCACTTTGGAGAGATATTTAACCCCCTGAGTATGGGATTCCTCAGGTAAAGAGTGGAGATATATCTAGTTAGTAATAAGACTATTGAATACTTATGGAGCATTTATCATGTAATTGTTACTGCTTTAATCATTTTACTATTATTGTTTTAATAGTTTTAAATGTATAGCTCTGTGACTATTGTGAAAACTAATGTGAGGAGAGTAAATGTGTAAAGCTTCTGTTGTAATTTCCTTCCTTCCTTCTTGATATTCATTCTGGTGACAAAATATATGCAGTGACAAATTAATCTTCTCCTCTTTCCACTACGATCCAAATTCGGAAGTGTGGGGATAAGAACGGAAAAGTAGTGGGATTGATTGTTTCATATCTGTGACAATTTGGAGACAAAATATTGATTTTTAGTGTTTTTCCCAAGCATTAATGATTATAACACTCTGCTCTAACATTATGGTCATCTCTACCCAACCTGAAAGAAATAACAACTTTCATTTGAAGTTATGTTGTTGATGTTTATCCACAGCTGAGCAAAAATATTTTTCCTCTAAGAATTGCCTTCTAATAAAATATAGGCATACTACATCCATTACATATGCACATATCATTCAATTCTTGTAATTTTATCTAGTAAAAAATATAATGAGAAGGAACTAACTTTCATGGGAGATTTTTTTCTAAAGAAATTTTATCCTATAATCAAAATCAAAATTGACTTTCCAATTAGAAAAGGAATTCAGGTCAAGTATGTGAACTAGAGTTTCAAAATACAACCACATATATGGTTTAGAATGAATACTAAAAACAAACTCTTTTTGCTGCCCTATTTACCGGAAGGTCTTTTCAGCAGTTTCTGTAAATTCTTACCTTGTTGCCAAAGAGTGATTTGAGGTTCAAAAGCAACTGGAGAATAGAGCTATTATTTCCATGATTTTCATTAATTCTGGGCCTTATGGTGACTGAACATCTTTCTTTCCAGAAACTCAGAGACATTGTTTACTGAGCTGCTGTGCTAATTTGTACTTTGGAACAAAGCTTGATCTAGTACTTACTTCAGAGATGGTGCAAATGAATTGGGTAGAAGCAATGGTACCCAGATCTTGTAGTTTTGGAGACTGTCAAAATTTCAACAACAAACTATTTGATGATTACTATTAAATCTATGTCTTTAGTCATAATCTTCTGAATTTTAAATATATTATATTAACCATGTCCTCCAGAAGTCCCAGAGGCACCTCAAAATCAACTCATCCCATATATACTCATAATATTTTCCTCCAAATCTTCTGTTCCTTTGGAACTCTACATCTTGATTAATGATTTTCCTAGATGTCCAAGCCAGAAACCTGACCATCATTCTTGAGTCTTCCTTTCATTCAGCATTTATAGCCAGTGAATTTTCCAAAATGTCTTTGAATCTGCTCATTCCTCCAACCACTATCCTCATTTTCTCTCTCCTGGATTATTGTCATAGCTTTCTACTGGGTCTGCCCGTCTCCAGGGTAACCACTTTCCTTTCCACCCACTGAACTGCTGTCAGAGTGTGCTTTCTGAATAACAAATCTGATCTTGACACTCACACTATTAAAATACTCCAGTAGTTCCCAGCCACTTACAGCATGAAAATTCAAACCTTCGAGTGTAGCCTGCAAAGACTTTTTTTGATCTAGCTCCTATGTCTTTCATCTGCAACCCAAGACTATCCTCCCTGAACTGCTCACGGTCTGGCCTCATGTGATACTCGCTCGTGTTTCCATGGCTTTACATATGCAGGTCCCAGGCCTGGACCAACCTTTCTCTCTTCCACCCCTGAACACCCACTCATAGTTCGGGTGGCACCGGTTCTGGGGAGCTCTTCCTATGTCTCTCTGTGCATATTCTGAGTTGCAATCTCATGCACATCCTTATAGTAGTTTTTACTTCATTATATTTTAATTCATCCTTTATATAATAGTTTCCCCTCCTTTCTGCGTATTCATTTGAGCATTCTTTGTATTCCCAGCTTCTATCAGAGTGCTTGGCAGTAGAGTAGGAACTCAGTACATGTTTGCTGAATATGAATGAATACCGAGGCAGCCAGTCTTGGTCAACGCGCAGCAACCCCAGGCATGCAACCTACTAATGTTTTCTCAGACTTTGTCCTCATTTGCAAATCCAGGGATGGCACGACCTATCCTCCTGTGCTGCTATAAAAATTAAATAAGACGCAGACATATTCTGTAAACAATAAATCAATATACTCACATAAATATATTATACATAGGGTCATGTAATTATTGTGACCCATTACACACTGAACAATGTACTTCTAAGAACGGATTTATCAATACACATGACACATGGGGACACTTCCCAAAACAGCCAAGGCTTTCCTTTCACTCCCATCTCCTTTGCTTTCCTTCCTCCCGTCACTGAGTCACTGGTACACATACCCTTGATGTTAAACTCACTGGTACACATACCCTTGATGTTGGGACACCACCATACCCGGTGTCCCAAATTTGCCATCCCCTTTCACACCTGCATGACTGCTCTTGCTGTTCCCTCACTCAGAATGTCCCTTTCTTCTGCTCTCCTGGTGAACGTGTCCTCTGACTCCAGAGTTGCATACTCTTCCAGGCCTTTCCTGTCTCCATCCAGGCTGACTGACTGCACTCTTCCCTCGGCTCCCCAAACACTTGGTATACGCTTGCACCACTGTATACAGCTTCTGTTTGTGTGTTCATCTAATGGCTGGCACCATTGTATATAGTTTTCATGTATTCATCTTTTCCACATTCTACTGTGAGCTCCTTGAGGTACTATCTCATTTTCCTAGGACCGTTATTACCATTTCCCTGTGATTGCCTTCTGCAAAGTAGATCTCACTCAGATTCCCAAACCAAACTGAGCACAATACAAACAAAATATTTAAGCATCCACAGTCCCCCAGGTTGTCCCTCTTCTGGATGAAGGGTTTGTGCTCTGGGGGACTCATCTGGGTTCATGAGTTACTCCCTGAATTCCCCTTGACGACTGCCTGACATTTGCCTGGGTCTCCCAGGCATGTTGGAGGTTCCTCTGGTCACTGGTCTCCCTGGCATTTTGTGGTTTGATTCATTTTAGAGCTTTAAATGGATGCAGTGTCCTTGGTTTTCCTCTCAGTATCAACTCAAGTCTCCACATGAGGCTGGCACTTTCCTTCCTCCTTGGTTCACTTTTTTCTAACATCTGAAGCTTTGCTCGGGAACCACAGCCCTGCAGCATACCCTGAGCTATCTCGTCCAGGAGATATGCCCTTGAACCTCCTCCCCGTCTCCTTCCTCCTTCCCCATCCTCTGCTTTCCTTCCTTCTCTTCTTCCTCTCCCTCTTCTCTCTCCTTCTCCTATATTAACAGTGTTTTTAAAAGGCAGCCAATTGTCACAGAAGAGTTGCTAGTGTCCGGCATTGTGCTAAGCCGTGTCCATGCATTAGATCAGTGCTCCTTACAATAAATCCATGAGGAGTTACTACTGCTGCCCCTATTTTAAAAGAGAAGGACACTGAGGCTTGGAGAGAGATCGTGACTTGGCAGACAGGATTTCAAACTATCTTGGTCTTCTTGAGCCTAAAGCTCATGCTCTAGACCCCAATGATATTCTCCCTCTGAGGCATCACTGATCCCACCACTCTTGCTCCTGTCTGCCCCCCGCCCCTTTCTCTGAGCCCTAGAAGCAATATTCAAAATTCTTTTGATCACAAATTTAAGTACCACTCATTTATATAGAAATATTTGAATGTCAATTTATTTTTTTATTGAAGAATATTTGATTTACAATATCATATTAGTTTCAGATGAAGCATTGTGATTCAGTATTTTTACAGATTATACTCCATTAAACATTATTATAAGATAATACGTATAATTCCCTGTGTTATACAGTATATCCTTGTTACTTATCAGTTTTATTTTATTTATTTATTTTTGTATTTATCTAACTCATTTGTTTATTTTTATTTGTAATGGGTGTGTGTATGGGGATATATGCTTATTTAAATTTTATTTTTATTTTATTATTTTTTATTGAAGTATAGTTGCTGTACCATATTATATATTGACGTTAATTTGAATGTTCTCAAGCAGATTCCCCAAAACTGACTACCAGGAAATCTTGTTGGTTTGGGTTGAATTAAGGCAATATATTTAAACCTAAATGTAGAGGACTGGGTTCTTTTAAAACTGAAAAGGGAAATTTAGCCCCATAAAAACATTTAATGGTGCCTTCATCTCAATTAACATTAACTTCAATATATTATTTTGATTAGAAGCAACCATATTGTTTGCAATTTCTCTTTGCAACATTCCTGTGAGAAAAAGAGCAGGCGATTATAAACTTGTTTGTAGAAAGGTGGCTTGGTCAAAATCTTACAATGAACCCAAGAAACTGCCTCCCTTTTCATGACTTTGATCACTGGCAAATCATTCATCCAGCTTTTGGCTCTCGTGGAGCTACTTATAAAATTAGCAGTTGGTAAAGCAAAGCTAATTAGAAGTCAGACATGTAACTTGTGTGATCATGAATCACCGTAGATGGTGTGCTGTAAACTAAATGCATTTGGTTTTGTATAAAGTAACCTAAATCAAGAGTTTTCTTCCTTGAACCCTGAGTGTGTCATGAGAAAAGACAGGAAATAAATATTCTACATGAGCCAGGAAAGGTATTAATATAAAAATAACTTTTGGATCCATGAATTGAATCCTACAAATTTCTGTTTATAGATATTGCTGTCTACTGTGTTCATCTATATGCAATATCTCAGAACAAGTGATCACTTATCTGTCTGAAAATAGAGTAGCTGTACTTAGCTATGCATCTCACTGTCCTGCTGCTAAGCGCTCTGTCTACCAATTCACCTAGACAAAGATTAGCAGTGGGAGATGTAAGGGCAAGGCACAGCACTGAGGGGTATTAGACATTTCAGTGTCTGGAGTAAAATAAATTGTCTCCTCTTGTCATCCTCAAGTAAAGCATAGAAAACATCTTCCACCCCGATCTACAACCCATCCTTTAATGTTCAATTAAGAGAATTGTCTTGGAGAAATGCCTTTAAGGTTGAAAATCATGTGGTAGATGTATTATAATAATTATGGCAGTTTATCTTTTATTTAAGAGCCACAATCACATTGGATTTATATGTCTATATGAAGTCATAGAATCAGCCATTGTTTTACAACTTTTCTGTGTGTATAATAACCGATTTTTTTCAAATTGATTTTATAGCTCACATAGCTACTACAAACACTGATTTTTTTTTTTCAAATGTCCACCCTCTGGCCAACCAGTATGTAATTGTAAATGTATTTGAATTCCAATTCTAAAATAAATAACAGGAGTTACTCAGTTTTCCTGGGTCTCTCCCATGTATACATGTTATTAAACTTTGTTTGGTTTTCCCATTAAAAAATAAAATAAATAACAAAATTTGAAGGGCTGAGTATGCCAGAGAAGATTAGCTTCATGAAAAGGAGGAAATATACTTTGGTCTTTATAGAAATATAATTTAAGAATTTTTTAAAACTACTCAGAAGCGATCTGTCCACTCTGCCAAATGCTACCTGAGATGAGAGCATTCACTCGTGTGTTAATTTAGCACGTAATTACTGAAAAACTGCTTTAAGCCATATGTTATTCTACCTTGAAGATGTATGTTAAAGAGTAATGTCCGTGATGGATCAGTCAGTGAGAACAAATTTGATGTCATTCAGCAATTCTACACGTTGATTCTCCAAGCCCGTGCCTTCTTGAATAGTAGAGAATCTCGAGGGTTCTGTAAGCAGAGCCAAGAAGTAGCCCAGAATCCACCAATATGTATGTTCTTGGTAATAATATTTTCCAGTTTGTCTATAGGTTCACCGATTAGTTCCTAAATACTAAGAGACAGTGTGTCGGCCCTTCCTTTCTTAACTCTCTAGGAATCCTGTGGGGTGGGGATATGGATGAGCTGCCTACATGTAACCACATCATCTGTCCACTGCTCCAGCGGCTCCTGCTCTCACTGCCTGATTGTAGCTCTCCGTCTGCCTCCTTGTCTGATGTTCCTCTGAGGTCTTTCTTTGTTCCTGTGTCACAGCCAGGCCCAGCCAGGCGTCATCCTTCACTCGATGCTGCTACTGCTCTTGTCTTTCTAGGTATAATCTGTTTAGTCATGTGTGGTGGGCAGAATAATGGCCCCCCCAAAAGATGTCCAGGATCTAATTCCCCAGAACGTATGAAAATGTTATGTTGCATGGCAAAAAGGAATTCAGCTTACAGATGGCATTAAGGTCACTAATCAATTGACCTTAAAATAAGGAGATTATTCTGGATTATCCAGGTAGGCCTAATGTAATCACAAAGATCCTTAGATGCAAGAGGTTGACAAAAGGGGAGGTCAGACTGATGCGAAATAAGAAGGACTTGACCCACCATTGCTGACTTTTGAAGGGGTCACCATCCGAGGAATGTGAGTGGTCTCTAGAAGCTGGAAAAGGCAAGGTAACAGATGCTCCACCAGAGCCTTCAACAGGAGCCCAGACCCACTAACACCTTGATTTTAGGCCAGTGAAACTCATCTCAGACTTCTGAACTATAAAATCATAAATTTGTGTTGTTTTAAGCCACCAAGTTTGTGGTAATTTGTTATGGCAGCTGTAGTAATATAATGAAGCATCTTTATGATGGAGACGTCCTGTCTGTCCACACCCTTGGGAAACAGGATTCCCACACTCTCCTAGAGCGCTCATGTATCTGACTTTGAATTTTTTTTTTCAGTGTAATAATTTATTCAAATAAGGATCATCAATGGATCTAAAATCATTGGGTTGGGGAAAAGGCTATTCACATAGTTTCAAAGTATTAGCTCATATATCACTTATTAACAATAAACAAAAAGTGGCAACCTTACAATGGAGAAATCTAGCTCCCCGACCAGGGATCGAACCCAGGCCCCCTGCATTGGGGGCATGGAGTCTTACCAACTAGACAACCAGGGAAGTCCCTTGCCTAAGGTTTTTTGGGGTTTTTTTTTAACATCTTTATTGGAGTATAATTGCTTTACAATGGTGTGTTAGTTTCTGCTGTATAACAAAGTGAATCAGCTATACATATACATATATCCGCTTATCTCCTCCCTCTTGCATCTCCCTCCCACCCTCCCTAACTCACCCCTCTAGGTGGTCACAAAGCACCGAGCTGATCTCCCTGTGCTATGTGGCTGCTTCCCAATAGCTATCTATTTTATATTTGGTAGTGTATATATGTCCATGCCACTCTCTCACTTCATCCCAGCTTACCCTTCCCCCTCCCCGTGTCCTCAAGTCCATCCTCTACATCTGCATCTTTATTCCTGTCCTGCCCCTAGGTTCTTCAGAACCTTTTTTTTTTAGATTCCATATATATGTGTTAGCATACAGTATTTGTTTTTCTCTTTCTGACTTACTTCACTCTGTACGACAGACTCTAGGTCCATCCACCTCACTACAAATAACTCAATTTTGTTTCTTTTTATGACTGAGTAATATTCCATTGTATATATGTGCCACACCTTCTTTATCCATTTATCTGTCGATGGACACTTAGGTTGCTTCCATGTTCTGACTATTGTAAACAGAGCTGCAATGAACATTGTGGTACATGACTCTTTTTGAATTATGGTTTTCTCAGGGTATATGCCCAGTAGTGGGATTGCTGGGTCATATGGTAGTTCTATTTTTAGTTTTTTAAGGAACCTCCATTCTGTTCTCCATAGTGGCTGTATCAATTTACATTCCCACCAACAGTGCAAGAGGGTTCCCTTTTCTCCACACCCTCTCCAGCATTTATTGTTTGTAGATTTTTTGACGATGGCCATTCTGACTGGTGTGAGGTGATACCTCACTGTAGTTTTGATTTACATTTCTCTGATGATTAGTGATGTTGAGCATCCTTTCATGTGTTTGTTGGCAATCTGTATATCTTCTTTGGAGAAATGTCTATTTAGGTCTTCTGCCCATTTTTGGATTGGGTTGTTTGTTTTTTTGATATTGAGCTGCATGAGCTGCTTGTAAATTTTGGAGATTAATCCTTTGTCATTTGCTTCATTTGCAAATATTTTCTCCCATTCTGAGAGTTGTCTTTTTGTCTTGTTTATGGTTTCCTTTGCTGTGCAAAAGCTTTTAAGTTTCATTAGGTCCCATTTGTTTATTTTTGTTTTTATTTCCATTTCTCTAGGAGGTGGGTCAAAAAGGATCTTGCTGTGATTTATGTCATAGAGTGTTCTGCTTATGTTTTCCTCTAAGAATTTTATAGTGTCTGGCCTTACATTTAGGTCTTGAATCCATTTTGAGTTTATTTTTGTGTATGGTGTTAGGAAGTGTTCTAATTTTATTCTTTTACATGTAGCTGTCCTGTTTCCCAGCACCACTTATTGAAGAGACTGTCTTTTCTCCATTGTATATTCTTGCCTCCTTTATCAAAAATAAGGTGACCATATGTGTGTGGGTTTACCTCTGGGCTTTCTATCCTGTTCCATTGATCTATATTTCGGGTTTTGTGCCAGTACCATACTGTCTTGATTACTGTAGCTTTGTAGTATAGTCTGAAGTCCAGGAGCCTGATTCCTCCAGCTCCGTTTTTCTTTCTCAAGATTGCTTTGGCTATTCGGGGTCTTTTGTGTTTCCATACAAATTGTGAAATTTTTTGCTCTAGTTCTGTGAAAAATGCCATTGGTAGTTTGATAGAGATTGCATTGAATCTGTAGATTGCTTTGGGTAGTAGAGTCATTTTCACAATGTTCATTTTTCCAATCCAAGAACATGGTATATCTCTCCATCTGTTTGTATCATTTTTAATTTCTTTCATCAGTGTCTTATAGTTTTCTGCATACAGGTCTTTTGTCTCCTTAGGTAGGTTTATTTCTAGGTATTTTTTTCTTTTTGTTGCAATGGTAAATGGGAGTGTTTCCTTAATTTCTCTTTCAGATTTTTCATCATTAGTGTATAGGAATGCAGAAGATTTCTGTGCATTAATTTTGTATCCTGCTACTTTACCAAATTCATTGATTAGCTCTAGTAGTTTTCTGGTAGCATCTTTAGGATTCTCTATGTATAGTATCATGTCATCTGCAAACAGTGACAGCTTTACTTCTTCTTTTCTGATTTGGATTCCTTTTATTTCTGACTTTGAATTTTGATGACTCTCTCTCCACAGACCAGAGGACATGTCTACCTTTCTCACCTCAATGCCTTTTAGTACAGAGGGGTGGATCTAACTGAGAAATGCTTGCGCCCCTGGTGATATTCTAATTTTATTTTTTTAATACCCTTCTTCCATGTGGGGTACAGATATTCTGGATTAGTTTGGAGGGTGCTGAGTGGGGAATTGGTCACGAGCCATCTCACTTACATGTGGAACTACTGCTCCCCTTTCACACAGTGCCCACTGAGGGGTCAGGCCCTGCCTGCCAGATTTGACTTGAGGCTTTTTCCTTTAAGGGCCCCACAGTCTTCTAATGAAGTCTGGCTCCTTCTCCCCACCTCCGTCCCTTTACTAGGTATATCTGCATATGTCGAACACCAATGGTGGGCAGGTTCCATGCGCTTTCCGATGACATTTTGGAGTTCCAGGGAAATCAGACTGGTAACCAAAGCACTGTTTCTGTGAATACCACATATTCTGTGATGGGTAAGAAGTTCCCTGAGCATTCTAGACCAAAGAAAGAGGTGTATATGCTTGAGAACTGCTCCATTTGCCATCCTAATTCAGCTCCAGTATAGCTAATATGCCCTGTGACATAAAATTAAATATCAGGTGCCCTCTGTCCTCAAGGAGCTTAGGTACCTATTGGAGAGATAATACACATGATCTTTCTGGCAGGTTTGTAGTGGGACTTCTGCGTGGCTGGATCTGTTTTGGTTAGCCAAGGCCATATTGGCTTGGCCACTTGATCTGCCGTGTTAGCTGTTATGTGTTTCAGAGGTGGGAGGACAGTGAAATTGAGATTAACTCAC
Organism: Balaenoptera musculus; assembly: GCF_009873245.2. Taxonomy (NCBI): domain Eukaryota; kingdom Metazoa; phylum Chordata; class Mammalia; order Artiodactyla; family Balaenopteridae; genus Balaenoptera; species Balaenoptera musculus. The sequence goes on from NC_045802.1 coordinate 53,153,954, forward strand.
CTTCAGTTGGAAATGGAAGCCTGTTGGGAGAGTAGAGTCAGAACCCTGAAGAATTAATCAGAGCTACTAAGAAAAAAAGAGCTACTAAGTAGTAGAAAGAGAATTCCAGGGCATGCGTGAAGGTCAAGATTCCAACCATTCTTCGCTACATGTGGAAGTATGAAGTAGTCCAAAATGGCTACAGTGGGTGCCAAATAAATGCCTATGGGGGCCAGAGGACTCTAGATAATTTGTCTCTAAAGCAATTTGATTCTAAATTTCTTTGAACAGATGATCAACATAACAATTTCCTTAAAAATTTTTTTGTTGTTGAAATGAGTGTCGCTAGTTACTTTTTTCCCCTCAAAGTTTGCTCATTTTGGTGCACTCGGAAATAAATCGTCCATATGTCTTGAAGCATTATTGATTTGTAAAATGGCTTTTTAATTTTAATTTTGCTTTTTAAAATTTTGAACTAATTGCTTAGCTATTTATTATTCTTCCTTGGGCTATTTGTAATAGTTGAAAGCACAACCTAAATATCCATCAGTAGCAGGAAGTATAATGACTATTTAGAAGCATGGTTGGTCTGTGTGCAAATCCCATGTCTGGACATAGCAACAATATGGCCTTGAACCTGAACTTGGCATCCTATTTTCACATTGATAAAATGACATTCATCATCTCTACTTCACAGAATTATTGAGGATTAAAACAGACAATTAAAACTAAAAGCTCCCACAGTGCCCAGCACACAGTAACCTCTCATTCATTAAAAGGTAGCTTCTTTCATCATTAGTTTCTTCTATTACTTTTTCCTCATTAAAAAAAAGCAATGAATTAGTACTGCAGGAAAAAAACAAAAATAGAGTAAATATAAAGAATACAGTAATCCCACCCATTCAAAGATAACTGCTATTACTATCTTGCCAAATATTTTCCAAGCCCTTTTATATGATTTCTATTTATTCTTATACATTACTGATGTTTTTTTTGTAAAATGAAATCATACCATATATGCACTACATTATAACCTACTATAGTTAATTTAAGCAAACCACAATTTGATGGACATGTACGCTATTCAAAGTTTTTGCTATATGGCAGTGCAAAACAAAAAAATGAATTATAAATTAAAAAAGCACTAATCATTCTAAAATTTGACACAAATACTTTAATACACACAAAGAGTAACAAAATAACGCACAATTGGCCAATACCTTAAACAAACCATTTGATCGTCATTTAAACTTCATTTTCATGTGGATCTACTTTCTTTCCATTAGAATGTTCTTTAAAATATTTTGTTTAACGTTCTGGCTAAGCCATACGCTATCAGGGAAAACATGAAACTTTGGTGGCAGGAGGTGAGGGCATGAAGGGCTTGTACTCCATGTTAAAGAACTTGACCATGGAGGATGAAGAACCTTTGAAGAGTTTTAAAGCAGAAGCTGAGGAAGGTCCATCCTCGTTTTAGACCATGCAAAACTGAGGCCTGGAAAGAGTTACTCAGGTATTGAAGTCACCTTCAGATGAGGGTAAGGGCAGTGAGTTAAACTGAAAATTCCAATAGGTTGCTTTGAATCCTTTCTGGACAAGTAAAATATAATCCTTTCTGGTTAAGTAAAATATAACTAAGTGTTAACCAGTGGAAATGGGTCATATCTCTTTTGTACCCTGTTGAAACTTATAGAAATTCCTTTTTTTGTTGTAAAATGTGTTACACCAATAAACTCTGAATACCTGTGGCCCACATTAGTATTCTAAAGATGAAGGAAAAAAATAAATTAGCTGTTACTCTATTTAAGAACTGGACTGACTGCAAAAGGAAATGGTTAATGCCTCCTGGCTCCGAGGAAGCACTTTATCTCAGTGACATGTCGAAGAGTTATGTCCAAAGCAGACGCTTTCTCAGGCCGGGTCCTGCTTCTACTTCCATTGTGTCTGAAACAGGGAAACTGTGCAGAACGTTTCAGACTTGCATAGTGGTCTTGTAAATTTCCTTTTAATTCCATCTCTGAAGTCTACCTATTTTTTAAAACGTGTCCAGATCTTTTAAAAATATGCCTCTCTGGTGACATGTCTGATTGACAGACATTTGGGCACAAGAAAATTGTCAGTAATGAGTGCTGTGAATACACACGCATACCTGATTCATCCACTGGGCTCAGCTTGGTACCAGTGCTTTTGTTTTACATTCATTAAAATTCCTATCAGGACACAAAATGCTGAACATCACCCAAAACAAAACCAAACAAAACCAACCAACCAAAAAAAGAAAAAAAAAATAAAAAAGCTTAGGCGTAGATACAGCAATGTTGGTTGATGAAGAAACAAAACAAGCCATTTATATTTTGCTTAGTCTTCTTTAGCTAATTGTAATTTTTTTTTAATTTGAAGTTTTATGGCAGTTAAAAACTCCAAATATTAGTTTTTTGCTAATTCAATTTTGTTTTTCTCATGAAGATAATCTGAAAAAGGAAAAGAAAAAAATTTAATGGAAGCTGTTCAGTCTTTCACATCTCCTCTAAATATTCAGTATACTGGAATATCCTGATTTTCATTTTAGCTCAGATATTTTGGTCATTATACCTTCTAAGAATATAATTTTGCTGTATGCAAGTTTAGGAAGCATAGGGGTTAAAATAGGTATTTTTTTTTAGTGTAAATAAAATAAACCTCTACCAACCATATGTTACACAAACATGCAAATAGTTTGGTCTTTATTTTTAAAATACAAATGCAAGTTAATTTCAATTTTAGGAAATGCAGTTATATCCTAAGGGAAAACCATAACAATTTCAGGATAGAATTGTCATTTGATATAAGATATTGGGTTTTATTTTTTATTGAATACATAGCACCCACTGGTTTTACATTATTGTGTAGTAGGGAATAAAGATAGAATGAAAGGTCATGGGTTAGGCATTTTTTAAAGACATTATGTTAAACTAGAGAATCAACCATTTTCAGTGAATGTGGCAGAGGCTTCTGTTCATCTCATAGGGCTTGTTTTCACTGTCTCCTATGATAACAGAAAGTCTGATTTGGGGTTTGGCAAACACACTGGAGGCAACACCACATTTTTCAATCTCCCTGACTAGGTGTGACCCTGTGACAAGTCCTGGATATGTCGTGCTCAACTTCTGAAACATTTCCTCCTTCTCCCCTCCCTCCCTCCTGCTGCTTGGACATGGGTGTGATGGCTGGCTATTATCTTGAACTGTGAGGGTAAGGAAGCATCCTTGCAATGGTGACGTGAAAACTGGAAGCATCGTGTGCCCCAGATCTGACTATTGAATCACTGTGGAATCATCTAAACTACCTCAATCCAGACTTCTATGCAAAAGGAAATGAAGATTCATCTTGTTTATGTTTCCTGTATTTAAGATCTCTATTAGGAGCTGACAAATATAAACCCTAATGGATACAGAATTGGATGCCTGAAAGTAGAGAGTTGGTCGTGACAAAGTCTAAAATGTAGATGCTGATGCCTCAGATAATGGAAGGTGAAAAGCTAAATACTCTTGTTATGTTACAGCAAAATATTTGATGAAATGATGCCTATGGCATCTTAGAAAGCAGACCACAGGCTATGGCTCTAGCATTAGGGGAAATCGTAGGAAAAATTCAAGAGGTCTTATGTTTGTTACTTCTTGCTGCTTTAGGAGAGTCTACAAAAGAGGTGAACTCATTTGGGAACTAATCAGTCTGGTAAGAGACTATATCCTGCAATACAAGTTGACCAAGAGTCCAGTACTGTTATATTAGTAAGTTAATACTAACTACGGATACACGCTGCTGATTCTGTGCCAGGCACCACTGTAGTGCTTTATATGTCTTAAGTGACTTAATCTTCAAGCAACACAATGAAATAGATACTGTTTTTAGCCCCATTTTGCAGATGAGAACCAAAGAGGTTAAGTAACTTGCCAGTTGCACATCTGATAAGTGAGGAACCTGGTTTGAACTAGGCAATTTGGGTCCAAAGTCCATATTCCTAACAGTCAGCAGTTTGGACCTTATACGATTGAAAAAGCTAACTGCTTTTCTACCTCAGACTGGAGCAGTTTTAAGTAAAGGCTGCAAAGGTGCAGACTTCTCAAAAGATAAGATGGTGCCTCTGAGACTTTCCCAAGCACCTGTAGTTAATCTTTCTCTGCCAGACAATGGGAGCCAGCTCAGTGGCAAAGATCAGATGAAGAGTCTTGTCTCCCACCCTGGTTCTTTGTTTCAAATGGCTTTAAGAAAACCAGGCTGAAGCATGAAAAAAGGGGAATGGGCAGAGAGCCCAGAAGCAATAAGTAAAAGACCTGTGTCTCTTCACTCTTAAAAACTCTGACTCTACAAGATAGTTATCTGTCATTATTAACACATAGAACTGACCAGAAGCAAATAAACTGGAAGTCCACTTGATTTTTGAAGAAATGATATTACCAGAAAAACCCAAATCCTATTCAATCCCAAAAGCTTGGGACTGAAACCAAACATTTGACCTCTGAACCAGTACCAGTGAGGGGCAGGCTACAAAAGCCATACAGATTTTTAAAGGGTGCCCTCTCCAATGCCCACCTCAGATGAGCCATAGAGAACAGTAATCAAGGAAGTCCACTCAAAGGCGCTTTCAGATGCAATAAACTGGGAACTTACCCTACTAACAAGAAGGGAGTCATCATTATTCCTGCCCAACAAGATACGATCACTTCCAAGATGGTTCTGCTTCCCATTCTCCATTTTCTAAATGGGAGTTTTTAATTGTGGATGCCACGTTTTTGGAGCACTGAGGTATTTTTTGTTGGGGGCAGATCACTGGACTATGTGGAGCCATATATGTGTCTGTTAGAGATGTGATAACCGCCCATCAATGCAGATATCCCAGACTTGATGCACTTTGGAAATCTCTCCCTTGGAGAGAGACTGAGGAGGAGGGGTTTCTGGAAAGAAAAGTGTATATGAATATCTGGGTGGCCAAAGTGGCAGGTGATAACCGATGTTATTTGTCCTGTAATATCTCTTCTGCCCTCCTATGTAAAACTGAGATCATAATCAATTGGAATAAAAGACTTTAATTCCCAGCCTAACTTGAAGCTAACTGTGACCATGTGACTGAGATGTGGCTAGTGGAAAGTGAGAGGAAATGACGCCTGCAACTTTTGAAACATGTTCTTAAAGGGAGTGGGTGTGTCCCTTCTCTTCCCCTTCCTCAGTGCTCTTTCTCGAAACAGGGATAAAATGGCTAGAGATCTATTGTGGTAATCTGGATGCTGTCTCTCCCCTCCTGTTCCCAAAAGAGATACACATCCTAGTCCCTGGAACCTGTGAATGTTACCTAATATTACAAACAAGAACTCTGTGGTTGTGATTAAATTAAAAATCTCGAGAAAGGGCGATCACGTTGGATTATCCATGTGGGCTCTAAATGCAATCATATACCCATCTTTATGAGAGAGACTGGGGGAGATTTGCCACAGAAAAAAGAGAAGACCATGTGACTATGGAGGCAGAGATTAGAGTGGTGTGGCCACAAGCTAAGAAATGCCACGGCCACCAGGAGCTGGAAGAGGCAAGGAATGGATTGTCCCCAAGATGCCTCCAGAGAAAGCCTTCCTGGTTTGATCCCAGATTCCAGACTTCGAGCCTCTATAACTGTGAGAGAATAAATTTCTGTTGCTTTAAGCCACCAAGTTTGTGGTTACTTGTTACAGCAGCCCCAGGAAATGAATCCATCCACCTTAGACCAGGAGAATGAGAACTACACCACGGGAAACGTGGAGTGGAAATTTGGAAGTCACTAAGTCCCCAGATAACTATGGAGCCACCAAAACAGCCCTGAGCTTCCTTCCTTCAGTTTTTACACTGAAGGTAAAGAAAGTAATAAAGAAAGTAATAAACATCTGTCTTCTTTCAATCACAATTATTTGGAGTTTCTGTTATAACTAGCCAATCCTAAAAACAACCAGGAATTATGTCATTTAACTCTCTACCTCCAAGCCAAAATATAACTAAGCCATAAATATATATATATATGGATGTCTATCTACCCTAAGAATAAAATTCAGTATCACTTTTTTCATATAGTAATAGGAAATAGGTAAGGAAAACCTTTTCGTCTGAGCTTGGTACCACTTATTTCCATGACTGGACTCAAGACTTGTGGAAATGATATTTTTAGTAAAAAGATTTTATAAGTCAGAGAAATGGTTTCAGTGGTGTTAGAATAAGCATAATCACATGCTTCATGGAAAACAGAAATCTTGGAGGTTCTTGGACACATTGAAACATGGTGGAAAATAAATCAGTCTTTATCAGAATTTTCCTCTGTTCACTGGAGATGTTCTTATCAACTGTCCATCCTGTTTGTTTTTTACCGTAAACTTTGCTTCCATTTCAGAGCCAAGGTTGATCATCTGGAGCAAGTTATGTAATCTCTATAAGCCTCAATTTCCTTGTAGGTAAAAATGGCACTACTTTGCAGGATTGCAATAACCATTCAATGAGATTAGGCTGTTGTAGGGTGCCTGCCACAATGTAAGAGTTTAATAATGGAAAACTAACATTGGCTGTTAAGGATGAGGTAGGCCTATTAAGGAACCAAGAAAAGAACTAATAGAGATTTTGAGACCACTAATAGAAGGCAGTTTGGAAGGTCAAGTTGAAGTTGTATAGTGATCCATTCTTACCAAAAGTTTGTTCCATACAAAATTTTAGCTTATGTGAAGCTTTTCCCATATAACTTTTCAGTCACCATGAGAATTTTATTTCCATATGATGTGAACCATGGGACAGTTCTTTTCTTTTAACTGAAGTATAGTTGATTTACAATATTGTGTTAATTTCAGGTGTACTGCAAAGTGATTTGGTTATACATATATATGTATATATCTATACTCCTTTCTGATTCTTTTCCATTCCTTGTTGGTTATCTATCTTACGTAGCATCTGTTAACAGCATGCCTCTGATAATCCCCTTCTCCCAATTTATCCCACCCCCCCCTTGCCCTTTGGTAACCATAAATTTGTTTTCTATGTCTGTGAGTCTGTTTCTGTTTTGTAAATAAGTTCATTTGTACTATTTTTTAGATTCCACATATAAGTGATATCATATGATATTTGTCTTTCTCTGGGACAGTTCTTTTGAAAGTCGTTAGGAAAAGAGTAATTGGGGGCTGAAGAAAGACGAGAATGGAGTGAAAGTTGCAGGGAGGGGAGGTGTGAGCAATGCAAGTTCGGGTACAATAGAAAAGGATTTAAGTGCTGGATCTTCGGCAAGAAGAGTTGAAGCATAAATGGAGAGAGCTAAGCAAAGTAGTTTGTGGGGTGACATTACTGTAGGAAGTGCTAAGCTCTCCAGCCCTTTCTGCCGGGGGTAAGTTTGAGAACTATCTACTCAGAGAGCTGCAGATTACTGAAAAGTTGTGGGTTTTTTTCATCTCAACCACCTAAATTATTCTGTGGGTCTGGGACTATTGTCAGACTCATGTGACTATCAACACCTCTGGGTCAAAAAATCAGAAAGTCATTAACTTTTAAAATCAATCAAAGACCAGAAAGGTCAGATAAAAAACCATCATAGTTGAGGTTTTACTCCTTGTCAGGTATTGTGCTCAGTGCATTAATATGCTTGTCTCATTTAAGCCATCCAAAAATCCTGCATCACTACTTCCTATTTTATGAGAAAAGTGAAGTCAATTTCTCACCCAAGATCTAATACTTAATAATATTGACATACTAGGGATTCTAATTTATTGGTGTGTTAACATTAAAATCCACAGTCTTTCCATGATGTCATGCTGCCAACCATCTTTACTACTGGTACCGTTTTTTCTTACTCATAAATTCTGGCTTTCCCCTCCCTGGTGTTTTCTTCATAGATGAAGGATAATATAAGTACTTTAACTATGATAACTTTCAATAAATATGAAGACAATTATGAAGCCTCTGCTCAATACATCTCCTCCTCTATACCATAACATTTCTCCTGAGAATCTATTTAAGACCCTTCTGACTTTCTTTTCTTCTACAAATGACATTTTGCAGTGATATCACTTTTGTAAAATTATGGTGACTCCAACTGGTATAAGATTTCAGTAAGTGCCAAGGGTAATGCTAGATAAAGTTCTATGCAGATCAGGAATCACTCTAATCTCTTTCACTTTGACATGTCAGAGATGTTCCCATAAACAGTTCCAGAATAAACAGTAAAGCAACTTCTATATAACCCAAGAGGAGAAGAAACCTTGGCACATTTCCAGTAGTTCCAGACTGTGTAGAGGAGAGGAGATTGACTTTAGATTAGAAATGCTTTTATGTAACTTTGAGCGCTGATTGAACTTGTTATTTCTGGACTCCAAGAAATGTCTTTATATCAGGGCAATGTTTTTATTATTGAATTTGTATAATATGTCCCAGAGCCTCAAAAAATAAACGGAGGCATTATCAATGTAAATAAATAGATAGCCTTAAGCGGTGATGCTTTGGGAAAGGATACCCAATGCAGATGTAGATTTGCTGGAAGGAAAATAGGGTGCGTATCAGTGTCAGTTATCCCCAAGTCAACTTGCTGCTGTGGCAGAAGAGTATGCTGTCAAGGATTGTCTAATAAATAATTGTCTTCACTGAGGAAGGCGAATTCCCAGGTTCTCATCTTAACATCTAGTTTCCAGTGAGAGGTAAGGACACCAAATGATTTGGCAAAAGCAAATAAACAGATTGCTTACTAACAGAGGGAGAAGACCAGCTTGCATCCAAAGGGGACAATGTAGTAGATGTGCTATAGGAACAAAGCCTTCCTCTGGCTGGGGGTTGGTGCACAAACATTGGATCGTTGCCGGAACTGGCAGCAGAGGGTGTTGTGTCCTCTGCCAACACGTGTCCTGTTCCTTTGATAATGGTGTCCAGAATTCTTGATGAATAGTTGGGTAAATTTCCTAGGTTTCTGGGTGGAGACTCATATCAATAGAACAGTGACACCCTTGAAAGATAATATTGGCTTTAGTTAACAGAGGTGTCAGTGACAGCTTGTTACATAATCTTACATTTTAAAAAAATGAGCCAGATCAAATACCACAAAACTATATTTGTCATACCAGATAATGATTTTTTTTTAAAAAATTAAACTCTCCTTAAAATTATAGCAATTCAATATGTGAAATGGGTTTGAACCAGGTAATTATACTAAGCTAGCCCTGGTTTTAAACCTGCCAGACTGTCTTCAGTTGTGTCACTGGGCCTGATACACAAACACAGAGTAAAATTCTAAAACACTTTTGGTAATGGAAGAGGTGGGGATCTCAGAATCAAACACCAATATCATGTTGAATGGTTAGTAATACCTATTCTGACTCAATACAACAAAATGAAAAGGAGGATTGTTTTCAGTTAAATTAGTTGAGTTAAACTTATATATCTCCAATCATCTGAGTAATTTGGAATGGAACTTCCACTTGCAGCATGTACTGATCATGGGCCACAATGTCTGACGCGCAACTTGTACACGTAACATAAAAATTTAAATCCGTTTCATTTTTCAGCTTCTCTTATTGGGGTGAGGGGCTAGTCAGTTTGGGTTACCCCACTTTTCCAGGGTCGTATCTATGTTCCAGGGACTTTAGAGGGGTACAAGACTGGCCTCTGCTAAGATATCCATCAGCGCATCTGGGCCTCAGTCATTGGCCCACGTGGTAGCCGCTGAGGCGTCTCTTGTTCCCATGCTCAAGTCTCCTTCAGAAGTGGCATTCTCTATGCTTCTTCCAAGCCGGGCCAAGGGAACCACACTTTCTGCTGCTTCTGTGCTGAGGCATAGGAATTGTCATTTCCTTATGGTCCCATCTGCCTACACCAAACACACAGCCATCCCCTATCTTCCTGAGACCCAACCTCAGAGGCAGGGAATGGAGGTGGAGGAAGTACATGTCTTTCTGGGACCCCAAGGTTATCTCTGTTCATCTTGCTTCCTCCCATCCATCCTGTCTCCTTTCTCATCCAAATGAATTATTTTCTGTAGCAGGGGAGAGATCAACTGTCTTATAATATTCCTCACATTTGTTTTGTCCTTGCACAGAGTCCTGACTGTTGCTCAAGCACTGGGTTTCTCAACTGGTGCACTATTGACTTTGGGGGCTGGATATTTTGTTGGGGGGTATGGAGAGCTGTCCTCTTCACTGTAGGATGTTCAGTGGCATCCCTGGCCTCTACTCACGAGATGCCAGTAGCACACACAATTGTGGAAACTGAGAATTATCTCCAGACCTTGCCAAAATGGCCCTGGTGCATTTGCCCCTTATGGAGAACTACTGCCTTAGGGGCATAGACTTTTGGAAACAAAAGCCATTAAGATTCCCTGGAGACAATCCACATCGAAGAGGAGTGCTGGCAAAAGGGGCACCCAAAGGAGATGTGGGAAATTGGGAATTCGTATTTTAAATTTTTTGTATATGCTCTACTGGACATGCAGGAAAAGGAGACAGGAAAGTTAGGATAGCTACACACAAACACTTCCATACTGAACATAGATACTTAAATGTTAGAAGAGTTTCATCTTTGTATTTTTTATGAAGTAATTGTTTTCTCCTTATCAACACTGCTCTCATTTTCTAAAGGAAACTTAATATCATTGATGCGAACTGATACAAATAAAATAGATTTCAGAAGCATGGACATTAAAGTTGTACATGATTGGTTGTTCAAAATTTTTATTCTTCTAAAATTTATAAATTTCTTCTAATAAAGGTTAATAAACAGAATGTTATATAGAACATCATCACAGCACTGTCTTAAATAGAAAAAAAATTCCACTAAATATAGACATATATTTATTTGTAAAATAAAAAATAAATATATATTTATATATTTATTTACTATTTACATAAAGACATGTATGTAGAGCATTAACTATGCTTCACCTCTTGCGAAAGACCTAAAGCAAAAGTACTAAATTGTAAAGAATTCGATTTCTAAGATACTTTAAATTTCTGAACTTAAGGGAAAGCAAGTCACTTACCTTGTATTTCCCCATGACTGATCTATGATGGGCCAAATAGAAATGTCAAAGGCTGTTGACAGAACAAGAATAATGAGCATACATTTATGGCTTTTGTCAATAGCCCCAGAGATCAATTGCCCCATTGACCAAGGCCAAGTATTTCTTTCAAAGGGTGAATCTTGAAAAAAGTGGTTTCCAGATGCAGTTCATATCCAGGTGTTGCATTGGCCTTTTTGACACCCTTTCTGTCACCTTTCCACAGGCAAAGGAAATTTGAAAACCGACCAAAATCAACAAGCTTGCTTTCTTCCAGGCAGTGTTTAGTAAGCAATGGATTGATAGATGTTTTCATTCTTGTGGTCAGTGAAGGGTTTGGGAAACGGTGGGGCAGTTACTTAGGATGTTTGCACTGAACACTTAGACCCTCTCCCCCTAATAGTTTGATCATAAGGAAAGAACATAAACCATTTAATGTGGAGCAAACTTCTTCCATTTGAGGATGACAGTCTCTAAATCGGCCACGTCTTTCATGTTGTGCTTAGGCTGGGAAGATTTCAAGTGCACTGGCATATAGTTATCCTAATGTGACAATTGTTTTCTTTGAAATTATTTTCCTCAAATACAGTACTGAAATCTGAGCTCCAAAGATGAAAATTGGAACCACAAGCTCTTCTGTGTATAATACTCGGTTCTCTAACACCAACTAAATTGTTTTATGTATTTTCAGGTTTTATTTTATTAAATTCTTAAAAATCTATATTCTTAAAAATTCTTAAAATCCATACTCATTTTTTCTCATAAATAAATATGAAAATATTTATATAATTGAAAATTAACTGAATTAAATGTTAGGAAATGCATACAAGAGAAAATGTCTCTCATCAGCAAACATGAAAAAGATTCAGTTCATTAGTAAACAATGAAATGCAAATAAAAACAAAACAAGACATAATTTTTTCCTGTCAGATTGGCAGAGATAAAAAATTTCAGAGTGCTCAATACTGGACATAGAGTATTGCTAGTGAGAAAGAGAAAAAAGGTGTTATAGCCTCTTTGGGAAATAATTTGACAACATGTAGAAAGGGTCTTTTAAATGTCCAAGGCTGAGACAAGTAATCCTAAACCTGGGAATCTATCCAAAAAAAAAAAAAAAAAATCATCTTAAATACAGAGAGAGTTTTATGTACAAATGTACTCATTGTAGTACTATTTACAATAGGGAAAAAAGGGGGGGAAACAAAGTGTTTGACAATAAAGGAAATTTAAATAAATTGTGATACTTTATGAATGTGTATTTAGACATTAAATATGCTAATGAAATATTTGAATAATGGTAAACATTCGTTATAATATTTAGAAAAAGAAACACTGTAAAAATTATGTGTCAATTTTGTATCAAAATTATGTAAAAGTGATGCTTAGAAAAAAGACTAAAATACAGCCAGATAGTAAAACTTGTATTTGTAAGGTGCGAATATGGGTAAACATTTTAAAATTTTAGTTTTAAATTTTCCAAAAATTTTCCAAAAATGCTGTATTCATCTTTTTATTCTTTTATACTTGGAATAAAATAAATTTTATTTTCAAAAATGTATATATATTTTAAAACTTAAAATTACTCTGCAATACTAATCTTCACACACATAGTTCGTGAACTGTTTTTCTTCCAAATGAAAACCTATAGAATCAAAACATTAGAAAATGACTCTAACCTCATACCCTAGTCCCCCTTTTTTCAGTTGGTCCAGCTTCAGCTGTCTTTGGTAAAATTGATTATCCTTTTTGAAATATTGATAAACGTAGGTCTCACAGCTTGTTCCAATTCTTATGTATTATTAGTCAGTTTTATTTCCAGGACATCATGTATCCAATTTCTCTGTTAGAGTTGCATGCTATTCTCTAAAACTACCAAAAAAACTAATTTTTGGTTATGGCTTGTCTTTATTTCCTTATTTGCTTCCTAGTAGAATACCTATGTTGTAGCTTGAATTTTAAGACGCTCCCATTCCTTTGTTTGGTAAACAAAAAAGAATCATCACACCTGTAGGCCTTCCTTCTTTGCCCTTCTAATGTTATAAGTATACTGGGTGGTCGGCATGAGGGGTAACAGAGCTGGTGTTACACTAGCTATCTTCAGCCATCAATTATCACAAGATTCCTGGACTATACTACGGAAAAATTTCTAGGTCTTACGGGGTGTGTGTGTGTGTGTGTGTGTGTGTGTGTGTATGATGGGATATCAAAGGAGAAGTGCAAAATACAAAAAACCAAAAAAATAGTTTAACTTCAAGAATCTTAAATAGTATTTCAGTGGTTTTCTATGTGTGGTTCTGAACCAATAGCCTAACTTGTTAAGAATGAAATTCTCAGGCACCTCTGTGGACCTACTTGGATCGGAAGCTGGGCTTTTGTTTAGACCCTCCCGGTGATGCACACTCAAATCTGAGAACCGCAGCTTAAGAAGAGGGCCAGGCGCAGGGCAGGGAGGCGGCGGCTCGGGACGCGCTTCCCTCCGGCCACCCCGCCCCGCCCCGCCCCGGCGGGCAGCTCTCCGCCGGAACTCTCCCTCCCACCCCAGATGCTGCGTTTACGCCCCGAGCCGCCGGGAGCGGTTCTCTTTGCTGTCTGGGTGCCTCTGTCTCGGTCGTCGCGTGCCCAGGGGTCCATCCAGTGGCATTTTGAGTTTTGAAAGGTATTTTTGAATATAAGAAACACTTTACTACCCAGAAGGAATCTAGAAAGTGGAATTGGGGAAGTTATTACATTGGAGGGACTATTGGTGTCCTTCAAAGCATACTAAGACTATTGCCCAGAAGAAATGATGTTTGGTTTTCGCAAGCCAAAGGTGTAGGGAAGTATAGAGGGCTGCTATACTTGCAGAGCTAAATCCTGCAGTTCTCGATTCGCTGACAGTTAACGCTATGAAAAGGACTTACAGAGCTGTTTTGGGTTACATGAGACTCGCTCAGGAGACATCTGTAATGCCAGTGTCCTGCTTGTGAAAAGATGGAAGAAATTGCCAGCAGGATCAAAAAAAAAACAAAAACAAAAAACTGGAATCATGTGGTAGATGCAAGGGCAGGACCCAGTCTAAAGACTACACGGAAACCAAAGAAAGTGAAAACTCTATCTGGAAACAAGATAAAAAGCAACCAGATCAGTCAACTGCAGAAGGAATTTAAATGTCACCATTCTGACGCTCACAGTACCACCTTAGGTGCCTCTCCAGCTCAATCTCCTTGTCATAGTAACCAGTCAGATGACGGCTCAGATACAGAGATGGCTTCTGGCTCTAACAGAACGCCAGTGTTTTCCTTTTTACGTCTCACGTACTAGAAAAGACAGAAAATACGCTGTGGCACTATCTATAAAGGCCGTCTGGGGGAAGTCCTTGTTGACATACGTCTATTCAAGCCTTGCTGCTGCAATAAGAAAGCAGCTGCTGGGAAGCCGGTGGAGCAGCGGCCACAGCCTCTACCCATCTCCACTCAGGAGTGGTGACTGAGGTTTATGTAGAAGGGGAACAAAAAACGATTTAAATTTTGGAAAACAAAGCAACAAAATGACCCTCCTATTTTTTAACTTGGATACCTACTATTCTGTCAAAGGAAGAGTTCTAGAGTAGTTTTGAGTGTGTTGTTTTCCCTCCAGTTCCACAAACTCTGAAGCCAGTATCTAGATTACTAAAAGAAAAAACGAAGTGTACATAATATTTAAGATGCTGAGTTATTTCATAGGAAAGCTGAATGCTGCTGTAAGGTGCTCTTTAAGTCTTTTTTTTAAATCCCCTTCTAATGAATGAAATTAGGGGAATTTCAGGGGACAGAGATGAGATTTGTTGTATGACAAATATATGTAGTTTTAGTCTTTCTATATTGAGAAGCAGTGGTTGGGACATTTTTTAAGATGGCTGGCTACACTTGTTTTCCTTCTTTATAATAAATTTGTCATAACTCAGTAAACACAGACTTGCCCCTAGAGATAGTTGTTAATAACTTTGAAATATTAAGGTGTTGCCAAGGTTCTGATGATTCAGACCTGTACTACTGAATATTAAGCAGGACAGACTAAGCTCTCTAGTGTGAATATCTTGAAGGAGTAATTTCTAAATATACAGAGCTAACTTGACTGCATATGTTGCATCCTGTGTCACCTCCCTCCATATTGGTATTTGATAAAGTTTTTAATTTATATGACACTTCTAAAGCAGAATCAAAGTTCCTCTCAGGGAAATGTCAAATCTTTAGGATAAGCAATCATGTATGAATAGTACCAAAGCATTACCACTTGGTAGAGAACGCACTCTATTAAAAATGTTAAATTATCTGATAAATAAAATGTGCAAGTCTTCAGGATGGCACATGAAAAAAACAAAGGTTAATGCTTCTTGAGGCACATCTCTCAGAGGGCTTGCAAGTGTGTAAATAATTTGTTTATGTTACATGACTGGTGACTTCATTGAAAATCTGCACAATTCAGTTTTAGCTCTAGATTACTTCGGCTGACCTTTGTGAAGGTTTTATTTGTGTAGAATGGTTGTTTGACTTGTTTTAACCTATTAGGGTTTTGGGCTTTTGTTTTTGTTTTCATTCTATATTAAAGTAAAATTCAACTAAAAGAAAAGAGTTGTATGTTAATGCTGAGTGGGTTGCTTTTGGTTTGGTTTCTTTTAGTCAGGCTTTCTGAACATTGAGGTGTTAGATGATACATCCTAAACGTGGAGCTCTTCAATTCTAAAACCTTCATTAAAAGCCTTTTACTTGAACCCGCCCCCCGCAAAAAAAACAAAAAAAAAGAAAGCCAGAGAGAACATCAAATAATATGCAAACTAATTTTGTACAGTACACTTCACATAGAGTTGAAGTTAGCCCAGGCACTTTTGGGAAATGATTGTTCTTGTTACGTGAAGCCTGGCTAGTTTTTCTTTTACCTTGGAAGTATTAACAATCCCCTTGTGAACCCTGCTTTTCCCCTTTCCTGTCTTCCGAAGCTGGCCTTTTGTGGTTAGATGCAGTGGGCCACGGCGCTGGGATCTGCCCAGGCAGCTGAGGCCCTTGGATTTCTTTTCCACGTGACTGGCCTAGGATGGCCTTCGTGACGGTAACTGTGCTATTATTTCCCACACTTCATGTTTAAAACACTTCAACCTGCTACAAACCAGGCTTCCACGTTCCTTTGAGCAACATCCGGAGCAGATGTGTAGCTTCCACATGTACTCCTAGAAGTAAAGAATAGACAGGAAAACTTCTATCCCTTCCCCACATTTCAGTTTCACAAAAGTATTTCCCATTTAGAATATAAGTCTCTATATAGATTTATTTGCTGGTTGTTTGCAGCCGTATCAAGCATTCTTCGTTGATCATCATTCTGGAAATGTCCAGAAAAAGAACCTAGAATTGTTATTCTGGATCTGTAAAATAGCATGCCTTCCAACCATTCTGTGTCTTCATTTCCATATTTATGTTCCAGAAATCACGATCAATTTCCCAAATTCTAAACTTACTCAAATTCTTTTATGCCTGGGCACTGTTCCCAATGAATTATTTATTATACTTTCCTTTTCATATAGTTTTTGCAGGATATTTTCTTAGCTTTACCCATTTGTCTTACTCCAGCAGTCAGGATGGGTTCAACCGGTAGATAAGAAAGGTAATATGATTCAGAGGATGGTAAATGGCTTTCTTGCAAAATGTCTCCTTTACGAGGTATGAAGTAAGGCCTGTGTTTTCATTGGCCTGTCACATTTTCCAGGCCTGATCTCTCTCCCACACCCCTGCCTGATATTTTCAACTCCTTGCTTGGTGTCATTCAACTGTCGACTGAAAAAAATGCACAGTGTGAGAGTTGTGAGTTAAGTTTTATTTGGGACAAAATGAGGACTATAGCCCGAGAGATGGCATTTCAGATAGCTCTGAGAAACTGCTCTAAAGAAGTAGGGGGGAAGGTTAGTATATATGTGATGCTGAAGGGGGAGTACATGCAATCAAACACACATTTTTTGCAGAAGGTTTCTGGTAGTCACAAGGAGCAGTCGTCACCATGAAGGATTTTAGTGCTTTTCTAGATATGAGGAGATGCAAGAATTGGGCTCATAAAATCATGTCCTGAAAATCTCTATCTGAAGACCTGTTCTGCCAGTTTTTTCCAGAGCACAGAGTGCCTCATGTCTGATCTCCACCCTGAACTCCTTTCAGGGGGTGTTGAAGGTCAGCAGCTGCAGTGGCTCATAATTTAAACCTTGTAGAGGTAGATGGCAAGTGCCAATGGCAAGTGCCAATTTGTGGGTGACACAACCTTCTAACATGTTCTCTAATTCTATAGCAGTGCTTCTCAAACTTTTCTGTGCATCCCTTGTAAGCTTTTTTTTTTATAGTTTTTTTAAAAATTTATTTATTTAATTAATTTATTTTTGGCTGCGTTGAGTCTTCCATGCTGTGCGCGGGCTTTCTCTAGTTGCAGCGAGAGGGGGCTACTCTTCATTGTGGTGTGCAGGCTTCTTATTGCGGTGGCTTCTCTTGCTGCAGAGCACGGGCTCTAGGCGCGTGGGCTTCAGTAGTTGTGGCATGCAGGCTCAGTAGTTGTGGCTCACAGGTTCTAGAGCACAGGCTCAGTAGTTGTGGTACACGGGCTTAGTTGCTCCGCGGCATGTGGGATCTTCCTGGACAAGGGCTCGAACCCACGTCCCCTGCATCGGCAGGCGGATTCTTAACCACTGCGCCACCAGGGAAGTCCATCCTTGTAAGCTTTTTAAAACACAGACTGTTGGGCCCATGGCCATCCATTCTGCTTCAGCAGGCCCTGAATAGTTTGGAGAAGTTGCATTTCTAACAAGCTCACGGGTGTTGCTAATGCTGCAGTTCTGAAGACAACACTTTGAGATCCTTCATTTGCTCAATTGTTCTGTGATTTACCTTTAATTTTTATGTGTGAGGCTGTCACTATTGATGTTCTAGACACCAACAACCATTTTCCCTTAATAAGAGATCCTAATTGTATTGAGGGACCACGAAAGCCTCTTGCTTCAGGAAAACCTGCCTTCAATTCCAGTCCTAGGATGAGAATTTTAATAAGTTTAAGTTAATTTAGTTAATAGTTGAAATTCATAATAATCCCATTCCCCTGTGAATGACTTAGTATAAGACATGAATAAAGTCAGCTAGGAGGCTTCTTAGGAAGATTTCTTTTCTCTCAAAAAGATACATCTGGAAGAGATCAACCCTTTTTCTGGATCTGGAATGATAGGGTATGCTAGTAATAGTGCTACATCTAGCTCTGCACCATCAAGAGAGCTTGAGAACAGTAGAAGAAAAAAAGAAAAACAATTAGATCCCTAAAATAATGATGAGTCTTCAAATGAACCAACCTAGAGCTACCCTGCCCTAAGCCTTCTTATTATGTGGGATTTCTGTTTCTTGCAGCTAAAAGCATATTAATTGATATGATCGATCTATCTATCATCTATTTATCTATCCTTGACTTTTCTTTATAGGTTATATTTACTTAATAAATATGTGATGATCAGGAAAGATAATAACAGCACTGTTAGAATTCAGCTACATTACTTGGGAAGGTTAGTGTATCTCCCATCAAGATCATATCAAGAAGTAATCATATTTTCTTTACCATACAGAGGTTTGGAAAGAATAGAATATAAGAAAATAAAGTCTTATGGGTGTGAAAGAGGAGAACAAAAATTTCAGAATCTACTCAAGAGGTCAAGCCTGAAAAAAGGCACCAGAATGGGGGCACTGGATTCTCGTTCCATAGCAGGAAGGAACTGAAAGTCTCTTTTTCAGAATATCCTTTCTGGCTTCCCTTCATGCACTCACAACTCAGTAATTCATTCTCCAGCATGAATTCAGTGTGATAAAAAAAATCTGATTATGTCATTCTCACTAAAACCCTTTAAAGACTTCCCATTTTTCTTTATTTTTTTCTTTCTTTTAAATTTTACTGTGGTAAGAATATTTAACATGAGATTTACTCTCTTACCAGATTTTTAAGTGTACAACACGGTATTGCTACTTACAGGCACAATGCTGTACAGTAGATCTCTAAGCTTTACTCATCTTGCATAACTGAGCTTTATACCTATTGAACGACAACTTCCCATTGTCTCCTCTCCCTACCCCTTGGCAACCACCATTCTGCTCTCTACTCCTGTATGTTTGACTGTCTTAGATTCCTCATATAAGTGGAATCATACAGTGTTTGTCCTTCTGTGACAGGCTTATGTCACTTAGCATAATGTCATCAAGATTTGTCCAAGTTGCCACATATTACAAGACTTCCTTCTTTTATAAGGCTGAATAATGTTCCACTGTATGTACATACCACATTTTCTTTATCCATTCATCTGTAGTTGGACATTTAGGTTGTTTCTACATCTTGACTGCCGTGAATAGTGCTGCAATGAACGTGAGAGTGCTAATATCTCCTGGAGATCCTAATTTCATTTCTTTTGGATTAATGCCCAGAAGTGGGATTGCTGGATCATATGGTAATTCTATTTTTAATTTTTTGAGGAACCTCAATTCTGTTTTGCATAGTGGCTGCTCTATTTTGCATTCCCACCAGCAGAGTTCAGGCGTTCCAATTTCTCCACATCCTCACCATCACTTGTCTTTTTTTTTTTCATAATGGTCACCCTAACATGTGTGAAATAATATCTCACTGTGGTATTGATTTGCATTTCCCTGATGATCAGTGGCATCGAGCAGCTTTTCATATACCTGTTGGCTATGTGTTTGTCTTCATTGGGGAAAGATCTGTTCAAGTCTATGTTTTAATTAGGTTATTCATTTTTTTACTACTGAGTTGTAGGAGTTCCTTATATATTTGGAAATGAACCCTTTATCAAAGATATGGTTTGCAATTGTTTTCTCTGATCTGTACGTTGTAAAGGCTTCCCATTTTTCTAAAGATAAACATTCCAAATCCTTACCTTGTCCCACAAGGCCCTGTTTGGACTGGTTCCCACCTAGCTCTCAGCCTTGTCTGGTACCACTCTCCCATCCCTCGTTCTTTTTGTTCTTGCCCCAAAGGCCTGCTTTCAATTCCACATTCCTGCCATGTGCCTTCCTGCCTCACAAACCTTTGCATATGCAGTGCCTCTTCTTCCCAAAAACATCTCCCACATCTTTGCCACTTCCCTCTTTACCTTTCATCTTTCATAATTCAACTTAAATGTCGCTCCCATATAGAACAGCTTCTTGAGACTAGACTAAGTCTTCTTCTATTCTCATATATTAATACCATAATCCTCTTTGTGGTACTTATCACGATTTTAATTGTATAATTAAATGCACAGTTAATTATTCAATGTCTATCTCTTAAATTACCATGTGAGCCCTTGAGGGCAAGAGCACATCTTGCCATATTTTTGTGTGTCTGGTACTACCATAGTGTAGTATGGTACTACCATATCCCTAGTACCAGACACTAAACATGGGTTGAACAATCTCTTTTTCCTTCAGGCACCTTTTCTAATGACTGCAAGTATTTTCAGCCACTCTTCTTTCACCAAACAGTCAATAAATACTGGTCAACCTGGTTTTGCACCTAACCTTTCACATCACTACAAATGAGCAAATAGGTATTCATTTTCTTGCTTCACAGATTAGAAAATGAGCCCCAAAGAAGTTAAATCACCTGCCCATATTTGTTCCATTTATGTTGACATTTAAAGTCAGAGAGCCTGACTCCTACTCCCTGGCTTCTCCTTGGACAAGTCACCTTCAGCACAGCATTACTCAGCTTGCTCAGAAGGAGAACACCCTTGGTTGAGCAGAGTACCGCTCTCTCCCTTCCTCTGCACCGGAATTCTGTGCAGCTTACACTTGCCTGAGTCATTCATGGAAAGCATCTGAGAACATCGTGTAAAATACACCAGCCCACCCAGGAATGTCTTTCATCGTCCCAAGCACAAAGGGTCAATGGAGTGTTCTAGGAATATCTTTGAAAGAGAAGCAAGAATTCAAGGCAGAGAATTTCTCCCCAGTCACCACCCCACTTCTTGCCAGTCGACTACTTATAGGTGTGTGCTGAAATACAAAGACCTGGGAAACCTTGACAATGAATCAAAAATTTTCAGTTCCTTCTGGAAAGGAGTAATTCAACAGATGCATGAATGCAGTCATGGAAATTAGAATCCCTACTGTGACCTGGAACCTTGGAAAGTAAGCACGTGGGCAACCAGAAGTTCCCACACCCTGAGCTAGGGCTGCAGAGAAACCTTACAGAGTCATTGAGAGTATTTGTCATTGAGATAAGTGACATCTGAGAAATTCCTACAGGGCTGTGGACACTCTTCTCCTTCCAGCTTCTAATGTTCCTCTGACAAGAGCTCAGGGCGAGATTCTTCAACAAGGGGCACTGTTGGCTGCTTAAAGTTTACATGCTTCTGTTTTCATACAAGCAAGCAATTTAGCCCTGATTGAGGAGCTATTTAAGAGGGATAAAGGCCCAGTTTAGAGGCTGTTGGAGTGTTTGGAAAATCTGTATTAAAATTTTGGCATCAGGGCTTCCCTGATGGCACAGTGGTTAAGAATCAGCCTGTCAATGCAGGGGACATGGGTTTGAGCCTTGGTCCAGGAAGATCCCACATCCGCAGAGCAACTAAGCCCGTGCTTCACAACTACTGAGACTGCGCTCTAGAGCCCTCAAGCCACAACTACTGAAGCCCGAGTGCCTAGAGCCTGTGCTCCGCAACAAGAGAAGCCACCGCAATGAGAAGCCTGCGCACCGCAACAAAGAGTAGCCCCCGCTCACCGCAGCTAAAGAAAGCCTGCATGCAGCAACAAAGACCCAACGCAGCCAAAAATAAATAAATAAATAAATAAATAAATAAATTTTTAAAAAATTTGGCATCATATGTATAAAATAGATAACTAATGAGAACCTACTGTATAGCACAGGGAACTCTACTCGGTGCTCTGTGGTGACCTAAATGGGAAGGAAATCCAAAAAAGAGGGGATATGTATTTATGTATGGATGATTCACTTTGCCGTACAGCAGAAACTGACACAACAGTGTAAAGCAACTCTACTCCAATAAAAAGAATTTTTTTGGCATCAAAACTGTATGCCTCTGTTTATCAATAAGTAATTGTCGCTGGGTATTTGTTATGAGTTCACCTTGTGATAGGAACGGTCAGGAAGTTCAAAAGAAGGGTGAGGGAGTAGGAAAGCAGAGTAGAAAGAACAAAGACCTTAGAATCAGAAGAATGAATACAGTTTCATATCTTCTGCTTACTGGATCAGCTTCGTTCGGGTCTGTATTTTATTTGTAAAGCACTAGTAGCCTTAGGAACTTCATAAGGCTGTTGTAAAAAAAAAAACTAGGGAAGACAAATGAGTTGGGGGGAGAAAAGCAGCACAGCATCTTCTTAGCTCTTCATTTAATAATTATGTTTGAAGGCTTGTAATATACATTAATAAACTTACCAGACAAAATTCAAATTCTTATGGTAGACTCTTGCCTATCCTTCAAGGTTCCAATCAACTATTATCTCTTCTGGTTATGTTTTTCCCTTAAATAAATCTCTTCCTTAATTAAATCTCCAATGCCCTTACTACAATGTGTTGTTTCACACGTATGTTAACATGTCCACGTTCTACCCTAAACTGTGATTTCCTAAAAACAGAGGTTGTGTCTTATGCCCATTTCTGCTCCCACAGAGTCTTTTAGAAGTCCTTTAGTAGAAACATAGTATGATCAAACTATTATCCAGACAAGAAAAAAGCTTTTATGACTGTAAAATTCTGTCCATAATCAATGTCTTGCCACAAATTTAGTAAAATAAAAAAAAAAATTCCCTGAAGCTAAAGAGGGTCTTGCCATCTTGGGATTGTCCTTCTGCTTGTCTGTGACATGAAGTTATTTGAACCCAACAATATATCTATTCAGAAACAAGGTGGGTGATGAAGATCAATTATATACGCAAATTGTCCTTGAACTAATGGTTTTGTCACAAGGTTCGATACAGACTCATTTAAAAATGTAAACTGGAATTTTTTTCAATTAGTTTTCTTTTCTTAGTTTTCACTGTTTGGAATAAGAAAATTTTCTTGAGCAAAAAATGATAAAAGAAAAAAAATGCAGCTTGGATACGGTTTGCCTTCCATGCCATATTTATTCCTTAGATATAAATATGGGTAGAAGAAAAATATGACCTAAACAATATTAATCCAAACGATAAAGGGTATATTTTATTACCAAAATTTTATTTAATATTTACTTTTGTAATACTAAAGTCTTTGCAGGAACTCAAGGATCAGTGAAGTTTCCAAAATTAACCAGCATTTCAAGAAGGAATTTCATTAGTGAGATTATTTGATTGACTGAATCTTTTGTCATAGACCCAACCTTTGCAAAGTTGAGTATAAATTCCTACCTTCCCTGATGTGAAAAATCTGAGTCCTTCAACATTATATCAGATGTTTCTAGTTTGCATTGTGTAAGTGGTCCTGGAAAATTTCTAGTCAAGCATTTTTAAGGGAATTGTTTAAAATGTAAGAGGGAACTTAGAAATAAAATCACCAGTAAATTCCTTACGATATGAACAAGCCTCTATGTCACACGTTTTATAGAATCGATATTTCTTGTGTCAGATTTTCGTGAAGAGGGATGGAAATGATCGCAAGACTGAGCTTTCTTTTCCTTAATATTATAAATGAGGTTACAAGACACTGTTCTCAAATATCATAGGTCTTCCTTTCAATTGTTAAGAACCATTCCTAAAGATCTAACACAAGAGCAGATGAGCCACACTGGCTGGATTTGGGGATAATTGGATTTTCTTTTCTCTTCACAAAAATTATGCATGCCTGGAAAGAATGGTAAGAATAAACTTCAACCTACTAATTCAGCCTACTAATTACCATCAGCTAGTGTCTGGCTTTTGAAATCTGATTTAGGAAAAAAAAAAAAAAAATGAAATGAAACCACAGGCTTGGCTGATAGAAAACTGTATTATGTTTAAGCAGTGATGGGGGAAGCCCAGTCTTAAGCAGGCTAGACTTTGGACCAAACCCAACTGATGTTTCCCATCCTTGTTTATTTTGTTACTTGACATGATTCAACTCATTAAGGATTTCAAAGGTCCAAGGGAAAGTCCTTCTACTTTGCCAAGGGCATCCTTAGTTGGAATTCCATTATCTCCCATGATCCAAGACAGGGATTTCCTCCTACTCAGTTCTGAGTAATTATGTGTAAGCAAACCCTTGGTGTTCTAGCAGAGTGACTGTGCTGAGTTGATGGCTCACCATGAATCATTCACGTGGCAGGCGTCTTCAATGAGAGGGTGAGGAGGGATAACATTGATTTGCAGTGTTTAGATGAAGTGTGGCTTTCTCATTCATCTCATTTGCTTCATCAGAGTTGACGCTTATTCTTATAAACCATACCCTTTCCTAAAATGATTACAGGAAGAGAGAACAAGCAGATTCAATCAGTCCTTCCTGCTCTACTGAGTCTAATTTAGATTACACCTTAGGAAATGCTGCTTCCTCCTTTCAGAAATCAGGAATTAGTGTTCTCGCTCTCTCTCTTTCCTTTTCCTGTCCTCTCTCCACTCCTCCTTTCCCAACCAGTGAAACAAAATTATTTTAAATTAGGAAGTGGTATTTTTTTTAAAGTCTGCATTTTCTATTTCAAAATTTTAAAGCTTACCTCTTTTTTCTTTGGGGAGGGGTGCAATAGATTTCTCTGAGACTGTGATAAAAGAACCTCCTTCCAGAATAATTCATAACCACAGATTCACAACTGACATACACCTTTTGGAGGGCTGCAGTCTGAGGTCATCTATGGGGGCCTCCATCATGCCTCTTCCCTCCTTCCCACGCCAATGATGTCAAGTTACACCACTGCTCTAACCGTCCCAGTAACGTATCCAACCAAGATTTGCAGGCAATGGGAACTGAGACCATTTATTCTTCTCAATTTTTTGGTAACATATCCTGTCTGGGCAAGTAACAAGGTTTAAGGAGAACAGCTCAAAGGAGAACCTGGTAGGGTTCTGGGCCCTCCTGATTCTTAAGTGACTCTCAAAGCTTTTTAAGAGCTTCAGATATAAAATAACAATACATCATAGAAATTCCCCTGGCAAATCCTCCGGCCTTTCCCATTCCTTTTTAAAGCAGCTTTATTGAGATATAATTCACATACTGCACCATTTATCCATATACAGTGTTCAGTGCTATTCAGAGCTACAAGCATCACCACAATCAATTTTCTAAATTTTTCATCAGCCCAAAAAGAAACCCGGTACCCACTGGCAGTCACTCCCCATTTCCCCCCCACCCCTCCCAAAGCCCGAGGGAGTAGACCAATCTACTTTTTGTCTCTATGGACTTGTCTGCTCCAAATGAGACCTCAAATACGAACTGCCCACTATGTTACTCTTAGTCAAGACTGTTGCCCCAGGTGACCATAAAACTGCTCACTTGAATTAAACAATTCATCATTTGATTGTCTAATGGGAGCAAAGCATTATGTTAGGCATGCACAAGTTTCAAAGGTGAATTTTCAACCTAGTTATGGGAATTATTCTAAAAAGAAGTGATCGATGTTATGAGAGCAGTACACAAGGGATCCTGAAATGTGTTGCTCTCCAAAGCTGGCAGGCGCCATCCTCACCTCTAAAAGCCAATGTTCACCAGGAATTAACCCAGACATGGGTTCCTATTTATGGTCAACTTCCGGAACCATTCACTGGAATTCCAAACAGTTTCTGATTTCCTCAGATACTGATCCCTGGAATTCTTTTTTGTTTGCAGTCTCACAATATTCTTTTGGGTCTTGTGATGGAGATGGGGAGTGTCTTCCTGCTTCCTTCATAGCTTTCTGGTCATGCTGTTTTCTTAAGTTTCTTCTCAGCTACGTGCCTTTGCATATGCTGTTCCCCTTCCTTACTCTTCTTGGCTCTGACTTCCTGAATTTCCACCAGCCATCCTGCAAGTCTAGGCTTAAAATGGTACTTCTTAGTCTGACTAGGCCAGCTTCAGCCTTTAGGAAAGCCTTGTGTTCACCCTTTATCTCTCTTAGCACAGTTGTAATTTCAATTATTTCTATGATTATTTGTTAAATATCTATTTCCCCCACTAAAACGTAATGCTGGTAATCACATAATTTCACAATTATATTTCTAGAACCTAGAACAGTGCCTGGAATAGATTATACCCTAATATATATTTGTGAATAAATGGAGAGCAGGATATGATCAGAACTGCTATATCGATCTGTATCTATACCTCCATCTAAGGCAGTTATATATACATGTGTATTAGATTAATACATGAGGACAAGAGACAACCCATTCCCTAAAACAAACAACAAAAAAATACTTAACATGCTATACTGAAATTATCCATTTATTTCTATTTCCACTATTGAATAACAAGTTTCTCAAGTCCGGGAATGTATGTATTTAAATGTCTGACACATATTAATCACTTATGTTTGCAATCTACATAGCAGCTTACGTCTTAAGAAAGTATGTTGGCCCTTTGTCTTAATCTATTTGCCCTCGAAACTCTCTGTCCTTGGTCTTCTCCGCAGCTGGTAGTTCCCAGGCCCGCTGACTTGAAGACTACCTGTAGGCCGATGACTCACCAGACTGGAACCCTATCCCTCGTTTCACTCCTAAGCACCTATGGTAACATCTGAAAGTTAAGAGAATCGTTGGTTCTCTCTTTCCTCTATCCCTCCAAAGGCGTTTGCTCCATTTCAGAAAATGGTATTACCATCCTTCTAAGTGCTCAAGATAAAATCCTTGATACCTGTCTTTCTACCATGCCCATGTCTAAACTGTAAGTCAGCTCTTAAAAGACATACCTAGAATCCATTTATCATTCTGTGTACTTAAAAGACATACCTGAGATCCATTAGAGTATTTATTTTAGTTATGATCACTATCTGAAATTATTTATTTACTTGTTTTCTAGTTTTTGACCATCTCCTGTCACTAGACCAACAGCTTCTTGAGGCAATGGATCTTGTTTTCTTTTCACTATTCTTACCCTAGCACTCAGAACAGGCCCTGCACCCTAGCGAACACTTGTTGAATGGATGAGTGAATGAATGGATGGAAAATGAGCATCTTGGGGAGTAGGCTGAACTGAATGAGAGAAGCAATGGCAGTGGGGGAAGTAATAGCATATCCTTGGAAAAGAATTGGTGAAGGGAAAAACCAAACGAAAAAAGGTAAAAATGAAATAAGAAGATTCATTCTAGATGCTAAGTTTTAACAGGTTTGGGTTATGCACCCTTTTGTGAATATTATGGTATCACTTGGCATATAATTTCAAGGTATTCTCTAGATACTCTGAATCTCATCCAAGTTGCTATCAGAGGGTGTCATGGAGGCCTGAGTAAAAATTTCTAGAGGTTGATCAGTGATAGCCTTATCTTCCCAGAGAACATTTCATTCTGAAGGTCAACTTCCATCTAATATTGCCACTTTTTTGATACTTCAACAATTGCATCAGACTCCCCATTACAATGGGCAGAAGTGAGACTACACAGTTGGTACTGTGTTAGCTGTGCAAGATTTTAGGTTAGGCAAAGCCATGCAGGGCAAAATACAAAGCCAAAGAATTGCCCCAAGAATCCTTTTTCTGCAGTGGAGTTGCTCCAGATATAGCCAACTTCTCTAAGATCTAGCCTTAATCTTAACTAAAGTTACTGAAATTTCTCAGGATCCACACTGTGTTCATAGCTTCCAGGGAGAAGTAAGTTACTATCAAATTCTGTGGGGATACAGGGTCTTTAAAAGGGATCCATTGGCCAAATGCAATTTTTCCATTGGATTCATCCAAAAAGTAAGGAAAAGTGTGTCTTCATAGCCACTTAGCTTGTACACAGCAAATATGTAGTGTGTGAAGCCATTGGCAGCCATCAAACCTCCTACCAGCTAGAGTACACTGGAATAGTGTCACATTTTACTAAGACTCCCTAGAGAACCTTACTTAACTGTACTGCCTCGCTTTCATGGGACAGTGTCCAGGATAAGCAGGGAAGTATTTCCCCCCCCTATTTTATCTGAGTTTGCTCAAGGAACTGAAATCATCATGTCCTGAGCCACATGCCATGTGCAAGGCCTCCGACTGGCACACAGAAAACTCTAAGGAATCGTTACTCGGTGACTCTTGCCATTTGCAAGCCTGTGGAATTCAGGTGCCCACAGGAAGGAGTGGAGAGGTTTTTCCAGCCTGACCGTATCAGCCGTCTCACTACAAGAACCTTCTGTTTTGGCTGAAGTCCTCCTATCAGACTCAGGCTGTTCTTTACAGCCAAGTGTGAGTTTAACGTGTCTGATTTACTTTCTATAAGTGCTTGTCTCATTCACAGGCTCTTCTCCTCGTATCCAATGGCTTGACTGCTTTGTATTCATGCTTGTTTTTCAGAGGAGGTGGGATAGTTGGACACCGGAGAACATAAATCCTAGAAGTTTAACTTCAGAGTAGAAATTAATGATAATAAAGAGAATCACAGGCACTAGTGTTCAGCAGAGAAAATCAAACAAGTAGGATCAATAATGTAAGGCTGTGGGAGATGATGCAACAATAATGTGAGTATGGGATGGGCAGTAATAGTATCTGAAATTTTCTGGTGAATTAGCAAAGGTTTTGGTAACTATCTTTTTCTCCTCTTTGTGAGATGTATGTTGCTGTAAGCTATAGTACTGTGGCAAAAAACCTTGGTGGAGAGCAAAACAGTTTAAAAATTTTCCTTAGAACCCAGCCCACTGGAATTATGAAAGCAGCCTCAGTAAGTAAGATAGACATGCGTGCCTCCAGTTACAGAGGTGTAGGGAAAGGAGTGACTTCAGTTACTGGAAAATCATATTTGCATTGGACAACACGATTATTTGAATTGGATGGTGCAGGGAGAGGTGCATCTTAACTTTATCAAACACATTACAGATGTAATTTTTAATTCATCTGCTCAGGGCCATTTTGTTTGTGGATACAGGATGACTGGTAATATTTTTTAAACACGTTTTTAAAATTACCTTTAAGCTCCTTAAGTATTCTAAGAACATTCTTAAGCTCCTTAAGAATTCCAAGAATAATTTGTTTGCAAGTCAAAGACTGACACCTGCTAATTCCATCGATTATTTTTTTTAAAGTAAATTAAGTATACATAGCCTGCGATGGAAGCATGCCCTGCTACTCTTTTCTTGGGTACATAAAAAGAATCAGAGAAACCCATTTGATAAAATATTGTTTCCCCTCACAGAGAGTAAAAGGCTGGGCAGTGTCCATCTAACACACAAGGTAGTTTGCCTTTTAAGGCGACATTCTCTGGGATGTAAAAATTATTGTTTAGGTGACTTAGATGGTGATTTTTGAAAATTACTCAGTTAAAGGTAAATGAGTCATCCGCCTCCAAACAAAACAAGCTCCGTGTTTTACGGGCTTGCTTCTCAGAGTTCCCTTTGTCTTCCATTTTTATCCGCTAGAAGGAGAGTGAGTCGTGCTCACTGATGGGGATAGCCGACCCTTGATCCTTCTGCAGCGCATGAACCTGCAGGAAGGCTGCACGCTTCCCTCCCAGGCGCATCACGCTGCAGTCCCCGGGGAGGGTGTGCAGGAGGTTTGAGCGCGGGGGTGGCAGTGGAGGCGTTTCCCTTCTATTCTGGTTTCTCCTGCTGACTGACTGTTCAGCTGTTCATGAGTCACCTTAACCTCAAAATCTGTCATTAAAACAGAAATAATGATACCTATTTTCTGTGCCTTATATGAATTGCATGAAGATGTTATTCATATTTCTGAAATACATGTGAGAATTAGTCAAGGTTAGATATTAGGAAAAGTACAATGCGGTTGTTCTCAAGTCACAATGAAGATGCTTCTATCGCTTAGACTTTGAGAATTCTCTGTGCTGAAAAATGAAGAATGAGAAAAGATCCTAATATGGATTAAATATGACAAAATATTTATGTGACAAACTGGATCAAGAATATATGTGATTTGAATAACATATGGCATTAGAACTTACTTATTAAAATGTTCATTTAGGGGCTTCCCTGGTGGCGCAGTGGTTGAGAGTCTGCCTGCCAATGCAGGGGACACGGGTTCGAGCCCTGGTCTGGGAAGATCCCACATGCCGCGGAGCAACTAGGCCCGTGAGCCACAATTACTGAACCTGCGCGTCTGGAGCCTGTGCTCCGCAACAAGAGAGGCCACGATAGTGAGAGGCCCGCGCACCGCGATGAAGAGTGGCCCCCGCTTGCCGCAACTAGAGAAAGACCTCGCACAGAAACGAAGACCCAACATAGCAATCAATCAATCAATCAATCAATCAATCAACCTTTAAAAAAAAAAGTTCATTTAATAAAATTTTATCAAGCATCCTGGCACTAAATTAGACATTAGGGATACCTTATGACACAGAACCTCTCCTAAAAAGACCACATACTGGAAATAAGACAGTAAATGACTCTGGGTAATGGCACATGTAAATGTGGTGGTATTTGGGATATTTTTCACATTAATGTCATCAAAACTAGTGATTCTTAAAGCACTGGTTAGGAGCTTCAGAGAGCATTCACCTTTATAGTTTACATTTATCTAAAGAGTTTACATTTATCTTAAATATGTTTTTCTACAGTATAACTTACCTTACTTAGTTATTCTTTTTCTACACTTGTGAGTTTAATGTTTAATTTCTTTTTTATTCGTTCATATGTAGAAATAAAAATATTAAAGAACATGAATTTGTCTCTGGACAGCATTTTGTCCACATTCCATATAATGTTTTTACTGTTTAGTGCTGTCAGTATTCTGTAATAAATGCTCTATAATAATAATTTTTATTAGGTGATCCTATTAAAATTCCAAAATAATAATCAGCCTACGCTTCAAGTTTTTTTTTTTTTTTTTTTTAAAGATATTTTTTCCTAAGGGTCTGTTTCTCTACCATCATGGTGTTTTTTTTTTTTTTTTTTATTTTTATTTTTTTTTTTTTATTTTTTTATGTCTGTGTTGGGTCTTCATTTCTGTGCGAGGGCTTTCTCTAGTTGCGGCAAGCGGGGGCCACTCTTCATCGCGATGCGCGGGCCTCTCACTATCGCGGCCTCTCTTGTTGCGGAGCGCAGGCTCAGTAGTTGTGGCTCACGGGCCCAGCCGCTCCGCGGCATGTGGGATCCTCCCAGACCAGGGCTCGAACCCGTGTCCCCTGCATTGGCAGGCAGACTCCCAACCACTGTGCCACCAGGGAAGCCCCGCTTCAAGTTTTGCTCTCAGTATTCAGCTAGCTTACATAAGCAGATTTGTTTGTGTAGCCATTTCTTCTGTCTTTGTTCCTCGTATGGACTGCTGTGTATTTGACCTCTGAACTAGGAACAGTATTTTATAGATGCTCTATTTAATTCTTCCTGGTCCACCCACACACAGGCTTCCACCATTTAAACAGTCTTTACAACAGGCTTCTACAAACAGATTTCTGGCAGACTGAACAGTCCTTAGGACAGGTCCCTACAACCAATAATAACAAGTTTATTTATTTGGGTTTGGGGAAGAGAAAAGAAATAGAACCGAATACCTACCCTTCATTCTCCCTTCCAGAGTCCAAGGGAGGATACCCCCATGTGTTGGCATTCTCCTCCGTGGGATGGATGGGAGAATTCTGAATGTGATATTATTGGCCTTTCTTGGCCCAGAGCTCAGTTTTGCAGTTCCCCCCATTTCCTGTCCCAGGGAGAGATGAAAGAGTAGCATTGAGTCTCCGTGCAGCACATCCAAACGCTGTGGCTGGAATCCCAAACTCTTAGCCTCAGTCCTTTTATCACGCTGGCCCGCTCCTCCCAGCAAAGTGGGCTTATCATTGATCCCTCTCTCTTAACCTTGTCGCATGAGGTATGGGGGCTTTTCTCTTAGAGCTTTATTTTCTCTACCAAAGATCTAGTTGTAGAGAAGTGAAATGCTAATTATTATTGCCACAACTGTTTTATCTCATTTAGGAGAAGAAAATTTAAGAAATTGAATTATTCTTCTAGCTAGATCTTACTGACCAACATATAAAGTTATTTCTGATTCTTGCCGTATTTTTGGTCAAAACATCCTTGCCGTATGAACTCTAAACAACACTAAGTAGGATGTTTTAAACAACACTAAGTAGGATGTTTCTCTTTCTTTGGTCCTGGGACAGACTTCATAATAATATTTTGTGCAAAATCCACATATACAGGTGGACATTTTCTTTTCCTTTTTCATTCCTCAAAGTAAGATGAAGGATTTTTTAAAAATCCACACAAGAACATGATTGAAATTAAATTTCTTAAAAATTAGATAACTGTCTCCTTCTAATTCATAAAATTTTTCACACTCCTTGGAGCACTCTTTTTTTCCCACTTCACAGCTTCTTTGTTCCCATCATACAAAATGATCCTAAATGATGCTGAAAGTCTCAGATTGCTTCCTAAACCCCATTCCTCTGCCCTCCAATTAAATCCATCAATAGATTCAGCTGAATTATAAACGTTGGAACAATCCTTCTGTTATTGAGGGAAATTGAAGGAGCACTATTTTAGTAGTTCTGATTAATCAACATTAAATGAACCTCGTTTACCCTTGTCTTGACTTGGCTTCTGACCTGTCCCAGTGACAAAGTGCCCCCCCCCCTTTGTCACCAATAGCTGAATATCAGACATATTGACCCATCCCCGAGTATTTACCTGGATATAACCTACTCATCCTTCCCAATTATCATCATTTCACTTGTCCATTCTCTTATGTACAGTCAGCCCTCCATATCGGTGGTTGGTTGAATCCGATGCAGAACTCACAGATACAGAGGGCTGACTGTACTATGCCATTTTATGTAAGGGACTTGAGCATCCGCAGATGGTATCGACGGGGGTCCTGGACCCAGTACCAAAGGATAACTGTGTTGGCATCCCATCTACTCTCTCTTCATTAGTTCAAGGGTTGTTTCTCCCTGTCTACTCAGTCTTCCTAAGGCAAACTGTCATCCTGCCCAACTCTCTGCCCCTCACCTGCCTCCATTTTCTCCATTATCATGTTCTCACTGACTTTCTCCTGAGATATCACTTGTTTACCCCCTTTAGCGCCTCCCTTACAGCGAGGATCTGTCTGAAGTGTCATCTATTACCTGCCACCATACTATTTCACTAGTAGGAATATTGGAAACTACTCTGAATATTTATCAAATGTTTTTAACATAACCCTAATTTTGATGGACTACTTCTAAGAGTCCGTCAGAAGGGAAAGCCAAACTACAGAGGAAGAAGTAAGTTCATAACGATGCTCAGTGTCCTTATTTATAATAGGAAAATAATTAGAGAATTCCAGCAACAAAGGAATGTTTAAATAAAGAATAATAAATTGTCTGATGGACATTAATGCAAAAGAGAGAGTGCTGTAATAATATGGAAACATCTTTACACTAAATTAAATTATCTAATTTAAATAAAATTAATTTACTATAACTTAGTGGTAACTTTTTTTTAAAAAGCAGAATTTATTGTGTAGAATATGATGATCGTTAAGTTTTTTTTTTTTAACTTATACATGGAAGCCAAGACTAGAACAAAAAGAAGCAATAATATAAACATGGGTGGTTGACTTTCTGTCACACTAATAATCTTCTTTTAATTTTTCTGCATCTTCTAAATTTTCTCTAATGATTGGTGTGAAAAGCAGCCTCTAAGATGACCTCGATCATTCCTACCTCTGGAATGCACAGCTTTCTATAATCCCCTCTTCCTGAATGTGGGCAGGACTTGTCTCTAAGCAATAGAATATAGCCAAGATGATGGGTTGTCACTTTCATAAGATCACAAAAGATTGTGACTTCTGTCTTGCTAGCAGACTTTCTCTGTCACCTTGTTCACTTTCATGCTTTGCTGAGCAAGCTACTATGTGGGAGAAGCCCATTGTGCCAGGAACTGAGAACAGCTTCCAGCAGCCCGTGAGGGACAGGGGGCCTCAGGCCAAATATTGTAAGGAAACAAAGGCTACCACACCACTGACTGAGGTTCACAGTGGATCCTCCCTCAGTCAAGCCTTCAGATGAGACCTTGGGCTGAGGCTTTGATTGGAGCCTTGTTAGAGGACATGAAACAGGGGACCCAGCTAGGCTGTGTCCAGATTCCCACACCACCCTCCCAAAACTGAGATAATAAATGTGTGTTATTTTAAGCTGCTAAGTTTTGAAGTAATTTGCTACATAGTAATAAATGACTAGCACATGAAGGTATTATTTTGATAAACATAGCAGTGAATATCTTTTTAAAAAGGACATTCAAATAAAAAATGAATTTGAGATGCTAAAGGACTTTGTGAATGTTTCCTGTACAATTACCCTTAGAAGCTGACCCTTTGCCCTGGGCAAGAGGGAAATGGAAAGGGTGCAGATGTCATCACTGCATAGCACAGAATATTTGCACAAGCTCACAGGGGGAAGGGTCATTGTGAAAACTTCAGCATTTGGGTTTTTATCCTTCTGCACTCCTAGAAGACTGAGTGATCTGGAAAGAAGAGCATTCATCCTGGAATTAGAAACCTGCTTATAAAAGTAGTTACTTTAAATATATTTGTGAGAAATCTTCAATTTTCTGTAACGGTTTACCCCCCAGGAAAGAAGAAAAAGGAGGTACTGTGACACTGAAGTTTTCTTTCCTCCACCCCATAAGACGTAATGGAATTAAAAGGCTTTAATGCTGACCATGTGATATTATCTGAGGAGGCTGTACAGAGCAGCCTGTCAGGAGTGGTGACCTTCTACTCTCTACCTCTGGGGCCTCACCCCTGGAGGACCACCTGAGAACTACCTTCAGGAACTATTCCCTGAAGGTAATAGTGGTGGAAGGGGCAAGGAATGTTCATCCTTGACCACTGACTACTTTAGCCAGGAGAGAAGATATTATAGTGGGGGAAGGAGTAAGAAATTTCATCCAGGTGAGCATTCTGTATGGCTTTGTATGTCAGAATTTTCCAAAGCCAGGCATTCTCAGCTTTTGAAACTATATGTGTAATTATGTATGTGTTAAGGTTGAGCAGGCATTCAAAGAGGAGGGAGAAAACTCATAAGTGGCTGAGTGGACCTAAACACAGAAAGGGGGATGGGGCTCTTGTCCTTCTGTGTATTAATTCTCCTCCTTCTTCCTCCCATTCCTGGCCCTACCTTGAGTAAGCTTCTCCTTCCAGCAGAGCATTGGCCCCTCACTGGAGCTGTATCCACTCCAACGTCCATCACCACTCCTCTTCCTAGTGGAGAATTCATTCTCAATCATACCATCATTTGGCTACAACTCTTGAAGCACAAACACATGGACCTTCCAGTAGAAGGGAAACAGCAAATGTACCTCTTTCTAGAGATATGATTTGCATTCTGGAGACACAGTTTGTTCTAACATACAAGACAGATGGGAAATACATACTTAGTGCCTGCCTGAGTCACCGACATTTAGATGTTTGCTCTCAGCAGTTGTCACACTATAGCAAAAATGCATCACGATGCAGGAGTATGTAAGGAGAAGTCTAGGATTAATAATCAGACACTCTCAGAGCCCCACCATGGATTAAAACCAAAAATCAGAGATATAATCTCATTTCTACAAACATTGCTTATAAATGATGTGTTAATTTTTTCCTCTCTCTGGTTGACTTTGTAGTAGTCAGCTTAGGCTACCATAACAAAATACTATAGACTGGGTTGTTTAAATAATAGATATTTATTTTCTTACAATTTTGGAGGCTGGAAGTTTTAGATCAGAGTACCAGTATGGTTGGTTTCTGTTGAGAGCTTGAGAACTCTCTTTCTGGCCACCTTCTCACTGTGTCCTCACATAGTGGAGAGGGAGAGAGAGAGAGAGAGAGTTGGGGGGGGAGGAAGGTTGGGGGGCTTGCGGGAGGGGGAAAGCTCTCTGGTTTCTCTTCTGATAAAGGCACTAATCCCATTATGAGGGCCCCACCCTCATGACCTCATCCAACTCTAATTACCACCCAAAGGCCCCATCACCAAATACCATCGCTGGGGGTTAAGGCTTCGTCACATGAATTTTGGGAGGACAAAAACATTCAGTCCATAGCAGACTTATCGTCCCCTCTGTATTTTTTCCATACCAACTTTTAAGTACCTGTTTTCTAGAAAGCAAAGTTCAAGCTATTCTTTGTAGAGTATCTCTTATGTGTCACAGAATTTTGACATTTAAGGAATGATTTCTGGTAGTTGTGATTGCATTCAAACTTTTAGTTTGTAGGAACGCAGAAGCAAAAAAAAAAAAAAAAGTAGATTGTATAGCATTAAACCTTTAAAATAATATCTTTTAAAAATAATACTGATAAAAAATGCTGCAATGCAGGCAGGGATCATGGATTCAAATATAGTTTAAGGGTTAATAAAATGTATTTTGCACGGAGCAACATCAAACTGTAAAGCTACACTCTCTTAAAAATCCCAGTTACCTTATATACGAACATTTACGCCGAGTGGCCTGAAATAAGGTCATTATACCCTGATGCTTTCACAACCTTCTCCTTTTCTTTATAACAAGTGCTCACTATTATGGGAAGAATGCCTGCCTTTTCTTTGCAGCTTTGCAGAGCTTTAAGGAAGCAGGGTTTTTAATCACACTCTTTTCTTGCTTGCACTTCTGACTTCTCTGAGTTGGCAAGAGAATTTTAAGTTCATCTCCGAGATAGCATCACTCTTTAACCTTGGACAGTTTAAAAGTCTCTACCGGGGCATTTCTAGGCATTTTATTGCTTCATTCCTTTATTCTCATGTCAAGGATAAGTGGACTTGAGCCAACAAACAAAATTAGAGCAGAGCCCTTACTCTATTTCCAGATCAGCTAAACCAATTAATACAATTTAATTAAAACTTATTTTCTTTCCTCTCTGCAGAACGGGCTCAGAGAGCAGCTGTTGCAACTGGGTTTTCAGAATGTGGTTCCAGCTTCATTTAACTCTTAAGGGACATTTGCCGAGTGAGACATTACAGGCATGTGACACCACTAATTGATTTCACTTTAAATTTCCTGTGTAATACCTCTTTAAACTATATATGTTCTTCATCAAAAAGGGGAAAGTTTATTTCATTCCTACTTTTTTCCCCCTTGGGATTGAGTGCTTTAGTTGTACTTGTGCCTACAATGAGCTACTCATAGTTGGCAGGTCTCAACCAATTCATTTGAACAAATGTAAAATACACCTGCAACAAGGAGAAAAGTCCTCTATCACAACACAGGATGTATTTTTTTAATTGAAGTATAGTTGATTTACAGTGTTGTGTTAGTTTCAGGTGTATAGCAAAGTGATTCAGTTATACGCGTGTGCGCGCACACACACACACACACACACTCTCTCTTTTTCAGATTCTTTTCCCTCATAGGTTATTACAAAATATTGAGTATAGTTTCCTGTGCTACACAGTAGGTCCTTGTTGGTTATCTATTTCATACATAGGAGTGTATATATGTTAATCCCAAACTCCTAATTTATCCCCCCACCTGGATGTATTTTTACCTTGAATGGAGTAAAAGTTTGTAAAGGTAATAGTTCCCACTTTCCCCCTGTAATATTTACCTTGAGCATTCCTACAAGTTATATGTATGATATTGATAAAACAGTCTCTGATTCATTGGGATGTAAGAGAAATCCAGCAAGAGCTTCCCTCTTCCCTTGGATCCCCACATTTACCTTGGGTTTCTAGAGGTCCATCCTAGGGTTCAGCCTGAACTCTGGGGACAGAGTTCAATTCCCTTCTCAAAAGTACACAGTTGTAACTTACTTTATTGCTCTTCTCTTCCACTCCTTTTTATGCCTCCTTAGACCATGAAATCTTTATTGAGACTAGGGCAGAAACAGTTGCTTTTACTTTGTATCAGTTAGAACTGAGTTTGATCACAAGTAACAGAAACTCCAACAGAGGTTTAAGTGGCTTATACTGCTCATGGAAGTCTGGGGAGGAGTAAACTAAGCTGATACAGCAGCCAAGAGCACCACATGGGACCCAGGCTTTCTTTTTTTCTTACCCGCCAAACCTAATGGATAGCCTTCAACCTCATGAATATAGAACAATTCTAGAAACTTCACTCACCCCATCTATGTTCCAAGAAGGAACAAAGGAAAGGAAACAGACAAAAGCCTTATGCCAGCAAAGTCTGTCTTACTTTAAAAGATTTTCCTGGAAGCCCCTTCTA
Organism: Balaenoptera musculus; assembly: GCF_009873245.2. NCBI lineage: Eukaryota > Metazoa > Chordata > Mammalia > Artiodactyla > Balaenopteridae > Balaenoptera > Balaenoptera musculus. The sequence goes on from NC_045802.1 coordinate 53,192,087, forward strand.
GTGATTTCTGCATACTTCTTTTGGACTTCAGGTAAGTACAGAGGAATCTGGAAGGATAAGCATCTTATCTTGACACGGTGGTTCTTACAGTAAAAAAGAAGATGAAAGTATATACATTTGGTGGACAACTAGTTATATCTGCCAAAGTCTACTCCTATAGATATCCAACATCCATATATGCATTTATTGTAGTATCCTGCCCCTTAGGGAATATTGTAAAATGTGTGAAGACATTTTTACTTGTCAAGATGACTGGGGAAGGGCAGTATGTTCAAGTAGTATTTGGCACCTAGGAGTGTTGTTAATTGTCCTGTAACCTGTGGAATATCCTGAATAACAGAGAATTATCTCACCCAGAATCCCAGTATTGACTCCCATTGGGAAACACTTTCAAATGTAGGAATGCTACTCTCCTGAAAGGGGATTATATCCTGAATTCATAATTGTTCTTCTTCTAGGTCAAATAAAAGTCTTTCTGGGATTGTGTAACTTTTACTAAATGTAACATCTCATTAACCAGTAATCTAGTTATCCACTTGCAAAACCTCCAGTACACAATGGTGGAGTAGGAACAGCATTAGCTGCAATAAAAATTTACACGTGGAAAAAAAATGAAGTCAATGACTCAGGACGTATATCAGATCCTGCTGATAAGAAGAACTGCAGCTCTGGTTTGACTCAGCTGGTCGCCCCAGTTTGGGTACTTTGGGAGATGTCTCTGGTCTGTCATCCTTCACTGCAATATTCAGCCCTGGGGTAGGAGTGCACCTTCAGGGCTACATGTGCTTTTAGTGCAGTTCAGAGTCCAAGGATTGCTTTGGGGGTAGAATAGTCACAAGCAGACATTGTCCTGTCCCAGGATGTTTGTTTAGATGAGATAGGTCCCTCAAAACTTAGTAGCCTTTCAGGCTATTTGCTCCAGTCAATTCTCTGACTAACAATAGCCAAGGATCTTAGGTGGACGTAGCTTTATGCATTAAGTCTTTCATCTACTGGTTTCTGTGACCTGACCATTTTCCTAAAGTCCTCCTGGTCACTGCCTTGAGGTAATTAGAAACAACCTTGGATGGGGATACAAACATTTAGAGTAACAATTTTTTTTTTCTAATACTTTCTCCCCGTATTTGGCAGAGAATTTTTGTAGAAGGGTTGTGGGCAAGGCCCAAAGTACCAATTTAAAGCTGCCTCTTCTAAGCCGTCCTCTGTTTAAGATGGAGAAGAACTTAGCTTGTTCTGTCTTCGAAGGTTCAAACCATGAGAGCCTCACTCAACTTCATTTCCAGGTCATTTGCAGGAAGTGCGTCTCACAGCCAAGTTAGTTAATCCGTCTCTGCTTGCAGATGGTCTAATCATAGTCTGAGCTCATTTAGCTCTTGTAGGACTTGGCTCAAAGAGGAAAAAAGAAAGTGTAGATCCCACCATTCTTAATTGTTCCCACCATTTTCCCTAACATAACACCCTTGGTTTGCACATGGCCAATACCCCATGTGGTAACAGTTGAACAAAATGTTTTGTTATGATCATTTTGTAATATTTTCTATAGAAACACCAAGAAGATAATTCAGTCTTTTTCTCCTGCAGTGTTGATTTTTTTTTAAAATTTATTATTATTTACACTTTAGATAAGTTTTTTTCAGTTGCACAACATGGTATTGATACTACTGCTTAAACATTTAGGTTTGTATCAAGTTTGGAAACTATCAAATTTCTGTCGCCTACGAACTGTAGACTTAGAGGGCATTTCAAGTGTTCTTGTGTAGTGATTCATTTAGCTGGAGACACTCACTAAGTGACAGGCTGCGGATGTGATCACGTTATTACTCTGGGTGCACTGGCACCGTAGGCAGTGGGTGTGTTTACACCAGGACGGCTAGCAATGACCTAACTGTACACAGAAGTGACTGCAAGCCATAACGCCATATTCCCCAACTTGCCCAACCCCCAAAATGTTAACTCCCACTTGGGAGGGGAAGCGGGGAAGGGCAAGTGCTGTGAACTTGACAGGAGATGTTGGAATAAGAAATGGCAGCCAACTGGGATTGAAATGTCTTAATTTTGCAAATTTGAGAAACCTTACGTACGTAGCGCATCGTTTGCAGTCACGTCCAGTATAGTTCAGTTATTGCTAGCTGTCCTGGTAAAGGAACACTCCTACAGCCTTCTGTGCTGGTTCACTTAGAGTAATAACATTATGACATTCATGACATATCGCTTATGTAACCCCAATTAAATGTCTCTACACAAAAAAACTTGAAATGCGTTCTAATGGCTTGCTAAGGCCTCTCACACAGTTGGGTAAGGCCTGAAGTTAAGCTCCATTAGTGGCACAGGAAATCCTTCTCTGGTAAACTATTATCAGAGTAGAGTCTAACAAATCACTAGGCAATCACCAAGTAAAACTAATCAGAAAGTCACACCTCTTGATTGCTCTGCAATCACTCTGCTTATGACAGCCTTTAAATAAGGGAGGATGAATAACTTGCAATTTTGTGTATGTCTCATAAAATCTCCTTTATTAGATAGGGATTTTTGTTATTTTTTAAGTTATAAATTTGCTACCTTAGCTAGGTAAATGTTTGGCTTTTAATTTCTTTTAATTTCTTCTTTTCTTTTTCTTTCTAAAATTTTATTTTCTTTATTATAGATTCAAAGGCAAACAAACGGTAAAAACCATGTCACAGTAATACACGGAAGCAATCAGGAAAGTACAAAGCTTAACAAACTAATTGAACCTTAGGGTAGAGAAAGCTCTGTTACACCCAGAAGCTTAGCTTTGAAGGAAGTTAATACTTCTTCAACAGTTGTACTAAGAACATTAAAAATACTTTTGCCCAGGAAGGGTATCAACACTTTAATCTACCTTACACTGATAAAAAGAAAAACACACAGCAGGGAGGCAGCAGGGGCCGGTTTTCATGAAGCCACAGAAGGTAGAAACAAAATGTTCTTTGTCTGGAGAATATTGCACCTGCATTAAATTTACTGCTGACATCTCTTCGTAGAAATTTGATTTTTCTCCCATTCCCCCACCTCTGATTGTTTTCAACACTGAAGAATGTGAAGCATGCCAGTTGTCCTCCTTGTATTTGCAACATTTCTGTTTTCAGCTATGAAAGAGAACAGGGCTACCTCACCCCCTGGCCATCAGCACGTCATTTCAGCAATGCACCTGCACCCGTAACACGACACTGTACCATGCAGAGCTTCATACTTCTGTGACAGACACAAGAGATCAATTTCCTGCCTATTGGGCCTCAAAGTTTGGGTCCTGTTCTGACAAGGAAGGTCTCTTTCAAATAACCCTAACTATTAAGGGCAGCTCAAATAGAGATGAAATCTTTTAGAGGAGTTGTGATATCGGTATCATAAAGGAAGCAACTTTTGACCATATGACCAATGACCATAGGCACAGTGATTGTGGGGTATTTCTTAAGGGGAGGGGTATCCATAACCTCAATGTCCCTATAGTGGGTTGACTGACATTTTATGTTTTCTTAATATTCCATATAGCTGGGAATAATGTAAGTGCGATGGATAACGCATAGTATGGGTTTTGTTCAGAAATTATTTTACCTGTGAAAGCATTATATATTATAAATTAGTTCAGCTTTGTTTCTTATGTTTAGGCCCTTTTAGCTTTCTGTCAGCCATTGTAAAGGCAGAGTTTATCCCACCTCTGTACCCTGTGCTCACCTCTACTATTGCACCTGTAATTCTGCGTGGCAATTATTTACTTATCTATCATCTCCTTTCCTATGTGTGAGTTTCCTAGGACAGAGCCAGGCTGTATTCCCAGGTTGCCAGTGCTTACACCTGCATTTCAATCTTGGCAAATCCCTATTAAGTGTTTGGGGTTTTTAATGTATTAATGGATTGTCAATCACGTTTGTCACCTCCTAGGAAATCCTGAAGGTACAATAATATATACTTCATACTTCATATTGAAACTATGTCAGTTTGGCCTTGACTTAGAGCTCAGAAATTTATCTTTTTTTTTTAATCTATTTTTTAAATTGAAGTATAGTTAGTTGATTTACAATGGTGTGTTAGTTTCAGGTGTATGGCAAAGTGATTTGGTTATATATGTATTCTTTTTCAGATTCTTTTCCCTTACAGATTATTATAAGATATTGAGTATAGTTCCCTGTGCTATACAGTAGGTCCTTGTTGGTTATCTATTTTATATATAGTACTGTGTATATTGTAAGCCCAAACTCCTAATTTATTCCTCCCCATCCCCTTCCTCTTTGGTATCCATAAATTTGTTCTCTATGTCTGTGACTCTATTTCTGTTTTGTAAAGAAGTTCATTTGTATTGTTTTTTTTTTTTTTTTAGATTCCACATATAAGCAATATCATTCCACATATAAGCAATATCATAGAATTTGTCTTTCTCTCTCTGACTTACTTCACTTAGTATGAGATCTCTAGGTCCATTCATGTTGCTGCAAATGGCAGTATTTCATTCTTTTTTATGGCTGAGTAGTATTCAGCCATAAAAAGACTAGTGTGTATGTATATACCACATCTTCTTTATCCATTCATCTGTCGATGGACATTTAGGTTGCTTCCATGTCTTGGCTATTGTAAATAGTGCTGCTATGAACATCGGGGTGCATGTATCTTTTTGAATTATAGTTCAGAAATTTATCCTGAGTTGGGTAAGAAGAGAAGAAAGTGGAGGAGGAAAAGAAGGAGCGGAGGAAGATGAATTGTGTTGTCTTAGAGTCAGAAGGCCTGGGCTCCAAAGATGCTCCAACACCTACAAGTTATGTGACTTTGAGAACTGACTTAGTATCTAAGCATCATTCTCCTTACTGAAAAATGGGGATACTAATAGCATCTGGGGGATTAAATGAGACCATTAATGTACAATGCTTAGAAGTGCTTCTTCCAGAGGAAAAAATTCAGTAAAAATTAGCAGTTGGTACTAGCAGGGTAAGAAAAAACTTTGGCTTCAGCTTATCAAAGATGTTATCGTCATACCATAATTTAAAAGAAAGTTCCAAAAAGGCAGAGGCACAATTAGGAAGCCTTAAGTTAGAAGATGTGCCTTAGGCCACCTGCTCTTCCTATCCACTCAGAAATCACCAGGCAGGGTCTGGCTTCTACTCTATCGTTTGCTTTATGAATACCTGCAAACCGCTCTCTGTCACTGCAAATGTGCTCCAGGTAAATTTACTTTTGGCAAAGGGCAGAATTTAAATGGAAGCCTTTTACATGTCATGTCATGGATCTTGGAACAGAAAAAAAAACATCAGTGCAAACCGGTGAAGTTCAAATAAGAACTGTTGCTCATTTAGTAATATTGTACTGATGTTAATATCTTGTTCTTGACAATTATACTATGACTATGTAAGATCTTTACACAAGGGGAAGTGAAGTGAGGGTATAAAGGAACACTTGTACTATGTTTGCAACTTTCCTGTTAAGTCTAAAATTGTTTTTTAAGTTTGTTTTGTTTAGCTGAGAAATAATCTGTATTAATCATAGAGGAGGCTTCAGCAGATTTTTATTCGTTCCCAAATCACTCACTACAGACATTTGGACACACATGGGCTGACTCTTCTAAGACTTCATGGAGACAGTATCTTGCAAGCACATAAAATTGGAGGGCATTTACGGAGTCCACATGATATAGTTCTCCCCTGAGGACAAGATGATTGTGACGCTAAAAACTAGGAGCTGAGGCAATGCTATTGACCAGGAAAAGCAAAACAAACAGCATTCAAACCCTTCTGATAAGAAATCCCTTTTATCAACTGTGGAAGACCTTAGTTTGAAGCAGATATTTCATTCCATAGACATAGTTAGGCTTTCACACAAACAGGCCAGGTAATTCCTTCCTCAACTATGTGATATTTTATAAATGGAACGCTTCATACTTTATAGATTCCAGCGATGTGACTACAATGCAAACCAACAATTATTTGCATTGTTAAACAATTCAAAGAAACGACTACAGAACATTTATTCATAAATCCATTATCGACTGAGCAAGCACTATGTAGGAATCTGGATCCCTGCTGCTAGCATATAATGAGATCAGCTCTTTTTCCGTGGAGACACTGCTTTGGTGACAGGCTCAGTGTAGGATTAGGATAGGGAGAGATTGGAGACAGAGGTATGAGGTTACTGCTGGGTTAGGTAAGATAGAATAGGGGCCTTACCTGAAGCAGTGTTAGGAAGGATAAAGAAGATGGCATGAAATTAAGCGATAAGATCACTAGCAAGAGAACAAAGGTATATGATGACCTGTCTCAAATATGGCATGCAATGGAGTAGCAAAGGAAGGAGGAGGATATTGCGTGGGAAGAGAGTGTGGATGTGATGAGGGTGTATAAGGGAGAAAGGAGGTAGGAAGAAAGGCAAGCTGATAGAAGAGAAAGAGAAAGTACATAATTAAATTTTTAGGCAAAAAAAACAACAACCTTGCTTACCAAGAATCCTTGGTTTTCCTAAACTTTTCTATTTTTATCTTAGCCAACTCTGAATGACCTCTGTAATACCCAGACAACCACCACTATAATTCTAGGTAATATTGGTCTCAGGCATTATAGTATCAGTCTTAATATAATTTAGACCCTACAGCCCTCTACCAGTTTTTTTTTTTTTCCTGAGAAAGTTATTAAGATGCAGTCAGTTATCAGGGAGCAGTGTCCTTCATTAGCTACAGGATGTTTTTAGGAACTCAGATATACTCAGGCACCAATAAATAAACAAAAGTGGCTGAGTTATACTGATATGAACTAAACTCATGTTACACTGTTGCTATAACAGTAGTGAGTGGTCATGAAGCAAATTGCTAGTGATAATGATCAGTTTGAGTGGGTCCTGTGTCCACAGTTAGGATGCAGAAGACAGAAAGTACATGTATTCATTCTTTCAGGAAATATTTATTAAGCCCTACTATGCATCAGGCAATGCTCTAGATTCTGGGGATATAATGGGGAACAGGAAGGACAATATCTCTGTTCAAAAACAGATTGTTTTCACTATAATAAATGTTAGGCAGAAAATAAAGCAGGGTAGTTATAACCTGACCCACCTGGGGAGAGGGGCAGAGGAAGGAGAGCTACTTGATTTAGATGATCAGTTCTCCAAGGAACTGTCATTTGAGCTGAGACCTGGCAGGAAAGCAAAGGCAGCCATGAGAAGCTCTAGAAGGAGTGGGGGAAATGCTCCAGATGGAGGCATCCTGTGCTGGTTACAGGCACAAAATCAGAGCCAGACTCTATGGGTTTGAATCATGACATCCAGTTACCAGCTGTTTGGTCTTGGACAAATTCCTTAGCTTTTGTGTGCCTCAGTTTCCTCATCTATAAAATGGAGATAATAAGGGGACTGAATGTATTAAATACCTGAATAAAGTGCTATTTGTGTTTGTTAAATATATACATACATACATACAGTCAGCTTCAGCCTGGGGTTGCACTTGGCGACAAGTAGTAAAGAAACGTTTTTAAGAGTGTAATTGTTATGCTGAATCTTGAGGTTTGGAGCAGAAACTCTTGAAGCAGAGGCAAGAGTAGATAGAAAAGCTGTTCAAAAACAACTTAGGCTGCTTGGGTACTTAAGTAATTTAGAATAGATAGGGGCACAAGGGTGTTCCAAGTCAATCTTCTGGTTACCTGTCGCTATATGACAAACTATCCCAAAACTAAGTGCTTAAAATAACTTGTTATTATCTCTCTTGATTGTGGAGCTTGATGGGCTCACCTGGGGGATCTCGTGAAACTGCGGTACGATGGTATATGAGTCTGCATTCATCTGGAGACTTCTTACCTAGAGGTCTGGCTCCTGGGCTGCAATGGCTGGAACAGCTAGATGTTAGGTGTCTCCCTGTCCATGGGGCCCTTCCTCGTGGCTAGCTTGGGCTCTCTCACAGAATGGCGGTCTCAGGGCAGTCATACCTTTAACTTGGCAGTTTCCCCTAGAGGGACAGTTCCAAGAGACAGGAAGTGAAAGCTGCTAGTTTCCTAAGGCCTGTATTTGAAACTGACACGATGAGATTTCCACCGTACTTCGTTGGTTAAAGGAGACACAAACCAGTCCAGATTCAGGGGACTGTTTTTTTTTGTTTGTTTTTCTTTTAATTTATCTATTTATTTATATTTATTTTGGGCTGTGTTGGGTCTTCTTTGCTGTGCATGGGTTTTCTCTAGTTGCGGCGAGCGGGGGCTACGCTTCGTTGCGGTGCACGGGCTTCTCATTGCGGTGGCTTCTCTTGTTGTGGGGCACGGGCTCTAGGCATGCGGGCTTCAGTAGTTGCAGCATGCGGGCTCAGTACTTGCGGTTTGTGGGCTCTAGAGCGCAGGCTCAGTAGTTGTGGCGCACGGACTTAGTTGCTCCAAGGCATGTAGGATCTTCCCGGGCCAGGGCTCGAACCCCTGTCCCGTGCATTGGCAGGCGGATTCTTAACCACTGCGCCACCGGGGAAGTCTTTGATTGGAGAAGAGTCAAAGAGTGTGTGGCCATTTTGAATCTGCTTCAAGGGGTGATGAGAGGCAGAGCTGTAGACGTGGGGGATGAGAGGCTGCCTATATTCAGGAGGGCCTTGTATGACATTCGATCATGTTCAAAATTTATCTGGTGGGCAGTGTTAGAACCAGTTTAGGTTTTAAGTATGGAAATACTAACGTCCGGATGTTACAGCTGAAGACAAGATAAAACAGATTCCTTTCTTCTAAAGTTGTGGTGGAAACATGAGAACAAAAAGGGAAGGTAAAGATTAATGTAATAGTCTTCAATTCTAAAGGGTTATAATGTTCTTCCAGTACTGCTCCCTGCAGAGAAATTCTCTAATGCCTACAGATGGGTCCTAAGAACAAAGAGATGCAATTGTAACCAGGATGCATTGTGAATAAGAGGTGAGATTGGAGAGAAGGTCCTTTGCCTAGTACTCAGAATTTCTCATTTAGTTTTATTGCTTTGATCTACACAGAGACTATTTTGGGATGGGAGACTTAACCGATCTTGGGAGATGGGTGTTGCCTTTTTTATATAGTGCAATAGTAACTTACCTTAAAGGAGCTGATCTGATATTGTAGTAACTCATGAGTAACTGGTTCTATGAAGCATGTAGACAGAATCCATTTTCTATACACTTACATAAGCATTGATTAACACTTTCTAACCACCCCCCCATGTCTATTTTTTTTTTTTTCCCCATGTCTATTTTTAAAATTAGAGCCGAAGAATTTCAAAAGTTGCTCATGGAAGGAACATTTATAAAGTTATGAAACTTAAGGCAATCTGACTTTCAACAACAAAATCCCATCTGGGATTGCCACGTGTGTGATTTCTGTGCTAAATGGGAGAATTCTTATTTTATGTGTCGACTTCTAAGTTCCAGGACTAAGTACCTGGTATGGATAACATGTTTCTTTCTTCACCATGAAAAATGAACCACATACCTCAAAATAGTTCTTCTCTAATCATTTTCCCAAGCCATAGGGCTTTATTTATTCAGCAAACACTTGCATCCTGCTCGTGATGTGACAGGTATGATTTGAAGAACTTTATAAATATTAAGTCATCTTCTCATCGTCACTACCCGAGGAGGCCAGAGCTGTTATCATCATGCTCCGTTTTGTAGATAAGCCATAGAGCAGTTAGGAACACAGGTAGTAAATGACAGAGCTGGGACATGAACCCATACAGCTGGGCTCCAGAAGTCACATTCTCAAACACTATGCTTGGTTGCCGCCATTTTTCCCTTAACACTGCTATTTTAGCCTCTACATAGCTCTCCTTTAGCCTTGACCCACAGTATTACAATTTTTGTAAGCTCTCCAAGAGGAAAAGTCCTGATCTATTCTTCTGTGAATCCATGGTATCTGGCATTGGACTTAGCAAAAATAGAAGGTATTCAGTAAATAGGTTTGCCTAAATGAATGAAACTGGGTTAATAGAGGTATAAATGATTCTTAGACCTTCATATCTAGATTTTTATTATCCAATAATTATGATGTCTACACATGCTTTTCACTTTCACTCACATTGGCATAAAAGTATGTATTTATCCCATTTCTCCTGCATGTCTAAGCACTCACATTTTCTTGCTCTCTAGGAAGGTTCATAGGAAGTCTAATAATTTAAATTTGATTCCAGTACAAAGGTTAATTGGCAAGGATTGCACAAGCATTAAATATCATACATGAATCACAAGGTTAGTTGGCATTTCTGAATCATATGGCTCTTATCATAATGAAATTTTTCAAAGAAATGACATCTTGCTCACTAACTAATGGTTTTTTGCCCTATTGAGAAATCATTTCTTTAACATTAGTAGGTTAATCAAGATTGATATCTGTGAACTATAAACTCCTAAGTATACAATCTAATTGGAGGCATTGTTGACAAAATGTCTATTTTATAGGCAGGGTCACTGAACAAACATCACTTGCAAATATGTCACAGACATTTGAAAATGTATAGGATTCAGCAAATATTGTACATTTTATTCATTCATTTTTTTCACTATCTTTTTATAGTGGCGATGCATTTTAAGATAGAACATACTTTAATCATTGAACTACACATACTCAATTTTAAAACAAGCCTCTTGACAAATAGAAAAGTTAAAAAAAAAAAGGAAGAAAAGGGAAAAAAGTTTAATTTTTCCCTAGATAAGAGGGCAGTTTTATGATAAAGTCACAATTGTAATCCTGATTTCTCAAGTTTATTGATTTGAGTTCTTAGAAGAATTCAGCCATTTTTTTTCTTCTGAGAACAAGACAAACAAACATATACAAATACATACATATATATATATATACAAATATATATAAGAAATACTTCCAATATTTGAAAGCTATTTCCTCTGAAAATTCTTAGTTACAAATGCACTGTTTTACATCTTTTCTGAAAATGAATTTATTTAAAAAGTGAATTATTTTATATTCCAGGATTTGTATATATAATATTTCTTGTATTCCTTGTAAAAAATGAAACAAAATCTTTTTTTTTTTTTTACAAACACCAAACTCAGAGACTCTGAAAAAATAAACATATGAAAAGATAAAAAGGCAATTTCAATATTGTTTTAATAAAAGCATGTTTTTCTTATTAAAGTTTTGGGATGGATTTAAGATGCATAAAGCACAAACCAGGAATATTTGAACTGGGACAGCACACACTTTGGGGACCTAATAAAACTGCAGACCACAAGCCTCCATCTCTTGCTTCAGGGATGTTATCCGAACTCCTAAGTGTGGCTGTGAGTCTGATTAGTCATCTATCTCTGCATCGGACCGAGAAAAGACCAACCTCTACCTCACTTCTCATTTTTAAATATATGTGGGGCTGGGGATTAGTGGAGACAGCACAGAATATACCAGATGAAACAGTATATTGTAGGAAACTAGTTTTGCTATTTTATCTTTTTCTTCAACTAGGGAATCACCCTATCCATGACGAAGGTTCTGACAGCAACCAAGGCAGATCCAATAGTGCTGAGTCAAGTTGGTAGTTAGATCCTAAAAGCAGCAGAGAGATGTATTTAAAGGCCAGAGACTTGCGAATAGACTAAGAGGTGAGAAGCTGTACATTTGACAACTAAAGACCCCAGTACAGAGATGGCTTTGGACATGGTACCTGGTAAATGAAAATGCACACCTTAAGGAAAAATCAGATGTACAATAACCTGTCTTCCTGTTTTCTGATCCTGAGGTGTCCTGTTTCTAGGTTGGAGGCCAAAGAGAAAGCTCAGCTCCTAATCATCTTATGTCTGCTTTCCTTGACTTTCCCAAAGACACCAGGCTAGGAACAGGAATCATTTATGGAATAGATTGGAAGAGAGCTTCAAGATCATAAAATTGTTCTCCCCTCCTTGTTTTTCAGGTAGAGAAAAAGCGAGGTCCAGAGTGGTTAAGCAAGTCATCCAAGATGCACAGCTCTTTAAGGTCTAGTTCAGATAAAACCAGAGGTGAAGTTCCAAACTCCCAATGTCACCTTTTGATAACATGCACACAATAAAATGATTGCTAGAAAATTATCAAAAAGACAAGGAGAATGTTATTCATAAATGAGGGGATGATTCAACAACTTGAGTTGAATCCCCCTCTGCATTTTAACAATACTCATGCTGTTTACTCATGCTGTATTTTTTTTAGTTTCCAGCTTAAGAATCCAGTTACTGGGCTTCCCTGGTGGTGCAGTGGTTAAGAATCCGCCTGCCAATGCAGGGGACATGGGTTCGAACCCTGGTCCGGGAAGATCCCACATGCGGCGGAGCAACTAAGCCCGTGCGCCACAACTACTGAGCCTCCGCTCTAGAGCCCGGGAGCCACAACTACTGAGCCCGTGCACCACAACTACTGAAGCCCACGCACCTAGAGCCTGTGCTCCACCACAAGAGAAGCCACCACAATGAGAAGCCGGCCCACCACAACAAAGAGCAGCCCCCGCTTGCCGCAACTAGAGAAAGCCTGCGCAGCAACGAAGACCCAACAGAGCCAAAAATAATAAATAAATAAAATTAATTAATTTTTTAAAAAAAGAATCCAGTCACTGTTCCTGTTATTAAATCATAGGTTGTAGCCTCTTACTTGAATAGTTGAATGGATTGAAGCCTTGGGAGGTTGAGTGACTTGCTCATGGGCATGCAGTTATTTGCCAAGCGGATACCAGGTAGATGAGTTCAGTCTTGCGACTTTCTCTCATGGTACCACATTTTGTTCAGAGACTTCCTCTTAGCCCTAAGAAATGCTGGACTCCCAAGTCCTGCAGGAGAGGACGATTGGAGGTAGATGCTGTAAGGCACAGTATCTCTTTCTCTGATCCAGGAGCCACCAGGGCTTTGGAAGTTTGGGAAAGGACAATCTTATGGGCGCCCTTTCAGAGCCGAGGGCTTACCACCATTGACGATGCATTTTTTAGGATAGTGCCTGGTGCCAGGATGTTTTGCTAAAAGGCCATGTTGTCACACTGCACAAAGCCCAAAGGTTGTTTTGCAAGTCCCTGTGCTTGCTGAATTACAGGATAGAAGACAGTCTGTGTAAGGGGGAAATAATGAGATGAGTTTTTATCAAAGGTAAAAATGTAAGGACTTGTTTATTTAATTATCTTCTGAACAGGAATCCATAAGCTCATTTCTCTGCTTTTAAAGCAAAAAGTACTCAAGAACATCTTTCAACCCAGTGCCAAAATTTGACATGAAATGGAAAAGTGAAGGCATAACTGCAGCAGAGTGTGAGAGAGTCACACAGGCATGCCACAACTACTGGATGCTATTGCTACCTTTGCAGAGGGTTGAGGGTAAGGGACTCAGTTGCTATAGGCATTGGTGAACAAACGAATTGGCGCACAAGAAGTCCACGTTGCTGGATCAGAAGATTTCAGCCCTCCAAGAGCTGAAATAGTAATACATGACGGGCCACAGTAACCTGTTATGGTTTTTAGGGCCGGGATACTTTGAGGACATGAATTGTACTATCATGAACCCTGAGAGTCTGCAGGATTCTGTCTCCAGCTAGTGCTATAGTACTTCTTGCCACCATTGACATTGGCATGCACTGTTCTGCCTGAGGCATTAGATGTCTAATTTGATCAAAATCAGACCCTATAATTTGAGTTCAAGCCAAGCCACAATCAAATCATAAAATTTCCAAAGCTGCCACCATCTTGGAAATGTCAAAAGCCGGGTGGGGGAGCAGGAAATGACTATAAAGGGAATAAATAGAGCCCATTTTAATGGATTTTGCATCTGGTCCTTATATGAGGCCATTAGATATCATTTAAATGTCTTGATTAACATTTTATTACTTTACATGACTGCTGGAAAAAAAAATTGTGTGTCCATGCACCACCCGTATCAAAATATCCTAAATTCCTTTGAGTTTTAAGGTGCTAAATATAGTGCTTTCAGGCTACTTAGATGGTGTCTGAAGTCTGCTCGATATTCAGCATAAAAAATAAACCTGAGAAAAAGGGTTGTTTCTCTATGCTGAGATCTAGGACCCGCTGGAAGCATGGCCTGCTTTGGCAGTCACTGTCGGACCTCCCGGGTGTCTAAGGAATTGTACACTCCTTTCTAAATCCTTTCGGAAATTGCCAGTTTGATAGAATAACATTGCAGGAAACCACTCAAATTGAACATATTTGTTGTTTTATGTTCTGCCAGGCAAATGTCAGAACAATGCCAGGAGAGCGGAGTGGGTCAGAATTGGAGGGTGCAGCAGGGGAAGTGAAGGGAGGGAACCAGGAGCAAAAGAGACAATGAGAATAGAATGAAAAGCTATTTTAATGGGGAGTTTTAAACGCGTAAAACAAACTCTTGATTTTGAGAATCAGAAGCAAAATAGATTGCGTCTTCTCAATTGTCTCGCGGTCCACAGCATGAGGTTCAATCTGAGAATTTTTTGTTGTAGAATTTAATAATTGTGGTCGACAATTTTCTGGTAAATCTCTATCCACTGGTCAATATGCTGCCAACAGTGAAGACTAAATTGAAGGCTTACTTGGAGAACACACTAATGGAGGCTTATTCTTCCAGTTTTATTCCATTTATCTTGAATATGCATCTACTTTACTATGGGGACCTTTGTGTTCACTTTGCATTTTTCAGTTACACAGCGTGTCACGTTAATCATTTGAATTAATTCGGGACAACAATTTGCCATAATCATTTCTTCAATCTCCTGTTTGAAGTCCCAGGGAAACTTTTTTTATTTTCTGAGTCTGGCAGTATAATAGATCTTACTGGTAGTGATTCTGAGCAGTCCTGCAGGAATTGATTTTTCCAGAAAGATCAGCGTGAGGAAAGGCTGCATGAACGACTATGTTAGCACTGCTTTTTTTTTTTTTTTTTTTTAAGTGGCTGACTCATAAATTAGGAACTTGATTCTCTCTCCCTGGCTTTGGATGATTTCCTAATGAGCAGAAGGGCTGTTTTATTTATTTATTTACCAACCGGTGTGGACTCAAGCTCTTGATAGCCCTTTAAAACCTTAGTGACTGCGGTTATATTGGGACTGCAGGCACTCGGTATTGGCTTGGTTACTAGAAAAAACTTTTTGCCTCATCCCCACTCAAGTATTGAGCCCAGGGCCAAACACATGCTCTCTATTTTTGCCAGATTATCATTACATTTTAGTACATTGAACAAATATGATACTGATTAAAACTGAATGTCACTTTAAAGTCAATAAATCTACTTTATTTTCCAGATCAGTTAAAAAAAAAAAAAAAACAAGCCTGTAGCTTCCTTTCTAAATTATCTAAATACATTTGTTTTGGCAGCAGCCAAATAGTGAAAACTGTATCTTATTTTCAAATATGTAATAGCACACCCAGTCAAATTTTTTAAAATCAGAATTTGGATTACTTAGTCTTTGGAAAATATTAATGTTTGATCTTAGATCCATATTCATCTAATTGCTCTAAAACTGGGGATTTTCTTGTGATGTGCATGCCAAAATATTCTGTGTACTCTAAGAATAACTCTGGTAGGTTTGATGGTAGATATTATTTTTACTTAGCAGGAAGGAAATGGATGTGCAGAGGAAGTGAAGTGAGTTATTCAGTGTCATAAAGAGTTACACCAATGGAGTTAAAGATCACCAAACTTATTGCTAAAGCATTGTTGAGTAAACATACATTTGTGATCTCATTTTTTTTCTGAACTCATACAATTGCTTTGCCAGAGTAGCAAGAGAATAAGGGAATCATTTGCTACTTTCACAGGCCTTCAGGCGAATGGAGTAAAGTGAGAATTACACACAGCTTATATAAGGAGTCTGTCGAGTTTCCTGGTAGGGAGAGTAGGTGCTCACATATGTTGTGTGATTGTAGAGATACAGAAAATTTCTCCCTGCTATGAATCCCCTAAGCTGCTTTTATTAAGGTTAGACAGCTTCAACAAGGTGAACTATCCTCATGCAATTTTTTCGGTTACTCCTCATTGCTCATCAACTAGTAGAGAGCTCCATCACCCACCCCACCCCATCCAACGCAATTTACTTTTGTCTGATTGTATTTGCCTCCAACTCTCATTTTAGATGTTCCCTCCTCACAAGGTCTTCTCTAATGCCCTAGCTGTGACCATTAGCAAAGAATGAGTTTTACATTTTTAAAGAGTTGGAAAAAAGATCAAAAGATAAACATTTCATGACGTATGAAAATATAAGAAATTCAAAGTTCAGTGTCCATAAATAAAGTCTTCTTAAAACATACCATTGGTTGTAATATTCTGTGTGGCACCAAAGCCTAAAATATTTACCATCTGGACCTTCACAAAAAGAAAAAGTTTGCCGGCCCTTACCCTAAACTTCTTAATCAAGTAAACTGATGCCCTTAAGTGCCCATAGCACTGTGACGGCTAAATGTGTCTTCTCTACTGAAGTTTAAGTTTCATGGGGCAAGCTTATATTACTCAGTGTAGTATCTCCAACACCAAGAGAATACCGGAGCATACGGTAAATACTAAATAATGGGATGTCAAATTACTGAACCTTCCTAAGAATGTTTTCTTCTATGAATATCTTTGTAGATAATATGATTCATACTGAGTTCCTCCTTTATCAGTCAGTTAAAAATTATTTTGCAGGTAACCCTGATCTTGGTTAAAACAAACAACAAACACAGAAACAAACCATGGATAAGAAAGTAAGGCAGTCATTAAGTAAAAGCCATTGCCTAGAGTGGTTCTATTTTACTTCTTATCAATGATCAAGTAAAACAGGGTTAATATTAGGTATAGAATTTTTTTCACTTATTCCAATCACCCTGATTTTAGGATTGAAGGAGGAACCAGAACTTTGTGTTAAAATTTATTTCTGGCTATCTGGGGAAATCTTCTAATAAAAATATTGTTTTAGTCCTCCATAACCATGGAGATGGCAACTTTTCTAGATTCTTGACATTGTTACTAAGACACTCATGGAAGAATATTCATGTGGTCTGTCTGTTACTAACTTGTAGATGGTTAAGTGGCCACAAACCATGAAATCTAAAGGTGACAGACGATAACTGTGTCAGCTTGCTCGGGCTGTCATAACAAGGTGACACAGACCAGGTGGCTTAAATAACAGAAATATCTTTTCTCCCAGTTCTGGAGGCTGGAACTCTGAGATCAAGGTGTCCACAGGGATGATTTCTTATGAGGCCTCTCCTGACCTTGTAGATCAGCAGTCCCGAAGCTTTTTGGCACCAGGGACCAGTTTCACGGAAGACAATTTTTCCACGGACCAGGGGTGGGAGGTGTGAAGGGAAATGGTGCAGGCCGTAATGCGAGCGATGGGGAGAGGCAGATGAAGCTTCTCTTGCTCGCCTGCCTCTCACCTCCTGCCGTGTGTCCTGGTTCCTAACAGGTACTGGTCCGAGGCCCGGGGGTTGGGGACCCCTTGTTGTCAATGACCACCTCCCTGTGTCTTCACATGGGCTTTCCTCTGTGCATGTCTCTGTCCTGTTCTTCTCTTCTTATGAGGACACCGGTCATATTGGATCAAGACCCACCGCAATGACATTTAGTCTTAATTACTCTTTAATGACCCTGTCTCCAAGTGCAAGTCACATTCTGAACATACTGGAGGTTAGGACTTCAACAAATGGATTTGAGGGGGACACAATTCAGCCCAGAATACCTACTAAAATGTTCAAGAAAATCTCTGTCCACAGATATGTATGGCTCAAAAAAGAACACCCAATAAGCCATGCCTAAATTCTACCACTTGGGATAGCAACCTCTCCAGTGAAAAAGAAATATATCATACACCTTGATGTGAAATACAAATATCTGTTCATTAATTCAAATTTTTTGCTCACTCAAGTAATTGATTCTCTGGCAGTGGTACCCTAGTAAATGCAATGGTATCCTATCAACATGAACAGTATCATATCATTTCCAAGGATCTAAGCAACTCTAGTGTCACAATGAGATATTTTGGTTCAGTGTATTCAGTGATTTATTCACCTTAACATATTTAAATAAGGTGGTCATGTGAGGTGTCTCTAAGATGGTAATAGGGATTTACTGAGAAACAGTCTGCACCAGGACCTCATTCCTATGGCAATTAGCCCTTTGCAGTGTAGATATTTTTCTTAGAGGGGGGTCTTCTCCCCTTTTCTCTCTGCTCTTCAGTCCCTAGGGCTGGAGCCTGGACTGGACTGAATACTGTGGTATAAACTCAACACATTCTGAACAACCTTTGACTTACTAGAATGGCTGTCATCAAGTTTACACTGATACCTAGAACTTAACCTTCCTCTTTCCCATAGTTTGCAGTTATTTTAAAAGAACAGCATAACTAAACTTCAAACTTGTACCTAAATATTTTGTCCTTTCAAACCTTGAAATTTCACAGATTCCTTTTGTCCACCTTTCTTCTCAAAAAAAAAAAAAAAATCTGTATTTCTTCTCTTTCAATGTATCCTCTCAGTTTGGAGACCCTAAAATAGTTTGTAGGGAGAGAAATTCTGAAGTGTAGATGTTTTAGCAGATCTCCCAGGTGAATACATTTTTAATTACACCAAGAAACCACCTACTAATGTGTCCGTGGTCCAATTTTGTTTTCTTCCTCCCTCATTCTTGTCCTCTTGTTCCTCATTCTTCTTTTAAATGAGTTTTTTGGTTGGTTTGTTTGTTTTCTAAGAACCCATGTTTCTTCTTTCAGACAACTGGTATTTCTGTTACTAGTTCTAATATGTAATTAAAAAACATGAAGAGAAAAATTAAAACTCTTAAATGCATGAGTAAGATAGAGACCAATATTAGAATATTAGACATTAATGGGAGTGAAGGGTTAGAGGTGGGGCTTGCACTCTGTATGTTTATTTATTTTTTAATGAGAGAGCTCTGACTCAAATATGGCAAAATATATCAATTAAATCTACGTGCCTGTTATATTCTTCACTTTTCTCTGTATTTGAGTTCTCCAGAGCATGAGAGTTGAGTTGTGTTCTCCATTGACTTTGGGCCATCTCCAAAATCTCTCCATCTGTGTCGGTGACTAGAGCGTCATTTAGTGTTGCTGCTGGACCAAATGAGTGGCCAGTCTGTTTGGGCTTTTCTATGAGTTGTACTTTTTTTTTTTTTTTTTTGGACATCAATAATTCTGCCAATGATAAATTGTGTCTTTTAAATAGAGAGTGATGAGTTTACCGGGAGGGAGTCGGTGGTGCTGGTGAAGACGGATGAGGCGATTATGTCTCACAGAGTCAGGACTGGCCATCAACATTTATCTTCAGTTCTTAGGGTGAATCATGAGGGTTTTCTAATACTGACTCAAGTATAATCCCGCTTTGTTACACAATATTTGAGGTGGAAACGGCTAGCATGAAGTTCATTCCACAACAAACATTTCTGCCTCCAGTACCTACAGAAGCCCTTCCTTTGTGGCCTTACATGGAACCTTCCTTGCTGCCTTTGGTTCTTTGACAGGTCATCCTCAACAGCTCCTGCTGCCCTTTCCTCTCCCCTAACTGCTATGCCTGCTCTTGCCTTAATATACGGCTGCAGTACGTCGTTAACTTATGCCCAACACAACTACAGGTCTGTGAGTGGGATGGCAATGATTAGACAAGAAGGTTGTAGGCTTTTTTTTTTCTTCTTTTTTCAAATAAATCAGGCATTCTGTTGATTAGCAGTTGACAAAGCTCCAAGCTTTACAACTTGGTCTTAGCACACTGAACACTAACTGGCTAATACTCTCAGAGTTATATTACAAATCTTTTATTATTTTTTTTAATTCTGGGTAGATAGTAGGCACCTGTAAATATTTGTTAATTGAGATTCAATTTTATAAATGTATGTATTCCTTCTTAAACAATCACCAATACGTTCACTTTATGTCAAATGTATGTCATCTTAGCATCTTAATATGTTTTACCTATGAAATTTAATTTAAAATTTCTCTTATATTCAAAGTTTCAAATAAGATTAAAATAGAAGTACTATCAGCAAGAATAATCTAAAACTAGAATTTAAAATTTTGTTTGTGAATAAATTTGTATAAATGCCATGTTAAGTGTTAAAAAGCAGAGTGATTAAGTAGTACAATTTATTTACCTAGACATTTTAATTATTATTTAGACGGTAATTCTAGAAGAAATGTTTCCTTTTATTGGGAAATCAGAAGATAAAGCAGAAGAAAATGTGCACTTTTAAACACTTGTTTTTCAAAAAGCATAAGTTTTTTAAAAAAACTAACATATAGATTTCATGATTAATTTTAATATATTGGCTCATCTGGGGTTAAACCTTATTTTCTCTGAATCAGTCCCCTTGACATTCTGGCATTAGAAATTGTAACAAAGACTTTAAATTGTTTTGCTTTTAATGGATTGGAACATGGAAACTGGAAATAAAAGCTTTTCTTATAGCCCTTGAAGCATGGAGCTATAATAGAATTCGATCTTATGTAGTGAGCACTCTCTCAATGGTGATTTATAGCAGGTTATATTCATTCAGTTTATAAAACTATGATTTTAGTGAGCTTGAGTTTTCCCAAAGACTTTTCAAAATTCATGTCCTTTTGAATGGAAAACTTGTCACATGATTGATATTTCACTTATTTGGCTTCTTAATATTCTTAACAGCATGAGTAATTGACACAGTGCTGTCCTGTTTATGAGGTATAGTCCCCTCCAAGTATTCTTCCTGTCTCGTACATATGAAATAGCTCATTTCATCACATCTCATGGGTCTAAAATATATTACTCGACCAACCAAAGTCACCCTTTTTTTGCTTTCCCTATTGAATTTTTAAATTATGAAATTCCAGGAAAAAATTAATTATAGAAATAAAAATCAATATTTGTAAAATCACCTCTTAGCTCTAACAAATCTTTTTTTATTTTTTTATATTTATTTATTTGGTTGTGCTGGGTCTTTAGTTGAGGCAGGTGGGCTCCTTCTTGTGGCATGAACGTGGGATGGAGTTCCCCAACAAGGGATCAAACCCGGGCCCCCTGCATTGGGAGCATGGAGTCTTAACCACTGTGCCACCAGGGAAGTCCCTCTAACAAATCTTAACATTTAAAAATATTTTCTTCAGACCATGTGTCTGAATTCTCATGTATTTTTTGTGTTTTTCTATGTAGCTATATAACTATTAAAAGCAATATGCACTATAGTTTTACAAGTTTTAAAACTTCGCATAAATAGATTCATACTCTCTATATATAATATGACCAGATTTTTTAAAATGTCCATTTAATAGATGTAACTCTAATTTATTCATTCCATTTTATAATATTGCATTTATACATATAGTACAGATTACTTAATATGTTCTTCTGCAGATGGACATTTAGGTAATTTATAATTTATTATTAAATCAGCACAATTACAAAGATTATTGGTATATGTCTGCTTTGCACATATTAGAGTGGGTTTCTTTTGTGGGGGGAAGCACAGTGGAGAGTTTTATCCCTAGAAGTGGAATTTGAGGACTTAGGATATATAGGTACATATGTCTATATCTATATGTATCTTCATCTATATTAAATATTGTCAAGTTCTTTCCAAAGTAATTGTAACAATTTCCATCACAAGCAGCAACTTTTGAGAATTACTATTTCCAAATATGCTTGACAACATTTGATACTGGTAGATTTAAAATTTTGCCAACTTGAAGACTAGCATTTTCATAGGCACTGACCTGATTACTTATGACTTTGCAATCATTTTACATATGTCATCAGTATGTGTATAATCATTATATATATATATTAGAAATCCAAGCTTTATTTATATGAATTACAACTATTCAAAACTTTGCTCATTTTTTCTCAATGTTTAATATATTTCTTATATATTCAATATATGAATCCTTTGTCATTTTTATGCTTTTATGCAACTATTATTTTATGCAGTTATTTTTTCACATTTTTTTTGCATTTTACTGGTAGTTTATTTTTCTGTTCACATTATTTTTATTTCAATGCTATCAAAGTTATCAATATTGTACCTTAATCTTTATGTTTTTGTGGGGTTTGGGTCTAAGAAATCTTTCCCTAACCCATTATCATGTTGTCATTATCCTGCATTTTCTTCTAAAAGATTTAAAGTTTAGCTTTTCATATTTATAGGTTAGATTCACTTGTAAATTATTTTTTTAATACTGTGTGAAGTAGTGTTTTAATTTACATTTTCCCACATAGAAAAATATCATCCCAGCATGATTTATTTAAAAGTTCCCAATGACTATTCATGCCATGTCTGCTATGTACCAAGTTGCATATATAGCTATCTGTATAGATCTGTTTCTGAGTATTCAAAAGGTAACTACTATCAGACTATCAGCTTAGGTCCTTGATATGTCAGGGAATTAATCATTAATTTTTTTTTAGATTGTTGATTTTCAGATTGTTGACTCAGATATTGCTTGGCACTGACCTCTTCACGTGTTTCTCAATTCCAGCTTATTCTGTTTCTGGTTCATTTTGTCCATTTTATTTTTGAGCTCAGTTAAATTTACTTAATTTTTTTCTTTCATATTTTTGTTTATTGCTGTGAGCCAGAGATCTTGTATTTATTGCTAGAGCCCAAATTACGATCACTTGAGGCTGACGCCAGATAAGTACTGTCATATATTAACCCCAGCTTTTTCTGCAAAAACAGCTTAAAAAGGCACAGAAATGTCCTCCCACCCAGCCCCCCATCTTACTTCTACTCATTCCTCTTGTGGCATCGTCGCTTTGCTATGCTGTTTTCTGCTGATGAAAGAAGGCCACGGCCCTCACCACTCTCTTTCTGGGAGAAGGGACCAAACACACTGCCCTCTCTTTCCTGAGCCGGCTCAGTTTCTCAGCCAAGACTAATAGGTCACGGTTAGTGGTACTCTGCTGAAGGTTCTAAGAGAAGGAAAGAGACCTTCACCAGTCTGTGACCATGCGTTTGGCTCTCTTTTCAGGCCACTTCCTTACCTCACTCTGGGTCTAACTCTATGAGGCAAGAGCTGCCTTACTCTCCACGACAGAGGTGTTTTGTTTATCTCCATGGCATGGAGTCTTAAACAGGAGCTCTGACCCTACCCGCCACCAGGAGGAGGAGAAATTTGCAGTCTCAGGCTTTTCTCCTGAGTCCTGTCTTTCTGCTTATTAGCTGACTCTTCTCTGGGATGACTGATCTTCAGTAATCCACTGCATTTGAAATTGTATTCGTTTCCCATTGCTGTTGTAACAAATTACCAAAAACTTAGTGGCTTAAAACAACACAAATATATTATGTTACAGTTCTGAAGGTCAGAAATCCAAAACAGGTCTCAGTAGGTTAAAATCAAAGTGCTGGCAGGACTGCATTCCTTCTGGAGGCTCTAGCAGATAATTCGTTTCCTTGCCTTTTCCAGCTTCTAGATGCTGCCTGCATTCCTTGGCTTGAGGAATCTCATCTTCAAAGCTAGCAATGGTCTGTTGAGTCTCACATCACATCACTCTGATTCTGCTTCTGTTGTCATAACTCCTTCTCTGGTTCTTCTGCCTCTCTCTTCTACATTTAAAGGACCCTTGTGATTTCATTAGATCCACCCTGACAATCCAGGATAATTTCCTTATTTTAAGGTCATCTGATTAGCAACTTTAATCCCCCCTCATTATGTAATATAACATGTCCATGGGTTCTAGGGAGTTAGACATGGACATCTTTGGGAGCCATTAGTCTGCCGTCTGCCTACCACAGAGACAAACCCTGCTTTATGCCCAGGATTACAAAATGGCTCTAAAAAGGCATCAGAATATAACAGTTTAGTATCCATACATTCACCAAATTCCATGATATTTGTCTTAAATATCTTTACGGATGAGACATCCCTCACTCTGTCCAGGATGTGCTACATAAACGTGGGTCCACCTCCTATAGCATATGGCCATAATATGAGGGGAACATCAGGTCTTTATGTCTTTCTCTCATATTCCAGGGTCTCCTCACCCATCCCCTGTAGGCAGCTGCTTTAGGCAACAGAATGTACAATACATGCCTCCTAAGAACAAGATACAGTATACATGTAGAAACAGTCTGGACCCACTCTTAGGAAAGGAAATGTGTCTCTATCAGAAATAAGATTTGCAGAGACTTGTAATTCCTAACAACACACCCAATTTACAACTCTAAACTGCTCAACGAACCATTTTGTTTGTAGTATTTATGTTCGATTTAATTCCTTGCATCTAGCTCATCCCTCAGGACATAAATGGCCTCTCTGTTTTTCTCTCTCTCAATCTCTTTCTCTCCATATATATATATATGAGTGTGTGTGTGTGTGTGTGTGTGTGTGTGTGTGTGTGTGTGTATGTCCACTTCCAATGTTAACTTTTTTATGGAACAATGCAAAAGTCTGTCCCAGAGTTAAATTTAGGTCTTCATTTTAGAGACGAAAAACAATATGCAACATATAAATGAGAGTGTTTTTTGTTTAAAAATTATTGAGGTCCTATTTACAGTGTGCCCAATACACAAAATAGTCTCACCACCTATAGCTTTGATGCCCATGTGATAGATTTTTCAAGACTTCCTAAATTTTAAGATGTTTGCTTTTGTTGTCTATGTCCAGACTTCAAGCAATAAGTGTCACCTATTTCTATCCTACCTTAACATTTCTTTACCTTAAATACTGCTAAAAGAACTTGCCAGTGAGTTAACGTAACTTCTGCCCTTTGTCTCCTCTAAACCCCTATCTAATCCCATCTGAAGTTTATGTAAGTTTCTCCCACATCCTACAGTGTTTCTCTCCCATTTCCAGCTCCTCCTCCAGCAAATTCCTTTTGCCCATTTAAGACATTTTTTCCCGTGAAAGTCCAGCCCAAGTTTTTGTCATATTGAAATCAATACTGGGACCTCTCCTTGACGAGACCAAGAATACATTTGATCTATCTGCCTTTCTCTTTTTTCCTCTTACGTATTATAAATTATAAAGAACACTGTATCTTAATTGTCTAAAAATATATATCCCATGGGGGCAAGGATTGCATCTTTTTTACATTCTATAACCTTCAAACAATTGTGTGTAGAAAATGTTGGAGTGCTCAATTAACAAATGAATCAAGGCACTACCATTTCTTTCTTAAATGTCACATATTTTTACCCAGCTAAAAATATTTTTCTGTGGTCTTGGCATTTTGCATGTGACATGGCATCTGCTCTGAAAGTAACAATAGAATTATAACAGACCCCACAACTGCTATTTTCAGTAAACTATTTTGTCTTTGTGAAATCTTTTGTTAAAATGCAAGAAAAGATAATTATTCTTTTTTTTTTCTTAACACTATTGTGAATAAAAGTGCCATGTACTTACAATGGAAAAATTATCCTTGAACTGTCTAATGAGGTTGATGTGGAGGCATTTAAGTAATGTGTTAATCCTCTTGGGACCACTTTATATTTTTTTCTGCACAAGTTATTTCTGCCTCAATAACTTAAACATTGCTACTCTGACCATAATCTGTCCCTCAGGCTTTTCTTCTAAGGGGGACAAATACATAATCACTTCCTTTCCTGCTTAAATAGAAACTTGGCACCACAGATATATCTGAATAACAGATTATTGCCACCGGGAAGCCTGGCACAATGGAATCAGACCTAGGAACAGGCAGTGACATTTGCCCAGAGAATTTACTAGATTAAAATCCAAGCCTCCCAAGTATTTCAGTTGCAGATGATCAAATTAAATAAAAATCAAACAATTAAAAGTGATCAACTCCCTTTGTATATAAATGCCTGGATTACTTTTCTCCCATAAAATTGATGGGTTGGTTAATTGATTAGCAGGTTGTTGGCCAAACTGTAGAAGCAGAATACAATTGGTCTCAGAATTATAATTCTCGAGATAAGAAAAGTAAAGAGAAAATACAATGAAGTACTTAAACAGGTAATTATGCATATAAAAACTGTGACAGAAAAGCAATGTTTCTTACCTGATTTCTGAGGATGTGTCCGTATCAATATAGTTTGCCAATCAAGTTCTGCTTCTAGTTTACAAAATTTTTCATATTTCCCCTAATTTTTCTTTTTTTAAGCAGCAAAACTAAAAGAAAAGATCAATAATTCTCATTTTCTACATTTCAAAATTATAAAATCTTTCCTTCATGTATAAGTTGTTTCCCTTAGCTGTTACACGCACAAGCATTTGTATTTGCAGTTTAACATTTTCTGGGTTTATTTCATCTTTAAAATCCATAAATATTTCACTCTACTCCATAACTTATCTGTATTTGTGTTTCTGTGAAAATGCTGTTTTCCCCTCAAACTTTGAGTAAAGTTGATTGTCAAGGAGGCTGCTCCAGCTTTATGCTGTGGCCTTGCCTTCCACCTTCACACAACCTGGGGCAGAAGTCTCCTGGCTGGGCTCTTGCTCAGCAGTCTTCAATAAAAAAGCCAGCTTTCTCACCCCAGGGGGGCAGAGGAGCAAAGGAATTAACCAAAGTTTGACCACCTTTGGAAAATAGAGCCATGCCAGATGAGGAAACTGCAGTTGGTTTTCTATGTAAAGGTTTGCTGCTTTCCTATTTTATGTCTCACAGATAATTAAAATGGTCATTGATAAGCAAAACACATTCTTGATTCACCAAGCCTTTCAAAAATCTCCTCCTCTCCTCTCGATTTCTGTATCAGTCTGTGAAACTATACAAGCCTTAGGGTCTCTCTCCTCCCTGACACCCCACATCCAATCCACCTGCAGATAATGTCATCTCTGCATCCTACATCCATCTGCTTCTCCCCATGCCCACTGTTACTGCCTCATCCAGCAACCTGAAATATTTTTCCTCCCTCACATCACTCAGATCTCTTCTCAAATATAGAATCTTCCACAGAGGTGCCCTCCCTGGCCACCCTTTCTGGAGTAGCACCCACCTTCCATCTTTTTCTACGCCCTTATTACTTTCTATTGTTACCGAGTCCAAGCGCTGCTCACAGCACGACAGGCCAATAAATCAGGAGACGAGGTATTGAGGCAAGGAATATGACTTTATTCGGAAAGCCGGCAGGCTGAGACGATGGCAGACTAATGTCTCCAAAAAACCAACTTACTGGGGTTTGGATGCCAGTTTCTTTTATAGAACAGAGAGGGGGAGGAGGTGGGGAAGTAAAGTAAAAAGGCCATAAGTCTTGCAAATATCTCCTGGAATGGCCATCCTGGGGGAGGGGATGTGTTAATTTCTTCTTTCTTGCAGCCTTTCACAGGTGAACAGGGTCAGGATACTTCCCTGAACAAAGGCCCTTTGGTTTCACATTCAGGCAGAGGGGCAGTGTTCCCTGAGGCAGGCCATTATGTATAGACAGTATCCTTTTAATGAACAAAAGCAATGGGAAGCAAAGGTTAAAGTAAAAGAAACAGATCCAACATGGAGTCAGGATTGGCTCTTCCCTGTTACACTATGGCCTTTATTACTTTTTCTTAATGAGCAGCTTCCAAATTCATCTCATGGTTTCCACTTTTGTCCCCTTACTAACATTGTCCTCCAAGCTTCCAGGGTGAGCTCCCACTAAATAAAGAACAAAAGGCAAAACTCTTGCTGTGGTCTTTACTCAGCTGACTCCTTATCATGGTTTTAATTTGTCAGTCTCTCAGAGATGTCTCCTCTAAGTCTTCGCAGAGACTAGTGTCCCTAAGACACCAGTCTATATGTTTGCCCCACGTTACTCTGTAACTTCACCCTATTTTATTTTCATTATAGCTCAAATCATAATCCAAAGACCTAATATTTTGTTTTGTTTTATTATTTAATTTTATATTTTTTAGCCGTCCCAGGGGCATATAAGCCTTGCTTGTCTCATTCAGCGCTGCAAGTCCAATGCCTAGTATAGTGTCTGGCCTATAATAGTTGTTTAATAAATATCTGTTAAATGAATGAATTGACCATGATTCAGTAAAGCAGGTAGAGCACGTCCTTTAAAAGTGGTTCAGGAACACTCTAAGACTCAACCACAAGGGTAGAAAACAAAGCAGAGAAATGGCATATTGCATGTTTCTTTTTTTTTTTTCCACGTGGAAAATATGGGAGTGTATTAAGACAGTAAACTCTGTCAGAGACTTATGCTTTAATACCATCATATTAAAAACTGTAAGAAGTGACTACATTCAAAGATTACCCTATATATAGGTTTTCCGTTTAAATGTAGTAATTAGCCTTGTGTGAGACTAATAACCCCATTTTACAGAAAAGGAAACTAAGGCTTAGAGAAAATTTGCCAAGTACACAAAACCAATTGCAGAGCTGAGAACTGATTCAAACTTTTCTAAAAGCTCTATTCTTTCCATTACACCGTACACCAACCAGATTTTGATTCCCGTAGCCGTGGGGAAGGCAAGATGGCTTTGGGCCACAGCTTCCTCATTAACGAAGAATGAAAACTAACCTTGTTTTACAGGGTGGTTCAAACTTAATCAAGATAATGTGCCTGCAGTTTACAGTTTATGTTTCCCTATCCTGCAGGCACGATGGATACATGTCTTTGAAATCCATAAGATACCAGATAGAAAATAATGATTACTTTAAAAATAATCAGTATAATTTAATACAAAAGGTCCTCTATCATCATCTAACTTGAAACTGTAATTGAATTGATTGTAAAATCTAGGATAAATGCAGATGCAACAAAACATTTTGGGAATGATGGAAAGGCTGGTTTTTGTTTTATGAACCTGCCTGTGGTATATGCACACAAAGGCCTTTTAGCCTTGCAGAGGCCATGGGCGTCTTACAACTGCCATTCTGGCCCAGCGTTCTGGGGTTGAATGAGAAGCACTAAATTTGGAGAGCTTTTTGGATGCCTTTGAAATATTTCTGGCTTAGGAATGTTTAAAATCCTTTTATAACATTCTTAATAAGTTTAGTGGATATTATGATACTCCATAAAAGATACTCAACTCTGCTGATAGCAATGGAGTATGTACCCTAGCATTTCACTTCATTCCTTGTGAAGATGTATGCAAAAATATATTCTGCCAGCACAAGGAAAACTGATCTTCCTTAATAATTTTAACATAAAGCCTTTAACTATAAAAGTGACAAAATTATATCCACCATTTTTTTTGAAATTTTATTTATTTATTTATTTTTAACATCCTTATAGGAGTATAATTGCTTTACAATGTTGTGTTACTTTCTGTATAGCAAAGTGAATCTGCCATATGTATACATATATCCCCATATCCCTTCCCTCTTGAGCCTCCCTCCCACCCTCCTTATCCCACCCCTCTAGGTGGACACAAAGCACCGAGCTGATCTCCCTGTGCTATGCAGCTGCTTCCCACTAGCTATCTGTTTTACATTTGATAGTGTATATATGTCCATACCACTCTCTCACTTCATCTCAGCTTACCCTTCCCCCTCCCTGTGTCCTCAAGTCCATTCTCTACGTCTGGGTCTTTATTCCTGTCCTGCCCCTAGGTTCTTCAGAACCTTTTTTTTTTTTTAGATTCCATATATATGTGTTAGCATATGGTATTTGTTTTTCTCTTTCTGACTTACTTCCCTCTGTATGACAGACTCTAGCTCCATCCACCTCACTACAAATAACTCAATTTCGTTTCTTTGTATGGCTGAGTAATATTCCACTGTATATATGTGCCACATCTTCTTTATCCATTCATCTGTCGAAGGACACTTAGGTTGCTTCCATGTCCTGGCTATTGTAAATATTGCTGCAATGAAGGTTGTGGTACATGACTCTTTTTGAATTATGGTTTTCTCAGGGTATATGCCCGGTAGTGGGATTGCTGGGTCGTATGGTAGTTCTATTTTAATTTTTTAAGGAACCTCCATACTGTTCTCCACAGTGGCTGTATCAATTTACATTCCCACCAACAGTGCAAGAACACTCAGTATGTGCCAGATATTTTACATACACTATTGTCAATATCCCACCAACCATGCAAGATAGATATTATTAAATATTAAATGATTTGCTTGAGGCCAGATAGCTAACAAAATTGGAGAACCTTGATTTTAATCCAGTCCTCTCTGATTACAAAGTCCTGTTTTTTTTCTCCCATTCCACGCTATCTCATTCATCCTTTCATTCACTGCACAAGAATTAATTTAAATCCTATTATATAGGAGGCACTGTTTGAGCTATTGAATAAAACAAAGTCACTTCTTACAGGGCTGATAGTTTAGTTGGACAGAAAGGAAATAAACCAATATATAACATAACATAGTATAATATTAGGTATGTCGATATACCTGCTATAAAATAAAAACAAAACAGGGTAACGAGCTAGGAAAGAGTGTTTGGTAATCAGATCAGAGAAGTGTCCTGAGGACGGACTGCTGAAGATTTTTGGGGCCATGAGAAGGGCTCTTGATTTATATATCATAAGTTCCCTTTAAAGAATAGGAATCATTTAACCACAGAATCTAGGTTTACATGTACAGACAACTCCAATAACATATTCTGCTTTTTCCAGAATTAATTAAATCATTACATATTCTTTCAGAAAAGTTTACGCAGAACTTTGTATCTATCAGCCACGGAGTTGGTGCTGGTGCTAAAACAATGAATGAGACATATTTCCTTCCCTCAAGAGGAAGGCAGAAACGTAAACAGAGAAATTCACTCACAAATTTCATTCAAAATCAATGACATTCATTCAACAACATTTAATGAGATCCTATTATGCCCTAATCCAACCACTGGTGTGAGACATTGAAAATACATGAGAAGGTATGACCTCCGGAGAAGGGAGTCTGGAGAGAAGCTACAGAGCTGTCTCCAGAGAAGACAGAGAAGCTGTCTCCAGAGATACGATGCTGTCTTAAAGGAGGAGTACGAGTTTACCACACAAAGCCTGGAAGGATGGTCTAAGTAGAGAAGCTGGCAAAGAGGCAAGCAGGGAATTGGTATGTTTCAGAGGAACAGTGACAAGACCCAGCTGCTGGGACGCAGAGTACAAGAAGGGCCCTGGCTGGAGATAACGTAGTGGGTGGGGCTCAGCTCTGAAAAATAGGGTATTGAACGTATGCATTCAGTCAGTGGACCGCGATGCGGCACACTTTTAGTCTCCTTCCGCCATATTTTCATGGAGAACTTCCACACCCACTTCGCACACCCCTTTGGCATTCTGGAAGAGGAAGAGTAGGTTGGAAAATGAGTGTGGGGAGGGACTGAACATGCGCAGTTCAAACACACTGCCCTTCCACAGGGACGCTCACGGGAGCTTATGCCTGTCCCTACTGGAGGTGACTGAACCGGAGGGGGAAACCTGTCTAATTCAGGGGTGAAGTATTAGAAAGACCCTTCGCCATGGATCTAAAGTCAACATCCCCCAATCGGCTTTATCACGAATAAAGCTGATATGTCTATGCCCTGCGGTCTGTCAGACTTCTGCATTTTCTCTCTCAATTGTTTTCTGATGTGGAAGAAGAGTGAATTTGCTTATTGGCTTTCCTAAAACTACAACACATCTGTGGAATGCAAAATAATAGTCCTCAAAGATGTCTCCATCCTCATCCTCTGAACCTGAATATGTTACCTTACGTGGCAAAGGGGACTTTGCAGATGTGATTAAGGTTAAGGATCTGGAGATGGGGAGATTATCCTAGATTATCCTAGATTATGCCAATCTAATCACATGAGTCCTTAAAAGCTGAGTCTTTCCAGCTGGGTCAGAGAGAGATGCGACGATGGAAGAAGGGTCAGAGAGATGAGATGCAGCCTGAGAGGGATTTGACCAGACATTGCTGGCTTTGAAGATGGAGGATGGAAGCCACAAACCAAAGAATGTGGGCAGCTTCTAGATGCTGAGAATAAACTCCCTGCCAACAGCCAGCAAAGAAATGAGACTTTGGTCCTCCAACTACAGGGCACTGAATTCTGCCAACAACCCAGATGAGCAGGAAATCAATTCTCCCTTAGAGTCTAAAGGAAGAAACAGAGCCTAGCTAACACCTTGATTTTAGTCCAGTGAGACCCGTGTCAGACTTCTGACCTATAAAACTGTGAGGTAATCAATCATTTGCATTATTTTAATCCATTCAGTTTGTGGTAATTTGTTATGGCAACCACAGAAAACTAATACAATGTCACAAGTTGCCATTTTTTTTTATTTTTTGCTTGTTTGTTTGTTATTTTTAAATTGAGATATAATAGGCATGTAACTGTGTACGTTCAAAGTGTACAGTGTGTTGGCTTGATACATTTATATTTTGTGATACGGTTACTACAGAGGCATTAGCTAATGCCTTTATCACATAGTTGTCATTTCTTGTTTGTGCTGAGAACAATTAAGCTCTAGTCTCTTAAGGAACCAATGGAGGTTTTAACACAGAGTGATGACATGCTCAGATGGAGATGGCAATTCCAATGGCCAGTGGAGTCTGAGTTTGAAAACATTCATGCAAGTCGGCAGCATTTGGTGATGCGATGCAGGTGAAGGAGAAGGGGTATTTCAGCTTGGGAATGGGTGGATGGCCACATCATTAATCAAGACTGAAACTCCAGGAAGAGAAACAAGTTTGCATGAAATTGTATTCAAATCATGAACTCAGTATTGATATATTAAGGTTGAGGTATTTAAGGCCTCTGGGACATTCAGAACAAATTTACAAGTCTTTGGAAATGAGTACCTAAAGGAAAGCAGAGACCATAAATGCCTTGGAAGTAGATAAGACAATGCAAAGAGAAACATAACTGTAGATCTAGTCATGATTTGGGTCATGAAAAAATATTTTAAACAACTTACGTATATTTTTTTTCACCACTAAACCAATCGTCTACAACTTTACATAATGAAAATATGGCCAAAGACAACTTTGGAAATATATAAATGACTTTCTAGGGGTCACTCAAGAAACCTGTTCAGTTTCATGCCATATCTTAGACATGGTCTGACATTTTTTTTTTTTTAATCAACATTGTATTTTTAGACCTTCAAATCATCTGTAAGAAGTTTAAAACTTTTCACAGAATTCCATTGATAATCTCACCATGTGCCACTCCCAGAATCACACATCTGACACTGTTTTTGAATCACATAAGCGTTTAATAAGATCATTGTTCACATGACATGACTACCCTATTTCAGTTTTTCCCTTATGCACTCATACCAAGGAAAATGTTAGTAATTCCTCTGTAGCTTAAAGGGTATCGTCCACAAAACTGCAGTTGAAGCCTCCACCTACCATGTTAAATTCCATTGTTCTTAGAAAGTGTCTTTAGATAACATCTTTTTTTCTAAACTTAAAGTTGAAAATTATTTTCATTTGCTCTCTGTGAGGCTTAACTTAGCTTTGTATAACCAAAAACATCAACGTAAGTCTTACCTCTGAGTTTCACTGTAAGGAGTTGTACTGAGGGCAAAATGATGAGGAGGTCTCAGGCAGAGACAGCACTTCTGATTGGTCAGATCATTTCCTTTGCGTAGTTGAATTTGGAGAGATGACCCAAGACACAAGACTTCTTAAAAACAGGTGAAATTTTTTACTTTCTTTTAAAAATTGAGGTATAACTGACACAACATTAGTTGCAAGTGTACAACATTCAATATTTGTATGTATTGCAAAATGATCACTACAATAAATCTAGGTAACAGCCATTACCATATATAGTTTAGAAAATTTTTTGCTTGTGATGAGAACTTTTTGGGTCTACTCTCTTAACTTTCAATAATACAATGTAGTATTATTAACTCTAGTCTCCATGCTGTACATTACATCCTCAGGACTTATTCATTTTACAGCTGGAAATTTGTACCTTCACTCACCTCTCCCACGTCCACCCCCTGAAAAACAGATGAAATTTTGAAAAGTTTAAAAAAATTTTTATTTTGAAATAATTATAAACTCCAGAAAGTGGCAAAAAATAGTATAGAGAGGTCCTCTGTACCCATCACTTAGCTTTTCCTAATGGTAGTATTTTACATAACTATAGCACATTTTTCAAAACTAGGAAATTGACATTGACACAATACAATTAACTAGACCACAGTCATTACTCAGGTTTTAGAGGTTTTAGTATGTGTTTTTTTTTTTCTTTTTGGCATATGTGTGAATGTAATTCTATGAAATTTTATTACATGTTGGTCATATGAGCTCCACAACAATCAAGATACAGAACTCACCACAAAGGACTCCCTTGTGGTACCCTTTGTAGTTTCACCAACACATGGCAACCATTGATCTGTTCTCCATTCCTATAGTTTTATCATTTCAAGAATGTTATATAAATGAAATCACACAGTATGCAACATTTTGGTGTTGGCTTTTAAAAAATTTAACATAATTTTCTTGAGATTAATTTGTGTTTCTGCATATAAAAATAGTTTGTTCCTTTTTATTGCTGAGTAGTATTCCCTGGGATGGATTATCACAGGTTTATCCTTCACCCACTGAAGGACATATGGGTTGTTTCCAGTTTTAGGCTAAGACAATTAAAATTGCTGTAGACATTATCTATAGGTTTTTTGCATGAACAGACATTTTCATTTCTCTAGAATATAAGTACAAGAGTCTGATTGTTGGGTCATATGGTAAGTATATGTTTAATTTTAAAAGAAACTGCCAAATTTCTAGAGTGGCTGTACCATTTTACATTCCCACCAGCAAGTTATGAGATCCAGTTTCTCCGTATCCCTGCCAGCATCTGGTAATGTCAGTATTTTTATTTTAGCTATTCTAATAGGTATGTAGTAAAAAACAGATGGATTGTTAATGGTATTTTTGAAACTATTAGACACTTGAATGAGCTCTCCAAAGTGAACACAATTTCCTACTCCCATATATGAACACGGTGTTTTTTAGGTAAGAGGTAAAAGGACAGGAGGTTAGATATTAGCTCTCCATATTTGCAAGTGAAAATGAACACAAAAGCATGAAAATTTAAGACCATCGATAACCACAAAGCCCTGTTATTTGTAACAAACTCCCTTTTGGAATCTTTGTGGACAGTTTCATGGGAGAGCAGAATGGAATTCATGGTTTGCTGTCTACCTTGATGATCTGATTCTCAATGTTCAAATGATAAGCGGTCTTTGGAAGCCTTTCCAAAGAGTTCCACATGTTTGCATTAGAGAACAATAAGATCTAGGGAGTCTTCTTGGTGTAACTCAGTGTTACTTTATTTACCAACAAAATAAAAATAGCTATTGGAAAATACATTCAAATACTAGCAATATTCTCTATTAAGGGAAGTTTAACTAGATTAATGCACTAAAAGTCAAAGGTTATAAATTTTTAGGTATTCTGTCTCTTTTAATCACATATAACTATAAATGTCCTATTTCTTTTTCTTTTATCTACTAAATTAATTAATGAACACTTCAGCTACTTAAAACATTACAGCCTATAGAAATCTTTCCACTTGCAAATGATTACACCAAAATTTCCCAACATCTGTTCTAAGAAGCAGTAGTTCCTTGGAATGTCAAGAAACCAAAGAGTTCCATGACCAAAAAAGGTTAAATAGCTCCTTTACAGCAAATCTCCTCAAAGTCACTATTAAATAGATGAATGGATGTACAATATGACACTCCAAGAGGTCAATGGAGTATTGAGAACTTCCCTGAAACGTATTTGTCCACAGAATCCTTTATTATACTGACCAGCTCAAGGACTAGATTAGAAAACCCTCGATGATATTGATTGAAAGTGTGATTAATACATGAATTATTTGTATAACATTTAAATTGTAGTTGGAGAGGAAGCCATCAGAGATGCTCTTATTCATACATGTGTCTTTTTGATATGTCCAACTCCTAAAGAAATCTAGTTCAGATCAGACTGTTCACGTCCTTTATGATTCAATAATTGTTGTTTGGCCTAAATGTTGAGAAATATTGTTTATGAAAGCCACAATAAGAAAATAAATAATGCTACAATATTTTTAGCTATTTTGTTGCAATTTTCAAGACAAGTTAAAGTTCTCTTAGCATTGTGCCTTTGGGAAAAACAAACTCCAAGAAGAGAAAAGGCTAAGAAGCAGAAGCAAAAGAGCCACGTTGATGGAAGTCTGGATAGTCTTTTCACACATAATAATTAAGAGGGTTAATTTAATCACAAAGTTGCACTCAAAATCTCAAACAAGATAGTGCTTTAAGAATAATATTAGATGGGCTTCCCTGGTGGCGCAGTGGTTAAGAATCCGCCTGCCAATGCGCGCACCGCAACGAAGAGTAGCCTCTGCTCACCACAACTAGAGAAAACCCGCGTGCAGCAGTAAAGACCCAACACAGCCAAAAATAAATTAATTAATTAATTAAATAAATTTTTTAAAAAGGAAGAAAAAAAGAATAATATTAGAGATTTTTAAGTTAATATCAGCACACATGTTAAAAATATCAACACAATGCAAAATAGAAGTTTCATTTTATTTTAGAAAGAAGGACAAGGAAATCCGTGCTATTTCTCTACACTCTTGAGTGGAAATCCAGAATTTGCAAGCACTCATTCTGGGGAATCCTAACTCTCCCTAATAAACCACATGGAATTGAACAGGACTGTTGAAGTCCTTGGAGCAGTAGGGATGTTTGTAAGTTAAGATAAAAATACTCGGGTTTAAGAGGTCTAAAAGCATTAACGAGTATATAAATATAAGTTTCTCCTTCTTGGGCAGGTGTTACAATATAGTGGAAAGAGCTTGGACTTTAGATCTATAAAGACTAAAGTTGGACTGATTTAAACTTACCGTGCCTCAATTTACTCATCTGTAAAATAGGTATAATAACATCTACCCAAGAGGGAGTTTGGAAGATTAAATAAGGTAAAATAAAAGCTATTAACATGGTGCCTAGGAAATAGATGGTATACAAAAAGTGTTTGTTTCCTTTCTCTTTCTTCATAGTGTGCTAAGAGTACGCTATAAGCAATTACCTGAATAACCATGAAGATTCATGCTTTCTCATTTGATAGAACCACCAGTCATCTGAGTGTCCATAAGTTTGGTTATCTATTCTAAAATGTTGTAACTTAAATGACATTATACTATAGCAGAATTGAAATAAAAATTCAGGTTAGACAATAATCTAGAGGATTCTCATTAAGCAAATGTGCTTCACATCTTTCTTCTAAATCTGTTACCTATTTGGAGAGTTATAAGGTTAGTGCAACTATGGAGCACATAAAACTTGAAGCCACTAATTAGAGTTTTGTGATGTGTTCAAATTACATCCATTTTTGGTTGCAGTTCTTGCTGTGAGGTGAGGAAGGGGAATAGTTTGTGTAATTTGCATATATAGAGAATTGACGCTCAGAGAGAAATGATAACAATGGCTCTATGAAACAACACTAGTCATTTTTAACATTAATTATAGACACAGCACCAGATGCTTTTATGCTAGATTTATGCAGAGAGTAGAAACGATTTGAAAGTGTTTATATGAGCTTACACTCTGCAAATTCCATTATGGACTATCAATATATAAATGTAAATGCACTGTTCTTAAGTGAGCCTGACTACTTACCCACTGTCAGTCATGACTTACTTCTGGGTATGGTGAAGGATTAGAAATGATTCTTAACTTACATGGAGCCCAAATACCATGTCACGTCTCAGGATTAGTTTAGGGAAAAGAAGGGAGAAAAATTCAGTACTAGATACTAAGGAATTTATGCTCAGTATTTCGATTAGAAGGGAGAGTGTAAGAAGATACCCTAGAGATAATGATGGAAAAATCAATATGCATCATCTAAGAGAGCCAAGTCTCTCCATCAAAGGCAACATTGTCTTGTACTACCCAAAGCCTTGGGAACTTGCTGGATCTGATATACCAGAAGTCAGCACGGTGGTCATACATATTCCAGACATTTCCCTTTATAAACCTCCTAAAAGTATAGCTGGAGTGCTTCTATGAGAAACTCTTACAGGCCAAGGAGCCAGTACAAGTCTTGGGAGGTCTGTGTACAGTGACAGGCACTTTGCAAAGAATCCCTTTGAAATTGGCACATAAGCCCCTTTTTCTCCAAATAACACTTAATCACAAATTCAATATTATTTGGGAATTTTAATTCTTCACATAAATGATTTATCCTTCGTTTTTTAATTTTTCAAATTCCCTCTCATTATTTTTGCTGTTAAAAGAATTGTGCAAATGTACTTTGAATATATATATATATGGATGCATATAACAAATAATATGCAAATATAATTGAATATATATTTGGAATATATATTTGATAAATATAATTGAACATATATAACGCAAAAAGAATAATGGAGGGATCTACAGATTGGTTTGGAAGTCTCAAGAGATTGTATTGGCTCATTTTAGATTATTTATGCAAATATTCCCAAAGTGCATTTGCTGCCTTGAACAAGGGCTATGTTAAACTGGAGAATTTATCTTTATCTGGATATTGATTATTGCGCACATTAAAAGTCATAATGATAGTCAAGGCTTTTATCTTTTCTCCATAGGAAATTAGAACAAGAGACGTAAGAAACTTTACTTTCTTAAAACAGGCTATGTTTGCCTTTCAGTTATCACTGCTTCTTAGCCATTTAGCCTTGCCTCATCTGTATTTCTCAGTAATAGGAGTATGACCCAAATTTAATAAAAAAGTGATTCGTCAAAGAAAAAATATGTACATGTTTTTCTTTTGCTTTATAAACAGGATTTTGAGAATTAACCAAAGAAAGGTTGCGTTGGGTTAGTGAGAGCCCATTTGCCTCATCCACAGTAGAACCTCCCCTTGGAAGCAGTCCTGGGCCCAAAGTCCAATCTGGGTTTTTATACTGTGGCATCTGGATGTCTACAATGTGAATTTCCCAGGTTTCCCATTTAGCTTTATCTATGAACTATGTCATTTAAGTAGTAAGCTAACTTCCCCCAAGTTTATCACAACCAGCCAGGAAATAAGAAAGTACAGATACTTTCTATTATGTTCTACTTTATTCATCAATATATCTTTGCTTTCACTGCAACAGGACACCTCTCCCATAAAATATGACAGATGTTAATACTGGCATATAAACACATTTGAACTTAATAGTCTTTTATATAAAATAAAATTAGAATCATCCAAAGTTACCAAAGGGCAATAGCTTGCCTTTCTTCAAAGCAATATATATCAATATATACATATACACATATATATAAGCAATATATATATATTTATAGAGAGAGACTAGATTAGAAAACATAATTATTCTAGAACACACTAGAAATATTTTAAATATGTCAACTAGTGCTAAATTTCATCAGAGCTGTAATCAGATAGGTCCCATACATTTTCTCAAGAAATATTTTTATTAGTATTTATCTTTACAGATATCAAATAAATAACCTAAAATGCTCTAAAGTAATCATACCTGTTTTCTGAGACATATAGGTAAATGAACACACAATTCTGTGCCAACAAAGAACATTTTACTTTCCATACATACCACCGATCATGACCACCTTTACACATATGGTGCTGAGGAAACGTTTTACTTTGTCCCCAAAGCATCTCACAGGACTTATTTTTTAAGTATTACATTATTTTTTACAGAGGAAAAGGTTTGATCCAGCTTATAGCTCTTTTTCTTTTAATCCTTGGTCTTTTTCTACGTTTGGTTCTTTTAGTGCTTATAACACATTTTTTCTTCTTTTTTAATCTGGGAAAATTTAGCTTTGGTGCACCATCTGTTTCACGGTAAAGTGCTTGTATTCAGCTTCCCAGATGGGTTGAATAAGAGAAAAAGGTTAAATGATTTTACTTGAATTCACACTGTGAGTCATCTGCCCTCAGCCCAGTCATGACAAAGTAAGAGATTTTTCAAGGTTTTTTTTTTTTTTTTCCTTCATTACTCTAACTCTAAAATCACACAACTTTCAGTGGAGCTTTCTCAAAACAGAACAGAGTGGCAAATATACTCAGCATTGTTGGACAATAATTTGGATTTGAAATTTATATCTTACAACTTTTAAAAATTGAAAAGTAAACGCTTCCTTTTACAAGAAGTTAAAACTTAACTTTTTCAATATCATTGCTTCCTAGCTGGTGTTCCCATCTCTCTTTCCTCTCCTGTCCAGGCCATCTTTTACACTTCTCCCATATTACTTTGTCACAACACCCCTTTTTTTCCTTATCTCTGCCAATGAGTAGGCAGTTTTTCCTACCAACAGTGCACAGATCACTAGCTTTCCAAAGAGTGCCTGAAACCCGTCTTATTCAGTAGTTTTCTACTCTAAAGTGTAAGTGCTTCAACATAGTTCCAGAGTTTGCAGAGCAAAAGAGCTCTCATTATAAGAAAGAGTGCAGATAGCAGAGGATGCTTGTAGGGATAAAAGAATGTGTATTGATTAAATTTATTGCATTTTAATAGTATGAAAAGAGGGTCAAAGTTGATTTATTCAACCTTCAGTAAGTTTCACTTGGTGCAGAATTCTAGTCCAAAGACGCTGACAAAATTCAAAAGAAGTAGAGACAATGACTGCCCTTGAGGAATTTGGTCTCTAGTAGGACCCACAATCAAGGTGTCCCCATTTAGGGCAGAAACAGATTATTTCATTAATGAACCAAAGTCTGTGACTATCAATTTAGCTAAAATTTGATGGACTGAGTCTTTTTTACTGAGTCTTTTTACTGTTCTTTTTACAATTGATCCAATTATGTATTTCGATGCAGTAAAAATACAGGAAGTTACCCTACCCTTAGTGTTTTGTCCTAGTTTCTTAGTTTACCATAAAGTTATAAGTTCTCTTTGATTGCTATGTGGACATATTTTAATATCATATATTTGAAACTATAATGATTTAATACAACTTACCTGCTTCTTAAAGAATTTGAGAAAACTCTTACTTTTAGAATTAAGTTTCAAAAATATAAAGTAACTTTAGCATAGAGGGCTTACAAATGTATCATAAAATAATATATATATAAAACCCAGCATTATGCTTAGCTCATAATTCAGAGACTGTTCATTACCTTCATGAGACACTGAAGTATTATTGACATTGAAGTGTAGTATTGATCCATCCAACGTTTCCACCAATCTAGAAAATCAAACTGAATATTTATGTCATACAAAAGTTGTTAACAATAGAAGCAACCTTAAAGAGACTGAACTTTCAGATTTATTTTTGTCTACATGAGGTTTCAGATGTAGCTATATCCTCACTGAGCTTCACCTTTAAGTATAATTAGTTGCTCAATTTTTTTCTTCTCAGATTGATTGTAATCTCTATAGGGAAAAATGATCTCTGCTTATTCAATACTATCTCTGCAGCCCCTAGAACTAGAATCTGGAATATTGTATTATATTTTGTCAAATTAAACTGTGTTGAAGACCATCTGCTTTCCATTTTAGGAGTTCACAGATTATAGGAGAGGCAATATTTTTAAAAATAATTTTAATCAAAGTAAATAAGCATTTTCATACAAGTATGAATAGAGTTGTGCAAACAAAACAGAGCTAGGGTTACAGAGGAATTCACTGAGGAGAAGGCATGGGATTTGGGTCTTGATGGATGATTAGGGTCAACCAGGTGGAAGGGTAAGCAAGGTATTCCAGGCTGAAAGGTTGATTTTCAATAAATGGAAATGAGAAAAAGATCTCCTTTATCTTATTATCTTCCTCATCTAGCCAAAGAGTTGCAAAATGTTGAATACATTTCTTTCAATCACATACAATTCAGAAAGATGCCAGCATGACCAGATGGATGGTTTTCAGATTCACACTTCTGAAACACATGGTGCTTCTCTGAGGCAATTGTGTACTGTTTCTTTTAAAATAGCAGGAAGCATATGGGAACAGGATTGGATCTGTCAGCTACTATCAAAAGAATGGTGAAGCTTCTAAAATAAATTAAATCTAAACCTATAAAGTAACAAAAAATTTTTTATCATATTTTGAAATTCTAAAGTTTTACATTTGTAATACATGGACATTTAAAAAGAAGAAGATCTACTTTTTCATGAAAACCACAATCCCTGCAGCAGCTGCCAAATCCAAGGCAAAAAAAGATAGAGAAAGAGAGAGAGACAAGGTCAGTGTAATGAGAAAGTCTGGAAGAATTTTATTGATCAACCATTAAGTATTTCTACTCCTTAACAGTATTGCAAATTCCTTTTTTGTAAGAAATGTATGTGTAGAACATTTTGTCTATTTCCCTCCAATATCTATTTCTTTTCTTAGCACAAACATACAAACAAACATAAAAGCAATTACAACTTCAAACACACATACGAAAACATCTGCTTTAGTTTAAGTAACTTAGGAATTATGGTTGTCCATTGCTTTGTGTGAAAGCCTCTCTCCCTATATCCTGTTGGTACCTTTAAGCAAGTGTAGAGGTGAGTGGTTTTGCACCAATTCTAACCACGATGATTCCATGAATGAGTTTTATAACCAGGTCAAATCTTCCTAACACTAGACTTAAAATTCTACCATACTCTATGTTTTCTATGGCCGTTTATCTTTTCCTAAGTTATTATTATGGGATTTGGGATGATTAAACATCAAGGAGAGTGATTTCATAGGACTGAACCCAAGGAATTAAAGGAGCTTCAGATAGCACACCTCTATTTTAAGACAACTTTTTTTTTCAAGGAGGATGACTTTCTTTGCTTTTTATCCACGCAGAGTCCTTGATCCAGATAAAGTAAATGGTTGTCTGGTGGTTTTGAAGTCATCAGCTATCCTTCACTCATTCAGGAATGTGCATTACTCTTCTCGACTCCCACATGCACAAAGCTTTGCTGTTAAAATCTGTTACATGACCATATAAATTTGTCAATATTAATTATGGAGTGGTGATATAAAAACAACACCATCTGTTATTCTTATTCATTCAGTCATTCCATAAGCACTTATTGACTTCTGGGACAGGTGTTATGGAGCATTCAAAGATGAATTAGATCTATATCATGACTTCATAGAGTTTATAGGCTGCTGGGAGAACTGAGGTATACAAATAGCTATAACACAAGGATAAAGTGATAAGTATAGTAATCACGGTACAAATAAAGTGTTATGAGAGCTCAGAAGAGCAATAGGTGGCCACAGATGTCTAACATTCATAGACAATCAGCTGATTTTTCTTTTCAGCATATTCTGGAAAATCTTTTGACACAGTCAAAAGGTTTTAGTCAAAGTCAGCCGATGGAATGTGCACAACTAGCCTGAGATTTTACACGTTTACATGATACTAAATTGTCATCATTATCATCATCGTCATCCCATCATCATCCCATCATCCAACTCCTTCCTATACTTTATCATAACTACAGGCAAAACTGAAAGTGATTGAAAGATAGCATGTACTTTCTTTACTATTTTTTAATGGAAATGCCTGCATTTCAAATCCTATCTTTATGTATCTGAAACACCAATAAAAGCTATTTTTAAGATATTTCTATAGTAAATATTTAAATATTAAAAAAATTTTTGATATTGGTTTCAACTTACAGGCACAGTGTCCTCATCATATTTGGTTATTAATGCCATTTGGTTATTAATAGATAAGCTCCATTTATGTTTTCAAATTTACTACTCTAAATTGCATTAGAAACTGAAAAGCTCAAAAGCTGTCACGCTAAGAAGCTGTGTAGCTCTTAAGTTAATGTAACTTAAAACTACTGAAGCATGTTCCTTGGTTAATTTCTTTGTACTGGGGCAAACTGAGGTGTTTTCTAAAGCAGTATCGAATAGGAAAGAAGTAGAATTACTGCCAAAGGAACCAAGATGATAGAGAAATGGGCTTTGAGACTGGGTGACAAAGAAAGGAAATGGAAGAATAAAACCTTGAGGTCGATTCTGAAGATGATGAGAAGACCAAAATTTCAGTTAGTGAATAGATTGAGAAGACAGCTCAGAAAAAGGGGGTCTTAGAGTCTCTTCACATGCTGTCTGGTTCAAGCTGCTCAAGCAGGCATAGTAATTTGAAGAAGCTGCAATGTTGAATCTATCTTCCTTTAGTTTCTGAATAAATATATTCCAGAGAGTCCTACCACCGAATATTCATGTAATAAATGTCATCATCCATGCCATTTCAATTTCACACTCTTCAGCATATTTCAAGAAATAATAAGTGATCATCAAGTATTAGAGCCAGGCTTAGCCAGCTGCTATTCTCCTACCATGACTTTGTAAAGGTATCACCTCTACTTCCAAATCAAATCATAGTGACCAGTGAATTTGCTACGTCAGAGGCACTTGACAAAAAAATAAAATTAGTATTAGATTGATGAAGACTTTATATCTAAAT
Organism: Balaenoptera musculus; assembly: GCF_009873245.2. Classification (NCBI taxonomy): domain Eukaryota; kingdom Metazoa; phylum Chordata; class Mammalia; order Artiodactyla; family Balaenopteridae; genus Balaenoptera; species Balaenoptera musculus. The sequence continues at coordinate 53,236,150 of NC_045802.1, forward strand.
TCCAACTTTAAATAAAGCATGCTCCACAGAAAACAATAGCTCCAAGCATAGGCTTTGTTAGTAGAAAAAGGAGCATGTAAACTCCAAATTTCTAGTGGCTATGCCAAAGAAACAGTTCAGCCTTGCATATTCAATTATAATATACACAAAACACAATATCACAAAGTAAATACATGCTAATAAATAAGCTTGTTTGCCATAAGTAATGATTTAATTACTTGAGAAATAGGGGAGCTCACATTTAATAAATTTACTTTAACATCAAGGATTTCATTGACCAGAATGTTGACCAGAATGTTATCGCATTCCACAGGTTTAAGCTCCCATCCTAAAACACAAATGGGAAGCCAAGTCTCTTTGCTTCCAAGAATATTGGCCTCTGGGTAGCAGAGGATAAAAAAATAAAAGAAAATAAATCTTTATATTAATAGCACAGTTAATACTGACTTCTGGAGAGAGGACTGAAGGTCTTTCTCCCTTCCTCACACTTGTGCATCTCAAAGTCACTCATGGGCTTTGGTGGAAAGTCACCAGCCCTGTTCCCTGCTGGTAAGGTTCCTGTGTTGGGAAGAGCCATGGACACGTAGCAGTATCTCTCTCTCTCTACATGTTTGTCTTTTCTGCGCTTCCAGATGGTAACTGTGTCTCCAGTATAATGTATTACACTGCATTGAGTCGTAAAGTCTATTGGATTCCCTTTACTGAACTGTGTCTTTCTCGAGGGCCAAGTCTATTTCGCTTTCTCATCCCCAAGATTCCTAGGACAGTGCCTTACATACTGTAATTAACAGAAGAGGGAGGTGCTTGTTAAATTCAACTAAGTTGCTATTAACTGTGTTTTAAGTAGCTGCCAATGTCTTGTGGGAGAATAATTGGTTCCTCCACCCCTGCCTCCAAAACTCACCGGATGAGATTACTGAACGTCCCACACAGCTTTGAAGGCTCAGGAAGCTGACTTTGTCTTGTGGGCACACCGCCACATTAATCTAGCCCCAGAAACCAATGAGTAAAATCAAAATGTCAATGTATTACTTTGCACTGAAAAATATGCACTCACCCCTCTCAGCTCACATTCTGACTCGGAGCACTTTTTCATCATATTTAGCCTATAACATGATAGAAAGGTACACAAATTGTCTTTACTAGCAAGACTGGCATTAATAGGAAGAGGCAACACATTACTATAATTTAGGTTTAAACTACATGGTTTCCAGTAACCCAGCTAGTCTCTTAGGATTGTTTCCAAGGAGACAGTATCAATTATGGTTTGAGGAAAAAAATATTTCCAAATTAGAAAGAACTTTTATGGGGATTTAGAATTTACTCATTTGGTCTCTTTTTGCATGACTTTCTACCTAAATTAATGACATTTGTCTTTTCTTATTTGTTGCTTGCTTAATTGAGATTTTGTTCTATTTGAAGAAAAGCGTTCTAATTTTAGTATAATGACTTGGAAAGTAGGCATCATTCCTAACATAATAATGACATATAGGTTTTTATTTCAGGTAAATGAAAAATTATAAGAAGAGTTTTAAGCAGTAAGATAAAAGCCTGGGAGAGGGATATATCTTTGTGGAATGCATTTCTATAATTGCATCTGCTCTGCAGCTTGGATCAAGAACTAAAGCTCATAAACATTTTTAAATTTCCACAAATTAATCATATGAAATATAGAGACATATAATTTTATCACTAATTTAGTCATGTACATATTTAAACAATATCCAACCAATGCCCTCTACCAAACAAATATGCTCTCAGCAACAATTTTATGATATAGTTATTAGAAGTGCTCCATGCTATCAAAACTCTAGGTCACCTTTGATAAAGAACGTGAAGAGGGGCTTCCCTGGTGGCGCAGTCGTTGAGAATCTGCCTGCCAATGCAGGGAACACGGGTTCGAGCCCTGGTCTGGGAAGATCCCACATGCCGCGGAGCAACTAGGCCCGTGAGCCACAACTACTGAGCCTGTGCGTCTGGAGCCTGTGCTCCGCAACAAGAGAGGCCGCGATAGTGAGAGGCCCGCGCACCGCGATGAAGAGTGGCCCCCACTCGCCGCAACTAGAGAAAGCCCTCGCACAGAAACGAAGACCCAACACAGCCAAAAATAAAAATAAAAATTAATTAATAATAAAAAAAAAGAACGTGAAGAGAAGAATTGTTATTCACTGCCCCACCACCTCCTCGTATATCAGTCATTTAAGGATTTAAGGTTAAGGCTTAAAGGTTAAGGCTTAGAAAACAAACAAACCTGTTCTTCACCAGTTTCTAAGACAGAAACCTCATAGAAGTTATCTAAGATAAATGTTATGATCTAAACTGTGTCCCCGCCCCCCAAAATTCATAGGTTGAAACCCTAATCTCCAATGTAACTACATTTAGAGATAGGGCCTTTAGGAAGTAATTAAGGTTAAAGGAGGTCATAAGGGAGAAGCCCTAATCCGATAGGACTGGTGTCCTTGTAAGAAGAGAAAGAGACCCCAGGGATGCTCAAGCCCAGAGAAAAGGCCCCATGAAGACATTGCAGGAAAGTGGCCATTTGCAAGTCAGGAGAAACCTACTCTGCCAGCACTTTTTCTTGGGTTTCCAGCCTCCAGAACTGTGTGAAAATAGATTTCTGTTGTTTAAGCCACTCAGTCTGTACAATTTTGTTATGGGAGCCCTAGAAGACTAATACAATAATGTAGCAGGCGCTTTTTGGAGAGTTTGTTCAGTTCGTGCCTCCCCTTTTGCTAAGAACTATCCCTAAACAGAGTGGATCCCTAAACCTACATATGCACTAAAGGATCTTGGCCTCGTGGTTACAGAGGCTCAGATTTGTGGTGGATTCCCAATACAAGTTGGGGCCAATTATATTTTTTCTTCTGTGAAATTGAGCCTGGGAATCAGAAGTGCTCATCTATCTCTAGTGGGGCTTGGACTTGGGTCTACTAAGGTGGGTTTTGTGTTGTCCCTGTATGTAGACTATCCTGTGTGATCCACCTGCTATGCAGTGGGATTTCCCTTTTTTTTTTTTCAGTGAGTACTTACTAGGTGCTAGATACTGCTAGTTTTGTACATACTAACTCATTTAATTGTTACAACAACCCCTGAGAGATAGGTTTTACAGATGAACAAAATGAGTCACAGAGAAGTTAAATAGGTTGCCTAAGATGAACAGCTGGTAAGTGGTAGAGTGAGTTTTGAGTCAGGCAGCTCGGCTCCAAAGTCCAAGTTCTTACCCACCGTCTATACCGCCTCCCTCTTTGAAAAGGAAAGGGGAGGGGGGAAGGGAGGAAGGTGAAAAGGGAGAGGAAAAACTTTCTTGAAACAATTTTTTTTTTTCCGGAAGTTCCTTTTCATTCACGGATTTAGCAGTAAAGGATCCTAGCTCTTTGCAAACAACACTGAAAATCCACCATCGGCAATGACCTAGACCCACCTGAGTCGTGTGCTGTGGCAGTGCTGGCAGGACGCAGCAAGCGAGTGACATGGCAGCCTCGCCTCGTTTCTACCTCACAGCAGCTCTCGGATCCCCCAGATCTCATTCCTGTACAGCCTTTTTTCCTTTGTGCAGTGACCATCAACTCAGACACGACTGGATGAAGGCTAGGAGGGAGGCTGCAATTGGGGTGTGAAGGGAGACAGAAGAAAGGTGTGGCTGGGAATAAAAATGTGAGTCAGCAGAAATCCAGGAAGGAGCAAGCCCACACATTTCAGTACTTGGGAATTTGGTAATTGAGATAGTTTCCAGACATATTCCTGGAATGTCCAGAGTCTCACTCAGGTTTATCTGATTAGTCAATTAGTCAAGCTTTGAATGCTGTGTATCTGGAGTGCCTCCCTCCCATTTGAGACCCACAGCTTTTAACTGAGAGTTTGGAAGACTTTATATGTGGAAAACCCAAAATGCCTTAAGACATACTCATTTTTTAACTCATTCTACCTTCGAAGTGTTTTACTAAAAAAGAAAAAAAGTAAATGATATAAAAATCAGATCCAAGTATCTTTCTAAGACTAAATATGTAAAATTTAATTTTGGAGGCATGATAAAATTATATTAAGATGGATTTCTTTGTTAACATACCGTTTCATTGTGCTCAGTAATTTTATGGCTTTATGTTGAGGCTCTAGACTAATGTTACAAAGGGACACTTACACAATGTTTTTTAATAGTAACAAGTAACAAATCTGTAAACTGAGAAATGTCAGTTTCTCATGAAAAATAATAACTTTCAAGCATCTGCAAATGTCAACATATTGAATTTAGAAAGTGAGAAAAAAAAAAATTTGCAGGACATACTTGCCTAAACTAAGAGTCCCCATGAGTCAGGAAAAAAAAAAGAGGGATCTCTCACCCTCTTCCCTAAAAAGAACTTAGGCTATTTTTTGCCTCACACTATGAAAGTGCCAAATAAACCAATTTATGGGTTTAATAGTTCATCAAGAGCCTGGATAGATGTCCATCTTTATGGAGTTGGAAGGAGGTAGAAACATATAGAGAGAAAAATGGAAGTGTCTTCATATTATTTGAAGAAAGAAAAGGAATAATAAAGGTAGGCTCAAGACCTGGGAAGTAAATTTAAATTATTTGTCAAAGTGGGACAGCTCTCTGCTGGGCTTTCCAGTTGGAGAAAGCCTGGAGATTTGTTCAGGCTACTGGAAAAGAGTAGGTTTTTGTTGTTGGGGGTGGTTTGTTTGTTTATCCCTAAAGCTTTGGGACATGCAAAATCAAATTATACACTAACGGCTTCTTCTTTTCACATAGCTGCAAAGCTTACTTGAGTTTTTTCAGCCAGCGGAGGGCATCCCATATGCTCCCAAAAGTAGAGAGTGATTTTGAAAATAACAATGAGAATCTCAGATCATTATTTAGATCTTGTTTGAACTGAATTTGGATTAGTTGACCTCTTAAAGTCTCCCCTAACCCATCTGTGTTTCCTTGTGATATTACATAGCAGCTACTCTATAAAATGTTTTTTAAAAGACTGCCCCACTGTATTTTCAATTTGGAATTTTAATAGCTCAAGATAGAAAAAGGATTGCTGTGTTCACATACATCATATTCATATAAATTTTTTATCACAACAGTCCTATCATCCTTCTGATTCATTTCACATAAATTGAGCTTAACCAATATTAACACCACTAATGATGAAATACGTTTTGTAGCGTCACAGAATTGACAAGAGCCCGATTGGTTTTAATTATGTACATGATTGTCATCTAAAAAGAGAGTGGTTGAAGGGAGAGAGAAAAGAAGGCATGTGAAATTATGAAAAACCCAAGGCTATTGTTAATTTCACTGCATTTTAAAGTCTTCTTTCCAGGCCATACCTGAAGTTCTAAACAGCCCCCAATCTGACACCTCCTTTTCTTGAGTTACAGACAATTGCATTCCTTAAGAGCAGGGACTGTCACAATGAAAGAGAAAAGGTTCTCAAGAGGAAGTAGCTGTCAAGGATGGCTAGACTGGAAATTTTACTTATCTTGACAGCGGTTTTGACTGTAATGGATTAACCCCCAGGATTAGTGTTTGCCTACTTTCACCTCCTTCTACCTCCCTCTCTTTTGAGCAAATGTCTGGATCCCTGTGATGTTGTTCTATTGTCTGGAGACATTTTTGTTTGTCACAACTGGGAGGGGGGGTGCTATGGGCATCTAGTGAGTGAAAGTCAGGAATAATACTAAACATCTTACAGTGTATAGGAAAGTCCCTCCCACACACACAAAATTATCTGGCCCAGCACATCAATAGTGCCAAGATTGGGTAGCCCTGTTTTAATTCCACCTTATACATCAGAGCATGCGTGTCAACTGAGAGCAGCATTTATTTTGCCACAATAAATGCTCTTGTCATAATTTCGCTCCTTTAACATAAAATAAAATGGACAATATATCCTTCTGTAAAGGAAATATACTTCTGTGCTTAAATCTTCCTGAGTGATAACAAATAAAATTACGTATAGCTGATTCAGGAAGAGGCCCATGAAGGAAAATTGCTTGCCGCTGTTGGACAGCAGTAATTTGCAGCTAACTAAGTCATCCTTGGCCCAGGTTGCATGTTGTAATTACCTGGAGAGATTTTTAAAAGGACTGGTGCCAAGGCCCCACCCCCAGAAGATGCTGGTTTCATGGGTCTCAGTTTGGGCCTGGGCTGGGGTGGCTTTTGGAGCTCGTCAGGTTATTGTAATGCACAGCCAGAGATGGGAGCCATTGATTCTAGCTGTGGGCACCGCTGCTATGCCAACAAGTTCAGAAATTCATTGGAGGGTCCAGCTCACTGGAAATGAACTAGGTAGATAAAAGTTTCAGGAGTTTACTTGGTGTTCTAATCTTATCCGTTTTCTCTAGATGGCTGGGGGTTAAAGAGTGAACCCCAAGATTTCCCTAAGGTCTATCAGTACCTGCTAAGGTCCATCTGAAGGACGCCCAGAGAGAATCTAAACTCTCCAAATCTAAAAGCAACACAATCTATGAGTGCGAGGTGTGTACACTGCTCTAACTTTCCACGTGTGTTTATCCTTTCTTCGCGTTGCGCTTTTCGTACCGCATGAAGTACAGGCAGAACCAGCTCAGCTCTTGCCTATTAGGTGCTATCTCAAATAATACATTTTCAACAGTGAGAATGGGATGCTACTTAAAACCAAAATATGAGGGACCGCAAATATGTTTCCGAAGGCTAATGTTTCTTCTCTTTCTCTTCCCATAATCCCCTGGAATGGAAAGAATGTTTTTTTCCCCTTTATGCTATTTCCCTTCTTCCAAATGCCAGCCTCAAGCTTTGCGCAGTGGCAGTATCGTAGCCAATGAGGTTTATCCGAGGCGCGATTATTGCTAATTGAAAACTTTTCCCAAATGCCAGCCTCTAGGCTAAGCCTTAACAAGTAAACGTGGAGATTGTCTCTACAAATTTGGAGGACCTCATGATGGAGGTATTCCTGGTGCTGTTGTTGAAATGTTAAGACTAGTGTGTGCCCGTGTGCAGGGAGGGGTGCTGTAGCAGGAAGCAGGTGAAGTAGGGATTTAAACATTCCCAGCGCTGCTCTCCCTAGAGGCTGCCTTTCAAGCCCATTACTTTGTCATAGGATCAGGCCCCTGTTCTGTCCTATCCTGAAGTGCTAAGCTTGAAACTACACAAAGGAAATTTTACTTGAGGGAAACCATTTAAATGAACTGGTTTAACATTTGCAAAAATATTATTCCTTTAATAAAAACATGTACATATACTGAAGTTGAGTCGGTCAAACTCAAGAACTGTAGGCAAGCATAGTTGTTCAATATTAATTCCGGAAAGCACCAGAGTATTTAATAATCGCTATTTTATTTGAAGGGTGATCTATACCAAGGGTAAAGTGTAACATATGCAAATCTGATATGAAACAGTACTGAGTCAGAAATATTGCTGACTCCTGACAACCCCAGAGAGTGTAGCTCTTCGTTTAGGACGCCGTGTCAAGTCTGTCCGGTCATCTCAGGATACACTAAGAGTTGAGGAAGCCAAGAATCAAACCAATGAGTACAAAAGTTCTCTCAAGGCCAGCTGACTCTGTTCCCATTATAGCCTCTGCTAGTTTTAAAGCAATTCTCATCAGGAACTTTAAAAGAATGGGATGGTGTGAAGAATTCTATCACATGTTCTATCCGAGATCTATCCTGAAAAGTCATCAGGAACTTTTATTCCTTCAAGTAACTATGCCAGTCTAGTTACGTATGATGGAAGGTTTGGTTAGAAGAGGCAGTCAACGCAGAACACAGAATTGCAGAGACCAATGTGACCTGAGAAAGTGTTAGTCCATACCTTTGACTCAGTTCTCATAAATCAGGAAGAGAAAAATGATTGTCTCAGCTTATTCTCAAAATCTAGAGAATAAGGAACATACATCCTCCTCTGAGAACCCAGTCTCTTGACTTTTAGACATGATGTGTCTGGGTCCTTTTAATTTTTTATTTGTCAGTATCTGCCTGTGAACTATGAAAAATGAGAGTACTAGCAAATCACTATACCTGCAAGAGAACAATACAATCGATTAATAAAAAAAAAAAAGCAACGTTTTGGAGTCAGACAGATCGAAGTTTAAATAATGATTCTGGCACTTTCTCGCTGTTATCTTTGGCAAATTCTTTCACATCTCTGAACCTCAAGTTTCTCAACAGGAAATAAGAAGAATTGGACACCTACCACCCAGCATTGCTGTGAGAATCACAGGCAGGGCACCTGGCACAAACTCGGCCACAGAGACAGCCTTCAAAAACTAGTGGCTGTTCCTGTGATTCTCGCTGCATTCTTCTCTTGCCTGCAGGTTTTTACTTCTTTTACCTCCCTTCCAAGCCTCCTCAGGTCCTCTGCTCCGATAACAGAAGTGGGGTTTGGCCATGCAGAAATAGGATTGGGTCAAATGACCCAGAAAGAATGAGAACAATAACTGGGGAAACTGGAAAGTGAGTATTCATTCATTAGGAGAAGGAAAATAAGAGGGTTGATGGGAACCTCAGATTATAGTACGAAAACAATATCTTCATGTATTCCTTGACTTTCCCTGCTCACTCTATGATAGAACATTTCATAGTTCTTAAGAAGTTCCAATTTTGAATTTTCAGGAGTAAAAAACAATATTGTATCTTTAGAGAAGTTTACCTTTAGAATTTCTATTAGAATTCTCCCTCTGATTGGATTTTACTTCCTAGTTTTATGTTTCAATATTGTATGATATGCTACTGGAAGCATCTTTGTCTCTTAAAAAGTGAATAACTTTCCTTTGTGATTGTCAAATTAGAGATAACTGACCTTCCACACTTTACTAATTACACATGTTTGGTTTGTTACTTGATAAAATTAGGATAACAATACTTACCCCCCAAAATTGTTGTAAGGTTTACTTAAATATCTAAGTGTATATAAAGCTTGGAACGTGCACTTGGAACATATTTAGTATGTGCTAAATAAATGTTCATTCACTTCCATCTTCATACAGTGTTTTGACTAACTGCAACTGATTTGAAGAAAAAAAGGTAGAGATGTATTAATATTTCTTCAAATCCATAGTCCAAATTGTTGGTTTCTTTATCTTGCAGACATCCCTATAACTGAGAACTGCCATTAACTTAAAAGAAAATCTCTAAGAGAGACACGACACTAAAATTTAGTATTTTGCAAGTATAATCTGTCACAGCATTTGAGATTTTCTTTCTCAGTAAGTTCTGACTAACTAAATGTATGGAAGGCTATTAAAGTTTGGATTCTGCAAAGAGAAACAGCTTTCAAAACTATCTTCTAAATTCTCCTTCTAAATTATATCTATTCTGGGGCAAGAAAAAAAATCTAGGTAAGCCTGAATTTTATTCTACAAGGAAGCTATTTTCTGTCCTTTAACTTAAGTCTCATAGGAATCAATACTAAAGTCAATTTAGAGGAACTCTATTTGGAAACAAGCTGAATCCCATGTTTTGGAAAGAGGCCGTAGTCTCTTCCGCCCCCATGGATGGGGCTACCACAGCATTTTAACCCTTAGTGAGAATTTTGTTCTGGGAAAAGGGAAAGGACATACCTTATACCAGAAGGCATGTTGAATATTTTAAGTGAATTCAGTGCCATATTTCTATGCAAACACTCACAACATAACTTTTATTCCGGATTAAGTAAGAGAAAGGCAGAGGCATTGTTGGTGAGACACAGTGGCGTTACTGTTCAGAATGTATAATGGCTCCGGGGCTGATTAGGAGAAAATGTGGCCAGTTCCTGGACCCAGAAAAGATAATGGTCATCAAAAGTAATTCCAGATGTCCCACATAAACAAAATGCATCTAAATGCAGGTACTGGGGGGTGGGGAAAGGGGGTGAATGTGAAAGTCATGCCTTCACTTTTTAATTCATCTTGACATCTAAAGGTGGTTGGTCAATAAGGGCTCGTGCATTTAGAAAGGGCATTAGCGGGTTAAGTACATTATAAGGCTAGGGGATCAAGACTGATTCTCTTCTAGTTCTGTGGAAAATTCAATTGCCAGAATATTTATTTTAAATGCAAAAGTTAATGCGTTAACCATGAGAATAATAGCATAGAATTTTCTCTTGCATTTTTATTAGAAACAGCTCAAGTACAATTTTTAATAAATAAATGCGCCTCAAAAATAGAGCAAACATTTAAGTCTTTTGTCATTTACAGACAGTTCTGGGTGTACTCTGATGCTTTGGCAAATATGTTCCTATAAAAGGGCTTCATCTTCAAGAAATTCATGGAAAAGACTCTGACAAGTACAGGTTTCTGGTAACTGACTGTACTGCTGAACTGAATGAATAAGCGTTTTCAGAACTCTAATGAAAAACTGATGAACTCATAAAAGTGCTAACAAAAGATCAAGATGAAAAAAAAAATTAATTACATGGGACTGAGTGAACTGATGAGGATGAGTATAATTTTTGTGACTTTCTGTCTGAATTAAAAAAAAAAAAGTCCCACAAGGACTCAGAGGCAAAGAATATACAAATCAATTTTCACTGCAAAGTAAAGGAGCTGTTACAGTGGAGGATTACTGGACTGAATGTCAATATTATGACATAGTATGAGTGTGTTTCATGTTTGGTAATTGCAATCATTGTTGCTTTTGTTGTGGTCATCCATGGACAATGCTTGGTGTCAGTCTATTTATCTCTTGTAAAAATAAAATACAGTGTGTGTGTGTGAAAAAAAATAAAAAATAAAAAAAATAAAATAAAATCTAACTGGTGGCTACACTAAAAAAAAAAAAAAATAGAGCAAATATTGCTTTTAGCATGAACTTATGCCTATTCCAAAACTGCCCTATGTTAATTAAAGTTGCAAAAATACGTATTTCGCAGCTTTAAAATTATGTATAAGGAGAGACTGAATAACATGATGGGGACATCATTATGCTAACACGTTGGCTGAAAATAGAAAGAAACAAAATTCTACATATGGTTAAGGTCTCAACAATCCATTTTTAAAGACGCTGGAAGAAAACATACAAAGTGTTCATGATGGTTGCCTTCAAATGGTGGTATCATGGTTGAATTTTTTCAACTTTATATTTCTATTTCTGTATTTCATATAATCTACATGTTTTATTTTTACAATCCTTGGGGGGAGAAAACAAACGTTCTATGATATCATAATATAGAAATATCATATGCATATTTCTGCTTCCTTAGAGGTGACATTCACATCCCAAGGTTCTAGCAGCACTCTATCTTTTTCTTTTGACTTGCTAAATTAATCAAATCATGCCAAGATTTTTTTTTTTTTCCTGAAATCTCAATGAGAATTTTACTTTGAAACAAGGAGCTCTAATTTTTTCCCCTCCACCCTAACACAGCGTTTGTGCTTTTTCTGGAATCCAAATTAGATGCCTTCAACAAACTAATTTCAAAGGCGGTAGAACACCAGCCTCCAGAGAGCCTTTGGGTATCACAGTCACTGTTACTTTAAGAGTAGAATTCCGCCTCCCCCTCACACCCACATACTTGTCCTCTCTTTGCACAGCAAGTGCCAAGCAGTGACATCTACTATAGTTTCTAGGACACGATGGTCTCTGCTATACAGGGGGAAAAAGGGAGAGAAAGAAGGCGGGTGGTGAGAGAGAAGGAGCACAGACCCAGCTATGTTCCCAGAAGATGAGTCACTTCCTCGCAATAATCCTGAGATGCTGTTTACGGCTGTGCCGCTGATAGGCTGCCCGGCTCGGTTTCTCAGCAGAGCCGCGGGGGCAGGCACCCCCCTGGCTGTCCATTAATCACCAGGGGCTGTACCCAGTACACACAGAGTGGGAGTTCTGCCTACGAGTGGCCTCTAGCTGTCTCCAGCTCAATGAAATGACCCTGTGTGAAAACTTGTTTTATGAGAGATTGGTTGATTTGTAACTAAACTACTTCCTCCGTTATTTGATAAGCTCAAATATTTGCTACTGATAGTCTGAGAGTGTCACATTTATTATCCTATTTCAGTGGTTGCTTAACTCCTTTGGAACTGACTCTATTAACCCTTTGAGGGACAGCAGGGGTTTTTTATTGGACCAGCTTCTATTTGCTTCCACCAAAGCCAATGCCATTTTTCAGGCAGTCGGTGTGCATCCAATGTGACACGGGGATCAAAGAGAGGCCTTTCTTTTCCGAAACAGAACACAGACAACTGTAGAAACAGGGGGTTCTACAGAATTCTCAGGGGCAGGGGATTCCGAGGAGACCGTGAAAAGGAAGGAAAGGTATTCTAACTCCCTAACGGAAGTCTAAGACATCCCGTGCAGCGTAGCCTTTCTGAAGTCACAAATTTTACGTATGTCGTGATAACTTTCTGTCGTTTCTTAGACCCCCCAAGTATCATGTGTGCGGGGCGTGATGTCTGAAATCCCACAGCATTCTGCATTTTGAAACTTGGCCTTTTGGAGTCTGAGCTCATTTGCATTTGGCAAAACTTGATTTCCTGCTTCTACAGAAGGGAGACGGTGGTGAAAGCCTTCACAGTCCTCCTTCAAAGGGCTCAAAGGGCTTTCGGAACATATTAAACTATGTTTCCAAGAGTTAAATGAGCCAGAATGAGGCAGATTTCATTTGAAACGAAAAAGAAATACAGGCTTTGTTACATGCAATACACTTGAAAAACCTAAATTGAAATCTCTCTCCCCACCGTTGGGGCTGTTTTTCAGTTTTCTCGCTCTCCGATCTGCTACACAGAGCCCTCAGTGAAGGTAGAAGAGGCTAAGGAAATAACCACTTATGTGTGGCAAAATGTTCCAGCCTTGCAGAGATTTTCCCAAAATCATTAGACCCACCAAAACGCTTTCCATTGGCCGGGCCCACACCTTCCTCATCAGATTTTCCACACTTCTCGACTCCAAGTACTTGTCCATCTGTATTTCCTCAGAGAGCCAGTCATTTGTAGCCAAAAATCTGAGTTTGCTCTCATAAACCAGAGATCTCCTTGACGGTCAACCAGAAAAGAAAAAGAAAGAAGAAAAGAGTTCACCTCTTAACTCATTTCCAGAAGGTCAGATTGTGAGCATGCTTACATACCCACCCCTCAAGAAAGGAGCTGAATCGAGGGCAGCTACGCTCTGAGGGTGAAGCAAGGTGAACACGAAGAGAGCCAAGCAGATCTGCTCCACCGTCGTGGTGAATGGCGAGGGGGGCAAAGGTTAACTGATGGATCCCACCTCTAGGTCACTCTTTGGCCCAGTTCTCAGCAGGTGGCCTCCTGGTGTCACTGCCCCAACTGCCTATCAGTGGAACAAAGACTGGCCCTGAGTGATGGTCTGAATTGTCATCTGCAGTGGATTTGTATTCAGAAACAGTCAACTACTGTGTTGAATAGATTTTTCTATTTTAGTGCTCCCATCTTTTCCTTCATCCTGTTTTTTTGTTTGTTATTTTATGGTGGTAAAAATCACATGAGAGCTACCCTCTTAACACATTTTTAAGTATACAGGACAGTACTATTAACTATAAGCACCATGCTGTACAGCGGATCTCTCGTGATGACTGAAACTTTGTATCCCTTGAACAGCAGACAACTCCCTCTTCCCCTCCGCCAGGCCCTGCCAACCATCCTTCTACTTTCTGCTTCAATGAAGCTGACAGTTCTTGGTACCTCATATAAGTAGAATCATGCAGTATTTGTCCTTCTGTGACTGGTTTATTTCACTTAGCATAATGTCCTGCAGTTCTTCCATGTTGTGGCATATGACAGAATTTCCTTCTTTTTATGGCTGAATAATATTTTATATATATGCATATATATCAGTTGTATCTATTATAGCTCACATTTTATTTATCCATTCATCTGTCTATGATATTTAGATGGTTTTGCCTATTTTGAATAATGCTGCAATGGACATGGGAGTGCAAATATCATAAATCTGATAAGGGGTTAATATCCAAAATCTACAGGGAACTCCTACAACTCAATAGCAAAAAAAACACAACTAACCGGATTTTTAAAAATGGGCAAACGTCTTAAATAGACACTTCTCCAAAGAAGACTTACAAATGGCCAACAGTATAGGAAAGGATGCTCAACATCCCTAATCATGAGGAAAATGCAATTCAAAGTCACGATGAAATACCACCTCATACCTGTTAGGATGGTCATTATAAAACAACAACAACAAATGATAATAAAAAGTGTTGGTGAGGATGTAGGGAAATTGGAACACTATCACACTGTTAGGACTGTTAAATGGTGCAGCGACTGTAGAGAACAGTTTAAAAAATTAAAAAATTGAATTACTATATGATTCAGTAATCCCATTTCTGGGTATTTATCCAAAAGGATTGAATTCAGGCCCTCAAAGAGATATCTGGGGGCTTCCCTGGTGGCGCAGTGGTTGAGAATCTGCCTGCCAATACAGGGGACACGGGTTCGAGCCCTGGTCTGGGAAGATCCCACATGGCGCGGAGCAACTACTCCCGTGAGTCACAACTGCTGAGCCTGCGCGTCTGGAGCCTGTGCTCCGCAACAAGAGAGGCCGCGATAGTGAGAGGCCCGCGCACCGCGATGAAGAGTGGCCCCCGCTTGCCGCAACTAGAGAAAGCCCTCGCACGGAAATGAAGACCGAATACAGCCAAAAGTAAATTAAAAAAAAAAAAAAAAAAAGAGATATCTGCACTCCCAGTTCCTTGCAACATTTTGGGGTTTTGTTGGTTTGTTTATTTAGAAATTCTATCCATGCAGACTTTACATTGTATCAAGTGAAGTGAAGTGATGATGGGCTGGAGAAGGCATGGAATTGGGTTCAGACACAGGCTTTAGTTGTAACTCCAGCCTTTACTGGCAATGTGACCTCCGGTAGGTCACTTAAACTCTGGGGTCTTGATTTCCTTTTCTCCAAAAGGAGTATGAGCCCATCTACCTTAAGGGTTGTTCTGAGAATTAAATGGGGTGACTTGGGTAAAAGTTTTAGAAACTGCAGAGCACTAGGCAAATGTCTGTTGTAACCTGAATAAACAAAACAAAATTCTGCTTATCTTTTCCCCCTCCGCAAAGTAGAAAAAAAAAATCTGCTTTAGAATGTGTGTTTTCTAGCTTTCATCAATTCTGGATCATTAACTGGGTGATAATTCACTTGTCATGTGTTTTTTTGCCATGTAGATACACAAAGTATTTTATTCTTTAAAAAAAAAGAAAGAAAAATAGTGTATAAGAAGGCATTTATCTGTGTGTACGTGCATAATATACTAATATATTATCTTAGATGAAACTGTCAAAAACTGTGTGCCATCCTTATGTAATAAATTGATTTTCAAGGTAGTTTTTAAAATATATTTCTATGTTAATTAAAAACATAACTGATAATTGCTATTACTTATCCTCAGGCAGTGAGTCACAGGTTCCAGGATAGAAGACTAATCAAGGTTGAAAGAGCTGTGAGATAAACAAAAAGTTCTCTTCCTAGTCAGGCACTCTGGCACTGATGGTCCATTGCCCACCCGTGCCGAAGGGGAGGAGAGGGTGATCTACTCTCCCAAGATGGCGCCCTTTTTTTCACACTATACCTTTGGCAGTTCTTTTGTGTTACCCATTCCACCATGTTGTTTCTGTAGCTCAACATACCACATCAGTTCAGTGGCACAACAATGCTTACTAGAATGTCAAGACCCATTGGATCTCCACACACACGCACAGCTGAAGTTAATTTCCTGCACAAGGTCATATTACTCTGCTAGCTTGGTAGCTCCTTCCAAGACCTTCCAGTTGCCTTTTAGTTCACGGTGCCTAATGCATATGAGCTACTCACATTGAAAAGGTTGTTTTTGTTGTTATTCTTATACCTAAACCTATATTCCATGTCCTTGAGGTGAACTTGACACATCTCTTAGCACATCTTGATTCTGATGCCCCTCAGCTCTGTGTCCTTTCTGGTCCATGATTCTGTAGAGTCTCAGGACAATAGCTAAGATTTGGCATTAAACTGGATCTGGATTTAAATACTGACTTTTCAATCTATAGCTCTGTGACCTCGAGGAACTTACTTAATCACACTGAACTTCAGGTTTCTCATAGGTAAAATAGGAATAATAATACCAATTGTTTTTGTGAAATTTTATGTAATGAGGTTTGTAGACCACTTAGGCCAATGCAGGGCACATGTAAGATTTTATTATTTTTCTTTCTTTCTGAAGCATACATTCTTTTTTATTATTTAAAAAGCCATATTATGAGGAATGACAGAAAATTCCCATGAATTTTAAGGTAAAATGTGAGATTTGAAAGATGGATGTTTTATACATACTCTAAACTTCTCTGGGCTATGCTTTCAAGTTGTCACATATTCATTTTTATTTTCCTCTGCTATTTCAGAGGAAAATTTTAAGAATCACTATGCATTAGCTGTGATTTTACCAATTATAAGTCATAGAAACATCAGCTGGATCAGGGATAAGTGAAAAATGGGATTTAATAGTTCCCATTGCTAAAGTGTACAGGGGTGGAATTCAGGCATAGCTGAATCCAGGATTCTAATGCTACCATATGATAAGATTTTATTAAGCTCCTATTATCCTTACTTGAAGATTTTTTTCATTCCTTATTTCTCTAGTCAGGATTAATTTATTTTTTCTCCCTCTTTCTGACTCTCTTTTTTTCCTTCTGCATCTGTATTTTTGCTAAGAAAATCCTGTAAGATCTTAGCAACTTTGACTCACAAGTGTCATCTTTTCTAAGTTCGGTTTAAATCTCAACTTTCCCCTAAATGGTCCTGCTTGTTCCATTTTTATCATGCTAGCACTAACTTAAAAACCCATGAGAATGCTGAAGAAAACTTTAATCTGAAAGTGTAGTCACTGCAGTGTTAAGTGGCAGGTGTAAGTCACAATCTTCAATCAAGAAATTAAGGAGCCAAGATGCCTGCTTTTTTCTCCTTTCTTCTTGATCCTTATGCTGAGGTGGTGAAAAAAGGATAGATTTAGTGGAGAAAAAAACAAAAGTTAAAAATTTTTAACAATGACCACTATCTTAAAACATTATCCCACCTGATCTAAAATATTTCATCTGAACGCATTTGCATTCACTTAAATTTTACTTATATTTTATCAACATTACCTGCTTATTTCCTTGACTATAGAATGAGTTCCCAAAGGGGACAGAAGTATCTTCTTTATTTTCACATTTATTTCTAAAACTTAGCACTGTAGCTGGCATAGAATGGGAGGTTAAAATAAGTGAATATATTTTATTTTACCCCCAAATCATAAATAATCTCTTTAATCAAATGTAATCACACATTTTCAAAAGTTATTTTCTAAAATGATGCTTTTAATTGTGTAAAATAGATAAATTAAAATATGGAATGTATGAATATAGATATGTTTTCTGTAAAGAAAACAGTAGTAAATTTTTCAGCTTTGCAGCCATACAGTCTGTTGCAGCTAATCACTGTAGTGGGAAAGCAGCTCCAGACAATACATAAGTGGACGGGTATCGCTGTATTCCAGCAGAACTTTATCTACAAAAACAAGTTGCAGGCTGGCTTTGGCCCAAGGGCCATGGTTTGCTGACCCCTGTTCTAAAACGAAGCAGAAGGTATGTGAAGTAAACTTACATTCTCTAGGGTGACCTACCGTTAACGTTGCCAGGGACTGAAAGTTTCCCAGAACAAGGGACTGTCAGTTTGAAAAGCAGGACAATCCTGGGAAAACTGGGATGAGTTGGTCACCCTACTTTTACTAGATCTCATTCATTCATTCATCCAGCTGTTCATTTAACATTCAGTACCTACTAACATTGAATCAACACTCAACGTTTCAAATTAAAACGAAACATTTACAATGCTCTGCATTACCTTATGATCATATAACATGTAATCTTAAAACTAATTGTAAAAGGCACTATTTTTACTTTTAACTTTTAAAATTTGGACAACTTTGACATGAACAGTCTTCAGTAAATGCCAACATAAAATAATAGGATATTACTCAAAAATTTTAAAAAAATGTAGCAGTATAAACTTTTCAACTTACATCATATAGCAGTTCTTCACTTAATTAGTTTCACTAACACATGTTTTATTCAGGCAATAAATGATGTCTTCCTGTCATAAAAATCCCAAATTAGACTTCTTTATAGGCAAGAAATTTGAAGAGGTTGCCAAACATGCTTAGGAAAATCCCAGTGACTTCATGATTCATCATTTGTATTGAAAATTAGAAGGTGAGAAAACTGAGAGGAAAAAAAATATCTCACTAATAAGGATTAAAAACAAATGATTCATTTCTTAAACTTTTTTCAGAGGAGCAAATTATAGCCAAATCATAGGCCTGACAAACCATAATTAAGTCATAAGAGGAATTATGGGGAATTGAGAGGTGAAGAAGGCCATGTTTCAACTTAAATATCAATTTCATTTAACATTGTTAAAATTGCTCTTTCCTGCTACAAATTCTTTCAGTTTCTGAAGTAAATATTTAATGAAAAGGGAAATGGAATATTAGAAACTACATATATAAATCAAATGGGATTAAACATGGGAAGAAACTTACATAAGTTTTAAATAATGTTCATATGCAAACATGGATAATATTTTTGCCTGGAAATTAGAAAGGAGGCTTCAAACCTAAGAGTCAAGAGAACAGTAAATGCACACATTTCTTTCTCCTCCTTTACAACTTGAGTGCTGCAAGGAAACTTCTGAGACTATCTTTGCTCTGAACAGTGTTTTACTTTGGATAGTTTTAAAATCTGGAGTAGAAAATGACACTGATTTTTAATCCAAGCATTCATATAGTAAAGCTATAACTTTAAAAATCTCACTTTACTAGAATATCTTGAGAATGGATTGAACGACTTTAAAATAAATGTTTCCTTAGCTGATTATTAATAGGGAGCATATTTTATTTTATTACTTTCCATTTTGTTACATGTTTTATTAAAATGACATGGGAGAACCATACTTTTCTTTCAATAATTCAGTCATAACCACAAAAGAACCTTTAAGCTGAATAGCATTTTTATTTTATATCACTGCACATGATGAATAGATACTGTTTATGAATCTAGACCCTTTAGGTGTGCATTAAATGAGGGCAAGAGGGTTTGGTTTTTTACTTTAGAATTTTAATTGCATTCATTTGTAATCCAGTAAAGGAAGTAAACAGCATGCTAGTAACATTCATCAATGAGAATAGGGTAAAAAGTGATTTCAATAGAGTCTGGCTACGTGAGCCTAATCAAATGAGGCCAGCAGTGTTCATACTCTCTCTCATTCTCTCACTAATAACAGATCATTCATGAAAAACTTGATAATCATTTTATTAGCCATTCCTGTCAGAGGTCTAGTAACTTTAATTTCAGGGTCTTTGACTGTGGAAGAAATGGAAGTATAAAAATATAAAGGGGGCACTAGTGGTCTGAATGTGGCCCATGCAGTTAGCATAGCCCCCTTTTCCTGCTGGAGGACGTCCAAAAGCAACAAGGAGAATGGGAAACAAAAATACAAACTTCAGTTTCTGCAAAAGTAAGAGACAGCTCAAATCTCCAGAGCCCAAAATAGGTGTAAGGGCTGCCAAAAGCAGTGGAGACCGAGCACGACAGAGCAGGGGCCGTGTGGGAGAAAACTGAGAGAAAATGCCACAGAGTGAATTCCCTGGCAGCAGGCAAGGGGTCAGCTCCTGCAGATATCAGAAAGAAGCAAAATGACAGCCCTCAGATGCGGTGGGTGCAATCTAGTCATTAAAACTAGACTGCTGTTTGCCACACAGAATTGGGGTGCACTGGCTGGCAGAAGAAGCAATGTCAGACCTGCGTTGATTTTGAGACACAGAAAAGGGAGGTCTAAATAAGGAATCACTCATAAAACTGCCATATGTATAGGGAAGCAGTTTGTCTTGTGACAACCAGGTTCAAGATAGTCTTTGCACTGTCTCGCACATGCCTATATCCATGGACTGGTGAGAAGCGGTAGCTACGTGAACCAATGTGCAAAATGCCACAGCCTGGAACTGGGTCCTCCTCCACATCTGAAACTCCTGCAATAGTTGGTCCAGAAAAAGCGCCTTTTTCAATAATGATTACAAAAGCAAAAACAAAAATGAGATACTACAAGAAGAAAGAGAAAGAAAGAAAGAAAGAAAGAAAGAAAGAAAGAAAGAAAGAAAGAAAGAAAGAAAGAAAGAAAGAAAGAAAGAAAGAAAGAAAGAAAGAGAAAGAAAGAAAGAAAAAGAAAGAAAGAAAGAAAGAAAGAAAGAAAGGAAGAAAGAAAGAAGAAAGAAAAAAAATAACCAAGAATACTCATCTGGGAGGCAGCATAGCATAGTCATTAATACAATGGAGTCTGGAAACAGACTGAGTATTTATCAATACAAATCTCTGGAGTAAGTTAATTCATATTTTAGTGCCTCATTTTCCTCAATTTGTAAAACGGAGTTTAAATTAATACATACTGCATGGGGTTATTATGATGATTAAATGAACTAACATTTATAAAATGCTTAGAAGAGTAATGATGACAGAATAAGTTGAATATAGATGTTAATTTTTAAAAAATGATACTATGAAATACATGTAAATTTACCTTGATTTTAAAAAATAATTTAATGGTGTAATTGCCACTCTGAAGCAAGACCACAAAGCAGAAATACAAAAATTAAGGGAAATAATGTTGAGATATGAGGCAGAAATAAAAAATGAGCTGGTACTGCTCAGGAAAAGGACAGGGAAAAAATCTAAAAAATAAAGGCAACATTAGACAGATTACCAGGGAAAATAGTGCCAAAAATACAGTAGACATACAAAGTGTAGAAATGATTAAAGTGACAAAAAAGATTAAAATGAGCAAAAACATTAAAAAGAAATGCAGGGCTTCCCTGGTGGCGCAGTGGTTGAGAATCCACCTGCCAATGCAGGGGACACGGATTCGAGCCCTGGTCTGGGAAGATCCCACATGCCGTGGAGCAACTAGGCCTGTGAGCCACAACTACTGAGCCTGCACGTCTGGAGCCTGTGCCCCACAACAAGACAGGCCTGCACACCGTGATGAAGAGTGGCCCCCACTCACCGCAACTGGAGAAAGCCCTCACACAGAAACGAAGACCCAACACAGCCAAAAATAAATTAATTAATTAATAAAAAAAAAAAAAAGAAAATCAAGGTTCCTTTAAAAAAAAGAAAAAAAAACAAAGAAATCCAGTGTAGACACTGGAGTCCTTTAATTAAAGCATAAAACTAAAACAATACAACAGAATAAACATATCAAAATTTAATTTCTGAAATAAAAAGTAATTTGAATCTAACATAAGAAAATATGCACTATATGCCAGGGAAAATTTACTTAGTGTTGTCAACAGTGAGACACATTCTCATACATTAATAAACTTTTAATATAAAGCCTTCCCTGGATAACAGGCAAACAAACAAGAATACTTCCAAAGGGGAAAAAATATAAGACTGAGCACAGACTTCTCCACAATACCTAATTCAGTATCATAAGAGTAGGCCTAACAAAAAATCTTTAAGGAAAAAAAGTTCAGGGCTTCCCTGGTGGCACAGTGGTTGAGAATCTGCCTGCCAATGCAGGGGACATGGGTTCGAGCCCTGGTCTGGGAAGATCCCACATGCCGCGGAGCAACTGGGCCCGTGAGCCACAACTGCTGAGCCTGCGCGTCTGGAGCCTGTGCTCCGCAACAAGAGAGGCCGCGATAGTGAGAGGCCCGCGCACCGTGATGAAGAGTGGCCCCCACTTGCCACAACCAGAGAAAGCCCTCGCACAGAAACGAAGACCCAACACAGCCAAAAATTAATTAATTAATTAATTAATTTAAAAAAAAATCAGTTAGAAGACTAGTCAAAATTTTAGCTTGCCAGGGGTCCTTCCTGGCTTCACTGGGCTTTGGAAGGGGCAAAGTTTTCCAGCCTGAAAGAAATTAAAATGTCCTCTGCCAATCATCCTGGAAAGACTGAATTCCTGAGGGGGAGGGGAACCCCTAAGAGTATGTGTTATTCTGGTGTGAGAGGAAAAGCTTCCTCTCCTCTCCCATCGCTCTCAGTGACCGGGCTTCTTGGCTGCAGAGCCAGGTTCCTCAGGCAGTAAGCTGACCCTTCCACACAGTGGGAGATGGAGAAGGACACCAGAAGTACCTCTCTGGGGGCTGAGGACTGTGGATTCTAAGAGCAAGTGAAGCTAAAGGGTCCCTTTCCGTTTCTCATGCTTTTCATGGTCTTGTTAATATTATAGGAGTGTCTCAGCTCTGCTACAGTGAATTCTGGAAGGACCCACTGCCCATGCTTGGGGAATATGGTCCAGGCAAAAAGAGCAGGGGCGTGAGGGACACTCAGTCTCAAGACAGTGAGATGTTACCTTCCAAAGAAGAGCAGTGGTCCTTCCATGTGGAGAGGAACAGAGCTGCCATTTGAAGCCAGACAATAGGACTCCAAAGGCCTTAGTCTTCATCTCCATTCTCTACTGCTTCTAAAATTGGCAACGGTTGGATTTCCTATGGTCAAATGGAAAGTCAGCCATACTAAGAAAATCTGATCTGTCAAGGGAAGTGTGACATTATAGGCACGTGTCAGGGGCCAATAGAATAAAATGTGTCTCAGAGGAATGAAGTAACTGGCCCAACATTGGGAGAATCTGAGGCTGGTCTGTTGGACTTCAGTGCCCAGGCTCTTAATGACTGTGAAACATAATACCATCTCTGCCTCACTCACAGGCTTGTTGTAAGGATCAGACATGAGCGATCTTTCAAAAGCACTTGAATAGCTATAAAATGGGATGAAGATATATATGTTTATATTATATAGCTTTGGCATACTTGGCTTCGCTGTAGAGAAAGACAAGATACCTTAATCAAAATAGGTACAAGCCAGTCAGAAGGCAATTAAGTTTCTCCTCTTCCTGTCTTCTCGAGGATAGAAACCAATTTCAGTCCAAAACCACTCCTCGAAAGTCAGCAAATACATTCAAAGTCCATGCTTTTGCTGGTCCCTGCCTGAACTGCTCTATGCCCCAAGCCTCCTGGTTTCTCAAGATCATATTCACCTTATGAAACCTACTTCAAATATCACTTCCCCTGGGAATCTTTTCTCAGCTAACCAACCCCCCCCAACACACACACACCAGATACTTAATGGTCGTGCCAGCAGTTGATCACATTCATACCTCTAACTTCATGTAACGCGTTGTGCCTTCTCCCCACTCTGCCGGCCTGTGCTGTCCTTTCAGCACAGCCACAAGCCTTTTATTCTTCACTGAACAGCAAGGCTAGAGCAATGCTTAAAAACCTATTAGGCATTTAATAATGATTGAACATTATTGGTAGAACAATGACTTTTCCTAAACGATTGGAGCCTATGTCGTTCCCTGAAGGTTATTCAGATGGAAGAAACCATACACTGATCCTCTAAATTTTAAGATATAATAGCAAGTATTATACTGAGACTGAGATGGCCAAGCATGGGTTGAGTTTCTATTTCATTCAGGTTTCTAATTTCATTTTCGTTCATGTCAACTATTATAAACCATAGAATGACAGATGTTTGCTTTTGTTGGGAGGGAGGGTTGAGTAAATTGTTGACAAATCAGAGGCTAGTATATGAGATAAGAGAAGGCAGGTAGAAGTAGAAGAATATTTCAGGCAGGATATCAGTACTATGAGTTGGAAGAGGGCGAAAGCCAGGTAAGGGTGCCCCGAGCAGGTGAGTGTTCCGGAAGTGATGTGCAGTGGTACCGGGCAGAAGGCCTGGCTGTGCAGTCAGTGATAAGGGCTCTTCTGTCATGTCTTGCATTGTGCTACCACTGATAAAGGGTAGGCTGATGTTAAATACAGATCTAATCCAATCACCGCTGAAGACAGATTTACCAGAAGACAGATTAGAGTTTACAGGATATTTAAGAGACCAGTAATATGGTTTCTTAAGAAAAATACCATGAAATAGTTTAAAAGAAAAACTGAATATGCAGAATAATTCCAGGAATCGTGGAAGCTGAATGAAAGATGCCAAAAACTGAAATACATCATTTATCAGACTCCATTCTTTGATCTTTAAACCCCAAATTCTACATTCACTGAGATATTCCAGGAACATTTTAACCACAAATTCAAAATGTTTTGTCAATATTTTCTCATGATGTTTCATAAAGGACCTTTTCGGGAAGGAGCAAGATTTGTCGTCATGCTCATTTTACAGTTGTGGAAATAGCGAGTGCACAGTCACAAGGAGCTGGCCTGGGTCTCCGGGATCCACCAGTTTGGGTTGTATTTAGTTTAATTGTAACTGACCAGTCTGAGAAGTTTCTGTCTTCTTTCCAGGCACTATGCTGACTTTTCATAGGATCAGGATGAGGTCTAACGAATATACAGAATTGCAGATAGAGTGTGGAGAACTTGTGATTAAAATAATTCTCTGAACTCTCTGTTACTTGTAACAGAAAAGACAGATGATAAGACAAAAAAAAAATTCTAACCATTCTTGACGACCATGCGAAAGCCCTGTCACATCCCTCAATCATTTATGGTCCTTCTTCCTTTTTTCTCCATAGCATTTCATTTTAATGGGTTTATGGTGACTTACCTTTCTTTATATTATACTCATTGTAATTCTTGCCTAAATAGAGTACATGCTTGCTGATGAATTTACTTATCTCTGTGCACCATGTGTTGCTGAATAGAATTTTTTTTACATAGAAACTCCAAATATATTTTAATTATATCCTGGAATAAGCATTAAAGGATTTGATCCATCAACCATAAAACCGTTCCCAATTATGTTAATTCATAACAATTATTTCCTTAAAGAGTTGAAAAATGAAAATATTCCATAACTAATTCTCTTTATTAATTTATTTATTCATTCAGCAGATTTGATTTGCCATTTATAGGTACCAGCAGTGGAGATACAGTAGAGTACAAGGAATAAAATGTCCCTGCACTCCTAGCACATAAAGGGAAGGGAAAATAAACAAGTAAGCAAATAAGATAAATTCATATAATGATAAATGCTGTGAAGATAAAAATATAACAGGATAATATCATTGAAGGTGATTAGGTGAGTGGCTACTTTAGATGAAATGATGAGGAAAGGCTTCCATAATGAAGTGGTATTTGAGCTGAGATCTGAATGTGAAGAGAGCCTTGCAAACATGGGTGAGAGAGTGCTGTATGCATAAGGATTAGCAACTGCAAAGGTCCTGAGGCAGAAAATGTTCGAAGTACAGAAAGAAAGAAAGAAAGAAAGTCAATGAGGATTGAGGTCATTGTGCTCAGAGAAGTGTAATGTAAAATGATGTTGAAGACAGAAGTAGAACTGAAATCATGTAAAGCTTTATAGGCCATGATTAAATTAGGTTTTCTAGTTGTAACATAAACCATATGCTTTCTGCAAGACTTGAGTGCTATGCTCTATAGCATCTGGGTGGGTCCTGGTGACCAGTTCTCTCAAGTGGCATGCGGACAGACATGCTCTGTGTCACTTCCAGGTCAAAGTAGTAAAAAAGCGTGCCTTCTCCACCCTCTGTCTTCCCTCTTATGCTGGAAATAAAGGACTCTGAAGCCCTAAGCATGTCAGATGTACAAGATGAAATTAGCCCAAAAGAAAGCTTCTCATCAACCAGGAACACAGGTGCTAGACACTTACACGAGCAAAAAATAAACCTCTTGTTTTAAACCATCAAAATCATTGGATTTATTTGCTATAACAAATCACATAACCCAACTAATACAGATATGACGTGACTTACATTTCTAAACAACGACTCTGGTACCATGGGCGTAATAAACATAGGGCTCAAGTATAGAAGCTGGGCGGCCAGCAAGGAGGTTGTTGCAGGTGTCTTGATAAGCAATTATGCTCACTGGTTTCCGGAGTAGACATGAAGATGGAGAGAAGTGGGCCAATTCAAGATGTACCTTTTGAAATTAGACCCGTCAGAAGCTACTGAAGGGAGAGAAGGAAAGTAAGGAGTGCTGGGTCAGCAGTATAATGTTTTACTTTTGCTTTATTTCTCAAAAGAGGACTACAATTTTCATTTTTTTTTACTGGTGTGACAGGGAACAGTTATGCCCTGAAAAGGTCTTATAAAACAGGGGTCCCCAACCCCTGGGCCGTGGACTGGTAAAGGTCCGTGGCCTATTAAGAACCGGGCAGTATAGCAGGAGGTGAGTAGCCGGCTAGCAGGCAAAGCTTCATCTGTATTTACAGCCGCTCCCCATCGCTCGCATTACCTCCTGAGCTCCGCCTCCTGTCAGATCAGCGGGGGCATTAGTTTCTCATAGGTGTGCGAACCCTACAGTGTATTGCGCGTGTGAGGGATCTAGGCTGCGCGCTCCTTATGAGAATCTAATGCCTGATGATCTGAGGTGGAGCTGAGGCGATGCTAGCGCTGGAGAGTGGCTGCAAATACAGATTATCATTAGCAGAGAGGTATGACTGCACAGAGACCATAGTAAATCAATTGCTTGCAGACTCTTATCAAAACCCTATCAGCGAGTGGCAAGTGAAAACAAGCTCAGGGCTGCCACTAATTCTGCATTATGGTGAGTTGTATAATTATTTCATTATATATTACAATGTAGTAATAATAGAAATAAAGTGCACAATAAATGTAATGTGCTTGAGTCATCCCAAAGCCATCACCCCCCCAACCCGGTCCGTGGAAAAATGATCTTCCACAAAACCAGTCCCTGGTGCCAAAAAGGTTGGGGGCTGCTGTTATAAAACGCTTCCTTATTTGTTTGATTCATATTTACTAATCTTGGATGATTTATTGATAATGAAATTGAAATTAATTTGAAAATTGTTAACATAATGTAATCTTTTCAATAATGGCTTGTGCCTTGCCCTGAAGAAAGTACAACAGAAATTAGTCTCCTTTGGTTTGGAGAATATACTTCTATTTGTGTATCCTGAATTTATATTTATTTTCTTCAGTAACCCCATTATATAGCTGTCTCATTTTGAGCCAATTATTAATGCAATTTCCCAAATCTTTTTTTTCCATTGAACTACTTAGGAATAGTTCATCTGGAAGTAAGAGAAATCCAACTACAAGTTTATTTGTTTGTGTTACTTTTCCTTACATTAGAGATCCCAAGGTAGTCAATCCAGGATTGTTTTAAAAAACAAAGCCTTGTCTAATTCAAATTTATGAACCAGTGTTTTAGTTAAGTGTGCACCCATTTATTAGATTGATAACTTGAAAGTCCTAGGTAGGAAATGCAAAATCTAATAGTATTTTAGCCATTGTGAGAGGAGGGATATGAATTTTCAATAGGGAATCGGAAACAAAAACAGCATCATAAATGGTTCTGGGGCAAGAAAAAAATTATCAAAAAGAAAGGGGGGGAAATGACATATGCTAGTCTAGTCTATTTCTTTTTATCAGGAAAATAACATTTCCTGGAAGCTCCTCCCAGAAGTATTTCTGTCATATCTCATGGCCCAAAATGGATCTTATGGTCACTTATAATTGCAGAGAAGTCTGAGGAGGTAATGAATTTTAATTGAGTACATGATCATGCTGAACATAAATGATTATTTTTTAAGGAAAAAGGAGAGTGTATTAGTTAGGGTACAGTCTAAGGTGCTATAATGTAACGCTCTTGAACTATAGTGGTTTAACAGTCTAGAGTTAAGGGCTATTCTAAGGCTGGTCGGTATCTCTGCTGTCTTCTATAAGCCCCCACTTGAAGACCTGAGATTGCATTCTAGTTGCACCATTTCCCAGGCATCCGGAAAGGGAGAAGAGCCTAGAGGAGCACACATCCATTTATTTTAAGGGTAAATCCATGAAGGGTACCCATCCATTCTGTTACCAAATTATTGGCCAATACCTAGTCAGATGACCATTTGTAGCTGCAAGGGAGGCTGGAAATGTAGTGGTTAGCTTGGCATTCATGTGTCATGAAAGTGTATTCCTTTGGAAGAAGGAGAAAATGGGGATTGGGCAGGGCTGGGGAAGGTGCCACAGGAAGTTTTACCAGAGAAAGGATTGAAAGGTACGTTGAAACCAGATATCAGGAATTTATTTCTTTAAACAGTGCAAAGCCATGAAAACGTAAATGAGAGAACAGCATAATCTGAAACGTGTTTTGGAAGATTACCCTGGCAGCAGTGCAAGTGTTTGCTCCTTCGCGGAGCTGAAGTTGAGCAGGGTTCGTAACACTGCAATAGTCCGTATTGGAGGGGATGAGGGCTTCACTTGAGAGGATGAGGGCAGATGTGGGAGAAGCAGATGTAGCCACTCATTGTATATGAGGACAAGGGAGAGGATGGAGTGAATCAGATGAGCTAATCTCTATGACTGGGGGTTTGGTGCTGAAATTAACTGGAAGGTGGAAACACAGAAAGAAGAACATGTGTGAGGAAAAATGGCAAGTTTCGTTTTGAACTTAAGTTTGAGGTCTCTTTCAGCGAGGGGGGGTGCAGTAACTATGACGTATGACTAATAAAAATGAGCATTTTGTGCTCTGCAACAGTTTGTACTACAGATATTCTCATATTGTTCTGGGAAACTCTCCGAACTCAACATTTGGCTGCAGTCATTGTAAGCCCTTGAGAGTCATTCAGGAAATTCCATGCACGTATGACTCTGCTTTGAAAGTGCACACCTAGGAAAAGACAGGACGAGTTATGATGCACTTTGTAGAGTCAGGACTATGCTATGCTAACAATAGGCCTGAAGAACTCTGGAGTCCTCTAGGGACTTGCTCTAGGAAACCCCATGTGTGAGGCTAGATTTCAGGGGCCATACAGATGTAAGGGCTGATGTGAAACTCGTACCCAGCAGTACAGGATAGAATAAGAGGCAGCTAAAAAGAGAAAGAAAGAGAGAGAGGGGGGGAAAGAGAGAGAGACTGAGAAGAAGGAAGAAAGGAGGAAGGAAGCAAGGAAGGAGGGAGGGAGGGAAGGAGGGAGGGAGGGAGGGGGAGGGAGGGAAGGAAGAAGAGAGGGAGGGAGAAACCAAGAAAGAAGGATCAAAAAAGCCATCTGAGTCTCTAGGAACAGTAGATAGTTCTGTAATAATATGGCATCAAATGTCATTAAGTTAAAGATTCACAAATCATCAATAATTCCATCATAAGATGCCAGCCATTTGAGACTCTCCAAAGGCAGGGCCACTTAACCCATACATAAAAGCACCCCACAGTGGATGACTAACACTAGGGAAAACACATCTTCACTCCAATGTCTTCATACACCGTTTCTGACCACATCCCTCCTTACATGCCCTGATCTATCTTTTGGCCTCCCCTTCTTCCCTATTCCTTTCCAACGTAGCCATTTCTTGACTTCCGTTTCAGCTCATCCACGTCTGCTTTTGTCTGGTTTGCTGCATTTGGAGGACCTTGCTGAAACTGACCCGTGGCTGTGCTCTGAAACTGTTCTCTTAAAAAGTGCTCCCCCCAAAAAAAAAAAAAGTGCTCCCAAGGGCACCTGAGGAGTGGTCCTTCCAGCCCAGGCAGTACTGGCTTCCCACTTGTGCTTGAGTGCCAAGATGGAGACAGGTAGCACTGTGTACTTGGATGCCTGTGCACTTCAATTTTTAAGTTGTCACCTCTAAGTTTGGAACTAATTTTGTCAGTAAAATATTAGAGTCATATCATGTAGTTAGATTCATCACCAATAAGTCTGTGGGAGCATCCTTGGTCTATCTTATTCAACACATGTTGTAATAAACAGGGATCCAGGAATGGCATTGGGCAATGAGATTGCATTTATGAACAGACACAGCAGCTGCCCTCAAAGAGACCGTAATCCAGTAAGACAATAAAAACATCTATTACAATATACGATGTTAATTTCTACGATAGGAATTTGCACAGAGAGGTTTTCTCACCTCGTTGAATATATCTGTATCTATATCTATATCCATATCTATAGCTATAGCTATATCTATATCCCTAGAGTCTCACTTACCCAGATATCCCAGATACCCAGAGCCCATTAAAAATTCAGTCACCAATAAATTAGCTATATTAGTTATAATTGATTATAAAAACTTGATAAAGGAAAAAAGTCCAAACATGCCACTTTCCATTAACTATATTTATATTGGACATATGTATTTGCTAATAAAACATACATCATACTGCAGCAATGACTAAAACAGCAGTTTTCAACGTTTATCCAGGAAACTCTCTGGGCAGGGGCGGGAATCTCTCAATATGTTCCAGGAGGTTTGCAGGGTCAAAACTATTTTCATAATTATAGTAAGATTTTTTTTTATGTTTTCACTATCCTTCTCTCATTAACATTGAGAGAGGTTTCCCAGAGGCTACATGAGATGGGATAGTTCAGCAGACTGAATGCAGAAACACATACAAGACACTGACTATTAGCTTGACATTAAAGAGATTTTTCAAAAATATAAAACAATACCACTGGGCTTCCCTGGTGGCGCAGTGGTTGAGAATCTGCCTGCTAATGCAGGGGACATGGGTTTGAGCCCTGGTCTGGGAAGATCCCACGTGCCGCGGAGCAACTAGGCCCGTGAGCCACAACGACTGAGCCTGCGCGTCTGGAGCCTGTGCTCCGCAACAAGAGAGGCCGCGATAGTGAGAGGCCCGCGCACCGCGATGAAGAGTGGCCCCCGCTCGCCGCAACTAGAGAAAGCCCTCGCACAGAAACGAAGACCCAACACAGCCATAAATAAATAAATAAATAAAATTTTAAAAAAAATAAAACAATACTACTACATTTTCTCACTGCATTTTTGCTTTAGAAAATATGATTATTTTCCTGGAAATTCATTATTGATTTGAATAGGTAATATATTTATTTTTTAATGAATTAACAAATGAATACTTTAAATTTTTTCTCAGCTTCAATTTCTAATGGGTTAAATATTGGTAGCTATAACTCTGTCATCAAAAGTGATTTGGGGGGCTTCCCTGGTGGCGCAGTGGTTGAGAGTCTGCCTGCCAATGCAGGGGACACGGGTTCGAGCCCTGGTCTGGGAAGATCCCACGTGCCGCGGAGCAACTAGGCCCGGGAGCCACAATTACTGAACCTGCGCGTCTGGAGCCTGTGCTCCGCAACAAGAGAGGCCGCGATAGTGAGAGGCCCGCACACCGCGATGAAGAGTGGCCCCCGCTTGCCGCAACTAGAGAAAGCCCTCGCACAGAAACGAAGACCCAACATAGCCATAAATAAATAAAAATAAATAAATTTTTTTTAAAAAAAGTGATTTGGGATGCTCAATAATTTTTAAGCATATAGGCCCCTAGGAACAAACAGTTCGAGAAAGGCTGCCCCAGAGCGGCTCTCCGAATCGTGAGGAAGTACTCTGCTTTTCTTTCTTTCTTTTTTTTTTTAATAAATTTATTTATTTATTTATTTATTTATTTATTTATTTATTATTTATGGCTGTGTTGGGTCTTCGTTTCTGTGCGAGGGCTTTCTCCAGTTGCAGCAAGCGGGGGCCACTCTTCGTCGCGGTGCACGGGCCTCTCACTATCGTGGCCTCTCTTGTTGCGGAGCACAGGCTCCAGACGCGCAGGCTCAGTAATTGTGGCTCACGGGCCTAGTTGCTCCGCGGCACGTGGGATCTTCCCAGACCAGGGCTCGAACCCGTGTCCCCTGCATTGGCAGGCAGATTCTCAACCACTGCACCACCAGGGAAGCCCTCTGCTTTTCTAACAAAGATGAGAGCCAGGAATTTTGGAATAGGAAATAAAAATACATACCAGAGAATGGCACATAACATTGTTGAGCAAGGAAAGCATTGTTTTCACATGAGGGAAGGAGAGAGACTGAAATTATACATCTTCGTGGAAATCTGGAAGAGCTTCAAGGAGGAGGTGAGGACTAGATTTCATCTGACCCTCGGAAAATCAATATATATCCCCAGTTCATATCTACTTCCTGGGGAGCAAGAGTGCAACTTAACTTAAGAAGAGGCCAAAATATAAAGTTAGAAACAAATGGATATTCCTTTAAGTTCAGTAGTCAAAGGGCAAATAAGATGTCGATGCTGACCCAGCAGGCAAGGCCTCAGGGAGATGCTTTTTGATCTGAACAATAACGCTATTGTAATGAACACAATCGCTGCACATATTCTTTTCTCAATTTATGGGCACAGATTCCCTGGAGTCAAAGGGACTTCAGGGCATGCGTCAAGGGAATATCATAGCCTGGAGTGTGAGCATATATTAATCAAAACCTATTTTTCACGAAGGACTCTGCCTTTTAAAAAAAAATTATATCTCTTTACAATTGTATATTTCAAATTAAAAGCTTTATTCTCACATGTCTATAGTAAGAAGTGTTGCAAATTCTTTTGAAATGAAGCTCTGGATTGACACCATTCAGAGAAATGCTATATGCATCATCCCCATATCTGTCCTCAAGAAATCAATAAACAGAAACTGCTCTTACATGAGACAGACACTTCCTATAAAAGCCAAAATTATTTTAGCATCTAAATAATTATAGTTTATATTAAATGCCATCTTGCAGTTCAAATAGCACTTTAAGTCCAGGAAAAACTTGTACATGAATGTTCATAGCAAGTATATTTACAATAGCTAAAAACAGGAAATAATCTAAATGTCCATCAACAGGTGAATAGGTAAAATGTACAATCATACAGTGGAATACTACTCAGCAATAAAAAGAAATGAATCATGTTACAAAACAATAAATGAATCTCAGAATTGTCACACTGCTGCATGAAAGGAGCCAGATGCAAATAGTACAGGCCATATGATTTCATTTACCTAAATTACTAGAAAATACAAAGTAATCTGTAGCCACAAGAAAGCAGACTGGTGGTTTCAGGGCAGGGTAGGGAGTAAGGGAAGGAGAAGCAGGATGGATTGCAAAGGGATAAGGGGGCTCTTTCAGAGTGACGAAAACATTGTGTAATTTGATCGTGGCAATGATTTCACAGGTGTGTATGTTGTCAAAACTGGTCAAACTGCACACTTTAAATGGATCCAGTTTATTGGACATAAATTATACCTCAGTAAAGTTAATTTTTTAAATGTGCTGCAACAAAAATAACCCCATTTGATCATCTCCATAATCCTGTGACATAGTAGAGAAAATGGTGATCTTATTTTGTGAATGAGGAGACTGGAGATCAAGAGATGCATTGACTGGCCGTGGCTAGTAACTCTGGGGGCTTGAGGAAGGCAGGTGTAAAGAGTAGTAACTTTCAAACTTTTTCCTGTGACTTTTTGTTATTTTTGTCAAGTACAATAGCATGCAGACCCCCACTGTATAAAACAGGAACCGCTGGGCTGCTGTGATTGGAACGGAGATGGGTGTGAGTGTGGGTTGGAGGGGGGAGGGGTGCGTGGCAGATACCTTCTCAGGATCCTAGGACTTGGACCGCTTGAAAACCCTGAAGTGATGACACAGACATGGATGCTGAATCCAGAAGACCTTGCTTCGGACTTCTCTGTCATTTACGAGCTCGAAAGTCTATGTTTGCGCATGAAGTTGAATATAGTCACAGAATCAGTCACCTAGAATTTTTCAGTGCTTATGCCATTTACTTACTTAATGTTTCCTAAACTTCATTTGTTGTATTTTAGCTTCCTGGTAATTTACTTCTTAACAATGTAACAATATCTAGGTGTCTGATATTTTGGATACTCTCAAGAGTGCTGGGGGTGAAGATTTCATGCAATAACGTTCCATGAAACTACTTAGGAGAATTCATGAACATTTGGCCAATGGTGTTATATTAATGGCAGTAGGGAAATCACTAAGCAAGAACCTGAACCTTAACTTTGACTCCTATCTCTCCCACATCTAGTCAGTCACCCACTGATTTTCACTTGAGTAGTTCAACTTCTATTTATTTTCTCGGTCGCCACCATAATTCAGAACAACCAACATCCTTCTCCTTTATTTTATGATAGCAAAGGTCCAGCTTCAATCCCCATCCAATCTACTCCACACACTGCAGCTAAAATATTCCTTCCAAAGTGCAATCAACACCTGCCATTCCTCTGTATAAAGTCCTCTAGTGGATCCCCATTTCCTTTGGGAAAATGTCTAAATTCCTTCTTAGGGTTTACAAGGTCCTAATGAACTGGACTCTCCTTATCTCTCAGCAACATTTTTTACAACATGCAACCCTAAGCTCTACCCTTCAGCTGAATGAAACTTTTCCAGTTTTGCAAACACGTGACTTCTGGGTTTTCGAACATGCTCCTTCCCCCTCTCCCAGAATACTCTTCCTCCCTCCTATTCATCTGACACCCATTCCTGCCTCATCTCAGCTCTCACTTCTTTTGGAAGCCTTACCTCACGTCCTCCATCTTAGTCAGGCGATGAAGCCAAATTCTTGATCAGCAGGGTCCAAGTTCTCCTTTCATCAGCGTTTTTTTTATAGTATTACAATGAACTATTTGTGTACAGATTATCTCCCTCAGAGTGTAAACTCCTGGGCATGCTTACATCTTGCTTTTTCACCCTTTTCTTTCCAGTTTCTGGCATAGTCCCTGGCACAGAGTAAGCACTCAATAAACATTTCTTGAATGAACTGACTGAATAAGCCATCCTAACAAATGGCCAAAGCAGATGGCTCTAGACTGCTGGATGACAGCAGATTAAGGTAACATATTTGCTGCATGGCTTTCTTCCAAGACTATGGAAACAGAAAGTGAGTGTGGGTTCATGACTCAACGTCTCTTCTGACTGAATGTTACACGGCATGGCTGATCCAGATCCAAACCAAAAGTTTTAATCTCTGTAAGAAGAATATATCATTTTCCCCAAAATTATTCTTCCCTGGGCAAGAAGGGTTTTCTAGCATTTTAATCCATAAAGCACTTCCATGATTAAATTTAGATTTGCTGTGCAATGAGACTAATGCACCAAGGTGAAAGAGGAAAAATACTGGTAAGTTTTAAACATGTTAGGATAATTGGGCCCAACATGCGTAAATTGCTTTCAGATGAAAGGCTCTAAGCAATTGTTAAATTATAAACATTGAAAAAAAAAAAGTCCTCTGCATCCAATCTAGAGAAGAAAAGGTTTCCATTTGTACAGCAAATTAGAATCAGGTATTTCTGTAGGTCAGCAATTTCTTTTTTTTTAAGGCCAGGGAAGCTCTTCTGGCATTTGCTGCATGTGATTCAGAGATGGAAGGGCTTTGGTGACTGCGGAAGCCATTTCCGCCTCGCACTTGTCCACAGCAATTACATTGGAAAGGGTCCTAGACTTGTGGGGTGTGGGATGTGGGATAAATTTGGAGAAAGACCACAATATGTAAACAAAACCTGCCAGTTTTCCAAAATACCCAACCACAAGACTTCACATTTTGGCAGCTGAGAAAGAGTCAAATGTGCTTTATTCTGACAACAAATTTTATTCTCAGCGGGGAGAATTATGAATCCCAGTTAAAGCAAGAAGCAACTACCAATAACCAAAGTTAAAGAAATTTTAAAACATAGCCTATGTAGTGAAACGTAGCAAGCACGTGTTCTGAGACAATGTTAATCAAGAAACTGATGGCAATAATAGAATCTCTGAAGTGTGTGTTTTCAGAATCCTTTAGATTAAGAAATCCTACAGGAGAGTTATTTCTGAAGATAGATCATTAGCATTAAACTGCTTAGTTTATGTTGATAAAATCTTCTAACTGGCTGTATCATCAACTGAATAATAGTGTTTGAGTCTTGGATAAGATTTTATGACTACTTTTATGTTTACAAAGTCCTAAAAGGGTTATATTTTTATATCATTGTCACATGGCTTTGACTAACTAGCTCACTCTTCTAAGGCAATCAGAGAGTCAAAAATAGATAATCCACATCAAAACATTGTTGTATTTCCCCAGAATTTTAGTAGTTCTGCTGGTTCTGAGAAAACAACTAGTTTGAATCCCAAATGGTTTTAAACTTAAACCATATCCATTGTCAACTAGCATTTAAACAGGGCCAAGGGAGCTGTTCTTCTTCCCTGCCTTCTGGAAGGAAAGGACCTGCAGGCTTTCTCCCCTAGCCAGAGGTCTCCAGAGCTGGGTCTTATCAAGTCTGGAGATCCAAGGAAAGGTAAACAGCTTAGCTGCCTTTAGGAATGCTGATAACATTGCTTTGATCAGTTTCCAGCTGGCAAACAGGGTAAGCATGGACTAAGAGGTCCACAGTACCTTTGCTAAAGTCTGAGGTTCAGAAGTGGGGATGAGGTGGGCATGATAAACCCCGTGAAACAAGCATAGGGTGGGAGCAATTCCAGTTACTGTCTCAGAAGGGAGTTAGAAACTACAGATGAGGACCAAGTAGTAGAGATTTATTAAAATCCTGGAGTGATTAGAAGTAAAATGCCTTTTTTAAAAGGCATATTTATTCATCTATTCTTCCATTCATCCAAGAACTATTTGCTGAGTATTTACTAACTGCCCTTGTCTGCAATTAACTCTGCCTGGCACTGGGGATGTGACAGTCAATGAGAATGACAGACTCTACCTTCATGAAACTTCCAGTCTGGCAGGTGTGTAAATGTGCATGTATGTATGTGTGTGTGTGTGTGTATGTCTAGGTATAGAGATAGGGAGACATACAACTCAGAATTCACCCTTTTGAGCAGGAAATCCTAGAGAGTTGTCGAGGGAAGAGTGCACCTCGCTTCCCACTTTCCCACTGTAGAAGTTAATAGGAAGCCCTCATTCCTTTCCCATCTCCCAGCAGCCAGGACCAGACATGCTCTCTCCTAGGAATTTCAGCTTTGAGGGCACATGACAATGGCTCAGAAACAACTAGAAATTCTTCAAGAAGGTAGTGCCAGCAGAGTTCTGAGTCCAGCGGTGTGGCAGCAGCCTCAGTCAGCCTGGTGTGATCCGGCTCACCTTTCAGCTGCCCAGACTTGGGCTTCCTGCCAATTTTCCTTCCCTGAGTTTTCAGTAATCTTGTCA
Source organism: Balaenoptera musculus (assembly GCF_009873245.2). NCBI lineage: Eukaryota > Metazoa > Chordata > Mammalia > Artiodactyla > Balaenopteridae > Balaenoptera > Balaenoptera musculus. Next base: position 53,272,936 of record NC_045802.1, read on the forward strand.
ACCTCTCTCCTATATCTTGTAGTGCTCCAGTTGAACAGAGTTAGTGTCCGACGGTTGCCACCAAGAATAGATACTTGCAAAAGAGGAAACGTTAAATAAGTTTTGGCATTACTCATTAATTGCAAACACAATAAGTGTTATGAAGGAAAGGCGTATTGGTTTTTTTGTTTTTTTTGGATAGCGAGCAAAGAAGATATTTGAGAAGCCTGGGACCCTTACCACTTCTAGGCTGGAGGAAAAAGTCCTCCAAAGAACCAACAGAATGCTAGAAGTTACTGAAGGAGGGGAAATCCCTCGACCCGAGGCACAGGAAGAAAGAGTTGCACTGGGATCCAACATGGTCTAGGAAAACGAACTGCAGAAAGACCTCCGTAGGGTTTTGACATTCTGATTAGGGTAACCTTTGCTATTCATAAACAGCAATTCAAGAAGAGCCTCAGAAAAGATTTGTATTCCTCCCTGCACTTCAGACAATCCCTATATCCAAGTACTGACAGCTTTATGTCTCCTCCATTCACACCACGAGGGCCCAGTGCAAGGCCCCATCACCTCCACCCTTGACTGGTGTCCCAGGTTCTAGTGTTTCACCCTTCAGATCTTCTTTTTTAACATCCAGGTGATCACTCTAAAATACTATGTGATTATGTCAATTCTCTTTCTTAAAATCCTTCTGGACCACTCCATCAGCCCGTCACTTAAGGGATGAATTGCATGCTCTTTAAAAGCCCCCTCTAATGCGGCTATGTCCCCAGGCTCTTGCCTCTCACCACCTGCAACTTTGCCTTTTAGCAACATTGTACTGCGTGTAATTCTCCAAACATACCTGGTGGTTCCATTCCTTTGTGCCTTTGCTTACCTACTGGATTTTCTGGGCCTGAAATACCCTTTTCCCGGTCCCTTACTCCTCTGCCTGCCCCTAATTAATTCTAATTTATGCTTAATGAATGAGCTCAGATGTTATCTTTTTCTTCAGAAACTTTCCTGGAACCCCTTGGTTGGATGAAGAGCTGCTGTAGCACCTTGTATACATCTCTATCACAACACGTATCATGTTTTATTGACATTAACTTTTTATGTCTTGGTTTTACCCATTGTCTTAGCTTAGGCTGCTTTGACAAATTACCATAGACTGGGTGACTTAAACAACAAAAATTTATTTCTCACTGTTCTGGAGGCTGGGAAGTCCAACATCAAGGTACCAGCCAATTAGGTTCCTGATGAAAGCTCTCTCTCTGGTTTGCAGATGGCCGTCTTCTCCTTATATCCTCACATGGTAGAGGTAGACCATCTTTCTCATGCTCTTCTTGTAAGGGCACTAATCCCACTCATGAGGGCTTTACATCATGACCTAATTATTACCCAAAGGCCCCATCTCCAACATATGAATTTGGGAATGACACAAACATTCAGTCCATAACACCCAAAAAGTTTTGTGTCTGATTTATTTTCATATTCCCAATACCTAGAATAGCTCCAGCCAAACATTAGGCTCTTAAAATAATATGTTGTACTAATTTATGTATATAATGTTCTCAGTAACATCAGCTACTAAGTTATAACCTCTGGCTTTACTGAGGACCCTGACTTATTTAATATGAATTTTTAATGTTTCTCCAGGAACTGTCTCGTCCACCTTTCTCTTTGATAATTTTAAAAATCAATAGGATCTTCCTAGAAAAGTTAAAAGACAGGGTCGATGGAGAATATAGCAAGGCAAGAAAAAGAAATATGAGGGAGTAATGTTGCTGCAAAAAAAGATGAGTCACAGATGGAGACATTTGCAAAATGAAGAAGGAAAGAGCAGGAAATGAGAAGGCTTAATTATGGTGCATGATTCAACCACAGATTAGGCTGCTGTATCTTACTTCCAGTTTCCTTTACTTCTATTTAAACTGTATAAATCTGACTTCCTGAAGTAATCTATTTCTAGTAACATATATTCGGCCCAGACATGTATAATTCCTGTCATGGGCCACATCAACCTGTGAAAGACAAAAACCAGATTCCTGACAATGCTTGGCATGGGAGCCCGTCTTAATTCCCTGGGCCGCTCAGGAAATAAGCATGATTCTCTGGTAGAGGAGCGTGTCCCCAGCCAGCCTCAAGGTCCCAAGTGTATCAGCCTTTTTCCTCTCTGCACAAACTTCACCAGTAGTCCTTGATCTTTAACTGAGGATGAAGAAGGGTCAAAACGCTGAGAGCAGAAGTTTCGGGTGATAGACAATCCTTATTAACCCTCAATTCTATCACTTCCCAGTTTGTATGCCCTTGAGTTCATTAACTTCTCCAAGCTCAGTTTCCTCATCTCAGAGATAGGGACATAATGGTTTCTAACTTACAGGATTTTGGTGACAAGTAAATACTAATGTGTTTGTGCTGCGCTTAGCACTGTGCCAGGAATGCGGTGAGTGGATTCAGTAGATGATACATGCTTAAATTCCTTCCAGCTGAAAGGGATCCATTTGGGCCCATTATGACTCATTAGGTCATGTAACGTTACCCCAGATACCAATCGCCTCCTTCTGGGTCACCTCTGCTGTGTCTTCCAGGTAACCAGTTGTGCCTTAATCTTCTTCCTGGGAGCCGAGGACTTCAGTCTCTGTCCAGCAGCATCCCTGCCTCTCTGGAGCACTGGGGCAATCCTGGAAAATCCTTCTCTAAAGCATGCTGGACTCATGGTTACACGTTCAGCCTTTAAGAGTCTGGCTACGTCAATGTGTGCTGCCACATGGCTCAAATGTAGAAGCAAGTACTTAGCTGGTGAGTAAGGCTGACTGATTATTCATCCTCTATATCTTAATTTGTATTTGTGAATTTAGGGATTCTAGAACATCTCAAAATGTTTCCTTTACAGATGTCAAGGGTGTACCATATATGTAGATCCCAGGTCTCCAGGAAAAGCTCTATGCATCAACTAGAGACAGATATGTCTTAACTGAGTGCAGCTTGTAGGGTCCTATGTGAGATTTCCTCGAATGGGTTGTAGACCCACCCTTTGAGGCACAGCTCAAATGTCACCTCTTCTGTGAAGTCCTCTCTGATTTTTCTCAAAAAAAACACTTTCTCAAAAACACTTTCTCATAGTGTTTGCTGTTTCTTCTTCTATGCCTCCATAGCATTGTATGTGTCACCTATTGTAACATTTATCACTTTAGACTTGGTCTCCTTGACTAGCCATAGTTACTTGACAACAGAGATTCTCTCTTTATCTTTGTGTTCCTACTACTTACCTATTACAGTCTGGCATGCAGTTATCTCTCAATCATTTTTTCCCATAAGAATGTGTCAGTGAAAGCAGTACTCATTCTGTGCTGGCAGCTTTCCAAATCATATACCTATGGGATTGGGTTATACCTGCTGATTCCACTGCTCTGAAGGTGGGTAGATTGCCCTGCCCTGCCCCTGTTTTTGCTGTGGAGTGCTTCCCTGGGCTCCTCTCCTACCCTATAGGAGATTCCATCTAGTCTATTTAATACTCCTTGGATTCACATCTCCCAAGGTCTTGTTTCCTCTGGCAAAGTTTGCCCTGAGTTGTGACCTCTCCACGCCTCTTACTGTTGGTAGATACCACGGAAATCTAACCAACAGCCAAGCATATCTACCAAGACCGCCAGAGCAGGATTTATTATAGAGAAATTCTCAGAGCTGGGAGCAATAGTAGATGTGCCCTTCTCCCACTGCCTGCTGCACCCTGGAGCATTACACGGGGACTCCAGAGGTCTGGGTGTCAGTCTCCAGAAGAGGAACCTCAGACCTTTGAACTGAGTGACTGGGAAATACCAGCTCCTCCTCTGGCACAGTCATGGACTGAGATACACCAACAATATGATGGGTGGAACCTCAGCTCTGGCCCTGGCTCATCAGCCAAGCACTCAACGGTTACGGAAGCAAACATTTTGGGGTCCAAGCTGTGTGGTTGTAATATGGCTGGCTGGTTGCATGTTTTGTACATCTGCAGTGATGTCTGGGGTAGAACCAGCCCCTCTCCTGGCATAATCCATGGGATTGAGGTCACAGATTACATGATGTGCTGGATGGGTGACACTTGTCACCCCTTCAGCCCTCTATCAAGATCCATGGCCTGAATCACTCAGCTATAGCTGCTTTCATGTGGCTTTCCAGGAGGTAAGCCTGTAGGCAATTAGTACTGGATAAATTAAGTTCTGATTTTTCAACGGACTTAATCCTTATGTGGTCCTAACTCATTAGCATCTACAAGGCCTAAGTAAGATTAATGGATCAAATTCAACCAGATTGAATTACTTCTTAGAGAGAAAGTCAGTAACTCCTCTCTCTAAAATAAAAATGGTCATTAAGCCCATGAGGGCAGGAGCTCCGTCTAACACCCTAATGCATCCCTACTGCCTGCACAACTGCTTTTGTTGAGTGCATAAAAGAATGAGTTTTCAATTATGGGAATTAGACCTCATTCCTGTTTAACATCAAAGGAGATGCAAATGTGTTTATTATTTTCTGAAAGTGTGATCCGAACATAATAATAATAAAAGCTAGTTTTTAAAAGGGTCATCCTTTTCATAGCATACTTTTCTATTTACCCTGCTGTCACACAATACCCTAATACCTACTTTCTGCTGTATGATAATTTCCCTTAGGAAAAAAATGGTCGTAGGTTTGGTGAGAATTTAAGAAAGGAAAGGATTAAGAAGATGCTGCTTCACCCCAAAATTTATCTCCAAGCCCCAAATGGCTTTTTTAAGTACAGGAGCCTATAAGGGCCACTTTTCAGATGACCCACCGTAGCAACAGCATTTCTTTTAAAAGCTGCACATTAGAATTACCTAGAAATCCCACTTAAAAAGAGAGAGAGAGATTTAGACACTACTCCTCAAGAGTCTGATTTAATTGGTCTAACAATGCTACTCAAAGCCAGTCTGTGGACTGATTTTGATTGTTGTTTGTTTGTACAATAAGGTAAACACAGAAGTCAGGACTAAGTGTTCAGAAATGTTTATAGCAAGTTCCCAGGGTAATTTATATCTGTTGAATCTAATAAAAAACACATTAAGGATTGTATTTTCTATGTCTTATTTTTCGTGTTTCTTCATTTTTCTAGTAATGAAATTCATTTGCATTATGTTTGAAGCAATGCAATCCATAATGGAGTAAATGTTTAAAAATACCAAAATACACTGGCCCTTTACCTCAGTTTGCTCTTTATCTCTCTTTGTGCCTGTGTGTGTATCACTCTCTCTCTTTCACGCAAACACACACACACACACACGCACACACACACACACACACAATAGGAGGAGCAGCTGTGGGGACGCTAGGGGACAAGACTGAATTTTTAAAGGTGGATGGTAACTCTGGCTCTGTCTCCGACTCCCAATAAAAGCAAAAAGGAGTAATTATTCTGCCTATGACTAGACAAGTTACCTGATTATTTTCCAAGGGAAATTTGCCTCTAGTAATGGAAAAGACTGCACAGTTAAGTACCATCTCCCTGTGGCACTCTTCCCAGTAGGATTATCTATTGCTTTTTAATAGTCAGCTCAATCCAGCAGCTCTTTGACCCACAGAAGCATGAAGGACACTTTATTCTACCTTCTCCCAGCTCTAACCCTGATGTCAGATGTCCCAGATTTATAGGACATCAGAGAGAAGGAGAAGCAAGTAGGAGAGAAGGTAGGAGGGAAAAAAGAAAGAAGAAAGAAAAAAAAGAAAAAGAGAGAAGAAAAGAAACCAAGGAAGGAGAGAAAAAAAGAAGAGGACAGAAGGGCTGAAGACAGTCATCTCACAGAAACTGTTCCAAAGCATTAATTTAATGTTATAAGCTTTTTATTTCATGCCAGGCAAAGGTTGCATCAATCTGTATACAGCATTTTTAGGGTTTATATGTTCCCTTGCTCTGCATTTGATTTCTAGCAACGTTACCAGTTATACCCCAATATGGTGCTGTGATATTGTAATTTATACAAAAAATATATATTTGGTCATTCAGATGACCTAAATATATTTCATATATATTTGGTTTTGTCTATGATTCCTGGCTCACAGCTCCCAAAACTCTTGGAATCGCCAAGATGTTGAGACTAATAAAGGTGTCTTTTGTTATATTAATGAGGTGACTTTTGGCCTGCACCAAGAATGGGGGCTGGTTGTCAGTGGGGCCAGCCCTGTGATTAGAGAGTTGGAGTTCTCAGTCTTACCCCCTGACCTTGGGGAAGGGAGAGGGACTGGAGATTGAGTTCAATAGCCAATGGCCAATAATTTGATCAATGGTGCCTATGTAATGAAGCTTCCCTAAAAAACCAGAGGGACTGGTTTCAGAGAGCTTTTGGGTTGGTGAACATGTGGAGATTTGGGGAGGATGGTACCTGGAAAGGACATGGAAGCTCTGTACCCCTTCCCACGTACCTTGCCCATCTCTCTCATCTGGCTATTCCTGAGTTATATCCTTTTATAATAGACCAGTGATCTACTATGTAAAATGTTTTCTGAGTTCTGTGAGCCACTCTAGCAAATTAATCCAACCCAAGAAAGGAGGGGGTGGTGGGAACTTGGTTTATAGCTGGTTGGTCAGAAGTACAGGTAACAACCTGAACTTGTGATTGGGGTCTGAAGTCCAAGGAGGGGGTCATTGGGGCCCCAGTGTATGGCCGGTGGATGAGAAACACAGGTGACAATCTGGGCTTTGACTGGTGTCTGAAATGGGGAGGAGGTGCAATCTTGTAGAACAGAACTCTTACCTTGTGGAATCTGACACTTTCTCTGGGTAGATCGGGTCAGAATTGGGTTGGATTGCAGGACACCCAGCGACTGTCCAGAGCATTGTTTGTCCGTCTGTGTCAGGGGGGGCCACACACATATGTTGAAAGGATTAGAGGAAAGTTCATGGAACTGGGAACCAAAAGCCTTGAGTGCCAGTCTCGCTTCTGCCATTAACCAGCTGGGTGGGAATGCTGCCAAGTCTTGTGAACTCTAGTTTCTTTATCAGAAGATTAAAGAGTGTGACTTGACTCTTTCTAAGTTTCATGCTAGAATTGTACTTTGTTAAAAGCTTTCACTTGCTTATATTTTTTCTTAATTTACTTATTTAAAAAGATTAAAACCTAATAGCTACCTTTTGCCTTTGGTTATTTAGGATGAGGCAGAAGTGAGGAGATTCTTTTGTTATTTGTTTTGTTTTCTGCACATGATTTTGGTTCTGGGCTCATAAATATATTGCATCTCAAATCCTACTTCTAGTGCACATATGAGAATATGTGTGTAAAGCAGCTAGCTAGTGAATAGTCTGCAGTAAGTGGGAGCTGTATTTATTACTGCAATAATTAAAATATGTATTCATCTAAGAAATATGGGTTTATAAATGAAAACCGTATATTAGATGTCTATTTTCCACCTTTACTTTATTCTTTATTCCATTCAGTAACTGCAAGGCTGAATGATGGTAGAGATTGTAATAATTTGGAAGGTCCCTCTGTGGTTAGAATTTTCAAGGGTTGCTTGTGGAAAAGAATATTTTCACAGTGATCTTCCCATTAATCTTTTAAAATTGTTCAAATACTAAATATTATTCCCATTTACTGTCTGATCAAGCACACATTAGCACTCTGTCCACTGTTCAAAAAGAAACCAGTCCATTAGCTGTCTTAAAAGCATTTGGGAGTAGAAAAAACTTTTCTTTCCTGAGAAAAAAAAATCCTCCAAAGACAAAAGCAGAATCTTTACAGTGTTATAATGAAGAATGTTTCTCTTTTTCTGGTTTCTAATACCATTCTCCAATAAAAAGAACCAGGACTCATTAGAAAATTGATTCTGGGGCTGGGATAGGAAATATACAAGATGAGCCTAGAGTATCTTGTGGTACCAGAAAGTAAGGAAGTACTCAAACAGTGAAAATTAAGGACGTTTCAAAGAACACAGAAGCCAACTTGGAAGGGCTCCCAATGGCCAAAACTATAACAATGAGAGCAACAAAAGACATAGCATTAGATAACCCACCCAAAGTATATAGACTAGCATATATATACAATCCATTTAAATAAATAAATGGGGGAGAAAAGATACATTTTTCTTACAGAAGGATTCCAGGAAAATATATGTAGATATTCCCTCCTCCAGGAGAGGGAGTTTAATTTTCTTCCATCCCCACTCCCATCCCCTCAAGTGTTGGCTGGATTTAATGACTCGCTAATTGAATAGACTATAGAAAGGGAAAAATAATAACTTTGCAATGGAGAAACCTGGCAAACGCTGCCTTAACCAAGTGATCAAGGTTATCATCAGCAGTGATATGGCACTTTGATGTCACATATTCTCTGATAAAATGTTATGAGAAGGGTATTTCACTTCCATGATATTCTTCTTAAAACCTATAACCGCAGTCTAACTATGACAAAACAACAGACAAACCAACCTTGAACAGTCTACAAAACACCTACCCAGTTTTGCTCAAAAATGTCAAGGTCATTAAAAACAAGGAAAGTCTGAGCAACTGTCACAGCCAAAAGGAGCCTGAGGAGACATGAGGACTAAATGTAACGTATCCTGGATGAGATCCTAAAATAGTCAAAAGGACTTTAGGGAAAAACAAGTGAAATCAAATCAAGTGTGGAGTTTAGTTAATAGTAACATATGACTATTGGGTCCTTAGTTGTAGTAAATGTGCCACAGTAATGTAAGACGATAACAATGGAGACCTTCAAGATGGCAGAGGAGTAAGAAGTGGAGATCACCTTCCTCTCCACAAATACATCAAAACTACATCTACATGTGGAACAACTCCTACAGAACACCTGCTGAACGCTGGCAGAAGACCTCAGACTTACCAAAAGCAAGAAAATCCCCACGTACATGGCTGTGTGGCTGACAGGGTCTTGGTGCTCCAGCCGGGTGTCAGACCTGAGCTTCTGAGATACGAGAGCCGAGTTCAGGGCATTGCTCCACCAGAGACCTCCCAGCCCCACATAATATCAAACAGCGAAAGCTCTCTAAGAGATCTCCATCTCAATGCTGAGACACAGCTCCACTCAATGATCAGCAAGCTACGGTGCTGGACACCCCATGCCAAACAACTAGCAAGACAGGAAAACAACCCCACCCATTAGCAGAGACGCTGCCTAAAATCATAATAAGTTCACAGACACCCCAAAACACACCACCGGACGTGGACCTGCCCACCAGAAAGACAAGATCCAGCCTCATCCCCCAGAACACAGGTACCAGTCCCCTCCACCAGGAAGCCTACACAACCCACTGAATCAACTTTACCCACTGGGGGCAGACACCAAAAGCAACGGGAACTACAAACCAGCAGCCTGAGAAAAGGAGACCTCAAACACAGTAAGTTAAGCAAAATGAGATGAAAGAGAAATACACAGCAGATGAAGCAGCAAGGTAAAAACCCACCAGACCGAACAAATGAAGAGGAAATAGGCAGTCTACCTGAAAAAGAATTCAGAGTAATGATAGTAAAGAGGATCCAAAATCTTGGAAATAGAAGAGAGATATACAAGAAAAGTTTAACAAGGACCTAGAAGAACTAAAGAACAAACAAACAATGATGAACAACACAATAAATGAAATTAAAAATTCTCTAAAAAGAATCAATAGCAGAATAACTGAGGCAGAAGAATGGATAAGTGACCTGAAAGATAAAATAGTGGAAATAACTACTACAGAGCAGAATAAAGAAAAAAGAATGAAAAGAATTGTAGACGGTCTCAGAGACCTCTGGGACAATATTAAACCCACCAATATTCGAATTATGGGGGTCCCAAGAGAAGAAGAGAAAATAAAAGGGACTGAGAAAGTATTTGAAGAGATTATAGTTGAAAACTTCCCTAATATGGGAAAGGAAATAAGCAGTCAAGTCCAGGAAGTGCAGACAGTCCCATACAGGATAAATCCAAGGAGAAACACGCCAAGACACATATTAATCAAACTATCAAAAAGTAAATACAAATATTACAAGCAGCAAGAGAAAATCAACAAATAACATACAAGGGAATCCCCATAAGGTTAACAGCCGATCTTTCAGCAGAAACTCTGCAAGCCAGAAGGGTGTGGCAGGACATATTTAAAGTGATGCAAGGGAAACACCTACAACCAAGATTACTCTACCCAGCAAGGATCTCATTCAGATTCGATGGAGAAATTAAAACCTTTACAGACAAGCAAAAGCTAAGAGAATTCAGCACCACTGAACCGGCTTTACAGCAAATGCTAAAGGAACTTCTCTAGGCAGGAAACACAGAAGAAGGAAAAGACCTACAATAACAAACCCAAAACAATTAAGAAAATGGTAATAGGAACATACATATCGATAATTACCTTAAATGTAAAAGGATTAAATGCTCCAACCAAAAGACATAGACTGGCTGAATGGATACAAAAGCAAGACCCGTATATATGCTGTCTGCAAGATACCCACTTCAGACCTCAAAAAATCTACAAACAATAATTGCTGGAGAGGGTGTGGAGAAAAGGGAACCCTCTTGCACTGTTGGTGGGAATGTAAATTGATACAGCCACTATGGAGAACAGTATGGAGGTTCCTTAAAAAACTAAAAATAGAACTACTATATGACCCAGCAATCCCACTACTGGGCATATACCCTGAGAAAACCATAATTCAAAAAGAGTCATGTACCACAATGTTCATTGCAGCTCTATTTACAATAGCCAGGACATGGAAGCACCCTAAGTGTCCATCGACAGATGAATGGATAAAGGAGATGTGGCACATATATATAATGGAATATTGTTCAGCCATAAAAAGAAACGAAATTGAGTTATTTGTAGTGAGGTGTATGGACCTAGAGTCAGTCATACAGAGTGAAGTAAGTCAGAAAGAGAAAAACAAATACCATATGCTAACACATATATATGGAATCTAAAAAAAAAAGAAGAAATGGTTCTGAAGAACCTAGGGGCAGGACAGGAATAAAGATGCAGACGTAGAGAATGGACTTGAGGACATGGGGAGGGGGAAGGGTAAGCTGGGACGAAGTGAGAGAGTGGCATGGACATATATACACTACCAAATGTAAAATAGACAGCTAGTGGGAAGCAGCCGCATAGCACAGGGGGATCAGCTCGGAGCTCTCTGACCACCTAGAGGGGTGGGATAGGGAGGGTGGGAGGGAGATGCAAGAGGGAGGAGATATGGGGATATAGGTATACATATAGCTGATTCACTTTGTTATAAAGCAGAAACTAACACACCATTGTAAAGCAATTATACTCCAATTAAGATGTTAAAAAAAAAAAGGTGATAACAACAGGGGAAACTTAGTGAAGGGTATACGGGCATTGCCTTTTTAACATTTCTGTAGATCTAAAACTATTGTAAAGTAGAGTTTATTTACATGTTTCTCAAAAAGTGAATGCTCCTTGATAGTTTTTTTTTTTTAAGATTTGTTTTTGATGTGGACCATTTTTAAAGTCTTTATTGAATTTGTTACAAAATTGCTTCTGTTTCGGTTTTTTGGCCACAAGGCATGTGGGATCTTAGCTCCCCAATCAGGGATCGAATCCGCACCCCCTGTATTGGAAGGCAAAGTCTTAACCACTGGACTGCCAGGGAAGTCCCTCCTTGATAGTTTATGTAGAGGTGTTTACAACCATTCGACTGAAAGCAGGCGAGAACACAGCACCTAAAACAGGGCCTGGCCAACACTATGCAGTCGACAATCTCTGTTAAATAAATTTCATGGCTGTAAAATACTTATAGATCATGTAGGCTATTTATTAGCAATTAAAAAGAGTTTTGAAAAAATCTTTAAATTTTAAGGCTGTGGGAGAAATTACTCAAAAGCAGGGAAAACAATGTTTTTATTTACTTAAAGTTTCCAAAAGATATTCAAACCAGAGATAATTTTTTAAAAGTTGCAGAGGAGGTGGCCTATGTAATCCATAAGTGAGCTGCCCAGCCAAACGACAACATTGCTGTGCAGGAAAAGGGAGAGGGTCTGATTAAAGGGTCTCACATGTTTCTTATGTGAACTTTAAAACTTGATACCATTTCCCCTTCTGCCTTTTGTTTGTTGCTGTGATCTCTCTCTCTCTCTATATATATATATATTTCTTCTTCTTCTTCTTTTTCTGTGACCTTTCTCACATTTCATTTTTCTTCTTTCTTACTCCTTTGATTATGTTCTTTTTTTCTCCCTTAACCTGGCAGCCCCAGGCTGATGGTTGATTCACTTTCATGTGATCAGCTCAGCCCCTTTCTCCTGTTCTTGGCACCTGGCTTCCTGCTTTTCCATTGTTTCCATTTTTTTTTTAGGGACCCTTACGTTCACTTATAAACTACCCTGTGACTCATTCTTCATTCTGTCATCTACATCTGAAAACAGACACTTCTCATCAGGTTTGTTAATTTACAAATCTGGAAAACACTGTTGACTTAGGTAGCAGAACTTATTTTCCCATGAATGAAATGACGTAAAACCAGTGTTGTCCTCATTTAAAAGATACTCAAAGCAGAATCATGTAGGAGAAAAATACTCAGCCAAACATTTTTATTCTTTGCTTTGAAATATATTTTTCAAACCTTCATCAATTTCGATATCATTTTTATTGCCCAAGGAATCAGAAAACTTGGTTTCTGGTCTCCTACCTGGGGGACTCTGGACAAGTCATTTAATCCTTCAAGTCTCCATGTGTCTCGCTGTAAAATGGAAATAATCTATAACCCTTTACATAACCAGAGAGACAGCCAAACCCAGTCATGGCTAGATGACCCTTCCAGATATAAAATCTATGATTCTAAGTTTGAATCAGTATTTGAGGGGCAACTTCTATGCACACTTCACTTTGCAAAGCAGTGAAATTGGAGATGCCATTGAGAGTAGTAGAGTCTGAGAGAAGGATTTAACAGGCAGGGAGCGGTAACCAGGAGAAAGGAGAGAGATGCCCTGAGTTTTCCCTGTGCTTTTCTCTCTAAGATCAAGCACACCAATAACATACTAGTTCAAGTGGGGATGAGGCTGACCTGCCAGTTACTCTATAGACAAATGTAATCATAACCCTCTGAATCTACTAATGAGAATCCCCAATCGTACCTCCATGTTGATTAGTAATTTATATGTTTGAGTCAGATTTTTAAAGAAGACCAAGTGCGTAATCAGATGACAAGTACAAATTCAGTTTTGGTCATGCAGTTTATATTACTACTAAGACATAAGTCTAAACAAAATATTCAGAGAACCATTTACTGATTACATTGCTATTTGTACAATAAAGTGATATCTCCTCTCTCTTATTCTCACACCCTCCCTCCCACCCCAAGCAGCTCTGAGACTGCATGGATGGTAGTTAAAATTTCCCAATCTGCGGTTATCCGCTTTTTTTTGTTTTTTGGTTTTTTTTGTAAACCAACTATATAGTCAGCCAGTGTTTTTGGTGATCTGTCTTATTCTCAAATAAAATGATAATTTCTTACATATCTTTATCTTGGATAGTAAAGCATAGAGCTCACAGTTGATAAAGTAGAACAGTGGGGAATTTTCACAAGGTCATGATTTCATTTGTGTGCACAAAGTGACCATTTCATTCTCCTACTGCCTAGGCATATTTCTTTCCTCAAAGGAGAAATGATAATACATTGCTTCCCCTTATTGGACTTACTCTTAACTATTATTTGATTCAGTCCTCATACTAACCCTGTGATGGGTAGAACAATGCTATTAACATGAGGGAATAGAATAAGAATTTTATATAGAAGTAAGTGATTGGTGAAAAATTGAAACCAATATGAATACTTAAAATTAAGGTAGTCCACAGATCAAGATAATCCATCCACTGGAATACTACAAGGTCATTAAATAGCATTTCCATAGAAATATACTTGTGACTAATGTATATATTGATATAGGAAGTTTCAATACATTGTTATAAAAGTATGTGTTCAGTATGATCTATTTTTAAAATATGCATTGACGTGTAGATATTTATGCCTAGAAATAAATATTTGGAAAAGTATAATGCGAGATGAGTCAATATGGCAAATTGATTAAGACCATGAATCTGCAGTGAAATAAACTGAATTATAATTTTCTGAATTTACCACATAATCATTGACTATATAATTTTGAATCAGTTACTTGTTCACCCTAAGCCTGTGTCCTATTCTATAAAATAGGGATAAAAGTTAGATACTTCCCTAGGTTAATACCATGGGGATCAAGTGAGATAATGCTTGTGAAACCTTAAGTCTCATTTTCTGCACATAGAAGTTATTCAATAAACTTGCGATGTTAACGTATATCCCTGGGTCACCAATTATGGATGATTTTGATATCATTTTCCTTCTATGAATTTTCTTATTCCTTAAAATGATTTTAAAACTTTTATTTTATCTTGTTTTGATTTTGAAGAACCCAACCAGAATGAGAAATGTGTCTCTTGGATCTGAGTATGGTCTTATTTCCATGTCATTCTGTATCATTTGACTACAAATGTGATCGGGGATCTGGGCAGTGATTAAGAGCTTGGGCTCTGGAGACAGCCTAACTAGGCTTTAATCATGGCTCTATAATTCTATCTGAGCAAACTTGGGCATATTATTTAACCCCTCTAGGCCTCAGTTTGCTTATCTTTAAGATGGGGATACTAGTAACTATATCAGATAATTATTGTGAGGATTGAATGAGATAAGGCATATAAAGTGTTCAGCTGAGTGCTTGGCATATAATACAAATTCGGTCAATGTTACCATTATTACAGTATTTATCTGGGTCCATGGATAGACCATGGTAATCTGTGAGCCTTCTGAAATTCTAGGTAGAATTTTGTGTGTGTGATTCCATTTATATATATTGCATATTTAGAGGTCAAAGGTCAAGATTCAATGGTTTCTCAAAATGTTCCATGCACTCAAAATAGACAAAGAACAATTGATCTAAACAGTAATAGCCACAGAGCAACGGGGATGATTCTCCCTTCATCTGGGGATATTCAAGTGTCACTACATTAGATAGCGCTCAAAAAAATTTTCCAGTGGAAATTTAATCAAAAGGACATAGAAACAAAAAAAAACCCCAACTCATTATTTAATCTTTGCATCATCCCAGATACTCATAGGATCTGGGCAGATGTGTCTGTGCAGACTTGCACGCCTCCCTCCAGGGCTCTGCATTTCCTGTTCCTGATGGTCTGCCTCTCCCTGTTCAGGGGGTTTCCTTTGGCAGCAATCTCTGCAGCGTGCACAGAGGTCTTAAGGGTTTCCAGAACCCCTGCCTGGGGAAGATTTATGTAATTTCAAATATTATGTAATTCAGGGTTAAAATAGCTTACATGACGATTCCAAACTCTTTCTCAAATCTGCTGAGTCTACATTTGAGTACTGTAACCTTATTTTAGCCATTGGTAAGAAAAAAACAAATAATAATCTGTGGCTGATATAGCTCTTCATCTCTGAACTAGATGCTTCCTTAGGTCCCTGCTGCTGAGCTCGTCTTGATTTTCACAAGGATGTGCTTAAAAGCAGGGGTTAGGAAGCATTCTAGATATTTAGGTAATCTGGACATGATTGAGTATTTGTACTCATATTTGTACTCATGAGCATTTCTATATTTACTTTTCTTAAAGTCCAAACTCCAAAGCATTTATTAGGAAACCTCTCCACCTTATCCCTTGCCACTGAGCCACATTCTGGTCCCCAGTGACCACAACTCCCACCTGCAAACCCCCAACTCTGCGAGTCTTTAATATTCTTTAGGCTCTTTCTTGCTTCTGAGTTTTTATGAGTATTTAGTCTGCTTACAATACTTTTTGTCCCTTTCACTCTCCCTCATTCCAAAACAAAGCAGTGACTCCTGTTTATTCACAGGTCTCCACTAAGATGCCACTTCCTCGAGAAAGCTTTGTCACCCCCAAGCACAGATTCTGTGACTCTCCTATGTTTCCTGGTAACACATCATGTCTCTTGGGCCTCCTCATGCTGTATTGAAATGTCCTCTCTCCCTGTCTGGATCCACACTAGCCTGTGAACAATGTCAGTGGGGTCAGTGTCTAGGACATAGTTGTATCTGCACCTAACACAGCACCTTGCACCATATCAGGCATCCAAGAACTAGTTGTCATTCTTTTTAGCTGTTTGTTCTCCATTGTTTCTGTGCTGGATAATAACATTTCTAGTGGAGAAAGGAAAAAGAGAGAGAAAGAGAGAGAGGCGAGGAGAGGAGAGGGGAGGAGAGGAAGAGAAGGTGGGAGGGAGAGAGGGAGGGAGGGACGGGGTAAAGTTGGTTATGTATGGGATGATTTTGCCAGCGGTATAATTCCTTTTTTGAAATATTAGGTATTAGCTCCATTAAACTGCACTGAAACTGTTTCAATGGAAGAATTAGGTACCATTATTCATCTTTCGTTCTTATATATAGGAACATGTTTCTATAACTAGATATACTGGTTATATTGAATATAATAGACTCTCAAAATACAAATGATCAGATAAATCATGTGGATGAATTATTATATATTTGTATATATATAGATGCCAAACTATTGTATGATATATTTGAAGAATAGATGGATATTTCTTCTCCATTGAGAATTCTTTTGAAGAGTCTGTACTGTACACAAATGTGTATATACATATAATTTTTTACAGCTGTCTCATATTTGAAAGTGAAGCCCTTTCCTTTCAGAATTAGACATCTATTCAAGACAGACAACTGTTTTTAATGGTAACAGATTTTGGAGTTATTTTGAAGCTCTATTAATTCATTATTGATGCATGACTTGTGAGAAACTACTATACAAGATTGTTGAAAACGTCAAATGTCTATTTCCAAGCATAGGCTTCAGAGAACAGAGCACCACTTTTATTACTGATGGCACTTCCATTCATCACTGAGACTTTTAAGGTGTCTTTTGAGAAAATCTATGGGTCTTGGACGTGTACTCTTTTATTAGAGAATTAAAAACGGGGGATGTAATAAGCCAGTTAACAGTTCTAGAATTGGAGAAATCGTGAAGAAGTGTAATTTTCATCCCTCTTTGGCAGACTTTTAGCATCTCTCCCCAGTCCTCAGGGCCTGTTGCTGCTCCCTCCAGCCCTGCACCTAAGGCCAGCTCCCGCTTGCCATCCTGATACACTTCCCCAATACACTCACTCTCTGCAGCCCATCTCCTCGGCATCAAGGCTAATGCCACACAAGCTGCCACTCCTACCTGCCACTCTTTTTTTTTTTTAATTTATTTTATTGAAGTATGGTTGATTTCGAATGTTAATTTCTGCTGTACAGAAAAGTGATTCAGTTATACATATATATGCATTCTTTTTCATGTTCTTTTCCACTATGGTTTCTAACAGCATATTGAATATAGTTCCCTGTGCTATACAGTAGGACCTCGTTGTTTATCCATTCTACATATAATGGTTTGCATCTGCTAATCCCCAACTCCCAATCCATCCCTTCCCCACCCCCTTTCCCCCTTGGTAACCACAAGTCTGTTCTCTATGTGTGTGAATCTGTTTCTGTTTCGTGGATAAGTTCATTTGTGTCATATTTTAGATTCCACATACAAGTGATATCATACGGTATTTGTCTTTCTCTGTCTGACTTACTTCACTTAGTATGATGATCTTTAGGTCCATCCATGTTGCTGCAAATGGCATTATTTCATTCTTTTTTTATAGTTGAGTAATATTTCATTTTATATATATATATATACACATATATATATATATATATACACACACATATATATATATACACACACACACACCCCACATTATCTTTATCCATTCATCTGTTGATGAACATTTAGGTTGTTTCCGTGTCTTGGCTATTGTTAATAGTGCTGCAGTGAACATCGGGGTACATATATCTTTTTGAATTTTAGTTTTGTCTGGATATATGGCCAGGAATGGGATTGCTGGATCATATTGCAGCTCTATTTTTAGTTTTTTGAGTAACCTCCATACTGTTTTCCATAGTTGCTACAGGCCACTCTTGACTTCTGCAGTGAAATTTACTGCCGACACTGATAGAGAGTGTCCAGGAGGGTCACAATCTCCTTGGTTCCTGCCACAGCAGTAAAGCTTAGAGAGATTACGGGAATGAGACAGAAACGGGCCTTACTTATTGGGAGCACCCAATAAGTGCACCTGGCACCCCAGATTTGTTCTCTGTGTGTCTTCCTTCTTCTTTTTACTCCTGTATTTTCTCTAGGTTTCTACTGTTCCCTTGAACTTCAGGCCACTAGTGTTTGTGTCCTCTGTTTCCTGTCTGTCCTCTTTCCTTATCTCTGGCCACATTGGATATTTGCATTTGTCTCTTCTCTTCTTGTCTTTTGGTTCCTGTTCCATGGCCTTAAGCCAACATCTGGACTTGACATCTCAACCCTGGAGTCACACCTTGGCTAGCAGTATCTGAGCCTTGTCTCAGGCTCGACAACTTCCGTTTCTGTTCTATTTTCCCTGTTACCAGCATTATTAGGGTTGACTCCTTGCCCTCTAATCCGCACGGTTCACATTAGGCCAAATAAATCAATGACCTGATATTTTTAATATTTTCATGTGATAATGCTTCAGTGCTGACCTCCAACATAGTATCATGCTTATTTCCAGGAAATCAATGGTGTTTTGCCATAAACAAATGATTGGTATGAAAAAATTTGTTGTCTCTTTCTATACTGCATGTAGGGACGAAGAGCCATTGCTAGAAAGGAAATGGTTTACAGTGGAGAAAAATGTGACTCAGAGGCAGGACAAAGACTTGATCCCTGATTCTTTTTTTCAGAGCAGGGCATCAATTTATGGAAATGGGAGCGACATTATTCCATTTTCCCCACATCCCTGTGAGAGTATTACAAATCACTATTTGTACATTATTGCTGATGGCCAGAGTTGGAACACTTTTGCCCTCATCTGTAGCTTGTTTTGTTTTATCTCTATAAAAATGTATAAACTGAATTTTGGTAAGTAGAAATATGTCTATATTGAAACTCTATTTCTATTAGCCATGCGGATATTGTTTTAGCCACAGTCCTAACAAGTTTGGCTATTTGAATCCTCATTAATAGTTTAGAAGTAACAAATAGGAAGTGGAAACAGTATAACAAATAAGCATGTTGAAATGTGGAAGCAGGCAGCTCAAACAGCCTGGCTTGGGGGAAGGGATGCAGAAAAAAATGGATAGAATTTGGGGGTCATTTTATATGAAGATGAAATAATCTATTATGTTTCTCAAAAGACAATGAAGGCATCAAAGCATTGCAGGGCAATTCAATAACTGAGATTAAATTAGGTTCATTCTCTCTTTGAAGACACAGATGAGTTTGCAATGTGTTTGAGACTGTTTCCAGCCCAAATCCCTCCTCCACCCTGCAACCAGAGTCCCATTTCTAAGACACAAATGTCATCCTGTCATTTCCCTGATTAGAACCCTTCAAAGGTTCCCTTTGCCTGAAGGATAATAATCTAAACCTCTTAGCCTTATGTTCAAAGCTCTTCACAGTCGGACTGTAATTTATATTTCTTAGCTGGGCCTTTACCACTTCTCCACAAGGCATAGCTTACTATATGCTGCATTTAAGACATAGAGAAGGCCATGGAAATAATAATCATAATACTTCACATTCGTTATTACTTACTGTTTGCTATTTCCAAGTATAAGGTTAAGAACTTTTGAACACTATCTTACTTATATATATAAAAAAAAGAATATTGCTTGCTTTATAGATTAGGAAACTGAAGCTCAAGTAAAGGTTAACTAATACATACAAGATTTTACAGGCAGTAAGTAGCCAAGGTCAACGTTAAGCCAAGGAGTCTGATTCCTAGTAGGTAGTAGCCTCAGGCTTTTGCCTAAGAACCCCATGGACACCTGTGGTTATCCCCTTATGAAAGGATGGCTTCTACTTTGCCATCCGTGTAAGTCAGGATTTCCAAAAAACCCAAAATATTTCAATAGGAGAGATTAAGATTATTTCCGCATGTTGCTCAGTAAAATTTAAAATTCAAAGATGCACTGGGTAAATGTATAACAAAGTGTGTTGTCTTTTTGATGGGATAGACAGAAAACAGAGGTCCTGATCCACTTCGGGTAATTAAAGGGTCTGTGACACATCTTGAAAGTGAAGAGGTATGAATTCCAGTGCCCTGGCCAAATTCCAAACCACATAATTATACCCTCCCTTTTCTACCTAAAAATTCTCCACAGAGTTTCAACTGAAAAATAAATTCTTCCCTTCCCCTACTAAATGTTGCTATTGCAGCTTGTGAGACATCATTATGCTTCTTTAAGCAGATCCTTCCTAGATTTCACGGAAGAATCAAGTTTCTCTTGCAAGATGGCCCAGAACAAAAGATACTGTTCTATATACCTTTCCACACTTTCTTGGATAAATATGAGAAGCATGGACAACTTAATCCTAGGAAGAAGCTAGCTAGATCGATAATTGAGAGACAGATAAACAGACATTAAAAACATACTGAAGTCAAGGTAATAGAAAATTATAAATATAGTTGGCCCTCCTTATG
This sequence comes from Balaenoptera musculus, assembly GCF_009873245.2. Taxonomy (NCBI): domain Eukaryota; kingdom Metazoa; phylum Chordata; class Mammalia; order Artiodactyla; family Balaenopteridae; genus Balaenoptera; species Balaenoptera musculus. The sequence goes on from NC_045802.1 coordinate 53,293,394, forward strand.
GGTGGCTTCCACATCTGTGGAGTCAATCAACCACAGATCGAAAATATTTGGGAAAAAAATTCCAGAAATTTCCAAAAAAGCAAAACTTGAATTTGCCACATGCTGGCAACTATTTACATAGCATTTACGTTCTGTTGAGTAATACAAGTAATCTAGAGATGATTTAAAGTATACAGGAGGATGTGTGTAGGTTATGTGCAAATACTACACCATATCATATAAGGGATCTGAGCATAGAGTTCGGTATTTTCGGGGCTCCTGGAACCAATCCTCTGTGGATACCAAGGGACAACTTTATTAGATTTATTTGAATTATTGTATGAATGTTTCATTTAAACTACAACTCACCTCTTGCATAACTGGTGGTTCTGACCCTTTGGGATGGTCAACATGATAAAATAAAATGAATTATTTAAACTGTAACTGATTGAAATAAGATCAAGTGTCACTTGCAAGTGTCTCTAAACTGGTTTATGCTTTGGCTTTCTAGTGTAATTGAAATTTGTCCCAAGAATTATACTGGAAGTGTTGTAACAAACAGTAATTAAAGTAGATGTCTCTTTATTAAAACTTATAGTATCCTTTTTACCATTCTATAAACATGAGTAGAAATCCTTGCTAACTATTCATAGAGATGAAGTACCAAAACAGAAAAAAAAAAAAAATCAGTTTTGATTGTACTTTCATTTGAAGTGAACCACTAATCAAATTTATTAAAATTACATACTTTATTAAATTAGTGAACTGCTAACATTTGTTGAATAAAGTCTTCAGCACTATGCTAAGTGCTTTACATATATCATTTGCAGGAGAGGACTCTGGGCTTCCCTGAACTACCAAACAGAGAAATGGGGCTAAGTCACCCACCCCATTTTACCGTTGGGAAAGAGGAACAAGTAATTCCAGCATTACGTTTTATACTAAAATAAACACAATGTATAATGGAATGACTGTAAATTTTAAATTAATTTTTGGATAAAACAACATTTCAAAGGAGTGTTGAACTTGCAGTGAGGCCGCTTAGTAGATGAAGAAGGGAAACAGCTGATCAGAATCACCATAAGTTAAATGATTCTTCTGTGAGCAATACTTGCTTTAACACTATGAAGCCATATCTCATTCTGGGTCAAGAAATCTCTAGGTGTTCATTTTTTCTTCATCTAAAATTTTAAAGTGTGTGTTCTAATCCACTTTCAGCAGAATTTTTCCTCTCAACCAAAGCAAGACTCCTAGTTGGTAATAATAGCTTAGTCTGTATAAACTAGAGTAAATGATTACGCCAGGAATTAAACTCCTAATCTAACCATTATTATGTGTGTGCTTATACAGCAAACCATGCAAAACAATTTATAGAGGTTTGGGTGCAGAATATGTGCCATGCATATTTCACCTGGCTTGTCTGTATGTGTGCCCATACATCCAAACACTATTCTCTTTTGAAGAACCAAAAACAAACAAACAAAAACCAATATTAAGCAGTGTCTATTTGTAAACTGAAATTTTGATTTAAAAAACTCAATCTTAGGATTTCATCATTTTGTTTCATTTCTTTCAGTTCACAATTTTCTTTATGTGATGCACCTTGTTAATTGTCATTTTCTTCTTAAGGTAAATTACAGACTTGTGAAATGGTCGAAGCTGCTCACAAAATGCTGTCAAACTGAATTACGAGAGCCTTTGATGGAGATAATAAAGATCAAATAACATTGACTTCCTTTTCCAGACTGTGTTTCTTTCCAAGATTTAGTTTCAGTCAATACCATTGTTGCTACCCATGAATTTTTGTCATTCCAACAACAACAAAAAATTCTTCTTTGTCTTTCTAACTTGTTAGATAACTGTTTTAGCCGTTAGAATCATTTTTAATTTATTCTTTTTAGTGGAAAGATATTAATTTTATAAATGCTATGCTCTGCCCAACAGAGTCCTTGCTCTTGGGTAAAAGAATGGTGGGTCGTACAACTATTTTGCAGCATCACTGAGGTAGGACTAAATCACTAACACTTTGAGAGAGAATTAGTTGTTCCAATTCTTCAGGACATTCTTCTTGCTATACAGCATCCCAGTAGCATGAACCATTTTATAAATACTCTGTGATTAACTGTTAGCCCTAAATCATGTCCAAGGCCAAACTTAGACAATCCTGGGGAGACCTGGAGGCTCAGCTGACATTTCTTCAGGAATCTCCCATGATGCCCCACCAGGTTGGATCACCATATTCACAATCCCCAAGCACTTGCTGTTTCTCCAACTTAATATTAACCATGCTTATCATTATTCACATGATGTCTGTCCTTCCCTTTAGATTGTAAGCCCCATGAGAGCAAGGGCTACAGCTGATTCTAGTCTATCTCTCTAGGACCTGGCAGAGTCCCTGGCGTACACTAGTTGTTTAATTAACATATGTTGAGTGGATACAAGATCAAAGACAGGGTTTGCTTTCGCAGCTCGGGTCACTAGTTTCATTTCTTTCATTCTAGCTTAGAACAAGCATACTTGCCAAGGTGGGGTGGAGCAAATTGAAATCTCTATAAGGGTCAGGTAGGGCTGGTCATAGGGGTGCCTGATGAGCCCTGAGAAAAGAGGGCTATTCAGTCTGGCTCATTGTAGCCCTGTGGTAATGCCGGATCTGAATTTATTTTTTTAAGGGAAGATTTATCTTACATTTTTACATGAAATTACTGGATTGGCAACATTTTCTGACTTTGTAAAACACATTTTAGGCCATCAGAATATGTCTGCTGCCTATCTTCAGCACACAATAGCACATTTGCAATCTCTGATCTACGTCTCCTGTTATTCAGCGTGTGGATTTGTAAAGAAATGTTTCTTGGTAGTTACTGCTTCACTTGCTAACATATCTAGGATCCATATTAAAAATCAAGGTTAGAGCCAAACTTTGCAACGTTCCTTTCAATGTTTTCTATTTTTTTGGTTCAATTTTAACTTCTGTCTCTCCTCCACCAGTGGAGTTCTTCTGATGATAAAATGGTGCTACGAGACAGCCCCATGAGGGCTGTCTGTGTTCTTATGTTCTGGTCCTGAGGAGAAAAATAGCCTCTTGCAGTGAGTCATGTATTCCTATTGACTGCAGGTAAGATAGTTACTGTCAGCTTTATTCACTCACTTGTCCTTTCAAACTTGGGCTTCACTCACTTGTCCCTTGAAACTTGGGCTAAGTCTTATCTCCCTTTCCCCAGCTGTCTTGAAATGACTTTTTTCTCTCTTCTGGGACAAGTCACGTTCTACATTTTTTGTCATTCATATCCCAGGCTTCATTCATTCTATTGTAAATCAGTTAACTTTGCTTTTAATTGCCTGAGAATTATTTGTATTCTTTGATACCCAAAGATACTCATGCTGGTAATGTTGATTAAGTGTATTCTAATCTACTTGTTTTCCTCTTATATCTGCTCTGATTTTCCTTACCATCTATTCTATTCTCCAAATATTTTAGCTACAAACTCTGCCCCACCCACTTGCGGTTTTAGAAGCAAGAATTTCTGTGCAAAGAAATCTGAAATTGGACAAAATATTTTACATTTTGGCAAATTAGAGGAGCACTGATCTGAAATCAGAAACTTCAGTGCAGCCACTTAGAAGCTACTTGGTCTTTGGCAAATTAATCTCTCCATAGTTTAGTTTCCTTATTCATGACTTGGGTATGCCAGCTGTATAATTTTTATGGTGTTGCTATGAAGATTAAATGAGATAATATTTGTGAAAGTACTTTCAGCTTCAAAAGTACTACACAAATGTACAATATTATTCAATAAAGCAACTTGATATTCTACATTTATTACTGCCTTGAAGGATAAGGTCATATACTGCTGTGAGTGTCTTGATACAGATGGTACATATTTAGTGCCGCATTTTCCCAGTTAAACACCATCTCCTCAAGGAAGCAATGATATATGTTGCTTTTGGCTATAATCTGGAACATGGGTTGTGGTCTAGAGGGTAGATTGTGAGAGGAATGAAGAAAGCAAGGAGATTTACTTCTCTTGGCTTCTTGTTTTAGATTTGTCCTTTTCTTGTATTAGCTGCTCTTCTGCATTTAATGATTTCTCTTGTTTTACATCAATGAATTGTCCTTGCAGTTTGGTTCATGCATGGTGCCTGGTTTCTGCCCATGAGGCATACTTATTTGACTGGACTTGGGCTCCAGTCCTGCCCTTACTCTAACTGTACCTGTGTCCTAATCGAGGACCCCTAGCCTCATAAGATATTGTTACACTCCCCGTGGTGCATGATTCCTATGCCTTATATGCAATTCCTTGGGTATCAAGGCTCACCTACACAGCCTGGTACATGGACACTCTGAGACATCCTGGATCTCAGCTCATATTCCTGTCCCCAGGGACTCTGATTCAATCTGCTTATTGGACCTCAGTGGCACCAGGTACTATTTAATTTGATGGCTTCGCCCTTTATAATTTTGCTGTGATTATCGAAATGAAAACAAAAGTTAACATAAACTTAGTGATAAAGCAGTGGCAGCTTTTGAGAGGATTGACTCCAATTTTGAAAGGAGTTCTACTGTGGGTAAAATGCTATCAAACAGCATCACATGCCACAGAGAAATTGTTCCTTATAGGAAGAGTCAATCAATGCAGCAGACTTCATCGTTGCCTTATTTTAGGAAATTCCCACGGCCACCCCAGCTTTCAGAAACCACCACGCTGATCAGTCAGCAGCCACCAACACTGAGGCATGACCCTCCAGCAGCAAAACGATTACAACGCAGTGAAGGCTCAGATGATGAGCACCACTTTTTTAACAATAAAGTATTTTTTAATGAAGCTGTGTACATTTTTAGACATAATGCTATGGCACACTTAACAGACTACAGTATAGTGCAAGCATAACTTTTATAGGTACTGGGAAACTAAAAAAGTCATGACTCGCTTTATTGCAACATTTGCTTTATTATGGTGGTCTGGAACAAAACCCACAGTATCTCCGAGGTGTGCCTGTATGTAGGCTTTGACCGTCCTGACTCTCAGGGTCCTAGAATCTTTGGTTTATATCTGTCCTGTATCTAACTGGAGCATTGACTAACTTGCTTAGCTTCCTTCTTGCTGACTCGCTCCATACCCCAACCCAATTTGGCTGACCTTGTTTCTCTACTCTTCAAACCTGGCGGTAGCTCAGATATGGAGGTTAAATTTAGTGCAGATGAGGATAATTAGAAAACCAAGTATGATCTTACGAAAAGCTTCACAGCACAAGCATCTCCTGAGAGCTGGTTAGAAATGCAGAATCTCAGGCCCCACTCCAGACATACTGAATCAGAATCTGTATTTTAATAAGATCTCAGATGAAGTGATTCATATGCAAAATAAAGTGGGAGAGGCCCTGACTTAAAGCACTCATGCACACAAACAGTATACAATATGTATAATATATAATAAAGTACCTCTAATGTAGTTTAAGATATATTACATATAAACTATATAAATAACATATTTAATTAAATTAAAATAGAGCTTAAAAATACTATTCTACCAATTGGTTTATTTAATTTTCCTTATAAAACTGATAAATTACACAAAATAGAATAATGTCTGAAAAGTAGCAACAACAAACTTTAAAGGCAGTGTGAAATAGTAAAACATCGAAGAATTCAGCTATATAAGACCTGGTTTCTAGTATAACTTTGCTGTAACTGAAGCAAATCAACCCTTCTGGGCCTCATTTTTTCATGTGGAAAGCTATAATTTAAAATTAGGTGAACTGGAAAATGTGGTGTTCCTCTAACTTTTGTGGTTTTTATAACGAATTATTCTCTAAGATTTTTTTTCAAACTCACAAATTTGTAGCTATATCATTGCTGAGTCTTGTCTTTTAATTTAAATTTTTATCAATTTCTCTATTTATTGCTTTTATCTTTCTTCTATAAGTGAGATTTGTTCGAGTCAGGATTGTTTCGGTTGCAAGAAATAGAGACTCTGACAAGGTGACCAGCTGTCCCAGTTTGCTGGGAATGGAGACGTTTTCTGCTAAGACCAGGAAGGTTCCATGAAAACTGGGATGGTTGGTCACCCTATCCAACCAGATCATGCCAGAAAAAGGACTTTATTGAGAGAACACACTAGCACTGAATGCAGGGAAAGCTTAATAAAGCCTCAAAGGAAGCACCACCAGTCAGTTTTTTGTTTTTGTTTTTTAATTGAGGTATAGCTGATCTATAACATTATATCATTTCAGGTGTACAACATAATGATTCGATATTTGTATATATTGCAAAGTGATCATCACAATTATTCTAGTTAACATCCAGCCAGCCACCAGATACTTCCCGTGTCTCTTTAATGGTGTCTTTCCTTTTTCCTTATATGAACTCCGTTCCCCTCTGTCTACTAGCTTCCTTCGCTTAATATTTGTTTCTGTTCCTGCACAACTTCAATCTATACAAAAATCTAAACTTTGTGATTACATCCTGCCTTTAGAGCCAGGACATAGAGATTTTAATTCCAGATAAACCATAGGCTGGCTATTCCTAGATCCAGATTGATCATGACCAGAGGTGGACAAAGAAATGAGGTCATGTGTGACCAAATGCTGGAATTTGGGAGATCAGAGCCTGTGAGTTTGGACCTATCCCTTAGAGGGAAGCATGAGTAGGGCAAGCTTTCCGACCTATGTCTAGAAGAGCACTCTCATTACTACTCACTCTTGGCTCCCTCAGTTCAAGTTTGTTCTCAGATGCAAGTTCACATGCAAGTGTGAAATACAAACATAGGACTTCTCGTTCTGTAGCCAAATGGCCTTAAATGATCTCAAATTTTAACAGCACAGAATACTCTTCCAGTTTGAAGCCCAGTTCCAAGCCTTCCCTGAGTCTCCAGCCATCTGGTTCCAAACTTCATGATCTGCTCCTAAAGACTTTTCAACTGTTCTTTTAGAGGAAAAAGGTAATATCATAGGTTATCCCAAGTTTTCCTAATTCAGTCACAAGACTTACTCCTTCAACAATAGGGTGAGATCATCCGACTTGTTTGTGTATTTTAATGTTCTGATTTTATAAAGTACAAGGACTTTTTCCCCAAATTCTTTGTAAAAAATGCAACATGGCTTTCAGCAGATAAAACCTCACATTCCTCAAATTATCTATAATTACTTTGTAAAATGTATGATTCATAACATAAATGTCCATGGGTAAGTGGTTAAAAAAAAATTAACCACAATTGAAACTTCTGATTTGATAGCCCCTTCTGTATTTGAACGATGCAATGAAACCAGACAACAACTTCTCTTCCTGCTGGAGAACTCTCTCTTTTGCTTCTTTGCATAATGTGGTTACTGATCCATTTCTGCCTCTCATCTCAGGGCTTTAGTTTGCTTTGAATATTATTTAGATTAATACAGGAAAATCAAATTATAGGAAATACTATTTCAATAAAGATTTATTTCTATCATATATAGGAAACTATCCAGAAAAAGAAAAGCATTTTCTGTAATTATTATTGACATATTTTATCCTTTATAAAAGTCAATAAAAAAACAATTAAAAAATCAATAACATTTGTCTTCCCAAGAAATCTTTCAGATAAATTTTCAATTTCAATTTATCAAGAAAATCTACTTTTATAGAATAAGCTGAGTCCTCATACATTAGGTATAAGTGATAATAAGTGGATTTCTACTGCTAAAGTAATCATCATCTAAAGTAACCATCAAAACCTTAATAAAAGGTATGACTTAACACTCTGGAATCCAGTCAGAATTTATTAACCTAAAAGAGTTGAGGTGACTCATTAATTCATAGAATATACCCTCTGAAATACTTATTTTATAATCAGCTAAGTAGATTCAACCTTCAAACATACATGTCATCAATCACTCAAAAGGTATAAATAAATAAGAACTTTTTACTTATTGGGTTAATATAAACTTTCTGCAAGTTCGTGATGCAATTTAGTAAGCTCAAGTCCACAATCCATGGGCAGTTTAGAAATTTCCCTGAGGTGATAAATGAGAATCTCCAACCAGTTATATTGATTTACCATATATCTATTTTATTTAGTTAAAAATTGGTTTGCTTTATAATCAATATCTACATGTATATTTCTCATATTTTTCTCTTCTTCATCCATCCTACAGTTACCCTTGTACAGACCTTCATCATTCTCAACTAGATTATTTTCCTTCTAAGTAGTAAAATTCTCTACAGCTTCTTCCCTTCGTCATCCACACAGCATATTCTGCCATATCGATCTTCTTAAAACCCTGATTTTAAAATGTAACTCCTCTACCAATGGCGTTTAATTTTATGTCAAAAAAATCATCTTAAAACACTGAAATTATGAAATCATAAACACTTTGGTCGGAAGGAATCTGCGCTATCTAGTCTATCCTCCCAAATCATCTCTAGTACATGCTTTATCTATTCCACAGATATCTACTGTATACCTACTATGTTTCAGACATGTGTGTGGGCCTAAAGATATTGTGGTGAACAGAACAGATTGTAGTTGCTTTATTGGAATTTCCATTCCAGGAGAGAGAGAAAATAATAATCAAGGAAACAGGAAAAATAATCAAGTAGTAATAAGTGCCATGAAGACAAGAAGAAACAGGATTGCTTCAAATAAAGAGTGCCATAGTAATTATGTGAAGAGTTTACATCCTTATTGCAAGAGTGACAGATGGCTCTTAAGGTTTCCTAATGACTAAGAGGTATGCACATAAACAAGCCTGGGAAAACTCAGTGCAAATTATGTGTTCCGTTACATTGTTTCTCAACTGCTACTCATTTTGCCCAACCTAAGGATTCAGAAACCAGTTGAAAGTTCCATTCCAAGCAGCAATGCTGTAGCTCTTACAGGATCAGTGTGCTAAAGCCCTTCCCTTTCACTCTCCCAGGTGAAGAGCAGTCAGCCTCAGGCCAGTACCCACTGACTTAATGTTGAGAATAAAATTCAGTTTTGTAATTAAGCGGCCTCAGCTATCTGATTTGGTCTGGGACCCTTCAGTTTTCCTTCTGTCTCAGCAACCATGAGGCAAGATTGTTTCCAGGATGGGCAAACTGACAACATAAAATGCACAAAAAGCTATGAAGTATCAATGTGGGGAACACTTCGTTACAGAAACAAACAGCCCCGTATAACTTAGCTGTCCCCAGGGTCATCACTGGAGGATGGCAACGGCAGTCTTCAAATCTGCTTCTTCTCTCTGAGAAACCCAAAATACCTGGGTTTTGAATCTGGCTCTACTACCTAGTAGCGTGTGACTTTATAAAATTTGCTTAATTTCCCTGAATCTTAATTTTGTTTTCATCTGTAAAATTTTAGTAACATCACTTACCTCACAGGGAGATAGCATAGTGAGTTGAAATATGTTTGTATTGATTTCTGTCAATTATCATCAATATTAAAATCCACTTTTGCGGGCTTCCCTGGTGGCGCAGTGGTTGAGAATCTGCCTGCCAATGCAGGGGACACGGGTTCGAGCCCTGGTCTGGGAAGATCCCACATGCCGCGGAGCAACTAGGCCCGTGAGCCACAACTACTGAGCCTGCGCGTCTGGAGCCTGTGCTCCGCAACAAGAGAGGCCGCGATAGTGAGAGGCCCGCGCACCGCGATGAAGAGTGGCCCCCACTTGCCACAACTAGAGAAAGCCCTCGCACAGAAACGAAGACCCAACACAGCCAAAAATAAAATTAATTAATTAAAAAAAAATCCACTTTTGCAGATTCTCAGAGAATTTGAGTGCACTGACATCAGTTTTAGAAGCACTGGTTAAAAATAAAATCTGGGGGGAATGATCCAGGGAAAGGTGTTGCATTACAAAAGAAGGTCATAAATCACCGCCACCACCCCTGCCCCCGTCCCTCCCGGTCACACACACCCCCAGGGAAGAGGAGGTGGGAAATGCATGGAACCTTCAGAAGAGGGAAAGACTGCAGATCTTGAGAGGAGCTAGAAAAACTTAACAGTGTCTTACTGAGGGTGGCTGGTCTAAAGGGAATTGGGCCACTGAAGAGACAGTACATTGAGAAGTGATGAAATAGAACCGTAGAAGTCTGGAGGAAGGTTGTCTGCTTAGGATTCAAAGAATATCTGTCCACAAAATTAGCTTAGCCTTAGTCTGTGTATGGACGAAAAAACAAAAAACAGTAATATCAAGGTCAGCTTGGAAAATGGTAAAATGTAGACCTCTCTAGATCGATCAATATTTCTGGCATCATCAGTCTATTTGAGTAAGTTGAGATGCATACTTTAAACTTACCTCAAGTGTATCTGATATGGGCCACAACATTTTCTCCACAATAAATATAGGCGAGTTGTGAATTTTTTCACTAGCGAACTGTGTAATCTATAATAAGATGAGAGAACACCATGGGCCAAAGGTACTTCGGAAAAAATAAACAAGAAAAAGGTGCAAATTAAAGATGTTTACGGAGGCAACATTGCCCTGATCGTTCATGAGCAAGGAATCAACCAACCAAACATAGCACCTAACTTGAGAGTCTCCTCTTTGGAAGACTATCCAAAGAAGAGTGAGAGAGACATGCATTCTCAGGAAGGAAAAGAAAGAAGGTGTTTGGAGAAGGCAGCAAATTTTTTTGCGCCCAGATCTTTTTGTGGTCTGCTGTTGTGTTATCTAGCATTATGCCATTAGCTAAATTCAGAGCTAAAGGAGAAAATGGTATTACGTATACTTACAACTTTAGTGCCCCAGAGATCCAAATCTACTAAATGAAGTGGAACCAGTCCTGTCTCAGAGACAGTTCAGTAATTTGAGAAAGGCCAGAAGTTCCAAGTGAAATAATGATCACAGAGGAAGGAGGATGAAACAGATTGTGACCCACAGACATATGGATAGGTTGATTTGTTTTTAATATCACCAATGAATTCAGGATGTATATATATATATATCTGAATTGGGAATCATCTGCCTCCTTTCCAGATAATACTCTGTAAATTCTTAAAGAGATAATGAAAGTAATACAATTAATTTTTCATGTATTGGCCCAAGATCAAATAAATTCTATAAAATGACCATAGGAAATCAGCTTAATTGTATTAGCGCTCGGGTTATGCCTTTGGTACCAAGGGCTGCAATCTTGATACTCCCAAGGCCACAGCTGCTTAACATGCCTTTGTCCCATTCAGTGTAAACTTGGATGCCTTCCCAAGAATGATGTCTGAGAACTTCATGTTCTTCTCCCCTGAGTCCCTCTCCTCTTGAGTAAAACCTAGGACACAGGCAGCATTCCTCTCTTCCTGCGGCATTGTTCAGCACCGTGCTTTCCCCCTGAGCTCTCGCTCTGGTCCCACATTTCCATTGTAACTTGAACCCTAACCCTAACTGGATGGTAGGTTTCCATTAATTATCATTTAACTTTGATTTTGCGGAAAGAACCTGGGCTATAGAGTAATTTCTAACTGGACTGGAATACTATATCTATCCTTTCCTGGCTATGAGGTTTGGGTGAAACCATTTCCCTTTCTCCGAGTATACGTGGACCTTTGGTATTTGGGCTCTATTGCTCTTATCCCAAAGGTACTCTGTTAGTGATTCTGGTTTCCTGAATGGCTACCAATGGAACAAATTGGAAAGAAGATGAACATTGTCTCTGAGGGGAAATAATGAGTTCAAGTTTGGACACGCTGAACTTGAATAGATATGAATGGGATAGCCAGGTGAACCCATTATTGTTTGCAGTCATACCTGAGGCTTAGTTGTGGATGTAAAATTGAATATCCCTGGAGTGGTACGTCCATTACCTGAACTTGTTCTATGCTTTAAAACCTTCCATGGCACCTTGCTTTCTCCAGGCTCGAGTCTAAATATGGCATGAAACTTAAAGCTATCTGCGTGCCTTACCTCCTCTCTCCAGGTGTGGTTATGCAGGGTTTGACATGGACCTTCCCTTCCTGGAGGTTACAGCATAAAGCAGATACTCACCTGGGTACATACACACAAACCAGAGATGAAAGGTCCTTGGGAATCAAGGAAAGCAACCCAAGGGGTCACCCAATCCTTAATTTTGAAAAGAAGAAGAATCTCTTATGTTATTCCTTTAAAACAATGATCTATGTATCCTCTGTATTTAACATCTTTGGAGAAGAGTCTTCTATTTGCCATGTATAAAGTTGATTATTTATAATCCTTCTGGGGTACAATGCTTTTACTAATGTCTAATTTAAACTTCTTGCTATAAGTTTCCTCCCTGCTATACTTAGTGAAATGAGAAATCTGCTTAAATAACATTCCTTCATATGTGTTTACATTATATGAAATAGTCTTCTTGAGTCTTCTACAGGTAAAATCTGCAAACCCTATTTCTTTAGCTCAGTAATATAGCTTTTAAAAACTTTAGTGGAAGTGTTTCTTTTTATCTGAAGCCTCTATCAAAACCAAGTTACATTTTATTAGAAGTAGATACCACATATTACAGGTAATAAAAAAAGATATATGAAAATATGCCTTTGTTTTCAACAAACAAACAATATTCTGGGGAAGATTCATGATTTCTCATATTTCTTGTCTATGTGGAACCCTGTGGCCATCCTATGTCTACTTCATCCTGCCTTTTGGGAAAAAATGCTAAACTTCCATATTTGTCTTTTCTTAGCCTAGTTGTTACACATTTCAAGAAAGTGTTAGTCAACTTTATCTTAAAATCCTGGTCTTTGCATCACTCAAATGTTGGTACAGATGAGGTATGTTCTAAAATAAGCTCGTAATGGTTATCTTTATTATTTAAAGTCAAATTATTTTAAAATCCATTCTGTAATCCTTAATTACAGGCTGGGAAAAGAAAAGTATTCTTGTCTGAGAGGGATCATTTTGATTTCCTCTGCTAATAATGGAAACCTTAATGATTTGTCCAAGTCATTTAGGGGCATGTGTGTGTGTGTGTGTGTGTGTGTGTTTCATACTTCTACTTGACATTACAGGAGTCCTCATTTGTTCTTTTAAAATATTGTCCCTAAATTTATTTTGAACTGCCTTAAATTCACAACACACCCATCAATATTTTTGACCTACCCTAGTGTTTCAGATAAATTCTTTACCCTGACACAAATCAATAATGAAATGCAGTTTAGTTAAGGCTTCCATTAGGCCTGATTTTCTTAGGGATAATATATGATAAGGTAGTCAACATCTTGCTTTTGCTTATGTGATACTTCTGGGAGCTGAACAGTCTGCCCTCAGGCAAATGTATCTCAAGCCAAGGAGGGATGCACCCTCATATTCTGTTAATTGATTGAAAGGGCAAATGATCTATAGGAAAAGTTGCATCATTAAGTTAATTGAGGGCAAAGCCTAATTAGAGGGGAAATGGAGTAGACAGAGCCAGAGACACAGCAGGCCTTCATCTGTGATGTCAACAAACAGAGCTTGTAACTAGAACCAGACAGAGACTGCAGGCCTTCATTTACATCTTCAGTTTCAATGTGAAAAAAATCCACTCTGTGTGCATGTGTATGTGTGAGTGCATGTGCGCATGCTTGGCCAGGGGAAAAGCAAAAGTTTACATACTTAGATAGAAATCAGTTCCTCCCAGGTGGAGCTGCCTACTGGGAATCAATGTTTTAAACAAGTTAACTGAATCATATATATTTGAGAGGGTAATCTGAAACACATTTGAACTTTAAATTTGGAGGAGAGATTGATGCTATTCTCATTTATAGAGTGGCCTTAGAAATCAACAGAATATAAAGATCCTTTCTTCCAACTTGAATGCACGCAGGTTACAGTGGGGATTTATTTTGGACCTGATCGTACTACTGTCAGAACAGATGTGAAGTATTTGAACACATTTTGATCAACATCAATTTACCCTATAATAAATAGCCTTCCTGAAATAGGTTCAAAATTATACTGCATTACAAAAGATGAGATATTAATTCCCCTGCAATGCAAGTTGAAAGTAAAGATATCCACCTTCTATATTCTGTAACTGAACTGCTTTTTAGCAACCCCTGGTTCTTTGGGGATCTTCTTAGATTCAGAAGCTACAGTAGCATAAGTGGCAGTATTAAATTTTAGATGCTTAAGTGTTTCAAATTTGGGGTTCAGATCTGAGCTGAGAGAGGTGGTGATGGTCAGAACATGTGCTTTTTATTCTTTCAGAAAACTTTCCATGTCCAACTTGCAGTTGAGTGTACTTTTCTCTGACTGTAGCAATGCAAACAAAATCTTTCATAAGAAATACCACTTAAGAGAAATAAAGAATGCAAGCAGACATGTTTAGGCACTAGTTGTTAAAATACATGGGTATTATTTCTCAATTCATCTGTAGTCCTTGACTTTGCAAAAACCTGGGCCCCATTTCTTATTTCTCATGCATACACAGATTTCTATAGTTAAATAAGAAAGTCATAGCAATGTTAATAAATACAAAAGGATGGCTGATAAAATATTTTAGCTAGGAAAGAGAAAAGGTACACATTAACTGATAATTTGCTGAGCATACCAACTAGGTGCAATAAAATCAGACCTTTTGTATATAAAGAAGAATCCTTATGACATTGGGCAGGAAACTTACAACGATTTGCACCAGTAGAAACTTAAAATTGTATTGATACATTGTGTTATTAGATCAATAATGATATTTTCAGACTTGGTTAAGAAATTCTCTTTTTCTTCCCTTATTTATTGCTCTATTTATTGCTTTTCTGAATTTATTGCTTTTCTGAATATATTGCTTTTCAAGTCGGATTCAGGTGCAAACCACTAAAGATTTTCAAATTGTCAAAACCAGATCAAGAGAAAGAACTAATCACAAAGTTTGTTCTTAGAGGTCATGTGGTCAAAAAGAACAAATCTAGTTGCAGCCACTGATCATCAGAAGAAACACGCTTGCTTTTCTTCCAGAATCTTTTCTTCGCACATGCTAAAACCACAAATATCATCCGAACAGTAACAAAGGAATCCGTGGCCTATGTTTTGATGATTTCCCTCAACCATAGGTACCATAGGCAACTGGACTCAACAGTTGAATACAGTACTTTTTTTAATACAGAGATAATTTCCTTTTCCTCTCAGATTGCATTTAGTGAGAGATTGTTGAGAGGCAATACAAAGAATAATTTTTATAATAATAATAACAGCATATTCATTTTCTCAAACTTAACCCAAGGAGTATTGGCTTGTTATGGTTACTAGTAATGTTTTCACTACAAATCTATAAAAATCTTGACAGACTTTTAACATTTTTCTCATCATGCCTTTGAAAGTGAAAATGTAGATATGAGATAATATTTGAGACCACTGCTAGAGTGGTGGTTTTCTTTGGTTCTAAATCATACTGCATTTGCTTCTGGAGAAATATAGCTGTGGGCTTTTGCCACCTAAAGGGCCTTGGAAAGGAATGGAAAGTCTGGATCTCCTTGTGGCTTTGATTCTATTGCCTGAGCTGGTAATAAACACTGGATGGAATTGGGTAACAAAGAATACATGACATAGGCCTTCCAAATCACAGGACTCAAAATCCTCCCAGAGTCTTGGGTTCCAAAATTATAGAATTCAAACACCATCACCAGCACTATGGAAAAATATCCATAGCTTAAAAGTTTTTTTAAATTTTTGAAATAACTGGTCTACATAGTGTCAAAATCTATAGGATTTATATTTTTACTTTCTTCTAACTTCTTGATATTAAGTAGTCATAATACTTATCCTCATATTGGGTCCCCATTCTTGGATTTTAGAGGAAGGGGTTGGGATTTTTTTATTAGGAAGACCTGGACTTGAATCTGAGTGCTGTCACTCTCAAGTCATGTGTTCTGATCCTTTTAAAATTTTCATATGTAAAATTGAAATACTAATATATATACTTCATTATAAAATTGTAAGAGTTAAAGAAAAAGAAATAAGAGGGGGTGGGGGGAATTGGGAGTCAACATTTTATTCTAATCACAAAGTCTGTGTCTCCTGAGTCAAGACCCTTGCCCCCAGACCACACTGAAAAGACTTAAGGAAGTGGAAAAGAGAGTAAACTGATAACAATAAAGGGGAAGGCAGGGAGTGGGTGCAGTCATTAGCAGATAAGAGATTTCAACAAATTCCGGGAGGTTAGGAGCAGCTGAAAGCTGCTGACCAGAAAAACCAGAGAAACAAAGGCGGATCTACATTCTAGACAGTGCCCAGGTGGGAGCTTGGTGGACGCCAATCTTCTTGGCAATGGCACCGTGGGCTCAGAGTAGACAGCACGGAGAGTGGGAGTGAGGAATGAAGCTAAAACGGGGGGGGGGGGAGGCGATTAAAAGGACTTCCGCCTACAGCTCGTTCCACCTCTCCAACCCCACTCCCTCATCCTCACTGCAGGCAGAAAAACTGGAATTGCAGCCCAGCATTTACCTCCAGGTGAAAACAGTGTAAGGCTTTATCCGGAAAAAAGTGAGCAAGATTTCCGTGTAAAACTCAGACATCCAGTGTGGATAAGGAGGGTAAAACTCTCCTCACTCTGGCCTTGCAGGGCCCAGTGAACCTCTGGCTTTATCCCTGCACGCTGCACTGTAGTAAAGTGAAGTCTGTCCAGTGAGCTGAAGTACCTTATTTGCATCCTGAGTAGTTTTCCTACTTGGGAGAGAAGCCCTTGTGGAAGCTGACCTAGCTGCATTGTAGCTCCCTATATCCACACTGGCTGCCTAACATAAAGTAGACCTTCATTTTTCAGTTAGAAGGGAAAACTGCAGATCACCAGACCAATGTGGATAACCAATATTTTCAATAGTAACCAATAGTTTCAAATTAGTACTTACTATATAACAGATACCACTCAATATCTTTACATTCTTCACTTATTTAATCTTCTTAGAAATAAAATTTCTCTCAGGCAGGCACTGTTACAATCCCCATTTTACAACTGAGGAAACTCAGTCACATTAAAAGTTTAATCACTTGTCCAAAGTCACAGAGTTAATAAGTGATAGAGCTGAGGTTGAAAGCCAGAACTTTGGCTTCCAGAACCTACGTTCTTAAAATCTATGAAACACTACCTAACATTTAAAAAGAATTTTTTTTTTAATTTTTACTTTTATGGAGCAAAATAAATATAAATCAGAGAACAGGAGAAAAAGATTCCATCTTTATTATGTTCAAAGAGATTTGAGAGCTTAATTCATGAAAATAGAAACAGCCAGAGGGGAAAAAAATGAGTTTTTAGAAATTAAAAATATGATTGCCAAATTTAAAAACTGAGAAATAAAACATCGGAAAAAAAGGAAATCAACACAGAGAATCATTTCAGAAAATCCAAAATTCAATTAACAGTAGTTCCAAAAAGATAAGTTATGGGACTTCCCTGGTGGCGCAGTGGTTAAGAATCCACCTGCCAATGCAGGGGACATGGGTTCGAGCCCTGGTCCGGGAAGATCCCACATGCCTAGAGCCCGTGCTCCGCAACAAGAGAAGCCACTGCAATGAGAAGCCTGCGCACTGCAATGAAGAGTAGCCCCTGCTCGCTGCAACTAGAGAAAGCCCGCGCACAGCAACAAAGAACCAATGCAACCAAAAATTAATTAATTAATTAATTATTTTAAAAAGCTATGGAAGATGGATGGGAGGGAAATTATTTAAGATTTATTAGAACAAAGTTTCCCAGTATTAAATATGCAAAATCACAGCATTTACTTTATAACTTTCCTAAAGATTATCTTATAGAATGTGACTATTTCAAATATTAGAGTTGACACACTGTGGTTTTTGTATTGGTTCATAGGTACTTGTCATTCTTGGAAGAACATGTTATCATGGGAAACATATTGAATTTGGGTCTGCTATTCACTGCTCTAAAGTTGGTGGTTTAAATATAATGCAGAAGACATCCAGGATCTGGAAGAGTTACAAAACCACTAGTCTGCAACAAAGTATTGGCAATTAGAAAAGTTGGATACTGTTAAAGTTTCTATTTGAAATATGACTCTAAAAAATTATCAAGGTCATTCCTACACACACACATCATTTTTTCAGAGATGACCACATACTAGCTACCATATCTTAGTGAAATACCGCTCAATTCAATTTGATTGTAAGAGGATATGATGAATGTATTAGCTTCCTTTTATTGCTATAACAAATTATCACAAACTTAGTGGTTTAAAACAACACTAATTTATCATTTTATAGTTCTGGAGGTTAGAAATCTGTAACGCGTTTCACTGGGCCAAAATCAAGTTGTTGGCAGGGCCACACTTCCTCTGAGGCTCTGGGAGAGAGTCATTTTCCTTGCTTTTCCAGCTTCTAGGGGTCTTCTGCATTCTTAGGCTCATGGCCCTTCCTTCCATCTGCAGAGTTCATCACTTCAACTTCTGCTTCCACTGTCATGTCTCCTCTCTGACTTTTGTCCTCCCACTTCCCTCTTACAAGGACTTTTTTGATTACATTGGGCCCAAAAGGATAATCTAGGGTAGTCTCCCCATCTCAAGATCCTTAATTTAATCACATCTGCAAAGTCTTTTTTGCCATATAAGGTAAGATATTTGCAGGTTCTAGGATGTGGATATCTTTGGGAAACTTTTATTCTGTCTCCCACACTGAAGTATGAAATTAATGTCAATAATAGAACCTAAAGAAAACACTCATCTTGAAAGACACCAATAAATTTAGTCAAAATGAATAAGCCAGTGATACACACAGAACCAACCTTATTCTATGACTAACCCGAGAAAACATTACTTGACATATAATTATTATATTTGATTGGCATAGTGACTCAGGAGTTCATATTTTTAAAAACTACTTTACCTTTATGGATGCAATGTATTAATGAATATGTGGGATGGAAGAGGAGGATGGGGAAGTTAGGGAGAGAGGGAGTAAAGCATGACTCATTTATCATTTTACGTCAAAATGGCTCATGAAAGTCATAAAATGGAAACTTTGTTATCCACTGAAATAACCGAATTTGATAAAGAAATCCGAAGTAAAGGTCAAGAAAGCAGACCTTTAATAGCATATAGTGGAAAGAGGAGCTTTGGACCCAAGTCCTATGTCTTATATGTGACCTTGAATAAATAACCTAACTTCTGTGAGCTTTATATCTGTTTCTTTAAAATGGGTTCAGTAATATCTGCCTGATGGATAGGTTGTAAGACTCTGATGTAATTCTGTCAGTCTCGTAGGGAACATGAGTTATACGTGGTCTTCACAATCTCTACCAATACATTAACCCTCAATATACTATATAACCGTCCAAGTTTACCTCTCATAAATTATCTGTCTTCAGGAAACTACATCTGACTACTCTAGTTTAGGAGTTACTAAGCTGGAGAGTCATCTTTATTATGTTTTATGGTGTCATTGATTTTCAACACATATTTCTGAGGTTAATTCTAATCAATCACCCAAAATTAATGTAAAAGGCTGCTGTCTGATTCAGACACATATGAAACTTTATTATATTTGTTTTCACTGGTTGTATGAAAATTTAGGGCTAAGTGATTTTAAATCAGTAAATGACATGATCTTTTCTTCTTGAAGCACTGTTCACCACCATTTCTAGGACTCCCTTCAATTCTCTAACTTACGCCCATATTTACTTCAATATAATACAAGACACATTATACGTAATGTAGTCCAAAGTATACAATCTCTACATTTTTTTCTTTAAATTTTTTAGACAAATTAGTATTATTCTTTCTATATGCATAATTGGAAATTATTTGACCTATATCATTGGTTTTGACCTTAAGATCTCAAGTAGATATTCAGGAAAAATACATTCAAATGAAATTGTAAAATTTCAGCATTTAGTCCAATCTCTTAGCAATCTTTAAATTCTCCATATGCTGATGGTACAAATGAGTATCCATTTCTTAATGAAACGTGTGATAATTAAGGCCTATTGAAGACAAAGCCTTCTGACACTGTCCACCTAACACACTTTTATAAAATACCACAATTGTGTGGTATTTTAGATATTTCTCAAGTCATACCCAATGTATGACATACTATCTACATGCATATTTTAAAGCTCATTGTAATTTGAAATGAGGAACAAACAGATTTGCAAATGGGATTTGACTCATCCATCTCACAATATCTGAAATGATTTACCATTTCATAAACCTGTAGTGTGGAAAGCAAATATATAAAGTTTGGTAAATAGCCTTAATTGGGTGTGAGAACTTTGCAAGTGTCTGCCCAGGCCCAGCGGAAGCTGATGAGTTATCAAGTTTGAAGGAATTTGCCATTTCATCTTGATATTTAAAAAAAATTTTTTCGTTACTCACTGATAATTACATTCATTTCATACCATAACTTTTATATACACTCTGCTCAGAAGGTAACTAATTCAAATATGAAGGTGGATTTTTCAATATCAAAAAAACAACTAAGGCACTCCAATTTTTGTCTTGAGGATTAATTAAAGTACAGTTAAGGAGAAAAATTATCAGAGAGGTTTTTAAAAAATTAAAAACACAGCAGTTTTTCTAATGAATGGGCTGAGGACTGCCAGCAACAGATAACCAAGGGTACTTGTTAAAAATGCAGCTCTGTGGGCTGCTAAACCCACTAAATCAAATTTTGAAGGTTAATATCAGGAATTCCTGTTTTAATAAGTGAATATGATTCACAAGTACAAAATAGTTTGCAAACTATCCATTAAATCACAAATATTTGGATTGAATACTTACTATATACCAGGCACTATTCTAGGCTGAAGAGAGGCAAACGACGTACGGCCTGAAGACCAAATCCAACCTGCCAGCTGTTTTTATACAGCCTGTGAAGCAAGAATGGGTTTTACATTTTTAAATGGTTTTAAAAAATCAAAAACAAACCCAAAACATTTCGTGACAGATAAAAATTTTATGAAAGTCAAATTTTAATGTCTATAAATGCAGTTTTATTGGCACACAGCTACTCTCATTAATTTCCATATTGTCTGGCTGCTTTCTTGTTACAACGACACAGTCGAATAGTTGCAACAGGTCTATATGTGGTGCACTCATTGTTTTCACACTGCTGCTAAGCACAGTACAAACAACAGTGACACAGTTATAACTCAATAGCATTTCAAGTGTCATGCATGTCACTGTACTGTATTTTATTTTAATTTTATTACCAGTGTAACATCACATCATAACAAGCAAATAAAAAAGTGGATTTTGAATGTCACACTTTCAAGGCACAATTAAATTTGGATTATTTTGTTATGAAATTGGATGACAAAGCATTGTGTTTATTATGCAAAGACAACATGGCTGTGCTAACAGAATACAATGTGCTTCAACACTACCAGACCAAGCACTCATCCCAATATTTCCAACTGGCAGGAGAGCAGAGATTGGGACAATTAGAAAAGTTAAAACAAAACATTTCATCTTAGCACAATTTCTCCACAAGAGTAAGGAATTAAAATGAGCTGCAACGCAGAGAATGGACTTGAGGACATGGTGAGGGGGAAGGGTAAGCTGGGACGAAGTGAGAGAGTGACATGGACTTATATATACTACCAAATGTAAAATAGACAGCTAGTGGGAAGCAGCCGCATAGCACAGGGAGATCAGCTCAGTGCTTTATGTCCACCTAGGGGGGTGGGATAGGGAGGGTGGGAGGGAGACGCAAGAGGTAGGAGATATGGGGATATATGTATATGTATAGCTGATTCACTTTGTTATACAGCAGAAACTAACACACCATTGTGAAGCAATTATATTCCAATAAAGCTGTTAAAAAAATTTAAAAATTTAAAAATAAAATGAGCTGCAACCAAAAACGTTACATTTGTTAGCCATTCCAAGAAATCTGTTTACTGATGGTGATATAATTAAATCATGTTTGACACACTAACCAAAGAAACATGTCCAGAGAAAATAAATTTTCTTAAGATTAGTAGCCTATTGGTGAGAATTCTTGGGTAAAGAATTGAGGACATTGAGAGGAGCACCAATAGCCAATTAAAATACAAGGCAAATGACTTTGAATAGTTTTATCCAGCTCTTGATGAATTGACAGATGTTAAAGATGATTCTCAGCTGTTGTTTACTTGAGCAGGCAATGCCCAGTTTGAAGTGACAGAAGAATTAGCCACTATGAATAGTCTGCATTTAAAAGCTATAGGCAAGAATGTTCTCAAAGGTGTTAACAAAATACTAATTCTGTACAACCTGAAGTGGAATCTGCTAAGATGTGTTATAACTAATAGTAGTGAAAATATGAACAGAGCAGAAAAAGGCTTAGTTGGAAAAATTTAGAAAGTTTGTGACAATGCAAAGTGTTTAAAGTCCATGATTTTTCATCAGCAGGGCTTTGCAGAAAATGTATTAATCTACTGTGTGGTTTTGAACCAGTAGTGTTGACAGAAAACTCCATTTACTTTTGTGGGCTAACCAACATCAGTTCCATGAGTTTTTGTCAGAAATAGAAGCTGAATATTCTGATTTGCCCTACTGCACAGTAGTTTGATGGTTCAACAGTGACAAAGTTTTATTGTGATTTTATTTTTTAGCTCAGGGTGAAGATTAAAATTTTTCTGAATGAGAATTACCCTCAACCACTATTTTCAAATACTGAATGGTCTTGGAAATTAGCTTTTGCTGAAGAATTGATGTTGTTTCTTTGTGAACTCAAGCTAAACTTACAAGGTCAAACAACACTATAGGAGAAACTTGTACTGCAATAAAGACATTTTGACAAAAACTAACATTGTTTGAATCACAAGTAATGTTAAGCTACTTTATACACTTCCCATTCTGCCGAAGGTTAAAAGTAAGGAGTGAGATCTCCATTTCCACACAAATGTGTCATGGATATATCTTCTGACCTCCAGTAACATTTTCCAAACATGATGTAAGTGTGAAGGAAATTTCAGCATTTCAAAATTCATTTAAATGTGTAACTGAGGAGCGTCTATGTAACATTCTCCTGGAAGTTAATAACCTGTAATGTAATCACATGCTAAAATGCAATATCAAGAGATGAATCTAATAGAATTCTATAAATGCCTTCTAAATGATTAATACACTCAGTTGAGGTCAGATGCTAATGGATACCTATCTGCCTGAAAGGACATTTTCAAAGATGAAATATATAAAATCTCATACACATTTTACAAATCAGCATTTGTAAATCAGATAAACATTTACAATCAATTTTGATGATAGATAACTAATTTTGAACTAATTTTGAACCCTAATTATGTGAATGTTATCAACCCCTCCAAAAAAGAATTGTGTTCTCCTTGTTTGTAGACTTGTATTACAAAAAATTTACTTTATTATTATTACTATCTTAAATTTTATCGATGTAGAATTTGTAGAAATTTTTACTCTCTTACATAATATCCTTGATTTTGCCACTGCTCACAACATCTAAAATATTTACTATTCTGACCCTCTCTTTTCCCTTTCAGTTTCTAGGTAGTACTTTATCTTCAAAGATCTTGTCCTCTAGATATCTTTTCCTTAGTCTATGCTTTCTGCCTCAAAATTATGTGCTTGCCCATAGTCTTATCACACTGATGCATAAATACGTGTTTATTCATCTGGTTCCCCTACCAGACCATAAGCTCCTAGAATATATCCAGGAGGAATATGTATCACTCCTTCACACATCCATTTATAAGTATTGTGTTCTCATACTTATTATAATGTCTGGAATATAATTGGTTCTCTGGTACCTATCTGCTCAATCAAAGCTAGGCCATTGTAGGTAGCAAGGCACTGAGCTCAATGGAACAACAAAAGTAATTAATATTTATCAAATGCTTTCTGTGGTTTAAAAAAAAAAAGCCTTTCACATTTTATTCTCACAGTAACACTATTAGGTAGGTATCATTGCTCTTTTTTCACAAGAGAAGGAACTGAGATTAAATTAGGGACTCAAGGTCATATTGCAAGGAAATGTTACAGCTAGCTTCTAAGCTAGGTCTGTCAGTTACACCTCTGTGCTCTACAAATCCACCTACTAAGCAATGGACTTCCACCAGCACCTGTTACTTTTTTCCTTGGTTTCCAACTTCCTAAATCTAGCTAATCTCATGAACTAACTCCTACCATGATGTTAATGGGTTCACATGCTGCCACTCATTCTCACTCCCCAGAGAAAATATTTTGTCAACAAGGAAGTATTCTAGGGAAGATATTTTCCACCAAACATATTCAGGGATTATTATGATCTTTCCAAGGTTTAAGGCATTAGGAATGAAGCTACCTGGTTTAGTTGGTGGGATTCAGGTGTGTGACTTTACACAAAAATTCACCCTAGGAGCATATATTGACATTGTTACTTATAAATAGTAATAGAGGTACAGTAGTACTCCCCTTATCTGCGGTTTTGCTTCCCACAGTTTGTTACCCTAGGTCAACCACAGTCTGAAAATATTAAATAAAAAATTCCAGAAGTAAGTAATTTGTATGTTTTAATTATGCGCCATTCTGAGTAGAGTGATGAATCTTGTGCTGTTCTGCTCTGTCCCACCGGGACTCATCTCCTTGTCTCATGCACCCCCCCATATCCCCTTGCCCCTTTAGTCACTTAGTATCTAGCTCAGTTATCGGATCGACTGTCAACTGTCTTGTGTTCAAGTAACCATTCTTTTACTTAATAATGACCCCAAAGGGCAAGACAGTGGCAATTTGGATATGCCAAAGGGAAGCCATAAAGTGTTTCCTTTAAGCGAAAAGGTGAAAGTTCTTGACTTATTAAGGAAAGAAAAAAAATTGTATGTTGAGGTTGCTAAGATTTATGGTAAGAACAAATCTATTCATGAATTATGAAGAAGGAAAAAGAAATTTGTGCTCGTTTTGCAGTTTGCTTCTCAAACTGCATAAGTTACAGCCACAGTGCATGATGAGTGCTTAATTAAGATGGAAAAGGCGTTAACTTTGTACAGTAAGATATTTTGAGAGAGAAAGAAAGACTATATTTATACAACTTTTATTACAGTTTATTGTTATAATTGTTCTGTTTTATTATTAGCTATTATTGTTAATCTTTTACTGTGCCTATTTTACAAATTAAGTTTTATCGTAAGTATGTATGTATGGGGAAAAACATAGTATACATAGAATTTGGTACTATCCACAGTTTCAGGCATCCACTGAGGGTCTTGGAAGATATCCTCTGTGGATGAGGGGGCACTACTGTAATATGCAAACCTCGGGCATAGTACTGATACAAAATCGATACAGCTGGCCCCTGAAACAGAATAAAGAAAATTCCTCATCCTCAGACCTGTTTGCTAAGAACCCAGGGAAACTTGTATAACTATAATAGAGCAAAAAAACTAATGATAGCTGCCATTTATATAAATTTTGTAAAAATAAATGAATAATATTTATTTCATTCTGTGTTTATGGAGCTCCATGTGCTAGGTAATGTGGTGGGCGTTTATTTTTCACACAAACCTATATGAGAGGTACTACTACACAAATTACTTTGAACCCTGGTATAGGCAAGTTTCCGTTTTAAAATGTGTAAAATTTGTATGAAGAAGAAAATGCCAAGATTCAGAGTCAATGCCTGAGTCCTTTCCACAACTCATGCTATAGGGTCCTAGACTTCTTAGAAAATGATGCCCCATCCTCTTCAGACATACTTGACCCAGGGATCAGATCAGGGATTTTGCATCGTTGGAAGAGGAAGGAGGCGGAATTTCATTTGTGTTTGTGTGCTTGTGTGCTTGTGTGTGTGTGTAGAGATGGAGGGTTGAGGACACAATAAAGAAGCTCTGAAGTAATGGAGTGTGATTGAGGGCAGTGTGGTGATGAGATTTTTTTTATCCAAACTTCTTCCAGATCCCCATTCTGAGTATGGCGGAGACACTCACATGCTCTCAGAAGTTCAGGGTTATTTGCTGCTGTGGAATGCAGCCAGTACTCTCAGCATCCTTTTCCACTTTTTATTAGAGGGGAAGATGGAGTGAAGGAAGACTTAGGCCATTGTTGGCAGGTTTCTACAGACTGCCTCAGAGAGAGGATGTGCCCCCAGAAAGCACCCCCTTACAGATTTCTCATAAAGCAGAATTAAAATATTATTGAAGATATAAAAGATTTGCTGACACAAGCCACAGACACACATCAAAGATGCAAAGGCCTAGATCACATTTAATAATAATAATTATTATTATTTTTAAAAATTTCTAAATGAGCAGTGCTTTCTGAAAAAGAGCAAATTCTACCAAGTTATACAAGGCAAATAGTGAAAAAGGTCTCCCCACCTCCTTCTTTCCTGTGTCCCCAGGAACGACCTGTTCATATGCTGATGCATAACCCTCTGGGACTCTTCTGTGTTTACATATGCTTATACGGTTGTATTTTTTTTAATGATATTATTCTATACATAGAATTTGCTACTTACTCTTTTCATTCAAAAATGATCATGGACATCTTTCCATGCACCCATCTCCCATGCAGGATCAACCCCTTTCTTTCTCTCTCTTCCTTTTTTTTTTTTTTAAATGGGTATGTAGTATCCCATAGTTTGAATATGGTATAATTTATTTAACTCTCCCTACTGATTATCCATTTTGGTTGCCTACAGTACTTTATAATTTTTTAGAAGTCTGGACAAAAAATATTCGAGGATATAACCAGGTACCTGTAGATGAAATTTTCTAACAAGATTGATTCCTAAAAACAAAGAGTATTTGCAATTAAGATAAGATTTTCAAAGTTGTTAATATCAACTGTCTACATGAACATTAGAAAAAGATCTGTGAGAACAATTTAAAGTCCACCAGGATTATTCCTGTGAATATTTGGGGATACAATTTTGATTAAAAAATTTTAAAGAAAGAGTGCATAATAAAGATATGTATGCAACCATTAAAAACTGAAAAAATGGAGTAAATAACTTAAAAATCAAGTCCTTGTTACCATTCCAATATTTTTCATTCTCATAATCTACTTTGCTCTTAAAAACCTATAGCTTTCATGAATCTTTAAGATTTGATTTCTAAATATGAGACTAGCTTTTAAATACAGAATATATTCTTGAATATAGTAGTACCACAAATCAAAAATACTATATTTGTATTTTGGAGATTTAGAATAGTACAAACTATATCTGAAAAGATTTCTTTGAGATGATTCACAGTATTTATATTAATTTTATCCGAAGAAAAACATTATATTGAAGTTGTTACCAAATCTGCTTAAAATGAGTAAAATATCAAGTATTCTAGAAAATATTTAGTTGGAGGTCTACAGAAAGTATCTAGCTTTTACTGTAGCTACTGTGATATTTTGCACATTATATTTATTTAAAATTATATCCTTGCTGAAATGTAAATTATTTTCTTATTGTTTTCTTACATTTTTTTTACCACTCCCAATTTCAACCACTGAACTAAATCAAGTCATCAAAAATTGGTTTCATCTTTTTTTAAAGCAAGAACTGTAGAAGCTGTGTATGATGAAAAGATTTTAACGACTGTTAATGAGAAAAAAGAAAGTGCGTGGTTTCTTTTTAAAGTGTGCGCATGCACGGGCGCGCGCACACACACACCGTAGAGGAGTTGAAAGGCGAGAAAAAAGAGTAAAAGTTCATTGCAACCTGGTGATTTATAGGGAAAGGCCCAGCGAGCTCACATAAAAACCAGAGGGGGGAAGTGGTCGGACATTGGGTCAAATCTCCATTCACAGGTTGTGTAATAAAAGGCAGACTGTAGCCTTTCAGGCTTGCTTCTAGTCATAGACAATGGCAATTGCAGAGCAAGACTAATAACAGGATTTAGCATAAATCCACCACAGGAAGTGAACAGTTGTACTGGCAAATAATTAGCCAGGAAACATTTTATAGCAGCATCAGGATGCGTCCGTGAGCTTTCAAACTCTCAAAGCATTTGTGATCATGAAAACATAATTAGTTCTCAGTGATTGTAATTTTTGTGTGTGTTTGTTATAGGATAGTTCTTTCCCCACTCCTTTCTTTTCACAAGCAAGCCTTCTTTTTCCTGTCCTAATTTAGCAGCCCCAGCGAGGGTTTTGAAGTCTCAAGGGAGGGGTTTAGAATGTTCTCTTTTTTTCTCCTGCGGATGCTTTTTTACTGCAAGGTGGATGGTGTTTATTTTGCACGGCTAACAAGTGAGTTCAAAGCAACGCGTTGCTCTTGAACTCCTGCCAGACTCCCAAGGCTGAAAGCCCCCCTGCTTGGTAGAGCCGACCTGTACTATCAAAGCCTGACTAATTTGCAAAGGAATGTCAAAATGACTGGTGCACCGCATTTTCCACCACCCGCTTCATTTGACACTTAAAGGAAAGCTAAGTGGGAGTGTAAAAGGAAGGAAATTCATTCAAGACAGCACACCCAATAATGTGAATTAATTTCACAAGAAAATGGGAGCTCTTTGCTGAAGACTTCCCGTTTTCATCTTCTTTGCTCTTTCTTTGAGCTACTGTTTTAGTAAGGGCTGCTAATAAACATTATGTTTCTGTTCTCACACCATCCATATTAAGAGTAAATGCTGTCATTAGACGTGGCTCCGAAATTCTTTGTGTCAAAGTGTCTGCATGAGGCTGCTTCATCTGATTTAGTCACACCAGTTAAGGAGCGGCCCCATAAAGACAAACACTTGGTCCAGGCCAGAATTTTTCTCCTTTCAACACTCTAAAAAAAAATCATTTCAATCAGAACCAAGAGATCTATACTTATGAACAAATACAAGTTGTTGCTGGAGGAAGGAAGACTCATAAAACAAAGTCCTGGATTGGATTTTTGAAAGTGTAATTCAGAGATAATGTGTGGAAATGCGACTCAGCTCACGTAAGATATATCCATGCTAAAACAAAGGGCACAGAGTCAGAAAACCCAAATACAAGACTTTGACTTGATTTAGTCTGATTTTAATCTCTGCGTCCTGCTTGCATTTTATAAACTCGAACTTTATTTAAGACTTATATTGAAAATATGACACTGGCATATTCTCCCCAAGTAAGATCATCTACAAATTATTTCCCTAGGCACCGACCCTAGAACTTCATTAACATTCCTGATTGTTTTCCCAGTGAGTTTGCATGATTTATATAAATTGCCATCGTCATCACCTAGGTGAACAGTAATCTCACTTTCAAAATTTTCTTCTTGCTTGAGTTTTGACCACGCATTTCTTTACTGTTACTCTTTACCTAACACTGAACTCCATATCCAAACATGCTATTGGCCATTAAAAATGGACCTCATCTCTGTTCTCAGAATGTGAGGTAATCTAGAGGGAAAGCTTCTGGCAGTGCCTCAGTTGCTTGGAAGTGAGTTACTGAGGTACAGTCATGCAGTAGTTGTCTAAAAAGTGAGTTCATGTCAAACTGAGCACCATGCTGCTAGAGGATGAGGGTGGAATCAGACGAACCTAGGTTTGGACTACAATCAAAGTACTTACTAGTGATGTGAGCAAGACTGATTAATGAAGCTTTCGAAGCCTTAGCTTCCTCGTGTACAGTGAGGCTAATAATAGCACCTACCTTGTGCTTTATGGCACTCAGTGCCGTAAATGTCAAATAGTAAGCGCTCAAGAAATGTTAGCTATTGCAAAATCATAGCAGCTTGGAAATGAAATGCTGCGAGAATCAGGAATCTCCTCAAGTGGGCATATAAAATAGGAATCACCTTATAGGAACAGGAATCTAGAAATAAGCCAGGTTCCAGGTTCGGTAATATCAAGTCTTCAGTTTTATCTTGGCAATGCTTTTAGCCCTCTTCTCTGGGTTAGCTTTATCTTCACGCTGGCTCCCTTCATGGGTGCAAAATAGCTGCCAGCACAACTGGGATAACCATCTCCTTTGCTCAAGTCAAGCAGAAGAGTTAGAGGAAAGTGCTTCCTCAACCGTGAAATAAAACTTCTCCTTGCAGTATGACTGGGGACACCCTCAGCTCTGTGCCCATCACATGTGACATGAGGGCAGGCACCAGGTAGCCTAATTATCTTAAGCCTAGTTTTGGTTCAGCTTAGTTTCTAGCAAGGGGGAAGAGAAGTCAATCAAAGATGCTCTGCTAGAAAGAAATGCATTAATTCAGTCAGCAAATATTTTTAAGTACTGACTGTGAAAGGCAATATGGGGGGTACTTAAAAGCTAGAATTTGGGGCCAGTTTCTCTGATTTCAAAGTCTGAGGGCACCATTTATTAACTGTGTCTCTTTTACTTCATCTGTTTTTTTTTTTAAATAAACTTATTTATTTTATTTATTTATTTTTGACTGTGTTGGGTCTTCGTTGCTGCACGGGGGCTTTCTCTAGTTGTGGTGAGCGGGGGCTACTCTTCGTTGTGGTGCATGGGCTTCTCATTGCAGTGGCTTCTCTTTTTTGCGGAGCACAGGCTCTAGGTGCGCAGGCTTCAGTAGTTGTGGCTCTCGGGCTCTAGAGCACGGCCTCAGTAGTTCTGGCGCACGGGCTTAGTTGCTCTGTGGCATGTGGGATCTTCCCAGACCAGGGCTCGAACCCGTGTCCCCTGCATTGGCAGGCGGATTCCTAACCACTGCGCCACCAGGGAAGCCACAGATTCGATTTTTATTACAGAAAGAAAATTCTGGTGGCACTAGAGGAGAAAACTGGGAACAGGGAGAGTTTTCCGGAGGCTCTCTGAGAAACAGATAGTAAGGGCCTGAATCAGGATCCTGGCATGGAATAATGTAATAAAGGGGACCCATTTGAAAGATGTTTCTTTTGATGAACAAGGGCAAGGAAGAAGTTAAGGGTGGCACAGCTCTCACTCAACCCATGCTTCTAAGAGATATCCCCCAATCAGGGGGTCAGCTGTCACGTACGTGTTTGTGTCTCCCAGACTTACATACACAGGACAGACGAACGTTATCCAGCATCTACCTGTATAACCACCTGGATGGCCCATAAGCACTTCAGAGTCAACAGGTTGGATTAAAGTAGAAATTGTAAACTCCTCTAAATGCATTTCTCAGCTATGTTCTGTTGCTCAAAAGGTGGTCCCTCCCAGGGATCATTTGCGAGTCCTTTCACTCACTTCCACCCATCCACTTAATCACCAAGTCCAGTTGATTTTTACCCTTGAAATTTTTTTTTTTTTCCAAATCTGTCCTTGCCTTTCTGTCAATATTGTCACTACCTCCCAGTAATCCATTTCCTTAAACACGACTACCTTTGCTCCATTCAACTCATCAAAAACCCCCTGCCAATGAAATCTCCTAAAGATTCATCTTAATTTCATCTGGCTCAGGCCATCGCCATTTCGCAGTCTGATTATTTTATTGCTTTGTAATCTCCTGACCAGTTCAGTTCCTCAGCAATTTTCACCCGGTCTACTGAGGGACTCATAGCTAGCTCCTCTTCTCACTCAATCTATCTTCCACTCCTTCCCCCAAACAAGCCATCGAAAACAGATCTGCCGCATAACACTTCTGCTTACATTTCACTGTCTCTCTGTCACCCACACCACGTAGAGCTTAAGCAGGGCTGACAGTGTCCTCTAAGACTCCACCTCCTCCTTCCCACCAACTCCCATCACCCCTGGTTTCACTAAGTAGTTCCTAATTACATACATTAGCATAACCATAAATACAAGTTACCAAAATCAAGGCTATTTAGTCATTTCCCGGTCTTTTATGCACAACCTGTGGTTCTTCAATCCCTCTAATTATTGAATTAGAATATATTACAACATTCTCTAAAGCTCACACGGTAGTCAAGTGTTCTTGGATAATGATAATTACAAATGTAATTCTTGGGCTCTGTATTAAGATATTTAAACTTTGATAACATTTCCACAACTGAATTACAGAAAAATTCTTATGGTTCAAGCTAAATCTGATTTATTTTCAACCCTGGCAAATAATAATTAACAATAATAATGATGATGATGATAGTTACCATGTATTGAAGACCAACAATGCCCCAGCTGCTGGTAGATACTTCATCTCGTTATCTCAACAGCTCTCAAAGTATACGTCACTGTTCCCATTTTACAGATGAATAGACTAAATCTCAGTGAGGTTCAGCTTATTCCCCATACCAGTAATGTTAAAGTGAAGACTGACCCCAAATCTCTGATTCTCAGGCTCATTCTCTTGCCACCATGAGACACTATTTAATAGAAGTTTATTAAATGTATGAATAAACACTTTAATGATAACGACAAATTATATAAAGTTATCATTAATTCTATGCTTAAATGTATGCTTTATTTTCACCTATTTTGCGTAAAACAGTTGGCCAATACTTCAGCATTTACAATAACATTCAGAGGATAGCAGTATAACATCTGTAACTTTGCACTTGGCAATTCAGAAATTCCCACTAAATTAATTGGATATTAAAGAACAGTCTTGAACCTACCTAAGCCTCTGCCTGTGTCGAGCCTCATGTAAGTCTCCGACTATTAAAAACTCCCTCAGGGAGAACTTTGTCAACTTCCTTCCCCCACCATACACATTAGGTTAGACCCCCTCCTGCGCAGTACTGCAACACTTGGTCCTCCCTATTTATACCATTTTTACAATTATAATTTGATAAGTTTATCTATAATCATTTATTCAGGAATATCTCCCACAGAGAGATTAAGAGGAGGGAAGTGGCCTGCCTTCTTCACATTCTCTCCTGTCATCTAACCCTATGCCTGGCACAGTCATGTGCTTTTGCATTTATCAGGTAAATGAATGCCTGCACAAAAGTGGCAAGAAATACAGATACGGGAAAATACTTTCAATGTCAGGAATCATCAAATACGAATCACAGGAACTGAGGAATGGAAGCTGTTGAGAGAGGTAAAAATCCAGTTCCAGAGGACCACGGGTGCCATGCTCAGAAGTTATAAACAATAATTAGCAGAAAGTACGATGACTAACATAGTGTGTTGGGCGTAACAGTCTTGTGATGGAAAATAGTAGATCATCAATTTGATTACTGTAAATTTCTAGTTATATGAGCTTTTTTTCAATAGTGTGACTGAACAATGTAGAAAATTCTCCTGGTAATTACCACATATTTTGTCACTTACTGCTTTGTAGATAAAAACCTTAAGCATGCTTAAGTTCTGAGCCGCCATTCACATTGCTTTCTCATACAGCGTTTCCAAATCTCTGCACTCAGGGGGTAAAGGGCCTTTGTAGTCACAGCTCTCCATTCTTACAGTTCCTGGTTTGGCTGATGAAACTAGGGAAGAGAGTGTGATCAAAAATCATACAGGATGGGGGCTTCCCTGGTGGTGCAGTGGTTGAGGATCTGCCTGCCAGTGCAGGAGACACGGGTTCGAGCCCTGGTCTGGGAAGATCCCACATGCCACGGAGCAACTGGGCCCGTGAGCCACAACTACTGAGCCTGCGCGTCTGGAGCCTGTGCTCCGCAACAAGAGAGGCCGCGACAGTGAGAGGCCCGCACACCGCGATGAAGAGGGGCCCCCGCTTGCCGCAACTGGAGAAAGCCCTCACACAGAAACGAAGACCCAACACAGCCAATAAATAAATTAATTAATTAAAAAAAAATCATACAGGAGGTATTAAATTCTCTACTTGAGTGGTGCCCTAGTTCAATGCACAAATGATGGGAATGGTACACGTGCAGCAGGCCTCATTTTCTATGCTTAAAAAACTAGCTGGTGGTGGATTGAAAAATATTTCATAGAATCCAGTAACAATTTTTTTAACTTGTAAATTTTTATCATAGGGTAGGAAACCATGATTATGGGGGGAAAAAAACTTGTGAAGAGCATGAGATTCTCATGTGGAAAACTTACTGCCACATTCAAAGCCACAAAATCATGTATATGATCTACAGCAAGTCAGTTGTTTCCCAAAGCCTCAGTTGACTTAGCTTTGTAATGTCTGATTGCCTATTGTGGTAGCCAGCCTCCCAGATGACCCCCCAGTGATCTTTACCTATTTGTGTTCATATTCATGTGCAGTCCCCTTATGCTGTACCAAGGGAGGTCTGTGAACAACAGCATACGGCAGAAGTAATGGAATATCACTTCTGAGATAAGGTTATATAAACGACTGTGGCTTCCAGGCTTCTGTCTTGCATGACTTCTTCTTCCTCTTCTTCTTCTTCCCCTCCTCCTCTTCCCCTTCTTCTTCTTCCCCTCCTCCTCCTTCTTCTTCTCCTCACATCTTCCTCTCTCTCTCTCACTCTCTTTCTTTCTCCTGGAATAAGGCAGTTGCCATTAACATTGATTCTGCCTATGGGGAGGCACACATGGCAAGAAACTGAAGTCTCTGGCCAACACGTAGTAAAGAATTGAAGCCTCCCGATAACCATGTGAGTGAACTTGAAACTACATCCTTCAACCGGTCAAGTCTTGAGGTGACTACAACCCTAGCTGATATCTTGACTGTAACCTCTAGAGAGACCCTAGAGCCAGAACCAACCAGGTAAGCTGCTTCCAGATTCTAGACCCTCAGAAATTGTGAGCTAATAAATGGTTTAAGCTGTTAAGGTTGAATATAATTTCTTACATAGCACCCACTTCGGAAAACTGTTACAAGGGTAAAATAAAAGAAAATGCTCCAAAAACACGATAATAAAAGTACTATCCAAAGACCAACATATCATCATGGGTAATTCCATCTCCCAATAACTCTAATAACAGACAGAATGCCTCAAGTGTCTAAAGAGAAATTTCAGCATAACAAATTCAGCTATGAAATCCTCAAATCTCAGTAAAATAAAAGATATCTGAAGTATCACAAGCTGTGTTCACCACTATGGACAATCCATAATTTACTTTGTCCTGCTTCCACAATGAAAATTGAACTATAGTCATTTGTTTTCTTAAGAAATAAAAAAAAGAAATGTTTACTATTCCTCACTAAAGAGTTATTGCTCTTTAGCGCTAAGAAGATAATAATCCTGCTAGGATTAAAAAAACATCAAAATTACGTCATAATTTCAGCACTCACTTTAAAATAGATCCAATGTGTGACCATGACATATGCATAGCCAGAAATAGTCCCCAAGAAATACTTATCTTTAAAGACACTAACATCTTGGCTTGGTTCTTCCAAACTGAAGCTGGTAATCTCTCTAATAGTTAGTCTGTAGAAAATAATAATAATAATAAAGAAATCATACCATTATCTAAAGTAACTTTAGGATGAGAAATTATGATGATGGCAGTTAGCGCTTTGTAGCTTTAAATTCAGGATTGATATAGTTCAGAAACGATATAAACTCCAGGATTAATATAATTCTGAAAGTAGTGAAAAGAAAACTATTTCTGGCAATAGATGGTCTAAAACAATATATGCCTCATTTATGACTCATTTTCACATGAAAAAAAGTTTTGACAAATACATTTGGAAGAAGCAAAATGTAATAAATAAACCAAAGAAATAAAAGTGCTTTATAAAGCTGTAAAACACCATATAAATAACAGGTATTATAACACTGGCAATGTTATTACGAAAGCGAACCGTAAAATGGCATTTGGGGAAAAATGTGGACAGTGAGAAAATAAAAGCTACATAAAAGAATGAGGGAGGAAATTTAGACTCAGTCATGTCAAGAGCAATGTCCTTCTTAACTACTGAAAAAAAGCATTTCCATTAGAAGGACAGATTTAAGTGGTTTAACTTTGGAAGACCATAATCTTCTGAAGGGCGGAAATCTATGGAAAGATCTGTGAATAATAAAGGAATTGAAAATAGAATAAAGGGTGGGGGGAGGACGAGGAAGAAAAAAGTAAGTAAAAGGATGCTTCTTAACAATATGATTTGAATTTAAAACTCAGAACATCTGCTTTTTATAAAAATCTAAGTGTATTAACTCATAATAAAGGAACATGTTGACTTGCATCTTCAATTGCAAGAAAGAAATAAAAAGGCTAAAAAAGAAAAAAAAACCCCACCATCTCGAAGACAATAAAGTTTTCTCTGATTCAAAAGGGGAGTTTCTAACAGACCAGTGGCAGCTGTATGTACAACTTCTGAAAGGCACTCTTCTGAAAAAATTTAAATCAGCCAATCCATTCATTTATGGTAATAAAAAATTGTCTGTATCTATAAAAAGACGTTTGTTCTATATTTGATCTTCTTTTCCAATACTACCATCATTTAAGAACTTTGCACAATAAAAAGAAAGATCTCTTTTGCAAAAACTTTAATTTTTTAAATCTGATAGGCTTTCCAAATGTTGTTACAAATACTTAATCTTTTTTAGCTGAAAAAGAAAAATCTGGATTCCAAAGTTTTTTGAACTTCCAGTTTTATTTTTCACTCAAGGCAATAAATTCTTCTTTTGGTAACAACTGCTAATAGAGTATTTCCTTTTCTGTAAAAACAACTTTTAAACTGTATTTTCTGGGAATTGTGTGACTTATTTTTATTAATTTCTGGGAATTAAATACATTACTATAAAATTCTTTAGGTTCTGGGAAAAAATATCTAATATAATGTTTACTTCCTGAGAATATGGCTTTGCCCCTCTTGATGCAGCCAAATTCCATTACTCTCAGATTCTTATTAGTTTTCTACATCTGGTTATATTTATCTTTGGTTTTACATCTAGTAAAATTATTATTTTCTAATTTGGTTTTACAAATCACTATGTTTATAATATATCTGAATCCCCTTCCATATTTCATACAGTTTAGAAAAAACTATAAGCTTTTCTAGGATTTGAATATTTTGTGACCACACTATTTCTCATGTGCCTCAGGTTAGCATAACCTGGGAAAAAAAGATTTGAGTAGAGGGAGATTGCAGAAGAGGGTCCAGACGGAGCCATTGAACCCATCAATTGCAGGGGGGGAGGGGTTTTACAATTCTCCCTTGTCATCATTTCAGCCAGGCCTACAAATTTCCATCCCTATCCCAAGTACTGCACTGGCTTCAATTGTCTACTTTACTGTCCAAATCATTGGCTACCTGCCAAACCACAACTTTGCTTTAGAAAGAGCTCCTTAAGTGAAGTGGAGAGCTGAGACAATTATTTAGATAATTCAGTCCAAAAGAAATGCATTGAGAAAAATCTGCCTTTTTTGACTTTATCAAGATTGGTATCCTCGGACTTCCTTGGTGGTGCAGGGGCTAAGAATCTGCCTGCCAATGCAGAGCCCTGGTCCAGGAAGATCCCACATGCCGCAGAGCAACTAAGCCCATGCGCCACAACTACTGAGCCCGCGCGCTTAGAACCCGTGCTCCACAACAAGAGAAGCCACTGCAAGGAGAAGCCCATGCCCCGCAACGAAGAGTAGCACCCGCTCACCGCAACTAGAGAAAGCCCGTGCACAGCAACGAAGACCTAATGCAGCCAAAAATAAATAAAATTTAAAAAAATTGGTATTGTCTACATGGATGAAACTCATTGCATAATTGTTGTATTTTGCATCTACAGACACTCCCTTTGTGTAGACAAAACCTGACTTCAGCTTGCTATCTAATCCTGAGCAGTTCTGAGTTTTGTTGCCTCCTACCAACGTTTTTCAGAGGCATGTCTATGTTAACACGCAACAGAGATGGCTTTTCTGTTATCTGCTTAACTCTTTGTGAAGTATTTGATGGAATGGTTTTTGAAAGCTTGGTTGACCATAACAAAAATCAGTGACTTTATTTATATTATGTAAAGATCATGTACAGTTCTTTGTGAGAGGATTTAACATTCCATGGAAACAATATTTGATAAGAATATATTCTGAATTCGTGTGTGTGTGTTTTTGGAGTGATAAAATTGATGTTTCTCCTCCAGCCTCTATTTTCATCAATGAAAAGAAGTCAATAATTATTTAAACATGAAAATTGTCTAGATATATCAATGATTTTGTAAACATGGAAATGAGCCGGAAATAGAATGACATAAATAAAACATAAGAATTCCACATAAGTCTCCCAGAGAATATATTAGCCAATCATGGTCCCCATACAAATTGTTAGTTTTGTAAAAATATTTATTGTATAAGTTAAATATTTTTAAAAGTGTAATTCATATAATAGAGCTTACTCTATGCTTAAGTGTGATATAAATCCTCACAATAATCTATGAGATAAGAGCTATTATTATCACCCCACTCCTTCATCAAATACGGTAGTGGTAGTCACTAGGGATGCCCAGAAATATTCTAATGCTCCTCCTTCTGGGCACGTGGTAAGTTGGGAACAGATGAATGACTCGTTTGGTCAAAGAAATGTGTGCAAAAGTAGTCTCTGTCATTTCCATGAAAAATATGTAATTGCTCATGTGTGATTCTCAATGTCCCTTTCCCATTGCCTTGATGATCATGGAAAGTCTTATCAAGATGATGTTTTCATCAACCTGAGTCCCAGAGTGACTACCATAAGTAAAGCCCACCCCCCAGCCCAGAAGAACAACTTGAATATGTAGAATAATTGTAAAAAAATTTTTTGCTGTTGATTTACTAAGATTTTGGACTTGTTTGTTGCTTCAGCATAACCTAGCTCTTCCTGAATGATAACCAATTGCTTCTTGCAACTTACTATTGTTAGTCTGGAACCCATAAAGCTAATTTCTTTGGAAGGAATAAAAAGGGAGAAGAAATGCCTTTATGCTGCTGCTGCTTTTTCTCACCTTTACTTCTTTCATTTCTCATCTTCCTGTGGTAAATCTTGAGCCCTAAAATGGAATTTTATAGACTCTGGGGCAGAAGTGGAGGGAGATGTTTATGGATACAGAAGGTAAACATGGAAGCTTTCCATTTAGGACTCGATAGAAATATCCTTTTTTGCTATATTGGGAATATGATAGAAAAAAACCCACTGACTTTAGAATATCAACTATCTTCTCTTTTTTACTATCAACTCTGAAGAATTAGCTGGAACCGTGTGAAATTATCATTTATATGGGTCAAAATGCTTTCGTAAAGGTAAAATACCTTCAAGATAGTGACCTCTGAGCCTTTCATATCATGGTGGAAAGAATGCTAATTTCATAAGATACACTTATGAATCACATAGACTGAGAAGCTGACTCAAGGAGATCCTTTTAATACTGTTATGTCCAGAAATATTTCTGTTTCTATAATATTGATGTCTCCATAGAGGCTTGTTATTTCACTTCATTGTCACAACAACTTTGTGACCTAGGTAGGATAGGAATTAATTTCTCCTATTATTAGTGAGGAAACTGAGGCAGGTGATGAGATGAAGATCACACAAAAGAGATCCGAGGTCACCAGTACTAACTCACCATATGATACCCAATAATAAAAGGCTAGATATTTCCTGAGGAGGCACATATGTTTTATTTTTAAGTTATGCATGATGCCAAAATAACATTAATGTAAACAGTCTCTTTAAGAAGAAGAAAAGAACTCAAACCAATTAATTACTAAAGTCTAGTTTCAGTGATTTGACTAATTCATTACAAAATATATAGCTACTTAGATACTATGTCAGCTCTGTCCCTCATTCCTAAACTCTCTCTGAACAGCTTCATGGCTCAAAATTTCAACTTAAAATGCTCCAAATTAAATTTAAATTTATGGAGGCATCCTAGATCTGAACCTGATGATGTGGTATTTGTTAATTTCATTGTTGTCTTGTTGACTTCACTTTCTTCACTGTTTTTCTGGACACAAACTATCTTGGTTTTCCTCATCTTCTCAGTTTCCTTTGTTAGTTTATCTTCATCTTTCTAATCCCTAAATGTTGGATGGTCCCAAGGCTCAGTCCTAGAATCTCTTTTTATTTCTATCTGCACTGATTCTCTAACTGATCTCCATTCTCATGGCATTAAATACTATATATAGACTCATAAATTTCAGCTGCAATCTCAACCACTCCCCTGAACTTCAGACTCATGTATCCAATCACCAACTCATCTTCATCGTTTGCCTGCTTAATAAATATCTCAAGATTAAGATGTCAGAAATCATATTTCTGATTTCCTGACAAAACTTGCTCCTCCTACAGGCTTCCCCATTCCTCTAGTTGTCTCAAGGCAAAAACTTTGGAATGAGCTTTGACTTGTTTTCTTCCATACCTTATATCCAAGCCATCAGGGAATCTTCTCAGTTACATTTTTGAAATAAATCCAGCATCCCACCATTTCCCTCAATACCGTTCCTTTCCACCTCTACCACTTTGAGCCACATTATCTATCACCTGGATGTCTGCAATAATCTCTTAACTCCTTGCTAAACAAGGTTTGGTTTGCACACCATGGGCATGGGCACTACCTGGGAGCTTGTTAGAAATGCAGAATCTCAATCTGCCCTTGATCTACTGAAACAGAATCTACATTTTAACATGATTCCCTGTGACTTATATGCATAATGAAGTCTGCAAAACTTCTTCCTAATTGATCTCTCTGTTCCTGCTCCAGAACCTCTACAGACCCTTTGCAACACAACAGCAGCCAGAGGAATCCTTTTAAAATGAAAGTGATATTATGTCTCCATTCTGCTTAAAACTTTTCAGGTCTTCCTATCTTACTACAAGTAATAGTCAAAGTCCTCCCAGGGGCTGACAGAAGCACCTGCATCACATGGAACCTGCCACTTCTTGGAGCATCTATAACACTCATTCATTAAGAACACATTGATTGGATATGAAAATTTTCTAAATCTTCTGGGCAATTCCTTATCAAATATCCCTCAATGTATCTTACTTCTACAGACAGGTAACTTCATTCTTAATGTTAGACTTGCACTGATTTCAGTTTTCCATTCAGAGAGTGAATTCTATTTTTTCCTGCCTCTGATTTCTAGAAAACACCAACAGAATTTTCCAAACACTTACTACAATCTCCTAAACTTTTTTAAAAATCATTTTATTCTTTTTTTATTGAAGTATACTTGATTTACAATGTTGTGTTAGTTCAGGTGTATAGCAAAGTGGTTCAGTTATATATATATATATATATATATATATATATATATATATATATATATATATTCTTTATATATATATATTCTTTATATATATTCTATATATATTCTATATATATATATACGTTCTATATATTCTTTTTCAGATTCTTTTCCCTTATAGGTTATTACAAAATGTTACAAAATATTGAGTATAGTCCCCTGTGCTATATGTGCTATACAGTAGGTCCTTGTTGGTTATCTGTTATATTGGTTACCTATTTTATATACAGTGGTGTGTATTCATTAATCCCAAACTCCTAATTTATCCCTCCCCCACCTTTCCTCTTTGGTAACCA
Source organism: Balaenoptera musculus (assembly GCF_009873245.2). NCBI lineage: Eukaryota > Metazoa > Chordata > Mammalia > Artiodactyla > Balaenopteridae > Balaenoptera > Balaenoptera musculus. The sequence continues at coordinate 53,334,381 of NC_045802.1, forward strand.
TAAGCTTGTTTTCTTTGTCTGTGGGTCTATTTCTGTTTTATATATATTGTAAGTTCATTTGTATCTTTTTTTTTTTTAGATTCCACATATGAGCAACATCATATGATATTTGTCTTTGTCTGGCTTACTTCACTTAGTGTGATAATCTCTAGGTCCATCTATGTTGCTGCAAATGGCATTATTTCATTCTTTTTTATGGCTGAGTAATATTCCATTGTATTACATATACCCTAAATGTTTTTAAGTGTGTATTTTTTTTTAGAATCCTTACCTTTTTTAGAGATATATTGAAACATTTAACAGATGTAACTTAATGGATGAGACTTGCATCAAAATATTATGAGAGGAGGAGAAGCAGATATGGGTATAGATGAAACAAGATTGGCCATAAAGGAAACTGATTGAAAGGTACAGGAAGATTGCTTATGTTTTCCTATCAATTCTTTTTCCTGATATCAGAATAAAATAATATAGTGTCCAAGCTTAGCTTTAGTGGTAACAATCAACAAATATGCCAAAGTAATACTGTAATAATTGCTGTTCTTTGTGCTTATGTTTTTTTATCTCCCTCAGCCTGTCTAGATTATATCTCCTACTCCTATTAGCTTTCTAACAGCAGATCATTTTAATAGAAAATTCTGTCCCCTATGGAATTAGGAGAAATAAAAACTACAACAACTTTAGGTAGCATTAAACTTGGAGTAAAATTATTATTTACAATTCGTGGGAGAGTACTTAGTAGACAATGCTGGACTTTCTAATTCATTTATTTGACTGCTTTCCTGGAAGAGTCTGACCCATAGTAAGCAGTCAACAAGTATTAGCTGAATAAATGAATAAGTGAGTAAATTAATGGTGATGATTGTGTTAAAAAATAAAATCTAATCTAGTCTTTCTTGCTGTCAAAATCAAATTATAGCAAAACTGCATTTTATCAAATAATTGCATCACAAGAGGAATGCATACATCTTACCTGGTTAGGATCGCAACCCAATATTTATTTTAAGTTGTATTCTCACAATAAAAGATTCTAAGGCGTAGATTTGCCTGCAGGAGGTTTTCCGAGAAGTACATGGGAGAAAAACACCTCTCAGGGTGAGGGAAGCAGGTTTGGACAAAAGGAGAAATGGAACTGCAAGACAGTTGTGACAGAGGCTTCAGTCAATTCTACCTGGAGTCTTGGAAGTGGTGACCCTTCAGCTGTCCCGAATTAAGAACTGGGAGGCAGGACTTTGTACCCCTTGCATGGAGCAGTAATTAAATGTGGACTGTCCCTGGGTTCTCCACCAAGGGCAACGCTGTGAGAAGGGATTAGCTGTGAGCCATCATCAGTCAAGCTATAAGGCCCACTATAATATTTATTTTCACACCCAGTAGTGAAAATTTCACCCAAAAATGTGTTCTACAATTATTTTCTTTTCACTCATTTCTCAGTGTGACCTGTGTCCCTACCATATACTAAATCATTTCTGTGTAAAAGAATATTGAACTCGTTCTTAAAATTTCCCTGTCTCTTAAACCTATGAAATCTACTTTCTCTTTAGGACTCTTGTTCCTTACCTCTCTCTGTTCTTTTTTGTTTGTATTTTATTTTAGAGCTTTTTAAAATTGTGCTTAACTATGTAGAACATAATATTTACATTTTAATCATTCATAAGTACACAATTCAGTGGCATTAAAAACAATATTGTGTAACCATCACCATTATCTATATCCGAAACACTTGCATCATCCTCAAAACTCTGTACCCATTAACTCCTCCTCTACCAGTCCCTGGTAACCTCTTCTCTACTTCTGACTATAAATTTTCCTGTCATAAGTACCTCATATAAATGGAATCATACAATATTTGTCCTTCTGTGTCTTGCTAGTTCACTAAGCATAATGTTGTCAAGGTCTACCATGTTGTAGCATATATCAAAATTCCATTCTTTTTTAAGGCTAAATAATGTTCCATTATATGTATATACCACATTTTGTATCCATTCCTCTGTTGATGGACACTTGGGTTTTCTACCTTTTGGCTATTAGGAATAGCCACAGAGGCTGCACCATTTTTAATTCCTATGAAAAATGCATGAGAGTTCCAGTTTCTCCACATCCTCACCAACACACCAACACTTTTTATTTTGCATTTTGTTTTTCTATTTGCTTGTTCACTTTTTTTTTTAAATCATCACCATGCCAGTAGGTATGAGGTGGTATCTCATTGTGGTTTTGATTTGCATTTTCCTAATGAGTAATGATGTTTAGCATTTTTTTTATGTGTGTATTGGCTATTTGTATATTTCCTTCGGAGAAACAAACCCTTGTTCTTCCAACGTGCCAATCCTTTTCTGACTCATGTATCCTAACAATACCTACCTAGTTGCCTAGGTCACCAGTCTCTTCATCTCTTGTCTCTCTACTGTACCTGTCATGTCAATACAATATCCTTTGTTATTCCCATAATAATTTTTGTCCACACTCAATTCCAGGTTGAGAAGCATGATTAGAGAAAGTAGGAAACTCCATTAACTGTGTCTATGTCAAATCCATGCTATTTAACCGCAGCCTGGTATTCAGCGATGCTTTGAAATCATTTTCCACCACATACGTAATATGGGTTATTTGGAAGAGATGAGTGAATTTGTCATCTTTTAAATTGAAATTATTTGTGCTCATATCTAATGATGCTTGGTTTTATGTTCTACAGAAAAATAATTATATCTTAGACATGTTAGTCTCCCTTTAATAATTATTGCAATTCCTTGGACCTAGAAGGCACTTAATAAATATTTGTTAGCTGGAGAGGGTGTGGAGAAAAGGGAACACTCTTGCACTGTTGGTGGGAATGTAAATTGGTACAGCCACTATGGAGAACAGTATGGAGGTTCCTTAAAAAACTAAATATAGAACTACCATATGACCCAGCAATTCCACTACTGGGCATATACCCTGAGAAAACCATAATTCAAAAAGAGTCATGTACCACAATCTTCATTGCAGCACTATTTACAATAGCCAGGACATGGAAGTAACCTAAGTGTCCATCAACAGATGAATGGATAAAGAAGATGTGGCACATATATACAATGGAATATTACTCAGCCATAAAAAGAAACGAAATTGAGTTATTTGTAGTGAGGTGGATGGACTTAGAGTCTGTCATACAGAGTAAAGTAAGTCAGAAAAAGAAAAACCAATACCGTACACTAATACATATATATGGAATCTAAAAAAAAAAAAAATGGTTCTGATGAACCTAGGGTCAGGACAGGAATAAAGACGCAGACGTAGAGAATGGGCTTGAGGACACGGGGAGGGAGAAGGGTAAGCTGGGACAAAGTAAGAGAGTAGCACTGACATAAATACACTACCAAAGGTAAAATAGCTAGCTAGTGGGAAGCAGCAGCATAGCACAGGGAGATCAGCTTGGTGCTTTGTGACCATCTAGAGGGGTGATTTAGGGAGGGTGGGAGGGAGACGCAAAAGGGAGGGGATATAGGGATATACGTATGCATATAGCTGATTCACTTTGTTATACAGCAGAAACTAATACAACACTATAAAGTAATTATACTCCAATAAAGATGTTAAAAAATAATAATAAATAAAAAATTTTTTAAATATTTGTTAATAAGTGAAAGAATAAATATTGGGTAAGAAGTACCAAACATGAAAAGTTTCTTAGGCTGAAAAATTAAAATGTATAGAAAAGTTCACACATCGTGTTCTACGGCTTGTGTGTCCCATGTAGCATTCTTTTAAAATATCTCATAGCACTGTTGTTCTGAAAACGGGGAGAAAATCAAGTTGAGCACACACAGTAAAAGCAAATAGACTGTGAAATATCATGTATATGAATATATACTGAGTATTGTAGTGTATGTATATGTGTGTTAAGTTGTGGGGAGAAGGGTAGAAAATATGATTATATCATTAATTAGTAACAATATTCAATAGATTGGCAGATTAGAAGTAGGAAAGGGAAGAGATAAGGAGGAACAAAATCTGAAGATTCCTGGAATATTGGAAACAGGTAAAAATTATGCAAGTTCAGTGACAGCCAACAGAGTGAAGAACAGAATTAGAAACTAAAAGGTTACAGGGGAGGTAGAAAATAATCACAGCTTATGAATGCTATAAATGAAACATTTTTAGAAGGAAAAGAGGAATTTTGACAATTCAGTCAACTCTTTCTCTTCACTTTCTAGCACTGATCTGAAGCAAGGTAGCCTGGGAACAGAAATTGGCTGTAGAAAGTTGTTAGAGATGGGAAGAGAGGAAAGGAGCATAGTAAAAAGTCAAGGAGATGAGAGACGTTGGGATGCCAAGGAAGAGATGATTGAAGTCACTACTGGAGGTGAGAGGATGCCTATATAACTTCATGGATCAGAGCACTCTAGTGCCCTGAATTATAAGGTATCTTGAGATTCTACTTGATAGAGGCAACTGGTTTGGATTTTTGTTGTTGTTGTTTTTGTTTTGTTTAGTTTTAGTTTTTTTTTTAATCTCTGTTAAATCAGCCATCCAATATTTTAATTTAATTTATTTTTGCCTCCAGGCAGGAGTGTTGCTTGGGGGAAATGATGTAAAGCTAACTGATGAGAAGAAACAGCTAAAAGTATTCATTATTTTTTTCTATTTTGAAACAGAAATGGAAGATAAAAGCAAATCATATTGAGTTTTATAAGTTGAAAACAGGCTTCCTGTGACTCATGTGCAGAGTAGTTGCAAAGAAATCAATTCAGTAGAAATGGAATTGCCAAGTCATAAAAAATTCACAAATTGCTCTCCGTTGGGCTGCTGAATTGATCCGTGGTCTCCACAACCAAGGAGGAGGATATGTCCTGTCCTTGGCACAATAGAATAGTCCTCACCAAAACACTGCATTCAGTGCATTCTTTTAATGAAATATTGACATGTTATGCATCCAGAGGGCACTAATGGGTGGTACAGATGAGAAAACTAGAGGATTGCAGCTTAAACAGAACATTTCTTGAAATTGTTCAATCAACCCTCACATGGGAGAAAGAGATTTTACTCAGTGCTGCAGGAGAGGATGCTGGCTATTTCATGTGACTTTAAAAATCATACTAAGTTCCTATTTTAATAATATGTACTAAAAAAATTTCAGACAATGTAAAGTAGTACCTAATAAAGTCAGTCTCCCTCCTTTATCTGAGCCTGGTTAGATTTCTGCTTGGGCCTTTGTTCCTGCTCTGGTAAATTGATTCTCTGTATCTGCCTGCCTGTCTCTCCAATTTGGGGGTCAGCGGTTTGTCCTTTGACCTCACTTCTCTGATGGATCTAAGAAGAGCTGTTGATTTTTCAGTTTGTTCAGACTTTTACTTGTTAGGATGAAATGGCAACTTCTAAGCTCCTACCTGAGAAACTGGAAACCAGAAGTCCTTGGGTTTCATTTTCTAAAGTTCTAATGCTATGCTTCAAGTTTGATGATTTTTCTCCTGCAGCTTATAATCTGCAGAGATGTTTTATTTAAGATACTGCATTTTTAGCTCTAAATTTTCATCTGCTTCTCGTTTGTATCTTCCATTGCTCTCCTCATCATGCTTGTGCTTTCCTTTTTAATTCTTGAGCTGTTTTAACCTCCTTGTTTGATCATTCTAGTATCTCTGACACTTTAGTTCTCTGTTGACCAATTTTTTTCCTGGCTGTAGGTCACATTTTTCTACTTCTTTGCATGCATAGTATTTTTTTTTTTTTTTGGTCACATGCTGGACATTGTGAATTTTACATTGTTGAGTGCTAAATTTTCTTTTTTTCCCTTTAAAGAATATTGTACATCTGCTAGACAGCTAAGTTACTTAGATTCAGTTTGCTCCTTCCTAGGTACATTTTTTTTAAATTTATTTATTTTATTTATTTATTTTTGGCTGCATTGGGTCTTCGTTGCTGTGCGTGGGCTTTCTCTTAGCTGCGGCGAGCGAGGGCTACTCTTTGTTGCGGTGCACAGTTTTCTCATTGCAGTGGCTTCTCGTTGCAGAGCACAGGCTCTAGGCGTGTGGGTTTCAGTAGTTGTAGCACGCATGCTCAGTAGTTGTGGTTCGTGGGCTCGGGAGCGCAGCTCAGTAGTTGTGGCGCACAGGCTTAGTTGCTCTGCGGCATGTGGGATCTTCCCAGACCAGGGCTCGAACCCGTGTCCCCTGCATTGGCAGGCAGATTCTTAACCCCTGCGCCACCAGGGAAGCCCTCTAGGTACATTTTAATGCATTAGCAATGTAGATCTAGAATAGCCTTTACTCTAGGAAATAAATGGCAGCATATTTTTAATAAGCATGTCACTCTATCTAACTAGAAAAATGGAATTGTGTCATAGTTAAGAGTAAGGACTCTGGAGACAGCCTAGATTGTTTCCATTCACAACATGGGTCTACCTATTACTTGCAGGTAGTGTTGAGCAAACAAACTTTTCATGCTTCAATTTTCTTATCTGTTAAATGAAAATAATCATGATATATTCCTCATAGCATAGTTGTGAGAATTAAACGTACTTTGAATGTAAAACACTTAGAATATATCTACCTTGTAATAATCACTATGTAAATGTTAGCTACCATTATTACTATTATTTACCTACCTTTTTCTCAATTTTGCTTTATAACAAGTATATGCCTGGCCTGGCACATTTCAGTGAAAGCTTAGTTCCATGGAATGGATAAGAAATTTTGCTGATCTAGAGATTGTAGGAGATGCCCCTTTTCAGCCTTGGTCTGAATCTTTGGAGAAGAAATTTGGTAAGTTGATTTAGATTTTATTTTGTCTTCCTTCAGACCTGAGGATTACAGGTGCAGTGTAGATTTATCTGGAGTAAATTACTGAATTAAATCTGTGCCTAACCGGTGTCTTTACAATAACAAAGACATGGTACTACATAGAGAAGAGGTTCCAGCTCTTCCAGATCCTGTAGCTCTTCCAATAAGGATTGTGTGCATCAATAAAGTAAGTCATTTTTTTTTCTTCTCTGTCACAGAAAGAACTGGATAAGTTGGCCTAGGCTTTGAACAAATATATGAAACTAGGTCCCCCAGTCATACTCAAGGAACCTGAGAATTTTAGATCTTGCAGCAATATGAAAAAGCATTTGGTCCAAGACTCTCATTTAACAAAGGAGGAAATTGCAATGGAAATTTAAATTACATGCCTTTGGTGGAAATGCAGGAGCTTTATCTGAGCTCTCTAAGCTTTCAATCTAATCACCTTCCCTCTCTATTTTTTCTACCTAAAACTTCAGGGATTGAAGCTTTACATGAGGGGCAATAGACAAAAATGTAAAGGAAAAATCTCTCTTTTTCAGTGTCTCTCTTCTCTGTTGAGTAACTTTTCTCCCTTTTCAGCACAACTTTCCCTTACTACTCTGCAGGCTCTGGTATTTTCACAATGACTCACCCCTAGGAAGAGAGCCTGGAAAACACATTCACTCTAAATAAGAAGGGACCTCAACCCAAAGGTATAAGAACCCAAAGGAATAAACTTAAAACAATGAAGTTTGGGGCTTCCCTGGTGGCGCAGTGGTTGAGAATCTGCCTGCTAATGCAGGGGACACGGGTTCGAGCCCTGGTCTGGGAAGATCCCACGTGCCGCAGAGCAACTAGGCCCGTGAGCCACAACTGCTGAGCCTGCGCGTCTGGAGCCTGTGCTCCGCAACGAAAGGCCACGATAGTGAGGCCCGCGCACCGTGATGAAGAGTGGCCCCCACTTGCCACAGCTAGAGGAAGCCCTCGCGCAGAAACGAAGACCCAACACAGCCAAAAATAAATAAATAAATAAATAAATAATAATTAAAAAAAGAAAGAAACTTTAAAAAAAAAAACAATGAAGTTTGACACTGGCTTAACTGGGTAGTTTTTCGAGGGTTGGATGCTCTCCAAGCCCGCCTATAAATTATAACAAAAGAGACGGTTTAAAGCTAGTCTACAGTTGAGGAATTACTGGTCTCTTGTAATCCTTATAACGTTCTCAGCTTTTGAGAGCTCCCATCACTGTTCTGATAGCCCTGGCTTTATAACCCGGATATCCATAAGTAGCAGGATGAAATAGATTCTCTACTCAAGTGTCCTCAATCTTTTCCTAAAGAACTGCTTTTGACTTCTACTTGGGAAAATTATGCTGACAGTACCAAATACTGAATTGCTAATGAGAAGGGTAGTGGGCATAGGCAAGAAGAAAAGTGTGGCATCATGACCCGACTTCTAAAAGTGGCAAATCAAAGAGGGACGGCTCCTAGATCAGCAGGTAATATCTCAATATGCCCATCTGAGCTCTGCTCTAGATCCTTAACAAGCTAGCCACAGATTTCTCCTGACATCAGGTCCCTAGGAAAGAAAAATCCATTCAAATCCTTTCCAAGAAAAGGAAAATATTTCCTTGACTATATTCCTTAAAGGATATAATTTAGCCTTGATGACTGTCTCACGCCTTAAAAGCAACTGCCATTCTTCACACTTTAATGTTAAAGGTTATTACTTATTAAAGATTATGGCATAGTTTCCCCAGACTATGGGGAAACTATTCTCAGAAAGTCCCAAATAACCCAGAGTAATTTAAACTCCTCACAACTTCTGAATTTTACAAGATATAACTGTAATCAGTATAATTACTTAGGACTCGTGTCAAAAAAAGTTTAAACTTAAAGCTCATTTTAATGAAGGCAATATTTCCCCCACAAAATTTAACTATAATTACTCAACATTTTATTTGATTTAAAACTTTTCATTTCCTCTAAAATTTATATGTAAAAGAATAATAATCATATGAAGTTTTAGTCTTTTAATAAATGTGTTTTAAAACTGCACTTAAAAATTGAGAATTATGCTTGGGAAAAAAAAAATTGTCCCTCCCTAATAGTATTTGCTGCCAGGTATAGATTTCTACTAACTGCCTTCTTGTGGCAATCCCAAAGCTACAGTGTTTTGGAGAAACTTCAAACTTTGAAGGAAGCTGTCCATAATTTCTTTTTTTAATAATTTATAAACAGATATGTCAAAGACAAAATTTATTATTTTAATTCAGTAATTCTTAGCTTTCATTAAGTTTTCTTTCTCACTTGGTTACTTATTTTACTTGGTGGCATTTTTTCCTCAGGAGAATCTTAATATTGTATATTGTATAATATTGCATATTAGGATGATGCAACATTTTTCTAAGTAGTTCTTCACACATTCTATTATTATACTAACCTTGTGACATAAGCAAAGTAAGGTCATTATCCTTATTCTATTAATTAAAAAGGAAAAGAAAACTGCAGAGAAGTTTATGACAGAGAAGAATGACAAAGAAGATAAATGACTTGTCCAAAGACAAGGTTAGAGACACATTGAACACTATAATTCAGAAAGAGTGACACATCTCAAAATTTATTAGTGATATAAAATGTTTACTTCTTCCTGTTTTCACAACACATCCATAGAGAAAGCCCAATATATAGCTAGTCCACTTCCAAAATCTATACATTCTCCTCACTCTGACTCTCCTTTCACTTTGCTGTAAGAAAATGGGTACCTGAGAGTGAGCGTGTAAACATGCCATCAGACTGAATCAAAAATAAGTGAAAACCATAAAGAGCCAGTTTTCAGCCATCCCTGCCCCCTTCCCCAGTGACCACCACTGGGCAAAAAAAAAAAACCAAAAAACTACTAGACAGGCTTGTAAGCACCCAGCTATGGCCACAGAGCTGTTTGATTGCTTAAGCTGGGTGGCCAGACAATAGGACCAGAAAGAATGACCGCTTCCTTCCTTCCTGTTGAGTGTTCTGCCTGAGTGGGCAAATTCAATAGCACTTTGCTTCACAGCAACACTAGGCTCTAGCACGAGGGAAAATCAACAAAGAGCCATTCTAGGGCATTTCCAACCCCACCTAAGCCAAGCCTCTGAGCTATAGAACCATGGGGGAGGGGGCGGCCAGATTCAGGCCCTCCTGGGGCTGTGTGCATGAAAGCACGTAAATGCAGGTTATTGTTTATATTAAGGGCCACCGTTTATGCTACTCCATGCATCTGTGATTGCCCAGTGTAGTTGTTGTCATGTTCTACTTTCTAATCTACCGTTCTCTGAAATGTTTCAAAACTTTCTTCATTGTGGCAGCAAAAACAAAATTGGTATGGACAACTGTGGTGATGGTAACTCTAGAATCATCTTAAATGCTCCTCCAGTAAGCCATCCTTCTCACCCCTCTTCCCCCGCCACCCCCTCCCCCCACCCCCCACCCCCCCTCCCCCCCCAACCTCCGAGGACAGAGATTCAAAGTGTGAAAACACCTATGTAGATGATAATTTGGCCAATTTGGCAGTTAAGAATGGGAACCAGAGAAGGTGTGGAACACATTGAATGTTTAATACTATATAGTTCTGTTTTAACTAAACCTAAATTTCTAAGTTAACATTGAAATAATTTCGTATTCTCTGTAGAAGCATGTGTATATATATATGTAGAGTGTATAATTTCAAATGTCTTTAAAATTACCTATGTTGCATTTATACACAAGGGAAATAACGTTGAGGATGATTCTCTTCATACTCTTTTGGTGCTATATGTGCTAAGAACTAGATTCTGCCAACAACCTGAATGAGCTTACAAGATGATTCTCCCCCAGAGCCTCCAAAAAAGGGTCCAGCCCAGGAGATAACCTTGACTTTGCCTTGTAAGACCCCAATCAAAGACCAAGCCGAACCCACCCAGATCTGTATCTACATAACTGTGAGATAATAAATGGATTCTGTTTTAAGCCAGGTTTATGATTATTTGTCAGGGTAACAATAAAAAACTAATATATCAGTAAAATACCTTGTAGATCCACCCATGTTGTCACAAATGGCAGATTTCATTCTTTTTTATGGCTGAGTAATATTCCACTGTATGTATACACCACATATTCTTTATCCATTCGTCTGTTGATGGACATTTAGGTTGCTTCCTTATCTTGGCCATTGTAAATAATGCTGCAGTGAACATAGGGGTGCATATATCTTTGGGTGCATGGTTGGGAGAAATAGGTGAAAAGACTTAAGAGGTACAAACTTCCAGTTATAAAATAAAGAAGTCACTGGGATGTAATATACAGTATAAGGAATATAATCCGTAATACTCTAATAACTTTGTATGGTGACAGATGGTCACTGGACTTATCATAGTAATACTTTTGTAATGTATTTAAATGTCAAATCACTATGTTGTACACCTGAAACTAACATAATATTGTATGTCAACTATACTTCAATAATTTTTTAAAAAAAACTAATACACCTTTCCTCTTCTTCACTATACTGAATTTTCTTAATTGCAACTGTAATCTTTTGAATATGAAAATTTATTTTGTCACCTTTTGTTGTTGATTTGGAAATAGTTTCTGCCACTGTGATGTCTAAAATATTTGAATATTTCTGGCAGTAAAAGTGTCTGTGTATTTACACATGGATGTTTTCACAGCTGGAACTTGGTGGCATCTAACATTGTTATTACAGAGGAATTTAGAGTACATGAAACCATAATATGGTTAAACCAAATTATATTATTCAAGTAATGGACTTGAACCAAAACCTATCTTGTATTCAAAACTGAAGATGAAAGATAAGATTCTTTTTTAAGTGACTAAAACATATAATGCTTCATCTTCCAGTATGAAAAAATCGAACTCTACATGAATGTTAGCTAATTTGTAGTCATTTACACTGAGCTAATTAAGCTCTTTATTTTATTCCATAAAAATGAGTAAGAAAAATAACCTCTAATGAAGAATAATAAATATTCTATGAGCCAGAGACTATGTGAAGTCTTTTTTTCATTTAAACTTTAAAACGACCCCTTTAAGAAGTTACTATTATTATAGTTCTTTCATAGAGGAAGTAACAGCAGCTCAGAGAGATTACAGGATTTACCCAAGCTCACACAGTTGGAGCTGGAATTTGAGCTAAGGCAACTTGACAACAGAGCCCTAGTTCTTTTTATTTTTAGCAGTGTAAAATATGATTTTATTTTGAGAGAATTTCAAACATAGATAAGAGCTGCAAGTACAGAACAAAGAACTTTTTTCCTGAACCATTTGAGACTAAGTAGCTGATCTGAAGCCCCATCACCACCAAATACGTAAGTGTATATTTCATACAAATAAGGACATTTGTATAAGCACAGTATGATCATCAACATTGGGAGTTAACCTTGTTACATTACCATCTAATCCTCAGACCCTCTTCAACATTCACCAGTTCATCCAATAATATTCTTTATGAGAAATGGGTCCAGTTCAGAATCACACATTTCATTTTGATGCCACGTCTCTTTAATCATATTCATTCTGGAACAGTTCCACAGTCTTTGCTTAATTTTCAAGACTTTTGAAAATTATAGGCCACTTACTTTGTAAAATATCCCTCAATTTCTGTTTTTCTATTGTTTCCTCTTGATTAGTTATGTGTCTTTGACAGGCATATCACAAAAGTAATTCTGTGCTCTCCTCATTGCACTGTATCGAGAGCACATAGTGATGTTCACTTTAATCTCTTGATTAATTAAGGTGATGCCTGACAGATTTTCCTGCTGTGAAGCTATTTTTGTTCATTTATAATTAAAAGTACATTGTGGGGGAGGTTTTATGGAGATAAGGAATATCTTATTCCTCAATAAACTTTCAGTTTATTCATTTATTAATTTATATCAGTATCATCTCATAGATTTCTACTTTATTCAGTGATTTATAATCCATTCATATCATTATTTATTTGTATTTTTATTTTGGCCAGTGGGAGCCACTTAAGCTGGTTGATGTGTCCATTTGACACATTAACAAAGGCCCTAGAATCAGCCATTTCTTCATGAACCCACTATTTCTGGTTCCTTTGTATAAAGAATAATATTTAGAAGCCCAGTTTTGGGTGTTAGGTGTTCTCATTGCTATTAGGGTGCTGTTCCCAGGCCCTTTCACAGCACTAGGGAATATATGTGTGTGTATTCATACACATTAACATCTATTTTTATTTCTATTTATATCTCTCTACATTGAAATCCATGAGTTCACACCAATATCCTGTATTCCAATCCAACATCAGAATTCACTGTAATTTTCTCCCTTTCCTTATCTGTAACTTCCTTGTCGGAAGTAAGAGCCTATCTCACATTATCCATATGTTTATACATTTGATCAATCTCACAGTAGATTGATCCAAACTCCCATCACCACTACAACCCCCCTCTCACTATTATCGGGATATAACACCTCTCTCTGGGCCATCCCCACATGTAGAAGCTTTCCTCATATGCTTCAGCCCCAAAAACTCCATCAGTTTGTCCACATGGACAATTTCATTACCTTGCTTAGACTCTGCATTACACCAAGCTGGGCCAGCCCTGCATGAATACCCTTCCTGGTAACTGACACCCACCAGGTCACCCCAACATGTGAAACTTTGTCACCATGCTTGAGCTCCCATAGCCTCAGTAGGCCTTTCTCTTGCAGGAAGCTGTCCACACACTAGAGCCTCGTTCTTATGCACTGACATGGGCAAGGAGAAGAATGAACCTATTACACCTTTACCACATGATTTCATTTATAAGTATTTGTACCTGGCCTGATGGGTAACAGCTGCTGCTGGATCTGCCTGCTCAGGAAAAGAGAGAGAGAATTAGGTAATTCATTTCCCCCTGATTTCTGAGATACCGTAATCAAAATAAACCAAACGGGATAATTCTGTTCCCAGTGATTCCATCCTGCCCAGTCATCTCTCTTTTCCAGGACATGAGCCCCTTCTTTTTGAGTAGCTTCTACAAGGCATTAGGAGATTCATGCTTAATGAGCAGGACAAATTCTATTTTATTCTTTACAGGAAATGGTGAAGCCTTCACCACTTTAGTCTCTTATAAATAGCCTAGGCTCTGCCTACATAAAGGATAAATTTCCTTGGTGTTAGCTCGGCTCCATATATAGAAAGGCACCACTTCTAAGTCAGCCTTCAGTACTATCATACTAGCTAATTGTTTCACTTAACACCACTTTGTGTTGCCAACTCATTTAGAAGTTTCAAGGCCCACATTGTATTCATCTTTGGATCCCTAGTGCCTGAAGCACAATAGGCTCCTAAAAAATTTTTAATGAATGATCGAATGATTGAGTAAATGAGAGAACTTCAGGAGCTATAAAGTAAAATTTCTTTTGATCCTTCTCATAACACAAAACAAATAATAAAGTTTTCGTTACCAAACTATTGGTTTACATGTAAATATATATATCTATGTATGTATGTATTTATATCCTATTTTTGTCCTCCAACACATGCTGCTATGGGGGACAAGAGTTCTCATATTCCTTATGAAGAAACCAGGGGTGACGTGGATCATTATAATTTCAAAGTCACTTTCTTATTCACTGAAACACCTGAGACCAATCCTACCTGTGGTTATAAGATAGTTTCCCTTCATATCTGCCTCTGTTCCTTCCACATCACACATCTGAGCATATAAGATCATCCTCAAAGTATGAGGGTACAAATAAGCTGAACATTGTCATATTTTTGCTTTAACAGACATACACAAACACTACTGAATATAGATCTGTTAACTCTGGTCCCTAATCTATCAAAATCTGTCATATGCTTTCAATACCTATATACAGTTCTAAACCAAAATATCTATTAATAGCTGCCTATAATTTAGTAAACCTAGTACTCACTACCAAATTTCCACTGATATCTGACATGATTTGCATAGTTAGTGAGTGCTAAACTGGAAATCTTTTAACCTGCAGACCCAGGAATATTGAAATGTAGTTTAACCTCATTAACATTTTGACTGATTCAAACTACAGTATAACGAAACAAAAATGATGACAAAGCTCATTGTTTCTACTTATGAAGAAAGATTTATAAAGGAAATATATTTATATTATTCAGTTAAAATACCACTTTCAATAATGGTTAGGAAAATTAATGACACTTAAGGTTTACAAGAAGAATTTACTTTAAATTTTATTAAAACTTAGCAAAATTGAAGATTCTCAGATGAATTAGTCTATGAAAAGTGTTAGAAATTTAGAAGGTCAGTTATTTGGGGAAATACACACATACAATGTAAACAATTAAGATACTATACATCAAGTGATGCCATGGAAAATGGCAGAGCAGGAAGCTCCAGGGATCAGTCTCTTCACCAAAAGAATAATTAAGTCAGGGGAAAAAACCTGTCAGAATCATCTAATTTGGAACTTGGGGACATGGTCAGACATTTACAACAACCAGAGAAGCACTTGGTAAAGGAAGAGGCTGCTGAACTTTGGTAAGAATGTGACCTGCATGAACCAGCTATGAACCCTTATCCCTCAGCCCACCTTGGCCTTGGAGATGGCAGCCCATACTCCTAGAGCAAATGGCAAGTGCCAGGGTAAACCGGAAGGACCTTGTTCTCCACAAATTTAAGGTTGTATGTTTTGGATGGTTTCGCTCTTCCCTGAGAAACAGGTGCAGACTCTTGCCTTTGTTTTGGCCACCTCAGACTGCAGTGGAGTCCCCAGCAACAGCTTCTACTGAAAGATTTAAAGACATACATAGTTTTTAAAAATTCAGATATTTAAGGAAATAGCTCACAGGCTGACTGAAGAGATAATGGAACTGAATGTTTTGTGAACACATATAATAAGGAATAGAGACCTTGCAAAAACAGTTAGGAAAAGTCACTGTCCAAGTAAACAATCATAGCCCTCAACAAGGAACAAAAGAGATCTCCGAAGAGGAAGAGAATCTGATTTCCAGATTTAACACATTATAGCACTCAAACTGTGCCATTCTCAACAAGAAATTACAATGCATACAAAGAAACAAGAAAATATGGCTCAATCACAAGAAAAAAATAATTTGACATAAAATCCCTAAAAAATCCCAGATGTTGAAATTACTAGTCAAAGAATAGTCAACTCTCTTAAATATATTTAATTTATTTAAAAGAAACCATGGAAAAAGAACTAAAGAAAATCGGAAGACAATATAAAACAAATGGAGAATTTCAATAAAGAGACAGAAATTATAAGGCACCAAATGGATATTCTGGAGCAGAAAAGTACAACAACTGAAATTTTAAAATCCACTGTAGGGATTTAACAGTTGATTTGATCAAGCAGAAGAATCAGCAAAATTGAAAATAAGGAAATTGAAATTACCCAGTCTGAAAAGCAAAAAGAATAAAGCAAAATGAACAAAATCTGAAGGACCTCTAGGGCACAATCAAATGTAGCAACATATATATCATGGAAGTCCTAGAAGAAGAATGAAGAATGAGAAGAAGGAGAAGGAGAAGAAGAAGAAGGGGAAAGAAAGAAAGAAAGAAAGAAAGAAAGAAAGAAAGAAAGAAAGAAAGAAAGAAAGAAAGAAAGAAAGAAAGAAAGAAAGAAAGAAAGAAAGAAAGAAAGAAAGAAAGAAAGAAGGAAAGAAAGAAAGAAAGAACAGAAGGAAGGAAGGGAGAAAAAGCCAAAAAAAATTTGAAGAAATAAAGTCTGGAACTCCCTAAAGGTGATGATAGACATTAACCTACACATCAAAGAAACTGAACAAACTTCAAGCAGGATAAAATCAAAAATATGTACATTGACATCAATTACAGTCAAATTGTTAAAAAGACAAAGAAAGAATTTTGAAAGCAGCAAGAGTGAAGTATAAGCCCTCCTCAATAAAATTAACAGCTGATTTTTCATCAGAAATCATGGAGGCCAAAAGACAAGAGAATGCCATACTAAAGTGCTGAAAGAGAATAAAATGTAAACCAAGAATTCTAACTCTGGCAACAATATCCTTCAAGAATAAAGGAAAAATTAAGATGTTCTTAGATAAACAAATTAAGGGAGCTTGGTAAGAGTAGATTTGCTTTACAAGAAATTCTAAAGGCAGTCCTTTAGGCTGATATGAAAGAACACGAGAAAATAACTTGTCATATGAAAACATATGGAACACTAGTAAAGGTATCTCTTGATACACAGGTAAATATATAAGCCTATATTATTTTACTTTTGGTTTGTAACTTCTCTTTTTTTCCTTTGTGACAAAATATATGCATAAAACAATAATTATAAATCTATGTTAATAGTCACACAACATATTAACATGCAATCTGTGACAATAACAACATAAAGGGGACTTCCCTGGTGGCACAGTCATTAAGAATATGCCCGCCAATGCAGGGGACACAGGTTCGAGCCCTGGTCCAGGAAGATCTCACATGCCACGGAGCAACGAAGCCCGTGCACCCCAACTACTGAGCCTGCACTCTAGAACCTGTGAGCCACAACTACTGAGTCTGCAAGCCACAACTACTGAAGCCCGCGCACCTAGAGCCCATGCCCCGCAACAAGAAAAGCTGCTGTAAAGAAAAGCCCGCGCACTGCAATGAAGAGTAGCCCCCGCTCACTGCAACTAGGGAAAGCCCGCGCACAGCAACTAAGATCCAACACAGCCAAAAATAAAAATATAAATAAATAAAATTAATTAATTAATTAAAAATTTAAAAAATATATATATATACAACATAAAAGGAGGAGGCAGAAACATGTAAGGTCAAGGTGTTGCATACTATTGAAATTAAGTTGGTATTATTGAAAACAAGTTGTTATATTTACAATAGCCAAGATATGGAAGCTTAGGAGTCCGTCGATAAACAAATGGATAAAGAAGATGATACACACACACACACACACAGAGAGAGAGAGAAGAATATTACTCAGCCATAAAAAAGAAGGAAATCTTGCCATTTGCATCAACATAAATTGACCTAGAGGATATTATGCTCAGTAAAATGAATTAGACGTAGATCAACAAATACTATATGATTTCACTTAGTGAAATCTAAAAACCAAAACAAATGAACAAACAAGACAAAACAGAAACAGACCATTAGATACAGAGAACAAACTGGTGATTGCCAGAGTGGAGAGGAGTTGGGGGACGTGTGACTAGTTGAAGGGGATGAAGAGGTACAAACTTCCAGTTACAAAATAAATAAGTCATGGGGATGTAATGTACAGCATAGGGAATACAATCAAAAACCAAAAAAAAAAAAGAAATCTCACCACACAGGTATCAGTGAACAAAATCAAACAATATTTATGAAATATACTGGAATAAAAAAATTGATTAATGTAATCAATAAAAAAGAAAATCTCTTAGAAAAAAAGAAGAATCAAAATAAATAAAGAATAAAAGGAATTCAAAATAAAGATCTTTGGAAAATAAGTAAAAATCATTCTTTCTCCTGGCTTCAATCCATCTTCTCCAGGAGGACCCAGCCGTGTGGTTGACAGGGTCTTGGTGCTCTGGCCAGGCGTCAGGCCAGAGTCTCTGAGGTCGGAGAGCAGAGTTCAGGACATTGCTGCACCAGAGACCTCCCGGCCTCTCATAATATCAATCAGCAAGAGCTCTCCCACAGATCTCCATCTCAATGCTAAGACCCAGCTCCACTCAATGACAAGCAAGCTCCAGTGATGGAAACCCAATGCCAAACAACTTGCAAGACAGGAACACAACCCCATTCATTAGTAGACAGGCTGCCTAAAATCATAATAAGTTCACAGACACCCCAAAACACACTGTCAGACGCAATCCTGCCCACCAGAAAGACAAGATCCAGCCTCATCCATCAGAACACAGGCACTAGTCCCCTCCACCAGGAAGCCTACACAACCCACTGAACCAACCTTACCCACTGGGGGCAGACACCAAAAACAACGGGAACCACGAACCTGCAGCCTGCAAAAAGGAGACCCCAAACACAGTAAGTTAAACAAAATGAGAAGAGAAATACAGAGCAGATGAAGCAGCAAGGTAAAAACTCACCAGACCAAACATATGAAGAGGAAATAGGCAGTCTACCTGAAAAAGAATTCAGAGTAATGATAGTAAAGAGGATTCAAAATCTTCCAAATAGAATGGGAAAAATAAAAGAAACCTTTAACAAGGACCTAGAAGACCTAAAGAGCAAACAAACAATGATGAACAACACAATAAATGAAATTAAAAATTCTCTAAAAGGAATCAATGGCAGAATAACTGAGGCAGAAGAAAGGATAAGTGACCTGGAAGATAAAATAGTGGAAATAACTACCACAGAGCAGAATAAAGAAGAAAGAATGTAAAGAATTGAGGACAGTCTCAGAGACCTCTGGGGCAATATTAAATGAACCAACATTCGAATTATACGAGTCTGAGAAGAAGAGAAAAATAAAGGGACTGAGAAAATATTTGAAGAGATTATAGTTGAAAACTTCCCTAATATGGGAAAAGAAATAGTCAATCAAGTCTAGGAAACACAGAGAAACCCATACAGGAAAAATCCAAGGAGAAACACACCAAGACACATATTAACCAAACTATCAAAAAGTAAATACAAATATTACAAGCAGCAAGGGAAAAGCAACAAATAACATACAAGGGAATCCCCATAAGGTTAACAGATTATCTTTCAGCAGAAACTCTGCAAGCCAGAAGGGAGTGGCAGGACATATTTAAAGTGATGAAAGGAAAAAACCTACAACCAAGATTACTGTACCCAGCATGGATCTCATTCAGATTTGATGGAGAAATTAAAGTCTTTAGAGACAAGCAAAAGCTAAGAGAATTCAGCACCACCAAATCGGCTTCACAACAAATTCTAAAGAAACTTCTCTAGGCAGGAAACACAAGAGAAGGAAAAGAGCTACAATAACAAACCCAAAACAAATAGGAAAATGGTCATAGGAACATACATATCAATAATTACCTTAAATGTAAATGGATTAAATGTTCCAACCAAAAGACATAGACAGGCTGAATGGATACAAAAAAAGACCTGTATATGTTGCCTACAAGAGACCCACTTCAGACCTAGGGACACATACAGACTGAAAGTGAGGGGATGGAAAAAGATATTCCATGCAAATGGAAATCAAAAGAAAGCTGGAGTAGCAATTCTCATATCAGACAAAATAGACTTTAAGATAAAGACTATTACAAGAGACAAAGAAGGACACTACATAATGATCAAGGGATTAATCCAAGAAGAAGATATAACAATTGTAAATATTTATGCACCTATCATAAGAGAACCTCAATACATAAGGCAAATGCTAATAGCCATAAAAGGGGAAATCGACAGTAACACAATAATAATAGGGGATTTTAACACTCCACTTTCACCAATGAACAGATCATCCAAATGAAAACAAATAAGTAAACACAACCTTTAAATGACACATTAAATAAGATGGACTTAATTGATATTTATATGACATTCCATCCAAAAACAACAGAATACATTTTCTTCTCAAGTGCTCATGGAACATTCTCCAGGATAGATCATATCTTGGGTCACAAATCAAGCCTAGGTAAATTTAAGAAAATTGAAATCATATCAAGTATCTTTTCTGACCACAATGCTATAAGACTAGACATCAATCACAGGAAAAAAAACTGTAAAAAATACAAACACATGGAGAATAAACAATACACTACTAAATAACCAAGAGATCACTGAAGAAATCAAAGAGGAAATCAAAAAATACCTAGAAACAAATGACAGTGAAAACACAACGACCCAAAACTTATGGGATGCAGCAAGAGCAGTTCTAAGAGGGAAGTTTATAGCAATACAAGCCTACCTTAAGAAACAAGAAACATCTCAAATAAACAACCTAAACTTACACCTAAAGCAATTAGAGAAAGAAGAACAAAAAAACCCCAAAGTGAGCAGAAGGAAAGAAATCATAAAGATCAGATCAGAAATAAATGAAAAAGAAATGAAGGAAACGATAGCAAAGATCAATAAAAATAAAAGCTGGTTCTTTGAGAAGATAAACAAAATTGATAAACCATTAGCCAGACTCATCAAGAAAAAAGGGGAGAAGAATCAAATCAATATAATTAGAAATGAAAAAGGAGAAGTAACAAATGACACTGCAGAAATGCAAAGGATCATGAGAGATTACTACAAGAAACTATAAGCCAATAAAATGGACAACCTGGAAGAAACGGACAAATTCTTAGAAAAGCATAACTTTCTGAGACTGAACCAGGAAGAAATAGAAAATATAAACAGACAAATCACAAGCACTGAAATTGAAACTGTGATTAAAAATTTTCCAACAAACAAAAGCCCAGGACCTTATGGCTTCACAAGGGAATTCTATCAGACATTTAGAGAAGAGCTAACGCCTTTCCTTCTCAAACTCTTCCAAAACATAGCAGAGGGAAGAACACTCCCAAACTCATTCTATGAGGCCACCATCACCCTGATACCAAAAACAGAAAAGATGTCACAAAAAAAGAAAACTACAGGCCAATATCACTGATGAATATAGATGCAAAAATCCTCAACAAAACACTAGCAAACAGAATCCAACAGCACATTAAAAGGATCATACACCATGACCAAGTGGGGTTTATCCCAGGAATGCAAGGATTCTTCAATATATCCAAATCAATCAGTGTGATACACCATATTAAAAAATTGAAGAATAAAAACCATATGATCATCTCAATAGATGCAGAAAAAGCTTTTGACAAAATTCAACACCCATTTATGATAAGAACTCTCCAGAAAATAGGCATTCAGGGAACTTACCTCAATATAATAAAGGCCATATATGACAAACCCACAGCCAAGGTCATTCTCAATGGTGAAAATCTGCAACCATTTCCACTAAGATCAGGAACAAGACGAGGTGGCCCACTCTCACCACTATTATTCAACATAGTTTTGGAAGTGTTAGCCACAGCAATCAGAGAACAAAAAGAAATAAAAGGAATCCAAATTGGAAAAGAAGAAATAAAACTGCCACTGTTTGCAGATGACATGATACTATACATAGAGAATCCTAAAGATGCTACCAGAAAACTACTAGAGCTAATCAATGAATTTGGTAAAGTAGCAGGATACAAAATTAATGCACAGAAATCTCTTGCATTCATATACACTAATGATGAAAAATTTGAAAGAGAAATTAAGGAAACACTCCCATTTACCATTGCAAAAAAAGAATAAATACCCTAGGAATAAACCTACCTAAGGAGACAAAAGACATATATTCAGAAAACTATAAGACACCGATGAAAGAAATTAAGGATGATACAAACAGATGGAGAGAGATACCATGTTCTTGGATTGGAAGAATCAACATTGTGAAAATCACTATACTACCCAAAGCAATCTACAGCTTCAATGCAATCCCTATCAAACTACCAGTGGCATTTTTCACAGAACTGGAACAAAAAATTTCACAATTTGTATGGAAACACAAAAGACCCCGAATAGCCAAAGCAATCTTGAGAAAGAAAAATGGAGCTGGAGGAATCAGGCTCCCGGACTTCAGACTATACTACAAAGCTACAGTAGTCAAGAGAGTATGGTGCTATCACAGAAACAGAAATATAAATCAATGGAACAGGACAGAAAGCCCAGATATAAACCCACGCACATATGGTCACCTTATCTTTGATATAGTAGGCAAGAATATACAATGGAGAAAAGACAGTCTCTTCAATAAGTGTTGCTGGGAAAACTGGACAGCTACATGTAAAAGAATGAAATTAGAACACTCCCTAACACCATACACAAAAATAAACTCAAAATGAATTAAAGACCTACATGTAAGGCCAGACACCATCAAACTCTTAGAGGAAAACATAGGCAGAACATTCTATGACATAAATCACAGCAAGATCCTTTTTGACCCACCTCCTAGAGAAAGGGAAGTAAAAACAAAAATAAACAAATGGGACCTAATGAAACTTAAAAGCTTTTGCACAGCAAAGGAAACCATAAACAAGACGAAAAGACAACCCTCAGAATGGGAGAAAATATTTGCAAATGAAGCAACTGACAAAGGATTAATCTCCAAAATATAGAAACAGCTCATGCAGCTCAATATCAAAAAAACAAACAACTCAAACCAAAAATGGGCAGAAGACCTGAATAGACATTTGTCCAAAGAAGATATACAGATTGCCAACAAACACATGAACGAATGCTCAACATCATTAATCATTAATCAATGAGGTATCACCTCACACCAGTCAGCATGGCCATCAACAAAAAGTCTACAAACAATAAATGCTGGAGAGGGTGTGGAGAAAAGGGAACCCTCTTGCACTGTTGGTGGGAATGTAAATTGATACAGTCACTATGGAGAACAGCATGGAGGTTCCTTTAAAAACTAAAAATAGAACTACCATGTGACCCAGCAACCCCACTACTGGGCATATACCCTGAGAAAACCATAATTCAAAAAGAGTCATGTACCACAATCTTCATTGCAGCACTATTTACAATCGCCAGGACATGGAAGCAACCTAAGTGTACACAGACATATGAATGGATAAAGAAGAAGCAGCACATATATACAATGGAATATTACTCAGCCATAAAAAGAAACGAAATTGAGTTATTTGTAGTGAGGTAGATGGACCTAGAGTCTGTCATCCAGACTGAAGTAAGTCAGAAAGAGAAAAACAAATACCGTATGCTAGCACATATATATGGAATCTAAAAAAAAGAAAAATAAGGTTCTGAAGAATCTAGGGGCAGGACAGGAATAAAGATGCAGACATAGAGAATGGACCTGAGAACACGGGGAGGGGGAAGGGTAAACTGGGACAAAGTGAGAGAGTGGCATGGACATATATACACTACCAAATGTAAAATAGATAGCTAGTGGGAAGCAGCTGCATAACACAGGGAGATCAGCTTGGTGATTTGTGACCACCTAGAGGGGTGGGATAGGGAGGGTGGGAGGGAGATGCAAGAGGGAGGGGATATGGGGATATATGTATATGTATAGCTGATTCACTTTGTGATATAGCAGAAACTAACACACCATTGTAAAGCAATTATACTCCAATAAAGATGTTTAAAAAAAAGAAAAAAATATTGTAATAACTTTGTATGGTGACAGATAGACTGTAGTAGACTTATGGTGATTATTTTGTAATATGTAAAGATACTTAATTACTATATTCTATATCTGAAACTAATATAATGTTGTAAATTAATACAAAAAAAGAAAGAAAAAACAAAAACCAGCACAAAGTCACAAGTGGCACTCTGTCTGACTCTGCCAGCTCTCAGGAGAGTTTGTCATAAGGGGTCTCAATCCATAAGGGGCTTTTGTTGTCTCAACCTTTGTTGTTTTGTTAGTGCTGGAAAAGTCCCATTAGGGACCTGCCGGGTGTCACAGATTAGCGAGTTTGTGACTGGAGGTATCTCACATTCTAATGGGAAACCAGAGACAGCATTGTCACTACACCTTTCTTACCTCCTATGACAACAAAGGGCTTTACTTTCTTAGATTATACTTAGCAATAAACTCTGTGGTTCTTTTAAGGGCTGCATTTTTTCAGCCCTCTTTTGGGACACCTCTTATGTCCATGGTTAAGCCATAAGAAGGCTTATCGGTTTGAGTAGCTATTGAGATCTATATAAGATCCTACTCATCAATGGCCGGATAATGGATACTTTGAATTGGTTATATTTGAAAGAAAAAAGAAAAAATTAGAGAGCTCTCATCCTAAACAACTGTCTTGTTGGTACCTATGGAAAGATCAAGTTAAGAATTAGACACAAAAACCACTTCCCTGGTGGTCCAGTGGTTAAGACTCCGTGCTTCCAATGCAGGAGGCGCGGGTTCGATCCCCGGTTGGAAAACTAAGATCCCACATGCCACATGGCAAAAAAAAAAAAAAAGAAAAAAAAAAATTATGCACAAAGGAATGTAACAGAGAGCCTTAGAGACTCCCTTAACAAGATGAAAGAACCTAGAAGGGCAGAGGAAAAATTTTCCTCCCCTACACATATGTAAGCAGGTAGTTGAAACACTTAAATTTTTTGATAGAATTGTGTTCAAAGTATGTGGGGACATGAGGAATCCACAACCAACTATGGTGAGAGGGTTGGAGAAAGTCTCATAGAAGTGATGATGCAATGGAGGGGAAAATATGGGGAGCTGCATTTTCAGTGAGGAAAAGCACCTGTTCAGAGTCATGGATCCTGAAAGAAAAGGCATTATAAGTGAGGACAGACCTTAAACTTCAAGGAGGTAGTGAGGGTCTGGAGTTGAGGCTAAGGGATGGGTGAGTTGAGGCTGGGAAGTCCTCATCAGTGCAAAAAGATTGGGAATTGACTTTATAAGCAGCAGAGATGCCATGACATTTGTGAAGAGGGGAGCATTGTTGTATTTGTTGTTTTTAAGGATAAGGCAGGCAGCTTTGAGAAGGGTGGACTTCAGTGGGAAAGAGAAAGGAAGTGAGAGTGTATTTGAAAGGCTATTATAATTTGTGTAAACAAAAGTTAATGTGAAACTGAACCTTGCTAAGGGGAAGGAAAGCATTGGACATGGTTGTTCTGTTTATTAAACTCCCTGAAATTATAATTATAATTAAATAATTATATATAATTAATTATATATTAATTAATAAGGCATAAGACATTCATATGCCTTAAATAATTATATAATTATAATTTTAAAATATTCACATAAAAATATAAATAAAATAAAGTACTGAAATAAATAAATAAATAAAATTCAAAAGTACTCACCTAAGTGTTATTCTCCTTGTTAAAGGAGAGTAACGTCAACATGTAGTTGGACCACACCATTTACCGTAAGCACTCTCTGAGAGCTGTATTTTCTTGAGGATCAAGCCCTGGAGGTGGCACGGAAACAGCCTTGGTTGTGGTGGTCCAACCCTGACCAAGAGATGTGTTAGGAAAGTGAAATAGCTCATTTTCATGAAAGCACTTCAAATAATGTAAAACTGAGGGTCATTGACACATTAAATCTAACACATTTTAACGAAACAGCTATTCCCTATCCTTGCTAGCTTTTCTAATATCTTTATTCTTGGGGTGAGATTGCATGTTTCCAGGAATCATAATTTGCATACTAAAATGTCTGGGCTGTTAGCTTCAGTGTTCGTTGTGAAACTTTCTCTGTCATCTCCAGAGTTTTATTTGGTTTTGTTTTATTTTTGCTCTTTCCTTACATATTCTCTAACCTCCCGCAGTTTTTTGTGCACACACCGACAGTTTGGCTTACTATTTACTCTAACAATGTTGCGTGCGTGCCTTCTCTCCTTGGTCACAGTGCCACAGAGGTATAGATCTTCCTTACATAGTACCTAGCATAAAATGTGTTAACAAGTATTTATTCAATGAATATTGGAATAAATAATAAATGAATAGAACGGCCAGTTTTCAGGTCTTTCAATGGAGGAAAGGTCAAATGCCAGACCCTTGCCTTGATCTGACAGGGAAAATCCATTTCAGAGTATTACCTAGACTCCAATCCCAAAACAGACTAGGATGATGAGATAGGAAGCACATTTCTTTCTGGTTTTCTTGAAGACTGTTTGTCAAGTTAACCAGAGACTTTAGACCTCAGCATTATTTTCACTTGTTGTGAATTCCTATATTTGTCATGTACAGTTCATTGGCATCGCAAGATGAGTGCATTAAGTGTGTTCATAGGATGAAAATAAACACAGCAAGGGAGGTCAGAGATTACTGTACTGTGTAACTGGGTAAAACTGCAGAGGAAAAGGGAGTAAATCAGCCAATAAATATTTGCACTATTAGTAGGAAGACTATAATCCCCTTTTTGATATTTTTAGGACTATTTAAATCTATTTTTTTTAGCATTTTTGTTATTCTCTCTTTTAGAATTAGCCTAAGTTTAGAAATAAAAGAACAGAGGTATAGAGAAGTCAAGGACATGCCAAGTCGTACAGTTTGTCTGAGGGGCTTGTACTCGATGCAAAGTTTGAATATTGATTGATCTCTGATTTCTGCTCATTTACTTCAGAACTCTGTTCACTAGTTTGTGATATCCTGAATGAATGCCTTTTTTCCCTCAAGATCCTTTTGCAATCTCCCTCAGAAAATGTTAGGATTACATCTCACATGTTTTTTGTTGTCGTTGAATAATATGATTTACTCTTACTTTCAAAAACGGCCACACAACAACCTCTAATAATTACTGATCAGGCAAAGCCAGTGATATTCTACACCTTCATTAGAATTTTGAATTTGGATATTAGCTGGTAGAGAAATGAAATTTTCCCCTTGTTAGTTGGTGAATTAATACACCTCCATAGTGGGTCAAAGCTGTTCCTTCTGGTGGGTGTTTTGGCACCCCTTATAAGTTAATTAAAAGATATGAGTACACTATTATTTTGTTTTACAAATAGCAGATATATTCATGACATATATACACTAATATGTATAAAATAGATAACTAATAAGAATCTGCTGTATGAAAAATAAACAAAATAAAATAAAAAGAAGTATTTCATTCATTTAGTCTGACTGAATAGTGCCCTCAGAAGTAGAATGAAACACCGGTCTAACTAAATCAGGGCATTAATATTTGTAAACTACGAAAATATCTGAAATGATTATTTTAATTAAAATGATTTTCTGCAAACATTTTGTTTCCCATATTCCATTAATAATGGAGAAAAAAATATTCTTTCTTTTAGTAAAATATTTGACTTTTTTTCTTTCCCTTTTTGCCTCCCCAAAAGCAGTAAATCCATCTCTTTCTTGATTTATAAGAGCTCTCCTGAGACATTCATATGCCTTAAAGATTTTGCACATTATTATTCTTTAGTTATTATTATAATAACAAAATAATTTCCCTAAATCCACATTTCACTTTTGGCTAAACTATTTGGTTCAAATATGTATACATGGGAGTTTGAACAGGGTTTCTCCAAACCAGGAAGGTTTTGTTAGAAGCTCTGTTAAGAGGCAATTCAAGGTTAAAATTCAGCTTGACTCTCTGAGCAAACCCAGCACCTTCACTCCCACCCCTAGTCCAGCCGTGTGGTTTCCTCCTCTCCCCTCCCCCAGAGAAGGAAGCTCATCAACATTAGCACACAAATGCAAAATCACCAGCCAAGCCTCTCCCTAGGAATACAAATTAGGGGCAGGTAGTTGAAGAGCTTAGAAAGCTGAAATCGGTCACAATGAGAAGGGTGAATAGATGAGAGACTGAAAGTGGGGTAAAGTGTTTAGCTTTTGTCATTTAAAGTGACGTCTTTAACTCTTTGCCTTCTAGAGACTACCCCTCATCAAATAATAGAGCTCTGCAATCAAGAGTTCCAGGGTAAAAAAAAGGTATCGTGTTTCCTTTTATAAGGTATAATGATAAAATTAGATATTCACTGGGGCCTATGTCTGACAAAAATACCGTAGATAGTCTGGGACACTGAATAATTTCCTAGTAGACTTTTTATTAAAAAGAAAAAAAAAGAGGTCCACATTAGCTGACTAGTGAGTTTCCCTTTTGCCTTTTGGTCACTGCTTTTAGCTCGATGCAAATCGTGTTCTACTGCATTTACATTTGGCTGAGTTTTGATTTGGGAGGTGAGTCTGTCTGGAAGCTTGAATCTGATTTTTTAATTAGCTCTACCTTATCTAGTAATCAATGGCAGAGCCTTGCCACGGCTTTCTGCAACAATTATGAGACCAGTGACTAAGTTTTTTCCTAGTTTGCCGAAGCTTTGGATATCCTGAGACTTGGATGTCCCAAAAGAAATACTGGAGGCAAAGCAACCAGCAATGTGCATACACATTCTCAAACTCAAATCTAAATGTTTAAGCATAGGCTTCCCTGGTGGCGCAGTGGTTGAGAATCCGCCTGCCGATGCAGGGGACGCGGGTTCGAGCCCTGGTCTGGGAAGATCCCACATGCCGCGGAGCAACTGGGCCCGTGAGCCACAATTACTGAGCCTGTGCGTCTGGAGCCTGTGCTCCGCAACAAGAGAGGCCGCGACAGTGAGAGGCCCGCGCACCGCGATGAAGAGTGGTCCCCGCTCGCCGCAACTAGAGAAAGCCCTCGCACAGAAACGAAGACCCAACACACCCAAAAAATAAATAAATAAATAAATTTATTTAAAAAAAAAATAAATAAATAAATGTTTAAGCATGATGCTACTTCAGTGATTAGAAACAGAACTACAGACTAGCTAGATGCCTTAGTCTTTTTTTAAGGCAACCAAGGGACACAGAAAGTAAGTATACAGCTTAATTAAAACTCAGGGCTTCTACTACAACAGTATATTTGACTTGGAACTAAAAGTTTTTAGTTTAATTAAGAGTTCATTTCCAGCCAACAGGTGCATGAGAAGATGCTCGACATTGCTAATTATTAGAGAAATGCAAATCAAAACCACAATGAAGAATTACCTAACACCAGTCAGAATGGCCATCATTAAAAAATCTACAAACAATAAATGCTGGACAGGGTGTGGAGAAAAGGGAACCCTCTTGCACTGTTGGTGGAATGTAAATTGATACAGCCACTATGGAGAACAGTATGGCGGTTCCATATAAAACTAAAAATAGAGCTACCATATGACCCAGCAATCCCACTCCTGGGCATATATCCGGAGAAAACTCTAATTCGAAAAGATACATGCACCCCAGTGTTCACTGTAGCACAATTTACACTAGCCAAGACATGGAAGCCACCTAAATGTCCTTCAACAGATGTATGGATAAAGGAGATATTGTCGACTTAAAAAAATGTACAACGTGAGAGCTGCGAGTTAAGTTTTATTTGGGGCAAAATGAGGACTGCAGCCCAGGAGACAGCATTTCAGATAGCTCTGAGAAACTGCTCCAGAGAGGTAGGGGGAATATCAGTACATATGTGATTTTGGTGAAGGGGGAGTACATAAAATCAAGCACATATTTTTTTGCAGAAGGTTTCTGCTAGTCACAAGGAGCAGTCATCACCATGAAGGATTTTAGTGCTTTTCTAGATATGAGGAGATACAAGAATTGGGCTCATAAAATCAGCTCCTGAAAATATCTAACTATCTGAAGACCGGTTCTGCCAGTTTTTCCCAGAGCATAGAGTGCCTCATTTCTGCTCTCCACCCTGAACTCCTTTCAGGGGGTGTTGAAAATCAGCAGCTGCAGCAAAACATGATTTAATCCTTGTAGAGTTATTTGGCAAGTGCCAATTTGTTGTTGACCATATATATATATATATACATATATATGATGGAATATTACCCAGCCATAAAAAAGAATGAAATAACGCCATTTGCAGCAACATGGATGGACCTAGAGATTATCATACTAAATGAAGCAAGTGAGAAAGAGAAAGACAAATATCATATCACTTATATATGGAATCTAAAATCTGATTCAAATGAACTTATTTACAAAACAGAAACAGACTCACAGACATAGAAAACAAACTTATGGTTACCAAACAGGAAAAGGGATGGGCTGGGGGGGATAAATTAGGAGTTTGGGATTAACATATACACACTGCTATATATAAAATGGATAAGCAACAAGGACCTACTGTATAGCACAGGAAACTGTATTCAATGTCTTGTAATAACTTATAATGGAAAAGAATCTGAAAATGAATATATACATATATAATATATTACATATATAATATATTATATGTATATATATAACTGAATCACTATGCTGTACACCTAAGACTGGCACAACATGTGAATTAACTATACTTCAATCAAAAAATGGTTACTAAAAAAAAGAGTGCGTAATGTGGAGAGACCAGTTCTTGTTCTAACGATAGAGATCAGAAATCATTACTATAATTATTTATTAAATACCATCTGTGTTCACTTCAGATTCATGTTTATCTCTGAGCCTTAAGTTTATGGTAAGACTAATTTGGACAAACATGCTGTAGTTGCTGAAGAAGATATATGTCATTGAAGCAGAGAGAGTTTGTAAAAAATAAATCCTAAGATATCCAAAATAGTCATTTATATGATAATATTGAAGGGGAGAGGGCTGGGAGACAGAGCACATGTTGGGCATGCCTGTAATGGGTTTTTACAGTCTATTATGTCATAGTCACAATGTTTCCACTGCAAAGGAGGGGAAGCAGGGCCACAGAAAGCTTTGGTTTTTATTTTGTTTTATTTTACAATGACATTCTTAACTAATCCTATTCCTCTTATTTCTCCAGATACATACAATTTTTTTGAGAACAAATATGGTCTTTCTTTCTCAGTGTCTTGAATAGTACTGTTTATAATATTAGTGCTTTAAAAATTTAGCAGTTTAAGAGTACCACACCAGACACCTGAATTCCCCATAGATAACACAGAGGTATTTATTCATCATTTTTTATTTCACGCCCAGGTAACGCTGGTAAGTTTCTGCTCTGAAATTTACCAACGGTAAAATCCACATATAAAATCCAGGGGACAATCATTAGTATCAGATAAACAGTTCTAAGAAAGGCATTCTCTGAAAATTATCATTTTGTCAAGGAATTTTCCTCGAAAGTTCCAAGGAACTGTCCTTCTATTTAGGTTGACATTGGGATTGGAGAGTAGATACTTCCTCCCACTGTCTTGTTTTATTTCTTGTTTGTTTGGTTAGTTTTGTACATTTTAAAAGAAACGCTGTAAATCACAGTGAATACAGAGGCAATAGGGTGGAAGTTAGTTGATAAAAATGCAAACTTTAGAATGAGATAAAAGTTTGAATGGAGGCGTCTCTGCCATTTATATCAGTTTGACATCTGCGGGCTTTAGTATCTTATCTACAAGCGGAGGATGATATCTACCTCACAGCAGGTTGTGGGGATTAAATGGAATCCTGTTTGTAAGAAGCCTCACCTAGGTGCCTGTATCTGGGAGCTACTCAACCCATGCTGAACTACTCTCTTCAGAGAATAA
Organism: Balaenoptera musculus; assembly: GCF_009873245.2. Classification (NCBI taxonomy): domain Eukaryota; kingdom Metazoa; phylum Chordata; class Mammalia; order Artiodactyla; family Balaenopteridae; genus Balaenoptera; species Balaenoptera musculus. The sequence continues at coordinate 53,366,057 of NC_045802.1, forward strand.
GAACTTGCTTATTTTGTAGCTGGGTTATTCACCCAGAGGATGGCTTTAGGAAGAATGGGTTGAGGAGCTTAGTCTAATATCAATGTGAAGCTCAGCTGGGTTCTGAGAAGGGATCTGATGGAAGATGAACAACAAGGGGTAAAAGTCAGGAAAGTGCAGAGTAGATTGGTTTGAATTAGAGGCTCTCTGCTGTCACCCCATCCCTTTTGCCAACCCCTCCTTTTCAGTAGGTAACAAGCTCCCACTCAGAGGGCTCCATCTCAGGCCTGGAGCCTGAACCTGTAAACAGAAGAGCTCCTGGACTCTACCTGGATGTTCCACGTATATCTCAAACCTCTCATGTCAAAACCAAATGCTTGAACTTCTCCATTCAATCGGCTCTGCATCTTGTGTTCTCTAGCTTTATGATAGATGTTATTATCTAGCCTGGAAAACTGGATTACATCATTAACTTTATCTATGTCAAGGACATTCAATTAGTCACCAGGTTCTGTAGGAACTTTTACCCAATGTCATTTCTTCTTGATCTTTATCACTACTGATTTTTCTTAAACCCAGGCTTTGATCCACCCCGTAGCCTCAATACACCCAAGTCTCCTCACTTGAAATGCTGTTGCCCTCCCCTCTCCACCTCAGGAATAACTACTCCTATTTCAAGAAACAACTGCATTGCCCCCTCTATTCAGTTTTTCTCAACCCCTTCAGTGCATGCTTGCTCCCACTCCGATCCAGTAGTGTCCGTCTAAAACAAGGGTCCCCAACCCCCGGGCCAGAGGTGGTCCACAGCCTGTTAGGAACCAGGTTGCACAGCAGGAGGTGAGCTGCGAGCAAGCCGGCATCGCACACATCATTACTGCCTGAACCATTCTCCCACCTTGTCTGTGGAAAAATTGTCTTCCATGAAACTGGTCCCTGGTGCCAAAAAGGTTGGGCACCGCTGATCTAAAAGATGAAATCAAGAACATAGCCCCATTCATTGTTTATTCTTAAGTTTTCCATTTTGTTAAATGTCTGCATTTTAAAATTATAAAACTAAGAGAAAAACTTGAATGTGTTCCAGTAAATGATTCAGCAATGTATAAAATGTAAGTCCTGTATCCCCAGACAAAATCACCACCGTTAACAATTTGGTATATGGCCTACCCTAAATAAACAGAAATACACACACACACACACACACACACAAACACCAACACATACATATTTCCAAGAATGAGATTTTAAATACAGACTACTCTCTGATCTGCTTTTTGGATATTTTTCATGTCTGACCATTAATATAGACATATGGCATCCTTTTTAACCAGCACATGCGATGAAACACTTTTCATTACTTAAGTGTGTCACAATTTATTTAACAATCTTATATCAATAACAATTTAGATTGCTTGATCGGAGCTATTATAAACATGTGCATTAGACATCTTTAGATACAAAGCTTATAACATTTGTACAAAGTCCAGCATCGAGCACTGACCTTGGGGATGAAGAACAAAAGCTGGAACCATTTGCGAGATTAAATTGACCAGACTTGGACACCCACTGGATGTGAAGGATAAGGAAGAGACATGAGTCAAAGGTGATTCGGGAATATAGCGTGAGTGACTTGGCAGATGATGGCATATCATCCAACACAGGGCATGCAGGCCAATGAGCAGGTTTTGGTGGGACACTCAGAGGAGTGGTTGGAACTGAAAATATACATTTTGGAATCAGTTTCATTTCCATAATTGCTAATCCCATGTGGGTAGATGACTTTAACGAAGGCAAGAATCTGTAGTAAGATGAGATGAGGAAACAGGCTAGAATACTGGAAAAATCCAAGGTATACCAGTGGTCAACACAGATGCTGTGAGAGTTTAAAGATGGCAGAGTTTAATTCTGACTTCGGACATTAGGAAAGGCATCTTGGAGGAGGTGGGACACATGGTGGAATTTAAAGGTGCAGATGGAGAGAGTAGTGGAAGATGGGAATTCCGGGCTGAGAAAACAGTTTGAATAATAGTTGACGAAAGTCATTTCAGGAACTTAAGAGTGTACATGGGAAGGGTAAAGTTGGGTTGGGTAGGAGAGAAACTGGGTAGTGGTTGGTAGAGCTGGATAGATGATGGGGTCAACTTGTAGAGGATGTGAATTGGTATGGTAGAGTTTTGAGCAGGAGAGTTATGTGATCAGTTCTGAGTTTCAGGAAGAAAGCTTGTAGAAGACTCTCCATAGGAAATAAGAGGCTCTGACCTTTTCCAGGCCAGATCTCCAAATGACCGCTGAGTTAGGGGACCATGGAAGGGTGTCTTAGGCTTTCTTAAGCAGAAAAGGATGTGAGTGAATGTATTTCCTTTTAATAAACCCTAAGAAATCTTTAACTCAGACCCCTATCTGACCCATGAACTAAAGAAAGAAACTCATTAATCATTTAATTATGAAATATCTGGCTTTTAACTTGAGCAAATTTACAAAATAGTTATGACAGCATTTCAGAAGAAAAATATCTTTCATCATCCTGTAACTTAAAGAAAAGAATCTTAAATTATATATTATTTACAGTGTTGAAAATTTGGAAATTGTTCAAAAGTTTGTCACTCTGAAGAATAAATTACTTGTAACTTTATAATTATTTATACTTCAGATATGATATATCTATCCTTATAAATAGATAAATTAAATTAAAAAATATTTTTTCCCTGATTTAGGAAGTTACATAGCTTCCTTTATTTCCATATCTCAGTGATTTATGAAGCTTAGTTTTTATGCTGTATTTTATTTTGAAATAAAAAGGAGAAAAAATGCTCTAAGAATTGTTGTTATTCCTGGAAATAGTTCTGTTTATTCAAGGCTATTAAGTTTTCTTAAAGTAGTTTAAAGAGGTTATTCCATTATATCCTGCTTTTCATTTCATATATTACACATATTTTTTTCAGAAACACTAATATTGAAATACTTTTGATTGTGAATTTCCAGGGGAATATAGGAATAGTATTACTGAAAAAGCACAAAAAATGAATGAAGAGAACCAGGAAAGATTCCAATGACATTTTAAATAAGAATTTTCAAAAGCCTCTCCTTGTCCTTTGTTATTTGCTGGAAGGGTTAGAAGTTTTGCTAGATAATGTTGACAGTTGTTCAGAAAAGTTTTTATAGGAGATTGGAAGGAAATGTGACTTTCCCAGGAGGGAAGGGGAACAGGGATTCTGCCAGTCTGACTTTAACCTTAAACACCAGAGACGGAAATGGAAACTCATTCTTCTGAGAGAGTTAACAGCGGTGTACTGGACTTTGCAAACTCTCCCTGGAAAACTTGCTGTGAAATTTGTGTTCAGCAATATTCATACTTGATTTATGCTCTATATCAGAAGGTCAAGGGATGTTTAAGTTCATTTATCTTAGCCTAAGGAATTCCGTGAGATTAGAATCCCCCTTCACCTTCCTAATGGAGCCACTGTGCTAGTATTATTATTAATAGTAGTAGCAGTATTTTCTTTATTCTTTTCTTTTTTTTTTTTTTTAAATTGAGGTATCCACTGTGTTATTATGATTTGAGTGGGTTGTCCTGGTATCTTTTTGGTTTCTGGGAAGCACTGAAATAAAAGGAGGTGCTATGATTAGAATTAGAACTCATGTAAGGGTGAGTTTTCTCTGGACATGGACCTAACACTGAGGGTTTGTATCGACCAACTTGACCTTTAACATTCAGGACATTTAAGGTAGCAGAACAATATTAAGACAAGACACAAATAATCAGGAAGGTAGTTTTTCCAAACCATGTTTTGAGAGATATTCATATGTGTTCCTTAAAAAAAAAAAAATGGCTTCCGGGCTCAAATACATCTGAGAAATGAAGAATTAAATAAAATTAAACAGATTCCTTTACTTTAGGAAGTCTCAGAACTATGAACACAGTAATGTGTTTTGCAAATCTCCAAGAAAAGATGAGTATACAGCATTGCTCACATTTATACAGACACTTTTCCAGAAAAGTATGTTGGAACAAAGTTTGGGAAACTCTGCAGTAACATGAATGAATGAGTGAAAATCTAACATATCAACATCATGCACTTTTGAAAAATACACATACTCATACATATACACACATTTAATCCCCACCAATATCATATATACTAGGTACTATTAATATTCACATTGTACAGGTGAGAAACCGAAAACACTTTCCCAAAGTCACATAGATAATAAAGAAGTCCTCCTCCAAGTCACTTTTTAAATTTTCCTCTAACTCAGTGATAACCAAACATTTGTTCATGAACCCATCAGTAACAGTTTACAGTGTACTGTGTCATAACTTACAAATATACAAGTATTACTATATTAATGTATTGTGTCTATAATAAAATATAGCAAAAAACTAAAATTAAAAAGGATATGATAAAAATAGAATAATGAATGCTTTAAAGTAATCCTTTATCTTATTATTAAGAGCACAAAAATAAATTTGCCCTTACTACAAATAATAAAACCACCATCACTGAATATATTTAATTTTAAAATTAATGTTTTGTGATACAGTGGTTTAAAGATCTGATTCTAGGTTAGGCTCAGTTAATATTGATAATTCGTTTGGCTGTTGGGAAAGACATGTCACAAAGTGCTATTATATAAAATAAACACTTAAGGTATGTTTTATTGCTCATGCTAGTGAATATGTCCATATTTTACAGACTCTTGTTTCTTTTCAATTTCCGTTCAGACTATCATTCTTTTTTTCTTGTGTCTTGACCAATGAAGAACTAGGATTTGGAGTAGAAATACCAGCTATTTCATTTTCTTACTGCTTATTTGTGCTTGCACTATTTGAGCTAAGTTTTTAAGCATTTGTTTAGGCTTTGAGTGTTAGGTTAGGTTAAACTAGATAATATAATGGGCAAATGCAGTTAACCCGGAACACATAGCTGTCAAATGTTAGTATGTGCTGAAAGCAAGGTGCTAGTGAGAACTGTGTTAATTCCTCCGCCGTCCGGCAGTGTTCTGCTCCCCACACCTGGGATGAACATCGGATACTTGCATGAGAACTTTGAAGTCATTAGTACGTAACTCTAAATTAAAAATGAAGAAAGATTAACTTTCATTATTTCTAAAGTAAAAAAATATATATAATCTTTCTACACTCCAGTAGTTCATTATACATGTCTCTGGGGAGCCCCCATCCCACTTTGGAGACTACTCCTCTAAACCGTTCAAGCTAAAAGATGAAATCTGGTCAGAAATATTATATTAGTTTCAATAAAAGCAAAAAACAAAAACAAAAAAACCTCTTACTGGTTAGAAAAAACAATTTTGTTACCTCTTGAAAATTAACACTTTTTAGCAGTAGAGTAGCATTTGATTCAAAATAAATTTATTCTCTAAGCAAAAGCTATTCCCTTGAGCAAATGTTCTTTAAATCGTCAATCAGCCTACCTTCATCTTTTTTTTTTATGGCATATATAAATGCAGTGTAATGGACTCCATAGGATATCTGTTCATTCTGTGTTGAAAATTTAGTTCACGGACAACATGGAGGGTTGAGAGTGCACTTTGGAGATGGTAGGGGTGGTTAAAGACATCAAAGGAGAATTGCTTCTTGGTGACTAGATAGGAAAACGATGTAAGAGCTTAGCTATTGCCAAGTTCTATTTTTCTTTTTCCAAAAAGTAGAACCCATTATTTCTGTAAAAGATTTTAGTGATCATTTAGTATTAATCCAATTCTCCTACTTTATAGGAGGCAAAAATGGACTAAGTGACTTGCCTGCTGCTAAACAGTTAGTGAGAGAATCAGGATCAGAACCCAGTTCACCTCATTGTTGCTCCAATTGCTCCGTATTTTCTCACTTTAGAAGCATACCCGAGGGGCCTTTTGTAGAGCAATAACCTCACAACCAAGGTGCAAAGCACTTGTGTAGCTTATTTGCTGCCAATAATTTACCATATTAAGCAGATGAACAGAGCATTTCTTTGAGCAATCAAGCAATTAAAAAAGAGTTCTGTTTTATAAGGCACCCTTTCCTGATGTGGCATCTGTTGTCCCGGAATTTTATCTGTAAGATATATTTCTGCCGAACTACTTCAAAAAAACTCCAAGTTTCCCTGACATGTAACATCCTTATCACTGTCTTTCTTTCTTTTTTTCTTAACTGAAGTATAGTTGATTTACAATATTATATTAGTTTCAGGTGTACAGCATAGTGATTCAGTATTTTTACAGTTTATACTCCATTAAAAATTATTATAAGATAAGGGCCATAATTCCCTGTGCTTTAAATATATCTTGGTTGCTTCTCTGTTTTATACATAGTAGTTTGTATTTCTTAATCCCATTTTCCTAATATGTCCCTCTCTTCCCTCTCCTCACTGGCATAGTTTGTTTTCTATATCTGTAAGTCTGTTTCTGTTTTGCTACATATATTCGTTTGTATTATTTTTTAGATTCCACATATAGTGATATCATGCAGTATTTTTCTTTGTCTAACTTATTTCACTAAGCATAATATTCTCTAGGTCCATCCACGTTGCTGTGAATGGCAGAATTTCATTCTTTTTTATGGCTGAGTAATATTCCATTGTGTGTGTGTGTGTGTGTGTGTGTGTGTGTGTGTGTATCAATCTTCTTTATCCATCTGATTGTTGATGGACACTTGGGTAGCTTCCATATCTCGGCTACCATAAATAGTGCTTCTATGAAAATTGGGGTGCATATATATTTTCTAATAAGGTTTTCATATTTTCTTGATATATACTCAGGAGTGGAATTTGCTGTATCATATGGTAGTTCTATTTTTAGTTTCTTGATGAAACTTGTACTGTTTCCATAGAGGCTGCACCAACTTACATTCCCACCAACAGTGTACAAGAGTTCCCTTTTCTTCACATCCTTGCCAACATTTATTATTTGTAGACTTTTTAAAGATGGCCATTCTGACTGGTGTGAGGTGGTACCTCATTGTTGTTTTGATTTGCATTTCTCTAATAATTAGCGATGTTGAGCCTCTTTTCATGTGCCTGTCATGTATCTGTATGCCTTCTTCAGAAAAATATTCAGAACTAGGCACTGCTTGAGTAAGCACCACCAATGGCTATCACTGCCCCACACAGGCTCCTTCCCAGGACCAGGTCGCCTTTGTGTCCCATGTCTTTTCCCTGGTCATGGCCACCCCAGATGCAGTGCCATGTTGCAATGTGAAGTGAGCAGGGCAGGAAAATTTGCTCAGCTTGGACTGGGGCTCTCAGGGAGGCAGTTGCAAGAAACTGGCAGCCACTAGATTTCCAGGGCGAAACCTAGCACCAGGGACATAGGAGGCGCTCAATAAGTATTTGAGGAATAAGTGAATGAATGAATTTAATAGAGCAAAGATATATTGATGGTGTCTAAGAGAGAAAAAGTATGAAGAAGTAGACATTTTGGAAAATTCGGCTGATCATTTCATGTGGAATGAATGAGAAGAGAAATCAGACTCTTAAAGGTGAGAGAGAGAGAGAGAGAAGCAAATCTGGGATAACATAAGTAAAGTATGACCTTGGGATAGGACACACTCTAGAAAGTGTTATCTAGTTACTCCCTTTGCCCATGTTATTTCCATAGACGGCACTAATGGCAGCAGGAACAAAGTATGTGGGGGGGGGGTGTAAAGAAACAGTGAAAGCTGGTGCAGTTATTGTAGCTTCACTTTAGGTTGATTGTGGCATAAATATATGCCCACCTGTGGTTAAGGACCCCACGGTGCCATTGCTTTGCATGCATGGCAGGTCTGGTTGTGCTAGATCCCCGGCATCCTCTTGACAGTCCAAGGCAAGCTCCTGTCCCCTGGTGTAGGAGGACATGCTATCAGAAAGGCTGAATTTGTACTCTAAGGACATAACGGTGTAATTACATCACAGAAAGGGAAGGGCTCCCATCATTCGATTTTGCAGAGACTATGCAGGACATTAGGGTTGTTGAACTTGGAGAGCATTTACCACCTGATTCTGCCTCAGATAATGCCAACACCCTAGCGTCTCAAAACCAGGGCTGGATCCCTGACACTGAGCAGTTCAGGGAAATGCTGGTCACCCTGAGAGAAAAAGTATAATTCCTTAAAAGGGATATTGACTTTCATTGCAATCCTTCCTCAAGAGCAGGATGAGAGGGGCACTATAGTAGAAAGAGAATTAAAAGATACTTATTCAGTGTGTCTTAATTACAAATCTAAAGCTAAAACATCAAAACCATGGGTATCAGGAGAGACTAGACTGTCATATCAGGGATTGATATGATTGGGAGATGTAAAGAGAATTGGAGATAAAAAGGAACTAATACTTGTGAACCACCCTCCATGAGCCAGATGTTGTGCTTGAAAATGCACATGCCGTATCTTATCATGAATTCTTATAAAATTTGAGAAATAAGCATTACTTTTCCTTTCAGTAAGGATGAAGAAATCCAGAGAGGTTAAGACACTCACCCAAGGTCACATGGTTTCTTCTGGCAGAGCAGGGACCAAATTAGGGTATTGCAGACTTCGTCTCATGTTCTTTCCGGGACACTGCACAATGAATCAGTAAAACAAATAAATAAATTGGCCTACTTATTTTTTGCAGGAAATTGCTCCCTTAGTAAAATAAGCAAATAAACTAATAAATAAAATGACTCATAAGAGTCTTAGCGATAGGTGTGTTCCCTACCAGCACGTATATTCCAAGCAAAGGATCAACCTACCTTGATGATGTTGACATAATCTATGACAACACCACAGCATAATTTGTTCTGGTTCCACAGGGAGAGACAGGAGTGGGGAGTAACTGAGTGAAGGAGAGAGGGGACAGAACTAGGCACCTGGCCCTTCCTTCTGGCTAAGATACCTGGTAGGTTCATTACCTCATGCTTAGAGCAGTAAGTGCCATTTGTTAGGGAGGGGAGTGGGGGGTGGTTCCTATATTTCCCATTCTCAGAGAGATGCCCTAGAAGTTTACTTCCAAAATTTGAAAGTGATTTTTTTGTCTATTTCAATGTCTAAGCTTTTTTTTAAACTATCATGATTATACAACAATAAAAAAATGAATAAACTACAGTCTCTCCTGTATGAAATGCTCTCATGTTTTTAATACCTGCAGAACAAACACGAGTCAAAGATTCAAGGCAAAGGCTGTAAGAACTAGTGCTAACTCACTTATGTTCATAGAGAAAGGAACGAAACAAATACACGATTTTCTTTTATAAATGCTCATAGTTTCGCTTACCACAAAACTCAGTCACCTTTTTTTATTCAATTGTGCAATTAAACTTTGAATTGATAAGATTATCAGGCAGACCCAATCAATTACTTACTGATCTACCCTCATTTTTCTTCTCCACTTCTGTTTATGAATTATACCTAGGGGGCTGCAAGATGTGTGAGGTCTGGGTCCAGAAGGCAGGCGAGGTGGAGAAGGTTAAGTGAGCTGACACCCACTCCTCCAAGGCCTATCTAAGAACCACTGGGAGGCCAGAATCTGTGAAGTCTTACCTTCTGCTACAGAGGCTGAAGTCAGCCTTTCTATGTGTCTAAATGGGAGATACATTGTTGTGAACAGACATGGTGATTTAGCATAGTTTCTATTGGATTTGGGCAAAAAAAATACCCTTCACTATGGAAAAAGGAATGCAAAATTTGAAAATGAAGCTTATACAACCTCGTTATGGCCCAAGAACAGTCTTTTGAAAGGTTGTCTTTCTTACAGCGGAAGCTGATTTTATATTCCTAATGAGGCATGGGAGACAAGATCTGCTCTTGAAACGTTTCAACTCTCTTCAGTGTTCTCTGTTTAATTAGAATTACTGCCTATACTAATCTCCCCAGCTAGCAATCTAATAGCCATTAGCAGAATTTATTTACTGTTTAAATTGCTACTTAAAGTTTAGGCTTGGTTCCAAGGATTTAGGCAGGTAACTGAGAGGGTTTGGCCTTTTAAGTCAAATCCCTGCCTCATCTCTCCCTTCAATGTATGTATAAGACCTTTGCTTGTAAAAAAATAAACTCAGAGTCTTAGGAAAGGAGGCTCTTTTGGGAGGGGAGAGGGGAGAGGGATGATGGGGTAGCAGATAATTATATGTATCTGAATGCACCTGCAAATCTGTTGAACTTGGGAAAAGTTTAAGTAAATTCTTTTTTTTTTTTCCCCCTGTGGTAAGTGCATTTGCAGATGTGAATCCTAGAGTTTAATGATATATGAGACAGACAACAGATTAAAACAATAAATAATAAATAAAACAATAATAAATTAAATAAATTTAAAACAATTAAATAAATTAACAATAAATTAAAACAATAAATAAAAATGGATCTGCCACACTCAATAAGTCTGCATCATTTCATTTTCTATAGGGAAGAAAAGAAAGCTACAATAGTAACCAACCCAGAATTTGGAAGGTTCACAATTATGACTCCAGTACAGTCCTTGGGCAACCTTTATTTATCAGTTCAATCAAATTCAAATAGAATATGAAATTTAGTGTTTCAGTTTTTAAATTCATAACTCTTTCCATTTTTAGATTAGTATGATTAGAATAATTATGAAATAATTGCATTTTATAGTTATTAGGAAAACCAATTAAAATAAAATGGTATATTTCCTAATCATAACTGACCAGAGAATTGAATGGCAAATTTTGAGTGAACTATTACATAAATTGTTCTTAAATTCAAGGTCCATGAGGGAACTCTTGCTATTCAACTACTTTCTCAATTCTGGTTCATTAAAATGCAACACAGTAGAGGATAGAAAATATATTTTCATGGCTTTCTCTTCAGATATGTTTTCAAATTAAGTACTTTTCATATAAAAAATATGAAGGTCTGTGTATTCTTTCATTATCTTATAGGATTAGAATTGCTGAGAAGTACTGGATGAGATCTATTACTAATCCCTGATTTGAAGGAAAAGTAACAATGGCAATGATAATTACAACAATAAAAATTATGTTAGACCTCATGTAAGAAGATAGTCTGGAATAGCCTCATTTTAAATAATAATTTGTTGCCCATGTATGAAGACGCCAGAATGAAAAATGTCATCAATGCAGAATGCATTTAAGAGCTGTTTCTCTGCAAGCATTAATAGAAAGATTCAACTATGATATGATCAAAACATGGGACTTGGAATCAGAAGTCTGGGCTTGAAGATATTCTTACTTGCTTCCTATATGATCTGGAGCAATCCTCTCATCTACAGAAACTCCAATGTCCTGTTATGTAAAATAGAAATATTAATTTCTGTCCTTACAAGCATCTCAGGGCCACCATCAAAAGTCAAAATGAGATTCTGTATGTGAAAGCAACAAGTCAACAGTAGGGTACTGTAATAAATTACTATGATTTGCACAGATGTGGCCCCAATTTGCATATTAAAAACTAGGGGGTAAAAACAGAGACAGGGTACACTTGGTACATAATGATATTTAGTCTCAAATGGTCTTATTTCTATTCTGCTTCAGCCTATAAAGAAAGTGAAGTGGCTGCTTAACAACCAAAGCTGCCATTTATTAAGTACTTTGTTTATTGCCATGTAATCATGCCACGAACATTGCAAATCCAAAGGACATGCCAGATACTGGGGATAAAATATCCTTTGCCCCGTCAAGGAGTATACAAACCAACTTAAAGACTGCAAAGATACATCATAGTTTTAATCACAAAACAGTTCACAAAAAGAATAGTTTAAAATCTCTCTTTTATATGTGAGTAAACTGATGCTCAGAGATGTTAAGTAACCACCCTAAGGCCAGTCAGCCAGCAAGTGATGGCACCAACATGAGACGCCTGCTATCAACTTCTAAAGTAAGTGATCTGGACTGCTTATGTTTGTATGGCATCAAAATAAAGTTTTTGGTGCTTTCTTAGAGACCCACTGAAGCTCTCTAATCGGTAGTTTAGACATTAAATTGTTCTCTTAGAAAGTTATTTGCACACACAGTGATATTTTTTTTTTTTTTTTTAATCACTAATGTGGGCTGACACATTAGGAAGGTTTTTTTTTTTTTTTTTTTTTTTTAATTTTTATTTATTTATTTATTTATTTATTGGCTGTGTTGGGTCTTCGTTTCTGCGCGAGGGCTTCCTCCAGTTGCGGCAAGCGGGGGCCACTCTTCATCGCGGTGCGCGGCCCTCTCACCATCGTGGCCTCTCGTTGCGGAGCACAGGCTCCAGACGCGCAGGCTCAGCAATTGTGGCTCACGGGCCCAGCTGCTCCGCGGCATGCGGGATCTTCCCAGACCAGGGCTCGAACCCGTGTCCCCTGCATTAGCAGGCAGACTGTCAACCACTGCGCCACCCGGGAAGCCCCAGTGATATTTTAAATATATCCTTTTTCAGAAGAGAAATATGTTTTATATTATTTAATACTAGAGGCTTAGTGTCCCATTTTTAAAAGTCCTATTCTTTTGTCACCATGTAGTGAATTTTTGATGTACTGATGAAGGCCTATAGGCAAAGCAAGTCAGACATAACTATTCTGATTAAGAATCAAGTGTTTCCCTAGATCCTTGTTGCTTGTGATAATTTTATGTGTCAACTTGGCTGGGCCATGGTACCCGGATATTTGGTCAAACATTATTCTGGGTATTTCTGTAAGGGTGCTTTTTGGATGAGATTAACATTTAAATTGGTGGATTTTGAGTAAAGTAGATTGCCCTCCATAACGTGGGTGAGCCTCATCCAATCAGTTGAAGGCTTTAATAGAACCAAGACTGACCTCCTCCAAGAAAGGAATTCTACCAGCAGATGCCTTTGGACTTGAACTGCAACACTGGCTCTTACCTGGGTCTCCAGCCTGCAGTCCATCCTGCAGATTTTGGACGTGTCAGCCTCCATAACCACCTGAGTAAATTCCTTAAAATAAGTCTCCTTTTCTGCGTGCAAGCGCACATGCGCACTCACATACCCTACTGGTTCTATTTCTCTGGAGAACCCTGACCAATACACTGCTGGAGAGTGATCAGCAGACCTGCCGCGAATTTGTTAGAAATGCAGAATCTCAGACCCTCCCTCAAGCTATTGTTCAGAATCTACATCTTAACAGGATCCCCAGGTGTTTCATGCACACAGTTAAGTTAAAGAAGTCCTACCCAGGATGATCAGAAATTCAAGATTTTTTTTTCTCTTTTTCCTTTTCCTTTTATGTTTGTAAGTGTATTTCTGCTAGATTGGTGTCTGTCTTCGGGGCATTTGAGGGTCCTTTTATTTCAGGCTAGTTGAAGGCTCTGGGGCAGTGAGGGATAAGTGAGGGAAATTTTTGCTGGTTCTAGTCGACTACTGCGAAAGTTCAAAAAATTTGATAAAACTCTCTCCAGTTCTGTGATCTAATTCATTGCCACTAGGAAAGCTAGTCCATATTTCTGTTTGGACTGATGGAGTAAATGCAGAGGCTCCGAAAAAAAATCTCAAAGGGTCATGTGTATCTAAGATAAGAGATATATACATATAAAATCGTAATAGACTCATCTCAGTAATGGTTGGATTGTGGTTAGTAAAAACCCATTCATCTGAATGACATTCAGAGAGCATCTACTTTGTGCCAGGCATTGTGATAAGTGCTGGAGACAGATTTCATTCCAGCCTTTAAAAACCTTACAGTCAGTTCAGAAGGATAGGTATGTAAGTAAGTTAGAGCAGTAGCAAGTTACAGCTGCCCTCCGACAAATGGCTATGCGAGGCAGAAGAGGCAAATGATCAGCCGAATTTCCCAAAATGGCTACTTTTTCATATCTTCTCTTTCTTAGACACCATCAGTATATCTGAAGTCTATTAAATTCATCCATTCATTTATTCCTCAAATATTTATTGAGCATCTCCTATGCACCAGGTATGGGACTTGGCCCTGGAAATCCAGCTGTAAACCAAATAAAAAAGGTCTAACAGAGAGAAAAATTAAATAATCACACAGATGATTATGTAGCTACATTGATAATACAGACTATGAAAGAAAAAGACTGAATAATATGAGAGAGAATCACCAGGGGACATTATCTAGACTAGGGGTGAGAAGGAGCTTGCTTCCCTGGGAAGTGACATTTTCACTGAATCTTAAAGGAAGAGTAAGAATTTCTCAGATGAACGGATGTGGGATGAGGGCTAAGGAAGACGATTCCATGTAGAGGCAATAGTATTTGTGAAGGATGTGTGGAGGGAAGGAAAGAAACTGACGTCAGAAAAAGAGAGAAGGCAGACCCTTGGGGTTAGGGTGGAAAAGGACAGAAGCATAGGTATTGGAGTGGGGAGGAACCAGATCATTCAGGATCCTGAAAGAACTGGAATTCTGTTCCAAGAGCAAAAGGAAGTCATCAAATCTGTTTAAAAAGGGATCAAAATGTTTATAATACACTTTTGAAGGATTATGCTTACTGTTAACTGGAAAATGTTATTGAATGGCCAAAAATGGATTTGGGGACATGTTCGGAATAAATCCAGGTTCTTTAGTTTAACATTCAGATTCCTCAGAGTTGAGGCCAAATCTGTCTTTCCAGTCTTCGTTTTCACTTCTCCCTTACATAAACATGCATTTCAGCCAGACTGGTCTATTCACTCTGCCCTGAATGAAACTTTGCTCCATCCTGATTTTTGGCTTTCCAGAACACCATCTCAACTACCTATTTTTCAACAGTCAGGCAAAATTTTATCTGTCCTCCGTACCCTGGTTGAACATTGCCAATTTCTCTAAATGTCCCAAATGACTACCCTGTTTCTGAAAATTTAAGATACCATAGATTGTAAGAGACACCAGTATTTTTGAACCACGAAGAAAATGAAAGTATTGTTGATAAATTCATAACAAAATCTTAACGTCAGCCTGTTGAGTTACATAAATTGGTCATACCAGCTTAGCATGGCTTTGAAATTCATCTCATCTATTCATCGACTTGTGGGTCTCTCTGTTTCTTATGTCCTATAGGCATTTATTTGTTTTTTGCAAGAAAAATCAGATTGGAATCATTTCTCAAATAGCATATTTTTCCTTAGTATTAAATTTAAGCCCAATAACACAATATTTAATAGCTTTGTTTTTGGGGCACATGATAACTTTTCATTTCCATGCTGTTTCATGAAGACAGTTTAAACACAATTAAACTTAAAATGTGTAGAACTGGGCTTCCCTGGTGGCACAGTGGTTGAGAATCTGCCTGCCAATGCAGGGGACACGGGTTCGAGCCCTGGTCTGGGAAGATCCCACATGCCGCGGAGCAACTAGGCCCGTGAGCCACAACTACTGAGCCTGCGCGTCTGGAGCCTGTGCTCCGCAACAAGAGAGGCCGCGATAGTGAGAGGCCCGCGCACCGCGATGAAGAGTGGCCCCCACTCGCCGTAACTAGAGAAAGCCCTCGCACAGAAACGAAGACCCAACACAGGCAAAAATAAAATAAATAAATAAATTAAAAAAAAAAAGAATGGAAGCTATAAAAAAAAATGTGTAGAACTAACAATGCATATTAACTCAGTAGAACTGGATGAATAGCTACAGTCAAGTTCAACCACTGCAAACAATGACAGGTATGTCATGACTACTGCCTAGCCAATGGCAACTGTAAAACACGTTTGATTGTAAGATGCTCTTAATTTCAGAGATGCATAAACAAGAATAAAAATGTTCATCTTAGAATTGCAGAACTATATCTATACCAATCAATTAATTTTAGATTTTGCCATGTATTATTATTCATATCTTTTCTTTCTTAGACTCCTTCAGTATACCTTTACTTTCGATTGAATTCATTCATCTATTCATTCATTCATCAAGTTCTCATTGAGTATCTCCTACATGCCAGTACTGGGCTCTGCCCAAATGGACAACTACCATTAACCTCCACCTCCCCTCACCAAAAAAGCAAAAACAAAAACAAAAACAAACCTAAATTGGTAACACTGTCACAGATCCAACTGGGAAGTTATCAATGTAAAGTTGTAGTACTTGGGAGTATGCATGAGTTCCTAAATTTCCTCTTTCTGGTAGTGTTCTCAAAGTACATTAACATCAGATGAAATGAATATAGCTATTTGTTTTAGTAGAAATATTGCAAAAATCTATATGTGCACACAAACACACAGACACATGCATATATAGATGCACACAGTCTCTCTGGAGAAATTGTAATAAAATGAACATGTAACTATATTATTAACAATATCCATTTAACAGTGTCTGTTAACAGATACTTTATTTAAAGGGTAGTATCTCATTTAATTGTCAGACTAGTTTTGAAGTATGTATTATTACCCCTTATTTGAAGGAAGAAACTAAGAGGTTAACCTCTTAACAGAGAGGTATGTAACTTGCCCACAAAGATGCATGTCCTATGATTCTATAGCCAATGTTCCTCATATTAAGCCACATAAATTTGACACCTTTAATATCTTAGAAGTAGTTAATATCTAGCAATAAGAGTTTTACATACTTCCTTTTCAGACTTCTATCTTAATTATGGGTAGTCTGATTTGGAGTTATTTGTCATATGAAAATTTTCATTGCTTTACAAAGGGAGTTACCTGTGTCTTTTTTTTCAAGAGAAGTTTGTTTTTAAAGTATGCTTCAATGTGTCAACTACTTAGGTGAGTGGGAAGAAAATAGCACCTATCAACAAGCAAAAATCAGTCTAGAAAGAAAAAAAGGGGTTTCTGAACAGGTCTTCAATTTTAACAACCCAACTTTTTTTTAACTAGAGTATTATTTACAATGATTTGTACTCTTACCTTTTCTCCAAGAACTTTAAAATAGCTTAATATGAAAGATAGTATACATACCACAAATTGATTAAAACTAGAGTAAAGCTGATAATTTCACTTATAGAACCATCCTGGAGTAGGGGTTTCATTTGGTATGGTTTTTTTCAGCTGGCAAAGGGATTTTGTGAATTTTATGACACAGTTGACTAAGTTTTGCTACTTGAAACAAATTTATGTCCATTAAGAAATGTCAGAAACACTTACATCAATAAATTCTAAAGATGCACGTCTCTTGAGTGCATATATATATACATATACACACACACACACAGATTTATTAGAACCCAATTTTCAGAAACTAAAATCTCATAAATGTTTTATAAAGAAACACTTATTTGAAATTTATCAGTCCTTTGGCATCATGTCAATTCTGTTTTATTCTTTCACAGTCAAGAATGGAATTCTTTCTCTTTTACACCTGGCTGTCTGTGGGCTCCTACCCACCACCTCAGTTTAAGAAAATCATTCAAGTTGCTTTGCAGATGTCATCCTCTCTGGGAAACTTTCCTAATCCCACGTACTACACCCAAGATAGAGTTAATCATTTCCTCTTTATGTGTATTTTAAGTCTGTAATCACATGTATTATACTCTATAGTAAATATTTGGTTTTCCTACAAACAAGTTCTAAGAGGGCGGGAGATACTGTCTTAAGTCTTCAGCATTTAACACTGTGCCTGAGGGAAGAAGAAGAAGAAGGAGAAGGAGAGGAAGAAAGAGAAGGAGAAGGAGAAAGAGAAGAAAAAGAAGAAGAAAAATCACCCAAATACAAAATAATAGTAAATATTTTTTTTTAGTACTTATTTTGTACCCATCACAAGGGTTAATATTTCACACATACCTCTTCAATCTTCACAACTTTTGGGTCAAGAATTATTATCTCTCAGATGAAGACATCAGGCTTAGGGACGTTAAGTAACTTGCATGTGGCTACACAGCTAACAGGTAACAGACAAGGGAATCTGCACAGCGCTTGTCTCCAGAGCACATGAACTTCAAGTACTACAGAAAAGTAGGTGTGTGGACATATATACTTACAAATGTACGGTGTTTTCCATTAGAAGCATTTCAGAGGTTTAGCACTCAGATTTGAAATTCCAAAATTATGGTCACAGCAATCCCCTCAGGTCCTTTGTCCTCTCCCTCCCTCACACAGCTGATGGCTGTCCTTGCCCTGTCTCAGAAGGATATATTACCTTCTCCCCACTACTCTCCTAGCTTCCTCTTAGCAGGGTTTCTCAACAACAGTGTTGTTGGCATTTGGGGCTGAATAATTCTTTGTTGTTGGGACTGTCCTGGCCAGTAGAGGATGTTTAGCAATTTGTCTCTACCTGCAAATGCCAATAACTCCTCCTTTCCACCCCCAGTAGTGAAACCCAGAAATGTCTCCAGACCTTGGGAAATGTCCCCTTGGGGGATCAAATTGCCCAGGGCAGGAAGTGGGTAATGCTACCAATCATTTCCTATGACTAAAAACCTAAGTCCTAGATCATTAGCTTCCAAAGGGCTGTGGGCATCATTCTTATTTTGCGAGTCCACGATCACAGATCTAATGCTTTCCCCCCCACTTACTGTAACATCTCTTACACTGAAGACACACCATAAATATGACATCAGTGACAAGAAATTGCACTCTGAGCCTGTAGTTGTTATTGTTCCTGTGGCAGGGCAAAGGCTCAGAAGACACACTGTTGGGTCCGTATCTTGTGATACGATGATTAGAATCAGATCAATGATGATTAGAATCAGATCAATAGTCTGTAAAAGAACCACTTCCAAAGTTTAAGCTCAAAGGTACAGTATAGTGTTAATGAATGCTTGGAATGAAACCAAATTAGGCTGTATCCTAATTGTGTGACATCAAGACCTGAATGCGAACGTTGATCGTGTGATCACTGGTCCTGGAGTCAGTTCCTCATTAGCAGAGGGACGGGTCAAAGACAAACATCTCTCGACACATCCTAGCCATTAGTTTGCCAACATAACAGCTACTAAATGTTGATCCCAAGGCTCTGTTTGTGCTGCTGCTCGAGGCATGCTGGGCTGCTTGGTCACTAGGCTTTATAATGTTCACAGTGACCCTCAGATATGCATCCTTGAACGCAGTTCCGAACTTATAAAGATGACCTTGTAACGGGAATCTCAGGAACAACTTCTGCTACGACTAGCAGCAGATATTAGGGCTACTTTGTGCCTACTGTGGAGCAGGAAAGCTGGGTCTAGGAAGGATGCACGAGACTATTAAGAACTTGGAGAAATGAGAGGCGATACAAATATGATATTTACCAGAACCTGCTTGACTGTGAGCCCTATTGATGCAAGTCAATAAACCAGATGTTATTTGGAGCTCAAAACCATTTCAAAAATGGAAGTTGTGTTAACGTAGTTGCCAGAGGTGGTCATCTGGGCTTTGCGAGCCGTGTGGACCTGGGAAGTCAGGTCTCAGGCATTGTTTTTTGGTAAGGGCGGAATTGCTCCAAAGCTCAACTACTTTCTTTCATACTATCATGAATGCGTTTTTTTCTGTTTCATTATCCCCAATTTGTTCTTCACAAGTATTCATTTTTCTAGGTACAGAAGCAAGCTAAAATTATGGGTTAGTGACAAGAGGGAAACTCTAGTAAAAACTGGAAAAACAAGAATAAACATATCTTTACAACTTATGTCTTAGTTATATATCTTAAAAATGTATTTTTTAATCCACATTTTTTAGGGAAAAGTTTTAATTAATCATGAATCATAAAACTAAGAATACAGCAAAGTATAGGTGTTCAAATATTAAACATCACTACACTTCATTTATTTATTTAAAATATTTTTTTTGCCACACCTCACGCTTGTGGGATCTTAGTTTCCCAACCAGGGATTGAACCCCAGCCCTCTGCAGTGAGAGCTTGGAGTCCTAACCACTGGACCACCAGGGATTCCCCTCTACATTTCATTTAGAATTTAAGATATAAGCATGGTGAACACAGTTTTATTTAATGAGTAGTGGGAATTCTGTTGCCTCTGCCTCAGCAAAAAACTCTGTGCCTATTTAAATATCTGTAACCATTGCAAAGCCTTGGAGATCAAACCCACCGTGAACGCATCAGTGCTTTACCCATTTTCTGTCTCTCATAGCACCTTGCTTGTGCCTTTGCTGTGGAAAGTCCTGGCTTGCATTAGAGTCACTAATCCTTTCCTTTTGTACTTCAGCCACTGGCCCTGTGATGGGTAAGGAGTAGGCATTCAAAAAAAATGTGTTCAATTGAAATGCCTAATTTTTGGGACCCAAATTCCATTCCGGGGGTGGGGAGTGTGGTCCTTGTATTAAGCCAAATTTTTAATGTCTTCTCTGTGCATTAGAACTGTTTTGAGAAATTAACTCCTTCAAGGTATGCTGAAGCCTTACATGACCCATCTAGCCAAGCCAGAGGCCAAGGCAACAAACAGGCTTCGTTCTAATCTCCTTTAATAGTTTATTAAAAAAATATTAGTTGCCAAGTAAGACTGGCTTTTAAAAATTCTTTAGGTCAATCAAAATGCAGTTTTAAATAAAAATGTGAAACATTTGGTAAAGGTTTAAGTGCTAATCTTTTTTTCTTATTTGCTCTATTTCTATATATTTTTACATTCTCTCTCTATATAGAATATAATGTGTGTTATATTCTATATAACATATATTCTAGATATATTTCTCTTTTTTCAACTACAAGTTAAATGAATATCTTAAATTTAATTTTGACCAGAGGTGCACTATCACTAGTGGAATTCACATTTTGTCTCTCATTATTCAAATAGTTGTCTCTCATGATGTAAGGAAGGTGGTGGTATGATATCCAAATAAAATGCAACTATAGGATACAGTCTGACAGCTTTATCCTCCCATGAATGGCCAAACCAGTGGTTAAATATTCCAGATGTAAAGTTTCACTCTGATGATCAGTTCAGCCAAATCAGACAGGCCTGATTTTAAAATTCTGCTCTAGTCTTCAATCAATGGAGACCCACCCTTGGTATCTTGCAGAGAAATGAGGCAACTGGCCTAATTAAAGTAGAAATTAACATAACTTGTGTCTTAATGAATATTGAAAACCAAAGAATGGATACTGATACAGTATTGATGTAACTAGTTAATGCCTATTTTTATTGTTCTTTACTAAAGTAGTGTAAAAGATTGTGCACAAGATGACAAACTTAATGTTTTTGATCTACACAGTTTAACCCATTTTCACAGTTGAGACTTTTGCACGTACATCCTGGTCCTTCTGCACATTTAAGAGAGGAAGGCAAATGGCCTGATTTGGATATAACTACAAGTGAAACTCGAAACCCATTAAACCCTTGAAGCTTCTGACATATACGTTCAAAAGCATTAAACCCATCAACTGTCTATCCAATACCTCACTGCACTGTGCAAAGAGCAAACTCATTAATCTGACATCATCACTATCTTATATATCCTGGAGGCAATCAGTCCTTGAGACAAAGGTGTATTGGAGAAAGAAGTCATGCAAAGTTTGGTTGAGAGTACCTGTATTTGGTTTTGGCTTTCTTCTTTCACAGACAATGCCCAGAGCATGCTCCAACATGGAGAAACCTGGCAGAGCCTTAAAGTCTCCTCCTCAACACACATAAATGACTGTTTTCAGTAACAGCAATCAAGTTGTCATCCTTAAATGAATCTCAATATAGAGAATGCACAGGTTTCTAAAAAAATAAAAAGGCAAGAAACCAGAAAAATATATAGTTAAGAGACCCCTAAATGCTAAGGGGTCAACTAATGTTGACTGTATCATTATACTTTTAATCTATCGCAATATTCAAATAATGGCCATTGCATTATCGACTGGTATTTATAATAAGAATTTTCACGAACTTGAGGTGATTATTCCTTTACCTCAGTGAGATGACCTGGAACATTTAAAATCTCTTTAACACACTGAAGAGTGAGCACCATCTGTTTTCAATCTGTTTAGATATAAACATTTTTTATATTCTGAAAATGAATTCTATACTGGTTTATAGACAAACTCAACATTTAATAGGTTAGTTAGAAGCTTCTTGAGGAATCCAATTTTCCTTATTTATCTTTAAATAATTTTGATTGGGACTTCATATACACTTACACCAAGTCCTCTTCTAAATTCAGCTGGTTTATCACTATGTTCTACATTCAAACTCGTGAATTATGCTTTACAATGGATTCCATTAAAAAAAAAAGCTAAATTAGAAAGCAATATCTAGGTCAGTAGTTCTCAAACCGTACATAATCACTAGTGGAATGATTAAAAATGCAAATCCCTAGGCCACACGATCAGAGATTGATTCCATAACCATGGAAAGAGGTCTTTATTCTACATCTTCAATAAACACCCTATTGCATCTGATTCAATTTGTCTATGTAACTCTTTGAAAGCTGCTCATGTGGTTTAAAAAAAAAAAAAGGACTCACAATTTCTATACCAAAAAATTTCTCAGTGCATATGGCAGTTTCTGATACACATTCAGAAACTGGTAGTCAAAATTTTTGTGCTTTACAAATCCTGAAAACTATATGATGAATAAGAAACCCTGTCCTATTGTTTTTTCAATATTCTAATTCCTCTTAGACCATAATGGTTAGATATGAGTATTAGAATTGCAACATTCAGTATCCCAGGGTTGAAACTTAAGAGTAAATAATTTCTAAATTAATTTACCCTTGTGTTTTGTTTTTTTTTTTTGGAGAAAGCTTAGAGGAAACTGAAGGTCCTTATAGCAATGTCTTGGTTTAGGAGGCTATATAGTTTCTTGAAAGCCAATTTCAAAAAACAAAACAGAAGACAGCCTGTACTAAGACCTCTTAACCTAAGAAAAGGAGCCTTAGAACAGGAAACGAGAGATTAAACAATAATGTCAGGTAAATCATTTCCTAGACTTCCGGTGACTCTTGGCAGCAAAAGGTTGTGCTTTTGGAAAAAAAAAAAATCAGCCATAAAGTGACTAATTAATCAAGTGACTTATTACAAGTAAGAAAACCCAATATTTGTCAAGATGGGCTTTTAGCAGCTTGCTGTGTGTTTGCGTCCAAAAGATAACCGCAAACACTGACTTTTTTGCCATACTGCATCTTTTCTCAGTGTAAAATTTAACAATTTTCTGGATAATTTGATTAAATAAATACAACAGGGGCTCTCAAGGTGGCCTGCTTGTGCTTGAATTATTAGGCCAATACAGGATGAAATTTCATGATACCCAGCGCCTGAACCAAAACAAGTTATGTTTTCCATGTCTTTTCTAACATAAGGAACTTGGTATCATGGTGATAAACTTAAGAGTCTAAAACCAAAGAGACTAGAAAAAACAGAGCCATGATCTGCTAAGTCAAGAAAACATTTTTGCCTCAATTATAAGCTTTGATCTGTGTATACTGCATGCCTGACACACAGAGGACAGTCAATAAATATTTGTTGACATGAACTCATTTCTCTGGTCTTGAATTAGCCTTATGACAGTCATTCTCAATATTGTATATACAGAAAAAGTCTAATGGTTCATCTTTTAGGGAAGTCTCCTGAATGAATAAGTTAAGACTTTTTTTTTTAAACCTGCAAAACAAAGGCTAGTCTGCAAATCAGTAAAACAACAGGAGCCAAAAATGAGCCCTCATATGATTAATACTATTAAGTGAGTCAGGTGCTCGGCTATTTCTCTCCTGACGGCAAGTTATCTCTGAAAATCACCAAATCTCCACTCTACTTGAAAGCAGCAACCATAAGATAATCTCATAGACAAGTGAAACAATTCCACTGAAATGCTATCCTTGACATAAAATGGTTTCTTTTTCACTTCAAAAAACAAAAGAAAAGGTAAAATAAGACAATCCAGCTCAGTTTAATTTCAAACGTTAATATATTTTCTATTTTATATTGAACATATGCATCTGTAACCCCTCATTTGCAGCAACTATCCCATCCTCATAAAAGGGGCAAAATTTGTAAGATGCCTCTTAAAATAAATATTCTTCTTTATAAAATAATAAAACTTCAAATAAATATTCTTTACACTAAACAATATGTTGAAAAAATTAGAAAATAAAGGTAGAATTTTACTGTAACTGTACAATATACATGAAGTCCAAAGGGAAATCAGAGTCTTACAATAAAGGCTTTCTGTAAGGCAAAATACAATCTAAAAACATACTGATTGATTCACATTCTTCCGAATGTACAACATATTAGTATAATATTTTGTGACTGTGCCACATAGTATGGCACAACTTGTTTTTCACAGTTGCAAATATTATTGTATATACAAAAATATAGCACATTATCTCTGGAGAAAACAATGGGGAAAAAAAAAGTCATTTGCTAATTTACAAATTTTGCAAGTACTATTCACAAACAAAAACTTTGCCTAGGAGTGTCTGTTGCTTTAGCTTATGCAACATGTAGGTTGCCAAGATCTGCATCACATACTCTGAGCTCCATTAGCTGAATTCTGACACGCGTATCAGTTAAAATGGCACATGGACAAAAAGCATTTCACTGCAAACAGCAAAGGATATCCCAACCCTCTATCAACAGTGCCAAGATTTCTAACTGTTTAGTTGGTTGCATATGTGTGTGTTAAAAAAAAAAAAAAAAAAAGGGAACAATCCTTATCACAGCAATACTCCTGATTAACGATGCTATGTTGGTTTTTCAAAGTTCCTGGGTGGGACAGTGGGAACTTTGCAGCAGACTGTGTTTGAATTTTTACAACGGCATCCAGGCCTGTTCACCCGGTCATAACACCCCTGGCACAATTTAAGGCAACCCTTGGCGGGAAGGTAACACCATAAACAAGGCAAAAAGAGGGACATGACGCCCATGGCCGACCACCGTGCACAACAGTGAGACTGGCTGCAGGAACACGGGCTGTCAGCACAGTTGTCCTCGTCATCATTGGAACAGTGATAGAAGAGGCCTTTCACACAGCACACGCACGTCCCGTAGTCGATCACGTTCTGGGCCGAGCAAAGGCACTGCTCGTGGCAGATCCAGTCCGATGGCAGAGGCCTTGGGTAGGTGCACTCCTTACATTTGCACTTGCCGCAGTCCTCACACCTGTAGGCGTGCAGCCCCAAATCCTCCTTGCTCAGCGGCTTAAGCTCACCTGGCTGGAGTTCTGATTTGGGCTGCACCCGGATTATCCCATCAGCAACAGGCCCCGAGGAGAAGGATGATCCCAAGAGCCTCTGTTCAGAGGAAATGCTGCTGGTACTTGTCCTAGTACTGCTGCGAGACCCCGAGCTGACTGTGCTGATGGACCTGGACAGAGTGGCCCTCGCAGAAGCGTGGGCCTGTGAGTGCTGGGGCCTGGGGGGCTGGCGGTGCTCAGGCAGACCGTGGAGCCTCTCGTGTTTGTGCTG
The DNA here is from genome assembly GCF_009873245.2 of Balaenoptera musculus. NCBI lineage: Eukaryota > Metazoa > Chordata > Mammalia > Artiodactyla > Balaenopteridae > Balaenoptera > Balaenoptera musculus. Next base: position 53,391,147 of record NC_045802.1, read on the forward strand.
AGCGGAGGGGCGAGGTGCAGGCTTGAGCCCAGGTCTGGGGACCACAGTAGGTCCCTCTGTGTACTCATTGGTGTTTCGGATGGCTCTGATCTGATCCAGAGACAGCACGTGTACCTGCTGGGCGAGGGCGTCTCTGGGGTCGGGCTCCCCACGCTGCCTGCCGCCGTCACGGGGTGCCTGCAGCAAGGGCTGCGATCCGCTGCCACTCTGAGCTCTGGCCTCCATCAGGTCTTGGAAGTGTGCTCACCCCAGTAGGCTTAGAACACATCTGAATTCCTGCGGAAACCAAGAGGAAGGAGACGGTTTACACTCCAGGATACTTCCCACTCTCCACCCCCTTGAGTTAACTCTTCACTCCCCACTTCCTCTAGAGAAACAGGCTTTGAAGCGGAGTTGCTGTGGAGGGTATTCGGACAGCCATCTGATCCACGCCTGTACCAAAAAGTAAAAATTATGGCTGTGTATCAACAATTCTTTAATCCTGTGATGTGTGGTGACACCAAGCTGATCTTTGTTTCAATCGCGTAAGTAACAATTCCTTACTCAAATAAGCATAAAATCTGCAAGGTTCAGGTTCCATGTAAAACACTGTGGGAAAGTAGTGTTGGAATATATAACATTGATACTGACATTTTCAAAAGTTGAATACCTTTTCAGATTCTGAAAGAGGTTTAAACTTATCATGGTCATTTTTGCCTTAAACATCAATAAATACAGCCTAGAAATTCTTGGTTCTTACTTTAAGTCTGCTTTTACATCAAATACCTTGAACTATTCTGTAACTTTATAAAACCCCATAGGATGAACCTGACATGCAAAAAAAGTAAATACCTTCCCCCCCAGGAATAGTTATACATTTTTATACAACAATCATGCATTATCATTAACTACACAGTAGCACAAAGTTATAGAATTAAAAACACACCAATTCAAATCCTGTCAGGTGCCAGGACTACAATAAAGCAAACTTACACCAGGAGCAACAAAAAGACAGGAACTTATTTTCAACTTCCCAACAACTTGAGAATCACATATTGTACAACCCGAGAGCCTAGGAGAACATTTTAAATTCTGCCAAAATCTTAACTACTTTGCCCATTTCCAAAAACCTAATAATTGAGAACATAAACTGGCGGTAACAGGAAGTGTTTTAAAAATTCAAGTGTCACATCTCAAATCTATCATCCTGACAAGTAACCGCTTAAATTGCCACCTCTGTAAAATTTCAAAACTACCACCCCCTTTGCCAATCAAGTCTACAATGACTAAAAACGCGCAAAAGTGGACTTTCATCCCGTCTGGCTTTTTAGAAAAGAGACACAGGCAGGTGACACACGCCTTCCAATTCGGAAAAAGGCAGAGCTGGAGACCGGATCTCAGGTCCAACAGAGAGGCAGACGAGATCGCGCTGCTCTTTCTTTGCTTTCACCCCGTTTATCGGCTCTATCTGCGCACCGACACCGTCCCCAGCAGGTGGGACACACAGTCCGAGCCCCGAGGGACCTTTTTCCGGGAGGACTGACGCAGCCCAGAAGCCAAGCTGGCCCCCCTGCGCACAATTCCGAGACGGACAGACAGGCGGGGGGCGCGGGCGCCTCGGAAGGGGACGTGCCCTGAAACGCTAGAGCGCGCTTCCCCCTCTCTTCCTTCCCAGATAGAATCTCCCCCACCCCAGAGAACTGCCTCCCAGCTCCAAGAGGGAGCCACTCCACCCTTAGGCGGAGGTCACACCGCCCATCGCAGCACGTTCCGGCCAAGGCCCTCGAACACGGGGCACTGGTTTCCAGCCCCGACGCCGCGAGGAAGAAAGTCCTGCCTTAGACATAGAGCCGGGACTTCGAGGTCTAACCCATGCACACCGGGCGACTCCACCCTGCGCTGACCGAAGGGGCATTGCCTGCAATCTGCAAACGCCTATATATTAATAAAAATATCTATCTATATACATGTATATATTCCTTAAAATCAAATAAAAAAATGCTTTTAAAAGAAAGAACACTTTCCAGGGTCCCACGCCGGGCGTGCAAGACCCAGATCCCTAAGCTGGAAACTTTCCGCGCAGATTTGCTTGCAGTGCAAAGTTAGCATCTTTGCGGGCAAGGAGGTTTACTAGAGTGATTTCTGCTTATCCCTGGCCTCCTTCGCAGCACCCCTCCTTCTCCCGCTCCCTCGCCCCCCCCCCCGCCCCCCGCTTTGAAAGCGCTTTGAAACCCCCATTAAGAACAGTGTGTGATCAGACTAAGGATTAGGGGGAAAGGACTTCAGCACAAGCAAGGGTGGGGCAAACCGACACAGAAACCGCTTTGTAAAAACGCACAAGATTCCGAATTAAGAAACAGCAGCAGCAACAAAAAAGTGGATCAGCCCATCAAAGGAAAAGGGGGAAAAAAAAAAACAAACCCTAGCCTCTTTTGCCACCTATTTTCAGGTAATGGAAAACGATCGCGACCGCTTGATGACCTTCTTCCTGTGCTGGGTCGGCCCAATCTTCTAAAAATAAAAAAAAAGCATGACCCAAGCCGACCAAGGCGAACGGAAAAAAGAGAAAGCTGCACTTCCGAACCGCAGAGACGCGGCGCCAGGCAGGGCGACGCTCCCACCCGGCTCCGTGCTCGCCTGTGTTCACACCGAGCAGAGGCGGGGGCTCCCTCCACCCGGCACCCTGTCCTTTTTTCACACGCGAGGTCTAGCTGCCCCCGCGAGGCGAGCGACCCACGCTCCCTCGCTAACCCCGGCGCCCCTGCCTCGGGACAGCCTCTCTCAGGACGTGCCTTCCCCGGAGAGGAACAGGTTAGCAATGCGAGCGCCTGCAACGGCGACCTGGAAAACACAAAGTGTTTTCCCTCCCTCTCCCGCTCTCAGCGCCCAACTCGCGGCCAGTGCACCGCCGGGACCCGACTCGCCGCGAGCCGTCCGCCACCCCAACCCCCCAGAGCGCGGGCGCGTGGGGTCGGGTACACTGCACCCGGCGCGCACTGCAGCCCCCGCCGAGGCAGACCGAGCCCGAGGCGAGGCAGACCCGCGGGCAGCTCCCGGGTTCCCCACGGAAAACCTGCGGGGTTAGAGAAAGGGAGGCCGGAGGAAAGACGGACCCCACTCCCGGTCCGGCTGCACCTACTCCATGTTGCCCACAACGCGCCGGCCACGGAGCCAGGAGGGGAAGAGCCAGTCAAACGCGCCTCACCGTGATCGCGGCTTTGCACCAACCCCTCTCCGTTGGATTCTCTTCTTCCTGCGATGTGCAAATAAATCCAGCCCCGATGCAAACTTTTTCCCCTCTTGCTTCTAAACTCTGCTTCAGTCTAACTTCCGAGCAATCGGCTGGACGAGAAAAGGAGAGGAAAATCCGGAGCCAAGCCCCCAGGCGATGAACACTCTGGAGATCGGGGCTGGAGGCGACCCCCTTTCTAAAAGCGCACGCGGAGTATTTCCTCTTTTTTCTCAATGAACTGGAGGCCAAAGCGCCAACGGCGAGTCTCCTTTCTTGGCAGATGAGCGAATGAGAAAAGAAAACGGCCTTACAGAGAACCTAAAGCCAGATGGCCAAGTCGCGCGGCCGCGGCCGCGTCCGAGCGGAGGCGGCGCGGGGGCGCGGGGCGGCAGGGCTGCGGGCCGGGCGGGCGCGGGGGCCTGGGCGCTGCGCGCTCCGCCGGCCCCTCTCCTCCGCTCGCGCTGCGGCGCGCAGCTCTCGGCGGTGCAGACTGGGCGTTGTGGAGGCGCGGCGGCGAGGCCGAGGCGGGGGCGGTGGGTGCGAAGGAGGAGGAGAAGGAGGAGGAGGAGGAGGAGGAGGGTCTGGGGCCCGGACGGGGGGGCTCGCCGTTGGCTTGCGCCCTCGCCTTTCCGGAGGAGGCAGGGAGCTCTGCGGCGGCCGCGGCAGCAGTAAATGGCGTCATGTGGATCCGAGGCGGAACAGAGCAGTTGTTGTCCCAGAGGATATATCGCATCCGGTCCCAGCTCATTGGCTCCGCGGGGCTACATTCACTCACACTCCAGCGCCCGCCAGCGCTCCGAGCCGCAGGAGGCATTCAAAAGGGCAACTGCGCCGCCCCGCGCGTCCCTAGGCTGGTCCTGCCGCCCGGGCGCCGTCACGCGGGGTGCCCGCGGGGCCGGGCTGGGCACGGCGGGGTCAGTTTATCTAGTTTCAAGGAAACACTGACCTTAAGTTTTCCCCAGGGGCCATGAGGAAGAGCCTTAGCTCGGCTGGCTTAGGGAACTTTCTCCCCACCACTAGGAAAAGGGAATGAACATTTCAAACTAATCCGGGCCAGGCAGTGTTAGCATTAAAAACAAGTTGCAGGTTTTGAGACTTCATTCGGAATCCATTGCAAGCCAACCTCTCCCCTTTTCTGTTCCCCCTCGAGGGGGCGACGGGGAGAGAAGAAGGGGGAGGGGAAGGGGAGCGGGAAGTGAGGTGGGAGGGCTATTGGTTTATTCTTTGTCTACTGGATTAACCCGATTATACACCAGGCACCAGCACAAACCGCCTCTCCCACCTCGGAGCTGCGTACGAGAGGAACGGAATGCAGATTCGAGTTTCAAGTGACTTCTGCTCTTGCCGGGATTTGCTTTTGATTGTGTCGATGTGTAGTTTTTCGGTTTAATATTAGATTTTATTTTTAAAGGGGCAGTCAGCTACAGATGGAGGCTGTCTGAAGATCTTTCTTACTGTTTTGTTTGACGCAACAGCGGAAGGAAACTCTACAATACAGGCCTTTTTAAAATTAGTTGATGCAGTCATACACACATAAACGATTACTAAGGGCGACATCACGGGCTTCTGAAATGGGAGGGGGCACGCTGTTTCACTGCAGATGTCCTCCTCCACTTAACCAAAAGAGTCACCCTTCATTTCCGACTCTCCTTGTCACGTAGAACCTTTCCCAAGAAGATCCTATTGTCCATTTTGAAGGTGCTCTGTGTTTTCCCACTTTAAAAAAATATGTATACGTATATACAGATAGAAAATGCATACATATGCACGGCTCTAACTGCCGTTCATTTACTAAGAAACGTGCTTGCACGTGGGAGCACCGGTGGGAAAGTAACACCCCTCCCAACACACTCCTAATATTGGATTCTAATGATTTACAGAATGGTTTTACTTTACAGAGAAGTACGGTCAAAACTCCCGAAGAGCACCTGCGATCTCGCCGTGCTGGGGTTAGAGTTCTTGAAACAGTGCTAGGAAAACGTGGTGCTAGATTTCCCGGGTCCGGCTCCAGCCCACATCCGTTCACAGCTACCCTGGCACTCGTTGCCTGCTCCCGAGCTCTCGTTCTGGAACGTCCCCGTACCGTTCCCGGCCGCGCCGCGCTCTCGCCCTGCCTTCTCCATGTTTCTCTAGGGCTCTCTCTCCTCGCCCGAGGTTTGGACCCAGAGGTGGCAGGGGAAGTGGCATGCGTTATTTCCGGGCGCTGGCCTACGTCCCCCCACCCCTCGGGTGAGGGTGGACCGGGCTACGTCCGCCTGCTCCACGGCGTCCCCGGGCCTGAGGACACGGGACGACTGCCCCCCCCCCCCCCCCCCCCAGCTCTGGCCGCTCGCCCGACGCCCGAGTCCTTTCAGCCTCCGGGTGAACTCAAGCGCCGCTGCGCTCACGGCCCGTCGGGCCACCAGGGGGCGCCCGCCCGCCCGGCGCGGGGCTGAGGCTGCTCTCTTTCCCGGGACTCAACGAAGGCAGGCGGAGGTGCCTTCCAAAATGCACCTTGGGCCGACTGGTTCACAATGAATAAAAAGACATTTATTATGTAAGTGCAACAGCAGGTGGCTTTCCCTACCCTCTTCTCGGAGATGAGGTACCAGGTGCAGAGGAACCCCGGCTTTTACCGAGGGGACGGACTTGGGGGCCAAAGCCAGGGTGCGCAAGGCTGGTGGGAACGCGCTGCCTGAATATGGCCAAGTCTCCGGCAGAACAGGTGAAAGAAACGCCTTCTCTTCGCTTCCTCAAACCCCTGCACCCTATGGCTGCTTCTTAGGAGACACTTGTGCCCAGGCTGTGCTCCCAGCGCTGCAGGAACTCTGTGAAAACACGTTGTTCTGGTTCAAAGTATAAAATGGAATTTAAATTAGAAGCCTCCGGCTGCTGAGAGTACCTTCCATTTTTACTGAATCAATAGAGAAGAATCTAGGAATTTATACTTATCTTTCATGAGCTAGAAGGAATCCCATGTAATCTAGCTCTTCCTTCTTCCCCATCAGCCTCCTGTTTGCAAGCTGGGAAAACATTTAACCTATAACTTAAGCACAAGGTAAAAACGAGAATCTGTTGGAGTCTTTCTAATTTACTCCTTACTATTTAATTTATTATTTATTATTACTACTTTTCAGAAGTGGTGTATAAAGCACTGTATTGTGCCTCCAAAGTTTACTTAGTTGTCACCCCAAAGAAGAATTATGCTTCTAGGTATGCGTGTGATTGCACACACAATGAAGTGTTTGGTGCAGCTATTGTCATGTGTCCCAAAATTGATTCTCATGTTACATGCCAAAATTATAACGGGTTAATTTTGGAAGATACTTTAAAATTTTGAAAGGATGTTATGTAAAACTTCACAATGAAGCTCATTTTCAAACGTGCTGTGGAGGGTTCTAGAGAGGCACCCCTCATGTTTGTCCTGTCCCTGATGTTGAAAAACGCCCAATCCTTGGAAACGCCTGCTACACCAGTACTCACCTCTAAGTTCTCTGGAGGGACCAGGTAACATGCCCGCTTAGTCTGAGCCATTGAACAGGACTGTGTGTTGTCATACTTTTGCGATCTCATCTCTGCCTTCATTTAATTTTCTGTATTCATTTCTTTGGATTTACTTCATTTTATAACTATAATTACCCTCAATTTGTTTTTTTCAAATGAGGCAGTGTATAAACTGACGTGAATTTTGCCTCCCCCAGTCTGTTGGCCTACTGTTTACCAGTAGGTCTGTTGGCCAAGTTAAGTCAGATATTTTCAAGGTTGCACGTAATCATCTAAGCTTCTGATTTATGTCTTAGTAATGCGAGAATGTAGTTTTAAACAACTCTAGTTCCAGTTTCTTTGTGAGATTGACCAAACCACTTGGGCTTACTGGGTTCAGACCCAGGTTTGATAACCAGAGAGATATCTTGCAGTGATATGATGCGTTTTTGAGACAAAGAAGAATATTGATTATTTGGTTATTTTATTTTATTTTTTTTTAGTTTTATAACCAAGGTGAGTTATATATGTATTCGTATTTAAAGATGGCCCAGAATACAACAGCGTATACCGCTTCCACGAGTAACAATTTAGTATCCCAATTGCCTTAGTAAACAATTTATGCATGGACTCTTCTGGGAGGGACCTTCCTAAGTTAAAGAAAGGGCTTTGCAATAATGACCTTTTGATTTGACAGCCAGGACTGTAGTCATTTCACTTTTTTGAATTGCTTTGAATCTCCAAATTCTATAGCTGCTACCTTTTGGAGGGAGCTGGGAGTGGCTGCAATAGGAATTCAAAATAGAACACTTGAGTTCTTATCTACATCCCTAGGAGGACTGGGGACAGCTTATCTCTGCATCTGACCTTCTTTGGTGATGTCCTTTTATCCTTAACTAAACTGGGGAAAAGACCTGCAGTTATCCCTGGGTAAGAGAAGTGGTTTGATGAGTTGATCTTAAACTGGAGTCTCTGGTTGGTCGGGTCTTTTTTCAGAGATCTTATATTCAACCTGAATCCACCTGGTGGTTTCTACTTGTTAATCAGTCTTCCTGCTGGCTCCATGCACTTTATTACTACAATTTATGCAAAGTCAGAAGTGGACTGAATTTCTGTAACAAGGCAAAATTTCTCTGCAGTCCAACATGATTTTTCTCATTATATTTCCAGTATATTTATCCCTTGACCTTACAGTCAAGCTTCTTTCTTTGTAGGACTGATGTGTGCAGAGAAAGTCTAATCAGTGAGACCACAGCACTGTTGCTTTGCCTGTCCCCAGATAGCCCTAGGTTTATTAGTTTTATTCTGTTTGTTTCTAACATTTGATGCCTTTATTTTGGAATCTTTTTAACCCAAATGCTAAAGTGAAAATCATAAATTGAAATGAGTATTTGGATATTACTGGCCAAGCTTAGTAGCAGTAGGAAGATTTTAGCCTCTGAATAAATAGGAAGTTTGGGTTTTAAACTTCCCATTATGTGGACACGTGATCAAAAGGGCACAGGAAGTTCATCCTGTTCTCTAAGGAAGATGTAGTCAAACAGATTCCACGACAGCCATTCTGATAATCCAGATGCCATAAAATCCAGGCTGCCAGCCAGCCCTGAATTAATAATCTCAGTGAACAGGTCAGGTCTAAAAATGTTCAATATGGTAAATGGAATATGGGTGCATGCAGATTCAATTTGTTCTTCCTGTCTTGTTCCTTTGGACAGGAAGTATTTTGAAGTTTCAGTGAATTGTGAATCATTTGAGAATATCGTGGTGTTATATAAACCAGCTTTTCTATACAAACTGTGTATTGGGTGTAACTCTTCGAAAGGCTAAACTGCTCCAAGGATCTGAGGGAGTCTATGTCAGGACTGCCTTGGACTTAGTGGGCTGGAACTGAAATAGAAAGGTTCTTCACCATCTTATTCTTAAAAAAAAAATCACTCTAAACGTTATCCACTCAATAAGTGCTTTCCAATAAATGAATGAAATTAATGAATGTAATTAAAATAAGTAAATATTTTTTGCCTTAATTTTCTTTCATCCTTTTTTTTTATAAATTTATTTATTTATTTTCGACTGTGTTGGGTCTTCGTTGTTGTGTGTGGGCTTTCTCTAGTTGCAGCGAGCAGGGGCTATTCTTCGTTTTGGTGCATGGGCTTCTCACTGCGGTGGCTTCTCTTGTTGCGGAGCACAGACTCTAGGCATGTGGGCTTCAGTAGTTGTGTCACCGGGCTCAGTAGTTGTGGCTCACGGGCTCTAGAGAGCAGGCTCAGTAGTTGTGGCGCACGGGCTTAGTTGCTCCGTGGCATGTGGGATCTTCCTGGACCAGGGCTCGAACCTGTGTTCCCTGCATTGGCAGGCGGATTCTTAACCACTGCGCCACCAGGGAAGTCCCTTGCCTTAATTTTCTTAAAGCAAATAAAGAGTTTTTGGATTTTTTAATGGCAGAACTTGAGTCATTCCGTTAACCTGGAAATTACTACTGTGTTTTGTGTAATTATTAGGAAGTGACTGAAATAAGTTTGTTCAGACCATGATTTTTAACCCCTGAAATAGTAAATATTATAAAGTTTAAGAAGAAATCTTTATGGAAATTGTATGTGCTTGGAAAAAAATCTGTAGGGAACATCTACTCTCAAACTATATACTAAAGAAATTAACAAACAGGCTGATCATGGGGGGCTAAAGAATAGGTAAAAGAAAACTCATGAATTTTTTACTTAAAAAAGTGCATTTGGCAAAAGCCTAAGTATATTAATAATTAAAATTAAGTACTAATCTGTAGTTTCAAATTAAGAAGTTAGCACTTTGCTAACCTTCAACAATGCATTTTTAAAATAGCTTCAAGAAAGCCACCAAAGAGTGAACCATTTTCGCCTTTCATGTTCTATGTGAAAGTCCCCTTGCAATTTTGAGAAACAGTCTTCACACCCTGTTTACAGTAGAGCAACATACTTGCGTTATACCCTAAAAGATGTTAAAACCATGCGCGGGCAAAATTAGATCTAACAATTTTTTTTTTTTAGCCGTCATTCCTAAAAAAAAATGATACTGAAGGTTAAACTGTTACATGTCATAATAGGTTCCAGAGACGTTGGGGGTTTAAGAAATCTGGAGTTAGGTTCAGGCTAGGTCATTTGGGGCCAATCTCATCGGGATGCCCTGATGCTCAAACCCCCTCTCCCGCCTTTTCATTATTCCTGGGTTAAAGATCCAAGTCCTTAACCCAACTTCCTGGTGCTACAGTCCAGCCCCTTTTCCTTCCTAGCCTCCTGTTACTGCACACCCCCTGCTTTCTGCCTTGCTGCTGTGACTATTACCTCTGTATATGCAATCTCCCCTTTCACTTTTTTGGCCTTTTGCTGTGTTAACTCCTACTTATCTTTCAAATCTCTGTTGTCTTTTTCTCAGGAAACCTTTTTCTGACCCTTTGACTAGGTCAAACCTCCCTTGTTCCTCTCCTGACCTTCTCTGCTGCAAACATACATATAATTGAGTGATCATTTATTAACTGTCTCCTTCGCTGTATTCTAAGCTCCATGAGGGCTGGAATCCGAGTCGGGTGTTGCCTGCCATTTTACCCGCAGCACTGAAGGCTCTGGCACATATAAGTAACTCAAACATTTTAAAGTAAGATGAATGAATGAATGAATGAGTCAGGCAATTAACCTTAGTGCCCAACTGTAAAAGAGTTGCTGTTAGGATTGGATGATATGAAGTATCTATGAAGGCTAGCATATGGGAAGCTCTCAATAAGTAGCAGTGATAATTTCAGTTAAATTGGGCTTGGTAGTTTATTTGGTAAATGAATATGGTAAATGAATATTTAAATATGGTTTTGCCTCCATATTTTCAAAAAGTTTTAAAATTACATAGTAAGCACAATTTGATTTATGTATCTTATTTGTTTGTGCTTATGTAGGGATAAAAATAGAGATTTAGAACACGTTTTGATTGTTATTAGCTATATTCAACTATTAATAGTATTTCAAAGAAACCTTAACCTTACACTGATTTTTGTTTTCATGTGACCTTCTCAAAGTAGGTAGAGAACTTTAGGGAAGATGGGACTTATTTAGCTGATGTTGTTGTTTCTGACTGGAATGTCTCCTCATTGAATTACTTGTTCAGGAAATCTTAGAGGCTTGAGAAATGTGAGTTCCTTCTTATTTGAGAGTGGCTTTGACATTTGGGCTCTTACCAACACAGAATTTTTAAGTGTATATTTTGGGGATGGAGCCCTGTGTCTGAAATGGTGTTAAAGCTCTATCCCCCGTTAGGAAGAAGATGCACATTCACTTACATTAAATGGTGTGTGGCAGAGGTATTTGCTGTACACTGGAAGGCTATGATGTTCCATTGTTCTAAATTCTTCAGGTTATTATGATCCTGTGAAGGTGAATGTGCGATGACTCAGAATAATAATATTTAAGAGTCTTGAACTATATAACAAATCCTATTCTCCAGCATTCTGGGGAAACACATGTCAACCACTCTTTCTTATTGAATATCAACATAGCGTGGCCTTCTGGGGGCAGAATTCCTCTCTTCATGGCCTTGGCCTGGGAGCCACTGGTTCTATCACTTTGCTCAAGGGTTTGAGATGAGAACTAGCTAGTTTCTGACTGCAAGGAGCTGACAGTCTAAATGGCAGGTGAGACAGATAGCCATGAAAATACCGGAAAGCCATTCAAGGGCATCTACTAAGTCAGTTTTCAACTGGCTGCTATTGGTGCTTGAGGGTTTGTTGGCTCAGCAGAGTTAGGGAGGATCCCAAAGGAGGCAGCCACTGAGCAGGGCAGTGGGCCAGTTGTTAGCTGTCTTTGGGCCTCAGTGTACAGGTCTATCATTCTCCCATTTTGGCAGTACATTTTGAGTGGTTTATTAAGAAGCTAAAACTCTCTGAATATATACCTAGAGTGTGGGTACAAAAGACCTTTATGTCTCTAGTACTGTAACTTTATAATGGAATTCAGATAAGATAGCTCTAGACAGAAGCTGAAATATTTGAATTTCCCTAAAGAATTCTATAAGTATATTCAAGACATCATAGGAACAGTTTCAACCTCAGGCAGGGCCAGGGTCTGTGGCAACAGACAAATGATGTTCTTCCCATTATTTGGCATCCTTTTCTCATGAACTTTACACAACTGTTAAAATAATTTGCTTTTATTCCTTACCTTTTAAACTACTTTTCAAGTTATTAGTGGATCATGATACTTCTGAAACCTAAGATAATACCAAATGTCCTGGGCCCATGGTGCCTAAGAGGCAAAGGGCATCTTCCATGTGGCAATCATTAGCATTGCAGTTCAGCAGGCATTATAAATCAAATCACCCAGGATTGGGAGGGATTTAACATGCTTTCAGTAAGACAGTAGAGATTTTACCAAAGGTACTGTTACCCTACTTATTGAGATATTTAGGTTATTCAGAATATATTTTTTAGAAAAACTCTATCACGTCCTGAAGATGACCCACACTCTAATTTGATCTCCACAAAGGTTTTTTTTTTAAAAATTAATTAATTAATTAACTTATTTTTATTTTTGGCTGCATTGGGTCTTTGTTGCTGCACGCGGGCTTTCTCTAGTTGCGGTGAGCAGGCTTCTCATTACGGTGGCTTCTCTTGTTGTGGAGCATGGGCTCTAAGCGCGCAGGCTTCAGCAGTTGTGGAGCGCGGCTCAGCAGTTGTGGCTCGCGGGCTCTAGAGCACAGGCTCAGTAGTTGTGGCGCACAGGCTTAGTTGCTCTGCGGCATGTGGGATCTTCCCAGACCAGGGCTCAAACCTGTGTCCCCTGCATTGGCAGGCGGATTCTTAACCACTGCGCCACCAGGGAAGTCCCTCCACAAAGGTTTTTTAATGTACGATGCGTGTCTACACAGCCGAGTAGAATTATGAATTGAGCCTTATCCAAGATCTAACATACAGTTAACCTCATTCAGTTGGAAAGTTGTATTTTTTTTCAAATAGCAAGGGTTCTTGCTTTATTTTCTAGATCAATGGTTCTCAACCCTGGCCATACATTAGCATTACTTGGGAGATTTTTTAAAAATTAGATGACAAGATCCTTCACATAGAGTCCATTTTAGGTTGGTCTGAGAGGGGGCCTTATATAAATTTCTCAGTCGCCCACTGCCTTAGTTTCTTCACCCATAAAGTGGGGATAATATTATTTTCTATGTCCAAGCATCATCATGAGGGTTAAATGAATAATGCATGTGGAGTTTTAGAAGAAGTCTGACTTGTAATAACTCTTCTATAAATGAAAGTCATTATATTATTATAATGAAACCATAATAGAGATTCATAGCTCACTGAGAACAAGAATAGAAAATGCAGTAGACACTAAACAGAGCATGTTTAGTAGATGAAAATGCTAGAACAGGCTCACGCTTGCATGCAAGAGCTCATTATGGGTATCTCTTCTCATCTCCACATTTAGTGACATTAGGTTTGAAAATCAGTCATGGTGAGTTTATTTACAACACAGAAATCACCAAATGCTGAAATCAAGGGGCTTTGTTTTGTTTTATTTTGTTTTTTGTTTTTTGTTTTTTTTGTATCCCAGAGACCCAGTTATTAACAATATCACCGCAAGAGAGGATTGAGACAGCTGGCAGGGAGGTCTGGGGTGAAAAACATCATACACTTACTTCATGATTTAAATGGCCTGGGCTTGGACCAGGCCAGTCATGGCCATCTGTCATTCATGGACCTGGGGCCTAAGTTTTGAATCAAGAATCACCAGAGTGTGATTGAACTCTCAATCAATCATTAGTTCTAAGTGTTGGGGCAAATTATTTAATCCTGCTCTCAAATCTTAAGGATCTGAACTCATAGAAACAGAGAGTAGAATGGTGGTCGCCAGAGGCTGGTGGAAATGGGGAGAGGTTGGTCAAAGGGTATAAACTTTCAGTTATAGAATGAATAAGGATTCTGAGGATTTGATGTCCAGCATGGTGGCTATAGTTAATAATACTGTATTGTATACTTGCAATTTGCTAAGAGAGTAGACCTAAAGCATTCTCACATGCACACACACAAAGTAACTATGTGAGGTGATAGATTGTTAATTAACTTGGTTGTGGAAATCATTTCGTGGTATATATGTGTATCAAATTATTATGCTGTACACTTTTAAATATATTACATTTTTAGTTGCCAACTGTACCTCAATAAAGCTGGAAAAGAAAAAGCAACTAGGGATTTGCGGGGATATAGCAGGGGCATAGGAAGCCACAAGATAAACCTGGTCCACCTAACTTTATTTAGATTCATGTACATTCTTTTTTTTTTTTTTTAATTTATTTTTAACATCTTTATTGGAGTATAATTGCCTTACAATGGTGTGTTAGTTTCTGCTGTATAACAAAGTGTGTCAGCTATATGTATACATATAATTTAAAACACTCAAGTGATATGAACACATTTGAGACCACAAACTAACCTGGTACTATAAGGTTAGCTTTTTTTTAAATAAATTTATTTATTTATTTATTTATTTATTTTTGGCTGTGTTGGGTCTTCGTTTCTGTGCGAGGGCTTTCTCCAGTTGTGGCAGGCGGGGGCACTCTTCATCACGGTGCACGGGCCTCTCAGTATCGTGGCCTCTCCTGTTGCGGAGCACAGGCTCCAGACGCGCAGGCTCAGTAGTTGTGGCTCACGGGCCTAGCCGCTCCGCGGCATGTGGAATCCTCCCGGACCGGGGCACGAACCCGTGTCCCCTGCATTGGCAGGCGGACTCCCAACCACTGCGCCATCAGGGAAGCCCTCATGTACATTCTTAAAACCCAAGCCCAAAGTGATGATGATGATGAAATCCCCCTGAAGTCTACTTTAGGTTAGTTTTGGGATGCTCCAGGAGCGCGTTCAGCATCCTTTGCCTTTGTTGCGTACTCAGGTGGAAACAGATGGAAAGTACTGGAGGGTCTCCACACCTCAGTTTCCTCATTGGTCAGAGCAGGATGGTTGTCAGACTGATATGAGATAATGGATTTTAACCACATAGAGATTGTAGTTAGTGCCTCCGTTTTCAAGAACGTTTGCTAGGTCAGTTTGTGACTTAGGAACTTAGAGCTAAGTAAGCATCCAGCCCAGAGTCTGAACTTTGACCTTGGACCTCAGTAGCCCTAGAACTCCCTCAGACCGCTAGTCCTAATACAGTAGTCTCCAACATTTTTGGCACCAGAGACCAGTGTCGTGGAAGACAATTTTTCCACGGATGAGGGGCGGGGGGCAGTGGATGGTTCAGGCAGTAATGCAAGCGATGGGGAGCGATGGGGAGTGGCAGATGAAGCTTCGCTCACTTGCCCACTGCTCACCTCCTGCTGTGCGGCACGGTTCCTAACAGGCTGAGGACCGGTATGGGTCCTGGCCCCGGGGTTGGGGACCCCTGTCCTAATAGACTCAGTGGAGGCCGAGCTAGAGTCCTACTACTTGACAATTTATTTTTGCTGATCTCTAAGTAAATCAGCATTTGTTATTCTTCACTTTAACTTTTATTTGACTTGCTTTAACAAAAGAGACATAGTAAACATTTTCTGATAACGACTGACACATTCTTCACTTATAGAATTACTTTCGTTTTGCATTAGATTAAAATGTGCAACACTGTTGTTTTGGATTATTTTCTATGATCTAATGTATAAAATCATGCATTAAAAATTCAATATGATACTTTTGGGGACTTCCCTGGTGGCGCAGTGGTTAAGAATCCGCCTGCCAATGCAGGGGACATGGGTTCGAGCCCTGGTCCAGGAAGATCCCACATGCCGCGGAGCAACTAAGCCCGTGCACCACAACTACTGAGCCCGTGCTCTAGAGCCCGAGAGCCACAACTACTGAGTCCACGCGCCACAACTACTGAAGCCCGCATGCCTAGAGCCTGTGCTCCGCAACAAGAGAAGCCACTGCAGTGAGAAGCACGCACACCACAACGAAGAGTAGTCACTGCTCGCTGCAACTAGAGAAAGCCCGCTCGCAGCATCGAAGATCCCACACAGCCAAAAATAAATAAATAAATAAATTAAAAAAAAATTAATATGATACTTTTAATTTCTTAATTTAAAAAAGCCAAACCACAATTGTATTATTTTAGCAAGAAAAAGAAAACTCATGATACTTAGCTATACAGTTAAGTTAAACCAGAAATTGATATTTGTACAATTTCTCCTCCTTGGAAGCAGCAGGTGTATAACATTATTATACATTGTATTTATGCTGCATGCACAGAAAATTGACTAGAGACCCTGAAAGTAGGCAAGCTCTTTGGAACCCAGACTGGATTACCAAGCTGAGTACCCCTGCAAAACAAACTCTCTGTCTGAATATATGAAAGGTACTAAAAGAGAGTGAAAACCAGTTTTACTTTTTCTTTTTTAATTATTTTTTTAATTTTTGGAGGAGAATCAGCAGTGGAAGAAAAGATCACTTCCTCTGTAGACACTATGGGTTTCGGATTCTGTAAACTCTGTCATGTAACTTGACCCCAAAGCTAATGAAATCCTGTTAGACTTTCCCTGCCCTCCTTCCTGCTTCCACCTTTTTGATTGTCTCACCTTTGAAAACCTCGATTTGTACTTGTATACATGTGTGATCCTCCCGCCATTGTTTGGCTTTTTACCCAGGCACTTTTCACCTACATCCTCTCCTTCCCTGTTTGGCAGTCGGTTGGGCTTCTTCCTGCCTTGAATACCACATTCCCGAGTTATTCAAGCTCAGTCATTAGCACCCTGTCCCCCTACTAAAATTATGAATGAAAAGCCTTGTTGTTCTTTACAAATAACTCAGGCTTCCTCAGTCAGTCAAATTCGAATGGAAGTGACTGCCGGACAAAGGGGTGGGATGACGGACAGTCCTCACAGCGAGTCATCAATGCCCACAGGAAGTTTTTTAAGCAACAATCTAGGTAGAGAGGGTTGGGCGCTCCCGGAGGACAAGCCTACAGTGGGGGGGCTGGGGGGTGCTCTTTGTGTCCATTTGGATCTTAGGGAAAGAAAAAAAAAAGTCCGAGAAGACCAGAGTCAATTTTGCCCTTGCAAGAACTTAAGAATCCTTCCATGGAGACATCTACCTTGCGGTAATGCTGGTTGGAACTGACACGCACAGACAAAAGTGAAGGCACTGACCATTTACTGGGCTTTGAATGCTGAACCGTGCAGGAGTGGGTTACAGACTGGGGGCTGCACGACTCCCCGCTGGGAAGTTGCATTGTCCTGGGCCCCTTTTTCACAACAGGGGAAAAGGTAATTGACAGGCTGATTGTTTGGCCGGGACCCCCGCTGTTTTAAAATCCTGGAAGGCCCCAGTCACACGTTGTCAATAACAGCCATCGGAGGTGCGGAGTGAAGGACTGTTCAGGAAACAGTTTGAGCCCTTCAAGTGGACAGGCCTCGGTGACTTTTCTTGCACTCTGGCTGCCACAATCAGCCCATTCAAAAATAACCTTCAAGTAATAAATCAGACTTGTTTCCTGAACTATACAAGGAACAGCTGGTTATTTTTCCTCCCTTTTTTTTTTTTTCAAAGACAAAAAAAAAAAAAGATTTTTACTACAGGAAATCAAGCATGTCAAAATTTGGCAAAGCAATTTGGATGATTTAACAGCTAAACACTTCTCTTTTTAATGTTATGCTTTCATCGGTCTTTTTTTATTTTGGCTTTTCATTTTTGCATTCTGTTTGCTGCCGTGAGTGTCCCTTATCTGTGCTTTCCTCCCTTTTGAAAGGAAAATGAGTTTAGTATCTTGTCCTTAGAATATCTTTGGTAATTTCTAATGTGTTGGTCAAGACGCTCAACCTATTATACAGCTGAAATTTGTTTTCTTCTACAGAGAGAGTTTGGATTTAGACCTATAGCTCCACATATCTGTTTCTCGTGGGATCCATATATTTTGGAGTTCTGATGACAAGGCAGTTTTTCTTCAGTCTGCTGATTTAGGAACCCCAAGCTAGTACATATGTCATAACTGAAGTAGTCTGCTATTTTAAGAAAGTACATTTTGAGCGTTTTTGGTCTTTTTGTGTCTCTCTTTGTGCCCGTTTTTGTGTTTTCTTTGTGTGTTTCTTTCCCTCCTTGAATATGTTTGCCCTTCAGATTTTGGAAAAATCTGCCAACCTCTGACTGACCTTAGCAATAATAAGTATAAATATAAGTATAAATGATTAACATAAAACAATTCCCTTCTGTGATGATTACTGTTTATCTTTATTTTATAGATGCTTGATATTTCAAATAGAAATCCATTCCAAATGAAAGTGTTTATGATCTATCAGTGTGTACCTTAGAGATTAGCTTTTCACAACTTGTGGACATTTAGAATTAAAAAAGAAATGTATTTGAGAACCTGTCAGATTTCAATGCACTAGGTCAATGTCAATCAATTTAAATATAATTAAACAATAATGTTAGGATTAGATATTAAGATTATGTAAAACATCTATTTTACAGGATATTTTTACTACTATTTAATAAAAACAATTATAATTTAGCATTAAATGAGAAATTATAAATTATACTTTGGGATTTGGTCCTTTAATAAACTTATTTTTCTTTATTTTGTTGAAGAGATTATTTGTAATAAAACACTTGTAATGAAAGGTATGTTTACAGGAAGATAATAATGAAATTCAATTTGTAGTAGACTTAGGTCATTGTAGGCTTCTTTTCTTTTTTCATTTCTTTTCCTTGATATTTGCAATAAATGACAATGCTATAATAGCACAAATAAAGCCATCTTTGTGCTACACGATTTAACTTACACACTTTGTATGTATACAGATGTCTTGGCTGATACGAGTGTGAATTTAGCAGTGGGTGTGGTTTCCCTGTAAATGTTTCTTCCATATATGGCTGATATTCATACCGAACCTGTTTTGATGTAACATTTCTTTACTTTCAGCATTTAAGCTTCGAACATGTGATACGTGACTGGATGGAATTCCTGGAGAACTGTATTAACACGTTTCAAAGAGTTGAATCCTGAGGTTAGTACCATGTCAGAAAATTTGAGGATTTGCACAGTATTTATATGTAGGGTTCATACATGATTGTATAATATCATTCATAAGTGAATCAGAATATAAATATTATATTTAAAATAAGGTAAAATACTCAGCTCTGTACATGACTCGTTTCTTATTAAGGCACAGCCTTTTGTCTCCCTCAGAGATGCTCAGGAATTGATGAGTTAAGTGGACTTTGAACCTTCTGGTACCCTCCCGCAGCCTCACAACTCCTCCCCGTGGCCCTGTGGACTCTGGCCACAGGAGGGGCGGGTGAGATGGTGGGTGTAGACTGAAAGTGCTCGGTACAGACTTGCTTTCTGGCCTCCTGTTCAGCTGCCGGTCTCACAGCTTGCCCTGAGAATGGACTTCCTGTGCTGTCATTTACACTCAGTATCACACTAAGCACTCTTTGTCACTCAGCTTTTGAGACAGAAGGGGGCGAGATAACACATCTAGACTGTTTGTGTTGACTTTGTGGATAAAGTCAAGGGCTGGAGTCAAGAACCCTGGGTCTTATCCTCATTTTGCAACTGCCTTTCCTGTGACATTGAGCCAGGCTTTGGACCTCCCCATTCCTCACTTTTTCCTCTTCTATCTAATGAGGATCAGTATGCAGTGTTCTCTTATTTTATCAGGAAGGTATGGTTGTTGAAAGATTTTCTAAATGCTTGAAGCCGCTAGCAAAAGGAAAAAGAAATCAGATAAAATGACCCTTTTTTGCTTTTTGGGGAGAGATGGAAAGGAAACCACAGCTGGTTAATTACTCCTAGAAATAATTCATTCTCCAATCCTGTAGGTAGGGAATTTTCCCTCCTACTCACGTCAGTTTTTTTCCTCATCCTTTTCTTTTGCTCTTTTCCTCTCTCCCTCTCTCCCTCCCTCTCTCTTCCTGTCTCCCCCTGCCCTTCTTGTCTGTCTCTTTCTCCCTTCCCCTCTACCCCTGCAATGTTTCCTTCATAGCAACATGCTGTGAGATCAAGGTGTGTAGAAATTAGCAAAGCTGAAGAATACCTCTAAAAGGCTTTGTCCGCTGTGGGTGAGCGGAGACACTGGGGACACAAGGGGGGCCTTCTGAGTTGACTGGGTGGGGAGTGACAGTAAGGGCTATGGAAGCTTTTGCAAATATATGGGACTTCAGAGACAGTTACCAGCTGGCAAGCTGGGTCTCTGGGGCCTAGGACCACTTATTTAGAGGTTCTTTTTGTGAAGAGATGGGGTTGGAAAAGGGTTGGAACGTATAGTGAAATTCAGGGATTCTCTCAATGGGATAGGATGGAGGGCCTCTTCTGGCCACAGCTGTGGCTACATCCTTTTCCTTTTTCACTAAATTATACAACTGAATAGAGTGTAGCTTTGAGTGGAAAGGGGTTTCATCTACTGCAATTAGAGTGTATGAAATATCATGAATTGTAAAGAGTGCATTTTAATACATTTCACTTTTTAAAAACCTTTCGTCGTTGAGTTTTATTGCTGTTGTTTTATTTTGTGAAGACCTTGGTAATATAAATTAGAAACCAGATATTAATTCACATAGTATTCCTCGTGGCATTTTAAGAAGGGTGTTGTATATGCTGGCTTGCTTATTTGATTTTCCAGATCCACAAATCCGTTCATATGTGCTTAGATTTTTCACTCAAAAGGCAGCAGTATCATTTTGGTGGTATATGCTTTTGATCTTTTGTACATACATGGTTTTGATATGGCCTGACATTGTGTTTATTTGATATTTCTTATTGAATCCTTTGTATATTCATGGATGTTTCATGCTATTTTGCTACCTATTGATAGGCTTTTTTAGTGTGACTCCCCCCATTAAAAAAAAAAAGCAAGTAAAAACCTACTACATGGGGGATATATATATATATATTATATATGTATATAATATATATACATAAATATATAATATATATTAAAATATAATTTATAAATATATATATTTTACTTGTTTTAATAAGAAGGATATGAAAAGATACATACCAGTCTGTTTATAATACACAGGATCTGAAGGGGAGGCAGGAGCTTATTAACTTTTTAAACTTTTTTCCTGATTTGTTTCACTTTGTACAACAAATATATATTACTTTCTTAATTAAAACATTAATAAAGAAAATGTTTCAATACTGATTTAATATAAACACTTAAAGAGGAAATTTAGTAGTCATAGATATAATTTGTATTTTACAAGGTTTTTGCCAATCTTGGTAAAATGTCTAAAAATCCGTAAAGAAAGGACAGTGCCTTTTGTTTTTAGAGCACACATACAAAAAAGCAATGGTTGGCGCTCCCTCTGCTGGTTTCCCTACAAGAATTAACAGGCCAACTTGGGAGGATGAAAAGATAACGAAAATTATGCTGAGTCTTTGATCTTCAAACACCCTTTCCACATACACATTTTATCCCTGATTGACAGCAAGTGTCAAAGCAGTTTGTGAAAATGGGTTCTCTCCTGACATTTAATAGTGATACTGAAGTTAGGCTAGATAATTATAACCCTTTTTAAAAATGAATTGCTCCTTTTTCATATCATAAGCTAGGATGTAAAACACAACTATTCTTAATTTATTGGGAATTTTTGAGTGGGGATTAATCGTACATGACTAGCTCTCAATAACGGGATCTAGTAGTTGGCTATTTGAACGTTTTCACATTAGTAAGCAAAACTGATGGGGGAGTGACATTATCATGGGCCATTTTAAAAATTAAACCTTGTTATATCATTACTGTAATCTGTACATTCTTATATAAAAGATATTTGAAAATTTCTTAGTTTAGTTAATACTGATATCCAAACTATAACTAAATATTCTTAGAACTCATTGAATTAATCAATTCCCCGCCCCCCACCCTGGGAATCCTGACTTTCTTGGATCAGAGTATGTTGAGCCATATATACTATCCATTGATCAAATATTGGTGTTAAATCATTCCTAAATCTTTATTGTATTCTGTGTTATATATAATACGGTATTCTGTGTCTTAAAGGTGTTTAATGTGAAGATTCTGTCTGTACATATTCAACTCCTTCCACTAGCTTTTGCCTTTAGGTAGGTGTCAGTTATGGTATAAACTGCTAGAATATACGAAACTATTTCCCTTAGGGATATATGCATTTAATAGGGAGCTCTGGAGAATCTATAAGCTTTCAAAAGGAGCATTTTTAATGGTAGGTTTCAGGGAGAGAGCTTTTGTAGTAAGACAAAGTAGACCGGAGAAGGGTCACCTCTGGAGAATGGACAGGCCCTTGGGAAAGGAGTGGAGAATTAAGACAGCTCCAAACAACAGGCAATAAAGAATGGGGGAGGTGCTGTTGATCAGGGAAGAACAGGAGCTGCATTTCCTTGGTAAGAGAACTGCTCTCCTTTTAAAAAGTCATCTCTGTGAGGGCTGCTCAGGGAATGGCAAAGGAGAAAGGAAATAATAGGGTAGAAGGCCAGATCTCATAAATCAACTTTACCCATCACTGATGAGCCAGATACCATAGTCAGATCAGCCTAACGCCCTGGAAAACACCAGGTAGAGATTTAGGCAAGTGACAATGTTAGGGACAGGCAGTTTCACGTAGCAGAGATCCAGTCACACTCCTGGAGTTTAAGCAAGGGAATTCTAGGCTCTAGAAAGAGTGGAGAGGGTAATGAGTGTTGGGGGTTCTGGGTGTATTGAAGGTGCACACACTGTAGGACTCCAGTGCTGGAGGACCTGGAGGACCAGGCAGTGCCTGTGGTTGGACTCTAAGGTCAGGAGAATTCCTGGCAGGATCCGTGTTCTAGATCGTGGGATATGAGCAGTTAGGGTCAAGGCTGATTTGATAGTGACCCCAGTGTACTAGCAAATTCCTTCATCCTGAGTCTGGAGAGGGTTTGTATACGAGCCCATGTTCAGTTAAGACCTACAAGCCACACAGATAACGGTCCAAAGCAGGAATTTTAGGAGATATATTATTGGATGGGAGGTCATGCCCCTTGCATCTCAAACCATGATATATGGGCCAATGAACACTTAGCCTACTTATAAAGTCACTGTGCATTAGAGGTAGGGATTAAGAGACCAGAACAACTCTTCTTCAAACAACTTTTATATTATATTTACCATCAGTCCCTCATAATTGTTCTCTAATTTTTTATGTCTTTGTTTTTAGAAGTGTCTCTTCAGATGATATATTTTAAGTTTCTTAAATGCAGGACTGTTTTTTTCAGATCTTTTACATTTCCCTAAGAGCTTTAACTTAATTTTGTACCCAGATTATTCTAAATGACAGAGATGTTAGGGCTTTGTTTGTTTGTTAGTTTTATTTTTTCCAATATGGTCTATAGAGCAAATCCCCTGAGTTTCTACATGAAGGTGGGGAGGGAAGGGAGCTTTGATTTTACATATTTGGCTTTTGTATAGTATTTCCCTTGAAGAAAGAACTGCCCTAAAAATTCTCAGAAAACTATGAGTGTGTTTGGTTGATGATCATCACATTGATACTCAGAAGCAACTGAATGTAGGGAACTTTTCATAGAAGGCCTACATTCTGAAATGGATTCTTTTTTAATTGATTTCTTTATGAATATATTCTTTATGCATTGTTTAGTCTTATATGAATTTGGTCCTATATGACTCAACTTAAAATTAAATGTGTTTCTTTTTCTTGTTTTGTTCATGAAAGTGATTTTAAAAGCCATGCTTCTTATTGTTAGAAGAACTATTAGTCAAAGAGTGCTCATGTGTCATAAACCTATGTCCAGGAGAAGTGGTTTGGAAAGAGAAAACTCTTATATATTGCCCAGGAGTTCCCCAACAAATAGATGATGTATTTAAATGGATGTGCATTTTCCCTACCCTTGGACCACATCAAATCTGACACTAAGACATTACATGAAATTTCTAAAAATCTTATATTTGTATTTGTATGGAAATATATATGGAAATATGTTAATATAAATGTTTCAGACATTAAAAAAAAAAAATCTGACACTAAGCAAGGAATTATCTAAATCAGGCTAGGAAGCATATAAAGGCTAGTAGATTTATTTTAAGGCCCTTTTTAACCAAAGCTACCTTTTCGCTTTATTTACATTATCTGAGAAAAAAGTGTGAATTAGGTACCTTCTTCCTTGCCTTCCATTCTCTTCTGATCAGAGAGAGAGAATCCTTTAGACATACCTACCCTGTTAACAGTAGCCATTAGTCACATGTGGCTATTGGGCACTTGAAGTGTGCTGTAATATATACACTAGATTTCAAAGCCTTAGTAGAAAAAAAAAAGGATGGTGAACTAGTTCATTTATATATTCTTTATATTAATTATACATTGAAATGACAATAGTTGGGTTAAAGAAAACATTATTAAAATTAATTTCTTTTAATTAACTTCCATTTCTTTTTACTGTTCAGTATTCAAAAATGTTAATTTACATATGTGGTTCACATTTCTATTGGACAAAACTCCTGTAGACCAATAGTTCTTAAACTTTTTGGAATAATAATGTGTTCCTTTGAGAATCTGTTAAAAGCTCAATAAATCATAGAGAGATAGATACTGTCAGTTCTGCTATACCTAACATATGTGTTCCTAAGACTCACCGTACTGTGCAAAATCATGCACTGAAAGCTACAGGGCTGGGATTGGAGTAAACACTCAACAATTTTGTCAGTGACACATAAAAAAGATAGCAACATAATAAAAATGGTAGCACAGTTTTATCCATGGTGAATGGTAAAGAAATATGTCAGTATTACAATAAATATGGCACTTGACCCTGAAAATGTCTCATTTGTCTGTCGGGGTGGGAGCTCCTACGAAACTGCCCCCCTTCCAAGCCTGCCTTGTTCCCGTGGCTGCCACCCTGTGTGCCAGAGGAAGAGAACATTAGGAAGGTAGAAAAAAAGTGAGGGAAAGAGAAATAAAGAGAGAAAAATGATAGAGAACAGAGGGGAAAAACACAAAATAGGCTGAGAGGAAAGGGGAAAAAATGAAAGAAGGGAGGGCATGAGGCCGAAATGCAGCGTTGCAGCGTATGAGTGATCGGAAGGAGGTTACCTGAAATCAGATGGAAAGTTGGAAGAGCACATGCAGAAAGTTGGAACAGTAAACGGAACAGCAAATGTAGGTAGAGCTCATTGTCCTTGAGAGGTGTGTGCATTTTGCTGATTTGTGCAAAGCTCAGTTCAGCTGGGTACAGTTTTCTGTGTTGGCCTGGAGATGAAATTGGCACAAGCAAATCCAAAATTACTGTTGTGCTAAAATTTTCCCTAATTTATCAGTCACGTTGGAACAAATTCACGTTTTCAAAACAAGCATTCTAGCAGAACTGACTGTAGAAACATACACCATGATAGATTGTCATGCACAGCCCACGTTTGCAACCTCCAGACTGGTGGAGTGTCAGAGCACGCCAAGCATTAGGAAGCAAAGCTGAAATGCCAGCATTTGGTTTTTTCAAGGTGTTATAGTCACGATAGATTATGAGAAGGGGGGCCTGGTGAGCAGTTTGTGGAGCGCTGAGTGGAGTGTAGGGAGTGAATGCATTATGGGTGTGTATCCATGGGGGTGGAAGACATTGAATTTGAGATGCAGAGAAGGTACCCTTTCGATACCAACTGAGAATGATCTATTTACACAAGCCTTTTCTAATCTATGCTAGAATTGCCCAGGAACTATCCCAGTGACAGGAAATGAATGCTTGGTGAGAGGGAAATTCTAACAAGTAGTAGAGAAAAAGAGCAGATACTGTCTTAATATTCTGCTTCTATTTATTCTGGGCTTTAGTTACAATTCAAAGAATTTGGTTCCTGTGAATTCACAGAAATAGGTCTAAGGATCTGTCAAGGGGAAGTGAATTGAGAAGATCTTCAAGTCACTAAGAGTAGTGAAGTAACTTTGAAAATTAAATCAAACCATTGAAGGTGGTTGCCCATTAAACATAATGATACTAATGAAGATGATGATGATAATCTAATATTTACTGGGCTCTTAGTATAGCTGGGGACTATACTATGTGTTTTATGTGGATGATTTTATTTAACATTCACAACATTTTGAGGAAAGATTTTTACCTTTCTTAGGTACCTCTTTTTATGGATCGAAGTAACTCTGCCAACATCACACTGAGAGCAAGTAGCTGAGTTGGGGCTTGAATGCAGGCAGTCTAAAGCCAGTGTTCATGTGGAAACTACCAGACTCTCGTCTTATTAGTGGTCTTGCTGGGGACTTTCCTTGTCTACTGTTGTATATTCTGGTACTGTTTAAATTTGTGTAATGAAATGCTATTACTTAGGTTATTTTTAAAACAGGAGAAAAATACACATACACAGACGGGTTTAAAAGAGAAAGCCTAGAAAAAAGAAATAAAATAAAAACGATTT
The DNA here is from genome assembly GCF_009873245.2 of Balaenoptera musculus. Lineage (NCBI taxonomy): Eukaryota > Metazoa > Chordata > Mammalia > Artiodactyla > Balaenopteridae > Balaenoptera > Balaenoptera musculus. The sequence continues at coordinate 53,417,170 of NC_045802.1, forward strand.
TAAAAAGTGAAAATCAACTTTTAAATTCTACAGCCAACATTTTATAATACATGTATTTGGGTAGCATGACTTGAAAATGTTGTTACTTGATACACATGTGCAGGGGGCTGTCTATCCATTTGTAGGCCCCTTGGAGAGTTCCCGATGCCATCAAATGTACACAGGATTGCCAACAGTAAATTATAGTAAGAGTGGGTGGTATAATCAATTTTAAATTGCTGTTCAGTTTTATAGAAGAAATATTTAATATTCAGCTATTAAAATGTTAACAAATGCCATTCATTATTTTCAGAAATGGGTAGAAGTAATCATTTTTCACATGTCCAGTTAAATTGTCTTGTGTGTCTGATACAAGGATGTTATGCTGTACCAAAGGTAACACATTATTGTAAAACCCTAAGTTGCATGTTTGTTCAAATTATTTCCATTTGCTTATCTTTGCTCTAGATTCTAATTTATAAGAAGTATATAGTAAGATATTCATATTTAAGTTAAATCTATTTTTAAATGAAAAAAATTTTTTTCTGTAAGTAACAATGGGTAGTGCCAGATTTTATTCTCTTGTTTTATAAAAAAGAATAAAATCTATTTATTGTTTATTTATTGCTTTTCCAGATACTTGGTTCTTGTTAGTGGATTAGAAATGGTAGATTTTAGAATGAAAGTAGTGTTACCAAACCAAACTTGGGTCTACTTGCCCACCTGCAGTAAAGCCAATCTCCTGACCCTGGGTTGTGGTGAAGGAAAATACAGCATGTATCGCAGGGCACCAAGCAAGGAGTCCAGGCAGCTAGTGCTTAAAAGGCCCCAACTCCCTGAAGGCTTTCAGAGAAAGGTTTTTAAAAACAGGGTGAGGGAGGGGGTTTTGGGGGTGTGTTATCAGCACATGGACATTCTTCTGATTGGTTGGTGGTGAGGTAATTGGGAATCAACATCATCAACCTTCTGGTTCCAACAAGTCTGGGGTCTGCGTGCTTGTGGGCAGCATACAGTTAACTTCTTCCACCTGGTGGGGGTTTCAGTATCTGCAAAACAGCTTAAAGGATGTGGCTCAGAATATTATCTAAAGCCTTTGAGGAGGAACTAAAGGTCCTTGGCTTTGTTTAATGGCTAAAGTATTATTCTGTCTTGTTTAACTGTTTTCCTGTCTTTCTGCATTTTCTCACTTCTCTGATTAAATTTACTCTTTGGAACTTGGGGAAGGCCCAGGAGGCTAAAGTTTTTTAACAGACAAGAGGCAGGCGTAGGACATGGTGGGGCAGCGGGGAGTCGGTTCTGGGAAGGCCCCATAGGGTCCTGCTCGGTTACAGTAGAAGACCATCTCTCCTCCCCACTCCCCCCAACTCTTTTAATCCCAAGTTTCAGATGTTCCATGACTTGGGAGATGTCATGTCACAACATTTTTTTCTGTTCTCTGTTGTGTGAGAGGAAATAAGAATACACATTTGCAAATGAGATTTTTCTAAAGAACTCTGTTTTTTTTTAGAATCACAGTAGGAACACATTTTCTCCTATTATTGGATAAATACCTAGTGAAGTACTTTCTCTCTTCCTCAGATTCCTCTTCAGACTTCCCTGGAGGAGAACTATGTACCTAACTTTGTTCTCTGCATCACCTTACCAGGCCCCCCAAACGTTCTTGGCTGCACTTCCCAGATAGATGGAATGTCTGGGACTGCTCAGGGGGGCCTGTCAGGGACAGCTGCTCTGCCCTGCAGCACTGGCCACAGCTCAGCTGCCCTGAAGGGAATATTCCTATCGCTTCTCAGGTGGTGTAGCTGCACAGCTCCTGCCAGCAGCCTTGGCCAGGGGCCATAGGAGAGAAAGGAGGGTGGGGAGAATCTCCTTCACTAGCCTAGAGATACCTTCCTGAGCTGAGGGCCTCAAGAGGATTTAGTTCATTCCCTAGTGTTATGGAGGAAAAATAAGAATGATGGGTGGGGCTGATTTTTAATAAAGCACCATGCTTTTCTGAAAAATATGATACTGATCATTTGTAATAAAGGTTTGAGTTCTAGTGCAGCAAAGTTGTTGCCCATGTATTTGTGATATCAGGCAAGTGGACATTAGACTGGCAGTTTCCCTCTGAGTCTGGTGAAAAACGTTTCTCTTAGAGGCTGAGTCATCTTTCCAGTCTTGATCATGAATGAAAGCATTTCTTGGCTGCCCTGGCATTTCCATTGAGCTTGTCCGGGGGACCAGGAAAATGGCGCATGACCAAGCTCTTCCCTTAGCTAGGGAGAATAAGCTGCTGATTGCAGTGAGGGCTGATTTTCCTCTCTGACCTCTGTTCCTCATCCCCCTCCTGCCCTCTCTGCCTCTCCCGCTGGCTCCAGTACATGCTCACACTTAGGATAAGTGCCCCAGGCCAGGGGCGGACAGAAAGCAACACACTTGTGCTTGGCAGGCGAAGCCTGCAAATCCCGGCAAGTGTGCTTACAAGTCAACTCTTGCCCCCGTCACAAATGGCTGGGGAGGGGACCGGGGTTTATACTTTCTTCAATATCTAATATCAATTTGCCCTATCTACCTTTTGGAAACAAATTTTAAAACATACAATAATAACTCTAGCATCATTCTTCCACCACCCCAGTGGATTGGAATGGAAGGATAAAGGGGAAATGGTTTTTCCAGGTCAACTTCTGTGTGCACTAGAGAAAATAAAAGCAATGTGCTAATTTAAAGTCACCAAGCATATCAAGATAGGTAATGTAGAAGAAGGCAGTGAGTCTTGGGGTACTTATTAAATATTTCATCCTACATCTTAACTATTAAACAAAGCACACAGATCAAGCAGAGGAATGTGAGTATCTGAGGCTGGACGTTGTGAGGCTCAATGTTGTGGAAGACACAGCCTGTAGCAGGCCCCCTGGTACTTTCCCCTGCCTTTGGATAGACCCTCCTCTTCGAGAGCATGAGTGTATCCTGGAAGAATGCCGGGGACCTTGCCCAGCTGTAGGTCATCCACTTTCTAGAGGACAGTGGGAGGCCAACGAGGTTCTGAGGCCAACCCAAAGTTTTGGGTTTTTTAAGGATAGTGTAAGAGAAAACTTAATTTTCCTCCTCTACTCTCAATAATTCTCTGACACCAGAGGTGTGGATTTTTCCCACACCAAGTAATTCTCCAATTCTCAGTGGACATTGACCGAGTCTCCTATAAATTTAACTCAATTCTGACACTATCTACCTGGAGATAGCATCAGATCCCACAAGTCAAGGGCTCAGTCCCACAAGACTGCCCCCACCTCAGATGTCAACTGCTACATCCAGATTGCCACCTGTACTTCTGACCAACCAGGGTTTCCATGACCCCCTCCACAGGTTTGATAACTTGCCAGAATGGTTCACAGAACCCAGGGAAGTGTTTCCTTACACTTGCTGATTTATTATAAAAGGATACAACTCAGAACCACCAGATGGGAGAGATCCATAGATGCACATACATGCCCCATGTATGGGGCATGGGGTGTGGAGCTTCCATGCCCTCTTAGGGTGTGTCACCTTCCTACCACCTTCATATGTCTGCCGATCTAGAAGCTTATCAAATCTTGTTGTTCCTGAGTTTTTATAGAGCTTAATCTCCAGCCTACCACACCCCCACCTTTGGGGTGGGAAGCTGAGTTCTCCCAGACCAGGAGGGTACCAACCACAACAGGTATATTGTACACATCTCTGTCATGTTTACTTTATATCTCTGTCTCCAGTCCCATGCATTGAGGTGGTTTCCTGTGCCTCAAGAAAATATTTGAAGACCTAATAGAAATTAGACTGATTTGGTTATATAGAAAGCTCTATAGAAATCAGACCTCAAGCCTGGAAAAGATGAACCACATTATTCAACAATGGCCTCAAGATAACTCATCCCACATGAATGGGTAGGAGATCCAGCACTCCCTATCATGGGAATTGAATTAGTTTGCTAGTTCTGCTATAGCAAAACACCATAGACTAGACTGTTCTCTTATACAACAGAAATTTTTTTCTCACATTTCTGGAGGCTGAAAGTCCAAGATCAAGGTGTTGACAAGGTTGATTTCCTCTGAGGCCTCTCTCTTTGGTTTGAAGATGGCCACCTTCTTGCTGTAGTTTCACATGATCTTTCTTCTGCGTGTGTACGTGTGTGTGTACACTTGTGTGCATGCATGTCCCTGGTGTCTCTCTGTGTGTCCTAATCTCTTCTTATAAGGACTCTAGTCATATTGGATTAGGGCCCACCCTAATGGGGAATTACCTCATTTCAACTTAATGACCTCTTTAAAGGCCCTGTCTCCAAATACTGCCACATTCTGAGGTACTGGGTTTAGGGCTTCAACACATGAATTTGGGGGAACAGAATTCAGCCCATAACAGGAATAATTTCTCTTTGTTCCTCATTTAGATCACCTGAGCAGTAGTTGACCTAGGCCTGGACTTTTCTTTTGAGAGGCAGAATGGTATTCTTGGAAGGAGCATGGACTATGAAATTAGACCTCTAACAGTGTGAATCCTGATTTGATCACTTACTCCTTTTTCACTTTGGGGTCTCTGGGCCTCTACTTCCCCATTTGTAAAATCTGTGTAACATCTGCTTGGGGATTAAATGAGATAACCTGTGTGAAGTGCCCGGGGCAACAGTGTAGGCGATAAGCTTAGTTCTACTTCTCTCCCTTCAAAAATAGGTAAAAGCTTCTGTTACTATCAAGGGAAGACATTCTTCTCTGGCTCCTCTAGTGGGATTCAATACATTTCTCAAAGGGAAAGGAAATGGCAAAGTAGGTAGTTGGAAGTAGTTGGAATACTGATTGTAGGTGTGCCATGTATTACTTAGGCTTTTGTGGGTTGGACTGGGGATTAATAAGCATTTAGAGCCCTTTATTTTAGGGAATGGTATTCAGTTTGGGAGTAGGAAATAAGGTATCAAGGGCTAGTGCTTGCTGTTAGCAGATACAAGAGTTGGGTATGGAATTAAGGACCCAACTATATGATTACTGAGTAAACAGCAAAGCTAGTCACTAGGATGGAGCAAGCATTGCTTGGGTTTGAGGAACAGCTACAGCTCAGTGGGTTTCAAAGAAAACCACATTTGGGGCCACAAGACAACTCTCAACTTAAACCTATTGGTGGATCTAGGACTTAACGCTATATTGCTAAGCAGAACTGCGGGATGTTCACTTGCATTGTAAGCCTTTAGAATTTGTTATCAGAGTGAGACTGGGAGAGGTAGGAGCTGGATTGTGGTCTTCTTCTTGAGGGCAATTAATAAGCATTTTCTGAGCATAATTAGTGCTCCCACACTTTGCCCATTTATGTCATCATAGAAATAACAAACTGGACAATGTATAATTTATAGTTTATCAGCATGTTTCTTTGACTCTCAGATCACTTCTAGAAAACATGTCTGGTGATACCTTTTTTTTTTTGCTATCACAATGCTTTACAGTGCAGCTGCATGAAGAAAGAATAAAGAAATAAAGTTAAGTAGAGAGCTCAAACACACTGTCTGCTGGTAATTTTCCACTACTTAAGAGAAAATGTCACTTTTCTCCCAAACAATCCAATCCTTACTCTTATCACCAATGTACATAACATGATTGATATTGCATATCTGCTACGTAAACATTGCTTTAATATTTTTCATTACTTTTGCCCAAATGACCCTGAGTAAATGTAGTATCTGGCACAAGGTGCTGGAGCCGTGGCAGTGTTTCAAAGCCAGTGGCTTGGTTGCACAACCTGGAACTCTCAGAACTTTGGCATAGCAGGATTTTTTTCTTTTTCTTAAAAAAATTTCATTGGTGATTTCACCTTTATTATCCATGAAGCTCTATTGCCTAGTAATCAGACACTAAATGCTAAAGGGAAGCAAACATATACTTTTAACTCCTTAATGGGGTAACGATAAAAAAAATTTATATTGATATGTGACTAGTGTCCAGTAGTTGGCAAAATATTTTCACACACACACACACACACACACACACCATTTTGGGGAGAAATAGGAATTCATTTTGGCAGGAATAAAGCTTATCTTCCAACAAAAGAGGGGAATGTTATCCCCTCATTATCTTTCTGTAAATGTCCTCATATTCACTGATATTAATATTTGGAGAGAATTTTTAATTTTTTTTTATTATTTTTTATTTTTTAGGCCACACCATGTGGCATGTGGGATCTTAGTTCCTAACCGGGGACTGAACCCATGCCCCCTGCATTGGGAACGCAGGGTTTTAACCAGTGGACCACCAGGGAAGTCCTGGAGAGAATTTTTTAAACCTTCTGAATCACAGTTGTATTTTTATTCAACAAAGGCAAGCTATCTGAACTCTTCCTACTAAGTCAAGCAAATTTCAAAGATGTCTATATTTCCATGTGATACTACATGGAGCTGAAGTACACAATTTTTTTGTTATAGTGGAAAATTAAATGGAGGAAACTGTTTTGACTCCATCTTTAACAGTTCTATTTAAAAATAACTGTTATATACAAAAATAAACAAAAGGACGAATCAAAACTTATAAGATTTTGCACAGCAAAGAAACCATAAACACAAATGAAAAAGCAACCTATGGACTGGAGAAAAATTTTGCAAGCAATGAGACTGACCAAGGGCTTAATTTCCAAAATATAACAAATAGCTCATACAACTCAACAGCAACAAGAAAGACAACCCAATCAAACAATCAAAAAATGGGCAGAAGACTCTAATAGACATTTCTCCAAAGAAGACATACAGATGGCCAATAGGCACATGAAAAGATGCTCAACATTGCTAATTATTAGAGACATGCAAATCAAAACCACAATGAGGGATCATCTCACACTGGTTAGAAATGGCCATCATTAAAAAGCTTACAATAATAATGCTGGGATAGGGTGTGTGGAGAAAAAGGAAACCCTCCTATACCACTGGTGGGAATGTAAGTTGGTGCAGCCACTATGGAGAACAGTATGGAGGTTCCTCAAAAAACTAAGATAGAGTTGCCATATGATCTAGGATTCCCACTCCTGAGCGTCTATTCAGAAATACGAAACACTAATTTGAAAAGATACATGCACCCCAAAGTTCATAGCAGCACTATTTACAATAGCCAAGGTATGGAAGCAACCTAAGTGTCCACCAACAGACAAATGAATATAGAAGATGTGGTATATATATACAATGGAATATTACTCATCCATAAAAAATGAAATAATGCCATTTGCAGCAACATGATGGACCCGGAGATTATCATACCAAGTGAAGTAAGTCAGAGAATGACAAGTATCATATGATGTCACTTATATATGGACTCTAAAATATGATACAAGTGAATTTATTTACAAACAGAAACAGACTCACAAAACATAGAAACAAACTTATGGTTACCAAACAGGAAAGGAGTGGGGGTGGAGGGTAGAAATAGGAGTTTGGGATTAGCAGATACAAACTACTGTATACAAAATAGATAAACAACAAGGTCCTACTGCATAGCACAGGAAACTATATTCAATATCCTGTAATAAACTATAATGGAAAACAATATGAAAAAGAATATATATATAAAACTGAACCACTTTGCTGTACACCAGAAGCTAACACAACATTGTAAATCAACTATACTTAAAAAAAAATAAAGTAACTGTTATATCACCTCTCTATGTCAAAAAGAGATGAGTGTATATATGGAATGATCCTAGCTCTTCTTTTTTTTTTTTTTTTTTGGCCACACCACGCATCTTGCTGGACCTTAGTTCCCCAACCAGGGATCAAACCTGGGCCCCAGCAGTGAAAGCGCCAAGTCCTACCCCCGGGACTGCCAGGGAATTCCCAATCTTAGCTCATTTAAACCAGTTAACAGAGTTTTCCTATGCCTACAAAGTAGTTTATGATAATTTTTCCAAATAATTAATTTTTAAAATAAAAGCTTGAGTTATTTAAAGACATCTCTTTAATGTTAATTCATAACGCTCACAATGCAATCATCAATTTTGTGAGACAAACAAAACAAAACTTCACACTAACAGCATCTAAACAGGTTGGGCATAAATTTCCATGATTGGAAAGCTAAACAGAATCACACAAACACTTGGCAATAATTGACAGTTATTTTTCTCTCCATCATCACTATCATCAGGATTCATCACTTTAAAAAAAAGTCTTATTGAGCAGAACTCTTCAAAAGAAGTTTTCTCCTTATAAAAATATCCCCCAGTCCTCATAAAGTCCAAAGTAGTCCAGTTTTCTTCATGCATGGAGGCCAAACTGTTTATCACAAATTTAATGAGATCAACTGAGAAGAGTTTGAATAAGAGGCTAACACACAAGCTGATCCAGTGGAACTAGAGAATGATTGAGTAAGGAGTCTCAGTGCCTGGCTTCTAGCTCTGAGTTTGACACTTGAAAGTTGTTTGATCTTAGGTAAAATCATTTTACCCCCCTACATCCACCCTCAGGGCCTTGGTTTTTACATCTATAAAATGCAGACTCAATACTTGGTTCTGCGTACTTCGGGGCGTACTTCTGGGATCAGATGAGATCATGTGTGCAAAGTGCTTTCAATATTTCCAAGTGTCATGAAAATGTAAGTGGTTATTACTATTTTTTGAGTAGTGGTGCAAAGCTTGGTGGACTTGCTCAGAAAACCCGAGTCCAAGTTTTCCTTCTTCCACTTACTAGCTAGGAGTTCTTTGAGCATGTAAGTGGACCTTTTTCCTTACCTCCAAAAAAGGGGTAAAAATACCTACTTCACATATATAATATATAAATATACAATATATAAAGTAGCTATAAAATCCAAAGTAGTTATCTTCATGTATGGAAGATTGTTACATTGTCATGAGTGCAATCAGATAAAGCAAGAAAGAATTTGTGTAAGAGGTAATATGCAAATTGTAGTGTTTTTTAAGCTGTAAAAACGGTAAAAAAAAAAAAAAAAGAGTTTTTTAAAATTGCGAACCTTCTTGAAAATGTTAAATCCACTTGTTGACAGCGGCTGAATTTTTCTATAAGATGAACCAGCAGTGAAAGCAGGCTTGAAACATCATCAGCATAGGACTTTGCCTGATGGTGAGCAAAGGCCAGTAGTGCTTATCAAGGGACTGGAGAGAGAGACTTCCTACAAGGTCACCAACTCCCTTTGCTGCTGCTACTGGGACCTTCTGTTGAAAGCCAGGCAGAAGGATCTAGGATTTCTTTGTACGAAAGAGTCAAATCTGGCTCATCAAGAGACGACATAGAAAACAATGAACATATAAGTGAAAATCTTTAACTTACTCTTAAAAACTAAAACAGACTTTAAGAACTTGAATGAAAGTGACTTATAGGAAATAGAATATGCAGTCATTAATGACAAAAATCAACACAGCGGTTTCTAAAGCTAATTATTAGTATATCATTGCTCATATCTAATGTTGATTTTTGATATTGGTAAACCACTGCTAATATTGCTTCTGATATGGTAACAAGGGAAGGGAATGCGTGCCAGATATATTGGAGCAGCTCCCCACATTTGCACTGATTTCAAACAGGGTTACAAATGCTCCACTGCTTTCCTGGCTGTTTAGTTTTCCTCAGAAAGTAATTCTCATAGCTCTCCTGTTCTCTAATCTTCCTACTTCAGCTCTTTAAATTAACTTTGTGGCCAGCAACCAACCTACTTGGCTTTTGGTATGTTTTAATAAATATTGTGCTGTTGGGTGATAGAAAGCAGGCAAAGAGTCAGAAGATCATCAACCAGATAGCCTTTTATGGTTGTGAAAATACCACTGCTATTGCCTTTTTTCTATTTTCTGTTTTTGTGCTGTTTCTGATAAGAATGCCTAAAGTGAGAGCAGAATTACCAAGAACCCCAAAGATTCAGAGTTCTGTAGAGAACCAACTAGCAGTTACCAGTGGGGAGAGGGAAAGGTGGAGGGGCAAGATAGGAGTACAGGATTAAGAGGTACAAACTACTATGTATAAAATAAATAAGCTACAGGGATATATTGTACAGCATAGGGAATATAGCCAATATTTTGTAATAACTATAAATGGAATATAACCTTTAAAAATTGTGAATCATTTTGTTGTACACCTGAAACATATAATATTGTACATCAACTATACCTTACTGAAAAAAATGAATTTAAATGAAAAAATGAATTTTAATGAAAAAAAAATTTAAAAATTCAAAGGAATCCTATCTGTGAAGCTCAGCGCAGAAGAGGTGTCTGGGGAGCTAGTCATAGCAGTCTCCCTACTTTCTTGCCGTAATTCAGCCAATGCAGTGTGCTTGCTGCACCGCAAGGGTACCCCATCTGAGGTTCTGTGTTAACCTCCTCTGCAAGATTAACGTGATGACAGATCAGCAGATGTAGTGCCTGGAGAAGAACAAACACTTCATTTTCTGGTGTTTTGAACTCCTCCAAGAAGAGTGACATAAATGAATGAATGAATACATGAATAAATAATGGTGAATGCCAGACAGCATTGATACTTCTGACTGGGAAAGATACTTACAAATCAGTCACTAGCTGAGGACACTTTCTTTAAGGTTCCTCAACAATCATTGTCCTGTCTTTTGGTAATAGCACTTTAACAGTTATAATTTTATAATTTCAGTACACTATCCATTTTGAATAAATTTTTTTGTAAAGTATGAAGTTTGGGTCAAGTTTTATTTTTTTACTTAGTGACATCTAATTGCTCTGCTGTCATTAGTTGAAATGGATATATATATATCTCCATCATTGAATTTCTTCATGGGTAAAAGTGGAATTCAGTGTTTCATTTTAATAGGCATATTTTTTCCTTTAATGCAGGGAATTGTTTTCTATCATGCTTTTGCATATTTTTTATTCCATTTATTGATTTTAGGGAGAAATACAAATCACCAATTTCTGATATATCCATCAATGTAGAGGTAACTCGACTAGTGTAATTTCACCCCTTAACTTAATCTATCCCGGAGAGCAATCAGTGATGCATTGGAGTTCTACACTTTGGATGAAATAAATTAAACCTGATTGGCCTGGTTTCCACTCTTTTCCTTGTGGGAAATAAAAGTCTGAGGGAAGCAAGAACCAGGAAGCAGGATAACTTCTGCTTTCCATGCAGTAATTCCTCCTGGATCAGACCACCCACCTCCCATCACAAAGAGTAGAGTTCTCATCAGTACTGCCTATATCTGAATTAATTAGTCTGCCTAATTCTAGGGTTCAGTTAGCAGGCACATTTGGCTGTCACACTAACTTACATCCTCTAGCTTTGCCTCTATCAATCATAAAGGTGATATTTTGGTTGCCTAAGGTCTGGTATGTCTTTTTTTTTTAATTGTGTAATAATCTCAGCAGGAGAGAGGGGTGCTATTTATCAAGGCCCTCTGAAATTCTTAGCATTTGGTGTATAGGTTAGAAATATTGCTAGATATAACAGAGAATAGAACTTGCCAATAAAAATTACACCCAAAGAAGATTTTGGTATAGCTTTAGACATTTGATTTTTTTTTAACTTTTTTTTATAATCTTTTAAAAAAATTTATTTATTTTATTTACTTTATTTTTGGCTGTGTTGGGTCTTCGTTGTTGCACGTGGGCTTTCTCTAGTTGTGAGCGGGGGCTACTCTTCGTTGCAGTGCGCAGGCTTCTCATTGCGGTGGCTTCTCTTGTTGCAGAGCACGGGCTCTAGGTGCACGGGCTTCAGTAGTTGTGGCTCATGGGTTCAGTAGCTGTGGCTCACAGGCTCTAGAGTGCAGGCTCAGTAGTTGTGGCTCATGGGCTTAGTTGCTCCGTGGCATGTGGGATCTTCCCGGACCAGGGCTCGAACCCATGTCCCCTGCATTGGCAGATGGATTCTTAACCACTGCGCCACCAGGGAAGCCCTAGACATTTGATTTTAATGTGTATGTAGATTGTTTTGACCTTGGCACTTTGTAGAAGTTTATATTGTACTAACTTTCTATTTCTACTGTTTTAGGCACGTGGTACTTGACTTTGGTCTGTGTATTAGTCAGCTCAGGCTGCTATAACAAAGTACCATACACTGGGGGACTTAAACAACAGATGATTATTTCTCACAGGGACTTAAACAACAGATGTTTATTTCTCACAGTTCTGGAGGATGGGAAGTCCAAGATCAAGATGCTGGCAGATTCAGTTTGTGGCATGGACCTTATTCTTTGCTTGTAGATGTCTGCCTTCTCACTATATCCTCACATGCAGAGAGAGGAAGCTCTGGCATCTCTTCCTTTTCTTATAAGGGCACTAATCCCATCATGAGCACTCTACCCTCATGACCATGTCTAAACCTAATAACCTCCCAAAAGCCCCTCCTCCTAATATCATCACATTGAGGGGTAGGGATTCAACATATGAATTTTGGGGGGACACAAACATTCAGTCTATGACAATCTTCAACTGTAACTTATGGAGGCTTGATGCACAGGTAAGTGATAGTTCTAAGATTCATGAAGTACTTCAGGATTTAAAAACAAAAACAAAAACAAAAAAAACAAACAACTACCCATGGGCTATTTGCTTCCTTATCAAGAGTGTACAGAGACATATTAGGTGTCAAGTGTGTGCAGGGCTATGAGACCGTAGGCTTATGGGAACCAGAGTTTCTTGGCAAGAGCACACAGGCAAAGTGGGCCTGGACAAAGGTGAATAGATCCTAGCAAATAGACTGTGAATTGTCATCATCAAATAACAACCACTTAGGGGGCCAGAACCAAACCTGTGAGCAGGTTTCAGAAATGGTCTTAGAGTGCAGACTGATACAGATTTTTACGCACTTAGCTTTTCCTAAGCACATTGGTTGAGGTGTGATATATTAACTGCACTAGGGGTCCCTATTTTCTGTGCCGTCTCTATCTATGCCCTTTGATAGTGTTTTCCCTATCTGATTCTGCAGTTGCTCACATGACTTTCTTCAGCCAATGGGATAGTAGCAGACACAATACAAGCAGAGGTTTGGAAATGTATTTGAGTGATTCTACTTCCTCTCTTGAAATCCTGCCATTGTCATGAAAACAAGTCTGTGTAGTTTGCTAAAGGATAAGAGACCACATGAAGCAGAAATGAATCACCCCAATAATACTAGCTTAGACCACCTGGCTGCTGCTCTACTTTTTCAGTTGACCACAGACATATGGAGGAATCCAAATGAGAACAGCTAAACACAACTCAACAAAACAGTTAAACTGATATGTAGTTTCATAATAAGTAATATTGTCTTAAGCCTCTACAGTTTAGGATGATTTGTTACACAGTGATAACTGACTGATACAAGAAGCAAAGTTCCAAAGATAGAGAAAAGAGGTTCTTTAGGGGCCTTTTAAGTATTTTTGGCCATACCTCTGCCCTTGTAATTGGTTCTGTTGAATTGCAAGGCAGCTGAGATTTTGGGTTTATATTCTTAGTTTCAGGCCCAAGTAGTCAGTGCTAGATAGACTGACACAAATTCAGCTGAATCTTCCTTAGAGGATTAGAGGGGGAAAAGCATAATTGAGAAAAAGACATTGGAGGAAGAAACACATTTTTGAGGCCTGGAACATTGCATGGCACTGTTCTTTATTAGGACCCTGAGGGCTCAGTCTTAAGAAATATAAATAGTTGCTTCATATTAGGAATCTGGTAAGGATGATTTTTCCAGCTAAATGTGGAGACAAGATGAAAACTTAATTAGGAGGCTTTTAAAAAAATGCCTAAGCCATTTCATAACAAAGAAAATACCCATTGAGGTATAAGGCTGAAAATGCCTGGTCACAAGAATTTGTGGGTGCTGTCTCATCATCTCATCATCATCATCTCATCTCATCTCATCTCATCATCTCATCTATCATCAGATAGAATTGATACTAAGTTCAACAAATTGAGTGAACAAAAATCAATAGATTTTGAATGTACTCGAAAGGATAAAAAGGCACCCTGAATGAGGCCAGGTGACTGGGGCTGACTCCACTGTAAATTCCTAATCATTGCAAGAAAGCAGCATACACATCTGGATGCACTAGATTATGGTGCAGTAACACACAACTCCAAATCTCAGGGCTCTTCAAACAACACAACACAACAGAACACAACACAACTTTACAGTATTTCTTTCACTTGCTAAATGTTCTACATGGGTTAGAGGGCCTCTGCTTATTGCAGTCTTTCAGGGATGTAGGCTGATAGGCACTCCATCTCAACACATCCATAATCACCAAGGCATGATCACCAAATGTAAAAAGGGAATATGGTGAATTACATACTGGCCTTAGCGCTACCACATGGAAGGAACATATGGCACTTCCATTCATGTCTTACTGGTTTAAGCAAGTCACACTGGAGAAGGAAATACCATCGTCTGTTTTGCCTGGGAGGAGAGAGGAAGCAGAACACACTTTAATATCTTCCACAGTTGTTCTATGAAACACAATATTTGATTCAGTCTTCTTTTTATGTGCAAAATACATTTATTCTCACCCCAAGGAAGACAACCAAAAAGCCCCACAGAGTAAGGAAACCAAATGCAAAGTCTAGGGTATCTAGTGATGTGCTGTAGTCTCTACAGCAGGTTTAGAAATGGTGCTTTTTGATCCAGAGACTTTAAGACTAAAGTGGTAGATTTTCTCTTCATTACACATCCAATACTCAGTGATGGTTTCGGGATAGGGTAACTGCTGTAAACATTCCCACTCAGAAAGGGGATGATTGGGAGACACACAAGAGAATAATTCTAAAAATCCCACCGGATAGACATTTTGAGAGCCCTTCCACTGGGAGTGAGCACTAGCCGTCTTACAGTGTGTGCTCAGTTAGCGTATCTCATAGCCTCCATCCACCTCTTTACTCTCTCTGTCCTGAGAAGTTAGAGTGGCATATCACTGATAATTTTGGAAAAATAAATTAGGGATGATTAAGTCAGCTCTACCCCTCTTCCTCATGGGAGTGAGCGGTCTTTAGGAAGCAGACATTCACCTCTGTGCTGTCAGGCTATCCCTCATTAGGCGCCCTGTCCTCCTACCTGTCAGGTGAGATGTCTACCCCGATTCAGCGTTGCCTAATGGATAAGGTCAGCATGCCAACTACTGCGATTCAGATAGCAGGTCTATTTAGCTACACAACTAAGCTACACGCTTAGCCTGTATCAAAATAACAGTCATATTTTGATTCTATCACTGACCTACTTTTTTTTCTCAATTTTCTCAGATGGGAATGATTAAACAGGTTTCTCTCAGAGAATTCAACAGTTGGGTTTTCTATTTCAGAAATCCCTGGTAGCCTTATGTTGGAATGTCTTTATCGTCAGTATTTATGTTCTTTTCCTTAATTGCTTCGATCTGTTTGTCTTATTGTATTCATTCATGGTTATTTTTCAGGACTTAATGTTGGAAATTATATTTTAGCATGCATATTCTATTTCTGTTTCTAATTATTTTTAGTTCTATAATAGTGTTATTTTCGTACTAAATGGATTTTTCTGCAGACTTCTCTTTTATGTTATTTTGCTGATATTTGAATATAGTCCAGATAGAGAAGAGAGATTAGTTCATTTCTGCAGATCTTGACCAAGTGAATAAGGGAGATGAGAGAGGTGGAAGAGTAAAGATAACTCCTACAAGCCTGGCTTGAATAACTGAGTGGTACTAATCGCTGATATAGAGATTTCAGCAGGAGGAAAATATTTTGATTCCAGAAATAAATTCCTTCTGCACATTGGACATGATTGCTTTTCCAGCAACACCTCAGACCTGAAGAATTAGGAATTTTCACAGGACAGACCTGAGTGGGTCTTCAGTGGGAGGGAAGGGAATTTAAGAGACATAAACACTGAGTTTCAACAGAGAGGGTTTCCAGAATGTTAGGAAGCAGTGCTAAAAAATGATTGGAAGAGTGACAAAGACTAACTTAATACGTTCCATGCTTATCTTTTTAAATGTCTTTTAAGTATCCTTTTGAGGGGATAAATGGTTGGACACTAAGTGGTTTTCAATATTTTGCCATTTTAAATAATACTCTTATGAGTATATAAATATAGATGTCTTTTTTTTTCTCTTGGAAAAATTTTTACATAGAATAAAGTTCCCATAAGGAGGGTTTATTTAGTAGAATAATGAATACAATTTCTTTTACTTTGTAATGGCAAATTGTTTTCCTAAAGATTGCACAATTTATGTTGCCAGCAACACTGTGTGGGTATATATTGTCAACCTTGCACTACCTGATTTTAAAAGCAATAATTAGGCACTTCCCTGGTAGTCCAGTGGTTAAAACTCTGTGCTCCCAATGCAGGGGGTGCAGGTTTGATCCCTGGTTGGAACTAAGATCCCGCATGCCTCATGGCATGGTCAATAAATAAATAAATAAATAAATAAATAATAAAAGCCATAATTAATAATTATTATTAGGCAAAAGCTAGCAGATAATTTTAAAGGCAATAATTGTTATTAGGCATAAATATTTTATTGTTTTAAAATATTGCATATTTTTGTTACCGGTGAGACCTTTAATATTTTATTTATTTACTCATATTTCCTTTTATGTTAATTACTCATCCATATTTTTGGTCAATTAAGTGTCTGCCTTATCATTTTAGTTTTGGTTGTTCCCTAAAAAGTTTTAGTTTTTGTGTAGTTAAATTTGTTAACTGTTTTCTTTTGTTGTTTCTATTATATTCTAACCTTAAAAAGTCATCACCTCACCAAAGATCTGATAAATATAAATTTCTCTTTTAGTTTTCTATGATTTAATGGATTTATAAAAGGAAATGTACTCATTGATCCAATAGAAAATATTGTAGTGTATAATGTGAGGTATATCTCTACATTTTGTGTTTTGCGAAATTTTTAACCGTTAATGCTGTGAGAGATTTTTATAGTAATAAGAGCAGTCTAGGAATCAGTGGTTTGCTATTTCTAGAGCGGGGACCATATACTGGGCACTCACCCTGTTGTGGGTGTCAAGTTTCAAATGGATTGAATTGGAAGATGTTTTAAGAACTCTTTCGAACTTGAGGTTCACAGAAAAGATGAGTTTAGAAGGGAAAATAAATGTGTCTATTTCTTATTTATGGGAGATTTCCTAAGAAGAATAAACTCTTCATTGCTGTCCGAATGATTACTAACAGAGGATTGTGATGAAAGGTAATTAAAAAAAAACTAAACTAATGATTTCTTTTATTAGAAAGTAATTTTCTTTTAAGAAGAAGTAATCTGCCTAAAGTCACAAATCAAACTCCTCACACTTGATCTGATGTTTGTCTTTATAAGAGACTCTTTGAAATACTCATCATTATCCCCGACTGCTTGATTTGCCACAGAGAACTGGTTAGTGATGTATCTTCTGGTCATTTAGAGAGTAAAACTTCTTTGGTCCTCTAATGAATTCTTTCTCTTAGTCAGGTACAAACCTCTCTTCAGTGGAAAATAGTACTCAACCGTCCACAGTCTGAAGCAGTTCCTGACAGAATTTTTTTTACAACCACTTTAAATTCCACGTAGAGTGCCATTGCACCATGCCTGTATTTCCTGTATCTGGAAGCAGGATGGGGCAAAAGATAAGATAATTTACTTGTTGGAGACCACTGTGATGTAAGAAGCACTAGTTATTATCTCCCTTTACCAACAAAAAAACCTGAGTTTTGAAAGGCTAAGATCTGATCTTTGCTGTCAGTAGCAGAATAATTTATTTTATTGAACAAACATTTATATAGTGGTTATTACATGCCAGATAATAACAACCCTATTATGAGATGAGTATTATTTTTATCCTGATTTTAAGATGAGGAAGCTGGGGCTCAGAGAGGTTAACGTGGCTAGCACAAGTAACACAGCTAGTAGGTGACAGAGCCAGGATACAAAGCCAGGCAGTCTGGCTCTGGAGAGTGTATTGCTCACCACCTAGTAAGGCCAGAACTGGGAACAAAATCTCCTGACTTGTGATTTAGTCCTTTTTCCAGTAAACTAGGTAAGTACACATTGATTCAGTTATCTATTGAGTAACAAAAGCCAGATCCACATTTCTGTCCAATGAAACGCCTCTATCAAGTTTTCATCAAGCATTCTTACCAATCATACCCCTTGCACTTGATCTGTTGCTGGTTTTTATAAGTGACTCCACTACAAAAGAAAAGCAAAATTAATTCTCCTCTGTAAGGAGCTGAACCATTGGTTCATGAAGTCCTAACGTACTGAAAATTTGCACCTGAAGTACTGAAAATTTGCCTTCTTTAAAGGATACAGTTGTTAAATTAGGATTTCTTGCTTGGCTGCTTCAAAAAGATAAAAAAGGAAACCAGACACAAATGTGGTCAATCTAAAAGGGATCGGAAGATCCCAATGCTTTCTCTCTTACAGGCAGTTGAAGGACAACACCAGCTCTGTTCTCATCAGTGTACTTGTTCACAGAGGATACTAGGGCAAGGTCAACCCCTGAAAAACCAAGAGAAATAAAAAGAGTTCCTAACACTATATTATGTCACAGACTATGCAAGAGAGTTCAGATAATCAGTACAATGATTTTTTTCCCACTTCTACTTTAATCTGGATTTGATTGCTGCAACTATAAAGTATCAACTAGCTTAGAGAGGGAGCCATGAGGTTATGAATATTATCCTCTAGACAGATTCCACTGGATTCCTCACTTCCTTCTTGAATGAAGTGCAAATCTGAAAGCATTATGCTAAAATGTATCATCAGCTCAGGTTTCTTTGAAATATTTAATTTTTAGGTTTTTCTGATATAAACAATAGGAGAAAATGGAACACTAGTTAAAATGTCAATGATTGTAACATCCCAGAGGTACCAGTATTGTTATTACAATAGCATACCCTCTCCTTGTAGTAAAAGATTTACTTCACTGTATAATGAGCTCAAGCATTTCTTTAACCAGAACTTTGAGCTGCTTCCTTAGGAGAAATGCAGCATATGGTTTTCCTCTTCCACTTTTTAATATTTTGGTCTCCGGTGAATCCGCATACAAAGGCTTCTTTCCTTTAGCTGGAGTCCACAAATGAAAGCCTTTTCTTTTTCTGATTGTAGATTAGCCTGCCAAGAAACAAACACGAGCTGGAGAACATCACTTTAATTTATTGATGGGATACAGATGACAAGGAAGCCCGTCCTCTTCTAGGCTTTTGGGAACGCTGCAGGCTGACCCAGCACAGCCGAGTTCCTACGGCAAAGACAGATTTTGCCAAAAACCGAAGCCAATAGTCATTGCAAACCTCTGAACCAAAACATTCCTTTAGTGCTTGAATTTCCTTATAATTTGTGTCGATTCCCTTTTTGTCAATGAAGCTAGCAGTGGATAACTAGCTTAGTGCAATCAGACAAAACAACTGTGCCATTCATTCAGTAATTAGATGATAGCCTTACTGCATGCTTTATGGTTTCCGTTCTTCATTCTTTCCTTTCTTTTCAAGTCCTTGGAGACAAACTCTGGGATGTTTGGCAAAGCAGAGGCCCTGGTTGAAAAATATCCTGTCCTTTTTTATTTTAGGGTTGCTAATAAGTTCTATTCTCAGAGGCAAAACATTAGATGCACACAGTGGGAGGATCGGCCAAGTTAAAAAAAAAAAAAGGTTTGGTTCTTCTGTATATTTCTTTTTGCCTCGCTTTACAGTTTTGCCTTTCTCGAGACAGAAGACGGTTTTCCTCTTCTTTTATCTATCAGTACGCAAATGAATTTGATACTCGAGCTAAATGCTTATAGCAGATCTTACATAAATCACTTTTTAAACTTTCAGACATAAAAATTTTATGAGACGTGAAGCAGACAGAAAGATAGGAAAAAGAAAGGGAGAGGAGGGCCGCATGATTAGCATTAACCCGCTTTGAAGTGTGCACAGCAGATTACATTTCTGCCTGGTAAATTGGGCTAAGCATTGTTGTTGTACTAATGCTTTTGCTTCTTTTTTTCAAACTTTTGTTTGTTTGTTTATTTCCTAAACCATAAGTAGAGAAGGGAGGAAAAGCTCCTACGAGAAAACAGGGATGGTATTTCGGGTTTTGTTGCCCTCACTGGCTTGAAGATGTAGTAGTGTCAACATCCACAAAAAGGTGCCGTTGGCTGCCTTCCCTGAAGATTATCTGGCCCTGTTGGTCAGGAGTCTTGGTTGCAGGGGATATAGACTGAGCTACTTGAAGGAAAAGGGAACATTTTTTTGGCTGCTCTACCTACACTACAGAAGGATAGGAAAGGGGTATCTTGAGGGGTGACTGGAATCAGGGACCTAAAGCCTTATCAGGAATTTTCCTTCTCCTTCTACTTCTCATCTCTGCTTCTCCTTTGGCTTGATCTCTCTCTCTCTCTCTCTCTCTCTATTTTTCCTGGGCCACCTGGAACCGCAGCTAGAAATGTGTTAAAAGATAATAATCTAAAAAATAATACAAATGAATCTATATACGAAACAGAAACAGACTCAGACACAGGAAACAAATTTATGGTTACCAAAGGGGAGGGATAAATTAGGAGTACGGAATTAACAGATACACACTACTATATATAAAATAGATAAGCAACAAGGATTTACTGTATAGCACAGGGAACTATATTCAACATCTTCTAATACCCTATAATGGAATATAATCTGAAAAAAATATCAATATATAACTGAATCACTTTGCTGTATACCTGAAACTAACACCATATTGTAAATCAACTATACTTCAATAAAAAAACTAAAGTATATTAAACATCTTAAGAGTTTATGTGAGCAAAACTCAATTGGAATAGGGCAGTACCAAACCAGAAGTGGTTAGAAGTACTCCTCCAACAGCAGCTCAGGGAAAGACTTTTATAGACAAAAGGCAGAAGCAAAGTAAGGAAATTTTTGGTTGGCTAAATCTTAAAGCCTGGTTGGCTGTTTGTGATTTGCTGTCTTTAGGTTTCAATTTCATAACCTTGTGGCATTACAGGCTTAGGTTTTGGTTTATTTATATGGCCCTCCTCAGTCTAATGACTTCCTTGTTTAATTAATTTAACAATGGACAATGGAATTTTTGGCCTCAATTACAGTTCTTAGATCAAATTGTTGAAAAAAACTACTCTCTTCTCAAACTTTGGTTTACCCAGGGACATACTTTGATTTGCCTGGTTTGAGGCTTTTCCTTCCTCTTGGAACAATCATTTTGGACATTGGGATGAAGCTTTATAACTGGTCCAGTCTAGGTCACAAGCCCATTCTTTATCCTGAGGCTAAGGGCATGGGCCATGTATCCAGAAGAAGGTAAGAAGGGCTGAGCAGACAAAAATAAGAGCCACTAGAAATTTTGTCTATGTTCCTCAGTTTGTCCACTTGAAAAGCATATTTGTATTTGGGAATGCCGTGAGTTGAGATTCTCTCCTGACAATATACTAAAAGTGACTATACCAGGTAGATCTTAGTTGTACCATTGCGGGAATGGGTTGGGTGCTGGTGGTGGTCAATTGAATTGCAAAGGAAATGACGTTTATGGTTCTTTGTCTGACATATGAGCACAAAAAAATTTTATGATTGCATTGGGGATAAGCTCCCTTTCTACTCCAAGGAATATTTGAGAGTTTTCTTAAGTATTACCCATGGAAAAATAGTACATTACTGTTAAATGAAAGTCAAATTTTTCTCATTGTTAAAATGGAAAACAAGTCAGCTTGAAGGTGGGGTGTAGTGTGTAGGGTGTGAAAGGGAACATAAAACTGTCCCCTTGCTCCAGAATAGGGAGCAGCAACCTTTTTCTGTAGATGGCTACATAATAAATATTTTTGCCTTTGCAGGGTAGCCAGTCTTTACTTCAACTACACAATTCTACACATGCTCTTCAAGTGGGAAAGCAGCTATAGACAATCTGTAAATGAATAGGCATGGCTGTATTCCAACAAAACTTTATTTACAAATGCAGCATGTGGGCTGTAGTAGTTTATTGACTCTGACATGTACAATATAGGCCTAAGAGATGTGTAAAGTAAAATATTAAGTAAATGCTATGCATTACTAGCATTTTGAATGTTCTTGAGCAACCTAAGAGTAGATTTGCAGAAGTAGCTGGGTCAGAAGCTTGGTATTAAATAAATATGTTTAAAATGGTAATTCTTAAGTAAAACATAACCCCAATTAAACTACTTACATTACTGAAAAGTGCTTGCAGATTCACTGTTTATTCTATGATGTTAAACAATTTTTCAAGAATGAATATAGCAGAAGGCATCAGAGCCCCTGGATGATTTCATGGAGTAGAGCCACTCACCCACTCTGAACCACTTGCCCGCCTCCAGAAAGTGATGTGAAAGAGAAGGCCCAGGTGGAAGAGCATCAGCACAGGGGCACACTTTTCTCCTGGTGCAGGAAGGAGAACAGGAAGCCGTGTGGCTGACAGGGTCTTGTTGCTCTGGCCAGGTGTCAGGCCTGAGTCTCTGAGGTGGGTGAGCTGAGTTCAGGACATTGGTCCACCAGGGACCTCCTGGCTTCACGTAATATCAATCGGCGAGAGCTTTCCTAGAGATCTCCATCTCAATGCTAAGACCCAGCTCCACTCAACAACCAGCAAGCTACAGTGCTGGACACCCTATGCCAAACAACTAACAAGACAGGAACACAATCCCACAATTAGCAGAGAGGCTGCCTAAAATCATAATAAGTTCACAGACACCCCAAAACACATGACCGGATGTGGTCCTGCCCACAAGAAAGACAAGATCCAGCCTCATCCACCAGAACACAGGCACCAGTCCCCTCCACAAGGAAGACTACACAACCCACTGAACCAACCTTACCCACTGGGGCAGACACAAAAAACAATGGGAACTACAAACTTGCAGCCTGTGAAAAGGAGACCCCAAACACAGTAAGTTAAGCAAAATGAGAAGACAGAGAAATACACAGCAGATAAAGGAGCAAGGTAAAAACCCACCCGACCAAACAAATGAAGAGGAAATATGCAGTCTACCTGAAAAAGAATTCAGAGTAATGATAATAAAGAGGATCCAAAATCTTGGAAATAGAAGGGAGAAAATACAAGAAATGTTTAACAAGGACCTAGAAGAACTAAAGAGCAAACAAACAATGATGAACAACACAATAAATGAAATGAAAAATTCTCTAGAAGGAAGCAATAGCAGAATAACTGAGGCAGAAGAACGGATAAGTGACCTGGAAGATAAAATAGTGGAAATAACTACCGCAGAGCAGAAAAAAAGAAAAAAGAATGAAAAGAATTGAGGACAGTCTCAGAGACCTCTGGGACAATATTAAATGCGCCAGCATTAGAACTATAGGGGTCCCAGAAGAAGAAGAGAAAAAGAAAGGGACTGAGAAAATATTTGAAGAGATTATAGTTGAAAACTTCCCTAATATGGGAAAGGAAATAGTCAATCAAGTTGAGGATGCACAGAGAGTCCCATACAGGATAAATCCAAGGCGAAACATGCCAAGACATATATTAATCAAACTATCAAAAATTAACTACAAAGAAAAAATATTAAATGCAGCAAGGGAAAAACAACACATAACATACAAGGGAATCCCCATAAGGTTAACATCTGATCTTTCAGCAGAAACTCTGCAAGCCAGAAGGGTGTGGCAGGACATATTTAAAGTGATGAAAGGGAAACACCTACAACCAAGATTACTCTACCCAGCAAGGATCTCATTCAGATTCAATGGAGAAATTAAAACCTTTACAGACAATCAAAAGCTAAGAGAATTCAGCACCACCAAACCGGCTTTACAGCAAATGCTAAAGGAACTTCTCTAGGCAGGAAACACAAGAGAAGGAAAAGACCTACAATAACAAACCCAAAACAATTAAGAAAATGGTAATAGGAACATGCATATCGAAAATTACCTTAAATGTAAATGGATTAAATGTTCCAACCAAAATACAAAGACTGGCTGAATGGATACAAAAACAAGACCCGTATATATGCTGTCTACAAGAGACCCACTTCAGACCTAGGGACACATACAGACTGAAAGTGAAGGGATGGAAAAAGATATTCCACGCAAATGGAAATCAAAAGAAAGCTGGAGTAGCAATTCTCATATCAGACAAAATAGACTTTAAAATAAAGACTATGACCAGAGAGAAAGAAGGACACTACATAATGATCAAGGGATCAATCCAAGAAGAAAATATAACAATTGTAAATATTTATGCATCCAACATAGGAGCACCTCAATACATACGGCAAATGCTAACAGCCATAAAAGGGGAAATCGACAGTAACACAATAAGAGTAGGGGACTTAAACACCCCACTTTCACCAATGGACAGATCATTCAAAATGAAAATAAATAAGGAAACACAAGCTTTAAATGGTACATTAAATAGGATGGACTTAATTGATATTTATAGGACATTCCATCCAAAAACAACAGAATACACTTTCTTCTCAAGTGCTCATGGAATATTCTCCAGGATAGATCATATCTAGGATCACAAATCAAGCCTTGGTAAATTTAAGAAAACTGAAATCATATCAAGTATCTCTTCTGACCACAATGCTATGAGACTAGATAGCAATTACAGGAAAAAATCTGTAAAAAATACAAACACATGGAGGCTAAACAGTACACTACTAAATAACCAAGAGATCACTGAAGAAATCAAAGAGGAAATCAAAAAATACGTAGAAACAAGTGACAATGAAAACACGATGACCCAAAACCTATGGGATGCAACAAAAGCAGTTCTAAGAGGGAATTTTATAGCAATACAGTCCTACCTCAAGAAAGAAGAAAAATCTCAAATAAAAAATCTAACCTTACACGTAAAGCAATTAGAGAAAGAAGAACAAAAAAAATCCAAAGTTAGCAGAAGGAAAGAAATCATAAACATCAATCAGAAATAAATGAAAAAGAAATGAAGGCAACAATAGCAAAGATAAATAAAACTAAAAGCTGGTTTCTGAGAAGATAAACAAAATTGATAAACCATTAGCCAGACTCATCAAGAAAAAAAGGGACAAGACTCAAATCAATAGAATTAGAAATGAAAAAGGAGAAGTAACAACTGACACTGCAGAAATACAAAGGATCATGAGGGATTACTACAAGCAACTATATGCCAATAAAATGGACAACCTGGAAGAAATCAACAAATTCTTAGAAAAGCACAACCTTCTGAGACTGAACCAGGAAGAAATAGAAAATATAAACAGACAAATCACAAGCACTGAAATTGAAACTGTGATTAAAAATTTTCCAACAAACAAAAGCCCAGGACCAGATGGCTTCACAGGTGAATTCTACCAAACAATTAGAGAAGAGTTAACACCTATCCTTCTCAAACTCTTCCAAAATATAGCAGAGGGAGGAACACTCCCAAACTCATTCTACGAGGCCACCGTCACCCTGATACCAAAAACAGACAAAGATGTCACAAAGAAAGAAAACTACAGGCCAATATCACTGATGAGCATAGATGCAAAAATCCTCAACAAAATACTAGCTAACAGAATCCAGCAGCACATTAAAAGGTTCCTACTCCATGATCAAGTTGGGTTTATCCCAGGAATGCAAGGATTCTTCAATATATGCAAATCAATCAATGTGATACACCATAGTAACAAATTGAAGGAGAAAAACCACATGATCATCTCAATAGATGCAGAGCAAGCTTTCAACAAAATTCAACACCCATTTATGATAAAAACCCTCCAGAAAGTAGGCATAGAGGGAACTTACCTCAATATAATAAAGGCCATATATGACAAACCCACAGCCAACATTGTTCTCGATGGTGAAAAACTGCAACCATTTCCACTAAGATCAGGAACAAGACAAGGTGGCCCACTCTCACCACTATTATTCAACATAGTTTTGGAAGTTTAGCCACAGCAATCAGAGAACAAAAAGAAATAAAAGGAATCCAAATCGGAAAAGGAGAAGTAAATCTGTCACTGTTTGCAGATGACATGATACTATACATAGCAAATCCTAAAGATGCTACCAGAAAACTAGTAGAGCTAATCAATGAATATGGTAAAGTAGCAGGATACAAAATTAATGCACAGAAATCTCTTGCATTCCTATACACTAATGATGAAAAATCTGAAAGAGAAATTAAGGAAAAACTTCCATTTACCATCGCAACAAAAAGAATAAAATCTCTAGGAATAAACCTACCTAAGGAGCCAAAAACCTGTATGCAGAAGACTATAAGACACTGATGAAAGAAATTAATGATACAAACAGATGGAGAGATATACCACATTCTTGGATTGGAAGAATCAACATTGTGAAAATGACTATACTACCCAAAGCAATCTACAGATTCAATGCAATCCCTTTCAAACGACCAATGAAATTTTTCACAGAACTAGAACAAAAAATTTCACAATTTGTATGGAAACACAAAAGATCCCAAATAGCCAAAGCAATCTCGAGAAAGAAAAACGGAGCTGGAGGAATCAGGCTCCCAGACTTCAGACTATACTACAAAGCTACAGTAATCAAGACAGTATGGTACTGGCACAAAAACAGAAATATAGATCAATGGAACAGGATAGAAAGCTCAGAGATAAACCCACGCACATATGGTCACCTTATTTTTGATAAAGGAGGCAAGAATATACAGTGGAGAAAAGACAGCCTCTTCAATAAGTGGTGCTGGGAAAACTGGACAGCTACATGTAAAAGAATTAAATTAGAACACTCCCTAACACCATACACAAAGATAAACTCAAAGTGGATTAAAGACCTAAATGTAAGTCCAGACACTATAAAACTCTTAGAGGAAAACATAGGCAGAACACTCTATGACATAAATCACAGCAAGATCCTCTTTGACCCACCTCCTAGAGAAAGGGAAATAAAAACAAAAATAAACAAATGGGACCTAATGAAACTTAAAAGCTTTTGCACAGCAAAGGAAACCATAAACAAGACAAAAAGACAACCCTCAGAATGGGAGAAAATATTTGCAAATGAAGCAACTGACAAAGGATTAATCTCCAAAATATACAAGCAGCTCATGCATCTCAATATCAAAAAAACAAACAACCCAATCCAAAAATGGGCAGAAGGCCTAAATAGACATTTCTCCATAGAAGACCTACAGATTGCCAACAAACACATGAAAGAATGCTCAACATCACTAATCATTAGAGAAATGGAAATCAAAACCACAATGAGGTATCACCTCTTGGTCAGAATGGCCATCATCAAAAAGTCTAGAAACAATAAATGCTGAAGAGGGTGTGCAGAAAAGGGAACCCTCTTGCACTGTTGGTGGGAATGTAAATTGATACAGTCACTATGAAGAACAGTATGGAGTTTCCTTAAAAATTAAAAATAGAGGTACCATATGACCCAGCAATCCCACTACTGGGCATATACCCTGAGAAAACCAGAACTCAAAAAGAGTCATGTACCACAATGTTCATTGCAGCTCTATTTACAATAGCTAGGACATGGAAGCAACCTAAGTGTCCATCGACAGATGAATGGATAAAGAAGATGTGGCACATATATACAATGGAATATTACTCCACCCTAAAAAGAAACGAAATTGAGTTATTCGTAGTGAGGTGGATGAACCTAGAGTCTGTCATACAGAGGGAAGTAAGTCAGAAAGAGAAAAACAAATACCGTATGCTAACACATATATATGGAATCTAAAAAATTAAAATGGTTCTGATGAACCTAGGGGCAGGACAGGAATAAAAACGCAGACATAGAGAATGGACTTCAGGACGCAGGGAGGGGGAAGGGTAAGCTGGCACGAAGTGAGAGAGTAACATTGACATATATACATTACCAAAAGTAAAATAGATAGCTAGTGGGAAGAGGCTGCATAGCACAGGTAGATCAGCTCGGTGCTTTGTGACCACCTAGAGGATTGGGATAGGGAGGGTGGGAGGGAGGCACAAGAGGGAGGGGATATGGGGATATATGTATATGTATAGCTGATTCACTTTGTTATACAGCAGAAACTAACACCCCATTGTAAAGCAATTATACTCCAATAAACATGTTTTAAAAAAAAGAATATGGCATTAAGATTCAAATCTGATGTAAACCCTTGGAATCAATTGTGTTTTTCACAGGATATGGGCATACATAACTTTTTACCTGTTTTACTTCTGGGACAAAATGGTTACTGACAACATATGTTGTTGAACAAATTTGTTCCTTTATTTGTAATGCTTGTAGTCATGTGAACATGCAATTATTACTTGACATTTGAAATATGTCTCAGTTGAAACGTGAAACTTTTTGTGAACTGAAAAACTTGGAAATCCTTCAGGTAGAGGATTATAGTTATGGTATAACTTTCAATATTTCCATTATATCCTTTTATTTTTAATCATTTATTAGATAGCCATAAAAAATCACTTCAAGACTAATCTTCATGTTTGTGTGTTTTTAAATAAATTTATTTATTTTATTTATTTATTTCTGGCTGCGTTGGGTCTTTGTTGCTGCGCTCGGGCTTTCTCTAGTTGCAGCGAGCGGGGGCTACTCTTCGTGGTGATGCGTGGGCTTCTCATTGCTTTGGCTTCAGTAGTTGTGGCGTGCGGGCTTGATCAAGCCCCTTGATGTGTTTTCTAAATGTGATGATTATACCAAATAAAGAAATATATTTTCCATATTTCATCAATTGTAAGATGCAGGTTTTTTTTTTTTTACATCTTAACATCTCTGGGGACTTACCTGGTGGTGCAGTGGATAAGAATCCGCCTGCCAGTGCAGGGGACACGGGTTCAGTCCCTGGTCCGGGAAGATCCCACATGTCGCGGAGCAACTAAGTCCACGAGCCAGAACTACTGAAGCCTGCACACCCTAGAGACCACTTGGCTTAACTTCTGAGCCCATGCACCACAACTACTGAAGCCCACATGATCTAGGGCCTGCATGCTGAAACTACTGAGCCAGTGTGCTGCAACTGCTGAAGCTCGTGCACCTAGAGCCCCTGCTTCGCAACAAGAGATGCCACTGCAGTGAGAAGCCCGCGCACCACAACAAAGAGTAGCTCCCGCTCGCTGCAACTAGAGAAAGCTTGCGCAGCAACGAAGACCCAACGCAGCCAAAAATAATAATAAAAATAATATAACTTTAAGGAAAAGCAAACTAACATCTCTGAAGTTTGGGTTCTTCTAATTATGGAAGACACCTTACAAATTGACACAATCATGAAACAGTTGTAATTACCTGCATATAATTGGTCTGAACCCCTTTCTTGGAACCTTAATGGTTAAAATCCAGAAAGTCAGCATGAAAATTTACAGTATGAGGGTCAGTATCATGGAAGAAAATTCTTGAGACAATGATGGAGTGCTCTTTTAAGGAATGTGCATGACAGCGTTGACGTCACAAAGGAGTCTTGTGTGGAAAGTCATAGATATCACTGAGGCTGAATCAAAATGTGATTTAGAAGAGTAGGCTCTGAATGCAAAGCTTGGAAATACTTTTCTGATATATTTTGCCGATATATATTTTTTCACATACGCACAAGAGTAATATACAATAAAAATCTGTATCTAAATAAGTCTAAAAGAGCTCTTCCAATAAGTATAAAACATTCTAAGGGATAAAAAAGAACTGTGTCATAGTTTAATTGGAAGCATTTTTTTCCTTCGTGGTATATGATATAATAATATGCAATGACTTATGTGTTAGATGCAATGATATAAAGTTATATATATGTATATATTGATATATGTGTTTAAATTAGTGAATGACTACTCTTTTTTTTCCTCAGTACAACTTCATTTCTTATATTTGAAGTGATAATTTAAAAATCTTTACTATTCCTATTAAAGAAAAGCTACCTTGTTAACTGGAAAGGCACGGAAACTTCATTGTCCGCTCACTCACTGAACTCTCACTAAGTCCTCTAAAACACAACTTGAAAAGATCCAGCATGAATGCTTAATTTCAGTACCTCGAATTCGAGACCAAAGACACATTTTACGAAGATCATGGTAGAATGTGATTATCGTCATCCCCGTCAGCCTCAGTATCACATTCATGTTTTCTTTTCAAAAATTTTTCATGATTTGTTAGAAATATTTTGCCATGACACCATTTCAGTGATAATAAGGATAGTTTTGGACCCAATGAATGATGGATTAATCAGAATATTTTGAAAGGCATGTGAGACAATACTGAGGATTTTATAGTTGTATGCTACTCTCTTAATTGTGCTTAGAAGGAAGGATATCAACAGACTTTAACGTTGCATCTATTTATACGAGGCGAAGTAAAGAATTAAATGTAACATATGTTGTTTGTGTGTATGTTCCCCTGGAAAGGCAATGTAATTGGGGACCCGCCATCATGTTGTGTCCCTGGCCCTGTTTCTGCTCTTTTTTAGTCCAAGTCCCTTTCAGATCACCAAGTCCATCATAATGTATACATCGCTGATGTGATATCATGTAGACCTATGTCTCCATGTGCTAGGTTTATGATTTTTTTCCTCATTAGCCTTAATCAAATCTTTTTTTTGAAAATACGCTTAGACTTTTCAAGTCCACTTCTTCCTACCCTTTGAGAAGGGTTGCTCACGAGATCTGTTACCAAATAGCACTTGAGGTGATATGAACCTAACCTGGATTTAAGCAATATCTGCAGGTGGATTGCTTAATGCTTTCCCTTCTCCTACTGCCCTTTTCCTCTCCCCTCTCATTCCAAAAATCAACAAGCCCTGAAACAGAAAGAGGCTGGCTATATTGTACAAGTGCATCTTGCAAATCAGGAGGTACAGATGTCATTGGAAGCCTCCTCCTTGGGTCTGTGAGAGATTCTATACTGTCTCTCATAACAAATTCCTTCGATTTAGAAAAAAATTGCCAGGAATCTTGCATTCTTCTAAACTGTGAAGAGGGTTACCTCAGATCCAGCCTCAGAATTGAGCCTGTGCTTGCTTCCAACACTAAATAGCTAGTCTTTGCCAAGAACGTGGTTCCAACTTTTTTTCTCAGATATTTCTCCACGTAATTAAAATGGTAACATAGACAGTCACTAGGAACAGTGTGACAACTCATATTATACAAGGATAGTGAGGCCAGAGCTGCTAAAACTGGGCTACACAGCTACGGGTTTCCTTGAGACATGGCTGTATACAGCCAGTTACCTCAGGGCCTCGCACCTTTTAAAAATTCAACTAATTTTCCAAAAATGAACTGAAATTATTTTCTGGTTATGAAAGTTCTATGTGCATGTTGAAGAAAAGTTGGGGAAAAAAATAAACTAATGAAAACAAAACATCCATAATCTTACTACTTGCTGTTTTACATGTTAATACATTTCCTTCCATGATTTTCTCTAGCCTTGTTTTTTTAGATATTTAAAATCAGACAACTTTTACAATGCATGCAGCTTCATTCACCTAACATTCTATCACAAGGTTTTCCAATGTCTTTAGGAAATATTCATACACACATTTGTAATACCTCTATTATAGGCCATCATCCTGAAAAAATATTAACTCTTCTTTAGTATACTGTTCATTTCATTTGAAGACTTTGTTGTAGCCAAATTTGTAATGTTGAATCCAAGTCCTAGTGATGGCTCACAAGACTCCAGATGACCTGGTGTCCAGGTACCTCTTTCTGAGTTCATCTCCTAGGACTCTGTCTCTCCTCATCCGACTCTGGCCTTCCGGGCCTCGTCTCCAGTTGTTGAACCTGCCAGTCTCCGTGCACCTCGGGCCTTCCCAGCTCACCCTCTGCCAGGAATGTTTTACCCCGGAGGGCTTTATGGCCTTTGCTTGAACTTCACCTTCTCAATGTTTTTTCTGTCAACACTAAAACTTCCACCCACTCACATAATCTCCCCAGCTTTATTTATTTATGTCCTTTTTTTCTTCTCCATAGTATCTGTCACCATCAACACATTTTATATATCTGTGTTTGTATGTATGTATTTATGTCTATTGCTCCTACCCCCAACTAGAAGGAATTCCACAGGGACAAACTTTTCATTTTTATTGACTTCTGTATTCCTGATCCATAGACCAGCAGTGCCAGGTCTTTAGTCTTCAATTAATATGTGTTTAATAAATGAATAAGGGACTTCCCTGGTGGCGCAGTGGTTAAGAATCCACCTGCCAATGCAGGGGACACGAGTTCGATCCCTGGTCCGGGAAGATGCCATATGCTGTGGAGCAACTAAGCCCGTGTGCCACAACTACTGAGCCCGTGTGCCACAGTTACTGAAGCCCGCGTGCCTAGAGCTCGTGGTCCGCAACAAGAGAAGCCACCACAATGAGAAGCCCACACACCGCAACGAAGAGTGGATCCCGCTCGCCGCAACAAGAGAAAGCCCATGTGCAGCAGTGAAGACCCAAAGCAGCCAAAAATAAATTTTAAAAAATAATAAATAAATGAATTAAAAAAACACTGTAGTAAATGTGTCTGTAAAAGGAACTACCATAATATAGGATATTTCCATAAGACCCCCTATGAGTGGAATTTTTAGATTTATGAATATTATTTATAATTATCAATAAATTATTTAGAACATTTTTGAAAACTACTCAAAGTTGAGGTATTCCCATGCAATGCTTTTATTTTTCAACTGAATCAAGGAAAATTAATTGTCCTTTTTGGTTTTTTCTTTGCTTTTGAAAGACCTAGATAATTCAGGTAATAACCCAAATCAATCTCTTCCTTTACCTGATAGAGTGGGTTCAAAAAACCAATTAATTCCCTCCACGACTATTTTTTTCTCCAATTCTCTTGCTATGAGTGATGAATCTCCAGAATAGTCACATGAAACTTCACTGTTAATATGTCCTGACCCACTATTTTATGCATGTCTTTATTAAAAAGAGTCTTAGCATTATGGAAGTACCCATTTTCAAGATCAAATTTAGAACTTTGGAAATATTGGTACCTAAGAAAAATTGGAACAATTGCTCCTGTAAAAATATATGTTTAGAGTGGTGGGAATATTGTTGGTGTTCTTTCAAAAGCAGAAACTAACATTAGAAATGTTACAGTTTTTTCTTGTGATGAGGACATTTTTTTTTATTTTTTGGCCACACCATGGGGCATGTGGGACTTCAGTTCCCCTGACCAGGGATTGAACCCACACCCCTTGCAGTGGAAGTGTGGAGTCTTAACGCTGCAACACAACTTATCTCTACTTTGGTTAATTTTGTTTTGGCGCCCAGATTAAATATATGAAACAGGGACAACTTTCAAACTTCTTGGTAGTACATTATTAAAATCCTATTAATAAATGCCTAGCTATCCATGCCCATCAGTATTCTGCTGCACTTATCTGAAATTTTCTGCAAAGAATTCTTAGAACCTGTCCTTTTTAAAAAACAAAACTTAATGAAGTTACTTAACCAACAAATGTGTGACCAAGTTTGCTGTAGGTCGGAGCTAGTGTGATTATTTATGTAAAACCATAATCCATTAACTTTTATGTTCTCCAGATTAATTTGTTGTATGGAATATAGCCCAGTTTCATGTTCATATTGCCTAATACTTCTGGAAGTATTTGAAATGAGGTTCCAGATTGTCTTGTCACTGAGCAAGGTGAAAGGGTTTTCTCCCTCCGTGTGACGACTCCTTCTCCCTCTCCTCCCCTTTTCCTCGTCCCCTTCTTCCTTCTGCGCGTGCATGTGCACACACACACACACACACACGATACACACACACGATACATATATATATATATGTATGTCAATAACTGAGTAGATACCACATCAACATCAGGAACTTATCAAGTCACTTCAGCAGGAAATACCTTTCATCTCACTTGATCTCACTGTATTTTAAAATTATTGTTCTTGAGTAAACATGTGAATCCCTGAGGTGAATGTGCCTTTCTGATGACATCTTACCTCTTCACTGTGCAAATCTTTCCTTGGATCTTAAAAGTAGTGAGGGACTCTTATTCATCTCCACTCCAGTTGTGCAAATAGGTTGCCTCTCTCGACACCCATTCCAAACTCCTTCTCGCTTGACTTCTTCTACAAAATTGAGAGGAAAAAGTAGCACTCAAGATCCCATCTCCTGTAAGCCAGAGCAATGATGTAGCATAGTTCTAGGCAAGTAGATGGGGAGGGAAGTTCTGAGGGAGGCCTTCCCTCCTTTTCTTGACAAATAGAAAGGCAAACCTTGAAGGAAAGGGATTTTACCCTCCCCTTTGCACACTTCCTTTTTCTTGTCTGCAATGCCAGAGGTTTAGCAGCTGTTTTATGACCATGAGGATGAGAGTCATATGCTAGAGAATGGCAGGACAGAAAAATAAAAGCATCCTGATTCCTAGGGCAGTGGGATTCTTGTTATTTGAGAAACATTCGCCTCTTCCTTTGGTCATTGTTTGCTTGGTTCTTTGATATTTACAACCAAGCTCGACCCTAACTCACCCACACGTCTTACTATCACCCCTCTCCGCACTGTACTTGTTTTCTTCTGAGGTAGTGTTGGGCTGTCATATCTTCACGTCCTACACTCTGAGGGGCTACCAGCCAGAGCAACTGATGCTTTTCTATTCCCACTTCCCACTTGAGGCACAGAATGTCCAAAAAAAAAAAAAAACCAGTGGAGTGGCAGGGATCATGGTGAGTGCAAATTCTAACTTATTTTACTGCTACCCGATCTCTTTCATTTGTTTATTTTGAACTCTTTTGCGCAGAGAGTAATTTTTGCTGTCCTCTGCCCAGCTCTCAGTCACTGAATGCCTCTCTATGGTAACATGACCTGCATTTTTCACTTGTTTCACCTAGAAGTATACCCAAGCAACTATTTTTATATTAACTACAGATCTATAATGAAAATATCTCATAATGTAATAATGGAGGGGCAGATTTATTATTTAGAGCCATAATCACATTCCAGAGGAGCAGGATGATACAGGATTTGATAAATTTGGATTATGCAAATGTAGGCCTGTAATGAAATTTGGACAAGAGGCTATAAGAGAGTGAGGAACATCAGGGGTTACACAGAGAGAACAGCTAAGGAAGAGAAAGGGCCACATGAGGAAGGAAAGGCCAGAGAGGTGGTTTGGATTGGAGTCTTAAATTGGGTAAAACGGTCACGGGGAAAAAATATCACAGCCATTCGGGTAGCCAGAGGACTTTGGAATAATATGGATGTAGTATTTAGTTTGAATGGATGCCCTGCTTGAATGTAAAACCTCGTATATATCTTCCCCCATCTTCAGTTAAATTTGCTACCTTCCTAAATGATTTGGGGAGGGGAACTACTGTCGCCCTTGGTACAATCCATGACAGATAGATATTGGGAAAGTAGAGTAACTCCATAAATTCAACTGAAACTGCTGCTGACAGCCGACGTTCTAAGGCTTCCAGAAAATCACTGAAATCGTGTGGAGTAAGGTTTGAGGCAATGCCTGCCTTAAAGAGCCATGTAAAACCCAGGTGGTGTGTTAGTTAACCATTCATAAGAATGATTAAATGATATTAACAGTTAGAAGAGTCTATCCTAATAGAAAGGTGTAGAGTTTTGCTCAAACATTCTTGCAGATTTGAGAAAGTTTGGGGAGAAAACTTTTGTTTTTCCCTAAAACTTTGCCCTTTTTTTCCTATATATAATGTAAGCTTAAGAGTGGAGGAACGGGGGACTTCCCTGGTGGTCCAGTGGTTAAGAATCTGCCTTCCAATGCAGGGGATGCGGGATCAATTCCTGGTCGGGGAACTAGGATCCCACATGCCACAGGGCAACTTAAGGCCCCATGCCACAACTACTGAGCCTGCATGCCATAACTACTGAGCCTGCGCACCACAACTACCAAGCCTGCGTGCCATAACTAGAGAGAAGCCTGAGCGCTGCAACTAAGACCCGATGCAGCCAAAAATAAATAAATACATAAATAAATAAATAAATAAATAAAACTTAAAAAAAAAAAAAAAGAGTGGAGGAACTATGTCTGTTTTGCTTTCCAATAGATTCCCAGGATCCAGGGCAGTGCCAGTCGTACAGTAGTCTCAATAAACACTTTGGTTAAATAAAATTAATTTAGAAATACATTTTAAAGATATGAAATTAGGAGAATATAGAATTGATAAGGAGCTTTGACTTTTTTTGCTCCAAGTGCCATTTAAAGATAATACCTTATTTAAAAATTCTATTGGAGGCCCAGAATGTACATTTCTATAGATGCATTTAGATCCTTCGATGAAGCAGCACAAAACTTTCTACAGTATCCTACTTCTACATTGGATGAAAAATGTCACTTTCGGTTGTCAGTTGTCACTTTTTTTTTTTTTCACGATTGGTTTGCCAAACCTCATTCATGGTAGAGTTTTTGTTTCTTACCCTTTGCATTTATTTTGAAGCTAAAATACAATGCTATTTTTAATGAATTTGGAATTCATGGTTCAAGAAATTTTAAGCAAGTCAATGTAAATATAAGTAACTATAAATCATGGAAACTTAGAAATAATCTGTTTTAATCACCTTGACTTAAGGCCAGCCCACTCTGAAATGCTGTCATAATTGCTTTTATCACATGTTCTCAGGGTTGTTAATAGAAAAGCACAACTGATATACATACTTCAAATAAAAGATTATTAGTGTCTGAATATAGACTACTACGTATGCAAGTATTTTCTTGAAAAATCCTGGTATTTCTCAGTATGTTTTACTGCAAACTTCTTTCTCCCCAATTTTTCCCACATACTTCATTATCTGAAGATGACTATTTCCCTCAAAAGCAATAGAGGCCATCAGACAAACACTTTCTCAATTGAACTTTATGTTTTCCCTTCTAAATTATGAATCAATTTCAGTGTTTTCCATTGGTTTCAAAATCCAAGAGAGGTGATGGATTGTATCAATGTAAATATCCTGGCCACTATATTCCACTATAATTTTAAAAAAATCACTGTTGGAGAAACTGATTAACGTGTACAATTGATCTGTTTATTTTTTTAAACAACTGCATGTGAATCTACAATTATCTGAATAAAATTTTCGATTGAGATAAAATCCAAGAGAAGTCTGTTTCCAGGCAAGAGAGGTTGACTTTGGAAATGCAGGCCAGTGGTGATAGTTAATGTAAAATACAATCTGGATTATTAATTAATTGATTAATTAATTAATATGTTGCAATATGCGATGTCTTTCTGCTACCTGAAGATAATCCCTACCACTTTACTTTAGATTTATCTCTTCTTTCAATGAGAGGATATTTCTCCTTTGAATAATTCCTGCTTTACCAAGTCTTCCATTTTTCTTTTTTGAATATTATAGTGGCATTACTTAATTGTTCCCCAAATTTATAGTTTTATTGCAACTTCCAAAGCTGCTAATTTCTGATTTTGTGAATCTGTGTGGCTTCTTTCAAAATTAGGCCTCCTGGAAGTCGAGAGAAGATATTTTGTTAAGGAATGTCTTCTGCCTACAGACTGTTATCAAACATGACTTGAAATCTGATTATCTGGTTTCTTGTAGGGTTTGGAAATACCAAATTCCTGACCCCAAGCTGAGATTAACATAAGCAGAAGCAGGGAGGGAAAGGACTTAGTAAGAGATAAATTTAGGGTACAGGAAGGGCCTGATTTACCAACCTTCTTCCCAGGTCCTCTGTTGAGCCTTCTTGGTTCCCCACCAGGAGGCAAGGGGCCCATTATATTTGCCTTGTCAGTTCTATGGTTTTGGGTGGAAACTATTATACTGAGGGCTAGGAGTATGGGAGAAACCAAACCTGGGCTACTAGGAAACAGAAACTTCTAGGCCCAGGTCTGGGTTTAACAACTCTAACCAGATAACATCTATGGCTTTAACTACTAGCCCTGTTATGGGGCAGAAACAAATTGGTAAGAATCTTTCTCAGTTACCTTAGAGACCAGTATTACCAAGAAAATCCAACCAAGCCTGGCTAAAAATAGCCTATATTTGCTCAACCCCCATCTATTCGTAGACCCCAAATTCACACTGTGAGAATGTTGACTGCTAAAGCAGTCAGCTGTCAGACAAAGCAGCCATTCCACTGTCCATCTCTGATGTTACAATGGAGAGAAACGGAATGAAACTCCCCAGAAAGCTGTCCTAGGAACTGTTCCATTTAATAATGAGTAGAGACCACTGTTGACTTCGATTCTCCTTTTCCCCCAAGTGGGAGGTTTTATTGCAATGATCCTGTTCCCCCCTCCACTAGTAGGTTCTGGATATTATGTTGTGGACAGCTGCTCAGTTGCTGTAGGTACTTGAATACTTCCTCTTGGAAAAGATTGCCCCTGACATAGAGACCCTGGGCTTGTCCTAGATGAAGTAACTGGAAAGGCTTTTGAGTTCACTTCATTTGGGGGAAGCAGGGAGTATATTCCACACAGGCATCAGTAATTTTGAAAGTGTGCATCTTGGATGAAAGGTGTATTTGGATGCCAGTTGTTGTAACCAAAGGCGTGGACTGTAATGGAATCACCTTTTGGTTTTCTCCCTGCATCTTTGCCCTCCTTTTCCCTTCTCCCACCAGCAGTCTCTCATTGGGGAAACCATGAGGTCCCAAGGAAGCTGATCCCATTGCTGACTCTAGTGACTAGTTTTCACTAGAGAAGCAGAAACTTATCAAACCATTCTTAAAGCTGACTCTACTTCTGGATCATTTTACTTTAAAGAGTCAATAAATTCTCTTTGTTGTTTAAGCAACTCAAGTTGGATTTCATATTTGTCACATAACAGAAAAACATATTCACTGCTCAAATCTCTTTCTGAAAAGAAAAAAAATGAATCGTTAGCTTCTGTCTCCTTTTATTTTTTATTTTTTTTAATGTCTTTATTGGAGTATAATTGCTTTACAATGGTGTGTTAGTTTCTGCTTTATAACAAAGTGAATCAGCTATACATATACATATATCCCCATATCTCTTCTCTCTTGTGTCTCCCTCCCTCCCACCCTCCCTATCCCACCCCTCTAGGTGGTCAAAAAGCACTGAGCTGATCTCCCTGTGCTATGCGGCTGCTTCCCACTAGCTATCTATTTTACATTTGGTAGTGTATACATGTCCCTGCCACTCTCTCACTTTGTCCCAGTTTACCCTTCCCCCTCCCCGTATCCTCAAGTCCATTCTCTAGTAGGTCTGCA
This sequence comes from Balaenoptera musculus, assembly GCF_009873245.2. Lineage (NCBI taxonomy): Eukaryota > Metazoa > Chordata > Mammalia > Artiodactyla > Balaenopteridae > Balaenoptera > Balaenoptera musculus. The sequence goes on from NC_045802.1 coordinate 53,456,081, forward strand.
TCTTTATTCCCGTCTTGCCCCTAGGTTCTTCATGACCACTTTTTTTTTTTTTTTTTAGATTCCATATATATGTGTTAGCATACGGTATTTGTTTTTCTCTTTCTGACTTACTTCACTCTGTATGACAGTCTCTAGATCCATCCACCTCACTACAAATAACTCAGTTTCATTCCTTTTAGCTATCATTTTATTATTTTTCTCTTTACAACTACAGTTGTTGAAAACATAATGTTTGCTTTTTCTCAGCAATTCCTCTTCTTTTGTCTACTTGACAAACCACTGATTTCTGCTTTCCACCTTCATCACTGTATAGACACAGCTATTGACAAGGACATAGATGGTTTGCAAATAGTCAGATCAGTGGACCTAGTTCAGTTACTAACTTATTCTTTCTCTTCATTGGTGTCAGTTGATACAAACATACTTTCTTTCTTCCTTGACCTTCTTAAAGCCCCTCTCCCATTGCTTTTTTTTTTTTTTTGGCCACACCTCACGGCTTGTGGGATCTTAGTTCCCTGACCAGGGATTTAACCTGGGCCGTCGGCAATGAGAGCGCAGAGCCCTAACCACTGGACTGCTAGGGAATACCTCCCATTCCTTTTTCAAATTTAACTTTCAAACAGCTTCTGCTCAATCTTTTTGCTTTCTCCTCTTCTTTTTATGTTGTCCAAAGTTTCACTGATGCTATTTCCCATTCCCTTGGCTTTTAAGCTAGTCAAACCTTACCCTACATCTTTATATAAATTATAAACATTTTCCTAGTTTTTGCCACTCCCCAGGACTCCTTCCTCTCCCAATAGTCTTGTTTCTAACCTAACTCTTACCTCTGTGATTTGAACCTTTATTTTAATCTCTGAATAACTTGAACTTGATATTCTTACATGTGTTCGCGTTATCTAAATTGCAGCATAGTCCTATGAATTTATACTTGGCTTATTATTTTCTTTCGCATTTTTTCCTGTTGCATTGGTTAGGAATTTCCTGTCCTATTTGGTCCTTATTAGTCAGGTTTCTCCAGAGAAACAGAACCAATAGGGTATATATATATATATATATATATGTATATATATATATATATACATATATATATATATACACACACATACACACACACACACACACACACACAGATATATACAGAAAGAAATTTATTTTCAGAGATTGGCTCATATGAGCCAATGAGACAATTTTTTTCCTCTTTGGCTGTGCTGTGCAGCTTGCGAGATCTTAGTTCCCTGACCAGGGATTGAACCTGGGCCATGACAGTGAAAGCCCAGAAACCTCACCACTAGGCACCACGGAACTCCCCTCCAATGAGCCAATTATTAAGAAGAAATCCCAGGATCTGCCATCCACAAGCTTGAGGCTCAGGGGTACAGTTCCAGTCCAAACCTGAAGGCCTAAGAACCAGGAGCACTGATGGCCCATGGGAGGAGATGGATGTCCCAGATCAAGCAGGAAGCACATTTGCCCTTCCTCTGCTTTTTTGTTCTATTCAGGCTCTTAACAGATTGGATGATGCCCACCTGCATCAGTGAAAGCAATCTTCTTCACTCAGTCTACTGATTCAAATGCTAATCTCTTCTGGAAATACCCTCACAGATACATCCAGAAATAATGTTTACTAGCTATCTGGGTATTTCATAGTCCAGTCAATTTGATGCATAAAATTAACCATCAGAGATCTATAGAATACAATCCTTTCTTCATCCTTCCTCCACCTTAAGACAGGGAAAGATGGAAGGATTGAACATAGATTTATTTTCCTCCTTATCACCTCTTGTGCATCAATTAAAGCTAGCTATGTTGCGGCAATAGTTAAATCCTAGGAGGCCAGTGGAAACTAAGAGAAAGCTGGAAAGGTGGTTTTATAACTGTAATCAGTTTTTTACGTCAACACAGCCTGCATCTTTAACCAGTGGTATTGGTTTGACCTGAGGCAACAAAGATCAAAATAGGGTTAAAAGCCAAGGAAGGAGCTGGTAGAGTCCCTTGTTGGTCAAGTAGATCCTAAGTGGGTGGCTGGAATAGGGCTCTGTTTCTTTAGAACCCATACACTCAGGGTGGTCTTGGGGGAAAATGGAGAAAGCCCACATATAGAATAGATCTATATGGGAGTGTTAGTGACAGATAGCTAGTCCCTTCTTTGTGCTGCTTTTAGAGATTTGCCCTCTGAAAGAATTGTCTGCAATGTAGAGGGGTGTGTTATTTTTCAAACCTTGCAGGTAGAGGTTGCCAGCAAAGAATGTAGGGCCTGGATCTTGGGTTAGAAACTTGAGGCAGGTGATAATTATTTGAAATCGTTACTCATCGAGAAGGAGCTGCCAAAGACAAGCAAATGATTTTCAAGGGGCTCTGCGTGTCCAGGGAAACTAGAAAGAGTAATTGAAGTCATACCATCTCATCAAGAAAGGAACTGTGGTCCAAAATGATGTGATTTATTTTCTAGGCTTTTCTTCCTAAGCTCATCTCTTAAATTATGGTATTCTCCAGATGTCCATCCTCGACCCACTGTTCTCATGCTGTGAACTCTTCCAGAGTGATCTCATTTCCTCTCATGATTTCAGTTCCTGATGACTTCAATTCTCTATCTTTATCCTTGACATTTTCCCACAGATTCATACTTCCATCCATCTGTCTGCTCTATGTCTCCCATAACATCGTCTTAAAGACTCAAACTCAACTTTTATAAAACGGTAATTACTCCCATCACCACGAATATACTCCCTTCCTCATCTGCCCAACTCCTTTATTATTATTATTTCCCTCTTCTTCATTGTGTTCGGAAGTACTGAAAACACCTCATTTATCCAGGCTAAAGACTGTCCTCTGTGACTCTTTCTTCTCTTTATCCTACCGTTTGATAAATTCCTATGAATTTTAACTCCTATTTTTCCACCCTCTCTTCTCCTTTCCATCATGACACCCTTGCTCAAATTCAGGTCACTATCCTCTTTTATCCCAAATTATCACAACAACCTCTTAACTGGTCTGTGTCAGTCAGAATTTTCACTGTAAGGAATGGAAAACGACTATTTGGCTAGCTCAAGCAGAAGAGAATATTCCATACAGGTTTGGGAATACTTAGAGAATCAACAGGCTAGTTGGAGAACATGATTCAGAAAATGCATGGGAACCGATGGGGTCTAGTCAGCTGGGGACACAGCCAAGGTGAAGTATCAGAACAGACTGTTTAGGAAGTCACCACTAGCACTGGCCCTGCAGAAAAAAAGCACCGTTCTCACATTTGGTCCTGCCAACACTCTGGCCCCTGGCCCCTGCTGTTGTTGAATGCCACTAGCTGTCCCTTCACATTATTTACTCCATATTCAAAACCCTGAGTGTGAGTGTCAAATCAGCCTACCCTAAACTGCATGCCAATGCCTTAGGCACTGGAAGATGGGGAGAAAAAAAAACTTTGTCCTCCTTCAGTTGCTGTGGGGCATTTCTCTTAAATAGGAAGTATTGAAAAGTTGGGTAGCAAGAATAATAACAAAAATAAAGGTCCAATAAGTGAACTCTCCTTCTAGTCATTTTTCCCTCTAATCCATCTTCCTTTGGAGACCAGGGGGAAGAAAGGAGACAGAAGTACGCATGAGGACGTTGCTACAGAAATGAGGCAAGAAATTATGGGCTCCTGAAGTAAAGTTGTGACAGAAGACTGTGGAGAAGTGGGCTAGATGAGAGATATATGGGGGCTTGAATCATCAGGGATTTGTGATTTAGAGATGTGTGGGGTGAGAGAGATAGAGAAATTGAGATTTCTTAAGCAATCAGGAAAGGATGAGAGATTTCTTTAATTTTGGATGTATTTAATTTGGGGGCTTGTGGGAGAGTCAGTGAAGATGTTAAGTAGATAGCTATGTGAGTCTGGGGTTCAGAGGACAGAGCAACACTGGAAATATATTCTTATGAGCCATTAACATAAAATTGACAATTAAAGTGGTAGGAGCTGTTGCAATCACCCAGGGGTAGCACACAGAGTAAAGATGCCCAACTCCATTGAAGCCTGACAAACAGGTCTCTCTCTGGCAGCCATTCAGAGACGCTTGGACCACATCACCTCAATTCTTTCAGATTTAGCACTTGGCTCACTGCTTCTCTTGTGTTGACATTAATCCTGCCAAACTCTTGGTGATTTCAATGTACCTCTCCTGAGTTTATTTCCATCACACTGGTCTCTCAAATCCTTGATCTACTCATTTCCAAAGATTTTGTCCTTAACTCCACATCAGCTACTCACTTTCTGTTGTCAGACCCTGCATTGGTGTTTTGCAACCAGGACCAGTTGTCTTAAGCAGCATTTCTTTTAAATGAAATTGAAAATATCAACATGCTTCATATATACTTAGTGTATAAACTGGGTTATACATCAATCCTGTCTTATTGTATACAGGATTTACAATTGTTCACATATGGTAAAAGGAGAAAAGGCAGATTAAAAGGAGGATGGCAAGCTTGGGTGGGGTTATTTTGAATTTTTAATGGATTACAAAAGCCTGGTCTTCAAACAAGGACAAGGACAGGAATAATGTCTTTGAGTAGTCAAGAGGAAATGAAATTCAATACTCAAAGTATTATTTGGGCTATTCTCTCTTTTTACTATATGACCGATTTTCTTTGTCCACAAGATTATTTTCATCTGCATAGAAAGATGGAGTAAACTCTTTTGTCTGAAAAAAAAAAAAAAATGCCCCCAGGTGACTGTACATCCTACTCTACACAGTTTTCTGTGCTCATTATTTCCTTTCCTTCTTTCTTTGCTGCTGATTGGACCACGGCAGTTAGACTCTCATCTTCACCTCTCTTATTAAAGTTACAGAGATCTCTGTTTTACAAACCTAAGACCATTTGATCTTACTTAATTCATAAGCCATGTTTGACGTTGCTGATCACCATCTATTTTTTGAAACCCTCTCCTTGCTTAACCTGATTCTTTACCATCTCCCCGCTCTCCCCACACTTCACAGGCCACTCATCTGTAACATTTCACTGTGCTACCCACTTCCTCCTGCTCAAAATAGTTGCTTCCTGTGGCTTCAGTGTCACCAGCCCTTCTGGTTTATTTGCCTCCTCTTTGGAGACTATACAGTTTTCTTTACGAACTTCTCTTATTATTATTCTTTAAATCCTCAAATATCATGGTTCCTTCAGAGATCTCTTCTTATTCATACTTTTGCCATGGATGGACATTATCATCAGTGTTGGGATGTGGCAGTGAACCAAATAAGCAGGGTTCATTTACATTAAGTACGATCTGGTGGGAAGCAACAGAAAATAGACACATAAGCAAAAAATATGGAGGCAAGTGGGACAATGGAAAATAAAGCATAATGAGAGAGTACAGAGTTACTTGATGAGGAGGCCGTTTTATGTGGGTACCAGGGAAGGTCCTGAAAGAAGTGAGGGAAGTTACAGGTTATAATTTGGAAATGAGCATTTCAGAAAGATGTAACAACAATATGCAAAGAACCTCAAGTTAGGAGGGTGCCTGGTATGTACAAGAAAAAGCAAGGAGGCCAGTGTATCTAGAGTGGAAACAGAGAGAAAGAAATGGTAAGGTAAGGAATGGGTGAGAAGATAGAGGACCATATCAAGGGGATCCTTGTGACTCATAATAAAAACTTCAGATTTTACTCTGAGATATAAAACCACAGGAGAACAGCTCGTGCAGTTCAATATCAAAAACAAACAAACAACCCAATCAATAAAATGGGCGGAAGACCTAAAGAGACATTTCTCCAAAGAAGACATAAAGATGGCCAACAAACAGGTGAAAAGATGCTCAACACCACTAATTATTAGAGAAATGCAAATCAAAACTACAGTGAGGTATCACCTCACACCAGTCAGAATGGCCATCATTAAAAAATCTACAAACAACAAATGCTGGAGAGGGTGTGGAGAAAAGGGAACCCTCCTACACTGTTGGTGGGAATGTAAATTGGTATAGCCACTATAGATAACAGTATGGAGGTCCCTTAAAAAACTAAAAATAGAACTACCATGTGACCCAGCAATCCCACTACTGGGCATATGCCTTGAGAAAACCATAATTCAAAAAGACACATGCACCCCAATGTTCACTGCAGCACTATTTACAATAGCCAGGCCGTGGAAGCAACCTAAATGTCCATTGACAGATGAATGGATAAAGAAGATGTAGTACAAATATACAATGGAATATTACTCAGCCATCAAAAGGAACGAAATTGGGTCATTTGCAGAGACGTGGATGGACCTAGAGACTGTCGTACAGAGTGAAGTAAGTCAGAAAGAGGAAAAACAAATATTGTATATTAACGCATATATGTGGAATCTAGAAAAATGGTATAGATGATCTTATTTGCAAAGCAGAAATAGAGACAGGTGTAGAGAACAAATGTATGGATACCAAGGGGGAAGGGGGGTGGGATGAATTGGGAAATTGGGATTGACATATATATACTATTGATACTATGTATAAAATAGATAACTAATGAGAACCTGCTGTATAGCACAGGGAACTCTACTCAGTGCTCTGTGGTGACCTAAATGGGAAGGAAATCCAAAAAAGAGAGGATATATATATATGTATAGCTGACTCATTTTGCTGTACAGCAGAAACTAACAACATTGTAAAGCAACTATACTCCAATAAAAATTAATTTAAAAAGTTCTATTTGATTCACCCTACTGCTTATAAGGTATTTACTAATTTGAACAATAAGGCGTCATGTAGCTGGAATCAAATTGATAGTTCTGCCTTTATTTTAAAAAATGCATGATCTTTTTTGCTTTAAAAGAAACACAGGAGAGTTTTGATCAGCAAGGGCCTAAGTCTTAAGGTTTAATTTTGATAAGCGAAACTGAATGGCCTTAGTGACAGTTGAGTGGGGGAGGAAAAAACTGAATGAGTAACCAATTAAGAGGTTACTGAAATTGGTCCTATGAAAATATGGCAGTTTGCACAAGGTGGGTAGTGAGAGAGGTAAGCACTGGTCAAATTCAGGATATATTTCAATGATAGAGTTGACAAGAGTTCTTGATGATTTGTGTGTAAAGTTGTGAATTTTTTGGACTGAGCAACTGGTGGAATGGAGCTGCCACTAACTGCGATGGGTGTGACTAGAGGATAAGCAGGTTAGGGGAGGGTACTGGGGTATCAAGAATTTGTTTTTGCTCACTTTAAGTTTGTCCTACTTGTTAGACATCCAAGTGTATATGTCCAGTAAGCAGGTGGGTGTATGATTCTGGAGTTTAAGGGAGAAATCCATGCTGGAAATATACATTTGGCTATTTTCAGATGAGAGTTGAAGTCATGGAACTAGAGGAGAATCCAGAATCACCTAGGAAGGGAGTGTTAGATATAAAATGTGAAAGTCAGGGCCCCCATCCCTGTTTTTGTCTCTTCTAGCAGGGGTGGCCCTACTGAGCTCCCAGTCTTTGCTCTCATTCCACTCCTGTTGCTTCCTGAGCCTCAGCAACGTCAATGCCATTAACTCTGATGTCAGTGTGGAGCCCTCAAGTGCCTCTGACACTGAGTAGGCATTGGAGCTAAAGCTAATGGAATATCAGGAGGTTTCTAGTTAGGAGAAATAGATTTGACTTCAAAGGGTAAAAGACTGCATTTAACACTTGGAAAGGTGCTCAACATCGCTCATTATTAGAGAAACGCAAATCAAAACCACAATGATGTATCACCTCACACCAGTCAGAATGGCCATCATCCAAAAGTCTACGAATAATAAATGCTGAACAGAGTGTGGAGAAAAGGAGACCCTCCTACCCTGTTGGTGGGAATGTAAATTGGTGCAGTCACTATGGAAAACAGTATGGAGGTTCCTTAAAACACTAAAATAAGGCTATCTTCTAGAGGCTTTAGGGGAGAAGCCATTACCTTACTTTTTCTAGCTTCTGGAGCCTAGCTTCTGCTTTCCTTGGATTGTGACCCCTTCTTCCATCTTCAAAACTCATTATCCCAATCTCTGGTTCTATTATCACATCTCCTTATTCTAACTTTGACTCCTCCTGTTTCCCTCTTGTAAGCCTCATGATTATATTGGGCCCACCCAGATAAACCAGGATAATCTCTCCATCTCAAAGTCCTTAACTTAATCATATGTGCAAAGTTCCTTTTGCTAGGTAAGGAAAAATATTCACAGTTCTAAGGATTAGGACATAGGTGTCTTTAGGGAGGGCATTATTTTCTCTACCACAGTAACTATTGACCTGACTTTTAATTATATAGATTAATTTTCCTATTTTTGAATGCAATGTAAATGCAATCTTTATATAAACTTAACCTTAGGTGTCCAACATCGTTCACTCAACATTGTATTTGTGAGGTTTATCCACATTATGGTGCACAGCAGGAGTTTGACAATTTTTAATGCTGTATGATATTCTATTGTAGTAATATACCACAATGTATTTATCTGTTCTACTGCTGATGAGTTCTTAAATTTGTATTGTTTTTAGCTATTATGCATAATATTGTTATAAATCATCTTGTGCATTTCTTCTAAAAAAAAAAGTAAAATAAAATAAAAAGAGGGCTATCATATGATCCAGTAATCCCACTCTTGGGTGTATATCCAGAAAAGATGAAAACTCTAATTTAAAAAGATACATTCACCCCAGTGTTCATTGCAGCGCTATTTACAATAGCCAAGACATGGACGCAACCCAAGTGACAATCAACAGATGAATGGATAAAGAAGATGTGGTATATGTACATGATGGAATATTACTCAGCCATAAAATAGAATGAAATATTGCCATTTGCAGCAATATGGATGGACCTAGAGAATATCATATTAAGTGAAGTAAGTCAGACAGAGAAAGACAAATATTATATGATATAACTTATATGTGGAATCTAAAACATAATACAAATGAATCTATATACAAAGCAGAAACAGACTCACAGACATAGAAAAAAAACTTGTGGTTACCAAAGAGGAGAGGGAGGAGGGGAGGGATAAATTAGGAGAATGGGATTAACAAATGTTTACAAACTACTATATGTGAAATAGATCAGCAACAGGGATTTACTGTATAGCACAGAGAACTGTATTCAATATCTTATAATGACCTATAATGGAAAATATTCTGAAAAAATAGATACAACTGTATTACTTTGCTGTACATCTGAAACTAACACAATATTATAAATCAACTATACTTCAATTAAAAAAAAGACTGCCTTTAAAATATGGAGCCGGAGCTTTGTCCATGGAGCACTGCCAAATCCTTTCAGAGGCTGCCTTGCTAAGAAGGAAGTGGGAGGATGAGAGCTATTAACAATGCAAGGTCATGCCGGAGGCTCCCTGGGACGCTGACACCTTTGTGAAAATGCTTGCAGGATTATCAGGCTGGGCTAGACTCCTGATGAAGGAGTGTATCCAGCTCCCTGGTGGATCTTTTTTTGTTATACCCAAAGAGAATCATTTGAGGAATGTGTGGGAATTGGAGCCTGGAATTACATACTTTTGGTCTCCCCCATTTTGGCTTGTGGTAATATTAAATCTTCTCCCTTCATTGCTGCTCCTATGTTGCCTTTGGCTAGCATCCCTTCTGAGGTCATGTGCTTTCCGGGTTCTGACAGGAGGTGCAAGGGGCTAGTCTCCACATCAGCAGTGTCAGTGGGAGCCTACCTGGTGGCATGGATATCGAGAAGATGCCAGCTAGCAGAGTCACACTTATTGCTTTAGAGTTTGAAGTCTCATCTCGACTCATCATCTTCTCAAAGGCCCGTATTTGTGTATTTAGGCAAAAGGATATGTTTTAATAAAGTTAAGGAAGTAATAAAATACAACAAATAACAAAAACTGATTGGTATCTTCTGAATGAAGATACCAATCATCTGAAATATATAATAACAGACTGCTAAATTAACTATCTACATGTGCTATCTAAATTAACTATCTAGAGTGTGCTTCCGTTTGTTAAACTGTCCAATGAGTGGGATGTGAAATATTATTGCATTACTAAAGGGTTTTAGTTTAAAGTCCAGATACAAGTGGAGGAAGAAAATTAATTGTAAGGATATTGATAGTCTCACAGAATCACTGGGAAAGCAGAACAAAGAGTTTGAGATTTGATGTAGCAAGAACCACAACGTAAAACACATCCTATAACTCTTCTGGAGAAAATACAGTGACTACTGCTGCGATCTATACCTTGATGTGTGTCCCACCTACACTAGATACCCTAGTTCTGCCATCTCTGAGAAGCAGATACTGATGTCGTCACTATCACCTGCATCAGAGCACATTTTCAGCTGTCCCTTCTTTTCATAATTTCTGATTTACAATACAGGGTGGGTACATCTGACTAGCTCAGCCCAGGAAATGTGCCCATACCCCAGCTGCAAGGAAATCTGGGTTGGTGAGTATCTGGCATCTTTTGCCTCTATGGTAGGATATGCCACCCATCAAGATTTGTAAGATGTGAAATCCCCTAAAGATACAGAAGAAGGTCAGATGCTGGGCAGCCAAAAAAGTGACGAATGTCTATGAGGTGTATACCCTTTGGCTATTGAAAATAAACGTATACTTCCTTCTATACATATACTTCTATGAGAGAAAATTGCTTCCATGTAACATAATAAAATTATTCTGTATAAAACTGAGGATGCACCCCTGTCTTTTGACTCCTAGCAGTTATTGCAACCAGCTCAGGCCACACTCTCTGGGTAACACCCATCCTCCCTTTGTTCTGCCAGGATCCCAGCCAGTGAGTCTTTCAACTATAGATTGCGTTGTGACATGAACTGCTAATAAAGACGCAGACATAGAGAATGGACTTGAGGACACGGGGAGGGGGAAGGGTAAGCTGGGACGAAGTGAGAGAGTAGCACTGACATATATACACTACCAAATGTAAAACAGATAGCTAGTGGGAAGCAGCTGCATAGCACAGGGAGATCAGCTCGGTGCTTTGTGACCACCTAGAGGGGTGGGATAGGGAGGGTGGGAGGGAGGGAGACGCAAGAGGGAGGGGATATGGGGATATATGTATTCGTATAGCTGATTCACTTTGTTATACAGCAGCAACTAACACAACATTGTAAAGCAATTATACTCCAATAAAGATGTTTAAAAAAACTAGTAGGGGAAAGGGGACAAAAAGAATAGGAAAATGGAAGTGTCTAAGTTACAAGAATACATGTGACACAGAGAGGAAGTCTTTTTTACAATTCACAGAGGAGGGCTCACAGACACCATCCTCCTCTCCCATTCTTTTTTCTCTCGCATCCAGCCCTATCCTCCAGGGCATGAAAACAATCGCTGTCTTCTTAACAAGACTTTCTCAATTCATCACAACCTTTTGTACATTTCCTTTCTCCATGGCCATCATCTTGGATCAAGATGTTGGAGTACTTCAATAGCCCCTGAACATTTTTTCTTTCCTCCCTTTCTCCCACTAAATTCTTTCCATAAAAGATGGTTATCTTTAAAAATACACATCTGATCATGTTACTCCCCTGCTTCCAGTGACTTGTAATTATTCTTTGGAGAAAGTCCACAGTTCTCAGCATGGCCTAGAAGATTTTCCCCTTATGACCTCTGGCCTTTCCAGTCTCATCTTCTGTCTCCCCCTTTCTCTTTGTGCTCCAATGACACTGTTCTCTCTCAGTTTCTCAAAAACCTTACTCTCCTTCTAGCCTCATGGCCTTCTAATGACATTCCCTTTGCTTGTTCTTGCCTTCTCATCCTTCACCTCCCTGAGTCTCAGCAAAATTTCAAATCTTCATGTCTGCATCACACATTTGCCCCCAAACCCAGACAAGCAAGGCCCTTACCTCAACTACTCTTCATACTAGTGACTGTCACAAATATTATTTCTATTATTTGCTAAATACCTGTCTTGACCCATAAAACCCAAGGTCCATGAGGAAATGGCCTATGTCCTCAGTGCCTCGGATACTTGCAACCTGGCACATGACAGGTGCTCAACAGGTAACCACTGAACAAATGGAAATGTGAAAATGGACCGTGTTGGTCATTCTTAGTCCGGAAATTCTATGTGGCTGCTTTCAGGTTTGTATTTTCTCCTGATAAAACTCCTCAATTATTTAACCCTCTGATTTCTCAGGTGACTAGTTTTGGCTGGGAAGGTGTTAATAGAAGAATTCAGTTTGCATTAGGTATGAAGCTCATATTTGCCACGAGAGATGGGACAGCTTTGCAAAGGTCCAAATGTCATTTGTTTCCCAGCACTAAACTTTGGCAAGGATAGTTCTCTGCTAATTCGAGTGACCAAGAATTCATGCAATTTCCTCTGAAGAAAATTATCCTTTTGAGAGCATGAAGAAATACTTTATTCTTTCCACCGAAATCTAATCGTTTTACCAGGCTCCATTTCTTCTTGCACCTGATTTTTCTTTTTCTTGTAGCCCCAATTCTATCTGCTTTGGATAAACCTCTCATATTTAAAAATTTGCCTTTCAAATGCACGATGTCCTAGGATGTGTATATTGAATGACCAGAAATAACTCAGTGACATATTCTTCTTGCTTATTTCATACATATTTCCAACTTATGACTCACTGGTTTAAAGAGGACAAATGTGAACTAAGAGCAAAACAGAGGACTTGATGTACTTGCGCCTGAGAGGAAGATGAATCACTGTGTCGCTGGCAAAGCACCCACTCAGGGCCGCCTGTCTCATGGGTTTGAATGACCCCCACTGTTCCCCATCCTGGTCCCACTCACAAGCTCACATGCAACCTCACACAAACACACATCCAAACGCCTCTCACTTCTTACTTTAGAAGCCCCGTGGAACTATTTTAGGCTGGAAGGCATGCACATAATAAAGAAACTGACTGTCTCGGAGGCTAGAACGTGATATATGAACACGTCAGAGGGACCCAAAATGGTAGCAATGGCATTTTCATTCTCAGTTTTCAAAGAGTTTTATTTTCCTCTCTCCTTCCACCATCTGTTTTTCTGACTGTAGCAAATGTCATTCCCTATGGAGTTTAATAGGATATGAGACAGGATCGTTTTACAGTGAATTTTGATGTAGTTTCATGATTTTCCTAAGAGTAGTTCTCCTTCCTTCCTCCCTCCCTCCCTCCCTCCCTTCCTTCCTTCCTTCCTCCCTCCCTTCCTTCCTCCCTTCCCTCCCTCACTTGTTCCTTCTTTCTTTCTTCTTTCTCTCCCCCTTCTTTTTTTTAACCCTCTCTCCCTCCTTTTTCTTTCCTTCTTTCCATTTTAATCAGAAAAGTTGAGCTAGCTTTGACATGACATTAATCATACCAACTGAAAAATAACTCGTATAGGTTTGCTTCTAGATCCTGGACTGAAATCTGTGAAAAGACAAAGTTCTTAAATATGTGAACTTTTATTTATTTATTCTTATAACAAACACTAATTCCCAACGTGGCGTTAGACCGTTAAGCAGTAAATTCCCATTGAAGGGACAAGCCAAGGATCTTAACTTCCGTTGGTGCGGGTGTGTGTAAAAGGAGCCAATGGGCAATGCAGAGCCGAGGCAGCAACGAAAGGGGAAAGTGCAGGAAGCAAGGGTGAGGATGCACTTATATGTCCTTCCCACATGATAGGCAGGCTTTAAACTCTACACGTATGAATTTATCTAAATGTCACCACAACTACATGCTTGGCGGTATCGTTGCTTTCTCCATTTTACACATGAGAAAACTGAGGCATAAAAGAGTGAAGGCCACACAGCTACTAACGATTAAGTGGCAGAGGTAAAGGCTCCACACACGAAAGGGTCATGTTGGTTTTGTATGCTGTCTTCTACATCTGTCGCTCAAGTATAAATCTGTAGCATGATGGACAGTGTTTAGGGAAACATTGGAACAGTCTTTTATTGTCTTCATTTGAGGGGAGAAAAAACCCCAAAAGGTTTTAGAAAGTCCCTCTCACCATAGTAAAAGGAGGAGAACTCTAGAAGGCAGGAGTGTGGTCTACGTGAGAGCGTGGCTGTGTGACGTAATGGGGAACGGTGGAGAGAAGCAAAGAGAGAGCCCGGCATATTGAGAGAACAAGATGCAATCACTGGGCTGTATTGCTGGTGACTCTGCCATTGAAGAGAGACATCATGACGTCTGTGCCGGAAAAATTCCACTGCCTCAACTTTCCCTTTCCTCTCTAAGACTGATTCAGTGAATTTACTCTCTCTCTGGGAGAATGACGATCAAGAAAGCACAAGGCTCCATCTGTTGAGAGAGGCTCAACCGTGTGGAGTTGCTGGGAAGAGAGGTGTCATGGGAAGATGTTATTTTAAATGTAACAACCTGTGTTTCTCAGGGAAGGGTAAGACAGGAAGATTCATATTTTGGAGACACATTTTAGGGTCAACTACTATGCTTTTCTTTTTAAAAACGTCTCTCATGAGAGTAGGGTTTCTTCTTCAACAAGGGCTTCAATACTTAGATGTAATTAAATGATGGAGTCAACTTCTTGGATTTAGGATCCTGTTCCTCTCTATTGCTTCTTTCCTATTTATTCAGGGAGTCTGATTTTGCTCCCAGACTCTGTTAGGTCACCTTCTTCAAAAAAGGAAGTACTCTTAAGTTTTGCAGACACTTCAGGAGTAGCAGTTTTGGGAATCCTCATTTATCTTGACTTCATGGCTTTTAGAAGGAACATGCAGAGACCTTGACAAGCATATTTCCAAGTTTGTCTTCAGGATAAATTTGGGGGGTTCTGTGTACCTTTGGGTAGGGCTTTACCCTGGCGTGTTTCTTGGCACACACGTGTATTGATTCGCCATCTGTTATGGGGCCCGTCCAGGCAACATCTTCTTGGCACTTGGAGTATCTGGGAGAGGAAAAGGAAGATATCTTTTCTTCTCTTGGCTTTAGGGTCTAATATAAAGGAAAGTATCAGAAAAAATATTATTTCTTAGTTATATACTTTGAAGATATTTTAGTTGTATTTTGCTCGACCGGAAGGTAATGTACCCAAAAAACTGGATACTTGTTACCCAATGGAACAAGATGGGAGAGAATGGCTACAGAAACACAAGTGCTGCATTCCCAAACTGAACGGAGCAGGTGAAAAAACAGCAATTCAGTAAACAAGCAAACAAAAAATTAAAAAAAAAAAAACAACCCAGTGGATTCAACATATCCTATATGGATGTGGTGTATTAATATTTCTTTGATTCAAACTAGATTAACAAAAATAAGGGAGCTCATTGTCTTTCAAGTTTGAATA
This sequence comes from Balaenoptera musculus, assembly GCF_009873245.2. Taxonomy (NCBI): domain Eukaryota; kingdom Metazoa; phylum Chordata; class Mammalia; order Artiodactyla; family Balaenopteridae; genus Balaenoptera; species Balaenoptera musculus. The sequence goes on from NC_045802.1 coordinate 53,471,260, forward strand.
GTATACTGTGGGGGGGTGGGGCGTGTGTTCACATGATCAAAAGAAAAGTTTCAGAGATTAGGACCTTACTGGTTGGGATAAAAGCTCAGTACTGGCAAATTTCTCCTCTCCTCTCATCTCTTCTCCCCCCACCACTCTGTTCTTCTCCCTCCCCCTTCTCTCCCCCTGCCCTGCCTCATACACACATACGTTCGTATGAGTTTGTAGGCTCTTCCCAAGTGGCAGGAACTATTGGGCTACTGTAAAGGCCAGATTCACATTCTCCCAGATTAGCAAACGTGGTAGAAAGAGAACCTCTCTTCCCAAGTTTGTACATCAATCCCAGGTAAGGTCTTTGATTAGCTTGCCTGAGCGAGTGACATGCCCACTCCGGACTAAGCAATAATACACATGGACAAATTTAGCACTCTTTATTTGAAAATGTTTATTTTACCAAATTTCATAAAATGTATATAATTTTCCATTTTATAAAAACTGAACTATATTTATGGAAGGCCTACAGAAATGCTGAATCCATCTTCCCCAAGATAAAAGCTTTCTTTGGTCCCCCAGAGTTCAGAGGATTCAAGATTTTATCATGAATATGAACTCAATAAAAATACTAAAGCTACATGTTTAATAATTTTATATTTGAAACAATGTGAAAAGTTGACTGGTTTTATTTTCCATCTCTTTTCTAGCCAGTGCAATTAAGAGCGGTTACTGAGCCCACTTTGAAGATTGTTCTCTTGGGTTAGGGATCTCTGTCAATACTTCACATAGGAAACAAAGTAGAAATCATGGTCTTTTAAAAAAAAGTGCTTTAAATAAAATCATATAAACTTTATAAGACCCACCCACTAGGATTTTTTGAAGTGCATTATTTTAGCTCTTCCAATCGTGTAGAGATTAAAGACAGGCAAGAAGTACCATTGGCTACAGGGTTCTGGACTCCAGGTAGTGGAACCAATGGAGAAAATCCAGCTCACGGATCGCTGTAGGTGGGAGGGCAGCGGCTGAGCAAAAGCAAATAAATGCATGATGCACAGGTCTGGAGGACAGAAATACGGTGTTCAAAGTTCTTTCGTGTTATTTGTGCTGGTATTTGGGTGTTATATAGCATATAAACACTTTGGACAATTGTTTCAGAAGTTTCAATTGTTATTTTGGGGTTTATTTACATAGGATATAGACAAATCTATGGCATATATACACACAGTTACCAATCATCCATGCCATACCGCATAACTTTTGTAGAGGTTTGGGTACTTCTTAACTTGATTCAATCAGATACAAGCTATTTTATTACACATAGATCTCTTGCTGGCCCTTGCCAGAGACCAGTGCTTCCCCGACAAAAAGGAACAGTTATCTAAATCTTTGTTTTTCAAAGTGTAGTCTGTACCACCAGCAATGACATCACAGCAGAATTTCAGGCTCTACTTCAGATCTACTGAACTGGAATTGACATTTTCACAAGATGCCCCAGATTTAGAGTGTCCATAATCTTTGGATAAGCAAACAATAATGGTGAAGGACGTTCTGGAAGGAAGTATCAGAGGCAGCAAGGCTTGCAGGAATTATAGGTACCTGGAGATTGATCTGGATGGTGCTGAGATTTTTAAACTAGAGAAGAAGGTAACTAAGTGGTGTTCAAGAGAAAGCAATGGGTGTCCGCTTTGCAGGCAGGCATGGAGAGGGAGGGTGGAAGCACCGAAAACAATTCGGAAAACATCACCCAACCCTGAAGCAAAGGGCTATGGGGCAGATGTGGGCTTTTGGCAGCCGGGGTGGTGAGGGTGGGACTCATTCATTCGGAATGAGCTTATCTAAGTGAACTACTTAAGTGACGGGTTGGGATGAGTTCACATTACTCTAGGACGATGAAACGAGTCGGTCTTCTTTGAGTTAGGAGGTGGGGAGATAGAATGCAGAGCGTGAGAGTGCAGTGGTGGCTATGGAGAAAGGATGTGTGAGCGAAGTCTAGCTCTCCGTTTCTAAGATTTGTACCTCACTCAATTAAATACATGATATCCCTTGGGCCTGGCACTGCCATGGTAGCTAAAAAAAATATATTTAGAAAAATGAAGGTGGGGAGAGCATCTATATAGAGTCCAAGAAATTGACTTTACCCATATGTGATTATCTGATTTGCATAAGAAAAGTTTTGACTTTTATTCTTCTGTTACGAAGGACAATTTAAATATCTATTTTCTGAATATTAGCCAGAAACATTTAATGACCACCAACTACATTACAGTGCAACTTTTCAATGTTTAAAAAAATTATTATCCTGAAATAATTCAGGGTCGTTATCTTCAAATAGAAAAATAATTCTGAGAAAATTCATGTTTGACAGTTACTGCTTTTTTCTTCATGTTTTTCTCCATGAAAGCCACCAAAAAAGACTTCAAATTCATTTTATGATTACAGTCAATCCAAGAGATTAAAAGCATTGGATAGTAATAGCACATACATCTTTTACATTTTCTTAATACAAAATATAAAATAGTTACTTCTCTTGTACCATTTAGCTCAAGGAATTAAAAGGGTAAAGCAATGGACACTAGGATATCCCTAATACAGGACTCCAAGAGTCATAAACTAATAGTGTTTTACTTAGAAGGATGTTTTTGACATTCGTTGTTAAATTGTGTTGTTGCAATGGACATGGTAAACTAATTACAAGAGCAAAACCAAAACCAAATAAACCCCCTTTCACAGCATATCCCCCCTTATTGTTTCTTCCCAGATTGTTCCCATTCACTCAAAAAAAAGTTTGAGTTCCTGCCTTGCAGGGATAACGGCAAACTGCAGTCAGATGTAGGAGCTGCCTCACCAGGTCTGGGAACCAGACCTTAATTAGAATGCTTGGAAAAGAAGAGCAAATGAAAATTATTAAGCTTCATTCTTGATTCCTGGTTCTAATTTTAAAGAGGAAATCATGCATTAATCAAGCCCTGTGTTACAGCTCAGAGGCACGTTTTTGAAATATCCTGAAATAACACGGGGAAAATTTTTGCTCTGTTTTGATAACCACCCTTGACTACTTGCTATGTATAGTATGACATATTTCAACATGCAGTGTGCTAGGTTACAGTATACTAAGTTTTGGTTACGTTATTTATTTATTTATTTTTTCTGGACTCAAGGTATAGCACCATAAACAAGGTTCGGCATGTATTCCTTGAAAATATAACACAAATGTTCAGCACTGATTTTCAGAGGTGAATGAAAGGTGAATTAAATGACTTAAGAGAAGAACACAACTCTACAAAGAGTTACACAGCAAATAATTTCTGATGAGCAGAAAGACTGCTTTTACAGCAGCATTTTGTGATACAGATTCTGAATCAGTTTTGACACTCTAATTTGCAAGGATTAAACTTGTACGTAAGGGATAGTGATTGTTTTATGTGAGAGTGGAAAACTGTTCCTGTTTTCTACAAAGTGATGAAATATGGATACTGTATTCTTAAAATAATTCTTGGCAATTAATTCTCCAATTTCTTATCCTGGTCCACGTTATGAAAATAAACATACATGCATATACTCCCTATAAAGGTGCTTCCTTATGACTCTAAAGTAATAATTTAAGTTTTCGCCCTTACTGGCTCCACTGATATGAGTAACTTTCTTTCAAAGGAGATTCAGTGGTAGAGAGAATGATGAATCCTGGGTGCTCCTTTGTGAAACAGTATCTTCTCACTGCCCAGGAACTGCCTTTCTGCATCTCTGCTATTCTTTCAGTGTCCAGAGGCCATAATTTAGAGACTTGCTTAGCCTATGTTGTCTACTTTAAACTTAATTCTAAACGTTTCATGATGAAGATGGTCTAATCTTTAAACACATTTTTAAAACTCAGGCCTTCTGGAGCCTTAAAACCGTGTGAGGACAGAGACTGAATCCATTGTGTATGTGTCTGTGTATGAGTGTGCCTCTTTAATCAGTATAGAGTTTTAAACACAGTAGGCATACAGAAAATATTTGTCAAGTGACTGAAGCCACATCATTAGGATTAGGGGAACATGCCCGGGGATTCAGAGATACGATTTGTTAAGAAGATAACATCGTAAAAAGTTATAAATGTTTAACTCTTCCAGGAAATTGTAGGTGGAGTTTCAAACAATTTCATCAGTTATGCAAACTCATATTCTCTCCTTAAATTTAAAAGGAAGCAGGAGTTTTCCTTAATCTCTTTCTTAAGACCAGATCACTCTGCTAACAGGTTTGCTTGTTGGTTTGTTTTCCTAGCATTTTATTTCAGGCACTTTTTCTTTTCTGACATTTTTCTGAGTTTCTTGTACTGTGGAGTAAAAGATCCCAGGATTTTCCACCAGCCAATTCTGGTTCTCTTATCCTCCTTCCGAACCACCACCATCATTAAAACACACACACACACACACACACACACACATACACACACCCCAAAACAAAACAAAAATCTTCCCCCTATAGCCCTTTGGCACCAAGACCCTGTTTTAGCAAAGGTCATTTTCCAGAACCTTCACTAGGCTTTGACACATATAATGTCACAATCTGCTTTTTTTTTGAGTGCTTTTGTTCCTTGAGCTTACTTACAATGTCTGCTAAAGGAAGGGCAGAACAAGCCCCAACAAGATTTAGGACACCGTACCACAGCAAAGATAGCCAGCTTTTAGCCTCCTGGTAAAGAGTTAGCTGTTTAATGAATAACAAATTATAAACAGACCCTGAGGTTAAAGGGTAACAGGCACCGTCTTGGCCTCCACCTTATTAAGCAGACCCACTTCGACAGACGTTGGGCCAATTACATCAGTGGGACACACTGGGGCTAATTCAAATGTTCCTGTTGTGTTTTCCATCCTATTTACTTACCAGGACTGCACAGCTAAACAGAGCCAACCTTCACCTGATGTGTTCTCTCTTATTATTGTTTAAAAAGTAAGAAACCTCCATTTGGAAAATTCAGTATATTTTTGTCACACTGCAGTAAGTGCTAGGGGTGTGTGGTTATCAGGTGTAACGTGTGTAGGCTGAGGGAGAGCAGTATGGTCAGACCGGAGAACGGAGGTGTGAAAAGTTGTCAAAAATAAGGCTAGAAAAACACATGTCTTTTCTTACCGAGCAAAACATAGCTTACATTTCTTAACAGAACTGAAAGGTCCTGATAAGTGGTGATGAGGTTTGCATCATCATTGATCCAGTTGATCTTTTTCAGAGAAACAGGTCTGACACTTAGGTGTTAGAAAAGTATTTTTGGCTTGTGGGCTATTTCCATTCAACAAAGCATTTATTATGCTCCCATCATGTGCCAGGCATTTTGCACAAAGCCAGGGATATGAAAATGAATTAAGTAGGTGTTTTTGTCCTTGGGGTAATGCAGAGACTGGGAAGAATAATGGAGTTATAAACAAATAATATGGAACATTCTGATTTTGGAGTTTTGATAAAAATAATTATGAATGCTATCTAATGGGCCTAGACAGAGAACATCAATAGTGACAGAGGTTGGCGGGGATTAGGAATGAAAATGAAGAATTAGGGGAGGAGGGATTTTGAATGACTTGGAGCAGGAAGTTGCTGGGCATTGAGAGATGATCCATAGATACCACTGCAGGGGAACAAGAGGTAATACGATGCATTTGTAAGAGTGATTCGCAGAGTGTGTCTCTGGACCAGCGGCATCAACATCACCCGGAACTTGCTAGAAATGCAAACTATGCCCCACCCCATAGCTACAGGATCAGGAATTCTGGAGGCAGGGCCCAGCAGTCTGATTGTGATGGATGCTATGGTTTGAGAACCACTAGCTTTAGAGGATGGGGTTTCAAACTTGACATCAGAATCATCTGGGAGTTTAAAAATATGATGCTTGGACCCCATCCCAGAGAGTATGATTTATTTGGTCTGAGGAAATTGAAACTTTGAGGGATTGAATGATTTCCTTCAAGGTCACGTAGTTAATAGGTAGGAATTAATGCCTAGGTCAGCCTGATACCAAGGCCCATGTTTATCCATTTTGTTGCCTAGGCTTGTCAAACTGTGCAAGAGCAGAGGTTGACCAGCCTTTCTCTTGGGCACCTGGGATCACTGTAAGAGACCTCTTATTGTTTACTTCTGCTCCCTCAAAGGAAAGTACCCTTAAACAATAATGATACTTGTGGATGTGACTTTAATACGTCAAGAATAAGAAATGAATATATCTTAGCTATGTTTATGTTACTTTAAAAATACATTTGTTTGTAAACGCATGAACTCTCTAGATTACTACAATATACCCCTATTTTCAGCAAATCTAATATACAGAAATTTCACATAGAACTGAAAAATAGAATTACCCTCCAACAGGGCAATATTTTCAATGTACTAAAGGATTCAAGGCCAGCTTTCAAGGTTCTCAAGTACAGTGCTTACCCAGATATTCTTTGTGTACTACTCGTGGCCCTTGGGATTTTTAGTGGTATGCAAATGAATATTTGCATGCATAATAGCTATGCATGATTTAATGGCTTTTTCTAAGCGAATATACTATCTGATCTCCCTGCTAGGTGCTTTACATGGATTAATCTGCATCTCACTTAATCTGCACAACCTGCTATGAGATACGTAACATGACCATACTTGTCTTACAGATAAGGAAACTGAGTCTTAGGAAGATCAAACTAACCTCCATGAGCTGTGTGGACTTGGATGCAGTAAATTCAGTATTTAATTCAGACAGTCTAGAAACAGAGCACAGCTTTAAACTATTTTGAACTCAATGTCACCCTAAGTATCTGAGCATCCACAGCCCTCTTTTCAGAAAGCAGCTACAAGATTATTTCTTTCTTATCGATTGCCACTATTAGCTAGCTACAGGCTGGGCACTGGGAAACTCAGTGATCTAGGAGGTGGCTTGGATCAAGGACACTGTCTCACTGAGTTCTGCCTAACTGACCCAACTGGATACTTTCTTTCAAAGAACTCTGAAATATATTTATCAGTAGATTGCTTAGAAACTTGAAGAGACCCAGAGAAACAGAAATCCATCCTACTGCTGCAGAGATGGTTTTGTTTACCTACCTCTGGGTGTTTTCTTACAAAAACTCCCATCACTCAGGGTAAACTTGCCATATTCCCTTTCCTTGTCATCTCAAAGAGCCTGACTAATGTAATCTCAGGAGAATCCAGTAGAGTTATGTATCCGGGTGTGGAAAATTTAAAATTTAGCCCTGAACCTCTCTCTGAGTCAGAGACGATTTTATCAGCCTGGAGATGTGAACTAAGACTCCACCTGCTCTTCGAGTTGAGTTATTTTTATTGATACCTGAAATAGTGAAAGGGAAGATGTGAGTTCTTGACCCAGTTTTCCTACCAGGCTGCAAAAGGTCTCTTAGGCACATTTAATTTCCACTTCTGTTGAAGCTTTGAGTGACCCTGGCATTCAGCATCTATTTCTCTACAACACATTTGAGAAACTGTGGAATCAACAGGATTGCAGAAGAGCAGAGGTCCATACCTACGAAGCTTTTATTAGAAACAGATAATTTACAAATATCGTTCTGTCATGTAAGTATTTTAGGCTAAACTATGATTCTTGATAAAGACAGATTTATGATTTTTTTTTAGCTAGCATATATTTTCTTTCTAGTTGAGATTTCTATTTCAAACCTAGGTAACAGTTCACCTATTGTGCCTGGTGTGTAAACAGTTGAATCTCTCCTCTGCTCAAATACCTGGAATCATAATTTCCTTCTTTAAAACCTGGCCATAGGCAAAAACGTTGATTAATACATTCTCATTCAGCATGCCAAGTCAGGATCTGAGAATGCAAGACAGGGTCTTTGTTTGATTATCACGGTATTGCACGGAAGTGTAATATAACTTCAAACTAACTCCTTTTAAAAGTCAAATGTTTTATTCTTCTATGTTATTAACCTAACTATCCAAGTCATTAGATTTTTATTATAATAGTACTTAGAATAATTGGCGGGACATCTGCAACTCTTTGCCATCCGTGCAACCTGCTTTGACACCACTATGTTAACCGCTGAATACTTTATGTGGTAATTATATGAACAAATGTAAGTACTGTTTTCATAATGTACCTCCATAGAGAATATTATCCAAAACAATATAGCCTGAGTCCACAATTATATAACATTCCTCTCCGTGGAGATGATGTCACAGAGTCCCGTGAAGGTCAGAGACTTGAGAAATAGCCTTTTAAAGAGTTCTTAGACTCTAAGTTGTTACCGGAAAGAACTCAAATAGTTCTATTATTCCATAAATCTCAAGATAAACCCAACAAGGATGTTTTGATCAAAATTCAATCAATTGCTTTGCTGAACAATTTTAGGTTACTGTTAGATTAGTACTTCCATAGGAGAAGATAGAAGTGTTGATTTTTATTTGTGGTTTTGTTTTTAAAGATGGACCTACTGCACGGAAATGAGCTCGTTTTAGCACAAGAGGCCTGTGTCCACACCTGTATCCTATAGTTAAGCAGTCTCTGGGCTGTGCAAGCAGATTGCTGCTCCTGCTTTAATAATTTGCTTTGTCAAAAAGTCTTATTCTCTATTTACTTTTCTTCTTGTTGTGGGTCATTTAAACATCTGTTCTTAGGACACGGGAGTCTTCCAGATGGATATGTGTTTGTCACTGTCAGAAAAGTCTAATTTTATAAATAAAGGAAGTAGCATAATGGCCAAAGTGTTTTTTATTCCTTTCTACTCCCTGGTATTAATGAGAAAATTCCTCTGGAATGAATGCCATCTCTATATTAAAGCTAACCAACATCAGTCCTCCCTTTTTTATAACGTGACCGACCTTACTACAATCAGGCCAATTGTTGTTAACCTGTCAGAACACATTCCATTGTTCCTCCAACTAGGGATACACTTCTTTTCCTTGCAATACATGTAAAGTCCATTCAAGACTGCTTTAGTCATTCCATAAAGACATTTTACTGAGGGCAGTGCATTCACAATAGACAGAACAAGGACTTTGGTGCCAGATAGTTCCATGGTTGACTCCTGGATTCACTACTGACTAAATGAAAACCATTGGATGAATTACTTACTCTTTCTGAATTCCAATTTTCTCATCTGTAACAGAAGTTATGTCTATCTCACAGAGTTTTGTAAAGATCAGATGAAACGGAATTTTCTTGGCACTCAATACACTGTAGATACCTCTAATATACCTATATATGATTATTTTTTTCTTAAGCAAAGGGGAATTTATTGGTATCGAGTTTGCTCATGCCCATGATCGAAATATCCAAATTATTATACAAGGTTTGTTTGTAACCTACACTGGTCCTCTACCACTCTTGCCTATGCTCCTGCTGCAGATAACCACTTTCAATTCTTATTTCCCAATCTCTTAAAATTCTCCTTTTGTAACCTGTTAATCCTATGGTTTCAGGTATTAACTATTGGTGTGGAAGATGAGGATGAAGCTTGCCTTTATGTTGCCTCATTATCCTCAATACTCTCTGTCTCTCTTCCTATGATGCCTTTCTGTTTTCATAGTTGTATCATAATTTTAGTTAGATCAGTACTGAGGACTTACATCATTATGACTATGTAAACACTAATCACAGGTGATGAGACTTAAGATATACCATAATTGCTTTTCCTTTCAAGAAAGAGTTGATGAATGTCTTAACATTTTGGGTTTAGCTTTATGTATACTTATTACAATTCAAGCCTTAATGTCCATAAAATGTCCAAGTGACATGTTCATATTTTTAAAGAAATCTCTCTTGGTGCTTTCTGACCTGCTTAAATCGGGGCAAGTTGTCCTCTGAACCTGATGCACAACCACACATATCCCTCTGATCTCCACTTCCACCGTCGTCCTAAATATTTCCTCTGCTCCTTTCCTGTGCTGATCTTCCATTTTCTGTACCACATGTCTTTTTATTTTCTTTTGGTAGAGCACACTTTCCAGTAATTTTCTAAGCATGGGTTCATGAAGGTAACCGTTGACACTTAAATGTCTGATAAATTTTGTATTCCAACCTCACACTAGTTGACAGTTTCACAGGTGAAGAATTTTAGGTTGGAAAAATTTTCTTTTTAGGAAATGGACTTAGTGCTAGTCTATGCTAAATAAAGTTGAGATGACAGAAATGCTTTTATGTAACATGGGAGAAGGAATCCAAACTCACAGAGAGATAAGAATGTTGGAGTAATTTATGTTCACTGGTCCCAAGAGAGCCAGAAGGCATTACCTTCATTCAGCGATTAGATATAAATTCGCGAGACGAGCACACCAATCTCTGAAAACACCGTAGATGATATTCTCTGGGGATGTAGCTAGGGATGTGCATGTCCGATATTGTCATTGGAATGGGTTCCCTGATTTTAGTGCAGATGTTGACATTCCATGGGAGTGGGGGCCAAACAGCATTAACTATATGCCAGAGGCAAGGGGAATGTACTCTATTAGCTGGTCAGGCCTACAGTAATCTTTGATGTTGGCTAAGCGATCCTAGAGTCCTGAGATCAAATAGATGGTCAGGGCACTGAAATCCCACTTAATCTTTAGTAAAACAATATAAGCCCTAGTTTGCTGAGTAGAAGGCTGACTTTCAGCCTTGAGTCATGTCACGGAGCCAGAGCTCCCTAAATAAAGGAGATGGGTACCCTTGAAAAATATCCTGTGTCAATATCATGCACACGTATTTAAATCTTCCTTCTAGCCTTCCACAGAAAGATCTGTGACTATTATGCACCTAGGAAAGGAAAATATCCAGGCCTTTGGAGGGTTATTGGATGTAGACTGAGCCCAAAACCAATTCCTGGGAACCAAAATGTCGCTGTGATCACAGGTTAGGTGGATGTCAGAGGGTAAATGAAATTTTGTTCAAAGACCATTTCATTTTGGGGGCATTGAGTCCCCAAGCCTGTGTTGTGATTGCTTCCTTAGCTTCTGTGTGGATAATTTGAAGCAATGTATTCAGAAACTAACAGATTCCCCAATCTTTCCCTGACATAGTCTGTTAAGACTACTACAGTGAGGATAGCAAAGAAGAAGCTTCTGGAGTATGCCCCTAAAAAAAAGATAATTCAAAAGTAATGCCACACATGGACTTATATACACTACCAAATGTCAAATAGATAGCTAGTGGGAAGCAGCCGCATAGCACAGGGAGATCAGCTCGGTGCTTTGTGACCACCTAGAGGGGTGGGATAGGGAGGGTGGGAGGGAGACACAAGAGGGAGGAGATATGCGGATGTATGTGTATGTATAGCTGATTCACTTTGTTATAAAGCAGAAACTAACACGCCATTGTAAAGCAATTATACTCCAATAAAGATGTTAAAAAAAAAAAAAGTAATGCCACATCACTGAGGGGCTTTCACAAATGAGAGCCATCGTCAAGAACTGAACAGCCAAACAGTGATGATTTCTAGGATATCCCCATTAAACTTACCTGTTTGGTTTGTGCAGAAGACAGATGGGTAGCTTTTAGGGAATGATAATGAATTGTAAAATTTGTAAGCATCTCATGACTCCACTTGGCTACTATTTTATATGGTTCTTTTTAGTGGGGCAAATTAACACATACCTGGAAGTTGGTTTGCTTTGTAGCTATCGATCTCACTAGAAGAAATTTGCTTTCACTTGATAAACATAAACCTTCGCCTTTATCTTTGTCAATCCTCTAACTCTAAGACATAATTTAATCCTCAGGGATTTTTATCATCTCTTCATCTTTTGGTATATAAGGTTTGTATATTACATCAATCATGCTGCTAGGGCCATGTAGTAGTAGCAAAATAAATGTTTTGGTAATACCTACCTTTGAAAGAGGATGGAAGATATATCACATAAAATTCAGGGATCTGTTACCTAAAATTGGGGGGGTCCGGTGATCTGAAGCTTGATGATATAGCTCCTTCAAAACAGAAGTCTACAAGGAGTCCTCTGTATCTTATACTAATAAGGAAAAGATGCAATCGTTTGTGGACTTGTTTGGATTTTGGATTAATATATAACACATGTGGATATGTGGCTCTGACATGTTTATCAAGTGGATTGCTTACAAAACTGTTTACAAATAGTGGGGCCAGAGCAAGAAAAGGCATTCCAGCAGATCAAGGCTGCAGTACAAGCTGTTCTCCCTCTTGGCTCTCATGAAGCAGTAGATTCAACGGGGCTTGCAGTGTCTTTGGCAGACTGACATGCCGTGTAAAGCAAGTACAAGCCCAAATAAGAGAACTATGATAGAGGCCACTAACGTTCTATTGCAAAGTCTTGTCTTCTTCAGTTAACTGTTCTTAACTTGTTACTGGTCTAAGGTAGAGACTGCAAGCAGGTGACTGCAACCTGAACTCCTAAAATGAACTGTTTCTATCTTGTTTTCCAAACATAAAGTCAGGTGTGCTGAATGGTTCTCCATCAACAAATTGAAGAGGTAAACACAAAATGCAGATTTGTCAGATCCTGAGAGCACAAGAAACTTGCACGAGTGACTAATCCTCAGTGCACTTACTCCTATGGCTCTGCTTCTGACCCTCCAGAATGGCCTTGAACAGGTGTTCTTATGAACAGTTGACTTAAGGGGAGGGGAAATTTGGGTCTGCTTTAGAGATGTTAAATTGCTGGCACCAGATGGCAGAGGACTAGTTTCCTGTACAATCCATTCTTTCAAGGTCAGTATTGAAGAGAAAGGAAAAGTCTCTTGATGAGAAGAACTACCAACTTACACCAATTCATGCATCGTGGCTGATGATCAGATTGAACAGTCTGGGATTTAGAAAGAGTAAGACAGGAGGACTAGTGACAAATTGGTTTGGGGAAAAGAAATGTGAATGAGCTTCTTGGAATGGGTCCAAATTATGAGAACATTTATGCTGTGGGTGAAAACTCCCCAGAAGGACCCTTCTGTGGAGGAGGCTTTCAATAATTGGTTAGATAAGATTACCCTATGGATTCAGTCATAGCTTTCCTCACCCAGTCAGTGCTTGTTTAATGGGCTCATGAATGAAGTGGTCATAATAACAGATACTGAGGTCATTTGTGGACTTGCCACAAATTTATAGAATTCCTCCAACTGCAGCGGATCTGATTACTACTACAGCTGGGAGCCCAGCCTGTCGAAACAACAATAAAACTTGAGTCCCTGATATGTTATCATATTCTGGAGAGACTAACCTATCTTTGGCAAGTTGATGAACTGTTTTGAAGAGTGTTCTAAAATATGCCTGGAAAAATAATTTGGGAAAATATTAAGCTAAGCCAGAATTCAAAACTTAATTTTGATTTAATAGAGATTCCATAATTACATTAATTTCTTCCCTACCAGGTACAGTCTTGATTTTGTCTAAGTGATTCAGAAAACATCAAGGTGTGGAAAATACTGTTCAGAGTGGTATGAGGCCAATTAGGAGAAAAATGACCTAAATTTAGACATAGTACATTATAACTTGTGTTACCCAGAGGGGGAAAATAATTTTATATTCATTTAAAATCATTTGGCTATTTTTTGTTGTATTATACCCATATTGCTTTTAATTTTAATTAATTTGATATTATCATTGAACTCAAAGTCCACTTATTAATGCCATTCTTTTTCTTTAAACTTCTCTGTCAATAATTATGATCTTTAAAAAATGATGCGTAACTTCAAAGTGAATGTCTCTTATTACTGACAGTGAGATGTGGGCTAGCAGATTTCCTTGCAAAAAAGTGTCTCTCCCTTTAAAGTTGGAGGAAAACTTGCTAGCTTCTCAGCTGTTGGAAACACATATTGAATAACTTTTCTGTAGCTGCATTTTCAATGAATAAACATCAAGAGCTTATAGAAATTAAATTTCAGAAATAATTATTGCATAGTAGTTTAAAAATTGTTATTAATATTTGTTAGAAATGTTGAAATAAATTTATTTAAATTTATTAAAAACCACTTAATGAGAAAGGGATGAGAAAAAAATTTAGGAAAAATCTTAATTTTAATATGAATGGATTGATGATGATTTATAATTCTTATATACCGGAACAATCTTCCTATTGTCCTTTTTCTTGCACTTTTTCCATAGATGAAATGGGAAGAGTTATGTTTCTTCTTAATGATACAATACTTGAGAACTACTTTTGTTACATATAGATAAAACTTCTTAGCTGTGCTTTAAAAAACAGTGAAACCAGCCAGTATTTATGATTTGTCTACTAGGTGAATGTCTCCATATGGGGCTAACATTAAAATAATCATACTTTATGCTGTGAAAAAATTCTTGAGGTAACTGAGTAAATGAGATTTAAAAACATGTAGTTTAATAACATTTAAATAGTTGTTTAGAGAGTGTAGAGAAGATGTCAAAGAGAGTCTATATATATATATCAATTTTTAAAATCCAACGATTGCTATAGGAATTCAGAGAAGGGACAGATCACTTCAGACAGGCTTGGTCTGGAGTGGTGCCACTTTTCAATGGGAAATCTATCTGGTTCTGAATGTGTTTTTCTGGGCTAGGATGGATAAACAAGCAGATAGTTACAGGCTAAGTTTTAAACTTTCTTGTCTGAAAATATGCATAGCTTTGACACTTCATTTTTTAAATATCAGTGTTAACTAGAAATGTAAAATAGGCAGTCAGATATGAAAAGTACTAGGATTTCAGTTGCCATCAATTCAAAGAAAGAGGTGAGATCTGAGTTGTTTAGAATGTGAGAGAAGATTTGACTCTATAGAGAAGAAGATCTCTATAGAGCATTTTGGGCATGTGTAACAGAAAAGATCCGGGGATGCCTACAGTGAAGGGAGTAAATATGCTGGCTGAAGCAGAGGCAGCATAAAGGAAGTAGTTGGCAATAAGGCCAGGAACTTGGGATGTTGGTTGAGGCCAAAGATGAAAGACTTCGAAAACCAAGATCAATTTAAACTATGGGAGTGAAGGATTGTGGATCAGATTTGGAAGAAATCGATGACATAGAAGAAAAATAAAAAGATAATAAAGAGTGACATTTTCTCACAGCTTCCTGACAGATGTACACCACTCCACGACGCATCACTCTGTAGAACCTCCATCCCAGCTGAACTTACAAGGCTTGTCACTGAAATATAACCATCCAAACCCAGTTTCTTGTAGAGGTAAACATAATGTATGAATTGGTAAACTGCTACGTGTGTGAGTTTTTCCTATTATAATGATTCATAGATGTCTGGAATGTCAACACCAGATGTTCCTTGCATTTGAAAAGAAAATACAGAGGCATTCAAGAAGGGTAATCAGTTCAGACATATCTCTCACTTACACCTTAGTGTGAATGATTTCTCTAAGAACTTTTCCCAAAGAGTAAGATCAGATGGTATGGCAGAGAAGGCATGGGACAAAGAGACGTAGATATAGCAGCTTCATGTCAGTTCAATCTTCTACTAATTGCATGTGGGTGAAGACATGAGAAGGGATGCTAGTGTGGGGGAATGAAATATAAAAGACTGTTCTGGCCCCAACCGTACTCCCTCAGTTTTGTCCAGAGCCAGCTGATTACCTCTCTGCTTTCCCAAAATTGCCTTGTTGGACAGCTATTCTTATTTTCACAAATATAATTGGTTGACTGAGTTCAGCATTAAACCTATCAGACATGCGCTCCCTGAAATGGAGGTCTTGGAGAATTGCCAGAAAGATGAAGAAAAGTTTTTATTTTATTACTGTATTTTCTCTTTCATTTAGTCATCTTTATATAAGGAGAGTCATTCCCTTTCCAGTTCCCTGGTCTAAAAGTCACTTTCAAAGTGTAGTCTCTTGAGGGCTTTACTGTACATTATGAATATAATCTTGAATTCTATTTATAGACTGACCTTGCTTTTCACTAGGAAAACGAGGCATCTCATTTCCAATATGCTTTCCTTGGATAGAATAGAGAGCAAGCAGAGATTTATGTGTGAGTTCTGAAACCTCTTAACCAAAGATATTTGGAACATTCACTTTTGATATATCAGTGTTATCTGGAAATATAAAATGGGCATCAAGATGTTGAAGTACAAGGATTTCAATTATTATCAATTTAAAAATACAGCTCTTCGTCAAGGTCTGGGATGATTTATGGTAACTATTTAAGAGAAAATTACACATGGTCTTATTTTGTTGGTTCCTCATTGTTATGAATTTGATTTTGCCCATGTTTGGTCAAGTTGATAAGTTTCGGAGAATTCTTCAACATTCCAGGCTTATTGTTTGCTAGGGGCCTGTCAAGTCACTGAGCACATAAGGCTGCTCATGGCAAACTGTTTGCTTCATTATTTAGCATCATATTCTCAAACGGACCAGAAGGACTAGCTGGAGAACACAAGGTATTTGGCGGATATTTCAACCAGCATCGTTAGTTATATGTGAAAAACAAGGATAAAAGCTTCCCTGGGTATAGGATGATCAGCAATGAGGTCGTTAAGCTGATACAGGTATGATTTAAGTAGGGCCTGAATGAAATGCTTTATCAGATTTCCACAGCCCCGATAATGCAGCATAAAAATAATAAGTATTTATTCAGCCTACAAGCCTGCAAGTCAATGATTTAGTCTTGGCTCTGCTGGGCAGTTCTTGTTTTGACTGGGCTCTTTCACATGGCTGGCTATCAGCTGGAGTGATGGAGCTACCCACTGGGTTACCCCTGTCTGTTATACTCCAACAGGCTAGCCTGGGCAGGTTTTCATGGCAAAGGCAGAGGAGTGAGAGTAGAACAAGAAAATGCACATGGCCCCTTGAGGTCAAGGCTCAGAACTAGCATACTATTCACTTCTATATATTACATTTAGGTCACAAAGCTAGCCCACATTCAAGGAATAAGGAGATAGACTCCTCTTAATGGGAGAAGTTGTAAAGTGGTGAAGAATTGGACCATTAATGCAATAAATCTACCACCAAACGCTGAATTCCAAGGTCTGAATACTTCACCCCTAAGCTACTGTGTAGCTATGGGTTGATCTAGATGATGCTGAACTAGGATATCCAGGCCAGACTGGCCTAAGGAAATGAGATTTGATTGCACATTATTCTCAGTACAGAGTACATAAACAGGTACCTCTTTTAGATTTACAATAGTAATAGATAATAACCAGAGATTTATGTTTATACTATCATGAATATGAGAATGACATGGACTGAATGCTTGTGTTTCTCCCCACATTCTAAGAATTGGTAGGGAGAAAATGAAGTGAATGTTGCAATACCTAAAAATGTGGAAGCAACTTTGAAATTAAGAACAGGTGTTGCCCACCTCGCATCTCTGGCTCCGCTCTTGAGCTCCGGGGCCACACACCTGACTGCCCCAGGTAAGGCTCTGGCAGGCCAGGTGGCATCTCTGGAGTGTGCAGGTGACAAACGTTGGTTGTGTCTGTACTGCTGTCTCTGCAGGAGCACAGAGTGCACAAGCTGTGGGGACATGGTTGCCTCAACCAAAATTTCAAAGGATGCAAGTCAGAGCCACTGGGCACTGGATCTCACCCCAAAATTGTGGACAAAGACCTTAGTTTTGGGGGAAGATCCAAGCAGAGAGCCAGGATGGGTCTTTTCAGCCAAGCTGTGGGGACATGGCTGCCCAGAGTCTTGGCGACCAGTCTTTGCCTGGCAGAACTACAGGGGCAGGACCCTTGGCCCAGTGGACCTGGAGGGCAGATTATTGGGCCAAAGAGAATTGTTCTTGAGCCTTAAGAACTAATGGAACTTGCTCCACTGGATTTTGGGCTTGCTTGGTACAGTCACTCCTTTCTTATTTCCTAATACTCCCTTTTGGAATGGGAATGCCTGTCCTATGCCTGTTCTACCATTGTGTTTTGGAAGCAGGTAACTTGTTTGATTTCCCAGGTTCACTGCGAGAGCAATTTGCCTCAAGATGAATCATATCTTGAGTCGTACCCATCTGATTTAGATGATGTTTAGATAAGACTTTGGGCATAGATTTTTAAAGTTAATGCTGGAATGATTTAAGACTTTTGGGGCTATTAAGATGGAATGACTATATTGCGCATGCATGAATTTGGTGGGGTGGGGAGGGGTCAGTGGCAGAATGCTATGAACTGAATGTTTGTGTCCTCCCCAAATTTATATGTTGAAACCTAACTCTCAATGTGACTGACATGTTTACAGGTGGGGTCTTTGGGAGGTGATTAGGTCATGAAGGTGGAGCTCTCATGAATGGGATTAGTGACCTTATGAAACAGACTCCAGAGAGCTTCCTTATTTCTTTCACCACTTGAGGACACAGCAAAAAGATGGAACCAGCTTCTATGAACCAAGAAGGTGGCTTTCACGAGACTCCGAATCTGCTGGTGCTTTTATTTTTGACTTCCCAGCCCCCAGAAACATGAAAAAGAAATATTTGTTGTTTATAAGCGACCTAGTCTAAGGTATTTTGTTACAGCAGCTTGAACTAAGAAAGAGTAATAGATATTTATTAAAAGTATTTAAAATTGAGCATCATGAACATACGTTGATCTTTTCAAATGGTCTTGTTAAAAGGAAAAGAAATTGAAAATTGGACTTTCAGGGAAGAGGATCTTCTGGAATGTATAATTATATTACTTTCAAGTAGTGCTTTCTAATCACCACCCTGGTCAGAAATGCTTTATGTCCTCCGTTGTATTGGTAAAGATGACCAATATCAATCATTTTCAAAAGGTTTTTATTGGGATTGTAATGTCAGTCTTTTGAGAGATTAATTTTTTGAAAGTATTTATGGATATCTTTTGTGCACTAAACAGTACTAGGCACCGAGTTTATAAAGTGAGAAGACAGGGAGGGGACCTCTCAGTGACACAAATCAACAAAATGCTGGTTATTTCCATCGGATATGCTGTTTTCCACTCCTCTCCACTTCTGTGAACCTGTACTGTCTCCCTGTTAGCATATAGAATATAATCTCATCATAACATGTATAGTGTATAATCTCATCCAGCTCAAGGGCATGTGACCCAGAACAGGCCAATTAATGCCTTTTCCATGTTCTTTTCCATTGGAGCTAGACAGCAAGGTCCCTTGTCACCTTGTCAGGACCAGTTAGGATTCAGACCCAGAACTTTCAGTGTGTGATCTCTGCCTCACAGAGAGAGCTGTCTGCAGAAGGAGAGAATGGAACCTATGCTCAAAATGAAGCAGAGATGAGAATGCTGGGAAGGAATGTCATGACAAACTTTGAGTTTCTGGATCCAAGTGATGTTGAGACCAGCCCCACCTCTTGCTTTTGTTTTGTTTGGTTACACCAGCCAAAGAATTTCCCTTTTTCAATGAAGACAGTTTGAGTTGACTTTCTTTTGCTGCAAACTAAAAGGTCTTGACCAATCACGGGAGCTAACGTTCAGTATAATATTTATTACCGTAGAATGAAAGAAAGAATATCACCTCCTAATAGGACAAGGTCTAGCAGAATGTATGATGATGATGATGGTGATAAGAAAAAGAATAAGAAAGAGCAGGAAAAAGAGGAGGAAAAGGAGGAAGAAAACATTAATAAAAATCTAGCTGACATCTATTGATTTTCTAATTTTTATTAGGCTTTGTACTAAATATGTTACTTGTATTAGCTCATTTAATCTTACAATAACCCTATGAGATGTGTGCTATTTTTATCTCAAGTTTATAGATGATAACATTGACAAAGATGTTAAGTAGTCTTCTCAAAGCCACATGACTAAGAGAGTCAGAGAGACAGAGGCAGAGTCAATATCCACTTTAGTAGGCTCTCAAGTGACATTTGGTGATGGAAAGAAAGAATGAAAGCTACGTGAACATAAATAATTATACTGCAATGTGATAGAGGTTTAATCTTTAAAACATTACTATAAAGAAGATACTATTATTAACCTCATTTCATCCACGTGGAAATTGAGGTTTAGACAGTGTAGTGGGTCTTCCTAGGCCATCGCTTAGCTAGAAAGTGGTGGAGCTGGGACTATACCCAAGCTGACTTTAAAGTACCCTTGGATATTTTTGTATAAGGTGAGATCCTAAGTAGGAGACCACCTTTATTTTATTTTATTTTTTTACGTCTTTATTGGAGCATAACTGTTTTACAGTGTTGAGTTAGTTTCTGCTGTACAACAAAGTGAATCAGCTGTATGTATACATATATCCCCATAGCCCCTCCCTCTTGCATCTCCCTCCCACCCTCCCTATCCCACCCCTCTAGATGGACACAAAGCACCGAGCTGATCTCCCTGTGCTATGCAGCTGCTTCCCACTAGCTATCTATTTGACATTTGGTAGTGTATATATGTCAATGCCACTCTCTCACCTCGTCCCAGCTTACCCTTCCCACATCCTCCATGTCAAGTCCATTCTCTATGCCTGCATCTTTATTCCTGTCCTGCCACTAAGTTCATCAGAACCATTTTTTTTTAGATTCCATATATGTGTTAGCATACGGTATTTGTTTTTCTCTTTCTGACTTACTTCACTCTGGATGACAGACTCTAGGTCCATCCACCTCACTACAAATAACTCAATTTCATTTCTTTTTATGGCTGAGTAATATTCCATTGTATATATGGGCCACATCCACCTTTAAATGAGACTTTAAAACATTTTGGTGCTTTATCCATTTTTGGATCTTTCTTCCTACAATTTTCCTGTAACTATTTCTTTAAGTTTTGTGTTGTTAACATACTTATATATTACATCCTTTTCAGATGTATTATTTCTATCTTTTTGCAGGATCTTCATTAAAATCAGAGCATTCAAACACAATAATAGACAGTCCTTCTCATTTTAAACCAAATCTCATACACATTTCCACAAAAACCTTTTGAAAATTATTGTTGTTGGTCACCTTTACCAATACAATGAGGGCATAAGGCATTTTGACCAGTGTGATGATTAGAAAGCGCTACTTGAAACAAATATAATTATACATTCCAGAAGGTGCTCTTCCCCAAAAGTCCATGTGCATCTTTCAATTTCAAGTAAATAAATCTATGTAGCAAAGAAGGCAATCTAAAAATGAAGTCCATCCCCCATCTGATTTGCTAGCTGCTACTTCTTTCACTGAGTCATACATTTTCTTACTACATTTCTGTGGATAAATGGTCAAGAACATATCTCTGTGGATGGCATATTTTAGCTATCCATTTTTCAGTTCTTCCTTAGCTTAGGTACTGTTCTATGCTAACTTCACATCAGTTCATTAAGTTCTTTGGTGAATTCTAACACTGCAGTACTCTTTGAATACAAAAAGTGGTTGTCTTTAGCCAATATTTCATTTCTAATACAATATGTAAACAATCTTCATTTTTGGCTTTTGAACAGTGCTGTTACAAATTGCAGCTTGTATTTCTGATTCTTTTCCCCAAATAAATCTTTGAAAATAAATCAGTGTGCTATTTCCCAAACTTACATCATACAACCCTGACATTTGAAAAGTTTCAACAATGTGTCTTGGAAATATTTCCATGTCTTTTTAGTCAAAGTTTCATAACTTAATCCCTATATGGGCAATTTCTGACTTCTTTGCATCTTTTCCTGATTATAACTCTACCAAAAAAGCTTTTAAGGGTCTTTGGCCTGTTTTTTTTTATATCAAATAAGAGAAAGAAGCAAACATGCTCTCACACGTAAAAATGTAAATACACTCTAGAATACTTTGATCGTGTCTGCCTAAGGATCTTTCTTCTTCTCTTCAGGGTGTTCTGGGAAGTTGTTGGATATCCGATAACACCAGATAGAGCTTTATCTTCCTCTTTTTCATGACTGCATTTCCCTCCTTTCCCTATTAAGCATTAAATCCTCTACTTTCAGGAATTTCTAATTCTCCCTCTTTTCAAATCTATAATTGCTATAATTTGGGAACGCTGGTTTTTGCTCTCTTTTGACTCCGTTCCATGTTTTGCTCCTCTTACCTTTCTTCATCCAGATCTTTAGTGCCAACGCTTTTTCCTGATTTGCCTACTTATGCCCACTCTTCTGTCATTACTGTAGGGGCTTTCTCGTTCATTCCTTCCTTGGTATTTTTCTATAGAATCATCATAGCATAGATTTGAAATACAAAGTAATTATTATTCTCATATTAGGCATTATTTGTAAAGAAACCGAAGGATAGTTACCTGAGTATGTCACCGAAAATGAATGACAGACCCAGGTTCAGAGGTTAGAGTTCAGACCCAGGTTCAGAGGTTAGAGTTCAGACCCAGGTTCAGAGGTTAGAGTTCAGGCTCAACTCTTAGTCCAAGGCTATCCCATCTAGACTGCTGTTTCTCATTTTAGGAGAGTGTGAACATGACATTTTGAGCCCCAATTTTAATTTATTTTACCTTTATATAAATTCACAACGGTAACCTCCAACCTCATATTTAGTAAGATGTTAAATTTTTTTTTTCAGGGCTTCCCATTTTAAGTAGCGTTTCCCACAGGATGCTTATCTGAAGGCCAAAAAAAAAAAAAAAGTGATGTGCACTGGATCAGACCTGCTTGACTCAGCAAATTTCTGCAAATTAGACAGATGATGTGCATAACCTCAAAGTATCTTTTTTAAGAAGTAGCATACCACAACCGATTATTAGTCCTCAGAAGAACAATCATCCTAGGCATCAAATTGCTTCCAATTTGATGCATTTTATCCTTTCACTGATCAGACTGTTCTCTTTTTTTTTTCTGGAAAAAAATAAATTCTGGAAAGATTTCTTCTGATGCTGAAGAAATCTTGAAGGCTTATCATTGGACTTTGATGGAATTAGAAGCCCCTGATTTGTTCAGAAAACCTCAGACAAGTTTAAAAATAGTACATATTTAGTTAGTAAAACTAACCGAGGAAAAGAGCATATGGTTATATTAGTTAGTGGGTTCTATGAATAGCATTCACGTATAACTCTTTTTCACTTAACAAGGAGTTGTAATTTCTGTACCTGCAGACACATGCTGAACCAGGCTTATTTTGAGCAGTATGTTTCCCCTTTTGTAGAATATAGTGTCACATGAAACCATGGGGGAAAAAAACAGAATCGATTTATAATTTCAATCAGCTAATTCTTTAACATATTCCTGATGTTTGATTTCCAAAAAGTTGTTAAGCTGTCTGGACAGAATACAATTATTGATCACCTATATTTTGGGGGTTGACTTTCTTGTTTTAACCAAAAAAAATGTGATTCTCCCTTTTCCCTTGAGCCATTGCAAGAAAGGTACCATTGCAAGTGTAAAGGAGGACCTTTTTCAAATTAATTTTTGCTCTTTATTTGACTATGCTCAAATTGACATGTAATTTGCGTGAGGCTGTGAAATCGTGGACATTGGAAAAAACTTTCCTGCGTTACTGAAAGAAATCCAGGTTGCTGGCTTTTCCCTGTCACATAGCCCTTTCAGCACCATTAACCCCTTTTTCCTTTTCTGAGGTGTTTCAGTTCCAGCGTACCTCATTTGGTTCAAGTACAAAAATTAAATGGGCTTTTTAGCTAGTCTAGCTAAACGTTCCAGCTAATCACTCAGCAACTAATTCTTCTATGATCTTGGCAAAAATTTCAAGTAAGAGAATCATACATTCTAGGTCATTCTTGTGGTCCCATGTTTCTAGCATAGATGAATAGCAGCGGACTTTTTCCAAAGGACAGATCTGGGTTTAAATCCCATTTCCAGTACTTACAAATTAGGTAGCTTTAGGCAAGTGTGGTGGTTAATTTTATGTCAACTTAACTGGGTCATGGGGCACCCATATATTTGGTTAAATACTATTCTGGATGTTTCTGGGAGAGTGTTTTTGGATGAGTTTAACATTCAATTTAATAGACTGAGTAAAGCAGATTGCCTTCTCTAGTGTGGGTGGGCCTCATCCAATCAGTTGAAGGCATGAATAGAACAAAAAGGCTGACCTTCCCCTGAATAAGAAGGAATTTCTCCTGCCTGATTACCTTGGAGCTGAGACTTTTTTTTTTTTTTCTGCTTTCAGACTTGAATAGAAACATTGGCTCTTCCTGGATCTCCAGCCTGCCAGCCTTTGAACTAGAACTATACTGTTGGCTCTCTTGGGTCTCCAGCTGACTGACTACAGATCTTGGGACTCGTCAGCCTGCATAATCATGTGAGCTAATTCCTTATAATAAATCTCCTTCCATATATAATTTATATAGGATATATATATCCTATTGGCTCTGTGTCTCTGGAGAACTCTGACTAATATAGCAGGTTACTCATTCTTTTGCAATGAGTGATTTCATCACATGTGAAATAGGGATAATAACACCCATTTTACAAGGTTGTTGTAAGGTTTCTGAGATCAGGAGGGCAAAGCATGTTGCACAAAATAGGTGTTTATAAAACAGTAACTGTTGTTATTATAATGATTATTTTTCAGAGCACAGATTCTTTCTAATCTTAAAAAATACAGTTATAGTTAGTCCAATTTTTTTCTTCTTTCTAACTTTTTCTTCCACCTGCAGTTAACTTTCTTTTGATTTCTGACTCAGTGCTGTTTATGTTCTGATGCCATCTCTTTCAAAATTCCTGGTTGAATTTTTTTCTTATAAAATTCTTTAACTCAGCATAGAAGCCCATGATCCATTGGTAATACTCTTTTTTTTAAAAAAATTAATTAATTATTTTTGTCTGCATTGGGTCTTTGTTGCTGTGCACGGGCTTTCTCTAGTTGCGGCAAGCAGGGGCTACTTTAGTTGCAGTGAGCGGGCTTCTCATTGCGGTGGCTTCTCTTGTTGTGGAGCATGGGCTCTAGGCGTGCAGACTTCAGTAGCTGTGGCACGGGGGCTCAGTAGTTGTGGGTCGCGGGCTCTGGAGCGCAGGCTCAGTGGTTGTGGCTCATGGGCTTAGTTGCTCTGCAGCATGTAGCATCTTCCCGGACCAGGGCTTGAACCGGTGTCCCCTGCATTGGCAGGCGGATTCTTAACCACTGTGCCACCAGGGAGGCCTCCATTGGTAATACTTTTGATTCTCATTTTCTGGCTCCCCAGTCTCCAACTGCTTTTGACCCTATCACTCAAGATTGAGGCATCTGGCTTTACCTCTGGGTGACACACATTCCTTAGGCCTGGACAGCAAAAGAAGATGTCGTGAGAATGTGGGCCTTTCACGCTTAAAGTCAGGGTCTAGGAGTGTAGTTGGAAGAGGTATTGGGATGGGGGACTTGGGGTCAGATGAATCATGTCAAACACTCAATGTAGTGTTTCCTCTACAAATCCTTCTGAGGTGTGCTCTTTTTCTCCCTGATTTTTCCTTTTTTCCCAGTCCCTGACCACTACTCCCTTAACCCTCCAGATACACATACACTATTTTCTATTCTACCACCTTTCTCTGACTTGCCTTGCTCTGTGTGTATGTGCAGCAATATTGCCCTTACGAGTGGTGTTTGGGTAAGTACCCCTCTTCTTTCATTTCCTTGACTCTAAGGTGGTGCGAGTAACACTTACTCCTGGGATTTGGGGGAAAATTAAATCACACAATGTACACAAACTGTCTTGTATCCTGCCTAGGACACAGTAAGTATACCATAAATTGTAATCAATGCTGTTATGTGACTCAGTTAGAATAGGTTATGAGTTCCAGTGTGAGGATACAGAGGGGGAGATTAGGCCAGAAAGATGGAGGGCAATGCAACCTTATCAAATTAATGTGGGCAAAAAACTATAGTTGAAGTTACTTTTGTATGTTAAAAATGTGTATTGTCTAAGTATATACATATTAGTGGCATATATTATATATTTTAATATATATCAATCTATAGCTATATTAGTATGTATTATTAGTAATATATTAGTAGTAGTATATATATTAGTAGTATATATAGATAAATAGTATATATTTTTATATATACTTTAAGTATATTATATATATTAAATATTATATATTCACTATACTTTAAGTATATTCTATAAGACCAAACCAAGGTCAAAGATTAAACTGTCTGGCCAAATAGAGGCAGCAGGAGAGAAGAAGTACTGGAGATGGTTCGTAGGGACCCAGAAAGTCTAGAAGGAAGCAGAGAGGATTGTAGTCCAGGAATGACAGGAGTATATAACACGGGAAAAGTCCTAAAAGATGACAGGCTGGCAAGCTTGCAAAAAGACTAGATTTTAGATGTTCTCACCACACAAAATCTTTTATGTGACATGACAGAGGTGTTAGCTAATGCCATGGTGGTAATCACTGCAAAATATAAATGTATCAACTCAACACACTGTACACCTTAAACATACCAATGTTATATGTCAATTATATCTCAATTAAAAAAAGAAATTGCTACAGCCAGAGCGGGAAGGACCACGGATGCTCAGGCATCGACTACTTGCCCTCTCCCGTGGTGGCAGCACCCACTTAACGAGGATGGATATGGCTGAATGTTATGTGTGGGGACCAACCAGCTTTTTCTGGATCACACAGCCAGCCAGAGAATTAGAATTTGATCCCAGCACTTCCGAACACCAGCTGCTCTGCAGAGCGAGCTTTTCACCACATTCCACATTCCTCTAACACATGTTTTCTGAGAAATCTTCAGGAAAGAGCAGATACTTGAGCTAGCTTTTGAAAGGCATTCTCAACAAAGGGCCCTGAATGGGAGAGCACGGCAAGTTTAGAGAAGTTAGAGCAGAGAGTGTTTGAGTATAGGCACAAAGCAGACGTGAAAATGGAGCAGGAGCTTTAAAAAAAAAGTACAATTTGAGGTCCCTGAGCTAAGTGGAAATGTTACTCGGGAGTCCTGGAGTTATTGAGGAGATCATTAGAAGATGTGAAGCAGGAGTGACATGATGAGATTTGTGTTTGAACATGTAATGAATGAACTGGAAGGGAATTCAGCTGGAAACTAGATCAATTAAGAAATATTTTAATAAATGATAAGAAATGTCAAGAAGTTCAATGTAGGAAATGTTCGTGATGTTGGAGAGCAGGGGATAACTCTGATAGATACTAAGCACGGTCAGTGTAGGTAAGTGAGGGAGAGGGAGGAGTCGATAAATGAGATACTTAATACAGGAGGAGTGACTTCTGCTACCAGGAGATTCTCCAGTTGGCTTGAGGGCCCTGCTTTATCAGGAGAGTTTTGGCAGGTAATGTGCACCTTGCCAGAACTTAGGCTACTACAAAGATTTCTAGGAGGAATCCATTCATGGCATTCCTACCTTGTGAAGTACAGGGATACACTCAGATCTTATTTAATAGTGAGAGTAGGTTACCTTTGAATTGCACCTTCTCTGAATCACTGTCACATACAGAGTGTTGTTGAGCCCTAAAGCATATTTGGTTCAAATTTATAGTTATACAACAGGTATTTTTTTCTGATACTGAATATGAGGACTTGAAAATATGATGTTAAATAAACAGACCATTCCAGCATATTGTGGCATGTCTATAAGTACCTGTTCAGTTTATGGATTCTGTATATACTCCTTAAAAAAACAGCTCCATCTGCCATGATTCACCCAGGACAGCTAGTTATTTTTGTAGGTGTTGAAATAGATATATATTTAGCTTTGTCTTTGTATGTGTCTATGATTAAATGTTATTGAGTATTAACAAATAAAACCCTTTATGACTTTTTTCCTAAAATCTAATGCAGCATGATATAGAACTTAATACCCCTAATTGCAAACTAACAAGAGCTGCTTTTACAATTACTTCAATGTTTGTATGGTTATGACTCATGAACAAATTACTTTCATGGCTGGGTTGTGTTTATACAAGGCAGGGTGTGAATTTTAAAAATGGATCAACAAGATGGGACAGATTTAGGTGTGGACATATTTATGTAACATGTTTAAATATGGGCATAGAGAAGCAGAAAAACAAATACCTCTTTTGGCATGTTCAGTAGTTAAAGAAGATTTTGTGCACTATTGTATTAATAAACATTTATGGAGATTGAATGAAAATTGGCATCAGGTAGGGTTCTGGCAAAAAGCCCTTTAGTAGAGTCAGTTGAAAGCTAGTGACACGTTAAATCCTTAAGAAAATATGGAATAATGCCACTTGCAAATCCTTCACTTACAACAGATGGAATGCAAGCTCATTCCAAATGGCAGACTACTCAACAGTGGCAAATGAAATTAAACCAATAATGGTAGTATGAATCTGTAAAAAAAGGAAGTAGACATACAACCCAAGAAATTCAAATGGAATATTACTACTGTGTTTCACATCTAGTAATACACCTCACTCACAGGTAATGTTCTAATCTACTTGCGTGATTGTTAGTCATACTGTTTGTCCTGTTCTATGCTGATAGGCCCTTTTGCAAATACAGCCCAGGTATTGTTACGCATTTAACCCAAGTCTGAGTCTGTATCCCTCAGATTTTAAGAACAGACACTATGCCCAATGCAGTCCTTATATACAGTAGTCTCTCTGAAGGGCTGACAAGGTCTGAAATAACTCTCCCCAGAACAAGGGTTAAAAACCTGAATCTTCTCTATGGTTCTGAAAACATTCCATGTTTTTCCTAACCAACTCTGCCCACGGGTAACGCCAGCCTGCTTATAGGCAATCTCTGAGCAAGTTCAGAATTGTGCAGTAAATAGTACACTATGCATTACCATTTATACTACAGCTAAATTGGTCTTATTAAGAGATTAACTACAGGACAAAAGAAAACTCCTAGAGGCTTAAGAATTCTCTTTAAAAATGTATCCTTAAGGAGGAGCCTAGAAAAAAGAATTATCATCCAGCTAACAAGATATTTAGGAGGCAGTGTTGGGGGTAGACACTGTATAACAAAGGGGCTCAGACATACTACATAGATGTGCATCCTAGTAAGTGTTCCATGTATACATATAATTATTTACATGGGCTAAATCAAATAGACGCCTGCATCGTATTCCACTTTTACTTTCTTTCTTGAGATTTTCTGTTACTAATAATTAGGAGACTACATCACATTGTTTGTCACAGGCTCAAATCTTGATTCAGAATTTCTGGGATTTCAACTCTAGGTAGATAATCAGCAGCATCTTTGGGGAACTTTTATAGAGAACAGCTTCTTCTTCCCCGGAAATACTTGGCAAAAGTTGTGATTTAATATTCTTGCCCTGAGCTTAGTGGCGTTCTCTGATCTTCCCATCATTCTTGCTCATTTCCCAGAGACAATGATGCTTCCCTACTTCCTTTGGCTACCTTCTCTCTAGAGGGTAGCTAATATCCATGCTCTTAGGTACAGAATCACAAGCTTTTTTCAAGGGCTAATTTATTGCAGTAAAGTTTCTCGGAATCCTTGGAGACTGTCTAGAAGGTATACATTTTCCTGATGACTGCAGAATACTATCCAAATGATCTCTTAAAATATCTTCACAGGCACTGCACTGCAAAGCTATTCAGACTGGAAGTGTCAAAACTCTGGTACCCATACGTAGTAAGAATCCTGATGGATTTTTCATATGTCCCTGCCATAAATCTGTGAGGGGTTATGGACTTTATCTTCTTTCTCTCTTATGTCCACATATCCAGTCCTGTTCATTCCACCTATTTAGCAATCTCTTGAATCTTCTGTTTATCCCAAGCACCTTTACCATAGCTGAGCCACCTGCTGTAAAAATCTCCTCTTTTATTTCCCCACATGTACCCCTAATCCCTTCTGACCATTCTTCATACAATAGCCGAGGTAACTTTATAATAGTACAGACCTTATTATATTCTTTTCTTAGTTTAAACCCTCCCAATGACTCCTGATTGTTCTTAAAATAAATCCGAATCCTTAATGTGGTGTCTAAGGCCCTATGTGGTCTGAGACCTGTCTACCGCAAAGGCCTCATCTTTTGTAAGGCTCTCTCTTGAGCTGTGATCTCTGGCCATCTTCCGAGATTTCCCTCCTGTCTGCCTCAGGACCTTTACACATGCTCTTCCCTCTTTTGGAAATACTTTTCTGCACCCTCCATCCACTCCTTTATTCAGCTAACTCCTACTAGTTCTTCACTTTTTAACTTAAATATCCTTTCTTCAGGGAATCCTTCATTGACTCCGGTTCACGCCTTCTGAATAGGTAAGGTCACTAATTATACACTCTCAGCACAATGAACTTCATTAACCAATTGTCACTGACATTAATTGTTTTATGCTTATTTTCTGCTTTAGACTTTAAGCTCCAAATGAGCATAGACTATATCTTGTTCTTGTTTATAACATTTACACCACTGTTTTCCCTATGCCTAGCTTGGAGCATTGCAACCAGTAGGTGCTCAATATATATTTATCTGTCACTTGCTAAGTGTCTCTGGAAGTGCATGCATAGCCTTTGGTTCAATAAGGTAAACTTGAACAACAACTCTAATAGTTTCTGATTATACTATTAAGACTTTGGAGCATATAAAACATCCAATTTTTCTCTTATTTTTTGGTTTGGACAAAACTGCTCATGTTAATAGCTTGTCCCTGGGAAATTATGTCTTTTTCTTTTAATCTCATGTGATGCCTGTACAATATGTAGATGAATGTTTGGTGAATTCTTAGTAAATGCTTAAGAAGGCTTTCCACTGCCCTAATTCTTTGTCTTCTTTAGCATCTCTAGTGATTTAGCTGTTTCGTTTGGTTGTTCTCTTGGTTTAATATTAACCTCTGAATTCTAGGAACCTGGTACAAGTGTCCTAAAGATCTGGACTGGAGGATACTTTAAATGACACATCACCATGTTCTACTCACAACTATTCCCCTTTCCCTCTGGACCATTTATCCTCTTCTATAGGGTGATTTACTTCTCAAGCTGCTACATTGTCTAGAAGGGTATTGGTGACCATGCTCATCAAGTCAAAAGCTGCCTTTCAGACCCAAAGTATCTAGTCATTCTTCCTGCCACAGAGCTCACTAGGTCCCATGCAATTAAAATTCAGAATTGAATTGTCTTTAATGAGTATAATATTGATGTTATCCAAATTAACTATGAGTGATAAAAATAGACACAGATAGAAAACCATGTTTGTAGTTTTTTCTTATCTAGGGTGAAAGTATTACCTACTTACTAAATGGCAATGTTTTTATAACCTCTCTTTGGGTTTGGAATATATGTAATTTTTAAAACCATGTCATATAGTCTGAAAGGGCATCTGTTTATGATGGAAGAAAAAACCACAGGAATCACATCTTCTCTTACACCTGATTTAAGTAATATTTACTACCTGTATGTGATTATATAGATAGCAAGATACTCACGTTTGGACCCACATAACAGACTGGATTTTTATAAACAGTTACTGCTAACTGAATTGCTCCTGTGTTTCCTTCTGGACTGTATGATACAGCAGAAATTCAGGAATATGTTTTGCTTCTCTTTTCTTCTTATCATATTTCAGAGGTTTCAAATTAACAAAGGTGAATAATGAGAATAATTTCTTTATGTATTAGCATGTATGTCCTAATTTAGAATGATATAAACACATCTTATGACTTTTTTATTCTAGATTTCATTTAATTTTTAGCCTCTAAACCTATGAATGTTGAAAACTGTGCTTGGGCATAGATTTTGTGCCTCTTCTTGAAAAAAGGTGATCTTTGGGCAAAGTCCGATAATGACTTATTTCTCTGGCTTACACCTAAAACATTTTCCTTCAGTTATTTATTTTTAATTTAATTCTTCAAGTCATACATAAATATGTTCTCATTGCACAAGATGTAAACAATACAGATAAAGTAAAAGTCCCTCTTGGTAACCCCATGTCAATCTCCTAATCCCATTCCCTTTCCCAACAGTGACCATGAGTAAATGTTCGATATGTGTGTTTGTTAAACTTTAAAATTCATTTCATACATATATATGTATGCTAATACATAGGTTAAATTTATCATAAAAATATATCATGACCTAAATCAAATTACTCTTTTGCTTAAAACTCTCCAGTGGCTTCTTATTTTACTTCATACCTTATTTTACCATGTACCTCACCCTGGCCTCCACGGCCCTTCACGATCTGATCCTTGCTTGCTTCTCTAACTCATTTCCTACACTATCCCATTTCTTTACCAAGGTCCAAAAACATTGGATCATTCCATCTCTTTAATACATTCTGTCTTGTTAATACCCTGCATGTTCCTCCCTTACATTATGTTCCTGAGCACTTTTCTTTACCTGGAAGAGTCCACACCCAACATTTACATGGCTAGTACTGCCTCATCATTCAAATCTCGGCTCAAATACCGTTTCCTAAGAGAAGTCTTTTCTCAGAGGCTCTTCTGGTCATTTTGTCTCCTGCTAGGTACTCTTGAGCTAACTATTCCATTTAAGTATTCACAGCACTTACTACTACTACTCAGAATTTTATAATGGAGACAAACAAAACAAACCGTGATTGTTATGTGCTTTCTGTACTAGAATATAAGCTTCATGAGGGCAGGGTCTTTGGCTTGTTCATCTATTTATATCTCCTGCACCTACAATGGCACTTGACACATAATAACTGATTGTTGAGCAATGAGGACTAGAAAGCAAAGAAAGTCCTGTCACGTCATGATTCGTACCATGATGGAGGTGCAAGTTCTATTTATAGTTGTGGGTAACAAATAAGTTACTTAACTTCTTTTGAGTATTCTCATGTTTACAATACTTATGATGATAATAGAATCTGCTTCGTCAAGTTGTTGTCAGACTATTAACTGGGATAATGCGAGCAAAGTGACCGGTCTTGTATCTGGCATATAGTATGTGCTCAGTGGTCGTTAAAAGGGGAGTGACAGGGGACATATGTATATGTATAACTGATTCACTTTGTTATAAAGCAGAAACTAACACACCACTGTAAAGCAATTATACTCCAATAAAGATGTGAGAAAAAAAAAAGAATAAAATGAGGTATTTAATTCTTTTTTTTTTTTTTTTAAAAAGGGGAGTGATGTTAGCATCATGGCCGAAAAATATGTCCCTCTTTTGTGCCCCACCCCCAACCCCAGCAACAATTTGGCATCTATCCATGGAAAAAAAAAGTGCCTTGGTGGGAGCTGTGAATTTCAGCACCAAACACAAAGCGACCCGGCAGGAGTCTCAGCCACGCATGTGTCAGATGATAGGCATATAGACCTCAGTCCCAGCTGTGGACACTGCAGTGGCCTGTGAACTGGCTCCAGCCCTTCTTGGCTGTGGTCTTGAAGCCCCTGGAAAACACTGTCTTAGCCAATCACTCACGGATGAGAAAGCCTTCGTGGAAGTCCAGCTTTAAAGCAGAGAATTTCCAGCACAATACTGGAGCAAAATATAGGAGTTTAGGTGAAGTGGAGAGGGTAAGGGGAACAGTTTGGCTTTATCTATGTCATTTCTGCCTCGAGGTGGCATGGCTTAGGGCAAAGAGAAATCGTTTTGGCCCTAATAAATAAAGTCAGGAATGAAAGAGAACTTATTACAATTGATAATCACAGAAATACAAAGCATTGTAAGAGGATACTAGGAGCAATTATACACAAACAGATGGGATAACCTAGAAGAAATGGATAATTTCCTAGAAATATACGACCACCAAGACTGAATCATAATGAAATAGAAAATCTGAACAGATTAATTACTAGTAAGAAAGTTGAATCAGTAATCTAAAATATCCCAACAAATAAAAGCTTCAGGACCAGATGCCTTTCCTGGTAAATTCGAAGAAATATTTAAAGAAAAATTAATGCCAATAACTTCTCAGACTTCCAAAAATTGAAGAGGAGGGAACACTTCCAAACTCATTTTATGAGGCCAGCATTACTCCAAGACAAAGCCAGATAAGGACACTATGAGGAAAGAAAACTACAGACCAATATCTCTGATGAATATAGATAGAAAAATTCTCAATAAAATATTAGCAAACAGAATTCAACAGTACATTAAAAGCATCATACACTATGATCAAGTGGGATTTATCCCTGGAACATAAGGATGTTTCAACATATGCAAATCAATAAATGTGATTCACCACATTAATAGAATGAAAGATAAAAATCATATGATCATCTCAATATATGCAGAAAAAGCATCTGACAAAACACAACATCTTTCTATGACAAAAGCTGAACAAACTGGGTATAGAAGGAATGTACCTCAACATAATAAAGACCATTACAGTAAGCCCACAGCTAACATCTCACTCAACAGTGAATGTTTGAAATCTTTTCCTCTAAGATCAGGAAAAGATAAGGGTGCCCACTCCCACCACTACTATTCAACATGTTACTAGAAATCCTAGCTAGGCAGGAAAAGGAAATAAAAGCCATCCAAATTTGAAAGGAAGAAGTATAACTGTCTTTGCAGATATGATCATACTTATAGAAAATCCTAAAAACTCCACCAAAAAACTGTTAGAACTCATCAACAAACTCAGTAAGGATTCAGGATACAAAATCAACATGCAGAATCAGTTGCATTTCTATGCACTAACAACAAAATCTCTGATAAAGAAATAAAGAAAACAATCCCATTCAAATATAGTATCAAAAACAATAAAATACTTAGAAATAAATTTAACTAAGGAAGTGAAAGACCTCTACACTGAAAACTATAAGATTTTGATGAAAGAAGTTGAAAAGACACAAACAAATGAAAAAATATCCTGTGTTCATGAATAGGAAGAATTAATACTATTAAAATGTTCATACTTCCCAAAGTGATCTATAAATTCAGTGCAATGCCCTTCAAAATTCCAATGGCATTTTTCACAGAAATAGAATAAACAATCTTAAATTTTGTATGGAACCATAAAAGACCCCACATAGCCAAAGGAATCCTGAGAAAGAAGAACAAAGCTGGAGACATCACACTTCCTGATTTCAAACTATACTATCAAGCTATATTCATCAAAGCAGTATGGTACTGGCATAAAAACAGACACGTAGATCAATGGAACAGAATTGAGAGCCCAGGTATAAACCTTCCCATATAAGGTTAACTAATATTGGGAAACAAGAATACTCAATGGAAACAAGAATACTCAATGGGGAAAGTCTAGTTTCTTCAATAAACAGTGTAGGAAAAAACGGATAATTATATGTAGAAGAATAAAAATGAACTCCTATCTTAACACCAATCACAAAAATAAACTCAAATGAATTAAAGAAGAGACCTGAAACCATAACACTCCTCGAAGAAAGCACAGAGAAAAAACTCCTTGACTTTGGTCTTAGGAACAACTTCCTGGATATAACACAAAAAGCACAAGTGACAAAAGCAAAAATAAATAAGTGGGACTACATCAAATTAAAAAGCTTCTGCACAGCAAAAGAAGCAATCAACAAAATGAAAAGGTAACCTACAAAATGGAAGAAAATAATGACAAATCATATATCTGATGAGTTAATATCCAAAATATACAAGGAACTAATACAATTCAATAGCAAACCACAAACAAATAGTCTTATTAAAAAATGGATAGAGGGACTAAACAGACATTTTTCCAAAGAAGACCTCCAAATGGCCAGAGCTACATGAAAAAATGCTCAAATTTACTAATTATCAGGGAAATGCAAATTAAAACCACAATGAGATATCACTTCACACCTGTTACAATGGCCATCATCAAAAATACAAGAGATAACAAGTGAGAGTGAGAGGTGAGAATGTGGAAAAACAAGAGCCCTTGTTCACTTTTGGTGGGAATATAAATTGGTACAGCCATTATGGAAAACAGTATGGAGGTTTTTCAAAAAATTAAAAATAGAATTACCATATGATTCACCAATCTTACTTCTGGGTATATTTTCCAAGGAAAGATTATAAGAAACTGAAGAGATATCTGTACTCCAGGTTCACTGTAATATTATTCACAACAGCCAAGATATGGAAATAACCTACAACAGCCAAGATACGGAAATAACCTAAGTATCTGCCTGTAGATGAATGAATAAAGAAGAAGTGGTATATATACACAATGGAATATTATTCAACCATTTGTGACAACATGGATGGACCTTGAGGCCACTATGCTAAGTGAAATAAGTGAGACAGAGGAAGACAAATACTGCATGGTATCACTTATTTGTGGAATCTAAAAAAAACTAAACTCATAGAAACTGAGGGTAGAATAGTGATTGCCAGGGGCTGGCGGTGGAGGAAATGGGGAGATAGTGGTCAAAGGGTATAAACTTCCATTTATACGAAGAATACGTTCTGGAGATCTAATGTATTCCATGGTGAAAATAGTTAACAATAATGTATTATATACTTGAAAGTTGCTAAGAGAGTAGATCTTAAATGTTTTCACCACAGAAAAGCAGTGGTCATTATGTGAGGTAATGGAAGTATTAACTAACCCTACTGTGGTAGTCATTTCACAATACAGAAGTGTATGAAGTCAACACATTGTAGACCTTAAACAATGTTATATGTCAATTATATCTCTATAAACCTGGGAAGAAAATGACAGCTAAAATTTGGTGTCAACTCCTAAGTGATATTTGAGACCTCTATTTTTTTCTTTACTGTTCTAACTGGGTGTTTCTTCCTAGGGAGGAAAAAAAAAAGAGCTGGTTTTGTTGTGGTTGTTGTTTTCTTTTTTTTTTTTTTAATTTAAGAAATGTGATAGGGTAGGAAGGCAAAGATAAACTAATGATACATTGGAAACCCATCTCCCCTTGCCCGTGGATGGATCTACCTCCTCTCTTGAACTTTTTTAAAAAATTGATGAAAGAGTCTTTAAATTCTATAGTGCTTGCTCTATATCTCTTGCACTTTTTTGAAGCAATTCAAGTATGAATATAGGAGGAGGATCAGGAAAGAGAACACACTAAAATTCCCTCTTTTATTAACCACATGGTTAAATGTGTACTGTTAGTGGAATTCACTAGCTCTACACAGTTTAGTCTACCCTCAGTGGGCAATTAGCCATATTATAAGCAGCAAACCTGCGATGGAGACAAAAAGATAGTTTGTTAGTTCAGGACTAATGTTTGCCTGTTTCTAGTACACAGGATTTAAGTTTATCTGAAATTATAGACAAGCCTTTCCTACCAGCCAAATAATCCTCTGTTGTTTACAAACAATTGCAATTTGGAGTTCCACTTAATTTGCTCATGAAGACAAACAGGAAGGGGAAGAAGCGAAATTCTTAAGACTCGGCAATATAAACAGTTGACCAATGAAGGGACACAGACTATTCTAGCCAGGTTCTCCCCGGCCCTCTTACCCTTTCATTCTCTTATTTTCTTGGAATTAAACCAGAATGACACTGATCTGGTTAGCAGGAATTTCTCTTGTTTAAAGATTATTTCAAACAAGGATGGGGAACGATACAAAATGTTTTCCTTGGGTAAAGGCATAAACTGAAAATATGCAAGTCTCAGTTCCCATTTCAGCTGTCAGTAACAACCCTTGATGGAGAAGGCTTTAATCTGGGAAGTTATAAGGACAAGATTAGCTGGGAATGTTTGACCTTACAATTCAGAATAAGAAATCTACTATATAATGAACTACAGCATCTCCAGGTTCGAGAAACCATAAGCAACATGCAGTAGATTCTCCTGATAATTCTTATTTTTCTCTTAACTAAAGAGTCAGTGAAATCCTTAGCTTGACCTATCATCAGGGGATTTGCTGCTTGTATCTAAGTTTAGATTTCTCCTCTTGCTTTGTCTAAGCTCTGCTGATTCCCTTCTCTGGGTGCCTCGGCCTTTCAGTGGCACATTTCCTTTCCTTTCCTTTCATAAGCACCTTGCCATGGGTTCTTAGGTAGAGTCTGGAGTGGAGCCAGATGCAGAGGATCTGATCCCAGCCATGCTACTTCCTGTGTGGATTTTCATATAAGTCATGTAACCTCACAGTGCCTTGCTTTTCTCCTTCTAAATGAGACTTACCTGGCAATTTCATGGGGTTGATGTATAGTTTAGCTGTTATCTTTATTTCTAGTGGAAGATTTGGTTTAGTTTCATCTGCATTTGTTCAGATTTCACTTTCTTTAACAAGTTTTTTCAATGGCATTCTTTTTTTTTTTTGAGGATACAGATGTCTTTTATTAAATCAGACATTAAAGACATTTGCAAAAATGAAGAATAATATCACTCTTCTCACTATTTTTCTGTTTTAGAAAACAGAATTATTTTTCATAAAAATGTTATTTGTGTTAACATGCAATAGATTTATTATTCTTTTTATACAAAGAAATACATAAATATTTTCTAAATTTATCAGTTTTAATTTCTGATATGTAGTAGATAATAATAGATATAACTCACATATACCAAAGCTCCGCAGGGTCCTGAATACTTTTTAAGAGTGTAAAGTCCCTGAGATGAATAAGTTTGAGAACCACTGCTCTAAGACTAGTCAGGAGAATGAAAGAGAAGAGTCCTTGCCCTCATTCTAGTTGGAGTATGCAGGTGAACAAATGGACAAACATGACTTCAGATTGTACAAGGCTCTAAAACAAGTGAGGTGATGTGATACATCATTGGTAAAAGTGCTTTCAATACTAAGCTCAGGGAAGTCTTCTCTGAGAAAGTTATCATTTGGCCTGAGACTTAAAGAATGAGTAAAAGTGACCAACTAAAGAGCTAGAAGAAGAGCATTTCAGGTAGAAGGAGAAAGAATTACATTAATCTGAGACAAAAAAGGTGTGCATGTTTGAGAGCCAGAGATGAATGGGGCCAGTGGGACTGGAGTGGAGTGGTCGTCAGAGAAAGCAGTGCTAAAGGTCGGAGAACTGGGCAGAGGAGCAAGGACCTTTGTGGCCACCATTTGGATTAAAACAGAAGTCCAGTGGGAAGCCACTAAAGGATGAAATAAGGGACTGTGTAATCTGATGAAGATGTTAGAAGGTGACTGGCTGCTGTGTGTAGGATGGATTGCTGGGTAGTAAGAATTGAGGCAGGGAGACCAGTTAGACAGGCAAGACTCTGGCACAAGAAAAGGCAAGTGGCTAAGCCAAGTGGTGGCCATGGGGATTGAGAAAAAGTGATAGATGCCAGATATACTTTGGAAGTAACAATAGGATCTGCTGATGGAATGGATGTGGGGAATGAAAAAGAGGGAAGAATCAAAGTTGATTCCTAGGTCTTTGAGTGGAGCAACCAAGTGATGACAGAGTGCATTTGCTGAGATGACCCATCACTGTATAATCACCACACTGCCACACCTTCAGCCCCCTTGCACCTCTCCATCAAACTTGCCTGGCAAAATCTCAAACCTGGTCCAATATAAATCGCCACTGACTCTTCATCTGCCCCTGTGCAATGAAACATGATGGAGAAAAAAGCACACGCACAAGCTGACTGATCTCATTTTAGGACCTCAAACTTCAAGTGCACCTTTGTCCTGCCATGCAATCCTACTATAATTTCCTAGGTGATTCACCTTCCTGCTCTCCTAGGTAACTATTTTGTATCTTCTTCTCTCTCCTTTAACCTGCAGTACCTCTCCACTCTCCATTTCTCAGCTGACAATGACCTTGCTTTCTATTTCAATGAAAAATGAGCTTCCACACCTCTGGCTACATCTGCCAACCTACTTAAAATGGACCCTTCTGCCCTTCCTCCAACTGCAATGGATAAAATGTCTGATCTTCCACCTATGACCGCTATCTCCACTTGAACTCTGGATCCCCTCTTCCTTGCCTAATTGTGAACACTGCTCCAAAGGTAACATCTGTCTTTCCGGAGATATCAGCCAGCATCTGCAGCACTTTTGTTAAGCTTTCACTCCCTCCATTACACTGTAATTATCCTTGTCAAGGTCATCAATAACTTCCACATTGTTTTTTAAAAATTTTATTTATTTTAATTTAAAAAAGTTTTTAAATTTTAATACAATTTTTAAGGGTTATTTTTCATTTACAGTTATTACAAAATGTTGGCCATATTCCCCATGTTGTACAATACATCCTTGAGCCTATCTCATACCCAGTAGTTTGTATCTCCCACTCCCCCATCCCTATGTTGCCCCTCTCCCCCTCCCCAGTGAGTCTGCTTCTTTTTTGTTATATTCACTAGTTTGATTTCAACAGTATTCTTTTTTTATTAATTTTTATTGGAGTACAGTTGCTTTACAATGTGTTAGCTTCTACTGCACAGCAAAATGAATCAGCCATACATATACATATATCCCCTTCATGTAGGACACTTAAGTGCATTAAGTAGTGTTCCCTGTGCTATACAGTATGTTCCCATCAGTTGTCTATTTTATACATAGTATCAGTAGTGTATAC
This sequence comes from Balaenoptera musculus, assembly GCF_009873245.2. Taxonomy (NCBI): domain Eukaryota; kingdom Metazoa; phylum Chordata; class Mammalia; order Artiodactyla; family Balaenopteridae; genus Balaenoptera; species Balaenoptera musculus. Next base: position 53,511,212 of record NC_045802.1, read on the forward strand.
GTGTGAATCCCAATCTCTCAATTCCTCCTACCCCACCCCTTTTCCCCTTGGTATCCGTATATTTGTTCTCTATGTCTGTGTCTCTATTTCTGCTTGGCAGTTAAGGTCATCTATACCATTTTTCTAGATTCCACATATATGCTTTAATATATGAAATTTGTTTTTCTCTTTCTGACTTACTTCACTCTGTATGACACTCTCTAGGTCCAAACACGTCTCTGCAGATGACCCAATTTCATTCCTTTTTATGGCTGAGTAATATTCCATTGTATATATGTACCACATCTTCTTTTTGCATTCTTCTGTTGATGGACATTTAGGTTGCTTCCATGTCCTGGCTATTGTAAATAGTGCTGCTATGAACATTGGGGTGCATGTGTCTTTTTGATTTATGGTTTTCTCTGGTTCAACAGTATTCTTTTTTAAATTTAATTAATTAATTAATTTTGGGCTGTGTTGGGTCTTCGTTGCTGTGCGGGGGCTTTCTCTAGGTGCGGTGAGCGGGGGCTACTCTTTGTTGTGGTGTGCAGCCCTCTCATTGTGGTGGCTTCTCTTGTTGTGGAGCACAGGCTCTAGGCGCGCGGGCTTCAGTAGTTGTGGCGCACGGGCTTAGTTGCTCCACAGCATATGGGGTCTTCCTGGACCAGGGCTCGAACCCATGTCCCCTGCATTGGCAGGCAGATTCTTAACCACTACACCACCAGGGAAGTTCTCAACAGTATTCTTGAAGAGACTGTTTTTAGCATTATATTCTGCCAACTGCCTGTACTAATTGTTCATTGCTCAAGAAACAGTTTGTATAATGGACATTATTGTTGTTGTTTTATTATTATTTTCTGTTCAACAACTCTTCCCTCTTAACTTTTAAATAGCATCTGGTTTCCTTTTGGGGAATTCTCTCACCACCTTTAGGTAGTTTGTCAGTCTTGAAGGTGCTTACTTCTCCCCCTCAAACCTAATTGGGCAGTCCTGGAATTCTGAGAATTTAAGTAGTGGGCAGAGTGACAAATGAACTAAAAATGGTTGAACCTTTTCACTCCAGCTGTAGCGCACCTGGATGAACTTCTCAAGTAACTCCTTCTAACTTAGACTCTCTAAAAGATATCTGATTGCTACCCGAGGTTTTCTGTTAGTCCTGAGAGCTCCCCCTACATCCATCTGATACATTATCTTTTTATATACTTAAGCTGGCCAGAGTAAATTTCTTTTACACAAAGCTGATGACTCTCCTCTCTGATACAGATTCCTTCTCTCTGTGTTAGTGCTGCAACCCTGCTTTTCACCCACATGTTCTGTGCCCACCCCAGTGTTTTGCTCTGTTGTATTCTGTGTACTCCGGCCAGCTGCTACTGTGTTCTTTCCCACTGCAGCCATTGCAAGCATATTTCATTCTACTGCATTTGGTAGAAAGAATCATTTCTTGATTAGTATCTGAGTTGAAAATGGTTTCTCAGTTGAGCAAAATTACCAGAGCTGTACTAGACTTGTTTTAATGGCCTGCTATTTCCTCAGCCCTTCCAAAGCAACCTGCTGAGGTCCTTGTTCACTAATGAATGGGCGTGTTACACTCATGTATCATGTGACCACACCATCTGGCTGATACTGGGCCATGGATGTGCATGTACCCCAAGGCAGCAAGTCCATGTTTCAGCAAGGCAGAAACTTACGACTTGCATACTCTGGCTCAAAAAAATGTGAAGAAAGCCAATCAGATCCATCTCTTAAGAATTTAGAATTAGGAAACAGACCTGCCTAAAGCAGTTAACCTTAGGGACATACATCAAAATGATGGATGAAGAGTTGCTAGTGTATACGGGGGCGCTGAAATACTCACTTGGAGACATGTACAAGCTGAAGCAGGAAAGGACCCCTGAAAGAGAGGCAGATGAATGAAGCGGTCTTGCAGAAAAAAGCAGAAATGCATGAAAATGTGATCTCTGAGGGGGAAACAGGTTTGGTTTCCGATGGCTTTCCTGGTCTAGTTCCTGTGAGGCTAGCTGTATAGTACTACCTCTCTCAAATTTATGACATCTTTATATATCCTTCAAATATTATATCCTGTCATGTTTTTCCTATGATTTGTGAAGCCACAGTTTCCTGATTAAAGCAGATATTATAACGCTTCCTATGTAACATCAATAATTCTCCTCTTTGGGAGTAGCAGGTCAGAATTATTTCTGTTAAACCACTTTATAGTCATTATGTATGAGCTACAATAACATGGGAATTTTCTTGTTATTTTTGTAGCTTTTTACTAAATTATTGGCTTTGTGTATGCCATCCCTCTTCCTAGATGGCCTTTTCATCTTACGGTCAAGCTAGTAGTGATCTGTACCCACTATACCACTAGGCATTGGTAGCTATAGTCAGTGTAGCCCACCAATTCTGTGTGACCCATTCAAGAGCACCATGGTTCAATTAGATATTTAAAGCCCTTCAACTTTTCCTTTTAGAGGAAAAGATAAATTTGAGTTTTTAATGGAATTGGGACAGTTGCTTCATTCAAATGCTAACTACCTCCCCCCTTTGGAAATGCTAATCCCTTTGAAAAACACTGTGGAAAATCTTTTAGGAGTTTCTTGGAATCATGCAGTTACAATAGCACAATGACCTTTACAAACTCTAGCTACTGAAGTAGTATTGTGCGGTGGCCAGCACCATGCGTCTGGCGTCATATTTGGTTTGACCTTAGTCTTTACAACTTATTAGTTGTTGCTTTGGTTAAGTGCCTTAATTTCTCTGATCTGCATATTTAAAATGGTGACAATGATAGTGCCTATGTGTAATTGCTAGGGTGTAGGGTAATCTACTATAATAACAAAACCTCCAACTACAGTGGATTTGTAAATATAGGAATTTATTTCCAACTCACACAATAGTCCAAAGGCAGGGGAACATTTAGAGCAGGAAAGTAGCCCTATAATTCTCATATATACCTACTCCTGTGGGTTCAAGGTGGCTACTATAATTTTCATTATCTCCAGTTAGCAGAAAGGTGAAAAGGATGAAAGGATCCTATGACAGCTGTTTTACAAGAATACCTGGGAATTGAACATACATTACTTCCTTACTTGTTGCTGAAAGGTCGCCCTTAGTTTTCAGGGATGTTGCAAAATATGTTCTTTGGGTGAGAAACCATGTGCCCAGCTTCAAGACTGGGGAAGATGAGAAGAATGGCTCATAAGGTCATTTAGTTTTCTGCCAAACCTACTCTATTTCCTGAGTGTTAACTCTATGCAAATAATTTAGTTATATAAACTTATTTAAACCTCACAAAGTCCACAAAGTTCATATAACTAAATTATTTGCATAGAGTTAACACTCAGAAAATAGAGTAACAAATTATGTAGATTCCCAGTTACACGTCGTTTCATTTCCAAAAGCATTTGAGTTATTTCTTTGGGAGGAAAACAGAAGTTTTCTCTAAAGAAATCATAAACACAATATAGCCCAGTATCTAATCCAGGATTACGTTTGTAAAAAATCCTGATAGGCAGGTAGCTTTCATACTTTATTTATTTTTTGAGTAGTGATGCTTTTTTTTTTTTTAAACATCTTTATTGGAGTATAATTGCTTTACAATGGTGTGTTAGTTTCTGCTGTATAACAAAGTGTCAGCTATACATATACATATATCCCCATATCTCCTCCCTCTTGCGTCTCCCTCCCACCCTCCCTATCCCACCCCTCTAAGTGGTCACAAAGCACCGAGCTGATCTCCCTGTGCTATGCGGCTGCTTCCCACTATCTATTTTACATTTGGTAGTATATATTAGTCCATACCACTCTATCACTTCGTCCCAGCTTAGTTGCAGTATTCAGAATTTATTTTTCTTTGATCTGGAGTTATTGGGAGTTTTTAATTTAAAAAAATTTATTTTGTGAGTGAAGCAATATTTTTTTAAAAATTAGACTTCTGTTGTAAAGTTCTGATTTTAATGAATTTAGTGACCTTAAGTTTTCTTCTTAGGCAACAGCGGTACAACGGTGGAGAAAGTTGTTAAAGTGCCTCCTCATTTTTGGCTGGATGTGATAAATCTTTTTGTTCATAGCACACACATACCTACTTACTTCACCTCCAAGTTAGTTTTTTGGGGACATTTTTTATCAACAGTAACATATCCTGATGATTTCAAGTCTGTAAGGAAATGGATAATATTCTCTTTAAAAAAAAATTACGTAGCTCATCTTAGGTCATTCTAATTACTGCAGCAGCTTCTTAAAATTCTTCTATGCCATAGGGCTTCCCTGGTGGCACAGTGGTTAAGAATCCACCTGCCATTGCAGGGTACACAGGTTCGAGCCCTGGTCTGGGAAGATCCCACATGCCGTGGAGCAACTAAGCCCGTGTACCACAACTACTGAGCCTGCGCTCTAGAGCCCGCGAGCCACAACTACAGAGCTCACGTGCTACAATTACTGAAGCCCGCGCGCCTAGAGCCCGTGCTCCGCAACAAGAGAAGCCACCACAATGAGAAGCCCGCGCACCACAACGAAGACCCCACGCAGCCAAAAATAAATAAATAAATAAAATTTAAAAAATAAAAATTTTTCTATGCCATAATTGTCTATATACATGTGAACCTTTTGTAACCATTCCTTTGTTTTTTATTCTCATTTGCTTCACAAGTACTTGGCATATTGTTTTCAAAGATAGCTACAATTTCTCCCATCCCACCAGCCCCATAGTGATATGACTTTATCACTCTTATTATTAAGAGATGAAGTCTCTTTCCCCTCCCCTTGGTCTGTGCTGGTCCTGAGATCTGCTGTGACCAACGGCGTGCAACAGATGTGACACTGTGTGACTTCTGGCTCTAAGTTTTAAGAGGTCTTGGGGTTTCCATTTTCACCCTTGGAAAGATGTTCAACCTAGACTACCAACTAATACAAGCAGACCAAGATAACCAAGTGCAGATAAAGGTTACATGGAGGACTGCTTTCAGCATGAGAGCCCCAAATATGTGTGTGCCATCTTGGATCCTCCAGCCCCAGTCAAGCCACCCCAGCCAGCACGGTATGGAGCAAGAAGCAAGCTGTCTCCTGTGACTCTTGCTCAAGTTCCTGACCCACAGAATGGTGAGCAATAAAATGGTTGCTGATTTCAGCTACTAAGTTTTGGAGTGGATTGTGATGCAGCAAAAGATTACTGGAACTTTTCTTTTCTTCCTCTTGTCATTACATTGTTTTTCAGGACAGGAACCACGTCCAATGCATTTTTTTAATGTCTCTCCACAAAGCAATGTACTGATTGCACAATAGCTGTAACTGAGTGTTAATTCCACTTCAAATGTCTGGAGAAAATTTCTCAGGATTAAGTTGATAAATTTCATTGAATGTTCGTGTCTTTTGGAAAAGCAGCTTTGTTATAATTTGCTATTGTAATGCATGACCTTGTATAAGTCAGTGGATTGCATGAGGCCTTGGTGCTATTAATCAAGGTCTCTGAGTACCACCACCCTGAAATTTTGTGAAACCGCAATCCTGTGACCAGCTCCAGCTAGAACCACTGATAAAATAGAGAATAAAAATATGTAGGTATAAAGCAATGGAGAGAAGAAGAGAATGTAAATTTAAACATGCCGAATTTTAAGGCAGTTTAATTTATTTGTTCTGAGTTGTGTATTTTGGCCTTCTATTTTAGAGTAAAATAAATAATGTCAAATAAAGGAAAACTGAATAGTATAGGAGGGACAACGTGTCTCCCACACAACTCCATATTTTCTGTAACTAAGAAAAATACCACAAATTGAGGAAACAACTATTAAATGACAGTTATAGCAAAATGTGACACCAATATATCAATATTATGCAAAATCCATGGTCTTATCATAAAGACAAAATAAAAGTTAACCTCTGAGTAAAATATAGTATTTCAAAGCAGACGTGTGCATTGTTAAAGGTTTTACTGTTTTGATTCCTCCCTCCCTCCCTTCCTTCTTACCCTCCTTCCTTTCTTCGTCCTTCTAGTGGATGAGCTAATCACATATAAAAGAAAAGAATTCAAAGTATCAAAATAGAGCTTTGGTCATGTTTCTTTAAGTAACTAAATTCCACATTTTGCTTGGTTGGAAATGACCTGCTCTCTTGCTGTCACTTCTGACACATGGGAAGTTGTGTCTTTATTTATCTATTTTTATTTCTTCCATTAGCATCTAAATAACTGCAGCTTGTACTGAATTACTGCAGGGATTGTCTCTGCTTCTTTGAAAAGAAAGTCATTCCTTAGGGGGCCTTACCTTTACCAGCAGACATGTTCTCAGCTTCATGATGGCTGGCATCCAGAGAAGCAATTTCCGTTCCTTTAAAAGGGGTTGGAAAGCATCTGATTATATCGGGAAGAGGTATTTCAGTGTTCAAGGTGAAAGAACACTTGCTTCTTTTACAGATAATGGAAGAAATAAGATACATTAGTGAAAGGCAGAGGGCATACCAATTAAAACTCTCTAGAAAGGGCGGGACACAGTCTGTCCACATGTTATTTCAATGTAAATTAGCAGAGCAGGGTAACAGTACCAGTGTTCTCCTTTACGACTTAAATAATTCAACTTTTAAGATAGGTTTTTCTTGGACATATATTCTATACCAGAGCAACTGATAGCACAATATGTATCACTTAAAAGGTCTTAAATATTGTTTCCCTGTCTTAGATTATAAATTCTCAGAATAAGAGTTACAATACTGGAAAAAAAATTTCTATTTAACTTATTTTATCCTGGCCTTTAGAATTTCATTTAAGAGAAAGAAAACATGGAGGTTCCTTGGACAAGCAGACAAAAGAATAATAGCTATTGAAATTATCTTTAATTGTTGTGAATCTAAGATAAAACAACATAAATAAAAAATGCCCAGCCCACACAGGCTATTCAATTCATATTTGTTGTCTACCTTTTCCCGCATATCCTCTGTACCAGGACCATATGACCCAGCAATCCACTAGTGGGCATATACCCAGAGAAAACCATAATTCAAAAAGACACATGCGGAGGAGATATGGGGATATATGTATATGTATAGCTGATTCACTTTGTTATAAAGCAGAAACTAACACACCATTGTGAAGCAATTATACTTCAATAAAGATGTTTAAAAAAAAAAGAAAATAGAAACATTTTAAAGCAAAAATGGCTTAAATATTTGGTTATTTACCCTATAGTTAAACAAACTAAATATTAAATAAATTTTGGCACTTTCTTATAAAAAAAAAAAAAAAGACACATGCACCCCAATGTTCACTGCAGCATTATTTACAACAGTCAGATTATGGAAACAACCTAAATGTCCATCAACAGATGAATGGATAAAGAAGACGTGGTACATATATACAATGGAATATTACTCAGACATAAAAAGGAACAAAATTGGGTCATTTGTAGAGATGTGGATGGACCTAGAAACTGTCATACAGAATGAAGTCAGAAAGAGAAAAACAAATATCGTATATTAATGCATATATGTGGAATCTAGAAAAATGGTACAGATGAGCCTATTTTGCAGGGCAGGAATAGAGATGCCGACGTAGAGAACAGGTGGGTGGACACGGAGCAGGGAGAGGGGAGGGTGGAATGAATTGGGAGGTTAGGATTGACATATATACACTACCATGTGTAAAATCGATAGCTAGTGGGAACCTGCTCTATAGCACAGGGAGCTCAGCTCAGTGCTCTGTGATGACCCAGATGGGTGGGATGGGGGCGTGGGAGTGAGGTCCAAGAGGGAGGGGATATATGTATACATATAGCTGATTCACTTTGTTGTACAGCAGAAACTAACACAACATTATAAAGCTTATACTCCAAATTAAAAAAATACATATCTAATATATAAAAATATAATATATAAAGTATAATATATAAAAATATAATATATAAATATAATGTATATAAAATATAATATATATAAAATATACATAAAATATATAAAAATATAATGTGAGATACAGAGAACAAGCTAGTGGTTACCAGTGGGGAGAGGGAAGAGGGGAGGGGCAAGATAGGGGTAGAGGAGAAAAAAAAGGGTTATTATGGAATTATATGAAATCATGTGTGAAACTTTTGAAAATTGTAAAGCACTATAGAATTTAAAGAATCTTTCATTCAGTAAAATAAAATAACATGATTGATTGAATCAACAAAAAGTATAATGTGAACCACAAATATGAGAATACCTGTGTAATTTTATTCTTATTTTATTTTTTCCATACTCCTAATTTATCAATGTAATTTTAAATTTTCTAGTAGGTGCATTAAAAAAGAGAATCTGGCAAATTAGTTTTAATAATATATTTTATTTAACCCAATATATCCAAATAATACCATTTCAGGATGTAATAAATATATATTATTAATGAGATATTTTATATTCTTTTTTTCGGAACAAAGTCTTCAAAACCATTATGTACAGATTTTACATAAAGTATATCCCAATTTAGACTAGTCACCTTTCAAGTGCTCAATAACTACATGTGTCTAGTGGTTCCTATACCAGATGGCACAGCCTGTTTTCTTTATTCAGTTCTCCACATTTCTTTTCCTGATGTTAGCTTCTAGGACCATGGCTTCAACTTTTTGGTTTTTCGGGTGATTTTTTCTATGTCTACTTTGGGGGAGACAAATAAGGTGCCTTCCCCTCCCTGTGGGAGTTTTCATGAGCTATTTTTATGAATCTTCCTTACTTCTTTATTACCTCTTGATGTGCCAGCTATCCAGTATTCACTCAGGAACCCAGCAACTCTCTGTGTGCAGATAATTCACTCACTCAGGAACTCAGCAACTCTCTGTGTGCAGATAATTCACACATTTGCTCCATTTATTTCTAGTGTCCATCACAATTTATTTCTCTTAGCTTCCTATTTGACATTTTGTAAATCAAAGCCTTTAAGCCTTGGTTTTAAAATTTGTAAAACAAGGGGTGTTAACTAGATGATTTCAAAGGTCCCCTGTACATTTACTATAACATGATTCTAGGGTTCTTTATATTAACTCAGGCTCAACATTATGAAAGTGGCTGTTTCACTCAATGTCCAGTTTCCCCATTATAGGGGGCTATTTCTATACACACTGAATATTCTAAGCAAAGACTCTCTCTTTGATCTAATGTATTCCATCAGTTCTTCCTTCATCATGTATCACCTGCATCTAGACCCCAATCAACTCTCCAGAATTTTTTTAAAATTTATTTTTAGCTGTGTTGGGTCTTTGTTTCTGTGCGAGGGCTTTCTCTAGTTGCAGCGAGCGGGGGCCACTCTTCATTGCGCTGCGCGGGTCTCTCACTATCGCGGCCTCTCTTGTTGCGGAGCACAGGCTCCAGACGCGCAGGCTCAGTAGTTATGGCTCACGGGCCTAGTTGCTCCGTGGCATGTGGGATCCTCCCAGACCAGGGCTCGAACCCGTGTTCCCTGCATTGGCAGGCAGATTCTCAACCACTGCGCCACCAGGGAAGCCCAGAATTTCTGTAGGTGTTATCCATTCTTTACATCGTCTCTCTCTAGTGTTTGTTTAAGTTTGTTGGATTTATCATCATCTCTAACTTTGACTACATATTTAGGGAGGTAGAAAAACAAGAGAAGCCCTGAATGTGTATATGAAAGGGAATATGAACTAGAAATTGGGGAATTAAAGTCCCAAGTTCAAGACTGAAATTTAAAATCAGTTTGAAGGTGAGCAGTAAATGCTGGCCTGATTTAGATGACCTTATAGCATAGAAGGTAGAGCTACTACAGAAATATGTGAGTTAGGCATTTGATGTATTTTTTTTCCCATCAAATAAATGTTGTACCTCTAAAGTACAAATTATGGAACTCTGATAATAAAGTAGTTTAAATGCTATAAGGTTTGAATTTTGTAATTTATTACATAAGTCCTGCCTGTGAAATTTCTATAGCCATCTGTGATCATGGAATATATTCAAAATATGCCATCCCGTGCCAACTCCACTGCAGCACAGCCAGGCTCCATGAAGAATCTGAACATCATTTATCCTGATCAGTATATAGTGCATAGCAGCCCTTCAGGATCAACCAACATTACTTGTCATCCAAGAGCATCGCATCATCTTGTCATTCCTTAGAAGGTCTTTCCTCTTCTAGCCACTCCATGACACCTGTGATTCATTGCTCTCTACTGATTCCACTGTTAACTACTTTAACTATGTCTGCTTCTGCTGCTTTTGTTTTATATTTAACATCCAAAGATAATCAGATTATATATTTCGTACCCAAGATAAAGCAATTTTCCTACTTGGTGTTCTCCAGACTGCCATGTTGGGAGACAGGTTCATTTATGTCTAATCTAGAGATGGCTTATCATTGGTCCCTTCAACTGTGGTAGAGGTTTCAATGTCACATAACTCAAAGCATAGTAACTTCCATACAAAGAACTGTCCGAAGCAGCTTTTCCCAGTACATTTTTGGTCATGTAGAGGATATTTTACAGCTTTATGAGTTTCTACGGTAAGCACCTACTATCCTCTAGGAACTTTTTAAACGCTTGTGTTGTAAACAAATAAGACATAGATTCTGTCTGAAAGGAGCTCACAGTCCAACGTAGAAATGCAAACTTTTTTTTTTTTTTTGGCTAAAAATATAGTTATGCAGAGAGATAAGCAGAGGTGTGATGAAGAAGTGATTAACTTTAGCTGGAGAGAATAAGAAGGCTTCAGAGAAAAGCTGATTTTGAAGAAGCGTCTTAATTGTAGATGTTCTCAGTAGGGTGTGGAGATAGGGAAGGAAAAGGGAATGCAATTTCAGACATGACACAATCTGAATGGAAGTACAGATGTGTAATCCAGAAGCTGGATGAAATGTTATTAGGGTTAAAGCGTAGACTGCAAGGGTGGCGCAACAAGAGAGAAGATGGGATAAGTAGCTAGTGTCCAGATTATGGAGGGCCATGTGCTAATGGGTTTGGACTTTGTTCTACAAGTAATGGGAAGCTACTGAAAGGTTTCAAGCCATTGACTAAAATAACAAGATTGGTATTTTAAGTTAGATAACCCTGATAGCAGTGTAGGGGAGGAGTTAAATATGGAGGTGACCTGAGGAGTGATACTGGGAGGGGGGTATTGCCACTGTCCATGAAAGCGCTGGTGAGATGAGGCTTTGAAAAAAGACAGCAACGAATGGAAGAAGGGTTCAAAGAAATAAAAGGATAAGGATTAGCAATATATAATTATAAGTGACTGACGTGGGGCTAAGGTTGAAGCAGGAGACTAAGATTATTCCCAGGTTTGGTCTTCTATTTCCACGTGAATCCTGGTGGTTTTCAAGAAAAAAAAGGGGTCCCAGAAGGACAAAGAGATTTGGGGAAAATTCTGTGTACAATTCCTGTCATTCCAAGAGCTCCAATCAAGGAGGTATGGTAGGTGTTTGGGCACCTATTTTAGCTAAAGTTATGGATGAGAATGTCAGGGAATGTCTAGAGAGAAGAGGAGATGACCAAAGACTAAGCTGTAGGGCTTCCAAGTGTTAAGAAGTGGGTGAGCAGAAGAGACTGAGGGATATTTAGAGAGGTGGGGTAGAGAACCAGGAGATAGTAGCATACAGGTTAGCAGTGACAAGGAGTAAAATAGGTCAAATGGAACAAGGGCTGAAACAACCCAGTAGAAAATAGTGACATCTACTGGAACATTTCCTGGGCTGTGGGGAGGATAGAACATTGTTTTAAGTCATTTGAAGAATAAATATGAGAGAGAGGAGACAGCAATTTCAGATCATTCTTTCAAAGACTTGGTTGTCAAGGGGAGAGCTAGTATAACATGTGCAGAAAGAATTACTGAAGCTGATAAGGGAGGGTCTGACTTTTTGGATTACTTAATCTATAAAATGGGAGAGCCATTCTGAGCATGTTTAAAGCCTATAAATTGAGAGGCAAAAGAGGGAGAGAACAATTATACACAAAGAGGATATAACTGTAGGACCAAGTTCATACCAGGGGTAAAATTAGCTTTGAGGAGGAAAAAAGGGCAACATCCTATAATACTTAAGACAGGTTGGATGATCAATGCAAACTGAATCTCTTTCAGGTGGCGGTTTCTGAGAACATTTCATAAGATATGTGCAAGAGTGCTCAACACACATGATATGATTATTGCTGACTTTATCTATTTGCTCCAAACCTCACAATTTTCTGTTTTCAATACTTGTATCTGTGATTTCCCCCCCCAATTTTTACTGACACTAGAAAAACTTCCTCTGAAAAAAACATTAGTATGGATTCTGGTTTCAGTTACTACCATTGCCCATTACTTCAGCAATCTCCACACTCAACAGCCACAGAGCTGGTTAATTTTAAGTTGGAGCTTCTTTCTCTAAGCTCAGAACTTGTTCCAAGCTTGTTCTAATATGGCACTCCATTTCTTAAAACAACTCAATGCTTAAAGACCAATAAAATTATTTCCTAAAATTACTTTATAAATAAATATAGTAATAAGTGAGAAAATAAAATAAGTGAATGCATACTTTTTATAAAAACTTACATTCCAGTATTTCTACAGAGTTTTTTGTTTCTTTGTTTGTTTTTAATGAAAACAATATCTATTATCCTCTCCTTTTTTCTACCTCTCCCAATCAATTTCAAATCTTTTATCTATTTCTTTGGTATTTACCTGTATATTTCTAAAAAAAAATCTTAAACTACTTTAATAATATAGTTATGTTTTTCCAGCTTAGACATTATGTATTTCATATACTACAGTGAAAGATGAATATTTAATTCTTTTATATTCTCAATCTCCTTCACTTTCTTCCCCCATTTTCCAATATGTTTAATTTTGTTTATCTGATCAATAATCAGTTCTTACATTATTGTGAGTATAAATATTTTTCACAGGTAACCCTTATAAGTTATTATGTTTATATTTTCTTCCTTGGATACTTTTTTTTGGGGGGGTTTTGCCTTTGAGTTAAAAATTGTGTGTGTGTGTGTGTGTGTGTGTATGTATTTGTTTTGGTTGCTTTATTTGCTACATACCTATTACTGATTCATCCCCAAACTCTGCCAAAGTGGAAATGTCTTAATTTTTTTTTTTTTTTTGTCTTAATATTTTAAACATTTAAGTGTTTCTATTCATTTTATCTTCTTGGAGATATCTTTCCAGGAGAGCTTTCTCCTCTTGGTCTCCTTTGGGCTTACTGCTCTCCTGGTGTTTTGCATAGCTATTGTTGTTTTGGGATCTCCCTTTACCATCACTGTAGGAATTCTCATAGTATTTCACCTCCATTGGATCCCCTGTGTGTAGGTTTATGTCTTCCTTTTTCTTGGTTTACACCCTCATTTTGGTGACATGTTTTCTACTAATTTCCTGAGGAAGAGCTCATGGGAGATCAAGTTTGAGATACCTTGTAAATATGAAATATCTTTATTCCACTCTCACAGTTTTTTCCCAGTTTGGCCACTGTAAAAGTATAGGATAGCAATAATATTCATTCATAAGTTTGAAGTTATTGTTTTATTTATTTATGTGTTTGTTTGTCTTGTGTTGCTGCTGGCAACTTTGATGCCATTCTGATTTTTTTCTCTCTGGAAGTTTTGCTCCCATGTTCTACTTTTTAAAGTGATATGCACTGATGTGATTTTTGTTTTTTCCCCACTTGTGTTAGGCATTCCATAGACTTTTCACTCTGAATTTCAGTTTTGAAACATTATGTTGAATTAGTTCCTTGATAATCTTCTTACCATAGTTTCTTCTGTTCTCTTTCTCATTTTCCTGTTATTCATATAATGAACCTTTGAGGTGGGTGCTCTACTTTTTTTTCCTTTCTGTTTAATTTTCTACATGTAGTCTTTTTATTCTAATTTCTTAGAGATTTCCTTAAGTTAAATTCAACATTTTCTAGCTGAGTTTTTCTCATTTCTGCTATCACAGTTCTAATTTCTACAAGTCTTCCTTTCTTTGTATGGATGTTTATTATTTTTTTTAGCATCATGGTGTTTTTTTTCATGGAAGTAAGGTTTCCTATCTCTGAGAGGCTAGATGTTAAATGTGGACACACAGACACAGAGTTTTCTTCTGCTTCCATCACTCTGCTTTCTCCAAATTTGTTACTTCAGTTTGTTTGGTCCTGTCTTTCATGTTAGAGGCTTTCTTCAAATATCTGGGGATACTTGGCTGCCCATAAATATTTAGAAATGAGTCACCAAACACCTGATTAGAAACTTATGGGCTTGTCAACTGGTGTGCCTTCTTGGTGGGTGATCTGGCCCTGCCGTTTGGTCAGTGAACTCATGACTATTAGCGATTTTCAGGTCTTTTCTCTTAGTCTGGTTGGATTCCCTGGAGAAGAATTATCCACCCTCCTATCAGAAGGGTCTAATACTGGCTGCTAGCATTCTTAGAGTCAGGTAAGGGGAGAGATCAGGGAGATCTCGTGGTTCAGGGTGTACATGAACCATTACAATTGAAGTGTCCTAGCTGGGCCCGTGTTCTCTACTCCAGCATCCCTCTGACTCCTCTTCTGTGGAAAGTTAAGCCTCATCCTTCTACAGGAGAAGAGAAAGTGGCCTAGCCGCCTGTAATGTAGTTAGGGAACTGTTTCTCTATTGCATTCAACAAACATCCTCCTGGATGTAATCCACCTTTATCTTCAGGTTCGGGTATAGCTGGGACTGTCAGCTGTGGAGGATTTATGAGTTTTGCAGTACACATCATTTTGCTTCTGGACTTTCTCTATGAATGTCTTGGAATTAATTCATCTTTCTCCAGGCTAAGGCAGTTATTATTTGTCTATTTGCTTTCTAGCGTCCAAAAATGTGCAGCTGTTGCCTTTTCTTGCATGACATTTGTATCTGTCACTTACTACCTTAAGAATCCACTGTTATGTTAGTAGGGTGTCATAAGGAAACACAGCTAAGCATGTGTTGGTTTTGTTGTATAATTTAGACAACTTGGAATATGTAGTTTTTTGAGACAACCTCTTAAGATATAGCATTATTTAAAAACACCGATCTAAGCATGGAAGTCACAACTTCTAAATGTTTTGTAAAGTGCAAAAAAAGCTACATAGGTTTCTAAAGGTGATAAAATTGAATCATGAATCCCTTTAGTAATAAATAATCTATATCTGTTTTTATGTGCTTCACACATCTCTTAATAACCATGAAGGGATTACAGTATTCTCAGTAGATCGATTCCATACTTCTTCTTATTAATCATTCTAACTTTTATAATGCTGGAAGTGCCAAAATATCTCCTCAGTGCAGCTGCATATTCACGGTCCAAAACATTCTTTCCAGTATGACTTGATTATCCTCATCAACTTTGTAACGACCTTCATATGTGAGATGAGGGAGTGAGAAAATCAAGCTTGCCACAAATAAGAGTAGATTCAGAGTTCTAATGTGAATTCAGATTAGAAACAGTGTGCTAGCTGTGAGGAGAATTAGTTGGAGTTGCTCATTCTAGAGCAGACACACTAAACATATATTTAAAAATAATAAAAGTAAATTAAAGTAAAAATCTTTGGAAAAATATGACTGCCCCTAATTTTCAAGAACTTGGTTAAATATTTAATAATTTCAAAGAATAAACAACTGTTGTGTCAAAGAAGTAGACATAATAGTAAATGTTGAAACCAAGGCAAAGAAGGTGAAAATATCTGTATCTAGTGATGTCAGTATGGCTTCAGCCAATATGCTAGTAGAAGAGAACAAATGACATGTAAATTGGGATCGAAGAACTGCCTCCACTCTTGTAAGATGCAATTCGGAGGTTTGAGTACTTCCTGTATGAGTTTAAATTGTCTATACATTGAGTGGGTTTTATAGGAAACCTCTATATGGCAAAAAAAATTGAAGAAGTAACAAAGTTTGCCTGAGGGCTAACCACCCCTTTCAAGTTAATGGGATATGTGCCCAAATAAGGCTTCAGTCAGTCATTATAAAACAAACAAACAAAATATGAGGTCAGAAACAAAAAAAAGTACCACTTTTCTAAAGAGTGTTCCTCCTAATGAGCACTTCAGATTACATTAATTTCCTTTAAAATTTTACATGAATTCTTTTTTCCCCAGGAAGTTTATGTAATTTTATGCCACTTGGCCCTCCATATAGAAAAAAAATATTGTCCCTATTGCATAGAATAAAAAATGAAAGCACAGAAAAAAGATTGGTGGGACGAGAAGGCGGTTAGTGAGATGTTCTGAAATTAAGTAAATCAGAATAGAAAGAGAATATTTATGTTTCTTTTCCTTTGATTCTATTTTCAAATATGCACTCTCAAATTAGCATAGAAAGATATTTATTAACTGCTTAATAGCATGTAATTGCATTAGATAAATTATAAATAAGTTGAAAGCTATATTGACAATTACATCCAATCTCGCATTTTAAAGCCAAGAGAGAAAGCAAAGTAAACAAATTAAAAATAGAATATAAAAGCATCACACAAAATAATCTAAGGAAACAGTGCAACGCAGAATCAATGCTGAGGAAAAATAAACTATGCTAATTAAAAAATCAGTGGGACTATTTCATTGTGTGGACTCATGAACTCAGCTTCAAGAGATGCACTGTAGTAATTCAAAATTGGCCCAGTTATTCAATTCCATTTAACCTAAGAAGGTGAAGATTGCATAGTGTTGACCTCAGTTGGAAAAGAGATTTCACTACCTAGGTCAGTTATATATCTGTCATTCATTCATTGCTTTATTTATTCACCTTAGGGACAATTAGTGTTTATTTTCAGTTGGGGGTCAAGATATTGAAAAGGAAAAATACATGGTCCTGCTTCTTCAGGAGCTCAGACAGTTGGACATATAAGAACATATAACAACGGCACTGATATGTGATCACTTTTCACAGGGGTGGGATGTTAAGTGCTGTGGTGGGGAGTGTAAAGGAAGGTTTCTGAAGTATGCTTGCTTTCAATCTAAGAATATGACTAAGTTCTCAGCAATAAATCAGTGGAGGAATTATTTCAGTTAGAAGAAAATGTGCAACAGCACAGATCATGAAAGGGCATGGATTGTTTTGGAAACTACAGCATAAGCATTGCAGACTTTCAGGAAGTGGTAGGAGATGAGATAAAAGAAAGGTGTTTGAAGGGTCTTATGTATGCTAAGCCAAGGGATTTGTATTTTAGTATAGGGATTGGGGAGTCACTTAAAGATTTTATGAGGGAGACCAATGTGATTGGACTTGCTTTTGGAAAGATCTCTGGTAGCACCTCAAAGAGTGAACTGGAAAGGACTGAGAATTTAGGCAGAGAGAAAAGTGAGTAGCAAATGTAATGAGAGAGGAAAGAATAGGGAGATATTTAATAGTTGGAGCTGTCAAGTCTTTATCATTAATTAGATTCAGATGGAAGAGTGATTACCTGGTTTCCAGTTTGGCTAAATGGTGAATGATGTTTCTATTACTCGCTAAGGAGAGGAAGAGAAGAAGCAGAGGGAAGGTAATAAATTTGTTTGGAGTAAATTGGATACTTCAAAAATGGAGAGTAAAACAACTTACTTAAATACAAATACAAACAGGGATTTTGGGAAAAAAATAGTTATTTCTTGCAAAATAAGTAAGCCTTTCTTTTTTTAAATCCTGGAAATGTGTTACTAATACCAACTGATCTGCACGTATCCTTTCCCATTCCTGGAATAGGGTATTATTTAAACTTACTTTCTCTGGAACATTGCCTTTGGCAAATAGCCCAAAGAAGTATATAGACTTAGGAAAGTCTTTGCAGATGGGAATTCTGCTTTCCCTGTTTTATTACCATTAATGTCCTTCCCTTTTCTTGACCAGGAAGAGGAAGAATTCAATTAGAGAACACCTTTACGTTTGAGCTTTGCCTTGTAATAACTAGATTTATTTAGTTATTGCAGGACCAACAGATGGGCCTAAAAACCACTTTGTATTTTCCAACATAATATTGTTGATCTCTTTTGTTTGTTTGTTTGTTTGTTTGTTTTGGACGAGAGACTAGACAAATGGTGACCAGACGGTTCAGTCTAGAAAAGCATAATTGCCAACTCTTATTTAAGCGGGAGTGGAAAAACTCCTCAGAGGAAAATGGGAACTTAGCTTCAGGATAGTAGCTTCCATGTGTGAGTGGGTTTTAAATTCTCCAAAGGGGGGAAGAAAAGGAATAACAGAAAAAAATCATTTACAGGATTTAGGATGCTAAGTTTATTTTTAGGGAATCTACTTAAACAGCTATTTCTTGCTTGTGTATATTTGTACTAGTAGAAATCATTAAACTTTTTTTTTTTTTTGCAGATCTTAGTGTTCCCATCCATACTTTAGAAGGAGTTAACTGAGCTGACAGATTTGATTACTCTAAGTGGTCAGTCTCATTTTTTATTTCACTTTGATATAAGACTTGGCACGAGTCTATTACAAGCTATGCTCATTTATTGCTGCACTTCTAAGTTATAAATCTGGTTTACATCTATGGAAAATGTAGTGCAGAATTGAAGACATGTCCAATTATCTGGGCAATTTGTTTTATGAACTTATACCAAATTAAATAGAAAGCATCGCCAGTATTTGTTCTTCCTCTGTGGGCTGCAAATCAGTTAAGAAAAAAAACCTTCTTGAACAGGGGCATTCAAAGTTCTGGCTTTTCAGACTGTTTCCTGAATGTGTTCTGATTAAAACAGGACCTGAAAGTCTGATTGATAGTCTCTATTTCTTTTCTTAATGTCACAAATGCATTCAGAATGTTGACTCCTCTGAAAGGCAGAATTGCTGAGCTGAATTGCATTGCCTTCAGCAGTTCTTCGTATTAGTTAGAGGAAATGATTTGATGAAGCATTTAAATCATGGATATGCAAGGCTGGTTTTCTCAGGAAATAATTATTGAAAGGGATTTTGTGAGTCTCTCATCTATAAAAATGAAATAAAATTCAGCCTAGGATGGGCACTCAAGACATGGTATTATACGTACATGCTTTTGACTTTCACAAATAAGTGACTCATTTGATCAAACATAATATGTAAGGGTGAATTTTTAAGCATTTGTCCTCTGGTAATAAAGAAGTGGGTACCACCCCAGGGATATAAGACTGATATTATTGGGGATGATGGTGGGAAAGTCTGTGGTCTGCTTTTTTGGTTCTACTCTGTTTTTGGTGCGGGGAGGAAGGCTGCTGAATGAAAACAAAACAAAGCAAAACAAAGTGGAAGACCTTAAGCTCATGAAAACTTGGGAAACTTTCTGCAGTAGAAATAATGGGTAACTTTTAAGGAATCCATCAGTAGTTGATTTGGAGTCAGCTCTTGAATTGGTTCCCTCTGGAAAGGGAGGTTGATTGATTCCTTTCTTGTTTTGTTTTTATAACAGCTTATTCTCGTTTTATAAGTAAAATAATTTATCTTTCTAGGAATATACTGATTTTAGAGTCTTGTTCTGACTGTTTTAGCAACTCTGTTTCCTCAGGTGTAAATTATTCTGTTGGTTGAGTTTTGTATCTCTTTCACTGTGTGGATTTATTTAATTCTTTGGTTATGTGATTCTTGTGTGTTTTTATTCGTCTGCATCCATTTGTGCAAAGTGCTGGGTGGGAGTGTCGTGAGCTTCTGCTAAGACTTGTATTCTATTGTGTTTTCAATTAAATTTAAAGAGACACATACATTTCCTTAGGGTCTGGTCTTCTTGTTCTGTTGCCCTTAAGCATTGACCACCTAGGGCTGTTGACTCTCTAACACAAGTCCTGCTCCCACACTTGTCTTCTATCTTTGAGGTTGATCCCTTGCTCCCTGGAGAGAGGGCAGCTGCACAAAGGTGAACCTCTCTGTTGTCCCTGGCATGTCCTCCCATGCTCAGTCCCCCCTGCTCTCAGGCCTGGAGCACCTAGTCTTTAGTCTGTGTTCTACCTTGTATTTCCTGTGTTACATTTCCCCCTCTTTGTTTTATTCTTATCATTGTGTCATCACTTAGGAATTCTATGGGGTTTCTGATCTATGGAGATTTCTCATTTTATTTTTGTACATGGCTATATGTTTATTCATTTAAGTATATTTTCTCTCATCTGGAGGGATTTGACATTGCTCAAGCTGACACTCTGAATGAAATCAATACTTTTGTTAGGCTTAATTTAATAATTTAATAATTAATTTAGATAATTGTGCTTACCCAGAATTTTTCGCTGCTATCTCAGTCCAAACTCGCCTTTAAAACTCACCACCAACTGTTTCTTCACTGGAGATGTTTATTGTCAGGCACATCCAGGGACCTAGTAAGTGGAGAACCATCATCAAATTAAATTATTTCTGTTATTTTTTAACAATAACAATTTATAAATCTCAAGAACATATATTAAGTTATAAAACAATAAAAAAACAAACTATCCTATTCCTTTCTATTCCATCATTATTCCACTTTTTTTTAATCAAAGGGGGCAGAATGAACATCAAAAGGGAGAAATATTTTAAAATTGAAAACTAATGGACACTTTACCTCACCCTAAGATACATTTGCCAATAAAATATACTCTCTTAGGTTCAAATCTGCAATTATATATGGTGAATTGATTAACACAAGTAGAAGGATTTAGAAAATAGTCTTTTGTGATAAAGGCAAGATTTAATTGACTAGTAAAAATAACTTGTCTTTGTGGATGAGAATTTTGGTCAATACCCTTTTTTAAAAATTGTATATACGAATTTAAAACCATTTTTCAGGAGAGCTATTATGGAAGCTTTAAAAGGAATTTCCTTATGCTCATATACATTTCCTGATCTGTTTTTCTTTCTGCTGTTAAAATTAAGTGGATGCCGTACTGAAACTTATCCTCATTGCTTTTTATTCTCCCCAGAATTATTCATGCCATAGTCTATTTTTCTCCATTTATTATACTAATTTGCTTTTAATTTGACAGTTTTCCTCATGTTTCAATGCATTGTTTTGACAGAGAGTTACTCATCAAGATTTTACTTGAAAAAGAAAATGATAATTCCTGTTCACACTTTAAACTTAATTCCTTTTAGTCTTTCTTTTTATTCCATAGTTCTGTGTGCATTACAATGATAGAGACTATAACTGACAAGATAATGGATTAAACTTTAAGAGTTGATCTAGCTAAAGAGGGCTCATTAGATACTAAAAATTAAACTGAAAGCAAATTTTTTTAAAATAGAGAAATGTCAAAAACACCCCACAACAGATAGACGATATGATTTATTTTAAAAAGCCAATACTCTTATGCTTAACCAATAACGAGCTAACTTGCACACCATTTACTCCTGTTCCTTCCTCACGGCATGTATGACCTGGATGGGTATGCCGTGCACAGGCTTGTGAGTAAATATCACTTTGCCTTAATCTACACTCGGCCTCCTTTATTTGCACATTCCCCTTGATGAAAGAGCTTTATCGTTTTCACTCCTTTTCTTCCCTGTTTTGTCTGCCCCTGCTATTTTTCTTTTGCTTTCAATTATCTATCTATCATCTAGCTATCATCTATCTATCTATCTATTATCTATCTACCTATTATCTATCTATCATCTATCTATCTTTCTTTTCTGCCTCTATCTCAAGTATTTCAACAAAATCCTCTGACATAGTTTTGATGGTGGAGATGAGGTTTTCTTTTGCACTTTTTTTTCCATTTCCTCCTACCTCCTCTTCTTTATAAAGTTGGAGAAACAAGATTGGGAGGTACAAGTCTGTTAAGCAAAGGTGCCCCACAGCCTGCAGAGGGCGTGGTGCACAGCTTGCAAGGAGGTCTTTACTTGCTGTATTCTGTCAGGTATCATCAGCCAATAGCCCTGGAAGTGGACTCTGTCTAAAAGATAGTCAAAGACAGACTTAACCAGGAAATTTCTGCCCCATTCGGAGTCCCCTTTTTTCTTAGGTAGACCAGCTTGGGTTGGAATCTGGGGTAGAGTGGACGTCCACATAGGGGCCCATGGAGTGGAACCAAATAGACTCTTCTCCCTTTTTCAGGGTAGTTAAGGAAAATGATTGAAAGCACTATAGTCTTTGAATATGAGCCTTATGAACACAATAGATAATACAGTTGACCCTTGAACAACACAGGGACCAGGGGAGCTGAACCTCTGAGCAGTTGAAAATAAGAGTGTAACTACGTTGGCCCTCCGTATCCCAGGTTTTGCATTCTTGGATTCAACCAACCTTAGATCACATAGTACCAAAGTATGTACTATTGAAAAAATCAGTGTATAAGTGGACCTATGCAGTTCAAACCCGTGTTGTTCAAGGGTTAACTGTATTACTTTGAACTCCAAATTTAATTTGTTTGTAGTCTTTGTATTTATTGTGACAATTTATTTAATTTTTGACTATTTGGGGATCATAATAATTATACTAAAACTCATGTTAATATAATAGAGAAATGTAATATTCCTTTGTATGGGTTAAAAAATCTTATTCCAGTATAAACTTTTATTTAAAATTCTTATGAAATGGCTAGTACAAATTCTACAGAATTTGGATGGGATTTTAACATGACTGTATTTTAAAAATTATTCTTAAATGAGGCCCTTACCACTATTAAGTGCATAGCTACTATATTATCACTTTTTCGAAGCACTGTTCTAGACAGTGAATGGAGAAAATCATTCTCATTCATAAACATCAATTTAAATTTTAATAGTGTGACCATCCCATCTACTTTAAGGAAAACCACTACTTATTGAAAACATTTAGACAAAAAAATTACTTCACACAAAGAAGTTAAACACTGTTTAATGTTTTAGTACAGTACTGGGGACATTAAATAAATAACCATGGAAAAAAAACAGAAGAGGTCTGTTAGCAGCCTGGACTTCATTCACATGAAAGACTGTTGAAATTTATGCTCAAGTTACTATGTACCAATGTATACGACATCTGAATATGTGGGTGTCACATTTAATTCTTTTAAAAAATCTGCTCTTAAAAAAACACTAATTGAGTAAATACCTGATAAATATTTTCTTCCTGAAAATATAGGACTTTTATTTGTTTGCCCAGAAGCCCTGTCTTTTCAGCTGGAAACTGTGCCTTACCACACTTCATAGTCCTAGAGATGTTATTTTACTACACAACAGTTGATTAATTTCATACTGGAAAAGTTATAGTACCCCATTCTCTTGGCCTCAGATTGATTGGTCTAGTTATAGGTACATGGTCATAGTTTGCTAGTGCATTCCTTCTCTAGTATTTTCTTGTTACTATGTGCACTTACTGTGGCTAAAGTTTTAATGTGTAAAAAAATCAACAGTTGTCATGCCTTATTGGCTAGAAGAGCAAAGGTGGATTCTTTGGTCGGGGGGGGGGGGAGGGTAGAAGAGGGACAGTAGAAAGAATGAGAGAGAGAATGAGAGCAGAAGAATGAGAGGGAGGGAGAGAGGGCAGTGGGTGGTGGAGAGAGAGAGAGAGATTAAATTGACCTAGAAAGTCAACTTAGAAGAGATATGGATGCTCCCGATGTCATTTGAATTATTTTGAATTATTCGAATTCTTGGTTCTTTGCTTTGCCTGTAGTCTGGTTGATCTGCAAGATACTCCAGTACTTTTCCAATAACATGCCCCTTTAAAATCTGTTCTTACTGAGTATCTGTCATTGCCACCAAACTTTCTGATAAATGAAAATTATATCTTATCCTACAGGTTTCACTTAGAGAGATGTCAGTTTGAAGAAAGGCAAACTTGTAAATATGGTCCACGTCCAAATGCAAAGATCCTCATAACGATATTTAAAATCAATTTGGTTAACTTTTAAAGAAAGCAAACAGTTGAAGTAAAACTGTTGAATCTATTAAGTGATACTTAGAAGCCTTTCAGGCTTTGAGACTTAGGTTTTCTCTAATGAGTTAGAAAGGCAGTTGATGAAACAAGTTTATCTAGGATGAAACAAGTTCACCTACTTTACCTCATGCAGACCTAAACAATCCCAGTGATTTTGAATGTCTTAATAGAATCACCAAGTTGTCAAATGAATTTTGTCCATTTCCCTAAATAAATCCAGTTCACTATTATCTGTAAAATAAGCTCTTATAATCCAAACTTCCTGTCATTTTAACACATTTTTTAAGGGCCTTCACTATAAAAAGCAGTGTTCTCAGTTCTGTGCTGATATGAAGACATAGTCTCTGACATACTGCAACTTTTTCTTTTAATAAAGGAGGTAAATAACATATGTCACCATAATACTGAATACCATATGGAAGATACAGATACTATAAGGATTTAAGGATACTTCGAATGCCAGGGATCTGTGTCTGCCTTCTTGGAGATCATCACTATTCTCTTGGCTATAGCCACCATCCAGAAAACTGGGAAATACAACCTATCAGGTAGCCCAGCAACCTCTGTTTATAATTCTACGGTTCAAGACTTCTTTTTTTTTAGGATAATGGCTGTGCAGAATATTTCCTAAGGAGTGTGAGTCAGGGCAGAGCTCTGCCTCTTGAAGGCAGCCTGAGGGTCATGTATATTGGGCAGATTACCCTCATAATCATTTCCCAGTTTCCTTGACTTATTTCTTTATCAAACGCTACAGCTTTTGAGTCTCTAATTGCCCCCAGAGCTCTGTTTTGCTGCTTTGCTGCTTTGCTTGCTTACACTTTCCTTCTTTTGACTTATGTTCATGGTTTCCAGGTGATGACACACTCATTCTCCCCATTTTCTGACACTGGTTCACACACAGCTTTGGTATCCTGGCTCTTCTGTTTTCAGAGCTTAAGTCTCATAGGGACTGCAATTCACATGTCCCTTAGTGTTCTTAGAAAAATTCAAATTCATTTTCTAGAATTTAAATTCATTTCATTTAAGTTTACTTAAATCCCTTTAAGAACTCTGTTGCTGGTTTATAGATTATTAGAAATGATTGGAAGATTTTGAGTAGACTGGAGAAGGTCCTGATGAGAAAACTGACAATGTCAAGGATAGAACAGAAGGCCAGGGAGAGTTTAAGAAAGAAATGTCACTTAAAAGTAAGGTTATTATATGATTCCACATTTGCTTGTCTGTTTTTCCCAGTATAGACACTATTGAGTTTTTTATTTTTCAATTTGCGAAACATCTGACAAGTAATTGATAGCACATAAATATTGTTTCAATATATAAATGAAAAATAATAGTGAGAGTTTAAACCAAGGCCTCTGAAGGATGCAGGAGAAGTTATAATCAACAATACCTGACCTCTCTTTGGAAGAAGAATGAAGGAAGAAATCCAGGCTCTCTCAGATTTCAGGTTAGTGTTTTTCTGAGTGGTTGATGGTATTGACAAAGCAGGAAAAATAGAGGAGCTAGCAGCTTCTGAAGGTAAAGATTTTGACTTTGGTTTTTCTTACGTTTAATTTTTGGTACCCTTTGGACATCTCAAAGGAGCTATCCAGTAAGGAGTTAGATATTTGGACCTGGAACTCAGAGGAGAGATAGAGGCTGGAGATCCGGGCTAGATTATGTGATTCTTTGAGAGGGGAACCTCAGTATTTACAAAGTGAACTGCAAGAATATGCTATAGAGGAAACAGAAAAAAATCTATCCTAGAACTAGAAAGGTAAACACAAGACCAATGCCATGGAAATTTGGAGAAGAGAAAATATTGAATGTTATGAGATTGCATAAGTATATTTCATGCAGTAGCCCTATGGGAGTTGTAGAACCTATTCAATGGCAGATGAGGAACAAGATGATTTATAAAAGCATTGGTAGAGAATCCTACCACCCTGGGACTGCCTTGCAAACCAAATATGCCTCTGCAGGGTTGGCCGCAGAGTTTACTGAAGACTGCACAGGGCAGGCTGTGTTAATAGCTTTCTTCTTTCTGTGCAACTGCAGTGCATGCATCTGTCTTCTTCTGTGATGTGGATGAAGCTTTCACACTTCCTTTCTCTAACTGGAGAACATTTGCTTGTACACTTGAGAAGACTGAAGAACTTCTGAGTCCTCAAAATAATCTCTGGGCAAACATTCCCACTTTAACATGCAATTATTTGTTTCCAAAATAGTATTTGAATATAGTTTGTAGTACAGTGTTTGTACATAGCTTGTATCCACCCAGAAAATGTCAAGTAAGTGAATGATGTAGCTATCGACTCATATGTTTATTAATCTGTTAACATGGCCCACATGAGGCTAATGACAATGAATATTTTTTTTACAATATGCATGTGGGCACGATCACAGTCAATCTAACACATTTTCCAAAAACCATTTTTAATCATTTCAAAGTGAGTTCACTCTGTGAGATAAGACTAATAATTAAAGGAAGTAAAAAATGATGAGTTCAATGAACAAAATGTTCAATTCAGACATCCCTTGCTCTAGGTAATTTTTGTGAGCATTTTCTTATTGTTTCTTTGCTTTAGTGTTTGACTCTGAAAAACTGAGTCTGCTTGGACTTGGGCCATTGGCCTATTTCGTATTTCCAGTTTTTGCAAATTGGAATATATATTAAATTTCAGAGTTGCTCAGACAAAAGTATATTAAACATCCCCAACTGCTCTTTTCTAATGTAAAAAAATGAAGTGATCTCCAGTGGAGAGGGACTCCCTCTTCTGTGGGCTTGTCTGAAGAACAGGCGACTACTTATATGTGAGCTCAGAATCACTGTGCCAAAAAGATGGTTGTTTTGATGTGTTCTATCAATCATTTTGTTCTTTTGTTAAGATTTTTATTTTGTGTTTCACAGAGTATAAATCTGGCTTATTACCTTTAAACACTCATGCAGAGCCATATATTACCTTAAAATTTTTATGTTTTTCTTGGCATAATTCTTCTATTAAAATTAAGACCTTCAAAAGTTTATGAGCCAAATGAGTTTACGAATATAAAATGGAACCCATCAAGCCACTAGAGTAGAGATGCCTAAGTCAAGTTGCTCTGAAAATGAATATTAGTTACTAATAATTGAGAACTATATTCTCCTGCCAGAACAAAACGGATTATTTCTATGACGGATATAAGGTAATTCAGTAAAATAATCAAGCAAATTTTTTTTACTGTTTTTTTCTATTCTGTTGAGGGGACCCAAATCTGGCATTTGTGTCTCCACCAAAATTTGTTGGAGGTTGAAACCCTAACTCCCAATATGATGGTTTTTGGAGATGGGGCCTTTGGAGGTAATTAGGGTTAGATTAGGTCATGAGGGTAGGGCCCTCACCATGGAATTAGTGAACTTACAAGAAGAGAAAGTGAGAATACAGTCAGAATGTGTCAAGCCAGGTAGAGGATGCCCACAAGAAATGGAATTGGCCTGCACCCTGCACTTGCACTTCCCAGCCTTGAGAACTGTGAGAAAAGGAATTTCTATTATTTAAGTCACCCAGTCTATGGTATTTTGTTATGGAAGCCCAAGCAGACCCAGATAACTATGATATTCCCTTAGCTGTTTCCTTGTTCCCTCATTTTCAGAATTTTATTTCATCTTCCATATTTCAAATATGGACAAAGCAATAAAATGTTCCGCGATTGTGAGGTATTGCGTAGGATATAAACAGGGCGATGTGACAGAGCAGTAGAAAAGTGATCAGGGAAGACTTCATTGTTGTTGAAAATAAGGTTGTTTGGCATTGTCAAGAGTAAGTGGGGAGAGAGTTTCAGGAAGAGGTAATTCTAGTGAGTCTAGATATTAAATAAGGACTGTTGACAAGATGACAAAGATGAAAATTGTTTTGGATTTGGTTGGGGATGGAGAGGGACTTTGAAAATATAGAATTTTTCTGGGCATATGTATGATCTATTTAAAAGAAAATAATGTAAAAGTATTTAAAATTTGAACAATTGTTGAAAATGCGGCTTTCTTGGTAAAACCTACATTGTCAGCTTACATTCTCACTCTTACTCTGTCCTCTACTGTTGTGTTACAACCCAGTTTTATGTGTCTCTGAGTTCTATAGGATTTACATTCATGTTTGTGAATGCCTCTCTATAAATGGACACTAGAAACTGTGCAGGGACTTGGGAAGTTACTATAGATTTGCTGGAGTGCAGTGTTTTATTTCTATCGTGTATGTTAAGGTCTAGCCCCTGGAGCCAGATTTCTGCACCGATTTCCTGGCTGAGGCTCTGCAAATGTGGTTGGCACCATGCTAAGGTGGCTCAGGTAGCCAGGAACTGAGATTATGTTTACCATTTTCATAAAACCTCATGGAATAAATATAGGCTCCAGTCACCCTTTATTCTACCCCCTACTATAGCCCTTAGCAGGAAGGAAGTATCATTTTCATCTCTTGGTACAATGAAAGCTCTGAGAATCTAGTTACAATTTCTTTTAGCAAATGGAATCCCAGAAGTGTCTGCACACAGCTAAAATGCACATGTATTCTCTTAGAGTTTTTTTTTCAGATCATGGTTGAAAAATATCTGCTCTTTAAATTATTCCATTGCTTTACAGAGGAAGTATTAATTACATGACTGCAAGCATAGATCAGGCTGGGATGTAATTACAGGGCTTACTTTGTCTCTGTTGTCCAACAGAATTAGGCAGGAAGTGTTCATGATGCCAGTGGTTTAAGGTGTTTTGGAGCCCATTATGTTTCTGGTTCTCTCAAGAACTTAAGCTTGGATCAAATGACATTTCTGTTGCCCAGTTGTCTGGAAGAACAACAAAGGAGGTATTACTAGAGATACATTTTTACAAGTTTTATGTTTGTACATTGCTAGAAAATGTTATGTGCAGCCTTCAAAAGGTAGTCTTCTGTAGCATCACTCTTGTTATCTGATTTTTCTCTCTTTTGCCACAGTGTGAGTCCATTACTGGTTCTATATTTGGTTATCACGCTAAACAGTGATGTAACTGAGAAGATAAAACTGTGTTTGTATTATACAGTTTATTTCTTTTTTAACAATACTTCTATATTAAATCGTTTTTCTTAGATGTCTAATTTTAAATTAGAATATCAGAATAAAAATTAAAGTTTCTAAAACTGCCCTTCCATCTCATTTACTTTTTTTATGGGTTATTATTTCCTGTATTGAGATTTTTCATCATTCTTATAAAAATTGAATCTATTTTTTTTTCTTGTTAGTTCTCTTGCAAATTTCCTTGCAGTGATCATGTTTATTCTCAGCTTTTAAGCTCTCTCTTCAATTAGGTGAAGAACCTTTTTCATTCTGCTACTGTTTTCTGTCATTTGGCGTTCTACCTCCTCTGAAAATTCTTCTCAAAGCTAGATTCTCCTCCATCACTTCTCCCATCCTAAATATTATATTTCTTGATATTATTCTTGTTACTGTTGGGCAATTCATACTACCTCCCACTCTTTCCTCAGACTTTCACATTACTGGACTGTTTGGTTTCTTTGCAATGCACCCCAGATTACAGTTTGAGTGCACAATTTTCTTGAAGCACTTGTGCATATAACTGCTTTAATTCCAATTACATAACTCTGACCTTGTTACTGGTTTGCAATCATTGTGTTTGTTTCCCATTTAAAGTTTCATTTTTCATATTCTTATTCTTTTTCGAAGAACAAGATGACAATTTCTATCATATGTCAGAGTGGTAGAAATGAACCTTCAGGGTTGTACAGGCCTCCTTCACCCTCCCTTTTTTGGGATCTTGTTAATAAAAGCCATCACCCCAAAGACACAGACTTGGATTTTGACGAGCATCTTCAGTCTTTGCTAGGAAGGGCAAGAGTAGTGATGCTGGCAATTTGGGTATGCCAAAGAGAAGTCACAAGGTGCTTTCTTTAAGTGAAAGGGTGACAGTTCTCAACTTAATAGGGTAAGAAAAAAAATATGCTGCAGTTGCTAAGATCTACAGTAAGAACCAATCTCCTATCTAGAAAGTTGTGAAGAAGGGCAAAGAAATTCATGCCAGTTTTGCTGCTGCACCTCAAGCTGCAAAAGTTATGGCCACAGTATGTGGTAAGTGCTTAGTTAAGATGGAAAAGGTATTATATTTGTACAATTAGATATTCTGAGAGAGAAAGAGAGAGACCACATTTACATAGCCATTATTACAGTATATTGTTGTAATTGTTCTATTTTATTATTAGTTTTTGTTGTTAATCTCTTACTGTACCTAATTTATAAATTAAACTTTATCATAGGCATGTAGTTACAGGAAAAAAAACCTTGTATATGTAAGGTCTGGTACTATCTGCAGTTTCAGGCATCCACTGGGGGTCTTGGAACATATCCCTCATGGATAAGAGGGGACCACTGTAGTTCGTCTGTGCTCATTTTCATTAAATTAGCTCTTTGTTTTTAAACCTGTACTTACCATGGAGTAGCAGGAAGTGATGTACCTTTGGTGAAGGTCACACAGCATAATGGTTAAGAGCACAGAATATAGTCAAACAGATTTGTGTTATATCTCGGCTCTCCTGCTTCCTACTGGTGTGATCTTGGACAAGATGCTTAACTTCTTTAAATCTCAGCTCCCTCTTCTGTAAATTTGAAATAATAATAGTATGAGACAGCATATAAAGCACTTAGCACAGCAATTGACATATAGTTTATAAGTATTCAATCAATGTTAGTGATCACAAAAACCGCCATCACCCTGACTGCTACAAGTTAACAGTTCCATTAAGAAACATCACAACAGCAGTCAGGAACACTATTGTTGCAGCTTTTTTCTTTCCTTTAAAATCCATACAACATAATGTCCTAGAATCACTTATGTATGCAGCATAATTCCACTTTACAAAATAAAATTAGTATATTTCCTGAATTAGTTCAAAGTATAAATGTTAGGTTTTGTTTAAATAAATGAAAATATTAATATATTTTGTATTTATTTTTCCCTTTTAACAGACCACAGGTAGATAGTTGTAATGAAGATACCATCCTAATGCAAATGATTGTTGCTAAATCAATAATTAAGAGGGCAGCCTGCTGTACTGGAAAGAGCAGTGAATTCGTAACAGAAATCTCAATTTGTAATTCATTTATTCCAGCCTGTAGCACTGTGACCAAATACTTATCTGACTCTAAATTTTGATCTTTTTTTTTTTGGACAGAGGGTTCCAGGAAGGATGCCTTGTTTTTCTTTTAATATTTATTTGTTTGTTTGTTTATTTAGGTTGCACCAGATCTTAGTTGCAGCACACGGGATCTTTAGTTGCAGCATGCAGACTCTTAGTTGTGGTATGCATGTGGGACCTAGTTCCCTGACCAGAAATCGAACCTGGGCCCCCTGCATTGGGAGCGCAGAGTCTTACCCACTGGACCACCAGAGAAGTCCCTAAATTTTGATTTTTAAATTTTCTATAATCCCTGCCTCCTTGCATTTATCTCAAGTCAGAGAAAATCGATCCAGTTTTATGGAGAAGAAAAAAGGTAACTGTGAAACGGTCTTAATATTTCCCTTGAAGAATATACAAATATGTGGCAAAGCTGAGGTAAGAATTCCTCAGATTTCATTTGTACATAAGGTAATGAGTTTTAGTTAAGTGGCATTGGAGAAGATTAATATGACTAAATGAAATGTTTCAATAATGGATTTTTTTAAGTGATTGAAATATTAGTGCTTTCCATTTCAGAGAACTGAACTTTTAAATATGCTATTGGCAGAAGTATTAAGGAGACAAGTTTTAATGACTAAGTAAGGATTATTTTAATATGTATATGAATTGCTGACATAATCATACATCTTTCTCCAATTCTTGAAAATGGTTTGACTGACTTACCATTCAATTCTAATTTGTTTATATTATTAATTCATTTAGCATATTCATTTTACCTAAGGAAAAGAGATGTGGTGGTGGGAGAGATGGCTATTTATTTGCCAGAAATGGGTGTCCTCTCTTCCAAAGGAGAGGTGTCACTGGGAGAAACCTGCCCAGTTTCCCAATGAGAATGCCTCCCAGCCCCTCCCTTGCAGTTCAGCGTAGTCACGTGATTGCGTTGTAGACAATGGAGTGAGAGAAAAATGAACTCCTCCTCCAGGCCTTCCCCTTAAAGCTCTCGCATGATTCACTCCTCCTGCCCTTTTCTGTTTCTGTCTGGCTGGATTGGAGAAGACCCCAGGGGTGACCTCAGAAGCCTCAGAAGCTGATTTCCTGGTTGACTGAGTGGGAGAGTCTCTCCTGCCATCCTGGACTTGGAACACCTACACTGAATATTAAGAGTGTAAAATTACACTCTAATTGTGTGAAACCATTCAATTGCGGGAATTATTGCAGCACCTTACATTAGTACATTTTCTCAGCTGCTTCCTGAATTTTTACAAATACAGTCTAAAGTTATGATATTATACTGTTTAAAGCTCTTATGCAGTGTTTCAGCCTCAACATACCATAATAGCCTTTAATTTAACATATAGGTAGTCTCACTTTAATTATCAGGAGCCTGTATTTATAGACCAAAAAAATTCTTAATAAAAAATTTAACTTGTAGCCCCTTTTCTCACATCCTATTTAATTTTATATAACCATTAATTAATACCTCAATGATCTCACACACCTCTGTATTACCTAAAATTAAAGAACTGACACTTCTTTTAGTTCAGGGGAAAAAAGAAAACTCTCTACATCTTGAACTCTCAGAAAAGAGGTCCCAGAATGATGATTCAACACTATTCTCCTGACTCTACCCCAGATCTTTTTGGTAGTTCTCATGTCCCCAGAAGCAATCCTGAAGCACGTATTCCAGTTTAAGTTATTTGAGAGATCATTGCAGGAAATGTCAGTAGAGAGCAAGAAAGTAAAACAAGGAAGGAAAGACAGCCAGTAACAAATGCATTAGCAAGCAGGTTATTATTACTGGGCATAACCAGGTTTTGCCCTCACTGAGAAAATCTGGGTGCATTTCACAATTAGCGCCAAGTGGGGAGGGCAAGCTGAAATATTTATGCACCAAAATCCCTTTCATTATTGGTGAAGGGATGTTCGTAGAGGGTGTTAATTCTTAGGCCATGGTGGCTTTGGCCAGATAAAATTCACAGGCAATGAAACACAGGTGTAGACAGCTGGCAATATGAACAGTAGGTATTAGAATGATAAGTGTGAGGGGATTTGAGGGGGGAAACAAGAGTGATCCTTTCCCACTTCAAAATCTTACACAACAGGAAGCATAGAAATGGAAACTATGAAATTCTGGCATTTGCAATCACATCTTTATTTTACAATGCTATGTACATAATTCTTTTTCTTAACGTCTTTATTAGAGTATAATTGCTTTACAATGGTGTGTTAGTTTCTGCTTTATAACAAAGTGAATCAGTTAGACATATACATATGTCCTCATATCTCTTCCCTCCTGCATCTCCCTCCCTCCCACCCTCCCTATCCCACCCCTCTAGGTGGTCACAAAGCACTGAGCTGATCTCCCTGTGCTATGCAGCTGCTTCCCACTAGCTATCTATTTTACATTTGGTAGTGTATATATGTCCATGCCACTCTCTCACTTTGTCCCAGCTTACCCTTCCCCCTCCCCGTATCCTCAAGTCCATTCTCTAATAGGTGTGCATCTTTATTCCCGTCTTGCCCCTAGGTTCTTCTATTTTTTTTTCTTTTTTTTTAGATTCCATATATATGTGTTAGCCTACGGTATTTGTTTTTCCTTTTCTGACTTAATTCACTCTGTACGACAGTCTCTAGGTCCATCCACCTCACTACAAATAACTCAGGTTCATTCCTTTTTATGGCTGAGTAATATTCCATTGTATATATGTGTCACATCTTCTTTATCCATTCATCTGTCGATGGACACTTAGGTTGCTTCCATGTCCTGACTATTGTAAATAGAGCTGCAATGAACATTTTGGTGCATGACTCTCTTTGAATTATCGTTTTCTCAGGGTATATCCCCAGTAGTGGGATTTCTGGGTCATATGGTAGTTCTATTTTTAGTTTAAGGAACCTCCATACTGTTCTCCATAGTGGCTGTATGAATTTACATTCCCACCAACAGTGCAAGAGGGTTCCCTTTCCTCCACACCCTCTCCAGCATTTATTATTTGTAGATTTTTTGATGATGGCCATTCTGACTGGTGTGAGGTGATACCTCATTGTAGTTTTGATTTGCATTTCCCTAATGATTAGTGATGTTGAGCATCCTTTCATGTGTTTGTTGGCAATCTGTATATCTTCTTTGGAGAAATGTCTATTTAGGTCTTCTGCCCATTTTTGGATTGGGTTGTTTGGTTTTTAATATTGAGCTGCATGAGTTGCTTGTATGTTGTGGAGATTAATCCTTTGTCAGTTGCTTCACTTTCAAATATTTTCTCCCATTCTGAGGGTTGTCTTTTTGTCTTGTTTATGGTTTCCTTTGCTGTGCAAAAGCTTTTAAGTCTCATTAGGTCCCATTTGTTTATTTTTGTTTTTATTTCCATTTCTCTAGGAGGTGGGTCAAAAAGGAAATGCTGTGATTTATGTCATAGAGTGTTCTGCCTATGTTTTCCTCTAAGAGTTTGATGGTGTCTGGCCTTACATTTAGGTCTTCAATCCATTTTGAGTTTATCTTTGTGTATGGTGTTAGGGAGTGTTGTAATTTCATTCTTTTACATGTAGCTGTCCAGTTTTCCCAGCACCACTTATTGAAGAGGCTGTCTTTTCTCCACTGTATATTCTTGTCTCCTTTATCAACAATAAGGCGACCATATGTGTGTGGGTTTATCTCTGGGCTTTCTATCCTGTTCCATTGATCTATATTTCTGTTTTTTGCCAGTACCATACTGTCTTGATTACTGTAGCTTTGTAGTATAGTCTGAAGTCCAGAAGCCTGATTCCTCCAGCTCCGTTTTTCGTTCTCAAGATTGCTTTGGCTATTCGGGGTCTTTTGTGTTTCCACACAAATTGTGAAATTTTTTGTTCTAGTTCTGTGAAAAATGCCAGTGGTAGCTTGATAGGGATTGCATTGAATCTGTAGATTGCTTTGGGTAGAATAGTCATTTTCACAATGTTGATTCTTCCAATCCAAGAACATGGTATATCTCTCCATCTATTTGTATCACCTTTAATTTCTTTCATCAGTGTCTTATAATTTTCTGCATACAGGTCTTTTGTCTGCTTAGGTAGGTTTATTCCTAGATATTTTATTCTTTTTGTTGCAGTGGTAAATGGGAGTGTTTTCTTAATTTCACTTTCAGATTTTTCATCATTAGTGTATAGGAATGCAGGAGATTTCTGTGCATTAATTTTGTATCCTGCTACTTTACCAAATTCATAGTAGTTTTTGGGTAGCATCTTTAGGATTCTCTATGTATAGTATCTTGTCATCTACAAAGAGTGATGGCTTTACTTCTTCTTTTCCAATTTGGATTCCTTTTTTTTCTTTTTCTTCTCTAATTGCTGTTGCTAAAACTTCCAAAACTATGTTGAATAATAGTTGTGAGAGTGGGCCACCTTGTCCTGTTCCTGATCTTAGTGGAAATGGTTTCAGTTTTTCACCATTGAGGACAATGTTGGCTGTGGGTTTGTCATATATGGCCTTTATTACGTTGAGGAAAGTTCTCTCTATGCCTACTTTCTGGAGGGTTTTTATCATAAATGGGTGTTGAATTTTGTCAAAAGCTTTCTCTGCATCTATTGAGATGATCATACGGTTTTTCTCCTTCAATTTGTTAATATGGTGTATCACGTTGATTGATTTGCATATATTGAGGAATCCTTGCATTCCTGGGATAAATGCCACTTGATCATAGTGTATGATCCTTTTAATGTGCTGTTGGATTCTGTTTGCTAATATTTTGTCGAGGATTTTTGCATCTATGTTCATCACTGATGTTGGCCTGTAGTTTTCTTTCTTTGTGACATCTTTGTCTGGTTTTGGTATCAGGGTGATGGTGGGCTCGTAGAATGAGCTTGGGAGTGTTCCTCCCTCTGCTATATTTTGGAAGAGTTTGAGAAGGATAGGTGTTAGCTCTTCTCTAAATGTTTGATAGAATTCGCTTGTGAAGCTATCTGGTCCTGGGCTTCTGTTTGTTGGAAGATTTTTAATCACAGTTTCAATTTCAGTGCTTGTGATTGGTCTGTTCATATTTTCTATTTCTTCCTGGTTCATTCTTGGAAGGTTGTGCATTTCTAAGAATTTGTCCATTTCTTCCAGGTTGTCCATTTTATTGGCATATAGGTGCTTGTAGTAATCTCTCATGATCCTTTGTATTTCTGCAGTGTCAGTTGTTACTTCTCCTCTTTCATTTCTAAATCTATTGATTTGTGTCTTCTCCCCTTTTTTCTTGATAAGTCTGGCTAATGGTTTATCAATTTTGTTTATCTTCCCAAAGAACCAGCTTTTAGTTTTGTTGATCTTTGCTATCGTTTCCTTCATTTCTTTTCATTTATTTCTGATCTTTATGATTTCTTTCCTTCTGCTAACTTTGGGGTTTTTTTGTTCTTCTTTCTTTAATTGCTTTAGGTGTAAGGTTAGGTTGTTTATTTGAGATGTTTCTTGTTTCTTAAGGTAGGATTGTATTGCTATAAACTTCCCTCTTAGAACTGCTTTTGCTGCATCCCATAGGTTTTGGGTCATTGTGTTTTCATTGTCATTTGTTTCTAGGTATTTTTTGATTTCCTGTTTGATTTCTTCAGTGATCTCTTGGTTATTAAGTAGTGTGTTGTTTAGCCTCCATGTGTTTGTATTCCTTACAGATTTTTTCCTGTAATTGATATCTAGTCTCATAGCATTGTGGTCGGAAAAGATACTTGATATGATTTCAATTTTCTTACATTTACCAAGGCTTGATATGTGACCCAAGATATGATCTATCCTGGAGAATGTTCCAGGAGCACTTGAGAAGAATGTGTATTCTGTTGTTTTTGGATGGAATGTCCTATAAATATCAATTAAGTCCATCTTGTTTAATGCATCATTTAAAGCTTGTGTTTCCTTAGTTATTTTCATTTTGGATGATCTGTCCATTGGTGAAAGTGGGGTATTAAAGTCCCCTACTGTGATTGTGTTACTGTTGATTTCCCCTTTTATGGCTGTTAGTATTTTCCTTATGTATTGAGGTGCTCCTATGTTGGGTGTGTAAATATTTACAAATGTTATATCTTCTTCTTGGATCGATCCCTTGATCATTATGTAGTGTCCTTCTTTGTCTCTTGTAATAGTCTTTATTTTAAAGTCTATTTTGTCTGATACGAGAATTGCTACTCCAGCTTTCTTTTGATTTCCATTTGCATGGAATATCTTTTTCCATCCCCTCACTTTCAGGCTGTATGTGTCCCTAGGTCTGAAGTGGGTGTCTTGTAGACAGCATATATACTAGTCTTGTTTTTCTATCCATTCAGCCAGTCTATGTCTTTTGGTTGGAGCATTTAATCCATTTACATTTAAGGTAATTATCGATATGCATGTTCCTATTACCATTTTCTTAATTGTTTTGGGTTTGTTTTTGTAGGTCTTTTCCCTCTCTTGTGTTTCCTGCCTAGAGAAGTTCCTTTAGCATTTGTTGTAAAGCTGGTTTGGTGGTGCTGAATTCTCTTAGCTTTTGCTTGTCTGTAAAGATTTTAATATCTCTGTCAAATTTGAATGAGATCCTTGCTGGGTAATCTTGGTTGTAGGTTTTTCTCCTTCATCACTTTAAATATGTCCTGCCACTCCCTTCTGGCTTGCAGAGTTTCTGCTGAAAGATCAGCTGTTAACCTTATGGGGTTTCCCTTATGTGTTATTTGTTGTTTTTCCCTTGCTGCTTTTAATATTTGTTCTTTGTATTTAATTTTTGATAGTTTGATTAATATGTGTCTTGGCGTGTTTCTTCTTGGATTTATCCTGTATGGGACTCTCTGTGCTTCCTGGACTTGATTAACTATTTTTTTTCCCATATTAGGGAAGTTTTCAACTATAATCTCTTCAAATATTTTCTCAGTCCCTTTATTTTTCTCTTCTTCTGGGACCCATATAATTTGAATGTTGGTGCTTTTAATGTTGTCCCAGAGGTCTCTAAGACTGTCCTCAATTCTTTTCATTCTTTTTTCTTTATTCTGCTCTGCAGTAGTTAGTTCCACTATTTTATCTTCCAGGTCACTTATCCGTTTTTCTGCCTCAGTTATTCTGCTACTGATCCCTTCTAGAGAATTTTTAATTTCATTTATTGTGTTGTTTATCACTGTTTGTTTGCTCTTTAGTTCTTCTACGTCCTTGTTAAACGTTTCTTGTATTTTCTCTATTCTATTTCCAAGGTTTTAGATCATCTCTACTATCATTATTCTGAATTCTTTTTCAGGTAGACTGCCTATTTCCTCTTCATTTGTTAGGTCTGGTGGGTTTTTGCCTTGCTCCTTCATCTGCTGTGTGTTTCTCTGTCTTCTCATTTTGCTTAACTTACTGTGTTTGGGGTCTCCTTTTCGCAGGCTGCAGGTTTGTAGTTTCCGTTGTTTTTGGTGTCTGTCCCCAGTGTCTAAGGTTGGTTCAGTGGGTTGTGTAGGCTTCCTGGTGGAGGGGACTACTGCCTGTGTTCTGGTGGATGAGGCTGGATCTTGTCTTTCTGGTGGGCAGGTCCACATCTGGTGGTGTGTTTTGGGGTGTCTGTGGCCTTATTATGATTTTAGGCAGCCTCTGTGATAATGGATGGGGCTGTGTTCCTGTCTTGCTAGTTGTTTGGCATAGGGTGTCCTGCACTGTAGCTTGCTGGTCGTTGAGTGGAGCTGGGTCTTGGCGTTGAGATGGAGATCTCTGGGAGATTTTTGCCGTTTGATATTATGTGGAACTGGGAGGTCTCTTGTGGACCAGTGTCCTGAAGTTGGCTCTCCCACCTCAGTGGCACAGCCCTGATGCCTGGGTGGAGCACCAAGAGTCTGTCCTCCACACGGCTCAGAATAAAAGGTAGAAAAAAAAGAAAGAAAGAGGAAGATAAAATAAAATAAAATAATATAAAATTATTAAAATAAAAAATAAGTATTAAGAAAAAAATTTTTTTAAGAAATGAAAACAACAACAAAAAACGGACAGACAGAACCCTAGGACACAAATGTTTAAAGCAAAGCTATACAGACAAAATCACACACAGAAGCATACACATACACACTCACAAAAAGAGAAAAAGGGAAATATATATATATATATCGTTGCTCCAAAAGTCCACCTCCTCAATTTGGGATGATTTGTTGTCTATTCAGGTATTCCACAGATGCAGGGTACATCAAGTTGATTGTGGAGATTTAATCTGCTGCTCCTGAGGCTGCTGGGAGAAATTTCCCTTTCTCTTCTTTCTTCGCACAGCTCCTGGGGTTCAGCCTTTGATTTGGGCCCGCCTTTGTGTGTAGGTCGCCTTTTGGGAGGTCTGAGGTCTTATGCCAGCATTCAGTAGGTGTTCTGTAGGAGTTGTTCCACATGTAGATGTATTTCTGATGTATCTGTGGGGAGGAAGGTGATCTCCGCGTCTTACTCTTCTGCCATCTTGATCCATAATTCTCTTTTTAACCTAATTTTTTATTCCCATAACATCAAAACCAGAATTTTCATTTCTTCTGTGTGACTATTTCTTCTAGTAAGACTATTTCTAGTAAGATAAGAGTATTTCTTATTCCTAAGATATACCGTATGGTTTGATCTCCTGGACATCTGGTTTTCTGTCAAAAAAAAAATGTTTCCATTTTGTTGAAACTTTTCTTTATCAGTTCCTTTTTATATCAGTGACTTTTATATCAGTTCCTTTACCATAATCTTGATTTGGACAGTTACATTAATTTGGTTTTGCTAAAAGAATAATGGGGTGTAAATTTAGATCCTGAAGGGGAGAAAGAAAGGGAACATATTAGAAATCATACTTGTGCCTCTTATTCCTCTGGTCAGGGCAGATATCACTAATGGGTTACATCATTCCCTTTGAGAGACATTTCACCCTGAACTTCAATCACACATTTGTCAATATCACCAACCCTCATATCCTATTGTCCTTCCATTGAGTTTCTTTACAGTTAAAACCACATTTTTTGATCAGTTCACTAGCCTGTTTTCTCTTTATCTATCCCTGGGCTACAGAATGTTTCTGCAGAAACTCACACACCAAGCAGATGAGTACCATTACCGTTTACTGTTTCCAACTTCGTTTGGACCCCATAACAGTGTCCAGTGATGCTTAGATGTCTCCCTACTCAGCTCTATTGCTAATTCTCCACAGAGAAAAATGATTTTTATTCAGTACAACCTTCTTATTGAAAGTATTAGAAAACCAATTTAAACTAGCTTAAGCAATTGGGGATATTTACCAAAATCTTTCTGGGATGTCTTACAGAATCAAAGAATGGGAATAGGACTGGTTCTTAGTAACAACTGGAACCAGGAGATTAAATTCCATCTATCTCCATATTGTGTTTATTATCTTCTTTGTTTATTATCTATTTTATTTTTTCTGTGCAGGTCACATCTGTTCTGTGTTCCCAATAGTAGGAAACATGTGGGAAACACAATGAGAGGACAATAGGATATGGTATTCAGGTTTCCATGGTAAAACCCGGATTACTAGAAAGACAGTGACTTCTACATTTAAGTTCCAGAAATTCTAGAACACTCTGAATGGTTACACTAGAGTCTGGTGCCCAGTTCTGGGCTAATCAACTGTGGTCAAAGAGTATTTATAACTGAATAGTTGGGCAGTTCCAGTGCGAACAACATGGATGAAGCAGAGTGGACAGGACAGTTATTGGAACCATGAGTAGGGTTGAGCAAATACCACCATAGATAATTGATTTATTAACCTTTTCTTCTTTCCTTAAATTGTAACCTCACCATCCTTCCTTTCTTCTCAAAAATGACCTTACTTTCTATTTCATGAAAATAATGTGAACATGTACCTAAAACTTCACTTGTTGTTTCTTCTATCTCTCCCCCCCACCTTTTTAAAAATAAATCTTTATTTTATATTTATATATTTTTTGCTGCGTTGGGTCTTCGTTGCTGTGCGCGGGCTTTCTCTAGTTGCAGCGAGCAGTGCTACTCTTCGTTGCGGTGTGTGGGCTTCTCATTGTGGTGGCTTCTCCTGTTGCGGAGCAGGGGCTCTAGGCGCGCGGGCTTCCGGAGCTGTGGCCCAAGGGCTTAGTTGCTCCGCAGCATGTGGGATCTTCCCGGACCAGGTCTCGAACCCGTGTCCCCTGCATTGGCAGGCGGATTCTTAACCACTGCGCCACCAGGGAAGTCCTGACCCCCCATTTTTATAATAAAATAGTTGCACCTCATACTTATGGTGAATTTCTAGATCCTCATTATTTATGGTCATTTACATTGTCTTTGAACTGTTCCTACAACTCTTGCCTTTACAGTCTCTGGTTCAACCTACACAACTATTGCCAGATAAAACTCCTGAATCAGTAGTTCTTTCCATAATGCTTTCTTATGAAGGTACATTCTAGAGATCCTTATTTCAACAAAATAAAGTAAAAAACCTATTCAGTTTGGCATTCAGGGCTTTTTAGTCTCTAGTCCACAGTATGCTACAACCTACTTCCTCAGGTTTATGTTTTATTATTCCCTATATGTATGTATTATACTTCAGATGCTTTCATTGATTTCTTCAACAGACTGAGTTTTCCCACTTCAGTGCCCTTATCCTTTTATTGCATAAAATAATTCTGTTTTTATGTTTTGAAATTTCATCGACCTTTCAAGACTCACAAGTAAACCACCTCTTCTGAAATGCTCTTCTTCATCTCTCTACCAAAATAATCTCATTTTTTACAAAGTTTATGTATTTTGTACTCTGTCTTATATTATGGTCACTGGGGTACTTGTACTAGTCTGTATATTAATCTGAATTTTTAACCCAGATATTATATAGAACCTTCTTTGCCTTAAAATAGTAGGCTTATTTGGAATAGAATTGCATAGACTTTGTAATCCCATGAGAAATAAATACCTTTTCAAATTGTCTCTAGTAGAATTCACTGGCACACAATATTTGCTTCGAAGATAGACTTTGCTGCGTTTGCATATGGGCTTTAATTGAGGGGTTTACATAAAAATGCACACATAGGTACTGTAGTATGTTCTCACTATAGCACCCTTTCTCCATCTTGTGGACTCTTTCCTTTAACGTCCATTTCTCTTGCACTCCTTTGGCTGTCTTACAGGAGTAAAACAGCAACATCCTACACCCCTCCCATTTTCTTCTTTACACTTCCTCCTCTGAAGGCATGGTACAGGCCACACCCTTCTTATACGTTTTACTGAATTGCAGGCAGGGGCTGGGTCTTTGTCATCCTTATATCTTCTGCAGTACCCACAACCATGCCTCATGCTCTCTTGAATTGCTAAGTGGCATTGAGTGACTCAGATGTTAAGTGTCTCATTGCTTCGACACATGTAAGTAATACAGAGACAGAAACAAAACTAGAGAATTATGGAACGCATATCAAACTTCTAGTTCTGCCTTTTAAACTTGTAAGGGTTCTAGCAATTATAAACATCCCCCTCTGTGAATTTATACCAGCACATTCCTTCCTCTGTCGGGTAGGGAGAAGTAGAAGGGAACTATGTATGTGATATAAATTAGATTACTAGCTTGTATGGAGAAATATATCAGGAGAGAACATTCATATTCATAAATAATTTTATAGGCTTGGTTCCTGGTTCCACTTACCTAGAGTAAGTGTCTTCACTACAAGATATTTTCCATGCCTTGAAATGAATTTAATGAATTCTCTTATTTTCCCAAGTGTGAGAAGAATTAATTCTGCATGAGGTCAAAATTAGGAAATTGTTTCAGTAGTTTGGATTGCAACAACCATCCATGTCCTAATTAAGAACATTGTTTTCATCTGACTGAATTAATTTCTGCATGAATGCAGCATTCAGAACAGTCTCTTGGAGGTCATATTATGTTTTCAATAATTTTATATTATTATATCTTACCTATAGAAAACTAATTAAAAATAAAGTGATTCGAAAGGGTAGAAGCTTCAAAATATCAGCCCAAAACAATAAATGTGGAATTTTCTCCTTTACCGCTTCAAATTTTAATAGGTTGTTGAAGCAGATTTTACCAGACATTATCCCTCTGAGTATAACAGATACACATATTTTATTAGCCAAGTTTGGATCAGAAAAACAGAGCCACTAGGAGTGATAAAAACTGGGGATTTAATCAAAGGGATTGGACTTTACACATTTGTAAAAGCTGGAGAAATAGTTGATACAAACCTGTTTTTCTCCATTGGATGCTGGGCCTGAAGTCAGTAGGGCAGGCCATTGGGAAGGAAAGATGGTAAAGCTGGTGAGGGGCAGGGCGAGCTGGGACCCACCACCGAGGCTCAGCATCATGATTGCTGGTGACTTGAGCGTGAGGCTGATGTTCATCACCCTGGAGCCAAACGCATGGAGCTGGTCCAAGAGTCAGAGAACCTGAAGGAGGAGACCTGACGTGAGTTGGAAAAGCAAATGCTGTTGCTGCCGTGAGAGCTGCACACGCTAGCCCGGGGTTCAGGGGAACCCGCAGGAGGAGAGCGGTGGCGTTGATGAGGGCTGGCTGAGATCCACTTAGACAGGGGAGCCATCAGGTCAGTGGTAATGATGCCTCGCATGGAACTTCCCAGTGTAAAAACATATGGCTACTGCCTCTTTCCACCTTTTAGATGTCACCCCAAATATCTTTTGTGGCCCACAGGAACTTGAAACTATGCAGGGAAAGGAATTCTGAGAATCACAGCTCCAAGGATGAGCTAACACACCTTGCATGCTAGCGAATCACCTTGTACAAGTTAAAAACAAAAATGAAATAAAAATGCAAACAATCTCATTTTCTCCCTGGAACAAAGACTTACTATCTTTTGGTCAATGTTATGTTTTCATCAGGATTCTCATCATAGCTTCAGTGCCTGCATCAGATAACATCTTAGGAAGTCTCATTCAGGTCACCTTTCCTCCAGACACACTGGATATCATCTTAATTGCCGAGCATATTAAGAGAAGATAATAAGATAATAAGGGAAGCAACCGCCATTAGATGTGGTAATTGTCAGTCTGGGACCTGAAAGCTGTAAGAAAGATATTGGGTAATAAGGATTTGGAGACTTGCACGTTGAACTTCATCCACAGTGACCTGATGGATGTGTTTAGCGTGATGGTAAAGATCTTATGTTCAAATTCAAACTGAGAGGATTGGAAGACTATTGAAGTTGTCAGGCAGCCCATTAGTGAACCAGGCTACAAACCATTAGTGAAAAGTGCAAGGATACATGTAACACAGGGCAAGAAACAAAGAGAACTTTGTGTGGTGTGTACAAAGAGCGTAATGCTTACAGACTGCCCGAGGCTTTGAAAGCAATGTACTGAGAGAGCTTTTACAGGATCCCACTTTGGAGCCATTGATAATTAACCAAACAAATAATTCAAAGTATGTACA
Source organism: Balaenoptera musculus (assembly GCF_009873245.2). NCBI lineage: Eukaryota > Metazoa > Chordata > Mammalia > Artiodactyla > Balaenopteridae > Balaenoptera > Balaenoptera musculus. The sequence continues at coordinate 53,555,328 of NC_045802.1, forward strand.
ACTGGTTTCAGCAAATTTCCTTAGGGAGTTGCAATACTTTAAATTCCTTATCATGATACTGTTGGATCACTGTCTTCAGCTGCAGCATCTAAACACACAGGACTTGATTCGTGATCGTGTAGGTAATAACTTAAGATCAATATTTTAAATGATGTAATAGAAAAGCAGCAAGGAATCTCTCCCTTTTAATAAACAGCAGTTGCGCCTTAGTTGTGGGCATATGCAGTCATTATAAATTCTGCCAAGTCTATAGATTTATGCTTACATAAATTACCGAGTGATGAAAGATAACATTTTCTTATAATAGCATCGTAGTTTCATAACTTATTAAATACTATAATTTATTCATGTATGACACCCAGATACCAAAGGTATTATTCTCACCACTTATTCTTATGGGATCTGAATTTAGCAGCTGATATTTCTGCTTTGCAGGGGGTCTCCGTGTTTTTCTCCATCTTGCTATGGAGGCATAAACCCTGTCTTACACCGTGCGGTATTATGGAAGAAGATTGGACTTTAGAGCCAGAGAAACATCTGCTTAAAGGATTTGCTTTCTACTAGTTTCTGATTCTGTATAACGAGGGAGGGGGCGTCATTACTCCCCTCTCTCAGTGTTACCCTGAGAATCACTGAACATAGCAGAAAGAAAAGTCAGTTGTAAACAGTAAGGGACTATGAAAATAACAGTCAATCTCTGCTTTGTATCTCAGGTCTGTAGTACCTCAAGGGCTAGTGGAAAAGGACAATCATTCATGGAAAAGGACCTAAAATGAGACGTCCCTGTTATATTTGTGAAATTCTCTCAGTTTCTTCCCTAGACATACTCTTCCTGATGCTCCCTGAAAGCACACAAAATTTGATCTTTCTCATAGCCTGACATCCTTTTCCTTTTCAATGAACTGGAAAATATGGGAAATAGCATCATACTTTCTTTTTCTATCCTCTTCCTTATTCTAACTCTTCAGGTACAGCAGACACTTCCACTGTGGGTCACATGTTATCTATTTCCAGAGCTGATTTGAAAAACTGAGTTTGGATATGGGGTTGCCCTTTCAGTAGATATAACCATCTTTTTCACTCCCTTTCTTCTACACACCGGTTCCGTAGCCATCCAGTCCCCTATCCTCTCATCTATCAGCAGATTTCTGTTTTGTTTTGTTTTTTAAAAAGGAACATTTATTTATTTATTTATTTATTGGCTGCGTCGGGTCTTTTGCTGCGTGCGGGCTTTCTCTAGTTGCGGCGAGCAGGGGCTACTCTTCGTTGCAGTGCTCGGGCTTCTCACTGAGGTGGCTTCTCTTGTTGCAGAGCATGGGCTCTAGGTGCACGGGCTTCAGTAGTTGTGGCATGCAGGCTCAGTAGCTGTGGCGCACGGGCTTAGTTGCTCTGCGGCATGTGGGATCTTCCCAGACCAGGGCTCGAACCCATGTCCCCTGTGTTGGCAGGCGGATTCTTAACCACTGTGCCACCAGGGAAGTCCTATCAGCAGATTTCTGGCAACACTACTTTTTAAAAATAATCTTGCCTGAATCATTGTGTTTATTGGTTTCCCAGCATTCTTGTCCAGCTAATATCAAACCCTGAGTTATTCCAACTCTGTTTTCTTTGTTCCTCCTCCAGGGCTGTGGAGGTTGCTGGAGAAAGTCATGTCTCCTGTATCCATGCACACTTGTAATTGTACTGTCTGGACCCAGTCGGAGCTCACCTAACCACAGACAAAATGAATAGAGCAGCCAAATAACTGTGTTTGCAAAATGCATTCTCCTGAACCAAGCCTCCACTGCTCTCAGGCTTTGCTCTCTTCCACACCGCTCAGGCTCTGACCTTTCGCCTCCTCATTCCATTTTGTATTTGCCCCATTTCCATATTGACATCTAGCCCCATCCTTCCCTGTTGCATCTGCTGGCCTCAATCTCATCTCCAGGGACTGCCATGTTCAAACTGATTATCCAATATTCTGAATACCCTGGCTTGGTCCCAGGACTATGTTTTATGAACTTTCCCCATGGATAGCCTCCGAAAGGTAGGTGTTTTTAGAATTTGTTCTTTCCTCAGAGGATCCAGAGTTAGACAGTGGTTTCCAAGCCTAATCGAATGCACAGTTCTCCTTGGCCATACCTTTCCTCTCCACTCTAGTCAACGTTGTTTTTCCAAAGTGACACTGAAAATCCTACCACTTTTCTCAAACTGCTTCACTCTAGGCCTTTTACTTTTTTTTTTTAATTGATTTTTTAAAATTAATTAACTTATTTATTTTTGGCTGCATTGGGTCTTCGTTGCTGGGTGTGGGCTTTCTCTAGTTGTGGTGAGCAGGGGCTACTCTTCGTTGTGGTGCGCAGGCCTCTCATTGCGGTGGCTTCTCTTGTTGAGCACAGGCTCTAGGCACTCAGGCTTCAGTAGTTGTGGCGCATGGGCCCAGCTGCTCTGAGGCATGTGGGATCTTCCTGGACCAGGGCTCGAACCCATGTCCCCTGCACTGGCAGGCAGATTCTCAACCACTGTGCCACCAGGGAAGCCCCAGACCTTTTACTTTTAATTGGTGACTTTGTCTTTTACTTCCTAGAAAAAATAGAGGTCATGAAAGTGCACAATCCCATCACCCAGTCCCTCCTTTCCATCATAACCTGTATCCTCACCAATCCGACATTATTTTTGACAAATCTTAGAGGAAGGGATTTTCTTCGTCCTATTCAAGGGTCTCCCCTCTCTTTTCTCCTGATCGTCATTCTGGAGTCTTATTTTCAGCCTAGAAATGTTGACTTTTTCCTATTGTTTGTAACACTCACACCTACCACTTGAAGCCCATTAATCTCACTCAATTTTTCATTTTCTTTTACTCTCTCAATTCTCGCATAAGTAGCTTCCTTTAACTGTTTCACCTCCTGTCTACTTACCTTCTCCAAGATGGACTATTTTTGCAACTATTTTCCTCAAAGTAGACATTAACAGGAGGGTTGGCTTTGAGAAATTTGTGAATTAGTAACGTATTGACAAGTTTTCTCATCCATTTGCTCGTAATTCCTCTTTCATTCTGGCATTTTATAGCCCATGGGCTCAGTTCCCTCCTGGTGCTCCTTGATGGTCTAATTTTTCCTATTCAGGTGCCACTTCCCCAAGTCCCCCTACACTATCAAAATCTGCTGTCTACTTCCTTTTAGCCACTTTATTTGTAAAAAATATTTATTTATTTATTTATTTTGGCTGCGCCGCGTCTTAGTTGCAGCATGCGGGCTTCTTAGTTATGGCATGCATGCGGGATCTAGCTCCCGACCAGGGATCGAACCCGGGCCCCCTGCATTGGGAGTGTGGAGTCCTACCCACTGGACCACCAGGGAAGTCCCCCTTTTAGCCACTTTAAAAGGCTACCTCCCCAACCTTATACAGGCTGATACCAGTGTTTGATAAAGGCTTATGTACTATGCCTCACGGAGTACAGTAATTATTTTAATAAAGTCCCTAAAAGTGCCTTTATCCCAACATTATTATTATTCTAATCATAATAATTATTATTATTTGATGCCAACATAAAGACCCTATGGTAGACCATAGCAGAGAGAGATTTTTGGTTGTGGTATTTTTTTTTTAATGTCTTAAATCACACCATGGAGGCAGCTGCTTATTTTGCCCACAGTTTATCTCTTTCCTGAGAAGTTTTGGGGAAAGGGACTGAAGGAGGGAAGTAACAGAAACAATTGTCATCTTAATAAATTTCTTTTTTTTTTTTTACTTTTTGTCTCACTTTCTTCATTATTCCTAATTTTCCTGAAATTTTGTTTTCATTTTATAACATTAATTTCCTAAATAATATGCCTTGATTACTACTTATGTGGATCCTAAAGTGACTTTGACTTCTCAGTAAAGGATTCTTCATTTTAGCTTTCATATAATCCTTCCACTTCTCCTTACTATTCTTACAAATAGTAAGTGTCTAATATTCTAATATATTTTTATGGGAACAAAATTATTGTAAACAAATATAAGTGGCCAAGAAATCATTTACAGAAAAATAATATGCACTAAGCCTCAGTCAGTAACCCATTTATCTTAGCTGTTGTCACTCCAGCAACATTTGAGGACCAAAAAAATAAAAATGTGTGGACTCAATTTTATGTTGACATCAGCTTGAGTTTTATTGTTGTGGTATGTGATCTCTCTAGATTAGATTTTCAAATTTTCATTTGTAAGTCTGATGAGCATTACAATACGTATGTGAAGTACGTTGAAGTAGATAAAATTATTTCCATTTTCAAGTTGGAAACTGAGGCACTGAGTTGAGGAAAGCTACGTCAGTTCCAAGTGACAGGTTGGAAGCTCCTTCAGGTCAAAGGCTATGTTTTATTTTAGCCTGCCTTCCTGAACATGTGTATCTTTATGCAGTCAGTGCTCAATAAAAAAGCGTGGGCTTGAAATGCCCGGGATTGGTTCTATGTCTTCTGACCTTCTGCCTAGGGCTCTTGCCATGGCACTAATTTGCTATATAAAGAGGGCATTGCAAATTGGAAGTGGGCTCCTTATTAAACTTGACCTACTGCCTGTAGCCTTGGGCACTCCAGATTGAACGATGGGCTTTCTAAATAGGTACGGGGTTAGGATGGGAAGGGTACTTTGCATCAGTCACATCTACGTACCATTTGCTGATGGGATGAGCCACTCCAGTTGATGATTTCTGGCTCCTCTTATTCTTAACAGAATCCAAGTCATAATCAGTATGTGGATTATAAGCAACACTGCTGATCCCCAGGCAAATCTGCACCAGCTTAGTGACTTTTTGTTGCCACCACATAATAGCTTTAGCAACTAGTCATGACCACGCTTCATACTGCCTTCAGGGAAATGTGCTAGATGTTGAAATTGAAATAGGTGGGGTGGGGGAATTGGTGTCTAGGGGGCACATTTCAGAGAGTGAGGCTCAAGGGGCATATACCTTATCATGTTGGTACAAATCAGGTCCAGGAATCAGAAACTGCTTGTAAGTAACATGGGTAGAGATGCCAACCATCTGGGCATGATGGTGCATTTGTAGTGACTATTCCACAAAACACCTAAATGCAGATGTTCATTATATTTCATTTACATGAATCCCAGAGGTTTTCATTTAATTCTATGTAACTGCCCTGATTGCCTACAGTACACATACAAAATTGGTTTAATCTGTTTTCTGAATGGAGTGATCGGTCATATGTATAACTGATGTTTCAAACTTTCAAATGTTCTCTGTATATACTGTATATGTAAAAAAAAAAAAAAAAAAACCAAAAAACCCAGCAACCAGACATTCTTAGCACTTACACAGTTATCTTTAGTTTATAGGGTGGAAGAGGTTGGTTTTAAAAAAAGAAGTTTAACCTTCTTAGTCTGGGGAAACTGTTTTGGATAAAACCATTGTCTGTTTTCCAAAGTTCAAATTAAATGAAGCATTAGCAGTAGGTTTTAGATAAAGATTCTTATGAAGCCTACAGAAAGTTAGAAAAATCTTTACAATCATTGTTAGTATAGTGTGTAACTAGAGTATGAAGCACATGCATTTAGTTCATAACTAAGATCAAAGTGTGAGGATTTCTATGGCATTGAGACAAAAGTGATTAAATAATTTTCCCCAAACCCTATGTGTCATAATATAGCATACAAGAATCAACATGATTGTTTCAGAGTCTTCCAACTGAGAAAAAGTGTTCTACATATAAAACATCAGTTTTAACTACTTGTCTTGATACTTTTTTTGGTGGTGGTACCATTGCCACTGAAGTTTAAGTGATTTGAGATTTAGATTTCTCATAATTTTGTGCTACTATCTTCTATTTATCCAGTTAGCTTCCAGTTAGCTTTCATGTCCAAAAACCATCCTATTATTTTGTTAAAGGAGCTACGTAGACCTTGACTAGATCATTGAAATATGAGAAGAAGGTGGAAATTTTTACACACCACGAAATCACAATACCTGGTCCATGTTAAGTTTCACATTTAGAAACTACGAATCTTTTAGAAACAATGCAAAAAAAAAAAAATTTGTAAGGAAAGAAAGCACAGACACAGTGTAAAAGCTAATCAATTCGTAACACCACTTTCTCAGGAGAAAAATCATCGGCTGTTTTACCATTAATGTCAGTAGTTAACAGGCGTTCATGAAAGCTACAAAACTGGTTCAAGCAAATCTAGTTCTCTGTAGCAAAATAGATTTTATAATAAAAAGATATTTCTTTCTATTTAACAATGTATTTAAGATAACTTTATTTTAATCTCCATCTTCATCTAATTTATCATTAACGTTTAACAAATTGCATTTGGGATTTAATTCCCAACATGCAGTGTATAAAGACATGTATATTTATCATTCCTTCAATGTCTCTCCATGTTTTCTTTCTACTCTCTCAAAAGGATATTATTATAAAAATAAATGAAATCTTAGCTTCCATATAACCTTTTGGTTTTACTATTACCTGGTGGGAAATATACTGACCACTAAATTGAACACGCAGATATACAGTAAGTCAAGGAGAAGGCTAGTGAGCAGGGATTTAGTGATGCTCAGGAAAAGAACCAAAAGAAATTTGAGGAAGTAACAAAACTTTTTGGTTTATTCAAGAGGAGATCCCACTTGCAGCTCAAATGGCTTCAGGCTCCTCCAGGAAATTGTAAGGTCAAGGACAGGAGAGGCAATAAAATTGAGCAGGAGAATGGCAATAGTGGTTTGGTGAACTTTTTCAAAAATCAAAACACTATAGAGCTTTAACCCAACTGAAGCAAAAGTGAAGTTATTTCATTGACACATTATAGGATATGAACTGGAGAAGGAAAGGCACAACAGGAGACGACTATCCACGGTGGATCGGTTAATTTCTCCACTGGTGCTTTGGAGCTCTGGCTGTAATCACACCAACCACCTGAATTTATCCTCAGTATGTTGATATGCTTTGCCTGGATGGCAGGCCAGTTAATGGCCCCCCATTAATGAGTTTCTGCCTGTGCTAATGCTTCCTTTAATCCCCAAATTTCTGTACTCAGTTTCTAGATATCAGTGCATTATTTAATGTGAGTTGTTATAATAGTGTCTGGAGTTCTATTCTCCTACAATCATACATAATTTACATTTAAATAGGCAAGGTGGCCACCCAGAGAGGCCTGGTGCAAGCACAATGCTGCACGAAGGAAGACACCATGTTTTATGAGACAAATATGTCAGTTATTTCCAGGAACCTGCACAGTGTTCGTCACTAAGCAAAGCAGTAGGACTCAGAAGATTTAAAGAAAACAAAACAGAGGGCCATAAGGGAAAAGTAAAGAGAGTTTCTTAGAAAATATATTTATATTTGAAAATATACATAAAATAATATATTTTTTCCCAAGTTTCCAAGCTGCTTCCCCCAAAGTTCAAGTCAGAGGAGAATGAAAGACTCCTCTGACTTAAAATTATTTAAGCGATGAGCCAGTCTTTTCAAAAGCATTAGATTTGTCTTAGTATCGTGGGTCTTCAATATAACAACTTGTTTGAAATAACATTCATTTTACTATAAAGTATTTGGAAAATATTAGAAAAGTATAACGAAGTATATACACACAGATAAAGCAGAAGTAATCTCAATAATTTTGTTGTATATCTTTCTAGTCATTTCACTTTTCCTTTTCATAAATGTTTATGCATAAAAAATTAGATATTTGTGTGGGTAAGATCCTCCATTTTTCTCTGAGAAATAGTTTTCTGAATACTAGTAGTTGTGGGATGTCTCTTATCAAACTGGCACTCTTTGCGGGGGGATCTAGTCCTTAAAAGATCCTTGTACTCCATCTTTTGCTCAACATGAAGACTCAGTGGATAATCTTCCTTGGCCATTGCATTCCCAAACCAAAATTTCACACCAGTTTTCTCCATGGCCTGAGCTAAATTGCAGACGCTCTTTGTTCTTTGTTTCTGCCAAAATTTCAGTATTAGGAGATGTTTCTGAAATGGGGAAATACTTTTCCATAAATTTTAGCAGTTTGCTCTATTCATACTGTATTTTTCCTATCATGTTTTCTCAAATAATCACAGAATTGAAAGCACAAAATTTAACATTATTTTTGAAACTGTAACAGGAAAAACATACTCCTTAACACTCTAGTAACTTGGATTTTTTAAAAAAATTGTATATACCTTCAGGTGAATTGATCATAAATTTAAGTAGTGATAACAGAAAAATCTACACTTTTAAGTGAATCAACTTTACTATTAATCTTAATGATTAATCTTCTTAAACTGATTTAAGCATGCAGATATATAATGGATAAGAACTGAAAAATTGTATTTTGAAAATTGATACTGCCCACATGATATCTATGTTATTTTACTAGCAGCCTTCAATAAGATGTATCTAAACTGGGAATACATTTGTTAATTTTTAATACTAGTTCATGCTCAATGAGTTGTAAAAAGGTCATTTCATTTTAAACTTGTATAATGCTTTCTTGGGGAAGTGGGAGTATATATTAGCAGGCTGGGGAAATTGTTTAGCAAATTTACAAGGCTACACCATATTATGTTTAGATGCCTCCTACTTTATATACTGAGCCCTAGTTTTACCTTTTCCTAAAATTAATACCAGAGTAAGAAATTTTAAAAAGGCACATAAGAAAATGTTTAAGTTGGATATAGGCTATGAAATTTCATTCTAAATCTATTGTTTTGCCACCCTATATACTATATGTTCTCCACCAGTTAAAAATATCTTTTATGCCGTCAACCTCAACACAAATTTTTAAAAGATTATTTCAGAAGAGTACCTAGGAGTTTCCAAATGCTTCCTATTGAATTTTTTAAAAATTTAGTATGTTTGTGGACCCAGTTTCTGCATAACTGCCTTGGCTTTGGTCTTGGTTGCTGATTTTTCAACTAGTCTTTGTGGCTCTTAATTTTTTCACTATGCCTTGGACAAAACTTTGTCTCTAAGGAATCTCCCTCTCCTGCATTGATAAAGCATTATGCCTATTGCCAGTGTAACATGTTAGCCATAAAATCATTCTTGAACCGTTTCTAGTGTTTATATCCATTGTACACAAGTACTTCCGATCACCTGTTGGAACTATCATAGATACTAGTGATTCCGTGGTAAGCAAGACACACGAAGTCTCCGACTTGACAATTTAGTGGGAGAGGTAGGAAAAATCAAATAAGAGCATTAAATAACATCAGGAAGTGGTAAGGGCTATGAAGAAAAATAAAGCAGGATAAGGGATGGAAAGTGAAGGAGATGCCCCTGTAGACTGGATGGTCAAAGGCATTTTCTCTGAGGTGACCTTTGAATATAAAACTTATGAAATGAGACAGTGTACAATGTAAGCTTCCCAGAAGAGGAAACAGCAAGTGCAAAAGCCCTAAGGTTTGTGTGCTTTACATGTCTCCTGAGAAGACCAGTATAGTTAAGCAGAGGGAGACAAAGAGAAGAGGTAGGTAGCATACGAGGTCGAAGAGGAAATCTGGGACCAAAACGTACAGGACCTAGTAAGCCATGGTAAGTGCAGCCTGTTTGCACTGGTACAACCAAACTCATTATTTGAATATCAAAATACTTATAAGAATACTACTGAGAAAATAGCTGCTACTCAGAGCCCTTTATTATCTCCTTGCCTTGGCAGGTGCCCTGATCCTTCCCTCAGGATTGATTCATCAGTAAGGGGTGGAGTGGTCAGTGCTACTGCATTACTTATTGAATGTTTTCAATGTCATCCCTGACAGTGAGGATTTAAGCCTCTATGTGTTATGAAAAGCCAGCAGAGGGTTTTAATGGGCAAGGGATATGTGTGACACAATATGATTTACTGATTTAAAATATCAGAAGAATACACTAGGGCAATGGAAGAAATAAAGACATCATCTAGAAAGCTATTGTAGAAGTCCAGGCAAGAGATGATAGTGTATTGGAGTAAAACAGCAGAGATGGAGAAAGTGAGGCTTGGTCAGAATCAGGACACGTTTTGATAGTCATATTTGATAGGTATGCTAGACTGGGCTGTGGTAACAAATAGAACCCCAAATGTATAACGACCTCAAAGTAGGAATTTGTAGAAACAGAAATTCATAGAACAGTCTGGGGTTGAAAATCCAGATAGGTTAACAAGCACACAAGGCAAATGAATGGCTGGGTTTATGAAAGTTTGATTTAAACTCTTCAACAGCATTAAGAATTGAATTTTCTGATCCAAATCTGAAGAAGATGATTAAGGCTGATAAAGTCAGAATCAATTTTCCAAATGGTACAGAAAATGATATGATTGTTGAAATAAGGGATCTATTTGACTTCCTTGAAAAGGAATCATATTATAGGATTTCCTGCTGCCTTAAGTGCAGTAATACCATGAAGAGGTAATGTGCAATTTGTTCTTGATTTAATTTAAAATAAAAGGCTCTAAGACAAAAGAAGTACTCTATTTGTTAGAAAACAATTCTCCAGGAGACTTGCAGGAGAGTACCATTTTAAATCATCCATTTGTGTGTTCCTGTGTTTACCAAAGCCTGTACTTAACCCAGATAAAGTATGCTCAACTAGAAAAAAAGGTTTTTAAAGTGATATCTTTGATAATAAATGAAAGTAATCATTATAAGACATACTGTCTTTCCATTGCTACCTTGAAATTCTCTCTTGCTTCCCTCCCACAGCTTTGAGGATTTTTTTTCTGTTCTTTGCATTTTCATTACCTTTAAATATAATTCCTTCACTTGTGTGGATTTTGAGACTCATATTCATAAACAAACAGTTGAACTTATGATATCCATTGTTCTTTTTAAAAGTAATGTGCTCTGTTTACTGTCTGCATTATTATAAAGCATTTAGAGGTTATTCATATTTTGTCAACATTCAAGATGCTTGATTCATTTCTTTGTGTTCAAAAAATAGCGAAATATATGATCACAGCTCTTTCTTTGATTTCTCTGGTCCACTCAAGGTAAACATGTTATCCTCTTCTCTGCCATCTCTTCCATTACGTTAGAAATACAGTAGAATACTAGTCAACCCTCTACCATGTCTAAGTGCAGACCACTCCCATTTGGGAAAACACAATTGAGCATGTTCTTTACAAAGCCTGAGGCTCTTTCCTGGAGTAAATGCAAGTAGAGACATACGAACGTTCCCTCACAGCTCTGGACAGGCTTAGTGCCCTCTGCTTCCATGGAAGTTCAGGAACCCTTACTCCACTCCAAGAGTGCACTAGCTGTTCCCTTGACAATATTTTACTTCTGAACCCACCTTCCTAGAATTCCTATGGCAATAACAATAACAATTAAAACAACGACAATGAGATGATTAACATATACTGAGAGCTTATTGTATACCTAGTTTTATGTTTTTTGTACACTATCTCATTTAATTCTTGTAACGATCCAATGGGTTAAGTTTCATTATCAACCTTTCAAACATGAGGAAAAGAAGGTTTTGAAGGTTGAGAGATGCCTATAAGCCATATGTCCAAGTTACACGGCCTGTAGATGGTAGAGCCAGGATTCAAACCCAAACCCAGGAACGGCTCATTTCAGAGACTTTGCTCTTCTTAGTGACTGTGCTTAAACACCATTTTCAACCTCAGGCTTAACAATTTAAAAATACCCTCATATTTTAGTTACAGAAAATTTAGAGGCTTCTTCCTGGATTTCAAAATATAAGTCATTGTAGCTAACATGAATTAAGTCTCTACTACGGGGCCAGGCAATGTTTTCAGTTCTTTACATGCATCATCCAACTTATACTGCAAAACAACTTTTAAGTTACATCCTTTAATTTTTTTTAATTTTATAATTGAGGAAACTGAACCTTAAAGATATTAAAACACTGTGCAAAAGCAATCAGTTGGTAAATCATGGATCTGTGATTCAAACTCAGGCCTGCCTGATGATAGGAAGGACGTGTTTTCCCATTTCTGCACGTCTAGGGATTTCTGAGCAAAGAAAACTGAACCGGGGTAAAGGACCAGCTTGGGTTAAAGGAAGCAAAAGATGACTGAAGAGGTAATGAGAAAACTTCAGAGAAAGGTAGGGATTTATTTCTACATGTGCTTGTTTTCCAAAGCGGGATAAAATCTGGAGTTATGGAGTCATCTGCTCAGATTCCAAACAGTTGTGAAACGTTAGGGAGCAAAGGTTTCTCTCCCTCTCTTAGGAGGGAGAGGGGGCAGTAGGTGGCCCATACAAGCCTCCAGATTCGTAGTTTTGGGCTTCCTCGTCTGTGGTATAAGAACCCCCTTTTGTGCACATATAGGGTCTATCTAGTTCTCTCCCATCGGCAAGTTTGGGCTATTGTCCAACCCAGTGGAGTTGGGTGGCCATGAGGGATGTCTTGACACTCAGAAGTCTAAAGAAGGACAAACAGCTTCTGGAGGATAAGTAGTGGGAATCTAGGTACAAAATAAAGTTTAGAGGGGCTCAAATTCAAAACTTCTCATTTTGTCTAGAACCAACTCAGCCTTGAAGGGGACAACTAAATGTGTATGGCATGGTCATTTTTCATTAATTGGCTTATAGATCACTTAGTTTTGCCCCTTCTTATTTCATTTACAATGGAGTGCATAATATAAGTAACGGTTTAAAAATGAATGAGCAAAATATAAATTGTGTGCGTGTGTGTGTGTGCACGTGCATGTGTCTTATATATTATGTAGTGAGGAGAGTTTGGATCTAATATACCAGGGTGTGAACTCTGGCTCTATATCCAAAGTTTATAGGTGACCTTGACCAAGGTATTTAATCTCCCTGATCTTCAGTGTTCATACCTGTAAAATGTGAGTAATATTCTTTACACTAAAATATCGTAAAGGTTATATGAATTCATATATGTAAAGCATATGGTACTGGATCTAGCAAATATTAGGTGGTCAGTAAATATTGTTTATTATTAATATCACATTATTATACCTTGTTAATTATAACAAGATAAAATAATTCTTCCTGGTGCCAATTCTTTGCTTTTAGGATGGTAGCACCCAGTAGTTGTAGAAACCTAATAATACTTCCTTTTAGCTACCTTACACATTATTCTTGGTAAAACATTAGATTCTCTTGTATGTTTCTCAGTTTTCTCAAGAGTCATTACACATCATACTTCAGGTACTTGTCAGCCATCATAGTACACATTTAGTTAATTTAGGAGTTTAGAAGCTAATGGCCTCGTTGCAAACCCCTTGACATTTTAAACCAAATGAAATAAAGCAAGTAGGAGAGTATTCTACATGAATTCTCCAAACAGAGAGGGTTATCAAGTTCATTTACATATTTACCGAGGCTGCCAGCCATCCTGACTGTTGAGAGGACTGTTTTTTGGGGTTTTTTTTAACATCTTTGTTGGAGTATAATTGCTTTACAATGGTGTGTTAGTTTCTGCTTTATAACAAAGTGAATCAGTTATACATATACATATGTCCCCGTATCTCTTCCCTCTTGCGTCTCCCTCCCTCCCACCCTCCCTATCCCACCCCTCTAGGACTGTTTCTATATGAACTGCATTCCGTTTCTGATGGTCTGTTGGCAGTAAAACAGCATGAAATCTCACTCATCATTATTACTTACTCAGTGGACCTGTTTTTCATCAGTAAAGTTTGGCATTTAATCAGAGTTTGGGGTGCATCATTTCTGAACATGTATACAGCGCTGGAGGCAACAAAAATCATTAAAATTTGGCTCTTGGTATAATGACGAGGTGCCTGAATGGTGGTGCAATTTGTAAAGGACTATAAAACTGTTAAATTTGGTGTGTGGGAAGAAGAACTTATTTGTAAAACCCATAAACCTCTTTAGCCAAAATATCTATTACATGCTAACTGGTGCTAATGAGCTGTGCTCAATGTCCAGGTCACTAGAATACATATTTACTTCTCTTTCTGTGTAAGCGAACATTACAAAAAGGAACTGTAGTTCTCCTTACTCTTTCTGAAGGAAAAACCAAGCAACCTTAGTACTACACATTTAAGGTGTAAGCCACATTAAAAAGTATTATTTTTAGAAACAATTACCTCAAAAGCAAGAATTTCACATAAGGTTTTCCACTGAGATTTTTCTAAACCATTTTCTTATTTTTATCAATATGATGAATTAAAGAAATGAATTCCCAAAGGAGTAATGTTTTAAAATATTGATATTAACTTTAAAAAGTTAAAGTATATCTGTAAATATAAGGAAAGCATACCATTAAACACTATGACAGTTTAGAGAAATTGATGAAAAGAAAAAAAAAACCCAACATTATATCTATATCTTATCTATATCTCTTTCTCTCTATATCTGTATCTATATTTACATCTACATCTATATCCATCTCTATATCTCCACACCAGTATCTTTATATCCATATCTAACTGTCTAAAAAGAAAGAAGCCATGAAAATCAGTGTATCATCAGTTATAAACACCCTGGAAATGAATATGAAATAACTAGATAGAAAAAATAAAATTAAAATCCCCTTATCACCACAGAGCCAATGTTTAGTCATTTATTTATTTATTTTACGAGATATATAGACTTTTTTTTTTAACTAAAAATTTTTTTTCCTAGTCATTCACTTTAATGTGTTGCTTTCAAGAGCATTTATCCAAACTGTGATGTTAGTGAAAGGAGAGATTTGAAATACAGCTTGGTGATATGAGATTATAGTGGGCTTGACTCTTAGACCAGACTCAATATTTTCTTGGGAAAGTTAAATCTACCCATCTGATCCCATTAGTAAATTAGCACTACCACAGCTGTAAATCACAGAGTTACTGCTATTCATGTCACGTGAATAAGGATAACTCAGGCTCTGTTCCAGTAAACTGCCAGTAAACTGCTTCCAGATCTCCGGAGGTGGGAGGCTGAATCAATCAGTCTTTATTAGGCAAAGTGTCTGAGCAGTAATAACAATAGCAAACCAATCTGTTAATTAACAGAAAGAAATGAGAATTTAATAAAAATTTAATTTAATATCACTTAAGATTGGGGATAATGACAAATAAGGAGACGGAGGACGTTTTTTTGTAGATAGTTTGGCTTTTACTCAATTCTGATGTGGAAAAGCCTTCTACCAACTAGTATCTGGTCTTTTTAAGTCGCAGAGGGAGGACAGTTGAAAACCGTATAAGCCCATTTTGAAAATCTGTTTCCTAAATCTTTAAAAACAGCCTCTGATTTTGATATCTGCTTTATTTTATCCTTGACCTAATTGACTAACCTAGTAACAGTCATGACTAAAACTCATGTTCTGGACTTCATCTGCCCTGAAAATTTCATCTATTTGACCCGAATGTATTGAGTAACTAGTAAGTGCTGAGAACTCTGGCAGCTGGGTGCAGGGGCTGTGGTGATCCCCAAGGCAGACACATTCTCTGTCCTTCCTGAGGGTATAGGCCACATTTGGATAAATAAAACCCATTCTAACATTGTGTTTTTCTGAGGGTATAGGCCACATTTGGATAAATAAAACCAACTCTAACACTGTGTTTTTCGTATGGTGATATGAAAGTCCAAGTTAAGGGATCAGGCAAGGTTTCTGGCAGGAAAACCTCTAAGGTGAAACCTGAAGGATGAATCAGATTTAGTCGCCTGAACACGGAGGATGAATATTTCATCAGGGACAATGTGAACGAAGAGACTTGGAGGGTGTGTGGTAATTCCAAGCAACTAGAGAAAGATCTATGTGGTTGGGGGGAGAATTTAGTAGGGAGAAGGTTACGGAGATCAGGTGACAAAGGAAAGCTGGGCTCTGATCATATACCCACTGCTAAACCAGGTCAAGGAGTCTGAAATTTTTCAAATGGCTAAATGATGCTTTTGAAGCACTGTAAACTATTGAGAAAGTAGCTATAGAAAGATTTAACTGTAATGTGGATGACAGACTGGAAGGAAACAGGGTGCATATTTAGGAAACTGGGAGAAAATGTGGGTTTAGGCAAATGATGATAAGTAGTCTGGATTAGGGAAGTGATGGTAGAGGTGAAGATAAGTGGATGTGTGTACATACGGGAACGGGGGTTGGTTAATAATGTACACAGGTCACCAGATTGCCTAATGGGGTTGAAGTTGGTGCTATTTTCTGGTTTAGGAATTACCGTAGGGGAATAGACTAATGGGAGAAGATTATAGGTACATATTGGATTTTGAGATGCCTGTGGAATAGATGGGTGTGTGCAGTTAAAGATAGGGGTTTGAAGCGTAGGAAAAAAATTGGGGCTGTAGATGTAGATTTATGTTATCAGCACACAGATGATTATCAAAGCCATAGGAGTGTTGGGAGGGTCTGGAGGGCAGATCATATGGAGTGAGAAGAAGTGACAGTTTAGGGCAGGGACATCAGTTTCCTCTCTTAGCGACTCACCTTACTCTTTTATCATACTCCTCTCCTCTGTGGATGATGGGAAGATTTACAAAACAACAAACATATAACGCTTTAAGTTACTTAGAAGAAAACAGAGAATACTGTTGTGAAGTTATATCAGAAGACAAGGACCTGGTCTACATACGTAACAATGGAATGATTTGAGATAATTTTTCTAATGAGGACTTTGAACAGCATCCTGTTCCTTTAAATAGTGGTATACGTATGAAGGAATAATTAATTCTATGTCTCTGCCAGAGATACAATTAGAAGTGTTCTGGAACTGGTAATTGGTCTCTGTCCTAAAGACAATTTTTTAGGGTTTGCTACAGTTTCATTTATAACTTCTAGGCAGTCTAAGTCATCTGTAGAATTTCCTGAAGGATTCATTTCCTAAAGTATTCACTCATTCATTCATTCATTTTTTTCTATCATTTTAAAGAAAAGTTGGCATGTTTCATTACAGATTGAAATATTTACAAATACTTGCATTGTTTTTCAATTTCAGAACATTCTTTCTCCTTTTGCAAGAGCTTGCCAGTTTATAGAAAACCGATTACCCTGTGGTTTTTGAGAAGCCTGTAGGCCTTTCATTTTTAGGAAATAAATCTATAAACAATGTTTGCAGTGACAATAGAGCATATTTCATACAAATGATCACTGAGTTCTGCCTTCATAGTGAATGCATTAAGAGAGTGTAATTTATATATTTTACTTTAAAGAAGTTACAGAAATAGCTTCCATGTAGACATCAGCAAATGTTACCAGAGAAAGATTTTTGCTGCACTCAAGACCTTAGGCAATCAGTTCTGAGTGAATTGTTTTACCAACAGGGAACATGTATTCTGCCAATCAAGCCAGGATGAGGACAGCCAACAGGGTTTGGCCTATATTGAAGTGCAGGTCTTTTGAAAGCCTCCCTTATAATCCTCTTTTATAATCTTTTTGTTCTTTTTGTTTTTGTAATATAACATTTCTGATCTGTCAATGGAGTAGTCCCTTTCTCTTTTTCTACTTTTTCTTTTAGAAGAAAAAATAACCTTCTCATCAGTTCTGGTACAGGTAAAGATAAAACTGGAGGGAAATGGTAAAGCACAGAATGGGTAATCATATTGTGTCTTTCTTCTGTGTTTAGGGACAAAAAAAAATTGCTTTGACAAGTCAGTTGATATGCCATTCCTTGGCCCATGACTCAGAAGAGGTCACTTGACCTCCAAAAGCCTACTCGTACTAACTCCTCACTCAGTTTGTCATGCAGGACAACTGGTAAACTCCCAAACTCCCATCACAGAGATTCGAATGAGAAATTAAAAACGAAAAAAACTCTGTCAATCAATGTGAGCATTCAGGTGTAAGTGAGAGAAATTTCTAAAGAAATGAATTCAGATGTATCCCTAAAACATTCCTGATTCGTTTTGCTCTTCTTTACTTTTAAAGAAAGTTGTTTTGTTTCGTTTGTTTTTTGCTATATATTCTATTATGTTGTTTTGAAATATTTGTTTACAAAATTTTTATACATCATGATATGATTATTACAAGAAGTTTGGTGAGCACCCAGCATCTCATAAGATACAACATTAAAGAAATAAAAAAGTTTTCCTTATGATGAGAACTCAGGATTTACTCTCTTATCAACTTTCAATAGGTACAAACTTCCAGTTATAAGATAAATAAGTACCAGGATGAAAGGTGCAACATGATAAATATAATTCACACTGCTGTATGTTATATATGAAATATTTGTTTTTGTTTGGAATTGCTGTGGAATAAATTTAGGCATTACAGAAAAAATTAAATACAACCCATGAGGAATCTAATGAGCACAGAAAGTTACCCACTACTGATTTTATATTTGCACAGGGATGTGGACCGTTTTAGGTAAAAACTCAGGATGTATCCTTATAGACTACGGTTTATTTTTCAACAGGCATTAAAACATTTTCTGAGACAATATTCATTCTATTATTCACTTATTTGTGGTGAATAACTAAGAATAATAGGAAAATAAAGAATTAAAGGAAAAGAATAATAGGAAAATAAAGTGAAAACAAAAATATCTAATCAAACGGATGTGAAAAAAGTGCCTAAAGCTCAGGTAACTAAATGAAATGAAGATAATTGAGCATCGTGATAGAAACATGGGACAAAGGAAAGGGCAGATCCATGAAGACCTCTTAAGTGACGGCAGCCATAGCAGGATGAGGAGAAGGCAGTGGGTCTGTGTTAGAAGAATTTGAAGTGGATTAACATGACAATATGTGCTTCCCTAGATGGCCAGGCTGTGTCTTCCTGGAGACGGCAGAACTCCATTTGGGAGGAAAGGGTCAATTTTTGAGGAAAGAGGCTAGATGTTCTGCTTGGAAAAAAGCATGGGAAGTGTTGCGGCATAGAGAAAAAAAATGTGTTTTCTGGGAATGGCAAGTCCTCCCTGAGAAACTTTAGGGGACGTTTTCAGCTCTTACGTATTAAGTGGTTCTAGTGGAATGCCGTAATTCTGAGAACATCAGTTCATTCACCTTAGTTTAAAAAAATAGAAGAGAGTGTCTTCATCGACATCCTTCATTTTCCTCAAACATACATATCTGAGCCCTGTCTGCTTTTTTCTGGATAAGATCCCTCAACTCCATCATTACTCTAACTCCACTGTCATACTCCTTATTTGAAATGTTTAAGTATTTTTATCATTTATGATAAAATCCTTCATTTTAATTATATTATAAACATAAATTTTGGTTTGTAAAATCTAGGCACCCATAGACTATAGAAAATCTGAGCACCTGTAAAAAGTAATCAAATTCCTTTATTCTAATTATATTCTAAAAATATATTTGCTTTGTAAAATTTAGGCACCCATAGAATAAAGAAAGTGTAGCTCCTATAAAAAATTCAATTTTCTATAAGAGTGCCAAAATTCAATTTTATATAGATAAAAGAAAAAATCATAATTCCTACCCAAAATAAGTGAGGCATGTGCACTTTATATATTTGTGATATAAAATGTGCATTTTATTTATGTGTGATATAATTAGATCACAAATTCAAACTTGATTTACTAAGTCAATGGATTTTAACTTATAAACTTGAACGAGAAGTAATAAAGTTCTCTCTTCAATGTACTTAACATACATCCTATAAGAATATTATATATAATCTAACTTGAATTTCTTGATAGAAATATAAAATAGAGGGGCCTACCATGTTCTTTGGGGTGGTTCATCCAGTGGTTCCCCTTGAGTATGGTTTTGAATTCCCTTATCAAATATATCACCCTTTTCTGGAAAAATTCAAATTCAACAATGTTTCTCTGAAAGCAAAGTCCCCAGAATGGACATATATTTCAACAATGATCTAAGCAGAGCAGAGAGAGGGATTCTCAGCTTCCTCATTTCAGATGTCATACTAGATTGATAAAGCTCAAGATTATATTAGCTTCTTCAGAAACAACTATTTGACTTTGTTAAAACAAAATACTAAAGCCTTTATAAGATCTACTTACATTACCTCGGGGATGGGAAACAAATTGGATTCCTCTTAAAATCAGTTCAGTGCAAAATGTAATGAAATTTTTTTGAATCTGCTAAAAATTTGTTATAATTATATCCAAACGTGCATTCCCAGAGTTTGAGGTGATGTGAAAGGAAACAGTCAGGGAGAGTGCAGCCTTGCAAGCTATTTTCAGGATTGAAAAATACATAAGGAGCACTTAGTGCCTATGGATAATAAGGAAGGGAAAAACTAAAATGTCAAATCAAGCGTTTTCACTTTTAGCTGGACTCCTTTAAAACGCTGCTCATTTTATGCAATTCTGAGGTTGTATGTGTCTATATACACAAACACATATAAGTATATATCTGCAACATATATTTGTTTAACAGACACAGGAAAATAAATGAATTATTCTTGAAAAATGCAACATATCTGCTGCATAAATT
The DNA here is from genome assembly GCF_009873245.2 of Balaenoptera musculus. Lineage (NCBI taxonomy): Eukaryota > Metazoa > Chordata > Mammalia > Artiodactyla > Balaenopteridae > Balaenoptera > Balaenoptera musculus. Next base: position 53,575,564 of record NC_045802.1, read on the forward strand.
CACTTGGAAACATTTTGGAACCAGTGTCTTCAAAAGGCAGAAAATCTGAATACATTTAAGAACATTTAGTTCCTAGCTCCTAGTTGTAGATTACAACCCTGGTCCTTACATTTCAAAAGGTGTTCCTCATCCACTGTGGCTGACAGAATCTGGGCTGGAAGAACCATCTATACATTTATTCTTTTTGTGGCTCTTTTGTTATGAGTGTGGTCAAGTTTGCCTTTGAGATCCTCACAGAGATAACGCCTCTTCTATAAGCACCATCTGTAACAGCTCGCAGGAAACTCTTTCAGTGGGATTTTCACGTTTATGCACAAATACTGTAGTCAATACTTTGAAAGGAAAGCAATTTTCTTTCAGTTGTCTCAAAAATTATCTATTTTCCCCCCATCTAGTTAGGAAGACCCCCAAATTCTGTAACATATAATTTAAATTTCAGGCAAAGCAACTGGAGAAAATTCTGTGAGTTTTCAACTTGGAAGCTTGCTTTGCGTCTCTGGGCACTCCAGAGCTCTCATCAAGTTTTAGTGTCTCTTCGTTTCCAGATGTGTGCTCAGTAGTTCTGGCCACCAGAGAGTTTTCTTGTTAGGGGTCTAGCCTCTTCTGGTTAAAAGCCACAACATCTGCAATTCTGTTTTTGTATTGAATTGGGATGTCGTCAGTTATCATTATTCTTTTCCTTTTGATATTAGCATGATATGCTGAAAAAAATGGCCCAACTATTATTCATTTTGTGTACATTGTATTCACACAGAAATCATTTGGATATTTGAAAGTATTGGATGGATATTTGGAAGTATTTTTTCTGGTATCATTAATTACCTGCATCCCCATTTTTAATATTACGTCAATTCAAAAGATCCTATAAATGGACTTTTTATTTATATTTGTGAATATCTTTACGGAGCACCAAGCAATGGGTATACTATTAAAAGCATCAAGAGGTAACTAAAGGAAATCTTATCTTAACAAGTTGGAGTTCTTTTCTAACTAAAAAAAAATTTGAATATGTTTATTAGAGAAAATAAGCTCAAAAGTTTTTATCTTATGACTTTTGTATGCCTTCAAGCTACTCCTCTGACAGGATAGTTGGGCAAAATTTCATTTTGGTTCAGAAGGAAGCATAAAGCTCATAACCATTTCATGTTGTGACAGGTGAAGGGAAAAGTAAATGACAGGAATTGAGCGCCGGCACACAAAGTGATAACTGAAGTTCGAGTCCTTAGGATTCCATGAGATCTTAACACTATGAAGATTTAATCTCTGCCCTCCCACCAAACAGAAAGAACTGAACTAAATCAATTGATTGAAAAATGAACCATATCTTTTGGGATATGACACTAAAGCAGACTAAAATGAAACACATTTATTAAAAAAGGCCTTGGGATTATATTTTGAGACTCTTAAGTCATCTTCAAATCAACAAGTTGGTGAGGCATTTGGTATTTATGCCTATCGATGTAATAACATAGGTTGCAAGCATAGGGCAGGCACCTGGCACATGTTAAGGATTTTAGGCTGTTCCTTGTGAGAGCAAAGAGTAGCCCATTGAAAATATCTGTGCATTTATATGTAATAATGATTTTTTTTTTTCATATGAAGAATGAAAGTCAGTTTGCAGTTTCTGGATGGATTGAGTTGATCAATGCAGGCCCAGAGGTCACTACCACTTCTGATTCTAATTCCTTTGCATGCTTGGTTTTAATTTAATTGCTAAAGAAATAAGATGTGTATTTTGAATTTATATTTTTTATCCCACGCGCCCATCATTTCAGAAGTGTTTATTTGTTGTTATAGGACATATGTGATGTCTCTGCATCCAAGAGGCAGGCTGTGATGTGGTTAGAGTTAGGGCTTAGCATCCGCTCATTTTTTTTTTAACGTCTTTATTGGATTATAATTGCTTTACAACGTTGTGTTAGTTTCTGCTGTATAACCAAGTGAATCAGCTATACGTATACATATATCCCCATATCCCCTCCCTCTTGCGCCTCCCTCCCACCCTCCCTCAGCTCATCTTTGATGTAGCTGTGTTAAGTATATGCTAAAGATATATTGAAACTTTGTGGCAGCTTTAAAGAAAATTCTGAAACGTGTAATATATACAAATACTGCAGTTTGTTTCTTCTTTCCTCCTTGTTCCTTTTGGAGAGTAACTGTAAAGTTTGGTTCTTTGGAGACATTTCTCCTTCCTGTCCTTTGATACTTAAACTATTTTATATAAATTTAGAGACAATCACGTTGGCTGTCTTCATTTCATTTCTTTGGACCCAATTTTCTCTTGATTGTAAATTTGTCACTGGGGAATCCTTTTCGTCCTTTAGGCCAAACAGCTGTTTTTAATTTTACTTTGATTCTTCTTTTTTTTTTTTTTCCCACTAACGAGGTCAAGTTCCTTTGGGGGAAAAACTTCAGTTCATTATGTTCTTTCCTTTTATATCAACATGTACAACAACAAAATACAAATTGCTTTCGGGCTGTGAGTTGCTGTGGTAGATTTAGTAGTATCCACTTAAATACCTTTGCATCTGCAAATATTAACACCACTTCCAACCTTCAGATAAAGCCCAGTTAGAAGCATATTATAGCTAATTTACTTTCATCTGTAAATATGAAAAATGCATTCTTAGCCATGTACTATGGGTTCCTGAAAAAAGTGACATTTGTTTAGCTTTTCTTCCTCTTCTGCTGTGTATTCACACTCCATTTGTGAGTACTTAGGACTGCTTAGCACAAATCACTAATCCAAAGCCTATTTCAGATACTGTCAGTGTTTTTGGAACTATTTATTCCCTCAATATAGTGTCCAGTATCTTTGAATTAAATGACTCATTACGTCTCTGTTCTTCAGAACCAATGGGCTCTTAGAATAAAAACTATATAACCGTAACAGTGACTGGCAATGTGGATGCTGTTCAAGTGCAAAGAACTGAACTTAGTTCTTTGCAAATTAGAAAAATTTGTAAATTAGTAAAATAAATGTTAGTTGACATTCAACTTGACAAAAGCATAATACATGAAATAGGGAAATTCACAGAAGTTTGCCATGTCTTTTTGAAAGTCAGAATATCATCCAGGCCTAAATGATCTTATCTCCCTTCTCTTTGTGAAAGCAAATTGGTCAAATATAATATTTACTGATAATAAAACAATCTATTTGTTCTTGCTTTCTTTCCTCCCAAGTATTTGATATGTAGATGAATTCACATTTAATTGAACTATGTGTTATAGAAACACAAATAGATTCAGTTGAACATTGGGTGGGAAAGCACAGTTTAGCTTCCTGTAGCTTTATAATCATTCTTCCATATTTGAATATGGACAGAGAAATCCATGCATGTGTTTGCTATGTGAAAGACCTTGCTTGCTTTTTTCTTATTTATTTTTTTCTCTTTCTAAGGTTCCAGAGATTCAAATATTTACTACTTTCAAGGTTTGTAATTCAAGAATTGTGAGGGAAAATAGGGGCATAAGGACACACATGTGGTTTATCATCTCTTCCTTGCCTCTGAAATATAGAAGAGAGAACTTGCATTTATGGTGAAAACCATGGAAGTCACTAAATTGCCAGTCCCGTTGAGAATTTCAGCCAGACACAGAATATGTAAGGTCAGGCTAAGGAAAAGTACTTGAGACCAACATGCTAGTTAGATATATCTCTAGTGATAGTAACAAGTGGAATCATCCAGCAGTCATGTTCATATGTCAGGAGGGACGGTTTACCAAATTGGCAAGTGGTCGCCCAATAAATTGGGCTGAGAGTTTAAGGAGCTATTACAAGAGATGGCGTAGATATTAGAGAAAACTGTCAACAGAGTGGCTCCAGTGAACTCCTCTCACAGGATATATTTGATCTTAGAGGTCAGTGCTATTTCTATACCAGGAAAGGGAACTATCAATGCAGAGTCTAGAATCTGGAATTATATTTCACATATTAAACAAACAAATGCACACATAAAAACTAAAGAGAAACGAGGCCATGAATGCAATCCTCCACATTTACATCTTCTTTTCTCTCAAAAAATTATATAAAAATATCAGTTAAAGGTTCATATCTACATTATAAAAAGAGTCCACCAGGAATCAGGAAAACAAAACTAATAAAGTAGTTAAAATCATAGAATTACATTGTAGGGGTTTTGTTGGGGCTTATTAATCATCTCTCTGCCTACCCTTGATTTCTTAGCTAAATGAAGTAGATGCAAGGGCCAACTGGACACTGAAATATAACATCAAGCTATTTCTTGATTGGAGGAAGCAGCTTCATTTTACATGGGATGTTTTACAACTTCTTCTCAAAATGAATTCACCTACTCAGTTATGAATAAATAGCTGGAGACAGCAGACCTTCCCCCGAAGGGCCAGGGCTGGCCTTGGAGACATTACCAAGCATTGGAAATAGAACAAATTTCACTTTTATGGGCAGATACCTACAAAAGAAGGAAAGCAGCAAGATATATGACCACAGGTGAGCAGTGACCTTCCATATATTCCAGCCAGTCTGTAGAGGAAACAAAGGATGCCTGGCTCTCACTGGTCTTTGAAGCTTCCCTTTCAATGAGGAGGAGTAAGAAGTGGGAGACAGAACGTCAAAACTATTTAAAAATGCTTCACTGTGATGATAACAGTGATGGTTATGTTCCTCTTTTACAGAAACTTGCAGAAATATGACGATTGACGCTGATATATTTCCCTCTATAATCCTGAAGAAAGTCTTGAAGTTCAAGTACTCAAGCACAAAAAAGTAACGTGTTACTTATAAAGAAAGCAAAAGTAAGGCTTCTTCGGATTTTGCAAAATTAGGTACCAGAGGGCAATGAGCAATAAAAAGTACAAAAGAAAAATATTGTGATTTGAGAATATGTATTAATCTAAGTAATCCTTCATGCCTGAAAGCAACAAAAAAGATATTTTTAGATAGACAAAGTCTTGGGTAGCACATCATGTGATTCTGGTAGAAGAAGAGAATGAAGTTGTTTTTTGCAGAAATTTCTGCTTAAAATTACTGAAATGATCAAAAGCAATGAAATTTAGCCTTAACTATAATAAGCTAAGGAACAGCCACATTATCAATCTATGTAATATCTTTTAGAAACAGTGACAACCTTAGCCTAAATGAAATAGGACATCAAGAACTAATACATCTCTCTCCGGAAACAACACAGATGGCAAATTTCTTTAAACATAAGTAAGGGGATCCTGAAGGGTCCTAATCAAGAATTCTTTATTTGGGAAAATGAAGACTGGGAAATGGGCAATGTATCGCGTCCACTTCCTCATCAAAGGAAAACAGAGAAAAGAAAGCTCAATGAAGGAAGTGCCGTTTGTAGTTGCTTTGAGCTGGGGAAAAAAAATAACAAGGCCTGTGGTGATGCAAAGTTTTAGGGGAAGCATCCACCTTGAATTCAGCTTTATAGATTTTGAATGATGTTCCTAAGAAGAGATAAGTTAACATTCAAGTATCAAACAAAAGCAGAAATGAGTGTGCTCCATGTCTTCACCCCGAGTCCTGGGTCTGGACAGAGACATGGCTTTCTATCTGCAAGCGCTACTTGGTAGGGGGCAATGGCTACAATCTGAGGTTGAATTTATCAGATTTGACAGAACATATTTTCTTACATAGAAAAATTGAATGGAGGCTCCTCAGCTCTTCTGCAACCCACTGGCCCCACCTGCCTCCAAGGAGCTAAAAACTGAAAAGATGTTTCAAACTATCAGTAGTCTAGCCTCCAAATTAAGTTAGAAGGAAATAATTAAACCAGTTTATAAATGAAAAAATAAGAGCTGAGACAAAGAGAGTCTACCCTACCACTCTGACGCAAGTAGTAAGTTTAGTAAGATCTGTGGCCATTTGATGATGAACTATAGATAGAATAAATACAACAAGAGATCTGTGCACAGATACTTGAAACTAAAAAAGCAAAAAACAAAAAGTAAAAAGGAGAGAGTTCAAAACAAGTGGGGTGATACCAGGAAACACTTCTATTTTATTTATGTATTTTTGGTTGCGTTGGGTCCTCTTTGCTGTGTGCGGGCTTTCTCTAGTTGTGGTGAGCAGGGTCTACTCTTCATTGAGGTGCGCGGGCTTCTCACTGTGGTGGCTTCTCTTGCTGTGGAGCACGGGCTCTAGGTGTGCAGGATTTGGTAGATGTAGCACATGGGCTCAGTAGTTGTGGCTCACAGGCTCTAGAGTGCAGGCTCAGTAGTTGTGGCGCACGGGCCTAGTGGTGCCACAGTATGTGGGATCTTCCCAGACCAGGGCTCAAACCCGTGTCCCCGGCACTGGCAGGAGGATTCTTAACCACTGCGCCACCAGGGAAGCCCAGGAAACACTTTTAGATAAGTGTTTTGGATAAGACACTTCTAAAAACATGATTAAAAAATTAAATAACTGAGTTATTTAAATAAAATTGTTAAAGAATAAATATAAAATGATAATGGGATAAAATAGAATTAGATTTTTTTAAAACAAATAAGCTACATTTCCTCTAAGATCAGGGATAAGACAAGGTTGCCCACTTTCACCACTATTATTGAACATAGTTCTGGAAATTTTAGCCACGGCAATCAGAGAAGAAAAAGAAATAAAAGGAATCCAAATGGAAAAAGAAGAAGTAAATCTGTCACTGTTTGAAGATGACATGATACTATACATAGAGAATCCTAAAGATGTTACCAGAAAACTACTAGAGCTAATCAATGAATCTGGTAAAGTTAATTAATTAAAAATTAATACACAGAAATCTCCTGCATTCCTATACACTAACAACGAAAAATCTGAAAGAGAAATTAAGGAAACACTCCCATTTACCACTGCAACAAAAAGAATAAAATACCTGGGAATAAACCTACCTAAGGAGACAAAAGACCTGTATGCAGAAAACTATAAGACACTGATGAAAGAAATTAAAGACAATACAAACAGATGGAGAGATATACCAGGTTCTTGGATTGGAAGAATCAACAATGTGAAAATGACTATACTACCCAAAGCAATCTACAGATACGGTGCAATCCCTATCAAACTACCAATGGCATTTTTCACAGAACTAGAACAAAAAATTTTACAATTTGTATGGAAACACAAAAGACCCCGAATAGCCAAAGCAATCTGGAGAAAGAAAAACGCAGCTGGAGGAATCAGGCTCCCTGACTTCCAACTACACTACAAAGCTACAGTAATCAAGACAGTATGGTACTGGCACAAAAACAGAAATATAGCTCAATGGAATAGGATAGAAAGCCCAGAGATAAACCCATACACATACAGCCACCTTACTTTGATAAAGGAGGCAAGAATATACAACGGAGAAAAGACAGCCTCTTCAATAAGTGGTGCTGGGAAAACTGGACAGCTACATGTAAAAGGATGAAACTAGAACACTTTCTAACACCATACAGAAAAATAAACTCAAAATGGATTAAAGACCTAAATGTAAGGCCAGACACTATAAAACTCTCAGAGGAAAACATAGGCAGAACACTCTATGACATAAATCACAGCAAGATCCTTTTTGACCCACCTCCTAGAGAAATGGAAATAAAAACAAAAATAAACAAATGGGACCTAATGAAACTTAAAAGTTTTTTCATAGCAAAGGAACCATAAACAAGATGAAAAGACAACCCTCAGAATGGGAGAAAATATTTGCAAACTAAACAACTGACAAAGGATTAATTTCAAAAATATACAAGCAGCTCATGCAGCTCAATATCAAAAAACCAAACAACCCAATCCAAAAATGGGCAGAAGACCTAAACAGACATTTCTCCAAAGAAGATACACAGATTACCAACAAACACATGAAAGGATGCTCAACTAATCATCAGAGAAATGCAAATCAAAACCACAGTGAGGTATCACCTCACACTGGTCAGAATGGCCATCATCAAAAAATCTACAAACAATAAATGCTGGAGAGGGTGTGGAGAAAAGGGAACTCTCTTGCACTGTTGGTGGGAATGTAAATTTATACAGTCACTATGGAGAACAGTATGGAGGTTCCTTAAAAAACTAAAAATAGAACTACCATATGATCCAGCAATCCCACTACTTGGCATGTACCCTGAGAAAACCATAGGTCAAAAAGAGTCATGTGCCACAATGTTCATTGCAGCACTATTTACAATACCCAGGACATGGAAGCAACCTAAGTGTCCATTGACAGATGAATGGATAAAGAAGGTGTGGCACATATATACAATGGAATATTACTCAGCCATAAAAAGAAACTAGATTGAGTTATTTGTAGTGATGTGGATGGACCTAGAGTCTGTCATACAGAGTGAAGTAAGTCAGAAGGAGGAAAACAAATACCATATGCTAACACACATATATGGAATCTAAGGAAAAAAAAAAAAAAGGTCATGAAGAACCTAGAGGCAAGACGGGAATAAAGACTCAGACCTACTAGAGAATGGACTTGAGGATATGGGGTGGGGGAAGGGTAAGCTGTGACAAAGTGAGAGAGTGGCAAGGACATATATACACTACCAAACGTAAAATAGATAGCTAGTGGGAAGCAGCCACATAACACAGGGAGATCAGCTTGGTGCTTTGTGTCCACCTAGAGGGGTGGGATAGGGAGGGTGGGAGGGAGACACAAGAGGGAGGGGATATGGGGATATATGTATACTTATAGCTGATTCACTGTGTTATAAAGCAGAACCTAACACAACATTGTGAGGCAATTATACTCCAATAAAGATGTTAAGAAAAAACAAGAAAAAGAAAAAGAGTTCAAATACCCAGCCACGAAGTGACTACCCTAGTGGAGGAGAAAATTTTTCCTAGGTAAGTCAGTAAATGACACTAGACTCCTCTTGATGTTTTATGGGAAAGCCTGTTTTTCAAGAAGTTAGCATATACGTTCATTGATGTTCAGATGCCTGTACCAGATTATTAAATGAAGGCATCCCATGATCGTACGATTGCCGTTTCGGGGAATTAAAAACAACAACAACAACAACAAATAAGCTAAAATAAAGAAGGGAATAATAGAAAGTAAGAAAACTATTATAGAAATGACAGTCCATATTAAAAGCAGATGGATGTAGAAAAAGTACTTTTGAAATCATGTTCAGAGATACGGAAGTTCTGAGAGAGAAAAACTGTGTAACTTTATATAATAAAAATAAGATAAATACAATTGGATAGAAAATGATAGATATAGAAGAAGGCAAACAATGGGTTAATCATGATGACTTCTCTTGATATCTACAGTGAAGAAATAATTGCATAAATTTCCAATCAGAAGAAGCTCGTCACTAACGCCAGCACTTCTCATATCATATGCAGAATTAAATGAAGTATTATCTATAGTCTATCAAGGGGAAATTGTATGACCATAAAATTTTTAACCAAGCATGAGACAGAATCCAATCAACTGAAATATTAATCCAAAGGGGGGTAAAAAAAACTTCTGAATGAAACATCTTTATATAAAGACAGGTAATAAGCTTTGTATCCAACAGAGAATGGAGTTTCTTTGCAAGCTCTTGTAACATTTGCAAAAATAATGAACTTATAACAGACCAAATATAAAAGCACAAATACATTTAAAAATTGAAATAATAAAAATCAAATAAGTTGAGTACACTCTGATAAAGCTAGAAAATAAGAGCAACATTAGAAACAAACACAAATATCTAGCCACTTGGACATACTGAAATGTTTTCTATCTTTGATTTCCTTTTGGCTCCAAAAATATCAAAACAAATTTCAGAACAACAAGAAAAATGATAATACGCTACATATCAAAAATATGTGACACAGATTCAGCTCTACAGAGATAAAATTCACAGCAGTAAGCAATCAACACTGAATTACAAAAAAATGGAATTAAATTAATTAAGCACTGGTAATAGGAGATTAAAAAAAAAGAATAAGAAAAACAAAATTTAAAAAGCACTATAAGGGGCTTCCCTGGTGGCGCAGTGGTTGAGAATCTGCCTGCCAATGCAGGGAACACGGGTTCGAGCCCTGGTCTGGGAAGATCCCACATGCTGCGGAACAGCTGGGCCCGTGAGCCACAATTACTGAGCCTGTGCGTCTGGAGCCTGTGCTCCACAACAAGAGAGGCCGCGATAGTGAGAGGCCCGCGCACCGCGATGAAGAGTGGCCCCCGCTTACCACAACTAGAGAAAGCCCTTGCACAGAAACGAAGACCCAACATAGCCATAAAAATAAAAATAAATAAATAAATAAATTTAAAAAGCACTATAAGATGAATACATTCTGAGAATTTAATGTAACAAAACAAAAGAACAGGAGGTAGGAAAGCAAAAGAACAGGAACCTAGTAATCGTTTGATGGAAGAACACAAACCTGGACAAAACAAAAATAATCTTTCACTGCTTAAACCTTAAAGTCATCTTTGGGTCCCCCAAATGTCTGCTCAGATTTCATAATTGCTATGGACTAAGAATCGATTTATTTCTCTCCTAAGGTTTTTCCAAATAGTGTTTCTTTTTTTTTCCCCTGAAGTTATTTTACCTATGGAGCAAGAAATAATTGGTCCTGGACCCAAAAGAAACTTTATTGCAGATCTGATGGAGAGAGCGCCCCTCATTTAGCGATCCCTGGCCTTTAAGATGGGTAACTTGATTGTTTCCCTGGAGGAGGGGTGGGTATACTCTGGAAAGAAAGGTACAATTTGAAGACCAGAGGGGAGGTATGGTGCTACAGCTTAGCTGCTCACTAAATATAACTTCCTTTCATCCAGTGCCTGTAGCTCAGCTATCCTTCCCAGCCTCCCTGGAAGCTGGATGTGCTTGTGAACTGAGTTCCTGCAAACAGACTGTGAACAGAAAGCAACATCTCATACGTGTATTACTTCAAGAGCTTTTGCCTCTTGTCAGAATGAGACTGGCTTCACTGGAAGCTATGGATCGAAAAAGGCAAAGCCATAAACTGAAAGGAACCTGGGTCCCTGAATCATGGATTAGGGAAGAGCCATCACTAATCAGAAACGTGGTCTATACTTATATAAAGTACATTCTTTTATATTTGAAGCATTATATCTGGAGGTTGCTTCTTACAGAAACTAGTGTTTGCTTATCAATAGATGGAACACACTTTTTCATTTCTTCCACTATTATTAGAATCATACATTTTTCCTTTTCTTTCCTATATAAATAAATAACATGTACTGTTCTTGGTCCAAATATCTGATTATTTTCTTAGGGTTTCTAGACAGGAATTTTCTGTATAAAAATGTAGAATATTTGTAAAGATTTGATAAATAGTTCCAAAATTCTCCCTAGAAATATTGTGCCAATTTTGTAATCTCACCAGAAATGAATGAGTCAAAATTTCCTAGACTCATATTTTCTCTTTCCACTGATTCGTGATGAAAAATCTTGTGTGTGTGTGTGTGTGTGTGTGTTTATTTAATACATTGTCTGCTTCAGGGCTATGAATTCTGATTTCTGTGTACTCTAGACGCTGTTTAAATTTTTAGAGTTTTATCATATGTCTTAATATTTGGTATTATGAACTCACATATTTCTTTTTCTCAAATGCTTGTTGGTTTCTAGCTATGTTCTTTTGATGAACTTCAGAAACACTTTGTTAAGATCCTTAAAAAGCTCCATAGGGAATATTATATGAGATGCATTCATTTAATAAATATTTTTAGGTAATTCAATGTATTTACAGTATTTACTTTCCAACCAGAAAGATACTTTTATGTTTGCTTTGTTAATCTACCTTAATAAAAATTTGTTATTTTCTTCAAGGACTCATCCACACTTCAGTCTAGCTATTAATATTTGTATTGCAATATGAATGGAATGCATGAGATTTAAGCTTATAGAGAAAATGTATGTTTTAAAAATCAATTGTATTTGGAATCATTTTCTGTGCAAAAGATTCTGCTTTTTCAAAATAAGTTAATATGAACCAACTATGACTAAAAACATAAAAGGCCCATTTGCTCTATTTTTACCGATACACTTTAAAAATATAGGAATTAGTAGTTTCATCACATTTTTAATGGTCAGACTACATCCGAATACTATGTCTAGCTACAGATGCTACACTTTAAGACAAGTTTTGGAAAGGTGAACTTGCCCAGCAGAAGAAGATAAAGATGGTGAAGATTCTGGAAATCATGCCAAGCATAAAATAGTTTAAAAAAATTGGGGATGTTTCAGCCCTCAAGACGGAAAGGCTTGATAATAGATTTAACAAAATACGTGAAGTGTTATCCTATCAAAGGAATAGATTTTTCGGGTCTCTGATATGTGACAAACAGATAAAGACCCAATGACAGAAATTTTGATACAATGTTAAGTGAAACCTTTTAACCTCTCGAAACATCCAGAAGTGAGCAGGGCTATTTTTCTAAGGTGCTGAGTTCCAGCTGGAGCTGAGCAGGCCATCTGTCAGGGACACAGGGTAAGACATTCTTACATGGGGTCACAGCCTGGCCTCCGTGTCCCTAAGGTCCCGGCCAGCTGTGATTTTGTCATGAGAGTGTCATGCAGTGAAGGTGGTCCCTATAGTTAGTGGAGCTGCATTTTAGCCATCTCAGCAGGCAGTGCTAGAGCCAACTATGATTCTTCTACCTCTTAATTCTGTGCTGTAAATATTCTGTTTGTGCAGAAAATTCCCTATTTCCTGCACGTGTGGTTGAAAATTTGAGTTGCACAATTGGAGTTTCCTTCTCATAGTCAAATGGTTGGTCCAACAACAACACAATTTCCTCTGCCACAATTAAGTATTTTTCCCCCTTAAAGAAAAATTCTGCCATTTTATGTGGTAATCACTTTAAAATAATCTCAAAATACAGACTTTTCTGTATTGAGGTTTCAGGCTCAAAATACAGACTTTTTAAAAACATTTGTGGAATCTAAAGTAAAACTCATCATCTTTATAATCTGGAGCATTTATTATATTTAATCTTTTACACAATAAAATCTCATTTAAAAATCAATCTTGTAAGACCATTTCTTCTTAATCTAAGCTCACAAATTTAAAAATAAATTGAATCTAAGAAGTAATGCATTACACAGGGATATTATAACTGCTGTAATACTGTCTTTATGTCCTAATTCTGAGCACAAGTAAAGTGAAGGGCTAAAGGAATTGGCTTCCTAAGACTTGGTGCAGCTCTTTGTTGGAGGGGAGATGGTCATACCTTTCACCACAAACTAATTCACTTGGCATATGCTTCCTACACTCAGGATTCACCAAACAATGTATATTGTGGTTGATTTTTAATTCCTCCTCCCCCCCGCCCCTTCTAATTCTTCTTCTTGCAGAAGAACAACAAAAAAGCATCAAAATATTTTTTAGGACTTTCTTGTTTTTATATCAGGGATTTTTTTTTTTTTTTTTTAGCCATTTTCTTACATCCCTGACAGGTCTAGGAAACTTTGGATGATGGCACCTTCTCTCTTTGTGCTGGATCTTGTGCTGTCAGACTGCCCTGGCTCACTGAGAAAGGAGCTGGGAGCCTGTCAATACCCTCCCTGGGTGATGGGACCGCAAGTTTCCTGTCACTTTCCCTGGGATGTTTCTCTATTCCTTCATGGAATCCTCCTTGCTCTAGTTTCTGGGACCTACCCATTATGTCCTAGTTTACCTTTCATTCTTTTCATTGGTTTCCTGAGAAAATTGGGGAACTTGGAGTAAATTCAAATGAATATGTACCATCACTCAGTGTGATTAGTTGACTGGGTAGCAAGTTTTTTCTGGAAGTTCTGTAAGGGTAGAAGGATAAACAATCTATTTTGATATGTCAGATTCTTTTGATAAGGAATTCTGAAGTCCTGAATTGGACCAGGATGAACATGAGGCAATGGACAGAGATGATATTTAGAAGAAAATAACAGCAGATATTAATGATGGGTTGGAAGCAAGGAGTAAAGGGAGTGAGATAAATATATGAAAGAATAACTATGAGGGGGTGTATTAAATGCAATGATACAAATAAACACAGGGCATTATGGCAGTTCAGGATAGGGAACCTTAATCAAATTCAAGGGCATCAGGGAAGGCCAAGGGTGAAAAGGCATCAAATTTAGTCACTTAAATGTCATTGTTAAGAAGTGGAGCCAGACACTGGATTTTAGGGAATTGAGTTAGTTAGAAACAATGAAGAAAGCTGCTTTTTAAGATACTTGGTTATGAAAGGAAAGAAAGTTCTGAGGCAAAATCTAGAGAGGCATGTAAAGCCTGGAAGGGTTTTTATTTAATGGGAGTAACTAGAGAATATTTATATGCTGATGCAGAAGAGTCATTAGTAAACAAGATTAAGTGCACAGGAATGATGGATAATCCGTGGATCAAGATTTGGAGGGGAGGGGTTTCAGGTGCAGATACATGAATGGCCTGGAAACTGTTTCCTCTGCCACCAAGTAAACAAGATAAGGGGAGGCGCAGCTATGGGTAAGGAAGCAGAAATGTGGGACTGTGTTCACAATCTCTGACTTTTTCTGTGATGATGAAAGTGTAGTAATCTGCTGTGAGGTGAGAGCATGTTGAGACAGGGGCCCTGAGGGTAAGGGTGAAAGTTGGGAATGTTTGACCACTGAAGGGACTGGGAGAGGGAGCTTATTCAGAATATACAACTGAATGGCTAAATAGTTTTGAAAGCACAGATGAAAACATATAATATAGTTTTGTTGGAATGATCTGATAAGTCTACATAGTTGTATGTGAACATTTGTTCTCTATTTTGAGCTGTGCCTAGATTGCAGCAGTAGTTGTTTTGCAGAGGGACACTTTGCAAGAAGAGCAGGATAGAAGGATGCAGGGCAATGGCTCATCACATACAGGATGAAAATGGACTAAAAAAAGAGAGAAATGGGTGCTATCAGAAGATTTATTTGGCAAACTAAGAGGGTTAAAAATCTTAGTGACAACAGAAAATTACTGTGGTAGGAAAAGGATGTCAGTGCTTCTGTTTGTTGATGATGGTGTCGTTGCAGAAGTTAAGTGAAAGTCGTCATCCCTGTTGAGGTAATCAACAAACTGTAAGGCCATTAGGTCTTAGAAGAGCCATCTGCTGACTTAGGAGTCTCTCCAAATTATGGCAGGGAGGAAAATGATAAGGTAGATGCCAAATCTTTGAGGTGGCATGAACCTCAAGGGAAAACTTGCTTTCGAAAGATTTTAGTTGTTAAAAAGTAAAATGTAATGTAACATTCTATGAGCTAGTATTGTAAATTTAGGATTATTATGCCCTCTGTGCCTGAGGTTCTCTTAAGACACAGCCGGGAAAAAATGGAGTCCAAGAAAGGATGAGGAACAAAAATGAATCAATGAATGGTAGGTCTATGAGGGAAATAGAAAAAAAGGAAAAAAAAGATGTGAAGGGGGATTCCAGTATTTGTCATGCTTCAGTTTCAACCCCAGCTCTGCCAGTTCCTGACTGATGAAAATGGCCAAGCTAACAGTCAGTAAAACGGAGGTAATATTGCAAATACTGTATATGGTAGTAGTGAGAACTAAGTCTCACATATAGAGTACTTAAAATAGTGCTTGGTACCAAGTGCTTAAGCAATATCAGCATTTATTATTATTACTGTGTTATCATCATTATTCTTATCTGACTCATAATTAAGAAGACAAACTTTCTGGAAAAAGGAAATATTCCCTTTAATCATCTAAATAATAGAGTCTTGATAGAGGTCTCTTTGTATTTTCCACAAACTCAAAACACTGTTTTTGGACTGGCTCTACCAAAAGTAGAGCAAAATAGAGCAGCTTTGGTTGTACATGAATCACCAGCATCAGGATCACCAAGACCTAACCTAGCATTTCATAGTTAGAATCTTTCTGTTGGAAAGGGAAGAAAGGGTAAGATGTCATTTACAATATTGATTTTAGGGACAGCTCATTCATTTCAAAGAGATGAGGTTCTCTGCTCCCAGAAAATCTTGGGATTACACTCTTTTATCCTCTTTCACTATTGTCCCTCTTATAAAAATTAATGAATGTATCTAAAAGAAAAAATAATCTTTGTAAATCATTTTTAGTTTAAGTGTAAAGCATTTAATGTGATTTAAAAATGTGTTTGCTAGGAAAAAAATTCTTACAAATTTTCACAAAAAATTGAGCCTCAGATTTAGATAAACAAAAGAAAAAGAATGAACTATTATTAACATTTTTTCAACAGTTATGTACATATAAAAAATGTACATATTGCTGAAAAGATAATATTATTTTTAATTCAACAGTAAGGAACTGATGAAATATTTGTATCTTTTGTACATCTGAGCTTGTATTGCATTCACCATCATGACATGCAGTGTATGAGAATTGCCTTGGCTTGGCATGTCTAATTACCCAGAAATACATTCTTTTCTTAGGAACATTGTGGCAGATTCTGCTTAATGTGGGAAGAACTTTTTTCTTTAATAATCAATTTATCTACTGGATTCGTAAAACTACAGATATGTTTTTGGAATCTGTTGAATGGGCTGTGATCTTCTTATTTTTGGTACGTTGAATGTATCCTCCTACATTTAGCCCACAGCCCTACCTCTCAAATCAATTGTATCATTTGCCAAAATCATTATCTTTCTCCCAATCACTATATTTCTAGGGCAGCAAAAGTCATCTGAGAAGTGACAACAGGAAATCCTTAAAGACTTTAAGTTTTCACTTAGAAAAGAGTTTTCCATGTACCTTTAGGTAATTCTTTGTAGATGGCCTTATGATTGTCCCCAGAATGGCTATATTCTTTATCGCACATTTACTTAACAAAATATAGTAGCACTTATTGAACACCACCAAATATCAGCATTGTGTTAATAAGTACTTGGGTACAAAGCTGAAAATTTTTTTGCTCTCAAGGAACTTACCATCTGGTTGACCTCCAGTTTGGGGAGGGAGAAAAAGCACATAGCAAATTATATTATAAAAACCGATTAATATTCTTTGAGGATTCATGCCAGACCACTTCTGACCCCTCAAATTGTAAAAGAATTATTTGTAATGTTAGAGCCCAAAACTATTTTTGTGCCATTTCTTCCTTGAATTACAAATGTTCTGCATGAATACATGATTATAAATAATTCAAATAATACAAAAATATACAGACTAAAGGACGAAAGAGCTTGCCTCTCATTTTCCTTCCCTCTCTTTCCAAGGTCCTTGCCCGAAGGCAGAAACTATTAACTGTTTAAGATGTATCATTTGCAAGATTTATTTAAAAGAATAAACATCTCAATGTGTGTTTTCCTATCCGGGAAGAGGGGGTTTGGGCTGTGTTTAAATCTTTTTCTATTATGTTTTCTGATTTCTTGTTGCTAATTCATAGAAAAGTTATTTTTGATTTTTATTTTAACTTTTAGCAACATTACCATCTGTTCATATTTTTCCAATATTTCTAAACTGAGTCTTTCTATGTTCTAGATAGTTATGCCATCGACACATAACTACATTTTCTTTATTTTCAATGTTTATTCTTTCTATTCATTTTCTTTCTCTCATTGCACTTGAGTCCTGAGAATAAGGCTGAGAAGTAGCAATGGTATTTCCGTCAAGATTTTTTTGGTTGCAAATAAGATACATTTAACTTGAATAAACTTAGGTAAAAAGAGGAAATCATTAGGAGATTCACACAGCTTGTAGCTTGACCTGAGGACACTCTAGACCACTCACTGACATGCAGCCAGGGCTCATTCCCTTGTTAGCTCATTTTTAATTTTCTCTCCATTTGGGTCTCATGTTCTACAGTTACTAATCACCCTCTTATTGACAGAACCATAGATACAGAGTTTCATGTTTCCTATCTCAAAACTTCTGCCACTAGTTGGAATTGAATCCCTTTCTTCAGCTTCAGTTTGAAAAACAAAAACAAAAACATAAGAACACGTGGAAATATAAGAACACGTGGAAACATAAGAACACGTGGGAAAGAATGATGATTGGCTTGGCTCGGCTCATATGTTTAACCTTCAACAATGGACTGGGAGTTGGTGAGCCTTCTTCCCCATCATATAGTTATCTTGCTGTGGGGAGCAGTTCCCCAGGGAAGGGGGTTATCTTTCCCAGAGCACAGGAATAGTGCTAAGCAGACAAACAAAAGATGTCCAGGACAGTGGGCTTCCTAATCTTGTTAGTACCTTTAATGGGATTGAATTAAAAAATGTTCATCTAGGAAGTACCATACGTGATAAATTCTGTAGTTTTCTGGTAGATATATTTTAACAAGGTAACGAATTGGTGTTAAATTTTATGCATGTAATATGTTTCCAGCATTTGTCTAGATGATCTCATAGATTATATATATATATATATATTTTTTTTAATCAGTCATCAATTTTATACACATCAGTGTATACATGTCAACCCCAATCGCACAATTCATAGATTATATTTTAAAATCTCTTTATGATATTTTGTATTTAAAATAATTTAAAAAGATGCAAATGTCCCTTGCTTTAACTCTTGCCTCCTTTTGCTTTTTTCTTTTTCTTTTTTTATAATTTTTAATTTTATATTGGAGTATAGTTGATGAACAATGTTGTGGTAGTTTCAGGTGTACGGCAAAGTGATTCAGTTATACGTATATATGTATCTATTATTTTTCAAATTCTTTTCCCAGTTAGGTTATTATAGAGTACTGAGCAGAGTTCGCTGTGCTATACAGTAGGTCCTTGTTGGTTATCTATTTTGTTTTCATTTTTATTTTAAATTTTTATTGGATTATGGTTGATTTACAATGTTGTGTTAGTTTCAGGTGTATAGCAAAGTGAATCAGTTATACATATACATATATCCACTCTTTTTTAGATTGTTTTCCCATATAGGCCACTACAGAGTACTGAGTAGAGTTCCCTGTGCTATACAGTAGGTCCTTATTAGTTATCTATTTTATATACGGTAGTGTGTATGTCAGTCCCAATCTCCCTCTTTTTCTTTTTTTATGTTTTCTCTTCTTCCCACTATTCCCCCAACCTCCCTTTCTTGATATGCCCTCCCTCCTTTTTCCCTCCAACCTTGACAAACTATAAGGTTTGGGAAAACACCTCTCAAAAGAACTGTTCTGACAATTGTCTGTTTGGGGTTTCACCAGTGAGCCCAAGCAAGACAGGCATGAAAAGCAGAACAATCTCCACAAGTTTAGCAACAAGAGATGAAGAAAATTACAGCCTGGACCAGGGCACAAGGACACGCACTGAGTATCTCTGTATCCTTTTAAAATGCTGATTCTGATTTGTACATTTGGGATATAGCCTGATAATCTGATTTCTAACAAGCAGCCAGGTCATGATGGTGTTAGTCTATGGGACACAGTTTGAGTAGCAAAAATAAATGTATTATAATTCCCTTTAAGCCAACCACACACAGCAACTAAATGAAGCCCTTAATAGTACACACAGAGCTGGTCAGAAGCAGTGACTCCAATTCCTCATCCCCCGCAATGTCTCTCTTCTGTACTTGGGGCAAGATAATCTCACAGGTTAGATGTGGCTGGTGACGGAGTAACACTAGTGGTGTTTTTGGGGCCATAGTTTGATTTCAATGAGGCTCCCTTTATAGTTGTACCACTACCCCAAAGGGAATCAGCCAAGAATTAAAAAGGAGGCCAAGTGCATCACGGGAGAAGGCAGAATGTGCACTATGGTCTCACATCACCACACTGTTGTCAGAAGGAAGCACCTATATCTCCACGGTTCTTCTCCCTCAAGTGGTTACACTGAAGCAGGAACTTGACTGCCTGTTAACTTCTCACCTCTAAGGGCTTCTCCCAAGGGCAAGTGTCTTACTTCCTGTTGGCCCAGAAGCTTCACCTTGCTGAGTGTCATAGCTTTCCATTACCTTAAAATATTTGTGGTCATACTTTGCCGACCAGCTTAAAAGTATTACCTGTTTTCTGATTAAAGTACTTCCTTTTTGTAAACTGACTGGATGCTTGTTCTCCTTTTCTCATCTCTTAATGCAGGAAACAACAAACAGAACTTTTAAGACATTCCCTATATAACCCATAGTGCTAAAAACCATTATTTAGATTTTATATATTTCCTCCTAAATTGATGTATATTCTTTATTTTTATTGAAGTATAATAGACTTGCAATGTTGTATTAGTTCCAGGTGAACAACATAGTGATTCGACATTTATATACATGATGAGATGATCACCACTATTAGTCTAGTTACCATGTGTCACTATTTAAAGTTACTACAATATTATTGACTATATTCCCTAGTCTGTATATTACATCCCCATGACTTATTTATTATATAACTGGAAGTCTGTGCCTCTTTATATATGATTTGCAAATATTTTCTCTTTTTCAGTAGGTTGCCCTTTTGTTTGTTTGTTTTTTTGTTTTTTTTGTTTTTTTTTTTAATTTATGGCTGTGTTGGGTCTTCATTTCTGTGCTAGGGCTTTCTCTAGTTGCGGCAAGCGGGGGCCACTCTTCATCGCGGTGCACGGGCCTCTCACTGTCGTGGCCTCTCTTGTTGCGGAGCACAGGCTCCAGACGCGCAGGCTCAGTAATTGTGGCTCACGGGCCCAGCTGCTCCGCAGCATGTGGGATCTTCCCAGACCAGGGCATGAACCCGGGTCCCCTGCATTGGCAGGCAGAGTCTCAACCACTGCGCCACCAGGGAAACCCTGCCCTTTTGTTTTTTTGCTGACTTCCTTTGCTGTGCAAAAGCTGTTTAGTTTGATGTAGTCGCATTTGTTAACTTTTGTTTTTGTTGCCCTTGCCTGAGGAGACAGATCCAAAAAATATTGCTAAGACTTATGTAAAACTGCTAGCTGCCAGTGCTTTCTTCTAGGAGTTTTATGGTTTCAGGTCTTACATTCAAGTCTTAATGCATTTTTAGTTTATTTTTGTATATCGTGTAAGATAGTGGTTCAGATTTATTGATGCGAATTCTTAAGTAATTTTTAGGCTTGTATTTTTAAATTTAGACATAAGTTGTAAGTTCTTTTTGGCAGGGATTATGCCTTTATTTCTTTGTTACTACTTACAGCTTTAGTATAGTATTTTGTGTACAGTGACATTCATTTTGTATTTTTGATCGAATGCGTTTAAAATTTCAGTTTAGTGAATATTTTCTGATGACACTTCATTGCCTCCAAGGTATACAAAGAATGACTAATAATTACCTGCCAAGTTGGGCACAGTGGTGATTAAATGGTATTGTTAGGTTTTTCCTTACCCTGAATGTTACAGAAAGAACTAGAGCATATTGCATGGTGATTAATTAATTGCTCCTGCCAGATGTGTGGATATGTGTGTGTGTGGGGTGATGGAGGGGAAGAGTTCAAAAGCAGATTGAGTCTAAGTGAGCTACAAGTAAACAGAACTCTTAAAATAACTTCCTAAATGATACATACTACTAAAATGATAAAATAAAATTTTTAGCAGGGTCAAGGTTTGTGAACACTTATAGTGTGGTAATAAAAACTAAAATGAGGTCTCCAAGTTTATGGACGACCAAAAGAAAGAGAATAGTAAAGTAGACAGCACACATGAAAATTATTTCAAGTAACAATAAGAAATAGAAGAGAAAGGGAACACACTATTTTTGTTGGGGAAACATAAGGCTCTACTTAATCCAGCAAAGTCCTTGAATCATACCAAATTCAGTGTTTTAAAAATCTACATAGCATTTTCCCTGATCTCAAATCCTATAAGCACTCTTGAGAGAGCCCAGAGAAGTAATTGGTAGAAAATCTCATTCAGCTGTGTAATCCTGTGTTCCAAGTCCTCCTCTACACGTGAGGGCCCAAGATAATTATTAATAGCATTTCTTTTACTATCAAAATATCATTAGAATGGATGATAAACTGTATAAAACCTACCCTTGGGCAGACAAGAAGGGTAAATAGAAATAATAGAAATGAAAACATATCTTCCACGAGTAACACCCATTGTAAAATCTGTTTTGTATGGATTTGGAGCAAGAGTGAATTTTCTACTGAGAACAAACAGTCTGTACGGTGCTGAAGGGCAAGGCAAAGAGGAAGGCAGTGGGAGGAAAAGCTACAATGTTTGCTGGAATATGCCCTTCAGTGAAGGAGTCCTTGTCCAAGGTCTCAGTTCTTGACTCATCAGCTTATTCTCTTAAAGGCTTAGAGCCAGTGATTCTGTCTGGAGCAGGCAAAAATCTGTCTATGATGAAGGTCAGTGCAAATGGAAGCACGTGAGGAAATATACCTCCATGCCTTAAATTTTTTTTTCCTGGATGAACATCTGTTCTAGTCTCAGAATCAGGAGAGCTAATATCATGAGAAGTACAGGCTATTTCCTAGACTTGTCTGTTGCCCAATACCACATCCTGAGGTGCTGAGAAGAGAAAGAACAGCTGGGAAGGTACCAGTGCCAGCTGCTAGGAGCCTCTTTTCAAGATTTTTATTATCAAATGTAGGATTTTGGGCATGTAAGAGCTGTATGGAGATTTGAATTTCCAAAGGTTTCTTTGGAAGAATCATTGAAGTAGAAAAAAAATTATAAAATCTAATAGAAGTAAAAATTACATTGTAATGACGATAAAAGGTACCATTATTCCACTTTTAATTTTCTAAGTGTTTACCAAATACTCTACAAAGAGGATTTTATCCTGAGTATTTATAAGGTTTTGCAGTTATTTACTTTTCTCTACAGTTTACACATTGATCAAAATCTTGGACTCGTCTTTCACACTTTCTTCTAGCATTTTAATTTTGATTCTTTATCGCCCTTGCAAGTTTCCTTTGATTCTATTCTCACAGGTGCAACCATTTTTCCTCCTTCAAACAATCCTGGACATTGTCATCAACTAAATTTTGTTAAAGCAACTCTCTCTAAACTTTCTGGCTGAAAATCCTTTGATGAATTCTCCTTGATTTCCAAATAATGTGCAAAGTATTTATTTTAGTATTCAAGGTTCTTCAAAATGTTTTACCCATCAATTTTCCAATGGTATCTTCTATACTTCCTTCACATAAAATTCATGTTCCAGGCAAACTGGAATATTTAACATGGCAGCAAAAGCCCTTCACAAGTCCATCTGTCCAGCTGTATCATATGTACCTTCTATTTCAACCATAAAAAACCATCTAATCTCTCTCTAATGCTTCCAGATAATTCTTGTGTTTGTGCTTTTGAAAACTGTTGCTCCCTCAAAATGTCCCCTTTCCCTTGTATGTTTGAATTCCTAGTCATCTCTCAAAACCTAAATCAAGAACACCCTGAGAAGCCTATCCATACTACCCAAGCCGAGATGATCATTTCATCCTATTGGCCATCCTTATATTCAGTGCATTTCTTTAAAAACATACTTACGGCAATACGTGAGGATAATAGGTTCACTCTTCTCTTTTCCCCTTCCTAGACGGGAGAGCTAATTGAGGGCTAACATACTCTTCCGTTCATCTTTGTAAATCTCAAGGTCTAAGCAGAGTTCCTGGCACAGAGGGTTCTCAGAAGTTATTGTTGACTGCATGAATATTTCTTATTTCTTGAAGTGTGTTTCTTCATCTTTGTACCATTTTTGAAGCCAACTGCTCTCCTAGAATGTTCCTTGACTCCCCCTCCAGATGTGCTTTCAGCTGTTAGTAGTGAGAGTATGCGTGGCTTTGAATTGAAGCAGTCTTTGGTTTGAGGACCACCACCACTTCAATCCCAGCCTGAGTTACATGCTTTCAAGACAGCCTATACATAAATATATCATGTGCTTAGCACGTGACATTATAAGTCTTTCACAGTCCTACCTGGCTGATGATTATATCAAGGCAGGAACCATATTTTAAAAATATCTTTGTAATATAACACGTAGTATATTGCCCTGCACATGGCAGGTGCTCAATAACTGTTACTGAATAAGAATTGATTGCTTTATTTCCATCAGCTTGACATCTCACTACCTAGATCAGCTACATGCCACTGATTGCATGGGGGATTGTGTTGCACACTTTCCTTATTATTTGCATAAGCTCTAGGGACTCTCACTGTTTAGTTGTTTATATCTTACGAAAAGTTATTTTCTCTCACCTCAGTATCCTATGTCAATTCTGAATCTATGAAAACATTTCCCTTTTACATATTCTCATTTTAAAATTATCTTTCGTGTGGAATCGTATTACATGTCTTCTGAAAGTTTAAATGAGTCATCTTCACTGATTTCTTCCCAGTCATACGTTGAGTTATTTCTGAAAGAATCCACATGCTTAAGCATGATTTCTCTTTTCTTACAGAAACCTTTTGTCTTTTTTTTTTAACCTATAATGTTTCTTTCATTGGCCCATACATTAATATAACCTCCACAAGTTTGTCAAGTAAGAAATTGATACTCATTGGTCTATAATTCTCAACCTACTATTTATGATCTTTTATTTGGATTTGATTCACACGAGTAACCCAACAGTTCTAAAATAAGGTAGAAATGGAATAATAAATTTCATTTCTCAGGCAATAGTACCATATTTTCATCTTTACATTTTTCAAACTTTTTCACAGATATAATCTCATTCTAGGAAATTAAGCTTATAGGTATGGTGAATTTTACACTGGGGTGTATTTTTTCAATGTCTAATAGAATTTAGGAATAAATATCTGTCAGATGTCTTCCTCAATATGTCTTCCTCAATAAAGACCAAGGCAGCCAGTTCAATACTAATCTATACCAGCCCATCCCCTTCATATTCCTCTTTTTCTGTTTTTTTTTTTTTCCCCTATTGTACACATCAATGTCTGGCATACTAAATAGTTTGCTTACTTTTTTTTATTGTCTGTCTTCCCTTACTGGAACGTAAGGGCTGTTGTAGCATGTAGGCAGAAACCTGAGACTGGTTTGTTCATTGATTGTTAAATTATTATATTCTAGAACCTAGAACAGAGCTTGATGGAGAATAGTTCTACAATAGACATGTGTTGAATAAATGAATTCATTTAGTTTTTTTGTTATTTCTGTTTATTCCTGAACATGTCTTGTATCGATCATTAAATGTAGTATTTTCCCCATAGATGCATCAATTTTTTTATACCTGCTTGCATACTTCCCTGCTTCCTTCTAGTTGGTCCTTTCCTCTTTCTCTATTGAATATTCCATAGCTTTTTTTTATTATTTATGTCACTAGAAAGGCATTTTAAAAGGAACTTGGAACAGAGAAAATAAGTCAATATTTTATTCATGTATTGTGCAGAGAAAGCATCTGATAAGATTCAATAAATATGTGAGCCAAAAAGTGTTGCCCATCTCAGAACTGAGATGGTCCAACCTCAGAGTTAAGTGGAATAGAATGGAGTAGAGCATCAGTTGGTATTCAAGCTATGGAACCATCACTGGACCTATTAACACAATGCCCATGCTTTCTCCTTAGGAACTATGTAGCATTCTTTCTGTAGTTATATTTGGTTCACAACATGCATTTTATTC
The DNA here is from genome assembly GCF_009873245.2 of Balaenoptera musculus. NCBI lineage: Eukaryota > Metazoa > Chordata > Mammalia > Artiodactyla > Balaenopteridae > Balaenoptera > Balaenoptera musculus. The sequence continues at coordinate 53,600,898 of NC_045802.1, forward strand.
ACTGTTGATAGTTTAGGACTGGTAACTTTCAGTTCCAATGTGCCAGATAAAATGATGCAGTATTTCATGGTTCTTATATCAAAGTCTATAAAATAGGGTAGACATCTCAAAAATAATTTTTAGAAATGCATATGAATATTTTAAAAATCTGACCTTTTTAATACTTGGTCAGACTTTAAAACTTTTTAATACTTTTAATGACACCATTGAAAGCTGCAAGAAGAACTCCTTGACTCAATCCATTCAAAATCTTTTAAATTGGGCTTCCCTGGTGGCGCAGTGGTTGAGAGTCTGCCTGCCAATGCAGGGGACACGGGTTCGAGCCCTGGTCTGGGAAGATCCCACATGCCGCGGAGCAACTAGGCCCGTGAGCTACAATTACTGAGCCTGCGCATCTGGAGCCTGTGCTCTGCAACGGGAGAGGCCGCAATGGTGAGAGGCCCGCGCACCGCGATGAAGAGTGGCCCCCACTTGCCGCAACTAGAGAAAGCCCTCGCACAGAGACGAAGGCCCAACACAGCCATAAATAAATAAGTAAATAAATAAATAAACCCAAAGTTTAAAAAAACAAAACAAAACAAAAAAAACCCAAACATACAGCGCTTTATTCATTCATTCATTCATTCATTCAACAAAAAACCAACATTTAAAAAAAAAAAAAAAACTTTTAAATTTAAACACCAGGATCCAATCAGATTGGTTTTACTGCAAATAACTTAAGAGTTAGCCACATGAGATTCAGTAGGATGACATTAAACCTTTGATAAGGATTTATGCTCCCAAAGCATAGCAAAGACAAACAGTTAGAGAAATTTACATGCATACCCAGAGGTAACTGATCTTCAGGGGTACAAGTATGGGACACAGAGAATTCCTACTTGTTTCTCTGCCAGTTTCTTGCCACGTTTCCTCATTCAAGCCATAATTGCATTGCTAAAGATTCCACTGTGGCAAGTGAAAAGAGGAAAGAGAAAAGACACAGTAAAGCTTTTATTGACCCAAGTCCAAACCCAGTGTGTCTAACCAGGAAATTGTTCATTCAGATGAAAGCCAAAAAGCATCTCAGCCTAATTTGGCTGAGGAAGCAAGATCAATTCTGAGCACAACAGCTCTGTTCAGTAAATGTTTAAAGGATAAAAGAAAGGGCCTCTGCACAAACTAATAAATGATACTAAGAATAAGAGAGATGTAGCCTATGCCTCATACCCCTTTTATGATATGCTCTTTTATACAGGCTATTTTGCTGGTGAAATAAAAATGATTATTTTCTTCACCTATTAAAAAGAAAATACTATCTTATTAAAACAGTTATTTTAATACCACGATTAATTTATGCCTTGGACCTAATTTTTCCTTCCAAAGATGGGATGGATTTACTCTCCCGTTATATTTGATCCCACTCCTCTAGTGTAAACAATTCTTGTGCATAATTAAGGATGGGTCTTCACCTTTGTTTAGTTCCTTATTGGCTGATATTTTGCTTACTGCTGATTTTTAAAAAAGGATAAAGCAATACTTAAATGGATTTCTATGACTCATTCTAGGAAGAAAGGATTTTTAAATGACAGATTGCATGATGTTATGAAAGAAACATGCCAGTAAACATATTTCTTATTAGATTCTGTGGACAAAGGATCAGAATTTGTTAGTGATTATCTAACAGCCATTATTAAAATTTTGTTGGCTTCAGACACATGCGATATAATTTCTTTTCACCGTACCTCTCTGTTATCCGTATTTTGATAGATAAGATCTATATTTAGTAGCTGTCAATCAACATGTCTTTGAAAATATCTTTATCTCAATCACCTACTCATACTGTGTTCTTACCAAAAAGGTTATCTTACCTGATTTATGTTTTCATAGTGACATGCTATGCTCTATGTTCTCTAAAAACTCTTCACTCAATTTATACTAGGGAATGAGGTAATCACTGGAAAGCATGCTTTTTTTCTGAAACAACACATTCCATTTAATATGTTCAGTTTGGTGAGTATTTCAGGTTTCAGCATAGGTGACCAGTATCACTTAAATATTTGCCAAACGATGAGTTTACATTTATTTCTATTGGAGGGAATCTGTTTTGTAGATGTGACTATCTTGTTAATTTCAATAACCAGAGACTTAGAAGTTAGACTCTTCAATGTTGTACCAAAGAATTATCACAATAACTGATTCAGTTGAAATACAGGCTTATACTGTATGTCATGCTCATTTGCCTATTTGCACACAAAGTATAAAAGAACAGATTATCTTGCCAGCAAACTAACCTAGTGTTGTCTCAAAAATCACCAATGTAATTGGACTGCATCAGGATTATTTGGAAATGTCCATCATATGATCATTATTATAATTGAAATAACTGATTTGATTATTATTAGTTTGTTGAAGATTCTATGGCCAGATACAATTGTATTGTGCAGTACTGAGCTATATGTGTTATTACAGAATGTACTTTTGCATTAATGTTTTAGGAAACAGAAAGTACACATATAAATTCATTTTATAGGTCATATTGGCATCTTTATTTCAAAATATGTGCTATTTGCTCTTTTCCCACTTCATCTTTTATGCTCCAGCTATGAGTTTCTTTACGATTTCTATGCATCATGCTGTCTTTTTATTTTCTGTTTTTGCTCTTACTTCTGTTTGGAACATCCTTCTAGACATTCTCCTGGGTAATTCCTTCTCAGTTCAGATGCCATTATTTCCCAGTTAAGCCTCACTACAATGAGGTACCCCCTCATACCAGTTGGAATGGCCATTATTAAAAAGTCTACAAATAACAAATGCTGGAGAGGATATGGAGAAAAGGAAACCCTCCTACACTGTTGGTAGGAACGTACATTGGCGCAGCCACTACGGAAAACAGTATGGAGGTTCCTCAAAAAACTAAAAATTGAGTTGCCATATGATCCAACAATTCCACTCCTGGGCATATACCCAGACAAAACTATAATTCGAAAAGATACACGCACCCTTATGTTCATGGCAGCACTACTTACAATAGCCAAGACATGGAAACAACCTAAATGTCCATCGACAGATTAGTGGATAAGAATATGTAACCAGGGCTTCCCTGGTGGCGCAGTGGTTGAGAATCTGCCTGCTAATGCAGGGGACACGGGTTCGAGCCCTGGTCTGGGAAGATCCCACATGCCACGGAGCAGCTGGGCCCGTGAGCCACAACTACTGAGCCTGCGCGTCTGGAGCCTGTGCCCCGCAAAGGGAGGGGCCGCGATAGTGAAAGGCCCGCGCACTGCGATGAAGAGCGGTCCCCGCACCGCGATGAAGAGTGGCCCCCACTTGCCGTAACTGGAGAAAGCCCTCGCACGAACCGAAGACCCAACACAGCCAAAAATAAATAAATAAATAAATAAAGTAGCTATAAAATAAAATAAATGCTTATAAAAAAAAAAAAAAAAAAAAAAAAAAAAAAAGAATATGTAACCATATGCGGTGGTCCTGGTAATTACTTCCAATGAAGATATTGTATATAGTTTATGCTTCAATGTTATATTTTCTGTGACAGACCCATAATGATAATACATGAAGTATGGAAAGGAAAACCAAAATCTCTTAGATGAGGTCAAGCATAACACAAAAATCCCATGGCCATAAATGAAACAGAAATATATATGAGCAAGATGAATTCATGGGTGTGCTGTACTCCCAGCATCTTGCGGTAGTAAGGAAGGTGCTCCTGCAGGGTCATGGGAAGTAAGTGTTCTGTGTGAGACGGTGGATGGGGGCCAAGTTCGCTGCATGAATATAGGGGTTTGATTGGCACTGCTCCCACCTCCCCACCTGTGAAAGAAACTGGAAAAAAAATTCTAGTTGCTTTCTATTTTTATGGGAATAGGAAATGGTGAGCCTGGGGACATAAGAGGAAATAAGACAGGATTCCCAGCAGGATCTGAAACATTTTCCCTCAGCTCAGTGACTTGGTATCTGCAATATCTATAATGTCTCTGCATTGAAGAAAAGACCACAATTTCATTTTAAGATCTTATCCTGGACTGGGGATTTAAGGACGAATTTCTGAGATCTTGCAGGGAGGGGTCTGCTTCTAGCCTCTTCTGCTTTCCTCTGGAAGTAGAGTACAGCAGGCTCACTGCTTAAGACTCTTTACTAGTTTACAGCTTTATCTTGGGGACAGCTGGAAAATTCTGAATGTGGATGATATATTAAGGGTGATAATGGCATTGTGTTTGTGTAGGACAAAGTTATAGTTCTTAGGAGATAAATGGTACAGTATTTAGTATTAAGGAGGCAACAACATCTTTAATGTCCAGATGATTTAGCAGAAAACTATCCATCTATCTATCATCATCTGTTATCTATCTATTTATCATCTATCTATCATCTATGGAGAGATGATAGAAGAAATGCAGTGAAATATTAACATTTGATAAATATGGATGAAGGAATGTGGATGTTTATTGTAGTATTCTATGTAGATTTGAAAATTTGCAAAATAAAACGAAAAAAACAAATATAAAACAGTACCTCTGAGGTCTTCTGACATGCTTCTTTTTTTTTTTTAATCCTGTTTTCTGGCCACAGCCTTACTTTCCAGGCTAATCAGGATTAAGGCTTTAGCCAATACAGTAAACTTTCTCTTTTCCTGTTGTCTCAGTGACATGATAATCCTCAAATGACCAGGTGGCAGTCTCAAATTCAAGTTCAATGTAGTGGCCATTACACCCCTGGTACAAGTGCTCCTCTCGGCATATTCCCCACCAACAGAAGACAAAGATCAATGAGAAGATGAAACGCTTTATGAAAAGGTCACTTGGGTTTATGGCTATAGACATCCTTGGAACAGTGGATTCTTATCACAGGAGGAATAATACTGTATATCATGTGCTGATTTAAAAAATATATCATGTCTTGAAGGACCAAGCCTTCAAGATGCCACCACCCAGACTGTACCATGTTCGAGTATTCAGCAGACAATTCAACACTTTCTCAGGCCAGCTACTGGGTGGATAAACTCCATATAAGAAATTTATTGCTTCACAGCTTTTGGTGGAAAATGAGATTCTATATCAGAAACTACTAAGACTTGAAAAAGCATTCAGCAAATTCATGGATGATAGGGTTAGCAGAAGCAGTGCCAGCATAAAAGTCAAATACATGTCCTTAGTGTCTGTTTAGTGAGGATAAAGCACTGACATTTTCATGATGGAAGATGTCCAATAAATAAAACTGCCACTAAGTGGCTGACTGATGCCCTGCAGGAAATACAGGCTTGGTGTTGATTTCCGCTACTGGTAAGGTTGGTAGTAGCCACATCTTCTTTTCAAAAGGAAATCAATATTTGCATACCCATACATAATCTCTATCTGTGCCTCCACGGTCACTTTGTACATTAGCCCATTGAGCAAGCATTGGACTAGCTAAGGAACAAGAAAGATTGACATTCACAGCAAAGGACATTTTTCCATATGATTGATAAGAGTCTCCTCTAGAGTGGATGCCCGTTGGTGAACATTACATGAGACACAAATATCCTCACACTCTATGCCCATTCCAAGATCCTATCCACACATAATTCTCCGGACTTCTATGACAGCAATCCTCTAATCTCATTCCTTCTGTGTCCTTGGATATCTGAAATAATAGTTAGCCACTCCCTCAAAATTGATATAATTGATGTAAATCCATCTCTAGACAGCATTCATCTCAGATGAAGTGAGAAATCGGTCACATATCATCATTTCTGCTCAGAAGGAATTTGTTCCTTCACTACTGTCTTTCAAGGCCACTGCTGAGGGACTGTCATGCTGCAGCTGTCTATCTCTGGTGAATACTGGGAAGTGATCATGAAGACATGAGGGTGGGTTGTGAGGCCACAGGTAGTGACTGTGGGTAAGGAGTTAATGCAGCAGGATCAAGTGCCTTGTGAACCTGTTCCACCTGCTCATGCAATATGCCTGTGTTTCAAGGGCCTGCTTGGGTCCAATCTTGTATATGGTACTTCTTCTTGATAGGAGTGATGTGGTGCACATCCAAATTTGTGGATATGTAGATCAGATCAAATCTAGCATATGACAGGCATTTTAGCTTACATGATTATTATTATGTAGAACACGTAGCCTCCAGAATTTAAAAAGGTCTACCAAGACTTTTCTCAAAGTTGAATGTACAGGTGAAACATACAATGGAAAAGGAAGAACTTCACAGTGGAATAAGCCAAGGTGTATGGAGAATGATTATATTCCAGTTCTTCTCCTGTATGTATGTATTAGAATTGGACTTCCCTTTCTGTGTGAGTGGAAATGACATGTATCTCTCTTCGGAGCCACTGCATTACTCACTATCATCTTGTTCTTATGCCACAATAATGATGAAAGGAAGTATTGATGTGGAGCCTCCATCAGACTAGATCTCTGAATGATATGCATTGAATATTCAGTGTATACAAGAAATAAACTTTTGTGATGTCAACACCTTGATGGTTGATTTTTTTTTTATGGCATCTTAAACTAGGCTATACTGGCATTGATACTACCTAAAAGTGAAATCTTGCCTCAAAAGGGAACATACAAATAAAGCCCTCAGAAACAGGACGGTATGGTAAAGGAGCTGGTGGTGAGCATTGACTCCATTAAAAAACAGAATCAAGATTAAATAGTGGTTGGAATTACAATTTTAAAAAAGAAAAATAAATATTTGAAACCTTGATAATATAAAAATAAGAACATAACTAACAAATTTCATTAATAAATAATGTTAATATCTTAATATTTTATAATAGGAAGTGAAATAATGTATAAAATAAATGTAGTTAAAATGACTTTAACTTCATAATGGTTAAGAGGATATCTCATTCTGAAAGAACATTCATCTAAAGTTTGGAAATTGCTTTGTTTTTAATTCAGTTTCTCTTTCTTCTGTAAATTTAAATACAATAAAATTTAAGTAAAATTTATTTTTTCACTATAATGATAAAATAATATAACATTGGTTTTATAATACCATGCCCATCCACCCATCCATCTATCCACCCAGCCAAATATCTGCTATCCATCTTTCCTTTCATTTGCATATCTTTCTATTTATACATAGTAATTGGAAATATAACTGAAATGCTACTCATAGTAAGATAATTACAGTAATTTACAAGTGATAGGATTTGTAGAGATATTTTCCCATATGTTTTGTACTTTTCTGTATTGTTTGCCTTCTTTCTGTCATTTTTTTCAAAACCGTAACTCATAAATCCTAAAAAATGAAAAATACAAATTTCTTGGCTTCAAGGACCTCAAATAACTTATTTAGGAAACATGAAATCAAAAGTTCCTGTTATGTTTCAGTTCCTATCAAAATTCTTTTCTCTTCAATAATTTTAACAAAAAAAAAAAAAAAAAAAGACTTTGAATGAAAATAATAGGATCTGTTGGATGGGGTTCAGATCCAGTGTTTTAACTGTTTGATAAAATACATGGAAATAATCTGAGAAGAACAGCTGGAGGGGAACGGATAGAAGTACATATTTACTTGAAGTCACATAATAACTAAACCCTTGAAAATAACTATTCTCTAAGGTTCCATGTTCTCTTTACTTCACACTTAATTTATCAATGAATACATCCATATTTTGTAACATTGGATTTGGGAAATCGAATTATTACTAGTCTGGTGATTAAATTGCTCTATCCATCTGCTAGTATATTGTCATTATTTGAGCCTAGCTCAAATGATAGCAGTCTTTATAAATCACTTTCATTAAATTCAGGCAGCGATTGCATAAAATCTTTTAGAAAAAATAAATCCTTGAACCCGATTTTTTCCTGTATTAAGACAAAATATGAAATACAATATGATAAGTTGAAATTGGAGTAGATTTTCAGAAATCTAATGATGTCTCAAAGTAGCAGCACTTTGGACATGTTGGTTGAGATTGCATCCAGAGAGATTTCTGGTCTAATGGATAGCCAAGCACTGGTGAGATTGTGATGTTTGTTTAATTAGTGGGATTTGTTCTACTCCCAGAATAATTTTAATACGTTAATGCACTCATCAAGCTTTTTCATTCACTGAGCATCTTTGTTATTTTAGAATAAATTGTTTATTCCTGAAGTCACAGAACAACAATTATGGTTATCATCTAAAATCACAGTTTGATTTCTGTGTCTTTATATGGTCTACTAAGAACATCCATTGACTGAAATAAAGAAGATATGGTATTGAGCTGCATGAGCTGCTTGTAAATTTTGGAGATTAATCCTTTGTCAGTTGCTTCATTTGCAAATGTTTTCTCCCATTCTGAGGGTTGTCTTTTCGTCTTGTTTATGGTTTCCTTTGCTGTGCAAAAGCTTTTAAGTTTCATTAGGTCCCATTTATTTATTTTTGTTTTTATTTCCATTTCTCTAGGAGGTGGGTCAAAAAGGATCTTGCTGTGATTTATGTCATACAGTGTTCTGCCTATGTTTTCCCCTAAGAGTTTGATAGTGTCTGGCCTTACATTTAGGTCTTTAATCCATTTTGAGTTTATTTTTGTGTATGGTGTTAGGGAGTGTTCTAATTTCATACTTTTACATGTACCTGTCCAGTTTTCCAAGCACCACTCAATATCAAAAAAACAAACAACCCAATCCAAAAATGGGTAGAAGACCTAAATAGACATTTCTCCAGAGAAGATATACAGATTGCCAACAAACACATGAAAGAATGCTCAACATCATTAATCATTAGAGAAATGCAAATCAAAACTACAATGAGATATCATCTCACACCAGTCAGAATGGCCATCCTCAGAAAGTCTACAAACAATAAATGCTGGAGAGGGTGTGGAGAAAAGGGAACCCTCTTGCATTGTTGGTTGGAATGTAAATTGATACAGCCACTATGGAGAACAGTATGCAGGTTCCTTAAAAAACTAAAAATAGAACTACCATATGACCCAGCAATCCCACTACTGGGCATATACCCTGAGAAAACCATAATTCAAAGAGACACATGAACCCCAATGTTCATTGCAGCTCTATTTACAATAGCCAGGACATGGAAGCAACCTAAGTGTCCATCGACAGATGAATGGATAAAGAAGATGTGGCACATATATACAATGGAATATTACTCAGCCATGAAAAGAAACAAAATTGAGTTATTTGTAGTGAGGTGGATGGACCTAGAGTCTGTCATACAGAGTGAAGTAAGTCAGAAAGAGAAAAACAAATACCGTATGCTAACACATATATATGGAATCTAAGAAAAAAAAAAAGTCATGAAGAATCTAGGGGCAAGATGGGAATAAAGACATGGACTTACTAGAGAATGGACTTGAGGATACGGGGAGGAGGAAGGGTAAGCTGTGACAAGGTGAGAGAGTGGCATGGACATATATACACTACCAAATGTAAAATAGATAGCTAGTGGGAAAGCAGCCGCATAGCACAGGGAGATCAGCTCGGTGCTTTGTGACCACCTAGAGGGGTGGGAATGGGAGGGTGGGAGGGAGGGAGACGCAAGAGGGAAGGAGATATGGGAACATATGTGTATGCATAACTGATTCACTTTGTTATACAGCAGAAAGTAACACACATATGTAAAGCATTATACTCCTATAAAGATGTTAAAAAAAAAAGATATGGTAAAGTTCTATTAGAATCTTAGTTATCAATATTTGCTTGCTACATCACTGTTATGTAGAATGAAAATCATTCTAATATGACCAGCCTTTTCAGTTTCTTATTACTATGAATTGAGTAAATACTTTAAGTATATTTTAAGGTATTTATCCATCTAGTAAATATTATTTGAATGCCTTCTATGTATACAAGGTACCCTGGAGGTGCCACAGACACGTAGCCTCTCCTCTCAAAGAATTTGCCATCCAGCAATGTTCTTCCACGTAAATAACTGGACCATGTTTGCCACAAGCGTCCATAGTATTCTGTATCTGCTTTCACAGCACTTCTGCACTCTTTGTCAGGTATTTATTTTAAACAATTTGTTAACTATCCTCCTTTACTGCTGGTCCTAAACTCCATGTGGGTGGGAACGTGTCCCTTTCATCAATGGCTGTATCCCTAGTGCCTAACACCCTGATAGGCACTGACATGCCAGCTGAAGGAAGGGTGATTAGGGAGGTGGAGGTTACAGGTGGAATCTATGCTAGTGTGGAAGGTGGTTCAGATTAAGGCATTATAATTTGATATTGACATGTACACCTGCTATATTTAAAACAGATAACCAACAAGGACCTACTGTATAGCACAGGGAACTCTGCTCAGTGCTCTGTAATAACGTAAATGGGAAAAGAATTTGAAAAAGAATAGATACATGTATATGTATAACTGATCTCTTTGCTGTACACCTGAAAACAACACAATTGTTAATCAACTCTACTCCAATGTAAAATAAAAAATTTATAAAAATGTTATATATTAGTAAACTGATATATATAGAGTAAAAAAAAAAAACAAAAAAAGAAAGAAATTGGAAGAGAGAGAAGATATAAGCCAAAAGGAATAACATGGTCAACATTTTGAGGCAATTGAGGAGGCATGAATATTTATGAAATAGTTGAATTACTCAGGTCTACTAGAACAGAGTTAGATGTCAGAAGTCATTAGGGCAGGGCAGTGGACACTGGAAAGGAATACCTGAGTCATATTATTAGAATTTTGATGTGTAAGACTAAGGAATTTAAACATTTTTTTAATAAATGGTTGAGAATTTTAGATACAATCACGTAATTTTGGTTCAATGACTAAAATAAATTACATTTTAGTTGTATATCCAGAATCTCAATTTACTAAAATGTTTTTTAAGAGCAGAAGAGATTTTAAGGGCAGAAACTGTACAGTTTAAACTTTGTAATTACAGTAACTGGCATTGTCCCTAGTGTATTTTAGGTGTTGGGCATATATATATATAAAATATATTTTTAACATCTTTATTGCAGTATAACTGCTTTACAATGGTGTGTTAGTTTCTGCTTTATAACAAAGTGAATCAGCTATACATAAACATATATCCCCATATCCCCTCCCTCTTGTGTCCTCCCCCACCCTCCCTATCCCACCCCTCCAGGTGGTCACAAAGCACCGAGCTGATCTCCCTGTGCTATGCGGCTGCTTCCCACTAGCTATCTATTTCACATCTGGTAGTGTATATATGTCCATGCCACTCTCTCACTTCATCCCAGCTTACCCTTCCCCCTCCCCGTGTGCTCAAGTCCATTCTCTACCTCTGCGTCTTTATTCCTGTCCTGTCCCTAGGTTCTTCAGAACCTTTTTTTTTTTTAGATTCCATATATATGTGTTAGCATATGGTATTTGTTTTTCTCTTTCTGACTTACTTCACTCTGTATGACAGACTCTAGGTCCATCCACCTCACTACAAATAACTCAATTTTGTTTCTTTTTATGGCTGAGTAATATTCCATTGTATATATGTGCCACATCTTCTTTATCCATTCATCTGTCGATGGACACTTAGGTTGGTTCATGTCCTGGCTATTGTAAACAGAGCTGCAATGAAAATTGGGGTTCATGTGTCTCTTTGAATTATGGTTTTCTCAGGGTATATGCCCAGTAGTGGGATTGCTGGGTCATATGGTAGTTCTATTTTTAGTTTTTTAAGGAAACTCCATACTGTTCTCCATAGTGGCTGTATCAATTTACATTCCAACCAACAGTGCAAAAGGGTTCCCTTTTCTCCACACCCTCCCAAGCGTTTATTGTTTGTAGATTTTTTGATGATGGCCATTCTGACCAGTGTGAGGTGATACCTCATTGTAGTTTTGATTTTCATTTCTCTAATGATTAGTGATGTTGAGCATCCTTTCATGTGTTTGTTGGCAATCTGTATATCTTCTTTGGAGAAATGTCTATTTAGGTCTTCTGCCCATTTTTGGATTGGGTTGTTTGTTTTTTTAATATTGAGCTGCATGAGCTGCTTGTAAATTTTGGAGATTAATCCTTTGTCAGTTGCTTCATTTGCAAATATTTTCTCCCATTCTGAGGGTTGTCTTTTCATCTCGTTTATGTTTTCCCTTGCTGTGCAAAAGCTTTTAAGTTTCATTAGGTCCCATTTGTTTATTTTTGTTTTTATTTCCATTTCCCTAGGAGGTGGGTCAAAAAGGATCTTGCTGTGATTTACGTCATAGTGTGTTCTGTTTATGTTTTCCTCTAAGAGTTTTATACTGTCCAGTCTTATATTTAGGTCTTTAATCCATTTTGAGTTTATTTTTGTGTATGGTGTTAGGCAGTGTTCTAATTTCATTCTTTTACATGTAGCTGTCCTGTTTTCCCAGCACCACTTATTGAAGAGGCTGTCTTTTCTCCATTGTATATTCTTGCCTCCTTTATCAAAAATAAGGTGACCATATGTGTGTGGGTTTATCTCTGGGCTTTCTATCTTGTTCCATTGATCTATATTTCTGTTTTTGTGCCAGTACCATACTGTCTTGATTACCGTAGGTTTGTAGTATAGTCTGAAGTCCAGAAGCCTGATTCCTCCAGCTCCGTTTTTCTTTCTCAAGATTGCTTTGGCTATTCAGGGTCTTTTGTGTTTCCATATAAATTGTAAAATTTTTTGTTCTAGTTCTGTGAAAAATGCCAGTGGTAGTTTGATAGGGATTGCATTGAATCTGTAGATTGCTTTGGGTAGAATAGTCATTTTCACAATGTTGATTCTTCCAATCCAAGAACATGGTATATCTCTCCATCTGTTTGTATCATCTTTAATTTCTTTCATCAGTGTCTTATAGTTTTCTGCTTACAGGTCTTTTGTCTCCTTAGGTAGGTTTATTCCTAGGCATTTTATTCTTTTTGTTGCAATGGTAATGGGAGTGTTTCCTTAATTTCTCTTTCAGATTTTTCATCATTAGTGTATAGGAATGCAAGAGATTTCTGTGCATTAACTTTGAATCCTGCTACTTTACCAAATTCATTGATTAGCTCTAGTAGTTTTCTGGTAGCATCTTTAGGATTCTCTGTGTATAGTATCATGTCATCTGCAAACAGTGACAGCTTTACTATTTCTTTTCCAATTTGGATTCCTTTTATTTCTTTTTCTTCTCTGACTGCTGTGGTTAAAACTTCCAAAACTATGTTGAATAATAGTGGTGAGAGTGGACAACCTTGTCTTGTTCCTGATCTTAGAGAAAATGGTTTCAGTTTTTCACCATTGAGAATTATGTTGGCTGTGGGTTTGTCATATATGGCCTTTATTATGTTGAGGTAAGTTCCCTCTATGCCTACTTCCTGGAGGGTTTTTTTTATCATTAATGCATGTTGAAATTTGTCAAAAGCTTTTCCTGCATCTATTGAGATGATCATATGGTTTTTTCCTTCAATTTGTTAATATGGTTTATCACATTGATTGATTTGCGTATATTGAAGAATAGTTGGGCATATATATATTTTTTAAATTTTATTTATTTATTTATTTATGGCTGTGTTGGGTCTTCGTTTCTGTGCGAGGGCTTTCTCTAGTTGTGGCACGTGGGGGCCACTCTTTATCACGGTGCGCGGGCCTCTCACTATCGCTGCCTCTCTTGTTGCGGAGCACAGGCTCCAGACGTGCAGGCTCAGTAATTGTGGCTCACGGGCCTAGTTGCTCCACGGCATGTGGGATCTTCCCAGACCAGGGCTCGAACCTGTGTCCCCTGCATTGGCAGGCAGATTCTCAACCACTGTGCCACCAGGGAAGCCCACGGGCATATATTTTTGATAAGAGAGTTATGTGAATTTGTTAAGTGAAACAATATTCTAAAAGGTGTGAAGTGATTCTTGTTTTGGACTATAGGGAGATAAGTGGGAGGTAACTAGGTAGGTAGACAAGAAGACATATAAGTTTACAGGTAGATAGATGGATAGATAAATAAAAACAAATATACACACTTAAACACACAAACACATATGTAATCAATACACACACCTAACTACACACACATAGACTCATACACACCTACAGGCACAGGCATACGCATAGATGTAACCCACACAAGTACACATATGTACGTATAAATACATATATATATATACACACACACAATCACAAACACACACAGACATCCACATATACCCACACACGTATATTTGCGAGAGACAGTAGATAAAATATTAGGATTATATTATAAGAAACAAAGACAAAGCTCATGAAATTATCAAGGAGAATAGTATGAAAAGGGCAGACAAATAACAGATGGAAGAGGATTTAGAAGAAAAAATTAAAGAATAAAGAGTTTATTCTCCGTGAAGAAGAGACATCCTAAGGAGATTATCACATTGTAGGCAGATTTCCCAAACTCTTACTGTGCATTGCCAAATACTTACTTACACATCACATATTACCTACATTAGAATCTGAGTCTGAGGATGGGTGGCATAATCATATTTACCAAATTAGACAATGTTTAAATTTTTTTCTTTACAGTATTCAAATGCTTATTTTTTTAAAAAAAAATATAGAATGAAGAATCTAGAGGCAGGACAGGAATAAAGACACAGAGGTAGAGAATGGACTTGAGGACACAGGGAGGGGGAACGGTAAGCTGGGATGAAGTGAGAGAGTGCCATGGACATATATACACTACCAAATGTAAAATAGATAGCTAGTGGGAAGCAGCCGAATAGCACAGGGAGATCAGCTCCGTGCTTTGAGACCACCTAGAGGGGTGGGATAGGGAGGGTGGGAGGGAGATGCAAGAGGGAGGGGATATGGGGATATATGTTTATGTATAGCTGATTCACTTTGTTATAAAGCAGAAACTAACACACCATTGTAAAGCAATTATACACCAATAAAGATGTTAAAAAAAAAAGAAAAATAGAAAGAAATAAGTCCATTACGACAAACCCAAATTTAAATAGGGCTAATTTTTTTTTCATTTTAATTTTTAAATCTGTAGAAAAGGTGTTTCATTCTGATATGTTGAGGTGACACTCTCTAAGGTTTAACTGTTTCTGTCTACCCTGGGTCTTAGATTGTAATCTTTGTTGGTTCCAGAGATTTATCTGATCTGGTTAGCCATCTGTAAGTTATCAGGAAGGGCTACTGACATTATATTTCATGATTATACTGAAAAGACTAAATGAGAGTGACAAAACCAATGTTAGAAAACATTATTGTTAATTTCAACATAAATAGTGTATACAATCAATTCAATAGTGATGTATAAAAGATTTAAAGTGTTTGTGATTTCTCACTCTTTCCTATGTTTAGGTAGACCTTTTTGGGTCAGGATTGTGGAGAAAACATCTGAGTCAGATTATTAGGATCTGATGTGCAGAGTAAGTCTGACGGTGACAATTTCTCTTAGTTTTTCTTCATTTGAGAGCATCTTGATTTTCCCTAGAGTCCTGCAAAATATTTCACTGGATGTAGAATTCTGGGTTGACAGTTCACTTCTTTCAGCTCTTGAAAAATTAGAGTGAAAAAAATATTAGCACTACTTAAATTTTAATTGTTTTCCTTTACAGAATTCAAATGCTTGTTTTAAAGAAAATGAAAAAAATATATAGAAAAATAGAAATAAGAAATAAAGTCCACTACCACAAACCCAAATTCAAATCCACTGTTTTTCACCTCTAGATAACATGTAGGTTTTTTTTTTTTTTTCACTGCTTTTAAGATGTTTTTTTGTCTTTATCTTCAGAAGTTTGAATATGTTGTGTCTTGGTGTGTTTCTTTGGGTTTATTCTGTTTGTAGTTCACTCAGCTTCTTGAATATGTAGGTTTATTTCTTTTGCCAGATTCAGAAATCTTTCTGCCATATATTTGCATACTTTGAAGCCCCTCCCTCTTCATCCTCTCCTTCTGGGTCTCTGATGGCACAAATGTTAGATCCTTTGTTATATTCCCACAGTCTCCTGTGGCTCTTTTCATTTGTCTAGTTCTTTTCTTCTTCTTCTTTTTTTTTTTTTTTTTGGTTTATTTTCTCTCTGTTGTCCAGATTTGCTAATTTCTAGTTTCTATCAATACATTCAAGTTCACTGATTCATCTCCCACCTTCATCTCGTTGTTGAGCTCATCCATTGAGTTCTATTATTTCAGTCATTATATTTTTCTGTTCTAAATTTTCATTTGGTCTTTATAACTTCCATTTCTTTGCTGAGATTTTCTATTTCTTTACTGAGCTTTTATGTTTTCTGATTGGTTTAAACACACTCAAAATTGCTTGTTGAATCGATTTTATAATGGTTGCTTTAAAGTCTTTCTCAGTTAATTCTAACATCTCTATATCTTCTCAGTGTTTCTCCTCTACTGATGGCTGTTTTTTCCCCTGAGATTTTCCTGGTTCTTGGTGTAGCAAGTGACGTTTGATTGATATTTGGGAATTTTTGGAACTGTATTATGAAACTCTGCATCTTATTTAGCCTCTGTTTTAGCTGACTTTTTTGTTTGTTTGTTTGTTTGTTTGACATTATCCTGGCAGGGACAGAGGGAGAGGGGAAATCAGTGCAGTCTCTTTACTGCCAGATGAAGGTAGAAATCTAGGTTCCCCACTCAGCCTAACAACACATGAGCAGAGGGTTCCTTGTTACTGCTGGGCAGAGGCAGAAGTCTGCCTCCCCGGCCCTCCGCTGATACCATGGAGGGGTGGCCCCATTATCTTTGGGAGCTTGTGAAAGTCCTAACTCTCCATTCAGCCTTTTCTGACACCACCCCAGCTGGTGGAGGGAGGACACCTCATTGCCGCCGCTCTTCCCTTGCTGGTGCAGATGGGGATGAGGACTTCATTTTTCCTGTGACGTTTGCATTGAGTAGAACAGTTACTGTCCAAAAGTATCTCTCTGGGTTGCCTACCCTGTTTTATTTTTTGATTAGGGAGAGAATTTTTTTTTTTTCTCGTGTCTGTTGGCATTTCTGAGTTGCCAGTTTCTTCAGCTCCAAGTCTGCCACATATGAAGCAAAAAGATAACTCAGGAAACTCATCATCATGTCATTCCTTGGGCCCCAAGGTCCCTAGCTGTTCTGCCTTTTTTCTCCTATGTTTGCTTTAAATAACAATGCCAGGGTTTTTGTTATACATAGTGGGAGAAATAGGGAAAATTATGTCTCCTTAATTTTCCCACAGGATGGATTTTGAGAAAATAGATTTTGAGGCAGCAACTTAAGATGAATTCGTGGAAAACCAGAAGTTTGAAAAGTTACTCAATAATGGTTTTCCAGTCCATTCAAACTCCGGGCAGAGATTGGTAATCATTCACATTTGTTTTCATTAGTTCATTTTTATTAATGATCAAAAAACAGACTGAGTCATAGATTAGATCATAATAATCATTGACCGATTTCTTTAAGAAGAATTTCTTGAATAGTCTTTCTAGGAGCAATTCTTTAAAACAGAACAGGTTTTCATTGGATTCTGCTGACAGTGTTGTGACTCAAGGGAGTCTTAGGAGATATCTTTCAACTCTTTATATAGATAATAATATGGCTCCTAACATGTTATAAATGTTAAATAGGCATTTAGTTGTTTCACTAAAGGTCTTCTATGTAGGTAATATTTCCTTTCAGAGTAATAGTCTGAAAGTCAATTTTGAGCTTATTTTATTTCCTTACATTTCTTTCAAAGGGTAAATCATTCCAGCCCTAGAATAGAAATGCTTAGTCTCCTGAGACTCCTCTGATGAATAGCCAAAGGGATAATTGCTTGGCTACACGGGTTTCTACATATTTTTTAGCAAAATCATAGATATCCAAATGTAGATTCTGGCAATTAAGGATGTCGTGTCAATATGAGGAATTCCCAAGGGGACTCTGGAACTCTTGTGGAATTACTAGGTTATGGCACTAAACATAGTGGGCATAGTTTTTCAATAGTCAAAACAAAGTATGATCTATGTAACATATTTTGTATAATAAGTAATACAAGTGTAATACAAAACAGGTGACTAATATTGCTTAACTATTTAAGTGTACCATATGTGATAAAATATAGCCAAATGGTAATTAATTATTGCCATAAAATACAGATACATTCCAGCCTTTTAAAAAGCAGCTGATTTACTGTGTTGTGAACTTTGAGGCTATACATATGATTATGTATAGTGATGAACTTTACAGTTTATTATATAGATCAGTTTATAAAAAACTAAATGAATATTCAAATATTCTGGGAAGGAATCGTTGTACTTTTATGTGAAAAAATCAGTCATCCAAAAAAATAGTTCCAAGAAATATGTTCTGCTGTGATGAGCTGAACATTTGTACTGTTAACTTCAGTTACTGAAACACGAGACCTCATGGATGAGGTCCAACCCTTTGGTGCACCTTGAGCTGCTGCTCTACTCTGTGGTTGTGGATTGCACCCCTAACTGAGACTGTCCCTTGGATAACGCGGCTTGTGAAAATCAGATGAGAAAATATATTTGAATAACTGGAAAATCTAAAGTATTTCTCCTGATTTTAGTTTTCTTTACCACGGGGAAAATTTAAATAATTAGAGTAGCTGAGACATACGTAAGTGATAAATACAAGGACAGAATTACTAAAGCCCCTGGTTCTGACCTGTTTGGGGGCATCTGCTCCCAGGACATATCGACTTGTGTGGGATACTGTTGGCTTGAATCAGTATCCAGAATTGTCACATTTTCTTCCTTAAAGCCTTCTTCCAGTATCAACATGTATATTTTCACTTTACCTAGTCTGCTTGGACTTGTTTCTTTAAGTGAACAGAGCCATTGTGAAAGGCTACATACTGTACAATTCTGACTGTATGACATACTGTTTAAGGCAATACTACAGAGCAGTAATAGATCAGTGGGTTGGCAGAAGTTCAGGTGGAACGGGAAGAGGGATGACTAGGTGAAGCACAGGGGATTTTCAGGGCAGTGAAACTATCCCGAATGATATTTTAATGGTAGACACATGGCATTATGCATTTGACAAAAACCACAGAACAGAACAACACAAAAAAAATGAGACAGTGTAAACTATGGCTTTCCGCTAATAAAAATGTATCAATGTTGGTTTATCAATTGTAACAAAGTACCACACTAAAGCAAGCAGTTAATAAAAGAGGAAACCGTGTTTAGAGGAGAGAAGATACATGGGAACTCTCTGCTCACCTTTCCTGTACAACTAAAATTGTCCTGAAAAATAAAGTCGATTAATTAAAAAACCGATAAATTAAATAAAGTTGTAGAGTAGTATAGAATATGCAAACTTTTAATTAAATTTCCTACTTTGAGACGCGGGCCCTCCTCCCTCTCAACCGAATCTGGTATCTTAGTCTCAGGAGTGAAAGTCCTCCCCACCCCATGCACAAACAGTAGGTGAAAAGGGGCTAAAAGCTTTGGCTTTTCTTGAAACAGATTTTTAAACCAATCTCTTGATTTTCTGTCTTCACACTCTGCCTTCTGTAGACCTTGCACCTAAGTCTATCTGTACTTCCATCTAAATTTACTCACGGCTGTTCAGTATCCTCCTGTCCAGACAGCTCGATCGAAACTTTCTCTATTTTGTTAATTCACTTACTATTCTATTTGTTTTTCATCTTCAAAAATTTGTTGTCATAGCTAGTCTGCTATTGTCTCCTTTTTTTCCCTTGTTAGTCTAAACATCCATAAATTGTTTAACTTTCTTTTTAGTAAAACTTCAAGGGTGAGAAGGAAAAAGCACATATAGCCAAACAGTAAATTAAAAACATAGGTGGCTTTCTGGTCCTCACTCTCTGCTTTCCTTTCGTGGTTCCCATCGTTTTCTTTCCGTGGACACAACCAACCACTCTTACTAAGTAAAGTTAAACATCATATTTGTCAATACATGGCACAATAATATGAACTACTTGAAATTTAATAATAACTGTTTTTGGCAATGAATTCACTCGACTGAATCATGAGACAACATTTGATGAAGTTATTTAATTAATGAAAATGAAGTATTGCAATATTGAGGGACTTGAATCCATATTGAAGGATACTGTGGATAAGAACTATGGCTCAAAGCCAACTCAGAGCAATTCACATTTCAAATCATGAAATGATGAATTTTCATTGCTTTTTTTTTTTTTTTTTCTTTTTTCCTTCTTCAAGCTTTGCATCCTGAT
Organism: Balaenoptera musculus; assembly: GCF_009873245.2. Classification (NCBI taxonomy): domain Eukaryota; kingdom Metazoa; phylum Chordata; class Mammalia; order Artiodactyla; family Balaenopteridae; genus Balaenoptera; species Balaenoptera musculus. The sequence goes on from NC_045802.1 coordinate 53,620,912, forward strand.
TGAAGCAAAGACATCTGTCTTTCCCGGATACAAGAACTTTGGTTGCTGTGGCAACATATTGACTAGGGAACTTAAAATAAAGGTGGCTCAATTCCAAATTACTTGTTTTTCTTCTTCACAAAAACAGCACACATTGGCTAAAAATCTCTACTGGAATCTTTACAATCAATAAACCTGTTTGTTGAAGAACTGTATCCCCAAACTTGCATGGTAAGCAGGTGAGAAGTGTACATTTGGTTTTTGCATAATTTTGAACTGTGAAACACTGCACTGCATCCTTTTATACAAGTTTTCCTTCCTTCCTTCCCCCCCTTCCTTTCTTCCTTCCCCCCTTCCTTTCTTCCTTCCTTCCTTCCTTCCCCCCTTCCTCCCTTCCTTCCTCCCTCCCTCCCTCCCTTCCTTTCTTCCTTCCTTCCTTCCTTCTTTCTTTCCTTCCTCTCCTTTCTTTCTTCCTTTTTCATTCCTTTCTCTCTCTCTAGTTTAAAAAATGGAATGGTAGGAACCTGAGAGGGTGTAAGGGGAAGGGTAAAGGCAGTGAAAGCAACTCTTCAAAGGCCTTTGCTGAAGCAGAGCCTGGTTGCTAGGGCCTGAAAAGATTGTTATTTGTAGCTAACAAAAGTTATTCCAAAATGCACTCAGCCTTAGAGGCAAACAAGTTCCAAATTTTTAAGAGAGGCATGGACTGAATCTGCCAACATATGAAAATAATCTTTTGACACTTTGGGATGCATATCTATTTGTGCATTAAATTTTATAAAATGCTGAGGGGGGAGAATTTTTTTTTTTTTAATCCTTAAGTTGAGGACATACATCTTTAAAAACTCATATATTTAAAAACACTTGAATTTTTTACAGTATGTATTTGTAAATTTCATCTTCTGAGTCGTGTTGTAAAGTTGGGTTGATCAACAACAAACGTGCATGACAGGAAAATAAATGTGATTCTACCTTAGTTTTATTTATTAACTTTCTTCCAAACCTAGAGCCTTGTAATTTGTTTCTTTTCCATTTGTTTAACGAAGTAACAGAAAGTAAATATTTGATGGATGAACCATATATATGAACTTATTTAATATAAAGTTATTTAAATTAATTAAATAATTACTCCAAAATTTGCTATAGGACCAGGCTGAGGTAATTTACACAGATCAGTAATTTTAACATCACAATAAATTCAGTAAGCAAAGGAAATAAAAGTGATGTTATCTTTATTAATTGTTGGTTATATGATTTGAGATAGATGTTCAGTGTTCAAGGCTATTTATTGGCCTAGAACAATATAGTTAAATAATTTTTTCGAGAGCATATAAATTTAAAAACTAACATTTCAGAGTAATGATCAAATGCTAATCTCTCTTTTCCCATCTCTCTGGTAAGGATATAGGCTGTCATAATGCAATCAAGTATGATATTTACTTGATTAGAGATTTTTAAGGTAGAGAAGATTGGAGACATAATCTCCCTTCATGCATTAGAATTACAGGACATTGAGTTTACAAACTTGATCTCAAAATTTTATAAATCTTTTTTTTTTTTCCATGAAGCCTCTTTATGAGTATGAATGATGGCAGCAAAAGAAAATTTCTTGCAGGCAAAGCTTAATGGGTATGGTAAGAAGGTGCTTGTATACATTAATTTCCTTAGATGTTTCTAGTATCCAAAGAGTGAAGTACAAATTCTTCAAGAACAAGGATCCCTGATGAGGGTAAAGGGACAGTTTGTAACGCAGATGGAAGAGATTGGTCATCTCCGGTTTTGCTTTCTTATCGATATTGCCTCTGATCTGTCTCCTCTCCTCCTAGTGCTCTATTCTGCAGGTCCACCACCTTGTTTCTCTCTATAGGTTTGTGACACTCAAGGAATCTAGTTTTACTTCTTCCATCTTCACCTCACTCTATAAATTTCCTCTTAATCTGACAATTTTGTTTTCTGATTCTTTATATTATTAGATGCAGGGCCAGACTGATAAAATGAATTTCCTGAAGGATTCTAGTGAGATAAATCAGGAAGACTTAACCCCTGAGGTGTGTGAGTAGGAGTAATTTATTAATACTGGGCTACGGGTCCAAAGGTCAGGGATATTGAAAAGGTGCTAAACTCATTCTGTTGGGAAAATTTCGAATGCTGGGTACTATGCTAAGCATATGTCCTTCCTTGGGAAGGATCAGATCCAGGGATGAGTCCTATCTCTGTACAGGAGGAGAGGAGAAATACTGCAACCATCTGTGAACTACCTCAGAGAAGCAGTGGATTTCCCAGATTTCAAAATATGTAAAGTTATGTTAATTTAAAAATGTTGCTTGGGCACAGGGATAGACAAAACAAATAAGACAGAGAACTCAGAAACAGGCTAACACACATGCAGAATCTTGATATCTGAGAGAGGAACACTTAAAACTGAGTAGAAGATGGATTATTAAAAAACCAATAGTGTAGTGCAGTTGCCTGTCCATAAGGAAGATAATAAATTATATCCCTGTTAATACCACGCAAACATTAAAGGTGTATTTTAGTAGATACAACAAAAGAAATGGGGTAAAAATATGGATAAATCAGTGTATCTTCATGAAATTCCAAATAAACTACAAAAAGAATGCAATATTAATAGAAGCTGAAGAGAAATTAAAAATCAAAATGATAATAAGGTACAATTCACACAGCATATGTAATAATAAATAAAATTTTCCATTAAGTTTCATGGTAATGCATTCATAAAGGAAAAAGTCTTGAAATACAAGTTCTTTCAAAATACAGTTGTAATGAGAGATTTATTATATATTCTTCTGTACTAATGAATTACATAGAAAATGAAACAATAAAGACTATGAAAATGTCAAATAATAAAATCAACGGGGACTATTATATATATATATATAAAATAATGAAAAATGAGTAAATAAGTATTGCTGTGTAAAGACCTAAAGCAGAGGTGACACATCTATGTCTCATTTCTTTAAAAATATACTAAATTGGTCATAAATTGATCTCCCCTCAAAAACTTCAGTGAATTCTACTAGATGCAGGCTATATTGCTTCAGCATAAGCCAATATCACTTGAAATTAAGTCAAAAAATTAAACGCACACATGCCAAAACTTTAGCATCTTAAAATAACTATACTTTAAAAAAAATCCAAGGATCAATGAAAAAAATCAAAATAAAAATTATGTTATCTAGGATTTTGTGAAAAAGTGAGCAAGATTTTAAGCTTAGTTTTTCAGTGATTATTCAATATTAGCAACCTCTCAGAATAATTTATTTCAGGAACAAGTCAAAACGAATCAATACAATCATATCACTTGCAACTGAAACAGGATTTGGTAAAACTCATTAGCCTTTCTGAATTTAAAAAAAAGTCTATGTAAAGCGAAATAAAATAGAACATAAATATTATGTAAAGACTACTACAAACTAATATCAATTAGCATAATAAATATTAACGTCTAATGTTTAAACTGGGATTTAAAGCTATAAAGCTAGGATTAAGAGATACAAATTACAATGTATAAAACAGATAAGCAACAAGGATATATTAAATAGCCTAGGGAATTATAGCCATTATTGTGTAATAACTTTTAATGGAGTATAATCTGTAAAAATACTGAATCACTGTGCTGTACACCTAAAACTAATATAATATTATAGATTAACTATACTTTAATAAACAATAAATAAAAAAATGAATCCAGCTTTATAAATTCAACTGTTTTCGAAGTTATGTCTAATGTGAGTAACACAAGAAAATTAAGTAATGTAAGTCTGTGTTTTCACAGAATGCCCAAATAATAAGCTGAATTAATTTTTACAAAAATAATTTATTAGCAATAATAATAAAAATAATTAGTGATAATTTACTCTGTGCCAGTCACCATGCTAAGCACTTTAAACAGATTATCCCATTCGAATTCTTTCGGTGGCCCAGGATGTTGTCTCATCTTACAGATGAGCGTGCTAGGCTTTGTGGATGTTTCCTAAGTGCACACAGCTAGAAAGTGGTAGAATCAAGATGCAAATACAGAGGTAACTCAAGAGTTAAGCTCTAAACAACCACGCAACACTGCCCTTTGCATTGAAGACTTTTGACTGTGGATAAATTAACTCATATTTTTGTGTAGTCAAAAATTAAAATTTCAGGAAAATCAAAAATTTTAGTGTAATTGGGAATTCACTGTATAATGGATTGCTTGCCTGTCAGGAAGAGTTGAACAACTGAATCATTTCTATTAGTTTCTAAAATTAAAGAGCTCCATTCCTTAAAAGACCTATTTGTCTTTTAAACTATCACTTAAATATTAGACCAGTCTGTCAGTTATGGTTAATTAACAGTAAAAGTAAATCCAAAACTACCCAGAAATAATCTGTCAATTTAATAAAACAGCTTTCAGATACTTTTCTCTAGAATGAGTGTAGCAAAACCAAAGTAGCTAATTTATTTAGTGGCATCTAAATCACATTTATATGATAAATTTGGAGTGAACATGACATTCATGTATTTGGACCTATGTAAATCAAACTACAAATTTGGTTAAGTAAATTGTTTGCTTTTCACCATGTTTATATTTGTCATGAAAGAGAAATGACATTCGGGTACCCTAAAAAAAAACAGTTTTCTTGGTATTTTGTTATCCTGTGCACACTACCATAACCAGGAGAGGATCCATCTTCCTACACAATAGAAAACCCAAAGCCAAGGGAAGAGAGGAGTGAGTCATAACCCTCCAGCTGTAGCAGCTGCAGACTGAATTGGCATCATTAATGCACTTCAAAATATTTGATTTTAAAAATAATTCTAACATGCTTTATATACTATGAATGTATTTGAGAAGTTGATTTGGACAGCCCAGAATTCTAACTGGTAACTTCATGGTAAGACTTATAGTTCAAGTATGATAACTATTATTTCTTTGAAAAAATTATTGCAGTAAAAGTAAAGACTAATTATGTTTTTGGTGCAAATTTAGCTACTTTGACCTCACAATTCATCTTCATCAACTGATATTTATGGTCTTTGGCCACTTTGTACCTGGCATTATTCTCTATTCAATTAGGATTCAAATCTTGATTTTGTGGGTATGATTTGTCATGAAATAAATAGGTTATTATAAATCACTGTGGTTTTTTTTTAAATGACAAATGGCATATTAAGAAAAAGATAATGATTGTAATTATAGACTCATGACATTTTTAAATCTACTTTTGCAATGAATACCATTTATTCATCTCTGAATCCATTACATTGAAGCCATTTAAATGGTTCTCTGCTTTTTTCTGATTTCAGAGTATCTGAAAAATGATAATAACCAAATCAAATCCATTTGTAATTCCAAGAATAAATTAAATGAATATATAATTATGCAATGAAATTTATTCCTTAGTTTCAGACACATTAACCTGAATAGAGCCTTCTAAAATTTTTTAATGCACCCATTGTTTTAGGAATTCTATGTGACCAAATTTTCAGGCTTATGTATTTAAGTTTTCTTAGTTAACATTTGTTGCCCTTCCTTTCTGCAGCTGCACTCTGAATTAATGTGTTTATAACTCCCATGATAGAAGGAATTAATTTTTAAAAATCATTTTCTTTATGCCAGTAGTTCTTAACCAGGGAGTTTCCATTCAGGGGACATTTGGCAATGTCTGGAGACATTGTTATTGTCACTAAAACTGTGGTAGAGAGGTGCTGCTCGCATCCAGTGGAGAGAGGACGGGGATCTCTTAAAACCTCCCACAGCGCGCAGAACAGTCCCCGCCATTAAAAAATTACTCGACTTGGACGTTAGTATTACCACTGCTGAATAATCTGCTTTACATAATAGCCTTGTAAACTGTATCACTTTTAGTTCTACAATTTGATAAAAGATGAGATAAATGTAATCTCTTCATCATGAGTAGCAAGTTACGGAATGACTTGAAACTCCTTAGTCCAAGGGCACTTTTATGAGGATAGAAAATCAATAGGTGGAAATAAATGTGAAGCAGTTTGATTCCAGTAAGTTGGGATCAAAGCTTTCAGATGCTCTTTAGGACAGAATCTTGACAGTCTCAACACAACTGAAAGCTAAGCCAAGCGCATGTAATCCAACAGTTTCGACCCTCTGTCATGTGGAGCATATGAGTATGAGAATGAGCAGTGTTGACTGGAGAGGGATATATGTAGAACAAGGTTTTACTATTCTTTAAGGAGAGTGAGGTTTTGATTAAGGCAAGGAGGGGATGGAACATGATGAAAAGGTTCAGCATAGGGATGAAAGATGTTTAAAGCGGAGGAAGCTTGGGAGAACAGAGTGGGTGTTTTTGTTTTTTGTTTTTTTTTTAACTTTGGGTTTATTTATTTTATTTATTTATTTATTTATGGCTGTGTTGGGTCTTCATTTCTGTGCGAGGGCTTTCTCTAGTTGTGGCGAGCGGGGGCCACTCTTCATCGCGGTGCGCGGGCCTCTCATTATTGTGGCCTCTCTTGTTGCGGAGCACAGGCTCCAGACGCGCAGGCTCAGTAATTGTGGCTCACGGGCCCAGCTGTTCCGCGGCATGTGGGATCTTCCCAGACCAGGGCTCGAACCCGTGTCCCCTGCACTGGCAGGCAGATTCTCAACCACTGCGCCACCAGGGAACCCCCAGAGTGGGTATTTTTGAGAGAGGTCCTCGATGCAGGGAGAATCAGGGCACAGCTTATGCGAGGATGGTCTTCTTGTGCTGCGCTGGCTGAGGCCACAGGGAATAAAGAGGCTTCAGTATTTCATAACTCAGTAACACCAACAAGACAGAGAAAAGAAATCGCTTGGATCTGTAGCTTCATATATGATATTAACTTTTAAAAATGTACTGAATTTTTTAATTGATGAATTCATCTCAGAGTGAGAGATGAGAGTAAATAAAGGTCATTTTGGTCCATGGCTCAGCCTGAAAGAGATAAAGGGCAGAATTGCATCGATTGTGTTTGAAAATATGAAAGACTGGATGCAAAAGCATATTATTCGTTAATACATTTCTTGCACGGGTTGGCTTTATAGATTTTTATATCACTGATGGATGCAGAGCAGCTTAAGGTTAGTGAAAAAATACAGTTTTCAGATACTGTTTAAAACTGATGATGCCTTTTATGAGCTAGAGGAAAATGTTTATTGCGTAGAATTCTCCCTGAAACACTGAAGAGAATTATAGACACTTATCTCTTGCTGGAGTCACTGGAGCCTTTGATAATTGGGAATGGGGAGTCTAATTTTAGGAATTAAATCAGAGGTAAGGAAGAAAAAGGAGCAGGGGGCATTTAAGCATGGGAAACCCAGATTTGATAGCACCCTCTCAGAAAGGAAGGGAAAAGGGCTTCAATTCAGAAAAATCATAGGATTCTTGTATCATATGCTTAGTACTGTATCCAGAATCAGATCACCAAGTGAGGAAGGACCGTACTGACGTACCTCCTCATACCATAGAGGTTAGACTGGACTGAGCCTTCAAATGTCACTCAAGGAGTGGACTCAGCTGAGAGGAAGCATAAAGAGAATGAGAGTGGTAGGGAGAGGGATTGATGTCTTTCGATTACCAACTGTGTGCTGGACACTATACCACGCACTTTTTGCTATGCTAGTCTATTAATTAGACACATTTTGTTTGGGTACATTTTACTGATCACTCCACTGAGAATCAGTAAATGTAATTGATCACATGTCTGGCTTGTGACAAAACTGCGGAACAAACTCATGTATCTGAAAAAATGAAATAAAGACTAGCATTCGAAGGTTTATTTTGCTTTAGAATGTTTCTGACAAACTGTTCCTCCTCCTTTCTCCTTATAAGTACATCTATCCACATATACTACTAGCTGGGCTACTCATTACCTGAATAGTTGCTTCCTCTTTTCCCCTTTGTGATTAATTCTCCATATTTCTCTAGATCTTGCTGATTTATATATGTTGTATTTCTCAGCTAAGGGCCAAATGGATGAACTAACTCCATTTAACTATATTTTTTGATAAGACAATAAATGTGAGACACACGAGTTTTCTAAAATACATAATTATTTATTCATACCAGAAAGAAAAGCACAATTATTTTTATAATATAAATACAAATTCTCCTAGATGAACTAATGAATAATCTGGGGGAGTTTTAAAGAACACTCTTTATCTGCCCATCATATTTGGAAAACTGCTAACCTAACAGTTGCTGCAGTAAGATAATTTAATTTCTATGTTTGCTGACTCATTTACTTTTAGGAAAATCTATCCTAAGTACAAAGTTCAATATAGAATAGATTAGCTTTAGGATGTTGTTTTTGCCATGTAAGGAGCAGGCAAATAATGTAATGTCTAAGGTGGGCTGGGTTTCTGGGAACAATAGGGAGAAGTGGGGATTGAGCTGAAATGAAAAGCACCTCTTCTGGTAAAGGTGACACTGTTTACTCAATTCCTATTGACCGTTGCCATCTGTGGATATGGAACTGTGTGACAGATCTTCTGATTTTTCAAGCAAAACCAAATCAAGAGTTTTAAATGTGATGCTTCCTTATTTTTTTAAGTTGGCAGTGATTGAAAATATGTACAGATTTCCCATTTTCTTTTTTGTTTAAGTAAAAAAGAAGCATTTCTATGAGGTAAAGTTTCATATCATCTTTCCTCATGTCAAAGAAGACTATAAATTGTTTTGCAGTCCATAATGTCTTCTCTTCCCATTTAAAATTATGTTTTTATGAAATCATAAACAGTGTATGTTTCTGAGTGAAAAATATACTTAAAGTGTCCCTAAGTCAGAAAATATAGTGTATAAATACTGCATATAAAAAGATGCTCCAAGGTGGAAATACTTGGAGTTCACTTTAAAATTTGTCAATAATGTTAATTTAATTCATTTTATTCTTTAAAGTAGTTTAGTTTATTGAATCAAATGCACTGTTGATTAAAAAGTATGCCAGAAGGAGATTTCTAACTTTAATAAAAGGGGTGAAAACATATCCACCCTCCTCTTTCAAAGTTCACCCTTGCTAAAAGGAGAACAAGAAACAACCATAAGTGACATTTTTGTTATAATTTGTCAAAGTCCATAATCTCCCCAAAATTTATGAAAATGGAAATCAGACAAGAATAACAAATGATTTAGAAAACTGAAGGAGGGTCAGAATTACATGCTTACACAGAGAATATCAAACCAGTGGCCGATTCACTTCAAAACCATAGAAAATAAAACAGTAAACATAATGGGTTTTGGGATATAAAATTAGAACAAAGGTCTGGAAACAGGTGGATTGTTTGAAAGTTTGTATTAGAAGTAGTTAGACCTCTAGGGTCACACTTTTACCACGTGCACTGGGATTGCTACTGCCATTTCCCTAGGAGAGACCATATATATTTTCTTTATTCAAAATACTACACACTCAGTTTCTCTAGATATAGATAAGGTTAGACATGAGGGTTTAAATAAAAATACAGGGTCATATATCAGGATATACCTAAATATTAACACTTCTAGCTCCCTTTCATACCAGTGTCAAGTTTGCTGGTAGCTGAGCAATACCCCAGGCAGGCAATTAAATGATTCTTCTCTGAAGGAAGTTAATGCTCCAAAGAAAAGAACTCCAAATTCTGATACTGGAAGTTTCCAAAACAAAGTTTGATCTGTAACTCATCGCTCTGTAGCCCACTGACAACATTCCAGTGCACCTAGAACTTGTACTCAGCTTTAATGCCTATTTCTTGTACATCAATGAACAATAAAGGGTCACCAGACATTTGAGGAAAGGCTCCCCATGAAAGAAGGAGGCCCATCTCTGCCCTTTCCACCCCATCACAGTGGAATAGAATGTAGAGGCTCTGCCTCCAATTGAGGTCAGATAAGTTCCTATTGGATCAACCTCCCACTGATAGGATAACTATAAACTCTGTGCAAAATATTTTTAAAACTACCCAAAGGCATTAGAGAGTGGACAAAGGCAAGGAGATAACTGCAGAAGACCTTATACTTGGAAGAAAGAATGGCATGGAGTGAGTTTCTCATTTTTAAAGTGTCTTTAAGCTGATATTAGGCTGAAGTCTACAATACAGGGTGATTACTTAAGACTTTATGTTTTGGAAATTTTTTTCCGTTTAAAGATTTTCCTTTTTAAGGAAGGGTAGGGTGGGATGTCCTGAAGTGGAGCCAGGAAGTTCCCTTTGCATAACAATTTGGAAAACAGAATGAAATATAATGCTCTAGTAAGGAACATTGCGCAGGTGTATAAATGATAAAGGAATGAAAGGAAGTTAATCCTATGAAAAAATCAATTTTATTACTTAATTGAATCGAGTAAGAATTTTATGCAACTGCCATTCCCTTCTCTAAATCATCTACAAATATTAACTCATCTAATCTTCTTAATACTCCTAGGAGGTAGGTACCATTATACACACATTTTACAGATGAAGCTATGGAAACACAGAGAGGTTAAGAAACTTCCCCACGGTCTCACAGCTAACAAGTGGCAGAGACTTCTTTGGTTCCATTATGAACAGATGCTATAGCCAAAGAACACATTCTCCCTCCCCCACTACAATTTCTTACATCATCTACTGTGCATTATGGACTGACAGCAATGTTTCAGTACAAAGATTGTAAGTAGATTCTTCTTTACTCAGGCTTTGAGTAAACAAGGCTTTGAGTAAACTTGTTGGTTTTAAGACCACTCAGCTTACTCAGAAGGCACCGGACATTTAGTTAAAATACCAGATCGTTTTTTAGTATACGTCTTATCCCAAATGCAGTGTGCATTTCTTTCATATACTCTAATCCCTTTACTCCCAACTCGCACCAGGGCCGGCTCCGGGGCAGCAGCCAGGGATGGGGCGCCTTGCCCATGACCACGTGACCTCTGCTCCCGCCCTCCGGCCACTGGCAGGTCCTTGGCTGACGCACCAGCCCCGCAGAACCCTCTCCCTCCTCTTTCAAATTAGAGCTCCCCGGCTTTCATGAGCTCTCCTTTCCTTTGGCCTGCCTTGAGAATTTCCTGTACATCTTTTTTGGCTAGTCCCTCTCTGAGAATCTCTTGCCCACCTTTTTCTGCCTCTTTTCTCCCCCGTCCCCCAACTTTTCATCTCTTTCCTTACTGCCTTTCACCAGGGGAATTCAAAGGCTGCCCAGCACCTGGTCCACTGCCGGCTTTGCTGTTCTCAGCAATACTCTGGTTATCCGCACTGCTTAATTCAACTGCTTTATTTTGTATACGTATTTTTGAGAGACCCGTTAATGATGAGAAAAGTCAAGTTTATTTTTGGAAAGGGTTGCTGTTTCACAACCTTCTTGATAATACAACAATTGTGTGCAAGGCTTTAATTTGTACAAAATCAGTGTGTTTTCTTGGCAGGTAGAAAATGAATAAAATAGCAGAAAGGTACCCTCTCCTTCATTATAAACACGACATAAAAGATCATGTAGTTTATCACCATATATACAGAGAGAACAAAACTTCAGAACAGTTCTTCAGTTAAATTATAGAATAACCTGAAGGAAAATTAACCTGAATATTCAAATTCCTATAGTCTAATGAGGAGAAGGTTTGCCACCTTTTAAAATTTTTCATGTAGTCGTAACTTTGATTATTTTTTTCTAAAACTAAAATGCCGCTGGATAAAAATCTGGAATCAAGGCTTTCTGCATATATATTTTATTTACATAAAGCATTTTTTCCCTTTAATCAATTCTTGTAATCTGCAATGATAGGCAAGTCATGTATAATTTTCTCTTGGTTATTGCACTCATATACTCATGAAAAAATAGTAAAATGTTGTATTTTTCTTTCTTTACTTTACTGAAATTGGTGGCTTACATCATACTGAGAGGCCCACATGAGTATTTGTTTTTAAATTAGGACCATATTCTCAATTCGCTACACAATAAAGGGATTATACATTTAAAAGAACTGTATGCAGTCAAGAAGAAATTTTAATTAATCACAAATAGAACTGGCCCAATGGAAATAATCTGACCCGACAGTTTGAGGTTTGATCAGCATAACACAGAGATTAAGAAGACTTTTGACCTGAACAGAGTCGGAATTGGTTCAGTCTGGAACTTTAAAAAGGGAAAGCTAATAGGTTCAAATCACATGATATTGTTTCCCATAATGCTACCATCCCATTAGCAAACAGTGAGAAACTTGTTTAGTTTCTGTAGAAACCATCCAGTAGTATATATAGCTCTGGTCTACAATGAAGCAACAGAGATTACGCCATGACACACTATAATCTTTCTCCCATGTTCTCTATGTGTAAAACAGTGAGGCAGCTCCTTTGAAGCCCTAATTGACTGTCTGTATCAATTAGTGGACTGATCGCTTACCAGCGTACATTTATGTCTCCACAGTAACCAACTGGCATTTGGAGAAGGATGGGCGTACTTACCGGGAAGTACTTAAATGTGTACAATATAAAAGAATAATGAAAATTTTTAGCTAGCTTGAGAAACTGGGCTCAGCAATTCATACCTTGTAACAGCTACTTTGTGTGGAAAGCCAAAAGTCTTACTGAAATGGAATCCTTTATTAAAGTAACAACAATAATATAAAAGATATATGGATTATATAGAAAGAGAAAGAAAAATTTCAACAAATGAAAGCATTGAGAGTGAGACTCTGATGATGAGTTTAAGAACTCTGTGATAAGAAAAATGGGTAAAGAAACATGAGATACAGTAAAAGGCAGGGTGGGGGGTTGGGAAGAACTTGGCTATGATGTCAGAGAAACCGAAGTTTGCTTCTTACTTCCAGTTGCTTAGCTGATATGACTCTTAGAAAGCACTGTAATCTCTCGGAGCCTCAGTTTTCTCATATGGTAAGCGGGAATACTAGTATCATCTTTATGTGTCTACTGAGGGAATGAAACAAGCTAACACATGTGAAAGACTAAGAATCTTTCCTGGCCCATGGTACGTACTTAGTAAATACCATCATCATCATCATCATCATCATCATCATCATCATTTTAGGGCTTGGAAAAGAGGAAAAGGGAAGTGCAATATAATAACTAACACCTAATATTAAAAACAAACAAACAAACAACCCATCACTTTGAAAAGATGGTAGACTTATTCTATATTACTCCAAAGGCCAAACTAAATCCAATGCATTGAAGTTATGATGAGAAAAATTTAACTCCACATAAACAAGTACTTTTCTAACAATTTGAATGGAGTGGAGTCTGATATTCGCCTGATTGTGGATAACCACCTATCAGATTATTAGAGATTGGATGACGCCTACCTTGAGATAACATGGGTGTAGAGTTTCTATTCGCTAAGATATTTTCTAATGACAATATTTCTTATTGAAAGAAAAATAAATCTACAGATTGACAAACTTCCTGAAATTGTTAGGGGATAAATGCCAATAATTACAAAGGTTTCAGCTGTGTAACAGTGACAGAAAACTGCACACATAAGAAGCGATAAGAAATGAAATTAACATAGGATTACAATAAATAGAGATTGAAAATATTTGTGGACACATACTATTATAATTTGACATTCTGAAATTGTACAATATATGCATCGGTTATAGAAGCAAGTAAAAGCCGTCTAGCTAGAAAGAAAATGAAAACATGACAGTTCAACCTAGAGATTATATTATTTCCAGATTACCAAAATAGAAGGTTTAAATATTACCGAAAGTAAATTGTGACCCTTGAACATTGGTCAGTAATGATTTTCACAATTTTATGTCATTAGAGTTTAGGAAAGTACAGTTCTTTCAAAAAACTGTAAATGACTCAACATAGTGACTAGAAGACAAATATGTAGTCATTACATTCACTCTATGACCGATCAAAAACTTTGGTAACAAACCTCTTTAGAAAGCAAAAATGTACACAATCAGAAACAAGATGTTTGTTATCCTCTTGCTAGGAAACAACTGTAGAGTATCATGGTGGTTTATATCCTCACGTATATCCAGAGTCTGAAATTAAGCATGCCATTTTCATATAACTAATACACAAGTAAAAATGTGCTGTGAACCCTACAGATGATTCATTGGAGAGTTTGATGATTATGAGAGCTAGAGACAGGGTGAAGCCTAGGACCCAGTGGTAGGCGTGGTGTGGTGTCCAGTCATGATTCTGGCACTAAGTAGGTGTGACTTTGTGAAAACCACCTGAACTCTCTGATTTCAATTTCTTTCTTCTTTTTTTTTGTAATAATCTTTTTAATTATCTTTTTTTTTCTTTCTTTTTTTGGCTGTGTAGGGTCTTAGTTGTGGCCAGCGGGCTCTTCGTTGTGGCGTGCGGGTTTTTCTCTCTCTAGTTGCGGCACGCAGGCTCCAGGGCACGTGAGCTCTGTAGTTGTGTCACACAGGCTCTAGAGCGCACGGGCTCTGTAGTTTGTGGCACGTGGGCTCTCTCGTTGAGGCACAAGGGCTCAGTAGTTGTGGTACATGGGCTTAGTTGCCCTGCGGCATGTGGGATCTTAGTTCCCTGACCAGGGATCAAACCCGCGTCCCCCGCATTGGAAGGCGGATTCTTTACCACTGGACCACCAGGGAAGTCCCCTCAATTTCTTCACTTGTAAAATCATAGCATTGGACTGGATAACCATAAAGTTCCCTCAGATTAGAAATTAAAAGAATACATCTTTTCATAGAATGCATTATTCTATCCGGGATTAACTGTTGCTAACTGTAATTTATTGGTAAAGAGGCAGGGGTTAGAAACCTTCCTGAAAATTAATTTCCAACTTTAAAAACACTGTTTTCTTTTTCCCTGCTAAATTCATGGGTGCTTTTTGGAAGTTTAGGGATCAGATCTTGAGAAAGATATTTCTTTGAGAGATTAAAAGCCTCAGGTTTTAAAAACTCAGATATTTTAGTTAGAAAATTGTGGTTAAAACCTCTACTCTCATTTCCCAGGGTTGTGTCAATAGGGTAAGGAGATTCACCGAGCAAATTGGTACTGTCTTTTCCCCAGGTCTGCTGTAAAGTAGCCTGGTCTTAGCTCTGCGACTTCTCTGAAGCCCCTTTTCAAATACAGAGCCTTCTGCCTTCTTTAAACTTCAGGTCAACATGACTAATTTAACCACCTGCAAATCTCATGAACGTTTCCAAAATACAAAAGTTCATCTGAGAAAAGAGAGCTTTTTTCCAACGTAATTTAAATATTACCTCTAAGTTTGAGACTGTGATACATTGATTTTCTTACAGCACTTTTTTTTTTTTTTTTTTTTTGTCTATGGATAATCGAGCCATTAGGAGGAAGTATTCTTAAATAAAGAGAAAATAAATAGCAATATACATTAATAGTATAGAAAAACTTATCAGTGCTTTACAGTTGAAAGATATCTCCCCCCACCCCCCAAATTCTGACATACTATTTTCTTGGTCTTTGCTGATTTCTTTCAGTTCATAATTACCTTGAACTATAATTCTCTATTGATTCCTTCTGCAAGATTCAGGCAATACAAAAGGTTAATATAATCTGCTTAGAATATTGTCACATGCTGAAGCCTAAACTAACCTCAAGTAAAAAGAAGGAAACAATGGAATTGTTTTATAACAGTCATGGCTCACTCGATGGGACTGCGGATATTCTCATTATTTATGAAGACCCTGATTTGTCAAAGAGGAGGGTAACTGAGTAAAATTAGAAGAGAAGTTGGGAATAGTTGTTGAATAGCCAACCAGCTGGTTAGTTTCTCTGTTGTACAAGCCAGAGAAAGAAAGCCTGTGGCCTAAATGGTATAAAAAGCAAAGGACATTATTACCATCCACCTCCAATTCCATAAATAAAATATACTTTCACTAAGAAAAACTATCAGAGCTGTATTTTTCAAATTTCAAGTGAATATGAATTATGTAAGGATCTTTTAGATTTGCAGATTGTGATTCAGTATATCTGGGGAGCAGCCTGAATTTCTACGTTTCTAACAGCCTCCCAGGATCTGTCCATGCAGGTGCTCCAGAGACCACATTTTGTATAGGAAGGCAGGTGGTGTCAATCTAACTCCGCTTCCTTGCTAATAAACATCACCTGCTCAAAGAAAGTAATCACAGATAGTTCTGGAATTACAGAAGAGGGTATGATTCCTTGAAGTTTAGATGAAATCTTTTGATTTCATAGGATGTTGTGAGCCAATTATGCCATTGCTGTTTATATGTCAGTCATCACATAGGAAAGTCTTTCAGGAGACCAATGCATATTATTTTTCTATAATCAAAGTCATTAGAGCTGAGAACAGTTTAATCCAATTTCAATAGTCCCTGATTCCTAGAATGTGGCTTATTTACTCATTCAGAATAAAACATATAAAGAAAGTAGAGTTTCAAATTTCTGTTTAACAAAGGAAGGATGTGGCTAATGGGAATAGAAATTAATATAGGTCACTATTATTTTCGGAATTTTATGAAGAGTATTGGGCAACGATTAAATAAAAGTTTGGCTGACACTACTTGATAAGAATCTAATGCAAGCATTTGAATCATTCAATAATATTCACAATAGAACATCCTACAGAGTTTTATAAACCAAGCTCAGGCCAGGTGCTTTAGTAGGCCACATTCAATTTCTCAGCCTCTGGTTCTGAACTTTTACAATGCACAACAACTGGTTGGAAAGGAAATAATTTAGACAATCCATATAGTTTAGTAAAATTGATTTTTTAAAAGGATCACATAAATGTTACATTAAATATACTTGCATTTTAGCGTTGTGAAAACACATTCATACATAACATCTCAAAAAATGTCGGAAGTGAAAGAAAAGTTAGAAGCCATGGTTTAGTACCTGGTAGATAGAAGCTATTAATTACCTGCAGAGGACATCTGAAGACAATTTTTATGAAACTGTAGCAGGTGCTTTTGATACCCCAAGTCACATCTGTAGATCTGCCTCTAATTGGAACTGCAGCAGTGGTGAAAATTCCCTGTTCACTGACAGCATTCCACTTCGAATATTCATTCCACATTTCTCTAATTTTCTGCCTCAGGTTCTTCTCAGAAGTTAAGCCTGCAGGAGTCTGCTTAGTTTATGTGCAATCACAGGCTGAAAGTTTGGAGAGCCAATTCTCTTCAGCATTCTATGTGTTTCTTAACAGACTGGATCTAAAGAACTCATCCTTAGATTGTCCTTTCTTCCACACCTGTCTCACTATTCCTGCTCCTGCACTTTTTTTTCTGGGATCACTTCCACATAAACCACCTGCATGTTTCGGGCTCTACTTTAGGGTGAACTCAAATTAATTTGGAAATGCTATAAAAACTTGTTATATAATATTATTTACTCATTTATTCACTAAATGTATATTGAACACCCAATATGTGCCAGACCCTGTGATAAATCCTGGAAATACGGTCCAGCAGGAAAACATGAAACCAAGTAAGTGAAATAACATTTTAGGGACATGACAGACCCTGCAAGGTGCAATGGAGGCACACGGATGGTTTTTTCTATGAGTAAAGGAGAGATTTGGTGTTGCAGAGACTACACAATAGGAATCGAGACTTGAATTAATATAATTTTTCTAGGGTGTGGAGTAGAGAACCCAGTCAGAAAAATCAGAATGTAAAATAGTCTTACATGCTTGTTCCAAGAACTTCAAGGAATTTTCTAAGAATAATTAGGGGAACCAAAAAAGGTAATTAGGAGATAGATCATCAAACGTCTTGTTTCTGAGTTTATTGGGTGAATGTGAATAAGCAAATTAATGGATTATGTAATTCTAATGTGTTTTAACTAAGGATAGACATTTATGTTGAACTAATGTGCTAAACTTCTGTACTTAGTTTTATTCTGTAATGGAATTAAATAAAAAAGAGTTATTTTTCAATCACAATTTATTTTGCATTCTGGAAGGGTTAGAATAGCTTAATTAAGGACTCCAGAGCAGGCAGTTTAATGGGCTTGTTTTATATGCACTAATACATCACTTTTCAGGGCAAGAAAAATCTCAGAGGTGTGCGTGCCTTCCGGGGAAATTTTGTTTTAAGTGTAATCAAATTTGATTATAATATCTTTGAAAAATATTCCTTAGAGATGTATATGCATGTGTATGAGCGTGTGTGTGTGTGCGTGTGTGTAGGTGTGTATCCAAGAGGAAACTGTGAGAACTGTGAGAACTTCAGGTTGTAGGAGATGTGAGGTAGCTTTACCACACAATGGTGCAGGGACCCCAAGGGGAGGGACTTGGCAGCTCTACCCACACATACCCCATGTGTTATCATTTTAGACTCTGATACTCAAACTTTGGAATTTGTACTGCTGTAGGTTTCTGAGACAATTTTATTTTTCTGGATGAAAAAGTGTTGTTCATCCTTATTCTAAAGCCATAATTCATGGAGTTTTCCTGAAGAAGTTGGACATTTAAATGATGAGGAATTGAGGAGAGGACTATTAGAGCGGAACTCAAGACAAGGAAGCAAGGATGAGGATGGGGCAGAGCATCATGGGAAATAATCTAAGGATTCAGGAGAAGTGCTTAGCACAGGCACCGACCACTAGTGAAAACCAGTAATGACAGGCAACTGCCAAGATATATTAAGCTCCTTTGATTTGAGGTTACAATTATTGCTTTCATTAGAGTATGTTTCTTTGTCTTAGTTTGCCATGCCAGCTCCTCATTGGTCAATTGCTAGACCTAATTGATATGAATTATTAGATGAGAATTATTAGCATAGTAACTGATGTATAGTAGCTGCTTATCATGTTAGTGGTGTGTGTACCTAGCTGAGTTATTGATAAAAGAGGAGATTCGTCATTCGTACATGCAACAAATAACCTAAAATATCCTCTGCTTCTCTAGTGGCTGGACCTCTGTGTTGCTTATTCCCTCCTTGACTCCATAGCCACACTGTCAAGGCGCACGGCTGCTCGTGCAATGTGACAGACTCGTACAGGAAATCTGTTCTTTCGTTCTTAACAAATGGGAAGGTGGTATGAAATAGACAAATCATATGAACTTAAAAACAGCACAAATCCCGTTAAGTGGGAAGTGTCTTCCTTTCTTTAAAAAAAACTTTGCTGAGGTATAATTGATACACAAAGAACTGCACATATTTAATGTGTACAATTTGATGAGTTTGGGCACATGCAAACACCACAATCAAGGTGTTAGATGTATCCAACACCTCCCAGTTTCCTTGGGTCCTTCTCTCTTCTCTCTCTCTCTCTCATTTTTCCTTTGTTAAGAACACTTAACAGGAGATCTACCTCTTAATGAATTTTGAATTGCACGATACTGTATTGTTAACTCTAGGCAATATGTTCTATGGAAGATGCAACATTCATCTAGCATATTCACTGAGCATAACTGAAACTTGAGATGAGAAACTCCCCATTTCTCCAACACCCCAGCCCCGGCAACCACTGTTAAACCCTCTGTTCTATAAGTCTGACTATAACAGATTCCTCATATATGTGGAATCATACAGTACTTGTCCTTCTGTGACTGGCTTATAAATGAGCTTGGAGAACAGTATGTCTAGGGAAATGCTTTCCTTGATGAAGTTTTATTCTTGCAAAATTGCAGATATAGAATATTCTTCACTGGAACTCACACCATTTTTTTTTCCTTCCAGTCCCTGTGGGCATAGATAATTTCCTTTCACTTCTCTAAATGATTAAGATATGAGGTAGTCTAATCTACTTAGCATAATTAACATAATTCGAACTGGTGGAATTGCTTATGGGATGGAAATAAATAACTTATAAATGTATTGTCCATATGTAATATTCACTAAATTTTGCAAGTTAGCCACTAAGTCATCGTTGGGTAAAAAACATAAGATTATTTGAATACTTCATCAATGTCTTACTGTTGTGAGGCCTTAGTCTTCAATACTCTTAATGTCTCTATCTAACGTTAAGTTGTTAATGTCTAACTCATAGGGATGATTTGGTGATATTAGGAAACTGCCTTGAAATAGTGTTTTTTTAATAAATAAATGATGATGTTGTCTTCTAATTTCCATGTTTTGCCTATAAATTATAAATAAATTATAATATATTTTAATTATAATTATAATTTAATTATAAATAAATTATAAATAAATTATTTAATAAAACTGTATTTTTTATTCTATAATGTTTATCAATTGCCTTCTACTATGCTAAGTATAATATAGATATCAAGATATGTAAAATTCTTTATATATTTAATAAGACATACTCTTCGTAATGCCAAAATACAGTTGACCCACACAGTTAGAAATCTGAGTGTGACTTTACAGTTGGCTCTCTGTATCCACGGTTCTGCATCTGCAGATTCAACCAACCACAGATCATGTAGTACTATATTATGTATTTACTGAAAAAAATCAGCCTGTAAGTGGACCAGCTCAGTTCAAACCCATGTTTTTCAAAGTCAACTGTAATTTCCAGTTCGTATATTGATTAACCCAATAGACAATGCTATAGCATTGAAATTTGTAAATAAGTAAAACAAAGCCAGAATATCAAGATAAAGGTGAATACTACTAGAACGAGCAATACATTATATAAAATCAGAATTTATGCAAGATGATTCTAGTTAACATTCTTTTTGAGCAAAAAATGGCAAATATAATGATTTGTCCCATGCTACGTTCCAGACTTGCTAGGTAAAAATTTGGATATATAATTTATCAAACATTGATTACATTCCTTGTTTTGGCCTCTTATAAATGAAAATTTGTTAAATTGAAAGGGTGGTTGAATATAATTTTGGCAATGGATTGGTATTTTGCACCAAGACTTGATTGACATTTGCTGATAATTAAACACCTATGTGCAAGATACTACATCAGGCACTGTGGAGGATATCAAAAACAAGTCAAAAAAATAAAAAAGAAAGAAAGAAAAAGAAAAAGCAAGGAGACAGGTCTTGTTCAGCCCCTGTAGAAGCACAGTTCTGGGACTGCCCTTTGAAAAATGAACATAAATTAATGGGAGCTGTTAAGAGGAAAGTGATCTTGGTGGTGAAAGTGAAAAAACTCAAAAACCATGCCCTATGGTGGTCACTAGCAAGACCTGGTTGGTTCAGCACAACCAGCTGAAGAAGTTATGGTCTACAGCAGGGGTCAGCACATTTTTCTGTAAAGGGCCAGAGAGGTAAATATGTTAGGCTTCTCAAGCCATATGGTTTCTGTCACAACTACTCAGCTTTGCTGTTGAAGTGTGAAAGCATCCATAGGTG
The DNA here is from genome assembly GCF_009873245.2 of Balaenoptera musculus. Lineage (NCBI taxonomy): Eukaryota > Metazoa > Chordata > Mammalia > Artiodactyla > Balaenopteridae > Balaenoptera > Balaenoptera musculus. The sequence continues at coordinate 53,642,028 of NC_045802.1, forward strand.
ATACATAAACGAATAGGTGTGACTGTGTTTCAATAAAGCTTTTTTAATTGAAAAAACAAGGCTAAGGCATTCTTAAAAATTGAAATCAGCAAAAATAAAGGATGAAGGGAAAAATACCAGGTTTGCAGAAATATGAGGGCAATTGTAATCACACATGTATTTAGCATAGCTTTTGCTACCACCAATCTGATTTTCTTTTATTTTGTTTTGTGTTCCTGGAGATAGGATCTGTTAAGGCCAATACACAAACTTATTCCAAACAGGGAAATTTATCAGCCTCTAGTTTTCTGGAGCAGGAAAGACACACATTTCAGATAAGAGATTTAAAAGGTTCTGCACCCAATTCTAACATGGGGAGTGGGAATTTCCCCACACCAACAAGCAATTCTGGGACACCAGCTGGGTGTACTACAATTTGATTCAATTCTGACATTATCTACCCAGAGATAGCACCAGGTTCCACAGGTTAAGTGTTCAGTCCTATAAGACTGATCCCTACCCCCAATTTCAAATGCCAGTTGCAAGCTCATGCTGCTGACCTGTGTGGCTTTATATTGGAGGTTCCATTGATTCCCTCCTTGGATTACATTAGAATGGCTCACAAAACTCAGAGGAACATTTTACTTACCAGATCACCAGTTTATTATAAAAAGATAAGACTCAGGAACAGCCAGATGGAAGAGATGTATAGGGCAAGGCATGGGGAAAGGGTGTAGAGCCCTCTCCAGGAATGCTGCTCTCCTAGCACCTCCAAGTGTTCACCAACCCGGAATCCAATGGAAACTTTTGAGGTTTTATGAAGGCTTCGTTATAGGTATAATTGATAAATCATTGGTCTTGGTGATTTAACTCAATCTCTGGGAGAAAAGAGGGGTAGGAATGAAAGTTCCAATCATGTGGTTAACTCTCCTGGCAACCAGTCCCCATCCTTAGGTGAGGCTCTCATCACTTTGGAAATTCCAAGGGTTTTAGGAGCTCTGTGACAGAAAGGGGATGGAGACTAAATATACATTTTTTATTATAACTCACAATATCACAGATCACTTTTTCACAAAGCTCAGAGAAATTAGAGGCAATGATGTTATTTTGGAAGCCACAAAAATGATTATCACAGAGAACGGTCTTAATTCCCACTGGATGGTGCATTGACACATTTCATGAAACGTGGCAACTGTATACACCAGTGCACAGCAACAAAACACAACAACAAAAAGGGAACTTAATTCAATGGCTACATCTTTCAAACTTCTATTTTAAGTAAGCTAGATGCATGACAGTGTAAAAAATTAATAAACAGAAACCTCAATTAAATAGAGTTGGGAGACCAGGAGGGTGAGTCTCTTAGCCTTCAACCAACAGCAGAGCCCAACAGGAAGGAGAAAGACTCCTCTTCTTTCCTGACAAGGACCCAGCCAATGAAAAGTCATGGATTCTTTTTTTAACTATAGCCATCCCAACCTCCTTTTCCCCTTTATAAAAGAGTTCTTCCCTTGCAGTGCATGGGAACTTGCCATGGTGGAGTTCCATGGGACTTGCATGTGACTCGCCATGGTGGCAGACCCAGAACTGCAGCTCTCTGATGATCCCAAATAAACCCATGTGTGCTGGAGAAATATCTTGCAGTCTGTTTATTTCAGATCAACAACAGTTAATTGAAATAGTTCTGTAAATGACACAAAATAATCAGTACACGGGCTTCCCTGGTGGCGCAGTGGTTGAGAATCTGCCTGCTAATGCAGGGGACACAGGTTCGAGCCCTGGTCTGGGAAGATCCCACATGCCGCGGAGCAACTAGGCCCGTGAGCCACAACTACTGAGCTTGCGCGTCTGGAGCCTGTGCGCCACAACAAGAGAGGCCACGATAGTGAGAGGCCCGCGCACCGCGATGAAGAGTGGCCCACGCTTGCCGCAACTAGAGAAAGCCCTAGCACAGAAACGAAGAGCCAACATAGCAATCAATCAATCAATCAATCAATAAATCTTTTAAAAAAATAAAATAAAATAATCAGTTCACATTTGAGTTGCTTAATCTCAGTGATTAGACTATAAGCTATGAAATTTCTTGAAGTAGTTTGGTATTCTCTGTCCTACTCAGATTCATTGTATATGTAAAGTCAGATATTAATCAATTAATTTTTATTTTTGCTACTCTTTTATTTCTGAATTTATCATACTTTTTTTTTTTTTACTAGTTTCTAACACATATTTAAAAAGAAAATAAGCATGAAAACTGAAATAAAAACATGGCAAACTAATTAACTTTACTCTTTGTTACCAAGCGCCATATAGCAAGGACCGACGGGAGTCGATGGCTGTTTATGCCACACTCCAGTCAGCTCTACAGCTTGTAGAAGACACTAAAGATGTCTGGGGACCTTTCTGGCAAAGAAAAAGCACTGCATCTGGACTGAGGTGGAAAGCTGCATGACTTATGTGACTGGTTTATTCTTGGACCATCTCTCAGCTTTCCTGTTTGTTCTGTATCGTACACACACCCAAAATTCGGTCTCCAAATTGGCCCTGTGAAGACACCATTCCCACCACAAGTGGACAAAAATCCCACAGCTTTCCCTACGAATCCACTGTCACTGGAGGGACTCTGGACATTGCTTCCCGAACCACTTGACAGTTATGTCATGACTCTGGACATGTCTGCTACTGCCGCCACTGCTTTCACCAGAGGGAGTTCTGCAAACCCTTGGTTTCCTTGCCTTACTTGTTTCTCTTTTGAAGTCTGTACTGAGAGCATCTGATTGACTGCTGATTTCATGCATCCAAGCTTTAGCTGCATAGGAGTTTACAAAAGTACCCAGCCTTTTCAACCTCAATTATGGGAGATGTTCTTTGTCTAAATGGGTGGAGAATTCCTTAGACCCAGCAAAACACAGCCCAAGATGATGAAAAAAATGGCCACTCCATCTCTTTTACAATACAGCAGAAAGAATGCAGGCATGTCTTAGTGTTACATCTTGGTAATTCTCGCAATATTCCAATTTTTTTCATTATTATTATATTTGCTATGGTGATCTGTGATCAGTGATTTTTGATGTTACTACTGTAATTGTTTGGGGGCGCCATGGAGCATGCCCATGTAAGACGGCAAACTTAATCGATAAATGTCTGTGTTCTGACTGCTCCACTGACTGGCCATTCCCTTGTCTCTCTCCCTCTCCTCAGGCCTCCCTATTCCCTGAGACACAACAGCATTGGAATTAGGGCCAACTAATAACCCTACAATGGCCTCTAAGTGTCCAAATGAAAGGAAGAGTTGCACGTCTCTCACTTTAAATCAAGTTAGAAATGATTACGCTTAGGGAGGAAGGCAAGTCAAAAGCTAATCCTCTTGTGCCAGTTAGCCAAGTTGTGAATGCAAAGGGAAAGTTCTTGAAAGAAATTCAAGATGCTACTCCAGTGAACACACAAATGATAAGAAAGTGAAACAGGATTCTTGTTGATATGGAGAAAGTTTTAGTGGTCTGGATAGAAGTTTAAGCCAGCCACAACATTCCCATAAGCCAAAGCTTAACCTAGAGCAAAGCTCTTACTCTCTTCAATTCTCTGAAGACTGGGAGAGGTGAGGAAGCTTCAGAAAAAAAATTGGTTCTTGGTTTAAGAAAAGAAGTCCTTCCCATAACATAAAAGTACAAGGTGAAGCAGCAAGTGATGAAGTAGAAGCTGCAGTGAGTTATCCAGATCTAAGATAATGAAGGTGGCTACACTAAACAACAGATTTTCAGTGTAGATGAAACAGCTTTCTTCTGGAAGAAAATGCCATCTAGGACATTCATACCTAGAGAGGAAAAGTCAATGCCTGGCTTCAAAGCTTCAAAGGACAGGCCAACTCTCTTGTTAGGGGCTAATGCAACTGGTGACTTGAAGTTGAAGCTGATGCTCATTTACCATTCAGAAAATCCTCAGGTCTTTAAGAATTATGCTAAATCTACTCTGTCTGTGTTCTATGAATAAAACAACAAAGCCTGGATGATAGCATATTTGTTTACAATATGGTTTACTGAATATTTTAAGTCCACTGTTGAGACCTACCGCTCAGAAAAAAAGATTCCAATCAAAGCATTACTGCTCATCGACAGTGCACCTGGTCATCCAAGACCTCTGATGGAGATGTACAATGAGATTAAAGTTGTTTTCATGCCTGCCAACACAACATCCATCCTGCAGCCCAGAGATTAAGGAGTGATTTCGACTTTCAAGTCTTATTTAAGAAATGCACTTTGTAAGGGTATAGCTGCAATAGATAGTGGTTCCTCTGATGGGTCTGGGCAAAGCAAATAGAAAACCTTCTGGACTTGATTCAGTATCCTAGGTGCCATGCAGAACGTTCATGATTCATGGGAAGAGGTCAAAATATCAACATTAACAGGAGCTTGGCAGAAATTGGCTCCAACCCTCATGGATGACTTTGAGGGGTTCAAGACTTCAGTGGAGGAAGTCACTGCAGATGTGGTAGAAAAAAATTAGCAAGAAAACTAGAATTAGAATTAGAAGCGGAGCCTGAAGATGTGACCGAATTCCTACAACCTTATGATAAAACTTTCATGGATGAGGAGTGGCTTCTTAGGGATGAACAAAGAAAGTGGGTTCTCAAGATGGAATGTACTCCTGGTGAAGAGGCTGTGAGAATTGTTGAAATGAAAACACAGGATTTAGAATATTACATAAATTTAGTCGATAAAGCAGCAGCAGGGTTTGAGAGGATTGACTCCAATTTTGAAAGAAGTTCTACTGTGGTTAAAATTCTATCAAATAGTATTGTATGCTACAGAGAAATCATTCAAAAAAGGGAGAGTCAATCGATGCAGGAAACTCCCCTGTTGTCTTCTTTTAAAGAAACTGCCACATCCACCCTGATCAGTCAGCTGCCATCAACACTGAGGCAAGATACTCCACCAGCAAAAAGATTATGCCTTGCTAAAGGCTCAGATGAAGGGTAGCATTATTTTTTAGCACTAAAATATTTTAAAATTAAGGTATATACATTGGTTATTTTATACGTAATTCTATTGCACACTTACTAGACTAGAGCATAGTGTAAACATAACTTTTAAATGCAACAGGAAACCATGTGACTCACTTTGTTGTGATATTCAGTTTACTGCAGTGGTCTGAAACTGAACCAGCAATCTGTCTGAGGTATGCCTGTAGTAATTTGTCTGGACTGTCTACTCTGTGCTTTTCAAACATGAATCATTAGGAGATATAGAGAACTTAAGGGTTTAGGACATTGACCATCTCTATCCTTGGTCTGCCTTAACAGGTTTGTGAAAGAGACTTGCTTGGGGGTCTCAAACCAGTATATCACCTATGAGAAATGAGACCTTTGTACTGGAAATAGATTAAACCCAGGGCATTTAATTAATGAGAACCCAGTTTTGGTGATAAGAAGAGATTTATTCTTAGGATCAAGATGAATTCATATTAAAATATGCATAGCTGCAATGTATAAGTTTTTGGGTTTCAGATTGGTGGTATCAGATCTTAATGGTACAAGACTGGCTGCCCAGATTCTTTTCCTTACTGTGGTTTTGTGTTTGTTTTATTTTAATCTCTCCCTCTTCTTCATCAGTGTCATGCCCAAGTTACAGAAGCAGGGAGGCAACTTTGTCAGGATAGGGTTCATTGTGGCACTACTCTGAGACCCAAACCCAAATGTGTCAAATAAGTCTTGTTTGTTTCTTTGTGAGTATTGGGAATTGGGTGAGGAAAGGTTGAGAAATAAGATAAATGGAGAAAAATTAAAACTATAATCATAGTAATTCGCTTGGCTTGTCTCCAGAACATCCAGAGATGCATTTTTTTTTTTTTTTGGCGTTTGTCTGTCCTGGCTAAGGATGCCCAAAAGATATTTGGTAAATAAAATTAAGATTTTTAGTTGTAACATATGAATAAGCCACAGGAAGTGAGTGGAGTTAGTTAACAAACAAAGATGAATGGAAACTCAAACCAATATTACATAGAGGATTTTCCATCCTAATAATATCAGGTGAAGGAAAAACGTAACCAAATTACCACAAACAAGGGCTCATCTTCCACAGAACCATCTCAATCTGGGAGTCAGGTTTAATAAGAATAAGAGGGAAAACTACAGTTAGGAAATAAACTTCATACCTTTGTAAGCAAACCAAACACTATTGCTGAGATTTTGAAAAGTGGAAAAAAACTCAGTGAGGCACAGAATCATCTTTATACACAGAATTTGATATTGCAGTCAAATGACAATCCATGTGGGGGAAAAACAACAACACAGATTAGTGGCAAGATGTCTTTTTGCTTTAAGTAAAGGAGAACCAAGACCAAGGAAAAAATCATATTGAAATTTACAAATACTATCCATTTAAAGAGGTTAAGAGAATCTCAAAGTAAGAGCAGTCAAGTTTTCTAATACAAGAACATGGCTCGCATAGAAGAATATGTGCCATTAAAGTTACAGCAGTTACTCAGGACCTAGAATATTCAAATTTGAGGAAATGGAAGATTTTAGGGAGAAATAACTGATCCATGTTGATCCACAGAGGACTTAGGCAACAGTCTTAGGAAATACAGGTAACCCTGAAGGTTGGATAACACAAATTTCCACTTCAAATATATGTCCTAGGGGATTTTCCAAATAGGCAGATGAAAAGGAGGTTAACTCAAAAGAAAAGACACACAGACAAAAGGCACTGTGAAGATTCCAAATATGTGATGTCTTTGCTCCTCCCACCAAAATCTCTGGTGCTGAACATTGGAAGTCCCCATGTTGCTCTGAAATTCACTTTAAGAAGTGCGAGCGTGGGTTTCAATGATTCAAAGTTAAACCCCTCATATAACTCATTCATCCAATCATGCTGGCTACCTTCCATCAGGAGCCAGAGAAAGTAACCAAAGATGGGTGAAAAACCAGAGGAAATTGAAAGGAAGGGACTCAAAAGCTCAAAGAAGAGCTGACGTCATCCCCTCTTTCCCAACTGTCATAATGCCAAGTTCAGGTCAAGGGTGAGAAGGAGGGCAGAATAACACAAAAACTTGGCTTTAATTTACCCTGTCAGAAACACAAATAACTTATTAATAAGGTAATAGTAGGTCAGAGGTGAGGAGAGAGCCACGCCATGTAGGCGTTTGTAAGAAGAAATAAGGGAATATTTCCTAATAATTCATTATACATGGGTAAAATTTTAATTAAGCAGAATTATTAGAAACTTTTACTGGATTTACATTTTTATTAAATGTGGCTTTGGTAACATGTAAGAATATTTTGCATATGTTGGCATAGATTTTATTTGGTAGGATTTCAAAATTACTGTATGTGGCTTTTCATTAGCTAAAGGCTTTTAAAGTTCCAAGTTATATTTGAAAACACAGTAATATTTAAAGGAATTATTGACTTTTTAAACTTATACATTGATGAAATGGAATTCCAGACCTCAGAAAGATTTGTGAAATAAAGACGAGGTGAACATACCTAACAGTGAAAGATTTAAAGAAGTGCAAAGGAATCTAGTGAAATTTGAGTTAAGCTTCAGCAAACTTGTGACATTTCTTTCCAAAGCTCCACCTTACTTTATCCCACCTTACTCATTTCTCAATCTTTGTTGTTATAAATAATAAATATTATACCTGCATAAAGTCCAGACTGTTTAAACGGACTCCTTATTCTACTTTCTCAAGATTTCTGAAACCCCTTTCATTCCCAATCATACCTGCATATCCTCTATACCAATATATTTTTATCCAACACACCATTACTCAGTGATTTCTACAGGCCAGACACTACCCCAGATACTGGGTGGTGTGCTGGAGAAACTTGTGAGGCACAGAGTTAGATTCTAACAAAATAAAACCTGACTTATTGAAACTGGTGAATTATTATTTCATCAATAAGATAAAATTGATATCATCTTGTGATATGAATAGTAGAAATAAACCTTGTTTTAAAAAAAAAAAAACCTAGATGCAGACAAGTTTGGGAGTAATTCATGACATATGAATGGGTCCTATTTGAAGATTCTACTGGTTCCTTTCCATGTCTCATCTTCCCCCACCATTCTGCAGCATTTTATTTTTTTTTGCCAAGCCCCTCTGCCATGCTCTTTTCCCTTGGCTTCCCAGAAGGAACATTCTTCAAGTTCTTCTTTGCTATTGTGCATCCATTTTCACCTCTCATTTCTGTAACTTCTTAAAATTTATGCGTTTTCCCAAATCTTCTTCTCTCCCATAATCTCATTCAGCATTAAAGATTTAACTAAAACTCCTGTAATTATCATCAACACTATTTTACCAGCATTGCGAATAACATATGTGCATAATTAAATACCTCATTTTCCCAGCCAAACTATCTCTCTGTACCTCCATTCTTCTATTTATCTGTGCTCAACTTGAGAGTCTTATTTAACTTATTTTTCTGTTTGGCTCTCCCCCATGAATTAGTTTAATCTTTGCCCAGTTGAGTATCTTAAAAGTTTCTTAAATATTTTTCGTCACCTCCAAAATCCTAAGCTGTTCAGTCTTATCTGGCCTATATTATTTCAATATTTTAGGACTGGTTTCCCAACATCAATTTCTCCCAGTGATCACCCCTGTCCTTTGCAATTCATTGTGCTTGGGCTTTTTTTTTTTTTTTTAAAGTTTCTCTTTTTATAGCTACTTTATTTATTTATTTATTTATTTATTTATTTATTTTTGGCTGTGTTGGGTCTTCGGTTCGTGCGAGGGCTTTTCTCTAGTTGCGGCGAGCGGGGGCCACTCTTCATCGCGGTGCGCGGGCCTCTCACTATCGCGGCCTCTCTTGTTGCGGAGCACAGGCTCCAGACGCGCAGGCTCAGTAGTTGTGGCTCACGGGCCCAGCCACTCCGCGGCATGTGGGATCTTCCCAGACCAGGGCTCGAACCCGTGTCCCCTGCATTGGCAGGCAGACTCTCAACCACTGCGCCACCAGGGACGCCCTGCACTTGGGCTTTTAAAGTACTTTACTTGAAGCCTGCCTCTTGTCACTTCACTGCCCCCAAACAGACACACATGAGACTTCTGATGGCTCCCCTTATCCAGAGAAAACTGCAATTTCTTTGCCACAGCATTTAAGGTGTTTCACTGTCCAGCCAAACATTATGGCATAACATTAAATCATAGAATTCGCGCCCATGTCTTCTCTATTCCCAGACTAGACTAGACTCCTGGGAGGCATGTTCCATAGTTAATTAATCATTGTTTTCCCTGAGTAACAAAATGCCTGCCCTGGGGTTGTTTACCTAGTAGGAGATAAATACTGTACGTGTTGAATAGTCAATTGCATTGGAAGGTCTGAGTCAAGAAGTTTCCTCCATCTTCTCTTATCACCTTCCCATTTTCACTTCAGTAGAAGAGTAACTTCTATTTTTGAGAATGAATTTAGTGATAAAGTGATAAAGGTAAAGTGAATACCTTTACTTAAAGGTATTTCTTTTGGGGGGAGGTGAGTGGGAGTGTTTTGTGAGAAGGAAAGGTTTTCCTAGCCCTCAATTAGAATTTGGAATGCATTTTTCAAGTAAGGAAAAATGTATATATTGGCTAAATATAGTTGAAATAATGCAACTGATACTATATTTCTGGGCACATAAGTTAAAGAGATCATCAAGGACTCTGGAAACCAAACTACTGTTACTGTGATTTCTATAAAGAAATGTTTTCCAAACTTCAAAAAAATGAGTTACAATAAGCTTTTTAATATAACATATTCATAACTTGGATTCCTAACATGCAGCTGAGGTAAACAAAAGAGAAGTTATTTTATTATAGTGGATCCTTTATTTAAAAAAACAAAGGTGTCTATAAATTTAAAAAATTGCTGAAAATGTTGAGGATTTTATACAATTTCAAAAATTCTGTTTCTGTCAAGTTTTCCAAATATGTGTTATATTATGGTGCAATATCCTTACATCACGTTTAGTTTTGTAAGATTTTAGTATCTAGCTTAAACATAATTTTTTTGAATTTCTATATCTTAGCCTATATTCAGAAATAGCTCTTTGCCTGCAAAAATAGACTAAAAAGGTAATTGTACCTTTTAGACATTTAAACAAGTTTGATCTGGCTTTTTGTTTAAAATTGTGGCAAAAGTCAGAATTAGTTCTCTTTTGGTACAAAGCTCATACCTCCTACCCATTTTTATTTTTAAGCTTTTTGTTTGTTTTCTTTGAGAATATCAGAAATATCAGGCATCATTTTTGTGAATAATTTTCCAGATGTTGCCCCACTAGTTATCAGTATAAATGCATTTGCAGGAAAGTTTAATTGCTGCTAATTCGACTCAAGATCCTGTTTATTTTCCTAATTGCTGCCAGACATTGAAGGAGTGGTTAATATATTAGAAACCTCCTGTTTTCCTGAACCTTTGCCTTACCCATTGGCAATTTTGTTAGGGAGAAAAAATCTGCTTTTCATTTATTTTCCCTACCTTAAAAGCACTTGCATGTGGTCTGGCAACGCTGTTCTGAAGATAGTACTTGAGAAACCTCTCCCTTTTTCATCTTCTTGTATGACAGTACCATCTTATCATATTTGTCACAAATGTGTGACAACTATTATTATCACATGTGTGTTATATCATAGTATTATTCCCATGACAAAAAAAGGTACTTTTAAATTTAATAATTTAACGTTGTGAGATAATGACTGTAAGCTATACACCATGATAACAGAGCTGTGGTCCTGTCAGGGACAGAGGGTCCGATACGTGAAGAGCTAATCTCGCAAGTGGGTGCAGGGCCCCTGTAGTACCAATGGCCATGTGGTGCAGTGGAGCGTGGAAGAGGCCGAGGTAAGAGTGGCTATTCAAAATGTTCCATCTTATCAAATTTAACAGCAAGATTTTTCGCTCCATGTGTTACCACATAAATAACTTAGAAATTATAAAAGAAGAAATAATTTTAATAATTTTTTTGCACACACCACTCATTTCTCTTCATTTCAATGTTTTCTAATTTTGAAGTGGCACCTTCAAAGAAAGAGAGAATTTTCCCCCTTCTCCTTGCCTCTCTCTTACCTCTGCCAGATAAATATTTTCCCCAGATGTTTAAAAATAATATATCAATGATGTTTTATTTCAAATACACAACTCAATATCTTTTATTGTTGTCTCTTTTATTCAGAAAGAAAAGTAAAACTGCAATTACCTACTTGGCTACCTCTTTTGTAACCACCCCATTAAGTTGTACTGATGAGTTCAGTGGGTCCTCAGATTTCAGAAAAGTTTGTTTCTTATTAGAGGAGTTTTAATAAATTAGTAACTAACATTATCACATTTGCTTTTTGATGATTTATTGTCATTTTGTTTTCTGGTCCTTTCTTATGTTCTGTGACCCAATAAACTCTCCATCCCTTTATTGTAACTTAATTATTGCCTTGCCCTGCCCCCATGGCTAATTCTTTACCCAATTCCCTTTCATTCCGGTACTATGACAACACTGCATCCCTCTTCTCACTTCTTTCTGTAGTTCCAAAGAAAGTTCTACATTTCCAGGTGCTAAAATTCCCACAAACCGACCTTCCTTCCTATAATAATTCTAGGTGTATGATCTTGGGAAAGTCGCTTCAACTCTATGGCATATGCAATTTTTATTTGTAAAACAGGATTTGAACTGGTTGACACCTAGAGTCCATTCTAGGTCTAACGATCAATCTTCATCCTAGGTTACCTGCCTTTTCCTATTTGCCATAAACTCATTCTATGAGGCTGATATAATTGATACTGACTTCAGTCAGAAATGCTATCATTTTCAGTAATACCAATAGCTAAATATTTTATTGCCTAATTTAATCAGTGGATTATTAAATTAATATACTGATCATTTATAACCAACATTTCTTTTCAAATATTTTCATTTGACTTTTCTTAGTAAATACTGATTCATTTTTTTTTCACATATAACATTTCTAGTTGATGCAAGTGGAAATGTAATTTACACTTCCTTAGGTTTCCCTTCTTCCCTTCATATTTCTAAACTCTTGCTAGAATCCTACCCTTATTTCAGAAGATAATTTTATAGGCCTCCTGTTTTTATTCATTGTGCTAATTAGATTTTCAGAGCCCTGTATTTTTGTCTTATGATTTAATAAAAATATACAATCTTTCTCTTAAACACACACATATTATACTAGTCTTACAGAGACATATTCAGGTTGCGCTTTTTATTTTTGCAGCAGTAATAATCTTAATATAAAATAAATCACTTCCTTTCCCCTGCATATGTCAGTGCTTACCACTTGTGTCATTTTTTTCACACCCTTTCACTGTAGAAACAGATGTTATATGCCAACTGGAAGAAAACTTGCTAGCAGGCATTTGCAGACCACCTGGCTACCAGGTCGGGGTTTTGTGCTCCCATGGCTGGTTTTTCCACCTTTGCGATTCACTTAGCCTTGCTTCTTGGTCAACCAGATAATTTCCAACAGCCAAAACCAATTGACTTCGTGCAGAGGAATTAAAGAGGGATGTGATGGATTATGTCACAGGACAACAAGCCATGTTGACCCTTCCCCAGTGAACATTTAGCCTGAAGAATGTTAAATACCCGGATGTCAGCAAAGTTCCTGAAGGTTAAATATATATTTACAGATGCAATTGCAAAATATTCCCAAGGAATACGATATCTCTAAAAATGCTTTGTGAAACTTGTTTCTAACATATGCCCAACCACTTAAGGAATAGAACCTACGAAGATGGTTGATTTAGCACATGGCTAATTGTGCTTTGTGTACAGAACACGAGCTTGCTACACAGCTTCTCTCTGGTGACCAGAAGTTTGATTTTTTGTCTTTCCTCCGCTCTTACTTTCACCTCTGCTGCTATTAAGACATCTTCCCGGTTTCTAAAGCTGATAATCCTTAGTAATACTCCAATTCTTTCCCCTCTGTTTTCCATATCCAATTAGTCACTGAATTCTTTGAAATCACTTTTATGTAATTTCTTACATGTATTGTTTTCCTGGAATACGGCTGTAGTTAATTACTTAGTAGCCCGCTCTCCAGTTTTGTGCTCATTTAATACATATTACACATTGTTGCCCTAATACCTTCTCAAAGTTTATTTCTGATATCATTTTACTGTTTGAGAATTACAGTAGTGCAGACCAGAGAGCCTAGAGTTCTGACTCCATTATGTGTGATTTTAGGCAAATTACTTAAGTGCTCTCTGTACCTCAGCTTATCCAACTGCAAAATAGGAATAATAACAGTGCCTCACATAGAACTGTTTAGGGTGAAATGCTTAGAGCTTTTAAAAGAGTTCCTAGCACACATTAAGCAGTAGGTAAGTCTTTTCCGGTATTGTTTAAAAACTACTGATGGGTTCCCATTGGTTCCAGGACACCTTAATAGAACAGCCAAGATTCTTTGAGATTTGTTGAGATTTTGTGCTCCAGTAAACACAATTTGAATCTGGATGAGAGGAGATACTGACTAAAGGTTAATTGCCTTTTAAGATACCAAGTGGCCAGTTGGACAACTGATGGAAAGATATAATGCAAATAAATACTTCTTTGGAATATAGATAAGAAAAAGCTTGCTTGCTAGCTTTTTTCCCCCTCATTATATGCATGGTAGTGTTTTTACTATTGATTTTATTAGGAACACAGCACTTATCACAATTTCATTGGAGGATTTTTCAAATGACTGCATCACAGTTATTTCAAATGTTTAGTTGTTTGCCTCTCCCACTACACTATGCAACCTTAAATATATCTGGCCTGGCCATATAATATTCATATCAACAGACCCACTGTGTAGCATAATGCACAGCATAGAATAGGTGTCCTAAGAATGCCGTTAGCAAACCTTTGAGGAAGTAACCAGTTAAACCTTACCTTGCCAATCAGCTTATCTTTTCCATAAAGTGACTTCGTGTATATTTATTTTCAAGACGCAATGGAGTTGATTGTGGAAGGTATTGAGTAGGGGGCGTTTTTTTTTTTTCCCATCAGGCATTAAAGCAAGATTTGGGAGTGGGCGTAGCATAATGACTATAATTTAAGCTACTGCATTGGTCCTTACGAAGTGTCTGTACATTTAACACTCCATATGGTAATTACGACTTCCCTAGAATGAGTCAGGGTTGTTTATGCTTTCATAAATCAAGCAGCTGCAGCAGAGCAGACAAGACTCCGTATTAGCACTTCCTCCTAAGACCGTGAATGTGTTTAAAAGATTTTTGCAAATTTCTCTTGAATTCAAGTTGTTTGTTAAAAGCGATAGTTTTATGAGACTGCCACATGGAAAATGTCCTTCACTCTCAGATTTTCCATTTGTGATATAAATCCACATTTAGTACCATTTTTAGAGAGGCAGTAAAGCTGATATAATAACCCGCAGCTGAGTTTGATAAAAAGGAGAGTTTAATCTACAGGTAAAGTATGGTTATATGAAATGACAGCTAGGGAAGTTATGAGTAAGACTTGGAAAAAAAAAAATACACACTAACTGGTTGATAATTTATTCCCTGCATTCAATCTTCTGACTTCACAGGAAAAATCCTGCTATAACAAACGCTAGCCATTCAAGTACTTTCTGTAGCAATAATAAATAGACTGTTTTACACTGAAATTACATTGGAATTACTTTGAAATATGTGGAACTACATATGTGTTCTATATATATTTTATTAAAAATATTAGATATTGTGAGAGGAATATTTGTAATAATTGACACAAATAATATCTAGTTATACATATTATTATTGATGGGATTTAATCATGTCGCCTTTGGTGAATGACTTTGTATTTCAGGCTCAGTTTTATCAGCCATGAAGTGAGAGTGTCCAACTCCACCATGATTTTTTTTAGATGAGAAAACTTTGAAATAAAGGTAGTTGTATATATCAGAAAACAAAAATTCATTTTAGGAGAAAAAGAAAGTATGGTTAAAGAATTATAACACTATGAGTATGTTTTAGTAAACAGGCAATTAAATGATTTAGAAAATATTAATAACTATTTCCTTTTCTCCTCCTCCTCCTCCCTCTCTTCCTTCTTCTTCCTTTCTTTTAGCTAGAAAGGCTCTAAAACATCAACAGAATGGTTTTCCCTTATTTTATCTGTGAAAAACTGAAAAGCAAAGAGGCTAAGTGAAATTTCTGTGGTCATGTATTGACAAATAATAAAGCTGGAACTTGAAAGCAGTTCCTCTGCCTTCAAGGTGATTGCTTTTTCCATTATTTCATTTCTAGACCTGGAGTCTACATTATAGTACACTAGAGATGGAATAAATGAGTTCTCTGAGAAATTAGTGAAATAGTAGTCAGAAAAAAAATTAGTGAAGGCAATGATTACAAAATGTCAAACTGAATTATATTCTTTATTACTTTCCTTTCTATAAAAATAATATTCTAAGATATATTAACTAGCTTTCATTTGATCCATTTTTAATGCTTTTGTATTTTCAAAAGATATTAAAATCACCCAAATGTCCCTACCAAATGCTATTACAAGTATGATATATTTTAATGAAATCAAACATAACACTTTATCATATTTAGGATTTATGTCCTACTTTGTATTCTCACCCGTAACTTTGAAATTCAAAAGATATGTCCTGTTCATTCTGAGTGCTGATTAAAGCAAAAATGGAATGATTATTTCAGCACGGATATTCTGAATTGACTGTGAAGCAAGAAGGTAACTGAAATAAATGCCTTTAGGAGTGAAGCGTTTTGGAGGAAGTACTTTAATGCAGGAGAGAAACCACTAGAATACGTAACTATTGATTACAAGAAGAGCTTGCTGCCTTCACAGCATGAGTCACCATCCACTGTGCTGGTGTGGCTTGTCATCTGTCCTCTCTCCTTCCTTCTCCTCAGTCCTGCCACTATAGAGTCTAGGCTTCCAACTTCAGGCCATACATGGGATGAACACATCCTTACCAGGGAGCATATAAAATCTCTCTGACTAAAGCAAGGATTGTTTAGTAATCAAGACAATTTCTATTACTGCCACTTCAAATCTAGTCTTCTGTTGGCTTTTGCCTTGTTGTTTCCAACTTGCTCAGAATGTTCTTTCCCAGCTGACATTGAAACTACCTTCTTGTCCTACCTTCTGGTATCCATATACATCTAGTCTGTTTGGCTTCTGACTCTCAGTTTTCCCTGAACCTTGAGGTGAATGTGTTTACCCACATGTAGTTTTGACTTAGTGAATTGTTCTGAATAACTCTTCTTGCCTGCCTTTACCAAGTTTCTCCAGTCCTTGCCCTAATTCCACAACTGGCTGCATTCAGCAGAACATTATTGAGTAGTTTTCCTCTGGGCAGTTGAAGAAAAATTTTTTAAATTTTATAATTGTAATAATATACATTACTTATATTTATATTCTGTAATCATAATAATATACATTGCAATAATTTACAATGGCCTAAGTATTTAGCAGCTTGTTTTTAAAAAGAACAGTCATTTATCGAGCACTTCACTATGTGTCAGGCACGGTACAATTTTTTGCATATGTCATTTCTTTAATTATCATAACATTATGACTTATAGACTTCATGACCTCAATGTTTCAAATTAAAATACTGAAGCTGAGAGGGGTTAAGTTGTTTAGCTTAGTTCTCATAATTATCAAGTGGCAGAGCTATGATTTGAAGGCAACTGGACTGGACTCAAAAGTTATATTGTGCTGTTATGTAATATTGCAATACCACCCATGGAAGTTTTGATCTAACCTCATGACAAATTTATTTCCAGTTACTGGTTCTTGTTTTAGAAAAAAGGTGTCTATAGCACATCCCTGTATCTTTTTGCCTAATCATTAAGTGACTGTTAGGACATCCTGTTGAAAATATTTATTAATGACTGAATCTGTACATTATTCTGCACTTCAAATATTTACCTGTCTGCACTGATATTCAAACATGTAAAAAAAATGGGCTCAGGCTGTTTTCTGTATAGAATCTGCTGTGACACTGAGAGAACCAGGGCAGATCATTGTTCATTTCCTGACTTGATTTTGATCAAGGGTTTTAGGTTGACGATTATGAGCCCTTACAAGTTCCAGGTGTTCTTTGAAAAACCTGAAAAATAATGTGTGTGTATATGTGTGTGTATGTGTATCCTGTGTGAATTTTTAAATAGATATACTTATATAGAGATATATTCATTTATCCATATGAGTATGTATTCATATTAGTATATTCTTTTTGTTGATATACTCATTCAATTCTTAAAGTGCTCTGACTTTCTCAAATAGGCTTAGAGTCAATAGCTCAATCTCCCAAAATCCACTATTAGGTAGAAATCTATTCCATTATTATGCTCTTTAAGTATAGTCAACAAGGAATGAATATACTAAAACAGACTACCTTTAGTTGCCTTTTTCTTCTTAATGTGCAATCATGGAAGGAGCTATTGCAGCAGTTTAACTTTTGAAATCTTTATATGAACATAAATCTTGCTCACAAATCTGGGAACTCTTTTCCAAATTCTCTGCAACTAGACCAGGGTGGTTGTGTGTACACACTTAATCGGGGGTTCACAAGTATTTATGTCCTTCTTAGCCTCAGAATTTGAACCTCTTGAATCTTAGAATGAGCAACAGAAATTTAATAACTTGTTTTGTGTGTAGGTGCTGAAGAAAACAGAGGATTTGTTGTTGTTGTTGTTCCTCTTAGTGCAGGGAAGGGAAAGAAGAGAGCAGACTAGAGTAAGCAGAGAGGGAAAAGAGAAAAGATGGTTTAGTATCACTGAAGACAGCCCAACGGATTTTCATGAATAGAGACTGAATTTTAATTTGTTTGCTTTCTTAACTATAATGTAATAATATTGATAACTAATATTTATTGGGCTTTTACTTTGTGTCCAGTCATTTTGCTAATGAAATATGTGTTATCTCATTAACTTATTTTTTAAAAAATAACTTTATTTATTTATTTTTGGCTGCGTTGGGTCTTCATTGTTGCATGCGGGTTTTCTCTAGCTGTGGCGAGCCGGGGCTACTCCTCGTTGCAGTGCACGGGCTTCTCATTGCGGTGGCTTCTCTTGTTGTGGAGCATGGGCTCTAGGTGTGCGGGCTTCAATAGTTGCGGCGCGTGGGCTCAGTAGTTGTGGCTCGCGGGCCCTAAAGCGCAGGCTCAGTAGTTACGGCGCACGGGCTTAGTTGCTCCATGGCATGTGGGATCTTCCCAGACCAGGGCTCGAACCTGTGTCCCCTGCATTGGCAGGCTGATTCTTAACCACTGCGCCACCAGGGAGGTCCTCATTAACTTCTTATTGCTATTATTTTACAAGTATGTGATCAATATCATACAAGGAGTAAGTGGCACAACCAAAGTCTTGATTTGTATTTATATCTATTTTTTTCCCTCATATTCTTCTGTAAATCCTTTCCAGCTCATCTACTTTCAATGTCTGTTCTACATGCAGACAACTACTAGTAATAGTGTGTGTTTATATGTGTGTGTGTGTTTGCATGTTTGATATTTGTGTTTGTTAGCTTATTTTGGTTAAAACTAAGGCAAATTCTCAAATTAAGGTTGAATTCTCTATTTGCATAGATTCCAGTGCAGAGATAAAGAATTACTTTGAAAAGATCCAGAACTGCCAAAGCAATCCTGAGGGAAAAGAACAAAGCAGGAGGCATAACCCTCCCAGACTTCAGACAATACTACTAAGCTACAGTAATCAAAACAGCATGGTATTGGCACAAAAACACACATGTAGATAAATGGAACAGAATAGAAGCCCAGCAATAAACCCACACACCTGCAGTCAATTAATCTTCAACAAAGGAGGCAAGAATATATGATGGAGAAGAGAGAGTCTCTTCAGCAAGTGGTGTTGGGAAAGCGGGACAGCTACATGTAAATCAATGAAATTAGAACACTCCCTCACACCATACACAAAAATAAACTCAAAATGGCTTAAAGACTTAAATATAAAACATGACACCATAAAACTCCTAGAAGAGAACATAGGCAAAACATTCTCTGACATAAATCCTACTAATGTTTTCTTAGGTCAGTCTCTTGAGGTAGTAGGAATAAAAGCAAAAATAAACAAATGAGACCCAATCAAACTTATAAGCTTTTACACAGCAAAGGAAACCATAAACAAAATGAAAAGACAACCTACAGACTGGGAGAAAATATTTGCAAATGATGCAACCAACAAGGGCTTAATTTCCAAAATATACAAACAGCTCATAAGACTCAATAACAAAAAACACACAACCCAAACAAAAAATGGGCAGAAGACCTAAATAGACATTTCTCCAGAGAAGACATAAATAGATGGCCAATAGGCACATGAAAAGAAGCTCAACATCTCTAATTATTAGAGAAATGCAAATCAAAACTATGATGAGATATCACCTCATACTGGTCAGAATGACCATCATTAAAAAGTCTACAAATAACACATGGTGGAGAGGGTGTGGAGAAAAGGGAACCCTCCTACACTATTGGTGGGAATTTAATTGGTGCAGTCACTATGGAGAACAGTATGGAGATTCCTCAAAAAACTAAAAATAAAGTTACCATGTGATCCAACAATCCCACTCCTGGGCATATATCCAGATAAAACTATACTTTGAAAAGATACATGCACCCCTATGTTCACAGCAGCACTATTTATAATAGCCAAGACATAGAAACAACCTAAATGTCCACCGACAGCTGAATAGATAAAGAAGATGTGATACACACACACACACACACACACACACACACACACACAGAGGAATATTACTCAGCCATAAAAAAGAGTGAAATTACTCAGCCATAAAAAAAGAGTGAAATAATGCCATTTGCAGCTACATGGATGGACCTAGAGATCATCATACTAAGTGAAGTAAGTCAGAAAGAGAAAGACAAATACCATGTGATATCACTTATATGTGGAATCTAAAATATGACACAAATGAACTTATATACGAAGCAGAAACAGACTCACAGACATAGAGAACAGACTTGTAGTTGTCAAGGGGAAGGGGGTGCAGGGGAGGGTTGGATTGGGAGTTTGGGATTAGCAGATGAATACTGCTATATATAGAATGGATAAACAACAAGGTTCTGTTGTGTAGCACAGGGAACTATATGCAATATCCTGTGATAAACCATAATGGAAAAAGAATATGAAAAAGAATATATATATATATGTATAACTGAATCACTCTGCTGTACACTAGAAACTAACACAACATTGTAAATCAACTATACATCAATTAAAAAAAATTACTTTGAGAAGTAAGAAAGAAAAAGGATCTTAGGAGGCAGAAATTTGGAGTCAGAAACCTGAAACCACAGCTGACCAAGATAGTATAAACTGCTCTGGAGTTCCCAGAAATCTTGTTGAGTACCTGAGATTTTCCACAAGACATGGACTGAATAAAATGTATCTTTACATTGAGGGGTAGTATGACCTCAGCTGACGTCGGAGTTATAGATAGAATTGCACAACTTGGTCTGTGGGAGTTTATGCTTCTCTTTACTAACAATGTATTTAATAGTCTTTTCTGCATTTATTGTATCTGGCAATTTTACATCAAAACAGCCTGGGTTATACAGTTTGAGACATACTATCATTACTCTTTTCTATGTGTGGCATATTATATATCTCTAGTTTTGAGAAAGGTGAACATATGTCCCAGTTCGCTCAAGATAGTCTTGGTTTATGCCTTTTGTCTTAGAAAAATTATTAATAGTGTCCTAGTCTGTACAATAAATGACACAATCACTCTATCTTTTAGCACCATGTCTATTTTTTATTCTCTCTGATGCATTCCTAACAGCAATTTACTAGTTTCACCTTAAAGTTTTCTAAGTTCACAATGATGCAATCCAACTAGACCAAAAATATGAACTCATTACTCGTAATGCAATTTCTCAGAAATATGACTGTCATATATCTATAATTGACTGTAAGGGAGATGTGAAAGAATATATTCCCTATACTTCTCTTCTAAAGAAAGCACTATAGACTAACAGATAAAGTGTTGGATTCAATAATGCCTGGGTTCAACTCTCAGCTTTGGTAATAACTAATTATGTGAATTTCAGAACTTATTTTTGTGTGTGTGTGTGTGTGTTTTTTTTTTTTTTAAACATCTTTATTGAAGTATAATTGCCTTACAATGGTGTGTTAGCTTCTGCTTTATAACAAAGTGAATCAGTTATACATATACAATATGTTCCCATTTCTCTTCCCTCTTGCATCTCCCTCCCTCCCACCCTCCCCATCTACCCCTCTAGGTGGTCACAAAGCACCGAGCTGATCTCCCTGTGCTATGCGGCTGCTTCCCACTAGCTATCTATTTTACATTTGGTAGTGTATATATGTCCATGACACTCTCTTACCCTGTCACATCTCACCCCACCCCCTCCCCATATCCTCAAGTCCATTCTCTAGTAGGTCTGTGTCTTTATTCCAGTCAGAACTTATTTTTGAACTGCTATTCTTTGACTCTATTTCTTTATCCTTAAAATGGGAATACTCCAATAAATGAACTTAATAATGCTGCAAAGATTAAATTTGGCACTATAAAGTAATTAGCATTATGCATGACACAAAGTAGGAATAGGCTCTGATAAATGGTCACTTTATTACTGTTATTATTATCTTCTTTTAAGAAACGACCTTTGATATCAATCAGGTAATGGGTGAGTTACATTTAGCTCAAGCAGAAGATGAATTTCTGGATTTAAATGGACCCAGTGCTTTTATTCACTATTTTTTAAGATGTGAAAATAATTATTTGTTAATGTGAAAAAAATAAGCTCTGTCATTGAAGTAAATAATGGAAAGTGACATATTTGAAAATTTCAGAAACAGAAGTAATAACTTTACATGTATTCACAAATAAATACTTAACTTTCCACACATAGTTTGGTGGTGTTTAAAAGCATTTTTTTCTTTTTAAGACTAATCTACTTTGAAAGATATTTTCTGAATTAAAAAAAAATATTCTCAGTTTGTAAATCTCTGCCTCTCACTTGATTCTCAAATTTTCACAAAAATTGAGGTACTTTATTTCTGTTAGGTTTCTCTTTAAAAAAAAAAAAACTTTATTGAGGAATAATTTACATACCATAAATTCACCCACTTTAAGTGTAAAATTTAATGATTTTTAGTAAATTTATCAAGTTGTGCAATTATCACCCTCCAAAAGGAGCCTTCATATCCTTTTACAGTTAATCCCCTTTCCCACCCCAACCCCCGGCAAAAATATTAGTTATTTTTATTTTTATTTTTATTTTTTTTGAATTTTTGAATTTTATTTATTTTTTTATACAGCAGGTTCTTATTAGTTACCCATTTTATACATATTAGTGTATACATGTCAATCCCACTCTCCCAGTTCATCACACCACCACCACCACCCCCTGCCACTTTCCCCCCTTGGTGTCCATATGTTTGTTCTCTACATCTTTCTCTCTATTTCAGATGTGCAAACCAGTTCATCTGTACCATTTTTCTAGATTCCACATATATGTGCTAATATACGATATTTTTCTCTTTCTGACTTACTTCACTCTGTATGACAGTCTCTAGGTCCATCCATGTCTCAACAAATGACTCAATTTCGTTCCTTTTTATGGCTGAGTAATATTCTATTGTATATATGTACCAAATCTTCTTTATCCATTCGTCTGTCGATGGACACTTAGATTGCTTCCATGACCTGCCTATTGTAAATAGTGCTGCAATGAACATTGGGGTGCATGTGTCTTTTTGAATTATGGTTTTCTCAGGGTATATGCCCAGTAGTGGGATTGCTGGGTCATATGGTAATTCTATTTTTAGTTTTTTAAGGAACCTCCATACTGTTCTCCATAGTGGCTGTATCAATTTACATTCCCACCAACAGTGCAAGAGGGTTCCCTTTTCTCCACACTCTCTCCAGCATTTGTTGTTTGTAGATTTTCCTTCATATCCTTTCATAGTTAATCCCCTTTCCCACCCCAACCCCCAGCAAAAGTATTAGTTTTTAAATAAACAATTATACTGAAACTTTTCCCTTATTCCAAGGCCACTCTGAATCAGGAGCAGCATGAGAAAGAGAGGATATATCTCTTACGCCAAAAAATGCATTGGGGTGAGAGCAGATTTGCAGATACTTTCAGCAGTGGAGGAGAATGAGAGAGTGCCATGGGCAGGGGATGTCGAGATGGCACCACTCGACTAGCACTCAACAGAGACCCATATCTTCTCCAGGTAGCTGAATCCAGACTCTCAATGGAAGTTCATGCCCCAGGGATTGTAGAAGCCTCACCCTTGTCTCATGATGCTTCGTATGTAACATATCAGATTTGTAAAATATTTCAAAATTGATTAAGCCTACAAAATACCATTCAACCTATATAATATGCTTTGATTCTACTTATATGGAACTATACCAATTCTTTGCTGAAATTTTCTTGGGGACAAATGGAGGGAAAACCTTCTAAATTTTGAAGCACAAAACTTGAATCCTGACTTAACTTTTACCTTTCTATACTATCATTTTCCATCTATCAAAGTAGTTAATAATATTTCCCTTATCTACTTTCTCCTTCTCCTTCATCTTCCTTCCTTCCTTCCTTCCTTCCTTCCTTTCTTTCCTTCCTTCTTTCTTTCTCTCTTTCTTTCTTTCTTCTTTTTCACCCTTTCTTTCTTTCACTCTTCTTCTCTCTCTCTCTTTCTTTCTTTCTTTCAGTATTCAAATGTGAAAAGACTTTGCAGTCTAGAACATTTCTCATCACCTCTCACTTGGACAAGTCCCAGTAGCTTCCTAACTGGTCTTCTTGCCTCTACTTTTTCTTTCTCAAAACCACTATGTGCACAGCACCCAAGGATGCTTTTTAAAACACGAGTTATACTTAAAAGTTCTCAATGCCTTCCCATTGAGAACAAAGTCCAAAATTCTTTCCAAAGTATCAGGGTCACATATAATCTTACATGTGTCCACATTTTCAATCTTACCAAATTAAATTTTGTTCATATGCTCCAGACAAACTGGCCTTATTTTTTTCCTCAAAAAAGATCTTGGATCTCCTTTTATTTTCATGTTAATCGTTATTTACTGTCTTTATCCTTCACTGAAATATAAGATTCCTGAGAGCAGGAAACATGTCTGCCTTGTTCCCTGCTATTCTTTAAGTACCTATGACAGTGTCTAGCACATAGGAGATATTAAATAAGGAAGTATTAAATGAACCTGCTTTCTGTTCACACATCGACTTCACTCATAAATTAAATGAAAAACAAACCAACAAGTATTTTGAAAATTTATATGTTAATTTAATTTATCCATTTTTTTCAAAAGCCCCAAATATGTTTAATGGGTATAATTCTGGTATTGTACCGGGGTTAATGGTCTTTGGTGTACTGATTTGTATCAGACAATATAATATCTTGATTTGGCGTGCCACTCTTATCTCATTCATGTGTAAATGATAACCCCCCAAATAAAATAATACACGGAAGAAAAGTTACGGAAGAGATCTAGCTCATAAATATAAAGGGGAAGTACTGCAAATCAAGACTCCCATGAGAAAGCTCTGCATCTTTGGATGAAGATGACAAAAAGTTAGAATAAGTGAAACTCTGGGAAACTTTTTATTTGGGTATTTCTGGAGTTTATTTAACTTTAGGCAGTTATTATTTGGTATTGAGATTTGTTTTCTATTGTTTTCATACTTTTAAACTTCTTAAAAACTTGGAGCTGCAATTATATTATGAACTTAGATAAGGCTATTTGCTTTCTCCTAAGAAAAATCATGACATATCTCCAGGGGCAAGTGTTACTCAGATTTCAAATTCATTTTTCAACAAGCTGGAGCTGAGCTGAGAAAGGGAAAGAGAGAAGTTGTGATGAAAAAATGGGTGTCATTTTACCATACACTGGAAAATAATTCTACAACAATTCTATAGTGGAAGACTTTGGATGTCAAGTAACAAAGATGCAAAAAAATATCAGTGGAAGCAGTTAACCATTGCCAAGAGGAAAGGTGTATTCTTAAGATACAGATTAGGTGATCATACTTGTCTTGGATTCACAATTTAAGTTACCCAAATCTTGTACTTTTCTTACCTTACCTCCAAATCTTGTACTTTTCTTACCTTACCTCCTTTATGCTCTAGGAGAATACCAAAATTATATCTCTTTATCTCTCTGTATGTATGCATATATATGCACATATATATGTACACACACATACATACACAGATATAAATAAATAAAAAGGGTGTATTTCCAAGCATCTCTTGCAATTATGTTGGGCCATATGACTAGTCCTGGCCAGTGGGTTGAAGTGGAATTAACACGTATCACTTCTGGATCAAGCAAATAAGAGTAGATTGAATTCTCTATTCATGATCTTCCCTTGCCACAGTGATGTAGAAGCCAAATGCTCCAAATGGAAGTGTTAAAAATAAAAGCCACATGGACCGCTGAATCACCACTTGGAAGGTGGCAGCTCTGCATCAGCACCGTGTGAGCAAAGATGAGATTTTTATGTATTGAGCTACTGAGATTTGGGAACTTGTTGTTGATTATTGCAGCATGATTCTGTCAGTCAAGAACTTGCCAGAAACCAGTTCAGATTGTTCAAACTGAGTGCATTTAATGCAGGAAATTGATTGCATTGATGATGTAAGAATAAACAAAACCAAAGACAGTAAGGCAACCTCAAGATTAGCAATTAGAAACTGCTACCCTTGGAATAGAAGGGCAATGAGAGAAGATGGTATTAACCCAGAAATCAAGACCATACAATGAGAGCTAGGACCACAGTGAGGCGTGCCCGATGGAAACTGGAACAATAAAGGGAAGGGCTGTCTAGTGGGAACTAGAAAGAAATGCAACAGAGAGCAAAGACGATAGGATACCTGCCATTCTTTCTTACTTCTCTTCCTAATCTTCTGTCAGGGCTTCCCAGTGGCTGCTTTTCTCAAGAACCCAGAGGTAAAGGGAGCT
This sequence comes from Balaenoptera musculus, assembly GCF_009873245.2. Lineage (NCBI taxonomy): Eukaryota > Metazoa > Chordata > Mammalia > Artiodactyla > Balaenopteridae > Balaenoptera > Balaenoptera musculus. Next base: position 53,667,932 of record NC_045802.1, read on the forward strand.
GAGGAATGTAGTTCCTGCATTGTAGAGCAAAGTTTGGGAGAGGTGGTATGAATCTTAAAGCAAATGAGCTGTCAGTTGGCACAACAGCCTAGACTATTCTCGTTAGTAGACTCTACGGGAGAGAGAACAAAGAAAATGTGTACTTCTCAAGTCTGAATGATCCATCCTTCTCTTTGTCAAAATGAGAGGGCCAGTGCCAGAACTGAGACCCGATAAATTCTTCCCTTGATTTTAACAAATTCCTGGAGGAGAAGGGAAGCAGAATGAGAAGGGAAGTTCTAACGAGAAGGAGGGAGTAGAATAATATCTTAAACTCCTGGGGCCAATATCTTCCCCAGCATTCATTTCTCTCTTCTAATCCAATGGGTTTAACAGCAAGGCCTTAGTGAACTAGGGCTACTGATGTTGCTTTTGGGGGAGAAGATGATCAGAGAACTAGGAAGCCAGGGCTTGAAGGGACGTGTGGCTGTGTCCTGTGGCAGAGGCTGTCGGTTTGAACGCAATTTTATTCAGATTGACTTTGCCCCTAGTTGGAAGACACATTCTCAGCTGGCTAGCAGCGAGTTGAGTGTGTGTGACTACTCACTAGTGAAATTAGGAAAAGCGTTTAAAGGGAGCCGATAGCTGGACAATGGGCATTTTTATTCTTCCCCTCTCCCTCTCTCTTGTTATGTGAAAGACTGAATTGATGCTTGGAGCTCCAGTGGCCCTTTTAAACTATGAAGTGAATCTCAAGTATGGGTGTTATATTGTTGGATGACAGATCAGAAAGAGAGAAGAAACCTGGGTGCCTGATGTACAAGGAGACACCAAACCTACTCTAGACGATGTTCCTCTGGAGGTCTGTTGCATAAGCAATACATATAAACGTTTCAACTGCTACTCCCTTGGTTTTATTTGTTAAATACAGTCTAAATTAATCATTACTGATTTTTCCTCCCTACCCGCCTTCAGCTTCCATTCGTCTTCCTGATTCCACGAAGAAGAAGCAGCATATTTTAAGGGATGTAATTCTCCCCTCAGACACCCATCAGAGAGGTGTCTGAAAACTGCCTCCGCCTCCAGGGATTACTGAATGCACTGTACGGGTCTCTAACAGAAAAGTGTGGAGCAGGGTTGGGTTTAGATATTCTGTGGTCAAGTCAAGCACATTAACCCAATGTTTTCTTTTCTCATCTCTTTCTGACCATTCTTTGTCAGAGTTCAGAAATGAAGGTTTATTGAATGGACTGACCAGTGGTGGAAAGGATGTTTCAGAGATCTTTTAAGCAGGCTACAAGAATCCGCCAATTCAGTCCTACCACAAATCCACCGTTGATCCTAGATGTAGGCTTACAGCTGGCAAAGGAAAGGAAATATAGAGTTCAAAGTAAGGTGAAGGGGCTCATGGCCAAAAATTCCCATATGCAGAGACTACTTATGGCCTTCCCCAGCCCATATGGAAGTTCACTGCTTTTACCATTTAGAGTTCCCAAGAGAGCCTGTCTGGAAGGAGAAATAAATCCCTCTTCCCGCTAACACCAGACCCTGCCTGCTGCATGTGTGATATTACTCAGCGGGCGCAGCTGCACTTGCAGTTTTGTATAAACATCTGAGGCCTTTCCTAAAGCGTGAGTCTCACTCTTTCTTTTGGAGAGCTTTCCTTCTAATTTCAAGCTCCTTGCATGTATATGATCTGCAGAAACCGAGCCAAATGTAAATCGTGTTAAAGAGTGAAAAGAGATGGTATTTGGGCCAGGACCCAGGATATCAACCACTTGAATCCTTCCTTCAGTCCACACTGCCCCAAATGCAATAAGCCTGGGAGATCTGTGCACAGAGGGCAAGGCCAGGCTGAGGCATATTCTTCATCATTATGTGGCTTTTGTCCTGAATCCCAAAGTAATATCACCTTCTCTGGCAGTTACCAAATGGAACTGGCCCCAGACTGGTCTCACCTGCCAAATGTGTGGGAGCAGATCTCACCCCTACTGGCTCGGGGTTTAACTCTGCACCAAAAACTCTCCACCCATTAGGACTGAGGCCAAATAACATTTCCTGCCTTTGACAATGACCCATTCTCGATGGAAGAAGGATGAGTCAGGAGGAGGCAGGAGCTGGTCCCGTTTGATTGGTGGATGTGGAAGAAATAGGACAGAAGTCTTAGCTTCCTGTAAGAGACCAGGGCTAAGACATTGTGTTCATGTTATTTCTATTCCCTTGTTGAGGCATACATGCTACGCACACTTCAGCCGAAGAAAAACTCTTCTTGCCTGCATGACATCCATTCTCTCTATTATCGGTTACACCTCTTTACTCCTTAATTTTCTTTACTCCTTCTAATTTTATGTTAGCCCTCCTCCTTTGCATCCAGATGGATGAATACGTTCCAGGCCTGGACAATCAGCCACAACAATTCAGAGATGGCAGTGAGACTCACTGAAGCCAATGAATCTCAACTTTGGAACTTTCATTAAGAGCGCTTAAGAAAGAAGTCATACTTTCAACTAGACTTTCTGGAACTGTTGGCAGCCCTTTCATCAGTGTTAAAATCTGCCCAAGAATGGAGCCAATGCAGAAGGAAAAGGCATTATCTCTAGATTTCTCGATTTAATGAGGAAACTTTTTCTTTTCTTCCTTCTTCTGTCTTTCCTTCCTTTCTTCCTTCCTTTCCTCTCACTTTTTCTTGGCTAAAGCTTATTTAGGTTACATTTTTGTCACTCTTGTCTAATAGAAGTTTGCTACACATCATGTTTACCAGGCGAGCTGCCTATTTCACTTATATGTTAATTGCATGTGTCTGGAAAATGCTGTGCATATGTTATTCCTATATGCTATTTTTGTGAATCCATAGGTTATGTGAGGCACACAACCCAGATTCCAGTCTCAGTAATCAAAATTGTTGTGAAGAGCTCCCCTAAACAGGGAACTGCGGCTCTAGAGCAGCATTAGTTGATTTCAAGAGCTTGACCCTAGATCCATTTGTCATTTCTGCCACTCCTCTAAAAATGATAATACTTTTGTTAGATACTCTCTACTCTTTGAGATCTTCTCTTCTGTTAGACAGCAGGACTATCTATATGTCAGTTTCATTCATTAACTGACTTTATTCGGTATGGCCCTAGAGGATGGAGTTGCTGCCATTAGTGGTACAGCCTTTAGAAAATGTTCCAGATGATTTTTGCACTCCTCATTGTGATGTTAAATTCCATTCTCTCATTGATTACAGTTGATATTATCCACTCTGTAGAAAGCTTGGGACCCATGGACAAATTGTCGTATCTATATCGCTTTTCTCAGGTCACCGAGCTTAAGAGTTGGCAGGGCACCTAACCATATGCTATATATCAATGGTGAAAGAGGAGTCTTAAATGTGCTGAAGGTTTTCAGTGAGTTGGAACCAAGAGCTTCAACTTGTAGATGCATTGAGTCTCATTATTTATGAGTCTTAGCTTGGCAAACTGAAGGGTTTCTAGAGGCACTGCTTCCTGAACAAAATGCTCTCTGCAAGCTAATCATGAAGCTTCTGTAACAGTTTAAATTGCTGCCTTAGTCACAAGGACAATGTAATGTCAGGAGTGAAGTCTTTGTCTTAAGCTCTGAAGACTTGCTTTTACCTCCAGAATATTCTACTTGCCAGGGGGTTTGCTGTACTCTGTTCTCTTTGTGTGAGGGATGTTCTCTGCCTTGATCGTGGCACTAAATGCTTCTACAGTTACTCTGATTAGGGGTCAGAACCTTCTTTTCATTTTATAGAAAAGCTTCCCGTACAGACTACCCTAAGTTGCAGGAGGAAACCAGCCCAGGCTATATTATTTGCTCTATGGTGAACAATATGGAAAGGCACTGGGCTTTGGGCTTAGGCCAATGGCCTCACACTCCAAAACCCTGAAAGAATGACCAAAGTTCTCTCTTAACTCTCTATGAAGCCTGGATTTATAATAGGCTCAATTATCAGTTTCTAATCTTTCTATTCCCCAGATACTTCTTGGAGGATTTTAGACTTCATCAGCTTAAAAAAATCACACAGAGCACCATATGGTTTTTCCATCATCCCACATATTTATTCATACTTTATATGTAAGGTGTCAACACAGCCTGAAGTAGGCTCTCATCACTGAATAAAGGTGCCCCCAAACTTGCTATTTTGTAGACATTTGCATTCCTTATGTAAACCAATCCTCTAACAATTTAGATTCTATTCTAATGTATTATGTCCTATTACCACCCATATGGAGGGACAATAAAGCTGGCATCACACATTATTTTAGAACCAGTAAGATATGCTCATCCAATATTATCTTCTGGGAAACAACAAAAATGTTTAAAAAGATCGGGACAAGTATCCTCATGCCTGTGAAAGTTAATAGTATGAATTTTTTCATGTATTTCTATAGGTATTTTGTTGTATAAACTATGTAGGATTTGCATATTTCTCTTTTTCAGCAAAATCTGATCTTCTGGATCCATTCTCTTATCTCAGAGTTATTATTAAGATTACATAGCGCTCCCTCTTGTGAGAGCACCGGAATCACAAGTAACTGCTGAACAATCATCGACAGGAAGACACTGGAACTCACCAAAAAAGATACCCCACATCCAAAGATAAAGGAGAAGCCACACTGAGACGGTAGGAGGGGCGCAATCACAATAAAATCAAATCCCATAACTGCTGGGTAGGTGACTCACAAACTGGAGAACACTTATACCACAGAAGTCCACCCACTGGAGCGATGGTTCTAAGCCCCACATCAGGCTTCCGAACCTGGGGGTCCGACAACGGGAGGAGGAATTCCTAGAGAATCAGACTTTGAAGGCTAGCGGGATTTGATTGCAGGACTTCGACAGGACTAGAGGAAACAGAGACTCCACTCTTGGAGAGCACACACAAAGTAGTGTGCGCATCGGGACCCAGGGGAAGGAGCAGTGACCCCATAGGAGACTGAACCAGACCTACCTGCTAGTGTTGGAGGGTCTCCTGCAGAGGCAGGGGGTGGCTGTGGCTCACTGTGGGGACAAGGACACTGGTAGCAGAAGTTCTGGGAAGTACTCCTTGGCGTGAGCCCTCTCAGAGTCCGACATTAGCCCCACCAAAGAGCTGAGTAGGCTCCAGTGTTGGGTTGCCTCAGGTCAAACAACCAACAGGGAGGGAACTCAGCCCCACCCATCAGCAGAAAGCGGATTAAAGTTTTACTGAGCTCTGCCCAACAGAGCAATACCCAGCTCTACCCACCACCAGTCCCTCCCATTAGGAAGCTTGCACAAGCCTCTTAGATAGCCTCATCCACCAGAGGGCAGAGGGCAGACAGCAGAAGCAAGAAGAACTACAATTCTGCTGCCTGTGGAACGAAAACCACATTCACAGAAAGATAGACAAAATGAAAAGGCAGAGGACTATGTACCAGATGAAGGGACAAGATAAGACCCCAGAAAAACAACTAAATGACATAGAGATAGGCAACCTTCCAGAAAAAGAATTCAGAATAATGATAGTGAAGATGATCTGGGACCTTGGAAAAAGAATGAAGGCAAAGATTGAGAAGATACAAGAAATGTTTAACAAAGGCCTAGAAGGATTAAAGAACAAACAAACAGAGTTGAACAATGGAATAACTGAAATGAAAACTACACTAGAAGGAATAAATAGCAGAATAACTGAGGCAGAAGAATGGATAAGTGACCTGGAAGACAGAATGTGGAATTCACTGCCGTGGAACAGAATAAAGAAAAAAGAATGAAAAAAAATGAAGACAGCCTAAGAGACGTCTGAGACAACATTAAACACAACAACATTTGCATTATAGGGGTCCCAGAAGGAGAAGAGAGAAAGAAAGGACACGAGAAAATATTTGAAGAGATTATAGTCAAAAACTTTCTTAACATGGGAAAGGAAATAGCCACCCAAGTCCAGGACGCACAGAGAGTCTCAGGCAGGATAAACCTAAGGAGAAACATGGTGAGACACATAGTAATCAAGTTGACAAAAATTAAAGACAAAGAAAAATTATTGAAAGCAACAAGGGAAAAACGACAAATAACATACAAGGGAACTACCATAAGGTTAACAGCTGATTCCTTAGCAGAAACTCTACAAGCCAGAAGGAGTGGCACAATATATTTAAATTGATGAAAGGGAAGAACCTACAACGAAGATTACTCTACCCGGCAAGGATCTCATTCAGATTCGACTGAGAAATCAAAAGTTTTACAGACAAGCAAAAGCTAAGAGAATTCAGCACCAACAAACCACCTCTACAACAAATGCTAAAGGAACTTCTCTAAGTGGGAAACACAAGAGAAGAAAAGGACCTACAAAACCAAACCCATGACAATTAAGAAAATGGTAATAGGAGCATACATATTGATAATTACCTTAAATGTGAATGGATTAAATGCTCCAACCAAAAGATACAGGCTTGCTGAATGGATACAAAAACAATACCCATTTATATGCTGTCTACAAGAGACCCACTTCAGACCTAGGGACACATACAGACTGAAAGTGAGGGGATGGAAAAAGATATTCCATGAAAATGGAGATCAAAAGAAAGCTGGAGTAGCAATACTCATATCAGATAAAATAGACTTTAAAATAAAGTATGTTAACAAGAGACAAGGAAGGACACTACATAATGATTAAGGGATCAATCCAAGAAGAAGATATAACAATTATAAATGTATATACATCCAACATAGGAGCACCTCAATACATAAGCCAACTGCTAACAGCTATAAAAGAGGAAATCGACAGTAATACAATAATAGTGGGGGACTTTAACACCTCACTTACACCAATGGATAGATCATCCAGACAGAAAATTAATAAGGAAACACAAGTTTTAAATGACACAATAGACCAGATAGATTTAATTGATATTTATACGACATTCCATCCAAAAACAGCAGATTACACTTTCTTCTCAAGTGCACACGGAACATTCTCCAGGATACATCACATCTTGGGTCACAAATCAAGCCTCGGTAAATTTAAGAAAATTGAAATCATATCAAGCATCTTTTCTGACCACAACGCTACGAATTAGAAATAAATTACAGGGGAAAAAAAAGTAAAAAACACAAACACATGGAGGCTAAACAATACGTTACTAAATAACGAAGAGATCACTGAAGAAATCAAAGAGGAAATAAAAAAATACCTAGAGACAAATGACAATGAAAACAGGATGATCCAAAACCTATAGATGCAGCAAAAGCAGTTCTAAGAGGGAAGTTTATAGCAATGCAATCCTACCTCAAGAAACAAGAAAAATCTCAAATAAACAATCTAACCTTACACCTAAAGGAACTCGAGAAAGAACAAACGAAACCCAAAGTTAGTAGAAGGAAAGAAATCATAGAGATCAGAGCAGAAATAAATGAAATAGAAACAAAGAAAGCAATAGCAAAGATCAATAAAACTTTTCAAAGCTGGTTCTTTGAGAAGATAAACAAAATTGATAAACCTTTAGCCAGACTCATCAAGAAAAAGAGGAAGAGGACTCAAATCAATAAAATTAGAAATGAAAAAGGAGAAGTTACAACAGACACTGCAGAAATACAAAGCATCATAAGAGACTACTACAAGCAACTCTATGCCAATAAAATGGACAACCTGGAATAATGTACAAATTCTTAGGAAGGTGTCACCTTCCAAGACTGAACAAGGAAGAAATAGAAAATATGAACAGACCAATCACAAGTAATGAAATTGAAACTGTGATTAAAAATCTTCCAACAAGCAAAAGTCCAGGACCAGATGGCTTCACAGGTGAATTCTATCAAACATTTAGAGAAGAGCTAACACCCATCCTTCTCAAACTCTTCCAAAAAACTGCAGAGGAAGGAACACTTCCAAAATCGTTCTACGAGGCCACCATCACCCTGATACCAAAACCAGACAGAGATACTATAAAAAAAGAAAATTACCGACCAATATCACTGATGAATATAGATGCAAAAATCCTCAACAAAATACTAGCAAACAGAATCCAACAACACATTAAAAGGATCATACACCATGATCAAGTGGCATTTATCCCAGGGATACAAGGATTCTTCACCATACGCAAATCAATCAATATGATACACCATATTAACAAACTGAAGAATAAAAACCATATGATCATCTCAATAGATGCAGAAAAAGCTTTTGACAAAATTCAACCCATTTATGATAAAAACTCTCCAGAAAGTGGGCATAGAGGGAACCTACCTCAACATAGTAAAGGCCATATATGACAAACCCACAGCAAACATCATTCTCAATGGTGAAAAACTGAAAGCATTTCCTCTAAGATCAGGAACAAGACAAGGATGTCCACTCTCACCACTATTATTCAACATAGGTTTGGAAGTCCTAGCCACAGCAATCAGAGAAGAAAAAGAAATAAGAGGAATACAAGTGGAAAAGAAGAAGTATAACTGTCACTGTTTGCCGAGGACATGATACTATATATAGAGAATCCTAAAGATGCCACCAGAAGACTACTAGAGCTAATCAATGAATTTGGTAAAGTTGCAGGATACAAAATTAATGCATAGAAATCTCTTGCATTTCTATACACTAACAATGAAAGATCAGAAAGATAAATTAAGGAAACAATCTCATTCACCATTGCAATAAAAAGAATAAAATACCTAGGAATAAACCAACCTAAGAATTGGGAGATTGGGATTAACATATATACACTAATGTGTATAAAACGGATAACGAATAAGAACCTGCTATATCAAAAAAAAAAAAAAAGAAAACCCTACCTAAGGAGGTAAAAGACCTGTACTCAGAAAACTATAAGACACAGATGAAAGAAATCAAAGATGACAGAAACAGATGGAGAGATATACCATGTTCCTGGACTGGAAGAATCAATATTGTGAAAATGACTATACTACCCAAAGCAATCTACAGATTCAGTGCAATCCCTATCAAGCTACCAGTGGCATTTGTACAGAACTAGAACAGAAAATCTTAAAATTTGTATGGAGACACAAAAGACCCTGAATAGCCAACGCAGTCTTGAGGTAAAAAACCAGAGCTGGAGGAATCAGGCTGCCTGACTTCAGACTACACTACAAAGCTACAGTAATCAAGACAATATCATACAGGCACAAAAACAGAAATACAGATCAATAGAACAGGATAGAAAGCCCAGAGATAAAACCATGCACCTATGGTCAACTAATCTATGACAAAGGAGGCAAGGATATACAATGGAGAAAAGACAGCCTCTTCAGTAAGTTCAGCTGGGAAAACTGGACAGCTACATGTAAAAGAATGAAATTAGAACACTCCCTAACACCATACACAAAAATAAACTCAAAATGGATTAAAGACCTTAATGTAAGACTGGACACTATAAAACTGTTAGAGGATAACATAGGACAAACACTCTTTGACATAAATCACACCAAGATCATTTTTGACCCACCTCCTAGAATAATGGAAATAGAAACAAAAAGAAACAAACGGGACCTAATGAAACTTAAAAGCTTTTGCACAGCAAAGGAAACTACAAACAAGATGAAAAGCCAACCCTCAGAATGGGAGAAAATATTTGCAAATGAATCAACAGACAAAGGATTAATCTCCAAAATATATTAACAGCTCATGCAGCTCAATAATAAAAAAAAAACCCACTCAAAAAGTGGGCCGAAGACCTAAATAGACATCTCTCCAAAGAAGACATACAGATAGCCAAGAAGCACATGAAAAGCTGCTCAACATCACTAATTATTAGAGAAATGCAAATCAAAACTACAATGAGGTATCACCTCACACCAGTTAGAATGGGTATCATCAGAAAATCTACATACAACAAATGCTGGAGACGTTATGCAGAAAAGGGACCCCTCTTGCACTGTTGGTGGGAATGTAAATTGATACAGCCACTATGGAGAACAGTATGGAAGTTCCTTGAAAAACTAAAAATAGAATTACCATATGATCCAGCAATCCCACTACTGGGCATATATCTAGAGAAAACCATAATTCAAAGAGGCACATGAACCCCAATGTTCATTGCAGCACTATTTACAATAGGCAGGTCATGGAAGCAACCTAAATGCCCATCAACAGATGAATGGATAAAGAAGATGTGGTATATATATATATACCATGGAATATTACTCAGCCATAAAAAGGAACAAAATTGGGTCATTTGTAGACACGTGGATGGATCTAGAGACTGCCATACAGAGTGAAGTAAGTCAGAAAGAGAAAATCAAATATCGTGTATTAATGAATATATACGTAATCTAGAAAAATGGTACAGATGGACTGGTTTGCAAGGCAGAAATAGAGGCACAGATGTAGAGAACAAACTTATGGACACCAAGAGGGGAAGTCGTGGGAGGGTGGTGGTGGTGGGATGAATTGGGAGATTGGGATTGACATGTATACACTAATATGTATAAAACAGATAACTAATAAAAACCTGCTATATAAAAAATAAATAAATAAAATAAAATTCAAAAATCCCCCCCCAAATAAAGGAAGGATTATATTTATTTAAAAAAAAAAGATTACATAGCATCCTTCAGGTTTTTAATGTGACTCTGGAAAACTCTTTGTCCCCAAGATGCCACATGTCTGAACCTATGACTATTTGTCTGAGCCTATGACTATTTGCCCAATAGCTTACTATGACTAATGACTAGATCATACACTTAAGGAGATGGGCAAATCTTTCAGGCTGACTTTCTCCAATTGTTACTACCTAAAGCATCTGCTCTGATATTACTTCCTGATCGTTATTGTCAATTTACTAGAATCCAGCTGCTTCCAACACTTGTGCCCACCCATTGCTTACCCAGATTCTGAAACTCGACTCAAAATTCTCCCCGGGGAGCTCCTGGGGGCCTCTGTTAAACAGGGGACTGAGATCATCCCTGTGTATGAGATGCTGCTAGAAAAATGAAAGACAGAGTTGCACATCTCCAGGAATGAAGGACTTCCATGTCTGAGGGGATCAAGCAGCTCTTGAAAGATGTGCTCACTGCTAACCCACAGAACTGAACTGATGCCTTTGAACTTGAAACCAAAATGCACCAAGTCACATGCATTGTTTAAAATTCAGGGCACAGCATCTTGGGTGTTTTAAAGCTAGGTGAGTGTACTATTTCTGATCTGCATGCACACTTACTGGACTGGACTCTTCATCCTGGGCCCTGGGGTCGACCCTGTGGAGTTGAGGGAAATACAAGATTGAAGAGAACTTTGTTATCAAAGATCCCTCCAAGTCTTGATCCCAAAATGTGGGATCATTTGAGTATAAATTGGAAAATCTAGTGAAGTCTGAGTGGCAGTTGCATTTGAGCTGAGTCTCCTATGTTTTTTAGAAACACTTTTTCTCATCGTAATTAATCAATGCTCACCATAGAAAATGCGGGGAAAAAAGGGACCTAAATCTCATTAGGATATGTCTCTTTTTTCTCACAAGCCTATTTCTTGCTTTCTATAGCTCAGCCAGCACCAAAGGGGCAATGCTATAGTGAGAAAAATTAATGTCATTGAAAATAATATGCTCAGGTTAGCATATATCTGAATTCATTTTATGACTTTGGTCTTCATGTTCGAATGAAAAGATACATATTCTGCTCAACAGTGTCAAGTAAGGACATTGAATTTATGTCAAAGATATAAGATAGAAGTATTTTCTGGAATAAGAGCCACCATTTATTTAGTACCTATTATGTGCTGGGAGATTGACAGAAATTAGCTAAAGCAGTTCCTAATTTGAACCTTGTGAGAAATGCTACCATTTTGTTGATGGAGATTCAGAGAGGTTGAAATATCTTTGCTGCTACAATACTACACTGCACTATTTATCATATTCTATTGGCTCACCAGATATGCAGACTTAGAAATAAAACATTACTCACAGAGACAACTGGTCTCAGACTTTGGTTTCCCTTTAAATTTGCTTTTATTCCTTCATTCTCATTCATTTATCCTCCCTTTCAAAAATATTCACTGAGTGCCTCTTACATGGCACGTTTTACTGGGACAAATATACAAAAATGATCTTTAAACTTTGAAGATCATAATTCCCTGGGATACATGTTAAAAATGCAAACACACAGGCTCCAGACCTACTATATTAGACTTTTGGGAGGGGGAGAGGAGCTAAAGCCAGCGCACATTTATGTACTGTTAGCAAACTCTTAGTTGATTACAGATTACTCTTACAGGAATAACATAATCTCTTAAGTATCAGATAAAGAAAGATTTTATTAACAAACAATTTGAAATCTCATAAGCCACTTAATTTTACCACAAGTCATAGGATGCTACAATATTTCATTTCTTATAATATACAAATTTATGCCAATTTCTCTTCTTGGTGAACTCCTTAGCTGGTAGCCTTGGTGTGTCAATTAAGCCCTCTAAAAATCTCAATGCTGGAAGAGAGAAAGTCCATGTTACCCATAATTTAATAAGAATCAGATTTGCATCCAACTAAAGAACACTGTAATTCCTGTGTCTTCAAAAGTTCTTAGGGAAGAAGAAACATTTTAGGGAAAATATTTTGATCCAAAGTTTTATAATCAGCTATAAACTAGCTTTCAAGTGTAAAAGCATATATTAGACATATTCAGATATGTAAGGTAAGACATGCTTCCTAGTATTCTTTCTAAAAAAATTACTTCTGTGGTACTGCATAAATATCAAAAAGAAATCCTAAAGTGAGAAAACATTACCAAAGCACGTGGCCATGCAAGGAACTCCTAAGGAACTACCTGAGGAATATAAGAAAATTATACAATTTGTGGTCCTATCTCAGGTTCTTATGCCAGAGGACCCAGATTTTCTCTCATTTCAGGTGCACAGGCTTACGTTCAGAAACTGGGTCTGAAGTTATGAATTTCCACTACAGTGACTCAAGTCACTTTTCCACTCACCAGACCTAGAGTTTTGTTTTGTTTTGTTTGATCATATTCCTCAGGATACACTTTATATGTTTTCTCATATATTTTATTCTTAGGGACACAGTGATTAACACTAGTCACAACCATGGATCCTTCTAGATCAGAAACTGTTTCTTCTATTATAGTAATTGTTCCCATTGTTCCCATCTTCTCTCTGAAGGTTAGATGTTACTATCTGTTCTTTGCCTCTGTGGCGTTCTCTTGTTTCTACTGCAATCAGTGAATTCAGTTCTGTGGCAGCATCTCCCAACTGCCATCCCCAGCCTGCATAGGACAGCTGCCACTGAGCTCCCTGTACCCATGTGTTTCCTAGTGTCTTCAGGAGGGAAGTTTCTGAATCCTCTCCTTGGATTTGGTTGATGGTTGCTGAATATGTTGCACATGATTGATCCACCTCAAGATTCCCATCTCCCTGAGTGTCTGAATTTCCTCCTCTAAAGCATGCCAGGGAAGTTCCAGCATCTCAGGCACACTGAATAGAGGTCGTTATTGAGACAGGGCTTCAGTGAACCAACCGAACTGTCACTGATTGCTACTCAAAATTTATACATTAAAACTAGAATCACAGGAATTCCCTGATGGTCCAGTGGTTAGGACTCCGTGCTCTCACTGTCAAGGGCCCGGGTTGGATCCCTTGTTTGTTGGAGAACTAATAAGATTCCACATGCTGTGCGGCCAAAAAGAAAAAAAAAGCCCAAAAAACTAGAATCACAATGAGAGCACCAATGGCTTAATTCAAACATGTCTAACCTTACGTCCCATCATATTTGACCACCATCGTCAGAAATCATTTATGCCTGTATTCCCCAGATTTTTATTGAAATATATTAGCAAAGTTTTGTGAGCTCTTTAGCATATTCACTCTCTTTTTCCTAAGTGGTATATGTGCCAAATCCTTTCTCCCTCTGGGACATTCTGAGATCTGATTTTTTTATGAACCTGAAAACACTGAGAAGTGGTAGAAAAAGTAAGGAAGGATAAGAGGTCTTCCCCGGGGAACAAACAACTGAAGAAAGGTTTTAATGAAAGGGAGGCAGTTTACTTAGACATGTGAAGAGGCGGCTGCTTCTAGCAAGGGTGGCTTGGAGGGGTTGGGAGAAATGTTTCTCAGGCTTGTCTATGTCTGCCCAAATATTCCCATTCCAAGTCTAAGGACCATATTCATTTCTGACCAGTGCCTATCCTTGTTATGGAAGACTTGGAGAGTCAAGCATTTAAGTAGCTTGTAATTTTGCAAATCACATAATTAAATTTGGGGTTTTATCCTTAGCCATGGTGGCAGGCAGAACAATGACCCCTGAGATGTTCATGACCTCATGGTCAGAACTTGTGAATTTGTTACCTTACATGCCAAATGGACTTTAGAGATGTGACTAAGTTAATAATCTTGAGATGTAGAGATTATTCAGGATTATCCAGACAGACCCACTGTAATCACAAGAGAGTCCTTATAAGTGAAAGAGGGAAGCATGAAAGTCAAGGTCAGAGTCCGAAAGAGAGATCTGAGGTGCTTCTGGCTGGTTATCAAGAAGAATGTGGCCATGTACCAGAAATATAAGTGGTCTCTGGAGGCTAGAAGGCCAGGAAATGTATTTTCCCTAGGGTTTCCAGAAAGAACACAACCCTGATGACACAAATTGACTTTTTTTAAATTGAAGTACAGTTGATATATGACATTATTTTCATTTCAGGTGTATAGCATAGTGATTCAGTATTTTTATAGATTATAAAAAGCTTTATAGACTATTAAAAGTTATTACAAAATAATGGCTATAATTCCCTTTGCTGTAAAATGTATCTTTGTTGCTCTTCTATTTTATGTATAGTAGTTTGTATCTCTTAATCCCATACCCCTATCTTGCCCCTCCCCCTTCCCTCCCCAACTGGTAACCACAGTCTGTTTCTATCTTGCTCTATATATTTGTTTGTTTTATTTTTTACATTCCACATACAAGTGATATCATACGGTATTTGTCTTTTTCTGTCTGACTTATTTCACTGAGCATAATATTCTCTAGGTCCACCCATCTTGCTACAAATGGCAGAATTTCATTCTTTTTTATGGTTGAGTAATATTCCATTGTGCATGTATCTTTTCGAAACAGTATTTTCATTTTTTTCCGGATTCATATCCAGGAGTGGGATTGCTCAATAAAGAGTAGAGAAAGAATCAGAGGCATATGTAGAATAACTAGTATAAAATATAAACATATTATTTAGAATCCTGATAATAATTAATACAAGAATTGAAAACAAACATGGATAAATATGGGGCCACCAAGAGATGTGACTCAAAAGATTACAGGGGCTTGAGAGGAACTGGAACAGGGGAACTTTATGCTTTATTTAACTAATAAGAACCTACTGAATAGCACAGGGAACTCTACTCAATACTCTGTAATGACCTATATGGGAATAGAATCTAAAAAAGAGTGGATATATGTATATGTATAACTGATTCACTTTGCTGTACAGCAGGAACTAACACAACATTGTAAAGCAACTATACTCCAATTAAAAAAGAAAAAAGAAAAATGGGGTTATTCTAAGTGTGCTACTTGAAAGTGATATGCATTTTAATTTTAATTTAATAAAAAAGAAACTGAATTAAAATTAATAAAAATTAATTAAAAAAATAATATCCAGTATTTATTGAAAACTTTAAAAAATTGTTCATAAGTGATACAAATTAAGAAAATACAAAATATAAAGGCAGACTCCAGTACTGTAAAAAAATCTGAAAAACACCAAAAAGCATAGAGAAGGTAAATTAAAATCATATGCAATTCCATTATCTAAAGAAAATCATTATTGACATTTTGATGTATTCTTTCATTATCTCTCACTTCTCTCTTCACTTATGTGTATACATGTATGTATATGTATGATATATTTATATATATCACACATATATAAGGGTAAATGCTGCTTTATGAATTTTTAAACTTAATATATTTATTTAGACTTAAAATATTATTAGAAAATAAATTTTAATGGCTACGTATTGTTCTATATTTGCATACACACATATACATCATATATATGTATACAATATATATTCTCTGTATCATATATATGTATATAGACATACAGATTACTTTAAAAATTTCAATATTATAAATAATAGTGCAATAAATTCTCCTGTACATAAATACCTGTGTATATTTCATTGTTTCCTTTAGGTAAATCCTCACATTTATTTTTCATCTCCAAGTCTCCAATTCCTTGTGATCATTAATCACTGGCTTAAAATAACAGGTGTTTTCCCTTTCTACTGTTTCCCCTGCTCCCACTTCCCAAAGCTGCCTTTTCTATCTGCCCCCACCCCCATGTCCTCCAAGGACCTCAGGGTCAGTGCCTTCTCTGGGCATCTCACCTCGCTGTTCCTCCTGGCCTTTTTCACAGCACTGACCAGGATCCCGCACCTGGTCTGGTCTGGTCTCACGGCCGGTACCAGCCTGGCTTGCCCTGACTGTCCTGTCTCAAATCTTTTCTCAGGAAAATCAATCTCTTTAGAGCTTTTTATACAGCCTCTGTCTTTCAAAGGGGTAAGAAAAAATTTCTGGGCATAGTGCCAGTAAGAGGTCTCACACAGACAAACCAGACGTCCCACCCTCACCTCTTCCCAACCCTCATTTTTCCCTTCCAAATACTTCCTGTTTTTTCTGTAGCTATGAGACGAGAGACAAAACTGTCCCGTTTAATATGTAAGAGCTCCTTCACAATCACATGGCTATTTCCCCTGTAAATACTTTTTTTCACCCCCTTAAATCATTTAATTCTTTCTTGCCATCAGCGTTGAAGTTAAAAATCATACTGGGAAAAAAAACTACTTAGTAGCCAACCCCTAAAAGTTATTCACGGTGGAGCTGATCTTTCAGATGATAAAAAAAAATCGAAGATAGTGGCAATTCTGTTACATTCTAGACCTTGGGTTTCAACCTCATTCACAGTAGTTTTTCAGCAATTTGTATTACTAGTTTTCATATAATCAAGCATGAGAAGAGACATATTGGAATTTCTAGAGTCTGGATAGTTATAATCACCTCCTTGCGTGTTCTATGAATTCTATGGGAGCAGAAAGCTCACTTATATTGATGGATCATCCTCTCTTAAGACCCAGGAAGGCACTGTGTGCACAGAGGTCACCACTGGGGGAGGGAGGGTCTGCCCTCAGCACCTGGGGGCCTTGCCCGGCAGATGGTGCAGTGACCTCTGGAGGAACACAGGGCCAAAGAGCCATTATGGTCTGCAAGGGACAGCTGGGCCGGAACTCTTGAGGACTTTTATTTGCAAATTCCTTAAGACGCACATCCTGCAATAAAATTTACCAATGCCACTGAGGATGTAACCTATTGTATATTTATTTCAAATTTATCACAGGGAGATCAGCTCGGTGCTTTGTGACCACCTAGAGGGGTGAGATAGGGAGGGTGGGAGGGAGACGCAAGAGGGAGGAGATATGGGGATATATGTATATGTATAGCTGATTCACTTTGTTATAAAGCAGGAACTAACACACCATTGTAAAGCAATTATACTCCAATAAAGATGTTAAAAAAATAAAAATAAAGAAAAAAAAATTTATATAAACATTTCTGACCTCATGCTTTTCTGACTCATTGCAACAGCTTTTTTTTTATGTGTGTAGGAATTTGTGTATTTGTTTTTGAATCCTAACAAATGTTAATTTGTTTATCTTTTATATTTCCACTTTCAAAAATGAAATGGAAATTGGCTGTATGAAGGGTACATATCGTTATGGGTTTAGATTAACATATCAATATGAGTGTGTACAATACCAAATGATTAATAAACTGACCAACTCCAGCCACTGTTGAAGCATTCACTAGCTATGTGCTCTGGCTGCTTATTCTTTCATTTTCTGCATTTGCAAAGTTGGAATAATAATAGTCACTTGCCTCATAGGATTGCAGTAATTACTCAAAGAGATAATGCTGTAGAATTCTTAGTTCAGTGGCTGGCACATAGTCATCTGAGAGAAATATTACTATTATTAGTTTTTCATTATTATACTTTCATAATTATATTGTTATTAGACTTGTGCATGTCAATGTGTCGACCAGCATCTCTACCCACACAAGGCTGTATAAACTTTTTTCAGTTATGTGTTTACCTTATTACTTTCCTGATTACCAAGAGTAATAATAATAATATATATTGTTTTTCACTTTATAGAGCATTTTTATATTTTATCTCATCCTCACTACAACAAAGTAAGCCAGATACTATAAGTTCTACATCCCTTTAATAAATAAGTTTAAGTGGTTTACAAAAGTCCTTTCACTTATTTATTCATATATTTTAAGCTTCCATTACTAATATCTTCTGTACTATTTTATGACCTTGCCCAACATTACAAGCAAGGAAGTGGCAACACTAATATTTGAACACTGTTCTTCTGATTCCAAATCTCATACACTCCGTTGCCTGTTGAATGACACTTGGTCATCCCCAAACTTGCCAACCATCTGTATCATGACCATGTGAAGTAATCACAACTCATTTACTAACTTTAGGGTAGATCGCTCATAAACTCTTCCAAACTGGTAAGAACCTAACACTTTTAAAAGATCTCATCAGCTCGGTGCTTTGTGACCACCTAGAGGGGTGGGATAGGGAGGGTGGGAGGGAGGGAGACGCAACAGGGAGGAGATATGGGAACATATGTATATGTATAGCTGATTCACTTTGTTGTAGGGCAGAAGCTAGCACACCATTGTGAAGCAATTGTACTCCAATAAAGATGTTAAAAAAAAAAAAAAAAAGATCTCACAACATGATTTCACAACTTCACTAAGTTCTATGTTTTTATAAAATGACCTAAAATTCTCTCTATGACAAAAAAAAATTGTAATTAGATTAAACTAAGTCCCTCATGCTTTAGTTTGAGTGAATACGTTGCATGCCAGATACAGAGAAAAATAAAGCAGGTAGGATAGAAAAGTCTGGGCTGTGGCTGTGTTGTTATTTTAGACCTGAAGAAAATGAGGGCCAGGGCCATGCAAAAATCTGAGAAAAGAGCACTTCTGGTAGATGGAACAGCAAATGCAAAAGCTCCAAGAATGAAGGACAGCGAGAAAAGCAGTGTGTCAGGAGCAGTATGGGCAGGAGAAAGTTCTAGATCAGTTCAGAGAGCCAAGAGGAAGGAGCAGATTTTGTGGGGTCTTGGGACCATTGGGTGGATTTTGTCTTTCACTCTGAGATGTGAAGACATGGACGATTTGGGGCTGAGGCGTCAGCTTTACAAGGTGAGAGTAAGGGACCGAAAGGGAGCTACTGCCTCGCCAGAGGTGACTTTCCCTACACCTTCACACTTTTGTATAGATCTTATTTCCTAACAATTTTAAAAAACAATTAGAACAAAATTGTTGATGGACTACCAAAAGCTGGCTTTCTTGACCTTTTAGAATAGTTATGGAATCAACTCTTCTGTATCTTACAGACATCCTGGATCTGTAAAACAGCAATCACACTACTTACTAAGTTAATGATTCCCTGACAGCTTAAATATTTTACCCCTTATTGCTGTTTGCTTGGTCTACTGAAATCATTATTAGTAACATATACATATAACTATGGGTGTACACTTAAAAGTAAATATTCATTACTTTTTAAGTTAGTAAATATTCATTTTGTACCATGAATATATGATGATCTCATAGTAGACAGTGAGGTAATTAGAGAAATTATCAAGTAGTGCAAACATCCAATTATAAGCACTTTGAAAGTAAGAATCGTATCTACCTAATCTTATGTTTCTCTATCGACAGGAAAGCTCTTTGTATGAGAGGTCCTTTCAAAATAGTTATGAAAGTGTTTTCATTAATGTGCTGATAAAATCTGATAATGATCATAATTATGATTTAGTTCTGTATTGGGTGTCTTCCCAGTTCACCACGATTTGACTTTTCCCCAAAACTACCTCTGATACGGACAGGCACTGTATCCCACATCACACTGCCCCATTATGTTTGGGCAGAACATGACCTTGGCCTCTCTTTAAAAATAATTGGGCCAGGAGAAAGTACCAAACAGCTAACAATAGTCTCTCCCTTGGTCTTAGAATTAAGACCAAGTCTGGACCTATTACATGGAAGATTATGATCCACTAACCCTCCAGATGACAGAAGCAAAGGAAGTTAATTTGCTTGGGGTGAAAACAGTTAAGCAGATGTCATATAGCAGGTATGCAGGGGGAATGAAGAGTTTGAAAACTATCATTTTCTGTTTCTAGAAACTTTGGAGGCATTGACTTATTCCAAGAGAATTTTCATGTCCTTATATTGAATTATCACTTTCTACCTAAAATAGCCATGATTGTTTTCTGTCGCTTATCCTAGTTAAGATAACTTTCTATTCTTCTGATAACCCATTTCAACGTTATTAGGTCTAAAATACTGATTTAATGACAGATACAGCACACAGGATTAAACCAAACTTTACCAAAAGTCAAATAGGTTTGATTTGTTACTCCTTTTATTTAAGAGGCAATTTCAAATGTATGAATGGGCAATTAATTACAAAACTCTACTGATGATTTACAAAGCCAGCTTGGTTATTGCCTAATACTTTGTCCTTATCTTTATAGAGATTGGTTTTTTTAAAATAAATAATCTGATCTTATGAAAAGCATTTCAAATACCATGCATTTCTATGTAATAG
Source organism: Balaenoptera musculus (assembly GCF_009873245.2). Lineage (NCBI taxonomy): Eukaryota > Metazoa > Chordata > Mammalia > Artiodactyla > Balaenopteridae > Balaenoptera > Balaenoptera musculus. Next base: position 53,688,524 of record NC_045802.1, read on the forward strand.
TCATCTTATTTAAATGTTAATAAAATCTGTTTGCATGTAGATTAAAAAAAATCAAAACATGAAAATATCAAAATGTCAATTTATAATACAGTGTTACAAGTGGATTAAAGTATAAAATGAAGTCATAATACACCAAGGCTTTTTTACTAGTTTATGAAATCTTCAGTTTAGTGAAGCTTAAATCAAGACCTAAAAATATTTGGAATTGTAACTAAGTTACAAACAAATAAATGGTCTACTCCCAGAGATCAGGAGGCTAATTGGAATTACTGACTCTCCACGGACAGTGATTCTGCACACATCCATCCTGTAGTTACAGGGCTGCAAACAGTTTCTGTGTAAGTTTTTGTCTAGACTTATAAAAACTTTCAATAGAGCCATGGAGACATTCATTTGCTTCCTGTCTCACGGAAAAGGTTGTAGAACCCAAGTCATGCTGCCTGTTATAGGGTGATTTCTGAGTTTGTGGCCTTTCTTTTAGTGCTTCATGTGAATCAAAGAAAGAAAACCAGGAACTATTACTATTAATAATACAGTGGAAGAATTGTCTAGAAAACTTGCGTTGAGCAAGATTTTTACCAACTATGAAAGTAAGCAAAGTAATTATTTTATCATAAGAAATATCCTTATGGAGCACAGAGAGAATTTGGTATTTATTTATTCATTTTGTGCTAGTACCTTCATAACTATACGAAGTAAAATTTCCATTGCAATAATATTGAAAACATTCCAATGAGTCTGTCAGTCAACTCAAAATATCTATCCTCTATAATATTATTATAACTTTTTCTGTGATATATTTTAAGTTAGTATATTTTCAAGTTAAGATAACATTTATACCATTGAAAAACTTACAGACACAAGGAAATTATTTCTATATCTTGGAAGAGTTTTCACTTTATCTGTTGGACTTAATGTTTTTACTTTGCCAGAATAGTTACAATAGTTATAAAATATTCGAGTCTTAATAGTTACTAGGATGAGTTAATATGCCAATTTAAAATGCCCAGATGGATGGAAATCAGAGTTTAGAAAAGTTGGCTTTGCTGCTTCTTTGATCTCCAATCAAAACAATGTTGGGAGTGAGGATATAACAGAGGTTACAGAAGAACTCCTTAAACAGGCCTATGTATAAGGAATGAAAACATAAGAATCTGTTTCAAAAGGAGAAAAACTGTGAAAGTTTAAGAAGAATTTTCAGGTTAAGAACAAGGGCAGGTACAGAATCAGAAAATAAAATTTTTAAATTAGGAAAGAAAAATAGTACAGTATGCTATGTAAAACTGAAAACACTTAGCTCATAAAACAAACCTGTGTAGGGCTGACTAAACTAAGTAGAGCCAGGAATGCTGAAAGCACAGTTCAGATATATTAACTAATACAAAGTAGAAAAATGTTTATCAGATGTATGATATAGATTATCTAAAAACGTGACTCAAAACAGAACTGCCATCCTTCAAAGGTTGGTCTAAACACCATCTCCATCCAGAAGCTTTTCCTGAGCTCATCTGGATTTAATCTTTTTCTTCCTAGTGGTTTATCCTAACTTTGGTATGACAATTATTACTTTTTATCATGGCCCACCTCCTACACTGGACTGTCTCATTTTTTTAAGTACTCTCCATAGCACCCAGAACTGTGCCTCTTATCATGGAAGCATCTAAGTACTTATATAATTGAAAAAAAAATACACTGAAATTTATTTGGTACATACTATTACTATAAGTTAGATGGTAAAAATTCTTGCTAGAACGTTCCTTTTCATTTAGAAGCACAAATTTTAAAGGTATTTTGCAAAAATTTTTTTCAGGTTCTTTTTTTTTTATATTTATAGTGAGCAATAAAATGTTTCATCAATAAATTCTACTTTATCATTATGGCCTTAATATTTTAGCCAAATACATAATGAATGGTATCAATATAAAATACTTTCATACACTGACCACTGATAAATATAAGTCAAAATACACCTGGATAAAATTATGAAAACAAAACACACTTATTATTGATGTCTAGATATACCTTGTGGACAATGTACACCAGAATCACTTCCCAGGAGGTCTCATTAGGTGACATTTGTCAGCTTAATGAAGTTATAAAGGTCCAGGGTATGGCTGTCAGCTCTGAAGCCTCCAGCACAGGTGAAAGATACATTTTTCACCATACTATACCATGAACTAAGGACTCAAGAGTGATGTATAATATAGAATTCTAATAAATTAATTTTCAATAATAAGTTGCAGCCATGTCAACTTGCTTGGATGGGCCTTCCCAATCTCAATTTCTCTGACTGTCCCTTTAATAGAAAACATGTTTGTTATCTTTTTAGAATCCCAATATTCCAAGAAAAAAAAAAGAAGAATCCCAATATTCCATTGGCTAACATTAAACATACAAAGTCACAGCATATGCCCATGAGTGGTCATCCTGCCTTCTTATTATCTGAGGCTTATTGGCTTCTCATAAAATCTTCCATAACAATGAAGATTATGAGATAAACAGAGTGTAGGAAAAGTCAAACTCATAGAAACAGACAGTAGAGAAGCGGTTGCCAGGGGCTGGGGGGTGGGGGAAATAGGGAGTGATGGGCAAAAAGATATAAACTTTCAGTTATAAGATGAATAAATTCTGAGGATCCAATGTATAACATGGTGACTATAGTTGATAACACTGTATTGCATAACTGAAATTTGCTAAGACATAGAACTTGAACCCAAAAGATAAATATGTGAGGTGATAAAAGTGTTAATTAACTTCACTGTGGGAATTCTTTCACAATGTATATGTATGTATATCAGATCATCATATTGTGCACTTTAAATATCTTGCACCTGTAGCAATTTCCATCCCGGAATTATTAGAAAAGGAGAACAAAGAAAGAAGAGGTGTGAAGAGTGGGGAGGGAAGATATGAAGTAAAAAGAAAGAAATCCAAGACTGGATATATCCCCTTCCTCATTGTCTTCCTCTGTCCATCTATTTTCAGTACCCTATCACAATATATTTACATAGTTATTTGGATTGTGTATTTCTAGAATAGATGCAGAATTTATATTGTATAAACTTTCCCTGGTGAAAGTTGATGCATGGCCTATTTTCTTCAAGCAAAAGAACTATTGAAGATTTCCAAGGGGAGCTTGGCCACTCAGAAATGAATGAAACGTCTTACTTTCTTAGGCAAAAATCCATCCCAGCCTTCAGCATATGTGAGTACAAACCCCACCACATTTATAGAGATATCCTTGGTTTAGTGAACGTGATGGAGGAGGCACAGATTGGAATGGCGGTTGCCAGGGGCTTGGGGGAGGGGTAAGGGGAGGGAGTAGTCAAAGGGTACAAAGTTTCAGTTATACAAGATGAGGTCTACTGTACAGCATGGTGACTATAGTAAACAACATTGTATACTTGAAAATTTGCTAAGAGGCTAAATCTTACATTAAGTGTTCTTATCACCCCCCCAAAGTGATAATAATAAATAAAGATGGCAGGAGGAAATTTCTGGAGGTAATGGATATGTTTATGACATACACTGTGGTGATGGTTTCACAGGCGTATGTTAATCTCCAAACCAATCAAGCTGTATACATTAAACATGTACAACTTTTTGTATGTCAGTTATACCGCCATAAAGTGAGTAAATGTTTTAAAAATATAGGAATGATTCCAAACTCAAATCTCTAAGTTTGGAAATAAGTCTTGTTCAAGACAAGCAGAGACCCACCAGGTATTCCTGAGACTCTGCAGGATGCAGGAATGTGTACCCAGAACTCACATGTGAGAGCCATTACTCTGAGGGCACAGGTGAGGTCATGCTTCTCCAGATAGGAAAGGCGTCCCCTATGTGTAGATGTTCTCTGCAGCCCTGCAGTCCCTCAGCCGTGTCCCATGCCCTTGCCACTCCCTGCTCTGTTATCCTTTGTTGCTCAGGCTTCTGGTCTCAGACCCTCAACAGCTTCAGTTCGCAATCTTGGACGTTCCCAAGAGAAGATTTGGGCGTGGTGGAGAGGGTTATGAGTAGGGGAGAGGTTTGAGAAGACAAAATTTGAGAATCAGATTTGGCAATGTTCAGGATGTAATTGTTTTAGATTTCATTAATCTTATTTATTTACATATGTTTTTAGCTCAACACCACTCGTCCTTCCTATAACAATCTCCAGATGACATCCTCTGACAGAGTTGGTGGCCTCTGCAAACACAGCCAAATCGGTAAAATCTGAAGCCACATTATTTATTAATGACCTAATCTTCAAAAAGGCAGTGCAATTCACTAAAGAGGATTTTTGGTGGGAGATGCTATAAATGGGATGCTGAATCAGGTACTGTGACAGGAGACATTTAGTCATTCACAGTGACCATTTTGATTTTTCTAATGCACTCCTTGAATTGAAAAGTAGAAAAAAATGAACTTAATGTAATACATGCTTCAAACTGCTCATATCGGAGTTGGGAACTGTGTTAACACTTAACAACAAGTTCACAAATTGATTGACCTGCTTATGCTATTTCATATGCAGTGTATGTAAAGATCATATAAAATACAACCTTAGACATATGTATGTGTGTGAGGGGGGAATATATATTTTTTTAAAGGGTTAAAGCTGTTCTGAAATCTGCCAAAGTAGAATAGGCTGTTGTCTAAGTTGAGACAACACTAAGTATCAATACTTGATAAAGAGACTCATTCAACTTGTGTAAACAAATATTGGAGCATATTCTATATGTGGTTAAGGTTTATGAATTGAAACTAAAGTATAATTTTCTTTTTTTTTTAATTTAATTTAATTTTTTTTTTATACAGCAGGTCCTTATTAGTCATCAATTTGATACACATCAGTGTATACATGTCAATCCCAATTGCCCAATTCATCACACTACTAAAGTATAATTTTCAATTTTCATCCATGATTTTGAAATGAGGTAGGGTAAACAAGACCAGCTAAATATTCTACTGCATCTATATCTTATAAACATGTAGTCTATATTGAAGACATAGTTTATACAAAATTATGTTAAAATAAAATATTAATATTCTGTTACTACCTAATTTCACATTTATATTTTAGCCTTCTACTTCCAGTCTTCAATTCCCCATTCATTAAAATTTTGGAGAAAAATAAAGAAAGAATGTATTTGTTCAGATGCATTGCATGTATTACCTGAATAAATTCTCACAGGGACCCTGATAGAAAAGTAATTATCCCTAATTTTTCCATGTGAGAAAACGGAGGCACAAGAAGAAGAAGAAATAGACTTATTCATATTACTAACAGGTTTAAGATTTGGAAGTAGAAAGCAGCTCGACATGACTCTGACAATGGTGATTTTTTTTTTTTTTTAGACTTGCCACACTCGGCTCGTGGAATCATAGTTCCCAGACCAAAGGATTGAACCCTTGGGCCCACGGCAGTGAAAGCGCCAAGTCCTAACCACTGGACCACCAGGGAATTCCCAATCGTGATTTTTTTTCTGTTGGTACAATTTTATTTTGAAAACCTCTAGTCAAAATTTATTCCCTTGATCGAAAAAAATCTGATGACTCTCAATTCCACATTCCTAGAAAGTTGCAATTCCTTAGCATGGCATTCAATAGTCTCCTCAATCCAGTTCACTCCATGTTTTTCTACTTAAGTCTCCCAACTTTTCTTCACTTGTTTTATTATCAATTCAGTATGGATCACTTGACATTTGCTTAAAAGGCCCAGTTGTTTTCTTTCTCTTGTTTAATGTCACGCTATTCATTCTTACTTTTCTCTACTTATATTTGTTGAAGTCCTATATATCATCCAAATCTTAGGATAAATGTCACCTCTTCCACAAAGCCTCTTTCCATCTTTCTTAGCCAAGTCCTCATAAACCATCACTTACACCTCTGGTTTGGAACGTGGGCAATCTGACCCTATAGCTATAGTTATTTGTGCATCTGTCTTAGCTCCTTTATCAGACTCTTAAAGGGAAGAAACCCTTCTATATATTTTCCACAGTGCCTGGAATAGTTCTTGGTACATTCTAGAGATCAATAATCATCCCTAGAATGAGTGAATTAAAGTGACAGGCAACTGAAGAGTTAGATTTTATGCTTTATTAAGTGAGGTCCTTTTGTTGTAGATTTTCATAGAACTTTTCAAAACTGATAAAATGAAACTTGCTCACAATAGAATCTCCGAATGTTATCCCCAGGATAGGTTCTGGAATAGTAATATAGAAAACCTTCTTGTAAACCCATGAAAAGCATTCCAAAATGTCAAAGATCCTTGGTTTAAAAACAATGATGATGACATTAATACGGAAAACACATGCGGTAATTAAGGATATATATGCATGTGTGCATGCACTGTGTTCGTTTTTTTTATTGGCTTGATATACCTACTTCAAAGAATAGAATGTATTTGTGACACAGAATGTGAAGATAATTTGTCGGTAACACATGCATTGCTGCAAGTTATAACAATAAAAAAAAAACATTATAAATTAAAGCACCCATGGGTCATTCAACTCAGCTGGCAATACACCTGAATAAAAAGGGAGAGCTAGACTTAATCTCCAAGCCTGTCATTTATTTCTTTCACACAAAAAGTATGGGACACAGGTGGCCAGAAGTCAAAGATCATACTCTGCCTGAATGCTTCATAAGGCACGGTACAAATGTATGGGACCTGCTGGGTGAAATCACAAAGTCACTAGAATGGGGTACAATTTTAGTGACCCAGGTCAAAGGCCATACTGCTTTCGGTGTTTTACAAATGTTTGACAGATTAAATACCCACCTCCTAGGGATAACAAATAGGCCATGGAGCTAAAAGTATTCATAAGCATTAAAGCTTCATTCAGAATTCTCCTTATGAAGGATGCAGGTCACAAGGATTAGTAATATGGTTACAAAAATTTTTTCCCGTTGCTGAAAAATTGTACTCTGGACAATATCCCTGAGTGTAATTGCAGGTCACCCAATATGAAGACTAGAAAAATAAAAAAGAAAAGAGTAAAAAAAAGCAGCAGTTATACCCAGACATGTCCTTCTCTGAAATGCAGCATTACCTTTTTAGGATTCTTTCATATTTTGCCAAATATTTTTTTTCTTGGATACAGTGTTATATTATCACTAATCTGTGTAAATTATTTTGCTGATATTCAGCACTTTTTATAGTTCACTATCTCTAGAAAGTTGATCTGATACAAGGATATGCTTGACAAATAATCCATGGATGTTATAAGGACAATAACGTATGGTATTGTGTGGAAAAGTGCTTTATACATTTTGTAAAATGCTCTGAAATTAGGCAGTATTATGATTTAACACAGTATCTCTTTATTCTTACTTGAACTCTTGTGATAGTATGCTCACAAAGTTAGTGTTGTTGTATGCCTCTCCCTCTTTTGCTGTTCTTTTACAATTTGAAAAGAATAATTTAGTTTTCTTGGTGGCTTTATGTAAACCAATGGTTTAAGTTACTGTAAGTCAGAATCACCCGGAGGGATTGTTACAACACAGATTACTGGGTCCTACCCCAGAATTAAATTTTTTTTTAAATTTAAAAATTGTTTTCAGCTTTATTAAGGTATAATTGACAAAAACTGTGTATATGTAAGGTGTATTCATTACCTCACTTAGTTACCTTCTTTTTTTCTCCTTTTCATTCCTCCATCCCCCTCCCTTCTGGCAACCACCTGTTTGTTCTCTGTATCTATGAGTCTGCTTCTATTTGTTTGTTCATTTGTTTTGTTTTCTTTTAGATTCCACAGAACTTTTTATTCAGTAGTGGGGTCCAAGAACTGGCATTTCTAACAGATGCCCCAAAAATGCAGATGCTGCTGGTGCAAAGATCACACTTAGGATCCACTGATCTAAACAACATGCCGTTATAACAACATTGTTTTCTTTAACAGTGACCCTTAGGCGATCTGAAAACTATTTTAAAAGAATTTTTATTAATTTTCCTGAATCCTGCGAAATTTGCTATCAAGATCATTGTTACTGTTCTTTGATATCCGAGGTAATGCTGATTATGTTTGTGCTGGTAAGACTATGACTGAAAACTCAAGTCATTCATTTCCTAAATTAAACAATGGTTGTCTGCTTGTACTCTTACAGATTAATTATTGTTTCCAGGATTTTCTACATGTAACTTCTTTTTCATCAGAAGTGGTAAGAGCCACCTCTGCCTCTAATACCTTCATTTTATATTGGTTATTGTCAGCTTTTTTTTCCCCCAGAAGGCAATGCCTTTGTCACATAGACTTTATATCTATTTACAGTAATCCCAGGTTACTCTAGTTTTAACACATAGTATGAAAAGTCTTAGAGAAACAGTGCCAAAATCTTTCATATTCACTTTAGCAGAGGTGAGATGTTTTGAGTCTATTGTCAATATCAGACTTTCAATTCCAGAACTTATTCATGTTGTTCTAGACAAAGAGATTTGCAGAAAGAAGATGGGGACCTAGGGATACAGGATTTGAACAAACCACTTAGCCCTTAGCATCACATCAAAACGCTGCAGTGGGTATTGCTATTGGTTTGCTAGTGTAGAATTTTATCCTTTAATCTCCCTCTAATCATGTAGTTTTCTTTGAGGCGATTTCTCTATTGATTTTTTTTTAGATCAAGAGATAGAGGAACATAAGTAATAGTCTTGGTTCCCATTATTTTCTAACTGATAGTAATTAGTTCTAATTCTAATTCTCAGGATACTTTATTGTCGATGCTAAGTTTTAGTTATTAGCTATTATTTCAATAATCATTTAAATAATTATTCATGCATTGGATACTAATGTGAAACTTCTTTAAGATTTCTATTTATGCACACACGCAAATACCACACACAGGGTTTTCAGTCTTAAAAAAAGAAATAGGAAAGGATTAGTAGCAGGCAAGTAAAGGGATATGGTCAATGTAAAAACACATGCTAATAATACATTGTGCTTCACTTTGCTATTTAACAACCTCTTGGAAACACAGATGTGACATCTGTTTTTAGATTTTCAAACTGATTTTTATTTTTAGCCTAATTATATACATATATTATATATATGCATGTATTATATGTATAAACATATAATGTACACATATATTGTGTGTGTGTGTGTGTGTGTCCCCAAGGGGTGGAGATAACAGAGACAATACAGAGAAAGCATTATGTAGGGCAAAGGTGTAAGTATGAGAAGTTATAAGAGCAAAACAAACAATGGCAAAAACATTTAGGTTTGTTCTTTTGCTTATTTTCTCCTGAAAATCCGACTAATTCTACAGAAGGATACGCTCACAGGGTATATAGCTTAGTTTCACTTTCCTCCTCTCATTCAGGATCCCATCCAGTCTACCAAAAATTGTAGGAAAAGTCCTGCTATAATTTATAACAGACTGTAAAAGAATCAACTGACATTTCTTTAAAATTAAAAATAATTTTTCCAAAAATCTTTTAACTTCATCTTCACCACTACCAGGACTGCGAATTTATTTATTAATTTCCTCCCGCAAATGATTTCTATTTTAAACTTAGTGTATTGGGAAAGTTCTCTTTCTAAGTGAAGCAATTCAAGACATAAGTGAGCAGGGAGAGGAAAATGGTAGTTATGCACAAAGATGTGTGTGTGTGTGTGTGTGTGTGTGTGTGTGTGTGTGTGTGTCTGAGTGAGCGTGTAGTGAATCCCTTTGAGAGCAAATCAGGAAAGGATTGCTTGTGAGAGAACCTCAGGCTCATGGTAAGCCCCACCCTGAAAACATACGATTATTTTTTATAAATAATATGTATTGATGTTTACATATTGATGCTTAACTCTAATATGCCCCGTGGTTCATATGATGGTTTATTTCCTTAATGCTTCTTGGGTCTCTTCCTCCATTAGACTATAAAGCCTGATTTCTTTTCTTTGGAAAAATCATCAAATCCAGTATATAGGATCTAGGTAACAAATTTTGACCAACTGAATTATTGTCCCATTTCAATCTAACAATTGTATTCTCTAAAGGGGTTGTAAATAGAGTTTGATATCAGATATCTAGATGCCATCAGCCCCCAAAATAGGTATAAGGAATAATGTTAATAAATGGAACATTTGGCTGTATTCATGCCATGGAATTTCTCTCTTGCTTCACCCACCTCTGGCTTCCAGACATCTAAGCGGATGGAGTACTTTTTCTAAGTTTGAAAGTTAATATTAAAACTGATTTAAAAATACAGTAATGGTTTTTCAGGTTAAATATTTCTCAGACAAAGTAGGAAATCATTTTTATCCAACACATGACTCGATATAGTATTTTCTAACAAGGAATTTTCCTGTGAACGAGTAAAAGAGATTGGAATTCGTTGCCTTTCACAAATCAGCTCTCCAAACATGGAATTCTATTTTTCAAAATTAAGCCAAGAAAATAAAATCTACCAAAAAGGAGGCATATTGATTATTGTTGTTCCTATGTAATATTCTGAAATATTGCTCACTGAGGTTTGAATACCTAACTCTGTAGTTACCTTTTCTCTTTTTTTCTATTTTATGGGTTGCAGTGAAAGAACACATGCTTTGAACAGTTGAGAAAAACTAAGGATTACAGTGACACCAAGCAAGGGCCAAGATGTGGGCAAAACTTTGTGCTAACCTGCCCTGCAGTTGCCTATTTCCAGGTGATTTATATCCTAAATGCATTTAAGAAAGCCAGTTCTCTCCTGTTGCTTGTCAGAAAAGCAAGATCTAGTTTATTTCAGGAAGATATGAGTTTATAATACTTATGTTTTTTACCTATAACATAAAGCCAACGATATTGTCTACTTACAAAATATGAAAATAACCTGGAGTTAGATAGATATACCGAAAAAGGGAAGGAATTTGCACTTGAGCTGTAGTGAGACATTCAGGTACAGAAGCAGAAACAAGATCAAGGCGGAGAGAACCTGCCTTTGGTAGAACAGTCGACATCAGCAAATCCCTGGTTTGGGCAGCAGGAAAATTTCTCAGCGAAGTGAAGACGCCTTAAATCCTGATTTAATCCTCTACTTTGTTCTTCTCATGTGTTATGGTTCTACAGGTTTGGGTTTCTGTGAGACCTGGTTCCATGTTGGTGATTCCTGTTTTCCTTCTATCCATGCCAGTTCTGATGCAAAATCATCCATTACTTGAAGAAACATAATGGAGACTCTTCTTTGCAACCATAACTTTGGCAGCATTCATTGATTTTGTCACTAGTGGTTGCTGTGAAAAAGGTGTCAGTACTTAAGTTCACGTGGTGGAATATACTAATTGCTTAGTGTACCAATGACAAATCCAGATCTTTAAAAAAATTCTAGATGAATACACTTTAAATTGTGTTCAAATTTAAAGTAAAATAATTACTGACTACAACATTGGATCAGTCCTACGAGTATTCTCCTATGGGTCTACAGGAACTTTTCAGAGCCTGATTGAAATATCTTTTGTTAAAGATTAAATTGTTTACACTGACTGCGATGAGCTGGATTATTGTAAGTGAGCAAAAAATAAACCACAAAGAAAGTAGAAGACCGTTAAGGGGAAGGGGAAGGGGAAAGGGCAAAGTGGAAAGGGGAAAGATTAAAGAGGGTAGTTACTGCATGGGGCATGTAAACCCAGAGTAGGGTGACTTAAGCCCCGAGAGCGTGGCTGAACCACGCTAACTTCAAGGTCCCATTCTCTTCTGTCTCAGTCTCAGTGCCACAGCTCCTTGATGTAAGTCTATCGAGCTCCTGAGCACAGCAGGGAGGCAACAGTACGAATTCTTCAAGTCAGAAGGGAGTATGGTTCTTGAATTTAGATTTATTCTTTGAGTCTTTTCATCCAACAAAAGCTGCCCGGCAGAGCAGTTAAGAGCATGGGCTTTGGGCCTCTGCTTGAATGGGTCCACCGGCTCTGCCAGGTAGTGACTGTGTGACTTTGAGACTGTGACTTCAGGTCCATATCAAAAAACCTGTAGCCAGGAAAGGAGCCTGCTTTGTAGAGTTACATAGGGATCAAGAGAGGTAAACATAAATGTAAAGTATCTGATACATAGTAAGCACATAAAGTGGCAACTTACAGTATTAGGAGGGAAAGATATTCTGTCTATCTATCTATCAATCATCTATTTATCATTTGTCTACTTTCTACATTGTTACAAAAGGCATTCAATGTGGATAAAGAGATTCTAGCAAAATGTAAAATAGATAGCTAGTGGGAAGCAGCTGCATAGCACAGGGAGATCAGCTCGGCGCTTTGTGACCGCCTGGGGGGGTGGGATGGGGAGGGTGGGAGGGAGGGAGATGCGGGAGGGAGGAGATATGGGAACGTGTGTATATGTGTAGCTGATTCACTTTGTTATAAAGTGGTGAACACACCACTGTGAAGCAATTATACTTCAATAAAGATGTTTAAAAAAAAAAAAAAGAGATTCTAGCAAAAGAAAACATGTATGTCTTACTGGGAGTTACCAGGGTCATCAGGAATTTTGGGCAGCCACCTGGATTTGATGTTACCTGTCCTGTACTTTGCCCTAAAACGGGTCTCTGCATGTCTTGCTGTGAAGGCCACTCAGGAATAGGAACGTGTCTTCATGAACTGAGTAAATTACGGTTTCCTCTCCCTGTGTGAAGCCTGTAGTTTTCTCCTCAGTGGAGTGGAATATGTTTATTGAGTACCATCACCTGGATCTGTAAGATTGTCTCTTTAGGTCTGCACTCATCATTACCGTTTTGAGGAGGGCTGATACGGCCTACGATACTAAGGGAGGAAAGTAAAGTCAGAAAATACAAAAGCATCCACATTAAAGTGTAGCTTAAGAAAGATACAAGCCCAATAAACTTTGAAGTTAGTGAGAGGTGGGCAGATGACTCTGGGGTGGTGATGAACTGCAATCCCACTCAGGTGCTGTGCAATTGTTTCTAGGTGGATGACTTTAGATATTGTGAGAGGACATAAAATACTAAAAGAAGAAGCAAAATTTTAAAAGAGCTTTAGGGGTTGTGATGAACTCTGTTATTTTTGAGCGTTTTCCCTTGGTTTGCATATTATTAGCAACCCGAGGTGAATGGATGTGCCTCAGAACCACTAAACACTATAAATCATCATCCGAGGCAGTCGTAACAGTCATTACCAATGCCTGTGTTCCACACTAAAATGTCTTTTTGTGCTTACTCTCTCTTCTTCCTTTGCATTCCACTGATCATCAATCACAGAAGCAGCTTGGCCATTTCTCTCTGTCTTGCCTCAGTGAACTCCGACTTTCCTTGACCGTTAACCCCTAACTGGAATGCACAAGGCCTGGACGCCTCTGTGGGCCCCGATTCACCTCTCCCAATGAGCCTCCCTTCCTGGCACTGAACTGCAACGCAATATTTTCCATCTGTTGAATGAAGAGCATGACACAGGCAGCTGGATATGGTTTTGGAGCCCAGGGCAAACCAACGATGCACAACTCACTTTTATTCCACAAGCCTGTGGGAGCCCAAAGAGATAAGAGGTCTTTCTGCTAGGCTGAACACAGAGCCTGGCATTCAGAAACAAACACTCCTTCCTGAAATACCTCAATATGTTTTTTATTCAAGCCAGAAACATTGTGGGTTGGAATAATCTAAGGATGAATCTAATCTGAAGTTATCTTGAAACGTGTGAGTAAGCTTCTCGTTCATACACCAGCTGTTTTCTTTCCGTTGAATGTTTACTGGATGGGGAATCAGCCAGTGTTTCTTACGCAGTAGCGGGGAAATTTTGTCTGCTCCAAGAGAAACTACAAGGCCTTTCCAAGGAGTAGAGAGGAAGAATGGTTCATCATGGGTTCAGACAAATTTGGGGGTGGGGGGGCTCTGATAAAATCACATCCTCAAATTAGGAAATACATTTCTTCATAAAGCATTCTAAGAAATGTTTTATCCATGACTGCTAGCTCTCCTTATCAGAATATTTGAGACAAAATTGTTAAAATAGCATTGCTAAGGGTATAAAAATAATTTTCCCAAACATTTAAAAATATATTATAGGATTTGTAATAAATGTTGATATATATATACTTTCTTAATTTACACATTTGAGGAGAAAAATGACTTGTTAGGTATTCTTAATAGGATCATTGGCTTTAAAAATCAAAATGGGGAGAAATCATCTTGGTAAAGGGAAAAATGTTATGTAATGATATTTACTTGTTCAAAACATGTCAATTGCTCTTCAAGAATTGAATTATATCCTGGCATGGTTTTCAAGACTCTTCATGACTACACCCAAATTCACTCCAGTCAAACAGTACCGCTTACTCATATTAAAACATCCAAATATTCTGACACTTTTTCCTATGTTCTCTGTGTCTGAAATTCCCTTTTCCATCCATTTTGCATATTAAAATTCAACCTACAGAGGACACTCTTATTAGTTAATCTTTCTAAATCTTCCTTATTTCATTAATATCCTTCCCTCTGGAAATAATCACATTTTAACTATTTTGTGCTGTGAATGGCATTCTTATCTCTTCTTTTTGACAATTCTGTTTGCAACTACATGACAGCTACATTTTATTGCACCTACACTGCCTTTAGACTCTGCACTAGGTGTAATACATATGTTCCCTCATACTATCTCTACAGCAAGTTTTTGAGGTTAATATTATTATCTTCATTTACAAATAGGAAAACAGAATTCAAAAAAGGCTGAGACACTTGCTCAAGGTCAGCCAATGCTATGTGGTCAAAGTGGAATTTAAACCTGAATGTGCCTGATTAAAAAAGCCTAATTCTTGGGAGGCAGAAGACCTAAGTAGACATTTCTCAGAAGAAGACATACAGATGGCCAACAGGCACATGAAAAGATGCTCAACATAGCTAATTATGAGAGAAATGCAAATCAAAACTACAATGAGGTACCACCTCACACTGGTCATCATTAAAAAGTCTACAAATAATAAATGCTGGAGAGGGTGTGGAGAAAAGGGAGCCTGGCTACACTGGGAATGTAAATGGGTGCAGCCACTATGGTGGGAATGTAAATTGGTGCAGCCACTATGGTGGGAATGTAAATTGGTGCAGCCACTATGGTGGGAATGTAAATTGGTGCAGCCACTATGAAAAACATTATGGAGTTTCCTTAAAAAACTAAAAATAAGAGTTGCCATATGATTCTGCAATCCCACTCCTTGGCATATATCCAGAGGAATCTATAATTCGAAAAGATACATGCACCCCCAATGTTCACAGCAGCACTATTTACAATAGCCAAGACATGCAAGCAACCTAAATGTTCATCAACTGATGAATGGATAAAGAAGATGTGGTACAAATATACAATGGAATATTATTCAGCCATAAAAGAGAATGAAATAATGCCATTTGCAGCAACATGGATGGACCTAGAGATCATGACACTAAGTGAAGTAAGTCAGAAAGAGAATGACAAATACCATATGATATCACTTATATGTGGAACCTAAAATATGGCACAAATGAACTTATTTATGAAACAGAAACAGACTTACATACATAGAAAACAAACTTATGGTTACCAAAGGGGAAAGGGAGGGGGGGAGGGATAAATTAGGAGTTTGGGATCAGCAGATATAAACTACTATATATAAAATAGATAAGCAACAAGGCCCTACTGTATAGCACAAGGAACTATATTCAATATCTTGTAATAAACTATAATGGAAAAGAATATGAAAAATAATATATATATGTATAACTGAATCACTGTGCAGTACACCAGAAACTAACACAACATTGTAAATCAACTATACTTCAAAAAAATAAATAAAAAAGCCCAATTTTCTTTTTCTCTGTTCTAGTTTTGTGGGCGTTTTTGTGGACATGCACCAACTGCTGGGTCTGATCTTAATCTCTCTAGGTTCCAGTGCATCTCATTTGGTACTGATAACTGCCAATGAATTTTATCAGACTACATCTAATCCACAAAAACTTGGTCAAGTTTATAGAAAACTGGAATATAAAACTGCCATTGGTTTTGTTTAGATATTTGTCTCAGATTCCACAATTGTTACATATGAAATAATTCCAATATATACACACAAAGTACTCAGCCATGTAAGGTTTATGTGTGCATGTATAAGTGTGTGGTATAATCACCCACTGATTTTCAGATAAAAGACAATTTATTCTTTTAATACTTGTCACTCTGTTTCTCTCATTTATTTAATTCTTTATGCTAATTTTGGTAGTTAAAAAGAATCTGAATTTTCACCTGTTAAATGACCTTTATTTTGTTAATATTTGGTTAGGAAAAGGCATTTGCTTATTATTTTTTTCTCATTCTTAGAATTTTTCATGAATTGTTTCATAAAATTTAGGTGAGATTTATTTGCAATAAGCATTGAGCCATGTTCCTTGTAAACAAATAAGACCAAGGTCTTTGAGAACCTAAATGTACTAATGAAGAATATTGGGGGAAAATAACTTGCCAACCATAATCTTGGAACCAAAGAAATGTTACAAAATTTTCTCTATTCAAAGTTTATAACAGAACCTGTTGCCTCCCAGGCCATAAACAGTTATGATTATGGTTACATACTCACTTAATACATTTATTTGTCCTTTTAAAGTTTGATTAACAAAAATGTACCTTTACCAATTTCAGTGTGTGTGTGTGTGTGTGTGTGTGTGTGTGTGTGTGTGTGTAAGAAGGAAAGGTATTGAATTAATTGGTGAAAAATTCACAATATTTTGGTTCTTTCCCACTTCAAAATGTCACCAAATTTACATAGACCATCAAAGTTTAGTATCCTTCCAAGTATAAATTTTGGACAGTGTCACTTGATAATAAAATACTTATGTATAAGATGCAGTCTACCATTAAAAAACCTGTAGTCTATTTTGTGTACATACGTAATTATTGAAAGAGAAAATGTTTCCCCTGGCTCCAATCTTCCTCACTTCCAATCTACCCTTTATTTTCAGTTACAGGAATTTTTCTAAAATACAAATAAGAATATGTAACATATTCTTACTTGAAGTCCTTCACGTACTCCATGACTTTCATGATAAAGTTCAAATTTGTTGGCTTATCCCTCCAAATTGTTTTTGACATGGTTCCTTCTTACATCTCTAGTCTTAACATCATCTTAAATACCTTAAATATCAAGACATAGATCTTTTTATTTCCTGAAGTAACCATATTACTTCGGAGAATCTGGAGACAATGAAGGAAGTGATGTTTAAAAAGACTCTTGAAGAAGAGATGGACATTGATAAGTAGAGGAAAAGGGGTGCAAGCGTGCTGGGTGTGAGGTGTCATAGGCTAGGGCAAAGGATGCAAGCAGAAGAGGCATGGGTTGCCAGGAGCCGGGGAAGAGTTTATAATGAGAGTAAATGGGACTGTGAACTAGAATCTGGATGAAGGATGGGGGTTGCTATTTTTTAACTCATGGATGGTTCCTAGATCTTTAGAGTTGGAAAGGGTCTCAGAAATTGAAGAGAGGAGATGACGAAGAAGGAGAAAGGAAAAGAAGAAGAAAAAAGTAAGCTTAGTCCTCTAATAGAACTCATCTTTACAATTTTATTCTACATTAACAATATTTCAGCAAAATTATTTTTCTGTTAATAATAAAACCAGCTAACTTTATTACACTTGGTTACACTTGGTTACCAGGTTATATCCTGAAACACATACAAATCATTTCACATTCAACATTGTGAAACCATCATCATTTCACATGTAATACTAAACAGTTAATAAATGGAGTCCTAGGTATTTGTACCCTTAATTTTTATGGTTAAAGCATGGATTACAGCAACTGAAGATCACAAACCTGTACTCTTAGTTTTAATTGCTGAACAGTGATTCAGGTCATGGCTTTCTTTTCTTTACCGGTAATTACTGTTGATAGGACATAGTGGAAATGAATACTGTTTAAAAACGTAGTTATGTATTTCTTTCCCAAATGTCATCTTAACATTACATAAAGCCTTAAACTTCCCATATACATTTACAAAGAGCTTTGAGAGGAACAGGAGAAGGAAAAGCTGATTTTCATTACTCTTTGAAGTTGAGACTAAAAACAAAAGATAAGAGTAGGAAATTACTTATATCCGAGCCAGCTTCCTATCGTCATTAATGAAGTTATCTTTATCTCCCTGAGTTGTTTATTGTTCTGATTTAATATAAAAAGTTGATGTTTCTTAAAGACACTGTTTTCTTTTGAGGTTAGCATAAAGAAGATAATAAACTGTCCATAAATCACAATAATGAACATATAAATCTACCGTGCACTTTTTATTATGCTTCAGAATTTTATATTCCTCATGTATTGATCATGAACTACATGTTTACATTTAAATTCTTTTTCTAGGCTTTGAAATTAAATTAAGATTATAAAAGAAGATAATTTACTGTTTTTAATTTGAAGTGAATCTATTTTATACATTTTTATTGATTTATTAAATACAACAATTTCCTAAAAATCTATTTTAGTGATATTTATTGAAAAGCATAATTTTTATTATTCAACTTCATTATTTAGATTGTATTTACAAAATACGTCCCTGTAAAATGTAAATTAAGTGTGCCTGCATGAAGAAAAAAGGGTAGCTTTCTCTCCTCTTTTTTTTTACATCCTTCAAGGTAGTTGGGCTTATGCAGAATCTCCATAGCTGCTTGCTATTTTTCATTGTGCCTTTTAGAGCCACTACACAGCCAAAATGACTATATCCACACTTTGACTGGATGCTACATTTCTTCCTTCTAATACAGCAGGCTCAGTTTCATTCATTGGATTGGGAAGAAAATAACGGAGTATACAAATGACAACATATTGTTCCCATAAATTTAAAAGATTGCTATCATCTATCCTATAATCCAGCCAAAATAATACCTCATCAGGAAGAGCTTTCAAACTATCTTGTCATATATCATGTGCTTTTTAGGCTCTGTTCTTTTTTATAGTATAAATTTGTATACTTTACAACATTTCTGAAAATCAGGTGCAGAGTATCCGAACCTTGTTTCCAAATTTTGTGTTCCATCTGCCATTTTATTTCTCATTTAAGATACATCCAATGTCTCCAGTGAAATGGCATGGAAAGCCCAGAGGCCTCTTGATCAACTCCTTGTTAAGGAGTTTAAGCAGAACACGTCTCCCATGGTAGAGTGCACTAAAAAGACATTTTCACCCTGAAATTAGGAATTTGTATTTAATATATTTCTCACAGTGCCTGTAGAGTATAAATATACGGTTATCCCTTCTGTTTTATTACTTCATTATAATTTGTGACATGCTATAACTAGTTACAGGAAAAGTATCATTCTTTAGAGGAAATTTTCCTTGGAATTGTAGAAATTAAACATAGGAAGCATTTAACTTTTTATATCTTCATTTTGTAATAATATATGCATACAATGCAGTCAATAATCCAAGTAGTTAATATTATGTTTTAAAAAGAGCAGTTCGTATATAGCATTGAAGTCTTAAAACACAGAGGGTGACTCCTTCAACTTATGCAAAGAGTTTGGTTGTATTTTCGAAGTACTACCCTCATAAATCTAACCAGAAGAGTTATTGTTGCATACTGGATTATCAACTAACAAATGAAAGAATAAAAAGCAAGATAAAAGCAGATTTCTTAAGTCAGTCATCCATGTGTTTAGTGCTATGCTAACTACTTTAAGAAACATAAAAATTTGCAATCTCGTTGAAGGGTCAAGTTTTATGCAGAGCAAATAGGCAGAGAATAATACCTGACAGTAAATCATCAGACTAAACTCTGCGTAACGGGTTGCCAGTTGTAAAAAATTTTGTGGAAAGAAGATGATGAAAAGTGATATTTAGGAAGATTAAACAGTTATCTAAGATTTCTTAGTAAATGAGTACTAGAGTTAAGTCAAATGTTATCAAGTCCTTTCATTTTCAGTCTTAGCACTATGCCAAATTGCTTTTTTTTTTTAAAAGACTATAAATTCAAACAGCAGTGTGCATATTGTGGAGTATTCTGATACTGCAAAGGATGGGAATGGTGTGTTTTTATGCCTAATTAATTTTCTGGGTAAGACATAAATAAGCTTAATTCCTGTTCATTTACATATTCTCCTTTGAGAGTCATCCAAGGTAACAAATGGACTATAATTCTTTCCATGTTTTTGGTATTACTGGTCTTAGGGAAACAAAATGATCTTTATTACTTCTCAATCAGATTCTATATAATATATACTTATACTTTGTGAAGTATCATGTTCTCTGTCTTTGAAAAAGTCTTTCATGTCTTCTTCCATCTCTTTCATTTTCACTTGAAGACTACAGCCTTTGTTTTTTAATTGTTTATGCACGTATTTCTCTTAAGGCATAGCTAGGATAGGACTAATGATTAGAACATAGCCTATTATTACTGAGCATTTACTATGTACGTCGCATGTAAGCACCTCAACTTCTCCCTCTCAACACTGCAAAGCTATGACAACATACTTTCAAGAGCTACAAGGACAGAAAGTCTTGCATTAGCAAGAATCAGACTCAACTAGCCTCTGTGACCATTTATACCAGTACTTAGATATGCTTCTTTCCCACAGAAGAGATACACATGAAGTTGCGGTAGGTCCCTGAGGCCAAAGCAAAGTTCAGAGATCTGTTCAGATACATTTCTTTCTCTTTCTTGGGTCAGGGGTGAAGCAGGACCAGGAGGTAGCATGCCACATCAGACAACCAAAGCCAGATGCCGGCAAGGATTTTGTACTTGTCTATAGGCAGAGCAGGTATTCTGCTGTTACCTGGCTTTTGAGACAGCACTGATTATTGGAAAGGAATTATACTGTATTTTATTTCTGCCTCTGAAAAGGGCTAGCAGCTATCTCATATTAGGTCGTTAACTCTTTGTGCTTTAGTTTCTTTACTTGTTGACTAGAGATAAGAACAGTTGCTTGTAAAGGGCATCAAAAGAAATGCACAGATGTGAAGACAAGTGTGAAGATAGGATATGAAGCTACTACCATAGGTTTTGAAACTTTGGCTCAATAGTTTTATTACTATTTTTGTTTATATTAGATATATGTCCAGAATCAACAATATGTTAGAGGCATGAGTTAACATTCCCTAATCCATTGAGCTTGAAGTCTTCTGCAGGGTAATATCTTATCTTGCTGCCAAAGGGAGTGTCTGAAAACATAAAACTGATCGTGTCAGTTCCATGTTGCAAATCCTTTAATAGCTCCCTTTAGTATGAAACTCCAAACTCCCACTCAGGATGTGTGAGATTCTTCTCAAATTGGACCCTAACTATAATTATAATTTAACTTTTTACCACACTTCCAGGTACACGTTGAGTTCTACACACACTGAACTATTGGAAGCTCCTAACTGAATACACTTATTTCTTCATTTACATTTCTGAATCCCTAGAGGTCAGAGACCATGTTGTCACCGTCTTGTTTTCTTCAGCAGCCCTCCAAGTAATGCCTGGCTGCAGACGACTTTGAGACCTTGTAGGTTCAATGAGCTCATAACTTGCATCATGCTTAGAACTCACAAGGTAGCACTACGTACCTCATCTTATTTAATTCTCACAACAACACTCTGAGTTGGGAGTGCAGGAATTATCATATGCTCCAGGAAACTGAGGTTGCAGGAGAGTAACTCACTCACCTGAGATCTCAAAGCTGGTGAGTGATATAACCAAGATTCTACCACCCACCCTTTCACTAATCACTTTATTAAACCTCATTGTGTTAGTAACATGCATATATGATACAGTAAATACATATGATATACTTATATGTGTGTGTGTGTGTATATATATATATTTTTTTTTTCTTTCATTCTGTTTGTTTGTTTCTTTGGAGAATCCTGACTCATACAGGGCTCGCCATATTCCCTTCTCCCGAGTAATTCCCCTCCTAGCTCTTTCCCTGCAGTTCCCATGGAGGGAGTATAAACATAAGAACTGATAATGTAGTGGGATTTTATTACAGCTGGGCAAGGTCTGGAAAAACTTCCCCCTCAATTCAGATCTCCTATTTGTCTCATCCATCAATTCAGATCTAGGATGTTCTGCACAGCTGGTATCGGTTTCCTAGGCCTGCCGTAACCAAGTACCACAAACTGGATAGTTTAAAACTACAGAAATTTATTGCCTCACAGTTTTAGAAGCTAGAGGTATGAAACCAAGGTGTTGTTAGCACCATGCTCCCCCTCAGACCTGCAGGGGAATCCTCCCTGCATCTTCCCAGCTTCCGGTTGTGGCCTACAGTTTCTGGCATTCCTTGGTTTGTAGCTGCATAACCTCATTCTCGGCTTCTGTTATCACATGACATACTCCATGTGAGTCTGTCCTTACATGGCCATCTTCTTATAATATCACCAGTCATACTGGATTAGAGGACCAGCCTACTCCAGAATAACCTCACTTTAACTTAATTAATTATATCTTCAATGACCCTATTTCTAAATAAGGTGATATTCTGAGGGGCTGGGGGTTAGAATTTCAATATATTTGGGCGGGGGGGGGAACCACAATTCAACTTATAAAACTGAGTAAATTTGTGGATCCACTGGCAGCAGTCTAACTTGCCAGAACAGAAATAGAGAGAAAATGAGTACTACCTGACCAGGGACCATGGTCATACCTGGTCTACCAGACTCTGCCTAGGTCTACCACGTTAGTTAATTATTTGGAACCAGGAAAGGCAGAAGGATCTGCTGAGCATGGGATTGGGAAGGAAAAAAAAAGTACTCAGTCTTTAAGAGGAAGATACTGTAGATAGTATATATCCTGGCCCAGTGACTATCTCCCCAGACAATCAGACTATCCATTCACATTTAAAGGATTGAAATAGTGAAGAGAAGAACAAAGCTAATAGAAACCTGAGGAGAATGCATGAAGGGCTTTCAAATATGAGGGGAAAGATTCCGTCTGTTCACTACTATTTTTCCAGTTCCTGGCACATAGTAGCCATTACATAAATATTTGTTAAACAGATGAATCTGTAACCACCATCTTGCCTACTAGATTCAGTCTTAATCTATAGCTTAGACCTCTCTTCTCTCAAATGGATAACTTCACATGGATTTCCCACACAGAACCACTCTAATTTGTACTTCCTCTTTTTGTTTGTTTGTTATTTGCATGAATGGTATCACTATCAGCCATATACCAAAGTGGGGCAATATATTTTTTATTCTAGCTCTTTCATTGCTCTCCACCCAGTAATAGCAGGGTGACTAGTTTGGGTTGGTATTTCTCACTTAGGACCCAGTACTCTGAAAGAAACACATTATATGTCATGTGTGTACTAATTCTTGAGTGATTTAGTAATATTCAATAGGAAGATTATTAAGCAGTGCTGGAGGGGAGGGGAACTTATTGTATACTACTGAGAACTGAGAGATTTACCAGGTTTTATTCCATGTATAATATAGTGGTTAAAGGTTCCATTTACAGAGTTACATGTATCAGGCTTGAAATCCCAGTAATTCCACTTACTTGATGAGTAATCTTGAGCAAGTAACTGAACTTTTCTATCTATTCCACTTCCTTATCCTGTGCAAGGAGAGTAATCACAGTAATAAACAAATATGCATTGTGTGTCTATTCTGTGCAGGCACTTTGTTAAATTCTGCAGAGAGAGAGAACAGGGAACAAGACAACACAGTTCCTACTAAACTAATTTTCAGTTCCTATGAGGATTAAATGAGAACTAATTTAAAGTGTTAGCAAAGTACCAGGCACATAATAAGATGTCTATAAATATTATTCTTATAAATGTTATTTCTACTGCATATGTCTATGACATCAAGATCTTGGTGTCATTGTCATTCACTTATTTAGTTCCTTCTGGGGATTGTTACATATAGACTCCCTGAAGTAGGATGGAAATACTACATTTATTCAAATAAAACAAAATCACGGCTTACTGTAAGACTCCACTTAATGACTCAGTGTAAAGCTAAATGCTCTCTGTATGAAATTTATTTGTTCAATTAACCCTACAAAAATTACTTGGCACCTTGTATTCATCCGTTATTCATGTATTCATTTACCCTTTCTGCAGACGAGTGTCTGCCACCTGCTATGTGCCAGGACCCTCGCTAGATGCTAGGAAACAAAGTCTGAATCCCTTCCCTCAGGGAATTCTCTATCTAGTGAAATAGTGTCTTAGTCAGCTTGGGCTATCATAACAAAATACCATCGACTGGGTGACTTAAACAGCAGACGTTTATTTTCTGGAGGATAAAAGTTCAAGATCAGGGTGCTAGCATGGTTTACTTCTGGTGAGAGCTCTCTTCCTGGCTTGTAAATGGCCACCTTCTTACTGTGTCCTTACACGGCCTTTTCTCAATGCACACGGTGTGGGGTGGGGAGAGAGAGAGAGAAAAGGAGATCCTCTTCCCTTCCTCTTCTTATAGAGTCACCAATCCCATCATGAGCGACCCATACTCATGAACTAATCTAAATATAATTATGTCCCAAAGACCCCATCTCCAAGTACCATCACACTGGGGGCTAGGACTTCAACATATAAATTGGGGGGGGGGACACAAACATCTAGTCCATAACAAATAGAGATACAAGGGAACCAATAGTTAAGACATAGGAGGTCACCTCCAAAAGGGGGTTGCTGAGATGGAGATATCAAACATGGCCCACACCTTCTAGAGGCTTGTTTGAGATGAAGTTAAAGCGAAAGACACATAAAGTATCAGGGGGGATTTTTTTTAGGATGAGGGAGATTTTATTATATTTAAAAACTTCAGAGAAGGAGAGCAAGAGTAGGTTGCAGTTGTAGCAGTGATGGGAGAAAAGTGATGAAGCCAAATAATGCAGCAGATGGGAAAGTGTAAGATGAATTACACAGGTGAACAGCTTAGTTTTAAACAAGAAAAAGGATAACTCCTTCTCTAAGACTGTAAAAGAAAACATACATAGAAGTGTAGATACATTTGTAAGGTTGGGGTGGAAGTTTGAAATAGTTCAAATCTTGATCATCTACGTTTTCTCCAAGACAATTTTCTTTGAATAGAGTAGAGAAAGGTATTTGAATAGGAGACTTGTGGGAAAATTTTAACATTTGAAATAACTTTTGAGGAAGTAGGAAAGAAAACTGCTTAAAGGAAATAAAAGATTATTGAGAAGCATTAAATCCCCAGGTGAGTTGACAACCATACATTTACTGTCAGACAAATCTATTTACTTGGGAGAATTTCTCAAGAAGTACTAAGGAGCTGTGGCATTATAGTAGTAAACTTCTAAGATTAGTAGGCTAATAAATAAATATTATGTACATTTATGATTTTTGTTGTTTTTGTGGTTAACATAAATTAGAAATCCAATTTTTTTTTTTTTCATTTGCTTCTTCTCTAACCACTTAAAATCCATTCATCCACTTGGAGGTTCTCAAAGGAACATCATTTTTAACATGCCAGGGGCTCTTTCAGTTATTGTTCAACTGATATCCATCATCACTGTGTACACCACCTCTTGGAGAACTCTCACATCTAGATCTCTTCCCTATTCTTGCTTCAGTCTTCTATTGAGAATATGCTAATGAAAAATATTGATCAATATGTTATGAATGTAAAATAAGATAAGCAAAGGTCCTTTTGCTCAGTGAAACCTCTACCAGCTGGCATTGTGATAAATAAAATTCTATCATTAGATCTGTAGCTTTAGTCCTTTCTTAGGATTCAAATACAGAAGGAAATGATTACAGGTAAATGTTAATAGGTATCTGTACTGGTTTTTGTTCATTTACTTGTTTGTTTTTAGATCTTTTCCCAAGAGCCTATGTTTACAATGAAGAAAGGAAGAGAGCATGATACACCAGAGCAAAGCACCCATGTGTGTGTTGGGAATTGGGAGTAAGTACAAAAGTGAATGAGAGCAGAGAAAGTGAACGGGAGGCCCCATGATGTTGCTTCCGTTGTAACTGCCAAAGCCGTATTCAGCCGCTTCTGACAGCTACCTCTCCTCTATTCTCTAGACGGGGGCTGCTCAGATAAAGGAAAAAATTAAATTCGAGGTTTGAGGAAAATCAATTATAGGTTTTGTTTGGAGTCTAAGTTTGTTTAAAGAAAAGTTGAAGCTCGTGAGCGTAAATGAAGGTGGTGGCAGTATTAGAATAAAAGGGTGTGAATGCCGTCAGAGCATTTTTAGGCGTTGGGAAATACAGTTCAGCAGCTTAGGAAGGTGCTAAAATTTGGAGACAAATTTGGAAATCATTCACATCGAAATGATCTCTGTTGTTCAGGTGATGGATTCATGTATTATTTACTCCTGGAATGGGAGGAATGCTAAAAATCAAAATGCACTTTAACACTGTGACTGAGAACTCAGGTCTCGGACTCTGATAGCTTGCTGCCAAATTACTGCTCCAGGAATTTCTGTGTCATTTTGGTCAGGACACTCAAAATATCTTAGGCTCAGCAGGAACACTGGTAACATGGAGATAAAAATTATTTCAGAGCTTCAGTTGAGGATTAAGTGGGATAATGGATGTAAAGGGGTGAGCAGATGCCTGACATTTACTATGTCCTCAACAAGTGTTACTTCATATTATTATGAATGTTATCATTATTAGCTTATGTACAAAAATTGGCAGGCTTGCCTTTTCACCAGTTGTTGGTTTCTTAAACAACTATCAGTCACAGTCTTCTCCACTGTATACACAGAATACTTGATAAAAAATAAGGGGGCTATTTAACGATTTAAAAAAAAAAATCAGGAAAAAGCACCTGGTGAATGTTAGTATATTCACAGTCTACAGGAAATTCAATTCAATGAAGAAAGGAAATCCAGGATCAGTCTGGAACAACTGTCAGTCTCCAAAATTGATTTTTGTGAGTGTGGAGTGATAATCTTTTACCCGAGTTTCTTAGAGCGAAAGCTTTACAAGGGGGCTGTCTGATAGTTAAGTCCGTTTTAAAAGATATTTCTGTAAACACGCTAAAGTGCTTCCTGTCTCAGACTAGTTCTTGCTGAATGACAGGGCACTGTTCAGCGTGATGCCTGGAGCTGAAAATGCAGGAAGCTATAGCTCGTTCTTAATGAATAAATCCTGTGTGTTCCTCCTGTCACTTCTGCTAACGCTTTTGTAGAAGCCAAGGCTGGTGCTGCGGTAAACTATCAATAATTAGGACCAAGCGGGTCGGCTATTTTAGTATCCTGAAATAGCAGAAACATCTGTTCCTGTATATATTTCTTTTAAAGCACTGAAGTACAACTTGGAAAAAATTAGTTCCTAGAACGTATCATGTTTTTTCAACCAGTGTTTTCTCATGTGAGGAAATAAAACATCCATAAAACAAACTATTTTTGAATAAAATAAAGATAACCCTGTCGTGAGAGGCATTTAATTCTTAAATTATTTATTAACATTGGTTTGAAGGTCTTATATTTCAAACTTTATTAGCTGCCATAACAATCTTGGCAATGTATCTACAATATTAGTAGGAAAAAAAAGGAGAAATGAGCTGGGAACAACAGAAAAGTAAAAGGGAAAAAAATGTAAGTGCTTTATCTTTTCCGAAAGAATCTAAACTAACCACTCCATTTTGGAAGGGAAATAGGTTATTATTAAGGAATGTACAAATCAAACACATGCTTAGAGGTTTACATTCATTTTATATAAATCTAGGTGAATTTTATACACATTCATTTTATAGAAGCAGTTATAGGCCCCCTTTAAAGACAGAGATGGAAAACAGTAACTAAACATTTGTCCTCTCATTTTAAAATAATTTTTAATGCTTACTCTTATTCTATTCAAAGTCATAAGTTTAGCCAGTGTTTGCTTTAATTCTTAATTGCACCGAAAACTTTTTCTTCACTTAGCAAGTGTCTGCACATTTTGGGAAATTTTGGCTTTAATACAGATTTTTTTTCATACAAAAACTTTCATTAAGTAGACGTAACTGTGAAGCAAGCACTACACTTTTTATGAGCATACTTGAACCAATAATCATGTGATTCCTATCCTAAGGAAACTTTATTATTAAACTAGATAAGACAGTTAGGAGAATTCATTTTTACAATAAAGTGTGATAATAGCTAGGTTAAAGGCATTTACAGGATACGAGGTGAGCACAGAACAGAGGCAGTTAAATCATGTATTAAAGTAAAATTAGAATAGCTCAGATAGGAGAGTAACAGGATATTAAACTAGAGTGTTATGCACAGTCTTGATCACAGATGGCCTTGGGAGTTAAATGAAAGCACTTGAATTTTGACTAGAAAGCTGAAGGAGGCAGTAAAGAATTTTAATTGGAAGTAACGTGTGATCAGATACGCACTTTTACAAAGGTTACTCCCACTTGGGGGTAGAGGGTAGACATGAGAATGATGAGGTTGGAGGTTGGAGGCCAGTTAGCAGGTTGTTGTTCTAGGTAAATAATAAAGTATGTCCCCTTCCCCACTGCCGGCCCTCAGCCCGCTCCCCGGCTCCTCCCTCCTCCTGACCTTGAGTCCGTGAAGGTGAAGGTAGATGAGATCGCTAAGGCTCAGGCCGTCTGGCCTGGTGGTGACACGATCTTCAGGAAGATCCTTCGCAAGGAAATCCCAGCCAAAATTATTTATGAGGATGACCAGTGTCTTGCTTTCCATGACATTTCCCCTCAAGCCCCAACACATTTTCTGGTGATACCCAAGAGACATATATCCCAGATTTCTGCAGCAGAAGATGACGATGAAAGTCTTCTTGGATATTTAATGATTGTTGGCAAGAAATGTGCTGCTGATCTGGGCCTGAAGAAGGGGTATCGAATGGTGGTGAATGAAGGTTCAGATGGGAGACAGTCTGTCTATCATGTTCATCTCCATGTTCTTGGAGGTTGGCAGATGAATTGGCCTCCTGGTTAAGCATGTTGTAGGGATAATTTTCCCTTCTCTATGCAGTGATCAGGCCTGCAAGTTCCAATATGCAAAACAATACCTTTTTTTGCCTGTGTATGGAGAGGTTGCAGAAATAATTTTTAAAAACCCATACATAATAAAAGACATTGTTGCATGGTCTGAAAAAAAAATAAAGTATGGATTTCTGGGTTAATGTGGTGGTTTATAATGAGAGCAGACTTGTATAAAAGTTGACTATATATTTGAGAGATCCTTAAAGTATAAACTCATAACTGCTTGGTAATGTGGGTAGTGAGGAAGAAGGAGAAGATATGAATAAACCCTGTATTTCCCAAATTAATTCTTCCTTAAGAATAGAGAGAAACGTCATTGACAAGAATTATAGAATATTTTCTGTATGCCATAGGTGGGATTGTAAATAATATTCAATATTTAAATATGTATGCATTCATGTGGCTTAGAGCACAAAAATTAAGAACAGCGTTCTAGTTGCCTGTGACTGCTATAACAAACTACCACAAACTTAGTAACTTAAAACCATAGAAAGTTATTATCTTAACAATTCTGGAGTCCAAAATTCTAAAATCAGGACCGTTGGACTGAAATCAAGGTATTGGCAGGGCCATGCTCCCTCTGGAGGATCCAGGTAAGGGTCTGTTCATTGCCTCTTCCAGTTTCTGGTGGCTGCTGTCATTTCTTGGCTTGTGGCCACCTCATTCCAATCTTCAAAGCCACCATCTTCTCATCTCTCTCTGTTCTACTTTCACATCACCTTCTTCTTTTGTCTGTGAAATATCATCTTGCCTCTCTCTTATAAGGACACTTGTGATTGCATTTAGGACCTACCCAATAATCCACAATAATATCCCCATCTCAAATCCATAAAATCCCAGGGATTAGGACCTAATATCTCTGGGGGTCGTTATTCAGCCTACTAAAATTCCTACTGATATAAGTCAAAACAGTAAAATGCAAAGATTAGCCATATTCCTCTGTTTCAAACAATAAGTAACAATTGATAAACTTTGAAAAGAGAGAGACTAACTTTTGTGAAATATTGTATGACTCCATTTGTATGAGGTCCCTAGAGTAGGCAAATTCATAGAGACACAAAGTAGAATAGATGTTATTGGGGGCTGGGGAAGGGATATGGAGAATTATAGTTGAGTTATAGTTTAATGGGTACAGAGCTTCTGTTTGGGAAGATGAAAAAGTTCTGGAAATAAATAGTGAAGATGGTTGTACAACATTGTGAATGTACTTAATCATACTGAATTATATACTTAAAATAGTTAAAATGGTAAATATTATGGTATTTATATTTTACAACAAATTTTTAAAAGTCAGTAGAAAAAAACTGTGCTCTGCCTTATAAAAAACTTCTGACCCAAGAAGGTCAGAGGTCACAGGTGCAAACTTGTGATTAGGAGTGACTTAATTCTCCCACTGCCCCCTTGACTGAACCTGTAGTGTCACCAACATTACCCTAAATGCATGTTTTGAGAGTTGCTTCCCTGCAAGAGGCCCTGGGGGCCAGGTGGAGGTGGCTGCATAACTTCAAGACAAAACAATGAGTGGAAACAAAAAATAAAACAAAATAAGATAAAAAAGAACAAAAATTCTTTACCACTCCTAATGAGGTGCAAAACAAGTTTCAACAACACGTGAAAAAATATGACCATAAGAAAACTGTCAATCAGTTGGACGAATTTAAAAATGTAGAACAAACTGGGTGGTGGGGGAAGGTTTAAAATAAATATGTTCAGAGGATTTATACTTCTGACCTTGAGGTAGTAACGGGTGCTGGATTTACATCTTGTCTTTTAAGAATAAGAAAAGAGATAAAAAATATGACACACTGGTTTCCAGACACTGGATAATAAACAGCAAAAGAGAGTGATCCTTGAAGAAAGGAAAGTAATTGACATAGGTGACCACTACAAATGCCCCAGCATAGGACAGTTTTCAGAATGCAATGAAGGCAGGGGAAAATCAAACAGAGCCTGGTTGTCTCACGGAGGTAAAGATCAGAGTTTGGGTAGATCAACTAGCTCGAATTTGGGGGCAGCATAACAGAGAAAAAGGAACTACATCAACAAGGCACTGAAGATCTTCAGAAAGGGCCTCTTGAATTCTGGGGCAAGTACTGATCTACAAATGTGAGCGAGAGAGAACTATTCAAGGCCAAAGGGTGGGGTGGAGGGCAACCCAAATGTATAAAACAGTAGCGCAAACAGCCCAGTAAGCCCTGTGTCAAACTTCTAACCTACAGGCTATAAGATAATAATTTGCATTGTTTTAAGCCAGTGAATTTGTGGAATTTGTTTAGAGAACTAACACGGATTTTTATTATATTCAAGTAGGATGCATGCCAGGAATGTTTACAGACTAAACGCAACAACAATAGCAACTAAAACATAGTCATTTCTACAGATACAAAGAAAGTATTTGATGATGTTAACACCCACTCAAAACAAAACTTCTAGCAAACGAGAAATATATCTACTAAAAACCTGCAGCCATTGTTATACTTGTTGGTAAAATATTGATTTTTTTAACCCCAAGATCGAGAACAAGGCCAGGATGTTCACTCTCACCACATCTAATCACCATTGCATTGGATCCTAGTCAGTGCAAAACTACAAGAAAGAAAAAGAAATCATATACTTTTAATAGACGACATCATTTATGTAGAAATCCTAAATAATTTGTTTACAGAACTAAAAAGCTAATGTAGCAAAGCCACAGAAAAC
This sequence comes from Balaenoptera musculus, assembly GCF_009873245.2. Lineage (NCBI taxonomy): Eukaryota > Metazoa > Chordata > Mammalia > Artiodactyla > Balaenopteridae > Balaenoptera > Balaenoptera musculus. The sequence goes on from NC_045802.1 coordinate 53,720,018, forward strand.
AAGTTAATATATAAAATTGACTTGAATTACTATATATTACTGAGGAACAGTTGAAAATTAAATTTTTTCAAAAACAATACACTGAAAAAATGAAAAAATAAATATTAAAGGTAGCCAAAGAAATGGAAATAAAGTGACATAATCACTGAATGAAAGTTTTTATTTGAAAAGATGTATTCCATATTTATGGAACAAAATAGATATTTCAGGAAAAAGAACCATTTACATATGAAAAGACACCATAAGAGGTAAAAGGCAAGAAAACAATTAAAATATTTTTAATATCTAGAGTATGTATAGTTACACACACACACATAACTGCATACAAATCAACAGGAAAAAAGCAAAAAGAAAACTCAATACAAAGTTGGGAAAATTACACCAACAGGCATCATTTGTAAAAAAAAAATTATAGAAAATAAGACCAATAAACACAGGATAAAATATCTCATACTACTGGTAAACAGGTAATACAAATTAAAGTAATGTGATACTTTATCATATTCATTTGATAGGTAAAACAAAAAATATCTGGCATGTATGTAAAGCAATAATAACTTCTATGAATTGTTGGTTGAGTGATTGTCAATATCTTGTAAATTTAGAGGTTGTTTACATTGTAACTTTTAGCTTTCTACTTTTAGATATAAAACCTAGATCCCAAGGCTCTAGCATATGTGCAAAAAAAAAAAAAAACCCATGCACATGATTATTCAGTAAAATCTCAGTTTGGTTTTAATAGTGAAAAATTGTAATCATCTAGATGTCCATCAACAGCAGAAAAGATAACTGATGTGCAATGTATTAATATAACACAATGTAAAACAATTTAAATGAATGAACTAGCAGTATGTATATGAACATGGACAAATTTTAGAGGTATAGTTTTTAGTGCCAAAAAGCAAAATGAATAATAATTTATACAATATACCATTCTATAAGTTTAAAAATATTCAAAATAAAACTCAGTATTGTTTATGGCTATATAAATGTAGTATAGTGAAAGTATAAAAAATTTTCATCAGAATGAAAATCACCAAATTCAGATTACTGACTACCTCAGAGGAGAGATGGAGGGAAGTAAAATCAGGGAGGGATAAACAAAAGATGAAAATAGATTCAAAACAACTAGGGCAAAATGTTAAGGTATCCTGAACCTGGGTGGGTTTATAAAATAAAGTTTACAATATTTTTCTTTACACTTCTCAGTATGTTTGAATTATTTAATGATAAGCTAGACCATATAAAAGAGAAACTGCTATTATCTTTATCAAATAGCTTAAGGTTGACTTTCTTTATCTTACTAATAATGTACTAATTCATGAGTTCACAGCTAAATGAGACAGCACTGCATGACAGTTAAACCTGTTCTTATCCAATGTACTGTTTTTACTGTTATATGAAATAGGTTTCACTGAGAGTTGGTCAACTGTAAAATTAAAGCTGTTGAGGATAAAGAACTATATCTGATTGTATTAAATTTAAGTCATACTTTGTGTGCATAACCTTTTGCCAGCCGGCCTATCTCCATTTCCTCTGACTTTAGGACCCTCTTCAGACAGCAGTTCTGAACCTTTCTTTGAAAGCCCAGAAACTTGTTTTTCCTGGCACATGAGACAAGAGAATCTGTTTACATATGGATGACTTATTGACAATTATTTTAATATCACTTATAAAAATTCCTTTGTGGATCTATGTCTTTATCTGAACCAAGCTTCTGCTATCCTGGTAATTCCAATGCTGAGATGGAAAGCCTCTGTTAAATTGTGAAAGCACATCTGAATGCTATCCTCAACATAAAAATAATTGTTGGGAAGTTCTTGTTCCAGAAACGAAAAGACAGTCCATGTGGAATACGTATGTTTAGTTGCTTATGAAATGAGTTATTGTAGTGAATCAGTTAAGGAATGTAACAATGGGTTTTAACAAAATGTAAGGTTGCTATACTTGTTTCATTTGATGCTCAGTGATTCTGTTATGTTCTTTAATAGTTTGGAAACCTGGGTTTTAATATTCTCTTTATTTCCTTACTCTGGGACTTTAAGTCTCTAAACTGGGGGCAATAATATTTACCTGATTTCAGAAAGCTTTGTAGTGTTTTGATATCTCTGATTCTCTCATAATAGGAATCTTCCTTTTTTAAAAAGGAGAAATGAAGCAGAAACATAAAAAAGTGTTGTCTAGGCATTCATGAAGAATTTGGCTGTCTTGACTTTTCATTTAATTATACACCTTAAAATTAATCTCTTATTTGGGCAAATTTTAACAGGTTTTAAACCATTAAGTAAGATCCTATTTCCCTGGAGAAAAGATGATTTTGAAACTTAATTGCAATAGGTTTAACAATACAGAAGTGCTGTCTAATATATATTTTTAAAACCCTTGAAAATTCATGTGCCATTTCATTCACACAGACTCATTCCTGGAAAAAAAATTAATCATCTGGATCTATATTTCAGAGAAGTACGAATACCTCAATATAAAACATATTAACATAACATTCTATCACTTTGGAGAAAGGCAACTGTAATCCACAAATTCAGGAACAAAAAAATCCATTGGTCTACCCTTATAGAAACAACTATTTGAGGAAGGGTTTTCAAGGCGGCAAAAACTCAAAAGTTGAGCCAGCTGTTTCAATAACCTAAATAGACTGATTTGGGGGGCTTTGTAGTGAAACAGAAATCAGGTAAGTTTTTCATGACTTGAGGTTTCTTTACAATCTTTGCTGAATCCAATTACTGACAGCTATTATTCAATCACACATCACATTATAAATTCATACCTTCTGTTCCACAATCAAAATCAGTACCACAGGAGATGAAATGAAAGAATAACTTGCTGTATAAAAAAATAATAAAATAAAATTCAAAAAAAAAAATTTAAAAAAAAAAAAAGAAAGAAAGAGAATCTACTTTATATCTAGGTTTGTTTCAACCACGGCCTCATGCCAATAAATGAATATTAATTTCCCATCAAGTGAAAGCGATATCCTGTATGTTAACACATATGAGAGAAGCCATAATTTGGAAATTATTTATAAGTGTAAAGCTTTGGAAATGATGAATGATGCCCTTTTCAGTGCCATATAGGAATTAATGTGATTTCTCTTTTTAAATATCAGATAATGTGAAAAATAGCTAATTATATATGGATACTATACATATATACACATGTATATATAGGTGTGTGTGTATGTGTATGTATATATATATGTATATGAATATATATATTATATGAATATATACACACTCTAAAGAGAAAGTAATAATCCATCCACTTGAGACAGGCAAATTCTGAGAGAAAGAATCGTCAAATATGGTAGAGAAACAGAGGTAGGAAGTACATTTTTCTTACTTCCAGAGTCATGCTTTTCCTAGTCCTAGGGCTTCTATGGTTGTTCTTAAGATGCCATCATGGGGATTAGGCTGAATAGTGAAAGTACTTCTTTGTCTATTAAGATCCTTTGCAATATTTCTTTTGGCTTCTGTTACAATAAATATTTGTAGTTTTGGAGAACGTGATATGGGAAGTTTACTGCCCTTGTGGCATCAACCAACCACTTGCTATGATCCGCCTTTAGGTACTCACATCCAGAGCACACATGAAGTCCTGTGTTGGGAGTAGAAGCAATGATCATGTTAAACAATATACATTCAGTTGAATCATCATATTTCAGAGTGACTGAACTGGCAGTCTTATGCTTTTCCTAGGCCTATCTTTGTGTCAAGGCATAGGCTAGAGGCCTCCTACCTAATGTTTGAACAAATCCTCTGACCGTCATCCTAGGTGATAATACAGGATTAGTGAATCTCAAGAAGTCTCGGAAACTACCCCACAGATTTCAAGGTGTGGGGATAAGGATTACCCAGAGGGGTCTTCAACACATTGCCCCCTGATGAAATGTGTCCTCACTGGAGCCAGATGGAATCTGTCCTCTGGAACCCTCAGTTTTAGGGAAAGAGCTAATGCAATAGGGAGAGCCACGCTATTTTCAAATAAAAAAATGTTTGTTTGTTTGTTTGTTTTTTGCTTCAGTCCAAGGCTGTTGTCAAAGAAATAAGCTTCTCTCAGGGTTTCAACAACACGGACCTGTGATCAGGAGTTCTTTACTGCTGTCTGTCTGTGTCACTAGTGCAAGTCTACCTGTGGGCCTCATCTGTCTCCTTATCTACCCACCCAGTGAAAACTGGCAGTGTCTTCGGGCAGGGACAGAGGCCCTGTAGGTAACCCCAAGCCTGATCCCTGATGTTAAGACCTTGTCAGACTGATATCCCAGCCCTTCCCAAACACTGAAGCTCCATGCAGAAGCCTAAGTGAAGGCATGCCTTGCTTCTTTAGGTACTGTATTTGTGGTTTACTAGAATATAACTCTAGGTAAATCAAACTTAAAAACATTTTTGTTCTTGTTGTTGCAAACAATCTTTTTCTTTTTAAAATCATACTTAATGTTATAGATCACTTGACTAGCTTTGCCTAGCTTAGAGAAAAATCATTTTCTTGGGATGAAGTTAAGCCACTTCTGTGTTTATTTCTGTGATATGTAAATCCTTCCCAGTCCATCTGAGGAAGCATTAGCTATGCTATCTATGCCCTTTCTCAAGGAAACAGTTCCGAGTAAATCCATAGCCATGCAGGTAGAAATAGGACACCTGTTAAGAAATCAGATTTCAGGTTAAATCCGCTGTTACCTGAACACAAATGTGTGAAATAACCAAGCACCATCAAATGGCAAACAGACAATTTTTGGAATAAGGAGTCAATTGAATGTGGGGCATCAGAAGCAATCATGTAGGAAAGGGTTTATTTGTAAAAGGTAATTGTCTTTTAGACTGGTATTTTTGGCACTTGGCTCCTAATATGTAGTAAAATTAAACAGAGTTTTAAAAAATTCAGTGAATATGGGCTCTACCCAGGACTTACAGAATCAATATTTCTGAAGTTGAGACTCAGGATTTGTGTTTTAAAATACTACTCCAACAACTCTGATGCCTAGCCAAATTTGGGAAACCACTGACCAAATACCGAATGTAGAAGATAATCTCATTTTCATCAAAACCAGGAGAATTTTTAAAGAACAATTTTCAGCACAGTCCTAAGAAAGTACTTCCTAGAAGTCAGCTGCATTACAGCAGTTGTATCTCCTGATTTCTAGAATGAACATGGGCTAAAGTTAGAATAATTAGGAGATTTACTGCATTTTTGTATTTAAAAATTAATTTTTATCAAGCACAGAAAAATTTTAAATGTATCAGCAATAAATATAGCAGTTAAAATAACAGCAAGCATCAACACTTACAGAGTGTTTACTTTGTGCCAATAATACACTCAAAGAGCCTCAAGGGTCAGAGTTGCCATACAGGAGAATCCAGAAAATAGCAAAAGAGAACCTGGATTACTCCAAATAAAAATGATTACTTTTGCTTTTCCTGATTGTGCATATAATTTTTTTCCTCAAGTCCATTAGTGAAACGTTAGTTAACAATAGAACTATTCTGTAAAATCCTAATATATCATTTAGTTTCTCTATACCTGCATTAGTTCTAAGTAATGGTTTCCTCATGATTAGCTTAACCTCTTTACAAATTATCAAAAACCCCAAAAGGTCTTTATTAAAGAGAGTTATTTAACTGTAGTTAACTTCTTGGGCAATTTAATCATGTACAGATATCTGAATATAGAAAAGCAGATTAGCGTGTTTCTTACAAAATGGTTTCTGATCAGTGCCCATTATCAATTCAGTGTTTAATATGGATAAAGAGCCCTCAGTGTTCCCCAAGGGGCCATTGCATTTCCACCTGTCCCCTTCCATCCCTCAGAAATATTAGGCATTTTGAAATGGTTCTTGCTTCTTCTCATGCATAGTTCCAACAGGATTACTAAAGACCTCAATTTATACGCCTTATGTATAAAAAGTATAGGTTGATGCATTTGTCATTATGTTGTTTATTTTTACAATATTCCAAAGAAATAAGGAATGACACAGAGCATGATGAATATGTTGAGGATAACGATGATGATGATGATGATGATGATTGCAAAAGGGGTAGAAAGAGAGGGAGGAAGAAGAAAAGGATAATGATGGTGAAAAAAAAGAAAAGACGAGCACAATGTAAGAATTTTTGTTTATTGATTGGTTATTGTGAGCCAGGTTCAAAGCCAAGCATGTTATATAATCTCTGAAGTAGGCACTAAATTACTCCCTTTGCCATATGCAAAACCGTTTATGTGATTTGCTCTAATCAAAAGATAAAAAGAGAGACGCTAGAACTCAAACCCAGATCTGCCCAATTCTCTAGTGTAAGTTTATGAGAATTATATACTTTTGAAAAAATTGATGAATAGAAGCAGTCTGAAAAAAAATCTTAGTTCGAAAAAAATCATATAGCAATAATTTCAGGTCTCAGGCTGCACAAAAGAATTCTAGATATCTGCAAATGTTCTCCTTCTATGACATTTAATGACAAAGGGAACGGATAGCTTACTTGATAAATACTCAATTTAACTGCTTTTTCAGAATAGTGGGTGTATGTCGACCTTATTGAAATTTTTAATCCCATGAATAAAAAGAGATTATATTTTATGTTTTTATTCATGCAATATTAAAAGTGTTAACACTAAAAAACAAGACTGTGAGACCAAAATTTCATTACGTTGTGTGGAAAGGCATTACGATTTAAAGTTAAAAATGAGAATAGTATCAATATTACAGCCTACTGAGTGATGATTTTAAGTTAAAAAAACAGTACTAATAATTTAAATTTTAAATATGCTATAGAGGAAGTCATTACAAAGTTTTGTGTTTGTTTATACCCGAAGGGTTAGGTATATTTACTAGGTATGCATTTAACACATATTAAAAAAAGAGATCTGAGATTCCTTTAAGATTCAATTTTTCCAAAAATCACCCCTGTGATACAGATAAGCCTCCCCAACCCCCCAAATAGTTCTAGTATGGTATCATTAAAAAGTAAATGGATCTTACGTTCAAACTTTTTATTTCTCAATTTCCAATAAAAACTCCCAATTATATTGTCCTTCCCTTAAGAGTCCACACATACATATTTTGGATGTGCTGCCTGGAGATGATGCAAGTGCTGTCAAGTTTCCTATTCTGGATTTTATTTCCTTCAGGATGAGAAATAGAAGTACATAATTTGGCAGAGAGAGAAGTGATTATCCTGTTGCTTAAGAGGCAAATGTTTTAGTGATGTGCAAAATAAAAAGCATTACAAATTCCAAGTGATATGTGATGCAGTTCTAAGTGTGGGAATAAGAATATCCGAGGAAAGGAATTGTTTGTGGGGGATGGGTGAGTCTGAATAAGTGGGAGTTTGTTCCAGAAAACTAAGGTGGACAGATGGAGTTTGGGTTTGGAGCATGACTTAGGTTGAAATGTGCATCCAGAAAAATACACTGTTCCTCTATTTTTCATTTTCCTGATTCACTCCCTAACCTTGTTTTTTGTGTGCTTCCCCCCACCCCCACATTTCTCTCCTTTCCTTTTCTTTGAGCCATGTTTTTTTAAACTTATGCTTTAATTACTCGATTACATGACTTCTTTTTCAAAATACAAACACAACCTGAAGTGCCTCCTTTTTATACATATAGAAGATGCTAATGGCAACTTCTCATGATGATGCACTAAATGTCTGAAAAAGAATGAAACAGCAAAATGAATTGAAAGGTGCCACTGCCCTTCTTGTAATCCTATTATTGTGTATTATTCTTAAACATTTCAAGTCTGGTAAATGTTTAATCATATCTTCCCATTGTGTATTTAATTGTTAAGAAACATGTTTTTGCAACAAAAGCTTTGACAGATGACTGTGAGACAGAGATACTAAACATGATCAATAATTGAATGTTCTATAGCTGAGCACTGAGGGCGGAAGCAGAGAAAATTCTGAAAGTGGAACTTGCTTATGAAATATATGCCAAATGTTTCCTAAATCATTTAAAAGTGTTTGAGTATTCCACATCGCAGTTTAAAAAGATTATAACAGTTCCATGACTTAGTAAAGCTTTTCCTACATGCAAAGAAAAAAAAAAGATGCTACTGGACTTTAAAAGGTCCAAGTGACAGAACACTGAAGCCTGGACCAGCTGGAGAGCCTTATCTTCCTTTGGGCTTCACTCAAAATTGGCAGATTTTAGACTCAACGTGGTAAATGGGTCTGTTCTGAACAGTATATCCAAAGTGGTATACCTAGGGTGGAGTCTTCAAATGCCATGATTTTTTTTTCACCTTAAAGTAACTAACCTACATGTCTGAACTACTGGAAAACTAACAATTTTACAGAAGTATCAGGCTCCAGGATTTATCTTTTTATTCAAAAATATGATGTGCAAAGTCATCCATGATAGCTGATTATTCTGAGTTGCCAGGTTATATTAGAATAATTTTATTTCTTTAGTGTTTGAAAGATCCATAAATGAATAATAGGTCCTGAGATCTGTGTTAATTTGTAACTGGAGTAAACAGCTGAGCAAGCTTCTAATAGCTCACTGGCATATACTAAGAATGATCATCACCTGTATCAGCCAGTAGGCAATTTAAATGAGTATGTAATAGGAATCCCAACCCTTGCATCTTTTAAAGTTTTGGTGATCGCATTAATTATTGGTTCCCCCAAGAGTATAATACAGCTTTTAGCTTATAATTTTGAAAGGTACGGTGAATTCCAAGCACTTTCAGTGGTCAAAACTGCTCTCACTCCATGAATTGGAAAGGCAACATGGGGACTGTGCCAGTTTTTAAAATATCTGTTTCAGAGAAGTTTTTGTTTCTGGCCAGAAAGTATGGCCAATATGTAACAAAGGCTGGATTTAGCCTCCTAAGAGAAACAAATAACTGGACAAAATAAATGGAACAATGTTTTTCAAAACACTGGACTTTAGGCAATGGAGGATAGTGACTCTTGAGAAAGAAAAAACAAAAAAAAAACCCAAATGAGGTGAGCTCTAAAATTGCCTAAGTTTACTGTCTTGAGGGAGTTTCCAGGTCACAGAGCAAGAAGGAGAAACCCAGGTAGAGCTTGGCAGGTTCCCTGAGTAGAGGAGACAGACCTAATAGTCCAGGGAGAACAAGGTAGCTTGAGTTCATAAGACAGAGTGTTGAGATAATAGAGCTGCACAGAGAATATACTCTAGAGATCTGTAGAGGGATCCCACAAGTGTTCATCAGAGTACTGATCAATGAAAGGATGTGAAAAACTACCTGAGGCTTGGAAATGAACCACCTAAAAGGATTACAACAGAGTAACTTCAGCTTGCCAAGCTTTGGGAATAAAACCCTATTTCCACCAGTCAGACTGGAAACCCTCGTAATTCACTGAACATTTGGTAGTGTATTCAGGAGAATCTTACCCCAGTGGTGGGAAATAATTAGCCATGGACTGAGCACTACTCCAGACCCACCTATCAAATCTTAAATGTAAGACTCAAAAAATCTCAAACTATTTCTCAGTAGCATAAATGTGTCCCAGAACAAAGGTTGGGAATACAGTATTACAAAAATGTCTAGCACCCAACAAGGTAAAATTAACAATGTCTAATGTCCAGTAAAAAATTATCAGGCATGAAAACATGCAGGAAAATGCAACTCATAATGAGGAGAATAAGTTGACTGAAACTGATCCTGATGTTGGAATTGGCAGACAAGGACACTAAAACAGTTATTACAACTGTATTCCATATGTTCTAAAAGCTAGAGGAAAAGTTGAGTATGTTAAGTAGTGAGAGAAAAGATATCAAAATATAGCCAAACTTCTAGAGGTGAAAACTACAATGGCTGAGATGAAAAATGCATTGGATATTATTAACAGCAGACTATGCATTGCAGAAGAAATGATTAGTGAACTTGAAGATATAGCAACAGAAATTATGCAAAATGAAACACACATGGAAAAAAAATGTATAATTTTAAAAATGAACAAGACATTAGTAAATTTTGGGATAATTTCAAAATTCTAATTATAATTGCAGTTGGAAGCATGAAGTTTGGCTGAGATGGGGGAAAAGGAGTAGTAGAAAAGATATTTGAAGAAATAATGATATGAAAATTACCAAATTGATTAAACTGTAAACCCACAGTTCCAAAAATCTCAACGAACTCCAAGCACAAGCAAAATGAAAAAATGCACACACACACACACACACACACGTGTGTGTGTATATATATATATATGCATATATATATATATGCATATATATATTATTTTATCAAGGTAGATCATAATTAAATTGGCCCAAACCAGTGAGAAAGAGAAAATCATATAGATAGCCAGCGGGAAACATACATTACATTTAGGAGAACAAAGATAATTTCTTGCTGGAAACAATGTTAGCAATAAAATAGTTGAGTAACATCTTTAAAGAACTGGAAAAACCCCAACTTCTCAGTCTAGAATTACATACCTAGCAAAAATATCTTTAAGAATAAAGCCAAATAGACAATAAAGGCAAAAAGAAGTTTAAAGAATTTGTCATCAGCAGGCCTGAATTACAAGAAATGTTAAAGAAGTACCTCGGGAAGATGAGAAATTTTCTTCTTATTTAAGTTCATTTTAAAAATACTGAATGATTAAAACAAACACAATAACAATGTATTGTGGAGGTTATGAAAATTGTATTAGTAAATGTATAACAACAATAGTGCAAGGACCAGGAGGGAAGAAATGGAAGTAAATTGCTGTAAGTTTCTTATACCATATGTGAAATGGCATAGGGTTGCATGAAGTCAGATGGTGAAGTTAAAAGACTTGTAAAACTCTAAAAGGATGACTACAGTAATACAACATTTATAGTAAATAAAAGAAATAAAATAAAATGGACCCATGAAAAATATGAAATTAAACTAAAAGAAGGAAGTAAAAAAAATGGTAAGAGAGGCTAAAAGAGGAGGAAAAATGGAACAAGGAACAGATGGGATAAACAGAAAATGAACAGGAAAATTTTAGATTTAAATCTAACCATATAAACACTATGTTAATGTAAATGGGTATTCAACCATCAAAAATGAGAAAATCCTACCATTTGTGACAAGATGGATGGAACTTGAAGGCATTATGCTCAGTGAAATAAGTGAGACAGAGAAAGACAAACACTGTATGACTTCACTTACATGTGAAGAAGAGCAAAAGCAAAACAAAAACCAAGACCAAACTCCTAGAAAAAGAGATCAGACTTGTGGTTACCCGAGGCAGTGGGTCAGGGGAGGGGGAATTGGAGGAAGGTGGTCAAAAGGTACAAACTTCCAGTTATAAGATAAATAAGTACTAGGGAAGTAATGTACCTGATGACTATGGGTAACACTCCTGTATGATATACAGGAAATTGTTAAGAGAGTAAATTCAGAGTTCTCATCATAAGGAGACTATTTTTCTCTTTTTCTTTTTTTCTTTTTATTGTATCTGTATGAGAAGACAGATGTTAGTTGAACCTATTGTAATTATTTCACAATATATTTAAGTCAAACCATTGTGCCGTATGCCTTAAACTTATACAGTGATGTATGTCAATTATTTCTCAATAAAACTGAAAAAAAGGGCTTCCCTGGTGGCGCAGTGGTTGAGAATCTGCCTGCCAATGCAGGGGACACAGGTTCGAGCCCTGGTCTGGGAGGATCCCACATGCCACGGAGCAACTGGGCCCGTGAGCCACGACTACTGAGCCTGCGCGTCTGGAGCCTGTGCTCCGCAAGAAGAGAGGCCGCGATAGTGAGAGGCCCGCACACTGCGATGAAGAGTGGCCCCCGCTCGCCGCAGCTAGAGAAAGTCCTCTCACAGAAACAAAGACCCAACACAGCCAAAAATAAATAAATTAATTAATTAAAAAAAAAATTAAAAAATAAAGAAAACTGAAAAAAAAGAAAAAAAATGCAAATGGGATAAAAATAACAGATATTGCCAGACTGGATAAAAAAGTAAGACCCAATTATACGTGCCTAAAAGAAATCTGTGTTAAATAATAAGACACACATATGTTAATAGTAAAAGGACAAAAAATTATATGCCATGCTAACGTTAATCAAAGGAAAAGTTGGAGTGGCTGTATTAATAACAGATACAGTATATTTCAGAGAAAAGAATATTATCAGGGATTAAAGACATTCATTTCATAGTGATAAAGGGATGATGTACCAAACCTAAATGTTTATGTACCTAATAATAGAGATTTAAAATACATGAAAGTAAAATTGATAGAATGTCAAGGAGAAATAGAAAAATCTGTAATTACAGTCAGAGATTTTAACATGCTTATCTCAAAATTAACAAGGAGATAGAAAATCAGTGATCATGTATTGAACTTGAGCAACAATATTAAACAGATTAGCTTAACTGACAAGATAAAATACTCTATCCAAGAACAAAAAATACTCATTCTTTTTAAGTCCTCATGGAAAGTTTATAAGATAATCTATATCCTGGACTATAAAACAAGTCTCAATAAATTTCAAAAAATTCAAGTTAAATACAGTATAGTTTCTGATTAAAATGAAATTAGAAATCATTAACAGAAAGATCTCTGGAAAATCTCAGATGTTTGGAAATTATATAACACACTTCTAAATAAGCCATGTTTCAAATCTATTTGAAACTGAATAGAATTTTTAAAAACTCAAAAATTGTGGGATGTTGTTTATTCAGTACTTAAAATTGGAAGCACTAAATGCATGTATTATTTTTTTTAAAAAGTCTCAAATTAATGACCACACCTTCCACATTAAGAGTCTAGAAAACAAAGTGCAAATGACAGCTAATGTAAACAGAAGAAAGGAAATAATAAAGATTGGAGTGTAAATCAATATAATAGAAAACAAATTTAAAATACAGAAAAAATAAAAAAAACGAAAGATAGTTCTTTTTAAAAATTTTAAAAATAAAAATAAATTCTAGCTAGAGCAGCCAGAAAAAAAGAGGGAAAAAAAGTACCAATATCAAAAATGAGATAAATGACATCACTAGAGATTCCATGAATATTAAAAGCACAATGAGGAATATTATAAACAACTTTATGCAAAGAAATTTGACAAAAAGATGAAATGAAAAAAATTTTGGAGACGAAGAAGAAGTATATATCTTGAGTAGCCTGATATCTCTTGAGGAAATTCAATCTGTAGTTAAAACATTATGAAAAAAGAAAACTCCAGAACTGAATAGGTTTCCTGGTGATTTAAGACAAAAAATTAAGGATGATGTAATACCAATTCTACAAAAACTTCTCCAGTAAATTGTAGAGGAAAGAATATTTCCTAACTCATTTTATGGGACCAACATTATTTTGCTAACAAAACCAAAGACAAAGCAAGAAATAGAAACTGAAACTAATATCCCTTATAAACATGGATACAAAACTTCCTAACAAAATTTCACTGATCAAATCCATAAATATACAAAGTGAAGTTCATCCCAGGAATGCATGGACCATTTACCATTCAATAACCAAGAAGTATTATTCACCATATTAACATACTAAAAAATGTAACACCATATGATTATCTCAATTGGTAGAGAAAAAGCATTTGACAATATCAAACACATATTCCTGGTTTAAAGAAAAACAAACTCTCATCAAAATAGGAATAGCAGGGAATTAACCTCATTTCTGCAGACTTTTGGCATATAAACCATCTCTTCTAGGGTTTTAATTGTACTTCGCTCCAGGAAAAGGTTGGAGTTGGATTCTAGTTTTTATGTCTAGAAATAATGAGGGTGGTAAAAGTGGGACACAAGCAGAATTGCCTTGTCCTTACAAGGTAAATGCTTTAGGCATGGTCATTACAGGGACTTCAAACAAGGCAAGGACAAACTAGCTACTTCTGTTGGCTTGAGAAGCTCAGTTGGATTTAGTGGTTCAAAGTGATCAGTTTGATAGTAACCTAATCCTATGATTTTATTCTAATTCTCAGTTTACCTATTCTCCCCACTACCCCCAACCCCGTTTCCTAAGGTCAGCCATTGTATTTGTAAATATTATTAATATTTTATTTTGCCAATCATTTTGCTTCTTTAGTCCTTCTGCTGCAATTGGTAAAGACTATTATTGAATGGTATCTTAAAGAATTAAAACAAGGTCCTATTGTATAGCACAGGGAACTATATTCAATATCCTGTGATAAACCGGAATGGAAAAGAATTTTAAAAAGAATGTATCTATCTCTCTGTGTATCCATCTATCTATCTATAACTAAATCACTTTGTTGTTCAACAGAAATTAACACAGCATTGTAAATCAACTATACTTCAATAAAAAAGAAGAATTAGGACTTTGATTGTTTGTCTCATTCTTTAGGCTTACAAGTCAATTACAAAAAAGGAAGCCATCACTACACCCCTAGGTCATGATCAACATTTTATTCAATAGTAGCAGCTACTTAATCAAGACTTGTACATAATGGGCACAGGAGAGCACAGATACTAACAATGCACCTTTTTGCTGCTGCCCATCAGGGACTGTTGGAATCCTGTTTTTGTTTTTTTAAACTGTAGCTGTATTCTTACTGTATCCAGATCTATGCATATTGAATGACCAATCCTAGATAATGATTATTGAATGTCTACCGCCTGCAATCATTTCCAATGTCATTATTCTTTTGGTTATTTTTGTAGTTGCAAAACCTGGAAATGTGCTGGCAAATTTAAGAAAAAGGAAATTTTCTTAAATATTAGATATTTAACAGGATCAGTAGGATGATCAGAGTAAAAATACAACAAACTTGTAGATGTATATCTAAAACCATGCTGCAAAAGTTACCTCCTAGAAACCCATTCTGGAGCTTTCTCTCAAAACTAAATGCCAAAAAAAACAAATCAACTTAACTGCAGTGTCTTTATTGTTACTACCAGTACTGATGCCACCTCTGCATGAGAAATATAATCTCGCTACTGCTACCATTCCTCAAGTCTGGAGTTCAAAATGTTTGTTCTACAGAATGGAAGATGACTCATAATGTGATGACTTTTTTTTAACACAAGCAAATTATTCAAAGATGATTGGTACTCAGGAATATTCAATATTTCCCCTACAGTCAGTGTGCTTTGCCTGTCTCTCCATATGTAAATAGGGTTTATTTATCATGCTTATATTCTTAACTTAGTCCATAAATTATAGAATATGGGATCATGACAGAAATAGAGAAGGGTTGGTTATCACCTAGAGAATCTGTATTTTGAGCCGGGGATGATATGTGATTGGACTTTCTGTTGCTTCGCTTTTGAGAGTGTGAGAGCATATTTTCAGTTGTCTGAAATTTGAAAGTATTATATTATATGACAGTCTTTTCTTATGGTAAAGTAATTATAAAAGCAAGGGTCATATAACTGTTGAGTAATCAAAAGGGTGAGCTATGTTGGATATCTGTAATTATTTTGGTCAGCTTAGTTCTAAACTACCTTTCTATTTAGGGAAAACCCTTTATTATACAGGTTTTGGTGAATGGGGAGCAGATAATCATTGCTCTCTCAGACGCTGCAACTAAGTTTTTAGACACATAATTTAGGCTCAGCCAATCATATGTTCCAAATGGGACTTGGAAATTTGAGAGTGGTGCAAAGGCATAGGAAGATTTAGAGTTTATTCACAGTGGCAGAGATGGAATTGAGATTCTGTTGATCACAGCAGGCCATGTCATCATAGGGTTTTTATGAAGATTTAATAAGTTGGTGTATACAAACTGCTTTGAATAATTCAGAGAGCAGATCCTAGGTAAGCATTTTTTTTTAACATCTTTATTGGAGTATAATTGCTTTACAATGGTATGTTAGTTTCTGCTTTATAACAAAGTGAATCAGCTATACATATACATATATCCCCATTTCTCCTCCTTCTTGCATCTCCCTCCCACCCTCCCTATCCCACCTAGGTAAGCATTTATTATTAATAAGTGAAAGGCCATTTCAGGCTTTACTAAAATCAGACAAGAGTATTTTACTAGCCCAGGAATTCAGAATTAAAATCACTTCTTCCTATAATAGTGTTCATGCCTTTATAGTTTAGTTTGTATTCGCTTGTGTGTGAAATAAATATTTTATTCAATAGCATGTTTACATAAATCAAGTGAATCAAAGTATAACCTCCAGTCAGTGTAATTCATTTACTCTTGCAAAGGTCACCACATGATCTATCACTTTGGACTTTTTATGAGTTTTGGGAGTAGACTTGCAAAAAGGAACACAGAACTAGTGCAACCCATAGATGACTTCACTCTCCTTGGGAAGAAAAGGAGAGCCGGTGTGTGGTGCTGCCTAAGCACAAAGCCAAAGGTAGTAAGTGGAAGGCTGGCTATCCAGATGTAGATGATCTGTCCAATTCATTTCACCACATCGAGCTCCTGCCCTAATTGAAGACAGTCCTATGCAATGCTTCAGGAAGTCCATTGTGGGGAATGCTGTTTGCATAGTATATGCCATCTACTGCTTTGCATCTTGTTCTTAGGATTTCTGGAATTCAGTGTACTTGAGTACTGCCAAAGTGTGGTCTCAATTAAGATAAACGTATTTTATTCCCTCTCTCCCCAGAAGTATGTGAATAGTCAGAGATGTTTGCTTGTTTATTTACTCTTTCTTATATTTATGATAGAAAAAATTAGTATCATGGTATCATTAGATAAATTATAAAATTCTTCTCCATTTTTATACTGTCTAATGGAGTCTTCATTTTATAGATTAAAGAAGCTGAAATCTAGAAATGGTAATGACTTGTCCAAGGTCAGATAAGAAATGGCAGAAGTGGACTAAAATCTAGGTTTTGATGACACAGGTAATGTGCTTTTCACTACAGTCACTCACTAAAGCTGCTTCCTAACAGAGGATACTTCATAGTTGACTAACGCTCATCACAAAGGAGAGTAATTTCAAGTCATCTGATTTCCAATTCTATGTTTTGACTCCATTAGACATAAGAACTGATGTCATTTTATAGAAAAAAACAACAACAACACTATAGGCAAACTTAATTGAGCCCCTATACATCCTCTCTGTCAGTGTTAATATGGATATATTATGAAATACAGTCCCCCCAATTAGCTCCTACTAGTTTTTGCCAAAGTAACCTGACAAAGAGCCGATAATGATTTGAACTCTGGGGTGAGTCCAGGTATAATGAACACACCTAATTTATGTTAATACAAATTGCAACAATAGACCTGGAGCCATTGTGTTCCAATAAAGTACAAATTAGAGCTAGCCACTTTAAAAATTTTCAAACATCATATATTTCATATCATTGTATAATGTGCTTTTTTTGTAAATGATAACTATTAATTTATTTTTTCAATGTATATCTAAAGAGCATTTGACATATGCAAGGCAGGATTTATAAGAATAATATTATTAAATATTATTCTAAAATTGTATTTTATTGTTCTTCAGAGTTTAATGACATAGTGAGTAATAATTTTATTCTTCTTGACTTTTTTTTTTTAGCATTTTGGCATTTTTCTACCTGTAAATATGTAACTCAGTAATTGTGTTCTATTATACATCTTCATCAGTTTCCTGTGATTGAATTTTTTTGAAATTTTTGAATTTGAAATCATCTTGAAGAGAATTCATAATTTTCAACCCTATCAAGGTAAACATGTGCTTGTTTGTAGGTTTATCAAAATCTTATTCAAAACCCTTTAAGAATAGAAGCATCGAGATCAGAAGTTTCCTGATTTTTGTCTCATTTTCTTACTAGTGTTTAAAGGCATAATATTACAATAAGTTCTTATTCTACTCCAATTAAAAATAATCACAATTAAAAATAATCACAGACCAATTTCTAAAAATTATTATGTCAATTATTTGTGCTTGATTTGAATTTGATAACTTCTTAATTTTCTCAGTTCTGCTCTATACCAATTCAGACATCAGAGGATAAAGAAGTTTTATTATATTCTTCTCTGAATAGTTCATCCATCCATTTGCCTTAAATTAATTTGGATCTTTCCTGATATTACTATTTTTCTACACTGGAGACTGCTTACTATGTCATCTTTCATATACGTCAGAATTGGGAATTGTAGTAAGTATCCTTCATAATCTCCAAATCTCTTCCAGCCCATTACTCTCCTTCTTTCCAGTAAAATTCTATTCTCATCTGCACATTTTTTAATCCAGTTATATTTCTAAATGCTTCTTTCCTTTTTTCTCTCAACTTATGTGTTCATCACTGCACTTGTCTTCATACTGTCCCATCTCCCTTTTCTACTGAATCCAGTTAACAACAGCAAAACAGGTCTGGAGAAATCTTTCCCTGCCTTCTCTGAATCTACGCCATGGCTATTGAGTGCTGGTAGGAAAAATAATCAATAATCACACACACACACACACACACACAGAAACAAACACACACTCGTAATTCTACAATTTATGGTTTTCCCAATAAAAAGTTTTCCTTTTCTCATCAGCTTTCTCTCCTGTTCTCCAGGGTGATATTTTGTATCTTCTCTATCCTCAAAATTCTACTCCACAACCTATACCCCTCCCTCTTCTTCCCAGATAACACATAACCTTTGCTGAGGTCACAAAGGCTTTGGAAGTCATTATTTGGGCTCTCCCTCAACTTCCTTCCACCTATAACTTATTTTTATATATTCCCAACAGTTCCTATAGGATCACATTATTAAAAAAACAATCAGCCAACTTCATCAAACTCTTACTCAATGTGATCGTCAGAGTTCTAAGATTTTTTCTCATTAGCTTCTCACATAAAACCTATGCTTTACTATCATTCTTTAATTTTATTTCTGAGGGAACTGAGTACAGGAAGCTTAAGCAATTGATGATGTCACTCGGTTTTAAACGAGTATTGCACCAAGGTTGTTTCAACCAGGAGAAACACTATGTTGTGGCTCTTCCTAGCTAAGACTACTTATTCTCTCTCTATTCTCTACCTAATATTTTCCTGCCTATTCATGGATTTTGCCATTTTAAAAGATGTACTGATATCTTGATGTTTTTATTATTCCATGATATCTCAGGATTCAACTCCTTTAATAAACATCAACTTGTTATCTATGCTCTAATGATGAAAATCTTAAATGATAATAGGGTCCCATATGCCAGTTTATTATTACCTATAGAAAAGGCATAGTTTAATTGAAACATAAATCTGTATCTCTTGGTATGTATAAAAAGACAATAGTAATCTGGAATATTTGCTATGGTGGCAAGATATTATTTAAGACAGGAGTCTAGATCTCTTAATTTTAAGGTAATTTTTCAAAATTTAAGGCAAATTTTCATAATCTTTTAAAAATATATTTTTAAAATCTTAAAAATATACATATATAAATAAATTTTAAATCATATAATTAATATATAACTATATTAGTCTTTCAAAAAGATGAAGCATTATAGCTGGGAAATTGAAGAAGACACAAAAAAATGGAAAGATATTCAATGCTCATGGATTGGAAGTATATGTTAAAACGTCCACATTACCCAAAGCAATTTATAAATTCAATGCAATATCAATCAAAATTCCAATGACACTTTCCACGGAAATAGAAAAAACAAAGTTCTAAAATTTGTATGGAACCACAAAGGACCCTGAATAGCCAAAGCAATACTGAGAAAGAACAAACCTAAAGAAGTCACACTTTCTGATTTCAAATTATACTATAAAGCTATATTAATTAAAAGAGTATGGTAGTACTGGCATAAAAATAGACATATAGACAAATAGAACAGAATAGAGAGTCCAAAAATAAACCCATGTGTACACAGTCTACTAATATTTTTAATAAGGGAGTTATGAATACTCAACGGGGAAAGGATAGTTTCTTCAATAAATAATGTTAAGAAAACTGGATACCACATGCATTAAAAATAAAATTGGACCCCTATCTTATACCACTCACAAAAATTAACTTGAAATGGATTAAAGACTTAAACATAAGACCTAAGGCCATAAAACTCAGAGAAGAAGACATGGGGGGAAATCTCCTTGACATTGGTCTTGGCAATTTTTTTTTCCTTTGGATTTGACATCAAAAGTACAAGCAATAAAGGCAAAAATAAATAAGTGCAACTTCATCAAACTAAAAGCTTCTGCACAGTGAAAGAAGCAATCAACAAAAATGAAAAGGCAACTTATGGAATGGGAGAAAATATTTACAAATCATATATCTAATAAGGGGTTAATAGTTAAAATATATAAAGAACTCATACAACTCACTAATAACAACAGCCAATCGCAATTGAAAAATAAGCAGAGAAACTGAATAGATATTTTTCCAAAGAAGATATACAAATGGCCAACAGGTACTTGAAAAGGTGCTCACTAATTATCAAGGAAATGCCAATCAAAACCACAATGAGATATCATCTCACAACTCTTAGATTGGCTATCATCAAAAAGACAAGAGATGACAAGTGCTGGTGAGCATGTGGGGAAAAGGGTACCCTTGGGCTGTGTTGGTGGCACTGTAAACTGGTGCAGTCACTATGGAAAACAGTATGGAGTTTCCTCACAAAAATTAAAAATAGAACTACCATATGATCCATCAATCTCACTTCTGAGTATATATTCAAAGGAAATGAAAACAAGATATTGAAGAGATATCTGTACTCCCATATTTATTGAAGCATTATTTACAATAGCCAAGACATGAAAACAACCTAAAAGTCCATCAATGGATAAATGGATAAAGATGATGTGGTGTGTATATATAATGAATTATTATTCATCCATAAGAAAGAAGGAAATTCTGCCTTTTTTGACAACATGAATAGACCTTGAGGGCATTATACTAAGTGAAATAAGTCAGAGAAAGACAAATACTATATGAAATCACTTATATGTGGAGTTCAAAAATGACAAATTCATAGCAATAGAGAGTAGAATAGTGGTTACTAGGGGCTGGATGTTGGGGGAAAAGGAGAGATGTTGGTCAAAGGATACAAACTTCTGGTTATAAAACAAGTACATTCTGGGGATTTAATGTACAGCATAGTGATTATAGTTAACAGTACTATATTGTATACCTGAAAATTTCTAAGAGAGTAGATCTTAAATATTCTCATCACAAAAAAAGAAATGGTAATCATGTGATGTGATTGAGGTGTTAGCTAATATTATGGTTGTAATCATATTGCAAATATATGTGTATAGTATCAACACATTGTAAACCTTAAACTTAATGTTATATGTTAATTGTATTTTAATAAAGCTGAAAGGAAAAAAAAATTAAAAATACAAATGGGGTCTTCTTAGTCCTTCACTTAAAAGTCTCAAATGACTTCCCTTGCCTTTTAGAAGCTCTGTAAGGTCAAATTTCTGCTACTTCCTTCTAAACCCACTCTCCACTAGTTATTCAGTTCCCTACTCTTGTTCTGATAACAGGACATTCACACATACTCTTCTTTCTGCCTGAATTCTTCATCTTCCTCTGCTTCCCTACCATGCATAACTCTTCCTTCAGGTAAATTTCAGTGACACCTTTTCACTAGCTCTACAGACTAATTAAGTCTCATTGGTGTATAAAATTTTTATTGCATCTTGTACTCTCCCTTTTTGATATTGATAACACTTGTATTAGTTGCTCTATGTGTTCTTCATATTAGATTTTAATCTCTAAGAATTCAGCAACCACTTCTTTTCTGCTCACTGCTTGTACCCAGATCTGTTACGGAGTAGGGATCAATGAATACTTGTTGCCGATTTGATATCTACTATTTCAAGTTTGGGTGACTTGGAATATGAAATAATTATTGAATAGAAATAAGGAACTCAAAGGAAGAGCTATTTCTCATAAGACTAAATTTATGTTTTTATGCTCAATTTTAATTTAGGTAGGACTTTTAGGTGTAGATATTTAGAGGCAATTAGAATTATGCAGCTTAAAAAGTAGAAAAAAAAATACATTAAGGTGAATACCAAACTGAAAATACTTATAGGTACTCTTATATTGGTAAGAAAAAAAAAACTTGTTGCAGAGAATATAAAATTTCCTGAGTATGAGCAGCCACTGTGAGGATCTAGTCATTAAAACTGTGAGAATTAGTGAGTTTGCTCAGGAAAAATACAGGAAGAAAGCCAAGGACTAAACGTGAAAGAACGGCTAAATTTTGGTGATAGAAGAAATATCAATAGCAAGTAAAGAATATGGAGAAAGAAGAGGAGGATGTGGTTTGTATAAAGTTATAGAAATCAGAGAAGGGAGTGGATGAGTCAGAACAAGAGCTACAAAAGCTCGAGGCTGGAGACTGAGGAAATGACGCTGGATGAGCACATGTCCAATGGTGCTTTTTAAGGAACAGGTTAAATAGGGTGAAAAAGTTATATTTAAAGGGTTTTAAGAACTATTTGGAAAAGGCAGGTAGGGTAACAATCTTCTCAAGGATGCTGGTCAAAAGTTGGGACAATGGGATTTTAGCTTAAAAAGAAGGCAGTCGTTTATTTTTCTTTTAAAGAAAAAGGAAGACTTGACCAATGAACTGGATTGAGTTAAAGAATTAAGAAAAAATAGATAATTGAGTAACTAACTTAATAGAAAAGGCATGGAGATTATTATTTAACTTTATCATCATCATCATCATCATTATTATTACCACCATAATTATTAGGGTCAACCCTATCTATAGGCTCAAAGAATGCAGGTTAAGAGTTTTGGCTTTTCAAACAATAATAATAGCTGTAGTTTGTTAAATGTTTACTATCTGCAAAAAGTCTGTTCATTATTCATTACTACCCTATGAGGTGGAAATTATTACCTCCATTTTAGAGATGATGATACTGAGGCTGTGAAATTGAAACATTTGTCAACATCTTACTGTGTCAACACAGAGTATCTAACTTGGTCTGTCTGACTCCAAACCCAAATCTGTCCACCAGAACATAATGCTGTTTCCCTGCAAAGGAAACCACTTCCTCAAGTAAATCCAAAAGCAACGAGGGAGAGATTCACAGATTTTTTTTTAAGTAGAAAAGGAGGGCAATGGTGTAAACTTACATTGGGATGGTTTCAATTTTCTCAGTAGGAGGTGAGGTTAAGTGCTAAGAGGGGAGGGAGGAGGGCTGGGATTAGGGACTTGAGCAGAGCGGAAATATTTGGAACAGCTGCAGTAAGGAATGCAGTGGGGAGTCAACAAGTGATAAATAAAAGAATTGCTGAGATACAATGAGAGCCCAGCTGAGGTCAGTTGACTTGGTCACTATTGTTTAGTGACTTGCTTCAGTTTATGAACATGGGAAGAGAAACTGGGCAAGGGGGGTTATTGAAATGTGGGGATTGGTAAATGGAAATAGCAGAAGAACAAAGAGCAGGGAGACTTCGGCAGTTTGAAAGTGCATTATTGACCTGATGAATTTTGTGGGTTTTGGCAGAGTGGAGAGAAAGGGTGTGGTTCATAGCCAAGAAGAGGGGTGACTAGAAACATGCTAAAGAGCACGATGAAGAAGGAGACAGAAGACAAGGAGATACAAGGTGGAAGGATAAGAGTCTGTCTGTGGTTTAAAAGTAATAAAATAATTTGTAAAAAAAAATGATTGCTAACATTTAGTGATTGCTCATCTTGGGCTAACACTGATACCTGTGTTACTATGTTGAATTCTCACAATAACACCATCCATCAGTTGAAATATTATCTCTACTTTATAGATGAGGAAACCAAAAGTTAGATACATTAAGTAACTTGAAGAGGATTTCAATCCTCCTGGGAATGGAAGAGAGGCGATTCAGGGATAGGCTCTTGGGCAACACAGCTCATTATCCAATGAGCACACTGACTACAACGAGGGCTGATGTGCCCTTTTGTAACATAAATTTAAATACATGGTTTAATTTACATGGTTGAATAATTTCAATTCTTTGAGATCCATTAGTAAAAACATATATATTTGCCTATATGTAATTCTTACGAAATTCACGCATACTACTTTATGCATTTCATGTCTTATGAAAGCTTTCTGGGGAAGGTGCACACCTGTTAATTGTTACTAACACCCTTAGACATATTTTATGGGTCAGGCTGCAGTGCTCCAGAAGGGTTTTAGTCGTTGCAGCTGGACGAAGCTGCACAGTTTGAATGCCTGAAATTTGACCTAAATGGTGTTGACATTACAGTGACTGTGAGTGATGGAAAAGGAAACAAAAAATCTTGGATTTTTTTCCTCTACAGAGACCTCTTCTCCACAAATTAATAACAACAACAGGCTTAGAAAATATCTCTTGAACTACAGACCGCAGCCAGCAGTACAGCTGCATATTTCCAAGAGGCCCACAGAGACTCTGCCTTTTAGGTTAAATCCTTCCACTCATAAAAATCCCCTTGTTTTGTTAGTGTCCTCTATGCTTTTTATTTCACTTTATTTTTAAATTTCATTTTATTATTTTTTATTTTTATTTTTCATTTTATTTTGAAGTTTAAGTGTTAGTAGAAAATATCTCTGATACTTGACATGGATAACTTTAGGAATCTAAAGTTTATCATGCTGTGATTTAAAAGAAATAGAAAGGGGTAAATGTAATTGAATGCAATAAATGTATATTGACAAATTAATGAGTAAAGTGTTGGGTCTCTGTAGAGATTCCAAGGTGATTTAAGCATGATCTTTGTTCTCAGAAATGATATTATTTAGGGAGACGAATAGACACCTAGAGCAAACATTATAATGTGAATCATGAAGTTACTTTATTTTGAAAAGTTTTTGAAAAAGTATTTTGGCAATATAGATGAGGGCAATATTATTCACGGCTAGTGGATCTGAAAAGTGATTGAGGTAACATTGAATTCATTATTAAGGGTATGTAAGATTTTGATAGGTGAATTTATGAATAAAAACCAATTCAGCTAGGTAGTATCTCAGTATCACTGGCAGCAAGCCGAGAAAGTGAAGAGAATTTTCATGAAGTAATAGGGACTGCTCTCTTAGCAGTAGTCCAAGCTATATGCAGAGAAATATGAATTGAAGAAAATTTTTGCAGAAGACCATAGAACTGGTCAACTGAGGCCATTCTGGAGATTCTTTTAAGGTTTGGTTAAGGACTAGGAGCAGCATTCTGTAGTCAAAGGTGAGCAGTGAAGGATTATGAACAACTGAGTCATGGAATTGGTATATTCTTTAGGCAACACATTCACTTAAAAAATGAATGAAGCAATTACCTGGAAAATTACACTTAATTACCATTTCATTGTTTACTTGTATGTTTTGGTAAAATAATGTGCAAATTTTAATTATATTGACATGTGATAAGTGATAAGAGAGTTAAAGAACTGATTCTATTTAATGACAGAAACTTTGAATGAAGAAGACGGAGGAGAGGTGACCTAGATGTCCTCTGCCACTTCTCTTCCAGGCAGGAAAGTAGATCTGAGTTGTTGACTGACTTTGCTACTTGGAACAGCTGAAAAGCTGGTGTGTGTGTGTGTGTGTGTGTGTGTGTGTGTGTGTGTGTGTGTGTGTGTGTGTGTGTGTGTGTGTGTGTGTGTGTGTGTGTGTGTGTGTGTGTGTGTGTGTGTGTGTGTGTGTGTGTGTGTGTGTGTGAGAAAGATTAAATGTGTTTATATCTGCTTTGCTGAGGTGGCAAGACAGGAAGACCCTCACCGAGAACAAAAATGAGATGAAGAAGATCAACAAGGTGTCAACTTTAATAGTAAAATAGTTATTTTACCAGCAAAAGTGAGTTTTTCCAGGAACAGCCACAGGAATTGCAATTTGTGACATGCAAACTACGGAAAACCAAAGGCAAATCCAGATAACAAGGAAGGGGAAGTTGCTTTTATAGAGAAAAGCAGGGGAGTTGGGAGGGGCTGTGATAGCCAAAGAGTTCATTGGAGGAAGCTAAGAGTCCAAAGTATGGAGGCTTTTTATTGGTTGGTATGTTACAGTCTCTGATTGGCTGGGCTGTCCTCAGTGGGAGAGAAGTTTTCTTCTTCCTGTTGGATAACAGAGTAGGCAACACCTTCCTGTTGGAGGTTACAGCCTTATGTCTCTTCCTGTTTGGAGCAATTGGTGATGGAGGCAGGGTGTGAGAGCTCACCCTACAGGCCTGTCCTAACTCCAATTTTAGCTGTGGTTTTTAATTCTGCAAAGGTAAACACAACGGAAGGTGCTTTTACTTTAATCATTACTGAAAAAACCTGGATACCTTGAATTTCTGTTCTGATAGTTGCATGGGGATGAGAATAAGGAAATAAAGTCTAACCTAGGGTAAGGGGCCCAAAATAAGAAACTTCTATAAAGCTGGGAAAAGGATTTCATTGGCATCATAAGGATAAAAGGAAAATAAAACTGCTAAGCAGAAAGTGACAGCAAAACCAGACAAAACCAACAAAAAACAAATAAAACCTGTCTTAAACTTGGCATCTGGAGGGGAGGAAAAACAATCACCCCTCACTTCAGTCTGTGTTCATATACGGTATCTGTATGTACAGAAAAAAGTAACTAAAGTGATTTTAGGTTGGCAGTACAGCCTAATGCAATAAAGAGAATGGAGTTCAAGGAAATAATGCTAACATACATATATATATATATATATATATATATATATATATATACACACACACAAAAGAGGAATTTTAAAAAAAGGTTTCACTCCCAAATTATTTTTTTTTGATATTGGCATAACTTTGATACTAAAATGGATCAGGATAGAATAAGAAAGGAATCTTATAGGCCAATCCCCTTATGAAAAAAAAAAAAACAACAAATAGTAGCAAAGCAAATTAGCAATGCTTAAAGAAGTAATGATTCAGTATGCGCTAACTGCATTTATCTCAGAAATGCAAGCTTGGATTCATGTTAGCAAATTGATTCTTATAATTCACCACATGTGTCAGGACTATTTATGTCCCAATATTTATTTTCTCCTTCTTCCATATAAATACAATTTCTGCCTAGAAATATGCTTTCCCAGAAATAATTTTTTTTAATGAGGGCAATTGTTTTCCCAGAACAGCACACTAATTTCCCAGACTTCTCTGCAAACGCATGCTGCCGTAGGACTAAATTCTGGCCAGGGGATGTGAGATGGTGTGATGTGTATAACTTCCAGTCAGTTCTCTTAAATAAAAAGGAGCATACCTGATTTCACCCCCTTTTCCTCTTCTGCTGACAGAAATGGTGATATCAGTACAACACCCTTATGAACAATGGAAGCATGTAGGCACAAAAAGGCAGGAGTCTGGAACAGATTCTATACCAGACTTGTACTTTTCATGCCTGGTCTATTAAATTAGAAAGAAATAAACTTTAGTCTGCTTTAAGCCATCCTTACTTGAGATTCTTTTACAGTTACTGAATCTATCTACTAAATAATAGACATTAATATCATAAAGAAGAAAACCATATGATCATCTCAGTAGATGAGGGAAAAGCATTTAAAAATGTTCAACATCAATTCGTTAAATATTATCAACTCAGGAATTGAAGAGAATTTCATTAAGCTAGTAAAAAGCATAAAGACATCTACAACATTTTTAGTTAATATTATAATTAAGATGAAATAGTGTTAGCATTCTCATTAAGAATGTGGTGGATTAAAGATGGTTATTAATTGTTTGACACCCTTCTTGTCAAGAGCTAGATTCTATGTCTCTCTCCTTGAATTTCCGTAGGCATTGTAAAGAAATGGCAGAAGTGACACTGCACCAGTTTCTGGGCCCAGGACTTAGGAAACCATCAACTTCCACTTCCGATATCATGGAACAGTCTCTCTGGGAGCCCTGGTCACCATGTAAAAAGTTGAACTACACCGAGAATAGCTCGGTGGGGAGGCCATGTGTACACACTCAGATTGTTAGTTCCAGATAAGCCCAGATGCTCATTCATTCCTGCCAAAGCTCCAAACACGTGGGTGAAGCCATTTTGGACATTTCAGACCAGCCCATCTGCCAGCAGAACGTTAATAAGTGGCCACAGTTAAAATATATGGAACAGGGCTTCCCTGGTGGCGCAGTGGTTGAGAATCTGCCTGCCAATGCAGGAGACACGGGTTCGAGCCCTGGTCTGGGACGATCCCACATGCCGCGGAGCAACTGGGCCCATGAGCCACAACTACTGAGCCTGCGCATCTGGAGCCTGTGCTCCGCAACAAGAGAGGCCGCGATAGTGAGAGGCCCGCGCACCGCGATGAAGAGTGGCCCCCGCTTGCCGCAACTAGAGAAAGCCCTCGCACAGAAACGAAGACCCAACACAGCCAAATAAATAAATAAATAAAGTGGAAAACTGAAAAAAAAAAAAAAAATATATATATATATATGGAACAAAGAATTATTCAGTCTAGTCCTTAATATTCTTTTAAAAGTAATAGAAAAAGTAGTTTTACCTCCCAATTAATTTTTAAAAGAAATTAATAGACTTTAGTTTCTAGCATAGTTTTATATAATAACTTTTTTAAACATCTTTATTGGAGTATAATTGCTTTACAATGGTGTGTTAGTTTCTGCTTTATAACAAAGTGAATCAGCTGTACATATACATATATCCCCATATCTCCTCCCTCTTGCGTCTCCCTCCCACCGTCCCTATCCCATCCCTCTAGGTGGTCACAAAGCACCGAGCTGATCTCCCTGTGCTATGCGGCTGCTTCCCACTAGCTATCTATTTTACATTTGGTAGTGTATATATATCCATGCCACTCTGTCACTTCGTCCCAGCTTACCCTTCCCCCTCCCCGTGTCCTCAAGTCCATTCTCTACATCTGTGTCTTTATTCCTGTCCTGCCCCTAGGTTCTTCAGAATCTTTTTTTTTTTTAGATTCCATACATATGTGTTAGCATACGGTATTTGTTTTTCTCTTTCTGACTTATTTCACTCTGTGTGACAGTCTCTAGGTCCATCCACCTCAGTACAAATAACTCAATTTCATTTCTTTTTATGGCTGAGTAACATTCCATTGTATATATGTCTAGCACAGTTTTAGATTCAGAGAAATTGAGCACATAGTATGAAGAGTTCACATGTACCCCTCCCCCATACAGTTTTCCTTATTACTAACATCGTGATTTAGTGTGATGTATTTGTTAAAATTAATGAACTATTATTAACTAAAGTTCATAGTTTATATTAAGGCTCACTCTTTATGTTGTACAGTTATATAGGTTTTGACAAATGCATAATGCCATGTATCTACCATTAAAATATCATACAGAATAGTTTCACTGCCCTAAAAATCCTCTGTATTTTTTCTCTTCATGCCCTTATCCCCAACCTATGGCAACCACTGATATTTTCCCTGCATCTATAGTTGTGCCTTTTCCAGAAAGTCGTATCATTGGACTAATGCAGTATGTGGCATATTCATTTAGCAATATGCGTTTAAGTTTTCTTCATATCTTTTCATGGATAAATAGCTCACTTCTTTTAATCACTAAATAATATTCCATTGTGTGGATGTACCAAAGTTTGTTTATCCATTCACCTATTGAAGGACATTTTCATCGATTCTAGCTTTTGGTGATTGTAAATAAAGCTGTTATAAACATACATTATGTGAAGGTTTGCGTCTGGATGTAAATTTTCAACTCGATTGGGTAAGCCCCTAGGATGTAATCGTTGGAACATTTGGTAAGACTAGGTTTAGCTTTGAAAAAAACTGCCAAAGTGTCTTGCAAAGACTGAACCGTTTTGAATTCCCACTAGCAGTGAATAATAGTTCCTGTTGCTCTGCATCTTCACCAAAATTTGGTATTGTTTTTTTTTGTATTTTAGGTGTTGTCAGTGTTTTGGATTTTAGCCATTCTAATGGGTGTGTAGTGGTTTCTCATTGTTATTTTAATTTGCAATTCCCTAATAACATATGACGTTGAACATCTTTTCATACGTCCATTTGCCATCAGTATTATATCCTCTTTGGTGAGGTGTTTGTTCAGATCTTTTGCTCATACTTAAATTGGGTCGCTTGTTTACTTATTGTCAAATTGCAAGAATTATTTGTGTGTTTTGGATGCATGGCTTTTATTAGATGTTTTGCAAATATTTTTCCCAGTTTGTAATTTACCGTTTTATTCTCCTAATAGTGTCTTTTTCAACGGAAGAAAATATAATTTAATAAAGTCCAACTTGTTAATTTACATTTCACTGTATGGTCCATTTTGAGTTAATTTTTGTGAAGGGTGTAAAGTCTGTGTTTAGATTCTTTTTTTTTTTTTTGTTTTTTTTTTTTTGGCAGGGAGGGTTTGCATGTGGATGTCCAATTGTTCCAGCATCATTTGTTGAAAAGACAATCCTTTCTCCATTGAATTTCTTTTGCTTGTCAAATTTGTCTCACTTGTTTGTCAAAATTAGGCTTACGGTGGATGTAAGTTTTCAACCCCTTTGAGTAAATACCAAGGAGCATAATCACTGGATTGTATGACAGCAGTATTTTTTCTTTTTTAAGAAAATGACAAAGTGTCTTCCAAGTGACTGTACCATTTTGCATTCTCACCAGCATGAATGAGAGTTCCTGCTACTCCACATCCTCACCAGCATTTGGTGTCATCAGCTTTCTTTGGTTATAACTGAGCATTTTTTATGGTTTTATTCTCTTTTATCTCTTAGTCTATCAATTACACCTCTTTTAAAATTTTTAAGTAGTTGCTCTAGATGTTTCCATATACATTTATAACTAATCTAACCCCACTTATGTGGTGTACCTACTTTATAAAAGAGTATTTCTAATTCTTCCCTCTCCTCTCTTAACACATTGCTTTTATTTATTTTACTTACACATATGCTATAATCACCTAATACATTTTTTGCTATTATTTCTCTGAACAGTTACCTATTAGATTAATTAAGAATAAAAAACATAAACACCTTATTTTAATTTCATTAATTTCTTCTCTGATGCTCTTTCTTTCTTTACATGGATCCAAGTTTCTGACCTACATAATTTTCCTTCTCCTGGAAGAACTTAACAATTTCTTGCAAGGCAGGTCTGCTGGCAGAAAACCCTCTTAGCTGTTGTCTGAGAAAGCCTTTATTTATTTTTCAGCTTGAAGAATAATTTCACTGGAGGCAGAATTCTTGATTCATAGTTTTTTGGTTTTAACATTTTTTTTACTCCATTCTATTCTTGCTGGCATGGTTTTTGATGAGAAGGCTGATGTATTTCTTTTCCTTGTTCCTCTAAATAAAGTGTCCTCCCCTGCCCCTATCTCTAACTCCTTTCAGGATTTTCTTCACTTTGAATTATGATGTGCCTAGTGGTAAATTTTTTGGTATTTGTCATGCTTTGTGTTCTCAGAGTTCTGGATCTGTGGTTTGGTGTCTGTCATTAATTTTGAAAAATTCTCATCCATTAGTACTTCAAATATCTTTTGTACACTTTTCTCTGTTCTCTTTCTGGTACTTCTATACACATATATTACACCTTTGTAATTGTCTCACAGTTCTTGA
This sequence comes from Balaenoptera musculus, assembly GCF_009873245.2. Taxonomy (NCBI): domain Eukaryota; kingdom Metazoa; phylum Chordata; class Mammalia; order Artiodactyla; family Balaenopteridae; genus Balaenoptera; species Balaenoptera musculus. The sequence continues at coordinate 53,751,332 of NC_045802.1, forward strand.
ATATTATATTCCATTTTTCTCTTTTTTTTTAATATACATTTTATTTTGGGAAGTTTCTATTGACCTGTATTTGAGGAAACTCATTCTTTATTCATCTGTGTCCAGTCCACTGATGAGACCATGAAAAACATTCTTCATTTCACTTATAGAATTTTTTATTTCTAGCATTTATTTTTGATTCTTAGAGTTTCCATCCTTCTGCTTACATTTGTTCTTACTTGCTGTATACTCTTTCCATGTGAGCTCTTGATATGTTAATCATAATTATTTAAAATTTCCTATATGAGAATTCAAAAAAACAAGTGCTTCAACCGATTCAAAGATGCTTGCTTTGTCTCTACAAGTTGTGCTTTTTCTTGCCTTTTAACGTGTCATGTAAATTTTTGTAAAAAGCTGAACATGAAGTATTGTGTGATGGGAATTGAGGTAATTAGGGGTTTTTGTCAGGTCTTATGTTAATTTTGCTAGTCACTGAGCTGTGCTTCATGTATGCTGTTGCTCTAGATGTCAGAGGCTTTGGTTTCTTATACTTTCTTTTTTGCTATTTTCTTCCTCCCTGTTGTCTTTGGATTTCCTTAAAAATTCCTTCTAAAATAGAAACTGTGTCTAACAAGTCTCGCAGTTAGTTTAAATCCACTGTGATTATACTGTAGCCCGATTATTGTCTCCAATGTCTTCTGCTTCTGCTAAGCTGATCTTAGATCTGACTGTACATATTTACCTCTCTCTCCAAATCTTGAGGCAGTGGTTTGCCTTGTGACCTCATTCTCTGATACACCTATGAAAAGTCATTGATTTTGAGTTTGTTCATCTTTTTTGTTGTTGTTGTGAAAGTGGGAGTTATGCCTTCCAAGTGCTTTACATGTTGAAACTGAAACTAAAATCACTCCAATGAGCTTTCTGAGGTCAGCATAATTTTGACATCAAAAAAAGACTAGCACAGTATACGGATGAGAACTTACAAGCCAAGGTGTGTCACAAAATTATGGGATAAAATAAAATAATTGTTATTTTAAGCCACTATGATTTAGAGTAGTTTATTATGCAGCAAGAAACAATCAAAATACCAATATATAAAGCTATGTTATTAGAATTATAAAGAGAGTTTGGTAAAATTGCTGGATACAAATTTACACAGAAAATCAGCTGAGGTTTTATACGTCATCTACAATAAGAAAATATAACTAGAAAATATTCTTTAAAATAGTAACAAAACATAAAGAACACTGGGACAAATCTAACAAAAGATGTACAAGTCTTTTATGAAAAATATTAAAACTTTACTGAAAGTTAACAATGAAGACCTGATGAATAGATATATTATTAATGAAAAAATTCAGTATTCTAAAGATATCAGTCTCTTTAACTTGGCCAATAGAACTAATAAAATACCCATCAAAATATCGACAGTTTTTAGTGGAAACTGCCTATTTAATTCTATGAAGTATACAAAAGGAAAGCTAGAAAGACTATTGCTGCAAAAGAAGAAAAAGTTTTGGAGGTCTTCTAGCTTTACTTGGGAGAGGTGATGACTTTTAATAAGGCTAATTAATATCAAAGAAATTGTAGAATTGAGGGAGGAAGATCTAAAATAGTGTTGGCAGAGTATGCTTGTCTCAGGTGTTCAATTCAGCCACTAAATCTTTCCTGCCACCCACTCACACTCCACTTCCATCTTAATTTCCAGTGAAAACCTGAGTTTCTACTAGTCGATTTTCAAAACGAGAATTTTTTAACTACCAATTTACTGCAGTCAATACTCAGGGCATTAAAAAGCAGCATAGCTTCATCTGTACCATATTTCCAGGGCAGAAATAGAGACGCAGACGTAGAGAACGGACATGTGGGCACAGTGGGCAAAGGGGCTGGTGGGACGAATTGGGAGATTAGGATTGACATATATACACTCCATGTGTAAAATAGATAGCTAGTGGGCACATGCTATAAAACACAGGAAGCTCAGCTTGATGCTCTGTGATGACCTAGATGGGTGGGATGGGGGGGATGGGAGGGAGGTCCAAGAGGGAGGGGATGTATGTATACATATAGCTGACTCACTTCACTGTACGGCAGAAACTAACACAACATTATAAAGCAATTATACTCCAATTAAAAAAAAAGAAGCAACATAGCTATTATGAACAAGGTGGGAGGAAAACATTTTCTTAACTTTGAACTTGTGAGGTCACATTCCTGTGCATTTCCAAGCTTGAAGTAGAGATCTTGACTCCTGCCCCAATGCTACAATGTTAGAACTTTGCCTTCAGAGAAACTTTGCATTGGAAAACTGGAAAAGAAGAAATACCCCTTCCTGTTCTCAATTTATTATTTTCCCCCTTGTTTCTAAAATGAGGATATTCAGAAACACAGGTACATTTCATGTAACACTGAATTAAGAGAGGATGAGGTGGTGGAAGGTGGGTAGGAGGTTGGTTCTTTCCTGAAGTGTTTCAGTATTGAGGCTTTCTTTTCCCCATTAACTCAAATTGGTTCAATTTTACAGAAATGAACCACTGAAGTTAATAAGTCAGAATTCAAGGCTATATTAAAAGAAAAATGTTTTAAAATAGTAAAAATGCTGTTTGTGTTTAAAGTTTTAAAGTCTGACCATGACAATATGAAGAATCTAATGGCCACATCTGAAAATCCAACATTTTGAAATCATTTTGAAAATAGCTGACTATAAAAATGGCCAATAAACCCTGCTTCTTCTTTGTCAGACAATAATTACAGGAATTAGCAGATGTGCTGAAACTAGATGCAGTACAACTTACATATATTTTCCTGTGGATTACATGGTTCTTGTTTATTATTTACTTAATGGCTTAAAACAAAATTCAATAATTTGTAGGCATTGTCTACAACTTCCCTCTCCTTATTTTTTGGCAAATCATTACACCAACACTTGTAAAAACCTGCTATGTTCTTTGGTATTTATCAATTTAGCACACATCAAGCATTTTTATGATCCAAGATTGTACTGCAGATGAGTTCAGTATATTTTACTTCAAATAGTTTTAAATATTTAATATTTTTTATAATTTAGTACTTGCATAATTTTGAAACTTACAAACACTTGGCAAATGTATTTGCATTTGTGAAAATTGCACCACCCCCATGCATACCTAAATAAGACTGAACAAATATTCCAAGTGTCTTCGTAGCAGGTCATAGGGGTCATTCCAATTGGAAAACAAGACTTCAGATGCTATTTCCTTAACTAAGCTAATTGCAAACAAATGTTCCTTTTGTCAGAAAGGAAAGAAAAAATATTAAGCCCAGTGGAAAAGCCCTTTCAGCGCTTGGTGCTAGTTTCTGGCAGCCTAGGTAGTCCAAAGATCTCATTTTTTCTTTTAGTTCTCCTCAGTCAGAACTGCCTGGGCTCAGTTATTTTATTCCTAATTCAACTTCTATTTTTGAACTTATCTTAAGGATTTCTAATAACTGGAATTGATTTGGGGTGCTAGAGATTATTACAGTGCTCCTCATTATAGTAATTCCCACAGCTATTGGCCAAGAGGAAATAAACAAGGCACCCCCAGGGCTCAAATCGCTAACCTACAGACTTCCCAAAGAACAGTAAGATGCAAGAGTCAGAGGGAGGAAAATGCCAAGTTTGCTAATAGAACTGCTCACACAGAGAAGAAGACACTTTGAAAAAGTTGATTTCAGCCCGTAAGCTGTGCAAGGGAAAAATACTTGGCGCACTAAAGAAAGCAAGCCCAATAAATACAAAGAACAAGCTGCTTTATTCTTTATTCCATACTTGCATTAGCAAGTTTTCTGTTTCAAAGACCTTGAGGGTTAGGGAACTATTCACCACTGTATTAATTGGTAAAGTTAAATCACTTGCCCTGCATTTTCCATAATTCCCACATTCTCTGCATAACCATTGGCCACCTGTACTCAGCACGTTCTCACACGTGGTCATTAACTCTGAAAACTAATGCAAGCCAAACAAAGCCTGAGGAATAAATGGGTTGCCATAAGAAAACAATTAAAAAGTCACCTGTTGTGAAAAGACATATTTAATCAAACCTGGGCAAAGAGACCACCCAAGATTAAACAGAAGTTTTCCTACGAGTCTGGTATTTACAATACAGGTGGATTTTTGTGAATGAGTGATAAAGAATAAAAGTTTCTGATATAATAAACATTCAATTAGTTTGTTATTTATAGAGTATCTTAGTTTTTTCTTCTTAAAGAACCAGAAGTAAACCATATTTTATACAAATTTGATCATTAATGATATTGTGCAATGTCTGCAATTGCTGATTAGACTACTCATTGTATTCATCCGGATTTGTGCTATAAACTATATTAAAATTTGAAAGATGAATTCTTTCTCTACTTAGAGATAAATAATCATGGGGATACCTATGTACTATTTCCAAATCTTCCAACTGATCACTTCTTTCCTCAAGATAGATTCTTGAAAGCACAGTGTTTAAATTTCCAACACAAACATTTTTTAAACATTTTGAAACAATTTAAACGGTTGCATCACAGTTAAATTTACTGTTAATAAATTTTAAATTTCTAAAATTAATGGAGGAAAGCATTTATCACACTGTTTTACCAAGAAAGACTGAAGCACACAATAGAATATATGATTTGTGCTAAACTCTTTGGGGAGAAAATAATCACGCACTTTCAATCATACATGAAAACACACATTAAAAAACAATGCACATTTGTTGTTGAAAGAAGAGTAACTTACTGATACTAAGGAATATAATTAAGCTGTAATATTAAATCAAATATTACCATCAATGTTAGTCAATTTCTCACTTAAAAATGGCAATGGAAATGGTAAATCACTATTGTCTCTGTGCTAAGAACTTTAAAAACTGTTTTTTTTTAATACCATTTGCCTTGCATAAATTTTATGCAGAATTTGAATGTTTTGTCTCAAATTCATAGAAAAGCAACTAAAAAAAAATTTGGACCTGAGTTTCCATATCTTTAAAATGGGAACAAATATTTGTGTGTGTCTGTAGAGTCACTATACATGCAAAGTGGATGAGAACGTAGAGGGTCTGGGTCAAAACCTGCCACTGGTAAGCTGCATGACCCAAGACAGCTTTCTTAAACCATCTGTGCCATACTTTGTTCATCTGTAAAATGGGCGTCATGTTAACATCTACCTGATAGACTTACGAGATGAAATTATTCACTGTAAGTCAAGTGCTAGCATACAAGGGCTATTTGTTAGTTATCGACGATGTTGCTGTTCTTTCATATTTCATGGGTTTCTGATGAACTCAGGAGATAAAATATATAAAGTCTCCATGCACATATCAAAGCATTCCCTTATATAATTCATGATCAGACATTATAAACACATTTCATGATTTTGATTTTGAATCAGCCTTTCAAAGGCAAAATGTAGTCATAAACATAATGCTTGATGAATTTTACCAATTAATTTACTACAAAGGAGATAGCAAGAAGTGATAGATGCTTGTGTTTTAGAATATCAAAGAAACACATGTGCCTGCAACAGAACGATGTTTAATACTTCTACCTCTTTTAGAGTCTTTGTAGGCCACTCAAGGTCTTTCTATTATCCTCCGCTTTATCTATATGACATGTACTAGTGCAGTAACGTACTACAGATATTCCACAGAGCTTAAACTCAGTATGTCCAAAACTGCCCTTATAAACTTTCTTCTTTATAGCTACCATGGCATTGCTGGATTGACCTATTTTAAAAAATTATCTTCAACAATTATCATTATTTTTTATTTGCCAGGGTTTCACTTTCACATTCACTTCATCACATGTTCCTATATATTCTACCCCTTAAACAACTCTTAGATGCTTTTTATTTTTTCCTTCCTGATGCTTTGGCTCAGGCCCTCATCCTCTTCCATACTGAACTATTGTAACTGTTTTCTACTTGTTCTCTCAAATTTGAGTCTCCTTCTCTTAAATCTGTGTCACATGCCTGTCAGTAAGACCTCCCTAACATGCAGACTCTTTCCATATATCAGCATCCTTACTGGCTATAGAACAAAGTTTAATTTCATCAGTACATTATAAGGGGCTTTGACCTCATCTTGCCTTTACTCTTCTCTCCTCTCCTCTTTTTTTCCTCTACTCCTCTTCCTACTCCTGCCATATCAAACTACTAGCCATTCTTGAGAAGGTGCCCATGTCCTTCTGTGGCTTCATGCTTTTGCATTATGCCCTCTGCTGGGGACATTCATCCTTTTTCTTTAAACAAGAAATTTCACTCATCTCTCATGAACCAGATCAGTGTCATCTCCTTTTCAAATTCTCACTTCACATCCCAGAATAGACCATTCTTTCCTTCTCTGTCCTAACATGGTGTCATATATTCAATTCTACTATAGAATTTACCGCACTCTATTGAAATTGTTTGTTTTTATTTTTCCACCATTGAACTAGAAGCTGCATTAGGCTGGATATTTGTCTGATTCTTAATATTTTTTTCCTTTAAAGTTGCCAAATTTTAATTTTTTTTCTGAAGAGGAAATTTTTAAAAATTCTAACATTTATTATCACCATTATGTTATAAGAGAAAGGCTGTTTTTACATCAAAAGTTGGAAGAATATACCCTCAGTGAAAATAAATCTTTTATATAATTAATAATATGTATGAACATTTGACTTTTTTTTTGTTCTGTTTTGTTTTTGTTTGTTTTTATATTTGATGTTTTTTAATGTGGATATCTGGACTAGCTCAGATTTAGGGCCTCGATGTTGGGAACCACTGATTTAATATACTGATTTAGTTTGAACTCAGGTTCAAGAGTAATTGAAAGAGACTCCAAGAGCTTACTTGTGTGATGATTTTTGGGGATGCGCTGCACTTAGCATGAGCCAGGGATTGAATACCTTTGATAAATATTCATTGAATGAATGGACATGTTAAGAATGACCACTTAGTTAATTAGTTAATTCAGAAAATTTGTGGGACAACGCATTTCTACATCAAGATCAAGTTACAGGTGATTATTTCAAGTCTATCTTTTTCGCTTCTACCCTGTTTTCCCCTTTGCTTTTGTTACTCTAATTCATGTTTTTCCTCTTTTTATCCCTTACATTTAATAAATTTGCACATTGAAAAACTCTCATTTTTCTTTAACCTAAAAATATTTATTCAACGATACTGCACAATTTTTTTGGTCTTAGGTTTATTTTATACCAAATTAGCAGAGGCGTTGTTTCATAGCTACTCATGAGTAATCTTATTTTTTAAAACCTACTGTCATAAAAGTCAGATTTTTACTCTTGTGATACCTTTATATACGTGGCTACATCATAATTGTTATTTAATAGTTATAAGAAAGGAACAGGTTGAAATCTCTGACTTCCAAAAGAGAAAGGAAAACACACTTGAACTTGAGAGAGCAGCTGTAATTCTTATCTTGCTTTGGAATGCTTAAATTCCAATCTGGGCTGTAACAAAGAGCAAAGGAGTTGTTTGATCTCCTCTTGTTCAAGTTTATTCATCCCTAAATGGGGGAAAATAGAGTTTCTTGTAACCTTTCTCAAAAATAAGTTATATGAGCAAATGCATCAAAAGTATTTTGGACTTCTCAGAAGAATCAATAATAAGAATACTCATGATAATAATGGCGTTATCATAAAATATTGAGGTATTTTATCATGATACCAAGTCTAACGAAAGTCCATGCATGGCTCAAAGACTCGTTTTACAGTATTATACTATTATCTGGTTATTATTAGTTGTGAATAGTTTCAAACAACAGCCTAGTCGGATAAGGAATTTAATCTGGATCAGTTGTGGGCTTCCTCAAAAGTGTCCTTTTGACAGAAGGAATGTATTTTAAGCTCTTAATGTCTGTTTTTGAGAATTTTCTGTCACAATATTTTCTTGACTTATAATTTAAAGATACTCAAAGTCTACCAAATAATTCAAAATAAAATAAAAGTGAAAAAGTAAAGTTGTTGCCCTGTTTCTCCTTTGGCTCTAAGGAAATGCAGAGGGATCCGCAGCGAGACCACCAGCGAAGAACAGCTGTCTTATGAAACAGCAGGAAAGAGTGCTCCAGGAAGGACAGGAGGAACCCCACATAGAGATCTATACCATGAAGGGGTGTGTGTCTGGAGGATGACTGAACTTCTGAAACTCTTAAATAAAATTGCTCAGCAACATAAAATGAGAAAACACTCCCAATATAACGTAAACCAAACACAGAAATGTCCTAAGGAAATGCAACTCAAATTAAAATATCCTTTAACTTGACTATTCTTAACTAGATGTGCATAAAATGTTTTTTAAGTGAATGTTAAAAGTCACCAGATGCCAGTATTTTCTTTAGGTAACATTTTCACGAACAATGGTGGACAGCAAAATGAATTAAATGTATCAATTTCTCATTTTCAATGATGATGACTGATGATACAGACCATCTACATTAGAGGAAACGCTACCTCTGCCCACTGAAGCCTCATCACTTAGCTTTTAAAAAAAAATCTCTTGTTAAAATGCTGCTCAAAAGCATCTTCTTCCTAATGGCTTCCAAGAGCACATTCCTTCTGTGATGAACAACCCAATCACTTATTTTATGTAACTCCGTCCAGCTGCTTCTGGTTCTGGTATATACCCGATACATTCCTGTCCCACATATTGTTATGTGTGTTTGGAGCTTGTTTTATCACCTTCATTGACTTCCAATTTGTCACTGGATCAAATGGTTTCACGTGACCATTTTCTTTGAAGAAACACTGCATCTTTTCCTTTGTTCAGTATGTGGTCATAAGTAGTGTTCCTGAGGCTTTTACTGCATTTTTTGAATGTAGTCCCACACTCTGAGGAGCTCAATTTGGGATATGGCAGAAATAACTCTTCTGTAGGTAAGTCTTCTCATTGCTTTGTCCTTAAAACACACACTTAGATGCACACACATGTACTGATAGCCATGTTTCATTACTTTCTCATGTATTTAATAGCAAACATTTATGAATTGTTTCAACAAGAATATATACTTTGTCTCCCCCGTATAGCCTTCCTTGGTAATTGCATCCAACACTAATATCTCCTTTCACTGGGCTACTCTGGGATGTGTGCTGAATTACTCAGCAATAAGATCCCTGAAAAGAGAGAACCCTTAGCTCAGAGAGGTTGAGGAACTTTCCCAGGCTCAGAGTCATTAAATGAGATGAAGTGTACAAGCTGTTAGTATAAAATAAGTGCTCTGAAAGTTAGATATTATTATAGAAAAATGGTGGTAATCACTTATTTAATCAATTGATTTAAGATATTTTTTATCTCCCTAACTAGATTCTATGCCCCTTTAAAGCATTTATTGAATTGTTATTGTCTTGCATAGCATTTGCAGCTTAGCAAAGTGGACAAAGTATTTGCTAATTGTTTGAGTGATGTCAGGAAGGCAGGGGCCAGGGCAAAGAGTTAGAGGATATACACTGTACACAGAACAACAACAAAATCCTACCAAAGCATAAAGTTGGTAAGATTCAGATGGTTACAAGCAGGAATTGGGTGGGAGATGGAGGCTTTTGGAATAGCTTCCCAATAATATTCTAGAAGAAAGCTGAAAAATCTATTCTTCTCACAGTTTCTGGCCCAAATCAAAACTAAAAATGTAAACATTATTTAGTCCCAAGCCTTTGATCTTTTATATCCTTATTTTTTAATTAATCTATTATATACAAAATGATGCACAATTATAAATGATTAAGTATAATCATTTTCTAAGAGGCATAGAATTCATTAGGAGAAAACAATATTAATGGAAACTGCAATGCAGAGTTATAGCCAAAAAAAACAAACAAACAAAAAAGAATCTACAAAATAGATTCCAGGAGCATTACAATAAAATGTTAGACAAAGTGGGAACCAGGAAGGGAAATGAGTTTTAACAGAAAGAAAAGAAGTTTACAACCTCCTGTGGCTCAAGGGAGAAAAAGCTCACCCACATTGCTCCCTTTAAGAGTTTTTCCAGGTTTAACTAGCTGCGTGGAGGTTCCCATATGGCTATTAAAGAATTATATTAACAAATAGAAAAATAATAAGTATATTAAAAACAGTATATAATCATGCTATTAGAAGGGAAGGGCCATGTCATGAGCACATTATGTTTAAGAGTTTAGAAGAGTAGGTACTCAATAAACGCCATGCACAGCGCAGCCTTTGAGAGCTTACTTTCTAAATCCAATATATAACTAAATAAATAATGCAGCCTTGATAACCCTCAAAATAGAAAGTAAATGGTCCATTAAGAGAACACATTAAGACTTCTTACTGACTCATGCATGGACCCTTCAAGTGCCCATTATTAGGTAAATGCTCCCATCAATAGTATTACCCACACAGAAAAGTCTGCTTAAATACACCTTCAGGCCATAAATTTCCCATTCTTAGTCAGGTATTGCCCAATGTTTCTGATTTGACATTTTAGAATTTTATAAAAACGTTACATTTTTTGCTTTAAAGTTGCATTTTTAAATGCTATGGCTTATTTTTAGAAAGCAATAGCACTAGAACTAGTGTCCAACAGAAAGGTTCTTAGGGGTCCATGGCTCTCATTCATACTGTCACCATGAAAGGGACAAAGCAGCAGGCTTCTTTTTCAATTATACTATACTCATAGACAAATCAGCATTCTGAAAGACATTATTTTCCATCAAATACCAAGGGTACAAAGTAGACTCTATAGTTCACTTGATGTACACTGTATGAGAATGTTATCCCTGCTTTCTGAGTGGGAAACTCATTTCACACAGACCTAGAAGACACACCATTCCAAATGTATTGGATTTCAAGCAGATTCATTCCCAGGCTGCCTAAATTGCATTTTTCTCAACTTCTGTATGTCTAAACGGGCGATGTTCTTCAGCGTGGGTTTCAGGCACACATCAAAAGTTAGAGTAAAACTGTCCACTCAACCGTCTTCCAATCCTGAACATGAAGCTGCTCTGACTACTCTGGTTCAAGAACTCAGGCTCTTGGACAGTTTCTTCTAGTTCCAGCCTAGAACACTTTCCAAAATTGTTCCTCCTCATCTCTTGGGGATTAAATTTTATCTGTACCTTTTTGATCTCTATTTTCCTGAGTTTGTTACATCCCAGATAGCTTTCCTTTTGGTATAACTTTCTCCCTGCTCTTCTCAAGCTAGCTTTTTGGTAGTCTGTATTCTTACTCTGGTCATAGATTCCCTTTATTCCCACCTACTGCCACATCTGGACTAACGTGGACTCATGGTTCCTATTATGACAGCCTTAGTCAGACAATCTGTAGAGTGGTTCTATCAGCATTCCCCAACCTTATTTTTTATCAGTAGGTAAATGATGGCTTTCTTTTTTTTTTTTTGTCTGTAGAAAAGAGGTCGATGTAATACACATTTAATTGGAGAAGGGTTTAGTCATCACGTAAGTCATTATTCAGATAAAGCTGCTCAGCAGTTTATACATCTGGGAATGAATTAAGTATGTGTCATGTGGAATCTGTTGGACACAAGTTTTAATCTCTAAAACATTTGTGAGGAGGAAGTTAACGCTATCCTTTCCTTCAGCTAAAAGGTCAAGGTTAAGTGAAGGTTGTGTGAAAAGGGATGGAGAAAAGTATCTGAAAGAACTATCCAGAGAAGGAGGAAAAGGGGAAAAAAATGATAAAGAGAACAGGAGGAAATAAAGAAGAGGAGAAGACAGGAATGAAAGGAGAGAAGGCTGAGCAAGAAAGAAGAGGAGAGGAAAGAGGGGAGGGGAGAGGGAAGGCGAGGGGGGAAAGGAAAATGGGAATACCACTATTCAGGAGGAGCATTGTTAGGGTAAAATATTTATGCTATAGGTTATATGCCAAACAAATTGAAATTCTTATTCTATAGCTGCAGAACTAGAGTGGAGCTGCCATATATGTATGTGTGTGTGTATATATATATATATATATATATATATATATATATATATAAAATATTCTCTATATATTACTATATATACTATATATACAGTATATAGAAATGAATTTGTGCGTCTATGCGCACGTTTTTTCAAAAAACAATGGAAAGAAGAGAACTTTAGCTCTTCCCTGATAATTAGTCCTCTCTCCGTCCCATTCAACATCTGCTAAAACCACAATTATGCATTTACAGTTGTACAGACGTGCAGGTACACCTTCATATAATTCAACTCATCTCCTCTCTCTACAGCTTTCACAGTGGGATGTAAACCTGCATTTTAGATTGACTCCAAGGGGCATGAGTAAGCCTAGAATGTCAGAACTCTATAATGGCAACTCAGACTTCTGAGAAATATCATGGTAAGCAGACCATCGGTTTGGTGAAGATGGCAACCCCCCAAATGCAAAAATTAGATTAGTAACAGAAACAAAGGTGAACAATTGGAAAAACTGAAGAAATAAATTCATATCAGGTCTATAATCAAAACTATTTTTGTTGTTTTAAAAGTATATGACAATCGTTAATAAAGTATATACTTTTTCAAATGCATATTTGCCATTTGTTCTTTTAGTTTTTAATTTTCTTTATAGTCTCTTCCCATTTTTCTATGGAAGTATGTGTATTTTCTTTTGTACATTATTTTGAAATTGAAATTTAATTTTTACCTAATATTGCCCAGTTTTAATATTTACTTAATTCAATAAATATTAGAATGAACAAAATCAGTCCCTTGTCTTGCCCCTTCATATCTTGATTTCAGCTACTCTGAAGGCAATTATGTTATTTTAGTTATTTCTTTTAGGATTTACCTCTGTACATCTAAACAATACATTAAAACTGCTATATTTTGAGTGTTCACTTTACATACTATTGAATTCCTATTATGATAGTTATATATTTAGCTCATTTTTACCTTATTTCTCCCCCAGCACATAATCCAATACCAACTCTCTCAATATTGTTATGTAACAATTTTAGTTCAATCAGTATTTATTTGTTATAATTTAAGAACTATGGTTATCTTATTTAAAATTGAGTCTGGTAATATGTTTTCCTGACTTGTGTCCAAATTTTTATTTTCTCTGGAGTCAATAATTTTCTTCTCTCTCTCTCTTTTTTTTCTGCTTGATTTTCCCTATACTATCACTAACTTTTCAACAAATTCTTCATCACAGGTGTAAAATTTAGGTCTATATCAGGCTATTATTTAGTCCATATATTTCCTTGAGAGATCTTTGCTGAGTTCTCTAGTCTGCTATTCTGATCGAAACTGGTCTCTCTCTGAGAAATGATTCACAGCTCTCACCTTGAAGCTTTCCTTACCATAAATCATTATCTCTCTATATTGTATCTCCTATTTCCTGAAGGCCATGAATTTCTTGGTACGCTTCTCTCAGGAGCATATCTTCTATTGGTTTTCTTTAAAAGAGTACAAGGGAGACAATTTTTGTTAGGCTGACATGTCTGAACTTGTTCTATACTTGTAATTGATTAATAGCCTGATGGAGTACTGAAGCTGAGAATGGAGATCGTTTTTCCTCAGAATGTTGACCATGTTGCTTCATTATTGCTTGCCGCCTAGTACTGTTATTGAGACATCTAACACCATGCTCAGTCTAACCTTTTCTATGCTAACTTTTTGCTTTTCTCCTTTTTGGAAAACTTTGGGATCTGTTCTTTCTTCTTGGGGTTCTAGTATTTAAAGCAACAATGGTAGAAAAGTTTCCAAATTTTCCAAGAGACATAAATGCACATATTTTAAAAGCTGAGGTAATTCCAAATAGGATAAACCCAAACAAACCCATAAACTTCATAGCCCATAAACTTTAGTTTATAGCCCATAAACTAAAGTGAGTATCCATGTGTTTACATTGATATAAATAAATATAAATAAATAAAAAGATGGATGGATGGATACATAATAGATAAGGGACAACTTTCTCTTATAGTACAATTTGAATATATAGAGAAAAAAATCATAGAAATAGAAAATCACCATTTTGTGGACACACTGTAATAACTGTCCTAGTCAAGTATCATCAGTATATGCTAAAATTAGTTGGGGAAAGTACTATGAGAAACAGGATACTTATTAATTAAAGTGAAATAATAATAATATGGAGCAGAAACTTGGCAGACGCTGCCTTAATGACGTTATCAAAGTTAATATTACTAATAATGAGATGTGTTATCCTCATGTAGCTCTTATGATATCAGGTACTGAGAAGGGTGCAACTAGTTTTTGTGTTGCTCTTGCCAAAAAATGTGACTCAGACTCAAGGAGAAATGTAAACTAAATGCAATGAACGATCCTGGATTAGATATCAGGATGATAAAAAGAAATTAGTGGGGAAATTGGTAAATTTGAATAGATTAGTCAATTATATTGTATCAATATTAATTTCTTAATTTTTATAATTATACTATGGCCATGTAATTTGTTAACATTTGGAGAAGCTGGTAAAGAATTTTCAGGAACTCTTTGTACTATATTTGCAACTTTTTATATGGCTGAAATTATTTCTAAATAAAAAGTTATAAAAGCAAAAATAATTAAATCACTAGTGTGACTTCTGTCTTCCGTTTGCAACTTGATTGTTCATCAGCTATGGTTTCAAATTTGTTAGTATAAATATGCTGAAATATTTGGAGGTCTATATAAAGAAAACGGAGTTACACTGCATAAAATAAGTTTAATATTCTACATTAGATCGTACAGGATTTTAAGTTAAAATCTCTTAAGAAAATTTGTTACCACAGTTACATTAATTTTAAATTCAGATTTAGATTTATCTGTAACTTATAATTTTAAACTTTTGTAACTTCTTCCTGTCTTTTATGTAAACCTTTTATAGTTGAATAAAAATCAAGAACAGATTAGGAAGTACTATAATAGAGGAAGCCCTTGCTTATCATCATATCTTTTCCAAATAAAGTTATCCCAGTAAAAAATCTTTACAGGCATGCCCTATTTGGCAAAGAAACTATGTATAAATGTTTGTGTTTCAGACAGAGAGTAAATTATAAACTGTGTAGCAATTTTTCATGATTGGCAAAGAACAGAGCATATTGGGGTTTTGAACATTCCACATGGTTTTATTCACTTTTATCCTCAATTAGGCATTTGGTACATGTGAAGGCAATATTGAAATTGAGATAAAATATTTACACTTTATGTTTTGTGTAAGGCTAAAAAGAAGATAACATCTTACTGGATAGTTTGAATTGGTTGGAATTTGACCAGTTAGAATGAATAACTCTGCTCGAAAATCTTTATCTAGATGGTCAGAATTTAGATGGGTAAGCTGCCTGATTAATTCCAGATTTCAAATATTTTCTTTCCAAATTTTCTTCCTGCCAAGATAATTATCAGGAACAATATAGATGAGTACAAATGGTTTTGGAAAATTTTATGTTGTTTAGGGTTAAAAATAAGTTCATGATATTTAAACTTCAGCTGTGCTTGGTAAACGTATCCTTTGCCATATTCTAATTTTTTAAACATCTTTGGAAGTAATCCTTGCAAAGTTTTGTCACACTCAGTGTCATTTGGAAGACGAATTCCAGTTGGCTCTGTTTCATAGCACCTGCAGATTTCAGAAATAACTAAAGATTTTCAGTTGACGTGTCCTAGATATCAATTTATGTTGCAAGTTAAAATGATTAAATCTGTGTGCTTGTGAGCAAGGTGCCTTTGTTAAGAAGAATATCTAATGATAAAGAGCAAATAAAGTCAACCAGTGATTTAAATCTCTGCTCTAGAAGGGAAAATATAAAATTAATACTTGGAATTTGACCTCAGCTGTTAAAGGAAAATGAATTTTAAGAATATGTAGAAGCATGTATCTTAGCTTTTTTCAATGTTGTTGATGTTTCATGAGCTAAGTAAAAAATTACTCTTTGCAGTATTGTATGGTGTGTATAAATCAAGCAGTATTTTACTAAATTAATGTTCTACAATTAAAGCTTGTAACATATAATAAACCCTTATTATTTGATGAGCTGTCTTTTTGAGAGTTAGAATAAACAATGAAGAATAAAAAAGGGATGCAAATTGCCTGCAGTTTGGGCCCAAATCCCAAACTTTCAGTGGGAGAAAGACTTCTCTTGAGGTCATATACGGGAACTACACTGATTTTATTCCAGTTTTGGGTCGGAGCCCCTGGAATGATAATGGTCCAGCAAGGTGAAGGATAACAAATTGATAAAAGGTTGAAAATAACAGAATCATGAAACAATAAAAAAATTTTGTACACAATCATATACCTGGGTCACTATTAAGTTTAGGTATTATTTGGAAACTTGAGGATATGAGGAACTGGCCTGGAAATTTATATGCATGTTCAGCACTGGGGGGTTTAAGAAGAGATAAGAATATCTGAAGAGGTATTTGGGAATTCTGTCAAGTCCTGAGTTTACCTGAATTTAAATACTTTGGGAAATAACAATCAACTATCTATAAGTGGATTTTGGGAGAAGAAAACATTTTAAAGACGTAGACGTCTTTGACCCTAGATCTTCCTTAGAACAGAGCAAAGGAGAGCTAAAGGGGCAATTTAGGTGACAAATTCTGGGCTTTACTGGCTTGTTTCTCTACTGCAAACTTAGAAAGATACAAAAGGAGTTTGCTGAAAAAGATGGGTAGAAGCACAGTTGCCATTAAAGGGCTAGTGTGTCTCCGGGAGAAGGTGCATTCGTCTCCAGAATGTTTCAGCAATAAGACAAAACTTGAGGAATACTTGAGGGGGACTAGTAGAAATATCTCCTTCCAGGGAGGCATGAGCTACTTCTATCTTGGTCAGCATCATGTTTTCAGGCCGTAATGGAGTACTTGACACTTAGATGGCATTTAGCAAAAATGTGTTTACGAGAAAGAAATTTAGTCATTGCCGCTGTCCTTACATTTTGGATCTCACTTCAATTATAGTACTTATTACCGAATGCTGAGTTGTCTCATAGCATGCTCTGTTTGAGAGAGAACAGAATTTCAAGTAGAAGAGATACGGCTTTCAACAACTTCTACTCACTTCTAGTTTGAGAATCTAGGAAATTCACTTAACTCCATTGGGCTTCAGTGTCCTCATCTGTGAACTGAGATTAATAAAAACCAAAATCATATACAAGAAGCATAGCATGATGCCTAATATAAAGCAGAGTGAGTAGATAGAATGACATGGATGATAAACTCAGGATAGAAAATACAGAATACACTAATTACAATTTTGGGGTAAGGTGTCTGCTGAAGAAATTGAGCCAAACGAAGAGGTGGTCTTAGAAATGCAGGGGGGCTTCCCTGGTGGCGCAGTGGTTGAGAGTCTGCCTGCCGGTGCGGGGGGCACGGGTTCAAGCCCTGGTCTGGGAAGATCCCACATGCCGCGGAGCGGCTGGGCCCGTGAGCCGCAGGTACTGAGCCTGCGCTCCGCAACAAGAGAGGCCGCGACAGTGAGAGGCCCGCGCACCGCGATGAAGAGTGGCCCCCACTTGCCACAACTAGAGAAAGCCCTCGCACAGAAACGAAGACCCAACACAGCCAAAAATAAATAAATAAAAATAAATAAATTTATAAAAAAAGAAATGCAGCAAATGCCACATTCACTCATGATTTAGGCAATAGTACTAGGGTTTCCAGGTCATGAGAAGGGCAAACTGTTACATCCCTTAACAGTGGTGAATATTTAGGAGTTATCTGAGCAGTGCTCTAGCACAAGAGCAAGGTAGATAATTTCTGTCATCGGCTGGCGCTTAGTATCCCATGCCTCCAGCAATGCTGGAGTGTTAGACATGGAAGCTGGGTTGGATAGGGACCTAAGCAGAATCTCTGTCCTACTGGTTCTCCATAGAGAGTAAGAGGAGGAAAAAATGGCAGGAACAACTTTGGAGTCCAGTATATCACTGCAGGGGCCTGAATCTGAAGACTCATTAGTCCATTACAGACAGAGACTTAGAGAGAAGTGTGAGAGTCAGCAGTGATTATGAGACCAACCAGTAGAAGCTGGGGTAAGGCCACATCATCTCTACCCACAAAATAGAGAATAAGGAGTGTGGGAAGTGAGCTAAGGTTGTTGATGGGTTTCTTCCTGGGTCACAGTGCGTTCTCTCTGTCAAGGACAAAAATGAGAATAAGCCTGAGGTGACAGGAAGGAGAACTGGACAGACTGTATCATTCAAATTCCAGGGGAAACCAGAAAAAAAGCAGATGTCTTAGCACATATAGGATGCCTTATAATTTAGGCTCATATTTCTAATATATTTGGCAGAAGGTCTCCAGAAGAAAGGCAAATCGTAAAGATATACAAAAATCAGGGAAGAAAGTTTAACATTCAAAGAGATAGTTTAAAATATGGCTGGCCTTAAAATGTGACAGGCACACTGAACTGAATTTGACCTTCTTGGCAATTTGTAATGAAAGATAAATACTTTCACAAAAATAGAATTTTTGTTTATCTTAATTAAATGATAAACATTATTCCTCCTGGAGTCTGCTTTATCCTAGATCTTCAATTGTCAACAATAAAGGATGTCTTCAGATATTTTTATCCAAAGCCTTTCCTTCATTCTTCTGAATATCTATTTTCTCCTTTGCACTGTAAGGAAAATTAATAGAATGGGACTGACTCATTTTGTAAAACAGCTCAATCATAGTTGGATATGTGTATGTATAATCTCACTTCATTATAACCTTTATGACTTGGATATATTTATCTCATAACTCACAGAAGATATCATTTTTATTTTCTTATAAATCATTTTTTTTCTGATTATGAACAAAACTATGTTCCAGATGTTAAAATTAAAGCCGTGCTTGTTTATAAAAAACAATTCTGTGCAAAGCTTCCCATCAACTAGCAACATTTTTTATACTAACAATTGATGAGTCTCATGTTAAGGCTCATTAGTAAACAGGCTGAGTTCCAAGTTGTTAGAAATTCTCCAAAAGACATTCAGGTTTTTTTATATATATATATATATATAAAAGAATTCAGCACTAATTGTAGTAGGCCTGGGGATACAGTCAGTAGTTCTGCTTTTTCTTAAGAAGCCTCTGCAGCTTGGTGAATCATGGGGAACCCTATAAGGAGAACAAAAGTAAACCAAGAATACAGCACTATGGCATATCACATGATAAAGAATGGTATCCCAGGGTTTCTCATGACCTATTCCTATCAGCTCATGGTCCAAACTTCAATGTTGATTTTTAGCCAAAATGGTGAATTTTAGCCAACACTTCCTAGTGGGCAGGCGAGTAGGAAGTTTCATATCACTCCCAACCAAGTCTTAGTCAGTTTGTCTTCCTTTTCAGTCAGCTCAACCAACAAGTTCCTGTGGTAGGTTATTGGCTACAGGTTGTTGGGTGCCATTGATGAAAGAGGTGCTACCTTAAGTCAAATAGCTCTTAAGTTTAAGAACAAAGATATGAATCCAGGCCTCCTGATTCCAGTTCCATAGCCAAAATATACATTAAAGTGCTTAAATAACTAATCCTTTTCAGGAGAGTTAAGTAAATTTGGGTTTGACTCAATAATCCAGAAAGCACCTGAGTGTGGTTCCTTTAGAGAAGTAGAACTCCTTTTAATGTCAATAGAAATAGGACTTTATATTGAATTCAGGGTAGGGCTCCAAATGGACATTCCAGCTGCCTGATCGTATTTCTTAGTAATCTTTTAATATTTATGGATAGAATGCCAAAAAAAAGTTTTGTGTTTTAATCAGTTCCTAAAAGGATTAGATCTTAACTTTAAGTATTAAGCTTTTGCTTATCTTGCCAAAGCCTTCAGTTTTGTTGGAATCCTAATTACTAACCTATTCCCTTATGCAGATGGTCACAGGGAGGTAGTTCCTCCTTCCTTGACCAAAGTAATTTATTAGTTTGTTGACAGATTACACAAGGCTGAGCTCTCTGCTTATCACAGTTAATGTCTCAAATATGCCCAAGGAGTGTGTATTTTGTACTTGTAAGGTCATCATGTTACCACAAGCTCTAGCCTGTTTGTTTGAACAAGGGCAAGAACATGCACACAGACCATTCAGTAAACTTACTAGTCAGAGGTAGGGCGGTTAACAAAGATAAACACTCTATCTACACAGTACCTGAGGAAAAGGTCTCCAAATGCCTAGCCTGTTTTCACATTCCAATGCCAACACAGATTTTATAGAAACTTATTTATTTGCCCTTAGTTTTATATACATGCAAATAGTTTAGTTTATTTCTTAATTATGTATCTGTATCACAATAGATTTAATTCATGCAGAATTACGTATCAGAATTAAGAAGTAAAAAGATATCTGGGACCATCAGATCTGCTACTCATAAAATGTCTCTAAATTTTTCTTAACATTATATCTAATATTTAAGTGTAAAAGTGTAAATTGATGAATTTCTTAAATTTGCCACCTATTATAAAAGTAGTGTCTACTTGTTTATGTCCTCAGTCAGTTAACATTTCTGAGGTCTTTCTTATAATTTTAACATTTGAGATTCAATATTCAATCTAATCACACCTCTTCTCATAAAATTAAAAAAATAAAAAGGGTGAAAATTCCTTCAAAGAGTCAAATGGATTCAGATCAAAGTTCGATTAATGCCTGACGTATTCTAAACAAAAAGTCAATTAAACAATCAGTTACTTTGTTCACAACTCAAGCATATTAGAGTTATGGAGACATTATATCAACAAATGAGAAAAAAAGATAATTTGTATTAAGGAAACATCTCAAGATGAAAAGTACTAATTCTCTTTTTTCCTTCATTTTTTTTTCCAAATGTAAAAATTACAATTCACTGTTAGCCAGAGCTCCTTGAAAAACGGCAAGTTATAACTTGCCAGCGACTCAGATAGCAGAGGAGTTCTCTGTCTCTTTGGTTGAACAACTGCCTATTTTTGAAGGCTCATTTGGTCTACAAGGTGCTCAGGAGACTAACTCAGTGACAAGAGTAAAAGGGTTTCTTACGGTTCTGCCTTGAGACTCTATCTTGAGTTAGTACATTCTAGGGATTCATGTCACCAGGGACACATTTTTCACTTCCCTTTTTTTTTTAATATTTATTAAGAACAAATCTTGTTTTGTAGTTCAGGGTTTTTAAATTATTTCAATTCGTTACCACAAAGAAATTATGTTATTGTTTATATTATTTTATTTTTTAATACCAAAGTTTTTGCATTTCTTGATTATTTACTTTTTGTGCTTTATATCGTTAAATCTTCTATTTGGAAAATTTATATTCTTTTTACTTTTTATAATCCTATTCTGTTACATTTATTCTACACTATTAATTTATTCAATTACCTCTTCGTCCACTACTTTATTATTTACCTTTCTTTTTACACTTTATTGTCTTCAAAACACTTATCCTATTTGATTATATGTTATTCTATTTCCTCTTGTTGTAATGGCCACAACAGGGTAGCAGTGGAAGACAGAAGTAGTACAGAGCATTTGTTTACTCACTGTGGAAAAAATGCATTATATGACCCCAAAATACTACGCACAATATTCAGGAGAAATGTTAATTACTGAAGAACCAAGCTTTGGAGTTTATATCATCAAAATAATAACAAGAAATTGGCGCTATTTCTCTCAGCCATTTCTCTGAGATTGAGCCCCTATAATACCAAAAAAGAGATTGTTTTCTCAGGACAACCTGAGTGTAACAGGTGATGCATATAAAGCTTCAGGAAGGACACTCTCCTGATTCTCTCCTGACAAGAGAACAGATGTTCAAGGGCATGTGTGCTGGGCCATCAATAAGCCTGCTGATGAGCACGTGTTTGCCAACTTACGTTGTGTGTTTCTCGTGAAGACCTCAATGACAAATCTCTCTAAGGCATCCTGCCTGAGAGGAGTTTCTTCTCCTGAGGAACTCTTTTTACTGTATGTGCATTGTGAGTGGCAAAGCTGACCACATTTCCCTCTTCGTCTTGACTGTTGCAATAGTCATTGCACTTCTTGCAATTTTGCAGCAGGAATTTATAGGATAAACCTGGTGTGCTAAAATTCAACCTTGGCTGCCTCTTTTCAATTGACATTCACAGACTTTTTGTCCACTTAGTATTGTGTGGTTTCACGACAGCTTTCTCTGCTACCTTGGAAAAAATGTTGTGTATTTTTCCAGGGACTAAACATTTCTTAGGGATATGTATAATGACTAACAGACCACTGCAAAGTTACAAAGAGGGAAGAGAAAAAGGACGTTTTCAGGGAACTCTCCATCAAACCATTTAAGCAGCAGTGAATTTTAATTGTTCTTATGGAGTAAAATTATGCCTTTATTATTATATATATCCTTAAATGTAGTGCCATATCTGGGAAAGACTAGATTAGAACTAACTTCAGGGAAATGTCTGGAGTATAACCTCTTGCTGTCCCTCACCCTGAGAATATAAGGAAATTATTCACATATGCTCAGTGCAATGGGAAGATTCCTTCCTTCTTCTTGAGCACAGCAAAATGGTGATTACCATTGAGGGCACAAGCCAGAGAACTCTTGAGAATGAGCAGAGGAAGAGTCCTCTTCTTCCTACAGAAGAGTTAGGCATATATCTATCTTCTTCAGAACACCATTTAAATTTAAGTTTAAATGCATCCATGTTGACAGCAATCTAGAGAGTTGCGTGAATTTTCTGGAAGCTCTCAGAATTTCAGGTGGAACTGTATTGAAGGTCAATGGTTGCATTGTATTTCTTTATATGAAGCTGGACAGTATATCCTGGAAAGAAACGTTACTGCCTACAGTTACTCCTTTTAATTCTGTGTTAAACACAGTAGTGGCTATGAGCAAAGAGATAACTATGCAACAAAAATTATCATTTATCAAAGGATATACACACAATAACTTTAAAGTATCATTATTTTAGGGAAATTCAAATAATATTAAAAACAACTTAGGGCTTCCCTGGTGGCGCAGTGGTTAAGAATCCGCCTGCCAATGCAGGGGACACGGGTTCGAGCCCTGGTCCAGGAAGATCCCACATTCCACGGAGCAAATAAGCCCGTGCACCACAACTACCGAGCCTGCACTCTAGAGCCCACGAGCCACAACTACTGAGCCTGCGTGCCACAACTACTGAAGCCCGCAGGTCTAGAGCCTGTGCTCCGCAATGAAGAGCAGCCCCTGCTCGCCACAACTAGAGAAACCCTGCACGCAGCAACAAAGATCCAACTCAGCCATAAATAAATAAATAAATAAATAAATAAATAAATAAATAAATAAATAAAACAATTTAATGTAGAAACATTTAAACAAGAACAAAAAAATTCCATTCTGGTTTTCAGTTCATATCAGTTTAAATTTAGCCACCACAAATCATTTCATCCTAAAATGATTTCTTTTAGCAATAAAAATAAATTCCATTACCAACCAAATATTTCATTCAGATCAAATTAAATCGCATGAAATTTAATTTCTTTCTTTTTCAATTGAAGTATAGTTGATTTAAAATATTGTGTTAGTTTCAGGTGTACAGCAAAGTGATTCAGTTATATATATACATATATTATTTTTTTAAGATTATTTTCATTATAGGTTATTACAAGATATTGTTCCCTGTTTTATACAGTAAATCCTTGTTGCTTATCTATTTTCTATATAGTAGTGTGTATCTGTTAATCCTATACTCCTACTTTATCTCGGTACCCCTTTGCCCTTTGGTAACCATAAGTTTGTTTTCATGTCTCTGAGTCTGTTTCTGTTTTGTAAACAGATTTATTTGTATTATTTTTTAGATTCCAAATATAAGTGATATCATATGATATTTGTATTTCTCGGTCTGACTTAACTTCAGTTAGTATGATATTCCCTAGGTCCATCATGTTGCTGCAAATGGCATTATTTCATTTTTTATGGCTGAGTAATATTCCATGGTGTATGTATACCACATGTTCTTTATACATTCATCTGTTGCTGGATACTTAGGTTGCTTCCATGTCTTGGCTATTATAAATAATACTGCTATGAACACTAGGGTGCAGGTATCTTTTTGAATTAGAGTTTTTGTCTTTTCCAGATTTATGCCCAGGAGCAGGATTGCTGGATCAAATGGTAGCTCTATTTTTAGTCTTTTTAAGGAAATGTCATACTGTTTTCCACAGTGGCTGCACCAATTTACATTTCCACCAACAGCATAGGAGGGTTCACTTTTCTCCACACCTCTCTAGCATTTATTATTTGAAGACTTTGTGATGATAGCCATTTGACCAGTGTGAGGTGATACCTCATTTTGGTTTTGATTTGCATTTCTCTAATAATTAGCAATGTTGAGCATGTTTTCACGTAAGAAAGCATAACTTTTAACTCAATTATTATAAAATAATAAAGGCAAGAAAATCAATCATATATGAGTGATCTGTATATTTTGGAAATTAACCCCTTGTCAGTCGCATCATTTGCAAATATTTTTCACAGTCCGTAGGTTGTTTTTTCATTTTGCTGATGGTTTCCTTTGTTGTGCAAAAGCTTTTAAATTTGATTAGGTCCCATTTGTTTATTTTTGCTTTTATTTCTTTTGCCTTGGGAGACTGATCTAAGAAAATATTGCTACAATTTATGTCAGAGAATGTTTTGCCTATGTTCCCTTCTAGGAGTTTTCCAGTATCATGTCTTATATTTAGGTCTTTAATAAATGGTCTGAAATTTGATATTACCACCTTAACTACACAAATAATCTATTTTTGAATATCTTGTCTATTTAGCCACATTTGGCCTTTACTATAGATTTTCTACGGAATCTTTAAATTTAATGCTATCATATAAACACAGCTTGAGTGATATCATCAGATAACTGCATTTGTGTATGCTAATGGAAGACACCTGTCTCCCCATTCTCTTTGTCATCCTTATACATACGAAGACCAAAATTTAGAGCTCTACATGGCAGGTCCTGTCTGGAGCCCCACTTCTCCCTTCCATGTCATAGTCATGTATCAATCTGCAGTTCCACCTGTCAGTGCTTTCCTTTTCCTATGTGTATGTCAAACATCAAAAGAAGCAAAGTTTCTTGGTCATCATTGATACCTGGGTTTCCATCCACAGTGTCCTCTCTCTCTCTCTCTCTCTCTCTATATATATATACATATATATACATATTGGGTGTATACATATATAAAAATACATAAATGTGTGTGTATGTCTAAATACATATGTGTATATACATATATATACACCCCACATACATACATGATTTTACTTACAACAAGGGCTTATACAGCCACTAATGGCAACGGCCAACTTTAATGGGATTTTTAAGCCAAAATAGCCAATATAGTGATCCTAAAAAAAATATATTGGATCAAATTCCAATAGCTTGTTAACCACTGACTTGTGAAAATTGAGAATAGGTACCACTAGAAATGGTTATTTTTATACAATCCATTTTTATGGCCTTGCAAAGATATTCCTGCTCCTATAATGCTTTTCTCAGAGTGAATTTGAAACCAAGGTAACATAATAAATTAGAATATACATCATAGAATTCTGAGCATGAGTTTGAATACTTTTAGAGATAAATTTTGTGTATCTACAAACTATTAAACTAAATAGAAGAAAAGTTTCTTTTTTAAGTTTCTTTTTTAAAAACGGAACATTAAAAAAATCTATTTTAAATTTTCCTTTAGTGAAGCTGTATTCTTTTTCCCTGAAAACCTTTTATTAAGTCAATGGATGATTCTTAGCTGTATGAAATAAAGAAAAAATGATTTTTCCACATATGCATAAGATTGTAACCATATGCACCCAACAGTTTCTACTATGGGTTATATTACATCAAAATAAATGACAAAATCTCTGCCTGGAAAGCCAATATTACTGGGGAATAAGTGATGTAATAAAAATAACCAGAGTGTTGTCTGTTAACTTTGAATGGAATGCACTTTCACTGCAGTTTTCAGAATAAGATTGCTATATATATATAAATATATATATATGTATACATATATATAAAGCAAAATAAGGGAACATTGAAATATATTAAATAAATTCAATAATTAAAAATATGTGTTATTTGCATTTTATAAACTCTTTTTTTTTTTTAGTATAGGCATTATTTAAGAGAAATGAAGTGGGAAGTATGATTAATTAATTAGCATTGAGTACTAAGATTTGTGACCGAGAGTAAACTTCTAGTCTCTCCTCCTGAGTCATTCATTAAAGTGAAGTACTTTTACGTACTGAGATTTGCCTTAAGATTAATTTTGGTAAAAGAGTCGCTCTAATACAATGTTTGAAAACTACTGGATAGTGTTAGAAGAGAACATCCTTTCCTCAACTCTGGCTTTCTTGAGGAAAGATCTTCCCTAAGCACGCTGTGGGCTCTGTCACATCCCCACTTCTACACTGGAGTTGGATAGTTGATGGAACTACTTGGTTAATGGTTACCAAAACTGGTCTACAATTCTCAGTAAGGTGGGTTAAGCTTTCAGAAGTCCATTGAATGGGATTTGATAACTTTACTGCTTCTTTCTTAATTTAGACCGATGATCCAAAGAAGTGTGTTAAATATGAAGAGTTAAAATTTCAAAAAAAAAAAAAAAAAAAAAAATTCCAGTGGTGGGCTGCCCCAAGTCGGAGGGGTAGTCTCCTTTGTTTACCTTGTTTTGTTCTCATGACAAGTTACATGCCCTGGTTTTATCTGTAATAAATTGGATATTTTTGTTTTATTTCTTAAGCTGACTATAAACTGGTCTGAGAATTAGAGTGATGGCTGCCTCCAAGACTCCAATTGGTCAAATCACCTTCAAAGGTTTTCTCCTCTATACAGAGAGAATAAAATTTGCTACCAACTAGTGATTGATTACTAGGTGCCATGTTCTATTTTATATGATTTTCACATACCATGTCTTTTAACTCCTATATAATCTAATATGGTTGCTACTCTTATGCTCATTTTACTGATGAGGAAACTTAGACACAAAGTTGTTAGTTACTTTCCGAAGTACTAACTAATGAGTGGCCATGACTCAAATTCAGTTCTGTCCAATTTTAAAGATTATTCTTTTAAAAAAAATCATTCATATGACATTTAACATGGAAAATATAACAGGACAAAATTAAATTAACATGTGCATTTTGTAATGTATTAAGTGAGAAAATGCAAAATTTAAAAAAAAAAAAGAAAATAAACACAGGTGCCTGCAGTTTAACTGTCTTTTATCTGATTTCCCCTTTCAATCTTCCATCTCTGATCACTCCAGTGTTAATAGGTTTATTTCTTCAGAACTTTCCTCTTGCTCTTATAAAACTTATATACACATGTAGATAATTTGGGGTTTTTATATATTCATAATCATAATCTAAAAATTACTTTAAAACTCTGTTTTTCACTAACTATACATGGTATATCAAATTCTATTTTTAAATTAATTCATGCACATTTATTACTTTACATGATTTAGGTCATACGTGGTTGCCTATTTTTAAAGTTTTATTTTTTCTTTAATTTACTCCCTCTTCCCCCTCTTCTTTCTGTACCAATGCATACAGCAATACCACTCACTACAAACATACACATAACAAAGTAAAGACTGACTGTACCTAAGCAGTCTTCTACATGTTTATGTACTCATATAAAGTATGTAGATTTATAACTTGAGTTTAGATAAATCAGGTTACAAGATCTCAACTTTACAAGGAGTTTCATTTACTACTCCTGTTTGTCTTGAAAAGTTTTCTTATTATTTAAAAGGATTCTTAAGGATTTCTTTGCTTCAGGAACAGATGGGCACCCTCACATGAGAGCCACCACACTAAGTTTTATGGCTAATGCATTTTGTGGCAAGTTTTCCATTTGAAGTCTAACAGTTTATAAATTTATAGCAATAGAAATATTGTGCAACATGCATCCCATGATGTCATTTCTTTTGTTGATAATGGTATCATTTACATTCTTTCCATGGGTTTCTTTAGCCTTTGCTGTTTTTTTTAAATTAAATGTCAAATTACTTAAACTATTTATAGACACAGACATATTTTGCTTATCAGTATGGCTGAGAAATGCATAACAGTTACAAAAGAATTTAAAGAGAAGAGTTAGACAACAAAATAGAATAATTATCTGAAGGATTTATAGGATTATTCAGGTTTTTCTCTTTGATATGAGATTTATAAGTTCTATTTTTCTAGTAATTTGTCCATTTCAAATTTGTTGGCATATAGTTGTGCATAACATTCTCTCATCTTTTACATATCTGTTTCCTGGTATTGGCTTTTGGTGACTTGTTTCACTTCTTTAAAACATTTCCTAATAAGTCTTGGCAGAGATTTATCAATATTATTATGTTCTAAGAAACAGCTTTTGCTCCCTTGATTATCTTTGTTTTATTTTCTATTTTATTAATTTCTGCTCTTATTACCTTTTTCAATTTTTCATTTTATTTTATTGTTCATTCTATAATTCAGATAGGGGCTAGTGTCAGTGTCAGCCTTTTGTCTAAAATGGTAAATGTATTTAAAAATGCATTTTTTTTTATTATACTTTTTACCACTTGTTATGATTGGTGGACTTGTTTTTTGGTTTGCTTGCTCTCTTCTTTGTTTCTTTTTTTTTTTAATTACTTAAAAATTTTTTTTAATAATTATTTTATTTTATTTTATCTTCTTCTTTCTTTCTTTCTTTTCTCCGTTTTATTCTGAGCCGTGTGAATGACAGGCTTATGGTGCTCCAGCCAGGCGTCAGGGCTGTGCCTCTGAGGTGGGAGAGCCAAGTTCAGAACAATGGTCCACAAGAGACCTCCCAGCTCCATGTAATATCAAACGGTGAAAATCTCCCAGAGATCTCCATCGCAACACCAAGACCCAGCTCCACTTAACGACCAGCAAGCTACACTGCTGGACACCCTACGCCAAACAACTAACAAGACAGGAACACAACCCCATTCATTAGCAGAGAGGCTGCCTAAAATCATAATAAGGCCACAGACACCCCAAAACACACCACCAGATGTGGACCTGCCCACCAGAAAGCCAAGATCCAGCCTCATCCACCGGAACACAGGCACTAGTCCGCTCCACCAGGAAGCCTACACAATCCACTGAACCAACCTTAGCCACTGGGGACAGACACCAAAAACAACAGGAACTACGAACCTGCAGCCTGCGAAAAGGAGACCCCAAACACAGTAAGTTAAGCAAAATGAGAAGACAGAGAAACACACAGCAGATGAAGGAGCAAGGCAAAAACCCACCAGACCTAACAAATGAAGGGGAAATAGGCAGTCTACGTGAAAAAGAATTCAGAATAACGATAGTAAAGATGATCCAAAATCTTGGAAATAGAATGGAGAAAATACAAGAAACGTTTAAGAAGGAACTAAAAGAACTAAAGAGCAAACAAACAGTGATGAACAACACAATAAATGAAATTAAAAATTCTCTAGAAGGGATCAATAGCAGAATAACTGAGGCAGAAGAACGGATAAGTGACCTGGAAGATAAAAGAGTGGAACTAACTACTGCAGAGCAGAATAAAGAAAAAAGAATGAAAAGAATTGAGGACAGTCTCAGACACCTCTGGGACAACATTAAATGCACCAACATTCGAATTATAGGGATCCCAGAAGAAGAAGAGAAACAGAAAGGGACTGAAAAAATATTTGAAGAGATTATAGTTGAAAACTTCCCTAATATGGGAAAGGAAATAGTTAATCAAGTCCTGGAAGCACAGAGAGTCCCATACAGGATAAATCTAAGGAGAAACACACCAAGACACACATTAATCAAACTATCAAAAATTAAATACAAAGAAAAAATATTAAAAGCAGCAAGGGAAAAACAACAAATAACACACAAGGGAATCCCCATAAGGTTAACAGCTGATCTTTCAGCAGAAACTCTGCAAGCCAGAAGGGAGTGGCAGGACATATTTAAAGTGATGAAGGGGAAAAACTTACAACCAAGATTACTCTACCCAGCAAGGATGTCATTCAGATTTGACAGAGAAATTAAAACCTTTACAGACAAGCAAAAGCTAAGAGAGTTCAGCACCACCAAACCAGCTTTACAACAAATGCTAAAGCAACTTCTCTAGGCAGGAAACACTAGAGAAGGAAAAGACCTATAATATCAAACCCAAAACAATTAAGAAAATGGTAATAGGAACATACATATTGATAATTACCTTAAATGTAAATGGATTAAATGCTCCAACCAGAAGACATAGACTGGCTGAATGGATACAAAAACAAGACCTGTATATATGCTGTCTACAAGAGACCCACTTCAGACCTAGGGACACATACAGACTGAAAGTGAGGGGATGGAAAAAGATATTCCATGCAAATGGAAATCAAAAGAAAGCTGGAGTAGCAATTTTTGTATCAGACAAAATAAGACTTTAAAACAAAGACTATTACAAGAGACAAAAAAGGACTACATAATGATCAAGGGATCAATCCAAGAAGAAGATATAACAATTGTAAATAATTATGCACCCAACATAGGAGCACCTCAATACATATGGCAAATACTAACAGCCACAAAAAGGGAAATCGACAGTAACACAATCATAGTAGGGGACTTTAACACCCCATTTTATCAATGGACAGATCATCCAAAGTGAAAATAAAAAGGAAACACAAGCTTTAAATGATA
This sequence comes from Balaenoptera musculus, assembly GCF_009873245.2. NCBI lineage: Eukaryota > Metazoa > Chordata > Mammalia > Artiodactyla > Balaenopteridae > Balaenoptera > Balaenoptera musculus. The sequence continues at coordinate 53,781,821 of NC_045802.1, forward strand.
CATTAAACAAGATGGACTTAACTGATATTTATAGGGCATTCCATCCAAAAACAACAGAATACACATTCTTCTCAAGTGCTCATAGAACATTCTGCAGGATAGATCATATCTTGGGTCACAAATCAAGCCTTGGTAAATTTAAGAAAATTGAAATCGTATCCAGTATCTTTTCCGACAACAACGCTATGAGACTAGATATCAAATACAGGAAAAAAATCTGTAAAAAATACAAACACATTGAGGCTAAACAATACACTACTTAATAACCAAGAGATCACTGAAGAAATCAAAGAGGAAATCAAAAAATACCTAGAAACAAATGACAATGAAAACACGACAACCCAAAACCTATGGGATGCAGCAAAAGCAGTTCTAAGAGGGAAGTTTATAGCAATACAATCCTACCTTAAGAAACAAGAAACGTCTCAAAAAAACAACCTAACCTTACAGCTAAAGCAATTACAGAAAGAAGAACAAAAAAACCCCAAGTTAGCAGAAGGAAAGAAATCATAAAGATCAGCTCAGAAATAAATGAAAAAGAAATGAAGGAAACAATAGCAAAGATCAATAAAACTATAAGCTGGTTCTTTGAGAAGATAAACAAAATTGATAAACCATTAGCCAGATTCATCAAGAAAAAAAGTGAGAAGACTCAAATCAATAGAATTCAAAATGAAAAAGGAGAAATAACAACTGACAGTGCAGAAATACAGAGGATCATGAGAGAGAACTACAAGCAACTCTATGCCAATAAAATAGACAACGTGGAAGAAATGGACAAATTCTTAGAAATGCACAATCTTCCAAGACTGAACCAGGAAGAAATAGAAAATATGAACAGACCAATCACAAGCACTGAAATTGAAACTGTGATTAAAAATCTTCTAACAAACAAAAGCGCAGGACCAGATGGCTTCACAGGTGAATTCTATCAAACATTTAGAGAAGAGCTAACACCTATCCTTCTCAAACTCTTCCAAAATATAGCAGAGGGAAGAGCACTCCCAAACTCATTCTACGAGGCCACCATCACCCTGATACCAAAAACTGACAAAGATGTCACAAAGAAAGAAAACTACAGGCCAATATCACTGATGAACATAGATGCAAAAATCCTCAACAAAATACTAGCAAACAGAATCCAATAGCACATTAAAAATATCATACACCATGATCAAGTTGGGTTTATCCCAGGAATGCAAGGATTCTTCAATATATGCACATCAATCAATGTGATACACCATATTAAAAAATTTAAGGAGAAAAACCATATGATCATCTCAATAGATGAAGAGAAAGCTTTTGACAAAATTCAATCCCCATTTATGATTAAAAACCCTCCAGAAAGTAGGCATGGAGGGAACTTTCCTCACCTAATAAAGGCCATATCGACAAACCCACAGCCAACATCGTCCTCAATGGTGAAAAACTGAAGCCACTTCCACTAAGATCAGGAACAAGACAAGGTTGCCCACTCTCACCCCTATTATTCAACATAGTTTTGGAAGTTTTAGCCACAGCAGTCAGAGAACAAAAAGAAATAAAAGGAATCCAAATCAGAAAGAAGAAGTAAAACTGTCACTGTTTGCAGATGACATGATACTATACATAGAGAATCCTAAAGATGCTACCAGAAAACTACTAGAGCTAATCAATGAATTTGGTAAAGTAGCAGGATACAAAATTAATGCACAGAAAGCTCTTGCATTCCTATACACTAATGATGAAAAATCTGAAAGTGAAATTAAGAAAACACTCCCATTTACCATTGCAACAAAAAGAATAAAATATCTAGGAATAAACCTACCTAAGCAGACAAAAGCCCTGTATGCAAAAATTATAAGACACTGATGAAAGAAGTTAAAAATTATACAAACACATGGAGAGATATACCATGTTCTTGGATTGGAAGAATCAACATTGTGAAAATGACTACACTACCTAAAGCAATCTACAGATTCAATGCAATCCCTATCAAACTACCACTGGCATTTTTCACAGAACTAGAACAAAAAATTTCACAATTTGTATGGAAACACAAAAGACTCCGAATAGCCAAAGCAATCTTGAGAAAGAAAAACGGAGCTGGAGGAATCAGGCTCCCGGACTTCAGACTATACTACAAAGCTACAGTAATCAAGACAGTATGGTACTGGCACAAAAACAGAAATATAGATCAATGGAAAAGGATAGAAAGCCCAGAGATAAACCCATGCACATATGGTCACCTTATCATTGATAAAGGAGGCAAGAATATACAGTGGAGAAAAGACAGCCTCTTCAATAAGTAGTGCTGGGAAAACTGGACAACTACATGTAAAAGAATGAAATTAGAACACTCCCTAACACCATACACAAAAATAAACTCAAAATGGATTAAAGACCTAAATGTAAGGCCAGACACTATCAAACTCTTAGAGGAAAACATAGGCAGAACACTCTATGACATAAATCACAGCCAGATCCTTTTGATCTACTGCCTAGAGGAATGGAAATAAAAACAAAAATAACAAATGGGACCTAATGAAAATTAAAGCTTTTGCAACAGCAAAGGAACCATAAACAAGACAAAAAGACAACCCTCAGAATGGGAGAAAATATTTGCAAATGAAGCAACTGACAAAGGATTAATCTCCAAAATTTACAAGCAGCTCATGCAGCTCAATATCAAAAAAACAAACAACCCAATCCAAAAAAGGGCAGAAGACCTAATAGACATTCTCCAGAGAAGATATACAGATTGGCCTTCAAACACATGAAAGAATGCTCAACATCATTAATCATTAGAGAAATGTAAATCAAACTACAATGAGATATCATCTCACACCGGTCAGAATGGCCGTCTTCAAAAAAATCTACAAACAATAAATGCTGGAGAGGATGTGGAGAAAAGGGAACCCTCTTGCACTGTTGTTGAGAATGTAAATTGATACAGCCACTATGGAGAACAGTATGGACATTCCTTAAAAAACTAAAATAGAACTACCATACAACCCAGCAATCCCACTACTGGGCATATACCCAGAGAAAACCATAATTCAAAAAGAGTCATGTACCAAAATGTTCATTGCAGCTCTATTTACAATAGCCAGGACATGGAAGCAACCTAAGTGTCCATCAACAGACGAATGGATAAAGAAGATGTGGCACATATATACAATGGAATATTACTCAGCCATTAAAAGAAACGAAATTGAGTTATTTGTAGTGAGGTGGATGGACCTAGAGTCTGTCATACAGAGTGAAGGAAGCCAGAAAGAGAAAAACAAATACCGTATGCTAACACATATGTATGTAATCTTAAAGAAAAAAAAAAAAAAAGGTCATGAAAAACCTAGGGGAAAGACGGAATAAAGACACAGACCTACTAGAGAATGGACTTGAGGATATGGGGAGGGGAAGTGTAGCTGGGACAAAGTGAGAGAGTGGCAGGACATATATACAACTACCAAACGTAAAATAGATAGCTAGTGGAAGCAGCTGCATAGCACAGGGAGATCAGCTCAGTGCTTTGTGACCACCTAGAGGGGTGGGATAGGGAGTGTGGGAGGGAGGGAGATGCAAGAGGGAAGAGATATGGGGACATAGGTATATGTGTAACTGATTCACTTTGTTATAAAGCAGAAACTAACACATCATTGTAAAGCAATTATACTCCAATAAAGATGTTTTAAAAATAAATAAATAAATAAAAATGCAGGTGTTCCTCTAAGTACTGCCTCGATATACTGAACAACTTTTGGTATGGTTTATTTTATCATCACTTATTTCAAAGCTTTATCATTTTCTACTATGATACCTTTTAAAATATGTAGGCTATTTAGAAAACTACTTTTACATTAATAAGTATGACATTTTCTAACATGTTTTTGCTTTACTGCTTCAAATATAATGAATTACGGTCAGAGAAAATTCAGTATTATTTCAATCTTTCGGCATTTTTTAAGACTCACTTTACTGTCTACCACTGGTCATTATTTTTGGTCAATATTGCAAATATTTCTTACATGTATATCTGAAAATATTGCTATACTGTAGTTTTTATGGTTAGCATTCTATATATTCCAGGGGATATATTTAAAAATATGTTGTTCACAACTTATATATCTTCATCTATGTTTATGTATTCTACTGATTATTTAGTAAAAATTTTCACTATTATTGTATATTTGTCTAACTCTTCTTTCAGTTTTATTAAATTTTGGCTTCTATATTTTAAATTCATATTAGGTGCAAATACATTTATAATTATTACATACTCTTGGGAAATAGGAATAAATGTCATTATCACGTGGCCCCTTTTAAGTAAAGATTGTGCCTTAAAGCCAATTTTGTTGAATTTTAATAAAGCCCTACCAGCTTTCTTTTTGCTACTCTTTGCTATAATTTTCTATTCCTTTATATTCAAAATTTCCACACTCATATTTTCTTATAGATTGTGTCTGTGTAAACAATATAAAGCTGTTGCTGTTTCTACTGCTGCTGCTGTTGGTTTCAAACAGTATTTGACTGAATAAATGACTAAAACGAGTCAATTACATGGAGCTGGAGGAAGTCTGTACTAGTTTAATGTTTACTGAAGCAATGGGTTCTTTGTATGTATTGAAGCTGCATGTTGCTTCCTCTGTAGCTGCTCTGGGGTTTCCCAAACCTCAGATCTTGGAGAACCTATCTAAATTTGGTCAACCTTGGGGATAAATGGATAGCTAAATGTGAGTAAATGGTTTTGGGATATTCTGATCAGTGATCTCTGGGTCTGTATTTTGTTAGATGCTTGCCTGAGAAAGCGGAGTTAAAGTCTGCTAATGACTAATCCCAGCTAATCTTGGAGTAGATTAGAAAAATTGAAGAAGAAGGTGAAGAAGATGGAAGAGAAGAAGGAGGAGGAAGAGGAAGAGAAGAAAAGAGTGAGAGGAATCAGAAGGATCTCCATTAAGACATCATTCTCAGGAGATCACTTCTGAGACGAATCCAGCAAGAATAAGTAGTCTGTTGAATACACTGTATGCATAGGCAGATCATAAAGTGGTCAAGTAAATGGTCATATTTATTCTTAAGGTCCAGAACACATTGCTCTGTGAGCTTCAGAGTTTTCTCGTATTTTGTATACCACTGGATTCATTTACTAACTACATGTATATTAAATACAATTGGTAAGAAATTCAGACATGGAAAGTTTGGAAAAATAATAATATGAACAGATCAACTAGAGCATTTGACTGTTTAACTGACTTTACTTTTTCTTATTTTCATACTTTAAATATTTTTTTCACATTTGCTCATTTAACTATTCTTAAATCATGGAACAGGATATTAAAATATTTGTAGAAAACACCATCTTTAAGGAAGGTAGTTAAGCTTTACTATGGGCCAGCTTTGATGTCCTTGTCTACTTTCTGGAGGAGACCACCTTGAAAGACATTTAGTTTTAGAAAGAATATATACCTTGACATCAACCATTAACCTGAGTGTTCTTGTAAATTTTTCTTTGGTGTTTGGAAAGAATTTTAACCAAATTATTGATATATTTCATTATAATAAATTTTACGTTAGAGATTGAATTAAGAATCCAAGTGTCCCGAGATAACTGTTAAAAGGCAGATTAAAGAATTCTACCTCTGATAAATGCACTACTTATGTGAACATGATAATTATATGAGATGTTGAATGTGAAAGGAACTGGGGTTTTGTTCTCACCATAAATGGTGGTTATTTCCATTCTAAATCATAAATGGCATTCTTAATGTGGTATTTTGAAGATGGCAATGTATACTTAGAGAATATTTCTCATGTGATTATCAATGCTGCTTACAAATGCTGAATAGAGATGAAAAGCACAATAATATGCATTAGTAACATGGCCTTTATTGTTTAGGGAATCTGATTATCTGACTGACCCAGATTGAGCCGCAATATCTTTTTGTAAGAAACAAAGAGACATATTCACACAATTTTTTTAAAGCTTAATACAAATTTTAACAAGAGATCACAGTTAGTCATTAAAAATAAAATGAGCATATTATGTGTATGCAAACATAATATAGCTAACAAAGAGACTGGAAAATGCAGACCAGATAAAAAAGAAGTCACAGCACTCAAGACACTAAAGAAATTGAGCCAAAGGAATCAGGAAATCAGTGTGAAAAAACGATTCCTCAGAACATTGACAGAAAACTTACCTAGAGCATTGGGTATTCCATAACACTTGCCATAAGGACTTGAGCCAACATGATCTAAATCTCAAAGCACAAGATAACCTCACCTGATAGCTGGGCTAAATTTTGACTAATTAATTTATTTAAATTGGGATTATCTTGGTTATTTGCCTAAAATTCTCCCAGGAGATCAGATTGCAAAATGCTTAGTTGTTAAATTTGATGATTTATAGGATGAACAGGTTTAAAAATGGGAGGCATATTATATGAAATGAGAACATCTGTCTCATGAGCTTTCAACAGGTCAATGACCCTCTCAGAACATGTTTATATGTTCCTTCTGTTCTCATTCATAAATGCCAAAAAGCATATCTCACCTAATCTGATTTCGGAGCAGGACTGAAAAAAAGACTATGTTCCACACTTTATTTAAAAGCTGCAACAATAAAGATGTAAAAAGTTGAAACCCTGTTCTTGGTTGTTCGAAAAAAAGAAGTATTGATAGAGAAAAATTATGAATGAAATAAAATACTTTTTTTCTCAGAAATACATGTATTTTAGATTTTAAAATACTGAAGTATAATAGAAATGTAGAAAAGTACACAAACCTTATGTGTGCAGCTTGATGAATTTTCAGACTGAACACACCAAATGAACTGGTTAGTTTTCACACAAACACACAAATCTGCTGTGATTATTTCGGTTGCATTAATTCCATGGAACAGTGTGGAAGTAACTGGCATTTTTATATCAAGTCCTTTAATTCATGAACATTGTACATCTTTTTATTTAATTCTTCTTTAACTTTTCTAGAAAAGTTGATTTTATTTTTCCATGGAGGGATAGGGCATATTGTTCAGTAGATCCTAATTAGATACTTTATTGTCTAAGTATGATTTTAAATGATATTTTTCAAAATCTGATTTTCTGATTTTTGGCCAGTATAGAGAAATACAGTTGTCTTATCATATTGATTCACCCTGTCAGTTTCACTTAACAATTTTAATAGGTTATCTGTAGGTTTATTTGGATTTTCTATGTACAATTAGCTGTGAATAATGACAAGATTTTTTTTCTTCTTCTTGCTTTATCACACTAGCTAATTATCTCATATAGTGTCTCTCTGCCAATCTCAGGGTAGAAAAGATTGTAATATTTCACCATTAAGTAAGATGCTGGCCGTAGGCTTTTGTTTCTACCCTTTATTAGAATAATGATGTTCCCTTTCATTCCATTGTTATCCTAACCAGAATCTTTTTAAGGGTAAGTAGGGATTTTCTAATTTTGTGAGAGGAAAGCATTTAAAAAATGGAACAGTTTATATAAAATCATAAAAAATAAAATAATTTGAGCAATTACAAATAGTTTGCTGTAACTAGCCTGTTGCATGCAATTTGGGGAAGTGTGAAAAGAGGAGGCTGAGCCTTGAGGCAGAAACAAGATCATAAAGAACCTTACAGTTCATGCTGGGTGTTCTAAAGGCAGTGGGGACATTAAGGAGTTGAGCTAATTGAGTCACATTTTGTCTACTTTTTTTTTTTTTGAGAATAGGCATGGCTTTGAGTGATAGAAACAAGTAATTAGGATTCCTTTGTAAGTACAGTATAATTTGTTTATACTGCATCCACTTGGAGTCCACAATCTTGGCGTTAATAGTTCCACAAACTTTCCAAACCTTGAGACTATAGAAACTCTAAAAAGTAACCATTCCATAACATACTAACTTTATTAAGGGCCTGGAATTTCTTTCCATATCTTTTATTTTAGCATCCTCAGTTCCTAGCTCAGTGCTTGGAACAATATTGGTGTTAAACATTTATAAATACATAATAAATGAATGTGAAAGGAAAAAGTAAAGCAGAGCTCTGTTTTTCCCCCTCTTCCTAAACCCAATATATATGTTTCCAGGCAAATAGTCAGTCAGCCACCCAGTGCTGCTTCCTAAGTCTTTCCTTCGTGGAATTTGACATTGTTATATTATTTCTCTAAAGGCTTCCCATGTTTTTTATACCTCTGGCTTTTAATTTGCCAGGGTCATCATTCAAGGTTCATATCCCATTTTCACCTGTAACTATAATACAAAAGCCAATTTTTTTTTTAACAGTGCTAAGTCTTTTATTGATTGATTGATTGATTGATTGATTGATTTATGGCTGTGTTGGGTCTTCGTTTCTGTGTGAGGGCTTTCTCTAGTTGCGGCCAGCGGGGGCCACTCTTCATCGCGGTGCACGGGCCTCTCATCATCGCGGCCTCTCTTGTTGCGGAGCACAGGCTCCAGACGCGCAGGCTCAGTAATTGTGGCTCACGGGCCTCGTTGCTCCGCAGCATGTGGGATCCTCCCAGACCAGGGCTCGAACCTGTGCCCCCTGCATTGGCAGGCAGACTCTCAACCACTGCGCCACCAGGGAAGCCCCCCAAAAGCCAATTTTTAAATACTTTTTGCATCTTAATATACACTAACATATATGAAATCAAATTTATATTATGATTGGTCCAGCCTCATCCAGAGGAAGGTGTTCTAGAACCTTTTATAATTTCAGACAGAGTGCAATTTTTGTTACACAAACCACACTTCTTAATGGTTTCCAGAACTTTTTATTCTATGATTCCTGTCGATTTTAATTATAGCACAAAACAGTTTGGGTGTTGGAAAGAGGACGTCTTACTCAATATCTTTTCTTAATTGCTCCATGTCATTTGATCTGTCCTAACCACCACAGCTCTGAGATATTTATTCAATTATTAGATGAATTCAATTACAGTATTTAATGCAATCCCAGAAATCTCCAATTCTAGGGAAACGATACAACTATTGCAGTACTCTAAATTTCAGCATATGTATTTGCTTGCTTTATTCATTAGCTATACAATAATACAAATATAAATCACAGCATTTTAAATCTTGGAGAGATGTGTTCATTGTACTGAGGAGAAAAGTGAGGTACAGAGGGTTAGGTGCTTTGCTCATGGATACAGCAGCTTATTCTTGGAGTCAACCTCAGTTTTGTCCAGGGTTCTTTTTGTTTCAGCTTGGAATATATTCCAAGGCCAGGGATATATTCACCGTTGATGGGAAATGGGTAGCAAATTAAAACTCTATTATTTAGGGCTTCCCTGGTGGCGCAGTGGTTGAGAATCTGCCTGCCAATGCAGGGGACACGGGTTCGAGCCCTGGTCTGGGAAGATCCCACATGCCGCGGAGCGACTAAGCCCGTGAGCCACAATTGCTGAGCCTGCGCGTCTGGAGCCTGTGCTCCGCAACGGGAGAGGCCACGATAGTGAGAGGCCCGCGCACCGCGATGAAGAGTGGTCCCCACTTGCCGCAACTAGAGAAAGCCCTCACACAGAAACGAAGACCCAACACAGCCATACATAAATAAATAAATAAATAAATAAATAAATAAATAAATAAATAAATAAATAAATAAATAAATAAATAAATAAATAAATAAATAAATAAATAAATAAATAAATAAATAAATAAAAATTAAAAAAAAAACTCTATTATTTAATAACCTAAACATATAAAATATATTTCAGCAGAAGCTAAATGTATTAAGTAGTCCTGTGAATTATAAAACTATAAAAAGCATTAGAGAGGAACACTGACTGGGATTTTAAAAAGGATTTCAAATTAGTTTGTGCCTAAAAAAAGTTCTTTTCAGATTTTCTAATTCATCCATCCACCTTAATGTCTTTTTAACTCTGTATAGTCATTCATCAACACATATGTTTGGAGTTACAATTATGGATAAGTTACAGACTTATCCGTAATTTTTTGTTCCTTGAGTAGTTTTAAGCTAATGGGGTAAACGAGATATGCACACAAATAACAATAACACAAGTTGAGGCATTTTAAATGCTTGGAAGAGGCACACATAAAGTGAAAATGACATTCAAAGAAGATCACGAATAAACACAATCAAGAATGACTTCATGGAGGAGAAAGCTTTTGAATTCAGTCCTTGAAGTAAGGATCAAACTCAAGCATACATCAAGAGGGTAATGACATTGTAAGCACAGAGAACCTAGCGAATAAAGTCATGTCGGCAAAAATGCAAACAGTATGGGTAGATTGCTGGGTCTCACACCCAGAGTTTTTGTTTCAATATGTCTGGGCTGGACCCTGAGGATCTGCATATCTCACAAGTATTCATTTCATGATGATCCTGCTGGTCCAAGGACTACATTTAGAGAACCACTGCTCCATTCTAAAGTAGTCTCTCCCGTTGTGCAGGTTTAAAGGCTGCCTGCAATCTTGGGATTACTGTAATCCATGTAATCTGGATCGTATGCCCAGCCTGAACTAATCATTGCAGCCTGGAGGTTCTAGTTGGACAGCCTGGGTCTTATGCCCAGCTTTGTATCTGGGAGCAAGGTCACATGGAGTGAAAGAAGTAAGAATTCACAAAAGATATTTTAGATACTGCTATCGAAGGGAAGGGGTCAAGGCAAACACAAATATTCACCAGTGTGCCCTAGTACACAGCTCTTCTAATTCATTGAGTTATTAATAAAAGCATACACAGACTTATATCTCCCGTTAATAATAACTTTAAATGCTTAGACAGCTTCATTGAAATGTGGCATTTGGACTTTAAAATGTAATAATATCAAACATAGTTTGTAAGAGTATATACATTTCTGAACATTTCCATCTATAATGCACAATTGTTGAGGAGAAACTGCTAGTTATTTTCAAATTACTTCCTGAAAATGAAGTTAGTTTAGCATCAACACGTTGCACAACTCAAGGTGGGTAGCACTCACTTTGTTTGCTACATGAGTTGTGCAACATGGTTGATTCTTAATTACATTCAAAATTTTCCAAAAAATATAGCTCATTAGATAGATACCATTTTCTTGGATTTGATATTCTATTGGTCACTGTTACAATAGCTTTCTTAAAGAAAACAATTTTTATGAATCTAGAAGATATTTCTTCCTTGGCAGGTATGGTTTCTGCTAGTCTGGATGGAGATTGCGCTAAGAAGACTCAATGTGGATCTGAATTCTTTCATACGCATCCTTTTCAGAAACATGTTGACTAGAGTGCCAGAATATCTGCACTGTCCATGAATCCACAATCTCCCTGTGGGACTGGGATAAAGTTACCTACTTTGTAGCATTAACTAAAGTAGTCACAGGGTGGCAATTTTTTTTATTTCTTTGGACACACAGTTAGCTGTAATATTCCAGCAACAGATAGAAAGCCTTCTAGCAAATTTGCTACCAGCAAGAGTTGCTTATGGAGGAAAAAATATTAAAGCCCACTTGAAGTTTAAGCTTCTGAAAACTTAGTGTCCAAACACAGAGAAAGTGATTTCCAAATAAACTGACCATGTGAGGGATATTTTCATGCATTTTAATTTTATGGGAAATGGATAATTTGAGAACAAACAGAGAAAGCAGGGGAATAATTCTTCAAGCAGACATACTATCCTGTAAACTTGTCCTTGTGAAAAACTGCCCCTGAGCATATTTAAGGGCTTATTGTTCCATTTTTTGTGTATATGAGGTATGATCATACATCTGGGGAATGAGTTATGAAATGGAAAATGTTCCCTGGTCTGAGACTACAGACAGAGCTGTTCTGGTGTTGCTTTGGCGGGGTGACAACATTTAAAAAGTTTTCTTAGTGCAACCAGAGTTGAGAGTCTCAATTTCTCACAAAGGGTAAAATAAAGATTATCACACCTCACTTGTTTGATTTTATAATTTTTACTAAGAAATCACAACAGCAACTTGTGTGTTCAATTACACAATAACTTTGAAGTATCTTTTCTGAATTTATTTTTTATTTGCTTTTAAATGTTATTCAGTATCTAGTTAAACAAACGTGTAAAACATGTGAATGTTTGTATCACTGTCCAAAAGACATAGATGAGTAGCAATTAAATAAATACTATAACTTTTTCCTTGGCCCTAGGTTTGCTGATTATGGACAGAAGAAGTTAATAAGTGTAATTTTCTTATAATACTATGTCTCTATTACTTGGAGAAGATTTATCCAGTTGTTAACATATTTAATCTAATTTCCCCAAGCATGGTGTACAGGTGGGTGGTATGTAGAGAAGCATGAGGGGGTTTGGGCATAAATCGATTAATTTTCTATTGTTACTACTTCATTAAGTTTATTGAAAGAAAAAATTTGCATTACTAAAACATGAAGTTCTATTTTGTTTTATTTAGACACACTTTTCAAAAATTTCTTAAATAGGACATCAGCAAGATGGCAGGACAGGAGGTCCCCTGCTCATACTCTCCCACTCCAACAATAATTTGGCAGCCTTCCATGAACAAAAGTGCCTTTGTGGGAGCTTTGAAATCCAGGTAGGGAGCTGTGAAACCACAGTGGAGCCCAAGACAGAGGAGTGTCATTTAAGGCCTGCCCATACCCAGATGGCAGGCTTGTGGACTACGGTTCTGGCTACACACCAGGAAATAGCCACATCCCTTATGTGGCTACAGCCCCAATTGATTTTGGTCCTGCCACCAGCACTATCCACCAAGTGACTTGGGAGGAGCCACACCTCCCTGTGCCTTAGGTAACAGGCCCAACAACATCAGTGCCAGTTGTGTGCCCTGAAGCATTGCATGGCCTGGCTCCAGCCCTCTCCAACCCCTAGATATACATTGTAGAGAGATGTAAATAGTAACATCAATAACATAAAACATGGTGGGAGAGAAGTAAAAGTGCGGAGTTTTTGTGTGCAATAAAAGCCAAGTTGTTTTCAGCTTAAAATAGACTGCTGTAGGACTTCCTATGTAATAAGCCTCATGATAATCACAAAGAAAATTTGTGATAGATATATAAAAGACAAAGATAAAGGAATTAAAGCAAAAATTACAAAACCCCATCAAATTACAAATGAAGGTAGCAAGAGAAGAAGAAAAGAACAAAGGAACTACAAAGCAGCCAGAAAACATTTAACAAAATGACAACGGGTAAGTCTTTACCTATCAATAATTACTTTAAATATAAATGGATTACATTATCCAATCAAAGACACAGAGTAATTGAATGAATAAAAAAATAAGATCCAACAATATGTTGCCTAAAGGAGACTCACTTTACCTTTAAGGAAACAGGCTGAAGATGAAGGGGTGAAAAAACATGTTCTATGCAAATAATAAACAAAGGAGAGCAGGGGCGGCTACACTCATATTAGAGGAAATAGATTTTCAGTCAAAATCTGTCACAAAAGACAAAGAAGTTCACTATATAATGATAAAGAGGTCACTTCTTTAAGAGAATATAATAATTGTAAATATATACACATTCAACATTGGAGCACCTAAATATGTAAATAAAGCAAATATTAACTGATCTGAAGGGAGAAATGGACAACAGTGCGACAGTAGTAGGAGACTTCAATATCTTACTTACAATAATGAATAGACCATCCAGACAGAAAAGTAATAAGGAAACACTGGACATTAACTACACTTTAGTCCAATAGACTTAATAAAATATACTGAACATTCTGTCTACAAAAATCCTAAAATTCATATGAAACTTCAGAAGACCTTGAATCGCCAAAGCAATCTTGAACAGGAAGAACAAAGCCGGAGGCATCACACTACCTTAGTTTAAACTATATTACAAATGTATAGTAATCCAAGTAGTATGGTATTGGTATGAAAACAGGTAGACAGACCAACAGAACAGAATAGAGAGCCCAGAAAAAAATTCCATGCGTATATGATTAACTGCCTTTGACAAAGGTGCTGAGAATACACAATGAGGAAAGGATATCCACATACAAAAGAATGAAATTAGACCCTTATCTAACACCATACACAAAAATCAACTCAAAATATAATACTAAGGACTTAAATGTGAAACCTGAAATTGTAAATCTCCTAGAAGAAAATACAGGGAAAATCTTCTTGACATTAGCTTTGGCAATTATTTTCTTTGGGTCCAGCTCCAAAGGCATTAGCAACAAAAGCAAAAATAAACAAGTGGCACTATATCAAATTAAAAAGCTTCTGCACAGAAAAGGAAATAATAAAATGAAAAGACAACCTATGGAATGGGATAAAATATCTGCAAACTATCTGGTAAGGGGTTAATATCCAAAATATATAAGGACTTCATGCAACTCAAAGCAAAAAACCAAATAATCCAATAAAAAAAAATCAGCAAAGAACCTGAATAGACATTTTTCCAAAGAGGACATACAAATGGTCAAAAGGTATATGAAAAGGTGCTCAACATCAATAATCATTCCGGAAATGCAAATCAAAAACAAACACAATGAGATATTGTTTGGATACTATCAAAAAAAAAAGAAAAGAAATAGCATGTGCTGGTGATAGTGTGGAGTAAATGCAACCTTTGCATACCGTTTTTGGGAATGTAAATTGGTACAGCCACTATGAAAAATAGTGTGGAGTTTCCTCAAAAAAATTAAAAATATAACTATCATGTCATCCAATAATCCCACTTCTAGGCATATATCCAAGGGAAATAAGCATCTCAAAGAGATATCTGTACTCCAATGTTTATTGCAATATTATTCCCAATAGCCAAGATAAGGAAATAACCTAAATGTCTATCAGCCCATGGATGGATAAAGAAAATGTGGCAGAGATACACAATGGAAGGTTATTTATTCATTAAAAAAAGGAAAATCCTGCCATTGCAACAACATGGATGAACCTGGAGGACATTATGCTAAGTGAAATAAGATGAACATGGAAAGGCAAATAGTGATGATCTCACTTGCATATGGAATCTAAAAACATCACACTCAGAAGCAGAGAGTAGAATGGTGGTTGCTAGGGGCTGGGGACTGAGGGAAATAGGGAGATGATGAAAGGGTACAAACTTTCAGTTATAAAATGAATACAATCTAGGGATCTAATATACAGCATAGTGACTACTGTTAATAATACTGTATTTACTGCATTCTGAAATTGGCTAACAGAGTAGATCTGAAGTGTTCTCAACACACACACACACACACACACATACACAAACACACACACATAAATGGTAACTATGTGAGGCAATGGATGTGCTAATTAGCTTAATTATGGTAATTATTTCACAACGTGTATGTATAAAATCATGACGTTGTAATCCTTAAATATTTACAATTTACATTTCCCAATTATACCTCAATAAAGCTAGAATAAATTGCTTAAACAAAATATTACATTTTTCAGTTTGGTAAAAATGGTTAATTTCCTTCCACTCATTGTTTGACTTCTGGAAAATGATTCTTCATGAATATAAATCTTTCTAGAGACATGCTAATTTAAATGGAATAAAATGGCAAAAGCAAATTTAATTTTTAAAAAATAAATTTAATACAAAAAAAGATGAAAATAGCTTTATTTTGTAAACCTCACCTTTCAGTACTTCATAGCAGGAATACCAAAATATTGTGATGCTTAGAAAATTTCAAAACTAACTTAGAATCACAAAAATTAAGCTCTTTGATAGGAAAACATGTTTCTATAGCATTTGTCCAAACTTAGGAAACAACAAAAATTTAATTTCCTAAAAATTGAGAGCTAATTTGCAAACAAAGGAAATATTTCATTATTTGCCATTGTTGTAATAATGTTTGTGTGATATGATTAACAGAATTGAGTTATGTTTTATTTTATGTGAGATAATTTTGCTTAATAATTTAACCTGCAGTCTTATTGGTGTATTTTACTTTACATAATGTAATACTTAAAGCTGTGATTTGACAGAATCTTTTAAAATATACATACTTAGTTACCCACTATAGAATTGAAATTTTCTTTGGTTATAACACTCCTAATTTTTTAGATTCCTAAGTTTGAAATATAGACACTGAATTTCATAAGTTCAAATGCTAAGAAGATGAAATTTTTCTCTCCATAGGTAGTTTCTGAGGGTAGGAAATTGTGTAAAGGTTCTTTCTCTGTGGCTGGTTTATTACCAATATTTACTTCCTGTTTATTAGATATAGAAGTAGATATTTTCTTAAAATAATATGCACTTAAATTCAGTACATTTTGAATAATTGAGATGTTCTGATATTTACATAGCATTAAATTATAAAATCTCCCACTCCTATTCTTTCTTTTTTTTTTTTCATCGTGTTTGTTCTCCTTTTCTCAATTGTATTTACAATATCAGTCATATGGGGGTTTTGAAAAATACAGGTGAGAGCAAAATCAGGACCCCTGGATGCTTCTCAATATTTGGTAGCAGAAAAACTTGAAGCACTTTAGGTGTACAGAGAAGAAGTCATACATGTTACCCTGCAGGTAACCTGCAGGATAGCCTGGGAATCGGTGTGCCCATCAGAGGAATAGTCAAAACAGGGATATTCAGTCATTGAAGTCAATTTCCATTTGCATTACTTTTGGAGTAAACTGGTTTTGATAGCAATAATGGCACCTAATTTTTTTTTAAATTAAGCAATTTAATATTTTGATATATTCTTTAACATTGATGAATAATTTGGAGTTGTCTTCACTACTAAAATAACAGTAAATCCTAACTTCAAAAAATTTAATGCATTGGGTACTTTTGTGGGTGCTGAGTTTTTGTTTCTTTTTAGCATATTGGAAATCAAGTAGATTTACTCATTCATATCTGTGCTTATCTAGAAGACTTCTATACAACATTGTTCATAGTAAAATATATTTTGCATTTTTGGCTTTTTTTTCTGACAGATATTGAGAAACAGCATGTTGCTTTTTTAAGAGTGTGTGTTCATGCATGAAGGTATGGATATCTTTCTCTAACTTTCCCTTTTAAATTATGCTTCATCTTAACATATCTCTGGATTCCACAATATTATTCCTTTTTGTCCCATTCTGTCAGCTCAAACTTCTACAAACCAACGCCTGTCTTTAGCTTCAAAATATAATCCTGGGGAACAGAAATGGGGACATGTAATTGTGGAGACAGTACCCTCCATTAAAGACAGTTGATTCTCATGAGGAATTCAAACTGAGGAGGGTTTTAAATACTGAGCAGTAAATTTTAACATTATTACTAATTAAGAAGATTTATTTTCCTTTGGCAAAATGAAAGCAACAACATACCCAAGGCACAGATGAATTCAACCACTTGGATACATATTTGCAATAAGAATGATGTTATTCCTGAGGAAACTGCATCAGAATATAATGGGTCTGATAATATGTGTGTAAGCTAAATATTCTCCTTTAGAAACAGAAGGCACAGATTTATTGAAAGGAAATTCACTCCCCCTCATTTTCACTCCCTCTCATTTCCACTCCTCTCTCCTCATATTTAGTCTCAGAAAATTGACAGAAGTTGGGGCCTAACTGAAGCTGTTATGGAGTCGATATCCGTCATAGATTCTTTCTCTCCTCAAGTCAATGGAAAACCAAAGAAGGTCATTTTCTTCCTTCCTTCCTCCCTCCCTCCCTCCCTTCCTTCATCCCTCCATCCCTCCCTCCCTTCCACATTTTTTTTTTCTTTTTCTTTAATAAGTCTTATGATGCCCCAGAAATAGCTTTTAACAAAAAGGTCATTTATGGGATTATGTTTGATACAACTTCTGAAATCATAAACTGGCTGTAAAAGCCAACTCAGGAATTTAACTCTTGCAGTGGTAAATAAATAGTCCCCAGTTTTCCAAGACACATATTTAAAATCTTCTCTTTGGTCTCTGTTCTCCAGCATAGCTATGAGACATCTATCAGGGGCAAGGGAAATTGACTGATGCTCTTTTCTACGGTCTGTTCACCTTAATGAGCCTATAGCAGCACATAGCTTTGATGTTCCTAATCAGTCAACAGCATTTCTTTTTATCAACTTGAAAGAGAAAATCAGTAATACAGGTGTGTTGGGTAAATTATAAAGTGATATATTGCTGATATGCTAAAGTGGGCATTAAAGGCTGGTCATTTACACTTAAACATAGATAATGGATAGATTTTTTAAAAATATTTTTGGAAAAAACCTACTGAAAATTGAAGTTAAATAATTTAAGGATGCTGTTTTAATACATACTGAAAAGATTATAAATCACACACACACAGACACTTTCTATTCCAGCAAAGATACAAAGATGATATAAGAGAAAGCTATAGAATATAAAACCCCCTTTTCTAGTGCATAGGAAATAGTCTGAAAGTTTTATAAACATGAAGAATTAAGTTAAAACCAAAACGACTGTGGATAGTACTGTAGGTCATTTATCAATTATACATGCGAACAAAGTTTTTTTTCTCATGCAGAACTTCTAATGGAACTTCTGTTTCTGGCTGAAAAATAAATCTGTGTATCATTCAATATTGCAAAGTCAGAAATGAGGTAGTATCATTTTTAATTTAGTCTATCTTACTAGGTGTTAAAAATGTCTCTCACTTTTGCTGATCTCATGATCTACTTTGTCAAAATACGTAGTGGTTGAGTAACTTTTTTTGTGTAGTTTTTGGTGATGTCCACTTCCTACCTCCCTCATTGTGTTTACAGCAAATGTACTGTTTGTGTACAGCAAAAGATCATCAGAAGCGCTTTGCTTAATGGAGTTTAGTCTAGAATTGCTTGCTGTAAACAAAGATGAGAAAAGGACACGTGCTTTACCCAAGAATGTGGTCTAGGGTCTGAAGTTTTGGTTTTATGAGCTTAGCATGTTTTTTTTCAAATGAATTTGAATTTTGGAAAACAAGCTCTAGATATCTTTATGCATGGCTTTTTAATGTGAGATAGCTAACGGTTGCCTCAGATATAAATTTGATTCTGATTTCTCATATTTAATTTTTTCAGTAGTGCTGGGGCAACTGGAAAACACATGTTGCTTACTTTATTGAGAAATTGATTCCCAATCAATTACATATATATCATAGGTTTCTCATGGGCCAAACACTGTCATAAGTGATGTAAGAAATCCAACTGAACTATATAGTAGAGGTTGTGGTGGTAGTGAAAGTAGGGGTGGTGGTGGCAGTTTTACTTATTCTTACAACTAGTTTTCAAAGCTATTTTGTTGTTTGAAATAGAATAATAAGACGACATATTTGTTTTTTAGGGAAAAAAGACCTGCATGCAACAAATAATGTGTTAAGCTCAAGCTGAATGATAAAGAGAGTATCAAATAAATGCCATGGACATATGAAGAACACAGAAATTTAAAGAACAAGGAGCTTGAGTCAGGAGTGTCTTTGTGAAAGTTGTGTGACTTGAGTTGGCAGCATTTTATATGAAGTGAGCAATAATAGGAAACCACAGATATAGTAAGACATTTGGAATAATAAGGACTCCAGGATCTGAGGGGCTTTTATAGGACTGTGACTAGGAGTTAATGCAGGGAATGTAGATTGAACAGTCATTCTGAGTAGCTTGAACTTTCTCTTAAAGCAATGGGAGGATACTGAGTATTATTAATATTAACTACCATTTATTGCAAATCTATGTTTTTCAAGCTTTGTGCTATGCAAGTTCTGTGTATTATCCCTATTTTTTATAACAACCCTTTAAGAGATATGAACAGAAATAGAATAGCTTCACTTTCATAAAGTTATGCATTGTGGTAGTGAAATAAAATGACATGCATATATTCTGAGTGTGTCTGCGTGGGTTGGTTAAATTAAATTATTTTCATCTCTTTAATCACAGATTTACCTTATGGTAACTATACTCAATGTTCTAGACACTGAGCGGAAACAGGATGGTAAGTGGTTGAACTGAGTGTCAAATAAATTCTCTGCTAAGACTGTGTTCTGCCCTCTACACCAGGGAACCCTGCAGAAGCAGTAGGTTTGTCACCAACAAAGTGGCAGTTTGAAAGCCCTTTGTCACTGTATAAGGTGTTTTCAAGAGAACAGAAACTGAAAAATTAAGATGCTGATTTGGCCAGAGTCACAGAGCTATAAATGAATGGTGTTTAACTGTCTCCTTCCCCAAATAACCTTCAACTTTATGTTGTTGTCAGTTCTGCCACATGACAGACATCAAGGTGAAAGGATGCTTGATTTTGCACTGCTGTCTTTATGCTACTGTGCAGTTCTTTTAATCTTCCTGGCCTTTCCTGGCCTTGTTTTGTAGAGAGAAAAGACTAAAGCTTGAAAAATCTCATGAACTAAATAAAAAGCATCATTGTTTCTATTTCCAACCTACTTTTGCACGTGGCTGTCCAGTTTTCCCAATACCATTTATTGAAGAAATGTCATACTACAGATATCGAAAATATTCAGCTTAACTTCTAAAATCATATAGATAGTTCATTCACATATAGCCAATTCTGTTAGAAGCTGTAAAGATAGAAGACAGAAAAATAATTGGACTATTAAAAATGCAGTAATTCCTTCTCTTTCAGTCTTCAGAAGTACTTTGCTAAATGACTGAGGAAAATCACACAATTAAAGAAAAGCCGTTTTTGTAAATTAGCATAAAGTGTAGTGTTTCATCTACCTCCTAAGTCATATTAAACTCTTTTTGTTCTATATTTTGTCAGTAACTACATTTTTGATTTTCAGCCATCATCAGGAATGCAGTCTCTACAACAGGACAGTCTCTTCAATAAATGCTGTTGGGAAAACTGGACAGTTACATGCAAAAGAATCAAACTCTACCACTATCTTACACCAGACACAAAATTAACTCAAAATGGATTGACCTGAAACTAAAACTCCTAAAAGAAAACAAAGGTAGTAAGCTCCTTGACATAGGTCTTGGTGATGATTTTTTTTTTAATTAATTAATTTATTTATTTTTGGCTGCACTGGGTCTTCATTGCTGTGCACCGGCTTTCTCTAGTTGTAGAGAGTGGGGGTTACTCGTTGTTGCATGGGCTTCTCATTGCAGTGGCTTCTCTTGTTGTGGAGCACAGGCTCTAAGCACACGGGCCTCAGCAGTTGTGGCTCACGGGCTCTAGAGCGCAGGCTCAGTAGTTGTGGCGCACGGGCTTAGTTGCTCCGCGGCATGTGGGATCTTCCTGGACCAGGGCTCGAACCCGTGTCCCTTGCACTGGCAGGAGGATTCTTAACCACTGCGCCACCAGGGAAGTCCCTTGGTGATGATTTTTTAAATCTGACATCAAAAGCAAAAGCAACAAAAGCAAAAATAAATAAGTGGGACTACATCATACTAAAAATCTTCTACAAAGCAAAGGAAACCATCAGCAAAATGAAAAGGCAACCTACTGAATGGGAGAAATTTTTGCAAATCATATATCTGAGAAGGTACTTATAAAATATATAACAAACTTACACAACTCAACATCAAATAAACAACCCAATTTAATAAAATGGGCAGAAGATCTGAATAGACATTTTTCCAAAGAAGAGATACAGATGGCTAACAGGTACATGAAAAGATACTCAACATCATTAATTATCAGGGAAATGCAAATAAAAACCACAAGTAGATATCACCTCACACCTGTTAGGATGGCTAGTATCAAAAAGACAAGAAACAACAAGTGTTGGTGAGGGTGTGGAGGAAAGGGAACTCTTGTGCACTGTTGGTGGAAATGTAAATTGATGCAGCCTCTATGGAAAACAGCATGGAGGTTCCTCGAAAAATAAAAGTAGAACTACCATACGATCCAGCAACTTCACCCTGGGTATTTACCGAGGAAAACAAAAACACTTAACTCAAAAAGATATACGCACACCCATGTTCATTGCAGCATTAGTTACAATTATGGAAACAATCTAAGTGTCTGTCAATAGATGAAGGCATAAAGAAATTGTGGTATATAGAGACCTTCCTCGACTTAGTTAGTTATATCCTGATAAGTTATATCCTGATAAGCCCATCCTACATTGAAAATATCATACATTAATACACCTAACCTACCTAATATCAGAGCTTAGCCTAGCCTACCTTCAACATGCTCAGAACCCTTACATTAGTCTCCAGTTGGGCAAAATCATCTAACACAAGCCTACTTGATAAGTAAGTGTAGAATATCTCATGAAGTTTATCGAATATTATACTGAAAGTGAAAAACAGAATAGTCGTCTGGGTACAGAATGGTTGTAAGTGTATTAGCTGTTTACCCCTGTGACCGAGTGGCTGACTGGGAGCTGGGGCTCCCTGTTGCTGCCCAGCATCACAAAGAGAGCATCGTATCCCATACGGCTAGCCCAGGAAAAGATCAAAATTCAAAATCTGAAGTACAGTTTCTATTGAATGTGTACCACTTTCGCACCATCGTAAAGTTAAAAAATCGTAAGTTGAACCACGTAAGTTGGGGACTGTTTGCACACACAATGGAAATAAAATTAATGAAATCTTGCCATTTGTGACAACATGGATAGACCTCAAGGGCATTATGCTAAATGAAATAAGTCAGGCAGAAAAAGACAAAAACTGTATGATCTCTCATATGTGGAATCTAAAATCAAAAAACAAAAACAGAAAACCAAGCTCACAGATACACAGACCAGACTGGTGGTTGCCAGAGGTTGGGAGTGTGGGAGGTGGGAGAAATAGATGAAGGGGGTGAAAAAAAACCAGACTGCACATTTTTTTTCTTTTTTATAAATTTATTTATTTTATTTATTTATTTTGGCTGCCTTGGGTCTTCATTGCTGAGTGGGGGTTTTTTTCTAGTTGCGGCGAGCGGGGGCTGCTCTTCGTTGCAGTGCGCCGGATTCTTACTACAGTGGCTTCTCTTGTTGCAGAGCACGGGCTCTAGGGGCACAGGCTTCAGTAGTTGTGGCACTCGGGCTCAGTAGTTGTGGCTCACGGGCTTCAGTAGTTGTGGCTTGCGGGCTCTAGAGTGCAGGCTCAGTAGTTGTGATGCATGGGCTTAGGTGCTCTGCAGCATGTGGGATCTTCCCAGACCAGGGCTCGAACGCGTGTCCCCTGCATTGGCAGGCGGATTCTTAACCACTGCGCCACCAGGGAAGCCCCCAGACTGCACATTTGAAAAAAACAGGTACCTGGTTTAAACATTCTGAGAGGATAGTTAGTAGCAAAATTGACTTGTAGAGAGCTATGAATGGTGGCTTTTTATGTCAGGAAATAGCTAATAATTGTAGGGTCTAATATTCCTTTGCCCTTTTGAGGTCCAGGGTTAAGAGGGATCACTGAATTTCTCGAGCAAGTGAATATGAAGTAGAAGTGATTTATGAGGTGAACAGGAAGGAAACACATATATTTTAAGGCTCAAGCAACTTACTGGATACGTTACCTGGGGAAAGTCAGTTAACTTCTCAATTTTCCCATTTGTCAACAACAACAACAACCGGATATGTTACCTGGGGAAAGTCAGTTAACTTCTCAATTTTCCCATTTGTCAACAACAACAACAAAAAGCATGAAAACACGTTTTATTTACTTCACTGGGTTGGTATGAGCTTACATTAAAACCTTAGGAAAAGCTCTTAGGAAAATGTCAAGCTCACCACAAATTAAAAGTTTCTTAAAGTTTTACCAATCATTATCATCAAACCTCACTTCATACCCCCTTTTGCCCCCAACTTTTATATTATTCTACAGAACACGCCATTTCAAATCCAAGGCTCCTAAGTGAAAATGCAGACTGGGAAACGAAAACACGTGCTACCATTGAGCGTTCAGCTCTCATCCATTTGGCTGCACCGTGTCCCTCAGGGGAAGCTGGCAGAGTGATGGCGTCTGTGGTCTAGTCACAGCTTCCCCACTGCTCAGAGCCCTCACCACTTCTCTCTGGAAGGCCAGACTAGCTGATCAATAAACTCATTTCAACTGCCACGTTCCACGCTAGTATAAACCACAGTTAGAGCTAGGGACGCTGAGCGAAGTATTTGGGAACATAGGTAAAAGAGTCAAAAGTAGAAGTTTGCAAAAAATGAAGCAAGGGACTCATTTCTTTATGTTCCACAAATTAAAACTGCATTCACATATATTAGCTCATCCAATCCTCGAACATCTTTATAAATTATTATAATTTTAGAAGCAGTTCAGTGACTTATCCACGCATATATATTTAACACAGCTCAAACCCTTTCTCTTATTATTCTAAGTAAATTAAGAATATATGATTTTAAGAGTAAAATTGAGAGTAATTACAGTAATTTTTGACTCACTATCATAATAAGAAAAACCACTCAAAAAGAGATTAGGATAGAATTCATGGATTTTAACAGTCTAAGAAATGGGTAACATATATGCTGTTCATCCAAACTCACTAAGCAGAGTCCTAAGTCTCAAAAATAATTGCAACAAAACATATATTGAAGCTCAGTGTTGTTATAAAATTGTATGTAAAGGGCAGAGAGATTATTTCTTCTCTTTTCTTGTTTTTCATCTCTTTTTTGGTTGACTGGTCTTCTCCAAAGAGAACTTAAATACACACCCAAGAGTACTACATTCTAAAATACTGTCAGTGAGATAGAAATCCAGGGACTCCTCGCGAGAACCCCCCTTCTTCCCCTTCATTTTGCATGTTGGGGAGAATATCCAATATAAGTAGGCGGTGGCATCATGAATGTTACACTGTATAAGAAAATTCAGAAGTTATTTCCAGTCCTAGTTCTGCCACAAAAAAAGCTACAGAGCCTTGAATAAATTATTTTATCTCTTGACAACACCGTTCTTATCTGCAAAATAAAATCATTAGACTAAGATACATTGTAAGGTTCCTATTAGCTTTAACTTTAGCTTTATAGAAAGCCGTAGAGGGATTTGACATGTACTTAGAGGTAACGGGGTAATTCACTAAAAAAAAAAGTTAGTAAGAGGAAGATGAAAAGAAGTTTTAGGGGATCAACTGCAAAACAGTTCTGTGTAAGCAATTTCCAAGGATATGCGAAAAAGAAAATACTAAAAAGCATTTTGTGCTATTTTGTTGTATTGGGGTTTAGAGTAAGAAAAGTTATTTTAAACTTAAAAGCTGAGAAAAGTAGAGAAAGGGTAGGAAGCTAGAATAAAAAAGAAAGAATTTCTTTAAACAGTTTAACTGTTTAAACAGTTAAACTGTTTAAACAGTTAAACTGTTTTTACAAAATCTATTTAAAAATCCGAAGACATATTTTAACTACTAGACAGAAAAGAAGAAGAGAATATAGAGAAATGATGTATGGATGTTCTGAGGGAGGCTTTGATAAAAAGCGTCTCCATCTAGGGCTATAGGAGAAAGTCAAGTGAGGAGATTCTGTAAATATGGGGCCCAAGTCATCTGATATTCATTAGATAGGCTTCAGTACCAGGAGAACGGGTTTGACTAATCATTTTATTTTAATTTTTTAAAGGGTAGTATATATATGCTACATTATTTATGTATTTATTTCGACTTCTTTTGGCCTCACCATGCGACGTGCTGGATCTTCATTCCCAGACCAGGGATGGACCCATGCCCTGTGGAAGCGCAGAGTCTTAACCACTGGACCACCAGTGCTTAAGTCCCTGGCTAATCATTTTAGACTTCAAAATGTCAATGTGAACGTAGGATACGGAATGTTGAACGTAGTTAGAAGGATAAGGATGAGTGTGTATGGAGGATGGGGGTTTGCCGGAGGGGCGGGGCTGTATTTACTCCCCTTTATTACTCTCATAACAGGGACTGTTTCTGACGCCGATTTTGGAAGAAAGAGAGTTGAAAATAATATTATTTCTGGAAATCAAGCCTTGTAGTAGATCGTGTATTTACCAGGGAGTAACAAATAAAGAGTAATAAATGAAATCATTTATAAGATAGATTTTATGTCTAGAGTGAAATGTTTTATATGCTGGATAAGTAGGGGTTCCGGA
Organism: Balaenoptera musculus; assembly: GCF_009873245.2. NCBI lineage: Eukaryota > Metazoa > Chordata > Mammalia > Artiodactyla > Balaenopteridae > Balaenoptera > Balaenoptera musculus. The sequence goes on from NC_045802.1 coordinate 53,807,630, forward strand.
AAATGCCAACTTTTCCCTCATGTCTTACCTTAGACATTGAGTGCTCTTCCATTAAGCTTTGACATGCCCAAGTCTGGGTTTTTGCCCATCTATGTACCTTGTACAATTACAGCCTATAAAGAATTGTATCACCATTGTTTTTGTACTTGTCTATTTCCTCTACTCAGAAGATAAATTCTGAGCACAGGAAGGTTTTATCCTGAGCATTGTTTTGCACTGCACTTAGCAAAGTTTTACCACAGACTATGCCAACATAATGAACTAACAGTCTGCAGTAATAGAAATCAAGCTAGTTTGTGGAGAAACAAAATATAACAAAAACAACAAATTGCACCAAAAACTAGGTGTGAGAACAGAAATGAGGTGTTTAAGAGCTACGGTTCTAATTAGAATGGGATGGTTTTTTAAATCTAAGATGCATCGCTTATTGTGTTATCAAGAAGTAGCATTTTCATATTTCTAAGTCTTAGTTTCAAAATTTGTAAAATGGACACAATAATAATGTCTATTTTAGTGGACTGGTGGAAGGCTGAAATGCAGTAACACAAATGCTGCTATGGAGTAGCGCTCACAAAGTATAAACTATTATTTTTATTAACTATAATTTCTGCTATAAATGTCATTAGGAATACAGAAAAAATACTGAAGGATTTTCCCACAAAATTAAAGTATATTAAAAATAACATGAACCATAAACAAGACGAAAAGACAACCCTCAGAATGGGAGAAAATATTTGCAAATGAAGCAACTGACAAAGGATTAATCTCCAAAATATACAAGCAGCTCACGCAGCTCAATATCAAAACAACAAACAACCCAATCCAAAAATGGGCAGAAGACCTAAATAGACATCTCTCCAAAGAAGATATACAGATTGCCAACAAACACATGAAAGGATGCTCAACATCACTAATCATTAGAGAAATGCAAATCAAAACTACAGTGAGGTGTTACCTCATATCGGTCAGAATGGCCATCATCAAAAAAATCTACAAACAATAAATGCTGGAGAGGGTGTGGAGAAAAGGGAACCCTCTTGCACTGTTGCTGGGAATGTAAATTGATAGAGCCACTAGGGAGAACAGTATGGAGGTTCCTTAAAAAACTAAAATAGAACTACCATATGACCCAGCAATCCCATTACTGGGCATATACCCTAAGAAAACCATAATTCAAAAAGAGACATGTTCATTGCAGCTCTGTTTACAATAGCCAGGACACGGAAGCAACCTAACTGTCCATCAACAGATGAGTGGATAAAGAAGATGTGGCACATATAAACAATGGAATATTACTCAGCCATAAAAAGAAACGAAATTGAGTTATTTGTAGTGAGGTGGATGGACCTAGAGTCTGTCAAACAGAGTGAAGTAAGTCAGAAAGAGAAAAACATATTATCGTATGCTAACACAGATACACGGAATCTAAAAAAAAAAAAAAGGTTCTGAAGAACCATTCTCTTATTGCTACAGTTGGTCAAATCACATCTTCTTAGTGAGTAAGATTTATTGAAGTTTCGTGGATATTTCTGATAAAGCTGCACTTTCCTGAATTTGGACAGACACCTCTTTTTTCTTCTCTGGACTGCAATTCAGTATGAGGTTGGAATGGAAATGAACATTTTACAACCACAAGGATGCAAGTTGCATGATGAGGATAACTTGTGAGGCAAGAAGGAGTCTGGGTCCTTGAGATTTTCTCAAGCAGCCAAAACTTTGTTGGAACGCTCTATCTGGAGACTTCCTGTTATTTGAAAAACTAAATTGGTTTCTGATCAACAGTAGCAGATTTACTAAATCACACAGATGAAGACACTTGTAACTGTTACATAATTTTCTACTATATTTTTATAGATGTGGAGACCTAGTCTCAAAGTGTTTCATTATTTGTATTGTATCAAATGATCTGTATACTAATGACTCCTATATTTGTACCTCCATCTTAAAATTCTAACTGAATTCCAGACACATATATCCAACTGCCTACATGCCATGGTCATGTAATCGCCTAGAAGCACTGAAAAAACTAACAAGCCCAACCTGGAAGCTCATAGTTCTTCTTACCCACTAGCAGAAGCTGCTTATCCAGGAGGGTTCACCCTTTCTAATTATTGGCTATTTCATTTATGCTCTTGCACAGCCCCCAAACCTTGAGATCATTTGTCACTACCTTTATCCAAAATTCACATCCATAAACTCACCTGTTTACTTTTCCTCTAAAATATATTCTGATTAACAATTATTCATGACTTCCATTGTTATTACCTCGATTCAAACCACTATTACTTCTTTCATGAATTATTAAAATGTCTCCTAACTGGTCTCCTTAATTCCAGCCTATCTCTCTAATGTATTGCGACAGAGCAATAAGAGGGGTCATATTAAAAAGTAACTCAGTAATGTCACTTCTTTGCTCACAACTATCTTATTTAGAGTAAATGTCAAAATATGTGTAATTACTCACAAGGCCTATAAGATATTTGTCCTATTATCTTTGCACATCATTTCCTAACAGTCTCCATCTTTCCCACTCCATTCCAGAGAAATCTATTGGTGGGTACCTCCAAAGGGTTAAAAAAGTTGTGTTACTTCTACTCTTTTGAATTTCCAAAGGTGCCCTCATTTCAATTATTTCAATCCTTCTTGGGTGTGGAGAAAGGGAACTCTCCTACACTGTTAGTGGAAATGTAAATTGGTAGAGTCACTATGGAGAACAGTATCAAAGTTCCTTTAAAAACTAAAAATAGAGTTGCCATATCATCCAGCAATCCCACTCCTGGGAGAAAACTCTAATTCAAAAAGATCCATGCACCACAATGTTCACAGCAGCACTACTTACAATGGCCAAGACACAGAAGTAACGTAAACGTCCATCAACAGATGAATGGATAAAGAAGTACACATATACAACGGAATAGTACTCAGCCATAAAAAAGAACGAAATAATGCCATTTGCAGCAACATGGATGGACTTAGAGATTATCATACTAAGTGAAGTAAATCAGAAAGACAAATACCTTACGATACCATTTACATGTGGAACCTAAAATATGACATAAATAAACTTACTTACAAAACAGAAACAGACTCACAGACTTTGAAAACAAATTTATGGTTACCAAATGGGAAAGGTGGGAAGGGGGGAGGGATAAATTAGGAGTTTGGGATTAGCAGATACAAACTACTATATATAAAATAGATAGACAACAAGGTCCCACTGTATAGCACAAGGAGTTATATTCAATATCCTGTAATAAATCATAATGGAAAAGAGTATGAAAAAGAATGTATATATGGGTATAACTGAATCACTTTGCTGTACACCAGAAACTAGCACATTATAAATCAACTATACGTCAATAAAAATAAAAAATAAATAAATGTATTTCACACTCTCAATCAAGGCTGTAACTTAGTAGGCTGTAAATTTAACTAGTATTGTAATATGTCAACCATATGACGATGGGCAGATTTTCTTTTGTTTTCATAAACCCCAGCTCTATACTACAAGATTTAAGAGACCTTTTAAGTATGTTCACAGAAATTCCTTGACTTTCTGTCTGTGTCCTTATGGATTTGTCTGTCTATGCTTCAAGTTACTCCCTCCTATCATCAGTAGCTACCTTATCTTGTGGTCTGATCCCTAATATTCTTTATAATTTTTTGTGATAGAAGAAACCTGTGACTCCAATAAATAATATATTAATTATTTCATGACTGTGCTTTATGCTGTTACTTTCCATTCCAAAAAATAAATGAAATGTAGTTCCTTTCACCTGCTCCTGAACAGATAATTCCAAATGCTGTATATTCCATAAGGATCTGTTGCTAATATTCCATTCTCTCACACTTGTTTCTGATTCATTTAGGGTTCTTTGGTTGCAAGTCTAAGCTGATTCTGGCAACATCTTGGGGGCGAAAAATAAAAAAGAGATTATCAGAGGTCCAAAATAATTCAGTCAAAGACCATAAAACCAGATCTGGAAGTCTGCAACAACAAGAACTAAGTGAAGAGAATGATAGAATGGCTTCACAGTAGGAACAATCTTGTTAGGGCTCTACCTTAAAGAAAAAAAAAAAAAGAAATCTTAACATCAGTTAGTATGTCTCTTGCTCAGCATTCAAAGACCCAAAGGAGAGCATTCAGTTGGCTGAGCCTAGTCTTGGAATCAAGTGAAAGAAAGCATCTATCTGGTCCTTTGGCATCCATAATTGGAAGGATTTACCACCCCACATAAATGGATGAGAGAATTACACCAAAGGAAATATGCCTGCTGTTTGGAGGGGATGAAATAAAATATGGGTGATCAAAAGATATCAAATAACTACCACAGAGATCCTATTCAATATTGGTTGCCCAAATACCAAATGGCTATTATTAAAATTATTATTTTAATCTTGCTGGTTGAGAGTTTCCTCATCAATGTTACATTTATTAATATTTGAAATTTTACCTATTGGAGAATGAACAGATACCAATTTTTAATTTTTTTTACGGTGACTGAAAGAAGAAAACATTAAAGCGAATTATGGTTTAAAAGACGTGTAAAAATTTTATTTTTTTGACCTGCAAAAATTTTAAAAAATGTTTTCTCATAGCAAGGTCTATAAAGCAAGTGAAAGTGCCATCTTGAGATGTGTCAGTATATTAAGGTCTGTGTTATTATTTCCAATTAGGGAAAGTACTTAATGTCAAATTATTAGCTGATGAAACTATTATCATACATTAATTAATAGAACTATTATTATATATTCATAGCTTCATATATTGTTGTTCTGTCATACTTACTTTCACTTTTTTCCATTTCTTTTTTAAAAAGTCCATGTATTCTACTTAATCCAGGTAAGATCAACATAAATAAAGATGACCCTGCTTACTCTTTCAGCTTTGAAAAGCCAAAAAAATGGTCATGGCAAATTCGTAACATTAACTTTAAAGCAAGAGCTGTACTTATCTAGATAAAGTAGTGATCTAGTATAAAGGAAGAAGAGGCAGTAAGAGATTAAAATGCTAACAAGACCCAAAATCATACTTAATTTTGGATGTTTTTCCTCGAGCCATTTAGGGAGAGATTTTGAAGGACAGTGGAGGTTATGATACCTATAACCTGACTTATCAAATCTTCTCCTTAACAAACACCCTCATCTTATTAAAGACAAATATCAGGAATAAAGGATGATGTTATGTAAGCAAACAAAATATTTTTCCCTTGTTAACATTTATCTACAGGAAAGAATAGAAAATATTATCTCTCCCAGAATGTATTTGATAAAATTAAATATCTTAAACTACCATAATGCCATAATTGTTCTTTCCTGTCCTCTCGTGGCCCTTTATTTATTTTTAAATTTTTATTGGAGTATAGTTGCTTTACAATGTTGTGTTAGTTTCTACTGTACAGCAAAGTGAATCAGCTATACGTATACATACATCCCCTCCTTTTTGGATTCCCTTTCCATTTAGGTCACCACAGAGCACTGAGTAGAGTTCCCTGTGCTATACAGTAGGTTCTCATTAGTTATCTATTTTATACATAGTATCAATAGTGTATACATGTCAACCCCAATCTCCCAATTCATCCCATTCCCCCTTTGTGGCCTTCTAGTCTTTTCAGGTTCACAGTTCTTCTTTCTTAATTTTTACCATTATAAAAGTATTTATTTTTTCATACTAATTCTATAAAAAAAATAGGATTCTAAAATAAAGTAAAACCAATAATCTTTTATTGTTTCATAGGTGTAAATATAGAATATTTCACTTATCTTTCTTTACAATAAGAACTGAAACAAGTTTATTCACTAACGTAACACATTTTAATGAATATACTCTGTTGTCCTTTAAAGCAGCTAAACAAAGAGATAAAGAAGATTTAAAAAGATGGAGAATTTGGCTCTAATCATATTCTTTTTCGTAAGTTCGAATAAGGAAGAACCTTAGTTAATCTGCAGAGTCATCAAAAGCTCTTTGTTTAAGATGAATACACAAAAAATATGCCGTATTAAAAAAAGAAAGTCAGTGGAGATAAAATTAGAAAGTGTAGTGGAAATCACAAAGGTTTGGCTGTATGCAAATTATTTAAATTTCTTGAGCTTTAGTTTCCTTATGGACAAAATGGAATGATCTGACTCAGTGTTTTTATGTGGATATGACAATATGCTTAATTCCTGTAGTCGATACTGGAGATGGGCTCCCTACTTCTTACTAATGTGTTATCTTGCAAAGTCTGCAAAATTAAAACTACAGTTCTCAGTTACCCCTGAAATTCTGAATATAATGTATACTTGGCTAACCCAGATGCATTTGCTCAATATTTGGAAAAGAGAAGTGATGCAGACGTTGCCCTTCCACTGCTGGTAAAATTTTGGCTATCCACTATCTGGCAGATACTTGATTTCTCTTTGGAAGTATTAGCAGAAGTGCAATATAAAGTCATTGGCTTTGCGTGTGACAAGAGGTAGAGGTGAGCTGGTGACAAAGGTAGGCAAATGGGTGGCATGGTCTTGAGGTGGTGATAACAGCTGGGCATGGAGATGTTCAGCTTTTATGGGATTCCTGATTGTGGCAGTGGCCTTGTGATTCTGCAGCTGGCAGCTGAACGAATTGATTCCCAATCCTCTGTCTAGTTCTCAGTTGTAGAAAAGACAGTAGCTTTCTGCATGGCTTGGTAGTCATTCATCTACATTCAACCTAGAGTCTGTTTCTTATACCCTCAAATAAATTCCTTACTTTTTCAACTATACCTCAATTTAAAAATATAAATAAATACCTTACTTTTTAAAGTGGTTTGAGGGGATAAAGTGCTCTGAAAAGGAACCTGGATCAACATGGTGCTTAGTAGATACTGATGCACAGTTAGTAATTAATGGCAACAGTGATCATAATATAGCGCCCAAAATACATGCAACTAAAAGAATAATATTCTTAACTAAATTCTGAATGAAATCACCATGCTGTAAAACCTCCAAGTATTTGGTTTCTGTACATCAAATCAAACATAATATACTAAAATAGAATTGAACAGGAGATGTGGTATAAATTAATTCTTCTCTGAATATAAAGTTGGGCTCAGCATTATATATTTGCAAGTAGGTGTTCTCTTTGGCAAATCCAGATAAGGAGGTGATCTAGGTAATGTGTATGTAGTCTATCAAAAGTTTTCTGAAGAGTGCTTTGTTATGTTGAGAAGTTGATAAAAAGATTTAAGTGACACGCTCTGAAAGGTATATAGAATGAGATAAACTGTATCCAAATCCAAATGCAATGTAGAAACATAACTTTAATTTAAAAAAATTTATATCAAAGCAATTTATAGATCGAAACCAACTATGTTCTTTTCTTTGAAGACGTAACACTTCTTTACATTTCCTTATGTGTACATGTGTATAGTCTACATTTGATTGCTCCCAAGTTACTTGAAAAGTCTCAGAAAAACACTGAATGCGTTTAAAAACACATGTTGCTGCTAATGTCTTTTGGGAAAACAACTATACTAAGTCACCTTGTGGTCATCAGGAACCAAGTCAGCTTAAGTAGGAGTAACCAGCAGATGTATAATAAAGGCAGGCAAACTGAAAGCCTTTAGCTTCTGCCTCCAACAAAGTAACAGGAAATGAACAAACAGTTCAGGATATATGGGCAGACTAAATGTCCCACTACAATTCTTTGACTAAATCAAGAATTACTGCACAGGATACACTTCATGCTGTTCATTTAAGCAGTTATAATCACCAATATTGTAATGTGCTGTTTCTATAGGCAATGTTTTTGTATCAAGTTATTAAAGACAAATGGCTTCTACTGTTTTATGTATTTCCAGACTGCTACTCAAATTTCATATGTTCTAAGATTCCTTAAAAGAAAGTAAATATATAGGGTTTGGTTTATATGATAAAAATATAATTTTAACTCTTTTAAGTTCCCATAAAACCCTACATCCCGAATTATGGATGGAGAATTTAAAATTGGAAAGGATCGAGAAGCAAGAAAAACTACAATCCTGCAGCCAGTGGAGCAAAAACCACATTCACAGAAAGATAGACAAGATGAAAAGGCAGAGGGCTATGTACCAGATGAAGGAAAAAGATAAAACCCCAGGAAAACAACTAAATTAAGTGGAGATAGGCAACCTTCCAGAAAAAGAATTCAGAATAATGATAGTGAAGATGATCCAGGACCTCGGAAAAAGAATGGAGGCAAAGATCGAGAAAATGCAAGAAATGTTTAACAAAGACCTAGAAGAATTAAAGAACAAACAAACAGAGATGAACAATACAATAACTGAAATGAAAACTAAACTAAAAGGAATCAATAGCAGAATAACTGAGGCAGAAGAACAGATAAGTGACCTGGAAGACAGAATGGTGGAATTCACTGCTGCTGAACAGAATAAAGAAAAAATAATGAAAAGAAATGAAGACAGCCTAAGAGACCTCCGGGACAACATTAAACGCAACAACATTCACATTATAGGGGTCCCAGAAGGAGAAGAGAGAGAGAAAGGACCAGAGAAAATATTTGAAGAGATTATAGTCGAAAACTTCCCTAACATGGGAAAGGAAATAGCCACCCAAGTCCAGGAAGCGCAGTGAGTCCCATACAGGATAAAGCTAAGGAGAAACATGCCGAGACACATAGTAATCAAACTAGCAAAAATTAAAGACAAAGAAAAATTACTGAAAGCAGCAAGGGAAAAATGACAAACAACATACAAAGGAACTCCCATAAGGTTAACAGCTGATTTCTCAGCAGAAACTCTGCAGGCCAGAAGGGAGTGGCATGATATACTTAAAGTGATGAAAGGGAAGAACCTACAACCAAGATTACTCTACCCGGCAAGGATCTCATTCAGATTCGATGGAGAAATCAAAAGCTTTGCAGACAAGCAAAAGCTAAGAGAATTCAGCACCACCAAACCAGCTCTACAACAAATGCTAAAGGAACTTCTCTAAGTGGGAAACACAAGAGAAGAAAAGGACCTACAAAAACAAAAGCAAAACAATTAAGAAAATGGTCATAGGAACATACATATCGATAATTACCTTAAATGTAAATGGATTAAATGCTCCAACCAAAAGACACAGGCTTGCTGAATGGATACAAAAACAAGACCCATATATATGCTGTCTACAAGAGACACACTTCAGACCTAGGGACACATACAGAATGAAAGTGAGGGGAAGGAAAAAGATATTCCATGCAAATGGAAATCAAAAGAAAGCTGGAGTAGCAATTCTCATATCAAACCAAATAGACTATAAAATAAAGACTATTACAAGAGACAAAGAAGGACATTACATAATGATCAAGGGATCAATCCAAGAAGAAGATATATGAATTGTAAATATTTATGCACCCAATATAGGAGCACCTCAATACATAAGGCAACTGCTAACAACTATAAATGACAAAATCGACAGTAACACAATAATAGTGGGGGTCTTCAACACCTCACTTACACCAATGGACAGATCATCCAAAATGAAAATAAATAAGGAAACAGAAGCTTTAAATGACACAATAGACCAGATAGGTTTAATTGATATTTATAGGACATTCCATCCACAAACAGCAGATTACACTTTCTTCGCAAGTGCGCACGGAACATTCTCCAGGATAGATCACATCTTAGGTCACAAATCAAGCCTCAGTAAACTTAAGAAAATTGAAATCATATCAAGCATCTTTTCTGACCACAATGCTATGAGATTAGAAATCAATTACAGGGAAAAAAACGTAAAAAACACAAACACATGGAGGCTAAACAATATGTTACTAAATAACCAAGAGATCACTGAAGAAATCAAAGAGGAAATCAAAAAATACCTAAAGACAAATGACAATGAAAACACGATGATCCAAAACGTATGGGATGCAGCAAAAGCAGTAATAAGAGGGAAGTTTATAGCTATACAAGCCTACCACAAGGAGCAAGAAAAATCTCAAATAAACAATCTAACCTTACACTTAAAGGAACTAGAGAAAGAAGAACAAACAAAACCCAAAGTTAGCAGAAGGAAAGAAATCATAAAGATCAGATCAGAAATAAATGAAAAAGAAATGAAGGAAGCAATAGCAAAGATCAATAAAACTAAAAGCTGGTTCTTTGAGAAGATAAACAAAATTGATAAACCATTAGCCAGACTCATCAAGAAAAAAGAGAGGACTCAAATCAATAAAATTAGAAATGAAAAAGGAGAAGTTACAACAGACACCGCAGAAATACAAAGCATCTTAAGAAACTACTACAAGCAACTCTATGCCAATAAAATGGGCAACCTGGAAGAAATGGACAAATTCTTAGAAAGGTATAACGTTCCAAGACTGAACCAGGAAGAAATAGAAAATATGAACAGACCAATCATAAGTAATGAAATTGAAACTGTGATTAAAAATCTTCCAACAAACAGAAGTCCAGGACCAGATGGCTTCACAGGTGAATTCTATCAAACATTTAGAGAAGAGCTAACACCCATCCTTCTCAAACTCTCCCAAAAAATTGCAGAGGAAGGAACACTCTCAAATTCATTCTATGAGGCCACCATCACCCTGATACCAAAACCAGACAAAGACACTACAAAAAAAGGAAAATACAGAACAATATCACTGATGAATATAGATGCAAAAATCCTCAACAAAATACTAGCAAACAGAATCCAACAACACATTAAAAGGATCATACACCATGATCAAGTGGGATTTATCCCAGGGATGCAAGGATTCTTCAATATACACAAATCAATATGATACACCATGTTAACAAATTGAAGAATAAAAACCATGTGATCATCTCAATAGATGCAGAAAAAGCCTTTGACAAAATTCAACACCAATTTATGATAAAAACTCTCCAGAAAGTGGGCATAGAGGGAACCTACCTGAACATAATAAAGGCCATATATGACAAACCCACAGCAAACATCATTCTCAATGGTGAAAAACTGAAAGCATTTCCTCTAAGATCAGGAAAAAGACAAGGATGTCCACTATCACCACTATTATTCAACATAGTTTTGGAGGTCCTAGCCATGGCAATCAGAGAAGAAAAAGAAATAAAAGGAATACAGATTGGAAAAGAAGAAGTAAAACTGTCACTGTTTGCAGATGGCATGATACTATACATAGAGAACCTTAAAATGCCACCAGAACACTACTAGAGCTAATCAATGAATTTGGTAAAATTGCAGGATACAAATTTAATGCAGAGAAATCTCTTGCATTCCTATACACTAATTATGAGAAATCTGAAAGAGAAATTAAGGAAACACTCCCATTTACCACTGCAACAAAAAGAATAAAATACGTAGGAATAAACCTACCTAGGGAGACAAAAGACCTGTATGCAGAAAACTATAAGACACTGATGAAAGAAATGAAAGATGATACCAACAGATGGATAGATATACCATGTTCTTGGATTGGAAGAATCAATACTGTGAAAATGACTATACTACCCAAAGCAATCTACAGATTCAAGGCAATCCCTATCAAATTACCAATGGCTTTTTTACAGAACTAGAACAACAAATCTTAAAATCTGTATGGAGACACAAAAGACCCCAAATAGCCAAAGCAGTCTTGAGGGAAAAAAACGGATCGGGAGGAATCAGGCTCCCTGACTTCAGACTATACTACAAAGCTACAGTAATCAAGACAATATGGTACAAAAACAGAAACATAGATCAATGGAACAAGATAGAAAGCCCAGAGATAAACCCACGCACCTATGGTCAACTAATCTATGACAAAGGAGGCAAGGATATACAATGGAGAAAAGAGAGTCTCTTCAATAAGTGGTGCTGGGAAAACTGGACAGCTACATGTAAAAGAATGAAATTACAACACTCCCTAACACCATACACAAAAATAAACTCAGAATGGATTAAAGACTTAAGTGTAAGGCCAGACACTATAAAACTCTTAGAGGAAAACATAGGAAGACCACCCTTTGACATAAAACACAGCAAGATCTTTTTTGATCCACCTCCTAGAGTAATGGAAATAAAAGCAAAAATAAACAAATGGGACCTAATAAAACTTAAAAGCTTTTGCACAGCAAAGGAAACCATAAACAAGACGAAAAGACAACCCTCAGAATGGGAGAAAATATTTGCAAACGAATCAATGGACAAAGGATTAATCTCCAAAATATATAAACAGCTCATACAGCTCAATATTAAAGAAACAAACAACCCAATCCAAAAATGGGCAGAAGACCTAAATAGACATTTCTCCAAAGAAGACCTACAGATGGTCAAGAAGCACATGAAAAGCTGCTCAACATCACTAATTATTAGAGAAACGCAAATCAAAACTACAAGGAGGTATCACCTCACACCAGTTAGAATGGGCATCATCAGAAAATCTACAAACAACAAATCCGGAGAGGGTGTGGAGAAAAGGTAACCCTCTTGCACTGTTGGTGGGAATGTAAATTGATACAGCCACTATGGAGAACAGTATGGAGGTTCCTTAAAAAACTAAAAATAGAATTACCATATGATCCAGCAATCCAACTCCTGGGCATAAACCCAGAGAAAACCATAATTCAAAAAGACACATGCACCCCAATGTTCATTGCAGCACTATTTACAATAGCCAGGTCATGGAAGCAACCTTAATGGCCATCGACAGACGAACGGATAAAGAAGATGTGGTACATATATACAATGGAATATTACTCAGCCATAAAAAGGAACGAAATTGGGTCATTTGTTGAGACGTGGATAGATCTAGAGACTGTCACACAGAGTGAAGTAAATCAGAAAGAGAAAAACAAATATCGTATATTAACGCATGTATGTGGAACCTAGAAAAATGGTACAGATGAACCGGTTTGCAGGGCAGAAGTTGAGACACAGATGTAGAGAACAAACGTATGGACACCAAGGGGGGAAAGCCATGGGGGGGGGGGGTGGTGTGATGAATTGGGCGATTGGGATTGACATGTATACACTGATGTGTACAAAATTGATGACTAATGAGAACCTGCTGTATAAAAAAAAATTAAATTAAAAAATTTAAAAAATAAATAAAATAAAATAAAATAAAATAAAATTGGAAAGGATTGTGTAGCTTATCATGCCCCCTACCTCCTTCCCTTGACGGTCTTAACAAGTGCCAACAAAATCAGGAATTAGTTAAGGGTCATGCCTATTGTTTCTTAATTAGTAATTTTCTTAAGTATGCCATAATTATGGGAATTTATCTAGAAATATACATATGTATTTTCTTTATCGCTCTATCTCTATCTCCATCTATTCTCTTACACTAAGTACATAGGACATAATTTTGCATAGCAAGATTCTCGAACAGCAGTGCATGAGAGATTTTTTACTTTAACTACTATAGTCATACTTTTTGAGGTCAAGCCTATGCATTGAAAAAGAAAATCTTACAGACACATTTGAAACCTGGATAGATTTCCCCACTGTCCTCTCCGCAGGCTAGTACTGGTCTTCCCGTCATCCTCACTTGGACCACTAGGGTGAGAAGAACGGTCTTACTTTTGGATCTTTTGTCCTGAAGCAGAGTAAGGATAATCAAGGGAAAGATATGGGTGGTTCCTGTGAGGTACTCAGAAAGGGCTCAGAGAGTGTTGGAGGAAAGGCAAGTTCTCTTTCTGCTGGACAATTTAGGTACAGCATGTGAGGCTCCGAATGGACAAGAACAAGAAGGCAACTAGTGGGGCCCTGAGGCCCCTCAACACTGGATAGTGAGAGGTGGTCTGCAGACCTTGGTCTGCTTCCATCAGACTTCCTTTCTCTGGATGGGCAGACAAGGTGCTCAGCAGTTCCTAATTCTCATCCCACTCCTCTCTCCATTACCCTCCCAGGGCCAGCACTTTAATTGCATGGCTTTTAGAACCCTTCTAAGGACATAGTTTCTCTTCCCCTCTTGTGATCTTCATCTCACCTCTTCAAGGAGCAGATACAAGTGGTTTTGCTCCCCTCATTCGTTTTCATCTTTATCCTCAGCTTTCCCCCAGTGCTTCCCTTTTGATTCTAAAAATCATATTTGTAAAATATAAAAGATTATTGTGTGTTTGTTCGGGGGATTTTTTTTTTTTACACCTGTGCTAATAATGCTGCTTCTTCTTCAGATAGTGTTCATGATGCTGAACGACTCTGAAAATGGAAGTGCCAATAAAACAAAGCATGGCAATTAATATTTCAAGATACATTTCCCTGCCTATATAAATAGAAAACCTTTTATTGCTAGCTTAAGCCACTGAGGATTATAAAATTCCCTCCTTAGCCACAGAAGGCATTGACTTTTACTTGCAGGCATTCTGCAGGAGGGAATTTGGTGGAATTTGGTGGAGTTCATCAGCACGATGTTCATCTTGAAGGAGATGGCACCTTGATGTGTTTGCAGATTTATGAGCAAGTTCATAGAAACTAAACACAGCCTGAGGGCTGGAAACAAATTTTTAGAAAAACTGTATGTATTAATCACTATATTTGTAATAATTTTTGATAAAGAGATTACAACTTCTTCATGACTATTGTACTGGCATAGATACACCCAGTGTTGAGTTTGACAAAAGCTAGTGTGAGTAATGAAAACAGGTCAGAAGACAATGCATAAGTGAATAGCTTGTGTGAAAGACACAGATGAGTACTAAGGCATGCACATAACCATCACGACCTGAACAATTCACCCATATCTTTGTGAGGCAAGTATCGAGACCATGCTACACATCCCCACTCTTTCATCCTCCTTCTTATTGAATGCCTACTGTGCCAGATAGTAGAGGCTCTCCCAAGCATTGATCCATTGAATCCTTATAAGACTTATAAATATATAGCAAACGTAAAATTCCCTACATGTTAGAGATTAGTGAACTGGAGCAAAAGGTAGTCAAGATCAGATAGTAAGTGTAAAAACCAAAATTGTCAACACATTCTCCAGACTCCAAGAAGAGCGTTATTTGCACCATCACAGCTGCCTCTGGAACTGCTGGTAACACGAGAACCTGTGCTGCATGATGCCTGTCCCTGGTGCAAGGGTTGCTTCAAATAATAATACATGGCACGTACTGACCGCTTACCACATACTCTTGCAAGTGCTTTGCATGCATTATATTTATCTAATCTTTTGAGTAATGTAAAGAGACAATCACTATTATCTGTTAAAGGAAGCATGTCTGAGTAAGTGTCAGACACAGGCAGTCTGACTCCAGTGCATACTATTAAACACTAAGCTATAATGATTATATTAGGTTATATTTTACATATACATATTCAACATTAAGATGTAGATTAAAAGATAATATCCAAAATGCCCTCTGCCTTTCTAGTCTTTCAGGAAGCATTTGTATTAATTTGTGCATGGTAATATGTGTTCTATCTACAAACATTTTTAACCAAACTCATGAATGAAATACTTGTCAATTTCAGTAGAAAAAGTTAGATTGGTGTTAACTAATTTAAAAATCTATATATTCAATACTGCACTAAATTCAACTATAGTCTGTGTGTGGACTCAAGAATTAATTATACTAAATCCAGATATTTTAGATTTTATAGCTTTGTTTATATAGGTATTTATTATTAACCTACCTTCTAGATTTCCTTAATACTGTAAGAGATAATGATTAATTATTGACATGCAAACACACTCTGTTGCAGACTGGGAACCCAGGAAATCCACTCTGAGTCAGAGATTACCCTGAGGAAGTTTATGAGGAAGTACTCTTGGTCTCAACACTTGTGGAAATAAAGTTGGTGAAAGGGAGAACTTGGATTGTGATGCAGCCACAACCAAGATCTCAGCCGACCTCAGGAGGGATGCTGAAGCCAGACTGGATGCTTCAGATGCGGCAAGAAGACTGGACTTTCATACTCCTACATCAACCAGTCACTGGATACAGGCTGCCCCAAGAAGGAAGCATGGCCATGAACAAGGCAGCACTCCACAGTGGAGGGAAATTTTCAAGAGGACTGAGAGCTGAGGACCAGCACCACTCATGAAGCTAGAGCACGAAGGCTAGGTTTCTCATTCCTTGAAATGGGAATCACAGATAGGTAAAGGGTCAAATCTAGAAAAAAATTAATAAATAAATGTGAAGAGAAATGCCCTTCTAAAAGAGAGGGGAGCGACACAGAGAGAATGCCTTCCTTAAAACAGAACATCAAGTAACAAATTTTGAAGGGATGA
This sequence comes from Balaenoptera musculus, assembly GCF_009873245.2. NCBI lineage: Eukaryota > Metazoa > Chordata > Mammalia > Artiodactyla > Balaenopteridae > Balaenoptera > Balaenoptera musculus. Next base: position 53,823,789 of record NC_045802.1, read on the forward strand.
TATAATTTTAAAAATTGCTATGTGGCAACCATCATATTGATAATTAACTCGAATACCAACCATTAAGGGACTCTAAAACTAGGGTGTATGAATTTGATAAAGATTGCAATATTCACATAATCTCAAATTTAGGTCCCCCAAAATACTTAAAAATCACAAAGGTGAATAAAGAGTTAATTCACATTGGAGAAGGCTTATTCAAGTCATCAGAGTTAAAATAACTTTGATAGGCAACCTGATAATCATGTACTACCTCACAGGAATAAGAATATGGCATCACTCCTGTGATATTTCCACCAGAAAATGCATAACCTGAACTTATACTTGGGGAAACATCAGACTAATCCAAATTGAGAGAAATTCTAGAAAGTAATTGGCCTGTAATTTTCAAAATTGTTAAATTCATGAAGATCAAGGAAGGTCAGAAGAACTATTCCAAAGTGAGGGATACCGAATAGAAATGACACCTAAGTGCAATGATTCAGGATTGGATCCTTTTGCTATAAAATACGTAATTGGACAGTTGGTAAAATTTCAGTGAGGCTTCTTGGTGAAGGATATATGAGAATTCTTTGTACTATTCTTGCACCTTATCAGTAAGTTTGAAAATATTACAAATAAAAAGTAAAAACTTGAATAAAATAAATAAAAATAGATTTAACATTTTGAGTTCCTAGAATAAATTAAATGATAATTACAAAACAAAGGAAAAATACTTTAGGCCTGCAAAATTATTTAAGAATTTGTTGATTACTTGCAGTTTGCCACACCACTGGAGTCAAGTCATATTTAAGCTTGATTCTAAAAGGAAAATAATTTATAATTCATAAGAAGCAGATAAGCATTCACTTTCAATTCCATTTTCAGACCCAATCCACTCTCTTTCTCAATCCTATGGCACCTTGAAATACAAAATGTATATGGACAAAGATTTTGTTGCTAACTGGTTTATGAGCATTATTTCCTTTGATATTTTATGACGTACTACATCATTGATACCATCAGCACAGAGCTTTCAGTATTTGAAGTTATTTAAAAATTTATACAAGTTGAAATAGCTTTCTATTAGAGTAATGCAGGAAATAAGAAGCATTATAAAGCAAATGATCGAAACAACAGAGAAGAGTAAGAAGCAAAACAAAAAAGCCACTGTAAGTGAATATATTAAATATGTATAAATTCATTCATAACCATTCAACCTAGGGGGAAAATATCATCCTTAACAAAAAAAAGAGAAGTTAGAAAATAATATTTTTCTGCCAAATACAATTTTATTTGTACACTAAGCTTTTGCATTATTATTGGACCTTTGTTGTACTAGACTTTTGCAAAAACTGACCTATTCTTCAACTGTTAGTAATTGGCTAGAATCAAAATAATTTATTCATAACTTTGACTTTTATCACCCAGAGATGGGATTCCTTACTAGGCTCTGATTGAGCATACTGTATGCATTATCACATTTAATCTTCAAAAATTTTAGAAAGTGTATACATTATTACCTCTGTTTTACTGAGGAGGACTGGAGTTAATAACAGTTATGTAGTCTATGCAAGGACAAGTGGACATGGGTAGAACAATTCCTGAACAGTTCCCTTAACTTCTCAAACTGAGATATATGCTTATGCTAATTTGAAATGGAAATTATTTTACATATTTTTTTCATTATTGCATGGATCTTGATGAGTTTTTGTTAGTCACTTCTGTTTTCATTGACTTAATATTCTACATGTCATTGAACATTATAAATATGCATTATATTCCTAGTACAAATATTAATTTCAAGAAATCAAAAGTGATACAATTTGAATAAAAGTTTATTTAAAGCATAGTAAATGTAGGAATCTTACCTATTTAGATATATAAATATTTTCATATATTATATATACTGTTATATAATGTTATTTATAATATACAATATTTAATATAATTGTTATAGACATTATATATACTATATATTTTTATTATATATACATATATGATAACATATTTGTATACACCATACAGATATGTAATTATTTCAGTACATGGACTTTAGTGACATGTATATTTTACATTTGTGTGCTTTTTAATGTAACAGCAACATCAACAGATTTCTTACACAAATTTGGGCTGCTGGAGGGATCTAGAGGAGCAAAGGGCATAGATAAAGCAGAAACAAATCATTTTGTGACTTAAGAAGGTTTTGGTTGTAGGATTTTTTTCCCCCTCTCTAGTGAATAATATAGTTACATGTTTCCAGAGGGAACTTAAAATTTAATAATTGGAAGTTTGACTTGTTCTTTTCCTAAGTGAACAGAAAACCTCTCAGCCCTCCTTCAGATCCATAACCACCATTCTGTATGTGTCACCCTATAATTAAAAGAGACATTTGCTAGACAGAATGCAATCACACAATTTCCCATTTAGATTCTGATCTATTAAAATAAGGTAGAGCTAAGGAGCAGGTAAATTCTAACCATAATTTCACAAGGCTTAGTTCTTATTTCAAATTTGAAACTAGAAGGAACTATACAAAATCTGATCATCCTCTTGGAGCTAGGTCTGTTGATTCTTGAGTAAATATTAGGGTTAATCTTCACAAAGTAAAGTGGAGATTGAACAATAGCAGAGAAAAAAAATCACTTTTTGCATGTATCTTTTTAATTGAACTGAATTCTCTTTTCTTCATATTGTATATCAAAAGGGCTCATTTAATGTTTGAATGTTCAAGATGAATTTACCAGACACTTTGGAATTCTTATGTTTCGACATACACCTAAGCTGCTGACGTCACCTTTCGTAGTCTACGGGGTGTGGACTACATTTGTGAAAGAGCTGTTCTTCAGTACTCAAAAGAGATTGAGGAATCAGTTGTGAATGGACTTGAGCAGCTTTGTTTGTTGAGTTTATAAACAGTTTGAAAAGTTCTGAAACTTGCCCAGAACACTTTGGCTTAGGGACAGCTGTGTAAAATTGTATAAAAACAAGCTTAGTTTTCACATTGGCCCTAACAATGGCAGTATGAAAAATATTTTCCTTTTGAGAGTTTAAAATATTTGTTTGGCTATTTAATCCAGATATGTCATCAAATATCCCCATTTCCCTTTGATAGCCAAAAAATCATTCATACTATATAAAAGTATTTTCTAAATTAGTATAAATTTTATCAAAGAACAAAACACTTTTAAAGACAATAATTTGTATGAGGTTCATTTCTGAGTGCCTTCTTATTTTTTAAGCTCTATTTTCTAGAGCAGTTTTCAATTTACAGAAAAAATTGAAAACATAGTACACAGGGTTCTCACATAGCCCATATGTAGTCTCCCATATTATTAATATCATACGTTAGTTTGGTATATTTGCCACAATTAATGAACCAATATTAATTTATGACTACTAACTAAAGTCCATAGTTTATTCAGGTTTCCTGAGTCTTTAGCTAATATCTATTTATGTTCCAGAACCCTATCCAGGATATCAGATTACATTCAGTTTCACATGTCCTTAAGCTACTGCTGGCTGTGACAGTTTGTGAGATTTCCGTTGTTTTTCATGATCATCAGGGTTTTGAGGAGTGCTGGTCAAAAATTTTGTGGAATGCCCCTCAACTAGAATTTTTTGGTGTTTCTCTCATTATTAGACTGGTGTATGGATTTGGGGGAGGAAAATTACAGAGGTCATTGCCATTTTCAACACATCATAGCAGGGGAACATAGCATCAATATAACTTATCAAAGGTTAATATTCACTTTGATCACCTGGATGAGATACTGTTTGTTAGGTTTCTACACAGTAAGGTTATTCTTTCTTTTCCCCCATTTCCAAATTGAAATCTTTGAAGGAAATCACTATACACAGTCCACCTTTAAAGGGTGGGGATTTACTCCTTGAGGGCAGAGTACTTACATAATTTATTTGGAGTTTTTCTGCAAGGGAGATCTGTCTCTTCTCTACTATTTATTCATTCAATAATTTATTTACTTACATCAGTATGAACTCATGGATCTTTATTTCCTACATTGGGTTTTAGTCTAATACCAATTTATTTTGTTGCTCAAATTCTTCCAACTTTGGCCATTGGGACTTTTAGTGGACTCCTATGTCCCTTCACCATGCACCCATCAATGTAGTGGTAGGTTTTGCTGTTGTTGCTATTTTAGAACTGCCTTTCTTTCTGTTATTACAAGATAATGTGGGCTCATCTTGTGCCTTTTCTTCCAAGAATCAGTTATTTCTCCAAAGAATCCTTGATACTTTTATTGCGAATGGTTAGAAATCAAGATATGGAGACTGAGTGTGCTTGTTGCTACTGGAGTCACATGGCTTCTAGTGCCTCTTGCTAATGGAGGAAAGAAATTTATGTGAGTATACTAACATATAGATATGTAAGCATAGCTATAGATATTGTTATACATAACCACCTCTGTGCATATTGAGCTAAACACTAGTTTAGTTTTTACTGTCCCCAACTCTACTGTATTTCAGGATCCTCTCCTTGCTTTATTGTAAATTCTTACTGCAACACTAAGAAACCTGTTCATTACTATTCATTCATTACCCATTTACTTAATTGTTCAGTTCCAGTATGAATGTCTTAACAGTATCAAATGAGAAACAAGTTTATCAACTACAGCACGGTGAAAATATATTGTTTGTTTTTCCTGTAGACATGGATTTCACTCATTCGCAAAGTTACTTAGATCACATTTGCCCACTCCCCCAGCCACACTCAGGGATTTTGTTTCACATATATTGTATTAAAACTAGATTCTCGGGCTTCCCTGGTGGCGCAGTGGTTGAGAGTCTGCCTGCTAATGCAGGGGACACGGGTTCGAGCCCTGGTCTGAGAGGAGCCCACGTGCCATGGAGCAACTGGGCCCGTGAGCCACAACTGCTGAGCCTGCGCGTCTGGAGCCTGTGCTCTGCAGCGGGAGAGGCCGCGATGGTGAGAGGCCCGCGCACCGTGATGAAGAGTGGCCCCCACTTGCCTTAACTAGAGAAAGCCCTAGCACAGAAACGAAGACCCAACACAGCCAAAAATAAAAATAAAAAAAAAAAAACAAAACAAAAAACTAGATTCTCTTATCAAAGTCTATGTTCCTTCCTTGAATTGCTCCAACCTCCTAAATATTTTTTATTTGCATACATTAAGGTTCACTGTTTCTTTCTTTTATTATTTAATTTTTATTTTTTATTGGAGTAGAGTTGATTTACAATGTTGTGCTAGTTTTAGGTGTACAGCAAAGTGATTCAGTTATACATATACATATATCTATTATTTTTCAGAATCTTATCCCATATAGGTTATTACAGAGTACTGAGTGGAGTTCCCTGTGCTATGCAGCAGGTCCTGATTGATTATCTATTTTATGTATAGTGGTGTGTATAGATTAATCCCAGCCTCCTAATTTCTCCCTCCCCCATATCTTTCCCCTTTTGTAACAATAAATTTGTTTCAAAGTCTGTGAGTCCGTTTCTGTTTTGTAAAGAAGTTCATTTGTATCATCTTTTTAGATTCCACATGTAAGGGATATCATATGATACTTGTCTTTCTCTGACTTACTTCACTTACTATGATGATCTCTAGGTCCATCCATGTTGCTGCAAATGGTATTATTTCATTCTTTTTTATGACTGAGTAATATTCCATTGTATATATGTACCACCTCTTCTTTACCCATTCATCTGTCAATGGATATCTAGTAGTTTTCTGGTAGCATCTTTAGGATTCTCTCTGTACAGTGTCATGTCATCTGCAAACAGTGACAGTTTTACTTCTTCTTTTCTGATTTGGATTCATTTTATTTCTTTTTGTTCCCTGATTGCTGTGGCTAAAACTTCCAAAACTATGTTGAATAATAGTGGTGAGAGTGAGCAACCTTGTCTTGTTCCTGATCTTAGTGGAAATGGTTTCAGTTTTTCACCATTGAGGACGATGTTGGCTGTGGGTTTGTCATATATGTTCTTTATTATGTTGAGGTAAATTCCCTCTATGCCTACTTTCTGGAGAGTTTTTATCATAAATGGGTGTTGAATTTTGTCAAAGGCTTTCTCTGCATCTACTGAGATGATCATATGGTTTTTCTCCTTCAATTTGTTAATATGGTGTATCACATTGATTGATTTGCATATACTGAAGAATCCTTGCATTCCTGGGATAAACCCCACTTGATCATGGTGTATGATGCTTTTAATGTGCTGTTGGATTCTGTTTGCTATTATTTTGTTGAGGATTTTTGCATCTCTGTTCATCAGTGATATTGGCTTGTAGTTTTCTTCCTTTGTGACATCTTTGTCTGGTTTTGGTATCAGGGTGATGGTGGCCTCGTAGAATGACTTTGGGAGTGTTCCTCCCTCTGCAATATTTTGGAAGAGTTTGAGAAGGATAGGTGTTAGCTCTTCTCTAAATGTTTGACAGAATTTGCCTGTGAAGCCATCTGGTCATGGGGTTTTGTTTGTTGGAAGATTTTTAATCACAGTTTCAATTTCAGTGCTTGTGATTGGTCTGTTCATATTTTCTATTTCTTCCTGGTTCAGTCTCAGAAGGTTGTGCATTTCTAAGCATTTGTCCATTTCTCCCAGGTTGTCCATTTTATTAGCACATAGTTGCTTCTAGTAATCCCTCATGATCCTTTGTATTTCTGCAGGATCAGTTGTTAGTTCTTTTTCATTTCTAATTCTGTTGATTTGAGTCTTGTTCCTTTTTTTCTTGATGAGTCTGGCTAATGGTTTATCAATTTTGTTTATCTTCTCAAAGACCAACTTTTAGTTTTATTGATCTTTGCTATTGTTTCCTTCATTTCTTTTTCATTTATTTCTGATCTGACGTTTATGATTTCTTTCCTTCTGCTAACTTGGGGTTTTTTTGGTTCTTCTTTCTCTAATTGCTTTAGCTGTAAGGTTAGGGTTTTTTTTGAGATCTTTCTTGTTTCTTAAGGTAGGCTTGTGTTGCTATAAACTCCCCTCTTAGAACTGCTTTTGCTGCATCCCGTAGTTTTTGGGTCGTCGTGTTTTCATTGTCATTTGTTTCTAGGTATTTTTTGATTTCCTCTTTGATTTCTTCAGTGATCTCTTGGTTATTTAGTAGTGTACTGTTTAGCCTCCATGTGTTTGTATTTTTTACAGATTTTTTCCTGTAATTGATATCTAGTCTCATAGCGTTGTGGTCGGAAAAGATACTTGATACGATTTCAATTTTCTTAAATTTGCCAAGGCTTGATTTGTGACCCAAGATATGATCTATCCTGGAGAATGTTCCATGAGCACTTGAGAAGAATGTGTGTTCTGTTGTTTTTGGATTGAATGTACTATAAATATCAATTAAGTCCATTCTGTTTAATGTATCATTTAAAGCTTGTGTTTCCTTATTTATTTTCATTTTGGATGATCTGTCCATTGGTGAAAGTGGGGTGTTAAAGTCCCCTGCTATGACTGTGTTACTGTCGATTTCCTCTTTTATAGCTGTTAGCAGTTGCCTTATGTATTGTGGTGCTCCTGTGTTGGGTGCATAAATGTTTACAAATGTTATATCTTCTTCTTGGATTGATTCCTTGATCATTATGTAGTGTCTTCTTTGTCTCTTGTAATAGTCTTTGTTTTAAAGTCTATTTTGTCTGATATGAGAATTGCTACTCCAGCTTTCTTTTGATTTCCATTTGCATGGAATATCTTTTTCCATCCCCTCACTTTCAGTCTGTATGTGTCCCTAGGTCTGAAGTGGGTCTCTTGTAGACAGCATATATACGGGTCTTGTTTTTGTATCCATTCAGCCAGTCTATGTCTTTTGGTTGGAGCATTTAATCCATTCACATTTAAGGTAATTATCGATATGTATGTTCCTATGACCATTTTCTTAATTGTTTTGGGTATGATATTACAGGTCGTTTCCTTCTCTTGTGTTTCCTGCCTAGAGAAGTTCCTTTAGCATTTGTCGTAAAGCTGGTTTGGTGGTGCTGAATTCTCTTAGCTTTTGCTTGTCTGTAAAGGTTTTAATTTCTCCATCAAATCTGAATGAGATCCTTGCTGGGTAGAGTAATCTTGGTTGTAGCTTTTTCCCCTTCATCACTTTAAATATGTCCTGCCACTCCCTTCTGGCTTGTAGAGTTTCTGCTGAAAGATCTGCTGTTAAGCTTATGGAGATTCCTTGTATGCTATTTATTGTTTTTCCCTTGCTGCTTTTAATATTTTTTCTTTGTATTTAATTTTTGATAGTTAGATTAATATGTGTCTTGGAGTGTTTCTCCTTGGATTTATCCTGTATGGGACTCTCTGTGCTTTCTGGACTTGATTATTTCTTTTCCCATATTAGGGAAGTTTTCAACTAGAATCTCTTCAAATGTTTTCTCAGTCCTTCTCTTTTTCTCTTCTTCTTCTGGGACCCCTATAATTTGAATGTTGGTGCATTTAATATTCTCCCAGAGGTCTCTGAGACTTTCCTTAATTCTTTTCATTCTTTTTTCTTTCTTCTGCTCTGCAGTAGTTAGTTCCACTATTTTATCTTCCAGGTCACTTATCCGTTCTTCTGTCTCAGTTATTCTGCTATTGATTCCTTCTAGAGAATTTTAAATTTCATTTATTGTGTTGTTCATCACTGTTTGTTTGCTCTTTAGTTCTTCTAGGTCCTTGTTAAACGTTTCTTGTATTTTCTCTATTCTATTTCCAAGGTTTTGGATCATCTTTACTATCATTATTCTGAATTCTTTTTCAGGTAGACTGCCTATTTCCTCTTCATTTGTTAGGTCTGGTGTGTTTTTACCTTGCTCCTTCATCTGCTGTGTGTTTCTCTGTCTTCTCATTTTGCTTAACTTACTGTGTTTGGGGTCTCCTTTTCGCAGGCTGCAGGTTCGTAGTTCCCGTTGTTTTTTGTGTCTGTTCCCATGGCTGAGGTTGGTTCAGTGGGTTGTGTAGGCTTCCTGGTGGAAGAGACTAGTGCCTGTGTTCTGGTGGATGAGGCTGGATCTTGTCTTTCTTGTGGGCAGGTCCACATCTGGTGGTGTGTTTTGGGGTGTCTGTGGCCTTATTATGATTTTAGGCAGCCTCTGTGCTAATGGGTGGGGTTGTGTTCCTGTCTTGCTAGTTCCTTGGCATAGGGTGTCCAGCACTGTAGCTTGCTGGTTGTTGAGTGGAGCTGGGTCTTGGTGTTGAGATGGAGATCTCTGGGAGATTTTCGCCGTTTGATATTACGTGGAGCTGGGAGGTCTACTGTGGACCAGTGTCCTAAAGTTGTCTTTCCCACCTCAGAGGCACAGCCCTGACGCCTGGCTGGAGCACCAAGAGCCTGTCATCCACACGGCTCAGAATAAAAGGGAGAAAAAAGAAAGAAAGAAAGAAGAATATAAAATAAAATAAAATAAAGTTATTAAAATAAAAAATAATTATTAAAAAGATTTTTTAAAGTAATGAAAAAAAAAAGAACAAAAGAAGAGAGCAATCAAACCAAAAAACAAATCCACCAATGATAACAAGCGGTTAAAACTACACTAAAAGAAAAAACAAAAAACGGACAGACAGAATCCTAGAACAAATGGTAAAATCAAAGCTATGCAGACAAAATCACACACAGAAGTATACACATACACACTCACAAAAAGAGAAAAAGGGAAAAATATATATATATATCATTGCTCCCAAAGTCCAACTCCTCAATTTGGGATGATTCGTTGTCTGTTCAGGTATTCCACAGATGCAGGGTACATCAAGTTGATTGTGGAGCTTTAATCCGCTGCTCCTGAGGCTGCTTGGAGAGATTTCCCTTTCTCTTCTTTGCTCTCAAAGCTCCTGGGGTTCAGCTTTGGATTTGGCCCTGCCTCTGCATGTAGGTCACCTGCGGGCGTCTGTTCTTTGCTCAGACAGGACGGGGTTAAAGGAGCAGCTGCTTCGGGGGCTCTGGCTCACTCAGGCTGGGGGGAGGGAGGGGTACGGATGCGGGACAAGCCTGCGGTGGCAGAGGCGTCGTGACGTTGCACCAGCCTGAGGTGCACCGTGTGTTCTCCTGGGGAAGTTGTCCCTGGATCACGGGACCCTGGCAGTGGCGGGCTGCACAGGCTCCCGGGAGGGGCGGTGTGGAGAGTGACCTGTGCTCGCACACAGGCTTCTTGGTGGCTGCAGCAGCCTTAGCATCTCATGCCCATCTCTGGGGTCCACGTTTATAGCTGTGGCTCGTGCCTGTCTCTGGAGCTCGTTTAGGCGGTGCTCTATATCCCCTCTCCTTGCGCACCCTGAAACAATGGTCTCTCGCCTCTTAGGCAGCTCCAGACTTTTTCCCGGCTAGCTGTGGCGCACTAGCCCCTTCAGGTTGTGTTCATGCAGCCAACCCCAGTCCTCTCCCTGCGATTCGACCGAAGCCCGAGCCTCAGCTCCCAGCCCCGCCCACCCCGGCGGGTGAGCAGACAAGCCTCTCGGGCTGGTGAGTGCTGCTCGGCGCCGATCCTCTGAGTGGGAATCTCTCCGCTTTGCCCTCCGCACCCCTGTGGCTGCGCTCTCCTCCGTGGCTCCGAAGCTTCCCCCCTCTGCCACCTGCAGTCTCTGCCCGCGAAGGGCCTTCCTAGTGTGTGGAAACCTTTCCTCCTTCACAGCTCCCTCCCACTGGTGCAGGTCCCGTCCGTATTCTTTTGTCTCTGTTTTTCCTTTTTTCTTTTGCCCTACCCAGGTACGTGGGGAGTTTCTTGCCTTTTGGGAAGTCTGAGGTCTTCTGCCAGCGTTCAGTAGGTGTTCTGTAGGAGTTGTTCCACATGTAGATGTATTTCTGATGTATTTGTGGGGAGGAAGGTGATCTCCACATTCTACTCCTCTGCCACCTTTAGGGTCCCTCAAGGTTCACTTTGTATGCAGTTCAATTCTTTGGGTTTTGATGTATGCATAACATTATGTATCCACTACAGGATCATACAGACTAGTTTCACTGCCATAAAAACAAAACAAAACAAAACGAAATGCTGTATTCTCCTATTCAACCCCATCCTCCTCCCCCAGGACCTCTGGCAACTACTGATCTTTTAATGTCTCTACTGTTTTGTGTTTTCCAGAATATCATATATTTAGTATCAAACAATATATAGTCTTTTCTGATTAGATTCATTCATTTAAGTTTTATTCCTGTCTTTTCATAGTTTGATAGCTCATTTATTTTATCACTGAATATTCCACTGTATGGTTGTATCACAGATTGTTTCTATTCACCTACTGAAGGGCATATTATTTACTTGCAGTTTTTGGTGGTTGTGAATAAAACTGCTGCCTACATTCACATGGCATTTTTTGTGTGTGAATATAAGTTTTCAAATAACTTGGGTAAATACCTAGAGTATGACTGCTGTGTCACATGATAAGATGATGTTTATTTTTTAACAAATGAACAATCTATGATCCTGTTCTTACAGGTAGAAAGCTTCCAGTTTCTTATCATTAAGTATGATGATAACCATAGGGTTTTTATTGATGTTCTTTATCAAATTGAAGTGACCCTCTATTCCTAGTTTGTTGAGATTTTTAAAAAAAGATTATTAATGGTATTATATTATGTCTAATGTTTCCATCTATTGATATGATCATATGATATTTCTTCTTTAGTCTTTTGACATAAAGGATTATATTAACTGACTTTCTAATGTTGAACCAGTCTTTCATACATAGAATAATCCTATTTGGCTGTAGTGTGTAATTCTTTTTATACATTGTTGGATTCAATTAACTAGTTGAGTATTTTTGCATCATTAGAAATATTGATCTTAGTTTTCTTTTCTTATAATAATTTTATCTATTTTTTTGTATTAAGGTAATGACCTAAATCATATCTCCTCCCTCTGAGAAGCTCCCTTCTCTAAGGGGAAATTCAACCATTTTTAGCAGAAATATAAGAGAAATGACGCTTTCCCCACTACCTAAATCTTATTGTTCTTATCTTTTTTACTAACAATCAACCCAGAAACCTCATCAGGACACGTGAGGAAATGTAAAATATGACTTTTTGACGTCTGTGTCTTTTTCATCAAAGAGGTATCACCTTATTATGTGACATATAGCTATTTTATTATTACTATTATTATTATAATAAATGCCTTGTATGAAATGTTTTACAAAACATGAGGAAATGTAAATTTGATTTAGGTATCTTTCTTTCAACTTGTCTATATCCCCAGAGGACTTAGAACTTCTCATATTCTATAAACCAATGATATACTTATGAACACATAGTTGCAGACAAGATGATCTCTCTGCGAAAAATATCATTTTTTACGATACTATATATGTTTTATCTTTGAGAATAATATGCTCTTTGGTGGCATTCTGAAATTTTACTTTTTTTTTTTTACAACAAGTTTTCCACCAGTATGTTTAATATTCAATTTTAGTGGTCACAGCTTGTTTCGATACTTAGTGGAGCACACCAGCAAACAATAAACATTAAAAGTGTGTTAATGTTTTAAACAGAGCAACTTTCTTCCAGAAAATGCACTTTATTTTTGCTTCCGGCACTGAAATGAAGAGAAAGTTCAAGCAGCAAACCACACTATTATTTCTTGTCAATAACAGTAAAAGTTATCTAGGGAATTTCATTGGCACATCTTCAAATATAGACTACTCCTCTGACCTTCCTTCACATAATAATTTTAATTTTGTTTTTGGGGAGAACTAAAAGATTTTTCTGTTTTTAACAATTTTTTTAAAAGATGCTGATGTTTCTTTTACTGTTCCTAGTAAAAGTATGTTTGAAGCTACCGTTTGTCAATGAGTAATTCTTTTAATTTGATCTCTATGCTTGTTTGTATAATCAACAAGGAACCTTTTTCATACTCTTAATCTAATCTGTGCTTTTCTAACAGTTCTCCCAGCTGATTTCTTTTTTAAATTAGATTTTATATATACTCAAAGGGGAGAGTCAAAATAATGAAGAGCATTACACTGAATGTTGCTGAATAATTGTAGAGTTGGATTAGTAGAGAAAGAAGGGCCATTTTAAAATTATTTATATTTTTCCTAGAAACATGATATATTCATTTATAATTTCTGATGACTCTTGAGAAGTGGGTCAGTTAGAGTATCTTTACTACTGATTTTCTAATCTCGTATTACTAAATTAATAGCCCTGCAGGACGGTGGGCATTCAGTGCTGGGACCTTTCCCAGGCTTTGAGCCTCACTCTGTCAATGTGTGTTGCCAGTCTATCAGACATTAGCAGTGTCTTAGAGAACCACCAGCAACTGCAAACATCCGGCCTCTGGTGAGGGGTATAAAAGGTCAATTGATAGGAACCCACTTCAAATGCCTAGAATTGCCAGGACAACAGCAATTTCATTCTTTGAGTTTCGAAAGATTTAATAGAGAACATAAAGGAAGAAAAAAATTACCTAATGTCGACCTTATATAATATTCCATTTCAATTTGACATCATTGCACAGATTATTTTTAATATTTTTTTAAACACTAGGGCAATAGCAATTTCATTTTTGGGGTTAAAAAATTAATGAAAAGCATAAATATAAAAAAAGAAATTTAAAATAACTGTTGTTGAGCTTATCTAGTATTCCATTTCAATTTGACACAAATGCATAGGTATTTTTAATGTGGCTTTTTCTAAACTTTTATTCCTGCACCACTGAAGAAAATCTTGAAAAATCTGTATGCATCTTAACAAATAACCAAATGGACTTTATAGAAGACTGGAGACTTTTGGTTTGTTTGATTTTTCATGGTTAGAGGGTGGTGATATAATAGATAAATGTATCTTTGTTTTTCACAACTGTGGCTTAATGCCCTTTTTTTTATTATTATCTATCAGTACTTAGTTGTTGTTCTTCTGTTTTCTTAATCAGTTATAAACTTTTATTATCTCGATAAATTCCCTTATATCCTTACTTATATTGATCCCTAATTAAAAATAATAAAGGAAAAAGAGTAAATAGTATTTTTGAGTATATCATTTTCTTTGACAACATCAAATCATATAGTGTCACACATTACAACTTTTGAATAAATTATGAAAGTGTTAGAAGGAAAAAGACCATCTTTATTTACTGAAATGAGTATAATTCTAAAATAATATTTTTTAGGTTAATACTCTGTTTCTATTAAGCAAAGAATTAATTATGGCTTACATTAATAGTTTTCTTAAATCTGGCTCTTATGACTAAATAAAACACAGTATAACTCAACAATGAAAGCCAATATGTAATTACAAAGTTGCTGAAAATTGCTCCTAGAGTATATGTCCCATTAACTAATGTCTAACCTTGGTATATTAGTATATTTTGGGACTCAGCCACTTGAGAATGCATATGAATATTGAAAAACTACAATCATCAGGTTAGGTATCCTGCTCACAAACAATTTCTAGTTATTTGAGGCAAAATGTTGGTTTAAATGGTGTGTTTAGTTTAATCTCCTTTTAGCTACATTTCTGAGAGGTATAAGCAGACTGAAAACAACAAACACAACAACCAAAAAAAAAAAAAGAAAAGAAAACCAAAGGAAGTCTGTAATCATCACATTACTTTAGGTATACTTTCAGCATTTAATTTGAGAGTTTGTTGTACTATTCTGAGATTTTATTTGTTTGATTTAGTCAATGAGGATAGAGAATAAATTGAACAATTATCAAGTTGTTCTCAAACAATAATTTTTCAAAATAGTATTCCTAAAAGGCAGCTTTTTCATGACATGCAATAATTGCTGAAGAGCGAGAAGATGGATACAGACTAAATGATAATCTGACTCTCTCAAATCAAGAGTTAGAAAATAGGAAAAAATATCTGGAAGAGAAGAAAATGCAAACAGAACCAAGGAAAATGGGGGGTATGTTGTTGATGAAAAATACTCTCAAAGCATTTCAGCTCATTTTTGAGGTTGTTTGGAAATCTCGGAGGGAAAAACTTTATGTAAGAATTCTAGTAACTACAACAAGATTTGGCTACAATTCCAATTTAGAGGAAAGTGATTGTATCTTTTTACTTTCTCCAAAGAACATCTCAAATACTTTATATTCCAAATTATCTATAAAGAATGCCCCATTAATGAGTGTCCCATAAATTATTTTTCACAAATTAAACTAATAGTTTTTCTTGGTAATTCTATTTCTTTCTCTGTACAGCTCCATATGCCAACAAATGTCTCCTACTGTTCATAAATGGAAAATTTATCACTATGTTCACTTCAAAGGAACAGCAGAAAATGTGCTCATTTCAGTGATTAAATTATGTCAGATCTTAAACTTTTAAATTTGGTGAATGTCTAGATCAGGGATCAGCAAATTATGGCCCATTGACCAAATTTGATCCACCAACTGTTTTTGTATGGTCTGCAAGTTAAAAATGCTTTTTGCCATCTTACTGAATAAGAAACAAAAAAGAAAAAAATGAGATTTTGTGAAATATGAAAATTATACAAAATTGAAATTTTAGTATTCATTAAGTTTTATTAAACACAGGCATGACCATTCCTTTATGTTTTGGGTAGAGATTCCTTTACACTACAAAGGCAGAATTGAATAGTTGCTACAGAGACTGTATGCCTGCAAATACGTATTTATTATCTGGCCCTTTCGAAGAGTTTTTTGCTGACCTCCTGTCTAAATAAAGATACTATGAATGTGGATATTAAAATTATTATTTGCTAATTCATTCACTGATCCACTAAACATGTAATTACTTATTTTCTTGTCTGAAGACTTTTTAGCTAGTTCCTAGGGCTACATCTTTTGGAACATACAATGAAACATGATTTAGTCTTCCTGCCTTCAAATAAAATGAAATAAAAAATACATGGCTGTCAAAAATCTTATGAGAATTAGAAAGTAAGGCCAATTAATGATAATAATACCTTCAATTTTTAAAGAGTTTAATAAATTATGCTATCACATATTTAATCTCATCTGATTCCTACAGAAACTCAGTGAAGTAAGCAAATCAGGCATTGTGCCTATATGATAGGAATGTAAATACTGACAGAAAAGTTGTGGCTTTTCCAAAATCAACCATCAGTGGTAATTTTACAGTGACAATGTTATGTACTTCCTAATATATTACAATGATGATGGTCATGACAAACTTCACTGTGGTATTTGAACTGGGCAGTGAAGGATGTTGCACTTGAATTCAATAGAGAGACAGGTGGGGACAGAGTTAGTAGAAGAGAGGCAGAAGATGTAGCTATTAAGAAAATTAAATCCATAATTTTAAAGAATTTCCAAATTACATCAATGGACTCTCAGAAAATGGGAACAGAAGGGAAATTCTTCAACTTGATAAAAAGCATCTACAAAAACCTACAACTAACATTATACATAATGGTGAACTACTGAGTGCTTTCCCCCTAATATTGAGAAGAACGCAAAACTGTTCTCTCTTACCACTCTTATTAAATATTGCTAGAAGTTCCAGCCAGTAATGTAAGGCAAGAAAAGGAAATAAAATGTATGCATACTAAAATAGAATAAATACAATTCTTCCTATTTGCATATTACATGTTTGGGTAGAAAATCTCAACAAATTAAAAAAAATAACCTATTAGAACTAAAAGGGAATTCAGCAAGATCACAGGATACAAGATAAGCATATAAAAGTTAACTGTATTCTTGTGTACTACAAATGTACATGAAAACACCAAAATTACATCTTCTATATCATTTAAAATGCACGAAAATTGAATATTTAGATGTAAACCTAACAAAACCTATTCAGGCTTTGTACATTGAAACTACAAAATGTTGAGAAAAGAAATCAGAGAAGATCTAAACAAATGGAGAGACATATTATGTTCATGAAATGCAAGACTCAACAAAGTAAAGATGTCAATTCTCCTCCAAACATATATATATATGTTTAATATGATTCTTATCAAGATATCAGCAAGATTTTTTTGTAGACAAGACAAAATTATTCTAAAATGTATATGGTGGGAATTCCCTGGCAGTCCAGTGGTTAGAACTCTGCACTTTCACTGCCAAGGGCTCAGGTTCCATCCCTGGTTGGGGAGCTACGATCCCACAAGCCACGCAGCATGGGCCAAAAAAAAAAAAAAAAAGTGTATATGGAAATGCAAAGGAGCTAGAAGAGTTAAAACAATTTTGAAAATGAAGAATCGAGTGAGAGAAATCTGTTTTCTTAATTTCAAGATATTAAATATCTCCAGTAATCAAGTATGCAGTATTGGTGGAGGGATAGACATATGGATCAATGGCATAGAATAGAGAATCTAGAAATACACAAGGATACCCAACTGATGGAAGTGCAAAAGTAACTAAATGGAGGAAAAATAGCCTTTGAAACAAATGGTGCTGAAGCCATTGGACACCCATTGATTAAAAAAATAAAAACCTAAACCAGATAGCTTATTCAAAATTTATCTCAAAATTGATTACAGATTTAAATGTAAAATGTACATGGAATGCTGATTTTATTGTATTTCAGCAAGAAAAATACAGAGTAGTTGAATTTTCTGTACATTGTCTGACAAATATTGAATTCTTAGAGGAACGTTAATGTAAATTTCAATGAAAGATAACTATAAAGTAAGTTACGCTTCCTTAAGAGTGGCGTTGGATAAGGTCATTTTAACATGTTTTTTTTGAAGAGGGAGATAATTACACTAACTCTTCCTCAGGGTTTTCCAGATGTGTGGAGAGCTTCAAATCTCTGCTGGATGCAACTGACTTCATTTTACCTGAGGAATTCAATCTCACTAGCAACTCATCAAAAAGACTGCAGGCTGCTGCCAATGGTTGTCTATAAAGTGTGCTTCGCTTTTGAAAACATATGTTTTGGAATTTCACAACACTGGGAATAGAATAAGCAGGAAAACACTTACATTACTTTTGTTTCTCTCCCTTTTCTCTTTAACAACTCAAAAAAGAATCTCAAATTCCTAGTGGTTGGAGATTTTGTTACTGTTTCTGTTTAGCCTGAAAGCACCGTAATAATTTCCACTATCCAAGGAATATGTACTTTAATGGTGATGGTATAAATTTTATCAGTTTTCCAAATGTGATACTCATTGAGAGTAATAAAAGGTTAAAATAATGGTATAATTTTTTAATGGTAATTACCTATTTATTGGCAAATTAAAAGTGATTACTAGTATATGAGCCTGTGCCACATTTTTAATGTGTAACAGAGTTCAAAGCTTCTTAATTTTCTCTTGGATTAGTTTCATAATTTTGTTATCTTGTAAAAACAGTGATGAGGCTGAAATTTTCAAGTAAACTTAACGAGAACTGTAATTAGTATTGGTTTGCATTTAATTTTTTTCAGAATCTTTGGTTATATACTTCTTACATATAAATGTTTTTTCTCTTTTTTAATAATCTATCTTTCAACTTTTTTTGATAAACTTATTGGATTTGTGATTTTTATTATTCCATTATTTGATTAATTAATGTTTGATTTTTATTTTACCGTCATTAGGATTGCTTTGCTGTTCTTTTCTGGCATCCCTATTGAATACTTAATTTGTACATTTCAATGCCTCTTGCTTAATTTGGAAGTATTTATGAGTACAGATATGACAGCATTCTGAAAGCACTGCAATATACTATATAAATATATGATTATTTTCCATTATATCTTATATACCTCTTTCCTCTATGTATCATATACAGTATAACTGTTTATAATTGCATATGCTTATTTATAAATATATACATGTATTTATTTTCTACATAGTCTAATTATACCCCTGATTTCCTCTCTTTTCCAAAAATTATCTGAGGAAGGATGTGTTAAAATTTTTAGCTGATTTAGCTTTGTTTATATCTAATTCTGTAATATTATACACAGAAAATATGGTTAGTGTTATTGTCACATTACAGATTTATCACAGCATATTTTTTGTGTCATATGTTTATTTTTTAATGTTCTCTAGGCACTTGTAAAGGCCATATGCTCACTCTTCTTTGCAAGGTTGAAAGTTTAACACACATTTATAAAAGTATACTTATATAATTCAGATTAATATTTTAATTATTATAAATGTATTAATTATATTTGGTCAATTTTGTAATTAAGATTAACTGTACTTATCAGATTTTTGTCTACTTGATATATCCAAAATAAAGAATATATATTTTCTTTATACCCAGTACCATTAGATTCATATGAGTTGTAAGAACAGTACAGAGAGATCCTGCATGTCCTTTACCAAGTTTTCCCAGTGCTAACATCTTGCAAGTCTATAGCATAATATCCCAACAAGGATATTGAGATTTATGCAGTCAAGATACAGAACATTTCTATCCACGTAAGGATTCCCACAAACTGTCCTTTACGATCACGCTCACTTCCCTTTACCACCACACCCTCCTCAACTACTGACAACCAATGATCCATTTTCTATTTCTAAAACTGTACAACCACTGTATAATCCGGCTGTTCTCTACTCCTGTATCTGATACATAGGATACCTTTACTACAACAGGTTTGTATCCATTGAAACTAGAGTAGAGATGGTGAGCAAATCATTGTTGGCTCTGAAATTACCACTAATCTGATGCTAAACTGTTCTTTATCTGTACTTTGCTACTGATAATATTCTTGGCCTTTGATCCATTTGAAAATGACCAAGGTTCTCAGTTTATCCTCTCTTACACTTGTGATCAGCTTCTGGACAGATGTACTTCTTAAGACTCACTGTGTGTTTCAAAAGGATTTATTTCTGAATTTCTCTCCCTTGTTTTGAGTGACCCAGCCTCACTAAAGAAATCACATCCTGACCCATTTGGTCCACTCCAATCAATCTTCCCTATAAGAAAGCAAAAGTAAACCATTACTAGGTTAATTGCCAGAGGTACGCCAAATAGAATGAATGTATCTGGACTGGGAGTCAGGAGCCCAGCTTAGTCTAAGTTTTACCTATTTCTGTAGCATAGAGCTTCTCTGAATCTTAATTTCCTTAGGAAACATAATGTGAAAATAAATAAAGGAAAACCTCATTTAAAATGGAGTCAGGAAGCCCTGAAGGGAGAGCTCTCATTCACATCCCACTCCTTGCAGCCTGCATAACCAGCAGGAAGAAGAAAGACCTTAACAAGGTCTATTTGGATTAAATTTTTTGTATAAAGTTCTCTCAGTCTCAGCTTTTTACCCATCATGGATAAGAATGTTACTCTTTTTCTGGTACCAGGGAGGACATGTTTCACATGGGAATTTCATCGCCTGCTTTTAAGCAAAGGAAGCAAGAGGCTTCCTGTCTCAGCAAGAATGCACTGACCACCTCTTGGAGCCAGTAAGAAACTGCCACAGCCTCGAACTCTGAACTCTTTTCTTCTCCAGTGAACTTCTAACTTTTATTCAAAAAAAACTCTCCTCAATTTCCTCCTAAAACCTAATAAAAGGAAGCTCCTCTCCTTTGCTCTCTGGATTTGCCTATGATTCGTCCTAGCTTGTTTGTCCTGAATTGCAATTCTCTGCTATTCCTGAATAGGCCCGTTTTGCTGGTAAAATAACTGGCTATTTTATTTTTGAGGTTGACAACTGAAAGGTAATATCCTTGTATTCTTTTTTTTTAAATTAAAATTTATGTATTGTTTATTTATTTTTGGCTGCATCAGGTCTTAGTTGCGGCATGCGGAATCTTTGTTGAGGCATTCAGGATCTTTTGTTGTGGCGTGCGGGCTTCTCTGTAGTTGTGGCGTGCGGGTTTTCTCTCTCTAGTTGTGCTGCGTGGGCTCCAGAGCGTGTGGGCTCTGTAGTTTGCAGCACACGGGCTCTCTAGTTGAGGCACGCAAACTCAGTAGTTGTGCCACGTGGGCTTAGTTGCCCCACAGCATGTGGGATCTTAGTTCTCTGACCAGGGATTGAACCCAAGTCCCCTCCATTGTAAGGCAGATTCTTTACCATGGGACTAGCAGGGAAGTCCCTATCCTTGTATTCTTAATTTTTTTTTTAAAGATATTGGTATTTTGGAAGATTTTAATGCCCCAAAAGACTTTAAGACTTTAGGAATCAAATAAATAAGCTTTAGTAGTATAATGTAGTTAGGAACATTTGCCTTGAACTCAAATTTTTGAAATCATGACACTTAAGTAGCTACATATTCAAGCTACATGTAAAATGCAACTTGAAAAGTGTTCAGTAAAGGCTTGGTGGGTGTCTCCATGCTCAGATTACATAACCAATGTAATTTAAAAAAGAAAAAATATTTAACTGGATGTCTTGCTTATACAGTGCCAAGCAAGTGAGTGGTAGAGTTTACCCAATATGATCAAATGTGTTTTAAAAATATTATTTAACTTTGGTTTCCATGAACTTATTCAGTATAAATCCCTATATATATATATATATAGCACACAGGAGAAAGGATAATAGGTTGTTGAACTTAAAAAAAGTTATATAATCAGTTATAATCTATTGTCCCAATGTAATAAAAAGCAAAGACATTTTACTGGATCTTCTTTTTGTCACTCCAGTAAGAAGTTCTTAAAAATAAAAATATATCTACATTTTTCTTATATATTGTTTTATAACAGTAATATCAAGAGTTAAACAGGGTAATTTTTGAGTTAAATTGTGAAATTAAATAAAGCAGACTTTAAATATTTACTATGCAAAAAAAATGTGGAACACTGAAAAAAAAGATAGGTACTGTTACCTTTTTACAGATTTCTCTTTTGTTATTCATCATATATGATAAAAAATTCTTCAGGTTAGATAATTTCTTTTCCAAAAGAAATAGGTGCTTTAATATCATTTTGATCTTGGAAAACAAAGGGTCATAGTTTTAGTGCACTAAAATATTCAGTCACCATCCTAGGAAAGGTTAACAACTCTTCCCCAGAAATCCCTTAATGTACATAGAGCAAAGTACGATTATTTTTAAAAAGCATTTAGGCCACACAGCCATACTTTTTGAGTATTTAGTAAATATAAAGGAAGTAAGCTACAGTTCCTTTTAAATGTAGTTTATGATTTCAGTCCAACCCATTAAGTTTTCTAAACTAGGGCTTGTGGTATTTGGCATCAATTCTTCTGTTCTTTTGATAAGTACCTAAACAGGATGTCCTTGCAAATTAAATGAAAAATAGCTCTGGAAGTTTTCCTCCCTTAGGAATAAGCATTAAGATTGGCAGATGGCTTAAGTGGAAATACACAGGAATGCACTTTAGCCAGCGTTAGAAAAGTGTTCCAGCAGATATTACTGAGGTTAATTCAAGAAGGCCCATCTCACTTCCTTCTGCACTAAAATGTTTAATGGCCTCAAATTGGAGACGCTTAATTTATTTTGTCTAAACTGTTACAAGACAGCCTCAATGAGGAAGAGAGCTTACATATAACTAGTAAAATAAAAATAATAGCTGATTTCTTACCATAGAAATTTTATTTATTGATGTTGAAGAAAGAAGAAACACCTCAACTCAAACATGTTTTCTAAATCTTGGACTGCCCAGAGACTAAATCATTCTCCATACAACCTAAATCCTCTAACCTCACATTTCTTTTTCTCTCTTCCCACTTTTAGGCACATAAAGTTAATATACCAGATATTTCATCATTCTCTCATGATTAAGTGTTCATAGTTTATGAAAAAATTAAGTGCTCAGTAGTAATGCCATACAACCATCAGAAATAATACTTTAAAACCATTAGAAATACTTTAATGTTCCAACTTAAAGATTTCAGATATTAGAAATAATTGGAAAGAACTCCATGAAAATGGGAATTGGGGAAACAACATTTGAAAGCAATACCCTATTTTTATTTAATTAAATGATTCATAAGTAGGAGGTATCCCTTTAAACTGTAGTTATGTTTAAGGGTTGATATTCCCAAAAATATGAACATAATACACTTAATAAATTAGGAAAGATCCTAGGAATAACTCAGATGGGGAAACTGTGGAATTGCCCAGTACAATCCCACAGTAGCTTTTTGAGTGACACAAACTGAGCTTTCTTGATCTTGTCAAAAGTACAATCTCTGTCAAGCATAGTGAAATACATATAGGAAATATTCAAAGAATCTGCAGAACTTTTTTAAACGTATACTTTTAATTTCTTCCCTCCTTATTCCACTGTCTTACAGAACAATTAGAAATCAGCAAGGCAGCTATCCACATTTTAGTCCTCATCATGTGGAGGTACACATATTTGGTGTAAATTGAAGGTCAAAGAATGGAGAACAATTTAAAAAATTTTAATAACAGAGAGACTTAACTTGTAGGATTTGTCCTTTCTTATACAACCCAAATTATATTACAGTTTTCTTTTACTCTCTCTAACCTTCCAAATATGGCTGTCCTAAAAAATGTGTGTACTCTTTTCTGTACCATTTCAACAAAAATGACAACAAAACAGAGTAAAATCCAGCTAATCACTAAACCCTCAGCGATCACTTTTTCACATTCAGCTGCCAAACATCCTCAGCTCCATTTATTCATATTCTCAATTGTCTTGAAATTACAAGTGATATAAGGATTCAGACAAGTAAATAAACTTCTATGAGCTAAAATGTTTTCAACCAAAATGAATAGATAGAGATCATGGTAACTTTAAAAAAAACCTCAACTTTAATATTAAAAATCATAGGAAATTATATATATTTGTAATTCATCTTTTTGTTAAAAGAGAAACATTAATACACATTCACTATTCTTTATAGGATGTTTCTAAAATGTGTTAAAATGTTAATTTGCCCAATTTTGTGCGTGTGTGTATTTTTTGCTTGCATATTGGCTGTGGTTTTTTAGCTGTTAAACAAATATCAGCAAAATATACAGGCAAAGGTACTCCCTTAATTTCCTAAAACTGCATTATATTGTCTTAGGTTGAAGATGTTTTATTAATGACTTTTTTGGGGGAACAAACTTGATAGTGTCTATCAGTAGGATTGGCGATAGCCATGACTATAAACTAATCAAGGTATCTCTGGGACTCTGCTATCTCTCCCTTTTCTAATTTCATAAATCCAAGAACCTAGTCTTTGTTTCTCAGTTATACCTCATATATATCAAAAAATCCCCAAATTACATCTTCAGCCTAAACTTCTGTCATGAATCTCAGGAAATCTAGACTCAACATATGTCCTTACTTGAACTCTTTATAATCACCTCCTCCAATCCTGATTTTTCTTCTGTATTCCTAAAATAAGTCAATAGCACTATCCTCTACACCTAACTACCCAATGCAGAAAACTCAAAACTCTCATTTCTCTATCACGTCAATTATCCAATCAACAATTAGGTCTTGTTAATTCTGTTAATGAGATAGCACTAAAATATTTTCCTGCCTTTAAAACAGGTTTACTTAGGAATTATTACAGCAACTATATGAATAGTTTTGCTCTCTCTTAAATTGCCTCATTTCAGTACTTATTCCACACTATTGCAAGAGTAATCTTTAATACAAATAGGATAATGTCACTCCTACCAGAAAAAAAAAAAATCCTTCCTAGAGCTTCGTTGCCAATAGGAAAAAGTAAAAACTCCTCATCACAGTGTATTATATTCAGGACCTCTTAATCTGAGACTGTTTACTTTTTCAAACTTACACCATTATACAGCCACACTGAATCCCCTCAACATCAAACGATGTGTTTATCAAAACTATTTCCTTGCAGTATATCACCCTGAGATCACAGTGCAGAAAGCACACAGGATGATTGTACGTGTCTTTCTTCTTTAAGCTCCGTCCATTCTTCCTGTATATGTTTAGATCCTAATCATTAGCTGAATTAAAAAATATGCATTGTTAAATATTTCTATTGGACTGAGTCTTTTTTTATTACAAAGTATCTTTTTACCTCTGCTATCACTTCTTGCCTAAATTCTCCTACCTAAAGAACCACTACTCCTTTGGCTGGTGTTTGCATGGTATTATCCTTACTATCCTTTCAGTTTTAGATTTTTTTGAAACTTTATATTTAAGGCATTCTATTGGAAGTAGCATATATTTGGATTTTTATTTTTAATCAATTGTGAATTTTTTAATTGAATTTTAATCTATTTATATTTGATATATTTACTGATGTATTTTAAGTTCGCCACATTATTCTTTCTGTCCTATTTATTCTGTTACTTTTGTTTTCCTTCCTATCATTCTTTTGGATTAATTAAATGCTCTTTTATCATTTTATTGGTTTTTTAGTTTGTTAGTTATACATTATTTAACTAATCTTTTAATGGTTATTTAATTTTATACCATGAGTCCATGACATATTAAAGTCTAGTATGTATTAGATTTATTAAAACCTAGTATATATATTTGCAACTTCCCATAAAATAAAAGGATCTTAGAACACTTTCACTTCATTTTCTTTTTTAAAAGGCAGGTCTTTATGTAATAACATACTTTTTTGTTGTTGCAAGCCAGTTGTTAAACAACAGCCATTATTAAAAACTAAGTTTGTAAATTTACAATTAAATTATATTAAAAATAAGATTAATAAATATTCAGAATTTATCCCTTCCTAGTTACTTTACTAAAAAATGTTTAATTCCAAACTTAAAAACTTAAAAGACACTGATGTTTTTTAATTCTTGTATTTGCTCTGTCCTCTATCCTTTACTTTTCTTGTTTTTCTAGGTTTCTGTGTTGGATAGTTTTCCCACTGCCTGAAGCATTTTCTTGAAACTGTTTCTGCTTGTGATACATTATCTCAACTAATGTATGCTTGATAATGTCATCATTCGCTTTCAATGTTGAAGGATATATTCACAATTTACACAATTCTAGATTGGTAGTTACTTTCTTTAAATGCTCTAAGTTATCATACTTTGTCTTCTTTGTTTTACTATTTCTGCTTAAAACTGAGATGTTAGTCTTAGACTTGTTCCTTTTAAGGTAATATGTTCCTCCCACCACTGTGACTGTTCTTAAGATTTTCCTATTTTTTTGTTTTGTTTTGTTTTTGGTCTACTCCACTCTCCCTATGGTGTCATAATGTGCAGTCTTACTGCTAAAGTTTTGTACTACTTCATTATTATATTCTTTGAAATACTTATGGGAGCTACTCGATTACTAGTTCTTCAAATATTGCTTCTGCCTCATTCTCTCACTCCTGTTCTCCTAGGACTCCAAATACATGTATTATTTTACACTCTTGTCTACATTTTCTTTCTTTTTTTCTTGTTTCCATAGATATCTTTTTATTTGTCTTATCTTCCATTTAACTAATTCTCTTTTTGTATGTTTCTGATTTCTTGTTAAACCCATATACTGAATTCTTAAATTTTTATTACATTTTTCAGTCTAGAGTTTCAATATAATTTTTTAATAGTTTCCTGTTTTCTATTAATATTCTCTTTCCTATGATTTAATTTATTGAATTTTTTTAATGTTCCTTTCTGGTTACCCTTGTGTCTGACATTCAGTGGGTCTGTTGCTGTTCTTCTCTCATAGTTTTTTGGATAATTCCCATATTCTGCTTGCCTGGTTATTGTGGATTGAAGAGAAGACTTTTGGAACCAGAATGAGAGGGAAATAGGAGTTGAGGTTCTGTAGGTCTGCATAGGGCTATATGTTCTTCAATAAAAAATTTACTTTCTGCTTATGGAAGGTAGTTGAGGAATGGCAAATTAATTAATCAGAGATTGAGCTGATTCAAAGTAAAGCTGAGCTTAAGTTTTGCAAGAATTGGTATATATCTTGCTCATACAAATGTAGCCTTCTTCATGTTCAAACTGAAAGCCTAGGGTGCTTAGCAGGTTTCTGTTACTTACATTAAACTATAATTCCCTTCACTGGCATAAAATGGCAGAAATCTTGGTTTTATGTCTAAGTCTCTCAAACTGCCTACTTTAAGGTTGGCAAATACCTCAGGGGTGAAGCAAGGTCAAATATCAAGATTTCCTCTGCTGGTTGCCCTGCTCTGTATTACCTTGGTTCCTTAAGTCCTTGAGGCTGTAAAAGTTTTCTAATAAGCCCTGCCACCCCATATTTTACATTTTGTTCAGCCATTTTATTTGATTTTGGAGACAGAACCATTGTTTTGAAACAAGTTAGCCCGTTATTACTGAAAGTAAAAATTCACAAAATGCTCTAGGCTTTGGGTATAAGTGCTAATTATAAAGGTTGACCAAGACAGAGAGACATTCTGATCTAATGGAGCTTATATTTTGGAATGGAAACACAGACAAACAGTAAGAACAGCATGTGGAAAAACCCTGGGAAATGATCAAGATCTTTTGTCTTTTATGAGGATGAAGCCTAGTGTAGCCAGTACGTAATGAGTGACGTGAATGAGCTGAAGGTGAAGTCAGTGAGGAGGCCTCCTATTTCCTAGGGCGAAGCCTCTGAAGGTTTTAAACAGAAAGATAACGAGTTGATGTATATATATATATATATGTTGGGGAGTGCTAATTCTGCCTTATGTGAATAAAATGGGTAATAATGTGAGTAAGAGCAGAATTAAGGCAGGATTCCAGGCAGAAGATAATTATGATTGAATTAACCTGATACCAGTAGAAAGAAAGATGTATAAAGATTTAGAATACGTTTTGAAGAAAGCACCCAAAAAGCCTGCTGATGGATTTAAAGTAGAGAGGTGAAGAAAAGACTCAAGAATAACTCCATTGCGGGGGAGGTTTAAACCACTGAGTAGATAGTGGTGTCATTTAGAGAAAGAACATTACATGGAGAGAAAAAAAAAATCAAGTGTTACCTTTAAAAATGTTAAATCTGCGATGTCTATAAGATAGCCATGTCAGGCTGGAAATGGTGGTTGAAACTGGATATAGGAGAATGGAACTCAGAGTTTCAGTGTTAGATTTTGATCAGAATTCAACGTTTATAAATGTTTAATGCTGCCAATTCACTAATAATGAATCACTTTTCAATTGTGAAAAATTATAAATTAAAAAAGTATACGTTTCGACTTATTTCTTACCACATAATTTCAAATGCATAGCTAAACTAAATCCATCATCCTCTTTTCTTAGTTTTAAAACTTATACTTCTAATATGAAAAAAATTTAGATCAAAAATACCATTCTGTTTGAAATAGATTACGAATGATTTCTCAGTCCCTCAACCTGAACTCCAATTTTCCTGCCTTATCTATAGCTACACATCTTTATCTCTTTTCCCCTCAGTTTCATTTCTCCATGCTTGGACATTTGGCTTTCATTTTTGTTTGTTTTCAAAAATGTTCTCTATGAAATCATCACTAATCTTTTCCTTGTCAAACCCAATGACTTCTCTCTGGTCATTATTCTATTCTACCACTCTGTAACATTTTATAACTTTTAGCTTTTTCTTCTTCTGGAAGCTTTTCAAGCTTGTTCTTTATAATAGCAGGCTCCCTCATACAGCCCTTAGTCTATAACTTCTAAATCTCCTTCATTGATTCCTTTTTCCTGTAAATTACTTTAAAGATAGACTTCATTAAAATCCCTCCCATGGGCTTCTTCTTCTTTCCCTTGAGACACTCTCCTTGTGTGATGAGCTCTCCTCCAAATGCTTCATCCACCACTTTCACTCAAAAATATCCAAAGCCATCTACTACCTCATACAAAAACATTTATTGGTGCCTGAGGTGTATGCAAGACTGCACTGTATCATCAGGAAGAAAAGTGCACAAAATATTAGCAAATATACTGGAGTTATAAGTCAAATACATATGGCTAAAAAACACAGACAATTAAAATACCATATGATAATGACTTATAGAGCACAAAATGTTATGGGAGAACATAAAATAAATGGTCATTCTGGCACACAAAATAGGACAGGCTATACAGAGAGGAAGAAATTAGGTTAAATAATTAACAATGACTAAGATTTTGCTTGGTCACAAATCAGGAGGACAATGTAAGCAGAAGAACAAACTGTATAAAATGATAAAGGGGACAGATGGTTATTAGATTTACCATGGTGATAATTTCATGATATATGCAAGTGTCAAATCACTATATAGTACACCTGAAACCAACATAATACTGTGCATCAACTATATTTCAATAAAAAAAACTAATTCTGTCATTTTTTTGGCATGATAGAAGATGTGCCTTGCATGCTTTCCCTCCAAATCATTTCTTCCAATTATCCCTGAAATTCTACCATTTGAGAATGAACCCTTTTTCTCTGCATAACACTTTGATAAGGCTTTCTGTTCTTATGCGACTTCTTCTGAATGATGCTATGTATTTCCCATCGACTAAAGAATGTACTATTATATCATTCATTTATTCTTTATTAAATCATTCAGCATTTATGAAGTGCTTAGTAAGTATTAACAAGAACTGTTGGATAAATGAAGTATAAAATAACAAATCCTGATTTCAATTAGCTCACAGTTTACTGAGCAATAATGTTTTCCTACACTAGAGGTGGGAAATAAAGTTACAGAATTATTGAAAGTCAGCATGTAAAGAAGCATAAAAGAATGAATAAAAAGTTCTAAGGGGCTGTAAGAGTAAGTATATAGTACTGAAAAGTAAGAGAAATGTAGAAAGAGGAGGGTTTTAAAATGTGAATTCATATTCATAATTTCAGGTAACTAAAAACAGTTTCCTCAATCTGATGCAAGGTGATGTTTTCATAAACAAAAATTTTCTCTGCTATAATAATGATCTCCCCCACATATACTATACCATATGCTCTGCTAGATGCTTTAATGATGAAGAAACTGAGACTCAGAGCTATTGGTAACTTTGCTCCTAAGTTGACACAATTCCTAAGCAGTTCATCAGTCTTACTCTAAAGCCCATCCTTTTTCCCTTACTTTATCACTCTATAAAGACAGATATTATTGATTCAATGTTTAAAGGATTATTGGCTTTAATCCTTATAGTATTAGTAATCCTCATTTTTCAGACGTTCAGAAAGGTGAAATAACTTGGAAATATAGCTGGTAAAACATTTATGCTTACCAAAGAGAGGTCCTTGTACTCTGGAGATCAGAAACGCAAAAAGGGCCTAGTGTCCAGCTCTATATTCTTAAAAATTTCTTATTGAGCTGCTCCCCCTCCACACACTCATTATTTTCCCACCCCTCTCACTTATGCCTAGTTTTATAGTTTGAGACCGCTGTTTAAAGCTTAGAAATAATATTTCAATGTTCAAAGTTCTTGTTTCCAAATGATAATATACAGTCAGAATATACTTACATATTTTATTTCATGATTTAGTTTTAAAAATACACCTACACAGATAGTTAGAATTGTTTTAGAAAGCAGGCCTGAGTGCTTTTTTATTTCTATTTTTAAAGGCTCTTGAAGAGAAAAATCACACCTTGAGTCTAATGTTGGATTACTTTTCCCCAAACTTAAAGTTTTTGTCCTCAGTTCTTAAATTCCAATTACTAAGCACATTGCCAACATCAAGTAGATTCTCAAAAAATGTGTGTTGACTAAACAAGCAAATTAATTAATTATTGAGTGAACGGATATGGTGCTTGATGTAGGATTGCTCACAAAATCTCCAATCCTACAGAATGAGCAGGGTAGAAAAAAAGTGAACACTTCTTGGGCTGAAAGGCAAGAGATCCTTCCGAACCTATTTAACTCCCTCTAAGGCACACAGATGTTTTTCTCCCATAGGGAGAAGGAGCAGGAAGATGAAACTGAAGAGATAATAGTATGTCTTGTCAGCAGTTCTGGAGCGACTGCCAAAGAGATTCACTGTTAGCAAAGAGGGTTCTGAGCGACTGCCAAAGAGATTCACTGTTAGTAAAGAGGGTTCGGAGATAACGCAGTGCAACAATTCTATCTTCACACAGGAAGCAGAAGGCTGGCCTCTTTTTAAAAAAAATCAATACCCTGCTATTTGTAATATGCATAGTTATAGGTAGAGTGTGGCAATGAGAGAGAGAGAGAGATAATTCAATTGTTACACAACCTTGAGAGAGAACTAGATACTTGGCTAAAATGGTATTTCTGTATATTTGCTTCACTAAGTAAAATTCTGAAAATTAAGTTGTTATAAAAGATTAGAAAATACAGGCAGTTGTAATTCTCATGAGAAAATGGTGCAGAAGTATGATAGCCTCCTGCCAAATTTTCCTTCCTCTTCCCCCCGTCTTCCTCCATCTCCCTATGTTTCATGTTCTCTTTCTACCTCCCTCTCTCTACCTCTATTTCTTGCTTTCTCTTTTTCTATTCTCTCTTACTTTCTGTTTCTATGTTATCTTTCTTTTATATATATATATATATAGAGAGAGAGAGAGAGAGAGAGAGAGAGTGTGCTGTTGCACCTGACTGCTGAAATTTTTAAATACATTTTCCGTGTTAAAATGAGGATTCTTTCAAATTTGCCAGGGAGCATTAATCTTGGAGTCTTACTTTGTTTAGTATTTTTAAAAATTTAATCTCATATTGCAGGTATTAAAAGTACATTTCATTTACTAAAAAATGTACATTTAATTTTGCATATTAATGACTAAGAAGGCACTTTAAAGAATCTTTGTTCTCTGTTTCTAGAGAAGACATTTATGTGAAGTAGGCATTTCTTTGGATTTAGGTATAGGAAGTCCTTGATCTATTGTATTTACCTGACACAATGAACAGAGCTGTTTAAACAGGCACCAGCAGTTGAATTAGCAAATACAGGTAGATTAGAATGATACAAATTCTCCAGATTTAAAAAAAAATTAGCACTGTATGGAATTGGGTGACGTATTTTTAAAACTATATTTAAAATGTT
Source organism: Balaenoptera musculus (assembly GCF_009873245.2). Lineage (NCBI taxonomy): Eukaryota > Metazoa > Chordata > Mammalia > Artiodactyla > Balaenopteridae > Balaenoptera > Balaenoptera musculus. The sequence goes on from NC_045802.1 coordinate 53,855,332, forward strand.
ATAATTTGTTTATGGGGCCCTAACTCTTTATCCATCACGTAACTATACTATACATATATTTCTGTGTTTGTGTGTGTGTGTGTTCTGATTTGTGTGTGTGTGTGTGTATATATATATATATGCATATGTTTTGTGTCTGTGCATTTGCCTTAGAAATTCATTATTATTCATTCATTATTATAAAAATGCATTCATTATTAAGAATGAAAATTACAGTTTTCTAAGACAGAGACCACTGCATACCTAGAAAATAAACTACAGGACCCAAATGAGGTTCATTGTTTTAAAGAATGCTAGCAAAGTGGTATGAGTAGGAAATTCAAATTGATTAGATATGTGCTAAAAATGTTCCTAGGTGAAAAAAAAAAGGTTGCTAGAAATGACCATATCTTTCAGTTCAGAGTGAGTGACTATACTGCACTATGTGGCAAATTATACGTGCTTCTCTTGGTTATTTATAGCATGAATTTTTCTCCTTGAGTTCAGAAGTGAATGGAGGCCAACTGGATACACAATTGCTATTGCTTCCAAAAATATTATTCAATAAAGTGTTGTGAACAATATTGAAATGAGTCATTCAGGTTGGTAAAACTGAACTATGCATGAACACTTGCAAATTCCACGTACTTTTATTAAACTACACACTCAACAGCTAACTGTTGAGCTAACCCTCCCATAACCGTCTCATACCCTCTTCCAGGGAAACCCACCAGTTAAAATATGCCTAGAAAGAGAGAGAGTCCCTGGCTAGCCCTGGATAGGAGCAGGATTAATTCTGCCAAATGAAATTAGGTAATGAGTTCCTAAGACAAGGCTCACCACAGAGGCTGACTCTCTTTAGTTTTTATAATTTCAATCTGAGACTATCAGCAAGAGGAAATAAAACAAAAAATATGATGTTTAAATATACATGTGGAAAACAATTTTTATATAGCTCGTACATATCATCCTTCTAGTTTTCTCTTCCTTTGTTTGAATTATATACAAGCTCTAAGTTACATTACAATAACAACTATAGCTAACGTGTATTTCACACGCTGTAAATCCAGCATTGTGCTTAGTGCTGTTAGAGATTTTATTTCACTTAATATTCTCATTATCATTTTACTCTTCAAAAATCTGTCTAAAGTTGTTCCTAAGGAAACATTTATAGAAAAGACTACATTAGAAAAAGGTAATGTAAGTTGTAATTTTTGATGCGGTTATTTTAATATCATACTTATCAGTCACAGAAAACTTTCCTATTATTTTTATTTTTCCTGTTTGCCAAGTTATCCTCAGCAAAGGACACTCAGAAGGAAAATAGAGTTCGTGGGAAAATATCAACCTAATATGAAACATTAAAAAGTATATTTTCTTATATGTTTATTACATTTACCTTTTAACATTTTTAGAAAATAAATTCCCTGAAGGTGAGAACATTTATTTTACTTTATTTTCTCAACAGTGTCTAAAATACCACTCTGAGCACAAAAAATTTTCCTGATAATAATATGAACTAAAAGTAAGCCCCATTTTAATAAAATTCCAAAACAATGAGGAAAAAAGACTTATTTATAAATTTTATTTATGAAATGTGTTCAGATAGCTTATAAACTTCTATCAGTTATCAAATTTTAAAAAAGTATTTATTTAAAGAGATATTATAATATAGAATTCAACATGAATGAGAAGATTGTACTGCTAATTAAGATGCTCTATGGATGATATTTATTCGTAGTTGTGATTGATTCAAACATTCACTCACTCAATCGGACAAACTTTCATTCACTTACGAGTTTATTTATGAAATATTTGTTAAGCATGTTAGATCCTCTTAAGTGTTAAAATATTATCTTGATAAATGTTTCTAAAAGTACTAAAGAAAGCAAAGAGAAAAGCTTAATAAGGATGTTTAGAAGGAAGGCAGAAAGGGGGGAGGAAAGGAAAAAGCAGTGATGGAGAAATGACAAAGGAAAGAGAAGTCACATCTACTACTAAAATAACTTTATATCAATTTTTTACAGTTTCAGTAAATGATATTCATTATATCAGTTTTATGGTTTCTACATAATGGTATTCAATTAAAGAAAATAAATAACTGAAATTTTAATAAGAATTTATAGTTTGAAAAATATTATTAGTAAATTTGGCTTAAATTTGAATTTTTCGAAGAATTGCAGCAGAAGGCAATTTACATATCCTCTCTGAGGATCAATTTCTTAATTGGAAAAGAAGGAGCCTCTGAAAATCTTTACTGTGCTTTTTCTAGGCTGCAAATTTCAGGTTCCTTGAAAGTTACTGACTGAGCAACCGCTAGAGGGCACTCAAAACAAGTGCTCTGGCGATCAGCTTTCTGTTTTATGTCACCAAGGTGGTTGTCTTTCTATCAAGTTCATATCCACAGGAAAATAAGAAAACTATTTCTCACTCAATGAAATTGATTAGAAATGTGACTTTGTGTCAAAGCAGCAAAATTTACTTGAAAGAAAGCAGGTAAACACTTTGTGCTATAAATAAGAATAAATTCCGTATTTTTAAAAAGTTTGATTTGGAGGCTTTACACAAATAGGAATCTCTGGGTAAATTTTCTCAACAGGGACACCAATGGTGAAATAATAAGATCACGTGATGCAATGATAACAGGATTTAGAATCAGAATAATAATGACAGATACTGCTTATAAGGGCTTATGACGCCTCCCATATTATCCTGTACACTTTATGTATATTACTTCTTTTAATTTACACACACACACAATGTGTTTCACTGACCCAAACGTACTGTCAGGAGGAATTCTTTAGAGAAAAGGAATAGAAGGCCTTGGAAGTGACTGTAAGTCAGACACAGTGTTTCTCACTGTGTTTTTATGGAAAGCTGACTCCACAATTTCAGGTGAGCTATGATGTAACACCAACATTTAAAGAGAACTTGTTTCTGTCTGAAATGGTATTTTTATCTTAGATAATCTTTAATCAAGTAATAACATATACATGTATTTCGATTTATCTTCCCTTTGATTCTCTTTATCTAGTTTATTTCTTTTTTTAAAATTTATTTATTTTTGGCTGCATTGGGTCTTCGTTGCTGTGCGCGGGCTTTCTCTAGTTGCAGCGAGCGGGAGGCTACTCTTCGTTGTGGTGCACAGGCTTCTCATTGTGGTGGCTTCTCGTGTTGTGGAGCACGGGTTCTAGGCGCGCAGGCTTCAGTAGTTGTAGCACGCAGGCTCAGTCGTTGTGGCTCGTGGGCTCTAGAGCGCAGGCTCAGTAGTTGTGACGCACGGGCTTAGTTGCTCTGCGGAATGTGGGATCTTCCTGGACCAGGGCTTGAACCCGTGTCCCCTGCATTGGCAGGCAGATTATTCTTAACCACTGAGCCACCAGGGAAGCCCTCTTTATCTAATTTACTTCTTTTTCTAATTTATTTTTAGCAGCTAAGAAGTAACTCTTTGAAATTTAAAAACAAAGATTCCAGAATTGATTATGGTGATAATAGAACCCAATGGGAAATATTATTTTAATTTCCAAAGCATAATATGTAGTTAATAAGTCATTCTTTATTAATTAGCAGTTAATTCATGACAAGGTTTATGCTAAACATGACTCCTTATTATATTGTCCATGAAGAAATGTTAAGAGTGCTACCCCTCACTGTCCCTATAGTCATTGTGAGATCTCAGACAAAGCAATTAGATAAAAAGTATTTTTCCCATTTTACTCAGAAGACGAAGACACAGAGATTTTAAGTTATTTAAATTACTTAAAAGTAACAAGTATTGCTGTGGATGAATGTTTATGTCCCTTTCCTACTCCCCAAATTCATATGATAAAACCTAATCCCAAATGTGATAGTATAGTCGTCCCTGGGCATCTGCGGGGATTGGTTCCAGAATCGCTGCAAATACCAAACTCCATGGATTCTCAAGTTTCTTACATAAAATGGCACAGTATTTGCATGTAACCTGCACACATCCTCTCATGTACTTTAAATCATCTCTAGATTACTTATAACACCTAATACAGTGTAAATGATATGTAAATAATGGCAGCATGTGACAAATTCAAATTCTGATTTCTGGAACTTTCTGAACTTTATTTTTTTGAATATGTTTTGATCTGTAGTTGGTTGAATCTGAGAATGTAGAACCCACAGATATGGAGGGCCAACTGTATTTGGAGATTGGGGCCTTTGGGAGGTAATTCCATCATGAGGGTGGAGCCCTCATGATGGAATTAGTGCCCTTATAAAAAGATACAGGAAAGAGCTTGCCTTTTCTCTGTTTCTGCCCTGTGATGGTATATCAAGAAGATAGCCATCTGTAAATAAGGAATAAGGCTCTAAACAGACCCCAACCATGCCGGCAGCCTTATCTCGAACTCCCAGCCTTCAGAACTGTGCAAAATACATTTCTGTTAAGTCACTCGGTCGATGGTATTTTTGTTGTGGTAGCCTAAGCAGACTAAGACAATTATAAAGCCTTCAAGTACTTGTTAAATGTTATCCTGTCATTATATTTAATCTTATATTTTCTCCTTTGGCTCAGAGGTGTAGAATTGCATTGTTATTAGTCATTAAACACCTCATTATATTGCTGTATGAGCGTATAAAACTCTTTGTACCTTTACCCTTTTTCCTCATGGTTAATATCATATTTAAGCCATTTTCTCCATAATGGCTATTGCTCAGGAAAACTCTAAAACATGCAAGTGACAAAGTAGAGAGTTGTTTTAATAAGATAGGAAGGCTCTGTTAAACAAAAGTAGCAAAAAATGAACAAGTAATCAAATCAGTAGGCTGACATTGTGACATCTGGTCTCATATTTTTAACGCTTGGCTCAGAGGGCTGTTTCGTGGGAGATCATCACTGTTAGTTCAAAGTGTGAGAATTGAATCTTACTGAATAAAAGTGTTAGAACTGTTGAAATTGTATTAATATGTGCTTTTCATCTTAGCTAAGCCATCTTAATCACAGATTACGAAAATATAGAAAAATCACAGGACTGCAGTCTGTGTTTCTGCGACCTCTGCAAGTTCAACAGAGCTGTGGTAGAAATATAATGTAATACCTCCCCTTCAGTTAAACCTTGAGTTTTATGGGTGCTGTAATGCCTGATGCAGCCAAAATAACTTGAGCAAAATGAACACAGTAAAGAAAGGACATTTTCACAGAAGGAGTCTACTTTGGCCAAAGTATGTCAGGCTAGGGCTCTTCAAAGAGATGACTTTTAAACAAAGTCCTAAATGAGAAGAAAGAAACATCTACAATAACATTGGAGAGAAATTGTTCTCTCAGCATAGGAACAAGTGAGTGAGTATGGGTATACAGGGTGCTCAAGGGATAGAAATACAATTTCAGTGGATGGAGCTCAATGAATAAGACGGAGAATGGAAAGAGACAAGGTCATAAAGGTAGACGGGGGCCGAATCCCACAGGACCTTGAAAGTCAGGGTAAGGAATGGGGTTTTTAATCTAATAGCTATGGATGCCATTGGAAAGAAATGACGTGGTTTGATTTCAGTTTGGAGACATTATTCTGTTGCTAATAGAAGGATGTTGAGGCATGAGTAGAAACAAAGAGATCAGCGAGGCTGCTAACATGCAGTCCAGGGAAGGACTGGAAGAGGTTCTTAGTGGGAGGCTACTGGATTTTACACATATTTTGCCCCTGATGAACTAGAAGTTGAGTATGAGGCCTTGAGAGGAATCCAGGATGAATCCTATGGTCCAGCCAGAGCTACTCAGTTGATGCTGAGACTATTTGCTTGTCTAGGGAAGAGTGAAAGGAGAACATTTACTATTTACAAAGCAAGGACTGGACCTTACAGATGCACTGGATTATCACTGCCTTGAATTCAATTGCTGCCTGGTAAATATTTATTTATATTCTTTACCAAAACTTCTACAGTTTATATAAAATACAAACATAGATATGTCCATTATTTGGACTGCTTGTAACAGAGTAAGTAGCAAATTTATGTATTAATGTATATGTATATAACCTTTCCAAAGACATCTCAGAACACAAAACTAACCGAAAATGGAAATATAATCCTATTTAGAAACTCTAAATAAATTTTAATGATCGTATAAATTAGAGACTGGCTTACTGATGACAGAAAAAGAGGTGAGGGGTAATTCTTGTGTTCAAAAACAGAGAAAGTTGGCCTAATGAAATGATATTGGACAGATTCTTTCAATTTACTGAGAATAAAAAATACAAGTTAGAACATTAGGAGTAAAATGACCTGATGTGTATCAAAGATATGGACAGGGAGAAAAACAGACACATAGAAAAGAAGTATGATGAGTACTACAGGAGGAATAATTCAAGAGTTTTAGTGTTGTATAATTCTAAGGACTATATGACAGTTTTTTTTGTCATGATGCATAATAAAAATTGAATTAGAAATGGAAGTCAACCTTTAATTAATTTTGATTACAATCTTACTATTATGTAAGTTCTTGTCCTTGTAAAACAAAAAATTGTCACTGGTAGTCAATATGGAAAGTCCACTGAGTAGATCAAAGAAAGGGAACACTTCTAGAAGTAATAAACACTAAAGAAAAGAATGTTAATGCATTCAATAAGATGCAATAAGATGCATACGGAAGACTGGGAACAGTCAAGAATGGCACACAATTGTAAACATCCACCTTTCAAGGAGAGAACAAATACATGATTGATCAAATCACCAGATCTATTTTCTACTTCTCATGTATGCTTTGATCATCCACAAAAGAGAGGAAGAAAGAGAAAGAGAGAGAGAAGGAAAGAAAGAAAGAAAAGAGGAGAACAGAATTAGAATTGGCACCACCATGTGGTAGAGTGAGTTGAACTGAATTGAATTGAGCTGCTTTGAATTGAACTGCATTGAATACAATTAAATCAGGGGATTGGTACTGATTGTGAAGAGCTGGCTGTGTGGGAGAGTGGCTGAGTGATTAGCCAGGAGCTTTACACTAAAGCTGACTGTGTCAGACTGCTGCAGAGTGAGTGGAAAAATAAAATGAGGGTTTCCTGAACAGGAACTGGATATTAAGACAGTAAAGTATAAACGTTAGAATTGAAGAATAAAAAGCTATTCAGAGAAAAGAAATTTGCTACAAATAGATGCCAGAAATAAAAGCAAATGGAGACAAAAAGAAACACAGGAATGAAAAATACTGCAATAGAAATCTACTGAAAGACATATATATATATATATATATATAATGTATCTATATCTATAATTATTTGATTTTTTATTTGGCTGCGCCATTTGGCTTGTGGTATCTTAGTTCCCTGACCAGGGATTGACCCCAGACCCACGGCAGTGAAAACACCAAGTCCTAACCACTGGACCACCAGGGAACTGATTTTATTCTTTTCTAATTCTTGGGTATTACCAAGTTTAACTTCCAAGAGCTCTTCTTTCTTCTCAGTTGAGTGCAATGTACAAATCCTCATCCCCAATCAGATGAGCCACTAAAGAAGGAATCATCCATTGATGGCTCTTGAGTAATGGCAGAGATCTCTGAATGACTGAATTGAGGTTGACAATGTCCTGTGTCAGTTGCTCACAGCTGCATATTCATTATCTTCCTAAACATGGAAAATCATAACCTATGCAATGGGACATTTAGCTGTTTCATGGGTGTCAACCGGGAGCAAACCATAGATAGTCCTAGAGGTCCATTTTGAATAAGAATATTGATAAACAACAAGGTCTTACTGTATAGCACAGGGAACTATATTCAATATCCTGTGACAAACCATAATGGAAGAGAATATGAAAAAGAATACATATATATGTAAAACTGAGTCACTTTGCTGTACAGAAGAAATTAACACATTTCATTGTAAATCAACTATTCTTCAATGCAATTTACAAAAAAAAAAATATTGTTAGAGTCTTCATTCTAAAACCATCAAAGCATGACACATTATCTTCATCAAGTAAGCCCTACTGCCTCACCGAAATGACTCCTTGAAATGGGTAATTATCTGTTCTTATGCTTTTAAAAATACCATATTTTGTGACGATATAAATCTGCCTCATGGTTCTGTGTAACTTGCAAACTATGAAACACCTAACCAAGAAGTCCTCTGCAGTCCCACGCTGGGGCAGCCTGTACCAGTCTGAGGGACCTGATGGGATGCACCTTGTCCCAACTCTGTTTCCAGTGACTTTTGACTGGTGACTTGAAATCAGCCGTGGTAGGAGCATTTACACCTCAGAAATCACCGACGGTCACAAATCGAAGCTCCCTGCAACCTCAGAGCCCAATCCTTAAACATTTACCAGCACACCACTGTCAAATGAATTCGAGGGTAATGAAGCCAGCAAACAAAAGTGCTATCCACACAAAGAATGCGTCTGTCCTTCTACTTTGTACTCTCCTTGTTTACCACAGTGTGTTGGTAATGGACATTTGTAATAGCATTAGAGAAATATAGATTTAAGTGCCAACTCCATCATTTAATAGCTCTGTGACCTTGGACACATTAAATACCTTCTCTAAGCCACCATTTCCACACTTTCTGTGTCTTATAGGATTGTAGAGAGAGAGATAGGAAGTAATGTGGTAAAATGTTTAAATCAATCCCTGGCATATAGTAACTGATACTGAGTAGCAGCAGAATAATATATTGTATGCTCATTAATTACTGCCTTAGTTTTTCAATATCTTTTTGACTCTTTGCTTCTCTCTCTCAACTCCTTCATAGTATCTATCAGGACTTGGTTGTATGTTTGATTCTATTAGCTTTAGCACTCAGCTAGGCTTATTTCTTCTGGCTAGATCACAAACTTTTCCTGGTAGATTATCCATCACCCACTTGCTATATGTGCCATCTCTATGCATTTCTATCAGATCCTGTCACTTAGGGTACAAAATGAGTACAGTGTTAAGGTGATATATTTATAATAAATTTTCACTTATAAATCATGATTTAAATAAACATGTACTGTGATTACCAGAAGACCCCCAAAATGATGATGATGTTGATTTTATACCATTTCAGTTTATAAAAGGTTTCATAGAAATGCTCTATTTTCAGATAGCAGGGGAAACCTGTGTATAATTTTTTTTCCCTGGGAGACCTCCTTAGCTTTGTATGACTTTTATCACATCCCATGTGTCTATCAGTTCTCTACTGATGTGTCTTGATAGAACTCAGAATGAATTTGGAACAAATAAGTCTGGGAAATAGAATTTTTACCAGGGGGGGAGGAGGAGGAGGAGCTGGCAGGTCAGGGAAGTTACACAAAGTAAGTGAAAATGGGTACTGTGTGCCAATAGATAGTATCTAGCTCAGTTTGATTCCTGGCCCATTCAGAAGCTATCAAATATCGAAGTAACATTATCTTTTATGACTCCGTTTGCTTTGTTTTTTCATTCTGTATTTCACATCCCCACTCATACCTAACACTGATAACACAAAACCAATTATAAACCAATTTAACTTAGGAACATAGATGTGAATGACATTGAATAAAACATTAGCAAACAAAATCCAACAAGGTATTAAAAGCTATTATATTCTTACCAAGGTAGGTTTATCTAAGAATATAAATATGATTCAATGACCGGTAGTCTTGTGAATGGATTTGATTGAAAGAGAAAAACCCTTCGCTATTAGATGGCAAAGAACATGTTGGACAAATTCAATATTCCCATTACTTTCTTTATAATATAGCAAGGATTTTGCTTTTTAATATAATATAAAGCATTTATCCTTGCCAAGTTGTGTGGACCAGGGTATTTTCAGACTCTTCCCACAGTGCTGAGTCCAGACTCCACTTGCTTCCATGTATTACCTGTCAGCTGATGCCCGTCAGTTCAGTCTCATTCCATCAGAGATGCTCTCCAAAGATGCAAATTCCAATCAGAAGGGGTCAATATATTTATCCCTCTATCCCTCTTTTGCTAAGGAAGCTCCTTGGCCCTGTGTGTCAGTTTGTCTATTCTCCTGAGCTAGACAGATCTGGTGGGTCTAAATCCCACCAAGACCCCAAAACCTGAGTTGCTCATGCTCACATAACCTTCAACTGCTTCCGTACGTACGTCTGCACTGTAGAATCCCTCCACTTGTCACTGGGAGGGAGATAAGATGGGAGAGGTCAGCTGAAAACCACCACCATTGCAACCTAGGTGGACTCTTCTGGGTCTAACTATTCTTGGAGGGATATATGAAAGATAGTTATCCAGGCAAACTCATGGAGAGTATGTGGCCTTAGCTCTAAACGTAGGGTCAAGGGCTATATAGTTTGGCACTTTTTGTTAGCCTCTGCAGTGAGTGCTGACAGTAATGTACGTTAGCTGCCTCCGTGACTCAGCTTGTGATGTGCCACAGTAGGGTAACTGCTCTGTCTGTGTGGGGGCAGCTGCTTCTGGGAGGCAGGAGAGGAGAGGAGACACAGCATCAAAACAACCCGAACCTAACAGTTCCCCTCTTCCCAGAAAGTTCTGAGCTGTGAACAGAAGCAGAGAAAAGAGAGGAGCCTTTTCGAAGGTATTGTTTTTGCTTTTTGCTTTTTTTGAATAAAATACTAGTACACCCTGTTTTAGAACATCTGGGAAGATACTTTAAATCTAAAAGAAAATGATGATGTTTGATATAAAAGTACATATTATAAGTATGAAGAAATATTGATAATATTTTAGACTGAAAAATCACAAAATAAACACAAAAGTCATAGAGATAATTAAAATTTTAAAATAGGCAAACTTATTTATATGTTAATCATTCTGTTTTTTAGGAGTTTGAGATTTTAAAAGATATTTAAATTCTCTTTAAAATTTTTGAAGAATATTTTAAATTTTTTAAAGAATAAAATATGTATTTAAATATGAAAAAAATGAACAAAAATTACCTATTTCTAATGTAAGAGAATTGAGAAAATAAAATATTCTTTTCTTAAAAAGCAAATAATTCCATGAGGCAGAGAAGAATATGCTTTGAGCTACAAGTCAAAGCCTTTTTTTGTCACAACTCAAGAGGGACATCAACTAAGTTCCAAACTAAGAGAATTGGTTTTTGTCTCTAAATTGAAAAGTATGAGTTACAATAATTTTTTCAATTTCTCTGGCTCTAGCATTCTCTAAATCACATTAACCTCTGTATTTCTACTCAGAACTACTTTCTATTTTATTTTCTAACAGCAAAAGTCAATATTAATGCAACATAAGTATATTGTACGTACAATGGTACCTAGAACAGGAAAAATAGTCATGTGCCAGGAAAGCATATACAGACTCATATAAAATATTTTTAATTGAAGGATTCTAATAGATGACAGCAAACATATTTTGATTCATTTAAAAACATAGTTTAAAATCAATCATAAAAATTTAAAAGAGTTAAAATATTGGACACTTATGGAAAAATACATTAGTTTATAATCCTGCAAAGAACTTCAATACTGTAACCTGTGAGTTCTTTAATTTTGGAATGCATCTATTCCTTGGTAAGGCTGACCTATAAATTGTCAGAGTACCTGACTCTAATGATTTCTTACTACAACTCTAACTAGATTTTGTAAATTCCAAAGAGGGAAATTCTTATTTTCTATATATCAAGAGGAGATATTTAAATAGTAGCAGGATATTTAGGTAATTATACACTCAAATATCACTCATCCTAAGACTGTTTAAAATTGTATACCTGTTTATGTAAAATACTCTTCAATTACTTATATATTCCCCAAATAGCTATAGGAGTCACTGCTTAATATTGCAATCAGGGGGCCATCCTGTCAGTAAACAGAAGGAATCAGGTACTGTAATAGAGAGAATTTAATATGAAGAATTGTTAACTAGGAATAGAGTTGTTAACCAGGTTATTGAAGAAGCACAAGAGAACACTAAGGTATCAGAGGGATAACAACTGCAGGAAGTAATGAGCTGGGATGCAGGAAACAAGAAAAGAGCTTGGATGTTTCAGAAATTTAGAGGAGGGGTCCGATGGAGCCCACACTCAAGGGGAGAGGAATTAAGCTCCCACTCCTGGTGGGAGAAATAATTTGTGGACATATGTTAAAACCACCAGAGTATTTAAAAAATATTTCAGGGGAGATGCCTTGTCATGCTATGTTATGCAAATATCCTTTTCTCCTTAAAATTTCACCTACTAATTTTAGGGTTCATCATAATCTTGCCTGTGGCAATTATTACTGTGGTATTCTAATGGTGATTTTCGGTCTTCATTTCTTCTACGTGTTTTATTTGGAAGTCTTTCATAAGGAAGTTTGTTCATTCTCCCTCTATTTTTTAATGTATTCAATCATTTATTTATGTTATTTATTTATGTTTATCAAAATATTTCATTGTATTCCTTAGATCACAATATAATACTATCACTATTTGTTGTTCAAATTGTTCTAGCTTTGATTATTGGGAGCTTTTTCAGGCTAGTTCTTTGTCCTGTGACATGAGCCCATGACCTCCCACCCCCCTTTTTAAATTTCGTTACTTTTTGGAACTACAAGATACTCAAGGCTCATATTTTATTTTTTCTGCCCAAATCCAAGAATCAGCCATTTCTTCAGGGATCCTTGGCTCCTTCTATTGAATAATTGGCATTTAGAAACTTAGGTATGAGCTCTATGTGTGCTCATACAAAAAAATGAATTTTATTTTATATCATTTTGAAATAAATATTTATGTTTATGATTTCAGATATTTACTATGAAAAGTAAGGAAAATAGATAACATTATAAAAAAGTAATAAAAGTATGCCATATACCATCATCCTGTGATAATCACTATCAATTTCTTCATAGACTTTCCTTTTTCTATACATATTTTTTGTAATGGGATATGATTATGATTTCAGTTTAATTTCTGCTTAAATAGTTCTTAATAATTATTATTTATTATTAAACATTTTTTTGAGGATTTGAACCTACATCATGATTCATTCTATTTCTGAACTTCTGTGCAAGGGATGGGCTGAAATCAATTAATGCACATTCAATGACCAAAATAAAAGGAGACTAATACAAGGGGCGTGTTCTTAATTTAGATGAAAATAGATAGTTATATAGATTCTTATCTGAGTAGATAAATTTGAAACTAAAATATGCAGTATAAGACTTTTGGAGCATAGTATTATATTATTTAAAAGGTCTGATCACAGCCAAGAGAAGAAAAATAGAAGATTTGCCAGCTATTCCTAGCTTAATATATCTATCTGTGCTTTGTAATTTCTTATCTATTTAAACTTTATAGTTAACTTTCTTTTTTTATGGTACATAATATTTTCCTTTTTAATAATAAAGGAGTTCAAAGTGACACAAGCTGCAAAATAGGATTACTTATGTAGTCCCAATTTAAATTTAATGTACATATTCACTTAATTTTTAGAATTTTAAAACCAAGAAATAAAAATTTACTCTAGTGTTGGCTTCAGTTTGTTTAAGAGGAAATGAACAGAAGGATGATTAATAGATTAAAAGAGTGCCTTAATATTAAGAGAAATGGAATGAATAAAACCCACTGCACTCTATCTTTTCAGGAACAAAATAGAACAAAAGAATTTGAAACAAATGAGAGGAGTAACAATAGGAAAAGAAAAAGGAAACAATTCTTATACCACATTGGTGATGTGCAGAGGCATAATTAAATGTTAAGTTCAGCTTGGTTCATGTGTTTCATAACTGCTGAAGAAATGCCTAAGTCAAGCAGTATCTCTATTGTCAAGGTCAATAAGAATTTGGACTTTTTTCCTACTTGTGCTTTCTGTATTGTCAGTAGTTCATACTCAATATTTTTTTTTCCAAAATCATTCATTAAAATAAACAATTAAATAACCACCCTTACTTAAATAAATCCAAAAATAATCAAACAAACAAAACAAATCTTCAGATAAACCTGAAAATGAACAAAACAAAAAGAACTTTAACTTTTTCATTGAATCACATGAAGCCATGCTATCTGAATGTTTCATAAGTGTATCTAGGTGGTACCATTTCAGCTCCTGGGGGAAAAAAGTCATCACAAAAGAATGATATTATATAGATAAATATGAAAAAATCAACACAAATGTATTAATTTTCTACTGCTGCACAGCAAATTACCACAATCTTACCAGCTTGAAACAACACACAGTTATTATCTCTCAGTTTCTGTGGTCAAGAGTTCTGATCTGACTTAGCTGGGTCCTCAGCAAGGCAGCACTGAAGTGTCTGCCAGGGTTCAGTTCGCATCACAGAGTAAATAAGAATTTACTTGCAATAGATCCACTCCTAAACTCACTCTGGTTTTTGATGGAATTCATTTCCTTGCAGGAGTGAAACTCAGGGACCCAGTTTATGTCTGGCTCTCACCTGGAGGCCTCTCTCACTTATACAGGCCACCTGCAGTTCCTTCCACAAGGCCATTTTATAAGCTCTCTCACAATATGGGGACTTGCTTATCCAAGTTCAGCAAGGGGTGAAGAGAGAAGTCAGCTAGCAAGACTCAGCCTTACAATATAAGTGCTGTGATCATGGGGGAGATATTGAATTACCTTTTATTTTCTTTCATTCAGAGGCAAGTCGAGGGTCCCTCCAACACTCAGTGGGGGAAATTATGTGAATATCACAAGGTGGGGATCAAGCGGGGTCATATTAGAGTCTGTTTTCTGCAGTCTGACCCTTGCCCCCTATGAGTCATGTCCCTCCTGCATGCAAAATACATTTACCTCATCCTAAGTGTCCCAAAGAAGTCATGTTATTAAAGCATCAGCTCAAAAAATAGAGTACCAGCGAAGTCTAAAATCTCATCATATAAATAAGGTCCCAGTGCTGATTATTATCCTGTATGGAACTATTTAAGTAGCTCCTGGGAATACCCATGGATTTGTCAAACTAAAGAGACAAATTATCTGCCTACTACACACCCAACATACAATGGGGGTAGAGGAACAGGTTATCAGGTTTTGATATAACACTTCAAAAAAGGGAGTTACTGATCCATAGCAGTTTTGAAATCTAGCCAAACGAATGGTGGGAGTTCCTTGGTTAGATTTAAGGCCTAGAAATAACTTCCTTAAAAAGGAAACCCTCTTTCTCCTCATGATTTTTGTTTTGTGTATAATTTAATACAACTCCACTTTCTGTGCTCTTGATTGCATTCTGGGCTTTCGGTTCCACCCTCTGGATAATCTTTCCTTTTTTATGAAAGGTAACATGTGTTTGTAGTTGATTAGTACTATCAGCCGGTTTCCTGCCAGTAGAAACTTAGGGGTCTGATAGCCTCCATTCATTTTGTATTCTCTCTGTCTCATTCAATTCAAACTTGTAGTGTTTCTACTGAAATAATCTTCTCAAGAATCTTGTGGATTTCTCACGGATTTCAGGTGGAGTCACCCCATTACATAAAATTCATATCCACGGATTCTTTGAGATCACTTCTCTACCTCCTGCTGAGATGGCTGAGGGCCCACCACCTTAAGCCTCCTTAGGGTCCTATGGTTTGATGGAGAGGATCTGTGAGGCACACCCTTAATCTCTGAAAGAGACCTTTGTAAGACTGAGTACCCTGAGCTTTTCATTTTTCTGAGGTCTTAGGAAAGGGTTTTACAGTCACATCCTTGGCATTTTCTCTAGAGTGTGCTATCCTCACAATACATCTCCTATTTTCCGTCTTTTGCCATCTGGAGAGATTGAGAATTTTCAAAATTATCAAAATTAGCAAGCCATGGCTCCTTTTTTAAGTTCTTCACTCAATTAATTATTATCCTCTCATATTTTACAAGCAACAAGAAAGAAAAAAAAAAAAGACAGATGGCACCTTCAACACTTACTGTGGAAATCTCCTCAGATATATTACCAAGTTCACATTTTGCTAATCTCATTTTATTCCTCCACTTTTCTTTGTGCTGGAATAACTCAAAGTAGTCATTATGCCATTTTGTCTGTCAAATACTTAACATATACATCTTTTATTGACTCAGATGCTTAAAAAATAGCCTCCATGCCATCCATTATCACAGACTACAAAATTTATTTTTTTCCTTTCTCCATATTCATTTTATTTTAGAAAACTAAGCTATTGGCACCATTCACAGAATAGAATGGAGTAAAGGTTTTTTTGTTTGTTTTAGTAAAATATTCTAGTTTTTTATTGACATATAACATTGACATGTAATTAACATAATATCATGTAAGTTTAAGATGTACAATGTGTTGATTTGATACATTTATATATTGCAGTATGCAATATATTACCCTCAAACTAACACCTCTATCACGTCACATAATTATTATTCGTGGTGGGAACAATTAAGATATAGACTTTTAGCAACTTTGGTGTTTATGATACAGTAATGTCTGTAATTGCTATGTTGTGCATTAGATCTACATAATTTATTTATCTACTGATTGCAAGTTTGTACCGTTAAACAACATCTTGCCTTATTTCCTCTATACCTCAGCCTCTGGTAACCACCATTCTACTCAGTTTTTATAAGTCCGACTTTTTTTGGATTCTACATATAATATCATGCAGTATTTGAAACTACAAACTTTTTATATTGATTCTTCCTCCTCTAAAAACTGTACTAACAGTGTTCCCTGATGGTTAAGAAAGCATAAATAATAAGATCTCTACTACTAGGTTTAGCTCAAATCTGAGCTTTAAAATATTCTTTGTGTTGAAGAATATATGATTGCTTCAGTGGATTTTTTTTTTTTTTTTTGCTATTTATAGCAAAAAACAAGTCTTTTATTTAAAAATGGCCACAAATGACTGAAAAATTTTTACTACGGGAAACCTTTAAGAAAAACAATGCTTTCTTTTAAACTTTCCAAATGTCTGCTCTTTATTCTGTGGTGTGTGTGTATATGTGTGTGCATGTGTATGTGTGTGTATGTTTGTGTCAGTGTTGTGAATACTTGCACACAGTTTCATTTGCAATTCTGCCTCCTTGAAGACCTACAGTGTTTCTCCATCTTTTCTGAATTTTGCACAACTACTCTGGGAGCTCATCAAATCTGCAACATTTTACTACTCTAATTTACCCTTGGATTCTTCTCTGTCCCAACCTAAAGTGTGCCCGGGCCACAGTCTGCACTTATGTTGTCAATCTAATTAACTCAAGCAGGATAACACACACACACACACACACACACACACACAATCTACTTTTTTTTTTTCAAATTTCTCATTGCAATGTATTATAATTAAAGGAATACCAACATGCTTTAGTAATCACTGAATATTCTCAAGTTTACCAAGTATTCAAAATATATCTAATTTCCCTCATCTTTATAATACGACATCCCACCCCAACCCCATCCCTACAAAATCAACAGGTAAAACCTCTAGAATCATTCTAATTCTTTCCTCTCTGTGCTGAATGAAATCAAATCTTCACAGTTTTCCAAAATATGTAAATACCTTTCATATTAGATTATCTACTACTCTCATATTACTGTATCCTTGTTATTTGTAAAATGAGAATAAAAATAGTAATAATTGTCACAAAAGATTGAACGTGTTGTCAATGAAATAATGTAAGTAAAATGCTTAGGTGAGTGTTTGACATAAACAGGTGTTACATAATAATGGCAGTTATTACTATTAGCTGAATCCTCACTGAATCCTCAATTCCTGTCCTTATCTCTAGGCCAGTTGCATTTCATTCCTGTTTAAAACAGTGGGTTAATCTAGCAGAAGTCTGCTATTCACTGGGGAACACAGAGAATAGGAAAACACATTCAAGACAAATTACCCCTACATCTAAACACAGGCATTTAGGCTGGATTATTCTTAATAGACACAATAAGCACAGTCAAACACAGTCTTATTTCTGTTCACCATCATGGCCCTAGGGGAACATCTGGCTTCTGAATAGGATAGCTTTCCTCTGTGACACTGACATTTCTGGCTTATTAGAATTCATTTCAGTTACAAATATGCTGAATATTAAACACAATAGGCTGTGACTTTGGGGATCATTGAAATTAAAATGAGTTAAATATGATATCAAGCCCAAAAATATTAGAAATAAAAAGAATATTATTTTTACATGGCAATGTTTTAGGGTATTTCTGCACAATTCAGAAGCAGAATATGTTTTAACAGAAGGAAAGGCTGCCCTCTAGTGTTTTAATTGAAGATGAACAGTTAGATAAACAACTCTATCTCACTTGTATTATGGATACTAGGTACTTAACTGAAAATTATTTTATAGAGAGTATAGATTAAAACAAAAATAAAGTAAGAAGGCTATTAGTATAAGAGAACAGGCCACGTGAATCTGTTTATTATTCATTTTTCTAAACTTTAAAGCCTAGAAAAGGGTTGGATCAAAGTTTAGACTCAGTTATGATAACGGCCTCTTCTGATACGTAATAAAGCACAGCCCCTGTTTCTGTAAAATCTGCCTCAAGCATGGGATTGCTACATATTTATAAACAATATTACAGATGTCAATGTAAAAAAATTACATAGACGCAACAAACATTTTTATTACAAAACCATTGATTGTGTACTACATTTCCCTTAAATTGATTGCTTTCATATTCTTGAGTGATAACTTTACCCTTATTGGATCAAAAATAATGTAAATTGCTTTTTAAAAAATCTTAAAAAAATTTTCACTAAATATGGTCAGCATTTTTATGTCCTGTTTTATTAGAACGAAGGCTAAGATACTGTATTGTCAATTTTCCACCTAAGCTGAATGTGTTTCTCCACAGTTTACTCAAGAGGGATTTACAGAAGAGATGCTGTGAGACTACCCTCCCCGATGCCCTTCATAGCACCAGGCCTGAAGTGTCTGTATACATAAAAAGACGAGCAGCAAAATGCAAATCATTGGCTACATGATTCTTTAGCCCTACATGATCCCCTATCATGGGCTGAATCATGTCTCCTGCTCCCCAAACCCATATCCTGAACACCTGGTACCTCAGAATGTGACTACATTTGGAAATAGGGCCTTTAAAGAAGTAATTAAGGTTAAATGAAATCTTTGGGGGTGGGCCTTAATTCAGGACTTAATTTAGGACTGGTGTCCTAAAAAAAAGAGGAAATTAGGATACAGGCACACATGGAGGGAAAGTCATATGAAGACACAGGGAGAAGGAGGCCATGTACAAGTCAAGGAGGGAGACCTCAGAATAAACCAACCCTGCTGATATCTTGATCTCAGGCTTCCAGCCTCCAGAACTGTGCAGAAATAAATTTCCATTAAGCCACCCAATCTATGGTACTTTGTTATGGCAGCCCGAGCAGACTAATACATCCCCTGAGCTGTTTTCCTCTGTATAGTGTAGAGATTTGAAATTCATTTTTTCAGAAAACAGTACTTTCACATCAGTTTTGAGCTCCAGTAAAGGAAACTTAAACATAAAATGGTGATAAATAGTATAAACTTGCCCATAATAGATGATCAATAAATATTAGCAATGATTTGTATTAGCTGGGCCCATGGCTATGCTTTCTCCACATGATGGTGTCCACTCTATATCCTTTTTCTCCTCCTTTTGCCCAGGACAGACACACTGCTTCCTCCCTCCCAACAAAACAACTGGTCCACCTGGCAGCAGAGGACCAAGAGGAGAGGAAGTCCTCATCTTAAGCTATAGTCATCTAGAGTTACACACAGTTCTCACAGTAGAGCTCAGCGTGCAGATGTTAGAACCCACATCTTACCTGAACATCTTACCCTGGCACATCACGGTGCCAGGGGAACTAGGTAGAACTAAACCAAACCAGCCAAGACCATGTTCTTCAGTCATTCAACATTTAAAAATAACATTCTGATTAAAATGATTGTAATTTGTAGAATCTTTCACTCAATTTTGATTGTAAAACACAGGGATGTCTCAAATAAATTGCGACATCTGATCAACTTTCCCAAGTTAATATTTTAAAACACATTCTGTTGTACTATATAGAAAGCAAAATAGAAGGATGTAATATTCATTTATTCATTCATTCTTCTGTTCATTTATCATTTTTTCAATAAAGAATTATTGAGCACCTATTTTCTGCCTCACACTGACACACAAATATGGGTAAGGTATTATATTTGATTAGTCTTAGAGAGAAGAAAAAGAAGTAGTACCTGGTCAGGCAACTCTTTCCTGAAAAATGTGTTTGTATTTTTTCCTGTGTGTACGTGTGTTTGTGTGTATGTTTTTTTTCCCTAGAGTTGCTGTAACTATAATGAGTTGACATGTGTGAAATACTTAGAAAAGTATCTCGCAGAAATTAAGTGCTCAATAAACTGGGAAAGTGACATAATCTGTATAAACCCCAGCTTCTGCAACCGTAAAATGAGACAAAAAAATATCCACCTCTTAGAGTTGTTGTCAGTTTTGAATGAGATAATGCATATAAATAAGGATATAGACAGATAGATAGATAGATAATAGAGTAGTTAATACTAAACCAAATAAATGCATATATTGTGAGCACAGGATGATTTACTCAAGTTCTGTTAACATTAACAAATTATTCGTTTTATTTTCTGTGTTAGTGATAAACTCTGAAACTCAAAGTTACTTTAAATATAAATATCACTGATTTCTCAAGCTTTCTTATTCTCCTATGAGATGATACCAGTATCAATGCTCCAGACAAAGGGAAACTTTGAAAAAAATGTTTAATAGTGGTAAAATGCTATTTTGACAGGAGAGTTTTTTTTTCTTTCTTGAGGTCATCAGTTTAAATGCTCATTTGACAGGTTTATTACCTTATTTTTTTATGTCTTTTGTCAATACTACACTTTCTTGATTGGTCTAGCATTACTAGTCTTACCACAAGTAAGTCATGAAGCCAGGTAATATGGTTCCCGAACTTTATTCTTTTTTTTGAAAGAATTATTTAGTCTGTTCTAGGTCCCCTGAAAAAAATTTTTCGTAACCTAATACTTCCTAAAAATAACTTTTAAAATGGTCTCAATTGGAGATTTGCTCATGGTTGTTCTGGATTTCCGATGAGAACCGGGCTCTCAGCAGCTTATCAACAATATCCAGCTCATGGATTCTGGTTAGTTTATTTCCCAAATTCCAACTCTGACTCTGAAGGAAAAGACTAGCATTCAACCCAGGGGGAAGCTAATAGCATAACTTTCGTTAGCTAACATATTTATCTCTAATTTCTCCCTGGAAACTTGTCTTGAAAAGAATTTTGGTACTGCATCTGGCATTGGGCAAGAGAACTGGTGTACTGGAAGGACTGCGGTGACTCAGGAGCAGTGACTACACAGCTGCTGCATAACTCACAGCACCGACCGCCCTGCTTATTTAACTTCCCATGAATCTTTACAGATACGCTGTTTACCAGACAAAAATGGAATAGATGCTCTAATAAAGTGCTTGATTTGTGAATTTTTATATTAATTTTGTATGACATTAGTCACTTTAGAGATACTGTAATAATGTAAACGTCTTATTTGAAACAATGAAGTTACATGAAATCAGAAATATCTTGCCAAATTCAACACATATGGTAACTATACCTAGGAATGTTAATTTTTAAATGAAGGTTATTTTTTGTACATCTGTGTTTGGTTGACAATGTTCTGCTTTCCCGTGTTCTAGTTAATGGACATACAGTATTAAGATTTTTCCATATATCTCTACATGATTATAAGCTATGCAAAAGTGGCAGATAATCACTGTAATGTTGAAATTTTTTAATTAATAAAATTAATATGGTCCTTGTAGAACTAAAAAAATACAAAACATTAGGAAATTAACATAATTCCAAATCCCATATATATTAAAGCATGTTGTATAACCTAAATCATTAAATATTTTTAAAAAGTGATATGAATGATTAGTCAGTTTTCCATGGTACCTATGTAATACAATTTATTTAAGATATTTTGAATGTTTAGATAGCTTTCAAAGCTTATTGAACATTGCATGTTATTTTACAAGTTTATAATAATTGTTTTTTGACATATTTGAGTTTATATCTATTATCTCTTTCATATGTTCTAATTAATCTCTCTATTCTTTCTTTTCAATTATTTTTTAAAATTTAATTTCAATGTTTTTTCTCCTACTAGTTTAGAATAATGCACAATATTTCCAGTTTGAATGGCTATCTCAGCAATTACAATACATACTTATGTAAGAAGTTCTAAAATTAATCAGTATCTTCAAAATAATACAAGGATTTTATAAGACTGAATTTATTCAACATTTTCTGACATATGCTATTGTTGCTTTGTATTTTAATTGTTTTTTCTTTTCAATTCATATATGATAAATAATTTTATTTTACCATCAATATATCTTTTGATTTATGAACACATCTACCATTTGTGTATTTTGCATATAACAGGAATCTATTATAGTTCAAATCTTCCATGTAAAAAACAATTCACCTCTGTCTGAAATAGCATCCCTTAGAATTTTCATTTTTTTAGGATATCATGATGTGAACAACTCGCAGCTTACCTAAATTTTTAAAAAAATTTTGTTTCCATTCTTGAAAGATCTTTTACTTGTCAAGAATTACACTTGGACAATCTATTTTCTTTAAAAACATTGAACATGGTATTCCATTGTCATCTGACACCCTCTGTTGTCATGAGATAAATTGTCCATTTAACTGCTGTTCCTTTGATGGCACTCAGTTTTTTCTCACTGGCTGCCTTTCAAATTTTCTCTTTGTATCAGTGTCCTGTATTTTCTCTATAATATTTCTAGATGCATGTTTATTTCATTTATCCTAATTATGATTCATTGAGATTTAAAAATCTGTAGAGCGATATATGTCTCAGAAACATCTAATGGACTCCTCAGAATCTCTTGCCTTTTTCTACCCCTGGGGTCCATAGCAATTTTTTTAACTTCAATAACTGATATATATTTTAACTCTATGTGATCTTCACCTATGTTTGTGAACCCCATGATGCTTTGCCTTACCTATGTCATACCTTCTGCATTCTGCCTCCTGTCCCATAAAATTCCATGGCTCTATGGAATACCTTTGATTCACAGTTAATGCTCCAAAGGGGTAAATTTTGGCCAAGGAGATACAGGAAAGAATAGACTCTGATTTCTATGGAAAACTGACAGTTGCTAATTGATCCACCATAGGCAACAGTCACTCAGAATAAGAACTGAATGACTAATTTGATGGTCTAATGATAATATGGACACCACTGATTGTTGTAGGTAAAATGGTGATAATCCCTGTTATAACATGTCAATAAAACCACCGAGGCTTTAACTTATGCTTAATGGGGAGTGGGTGCAGGTAGGAGTTGAAGTACTGAGAGAAGCGGTTGTTGCAGTTGCTTGATATGAGGACAATGATGATGATAAAAATTGTGGAAAGAGCTGGCTCTGTAAATCACACTGAAATTTTTACAAAAAGATATGTTAGGCTCGGAGAAGCCAACAGGCAACTCATCGCATACTGTGAGAGGTCAGTAGGTCTTGTCTTCACTTTTAAGCAGATTCTAATAACTTGTAGTCACAGAGAAGACTACTGAAAACCTGACCTAGAATCTGGTAGGGTTGCAAAGGAGCCTAATATGATTAGCTGGTTCCAAGGAGGATTCTATTACTGGTATATATTGTAAATAATTTTTAAAAATCACATTCTGGGAAGAATTGCAGAGACTAATGTCACTATCAAAGATTTAAAGAACACATAGGGCCTCCCTCCAAAAAAAAACAGATGGAGTTTGACAGTTCACAAGGGACTGCCATAACCTTAACCTGACTTGTTGGATGTTGTCTCTTTACTGGAGCAAATCTGCAGAGCTGCTCTCATTTGGTATGCTGCCACTATCGATCTAGCACATGCATTCTCTTCAGTCACCTGTCAGCAGGGACGAGCAAACCCAGCTCACCTTTACAAGACAGTATGCATTCCGGTATTGCCCCAGGGCAATGTTTATTCTCCGGCTCTTTGTTGTAAATTAGTCTGCTGGACTCATCAGTGTCTTGCATTTCACATTGTACTTGTCCACTGTATTGATGATACTTTATTATTTGGAATTTAGTTCTGGCTAGAAGTGACAAGTTCCCTTGCAGACTCTGTTTAGACGTTTCCCAGAGAATAGGAGACGAAATCCAATGAAGGGTCAGAGCGTGTCATAACAGTGAAGAGTTGTGGAGTCCAGTGGCCTGGGTGTGCCCTCTAAGTCTAAGGGTAAGGTGATGCCCTTCACACTTACTATCTCAAAGAAAGAGTGCATGGCGGGCCACTGTGGATGTTGGAGACAGCGTGTACTGTACCTGGGAATGGTGCTCTAATCCCCTTATTCAGTTTCAGAAAACTGCTGATTTCAAGAGGGCTAGAGAATGAGAGGCAGGTCAAACAGGCTGAGGCTGAGGAGCAAGATGACCTGCCCTTGTGGGGACATAACCCAGGACATGTGATGGTAGCAGAGGTGTCTCTGGTTCATAGGGTGCTGTATGGAATCTCTGGCAAATTGCAAAACAAGAGTGTCAGAGAGGACCCTTTGGGATCTGGAGCAAGGCCATTCCTTTACTGACAGAAAACTCTCAGTTTGTAAAGCAGCTCCTGTCATACTACCAGCCCCTAGTAGATCTGTCTGACCGTAGGACACTGTAATAACCCAGTATCTTTACCTCTGAGCTTTCCTGCACAAAATGATTGTAATTAGATTTATTATGTCATAAGTTCCAGCAGGTCCGACAGTAATCCATTGTAAAATAAAAATGATACATTCAAAATTAGGCCCAAGCATGCATAAAAGACATGAGTAAATAATGAACAGGTAGCCCTTTTCTTCAACTCATAACTAAGGCCTCACAGAGTGGTCCCTAAAGTTAACTGAAAATGGAAAAAAGATCTCACTCAGGCTGGAATCAGAGATGAGTTGGCATGAAATATCGGCATCAGCCAGAGATAGATGGTTACTGCATATTCTCTCCACTCAGGTTACTCAGAGACCTGCAATGAAGGGAAATCCTCCATGTAGAATGATGTATGAAATAATTGCTTTTCTTTGCATTCCTTGGGGTACAGAGAGAATTTCAAGTTTATTCTTACAACTGTGATGTCTTTGAGGTCCCCGAGTTATATGAGATCATATTCTAGTAAGCTGTTTAACTTGGACAAACCTGAAATTCACTTTTACCTATTTTAGCAAATATTCCTCAGATAAAAAGTGGCTGAAGGACTCAACTTACTTTTTGGGATTCCAGATTTCACTAGTTCCCTAGCCTAATAATTCTTTTTCCTTTCTTACCAGCTCATCAAAATCACACTAAGATGGGACTCTTACCAAGTTTTTAATCTTCAAAACACATCCCATGAAAAGAGAAACTAGTCAAGTGTGAGAACTGATTAAGAAAAGTGGTGTCCTAAGGCAAGATTAAATAGTTTGTTAGACGGTGGATATTCACAAGAGAACTAAAAAAGAAAAGATGGTGGATTGAAAGGCGGTTTAGAAAAATTGTTCTACGGGTTGCTTATACGAGGTTCCGTGCTCTCAGAGGAGCTTACCTGTGTCGGACATCTCCAATAATTTGTATGCAAAGTATGTAATTTATAAAAAGTTGAGAATGAGTTCATCAGATTGAGTTTCTCCTTCACTATTCAGGTTTTAGCCATTAAAAAATATGTCTGTATTCATTCATTCTTTCATCTGCCTATTAGTAACTGAAATGTTTCTCATAAAGCAGTCAGATCCCAAGTCTCTTACCACTCCCCAGGGAAATAACACTGTATTTATCTAAGTGTATGCACTGGTTATTGACTTGATATGATTTATGGCTCTAGGGGACTTCTAGAGCTTCTCAAGTACAAATCTTGTATCTTTATTCATCTTTGTGTCCCTCCTTCTAGAATACAGTTGCTTCTCAGTGAATGCTTATTTCATTTAATAAATTAGCAGTCCTCTTCCTCAAAAAAGTTTCCTGTCTTAATTGTCTTGAAATGCCCCAGCTTACCTTTCCTTTGCATAAACGTGAAGGTTTGCAATTCAAATGCACACATCACATACTATTTCGAAGGAATAACATATTGTGTCATACCCCTTAAGCAAAAAAATAAACTATATCCTAAAATAAGCTTTTCAATAATTTTGTTAGTGCATGAGAAACAGAATATCAATGAGTTTTGCACAGAGAAAGGGTAGAGATTATGAGGTGCAATGACTTCTGACACTACCCAAACTTAGGCCAAGTTTCACAGATGAAGAGCACAGGTGGAAGACTGTCCTCACTTCAGACAGCTGTCAAAAGTTTGAAAATCCTCAGGCTAACCTCACTTCCGAGCAACTGGCTACATATTTGGGGGTTCCATTACCCCCTTAGATCTGATGAATTCCAAACATGACTAACGGAATCAGGAAAGCAATATACTTACAGCTATACTTTCATAACAAAAGATACAAATCAGAACCAGCCAAAGGGAGAGATGTACAGGGTGAGTTCTGGGAGGGTCCCAAAGGCAAAGCTTCGGTTGTCTCCAGAGACATGTTACCCTCTTTGCGCACTGATGTGTGACTATATGCAGAGGATTGCCCGTCAGGAAAACTGGTGTCCAGAGTTTTTACTGGGATTCAATCATGTGCTGCCCTTGTAGTTGACCTCTGGCCTCTATCCCTTCCTGGAGGTTTGAACTAAGAGCTTTAGTTTCTAGTTTCTCTGGAGGTTGGAATTGATATGGCATGTTCCAAAGCCCCGTCATAAATCATATCATTCAACTGTCCAGTAGCTATCGGAGATACTTCGATCAGGCAGAACATTTTAGGGCTTCAGAGGTCCCCTTCTAGCAGCCAAGGGTAAATGCCAGACCACTGCTCTTTGAGTGAAGTTAGTTCTCCACTATGCTGGAGCATTTATGACTTGGAGTACCACTTGGGAGGATGCTAGTAGTAGGTGTTAGAACTGTAGTTAGGTGGCAAGGAGCAGAGATTTTCAAAGAAAATAGACAATAATGGATATCTAAGCAAAGGTCAAGGACTGTGTGTTTTCATCTGGAATCAAACTTCTCCAATCCTCCTGATTACATTTTCCCTGATTATCATTGCCTCATTTGACTAGTTACCAATACTTGTACAGGACACTCTCATTAAGGAAACCTGAGCCTAACAACCTTTCACTAGAGATATCAAAGATGAAGTTGAGCTGCAGGTAAACATCTAATAACAGGGAGATAAACAACAATAATGATCTCTTCCATTATTGGAGATAAGATCAAAATGCATATTAATTGAAATTCATTGTATTAGTTTGCTGGGTCTGCTGTAACTAAGTACCACGAAAAAACTGGATGGTTGAAAAAACAGAAATTTATTTTCTCACAGTTCTGGAGACCAACAGTCTGAGCTCAAGATATCAGCAGGATTGGCTGATACTGAGGTCTCCTTGGCTTGCAGATGGCTGTCTTCACATGGGCTTCCTTCATGTGGATTCTGATTTCCTTATAAGGATACCAGTCATATTGGACTAGGGCGTACCCTCAGGACCTGATTTTAACTTAATACCTCTTGAAACACCCTATCTCAAAATACAGTCACATTCTGAGGTCCTGGGAGGTAGGACTTCAACATGTGAATTTTGGGGGAACATAATTCAGCCTATGACACCATGGATCCATTCCTGTGTCTTTACCAGTCTTACCCATGTTATCTCCATCCTTTGACTGTGAGTAGTGTTTGCAATATCAAATTATTTGAGATATCTGCAGGGTAAAATACTACGTAGTTTCACAATTATTATAAATTTATTATAATTATTTATACTCTAACAAATAATATGTGAATTACATAAGTGAATATTTGGATCTGATGTTTTGTACAATATTGATGTGGTGAGCTTTTCCATAGATAATTAAATAAATAAGAGTTATGATAATAATTTATAATTTATTTAGCAATTAACTATCAACAATTTTTTTTCAACAATTTTTTAAAATATATAAAAGTATGTTACTGAAATGCAAGTATTGGTAAAAAAAATTGTGTAGATAAATCTAAGTAAAAAAGTGTAAAAATTTATTTATTTTTTCTAATGTCACGTTTAAACAGTCACACTCCAATGTGATTATTTTTAATCTAATAAAGAAGCAAAGGGGGCTATTAAAATATCTTACCTTTGGTTATCATTTCGTATAAAGAATAAGTTATATATGCTTTTGAGATTAGTGTAATTTGTGAAATCTAGAATTCTTCCTTCCTGTGGGATATTTCATAGTTTTCTAAAAAGACTGATTCCACAAGAATGCATCATCTTGCCATGTATTGTAAGGGGGATACTATCATATGCTTTGTCTATGCTTCACTGCATCAGGTAAATGGAAGATTATTAAAGGATTTGAGACCGTTTTTTAAGGGTGAAGGTATGATTCAAGAAGGGTGCTCTCTAAGTAACTTTCAGCTAGAGTTGTAAATGAAGCAAAGAACTTTGATAAGGACTTGACCTATATGACAAAATACTTTAGCAATTTCATAAGGACAAAAGAATGGTCCTTATTAGCCCAAGAGGTGGTTCTATATAGCTATCAGAGTTCATACATTATTGGTTAACTTTAGTGGAACACTCTGACATTTTGGAGAAGGTTAAAACAACATTTTCACAGACTATGATAATATAAGAATTCTAACTCTAATAACATTTACCATTAAAATAAAAACAATTATATATGCATTTCATCTTTGGGAAAATAAGATATATCTCTGAGATACGTCCAGGAGACTTTTGCCAAAGTCATGCTGTAACATTTTGTGAAACGTGTGGATAAGTATTTACTGAAAAAAGGAAAATCTTAATTGAACCATGATTTCTAATGTTCAAACACTGTTGTCACTAATCAAAAGAAAATAACATTACATGCTATACTTGATACAATAGCATAATAGGATATGAACTTCCAAATATTTCCTTGTGTTATTTTTTGATAAAAATGCATCAACTTGAAGTATATTATAGTCAATTTCTATTGCTTATTGTAGGAAAGGTATTTTATTAGGTATTTTTCCTGTTGAGATTGATTGGAGTTGGAAAAATTGGACAGGAAAAAATTAATAATTCAAGTTACACTTCTTTGAAGTCTTTCAGGTTATTTGGGGGTAATTATAAAGTAATCATAGATGTTTCAGAAGATTACAATGGCTCTGACTGAAAACTGGATAAGGATGATGGAAGTGGGAACAGGGAGGCCTGTAAGGAGGCACTGAGGTAGTTCTCTGGTAGGAGAAGATAGTGACTTGGACAAGGATGGTAGCTGGAATGGAAAAAAGTGGATGGATTTAACATATTTTTTGGAGTTTCAGCTGATAGAACTCACTAATGAACTGGTGAAGTAAGTTGTGGTAAAGAAAAAATTAAGAATGATTACTAATTTTTTTGTCTAATTTCTAGTTCATTACGTGTTAAGTAATTATTAGGATGTCAAAATTGACAATACTGCAGGTCTGCAAAGGAGGAAACCAAAAGTTTTCCTTTGGATATGTAAAGTTTGAAGTTTAGAATAGTTATTTATGTAGTCATGTCAAGAAAATCCTAGATACATCTGCAGCTTAAATTATGAGTCATAACTGGCTACAGCAATGTGTGAATTGTCTGTATGCAGATGTTATGTAACACTAAGTTGTTATCATATGGGAAAGGAATTTAGATAGACAGGCAGTTTGGGATTAAGAATAAACTTTAGGGCACTCCCAACATTTGGAATTCAGAAGGAAGTACAAAAAGCATCAAAGGAGACTAAGAAGAGGACAGTATATCAGAAAAAAGCACAGAATATGTAGTGTCAGAAAGTTTACAAAGTAAGAAGTCATCATCTGGGTTAAATAATACATGAGATGAGAACAGAAAAGTGGTTGATTATACCCAAATCATCCATAAATACTCACAGCTCAACATTTAAAAAACACATCCAGATCTGACCACTTTTATTACCTTCACTGTTATCCACGTCCCCCCCCCCCCATCCATACCACCACCATCTCTAGTCTGATATACTGGGATAACTTCTTTGATGGTTAATTTCATGTGTCAACTGGCTTGGCTACGGTGCCCAGGTTTTTGGTTAAATATCAGTCTAGATGTTTAAGAGAATCAACAGTATTGACACACCATTAGTTTGACTTACCAAGAAAAAAAAGGAAGAATCAAATTGCTAAATCATGAATGAAAAACAGGACATCACTACTGAATTTACAGAAGTAGAAAAATTATAGTGGGATGAACTATTATGAACCGTATGCCAACAAATTAGTTAACCTAGACGAAACCAATTTGTTCCTTAAAAAACACAAATTATTGAAACCAATGCAAGAAGAAATAAAGAACGTTAGTATAGTAATTTAAAACTTTCCTCAAAGAAAAGCCAGGTCCAGATGGACTTCACTGGTGAATTCTACCAGATATTAAAAAAAAAAAAAAAGGACAAAAACAAAAAGAAAACAGTGAATTAATACCAAATACTTACAAGCTCTTCCAAAAAAAACAGAAATGAAGGAAACACTTCCTAATTCATTTATTTTATACCAGTATAACCCTGATACCAAAATCTGACAGATGTCACAGCAGAGAAAACTACAGACTAATATCACTTATGAATACAGATGCAAAGTCCTCATCAAACACTAGCAAACTATGTCAAGTAGCATATGAAAAGGATTATACAGCATGATCAAGTAGAATTTATTCCAGGAATGCAAAGTTGGTTTAAAATGAAAATATATTGCTATAATACACTATTAATAGAGTGAAAGATAAGAAGAGTATGATTGAATAATTAGAATTTCACAAGCTAAACAATGATTGAAATGTCAATCATTGCAGGAAATGCAAAACCTAACACCCTTTTAATGAAAACAACACTCAACAATCCACAAATATAAGGGAACTTTCACCTCATAATGGGCATTTTTAAAAACCCACAACTTACACTTAATAAGAAGAGATTGAAAAATATTTCTGCCAAATTCAGCAACAAGGCAAAGAATGCTCGCTCCTCACCACTTCTACTCAACATGTGCTGGAGGTTCTAGCCAGATCAATGAGGCAAGAAAAATATATACAAAGTATCCACATTGTACAAGAGAAAAGTAAAACTTTATTTATAGATGACATAATATATAGAAAAATCCTTAGGAATTCACACACACACACACACACACACACACAAACTGATTAGGTCAAATAAACAAATTTGGCAAGGTTTCAGAATATAAGATCAACATATAAAAATCAATAGTATTTATACATTCCAGAAATGAGCAATCTGAAAATGAAATAAAGAAAACAATCCCATTTCCAGGAGCATCAAAAGAATACGATATGTAGGTATAAATTTAACAAAAGGAGTGAAAAACTTGTGCACTGTAAATTGCAAAATATTGTTGAAAGAAATTACGGAATACCTAAATAAACATAAAGTGATACTATGTTTAGGGGATGGAAGACTGAACACTGCTGCAAACTGATCCACAGATTCGACACAATCCCAAATTCTCAGATTTAAATTTCAAAATTTTACAAGTGAATCCTAAATTTCACATGAGACTGGAAGGGAGCCAGAATACCCAAAACCATCTTCAAAATTAGAACAAAGTTGGAAGACTCATTTTTCCCAACTTCAAAACTTATTACAGAACTGCAGCAATCAAGATAGTATGGTACTGGTGTAGGATAGACACATAAACTAATAGAATAGAAATGATAGTACAAAAGGAAACCTTTACTTTATGGTCAATTATATTTTGACAAAGGTACCAAGACAATTTAAGGGTGGGAAAGAAAGTCTTTTCCATAATGTGACTGCATCAACTGGATATCCACATACAAAAGAAGAAAGGTGGGACCCCTACCTCTTACCATAGACAAAAACTTACTCAAAATGGATCATGGATCTAAATGTGAGAAATAAAACTGTAAAACACTTTGAAAAAAAACATAGGAGTAAATCTCTGTGCCTTGGGTTAAGACAATTATTTCTTATATATGACATTAAAAGTACAAGCGACAACAAAAACAAACTGATAATTGGCTCATTACAATTGAGAATATTTGCATCTTAATGACAACCATAAAGAAAGTGAATAGACGACCCACATATTAGCCAACAAGTTAAAATAACTCAAAAATCCATCAACTGATGAGAGGATAAACATCATGTAGAATATCCTTATATACTAGAGTATACTATGAATGTTATTTGGCTGTTAAAAGGAATGAAGGGGGTTTCCCTGGTGGCGCAGTGGTTGAGAGTCTGCCTGCCAATGCAGGGGACACGGGTTCAAGCCCTGGTCTGGGAGGATCCCACATGCCGCGGAGCAACTAGGTCCATGAGCCACAACTACTGAGCCTGCGTGTCTGGGGCCTGTGCTCAGCAACAAGAGAGGCCACGACAGTGAGAGGCCCGCACACCGCGATGAAGAGTGGCTCCCGCTCGCCGCAACTAGAGAAAGCCCTCGCACAGAAGCGAAGACCCAACACAGCCATAAATAAATAAATAAATAAATAAATAAATAAATGAATGAATGAAGTACTGATATATAATGCAACATGGATGCCCCTTGAAAACATTATGCTAAGTGAGAGAAGCAAGTCACGGAAGACCAACCACATATTATACGAATTCATTTGTATGAAATGTCAGAATAGGCAAATCCAGAGAGACAGAAAGTAGGCTACTGGCTGCCAGGAATGGGGAAGGGGATAGTGGGAACGACTGCTAATAAGTATGGGGTTTCTTTTTGGAGTGATGAAAATATTCTAAAATTATACACTGATGATGATTGCACAACTCTATGAATATACTAAAAACAGCTGAAATGTATACTTTAAAATGGTGAAGAAAAATTACACACACACAACTACTAAAGACAATTTTTCTATCTTTCTGTGCTTGACACTAGCGCTACCTAGATGTATAATTTGTTATAAGATTACATTTTGCATAAGCCAGTTTAGATAAGGATTTCTACCCCCTTGAAAATAAAAGGGTCCCACTTTTTATGTACTTATTGTCTAGGTTAGAGAAAGGTAATGCCCAAAGGAAATGAAATAACAGATGACAACAAAAAATGAAGTTAACCCATGCTACTTATTTTTTAACATCTTTATTGGAGTATAATTGCTTTACAGTGTTGTGTCAGTTTCTGCTGTATAACAAAGTGAATCAGCTATATGTATACATATATCCCTATATGCCCTCCCTCTTGCATCTCCCTCCCACCCTCCCTATCCCACCTGTCTAGGTGGTCAGAAAGCACCAAGCTGATCTCCCTGTGCAATGCAGCTGCTTCCCAGTAGCTATCTATTTTACATTTGGTAGTGTATACATGTCAGTGCTACCCTTTCACTTCATCCCAGCTTACCCTTCCCCCTCCCCGTGTCCTCAAGTCCATTCTCTACATCTGCATCATTATTCCTGTCCTGCCCCTAGGTTCATTAGAACCTTTTTTTTCTTTTCTTAGATTCCATATATATGTGTTAGCATACAGTATTTGTTTTTCTCTTTCTGACTTACTTCACTCTGTATGACAGACTCTAGGTTCATCCACCTCACTACAAATAGTTCAGTTTCATTTCTTTTCATGGCCGAGTAATATTCCATTGTACATATGTGCCACATCTTTATCCATTCATCTGTCAACAGACACTTAGGTTGCTTCCATGTCCTGGCAATTGTAAATAGTGCTGCAATGAACATTGTGGTGCATGTCTCTTTTTGAATTATGGTTTTCTCTGGGTATATGCCCAGTAGTGGGATTGCTGGGTCATATGGTAGTTCTATTTTTAGTTTTTTAAGGAACCTCCATTCTGTTCTCCATAGTGGCTGTATCAATTTACATTCCCACCAACAGTGCAAGAGGGTTCCCTTTTCTCCACACCCTCTCCAGCATTTATTGTTTGTAGATTTTTTTGATGATGGCCAATCTGACTGGTGTGAGGTGATACCTCCCTGTAGTTTTGATTTGCATTTCTCTACTGATTAGTGATGTTGAGCATCCTTTCATGTGCTTGTTGGCAATCTGTATATCTTCTTTAGAGAAATGTCTATTTAGGTCTTCTGCCCATTTTTGGATTGGGTTGTTTGTTTTTTTGATATTGAGCTGCATGAGCTGCTTGCATATTTTGGAGATTAATCCTTTGTCAGTTGCTTCGTTTGCAAATATTTTCTCCCATTCTGAGGGTTGTCTTTTCATCTTGTTTATGGTTTCCTTTGCTGTGCAAAAGCTTTTAAGTTTCATTAGGTCCCATTTGTTTATTTTTGTTTTTATTTCCATTTCTCTAGGAGGTGGGTCAAAAAGGATCTTTCTGTGATTTATGTCATAGAGTGTTCTACCTATGTGTTCTTCTAAGAGTTTGATAGTGTCTAGTCTTACATTTAGGTCTTTATCCATTTGGAATTTATTTTGTATAGTGTTAGGGAGTGTTCTAATTTCATTCTTTTACATGTAGCTGTCCAGTTTTCCCAGCACCGTTTATTGAAGAGGATGTCTTTTCTCCATTGTGTATTCTTGCCTCCTTTATCAAAGATAAGGTGACCACAGGTGCGTGGGTTTATCTCTGGGCTTTGTATCCTGTTCCATTAATCTATACTTCTGTTTTTATGCCAGTAACATACTATCTTGAGTTACTGTAGCTCTGTAGTATAGTCTGATATCAGGGAGGCCTGATTCCTCCAGCTCCGTTTTTCTTTCTCAAGATCACTTTGCTATTCAGGGTCTTTTGTGTTTCCATAAAAATTGTGCAATTTTATGTGTCTACTATTCTGTTAAAATGCCATTGGTAGTTTCATAGCAATTGCATTGAGTCTGTAAATTGCTTTGGGGTAGTACAGTCATTTTCACAATGTTGATTCTTCCAATCCAAGAACATGGGTGTATCTCTCCATCTGTCTGTATTGTCTTAATTTCTTTCATCAGTGTCTTACTAGTTTTCTGCATACAGGTCTTTTGTCTCCATAGGTAGGTTTATTCCTAGGTATTTTATTTCTTTTTGTTGCAATGGTAATATGGGATTGTTTCCTTAATTTCTCTTTGCAGATTTTTTGTTGTTAGTGTATAGGAATGTAAGAAATTATCTTGTGCAGTAATTTTGCATCCTGCTTACTTTACCAAATTATTGATTAGCTCTAGTAGTTTTCTGGTAGCATCTTTAGGATTCTCTATGTATAGTATCATGTCATTAGCAAGCAGTGACAGTTGTTACTTGCTTTCCGATTTGGGTTCCTTTTATTCTTTTCTTCTGATTGCTGTGGCTAACATTCCAAAACTATGTTGAATATAGCAGTGAAGGTGGGCAACCTTGTCTTGTTCCTGATCTTAGAGGAAATGGCTTCAGTTTTCACCATTGAGGACAATGTTGGCTTGTGGGGTTTGTCATACATATATGGCCCTTTATAATGTTTGAGGTAGGTTCGCTCTATGCCCACTTTCTGGAGAGTTTTTAATCGATAATATGGGTGTTGAATTTGTTAAAAGCTTTTTTCCTGCATCTATTGAGATGATCATATGGTTTTCTCTTTCAATTTGTTAAATACGGTGCATCACATTGATTGATTTGCATATTATTGAAGATCCTTGCATTCCTGGGATATAAAACCCACTTGATCATGGTGTATGATCCTTTTTAATGTGCTGTTGGATTCTGTTTGCTAGTGTTTTGTTGAGGAATTTTGTTATGTATGTTCATCAGCAGTTACTGACCCGGTAGTTTTCTTTATTGTGACATCTTTGTCTGGTTTTGGTATCAGGGTGATGGTGGCCTCGCAGAATGAGTTTGGGAGTGTTCCTCCCTCTGTTATATTTTAGAAGAGCTTGAGAAGGATAGGAGTTAGCTCTTCTCTAAATGTTTGATAGAATTTGCCTGTGAAGCCATCTGGTCCTGGGCTTTTGTTGTTGGATGATTTTAATCACAGTTTCAATTTCAGTGCTTGCGATTGGTCTATTTATATTTTCGATTTCTTCCTGGTTCAGTCTCAGAAGGTTGTGCTTTTCTAAGAATTTCTCCATTTCTCCCATGTTGTCCATTTTATTGGCATATAGTTGCTTGGAGTAATCCCTCATGATCCTTTGTATTTTTGCAGCATCAGTTGTTAGTTCTTTTTCATTTCTAATTCTGTTGATTTGAGTCTTCCTTTCTTTCTTGATGAGTCTGGCTATGGTTTATCAATTTGTGTTTATCTTCTCAAAGAACCAACTTTTAGTTTTATTGGTCTTTGCTATTGTTTCCTTCATTTCTTTTTCATTTATTTCTGATCTGACATTTATGATTTCTTTCCTTCTGCTAACTTGGGGGTTTTTTTTGGTTCTTCTTTTCTCTAATTG
Organism: Balaenoptera musculus; assembly: GCF_009873245.2. Classification (NCBI taxonomy): domain Eukaryota; kingdom Metazoa; phylum Chordata; class Mammalia; order Artiodactyla; family Balaenopteridae; genus Balaenoptera; species Balaenoptera musculus. Next base: position 53,891,520 of record NC_045802.1, read on the forward strand.
CTTTAGGTATAAGGTTAGGTTGTTTATTTTGAGATGTTTCTTGAGGTAGGATTGTATTGCTATAAACTTCGCTCTTAGAACTGCTTTTGCTGCATCCCGTGGTTTTTTGGGTCGTTGTGTTTTCATTGTCATTATGTTTCTAGGTATTTTTTGATTTCCTCTTTGATTTCTTCAGTGATCTCATGGTTATTTAGTAGTGTATTGTTTAGCCTCTATGAGTTTGTATTTTTTACAGATTTTTCCTTAATTGATATCTAGTCTCATAGCACTGTGGTTGGAAAAGATACTTGATACGATTTCAATTTTCTTAAATTTACCAAGGCTTGATTTGTGACCCAAGATATGATCTATCCTGGAGAATGATCCATGAGCACTTGAGAAGAAGTGTATTCTGTTGTTTTTGGATGGAAGGTCCTATAAATATCAATTAAGTCCATCTTGTTTAACGTGTCATTTAAAGTTTGTGTTTCCTTATTTATTTTTCATTTTGGTTGATCTGTCCATTGGTGGAAAAGTGGGGTGTTAAAATCCCTACTATGATTGTGTTACTGTTGATTTGCCCTTTTATTGCTGTTAGCATTTGCCTTATGTGTTGAGGTGCTCCTATGTTGGGTGCACAAATATTTACAATTCTTATATCTTCTTCTTGGATTGATCCCTTGATCATTATGTAATGTCCTTCTTTGTCTCTTGTAATAGTCTTTATTTTAGAGTCTATTTGGTTTGATATGAGAATTGCTACTCCAGCATTCTTGTGATTTCCATTTGCATGGAATATCTTTTTCCATCCCCTCACTTTCAGTCTGTATGTGTCCCTAGGTCTGAAGTGGGTCTCTTGTAGACAGCATATATATGGGTCTTGTTTTTGTATCCATTCAGCCAGTCTATGTCTTTTGGTTGGAGCATTTAACCCAATTACATTTAAGGTAATTATCAATATGTATGTTCCTATTACCATTTCCTTAATTGTTTTGGGTTTGTTATTGTAGGTCTTTTCCTTCTCTTGTGTTTCCTGCCTAGAGAAGTTCCTTTAGCATTTGTTGTAACGCTGGTTTGGTGTTGCTGAATTCTCTTAACTTTTGCTTGTCTGTAAAGGTTTTAATTTTCTCCATCAAATCTCTGAATGAGATCCTTGCTCCGTAGAGTAATCCTGGTTGTAGGTTTTTCCCCTTTCATCACCTTAAATATGTCCTGCCACTCTCTTCTGGCTTTCAGAGTTTCTGCTGAAAGATCTGCTGTTAAGCTTATGGGGATTCCCTTGTATGCTACTTGTTGCTTTTCCCTTGCTGCTTCAATATTTTTTCTTTGTATTCAATTTTTGATAGTTTGAGTAATATGTGTTCTGGCATGTTTCTCCTTGGATTTATCCTGTATGGGACTCTCTGTGCTTCCTGGACTTGACTATTTCTGTTCTCATATTAGGGAAGTTTTCAACTATAATCTCTTCAAATATTTTCTCAATCCCTTTCTTTTTCTGTTCTTCTTCTGGCAGCCTTATAATTCAAATGTTGTTGTATATAATCTTGTCCCAGAGGTCTCTGAGACTGTCCTCAATTCTTTTCATTCTTTTTTCTTTAGTCTGCTCTGTGGTAGTTATTTCAACTATTTTATCTTCCAGGTCACTTATCTGTTCTTCTGCCTCAGTTATTCTGCTATTGATTCCTTCTAGAGAATTTTTAATTTCATTTATTGTGTTGTTCATCATTGTCTGTTTGTTCTTTAGTTGTTCTAGGTCCTTGTTAGACGTTTCTTTTATTTTCTCCATTCTATTTCCAAGGTTTTGGGTCATCTTTACTATCATTACTCTGAATTCTTTTTCAGGCAGACTGCCTATTTCCTCTTCCTTGTTTGGTCTGGTGGGTTTTTAGCTTGCCCCTTCATCTGCTGCATATTTCTCTGTCTTCTCATTTTGCTTAACATACTGAGTTTGGTGTCTCCTTTTTGCAGGCTGCAGGTTCATAGTTCCCATTGTTTTTGGTGTCTGCCTCAGTGGCTAAGGTTGGTTCAGTGGGTTGTGTAGGATTCCCGGTGCAGGGGACTGGTGCCTGTGTTCTGGTAGATCAGGTTGGATCTTGTCTTTCTGTTGGGCAGGACCGTGTCTGGTGGTGTGTTTCAGGGTGTCTGTGACCTTACTATGATTTTAGGCAGCCTCTTTGCTAATGGGTGGGGTTGTGTTCCTGTTTTGCTAGCTGATTGGCATTGGGCGTCCAGCACTGGCTGTGGGTGGAGCTGGGTCTTAGTGTTGAGACAGCGATCTCTGGGAGAGCTCTCGCCCACTGATATTACATGGGGTTGGGAGTTCTCCGGTGGTTCAATATCCTGTACTCACCTCTCCCACCTCAGAGGCTCAGGCCTGACACCAGGCCTGAGCACCAAGACCCTGTCAGTCACATGGCTCAGGTAGGAGACAGCTAAATATGCAAGTATCTCAATGGCTTCTTAGTGGATGGGGAAGATGTGATGCATGGAGGACATCAACTCAAGTCTCACAGCTAGTTCTGTGATCTTGGACCAGGCAGTTAACTTCTCTGTGGCTTCAGATTCTCTTCGTGCAGCACCCTCCTCGCCCCAGAGGCCCAGTCAGGTGGCAAGGGAAGGGCTGTCGCTCCCAGGCTGTGCTGGGAGGAAGCCCGGGAGGCTTGCGCGGGACCTCCCATGTTACTTTTTAAATCAAAATGTCAACTCTAATTAACTTTAAAAATGCAAATCCTTTTATTGGACTACTGAAAAAAGATATACCAGATTAGGATATCGTTTTTAGCATTTGTGGACCTTTTCTTTCCCCATAATGTAGTAACAAAAAATAGCTCTCTAGAGCTTTTATTACGGGGGAAAGAGCTGCTATTTTTTTCCGCAATACACAGAGTAAGGATCAATTTACCATCATGAATGTGTAGGTGAATTTGGAATTGTACTTTAGTTAATAGATTTCATTTTAAGATATTCAAAAGAACATCAACTCTCAGTAGTATGTCCCTAAAATTATTGTAGCTATAATGGTTTGAAGTAACAGAATCATTTAAGGGATAGGAAATTAGTTATATTACTGATTCAACTAGGGGCAATTTACCAAGTTGCCATTTTCATGACTATTCAATATACTTGTCACACAAGGTGAATCAAGACAAGGAATGAGTCATTCTAGAAAACCACTATATTAGACGAGTTTCTTTTATCCAGGACAGAGCAGTGATTTAAATTTCATTAAAATAAACTTAAAAGAGCTATGCACATCCTTACAGACAGAGAGAGAGAGAGGAGGAGGGGGAGGGAAGGAGTGGATAGAATAATTACAGTAATTTTTCTCCCTTTAGTTTTTAGTGTACGGTAGAGGAAATTATAACATATTTATTCTTAATCTGTTGGTTAAAATGTAACACTGGACATAAATCCATACAATTTGATTTTCTTTTCTGGGGTTCTACTTTTCTGGGTATCCTTTATGCATTTTACAGGTGAGAAGACTCTTTTAACTACTACTCCTGGAAAAGAGTATTTACTTCAGGGGCACTTCTATTTGTAGACTTATGACAATAATTCAGAATAGCATCTTCTATGAACACAAATAGTGCAATGATGTACTCTGCCCAAGTGGATCAAAAGTCATCAAGATCAAAATTAGCCACAGGTAAAGCAGTATTTTTCTGGTAGATTTATCACACTTTTCATGAATGGTTTACATTTCCTAATGATATTTATTGATAAATAGTAGGAAATTTAAGTACAAGATAAGGTAAGTATATTATACAGCCATCACAACATTTGTCTCATAAAAAAATCAAATCCCATGTGACTAATGTTTATTTTAATGGCTTTTCCTATGCATCTGGGTAAGTTTCCTCATTTGTATAAGATGCTATTTTCCCAACAAATTGCCAAAAGCCATTTGGAAATCCCAAAATTTTTAGCTAATAGTAACTGTGTGAACTACAAGCATCAGAAAAAATAAACGTAAGTTGCAAAATATTACGAACTCAAACAGATACAAAGCTAGCAGCCCCTAATATATAATGGATATGCAGGCTGTATTTCATAAATCTAGTAGACACTGCTTAATATAAAAACTCAAATAATATATATTACTAAGAAGGAAATTACAAAGGAAAATAAAATCATAAAAGTTTTGTAGATGCTGAGTAAGCTTGTAATGAAATCATTTCTGTTGAAAAGATGGATGAGGAGGAGCCAATTGGGGTAAGTAAGCAGAATACCCCAAACTTTTGTGATTCCACTGGGCAGTTTTTGGACTTGACCTGATTCAATTGTCAGTTCTGTTTTCTTCTCGTCTGCTCTGTCTTCTTTACCCCTGCCTCTTCTCCATCATGTCCTCCTCCTCCTCCTTCTTTGTTCTCTTTAAAATTTCATGTAACAAATAAACACATTTGTCATGAAAGAAAAAAAAAAAACTATTTCAGAAGAATACAGAGTCCAAAATGAAGGGTTTCTCTGTACTGACCTTCAATTCCACAACCTTCCCCCGGTGCACAGCTGTTACCAGTGAAGTTTTACTCACACTTTCAGGCATTTGTCCATGTGATCATATACATACATTTTTAAAAAATTAGTGAATACAATACAAATTGGTTTATTTTACTGTTCTTTTGTTTTCCTTAACACTGTAAGGGATCATGTTTTACATATCATGAAAGTTCTTCCCGTGTCAATACATATAAAACTCATTTTTAATTTTTAACAGCTCCATTATATTGGTGCATTTCACTTTATTAACCATTTGTTCCCTAACCCTCGGTTACTTCAATTGTTTCAAACTCTTTAAACAAACTCTGGTTTATCTTTTTTTCCCATTTATGTGTTCCTTTAACTCTGTGACAGCAGGGATCCACTTACTGTAGTGTCCTGGCTCATTTGGAATAGGAATTATATCAGTATTATTGTCCTCAGATAACAAACCACAAACAATAAAAAAGTCACTGAAAATTCGTAAGCTACCATTAACATCTTATAACTCTCATGTAAACAATCTGAATCAAAACTTAAAACAATTTTCCTAAACTTAAGAAACTTTTACTCCCTGTTTAATTACTTTTCACCTTTTGATGCCCTTCACACATTTCTCCCACCCCTCTCACCCCCTGCCTCTGGCAACCACCAATCTGTTCTCTGTATATAGGAGTTTGTTTTTTGTTTGTTTGTCTGTTTTTTGCTTCTTTTCTTGTTTCGTATTTTAGATTTTACCTGTAAGAGAGATCATATGGTATTTTTCTTTCTCTCTCTGATTTACTTGATTTAGCCTAATGCCCTTGAGGTCCATCCAAATTGTTGTAAATGGCAAGGTTTCATTCTTTTTCTATGGCAGAATGATATTCCATCATTATTATTATTATTATATAAATGAATATATATGCCACAATTTCTTTATCCATTTATCCATTGGTGGACACTTAGGCTGTTTCCATATCTTAGCTATTGTAAATAATGCTGCAATGAACATGAGGGTGCATATATCTTTTTGAGTTAGTGTTTATGTTTTCTTTGGATAAATACCCAGAAGTGGAATTGCAGGATCATTTGGGAGTACTATTTTTAATTTTCTGAGGAATAGCCATACTGTTTTCCATCGTGGCTGAGCCGATTTACCTTCCGACCAACAGTGCATAAAGGTTCCCTTTTCTCCACATCCTCACCAACACCTGTTATTTCTTGTCTTTTTGATAAAAACCATTCTAAACAGGTGTGAAGTGATACCTGCTATGGTTTTGATTTTCATTTCCCTGAGAAATAATGATGTTGAGCACCTTTTCATCTTCCTCTTGGCTATCTGCATGTCTTTGGGGAAAATGTTCAGATCTTCTTTCCATTTTTCAATTGGATTGTGTTTTTTTGCTATAGAGTTGTATAAATTCTGTATATATTTTGGATATTAGCTTTTTGTTAGATATATGATTTGCAAATATTTTCTTTCATTCAATAGGTTGCCCTTTCATTTTGTTGATCATATATATATATGTATATATGTTTACATATATATATATATATATATATATTGCTGTGCAGAAGCTTTTCAGTTTGAGGTATTTATTTTTGCTTCTGTTGCTTTTACCTTTGATGTCATATTCAAAAACTCGTCACCAAGACCTAGGAGTTTTATGGTTTCAGGTCTTACATTCAAGTTTTTAATCCATTTTGAGGTCATTTTTGTGGATGGCATAAGATAGTGGGTCAATTTCATTCTTTTATATGTGGCAGTCCAGTTTTTAAAACACCATTTATTGAAAAGACTGTCATTTCCCCATTGTATATTCTTGGCTCCTCTGTCATAGATTAACTGACCATATATGTATGAGTTTATTTCTGGTTTCTTTATTCTGTTGCATTGATGCATGTATCTGATTTTATGCCATATTATACTGTTTTGACAACTATAACTTTGCAATACAGTTTGAAAACAGGGAGCATGATGCCTCCAGCTTTGCTCTTCTTTACTAAGATTACTTTGACTATTCATGGTCTTTTGTGGTTTCATACAAATTTTAGGATTATTTTTAGTGTTTCTGTGAAAAATGCCATTGGAATTTTGATAGGGATTGCACTGAATCTGTAGACTGCTTTGGATAGCATGCACATTTTAACAACATTGAGTTTTCCAATTGATGATCATGCATGGTATCTCTATTTAATCTGTGCCTTCTTCAATTTCTTTCATTAATGTCTTGTTGTTTTCAAAATACATGTCTTTAACCTCCTTAGTTATAGATTTACTCCAAGGTGTTTTATTATTTTTGATCCAATTGTAAATGGATCGTTTTAATAATTTCTCTTTCTGATAGTTTGTTATCAGTGTATACAAATGCAACAAATTGTTGTGTATTGATTTTGTATCTTACAACTTTACTGAATGTGTTTTTTAGTTCTAACAGTTTGTTGATGGAGTCTTTAGAGGTTTTTATATGTAATATCATGTTATCTAAAAATAGTGACAGGTTTACTTCTTCCTTTCCAACTTGGATGCCTTTTACACCTAATTGCTCTGGCTAGGGTTTCCAATACTATGCTGAAGAAAGTGGGCATATTTGTTTTGTTCCTGATATTAGAGGAAAAGCTTTCAGCTTTTCACTCTTGAGTATGATGTTAGTTGTGAGCTTGTCATATACGGCCTTTCTTGCATTGTGGTACATTCCCTTTATACCTACTTTGTTGAGAGCTTTTATCATAAACAAATGTTGAATTTTGTCAAATGATTTTTCTGCATCTATTGAGATGATCACATAATTTTTATTCTTCATTTTGTTAATATGGTGTATCACATTGACTGATTTGGAAAAAAAATGAATTTTAAACCAAGAAAACTCCTTGACACATCAATCTCACTTTCTTAGTCTATCCACTGATATGAATATATTAATTAATAATTTGTATACATGGAAGTTTGCTGCAATATTTTTGTACCTGCAAAAACAATATGAATGCCAATAAGAAACAGTTAAATAAAATAGGTTCCATTCATAATATTTAATATTATGTAAAACAGCCTATGTCATTTGATCTGGGTGAATTTACATGATAAGTTGTTAAGTGAGAAAAGTAGAATGGAAAGAAAAATTCATAGCATTATAGATTTCTTTTGATAAAATAAGCAATTAAATAACAATGACAACCAATAAAACACCAAATTCCAAAGTGCATGTATGTATACACACACATATATATGTATAAGCATGCAGTAAATTGAGCCGAAACACCCACGAAAATACTAATCCTGCCTACCTGGAGTGTATGCTCAGAGATGAGAGATGATGTAAGGGAAGGAGGAAAAAAAGATGGTAGCAAAATAGTTATGCATATTTGAACGATAATATAAAATATTGTATCTAATCACTTTGTATATACATAAATATGTCAAAATTTATTATTCAAGGATATGGCCTGGAAGATAGTATGAACAAATTAAAACATACATTTTATTTGGGAAGATGTTAGTGAGTAATTTCTTCTTGGACTTTTGTTATTTCAAAATCAAGTCTCTATTAAAATATTGATATTTTAAATAAATATAGAAAATAATAAAAATCCTAAACCAGAAGAGGGAAGTGTGCCAACAACACACTTAAGAATTCTAGGAACTTCTATATAGGATACAAATGGGAATGAATTGGCAAAATTATCAACTCAAAGAATGTTTTATGTGTTTATATTTTGTTTTGTTTTCAAAGGGAGACCTTCTTGGAAAGAAGAAAATGAGATTATCAAAGAGATCACTAGAAAGTCACTAAGTTTGATTAGCAAAAGCTGGGGATGGAGTTGTTGGTAGGAACAAGTTGTTCAGAAAATGGTGAAAGTGTTACCTCTGAGATGGCACTGGGCACAGAACTCATCTCCAGCCATCGCTTGGCATGAAGTGCAGCCTGAGTAAAATGTAGGCATTGTAATAGTGCGTTTTGTAAAAGGGTAATTCTGTCCTTTAGAAAAGGGGAGCCATGTACCAACTATCTTTGAGCTAATACCAAAACAGAGAGATTAACAAAACAAAACCTTGAGCGGTGGTGTCTATTTCCCTACTCGACTGTGGTTGGCCTGACAATTCATCCCAGCAGAATTCTGACTTGGCATGAGCCCTACTAAGCTCCCAATCTGGTGGCAGCTGAACAGACCGCTGGGTTTGCAAATGTAGTCTTTAGAGGGGAGCAGATGTCCCCTAAGCATGACTCAGAATCTACAGCTACCAGAGTTTATGCAAGGAGCAGCTGCTTGACAAAGCATGGGCTCTCTGCCTCGTTAGCAGCTGCCTCTATGGCCAACTCAGACTTCACATATTATGGCAAACTGGATTAGCAAACTATCAAAATGAAATCAGAATAAACGTAAACTTCTCTCTTCTCCCTTTGTCTGTAATATAAGGCAAAAGTGGAGTGGTCTACAATGTCTCTGGTAGAACACATTTGAACTTCGAACAAGAAATTGGATTTGTCAAACGAGAGAATACAGGAAAATTATTAGACACATTAAACGACTTCATGGTTGGAAAGAAGAATTATTTTAGGATTCTGAAAAATATTTTTGTATGTAAATAATATCTTGTCTCCTTCTAGCCTATGGTACATACTGCCTACACTGTTTGAAAAGAAATATCATGAATAAAAGGGGGAAAAATTGAGTTCTGAGAATATGCCTTCAAAATGACAAACAAAAATATCATATTAAGATAAAAGACTATCAAGTAGGTAATGACCATAAAATTGATTATTAGAGAAACCGAGTTCAATAAGTTATTCTAAATTTAGAAGAAACTGATGAATTTTCAAGAAGAATAATGAGAAGAGGAGAAAATTAAAGTATGGAACTAGTTGTGATATGTGTGTATTAGGAAAGCAGTAAAAACAGAAGATAAAAGGAGAACAATAAAAAATAACAGAAGAATCTTGATTCCAGATTTTAAAAGACAGGCACCTTCACATAAATGATTCACTGTATATCAAGCAAAATGACTGGAAAATTATTGGTGTGTGGGTCTGTCTGTGTCTGTGTGTGGGTGTGAGAGAGAGATTTTAAATAATCTGATAGAGAAATTCAAAATACTAATAAATATCTCTCCAAAACATATAACTCTAATTTATACTTGAAGAGCACTTTTAACAGACCTAAAATATGATATATATTTTAAAATTTATAAATACTTTACTATTAAATTTAAATTATACAAATAAGTTAATATGAAAGTAGATACTAAAAGTCTCCTGAATACGTGGTGGGGTTAGAGATGAATAATGTGAAAAATATCAACTGCACACATTTCCTAATAAAAGCAACAGTATAACTGTATAATTTGACAGGGCTGATACAATGACCCTTTAACAAAAATTATTAACGGTCATATCAAAGTGGCTGTGGCCAAATATTCTGTTTCATCAAAAGATGGGCGCTGTCTTGGGAATCATTATTGGTCACAGATCAAAGGCATATCTGATTTCTAAAACTGAATGTTAGCCTTTAATCAGTAGGTAAACCACCAAACACCTGTTGAAGCAATAAAAGGGTATCACCTTACTCCATTTTGGAAAATTTTAGTTAAATGTTACTAAGGCCATAGTTCCATCAAGAAAATAACTTAGCTCTGTGAAAGGAATTTAAACTATTGCCACATAGCAGTATTTTAATAATATTAACTCAGATTATTGGGAATTTCTGAAATCCTGATTTTTTTTTTTCAGAAATCAGTTTATTCAATAAAGGAGTTGCAAAATGAATTTTATCTGTGCTTGTCTAACATCTACAAGATTAGGTATTATAATTTTAACCACAAAAACTGCAATTTCTAAAACTATTAAAAATCAATTTCTTCTTTAATGGTAAACAAGAAAACATATAAATTATTTTATATTCAAAAACAAAATAATACAAAACTTCATTTTATTCAACGTTTTCTATTTTTGACCTTTGATTAAATACCTTTAAATATCTGCGTGACTGTCTTCCTGGGGTTACTGAAGTTTAAGCCTTTAAAATTATATAATCTTACCATAATGCAGAGAATACAGTCAAGCAACTTTTAAAAAACCATGGTTCTGCCCATAAATTTAAGAGTAATTCTGTCGTTATAATTATGTAAAGGTTTACTTAAATATTTTATGGACCAATTATTTCCAAGGATTTTAAAATGCAATTGAAAGTTATAAGAGAAAAAGAATAGGAATAACTAATTTTGTAAATAATTTTAAAAGCCATTAAATATATTATTATCTGAAGTGTCGTAATAGAGATACAGTGAGAGTTACCTTTACTTGGATTTAAGAAGAAAAATTCAAACCATGTGCTAGCACTAACCTAGCTAGGAGATCAAGCATAGCAGAAGCATGTAAGTAGCTGAGGCAAAGTCCAAGGTTGACTACTTTCTACTATAGCTTTTCTATAAATGTAGAGAATACCTCTGTTCTTCAGAGAAGCAGTGTAGCTACAGTATTTTATAAAACAAATAAAATAGGTCAAATAAAGTAAGTGTAATTGTCCAAGTCTCCAAGTTAATAAAAGAACCGCAGCATTAGTTTAGCGCACACACACCATTTGTAAAGCATCTTACACTGTTATTGTTTGTTTAATTAAATCTTTTCAATGCACGAGGTAAGGAGGAAAGCTATTATAACTATTTCATAATGAATAAAACAGGTGAGTACCTTTTTCTCAATGTTACTGAATACTTTCATTATGACAAAGAATATGCTGTATATATAAACTGTAACCGTTAGGTATAAAACAATTTTACAAGCAATTGATATCCTCATTCTGCATATTTGGAACCCAAGAATCTGAAAGTCATTGTAGTGACCCACATTGTAAGTAAGTGATAGAGCTTGAAATAAAATCTAGATCTGTTGAGTCTGAAACCTCCTGTCTGTCAACATTATGCATCGCGTTTTCTTACATAGTGCCACAGATTGATGTATGCTTTCAATAAAGGGTGCTTCAAAGTAAAACCAAGAAGAGACTGAATAATAATTCAAAGGAGGAAATGATTTATCAACATTAAGAGGCAAGAGGGAAGAATTTTGTTTGACTCTTAGACTCCTAAATATGTACACAGCACTGTCTCTCTGAAAAATATGAGAAGTGTTAAGTGTAAGCAATGGAACTCTGGCACCCTCTCCTGACCCTATGAGTGCTTCAACTCTTGGTGCCTCTCTCCCTCCCGAGTTTTCTAATTTCTACAAGCAACCACTGATAAATTGGGTAGCCACTGATAAATACGGATGCCACCTCTGAGCTTTTGAATATTTGAATTTTTCTCTACTTTGGATGTTTTGAACATTTAAATTTTTAAAAATTCCAGTGCCAAAAGAACAGGTCCTTAAATAGTGACATGTCAATTAGTACGATGTGTCTGGGAGATATTTAGATGTCAAAGGGTATACTGACCTCCAAATCACACCTATCAATCTTGCCTTAAAAGATGCATTATAAAAGCATAATAAATGACTAATTTAAATCCCAAGAACTTGGAAAGGAAGAGTTACGATGAAAAATGTCTGTACAAAGTCGTTTCAGTCCAGTGGTTTGCCAAAATGCAAGTTGTCATCATTATGAAATGAAAGAATGGACAATTTCTCCTTCTTCTATAGTGAAGTTGCACACATAGAGATCAGTACAAAGAAGTGTTATTTCATTAATATCTTCTATTACTATAGACAGTACTGAGCATTGTTTTCTTTGAATTCTGTTGAAAAAAGGAAACCAATTAGTGATATATATTTTATTTTTTAATATGTATTTTTTTCAATGATAAATGAGAGTGACTTTTTTCTTAAAATGTAAACCAGTAGTTTACAAGCATGAATATCTAAGTATAAAATATGTATAAATAATATTATTTACTATATTTATTATCATTTAATGCATATATCCATGCATGTTTAACCTAAATGCCATATGAGAACTGTTTAAGGTGTAAGAATTTGATTATATTGGTGTGGAAATGCTGTAGTTTCTAAATGGCCCTTACAGAGTATTCAGAGAAATAATATAAGTAATCACACTTTCCAACTTGTTTTATGTGTTAATAAATGTATATTATAGATTCAATGGTAGCCCTATTTAATTATTTATTAGAATACTAATGAATTTTGAGTATTTTAAATGTTTATTCAAATAATTATGGGACTTGTTTTTAAGAAATGACAAATATCACAGGCAGTTAATTCGATGCCCAGGAAAGCTGTGCATGAGAGACTTTTCCTGGCTGCTTCATGACCTCAATTTAAACTGTTCTAGTTTCTCACGTTTAGGTAGAAGGCCAGATGTCTCTGAGCATCTGCAGGAGTAGTGAAAGGAGTTGTTTCATGCATTACCATCTAGGGCACAGGCTCATGCCACCATTTGTGGAAAGGAAAATCTAGTTCAGTGTTCATAAAGCAATTTTTAAGCAGATGATGATTCATCATTAAAGCAGTTTCCTAGGTTTTTTTTTTTCCCCGCGAAAAAGAATATAGCTTGATCAGTTCCCAATCTTATCATTAAAGAGAACTGAAATCCTAGTATAACTTGACAAAAGAATGCGGAACAAGAGGAACGACCTCTCATTCATTGTTGGTGGGAATGCCAAATGGTACAGCTGCTTTGGAAGATAGTTTGGTGGTTTCTTACAAAACTATACTTAGCCTTATGATAAGATCCAGCAATCACTCCTTGATATTCACCCAAATGAGTTGTTATTTACCAAACATGTACGTCCTCACAAAAACCTGCACATGAACATTTATAGCAGATTTATTCTTAACCGCCACAACTTGGAAGCAACCAACATGTCAATATGTGCGTGGATAAATAAACTGTGATAATCCCTACCATGGAGTATTATTCAGTGATAAAATAAAGACCTATCAAGTCACAAAAAGACATGAAGGAAACTTACATGAATACTGCTATCTGAATATGAAAGAAGCTAATCTGAAAAGGCTACATAGTAGCCTGATTTCAACCATATTTCATTCTGAAAAAGGCAAAACTACGGAAACAGTAAAAATATCAGTGATTACCAGAGGTTGGTGGGGAGGAAGGGAAGAATGAACAGGTAGGTATGATACCATGATAGTGCCTACATGTCTTTACATATTAGTCAAAACTCATAGAATGTACAACACAAAGAGTAAACTCCAACATAAACTATGGAATTCAGGTAATAATAATGCATCAATATTTGCTCATCAATTGTAACAAATGCGCTACACTAATGCAAGATGTTAACAAGGGGGAAAACTGTGTGTAGTGGGTATTTGGTGAGAGGGTAAATGGGAATCACTGTAGTTTTCTGCCTCATGTTTTCTATAAAATATAAAACTGCTCTAAAAATAAAGTCTATTTTTTTGGAAGTATTTTATGTCTAGGAGTAGATCAGCAGATCCTCAGATATACAGTGGGGGAAAGGTTTGATCTCATTAATAAGTAATACTGGATCAATTGGAAAGCCTGTATAGTAAATACATTTCTCTTGATCCTAATTGTTAGGATAAACATAATTAATCCAGATAGAGTGTAGAACTAATGTAAGACAGGAAACTAATAGGGTTTTTAAAGTAATACATATGAGGATATTTTTGTGATCTTATAGAAAGACATGAAACTTTATACAAAACACGGAAAGCATTTAAATTAACAAAAATGGAGCCTGGTAATTCTACTTCATTACATTTAAGAAATTCTGTATCTCCAAAATATGGGAAAATATTCAAAAAAGGTATGCAACAAAATATTATTATCCATAATCTACAAAACTATTATAAAGCACTTTAAAAAAGATCATTAGTCCAATAAGAGTAGACAAAAGATTTGAACATAAATTTCATGACACAATATATTATCTACTGTAATGATTAATTTTTTAAAAAAATGAAAATATCAAATACTGGCAGCAACCAGAACATTCACATAATTATTGTGGGAAAAAAAACACATTGTTACAACTGCTTTGAAAAAGTCTTTGCCAGTATCTGCTAAAGATGAATATATGAATACCCTATGATCCAGAAATTCTATTCCTAGGTATATGCCCAGCCCCAAAATGGGTATGTGTAAATGTGCTCACTTCATGGCATTTATTGAATGGTTACTAGTAGCTCTGGCCATCATAGCCACAAATTGGAAACTACAGCAGTCATAATAATGGATAAAATTATGTTTAAATTTTAGTACATTTATAGAATTGAATGCCATATAACATCCTAATAGGGTAATATCACCCCTAGTGGTTTTGGGGAAGCAAAAAATATTTTAGTCTTTTATCTAGAAAGGATAGATAATGTGTGTATGTATACATCTCTCTCTTTCTACAAGTATATCTGTTGACTATAGCCATTTTGCCAGCCATTTTGCAGCAACTGATCTAGGCAATTGAAAATCAATAGGTGATATAATCACAGAAAAAAGTTATACGTCTCCTGATGAAAAAACACATCACTACCTGTAGACTTGCCAAGAAGACTGAGCATGATTCTAATAAAAGCTCTGCATCTAGGGGAGAGATTTGCAGAAATACGGATGATGGGGAACATACTGAACTGCACATGGGTTTGCAACCAGCAAACTTCAGACTGTGGGAGACTCTAAAGGTCAAATGCCCCAGGTTTTCAAGGAAATGAAAAAAGTAGAAGGGGAAGTTGTAGATTAAAATATATTGAAAATCATATTAAATTAAAACAAAATGGGCAGGACAGACATATGGGTTGGGGTGCCCAAGCAGATGATAAAACCATAAAGATATGAAAGGAAATGGTTACTCTAAGAGTCAGGATAGTGTCTTGAGGGGAAGGATGGTTTTGGGATTGAATCTGAGCCTATGAGGGTCTTCTAGAGTTTCGGGCCTAATTATTTTTTTTGACTTTGTAATATTTACCTTATTAAAACTTATAATAACTCACTGAGCTATACATATGCTTTTTATACTTTTTTTCTGTGTTCTATTTCACATTTTAAAGGCCTAACACATTTTTTTCTGTGTTCTATTTCACATTTAAAGGCCACATTTAAAGAAGAAGATTTAGATCATGTTAAATATATAGCCTTGATAATTCAGAGGGGCACAATGAAACAGTACTGAGATAGCAGTATAGATTAAAAGCACATTTTTCTTCACATGGGAAGTATCACAGGACATGAATATACTGCATTTTGCTGATAGTTTCCAAGAGTCATTTATGTAATGACTCGGTAGATCCTATTACTGAATTATCTTGAGCAGTACATATTTTATTTTATTCATGGATGTTATTTTAAATGCTTAGATTTCACCTGAATTGAACTGGGGTGTATTTTACCATAAAATGAACAAATAGGCCAATTCAACAAACTACATGTTTCCCATTTGCTTTGAGACAAATTGACCTTCACTGGATTAGCTTCTGTTCACAAGGTGACCAATATAACAACGCCAATTTGCATGCAGATCTTTTTAAAAGACAACAAGAGTTTCGTGTAAGCTACTGAGTGTTTTCTTGTTCTCTGACTTAAATTCACTCAATGTAGTGGTAAGTGACTTTTCATGTACCTCCCTTTATCTTCTTGCCTGAAATCCTATACAACTGCTCCATTGGAATGTTCAATGCTGAACGAAGACAAGCAACAGCACTAACAACAAGAGTTAGAGATACAGTAAAATCTATATGTCATTATATAGTCAATATATGCATGATTATATTAAGTAACAAACATACTGCTAGTCCAGAAAAATGCTTTAAGCATTACACCTTTCAGTATGATTAAATATAAACAGTACTATTCCACTGTATATATGTACCACATCTTTATCCAAGGACCTACTGTATAGCACAGGGAACTCTGCTCAATATTCTGTAATAACCTAAATTGGAAAACAATTTGAAAAAGAACAGATACATGTATATGTATAACTGAATCACTTTGTTGTACACCTGAAACTAACACAACATTGTTAATCAACTATACTCCAATATAAAACAAAAAATTTTAAAACTAAACAGTAGTAGGTTAGAAATGTTTGTCAGGAATCAAGCTTTCCATGAAAGTGATCTGAGAATGCACCCTTTTCTCTTGCTGTGTATGGAAGAAGGTATGTAGAGTGTAGGTCATGTTCTAATACGTTTATGGCACTGAATATGAAGGTCAGCCACTTGGAAAGAAAAAGGCTCAACAGTTAGACACTGTATTCCAATGCACAGACTTACAGCCAAATAATTTTGTGTGTGAGAGAGAGAGAGAAATGTAGAGAGAAAGGATGATTTTCAGATACAATTTATTTGAAGATTATTTATTGTCTCGATAACAAAAAAGAAGATCAGTATATAAACATTCTGACAAATACTATATGATCTCATTATATGTGGAATCTAAAATAAAAAAATCATCCCATAGAAACATAGTTAACTGATGGTTGCTGGCCTGGGTTCGGGGGCAGGAAATGCAATAAGGTGGTCAAAGGATACAAACTTCTAGTTTTAAGATGGATAAGTTGTGAGAACTAATGTACACCATAGCAACTATAGTTAAAAATACTATATTATATACTTGAAAATTGCTAACAGAGTAGAGCTTCAAAGTTCTCACCACTAAAAAAGGTAACTATGTAAGGTGATGGATGTGTTAGTTAACCTTATTGTGGTAATCATTTTGCAATATACACTTAAATATTGTGTTATACACCTTAAACTTACACAATGTTATATGTCAATTATATCTCAATAAAGCTGAAAAAAAAATATAGATATTTTACTTTTTCGCTGCTTGGCATGTGTGCGCTTGTGTGTCCATTTAGCTTTGTAAATGTTATATTTTTATCATTATTGCTTCTATTGTCTACATTAACAAGCTTAGTGGGAAATCTCACTGTCCGTGTCACTTTAACACTATTTATTTACCACAAGTTTACATTCTAAGCATAAAGAATTCTGATCTGACCTCAAAGGCACGGGCAACAAAAGCAAAAATAAACAAATGAGACTATATCAACCTAAAAAGATTCTGCACAGCAAAGAAAACCATCAATAGGATGAAAAGGCAACCTACTGAGTAGAAGATATTTGCGAATCATATGTCTGATGAGAGGTTAATATCCAAAATATATAAGAAACTCATACAACTCAATAACAAAAAGCAATCTAATTAAAAAATGGGCAGAGGTTATGAATAGACATTTTTCCAAAGAAGGCATACAGATGGCCAACAGGTACATGAGAAGATGTTCATCACTAACCGTCGGGGAAATGGGAATCAAAACCACAATGAAATATCACCTCACGCCTGTCAGAATGGCTATTATCAAAAAGACAACAAATAACAAGTGTTGGTGAGGATGTGGAGGAAAGGGAACCCTTGTGAGCTGTTGGTGGAAATGTAAATTGGTGCAGTCACTATGGAAAACAGTATGGAGGTTCCTCAAAAGATTAAGAATAGAATTACCATATGATCTAGCAATTCCACTTCTGGGTATTTATCCAAAGAAAATGAAAACACTAACCCCAAAAGATATATGCAACTTTATGTTCATTGTAGTGTTATTTACAATAGCCAAGATATGGAAACAACCTGTGTCCATTGATGAATGAATGGATAAGGAAGATGGACAATAGAATACTCAGCCTTAAAAAAATAATGAAATCTTGCCATTCGCAACAACATGGATGGACCTTGAAGATATTATGCAAAGTGACTTAAGTGAGGCAGAAAAAGGCAAATACCTCATGATTTCACTTATATGTGGAATCTAAAAATAAAATAAAACAAAACAAAACTCATAGATACAGAGAACAGATTGGTGGTTGCCAGAGGGGAGGGAGATTGGGGGGTGGTAAAATGGGTGAAGGGAATCAAGAGGTACAAATTTCCAGTTATATAATAAATAACTCATGGGATGTAATGTACAGCATACGACAATAGTCAATAAACAGTAGTCAATAATATTGTGTTGCAAATTTGAAAGTTGCTAAGAAAGTAAATCTTAAAAGTTCTCATTACAAGAAAAAAATTGTAACCTTGTATGGTGACAGATGGTAGACTTACTGTGGTGATTATTTTGCAATGCATACAAATAACAAATCGTTATGTTGTACACCTGAAACTAATATCATGTTACATGTTAGAGTATAATAGTATATATAATTGTACTTAATAAAAAAGAATTCTTTCTAGTTTAACTTTTCCCCTAATTAGGTGTCAGACTCTCCGTTTTCCTCTAGATGGCAGAGTGGTATTCTAAATGTTAAAGATGCCCTTGTGATAAACATTTTAAACATTTGTGCTGCATTTGTCTGCTTGGTTGAAAACAGTTTCCCCCTTTCTGCAGTTAAAACAAAATAGAGTATATTCATGTGGTATATTTCTAAATTGGTGAATACAATACAATAAGGAGCAAATAGATACAATATTAAAACATTATTAAACTATTACATACAAGACAGTGCTCATAGTGATGTATCGGTCATGTTTACATTAAAAAAAGACCTAGGAACAGTCCAAATGCCTTTAATGTTCTACATCTTACTTCCTAGCGTATATTACCCGGCATTCATTTAGTTTTACAGCCTTTATTACTTGCATCAGAGGCCCAGAGGAAAGGACTCTAAGAAACCTACAGTGGTCATTTGGTGCAACTTTCTGCAAGAGAATTTCCCATCAAATGTTCAAGATCAATGATGTCTAAGAGCAGTTCTCAGTGAGTCCAGAATGGAGTTTCTGCAAACACAACAGATGAGCTCTTCCAAATTTCCAACATTCCCTTTCTCTGCATTGCTCTAGCACTAAAAGGAAGCAGCACACTACCTGTATATCTCTTGTGCAAACACACAGGGCAAATGTGATTGATCCTGCATTTAGAGACTTAGAAACTGAGGGTGCCTTTCACTGTCTCCCCTCTCTAGTCTGATATTTTTAGGAATATTTGAATAGCATTTGCAGCTTCTAAACAGCCATGCTTTCCATTTTGCTAACTATAGTGTATGTGAATTTGATTTACATGTGGAGCATTTATATCTTTTTGGCTTTCTTAAATAGAGCCAAAAATAAAGATGCATAAAATATGGTAGATGACAAAATAATATATTTAGTGACTAAAACAGTAATACAAAACTTATAACAAGAAATTATGGCAGCGCTTCCCTACTGTGATAGATGTCTGAGGTCTATTTAAAAAATGAGTATCAAAACTTACTAACAAGGGAAACTAGTGTTTCCTTTTCTCCTTATGAGCCAAATACATGTTTTCAGTTGTTTAGTATTTGGGAGATGTAAGTAAAGTAATGAAAATCATTATGATTGGGAGGAGGATGAGCTAGAATTTAACACCTGAATTGAGTTAATTAGTAGAAAGCAGGCAATTCCAAACATGATTGCCCCAAATGGCATGCTTTTGGCCTGAATGTTGTACTCCCATAGTCCCCTTGCACAGGAAAAAAATTCTGCAACTTTTAATATAGTTCAATGAAAATATAATTTGAAATGAATGCCAACTTTTCTTCCTTTCTTATAGCAATATGAAGGTGGATTGTAAGCCTCCTCTCTTCTCTTTATTCCAGTATTCTCGTGTTTGCAATAGACTGATAGGATGTATTGAATGCAAAATGAAGACATTATTTTATAAAATAGAACAATGTATTCATTTACCTAATCAAACTTTAATAAATATGCAAGAGTATACTGAAGACATTATTTCATTGAATAAGAGTGCTTTTGTTTCAAATATTCTGATATTTAGGTTTTAATGTTTGATTCTGCTTATATTAAGAAAAAAAACTCTATTCTTCACTTTCCATACTAAGTGTGGAAGTGATATATTTAATGTATTTTTAATTATATATCTCATTTCCAACTATTTATCCAAATCACATAAAATATCATACAATCTATATTTTGAGCTATGCTTTTCAAAAGTAAAAACATGAATTAACTATTTACCAAGAATTTTCATATATGTCATCACTTTAGTATCCCTAAGAATCCTGAAATGAATACACAGTTAATTTAGTTTACTGAATATGAAAACTGAAATTCAGAAATTAAACAACTCACTCACTGGGTAATAAAAATAACTGGAATTTGCCTTCTGTAACTTCAGCCTGAAATTTTAGTTAGCTTTCTATTATTCAGTACAGCCACTTAATCTCATACTCTGACATTCAGTATGTCTCCTTCAGGCTGCAATGTTTTTACTAATGTTATAGCTTTCAAATTCTTTAGATGTGATGAAATCAGTAGACCTTCCAAATTAAGCAGCACCAAAGAATTTTACTGTGTTTTTTTTCTTAGGACTGCTGCTTCTCTATTCACTTGTCTTAGTACTTGGTCATTGTGAAAAAAAGAATGTCTTCTATGTCTTTGAGATAAAACCTAAAAGCTCCTACAGAGACTGTGAACTTCATGTCTCTAGAGGAATGTTAGGAAAATTGAAATCCTCACGGTTCGTGAGTACCTTGACCTTTCCATTAGCTTTTCTCACCAGCTAAATTGTTCCTAATCGGTATTCTAACCCTACTTATGATGACATATGACTTCCCTCTGAAACCGTCACATGACACTTAAATTTATTGTATTAGAAATGCAGGTAGGGGGCTTCCCTGGTGGCGCAGTGGTTGAGAGTCTGCCTGCCAATGCAGGGGACACGGGTTCGAGCCCTGGTCTGGGAAGATCCCACATGCCGCGGAGCAACTAGGCCCGTGAGCCACAACTACTGAGCCTGCGCGTCTGGAGCCTGTGCTCTGCAACAAGAGAGGCCGCGATAGTGAGAGGCCCGCGCACCGCGATGAAGAGTGGCCCCCCGCTTGCCGCAACTAGAGAAAGCCCTCGCACAGAAACGAAGACCCAACACAGCCAGAAATAAATAAATAAATAAATAAAATTGAAAAAATATATATTGTATATTGGACTTTCCGTATTAAAAAAAAAAAACAAACAAACAAGAAATGCAGGTAAATTCTGGTGCATTATATTAATTTACTTGCTATACACCATCTTCACATAGGCTTTTTAAAAAAGAAGGATTCCCCCGGATCTGTAGTTTTTTAAAGTCTACATTACCAACAATTCTTAGTAAGCTTTTAATCACAGGATTGTTCCAAAAGTTATTTTAATTTAAATTCATTTATACAATGGAAGTTTTTACTCTTTTTACAATTGTTTGTTTCATATAAATTGCTATTCAGTTGTTAGACCTCAGTTTCCAAGTTGGTGAACTAAAAGAACTGGATTGTTTGATTTATAAGGATTCTCCCAGTGTTACAATTCAATGCACTTCATGATTACGATTTTTACATACTTCATACTTAACCTAGACAAATCCTCAGTAAAAAAAAGTCCCTTTTGAGTATCTATCAATCTATCATCTACCTTTTTATCTATCTACCTACCTACCTACCTATCATCTATTTAATTTCACTGAAAGTTTAAATGTTGGTTATTTCACACACACACACAGACACACACACATATTTACAATTACACTGAATTCTATTACTTTCCTAGTACAACAGAATAGCTTCAATATTTTTATTGTATTTGTAAAGCATTAATTATCTACGTTTACAGGCAATATAATACTCTTTCCACTACTTGTTAACTGATTTTGGAGCTTCAAAATAAAATGTAGGTATTCTTATCTTTGCTAATATTTTTTACATCATCTCTTAAGAGAAGAACAAATGTTAAAAAGCATGTTTTGTTATTACTTTGTACTCCTTTCTCATGAAGTGCTGAAATTGATTTTCATTTTTTCTCTTATGTAAAAAAAAAACATTTTAGGATCAGCTCCTTTACCATGAGAAAATCATCTCTTTTCAAGGCCCTAAAAAGTGGTCAAGCTATATAACCAAAAAGTGATCTCTAATTGTCAGAAAACTTCCTCTGTGGCTTGGCTGGCTGCCTGCCTCCTTACCTGGGTGCCAAAATCTCTTTCAGTATCTACAGTGATGCCCAGAGGTATAACCAACAATGGGTCATGGTCCAGGAACGGGTCAGTGAAGGACAACAGGGCTTTTTGTCACCTTGTAAACAACATGAACAGTATCAAAATAAGGGCTTAGGAATTTAAATTTTATTAGTATATTCACGGATAAGAGAGAGAAAGAAAGAAGATAAAGAAGTGTAAGAGAAGAAAAAAATTAAACACAAATTTCATTACCTGAGTGGTCTTACATAACATTATTTTTTATAACGGCAAAATTGCTAATTTGAATTTTCAACAGTAGAGGACTGGTAAATAGTGCCTTTACATAATGAAATATTATGTAATCAGTAAAAAATAATATTAATTAATCGTACTTTTCGACATAGAAAATTTTACATAATATTGTTAAATAAAAACATTAATGTACAAATACTGAAACATACATACTGAGCATGCTATTGTCACAATCCACACATACATATATATGCATATGATGTGTATTATACATGTATATACACATGCACACATATATCTATATGCATATGTGCATACATGTAATACACACACATACACACATGCACAAGTTCTCACATAGATTCATACACACATTCAAGACAGAGAAGAGAGAGAGACAGACACAGAGAGAAAGGAATTAAAGAAAATCTTAATGCAGTTTATATCTGGAAAAAAAAGTTATGGGTAACTTTAATTTTCTTCTTTTTGCTTTATGGGTGTTCTATATTTAATTCACTGAAAATACAGTTATTTTATTAGCAGAAAAATGTGTTTAAAAATTTATAGTAAAATAAAATTTAGCATTGTTTTATACATATATAACAGATTTATGAAAGTATATTTTTAAGATAGAAATGTTAGTAAAAATAGACCACTGATATATTATTCTTTGAAGATTTTAAAGCTTAATTCATATGCTGGCTTTTAAAAGATAGTGTACACATATACATACATACACATATATATATATGTAGAGGTATAGATAAAAATACACACACACAGACACACATTTACTGTAAACTGTAAATAATTTTAAAATTCAGCTACTGTAAAAGTCAATTTGTTAAAATCTGCAGACAAATAGTAAGGTATATTAAAATAAAGGCAAATATTGTAATAGTGTGAGCTCAATGAAAAACAGGAAGTAGATCAGGAAAGCACATATATTTTTCAAAGAAATCTTTATAAAAAGATAGATATAAGCTTTGGAAAATGCCAGGATATGCAATTCATGCAATTTTTATAGTTCTGAGTAATAAATATGGAACACTCTATGTACAGCATATATATGTCTGATAATTTTAAAATAATCTGAGCTGAAATTTCTCCAGTTTGTCTTTATTGTCAACTAGTAGCATGGATTATTTTCTGGCAGTGAATAGGAAATGCTGCTCTTTACTGGAAATCTTTTATTTATAATGTACCTCATGTCTAATTCAAGTAAACTAGTCCATTTTTATTGAGTATAATCTGTGCTTAGCATTTTGGTAAGATATACACATAGCAGAGAAAACACTCTGAAGTAAACGCTTTGGTGCTAGAATACATAATAGAGAGATAGAGTTCTAGGGAATAAGAGGAGGTCAGGACTGTTGTGATCTGGAATGGCTGGGAAAGCTCTGACACCCAGGACTTGTCTCACTCGCCACGTGACCAGTGCCTAGTACAGTGCTTAGAACCTCATAGCTGCTCAGTGCATAAGTACACGACTAAATAGTGGGCTTCCCCAGGGTCTTTCATAAAGAAAACTTTACCTCTGAAAATGTTTATATATTCTGAGATACATGCAAATCATTAAAAATAGACTTTATTTTCAGTAGATTTCATCTCTACAAAAAGGTTACTGTAAAACCCATTACTCAAAAAACAAAAAAGCACATATGAATGTATTATTCTTTGTTAGAGTTCTTTTGCCTTTGAATAGAGTGAAGTACTTAGTATTAAAGAAAGATTGAGAGATTTATTTCTTACAGTTTTGAATTTTCTACAGGTCACTTTACAGAAATCCATTTTAAATATGAGACCAATATAATAAAAATTGTACCCACCAAAATTTAAATTCCAAGAGGTCATGAATTTTGCCCAGCATATAGAAAAAACTCAACAAACTTTTGAAATAAATTAATGAAATACATTTTTAGCCCATAACATGTGACAGATGCTCTACTAAGTGTTTTACAAACAGTACTTTGCTTATTTCTCATTGTAATAATGGATGTAAGTATCTCCATTTTAAGGATGAGGAAATTGAGACTTAAAGATAAGATTTTCCCTAGTTTTACAACGGTCAGTGGCAGAGCAGGATCCAAAACCAAGTCACCTAACTCTAAAGCTCACGCTCTTAGAAATGGCACAATAACTTCCCTAAACACAACAAAGTTAATAAAATATAAACACAAGTAATGAGTAATATAACGTGTGCATTTTTGAAACCTTCTCATAACACTTAAAGCAGCCTACATTTTCACCAAATCTAAAACTCCTATGAAATTCAATCACCCTAAGCCCTTTTAAATCAGAAATATATTTAACTCGAGAGAAATGAGAATAGTTTTTAGCATGTTACCTACAACTCTGAGCATAGTAATATGTACACAATAAATACTTAAGAAATACTTCTTAAATAAACGTTTACTTACTTTTTAAGTATTCCATCCAATCTTGGGGTTATCATTTGACACAAATCAAAAACTAAAATTCTTATGCTTGACAATGTTTCATTGGGGTATAAAAGAAGTTAAAGATTTACAGACAAAAAATTGAATGTTTCTAACATTAAGATGATCTTTCTTAAAATGTCTTATTATAAAAACCATCTAGATGCTTGCTAAAATACAGATTTCCAGGACTTCGCCCTGACACACTAATTTAGTAAGTCTGGTATGGATCCCAGAACTCTAAAATATTAAATGAAACCCAGGATATTCTAAAACACTGCCCAAAGACATTCTAAGTCTAATGAAAAAAAATGAATAAATTCCATACAGGTCCAAGTTTGAAGGGATAAATTTGAAGCGGCGGGGGGGGGGATAAGATAAAAGATCATAAAAGACTAAGAAAAACAGACATAAATTCTTAGTGTAGATTTAAGCTTATAATTGAACCTTAAAAGAACAAAAAAAGTATACAGA
The DNA here is from genome assembly GCF_009873245.2 of Balaenoptera musculus. Lineage (NCBI taxonomy): Eukaryota > Metazoa > Chordata > Mammalia > Artiodactyla > Balaenopteridae > Balaenoptera > Balaenoptera musculus. Next base: position 53,917,011 of record NC_045802.1, read on the forward strand.
AGTTAACAGATAGATCTTCTTTGTATTTCTCAGCTTTACTGAAGTATAACTGACAAATAAAATTGTAATATAAAGTGTACAACATGACAATTTGATGTATGTTTACATTGTATAAGGACTCCCATCATTCAGTTAATTAACACATCCATTACCTCACATATTTATTTACCTTTTCCTGTGAGAACACAAGTTCTATGGTCTTAGCAAACTTCTATGATACAATATAGTATTTTTAACTATAGTTAGCATATTATATGTTAGACCTTCAGACCTTATTCATCTTATAACTAAAAGCTTGTATGCTTTTATCAACCTCTCCCTATACCCGTGTGCCCCCATACCAGCCCCTGGTAACCACTTTTCTACTCTCTTTTTCCATAAGTTGACATTTTTCCTTTTATGATTCCACATATAAGTGATACCATGTAGTACCTGTCTTTCTCTGTCTGGCTTATTTCACATAGCATACATAATGCCCTCCAGATTCATTCATGTTGGACAAAAGGCAGAATTTCCTTCCTTTTTAAGGCTGAGTAATATTCCACTGTATATGTATGCCACATCTTCTTTATCCATTTATCCACTAATGGACACCTTAGGTTGCTTCCATACCTTGGCTATTGTAAATAATGCTGCAATGAACATGGGAGTGCAGTATCCTTTTGAGATAGTGACTTAGCTTCCTTTGGCTATATACCCAGATGTGGGATTGCTGGATCATATTGTAGTTGCATTTTTAATTTTTTGAGGAACTTCCATAATGTTTTCCTTAGTGACTGTAACAGTTTACACTCCAAGTAACAGTGCACAAGAGTTCCCTCTTCTCCACATTCTCACTAGCATTTGTTATCTCTTGTATTTTTGACAACAGACATTCCGACAGATGTGTGGTGATATCTCCTTGTGGTTTTGATTTGCATCTCTCTGATTCGTGATGTTTAGCTTTCCATGTACCTGTTCGTCATGTGTATGTCTTCTGTGGAAAAAATGACTATTCAGGCCCTTTGCCCATCTGTTGATAAGCTTATTTTGTTTGTTTGTTACTGAGTTATACGAATTCCTTATATATTTTGGATATAAACCTCTTGTTAGACAGACAGTTTGCAAATATTCTCTCCATTTCCATAAGCTGCCTATTCATTTTGTTGATGGTTTCCTTAGGTGGGAGTCTTAAAGGTTCAGGTGCTACATGTATAGTCCAAATCCTTTGCTCCTCAGGGAGAATCAGGCAGTTGAGGTTTCCCTCCCAGTTGTATGGTGCCGAGCCAAAGATGGGTTGATGGAGACAGTGTCTCACCATGTTTCTTACACGATCCCATGTGGGTATTTTTTCTGTTGCCCCATGTGTAGGAGTCACTCAGATCATTTCTCTCAGAGGAAACTGCTCTGTGTATAGCTGTACATTTGTTGTTTCTGAGGAGGAGGGAAATTCAGATGCCTCCTATGTCACCAGCTTAGACTTCATCTCTACCATAAATAGATTTTCTTAATCTCAGTACTGAAAACCTCTGGAATGCCTTTCAAATGATGGCTGATTTATCTAGCACCAGAGTCAGTAGACTTAATCAATGCTTAATTGTATTTTTAATTTAAGGTTGGTGTTTCAAGGTCAATCATTTTTTTCCAGTGTTTGTTGAGTGATTTGATTTTATTCTACTTACAAGCTAATCAGTGTTCCTCTCATCATTTCATGGAGGCGGGCAGAAGACGTGAGGCTCCGAGGAAAGAGACAAAGCACTTCATTGCCCATGGCAAAGCAAGGAGCAGGAACATCAGTGTGTACATCAGCTTCCTTTGCCCCACGTCCCACAAGGGGGACATAACTTGGGCCCAAACAGATGCTTGAACATGCAGTGGTTACTGTTGCAGGAGAGGAACACTGAGCTTTAGGAATCTGCCATTTTATAATAATACGTTAGCAGGCTGCTTCTTGTCCTGCAGGTAAGTTGATCAGTGTGAATACAACTCTGAGAATGAGTGGTCAGGGCCTTACATTCTTGGCATACCCAACAAGATATGTAGGAGTATAAAAGTTCCATGGAGAACCATGTCTTCCAAAAGTGTTTACTCTATCAGGCCCTATAACAATGCTATGTATACATCTATATTTTTCCGCCCCATACCACAAAGCAGGTATATTATTCTACCTTACATACACACAAACACAGGAAATGGAAATGCCCCATTTCCATTTCCACATCTCTTCTCTTTCCACTACCTTGTTATTTTACTGATTGGGTTGAGAAATGAGACAGTTGTTCAAGCTCACACATGTATAGAGATCATACTCTAATGTAGGCATGTCTGATTCCCAGTCCAAATCATTTCTAGTGTTTGGCTGTTTCCCAATACAACATATTACTTATATTCAATAATAAAAACATAAAACCAATGAGCAGTATCCTTCAGGTTTCAAGTGCTGCTAATCAAAGTTTAGAAAAAAGATAGCTCCATTAAAGGGATTAAAAAGACAATGTATGGGGAAAAGAAAAAACTGAGTGGAATAAAATAGCCACTGATAACTAAATATTTGAAGAAAATGGCCTCATGGAGGATAAAGGCTTAGAATCTGTAAGTAAATCTAGGGAAATTTGTGATATGCCATAGAAATGCAGAAAATAGAATTTGGAAAATGCCAAAATGACATACAGAACGGTGAATATTTTAAACATGAAATCATATTATATACATAAAACATTTTTATTAATTTGAGGTATCTCTTCTCGTACAAGCTATCACTGTGGTTGTCATTACTGAGTTACGAGAGATAAACCTTCCCAAGAGAAGGGTAGGGAAAGGGGAACCACCCTTACTCCCACTCATCATATCCACCAGCAACCAGACTGGCAGCCAGTTTACCACAACCTGCTGACAAAATGTTGGCAAGTTACTACGTTAAAGTAAAATGTCAACAGTGGTTGATATTAAGAGCTGCAGATTCCCTAATACTTTATTATACATTTTCTTCATTTAATATGTTTTCTTTCTCATAACCTTAAATACAGACATCATCCATATTGGATGAGATTAATATTTAAATCCGTGAATTTTGAAAAAGGCAGATTGAGCTCCATATTGTGGGTGGGCCTAGTTCAATCAGTTGAAGTTCTAAATAGAACAAAGAGACCAACTTCCCAGAGCATGAGGGAATTCTCCACCAGAGTATCTCCAGATTTTCTGTGCACTCTCAGCTTTCCTGGGTCTCCAGGCTGTTGGCCCACACTGCAGATTTTGGACTTGCCCTCACCATGATCATGTGAGCCATATTCTTAATCTCTCTCATAGACCTATAGATATATAGATGATATAGATATAGATATAGATCTTCTATTGGTTCTGTTTCTCTAGAGACCTCTGATTAACACATCCCCCTTTTTCAAATTTCAAATTTTCCTATGTTTTTGTGAACAATCATAACTATCTTGTATTGTTACAGTCCTCACTAATGAGGTTAAAGATGCACAAGACTGAATCTGTTCTTTTCCAAAGAATATGACATTTTTACAATTAAAGATTTATTCATAAAACTCTACATTTTTTCAGTGTAGAGATTATAAATTGTAAACTCTTTGATTTGATTCTGGCTAGGAATACTGTAGATGTAGCTAGACACATCATTATCTACTTAGCCATTGTTAATGAATCAATATTAGTAAGATAAAACATTCTGGACAAAGAGGCAGTGGAAAAAGAAATCTGTTTTTGCATCTGTAAAATGGACACAATAATACATAACTCACAGAGCTGTTGAGTGTATTAACTTAAATAAGGACTAGAAATGCACACTGAAAACTTTACATGTATATTTCAATGGAAGTTATGATCTTTAATTTTAATTTGTAATATTAAGAACATTGATTTTATATTATCTGTCTTGTTTTATTCTAGGGGCTAAGAATATAGCAGTGAACAAAAAATTCCCATACTAATTTACATATATTTACAGTGATCCTTTTTAAACGTTACAGTTTCCTGCATATTTCTAACAATTGAATTTAAAAACAGTAATTTGTGGGAATTCCCTGGTGGTCCAGTGGTTAGGACTCTGCGCTTTCACTGCTGTGGGCTCAGGTTCAATTCCTGGTTGGGGAACTAAGACCCTGCAAGCTGTGCTGTGCAGCCAAAAAAATAAAACAATTAAATTAAATTAAAATAAAAATAAAAACAGTAATATGTTAAGAACAATGCAGTTAATCAAATGCCTTAAAGGAACTGTATTAACCATTCCTTAACTTTACCTTATTTCTAAGGTAAATTTGTAAAAGGTATACTTTTTATAAGGTAACTTTATAAATTATCATTATAAAAGGTAACTTTACCTTATTTTCTTTATGTATCACATACAGTTATTTTGAGGGTTAAAATAATTGATAAATGCATATATATATATAAATTGTTTTGCATATTATCTGGCACAAAGGACCTGCTGAGTAAAAGCTTTATTTGTGTGTATGGAAGAAGGCAGAATGTAAACTCAATTACATGTGTGAAAGTCAAACTGACCTTTGTAAATTTCCATAAATAATTAAGTATTTCTGTTTGGTTTAATTACATTCTATACCCAAGTCATAGGAAAACGGTCTATAGCCACCATCTTTAAAATATGGATAGAATGAAACAACCACACATCTTTGTCACTAACTTTAACTATTTTCCTTTAGGAGTTAATCTTGGGTAACTGTAGAATTAAATTCAAGATTTTCTATTTATAGGGCTGTTAGTTTTGGTGTACAGTATCACCAATGCTCTGCTGGTAAATGGTCAACAACAGTTCTCTGAAGCTGATTTAAAGCTGTTTGCCAATTTCTGTGGTGTAAATACTCAAACCATGGCCATTTTCAAGCAATAAATGTGACATCTCTGAATGTGGAGTTGGGAAGAGTTGCATAAAATTGGCTCGAGAGGCTACATGATGTGGCTCCCGGATACCACTTGCCTCTCCTTCTATCTTGAGGACATCACAAATACACACATAGATGGAAGTACGCAAATGTATATTAAAGCAAGCTGAATCTGCTCTTTGTGGTACATATCCATGAATCCTTTTAACTGATTAATTAATTCATTCATATAAAATAATTTACTAATTATTTAATAAATTTATAATAAAATTATTTAATGCATTAATTTATTAACTGTTTATCATTATTTTAATAAATTCTCAAACCTTCTATATTACACATATAAAATTTACTTTTATCTGCTGCAAACTATAGGCCTGAACTCACATACTAGAATCTAAGTGATATTAGAAAAAAATACAAATGAGAGATAGTGTCAAGGACAAGTATATTTGTCTTTGTAGAAGAGATTCTAAAAATTCAGAGTGTGAAACAACATGTGTGAAAAGATCTGAGCCTGAATATCTTTGGACAAAATGTCTAAAAACCTGTCATTTTTCTTTAGTATTTTCATGTAAAACCCTGCTATGTAAAACAACTGTAAATGCGTAGCTCCAAATTAGTAATTTTTCCTGAGAGGTAGCATCAATCATATATGCTCTTTTCAAGAAATAATTAGATTATCTCATAAAAAGTGTGTAGGAAAGTTATATTTCTGCTTGCAGTCTGTATTTGCCAATTCCCATGTATTATACATGACTATATTGAACTCAAGAGATTTTAGGACAATAGAGAATAATTAAGATTTGGAGTTTAGAAGGAGTGAAGCAAAAAATCACTAATTTGCTAGTTTTATTGGAGGTTCACTTTATAATTCCAAGTTTATTTAAATCTGAATATCCTCATGACCTTGAATTGAATTCAGAGGCAAGAAAGCTTGAAATCTACAGAGCAGAATTTCACTGGATACAATCCAGTGAAATATTAGAATACACAGTGCATTCTAATTAACTCTTTTCTGTTGAAATTTCTTTTTCCTGTGTCTCAGATGACAGCTATAAATGAAAGAACAATTACATTTTAAAGGAAAAGTCATGGAGGCTGACATCTGATCTAGAATCATTGAGAATTGATAAAACTCACTTTGTGATAATATGCCCCTTTGCAAACTGGTAAATTGACCAATAGTGGGTCCCCAATGTAATTTGGAGATTCAATTTTATTTACACTCCAGAGGAAGCTTTAATAGGCATTAAAACATTATAACTGTTAGCTCACATTAGTTTATAACTACATGTTTAATAGAAATAATACAAAGACAGCATAACTTAAAAATTCCTATGTCCTCTCCAGTTCCCTTTTTTTTTTCAATTTTTGGATTGTCATAGACTGTCTGGGAATTTGATATTTTAAAAGAGCTGAGGTAGAACTAGGCTATCATTAATTTTAGCAGTCAAGTTAAGCCAGACGTTCTGTGGGGACCAAAGCTGTTCCAAGAATGGATAGAAAGAGATTTTGGTGTCTGAAGCCACACATAAGTCAGCCTTGAGACTCAAACTCTGTACATGTGCATAGACAGCCTCTAACCCCTGGACTTCTATCTTTACATTAACAACACTTCTACTTAACTTGATCAGTTGTGTTTGGCTCAATAAAACTGTGTTGTGCACAGTTTTGGTGCTGCGATGATCAGTAGACAAACCAATATATTTGAAGGAGAAAAATGCATATACATACAGTAGTAAGTTTTCTTACACTGAATGATAATATAAAACATGTGCAGAGTAAAGAGATAATACAGAAGGCAGGATGGTTTAGTGTGTGTATGTGTGTGTGTCTGTGTATGTGTGTAACTGTGTGTGCATACCCATGTTCAGATTCAATTGAAGAGGTAACTCCAGACAAGTCTTTGAATGGAGAAATAATTGCACTACACAGGGGAGTGGAGGAGAGGGTATACATCATTCTATAAAATCCTTTATAAAGTCTTCTGCCTTCTTTTTGATATGTTTTGTCCTTCCTTTTTCTGCAAGGTTACCTTTGTTGTTATTTTACTTCTGTTAGTTGGGGGTTTGGTGACCAAAACAATTCCATCTGCATATTCTTATAGAAAGCCTTGAGGATCTTAAGCCAAAATACAAAATCAAATCCATAAATAAAATCAGGTAACCCTCCCCCCACAAAAAGAAAATAAGTAATACTTTTTTAGACCTATCTATCTGTGCATAATTTTTTCCAGAAAGAATTAGGAATTGAAGAAATCAAGACATATGCTCTATAAGAGTAGTGGCAGATGTTATAAAGTGGGCATTTGTAGGCAGAGCATCCATATTTTTCTCTATAAATAAAACATCAAATTATGTGGTGATTTTAGAATGCTTTTATTGAGTGACAAATAATCCTGTAAAGAATAATGATAGCCAACATTTATCAAGAGCTTGCCATGTGCCAGGCATTGTTTCAAGTTATTCACATATATTAACTTGTTAAAGCCTCATGGTAGCCCTTTGGATATGTTTGCAATTATTCTATTTTCCTATTTGTAGAGAAGAAAAGAGAACATAGACAGGTTGATTTGCTCCAGAGTAACAGGTAATACATAGCAGAGTCCAGAACCCAATCTCACAAATTTACCAATGCACTATTACATGTTTCCTGATCACCTCCAAAACAACCTTGTCTCTTCTGCTGCAGTTCCAAGAGTGAAAAATCAACTTTAGGAATTCAGTTAACAGCTCAATTTTAATTACATTTGCAAAATTAAAATGTTGGTTGGCCTTTAAGTTATAACGCATACAGCATTCTTAGGCAAATAGAAATTAAAGTACAACCAGCACAGATGTGTCTGCTTTCTTAACCCTTGTATAATCAACCTTTGCCTGCCATATAGAAAGTGCTCCATAAGTATCTGCTGAATAAATGGATGAGATGGAGGTGTTTTAATCATACCCTGATTCATTCATTTTACTGGTTATTTTTTTCATTTCTTTTTTTAAATTAAAGTATAATTGACTTACAATATTATACTCATTTCTGGTTATTTTTCCCAGTGTTTATTGTTCAATGAGTCCCGGTACTATACTGTACACCTGAAGATGTACACCTGAAGATGTAAAAACTAATATATGGACTGAGTCTTGAGGAACTCCAGATTAACTGCAAGCAGAGAGAGATGTTATAAAAAATGTGATAAATAATAAAACAGAATTTGAATATGTCCTTACCAATGATTCTCAGAGAAGTATGAGTTTCCTGTATAAGAATATTTAGGGCTTTGAGCCAACCTTTCAATGTTACAAAGTGTTTTAAATAAGTGAGTTTAAGAGCACTGAAGAAGAGAGAGGTATACTTCCAGCCAATGATAATATTATGTTAAGACCAAGGCTACATGAAAGTAAATGAGCTTCACAGAGAATTACGAACAGTTGAGCCATCAACTGAGTTCCAAACACTATACTAGAAGCCAGGGAAAAGTTAAAGTTAATTGACATACATAACAATTAAAATGAAGCATTTGGGGTTGGTACTGATATAATCTGAAAAACTGTGCAGGACTGCATTTCCTATCACTGAACCTTCTGTTGTGAAATTAAAGTATAATTCTCTCAAAAGGCAGATGTTAAATTATGTGAATCATTAGAAGTAAAATTAAGCAACTTGACATTCTCAGAAGAAACCTGAAACAGATAATTCCATGACACTTCAAAACGTGGCATAAAGAAAAAGTAATATATTTGTGTATAAGAATATAGACTAAATATTTAGTGTTGGCTTCTGGCAGGTAAAAAGTAAAACACTAGATAACAAACAGGGTGATTTTTCTTTAAGAAATGGTTTTCTTTTCTTCAGATTATCTTGTGTAAAACCGCCAGCCAATACGTATTGATGATACCTCCTAAATTAGACATACCAGGAGAGAAATGAAAGCAAAGCTCCTTGCAAAACAAGTTTACCTAATTCTCTCCCCTAGCTAGTTAGCTTTTTTCCTCACCATTCATCTTCTTCTGTGATTCTAAAGAGAATAATAAAATGTTGTTCTCTAATTAGAGAAGGGTTTTTACATTTGTTTTGAAATGTGTGAACTGCTGACATTTTCCTTTTACACTGAAAAGACTACAGTGGCAATTACTAAGGCTTTGAGTAAGCTCATTGGCGAACAAATACACCAGAATAAAGCCAGGTGAGTTTAAAAAGTCATAGCCCCAGTTTCTTGGTAATAGCTCAATTATATTTTTAATGACAAATATTTTCTGTAAGTCTGTCAACCTAGGTATTGTGTTAGTTTAATTCTGTGACAACCTGGGGGAACTATAGGATCCTCTGGGCTGTTCCCTAGGAGAGAATGACATAGATGCACTTTTGCAGTATGAAGGAGAGGATTTGTAGTCAAGAGGAAATTGAGGCTAATTTTCAGTTTTCAGGACACTTGAGATTGGATGGAGATTAGCAGAGAAGGATATGTTCATCATTTCAACCTAGAATTTACTTTAATTCAAGCGAAAATTAGAGATCACGTTTCCCAAATTTAGGTAAAACAAAACAGTGAAAATCAACCTTATAGATATAATCCCGAAAGATGCTGGTCTGGTGTTGTACAAGGTATAATCTTCCATTCCAAGGGGTCTAGGAGCTGTTTGACACGAAAGACAATAGGCATGACGTGAAAGCAGATGTTAGAACACATCTGCCAACCCCAGAAGTAACTGGCATCAGGAAAAGCTCAAGGATTTTGGAAGCTGTTACCTCCTGGAATAAAAGCAACTGTTTATGGCTAAAAGGTGCTCCAGAAAGTCACAAACAGGAATTTCCCCTGACAGGTGCTGCTGAAATAATACACCACTGAGGGGTGAGGACAGACAGTGTGAGAATCTGGGGCACATATTCTTTGATCTGAGGTTCCTGGGTATCTCACTCATGTGATGGGGGGGAGTGAACTCAGCCTAATTCTTCCATTTGTTAGGCAGTGAGAAGGTGTACACCAAGATAAAAGTGTAATACATTTAGAACACAGGAGGAGAGGGAAACCTTGGTCCTGAGACATGTTAGCCCTGCTTATGGCCCTTATAAAACTTAACCTTGAAGACTAGAGATTTTTGTTACTCATGCTATTAAAGTCAGATTATCTGACCCTGGCATCATTCCTGAGAGCAAGAGAAAATTATTTGCCTCTGGGAAAGGTGGTGAGATGGAAGATTAGCCGAAGCCTTAACTCAGGCGTAGTGACTTTGAACTGTAACCTGATGATCTGAGTGCAGAAGCTGTAGCCTGAAGAACAAAAATGTGGTGATAGTAGGGGGTAATTTTCATTATGAGATTATTGGTGTTGGCTAAAGAGGAATTTCCATTCAGCTTATTGTATCAGAAGTTTGGTGGGGGCGGAGCATTCAGAATCCTGAGATACATCTTACTTTAATAATGCATTTATTCCAATAAACAATGTTAGCAATCATTTCAAGTATTCTCAGAATACATTTTTAAAGGAAATTAAACTAGTTTCTAAAAGGTTAAGAGGAAGTTGTTCATGAAATTATGTTACAGAGTCTGTTTAAACAAATATTGTTTTTAGCTTTTTGAGTTGCCAAAAGAATTAGCTTTTCAGATTCAGTGAACGGTATATTTACTGTTTGTAAAGGCATTTTAAAAATTATGCTTTCTGAAATTTCCTGGAGTTGATCAACACATCCCTACAGATATTCCCCAATCTGAACATATTTTTCAATAGATTCATTCTTTTCTACACATTCTCTTCATCTGCTCTCCAAGTGCCCATGGATGATTGTTTCCATAATCATTGTTGGTTTGCCTTTGTGAAACCATGCTAAAAAGAGGATGAGTAGAGGAATTTTACTATCATATATCTATTTAAATATAGTTGTAATAATTTTTATATACAGACAGTATTATATAATTTAGACAATACAATTAAATATTATAATATTTAATAGGAGAAAAGAGGACTTATTTTTAGAAACCTCCCCAGGAACTGATGGTGGTATGTACCAAAATTAGGAAGAGTTACTGATACAGGTTCATCATTATATGGTGTTCCCCATTGTCTGAAAATCCTTTTGATATTGGGGTTAGACCATGCTCTGTATGATTTCAATTTTGTTAAAAATTTGTTAAGGTTTGTTTTATGGCAAAGAATATGGTCTAACTTGGTACATATTTCATGGGTGCCTAAAAAGTATATGTATTTTGCTGTTGCAAGGTGGATTCTTCTATAAATGTCAATTAGACACTGTTGGTGAATGGTGTTATTTGATTTATTCAATACCCTTTCTGATTTTCATTCATTTGACCTTAAATCCCAGTTATACCACTATCTTGTGACTTGGGGGAAAAAAAACTATTCTCTGAAACTGAGTTTTTCACCGTTAAAACATGTTATAGAATACCTACTTTTCAGGATTCTTAAAACAAATAAATATAAAATATTTGGCATATTACAGACACTTTAATTATAGCCTCTACTATTTTTTAATCACTGGGATTTGGTAGATAAGGCAATTAACTCTCCAGTCGATAAACAGAGTCATCTCTGACTTATCCCATCTGATGTTTGAACACATCCAGGTGTTACCTTGTCCATTTCTTCCAGAAGTTATTTCAAATATTACTACTAATAACAAATTACTGTTTGGGATAGTCTTAGCTTTGTATTAGATACAGAAAAGATAAAGATATGGCTCTTAATGAAGAAAAACTCATAATCAAATTGGAGCAAACAGTATAGACAGAAAACTATAAGGAAAAGTAAAGTAACTTTTATGAGAAAAGGATTATTCAAGAAAAATAAGGAGCAATTACTCTTATCCTTGATTCAATTAAAAATGGTGTCATACAGAAGCTATTACTCCGCTTTCCTCTTGAACAGTTGGTAAAACTTTGAAAGGCAGATATGGGGCCAGGGATATTGCAAGTGAAGAAAGCATAAAGTGTGTAAAGAACAATTATAATTTATTTTGGCCTCAGTATACTGTAAAATAGAAAGATAACATGAGGTAAGTTTGAAGAAGTAGTATAGCATGAAAAATTTGTTATTTAATATATCATGCTAAGAAGTTTGGTCCTAATTGTAAAGGAAAAAAAGACCATAGAAAGCTTAACAGCAGGTGACTTATAGTATTAGGATTGTAATTTACTTGCTTGAAAAATGATTTAAAAAAATGGAAATTAGCACTAAATGTGCATGTTTAAGAGAACCAGTTTCAAAAATAAATAATTTATAGAGACAAAATTCTGACCTAATGGTATATAAAATTGATAGCAGCTTCTTAAATGTTCTTATTTAGTAACTATGCTTTGAAATCACTAATTGGGTTACCCACTTATACACTAAGGTAATCTAATACCATTTTCTTAATTGCACACTTTGGCAAATTGAAGAGTTAAGAGAGTCACCTGAAAGCATGACTGTTTTGCAGATATGGAAATGCAAATCGGAATGGTTATTTTCAATTCTGTGTTGGACACTCTAAACTCCTCTGGTTAACATAACACGGCATAATATTTTAAAAAAAGGTTTTACGCTAAAGTAACCTTATTCTAGCTAATATTGGCATGAGTGAGTGTGAGCATGCAGAAAAATCAACTGATGACAGGCTTTCATGTGCTGTACATGTGGAAAATTACTTCTTCTTTTGACAGAGCATAGTCATAGAAAAAAAAAAGGCAGGATTTAGGAAAAGACGACACTGGTAGAAGCTTTACACTCTGGATGACTCCATACTTACTGTTTCCAGCTTTGGGAAAAGCAAGTAAGCTCTTTGACCTCATTTTCCTCACCTTTAAAGTGGGGGAATTTAATACCTGCTCTGAAGGTTAAGTGTGAATATCAAGAAAGAATCTGTTATAAAATATGTAACAATATGTAATCACATGCTATTTTTATTACCGCTAGTTAATTCTCTAGATTGTTTTTAAGAAAGGGGCAAAGATGAGATTTACAAAGGATATGGGACTGGTGCTTTAAAGCAGATGGTTCTGAGTTTACTTTTTTTTTTTTCCTTTTTTAAAGTATTTATTATTTTATTTATTCTATGGCTGTGTTGGGTCTTCGTTTCTGTGCGAGGGCTTTTTCTACTTGTGGCAAGTGGGGGCCACTCTTCATCGCGGTGCGCGGGCCTCTCACTATCGCGGCCTCTCGTTGCGGAGCACAGGCTCCAGACGCGCAGGCTCAGTAATTGTGGCTCACGGGACCAGCTGCTCCGCGGCATGTGGGATCTTCCCAGACCAGGGCTCGAACCCGTGTCCCCTGCATTGGCAGGCAGATTCTCAACCACTGCGCCACCAGAGAAGCCCTCTAGATTGTTTTTGCAAACATTTTTGCTATAAATTATTTTCTTCTGTACCGTATTCCTAATCCAATCTTTGTTGAGAAAAGGATATTTCTGTCTTGCTTGCTCTTCCGAAGGCTGGTCTAACTGTTGCTTCTGTTACCCTTGAATTTATAATTTTGACATGTTTCTCATACTTCATTTGGCCATCTTCTAATAAATATAATCCATTTTTAGTTCATTCTTCTATCTATTTTTCAAACTTAAGTGAGGATCTTTTCAAAACTGACCAACGTGATATGACCAATAATTGATGATCCTCTCCTGCTAGTTAAAATTATTCTTATTGGGAAACACTAAACATATTACAAATGTGAACACCATTTCCAAGTTCAAGCCAGAAATCTGATTCTCTACAGGACATTTAAACATCCAAACTAATAATCTCATTCATATTGGGAACTGTGTAAAAAGCACACTTATGCAAAACCACAGTTCTGAAATTAATTTCCCAATTCACCACTTCCATCTGTTATGATCTATTTTGAAAAAAAAACCTCTTCTTTGCTTTTGTTGTGGCTATTTCAATTTTCTGTTCTTTCTTTATCCTTCATTCTTGGCTGCATTTTCCCAGCAATGAAACTCACTCAGATGCACAATGATTTAAATTTCCTTTGTTTCTAGTATTTCTTCTCTTCTTGTCTGTAGCAGACAGCTTTGGATCACTGTGGTTCTAGAACACTCCTATCCCAGCAATTCACCTTACACGAAGCACTGCTAATGGGCTTACCTTGGCCACATGAAGAGTGACTACATAAATACAAAACCGTGGTGTCACATACTTTCTCTTTGATCCATGCATCAATGTTATGACAATGCTTTATTGCTTGCCATATTGCCAAGATATAGTTTTTCTTAGTTTATTCTTTATAGTACATAGCCTACCATAAATTTAGAAATTAAGATTTTTTTCTTCAATATACTGGAATATCTCTGACATAAGTGTTTGTGTTTCAAGTAATATAAAATATGTCTGCACCAACGTCCAATTTTATTACGTACAAGCAGTAAATCTATTTTGCCTTCAAGTTACTGTTTCACCATAATGTGAATGTGATATTTTATACTCAAGGAATAATGAAGCTCTATGCTTTTGCCTAAAATAATAATTCTAAATAGGCATTGCAGAAAATCTAAATTATGTAATAAATTCTCTTTATTATATTTATTCATTTATCATGATTATAATTTATTAGTCTTCCACTGATTGCTGTGCTTTGAAAACAGCTGTAAGATCTTTGAGTGATCTAAAGTTATGGTTTAAAAACTAATTGTGCCTTACGTTTATATTGCTTTATGGTCCATCAAACATTTTCAGATATATTATCCCATTTTATTTGATCCTCAGAATAACACTGCCAGAAAAGAAGGCCAATGTATCTATGTTACACAGAAGAAAACAGAAACTCACAGATAATGTTTCACCAAATTCACTCATAGAATAGTATAGTTCATGTGGTATGGGATGGCTAAAGTGACGCCTCATTTTTATCTCAATGTCCAGTACAAGAGGCATCAGAACATCAGGACTACAATGGGTAAAGGGGATAAACTGTATGGTGATGGATGGAAAATATATTTTTGGCAGTGAGCATTTGTAGGGTACACAGAAGTATTGATAGAAATAGAACGTAGTACACATGAAACATATAGTGTTATAAATCAATATTAACTCAATTTAAAAAACTAAAAAATAAATTTAAAATTTTTTAATTAAAAAATAAATTTAAGGGACTGCCTTGGCAGTCCAGTGGTTCAGACACCGCTCTTCTATTGCAGGGGGCATGGGTTCAATCCCTGGTCAGGGAACTAAGATCCCGAATGCCCCACGGCATGGCCAAATACATAAATAAATTTTTAAAATTTTAAAAAGAAAAAAAAATTGCAACTACCGGCATGCTTTTGTTCCTCATATATTTCAGTATATCTAAAACCTCATTCTTCAATACCTAGAACAAATTCTTCCTCTCCTGTGAAATCTCCCTCATTACTTCAGTTAGAATAAATTCTCTCTCCATTGGCTTATTCCAATCAATGTTCAAAGTTATTACAGCAATTATTTAAACTAACTTTTATTGCTTATTCCCTAACCTACCTCTTCATTTTTTAATCTCATTCTTGACAATTTTTCTTTATATACACTTCTCCATATACATTTCATATACCTTCTTTCTTTTCCTCAGCCTGTTTGCTCATACTTGTCTCTCTAATGTTATTGTTCTTTTAAAATAACATCAGTCCTTAACCATTTATCTACGGTTTATTCAAAATCTCAGTTAATACACATATCCTGCCTGACCTACAGATATGGAAGCAAGTGCTTCCTCTTTGGGAATGTATATTATCTGTGCATCTATTTAATGTTCACTTAAGTGCTATGTTTGTACTGATTTCCCTACAAACTGCATGGGTTTTTTAAAATAAATTTATTTATTTATTTATTTATTTATTTTTGGCTGTGTTGGGTCTTCATTGCTGCATGCAGGCTTTCTCTACTTGCGGCGAGGCAATCTACTCTTCGTTGTGGTGCGCGGGCTTCTCATTGCAGTGGCTTCTCTTGTTGCGGAGCATAGGCTCTAGGCGCACGGGCTTCAGTAGTTGTGGCTTGTGAGCTCTAGAGTGCAGGCTAAGTAGTTGTGGCGCATGGGCTTAGTTGCTCCATGGCATATGGGATCTTCCCGGACCAGGGATCGAACCTGTGTCCCTTGCATTTTCAGGCGGATTCTTAACCACTGTGCCACCAGGGAAGCCGCAAACTGTATGTTTCTTGAGATCATGAATACAGTATATATAAATGTCAAAATAATTAAATGAATGCCTATTATATAGTAACTGGCACATACAAAATACACAGTGTTGATTAGTATATACATGCTGAAATAAATACTAAATTAACTTTGGCAGTGTAACTAGCTTATTACACAAGCTGGACGATGTACATGTTCACGGAGAAACACACTTTAGACTTCCTCACTGCTGACCCTTTAAACCTGCTGTCTTAGCTTATTTCTCCCTGACCACTGGATAAAACTATGGGCAGGTGTTCGGGTCACTTTCTAACGCAAGAGTCTCCTTTAGTTTAATATAAAACTTTCAAATCTTAGTGCAGATTATAATTTCTCCTCTTGATTAATTAATTGAGACCCTCCTCACTCTGTGAATTCTGCAGTATGGAGGGGAAGCATAGTGATGCCATTTCCATCTCTTCATTCTCTCCGCCTTATTTGCTGAAGTCTTGGGTCCTTTGATGAGCAGTAGCGGGGAGAAGGAAGAGATGTAATGTGTAGGGTAGACCTACTAAACTGGTATAGTTATAAACTGGCCTTTTCTTCCCATGGTGGATTCTAAACCTAAATCATTTCCTCTTAAGGTACGTTTATGGCTTTCTCAGATATATTTTCTAGAAGTCAGTCTTTCTTCTAGGTCAGTTTTACCCCTACATGCTGCCCTTGTCCATACCTGTCCAAATGGAAACATGTATCTTTGCCCCACTTTTGCTGTAAATATAGTTGCAACTAAAATATTCCTCTTGCTCTATTCAGCCACCTCAGGCAAGTTGAGCTACAGATTCTTTTTTATTTTTTTAACTGAAGTATAGTTGATTTTCTTTTATTGGAGTATAGTTGCTTTGCAATATTGTGTTAGTTTATACTGTACAGCAAAGTGAATCAGCTATACGTATACATATACCCCCTCTTTTTCGGATTTCCTTCTCATTTAGGTCACCCCAGAGCATTGGGTATAGTTGATTTACAATATTGTGTTAGTTTCAGGTGTACAGCAAAGTGATTCAGTTATATATATATATATTTTTTTCAGATTATTTTCCATTATGGGTTATTAGTAGATATTGAAGATAGTTCCCTGTGCTATTCAGCAAATCCTTATTGCTTATCTATTTTAATGTACAGTAATTTGTATCTGTTTCTTATTTTCAGATTTCTACCAACAAATATCAGTCACTAGTGTTGTAGTCAAAAGCGTAGGTCCACTGAAGACTTATTTGAGGTGGCTCTGGTAGGGGTTCAGAGGCATAGAGTTATGCAATGACAACAGTCCCATCGGCAGTCTCTTAAGAACATCCTTCTGGCTACAGCAACTTGATCATAAAAATACTTTTTACTATAAGTTAACAGTTACTGTTTTTTTTCTTACCAAGAAATATAATAAAAACTAGTTGTATAAAATAAAAATTAATGAGTGATAGAATAGCAACATTATATACATTTCCAATTAAAAATTTTTTTTACTTCTGTTACTGTTGCAAGGTTATTATATGATACATTTGCTAAATTATCACCCTGAACTTATTATTTCTTGCCATGAGGGTGAGAAAAATGTAGTAAACTCATAAGGTATAATTTAGTTACTCCAATTCAGTGCCCATTGTATTTCTTTCAATTACCACTAGTTAGGCAAAGAATATTGGCCTATATCTTAATTCCTAAGCATAGCCGGAAGTTGAAACAAGCAATGTAATGTTGAAGCTGAAAATTTAAAAATTAAAACCATGTATAAATTAAGACAGATGGTGTTATTTAATAAATATAGTGCAAAACACACAGAATTTAAGACTTCATATTCTGTAATTATATGCTACATAGAAAATGGTCACATGCCATTGTCACAAAATTGAAAAAAACTGTATTGCTAGTGAGACTTGTAAAGAGGAAAATATTCAAAGTTTTACAGCTGACCTTTACGGCAGTTTCATTGCTTAGTAACAAATGAGCTAATTTTATAAAATTTCTGCTCCCATGATAGTCATCCTTACCTAGACAAGTTTGAAAGTGCTGTGACTTATATAAAGTCAAGCCATTTGTGGTCTAATCTTATCACTTATAAATTAACAACAAATGCAATAGACCGAATTGTAATCAAAAAGGATTTTAAATCTCTATAGAAGAAATGCCAAAAATGTGTTTTTAATACAGAATGAACTTCTAAAATTCTTCTTCATATTATATATACTACACACATTAGAATGACCCCTAATTTCTCTTTTCCTCTACAATCTCCATTAAAATTGCCATCTTATCAGCCTGGGCTGGATTTACATTTTTCATTCTATTCACCTAAGACTTCTGGGTCTCGCCATTTGTTTTCTTGCCAGTAAATATGCGCTACTCAAATAAATCTATCCAGTAAGCCTTAGAGACTCCAATTTATCTCCTCAAATATTATCTTGATTTTGCACATTAAAAGCTCACAAATAGAGAAGGCAAAAAATAATTCTCCTTAATTAGTGCAGGAATGGAAAAGGATGTGAAAATAATGCAATAATATTTGTCCTGTCATATTAGGGACAGTAAATATTAATATGAGATAATGATGTTTATTATTTTGCCATTAATATAGGGTTAAAATAATCTGCAGTAATGTGTGTGTGTGTGTGTGTGTGTGTGTGTGTGAGAGAGAGAGAGAGAAAGAGAGAGACAGAAAGAGAGGGAAAGAGAGAGTGGAGACAGAATTATCTGCATCTATAAATTGACTAAATGATATCACACTGGGGTGTATAATACAGTATTGTTAACTATATATGTATGTTATACAACAGATCTCTAGAACTTATCCATCTTGCATAACTGAAACTTTTTATCATTGAACAACTCTCAATTTCCTGCTCCTCCTAGCCCCTGGTAACTATTACTATACTCTCTGCTTCTATGAGTTTGATTACATTAAATACCTGATATAAGTGGGATCATGTAATATTTATTCTTTTACACCTGGCTTATTTCACTTAGCATAATGTCCTTCAAGTTCATCCATGTTGTTGGATATGGCAGGATTTCTTTCTATTTAAGACTGAATACTATTCCACTGTATGTATATACCGTATCATCTTTATCCATACATCCATCAATGAACATTTAGGTTGTATCCATATCTTGGTTATTGTGGATAGCGCTGCAATGAACATGGGAGTGCAGATATATCTTCAAGATCCTGTTTTCAATTCTTTTGGATATATACACAGAAATGGGATAGCTGACCATATGACTATTTTAAATTTTTTGAGGAACCTCTATATTGTTTTTCATAGCGGTTATTCCATTTTATATTCCCAACAACAGTGTACAGGGTTCCAATTTCCCCACATTGTTGCCAACAGTTGTTATATTTTTTGTTGTTGTTGTTTTTGATAATCACCATGCCAATGATCATGTCAATGACATTTATCACAGAAATAGAAAAAACAATCCCAAATCCATCAGAGATAAAGAAGTAACTCAACACTAGCGCACTAAATGGGAGCTAACAACTTGGAAGCTAATGAGGACAGTAGAAAGGATATGGGCCTAAGGGCTAGGGTCAGACTTTGATACAAGCAGGACTGCTACTGAGCCTTCTGTATAAAGTCGACATATCAATGAGATGCCCAGTCACGAAAGGGGGATTAGAAAAACATCCTCTTCTTGGCTGTGATATGGTAAAGAAAAGCTGTGACTGAGAAAAAAAAAATGTTATGTGAAATGTTGTTTATAAGATGAGAAATTTTATAAATGCCCATGTTTAATGGATCTCTAAATTATGAAAACGACGAGAAAGCTATAATGGATAAAACCCTGCAGCCTTGAAAAAATCAACTCCCCACATTTTTGAATGGTCAATTATACAACAAGCATTGAACTTATACAGGAAAATCAAACCTTATAGGAGGCAAACTCAGTATCAAAAATTATAAAACATAAGTTGAAATAAATCACCATGAGGGAAATTTAGCAGTTTACAATAAACAGAAGAATTAGCACCTCATGAATTTGAGATAAAAAACAATTTGAGACACAAACATAGTTGAATAAATAAAAAGGTAAAAGAAAGAATAGAAGCCATTATTAAGTAATAAAAGAGAAATGGAAAAGAACACAAATTTGAATGAAAAATAAAGAAAACTTCTTGATATGAATACATATGGTCACAAAACTTAAATACTCACTGGACAGATTAAATAAAAGTTTGTAAAGAACTGAAAAGCTTATCAACTTGAAGAGATTTTTTTCAGAGCTGAAGAAAGGACAGAACGGAAAGAATAACTGAGAGAAAGATACAGAGATAAAAAAATGAAAGAAGCATATAAACATGGAGAACAGATGTAAAGGGCTTGGGATATATGTCTGACAGGCTACTCTAAAGAGGGTGATAAAACAGGTTATATTTGTGATCATAATGACTATGAACTTTCAGCAATTAAAGAAAGTCCTGGGTATCCCAGATTTTAAAAACAATCAACCAAGGTCAAAGAACATATAAAATATACACACTGATCCATCTAGAAGCGGCGTATTAAAGGCAGATTGGGTATATTAAGAGTAAAAAGAAAGAAAAGATAAATGTCCATTAGCATAAATGCATAACTACCATGTGTAACCATATATTCTAAAAGAAAATGAAATTAAATCTTTTGATAAAAATAATAACTGAGAATATTAATTTTGGGGGCAGTAATATGACACTAATATTTGAATTATGTTTAAAAAGTCTTACCTTCTTATTATCTAAATTGAATGTTTATGGTGAAATGACATGAATGCTAGCAGTTGCTTTAAAATACTGCAGCGGAAAACACTGTGTGAAGAACACATAAATAAGAATGCTAGAAAGCTAAAGCTTGGTGACAGTTACACAGCGGTTCATTTTATTATCCTTTTGCTTTGTTATGTATCTGAAAATTTCGATAAAGTCTACCAGACTAAAAGTCTGTAAACATTATAAATTATAATATTCACAACAATAATGTTTATTTGTGGATCTTTAAGAGTAAGATAGGACTAAACAAGGAGAATACTATGGGGATGGGGAGAAACAGAAATAGTGCTTTTGAGAGATAACATCATTGGACTGTGATAAATCATGCATATCTATTAAAATCTTAAAGGTTTAGTTTAGCTATATAAATAATAGAAAGATAAGGTATAAATTTCAAAACAGTAGAATAAATTAAGGTAATGAAGAAAACTTGATAAATTGTATAGAAGGAGAAAGGAGAAAAAGAAGATAAAAGAAAAGCATACTAAGTAGAAAATACAAAATAAGATGAAAGAAATGACTTCAATTATACCTGCAACTAAATAAATGGAAATATTAAAAGCACCTCCTCAAAAATGATACTAACAATACATATTTTTTACATCCTAGTACATAATTTTAAAAAAAGATATATGGAAAGTATGAATGTATACAGAAAAATTGAACTTACGTAAGGGTATAGAATGCATATCAGAAATACTAACAAAAATCTTGTTGATGCCGTATTAATAAAAATAGACTGTAGGATAAAGGTTAATACAATGAATTATTTTCTTAATGATAAAAAGTAACTAGGAAGAAATTATAATCCTGGCTCATAATCTTGTAGTTCAAAAACAAAACAAAGTAGTTAAGATACAAAGATTTAACACAATCAACACACTATTTAAAAGACATTCATAAGCCAGGAAAGCTTGAAAGTATGTTGTACCTTCACAGGTCAAGCAGTTCAATAGCAGAGTGGAATGCAAGGTCCATGTTGGTGAGAAGGAAAGGAATTTGTGGCTGCAGATCAAGCTATTTAGGGCCAGACTCTTTATTTTTAATTTTTTTTATTGTGGTAAAATATACATAACATAAAATTTACTATTTTAACCATTAAAAAAATAAGTGATTCATAGAATCCTGCACAAAACAAGTAGTAAACACGTTATCTTTATGTACATATACATATATACACACAAGTATATACTTATACCACAAAGGGAATATCAATAAATGCAAAATTATCAACAAGAGTCTATGCTCTCTGAACAAAATGCAATAGAATCTGTAAGAACTCTATGTCCAAGGCTCTTCAGGTCACACAATAAGGAGCAGAGACAAGTAAAAACTCTGAATACCTCTCCACTATTTGCCACTAAATTACCTGGATGATTTTGGAGAGTCATTTAATTTCTCTGTTTATTTTTCTCTGTAAAATCAAAATGCTGCAAAAATAAGTATTCACTTTTTTTATGAAGCATTAAGCTACTAAATAATATATGAGACTTTGTCTCACTTTTAGAAGAAAGTCCTATCCTAGTGGTAGACATGTATAAAAGACGATGGCTCAAGAAATAGTGACCAAATAATACAAGCTTTAATGGATCATGGCTTTAGGAGAAAGTCTTACTTTTATTATAGTCAAATAAAGCACAGGGAATACTGCATCTTGAAAAATCACTGTGTTCTCCATTCTTACAATTGCTTTAATAATTTATAGAGATAGCATGTAAGGTGACAGGAAATTGATACTCAGACAAATATGTTTCCCCAAACAACTGTCAAATGAGCTGCCCTCTGGGTGTGTCCTGAATGGCATGGCAGTTGAAGCCGTCCCTAAAGAAATCAGTGAGCTTTAGCAACTTGACAAAATGACTGCAGAACATACAACTTTTACAAATTACTCTTTGTTGGAATACTAAAATGAATAATAGAGTTTTCACAAAGCATATGGGGATAATGCTGCATATCTTCTACTCCCTCTGGATCAAAGTGTATCTATCTATTTCATCCACTATTGTGGAGTAAATTCTAATTTACTCAGTTCTTAGAGAAATGTTGCAATAAAAGGAACACTGCTGCTCAGCAATGTTTGCTTCACAAAATGTTACTCTTGCTACAACTTAAAAAAAAAAAAACACAGTTATGCTTAAACTCACAAAGAAACTGGTCCAGGAAACAAATACAGGAAAATTTCCAACTGGACTTTTAATTACAAACAGCAAACATTTCCAGTCACTATGCAATGTTGAATTATAGAAATATCTAACTCAAAAATTTTTCCTTTTCTTTCTTTCATTTTCAGTGTTGTTATTATTGTTCCACTCCATTCTAATTTTCTTCTGCTCCCTCTTTTTCCCTTTCTGATGACAATATGTAAAAGTTAAACAACAGTACAACACAGATGCACAAACTCAGGCTACACATTCTCATGGTAGACCATGGGAAAAGGGGGTTATATAAAAGAAGATAAATTTGCTTGTAGTACCGTAGTGATGATTTTGGGGTAGAGTTTCTTAATATTTTTGTGTCTTGATTTCTTCATTTATGAAGTCTCTATTTGATATTTACTTTGCTATCTCACAGAATACGTATGACTACCAAGCAAGTTTCTGAATGTGAAAGCATCTAGTAAACTCCAAAATGCTACTCAAATATAGTGTCAGATATTAATAAAAAAAAGTATAATGCCAAAAATGTTAGGATGGTAGAAAAAGAAAATACGCTATTTTTACAATCATTTCTGTTCCTAATATGCAACATGAGAACATGTATATTCCATGAATTTGAATTCAAAGACCTAATAAACTTTTTGCTGTCTATCTAGATACAGAGACATTGATAAATAATAATTTGTTAAATAGCTCTTCCTCTGTTGAATAATGCCATAGTAATCAGTTCTTGGATCAAGAGGGTCTTTTAAAAGGAGTATTTATTTTAATAATTGCTAATTATAAAGATTCAATATTATTGCATGGAAAAACCATACTTCTGTGTGAACAAGCAAATTATATTCAACTTCATGATGAAAGAACTTAATAGGCTAAATCTAATTTACTAATCAAATGACTAGAAGTTTCCCAATAATCAGCAGGTGAATTTGAAATCTAAATATATCTAGATGCCAAACAACTCTAATGATTATATTAAACTTTTAACTTTGTAAACTTTAGCTTAAATAGATTATTCTAAGAATAGTAAATATTTTTTCTATTGTTTTATAAAATTGTGGTGTTTCCTCTTACAAGTAAAGTTAGTCTGAAATTAAAGTGCTAATAAATACAAGGGATGTGTCTATTCTGAGTTCCTACAACCCAGAGTTTAGCAAAAAAAGGAAAGAAGTGTAAAAAAAAATAATAAACAGAAACCTCAATTAAATAGAGCAGGAAACCAGAAAGGGGAGCTCTCAGGCCCTGCACAATAGCCAATCTCAACAGGAAGGAGAAAGACGCCTCTTCTTTCCTGGCAAGGACTCAGCCGGTGAAAAGCCCTGGACTCTGTTTATTATGTCCCTCCCACCTTCCTTTTCCACCCTATAAAAGCCTTCTCCTTCTCTTGCCCTGTGGGGTCTTGCACATGACTCGCCATGGTTGCAGACCCTGAACTGCAATTCTCTGCTGATCCTGAATAAACTCATCTTGGCTGGAGAAATACCTGGCAGTCTATTTGTTGCAGGTAATCAGAAGCAAACATCCAGATTTCAAGGCCATGGTAGATTTTCTGTAAGGCTTTACTTATTTATTTTTTTTTTCCCCTGAACTTCTGGAAGCCTATTCTTGAACTTCTCAGACCAGAGCTTTTCTCCTGGTC
This sequence comes from Balaenoptera musculus, assembly GCF_009873245.2. Classification (NCBI taxonomy): domain Eukaryota; kingdom Metazoa; phylum Chordata; class Mammalia; order Artiodactyla; family Balaenopteridae; genus Balaenoptera; species Balaenoptera musculus. The sequence continues at coordinate 53,941,516 of NC_045802.1, forward strand.
AGCAGTGACTTCCCAGAGTGCAACACCTCTGTTTTTAGCAGCTTGCTTCAGTTCTTCACCTTTTTTTGTCTCATGTGCACATTTTACCAGGGAGGAAAATTGTCACTGATATTCAGGACATTCCAATAACAGTCACAACCTTACTCTGATAAACTCTGATGCAATGTATTTGCTTTATTTTTTTTTATTACAAAACCAAATTCTTCTGCCTCTAGTCAAGTAACCTGCCTTCCTCTTAACCATTACCTCCCTTGTCCCTCCAACCCCCTCACACAGTGTGGGCTTGTCCAGACATCTACACTCTAAATTAAAGTGTATATGATTTACATAATTCATCTCCCGAGCTCTATTCGTCACAGAAAACCAGAAATGATTTTTCAGTGTTCTGCAGAATATACACATATAGACTGACAGACCCTGTGACCCACCCTACTTTGGTTTGCTTCTCCTCCAATCATAACCAATGAGGCTCAATACATCTACATGCATGCCGGTAAATGTTTAACAACCAACTCTCCAAACAATGACCCTTGTTTGAAACATTGGTAGGTTTCTGTGGTTTAAATATCTCCACCGCAGGTGATTTCAAGTTACCAAGATGATTTAGAAAATTCCTGAAAATTTAACATTGCACTCTCAAGAACCATTATAAGCTGGCTTTCTAGTTTTACTACAAAGTAGTATATTTAGAAAATAAAAACACTGATTTTAGGTTAGTTCAATTCTTGCTCAGAATCCTGCCTCCATCATTGTGGGAATTGGGAAAAAATTTTAACTGTTTTATACCTTAGAACCTTCATTCATAAAACATGGATAGGAAAAAAATTAATTAGATTGCTTTGAAGAAAAATTAGATAATCCAGGCAAAATCTATTCAACAGTGCTTGGCACATCAAAAAACCAAAAATAAATCTGTATCAGAATTAGTAACATAGGTAATATACTTAGATACATGACTTTGTTACTCTATAGTTACTATAATCATTATGCCATTGTTCTATAATTCAAGTTCCATATCTAGGATACATCAGAAGCTGCATTACTCTTTTCTTGTTCTGCCCATACATAGGACACATTATTATTAAGAGTACAGATTATTAAAAATTGTTATTATATTTTGATCATAAGATGATGAAATTATGACTGAATTTAAATCTTATCTCTTTACATTCCTTTACCTTTCTTGAATATTAACCTGATGCATAAACAAGATGGTCCTACTAAAACTTCTCAGGTACGAAAAGACAATATGATCCACATTAATTTTAACTTACGTTGAAGTCCCCTCCAATTCTTCAGCATGACATTCATGGATTTTCACAACTTGACCACAGGTGACATTTATGTCACTTTGGGGGGGGGCATTTTTATGCGCTTTATATTCAATTCCTTTTTGCTCTTCTCTTGAACAAGCCCTTTGCTTACCTATTTTGGTAGCAGGACTCAAATGGGGTATCTGACTTGAATGCTTCAATGACTTCTCTGAAAATAAAATATTTACTCATACTTATGTTTGTTATTTACCAACTTAAATATTCAATGGATTTTATAACTGTTTATTCCTTTGTCTTTATGCCAAATGGTACCTTTGTGGAAAATATTCCCTACCTAGGACACTGTTATATTTATTAATGTATTTATATCCATAGTAGGTGCAAACATGGGCCTGGGTAGAAGTAGGAAGAACACTGTGGCCGTATTTTCCAAGTGTGAAATTTATAGATACACACAGTCTTCACTTACAACCAATATCAAATTCTGCATTTTGCTGGTCATTCTATAAGTGAAATCTAATATACTTTCTATGATTACGGAGAGCGTATCATTAAGATGGACAATAATTCTAAGTAATATTTGTCACCTCTCTCTTTAAAAATCAATTCCTTTCATTTTTCTTAAAACAAAGCCTATATTTTTAAAGGCATTTATTTATTTATTCATACTAATCTGGATCCCCTGTAGCTCTTAATCTCTAGGAAATATATTTTAGTTCTTATAAAGTATTGTGCTTCCTCTAAGCATGAACATGACATACTATTTCTTTCACCAGGATAATCCTCTCCTTCTCCATATGCCCCCCGCCCCCCCTCCCTACAACACATCTCTAAGGCATATAGCGACATATTCACAATCTCTACTTGCTAAGCTCCTACTCATTCCTCAAGTGTCAGCTGACAATCAGTTAAACTTTCCTTGATGCTTTCTCACTGGGGGTCATCTTGTCATACCCTTCACTCTGCTAGTCAATACATCCCTCTCACATTACACTATCCTCTTATTAAAGTTTTTGCTTTCCCCACCAGCCTATTAGGTCTGTTACGACAGAAAACATGTTTGTATTATTTCTCTTTTGTACTTTCATCAGATAGCTTGCCTACAACACAGGTTGTAAATATATACTTATTGAAAATTTAAGTGAATGAATATCTTACATGTGCTATTAGTTTCAGTTAGGTCACTTACTTTTCAAGTTTAATGCAAACTATATATAAATATATATATAATATATATTAAAATATTGAAAGAAGAAAGAAAACCACCACATTGTCATCTTATATCATCCAAGAGAGACTATTGCTGCAAATTGGGACTATAGTGCTTGCTGCACATAACTCATTAATTTGGAATAGTATGTCACTTCTTTCATTATGAGATTTCCAAGTTGCAAGATATGTGGGATGAAATATCAGCAAACAAAAGTCCTTCATTGGGGGGTTATAACATTGGGGAGAAGACAGTCACAGAGTGAGCAATAGTTTTATGAGTCTGTCAGTTGACTGATTGGCAGGTTTCTGTAAAATGAACCTTGAGGGATTTGATACTTGAATTTTAATTAAACCAAAATTATTCATTGTTCAGTTCTAAATCCCTCAAGAGAAACTGAAAATCTTGCAGAGGGACTCCCAACAGTAATTACATGTTCTGCTGAAATTTAATTATCTTGCATTACCCAGATAGACCTGACAAATGGAGAGCTATATCATGGAACAGATTTTTAGAGGAATAAGATGAAAGGCAAAAGTCTAGTACAAAATAAAACCATGGCCAAGTTTCTGCATTGGATGCTTTAATACAAAGAAGAAGAAAAAGAAGTCTATTTTTTAATGTGGGCCACCTAAATATGTTTAAGTAATTGGAATACCTTGTTTGGCATTCCTCTTTTACTTCTACTAAGCAATGCAATTTTTAATCCAAAAATGTCTTTGAAAAACATGTTATTCTGGACCAATATCTCATGTAGAGTACTATTTAATCTTCAAAATAATATCTAAAATATCTCTTCTTTTCTTATTGAGTAACAGTGACTTTCAGTTGATTTTCTCTACCAATTTTCCTTGTATTTATGAATTTATTAATCCTAATATTATTCTCTAGGTAGAAAGATGACAGTGTTGATCAATGATCTGTTGAAGTCTTGCTTTGAGTTTGCTTTTTTTTTTTTTTCCTCATGGTGGTAATTAACTGAACGTGTTAACTCCCTCTCCTGGTTAAGCTTTGCCTGGACCTCTTACTATTCAGGCCCATGCATAAAGCAAAGCTTATTAGTCCCACAGGCATAGAATCTACCCTTGTTGGGTAGAATGTAAGATCATGGAATTTGGGGCAATCTTGTTTTATTAACTCCACTGTCCAGTTCTCCAATAAGGCATCACACCTTCTTTTCACAATTCCTGTCACTTTGTTTTGATCCTCTTTTGCACACCTCACAATATGTGTTGTAAATTTTCATACTCTCATGTCTTTATTCCTATCTACGTCCTAGAAGAGGCCCTCATGTGAGATATAAAAGGTGGAAAAACAGGCAACATCGTATTCCTTGCAGGCAGTTGCAGGCAGACATGTTCAAGGACAGCAGGTAGGAGGGTCTCAACCGCTTCCAGGTGAACTTTCTGGAATCCTCTGTGTTGCTGGTGCAGGAAGCTGAGATTGTCAGTGCCGGCCTCCATGTCCTTCTAAAGAATGCATGCACGTCTAATTCCCTGTATTAAAATACTTGATATTTGAGGTGCATAAAGAGCTCCTTTTTCCCTTATTAAACCCTAATAAAATATAAAATTCTAAAATTCATTTAAGAAGGTGAAGAAAACCTGAATAGATTAGAGTCATATGTTAAGTTGAAAAAGTTATCTAAGAATGATCCTAAAGAGATGTTACATGTCCTGATTTCAGTTTTTTCAATGAGTTCCTCCAGAAGTACAGGTAATTCTCATACATATGTTTAGAATCAGGTCTACAAAATAATGGGAAGCTATTCATTTCCTTATAAATATCACAAAATCTAATAAAAATGAAATAAATAAAAATAATACAAAATTTTTATGAAGCATGTGGAGTCTGGCTCCTGGCTGAAAACCTGTGTGGTTTTCCAGGCCTGACCATAGGCAATTACGATGCCTTTAACTGGCAGCTTCATCAAGGAAAGCTACCCTCGCTGTACTAGGCTTGGTGCACAGCCAACGCACTCCGGTCTCTGAAGGGAGTTGCAGTGAAGGACTCAGGCTAGGACTTCAACTGAGTTTGCATTGAAACTATAAATGAATTTGGAGAAAACTGATATCTTAACAATGTTATATCTTTCAATCCTTGAAAACAGTATATCACTCAGTCTATTTTTCTTTGATTTCTCTCATTAATGATTTGTAATTTTAGCCTGATTTTTTTCTCATAATATGTTAGCTTTACCCCTAAATATTTTACTATTGATACTATTATAAATAGTATTTAATTTTTACTATTGATACTATTATAAATAGTATTTAATTTTTACTATTGATACTATTATAAATAGTATTTAATTTTACTTTCCAATTCTTTGTTGTTATAATATAGGAATATATATATATATGCACCTATATCTATACACACTAAACTCAATACCTAGATCTGGTTCATTTTTTTTTCGTAATTTTTATTTTTTTTTAAATGTAGACAACAATGTCAAATTAGATGTCAAATAGAGAATGCTTCCTTTTTCCTTTCCAATCAAAATAAACAGAAAAAAAGGGAACAGGGAAGAAATCAAGAAAATTGAAAACATAAAGACAACAGAAAAAAAGGTAAAAAGAGGTAGTTTTTTGAAATGGTAAATAATATTGAGAAATTTGTCATTGGAGTGATTTTAAAAAAAGAGAGCTATAAAAGATACTTTACTAATATGAGAAATAAAATTAGTATATTGCCACGTATCTACGATGCATAAAAGTATACTAAGAGAATAGTATAAAAAACTTTATGCCAAAAATCAAAGAAAAACAGACTGAGTGATATACTGTTTTCAAGGATTGAAAGATATAACACTGTTAAGGTATCAGTTTTCTCCAAATTCATTTATAGTTTCAATGCAAACTCAGTTGAAGTCCTAGCCTGAGTCCTTCACTGCAACTCCCTTCAGAGACCGGAGTGCGTTGGCTGTGCACCAAGCCTAGTACAGCGAGGGCAGCTTTCCTTGATGAAGCTGCCAGTTAAAGGCATCGCAATTGCCTATGGTCAGGCCTGAAAAACCACACAGGTTTTCAGCCAGGAGCCAGACTCCACATGCTTCATAAAAATTTTGTATTATTTTTATTTATTTCATTTTTATTAGATTTTGTGATATTTATAAGGAAATAAATAGCTTCCCATTATTTTGTTTTGAGTTTAATTTTCTCTTATAGTTCTAGTTTCTCAAGTTGAAAACAGATCATTAATTTAAGACATTTCATTTCAAGTTATTTTGCTATAGCAGCTTGAATGGACTAAGACACCACTCTTCTTATTTTAATCTATTTCTGTCTCCATAATTAAAGTGTGCTTTCTTTTATTTAACATATAGTCGAATTGTGCTTTCTAATACAATTATCAAAAGTTGATAAATTTTGATATATATTTATATAAAGGTAAATAAGTATGCACAATTTATTCTTCAGTATAACTGTGACTGATCCTTGACATTTTTGTATCTTATTTCTCCTTTTCCTCTTTATTTCTCTGCCTTTTCTGACTTCCTTTTATCTTGTTTACATTTCTTCTTTCCTTCCTCTACTTTCTTTTTTTACTGAAATATAGTTGATTTACAATATTGTATTAGTTTCAGGTTTACAACATAGTGACTCAGTATTTTTACAGATTATACTCAATTAAATGTTATTACAAGATATTGGCTATATTCCCTGTGGGAACCCTTGTACACTTCTGGTGGCAATGTAAACTGGTGCAACCGCTATGGAAAACAGTACTGAGGTTCCAAAAAAAACTAAAAACAGAACTACCATATGATCAAGCAATTCCACTCCTGGGTATATACCTGGAAAATTTGAAAAGATACATGCAACCCAATGTTCACAGCAGCACTATTTACAATAGCCAACAAAGTTTACAAAGCAACTCAAGTGTCCCTCAACAGCCAAACAGATAAAGAATATGTGGTGTAAAAAAAAAAAAAAAAAAAAAAGAATATGTGGTGTATGTATGTATATATATATACACACACACACACACACACACACATATGTATATATATATACATATATATAATGGAATATTACCCATCCACTACTTTCTACTATTTATTGAATTATATGATCAAAATGGTAGGCAGTTTCTCTTACCTGAATATTTTATCAGACCACTTTTGTTTTTCACTCTTAAGATACTAAATTATATAATTTTTAAAAACTCACAACATGAAGACCCAGACCTTGGCCAATTTACTCCATCTGTGCCTTAGTTTCCTCAATTGTGAAACAGGGATATTAATAATTCCTATATTACAGAGTTGCTATGAAGATGAATTGAGTTAATATTTGTAGAGTAATTGGTGCCTGGCACTTAGAACAGCTATGGAAGTTTTTCATATGATTGTCAGTAATTAAAGATTAATTTTACAATTTATATAAAATTAAAGAAAGCAAAACTTTAAAATTCAGCTTAAATTGTCACAGGTTTTTGTTTCTGTTGCTTTAAATTTAAAGAGCATGTGGTTTCTTGCATTTGACTACAATTACTCTGCTGATCTAGTAATATAAATTCTGTTTAAGTAACAATCCAAAGACAAATAACTTCATGTTCTTTAATACCAAACTTATTCTGATAGACCATAAAATATTAAAAGACATGTATATTAAGATATCTCTATAAAACACTGAAACATGTATTATTATTTTTATTTTTTTTAATTTAAATTTTATTTTTCATAAATTTATTTTATTTTATTTATTTATTTTTTGGCTTCGTTGGGTCTTCATTGCTGCGCGCGGGCTTTTCTCTAGTTGCGGTGAGCAGGGGCTACTCTTCGTTGCGGTGTGCAGGCTTCTCATTGCGGTGGCTTCTCTTTGTTCTGGAGCACGGGCTCTAGGCACGCAGCCTTCAGTAGTTGTGGCACGGGGGCTCTGTAGTTGTGGCCCGTGGGCTCAAGAGTGCAGGCTCAGTAGGTGTGGCGCACGGGCTTAGGTGCTCTGCAGCATGTGGGATATTCCTGGACCAGGGCTCGAACATGTGTCCCCTGCATTGGCAGGCGGATTCTTAATCACTGTGCCACCAGGGAAGTCCTGTATTATTATTTTTAAAAAGAATGTTCCATTTGTCCATAATAGACAATATAAAGTAACACTAACCCCATTTCTCCTGTTATCTGAAAGATTGATTGCACATAATTCTTAAATTTATTTCATCTGAGCATAAATTATAATAGTGCCCAATATATATCATTAGCATTAATAATAATATATGTCATGTAAGTCTCACTCATGGAGAACATACCTACGTTACTCTAAAGCACAACTAAAATTCTCATGAGTTTTCAGCTGAAGAGTGATTGAAAACTGAGAACTGGCAAAATTGTGTTAGCCTTTCAAGTTCACACAACGTTATCAATAGTGAACCCAAGTCTGTACATTCCTAGATAATTGCAACTTTCTCAATTATGACTACTTGCTATTACGATGAATTTGGCCAGTCAATAATTTCCTTCTGTTTTGTCAGATGTACATAACTCGTAATTTTCAATGCTCATCCTCTTTAATAAAATTATTTCAATTTGAGATAATTTACGTGCGGTAAAAGGATCAAGAGAACTGAAACTTAACTTTCCCAAAAAGTAAATTTAAAAAAAGGAGGATTATAACTGGAGTTAAGGAAAAAAATCTATTAAATTTAATACTGTGTTTTACTGAATGTGTACTATAACAGATTCAGTAACAGACTGCGGAGAAACACAAATGAACCATATTGAGACCCTGGTCTCAAAGTGAATACAGTCTTGACAGGAGAAACGCAAAATGTAAATAAATCTGTGTTATTCTGAAAGCCTGGTACTTGCAGTAGAAGTGTAAGTTACGTTCAAAGTGAGGAAAAGGGTGGGAGAAAAAAAGTAACTTTACCAGAGGCCTGAGGGAATATTTTTTTTTTTTTTGTATAATTACATACATCTTACCATCTTACCCTAGATGTCATTACTTATTACTTATTAGCATTAGAGCAATGTATTATAAAAATATTCCTAATAGATAAATGTTGGAAGAAAGAGTTTTACAGAAAGATTTTGGAAATTTAGTGATTACTAAAGATCTGTGACTTACACTACACTTCCCAGATGGCTTTTTGGTTAGTCCATGGTCGTGTGAAAGTTCTGGCCAAACTGAATGGATGTAATACATGCTCCACTGTAGCTCCCTAGCTCCCTCTGTTTTTTTTGTAACCACCTCAGAGGCCACAGAAGGAAACTGTAGCATCAAAAGCCAGAGGAAACCTGAATCTTTAATCACTATGCTAAAGAGAGCTACCCTGGGAAATCTCAAAACCTTCATTGTTTTTAGGTGAACAAGAAACTCAATTTTGATGTACTAAGCCACTGAGCTATGGTAGGATGTTACCACAGTAAAGCGTAACCTAACCTGACCAATACAGAGATGGTAGACTTTGCAATCTTTTCTCTAAAGCTTGCTTGGACTGCTGACAGCTCTAATGCAATACCTTTTGCCATATTTATGAAGGATTATAAATCCTTTCCTCCTTGGTGTACAATAACAAAAGGCTTTGTGAGACTCAGTGCCTGGCTGATGTGACTATGAAAGGAACATTACCCCAGCCTTTAAAAGCTTAGTACTGTAAAGAATATAAAGCACAGCCCATCACTAATGGCTTGCTCCTTCTATAACACCAAACAAGACAGATCATGTCTCTTTGCTGCCATCTGCTATACCTACTAGGGACTTATTTCAGACATTCCAAAATTATTAACATTGAAGAACAGTCTGAAGAAGTCAGATTCCTTTTGTTTTTGTTTAATTAAGCTTAAAGCTTTGTTTTGATTAAGCTTAATTAATGTATCCTAAACACACCTCACGATTTAAACATCTGTGAAATTGAGATGTATGTAACAATCAGTATGTCTAACAATTACACTTTCCTTGTGATACATAAAATATTGGTGTGCCTTAAAACTGATGACGTTTATATTACATTAAATATCAAATACTGCAACATGTTTTATACTTAAGGAATATTACTTTAAAATTTTCTTTATAAAAATCATTGTGAATTAATTTAATATATTAAACATTTAAAAATATTTAAGTGAAAACAACCAGCCTAATAGTAGATTAAAGAGTAATTCTCAAAGGGGTCCCTGCATAGTGATTAAAAGGCAACAACAAACAAAGGTCACAGAGACAAAGACCTAGAGACAAACAAAGACCTAGAGACAATCAGAGTTTCATATTAACTAATTAAGAAAGTCCAATCATTATTCCAACTTGTCTAACATCATTTATGCAGCTGCATTTTCCCCCAAAAGCTCTGATGTGTTTCTGTGGGCTATTTTCCTATTTGATTCATTCACAGGTAAACCACCTAGATTACTCTGTATTTTGTGTATCTGTGTATCTATGAATTTAATACCTCTCTTTGCAGTGTAATTTTATATAGTAGATAACCACATGCCTATTAGACTTTCCACTTCAAACATTAAATTAGCAAAAACATTGCTACCAAAATGAAATACAGCAAAGAGTGAGCATCATTATGTAAAAATGAAATAAAATAAATAGGCATTGGAAACAAATCACATCAAAGTTTAAAAAAAGAAAAGCATCTTTTTGCTCTCACACCAAAGCTGAACACAGCAAAGTAAACTAATGGTTTTTGATATCAGTTCATTAGATGCAAGATTCTGAACTAATCTGCTCTGCTTTTACTGTGTGGGAAATTTTAGATGGCAAGTATGTTTACTGAAAATAAATGCACTGATCTTATGTCTACATTAAATCATTCTGTTGTAGAACTATCTCTGATGTAGGTTTTTCATACAACTCTTTGAATTTCACAAATGTATGCCAACCAAATTGATACCTTCTTATATTTTTTAAAGACAATAGCTTACACCTCAGGATAGAGTCAATCAATGTAATATTTGAATCCTTACTTGCTATCAACACAAACTAAAATAACAGTTATAGTAAAATTTATAAAAGTTACTTCAATTTCCCCATCCATTTTCTTCTTGTTACAGAAAGAAAAATAAACTTGGGAGCTATTATCCTATCTCTCATACATTAGCCAGCTACTGAGAAAGGTATTATGATGTAATAGAAGAAACACTGTACTGAAATTCAGGAGATCTGATTTGTGATGCTGTCTCTATCCCTGTAACTAGGAGCAGATGTTGACCAAAAAGCATATTTATTTTACAAATGAGAAGATTGTTTCAGAAGCTTGAAGCACTTACAAGCTATACAAATCTTTAATCATAAGATGGATTATGCCTTGATGCTATTCAAATGTTAATAAATGTCCGTGCTAAGAACTCTATATGAGATGGTATGGAATCGAACGAGTTAGGTTTGTGAAAAATCTCAGCTAGTAAGTGAAACTGCTCTTTAGTACAGAAACTGCTCTGAAGTACTGAAATAACCTTTATTCATCATATACAGAGGGTTACAGAAAATTCAGAAAGCTTGTGCTGCCTAATACTGAAGAAATGTACCAAAAATCCTCCTTGTCCTTCACATACATCAAGACCCAGTATCCAGTGACGCTCTTAGCTTTTATTTGTAAAGCAAGTGTGATGTATACATACGAGAAATAGAATGAAAAGTCTAGCTCTCTCTTCTCTGATGTGGTCCTTATATTGAATGATTTAATCTAAAAGATAAGTCACCATTTTCTAATAGTCCCATACAATTTTGGTAGATGACAATAAAAGACACCCTAACTTCACGTGACTTATGGGACTTGTCATGGTAGAACGCTGGTTTACCTCTCCAGCTCATGTTTTGCCATTCAGCCCTGTACACTATAATCTAGTTGTACTCACTGTGTAAGTTTCCTAAACACGCCCTAATGTCAATTTTATGTAAATGTACTTTATGTACATTTTATGTAAATGTACTTCCCTTTATCTGGAAAGATCTTCCTCTTGCTTATTACCTAGATAAATCCTGCCCCATTTCTCATTTTGGCTTGCAAGTCTTTTCCTTCAAGTTTTTTCTGACCCTCCCCATATGCTCCCACAGCACTTATCACATTCTAGTGAAACTGCCTGCTGGTATCTCATTTTTTTCCCTTCAAAAACTATGTGTCTTATCTAAATTGCATACCTTGACCATAGTACAGTGAAGCCAGTTCTTTGCATAAAGTAACACTTGGATAAATATTATTATTAAATAAATGTGTAAATGAATAGTATTCATGTGCTGGAAGGTATCACTAATCTGCCATCTCTCTCAATAGATTCTGACACATCATTTTAAGAGGATGGATCTAGCTATACGAGGCCAGATGTTTTTCCACCAATTTCCACATTCAAACAGGTAAAGCAGATTTATAAAAGTACAGGTAAACTGTAATAACAAGAAGTGAAATTAAGAGTGTGCTGATAGATAATAATTATGGAGAGAAGGCAACCAGAGAAGGGATTTCTGGGATGGTGGCATTTAATCTAGAAGTAAAGAATGAAAAGTGAGTATCATGAGAAGAGTCAATGGAAGGGAATGGGACAAGTGTAAAGGCTCTAAATGACAAAGCGAATCGAACACCACACTCCACAGACTCAACTACTGCAGAATGCTTTAAGCTTCTCTTTCAAAAAATAGAAATACATAAAACAAAAAACAAAAGCAAAAAACTTAACAGACACACAAATCCTACATATACAGATTTTCTTAGATAAGAAAAAATATATATGCTTCTATTAAGTAAAACACAGCTTTCTGAATTAAAGAATTCTGGAAGAGTCTTGGTTTTGTTGCTGTGAAGATGCAATTTGTAGATTTAACTGTTAGGTGATACACGTAACTATATTAAAAGCATGGAGAAAGATGAGGATGAAAAACTTAAAAGTTGGTATTTTACGTTTTTCTTTATGGTAATTATTACTCGCTAAGAGAGATAAAAAAGAGCTTGAGAAGGAAAATACAAGGCAGTTTTCAAAATAAATCAGTGACATTGAAAAGTGACAATGAATGAGGTTTTTCACAGTAAGAGGCAGATAGGTATTGTTTGATGGCATGGACTGTGCTGAAAATTAGTGACAGTCAATGGTTTTGATGTGGGCCAAGGAAACAGTAAAATGAGTAGGAAAAAAAATGGTTTTCATAGCTGATTTCAGCAGAATTTCTGATCAGCAAGATGGTATAGGGAACTTCAGTAGAAAGACTGAAGAACTTTTTACTTAGGCAGTTACAATGAATTTGCTGGGCATATTCTCATATGGAAAGCAAATATATTAGAAGGGTAATGCATTTTATTAAATTTCTTTTCAACATGAATCTTTAAAAAGGTCCACATAATCTGCAAAAAAGGGGACATGCATACAATTTGTTTCAAAATTTGGCATCTAGACATAGTATAAAAGGAAGAATAAATGCTAAGTTCCTAACACCCTCTTGTCACTTGTTCTTTGTACATCTCAGTGATAGATTTGTTTTTATTTTCTTGACGTTTTATATTCTTAGCCAGCACTGAGACCCAGATCATTGTAAACTTTGCTGAAACTGGCTGCTAAGGCCAAAGTCATTAACATTACAGAGACTGACAGTCTGACTGACAGCCTAATAATAATAGTTGTTATTTAACTTTTATTTGCTACCTAGAGTGTGAGAGCACTTGGTAGTTTTATTATTCTTGTTTCCATGGGAAACCAGGCTAAGTGCAAGAATAAGACTGTTATTTTTGTGTAGTCCATTAAATTACAGTCCTTTCATTTCATATTTTTACACATGATTGGTGTCCTTGTTGATGTGTAATGCTATGCTTCATTATCTGCATTAAATTTTCATAAATATCCATTTTGGTTACAAAATAAGATAATGCAAGTGGTTTTTAGAGTGCAAGTGGTTGTCAGAATTGTGTTCAGGGTCTTTTTTTTATCCTTTTTCAGAGGAAATAATATTGAAATGCTGCTGTATAAAAAGCTGTCCTTCTTATCTTTAGAAGTAAATATATCTCTATAAAGAAAACTTTTCATATAAACTATGATGTATTTTATTATTTGCAATTTCAAATATATTTTTCTCCCAAATGTATGTATGTATGTAATGTGTATACACACATATACATACATTTGGAAGAAATAGACTTATGTAAATTAGAGGCGGAGGGAAAGAGAATTCTCAGTTTATGACCTCTGAGCAGGTTTGGATCATATATGAAAAGTAATGTGATAAAAGAGAGCTAAAAACTCAAAAGGCAAAAATCCATAATATCCTAAGGAAAAAGAAACTTCACACATCAAAACTATAGACATACATACACATACATATTTAATTTAATTTTTCATACTACACTGTCCCAGACTCCAAGAACATCTTTTTTAGAAGGGTCAAAATTAATGATGTGATAAAGTTATATACACACACGTAAAATGGATGGGGTCAATAAATGGTTGAATTTCACTGAATTGACTACATGCAACAACAACATGGATGTCCTTCTTAGAGCAGATTAAAATATTAGAACAAACAATAATCAATAAGTATTAATAAATCACTACATTTAAATATAAATCATGCAATAAACTGTGATACCTTATTTCCTGAGATAAACAGATATATTTAAACTTCTAGAGAAGCAGCACAGTCTGATTTTGGAAGGATTAAATCTATTAAAATGAGTATTTAAATTTTTTTTAAATGTTAATAAGTTAATATATCATGTTAACTTGTTAGTTAACATGTCATGTTAACTATTTTTTAAATGACTTTTTTTTAATGGAATGGAATTACTCTGAATTTTCTGTATTCTTACGGGTAGAGTAATTCATTTTGGCTGCCTGTCAATTTGGAAGCCAAGAAGGCCACCTCCCCTTCTCACTTGTATAACCAGATTTCAGGTAATGGAACTGAGTCTCCCCAAGCTAGCAATCTCTCAAAGAACTCTGAATCTCTAGCCAACAATGCCAGGACTAGGCTGGAAATTAACAATTGCAGCTTTGTGGCAACAGGAGTAACGGCTACCGTCAGCAGACCGTCTTCACTTTGAGACAGATGCTGCATTTTCTGCACCCTTCCTCATGCCCTCAGACGCTTCTTTACTTCCTGTCTTTTCTTAGACTTGGTTACCTGGCATCCCATCTATGCAAGTATCTCAACAGATTTACGGTTTCTTGCTTAATTAACTGAAAGGTGTTTACTATTTTTTGAAATGATCCATTTGGTTATTCCACAAACATTTACTGAAAGGCTACTATGTATCAAGCACTGTTTCAGGGAGTCAAGAAATCAATGAAAAAATCCAATCTTGTCGCCCTTGCAAAGTTTACAGTCTGAGAGAGATAAACTGTAAACAACAACCATAGTAAATAAATTAAATCAGAAGTTGATTAAAGGCTAGGAAAAGTTAAACAGGGTAAAGGATATCTGGAGGACTGGACAGACAGGACCAAGGAGAAGTATGAGGTCCTTTATTTCTTTATTGGTTCATCCATAAAACCCACTGTGGTCTCAATATTGTGAGAAATCAAGGCATATAATATTTACCAGAAACCTAAACTCTTTATCATAATAAAAAGAGAAATTCAGTATAAAGCTGAGTGGGGAAAAAAACCATTATGTTGAAAATTAATAGTTATACAATTCATTGTATAAATTATATCTGTAAGAGGATATTGAAAGGTGACTTTGAAAGTTTCTTAGGGTTACTTTCCAGTGATAAAGATGTGAGCTATTTATTTAATTTTTGTTTTAGCTTCTTCAGATTTCTCAGATTTTCTGCATTTACATATATGACTTCGGAGAATTAATAAAATTTAACTCTCAAGTATAATGACAGCAGGCTAACAACTATGATACACTCTTAACAAACTTCCAAATAAAGTAACAAGAAGTCACCAAAAATATAAAAATTTCCATCAACAATATATATCAATAATGGCAATAAACTGTTTATCAGAGTCTGAGAAATTTCAACTAACTGAAACACTTAAGGGAATTCAATGTGAAAATATCAAGGTCTATATAAGCACCAATTTTGAAATAGAATAATGATAAAAACAAGAATGGAGTGAACAATTATTATATGTAAGTACTATTCTGAGCAGTTATATATGTTAAACCATTTAATTATTATTGAAATGGTTAGCCCCATACTATTGCTGAATGAACTGGTGGGCCTGTGGTATGAAGGAAAGGCCTGAGTTATCAAAACCTCATGCCAACTGTCCACTCATAGTCCATAGTCATGTGAGCTGTATACAAAAATAAACAAACAACAAAGCACACTAACAAACTCAATTCAGCACTCTTTCCATTACTTGGAAAAGTTATTCTTCCAGTGACCAGATTGGTGTATTCCCAACTCCCATTTCAACCTTGCTGCAATTCAAATAAGGGTGTGTGCGTGTGTGTGTGTGTGTGTGTGTGTGTGTGCGCGCGCACGCATGCGTGTGTATGACCTCCATTCTGAATACGTAACAAAATTTGTTTGGGGGTTAAAATCTGAAATGCTGGGCCCTTTTAAAATATGGGTGTGTAAGATCTTTTTCTCCTGCCTAAAAGAAGTAGACTTAAATCACAGAAGAATACTAATATGTTTGTCTACTGATAGAACACATATACACACAGACAATTTTTTTACATTAATAAAAACAACAGAAGATGAAGTCTTTCAATCAAGTTTAAGCAAGAGTAGATTTAACTAATGAATTAATTAGTATATAGTTATTTCGAGTCAACATCAAAACACTAAGTCTCCAAAATATTATATAAAGTCTTCACTTACATTAGCACTGCCTTGGGAGATTCCAAACTGGATGTTGTATTTTAGCAAAGCTAGTTCTAAACCCTGCCATAACTGAGGAAGACCATGTACTTTGCGTGACCTCTGTGCTATACCCTTTCTGGACCTAACTGTAGACACACCCTGACCAAAAGGCAATGGAATTTATTTTAACCAATTGTGTACAGATCTATGGACTCATTCGGACATATTTAGATATTTTCTTTTAGCCCTAATGAGTCATTCCCCCTTCTTTTTAGTATCTACCAGTCCCTTAATTTTTCCCCTGGCAAACTACACAGTGAGTTTTTTTTCACTACTATGTGTTCCCTTTCCTGACAATAAAAAATTCTGAGGTTACTTTTTTCCCTGATAGTCTTTGTTTTACAATGTAACTGAGTAAATATAAGAATAAATATTAAAAATAAATAAATGCCAATGAATGATACAAATTTAAGAAAAAAAACCCTATTAACAATGAGATCAATGAAAAATAAAATGAAAATGGAATTTTTTCATTAATTCACATATTTAATTAGCTCTTATTACTTGCCAGCTTGAGGGTAAACATAAGTGAACACAAAAACAACTGTCTTTAACTCTTCTATTATCATTTTTAAATATGACAAAATCAATGAAAGTCTAGAATATGGAAAAATAGGTACTATCATACAGAACTGTGGATATAAATTGGTACAACGGTGTTTTGTTTTGTTTTTTTTTTAATTTTTATTTATTTATTTATGGCTGTGTTGGGTCTTCGTTTCGGTGCGAGGGCTTTCTCCAGTTGCGGCAAGTGGGGGCCACTCTTCATCGCGGTGCACGGGCCTCTCACTATCGTGGCCTCTCTTGTTGCGGAGCACAGACTCCAGACGCGCAGGCTCAGTAATTGTGGCTCACGGGCCTAGTTGCTCCGCAGAATGTGGGATCTTCCCAGACCAGGCCTCGAACCCATGTCACCTGCATTGGCAGGCAGATTCTCAACCATTGCGCCACCAGGGAAGCCCGGTACAACGGTTTTAAAAAAGCAGTTTGGTGATATGCAACAATAGCTTTAACGTGTGTACATTTAACAATTTCACTTCCTGAGATTCTACCTTGAGAAAATTTGTATAAAAAGTTATGTGCAAAATTTTTCAAATGTTTAAATATAATGAAAAATTAGAAACAGTCAAAAGACTACAGTGGAGGAACTGTACAGTAGATTATGATGAATCCATGTAAAATATTATCTGAAACACTAAATATGATGCTTGTAAAACATAGCTACCAAAATATTGAGAGTCTTAATAAATGACATTACACGTGAAAGCAAAAATTTCAAACTGTATTAAGAATTGACTGTATAAAATATGCTGAGGAAAAATAAACCTTAATAACAATATATAAGTAATAATTTAAAATAACTTCCATTTAGTTGTTTCCTTTTTTAGACATTTTTCTCTACTTTGTTCATTTTACACAGGAGAAAATTTTCCATTTTTTCTATATATATTTTTGGGGGTTACTTTGATTGTTGTTTTTGTCTCTTTTTGTTTGGATACTCAACTGTCAGTGTATCAGGAATTAAGAGGACTTTGAAAGGAATTTGTTTTATTTTGTTAATAAATTCTGTGCAGTAATGGGTTGCTCTGTCTTTGGATTTAATATATGTACATATATATTAATATACACACACATACACATACTTATTTAGGCTAAGCTAAGATACTATTACTAATATTGGGTTGGCCAAAAAGTTCGTTTGGGTTTTCTGTACAATATTATGGAAAAATCCGAACGAACTTTTTGGCCAACCCAATAGAAACTATAACCTAGTAGCTTAAAAGTAGAAGGGAAGAAGTCTATTTCTCTCATGGTACAGGGTGAATGAGTGCAGTATTTGAGAACATGAGGTCAACTCCAGCAGTTAAGTTCTTGACAACTGAATGGCCTACTGAAGTTCACAAATCAAAGATCACCAAAAACAGACCTATAGTTCATCTGAGTTAGGTTTATTAGCTTGCTGCGGTCTAAGGCACAAGCCCTCCATGGGAACCATGTAATCTCTTGGAGACAGTTCAAACAAGTGAATATCTCAGTCAGCTTTGTTCAGGAGGCAGAAAAAATGAAGCTGGTCTGCGAATGTCTTTGCTGAGAATGGTTAGATGTTTTGCATTTAGTCTGTGGTCTTTTAATATAATGATTATATCACCACAACAAACAAGGAAAAGTAAAAATAACCAAAGCATTGCTGACTTGCGCTGTACATAAATTATACATTTTATTATATGTAATAAATAAATCAGCCTCTTCCCAATGTTTAAATTTCAAGTAAGAAAATTGTAAACTGTATTCCATAAAATGGATAAGTTTTATAAGAATCATTAATTTAAAAGTAATACAAATATTATTTAAATATAAATGATAATTATTTTTCTAGATTTCAATGAATTTTATAATATTAAATATTGATTACATTTACATTGCTAGGCAGTCAGCTATTTCTTCTCTAAATCTGAATTTTAAACACTTTTCATGTTCATGTATCATATACTTTCCATATTACTATGAAGGGTAGCAGAATATGCCATCCCAAAATATGCCTGTAGGAGTTCAAGACATGCCATCACAAAATATGCCACTTTCATATACTGATTATTTTGAGCTGTAGGCACTTGAAATACAGCAAATGCAGGGGAAGGATTTCTCTGAACACCCTTTATCTGCCTAAAGACAGATCTTCCAAAAGGAGCTTAACTGTCATAAATCCCCTCCCCAGGAGTTTCAACATCCAGAGAAGACTGACTCATTATAGGAGAGGAGACCAGAAATGGATATCACACCCAAAGAGACGTTTTTATAAATTATAGTAACTTCCATCTATTCTTCTGAGTCCACTCAACTTTCCTAAAAATCATTTACTCTCCTCTAAGAGACCTACATTCCCCTCCCCTTATCCTATTAAGATGGTATTTAAGTCTGAATTCTAAGCCACCTCTGAAAGTTACTTATTTTTTCCTGGGTATTTCCCATGTTCACATGAGGTATATATGATAATAAATTTTTGTTTGTTTTTTTTTTGTTAGTCTGTCTTTTATCACAGGAGTCTCAGCTGAGAACATGAAACAGTTGAGGGGAAATTATCTTTCCTCCCCTAAAACAATTATAAGGCAAGAACAACATCAGATAAGGAAAATCTTGACAGCCATGTAACTCTAAGCTTTTGAACTGGAACCAAATAGATACTAGATGATTCTTCTCCCTTGACATAGCAAAACTACTGAAGATATAGTCATTTTGGATTCCTTTATTCCATATTTTGAGGAAACTTTATTTTTTGGAAAGTAAATATCTAAAATATTATTAAAATATTGAAAGTAAGGGTGATACTTTATGTATGTCCCTAATACATCTGACTATGTTCATAAATATATTTTATGAACATATTATGAGTATATATTATATACTGATGCATTTATATAATGTGATTATTTTCTAAGGACAATAAAACAATGAAATGTTCATAACGTATCTCTGTATATTAGTTTTGGGCTTTGTAAACATTTTCTTGTAACTGTTGAACTTTTTAAAGTAGTTTGAGAGTACTGACTGAAATTTATGGCCATAACTTTGAAAAAGAAAGAATGATATAGGAAATGACATTAATACCACATTATTTCAAAAAGTGGATTTTTTTTTTCGATTGTTGTTTTTATGATACCAGACCAATGAGCTCCTGGATGAGAAGAGAGTGCTTTTTATGAAAACCTTAAGTTATCGATCGGCAAGATAAACTCTATTGCTCAAAAAGGCCTTAAGGTGAAATCTGAGGAGAAAGCAAAAAACTGCTGAGATGAAACAGTTTTATAAAATACAGTGGAACATAAAATGTAGTATTGATGTACAAGAAAGAAAAACAATGGAGATATAGGATAGTGCTCAAAAGGAACTATAGGAATGAGATAAGATACTATTAGCATATACAAAAATAAATCTAAAATAAAACAGGGAATGTTTGTAATATTCCAGTGAATTTACATACTTCATACAATATACATACAAATATAAAAACTATTTCCAAAAATGCACAGAAAGGGTCTAATGGATATAATACGGCATCAGACAAATGCTTATTTAAAATGTTATCATCTTTAAAATCAGCTAGGAGAGGACCTACAAGTAAGATGTGGAGATTACCTTCTTCCCCACAAATACATCAGAAATACATCTATGTGTGGAACAACTCCTACAGAACACCTACTGAATGCTGGCAGAAGACCTCAGACTTCCCAAAAGGCAAGAAACTCCCACGAACCTGGGTAGGGCAAAAGAAAACAGAAAAAAGAGACAAAAGAATAGGGACAGGATCTGCACTTTGGGGAGGGAGCTGAGAAGGAGGAAAAGTTTCCACACATTAAGAAGCCCCGTCAGTGGCGGAGATGGGGGGTGGGGGGAAGCTTCAGAGCCGCGGAGGAGAGTGCAGCAACAGGGGTGCAGGGGGCAAAGCGGAGAGACTCCCGCAGAGAGGATCGGTGCCGCCCAGCACTCACCAGCCCAAGAGGCTTGTCTGCTCACCCGCTGGGGCGGGCAGGGGCTGGAAGCTGAGGCTCGGGCTTCGGAGGTCGGATCCCAGGGAGTGGGCTGGGTTTGGCGGCGTGAACACAGCCTGAAGGGGGCTAGTGCGCCACGGCTAGCTGGGAGGGAGTCTGGGAAAAAGTCTGGAGCCGCCTAAGAGGCAAGAGACCATTGTTTCCGGGTGTGCGAGGAGAGGGGATTCAGAGCACCGCCTAAACGAGCTCCAGAACCTCCTCTCCCGGGAGCCTGTGCAGCCCGCCACTGCCAGGGTCCCGTGATCCAGGGACAACTTCCCTGGGAGAACACATGGCGCGCCTCAGGCTGCTGCAATGTCATGCCAGCCTCGGCTGCCGCAGGCTCGCCCCGCATTCTGTATCCCTCTCTCCAAAGTGAGCCAAAGCCCCCTAATCAGCTGCTCCTTTAACCCCCTCCTGTCTTCGGGAAGAACAGACGCCCTCAGGTGACCTACACGCAGAGGTGGGGCCAAATCCAAAGTTGAACCCCAGGAGCTGTGCGAACAAACAAGAGAAACGGAAATTTCACTGTGCAGCCTCAGGAGCAGCGGATTAAATCTCCACACTCAACTTGATGTACCCCGCATTTGTGGAGTACCTGAATGGACGATAAATCATCCCAAAATTGAGGTGGTGGACTTTGGGAGCAACTGTAGAATTGGGGATTGCTGTATGCGACTGACCAGTTTTTGATTTTTATGTTTATCTTAGTTTAGTTTTTAGCACTGGTTATCGTTGGTGGATTTGTTTACTGGTTTGGTTGCTCTTTTTTAATTACTTTTTAATTTTATTTTAATAACTTTATTTATCTTCTTTTCTTTTCTTTCTTTCTTTCCCTTTTCTTCTGAGCTGTGTGGCTGACAGGTTGGTGTTCTGGCCGGGTGTCAGGCCTGGGCCTCTGAGGTGGGAGAGCTGAGTTCAGGACATTGGACCCCAGAGACCTCCTGGCCCCACATAATATCAATCGGCAAGAGCTCTCCCAGAGATCTCTGTCTCAATGCTGAGACCCAGCTCCACTCAACAGCCAGCAAGCTGCAGTGCTGGACACCCAATGCCAAACAACTAGCAAGACAGGAACACCACCCCAGCCATTAGCAGAGAGGCTGCCTAAAATCATAATAAGTTCACAGACACCCCAAAACACACCACCAGACGCGGTCCTGCCCACCAGAAAGACAAGAGCCAGCCTCATCCACCAGAACACAGGCACCAGTCACCTCCACTGGAAGCCTACACAACCGACTGAACCAAACTTACCCACTGGGGGCAGACACCAAAAACAACGGTAACTACGAACCTGCAGCCTGTAAAAAGGAGACACCAAACAGTATGTTAAGCAAAATGAGAAGGCAGAGAAATATGCAGCAGATGAAGGGGCAAGGTAAAAACCCACGAGACCAAACAAATGAAGAGGAAATAGGCAGTCTGCCTGAAAAAGGATGCAGAGGAATGATAGTAAAGATGATCCAAAATCTTGGAAACAGAATGGAGAAAATACAAGAAACATTTAACAAGGACCTAGAACAACTGAAGAACAAACAGACAATGACGAACAACACAATAAATGAAATTAAAAATACTCTAGAAGGAATCAATAGCAGAATAATTGAGGCAGAAGAACGGATAAGTGACCTGGAAGATAAAATAGTGGAAATAACCACCGCAGAGCAGAATAAAGAAAAAAAGAATGAAAGGAACTGAGGACTGTCTCAGAGACCATTGGAACAAGATTATATGCACCAACATTCGAATTATAGGGGTCCCAAAAGAAGAAGAAGAGAAAAAGAAAGGGACGGAGAAAATATGTGAAGAGATTATAGTTGAAAACTTCCCTAATATGGGAAAGGAAATAGTCAAGTCCAGGAAGTGCAGAGTCCCATACAGGATAAATCCAAGGAGAAACACACCAAGACACATGTTAATCAAACTATCGAAAATTAAATACAAAGAAAAAATATTGAAAGCAGCAAGTGAAAAGCAATAAATAACATACAACAGAATCCCCATAAGCATAACAGCTGATCTTTCAGCAGAAACTCTGCAAGCCAGAAGGGAGTGGCAGGACATATTGAAAGTGATGAAAGGGAAAAACCTACAACCAAAATTACTCTACCCAGCAAGGATCCCTTTCAGATTCAATGGAGAAATTAAAACCTTTACAAACAAGCAAAAGCTAAGAGAATTCAGCACCACCAAATGAGCTTTACAACAAATGCTAAAGGATCTTCTCTGGCAGGAAACACAAGAGAAGGAAAAGATCTATAATAACAAACCCAAATCAATTAAGAAAATGGTAACAGGAACATACATATCGATAATTACCTTAAAAGTAAATGGATTAAATGCTCCAACCAAAAGACATAGACTGGCTGAATGGATACAAAAACAAGACCTGTATATATGCTGTGTACAAGAGACCCAGTTCAGACCTAGGGCCACATACAGACTAAAAGTGAGAGGATGGAAAAAGATATTCCAAGCAAATGGAAATCAAAAGAAAGCTGGAGTAACAATCTTCATACCAGACAAAACAGACTTTAAAATAAAGACTACTACCAGAGAGAAAGAAGGACACTACATAATGATCAAGGGATCAATCCAAGAAGAAGATATAACAATTGTAAATATTTATGCACCCAACATAGAAGCATCTCAATACATAAGGCAAATGCTAACGGCCATAAAGGGGAAATCGAGAATAACAAAATCATAGTAGGGGATTTTAACACCTCACTTTTACCAATGGCCACGTCAACCAAAATGAAAATAAATAATGAAACACAAGCTTTAAATGACACATTAAACAAGATGGACTTAATTGATATTTATAGGACATTCCATCCAAAAACAACAGAATACACTTTCGTCTCAAGTGGTCATGGAACAGTCTCCAGAAGAGATCATATCTTGGGTCACAAATCAAGCCTTGGTAAATTTAAGAAAACTGAAATTGTATCAAGTATCTTTTGGTAAATTTAAAAAATTCGTAAATTTAAGAAAATTTAAATTGTATCAAGTATCTTTTCTGATCACAATGCTATGAGACTAGATATCAATTATAGGAAAAAATATGTAAAAAATACAAACACATGGAGGCTAAACAACACACTACCAAGTAAACAAGAGATCACTGAAGAAGTCAAAGAGAACATAAAAAAAAATACCTAGATAAAAATGACAATGAAAACACGATGATCCAAAACCTATGGGATGCTGCAAAAGCAGTTGTAAGAGGGAAGTTTATAGCAACACAATCCTACCTCAAGAAACAAGAAACATCTCAAATAAACAACCTAACCTTACACCTAAAGCAATTAGAGAAAGAAGAACAAAAAAACTCCAAAGTTAGCAGACGGAAAGAAATCATAAAGATCACATCAGAAATAAATGAAAAAGAAAAGAAGGAAACGATAGCAAAGATCAATACAACTAAAAGCTGGTTCTTTGAGAAGATAAACAAAATTGATAAACCATGAGCCAGACTCATGAAGGAAAAAAGCGAGAAAACTAAAATCAACAGAATAAGAAATGAAAAAGGAGAAGTAACAATTTACACTGCAGAAATACAAAGGATAATGAGGGATTACTACAAGCAACTATATGCCAATAAAATGGACAACCTGGGAGAAATGGACAAATTCTTAGAAAAGCACAACCATCCGAGACTGAACCAGGAAGAAATAGAAAATGAAAACAGACCAATCACAAGCACTGAAATTGAAGCTGTGATTAAAAGTCTTCCAACATTACAAAAGCCCAGGATCAGATGGCTTCACAGCCAAATTCTATCAAACATTTAGAGAAGACTTAACACCTATTCTTCTCAAAATCTTTCAATATGTAGCAGAGGGAGGAACATTCCCAAACTCATTCTACGAGGCCACCATCATCCTGATACCAAAACCAGACAAAGATGTCACAAAAAAAGAAAACTACAGGCTAATATCACTGATGAACATAGATGCAGAAATCCTCAACAAAATACTAGCAAACAGAATCCAACAGCACATTAAAAGGGTCATACAACATGATCAAGTGGAGTTTACCCCAGGAATGCAAGCATTCTTCAATAAATTTAAATCAATCAATGTGATACACCATATTAACGAATTGAAGGATAAAAACCATATGATCATCTCAATAGATGCAGAAAAAGCTTTTGACAAAATTCAACACCCATTTATGATAAAAGCCCTCCAGAAAGTAGGCATAGAGGGACCTTACATCAACACAATAAAGGCCATATATGACAAACCCACGGCCAACATTGTTCGCAATGGTGAAAACCTGAAACCATTTCCACTAAGATCAACAAGACAAGGTTGCCCACTCTCACCGCTGCTATTCAACATAGTTTTCGAAGTTTTAGCCACAGCAATCAGAGAAGAAAAAGAAATAAAAGGAATCCAAATTTGAAAAGCAGAAGTAAAAATGGCACTGTTTGCAGATGACATGATACTATACACAGAAAATCCTAAAGATGCTACCAAAAAACTACTAGAGCTAATCAATGAATTTAGTAATATAGCAGTATACAAAATTAATGCACAGAAATCTCTTGCATTCCTATACACTAATGGTGAAAAATCTGAAAGAGAAACTAAGGAAACAGTCCCATTTACCACTGCAACAAATGGAATAAAATACCTAGGAATAAACCTACCTAAGCAGACAAAAGACCTGTATGCAGAAAAGTATAAGACACTGATGAAAGAAATTAAAGATGATACAAATAGATGGAGAGATATACCATGTTCTTGGATTTGAAGAATCAATATTGTGAAAATGAACATACTACCCAAAGCAATCTACAGATTCAATGCAATCCTTATCAAACTACCAATGGCATTTTTCAAAAAACTACAACAAAAAATTTCACAATTTGTATGGAAATACAAAGATCCCGAATAGCCAAAGCAATTTTGAGAAAGAAAAACGGAGGTGGAGGAATTAGGCTCCTTGACTTCAGACTATATGACAAAGCTACAGTAATCAAGACAGTATGGTACTGGCACAAAAACAGAAATATAGATCAATCGAGCAGGATAGAAAGCCCAGAGATAAACCCACGCACATATGGTCACCTTATCTTTGATAAAGGAGGCAAGAATATACAATGGAGAAAAGACAGCCTCTTCAATAAGTGGTGCTGAGAAAACTGGACAGCTACATGTAAAAGAATGAAGTTAGAACACTTCCTAACACCATACACAAAAATAAACTTAAAATGGATTAAAGACCTAAAGGCAAGGCTAGACATTATAAACTCTTAGAGGAAAACACAGGCAGAACACTCTATGACTTAAATCACAGCAAGAACCTATTTGATCCACCTCCTAGAGTAATGGAAATAAAAACAAAAATAAACAAATGGGACCTAATGAAATTTAAAAGTTTTGAACAACAAAGGAAACCATAAACAAGACGAAAAGACAACCCTCAGAATGGGAGAAAATATTTGCAAATGAAGCAACTGACAAAGGATTAATATCCAAAATATACAAGCAGCTCATGTAGCTCAATATCAAAAAAAAAACAACCCATCCAAAAATGGGCAGAAGACCTAAACAAACATTTCTCCAAAGAAGATATACAGATTGCCAACAAACACATGAAAGGATGCTCAACATCACTAATCATTAGAGGAATGCAAATCAAAACTACAATGAGGTATCACCTCATACTGGTCAGAATGGCCATGATCAAAATATCTACAAATGATAAATGCTGGAGAGGGTGTGGAGAAAAGGGAACCCTCTTGCACTGCTGGTGGGAATGTAAATTGATACAGCCACTATGGAGAACAGTATGGAGGTTCCTTAAAAAACTAAAAATAGAACTAGTATATGACCCAGTAATCCCACTACTGGGCATATACCCTGAGAAAACCATAATTCAAAAAGAGTCATGTACCACAATGTTCATTGCAGCTCTATTTACAATAGCCAGGACATGGAAGCAACCTAAGTGTCCATCAACAGATGAATGCATAAAGAAGATGTGTCACATATATACAATGGAATATTACTCAGCCATAAAAAGAAACGAAATTGAGTTATTTGTAGTGAGGTGGATGGACCTAGAATCTGTCATACTGAATGACGTTAAGTCAGAAAGAGGAAAACAAATACCGTATGCTAACACATATATATGGAATCTAAAAAAAGAAAAAATGGTTCTGAAGAACCTAGGGGCAGGAATAAAGACGCAGACGTAGAGAATGGACTTGAGGACTTGGGGAGGGGGAAGGGTAAGCTGGGACGAAGTGAGAGAGTGGCATGGACATATATACACTACCAAATGTAAAATAGATAGCTAGTGGGAAGCAGCTGCGTAGCACAGGGAGATCAGCTCGGTGCTTTGTGAACACCTAGAGGGGTGGGATAGGGAGGGTGGGAGGGAGACGCAAGAGGGAGGGGATATGGGGATATATGTATACATATAGCTGATTCACTTTGTTATACAGCAGAAACTAACACAACAATATAAAGCAGTTATACTCCAATAAAGATGTTAAAAAAGAATAATAATTAAATAAAATCAGCTAGATGAGCACGAAAATTTATTCTCATTGAAAAAGGCTATGATTCATTAATTTTCTCTTAGCTTTATATTATTTTGTAAATAAACGTAGATAGAGTAATGCTATCTGTAAATGAGGCCCACACTTCTCTGGAAATATATATGCTAATAATACAAGTGTTCTTAGTAAGTCAACTGGTCAGATAGATATTGCTATTATTTTCCTAACACTATTTTTAAAATGTCTGTCAAGAAAACACATAGCTATACAGTAGGCCCCTTTTATCCACAGGTTCTGCATCCCTGATAGAGGAAAGGGGGTGTGGGGTGTGGGAGGGTAGGCAGAGGGGTGTAACTCTTCTATGCCATTTTGTATAAGAGACTTGAGCATTTGCAAATTTTGGTATCCACAGGGGTCCCCCTGTAGATAAAAATGCTCAGCTAAATAGATTTATTACTATAAAATGGTATCAAAACATTTGCTTGAATTTACTTCCCTACTTACTTTAAAAGTTAAATGGTACCCAAGTGGGAGAAGGCAACACTTCCCATTCTTCTGGGGGTCTGGGTGACTGGGAGTGTTTGCAAATATATGAATTTGGAGGTTATCAGGACTGCAAAGAGTGAAAGGCAAGCAGTGCCCAGAGGTCACGAATGCAAATTGTCTTCTAGGTCCTAGGAAAGTTCCTCACAGCAAAGATGAATCACCTAACCAAATGCCAGTAATGACCTTGTTTATAACAAGTAACAGCAGTAAGCAGAACTGCTAACTCTGTACCCAAATGAAAATGTCGATTAAATAAATGGTATCATACATTTTTTATCAAGAATAACCATAGAGGGCTTCCCTGGTGGCGCAGTGGTTGAGAATCTGCCTGCCAATGCAGGGGACACGGGTTCGAGCCCTGGTCTGGGAAAATCCCACATGCCGCGGAGCAACTGGACCCGTGAGCCACAACTACTGAGCCTGCGCGTCTGGAGCCTGTGCTCCGCAACAAGAGAGGCCGCGACAGTGAGAGGCCCACGCACCGCGATGAAGAGTGGCCCCCACTCGCCACAACTAGAGAAAGCCCTCGCACAGAAACGCAGACCCAACACAGCCAAAAATAATAAATAAATAAATAAATAAATAAATAAATAAATAAATAAATAAATAAATAAATAAATAAATAAAAGACTAACCATAGAATAAAATATAATACCTTAGATTTCAGAAAAAAATTTCAAAGAAAAAAATCGGAGAAATACAAGGTATGGGACTATCTAGAAAATCTATAAAGCATAAGATCACAGTGGATGGAAGGTTAAATATACTCATTCATGAAAACACTAATAATGCATCAGTCTTCAAAAGGAAAACTGTACTTTTATTCTCTCTTCACTGTTTTCCCTCTCCATATGGCACCTGTTTCAGGGAAAAGGCCAACTCTTCTGGCATTCTTTTCCTTACCTCTCTTGTTTCAACATATATGCTACCTTTCCATTAAAACCATCTTTTTCCTTTTAAGTAAATTTAGCTCCTCTGCTCTAAATTACTACTAATTTTCATCTCCAATTATCCAAAACTATGCCCACATCCATTCTACTAAATACATATTCATTTATTCAATACATATGTTTTTGGTCTAAAATGATCCCGGCTCTTTGAGAGGCACTCAACATACATGGCAATCACAGTTCATGTTTTTGTCAGATAAAACACGTACCATTTTGTCATAGAGCTTACCCTTTGCTTGGGAAAATAGACACTAAACTTATAACTAAAATCATCATTCGTGAAGTTATGTCCTTGAGAGCCTAACATGATTTCAATTAATCTACTCAAGGAAGCAAAGAGAATCTATGTCATAATGGATATTGAGCTAAGAACTGATGGGTGACGTGGTGCCAACCAAGCAAAGAATAGGGGTGAGTCAGCCAGAGGAGGCCCAGAGGAGAGGTGCCCATGCACTGTTAAGAACTGGTAGAAGTTCCAGGCTGGAGCACAAGACAAAGACTGGAAAGTGGCGGGACCGTAGCAGAGCCAAGACTGGGACACGAGGGCCCTCGTAGCCACCCGAAGAAATTGTTTTATTTTTATTTTTCCCAAGGCCAATGGGAAGACACTGAAAGATTTTATGAAGAAAAGTATCATATTCATATCTGTAATTTATTAAGATTATTATTTTCTTCTTATTAATAACTGATTGTTTTTGAAGTTTACTCATGAGATTTTGTAGAGTTTACATCTTCAACTGTACTGAAAAATCATCCAGGGGAAGGACAACATCCTGCCTATCTTTCTATCCCCAACTCTGACGCCTGGCACCTCAGCTTTCTCCAGCTCAGCTGAGCTCCCGGCAGTTTGTACATTCACAGTATTGTGCAAGACATCACACTACCTAGTTCCCAAACATTTTTGTCACCCAAAAAGAAGATAATTGAATAAATATTCCTCAAGAGGTAGACAAGTTGGAGGAGTTGTGGTCAGAAATTTCTAGCACTATATAATATAAATTTATTTTCAGTTAAGTGGATCAGATTTTTTTTTTAGATCGATAAGCTGAAATGTTTCCATTGAAGCAATCTAAAACATTGAGAGCTATGAGAGGAAGAAGAATAAGGTTTTAGACAATAGCTGTGCTCAAATATTCAAAGAGATGCCTGTAATTTGTGTATGCTTCATCTATTGAAATCCAAAGGGCAGAAAAGAAGTAATGATTAGAAATTTCAAAGGAATATAAATAAACAGAATATTAGAATTTTAAAACATTTAATATTTGATTTTTTTAATAATGGGAAATAAACCTTTTCAATCAGAAAACATTTCTTTATTGTGATGGTAAACAACTGGATGAAACCAATTTTCATTTTCACTGTTAAGCTATTTTTATTGAATTGGCCTATCAAAATACAAAATTCTAGATATAAACATTAAAAACAATATCACTAAGACCAAAACTATTTTAGCATATTCCAAATTATTTTCATTTCAATTTGTTCAATCTGGACATGTTCATCTGTAACTCAATTAGTCTGTGTCCTGCCAGGAAATGTAAAGAACAGGTAAGTCAAATAGAGGGAATTTCATATAGTAAGTTGGTGAAACAGATGATGTTGGAAAGCAAAAGGGGAATGATGAAATAACCCAAAGATGAAAAACTGCTGGAAGCAGTTACCATTACAATTACTAAGAAAATAATAAAGGGAGAAAAGGTATTACTAGAACAAAAGGGCTCAGATTTTGTTGATGTATATTATGGTAGCCTGCAGAATATGAGTGGGAAGATAAACTCTAAGGATGTATTTTGAAAGAGTACAAAATGTATAATTGGATGGGGCCCAGTCTGTTGATTTGGCATACTTGTCAGAGATTCTGAGTTTAATATGTTAAATCTGCTCTAATAATTTGTTTGCTTTGTTGACTGAAATCTGGGCTTAATTGTTGCCAACATTCAGTGAGGCTGAAGTATCAGAAATTCTCTAACATAATACAGAGGGAAACAAATCCAAAAGCTTAGGAAAACAGGCATGTAGGAATAGCTGTATCATGTGCCATCTGCTCCCTAATTAGGTAGCAAAAGAGGATCAAAAGGACGCCTCCTTCCCTAAGGCACCGGTAACACGGGATTGAATGGGAAGGGCAGCATCCGTGAAATGCATGACGGCAGAAGCTCTGTGCAGGCCGGGGAAGATGGTAGAAATGACACCACTGAGATGGGCTTTCTTTTTACGGTGAGGATGAAGGATGGAACGTGTTCCAGGATGGAACGTGCTTGAGGAAACATTTACACGCTAAAGAAGAAGGGGTGCACACAATCTACAATGGGCATTAGAAACAAGAATATAAATAAGAATGTTTTGACTCCCATGGATCTTCAGCAGGTGCTAATTAATCTCAGGATTCCAAGATTGAAGTAGATTGGCAGCCTGTTAAAGCACGACTTGATCTATGTAACACAAACAAACCCTGGATTTGGTGGACAGTACCTTTATTTGAATCATCACAGTGGCCAGATACAGCCCCTCACCCGGGTTTCAGTTTATTTGAAGGGGACGTCAGAGTCTCTTCAAAAATATAAATTACATGGCGTGATATACTGAAAGTGATGAAAGGAGAAAACAACAAAGAATACTCAGCAAGGCTGTCGTTTAGATTTGAAAGAGAGATAAAGCGTTTTACATACAAGCAAAAGCTAGAAGAGTTCAGCAACACTAAACCAGCTTTATAAGAAATGTTAAAAGGTCTTCTCTACATGTTAAAAGGTCTTCTCTAAATGGAAAAGAAAAGATCATGACTAGAAATATACAATTATGAAAGGAAAAATCTCATTGGTAAAAGTAAATGTATGGTAAAGGTGATAAATGAACTACTTATAAATCTAGTAGGAAGGTTAAAAGACAAAAGTAAAATCATCTATATCTATAATAAGTAAAGGGATATAGGAAACAAAAAGATGTAAAATATGATGTCAAAAAAATTAAACATGGGATGGGGGAGTAAAAATTCAGGGTTATTAAGATGCATTTGAATTTAAGAGATCATTAATTTAAAATAATCCCATATATACATAGGTTACTATATACAAACCTCATGTAACCACAAGCACAAAATCTGTAATAGATGAACTGACAAAAAAGGGAAAGGAATCCAAATATAACACTAAAGATAGTCATCAAATCACAAGGGAGGAGAGCAAAAGAAGAAGAAAAGAACAAAAAAGAATTACAAAAACAATCTGAAAAAAAATTAACAAAATGGCAATAAGTACACACCTATCAATAATTACTTTAAATGTTAATGTGCTAAATGCTCTAATCAAAAGACAGAGTGGCCGAGGGATTAGAAAAAAACAAGACCCATATATATGCTGCTTACGAGAGACTCACTTCAGATCTAAAGACACACACCAACTGAGAATGAGGAGATGGAAAATACCTACATGTGGTTCTCTTACCTGTGTAGTGACTTTTGGTAGAAAATAGTTCACGGAAGCCTCAGGAAATGTTTCTCCTTACTAGTATAGCAAAGAAAAAGCAATGCCACATCTCAGTGAGAATTGCAGGGCTTAGTGCTGCCATCAAAGAAGAAGCAGGAACAGGGGTTCATATTACAGATTTATTTAAATTGCTCCTTTGACTTTGCTGTAGGTGAATGGGTCTTGAGGAATGATTGTGGATTAGTGTAAACTTAAACAGGGAGTGACATAAATTGCAGCTGCTTTTCCAATTGTGGTAAATTTTAGAAACAAGTCAATATGGCTTCTGGAACGCAGCATGCCTTTATTGATTTAGTATATGATTTTTCTGGACCAGGTGTGTCATGGGATGAACTGTCCCTCCCTGCCCAAACTCATATGAAGTCCTACCCCTGAGTACCTCAGAATGTGACTTTATTTGGAAATAGGGTTGTAGCAGATACAATTCATTAAGATGAGGTCATACTGGAGTAGAGTGGACTCCTATTCCAATATGTTTGGGATTCTTGTAAAAATGAGAAATTTGCACAAAGGCATGCACATGGGAAAAACAACATATGAAATTGGAGTTATGCTACCACAAATCAAAGAACTACCAGAAACTAGGTGAGAGGCCTGGAACAGATCTTTTCCTGGTGCCTTCGGGGAGGCGTAGCACTGCCAACAACTTGACCTTAGACTTCTAACCTCCAGAACTATGAGATGATAAATTTCTGTTGTTTAAGCCACCAAATTTGTGTTATTTTGTTATGGAAGCCCTAGGCAAATAACAAAAGGGGGTCAGCAATTTTTTCTGTTAAGGGACATAGAGTAAGTATCTAGGACTTAGAGGCCTTTTGGTCTCCAACACAACCACCCAGCTCTCTTATTACAGCACAAAATCAGCCATAGACAATTCATAAATGAGTAAGTATGGCAGTATTCCAATAAAACGTAAAAAAAAAAGCAGTGGTCTGGGTTTGGTAGGTGGATCTGCTTTGCAGATTCCCATTGTAGACCAGTTTGCAAGTGCTAGCAAAACATTTGTTTCACCTTGCAGCAGCCGACTTATGTATTTTCAGTCTTGCCTGAGGGCTATGTCAGCCCTTCTACTCTCTACCATATTGCAGTGTGCCTAGATCCTAGTCACCTTGATATCCCATAGATCGTGCTGGTCTACTACACTGCTGACATCATGATGGGTGAATCTAATGAGCAGATGTAGCAGCTATCTTAGATCCCTTAGTATGCTAAAGCGTGAAGAATAAAGCCTACTCCCTCCACCAAATACTTTAGAATTCAAGGTTCAGTCAAGAATATCTAAACCACACTATGTCAATAACCTTGAGGGGGGGAGTTTTTTCACAATGTATATGTATATCAAATCATCACATTACACTTGAAATATCTTACAATTTTGTCATTTATATTTTAAAGCTGAGAAAAAAACATGCCATATAAACGGAAAGGATTTGAAAAAGGGAATTAGTTATACATTTAGCACAGTTAGAAGATGAAAAAGGCAATCTTGATATAACCTCGATATTATTAACTGCAGGAAGTTGTTACCACTTCTAGGCTGAGAAAACAGAACAGAAAGGGTAGGGCCACAGACTGCAGAAATGGACCACAGGAACTGATCATCATGCCATGTGATGTCCCAGGAACATATCACATAGCTAGTGCTCAGATTTCTGAAAACACCACAGCACTGCTGGTGCTTAGACCTAACATCTGATACTCAGAACAACCAAGAAATGTGACTGAGCGATGTAAGTACTTCTGAGAGCCACGCCATAGCGGCTGCTAGCAGTGACAAAAGAAGCTGGAAGCTATGCTCTCACAGCTGGTGTGATGCTGACTGAGACTGGAGACAGGATTTCTTCTCTTCCCATAAATTCTAATCACCCTCAAGTGTGTCCAACTGTCAGAATCATAGAAGAAGGCATCGGGCAATGTAGTGCAAACTCAACCTGACGATCACAGAGCAGACTTTGGAAGAGAGGCCTTGGGACTGAGAGAAAATAGATACCGGACAAGCACACTAAATACAATGAATTGTTCTTTCAAATATTTTCATTTAATTCTGGATTTATGTACATGGGAGTTTATGTAGAACTACAGAAAACATACCTCTAGATTATTTTCTGAGTATGCATAAGTTACATGAGAGACAGTAAAAATTGTGAAGGACAAATACTAGATTTGTTTATCTCTGTAGCTGGATAAGCATAAGAAAACAGATAATGTGCATTCTGGCTTTTAGCTGTAATGCTGCTTTGTGGACGAGCAGGGAAACATACTGACAATTGCAAAATCATGGGAACAGTTTCTGCATTTATCAACTTAGAACAAGCATAGGAAAGAGATTTTTTTCCATTAAATATGTCATTATTCTCGTGAAAATACAAAAATAAGTTCTGCAGAGTAACACTTAACTCATTATGTTATCTGACATCAAAGTGTAACTGAAACAACTCAACTGATATTCAGCAAGGAAATAAGAATTTATCTATGTTGAGGAAACTATCCACAAATTTACAGGTTCTACAAAATTACATACTGTGAGATGTTGTTCAGGAAAATTACAAAAAAAAACCCAAGAATTTTATTGTAAATTAAATGTAACACTAACAACAACAAAAAATCAGAATAGGTGACATGCAATTTAAGAGACCATTTTAGAATGGTGTATAGAAATAAAGAAAAAACGGTCTATTTACCACCAACGGAAATTACATGTATATATACATGTATATTTATATATTATATCATCATATATCATCAAATTATATATAAATATACATACATATCATCATAATTAATGTAATCAATTACTCTGTTAGTAGAACACTCAAAAGAAATAAGTTGTGTGAAGGCAGTATTTTGTCAAGAATGCTATCTGCCTATATCTTTCTATGTCATGTTCCAGAATCTTGGTTATAAACATAAGGTAAGTTTTGTCAACTCATGAATCTATATTTGAAATTTGGGGCATGGGTTCTTCAACACAGGATACATAATAATATTATATTGATAAGTACTTAATTCCTAGTAGAGGATGAGAATTGTGTATATTTTATTATATACCTAACCAAATGATAAGTATATACATTATAACATACTCATAGTTAGAGGCACAATTTTTAATTTCTTATTGCTTCCTAGGCCAGTGGAATTACAGATCAGTTTTACATCTATTCCAGACTACATCTCTTTTTGTGTATCAAATTCTTCCCAATGTGCCCAAAGTTCTTATTTCATCATATCCTTCTTTATTGTGATGGTGCTTTCTATTCTTTATGACCTTATTGCTATTCTAAAAAAAGTGCTTTATGTTTTTTTTGGCACTTAATCAATGTTTCATTTTAATAATGTTTCATCAATGGCCATTTCCTGAAAGGCCTTGGTTTCCTATAGGGTAGTCTGCAAGATGCTGGGTGCTGGTTTTATTAATGACGACTACACCTTGCCTCTTCCCCATATAACCCTGCTGTCCTCCTGGTTCTGTGCCCTCTACTGTCTCTGGACTTGGGGAACATCTGGGAATCCTTCTTTAGGGAACTCACATTCTGATTAAAATAAGAACTGAATCCCAATTTCATAGAGGACACAGAGCAGGTAAACTAACAGAAAACAGAGTAAAAGAGACAGTATGGACAACATGTAAAGCCAAGGGTAAACTTGAAAAATACATTTATATAGATGTGAAAAATCTTAGTTATACAAGGAAATCTATATTCAATAAGGACAAAAATATCCTAACAGAATTCTTTAGAATAAATTTAGTTCTCTGAATATAAAACATTCATTTAAAATGGGAAATTTTGGTTCATTCATTGAAATTAATAAATATGTCACAGTCTTGTTGTCTATGGTCAGGATCTATCTTGCAGACATATTTAGTTTGTCAAAAATAGTATTAAACTGTGAGCAACACTTAATAGTCTGTACATGACACTGTAGATTTCTACTACATTATTTAGAGTATGTTTGGCTTCAATTGATGGAGTAATTGACTAGTAGTAGCTTATCCAAAAAAAGAGTTCATTTTTCTCACAAAAAGGTCCAGAACTAAGAGATTGTTGATGCTGATTCAGCCAGTCAACAATATGAATTCTAATGGACCCAAGATGGCTACACTGCAGCTCCAAATAGTACATCCTAATTAAGTAAAGAAGAGAAATACAGAGAAGATGTACACAGCCACATCGACCATGCTTTATGAGGAAAGCAAAAGCTTTGCCACAATCCCAGAACACACTACAGCTGATTTCCTCTCACTGTTCACAATTGATTCACATAGCTATCCTAACTGAGAAGAAAGCTGAGAAAATACTTACTAGTGTTGGGTACTTGCTGTCCCCTCAAAATCATTTTTTTTTATTTATGAGGAAAAAGAGAAGTATAGATTTGACATTTTTTTGGCATAAAATGTCAAACACACCCATTTACTATTGAAAGATAAAAATAACAGGAAACATTGGGCTCCATTCCTACAATGGCATCAACTGCCTATAGCTGGAAGCATATCCTCTCTACTAGATGTCTCATTAATTGTACTGCTTGTGAGTCTCCTTTAGGAATTTGTGATTATGGCTCCAGTACTGCAGTGGTAATCAGGGGCTTGACTATTTATCCTACAGCAAATAAAGTATAATGGTCCTATTTAATGAATATATGTAATTGTTCTTTGGGTAAATAGTTTCTTCATTTTTTCCAGTTTCCCTTTACATTTAGTTCCCCTGTAGGTTTCCTGTAGTTTTTTTTCTTTTTTTTTTTTCTTTGTATTACTTTCTCTCTTACACTTTTACCTTTTTTCTCTACTTCTTCTCTTCACCAGTTTTTACTTCTTGCTTCTGATCAGATCTATTTTTGCCACATTTCCTTTCTTCCTTATCCTCTCCATTATCTTTCCATCTACCTAATTCTTATCTTTTTTTCTTTCTTCCCTTATCTCACACATTCTGGGATACCAACATGTTTGTTTTTCACTATTAACTCCCGGAGTTCTCTCTTTCTGTTCATGTGCTACGTTTCATTGTTTTCCTCATTGTTTTATAGCTTGTTTTTTTGTTTCCTTGTTTTTATAGCTGCTTTTTTTTCTCCACCATTTCAAGGTCAGAGGCTTCATTTACATTTCTCATAATTTTCTTTATTCAATTCCTGTTTTTTATCTCTAGTAGAAATTAAAATGAATTTTGCGTGTGATATATTTTCAAATATTTAAATGCCTTCTTTTACTAATAGAATAACCAAATGACCTATAATTGTGTAAGCATCCAATATAAGTAAACTGAATTTGAACATATCCTTAATGAAAAAAAATGTGATCTCATTAGTGTGTTTCAGTGTGTGTGTGTGTATATATATATATAGTTTGCATCAATTACAAACTTTTTTATAAACCACAGAAAAAGTCTTGAAAAGGTTAGCTAAGAATGATAATGGCAAGATAAACAAAGACACTGAGAGAAGATGTAGACGGATGGTAGAATGATTAATGCTGTATCTAAACAGTACAGGTGTTTGGTCCTTGAGTAAATGGTCAGCAAACAAATTGAACATTTATTCTTCCTGACAGAGGGATTAAGAAATGTGGTTGATTATACCTTTATAAATGAAGCTTTAAGTAAACTGCTGTCTTGATTGATTCCTTTGGTATTTGCTAACACTGCAACTGAACATTCTGCTGGGAATTCTTTTATTTGTGTTTGTTTCCTGAAGATGTGAATTAACTCATAATTAATGAGATTAATAAAGACATTGTGAAACAGCTGTGATAGTTTTATTAACAACTACACTGGAGTCTAATCAAATACAAAATATTTTAGACACAACGATGGTTTTTGCATAAAACCTTCTCAACATTAAAATGCCAGAGCTTAAAACAGCATTTCACTAGAACTTGATAGAAAAAAGAATCTTAGAGTGGGATCTAATTCTGTCTAACACAATCCAATTCTATTGTTTATTTGAAAACAAAGAGCTAGATTTATTCAAACTAGATTTCATCACACATCAGGCACTTTTTGAACACCTTTTACATACCAGGTGCTTTAGGGATACAATGTTGAATAAAATAGAGAAGTCTAACGCTGTGAAAGATCTGGCAATGTAGTATTAAAAGCAATGATAAGGATTATGAAGGGAGAAAACAGAATACTCTGAGAGAGAATCATGTGACTGGTGGGAGGTTTTTTTGGACACCTTAATCTTGGAAAGCCACTTTGAAGAGGTACTTTATAAGGTGAGATCTGAAAGGTGACTAAGGGCCAGCCAGGTAAGCATTGGAGGTCACAGTTTTATAGGCAAAGAATTCCAAGTAGGGCAAATTATCTCAGGAAGAAAGAACCTGGCTCTTTCACTAACCTGAAAGAATCACTAGTATAGTTGACGTGCTATGATAGAGAGACGGTGGCAAGTTAGGCAGGGGATAGGTCAGTTAAGGAGTTTTAATTCTGCTCTAATGGCAGTAAGAAGAGGACCACTAATGTGGCTTTAAGTTCCATAATTTGGGAGAAAACATACATTTTTAAAAATATAACACTTATGAAACAATTCACTGTTACACGTTTCATATATCTCTTAAAGAAAAGCATAGCCTCCCATACACCTGTCACTCATATTGATCTAACGATGTTGCTATAAACGTTTGTTCTTAGCCATCTGATTGATTAATCACCACACTCAACGGGCTATCATGTATCATGTTTACATACCTCATTGTTGGAAAGAAGTTTATGTGTCTTTTGTCTAATAAACACTTCCTGAGAGACTGTTTTTGTAGATGTAATGATTTGATAAGGGGGACCTTTTCTACTGCATCAAAAACAGAAAGTAAGATCTATGTGAGAACAAAATGACTTCAAACATCCCCCAACCCCTACCCCCAACAACAAAAGAATGAAATTATCCTGAAAATTATCTGGGAAGAACACCCTTTTCAATATTTATTAAAGTCATCCTAACTAATGAGTTTACCTGCTTCTCCAGGCTTCACATACAAAAGCCTAAGGCAAGAGAAGGAATCATTGCTCATAAGCCATCGAAGCAGGATTTGAGCGTTTCTCCCCACGCATCTAGCGAGGGTGGGCGTAGGGCCAGCGTCAACTACAGAAACCTGCTGGGCAGGAAGATCCCAGCAGCGAGGTCTGCTGTGACCAGTGTGTTGAGCTGATACGGACTGGTAGAGGTGCAGCCAGGTTAGATTGCTTTCACACCTCTGCGCCATCAGAGGGCCAGTATGTCGCTGCTATCTGTAGCAGCCAGTTGGTATTAGACCGGGAAACAAAGTCAACCAAGAATAAACTGTGGCACCACTGGAGAAGCGTATCTGTCCTTTTCCTCTTCTCTCTTCCCCACCTAACATGTCTAAGAGTAAAAGTTTTAGAGTCCAAATGAGCAACAGAGACGACTTTAACGTATGCAACTAGTCAGAAAGTTGTGAGATTTTCTGCCGTGTCATTTTTATCAGTCACGTCCCTAAGAGAAAAATGATGACACGCTCAATTTAGCATCATTTCTGGAGAATTTAATAAACTGACAATTAACAAGAGTGTGCATAGGTTGTAAAAAATGACGCAGGGATATTACAGTAACCTGGTTAATGAGAGCAAAACTGTTACTACCTCAAACCTGAAGGGTAGAGGGAGGGCGTGGTTACTCAGAGGAGAATCCTGTGGAGAGGCCACTTTAAGAGCAGCTGCACCCTTCAGTCAAGGGTGAGCTGGAGAATAAATGCATTGATCTTATTCTTCTTCCTTCTACATCTGAACTCCCACTCAGCTTCCCAATAGCCAGACAGACTGGAAGCCAGAGTTAAGAGACATCACTTGCTAGTCTTTGCAGGTCAACTCCTTGAGAAGATATCAGTGTGGGTTCAAAGGTGGAGGGGCAGGGAGGACATATCTGGTATACTATTAACTAAAGAGACTCAAATGTTCCGCAGAGCACAGTTGAAGTGGTTGCAGAAAGAAAAAAAAAAAAAAAAGCCTTTTGTTTTTAACTCATCAAGTTTGCCAGAATTGTGGCTCCTAAAACTTTTCTGCCAGGAGTTTAAAATAATTAGTTGCCAGAATGTTTTTCTCATTTTTAGATCAAATTTAGAAGACAAATAAATAGATATTGTTAGGGTAAGAATGAATCAATTATTTATTCAAATAAAGAAGGAATCATAATTCCTATTTGCAAGACAAGCCTTGCAGTAGAGTTTTTGAAAAAGGAGTAAAGACATGTAATAGTAGAAGGAAATTGCTTTTGTTGTGAAAGAGAACTGGGTTTCATTTTTGCCTCTGTAATTTAATAGCTGGGCATCATTAAAGTCACTTGTCCTTTTGGGGCCTCAGCTTCTTTATTCATTAAATATTATTATCCATACACTAGTTTTCTGTGCAAATTAAATGAGACATAATAATGATAAGCATATTATCATTTTGACTAGCCTGTGATTCACCGCTAATATTCATTTAAAGGAGTTAAATAATTTTAAAAAAAGGCAGAAAAAGAGAGTTGATATATGGAGGTAACATTGAAAGCACCGTAACTGAGTACTTTGATTTGTCTTGTACTTTAAAAAAAAAGTTGACCTTTTTCGTTTTGGCCGAAAAGGTAAGTGTATCATTATCTTCAGAGGGGCATAGACATTTCAAGAGGGGATTTATTGTTCTAGCATTATGATTTAACAAAACTACTGTGACCAATTAAGGTCATCATTTTCTAAGATCTCTGCACATTTTGTCATTGAGAGGGAACAAACTGATAACCTAAATAGGCATCTTGAGTGACAAAGTCAGGCAAACTTTGGGACATTGGCACGGGGTGGCTCCAATAGGAGGTAGTTGTAGGGGATGGCAGTGAGTCTCCTGAGGTAAAATTAAGCTGGGTAAGGTGGAGTAGAAAGCTCTGGTGCTGACCTTAAAGTAAGCAAAGTAAAGCATCTTAGAAGGAGGCATTATGTTCCTCAATTTATGTTCCCTACTCTTAACGCATGCCAAAATAATTTTAGTTTTCTGAGTTGGCCATGTTTCTTTGCACTTCTATCTTCTGAGTTTCTTCCCTCCCGTGGGAATGTCATACCTTTTCTTGCCACCTCTCCATCTGCTTGGATTAGTTCCTATTTTCCTGTCCTGATTTAGCCCAAGACTTGCCTTAGCTAAGCCTCGATCAGATATGTGCTAGTCCTTGTCAGCAACTGTCCTGTGCATTTATCTCTCATAACTTTTATCACACTGTGATGTTATTATGAGATTAGATTGCCAACGAGAGACAGAGAGACAGAGACAAGAGATATGCCTTTTCATTGCCAGCTTCTAGGAGTCTGCCCGCCACATAATTTTTTTTCTTATATAAATGCATGGATGGCTGAAAGAGTGGATGAACATTAGAAGCTTGCTAGTACCTTGTCGTTAATCTAGGCATCAATAGAGAGTTTTCAGAGAGTCATGGTTAGCCTTGACTCGACCTCCAAAAAATGTGACTGAAGTTCTTTCAAGCTGCTTAATACAGCCCGTATCTTCTTTACCCTGTGTTCCTTCCTATATTGCTATAATGTGTTTTAATTATCTTATAAAAAATACAGATTACATTTAAATTACTGGATGAGTCTAGAAGCCTGTAGAAGAAAAATACAAACTCATTTAGCAAGCTTTACAATTTAGTCATCCCTGTACTACCCACACCAAGTCTGGAATACAGTATGTTAACTATAAATGCTTAGACAGTAATGAATAAGTTGATGCTGAGCCAAATTCTTTCTTTGTTAAATAAGTTATTAGGCACATGTTAGAGAGGTAAAATGCTATGACTAACTTGAAATTCTAATATTATTTGGAAAAAATTAAGGAAGTCTATACTTTATATTATTTATTGGATTATTTATAATTGTCCTGTTTAGATACAAATATAAGAGATGCACTGGTAAAAATAATTATAGAGTAGTGTTTAGGTTTTTTATCTAGATACTTATAGTAAATATCTTCTAAGAAATACAAAAATGGTGCTGTATTATTTATTTTCTAGATATACATTTAAGTAATATATAGAGAGAGAACATTTTATTTACATAAAATGCTATTTGTTAATTATGGCTTATAAAGTACAACCTTCCCACCAATAAAAAATCATTTAGATGAAAGAGATTTGGAGTGTTTCACGAAACATTCTATTATAATGGTTTCAGTCGGTACATAATGAGTGGTGACACATTAGGGATAGGAATGAAACTCAGTAGCCCTTACCCCGTCTGCATATAAATATTATTGCTGATCAATGAAAATGACACATTACAAAATAAAGATAGAAAAAAATCCATAAACCACTACTATAAGAAGAAAACAGAAAACGAGAATCCAAAAAACTTCATCAGTGAAAATCTCCCCAATTGTGAAGCGAAAGAAAACAACACCCTTATCCAAATTACATTATCATTAAACAAACATTCTCAGTTATGAGACAACTCCTTAGATAATAATTAAGATTGATAGACCAAATAAATGGAAACTTAGGACTGTTAAAGAGTTTACGCAGCCAAGGAGTCACTGAATTAACTCAGAAGAATTTGACTTACCTGAAGAATTTTTATATTCATACTAACCAAAAGAAGCATGAGACACTGAGTCTAATATTAACATTTCAGCCATGCCACTATATCCATTCCATTTCCTTCAGCACCCAATGATACAAGTTTGACTTTTAAAATAGTGCCTAATGACTTTTTAAAATAAACTTTGCTCATGTATTAGAAGAGGATTAACACTTACCTCCTTAATTTGCTTGTAAATGTAATATTTCAGTCTTTACCAAAGATATGGCAGAATAGTCTTAAAATATTTTTTCACACAAATATTAAGCATGATTGATAAGAACTGGTAATAAGATTTTGTCTAGTTCATCAGTATTTTGTAGCGGTCTTTTGGCTTCAAATATGAAACAAATCATGAAAACACACTATATCTTATCACATTCATATGCTCAATCAAGTTTATATTAACATATCAAGAGTCGAGATAAGTTTTCCAATAATCACAATTCTAGAATCCAAGTGGATATATTAATCCTTTTTCTTACCTTGAGAAAGCTGGGGCTGAAATTCTTCCTTGGGGATCAGACGGGTTGCTAAGAACGAGGGTGAATTAGGGTATCAGTTTTTCCTGGAAAGAAAATGATAAGAGTATCAAAACTCTGAATACCACAGATAAAACTCAAAATATTATGACTCACAAAATTTTCTTACTCTATGACTTCAAAATGAATAGTTTGGGAAGCAATAATCATTGGAGAAGGATTAAAGAAACTGGTCTCACCAAACTGAGGGGAAGAATAAGGTAAAGGGGAGAATAAAGTAAACTAGAGAATAAGATAGTACTGGTTTTTACTCATTTTTCAAGACAAAACAAAAAAGAAACAAGCTTAAAATATAAACCATTAGAGAACATAACTTTCACTGTAAGAATATTAAGAAATGTGCTATTCTATTCTGAATCTTTTGTCTGTTA
The DNA here is from genome assembly GCF_009873245.2 of Balaenoptera musculus. Taxonomy (NCBI): domain Eukaryota; kingdom Metazoa; phylum Chordata; class Mammalia; order Artiodactyla; family Balaenopteridae; genus Balaenoptera; species Balaenoptera musculus. The sequence goes on from NC_045802.1 coordinate 53,985,229, forward strand.
TTACACAGGGCTGAGGACAGTCTTTGAGACATTAGTTGATGACTGCATGAGGTGTCCCAAAGTGGCTGGGGAGAGTCAGTGTTCCAATTTTCTACCCTCTGGAGAATTAAAATTAAAAAAATTAAATCAATGTGTGCAAAGTTAATGAGGTTTTTTAAAAATAAAATCCAATATTCTACATAGCCATAACAATGCTTTCTGTTTTGGATGATTCTCTTTTTAACTAGATGCTGTCAACTCTGATTATCTGTATTCTATTATTAGTTTAGAACTTTTTAATACTAACATTTCTAATTCCTTAATTCCTTTTTACATAAATGGGGTCTTTTTTTTAACAGAAATGATGTGTAGACTTTGTAATACTTTGTATTATCTGTGCTTTGTTAATTCATTCACCTTTAAAACTTGGTTTAGTGATTGTTTAAAAGAAGTGAAAGCCAATTGTCATCCTATAAACAGGCAAAGTCATTCTTGACTTGAAAAGCAATCCAAAGCTTTTAGCATGCACTCTGTAATTATTACAGCTTATGCAATGTTTAAATAAACATGTCACTTAATCTTGTCTAATTTAAAGGCATAAAATAAATTTTATGCATGTTTAAACTTCTTATCAATAATATCTCTCCCTTTCTAATTTTAGACAATGTGATTAATATAGGATTTAAGAAGGCAAAATAATATTCAATCCATATTTTATCATCATGGTTCTCTCAGGATTAGGACTTGCGCAAACATTTTATTAATCTGTGGCACATTGTTAAAAATGTCTCCTTATTTTTAAAGATAAGCTTAGGGACAAGGAAACACCTGAAAGTTAGATTTCTTTGTTTCATTTGACCAAACTTTCTAATTATTTATTTTCCTAAGAATTATTTTAAAGTACTGAAAAATCCCAGAGTATCTTGGCCAATGATACTTCAATGATTAAAAAATGTATATTTTGTGACCAAGATTATAATTAATCTGTTTACTTCTAAATTACCATCAATATTTAAAAATTACATTATTCATGTTAATATATTTCACCTCCTGCAAACTGATGAATTGCATTTCTTACATTATTACTATTTTAAAAAACTGAACTGCTTTTTACATTGTAACTTCATGGTTTCAATGGTTTTTTAAAAAATTCTCTATATTAAAATGAACTAAAAACATTTAAAAAGTAAATAAAGTCAAATACAGATATTTTTGGTAGAGATTACCATACACTTTACAAAAAATAAACGCGCCAATCAAATTTTCATTGCAAATGCTATCTAAAGTTTACCATCCTATACTGCTTTTATAGCAAATAACATACTTTTAAGACAAGTAAAATCCAGACAGAACATTAATAGTTATCCTACCACAAACAGATAAAACTAGATCACACAGATATACAAAAACATATAAAATGTATGTACGTATACAAACATAGATACACATAAATATACATATATAGTATGTATATAGACACATACTCTGTATATGTATACATATACATACATAAGTAAATGTAAGCATATACTCATATTTATCCAAAGGAACATGAGGAAATTTAAAATTTAAACAAAGTAAAAGAGAAGAGAGTATAGAAACCATATGCAAAAAAGCAATAATAGATAAGTTTTCAAGTACCTCTGTTTACTTGAATAGACCACACAGTTCAGTTATATATATTTGACTTCACTCTCCTTAGAGTTATGGAAGTAAGTTAATATTTTATCTGTTTCTTTTCTGGAGTCATCCTCTATAAGAACAATTCAAAAGGTATTACTGCTGTTGTTGTTACTACAGGTTACATGAAACAATTATCTTGATAAGTGATGAAACAATAAAAACTCCGAGTAATTATCGTAAGTTCTAAAAAGCAGAAAATTTTCTTCTGCTATTTCATACCTTAATGAACAAATCCTTTATTGCTAAAAAATGCTAACCATCATCTGAGCCTTCAGCGAGTTGTACTCTTTTTGCTGCTGGGTCTTGCCTAGGTGTTGGTGGCTGCTGACTGATTAGAGGGGTGCTTGCTGAAGACGGGATAACTGCGGCAATTTCTTCAAATAAGACAACAAGGAAGTTTGCCACTTCACTGATAGACTCTTCTTTCATGAATAATTTCTTTGTAGCATGCAATGCTGTTTGACAGCATTTTACCCACAGAACTTCTTTCAAAACTGCAGTCAGTGTTCTCAAATCCTGTCATTGCTTTATCAACTAAGCTTATGTGATATTCTAAACACTTTGCCGTCATTTCAACAATCTTCACAGTATCTTCACCAGGAGGAGAGTCCATCTCAAGAAACCACTTTCTTTGCTCACACATAAGAAGCAACTCCTTATCTGTGAAAGTTTTATCATGAGATGGCAGCAATTCAGTCACATCTTCAGGCTCCACTTTTAATTCTAGTTCTCTTGCTATTTTCACCACATCTGCAGCTACTTCCTCCACTGAAGTCTTGGACCCCTCAAAGTCATCCATGAGGATTGGAATAAACTTCTTCCAAACTCCTGCTAATGCTGATATTTTTAACCTATTTCCACAAATCATGAATGTTCTTAATGTCATCTAACAGGGCAAATCCTCTCCAGAAGGTTTTCAATTTACTATGCACAGATCCATTAGATGAATCACTGTACATGGCAACTATAGCCTTATGAAATGTATTTCTTAAATAATAAGACTTGAAAGTCAAAATTACTCCTTGACCCATGGGCCGCAGAATGGATGTTGTGTTAGCAGGCATGAGAACAACATTAATCTCCTTGTACATCTCCATCAGAGTTTCGTGGGTGATGAGGTGCCTTGTCAGTGAGCAGTAATATTTTGAAAGGAATCTTTTTTCTTTCTTTGTTTTTTTTCCTGAGCAGTATGTCTCAACAGTGTGCTTAATATTCAGGAAACCATGTTGTAAACAGATGTGCTGTCACCCAGGCTTGGCTGTTCCATTTATAGAGCAAGGCAAGTGGCTGTAGCATAATTCTTAAGGGCCCTAGGATTTTCAGGATGGTAAATGACCACCGGCTTTAACTTAAAGTCACCAGCTGCATTAGCCCCTAACAAGAGTGTCAGGCTGTCCTTTGAAGCTTTGAAGCCAGGCATTGACTTCCCTCTAGCTATGAAAATCTTATGGCATCTTCTACTATAAGACTGTTATGTCTACATTTGAAAATCTGTTGCTTGGTGTAGCCACCTTTATTAATTATCTTAGCTAGATCTTCTTAGTAACTTCCTGCAGCTTCTACATCAGCACTTGCAGCTTCACCTTGCACTGTTTTTGCTATGGAGATGGCTTCTTTCCTTAAACTTCATGACTAACCTCTTCTACTTTCAAACTTTTTCTTCTGCATCTTCCTCATCTCTCTCAGCCTTCATGGAATGGAAGAGAATTAGGGCTTTGCTTTGGATTTGGCTTTGGTTTGAGGGAATGTTGTGGCTAGTTTGCTCTTTTACCCAGACGACTAAAACTTTCTCCATATCAGCAATAAGGCTGTTTTGCTTTCTGATCATTCCTGTGTTCACTGGAGTAGTATTTTTTTTTTTTTTTTTTGACTGCATTGGGTCTTTGTTGCTGCACGCAGGATTTCTCTAGTTGAGGCGAGCGGGGACTACTCTCCATTGTGGTGCGCGGGCTTCTCATTGCAGGGGCTTCTCTTGTTGCGGAGCATGGGCTCTAGGTGCACGGGCTTCAGTAGTTGCAGCACGTGGGCTCAGTAGTTGTGGCTCGCAGGCTCAGTAGTTGTGTCGCATGGGCTTAGTTGCTCCGCGGCATGTGAGATCTTCCCGGACCAGGGATCAAATCTGTGCCCCCTGCATTGGCAGGTGGATTCTTAACCACTGTGCCACTAGGGAAGTCCCCCTGGAGTAGTACTTTTAATTTCATTCATAACTTGGCTAACTGGCCTAAGAGGACTAGCTTTCAGCCTGTCTTGGCTTTTGACATGCCTTCCTCACTAAGCTTAATCATTTCTAGCTTTTGACAAAAGTGAGAGATGTGCAACTATTCCTTTTACTTGAACACTTAGATCCATTGTAGGATTATTAATTGGCCTAATTTCAATATTTGTCACTTGGAATAGAGAGGCCAAGGCGAGGAAGAGAGGGGAACAACCAGTCGGTAGAGCAATCAGAGCACACACATGTATTAAGTTTGCTGTCTAATATATTTGCGATTTGTGGTGTCCCAAAACAGTTACAATAGTAACATGAAACGTCACTGATCACAGATCACCATAACAAATATAACAATAATGAAAACGTTTGAAATATTGTGAGAATTACCAATGTGACATGGAGACATGAAGTGAGCAAATGCTTTGGAAAAATGGGGCCAATATACCTGCTCGATTCAGGGTTGCTACAATCCTTCAATTTGTAATAAACACAGTATCTGTGAAGTGTAATAAAGTGAAGCACAATTAAACCAGGCATGCCTGTAATTAGGATAAATTTGTTTTGCAAATAGTTCAGTTATTTTCTTAGATCCTCTTTACATGGTCACCTTTGTTGTTACTTAAGAATGTAAGAAAATGCCAGAAGGCAAAATCTTTTATAAATTTTCCATCAAATATGGTCTTCTATTTACCAAATACTCCCAACCCCATCCCTGAAATTTCTTATATGAAAACTTCAATTATTCCTGTGCATATACTCCCAAATACTTGCCTGATATTATTCTGTTATCATATTCTAAAAAATTATATTCAAGGAATAAAATGTATAGAATCATTTTGACTGATGATCACACAGTTTCCTAAAGAAGTCACATTTTAAGTTCATATTCATCAAGTATAAACAACATGTCCTTTTGATTAATCTTTTTTCTAAATGTATTCAGTAAATAAATTGCTTTATTAGTGATTTTAGTTTTGGAAAACATATGAAAAATAAATTATATATTAAATTGTGGACTTCTATATAGTTTACTCAATTGAAAGATACCCTTAAAAGTGTAACATATAGCTATTATATTAACCCTATAAATTTCTATTGATTTTTAAAAGTAATTATTAAAATATAGATACAAACATCTAACTATGGACCCAACTATGTTACTTAAAACTACTTAAAAATAATATTCTACTTGTCTTTAAAGAAAGTGTTACCCAAATATTGTAACTGGGGGGTAATAACTATAATAAAGTTATATAAATTATACATGTTTTAGATAAAAATCATGATGCAGTTTAAGATGTTTAAATTGTTTACGATAATTTTTCTCTTTGCATATTATAAGGGAATATAATTATAAAATCTCAGAAATGCATGTTTATATGTTGTGAGTAATATGACATGTATATGAATGCAATGTTCATTTAACAAACATCTTTGAAGCACTGAAGCATTCTACATTCCAGAGACTGCTTTAATCACCAAGGATGTATCAGTGAAAAAAATCAGACAAAATCTCTTGCTTTCATATTCTTTACATTCTAATGAAGCATTTCCTTAAACTAAATTTTCCAATGTGAAAATAAAATAAATTAATTTACAATACATTTTATTTCAATTTTTCTTGATAGGTACAGAAAATAAGACAGCATTCCTTAAATAGATTCAATGTGTCAATATCTATATTTTCTTATCTTACATAACCCTAAGAACAATCTTTACAGCTAGTACTATTTTTTTTTATCCTCATGCAACTGGTTATAAAACTGAAGCACAAAGAGATTAAGTAAACTTGCTAAAGTCGGACAACAATTACTGGGGCCCAGATACAAGCTCAGGCAATCTGACATCAGAGTTCATATTCCTCAAATAACTTGCTATAGAAACAGCCTCTCAGAGAACATAATATGATATTTCTATGCATATCTGTTAATATTTTGCATAGATATTTGTAACAGTTTAAAATGAGCAATTATTGGGATATAAGCTCTCAAAAGAAACAAAGTTTATTAAAGGACAGAAGTAGTTTCATAGTCCATAGATAATAGGGGTGTGACTAGATCCCAACTTCTAATGAAACACACTAGAACTTACTCACTAATTGTAGGGAGAGTTTACTTATTTTGAGGTAGAGTAGAATATCTACATTGTTATTTTCTTACTGATGCTGTAACAATCTACCACAGACTTACTACCTTACAACAACACAAATTTATTCTCTTATAGTTTTGGTTGTCAGAAGTTTAAAAGAGATCTACAGGACTACATTCCTTCTGGAGACCCAGGGGCGAGCCCTTGGCTTTTCCAGCTTCTGAAGTCTGATATATTCCTTGGCTTGTAGCCTTCTACCTTCATCATCAAAGCTAAACGTCCAACCTCTACTTCTATTCTTATAACCAGGAAATATGGTCCAGAACCATATATCTTCATTGGTGAATTCTACCAAACAATTAAAGAAGAATTAATATTAATCCTTTTCAAACTGTTTCAAAGAACAGAAAAGAAACAAACACTTCCAAATTCATTCTGAGTTCAGCATTACCCTGATACCGAAACCAAACACAAATACAATAAAAGAAAACTGCAGCCCAATATCCCTTATTAGCTTAAATGTAAAAATCCTCAACAAAACACTAGTAAACCAAATCCAGCAGTATAATGAAAAGATAACATACCTTGAACAAGTAGGATTCATCCCAAGAAAGCAAGAGAGGTTTAACATATAAAAATCTATCAATGTAATAAAACACATTTATAGAATAAGGAAAAAAAAACATGACCATCTCAATTGATGCAGAAAAAACATTTGAAAATATAATACTATTCATGATAAAAACACTCAACAAATTAGGAATAGATGGGAAGTTCTTCAATCTGATAACGGACATTTATGAAATTCCACAGCTAGCATGTTACTAAATGATGAAGGACTGAAAGTTTTCCCCTTAAGATTAGGAAGAAGATAAGGATGTCCATTTTCACTGGTAGCTCTGGTCAGAGCAGTTAGGCAAGAACAAAAAATAAAAGGGATCCAAATTGGAAATGAAGGAATAAATCTATATTCCCAGATGACATGATCTTATATATAAAAAATACTAAAGAATTAAAATATATTGGAACTGATAAAGTTGCAAAATACAATTTCAATAACAAAAACTGATTATATTTCTATACATCAAGAATGAAAATCTGAAAAAAAAAATTAGGAAAATAATTTCATTTACAATTGCATCAAAAATAATAAGATACTTAGGAATACATTTAAGAAGCTGCCAGATTTGTACACTGAAAACTACAAAACACTGGTAAAAGTAATTAACTAACATCCAAATAATTGGAAAGACATCTTGTGTTTGTGTATTGGAAGACTGAATATTGTTAAGATGACAATAATCCCTAAAGTGATCTACAGATTGAAGGCAATCTATCAAAATCCCAATGGCCATTTTGCAGAAATGGAAAATCTGACTCTAAAATTTATATGAATTACGAGGGACTCTGAATAGCCAAAACAATCTTGAAAGAAAAGAATAAAGTTGGAGGACTCACACTTTCTGATTTCAAAATCTACTACAAAGCTACGGTAATCAAATGAGTGTGGTGCTGGTATAAGGACTGATGTATAAATCAGTGGAATAAAATTGAGAGTCCAGTAATAAATCTGTATATCTACCTATGGCCACTTGTCTCTCAATAAGGTGCCATGACTATTCAATGAAGAAATAATACATGCACACCTCTGAGATGTTGTAGGTTTGGTTCCAGACCACCTCAACAAAGCAAATCTTGCAACAAAATGTGTCACACAATTTTTAAGGCTTCTCAGTACACATAAAAGTTACGTTTATACTATACTTTAGTCTATTAAGTCTGCAGTAGCATTATGTCTAAAAAACAACGTACATACCTTAATTTAAAAAATACTTTATTGCTAAAAAATGCTAACCATCATCTTACAATGCAGGGTTTCCACAAATCTTCAATTTGTAAGAAACACAATATCTGTGAAGCACAATAAAACAAGATATGCCTGTAGTTTCCTTAAAAAATGATGCTGGAACAACTAGGTATTCACAGGCAAAAGAGTGAAGTTGGACAATTATCTCACACCATATGTAAAAATTTACTCAAAAAGGATGAAATAATTGAAAATAGGTGTTCAAACAAAAACATGTAAACAAATGTTTATTGCAGCACTCTTCACAATAGCCAAAATGTGGAAAATGCTCAAATGTCCATCAACTGATAAATGGATAAAGAAAATGTGGTATATGCATACAATGGAATATTATTGAGCCATAAAAAGAATTATGTATTAGTATATTTTACAACATGGATGAAACTTGAAAACATTATCCTAAGTAAAAGAAGCCAGACACAAAAGACCACATATTGATTGTATGATTCCTTTACATGAAAAATCCATAGTAGGCAAAACCATAGGGATAGACAGCAGATTAGTGTTTGCCAGAGACTAGGGAGTAGGGGGGAATGAAGAGACTGACTGCTTGAGTGTGGGTTTTTCTGAGGTGATGAAATGCTTCTGGAATTAGATTATGATGAAAATTTCACAACTAAACAGTATACTTTAAAGTGGCTGAAGTGGTAAATCTTTGTGCATATTCTACCACAATTAAAAAACTAAAAAACTAAAATAACACACACTGAATATCAATATTGGTGAAAGTCACTCATAGACTCACCCCCAAGAAGTAACCTCCTCCATTTGTATCAAAATATTTTAAAATTTCTCTTCTGAATTCTTTGTTGACTGACCCATTGGTTGTTAAGTAGCATGTTGTTTAATCTTCACATATTTGTGAAATATCATACTCAACAGGGAAAAGCTAAAAGCTTTTCCTCTAAGATCAGGAACAAGGCAAGTATGCCCACTCTCACCACTTTTATTCAACATACTATTAGAAGTCCTAGCTGGAGCCGTTAGGCAAGAAAAATAAATAAAAGGAATTCAAACTGGAAAGGAAGAAGTAAAAGTGTCACTATTTGCAGAGGACAGGATTTTATATATAGAAAACCCTAAAGACTCCATCAAAAAACTGTCGAATTAATAAATGAATTCAGTAAAATCACAGGATGCAAAATCAATATACAGAAATCTGTGACATTTCTATACACTAATAACAAACTCTCAGAAAAAGAAATTAAGAAAGCAAGCCCATATTCTTAATGTTTAAGATGATAAGCTTTCAAACTTATTTTTAGCAGCAAGAGCACTTGCTCAAAGAAAATACGTATGCATAAATCCAATTTTATTTATGTGTATGTATGTATGCATGCGTGTGTGTATGCGTATACATGAACACTCACAGGCACGCACATATGGGATCAAAGTAGTTCCCCTCTGACTGCATAGGGGTGGGGGTGGGTAAACTATGATTACCCAGCTGCCTGCTGCTCACTCCCCTGAGGGGTATCCTGGGAAATTCCTAGGAAAACTAGCGTCCAGCTCAAAAAGATTTTAAAACTTTGAGAGATTTGTATAGATTGGAGTAAATGATAATGTACTTTACTCTTTAATAGATATTCTAGTATAATTTACATCCCAGGCATCAATATAATAAGGACTATAAGGTAACAGAGTTTTATCAACTTGCCAAAACTCGGTGATTGCATAGTCAACAATCTCGCTTCTGTTTTTCCTAATAGAATGTGTTGTGTTGGGGGTAGTTTAGCAGGTCGGCGTTGATGGGAGCTGCCCTTTGATATTGCCACTGACAAAACCAGACATTTTATTATGTCAAGAATAAGCACAAAGTTTCCTATGCTTGCTAGGGACTCCATAGCTCACTATGAAACTTCCAATAATAGTATTAGAACGGTTAAGAATTTATTTCTCAGAATTAAGGACACATTTGTGCTTGCTGTGCCAAAGACAAAAGAGAAAATCTCATCTTTGGCCTATACTTTTCCCTCTTCGGACCCATACTCAAGCTGTTGTTCCTGCACATTTTTTTTTTTTTGGCTTCTTCATTCTCAAATCTGAACCCTCCTTCAAATTCCCTCCTACTTCACAGACATATTTATTCATACCTTAAATATGTATTTGAACCACCCTGAGCCACTTTGCTAGTTAGCTGCTTCTTGTCTATATCTTATAGGTAGTTCAAGCTGCAAGCTCCAAGCCAGGAACCATTTTCTATCTTTCCTACCGTCTATTTTAAATGCCCTGAATTTTGTTGAATCTGTCAACATTTCTGAGCACAAAGAGCATTCAGTGCACCAAATGTGCAGAGTTGATTAATTAAACATTCAGACCATTGATATATAGCATAATTTATTATGTAAAAGCCCTAAAATGATTTTGTCTAGTTAAAGCATCTCTCCTTTATTCTCTATATTCTTTATAATAAATAAAAGTGTTTAAAAGTCTGAAATTTCAACTAATTCGTAACAGTGTTGGTTCTTGTTTATTACTTAGCTTACATGACAGATTCTATGTTCAGGAATAGCTTCATGAGGTCACACCCACCAGGTGTGCAGGTAAAACCCAACACTTCCAGCTCTCAGCCATTACGCTGCTGTGACAAATAAAACCAGTAGATGGCGATCTCACTTAGAGAAAACTAAAGCTGAATTTTTTTAGGCCTTTTGGGCAAAACTCATACTATCCTTAAAATTCCCCAATAGTGTGAGCTGACAAAGACCTTGCTTATCCACAATCAATCTTTATTCACTGGTAGATTAAAATGGTTAGATATACTTGATTGCATCAAGCTCAGGATAAAACTGACACATAATTTTCTTTTTCTTTTTTTTTCCACATAATTTTACATTTGTTGAACATTTATACTTTTGGCTCATTGTTGCCTTTGTGTCCATTTTACAAATATATAATTCTAGAATCTCCTTAAAATCTGTTCTTAAACATTTAATTTGATAATGTAAGCTATTATCCTTAAAATAGTGTTCTCAAATTTAGAAAGTCAGACTGTTTTATATAATTATAAATACCGCATAATGTTATTCTAAACCCTTACAAAGCACAGGGACTATGACATATTTTACCTGTTTTGTGGAAGTTACTAGGTTTATTTATTTATTTATTTTTTTGGCTAACTTGTTTTGCTCAGATAATAATAATCATAGTCTGGTAGATCTGTTTATCTTTGTTGGCACTGCAATGCAGCTCATACTATGGTTTATATTCCTAAGTAGAATACTTAAGTAGGGGTTAAATGCTAAAAATAAGATTTTATACTAAGCATTATAGATCACCATAAGTCTTACAGTATATGGTTTTGTCTATCAATGTTCTTACATTTTAGAATGATTAAACATACAAAAAAATGATAACATGTTTAGAGCTGAATGTAGAGGGGCTTATAAGAACTTACAAGAAGTGAATTTGAGTTTGTGGTGATTGTTGTAGTTTGTTTTGTTTTTTTTTTTTTCACTTGCTCTGGTTTCTCCAATACTCTTAAAACAAAACTGACTTCATAGTAACCAACTTCTTATGTTAAATGTTTTGCCCCTTTCAATGAAGTACAAACAAGAACAGCATTTGTATGAAAACATGTCACAGACTGGAAGCAATATATGTAGTATGTACTGAGAATCATAAATGTGAATATAAAAACCCAGTGATCCGCGTAGCTCCAGTAAATCTAGTGAGTCAGTTGCTTAATGGAAGTGAATTAAATTTAGTAAAGCTCCAAGTGTATCCACTGGAGTAAATGAATGTTCTAAATTCTGTAGAAAGCAACTGGAGTGTGTCACACAAACATCCAAAGAAAACAGGTGGGGATTTCAGATTTCCGAGGTGAGGATTACAATCAAGCTGCAACTGTGGATCTCTCCTGTGTAAGAGCAAACACGGATCGCTCTTCATAGTCACGCTCTGCTGGTGTTCTGTTTGCTGCAGACACTGCCTTTTCAAGAGACATCTCCTTTACAGGCAGATAAATTCATCCTTTGGCCAAGGACATTGATAATTGTCAGAGCCTTTGCTGTTTTCTTTGGGGTGAATCAGCTGTTTAACTGAACAGTGAGAAAATGCTCACACATTTCTTCTTTCTTCCACTAGCTGTAGCTTTTTTTTCATATTTTATGAAATGCCCCCTGCTAATCAAAGCCAAATAGTACATAATGGACTTTGGTGAAAGCTGGAATGCATTTATCCCAAGTACAAAGCATTTGAGCAGCCTGTGATTTAATCTTTGCTATTTGTTTTCCCTTATCAAGTGATTGACAGGATGAAACAGGCACAATTCATTTTTTCTGATTAATACACTGCCATGCACTTTGATTTCCTCCATATGAAAGTTACACAGACTAGGTGGTACCATCAAGGAAAAGATGAGTTCTCATAAAGGAAAATGCCAAATGCATTCTGTTTCATGGAAGATAGTTGAGGCTGGGAGGTTTAACAGAAGAAGCAGGGGCTTTGGAGTCAGAGAGACCTGGAAATCAGCTTCAGCTGGCCTGCTTATGTGCCTTAGATGGGTGCCTTAGCATATGGCATCATCCTAGGAAACACTCTACCCACCCACCCATCCTGCCATGTTAACATTTTTGAATCAGTACCAGTCTTCTGCAGATCTTACAGTTATATCTGGAAGCATTTTCTATTTCTTGTGGCAATAAGATGATATGTATAGTAGAATGAATGGTATTAGTTTTAGATTCATTGAAATATGGTAATCCTTATGAACTTCCGTTTCATCACTGGAAAATGAATTGATTAGTTCTCACCTCAAGGGGTTGTGATGAGCATTGACTATGATATATGTAAAGTGCCTGATATATAATAGGAGTTCACTTAACATTAATCATAATCTTGCATCCTTTCTCAAGTATAGTCACTGCAAAAGTTGTGAAATAGCAAACCGTTATAAGAAGGACTTTTTCTACATTTCCATAAATGAAAACAAACTATTTTATGAGATGAATGTAAGCTAATATCAAAATTTCCTTTCTCCTCTCAAATTACTCTTTGAGAGGAGATAAGGGAATGCTTAAAGATGGGATATTTCTTTTAATTCGCTAGTTCACTTTTCCTATTTAAGTAAAGTAATTGATTTTAGTATTTCCAAAGCATAAGACAATCAGACAATTATCATCCCATAAATTATTGCTAAGCTATTATAAAATGATATTAAACACTTGTATATTTCCTAAATGTATATTACATTAGTAAAGTACTTATTAAGCAGTAAACAAAATAGAGTTCATTGGATTCTATTTGTTTTTCTACTACTGAATTGATACTGGCACTCAATGGTAATTTAGCATTCTATACCCCTGTGACATGCTTAAAATGAGAAGAGTGACTTATTTAATATGGTTTTGATATGATAATTAATGGCTAAAATGTACCATTTTGAATTTGAAAATATTTCACAGTGCCAATGTATTATCATTTTTAAGGTGGAATGGGTAGACATTACTCTGAGGCTTGAAGTCAGACAGACTGTATTTTGCACTTATTAGAGTACTTGCAACTCATATTCACTGAATTTCCAAAGTTCTTTTCAAATACTGCTTATGTTTCACTTATGCATATATATCAAAAACAATTAACCCCTTGAATGAAATGAGCAGGTCAGGGTGATTTGGGGTTATGCATGGATAAAATAATCACTTCTGTGATAAATGATTTGTCTACTTTATTAATTTTAAATAAAATTAATCTTGTATTTAATACGAAAGAAATTTTTGAATTTGAGAAGTCTGTTTTAATATGCTGGGATTAGGTTATACTAATAATTTTAGTATTGGGTGAAAATTATGCAGTCAACAATTATTCTTTGGTCAAATTTTATGGTTAGTAACAATAATTTTTTTCTCAATATGGGTTCCTGTTAAATATTATTTTTTAAGTGTCTGGAACTTTGTATACGAATACAAATTCATTTTGATATTTACCCTGATAATATTTATTTTTTTCTGTATAACTGAAAAAACAAGCAAGGGGAGAAAATATATACTTGGTATCAGCCATTATTTTTAAAATCATACTCGTTTAGACACACTTTTTTAGAGAAATGTCGTAAAATAGTAGATTTTAGGTTAAAAGCTTAATAATCCTAAATGAATGAAAATTACAAAATGACTAGAAATGGGAAAAAGAGCAGTGAGAAAAGAGGACAAAAGAAAGAAAGGAAATACTTTTCTCTAAAAGGAGCACTTGAATTGGAAAGGAATATAAACAAAAATCCAAGGAAATTCTAATTCCCATTATTGACAATCTACATTTTTTCCTTTTCCTCTATTTTCTTCTCTCCTTAGTTTTCATTCTTTCTCTCTCTTTCTTCTATTGCCTTCGTTTTTCCTTATGTTACTTCATTCATGATCTTGCTGGCTCATCATATTTCTGGTTTGTTCTTTTAATCTCTGGCAAATATTCAAAATAGTGCTTAAGTGTAGCTAGAATAGCTATTTTATTTGGTTTACACTGCTAGAGAAATGCAGGGTATTCTGTGGCTTCTAATTCTGAAGCAGTTCAATTTAGCTAGCAGGATAACTTTTTGAAATGTTAATGGGTTTGAGTTTTCTCTCTCTTTTTCTTCCTTTTATTTTCTCCTACTGCTTAGTCTTTTTTGCACTTAGTTTAAGGGTGATTTTAATTAAAATTAAATTTTATTATGCTGGAACGGGAGATGGGAACAGGGGGCCTCTCGGTACTGACCTGCGCATATCCCAAATTAACCACTATGCCACCTTACACACACACACACACACACACACACACACACAAATAATCCACCCCTATATCACCTGTGCGTATAAAATAAAAACCTCAAGTGAAGTGTCTAACATTGTTTATTTTTGTCTCTGTTGTAGAATGAAGTTAGTTGAGTTAAAGAAAACCAAGTACATTTTATTCACATGCTTATTCCTGATGGTGACTGGTAAGATTTCAGATACTGGATACTGCATCTCACACTCATTATTAGCTATACTATGTGAGGAAGTTCTGTATGAGGAAATGGCCATGTCCCAATGGATAAATCAATGTATGAAGAATACATAATTCTCAGAACTGATAATAAAATGAAATTTAAAAGAATTCTGAAAATACTGAATCTGAAAGAGTACTAATAATGCTTGAAATCTACTAAGGAGTTATCAGTTACTTGTCAGAAGGAAGTTTGCTAATGCTCCCAGACTATGACTTAATGATTTTGTTCCTAGGTATATACCCTAGAGAAATTCTTGCTCCTATGCAACAGAAGACATGTATAAAATTGTTCCAAGTATCACAGTAGATAATATAATACAACTGGGGAAAATGTTGCTTAACAAAATCATGAATAAATAAATTGTATAATATTACCAGAATGGAATATTATGCATGATTTGAAATAAGGAAACATAGCTACATGAATTAAATTAACTAACATAATACTGAGCCGCCAGCACAAGTAAAAGAAGAATAAATATAGCATAAACCTTCAATATACATATCAGAACTAGCAAATAAAAATATACTGCAAAATGTATTAATATATATTAATATACATATATGCGTATTTACGTCCATATATGCATATATATAATACATATGGTAAAAACAGAAATAAATGGAAGGAAATGATAAGCAAAAAATTCAAGACCTCTAGAGAGCAAAGCAAGGAATACATAGTGGATTTCAAAGGTAAATTCAATTCTCAAATTATGGGTGTTGTCACTGAAAATTGAAAATTGTTATCAGTAGCATTATTTTTAGTTGCCATATATATTACATATATTTTGGATGTATGAAGTGCAAGAAATATCTCAAAAATAAAGTGAAAGTAAAAGCAGTGTAAGCCCCTTTAATATATATATATATATATATATATATATATATATATATACACACTGATTTGATGTTTATGTAAGGAGAAGCTGGGATAACCTCATCAAAAACAATTTTTCAGTATGCATTAGAACATTTAAAAATGTTTATATCATTTGCCCCCAGCAATACCAGTTCTAGGAATTTCTCCAAAAAATATAGTTATGGATGTGCAGAGAGATTTGGTTATGAGGTTGATTTACCCCCTGTACTACACCTTATAATAGCAAAAATTAGAACTAAAGAAAAAAAGTTTGATAATTAGGGAGTTTTAATACAAATAATGGTATGTCCTTACACTGAATTATTATGACATTATTAACATAAATAAAATAATGCTGCATATCAGTGGTGTCAAGTTTAATGTCCACATTCTCCCAAAGTTCTTACAGCATACTTTGCTCCCAAAGATGTTCCCTTTTAAATTCTTAGCATTTCGTATGTGTACTTATATAGTGGGGCATACATAATATCTATTATATGTCTCTACTTTTGTTTCTATTTATCATTTCACGTCTGTATATGCACTGAATACTTCTATTTAAAACACACACTTCAAATATAATCACCTATTTTTATCACATAGAGTATGAATTACAAATAATATATCTTAAATGTTTTAAAGTGAATG
This sequence comes from Balaenoptera musculus, assembly GCF_009873245.2. Taxonomy (NCBI): domain Eukaryota; kingdom Metazoa; phylum Chordata; class Mammalia; order Artiodactyla; family Balaenopteridae; genus Balaenoptera; species Balaenoptera musculus. Next base: position 54,001,531 of record NC_045802.1, read on the forward strand.
GAAGGCACTGATTAGCTTTGGTTTGTAGGCACCTAGGAAATGAAGAAATGAAATATCTCTCTACACCTTTTGGGATGGCATACCTGAGAACACTGGGTAATACTAAGCATTGGTAATATGCTAGATACAGAACACTCCCTTACTTCTGGAGTGAGGGTGGACTAGAGCAGTCAGTCTGGAGATCAAGACAGCAAAACCCTGTCACATGAATACATGATCCAAACATTCAACTCCTGGATACATTAACCAAAGAAATTTCTACACAGTTCCATCAGAAGGCATGAGAAGATTGTATGTTATGTGGCATTAGGGAGTTGGAAGTGATCTGTGCTCACTTCTTGGGAGGGCACAGGCAAAATGTGGTAAGGGTACAGCATGGAGTACTTTGCCATAACTAGAATCAATGGACTAAACAGACCGTAAATATAAATGGACTAAATCTACAAAATTAAAAGTGAACGAATCCTAGAATTTTAGTGCTGAGTAAAAAAAGTGAAATAACAAAATAAAATGCATACTTCCACTTCCCCTCCCACTCAGGGTCTAGATTAAGCTGTTGTAACCAAGAGACCCAAAAATACAGTGCTTTAGGGCTTCCCTGATGGCGCAGTGGTTGGGAGTCCGCCTGCCAATGCAGGGGACATGGGTTCGAGCCCCGGTTCGGGAAGATCCCACATGCCGCGGAGCGGCTAGTCCCGTGAGCCACAACTACTGAGCCTGCGCGTCTGGAGCCTGTGCTCCGCAACGGGAGAGGCCGCGACAGTGAGAGGCCCGCGCACCGCGATGAAGAGTGGCCCCCGCTTGCCGCAACTAGAGAAAGCCCTCACACAGAAATGAAGACCCAACACAGTCATAAATAATAAAAATAAATAAATAAGTAAATTTATTTTTTAAAAAAAATAGTGCTTTAGAAAACACAAACTTTATTTTTCTCTTGTGTAATATGCCCAAGGTCACCATAGCTGTTCTACTCTATACCAGCCTATTTTTGTTCAACCTGTGGCTAGCTAAGCATGGTTTTTTAAATTTTAAATGATTGTTAAAGGAAGTGGGAGAAGCACCAAGAGGAGGAGGAAGAGGGCAAAGGGGAAGAGGAAGAATAAGAAGAGCCTAAATTACTACTGAAACTGTGGAAAAAGTTTTGCTGGCCTTTGCTATAAACAGCCATTCAGAGACTCACGTCCTTTCTATCTTCCTGCTTTGTGGTCATCAAACTGCAATATGTATCAGAAGCCCCTTTAGGGTTTGTTAAAACAGAGATTGTCAGCCCTACCTCAGAGTTTCTGACTTAGCAGGTCTGGTTTGGGCCTGAGAATTTGCACCGCTCACCGTTACTAACAATTTCCAAAGTGATGCTGATGTTGTACATCTGGGAAAAGCACTTGGAGAAGCAATGCCTTGGGGCCTTGCTGTTGCTTGCCTGGCTGAAACTGAAGTATTCCCATGTCTGGGTAGCACAGAGCAGGAAGTGAGGAAAAGAAAACACCTAATATTTAAAGGCTCAGACCTGGAAGGCTCCAAGCGTTTCTGTTTACATTACACATAGACACATTAAATTGCAGAGGGTTCTGGGAGATGTAGCATATAATTCTATTACTATTGAATAAGGGGATTTTGGTGGAAAATTAGCAATCTCTGCTACTAATTTTTATAAATTAAAAGGATATGAACACAAAGCAAAAATAGTCAGTATATAAATATAAGAACATATGGTAACAAAAACATGCATATTAAATCATTATACTGGGGACTTCCCTGGTGGTCCACTAGTTAAGACTCCCCGCTCCCAACGCAGGGGGCCGGGTTTGATCCCTGGTCAGGGAACTAGATCCCTCATGCCACAACTAAAGATCCCGCACGTTGCAACAACAATCCCTCGTGCTGCAACTAAGACCCGGTGCAGACAAATAAATAAATAAATATTTTTAAAAAAATCATTATATTGATTGCCTATGGGGGAAGAGAAATTTACTTACTCTTTCACAGACCAAATGAGTAAAATAATTAATTCTCTGCACCTGAAGTTTAAAATCAGTCACTCTACAAACAAGCACAGACTTACTTCAGAAAAAATACATATAAATTTGTCCTGAAAAAATCATTTCCTTGTATAAGTTGATTATAAAACTTAAGTTTTTAAGTAATCATAATTTTTAATTACTATAAAAAATTTGAAAATATCTGCATGAGAAAATTGTTGAAAACTAAATTACAGATTATTCAGATAAGCTTATTCATGGCTGAAATGTTAAAATGTTAAAACTAAAATGTTTTGGCAATGCAGTCCTTTGTAGTAGAAAAACAAATCCATATTATAAGACTTGATTCAAAGCCTAGATATGACACTTAAAAGTCATGGGAGATTTGACAATTTCTCATTAATAACAAATAATAATAATAAAAATAGTAACTGGCATTTCTTGAAAGCTTACAGTACACGAAGCATGCCAGTACTAAGAGTTTATATGCATTCGCTTTTTAATCATTGAAATAACCCAATGGGATAGGTACTATTGCAATCACCATTTCATATATCAGGAAACTGAGGTGCACATAATGTAATAAGTTATGCAATATCACTGTTAGTAAAATACCCAAGTTTGAAATTTATGTCAGCCTGCTCTCTGAACCTGTATTTTTCAGCTATATTAAACCACTATATTAAACATGCACTTTATAAAAGGAGAACCTTGTTAAAGTTGTAACAATGAGCGAGCATACACACACACACACGGGCACACACACAGACAAAAGCATTAGTACCTGGAAGAAAATGTGTTGTTTTGCTGTGCTGTTATCAGAAAAAGGAAGGATAAAGTCATGGTCACAGAATGAATAAAATTACCTTTTATATTCTCCACACTTTCAAGATAAACTCTGCTATTCTGTGATGTACTAAATATACAGAATGGCTGCTTAAAATCAGTATAGTAAATTTTACTCAAATAATGGTGTCTGTGCAAATCAGAGATGGTTGAATGGCTTCTTTGATTGTAAAACCCTGAAAATGACGTTAAGTTCATCAGGGATGAGTTGCCAAATACTGGCTTCTGTTTCTTCTTTTCCGTATTTTTGAAAAACAGGGAGTGTCCCTGTTTCCCCAGCTCAGGCAGGTGAGAATTAATTATTTCATCCAGGGTTGGTAATTGTCTATGGTTGATTTACTGCCACTGTGCCATAGCTGAATAGCCTTCAGTACCATAAATATTTACCATATGGCTCTTTAGGAAAAAGAAGAAGAAGGAGAAGGAGAAGAAGTCCAAGTCCTCTTTTAACTCAACAAAGACAATTTGCCATGGTGACTGATTTCCATAACGCAGTTTTAATCTAATCATCACTCAGTGACACTCTCCTGGCCAACTGGGTTGGGTTGAGAATAGGCATGTGATCCAATTCAGACAAGGAGGCAAGAGGGGAGGTTTTCTAAAGGTATATAGGAAATAGCCTTCATATAGTGGAGTTGGATAGTGTCAACCCCAAATCAATATTCTCCCAGAACCTTAGGATGTGTTTTGGAAACAGAGTTTTTGCAGATGTACTTAGTTAAGGATCTCCAGAAGAATCCTAGTGGATTTTGGGTGGCCTTAAATGCAATGACTCATGTCCTTATAAGAAGAGAAGAGGACACAGAGACATACAGAGGGCAGATGTGTCAAAGCAAATGTTGCACTGGTCAAAGCTAAAGAGTCAAGGAAGATTTCATTAAAGGGTATTGTGATAAGGGAGAGAGGCTAAAACTCTGAGCTCAACTCCAGTGAAACAAATGGCAAGAGAGTTTGAAGAGCTCAGGGGGGTGGGGTCAGGAACATCCGGATAGTGCTGGCTAATTGGCCTTACCCAAAGGAAAAGTAAACTTTCTCATGTCTATGCCCACCTAAGTTAGGCTTCTACCCTCCCAAAGAGACTGGGAGATGGGGGCTGTATCTTCTTTGATGATTACATTTCAAAGGGATGGCTCCCAGGTCCTTGAGAAGGATAGTCCTAGGCTGTAAATCTGTCAAGAAGCTGTGAAAAAGATGCACATCTCAAAGGGGCAGAGAAACAATTTGCAATTAGAAGTTTTCCAAATTAAATGCTCTAAGAAAAGGAAGGGACTTCTGTAGTTGGGCCATGTGGATTCTGTAATGGCCAGGGTGAGAGGAAAGTCCGGGGCCTAATGGCAGGGAGAACCCTGTCTAAAATTTAAGTCAGGCTGAGGAAAACCTTAAGGCTGTCCTGGTCAAAGGCCATGTGAAGACAGGCAGAGATCAGAGTTAGGCTGCCACAAGCTAAGGAAAGCCAGGAACCACCTTACATGGCTGGGAGGCCGCCCTGCAGCACCCCTTCTCCCCGGACAGGACTCAGTGTAGTGGCTGGAGGAGAACGTGCACCGCCACTATCAGTGGCTTCGGGCTCACTGCAAGACCTCAGCGAGGAGGCCCTCCCAGACCGGGCTCAGGTCAGAACCCCTGAGGGGAGGGGGCCGAGCATGGGCTGTCAGCCTCCCTGCACCTGGTCCACGCGCACCTGCCTCTGAGTCCTGGAGAGCCGTGCAAGCAGGCAGCGCCCACAGAAAGAAAAGTAGGACATGGAAGGAAAAGGCATACTGGGCCTATTTAGTGGTCAACATGTAGAACTTTAATTCTTTTTAAATAAAAAGGAGAGTCGACGCCAGAAAAAAAAAGTGGGGAGGTACAAAAAGAATACTTCCCCATCCATCAGAGGGAATATGGCCTTGCTGACATCTTAATTTGGACTCTGGCCACCTGAATTGTGAGGCAATGCATTTCTGCCATTTTAAGGCACCCAGTTTGTGGTGATGTGTTTTGACAGTCCTAGAAAATGGATACGTTATAGGACACCAGCCTTATTTCTCCCTGTATGTGGTTACAATCTTGGAAGTTCTTTGTAGCGATCATACATTGAAATTAATTTGACCTGTTCTGAAAGTTCAAGAATAGAGAAAACAGGATCTTAATGATAGCCATGAAATGATAAATCAGTATAATCAATTCTGACCTCTCCTTATTCTTCCTGTCTGTCAGGCAATAAACCCCATTTACAGCATTGCAATTTTGAGAAGGAATTTAGTTCCTTGCAAACAGAAACATCCTAGCCTATAGTATGCACTACACAATTCAGGATAGCACCCCCAAACAGAGTACGAACTCTATTTTACCGAGTTGTTCAAAGCTGCAGCTCTGCTTATTTCCTTGTAGTCACTTTGTTGTCTTCAGCATTATACCAAGTAAAGAAGCCTGAAGGCTCTCCAGGCTTTAGGGTTACCAGTAATATCTCCTCGAGAACTGTACTGTGAGAATCAAATAGTATATATGGCTAATTCTGTAAATTACATAATCTCCCCCAAACTTTATCTAATTTGTAAAATGTATTTAATTTTTTGTACATGATTTTGAGGATTAAATGACAAAGGAAAAATATAAGCACACATTAAAAAGTAATCAAAACAAAATGGTACTGGCATAAAAACAGACACATAGATCAATGGAGGAGAACAGAGAGCCAGAAAGAAACCCACACCCTTATGGCCAACTAATCTATGACAAAGGAGGCAAGAATATACAATGGAGAAAAGACAGTGTCTTCAATAAGTGGTGCTGGGAAAACTGGACAGCTACATGTAAGAGAATGAAATTAGAACATTCTTTAACACTATATACAAAGGTAAACTCAAAATGGATTAAAGACCTAAATGTAAGACTGGATACTATAAAACTCCTAGAGGAAAATATAGGCAGAACACTCTTTGACATAAATGGCAGCAATATTTTTTTGGATATGTCTCCTAGAGTAATGGAAACAAAAGCAAAAATAAACAAATGGAACATAATTAAACTCAAAAGCTTTTGCACAGCAAAGGAAATCACGGACAAAACAAAAATATAACCTACTTATCATATTTGCAAATGATATGGCCAATAAGGGGTTAATATCCAACATATATAAACAGCCCATACAACTCAACATCAAAAAAAACAAACAACCCAATTAAAAAATGGGCAGAAGAACTGAAGAGAAATTCTTCCAAAGAGGAAATGCAGACGGCCAACAGACACATGAAAACATGCTCAACATCGCTAATCATCAGGGAAATGCAAATCAAAACCCCAATGAGATATCATCTCACACCTGTCAGAATGGCTATCATCAAAAAGAACACAAATAACAAATGTTGGCGAGTATGTGGAGAAAAGGGAAACTTCATACACTGTTGGTGGGAATGTAAATTGGTGCAAACAATTTAAATTGGTGTGAAAATAGTATGGAGGTTTCTCAAAAAACTAAAAATAAAACTGCCGTATGATCCAGCAATTGTACTCCTGGATATATATCTGGAAAAAAAAACCCTACTAATTCAAAAAGATACATGCACCCCAATGTTCAGAGTAGCATTATTTACAATTGCCAAGGTAAGGAAGCAACCTAAGTGTATACCAACAGATGAATGGATAAAGAAGATATGGTATGTAATACAATGGAATACTACTCAGCCATAAAAAAGAAGGAAATTTTGCCACTGGCACCAACATGGATGGACTTGGAGGGTATTATGCTAAGGGAAATAAGTCAGACACAGAAAGACAAATACTGTATGATATCGCTTATATGTGGAATCTAAAAAATACAACAAACTACTGAGTATAACAAAGAAGAAGCAGACTCACAGATATAAAATAGAGAACAAACTAGTGGTGACAAGCGGGGGAAGGAGAGGGAGTGGGGAGGGGGAATATAGGGGTGGGGAGGGGAAAGGGTTGTTATGGGATTGTATGAAATCATGTGTGTGAAACTTTTGAAAATTATAAAGCACTACAGAATTTAAAGAATACTTCATTCAATAAAAAATAAAGGGACCTGACTCAGCAGGTGGAAAAAAAAAGTAATAGATTTCTAAGAATCTAAAATTTGCTAGTGCTATTACTACAATGATTACAGTGGCTCCTCTGCCTATTTCTACTGAAATTATAAAATCACTGCAGGTTCTACAAACAAAAGGTACTATAATTGTACAAAAGGCGTCCTCTGTAGACACCATGCTTTATTCACTTCAATATTGAAATCATCAAGTCTAAGTACAATAAACAAAGAACATTTATCAATTTGGGGATAAAAAAGATGTTAGGAAAAAAAGTTAACATGTTCCACTATTTAATAAGTAGGTAAATGACCTTGAGAATGTGAATAATGAACAAATACCAACATAATCATGTTTAAGAGGGGCAAATGGAGAATATCACTTTTACAAAAAGACTCACAATGTTGGAGGAATTATATTACCTGATGTTTAGACTTACTAGAAGTTACAAAAATCAAGAGTGTAGAAGAGACTGGCATAAAAATTGACAAATAGAACGAAGTAAATATAGAGCTCAGAAACGGACTCATGTATATACAATCATATGATACTTAACAAATTAGCCACAGTAATCCAATGAGGAAAGGATGGTTTTCAACCAATGGTGCTAGAATATCTCAATATCCATATGGAAAGAGAAACTCTCCATATCTCATGTTTTACATCAAATTTAATTCAAAATGAAGCATAGACACAAATGCAAAAGCTAACACCATCAAACTTCAAAGGAAAGCAGAGAACATATTATCATCATGGCAGTAGGTAGACAGTTCTTAGATTTGTTATAGAAAGTAATGATCAAGAAAGAAAAAGAACAGAGAAATTAGGCTTCATTAAAATTAAAATGTTTGCTCATAATACCCAATTAAAGAAAAAACATGGTCAAGAAAGTGGAAGAAAATATTCGTAAAACATGTATTTGACAAAGAATTGAATATCCACAATATATAAAAAGATTACAACTCACTGATAAAAAGAAAAGTACCAATAAAAAAGAACTAATGATTAAAACAAAATTCAGAAAGAAGATACACAAAGGAACAAGAAGCATGTAAAAAAGTTTTGAGTATCTTTAGTTATCAGGGAAATGCAAATAAAAGCCACAGTGAAATTCCAGCACATACACAGCACAATAAAATTAAAAGTACTGACAGCACAAGATGCTGGGGAGATTGTGGAGCAAATGGGACTCTGCTCTTCCTGGAATAAGGCAAAGAATTTAGTAAGACTGTAAAATGCTACACCTGTTTGGGAGAAATTTCAATCAATTTCTTTTAAAACTAATCACATAAATATTGTACATTCCAGAAACTCTACTCCTAGGTATTTAGCCATAGAAATTAAAAGATATCTTCACGAAAGTACTTTGTACAAAACACTCAAAGCAACTTTTAAAAAGTCAAAAAATTAGAAACATCTCAAGTATCAATCATAGAAGAATAGATAAATAAAATGGATTAATCTATGGATAGAGGGATGGATAGACAGATATGTCAAAAAGCATTTATAGTGAAATAATAATGTTAGAATCTTGATGGCAGTTATATGGGTTTTCGTTGAAAAATGCCTTAATCTTTGCTATACTCAGGTAAGTTTCCATAATAAAATATTGGGGAGAAAACTGTTCAACAGAGGAACAGACTGCTTCTCCAAGTGGTACGTATCAGATGTCCCGTCTTTCAAGAACATTCCAAAGGATGTGCCTACGTGTTGAGTAAATGAATGGTAAGGAAGAGCTTACTATTAAAGGCTTCATAAAATATCCATAGTGAAGCCCATAAAAGCAGCTTACAGTGGTGGGTGCTTTACATAAATGGAAGGGATCATTAAAGAGGACTGAGAGGCAGATCAGCCAAAATAATAAACTGGATTTCCTGGAAGGTTAGAGAGATTATTTGGAGAATAGAATGGATTAAATAATGATCAAGTGAGGTATAAAGAAACAAGAAACATAATTATTAACCTTGTGAATACTAAATTAAAGTATTTACATCTACATTTAGGGTGAGACTAATATATGTTACCCTTTCCCTCCCTCAAATTGTAAGAAGATTCCTTGGGTGACCTACATGCCACCTTGGCATTTGTTCTCACATCGGTGTGTTGAGGGCTTGTGTGAATTGGAAGACGTTTAGAGAGGGTGTATTGATTTTTATTAGGAAGATTATCTTACCTCTCTGCTCAAAATCCACCACTAATTTCACTCAGATATAAATGAGGATACTCAGTCAAAATCCTCCAAATGTCCGTTTTCCCTCATTAACTCTCTCATCTCATTTTCTATTACTTTTACTCTTTCACTGCATTAAAGAAACAGCCTCTTTGCTGTTTCTGGAAAAATGCAAAGCCTACAAGTCAACTGATGACAAAATATAGAATCCTATAAGGCCTCATATTGTTAACCTACTTCATGTATACCCGCCGTTTTATACCAAATGCAATGAATCTATGCATTCGGAATGAATTAATGCATTCTATGAATCTATGAATCCACGTTAATTCAGAGTATTATTGTAAGTCTGAACTAAAGTTCTTAACAGACACCTTAATCAGAGAAGATACACAAATGGCAAGAAAGCATGTGAAAGATGCTTCACATCATATGTCCTTAGGGAAATGCAAATTAAAATAACAATGACAACCTGTTAACCAAAAGCCGGAACACTGAAAACACCAAATGCTGGTAAGGATGTGGAGCAATAAGAACTCTGGCGCATTGCTGGTGTGAATGCAAAATGGTGTAGCTGCTTTGGAAGACTTTTGGCAGAGTCTTACTATAAGATCCAGTAATCACATTCCTTGGTATTTACCCAAATCAGTTGAAAATTTATGTCTACACAAAAGCCCATATATCAATACTTAGAACAACTTTATTCATAACTGGCAAAACTTGGAGGCAACTAACATGTCCTTAAGTAAGTGAATGGATAAATAATCTGTGGAAAATCCAGAGAATGGAATATTATTCAGTGCTAAAAAGAAATAAGCTATCAAGTCATGAAAGACATAGTAATATGCATTTAAGTTTCTTCTAAGTGAAAGAAGCCCTCCTGAAAAGGTTACATACTGTATGATTCCAACCATATGACAAGTTGAAAACGGTAAAACTCTGGAAAAATAAAAACATCAGTGGTTTTCAGGAGTTAGAGAGGAAAGAGGTTGAACAGGCAGAGCACAGAAGATTTTTAGAGCTGTGAAACTACTCTGTATGGTGGAGACATGTAACTTAAAATTTGTCCACACCCTCAGAATATACAACACCAAGAATGAACCCTAATGTAAACTGTGGAATTTGAGTGATGATGATGTATCACTGTAGCTTTATCAATTTTAGCAAATGTACCACTCTGGAGGAGGATGTTGGTAACAGGGGAAGCTATGCATGTGTAGCGGTGGGGGGTTTATAGGAAATCTCCGTAACTTCTGTTCAGTTTTGCTATGAAGTTAAAATTGCTCTAAAAAATAAAGTTTATTTTAAAAAGTTAAAATCTTAGAATTACTTTCCCCAAAATAGTTCCTTCCATAAAGATTTGGAATGAAGTATTGATCACCCTCTACTCTCAAATACTTACAAGAAGACCATGTTAAATATGAAAAGCTTATTATGCATCAGTTAAGATGTTGACTCCTAATTAATTTTATCTTAAAATGTCAATAAACTAAAGTGACAATGGATAATGAGTACTATCACATCAACTGCAATTATAACTATTCGGTGATATCTCTATTTCTACTTTTAGGATTAAAATATTAAAGCTGAATTTTTCAGTAGATGCTCTTATCTTTTTTTGTTTTTTTTCTTAATTCTCTTTCCCTGGATACAGCCCTTGTATTTGAGGAAACAGACTAAAGCTTTAAAACTTTCATTTTACTTTGATTTCTAAGATTCAAACTTCATTTCCACAGAGGCAGAAACTGCAAGCCTGGCTGGTAGCTAGTAACCAGGTGTTAGCTATTCACTTTTTTGTTTCTGCCAAAAAGCTGGAAGCAATGAAATGAAATGTCTGTTTTAGGGAGAGCACCTACAAATTTCAACACAGGAAGAAACTAAAAAATTGATAATCTATTTTTAAAAACTCAAATATCTTTGGGAATACTTTGGTAATATAACTTTCTGTTTACACAGATCAGAAATTTTCAGACTTGCTATGCTATTTTTGATGTTAGATTAAGAGACAGACAATGCCCAAATAATGACATTTTTTAAAACTAAATATAAAAAGTCATTTAAAAAATTACTTTAATTTGGAAGAAGTTTTGTGTGGTGTATGAAAAGTTATGTGCTTTCCTAAAGACCTCCAAATATTCTGTGGTTATATCTCAGACAGCCTTGGTATATAATTCTCAGATGTCAGTTCTTAGGGTATCACTATTGGAGATCAGAGGATGTCTTTGTAGACACAGCAGGATATCTTGTAACAAATCAATTGCTAGAAACAGAGAATTTAAATCACAGCATGTTGAATTCTGACCTTTGTCCTTTTAGGCTTTAAATTCCCATGCCAACCAGCAATGGATATTTTATAATAACTCTTCTTACTATAATGCCCTATTTTTAAATACTTGTGCCTATGTGAGGCTAAGAAACAGAATGAATTATAGACCACATTGCATATTTGAAATTTTTGGCAGATCACTCATTGATATTGGATATATAAATGACCTAATTTATTATTCTCATAATTATTTACAATTATTATATCAATCACCGAAGGGAAAATTAACATACTCTAATCTATAGGACTCATCATTTGTATTCTACTCTCAAGTCATTATCAACTGCAAATGGTACTTGGTAATTGCAATATGATCACCTCATTTCTTATCAAACCAATCCCATTAAAGAGACTGTATCTGACTTCTGTATAATTCATTTTCTTCATGAAGAAATGAAGGCTTGACCAGAGAGTGATAATCTCTTCCCTTGACCCTCTACATTGGATACTTGTATAATAACACCAATGACATCAACTAGACATCAGTGACTAAAGCGTAAATATGTCTGTTAATCAATGAGAGACTAAAACCAATTAATGACTAAAATAAATTTCATTACAGCTGAAATTAATGATAGAAACCAGAAAACTGCATATATTTCCAGAAAGAATGTGTTAACCTAGATCCATTACTAAACTGCTCATTGGAAGGCTGCATAAGGCTTTGATATTTTAGCCACAACCTTTCTCTAGCTGATAAAAATAATATCATTTCCCTCCATGGCTTGAATGATAGAACGAAGGCATTAAATTAGCACACTTGTACATCCAGCGCTGAACGTTTCCCATGTTCCAGACCGAAATTTTGCACAACCAGCTGGACCATTCAATTTGATATTTCAACGCAATGTTGAAAGTGACATATATAAAATTGAATTTCTTATATTATTTATTCTTCCCAAGAGTTCTTCTGAATTCCCTTTCCTGCTGGTGTTAACATTATTATTCCTGTCATACAATTTTGAAACATCTGAGTAATATCTGCCTTTCCTCTCCCAAGCTCTCTAGAGCCACTTGGTCGCAAGTCCTATCTATTACCTCAGTACAGTATCTTAATACACATAACAACTGCTTTCAAATTATACAGAATGCTGGAAAGTGTAGAGAACTGAGTCATTACTCCTTAATGCACATGGAATTAAAATGGTTCTGGGAAACATCAACAGAAAAAAAGACAACTTATTTAAGCAACTTATTTAACCCCTAGTTTCATCCCACCTTCTCCTGAAGGAGAAAACACACAGATGCACACATCACACAAACACACACATACATACACACATTCACCCTCATACACGGAGACTCACTACCCAAAAGAGAACTCAGCTAGAGATGCTTTATATTCATATAGTCAACAAATCGGAATACCTCCTATGTGCCAGTCATCATGCTAATACTAGGAATATGAGCGTTTAATGGAACCAAATTGATTCTGCCATCATGGAGCTGATTTCTTTCGTGATCTAATTAGGAAAACAAAATTACAAAGACAATAAGATTTCGATTTGTAACAAGTTCGTTGAGTAAAACACACAATGGGCAGAGATAAATAATAATGCAGAAGGAGGGTGACTACCTTCACTATTGAGCTCTCGGAAGAGGTGACAGGTAAGATGAGACTTGAAAGGTGAAAAGAAATCATCCAAGAGAAGGGTGGGAAAGAAGAATTCCATACACAAGGGCAAGTATGTCCAAAGCTCCTACCATAGGTATGAGCTTGATATGTTCGGAATTTTTTAAAATGTGAAATAAAACTAGTACCGCTGGAGCTTAATAAGTGTCTACAGAGGTGTGTGTGTGTGTATATCTGTGTGCGTATGAATCAGGGAGGGCAGTTGGTATATGTATGTATATAAGTTTGCTAGGGGTATTATAACAAATACCACTAACTGGGTGGCTTAAACAACAGAATTTTATTCTCTCACAATTCTGGAAGCTAGAACTCCAAGATCAAGGTGTCAGCAGGGATAATTTTATTCTGAGGCCTCTCTCCTTGGCTTGTAGACGTCCGTCTTCTCCCTGTGTCTTCACACCATCTTCCCTCTGCTCATGTCTGTGTCCTCATCTCCTCTTCTTATAAGGACATCAGTCATATTGCATTGGCCCACCCATAGGGCCTCATTTTATGTTAATTACCTATTTAAAGGCCCTATCTTCAAAAAAAGCCCCATCTTCCTAGGTACTGGGAGTTAGGACTTCAACATATGAATGTTTTGGTGGGACACAATTCAGCCCAAACAGTATATACGGGTATGCATATTACATTATATACAGTATGTGTACATGTGGATGTATTTGTACTGTGTGAGTATGTAGGAGGGAACAGGTATTGTATATATGTGAGTGTATATACAGGTGTAAGCGTGTATGAGTAGGTATGTGTATGTTTATGCTTGTGTGTGTGTGTGTGTGTGTGTGTGTGTGTGTGTGCGTGCATATGCTACCCTAGAATGGGAAAAGGTATGATTAAGGAGACATAAAGAATCTCTGGTGATATAACCCAAGAATATACACTGATAAAGAGTTCTCAAAGTGATTCTCACACACCTAGTCTGGGAAGCACTAAGATTTTATGGTACAAATAGAAGAATAAGCCTTTGATAGGAGAGAGGAGTTGTGGAACTTTCTCCAGTGTAAGGGAGGGTAGAAGAAAATGGGTAAAAGGGTGTATAGGTTTTTAAGTTTGGTGGTGGCAAGGGAGGAGACACCCCATACCCTGCCTTCAAAGTGAATTATGCAATACTGTCATCAGACGTGGGAGAAGAAAGGGCAAGAGTATGGGAATCTTTTCAGAATGGAGGGTAAAATAGTTAGGAGATAGTATCTGGGAGAATGTGAAAGCAAGTATAACTGAAAAACGTACTTTGAGAGTTGCTGTGAAGTACTTGATGTCAATTTGAGATCATAAATTTGTAAATGAAACCAACAGACACATTTATGTTTATTCCTCCAACAAATTTCAGGAAAGGAGACTGTGAGTGTTTGAGTTTATCAAAGTTGGTTTTTCGTGAATAAAGTGGAAGGAAAGAAAAACAAGGTAGTGAGGGTATTTATAAAGAAATAATAAAAATGGGCTGTGGGATTTCTGCCAGGAAGGAAGATAACTGAAGCCAAGCTGATTTCGGAATTCACTTAGCTAGCTCTCTCTCTCCACATCTGCGGTACTTTGCCGCTATGTTTTTCTGAAATGATGTTAGTTGACTGTCTGCTCAGATGCCTCTAGCTTCTCTTCCCAGATTTTACCCAAGATTTGTTTGTCTTTATCCCATTACAAAATATCCCCGGGTTTCACTTCACAGTGCTTTATTTTGGAATATGCTATGCACTCTACTGGTACACTCACACACACACACACAACTTAAGCCAATCTTCCTGATTATGTGTCAATGTAACTAAAAGAAAATGTAAAAGGAAGTAGAAAATAAGATAGCAAAAGAAAAGAAAACACATATTCAAAGTTTTAAGATAACTGTATGTACTTAACATTACGTTCATTATCACTATGCTGTTGGCACTGTACAAAGCAGCCCTACACATTTGGAACTAATATTTTTATCCCTACTTCATTTTCACATAAGGACATGAGGAATTAGAGAGTTCAGTTAATTTACCAAAGTTTACATACCTAGCAAATCACAGCTGGAATTTGGATTTAGCCTATTTACTTTAAAATCTAGGTTTTAAAAACCAGTATATTCTATTGCTTCCCAGTACCCACCTATTGATTTATATACATACATGCTAAAAAATAAAAATAAACCCACCTCTATTTCTATGTGGCACTACTTGGTTATGCTTAGTATTTTTAAACTCTCATGTTATGTTCTATACACATAAATTTCATGTGTTTCATTCCGAGAAATAAATTCTTTTAAAGAAAAATTCATAGAAAGTTAATATTACCCTGGCTTGCTTCCTGTGAGTACAAGAATGGATAAGTTCTGCCTTGTTCATGTGTCTGCCTAGAACAATTTATTTGGGGAATCTTTAACAGAGAAACTTACGATTGAAAACAAGGGGACTATTTTAGAATGATAATGTCCTATGGAATGGGAATTATATGCAATCTATGATAAAGATAATTATTTTATTGAATGCAAATGATATACAGTGGGACCTCTGCATAGTGTTTTCATTCTCTCTATACAAACAAGCCTTTGAGGATCCTCATCTGGATCTGTGTACTTATCTAGTCTAGAGTTCTCTAATTTTTTATTTTCTACATGTCATACATATCAATTTCCCTCAGGTCATTTTATTATGTTATAATCTGCAGTACACTCTCCAAATTTATTCTGCTTATTTCTGCTCAGCGGAAGTAAGTCAGGAACATTTTATGTTTAAAATTCATAAACAAAGTCTTGAATAATGATATTTGAAGACTGCTTCCTTTTTATACAGCATCCAGAGGGTTCTCACTAGTTATCTGTCGATCACAGAATTACTTTTATATCGGCTGCATTTTTTTTTTTTTCAAAACTTAAATGAAAGTATTTCCCCATCAGGCTGAAGTAAGGATGGCACAATGCTTCCCTGAGTATCCAAATTCACTCTCCCCCTCCTCCTCCCCCTTCCCCTCCTCCCCCTCTCCCTCCTCCTCCCCCTCCTCCTCCTCTTCTTCCCCCCTCCTCTTTTTTTTCTTCTTCAACCATGTTATATGCATTCTCTGACGGCTTCATAATTATTACATTTTAATCAGCGTTCACTCTGAGAAGGAGAATCGCAGAATCATTAGGGATACATATATATGTTTGTATTTATATTTTATTTTATTTATATCTGTATTTGAATTTACTATAAGGGATCACCCTATATAAATGTGGGGGGCTGACGAAGAAACTCCGAAGCCCTCATGATAGTCAGGGAGGCAAGATCCCAAGCAGGCGTGACCCCTACCTGCCTGATCTGAAACCGGTGGTAGTTAGGCAGCAGTCAGAAAGAAAGACTCTCAGGCGAGGAAGAGCAACTGCAGACCTAGTGGCATGTGGAGTCTTTCCCGCAGTAAAGGCCTGCCCTTCTTAAACTGCACTTCTTACCGGCTAGGCCAGCCTCCTCCAGCACAATCTCCTTTCGATTAACTTAAAGTCATCGATTAGGGACTCTAATCACATCTGCAAAATCACTTCACGGCAGCACCTAAATTGATATATGCTGAATAATTGGGAGGCGGACATGGATACTATAAAATGACTGTTATTCCCTTTTGTCCTTTGACTCTCCTAAAAGAATATCTCCTGTAGCCCAACCTAATGGGAATCATACGAGAAAAGGTAGTCTAAGGACTGTAGTTCAGTTTAGCCAAGTTGACCTATCAAACAGCTATCACATCGAGAATTCAGTCCTAATACTGAATTAAATTCTATTCTTAAAAAGGAATACCCTGGGATTGGAATTGAACATTGGTTAGAAGAACTGTAAGTAGTTGTGTCAATATTTACTAAGAAACAACAAGTAAGCATCAGCAGGCACTGTGAGCTGTGTACATAACGCCCTTTGTCCTCTCCAGGGACTGCCTCTTCCCTTTCCTGCGCTGTCTTGCGTAGAAGTACTGCCATATGACCTGGTCTTGGTCAATAAGAAGTAAGAAGAATAATTTGGGAGGTTCCTCAGAATATTCTTGCTTTGCCTGCTTCATTTGACAGTGGCTTTCTTGTTTATTCTTTCTTTAAACATAGCATGAAACAGGAGTTAGAAGAGCTACTATGTGACCATCATGGAAAGTTTATAAGAATTACATATTTCAGCTCTGGCATTCCTGAGGTCTTGAACCTTTTCTTATCTGAGAATAGTAAACTATATTTAAAATCCAGTACACTCAGGTTTTCTGTTATTTGCAGAAGAAAACATATTTATCTGTAGTATATGCATATTATTTTATCTATAAATAGGCTTCTTGATATTATTTATGACAACTGACCTGACAATTATGCACATAAACATATGTACACAAGGTTATTTTTTGGAAACTTTATAGCTATAATACCAAACATAGAAACCAGTCTATACCTCTTAATATATTAGAAATTGAATAAATAAGTTAAATTATATTCAAAATATGGAAGCATGTGACCATTACGTGAAGAAAGGCAATGTAATGCACACTGTGGTAATAATTTGTGATTAGATGAGCCAGGATTCAACCCAGGCAGTTTAATTTGGAATCCATGCTTTTAGCAGCTATGCTAACCCCTTTTATATTCATAAATATAGGAATATTTTATGATAAATTATTAAATATAAAAGCAGATAATGAAACAGTATGATTTGTACACACTTACTCATACAAACTAAATACTTACGTATTAACAAAATGCATTTTTATGCATGCATGAAGCATATTTTTTCTATATATTTTATATATTTAAAATAAATATGTATAAATTTTGAAATTCTGTTGAAGTAGTAAATTTTGTTTTGAAACTTAATATGTTAGTCACATTCATATTTATTTTTACTTGCATAAACTTGCAAGAAGAAATGTGTTCAAATAATATTTTAAACAAATAATAGCTTATGCAGTTCTTATAGTCTGGCTGAGTTAATTTTATAACAATAGCATTATAATAATTTGTGAATTTATCAAAAAATGGTGAGTAAATTCCACTTTCCAAGAAATATATTTTTAAGTTAATGAACACTGTTTTGAGAAAACATTTTAGAAATAAACACTTAAAAACTTTGACAGTCTCTAGTTTACAAGGTAACAATATCTGAGAGAGAATCATTAAAAGTAATTTTGAGTATTTACATGAAAGTTCTTTATCTCTTTGGAAGCCTACTTAACAAAACTTACTTTATGATAATAGGTTATAGAATAGATATGACATTTGGGGTAACTGGTCTTTAAATAGTCTCAAAACATCTTCCATCTTTTCTAAATTAAGAATGGTATCTAACTTTGTATGTTGCATTCTCCAAATAATCTGTATCAATAACGTCTTAATTGAAAGTTTCTCCTTAAGAACTTTGCAAGTAAAATATATATTTTTAAAAATTTTAGTCTCATGAAGCTGACTTACTCCAACAGGTTATCTTATGACATGGTTTTATAACCTTTAGTTTCCTCTTTATGTATTTTAGACCTAATTGGCTAATATTCCTCTGAATAGCTGATGTACAGAACTGAACACAGTACTACAACATTCCCCTTGTGCATTTCCATAAAATCCTGCTATGACACTGCAGTGCTTAAATGTTTACGGGTCTTCCTCCCCCATTAGAGTGAGAACTTGAAGAGCAAGCACTGTGCTCTAGTCCTCATTGTGGAAGAAACTCCCAGTATGTAGGAGTTCATAAATATTTTATGAGTTAATGATGAAATAAATGACACATTTTAATATCAGTCATTACTTTCTTTGTATGTATTATTTTTCATTAGATTGGGAAAACACAATCTATTTCTTTTTTTTTTTTTTAATTATTAGCACCTTTAATTATTTATTTATTTATTTATTTATTTATTTATTTGGCTGTGTTGGGTCGTTTCTGTGCGAGGGCTTTCTCTAGTTGCGGCAAGTGGGGGCCACTCTTCATCGCGGTGCGCGGGCCCCTCACCACCGTGGCCTCTCCTGCTGCGGAGCACGGGCTGCAGACGCGCAGGCTCAGTAGTTGTGGCTCACGGGCCCAGTCGCTCCGCGGCATGTGGGATCCTCCCAGACCAGGGCTCGAACCCGCGTCCCCTGCATTAGCAGGCAGACTCTCAACCACTGCGCCACCAGGGAAGCCCCCACAATCTATTTCTTTAAGCCAGAAAATGTAAGGTGCGTTCTGACATTATTTATGGTCTCCCTCCTTCATTCCTAAACAAAATACCTGCGACCATTTCTTTCCTGTTGGAGTTCATATATTATCACAAGGCATTCTTTCATTGCCGTGCACTGTTGCCAAATCACCATTTCTCAACCACATATATTATTTTGAAAAATGTCTTTTTTCTAATCACTAGTCTCAATCCATAACATTTCAATGATATCTATTTAATCATAATCTTTTCTCTATGTTAGAATTCCTGGAACATTTTGTTTCTTAACTAGAAACAGTGTTATGCAAATCACCTTAGGCAAACCAAAAACAAACAAACAAAAAGTGTTGATCTCTGTCAACATCCCCATGATATCACTTCTGAGAAATACTTTCTTGCTTATATTTACTTACTTGCCTGCCTAATTATCTGTGTCATACTTGTAATGGAGCATTGGTCCCCTTCCTCCTTAAATATAAATTTGATTAAGTTGGTGATTTTACTGAATTATATGTTTGATTTCGTTTAGTGTGGCTTCCTCACGAGGTGAAATTTTTTGGTAAAGAAACAACAAAATTCTCTTCTCTGATATTTAGCTGTTCAATTCCCATATCTTCCATCTTTGCTCACAGGCAAAATCTTCAACTATTCATAAAAATTGAAATACTATCCCAAGTATTATTTTCCTGTCTTAAATTTCAAAGTCATCAAAGATACATTCACATGACTCATAGAATTTCTACTATATATTTGACAATTCCTTTGATAAGATCTAATTTTCTACATAAAACACTTTTATCTGGTACAGCAGAGTCTTCAAACTCTATTAAGATTTCCTTTTTATTGATCTAGCAATTGCATTCTTTACATATGATAATCCTATTGATTCTTTGTAAAATTTCTTTTAAAAACTACATACATACAGAAAGCAAACAGAATCAACTTAAAAAAAAAAAAAATACATGGTTTCCTACCCATAGGCTAATCTTAGCATGTTTTCAGACCCTGAGTCTACCAACTAAAGGGAAGGCTGGGTTTCTTGAGAATAGATTCTGAAATGTCACTGAAAAATATAAAATAAATATTCCTCCAGTCCTTTTCCTAAAAAGATCTGTATCCATTTACCAACAAAAATTTACACGGGAGAAAAATATGAGATCCTGTTGGATACAGGGGTTGATCTGCCACTAGTGATAGGAGATGTAAAATAAAATGCCATCATGTTCCTTCAGTTAGAGTGGAGGCATAAGAAGTGGTGATAAATGAAATCTTAACCCAAGTTCATCTCACAGTCATTCCAGTGAGTTCACAGGCCTACCTGTGATAGTGTAATTTATAATAAGAAATACATATTTGGTCTTCATCCCTGTTTTTGTCTGTTTGTTTTATTTCAGTGTCAGTTGCTTTATTGCTGTATAACAAACAACTCTAAAACTTCATGGCTTAAAATAACAACAATTTGTTATTTGTTATGTAGATTGAGTAAATATAGTTCTTCTAGTTCATGTGATATTGGCTGGGTCGCTGGGATGGCTGGAAGGTCCAGTCTTTATCCTTGTTTTTGGCACAGAGCTCCTAAAACCCTTGGAATTTCCTAAGTGATGAGACCCATAAAGGTGTCCTTTGTTATATTAATGAGGTGGCTTTTGGAACACTCCTAAGGATTGGGATTGATCACCAGAGGAACCAACCCTGTGATTAGATGGTTGAAACTTTCAGTCCCACCTTCTGACCTCCAGGAAGGGGAGAGGGGCTGGAGACTGAGATCAATCCTCAGTGGGCAGTGATTTAATCAATCATGCCTAGGTAATGAAATCTCCATAAAAATCCAAAAGGACAGGGTTCAGAGAGCTTCTGGGTTGATGAACACATGGAGATTCCAGGAGGGTGGTACGCTGTGAGAGAGAATAGAAGCTCTGAGCCCTTCTCCCATATCTCACCCTATGCATCTCTTCATCTGGCTGTTGATTTATATCCTTTAATATCCTTTTTAATAAATCCGTAATATAGTGAATAAACAGGTTTTCTGAATTCTGTGAACTGCCCTAACAAATGAATAGAACCCAAGGAGGGGATTGTGAGAACCTCTAATCTGTAGGCCATCACCTTTTAGACCACTGCTAATCAGGGAAGGGAGGGGATGCAGACACAAGGGAGGAACAGCCAAGAAACAACAGTGCAACCTTGGGGCAGGGTCCTGGTTCTGCCTTAAGGGATACACATAACAATACATTTGCACTCTCTATAGACCTAAAACCCCCAACAAATGGAAGATGTTAGCATTCTTCATTTCAGAGAAGATCACAGTTTGATAACCTCCAGAAGCTCATCAAAAGACCACCTGAGGCCAGATTAAAGGAACCAGAGAAGCTCATTAGGAAGAAGCCACCTGAGGCCAGATTAAAGGACTGCAGGCCCTACACACAAACACCCTAATCCTTATCAGCAACCCTGCCCTTTAACCATTGCTATAAAACTCCTCACCAAATCCTCCTGGGTTGGGACACAGAGTTTTTGAGGGCACAAGTCCACTGTGTTCCCCTTTGCCTGGCAAAGCAATAAAGCTATTCTTTTATACTTCACCCAAAACTCCATCTCTGAGATTCGACTGGGCACCAGTGCACAGAAGCCAAGTTTTAGGCATCAGTCAGAAGCACAGGTAACAACCTCAATTTGTGATCTGAAGATGGGGTGGGCGGCAGTCTCCTAAAAATGAACCCTTGACCTGTGTGATCTGATGCCATCTCCAGGTAGATGGTGTCAGCATTGAGGTGAATTGTGGGACAGCCAGTTGGTGTCTAGAGCATTGCTTATTGGTAGGAGAGCCATCCCCTTTCCAAATCAGAATTTGGTGACCAGAACCAACTTTACAACCTTTAGGTTATTCCTAGTATGTGAGAATAAAATTAGGATGATTATTCCAAACAGATGGCAGAATACTTGCACAGGTTCCCTAATTTGCAGTATAAGAGCTTTTTTGGTTATAAGGAGTAAGTGGCAGCTTCTGAAAATTCCCCTCCAACCCCACCTTGCGACATCAGCCAAGGCAATAAGCCAGAAGTTATGCTATAAAACCTTGGTGATATGGAAGAGATAAGAGACATCCTCAAATACTTAAATGAGATAGGAATCCTTGTCCTATTGTATCTGCTTTCATTCATTTGTATGGTTCCTTTGGGGGAAAGAAATGTGGTGTGTGGTAGATTATTCTACATTATCTTAAATTTAACCAAGTCACAGACTCAATTCCATTTGTTTCGCCAGATGTGGCATCTTTATTGGAACAGATCCACATAGCTTCTAGCAATTGTTATGCAGCTATTAATCTAGTGAATGCATTCTTTTCAAGACCCATTAGTAAACAGGATCAAAATCCATGTGCTTTTATGTGGGAAGGACAGCAGTGCTGTATCAATTTCTTGTCCCTAGGCTATATCAGTGCTCCTTCAGGTCACTGTTAACCTTGATCATCTTGACAAGAAGACCATCATGCTGAAACTATATGCTCTGTCACCCAGACACAGCTACACAGATAGAATGTTGGGACAGCCAATGAAAGGCCAAGCTAACTTGCCAGCTGAGGGTTGGCACCATGTGGGATTGAGATATTGTCCTCCAGGATGTAGTATATGCTTTGACCAAATACCCAATATAGGTTACTGTGTCCCTAAAACCTAGAATACCTGAGTCTGGAAACAAAGAGATAGATGTAGGATTGGCTCCCTTCCACTCATTGCCAGTGACCCTCTTGCTAAGTTTGAACTTCTTTTCCCTGCATATTAGGCCTTGTCTTATTAGAGGCTTTAATTCTTGAGTGTGGAGTTGGCAGTCGCACTGCTAAGGAAGAAGCATTCCTATGAAGCGGACTATGTGACTATCATCTAGCAACCTTGATTTCTCATCTCTGTGGACCAGCAGGCATGGAAAGGAGTTAACTAATCGGGACAATTGACACATTGCCATGTGGGGCTAGGGATGCAAATACACACCGGGGTTAGGGAGGAGTATGCCTAAAACCTGTGGAGTTCACTGGGTGGAGTCTTGGTTTTCAAACCCAGTAATAACTGTGAAGGTGCAACTGTAGGAAATGTGACCTAACGAAGATAAGACAATTAAGGGTGTGGTTTGCTCCCATCAGACAAGCAACTGAGACCAACAAAAGTGCTGAACAAGGGAAAAGGAAATCTAGGATGGATGGTTGAGGAAGAAAATGATGGAGTACCAATTATGCATTTGGGACTGACTATAGCAGTGGGAACTGTAGCTTGTTGAAAGAGACTCTGAGACAAAATGGATTTGTATTTTGCCTCTCAGGAAAGTAGTGAAAATATGTGGTTTTCACAAAAAAGAGAGCCATATTGTGGAGTGGGTGCTGGATATTGGAAGGGAATGAGGGTAGTTTCCTGTTGCCAGTGGAGACTATATAAGCAACTGTCATAAACTGCTTCAGGTCTTCTTAGAACTAGGACACCTGGCAAATCGTGTCATCCTAGCTGCCATGGAGAATGACTTCATGTGTGCACAACCATCAGAACCTTGTTTCTTGCCCATGCTGCATACCCTTGGGTAGGAATATTAGGTTTTGTCTTTGGCACAGAGTCATAAGATACCATGGGCCTTTCATTGTGCTCATATATTTACAACCAGAAGTGCAGGGAAGTTAATATCTCATAGAGAAAAAAAATGTGATTGATGTAACACTGGAGCCAGAAGATAAATTATTTCTCTTTTCTTCACCTTGAAAGAATTTCCAGAAATTAATAAAGTTTCCTAGATAAAACTTCTGAGAAGCTGAGTAATGTTGCACAAAATAAAAAGTGGTAGCCAGCTCAATATGCACTTCCAGAAGTGCTCCCCTACTTTCCCAATCTCATTACCTTTTCAATCAATACTGCATTCTTGAGTTTGAACAACCTCATAAATTATTAACTCATAAGATTTCCTGCAGACTGTATTTTCTAGGGTACCCATTCTAAGACAAACACGTATCAGTGGACCAGTTCTCTTTTTGAGTAAATATTCATCTCATATAGTACATTTTTAAAATTTTGTATATCCTTACTCTGGCCTCTATTCCCTCTTTTTAAGCTACTTAGAGCACCTTAAACCCTATCTCATTTGTCCAAGTCCTATCTATTCTTCAAAACCCTAAATAATTCCTTTTCTGATCTCTTGCATTATGCTTTCAAAATATTTTTCAGAATCTATTTTTAAAATGTTATACTTTGTATAAATATCCAATCTTTCTATCTACATTTTAAGTTTATTAAAGCTAAGGATTGTATCTATTTCATCTTTCTAGTACTCATCACACCTATTACAGTCTTGCAAAAGTGTTGTGTAAATGTTTATTTTAATGCTAATTTATGTTTCCTTTTCTCTGTGTAGTCTCCTCCCCTCTTTTCTCTCCATTTGAATATGTAGTCAGGCCTCCGATGCTCTTTTACCTCAGAGTATTCATGTTTAACAAGTTGTGAAAACTTGTTCAATCTGTCTTCCTACATTTTTTTCTCTTTATTTCTCATTCTATGGGGCATTATCCACAAAGTAAGAGACTTAGAACACCCTTAAGGATAGCAAGAAAAAGGATAGATTTCTACTTTACCTTCTTTTTCTTGAAAGATAATTGAGATCAGATAGGCTTGTGATATCCTCGACTCATGCCCTGTTTTATATTCATGTCCTAAGGAGGCAGCAAGGCCTCAGAGGGGAATGGTTGCATAATGCATCCAGGTAGACTGAGCGTTAAGCTTCAGGGATAATGGGATCAAATTTTGTGCTTAATTGTCCCACTGAAGCAGTAGTTTCTGAATTACTGCACAGGCCCCAGGGAGGACAAAGGAGCTCTATTACTAACGATGAGTTTTCCAACAGGCATGCAAGGCTGTAGTTGAAAGAGAAGTTTACTAGATTAAATAAAAAATTAGGGTTTGACATTTATTTTATCCCCCAGCTTATCAAGTAAGATTCATGCCCATAAGACTCAAAACAGGTAATGAATTGAATTGATCATATATCACAGGTATCACCCAGAACAGTCATGCTCCTTTTGTCTTTCCCCATGGGCCAGTCCTTTCAGCAGCTTCAACTAAGTTATTGTTTGCTGCAAGGCTCTGAATAATGTGGAATATTTTCAGTCTGCCTCTTTAAGCACCAAGTTTTTCTTTCTCCCTTAAAATGTACATTTAATTTTACCCTTTCGTTTTCTATTATCTTTGTATCTACCCAGGTCATGAAAATCTATTTGCTACAGCTGTAAGTCAAACCTTGATTATTAGGACCATTCTTCATCCTCCACATCCCCTGTTGCTGGCAACTTAAAAATCAACCAAAAGCAGTCATGCTTTCTTAAATTAAATTTTTAAAAATTTATCACTTCTCTTTATTAGTCATTTAATTCTACCAGTCTCTTATTTTCAGTGCAAGTATAATAACTTCTTAGAGCATATGGAATGGAAGCCATATGGCTAAGTATGGCTAATGTGGATACAGGGAATACTTTCTATATACCATCATTTACAAGGTCTGTTTCAAAAGAATGCACCAAGCTATTTTTAGTGGGTGCCTCTTATTTTAATGAATTGTTTGGAGTTAGGCAATTTTTAAAGGCAGAATATATAATTATCTCTGGGATTTACGCTACAAGTAGTTAATATTCAAAATTTGAAATTGAGGAAAACAAACATAGTGCTTTTTTTGAACTTGAATATTTCCAATCAATGCAGTTTCTTAAGTTTATAGTGTTTATATGGAAATAATGTGATGCCAAAGTCTTGACAGTTCCGTTTCTTAGCACTTTTTATTCTTACTAAAATTATGAAGTATTATTTTGAGATTTTTTTTTTATGGGTTTGGTTCATCTGAATCCATCCATGTTGAATATATTTTTAAGTTACTGAAAACTCAGGCTGTGAGACTGAAGGCAAGTGTCAGGAGCTATACAATTTTATAAATGTCATCATTGGGAAAAATGAAAACTAGCATCCTACAAGCAACTTGTATTAGTTATCTATTTCTTCAGAATATATTACCCTAAAACTTAGCAGCTTAAAGCAACAAACATTTACTATTGGGTTGGCCAAAAAGTTCGTTCTGGTTTTCCCATAACACCTCACAAAAAACCCGAATGAACGTTTTGGCCAACACAATAAATCGTAGTTTCTGTGTACCAGGACTCTGGGCAAAGCTTAGTTGAGTGTCTCTTGCGTAAGTTCTCATGTAAGACTGAGGTCAAAATGGCAGCCAGGACTACAGCCTCAGCTGAAGGCTGGACGGGCAGAGGGTCTACTTCTAGGACTCACTCACATGGTTGTTCAAAGTACTTAGTCCTTGTGGGCTGTTGGATTGAGGGCCTCATTTCCTCATTGGCTATTGGACAGAAGTTCCCTACAGTCCTTGCCATATGGGCCTGTCCATAGGGCAGCTCAGAATATAGCCATTGGCTTCCCTTAGAAAAAATGTGTGTGCGAGAGAGAGTGGGAACTAAAATGCAATGTACAGTCTTTGTGTAACCTAATCTTAATAGGGACATCCCAAACTTCTGTCATAGTCCATCAGTAGAAGTGAGTTAATAAATCAGCCCACACTCAAGGGGAAAGGATCACACAGGTATGTAAATACAATGAGGCAGAAACCGTTGGAGACCATCTTAGACATGCCTACCACAGAACTGTTGAAATTCTCCTTTGGTCAGTTGTTATGGATATAAGGCAAAACTACAAATAATAAGACTTTAAAGTAGGAAGGATGCAAAGATTTCTTTTATGGTATGCAATTGTTTAACATTCAAAAAGAACACTTTCTTAACCACAAATTCTTGACATTTTGTGGGAAGTCGGAGATTGTGAAAGTATTAGTGATGGCAGTATAAGTGTTGGAAATTTTATAAATTTATGAGTGTTCTGAAATACAGTGTTTGGACTGTTCTATTTTAATCTACCATTGTTGTTAAGATAAATTAAATAAACACCTACTACTGCCATTTCAGGTATGTGGAATTCTATAATTGTGCCCATAAAGACTCTGTAACAGAACACCTTAACCTGTATCATTCTTTTCACCTTTAGAAAATTGTTTACCCTTCACTAATTAATCATTGAAATATAGCTCCTTGAGACTATAAAGGGTTTTAGGAACATTTTCAGTTTTAGCAACTTGCATCACAAATTTTACATAAGAGGCTTTGTCAAACTTTTTTGAATGAGTTACTAAAGGAATGCTCAATGATCATATGGTCTCCCAATCATCAATTATTTCATTCACTTATCCCATTCAATTATCTCAACACAACTCTTCGTGTAAGACAATTATTATAAAATTGTTTCTTTCATATGATGAGATGAAGTCATGGTTTTTTCTGATATTCCTATAGTCACACAGTTATCTATTCTGTGGAAAATTTGCAACTGGAGTCTGACTATGAAAAATGATTTAAACATAAATTTGGCTAAATAAATACATTTTTTCTGAACCATTACACAGATGCCAGCTATTTAAAATGAATGTTTATACATTTAGAATCTGACAAATAAATATATTTTTATATTATTATCATACTCATTGTGTTATAATGGCATACACTGGCATCTAGGCAATAATGCTGCAGCCAAATGATCTCTGGACTGAAGTAATTGGTGCCTGTCTAATGCTCATGTGCACTTGCTCTGTGCCCAGGATCTCCAAGTTCTATAACTTTCTGTGCAAACGAGCCATGGTGAATTATGTAGTTTTAATGCTTTGGTAGCGCCTTATTTGTCTGAATTTATAGAGACATGAACAGTCTCTTAAAATTTGCTTGGCTATCTTCACTGAGGGCCAAGAACATATGCTCTTGCATTTATTTACGCATGTTGGTGGAACAGAATTTCAACAAATATTGACAATGTTGGGGCTTTGAGGGATCTGAATGTAATATTTTTGCCACAAGGAGTTTGTTTGTTTGCTTGTTTGTTTTTAGTTAAAATACTATAACTTTGTTTAGTACTAACACATTATCAAATTGATAAGATGATATGATACTTTTAATATGAAATTATCACATGTTTATTGACAGGAAAAATTTTCAGTAATGTTCATATTGCCTATTCAAGGGACATGTTATTTTTATCACATGCACATCACCATTTGGTTTATGGAGAAAGCAACCTTGAAGATCCTGCACCTTGTCCTTAGGCTACCTTAAGGCTTTGGTGTAAACACTAAACGATTTGTTCTCTACACTCATTGTCCAACTACTCATCTTTTCTCCTCCCCCATCCACCTTCAAGTTCATTTATGTTCAAGATTTCATATGACACTTGAGTTCCTAATTTGTCATGTTGCAGTGAACTCCTAACATATTCGAAGGAAGAAGAAGAAACATGATCCATTATTTGTAAAATTTCAAAACAGCAGAAGAATAAAACCAATTCAAGTAAAAACAAATTGCTGCTAACGTTCCCCGAAATAGTAAAAACTGTGAAATAATAACTGAGACTTTCATGCATGTCATACTCACTGTTTTATTCACCATGCCTATTATTATTATTATTCATGGCAGCTAGAAGTCACTCGGTAAAGATTTAAAATTTAAACTGTTGAGAATATACTCCCCACTCTAAGTACTGCACAAGTTCTTCGAAGAAGATGGGCTTCCCCTTGTGAACCTAAACAAACAATACCAGGCTTTGGAGTGCTCTGCTAGTTTGTTTTCAACCATCATGTATCTCCTGATGATGTGATAGCTGCCTGCCTTCCTGACCACAATAGACACAAGCTTTCAGACTTCCCTCCTCTCCATTCCTAGATAATCATAAGAACCATCTCTGGTCTCCTGTCAGGATAAAAGGTCAAAAACACCTCAGTGTTGACTTTTTGATAGGTGTTACCTAACCAGAATACTTGTATTTCAAAATGTAGTGATACTAAGATAATATGTTTACGAAAAAGAATCTTGTCTTCTGATGGTAGATATTCAAAGCTATGATATGTGGCTTGGGAGAGATGCCACTCAAATTACATTACAAACATGACCACAATAGTCCTTATTTATAAAATGCCTATTTTATGTGCACGTAGGAAAAGTGAAGCAATTTAACAACGCAGATGAGGTTTTGAAGTAGGTTTCAAGGCATTTCTGAAAGCCAATCCACACTCTGACATTACAAATTTTAATTTTTACATTATAATTCAGTTTCATCCATAACGGGTAAGAACCTGGTGCTTGGGTCTGGATCTGCCCTGGAGTTTGCTGTTGCCACCAGGCTCAGGCAGGCTGCATGTGCTACCTTCTGCTGCTGCCAACTGGACTCCAAGTCTTTGGGTTTCCTTTCTCCCAGAGAGAAGCATAAACTCTCTCACTAAGACTCTTACTCTTTGTGAGCTTTCCCAAGAGTAAGAGTCTCCCTGGTTTACACTTTTGAATGATATTCCACCGAGATCCACTTGTCTACCAGCTGTCCCTCGAGATTCATCTTGAGATGGTGTGGTTGGGGAGCAGCATGTTACAGACTTACTCCCGGAGAAGGTCATCCTAGCCTCTTCTTCAAAGTATCATTCAAAAGGGAGCTCAGCTGTCCATGCAGAAGCTGTGGACACCCATGCCAGTCCTCTCTGCCTGCCTCTCAGAAGGATGCAGTCATCCTTACACTCTGTGACAAGATGGTTTAATGAGCACGTGCCAATGCCAGGTCACAAGTCCATCAGCCCTTTCATCCTATAACCTTTCTTCTTGAATCATGTGATCATCAACAAATTCTTTCCCAGGCTTCTGCTCTACAGACAATTCACCTAGGGCGTTAGCATGAGAGATTTTACTAAATCATGTGAAAATTCTGCATGGCTAAGACACACATATTTTTATTCTGTGATATTTTGAAATTTTAAATATTTATATATATATCTTCTTGTGTTCTATAACAGAAAAATATAAATTCTGAATAACTGATGTTCCCTACCAAAGGTGGAAAGACGGAAGAGTAGTACAGAGGGAGGAATTTAGGAGTTAGGCGGAACTCATTAAAATACAATTCACCTTGGACCAATTATTTAAACCACTTGAATTTTAGTTTTCTCATCAATAAATCCGGATTATTATTCCTCACTTACAGAGTTGTTAAAGAGGTTGATGCACGTAAAAATTAAGCACAGTAGAAGAATCATTCTGAGGGACCAACATGTTTATCCACTTTTCCTTCCACATTCTCTAGATTATTTCCATGATGATTTCACTGGTTTGGCTGCTCAGCACTGGGTTGATTGTTTTGATTATTGTGAGACACATTTCAGGTGACAACCTTCAGAAGGGGTGCTCAGCTAGCCAATTATCTTATGCTGTGGTGCTTATTTTCCTCGGGAAGATTTCTCTCCCTCTCTCTCTCTCCCCCTTCCAAATTAACTAGAAAACAACCAAAATTGTTTTCATTTTTTTTTTTTGTTTTGTTTTCATTTTTAGTTTTCCCTTTCACATCTTAAGAAATAACTTCCTGTTCTAACTCACATCAAACACTGGCATTTGGGAAGCCAAAACTATTACCTATCACTCTTTTATTTCCCTCCACACATTCTGAAACAAGTTCAGATCCATTTACTTGTAAGTAACAGATGCTTTCTTTATTATTTCCCCTACCACCCCACTTTTATTTGATCTCTTCCTCTCTGAGGAAGAAATCAGAACTTCCACACAGACCATGGAAAATCTCTGCACATATGTTCCTGCCTATTTTCTTACTTGGTAAATAATCTTTTGTAAGATGTACACTATCCCTTACAAATAGTGTGACATTCTAGTGGACAGGCCTTATTTTAGTTATCGACAACTTCACACATGTAAGAAAAAACTAATTCAAAACTGTAAATGTAAATTGCCACAAGATCATATTTCTTTAACATGAAAAGTATCTCCTAGGGACTTGATAAGTCTATCTTTGGGTAGGTGACACTGCATCTAAGAAACTTACTCTCATAATTTTACTTTAGAAACATGTTTCCCATAATTAAAATATGCTAGATCATTTGTGTTTAATTCTTCTGAGAGTTTGAATTAACATTCTTCTATTAAAAATAAAACAAAACAACAAACACAAACAAAAACTTAGCCATATGATTTAATGAAAGCTCAATCTAATTCTGACTTTTTTTCACACCTGCCTTCTGGCATTTTAGTTCTTTATAAAAATTTAAAGAATAACAATATTAATCATTATTAGTGATCTGTAGTGATTCACATATACAGAGATACAACATTTTAAAGCACTTCATGAATTAACTTTCCTAATTTACAACCAGGAAGCAAGAAAGAATGTCTGATAGTCTTGGAAATATGTATCTGGAAGGTGCCCTCAATGCTACTGTAAATGCTCTATATACCTCCTTAGCATTTTCTAGGCATGAAGTACATTTGATTTTGCCTACTTCCTAAAGCCAACCAGAAACATTTAGAAAAGTATAATCTGCTATGCAGTGACATGAATGATATGGAGACAAATAGAAGTTCAAAATGTAGTTCATACATTTCACTTTAGCCATTAACAAACTTTGTGGATTGATCACAGACAATTTTTATCCTAACTCATGCATCCATTTGTTAACAGTGAAGTTTGTGTGTTATGTGACTACAGTATGTGTAAAACTTGTAAATTTGATATACCAGAATGGAAACGTCTTGGCTTCACTGAATTCAGTGGAATAAAGGTATGATTCATAAAGTAGCACCCCATCAAGAGGATACTCACTTTCCATTAAAGGTAAGACTGCTTTATTCATACCTATTAGAAAAGGTGTCAGATATTCACAAGGTAATAGTGGGACTTTTATAGTTCTTTCTGGCCTCTTTTAAATTATTAGATGAATAAGACACTTCTGATTTGTGAAAAGTTATAATTATGTGTGCAAACATAAGCTTTGACATGCTTTCGGGAGATGGGTTTTTCGGCATGCTTTTTTACAATCCATGGTAGTTTTCTTTCTTTTTTTTAAAAATTTTTTGGCTGCGCCTTGCAGCATGTGGGATCTTAGTTCCCTGACCAGGGTTTGAACCTGCACCCCCTGCATTGGAAGCGTGGAGTCTTAACCACGGGACCACCAGGAAAGTCCCCATGGTAGTTTTAAAGAGGGACATATTTTAATGAAATATGCCAATACACACAATGCACCTTTACTGAGCAAATTCACGTTAAAAATACAAATTATTTATTTATTTGTGGGCTAGAATAACACTGGTACGTGTAGCTTCTCTAGCATATAATCAGCAAATTTCTAGTTTTCTGCCAGCAGTGAGCCATTGCGGACTAGCAGGAAAATATATGCATTCACCCACCTTGGTTGCTCAAGAAAACTTTATTCGAAGGGTAGGTGGATAAGTGGGCCATTGGATGGATTGATCACTGGATGGATGAATTAGTGTAAAGAAAAATGAGTGACATGGTACCTTATTAGGTTTATGTGGAAAAAAAAAAAACCCAAAAACTAATGAAACCAATACCCAAAGTTTGTTTTTTAAGCCTAGGAATCTGAAAGAGACTTTTTCCTAAGAATATGTGCTTTCTACTATTAGTGTAAAAATAATCAAGAATATATGCTAACCCATAAAACTTTCATTAGTATAATTAACAAAATAGTTTTATCACAAACAAAAACACCCGGGCAAGACTAAGATTATGATGATAATATGAAGTCTTTCTGTTTGTCAATTCTAAGAATTGGTCTGATTTAATTTGAGTTCCCTCAGAATTAGTCTTAAGAAAGGATTCCAGTACAGGTAGTTTCTTTGGGATGTGATCCCAGAAAATGCCAGTAGAAAACAAGGAAATTGAGATAGGGAGGAACAGAAGCCAACAGAGAAGCTGTGATCGAACAAGTCCCCTCTGTGGGAAGTGCAGTTTAATCCTGCTGTGAGTTTGGCTATCAGTGTAGAGAACACAGTTTTCAGAATTAGACCACCAAAGAGCAAACAAGTTTACAAATCTACCCTCCAGCCCTCTCATATATCAATTGAGGGCCATTCCAGGGAAGAAACATTCTTTCCCTAGCACTTCAGGCTTTCACCTTTGTGGAGGAGACACCAGGGGCCAGCTTGGAACACTCATGCAGAGCTGGGGATGCTGCGCGTTGGGATTTGGATTGGAATGCTCAGAAACACTATGTGATGTGGGAGTCTTGGTGAGGCATGGATAGTAGCTGTCACATCACACTCCTTTCTCATTTGGAAATTGAGACATGGCATTGTATACAAGGAGGATCATTTATTCATTAATTGCTTAATAAACATCTACCATGTGTCCCTCAGTTTATTTTTTAAGCTCTGGAAGTGAACTAATGAGCAAGAGCAGGTATGGTTCCTGACCTCACCGAGCTTACAGTCTAGTGGTCAAGATAAAAACAGAATTTCCTAAGTAAGTGCAACTTTACAACTGTGATAAGTTCTAGGAAGAAGAACGTGGTGTTATGAGAGCATATATGTTCTTAATAACTGAAAATCTGTGTGTTATTGAGCCATCAAATAAATAAAATATTATACCGAACAGTAAAATATTGTGATCTGTCAAGATCATTCATTGCTTTTTCATATTTTCTACTCCATAGCACATACTTTTGTTACCTTGCTTCTTAATTCTATTAGCAAGTACTGCTTTCCTCCTAATCAAGACATAGTTATCTACATATTTCTAGCTGGTTGTGAGGTCTTACACAAGAACAAAGGTGACATGAGAGTGCCTGTAGGAAAGCAAAAGCTGGGACACAGTTTTAATTTGCCAGAATTTGAATTCATTCCCCAACCCATATATATGCATGTCTATCATCAAAAGTTGGTAGGCTTACCGGCTGGAGGTGTTTAAGAACAACTTCTAACCAGCCACTGGGTTACATCAAAGCTATGATAATCCAGGTGCAACTCTGAGGATTCTAGCCTTAAAAATACAATGTGAAAAAAAAGAAAGAGAAACAGCAGTGGTGACACACTTTGGTGTAGATATCTACCACAGAATTAAGTCAGGCAAATCACTAGACAACAAATTGCAATGATGACAACCTTTAGGATGGTAGATCTGTGTCCAGAGTTACTAGCGTATATCAAAAAATGTTCAGTTTTTCAACCAATAATTACAAAATACACAAAGAAACAAGAAAGTATAACTCATACACAGGAAAAGAAGTCAACAGAAATCACCTCTGAAGGGACTACAAATAGGTCTTAGCAGAAAAACCTTTAATAAAGCTATCAGAAATATGTTCAAAGATCAAAAAAAAATTTTTTTTAAGAATTAGTCAATTACAAGATAGATTAATAAAAAGTAACCAACTAAAGAAAAAAGACAAAAGCATCAATAAAAAGAGTGTTACTAAAGAAGAAAAAGGACATTTTATAATCACCCTGGCACAGGTCAACTAATCAAGAAGGTAAAACAAATATTAACATATTAACATCTAACAACAGATCCACAAAATACATGAAGCAAAATCAAAATTTAAGCAAGATACAAACAGTCAACACTAATAACTGGAGATCTGAATACACCTCCCAGTAGTTTATACAAAAACTGGAAAAAAATTAGCAAGTATATGGAAAACTCGAAGAACTCCATCAAACAAGTTGACTTAACTAAACTCTCAGCAACACTTCACCCAACAATAGCACAATACATATGATTTTCAATGTCACATCTAATATTCTGCAAAATAGACCATATATTCAAATAAGCTGTAATATGCTTGAAGGAGTTGAAATCACATGTGTTTTCAAAATGAAATAAATTTAGAAATTAAGAAAAATAAATAAGGAAAAATTCATAAAAATGGGAAATTAAACAACACATATGTTGATCAAATAAGAAATCACAAAATAAATTAGAAAGTATTTTGAGCTAAATAAAAGATAAACATATCCAAATTTATGGAATGTAGCTAAGGAAGTACTTAAATGAAATTTATATCTTCAAACATATATACATACATATATATACACATATTCAAAAAGAAAAATGATCTAAAATTACTTAGGCCTCCAGCTTAATAAACTAGGAAAGGAAGATAAATCTATACCCAAACCAAGCATAAGGAGGAAACACTACAAATTAGATATTATTGATGTAGAATAGAGAAAAACAATAGAGGAAATCAATAAAACCAAGATATTAACAATATTCACAAACTTTTTACTAGTCTGGCCAAAAAATGAAAAAGAAAGCACAAATTGCAAAATGAGGCCTGAAAAGACATCATTTTTGATGGTATAGAAATTAAAGAATTATAATGAAATCCCTTGAACAACTTTCTGGCAACAAATTATACAAATTATATAAAATGGAAAAAATGGCTATAAAAACAAGAATTACTAAAATTTCATCGATAAGAGATAGAAAACATTAATAGGCCTAAAACCAGTAAGGTAATATGATTAATAAATGAGAAATTTGCCACAAAGGGAAGCCCAAACCCAAATGACCACACTGGTTAATTCCACCAAGCATTTAAAGGAAACAAAAACAATTCTTCACAAACTCTATCAGAATATAGATGAATGAACATTTCTCAGCTCACTCTGTGAGGCCAGTATTACCCTGATACCTAAACCAGACTAAGACATCACAACAAAGACAAACTATAGACCCACATCCCTTAGGAGTATAGACCCCATAATCTTCATCAAATATTAACAAAATAAATACAACAAAATACTTTTAAAAAGAGTATATCCATGGCTGATTTGGATTTACTCTAGCAATGAAAGGTTTATGTAACATTTAAAAATCAATCGATATCAGGGTTGGGACTAGAGTGAGTTGAGTCTGAGTCTAGCATGTTAATTTAAAAAGTACCCAAACTCTCATGATCCTGAGATCGAGTATCTCCTTAAAGTTTGAACCCAAGTGCCTCACTTGACTCACCTTAGACAGACCCTGATCATTATTTCATACTTCATTAATAGAATAAATAAAACACCCACATGATCATCCTGATAGACAGGGAACAAGGACTGGAAAAAATCCAACACCAGTTCAAAATAAAAACTGTCAGCAAACTAAGAAGAGAAGGAAACTTCCTCAATAATCCAACATGAAAAAGGGCACCTATAAAAAACTTACAGTTAAAATCTTGCAAAAAGTTTCCACTAGAACTGTAATTCTAATATTGTTAAGATTTCAAGTTTCCTTAAAATGATCTAAAGATTCAATGTATTACAAGTCAAAACTGTAGTGTTTTTTTTTAATTAACAAGCTGATTCAAAAATTCATATGCAAATGCAAAGGAACCACAGTAGTTAAAACAACTTTGCAAAAGAAGAACAAAGATGACCAGCAGTATTTGACTGCCATTTTATCTCTTATCTTGGCATATCAACTATATTTCTTCACGTACTTTTTTAGTGGGTGCCCTGGAATTTTCAATATATATGAACAACTAATCAATGTTCACTTTCAAATAACACTATAACATTTTATGAATCATGTAGGTACCTTATAACTAAGTATTCTCAATGCCTCCCTCCCATCTCTTATAATGTTGATATGGTTCATTTCATTACATGCTACAATCACCTAATACATTTTTACCATTATTAGTTTGAAAAGTTATCTATTAGATAGATTTAAAATAAGAAAAATAAAATATTTTATTTTGCCTTTATTTACCCCTTCTCGGAAAATTTTCCTTTTCTTATATGGATCTGTGTTTCTGACCTATATAATTTTCCTTCTCCCTGAAGAACTTCTTTAACATTTATTACAGGATAGGTCTAGTGGTAATGAATTACTTTGGATTTTGGTTGTCTGAAAATATCTTTATTTTTCCTTCACTTTAAAGGATAATTTTGGCAGATAAAGAACTCTAGGTTGGTAGGGTTTTTTTCTTTATTTTTTTTTCATTCCATGTTTAAATATTTCACTCCACTCTTTCCTTGCTTGTATGGTTTCCGATGAAAATTCTATTGCAATTCTTATCCATTTTCCTCTATAGAAATGGTATTTTTATTATCTGGTTTCTTTCAAGATTTTTTGTTTTCTACAGTTTGAATATGATGTATACCTATGTACGTATGTTTTTTTGACATTTATCCAGCTTAGTGTTCTCTGAGATTTTTGGATCTGTGGTTTGGGGTTCTGCCATTAACTTTGGAATATTCTCTGATGTTATCATTTTAACTATTTCTTCTGCACATTTATCTCTTTCTTCTCCTACTGGTATTCCAATTATGAAGGCTCCACCTTTAGAAATTGTTCCATAGTTCCTGAATATATTTTTCTGCTTTTCTCATCTTCTTTTCTCTTTGCATTTCAGTTGGGAAGTTTCTACTGACATAACTTTAAGTTCACAGATTCTTTCCAGGGCCATTTTAAATCTACTGATGAGCCCATAAAAGACATTTTTTTATTTCTGTGAACATGTTTTTGATTCCTAGTGTTGCCTTTTGATTCTTTTTTAGAGTTTTTAATCTCTCTCTGTATATTACCCATCTGTCCTGCTTGTTGTCTATCAATACTTTTTCCATTACAACTCTATCATATTCAGTTATAGTAATTTTAATTTCCCTGTCTGATAATTCCAAAGCCTGTGTCATATCTGAGTCTGGTTTGATGCTTGTTTTGTCTCCTTAAACTGTATTTTTATTGCCTTTTAACATGCCTTATAATAACTGCTGAAAACTGGACATAATGAACCGGGTAATAGTAACCAAAATAAATATGATTTCAGTGTGAGATTTACATTAATCTGGCAAGGAGTTGGGCTATGCTTAATATTTGCTACACCAATAGATGTCAGAAGCTTCAAATCTCTCTAGTGTCCTTCTTTTTGTCTCCTCTGTTGTCTTTGGGTTTTCCTAAAACCGCCTCCTTAAGTATAGCCTGTGCCTTGCAGCTCTTTCAGCTATAATCCAGTATTATTATACTGGGGTCCTCTTGATGTGATGGTAAATTTTAAGTGATGGGTAGCAATCTGTAATCTTAGTATTAAATCCCTGTGACGCAGTAGATCTCTGCTTCTGGCTCCACCTTCACAAGTATTTCCTAGCTTCCCACCTCCCCTCACCTTATTTGAAACAGTTTGGTTAGTGAGCCTGGATTGCAAAATTGCCCTTCCCAAAGTGAGATAATGCTCTGATAAAGTCCTTTTCCCTGCAGAGTAGGTCGTTATTTTGCAGAGTTATCTAGGTGTATTTCAAAATGGTTACTTTTCCCCTGCCCTGCCAGAAAGATGAGGGGATTTTTCTTGTCTCTTCAGTATTGTAATCTAATGGGTTCCTAGGGATAAACACCACAAAATCATGAAGGCCCACCTAATACTGCAGCACCCAGGAGTTTGCTCGTCTTATGCTAATTCATACTTAGTCTCCAGCAATTCACCTAAGTAACTATTTAAGAAGGGCTACCAGTTTATGGCTCCAGTAACTTTTGCTGTGAGTAAGCATACCTCTGAAGTGATCCTCTGTATTCACCTGTCTTTCTAGAATTTGGGGGTGGTGAGTTGCCATGGGAATCACAAGTTTCTGTGGAGTTAAAAAAAAGTAATTGAATTTCAACGTATTCAACTTTTTTCTTGGTGTTAGTCCAGTAGTGACAACATCCAAGGTTTTTACAGACTGGAACTGAAACCAGAAGCCACAGATAGATTTTTTCATTCAAAAACGACTCAATGTTTATTTTTCAACTAGCTTTTTATTTTATATTGCTATGCTGTTTGGGTCAGCTGAGTTTAACAATCCACATATGGTTTTGGTTTTGCTTGATGAACAGATGACATGTCTTAGGAGAAGAGTTTTCTGTACCGCCAAGAGTAAAGAAGAAGGAAGGATGGAGAAAGAGGCCTGGCGACAAACCCTATCTTATCAGGGGGATAGGATGGCTGAGACCTACTGAGGAGCTGATGAACTTATTTTTCTAAAAATAAACACTGCATGCGCAAGTGGAAATGCTTAGATTCAAAGGTGCCAATGCATAAAAGAGAGAAAATGAGGAAGTGATCTCTCTGGGTCTTATAGTCATGTAGAGTCATTCTAGCACTCTCAGTTGTGGCATGCATGTGAGATCTAGTTCCCTGACCAGGGATCAAACCCGGGCCCCCTGCACTGGGAGCGTGGAGTCTTATCCTCTGCACCACAAGGGAAATCCCTATAGAATTATTCTTAAATGAAGCATCTGCATATGATCCTGTTCTTAATTTCTTTGTCTGAGTTTTCAAAAACATATTCGTAAGTGCAAACTAAAAGAATATTTTAATAATAGAAAACAGTTATGCTTATTATTTTTAAAATAATCAGAATATATGTCTTCTGATGGCACGATGATTTTTAATTTGAGAGTTAAGTGACATTTTTACTCCACAATTTCTAATCTTAAGAAAGGAAGCTAATTAAGAATGAATGTGGATATATAATTGTGCCATTCTAGTAGGAAAATTAGGAAAACATCAGGAATTTTTCCTTGCTTGGTATTGATTGCAAAACTCTAATTAAATAATACCCTGAGAATTCTAAATTAATGACAGATGACTTTGTCCTTTAGAAGCAGCAGATGGGTGAATGTCAGTTTAAATTTCAATTATAACATTAAGTAAAAGGTATAAAGACACATTATTTTCATAAAAATGAAGTGTCAAAACACATTTTAAATACTATTTGTCATATATTTTTCCATTTTTTCCCCATTCCATCTCATATATTTGTCCTTTGCTTTCATGAAATGTTTTATGAAATATCTATAAATGTCTCAATATTTTGCTATTAGAAGATTAAGGGTAAGATCCAATCAAATTTATTTCTTAGAAAAAATACTTTCTCAATTTTTACTGCTTAATTCTGAATTTTATTATTAAATTTTGTCTTGCCAATTTGAAGAAAATCAAGAGAACAAATATTGCCTTATGTATATTATAATCTATATATAATCATTTTCAAAAAGAATACTGCCTGTATTGAGTAAGAGCAATGAAAGAGCTGTATATCTTTCTCTTTACAAAAGGTAACATGTTACTATTCACTAAACAGAATAATTACCATAGAAATTTTTAAAACACAAATACACTCAATAAGCATTAATGAAACACATAAGAAAAGGCAAAGGTATTGCTGTTTTTCAAAATTAAGCTTTTCAACTTGAAAATATTCAATATTTAATTCTCATAGTTTAGAGAAAATACATAGTTAGTGGACTTTGTTTAACTTTGACAATCTAACAGTGAAAGCATGTGGGGGAGAAAGGTCACTGAAGTATATGTTAGATATCTGCTTACACTTCAAATAAAATGAAATCATTTGCTGAGCTTCGACTGGGCTGCACTGAGATTTAGGAGATTTGAATTCTATCCCCAACTGTACAACCATTGTTAGGTCTTTATACATACTTCTTTTACTGCAATATGATTAATAATGTGAAATTAGTCACTGATGGGAACCAATAATATGATAAGTGGCCTCTTTAAACTTGCTCGTACAAAGAAACATTAATGTATTTCTATTGCTTCACTGGAATTATTATTTTCTTTTCTTCAACTCTCTATGTGGGCTGAAAGGTTTTGAAAACCTTCAACAATGCATTTGCTCTGAGGGTCAAAAAACAGAGTAACTGGATTATTATACTTGTAAAAGTTAAATGAAGAGATGAACCAAATGATATTATGATTTTTATGTCTCTTCTCTAAAACCAGGACTTAACCACTGTTGATAATTCATAATATTTTGTCATTTGTATTTTTTTCATTGTGCTTCCTTTCAAAAGTGTCATACTATTGTGGAAGTACTAATAATTTATGAAAAGGTCCAATTAAAAAAAACCCACATAAGAGATTAAGAGTAGACTCTAATTCCCCCCTTAGTGTCCATACGTTTGTTCTCTACATCTGTGTCTCTATTTCTGCCTTGCAAACCAGTTCATCTGTACAATTTTTCTAGATTCCACATATATGTGTTAATATACAATATTTGTTTTTCTCTGACTTACTTCACGCTGTATGACAGTCTCCAGGTCCATCCACGTCTCTACAAATGACCCAATTTCATTCCTTTTTATGGCTGAGTAATATTCCATTGTATATATGTACCACAGCTTCTTTATCCATTCGTCTGTTGACGGGCATTTAGGTTGCTTCCATGACCTGGCTATTGTAAACAGAACTGCAATGAACATTGGGGTGCATGTGTCTTTTTGAAATATGGTCTTCTCTGGGTATATGCCCAATAGTGGGATTGCTGGGTCATATGGTAATTCTATTTTCAGTTTTTTAAGGAACCTCCATACTGTTCTCCATAGTGGCTGTATCAATTTACATTCCCACCAACAGTGGAAGAGGGTTCCCTTTTCTCCACACCCTTGCCAGCATTTCTTGTTCGTAGATTTTCTGATGATGCCCATTCTAACTGGTGTGAGGTGATACCTCATTGTAGATTTGATTTGCATTTCTCTAATAATTAGTGATGTTGAGCAGCTTTTCACGTGCTTCTTGGCCATCTGTATGTCTTCTTTGGAGAAATGTCTATTTAGGTCTTCTGCCCATTTTTGGATTGGGTTGTTTGTTTTTTTAATACTGAGCTGCATGAGCTGTTTATATATTTTGGAGATTAATCCTTTGTCCATTGATTCATTTGCAAAT
Source organism: Balaenoptera musculus (assembly GCF_009873245.2). Classification (NCBI taxonomy): domain Eukaryota; kingdom Metazoa; phylum Chordata; class Mammalia; order Artiodactyla; family Balaenopteridae; genus Balaenoptera; species Balaenoptera musculus. Next base: position 54,043,181 of record NC_045802.1, read on the forward strand.
ATTTTCTCCCATTCTGAGGGTTGTCTTTTTGTCTTGTTTATGGTTTCCTTTGCTGTGCAAAAGCTTTTAAGTTTCATTAGGTTCCATTTGTTTATTTTTATTTCCATTCTCTAGGAGGTGGGTCAAAAAAGATCTTGCTGTGATTTATGTCAAAGAGTGTTCTGCCTATGTTTTCCTCTAAGAGTTCTATAGTGTCTGGCCTTACATTTAGGTCTTTAATCCATTTTGAGTTTATTTTTGTGTATGGTGTTAGGAAGTGTTCTAATTTCATTCTTTTACATGTAGCTGTCCAGTTTTCCCAGCACCACTTATTGAAGAGACTGTCTTTTCTCCATTGTATATTCTTGCCTCCTTTGTCATAGATTAGTTGACCATAAGTGCATGGGTTTATCTCTGGGCTTTCTATCCTGTTCCATTGATCTATATTTCTGTTTCTGTGCCAGTACCGTATTCTCTTGATTACTGTAGCTTTGTAGTATAATCTGAAGTCAGGGAGTCTGATTCTTCCAGCTCCGTTTTTTTCCCTCAAGATTGCCTGGGAGATTGGAATTGACATATATACACTAATATGTATAAAACAGATAACTAATAAGAACCTGCTGTACAAAAAAATTAAATTAAATTTTTTAAGAAAAAGAGTAGACTCTAAGAATGAGGCCGGTTCTATAGAGAGCTGCATTACATCATCTTTTTAAATGTACATTATAATCAAAGGCAAACAGAACCTTAGCATCCCAATTCTTAATATAATGCATTGTCCAGTCCAGGTGCTAATGTAAGTTGGTAGATTTGTGGATAATGCAGTGACACTTGGCTTTGAATTCCAATTTTGATCCTTGTTTCTTGTGTGCTATTTTGAAAAATACATAGTACATAGAAATGATAAATGTAACTCCCTAACCTGACTTGAGGAAAACAAGAGCTGCACATTTGTCCAGCTGTCACAGCTGCTCATGTATTATTACCCGCTCTTTATTTCACACTCGTATTGAACAGTATTACCTCCTGCGAAAAGTATAAAATATGCTCCTTTGTACTTTCCTTGAAAGGTATCATCTATGAATTCATTCATGACCTCAAATGACTATCCTCGGGATATGCTTCTCTACAGACATCATATGGATTCCACAGGAATACACTCCCCACAAGACAACCCTCATTAAAAAATGCCTTTTACTGCTAGCGCACACATGAAGATGAAGGGGACAGTGAGCTAAAATTTTTACTGAGCATGTATCTTGCAAGACAATCTTGAAAAAGCCTTATCATGTCCTTTTTACAAATAACACAATTGAAAGAGAAGTTAAGGCATTTCTTAAACATCTCAGAAATTAAAATTAATTCAAATATAGTTGTTAGATCAGAAATCTCTCATTTCTCCAGACCATGCTGTTTTTATTTTCTTTTATTTTATTAACACAGCCTCCATAAACTCTACCTGTACAATTAATTTGAATTTATAATTCATGACCAGAAACATTTTTATGACATAGAAATGACTTTATAAATTACTAACTGAGATTGATATATTTATAGTGCAAAAGTAATGTCTTAAGTTAATATGTCCCTTTATAAGAATTAGAGATTAGAATTAGAACACAGATCCAGCTTGAAATTAAAGTGCTTTTTTCATAACTGTCTTACTATTTAAATGTCTTTTATAAAAATTTTTGTAAGGTTTTTTTTTAGTCCAGAAAAATTCACTATTCTGAAGAATTTTTACATAATTGTAAAGAAATTAAAGAGAGATGAGAGTATATGAAATTTTATTAATCCTAGGATCTCTTTCTGAACTAACTCAAATCAACATAAACTAAAAAGCTAATCCAGTAGGGAGAAAAGGAGTTTACCATGATCTTAATCTACGAGCTAATATCCAAACTGTTTTTTATTTCTTTATAAGATAAAACATTATGATTTCCCCAGTAAATTTATAACTCCTTATATTTTGCGGTAGTGGCATTTTTTGTTCAAAATACTTATTGATCCTCCCGACCAACTCTGCCCATGCAAACCTTTGAAATAAAAAACTATTCTTCCACACATTGACTTCAGGCTTGTCATGTGGCTTGCTTTGCCAAGTGGGATACAAACTTTAAGCACTATCATATAGTTTGTCATTGTTATTTTCCCTTTGACTTCAAAATGTCAAAGGTCCTAGACAGGTCCTAAATAGTAGTTGCTTCTCTACTTTAGGTGCTGGAGTGAATAGGGCATGAAGCTTATGATAAATAATAAAAACACATTTAAGAAAATGAATTAACTTCTGTTGTTAAAAAACCACGAAAATGTGCTGTTCTTAGTTTTAGAGTTGAGTAACTTAGCCTAAGCTAATTTATAAAATATTGAATTTGCGGCTTCCCTGGTGGCGCAGTGGTTGAGAATCTGCCTGCCAATGCAGGGGACACGGGTTCGAGCCCTGGTCTGGGAAGATCCCACATGCCACGGAGCAACTAGGCCCGTGAGCTACAACTACTGAGGCTGCGCGTCTGGAGCCTGTGCTCCGCAACAAGAGAGGCCGCGATAGTGAGAGGCCCGCGCACCGCGATGAAGAGTGGCCCCCGCTTGCCGCAAATGGAGAAAGCCCTCACACAGAAACGAAGACCCAACACAGCCAAAAATAAATAAATAAATAAAAATAAATAAATAATAATTAAAATATATATATATATAAAAAAATATTGAATTTATATTTACTGGACAGAATTTATTTTCATTCCGTTGGCTCAGTTTACTGACATAATAAAACCTAATTTATTCAAATGGAAAGCAAGATAAGATTTATTCATTTTCTTTGGATAATACACACACAAATAATTGAAAGCTGAAATACATTTGTAGATTTGATGACAAATTGATTATACTTAACTTCCTCTTATCACACACAAATAACTGAAAGCTGAAATACATTTGTAGATTTGATGACAAATTTGATTATACTTAACTTCCTCTTACTTTTACTTTGTTGGGGTACCTTATAATAAGAAAGAATTGACCACAAACTACATTCTTCCCAATATGTCACTGAATCTTAGAGAATTAGTAGCTCCCCTTGATTTATGGTTCCATTCTAATTTCACAGAGTTCTATCAGCAAATTCATTTTGACACTTTTGAGCTACAACTATAGCAATTCATTTACAACACTCCCTAAACAAATTTCAACTTCACTAACAGATTGTGCTTGGCTGAAGCTGTCGGTGATTTAAAATAGCTGGAATCCTAATGTAAGTTTATAATGAAATGTCTGACAAGACTTTAACATGGGAGTCTCCTAATGATTTTGTAATGTTTTGACAATCTTGAAAATATCTTTTAAAAAAAGCTAACAAATTCAACTTTTCCCTAAGCAAAATATCCCATCTGTTCAAAAAAAATCTTTTAAAATGCCAAAAGCACTAACCACAGTGTGGGACTAAGCAGTTGTGTGATTTCATTTGTTTAAATAAATTATCCTTTTGATGAGATAAATAATAAGAAATGTAGAAATCTTTAAAATCTTGAGTTTATAATGCAACTGCCTGGTAACCTTTAAAGGTAAGTGACTGAGGGAATTGTCAAAGATCCCTCAAATGTGGCAAAATGTGTCCTGAATTATCCTATTAGCAGAGCTAAAAAGGATACTTAAAACCTTATTAAGTTTAAAGACCAAAGAGAAAAAGTGAATTTTGTATTAAATAGGGTACTGAATGTGCTCCCTATAGACAGCTATTACCAGCATTCATCATTTACTGCTCCAGTTGAGGGAATTTTGACAATTCCCTTTACAAGTCACCTTTAAAGCTATTCTGCAAGCAGATGAAGCCGAAATATTGATTTGAGTTGTCCACACATTAGCTCAGATGATTGCGACTCAGTACGAATTGTGTGTTCTGTTCTGAGCTTTCCATTTGTACAACCTCAAGAAGGTTAAAATTAACACCTTCCTTTGGTACACAGCAATTTTTCCAAAGTTATTTCACATACTCAATTTCATATAATACATATATACTCCTTAGCTTCTCCATTTCAAATACAATGAAACTGAGGCCCTGAGAGCTTAAGTAATCCATTCGGTTAAAGTGTGTGAGAATTTCTAAATCTGATTCACTAAAATGCCTGCTTCCTCCCACCCTCACTCTTAACTTTCTTCCCCCCCATTCTTCTTTTATTCTTTCTATAGAAAGAACTCAAGTTTTTTTTCTTATAATCTTGTTTTTAAAAGCTAGCAAATAAAATGTTGCCTATTATCATGAATTATAAGATGGATGAATAAAATTGCTAATTTTAATTTAAATTTATCTGTTTATTTTTAGCAATTCAGAAAATTTATAAGTAACTTTACTTAGATTGGACACACATTAAAATTCAAAATAAATATTTCTTTTATTAGTAGGCTTCATTTTAGCCAATATATTTCAGAGAATTATATTTTTGCCTATCTTACATTTTCAGGGACAATCACCTGTGGATCTTATGGTCTATCTGACATGTTTGCCATTATTCCTTAAGAAACCTAAATAAAAGCAAATACCAAATTGCAGTTGGTGAGTCTGTAGCTTTTAACTGTTGATTCAGATAGCAACACTTATGGTTCAAAGGTAGATTTAACATGAAGTTAATGCATCTTAAGCTATAGGGCCCCCCATTAAGCCCATTATATATAATTTGTATACTTAATTTTTAAATTAGATGTTATTTTATTCTTAAAGAAGTTCCCAATTTTTTTATTGAAATATAATTGACATACAATATTGTTAGTTTCAGGTGTACTACATAAGGATTTGACATTTGCATACATTATGAAATGATCATCACAGTAAGTCTAGTAACCATCTGTCCCCATACAAAGTTATTATAATATTATTGACCATATCCCTTATGCTATATATTACATCCTCGTGACTTGTACCTCTTGATCCTCTTCATCTGTTTTACCACATTCCCACCCCCTACCTTCTGGTAACCACCCATTTATTCTCTGTATCTATGGTTTGTTTTAATTTTTGGATTCCACGTATAAGTGAAATCATACAATAATTGTCTTTTTCTAAATTATTTCACTTAGCATAACACCCTCCAGGTCCATCCACGTTGTCGCAAATGGCAAGATTTCAATCTTTTATGGCTGAGTAATATTCCATTGTGTGTGTGTGTGTGTATACACACACACACACACACACACACACCTTTATTCATTCATCCATTGATGGGCACTTAGGTTACTTTCACATCTTTGCTATTGTAAATAATGCCTCAATGAACACAGGGATGCATATATCTTTTCAAATTAGTGTTTCTATTTTCCTAGGATAAATAATCAGGAGTGGAATTGCTGAATCGTGTAGCAGTTCTATTTTTAATTTTTTGAGGCGCTTTATACTGCACCAATTTACATTCCCACCAACAATGCATGAAGGTTTATACTGCACCAATTTACATTCCCACCAACAATGCATGAAGGTTCCCTATTTTCCACATCCTCACCAGCACTTGTTACCTGTTGTCTTTTTGATAATAGGCATTCTGACAGGTATAAGGTGGTAACTCACTGTAATTCTGATTTGCATTTCCCTAATGATTAGTGATGTTGAACATTGTTTCATGCATCTGTTGACCATCTGTATATCTTCTTTGGAGAAATACCTATTCAGGTCCTCTGCCCATTTCTTAATTGAGTTTAGTTTAGTTTTTTTTTTTTTTTTTTTTGATGTTGAGTTGTATGAGCTCTATGAGATACATGGTTTGTGAATATCAGTAGGCAGTCTTTTCACTTTGTTGATAGTTTCTTTCACTGTGCAAAACATTTTTTAGTTTGAAGTAATCCCATTTAGTTACTTTTTTTTGTTTGTTTCTCTTGTCTAAGGAGACAAATCCAAAAAAAATATTGCCAAGACCAATGTCAAAGAGCATACTGCCTATGTTTTCTTCTAGGAGTTTATGGTTTAGATCTTATATTTGTCTTTAATCTATCTTCAGTTTATTTTTGTACATGGTGTGAGAAAGTAGTCCAATTTGATTCTTTTGCATGTAGCTGTCCAGTTTTCCTAACACCATTCATTAGAGAGGATGTTTTTTTCCCACTGTGTACTCTTGCCACCTTTGTGGTAGATTAATTGTCTGTACACGCATGTGGGTTTATTTCTGGACTCTATTCTGTTCCATTGATCTATGTGTCTGTTTTTGTGCCAGTACCATATTGTTTTGATTACTGTAGCTTTATAATACAGTTTGAAAGTAGGGAGTGTAATAACTCCAGCTTTATCTTCTTTCTTAACATTGTTTTGGCAATTTAGGACCTTCTGTGCTTCCATACAAATTTAGGATCATTTGTTTATTTCTGTGAAAAACACCATTGGTATTGCTATAGGGATTGCATTGAACCTGCAGATTGCCTTGGGTAGTATGGTCATTTTAACAATATTAATCCTTTCAATCCATGAAAATGCATATATATTGTTTTTTTTGTGATGTCTTTGTCTGGTATTGGTACCAGGGTAATGCTGGCCTCATAGAATGAGTTTGAAAGCATTCTTTTCTCTTCAATTTTTTGGAAAAGTTTGAGAAAGATAGGTGTTAACTCTAAAAGTTTTGTAGAATTCACCTGTGAAGCTGTTTGGTCCTGGATTTTTGTTTCTTGAGATTTTTTTTTTTTTCTTTTACTGATTCAATTTTATTACTAGTAATTGGTTTGTTCACATTTTCAATTTCTTCCTGATTCAACCCTGGGAGATTGTACATTTCAAAGAAGTTATTCATTTCTTTTAGCTTGACAATTTTATTGTGTATTATTACTCACAGTAATCTCTTATAATCCTCTGCATTCTGTGGTATTGGTTGTAACTTCTCTTTCATCTCTGGTATTATTTATTTGGGCCCTCTCTCCTTTTTCTTGATGAGTCTGGCTAAAAGTTTATCAATTTTGGTTATCTTCTAATGAACCAGCTCTTAGTTTCATTGATGTTTCTATTGTGCCCTCTAAAGAATGTGTAGTCTGCTGCTTTTGGATGGAATGTTCTATATATATATATATATATATATATATATAAAATCTACTTAAATCTGTCTGATTTAATGCGTTGTTTAAGGCCAGTGTTCCCTTCTTGATTTTCTGTCTGGATGACCTGACCATTGATGTGAGTGGGGTGTTAAAGTAACCTACTATTATTGTGTTATTGTCAATTTCTGTTTGTTGATATTTGCTTATGTATTCATGTGTTCCTATGTTGGGTGCATATATGTTTATAATTGTTATATCTTTTTGTTGGATTGATCCCTTGGTCATTATGTACTATCCTTCCTTGTTTCTTGTTACAGAATTTATTTTAAAGTCTATTTTGCCTGCTATAACTATTGCTACCCCAATTTTTTTGGTTTCCATTTGCATGAATACTTATTTCCATGTCTTCACTTTTAGTCTGTGTGTCTTTAGATCTTAAGTAATTCTCTTGTAGGCAGCATATATATGGGTCTTTTTTTTTTAATCTTATTCCATTAGTCACTCCATATCTTTTGATCAGAACATTTAGTCCATAAACATTTAAAGTAATTATTGATAGGTATGATTTACTGCCGTTTTGTTCATTGTTTTAGAGTTTTTTGTAGTTCTTTTCTGGTCCTTTCTTCTTTTGCTGTCTTCCCTTGTGATTTGTCAGCTATCTTTAGTGTTGTGTTTGGATTCCTTTCTCTTTTTTGTGTGTGTATCTATTATAGATTTTTGGTTTGTGGTATCATAAGGTTCATTTATAACTATATATATCATATATGGCATATATAATTGTTTTAAGTTGATCATCTCTTAAGTTTGAATGCATTTTAACAGCCCTGAATTTTTACTCCCCCTACAAAACTACTTTTAATGTTTCTGACATCACTTTATATCATTTTGTTTTGTGTATCCCTTAACTACTTATTGTGGATATAGATAATTGCATTACTTTCTTCTTTTAACCATCCTGCTTTATAAGTGGTTGATCTCCTACCTTTACTGTATGTTTGCCTTTATCAATGAGAAATTAACTTTTGTAATTTTTATATTTCTAGTTGTGGTCTTTTTTCCCTAGAGAAGTCCCATTAACATGTCTTGTAAAGACAGTTTTGTGGTGCTGAACTATTTTAGCTTTTGCTTTTCTGAAAAACTCTTTATTTCTCCTTCAAATATGAATGGTAGTTTTGCCAGGTAGTATACTCTTGGTTGTAGGTTTTTTCCTTTCATCTCTTTGAATATATTGTGCCACTCACTTCTAGCCTGCAAAATTTCTGCTGAAAAGATACCTGATGGTCTTATGGGAGTTCCCTTGTATGCAACTAATTGCCTTTCTCTTGTTACTTTTAAGATTTTCTCTTTAATTTCTACCATTTTAGTTATAACACGTCTTGGTGTGGACCTGTTTGGGTTTATCTTGTTTGGGACTCTCTGTGCTTCCTGGACCTGGTTGTGTGTTTCCATCTACAGGTAGAGAAGTTTTCAGCTATTATTTCTTCAAGTAAGTTTTCTACCCCTTTCTCTCTCTCCTCTCCTTTAGGGGTCCCTATTATGTGAATGTTAGCAAGCTTGATATTGCCCCAGAGATCTCTTAAACTATCCTCATTTTTTAAAATACTTTTTGTATTCTCTGTTCAGATTGGATGATTTCCACTACTCTGTTTTCTGGTTTACTGATCCATTTCTCTGTGTCATCTAATCTACTGTTAATCCCTTCTAGTTTATTTGTATTTCAGTTATTATATTCTTCAGCTTTGTTTGTTTTTTCTTTATATTTTCTACCTCATTGTTGAAATTCTCACTGTGTTTATCCATTCTTCTCCCAAGGTTGTGGATCATCTTTATGATTGTTACCTTGAATTTTTTATCAGTAGATTGCTTATCTCCATTTTGTTTATTTCTTTTTCTGAGGTTTTGTCTTTTTCCTTCATTTGGAACATTCCTCTGTCTCCTCAGTTTGTCTAATTTTCTCTGTTTATTTCTATGTATTAGGTAGGTGGGTTAAACTTCCTGATCTTGGATAAGTGGCTTTAAGTAGAAGACATCCCAGGGGTCCCAGCAGCACATGCCCTACTGATCACCAGAGCTCTATGCTATAAGGGTGCCCACTAGTTAGGCTGCATGAGCTCTTTTGTGGCAGACTACAGTGGGTATGCTGGCACATGGAGCTGGCCATTTTTTTTTTTCTTTGAGACAGTTTTATTTTCACTCCAATAGATTCCACTTCTATCCACATCCCAAATACGTGGTTTGCTGGTTTAGGGGAGTTTGCCCCAGCTGGATCCCTGTCCCCACCAAAGCCTGGATGTGGGATCTCTCTGAAGCAGAAGTTTTGGCCTTTTGGGTGCTCACTTACATGTGAAATCTTTGCATCCTTGCCATAATTTGTTATCTCTTGTCTTTTTGGTAATAGCCATCCTAACAGATATGAGGTGATATCTCATTGTGGTCTTGATTTGCATTTCACTGATGATCAGTGATGTTGAGCATCTTTTCTTATATCTCTTGGCCATATGTATATGCCTTTTTGAAAAAAATGTCTATTCAGCACCTGAATAAACATTTTTTTGCTATGGAGTTGTATGAGTTCTTTATACATTTTGGATATTAACTCCTTACCATATGTATGGTTTGTTAATATTTTCTCCAATTCTGTATGTATTAGAAACATCTTGCAACTTGTATTATTCTGAATGTAAAATTTAAGCAAAACTGTCAAATAATACCACACATGTCTTCAAACAGGAAATGGGCTGCTTATTTAAACTGTCATTTTTGTGTTTATTTACTTACATATGTATTGGTATGCTTATGTATATAAAAGAGTAGAGCATAACAAACCTGAGAATTTTCACTTCTCTAGAACTGAGGCATCCTCACTGTGACTGTCTGCATAATTATTTTTTTAATTGTCAATAATTTTAAAATATTCCAATTAAACTTAAAAGCTTTAGCACAACAAAGGAAACCCATAAACGAAACGAAAAGACAACCTACAGAATGGGAGAAAATATTTGCAAATAATGCAACTGACAAGGGATTAATTTCCAAAATATACAAAGAGCTCATACAGCTCAATATCAAAAAAACAACCCAATCAAAATATGGGCAGAAGATCTAAATAGACATTTCTCCAAAGAAGACAGTGAGATGGCCAAAAGGCACATGAAAAAATGTTCAACATCACTAATTATTAGAGAAATGCAAATCAGAACTACAATGAGGTATCACCTCACACTGGTCAGAATGGCCATCATCAAAAAGTCTACAAATAATAAATGCTGAAGAGGCTGTGGAGGAAAAGGAATCCTCCTGCACTGTTGGTAGGAATGTAAATTGGTACAGCCACTATGGAGAACAGTATGGAGGTTCCATAAAAAACGAAAAATAAAGCTACTATATGATCCTGCAATCCACTCCTGGGCATATATCCAGAGGAAACTATAATTCAAAAAGATACATGCACTCCAATGTTCATTGCAGCACTATTTACAATAACCAAGACATGGAAGCACACTAAATGTCCATCAACAGATGAATGGTTAAAAAAGATGTGACACATACACACACACACACACACACACACACACACACACACACACAGGAATATTACTTAGCCATAAAACAGAATGAAATTAATGCCATTTGCAGCAACATGGATGGACCTAGAGATTATTATACTAAGTGAAGTAAGTCAGACAGAGAAAGACAAATGCTATCACTTATATGTAGAATCTAAAAAAAAAAAGCCAATACAAATGAACACATTTACAAAACAGAAACAGACTCACAGACATAGAAAACAAACTTAAGGCTACCAAAGGGGGAGGGGGGGGAGGGATAAATTAGCAATTTGGAATTAACATATACATGCTACTATACATATACATGCTACTATATATAAAATAGATAATCAACAAGGACCTACTGTATAGCTCAGGGAACTATACTTGTTATTTTGTAATAACCTATAAAGGAAAAGACTCTGAAAAAGATTTTATATATATATATATAAAAAACTGAATCACTTGCCGTACACTTGAAACCAACACAACACTGTAAATCAACTATACTTCAATTAAAATTCCAAAGCTCCATAAAAGTGTGAAAATAAATAAATCCCTTTGAGAATAAAAATTCAAATAATGTAAGACAGATCAAATTTGCCATCCAGGTAAAATATGCAGAATGTAATAACTGCTTTATTACTACCGCAACTTGAGAACAAACTGTGTATTATTTCTAATTTGTATCATTGGCTCTCTCCTTTCAATTATACATAAGCTTCTTTTGACAAAAAAAAAATTGACATATCTCAAGGAGTATGTATATTAAATATATATGTATATATGCAATTATTCTAATAATGATAAATAACCACTTTATCTAAACCTTTAAAATATAATTACTTTTCAGATTTATTGTTATACAGTGTTTTTACAGAATTTAGAATTGAAAAGTTTTGAAAAAGCAACAATCATATACATACACTAGTTTCTTTGCAAGTTACATATAATGGTCTGTATTTTCTGAATGATTTTTACTTTGTTTTAATCCCACTGGGAGTGAAATAATTATAAGCTTGTAGTGTCAGAGTCACTAATAAAAAAATATATCTTTTTATTTTTTATTAATTTTACTTCATTTACCCTTTGCATGTTATTACTTATTATTGTTTTATTTTATTGTAGCAGTTAATTAATATGTAGTATAGGTATAAAAAATATCACCCTTCCATGGTTATAGTAACAATGTTCCATTGAAGGCTATTTGATATAGACCAAACTAGCATTCTCACATGACTCCTCTCTGCTATGATTCTGTGTGTCTAAGGTCTAGGTATCAAGGTCCTAGAAACCTAATTTGATTTCAACCTTCACATTTTCTTCCTTCCTTGAATTAAGAGCAGATTATTTTTAAGTATGTTACTTAATTTATTAGTAATTGAAGTCTTTGGGAGGACACAGGAGATTTTTATAGCTATTTCAGGGACAGTGAGGCAGTCCTATTGAGTTCCAAAGATAATAAACTCATAACTTACTTCCATTAAGGGGTAGGTGGAGGGTAAATGTTCTGGACGCTCTCATGCTTTGATTGGACACTCTCACGCTGAGGGAAATTTTAACATAAATAAAAGATGGTTCTACCCAGAGATACATTCAGTATGTTTCCCAAATTATGATTACTGGATGCTATAATAAGGAAAAGAAGTAAGCAATATGTATTTTTTATTATGTTTTGATTATTCTTCCCTTTTGGGGAGACCACAGTATAAAATTTAAGGACTCACTGGATGGAAAGAAATGTGTCATGCCTCAGAATTTTAAACCCATGAGGAATTTTAGACATTAGCTGTAGAACTACTTAATTTGTAAAGTGAGAAAACCAAGCCTGTAAGAGTTTCTAGCATCTGACAGTAATCCTGGTAAAGGAGATCTTCAACATGACTCTTGTATCCAATCTTCTCTTATTTTTAAATGGATTCTATTTATTCTTCAGGTGAAGTGATATCTAATTGACTGCCACTATACTGTTCTAGTCACCTTTAAGAAAAGTGCATATGTATAGCCCACAATGAGATGGGCATTTAGTTTTCCCTCCAAAATGATTAAACTGTACTCATAGAGCCTCACGGTGATTAATAACAGCTCTCCTTTGAGTAGCAAAATAGAGAGGAGGTTTTAAATACAAAATCTTGATTTTTTTTTGTTGATTAAAATAATCAGACTGTATTTTAATATTTAAAATTATGTAATCCAGAATAAAAATTTAATAAATGTGCATGAATTTACTTTAAAAAATCATGTTTAAATATAAATTAACCAAATACATTTCCAAATAATGCAAAAGAATCCGTAAAATTTATAGTCCTCGTTGCTTAGCTTGCCTATAATATTGCTGTAATCAACCTTTCTTGTCTCATCCCACTCTATCCTGTATAAGTGCATTTGTAGTATTTCAATATATTTCCACTTGAGAATTTTCTTTTTAATTTTTATCTAATGTTTTAGTTCTGAAAGTAATCAGCCTCCACTGTTTTCTGTTCTACTTGATTTTGATCAGTAGGCCTGTTATCTAAGGCCTTGCAAAGACATTCAATCATTATAATGTTTGTGGTACATGATGGTTTGCAATCCCTCCCAATACTCCTCTCTGGTTTCAATGCAGCAATGTTACTTTCACTCAGACGTGTCTCTTATTTTGGTAGCCAGGCCTGTGATACCAAGTTATTTGCCCCAGAAGCTTCTCATTACGTTCAATTCACAAATACATCTTCTTTAAAGTTTTGTCGTGCATTATCAACCTTAAAATTTTAAGGATCGTCTTAACACAGAAATATAACTATCATATGTTTTAAAACACTATCATAAGCTATACATTATTTTTTAATAAGAATTAAACAATAAATATGAGTTTTATATCTTAGTAATGCACACAATGCCTGGAATGAAGTTGGTATTTAGTAATGTTTTTTCAAAGAAGGATGGACTGAACGAGCTACAAATCATGTAGTATTCTTTATTCATATATGAAAATCATAATTCAGAATTCTCCTCTAGTAGATATTTTCTACTTTAAGGTACTTAAATTTTTCTTTAAACTTTATCCTTAAGGTTATGATTAAGTGAAGCTTCAGAGATTAAATGTGTTCATATTAGCTCCCATAATATATAGACTTGTCTGTCATAGATATTTAGGAACTTAGATATATTAAATGGCACATATTGTTATTTCATCATGATATATTTCATTTATCCAGAGACAGTAGGACAAAAATATTTCATCTTTATAAAGCAGCCTTGTAAAATCATCCATATTTATAATTTTGCATTTTTATTGCTCTATTCCTCTAAGGAGCTTAAGATGCTTTATTAATTTTTTTTTTTACTCTAATGATAAACAACCACAAAACTCCTCTGACACAGGTAAATATGCATAAAGTCATATCCAAGGTTGTTTTCCCTGTATATATTTAATCTGTGTTAAAAAAAAAAAAAAATGAAAGCATTTAATCCCTTGACCATCCAAGACAAAAACACTGAATACATCATATATTGTCCCTAAAAAAAATCAATACTAAAGGGTATTTCTAACTGGAGCACACTAGCAATAATTAGACTCTTGTTGGTTTTTTTTTTTTTTTCTCTTGTTGGTTTTTTGACCCTATGGATTTACCTGGAGTTGGGGTGGGAATGTGATGTTCAAATTTTACATGATGGATGTCTAAATTCTACTCAATGTACTTTAAAAATGCAGTATATATCTTAAGAGCTCAGAAATTCTGAACTTAAAAAAAATCATGTGCAAAAACCAATGTTAATAATATAGGTATGTGCAATTATTATTATTATTCATTATTTTATATACTAGTGACATTCTATGACCTTACTCATGTGAACAGTAAGTAAACAAAAATAATTTTTCTGCCAGCCATTTTAATTGAAAAAGGTACAGTATAGATAAAAATTGAGATTGTGGGATAACTGGAATTTTTATACGGTCCAACAAATACCGTATGCTAACACATATATGGAATCTAAAAAAAAAAAAAGAAAAGGTTCTGAAGAACCTACGGGCAGGGTAGGAATAAAGATGCAGACGTAGAGAATGGACTTGAGGACACGGAGAGGGGGGAGGGTAAGCTGGGACGAAGTGACAGAGTGGCATGGATTTATATACATTATCAAATGTAAAACAGATAGCTAGTGGGAAGCAGCCCCATAGCACAGGGAGATCAGCTCAGTGCTTTGTGACCACCTAGAGGGGTAGGATAGGGAGGGTGGGAGACACAAGAGGGAGAAGATATGGGGATATATGTATATGTATAGCTGATTCACTTTTTTATAAATTAGAAACTAACACACCATTGTAAAGCAATTATACTCCAATAAAAATGTTAAAAAAATAATAAATAAATAAATAAGTACTAGCAATGTGACTTACCACATGATAACTGTAGTTAACATTGCTGTGTAATACATAGGAAAGCTGTTAAGAGTAAATCCTAAGAGTTCTTATCAGAAGGAGACATTTTTTTCTTTTTTCTTTCCTTCTTTCTTTTCTTTTTATTATGTCTATGTGAGATGATAGGTGTTAGCTGAACCTACTATGGTAATTATTTCAAAATATATGCAAATTGAACCATCATGCTGTATGTCTTAAACATATGCAGTGATGTATGTCAATTATTTCCCAATAAAACTAGAAAAAATTTTTAAAAATGAAATGTGAAACGATAAAACACTATCAATAAAACACTAACTCATAAGCAGAATGCTTAATTAACTGTTTATAATCAAAGCAGCCAGGATAGGACAATATAAAAGGAACAAATAAAATCTATGTATTCTCAATGAATGATAGGAAATTTACATATTTAAAGCATACCATTTGTATTTTTTTAAAGCACATGAAAAATATGAAATGATTAGGTATGAATCTAATGTATGCTAATCTAATGTATGCAAAATATAATGTATGCTTACTACAAAATATGGATGAAAAAAATCAAAGAAGACCAGAATAAATGGAGACACATACTGTGTTCATAGATTGGAAAACTCAATATTGTTAAGCTGTAAATCCTTCTCAAATTGATCTACAGATTAAACACAATCATAATTAAATCCCAGAAGGGATTTTGATGAAATGTATAAGTTGAATCTAGAATTTACATGGAAAGATAAAGGATCAGGAATAACAAAAATAATTTTTAAAAGCTGAACAAAGTTGGATGACTCATACTACCTGATTTCAAGCCTTACGATAAAGCCACATTAATCAGCAGACTGTGGTTTTGCAATAAGAACTGACAAATGTATCAATGGTTCAGAGTAGAAATACATCCCATATATCCGATCAGTTGATTTTTGGCAAGGATGGTGTTGTAGCCTGTTTGGGCTACCTTAACAGAATACCACAGACTGAGTGACTTAAAGCAAGAAATTTGTTTTCCTCACAGTTCTGGAGATTGGAAGTCTAACTAACATCAAGGAGCTAGCAGGATAGGATAGGTTTCAGATGAGGCCTCTCTGGCTTGCAGATAGCTGCCTTGGTGTGTCCTCACATGGCCTTCCCATGGTGCAAATGTGGAGACAGAAAGGTCTCTGGGGTCTCTTTCTCTTCTTATAAGGATGCCAGTCCTATCGGATTAGGGCCTCAGTCTTACAACCTTACTTTAGCTCATTACTGCCTTAAAGGGCCTATCTCCAAATACAGTCACACTGCGGATTAGGGCTTCAACATATGAATTTTGGGGGAACACAATTCAAACTATGATAGGTACAAATGGAGAAAGAATGGACTTTTGAAAAGATGATATATGTACAGCAGGATATTCATATGAAAAAGAGAGAGGGGAGAGAGACTCACTGACTCATATTTGCCACAGTATTAAAAAAAAAAAAAAATTAGCACAGTGTGGGTCCTAGACCTA
The DNA here is from genome assembly GCF_009873245.2 of Balaenoptera musculus. Lineage (NCBI taxonomy): Eukaryota > Metazoa > Chordata > Mammalia > Artiodactyla > Balaenopteridae > Balaenoptera > Balaenoptera musculus. The sequence continues at coordinate 54,059,580 of NC_045802.1, forward strand.
AATTTAAAACAAGAAAATGATAAAACTTCTAGAAAAGAAAGATAATAGAAAGTCTTTGTTATTTCAGGTAAGGTAAAGAATCTTCAAATATAACAGCAACAGCAGAATTAATAAAAGAAAAAATGATAAATTGCACTCCACCAAATTGAAAAGCAAATCATTGGAATTGAGGAGTTAAGGAGGACAAAACATAATAATTGCAGTAATATCTGCAAATCTGGAAATATTTTACATCTCCCTCTAAATAAACATAAAATTTCCTACTTCTTTTATCACCCTTCTTAACTTTTACTCCCTTAGTACACAGCCAGTGATATGTGATTATATTTCAATATATTTAAGAACTGGTTATATGAAGTACAAATTGTTATGTAGTATATAGTAAATGGTCAAAATTAGGGGTCAGCAATATTTTTCTTTAATGATCCAGAGAGTCAATATTTTAGGCTTGGCAAGGCATAAATTCCTGCTGCAACTAAACTCTGTCATTAGAACTCTTGAGAAGCCACAGATAATAAGTAAATGAATTAGATGTGGCCAAGTCCCAATCAAATTTTATTTACAAAAATAAGTGGCCACTCTAGGCTCATAGTTTGTCTAAAACTGATACAAAATCAATCACAGCTCTTCTTGGTTACTAGCAAGTAGCATAAAATCAAGAAAATGACTTACAACTGTGAATATTGTAGGTTTTTTCAAAAATATTCTCTGATTTTGTTTGCTTGTAGGTTTTTGACTGTTTTTGTTTGCTTTTGTTCTTCATGTAGCGAAAGAATGCTCAACAAAAATATTAGAATGAATTTCACATTCTGGTTTTTCTACTTATTAAATTTGGTTTAACAATTGAAATTTTCTGAGTCTCAGTTCCTCCTGCAAATGTAAAATGTGGTAATAATCAAAAGGGTTATATAATGCAAAAATCACTTCGTAATCTAAAAAGCATTATGCACACCTAGTATTGCCTTTTCTGCCTCCCCCCTCTGCCCATTCTCCATGGCTGCCTTCCTTCCAACTCTGACTAAACTCTACTAAACTCGCTGACCAATGGCACTGCCTTGCATCGCACCTTCTCTTCACAGGGCTGATTCTCTCTGCTTTAATACAACTGTTACCTAAATGCTAACGTTATCTAAATCCATGTCTCCACTCTGTCTCCCTTTGATTCAAGTAATCCTTTCCACCCATACTACTGAAGTATCTTCCACAAACTCATTACTGATCTACTTCTTAAAATGCAGTGATTTATTCCTGTCTAAGGATAAAAATTTAAACTCCTTGTAGTGGCATAAGCTCCTACCTTACTCCTCAGCTGGCACCCAGTGTAACTTCTGCCATTCCAGGCTGCTCGGCACTTCAGACTAAGGAGTCTCAGCTGGCATAGAGTCCCATTGCTCACCCCTTACCCGACTGTCCCCTCCCTCCTCCATGGCTGGCACAGGCACAGCTACTGTGAGGCCATGTCCTTGTGTGTATGTGTCTGTCCCCACTTTTTAGGTGCCAAGCCAAAGGCCAACCATATGGCTCCAACACCCATTTTGGAAGCCCATGTCGCCATGCTTACATGGGTAACAGGTATACAAAATAAATTCTATTTATTGTTACTGTACCCAGACAAAAAGGGTATTTCAACCCTTCTGTTTTTGTTTTCTTTTTTTAAAAAAAAGGTATGTCAAAGGTTTTAAGGATAAAACAAACTCCTTGGTGTAGTGTATAGAATCTTACCCTAAATTAACTTAACAGCCTTACCTCCTGCCACTTTCTCCTTCTGTATTTCACATGTGTCCTACAGTCTAGTCACTCCCATTATTCTTTATATAAGCAATAGGTATTCAGGGTTCATTTAATGCTATTCCCTCTGCCCTTCAGATATCTACTTATGCGTTATGATGCCATTTCTTGTGTAGGTCTTATTTGTATGTCTCCTACAGTGAAAATTGATTACTTTCTCTCCTCTGCAGCACACTGTACTTATCTCTACATGAGGACTCTCTTTTCATTATACTCTCAATCTCACAAATCTACATTCTCTACAAATCTGCTGTCTTCTTAGGTCAGCCCCACATATTCTTCTCTTTATCTCCATTTTTTAGGTCAGAGCCTGGAACAGATGTTCAGGAATATCTGTTAAATACGAAGTAACGTTATGAAAACAGACATGATTTTTATCTCATCGAACACAAAAACTCTACTTTGGCATTTCCAGGCTTAGTGCCCTCCTCTACACTTTCTTGACTTATAAGAAATGATTGCTGATACGTCTATATTAAATTGAGGTAGTTGAATATATTCTAGTCTTGAAATTACAGGAGCCAGGAATTTAAACATATCCAAATAATTTAAGTGATCCATTGCTCACATTTTCCTCATTCTTCTCTGAAATTTTGTTTTCTTATCCCTTATATATCTTATTTGGGTTTTCTGATACGAGTTGACAGTTTGAGTAATGAGGGAAGGAAAAAGAAAATTAAAAGTTACTGCCTATTTAGTGCCATCGGCTATTATAATATATTTCTCTTTACTAGTTACCCAAGGAGCAGCTTTTTAAATTTTACTTTTGGCCATGTTTTTCAATACTTTTTCTGCCCTCCTACTTCCTTTTTTTATATGTTGCAGGCCAAGCCTCTGATTTGGCTTCTCAATTATATCAGTATGTTTTCCTACTCCGAATACAAGTTTAAGGTCTCCTCAAGGCAGTTACCTGTCAACTTTGATAGGAGTCTAGGCCTAGATTGGATAAGTGTTTAAGAATTAGTCTGGAAATGCAGGTCAGGACAATTGAGATTCCTCTTCTTTTTGTATCTTTTCTGTCATCTTGGTTTCCAAAGATTTAAAACACAAAGAAAGTTACAGTAATTACTACTGAGAATATCTTTTCCCCTGAATCGTTTTATCTTTAATTGCTGGTAATTTCATTATATTATCAAAAATGTCCAGAATTTCCCAGTGCTACAAATGAACATTGTACCCCTGAGAACAATGGCTATCAGTCTAATAATGCTGTTTTACAACTATGGGTCCCATCTCCATTTTGGGATGACATAATCTACCAAAATGAGAATAATAAAAGGTATATTTGCTGATATATTTATCGTAAAGTATGTTTTTATAGTTTCCAACTTTTTCTAAAGCAAATACATGTAATATATATTATATATATACATACATACACACACACACACATATATATTTAATTGTACTACATTTCCCCCCATGGTTAGCTTGGCCAAATTTGTATTTCTATGGCAGATCCATAACTGGGCTACACATCTTTCCTCCACTGAAGTGATAAATCCTGGAGACCAAAAAAGCTCTTTGAAGAGGAGATTGACATGGGAATGTAAGGGATTATGAAATATAGTTAATTTGCAGAAAATTTTGAACGTCAGTTCAGGAAGTTAAAACATTTCCAAAAAAGGAATGAATAATTATTCAATATTTTGTTCAGAGACATGATTTAGGGAAATTGTTTGTGAATATATAGGGAAAGATTGGAACACAGACAGAAGTAAAAAATATCAATCAGACAGATGGATTGAAGGTGATCATAAGAAGGGAAATAGTATACAAGTGACACCAGCTGTTGTAAGAATTTTAAATAGAATGGTGACAGGTAAAAGAAAAAAAAAGCAAAGGATGTATAAGGGAAATTGGAGATTAATTCAATATGACAGGTAAGAGGCTGGAAGGGTTTAAAGATATCTCCTTCAAAGTCTGGGGGAGCTGTTTTTCAGAGTCATTATGTGGCCTATAACTGAAATAAAGGGGATTTTCAAACCCATGCTCTCAGATCAACTTTTACTAAAACACAGAAATACTAGGAAGAAAAATGATTAGAATAATACAGATTTGAGCAATATACAGAGGATGGCATAAGGTGTAATGTGAATTGGTTAAATTTCTAGAAATATTAGGAAATTTGATGCAAACGGCACTGCTTTCCTTGAAGTAAGTTACGATGATCATCCAGTTATGGGTTGCAAAAAAAGAATATCACTCAAGCATTTATTTTAGAGTACAGAACTACACTACCCATAATTCCCTTCCCTGCAGTGTTCTGGGTTAGAGTGCGTCACAAGAGACATTTCGCATGCAATGAGATTTAGAAGGTAAATTTTAAAAGCACCTATTTTCGTTTACATTCAGAACAGTGGTGCAAGGCATCAGGTGCTGTTGCTGTTCATATGCACTGCGCACGCATGCGCTGATGGGCTCACTGTGTTGAAGTGGGGCAGCATCCAGACCCACAGCTCACTGAGCATCAGCCAGATCTTCTCTTTCACCTTCTCTTATCTTGGACAAGCACGTCAGCTCCTGGAGCAGCAAATGAGCCTACAGCTTATTTAGCTCCTGCCACATGCTTTGTTCTAGTTGCCCTGATTTCATAGCTAGGTATATGTTAACTCTATGACACAAGATGCCAGCTTCTCCTGCAAATCTCAAACCTCATCAAAGTTGGAGGTTTGGAAGTAGTGAGACATTCAAGTGGGCTCCAGTTCATCATTGTGGGTTCCAGTTTGTCTTTAGTCTCCCCTATTTTATATCTCTCTTCCCTTCTGAACTGCCTGCTTTGCTGATTTTAGGCCTGGCACCAAATGCAGAAGCAAGAGCCATACATATACTTAATAACCAGTTCCCACAACTACCTGAGGTCAAATCCCTAAGACAAATTTCATGTGCGGCATCACTCTTAGTTGCCTTATTTCTTAAATTATTCAATATATTATTCTGAGGCAATTAGTTGATTATCTCAAAACAAATTTCATAGACATAATCACCCATTAAAATAAATTCAATAGATTAAAATATTGTAACATTTTTGAATGGTAACATCATTTGAAAGCTTAAAGTGAAAGGAAAATTTGTAAACAAAAAGTAATTAATATTCTAATGTAAAAATGAAACTTCTGAATATTTAAACATCACAAATACGAGATGCTAATAACAAACTGCAAAAATATTAGATTCATACTTGACAGGTGTTAATGCCTTTAATATGCAAATTGGATTTATAAATCAATACAAAATATAAACATCATTTGATGGGCTTATTAGGAAAAGTAAAAAAAGTACACTTTTAAAGAAGATAATTTCATATGTTAAACTCACTCATTCTAAAGATACTATAAATTAAAAATATTTGCCAATCAATGGAAACTTATGAGAATAGGAGCCAAATTATTTCCTTTATGGTATGTAGAGTCATAATGAACATGTAGCTATAGGTTTAAATGTAGTATATACCTATAGACTTACAGAAAAGACAATATATAGAAAATAGCAAACTGTGACCTCAATAAATTAACACATTTCTATTGAGTCAATTTAACCAAACTGTATTTAAGTCATAAGTGGGTTCAATAAATTAGCACAAATACAACCTATCAACGTAACCACCACCAAGAATGAGAGCTAGAGCATGAAAAGCATCCCAGGAGGCACTCCCTTTCCAATTCTACATTCCCACTCTCCCCTCTCTTCTATCTTCTAACACTATAGGTTTAATTTTCTCTTTTGGATAACTTTGCATAAATATAGGAAACCCATACTGACACAAAAGAAAGTATATAGCAGCAAAATCTCTGTGTTATTGGAAGACATGGAGAAGCATGAAATAAGATTCTTTATTGGAGACTATCGCACAGTTCAATAAACCACTGCTAAATTACAGGGGAAGTTAAATTATTACTGCATTTGTTTAAGTTACAATTGTCTTTTTCATGATTTATGGAAGACAATCCTGGCAATTATTATAGTATACTTTAAAGTGATTAAATAGATTTAAATCTACCCTTTTAAAAGGAGACGTTTGGTGGTTTCCTAGGGTATCTGAGGTCAATATCTACATGAAACTTGCCCATCTGTGTCAGAATATGTGCCGTGCTGCTAAATTTAGAGAAAAATCAATTACTTTAGGGTATGTATGTAGATATTTTTCTTTTAAATAAACAAAACAGAGTTTTAGCATAGAAAACTTGGCTCCGATATGATTTTTTTTTCTTTAATTCTAGATGCAAGACTTTGTAATAAATACAAGGGTTTTATTATATAATGAAAAAACTACTTTAAGTGTAAATATCAATTGTAAGACATGTACTCTTAAAATAGTTAAAAAGGTTAGCTCCATTTCTAGCTTCATAAAGTAAAAGGAACTGGATTATCAGAGTGGAGAGGGCTGAGGGGAGGGGCAGGACAGGTGAAGGGGTTTAAGAGATACAAACTACTGGGTATAAAATAAATGTTACAAGTATGTCATGTACAGCACAGGGGATATAACCAATGTTTTACGATAACTTTATATGGAATATAATCTATAAAAATACCAAATAAGGATGTTGTACACATGAAACTCATACTGTAAGTCAACTATACTTCAATTAAAAATAATAAAAATTTTTAAAAACTTTAAGGAACTGGGTTTGTTCTTCTGCCTGAAACAAAGAAAAAATGAACAAAATATAAAATAACAACTTTCAGAACACTTGCTATCTGGCAACAAAGGTCAGTGATCCTTGAGAGAAGGGAAACTAATGGGATGCCGAAGTCTGTTGAAGCTTCCTGTGTTGAGAGAATGTGCAGGCCACGGCTCCGGGATGGTCAACCCAGGCAGTGGACGCCTCACAGAACGGAGAGCATGGGGAACCCAAGGCAACTAAAATTCACAGGACAGAGTATCAAAGAGGAGAGAGTTGCACAGAGAAAAAACTTCGGAGATACGAGAGGGTTTCCCTTAATTATTTAGCTGAGTAATAATCAGAACGTATACTTGTGAAGAAACAGAGACCAAGGAAAGAACTTTCTGAAAGCATTAAAGGTTGCAGTACATGGTGCTCCCCTAGGGCCAGGATTAGAGCCTGTTCCTATCAGCCAGACTGGAAAACCTCAAGTTCATGGGGCACTGGGTAGAGTACCAGAAGGGTTTGGCTTAAGCAGTGAAGAATAATTATCTCTGGACTGAGAGTGCTCCAGTCTCACCTAACATATCTTAGAAGAAATACTTGACAGGATCAAATTGTTTCACGTAACTTCATCTCAGAGCAAAGCTGAAGAATATTTACAGGAATACAAAAATATCAAGGGCCCAAAAAGGCAAGATTCACAATGTCTGCTATACTATAAAAAATTATTAGGCATGCAAAGAAGCAGGAAAACATCACCTATAAGAAAGAGAAAATCCCTCTCGTTGTAAACTGAGTCAGGACTGACATAAATGTTAGAATTAGCGGATAAGGATATTAAAACTGTTATTGTAATTATTATTCTGTATGTTCAAAAAGTCAAGTAGTGACATGAAAGATATGAAAAAGACCCGAATCATACTTCTAGAGATAAAAATTATCGTGTGTAAAGTTTTCTTTATTTGCAGACAATATGATCATCCATGTATAAAATCCAATAGAGTCTACAAAATAGCTACTAGGAGTGAGTAAATTTAGCAAGGATACAGGACAAAAGATCAATACATAAATATAATCTGTATTTCTAGGCACTAGCAATGCACAATTGGAAAAAAATAACATATGCAATCGTATAGAATTAAGTACTTCAGGGGAAATGCAACACATAAGGTGAAAGACCTGCATATTGAAAAGTACAAAACATACCTTAAAAGACATGAATAAAACCCAAATGAATGGAGAGATAAGCCCTGTTAATGAGTAATGTCAAAACTCATTACTATTGAGCTATCAATTGTCCTCAAATAAATCGACAGATTCAATGCAATCCTAAAGCTCAGCAGACATCGCGTGTGTGTGTGCGCGCGTAAACTGACAAACTGATTCTAAAGGTCACATGGAAATTCAAAGAAATTAAAATAGCCTAAACAACCTGAAAAAGCAAAGCAATGCAGAGATGAAGTATTAACACTACTGGGTTTTAAGACAATATAAAGCTATGGCAAGCAGGAAAATGTATTGCCACAGACAGTAAAGCATTGTCGGGCAAGAGAGCTGTGGTAAAAAGAATAGGAATGTGTTACCATAAGCTCAAAGAACTCTACTAAGACTACTTTCTCTGAAGAAACTAAATGCTATAAGAAAGAATACTGGGCTCTCCCTGGACAGTGGTGGATAAAGCAGAAATGATCTGGGTCTTTTGGAACTGGTGGTGGAACAGAGAGATCACAAGGGAACTTCACACCTCTGGGAAGTGGCTATGATTATACACCAAAAAAAAAAAAAAATCCTTTCACACCACAAGGGATCTTCAAACAAACAGATAGTTAAGTAAGTGAATAAATCAAACCCTTTTATCAACTTTTGGTGATTTTTCAGCAGTATTTGAGCATGGAAATCTTTGGAAATGATTAAACTTCCTGTCATTCAAATAGATAGAACAGAAGCAATATATTCATCATTTGATGAATCCTGGGAGATTACAATTCTTTATGTAAATTCTTGTGTTATCACTTAAATTATTGCTGAGTTTGGTGAATATCTAGAAGAGCAGAGAATTAAAATAAATTGAATTTATTGATTTTATTCATGAGTTGGCCATAGGACCAATGGCATAGAAACAGTCCATATATGGTAACATTAAAAAATAAATGATAACAGTAGTATGTAGTTTCCCATGTATAAAATAGTTTTAAATATTTTAAAATTAACATTTAATTCATCAGCTTTTCAAAACTGCTAGAAATAGTTGCAAATACATAAAGCTCCTTTCTGGTACGTCCTATGTTCCCAGTTCTAGTATGTCCCAATTCCTAATTTTGTACCTTTTGCACTTTCATTCCTCTTTGTGTTGTCTTTTTAAGGAGTAGGAAGAGTAAAAGATTCAATATCTTTTAAAAGGTAAGTAAAAGAATCTTACAAACGCTAAAAGTTTTTAATAGATTTTATCAAAATATCTTATGCAAAAAAGGGGCAATCATGTATATGCTGCAAAGTATATGGCTTTAAACAGAAATTTATTGTTAATTTTGGAAAATATTTGATCAATAAATCAACAAAACACCTCAGACTTCCATTTAGAGGTAAAACCTTTCTGATTTCTACTCATCCAATACTATTCCTAAAATGCAACATGCATTCATTTTACAGTAGAATTGTCCAATTTGTGCTAGCATTAGCATTTAATTAGCATAAACTGTTAGCATTCACTTTGTATTACAACTGGTATGGATATGAACCATCATCCCACAAATAGTTTTCACTTCATGAATGGGGCCTGTTTCTTTGAAATGTCAGTGTTGTTGAACATGTTCTTATCTTTGTCTGGAATGCCATCCCCTTCCACTCTCTAATTGATGTATTACTATACTATTATTGTTCATCTTCATTTCTCTCCCTACTAGGCAAAGATATTTGCCTTTTCTATTTGCTTTCTTTGTATTTTACAAATCATTGTTATAGTACTTATTTCATGGTTGTAAATTTTTAATGGCACTTTAATACGTTGGGAGCTACATGAAGGCAGAGCACCTTCTTTCATTAACAATGGTCAACACCATTTATCAAGTGTGTGTCTGCTATGGTGACAAAAGAATTACTGGCAGAACTGAGTTACTCATTGTATGCTGCTGAGTAAATGGGTGGATTGGTTAAATGATAACTAGTGTTGGATAAACAATGTTTGCCCAAGGAACAGTTCGGAAATACGTTTGCTTTTGATAATTTTTTAGATGAACAAATATATTTCATGTACGGGGGAGGGGAGAAATGCCTATGCTTTTTGGAAAACTTAATTTTGAGAAGCATTTGATGAGTTAAAGTACTTGAATTTCTGTTTTAGAAATATCTACCAGAATCTTTAAATGTCCCATCGCATGGGCAGCTCATTTTGTAATGATGCTTTGAGGGACTGAATTCTCCCTTTAAAACTGAGAATCAGGGCTTCCCTGGTGGCGCAGTGGTTGAGAATCCGCCTGCTAATGCAGGGGACACGGGTTCGAGCCCTGGTCTGGGAAGATCCCACATGCCACGGAGTGGCTGGGCCCGTGAGCCACAACTACTGAGCCTGCGCGTCTGGAGCCTGTGCCCCGCAACGGGAGGGGCCGCGATAGTGAAAGGCCCGCGCACCGCAATGAAGAGCGGTCCCCGCACCGCGATGAAGAGTGGCCCCCACTTGCCATAACTAGAGAAAGCCCTCGCACGAACCGAAGACCCAACACAGCCAAAAATAAATAAATAAATAAATTTAAAAAAAAAAACAAAAAAAAAAAAACAACTGAGAATCAGTTTATATACTTAGGCATTTCAAGAGTTCAAGCATGAAGATATAAAGGAGTAAGTTTTATTAGATATTTGCAGTCATTCATGGGAATTTCAAGCAGATATTTTAATAAAGTAGAATTTCCATAAAAAATATGAAATGTGTGCAAATAAAAATGATTGATGAAGCTAAAATATATTTTAACACAAAGACTAAAATGTATATTCTAAGTAATTCCTATAAACAGGAGAACAGAACCAATTTGCAAAAATTAGTCTGTAATTCAGTCAGTATTTACACACTTTGCTAAAAATCATCATAACATACCTTACTTTCACTTCATAATATTTGCAAAGGGATGTGTTTTGTCTCGAACATGATTGAGCTATTTGATTTAAAACTATAATTACAAATTGCTTTATCAAGTTTATAATTCTCTGATGAGAAAAATGAATTATTTATTCAGCATTCCAATGACTTTACTGTTCACATATAAATTTTTTGGCAAAGTTTCAAGGAAAAATTCTCTAAAACTCAGAAACATATAAAATTGCAGTTAATAAATAAACTAAGACTGGAATATAAATATATCCGTCCAAACAGTAGAGATTTATTATAGAGATTATGGATATCTCTATTTTCATGAGTTTATTATTTTACCTAAGTGTTTATTTTTACATTTATCTTAATAAATAAATCATGTTTAAAAATCAAAAGGAGATATAGCCACATAGTAATCAAATGTAGTGATATACATTTTATTATTTCAACTGCTAATTTTCTTCATCATTGCAAATTTTAGGCATACTCAGTATTCTAGACATAGGAAGAAAAATAAAGAATTAAGATAATTACTACATCAAATAATGCCTATCCTTCTCAACCAAATGTAAGTTATTTGAGGTCAAGGATCTTTATTTTTCCACTTGGTGGTCTCAGTTCTGGGAACAATGCCTGGCATATGACAGGTAATTAATAAATGCTTTGTTGACTGACCAAATGACTGCCTTTTCATCAAGCGAGTTTCAAATGGAACAGCCAAGTAAAATATATAAATGATATTGTTAATGAAAGCAAATATGTTAATTTAAACGTTGTAATGAAGCTTGGTGGACTCCAAATCATTTCATTATTTGAACAAAATAATTAGCAAATAAAAAAGTCTATAGAAGGAGAGATAGCATGGTATTCTTTAATACAAATCTTGCCATTTATATAAGAATGCTTAAATCCCAAAGATTTGTAATATGGGTTTCATTAAATGCCCATAACATGTGTGAATCCCAAATAAATATTTGGAAATGACTCTGAAAAAATATTTTTATTTTTATATGCATTTATATTGATTATATTGTCCTTTCTATAATACTCCAAAGAGCTATTTTTTTCTTAGAGCACTAGTAAAAGTAAAAGATTGGAAAGAAGATTGGAAAAATAACTGAAGATTTCTATTCTAATAAAAATTCTGATTCAGCAAATGGGAGTCTACTTGCTTATTCAATTGTGCTCAATTACACATGTTTCAAAACAAACTCATCTGGTTTTTAAATATGTTATCTCTGAACTATTTTTAACCAGCCAATGATCATCTCCTTGTAATTATCCCCTTCTATAAATCTAACAAAGTAATTTCAGGTTTCTTTGCAATGTTGTCTATGAATTTTTTTAATGTTCTGATTAAGGCTTTTGATGTGATTTGCATTTTCCAGTTATGCTGATTCTATTTGAGTTCAGTTGTCCAGTAACATTTTTGGAAATAGCTAAACTTACATTCCATACTGAATGGGATTACTGTTGACAATCTAAATTTTATATTAAAAACTTCATTTACCATAGAGAATTACCTCACTATATTGTTAGCTAGAAGTTATGTATTCAGGGAGTTTTACAGTCAAATGTTTGGGTCAGTTATTTTGAGGAAAGTACATACACCTTTTTAAAACAGTAGAAACGATATTTCATGAGTAAATTAATAACTTTATGACTAGAACTTGCATTCATTGATCCCCTCTGTTTTGACTCTGGGGCTCTACTTTTTCTAACATTATTGAGTATAAGGATGAATAAAAATGGTTACTTTTCCAATAGAAGAAACTATGCATTAACAACTTTTCCAATAAAGAAACTACATATTAACAACTGTCTACAATAAATGTGTTCTGCTATGGTGCATTGAAAATGAGAGAGATTAATGTAGCCTCTGTTAGAGATAGTGTGAGGAAAATGCTCAGTGAGGAGGTATGATGGCATTTTACACTTAGATTTCAGAGATAAGTACATGTACCATTTGTTTTCAAATATTTCATAAAGCAGACATAACTTAGCACTTGGCCATAAAGCTCTGTCCAGAGAAATGTTTCTATCCATAACATTAACTTTCAATGCATTACAGAAAATTTCATGCATTGAATATAAGAGACTTGGAGGTGACTGCCCAGTCATGAGCATATTGCCTTCTAGCAGTCAAGAGTTAGGAGAGTAATGGCTAGTGCATACTATAAGGATGTGAAGGTCAAGTGGAGAGGGAAGTAAAAACTGTTGCTACAGTTTTTACTTTGCCTGCTTTAATGATGCTTTCGGTCCAAATTGACCTTCAAATTATCCATCATTTAAAAAGAAAAGTTATCTAGGGACTTCCCTGGTGGCCCAGTGGTTAAGACTTCATGCTTCCACTGCAGGGGGCACGGGTTTGAGCCCTGGTCGGGGAACTAAGATTCCCACAAGCTGTGCAGTGCAGACAAAAAAAAAAAAAAGAATCATCCAAATAGTAACAAAAAATATCCCCCCAACACTGAAAAGTCATGATTCAAAAGATCTATTAATATCCCAGATATCACTAGACATGTACATTTTGAGGAATAAGTCACAGGTCATGGAACCACAATAGGTGAGTAGTGATTTGGCATCAGGGAGATGTCAACTGTTGATAGTATTCTATGTTCCAGTCTTTTATACACTAAACTCAGTAACTAGTGCTGTCTCCCCTGTTCATAAAAATTCATAGTGCATAGAGTTCTCAGACATGTTGAAAAATATGGGCGAGAAGTAGAGAATTTTAATGGGGTGTGTATATATTGATAGAGCTACTTCTGAAGCCATTTGTTGATGCTGGCAGGATGCTAAAGTAAGAGCAGACTGAAAGTGTTTAATTTATTGTTTCTACTTCTTGGACTCTGAAAAAGGAGATCTTGGATAAAGGTTTTAAATGCATTTAATTGCTTTTGCAAAGAAGATTTATCATGTTGATAGCCATAAATATTTATGAGTTATAAGAATAGAAAATAACAGGAATAGAAGCCTTCATCAGAAGAACAATACATTAAAACCAATTTGGGAACTTTAAATTCCAGCCTTGTTTGAGTAACTTTTACCTTCCTAATCTCCTACTGAAAGTAACTATCAAAGCTGGATAAAGAACACAAAAACAACTGTTTAAATATAACACCATATAATCAAGGCAAGCTGACTTTAGTGATAGCACAGAGAAAAGTAAAATTTACTATGGTGAGTTTTCTATATTATCCTTTCTGACTTTTCCTTTAGGTAAATTGCCTTTTGTTGTTTTTAACGCACATATAAAACATGTAAATCATCTTTTAAATTCACTCATAAAAGGCAAATGGCAGTATGGGCATATGAAATTTTGTTGGGACTAGGAGCCATAGGCTGGTGTTCTGGAGTTCCAAGGTCACCAGGATTTGTTCAGTAAAACTCTGAACTGCAGAATAAGGCCAACATACTAAAACTGACAGAAGTAAAAATGGAAAACAGGAATAGTCCTATATTTCGGAACTTTAGCCAGTAATTTGAAATGTCTCCATAAAAAGTCCAAACACAGATGGTTTAACCAGCTACACTGACAAACATTTAAGAAAAAAATAACACCAGTCTTATGCAAATGCCCTAGAAAACAAATAAATAAAATAGAAAGGATCTCACCACTTCCTTTATGAGGTAAGCATAATCATAACTAAAACTTGACAAAAACATCACAAAAAAGGAAAATTATACCTTGGCCTTTCACTTGAATAAAGATGCACAAATGACTAAAGAAAATATTAGTAAATTAAATTAAGACATAAAAAGGATAATATCTCAAGACTAAGTTTGGTTATTCCAGATATTCATTTTTAACTTAATGCTTAAAAATCAACACATTTCAACACACTTACAGAATAATGGAGAAATTTTTTGCGATTCTATCAATAGATGTGAAAGTAACATCTGGCAAAACTCATCTTTTATTTACAATTAAATCTCCCACAATACTAGGAATAAAATGGAATTTTTTCAATCTGATAAATTATAAGACAGTTCAGCAAAATATCATCAATCATTTAAAACAGCAAACTTTCCCTGTGAGAACAATGAGACAAACATGTTCACTACCACCATTTCTATTCAACAATGGTCTGAAAGTCTGTGACAGTACAGTTAGTGCAGTTAGGCCAGCAAATGAAGTAAAATTTAAGTATTGAAATTGAATAAATTAAAGTTTCCACATTTATTGAAAATTTCCAAAGGAAATTAGAGATAATGTATAAGAATTTAAAATAAATTTACCGATCATTAGAATAAAAATTAATTGTATTTCCATAAATTAGCACCAAATTTCTAGAAAATGAATTAAACTATTGACCGCGGCATCAGAAGTGTAACTAATCTGACAATAGACGTAAATATCTTTACACAGATCTAATATGATGTTATTTACATGGAAAACTATAAAACACCATTAAAAGAATTTAAAGATAGAAATAAAAGATGAATATACTATGTTCCTGGACTGAAAATTCTATTTGACAAAGCTTTCTCAAGTGATCTATTGATTTGAAGAAAATCCTATCAAAATCATAGCATATTTTTTGAAATTGGCTAGAATTTATATAAAAATGAAAATGGTTAAGAAAAGCCAAAATAATTTGAGGGAAAGCTAAAGACTTAAGACACTAGATACGAAGACTTTTTGTAAAGCTTCAGTGATTAAAGCAGTATGATATTCAGTGTAGGAATAAATGTGCATGTGTAAAAGAATGGAGAAAACCTAATATATATATATATATGATCACTCATTTACAATAAAGTGACTGCTGTAATGCCACTGCTATGGCTTGGGGCAGGAATGCTATTTTCAATAAATGAGACTTTTACGTTAAACTCGATACACTCTTTGTATATCAAATTAATATCATCACATCAAGTCAAAAATTAATATCCACATACAGACTATATATAGAAGACAGACATAGAACAAATCAGTTCAGAATATTTAAAAGTGGCAGTGGAGTTGGGGTTGGGAAGACTGTAACAGTTAAATGCAAACCAAAAGATGCTTCATAACAGATACTAAATGAAAGGTAGAGCAAGATATTAACTTAGCCAAAGATGATGCTGTATTTTCACTTTCAGTATAAACACAATGATAATGATAAAATCAAGTATAAAATAGTACTATATCAGATAAAATGCAGATTGTTAGACGGTTAAGAAGAAATAGAATCTCATTGATAATGAGCACATTTTAACACACCTCTCTTATAACTTGATGGGTCCAGTTCTCAAATATAAACATAATAATACATCTGTGATAATAAATACTCATCAAAGATTGTGTGGAGCTGTTTCTAAAGCAAAAATAAAATATTTATTTAAAAAAGATCAGCTAATATAACACAGTGGTAACTTTAAGAAATTCCGGAATTACTGGCTAAATTCTCAGACTGTGATAGAACATACCACTATGCATTAATAACAAAGACTAGAAATAAACATCTTATCACCACTTATGACTTTTTTCACTTCCTATAACTACGAAGGTGCTACAACAAGGATTATGAATAAACTAGTTTCGACATTTAAGCCCTGTGGAAAAGACAAGGACACAGGGACACATTTCATTACACAAACAAAGCACAGTGGATGCTTTGGGAGCCCATACAATGACCCTCTGTCCCTATTTGAAGAAATAATATGATGAAAAGCACAGAGATTTTGAAACATAAAACTTAGAAACCTTGAAAGAATCTAATCAGTATAAGCTCATTGTGTGTATGTGTGTGTGTGTGTGTATGTGTCTCAGGTATCATCATCATTCATCTTACTAAAAATAATATAGTTTGCTTGCTGAATAATTTTCTCAGTTGGCCACTGTCCTTGAGGGTCAAGCAAGAAAAGTTCCCCCCTGTCTTTGCTAGAGGTCAGCTTTATAGTCAATTTTGTAGACTGATGTGATGTGATGAATGTGATAACACTTCCATCACTGCTTATTATGTCTTGTATTTTTGTTCATGTTGAACTATTATCATTTCCTCTGTCCCTTTCCCTCACACCTGTCCTGTTACTCTGAGATATATAAGGTCCAATGTGTCTGATAATCATTTCTGTCAAAAATCCACTTTACTTTTAAAAGGGTTTCGCATCTCAATTTTCTTCCAATAGTCATTTTTTAAAAAAATCTTTTCACATGCAAAGGTATAATGAATGGGTTGTTAAAATATAGTTCCTGAATTCCATATGCTGAATAAAACTTTTTAAAATCTTTTCTTAAAAGTGCTAAGTATGTACTTGAAACATGTATATTTGAGATACTAATAAGAATTAAACTAAAGAAACAGTTTATCAAAATTAACTGTATAAGAATAATTTGGTTTTCACAAACACATGGAAACTAAACAACATACGACTGAAAAACCAAAAGGTCAAGGAAGAAATCAAGGAAGAAATCAGAAAATACCTTAAGACAAATGAAAATAAAAACACAATTTTTCAAAATCTATGGGACCCAACAAAAGCAGTTCTAAGAGGGAGGTTTATAGGTGTACCTTAAGAAACAAGAAAAATCTTAAATAAACAACCTAACCTACCATCTAAAGGAATTAGAAAAAGTAGAACAAACCAAGCCTAAAGTCAGCAGAAGGAAGGAGATAATATAAATGAGGGAGAAAATAAGTGAAACAGAGACAAAAAAATAGAAAAGACCAATGAAACCAAGAGATGGGTTTTTGAAACGATAAACAAAATTGATAAGCCTTTAGTGAGGCTCATCAAGAAAAAAAAGAGAGGTGAACCCAAATACACCAGATAAGAAATAAAAGAGGAGAAATAACAATTGATATCACAGAGATACAAAATGTCATAAGAGAATATTAGAAGTTATATGCCAGCAAATTAGATAATCTAGAAGAAATGGATAAATTTCTAAAAACATACAATTTTCCAAGACTGAATCAGGAAGAAATAGAAAGTCAGAACAGATTACTAGTAGTGAAATTGAAATTGTAAAACAAAAAAACAAAAAAACTCCCAGTAAACAAAAGTCCTGAACTGGACAGCTTCACAGGGGAATTCTACCAAACATATAAAGAAGAGCTAACACCTATCCTTCTCAAAATATTCCAAAAAATTAAAGCAAGGGAACACTCCCAAACTCATTCTATGAGGCCACCATTACTCTGAATAAAAAAACAGGCAAAGACACTACAAAAAAATGAAAATTACAGGCCAACATCTCTGTTGAATATAGATGTAAAAATCCTAAACATAATATTAGCACACCAAATTCAAAAATACATAAAAACGATCATACTCCATGATCAAGTGGGATTTATTCCAGGGGTGCAAGGATGGTTCAATATCCGTAAGTAAATCAACGTGATACACCACATTAACAGAAGGAAGGATAAAAATCACATGATCGTCTCAACAGATGGAGAGAAAGCTTTTGATAAAATTCAACAATGATTCATGATAAAAACTCTCATTAAAGTGGATACAGAGTGAACATATCTCAACATGATAAAGGCTATTTATGTCAAACCCACAGCTAACATAATACACAATGATGAAAAGCTGAAAACTTTTCCTCTAAAATCAGGAGCAAGATAAGGATGCTCACTCTCACAACTTCTACTTAACATAGTATTGGAAGTCTTACACACAGACAAGAAAAAGAAATTAGAGGGCATCTAAATTGGAAGAGTAGAAGTAAAACTGTCACTATTTGCCAGTGACATGATACTATACCTAGAAGAGCCTAACATCTTCACCAACAAACTATTAGGGCCAATAAATGAATTCAGTAAAGCTGCAGGATACAAGATTAATATATACAAATCTGAAAAAAAAATATATATATATATACAAATCTGTTGCTTTTCTATACACTAATAATATATTATCAGAAAGAGAAATTAAGGAAACAATCCCATTGACGATCATATCAAAATAATAAATTACTTAGCAATAAACTTAACCAAAGAAGTGAAAAATCTACACTGTGAAAACTATAAAACTTTGAGGTAGCAATCTGAAAATGATACAAAGAAATGGAAAGATATCCTGTGTCCATGGACTGGAAGAAATAATATTGTCAAAATGTCCCTACTACCCAAAGCAATCTACAGATTTAATGCAATCCCCATCCAAATATCCTTGCCATTTTTTCACAGAATTAGAACATATAATCCTAAAATTTATATGGAAGAACAAAAGACCCTGAATAGCCAAAGCCATCTTGAGAAAAAAGAACAAAGTGGGAGGTATCACAATCCCAGACTTCAGACTATATTACAAAGCTAGTGATCAAAAAAGAATGGTGTTTTCACAAAAACAGGCACATAGATCAGTGAAACAGAATAGAGAGCCCAGAAATAAACCCAGGTATATATGGTCAGTTAATCTATGACAAAAGAGGCAAAAATATACAATGGAGAAAAGACAGTCTCTTCAATGAACAGTGCTGGGAAAACTGGACAGCTACATGTAAAAGAATAAAATTAAAACATTTTCTCACACCATATACAATAATAAACTAAAAATAGATTAAAGAACTAAACATAAGACTGGAAACCATAAATCTTCTAAAAGAAAACAGTCAGAACATGCTTTGACAATAAGTTGTAGCGATATTTTTTTGTCTCAGTCTTCTCAGGGAAAGGAAACAAAAACCAAAATAAACAAATAGAACTTAATTAAACTTAAAAGCTTTTGAATGGCAAGGGAAACCATCAACAAAATGAAAGGCCGATCTCCTGAATAGGAGATAGTACTTGCAAATGATATGTCTGATAAGGGGCTAATATCCAATATATATAAAGAGCTCATACAATTCAGTATCAAAAACAAAAACAAAAAAACCTGATTAAAAAAAATGGGCAGAAGTCCTGAAGAGACATTTTTCCAAAGAAGACACACAGATGGCCAACAGGCACGTGAAAAGATGCTCAACATCATTAACCATCAGGGAAATGCAAATCAAAACCACAATGAAATATCACTTCACACCTGTCAGAATGGCTATGGTCAAAAAGACAACAAATAACAAATGTTGGTGAGGATGTGGCGAAAAGGAAACCCTACTACACTGTTGGTGGGAATGAAAAGGTACAGTCTTATGGAAAACAGTATGAAGGTTCCTCAAAAAATGAATAATAGAAATACCATATGACCCAGCAATTCCACTCCTTAGTACATATCAAAAGAAAATTAAAACTCTAGTTTGAAAAGATATATGCACCCTGATGTTCATAGCTGCCTTATTTACCATAGCCATGATAGGGAAGCAACCTAAGTGTCCATCAATAGATGAATGGATAAAGAAGATGTGGTATATACATACAATGGAATATTACTCAGCCATAATCTTGCTATCTACAACAACATGGATGGAACTGAAGGGTTTTATGCTTAGTGAAATGTCAGACAGAGAATGACAAATACTGTATGCTATCACTTATATGTGGAATCTAAAAAATAAAACAAATGAAT
Source organism: Balaenoptera musculus (assembly GCF_009873245.2). Taxonomy (NCBI): domain Eukaryota; kingdom Metazoa; phylum Chordata; class Mammalia; order Artiodactyla; family Balaenopteridae; genus Balaenoptera; species Balaenoptera musculus. Next base: position 54,079,500 of record NC_045802.1, read on the forward strand.
AAATATAACAAAACAGTAGCACACTCACAGATGTAGTGAATAAACTAGTGGTTACCAGTGGGAAGAGAGATGAGGGCAGGGGCAAGTTAGTGGTAGGAGATTAAGAGGTACAAGCTACTATGTATAAAATAAATAATATGGTACTGGCACAAAAACAGAAATATACATCAACAGAACAGGACAGAGAGCCCAGAGATAAACCCATGCACCTATGGTCATCTAATCTATGACAAAGGAGGCAAGAATATACAATGAAGAAAAGACAGCCTCTTCAATAAGTGGTGCTGGGACAACTGGACAGCTACATGTAAATGAATGAAATTAGGACACTCCCTAACACCATACACAAAAATAAACTCAAATGGATTAAAGAACTAAATGTAAGACCAGACACTATAAAACTCTTAGAGGAAAACATAGGAAGAACACTCTTTGACATAAATGGCAGCAAGATCTTTTTTGACCCACCTCCTAGAGTAATGAAAATAAAAACAAAAATAAACAAATAGGACCTAATTAAACTTAAAAGCTTTCGCACAGCAAAGGAAACCATAAACAAGATGAAAAGACAACACTCAGAATGGGAGAAAATATTTGCAAATGAAGCAACTGACAAAGGACTGATCTCCAAAATATACAAACAGCTCATGCAGCTCACTATCAAAAAAAAACAAACAACCCAATAAAAAAAAATGGGCAGAAGACCTAACTGGACATTTCTCCAAAGAAGACATACAGATTGCCAACAAACACATGAAAAGATGCTCAACATCACTAATTATTAGAAAAATGCAAATCAAAACTACAGTGAGGTATCACACCAGTTAGAATGGACATCATCAGAAAATCTACAAACAGTAAATGCTGGCGAGGGTGTGGAGAAAAGGGAAGAACCCTCTTACACTGTTGGTGGGAATGTAAACTGATACAGCCACTACGGAGAACATTATGGAGGTTCCTTAAAAAACTAAAAATAGAACTACCATATGACCCAGCAATCCCACTCCTGGGCATATGCCCAGAGAAAACCATAATTCAAAATATACATGCACCCCAATGTTCATTGCAGCAGTATTTACAATAGCCAGGGCATGGAAGCAACCTAAATGTTCATCAGCAGAGGAATGGATAAAGAAGATGTGGTACATATATACAATGGAATATTACTCAGCCATAAAGGAACAAAACTGTGTCATTTGCAGAGACGCGGATGGACCTAGAGACTCATACAGAGTGAGGTAAGTCAGGAAGAGAAAAACAAATACCATATATTAACGCATATTTGTGGAATCTAGAAAAATGGTACAGATGAACTGGTTTGCAAGGCAGAAATAGAGACACAGATGTAGAGAACAAATGTATGGACACCAATGGGGGAAAGGGGAGGTGGGATGAATTGGGAGATTGGTATTAACACATATACACTAATATGTATAAAACAGATAAATAATGAGAACCTGCTGTATAGCACAGGGAACTCTGCTTCACTTCACTGTACAGTAGAAACTAACACAACACTGTAAAACAACTATACCCCAATACAAAAAAAATAAAAAACAAACAAGCAAAAAAAGAAAATTATAGCATTAAAGGATATTAGTTCCAAAGTGATTGATAATAATTAAGTCCTTTCTTATGTATTTTCTCTTTAATGTCAATGTATATGCTAATATTTTTGGATTTATTAAACATTTATTTTAGGGCTTCTATAAAATATTTCAAGTAAATAAATATTCATGATCATATTCTAAAAAGTGTTATCTATTTGTATCTATTTTAAGAAATTCATGTATTTTAGTATTGCCCACATATATCCATTTATTTTAAGACAAAAACAGTAACATTTTCTGATTTGCAGTAGTTTTTGAAAAATAGCCTCTTCTCCCAAATGTGAATTTCTGGATGCGGCTGGAAAAGCAATGACAATAAAGAAAGTTCCTGATTCTCTCATTTGCATTCAATATCTTGAAAAGGAATAAATTAATTATTTGGAAGATAAACCCAACTTAAGCAATTCATCTCACACCTCATGTTGCTTACACCCAAGCTGCTTCCAGTTGCTTTTATTATGTTTTACCCCTGCAAGTACCATTGGTTTTGCCTATTTTCCTCTATTATATTGACCTTTAAATGAATGTGAACCCACTCTGAGTATTTCTTTTCATAAACATATAATTTTTAACCATTGTGTTAGTTCTTTTTGATCTCACTCAGTTTATGCTTGGTATTTATAACAATGTAACTGGCAACACATCTACAGAATTGTGAACCAAATAGAGGTACTGGTAGCTGGAGAGAGGATATTAGAGGAAAGAATTTTTTCCCCCATCTGTATCAATACTGGCTTTTTTTTCTTCAATCTACAGTGAGAGAGCCTCTTAATATGGTGAGACTCAATGAAAGTAAGAAAACAGAAAATAATTTTTATTAAAACACATACATTACAGGATTTGATATCATCTTCTTAAAGAAAAAACATGTTTCTTTATAATCATAATAATGAAGCAAATCACTGCCCTTTCTTCCCTTTATAAGTTATTCACTCACTTTAATAGGCTACAACTTAGCATTCAAAATTTTATCATTTATCTAAGAAGCAAATGTGGTCTAGAGTAAAAGTTAATTTCTAAGTTATGCTTTCTTAGCTCTGCGAACGTAAACATGAGGAATCATTAAATTCACAGTTCAGCTTTTATTCTTTGGCCTTTTAATTCTCACATTTCCTTTCTGCCTTAGAGGATCAAAGAGGATGCCTTCAGTAAATGTGCCATGTTATAATCCTTTAGATTTAAACTACAGGTTCCCTACCCCTGTTGTTAAAGTATCTGCCTCTGTAGTGAGCTGTGCTCCTTTGGATAAAACTTGAAGAATATTTCTATTAGCCCTTTCCTGAATGCATTTATAAATTCTTTTTAAACACTTCTACAAAACAGAAAAATAATAACAGGTCTTTAACATTTCTCAAAAGAAAAGACTGTTTTGATTATATAAAAATAATATATTCAAGCAAGGCTAAAGAGGTTAATCACTTCAAAAGTCTAATTTAAGATGCAATTATCGATCACCCAGCCTGCTTCATGGGGACCATGAGAATTCTAAATTGGAGTGGGTTTAAGTTATAGCTAATGTTTCCTATTTAATTTACTTATTTCACAGCATAAGTTTTGTATACCTAATGTGACTGTGTATCATTCTATCATCTGAATAAAATGCTCCCTTTCTATAGAGTTCCATGAAAAAAACTGTATAGCAGAATTCCTTATAAAAGAAGAAAATAAATGTTTCATTATTTCTGAAAACAAATGCAACCTTTAGATATTTACTTTTAAAAAGAAATGCCAAAAAATTATTTTAAAATTTTAAGACTTTTTAACTACAGACCGCTAAAATAATCATTCTTTCTAACAGAACATACATGAAATTGGGTATTTTCATAATTAATATGGTGGAAAAACAATTGCTTTCTTACACATAGGATATCTGATTTTGTGTAACAGCAGGCAAGGTTCTGCATAACTTCTTAGTTATCTGGTGGTCAGAACATTCCATCTTGGACCAGGAGTTTGCTACTGTACAGAGAATAGTTATCAAGTTTTAGAAAGTGACCTCTTCTGAATGAGACAAATCTTCCCAAATCTATCCCAGATGTTACTACTGCTACTACAAAATTTCTCAGACACTAATCTTGCATCCCCCATTGTTTATGCCTTATCCTAGTTAAATAATGTCCATCTTAGGTACAGAGAATTCTCTTACCCTTTTTATGCTACTTACACAGCAAAGGAGCATAGCATAAACACATGCAAAATACAGCAGTAAAATATTCCTCTAATTTTCTAAATATTAAAATCAATCATTCAGACTTTTAAATGAAATAAAATATTTATTATTCATTAAATATATATTTAATATATATATTGAATAGTGAAGTAAAATAAAATGATCTAAAGGCTCTTTATGAATTTATAGTAAAAACTTAATAAAAAATACATATCAGATAAAAAATCTTTCTGAACTTATTAATATAAACTTGAATATTTCATTCCTGACTGCATGTAAAGATGAAAACCTAACCTGAGTCATGAATTACTAAGGTGGGTATCCCACAGTACTTTCTACAAGGTATACTTATAATGTAAATAGTCCATCTGCTATATTTTAAGTAAAACTATTTAAAAATGCTACACTTGAGCTCTGTTATTGAAGCCTTATGGGATGTATATCTTCCCTCATGAACATCATTTAGTCATTTATCCAATTTTCTCTTCATACTTAACTGGATACCTCAAATTTATGCGAATTAGATTTAAATATGTACCTAGAGCTTCAGGAAATTTAATCATTTTAAAATGCCACATTTTCAAGGAACAATTTATAATTTTCTCAAGATACTTATAATCAATTCTAATAAGTAATTTCAACCAGTGAATCAGACTAAATTAAATACCTTACTTGTGGGGATGGCTTAAGCAATAAGATTTGTTGTAACATTAATATTTGAAAATTTGGCTCTTTGTAGGAGTTGATCAGTAATTTCTATGAAGATGATTCATTTGCAGCTTTGTGCAGATATTATTCAAAAAAGTAACAAATCTCAGGTAATATAAACCCAGACTCATCTGGTTAATGAATCACAAAGATGACTCATGGCAAACATTTATCAGAAAGTCAAGGATGATCAGAAGATGATGATTACAGTACAGACCTTATCTTTAAAACATAACACATCAAATAGCCAATTATGAAGATACTGTCACACTACTATATATAAAATAGATAAACAACAAGGACCTACTATACAGTATAGGAACTATATTCAGTATCTTGTAAAAACCTATAATGGAAAAGAATCTGAAAAAGAATATATATATACGTGTGTGTATATATATATATATGTATGTATAACAATCACTTTGTGTTACTTTCAGGTGTACAGCAACACTGCAAATCAACTATACTTCAATTTTTAAAAATGAAAAAAGAATCCAATAGAAAAAATATTTTAGAAGTGAGACATTCTGATTTCTGATATTCCCAGTGTGCACTTGGAAATAAAAGAATGGCCATTTCACAACTTCCCCACTTGGGATCTCGGAAATACACGGCTTTATCCCAGAGTGTCACTTGACAGATGGCTGGGCATTCATCCATTAAGGGCCTGTCAGTTCTGGTTTTCCATGTTTTCTTTTTTCGTTTTTCAAGTTAGAGAACTGGCAACCAAGGCCAACAATGGCTTGGACTTGAGTTAAACACGGTGATTGACGTGCAGTCACCTCTTGGAAATTACTGCAGAAGGTCAACAAACCAGAATCCAAGAAGCAATTCAAGCTTGAGATCAAATATATCAGTCAGACAACTGTCAGGTGATGAACTCATGGGAAGACTGTCACGGATCTGTGAGTTGTCAGGTCTCCCATGAGTGACACCAGGAATGAGCCCAAGCTGTCAACAGAGATGGTAGGTAGACTCAAGGGTCAGGGTGCCAGCATGCTAGAAGTGGCATTAGTCATGTTCTGGTCAAGTTGCTGTCAAGTAATTTAGAGGCATCCGATGCCCTTTGGAAGACCTAGCAAAAAAAAAATCCCTAGGTCACCAAGAAATAATTCTGTAAATTCAGGTGATGGTTAGAATGGATACAAAATTTTAGATAATAGAAAATATAAAAGGATGCTTTTTACCTTTAAAAATGCCAACATTCAGTTGAATCAACTGATTAAAAAAAGAGGAAATATCTTTAGAACTTTTATAAATTTAAAATGAATGAAAGTTCTATACCATGGAAAATCCAGCTTGCAGCCCGGCTCCTTCATTCAGACACACTTACAATTGCTGTGAGGCCTTCAACAACCAGTGAACTAAAATCTATGACAGTAAGCAGTCAGCTTTCACACTGACATTTTGAAAAATCTAAAGGAGATTTTAAAGTCCCAGAAAAGTGTTTAAACATTAAACTTACAGAAATTAGGTTATAACATCACCACAAAATACCTGTTTTTGATGTTATTTTTATTAATGTGAATCTAACAGAACTTGTGCTCATTAAGTTCCTTGGACATTCCCTGTTTTTACTATTTCTACAACCAAAGATGAATCAAACTAAATTAAACTCTTCCTGGTTTTTATGGTCACTTGTTTCCCCAAAGGAGACTTCGCCTCCTCACATATTCGATTCACAAAAAATAAAGCTGAACAAAGGGTGAAAGACCAGATATTCACGGCATTTCAATTGCTCCTGGCATTCAGGGACAGCTAAGTAACTATCCACACATCAGACTCCCCCATACTTCTTGTCTAGAGTCACTTAAAAAGCAAGTGGAAATATAATAGGAACAAAAATGAAATCTGATCAACACAATCTGAAATTATCATCATTCATAAGCAATTAATTCTGTAATTAAATTGCCATACCACCGAAAACATTATAATCTAATTGATTTATCCCAACTTAGAATATTGACAAAACGATTAAAAATTCTTTTAAAAAAAACTCGCATGCTATATTAAAAAGACTTCAATGCTCTTCTTAGTCATACTATGTGGACAAACCTATAAAGACAATTAGCAATGAAATAACCCCTCTTCCTAAGCCTTGTATTTTTATTTATTTATTCATCAATTCAATAAATATTCTTTGAATAACTAACTTATGTCAGGGGACACAGTAGTGAATAAAAACAGACTAAATCATCACAGACTTTATAAAGTTTATATTCTACTGGGAAGGAGACAGACAGCAATAAACATTATATCATATGCAGAAGTAAAATACAGCATCTAAGGTGGTGATCAATGCTCAGGGAAAGGTAAAGCAGATAGAAGAGAATCCAGAATGCCGAGGGAGAGGGCTGCAATCTGAAATAAGACTTCAGTGAGAATGTGCTATTTGAGCCTACAAAAGGTAAGGGAGTGAGCCTGGCAGATATATCGGAGAAGAGCATTCTAGACAAAAGCAACAAGTGCAAAGCCCATAGGCAAGATTGCAATAGGCGAATACAAGGAAGAGTAAATTGGTCAGGGTGGAAAGGCAAAGGAAGCAAAGGAAGAAGATGATGGCAGGTTAGTGGGAGAGAAGCAAATCATACAGGATACATTTTGACTTTTGTTCTGAGTGATATGGGAAGTCATTTGACCTTTTTAGCTGTAGGGAGTCTGAATATATTGATATATATTTTAATAAAGTATATTCATATTTAAGAGACTAATTCCATTTTAGTTTCTAAAAAGTTATCTTAGTAACAATGCTCGCACACACAAAAAAGGTTTCCCCAGACCTACCCCTCTTAAAAAATGTAACACAATTTTCACTTAAAATTTTTATAATAGTTTAATAGTTTACACTAATATGTCTGTGTAACCGTATTAGAATAACACTCTTTATTAAAAAATTAAAGTTGTATAATTTATTTATATTTCTAATTAGCTTCTATAAAAATGAAGCTATTTCAGGTATATATGAAATAGACTAGAAGATAAGCTACACAAAGATTTTTCTCGAACTGCATTTATCTTAGAAATAAAACATTCTGACAGTCTTTAAAGCTCTCTTCAGCCATCTTTAGAGTGAGTGCTGAATTCCTCAGGTTCTTTTCTTTAAAAAGGCTATATATACTATTTAAATACTTCCATAAGAATCACCTGTGATCACAAGGCTCACTTTCTCAGAAAATAAATGATATTGATAATATAGTTTAAATTTAGTCTCTGCTAGAGCATGTATAATAAAATATTAAATATGTCATCTGCTTTTTACTTAGGAACAATATATTTAAGAAATGTATTTTTTAAAATAATTTTGTGCTTTACTGGATGTGAAATTTAACACTGATATGTTAAAATGACTTTCTGTTAAAAAATAAGCAGTAACTGCATCTTTACAAACTGTCTAGATTTCGTTTAATTAAAGGATTCCAGTGTGAAAAGCAAATAAGTTTACAAATATATATAACATATCAAAACTATAAAGGCTATGAGCTAATAATCATATTCAAAAAATTATGAACAGTCTTTCTTTAAGACATGAAAGTTTATAATTTATAGAAATCTAAAACGCCGCCAGAGTCCTCTGGAGTCCCCTATCAGAGACTATGAGACACAAATGTTACCAGATCCTTGTGCAGATCTGGCTACCTATACATAATAGCAGGAAAATCATGAAGGCGCAGATTTATATACCTCAATGTTGAAATATCCTTACACAAAAGGAGTGCCAATAAATTTCTTCCATTTGTCAATTGGGCATAAGAATGTTTTCAGTCTCCTTGAGAATGCCAAATGCTTCTACCCAACATTACTGCTGCTGAGACAGCAAGGAGGTGCTCCAGCAAGACAAGAACTACATTCATCTGTCTTGAGAAGCTGAGACCTGAGGAAGGGAATATGTGACTTTTCATGGCAGGTAAGCCAATCTTTGGGGACAAACTCTAACTATAAATCAGTGAAGGGTTGTCAATAAAATACTGAAATGCAAGTCAAATTTAACTCCTAAAAACTTATTCTTCCGTTTGTTTTTCTTTCAGTGAACTAAAATTTACCTAGTTAATATTCTATTTTAATCATCTAATTATCTTTAGATGTTAATTTTCCTCATTACAAATGCCAAACTTGAGACAATAAAGTTAAAAGCCAAATCGGTATTTTAAAAAAATTAAAGTTCAAAGTAACTCAGTCATAAACTAATATTCTCATAATTTTAATGCTATTGCTTCCTATCTAAAAGCATTCTAAAAGACTGCTTACAAGAAATACTCTTGCATATACCTTAATGCCTCCCTCTATTATCGAATCCAATATGACTGCAGCATTACTAACGCACTTTGATAGGAAAAAAAAAAAAGCAAAAGCAAAAAAACCTCTTCTAAATTTTATCTCCTGTGATTTTGTAGGTGATTGACATTCACTATCCACTTCTGAGTTACCCTGATAATAACTAGTGCAGCAAAATGGCATGCAGAAAGGCTATTCCTATCTAAATTTCTCTTTAATCTCTAGAACTATAATCTCTGTGACTGCCTACCCAGTTCTACCCAGGAACTGCACTGACTCAGCAACAACCGGCCATATTAATGTTCTTTCCTATATTTGAAAGTTATCATTGCTGTGGAACACAATACTGAAGGTTTTGCCTGATTTAACACTAAATAAAGGTTGCTAATTCACTTGAAGAAAGAGAGTATACTAGGCATTAACAAAAAAAAATCACATTTTCCTAATAGCATGAGAGTTTGGATACACGGATCAAAATAGGAGAGAGGAAACTGGAGAAAACATGCAATTAATCAACTTGTCGATTTCACAATGAAGTTTTTATTGTGGCCAGCATGAGGGCCTTTCAAGTACAAATTGAAAGCCTGACTTAAGTAACCACATAAAATCAAATAAATTTTGATTACAGTCTAGCTGCTCATGAAGGATAGTAGGTTTTAATAAGTTAAAATATTTGTACCTTAATTGCCCAGGAAAAGTGTATTGAAATCAGCATAAGCAAATCGTAGATAGTTTAAATTCTTAATGCTAAATAAAGCTGTCCACTCCAAGCCTGGCTCACAGATTTACATACTGATGCCAGAAAAACAAAGGAATTAATAATGTTCCTCATGTTGGTTAATGTTGTGTTTGCTGATTTTAATTGTAAAGTGTCACCCTACAATATTAAGTACTCCTGGGGGCAGTAAAACAAACCTGAACAAAGCAAGATGTACTTCAGATACAATGTTAAATTAGAGACCCTTAAGAGGATACTGTTTATATCATGAATATCCAGCAGTAAATTAAAAGTCATTGACTTTATAGTAATTAAGCCTTTGAGTAGTGACTAATGGCCAGTATGAAGTGGTATCTGTCTTTTTCAGTACAAATTAAGATTCCCAAGATGTTTGGTGAAGGATTTGATGTGGGAGGTGAAGAAAAGAAAAATAAATGTCAAGGATAATTTACTAGATTCTGATGTAAGAGAATAAATGTATTTTCTACCAAATGAGACAGAAATAATGGGAATATAAGCTGTTTGGGAGCAAGCAATATGAGTTCACCTTTAGAGATAATGAGTTTCAGGTGCCTTTCATGTATCCAAGTACGGGTGTCCAGAGCACATTAGGCATTTGTTTCTTAAGCAGCATGGAGAATTCTCAGCTGGAAATTTATTTCTAGGAGTCTTCCATATATAGATGGAAGTTAAAATCTGAAGTAGATTACATCGTTTTAATATAGTAGAGAGAATAAGACCAAAGCTGAAGGTAGAATCTCAAGGTAAATTAACATCTTAGGGGTTAGACAAAGGATGAAAAGAGCTTTTGGTTCCCAAGTTAACCAGATGATATAAATTTGCAATATCTGGATATTAACAATGTCAATTACAATATTAACAATACATTATTATATCAACAATAACAATTAACAATAAAAACTGTCCCTGGAAAAGGGTATGCAACCAATTAGATATTAGAGGTGAATTTATAAGCAATGTCAGGATTCCATCAGCACTGTTCGCTGATTAAAATATAGTATGACTTGAATTATTAAAGATGGATCACAAACAAGAATGGTACTTACCCCACCCTGAGAAACTTGCATCAATGAACAAGGCCCAAGGATGCCAGGAATGGGCTGGAGAGTCACACATGATGAGCAATTTGCTCTCCGAAAACGTTTGCTTCTGGGGGCTTCCCTGGTGGCGCAGTGGTTGAGAGTCTGCCTGCCAATGCAGGGGACACGGGCTCGAGCCCGGGTCTGGGAAGATCCCACATGCCGCGGAGCAACTAGGCCCATGAGCCACAACTACTGAGCTTGCGCGTCTGGAGCCTGTGCTCCGCAACAAGAGAGGCCGCGACAGTGAGAGGCCCGCGCACCGCGATGAAGAGTGGCCCCCACTCGCCGCAACTAGAGAAAGCCCTCACACAGAAACGAAGACCCAACACAGTCAAAAATAAAAATTAATTAATTAATTTTAAAAAAATGTTTGCTTCTATGTTTAAGAAAACTACTATTCAAAGCCATTCATACTAGAAGTCAAGGTTTTGGCTTTGTCCCTCTGTCTCCCTCCTTTCCCTCCCTCTCTCTCCTCCTCTAAGGAGAAAACTAAGGGAGGGTTAACTGCTTATGCTAAGCCTTAAGACATAGTGGTGTGAATAAATTTTCTCAACTTTTTTCCTCCATGATTTCTGTGTCAATTTGTCCTGAGAAATTCTGTGGATGTCTCTTTGTAGATCATTACATACAGTGTATTGCCAGTCATTGCTTCACATCTTTCCTTGCTGCACTTCCTTATTTTTTCACCTTTGCCTCTTTGGGTTTTCATATTCTTGATAAAGCATCAGCACTTTTAATCCTTGCCTCAGACTATGTTTTCTAGGGAATGTCTGCTAAATTAATTGGTCACCGTCATCTACATTTATTAAGGTTATATCACTATCCTGTGTGTTCATATCATGCCTTCTTATACAACGTACACAAATGCACATACACACAAACATGCAAGCTGTTCATTTCTTCATACATGTAATCATCCATAATGAGATTTGAAGACATTTTCTTCTCTGTACAGGTGTATAAACGGTTCATGTTAAAGGGATATAAGTCTTTATAGGAAAAGCATCCAAATAAATGTGCTATGGAAGCTCGGACCTCAAGAACAGAGACAATCTGATCCCAAAGCTTAAGAGGAAGTGGAAAAGTGCTGGGCATAATAGAGAGAAGATAAATTGTAAACAGAGGAGAGGACAGATGTAAAGGGGAATGGGAAAAGGAGTTCGTGAGAGGTTAACAGTGATTTGTTAGATGGCAGAGGGTGTGCAATGAATGGTGGGACCCTTTATAGGTTTTCCCTGTGACTTTCAGTTGTCCATGAATAATTCCTGCTGAACCAGGTGGAAGTGCTGAGTTTCATGCTTGGATAAATATGGGATGAAACAGAAATAAAATATATGGGTTAAGAATGACAAGATGGTCCCCAGATGACATGTGGTGGCAGAGATGTAATTTGTCTCAGGAAACTAAATGCAATCCTCAGCTGCATCTCAGGTTATCTCATTACTATAAAATTTACCCAAATGCATCTCCCTAAAATGCCTGCTAAATACCTGGATGTGTGTGCAGAGAAGTAAAAATAAATATTGTTTAGGCCATGTGAGCTTAGGAATATCATTAAATTTTGGGATAGCTATGGACACTCCCCTGAGACTCCTATTATTTCCTGTTCAAGAAATATACTTTGAAATATTATTTATTTCACACACACCACTTTGGAATTGGACTATGTGCATTTAAATCCGCACACCATCAAAACATACATACATACATACATACATAAAACCACACACTAACTGTGGGACCTTTGCCAAACTGGATAACCTCTCTGTGCCTCAATTTCTTTATCTGAAAAATGAGGATAGTAATACACCTTACCTCACATATTGTTATGAGTTATAAAACATTATTATTTATATTGGACTTTGTTCTTGAAACCATGGCTCGAACACGTGAACTAAAGAAGGAATAAAGAGGAAGGGAGGGATATTCCTGGGAGGTAGAGCTGGAGAAAAAGTGGGAAAGGAGGAAGGAAAGAAGGAAGGAAAGAGGGAATGAAGGAAGGAAAGAAGAAAGGGAGAAAGGAAGGTTAAGATTTTAAAGTTAGGGTACTGGTGGCATTAAAGTCTTCATTCTTTTCGTTTCTTGTTATGTTCAAATACTTCTTATTAATCTGATCAAAAATTACTATATTTGCTTAATCTAATTTGAGCTTGATTTCTGTTAACTTCTAACCTACCAAAATTGTGTTATATAACCAAAAAAGAAGGTAGGAGGGAGTTTTTGATGAGGGAGGAAACTCTCAAAATGAATGCCACTTTGTTGAAAACAGTTGGTGGTAATACTCTCCAACAGATAATTAAGGGAAGCAGCCAGGAGAGGTTCTGTAGCCACACATCCAGCACTTTCTCTACGTGCAAGCTTTTCTAATTTGTTTTGAGCTGAAATCAAACTTTTTTATTTGGATTATATGAAGGCATTCCTAGCAGGGGACTCCCAATTCCTTTTCTCATTACAGTCAGTAAGAAGTTAGAAAGTAGTGAGGTTATCTGTAAGAAGATTTTAAAAAGTGGTATCTGATCTGCTTACCTGGGGGTGTTCACAAAACCGGGTGGTCAGAGCCCCCAGAAGTTGGTCATCCTCTGACAATGGGATTATTTTACATAAAGTCTCAAGCACAGAGAGCTAGCTCAAATTCCTAAAATGACTTATAATGTTAACATACATTTTTATATACTTAACACGAAGTTAGCATTCATGTCTATGCTAAAAACAATATGCATGATCCCACTTAATGTTCAGAATCACCTAGTATCCATACCCTTTTACAGCTGAAGAAAGACGCTTAGACAGAAGGGAATTCTACTGAGCCATGCAGCTAGTCAATGACAGACTAGCACTCCAGTTTCATCACCTCCGGTGGTAAACCCATGTTCTTGAACATGAGAACACGAGGCTGAGCTGTTAGAGACTTCTGACTAGCTACGGAAGAAAAAAAAAAAAGGTGGTAACTGCACTGTTTCACCACTGGGATATTTTTTTCCCACATGTCTCCAGTGAAATATGAATGAGAAAATATTAACTGTATATTTTGGAGTAACACAGGCATATACGGAGGAATTATTTAAATAAAGATACTGACATATAAAACATTTATCTATTCTACTTATGATCATCTATGAAAATTAAATACAAGAGGCATGGTTGAAGGTATCTTTCCATCTTTTCACTTTTACTCAATATACAAGAACAAAAAATAAATATTTGAAATAATAATTTTAGAAAGTATCACTGAAAAATGGATAGAAAGAAAATTTTATGGAGCAGCATTTATATCTGGTGAATGGAATGTGTGTGTGTGTGTGTGTGTGTGTCTTTGCGTGTAAACTGTAGCAGTTTTGAATGAATCTCGTTAGCTTTCCTATGGTGCTCTAAATGCCATACACACACTGCATTTAGGTATTTTTTTTGTCACACAAATACAGATGTACATCACAGCAAGTGAACTCCTCTTTCAATGTGGTGATTATGAAGCTTTTTTTGGATATTGGTAATGATCCAGAACCGATTATGATTTTGATAGACCGAGCATCTGTCAGCAGTCAGCAATTTTGTATCAAATCAAAGTTGAAGATTTTTTTTCTTGTCTTCATAAGGTCCTCTTATTTGATTGAGGAGACTAGAAAAGTCATACAGTGTAACTACATTGTTTCCGCTGTCAATTTCTTTAAACTGCAAACTCTCTGCATGATTAGAGAGGGTAAAAGGGACAGAGGTTAGTATTTTCAGTTTGCTCATCACGTCTACTGAAATGAGCATTATTATCAGATTATTTTTTAAAAATCACAGTTCAAATAGAAAAGAGGCTCAGTTGCATGAAGGTCACTTAAAATATTATCTGATGAGTCATGCTTGGTCAAATTCCCTGGAGAGAATTCAAGTTCCAAGGACTCTGAATATGACAAAGTAGATTTGTTTTTTCTTATATCAAATGATGCTGCCTCTTGTCATAGCTCACATTTTAATTCGCACTTGCAGTGGGTTTTTTAAGTTTTTTAAAATATATACATTTATAACATATTTCACTGCTAAGAGCCTCTCTCTAAAACTTCAGCACATCTCCAAGCACCAAGTAAAAATCCTTGTCAATAACAACTCACATTTCAAGGATCAATTCACTGTAAGCAAGTGTGCTAGGCACAAGTAATGCTCATATGTAAAAACTACCAGACTCATAGCCACTTTGGGTTCCTCATCTCTGAATGAACAACGAAAAGAGTTACAGTGCTGGCTGGGGCAATCAATCCTGACTACTGAGGGGAAGTTGGACTACTCCTCCACAAGGGAGGTAAGGAAGAGTATGTCTGGAATACAGAAGGTCCCTCTGGGAGTCGTTTAGTATTACCACATTGTGTAATTAAGGTCAATAGAAAACTACACCAACTCAACCCAAGCAGGACTAGTAATGGCCAAGACCCTTCAGAAATGAAGGTTTGGTCAAGGTAAATAAGCAAGGTACCTCAAGGTAAATAAGCATGACCAGCTAAGGAACTTACTGAAGGCAAAGGGAATACAGGATGGGCAGTAGTATAAAAAGGTAGTTATAAATACCAGCTACAATCCCGTGACCAGTCACAGAAACAAGGACAGTAATTGTCATGAATATTTTCTCCTTATTTTTATATGAATATCTGTGTGTAGCATTGTTTTATTTCCTCTTATTCCTTTATCATATAAGATAATTAATTTTATATCAGTATTTAAGTACTGTGACTTTTATATCATAGCTTTTAAGTTACAGGGTATCGAGGAGAAGGTCAACATTGTTCAAGGAAACATCCGGAGACTGCGGATAGATTTGTGAATAACAAGACAGGGAAGTCAGGATGAGTAGCAGGTTTGGGAGGGTAAAACAGGAGTCTGGTTTGGAAAATATATATTGTTTGAAATACTAACTAGGTGTTTTGGTGGGAATATTATGTTGTCAGATTACTTTAGCATGGAATTCATGGAAAAAGTAATATGTAACTTGGAGTCATCAGTATATAGATTCTTTTAACCTATGTGATTGGATAAGACCACTTAAAAGTGTGCATGTAGAAGAGAAGTCTAATGTTAGGTTAAAGTGTGGAGTGAGAAATTATTCAAGCATGACTGATAAGCTTTTTTTTTTAACATTTTTATTGGAGTATAATTGCTTTACAACAGTGTGTTAGTTTCTGCTTTATAACAAAGTGAATCAGCTATATATATACATATATCCCCATATCTCCTCCCTCTTGCATCTCCCTCCCACCTTTCCTATCCCACCCCTCCAGGTGGTCACAAAGCACCGAGCTGATCTCCCTGTGCTATGCGGCTGCTTCCCACTAGCTATCTATTTTACATTTGGTAGTGTATATATGTCCATGCCACTCTCTCATTTTGTCCCAGCTTACCCTTCCCCTTCCCCGTGTCCTCAAGTCCATTCTCTAGTAGGTCTGCGTCTTTATTCCCATCCTGCCCCTAGGTTCTTCATGACCTTTTTTTTTTTTTTAGATTCCATATATATGAGTTAGCATACGGTACTTGTTTTTCCCTTTCTGACTTACTTCACTCTGTATGACAGACTCTAGGTCCATCCACCTCACTACAAATAACTCAATTTTGTTTCTTTTTATGGCTGAGTAATATTCCATTGTGTATATGTGCCACATCTTCTTTATCCATTCATCTCTCGATGGAAACTTAGGTTGCTTCCATGTCCTGGCTACTGTAAACAGAGCTGCAATGAACATTGTGGTACATGACTCTTTTTGAGGCAAGAATATACAATGTAGAAAAGACAGCCTCTTCAATAAGTGGTGCTGGGAAAACTGGACAGCTACATGTAAAAGAATGAAATTAGAACACTCCCTAACACCATACACAAAAATAAACTCAAAATGGATTTAAGACCTAAATGTAAGGCCAGATACTATAAAACTCTTAGAGGAAAACAAAGGCAGAACACTCTATGACATAAATCACAGCAAGATCCTTTTTGACCCACCTCCTAGAGAAATGGAAATAAAAACAAAAATAAACAAATGGGACCTAATGAAACTTAAAAGCTTTTGCACAACAAAGGAAACCATAAACAAGACTGATAAGTTTTTAAGTTTAGAGATTGAGTTTAATGTCAATGATGTACTTCATAGAGTTATTTGAGGGTCACAGTGAAGAGACTCTGAGCTCAACCACAGGTTTATAAAACTTAGGCCAATACAGTACAAGGTCCAATAAATGAAGTATTAATTTCAGTGATGTATTTGTAATAGGGAAGAACAAATCTGACTCCACAGTGGATTCATTTCTTTGACTTTAACCTTTGTATTCTATTGCTTTTGCTACAAGTTAATCACTAAAGGGATTCTGCCTATAGTTTAAAGTATACATAATGGCCTATCTCTAGGAACCCTGCCTCCCATGCCTGTGTGTTAAGCTAAAATACCTTTGTTTAGCTCACAGGAGATATCCTGACCAGGCCCACCTGAGAATGGCTAGAGGAAAGAAGAAATTAATACATTCCCTCCAGAGTCTGGCCTGAACCAGGATATATTTGCAACAATTTATCACCTTTTTCACTTTATGTCTTTACCTCCCTCTTTGTTTTATAAAAGAAACTAGTATCCAAACCCAGGCAAGATGGTTCTTTGGGACACTGGTCCACCATCTTCTCGGTCTGCCGGCTTTCTGAATAAAGTCACTAACATATATTTTTACATCAGTTTTCCAGATGAGCATAGATGTAAAAGACGTCAGAAACGTGAAGTAATTTTATGTTGTTGTTGTTGTTGTTTTAACTGTGCTAAAATTTTCTTCCCAACACTATTATTTTTTCTGAAACTTGACAGCAAAACTTAGGTGTTTTTTTCCATTTTCTGTTTTGTTATCTACTATATTATTTCTACAGGCAATTTAATGGTAAAATTACATATACCACTTTCATGGAAAAGCCTTTGATCTTATGTTTCCAATCTGAATTTCATCCCCAACTAATTAAGCACAGCATTTGATAGGAATGTGCCCTTCAGATGTTTCTCAAAAGTAAATAGTTTAAAAATATCAACTTAACTTAATCAAGCACCAATTTCATATATTTAAAGGTGTGCTTTATTATCCATGACAAAAGCAGCAATATATATAAATATATGCCTATATATTTTAAGACAACTGACTACCAAGACTAGTTTCCTGGACTTTAAATAAATTGTGAGCCATGGAGGTCCTATCCCAGGGTACTTAGTGGTTGGCTGCTGTACTAAATTGTGCATAAGATTAAGAGCAGTTCTTCCATGATGTCAGTTTCCTTGGTAAAGCAGTGCTCCTGCAGTGTTCATTATGTTTTCTAATCTGATTCAGTGACTAGTCATGCCACAGCTCAGACTATAGAATAAAGACCAATGGGAAAGAACTGGGCAAAATAATACACTATCATAAGAGGCAATCAAACAATTCTTAGCATAATTCAGCTCATTTCCGTAATATTTCAACTTTCAGAAATTGAGAGCATTCTGTTGCTACAGATATATAGGATCCATATGCTGTCACATAAGCCTAAGCACCAATGCAAAATGAATCATTTCTATTTTCCCTTATGTCACTATTGTTCTCTTTTCCAACAGCTAATATTATATTAATGTTAAAGAGGTAGATATTTATTAAGAATTTACTACTGTATTGTACACATGTTCAAATAAGATTTGTTGAAAAATATATATTTTTAAGTTTTGAGTAATGAAATTCCACAGACTTTATGCAGACAATTGTTTTCAAAACTGAAAATATAAAAGTGGACAAGGAAAACAGACATTTTATCTACCTTTAAGACAATCTTTCTAGGTTAAAATAACTTGCTGTCTGTATATGCATGTGTGTGTATGCCTGTGTCTGTATGTAGTACATGATGTATAACTGTATATATATATGTGTGTATATATATACATCTATTTTTAAAGAAGATATATACATATATGTATATATGTTGTCGGTGTGTGTATATATATGTGCTTCACAGTCACACGCTTCACAGTCACGGGCAATACCCTCCTTCTCTCAGGATCCCAGGAAAAGCCAGTTCTGCCTCCGAGAGGGGTCCCTCGTGGAGATGCTGGGAGAGTGGGGTCTGACCACCTGGACTGCTCCAGACTCTTGTCGCTGCAGGTGACAGAAACCCAGCTGTCACTAGCTTCAGAAAGAAGAGAATTTACTGGCTCATGTACCTTAAAAGCCCTGGGGGTGGCCTGGCCTGAGGCACCTCTGGATTCAGGTGTGCAAATGATGGCCTGGAATAGGTGTGTTTCCCTCCCCTCTCTCAGCTCTGCGTCCCCCTGTGCTGCCTCCATCCTCCAGCAGCTCTGCCCAGGGAAGGCCAAGGTGGCTCTCACCCTCCCAGCTTCGGCTTCTCAGCAGGGAGTTGCTTTCCCAACAGAGCCTGCAGGAGTCCCAGGGAAGACAGTGGTGGATTGGATCACTTGCCAGGCAGGCACTTCCCCCGCCAAGGGAAGTCAGGGTACCATGGAGACTTCTGGAAAGGGCAGGTGCAGCGTCCTCCAGTGAGGTAGGTGGGCGGAGGTTTTATCAGTCACCTGCAGCAGTGGGGGGGACAGACATGGGCCTGGGGCTTCTTCCTCCTTAGTGGAGTACACATATATATACACACACACACACAGACAACATACATACACACACTTTTTAAGGAAAAGAAGTAAGTAGTTGTCTTTACCAAAGAGATACTTTGAATATAAAAAAAAAAATTTTTTTTAAGAGTCTTTAAAAACTTAAATTGATATTTGAAGTATAAAATTATATTTAGAAAGGGCAAAAATGACAACAGTCATTTTTAGATTGACGTTAGTCATGACCCGCCACAAAGACCATGATGTCACTGGCATCACATCTTTTCTATATGCACAGAGAACTTGCATGTTCTTTAGTTAAATGTAAATCTATAATCATATTTAATATATCATAAAAGAAAGTATAACTCTTCCAATTTGAAGCCACATGTTGACTGTACCTTATTATCATCACATATACCTGAAAGGATGAGGGATGAAAATGGTAAGTAGGAACAAAAGCTACAGACCTAACTTTTCTCAACATTTTTATTTACCTTTATTGAGTTATAATTTAAACGGAATAATAATCATGTTTTAAGTGTACTGGTCATTGACATTTTTATAACTTTATTAAGGTAAAATTGACAACCTGCGTATACTTAAAGAATAAAACTTAATATGCTTCTATATGCGACAGGCTGGGACCTGGGACCCTTTGCTGCAGCACTGCAATGCTTGCACCTGGACACACCTCTCTTGGGCAACAGAATACAAGGAAACTGTATGGGACTGAAAATAACTGTGTGCATGCACAGTTGGGGCAAATTCTGGACCCAAAAGATAAAAAAGAGACCAAAAAACCCAACTGCCACTCTTGAAGAGCCTGGAGCAAAAACAGGGTTGTGAAAGCAAAAGCAGGGCACTGTGCATGACCCCTGCACACACCACCACCTGAGGGGTGGGCAAACCAACTAAGCCGCCCCTCGGGCACGACCCCTGGACACACCCCTACCCTCACCCCATAAAAGAAACAAGCTTGCGCCCCTCGGCGAGCGAGCAAGCAAGGCAACCTGTTGTTTGTTCTCACTCCCCGCTGCTGCAGCAGGGGCCCCAGTAAAGCCTTGCCTGAATTTGTTGTATGGCCTCTAGTCTATTTCTATTGATTGGGGAAGGCCAAGAACCCCGGTTGGTAAATATATACATGGAATATAGAAGGACATGATAGGTATGTTAATTATGTGGTTATGGTTTGATAGATATTAACATATCCACCATGTCCTAGTTTCCTTGTGCCCCTTTGTAATCTGAACTTTTGTGGATTATGTAATATGAATTTTTGTGGATCACAATAAAAACAGATGTTATTTCAAACACATAAATCATGAATTATTTACTTTACTTCTTTTTTTTTTTAAAAAGGATGTTATAAAACATATAGTTTTTCTTGAATAAGCTATTTTGCCACAACTATTTCCCAATATTTGTCAAAATTAAATCATAAGATTCAAAAATTTTGTGAATAATGTTTAAGGAATTAAAGGTAAAATACTGTCTTCAACAAAGTTATGCAGAACCAATTCTTCACAAGACATTTTGACAGAAGCTAGGAGAATACATACACACACAGTGATAGAGGAAAAAAATATAAGAAATGTTCATAAAACTTGAATGGCACATCACTGCATTTAATGGTATTTTAACGAGTATTTTATTTTATTTTTTTTTTTTTAGATTTATTTATTTTACTTATATTTTTGGCTGTGTTGGGTCTTCATTGCTGCATGCAGGTTTTCTCTAGTTGCAGTGAGTGGGGGCTACTCTTCGTTGCGGTGTGCAGGCTTCTCATTGCGGTGGCTTCTCTTGTTGCAGAGCACGGGCTCTAGGCACGTGAGCTTCAGTAGTTGTGGCACGTGGGCTCAGTAGTTGTGGATTGCGGGCTCTAGAATGCAGGCTCAGTAATTGTGGCTCATGGGCTTAGCTGCTCCGTGGCATGTGGGATCTTCCCAGACCAGGGCTCGAACCCGTGTCCCCTGCACTGGCAGGCAGATTCTTAACCACTGCACCACCAGGGAAGCCCTAACGAGTATTTTAAAATGTAGAGAAGTCTAGAATTTTATTATATATAGAGAAAATGAATTTAAAATTTAAAGTTATCAATTACTTCTCCTAAAAATTATTTTTATTATCAATTTTCTGAAATTTTTACTATTGAGTAGAAAGAGTGCTGTGAAAAAATTCATTCTATTGTTATTATCAGATGTTATTATCAGATATAATTTTGTTCATCCCAATGCCTAATTCAGTGGTCTGGGAGTGGTAAAAGAAAGTTATAGTTTATGATGCCATGTAAATAAATGTAGCTTCGGATATACTACACCTAGTGATGATACCTGTGTGTATTCATTTGCATTCCTGACTAAGGTATGTAGAACTCAGGGGAGACATTCTTTGTTTAGAAAAATAAGCATATCAGTGTGGTTTGTTAAATAGTGTTGTAATATATTAAATTTTACGTCACTGACCAAAAAGTTTAGGACTCCATTATAATCATTTAAAATTTTGCCCAAGAATAATCCCTGAATTAAGCAATATTTTAATTTGTGTCTGCTGAACAGAGAATGGCCTAGTTAGGAATAAATAAATAAGCAAATAAGTGAGTAAATGGATGCATATGTGAATGAATAAATGAATAGCAGGGTGCACCACTGAAGGAACATATTAGCAGTGTCTCCTTTTCAGAGGTACTTCTCACCATACATGCTCAGAAGAACTGGACTAATACATAATTTACCTCACTGGATTTCAATAATTTGAAATTTATATTATTATTATTAATGATCAAGTAACATCAACAAAACTTATGTAATGACATTTTCTGCTTCTGGACTTAAACTGCTTTGCATATGGTCTCATAATCTCAAGTACTTTTCTTACTCAAATATACTACATGGATAAAGAAACTGGACTAGTTCACTGCCATAAAACGAAGTGATTGTAGCATTTATACTTCCTATAATTTCTATTGTTATGCTTGTGTATGCATGTTTATATATATATATTATATATATAATGTTTAAACATTTTTATGTCTAAAATCAAACGTCCTCTCATTTGTATTTTAGCTTTCGACTACATTTTATATTTTCTTACAGATTTCTTCCTTTTCAACATCTTAAATCATACATATACATACCTTATTTATAAAGTGCATTAATTTTTCCACAATTAACCTAATTCCTTGACTCAGAAAATTTACTTTTGCTTATGAGTCAATTTACATTATTGCTATGATTTTAGTTTGAAATTAATTGTACTAAGTTTCTCATGCTGAATAATCAATTAGAAATGCATTTCATTGATGTAGCATGCAATTATAGCACACTCATTAAGCATCTACTTTATCCTGGGCTTACTCTATTTCACCCTATAATTCAATAATTGCTTGGGTGTCACCTGTCATCAAAGTTCCAGATTAGTACAGGATTAAATGTAGCCTAAAATTAGGTTAGCTGTCAGGTAAGGTAGCTTAGAAATAGGAATATTCTGACAACATTGGAATTCTTTATAATAGAGAAAAATAACAAGTAGAAGTATCATTGGACCATACCCTTTTCCAATTACCAGAGCTACTTTAAAGTCCTGTGTATTAGATGGAGGATTCTTTGTCATAATTTGCATTTGAAGTGGGTTTAATGCCTCAACCAGAATCTCTGTAGATGAATCCTGATTGTCTGAAGACTCTGAAGTAAAATAAATCCTGAGTTTTCAAACAAGTTTTGCTTTTAAAGGCTAGTTATCAAAGAAGGAAAAAGAGGCTTTTATAAAATATTTTTTAAACCTTCAGTGTCACTGTGTCACGTAAAGTTCCACAAGAATTTCCATTACAAACATTAGTTTTGAAGGATTTAGATCTTGGTAGCTGAAATTTGAAACAAAGGTCTTCGGTCTCAAATAGTTATTATTTCTTTAAACAAGAAAGCAAGAAGTCTGCATCATTTTTCAGTGGCAACAACAGAAAATATATTGTAAAGAAATGGGATTTTGAATAGGGAGCACAGAAGTCTAAAACACATTATTAAGTATGAATGCTGAAAAACACAAAATGACAGGCATTACGGTATCTTGTGAAATTCAAGTATAATACAGAATCCTCACTATCATTATTCATCTTCCAATTTTTAGCATCTTTACTTAATCTTTGGAGATTTGTTTATTTATTATAATTCTAAACTTCACTTTAGTGATCAGAATATGCTATTGCTTTATTTGTAATAATATGTTTAAACCACATTAAAATCCAAGAGTATTATCTGAGATTTGAAGTCTTATGGGGTCTAAGTATTTTATTACAAGGCCTATTTCTACATCCATGTAGCAGCCTCATGATCTGGAGTGAATAGATGAGTAAGTAAGTGATGTCTGAGCAGTATTTATGAGCTAGTTGAAATTAGATGATGATCTATAAAGCTGTGGAAAACAAACAATTAAGCAGAAAATACTTGTTCCTTAGCTCCTTATCTCCTCATTGGGGATCAATTTCCCAGGCACAGTGACTTCCAGACTTCCCCAGGCACTCCAAACCCTGACAAAATAGAGCTTTGCCTAAGGCATCTACTACTTTCAAATGGAATATTCCTCTGCCCACCATCATTCTTTAAAGATGACAGACAAAAATTGGAACATATTTAGAAAGACTAATCAAGTTGGTGAGAGGGCTTAACAGCAGGTCAATTGTCAAAATCATTGTCACATCAGGATTTTACTTTTTACGGCTTTTCTTGTCAGTGGATCTACCTTTTCTTTTTCATTATTTATAAGGCCTTTGCCAGAGATGGCCTAAGAGATTTCTCCACTTCATGTTGGTTAATTTAAATAGTTATTTTTTTCCTAATGTAAAAAATAATTGTAGTGGCTAAGAAAGAAGTTTATTATTAGCTCAGTAATTTTATTTATTCATTCACTCATTTGAAAATAATTTTTGAGAATCTAATTGCCTATTTCAGGTACTAAACATAGAAAAAGAAATAAAGCACAACTGCTTACCTCTAAGTAGCTTATAAATTCTATAGTCTAATAAGGAAGATAGGTTCACAGCCAATAATTACAGCCCAAGGTATTTAGTGCCTTGATGGAGTTATGTAGAATGTTGCAGACTCAAGAATTTAGGAAATGTCTCAAGTGAAGTTGATGGCCTACCCTCAATCTTACAGGATTAATAGACCCTTGACAAGCAGATGATGAGAGGAAAGGCAGAATTCTAGGTGAGAATTATATATGAATTGTCTTAAGCATTATGAGCACTGTAACTAATCCAATATAACTGTAGCACAGTGTGTTATGAGCCAACCAGATATGAGATGGGAGATGTAGGTTCAGTTTATGAAGGGCCTTTGATCCCATCTTTTATCTTGCACATAATGAGGAATCAGGACCACTCCTGGAGCTGGGGTTGGTGTAAGCTTTTAAGTGTAATAGGTTGCAAGTGAGAAAGTTGGTTAACCAAGCACAGTTGAATTATTTACTCTTAGAGTAAGGAAAGTAGGTCCTGAGTTAGAAAACTAACAGCATGTGTCCATTACGGATAGGTTTTAAATAATAAAATGAATAAACCCAAATGATGTAAACTTAGAATTAAAAAACAGATTATCATTTCCCTTGAAATATTAAACTTTTATTAATTAGCTGTAATCAAATTTCCTCATTGGCTTTACATTTAGCTTTTGTAAAACTGTCTCTCCCCACACTATAAATACAGTTGAGGCAGAAGTAGCTTACAAGTGGAAATGTTTATTACTGGGCTTAAAACTCTTCTTATTGCACTGAATAAATACAGAGTGAATAACTAAGTGAACTTTGGACTTGAATTCGCATTTAACCTTCTAATTCACTGCATAACTCTTACAGCTTTGTGACATCCAAATATTTGAAGGGCTTTCCCTTTGTCATCAAAGTTCTTATACAGAAATGTATTATAATGGATCCATAATATTCTGTTATTCAGACCTGTCTGCAGAAGAACTATGAAGTCAATAAATTTAGGAAAAACTGGGTAATTTTCTCCTAGAAGGAAACACTATTTTAACTATCAAACCCTGAATGATGAATGGGGTCATATGGTACAAACTTGATAACTGCAAAATAGTCAATCGTGCTGTTGTCTCAATCAGCTGTGTTCGTTCCCTCATGTACTCAACCCACTCACCTCCTGCCTCTATGGCTTCCATATCCCAAAGGCTGAGAAACATATTCTCTAAAAATGTTTCAACACAAAACTTCTGATTGCTTTCATCTTACTGGATAAATGAGCTCTTTAGCTATCATCATGAAATTTTAAACATCACCATTCCTAAAGTTCACTATCACTGGAGTTCCTAAAACCACCAAGGTGTCTATTCAGATGATTCTCCTACCAAAAACAAAACAAAAAATCTGTACTTGGCAAATCTCATAGCAAAGTGTCTAGTATTTAGCAGGCATTCAACAAGTACCAGGCTGATGGCTAACATTGTATGCTGGTAATAATGTGGCAGACATTGATTACTCACTTATTCTTTTTCCAGGGTACACCAGTAGATTACATTTCACTTATATATGGTCAATCGTCCAACCAATGGAAGATGTGGAATTATTTTCTCAGGGAGATAATAAGTCAGATTTAAATTTTAAAAATTTACACTGGCAGAGATGCAGAGAATAAATAAATGGTTAGGAAAATTCTTATTTGGGAAAATAATAAACAAAATTTTGGACATGTTGATTTGAATTGCCAGTTCAACAAAAAAATGAGTATGTCTAGGAGGCAATTAGATAGTGGAGTGTGAACTTTAGAGGTAAGTTCTGGGCAGAAAATATACATTTGAGATTTATGAACATATTATGACAACTGAGTACATGTTAATGGATTTGGTTAATTAAGGAAAAATACTGATTGAAAAAGACCTAAAGCGATGCATGTGGATTTCCTCTTTTTCATGTTCAGAAGGAAACAATTAGTAAGGAGAGAATACTGAGAATGAATGGGAAGAGACGTAGGTGGTAACTTGGAGAATTTATATCAGGAAAAAAAAAAACGGTGCTGTGGTAATGAGGGTCAAGAAAGGATAAGCAATTTTCTCAAGCTGACAGAGTTAATGAACTGAGATACCTACGATGGAGCTGGGATTTTGAAGCCAGGAGAGCTATCTTTAGGGGCCTTGCTTTGAAACACATGCTCACTTATGTGAGTTATTTTCCTATCCACAAATTATTGCCTGAACTGCCAGTGAAATCATCAGTAATGAACTGTATTGCCTGCTACTGATGGTTTCTTTGGGCACATTTTCAAATGTTTCCATGTTCTACTGCCATTAAAGATAAAAATCTGAAGAGGTAAGTTGATATTTATACAAGCTAAAATGGTTTTCTTTCTTAAATGAAATTTGCTTGAGGATAAAACACTGAAATGAAAACATAAATCTAAATATCACTTTTTATTAAATCAACAAGTAGAGTGTGCCTACTATATGCCTGCTGGGATTATCCATTCATTTTATAGGTCATTATATAATTTACTTTTGTCTATAACTTGATGGATATCTTCCTCAAGAACATGATGACCTCCATAATATTGGTAGTAATATTTTTTGGACAACTCCTAATTTCCAGGATTTTTCAAGTACTTTACAATCATTACATCACTTATCCTGCAGGCCTATGATGTTCGTAGAATGCTGTGAGCATTGAATAGGATAACACAGGGTTAGACTTTAGGTCAGATACTTACTACTAAACCAACCATACAAAATATGTATAACCATTAATTTCATTGTAAAAGAAGCTGATTGAGGCTTAAGTGTATTACATAGCACGCCCCAAATCACATGAAACAGGGACAAAACCCAGGGCTGTTCAGGGCCATATCGCATACACATATACTGTCTGATAGACTGCTTTTCATACCAATATCATTCACAACCTCCTTTGAGATGTCTAATAACTTTCTTCAGGAGTTTGTACATATTCTAAAAGAAGAAAGCCGAATTAAAAAAATCTAGATTCTATTTTATCTTACTGTTTTGCAATACTGATGTATGTGTATTAAAGAATTATAGTTTATTGAGCATCCAACACATTCCAGGATTTGTGCTAAGCACGTGCATAATTGTCTTAGCAAAGTGGAAGGAGTGTCAGAAGATCTGAATTCTAGTCATTTCTCTAACACTCTCATATTATTTGACTAGCTCTATTTAGGTTCTTTGAATGCAAGGAAAGAAAAGGGAACCCTTGTTACTTAAGCAAAAAGTGAATTATTGGGAAGAATGTCATTATACATTTGTCAAAATCCACAGAATGCATGTCAAGAGTGAACCCTGGTGTATACTATGGACTTTGGGTTATAATGACGTGTCAATTTAAGTTCATCAATTGTAGCAAATGGACCACTTCAGCCAGGGATGTCCACAGTAGGGGAAGCTGTGGAGTGGGGGACAGGAGAGATATGGGAACCCTCTGTACTTTTTTTTTGTGGAAATTAAGTCATTTTTGTGTGTGTATTCATTTTTTTATTGAAGTATGGTTGATTACAATATTGTGTTAGTTTCAGCGTACAGCAAAATGATTCATATGTATATATTCTTTTTCAGACTCTTTTCCATCATAGGTTATTATAAGATATTGAATATAGTTCCCTTCCTCTGTACTTTCTACTTGATCTTTGTATGAACCTAAAACTGCTCAAAAAAAGTCTGTTTTCAAAAAATCCCACAAATCATAATCTACTATATTTATAAATAATGTATTAACTTTTAAGCATTCATTTTTATCTACTAAAAGTTTCCTTATCCTGTATTTCTTCTATCATACTCTAAAGGTAGTCACAAAACAAAACGTGAGAAGGTGCTTTGAAAACTGTTACATAAAAATATTGTTTTTACTTTAAGTTACGGAAACTGAGTAAATGTGGAAAATAATCTCAATGTGTACAGAGGGTAATAGTGAACAGAATTAAAGATAGAAGACATTAAATATACCATTTATACCTTTCTATTTTTCATGTTCCATTTATCGTTTCTCGCTTTCAGAATTCCTGTTGAATACAGGCATTATCTGGGTCCTCAGGCCTATTATTATTATTAATATTATTACTAACGCCTCATGGCATTATCTTAGAAAAACATTTTTACTGCGCGACTCACTAAATAATACCTTGATTCCACATTTCTTAATAAATTAGAATGAGATGTGTTCTCCTACATTGAAGATTCTCTACAAATATTCATCTGAGGTGGGAGCCACAGAAGGGACATTGTCTGTCTTTCACCTCAGGTGCTTCCTAGGATGGTTGTGAATTCAGTGATGATTCTTTGGAAATTCTTCCTACGATTTCCTTCTTCCTACAGGGAGGCCTAGAAATATGCTGGCCACACACAGGCCATTACTTAATGGAAAGAGGTTTTCTTCTGGAATTAATTAGATGTTGGGCCCAGCAAAGAAAATTTATGTAGCAGCAGCAGTTCAACTTCCTTTTAAAGAAGAGGAAGAATTGAGTAAATTAGGGTGAAAAATGAATCCTTGAAAATAAAAATTTGGAGAGAGAGAACACATAAGGAACAAATTATTTTTTACAAGAAACTCTTGAATGGAAAATTGTCCTAACAAATGGGTGTTCAGTCTCCACTTTATCACTGCCCAAGATTAACACACAGGACACAGGCTATTTAAAAACATGGGTTTGTTCAAAGTACAACCATGTGTTGTCAAGTACTTTTTAATGCAAGCTAAAAGGTGCAGCTGTGAGCAGCAAGTTAATTTCAACAGAAAATATCTTTCTCTTATCAGGGTCAAATGAAAATTTTAAAATGTTATAGCAAGTGATAAGTTTCCAACAACAGCATCAGCTAGAATACATGTGATAAGAGTGACAGCAAGGGATTGTTGGCTATGTTCTTTGATTAAATGGCTGGGGTTCAATTTATTTTCAAAAAATGCAGAACAATACGATTCTCATCATATTTTTCCATTGCAATTTATATTAGGCAGAGTTCTTACAGCATCAAGCCCCTAGTGACAAGAGTGTAAAACTAAATGATTATTTCAACGGGGATAAGGGAGAACATTTTAAAACATTCACCATTGCTATAGTCCAAATGCTTTTCATGGTTTGCCATGTTCTACTCATTCCAATTAAGAATTCTACTATTGGGCTTCCCTGGTGGTGCAGTGGTTGAGAATCTGCCTGTCAATGCAGGGGACATGGGTTCGAGCCCTGGTCTGGGAAGATCCCACATGCCACGGAGCAACTGGGCCCGTGAGCCACAATTACTGAGCCACAGTAATTGCCACACTTTTTCCTATAACCTCCCTTCAATATTTAAGATCTAAAATTGCCACACTTTTTCCTATAACCTCCCTCCAATATTTAAGATCTAAAATTGATGCTACTTCCCATATCCATTGATGCACATTTATACATTTCTATTAGATAAATACTCTGTTTTTAAAAACTATATATTTTTTTAGACGAGCATATTATGAGTTTTTTAGAGACGGGGATTTTCACTTGTTCATTTTTGTTTCACCAGTGCCTTCTCTGAAGGTTAAAACATACATGGTGGATGCTCTGTCATGTTTCCTAAGAGACTGATGGAATCAGTAATAAACAAGTGAATGAAAGTAAAATTTGTCATTCAATGGTATTTTAAATTATCCCATACAGAACGCTAATGGCTTAAATGGTGGACACCAACAAGATACATCCATGTCCAAATCCCTGGCATCTGTGAACCTGCAAACCTTTATTTGGAAAATGGATATTTGCGGATATAATTAAAGATCTTGAAATGAGACCACCCTAGAGACCAGACAGGCTTTAAATTCAATGACAAATGCTCTTACAAGAGACAGAGGAGGAGATGAAACACCCAGGGGAAAAGGTGATGTTAAGGTGAGGCAAAGGTTGGAATGATGTGGCCACGAGCCAGGGAAATCAAGAAATGCTGACAGCCAGCTGAAACTGGTAAAGGAAAGGAAGGTTTCTCCACTGGAGCCTCCATGCAGAGTGCTGCCTTGCTGACATCTTGATTTTAAACTCTGGCAATGAGAACTATGGGAAAATAAACTGCTGTTGATTTAAGCCACCAACTTTGCGGTAATGTGTTATGGCAACTCTGGTAAACTTATACAAGTACTATGGGAAAATGTAAAATAAACAGAAACCAACTTCCCTAGCTTCAATATTTAACATCAGCCATCCACCACTTCTTCCCAAAGACACACACACCAACAGAAGAAACCAACCTCGTCAAAAGTTGAAAATTAATACACATAGTTCATGTTTAATAAGTACAGAGTCAATTTCAAAATTTCATCTGTGTTCATACCCAGTAATTTAATTTTGAATGTACATGAAACTGTCATAGTAATAAGTACAGGTTAATTCATATATTTTTATCATCATATCTATTCACATCAATTGGTTTTCTTAGTTGACTGTCAATATCAGTGCTTCACAATTTGGGGTAAGAATATAGAAAACATTTTGAAAATGCCAGGCTAAGTAGTGATTGTTGAAAAATGAACAAAGTTAAGTAAAAAAAAATGGATTATTTCTACACTTTGTCTGCCGGCAGAAATTTGAGTACCCGCTATTAAAGAAAGGTATTTCCCACACTGGGTCCAGCTTCCCAAAACAGAACTCAGAAACTCATAATCCCAGATAGTAATCATTTATATCAAACGTGAAGGCATGGAAACAGCTATGGATCTGGGTATATGGCAATGGTAGCTCTGGTTTTTAAGAGCAGTAGCGGAAAACGTTTGGAGACCGCTAACAGCTGCACCTATGTCAGGTGGCTGAGGCAGAGGGGAGCTTCCAGGGGTTTTCAGAGTGTATTTTCAGCATTGTTCTTTGAAGTGTGATGTCCAAGTCTCTGAGTTTCCTTTCTATAATTTGTTTTCTACTTAAAACTGTTAAAGTGGGTTTTCTCTTCTACAGACTGACTAGCTCAAACTGCAAATCAGAAGAGAATGAAAAGAAGAGGAATTGAGGAAAACCAGGGAAGTAAAACAAGTTTAGGTAGGACAGGGGATGATTACAAATAACTGAGTGATGATTCGGTATTTTTGTACGAATATATTTGAAACTATAAACAATTTTCTCCTCACGTTCCCATATGCCCTATATTCAATTGGATTACCCAAGTACATTACTACTTCTTTTTAATATGTCTGCATCCCTTCTTCTTTTGTAACGTCCTCTAACTCACTCTGGCAATAGTCTCCTCATTGGTTTCTTGGCATTCAATCGTGTCATAACATTTTACATGAAAATAATCTTTCTAAATAACCAATTCTGTATGTCACTCTTATTGCTGAATAAATTTCACTAGTCCGAATGAATGAATTAATGAAAATATGAATAAACATGTTATACAGTCACTGCAGTGTATCTCAACGGGTTCAATATATTCTGGTAGCAAAATAAACGGGTAATTTGGATAGACATGAAAAACAAGATTTTGCTTTCTGTTCACATGGCTCATTAAAAGGTGTGACATGTCATCTCACTATTATTAAATTGAATGACTATGTTTTACCTTTGTGTTCTATACAGTGGAAAATAATAACAGGTTATTTCTACTAACCAAAATTATCTTTGTTGTGTGTTAATGTAAACAATTTATCCTTAAAAAATTGTATACATTATCTTTGCATTTATAGCTATTTTTGCAGTAAAATATACAAAGTTATTATTTTTATCTACAAAAGGAATTATTTTCGCTTTAATGCATTAGAACGCCAAAGCAATAAAATGTACTCCTGACATTAATTATGCATATTGTATGCCTTTAAAATGAATCTAAATGGTAAATAGAATTATAGACTGCTTGAAAACATAACTGTTCTTAGATGATAAAAATCTTTTTTTTGTTTCAACCATAATAGAATTCCTGTTTTAGTGTAGTATGTAAAGCAGGCATACACAAAAGCTGAGAAAGAAGTAGCCAAAATGAAAAGTTCAATTACTGAACACAGCATTTCAAAACACACTATATTCTAGCATTATCTAACTATGTTTACTTCACCTCTCCCTGTCAAGATCCCTATGCACCTGCTGAAAACTTTTTATAAACTCTTTTTGAAAGTATCTTTTGGGAAATCCCCGGCGGTCCAGTGGTTAGGACTCTGCGCTTTCACTGCCGAGGGCCACAGGGTTCAATCCCTAGTCAAGAAACTAAGATCCTGCAAGCCACATGGCACAGACAAAAATAAAAAGTATCTTTTAAGTTCTAAGATTTATGCATTAATTTCCCTTATACTACTATAAGTGCAGAAAGAACACCATCTATTAAGCCTTGTTTGAGTATCTCAGCTATATAAATATGCCTACAACATTCACTAACCTTACCACTAACTTTGAGTATATCACAAACAATATTATACCTTTAGTCAACAGATTTAAAAAGTCATATTTCTCAAAAAATGTATATGATAAACTTCAGGAAAACCAACACTAAATCTAAAACTTTTTTGATTTCCACACAATAAAATTTATTAATGGTTAAAGTAAATAAATCTTTACTGAGTCAGGACTATGTTTTTGTTATATTTATTTTCTTATTTAACCTAAAAACAACTTTATGGAATCAATATCAATAACCCTACAGTTATAAAAAGTAATGATTATCATTTTTAGGATATTTTTCTAAATTAGTAGAACAAGCAGAGTTAGGATTCAAAATTTAAACTCATGCTTCTGCTAAAATATGTAGCCACATGATTAAAAGATGTATTTGCTCCAGAATGATAAACCATCCCAATCTCAAGCTCCAAAGCTTCTTGATGCTGAGTATACAAATCTTAAAGACCAAGGTCCGTGTTATCTAGTAGCTGATTTATATTCTTACCCCCAAGTCTCTGGGACTCATCTGAAGATTTTTAAATTTCTCATTCTGGGGAAGAAAGAAAAAGCCCAGAACATAGAATATTTTCATTTATTTAGTTTCCATGGAGATATAACAATAGTCTTATTCTTATTTTAAATCAGAATAAAAAATCTTTGGACTTTATTATTTTAAAAATTATGTGCTCAATAAATATTTACTACATTTTGACTGGATGAATTATTGATTTCTAGTATTCCTATATGTTTACTATTACTATACATGCTCAGTAAAGACCAAATATTATTTGTTGCCATAACTGTTGTAAGTGAATTTTTTAAATCTTTTTAAGTACGATACATCCACTCTACCTTCTTAGGACATTTGGATCTGCAGTTTACTAAATATGTGACATTGGCTAGTAGAATTCAAAATTTTATGTGTTAAAGCTGAGGGAAATTTTACATAAATATAGTAATTTAAAAAATAATAAAATCAAAGTGACTGATACATATAACACCTTAATAAGTTAATTAATTTTCCCTTCTTTCCTTCTTTTGCAAAAGAACTAAAAAAGTGCTATTATGCTAGATATCAGCTAGGAATCAGCTAGGAAAGGATTCACGTATTGTGTACTTGTATTTCTAAAGTTACTCCAATTTAAATTAGGCAGACACTACAATTTTACAATGAGATGAAACAGGAAGAGAGGAATCAAATAGAAGAAAAAATGTGAAAGGCACTTTAGCCATTAATTTTGTCCCTTTTTTTACATTTCTTGTTAATATACCTTCACATTAAAGAACAAACCTTTTTTTCTAATACAAGTATATCTTAGGGATATACAATTACAAATACTTATTTAATCTTTGGGAATTTAGTCAACAACCATAGTCACTGACATTTAGACTCTGATATTTACTCATAAAATGTTCTGATACATATTTAAAAGGCAGGAATGAGAATTATATTTTTTTTTTACATCTAGTTCAATCAGAATAATTGGCTTATAGAAGCAATGATGCCACCACTACCATGAGGCATTCATCATTCACCTTTATAAACATGATCTTATGTAAAGAATTTATAGCAGAAACATGTCTAAGTTTCCTTCTGTTTCTAAAACTTTATACCAAGAGTCTTAAAGTTGTGTGCACTTAGCTCAACAGAAAGACCACAGACTTGATCTCAGGATAACTTAGCTGAAGTACTAATTCGTTCCAAATCTAGACATTTAACCCCTAACCAAAGATGGTCGACCCTTGAACAACAGGGGTTTGAATGGCTCCACCTCTACACACATTTTTCCCAATAAATGCTACTTCAGTGTGACATGATCTGCAGATGGCTGAATCAGCAGATGCTAAAATGCAAGAGTGCAGAGGAACCATGCATACGGAGGGCGGACCGTAGTTACAGACCGTAGTTACAGGGGGATTCTGTGTGGGGTCTATGCCCCTAACCCCAGCTTTTTCAAGGATCACATGTATATTAAACCTGTGTCTGTATGGAAGATGAGCTCCGAAAAATGAGCTTAAGAATACGTAAAATAGTATGCTTTCTTCAGTGGTAAATAAAATGATCTATAAGAGTGTTTTGTTACCCTTCATTAATTTCTTCAGCCTACTGCTGGGCTTTACCTGCATGCCAGGAACACTACTGAAAATGCCCACTACTGAAAACAAGAATAATACCTGAGGTATTTCCTCATCTTCAGTCATTCTCATACACGGCCTGTATTTGCTAAGTATTATTAAATTCAACTCGTGTTTCACTAAGCATTATGTTAAACTGTAATAGTCTTGAGGTGATGACTTTGATGTGCTAGACTTAATGGATGCTACTCATCAAAATAAAAATATTAGTATTAAAGTAAAAAAAAAAAATTCAAGTTTAAAAAAAAATCAACTGATTTAAGTGATAAATGACAGATATTACTTTAGGTAAATTTCAGTTTCATAAATTTGTTCATCTTTCTCATAAATTCACACTAAAATAAATGCCAAATTTAAATGTCATTATCAACAATTAAAATTAAAAAGTAAAACTGTACATTATTGAAATATAGCTGTTCGCAAAACGAACACAGTTCTTCACAGAAATGTTTCTTACTTCTGCTCTTATAACTGTGGTAAAATTCTTAATTTAGTTGGCTAGCTATATCAGATTAATAAATTAAATATATAACTATATAATAAATATATAATATTTATCACAAATGCATGTAGAAATCACTCATTTCATAAACATGTTTCTGCTTTCTAATGTTTCCTGATTGAGTTATTATGCATCATTAGTATTCCCTGTAAATATCACAGTTTGCAAACAGTAATTGATGTTGCATCATACATACCTAATATTAAATTGAAGTGCTGCTTTTCTACAAAATATGTTCTAAATAGAAGAAAAAAGTGAGAAAATATTTTGTATATGTACTTTAAAATAAAATTATATTTGCAAGTGTGACTATTGAAGAAAATCATTTAAAAAGTTCATGTTTATTATTTAAATCAGTAACTCCTGAACACAATTTAGTTTTACACAATTTCCATGCATCCATAAAAAATTCAGGCAAATCTTAAATAAATGTAGATACTGAAGAGTGATAGGGAAGTCATATACATCTCCAAATTATTCATTTAAAAAAAGATCTTCACTATATCCTTAAAAAATAGGAGACCTTATTAAGTTCTTTGTTTATGACTGATTTGCACCAACTATGACTGATTTGAACCCTCTATAGTAAGTCCTAAAATTGTCTTTCCCTATTGTGAACTTACTGATGCTTCAGCATTCAATTGAATAATGTTTAATGATAAATTTCCCAAATATTTTGTTTCAAAAGAACATTTAATATGCATGCTTATTTATATTTTAAAATATATTGTTTGCTTTCCCAAAAAGTTCAATTTCCTTTTGAGCTTGTACATAAACAGTTCAATGAAACCTACTTCTACTAGATTTCTAAATTTTCATCACAATGAAGTTATATATATATATGACCCTGTGTACATATATGTGTATACAACACACATGTATATATATTCATACATAAACGCTGAAACTATATATGAATATCTACATTAGAGACTTAACTGACATAAGATATTTTGCTTATATGTGACCAGCTTAAAAAGACTCCAGACTAACCAGAAGTTTATAGCTTTCAGAGGGATATAAAGATTCCCCAAGGGAAAAAAAAAATACTGCTAAACATTCCACTGTTTGCAGTCACAGGGTATGTCTGTAAGGTTTGACTGTGAGTCGATTTATGTACCCAAGTATCAATCTTCATAACCATTCTTCTCCAAGAAATGCATATTTACAATACTATGAAATATCTGTTTTCCATTTGCCCACAAAGTCATATTAAAAGGCTGGTTTCTCATGGAGGCATGTGCGCCATATAAGAGGGGAGATTCTGCAGCAAACTTCAAACAATCTTTCTGCCAGAATTGCCCTTTGCTTCCCATTCTATGTCCATAAATTTGACAGCTCTAAAATAAAATAATTCTTGCCTCTACCCTTCATTCTTATACAGGCCTAAAACATGTTGACAAGAACCCCATGCAATCTATGTCAGAACTCCTTTCATCTCAATTCAGGACACACATAGATCACAACGTTTTATTCAAAAGAAGAGGGTGAAACTCAGGTATTAGTTACTGGGAGTCGGGAGGGGGGAGAGAAAAAAAAGCATTACATAATCACTTAACTCAATATTCCCAGAGAGAGACAGATGAAACTGTATTACAAAAAGAAATGCAGAAAATCAATAACAGGAAAAAATCTGAGATCAGAATTTTTTTCAGTTTCAAAACATAATCACTGAAATTCTATAGAACCATGGAACAAATAAGTTAAATATCAAAAATCTGAAGCAGTTAAATAGGGGAAAAAAGTCAAGAATACTACAGAATTGAGAAGAAAACTGCAAAGCTGTATAACCCTGAAAAAATATTACAGAAATTTAAGATTAATTGAGGATGCAAATTATATATGTATTACAGCAACTAGAGAAATGAATAGTAAAGTAAAAATATCAGTGAAAGATATAAGGACAGCTTCCTGAAATGAATACCAAAAACAAACGGAAACTTTTATACAGAGTAACACAGATAAACAATGAGGAAAAAATAAGTACAATGGATGTCAAGAATTCAGGAATTTTTCTTGTAAACTTTGCTTCAGGAAATAGTGAACAAGTAAAAGTAGGCCTCATACATTTCCTTTATATAAGAAATATCTGAATAATGATGATTATAGTAGCTAGCAGTTACTGAGGTTGTACCATGTGCCAGCAGCTATTCTAAACAAATGTATATATTTATTCATTTAATGCTTAAAAAAATTTTATGAGGTGGGTGTTATTTCGATTAAGACCAAGGAAAGAGTTAAGACAAACTACTTAGATTTGACATTTACTGGCTGCACAAACTTGTGTAAGTTACCGAAACATTCACGTCTCAGTTTCCTCCTCTTTATCTCCCACTAAGTTGTTATGAGGAAGAAGTAAATTAGCATGTGAAAAATGCTTTGAATGAGGAGCAGCATATGGAAAGCACTATGAAAATACTAACTTGTCATCATAATCACCATTATCACCCCCAGTCTGTGGATGAGGAGACTAAATCATACAGCACAGAGAGGTACAGTAGAGCACATTTTCTAACCGTGTAAGCATAAGCTTCAGCTTACACAGTTAGAAAATGGAGTACAATGAATTTCATGTTTAGATTTTGGAGTGAAAAATACATAGAGGGAAAAGAAGTCATACACTCTTTCTAAAAATAAGCATCTCTGATTCAGAAGAGCATGGGATGGAGATGGGGATAAGACAGAAAAATACAAAGCAAACAAAAAGATACAGCATTTCCCATACCTGAGAGCAACATGTTTTGAGGCCCTACAACAGAAGTTTCAGGAAAAAAAAATAGGAATGGTCCTAAAGAGAATGTCTGGGATAGTTTTTTTCCCCCTTTGTTCTACATTCAGCATATGATTGCTGGATCACACCTCACACTTGTACAAACAGAGAACAATTCTGCCTCAAAATTCCTAGTTCAAATTTCTAAATTTCCCCTGATGCTTGGGCAACACTGAATTATGCCACATAAGGCAATCTAGGCTGCAACAAAATTCAGTGACGTTGCCCATGTATTTTAAACAAAGCAACGTAATTGTGAGCCAAATCAACTTTTAACAGTAAATCCTGAACTGAGTGAACAGTGACTTTTCAGTTTATATATGTTTATGAATGAAGGTTGTTTTTGGCTCACATATTGCCCACATAATTGCAGGCAGTAATATCTGGAATATCTTTGTCAGAAGATGTTAATAATCATGAAAACTTTGTTTTTGTATTAAGATGAACCTGTATACGTTTCTAAATGTTAAAATCTGATTATTTGTCTCTGATTGAGTTATGATAGATTAAATGGTTTTATAAAGGAAGCAAATTTATTTGCAATGTCATTGCCATTATATCAGAATTTAACATAGTACAAATATCAGAATCATTATATTGGATATAATAAAATATATAAATTAAAAGTATAAAGTATAATAAAATATATATTATACAAATATATCTTATATATAAGTATATTTATTTTATATATAAATTATATTTGTATATAAATATATAAATATATTTATATTTATAAATTATATTTATTTATAAATATATTTTATATACATATATATTTATAAATATATTTATATGTAAATCTATATATATAAATTCTTTTCTTAAGCTTTAGTTCCACAGTATTACAATATTTTATTCTAGTTGGTAGTTAGGTCATTAACAGTACTTTATATTTTTGTTATTTTTTTTGATACTTGAATAAAATTTTTTACTATTGGGCTTCTAATTATCATTTATGCATGTCCTGACTCCATCCCTGTGTATAAAAAATAAAGATCATCCTCTATTTGTTCTGTAATATTAATATATAATATTACTATGTTTTCATAAGGGCCTATGGCCTACTGTAACACCTCATAGAGCCCTCAGTTCCACACTTGTAGAATAAACCCTGTTTTCTAGCCCTATCTCAGATCTTTCCCATAGTACTCTTTCTATATTCTAGTCTCTTAGAGGTCTAGACCAAATGCTGCTAGCCTCTAATCTAGAAAAATCAGGCATCTCATGATCTTCAAGTTTACTGAATAGTGCATGCACCTATTCCCAGAAAACATCCCACGCTCCCTCCTAACAATCCTTAACCCCTGCCCCTTGCCGCACACACGAGAGTGTATGCTCACATATGAGTCCTTATACTGCTCTCTTTCAGCCAATGTCCCATACCAACCCATGAACTTCTATCAAGACACTCTTGAATCTCAATCTATGTAAATATCCTACTCATCTCAAAACCTAAGAGTCAAGGTTTCCCTTATACAAGTGCCACCTCCACTCTATAACACTCTATGCTTCTAATCCCCACATTTCACTAAGCATTGCATGTTGAGAACCGGGAAAGAAGACCAAACATATCAATATATCAACAACTTAGAAATGTCACTTCCTTTTCTGATTTGACTGACTTGACTCTCAATGGTGTTAGCTAAAGCATGACATACCTGCAAATTGTTTCTTACAAATATATCAGCTATGGAGTTTGAAACTTGACAAGATAATTATAGTGGAAGATGCAGATAAACATGCTTATGGTCAGTTACATAGAGTTAGAAAAGTCCTGTAAGTGGAAATTTGCTATGGGAAACTCACCTTTGTTCATACTACTAGTTTACCACAGTATCTATGCAGTAAGTTTTACTTATCTCTCAAGTGCATATATATTTGAAAATATAAGATATAAACATTTGCATTCATGTATAATTAATTCATATTAATTCACTGTTAGATTAATGTGCTTAATTTAAAATTTTTCTAATTTACCTTTTTCATTACCCTATGCTCCGCTTTTTTTGTCAACGTATAAAATTAAGTTAGAAGACGATGAAAAGAAGCAAGTGGCAGATATCTGATGCTACAGTCATTTCTAAACTGTGTGAGCTAAATTAAAATGTCTTATTATTCATAATCTATAAGTCAAATATCATTTGCTAAAGATTTTTTTGGCACTTCCATTTTTTTCTTTTATATTTTGTTTACATAGACAGGCCTGCCCTTTATGAAGGACCCCTATATAAGCCTTTTTGTCTTTGAGAGAGAAACAATGAATGTGATGCTTCCATGAATCAGTTATGGGCACCTGAATGCCCCAAATGAAATTGCCCAGGAAAAATTAAGTATGGGGTTCTAGGGTAGCCAGAAGACACCAACAATAGCAACCTCCCATTCTTGGTTGCTGTGGGTCATTTATATCCTTGAGGGTCTATCCCTTGGGGAAGAGTTGATATTTTGTAAGGTTCTTCAGGGCTGTGTGCAGAGAGAAGATACAATGATAGTTTGGTCAGTTTACAGTTGGGTGCCTGTCGCAGGAAAGCACTGTTATATGTATTTGTTTAACAAATCCTTCTCCCACGCTTATTTACCCCAGCACTAAGCTCCTTACTCTTTATGGGTGTTTCTCGCGCCCATTCACTCCATTTCAGTTAATCTAACTTTTAATTATATGATGTTTGCCTTTCTCTTGACTGATGTTGATCTATTTATTCTCACGTTACTAGCAGACAATGAAACACAAGTGATGAAAGAACTGAGACACATTTGTATGATAAATGCTTTCAAGGATGACTTTTACACTCTTAAAGTGGACGTGAATCAGGGGAGGCAGTGCACTTCTGGTAGAGAGAAGATCATTTGTAAAGGTATGTATTCCAGAAAGAACATTATCTGAGTCTAAATATCTATTTCAGGAAGTGGTAAATAATTGTGTATAACTTAAGTGCAGTGTATAAGGGACACAATGGGAGATGATACCAGTCAGGTAAACAGAGGCCACATTTGAAGAAAAAAACCAAAATGTGTTTTCCACTATGTGAAGACACATATTTCATCCTGTACCAGAGATTCTAATAAGAATTACTGTAGCTAAATCACTCTAGAAACAGGGCTGAAGGCAAATTAAGAGCATTAATGAACAATTTAATTTACAATACAGCCTTATATAAGATATTCAAACTGAGAGAACAACTTTTTAATATAGTCAGGGTAAGCACAAATCTTTACAGGTTACAGTCAACAACACTATTTGCCCACTATTTTTGGGGCTACAGAATTTAAGCTTAGGTCTTTGGCCTCTACTTCAGACCTGTTTTCATACCAAATCCTGCCTTTTTAATTATGATAATAGCTAACATTTGCAAAGTATTCAAGATGTGGCAAACACTGTCCCAAGAAATTAACGTTTTTATAAAATTTAATCTTAACACTAAGTCTATAAAATAGATAATATTATTTCCAGTTTGTAGATGAACAAATATGATATGGAAACATTAAGTAACCTGTCCAAGGTCATACCTCTGTTAAATGGTGAATCCTAGATACTAATGCAAGAATTATGCCTCCGTATTTTTTTTTTTTTTTTTTTTTTTTTTTTTTTTGCC
The DNA here is from genome assembly GCF_009873245.2 of Balaenoptera musculus. Taxonomy (NCBI): domain Eukaryota; kingdom Metazoa; phylum Chordata; class Mammalia; order Artiodactyla; family Balaenopteridae; genus Balaenoptera; species Balaenoptera musculus. The sequence continues at coordinate 54,120,982 of NC_045802.1, forward strand.
ACACTGTGCAGCATGTGGGATCTTAGTTCCCCGACCAGGGATCAAACCCATGGAAGCGTGGAGTCTTAACCACTGGACCACCAGGGAAGTCCCCATAGTTCAAACTTATAACTGTAGTTTCTGATTTCTTCTGCTATGATCATATCTACATTCTCTTTTGTGTGTATTACTGATAGAAAATTAGTTGACTTAAAGAAAAAATCTTCCCAAGTGTTCTCCTATAGTAGTATTTTTGTAAATATACAATGCAATTCAGTTTAATGTGAGTGTTTTTGTTCACTAGACTCACAAAGTCTATCCATAGGATGCTGAAACATAAAGAACAACCAAGTTCCTAAACAAGAAATACATTAGCAGTTTAAGTATTTTTACCAACCTCAAATTGCTTTCAGTTTATGCACAATACTCACAGGAATGTGACCCTGGATTTACTCTCTGGAATACTTCATTACCATTACTGGAGTCCTCTGTATCACAGTCCCTCATAAGTGACATTTCCATAAAGAATAACACACAACTGAATATTTCTCAATCCCCCTAGTGAGTCTTACACTATATTTCAATATAAGTAGCATGTCTGTACATCAAAATATTATGCCCGTTTCATTTGAAGATGAACATAAATGCCTGATATGTGAGCCAGGCACTTGAGGAGGTTTTTAATAAATAATAGAGTGATTTCATTCTTAATGAAAATAGTAACATAAATAGACATTCATAAACATTTTGAAATTTTTCATAAAAACAGATTCCATGCCTCTGCTTACTTGGCAAATTTAACCATCTCTAATGACTGAACCTGTGGCAAAAATCACTCTTTAAAGAGTTAATGAAGACTCTTGAGGAAGCCAGGAAGTTGAAAACAAACCAGCAGCGTGCTTTACTGGAAGTAGGAAAGCAGAGCATTTCTAGGAGAAGGCTGACCTATAGCATCAACCACTCATGAGAAGTCAAGGAGGGCAATAAACCACAAACTGCATTAGATTTGTTTATTTGGAACAGAAGTCATTTAATAGAACCATTAAAGCTACTCAGTGTCTGTGGAGAAATGTTGATGCTGGAGAGCCATTTTAAATAAGTACAGCAATATAATCATGTTATGATATAGAATTGCGGGGATAAGAATTAGGATAATGAAATAAGCTTAACCTTTTAGGTCTGAAAAGGTCTACATGTAATTCCTACATCCACAATTAATGTATATCTTGGGGGAAACTGTTCAACCTCTCAAACCTCAGTTCGCTTATCTATAAAAAGGTAAAATACTAACAATGCAAAGTTGAATTATTAAATCGAGTATCCACTGCAAAACAATGCCTGAACAGTAAGAACTCCATCTTCCTTGACTCATTGGAAACAGAATACCCAAATCACATACCGTCCTATCTGATTTTAGAAAAGAGAAGGAAAAAAAAAGCACATAGGATTCTTGAATTCTCATCTAGTGCTTTTCTCACAACATGGCTCATCACTTTTGTGGAACTTTTGGTAAGTACCTTAATCTCAGTTTTACTTACTTTTCTAACATGTGGGGAAAATAATAGTATTGATCTCAAACTGTTGTTGGAAGGCTTAAACTAGTTAATGCAGTTTGAGTGCTTAGAAGAGTTTGAATCAGATAATACCATGTAATTAGATTCTGCTGCTGATGAAAAAATGACAATTATAATAATATTATAATATTGGCATGAAAATTAAGCATATTTTTGACTGAAAAATGGGTACTTGTTTTCTTCTTCTGTGTCAAGGTTTCTCAATTTAGTGAACAGTCTTAAAAAATGCTAAAAGGCAGAATGAGAAATTCAGAGAATATCACAGCTTTTTAAAATTATAATACAATATTAATATTTATATTACTAAAAAGTCTTGCTTTAATTTTCCTATTGACCTTTAGTTGGAGCTTTGAGTAAACATATATAATTTTGTAGTCTCAACTGAATCAATTGTGACCTTAACAGTTAGTTAAAAAATTAAATTATTTTGGAAACTGGATTTATAATACTCATATAACATATGGGAAAGGATGGAGGTTAGGAGACAGAGAGGGATTCTATTTTAATATGAGCAGAAACAACAATTTATTTTTGACCTATTATTCTGACATCAAGATTATACTGAATGACTGTTAATCATGTATAATATTACAGATAAGCAGTGGTTTGGGTTTAGAATTTCCAGAGTTTAATTTTACTAATGTAGACTAATAGAAAGAAGTGCTAGAATTAAATTTTATACTCAACCTTTTAATGTTTTTATTTTAAATGAATATTTAATTTCCCTTTTTAACACACACACATATATATAATTAATGATCATTTTTACCTCTTTCCTTTACCAGTTACCATTCCTAAATAAATGTCAGGGCTTCCCTGGTGGCGCAGTGGTTGAGAATCTGCCTGCCAATGCAGGGGACATGGGTTCGAGCCCTGGTCTGGGAAGATCCCACATGCCGCGGAGCAACTGGGCCCGTGAGCCACAACTACTGAGCCTGCGCGTCTGGAGCCTGTGCTCCGCAACAAGAGAGGCCGCGATAGTGAGAGGCCCGCGCACCGCGATGAAGAGTGGCCCCCGCTTGCCGCAACTAGAGAAAGCCCTAGCACAGAAACGAAGACCCAACATAGCAATCAATCAATTAATCAATCAGTAAATAAATCTTTAAAAAAATAAATAAATAAATGTCAAAGTTGTTCTAAGCCACACCACCAGTACTCTCATAAACAAGATACATGCGGGGTCCCTATAGTCATATAATAAAAATGGGCTTCAGTTTCCAATGGAGGAGTTCACTGCCCCTAAAGTGTTTGTTTCCTTTTTTTAGATTTTCACTTCTATAGCTTGAGCAGAATCCAAATGAACTACAAGAACAATATTTCAGATCATTACAACTTCCTTTCAAATTGAAATGTTATCCTACTTTCCTTATCAGATCACTGCTAGTTTCTGTATTCAGTCAAAAGCTGAACACCAAGTATGAGAAATATACTGCACACTCCTTCCATGTCCTCACCCCTGCAAGAGATCTATAATTTGCACAAGTCAGACTATAAATCCTAACATTTAATCTCACTGAGTAGCTGAATGTTTCAAATGAAAATTGATTGCAACTATTTTCCAAGGGAATTCAATATCAATATTGACCAGCATTTCTGGTAAGCCAAACAACTGCAATATTTTTAGTCTCTCAACTTCCTGGAACATAAAGAAGTTTTTGATGTATGATTTTTATCCTTTAATTTTTTTCCTACTAAAGTATCATGCATTAGCTTATAAAACATACACCAATGAATGAAACTGCAGAGCACTGGGTTAAAAATATAATCACTAATAGTCACTCTAAGATATTTAATATTTAATGTTGGTATATTTTCTCCGCAATGTTCGTAAAAAATTTAGTGATTCCTTTTGAATCCTAATATCAGAATTTCCTACTTCTTAAATGAAATGGTTTGAATTTACTTTTAGCTTTATAATGCTAAGAATAAGGCATTTTAGGGACTTCCCTGGTGGCACTGTGGTCAAGAATCCACCTGCCAGTGCAGCACACATGGGTTCGAGCCTGGCTCCTGGAAGATCCCACATGCCGCGGAGCAAGTAAGCCCGTGAGCCACAACTACTGAGCCTGCGCTCTACAGCCCATGAGCCACAACTACCGAGCCCTTGTGACACAACTACTGAAGCCCGCACACCTAGAGCCTCTGCTCTGCAACAAGGACAAGCCACCACAATGAGAAGCCCGCACACCGCAACGAAGAGTAGCCCCCGCTTGCCTCAACTAGACAAAGCCATCGCGCGGCAACGAAGACGCAACGCAGACAAAAACAAATAAATTATTTTTTGAAAATGAATATGGCATTTTAAAATGTAACTATTCTTACAAAATAAATATGGAATGAAGACTATCATGATTAAAGAATATAAAATAAATGTAAAGGTTTTGAAAATATTTTTAATTTATCTGCAACGCACATAAAAAACATCAAAATCCTAAAGTCAGTAAGAGGTGGGAACACTACAAGGTATCTTCCTTGACGATATTCTCAAATAGCAATTAAGAACATTTTTAAACCAGACATCCTATATATTTTTTTATTTTTATTTTTTTAAAATTTTTAATTTTTTTTAACGTCTTTATTGGAGTATAATTGCTTTCCATAGTTGTGTTAGTTGCTGCTGTGTAACAAAGTGAATCAGCTATACGTACACATATACCCCCATATCCCCTCACTCTTGCATCTCCCTCTCACACTCCCTATCCCACCCCTCTAGGTGGTCACAAAGCACTGAGCTGATCTTCCTGTGCTATGCAGCTGCTTCCCACTAGCTATCTACTTGACATTTGGTAGTGTATATGTCAATGCCACACTCTTTGTCCCAGCTTACCCATCCCCCTCCCAGTGTCCTCAAGTCCATTCTCTACGTCTATATCTGTATTCCTGTCCTGCTCCTAGGTTCTTCAGAAACTTTTTTTTTTACTTCCACATATATGTGTTAGCATACGGTATTTGTTTTTCTCTTTCTGACTTCACTCTGTACGACAGTCTCTAGGTCCATCCACCTCACTGCAAATAACTCAATTTCATTTCTTTTTATGGTTGAGTAATATTCCATCGTATATATGTGCTACATCTTCTTTATCCATTCATCTGTCGATAGACACTTAGGTTGCTTCCATGTCCTGACTATTGTAAATAGAGCTGCAGTGAACATTGTGGTACATGACTCTGTTTGAATTATGGTTTTCTCAGGGTATATGCCCAGTAGTGGGATTGCTGGGTCATAAGGAAGTTCTATTTTTAGTTTTTTAATGAACCTCCATACTGTCCATAGTGGTTGTATCAATTTACGTGCCCACCAACAGTTCAAGAGTGTTCCCTATTCTCCACACCCTCTCCAGCATTTACTGTTTGTAGGTTTCTTGATGATAGCCATTCTGACTGGTGTGAGGTGATACCTAATTGTAATTTTGATTTGCATTTCTCTAATGATTAGTGATGTTGAGCATCCTTTCATATGTTTGTTGGCAATCGTTACATCTTCTTCAGAGAAATGTCTATTTAGGTCTTCTGCCCATTTTGGGATTGGGTTGTTTGTTTTTTAGATATTGAGCTGCATGAGCTGCTTGTATATTTTGGAAATTAATCCTTTGTCAGTTGCTTCATTTGCAAATATATTCTCCCACTCTGACAGTTGTCTTTTCGTCTTGTTTATGGTTTCCTTTGCCGTGCAAAAGCTTTTAATTTTCATTACGTCCCATTTGTTCATTTTTGTTTTTATTTCCATTTCTCTAGGAGGTGGGTCAAAGAGGATCTTGCTGTGATCTATGTCATAGAGTGTTCTGCCTATGTTTTCCTCTAAGAGCTTGATAGTGTCTGGCCTTACATTTAGGTCTTTAATCCATTTTTAGTTTATTTTTGTGTATGGTGTTAGGGAGTGTTCTAATTTCATTCTTTTACATGCAGCTGTCCAGTTTTCCCAGCACCACTTATTAAAGAGGCTGCCTTTTCTCCATTGTATATTCTTGCCTCCTTTATCAAAGATAAGGTGACCATATGTGCATGGGTTTATCTCTGGGCTTTCTATCCTGTTCCATTGGTCTATATTTCTGTTCTTGTGCCAGTACCATACTGTCTTGATTACTGTAGCTTTGTAATATAGTCTGAAGTCAGAGGGCCTGATTGCTCCAGCTCTGTTTTTCTTTCTCAAGATTGCTTTGGTTGGCCTTTCGGGGTCTTTTCATTTCCATACAAATTGTGAAACTTTTTGTTCTAGTTCTGTGAAAAATGCTATTGGCAGTTTGATAGGGATTGCATTGAATCTGTAGATGCTTTGGGTAGTATAGTCATTTTCACAATGTTGATTCTTCCATTCCAAGAACATGGTATATCTATCCATCTGTTTGTATCATCTTTAATTTCTTTCATCAGTGTATATTTTTGTGCATACAAGTCTTCTGACTCATTAGGTAGGTTTATTCCTAGGTATTTTATTCTTTTTGTTGCAATAGTAAGTGGCAGTGTTTCCTTAATTTCTCTTTCAGATTTTTCATCATTAGTGTATTGGAATGCAAGAGATTTCTGTGCATTAATTTTGTGTCCTGCTACTTTACCAAATTCATTGATTAGCTCTACTAGTTTTCTGATAACATCTTTATAATTCTCTATGTATAGTATCATGTCATCTGCAAACAGTGACAGTTTTACTTCTTCTTTTCTGATTTGGATTCCTTTTATTTCTTTTTCATCTTTGATTGCTGTGGATAAAACTATGTTGAATAACAGTGGCAATAGTGGGCAACCTTGTCTTGTTCCTGATCTTAGTGGAGATGGTTTCAGTTTTTCACCACTGAGAATGATGTTGGCTGTGGTTTGTCATATATGGCTTTTATTATGTTAAGGTAAGTTCCCTCTATGCCTACTTTCTGGAGGGTTTTTATCATAAATGGGTGTTGAATTTTGTCAAAAGCTTTTTCTGCATCTGTTGAGATTATCACATGGTTTTTATCCTTCAGTTTGTTAATAGGGTGTATCACACTGACTGATTTGTATATATTGAAGAGTCCTTGCATTCCTGGGATAAACCCCACTTGATCATGGTATATGACCCTTTTAATGTGCTGTTGCATTCTGTTTGCTAGTATTTTGTTGAGGATTTTTGCATCTATGTTCACCAGTGATATTGGCCTGTAGTCTTCTTTTTCTGTAACATCTTTGTCTGGTTTTGGTATCAGGGTGATGGTGGCCTCATAGTATGAGTCTGGGAGTGTTCCTCCCTCTGCTATATTCTGGAAGAGTTTGAGAAGGATAGGTGTTAGCTCTTCCCTAAATGTTTGATAGAATTTACCTGTGAAGCCATCTGGTCCTGGGCTTTTGTTTGCTGGAAGATTTTTAAACACAGTTTCAATTTCAGTGCTTGTGATAGGTCTGTTTATATTTTCTACTTCTTCCTGATTCAGTCTGAGAAGGTTGTGCTTTTCTAAGAATTTGTCCATTTCTCCCAGGTTGTCCATTTTATTTGCATAGAGTTGCTTCTAGTAATCCCACATGATCCTTTGTATTTCTGCAGTGTCAGTTGGTACTTCTTTTTCATTTCTAATTCTGTTGATTTGAGTCTTCTCCATTTTTTTCTTGATGAGTATGGCTATGGCTTATCAATTTTGTTTATGTTCTCAAAGAATCAGCTTTTAATTTTATTGATCTTTGCTACTGCTTCCTGCATTTCTTTTTCATTTATTTCTGATATGATCTTTAAGATTTCTTTCCTTCTGCTAACTCTGGGGTTTTTTTTGTTCTTCTTTCTCTAATTGCTTTAGGTGTAAGGTTAGGTTGTTTTGTTGAGATGTTTCTTGTTTCCTGACGTAGGACTGTATTGCTCTAAACGTCCCTCTTAGAACTGCTTTTGCTGCATCCCATAGGTTTTGGGTCGTCGTGTTTTCACTGTCATTTGTTTGTAGGTATTTTTTGATTTCCTCTTTGATTTCTTCAGTGATCTCTTGGTTATTTAGTAGTGTATTGTCTAGCCTCCATGTGTTTGTATTTTTTACAGATTGTTTCCTGTAACTGAAACAATCCTGTAACTGATATCTACAGTTGGCTCTACTGATACTCATAGCATTGTAGTCGGAAAAGATACTTGGTATGATTTCAGTTTTCTTTAATTTACCAAGGCTTGATTTGTGACCCAAGATATGATCTATCCTGGAGAATGTTCCATGAGAACTTGAGAAGATAGTGTATTCTGTTGTTTTTGGATGGAATGTCCTATGAATATCAATTAAGTCCATCTTGTTTAATGTATCATTTAAAGCTGTGTTTCCTTATTTATTTTCATTTTGGATGATCTGTCCATTGGTGAAAGTAGGGTGTTAAAGTCCCCTACTAAGATTGCATTACTGCCGATTTCCCCTTTTATGGCTGTTAGCATTTGCCTTATGTATTAAGGTGATCCTATGTTGGATGCATAAATATTTACAATTGTTTTATCTTCTTCTTGGATTGATCCCTTGATCATTATGTAGTGTCCTTCTTTGTCTGTGGTAATAGTCTTTATTTTAAAGGCTATTTTGTCTGGTATGAGAATTGCTACTCCAGTTTTCTTTTGATTTCCATTTTCATGGAATATCTTTTTCCACCCCCTCACTTTGTCTATATGAGTCCCTAGGTCTGAAGTGGGTCTCTTGTAGACAGCATATATATGGGTCTTGTTTTTGTATCCATTCAGCCAGTCTATGTCTTTTGCTTGGAGCATTTAATCCATTTACATTTAAGGTAATTATTGATATGTATGTTCCTATTACCATTTCTTAATTGTTTTGGGTTTGCTATTGTAGGTCTTTTCCTTCTCTTGTGTTTCCTGCCTAGAGAAGTTCCTTTAGCATTTGCTGTAAAGCTGGTTTGGTGGTGCTGAATTCTCTTAGCTTTTGCTTGTCTGTAAAGATTCTAACTTCTCTGTCAAATCTGAATGAGATCCTTGCTGGGTAGAATAATCTTGGTTGTAGGTTTTTCCCTTTCAGCACTTTCAAAACGTCCTGCCACTCCCTTCTGGCTTGCAGAGTTTCTGCTGAAAGATCAGCTGTTAACCTTATGGGGATGCCCTTATATGTTACTTTTGCTTTTCCCTTGCTGCTTTTAATATTTTTTCTTTGTATTTAATTTTTGATAGTTTGATTAATATGTGTCTTGGTGTGTTTCTCCTTGGATTTATCATGTATGGGACTCTCTGTGCTTCCTGCAATTGAGTATTTCATTTCCCATATTAGGGAAGTTTTCAACTATAATCTCTTCAAATATTTTCCCAGTCCCTTTCTTTTTCTCTTTTTCTTCTGGGACCCCTATAATTCGAATGTTGGTGCGTTTAATGTTGTCCCAGAGGTCTCTGAAACTGTCCCCAATTCCTTTCATTCTGTTTTCTTTAGTCTGCTCTGTGGTAGTTATTCCCACTATTTTATCTTCCAGGTCACTTATCCGTTCTTCTGCCTCAGTTATTCTGCTATTGATTCCTTCTAGAGAATTTTTAATTTCATTTATTGTGTTGTTCATCATTGTTTGTTTGCTCTTTAGTTCTTCTAGGTCTTTGTTAAACATTTCTCTTTTTTTTTGTCCATTCTATTTCCAAGATTTTGGATCATCTTTACTATCATTACTGTGAATTATTTTTCTGGTAGACTGCCTATTTGCTCATTTGTTTGGTCTGGTGGGTTTTTGCCTTGCTCCTTCATCTGCTGTGTGTTTCTCTGTCTTCTCATTTTGCTTAACTTACTGTTTGGGGTCTCCTTTTCTCAGGCTGCAGGTTCGTAATTCCCATTGTTTTTGGTGTCTGCCCCCAGTGGCTAAGGTTGGTTCAGTGGGTTGTGTAGGCTTCCTGGTGGAGGGGACTGCTGTCTGTGTTCTGATGGATGAGGCTGGATCTTGTCCTTCTGGTGGGCAGGACTGCATCCAGTTGGGTGTTTTGGGGTGTCTGTGAACTCAGTATGATTGTAGGCAGCCTCTCTGCTAATGGGTGGGGTTGTGTTCCTGTCTTGCTATTTGTTTGGCATGGGGTGTCCAGCACTGGAGCTTGCTGGCTGCCGAGTGGAGCTAGGTCTTAGCGTTGAGATGGAGATCTCTGGGAGAGCTCACACTGACTGACATTATGTGGGGCCAGGAGGTCTCTGGTGGATCAGTGTCCTGAACTTGGCTCTCCCACCTCAGAGTCACAGGCCTGACACCCAGCCAGAGCACCAAGACCCTGTCAGCCACACGGCAGTGAATGTGGTGGTCTCCATTATGAAGTCAGTTTGTGAGGGTCTACAACAGCTGTTCAGCTAGAACAGGCTGACTTGGGAGCACTTTGTCTAGGAGGCTGTCTCCCGCAGCCGGTGGCTAAAAGAGTAGGCCTCCGCATGCACTGCCAGAACCTTAAACGTTTATATAGAGGTCTTCAGTGGGTTCAGTCACAGATTCGGTACAGATGGTCTCAAGAACACCTTACTCGCTCAAGGTTGTATGCTTGAAACAGCTCCTAAGCCTGAGGGTCTACAAGCTGCAGGAAGATGAGACCACCCGGGGCGGCCTCCAAGCCGTGATTCTTGCCACAAACCCTGCTGCTGCCATCGTGGAATCTGGCTTCCCCTGCCACTCTGCAGTGAGTTTTCAGTGAAGTTTTCTCTCTGTGCTGATGAGATTCATGCTACCTGAGCTGCCCAGAGCAATAGAGCGCTTAAATGTTGGGGATGGGGTACAAACCCAGCAAATCTGGCTCCAAGGTCTGTGTTACCTCACCCGGCGCAAGTGTTGGGCCCCAGCTTCCGTGGGGTTCGTGGCCAGCACGTCACCAGGCCTCCTATATTTCTTAAGACTATTACAAATTTGATTCTCTGCTTATAATCTCTTTAGTTACCTACTTAGGAGATAAAACCCCAAAGCACCATTAATTCTATGTTGTTAGAACTAATTTTTCCTATTTTTTTTTACTAAAATATTATCCATAAAAAATAAAACATTCACAAAGTGCTCAAGATGTGGCAAAAATTGTTCCAATAAGGTTAAAAAAATCTTTTAAAAGAAAACACAGACCATTTTCACAATTTAGGACAGGCCTAAAAGACAAATAATATCAAATGTTAGTGAGGATAGGCAGCAAGTAGAATTCTCATTACTGCTGCTGGGACTTATGACTGGTGAACACCTTTTTTTGTTATATCAACTGGTGGTGGATATATTAATATCCATTAGCCCAGTAATTCCATTTCTAAATATATTCCTACCAGAAAGGCAAACGTATTCCCTAAAAGAAATGAACACATATGTGTATACCAATGTTATTTGTAATAGCCAAAAACTAAAAATTAATCCATTTATGCACAACAGAACAGATAAATAAATTATAGTATATTCACACAACGGAATACTAGTCAACAATGACAAGGAACAAAACCACCACTACAAGCAAAAATATGGAAGAATCTCACAAATATAATGGCAAGTAACATTAACTAGGTGTAAAATAGTATATACTGTATTATATCACTTTGTTTAAATATAAAACAAAATAAATACATGATAATAGAATTCAAAATGGCAGTTATCTTTGGGAGAAGTGACTAGAAATAAACACATGGTCTAATTCTGAGATGCTGTTGATTTTCTTAACTTTCCTTTTCTCTTTTTCTTCCAGTTTTTAAAGTAATAATAAGCAAAGTAAAATTAAATATATAATATTATTTATGCTTTACCCTGGAGTTAATAAAAGCTGTCTAGTCAATTTTGTGACAATATTATCTGGTAAGATTTTAGTAAATAATTTTAATCACAGATATAATTCATACATATAATACGAAGTAATATAAAATAATATTTCTTCCATGGCTCTACTCACCCTATTTGTTTTTAACACGTTCAGATTTCTGACAAAGTCACTTTAGACATGAAGACTAGAATATCCTCATAATTTATGCTTCCAGTTTTTCTACAACAATTTTAAATATTTTTGACAAAGAAAAGAATTAGCAGTGGGAAAGCTTAAGATCCTCTAGTTCTGTGTCCTCGTGTCTTATTACTGCTGCATAAATAAAACTGAATGTTTTTCTGTTTCAGTTTCAAGATCACTTTTTTCCTCTGAATTGTCAGATTTAATTCAGCTCCATATTTAAATGAATATTCTATCTAGGGACAAGGATATTTGGTTTACTTTTTTTCTCTAATTTATAAATTAAAGGGGGATCTTTAAACTATTGGCAATTTCTCTAGTTGGCAGAGATACAGCCATGAATTCCTCAGTTGACAGACACCATTCTGAACGGAGACCAGAGTATCCTCGTAAGAATGTGTGAAGGTCCTTTAGTAAAATTCTTTGATACTTGAGATATTTTCATCTCTTAAAAGATTGTCTGCCACTGAAATTTTCCTTATTTGGGATTAATTACTGAAATACATTCTATGGCACTTTCTGAAACGCAAGTTCATTAATGCAGCTCCGAAATTGCTATAGTTTAACCTGCAGAAGGTATGTTGTTCTTTTTTTATTTTTTAATTTTTATTTTATATTGGAGTATAGTTGATTAACAATGTTGTGTTAGTTTCAGGTGTACAGAAAAGTGAATCAGTGATACATATATCTACTCTTTTTTAGGCTTTTGTCTCATATAGGCCATTACAGAGTATTGAGTAGAGTTCCCTGTGCTATACAGGAGGACCTTGTTGGTTACCTATTTTAAATATAGCAGTGTGTACATGTCAACCCCAAACTCCCAATCTATCCCTTCCCCCCACCCTTCCCCCTCATAACCGTAAGTTCATTCTCTAAGTCTGTGAGTCTGTTTTGTAAATAAGTTCATTTTTATCATTTTTTTTTGGATTCCACATATAAACAATATCATGTTGTTCTTTACCGGAAAAAAAAAGTTTAAAAAATAAGATTATATCCAAGATAATTGTTTTGTTATTTTTATAACAGCTGAAAATGATCACTTCTAAGGCTTTTTTTGAAGGCTGGTATAAATACATAATAAAAACTAATATTGACATTTTATAGGAAAGGACACCACAATTTGGTGACAAACCTTTAATGACTCTTCTCAGAGCAGCAATAATACCTTGTGCTATAAGGATGGAAAGTATAATGTCCTGAGCATTGTCAAATTTTTCTCAGGTACAAAGAAATGGGCTTTTTGAAAAGAATCCCACAAAGTAGCAGCATTATTATATAAGAGTATACATGCATCTCTGTTGGGAGAACTCAACATATACTGTGCAAATCAAGGAACAGAAAACTAAAGTAGCACAAACGGAATAAGAGGTACTTTATTAATAAGTTATAATCAAAAAAGTTTAAAATACGAATCGACACTGAGGGTCAGAAATACATATACATTAATCTAGAATTCCACGTGTGCATCCACACTCACATCTGGTTCTATGGGTTAATGTAAATAGTTTACTTAATGTAATTGACTTATATTAAGCTCAATTCTAGTTTGATGGATAATTGTTCAAAAATGCACTTTTATACATTTTAAGTGGAATTCAAAAGGGAAGCATGAGCTCATTCATATGGTAAAAAAAAAATTATTGTTCCCCAACCAGAGTCAAGCACCTCACTAGTTGATACAGACTTTGTTAAAATCTGCTTCTATAAAAAACTTGTGGCCCAACATGCTTCATTTTTACCTGACATGTCAGATATTGACCCCCCTACACCTTACTTCAATTAAGAGTCTTTATCTCAGGGTATTTTGATATTCCCTGTCTTCTTAACACTACACTTCCGTTTTGGTCAAGTTTTCACTGTCAATATTCAATTCTGACAATTTATGTTTACAAACATATCTATTCATATTCACATGTTGAAACTCCAATTCCATTTTCAATATTTTCAATTATAATACTAACAATTTCTCAGGAAATTAGTTATTGCTTCATTAATTTTAATACCAATATATTTACTAAATCTATATGACTAATATATTTATTTAAATTATTACTAACAGAATGACAATTTAAAATTGTGCATGGGCAAGTCCACAGAATCAAGTCTATTAATTCTAGGGAATCCCATCATAACCTATCAGTATGGAATTTCAGTGTGCTGCTTCTGGTGATTACATAAATTAATTGCAATCAGAATTCAACTCACACCTTGGGGCCTCATATAAACTGAAAGATGAAAGGGACCTTAAACTAGCTGAATTTTCTACCAAATAGAAAAAATAATTGTTATGTCTCCTCTGGCTAATGTCCAACCACATTCTACATTGGATACTTGCAGTTCTGCATGAACCTTTAGAAATTCCAATATATACTGAGACAAAACATCTGGTTTTCAATAACCTTTGTATGTGAATCAAAGTTTTATTTTCCCTTGTGAAGCATAACCTTTTTAAATGCTAGCCTTGCAATATTAAAACAAGCAAAAAAAAAAAAAAACCCACTCTTGTTTGACAAAAATCGAACTTGAAATTCAATGTGTTCTTTTCACATGTAAGCTAGACTTTTTTTCGTCTATACTTACGCAATTCAATCTTATGTAAATTAAATAAAGGGAAATTTTTACCTCTGTTGATTTTCAGCCTTTTGATTCAGTTATTGCTTATCAGTAATTCTTTTGATCTTTACTTATAATAGATACAGTCTTCACTGATAAGGCTATATTATAACAAATATGTGTTAACATATGTATTTATCTTTAAAAATCTATAAGCCAAATGTCTGATTCAAGTTATGTGAATTTGTTTGCATCATAAGTAACAACTGATGCACAAGTTGTCTGCTACTTAATGACTGGTCTCTAGGTGAAAATATTTACTTTGCAGTAAAAATAATAGTACTTTTATTCACTGGCATATTTCATGAAAAATCAGGAACTGTAACAGTTGTATACAGTATTAGACAAAGGAAGGTTCGTAAGAGTATAGCAAAAGTTTAAAAGACAGGAAGCTGGGCATAATTTTATCTGTTTTTGATTGTTTTTATTTTTTATTTAAATGATGTTTGGATGTGGTTTATCTAGAAAGAGCCAAGTAGAACACTGGAATGAAACAGCAGCTGAACAACTGTAAGAAGTCATATCTATAAATGGATTAAATGTCTTGTGATTATTTTGCATACTTCAGTAAATGGGAAGTATAGATGCTAAGTTATAAGGATCTCATTTGGACCAATGAAGACTATGTTTGTGGCAAGTAACAAAAAAAAAAATGATGGTCCAGAAAGCTGAGAGGAAATAAATGTGTTGGCTCCCAAATCTGAGAAAATACAGATATAAAATAAGTAACACCTGGATATCAAAGATAAAATTGATCACAAGGATTGAGATTTTCTGGCCCTACCCTCCAAAGTGTTTGCTGTATTCTAATGCACCACCACTTAGTGGTGGACACAATGATCTGTGCTCTTCCCTGCTTGTGTACATTAAACCCTCTCAGTTTCAAGTCTTTCCTCTCTTCTGCCATTCCCAGCAAACATCTAATAACTCAATGGCTTTGAATGTGGCTGAACCAACTGCTGTGACAAAGGGGATGGAATATACTTCTGGATTATGTTGGGTGTATAGTATAGTATCCAAACGAGGATGCTTTAGAGTGCAATAGAACTAAGAATAATTCAACAAGTGTAACAGGTGTGAATCAGAACTGTCTGAGGGCAAATGAACCAAATGGGCACCTTACTCGAAGTCACTATTCTCTGTCATAGGATACCTGTGTACAAGAGGAAACCCACCTGAGGCAGACAGACTCAGAACGGGGGAGAAAGGGATCTCCAGATGAAAATCAGGAATTGGTGCCTGAAAGAAGGGTGCCAGAAGGGTGCAAGAAAGGAGTCAACTGAAGAGTGCGCAACTTACCAAGGTAGATCTGGGTGTAGCCCATCATTAGTCAGTGATCAATGGTTAAGAGGTGGGTTTAAAACACTCACACAGTTTTAAAAACAAAACACCCATCATGTACAATGGTGGAGACTGCTAGCAGGTACAACACTGATTTTGAAAACAGAAAACTGGAAAATGCAGACGCAGACTTATCACCAGTGTCTTTCCTTTCTCTGGTTTCTAATCTCATTGGGATGACCTTTGTTGTAAATATCCAAAGTGATATCCGAAATGTACATTGAGAGAGTGCCAGTTCTGAAAAAAGCAAATCTTTACTAGCTTACTTTGTGATTCCAGTGGGTTTTTTTGTGCTTAAGAATTATCTTAATGTTTTCACAGGCACTGTGTTTCTATGACAATACAACTGCCTTAAATTTGTATTAGGTTTTTAATAAATTTATTCTCACTAACCTCTAGAGGCTCATATACACAGTCAGATGTCTCAAATCACAATCTTTGGGCAGATTTGCAGAGTCTTATTTGATAGCCATTGAATTTAGTGAACTATCCTACCCCTTAGATATCAATTTGATGTTTCTCCACCTTGGCTTCTACCTTTGGGCGATTTAAAATTTGAAATTAGGCTAAGTAAACTCCACAAATTTCCATCAATGTAAAAGAGTTTCTGAAATGTAAATAAATGTTTTACTTAGATGGGAGGTGCATAATGAAAAATTTAAAAGGAATTTTGGACTTAAACACATCATAGGTATTACTACTATGCCCTGCTGTATCTGCTATTTACTCTCTCCCTTCCCTAACATCTCAGCTACTAATGGGGGAAGAAAAGTCAGCTCAGTCACCACTGCAAACCGCCAGATTGCAGGAATTATCTCATAGGCAGCCATTTTGCTCCAAGGCTTCTTAGCCCACCTCCCAGGGATTGGGATTTGCACTTTGAGAGCTGTAACAGGTTCTCTTTGGGACAGTACAGTAAGCCCTCTTGCCCAGAGTATCAGGCCCGTTGCTTGGTGATAGATGGGGACACTTACTAAGGTCCAAGCACACTGGCTAGGAGGTCCTTTATTATTTAAACAATTGCGTAACTTCAGCAGGGGTTCTTAAGGGGAGGGTGAAGGGATGAGATATTTGTCCCCTTGCACTCTTTAGGTTAAATATTGGGCTACCACTGGTCTTCAAGGGTACAACTCACAATACCTCTAAGTGTCTGGAGAGCATGAAGATCACTGCTGACAGCGGCTGAGCATGCAACAGCAAAGAAGGCCACTCTCCCTGCCTGAGCAATATGGACAAGGAGACCAGGATGCAGTTTCTCTAACCAGGAGGAGCCCAACCAACCGCTTCCTCCACAGAGATGCTGCTTGACACACAAAGACAAACCAGAGCCCTATCCCGAATAATAAAGTAACACTGCCGAAGAAGTGACAGCCCCTGAAATAAGCCTCTAGCAAATGCAGGCTGTGACGGGAAGCACGCAGGAAAGCCCCACCCAGGTAAATGCTCTAATGCCCCATCACTTCTATAGTACTAAAGCCCCCACCAGGGCTAGCATCTAGCCCCAGGAGTGTAGCCCATTGGCACTGTTTGTTTTGAATATGCCCACACCTAGGAAATTTGTGTAAAGAGAAAAGTGGTGACCACAGGCAGACACAGCAGCAAACAAGTCCCAAGTCACTTCTGGGGTGGTTTGGAACCAATTAATAAGCCCAGAGTGGTCTCCCCACAAAGCTATCCAAGAGTCAACTATTCTGCTCACAGTGGTAATTGTTTCATAAGATTTAAAGATTAGATGTTAAGATACAACCCAGACACTTAGATCGATAAAAGGCAGAGCTCTTGTTACTTTCAGATCCAAACGTAAGGTGGCCAGGCAGGGCCACAGAGGGGACTGCATCCTAGACAGATTAACAGCAAGCTGGAACTGTAGGAGGCAAATAGAATGGTGTCAGCTAGGTTTGCCAGGCTCCACGGGGGGTGGCTAATTTGAATGATTTCAAGCTCCAGGGCATGAGGGGCTTCTCCATTGCCTGGTACCTCCTCCTGAGAGATCCAGAGCCTAATAGAAGTGGTTGAGGTGTAGACGTAGTTAACTCTTCAAGAAGTAGAATTTACCAGTCTTTAGCCAGGACCTCAAAACTGGGTCAAGAGAACATTTAGAAAAAACCTCTATTACAAGTTAAGTTTAGCTGTAATTCCTGAACAGAAGTTAAAGAGATGTTACTGATCAACATCTCAGATTAAGCATGGACTAAAAATGTAACAGTGGGCATCAATTATGGGATTATGGGTTACCAATGAAATTGCCCCAAAGCATGTTCTATGTTAAGAAAAGGAAGAACCCAGAAGGCAATTTATTTATAAAGTTGAAATTTGAACAAGAAGGCTTCTGTAAGTCTATTTGACTTTGTCAGCTGTATTCTTTTTTATTACAGTTAAATGTTCTATTTTCACTAAGACCTCTTTGATTTCTCTACTAAAAAGAATCTTTTCCTCCTTTTTTATCTTTTAACTGCATCTCTCTTCTTTAGCAAAGTTTTCATTGTTTTGTTTAGTTGTATCCTCAATGTTTAGAATAGTTCCTGGCATGCTTGTTGAATAAATAAGTGAATGAACCTCTCCACATGTCTTTTTTTAGCCGACTATATGGTATTTTACTTTTAAAATACTTTAGTATAAGGCATGGTATATATGTATATGCAAATTATCTTTAACTTACTCACTAGGAGAGATTAGTTAACATTTGAAATACTCTAATCTGGAATCAACATTCCAAAGAAAGTTACTTTACATTTCCAACATAATCAAAACAATCGGTAGTAAATTTCAGTGACTAAGTATGAACATGCTTTTTAAAAATGTATGTATATATATGTATATATACATACACACACACATATATTCTCCCACCCCCACTGTTGCATCAGACTATATAACAAATAGGTCAGGCTAATAATTTCAGTATAGACTTGAGATTTACTGTCCTGTTGGTCCCGTGTTTTAAGGAGAAAATCTATTTCCTTAGAAAAATAGAAAAATAGATTTTCCTTAGAAAATCTAATCTACCAGCCAAGATGTATGACTGGTCCTGCCAGCACAGTATTTTCCCATTTGCCTCAGAATTAACCTTACCTGCAGCTTGCTAGCTGTAGTGCCTAAGGGCAGAGTGATACTTCCCTGAGCTGTAGAAAGAATCTGTTGACCTAAAACAAATAGACTGCCAGATATTTCTCCAGCACACATGGGTTTATTTGGGATCAGCAGGACCCTGGTGAGTCACATGCAAGTCCCTGCACTGCAAGGGAAGAACTCTTTTATAGAGGGGGAAAGGAGGTTGGGAGGGCTATAGTGAAAAAAAAAAAAAAAAAAGAATCCATGACTTTTCATAGGCTGGGTCCTTCTCAGGAAAGAAGAGGAGTCTTTCTTCTTCCTGTTTGGCTCTGCTTTGGTTGTAAGGCATGGGAGCTCCTCTTTCTGGTCTCCTGACCCTATTTAATTGGGATTTCTGTTGATTAATTTTTTAAAATACGTTTAGCAGGTTTTTAGTGCCTGGCTACTAATAAATGTTTGTGTCCTTAGCATAATTCTCAAGTTTGCCTTCACTGTGGGAGGTTATATGGAAGAAAATATATAGTTCCCAGGGGAAGGAAAAAAAAAACAACCTTCCAATTGTTGACTAAGTAAATTGCATTAGAACACTTTGAAATATCTTACAACAATTTTCATGGTAATATTTACTTAAATTATATTAAATAATTTAAGTAAATTACTTAAATTATAATAAATCTAAAGCAGAGAACAAATCTATTCTGTCCTGTGATGATCTGCTAGAAGCATGTTACCATGTCCTTGTTTAAACTGTTTTGTTTGTAAAGGGGGGGAAGGGAGGAATGACGGAGAACCTAAGGACTGCTTTTAAACAGATCCAAGGTACTCTTTGGCAGCAAAGTTAAAACATTAGGGAAGTAAAAGCTGACTGAACAAGGAAGGGGGACTGATCTGTTGACATTTTATTAGTTTGGATTAAAAAATATAAAACATTATAATCAAAAGAGCGTATGGCCAGGGTTAATCCTACATTCTTTTCAAATATATAGGGCATTTAAAAATACAATAAATAAATAATCTAACCATTTTTAAAAGTCTGTATGATAAGATGCTCGAGGATGATGCTTCTTTAATAGCCTGAGGCTGATCCACTGCCAGGGATCTGCCAGCCAGTATTTATTCTACTAGATAGAGCTGGTCCCCGAGAAAAGTGAAAATTCTTAAGAACAAAAATTCAAAATACGAAATAAAACTTAAAAGTGAGGAAGAAAAGGCTCCCAGGCTAGAATTTAAAACTAAAAGAAATAATCTGTGCAAAAGAAAGGAAACAAGATTTGGCTTCCATTCTCAGAGTTTATATTTAAGGGGCAGAATTATTCATTTTAAAAAATAAGGAAAATATTAAGGTTTTTTTCTAGAATAATTGAAATGCACTAAAATGAGGCACTGAATTCACTACAGGACAGCCTTGCCTCCTCTCTGTCCCCCTTGAGGTACTCTGTAGGCCAGGCGAAGTGTTTGCTCCCACCTACTGCCACAGCTTCAGCAATAGAAAAAGAGAAAAATTATAAACAACAAAGACATTTTAAATAAATAAGCTAAAATTAAATGGAGGTTCCAAGAAGCCTCTAACCCCCTTGGAACTACAGTAGCAATGGGAAATTAACTCCTATGGCACCAAGGAGATCTGTAGTACAGCATAGAACAGTAGAGCATAGTACAGTAAATGTACACTATGATATAGATATACAGTCTAGTACCTGTTGTATAAGAAAAATAGACACAATGGTGATAGACACCTTAAAATAGTAGAAATATGGTTAGAAATCCTAGAAAACTTTGGGAAAAAGAGTAGTCCTACAGAGTAAAATTGAGGGCTATCAGATAAGGTACTAGAAAGCATTAACATGAAGCAATTCTTAGACTCCTGAAATAAATCCAAAGGACAGCAAGTACTCAAGATAGGTTTTTTTGAAAGTATAATTCTTAAGAAAGTTAAGGATAGCTCTAGGTACCCAGTATTGTATGTGGTAGCCCCTGAAACCGATTTATAATTTTAAAGTAAGAATTCAAAATTATGCTAGGGCATTCTGTAAGGGAGGTTGATAATAGTACATAGACAGCTGGAAGATTCACTGGGATTCTAATAATCTTCAGAAGGTATTAATTGACACTAATACAAGTAAGTAGATTTTCCCAGAAATCCAAAATCTTTTAAAGAGGCAAAAAGACATAAATCAGAATTTTAATAATGCAGTCATTCTGGCAATAAGAACAAAGAGTAAAGTATAAAGCTGTGGCTAATTAGTTGGTTAGAAGTATCCTGAACACATCATTGGAAGAGTTACTTGGATGGTGGGGGAACCAGAGTTTTCTCAAATTGGAAGCACTGCAAATTGGAGGACTACTGCTTCCGACTACAGCAGAGTACCTTGTATCAGACTACACCAATAAGAACATCTTTAAAAATGAAGTATAAAAATTAATAAATAATAAGCAAAAAAATCCACTTAAAGGTAATGAATGAAGGATATGATCCTATGAAATGTAGGGTGGTACAGGGTTGCATGATTGGCCAAATATTTAAAAATTCATCAATAAAATTTATCATATAAACAAATTAAAAAATAAAATTATATATAACCACAGAAAAAGCATTTAATAAAATCCACTACTTGTTCATAATAAAAATACTATTAAAAACAACCCTAGGAACAGAGAAAATGTTTGCATCCTTATAAAGAGCATCTGTGAAAATCTTAGCACTTGCATCATAAAGACTGAATGCTTTCCTTCTAAGATCAGAAACAAGTCAAAGATGTCCATTATTATCCACTGTAATTCAACATTGTTCTAGAGGTCACAGCCACTGCAATGTGACAAGAGAAAGAAACAAACTACACAGAGAATGAAAAGAAGTAAGCAAAACTATGTTTGTTTTTTGCCTCCGATAGCATGATCTTCTCTGTAGAATATCCACAAGGAGTCCACAGAAACATTACTAGAACAGAGAAGTTTAGAATAGTTGATGGACACAAACCCAATATACAAAAGTCTATTGTATTTCTGTATACAAAAAACAATTGGAAATTGAAATTTAGAAATACCATTCACAATAGCATCAAAAATATGAAACACTTAGGAATAAACTTAACAAAAAATATACAAGACCTCTACATTGAAAATAACAAACTATAACTGAAAGACTAAATTTTGGTTAAGACATCAATTTTCCCCAAAAGGATATATATATGTTCAAAACAATTCTAGTCAAAATTTCAGCAGACACTTTTGAAGAAATCTGCACCTTATTCACAAATTTATATGGAACTGTAAAGGGCCTAAAACAGAAAAAATAATTTTGAAGATGATCAAAGTTAAGTACCTTATACTAACTTAAAGACTTATCATTGTGCTATTGTAATCAAGAAAATGAGGTACTGGCATAAAGAGAGACATGTAAAACAGTTATGCAAAGGAGAGTCCAGAAACACACCCACGCTTTATGCTAAACTGATTTTCAATAAAGGTGCCAAGGTAACTCAGTGGAAAAAAGAAACTTTTTTTTTTTTTTAACTAAAATGGTGCTGTAATATTCCTTATTCTAAGAAATCAGTCAGTCAAATTTTATCTTTACATCAGACCATATTCAAAATTAGGTAAAACTGTTCATTTTATGGAGAGTAAATTTTACCTAAAATAAAAAGAACATAAGACAATCAAAACTATACTGACATAAAAATGTGGACTTGATATGTTGGATATGGCCATGTGAACTGCTTTAGCCACTGGAATGTGAGCAGTCATAATTTATTCCATGTCTGTCTAGAAGTTTGAACATCCTAAAACAGTTTAGTTTTACACTTTGCTTTTGTCCTTCACCAAGTACTAGATAATGGTTACTTTGTCATCATGAGTATGTGAATTAAGAAGAAAAGTTGAATTTTATCAAATATATTTTTTAAAGTTTTATTTGGTTCTTTCAAATATGCTGGTCATTTTTGATGGGTGTTGTTGCTTCCTCTTTTTTAAATTCTATTTTTCTTTCCAAAAGGATTTCTATAGTTTTAATTTTGTATTGCATATCAGTACCATTCCAAAATCTTAAACTGTTGGGATTCTACATTTATATTTTTTTGTTCTGCTGATACCTACTTATGGTGGATTATTTAGTTTGGATAATTTTAACTGTAAACTTATGTCTGATTTAATTTAATCTGTAAGGATTCTGAAACACTAAAAGGAAATGCTTCCTTCTAAATGGATTGTATTCTCTTCTGCCTGGTGCTTGGTGCCAGAAGTCTTTGGATCTGGGCACTTTTAAGCCCTTTTCAGGGAAGTCCAGGCTATATGTGAGTTTTACTTAATGCAACACCTTGTGGTGGGTCCAAGGCATACTTTTTCAATTCTAGTACTAAAGTGAGAAAAACCAGAAGCACCTTACAAGGATATCCCCTTGCTCACAGACAAGAGGAAGGAAGTCTGGAACTCAAAGCAAAGTTTGGATGATCTTAAACTTATATTTAAGCTCCAATATTCCATGACTATTTTATCACTGCACAAATTTTCAACGGAAATTCTAAGATCTGCAACTTTCTCTAGTATATGTGACAAGCAGAGAGTTAAAAAAAAAAAAAGCTTTAACCAACTTTTAAAGCATTTTTTGGAAAAAGTGAATTTTAAAAGTTTTACTGGTGTTTATTTCAATTAAAATTATAATAATGTGCTACACTGCAATGGTTAAAGCAACAAACAAGGAAGTAAAATAGTTTAGCATGTGCATCTGAATAGTGAATGTGATTATTTTTTCAAGGACATCCATTATTTAACATAACAGTTCATGCTGTTCACTCATGTGAAGTGACATGGCTAATTCTGAATGAACTTTTCACTCATAAAATATATGTTATGACAAATTTGACATTAGACTGTTCATGTTTCATTTGGCATTATTACATAAAGGAGGCAATATTCACTACAAACAAAAATATTCTAATAATATTCTCCTTCATGTCTCCTGCTTTAGATCTTTGCTATAAAAAGGTTTTCCTCTCTTTCAAGAAAATTTCTACCCACTTTTTTCCTATATAGGTACAGGAAAATCATGTATAATAAGCTGTATCTCACATTTTATACTTATTCTGGTCAAAATTTTATATAGCTCTGAATTAAATTGATAGTAATTTTGCCAGCCAAATATACTCATAAACTGTGATCCACCTAGCAATTTGATATATTCGGAATCATACAAAATTATGAAAGAAAAGTGATACAGGTAGAATATCCAGAGGAGTCATGAGTCAAAGCAATCAAATACTCTAGAAAATGAACCCCAGGCTATAAAAAGAAATACAACATAAACCAACATATTTGCATAAGTTCCTCAACACCTATGTAGGAAACACAGCTGCCAAAGGGTTGCTCTATATGTCTTATTTAATCATACTGAAAACACATAACTTACATATAGCAAAAAAAGGTGATTTTTAAAATTTAAATAACTAATATTTTCTGCTAAAATAATGAGTCATATTCTTAGGGTGAATTCATTGAAACAAATTTAAAGTTCAAAATAATCATACTTGGGGTAAGGTTTTGAATGAAAAATAGGTGAAAGTTATATAAAAGATTAACCAATTTTATCAAAAATAATAATTTATAAAGAGTTTCACCCTTCTACATTTATTTTACTATGGTTCACTGATTTTTTATAAAGGTGAGTCTTTCTGGCCAATTACCATGACAAGTGGGGAGTATGGGAACTGCATCAGAAAGCAAGATACATCTTGCTCTTATATCAGCAATGGAAAAAGAGGTAAAGACGTGTCAGGTCTTTAAGAGTACTAACAGCCCTGTTATGTTTAGTTGGTCAGAAATTTGTTAAAAAAATTATGTTTTCCACTGTGTATATAAATCATTATTGTAAACTCTTTGCATTTTAAGAAAATGTAGATAATCTGTAGAAATTCAAAATGTGCCTATTTATCACACACAAGAAAATGCTTGATTCTACATATATAGATAGTGGCTCTAAGTCCTTGAATTCACTTCAGGAGGAGACTGAGGAAAGGATAACAAATTTCCTACTATTTGCTGAATCCATCAACTTGTGAAAATCTTTTCTTTTTGGCTGCTTGTAAGAAATCAATTAAAAATATATTTCCTACCATATCAAGAGTCATTTAATGTATTATCTATTAAGTATTACTTAATGTATTATTTAATCCATTATGATTAATACTTAACGTATTAAATTTCTAAAAATAAAAAATTTTAAGAAAGCATAATGGTAACAATAGAAATATGTAATCCTTTTCTTTCACAGACAGATATTGGTACAAAAACTAAAAATAAACATGGTTTGCCCTTGTATCAAATAAGCTGTATTTCTGGTCTTCCCTTTGATACCTCACATTACTCCAAGTGGTATTTTTCTTAAAGTCATTGCTTCTTTAAACCTAGGAGGGACTTATTCATGACAGCTATTGGTAAAATCTTGAGGCATTTCACTGTTAAGGCAATGCAATTTATAAATCTCTCAATGAACTCAGCTCTTGGTCTTGAAAATGCCTAGGAAGGCCTTGACCTTGCCATGTTTTCATTCATTTATTTTTCAACCACGTGACTGCTTTACTTTGACTTGTAAATTCACTGATTTTTCACATGCTTGCCTACTTTCTATAAGTAGTCACCTAACCTCCATTCCTTACTTATTCTTACAGATCTTCCTTATTTTTCCTTGAAAATTCCTGGATAAATCCTGATCCATTTTAAATAAGCATTAGTCTTTATAGTTTAGATAAACCCATGTCAGAACCACAGTTTCCTTTTTCCCATTCAGTTCATATCCATATATTTACCTGTGATAGATACTCAACATTTTTCCCAACCATTTTGGCTGAGCATCTCCTAGGGACCTTTCCTGCTCCAATCAACCGCCTTTTACAGCAGACAAGTCTCTGTCCCCAAACACTGCTACACAACCAGTGCTTCTCATCAAACAAATCAGGGGATTAGAAACAGCCAGGAGAGTAATTAGCCTCACGATTAGAAGATATCTCCAGTGTGCCCTGATGATTTGTATTAGTCACAGTAATTCTCTGCCATCCCAAATCCCAAATTTACCTGACTAGCATATTTATTACTTCCTAAGATTTCCTGTGCAACAGAATCACATAGGAAACTAGTTTGTGACTTTTTACTGATTTGTTTTAAAAACACCACCTTTCCATCTATTTATTTCACTTGATAACAAGTAAAAATGCAGGTTCTTAAAATAAAATTTATTAACATTTTCAGGACACAACTTTAGTCTGTTATGAGAAATAAAGTACTAAATTCAAATGATATATTCAAGCTATTTTCAAGATTCTTTCCTTTTATTTTTCTGTCATGTTTAACCTGACAGCAAAAAGTCATCGAGTTGTCTGACCTTATAAGTATTAACTGGAAATTCATTTCAAACTTTCTCTATAGAGGTTTGGCTAAGATCATTTTTTTAACTTTAGCTTTACTAACATTAAGAAATTTATGAATATGACCTTCATGATACTGAATCAAGGTATTCTACCAAACATGACACATTCGATAATTTCAAAATGGTATGAAATGTATACCAAATGAAATAGTAAGCAAATATGCTGATTGAAAATGCATTAACACAAATTTTAAAGTCCACATATTATTTTTGTTATTCAGAAGAAGAAATAAGGATTCCTTATTCTTGGAAAATAAGTCTTCCCTAATATATATGTTAAATAATATTAAAATCCTAAGCGAATTTTAGTCACATACAGTTAGATGTAGTATAAAGAAATAAGAACTGGGAGGGAGGGGGGCATTACTGGACTGAAGGTTGGTTAAAACAGCACAGTCTCTGGACTCAGCCAAAGGTGAAATCCAAGTTCCACCATTACACTAGGCGCCTAAGTCTACAAATGAATAATTATGTCATAAAGTTTTTGTGAAAATTAAAGGAATTAAAAAACACAGATAACAGTGTCTAGTATAAAGGAGGTGGTTAGTCTCAGAATTGTTATAAGAAACACTCTCCCGCCTTAAACACCTTCCCCTATTATGACTCTTGAAAGACAGTGGCTTAGTTCAAATTGACATTATGTATGAAAAACTAATGAGGCTCCTTGTCTGTCTCTTGAAGCAAATTATATCTGAATGAATATTCCATTTTAAATGAATCTTAATAATGTATTTCAGAGAAGAAAAGATTATGCTCTGTTAATACCTCCAAGTAATCTGACCATCGACTAAAGAGCTATTTTCTAACTTAGTCTAGGTAGGAATGTTAATTTTAATTTTTATAACTGTAGAAATTATGAGACTGTTAAAGCTTTATAAAATATTAATTATGACTTCCACGTTGTATGCTGAGTATTCTTAAATTTTCACAGAAGTATTTAGCATTAAGCCATAGAAATGCCTGCATAAGTCTTAGATACATATGTGTGTGAATAATACAAATATAGCATGGATATCAATTATTAACATATTTTGGTAATTTTAACCCATTTTAAGAGTTTTGCCTCTTCTTACTAAACATGTTTAATCATGTTTTGCTATTTCATTTGAGGTCATTGTGAACACTGTCTCTACTTAATCTTCACATAAAGGTTTCCAACAACAGTATACTAAGCATGGTTTGCCAGTCACTCATGAAATCTGATATTCATTAGTGATAATCAGTACTCAGCCTCACCAACCCTGTAGATTCTCTATGTGTGAGCATATATTAAATCCAAATATTATTTAATAAAGGAAAATGTAATGGGTCATGGTTTAAAATTGCATGAGTATACTTCTTTTTTACTAAGAAAGATATAATCAAGATAATAATAATAAGGTATAATTAGGAAGAAAGAAGTTCTATCTCTGGTTAAGTCAAAAGTATGGGTAGATAGGGATCTCTGGTGTCCAGACCTCAACATATCAAAAAACTTTCAACTTTTAAAGTTTAGGCTCTTCCAAGAAATCTAGTTCAAGATATAAGCTCTAGTTAAGTGGTTGAGGATTTACTCCCTGGACATGAGCATTGCCTTTGATATATGTTATCCCGTTTATGACACAGGAAATATGTGTAAGTTTCCTAGTCTAGAATACACCGTAATTTATTCTTATATTATTTCTACTTCCCCAGAAATGATAACCACAGGATAAATTTTTCAAATTAGTGTTTTTAAACTTTTCACATTCAGTAAAGTGATTATTGATATATTTGGATAATTATCTATCATCTTTATAACTCTTTTGTATTGATTACTCTTTGTTTTATTTCCTTTTCTGCCTTCTCCTGTTTTGAGCATTTTATGTTATTCCATTGTATCTTTTCTCTTAGAATGTCAATTACACTTCTTCAAAAAAATGTTTGTGGTTTCTCACGAGTTTCCAATGCACATTTTAAACTAATCTAAATTCATCCTCAAATTCACACGATTTCGTTTCATGTGTAGTCCAGGTACCTTCTAACAGAGTCCTCCCAATTCCTCCCTTCCATTCCTTGAGACACTGCTCTCATTTGTTTCTTAAATCATGTAATACATTGTCAATACTATTGCTTAAAAACAATCAGTTATTTTATTAGATCAATTAAGAATATAAAACATAAAAGATGCTATTTTACCTTCAATATTCCTTTCAGTATTCTGATGCTCTTCCTTTCATTATACAGATCCAAGATTCTGACCTGCTTCAATTTCATTCTGCCTGAATTACCTTCTTTTAACATTTCTTTAATGATAAATTTTCTGGTAATAAACTCTCTCAGTTTTGTTTTAAAGGATACTATCTCTTGATATAGAATTCTAGATTGGTGTCTCCCCGCCAACTCCTGCCAACATCTCAACTATTTCATTCTTCTCTTTTTACTTGCATGTCTCTGATGAGAAGTCTGCTGTAGTCCTCATCCTTGGTTCCTCTATAAGGCATTTTTAAATTCTCTAGCTTCCTTCAAGATTTTCTCTTTGCAGTTTTCTACAGCTTGAATATGACAGGCCTAGGCACAGATTTATTGGTATTTATTTATTTATATTTGGTGCTCCCAAAGCTTCGTGTATACTTAGTTTGGTGTCTTGTAGTAATTTTGCAAAATCATCTGATACTACTTCTTTAAATATTTCTTCTTCATTCTCTTTTCCTTATCCTTTTGGTACTTCAATTACACATATGTTACCCTCTTTGATACTGTCCCACAGTCCTTCATCTTCTGTTTGATTTTGTTTTTTTCATTATTCATTCTCTTTCCATTCTAGTTTGTGACTTTTTACTGATTTGTATTCAAGTTTGGTGATATTTTTCTTGGCCGTGTTGAGTTTACCACTTAGTCCACTGAAGACATTCTTCATTTCTGTTACATCTTGTTTAATTTCTAACACTTTCTTTTGTTTATTTCTTACAGTTTTCTAACTCTGCTTACGTTATCTGTCAGTTCTTGAATGCTGTCTTCTTTTTGCATTAGAGCTCACAACATATTAATCATGGTATTCTTGACTGATAATTCCAACACCATTATCATATCTAAGTCTTGTTCTCATGATAGCTGTGTCTCTTTGCACTGCTTTTTTTTTTTTTTTTTTTTGTCTTTCTTTTGTAAGTTGATGGACTTCCCTATACCCTGATGGTTAGGGGGAGTTGTGCCTTGCAGCTCTTTTAGCTGAAATGCACTGTTATACTGGAGCTACCTTGACATGGTGATATAATGTGGTGGGTAGGGTGGGGGTCTATACTCTTCCAATTAGAATCCTCCAGGCTTGCCCAGACCTTGCTGGTTCTATGTCTTGACCTGTGGCCTTAACAAGGGTCTGACCCTTCCCTTGCTTACACAGGTTTTACTTCCTTCTGCCTCACACCTCCTTTCCTGTCTACCTCTTTCCCAGTCCATTTCCTTAAGTCCATGCGCCCTTTTGACTAGGTTTTTTTTTTTCTTCTTCTTCTTCTTTTAGGTTAGAGAGGAGGGCTGGAGGGGGTTTGAGTGGGATGGAATTCCTGTACTCCTGGCTGATATAAAACTTCAGAATTGTGCTCTGGCAAAATCTTTTCTCTCTGTAAAGCACAACCTTGCTACAGAGAAATTTCTAGGTATGTTTCACAATAGTTAGTCTTTCCCTCCCAGGTCCAGAGTCATGAGGGGATCTTTCTTGGGGGTGAGGACCACAAGAACCTGGTGGGTCCCTGGAGGAAAAGTCCATGAGAACATGTGATGGCCCCTAGGAGTTTCTCACTACCACTCTAATCCACAGTCAGCCTCCAGCAATTCATTCATGTAAGCAGTTGCTGTATGTCTCGCTCTAAATGTACTTTTCTCCTGGATTTTGGAGTGAAGGTTTTCCCTGCAACCTAAGTTCTCTTATAAACCACTTAAAAGCTGCTTTTTCCTGTTTGTCCAGCCTTTTCTTGATGTAGCGACAGAAATAACAATTTCTAAAGCTCTTTACGTATCTAAGCGGATACCAGAAGTACCTCTCAATATTTAAACTTTAGTTTGATGTAAGGTTTATTCTTTGTCCTTCTCATCTTTACCTGCACACACTTCCTGGGTTATCCGATCTATGCCATCATTATAAATGCTATCCAAATTCTGGACCTTCCCACATGCATAACCCATTGGTAATACATCTCGTGAGATGTAAACTCATAGAGTCTACTACCAAATAATTTTTATACTAATGTATCACACAGGCAAACTCAAGTTCAACATCTGTAAAACAGTATTTGAGTTAAAATCTAACTTATATTTCCCCCCAATCTTCCTCATTTCAGAAATGTCATAAGAACCTATAAAATAGAGTAAGTGAAACATCTACAAATCATCCCCCATTCCTTCTTTCTTTCATTATCTCTGACTTCCATACTATTTGTTGCAGTTTGGGTTTTCTAGAACAGTCTGTGAGACAGGATTTAGCATCCAGGATGTTTATCAGGGAGTGCCATTGAGATCATCATCTGTGGAGGACTGAGCAAAGAGAGAAGTGCAGCTATAATGCAGGCCTGACATTCTCAACCAAAACCATGGGAATACAAGACTTTATACCTCTGACTTGATCCATCCCTGAATATGGACCATCCCTAAGAGTGTGACCGGAGGTGGCTCTTTGCACCTGAAACAACCCACGAAGAGGATAAAGCTGAAGGCCATCTGCTGACAGCACTCTCCACAGCTGGTGCAGCAAGTCTTTCTTTAAGGAAGGTGGACAGAGTCTGTGGGCCCATCACTATGTCCATCACAATCTCCAAAAGCAACCACTGTTTTAGTCACAAGACTGACACAGACTAGATGTTCAACAAACTATTATAATAATTCAAAAGTAGATTTATCTCAAATCCATCCATATTCCCTACCATGCTAATCCAAGACGTCCTTCACATAAGACGGTAACAATGCCTCCCTGAACTGTCTTCATTCATTTCTGCATATCCTATAACCCATCTCTACACTGTAGCCTGAGGATATTTTTTAAA
The DNA here is from genome assembly GCF_009873245.2 of Balaenoptera musculus. Taxonomy (NCBI): domain Eukaryota; kingdom Metazoa; phylum Chordata; class Mammalia; order Artiodactyla; family Balaenopteridae; genus Balaenoptera; species Balaenoptera musculus. The sequence continues at coordinate 54,151,795 of NC_045802.1, forward strand.
ATACAAATCCTGTCATGTCACTCCTGTGTGTTAATCCCCCAGCAACTTCTCTTTGCACCTGGAATAAAGTCTCAACTACAAGATCTGCTTACTTTTCCAAAATTTCGTCTTTCTTAATCAGTGTGCCCCGCCATCCTTCTTACGCTGTTCAAACACAATAGGTTCTTTCCTAACTCAGCACATTTGCCCTTACGCTTATGGCTTCCTGAAAGTCTCTTCCTCCTGTTAACACTGCTGCCCCCATCTCCTCCTTTAATTCTCACCTCAAGAACTGAGCCTCAGATTAGTTTACTAACTTGTCCAAAGTCACAGGGCTAGTACATGGCACAACGAGATTGGGAGTACAGGCCAATTTAATCCAGGTTTCACCCACATACATATTATGGTAAACTACAATTATGCCAAATAAATAAGAAAAATATTTTAGTGACTTTTTATAGCAATATTTTTATACTAAATAACATGAACGACAAAAAGGAGTTCAGTATGTTTTTACTATGTTTTGGATGGTGGTGTCAGTCTGCGCTTGCCATGAGTATTCTATTTTCATGACTTTATAAGCTCAAGTAATATTTCCAGAAAAATAAAGAATCTGGCTAAATGTCTAGTCTGCTAGTTCACATATAATACATAGAATAAAATATTACAGGTTACCTTCTTAAGGCTGGGGTTTTACTTTTGCATTGTTAGTGGATGTTTTCACTCTTTCACCATCTGAATATCCTTTACATATTTACATTTTCCAACTCGTGAGTCTCACTTCAAGACAGAAGCTACACATTTGCTTTCCCAGAATGCTGTGCATTTATGGCACAGGCATGTGACCTGTGTCAGCCAATCAGAAGCCTACACTAGATTTCAGTCTGAAGGGGAGTGCATGAAGAAGAGCTGTTATCTATAGCATCAACTGAGGGAGGGGGAGTTATAGAGATATTCATTTGCAGAGGAAGAAGAGGGAGACATGCCCCATGCACAGCCATGATAAAGCTGGTTCTGTATGATCTTAACAGAAGGCAGCCATGGAATTATTTGTACATAGTTTCTGGCTATGCATTCTATAAACCTAATTTCCTGTACTTCCAAAGGGTTCTCCACTTTACCTCATATCCTTTAATACATTTACCTTCTGCTTAACTAGGCTACAATAATTTCTGTTGCTATTAAGTATGAACTTTGTTACACTGGTAAAGATTTTTATAGTTTTTTCTTTTTTTTTTTTTACATAATAAGTAAAGTTTCTATAAAGTCACTCCAGGAACAGCATATCTTGTCCTTAGACCATTACCTTATTTCAAACTTCATTGCTGTGCTAATATCATATTTCTACTTTCCAAAAGACCTATTTACAAGCTGCAAGTCAATATAAAATTAAGCATTAAAAAGCTTTAAGGGACTACTTACCCAACCCTAGGGTAGTGAAGATCTTAAACATGAGAATCGAGAAGCTGGAAGAGAAAAAAACCGTTATATATGTGTGTGTGTGTGATATATATTATACACACACACACACACAACCACACACATATGTTCATATAGATACACATAGATGTTTATATATAACATATGGTTTTTCTAGAGCAGAACATGACAAAAATCAAAACAAAATACTTTTCGGTTTAAAAACGGCAATGCTAGCTGGCAGATGAATGACTAGATCTAAAACTATACAAAAAATGCTTAAATATTCACCAAAAAGAAAAGACGCCAAAGGAAATAATATAGAGAAAATTCACTGAATAGCCAATTCAAGTTGCCTAACTAACATTATAATGTATTCAAAGTCACAATAAGTCATAGAAATAAAATGAGGGTGAAATATCATCACATCCTTACACTGGGAAAAGTTAAAACAGAAAAAGATTATTAGTGAGTGTGGGAATAAATGAACATGGGCACTTTTATTTAGTGGGTGGACACTTAAAAGGTTATATTTTACAGAAAGTATCTTGCAACAGATATTAAAATACAAGAAAAACCCTCACACATACACCTACATACCATGTATCCATTATTGGGGATATATTCATAGAAGTCAAAAGACAAAGATGCAAGAATATATGTAAAATGATCATTAACGTGCAATTTCGAATAATCATTTAACAAAGTAAATGAAAATAAATGCCCATTAATACAATACAGGCATGAGTGACTATGTTACAACCATACTGTACACTGTAGTTCTTATATTAAAACTCAAACAAGTGACTTGAAGGATTTTTATGAGGAATGGCTGAATAAGAAAAATAAGATAAAGAGAAGTATCTATAATCTAACCCTTGTTGGTAATATTTTTTGAAAACTAACAATGGTGAAATTCCTGTATGTATGTTTGTGTGCATGTTGAAAACATAAGACATTCTATGGATTCCACATACAAAGTGTTACAATAAAGGCAGTAAAGGGCTTACACAATCAGAGAAGCTGCTAGTAACTTTATGAGCCTGAATCCCCTAGCTAGTGGTCCACAAACACTCAGGAGGAAGCAGTTGTACATTTTATATCTTTCTACAAGTCTTTCTACACCTGTAGCTAAAGAATAATGGCCTCTGTTACTCTTCATTCTTCCAAATAGCATGCAAGACCCTCTCACTGGTAGTCTCTTATCCAGACCCATATGATAAAGGCAGATCTTAGCTTCGCCCCTAGAATCAGCAATTGTAAGTGCATAGAAACAGCACAGAAAGATAATCACCTGGATTGGGGGTAGGGGGAATGATGATTAAGGGAGGAGTCAAGAAAATAGGAAGAAATGGGAGAAGGGTTAATGTAAGGAGGAAAATATTTGCTACAAGAAAATCCCATATCTCTTCACACAGTATAATCTTATTTACCTAAAATCATTTATGCACATATATATAGACACAAACACACAATATACATAGAATGTGTGTGTATTTAGACATAGTGTTTAATAAATTTCTTAATATATTTACTTTTTAATCAATAGAATTAGACTGAGTTTCAAGTACATCAAGTATATACTGTCAGGTGAAGCAAATGAATTTCAGATTAACGCCTAGAGTATGATTCTATTTTGCAAAAAAGAGACCACCATATTTTGAAAAATACAATGTGTGTGCTAATGTGTTATGGCTATGTTTGTGTGTGTGTGTGTGTATAACAGAGAAAAGAAGATATAGTAAGGTATAAATCTTGTAAATATATCAGAAATAAAAATTATGGGTGCGGCTATGAGGTCCAGGTGTAGCCGGAGAAGCCACCGTGGCACAGCCGCTCGCAGAACTGGCGACTGGTGTTGCAGCTCCCGCACTTGACAGGCTCAGTTAGCATGACTCCCTTCCGCCGCCTGGCTCCCCTCCTCTAACTTCTGGACTGTAATTTAAAACGAAGCTATTCGGCCATGCTCAGACGTGTACCTGGAAAGTGGAAAGCCGTGGGGCTGACAGGGTCTTGGTGCTCCGGCTGGGTGTCAGGCCTGTGACTCTGAGGTGGGAGAGCCGAGTTCAGAACACTAGTCCACCAGAGACCTCCCAGCTCCACATAATATCAAATGGCGAAAGCTCTCGCAGAGGTCTCCATCTCGACGCTAAGACCCAGCTCCACTCAACAACCAGCAAGATACAGTGCTGGACACCCTATGCCAAACAACTAGCAAGATAGGAACACAACCCCACCCATTAGCAGAGAGGCTGCCTAAGATCATAATAAGGTCACAAACACCCCAAAACACACCACTGGATGTGGTCCTGCCCAACAGAAAGACAAGATCCAGCCTCTTCCACCAGAACACAGGCACCAGTCCCCTCCAACAGGAAGCCTACACAACCCACTGAACCAACCTTAGCCACTGGGGGCAGACACCAAAAACAATGGGAATTACAAACCTGCAGCCTGAGAAAAGGAGACCCCAAACACAGTAAGTTAAGCAAAATGAGAAGACAGAGAAACACACAGCAGATGAAGGAGCAGGCAAAAAACCCACCAGACCAAACAAATGAAGAGCAAATAGGCAGTTCTACCAGAAAAATAATTCCGAGTAATGATAGTAAAAGATGATCCAAAATCTTGAAATAGAATGGAGAAAAAAAAAAAGAAATGTTTAACAAGGACCTACAAGAACTAAAGAGCAAACAAACAATGATGAACAACACAATAAATGAAATTTAAAAATTCTCTAGAAGGAATCAATAGCAGAATAACTGAGGCAGAAGAATGGATAAGTGACCTAGAAGATAAAATAGTGGAAATAACTACCACAGAGCAGACTAAAGAAAAAAGAATGAAAGGAATTGAAGATAGTCTCAGAGAACTCTTGGACAACATAAAATGCACCAACATTCGAATTATAAAGGTCCCAGTAGAAGAAGAGAAAAAGAAAGGGACTGAGAAAATATTTGAAGACATTATAGTTGAAAACTTCCCTAATATGGGAAAAGAAACAGTCAATCAAGTCCAGGAAGCACAGAGAGTCCCATACATGATAAATCCAAGGAGAAACACACCAAGATGCATATTAATCAAACAATCAAAAATTAAATACAAAGAAAAAATACTAAAACCAGCAAGAGAAAAACAACAAATAACATACAAGGGAATCCCCATAAGGTTAACAACTAATCTTTCAGCAGAAACTCTGCAAGCCAGAAGGGAGTAGCAGGACATATTGAAAGTGATGAAAGGGAAAAGCCTACAACCAAGATTATTCTACCCAGCAAGGATCTCATTCAGATTTGACAGAGAAGTTAAAACCTTTACAGACAAGCAAAAGCTAAGAGAATTCAGAACCACCAAACCAGCTTTACAACAAATGCTAAAGGAACTTCTCTAGGCAGGAAACACAAGAGAAAGAAAAGACCTAAAATAACAAACCCAAATCAATTAAGAAATTGGTAACAGGAACATACATATTGATAACTATCTTAAATGTAAATGGATTAAATGCTCCAACCAAAAGAAATAGACAGGCTGAATGGATACAAAAAGAAAACCCATATATACGCTGTCAACAAGAGAGCAACTTCAGACCTAGGGACACATACAGACTGAAAGTGAGGGGATGGAAAAAGATATTCCATGCAAACGGAGATCAAAAGAAAGTTGGAGCAGCAACTGTCATATCAAACAAAATAGACTTTAAAATAAAGACTATTACAAGAGACAAAAAAGGACACTACATAATGATCAAGGGATCAATCCAAGAAGAAGATATAACAATTGTAAATATTTATGCACCCAACATAGGAGCACCTCAATACATAAGGCAAATGCTAACAGCCGTAAAAGGGGAAATCGACAGTAATACAATCATAGTAGGGGTCTTTAACACCCCACTTTCACTAATGGACAAATCATCCAAAATGAAAATAAATAAGAAAACACAAGCTTTAAATGATACATTAAACAAAATGGACTAAACTGATATTTTTAGCACATTCCATCAAAAAACAACAGAATACACTTTCTTCTCAAGCGCTCATGGAACATTCACCAGGATAGATCATATCTTGGGACATGAATCAAGCCTTGGTAAATGTAAGAAAATTGAAATCGTACCAAGTATCTTTTCCGACCACAATGCTATGAGATTAGATATCAATCACAGGAAAAAGTCTGTAAAAAATACAAACCCATGGAGGCTGAACAGTACACTACTAAATAACCAAGAGGTCACTGAAGAAATCAAAGAGGAAATCAAAAAATACCTAGAAACAAATGACAATGAAAACACGCTGATCCAAAACCTATGGGATGCAGCAAAAGCAGTTCTAAGAGGGAGGTTTACAGGAATATAATCCTATCTCAAAAAATAAGAAACATCTCAAATAAACAACCTAACCTTACACCTAAAGCAATTAGAGAAAGAAGAACAAAAAAAAAACCCCAAAGTTAGCAGAAGGCAAGAAATCATAAAGATCAGATCAGAAATAAATGAAAAAGAAATGAAAGAAACAAGAGCAAAGATCAATAAAACTAACAGCTGGTTCTTTGAGAAGATAAACAAAATTGATAAACCTTTAGCCAGACTAATCAAGAAAAAAAGAGGAAAGGCTCAAATCAATAGAATTAGAAATGAAAGAGGAGAAATAACAAATGACACTGCAGAAATACAAAGGATCATGAGCGATTACTACAAGCAACTCTGACAATAAAATGGACAACCTGGAAGAAATGGACAAATTCTTAGAAAAGCAAAACCTTCCAAGACTGAACCAGGAAAAAACAGAAAATATAAACAGACCAACCACAAGCACTGAAATTGAGACTGTGATTAAAAATCTCCCAACAAACAAAACCCCAGGACCAGATGGCTTCATAGGTGAATTCTATCAAACATTTAGAGAAGAGCTAAAACCTATCCTTCTCAAACTCCTCCAAAATATAGCAGAGGGAGGAAGACTCCCAAACTCATTCTACGAGGCCACCATCACCCTGATACCAAAACCAAAGATGTCACAAAGAGTGAAAACTACAGGCCAGTATCACTAATGAACATAGACGCAAAAATCCTCAACAAAATACTAGCAAACAGAATCCAGCAGCACATTAAAAGGATCATACACCATGATCAAGTGGGGTTTATCCCAGGAATGCAAGGATTCTTCACATAAGCAAATCTATCAATGTGATACACCATATTAACAAATTGAAGGATAAAAACCATATGATCATCTCAATAGATGCAGAAAAAGCTTTCGACAAAATTCAACACCCATTTATGATAAAAACCCTTCAGAAAGTAGGCGTAGAGGGAACTTACCTCAACATACTAAAGACCATATATGACAAACCCACAGCCAACATCGTTCTCAATGGGGAAAAACTGAAACCATTTCCTCTATGATCAGAAACCAGACAAGGTGTCCACTCTCACCACTATTATTCAACATAGTTTTGGAAGTTTAAGCCACAGCAATCAGAGAAGAAAAAGAAATAAAAGGAATCCAAATCGGAAAAGAAGAAGTAAAAGTGTCACTGTTTGCAGATGACATGATACTCTACATAGAGAATCCTAAACATGCTACTTGAAAAGTACTAGAGCTAATCAATGAATTTGGTAATGTAGCAGGAAACAAAATTAATGCACAGAAATCTCCTGCATTCCTATACACTAATGATGAAAAATCTGAAAGAGAAATTAAGGAAACACTCCCATTTGCCGCTGCAACAAAAAGAATAAAATACCTAGGAATAAACCTACCTAAGGAGTCAAAATACTTGTATGCACAAAACTATAAGTCGCTGATGAAAGAAATTAAAGATGATACAAACAGATGGAGAGATATACAAATTCTTGGATTGGAAGAATCAACATTGTGAAAATGACCATACTACCCAAAGCAATCTACAGATTCAATGCAACCCCTATCAAACTACCAATAGCATTTTTCACAGAACTAGAACAAAAAGTTTCACAATTTGTATGGAAACACAGAAGACCCTGAATAGCCAAAGCAATCCTGAGAAAGAAAAACGGAGCTGAAGGAATCAGGCTCCTAGACTTCAGACTCTACTACACAGCTACCTAATCAAGACAGTATGGCACTGGCACTAAAACAGAAATATAGATCAATGGAACACGATAGAAAGACCAGAGATAAACTCACACACATATGGTCACCTTATTTTTGATAAAGGAGGCAAGAATATACAATGGAGAAAAGGCAGCCTCTTTAATAAGTGGTGCTGGGAAAACTGGACAGCTGCATGTAAAAGAATGAAATTAGAACACTCTCTAACACCATACACAAAAATAAACTCAAAATGGATTAAAGACCTGAATGTAAGGCCAGACACTATAAAACTCTTCCAGGAAAACATAGGCAGAACACTCTTTGACATACATCACAGCAAGATTGTTTTTGACCCACCTCCTAGAGAAATGGAAATAAAAACAAAAATAAACAAATGGGACCTAATGAAACTTAAAAGCTTTTGCACAGCAAAGGAAAACATAAACAGGATGCAAAGACAACTTTCAGAATGGGAGAAATATGTGCAAATGAAGCAACTGACAAAGGATTAATCTCCAAATTTTACAAGCAGCTCATGCAGCTCAATAACAAAAAAAACAAACAACCCAATCCAAAAATGGGCAGACAACCTAAATAGACATTTCTCCAAAGAAGACATACAGATTGCCAACAGACACATGAAAGAATGCTCAACATCATTAATCATTAGAGAAATGCAAATCAAAACTACAATGAGGTATCACCTGACACCGGTCAGAATGGCCATCATCAAGAAATCTACAAACAGTAAATGCTAGAGAGGTGTGGAGAAAAGGGAACCCTCTTGAACTGTTGGTGGGAGTGTAAATTGATACAGCCACTATGGAGAACAGTATGGAGGTTCCTTAAAAAACTAAAAATAGAACTACCATACGACCCAGCAATCCCACTACTGGGCATATACCCTGAGAAAACCATAATTCAAAAAGAGTCATGTACCACAATGTTCACTGCAGCTCTATTTACAATAGCCAGGACATGGAAGCTACCTAAGTGTCCATCAACAGATGAATGCATAAAGAAGATGTGGCACATATATACAATGGAATATTACTCAGCCATAAAAAGAAATGAAACTGAGTTATTTGTAGTGAGGTGGATGGACCTAGAGGCTGTCATACAGAGTGAAGTTAAGTCAGAAGGAGAAAAACAAATACCGTATGCTAACACATATATATATGGAATCTAAAAAAAAAAAAAAGGTTCTGAACAACCTAGGGGCAGGACAGGAATAAAGACGCAGACGTAGAGAATGGACTTGAGGACTTGGGGAGGGGGAAGGGTAAGCTGGGAAGAAGTGAAAGAGTGGCATGGACATATATACACTACCAAATGTAAAAGAGATAGCTAGTGGGAAGCAGCCGCATAGCACAGGGAGATCAGCTTGTTGCTTTGTGATCACCTAGAGGGGTGGGATAGGGAGGGTGGGAGGGAGACGCAAGAGGAAGCAGATAGGGGGATATATGTATATGTATAGCTGATTCACTTTTTTATAAATTAGAAACTAACACACCATTGTAAAGCAATTATACTCCAATAAAGATGTTTAAAAAAAAAGTTAAACACAGAGAAACACAAAATATAAAAAAATAAAAAAATAAATGTCACCAATGCATTAAAAAAAAAACACTGTACATTTGCCCTTAGACTGTTAGATTTGTGTTCTAATAGCCTATATTATACAACTGTCAGTATTAGTATTAAATATCAAAAGAAATTCTATAAATCTTATAGTCTGTCAACATATATAACATAATACAAAGACTGTGACTACATCAACTGCTTTCCTTAAATAAGTATCTATAAGCCCTAATTACCATTACTTTAAAAAACAAACTCATTTGTACTGAGGTAACCACACAAGTTTTTTGTACATGGATTCGTTTAAAATTTCATGCAAAATGTGTAACTGTGACAGCTGAGACTGAAAAGACATAGATGGATTTTCACCAACAGCTATGCTTGACTTTTTTTTGATTTGAAAATTGATGATGTAATGCTCACTTAAACAGATGAAGGCCAGGTGTCTTTACACATTAATACTGGAGAAAAGTATAGATGAACCTCAGGAATGAAGCACCATGACTGCCATTAGTGTTCACTCCAGTTTCAGAGAAAATGTGATGTAATTACAAGTTTCTGCAACTAAGCCAGTCATGATACCACTTTTGTGAATATGTTTTATTCACCTGAAAGTCACAAAAGAACTGCATTAAATGCAGCTGTGGTTCAAAACGATGACCTATTTTTATACACTACATACTACCCACATCATGCATTAATACATACACGTGCACATACATTTTAAATTATAAATATATGTATATATGCTGACAAATAAGTTATTTTTACAGGAAATATCTTGTATTTTACAACTGATCACAGTCACTTTGGTTCAGCCATTACACATATATGTGGCTGTGTATATGTCTGCATGTGTGCACATGTGTGCAGTATGGTGTGAATCCATTTATCTCAATACATTATAAATTAATATAATTTTGAAAACCCAAAGAATAACATTTTTACAGTGTTAGCATTTTATATAAATTGGTGCTTTATAAAGTGGAAGTAAACATATTTTCCTAATTTCAGCTTCTATCCAATTTATGTAGTAATGTATCAGAAACCCAAACATTGCAATTTTAATTATTTTCTGTGTATGTGATAATCTATTATAAAGTGTTGACTCAAAATAGTAATAATTAAGCAAACAGTTATTCTATTTTACAAAAAGTAACATTGAGAAACTTAAGAACTATCATAATATTGAGAACAAAAGTCTGAAGATCTAAAGAAAGTTCAATCTTCTTACGTGTCTTTAAGGAAAAGTAACACGACAAGCCGATCACAACCCAAAAATCAGGTGAGAGAAGCACTCGTATTTTTACTGTTGATTAAAATTATGTTAAATGCTATTAACAAGTGTTTTATTTATAAAATGACAATCAAATTAAAATATCTAGATAAGGTGCTTCATGCATGGGAGTTATAAAATAGTGCTCATCTCAATATTTTTATGCTAATTTGAGTTGAGATAGAGTTCAAAAGAAAGTGATTTATGATCATGAAAAGATATTTGCCTCCGAAAGATTTTAAATACGTTTTCCAGCCTAGGGAACTGCTGTTTATTAGATTAATGGTGAGTTTTGTGACACTGAGTAAGCAAGCAGATGGACATTTACTTTTCTTGTTGACATTTTAAAAAATGATAGTTCCTGTGAAAATATTGGAAAAGGATTATTGAAACCAAGATGTAAAACCATGTGTAGTATTTTGTGTAGTTTCTCTTATTACAGTCACTTGCAATCGCCCTTTCTCTGCTTCCCTGCATCTCGAAATACTATCAGTGTTTATGATTAATAATTCCTAATTATAAAGTTTTAAACAATTTCAGCCATCTATGTGCACATAATTTATTACAAATATATATATAACATATAAACGTTTTTCTTTTTTTTTCCTTTTATAAGGGAGACAGAATGAGCAGTGAGGGAAATACCGAGGAGGGGTTCATACTGCTAAAGAAAAGGTTAGCAGCAGTGTAGGTGCAGGTGACCCATCCAGAAGGGAGACCTCACATGTTTGGCCAAGGGGCAGGAGGTCACTGGTGAGTTCTATGATTGACTGAGGTCTGTTCTAGCAGAAGAAGGAAAGGAGAAGTTGTGTTACAGACCAGAGTATTTGGGCTAGAAGAGAACTTGGATGCCCTTTCCTTTTAAGCATATCATCAGGGGTAAGGACCCTGGGCTGGAGTCAGGGGACCTGGGTTCTTGTCTGGGTTCTGATATGAACTGGCTCTGTGACTTTGAGGTTCTCTGGGCCTCAGTTTCCTTATTTGCAAATGGAGAAGGCTTGGCTCCTTGGTCTTTGAGGTCCCCCCGGCTCTGACATTATTCCTAAAGCAAGTGGTATTTGCATTTTCTAATATTTCAAACCCAGCTTGTCTTTCTGACTGGATCTGATAGTTGTAGTAGAAACTGGATACAGCCACACTGAAAACCCTCTTAAAAACAGAAACCTCGCATAGACATCGTTGACCCACATCAAACAAAAAAAGGGGGGAAGGGAGAATAATAAAAGCAAAATTAATGAAATAATTCTCCTTACTAACACTGTGGGTGAAATTAAGGCATCAGCAAGGAAACAGACATGGGGAAATGTCTAAGCAATAACAATTGATTTACCATTTTTTAACAAAATAAATTAGTAAGGATAAGGATATTTTCAAGGCAACATCCCAAAGGCACATGAAGGCACTGCTCCACAATGAAATAATGCATGAGCAAATACACCTTTCTAAATACAAATTACACACTGAAGTTGACAAAATGTAATGTTTTAATATATCTTTTTATATTTTATGAAGAAGACCTGAAGAAATTTCTATTCCTATCAAAAAGAAAGGAATACATTTCAGTATAAAATGTATCAATATAATCCTGGTTGAGTTTCTCCAATCAATGTTCTATCATCTTCTTCTACAGTCCTGACAGAACATCACATTCTTTTTCCATAATAAGCAACTCCTTTCACTGGACAGTTCTTCATTTGGTTCTATCTAATTATCTACTGAGATTCTGGCTTCCTTTTCTTTCAGGTACATTCTAATATAAAACAAGGCAAATCACCCAAAATAAAGTCACTAGGGATGTTGTTTTCAGTGATCTTATTTGCAATCCAGTTCGCAGAGCTGAGTGGATTCTCTCCTATCCTTTAATACAGGGGTCCCCAACCCCCGAGCTGCGGACCGGTAGTGGTCCGCAGCCTGTTAGGAAACAGGCCGCACAGCAGGAGGTGAGCGGTGGGAGAGCCAGCAAAGCTTCATCTGCCGCTCCCCATCACTCCCCATCGCTCGCATTACTGCCTGAACCATACCCCCCACCCCTGCCCCGCCCGTGGAAAAACCGTCTTCCAAGAAACCGGTCCCTGGTGCCAGCAAGGTTGGGGACCCCTGCTTTAACAGCATTCCTCATACTTTTACAACTGACATAAGGCTCAAATCAACTAAACAATCCTCAGTGAGTACCTATGGAGAGACAAGGAAGGGAGAAATTTAGGAAATACGGAAATCAATTATTCACCATTTTGGTTGTAGATTTGGAATCCACATGGAACCAAAAATGAAATTTTTTTGTATAGTAATATGTAAATACTTTCACTCCATACTTGGACAGTTCAAAAGACAATACAAAGCAATAAATTCTGCTGATAAAGGTATTACAATATGTATTCTACCATTCTACCTGTAAATATTAAATTCTAGACTCATTTTTTAGGGTGAAGGCTATAAGTACAATATTTTACAGTTTTCCCCATTTTTCTTTGCATTCTAAAATGAATTCTGGTAACCCACTTCAAATTCTACCTTTTTTCTTTCGTTCTTTCTTTCTTTCCTTCCTTTCTCCCTTCTTTCTCTTCCTCCCTCCCTCCCTTTCTTTCTTTCTTTATGGCTGCCTTGGGTCTTAGTTGCTGTGCGTGCTTTCTTAAGTTGCGGCGACTGGGGGCTACTCTTTGCTGTGGTGCGTGGGCTTCTCATTGCGGTGGATTCTCTTGTTGTGGAGCACGGGCTCTAGGCATGCGGGCTTCAGTAGTTGTAGCATGAGGGCTCAGTAGTTGTGGCTCACGGGCTCTAGAGAGCAGGCTCAGTAGTTGTGGCACACAGGCGGCATGTTGCATCTTCCTGGACCAGGGCTCGAACCCATAACCCCTGCATTGGCAGGCAGATTCTTAAACACTGTGCCACCCAGGAAGCCCTTTACCTTTTTTAAAAACTTCAATTTAATTTAATGTTACTATTCTTATTTCTAGTACAACAGGCAGATATTAATAGAAGTGGTTCCAGGGTCCAGAATCCAGAAACAAAAAATAAATTAAGATAAAGAATTAGGGAGAAACTATATGGGTAAAGAGGGTAGATAGGAAAAATAAGGAGCCCTACTTCCTTGTATTAAAAGTAAAACAAAATGTATCAAAGCTTTAACATAAGTAACCAAAAACTTACAAGAAAAAATATGGAGGTTAAAAAACCAATAATCTTTGGGTTGTGAGAGGTTTTCTAAGCTAGTCATAAAAAGCATAAGCCATTAAAGGAAAATATAATGCATTTTGACTATACTACATTTTTATATATAAAAGAAAATTCATATAAAAATAAAAATGCAAAAGACAAAGTGACAAATGTATTTATAATATATGTGACTAGTGAAAAGCTATTTCCTTCATATATAAAGAAGTTTTAAAAATCAGCAAGCAAAAGAGAAATGTAGGAGAACAATGAATAATTGGCTATAGGTCTGATTAAATGCAAACTGTGGAAAGAGTCCCAATTTCTTTATAGAGAAAAAATAAGAATTCCTTTTTTATGATGATATATCTTCACCTACAACCAATTACAGTAGACACAGTATTAAGTTTTATGTATTCATAAGTAAATTCCTTTTTCGTATTATACCATTCTCTCTGCTACTATTCATTCATTTATTCATTCAACAAACATTAATGGCACACCTAAGTGCACTAGACACTGGTCTGGCAATTGAGAACAACTGCAGTAAACAAAAAGTTCCTGCTCTCAGAGCTTACATCCTAAAAGGAGAAGTAGAAACAAAACCAACAGAAAAAAAAAAAAAAAACCCCAAAATACAATAAAATGCCAGAGAGTTATCAGTGTTTCATAGCACTTACACTGGCAACATTAAATAAAATGAAACTCACAACAGGAGGGTTATTTTGGATAGAACATGCAGAGAAGGCATCTCTAAGGAGTTGCCTTACAGATCAGACACTTGAATAATGTGAAAAGCTGTATCATAAAATATCTGAAAGAACTATATCCCAGCCTTAGAAAACAGCAAGTAGAACATCTCTAAACTGGGTGTTTTCTGGTAACTTAGAAGAACAATAAAGATGCTGATTAGACTGAAAGAGAATGAGTGAAGAAAATAGGGTAGAAAAATGACAAGAGATAGGCAGCTAGAGGCCAGTCCTATAGGAGCATCAGGGATTATTTTTTTAGTTTTGTCAACAAATGATGAATGTGTGTGAGTAAGTGAGAGAGAGAGGAACGAGAGATCAGTTAAGTATTACTCTAAGCATGTTGGAGCTTTGGAATGAATTGTGGATTAGATTTCTTACTGAGATCAGCAATGATAGGGGAGGAGAGGGTTTGTGAAGGATGATCAAGAGTTTGATTTTGATGTTTCTCCTATTAGATAGTTGATTTGGTATGAACAGTGGATCAACAGAAGATCTGGCGAGACCTAGGGGTTCGAAGTGTAAATGTGAGAGTCATTAGCAAATTGAGAGTGTTTAGAACATGGAACCCCAAGAGAACACACTGACAACAGAGAAGCCCTGAGAGTCACTCAAACACTGAGGCCCTGAATTTAAAAATATCAGCAAAATAAACTGAAAAGGAGTGCCCACTGAGGGAAGAGGTGAAGCAGAAGTGTAAGTTATCACAGCAGCCATGAGGAAGGAAGTAATCACCTCTCTCAATGTTGGTGTGTTTTATGGTATAACTTCTTATAATTCATGATATTTGTTATGTCAATCAAATTAACTATAATACAAGTTTATTTTATTCTTTCTTCCTCACAACCTTCTGAGAATTATTTTGCAGATATTTCAATTTAGTCTTTTGAGGAAGTGTATGATTTTTTTCCAGAGTTGCAACTAGTAAAGCTGAAAATGTTGCTGCCAGTTGTGATTTTAACATTTTTATGTACTTGAATGAATTTTAAAAATATTTATCCAGTTAACTGGTTCTAAAAACCCTTTTGATAGTAATTCAAGACAATATATTTAATTGATATTGCTAGTTTCTTCAGGTCTAGTTCATGCAGAACCACAAAAAATTATGCATAAATTATTTGCAAATGTTATATTTTATTTCTTCTCAATTTGATAAGTTTGTTTTGAAACTGTATTTTTATCCCTGTCAGTTTTCCTTATAATACTGAATTTTAATCATAATCCATTATTTTTATAGCATGACTAATGTATTATTACTCTAAAAATAAAGTCATGAAAAACACATTTTTAAATAATAAAAAATAAAAGTAAAAAGAATAAATGTATACCTGGGACACTGACTCTTGAGTTTTATAGTTTACACTACTGTGAGGTACGATAACTCATATACTTTCAAATTCTATGAAACCTTCCATCCTAGAGTGACTCTTGGCATAATATAGAAATGAATAATCAGTGGTGCATTCTCCAAAGGTTAAGTCTATTACAGAACAGTATTTTTTCTCATGATGTGACATCAGTCTCACTTTCTTAATCAACCTATGGAACTAAAACACTTTCCATATCATCTACTGTGAATTATTAATAAAAGTTTTTTCCTTTAAAAATGGACAATAAATTTGGCACATGTAACACAAAAATAACTATATCCCTTTCAATATTAAGATATGTCAAATTAAGTCATCCTTATCCAGACACGTAAAGAACTTAAACACTGACAATTTGCGGGAATAACTTGGCAAAATGAATACCAACACAAACAGCAAAATCATGGGCACTGTGATTAGGTATAAATATTATCACATCTCATTCCTTTTTCCCTCCCAAAGCAAACAGTTTTTAATCACTTCTTGACAAAGAAGGAGCCAAATATTTCTCTCGGAATTCTGTATTTTCTCCTTCAACGATTCAAAGTTGTTGGGTACTTAAAGTGTTAAGCAGTGAGTGAGTACAAACAACACAATCCCGTGGTTTCTTGCTGCTGCTCCCTACTGCTGCTGTGAAGGAGTGGTCCCACAAAGGCGACTGGCCTGGCAGGTGCTAGGGTGTGCTTCCCCGAGGAGAATGCAGACTCTCAGCAAGAAGCTGAGCAGCCGCACTCAATTCTCAGCATGGCAGTGGGAACTCTGCTTGGATGCCCAGGATAACCCTCTTACTCCTCACGTCTAGTCCTGTGCACAGCATTCAAGTGCACTTCTAGTACTGTGCACAGCATTCAACGAGGCATCAGCAACTGACCAAACAGGCCTTAATGTTCCCCTCAACTAAACTTCGACTGGGCCCCTGTCCTGCCTTTTCTTAGAGCACTTACTTTAGGAAACTTAAAATTGTAAATTCTCTCCTGTTCCCTTTGAAATGGAAGTTTTTTGCCCAGCCTCTTGCCAGCTTTTCCGCCCAGAGCTGTCTTTCTCAAGGACTTGAGCTGTCCCTTGGAAATGTAATTATCAAGGGGAATCTAATAAAAAATGATACAAATGAACTTATTTACAAAACAGAAACAGACTCATAGATCTTGAAATCAAACTTATGGTTACCAAAGGGGGAACTGTGGGGGGAGGTGACAAATTAGGAGACTGGGCTTGACATATACACACTACTATATATAAGACAGATAACTAATGAGGACCTTACTGTAGAGCACAGGGAACCCTACTCAATTTTCTGTAATAACCTATATGGGAAAAAATCTGAAAAAGAATGTGTGTGTGTGTGTGTGTGTGTGTGTGTGTGTGTGTGTGTGTGTGTGTGTGTGTGTGTGTGTGTGTGTGTGTGTGTGTGTGTGTGTGTGTGTGTGTGTGTGTAAACTGATTCATGTTGTTGTACACCTGAAACTAACACAACATTGTAAATCAACTATACTCCAATAAAAAAAAAAGAGAGAGAAAGATAGACTCCCACCCTTCTTCAGAGACTGGGAGGGGCACTAACTTCAATAAGCAACAATTAGCAAACAGATGGCTTAATCCCAACCACCAACCTCCTCCCTAATGTCCTCCAGTACTCTTTCAGTAGCCCATCTAGTGCTTAAAAACCTTCCTGCCCTATGTTTCAACAAAGTTGATTCAATCTTTCTCCTTCTATTGCAATAATCTTGATAAAAATCTTCTTTGCCTATTTAACCTATCCAGTACAATTTCTCTTTGACAGTACACAAATTATTCCAATCCTCTTTTCATTTACCTTTTCTCTTGTTCTCCTCCTGGTATCAATTTAAACAGTTTCTCTTTATGTTTCTCAGGATACAAAATGTCTCAAAGCTTCTTTCCAGGCATATGACTGACACACACACACACACACACACACACACACCCCTTCACAACCGTAGCTTCCAAGATTATCTCCAGAGAGTAAGGAAACCTAGAGCTCCTACACCAGTGGTTATGGTGATGTAGTGCCTTAATGTGATAGCCGTGGTCTGGAATAACCAATTTTAGAATGTGGCCATTCCAGAAAGCTAACACAAAATAACAACAAGAAAATAAAATTCATATACTCAACTAATTAAAATAGTATGCATTTTTTAACTTAAATTATTGGTAGCATGCAACCATTCCTTTAATAAAACTGCAAAAGTATTATTCTTAGTGGTTAAATATATTACCTTTTGATTAATTGCTCAGGATATATTTTTTGAGAAGTTATTTGGAAAAATTCATGAAACATTTTAAGATTCTTGATGGAAATGGATTTCCAGGGAAAATATTAAATGATTCCTTATTTGAAAATGAAAGTGCCTGTCATCCCATGACCTCAGGAGTATTAAGTATTATCATTTATGAAATATCTGGACTTCTATTTCTAGAATTATAAATAACAAACTAGATATCAAAAAAAAAAAAAAACCTCCTGCAACAAAACAGTTAAAATAACTGACTAAAATATGTACCTGAACTTAAGAAAATATCCTCAGGAAACCACACTGAAGAGAAGCTGAAAACCAGAACATCAAGAAGGCAATGACCACTGAAGCTGTCTTGAAGGGATCTTACCTGTCCTCAGAACCAAGGAACTTGTATTTTATTGGGTCAGTAAAATAGGAAACAAGACCTTGCGCAGGTCTTCACATGGAGAATTGAGGCCCAGATGCCACTTCCATCCCCACAACATACAGAGCCACAACTCAGTGGCTGAGTGGACCAGAAACAAATCTCTCCCACTGACAGAGGAAGAAATAAGGATGTTTCTCTGGTTTGGCTTGAGCTCTAGAAGTATAAGATTCTATATTGAAATTTATAAGCAGAGGCCCATTTTCAAAAGAACTTGAGTTTATAATTCCTGAATGACCCAGAAAAACACAAGCCATGGAAATTAACATTATTTTCTGGGTATTAATAACTCCGAAGTGGCTCAAACAAGAAACAAACATTCCTTGGAGTGAAACACCTTAAGCCCAAGACAAACTGCATTTCCACAGATAACATAATACTGACCTCACCAAATATATAAATTATGTAAAGAAATAAGCCAACCTGAGTGAGAATCACCAGGAAAATAATCTGTGGATTTGGACCCCCGAAACCCAGATAAAGTACATTAAGATATAACCATAACATGATTAAATAAATTTTAAACATTAGAAAAGAATATTCTACTAAAAATACTAAAAAGATTTACATAAAAACAGAATTTTGGGAAATAATAAATATATAAAGATTGGAACAAAAGTTTTTTAGTTGCATGGATTAAATGAGAATTTAAATTTTGCTGAAGGAAATGCTAGATAACTGGAAGATATATGAATTAATCAACAATCAGTACATGGAGAAAAAACAAGGAAAGTGTCAAAGGCAGTTTCAGATGTCCAGGGATAAAATTAGTAAATTTTATCTCAACATGTATCTAATAGAGTTACCAGAAGATGACAGTAAATGCCAGAATAAGAGGTAATGTTTAAGAATCTTTTTTTAAAGATAACTAAAAGCATTTCTCCTCTGATTCAGGAAGTAAAACTAATAGCAAGTAGAATTATAAAGATGCAGAGAAAAGGAAGGAACCATATATAACTGGAAAACAAGCAAAAAAAAAAAATTAACAGAAAAGAAAGGCTACTTTAGATTACGACAGGTTAACGGTTCACACCAGAAAAATAATGAAAGCCCAGAAGACAATGAGAAAATACTCTCATTTTTTGGTTGCTTTTTCGGCCCCGCGGCATGCAGGATCTTAATTCCCCACCAGGGATCGAACCCACGTCCCCTGCAGTGGAAGTGCGGAGTCCTAACCACTGGACTGCCAGGGATTTCCCAATATTCTCAATTTTTTGAACCTATAGGGGAACACTGTGATATTCTATCCAGATCCCACTTTAAGAATGAATGGTTTTTTACTCCACTCGCTGTAAATGCTGTCGCTTGACAACTTGCAGTTATCAGCCTTCCTCAGGAATCGCCCCTACAGAGGAGAGCTGCGTCCACCCAAATCACCACCCCTTCCTTAGGGCAGCTGGGGTCCAAAGACTGATCCTTTAAGAGAAGGAAGGCTCAGCTTTCTCACTAGACTCAGAATGACTCAGAATGACTCTGAAGGGCCATCCTAGCTTCAGAGGTCCACGGGTTCAATGGTGGCCCTATTTGAAACTGTAGCTCATCCTAACATACTCCTTTGCCTGATGCAGCTTCCCTCCCTTCCCCCGTGTTCCCTAAAAATCACTTGCACTTAAAAATCTTGGTGTCATATTATGCTCCAGGGAACTTTAGTCATATAACCAAGAAGAAAAGAAGCAAATAAATGACAATTCACAATGAAATTACATGCCAATAAACAAATAATAAACCCATAACATTTTCCACTGACAGATGGTAAGCTCCCAACAAAAAAAGTCTAAAGAAAATTCTTTAGAAAGAAAGAAAATGAACCCAAGATCAGAGCTTCAAGAAAGAAATTTGAACAAAGAAACTGGTATTCAAAACTTTATCACTGACTGACAGCATAAACAAAAATAAAAATAATAGACAATTTTGGTGGAAAATAAAACAAGTTGGAATTAAACACTGGACAATATTAACATATGTAATATGAGGGGATATTAGGAAACACACTTTTCTAAGAACCTTGCACTATAAGGGATTAGAATGAGAGCAGCAACAAGACTTAGTAATAATGATAACAACAGACTATTAACAAACAATTTATACAAATGCATTTGAGAATGTTGATAATTTAGACAACATCCTAATTAAAAAAGCCTTTATCTGAAACTGTTTCAAGATGACACAGGAAAGTAAATTGACTCATTACTGTTTATACTGTGGTATGACCTTGATTAAAAATGATTGTGTTAGTATACAATAGAAAATTATAGCCCAAAATTATAAAAAATAGTAATGGAAAATTACTAAGAAAAATATATATCAACCAAATCCTACAGTGCTCAGACATTTCTGGCAACATTGTTTAGCCCAGAAATGTACGACATATTAATATTAGGAAATACATTTCAGAACATTCACAGATCAGAAGAGAAAAACATACAATAGACGTAGAAAAGCACTATACAAAATTCAACACAAATTCATGAATAACAAAACAACCACACCATCGCCAGCTCTAAATAAAAATCAAGATGCCACTAGATAATCACTAGGATGTCTATAATCAAAAAGAGATCATAAAATGTGTTTATGAGGGTATGGAGAAACTGAAGCCCTCATACTTTGCTTGTGGAAATGATGAAGCGACTTTGAAAAACAGTCAAACGGTTTCTTAAAATGTTAAACATAAACTTAAAATATAACACACCAATTTCTCTCGTAGGTATCTAGCCAAGAGAAATGGAAGCATACATCCACAGAAAGGCACAGATATGCAGTGTGTGGGAGAACTAGTCATCAATTCGAAAAACATGAACAACCCAAATGTCCATCAATTAGTGTACAGATAAATAAAATGGTAGTATATCCATGCAATAAAATACTGTTCAACAACTTAAAATAATAAAGTACTGATACATGCTACAAAACGGATGATTGCAAAAACATTATGCTAAGTAAAAATGTCAAACACAAAAATCACATATTGTATATTCTATTATATGAAGTTTCCAGAAAAGGCAAATTTTAGAGACAGAAGATTAGTGTTTGCCTAGGGAAGGGATGGGAGTGGGGTCTTTTTCAGGTGATAGAAATATTATAGAACTAGATTAATATATTCAGAAAACTCAAGTTAACTATTTGCAGTAGAATTCTTAAATTAGTGGTTTCCATACTTACAGGGAACAATACTATTACTCAACACCATTCACTACTCATTAAAAAGGAGGTAAAAAAAGGCAGTGGGGTTATTCTTTTAAAAATTCATATGCAAACTGGTTACACTGGTTTGAAATTAAAAAATTTTCTTTTCTATTCATTCTTGTTTTTTCTTTTTTCCTTTTTCCGGTTATAGGAGGAATTCTCCCTGTGTAAACCAACAGGCTACCGTACTAGATACCACTGTCACACTGACCAATGATATCATTTTAGCTCAAGCATATTTTACGGCAGACTTAGAAATACTCAAATTCAGAGAATTATTCAATGTCTGAGGTTTTCAAAAGATACTGTAAACAAAACCTTTACCCTACTTGGTAGAAAGATTAAGCAGAACTGTCTCCAGAATCTGGTTGTTTTCCCATCTGCATTTGTCTTTTTACTCAGACCCTCATTATCTCCTTATACCAGGCTTGTAAGTTGTTTCTCTTCCAGCAGTCTATTCTCCACTTCTATCCATCCTCTGTAATTTTCAGAAAAAAATTAAATCTATCCATGTTAATCCTCTGCCTAGAACTCTATTTTTGAATTTTACTCACCATAGCAAATATCCGAAGTCATTAACAGCCCAGCCAGTACCCTTTACAAACTGGTTCTAATTGAACTCAGCAAGTTCTATGCACCCTAATATTTTAAATTTCTTGTATTTCCTGCAGAACTGCTGTTTTATTTCCTGTTCTTTATTTTACATTAGGTATACTTGGGTTTTTTAAACAATGGAAAATGTTTTCCATGTTATTTGCTACCAAAAAAAAAAGGACAAAATAAAATACCTCACCCAGTGTTTTAATATATTTGTCACATAACAGCCTTCATATTTAGTATTTCTTGACCTTTTGTACTAGAAAGAATAAATTACAGCTTGATCGTCCAACCTAAGAATGTTAAGGCAAAAGTCAATTGAGAAAGGAGCAAATGAGGTTCCCATTATCAGTGGGATTGTAGCTCAAAGACTATCATATTTACATGTATTAATACCTAGCCCAACCCTTTCCCTACTCTAACAGGGAAAACAAGAAACTTCTGTTAATTCTGCTCTATTAGCCTGTGCCTAAACTCTGTTTTTAGAAAATCTGTTATTAATGCTTTTTAACATTGCCAATTTATTCTACTCTAAAATTCTAAAAATGACTTCTTTTGATTTGTGTTATTATAATTATTTGACCCTCAAATTTAACTTATCATAGGGACAGTATTTTAGCATTTTATAATGTATATAGTAAATTACAAATATATTAAGTCTACAGTTAACAGCAAGTCGAAGGCTAATAAGACATGTACAATTAATAGATTTTGGGAATGCCATATAAGCATGGAACACAAATGAGTAGGGAAAGATTCTCAAACTGATATGCTTAAATGATTTTTCTTATTTTGATTTCTTTAAAAGCACTATAGAAGAAATTTAAATAAGATGTGGTACATATATACAATGGAATATTAGCCATAAAAAGGAATGAAATTGTGCCATTTACAGAGACGTGGATGGACCTAGAAACTGTCAAACAGGGTGAAGTAACTCAGAAAGAGAAAAACAAATATTGTATAAGATTGCTTATATGTGGAATCTAGAAAAATGATACAGATGAACTTATTTGCAAAGCAGAAATAGAGACACAGACGTAGAGGAAAAACATATGGATTCCAAGGGGGCAAGGAGAGGTGGGATGAATTGGGAGATTGGGACTGACATATACACACCACTATGTATAAAATAGATAACTAATGAGAACCCACTGTATAGCACAGGGAACTACTCAATGCTCTGTGGTGACCTGAATGGAAAGGAAATCCAAAAAAGAGGGGATATATGTATACACATAGCTGATTCACTTTGCTGTACAGCAGAAACTAACAAAACATTGTAAAGCAACTATACTCCAAAAAATTTTTTTAAAAAACTACTATAGTGAATAACAATCTCACAATTCTCCTTAAGTGTAACATTTAAATTTTATTTAGATGCCTCAAAAAGCAATTGATTTTAATAAACACAAATTTAATTCTTGTCATACTTTTAAATGTTTCATATACTTCAGCTCCTCTTGATAATGTTACATTATTTAAATTTCAAATACATGAAGTTTTAGAAAATTTCATGAATAATAAAATCAGAAAATTAAGTTTAGAAGCATTTTAATGTTTAAGTAAAATAACATACATATACTTGTCCATACACTTTCCATTCTTGAATCACCTTCTTGATTTACATGTTCTTGATTTAGTCATTTTCTGTGCAAGGTAAGACTGTACTTCATGAGCAATCATTTTGATTTTATCTTGTGGAACTAATCATTTAACAAAAGTATGATAATAAACTCCAATTAGACTCTTATTCATGAAAATTCAGATAGCAATTATGTTGAATCATTTTGTTTCTCAAGACCACCTAAAATTAATTAAATGGAATATATTTCACATGAAAAGCTATCTCCATATTTTTAGAGTAAACATGATATATCTTGATATGTTTGTTATCTTTCATCTTTCCTAAGGAACTGAACAGACACTAGTAGGCTTATCCCAAGTTTCTTCTTACCACATTCATGTATTTTTAATAATTCTCTTTTTATTGCAAATTCTGTTTCAAAATACATGAAAGGGTTTTGGCATGACCAAAAACAGAGTTACCGTTTAAAGTCAGGACCTAGCAATTCATTCAGAACCTAAAAGGGCATACCTGTACAACACAATAGACTTCAAAATATCTATTTATAAAATTTTGTCTTAAGAATGATTTGATCCACAATTTGTGTTTATATTGTCTTTTTTTAAATAAAAAGTTTCTAAGTTGATACGTTATCAAAATAGTATCATACTGCATACCACATTAAGTAAAAAATGACTATATAAATCTTTTAAGTGGGAAGTATCATAAAGAGGTGTCAAAGGGGAAGCCTACGGAGGATACACTGCCTCAGTTCTTTTGACTAAGGCTTGGGTAGAGTCATGAGACATTAGAAAACATGGTTTACTTGCTAGGGAGTGCAAATATAGGGGCATGGTGGGTACATGCATCTTCCTATTTGGTTCTCTCCATGCACTAACCAGTGTGACTACACATGGCAAGTGAGTAGTACAGAAGCAATGTTAATCAAGTGCCTGGATTAAGTGGCCAGCATACAGCCTGAGGCTCATGAATCTCCAATCAAGGTTAAAAAGAAAAAGCTATCCAAAATTCTAGGGGCTTCAGTGTTGTTAGGCTCCTAATTCTGTGAAAACTGGAATTCTGAGTTAAGAAAATCTTTGAGGGGAAGTATAAGAAAAAGGTAACTATAGTCATAAGCTATTAGAATGTGAGTATACTGTCCAAATGGATGACTCCAACCAATCCCATGGCAATAAAGATAGATCTCAGTGCCAAGGAAACTGCTCAACAAGATGTTAGTAGACCACAGAATAAAATGAGATAAAAATGTTGAGGAAAATCCTGAAAAAATGATATTTATTCATAAGTGGCAAAACACTAGATTAATATTCTAACATTTTAATTCAGCCTAAGAAAATCTCTTCATTGGTATAAATTTCAATTTAGTGATATAATAAATTGCTGTTCTAGATTAAATAGAGATTTAAGATTATATTTGAGTTACAAGAAATTTTTAAGGTTTTTATGTGTGAATATACTATTAACTAATTATACTTCTAAAAATAGCAAATAATTTCTTGCCTTCTTGTATTTAAGCTAAAAAGATAGATATTATTCTTCCTCACTCTTTGCTCCATTATTGATTAGAGAAATGTTCATGTTGGCCTGTTCCATTCCACTATTGCGGGGGGGTGGTATGAGAAACAGTCCTCTCCTTTTAAAAATTATTTCAGTTCACTAAAAACTTGAAAATTATGTACTTTTAATATGAGGATCAAATATATAGCTTTTAAACTAATATACTATTAGATTAATATACTATTTAAAGGGGAAAATAGGAAGACAAAAATGCTGCAAGCTATGTCGTCACATACTATTCTAATATTTTAGGACAGGTCAGTACAGAAGTTGTATTCTTCTAGATATCCACACAATCAATTAAGAATAGTGTTAACATGACTAGTTATCCCTCATATCCTGAATAGAAAATTATACCAAGCTTCTAGTTGAACAGCTTAGAGTCATTCTTGACTTTACATATTTTAAGTTTACATGCATTTCTTTTAATTTAAACCAACTGTAATATTATCTATATAGTAAACTCTATGATTGTCAATCTAGAATATAGGTGTAATCATTATAAATAACATTATGATTTTTGTATATATATATATATTTTTTTTCCCTGAATAATGTCATATCAATATGAGAATCTTATAGACACTGAGTAATAGTGTTATTAGTATTAGTATAGTATAGTAATAGTATTACTCCTTCTAAGTAGGGAAACCACTAATTTAAGAATTCTACTGCAAATACTTAACTTTTCTAAATATATGTTATTTTTTTTTAAGATTCTTCTCTCATGGAAACAAATAACATTTCTTCTTTTGCCACCAAAAGAAGGCAGAGAGATGGCACAGTGAAAAAAGAAAAAATAAGATATAACTAAGAAGATACAGAAATAAGGACCCAAAGTCCTACAAATTAGCAGTGAAGGAAGGAAAAAAGGAAAGAAGAGAAAAAAAGAAAGAGAAAGAAAATTTACAGGTACATTTTCAGAATTATTTTGAAAGCATAATGCTAAATTTCAGGTATTTTGGAAACTTTAGGAAAATCAGATTATGAAGTGCAGGAGGCTGATGAAGTGTAGACTCTAAGGATCTGTTCTCATGGGATAAGCCATCACAGAACCAGAAAAACTTTTGCAAAAAGAAATCAGATATCTAAAGAAGGCACTGAAGAGAACAGAGTCAGCGGCTTCCTTATATCCTGGCTGTCTTTCACAATTTGGAGCCACTGACACACAGAGGTACGGACAAAGATCAGAAGGACAGCAAACAATAACATCACCAAAACAAACCTCACCATGCACTTTCCTGACAGTAGGGACCAGAGCAGAGTCCCTCCAACTTTTTTAAGCTCCTGAGGCTCCTGAGAAATGTTGCTGCCAGCACACTCTTATAACTTGGGGGAAAAAAATCAAAAGAGAAAAGTATCAAAACTTTCTATGAATATACTTGGAAAGTAGACATCCTATATCCTATCATCATTTGATTTTTAAAACTTGGACAAGACAGTGAATAATGGAGAAATGTATATCCTCAAATGCCATTATAGTAAGTGATAAAGCTCAATTATGTAATGCAAATAACTGAGCTCTCAAATATTACTCTTTATTATCATTTCAGAATAAAAGAAAAATAAGAACAGCTCCCAAAACAACCACCACAACTGACCACATATTTGGTCAGTTATATTCCAAATATACGAAGCTCAGTCACAAGAAAATATAAAACTTTGTAGCGTTAAACACCAATGTGCTTAGACTTTCTTCACGTGTGAGGGCTACACTTAAGAGACTCGAACTCTCAGTTGAACTCATAAACTGGATTCTTTAACTTCCCTACCTGCTACATTACTATGATATATTAAGTAAACCTTCTAAATATGATTTTGATAAATGACATATATTTTTACCTAACATGAGCATATTGTCAAGCTATTAAATTATTTACAGCAATTAGAAAAAGATAAGAAATATTTTTACTCCAAAAGATGATATTTATTTATGTATCTAAGATAGGAGAATTTAAATATATAAATCAAATATTAACAGACCTAAAGGGGAAAAATAGACAGTAATACAATAATAGTAGGGGACTTTAATACTCCACTTTCATGAATGGATAGATCATCCAGACAGAAAATCAATACGGAAATATTGGCTTTAAATGACACATTAGACAAGATGGACTTAAAAGACATACAGAACATTCCATCCAAAAGCAACAGAATGCACTTTCTTCTCAAGGGCATATGGAACATTCTCTAGAACTGATATGTTAGGCTGCAAAACAAGTCTTAAATTTAAGAAGATTGAAATCATGTCAAGCATCTTTTCTGACCACAGTAATATGAAACTAGAATCAATTACAATAAAAAACTGGAAAATTCATACATCTATGAAGATTAAACAACATGCTTCTGAATAATCAGGAGGTACAGATAGATGAAAAGAGAAGTTAAAAAATACCTTGAGATAAAAAAATGGAAATACAACATACCAGATTTTATGGGATGTAGAAAAAGCAGTTCTATGAAGGGAGTTTATAGCAATAAATGCCTACATTAAGAAACAAGAAAGATCTCAAGTAAACAACCTAAGTTTACATCTCAAGGAACTAGAAACAGAAGAAAAAACAAAGACCAAAGTTAGTAGAAAGAAGGAAATAAATAGAATGGAGATAAATAAAATAGAGACTAAAAAGAGAAAAGATAAATGAAACTAAAAGCTTTTTTCTTTGAAGAGATTAACAAAACTGACAAATTTTTAGATAGACTCACCAAGAAACAAAGAGAGAAGACTCCAATAAATAAAGTAAAAAACAAAAGAGGAGATATTACCACTGATATCAAATAAATGCAACAACATCATAAGAGAGTACAATGAACAATTACTTGGCAACAAATTGGACAACCTAAAAGAAATGAATAAATTCCTAGAAGCACACAATCTGCCAAGGCTGAGTCATGAAGAAACAGAAAATATGAACAGACTGATTACTAGTAATGAATCAGTACTAGAATGAATAATTGAATCATTACTAGAGATTGAATCAGTAATCAAAAACAAACAAAACTACAAGACCAGATGCCTTTACTGGTGAATTCTACCAAACATTCAAAGAAAACCAATCCTTGTTAAACTGTTTCAAAAAATAGAAGACAATGTAACACTTCGAAATTCATTTTACGAGGCCAGCATTACCTTGACACCAAAACCAGAAAAGAAAATTACATGCCAATATCCCTGATAAAAATAGAATGCAAAAATTCTCAACAGAATGCTAGCAATCTGAATTCGACAATACTTTAAAAGGATCCTACATCATGATCAAGTGGGATTTATTCCTGGGATACAAGAATTATTCAACATCTGCAAATCAATCAGTGTGACAGAGCACATTAACAAAATGAAGATTAAAAACCATATGATCATTTCAATACATGCAAAAAAAGCATTTGACAAAATTCAATATCCACTCCTGATAAAAATTCTCAAATAAGTGGGTATGGGGGAATGTACCTCAACATAATAAAGGCCATTATAACAAGCTCACAGCTAACATCATACTCAACAGTGAAAAGCTGAAAACATTTCCTCTCCAGTCAGGAACAAAGACAAGGATGCCCACTCTCACCACTTTTATTCAACATAGCATTGGAAGTCCTGGCCAGAGCAATTAGGCAAGAAAAAGAAAAGGCATTCAAATTGGAAAGGAAGAAGTGAAACTATCACTGTAGATGACAGGATATTATACATAGAAACCATAAAGACTCCACCAAAACACTATTTGAATTAATGAATTCTGTAAAGTTTCAGGATACAAAATCAATGATCAAAAACCTGGTCATTTCTATACACTAATAACAAACTGTCAAAAATTAAGAAAATAATGTAATTTACAAATATGTCAAAAACAATAAAATATGTAGGAATAAATTTAAACAAGGAGGCAAAAGACCTGTATACTAGAAACCGTAAGATATTAAGAATTGGAAGAGGACATAAATAAATGCAAAGTTACTCTCTCTTCATGGATTGGAAGAATTAATATTGTTAAAATGTCTATACTGCCCAAAGAAATCTACAAATTCAAATGTAACCCCTATCAAAATTCCTATGGCACTTTTCCAAGAAATAGCACAAACGAGCCTAAAATTTGTATGGAGTCACAAAAGATTTCAAATAAACAAGGCAATCCTGAGAAAAAAAGAATAGAGCCAGAGGCATCACTCACCATAATTTCAAACTGCATTACAAAGCTATAATAATCAACACAGTATCGTATTGGAATAAAAACAGACATATCAATCAACGGAACAGAATAAAGAACCTAGAAAAAAACTCATGCATATATGGTCAGTTAATTTATGACAACAAAGCCAAGAATACAGAGTAAGAAAAGGACAGTCTCTCCAATAAATGGTTTTTAAAAAACTGGACAGGTACATGCGAAACAATGAAACTGGAACACTATCAAACACCATACACAAAAACTAACTCAAGGTGAACCAATGACTTGAAAGAACTTAAACTATAAAACTCCTAGAAAAAAATATAAATGGTAAGCTCTTTGACATTGTTCTTGGTGATGATTTTTTGGATTTGAAATTAAAAGCAAAGGCAACAAAAGCAAAAATAAACAAATAGAGCTCCATCAAATTAAAAAGCTTCTTCACAGAAAAAAAAAAAGAAAAAGAAAGAAAAAAAATCATCAATAAAATGGAATGGCGACTTACTGAAAGGGAAATTATACATCTGATAAAGGGTTAATGTTCAAAATATATAAAGAAATCATACATCATACAACTCAATAGCAAAAATATACACAGTCTGATTTTAAAAAGGGCAGAGGATCTGAATATTTTTCCAAAGAAGACACACAGATGGCCAACATCCATGCAAAGGTGCTCAACATAACTAATTACCAAGGAAATGCAAAGTAAAAACACAAGATATCACCTCACACCTGTTAGAATGGTTATCACCAAAGACAGGAAATAACAACTGCTGATGAGGACGTAGAGAAAAGGGAACTGTTGTGCACTATTGGTTGAGATGTCTATTGGTGCAGCCACTATGGAAAACAATATGGACTTTCCTCAATAATTAAAAATAGAACTACTACAAGATCCAGCAATTCCACTTTTGGGTATTTGTCCAAAGAAAAGAAAAACATTA
Source organism: Balaenoptera musculus (assembly GCF_009873245.2). Lineage (NCBI taxonomy): Eukaryota > Metazoa > Chordata > Mammalia > Artiodactyla > Balaenopteridae > Balaenoptera > Balaenoptera musculus. The sequence continues at coordinate 54,182,107 of NC_045802.1, forward strand.
ACTCAAAGAGATATATACACCCCCATGTTCATCACAGCATTATTCACCATAGCCAAGATATGGAAAAACCTAAATGTCTATCAATGGATGAAGGGATAAAGAAATTATTACGTGTGTGTATCTATATATATATGTATGTGTATACACATATATACACATATGCACACAAATATTATTTAGGCATAAAAATAAGGAAATCTTGTCATTTGCAACAACATAATACAGGCATACCTCAGAGATATTGAGGGTTTGGTTCCAGATCACCTCAATAAAGCCAGTATCACAATAAAGGAAGCCACAAATTTTTTGGTTTCTCTGTGCATATAAAGTTATGTTCATACTATACCACAGTCTATTAGTGTGCAACAGACTTATATCTAAAAAAACAATGTACATAACTTCATTTAAAAATACTTTATTGCTAAAAAATGCTAACAACCTTGATATAGCAATACTATGACTAATAATAACTAATACATATAACTAATATGTATGGCATATTTTACTAACAACTAGACAATGATTTCACTGTAAAAAACTAGCATACCTGTATAGATTCATTAAGTGGATAGTATTTTTGTCCCCATTAAACATATGCCATAACTGATGCTTAGAGGAAAAAAAAAAATACAAAGTTGTATCAATCTAAACAATAAATATCAAACAGCTGTGAAAATAAATAAGAAAAAACTTCATATTCTTTTATAAATAATATCTAAAATATATCAAGTAAAATAAGAAAGCGGCTTAAGACAGTCTGCATATCCACGTACATATCTGCATATAAAAGCATAACTTATCTCTGTAAGATGACTGGGAAGATGGGAAAGATTTAGGAGGTAGAGATTTTAAGTATACATTTATATTTTTTGTATTCAAACCATGTAGATAGATATCAGCTATAAATCATAACTAAATAAAAACTCTAAGAGGTCTAATTTTTTTTGTTATTCTATTGCTACTCATCATGGTTTTATCATATACATATGAAACCTTAAATAATATATTAATCTGTTCTGAATTTTAATGTTCTTTAAGTGATGTGACAGAAACTTCTATTTCTTCTTTCTTTAAGAAATAACCCCCTACCACCACAGGCACACACACTACACCTTACTGAGTACAAATAGATCTAGATCAGAGACACCACATTTGTGACTCTCCCTGCCAGCTACTAGTGACCAGGGAAACTAGTTTCTAACCAGTGAAGTGTGACTAAATTGTTGTGTGTGACTTACAACACTGCTTAAGAGAAAATAGCTTGTTCTCTATTCACCCTCTTTTGCTTTTTTCTGGATGAAGAAAGAGAGTATAGGTTATTATGGTTGCATAACAATCTAGAAGTATAACCTTAAGGTGCAACTTTTGTTTCTGCACTAATAGTGAGCGAGAAATAAATTTATATACATTTAGTTTAAGCCATGGTAATTTTGAGTCTTTTTTTTGTTTTTGTTTTTTACAGGAGGATAACTAATAATTAGCTAACTTATATTAGTGGTACTTTAATGGACTCTTCTATTATTTGCCTTTTGATTCCATACTACATTGTGTGATTTATCCATTTCTATGCATGTACTTATAGTTTATTCATTTCTCCTGCTTCACAGCAGTATTAAGTTGTACATTTTAAAAAAAAAGTATGGAAAAATTCATGCCTTTCAAGTAATTGATGAGTTAAAGGAATTTATGAAATATTTGTACCTATTGACAATAACACAAATTTCAAGACCCCTGAGATGCAAACTAAGTATTAATTTGGGGGGCTATGTATAACCTTAAAGTATATATTAAAAAACACAATACTGAAAAATGAATTAAATCTTCATTTCAAAAAGTGAGCAAAAGTAAATTAAAAGTAGAGTGAAACAAAGTGAAATATGAATGAAAGAAAAAAATGGCAATTACCCAAAAAACCTTTAAAAAGTATAAGTCAATGAATAATACTGTGGGATGTCTGATCAGAGAAAGAAAGAAAAGCTAAGGGAGTGTTTATTTGGTAATGCATATAAAAACCCTTGTGAACATTAAAAAACTGAAAAGCATTATATTCTCTCTCAAACTAATGCATGGGATTGGGCTAAGATAAAGTCACAGACGTTCATATTTTAAATATATTAATTGTTAACAATATATAAATGGCAATATTAGAAATAAAAATACCTATCTAGGCTTTAGTGTGATTTATATAGAATCACTGCCTAACATAAAGCCAAGTGCTCAGTAAATGCATATAATTAAATGCAAGATTGAATAATAAAGTTTCAAGGTTTGTGAGTTCAATGTTACACAAAAGTAACTGGAAATTTTGTCATTGTTGTATTTTAATGCAAATAATATTATGTGAAATGCACCCATGCATTTTTACTATTGTTCACTTCCTTATTTTTTAATGTTATTTCTCACCCAACGCCTCATTGTTCTATTTCAGCTTCTCTAACGATGAATAAATCAGTGAAATTTAGCCCTTGGGGGTTTGGCAACTTTAAAAAATGAAATCAGCAATAAAAATTAGGAAGCTGTCATTTTGAGCTTTGTACAGCAACATTGTGATTACAGTTGTGAGACAAACCCACAGACAGCTGAATTATTTCTTTTATTACTTTTCAATCGTATGTAGGAAGGAGCATTTTGATATCTGCCAATCATGTCAACATACTCTGAACTCATGCCTCTTTTAAAATCCAAAACCTCTGTTTTTCTTGCTTTTTTTGTAATGTTGTATGCATTTGACTGTTTTATGCTTGTTCCTTCTTAAAACAGGATAGGACATATTATAAAAGGAGCTGTTATAGGGTGCATGAAGCTAGCTAACACAAATGTGAGGCAAAAAAAATTAAGGAGATATTATGGAGTATATGTAACTTATTACATCATAGAGCACTTGCATTTAAGCCTGATTGGGAGAACATTGTTCAACTGTTTCCAAGTCACCACAGAAGTAAAATTCAGTGGTAAAGGCTGTTTCTCTTTTCTTTGTTCCTAAATGTGTCTAAATCATTCCAATTCCACTAACAATTTGTTCCAAAGGTAAAACTGAACTACACCTCAGTAGGAGGATATTTACATTTCCCAATGGAGACAATAAATGGGAACTGAAATACAACTTTAAACAAAGTTATACAAATGCCATTCAAAAGGTCACACTTCTGGTAAGTCAGTAGATAAACTGACTTATAAAGGATAGAAAAGAACAGATCTGTTTCAGGGCTAGATCTGATGGTAGTTTTTAAAAAACAGCCTCTATTTCTAGTTGGAGGACCTCCTGGATCCATATATGGTTTTCAGAGGTTTTGTAAAGTCTTTGAAATTGCATGCACCTTTTATCAGTGTATATGCCCATGCATATTTTGGGAGGAGATCTGTACTTATCTTCATATTTTCTGTAATCCAAATTAGATGCCAGATCACAGAATCCCTGCATTCCCTAGGAATGCAGGTAGATAAAGAAAAATTTAGATTAAGGAAAATGAAGAGTTGCAATGAATTTTTTAACATAGCACCTGCACAAATATCCATTGCCATAGACAATTATTGCTGGTATATTTTATACATCCAAAGATTGCTTTTTGTATTTACCTATGACATTTCATTATGTTAAAGAAAACATAAAATAATCGGTATGTCACGTTTCACTGATCATTTGGAAGCTAGTTATCAAATAAATAAAAGGAGTTCGTTTCAAGCAGACCCAATAACATATTCTTTCCTACAAGCCTATTAGGGAGGAGTCAATAAAATGTCTTCAGCCACCACAGAATTATCAATCTTAGTTGTTTTTTTTTTCTGCTTTGAATCAGCAAACATGCCAGTAATTGTGGATTCCTTGTAACCTTTAAAATATCAATCCATTCATAGCAAAAGGCAGGAAAAACGATGATGGAGCAGCTTAAGAATTAACAAGTATACACACACATACTTTGTATATATACATCACACAGACACACATAATTTGTCTTCTAAACTAAATATACAGGGTTTTTTTCCTACCAAAGTACAATGGTATATTTTTTCTTCTCTAGTAGTACATGAACAAAAATTAGCATTTAACAGTGAAAAAAACGTGACAAGAGAAAATATGTACTCATTCCTTCTTTTCTTGCTCTTGTACACAAGCTGCCTTTTCTCCTACTTATTTCATATTGCTGACTCTTTCTCCCTTCCTTTAAGCTACAGAGACAGGCTGTTTATCTTAAAATTGACCAATGATGAATTTTGGTAACCGCTGTCAAACAAGCTGGACAAAAAAAAATGTTTAGTGGCTAGATATTTTCATCATTCTGTCACTCTGCTTGCATTTGGCAAGAAAAGGGAAAGTAAGAAAGGTGTTACATAGGCAAATAACTAGGACCTACTAAGGAATCATTGATAAAGAAGAATAATCAGAATAATTCATTCTCATCCTTCAAAGGAATTTTTCTGCACTGGTCTGCATTTTATTATTTACACAATAATAAAATTATTTTTAATAATGAACAATAATATTTTTATAATTATGTTTATAGCAAATAATTGTATATCAATCAGTACTATTTTATTCTAACATTAAATATGTAATTTTAACCTAATTTGTACTTTCTAGTTCCACAATACTCTTTTATTCTTACCTAATGAGTCCTGTTTTGAATAAAGATTGAAAGACATATGCATTTTATTTTCCATACCTAAGGATAATCTGTCCTAGAAGACTGAAAACTGATTATGAGAAAACCAGGTCTGTGTATGCCACATATGGTTTATTGAACGTTAATGAATTAAAATCCCAGCTTTACTCAATACATTATATGTATAAGGAAAAAATATATTAATTTACCCACAGTTGTAGTGATTCAAAATGACTACTGGCAGTATTAGTATTTTTTTTTCTTTCCAATAATTATGTTACATTAAAATAAGCCAACTGGTATAATGATGTTATCAGGCAGAAAATATATTCATAAAATTTGAAGTAGGTATACAAATACAATTATAATATCCAGAGGCACTGAATGGTAATGCAAATTATGCTTTTTAGTTTTAGACATAAACATTTAACACAAAGATGATTAATTTTGCCAAGTCAAGCTAAATTATTTTTCATTTGGAAAAGCACTAATGTAAAGCACTAAACCATTTGTTCTAAAATTTTGCAGCAGGCTTTTAAGTAACTTCTTTATCCATTTAAAATTTCTATATAACAGTAAACATGTATCCTATAAATTTTGGAAAAGCATAAGACAAAGGTTTGATTTTCTTTTTTTTTACTTTAAAAGGACTGACAACCATTTTTAAACTATCATATTCTTAATTTCAAAAATGAACAAAACATCAAATTCAAAAGGGCTCTTTCATTTAGGAATAGATGTACTGAACTGGAATTACATCTGTTCAACAATGTGTTAGAATAGAACTCTTAAGCACTTGTGGTAGATTATTGTTTGCTGGATAAAATTTAAGGACTCCATCTGTTAAGCTTTATGTGCAAATTTTGTGACTCAAATTTTGGATGTAATAATGTGAGTAAAATAGATGTAGCAGCAAATCATATTACTGCAAATGAAGACCCATTATATGATGTCTTTAAAATGTAAAATATTTTTATACATAACAATGTACTAAAAATAAGATGGTAAAGTTTCTTCATGAAAGGTACCATGCCTAATTCATCTTTGTAGACTGTAACAAAGTGCAAAGTACATTTAAAGACCCAAATAAAGGTTTTCGATATTGTTAAAAAAGCATATATTTAAATTAATAAAATATTTAAAAATCACTTTTTCCAGAAAAATTGGTGAATAAAATAGGTAATTGATTACAATGGTGGCTTGACAACTATATTTATTCTTATCTATCCATATCTATATCTGGGAGAGAGGGAGGGAGGGAAGGAGAGAGAGAGAGACAGAGAGACAGAGACAGGAGACTTTTTTTTTTTTAATTTGAACCATCCAGCTCCTTTGTCCATGCTTCTTAGACCAGTAAGGTGATCTACTGAACTAGTAATCCAGAATATGCCAAAGTACATTATAACAATGATTCAAATAAATGTACTGAATACTTACATATTACAATGACATAATGGAACAAATTATAATGTACCACTTCTTAAAGAAGACCCTTTTAATCTGATGTTCTCTCAAAGAACCTTATAATTTCTTTCTCATATCCTTCCTAATCCTTGAAACTACTTCATTAATATCAGTCTCACCCACTAGTCTTTAGGTCCCATGACAAGGCCAGATGATGCCAATACTGCTCATCAGTTTATCCTCTGATGATTGCAATGATTTCCTGATGATGACACAGCAGCGTCATGTAAATATACACCAAGAGTTGGTGACAGCACACAATTAACACAGGAAATTCAGGCTGGAATTTGAGGAATTAGAGTCAGCAGACTGCAGACAATTATAGAATATTTTAAATAAATATTCAAGAAGAGTAGACTTTTTTTCTTGCCCTATGGCATGCCTTTAAATTTTTTGCTGACTGCTAGACATTTATTACATAATAGAAATTGATATATACAGGCCTTTAGTGGGAGAATTTACGTCAAGTTGGATAGGAGTTGGACTGTTTTAATGTTTGCTGTAGGTATGGGTGCCAGAAGCTTCCAATTCCTCTACTGTACTTATTTTTGTTTTCTGTCTTTGAGGCTGCCTATGTGCTGCTCTTTAGAGCAATCCTGTGTCTTGTTTTTCACCTGCATCCACTGTTATTATACTGCAGCTTTCTTGGTGTGGTAATAGATGTAGAGGAAGAATGTTCTATAATCTTCTGAGTGAATTTCAGTCCCTGGCTGTAGTCTATCTCTTTGAATCTCATTGCCCTGTTGACTGTACCTACACCCCTTCAGTGAAACAGAAAGGCAGGAGGGGGCTCAAGTGGGAAGGAGCTCCCTTTCCCTAGCTGGGATAAGTTTTCTGACAAGTTCTTTAGTCTGGGAGGTAGGCGTTTGTTAATAGAAGAGTCCTTGGCTGTGGACTGTTCTTATCAACTGAACTAAAACATTCATCTCTTCCACAGCTGTTAGAATATTACCCACCACTCAAGAGTCAGCCTAAATGCTACACTTTTCATGATGCTTTCAGGAAACAACCATCTCACTCACTAATTATACACTCTTAATTGGACCCACCTGGAAATTTCCTTTTATTTTTTTGACACATTAAATTTGACTTGTATTTAGTAATGTCAACTTTCAAAATTCCCAAATAGGGCTTCAAATTTCTAGACAGAGATGATTTTCTGTTTTTAGAGCAGTTTTAAGATCATAGCAACATAGGCAGGAAAGTACAGAGATACTGCATACTCACTCTGCTCCCACACAAGCATACTTTCCCCCATTGTCAATACTCCCCACCAGAATGGTGCATTTGCTACAACTGACGAACCTACACGGACACCTCATTCACCCAAAGTCCATAGTTTACATTATAATTCACTTTTGGTGTTATACATTCTATGTGCTTCGACAAATGTATAATAACATGTAACCATCATTACACTATCATTCAGAATATTTTCATTGCCTTAAAAATCCTCTGCCTTCCATCTAATTATCCCTCTCCCAATCCCCAACCCCTAGGAACCACTGAACTTTCGGCCTCCATAGTTTTGGCCTTATCCAGAATGTCATGTGTTTGTAATCATACAGTATAGAGCCTTTTCAGATTGACTTCATTCATTTAGTCATATGCATTTAAGGTTCCTCCATGTCTTTTCATGGCCTGACAGTTCATTTCTTTATAGTGTCTTGAAGTTGGGTAGCGCTAGTTCTCCAATTTAGTCTTTCTCCTTTAATATTGGTTGTCTAGACTGTCTATTCTGTCTTTTATTTCTCCACTTAAGTTTTAGAATCACTTTGTCAATATCCACAAAATAATTTGCTGAGATTTTGAGTGGAACCGCACTGAAACTGCAGATCAAGTTGGGAAGAACTGGTGTCTTGACAATATTGAGTCTTCCTATGTATGAACATGGAATCTCTCTCCATTCTTTTATTCTTTGATTTCATTCATCAGAGTTTTACAGTTACCCTCATGTAGATCTTGTACATATTTTGCTAGATTTTATACCTAAGTAGTGTTAAGAGAGTAGACCTTGTTATGCTTCTTTTACCACAATAAAAGTAATAACAAAACTAGGAACCAACTTCTGAGAAATGACAAAAGGTCACAGAACTAGGTTATAGTTTTTTCTTTCTTTACATTCAATGGGAAGACAACGTCTAGGAAAATAACTGAGCCTTTAATTTCTTTCCATAAGAAAGTGGCATTTATGTGTACATGTAAGACCAAAGATAACTTTGATTTTCTCCTGTAGCCAGATAATATACTAATAGCTGATACTTACTGAATCTTTGCTATTTGCCAGACCCTCTTCTAAGTGCTTTACATGTAGTATTAGTTTCCTACCTAACGTATGCGTTGGAAGTATTATCCAACTTAAGTATGTGGAAACTCGTGCCCTCTCTAGGTTTAAAAGCTTGCTCAAAGTCACACAGATAACAACTGGCTGAAGTCTGGTTCCAGAATTGATACTTCTAACATCCTCACTATCCCTGCCTTTTGTAACTCTCAAAATTTCATATTTTTAAACCATTTATATTGGATTAAAAATTCACATCATAGTTTTTTTGATCAAAATATACCATTGGAGAGTACTCTCACACATCATAGAGATTTCCAAAGATGACACTCCAAAAATTATACTATGTTCCTAGAAATCAATCTGCAATATAATGCAAGAAGATTTAAGACCTAAAAGTATGCTATGTGGCATAAACAAACATGTTTACATTCTTTATATCCATACTATCCCTTTCTTTTCTTTATTGAAATAGCTCTATTGAAATAAAATTCACATACCACAGAAGTCACTCATTTGAAGTGTACTCATTTCAGTCACTCATTTCAATGATTTTTTGGTATGACACAGATACATCGCAATAAATTTTACATTTCATCACCTCAGAAAGAAACTCTGTACAATTAAGCTATCAGCCTCTTATTTTCTCATCTTCCTCACTTCCAGCCCTAAGCAACCATCAATCTGCTTTGTCTCTATAGATTTTCCTACTCTGGACTTCCATGTAAATGGCATCATAATACACGGACTTTACTTGAATGGCTTCTTTCATTATGATTTTAAGATTCATACAAGTTGTAGCATGTACCAGTACTTTGGTCCATTGTAGGGTTGAATAATATTCTATTTTATGGATATGCCACATTTGTTTATCCATCCACTGATGGATATTTATGTTGTTTCCAACATTTGGTAGTTACCAGTAATGCTGCTATAAATATTCTTGTGCAAATTTGTGTGTGTATGTTTGGGTATGTGTCTTCATTTCTCTTGGGTATATAACTAGGACAGGAATTGCAGGGTCTCTCTTGATAACTATGTTTAATCATTTGAGGAAATGTCACACTGCTTTCCAAAAAGGTTGCACCATATTTCATTTTCATCAGCGGTGTATGACAGTTCTAATTTTTCTACGTCCTTGTTAACACTTATTATTTGACTTACCAATTCAGTTTCACTTCTAACATCCCAAGGGTGTGAGGTGATATCTCATTGTATTTAGTTACACTGTCCTGATGGTTAATGATGTTGAACACATTTTCATGTTATTGTCCAGGTGTATATCTTTCTTGGAAATATGTCTATTCAGATCCTTTGCTCATTGTTTTAAGCTTTTTATTGTTGAGCTGTAAGAGTTCCTTATATATTCCAGATACAAGTCCTTTATTGGATATATGATTTGAAAATATACTTTCCCATTCTCTGGGCTACACTTTCTTTACAGTGCCCTTTGAAGCACAGAAGTTGTACTGGTGAAGTCCATTTTTTGTTGTTGTTGCTCATACTTTTGGTGTCATAGCTGATAATCCTTCGCCAAATTCATGAAGACTGACCTCTGTTTTCTTCTAAGAGCTTTATAATTTTAACTCTTACATTTAGGTCTTTGAAGCATTCTGAATTAAATTTTGTATATGGCAGTAGGTAAGGTTCCACCTCCATTCTTTGCATGTAGCTATCCAGTTGTCCCAGCACCATTTGTTGAAAAGACTATTCTTGCCACATTGAACGGTTTTGGCACCTCTGTAGAAAATCACTTGACAATATACGTGCAGTTTATTTCTGGACTCGATATTCTATTCTGTTGATCTATGTTTATCCCTGTGCCAGTACCACACTCTATTATCCATTTTAACGTAAGATCACAAAATGGAGAAGACAGAGCTTTCTGACAGAACATTAAATTTCCATGTATGTGCCACTGAATTAAATATAACATTTGATTACATATATTAAAGATTCTTGAAACTAACAATGAATAAATACAAAGAACATACAGCATGAAGTGATTTTCCATATTTTTTTATAATACTCTTTGTGCCTTCCATTAATGTTCTTACAACATGGCAACATGTAAATTTATATTTATTTTAATCAGGGAATTAACTACCTAGTATCTAGTGGACTCTATACTTAATTCTAGGGGATTTACTATTCAGACTTGGTCCTTAAAATTGCCATTTTATAGGATCCTATCTACTGTAACATTTCCCATTGACACTTCTCTAGCCTTTTTCAGTATCTTGGATTTTTCTTTCTACAAAAAAATTTCCCACAAAGTGTTCCTCTTTCAAATGTCTTCTGTATTTTTAATCTATTCTCAATCATGCTTGATTATTTTTTAACCAAGCAATCTAAAATCACAAACAATAAAAAATAAACTCATTCTACCCTTCATGAAATACTTAATGGTTCACTAAGTTATCATTATATGCCCTTTGGTCTAATCTAAGAGCATATCATTTGCATCCATGTTTAGGGAGAATAGACAAGTATAGGTGCATGGTATATGCTGGCACTTTAAAACTGGATTATTTCCTTCATGTTTTGTACTATAGTCAAGAATTTTTGATACAGAACTCCTCCCTCTCTATAGAGACAAGCTTTTCTTCAAAGATATATACCCAAGGAAAATATCCAAGCCATATTACCTATTTTATTTATATAGGTAATTCAAGAATGTCCTTGAAGGCTTAAGGCAAAAGATTCTCATTCATCTCCCTCAAGGAAATCCTGTCTACATCGTATAGAATGTGAAATTATTTTCCCATCTCTGCAAAAGCAGCTTACCTGATAACAACAGCAAACATTTACTTACTGAGAGCCTAGAATTTACCAGTTAATGTTGTAAATAATTTACATGTAGTAACCAAGGAAGGAACTTTTATACTAATTTTAAAGATGAAAAAATTAAGATACAAAGTGTTTAAAGGAATTATTCAATGCCACACACTTGAGAGGTGGAGGAACCAGGATTTTAGCTCTAGCTAATTGGCCTAGCTTTATAATTATTTTACTATTATCAAATTATTTTAAGACAAAAGACATGAACATATTATTTCTTATTTTACGATTTTACCTATGTGAATGTATCCGCAATCCAAGAGGCAGATGAAGAGAAAAAGAAAGTACATTTAAGGAGAGTCATGAGGCAGATATGATAGATTTAAATGCATGATTAATTTTAATCCTTAAAATAATTATAACAACATTATAATGACTTGTATTCATGGAGCTCTGATTGGTATACACTCTGAAAATAACTTTGTATACAAGAATTTACTTAATCTCTCCATTAACCTATATAAATAATAACACAGATGAGGACCACCTGGCCTATGCCATTGCATTGCCCAATGCCTCAAAGCTTCTCACTTTATATGTAATATAATCTCTAAACAATTAGAGTTGACAATGAGTTTTATTACTAATAAGAAAAATATTGATAAACTGTAGGAAACCATAATGTTGACACTATGGTTTGTTTGCATGCCCTTTTTTATGGAATTCCACTCATAATCTGTTATATTTATATTTCAAAAACCTCAGCAAAAAACAAAAAAACAAAAACTATAGCAATGTATTTATATCAACTGGTAAACGTTAAATTCTAATCAGTTTAAAATTTTTATTGCAGACTCCTTATTTCAAGCTATACATCTTAGTCTTCGCATCAATTTCAAGGTTTTAGAAGCTCACAAACTAATTAAATATTGTTTATATAACTGATAATTCCTGTTTCTTGCTGTTTTCCACACTGTACTAATTATGTAACAAATGTTTACAATGCCCCAGAGTTATAAAACCAGTTTGTTATACTAAAATGTTCTTTGTTTTTAATTGACATAACTTCAACATATAGTGATAAAGCAAATTTATATTTGGGATACAAAATATTTTAACATGACAAAAAATACATCTAAAACACTATCATTGCTACATATAACTATACATCAGTACAAATAGTTTTATCTAAATCATGTTTATTATAATTCATAGTTTTATAGACCCACCATAATCACAATTTCCCACACAATATATACTTATTCATACAAAAATTCATTTTTAAGAAATGAATTTTTTTTTTTTTTTACCAGATGGTCCTTTTTTTTTTTTTTTTTTTACCAGATGGATCAAAAAACGTACTTTGAGGCTTGAAGAAGAAGGTCTTAAACAAAAATCAAGAAAATTGTCAGTAAAATAGTAACAATATTTCCCAAATTGATCCTCATGCATTAAGATTTAATTTTAAAATATGTATATTATTAACTCTTTGTGATTTTTTTTTATTGAGAGTTCCCTAGGCAGAATAATTGGTCCTAAAGTTCTTTTGTTAAGATATGTAACCAGAATTAACAAATTCTGACTGATGGTCAGGTTGTGATAAATACCAGAACGTTAGAGAAGTACTTTTCCTTGAGTTGGTGAGCTACACGTGGAAGTTATACATTCACGTAGTTGGGTGGTGGCTGTAAATGGATTATTCTTTTCATTCATTTAGCTTTATTTTCTTTAAAATTTTTTTCTAAGACATACAGAGATTTTAATGATCATCTACCCAGTGAGTATAAAGCTTTAAACTCAGAATATTCGGAGGAAAACTAAGAAAAAACACGCATTTAAATTAAATAGAGCTAATAACTTTACATAGTAAAAGGGTTATTTTTCCTTGTGACAACTGCCTCTTGATTCGTATTTGAATCCAGATGATCTAACTTATCTTTTTCTACTTTATGCCTTATTGCTTGATGGGCATAAATATAAATAATGAGTCACCTGAATTTATTATTTTAAATCAATTAATCATAACAGTTTAGAAAGATATTCGAAACATTTCAAACATTCACTATTTTTCCACTTGAAGCAAACAAATTAGGTTACTTTCCTGTAAGTTATTCTGTACGTAATTACCACAGAAATCACTTTTAATGTGAAATACGCTTGATATCCAACTTTTAAAATATATTTGCTGAGTTAAATAAAACATCTAGGGCAATAAAAAAAGTATATAATTTATAGATTACACTTATGTCTTGTGGGATCTAATCACAACATATTTACTGATTTCTTTCTCTGTTTTAAGCCTACCCTTTTAAAATTCAAGAGTAATAAGACCATCTCTCCTCAGATCTCTTACAAAATATTAATTACTAACTTCACTTTAAGTGGGCAAATATTTTCTAACGATAGAAATTTGTATGCCTGTGCCATGTTAATAATCAAAATGTTGAACTTGATTTAATGGTAATACTTTTCCTTAGCCCAGCCACGGGGAGTGTTAGTGGGAGCTGTATTAAGTGAAAAGTACTGTGATGGGCTCCTCTGTCCTTCCATAGCCCAGTGAGTTTCTACTCTTCCTCCTTCTGGCCTGGGGTTGCTCAGAAGGTATGAATGGTTGGAGGGGGAGAAGAGTTAAGGGGGTCAGAGAGTTCTTACTTGCCTGGTTTTGTTGAGACATGTCTGCTTTCAGGATCTGATTGTGTTTAAAGCTGATTTCTTTTTTTGCCTGGATTTTAGTAACTATGTAGATCTCTTCTCACGCATACACATCATTAGAATGTTCTCACTTATAGTTACCTTAAAATGGTTAACTGTTGCCAGTGGTGTTCTGGGGCTAGCGTTTGCCAGCCCATGAGGGACAGTTGTTAGATTTTCATGAATTTTGTGAGCAGTTTACTAAACAATGTCATTATTAAAAACAAAAAATGAAGAAGATAATAAAGATCATAGAAAAAATAAAATAGGGATTAAAAAAAATAGAAAAATAGCAATAAAACCAAGAGCTCATTCTTTGAAAGGGTAAACAAAATTGACAAACCTCTGGCCAGGCTCACCAAGAAGAAAAGAGAGAAGACGCAAATAAACAAAATAAGAAATGAAAGAGGAGAAATCACAACTGATACCACAGAAACACAAAAAAAAACATAAAAGATTACACTACTTTGAACAATTATATGCTAACAAATTCGACAACCTAGAAGAAATGGACAACTTTCTAGAAACACACAGCCACCAAAACTGAATCAAGAAGAAAGAGATAATTTGAACAGGCCAATCACTAGAAGTGAAATAGAATCTGTAATAAAAAAAAAAACTCCCTAAACAAAAGTCCAGGACCAGATTCACAGGCAAATTCCACCAAACATACAAAGAAGAACTTATATTGATCCTTCTCAAACTCTTCCAAAAGATTGACAAGGAAGGAACACATTCTATGAAGACATTCTATGAAGCCACCATCACCCTGATACCAAAACCAGACAAAGAAAATTAAAGGCCAATATCTTTGACAAATATAGATGCAAAAATTCTCAACAAAATATTAGCAAACAGAATCCAATAACACATTAAAAAGATCATACACTATGACCAAGCGGGATTCATCCCAGGGCCACAAGGATGGTTCAACATACACAAATCAGTGTGATACACCACATCAACAAAAGACAAAAAACACATGATCATCTCAATAGATGCAGAAGGACCATTTGAGAAAATTCAACATCCATTCATGATAAAAACCCTTATGAAAGTGGGTACAGAGGGAACATCTCTCAACATAATAAAAGCTATCTATGACAAACCCACAGCCAATATAATACTCAATGGTGAAAAGCTGAAAGCCTTTCCGCTAAAATCTGGAACAAGACAAGGATGCCCACTCTCAGCACGTCTCTTCAACATAGTATTGGAAGTCCTAGCCACAGCAATCAGACAAGAAAAAGAAATAAAATGTATTCAAATTGGTAGGGAAGAGGTAAAACTGTCATTACATGCAGATGTTATGATACTATACATACAAAACCCTACACACTCCACACAAAATCTACTAGAACTGATAAACAAATTCAGCAAGATAGCAGGACACAAGATTAACATACAGAAATTGGTTGCATTTCTTTACACTAACAATGAAATATCAGGAAAAAAATGTAAACAATCCCTTTTAAAAGTACATCAAAATAATAAATTAAAATACTTAGGAATAAGCCTTACCAAGGAGATGAAAGACTTATATGCTGAGAACTACAAAACATTAATAAAGGAAACTGAAGATGATTCAAAGAAATGGAAAGATATCCCAAGCTATTGGACTGGTGAATTAATATTGTTAAAATTGCCATACTACCCAAAGCAATCTACAGATTTAATGCAATCCCTATCAAATTACTAATGACTTTTTTTTTTAATACACAGAACTAGAACAAATAATCTAAAATTCATATGGAACAATAAAAGACCCAGAATTGTCAAAGCAAACCTGAGGAAAAAGAACAAAGCAGGAGGCATAACCATCCCAGACTTTAGACAATCCTAAAAAGCTACAGTAATCAAAACGTGTGGTATCAGCACAAAAACAGACAAACAGATCAATGGAACAGAATACAGGGCCCAGAAATAAACCCACACACCTAATTCAGCTCTCTCATCTTATTGATTAATAAGTAAAGCCCAAAAAAATAAGAGTTCGGCCTTAGCTTTAATTAGCAATTAATTTTCTACAAAGGAGGCAAGAACATACAATGAAGAAAACCAGTCTCTTCAGCAAATGGTGTTGGGAAAGTTGGACAACTACATGTAAATCAATGAAGTTAAAACACACCCTCACACAATACACAAAAATAAACTCAAAATGGCGTATAAGACAGGACACGATAAAACTCCTAGAAAAGAACACAGGCAAAACATTCTCTGATGTAAATCGTACAAATGTTTTCTTAGGTCAGTCTCCCAAGGCAATAGAAATAAAAGTTAATGTAAACAAATGGGACCTAATCAAGCTTATAAGCTTTTGCACAGCAAAGGAAATCATAAACAAAATGAAAACACAACCTACAGATTGGGAGAAAATATTTGCAAATGATGCAACTGATCAAGGCTTCATTTCCAAAATATACAAACAGGTCATACAATTCAATAACAGAAACACAACCCAAGTAAAAAATGGGCAGAAGACCAAAATAGACATTTCTCCAAAGAAGACATGCAGACGGCCAAGAGGCACATGAAAAGATGCTCCTCATCACTACTTATTAGAGAAATTCAAATCAAAACTACAATGAGGTACCACCTTACACCGGTCAGAATTGCCATAATTAAAAAGTCTACAAATAATAAATGTTGGAGAGGGTGTGAAGAAAAGGGAACCCTCTTACACTGCTGGTGGGAATGTAAATTGGTGCAGCCACTGTGGAAAACAGTATGGAGGCTCCTCAAAAAACTAAAACTAGAGTTGCCATATGATCCAACAATCCTACTCCTGGGCATACACCCAGACAAAACGCTAATTTGAAAAGATGCATGCACCCTTATCTTCATAGCAGCACTATTTACAATAGCCAAGACATGGAAACAACCTAAATGTCCATCAACAGATGAATGGATAAAGAAGATGTGGTATATATATATACAATAGAATATTAACCATTAAAAAGAATAAAATAATACCATTTGCAGCAACATGGATGGTCCTAGAGATTATCATACTAAGTGAAGTAAGTCAGAAAGAGAAAGACAAGTACCATATGGTATCACTTATATGTGGCATCTAAAATATGACACAAATGAACATATCAATGAAACAGAAGCATACTCAAGGACACAGAGAGCAGACTTATGGTTGCCAAAGGGGATGGAGGAGTGGGGGAGGGATGGTTTGGGAGTTTGGGATTAGCTGATGCAAACTATTACATGTAGGATGGATAAACAAAGTCCTACTGTATAGCACAAGGATATATATTCAATAGCCATAATGAAAAGCCATAATGATAAGCCATAATGGAAAAGGATATGAAAAAGAATATATATATGTATAACTGAGTCACTTTGCTGTACAGCAGAAATTAACACAACACTGTAAATCAACTATACTTCAGTAAATTTTTTTAAAATTAAAATATGGAAATACTAAAATTATTTTAAAAATAAACGTATCAAATATGCAATACTTCCTACTTACTTTATTATATTTTACTATTTTACATGCTCTCATAGTTATTTATGGCTCTTGTTCCTGTTTGATAAAAACATTATATAGTGGTGTGCTATAGCACATCTCTCAAGAGGCAGCATTCAATAATGTCAACTTGGTAGCTTAAGTTCTAAACGGTGGGAGTATTCATACCACAGAAATGAGGAAACACTATAAATCAGGGCTTTATTTTTTAATTGTCTAGATTTAATACAGTAATGAATAAAATATTAATGCACATAAAGCTAAGGTGTGTCATGTATAGATATTACAGATATTACTTTCTGAATAGCTCAAATATTGAGAAAATTTTTTTTAGTATTCATAAAATATTCTAAGATGTAGAAAATATGCCATGTGGAAAAAGTGAAGTTCTGAAATATTCACTGTTTCACTTTCATCTTATTAATGTAAATGAAAATACCAATCAACATTTACATTGGAGCTACATTATTTTATCAATTACAACCATCTTTAGGCTACAGATACAAGAGTTAGGAAAAAATCCATAAAAGCATTTTATGAGAATCAATGGACTACATGGAATTTATAATAAGCAATATTGTATATTATTTGTAAAATTGGTACTACATATCCCATTGATAAGTAGAATTTATAATAAATCTATATGCATATATACATGCTGACTTTTTTCCAGAGAACCAGTGGTTAAACCTTACTAGCGCATCACAGGACATATATGTCTATACATATTCTTCCTGATGACTTGTTCCTTCCAAAACCCTAAGAATCCAGTTTCTCACTACTCGGCCCTATGGACTTAAGACAAGGACGTTAACAAATACCAGGTTTCTGTGAATGTGATCAATTATCTAGTTGACTGGAAATATACATGGGTCCTTTGCACCAGAAAATTCTGGGAATGCAGGTGGATGCTAACACTCCAGCAACTTCACCTTTATTATTGTCATTTGAAAGGTTAAACTGCATGTCTCTTTAGCTTAAGTTGTAAAGGTAGAAATCAGAAACTAGCCTTTGCTCTCCCCAATAGAAAATGAATCACATATTAAATATACCAAATAATCCATAGAGAAGTCCTTCTCCCTAAACTTGAGACCATTATAAAACATATTACATATATTCCAAGTAATTCACCCTAAACAATAATGAGGTATTATAGTATTTTCTGTCAGCAGAATCTCCCCAGTGTCATTAACTAGTGATATATTGTTTTATCATTAAGGAAAAATTAAACTACATGAACCAGGTGTTGTATATAAAGAAAGAATAGCACAGTATTATTTCTAGAAAACTATTTACAAAAAGTCATTTATAGATTACATATCAAACTTTATGATTTTTAATGTAACTACAACCTACTGGACATTTACTGTGTCCCACATACTACACTAAGCAACTTACACCAACTCTGTAAGAATAATTATTTCCATATGTAGATATATGGGAATATGTTTAAACAAATACACAAACACACACACACAGACACACACACAGTGTTTCAAGATTACATAGCAAGGAAGAATTGGGAACCAGCTTTGTCAAAATTTCAAGATACCTAAGTAAGGATTAGAGTTTAAAATTTAACACACATGTAAACATTTAAAAAGGAAACCGCATTGTAAATCTTTGAAGTAGAATATTTTATGAAAGTAACTCAACTTCATCTCCATCAAATTTCCTATCCAGACAGGAGGTTATGAAGACACACATATTCACACACAGGGACACATGATAAACCTGAACATAGATTTTTGAAGAGCTAAAAATAACCTTGGAGTTTTTAAAATTCAGCTCTTTCACCTTATAGATTAAAAAGTAAAGCACAAAAAAATAAGAGTTTGGCCTTAGCTCTAATTAGCAGAACCAGAAACTCTGGCTCTTAGAGCATTTTTTTAAGCTTAACTTATAAAACTTACGACATTAATGTAATACTCTATCAAGTCAATATGCTTTTTCACTTACATATCAGGAAAAAATAACTTTAATATAATGACAACTTCTCTTGTTAAAGCATGTTTATATTTCATCTTTAGTATGGTATCTGGTCTTGTTCAAAAAGTAGATAATGAAATTCAGAATCTATTCTCAAAATGCATTTTATAATCTCTGTAAAACTACTGTGAATATGAACTAAGGTATTTTATTTTGAATTCTTGTCTTCAAAGGATGTTAGAGGACAAATTTACAAATTACAGTAATTCCTTTGTATGAAAACTCAGGCTAATGACTAGAATTTGGATAGTAAAAAAGTTGAATTACACAATTGAGTTAGAAATGGCCACTTAGGCTTTTTAGCCTGTCTCTCTGAAAGCAGTAGAAGCAATTTAATCAAACAGTGTAAAGAGAGTGACAGACGAAAAGCACATCAATCCCAGTAGATCTGGCATGACTTGAATGACAAAATCTATCACAGTGAATTAAAAGCACAATGTGAAAGGGAAACAGACAGACTTGATTTACATGCCCACTCCATCAGAGCAAAGATAACAATTGCAGAAGTCATCTACTTGGAACACAGTTTAGCCGTACAGGAAAAGCGTCAGGCCAGCACAGCCCCCAAATGACACAGCAATAGAAATCCTACATCTGACTTTCAGCCATTAGCTAAATCATTTAGACTTTAGAACAACCTGCAAAATATTTAACTTAATGGAAAGTTTAGATACGGCACTTTAAAAGTAAGATTTTTGTACTTCCTCAGTAACTTTTAAAATTCTATTGGAAAATATATTATTGAAGTGCACAAATTAGAGGAAGGACATATTAAATATTTATGTGTCTAATGTAGCTATACTTGGAATCTTTGTAATATTAGTAAAGGATCACTCATTACTATACACAGCATCTTATTTTTAGATATTCACCATACATTTAAAAACCTAGAAAATAGTGTAAACTGATCCTTTCCTTTTCCCACAAAGTCTTTGTTTTAAACTTCGAGGTATACTTAATATACAAAAAGTTGCACACATTTAATATATACATTTTGATAAATTTGGCCATTGCATACATCCATGATACCATCACCACCACCAAGGTAATAAAGGTATCCATCATCTTCAAAGTACTTCTTGTATTTGCATATGTGTGTGTGTGTGTATGTGTGTGTGTTAAAAACACTTGGCATGAGATCTATACTCTTGAGATGTTTTTAAGAGCACAATACCATATTAAGTTTAAACTCTATGTTGTACAGATCTCCAGAACTTATTCATCTTTATAACCACCAATTTATAACTACTGAGAAACAACTCTCCATAACCCCTCCCTTTATCTCCCAGCAATCACCATTCTATTCTGCTTCTATGAGTTTGACTATTTAGATAATTCAAGTAAGTAGAATCATTCAGTATCTGTCCTCCTATGACAGACTTATTTCACTTAGCATAATTCTTTCAGGTCTGTCTATGATGTCCTAAATGGTAGGATTTCTTTCTTTTTAAAAACTGGGTAATATTCCATTATATGCATATACCACCTTTTCTTTAGCCATTCATCTGCTGATGGACATATGGGTTGTTTTTTTATCTTGGCTCTTGTGAATAACGCTGCAATAAACATGAGAGTGCAGATGTCCCTCCAAAGTTCTGATTTAAATTCTTCTGGATATATACCCAGCAGTGGGACTTCTGGATCGCATGGCAGTTATATGATTTTTTGAAGAAACTCTGTACTATTTTCCATAGAGGCTGTGCCATTTTACATTCTCTCCAACTGTATACAAGGGTGCAAATTTCTTTACATCCTCACCAGCACTTGTCATTTTTTAATAGCCATTCTGTTACGAGGTGATATCTCACTATGATTTTTACTTGCACTTCTCTGATGATTAGTGATGTTAAGCACATTTTCATATATCTGTTGGCCATTATATATATATATATTCTTTGGTTAAATGTCTGTTCAAATCCTTTGCATTTATTTGGGTTATCTGTTTTTGTTTTGGTGCTGCTGAGTTGTAGGAGTTCTTTATATATTGAGTTATAGGAGTTTCTTATCCAATATATGTTTTACAAAGATTTTCTTCCATTCCTTCATTGTCTTTACATTCTACTGTTTCCTCTGTTGTGAAATTAAATTCACATTTCTGATCAATCGGCCAGGGAAGACATAAGAAATCAAAGGGGAAGTCAAAAAATAGAGACAAATGAAATGAAAACACAACATACTGTACCAAAACTTATGGGATACAGCAGAAACAGTTCTAAGAGGAAAGTTTACAGTGATAAATGCCTACACTGAAAAACAATTAAGATCTCAGATAACCTAACTTATACCTCAAGGACCTAGAAAAAGAACAGACTGAGCCCAAAGTTAACAGAAGAAAGGAAATTATAAATACTACAGTAGAAATAAATGAAGTAGAGACTAGAAGAATAGAAAAGATCAATAAAACTAAGAGTCGGTTCTTTGAAAAGATAAAATTGTCAAGCCTTTAGCTAGACTAACCAAGAGAAAAAGAGGACTGAGATTACAAATGAGATAAGTTATTGCAATTGATTTAATTGATAAAAAAGAAATAAAGCATCTTAGAGACTATCATGAATAATTATATGACAAATTAGACCACCCAGAAGAATTAGATAAATGTGTAGAAACCTACAACCACCTATTAAGACTGAATCTTAAAGAAACAGGAAATATGAACAGACTGATATCAAGTAAGGAGACTGAATCAGTAATCAAAAATATGCCAAAAGAAAGCTCAGGATCAGATGGCTTCACTGGTTAATTCTTACTTAAATAATTGGTAGAATTCATGTCAATCTTTCTCAAATTCTTCCAAAAAATTGGAGAGGATCACTCCCAGACTCATTTTAGGAGGTCAGCATTTCCCTGATTATCAAAGATAAGGACACCCCAAGATAAGAAAATTACAGGCTAATATTTTTGATAAACATAGAACCAAAAATTCTAGAACACCAAATTCAACAGCATGTTAAAAGGAACATACATCATGATCAAGTGAGATTTACCCCTAGGATGCAAGGATAGTTCAATATAGGCCATATATGACAGGCCCACAGCTAACATCATATTTAATGGCAAAAAGTTGGAAGCTTTTCCTTTCATATCAGAAACAAGACAAGGCTGCCCACTCTCATTATTACTATTCAACATAGTACTAGAAGTTCTAGCTAAAGCAAGCAGGCAAGAAATAAAAGGCATCCAAATCAGAAAAAAATTAAAGTTGTCTCTATTTGCAGATGACATGATCTTCTATATAGAAGACCCAAGAGCCTCCAAAAGTAAAAACAAACAACAAAAAAAGCCATCTCTTAGAACTAATATATGGCAGGATACAAAAAAAGTTAACATATTACAAATATATGTGTGTGTGTGTGTGTATAACTGAATCACTTTGCTGTACACCTGAAACTAACACAACATTGTATATCAACTATACTTCAACTAAAAAAAAAAAAAATCAACATACAAAAATCAGTGCAAAATTTCTATGCACTAAAACAAACTGTCTAAAAAGGAAATGAAAACAATCCCATTTACAATAACATCAACATGATTAAAATATTTAGGAATAAAGTTAACCATGGAGATTAAAGATTTGTAGACTAAAAACATTGATGAAAGAAATTAAGGACACAAATAAGTGGAAAGACATCTGATGTTCATGGACTGGAAGACTTAATATTGTTAAAATAACCATACTACCAAAGTGATCTACAGATTCCATCTTATTCCCATCAAAATTTCAATGAAAAAATTTATATCACTAAAAAAAAATCCTGAAAATTCAAATGGAACAACAAAAGACCAAGAATAGCCAAATAATCTTGAGTGAAGAACAAAGCTGAATATCTACACTTCTGATTTCAAAATATATTACAAAGCTATAGTAATCTAAACAAAGACAGATATATAAACCAAAGAAAACAGAATAGAAAGCCCAGAAATAAACTCATACCTATCCAGGCAATTGATCTTTGATCAGGGAGCCAAGAATACACAATGGGGAAAGAATAATCTTTTCAAGAAATGGTACTGGGAAAACTGGATTTCCCAATGCAAAAGGATGAAATAGGACGCATAACTTACACTATGTACAAAAATAAACTCAAAACAGATTAAAGACTCAAACGTAAGACACGAAACTGTAAAAATTCTTAAAAAACAGGGGAAAAGCTTCATGACACTGGTCTTGGCAGTGGTTTCATGGACCTGATACCAAAAGCAATGGCAACAAAAGCAAAAATAGGCAAATGGGACTATACCAAACTAAAAAGCTTTGATAAGAAAGCAAAGAAAACAATCCTATAGTTTTTTTGTTTTGTTTTAATCAACTCCACTTTCATTTGTGGAGAGTCTCTATCCCTATTCTTCTCTTCCACCCCCATCTCTTGTCTCACTGTCTTTCTCCTACTCAGACTTTTCATCCCCATTGCTTCCTTCTAAATTACATAGCCTTACAGTTAATCATTTTAATGTGCAGATTAATTCTGGGTTTTCACGTTCTGTCCTCAGCTGATAGAAATGAAGGAAGACAAGATACTAACTGAGTTTCAGACTAGACAGCTGAAATAAAAACGAATTGGCCTCTTGATAATGCTGTAGCTGATTAATTTGTAATAAATTTTCTCACTTAAAAACACTTGTCCATTTTTTCAGTAATTCTTAGGTTTTTTTTTTTCAATTATCCTAATTTATCTGGGTGAAGAATTTTCCATGGTGGTTCCCTGCTCCAGGATGTTGACGGGGTGGGTGGGATATGGTGCTAACTCTGTTCTGTGAATAATGCGATATTATCTAAGTGTGGAAGATCTTTTCACATGTGTTTTGGGTATTTCCTAATTATCAATTTTAATATCTGAACATAGACACACAGACCTTTCAATATTGGGCAAGGAAAGAAGTGTCGTAAAATCTACATCATGGGTCTGATTTCTCAACTTTATTTTTGCCACTCTGTTGTTATAATAGATAAATAAGTTAAATAGACATTTGCAATTTTTGATATTATATAAATTGAAATAATAAACAAAAGTTTCTAGGTTTCTAGGACTTCCAGCATTGTTAGTTATTTCCTAGAAAGTAAATTATGTGGGACTGATTTTCCTTAAAGACAGAATGAAGAGTCAGAATGCAATATTTTATTATTGAAGAAGGATCAAGCTGAGAATAAACAAACAAAACCTTACTTTTGAAAAGTCACTCATGCAACTGATGCAACTGTAAAATGTAGACTAAAGTCTTCTTTGATTTCAGTGAAATAGGACATTTGAGATAAGCTGTTAGGAAGTAGTACTTCAAAACAAATGCTAGGGGAAAAAGTCAAAATCTACAACATTCCGATATGGCTAAAGAATGAAACATTTTAAAGAAACACCTTTAGCATAGTTTTCTTGCTTTATAACTTTAAATCTTTGGAACATTTGAAATTTTACTTCAACGAAAAGGCATATTATTCAACTTTAAAAGTTCAAAGACTTTAGAGAAGTATGATAGTTTCTCTTTATTCTCTTCAAATATTGTATAGGCAGAATTTATGATTAAAAAAAGGAATTCAAATAACAAAATAAGAAAGAAAATTTTGTATCTTCTGAAACTCACAGCATTCAGTATATCCTCTACACTATGTATTCAAAGGTAGTATCGGTTTCTAAGAGAAATCTTACTGTCTTTTCTCTTGATAATTAATGTAATTTGTTTTCCCTTGATAATTAATGTAATTTGCAAATGACCAGCCAACACAGAACCTAAAAATAATCAATTTGTTCATTTTTCTGCCTATTAAATGGTGTCATATCTGTACTCTGTACATCATTTTGAATCTCTAAGGAAAATCAGATTTTATGACTATTTGTCATATTTTCTCACATTCAAATGTTATTCTAAATAGTCTACTCCCCACCCTCACCCTGCACTCACAAACACACAGAATTAAGAAATAAGCTCTTGGAAAGAGTTACAATCGTGAAGATCTATCTTAAGTAAGTAGACACACAAAAGTAAACGCTTTAAAAGCTTTAAAAGTAAATGCTTTCTGAATACCAGAAACCTATGCTAGAAAAGTTGTTAGTACCAAATTAAAATTTTGGATTATAAAGGTACATTAAGAAATATTATTTTATATAAATATAAGCATATCTTCTAAGCAGGAATCAAGACCAGAGTACCGAAAGCAGTACCATCCCTAGTGTTGTCTTTAAACTTCATATGAGAAACTGCCTTTGTAAAATTGAAACTAAGCTTCTAAGGCCAGAAACAAACAACCCATTAAACATTTAAAATTTGGCAAAAAAGAAAATTCCTGTAGTTACTGTTTGGAGAAACTCTACATGAGTTTCCCTAAAATGAATTTTAAAATACCTGAAAAGAGTTGGTGTAGGTTTTGAAAGTTATATTTTTAAACCATCGAGACAGTTGACATAAGTAACAGCAAAGGCTCCAAGGCATCGAATTGTTTAGAATTTAATTTCTTCAATTTTAATTATTACATGCTCTTCTTTGTTTTGATGTTTAGTAAATAATTATCACAACACTTGTCTGTAAAGCATTTTTTTGCTGCTTTCAGCTCCTACCCATTCCTTACTATTTCCAAAAGTCTTGTTGAGATCTACTTCCTGTATTCAAATTCTCATATACATATATTATCAGGATTATTTTCTGGAGAGAAAAATTGGTAAGAATTATTTTTAGGTTAGAATTTATAGCATTTAAAGAATTTATTTTTGTTTAGAATTGATATTACAATTTTATCTGAATAGACAGGAGAGTATTTTAGGCTTTAAAGAGAAAACAAGAAGAGGACCATTTAGCTTGTTGAACTATCATTACAAAGAGATTAAGAATTTGGGAGCACTATATACAAAGTAAGATGTGGGTAAAATTGCTTAAAAATCTATCTATTGGGACAGGTGGTATCTTTCCCTATCTTAAAGCAGAAGATGCTAGAAAGCAGAACATCTACTAGGAGATCAGAGATTTACTCTCTGTAAACATTTTCTCTTCAGGAGACAATGGAATCTGGAAATGAAAGTAGAGGGCAGAATAAGAAGTAAAGTCAAAAATAAGAGAATGAAGCGAAAAACCTACACATGATAGAGTACTGATCTTGTTTTCCCATCTCATGTGTAGACTGAAAAAAGAGGTACTTTACTACCAGAAATTTAGGGGGACTTGTAATTTCATCCATGAAAAAATTGAAAGCCATCAAAAAAAAATCATTGTCAAAGGTTGATTTCACATTCTGATCCACTTGCTTCATGAAATAAGTGTGGAGATTTGTGTCAAGGAAATCTTAGTGACACAAGAGATTCCCCGTAAAGATGAATCTGACATGCATCTAGACATGAATGAAGTTTAATGGGGAGTGAGTGCTCTCAGGATCCACACCTGAGGGACAGGAAGAAAGCAGAATTGAGCAGAGGGAAATGGTGAACTGCAGTTCACCTACAAAGGCCTGAGCTCATTCTCTAATGATTCTGGATCTCAGATCTTCATACCTCACCACTGACCAGTGTTTAGTTGGGGGCTGTCCCAGGAAGGGGTAGGTGATTTTTGAGGTGTGACTTTATCGGAGAAAAGAGTGAGACGGACTTAGCTGAGACTGCTGGTTGCTAACACCCCCATTAGCTGGGAAACCAAAGCCTGAGTTCTGCAGGACAAATCTGGACAACACATGACATAATCTACTGCCCTCCAACTTTATTTCAACAATTTTAGAAATCTCACTGGGATTAACTAAAATCTGCTGTGACTGTATCATGACCTCATTGTCCCTCAGGTGAATTACATTTCTTTAAGTTTCCCACAGTCTGATGACAAGAACACTTTCCAATGAAGTTCATGCATGCAAATCTCAACAACTCTCAGTCTAATTTCTGTGAAACTCAACCCGTGCTTTGCATTTATAACAATACTCAGTAATCCTATAAATCCTAATTTATACTTTAAAAGACCCTAATTCTGGGCTCTATAGGCTTAGAGATTCTAGTCCCTAGAAGAGACATTCTTTTACCAGGTGCTTTAGCAGGAGTTCCATTAATCCTCAAATTAAAACTATTCCCTGTCCATTCATTTCAGTCTTGTTTCAAGATAGCAGCAGTCAGGAGAGAAGTCATTAACCATTCAGGGAGAATTAATTCCGATCACTGGACTGAGGTATGCTTGCTGTGACACAGTGGGATCAGGGAATAGCACCCAGGAGGTCACTTGCTGTGTCTTTAACTCTCCATTCTAATTCTGATGGTAGAATGACAAGCACAGTATCAGGGCTAAAATGGTATACAGAGTTAAGATCACTCAGGGATGAGGATCTTGGCCACCCCACCAAGTAAGCCACCTATTCCATCAGAAGAGTCTAGAACGTATGACAGAGAAAGAACATGAAAATCAGTTGTGACTTTGAGAGCAGACAGTGAAGAGGGACTATCATTTGTTCCTATAATCATTTTTATAAATGTCCCTACAAAAGAGGATTAGAAGTTTTAAAGTTAATAGACTGAGATATGAGACACATTACAACCACTGCATAAGGGCAAGATATACAAGGATATAGATATTTGGAGTTAATAAAAATAATTTAATAGATACTATTTAAAGTAAAGAAAAATCTTCATGAAAGTAAACTGAACTTAAAAAATGGCATAAATAGAGTAAATTAAAAATAAAAGACCTTAAGTGTCCACTGAGGAAGCAGCTCTAAATATGTTTAAAAAGATGAACAAAAAAATGCAAGAGAAGTTCTGAGAACTGAATGCTTTAAGTCTCCAGATTAAAAGTGCTTACATAATGCCAACTATAGTAAACATAAAAAGACCCACAAAATATGTTCATCAAATTCCAGAACAGTGGAAATAAACGTACAATATTTAAAGTGTACAGGTAGAAAAAAACATTTAAACAAACATAGTTTACTTGGTCACTAGTCTCCATTTTTACGTGTTTTTCAAAAGTATCACTGGATATCAGAGTATAAATATTTCTATGACTTCAAAATTCTGTGAGAAAACTCATAAAAAAATAAGGTGGAGGACAAAAAATACACTTCCAAACTTAAAATGATTCAGAAAACATGTCTCTCTTTCAAAATTTCTAAGGAAATTCCTGAAAGATATTCTCCAAAACATAAGGAAATAGACCTTAAAATAAAAATATCTCTAACTCAATAAGGAAAAAAAAAATCTCATGATGACACTTCTAAAACTTGAAGAGCAGCAAATTATCATGCATTTCTAATTCCCATTCCAAATCCTAATCCATGTGATGTCAGAAAACCAAGCAGTAAGTTAACATATCTGACTTGCAAATCTAAATCCCAAAGAAAAGACCTAGAGCAGAAGAAAATTGTTAGCCAGCCTATGTTCTGGTTACAGGAGTAGGAATTAGGGTGGAGAAGATATCCTTAGGTGTCCTCTTTTATTGGATAATGACCCTCTATATCATTACTTAGAAATAACAACAAAAATCTGGTATCGAATTTAGCTGAGTTACATTAAGATGTCTCCAGCGTCTTGCAAGGAAGGGGAAAAGTTGACCATATAAGGGATGTTGATTAGTCTGTTTCTCCTTTTCCCTATTCCTACTCTTTATCCAGAGAACTAGATTATTAGAGTTGAAATAGAGAGTTCTTAAACAGCATGTTCTGGATCAAATGTTCCTCATCAACTATAAGATTTTAATATCAAATTCTTTGTTCTCAGAAAGCTCTCTTCACCACCACCTAAACACATCAGATGTCATGCATGGTGAAATCTAAGTATCTCTCCTAAATAGAATTCACCATCCATGCTACTTAATAACCCCAGGGGAATACTGCAGCCATGAGGGAACACGAGACATGAGAAATTCAACCATAATTAAAAGCAATAACAGACTTCTGGTTTCCAGTACAACATGTAAAGAGTTGGAAGTTGTCATCTTCATCCTCACAGTAAGAAAAAAGCTGAACAAACTGAAAATTGACAGCTCTTTTTTATATCTATCCAAGAACTGAGGTCACGGGTCAAGCTACCACATCAAAAATACAGAAGATAGGTAAACACAGAGAATCAAAGGTATCTGGGAACCAAAGCTGCTGCCCCTGGAGCCAGCAACTGATAGAAATCATTAATGGGTAATTAACTAACTGATGAGGGCAGAGACTGAGAGATTAAAAACTCCTTGGGGCCCAGTCTTAGGGAGCCCCCCCCCACCCCCACCCCCCCCCCCCCACCCCCCCCCCCCCCCCCCCCCCCCCGCCAAACCTTTGAGTTTTACTTCCAGGAAGAGTCCCACCAGGTTCTCAAGGTAAATATTTGAGAAGAATCCCCTCCTGCTTCTGGCACAGGGAGGAGAAAAGTAATCATTTTAAAACAGTCATACAGCAGGCTGTTCTCCTCTCCTTAACAAAGGGGAAGCTGAGAAGCACTTTTGGAGGTCAGAGCCCAGGGGCACAGATTCACTCATATACTGAAACCTAATCATGGACTTACAGACACTTCCTCTCCCCTCCCCCCCCTTACCACCACATCAATCATGGTTCTGTATAATAGCAGGGATTACAGGTGAAAGAACTGAAGATCTCAGACTCTATTTAAGAAGTAGTCTCTAGAGAAACACAAGACAACAGGGTATACAAAAATGAGAACTCTATAGAGATCTCAGCCTCTGACACCTACATCTAGAGATAACAGTAAACACAGTTTGACTGTTAGCCTAACTTATTCTATGAGGTCAGCATTATGCTAATACCAAAACAAGACAGACAAATATATTACAAGAAAAGAAAATTACAGACCAATAGCTCTCATGAACATAGATGCAAAAATCCTAATTGAGATAGTAGAAACATTATACACCAAGACTATGTGGAATTTATTTCAAGTATGCAAGACTAGTTTAACACTGTTACTGCATTTTTTATTTCTAGCATTCCCTTTTGATTCTTAGAGTGTCCATCTCTCTGCTTACATTACACATCTGTTCTTGCACCTTGTACACTTCTTCCACTAGAGCCGTCAGCAAGCTGATTATAGTTTTTAACTACAGTTTTTAACTATAGTTTTTAACTAATTTAACTCTCAAATTTCTGTTATATCTGAGTCTAGTTCTGATGCATGCTCTATGCCTTCAAACGGTGCTTTTCGTCTTAGTATGCCTTGTAATTTTTGCTGAAGGCTGGACATGTCCTGGGTGAACAGAACTTAGGTAAATGGGCCTTTACTGTATGGTTTTGTGTTTATCTGGCTAGGAGTTAGGCTGTATTTACTGTTTGCTATAACTGTAGATGTCAGAGACTAAACTGTCCTCTGATACCCTTGTTTTGGCTGTCCTGTTGTCTTTGGGTTACCCTAGAAATTTCTCCTTACAGTTTGAGACAGGTAGTTCTTTCTATTGTATTCCCCTGTTATTATATAGGACCCCTACTGATAAGTTTTATAGTCCTATAATTAGTCTTTTTAGTGAGCCTAAGCCCTGGACTGTGACCTTCATGAGTGTTTCCCAGTTTATTTGTTTGTTTTTTCCTCCCTTAGGTGTAGCAGGAAAGCAAGTAGGGGATAAGGGTGAGTATTTTCTCCTACACATGTAGAAAGCTAAAGGGGACTAGAGTTAGCTATCTCCCTGCTCCCAGATCAGTTAGACGACTAAATCTCCGAATGGTTAGGGTCTGGTAAAACAGTTCCCTTGAGGACGCTCTTTTTAAAAGGACAGAATGCTATGTATGCACTTTAAATGGCTACTTTTTCCCTCTCCCTGCCAGAAGAAGTAGGGGCTTTTCCCCAATCTTCACTCTTGTAACCTGGTAGTTCTCCTAGATGTAACACTCATGAAAGTGTAGGAGGCCCTCTAAGACCTGCCTCACCTCTAGAATTTTTAACTCTCAAGCTTGTCTGCACTAAGCCACCAGCAGTTATGTCAATTACTACTTTTTTTCCTACCCAGCTATCTCTCTCCAATTTTTCAGGCAGCAGTTTTTCCTATGACCTTAATTCTCTGAGAAATCTAAGAACAATTGTTGATTTTCAGCTTGTTTAGCTTTTTTCTTGTTGTGTAGATAGGGTGTAAGGACTTCAAACCTCTTGTATGTTGGACCAGACCAGAAACTGGAAGTCAAATCATCTTTAGAGGTTTATCAAAAGAAAAATGTAAATTAGAGTTATATTTGAATTAATCGTTGATAATTTTTCCAGTAGAAAATACTCTATTTTAAAACATTTCATGGAGCAACAATCACAATAACCACAAACACAAAAATCCTGCATAGAAAAATCCCCTATCCCAATCAAATGCAATTTAAGAATACCAATGGTGATAATAGACTTAAAATTCAAAAGTCTTTCAAAAATTGAAAAAAACTGCAAGCACTTGGAAAGAAATGAGAATAATATAAGTATCACGTTTCTGAGGAGCAAACCAAGATATTCAAAGATAATGGAGTAACAGTGTAATGGTGCTGAATAAAAACCACCTAGAGCATATAATTTTAAGGACTGCTAAAATATCATTTAAATGCCAAGCAAATAAACATATTCTCAGGCAACCACAGGTAGTATATCAGAGAAGAACTTCTCAGGAAACACTTTCAGAGAAGTACTGCATCAATATGAGGAATAAGTTCACAAAAACTAAGCATGACTCATGTTTAAGTAAATGACAATAAATTTCATAGCTGCCCTAATAAACGATCAAGAACAAAATGCAATATAAAGCATATATGCAAAGTAACACCAAAATGGCAAGAAATTATGAAAATTAGAGGCCGATGAGGTCAAGCAAATCCCTTCACCTTTCAAGGAAAAGATATAGATACCATTAAAACTCCACATACACACACACACACACACACACACACACACATGCACACACACACACAAAATAGGAATAGATATGAGGCTCTTTCTTACGTTTCATAACCAGAGCCTGCAGCCAGAATAGCCTCAGGAATATTATTTCAGCTGATCACAAATTCAGGAATCCAGAAAAGGTTCTCTACAGTTATCTATGTGTTATATTAGCGAAGGAATTACAGCAGATCCAAGTATCTTATCCTCAAAGAACATTATCCAAAGCCAAAACGGGATGAGTTGCCATTTTATACCTACTTGGGAAATTTTTCCCTAACACCATGTCCATCTCTGTCTCCATATTAGCCAAGAGTGCTTACCGTGGACAAATCTAAAACAATCACTGGCAAAGAGAATGGAATTTCTATGACTGCTAATCAATATTCAATCAGCATTCCATTCTTAGACTTGGAATAGGGTCCATGAAACCCAAGTAACTGAACAAAATTAAATGTGCCATGTTCTGAGTGTATTTATCTCAACAAATAGATTGGAACCATCTGGGTATATGGTAGACCTGATACAGTGGAAAAATATGATAGTTAATGGTAAGAAGTTTCCGGATGGAAACAGTTATGTATATAGCCAATAATAATGATGAAATGAAAACTGGAAAATTTATTAATTCAAAACAGCTCTACAATAAAAAATTTATTGGCCCTGCATTACAGTGTTTACACAGTCAAAATGATGTAAACACCTATTTATAAAATTAAATATAATGATATAACAGTATTGGAGAAAGGAAAGATCATAAAGAGGATTTTGGATGTTTATAATATTTTCATTATTATAGGAATGCACTATATACTATGTAAACCAGACAAATCAAGAATATAAATGTAAATGTACTATTTAAAAATATAAAGTTAATTACCAAGGGGAAAAGCAGTTTAAGGAACTTAAAGATTATAGTGGAGAATACTATCTATCCACCAAACCTACTCTCCTCTTTTCCCCATAGTAACAGCACACCACTTCCCTGCTTAAATCTATTTCCCAGCCTTTCTTGAGGTCATGTGAGGATAAGCGCTTGTCAATGGAATGGGAACATATAGAAAGTGTGCCACTTTTTGACTTAAGGCACTGAGTATCCCTCCGCCAAAGGTTCTCTCCCCAACCTGGCTTTCCTAGAGTTTTTTGGTGGATCATACCCTGCAGGATGATCTGGTAATGGTTCTGGCTGTACGACTTTCTGCATCTGCCTTGAATAAGTAGTTATAAGTCTGCTTTAACTGTTATGAATGTTGCTGTTTTCAACTAAGAAAAGGGATCCATTAAATAGACCTTTATTTTTTTCTTAAACTACATGAGAAATTTTTCTAGACAAAAAAAAAAAATCTACCTATCTATCTATCTATATATAGATGTTAATTACTGAAACCAGCTGCTCTCCAGGAATGAACATCCTTCCCTTATTACAGAATGGCTTGTCCCCTACGAATTCCTTATAAATACACAAAAGGCAGAGTGGCAGGGAAGCAGAGGGTCTCCCTCCCCCCACCCCCACAGCCACCCGTGTACCTGATTTAAGTGCACAGCACTGCGAGATGATGAAGATATAAGGAGCTGCATGCATTCCTCTACCCCCTGCTTCTAGGTTTCCCCAATAAACCATCCTTACACCTGCACCATGTGTCATTAGCAAGGTCATCCCTGCCTCCTGACCCAGCTCACAGGTTATTTCATACCAACATGAGGATTACCAACACTCCAGGAAACAAGTCTTGTTTTGCATTATGACTTCAAATGGCAGGAAATGATAAAGACACAAAGTAAAATAATCAACGAAGATGGAAATTCAAGATGTCATTTGTTTATTTGTAATGTAAATGCTAGAAAATAATCTATTAAAGCTTAAATTCATCCTTCAGTCATAGGAGCACAATACTTAATCGAAAGAAGACTACGTATTATATTCTGAATACTTTGACGTCACCATTTCTCTATAAAATGTAAATGTCTAAATAAACCACTGTAAATAATTTCCCCATGGATGATTAACTTTGGACTTGATTAATGGACAGGATAAGGGCTAAATAAATACTACTTTCACATGTTTTTTCCAGGTGGCAGCAATAAAGGGAAATGTCAGTCAACATTTTATTTTCGTTTTCTAAAATGTTAATGTAATGCTTAAGAATCTGTCATAAATTTTATGACAAAAATAATTTGACAAAAAGCCAACATGAAAAAAATATATTTTACTGAAAGTGGAAAAAATATAGTTTGATAATCGTGCTGCCAAGCCTTTATACTAGTAGAAAGGCAGTAAAGCAGTGAGATTAAAATTATGTATTCTGAGTAAACACTTATATTTTAATCTAGTTTATACCACTTTACTAACTGTATAACTTTGGATATGTTACTTAAAATCTGAATCTCCAAGAATTATATGATAAAGGTAATAAAAATATCTAATATTCTTGAGTGTATACTACATCCCAGGAAAGACCCTTTGAAGTGCGTACAATTATCATCTTCCCCATTTTATACATGACAAAGCCGAGACACCAAAGAATTTAAAAATTTGTCTAAGATCACACAAGTTTTAAATAGCAAAGCTGCAACTCATCCTCAGCCAGTTTGACTTCAAAATCCAGGCTCTAAACCACAGCCATACTGCCTTGTCATAAGATGTGGTATGATTACTGGGAGAATTAAATAAGAAATGCATCTAAATTGCATATAGTAATTGCTCAGTGTATTTTAGCCTGTACATTTTTATTGACAATTTGAATTCTAAATTATTACTAACATATTTTTGTTTTAATGATGTGCCCATTGAATAACTGGCCCCAGACTTACAAAATTTCTAAGATAAAATACTTGACATTAACATTATAAATGTCACTTGACAAAAATTGTACCTATAGTTGTGACTTGATTCTGCCCCTTTGCCCGTCTGTTATTGTGGGTTCTCTTAGAGAGAGGTGCCAAATATGCCTTTCCCAAAGTTGAACCCAGTAAGAGCAGGGAGTAGGGGTGAGAGAGAAGGGCAAAGGTGAGAGCTTTTTAATTGGCAAAGGGACGGGGCCAGTGATGGATTGAATATGAAATTAAGGAAGACCGAGGAGTTTGGGATGTACAGGACTCCCAGAATGAGCATCAGGCTTCTGGGTTGGGCAACTGGATTGTTGGTACAAATAGATTAGAATGATGAGTTCAGTTTTAGACATCTTGAATGCTTTGTTGATACTGAGTATATAAATGGAAACATAAAAATCTTGGCACCTGCAAGACTGAATTGTTTGAAGCTCTGGAAGAAAAATGTAATTTTAAGAGTAACCAACATATAAGTTACAGGATATTCTGACTAGACCAAAAACTGATACCGCTTTGAGTCTCCAAACCAAACAAAGGCTCTTTATCACAGAATATTTAAGGACAAACAATTATCCCGATTTATGTGCTCAGGAGCTAGAGAAGGGATGCTGGTTCAATTTTAACTGTCTCCAAATGTGGAGTACGCACATATCTACACTGTGGGATTCTGGCAGAGTGACACAATTCAGGTGATAAAGAGAAACAAACAGAAAATCAGCATAAGGGAAAAAGAATAATAGATGGCATAGACCGAGGTTTATGCCCAGAAGGTAAGCAGACTCAGATACCAATCTTTAAAAGAACACATAGAGTAAACTATAGATCAGTGACAGGGATGTATAAGGCATTTTTAAGATTGTGGAAATTTTATTACTTTTTCACATGTAATTTTTTTTCATGGACTGTCAATTTTCTTTCATAATTAGAAGTAAAACTCTTAAATAATTGCAGGTAGACTTACTGCTCCATTAGAAAGGGAACGGAGGCATATTTAAGAAGTTTTTCTTCTCCAAAGACAATTTATGAGGTGAGAAAAATCTTAGAGGAAAAAAAAATTTTTTTTTTAATGATATTTGAAAATGTAGTTTCTCTCTTTTTGCTCCTTTAGGCTCTTGGATGAAATAAGGATCACAAAGTATAAAATGAATATGTATGTTTTTCTTTTCACAGTCTGCTTGCACACCCATTTTTCTTTGGCGTGAGAGTTTTATTCTAACACAGAACTGATTAGGTGTGAATTCCAGCCTGATAGTTTTGTATTCACCTTTCATAAAGGTCTCTACGTGGCAATAGAAAGTATTTGTTTTGGCCTAAGGGTTTTCTAGGTGTTATGAAGGCTTAAGAAAACAGGTTTTCCTGCAAATCTAAGTTTTTTTGTTTGTTTGGTTTTTTTTTTTTTTATTGGTTCCCTCAGCCAAATAGTATCCTAACAAACTTTAAAATACTGCCAGAGTTATTTTGTAAGGTTTCCCTGCCCCCATGGGAACAAAGGGGAAGGAGGGAAGGAAGGAAGGAAGGAAGGAAGGAAGGAAGGAAGGAAGGAAGGAAGGAAGGAAAGGAGGGAGGGAGAATAAAAAGAAAACTATAGACAATATCAACATTTTTTTCCTACTTCCAAATACATACATATAGATTGCACTTACATATGCTTACATGCAGTAAGGGGCTCATGTATTACTTTTATACTGCTGCATAATAAACTACCACGTAAGTACAGCTTAAAATAATATTTATCATCTCACATCGTCTACGGGTCAGGTCTGGACACAGCCTACCTGGTTCCTCTGCCGAGGTCAGCTGGACTGCATTCTCATCGGGAGACTGGAAGAATCCTCACTCAAGCTTATTTAGGTGGTTGAGTCTGAGGGCCTTGGCTTTTTGCTAGATGTTGGCGAAAGGCTGCCCTCATATGCTAGAGGCCAGTCTCAGTTTCTATAGCCGACCCAGGGTTCCAAGCCCAGTGGGCCTTTCCAACATGGTGGCGTCAGTCACTGAATAAGCCAGCCAGAAGGCCCTCTGTGGTCTGTGGTCAGCTGGAGCTCAGGCCTTCCTTTAAAGGCTTTTACCTTATTAAGTCAGGCTCATGTAGAATCATCTTTTTCTGATTCACTCGAATCATCTGAGTTGGAACATTATCTAAAATATCCTTTCACTTTTGCTTTCATTCTTCACCTGCCTGGCCCCAGATGAATATATGAAGCCGCCTACCACCCCATAGTTTAAGTCATTTATCCACGTTTAATTTGAACAGTAATTTGTTAAGGTAGTTGTTACCGAACCAGGATCCTCTTGCCGGATGCGCAGCAAGGCAAAACGAGATGCCGAGGTTTGCAGCAAAGAGACGGTTTATTCGCAAGGTAGCCAAGCCATGAAACAGGAGAACAAATCTCAAATATACCGCCCTCCACATCGCAAGGTAAGCGGTTCAGGGTATCAGCGGGAAAAAGAACAAACAAGCAGGATACTCTTAGGCGTGGGGAGCGTGGAGAAAAGCGACTGGGAAAACGCGGGATGATCGCCGTTCTGCGCAGGCGTAGTAACTAAACTACAGGCCTCTGCCGGTTCACAAGGTCGAGACCGGACGCCAACGCATGCGCTGTTGAAGGGTCAGTGGGTGCATCCAATTAACCTGCTCAGCTTCAACTAGGCACAGCTGACTCTCATTCCTCGGAAAACGCCTCGTTGTTTAGGCTACGTGCCGCTTGGTGGACTGGCGAGTCTTTTGTGGCAACAATTAAAACAACCTTGATTAGTAAAGGCAGGTTATCGGTGAGGTGGATTTAGCTAATGATTACCCACGTTTTCATAGTCATGTTTTAAAACCATATGTTTGGTCGTGTATATATATATATATGTGATTTCTTTCTAACCTATCACCTTTCATGGTGATAGGTTAGAAAGAAATCAACCAAACTGGTTCTTATACAGCTCCATCTGAGATTCCCAAAGGAAACTTGAAACCAGTATGAGCCAAATTTTCTTACTTTGAAAACTGATCCCCCATTTGCAATTTTCTACGTTGGTTAATGGTACTAATATCCTCCAGAAATTGAGAGTTATCCTATATTAAACGGACCACTGTGCAGTTATATCTTTAACCTCCTTCTAAGTAAGTTGTTCTGAAATATTAGCACGTGTGGGCTTGTTAAACAGAGGTTGCTGAGCTGTGCTCCTGGAGTTTCTGATTGAGTAGGTTTGGAGTGGGGCCTGATGATTTCCATTTGCCTCAAGTTTCCAAGTGATGCCGATGATACTGGCCCTACAAGCAGTACCACAGATCCCTCTGTATTGCTGTGATCCAAGAGAATCCTTCAGCCCAAGTTGCTTCCCTAATTGTCACATTCACATAAATTCTTGGATTAATTTCTGTTCACTGTAACCTAGAGTCTAACACACTCTTTCAGCCTCACTTACCCGGCCCTAACCACACAGCAAGTCTTTCTCTGGCCTCCTTCAGGCACACATATATTCTGTAGCAGCCCGCAGGGCACAGCCAGGCTGATAATAAACAAAAGGGGCTTAGCAAAACAGCCAGCAGTGATGGGAGACACCCTTATCCAATACCCATTCTAAATGCTCTCTTAGTAATTGAAACAATGATAGAGCCAGATGTTAAAATAGCACAAAGTGGTGAAATATTATAACAAAATCTATAGTCACACCAGGATGAAAGGAAAGATGGAGTTTTTCAGGAAGAGGGAACAGCCTGGAGACATGCCTAAAGCAGGCATATGTCAGAGGCCAGTGTAACTAGAACAGAAAAGACGAGTGGTAAGCAAGGGGCTAAGGAGGAAATGCAAAAAGAAAAGAGATGGTAGAGGAACTTGTGGGCCATTGTAAGAACTTTGGCTTTTACTCTGAATGCTAGGGGGACTGATGATGGTGTTTTCAGCAGAAGAGTTGCACAATCTGCCTTCTTTTTTAAAAGATCATTCAGAATGTAAAGATGGCTGGGAATGCTTATTAAGGAATGAGCACATTTGCTTCTTTTACAAGTAAAGGGAATGTTTAATAAGATGGTTGTTAGTAAGCCTGCAATCCAGTAGGGGAAGTTATGATGATTTTGTTAGCCAGCATCATTAGCTAATTACAACTGAACACTTCCTTTTCTGTTACTGGGATTTAGCTGCCTGGTAGGTTACAGTTGAGTTTATGGGTCAGAGCAACCTCAACCTCTGTTTCTTGTTCTTCAGTTTGTTACCATGCTTAACTTCTACCCAAACTGCATAACACAGATTAAAATATTCCTTTCTGAAGTTTTTCAAAAACTATCCCAATGAGGTTCCAAAACCCCTTCCTTTGCCCACGTTGGGTATTTTACATCCCACTGGTCTTTATTGCATTTAATCTTACTTGTTTGAGAGAACAATGAGTTCCTTGAGGCTAACGATAATGTCTTATTCAAATTTCATAAAACTCCCAGGGCTACAAGGCATGGAAAATCATACTGTGACATGTGCATAATATTGGAAGTAAATAAATATTTGGAGCAGCTGAGGAATGAATAGCCATTTGTTCTTTCACGCTGACCTATTCAATGATTTGCTATTCAGCTCATTGCTCTCGTCCAGCCTTGTACCTTCTCTAGTGAAATCTTATGTGTCACTGTGAATTGCTAAATGCAGAGGTATTTCTCGTGAGTTTTCAGGTGTCTCTTCCCAATATTTGCTCTCTGTACTGTAAATGTATCTTGAGTTACTTATATCAAAGAGACTAAAGATCTTACCAGAACTTCTGTTTTTCTCTGGAAATATTTAGTGTTCCATAAAACACTTTGTAAAATGTAAAACATTATTCAAATGCATTATTTCTGATTTTATTCAAAAATGATCATTGCTGATTTAAAATGGTGACGTGAATCAACACATTAAAACATGAAAGTTGACCAAAAATAATTACATAATAACAGATGATTCATCAATTCTGACAGTTACAGTATTTTGAGACTCAACAGAAAGCAGCACTCATGTAACTTCTCTGGATGATCAAGACTTATCAACAAAATGCAAAATTGTATCAAAATATTCTGATTAATAAAGGAGAAAATGATGGTAAATTAGAAAGACTGCCAGCAAAATATAATTTCATAATTTCTGCCAGAAAAGTGACATGCTTAAGAAACAGCATGCATGTAGTTATCTTACTAATGTATTCTGCTTTGATATGGTATCCTAAAGAACCTAAACAAACTTGCTATAAGCATTGACTGCTTTGTCATGTTATAATCAAATAAGTCATAATAATAAGAAGAAATTGTCTAAACATTAATCATCAATTATCATAAATAAAAAACTCAGAAAATCTCTCCTTCAGGGAAAATAAATATCTGACATCTATTGCTAATATGACTTGCTTTTGTAGATGTTTATGCCTTTCGCACGAAGCATATGCAATATTTAAACAACAGGTATTCTTTTAAAATGTGGAAATGCATTCATTTCATTTTCTTTCATTCTTTTTTTAATCTTTCTTTACCCCACAAGTGCCATTTTTTTTTCCCTACAGGGGAAAGTGTGCCTGTCACTTTAAAAAAAAAAAAAAAAAAAAAAAAAAATTCCCCATTTCATTATTACACACACAGAAAGGAGCTCAGAATAATGAAAATCTAGTGAAGTAGCCAAGCCTTAATGAACATTTGTAAATATGTCTGTTTTCAGCTTTTGTAACTAAATGAAGAGGCAGATTAAGGATATTAAGCTGGTTTTGCTCTGCAGCAACTGATACAGAAACATATTTTACCAAAATGTAAGGGCTAAAATACATAATTTTACAAAACTGCTTCATAAAACTAAATATTTCATATTTTAATTAATGTATTTTTTGCCTTTGGCACATTTTTCTTTGTTACTCTATTTTTCTTTGTATAGAATTGTTCGTGCATTTGTTCCCTTTTTAAAACACAGGCTACTGGAAGCATCTTTTTCCATTGTCTGATAACTAGTTTCGTGTAATGATTTAAACCTTGTACTCACAATACAATTTCCTATTTACCTCTTTATCCTCTCTGTTTTAACTATATTGACTCAAGAAAATATCTAAATTCAGTTTGAATACAAAATACTGAAAACTGGGAAGAAGAATGGGTCCTATGATTAAATTGTTTGGAAAAGAGCAGATTAATTGGTCTTTCAGAGTAAAAACTATATAACATGCTAATAACATATTTGAATGTTGACTATCATTCTAAACTTCAGTTTAACAATGGCAATAAATATATTAATCACATCCTAAAGAAGAGGCCTGAAGTCTTAAAATTTACTGAAAAATATTTTAATACCCATAATATTTTTGAGAAAGACACATTATATAATCTCACTGAACTGCATTAAAGAGAACAATTTCACACTAACAAAAAGTTAAATGAGTAAAAATATGCAACAACTACAATATATATTGATGTAATATCATGTAAAACTCAATGGCCATCATTTCCTTTACCTACTGCTGCATACTGGATTACTCCAAAACACAATGGCTTAAAACAACAATCATTTTATTATTTTCACAAATTTGCAGGTCAGGAAATTAGGCAGGGTTTGAGTGGGCAGTTCTGCTCCACTAGTGCTGGCAAAGGGAATATTTCAGTTGTATTCAGTTGTAACGAAGCTGGTGTGGAGTGTTCAAGAAGGTTCCTCTTGTATACTTGCTTTTTTGGAAGGGGAATCTGCAAGGCTGTGCTTAGCTGAGTCTCTCTCCCTCTTCAAGTTACCTCAAGGCTTCTCCAAGCACTCTCTTCAGGAAGATAGTCAGCCTCCTTACATAAAGTCTCAGAGCTCCAAAAGGAAGGAAGCAGAAGATGCCAATTCTCTTAAAGGCTAGGCCAGTAATTAGCATTGTTTCATTTTCATGGTATTTTAATAATGAGAGTCAAAGGACAGCAGACTTTAAAGGAAGGGACAGAGATCCCACTTGTCAATGGGAAGAGAACTAATGAGTTTGCAGTCAGTTTTAACCTGCCACAAACATAATAGCTCATAATATATCTTTGCTTTTTTTTCTCCTTGTCTTCCCTACATATTTCTTTTTAAAGCAGAAAGACAACATCAAACTAAATATTTGTGCACTTGTATAATGTATGGTCTTTAAATACTTCATAATTTTTATTAGTTTTTTCTTGAAGTTCTCAATCATTTTGATGAAAACCACAGTAAACACACATTTTGAAACAGAGTTAATTAGAATCTGGATTTTTCATTACTTTTGCATTTTTGTGTCCAGTCATGGCTACCAGAAAGAAAAGAAACAACTATGTAAAAACAGACAAAATGGAAGAGAATCCAGAGCCCAGAAACAAACCCATGCAAATAAAATCAGCTAATATTTAAGAAGCGAGCCAAGAATACTCAATGGGGAAAAGACAGTTCCTTCAATAACTGTTGCTAGAAAAATTGGAAATTCACATGTAAAAGAATGAAACTAGACCTGCATCTTAAAGCACTCACAAAAATTAACTCAAAATGGATTAGAGACTTAAATGTAAGACTGAAAACCATAAATTTCCTAGAAGAAAACATAGGAAAAAGCTCCTTGATGGGTCTTGGCAAATGATTTTTTGGATATAACACCTAAAGCATAAGAAACAAAATAAAAAAAAAAACGTTGTACTATATCAAACTAAAAAGATTCTGCACAGCAAAAGAAATGATCAACAAAATGAAAAACAACCTAGAGAATGGGAAAAATATTTGCAAACCATATATCTGATAAGGAGTTAATACCCAAATATATAAAGAACTCATACAACTCCATAGCAAAAAACACAAATAATCCAATTTAAAAATGGGCAAAGGAGCTAAATAGACATTTTTCCAAAGATACATGAATAGCCAACAGGTACATGAAAAAGTGCTCCACACTACCGATAATTAGGGAAATGTACATTAAAACCACAATGAGATATCACCTCATGCATGTTAAAATGGCCATCATCAAAAAAACAAAAGAGAGAAAATGTTGGAGAGGATGTGGAGGAAAGAGAACACTTGTGCACTGTTGGTGGGAATGTGAATTGGTGCAGACACTATGGAAAACAGTATGGATGTTCCTCAGAAAATTAAAAATAGGATAACCATATGATATAGCAATTCCACTTCTGGGAATATAGCCAAAGAAAGTAAAAACACTATGTCGAAGAAATATCTGCACCCTCATGTTCATAGCAGCACATCTATAAGAGCCAAGGCCTGGAAACAACCTAAGTGTCCACTGATGGAAGAATGGATAAAGAAACAGTGGTATACATACTTACATAAAATAGAACATTATCAGCCAAAAAGAAAATAAAATCTCACCATTTGTGACAACATGGCTGGACCTTGAGGTCCTTAGGCTAAGTGAAATAAGCCAGACAGAGAAAGACAAATACTCTATGGTATCACTTATATGTGAAATCTAAAAATAAACAAAAACCTCATAGATAAAGAGATCAGATTTGTGATTACCAGAGGCAGAGGTTGCTGGATGGGGGAATTGGACGAAGGCGGTCAAAAGGTACAAATTTCCAGTTTTAAGACAAATAGGTGCTGGGAATGCAGTGTACAGGATAATGACTATAGTTAATACTGTTGGGGGGAAAAAAAGAAAGCAAAGAAACAACCTAACAAGAAACCCCTGAAGATTAGAAGGGAAAATAAAATTTTAGGAAAGAAATAGTGATAAAAATTCAGAAGTATGAATTTCTATGTTGGCTTATATTTGAATGACACATAAATAGGCAGTTCTAAAGAGGAAGAGAAGGACAAAAATAAGAGACAGAGAGGAAAAGGTGCAATGTAAGTATAAAAATAAAGAGAAGATAAAATTTATGTACTAATGTCTAAAGTTTTTTTTTTTCTCCATGTGGTTTGTTGAATAATTTTCTAGTGGACAAAATACCAGAACTATCCCAAAGACATATTCAGTGTTCTGATGGCTCCTCAAAGGGACAAAGCTTAACTGAAACTGAAAGAATAATTCAAAGAGATACCCTCACTGTGTGCTAGATTGCTTGCTATTACAGACAGTTCACTGGATGCTGAACTCTGTGTTAAGGGCCATGTACATCTGGCCCCAGTGAGCTGGGAGAGATAACAATACAGAGCAACTGGAGATAGAGGCTGTGAACACATTCTTCCATGAGAGAACACTTCACATAAAAGAAAAAAAAAAAAGAACTTGCTCTTAATTTGGCAGAAAAAATGTTAACTTAAAGAACCAAATGAGCAGATCTTAAAAGAGTTGACAGCTGTCTGTTTCTGGAGCCAGAATTACTAATTGATAGCAATAATTTTAAGTATCAGAAAGCATCAGAGATTAACTGCTAAATGAGTGGTATCTGCAAACCTTCCTCTGAGTTCAGAAGAAAGAGGAACTAGCAATGACTACTGCATCAGGCATGAGCTTCCTGAAATATGACTATTTTGAAGTAGACATTAAAAGAGCATCACTTAGATCAAGCAATCTGGAAGAACAGCCCAGATAGGCTGGTTAGAATTATAGAATTTTACTCCCTGCACCTTAACTGATTATGTAGATAGTTTTCCATTATCTGTTTGGAAATCAAAACAATATCAAATAGAAGCTAGTTTGCAT
Source organism: Balaenoptera musculus (assembly GCF_009873245.2). Lineage (NCBI taxonomy): Eukaryota > Metazoa > Chordata > Mammalia > Artiodactyla > Balaenopteridae > Balaenoptera > Balaenoptera musculus. The sequence continues at coordinate 54,226,585 of NC_045802.1, forward strand.
AATATTAAATCAATTGGAAATTACTAATTGCTATTCAGTTGCTTCATAAGCATTGGCAAGTGCCTATTCTATGTCAGCCATTGCAGTAAAACCTGGATTGATTTTTTTAAAAAAAGGAAGAAAAATCCCTGCCATCAAGGGACTCAGTGCAATGGGGACCATGAAAAAATCAAACCAAGGATTGCATTGCAAGTAAAAATGGCTGTAATATATAACTGAGGGGTGGAATAAATGTTATTGCAGCAGAGGGGATGTTTGTTTTGTTACAGATTTGGAGAAAGGCTAAGAGCAGAGGCAATATCTGTGGTTTACTGCTGAACTGCAGGATCCTACATAAATCCAGGCACCTAGTAGGGGCTCAGAATTAGCACAATAAATAAATAAATAAATACATGGACAACTGCTAAATAAGAGCTGAGTCTGAAAAAAAAATCTTAAAGGTGTTGTACTGGTAGAAGAGAGGCATGAGATGGGGCTACGTGGAGGAAGCTTTCAGTCAAATGAACAAACATCTATAAAGGCATAACAAAGGGAGAAAGTTAATGTATGTAGGGAATAACATTCAAGCACTGCGGCTGGGTTAGAGCACAAGTTTTTTTTTAATTAAAGAGCAGAGAAAATGTAGCTGAGAATGTATTAAATGCAGAGGCAAGATCACAAAGGACCTTGTTAACCATGACTCAGATTTTGGATTTGTTTTCCCAGAACTCAAAGGAGAGTCAGTGAAAGAGTTTGAGTGCTAAAGGAACATGATCAGATTTTTAATTTACAAAGATCCCTGTAACAGTAATGAGTATAGTGGATTGGAAGTTTTCAAACCTGGAGGCAGAGAGATCTCTGAACAGTTATAATAGAGTAGATTAATAATGAAAGCTGAATTATAAGAGACAAAGAGCAAGTAGAAGAGAGGGATGAGTTAGAGTTCATCTTTTTACAGGAAATGAAGAAGGATTGAGATGTTTATGCATTTCTGACACTGGAGCCTGGATCAATGGGTTGCTTTTATTCAAGGTCACAGAGGATAGATATCAGGATTGAAATACTGGGGTTGAGGATAGTTTCATTCTGAACATACTGATTTTCAGGTGCCTGTGGACATTCCAAGTGAAGAAACACAGTAACATGAAAAAAAAAAAAAGAATGTGGAATTCTGGATACAGGCCTTGGTGGAGTTACATAAATCTATGACTCATCAGTGAATAGCGCAAGTCTTGAGCTGGGATAAAATCTGAGGGAGTGTATAAAATGATAAGAGTTATAAAAACAGAATGCAGCAGAATGTAGTATAAAAATAACATTTCAGGGTGGTTAGAAGACAAATCCATGAAAAAACTGAGAATCAGTTGAGTGTGGTTATGGAATTCAAGAGTAGAGAAAACATAAAATTAATAGAAAAAAGGAACAACTATGTTGAAAGGCACAGAAGTGTCAAGAAAATTCATGCAAGCTGTTAATTGTATTTGTGTGGAATTCAAATTAGGGTGTGTAGAGGAATTTTAAAACAATGAAAATGCAAAACAAATTAAGATAACTTGTCTGAGGAGCTTGCCAAAAAGAAAAGAAAAAGGAGGAAAAGAATTAAATAAACAGGATTTTGCTTTATTACTGGGGGAAACTAGTTATAATAATGGTTATACATAACCATAATATAACTAATATAACTATACACACACACATTCAAAAAGATGATAAGTTATATCTGGTATGTTTTTATATGGTGAATTTAAGTTTATGTTTAATCTTACTATTTAAAAATGTAATTAATATATAGGTTTACTTTATAAACAGAATTGTCTTTCAATCAAAAAGCCACATTTTCAATGTTTTAATAATAGAGTTCATTATATTTATTTTTAAGGTATCAGTTAAATACATACACATACATACAAACACAATACACAGAGCAAGATCCATTGTAATTAAACGTCTGCATGAAGAAAATATATATGGATCTTACAATTAAAAAATGCAAGAAGTGAAATACTGCTGCTGAGATTCACGAAGATAAACTGTAATAAATTCATCTTTGAAGACGTTCCATGATTAGAAAGTAAATGCAAATGGATTAAAATAGTTTTCAAAAAATTATAATCTTATTAATTATGTATGACATTTTCTATTTGATAAATACTTATTAGATGATTCATCTGCATCTCAAACATATATATTAGGGTATATTTATAAATATATATATACATATATATTTAAAGTACTGTACCAAGTGATTTCCCAAGGTTAGCAAACATGATATTTTTACCATTTTTTTCATACTTTATTAAAGCCTTAGGTCAAGGTACTAGGATTCAAGAATCCTAATTTCATCTGCCACTGACACATTGTTTTGTAAACACAGCAAACTTAGAGTGCTATATTATTTTTCAAGAGGAAAAATTAAAATCAAAAGGAAATTCTTCCTTTAAATTTGTAGAATTTTTGTAGACACTAGAAAAGACAACCCCAAGTTATGAGAACTACAGGGGGAGAAGAGAAAAGAATAAGAACAAAACCTAGGAGTTCCAGAAGGCAATCATTCAACTTTGAAATTTTTAAAAGAAAAAAAAGATGCAATAAACTGGTGGGAATACCTCATATTTAGGATTATGTTTATTTTTAGGTTGCACATTCTAATCACAGAAACTCTCCAAAAGTGAATCCATCACTGTTTATCTTATCTTGTATTGGCAGATGTATTCGACTCCTGGGATTGCTTCTTTCTCACATGAATTAAACTGGTCAATTAAAAAGCCGTCCTTATCTAATCTAATTAATGTGATAGCATAGGCAAACAGTAAACCCCTGCTTTTGACTTTAGTTTTTAAAAATTCCTTTCATAATAAATTACTTGCATTTTGAATAGAAGAATACATTTAAAACAAAACGAAAACCTGATTTCACAGGTTAAATATGGAATGTGTTTTCCTAGTCATTAGCATTCTGATGGAGTAAATTATTTGCTTTTTCCACTTACAACATCATCCTATTCTTAGTAGTCCCTCAGTAAGTCCTTTGCAATGTAAATACAAAGTGAAAATTTCCTTTGAAAGAAAAAGACCCATTCTGAAACATTTGTGTCCAGTCCACTTAGGTGTGGAGATAGAAGTGTCCCATAGACACTCCTCAGTGAGCCAGTGATTGTCATCACATCCTGGCACTTAGAATTTCTTAGAATTCCATTACTTGCTCCTGGTGTGTTACAGTCAAAAGATTTACCTGTATTGTATTAAAGTTTTTCCAAAAATGGAGTGTCTGTCATGGTTTCCAGACATGTTTATATAACCAAAATACCTATTTATTCCTCCTGCCTTGAGAGATATAAAAATACACAGATATCAACACAGCTGCATGTACCACCACAATCCATGGTTTTGTTTGTGTAAAAGATCACAATCCCTGTGTATTCTTTATTGGTGGATTGACCTGTTTTACTCAGTGAGTGGGTTCCAGAACTCACTGGAGCACTCCCTCCACAGTCCTCAGTTAAGAATAAAAAATAGGAAAGTCTTTGGAAAAAACAAAGGTTTATTGGATATCTGGTCTAGTATCTGGGGGAAAAAAAAAAAAAAGATGAAAGAGGCAGGATCTCCCCTTGTTAAATTTGCTTTATTGTGAAAAGAAAGGCAAGTAATAAACATGAAAGAATGGAGAGCATCAACCAGACATCTAGGCTAAAACCAGGAAGGCTTTCCAAAGATGATGGCATCTGAGTTAAGATTTGCAGGATAATTTGGAATGCACCAAGGGAGGAAGGGAGTAGAATTGGGAGGGTTGATGGAGACATATGCAAAAGCATAGACTTTTGAATGAGAACGGTGTGAGGAATTCCAAACACAAACCAAAGGTCTCTTATCCTAACATCCCTCACCTCAATCCTAGTAAACCTAAAACAGAACCTTTTATTGTTCCACCCAAACTTGCTCTTCCCACGCTCTTCCCTATATTAGAAAATGAACCTAAAGCAAATTCTCTCATCTCTCAGAGTCAATGCATCATTAAGTCTATTTGTTTCTGCCTCCAAAATATATCTAATACCCATCCATATTTCTCTATCATCCCTGTCATCCATCTAAGCCAGGCCACATTCATTCTTTAATCCAATAACTGCATTAACCTCTGTCTGACACCCAAGCATCTACTTTTACTCATCTACAAATTATTTTCCACACAGCAGCAAGAGTAATATTTTCAAATTTGGATAGGGTCATTCCTCTGTTTAAAACACACAATGACTGTCTATTACACTAAAGATCACACCTAATCTCTTTACCTTTATATACAACCTCTTTGGCTTCACATCAGACCTCTCATTTATTATTTAGCTATACTTGCATCATATCACTTCCATTAATCCACCAAGCACTTGCCTTCTTAGAACTTTGAGTGTGCAACTCACCCACCTCCAAGTCCTTGCATCTTGATGATGTCATGCTTCTTTTAGGTCTTCAGTTAAAAGTTACCCCTTCAGTTCCACAGCAACTCAATCTAAAATAACCTCACCTCCCCATTCATGCTCTTATCCCTTCACTTTCACTGGCTGTTATATTACTGCTTTTGTTTCCTTCATAGAAGTTATCATTATCTGTATATATAAAACTACAGACATAACTAGGGGCAGCTACATAAAATATTTAGGAGTAAAGCCCTAGCTAGTAAGAGAAGTGTACATTCAACTACCATGTCCAGTGTTCATATATTTCACCCATAAGCCCTCTGTAAGGCTTCATGGCCACAGTAAAAATTATTTTTTGAACACTATTTCCTTCAAAACTCTTGTGTAAAGATATTTTTACTGATACAATGGACAGTGGAAATAAGAAAATGTTAAGAAACTCCTTGATGTACAGAAAAACGCTCAATTTGGAAAATTATCCTGTAGAGAAAACTTTGTTAATATGATGACTTGAAAAGGAAATAGTTTTAAAATATTCTGCCATGAAGAAATTGACCTTTAAGTAATGGACAGCATCCTTACTCTATATAAGAACACATCCTTCACATAAATATGCCTGATACGTCACAGTTGAGTCAATGCAGAAGTGTTACTGAATATTTTATCTTGAAAAGATATTACTATAGGTTAATTTGAAAAGGTTTCTAGAAGAAGTTTCTTTTTTGTTTTGATTTGTTATGGCTTTATTTTGTTTTGTTTTAGAGAAGGGTGTAAATGACTATGAAGGAAGGCAGGAGATGAAAATATAGAAAATGGCAAGGTGTTGGAGGGTAGAGTAAAAGAATAAAGTGACAGAAAATCTTGGAGAGGGCAGTGAGGAGATCATGAACTGTGAGAAGAAAATAAAGGAGCTGTGAGGACCACTATATCCATGCATTTAGAATGAATACTTTGTAGCTCAGCACTCACGTCAGAGGCTGCGTTAGATGATCTCTCAAATTTGTGCTTATAGTTGCAGGGAATTTTACCATAGGGTAGACTTACCCTCAGCCTTAGTAGGATACGTTGATTTACAGCTATTATGATTTGTATTCAAAGCAGGTTTTCAACTGCAACTCTCTTAACAGCAATAAAGCTTGCTAGGTCAAAATGTTTCATCTTAATGAATAATTTATATTACACTCAGTCACATGTTTAGCTGTGGGGAGTATGACTGTAGGTGAACATTTTGGAATATGAATCTAGTTTCAAATTTCTACTTACATCAACTGAAGGAAAAAAAAAATAGGAGTTTAGTTTCCTTTCAAAGGAATCAAGAAGCCCTTGAAAAAGATAAAATGATTTTTATGACAAGTGCAGAGGATATCATCTTCCAGTTTTACATCTAAAAGGAACAACAACCCTAACTGAAAAACAAAAATTTTAAACATGTATTAAACCTAAGAATTACATAAAATTTCTGCTGAAAGCCGAAGTCAACTTTAAACTAGTCCTGCCTAATAAAATATACTTTTAGGATAAATTAGATTCTTCTGGTCTCAAACCAGAATACAACAATCTCCTGTAACAAAATTGTTGAACAACCAAGTACCTTGCTACTACCAATATATTCAGCAAGAAAGCAAGCTCTCTATTTATCAGTATCCATTTCCCTATTAGAGCAAAGCACTATATTTTCTCCTTCTTTCCCTTGCTCAGATATTTCAGTCATCTCAAGGTTTCATAGAAATAAAATGCAAATGCAACTGCATCTGTCAGCAATATTAGGTATATCTGCTATATACAGTTTACTTTCACTGTTGGCGTAGGACGTACACAGTAAATATTTACCAACATGAATTTATGTATTGAATATGTACACACACACACACACACACACTGAATATGGCATTTCCCCTAATGTAGGGGTGATTAGAAAAATAATAAATAGCTAACATTTGTAGAGTGCTTACTAAGTAAGATGCTGTGTTAAATTATTTTATCTCCATAACCTAATATGAGCTACACAACAATGTAACCAGGTGGGTATATGACCATATATGAGCTTACAGCACTGTGGTTTACTGGTGTTCATAACTTGCTCCAGGCCATGTTGCTTGTAAATAACAGAGCAGAAATTTCTATTTACATGTCTGATCCAGAGCCCATGGTCTTAACCACTTCTCTCTTTTTTGTCAGTACTAAAAAGAAATAGAAGAGAGAAGTAAAGATGAATGACTTCAAAATACCCTCTATTGCTCTCAGCTGTTGACAGATTGGAAGGACAGAGGCCTGCTCACAGATTCTCATTACAATTGATTTTATTAGTTTCTATAGATCCCTGGACTTCTTAGGGCTCTTGCTTATTTTTTTATTTTTATTTTTTGTATGTGGATGTCCAAGTTGTCCCAGCACCATTTGTTGAAAAAGACTTTCCTTTGCATCATTGTATTGCTTTTGCTCCTTTGTCAACTATGAGTTGACTGTATCTATGTGGGTCTATTTCTGGGCTCTCTATTCTGTTCCATTGTTCTATTTGTCTGTTCTTTCACCAGTACCACACTGTCTTGATTAGAGTAGGTTTACAGTGAGTCATAAAGTAGGGTGGTGTCGGTCCTCCAATTTTGTTCTCCTTCATTACTGTGTTGGTTATTCTGAATCGTTTGCCTCTCCATATAAACTTTATTAATAGGCTGTCAATATCTGCCAAATAACTTGCTGGGATTTTGATTGGGATTGCATTGTATCCAAAGATAAAGTTGGGAAGAACTGACATCTTGACAATATTGAGTGTTTCTACCAATGAATATGGAATATCTCTCCTTTATTTAGTTATTCTATGATTTCATTCATCAGAGTTTTGTGGTTATCTTCAAATAAATCTTGAACATATTTTGTTAGATTTATACCTATGTATTTCATTTTGGGTGGAGCTAATATAAATGGTATGTAGTTTTAATTTCAAACTCTATTTATCCGTTGCTAGTATAGAAAAGCAATTGACTTTTTACATTAATCCGGTGACCTTGTTTTAGTCACTTATTAGTTCCAGGATTTTGTTGTTGTTGTTTCAGATTCTTTATAATTTTCTACATAGATGATCAAATAAAGAGCTTAATTTTTTCCCCAATCTGTATATCTTTTCTTTTCTTTTCTTGTATTATTGCACTAGCTAGTACTTTAGTAGGATGTTCAAAAGGAGTGGTGAGAGTGGACATTCTTGCCTTGTACCTGATCTTAATGGGAAAGGTTTGAGTTTCTCACCATTAAGTATGATGTTATCCACATGTTTTTTTGTAGATATTCTTTACCAAGCTGAGGAAGTTTACCTCTATTCCTAGTTTGCTGAGAGTTTTTATCTTGAGTGGCTATATGACAATTTTTTCAAACAAATACATAGGCAGTTAATAGGTATTATATGTTATGTCTTTTAATTCTTGGAGTGGTAATAATAAGAATCTAAAACAGTAAGTATATATATGTTAATTGTGATGTATGCATAATTCTCAGGGACATTACATGAGGGAGGTAAAGATCTAGGCTCTGGTACCAGACACATTTGTAGTTGAAAACTGATTTAATTATTTATCATCTGTGTGACTTTGCACAATTTATATAATTTTTCTAAGCCCCAGTTTTCTAATCCATAAAATTATGATACTCTTGGTATCTAATTTGAGTTGTTAGGTGATTAAATGAAATGTTGTACGTGAAGGTCTCTGTATTGTGCCTTACTCAGAATAAATACTCAGAAATTGTTAGCCCCAGTGAAGAAGATAGTGGATGTCCACAAAAATCTAACGAGATTAAAATTGTTATCTTTAAAACAGCTCATTCAATAATGACTGGAAAATGGTATCTTTTTCTTACTCTGTTTCATATTTTATCACATGACCTGTTTTTCTGTTTTCTTGTTGTAATGTTTGTTGAGGTCTGTGGTTGAATGCAGAACATTTTCATAAGCTGAGAAACCACTTTTTCAATATCTAAATTTATTTTCTATCTGGCTTTTATACCCCAAACTCTTTTCCTAACATTCAGATAAATAATGCCCACAAATGAATGTTTTAAGAATGTTTCAAAATGATAAAGAGAAGAATTATAAAACCTTACAATACCAATATTGTGTAATCCAGAACTGTACGAAAAGACATATAAAGTAGAATTATTTTACTGATTGTACATACTTTGATGAGAATCACTGGCCTCCAAGATAGTCCCACCAATACCATTATCTGTGGCATTTTAGTGGTGCATAAGTCATTTTGCTAAGGCTTCCACAATACTAGACCATAAAATAACGTGTGGATATCTTATATAATTGCAAACTCTAGGTTTTCCATAATCATTTGAAATAGTAGCTGAGCTACTATCTCAAGATATTGCAACATTGTGGTCAATTATATGACAAGCCAAAATTCTTATGTGTGTATTGTCAAGTGGGGCAGGTGGTGGGGGGGGGGGTGTCCTGTTGGTCAATAAGAATGTTAAAATGTGATTGTTGAAAGCTCCTTTAATCAGAGTCACATAGTTGGCAGTGCCCAATGTGTTGGGCAAAACAATGCCTTGGTTTGAAGTATAGCTCAAACAGTGTCAGTGTGAATAACCAGACTATGGAGTTCCATATGGCTAGGGACATGAAGAAGTGTAACTGCAGGAAACGGCTGAAGTTTGTTTGTTTAATCTGTCAATTTCACAGCAGCCGTCTACATAAATGGGGATGGCCCCCACTTGTCTTCATGGGATCATAGGCTCTTTCCCTGGGACATACTAGGAGAAACAAAACAGAGGTTTCCACAGTTACATTGATACTGTTCCATTCAGCTGTCTGATCCTACATGGAAGAAAAGGAAACAAATATTGAGGGATTTTTCAGACTCCAAATCTCCCTGTTCACAAAGAGAAGGATGGATTAAAAAACTTTTTAAATGCCATTACAGGATTCTCATTCTTCATTTGCATAAACCTGACAACCTGCTGATGATAGCAATTAATTCCTGCTTAGTTTTAGTCTTAATAAAAGCAAAAAATATCAAAAGAAACTTGGTTGGAAGAAACAGAAAGTCCCTACCAACCTGGTATACTAAAAGTAACATTAATTTTTTTATGTTTTATACTTTAGTTTGACAACAACAAAATTTATTTTTAAATCAATTCAAAATCTAGATCAAAGTAATCCCATGACATACACACACACACACACACACACACACACACACACACGCATTGTTAAACGAAATAGAATGCCTGAGTAAAATGGAAATTTGTTTCTAGGCAAAATGCTCTCTCATAGAAAAAATAGGATGAGAATGTATTGTTTTATGATAAATGGTTAGGGGAATTGAGGACAGAATTCTGAAATGTTATATTGGTTAAATGAGACTGTAGCATAATGTTCCTAATCCCTGGATCCCAATAAACTACAAATGGCGTTATTTTGTATCAAGGCAAAAGAGAAAATATACAAAAATGTTTTGCTTTGTGGTTAGCGGGTTTAAAGTGATAAAATTAGGAAGATGAAATGTACAAAAATAGTACATTGGGAGTCACAGAGTTATATCTTTCACCTGGATTGTGGTTTGAATGACTAGCCGGTGAAATATGTAAGGTTGTACTGCTTGGTATAGTGCTTTATAAATACCTTACCTTTCCAAAGATCCATATTTCTTGGCAAGGGACACCTCTTATCCTTGCTTTACTTTCTACTCAGAGTGAAAGTAGGCCTTCTAAATTATTTTTAAGTGTATATTTGATGGTGAAAAACCATTAGTATGGTAAACAAGTATCTACTGTAACAGGATTTAAAATAAATATGCAAAATATTTCTATATAGCTTAAAATTTTCTTATTTGTAGAATTTTAATCTATCTTATTCAATGAAACAAATATTTCTAAATAAATGGATTTTCCGTATTATTAAGATGCAGCATCAAATAACCAACTATATTTTTCTATTCGCATTTGGATGGATTTAAAGAGCACATTTTGGGCCATTTTCTTTTTCTAAAATGGCATACATCACATCTGAGGTAATTGAATGAAATTGTTACATATTTCTCTAAATGACTGCTTTCAAGTGCAGCAACCAATTGCAAAATTTGATGCACTGGGGCTTGTTTTAAAGTACATTTCATGTATTTGAAACATTCTTTTCTGTCATCTAGAAAAAAGATTCTATGGCTTCAAACTGATTCGGTAAATTCAGGAACATTCTGCAGGGAAAAAAAAATGATGGCCCCAGAGCAGCACTAAAAATCCCAAAAGGGCCACTTAAGTAAAGTGAGTCAACGGCTTAGTTGTTTATATGTTATAGAAACATGCTGCTTCAGAATACACAAAATCTATTTTTTAATACAAAGAATTAATTTTAAAACTAAATGTGTGTTGTATGCTATTACATACTCATTAGAATTAACATATTTTTACTGAAAAAAAAAATTAATATCATCCCTACTCATTTGTTCCACTGACTTGTCCATTGGCTATCTGTTGGTCATTTTATTACTAAATATTCAGTTTAGTGTACTGATAAGAATTTACTTCGTGCTATGTAAAGACACAGAAAAGAGAAGGCACTCTTTTTGAAGCTTTCCAAAGTCTAGACTAGTTTTGCCTCATCTTCCCTTCCAATCCCTGACATCTAATATAGCATGTCCACAATTTGTTTCATTCAATTTTTCACTTGTCTGGTCTTCTTCTGTTTTCTGCCCGAAACCATCAGTTACTCTTGTGTCCCTGATATTTCCTTATTCAATAAGACCCTTGGAAACTTATTATTATTATTTATTTATTTATTTATTTTTGGCTGCGTTGGGTCTTTGTTGCTGCATGCAGGCTTCCTCTCTAGTTGCAGTGAGCATGGGCTACACTTTGTTGCCATGCGTGGGCTTCTCACTGCGGTGGCTTCTCTTGTTGCATAGCATGGGCTCTAGGTGCGCGGGCTTCGGTAGTGCAGCACGCGGGCTCAGTAGCTGTGGTGCACAGGCTTAGTTGCTCTGCGGCATGTGGGATCTTCCCTGACCAGGGCTCGAACCTGTGTCCCCTGCATTGGCAAGCATATTCTTAACCACTGCACCACCAGGGAAGTCCCAGAAACTTATTATTTATGCAACAGCATCACTTGGTTTTCAGCAGTTAATGCAGATAGCAACTTTGCCTTGTGATTATGTTACAGAAACTGTTTCCTGTAGTACCTTCAGACTAGTAGAGCAAGTACGCACTGTACAGTTCTTTAAGTGTGAAAGATAATGATTTTTTAATGCTAGCTCAATGAAGTGACTCTGACTTTGGGATTCTCAGCCACATCCAAAAAATAGAAATTCCTTGAAGAAATGTCCTCATGCCATATTAAGTCATAGAAAGGAAGAGAGGCTTTTTCTAAGACTATTTACATGGTATTGAAACAATCCTAGGAAACTGAATGGAAAATACAATGGCGACTCAATCTTAAAGACCGTCATTTCTTCCTTTTAGTGACCTTTAGTGGTAATTCGAAAGAGGAAAAAAATCCTCTGGCAAAGGGTACTTTATTATTTATCTTTTTACTTTGTTTACTCAATCACTAACTCATTCATTCATTCAACACCTATTGAGCACCTCCTCTGTCCAGATATTATTTGTATGTTTTGAGAATATAGCAAGGAATGAAAAAAAGGTGGGTATCATGTCCGGAGAGGGGGCATATAATAAGTATCTAGTACAGGTGATCTCTGACTTACGATGGTTTGACTTAGAATTTTCCAACTTTACAATGGCGTGAAAGCAATATGCATTCAGTGGAAACCACGCTTCCAATTTTGAATTTTTATTTTTTCCCGGACTACCAATATGTTAAAACCCAATCCTCTCTTTATTCCCTTGTGATACTGGGAAGCAGCAAGCCACAGCTCCTAGTCAGCCACGTGATTACAAGGTAAACAACCAGTGCATTTACAGCCATTCTGTACCTAGACAACCATTCTGTTTTTCAATTTTAGTAGAGTATTTAATAAATTGCATGACACGTTCAATACTTTATTATAAAATAGGCTTTGTGTTAGATGATTTTGCCCAACTGTAGGCTAATGCAGTGTTCTGAGCACTTTTAAGGTAGGCTAGGTTAAGCTATGAGGTTCAGTAGGTTAGGTGTATTAAATGCATTTTCAACTTACGATATTTTCAACTTATAATGGTTTTATCAGGACGTAAACCCATTTTAAGTCAAGGAAGAGCTGTATAAGAGGTGGTAAGTGGGATAAAACAAAATAAAACCAGGGGAAAGTGATACAGAGTGGAAGCTATTTGTACAGGGAAGGATGGCTTTCCCAGTAGGATGGTACTGAAGGTGAAGCCTGAATGAATTGAAGGAGTGAGTCAAGTAGCTGTATGTGTGACGAGCATCCAGGCAGAGCGTGGAGTACCTGCTAAGACCCAGGCAAGAGCGTGCTCAGTCTATTTCAGGAAGAACAAGAATTATTGTGGCTATAGTCAAGTGAGGCAATCAGAAAATCTCCTCTGCAGAAAGTAACTATAAAGCTCAATAACACTGACAGAAACAAACATTTCAGTGCTCTGGAAATGGCTCAAAAGTGTATAATAATCACAGAAGCCTTTATTCTTGATAAAAATGCCAAACCTGGGGTGAGAACACAGAATCTGTGGCCTTTTTTCCCTAGGCTTGCTCCCATCAGCCCCTTCCCCTCTGCCCTCCCCCCCTACCTCCCCATTAGTAGGCAGGAAGTTTCTACAGGGTAAGGGGTCAATCTGAGGACTGGCTTCTCTCTGCCATGGTCTAAGGAATATCACTCATTTTCAAGTATTGGACAATGCAGCAGTGTTGTCTGTGGAAGTGATCATTTCAGAGGTGGATCAGTCGGGAAGGCCAGCCCCTCTGCCTGAGGTTTCTATCTTGATTGGGACAAACATACACCTGGCTGAGATAGTACGCCTGCATAGGGGAGGCTCAGAGAGGGCTCAAGCTAACCCAACACTCACAGCCAACCCTGAAGTTGTGCTTGGGCCCTATGAAAACTATAAGCTAGAGCAGCCCTAAAAACCCTGAATTCCCTTCCCTACCCACCCAGAGACCCATCAGAAAATGAGTGCCTTACTGGATCAAGGCATTTGAGAGCATCTCTATTCCATCACTGGCTGACCTCTTGCACAAACACAGGGGTAAACCCTGGAAGAACAGGCTTCAATATAACATCAACAAAGCACACAAATAAAAAATTAAGGAGAAACATCAAATGCCAAACATTCCAGGGGAAACTGATTTCATAGATCTAACCTGGGCAAGTTACTAAACAAAGAAACAGCAAAGGAAAAACCAGCAGCAACGGCAATCTTCACAGGGGAAAGAAATCAACATTAAAAATCTGCATTTCAGAAGATACCATGAAGAATCATTACCTTTAGTTCCTCTGGCTGGACCACGTAGTTGTTCCCCATAAAGCTCACAGGAGTCTTTGGCATTCCTTAATACTGCCATTTCTTCTATGTGGAAGAAATTATTATTTATTAATAATATATGTCTAAGATTTGTCCCTTTCTTTTAAAAAATACATTGAGGTAATTAACATATATTAATGAAGCCATTTTTAACTGTACTACTAAATTTTATTTATTTATTTGTTTATTTATTTACTGCCTTCATTATACATATACAGTGGTCAATACAAGAATATTCTCTCTTCCTCAGTTTTTTTGGCCATACGTATTATTTGTTTCATTACATAATTATTACTCAAAATAATTTTGTCATGTACAAGAAGGGATATTAAAAAATGATCTACTCTTGTGTCAAATATGCCATATATGCCACTGAGATTTGACCAATCACATACACATATACACATTCACAAAACTTTCTAAGTACCATACATTTTGTAAGAGCCCCTTTGTTTAATGTAAGATTCCTCCTGTTTAACACTCATTGCAGTCACATTGTTATCTTACAATACTGTAAAATAACAAATTAAGGAATAAGAATAATTATGACCTTGGAAAAGATACTATAGTAATAAAAATTAGGTCAAAGGTATGTATTTGAAAAATGTCATTTAGGATTTCTACTTTTATTTAAGAAATGCTTTATAATTAACACAAAGAGAAATAAATGATATTCCTTACAAAATGTATTAAAGATGATACAAAAGCAGGGCTTTTTCTATAAAGGCTGACATTTTACTGTATTTCCATGCTTAAAATTTCGTTCCACTTTCAATTTGAAAAATTTGCCATATAAACTAAATGATGATTCTGAATACTAATTCGAAATAAATACGGTAATGCAGATTTCTCTTCAAAATCCTGATTTCAATTCCTTTAGCTATATACCCAGAAGTGAGATTGCTAAATCATGTGATAGTTATATTTTAAATTTTTGGAGTAACTTCCATACTCTTTTCCACAGTGGCTGTATCAGTTTACATGGAATGTAATATTATTCAGCCTTAATAAAGAAAGAAATCCTGCCATTTGTGACAACATGGATTAGCCTGGAGGACATTATGCTAAGTGAAATAAGCTAGACACAGAGAACAAATATTAAGTGATCTCAGTTATATGAGGAATCTAAAATAGTCAGACTCACAGAAGCAGATAATAGAATGGTGGTCACCAAGGGCTAAGGGGAGGGTAAAGCAAGGAGGTGTTCGTTAAAGGGTATAAAGTTTCAGTTATGTGAGATGAATAAGTCCTGGAGATCTAATGTACAGCATAGTACCTATAGTTAGCAATACTGTATTATCTATTTAAAAATTTGCTAGTAGAGTAGAATTAACGTTAAGTGTTCTTATCACAAAAATAAAGAGGATGGGGAAAACTTTTAGAGGTGATGGATATGTTTATGGCATTGATTGTGCCATTTCACAGATACATACTTATCTCCAAACTCATCAAGTTGTATATATTAAATATGTACAGCTTTTTGTATGTCAGTTATACTCAATAAAATGTTTTTTTTTGTCACACACAGTTTAATTAAAAAACAAATAAAAAACAACCAAATGATGATCTTTTGCCGGTATTAGTACATTTAGTTCCTGTAATAGAAAACTAAAGTGCTTTCTGTAGTGCCAGGTATCATGGATTGGATGCAGTGACTTGTCATGCCTTTTAACTGCAGTCTGTCATCCAGCTTTGGTCTTAAGGACAGAAACTAAATAGTGCTTTCCTCAGGAGTAGGAAATGTTTTAATCCTCTAGGTCTGACTAATGTTGACTCTCAAAGTTTGTGAGATGTTGAACCATCTTACGAGGATTTGGAATACATCTCCCAACTGACAAATTTACAATTGATATAAAAACATCTTTCTTAATTGGAAAGCAGGCACATGACTGCATAGCCATTTAACAAAAACACAATTAGAATTAATGTGGTCAAAACTGAAAAGAAAATATTATAGCTATCAAGCGCAACAGTACATAGAGACATCTCTCAATTTTAAAGCAACATAACTTCAGGGTATAAAATCCAAGAAAGCATTTCAGTTATCTAAAATAAAGTAATAGAAAACTTCAAATTATCTAAGATGTTTTGTTACTTCATAGTTTACAAATAGTGTCACTACTCCTCAGAGATTTTAATTCTTTTCTGCCTTCTTAATGCATTTAACAAGCACTTACTATGAACCTGCCAAGTGTTAAGTCAGAGGTGGGTAATTCTTGAGGTAAAAGCACTGACCTCAGTGAGGTGACAATATAGTTAAGGATGCATATCTACTATAATAATTAAAAATAAGTGAACAATGGAAACTTTAAATAAAACCTAACAAAACTGAACAAATGCAAGTAAATGTTGTGAAGGAAATGTACCAGGGAATGCAAAGTAGAGAAAACTTACCCAAAGTGGGGAAGAGAAGATTATCAAGGATGGCTCCTGAGGGAGTTATGCTTAATCAGTCTCCAAAGGGTGAATATGAGTAGAACAGAAGAATAACTTAGGAGAAGAAATCAGCACATTCAAGCCATTGAGTTGAAATGACTGAACAACCACAGCACCATTAAAGTGGCTAGAGGTTGGGGAAAAATGAGGAAATCCTGGAAGTGAGGCAGGCAAAATCAGCAGAAGTGAAATAATGAAAATCTGAATATCTCTTCTGAGAAGAATTATTTCAACCACTCCATTTGAGATTTTTGCTACATTTGGATCTTTTAAAAATATGCAGTCTAATGTTTCACTGGACTAATTTAACTATCTCCTGGAAAAAATCTTAGGATAGTATTACTTTTTAATTTATATGACTCCCTCATTATGATCTGAAATAAATGTTGTTGATAGATTTTTACTAGGAAATTATTTTAAATATCTTTGTCATTCAAGTATTTTATCTACTTCACAATTTGGCAGACGTTGAGAATTATTTTTTTTTTCTGATGATTAATCCAGTACTGTGGTGAATTCGTCCTGTTTATTGACTGTTAATTAATTAAAAATTTTTTTTTCAAGCTTCAACATTCATCTGTCTAGAGTCTCCTAAAATAAAGCACATTTTAAAAATGACGGCTTATGATGAATGTTTTAATATATTCTAATAACAACTAGTATTTATTGAATGTTTACTGTGATCCTGGTAATATTTTGTGGATCTTTTAAAAGTGTTACTTCGAATAATTCTGAAGCTATGAGGTAGAATATAATTATTTCCATTTTATGAATTAAAAAAAAAGAAGTATAGAAAGAGATTCAGAAACTTGTTATGAGTCACCAAGGAATAAATGAAAGAACAAAGTTGTTTCATGAACACGTAAGTTTATGTTTTTGTTTTCTGTTTTTACCATTGTGCTGCACTGTGGTATTTGTAGTTCAATAATTTGAATAACTAATTCAGTTAGTATTCTTAATCTTGAAAGTGGTTGGTTATTTATGGAAGGTAACTAAGTAGGAACTACAGATCTGGGCCACTTTCTGGGGACGTGGCTATGTGTGTGTACATGTGTATGTCTTGTTGACCTTATATAATTCCATAATTATATATAATCCAGCACCTAATCACCTGCTGTAGCTATCAAATTTTTAATGAACAGATAGTATAAATGTTAAGATTTGTCACAGTATCTTGGGAGCATTTAGCAATAACCAAGCACATGTGAATGATGTGTAAAGCCAGAAGGGCAATGTATGAGCTTGCAAGAAACAACAGAACTGATGCTTGGGGTGGGATACAGGTATTGGCATTATCAACAGATCATTTCTCTATAAAGTGACTTCCAATGTCAAATCAAATCAGATACTCAATTTATTCATTTTAAATAAGAAATATTTTAATAAAGGTTAGCATAATTGAGTATTCATGGACAGCCCATTCTATACTAATAGACAAAACTTGAACATGGGAAGACAAACGACAATGTAAGGATTCTTTAGTGACATGGTTTACAGCAAGAGCAGTTAAGTGGCTCAGTAGGTAATAGTGTCATGCTAGGTTAGCTTTATGAATTTATCTCACAGTGAGAATCATTCTAGAAATATGATTAGAGTACTGAAAGGTGTTGAACTACAGCTAGTATGTCATTTCCACAATGATATCTAAATATTTGAAATCTATTTTCTAAACCAGCATTGTCCAGTAGAATTCTCTGTGACCACGGAACTGTTCTGTATGCTGTCCACCATTGTAACCATTAGTCATTTGTGGCTGTTGAGCGCTTGGAATGTGACTATTTTAACTGAGTTTTAATTTAATTTGATTTTAATAAAGTTAAAATTAAAATTTATTTGCCATGTATGGTTAGTTGCTACTCTTTTGGAAAAAGAATTCTAAGACTTTCTTTCCTTGACAGGGCTTCTATACAACATGAAAGAATTTAGATATCCCATGCTTTAGTGGTAATAATACTGTCCTTTATTGAGGAATTATTTCTTTTGACTTGTTACGTGCCATTTACTAAAGATACGGTCAAATGTTACCAGCTTAGAAGTCTGACTAAGATCATTTTGTGTGTCTCTGTGATGATCAATGAGATGTTGTGTTTGTATCTTAATTCTCAGAGGCAATCTTTTCTTTTATTTCCAGACCTTGGTGGATAGAACATTATTGAGTCCTAAATATTGACAGTTCTGACAATTGTTTTGCCCCAACGTAACACTGCTATCAAATGTCTCGTTTCCTAATTACTTTTCTTCATTTGCCACAATTTTTCTTTCTTCATTAGAAAAAAAGAGAGTTGTTGAGATAATGCACAGCTTTGAGATAAAGAAGTAAATGAACACACAGAAGTATTGCATTTTAATTTTTGCACTGCTGAATAACAGTATTTATGATATATTTACTATACAGACCTGCAGTAGTCAGTAGTCACTACTGCCGTGCATTCTCCGAATGCATGATAGAAAAAAGTCAATTGGAAAAGTATGGAACAATATGAAGCAAGAATATATCATATCCCTGTCTTACAACTTCAGGAGCCACTTAACATTTTAAAATAAAGTTGATAATATCCATAACGTATGAATTATACCCACAGAATATGACCTAGAAACTCTGGCATGTGTGTACAAAGAAGCATTATACCACAAAGTATATTGTAATAGCAAAAAATTTGAAACAATATAAATCTTCCATCTCACCAGAAAAGATACATATATTTATTTTGGCTTTACACAGATTGAAGCCCTATACAGTCTTAAAGCCCTACACAGATATTATTACACATCCTATATAATGTCAAAAATGATTTGCAGGTAATATGTAAATGAAAAATACCAAATTCACTTTTGTGGTTGTCTTAAGGATCTGATAACTGAAGATGTCTAGAAGTTCTCATATGTTATAAGAACCTCTGGTATCAGAAAGCTTCTGGTCACAAAATCAAAAGGAGTTTATCCAACCACATAATAAAACAAAATGGTTGATGTTTGTATACAACAAGAAAAAAATAAAGCCAATAAAAATATTTTCTATCCAAATTTTGATGAAGTCTTGGGAAAAAAAATCTATAAAATGAATATATTAAAATGTATTCCTACTTTAAGATGAGAATTCAATTTTAAACAAGTAAAAATAATCTTTAATCTTTTTATTGGTTTTTCTACATCGATGACACCAATTCAATCCTCTAACCATAGTCAATGGTTAAAATAATTTTTTTTCTAAGTTACTGTATTTCTCTAATATACTTTCTCTATAATGCATTTGTGTGCACACAGACACACACACACAGAGACACACACGCATACACAAATATATCTTATCTTGATCTGCTAGAATACTGGTTCCATGTGTTCATGGGCAGAATTGTTTGCAATAGTTTTCCTAATGTCTAACAGAGTTCTTCGCACATGTTAATTGAGTTAAATTCATTCAAAAAATAATGATCCTATTGTTCAGTCTTTGTAGGTGACTAGAGTCTGAATGTATAATCAGATAAGCATGAATAAGCATGAGTCTATACAGTACAGATCCAGCTGATAATTCTGCAAATCAGTTGTGAAAGTTTGCTTTTATCGTGAAAGTAGATATACACATTTTATTATTGTATTAGCTTTTGTTTCAAATTTTTATATATCTAGTATCAACTATATTAAAAGAAAAGTGAAGGTGAAAACTTATATTTATATTCGTATATAAAGCACATTAAGAAGGTAACTCCAGGGACACAGAAAATGCCAAAACCTTGCACTTTATTCCCAGAGCTCAGACATCAGCACTGCCAAATAATTGCTGAGTTGGAAAACATTCTGGATATTGATATTCAATATTTTTAACCTTTTGTCAGTAGGTGATGAATTAACTCAGGTTCAAGGCTGTTCCGGTTGACAGTGAGAGCTGATTTAACTCATTTCTCACTGCAGGGAGAAGAATCAGATCCAGGGAGAACAGCCAATAGAAAAAAGAAAATAAATTAAAAATAAAATTAGTGCACTAGTACTTTAGCACCGTTAGGCATTTCAGAATCTCAGGGATAATTAACATTCTTAATATAAAATATTGATGTTATGCAGTATTAATGCTGCATTCCAGTAAGAATTGACAGTGTTTAATGTTTCATAGCAGCCTCCTAGCTGAGCACAGAACTTTTCACAAGCAAAGGGAATTTTAGATTTGAAAATATTAAAACCCTCTGGGATAGAATGCAATTAACTCTTTCTTGCTTTTTATCTTACTATTTTATCTTACTCCTATACAGTGAGACTGCCTCATTATAAATTACTGCTTGCCCCTAGTTTGTAAACTTGCCTAAGTTTCTTGACCTTGGTGCTTCCTCATTTGGAGCAATAGTAATATAAATAACACCATTGCCTAAATCAGTTATCCTATTAGGAATTGCAAAATTGTGACTTTCTAGTTCTTTCAGTCATTCTGCATTTATTAGTTGCAATTATCCTGTGTTTTAAACCTCCCTTCCCCCCATATCTAGTAGTGTTTTAACAACATTGAAATGTAATCTATCCAGAAGGTACAGAAAAAAATTCTTAATTTTTCTCATTTAACTATCAATGTTCATCATAATGAGTTAGTGCCCTGGCAAACTCCAGTGTTCTCTAAGGACTATTGTTTTATTTCTCTCTGATTACATATACCTCTATATCTATCTGCCTATCTATCTATCTATCTATTTATCTATCTATTCTGGGATTTTTATATACTTGATGTTTTCAATATATTTTAGTAATCATTCTTTTCAAATCACAAATGATTCTAACCTAAAGCAGTGAGAGTTCTTTTAAGATGGCTTCTGTGTCTTTTGTACAGACTACATAATCCTTTTGTAGCTTCCATTCTTTATATTTAACATTATGCCCCAAACTTTTTGTACATTTCCTGCCCAGCACCTAAAAACTTTTTTCTGAGCATCCTCATTACTTCTATTGTTGAGAGTCATTTAATGAACAAAATCTGGCTGCTAGAGGTGGTTTATTGCCACTGGGTTTCTCTTGCCCTTAAATATTTTCAGTGGACAGTATTAGAACATGCATTCAAAAATAAAAATATAAAAACAATGTGCATTGTTTTATTCAATTCAAATATAAACTTTATACGATTTTATCTTTTATGCTGAAAGGTTATTTTTCTACACAATATTACAATAATTAATTTATTTATCTCATAATATCAAAAATTATACATGAAGTATGTACAAGATAACAATAGCACAATAGAATAAAGTTCGAGATTTCTTTGCACTTATTTCTGTCCTTAGATTCCTTTGAGAACCTATAAACACTTGGACTGATTTTTATCCCCCTCTTTAAGGTTATAACACCAAAATTATATATAATTAGCTTTGTTTCAATTAATTTTAATTAAGAGATTTTTCTTTACGATTTCATTTTGCTTTTTGATCATATAAAACATATACATGATTCACATATCAAAATTATATTATAGGTACATTCACAAGAATTCTTTTCATCCCTGTTCCTTCCATTTTGTTCCTCCCTCTCCTTATAAGCAATAACAATTTTTAGTAGTTTCTGTTTGGTGTTCATTAGTTTTTTTGCAAATATAAACATAGTATGTGTGTTCATTTTTTCCACTTTCTTATTCACAAGTCTGCATTACATATATTCTGTGTCTTGCTTTTTTCATTTAACAATATATTGTGGAGATCACTCCATACCAGTGTGTAGAGGTTGCTCATATGGTTTCACAAGAGCCTAGTATTCTATTTTGTGACTGTATAATTATTTTTTCATTTTTTCACACAGTCCTTTATGGATGACCATTTTGATTGTTTCTAACATTGCTATTACAAATAATACTAGAGCAAACAACTTTGTTCATAAGCCATTTTGCAAGTGTATCTTTAGGATAGATTTTTAGAAGTGGGATTGCTGTAGTAAAATACAAATGCATATGTAATTTCCCCATATATCATCAAGTTCCTCTCCATAAGAATTGTGGCATGTTGCATTTTCAATAGTGATGTATTAGACACATTGTCAAATGAGATATTTTGCCACTGTGATAGATGAGAGATCATACTTTTATTTTTTTGTTATATTTTTCTTCACCACAAAAATGTTAATTTTCTGATTCTCAATTTGCTCATATGTAATATGAGAATAATTATAACTCTCTCACATGGTTGTATCAAGATATTAGTACTAATAATGATTAACATTTTTAAACTTTTTATTCTATATTGGAGTATAGTTGGTTAACAATGTTGTGTTAGTTTCAGGTGTACAGCAAAGTGATTCAGTTATACATATACATGTATCTCAGTTATACATATACATGTATCTATTCTTTTTCAAATTCTTTTCCCATTTAGGTTGTTATGTAATATTAAGCAGAGTTCCCTGTGCTATACAGTAGGTCCTTGTTGGTTATCCATTTTATTTTATTTTTTTTTGAGGGGGGTACAGTGCAATTTATTGATGGTACATGACAAGGTAGGGCTCTGTAAGCCCCTCCCCTTCTTCAGTCCCTCCCCTTCTTCTATTGTCTGGGATGGAAACCGTGTGGAGGTCGGGAGATTCTCAGTGTGTTGGAGGATGGAGTTGGGGCAAGGACTCCCCAGCAGCTGAGGACCTCTCTCTTCCTCTCCTGCTCTTGCTGGGGCTGATGGTACAGGGACTCTTACTCCTTGGAGGCTATGTGGACCATTAGGTCCACTACACTGTTGCTGTAGACAAATTCATTGTTGTACCAGGAAATGAGCTTGACAGCAGTGTGTACATGTCAATCCCCAACTCCCTAAATATCCCTCCCCACCTTTCTCTCTGGTAACCATAAGTTCGTTCTCTAAGTCTGTGAGTCTGTTTCTGTTTTGTAAATAAGTTCATTTGTTTCTTTTTTTTTTAAGATTCCTCATATAAACAATATCATACACTATTTGTCTTTCTCTGTCTGACTTACTTCACTCACTATGACAATCTCTAGGTCTATCCATGTTGCTGCAAATGGCATTATTTCATTCTTTTTAATGGCTGAGTAATATTCCATTGTATATATGTACCACATCTTCTTTATCCTTTCCTCTGTCAATGGACATTTAGGTTGCTTCTATGCCTTGGCTATTGTAGACATTGTTGCAATGTACATTGGGGTGCATGTATCCTTTCCGACCATGTTTTTCTCTGGATATATGCCCAGGAGTGGGATTGCAGGATCATATGGTAGCTCTATTTTTAGATTTTTAAGGAACCTCCTTACTGTTCTCCACAGTGGCTGTACCAATTTACATTCCCACCAACAGTCTAGGAAGGTTCACTTTTCGCCACACCCTCTCCAACATTTATTTTTTGTGGATTTTTTGATGACAGCCATTCTGACTAGTGAGAGGTGATACCTCATTGTAGTTTTGATTTGCTTTTCTCTAATAATAAACGATGTTGAACATCTTTTCATGTGCCTCTTGGCCATCTGCATGTCTTTGGAGAAACATCTATTTAAGTCTTCTGCCCATTTTTGATTAGGTCATTTGCTTTTTTGATATTGAGCTGCATGAGCTGTTTGTAAATTTTGGAGACTAATCCCTTGTTGGTCACATCATTTGCAAATATTTTCTTCCATTCTGTGGGTTGTCTTTTCATTTTGCTTATGGTATCCTTTGCTGTGCAAAAGCTTTTGAGTTTAAATAGGTCCCATTTGTTTATTTCTGTTTTTATTTCCATTACTCTAGGAGATGGACGGAAAAAGATATTGCTGTGATTTATGTCAGAGAGTGTTCTGCCCATAGTGTACGGTCTCACATTTAGGTCTTTAATTCATTTTGAGTTTATTTTTGTGTATGGTGTTAAAGAATGTTCTAATTTCATTTTTTTACATGTAGCTGTCCTGTTTTCCCAGCACCATTTATTGAAGGGACTGTCTTTCCTCCACTGTATAGACTTGCCTCCTTTGTAGTAGATTAATTGACCATAGGTGTGTGGGTTTATTTCTGGGCTTTCTATCCTGTTCCATTGATCTATATTTCTATTTTTGTGCCAGTACCATACTGTTTTGATGACTATAGCTTTGTAGTATAGTATGAAGTCAGGGAGCCTGACTCCTCCAGCTCCATTTTTCTTTCTCAAGATTGCTTTGGCTATTCAGGGCCTTTTGTGTCCATACAAATTTTAAGATTTTTTTTGTTCTAGTTCTGTGAAAAATGCCATTGGCAATTTTAATAGGGATTTATTTTGACTTTCTCATTATATGCAGTATGTGTCTTTTTATATTTTATAGAGCAATTTGTATTTATTTTTCTGTGACTAGTATGTTCATATATTACCCATTCACTATGCTTTTTGGTCTTTATTTTCTAAATCTTTAAAAACTTCTTATAAATTAAATATTAGCTTTAGTTTGTGAGAGAGGCTGGATATATATTTTCACCATTTATCAATTTTCTTTTCCCTTTGCTTATGGGTGTGTCTTTTGCCATTAATTTATTATTTACATTGTAGTGTAACTATAATTACCCGATTAATTGTTCCTTATTTATTTATTCACTTGTTGCATACTACTGTAAAGCCCAATACTAAAGGATAGGGATACAATCATAGATATGATGGATATTAGTTGGAGTATACAGATATTAAAAAGATAATTTAAACATAGTGAAAATTCTATACTTGGAGGTATACAGGTAATACACAAATACCTGAGGGCTTATCTGATTCCCTATGAGATGTATTATATAATAATTTCTTATTCTATACTTTAAAAATTAACCTTTACATTACTTCCATTTTTGGTTGCAATAAATAAATGTGTAATTGGTATCTGCAAGAATCAGTTTGCTTATACTGAACTACTATTTAGATTAAATTTGTTAAATTATTAATTTAAGATTTTCACATCTAGATATGATGTAGGAATTGGTACTATATTTAACCTTTTGCCCAAAACAACTAGAAAACCAGAAAAAAATAGATGAAACAATGGTTTGAGAAAAGGGAAAACAAAATACCATGGGTTAGGGACTACTGAATAAAACAAAACATGTGAATTTTACGATTGTACCAGTTTCACGCCTGTAAAGAATATCGAGGTTGTAACTGAGCAGAAACCTATGGGGTCTTCCCAGAACAGACCCTTCCCCCATATCCTCTGCTTTAGCTCCATTCTGAAGTACTTAAATAACAGTATCTGATGCACATTTCCAGAGTTGTTTTGCAGATGCTAAAACCCCCATCAAATGGAAGAAATTAACACATCCCCTCTGGAGTCTGGCCAGAACCAGGAAGTATTTGCAACAACTTATCACCTTTTTATTTTACCTCACCATCAACCAATCTGAGAACTGTACACAAGCCGATCACATACCCTGGGACCCCTCTCTCTTGCTTTGCCTTTAGAAATGCTTTGTTGAAACCTACTGGGGAGTTTGGGCTTTTGGAGTGCTAAAAGACCCCCAACTCCTTGTATGGTGCCTTAAAATAAATGCTGCACTTTCCTTCACCACAACCTAGTGTCAGTGATTAACTTGAATGCATCTGGGCCAGCAGACCCAAGTTTGGTTCAGTAACAATGCTTCAGTGCAGAGCCTCACTGAGTGGAAGAAACAGATTTCAGAGTTTGAGGTGGCCAAAGCAGCTGGAATTTGCATAGAAAAACACTTTATAGACGATAGCTACAGTGAGAGAGAGAGCAAGAGCATCACAGAGATCTTCAAAGAGGTTCTTTGAGTATTTTATTGAGTACTAACTTGTACATGATTAGGGACAAACTACCCAAGACCAAGAAAGAACATCTAGAAACAAGTTGGGAGAAAAATCTCCAAGAGACATAGGGCCAAAAATCATTTGTGCTCTGACAAGCCAGAATAGAAAGTATTGCTAACAGATTCCTCAGAAGAGTTTTGCCTCCATGGTGGGAACAAATTTCCCTAGGTTAAAAATTGTTCTGAAAGGGCTTCCCTGGTGGCGCAGTGGTTGAGAATCTGCCTGCCAATGCAGGGGACACAGGTTCGAGCCCTGGTCTGGGAAGATCCCACATGCCGCGGAGCGACTAAACCCGTGAGCCACAATTACTGAGCCTGCGCGTCTGGAGCCTGTGCTCCGCAACAAGAGAGGCCGCGATAGTGAGAGGCCCGCGCACTGTGATGAAGAGTGGCCCCCGCTTGCCGCAACTGGAGAAAGCCCTCGCACAGAAACGAAGACCCAACACAGCCAAAAATAAAAATAAATAAATAAATTAAAAAAAAAATTGCTCTGAAATACCCTAAAAAGTTTAAAAGCAAGCCCGAGTCCAAATAACTTACCAGTAACCTAGAGGAAATCCCAACTCTATTTAAAGGAATGAAACAAAATTTACCTATCAGTAACATAAAGGGTCAATGTCTAGCATCCAATAAAAAATTACTAGGCATGCAACAAAGCAATAAAAATAATGTGCATAACCAAGAAAAAATGAATCAACATAAACAGGCTCCAAAATAACATAGATTATAGAATTAGCATGCAAGAAAGGTGGATGAAAACATAAACATATTTGAAGATATAAAAAGTATGAAATCAAATATTTGGAAATGAAAAACATACTGAGAGGATGTTATCACAAACCACTAATAAATCAAAATCCAATAAAAACAAAAATAAATATCACTTTGTGAGCTACAGTAAGTACATTAAATCTGTTTTATTATGTATTTATTTTGAATATAGTTCAAGATATTTTTTCTCTTAGTTTTATTTTTTAAATTGCATTTTCCCATTATCAATAATCAGATCCTTGTTTTACTTATGTCATGGCATACTTCCTATAAATTAGAAATTTTTCAGTACAACCAGCAACCACTCAAAATTTTCTGCTATGTTGAGACAACCATCCTATTTACTTTTTATGTAAAGTAGTTATATTTTCCCATTTGATTACTTCATTATTCTTTTAAATAGGAACAATGTACAGGGATGCTATTGGAATTTACACATATCATCAAGTT
This sequence comes from Balaenoptera musculus, assembly GCF_009873245.2. Classification (NCBI taxonomy): domain Eukaryota; kingdom Metazoa; phylum Chordata; class Mammalia; order Artiodactyla; family Balaenopteridae; genus Balaenoptera; species Balaenoptera musculus. The sequence continues at coordinate 54,253,750 of NC_045802.1, forward strand.
TCCAAGAACTTTTTCTATTCCACTTTCAGAATACAATAGGAAGTCCAGCAAGAACATAATTTGCACATGTGTGTGAGCCTTGGTTACTAAACAGTTCAATTTATTTTTGTATGGAAAATTTGTATTGTCTTTTGGTTGATAATTTTAATAATCACCACAGGGATTTCCAGTTGTGGATTTAATCTCTATTTCTAAAGAAAGAAAAAATATTGTGAGAAAAAACTGAGAAATCAAGAAAAAAAGAAAATATTGAAGATACAGAAACAGGGAATTTTAAGTTCCCAAAATGCTGGTGTTCCCTATTTCTCTCCCTAATGTTTATTTTTTATCTTATTGTACATCCAATTCTTATTTTAAATTCTCATTTTTTAAATTTTGTATTTCCTTCTTAACTTTGGAAACATTGTGATACTAAGTTTTGGAAAGAAACTGTAACTGAGAACACAACATTAAATCTTTGTTTACTCAGCACTATAACAGTAAGTAGAACCCTTCCCGCCTTCAAAGGTATGTTCACTGTTTATGCAAATGCAGCACAATTTATCAGCTGAAAATGTCCTTGTATTCAGACAGAATGTACAAGTTCAAGCCCAAGGGTATGAAATTTCACCCCAAGGTGCCCAAGTCTTATTGATAGGGAGGTCCTTATTCATAAGAGCCTACAACACACTTTCTCTCATGGGAGTGTTGCGTCTGGTACAGGAATGACATCAGAGTAAATTTCTAAGCTTAAGCAGTTGAAAGCAGGTAGCAAAAGAGAAACATCACAAACCCAGATTTATAACCCAAGCCTGTCTTTTATCCTTTCAAATTCAGGGTATTTCTATATTTGTAATTCTGAGCCCTAGACATGTTTAATAATGTAGTTTATGTTCTGTCAAAGCTTTAATACTCTCCCTCTCTATACATGTTTCAATATTCACTTGTAGTAAATGTGCTATGTCATGCACACTGAAGAACGTTTGGCAATCCTTACTCTGCTGACCTTCATTTAGGAGCCAAAGATTTCAGATGTTACTAAACAAACTTTCTGATATAAATACTATGTTTAAAAATCTCTGCGTGAGAGCCATCTCAAGATGGCAGGTAATTGCTGAAACACCTCTAATTCATTGCATCATATTCTCCTATTTACTTCTCTTCTAATAAATATCTGTTGCCTTAAAATCTGGTCCCTTCCTGCAAAGTAGATGCCTGTTTCTTACCTTAAACTATGAGGAGCAGAGTAGTTAAGGTCAGGATAATACTTATTTTACCTCTTTTCTTTCCTTTCATTCACTGCTATTATCACTGGCATCCTTTTTAAGTGTGTTACATATGTATTTTTCCAATCATCCTCAAATGCCCTCTGCTTTAGCCTCTGCTATAACTTGAAGTTGGTTTCCCATGAAATACAGATTTCTTCAGATTGTGTGTATCCAAAAAGTATAATTAGTATACATAAACAAAGGTGGTACTTCCTATGTGAAAATAAAAACAGTAAAAGGTGATATGCAAGAAAGCATTCTTTTTCCTTCAATTAGTTTCCCTTTCCTTAATAGCAACTGCATTAAGACATTTCAAAAAGATATGTCAACTCCAACCAAAGGAAAAATTGGTTCAAGTTAATGAGACTAATTCTATTCTATAGAGAACCTGATTTAAAGCAGTATCCACAAGCACTGAAAAGGAAAGTGGATAAAAGCTTCATTGAGGAGATGGAAGAAAAGAACCATCTGTGCAGTTACATTGGTAGAAGAACCTAGCACGTATATTCCCCAATCCTCAAATTTTAGGAGAGGCCATCTTACTGTCCCTTTTTTGACCCACCCCTGTCTTTAGTCCATAATTACTGTCCTTGATCTTCACCTTCTTCAATACATTAATGTCATCATTCTCAGGATTGTGAATAAAGGAATTAAGGAAAGATCAGAACTGTAATCGAGTTAGAATTCCTGGAACAAGAACCAATTTGTCAATAGGATCAGGAGCATGAATATCAAGGCAAATTAGCCTAGACACTGTTTATGCTATGAGTAACCTCCTGGGTAAATCTGTCTAGACCACAAAGCCACTCTCCAACTCGATAGCCTCTGGCAACATGTGGCTATTTAAATTTAAGCTTAAAGTTAAACAAAATTTTAAATTTAGTTTCTCCAATGCACTAGTTACATTTTCACTGATCAATAGCCACATGTGGCTAGTAACCACCGTATGGGAGAGTACAGATTGTAGAACATTTGCATCATTGCGGGAAGTTCTACAGGACAATGTAGATCTATACTCCATGATTTTTAAAGTGGAAATAACAGAAGTAGATTCTAGGAATGACAAGAAATATTGTCTTTAGGTTTCCCAAATGAGAACTCTAAATTTCTCTTAAAGCACACCGAATACAAGATAGCACTGCATAATTACGTAAAGTGTCAGCACAGATCTAGATTACTTAGGAACAAACCAGACTTTCACTATTTACTGACTGAATGTGTTTGCCAAGTTACTTTATCATACTATATCTCAGTTTTCTCACTGAAAATTGGAAATACTAACAGAAGCTATGTGATAGGATTGTTTGGTTTTAATGCATGTAAAATACTTCCTGGAACATAGCAATTCATTAAAAACTATTAGCCATAATTGTTTTCTTTTTATTTTTCTTCTATAGTTATTGTATTGAGATATGTTAAATAAGAATGACAGTAATTCCCATTATTAAGCCAAGGGCTTCTCTGGTACAAATTATCAACCTAAGCCCTGAATATAACATTATTCCTAAGGAAAAAATGGAAAAGAAGAGCAAATTTTACCAATTAGATTTATGGAACACCATGCATATTAGAGAAGTGCTTGTGCATAGGAATTTGAAACATTAAAATATGTTTGAAAATTATAAATAAGTATTATGAACTATTTTTCTTATTCATTTACATTTAAGTATAAATTGTGCCAAAAATCAAGGTTAGGGAAGTCGTCAAGTCTCTGTTCCACCTACAGTATATTCATCCAGACAGTCACCAAGAAAAGGGAGTACAATGGTGCTCACTTTGTGAAATCATTCATGATTTGTTTTTACAATAAATATTTCAATTGAAATTGCTTGATTTGATTTTCAGCTGTAAAGAAAAAGATATTCAAGACATTTATTTCAAGGACTTATTCAAAAAATTAATGCTCCTAGTCTTTGAAGTATTTCAGACAGCCATTGAAAGTCTAGATCTAAAGAGTTATTTTCATGTCTCTTAGCCGCTCATTAGTTTGATGTATTTCTTCCAGACACCATTAGATGGCTCTAATTATTTTGGGTAGGTATTGAGATTTTTATTTTCAAAAAGCAAATGCTAGAAAGGAGTTTATCTCTAAACTGTATTTTAAGCCACTAATATTATGTTCATATTAGGGTGATTAGCAAGTATTTAAAGTAAGTGCCAAAAATTCATGTTTTACATAAATAAATTTCCAAAAAGTATCCTGAAGTTTATCTCTAAAGAAAGAAAATAATGTTCCTGTCAAAACTGACATTTAATTTTATTAATAAAAAGAACAGTAAAATTGATTGGACTGGTTTCAAAATGAGAAAATCATAACTCTAGTTAAAGAATAAAAAAGACAAAAAAGACTATAGTTTAAAACAAACAACAAATAATTCTGCCATTTTTATGTAAAAATGTCTATTTTCCACTCATGGAGTTCTCTCATATCAACATTATTCTTAACAAGAAAGGGTAATCTTTTTTTCCCTCTTGGTCCCAGAAAGAGATACTCTCTGGGGAAACTCAATTCTTAAATATTACTATTTCCATATGGAAAGGTGAGGGAATAGGTGTTCTACAAGATACACTATGTCCATGTCAAGCTCTTGTTTTCCTCATTCTAAAAGCCACATATGTACCATGGAGTCACATCATTTCCTAGAGTTTAATGTTTCCTCAGACGTCTGTATGTGACAAAGTAAGTGAACAAATTAGAAAAAAGTTTTGCCATTGTGACATACATATGAATAATTCCTCTTATCAATGAACAAATCAATTTTTTAATTGCAATTTTGTACCTCATTTACACTAAAAATATTTCTGCACAGTAATTTTTAAAAATATACCAGTGTGTTTTCCATGAAGTGTGGAAAAGCAGATTCATTTTCTCCTTTGGTCATAACATTAGAACCTTTTGTGGAATAGGTACTCCATTGCAAAAATAAGGTTATTCATGTGGTTCAGTTTCCTAGGGTAGTGTAAATAGTATATCTACATCCTTGGGGTAGGATAAGAAAATATTAGAAAGGTCCTGAGATTGTCCATTGCCAGTGTTTTAGAAGCTGTGGAGGAACTATACTCTCCTTGAGGCAGAATGATGACCAATAAATGTCACTGAGTACTTTTGCATTTTCTAGGCTCATTTTACACATGTGGAAATACAACAACAACAAAAATAAGTCACTGGCTCAATTTCTCACAGCTCATAAGTACAGAGATTATATTTCTAACCACTACATATAATGACTTTTTAGGGAATATGGACATTTCAGGGAAAACAGGGTGAACATAGACCCAAGTTATGTAAATGATGCTAAAGAGAAAAGAAGAAGAGGAGAAACCAAATTTAAGAAAGCAGCTAGAAGAAAGTTACGAGTAGGCCAGAAAATCATTTTAAAATGTACCAGAAGGGACTTTTGCGTTTAGCAATTAATACCCTGCAAAACTCCCACATACACACAGACCAGAAAATATGCTTCCAGTGGAGAGTCAGATTCTGCAGGAAAAGAGAGGAAGAGATTGAAATGATCATGCCCAGCTGATTTTTGATTCATCCAGGAGAAAAATTAGTGAGAATATGAAAAGAGAACAGGAGTTCAAAGCTAATGTACATCCTCCTACACTGAAGAAATCATCAGGAGTGGGGGATGAGTCTTTACCTCTAATACATGCTACCCTCGAGCTTCAATTTCCTTGCTGGGTAAACCAGATGACTAAACTACATATTAACTTTTTTTTTTGCAGCTTGAAACTTTGGTGTCATGGAGATCTTCCTCTGATACCTATATAGTGTTAAACAGAGCTAGTATTTATGTTTTTTCCTCATGGAATACTTTTATCAATTCTGAAACCTAGATTGACTTCTTTGTGTCATTTATACATGCCACCACATACTGTTGGTATGTTGCATGTTAAAAGACTGTACATTTACTTGGTCATTTGCTGAAACACAAAACACATTTTCTTTCTGTGTCCCACAAAAAACAAGTTCTCTGAAGAAATCTTTACATTTTCATGATCAGGGTCTAAGCAGTAGAGTACAACAGAGGAATAAGTAAGTCAGGTTGGAATGTAGATAAAGTCAGGGTTTTACATAGAATCATAAATGCAAGCTAAGCTTTTGAATCAGGAGATCAGCAAGAGAGATATGATTACAAAATAAAAAAAGAATTCAACAGATGTAGATCAAAATTAGTTCAAATCAAAAATGAGCAGAATATAGGGACATACATTTTAAACTTTTTGAAGCTAACTCTGAGATTCTGAGTGTCCATTGGGGAAACATGTGGTAGGCTATTAGTAGAATTCTAATTTGGTGAAAATTAGAATAAGAAAGCATGTAAGACCTGTAAGAGATATTAGGAACCCTACCTCCAAGATTGGTGTTCAAAGACTTAAAAATCTATACATTGTAGCTTTAGAGCAATCCAAAAACAGCACTAAAAATGACTTACTGCTGAGCCCAGTACTTACTGAAATAGAGATAATGGCATAGGACTTAATTAAAGGAATAATTGGACTGGGTGAGGTAAAGCTAGATGTGGTACAAATTGTTAAGCATCGTTTTCATTATAACTATCCCTAAGTACAGCACATATTGAATAACATGTGTAAATGTTAAAATTTTAAAATTGGGAATTACTTTTAAGAATTACTATCAATTCCTTTCATTTTACAGATACAGTAACAGTTTCATTCATTTAACAAATGTTTGAAGAGATCTTACTAAATTTCAGGAACTATGCTAGACGCAAGAAATTTAGCAGAGAATGAAATGAAACACATTACTGTCTAAAGGCCATTATAAACCCTTCTCCTTAAAAGTCCCAATGTTAAGATTCATGTTATCACATCATACGATGTTATACACTACCAGTCCTTTCTGCAGTCTACAGACTTTTACACAATTACTCTCATTTTTTTAAGGTTTTACTATTAACAACACTACTCTGTCATGGTTCTTGGTGTTTTAATAACTAAGCACATAGTCTTTTCATATCGATTGTTCTTAGAACCCTGAACTTCCCCCTGCTATGAATATGTCTTCCACCTCACCTGGGCCCCTGATACAAATGATAATGTTCTAGAATTTGACATTACCAATACTTAATACTTTCTCAAAATTTAAATTTCAAATATCCTAATTTCTAACTATTACCTTCTATTTTTCCATGTCAACACCACAATTGACTTCAAATAATTTCTCAGTTCCTGTGGTTCTCAATGCCATCCATTGATCTTCCCAATTTTTCCCAGCCCTGTTCCTTCATGTTTTCATTTCTTCTTTATGCATTCTAGATTCCATTGTTCATCATTACAATCACTTCCTTGCATAACCCTCACCCCATTTTCTTCTTCCTCTGAAAATAAAAACAAATACAAAATTCCACATATTCTCAGCCTCTGCTTAAGCAGATAACTGTGGCTAGAGGAAAACATAAAACCATAGTAAGTTAGCTCACTTTAGTTAATGATCCTCAATCTCAAATAGGACACCAAAACTTCCTGAAATCATATTATATTTTCCTAGTTAAGTTTTCTCTTCTCCTTGAAGTTTATTGCGTGCCTTTCCGTCTCTCCAAAACTCCAGCACACTCTGTCTGCTTCACTATCACTTAATGACTTTGTTTTTATTTTGTAGAGAATATAAAAGCAAAGAGAGAAGTGTTCCAAAGGCTATCACTGCCACATATCAATATATCTTCTTCTGTGGCTGCAGTGTTTTTATCTCTCCTGTAATTAAGGATATTGTAATTGTGCTTATAGCTAATGACAAAACTTCATACTCATTAGAATCAATGCTTACTTAATTACTCCAATATATTAATCCAGATATTGGCTTCTCTTCTGTTCATATCAGTTTATTCTCTCTACTGCATTATTATCATAAGCATACAAGTACACAGTAATATCTCATTATTTACCAAAAAACAAACAAATTAATGTGCCTTTTAAACAAATTAATGTGCCTCCAATTAATGTGCCTTTTCTTCTTTTCCTTCCCAATAAAATACTCCAAAGAATTGTTGATAAGGTTTTCCTCAACATATTTTCTCTATTATTCCTTCTTTCTTGAAAAACATTTTCACCTGATATATAGGACAGCACTTTGTTTTCTTGCTACCTCCCTGGCCAATCCTTCTTCATTTCATTTACTGGTTCTTTATTATTTCTTGAACTTCTATAATTTATGGTGCCCCAGGGATCATTCTTTAGAATTTTCTATTCTTTATCTGAACTCACGTTTTAGATAATCAGATCAAATTTTATAAATTTAAATCAGTGTTTCTAAAACATTTGTTTCCATTAGTATCTCCCTAAGGAGAAAAATTAAATTGAATTTACATTATCTCTAATGAGAGAAATCAAATATTAAGAATATGAATTTGTCATATAGGTTTGAACTATGGAGGGCCACAGAACACTGTAACGTCAAAGATTTTTCCACCCTCTGAGAATCAATTTTCACTTCCTTGATGGAGATATCGCCCCTATTGAGAGTGCATGCTTTAAATTTTATTTATATTCTGATAAATCTCAAATTTATACCCTCAGAAAGAACATCTTATCTGAACTCTAGACTCATAACCAGCTTCCTAAATGACATTGTCAGTTAATGTCTAGTAAGTACCACAAATTGAAAATGTCCCAAATCAAAATCTTGATACTTATCTTCACTCTTCTAAAGCACCCCTTCCTCTTCTGAACTCTTTCCTTTCTCAATAAATGGTAAGGTAATTATTACTTTAGGCCCAAAGTTCTGACAGCATCTTTAATTCATCTCTAGCACCATTCCATCATACATGCTGTTGGATCTAACTTAACAATTTATCCAAAATCTGACCACTTATCATTTCTATTACTAATACACTTGTACAGTCCACAAGTGTTCCTCAGCTGGATTATTGTAATAACTCTTAGCTTCTCTTTCTGATTTTCCCTTGCTGTTCACTCAAGCAAAGTCTAGGATTTTCCAAGTGGCAATTAAAAAAATCTAAGTCACATAATAACAAAATCTTCTAACAGCATCCCATCTCACTCACAGTAAAAGTCCATAAACTAGCCTACAAGAACTTACATGATTTGCACTTGAATCATCTCTCTGATCTCAACTTTGACTACTCACCCAGTCGTTCCTGTCTAGCCACATTATTCTCTTCGATGGTCTTTAAACACACAAAGCATTTCTCCATTCAAGGGCAGCTGAAAGTACTCTTCCTTCTACTTGGACTTCCTCATGGATTCCCATGCAATATTCCCTCTATTCATTCTCTTCCCTCCCCCCCAAGATCATTTTATAAATTCTTCACACCGACCATCCTATTAAATTAGCATTTCACCCACCCTTGTTTTTATGTTTTCTCTAACACCCTTACCACCATCCACATTCTCTGTTTACCTAATTAATTTGATATTTATGTCCTCTTTCATGGATTTAACCCTCATGTAGTCAGATATACTATTTGTTCACTGTTGTATGTATAGCAGGATGCAAACAGCCTTCCAAATAAGGTGCTTAAAAATATAATTATAATGCATTTATAATAACATGAGTGGTAAAGCAGATTATGTACATATAAGCAATTAAAATATATAGAAAATAAATGAAAGAAAAACAGATGAAGAAGGAAGGAGGGACAAAGGGATATAAGGAGGAAAGGGGTAGAAATCGAGACAGACTGACAGAGAGAAAGGAGAGAGAGAGAGAGAGAAATTAGAGAGAAGTTTCTTCCTAGAAGAAGAAATTCCTATGATATATAGATATAAAATAAGTATATATTATGATAGCCTTTTTCAGAAATTTTAAAAGTTTGTTTTTTTTTCAAATAAGTAGCAATAAATAACTCCAGTCTAATCATGAGAAAACTACACAAACCCAAACTGAGGGACTAAGTACCTGACTAGCAATCCTCAAAACTGTTAAGGTCATGAAAAATAAGGAAAGACTGAAATCTTTTCACAGACCAGAGGAAGCAATGGAGACTTGACAACTAAATGCAGTGTGGTGCCCTGGACTGGTTCCTAGAGGACAAAAAGAATACTCATGGAAAAACTGGTGAAATTTGAACAGTTTTACATTTTGATAATAGTAACATACTAACATCAGGGTTTTGTTTTGTTGTATTTTGTTTTTGTTTTAGTTTGACAAATGTACCACTGTAATACAAGGCAATAATATCAGTGGAAGCTGAAACTGGGTGATGTTTATACAGGAACTTGCTGTACTACCTTTGCAACTTTTCTGTGGGTCTAAAATTAATTCAAAATAAAATATTTATTCAAAAAAAACGATAAAGCAGGATGATTACAATAGAGTGTAATATGGAAGAGAATATTATTTTAGAAAGAGAATCAATAAATATGTCTGGTGTCATTTGACCAGAACCCAAATGAGTGAAGGGAGGGATAGAGCCATTCAGATAACTGGAGAAAGGATGCTCCAAGAAGACAAGTGCAAAGATTCTGAGTTGAGTTCACGAATCATCCACAACTGTACATGAAAAACATGCAAAATGCTACAAGAAACACAGCTAGGACTTGAGATAGCCTTCTCTGCTTTTGTTTGTCAATATATATCACTCAGCCTTTTATTTCTGGCTTACTCTACAAGTTGGACTATTGTATGTTATATAGAAAACATAGAGTTATTTACAATAGACATTTCTATGCCCAGCTAATTAGTAGACTCTGTTATACTTTGATAACTCCTTTTGTTTCTGATTCATGTAACAGATAATGAGAAAATGGTTTTTCAATTTTTTGATAATATAAAATGTAAAATGAAAAATCCTTATTTCTAAAAGTGTATGTCATGTATACTTATGTGACTTTAGCATCTGTATTATCATTTCTTAAACAACTATGTATATATATTTTAAGAAAATCCTCTTAAAATATATACAGAGCTTGAACACATCAAGAAAACCATAAGTATCCTTTGTAAAGGATGAATAAAATTTTCTGAGCAGCCTGAGTAGTCATAAGGTATAATATACACCCTTTTGGAATCCATGAGCATGGGTTACTGCCCATGAATCCTAAAAACAAAAATACAGTATCCAGTGTTGCCCTTTTTAAAACATGAGGCATGTTAGTCACTCAGAAAAATCTGCCATTTAGTGTGAACTTGAAAGAGTCATATGTAATACTGTTGTTTACCAGTTAGGTTCCAATCTCTTTATATAGAACAATAGTAATATTCATAGAGTCCAATAAAATCCCATGAATTTTGGATGAGAAAACATGAAAAACTTACAGAGAAGAAAGAGTGTTTGCTTAAATCGTATAACAGACTGCAAACATCTTGCTAAAATATAATACAATACAATTTTAAGAGCTAATTCATTTAATGTAGTATTAATAATGAGTTAAATCATTCATATTTTCTGGAGCAAGAACAAGGTAGGTAAAAATATAATGAATTATATCATTTTTGTTACATTTCAAAAAATCTTTACAAATTAATTTTAAAAATTAAAGAAGAAAAATAATTTAATTTATGAATCTGTGATGCTTGTGGTAGATCAATTTATGAAAAGATTTGAATATTGGGGGGTATTTTAGCAGCTTTTAACTATCACAGATCAAACTAATTACAGATGGGTTTAAAAAAAATATCTGGTTACTGCTTTTCTTTCTCATAAGGTTATACAAATAAGACATTTAAAAATGAGACCAAATGAAAGCTACTAAAACAATCAGAGCACAAAGATATTAGGAGAATTAATAGGCAAAATGAATGCTGCTAATTCCCTGGGGCACTGATTATCTTTTGTGAAGTAAAGTTCCATAAAATCCTATGTAGTAAAAGAAAGGGAAAAAAACCTTGTCCTTTTTCATAACTTTTTAAATATAATTGTTATATTGTTTCTCTCAGTAAAAGTCATTGCACATTAAGGAATGCCAAGAAATTTTCGACCAGTATTAACATAGAGCATCCCAGGTCACTTTTCAGTAATTGACCATTAATACTGGAATTTTCTTCGAAGCATAAAATTAACATTAACTGACTTCATCTATAAAATGATCACTCCGAAATATGTTCCTAAAAAAGAAATAATTTTTTTTAATGTGCTAGCTTATTTTATTTTGATTCAAAGTGTTCTTGCCATAAGTATGGACTTCTAAAGGTGGGCAGATTTTTAAGACTCAATAGACTTTGAAATTATCCATGCTAAACTTTTTGTTTCACAGGGAAAGGAATGGAGGATCTGAGAGTTAAGAGACTTGCCCAAGGTCACATATTACTTCTTAGAGGAGGGAGGAGATAGATACACTTCTCCTAACACAATATTATACCATCCTACACTATATTCTAGGACTTAATGCATGCTGTAGCTTTATTCCTATCCTTATCTTGATACGTGTTGGAGGCGTTAATAATGTTTGTAAAACTATTTTCACCTTCCATTCACATCACAGATAAACACTTCTATGTCATTTGGTTAATTTAAGTCCCTTGTACTCAAAAATGAAATACTGTAGTGAGTCACACAAAGTTAGGCTTACCTAGGTTATTAAAAAATGACCCATTTCATGCTGAAATTAAAATGCATAAACATGATTCAAAAGTGTCCTCCTGAATAAAATACAATGTTTTTCTTTCAGCAATGATTCTTTATGCACATAAATATCTTGTTCTTTGGAAATATATAAATTATGTAAAATAATTAGCTTTCCTTGAAGACAAGGTTATGTTGGAATTATTGTAATGAAAATGAAGACCTGTGGACTATTAACAGATTACTTTTATTTTTATTTTTTTCTAATTATTTTTGGCTGCGTTGGGTCTTCGTTGCTCCTTTCTCTAGTTGCAGCGAGTGGGGACTACTCTTTGTTGTTGTGCAGGCTTCTCATTGCGGTGGCTTCTCCTGTTGGCAGAGCACGGACTATAGGCACATGGGCTTCAGTAGTTGTGGCACGTGGACTCATTAGTTGTGGCTCTCGGGCTCTAGAGCGCAGGCTCAGTAGTTGTGGTGCATGGGCTTAGTTGCTCCACGGCATGTGGGATCTTCCGGGACCAGGGCTCGAACCCTTGTCCCCTGCATTGGCAGGCGGATTCTTAACCAGTGTGCCCCCAGGGAAGTCCCCAGATTACTTTTAGTGATAATTGCCTATTATGGGAATTTTTTCCAAATATGGGAACTTCTGACATATAACTGTGGACAATGAAAAGGCCTGAGTGAAAGGAATGAGGTGAGGGGCATAAAGAAATCTGTACTTTCTGCACAATCTTTCTGTAACCCTAACACTTCTCTAAAAAATAAAGTCTATTAATAAAATGTTTTTAAAGTCCTATAATGTAATCTTTCACCATTAACTTTTGGCATGAGAGAATTGTTTGATTTCACTGACCATCTTTTTTTGCGGTGGAGAGCTCAGGATGTTATGCTATAGACGGATAATTTAGTGATAAAACACGCTTCTCTTCTTTACCTTCTTGAGAATAGCTTCTTAGTACTATGTCATATTATTGAAGTATATAGATGTACTGAGAAGGCTAACATGAATAAAAGATTATTTGTTTTAAGTCCCTAGTAATTATAAATAAACTAGAATCTCCATTCTAAAGATAAAATATTAAAATGATATGGTGAGAAAACACCCTAGGCAAAAGGGTGCTTGCTCTCTCTACAAATTTTTAAAAATAAAAACATATGGAGATGTACAGAAAAAGGCTCAGGTGAGTTCTAAGTCAGCTCATCACACACTCCCTACACACTAAATCATTAAAATACTGTACATTACTTATTTAGCATAACTCTTTTTAAAGTCCTGACTTCTATGAAGCAAATTCAGCTGTATTGTTGTTGTATTAATCTATGACTGCCCATTTAAAAAATTTATTTTCTTCCCCATAACAGATATTTGACTGTTATTGTATATAATGTTGGAAAAGACAATTTATTCATATACTCTAATAGGAACATATTCTCACATTATATAGTTCTATGTAATATCCTTCCTTTGCTGTTGTGTGTGTCCACTTAATTTTCAAAGTGAAAAGAAAATACTTTAAGTTGCTTCTTTTTAAGTAGCTGTTTTTCAATAAAAAAGTGACTGGTTTACTTATTAAAAAAACAGTCTTATGCTTGTTATTTCAATGTTGATTAAGTCCACATTTTAAAAGTGCAAGGTAACTTATCTTTAGTTACTAATTGTGTTTCCATGATGGAACTGAAAGAAAACCTTACAATTTTAAGCCAGTTTTTACCTACAATTTGAATATCCAGGTTATGATATGCAGTGACAAACATATATACTGCCATGTAGATATACTTCCTCTTGGTTTCTAAACAGAATCTATGTTTCTTGTGTCTCTTAAAGAGACACTAGAAATATGCTTCCCCAGAAATAAGATACTTGCTTACATTGTCCTCCTGACCATCTCAAATATTTCTATTGTTTCTGTCCTAATTTATGTATCATTGCCAACCCTCTCTTTCACATACTTTCATATAATTATCTACTAACATGATTTTCTCTCTTCCTCGCCTTTTTTTCTATTTCTCTTTCTTTTTCTGATCCCATTCACCACAGTAATTTAATAAAGCACCGTGTTAAATGCTGCAAAACAAGAAATAGAAACTGAGCTATAATCCTCTACTCAGCTTAGGGTTTAGAGTTAAGACCCAAGTCATAGTATACAAGATAAAATGCGACACATTTAACAAAATAATTGCATATAATGTAAAGAGAATTCTAAATAAAGTATTTCCTTGGCCTTCAACCAATTTCAAACGTTTGTACTTTATTTAGGGTTCATTTCGTAGTGCATCTTCCAGTCATCTAAGTTTAAATATTTTCCTGAAGAAAAAAATTACTATGCTGTATTCCTTTCTCATTCAAACAGTTTCTAAAGTCCCACTTATTCATGAAATTTTCAAAAAGTAAATAAAGTATTTGAGTTATTTGGAAATAAATTATCAACTCCAAAATAATGGTAATAATATTGAAAAAGTAGAAAAATATTGGAAATGTAGAGCTTGGTCTAACACATTCCATAGTTTAAAATAATTAAAAAAAAAAGTAAGAATTCTTATTTATAAGTGCATAGGTAGATACTTGAAAGCTAGAGATTAGAACTCTATTTTAATTAATACACATAAAACACATTTATTATTCACTTTCCATTCTATTTGAGGTATCCTTTTTGTTCTTCCACTTTGATTTCTTCATGCAGTGAGACTGTTAATTCTTTGTTATATTTCTCAACTGCTTTAGACTTTTTCTTGTGTGTGGCTCCAGAATTTAACAAAGTTTTCTTAGCTTTTTAGGTTCAATGAATTTGTGAAAGTTGAAGTTATGTGCATTTCCAATCTTTTCGTTTGAAAACCAAGGGGAATTGAGGTGGTTAGGGGCTGCAGGGCAGCAGTCAACTATTACAGTTTAAAAAATAATAATAATATAGTGTTAGCTCTGCTAAGGAAAGTAACAAGGGAATACAAAACTAGGTTTGCAGTTGAGTAAAGAAATATCGACTCCACAAAAGTAAATAGAAGACACAAAGTACAGAACATTTCACAGAGCAATATTTAGAGATTATAGAGCAATATTTAGAGATTAGGTCAGCCTGCAAGTCATTTGATACAAGCCAACTAAATTAACTAGAGAAGACTAGTGCTACAGGGAAGAAAGCCAAGATTTTATTCTTAGATGGACAGTTTAGTGATAAACTGTTCTTCTCTTCTTGATCTTTTTGAGGATATCTTCAGAGCATCAGTTCATCATATTGAAAATATATAGATTTATTGAGTCATGCAACATTAGTGAATGTTAATTGGTTATAAGCTCTTAGTAATCTTTTTTTTTTTTTAATTTATTTATTTATGGCTGTGTTAGGTCTTCGTTTCTGTGCGAGGGCTTTCTCTAGTTGCGGCAAGTGGGGGCCACTCTTCATCGCGGTGCGCGGGCCTCTCACTATCGCGGCCTCTCTCGTTGTGGAGCACAGGCTCCAGACGCGCAGGCTCAGTAATTGTGGCTCACGGGCCCAGTTACTCCGCGGCATGTGGGATCCTCCCAGACCAGGGCTCGAACCCGTGTCCCCTGCATTGGCAGGCAGACTCTCAACCACTGCGCCACCAGGGAAGCCCGTTAGACATCTTAAATAAAAGAATAAGCTAGAATCTCCATTCTGTATTTAACATCAAACGTGTACAAAGTGAGAAAACACTCTGGTCAAAAGATGCTTATTTTATAAATTATTAAAACCTATGGAGATTTATAATAAGAGGCTTAATGAGTTATAATTTAATTCAATATATTCCTTATACACAAGCTATTAAAATTACGAATATTACTTATTGAGCATTCATACTAAAATGCAGTTTTAGCAAAATTATAAGGCATAATATGCCTAAATGTTTTTTTAAGAAAAACATGCTTTAAAAATTTTGACTTTTATGAGGCAAATACAGCATTAAGCTAAACTTATCCACTTTATATATAAAACATTTTTCTATTTATAAATGTATTATTTATATTTATATATAAATATTTTAATGGCATA
Organism: Balaenoptera musculus; assembly: GCF_009873245.2. NCBI lineage: Eukaryota > Metazoa > Chordata > Mammalia > Artiodactyla > Balaenopteridae > Balaenoptera > Balaenoptera musculus. The sequence continues at coordinate 54,269,488 of NC_045802.1, forward strand.
TGTATACGCCATTAAAATGTTAGAGAGGAAGAACAATAATAAAGCAGTTTCAATTTGAAAAATGAGACTGGGAAGAGTAGAAAATAGAAAGTGAGGACTGAACCAAAGTGTTTTTCAGTATCTAGGGCAGGCCATTTCTTTCAATGGAGGGAAAGGAATCATTAGGATGGCTTCGTTGTGAGCATTTTACTCTGCTACCTATTGCCTGAAATATAATAAGTATTCAATAAAAACGTATTAATCATTGAGAAGAAGACATGGCTTATAATACAAGCGTGAATCGAGCATAAATCATGAATTGAGCAATTTGGTTTTCCATTATGGGCCTCGGTTTCTTTGCTACTGAAAGAAGAAATTAACTAGTGTTCTTTCCAAGCACTAAAACTTTATGTTTATGTAAGGAGTGAAGTTTTAGACATAAATACATTCTTCTTTAATTGTATTTTAAATTGCTAAGAATTCATTTCTTTTACTATTTTAAATAGAAATAGTCTGTGCTTTCTTAAATACTGACTAGTGGATATCCATTAAACACTTGTGGAAGAATGACTAATGTTGAACATTAATTAGTTGATTTTACTGCCTTTACCCCTGCTCTTGGGTGTTTGTTTTACTCTCAGCTTTAAGGGATGGTCATTTTAAAATAAGTGAGGCTTGAGTGAGCTCTTAGGCCAAGGGGAGTGATGAAAGCAAAGCATGCTCTTTTCAATACAAAAAGAGGTCAATTAATATTCTGAGCACAAGTTTGAGGAATAGCTTTGGAAAAGAGACAATTTCTCTTTTTTAAAGGGGTCTCAAGTGGATTTGACTTCAGAATTCAGGGAGTTAACGTGTAAGTGGGAAGCAGCCATGCTTAAGACCATGTGGAGTGCTGGGGACTGTGAGAAGTGGGAGTGAGTATGACCCTCCTACGTGCTTTCTGATTCACGTTCGGATTCACTTTTGGATAGTGCTGTGCTGGTGAAAGGTACTGGATCTGCATAACTTTCTTGGTATTTTCTATTATTATATAAAATATTACCCAAAGGATTTGTTTGCTCTTATATCACTATTATAAATAAATATGGAATTTATGAATTAATGGGGCCATGGCTAGCCAGAAAATATAACCTGATCTGTGTAATTATTGAGGTATGAGAAGGAGATAATAATTGAAATGGTTTCCTCTGCATGAGTAATGTTTCTTTCTGAAGTGACCATCCTGCATGTTAATTTTAGAACCAAAATTTGTCCTAAAGTGAGAGACAAAAAGACATCTTTTTTTTCTTAATCAGAAGTTGTATTTGTAGGTCCCAGACTTCTCCAGTAAAAGAATGTGCACAGTCGTTGCCTGCACTTGGGATTATTAGTAAGTTTTGGTTTGGGGTATGTTAACTGAATCCCATGAGTCTAATTCAAAAACTTAACGTGTTTGTTACAACAGGCAACAATCTGGTCAGACAAATAAAAGGTAATTCCTCTCTGGGACAGGGTTGTTTGTGTGTGTGTGTGTTTGCATGTGATGAGAGAGAGAGACAAAGACAGACTGAGAGAGACAAAGAGAGAAAGAAAGAGAAAGAAAGAAAGAGAAAGAAAGAAAGAAAGAAAGAAAGAAAGGAAAGAAAGAAAGAAAGAAAAAAGAAAGAAAGAAAGAAAGAAAATAAACTTGCTACATGAAAAACTGAAGAGATCTTATAAATCAGAGACATTGATAAATATTTGGTGACAGAAGAGAACTGGATTATACTAACAGTATAATCTTTTCTTTTTAACATCTTTATTGGAGTATAATTGCTTTACCATGGTGTGTTAGTTAATGCTTTGTAACAAAGTGAATCAGCTATACATATACATATGTCCCCATATCTCCTCCCTCTTGCGTCTCCCTCCCACCCTCCCTATCCCACCCTTCCAGGTGGTCACAAAGCACCAAGCTGATCTCCCTGTGCAATGCGGTTGCTTCCCACTAGCTATCTATTTTACATTTGGTAGTATATATAAGTCCATGCCACTCTCTCACTTCATCCCAGCTTACCCTTCCCTGTCCCCGTGTCCTCAAGTCCATCCTTTACGTCTGCGTCTTTATACCTGTCCTGCCCCTAGGTTCTTCAGAACCATTTTTTTTTTTTTTAGATTCCATATATACGTGTTAGCATACAGTATTTGTTTTTCTCTTTCTGACTTACTTCACTCTGTATGACAGTCTCTAGGTCCATCTACCCACTACAAATAACTCAATTTCGTTTCTCTTTATGGCTGAGTAATATTCCATTGTATATATGTGCCACATCTTCTTTATCCATTCATCTGTTGATGGACACTTAGGTTGCTTCCATGTCCTGGCTATTGTAAAAAGAGCTGCAATGAACATTGTGGTACATGACTCTTTTTGAATTATGGTTTTCTCAGGGTATATGCCCAGTAGTGGGATTGCTGGGTCGTATGGTAGTTCTATTTTTAGTTTTTTAAGGAACCTCCATACTGTTCTCCATAGTGGCTGTATCAATTTGCATTCCCACCAACAGTGAAAGAGGGTTCCCTTCTCTCCATACCATCTCCAGCATTTATTGTTTGTAGATTTTTTGATGATGGCCATTCTGACTGGTGTGAAGTGATAGCTCATTGTAGTTTTGATTTGCATTTCTCTGATTAGCGATGTTGAGCATTCTTTCACGTGTTTGTTGGCAATCTGTATATCTTCTTTGGAGAAATGTCTATTTAGGTCTTCTGCCCATTTTTCGATTGGGTTGTTGGTTTTTTTGATATTGAGCTGCATGAGCTGCTTGTACATTTTGGAGATTAATCCTTTCTCAGGTGCTTCATTTGCAAATATTTTCTCCCATTCTGAGGGTTGTCTTTTCGTCTTGTTTATGGTTTCCTTTGCTGTGCAAAAGCTTTTAAGTTTCATTAGGTCCCATTTGTTTATTTTTGTTTTTATTTCCATTTCTCTAGGAGGTGGGTCAAAAAGGATCTTGCTGTGATTTATGTCATAGACTGTTCTGCCTATGTTTTCCTGGAAGAGTTTTATACTGTCTGGCCTTACATTTAGGTCTTTAATCCATTTTGAGTTTATTTTTGTGTATGGTGTTAGGGAGTGTTCTAATTTCATTCTTTTACATATAGCTGTCCAGTTTTCCCAGCACCACTTATTGAAGATGCTGTCTTTTCTTCATTGTATATTCTTGCCTCCTTTATCAAAGATAAGGTGACCATATGTGCATGGGTTTATCTCTGGGCTTTCTATCCTGTTCCATTGATCTGTATTTCTGTTTTTGTGCCAGAACCATACTCTAACAGTATAATCTTTCTTGACCTTTGAGTTCACTCTTGTGTTTTCACCTGATATGTCAACAGGAAATTATTGTAGAAGTGACAAAAATAGTTAAATTGTTTTGGAGCATTGAAACAAGCATAGGCAATTACAGACAGTCTTTTCAAGTTGACTAGATAAAACTAATGGAGAAAACTACTGTCCATTTATCAATATATTTAATCCTTCAGTGTCTCCATTTTCTAGTAAATACTTGTTATACTTAATTGTAGAATGTATCTAGAAAATGCTCCTGATATTTAAAGAATTTAATGACATCTAGGCAGTCATTTAGTTCATTTATTGTGTGCTCGAAATAACAATGGAACAAAATTTACTTTTATACTATGATAAATCCAGAGACAATACAGGACTGGATTGGAAAACCAGAGCATAAGAAAACATCAGGAGGCTCTCATGATCGTTCAAATGAGGGGTTTTAGGTGAAACACAAAGATGGGAAGGGCAGAACCATATTAGACTATCGTGCCCCATTCCAATATCCACAAAACATGTGAGTGGAAAGACTTCCAGGAGGAAAGGAGGGAGTTAGTTAGACAAATGTATAGGCTCAAAAATGCTGCTTACATAGAAAGGTTAGAGGAATTACAGATTGTTTAATCTAAAACATGACCCATTCAGACTCAAAATGTTTCCCTGAGTGTTGAGGTTGCAAGCATTATTTTGCTTTTCTTTCATTATTATTATTTTCTGCTTTACTGAGGTGAAAGCGAAAAAAATACAAGTGATATTTCGAAAGCATACTTGACTATGAGCGTTGGGTCATGCAAAACCATTTTTAAAAGAATGCTGTAAAAATTGCGTTTTAGGGATTTTTGGAGAGTAAGATAGACTTTCAAACATGTATCACCCCTCAGCCCTGCCATACAGGGCATTTCATGGAGTCCTGGCTCCAAGTGCTTGGTCATATTTGATGATTGACAGAATATTTTAAAATGGTGTTATTCAGTACGTTCAGGAAACTTAATGGATTACAACTCTAGAAAAAACTTATTTTTAACCAGAATTTGCTACAAACAAAGTTTTGAAATGAGTGGCTTTTTACTGAGCTTGAGGAAACAGATGTGCTTACTTTCACATGTCATCCAAGAGAAACATATACTACTTAAACTGCTATATTTTATTCTTTATTTTTCATCACTAGAAAATTCAAGGGGTAAGGTATGTGGACGGGACATTTGAAACAATATCCCAGCTACTAGGTAGTGATCAAAATTACATAGAAAATAATAGGTTGAATTTGCTGAATGAATGCATGAATGAATCATATGTGGCATTACTGTGGGGAACTGAAAGGCCTTATAACCCATGACTTGTGAGGGGTAAGGTGAAGGAAAAGTTTTCCAAGGTTTCAAGTCTGGGCAGTTGAGATGACACTCGTGTCATTAACAGAAGGAAAAAAAAAAAAAAAAAGGGTAAAAATAGAACACAGAATAAATAGAAAAAAAAATGTGAAGGAAAATAAGCTCAGAATCAGCTATATTGTGGCCAAGACAGCAAAGTAGAAAAATGAAATTTCCCACTACTCTGTGGGAAAATCTAGAGGAAGCTCACAGCTAGTGAGTGATACAGAGTTTGGAGTTATTTTCCTAGATTAAGTACTGCATTCCTAAAAGTAGATGAGCTTGAAGGGCAGAGAATATAAAGACAGTGGGTTGAAAATACCTCCATATATAGAGAGAGAGTGAGATGAAGGAGGTAGGAGTGGGAAGGAGTTAAAAAAAAATAAAACAACAAAATAACAGTGTGATACAAGCCATGAAAAGAGAGAATTTCACCAGGACAAAGTAGTCAACTCCATCAGACGAATCAGACTCATTTAAGGTTTGAAAGTGTCATCTGTAACCTTCTCTCACCCCCAGTCTGAACCAGAAGCAGACTAATCTAATTGAACTGATCTCTTGGGTTCAGATTTAATTTAGTAGCTCTGTCAAACTATTTTACTTTGGGGAAATTTAACTGATTAAGTGTTCATTCTATACTGTACCTAATCATTTTTACATGCTTACAAATTTCAAATTCCCCATTCAACTACCTTGAAACTCATGGCTTCCTTAGTAGAGCTTAGTAACACACAACCACCAAAATCTTGCAGATGCACAAAAATAAATGCCAGATATGCTCATAAGTATATTTTCTAAATGTGCATTTTACTGAAATTTGACACCAAGTTTAATGTATCAGTGCAGCAAACCCTTAAGAAACACATGATATTGTTTGTCTCTCCACTACTAGAAGAAAGATTGGTTTGTTTTCAAACAAATCCAACATTTCCCCCTCCAACATCAACCAGTGTTTCCGACTGATGGTTTTTCCCCTTCGCCTTTTGTGTGATTTACTGTCAATCTTTCCTGTCATCATACAGCTGCTACTCTTTGATTACTCTGCAACCAGCTTCCTCCCTTCTGTCTTGTTAGCTTGTTGCTTTCCCTCTGCACTGCCTCTCAACTTTTTCACCTCTCATTATCCTTTTGCTGTCAGTCTTGTTCAGCTCAGCTTCTCTCTTCATTCTCAATTCCCATAACTGTAATCCTCTTCTATTTTTGGTCTGCTAGTTTGGATCCTTTTTCTCCCTTTGTTTTTGGCTTACTGTTGCTGTTGTACTTTATGTTATCTATAGTGCATATTTTTTAATCATGCTACTTTTAAATATTGCATCAGGTCTGAAGTTTTACACCACAGAATATTATATTAGTGTTTTCCCTTATTCCATTTTACTACTGAACTTATTCTCCTTATATCATATCACCTAACTCTTCCTAGCATTTTACGGTTGTAAGTCCTCACTCTTTGTGTGGTGCCAATGAATCAATATCTTTTATTGTACTAAAGCAATTTACAGTGGTCACCAGTGAATTGCTCTTTTTGGCTACTCCAGGGAAAGACTATCTATTCTTTTTATTTTTATTGTTTCTTGTTTCCACTAAAGAAAAATCACTCCGAGTAGAAAGTAATACAAAAAAATAAAGCCCAGATTTATTACAAGTCAGTAGTAGTGATTTTTCTATTTTTTAATTTGTTTTGATATCATTTGGTTGGAAGGAACAAAAATTCAGAAAAAAATAGTTCTAATCTCTAATTTTTATTACACACTGTGCAACTGAGACTGTCACCATGACATTAAAGCATGAAAAAGATTAAGTTCAATTACCTATTTGATGACATCTTGCTAAATGTCAACAGAGTGTCATGATTAAATGCAATTTTTATTACAGAGTTGAGGCAAATCTCTGTGTCAGTGAACATAACTAAAAACACGTATTTCTTATACATTTTAATACTAGATTATAGCCTGTCTCAAACTATATTAAATTATTACTTAAGAAGGGTTATTTAATTAAGACAACTTAAGTTAGGTGTGTTTTCCATTTCCACCACATCACCATCCATCAGTTTCCTAATCTGTAAATAAAAGGCTGAACAAGAAGTTTTCTATGGTAATTTTCTTCTAAATTAACATTTCTAATTTTGCCTAACAGTTCCAGTTTTGTTCACCAAAATAACAAAGAGATAAATGAAAAATTTATCTTCTAAACTTTCCTATATCAGAAGACTTTGTAACCCTAGAAACTAAATTTCAGTTAATTCTATAGAAAGCTCATCAAAAAAAAAAATTCTATAAAAAGTACTTAATCTGGAAGGTCAATAGCTAAATTTATTGAAACTTAATTTTTCTTTTTTTTGTTTCTGTTTTTGTTTTTCAAGGAGTATTTAATAACAAGGTAGATAACATATGCTTACCTAACATGTATTTTTATATCACTGAAGCTAAAGCAAAATGTCCTGTTTATTGGGTAAGTATGGCCTCTGTATATGTGTACACTGAAGTGCAATTTAAAAAATACTGTAATTATAATTTCAGAACTTCAGAATCTGAATAAGTGCCAGTGTTATCTCCTTTTTTTATATGGGAAAAGAAAAGAAAATCCTTTGAAAATCATCTGAAGCTTGGATAAAAATTCCATAGCTATATTCTTAGATCACTCTGTGGAGTCTTCATGATACAAGGGAAACTTCAATTCAACCTTTTAGAGACTTCATTCCAGCTCTCATGATCTCATCAACTAGTAGAATGTTGGAGGCAATCACAGTGCAGGAATGAAAAAGCTGTTTCTTCACACAATAATTATCCCACGTATGCATCTTCTACTCTCTTTTTTATATCAGGATGCCGTGCCCCATGGTCCAAAACAAGACCTCTGATTAAGCTGGTATCGGTTTCAGATTTATGTTTCATCTCCATGATCTCAACCATGAAGAGGTCAATAGGTTCATCTTGATTTTTAATGGCCAAAATGGAGTCCACTACAGCCTCTGTTAAGACATCAGCAAGTTCAGCATGAACTTTAGTATGTAGAGATGTTCTGGCCACATCTATAAGTGTTTCCTGGTCCATCTCTTTGCTTACTTTGACTTGTTCCAAAAACTGAAGTGTCTTTTCCTCTGCAGCTTCAAATCCTTCTGTAATCATTCTGGGCTAAAGACCTTCAGAAATGTAGAGATCTGCCTGCTTCTGGAGCTCCCCAATGATTAGGACATTGGAAGTGGTACCACTGACAGTTTTGTCATTCTGAGCTGTTGCTACTTTGGCTATTAAGGAGGCTGTTGGGTGTTGAATTTGCATTTTATGAAGCTGCACATTTCCATCTTTAGTGAGCTCGATGTCTCCAATATCAGAAACAAGCATCTTCATGGTGCCCTTAGGCCTCAAGTGGGTCCTCAGCACGTCCTGCGCCCCCAGACTGCACTGATGTTGATCACCAATGCCACTTGGGCTCAGGCCACCTCAGCCTTGGGGCTCAGGGTCTTCATAGCTATCATAGCTGACCCAGCAGAGGAACATAAGGGGACCTGGTGTTTGGAAAGCCCTGAGCCGGCTCAGCGTGGCCTGCAACTTAATTTTTCTTTACTTCAATATCAGAATACTTTATACAAAGTAGCAATGAGTTTCTAATTGCCAAATTCAACTAACCTTTGCTGAACTGACTGTACTTGATCCCTTTGTTGAGGTTGCTTCACAATACACCTTCTAGAATATTCCTCTATTCTTGATATCTTTATGCTCTGGTTCTCCTCTCTATGATGGTTCCTTCTCAATATGACCATCTGTCTCTGCTAGCTTTTTATCTGTGCAGACACATGCTGCTTCTGCATTAGCTATTCTTAATATTGTATCTGCACCCTATATTTCTCACCTTGCTTTCAAGATACTCACATATATCTGATGGCAGGTCATATCTGTATTTTTTACAAGATACTAAAAGTTGAACCTGACCTTACTGGATATCATATTCCCCCCTCACCTTATATTTGTTCCACATCTTAACTCTACCTTCATCAATAGTACTATCATCCATCCAGTCACTAACTCAAATCTGACTGTTCCCCTATTCCTCAGTCCCCACAACTGCTCACTTTAACCATACCTCAGCATCACTCAAACCACAATTCCTGTCTCAGTGGTTACCTTTGTGCACTAAAGTCTGATGCATTCAGTGTGATCCTTCTACAAATCAATATGATCATGCCCTTCTACTAACCCCCTGAGTTTCTTCCCAGGCCTTGACAATAAAGAACAAATACCTCTGGATGATAAACAAGACTTTACATGATCTGAGTTTCACTAACTCTCCAGGTTTCTACTACTGATTCCATTTTCTGTCCCACTCTTTTGACAAAATCCAAATAATTTCTGTTCTTTCTTGGCCTTTAGTCTTTGTTCATACTTTTCAATCCATCTTCAGTATTGATTAAAAAAAAATCTAATAAAATTCTATATATTCTCCTTATCCTCTTGTAAATGCTAAGAGAGTCGATTTACCTCCTTATTTTTGGTATGTTGTACTGATCTCTAGAAAAGAGTATTCAGATGAAATGTGTGTTTTTAAACAACCAATAGGGGCAAAGATCTGTATTAAATGTACCTTGACTTTTCTCCTTATGCTGTTTTCTTCTACAAGACATACATAGTTCTTCCCAATTCTTCACATTTATGGAGAGAGCCCTTTTGTTATATTTGTAAACTTTAGAAAATTATAATGTGAATCTTTACCTTTCCCTGGGTTATATGTAGAAATTGTATAATTTTGATTTCATGTTTTTTATTAATATTAGCCATTGTTGAGCATATTCATCATCATTTTAAGCCAAAATTTGCTAATACCCATTCCATGAAACAATGATTCAAAAGTATTTTCCGTACTCAAATAAGTTTTTAAAATGCTGTGTTAAAGTCAATAGATGGGGCTTCCCTGGTGGCGCAGTGGTTGAGAATCTGCCTGCCAATGCAGGGGACACGGGCTCGAGCCCTGGTCTGGGAAGATCCCACATGCCGCGAAGCAACTAGGCCCGTGAGCCACAACTACTGAGCCTGCGCGTCTGGAGCCTGTGCTCCGCAACAAGAGAGGCCGCAATAGTGAGAGGCCCGCGCACTGCGATGAAGAGTGGCCCCCACTTGCTGCAACTAGAGAAAGCCCTCGCACAGTAAACGAAGACCCAACACAGCCAAAAATAAATAAATTAATTAATTAATAGAATGTTTTTTTAAAAAAAAGTCAATAGATGTTTCTGGTGTAGGAAATCTTAGAACCACTGTTTTATTTATGTTCACTTTGAATATTCAGGAGGGAGATATATAATAATACAGTGTTTCACAAACATATTTCACCGAAGAGTATTTTTTTAAATGACAACTAATTACCTTCTATCAAATGAAGTTCTAGCAGCTATTATCATGTATCAAATCAACACCAGTTTTGAAAATGCTGATCTGATTTTCAACCTTCTTTCTAAACTGTCAGAAGATATTCCCTAAACCAATTTAATTAGCAAGTGCTATATGTTATAAGAAACTGAACTTCCACAAGAAGATAAGATCATTAGGAAATGTCAAAATCTATCATCTTTATGTTGTGGAAATGGCTAGATGATTAATCTTCCTGTCATTCTTGATAACCCACTATTTATTAAGGATTATGGGTTTTATAGGGAGGGAAAGATCTAAACAATGGGGCCACCTGGTTAATAAGATGAAAGTTTTAATTTATATAAGTCTTTGTCTGCTTTGCTATTTCTAGGTTGGATTCTTTTAGTGTTGGCAATATCTGGTAGTGATAAGGTGCCTAATGGGAGATTCTGTTCTTTAACAAGTGATGGACATGATGTCTGTCAGAATCTAGGTGACAAAATATGGTAGTATACAACGGAGGTGATAACACCTAACAAAAATGCAAAGGGAATGCTCCAGTTTAGCACAGAGGATATCCTTGAGCATATGTGACACTTTGGGGACTCTAAGAATAACATAGAATATAAGAAGATAGAAAAGTTCCTAGATGAAAAAGAAGGAACAAAAGTGAATGGACTCAGCCATAAAAAAGAATGAAATAGTGCCGTTTGCAGCAACATGGATGGATCTAGAGATTATTATATTAAGTGAAGTAGGTCAGAAAGAGAAAGACAAATACCATATAATATTACTTATATATGGAATCTAAAATATGACACAAATGAACTTGTCTATGAAACAAAAACAGACTCACAGACATAGAGAACAGACTTCTGGTTCCCAAGAGGGATGGGGGTGGGGGAGGGAAGGATTGGGAGTTTGGGACTAGCAGATGCAAACTATTATATATAGGATGGATAAACAACAAGATCCTACTGTATAGCACAAGGAATTATCTTCAGTATCCTCTTATAAAACATAATGGAAAAGAATATGAAAAAGAAGGGACTTCCCTGGTGGTGCAGTGGTTAAGAATCCGCCTGCCAATGCAGGGGACACGGGTTCAAGCCCTGGTCCGGGAAGATCCCACATGCTGCAGAGCAACTAAGCCCGGGCACCACAACTACTGAGCCCGTGCTATAGAGCCCGAGAGCCACAACTACTGAGCCCACGTGCCACAACTACTGAAGCCTGCGCGCCTAGAGCCCGTGCTCCGCAACAAGACAAGCCACTGCAATAAGCCCATGCCCGCACATCGCAATAAGCCCCGCTCGCTACAACTAGAGAAAGCCCGCATGCAGCAACGAAGACCCAATGCAGCCAAAAATAAATAAATAAAATAAATAAATTTTTAAAAAATTTAAAATGAATATGAAAAAGAATGTATATGTATGTATAACTGAATCACCTGCTGTACAGCAGAAATTAACACATTATAAATCAATTATGCGTCAATAAATTAAAGAAAAAAAGTGAATGGACTCTGGGTTACTACCATTTGATGCATGGTGCCTTAGACCCTGAGATGTGCCATCCACTATTTTCAGTAGTAGCAATACAGCAATGCTTAAAACATGGTCCCTGGCCTTAATGGCTCTGCGTTTGGAGCCAATTTGTACTAATAAATTTGAGACCAGTAGTTACATGGATTAATAGGTAATTTTGAGGAAAGTGTCAATCAAGTATAACGTGTCATCTAAAACCTTTCAGAGCACTATTTTCAAGCTAGACACCTTAGAGCAAAAACCTTAAAATCAACTGAAGAAAAGAATAAAAGAAATTGGTCTTACCATAGAAAAAGGAATTAGTCTTCTGGATAACTTCTTCAAATATGACATCTTCTGCTACAATCTTTCACTGGGAGATTTAGTTACCTGATGGGAAGTATCTTTTTTCTTCCTATATGGTTGTCATTTTGTCCTCAGTTGTAACTAAGGGCCCTAGTCCTACTATTCTACTGAATGTTTTAACCCTCATTATTGACCCCAAGGCCTGGATTCTCAGCCATCTTAGGCTTAGCTCCCTTCTCTTAAAAAATTGCATTTTCAGTCAACACAGAGAAGATAAATGCTGTGAAGTAACTGTAAATATTGGGCTGGCCAAAAGGTTCATTCGGTTTTTTCCGTAAGATGGCTCTAGTAGCACTTAGTTGTCTTTAACTTCATTCGAAACAATTTTGTTAGATTGTATTGTGAAAGCTGTCGTATCAGGGTGCATTAAAAAAAAAAAACCATTAAAATTGGTGAATTTTTGTGTAGCCATTTTAATATTGAAGAAGGAAGAAAAAAACAACATTTTCAGCTTATTATGCTTTATTATTTCAAGAAAGGTAAAAACACAACTGAAACACACAAAAAAAGATTTGTGCTGTGTATGGAGAAGGTTCTGTGACTGATCAAATGTGTCAAAAGTGGTTTGCAAAGTTTCGTGCTGGAGATTTCTCGCTGGACAATGCTCCATGGTCAGGTAGACAAGTTGAAGTTGATAGCGATCAAACTGAGACATTAGTTGAGAACAATCAATGTTATACCACGCGGGAGATAGCCGACATACTCAAAATATCCAAACCAAGCGTTGAAAATCATTTTCACACGCTTCATTATGTTAATCGCTTTGATGTTTGGGTTCCACGTAAGTTAAGCGAAAGAAAACCTTCTTGACCATATTTCCACCTGCGATTTTCTAGTGAAACATAATGAAACTGTTCCATTTTTAAAACAAATTGTGATGGGGGATGAAAAGTGGATACTGTACAATCATGTGGAATGAAAGCGATCATGGGGCAAGCAAAATGAACCACCACCAACCACACAAAGACCAGTCTTCATCCAAAGAAGGTGATGTTGTGTATATGGTGGGATTGGAAAGGAGTCCTCTATTATGAGCTCCTTCTGGAAAACCAAACGATTAATTCCAACAAGTACTGCTCCCAATTAGACCAATTGAAAGCAGCACTCGGCAAAAAGCATCCAGAATTAGTCAACAGAAAATGCATAATCTTCCATGAGGATAATGCAAAACTGCATGTTTCTTTGATGACCAGGCAAAAACTGTTACAGCTTGGCTGGGAAGTTCTGATTCATCCGCCGTATTCACCAGACATTGCACCTTCAGATTTCCATTTATTTCAGTCTTTACAAAATTCTCTTAATGGAAAAAAATTTCAATTCCCTGGAAGACTGTAAGAGGTACCTGGAACAGTTCTTTGCTCAAAAAGATAAAAATTTTAGGAAGATGGAATTATGAAGTTGTCTGAAAAATGGCAGAAGGTAGTGGAACAAAAGGGTAAATACGTTGTTCAACAAAGTTCTTGGTGAAAATGAAAAATGTGTCTTTTATTTTTACTTAAAGACCGAAGGAACCTTTTGGCCAACACAATAAATGGTCTTAATATAATGGTGAAAAAATATATACTGTATATATTTTAGATTTAATTACCTAGATATTGTGTCCTCTTTGAAAAAATTGTCTTATTTCTACTCTAGTTCCCACAAAGGTAGTATTTCTCTCAGAATAGTGTTCTTTCACACCAATACTTTAGATTACTTATCACTGGGTTTCATACCCATTCTATTTTCTCTGGAATAATTTCTCTGGATTGAAGGAAGAAGACTTACTTCAAAACTTTTGAAGTACTACAAAAGTAGACATTTAATTTTTCTAACATATAAAATTAAGTAGATTTTGATAGGAGGGTTTTTTGGTGTTGTTTTGTTTGGCTTTTACCCAAAATTAATATTATACTTAATAACTTTAAAAATGCATGCCTTTGTTAATAAAATTGTATAAAAGTAAATTAAGATGCTCATGAAACCTGTTAAAAGGAATTATATGTTTTAGATAAATATCAAAAAAGATTCTTGATCCATACTGGTTAAGGCACAAAGGAAATAAAATTGACAGAAGCTGTACATATGATATTGTAACTCTGACAGTTTATAAGAATTCATGAACTTCAACTTACAACTGTTTCAAACCTTCAAGAATTTTTTTTTTAAGAAACTGTCAGTACACACATTCATATACTTTGAAAAAAGCAGACTCAGTTATATGGATAGATACCCACATAGGAAATAAAAATCTTGAAAAATACATTTATGTTGTTCCATGTATTTAATATTTGACAATTGTTTTTGAGTAGTAACCACTATTACCTAAATATACCCTATTTTTATTTTAACACTCCAGAGATTTCAATGAAAAATGTATGTATGGAACTGCACAGGGGGATAAATTTCCTGAAATACCCAATACTACTGTTATTGGCAATCATATTAATACTTGAGATCCATGACATGAACTCTAAAATAAAATTTTCTATTAAGGCTTAAGAATGGATACATATGTAATCACCTTCCTTAATAATATGCTACAACATTATAATGTATTTTAATTTGAAAAGCATTTTATTTTGTACTTATTAGCCCTACAACCATAGCTCAAAAGAAGATTTGTTCTTGTAAACAGGTCAAGGTATGCACTAATTCTTCAGTACAATTTTATTTAAATGATATACTGTCATATTTAAATAAATAATATTGTCTCTGGTTTCTAGCTAGAAGCATGGCTTGAGTTTTAATGAAAGTGAGGAAAGCACTATTGTAATAGAAAAAGGATTTAAATATATTTTTTTCTTTAATTCTTGCATTTTTCATTCTTTTGAGTTTGTATTCTTGGCCCTACATGATACATTTACAACACTGTAGCTATTAATATAATATTCATATTACACAGGGAATAAGGCAAGAAAAAAACGTGAAATGGTGAGTGTGTTTAAGAGCCTCATAGGGACATTTATATCCATCTTCTTAGAACTGAAAGTTTATTTTATTTTTTTGTGGCCTCTAGTTTCATCGCAATTCACTCTGTGAAGACTCTGCTCTAGCTGGGCCAGTCACCTGATAATCTCATACAAAAGTAAGTCAATCATACATTTTGCACAGAATGCATTGTCACAGGCCTCATTATAAACAGTGATGCAGTGGTTTGATTTCATTTAAATAATGTGCAACTTCCTTTGTAGAACTGGATTTATTTTTTCAGTCCTTGTATCAGATGCAACAAAGAAGCCACTTAATATGAAAAATTTGATATTCCTACAGATTTGTGCTTATATGAGAGTAGCACAAGGCAAAAAAGCCTCAGGGTCTCAAGTTCCAGAGAGAATGTAGTAAAAGGAAGATGATGATGGTTAAATGTACCTCCTCGCATTTACTCAGATGTTTTAGATACCATTTGACACTTGAATTTTTTTTCTTTTTTCTTAATCTCAAGATTTGACTCTAAGAGACAATTCATTTTTTTTGCTCTTCATCTTTTGATCTTATATTTGCTTCTTTCCACTGTCAGAACCCTTGTATGATCCTGATGATATCATCCTTCTTATATTGCTAGACATTTTTTGGTGATTTTTCTAGTCCCCAATATCTCCTCCTTCTAAACAATAATTAACAGAAAATGATCCTTATTAAAACACTATTTTAGTTAAATAATATTCAATTCATATTGAGCACAAATAATCCTCTAAAAAACATTTAAAAATGAAATAAAATTCCTTATCTTCCTTAAATATTTATAACATTCCTTGGCTACCCCATGTCTTCAATAAGTACTGAGCAGTCAAAAAATGGGAGATAAGAAACAGATCTGCAACAGTACCATGCAGTAACATTATTAACAATAATACATATTTTAGAAAGGAAAAACAAAAAATATGTTAGAAAACAAAACTATGAAAACACCAAGCTTGGTATTTTTGAAATTTGTGTGTTCAGTCTATATTAAAACGTCCAAGTTTTACATTCAATATTCTATTTCTTAAGTCTCTTTTAAACTACAAAGGTCCTTCTCTGGCTCTTAAAAAATTTCATTGGCTTGAAGAAACAGAGGTAGATGTCCTTGACTAAGGTCTTAACCTTCCCCTCAGCTTGACTAAACTTCAGACAGGTTTCTCCCTGACTATAGTCCTCTGACCTGTTTTTCCTTATAGCATTTATTTTAGAAAACCTGCAATTGCAAATTCTTTCTCTGACAATTTGAGATATAAATCTCCCATTTTCTCGCCAGTTTTACAACACAGTAACATTTTTCTAAGGACCTGGGAGCCATTCCTTTGAAATGCAATTATCTAGGAAGATAGTGACCCGATCTCCACGTCTCAATGGGAAGGTAGGAGCAAATTAAGCACCAATTAGGAAACACCTATGGCTTAATCACAATGAATAACCTCCCCGATAACATTCTTCAGTACTTTTACACAAGCTCACCTTAGTGCTGAAAATCCTAATGCCTTTTATTTCAGCAGAGTTCAGTTCAAGCTCTCCCTCCCCTACTGCAACAGTCTTGAATAAAGTCTTCCTTCTCTGTTTAACTTGTACAGTTCAAATTTTCTCTAAATTTAGGTTGCTGTACTTTCCTCTGGAATCATCTGTTTGATTCTCTGTCATACAGTTTATACTTATTCTCTGTTTTTATGCACTGAATATTATGTCACCTCAAAATTCATATATTGAAACCCTAACCCCTATTGTGATGGTATTTGGAGGTGGGGCCTTGGGAGGTAATTAGTTTTACATGAGGTCATGAGGGTGGAGCCCACGTGATTGGATTATTGTCCTTATAAGAAGAGGAACAGAAAAGTGTTCTCTTCCTCACTTCCAAGAGAAGACAGAGCAAGAAGGCAGCGGTTTGAAAGCCAAGATGAAGGCCCTCACCAGAACCTGATTATGCTGGCACCCTGATCACAGATAGAGAAATAAGTTTGGTATTTAAGTCACCCAGTCATTGGTACAGTTGTCCCTCAGTATTTGTGGGGGATTTGTTCCAGGAACTGCCATGGGTACCAAAATGAGAGGATGCTCAAGTCCCATAGTCTGCCATCCATCCATATCTGAAGGTTCTGCATCCACATATTCAATCAACTTCATATCCTGAACATAGTACACGATCTGCAGTTGGTTGAATCTCAGGATCTGGAACCCACAGGTACAGGGGACTGACTGTATTTCATTGTAGCAGCCCGAACTAAGACACCTGTGTTTCCTTACACTAGAAGATAGCCATAAATTCTTGATAAACTTTAGATATTATTTATTAGTAAGACTATTTCAAAGATGATTCTATTTCATCAATATAGGGGGAATGTGTTATGGACTGAATTTTGTCCCCTCTGCCAAATTCCCATGTTGAAACCCTAATCCCCAATGTTACTGTATTTTGAGACAGAATCTTTCAAAGGGTAAATAAAGATAAAGGAGGTCATAAGGGTGAGGCCATAATGCAATAGGACTGGTGTCCTTATAAGAGAAAGAGACATCAGGAGTGCACACAAACAGAGAAAAGGCCATGTGAGAACACAGGAAGAAGGCAGCTGTCTACAAGGGGGCAGACACCAGAAGCAAGAAGAACTACAATTCTGCAGCCTGTGGAACCACAAATACAGAAAGTTAGACAAAATGAGATGGCACAGGAATATGTTCCAGATGAATGAACAAGATAAAACCCCAGAAGAACAACTAAGTGAAGTAGAGACAGGAAACCTACTTGAAAAAGAATTCAGAGTAATGATAGTAAAGATGATCCAAGAGCTCGGAAAAAGAATAGAGGCACAGACCAAAAAGATACAAGAAATGTTTAACAAAGAGCTGGAAGATATAAAGAACAAACAGAGTTGAACAATGCAATAAGTTACCCAACCTGTGCTAGTTTGTTATGACAGCCCCAGCTAACTAATGACACATAAGTTATCTACACTTAGTGATGGTAAAATTAATACATTTAAATAGTAACAGCTGAAACTTCTATTCCTAAGGAAAAAATTCATTGACTGCAGTCTCTCCTAGATTAGAATCACTTGGAGAACTTTTAAACCATCTGTAGGTCAGGTGGTACACAGGACCGATTAAATCAAATGCTAGGGTTAGCATCCAGATGTAAGTAATTTTCTTCAACTTAATTTATTTAAAAATCACATACCAAAATATATATAGATTTTAAAGTGCATTGTTTGATGCATTTAACCAGGAACCTAGTTAAGGTATAGAACATCACCCAAGGGAGTTGCACACTGCTCCGGTACAGGATGGGTCCTAGTGATTTGGACATCTAAAAGTTTTGTGTAAATATAGCACCTTGAATGTCCTAAGAGTGTTACAAAGAGCCAAAGTGTCATAATATAAAACTATAATAGTACAATACTATCTCTAGAGACTGGACAGGTTAGAATCCCTCTCTATACTAGCATACCAATTTGCAATAGACATGTTATTTTCAGTACTTTGTTAACCTTTCTCCCTTCCTTCTTCCCTCCTTTCCCTTCTTCATTCCCTTTCCTAACCCTCCTAACTTCCTTCTTTTCTTTATTTTTTCTGATCTCCCTCAGTCAGATTACCAGATATTTCATTTTATTGCTTTTTGCCTATGTTTATATTCCTGCTTTTTCCCCTGTCAACTTACTGATTTTAATCTTCATTTTAGCTGTAAAACAAACTAAAAAGGAATTGGATACTTTCAACAGCCTGAGAGTCTATCCTATGAGTAAATTCATGATGTTTAGTGTTTGACATTATGATATAGCTTTTGCTTGCCTAAATACAGTGTTCCATGGGGGGAAAATCCTTTTTTTTTCTGAGTTTTGTATAGTTGCAGAATTACTGTACATCATTGTCATGGATTTTAGAAGCTCGTTACTCTGATCAACTGCTACATTTCTCTCTGCCACCAAGAACTCCACATCTGTTAGCAGCAAACTCTGCTCTACCAACCTCTGAGTGTTCTCTCTACTTTCTGGCCTTTACTAACAGCTGTTCCTGAGGACACTGCCTGCCTTTAGTATTACCAAGAAGAAGGTGTTTTCACTGTACGTAGTCTCTGGGCCAGAAGGAGGAGGCTTGGTGGCGTGGACTAGGTGTTCTGTTGCTCAGGTATGCCTCCAAACCCCCTCTTTGCTCAGCTACGATGTGTAGATCTCTTAGCCTCCACTTCAGTGGCATCTCGTGCTCTTCACTGAAACTCATGGATCACATACACTAACTCCTTTAGTCACACCTTTGTTATCACAGGTAACTTTACTATTTATGAATATCTCAGACTACCACCTCCCATCCTTCCCATTCACTACAGAAGAAGTCATCTACCATCATCTAAGTATCCATTGCACTGACCTCTAAATTTTCTCTCCTTCCCAGATTCGATTCCGTGATTTGTTTATAATAGCAAACTTTTGCAAACCTTCTCAATTGACTAGCCCCTTTCTTTTACCTTCACATAACTGGTGAACCCCAGTCACAGCCGAAGTCAACTATCTTCTAAAAAAGTCATGCAATCAGTTTCACTGGTTTAGTTTTAAATGAATGATAACATAGCTCAATTGACTATTCAACACTGCCTGCTGATCTTACACTATGCCCTTAGGAAGCTCACTTTCTTATTATATATAAACACTATTTTATCCATTCTTTATCTTTATCACAACTCTACCCCAACACTCAGCTGATGGCTTTGAATCTTACTTAGTTGAGAAAGTAAGAACTCCTAGTATTTAGGCTGGGATCATAGGAACAAATTAGGATTGTCCCAATCAAAGCTGGATACACTTGACTTTTCTGTGGGTTTCTTTAAAAGATATTTAACGTGGGAGGGTTTTTTTTTCGTATAGTGGGATTACACTAAAAATAAAGTTGTTTTATAAAAATTGTTTCTAATACATAATATTCTATATTAGTGAGACTGGATCTCATCAATGGCTTGAGATGGTCAGGTGATGTGATCATATGCAATAGAAAATGAAAAGAGCCTTAGCTTGGGAGCTAAGAGCTGTGCTACATATTTGGCTCTATTGGTAACTTGCTATGTAAATTTGTGTACCTTTTATAATTTCTACAACACTTGGTCTCATAATTGAAAAATGAGCACATTTGTTTAAATGATCATTAAGGTTTCATCAAAGTCTGACATTCTATGACTCTCTTTATATATACAAATCTTACTGAGCTCAAAGCAAAAGGAAAACACGAGTACTAGCTAATAAAACAATTATGGTTTTAGAAAACTTTATTCATTTTGTGTTAAATTTTAAAATCCATAAATTAACATATAAAAAGGGCATTATTATGTTAAAAGATAGTGAGAAATTTGTCATTCTGTACAGTATAAGATATAAATTTAATTTCAATAAAATTATTTCATTGTATTCTTAATTATGGTACTCGTAATTAACTTTTACAATACCCTGAGGTAGTGTTGCTCATAATCCGAGAGTGCTAGAACTTTTCTTAAAAATTTCATGGATGTTTTATATGAGAAAAAAGTACCCTTGGAGTATCATATAAATTTATAACCATGGCTCAATACCCAAACGCTGTAAATCCACACATTTTGTTTGGAGTTCTTGAGCTTTGTAAATCAAATCTAATCCCCAATGTATAATATATGCTGTCAGTTACTACTTGCTATTAATAACACACGGTATTCCCCTTAAAATGAGTCTAAGATGTTGTATCACATTTGCACATAACATTTATAAGTCTCTGAATCTGAATGGGGATGGTGATAAGTTAATAGAAATTTTTAAATCTAGAGAAATGCAGCAAATAGAAATGTACTAGAAAGCAGGCTTTTTTTTTTTTTTTTCTGATTTGCTGCTAAATCAAAATCATTAACACAGTAACCATATTTAGGTGAAGTGCATCCCCGAAAGGCTGGAGCAGTGATTAAAACCTATGTGTCTACTGAGATGAGGTTGTAAGACCCAAATTTTTATCATGTTATCAAAGGTAATAATCCAACAAATGTAATTTTCACCATTTAAAAGTTTGCTTTCTCAGGAAAAAACTAAAATCAAATATTAATCGTTAATCTTAGTGACTTAATATTAGGCACTGTGGGTTACACTTGGTATACAGTGTGCTTTAAGAACTTTTTATTTTTTTCAAAACTGTTAAATCTACACAAACTTTGACTATAATATTTTCTGTCCAATCTAATCTTAATTACTCATATCACTCATATAAATATATATGCTCATATATAAAAATATATTCTTACCTAATCATAAATCTGTATCTCTCTATACCTATGTTTATATTGCTTCATTTAATGGAAATAAATAGTAAAATGGCAGAATACCTCTGTATTAATTTCTCATTGCTGCCTTCATAAATTGCCACACATTTGGTGCTTTAAAACCACAAAATATATTATCTTACAGTTCTGAAGGTCTGGATTCTGGAATGGATCTCACCAGGGTAAAATCAAAGTACTGAAGGACTTCATTTCTTCTGAAGGCTTTGGAAGAAAAAAGTATTTCCTTGCCTTCTTCAGCCTCTAGAGGCTGCCAACATTTCTTGTGGTTCCATCGTATCCTCAAATGCAGCAATGGCTGAGTGAGTCTTTCTCACACTGTACCATTCCCACACTGACTCTTCTGCCTCCCTCTTTCTATATTTTAATGGCCTCATGATTACACTGGACCCATGTGGATAATCTAGGATAATCTTCCTATCTTAATTTCAGCTGATTAGCCACCTTAATTCCATCTGCAATCCTAATGCTCCCTTACCATGTGATGTGTTCAGAGGTTCCAGAGATTAAGAAGTGGAAGGTTTTGGGGAGCCATTAACCCACATACCACATCTTCCTCCCACCTTTAAAATATGCATTTTGGGAAATTTTTTTTCAAATATTAACTGATTTTTTATTGAAGCCTCTTTAGTACTGTGTCAGGCAAACCCCAAAATGGCCCCCAGTGATATCCACATCCAGGTACTCATACCCTTGTGAAATCTTCTCCCTTTGAGGACTATCCCAGTAAATTGATTCTAACAAACAGAACATGTCAAAAGTGATGGAATGTCACTTCGTGATTAGGCTCATAAATTGTGACTTTCATCTTGCTTGTAAATTCTCTCTCTTGCTGGTTGTGGTGAAAAAACTGGCCATGTTAGGGAGCCCATGTGGCAATAGCCAACAAAGAACTGAGGTCTTCAGTCAAACTGTTCTTGAGGGATTAAATGCTGTCAACAACCATATAAGTGACCTTGGAAGTGGATTATCCCCAGTTAAATGTTCTGCTGAGACCCTAATCCTGGCCACCTCCTTGATTACAATCTTATAAGAGACATCGAAGCAAAAGACCCACCTAAAGTGGGTCTGGATTCTTGATCCATAGTTAACCTGAGATAATAAATGTGGATTATTGCAAGCCACTAAATTTTGTGGTAATTTGTTACACTGTAATATATAACTAGGAGCCAATAATATATAACTAGTACCAGACTAATAAACTAGATCCCAGTGTTATTGGCTCTTCCCATCACTTCTGGACTTGGAGAAAATACAGACCTTGGGCTAAAAGGAACTGGCTTAATGACACAACTTGGAAAGCATGGCCTAACTATCATTAGAGTCAACTCCAAGTGAGAGAAAACAGCAGACAAGCATAACAGGAACCCAGGAAATGAATTTCTTTTTCTTCCTCCCGTCCACAGATTATTCAACAAGGCAGAAGTTCATAAACTTCTAAGAAGACATCATTGAAGGCCAAGCAATGAGCTGTAGTTTTTATGAAGAACAACCAGTTCCCTAATGCCTTTTCTGTTTGGTCTCTATCCTTTCTGGTCATAGTTCCTTTTTCCCCCCACTTCTACTTTCCTGGAAATGTATTCTTCAATAAAAACAAGAGCACACAGTGGTTTTTTGGGCTCTATTTTCTGCAAAACACTGGACAAGGCATCAAAATATAGAAATATTCATTTTTTAAATGTTTGTTGTATCTACCCAAGTGTGTGAGCCCAGAGCCATAACTACTACTCATGGCATCACTTAGTCATCCCAATTCTCCTAATGTGAATCAACATTAGCAATGTATCTTTGGGGGTTAAATCAGATCAGTTATTATCACCAGAAAAAAAGCTAGGTAAATGTAAGGTTATTAAATTCATCTACTCAACAAATATTTATTAAAAGGTAGACAATGTTCTAGGGATAATGTACAATATCACTACATATAAATATACCATGCCTGTTGTCCTTGGAGGGTTAATCATTGCCTAGAATTACATATATATTTCTTGCATATTTTTTGGCTTCTAACAATGTTACATTTGGGGACATTTTAATTACCTCAAGTCCAATCAGAAAGAGTTGCCTAGTTTCTGTTACATTTTTAGTCAAAAGTAATGCAAAATCTTTATACCTGTGATGTCAAAGTTAGGCAAATTCACCTTGATGAAAGCACCCGAGTGTAGGCAGAAACAGAGGGATTATAGTATGATGGATAAAGCACAGAAAGAGAATATATGTGGGTGGCATACACAAAAACAGAAGATGAAATGGTCCTGTTATACCACTGAATGTTTTAGTAATTTTGAACAATACACTTTCACCCTTTTACTTCTCCAGGTAGAGTCTTATTCATTATCTATCTTTGGTGTGCATCTCCTCTATAAATACACTGGTCTGATTCAAAACAGATAATTTACTGTATATGCCATAATTTTTAATTTTGTACTATCTATTTATACATGAGTACTATCTATTTATTGGAATTGTTCTTTTTTATGTAAATTTTTATATAACTTAATTTCATTAAAATTTCTCATTCATTCTCAATATAAATAGAAAATAGGACTAGAGCAGTAGATAAGAATTGGATAGGGGAGTCCTTAGGCTCACAGGAGTGGGTCTCAGGGATAGATCCTGTGCTACTTGTCCTTTGGCTATAGGTTGTAGAGAGCCCAAGTGAATGACCAAAGTGGCAGGGTATCTGAGAAGAAGAGAAATCAAAGAGAGACTATAAAATAGGGTATTTAGCCTGTAGACTTGAATCAGGTTTCTGTGGTCTTTGAAAGTTACGTAATCTCTCTTTGCTTCTATTTTCTTGCCTACAAAATATGAATAATAAGAGTACCACTATCATAAAGTTGTGAAGACTGTGTTATCACCATGCTTAGAGCACTGTGTGTGCCCAGTAAACCTTAGCTATTATCACAGTCATCCAACCAAATCCGTTAATGCATTAAGAGCAAGTTCTCAGGTACGGAAGAATAGGATAGAAAAGAAAAGAAAGAGAGAGAAATATTTTTGAAGGAGGAGGTAAAGGGTAAGTTTTCTTGTGATATAGTGTATACAGGGAGAAGAATTAAAGAGGAATTTGTAGGCTTAAAAAGGCTAATGGGTCTTCTTTGACCACAAGAAAGACATGGCCCCTTCATATGAACTGTCCAAACCTCTTAGCTTACAGGCATTTTTACTTAATATCAGACTTCCAAAGGAAACCTTTAAAAAAATCAGTAACTTGGGCATTTATTTGTAAAATATGCAAGAGAGTCAGATAGTAGTTGTTTTGTAAATCAGCCTAAAAATTCGTTCATTAATTTACCATCTACAATGTATTCAATTATTTGTGTTGATGAGTTCCACATTTTGTTCCATGACAATGACCAATATCAACATATAAGAAATATATACATTTTCAAGGTTTTAAGAAGCCTCAGAAAAAATTCAAGTTTTCAACTGAGAATAATTGCCTCATCTCTTAGAAAAAAGTTTTGTTTTAGGGGAAAAGCTGAAATTGGCTTTATGTACCCTTTTGGAAATTAACTCAAATACTGACATTTCCAAATTAGTGGAAGGATTTAGAGACAGAAATATGATAAATTAGCTTATCTTACAAGGCTGTTGGTGGGAACATGACAGAGTAAACAATGGAAATGTTTGCTTTGCTGTAAATATAATATTGAAGAAATCACTAACTTTTGCATATTCTAGTTAATATTAAATCTCTTCACAGTCTTAGGGAAAAAAGACTTTCATCTGTATTCATCTTTTTCTTGCGCTAAATATAAAATGTTTTTAATTAGTGTAAAAACTAAGAACTGTGCTAATTAATCAGATAAAGGAGATTACATTTGGATCATCAGTTTTAAAATGGGACTTCAATTAAATCAGTTACTTGGGCAGAGAATTTGTGGACATAGTCAATAAAGCCTTTTCTTAGGGGCTTCCCTGGTGGCACAGTGGTTGAGAATCTGCCTGCCAATGCAGGGGACACGGGTTCGAGCCCTGGTCTGGGAAGATCCCACATGCCACGGAGCAACTAGGCCCGTGAGCCACAACTACTGAGCCTGCGCATCTGGAACCTGTGCCCCGCAACAAGAGAGGCCGCGACAGTGAAAGGCCCGCGCACCGCGATGAAGAGTGGCCCCCGCTCGCCGCAACTAGAGAAAGCCCTCACACAGAAACGAAGACCCAACACAGCCAAAAATAAATAAATAAATTAATTAATTAAAAAAAAAACATTTAAAAAAAAAAGCCTTTTCTTAGGAGTTTTCATGTGAAGAAAAAAAAAAAAACCTTCTAAAATAATTTTAAAGATGCTTCTTGAGGCTGACCTGAAACATTAGTTGTTGGTAATTCAACATGATGTAAAAGACCTTTACCTCTTCATCTAGCAATCTTCCCAGTTCTCTAAAAAAAGGGGAGGGGGAGGGTTTTTATTAGATATTATTTCACAAGTTGAGACAAAAGTTCTATAAAAACAGGAAAAGAGTAACAACAAGGCCAATTTGTATTGAGATTAGTACAGGAAAAGATGCTATAATTTTGCTTTGCTTTATCTTTAGTTAGAACACAAATTTGACTCTGCTCTGTTTAACAAACAATGCAAAGGGGGCATATGATCAATGATGCAATTTACTGTGGTCACAAAATGAAAAGAAACTTGTTTTATCAGACTCCTTTATAACTCAGTATATTCATACTTAATAACGTCTTAAATTCTTTTAACTTGGGGAAAAACATTTCACTGAATAAATAGGACTGAGAATGAAAATGCAAATTCTTTGTGTTTGATAATCCATTAACTTATATTTGAACTCATATTTGAAGTCACACTGTAGGAAAATAACTTGTCTTTTTTAAAAAAATCATGTTCCCAAATATTCAATTATTTTTACATGAATTCAGCAAGGGAAGAAAGTTTTCAGCCCCTAACACATGTTGGCCAGATTTACAAGCAGGTGTGGCACTAAAATGCTGAAGTGGGTACGGTATTCAGATTTGCCTTTTGACACTTGCCAGCTCTGTATGTTAATTTCTTCCAAATAGTACACACTTTATGAGAATACTCAACCAATGAGGGCACACTTTTTCCTTCCTGCCTTCATCTTTTTACTTCTTTATGGATAGGATAAAAGGAATCATATTCTCTCAGGATATTGCAGACAATTTTTTTCTCTTTGTATTCTCTTCTCCTATATGGCCACTGTGTCTAAACCTACTAATTCCAGAGCTACTTTTCTGATCATCATCTAGTTGAGCAATAGGTATCAAAGTTAAAGATGTTCTTTTTGTCAAAACTTGTTTCCTTTGACTTTGATGGTTGTGTCTTGGCTTGGTCTTTCAACTTGAAGTGATAAGATCTATGTTTGGGTCAGGGGAAGGTAAAGGAATTAAGGCTAGATATTAATTCTCAATTTGCTGGTCATTTCTCTACAGGTTGAAAAAACATCTGCATGGGAGACCAGCACTTTTGGATCAAACAGTTGGACCAGTTGATACTTCTACATTTCAAATTTGATTGCTGGATTAGTAAGAAAAAGTCTTTGGTTTCAGTAAAGATCTAAATCTTGTTTGCCAATTTTGAGCTATTGGGCGGTTATACTCTGACCACCATCCTTCACTCCTGTCAAGTTTTGAACTGAATCTAAGGCAAAGATGGTATTGATTCCCACATGTATTAACTGTCAATAATTAACATGTAGACCTTTTAATAGTTGTGGATTTTAGCAACTAAGACTGTGGTTTCAAGTGAAGCAAACAGCTTTATTTTATCAGTGAACATTTTCCAGGGTCATAGATAATCACCTTCTTTCAATTTTGCAAAAAAAATGTGAACTGCTTTATTTAAAAGGGAGGGGAGAAGAGACAGTGAGGGGTCAAGAAAGGAGGGAAGGGGAAAGAGAGGGGGAAGGGAAGGGAGGAATAGAAGGGAAGAAAAGGAAAAGTGATCTGTAATTTTTCACCTTCTCTTCATCCTACTGGGTAGTGAGAAACACCTAATTGTATTAAATCAGTAATATACAACAGTTTAAACCAATTATTTTAGCACTAGAGACTCTGCTTGGATATTCTAGACTAGTTCTAATAATTTTTAGCCTATTTCTTCTCCATGGCTTCTTTTCAAGATGGCAACAGCGTGTATAGAGCACGGGGTGTAAACCTTACCACAAGAGAAAAGAAAGAACCACAGATTTATATAGAGTTCTCTGGATTGTTTTAAAAAAAATTTTTATTGTGGAGGGGCTGTTCTGGTCTGCTTCAGGATTAAGATAAATGAAGTAGAATTGGTCAAATCTGAGTTTTGGGTTTCCGGGAAAAGCCAAAATCCTTAGAGTAATGTGCAGATGCTATAAGATTTTTGCCTCTTTACACTTCTGTCCTCATCTCCTTGTACTCTCTCCTTTGCTCTCTCCATTCCAACCACATTGGCTTCTTGATGTGCCTCTAATGGTCTGAACATGCTCTACTTCTGAGTGTTCATGTGCTCTTCCTTCTACCTGGAACTTTTTTTCCCCAAACATACTCATGGTCTTTAATTTTTGCTTTTAAATCAGCTTCCATTGAGGCAATTCCATTCCTTGGCCCAATATTCCTCAACCCCCTATATTTCTTCATAGTATTTATCAACATATAGTATATGATAATTCGTGAATTTTTGTCCATTTCTCCCATAATACAAGATGTATTGTTTGTAAAAATTATATGCATTAATACAATTCTGTATCACTAATACCTAGAAAAAACCCTGGCATCTTACAGTTTTTAATTTAGAAAAATGTTGAATGGATGACTAAATATATGAATGACTAAACACAAATGATCTTGCCACAGTATCTTAAGCGGTCCCATTTAAAAGTTTTTCTGGGCTTCCCTGGTGGTGCAGTGGTTGAGAGTCCGCCTGCCAGTGCAGGGGAGGCGGGTTCGAGCCCTGGTCTGGGAGGATCCCACATGCCGCGGAGCAACTGGGCCCGTGAGCCACAACTACTGAGCCTGCGCGTCTGGAGCCTGTGCTCCGCGACAAGAGAAGCCGCGATAGTGAGAGGCCCGCGCACCGCGATGAAGAGTGGCCCCCGCTCGCCGCAACTAGAGAAGGCCCTCGCACAGAAATGAAGACCCAACACAGCCAAAATAAATAAATAAATGAATAAATTAAAAAAATAAAAATAAAAAAAAAATAAAAGTTTTTCTACAGGCTGACAGCAGAGCAAGCTCTCATATACCTGGGATCAAATGCTATTAGCTTCCTCAGTAGCCTTGAGATCTACAAAAATGTTGAAGAGGAAATGTCTTAATCAATCTAACAAATATGCTTCTTATGTTCTTATATATTAATAATATTATCAAATGCTTCTATCCCAAATCCATATTAGGTAGGTAAAGATGGAAATTTTATTTTACACATGTTACTCAAATAACTACTTTAACTGCAACACAGACATGGAGGTATCATGATCCAGGATATCAATCAATACTACAAAGGTATAGTAACCAAACAGTTTGATACTGGCACAAAAACAGGCATATAGATCAGTGGGACAGAATAGAGAGCTCAGAAATAAACCTACACTTATGTGGTCAATTAATTTATGACAAAGGAGACAAGAATATACAATGAGGAAAAGACAGCCTTTTCAATAAATGATGTTGAGAAAACTGGACAGCTATATGCAAAAGAATGAAATTGGACCACTTTTTACACCATATACAAAAATAAACTCAAAATGGATTAAAGACTTAAATGTAAGACCTGAAACCATAAAACTTCTTGAAGAAGTTTTATGGTTTCAGTGCAGTATGCACTTTGAGATTAATCTTAGCAAGATTTTTTTAGATCTGTCTCCTCAGGCAAGGGAAACAGAAGCAAAAATAAACAAATGGGACTACATCAAACTAAAAAGCCTTTGCACATTGAAGGAAATTATCAACAAAATGAAGAGGCAGATTATTGAGTGAGAAAAGATATTTGCAAATGACATATCTGACAAGGGGTAAATATCCAAAATATATAAAGAATGCATACAACTCAATATCAAAAAAGGAAATGATCTGATTAAAAAATGGGCAGAGGACCTGAATAGATATTTTTCCAAAGAAAACAAACAGATGGCCAACAGACACGTGAAAAGATGCTCAAAATCACTAATCATCAGGGAAATGCAAATCAAAACCAGGAGATATCACCTCACACCTGTCAGAATGGCTATCATCAAAAAGACAAGAAATAACAAGTGTTGACAAGGATGTAGAGAAAAGGGAACCTTCATGCATTCTTGGTAGGATTGTAAATTGGCAAACAGTACTTTCCATACTATGGAAAACAGTATAGAGTTTCCTCAAAAAACTGCTATAAGATCTAGCAACTTCAGGGTATTTACCTGAAAATAACAAAAACAGTAATTTTACAAGGTATGTGCAATCCTATGTTCACTGCAGCATTATTTACAATAGCCAAGATAAGGAAGCAACCTAAGTGTTCACAGATAGATGAATGGATAAAGAAGATGTGGTATATATATACTACTCAGCCATTAAAAGAATGAAATCTTGCCATTTGTGACAACATGGATGCATCTAGAGGGTATTATGCTAGGTGAAATAAGTCAGATAAAGACAAATACTGTATGATCTCACTTATACACGAAATCCCAAAAACAAAACAAATGAACAAACATAACAAAAGGAAAAAAGGAAAACAGACTCACAGATACAGAGAACAAATGGGTGGCTGCCAGATGGGAGAGGGGGGGAGGAATGGTGAAACAGGTGAATGGAATTAAGAGGTACAAACTTCTAGTAATAAAATAAATAAGTTATGGAGACGTATTTTATATAGGGAATATTGTCAATGGCACTGTTAATAGCTTTGTAAGGGGACAGAAGATTACTAGACTTATGGTGGTGATAATTCTGTAATGTATTTAAATGTCAAATCACTATGTTGTGTTCCTGAAACTAACATAGTACTGTATGTCAACTACATGTCAATTTTTAAAATAAGGAAAAAAGAAGAGAAAAGTAAACCAAAGATACAAGCAGACAACTTAAGGAGAAGAACCCCAAATTACTGCACCAATATGAAAAGCTGCCCAGTAATTAAAAATACATATTTTAAGACAACGATTAATTTAGAAAAGAATAAAAGTCTGGACAATAAGTGTTATAGTATAGTAGGCCCAAGGCACTACTCATGTGAGTATAGATGGCTCTGGCCATTCTGGAGAGCAAAGCTTATTCAAATTGATAATACTCAAACCCTAGAAACAAATGAATCCACTCTTGCATAGGGACCACAGAAAAAAATTTCATAGCCATCCTTAAAGGTATGAACATCTATCACAGAGGATTTTATGTGTATGTATGTGTGTGTGTGTGTGTGTGTGATTTCAGGGAGTTGTAGACAATAACCATGTCCAAAACTGAGGAATGTATAAGTCAAATGTGAAGGATGCTTTTGTAGGGAATGAGATGATGAAATAAACATACACACAGCAACGCAGATATGTTGTAAAAAAATACTATGCTTAGAAACATTTAAAATACGTGCACCATAAGACTGCACTGCATATTTTACCAATATGTATATAAAAGACTAGACATTAAACACATTTAAGTGGTTGCCTATAATAGGAGAGGAGGACAGGGAATGGGAATTGGGAGTGAAATAAAAGATGACAGGAACCCATCCCTGGTGTCTGGTTATGAACATAAGCATACGATTACTTGCACCTATGGTCCAAAAAATAAGAATGTTTAAAATAAACTATAAAAGATAGGAGATTATGATCTATAGAGATGGGAAGCACTTGGCGGGAACTTTGGCCAGCTTAAAATTAACAGTTACAGAAATCATATGCCAAAATTCTGTAACTGCTGGTAATTCGAAAGTTAAGGGTGCACCTTATACAGAGCATAGCATCTGAGTTGTAGGATTAGGCTAATCAAGAAAAATCCTTAACTGCAAAAATATTTTCTTCACTTTTTAAAAGAAATAAGAAAAAATGAAAGCTGTATATGGAATTCAGAAACACAAAACTTATTTATTCCTTTAGTTCGTTGCTTACTGCGTTATTGGAATTTCTATAAAACATGCTTTCTTTAAGAGAAAGTAAAAGCTGTTTGGATCCAGTGACATTTTAATGCTAAGCAGTGAAAGCTCTTCTAAAGCAGCACATTAAAAACCTGCAACTAGGGAAAGTCAGCTGCTAATTCATGAGCTTTAAGATAGAGGGGAAAAAAACAGCTACACAAAGACATACTTAAGCTTACAGTCCTCAGAGAGCAAACAATTCTCATTAGTGACTAAATCACTGGGGTTTGGAGTCAAAAGAACTTAGCAACATAAGGTAATTCAAATGTGAAAACATACTGCTTTGATTGCAATTACTACCTAGGTTTCAATAATTAATCTCTAAGAAATATGCTTTGTGTGCTTGCATATGTGGCAGAAAAGAAGCAAGGAGAAATGTCGATGTTTTAGGACACATAAATATTTAAGCTGTTATTCCTGACCTAATTTTAACAAACACATGTGAAATTTCAATCTGAGGTTCTGGTCTTGTGCCAGGAGGTGGAGCCTTTCAGCTGTCCTTTGGTGCTCCTGGAACCCTAGACTGGGTGAACTCACATCATCTTGCACATTATAATAAAATGGTTTAACATTTGAAAATGATAATGGTGACTTTTAATATGTAAAAGCAAGATCAGGAAAAGTAGGGGTTTTACAAACAATAATACAAATGTCAGGACTTCTCTGTTTGGTTTCTTTGTCAAATATTAATATGTGTTTTAATAATTATAATTGAAAAATTTTGAAGTGATATCTAAAGAACTTTAGAACTGCTGGTGCTGATTTCCTACAAAGATGATTGCATTTAAAAATACAGGAGTGGGCTTCCCTGGTGGTGCAGTGGTTGAGAATCCACCTGCCAATGCAGGGGACACGGGTTCGAGCCCTGGTCTGGGAAGATCCCACATGCCGCGGAGCAACTAGGCCCGTGAGCCACAATTACTGAGCCTGCGCGTCTGGAGCCTGTGCTCCGCAACAAGAGAGGCCGCAATAATGACGGGCCTGCGCACCGCGATGAAGAGTGGCCCCCACTTGCCGCAACTAGAGAAAGCCCTCGCACAGAAACGAAGACCCAACACAGCCATAAATAAGTAAATAAATAAACAAACAAACCCAAAGTTAAAAAAAAAAAATACAGGAGTAAAGAATGTGATTCAATTTCAGGAGATAAATGTTTACTGCCTAGAAAGGATAGATTTCCTGTAAGGGTTTCCAGTGTCCCCTGGCTTGTCCACTGTTTTTTTTCATTTGAGAAGTCAGAATACAAGTTGTTCTTCAGTCTGTGCTTGGCCTACCAATTAGAAACCTATTAGGAGTCAAGATGAGCATCATCATTCAAGAACAGCTCTGCAGCAATTGCTCTTTACATTCACATGGAAAGCTACCAAAAGTAAAGAAAAAAATATTTACTATACTCATTTGCCAACACCTAAGTCTAGGTTTTAATTTTTTTAGACAGAGGGGCAAGTCTTCAAATTATTATTACCAGAGCACTGTGTTTTTTCATTTCATTATTTTTTTAGAGACTCTATTTTTTGGAGCAGTTTTTGGTTCACAGAAAAATTGAGTGGAAAGTACAGAATTCTCCTATAGCCCTCCCCTCACACATGCAGTAGCCTCAAGCACCAGGATGGTACATTTGTTACAACTGATGAACCAACACTAATGCATCATTATTACCCAGTCCATGGTTTACATAAGGGTTCACACTTGGTGTTGTGCATTCTATGGGTTTTGACAAATGTATATTGACATGTATACACCCTTAAAATTTAGAGACTAGTTTCATTGCCCTAGAATTTGCTAGTGCTTGACCTGTTTATCCCTGCCTTTCCCTCAATCTCTAGAAAGCACTGATCCTATTATTGTCTGCATAGTTTTGCCTTTTCCAGAATGTCATATAATTGGAACCATATTGCATATATCTTTCTCAGATTGACTTCTTTCATTTAAATATATGCATTTAAGTTTCCTCTATATCTTGTTGTGGCTTGATAGCTTATTTCTCTAAGCACTGAATAAAACTCCATTGTAAGGATGTGCCACAGTTTACTTATCCATTCCTCTATTAAACAATATCTCAGTTGCTTCCAAGTTTTGGCAATTATGAATAAAGCAGAGTTTTGTATAGACTCTGAATTTCATTTTAGTAACTAAATTTTACATGAATCAATTTAGGAATAACCAGTGAGTAAAAACACTAATCACCAACTTGAAAACTTAAATCTAGATCCTCTAGGATCAGAGAATTAAATTTCTTTCTTTCCTTCTCTATACCTTATTTATTAAAAAGACTTAATGAAAATATTTATTTTAATATTATTCTCTATATTCTGCATACAAGTTTTAAAATTTGAATTTAGTTTCTGTCAACTTAAACCTCAGCTTCCTTATTTATAAAAAGATAACGATAATTTCTACCTTTGACATTACATGGATTTGATTGAATAAATATAGATTTCTAGTACAATGCCTTGCAGAAGTTGGTTTCAAATCTTTAGCCATACTTTAGTATTCACAGATATATTCAAGCCAGTTTGTTCCAAAGTATAATTTTGAAGCAACTGAGTTGATCACATGCATTCCTTATCAATTATTTTTTAAAAACATTTTCTCTTACTTTCCTGTTTTTCTTTTCTCCAGAAAATATTCTTTGTCATATTTTCAATCTCTAAGCACAATCTATATTGGATGATTGAGTAATTGTATAAAACACAATATCTACTTAGGAAGTGTTACTTAAAATATTACCACAAATTCTGGGTTTGTTGTATTACCTTTCTTCCATGGATCTGTGTTTGAATTTAAAAATTTAGTATACGTATTCATGAAATGGAAATTATAGGGCATCTTTCTTATATCATGAAAAATAATACAATTGATGTTGGAAAAATTCCGTTCAAATCAATGTGTGAACAAACCAAACCAAAATATTTGGCTCTGAATGGATTCTATCAAATTGCATAGACTTAATATCATGGAACCTGATCACTGGGCTCCAATAAAGGCAGTTGGAGCTCTCTTACAAAATACAGGTTCAGCAGATAAATAAATAAATGAAAATTCAGAAAATTCTAAATTGCTTTACATTTATTTCCTATAATCCTTTAGCCTTAATATTATTTCTAAGAGTATTTGACATATAGCTCTTTATTTATTTCAAATATTGACTACATTACCACAAATATATTACAGTCCCCAAAATTTGCTCTTTGGACCAGTTAATAAATCAGCAGATATAGGAAAAATCTTCTGAAGGAAAAGGAATAACTTCTGGCAGTTTACTTGGATCTATTTTAATAGTGCATAGAATCTTTGAGATACAATAAGTTAAAAAAAAGTACAATGATGATACCAAGAAAAAATAAGGTTTATAAAATGTCAAGAGAGAAATTCAGTCATATATTGAAGAAATGCTTGGCATAAAATAATTTTTAAATCTCTGGAGGGATCACAAGTAAGAGTATGTGCGACCGGTACCAAGAAAATGTGCTGAAATTACTTCCTTTGCCATGCTGTCACTTCGTATTAAGAACAGATACACTGAAAAATCATGGCAAATTTGCAAAGTACTGAAACTCTAACAGAAAGCTTCTGTTTTGACCTTTTTAATAGGCTGTTTGGGCACAGAAATAAAAATATTAGATTCAACTTCCAACTTTACATTGGGAAAAACACATGCTCAAATTTTGACAAACTTCAGTTGAATGTGCTGTCAACATATATTCATAAAGAAATACATGTTTAGGCTTTTAACATATTATTTTTAAATAAATTTATATGTAAAAATACTTATAAAATGTGAGATATATTTGATAATTTTATTAGATAACTGTTACAAATATATGTATTTCCCATTTTACTATTTAAACCAATTTCCATGTAAAATACTTTCATGCATTTTTATGAATTATTAACATTATAGAGAATTAAAGTAGACTTTTATCATGGAAGAGCTGATTACATATCTGAGATGGTCCAATATGTTGTAGTGGTTTGGTGGTTTCTCCTTTTCCAGTATAAATACTTGATTTTATTCAATATCTAAATTATTAAGCTGAGTCAAACAGTATACTTTGTTTTAAAAAAAGAAACATGAATAAAGTGTTACTATAGCATCAAACAAGCTGATTAATGCAACATCGATAAGAGATAGAAAAAGTGAGATTCAAAATCAAATCTCTCTTCACTACTGTGTATATTGATTTCCAATCAGCATTTATCTAGACTGCAAGATATGGATTCATGCTAATTAGTGTAAGTGAGATTGATAGAGATATCACAATACAACTGGCAACATTTTAAAAGGAAGATATTTCTTTCCACGGCTTGAACAACTACTTTCCTCTATCTAGCAACCACTTTCTTTAGAAGTCTACAGTAGAAAGAAATACTGAGAAATACTGAGTAATTAATATTACTGCTTATCCATGTAATATTCATATATAAATGTATACATATAAAATTCAGTATGTTAAAATCGTATAGCATCATCTATGAAAAAAAATCCGAGGTTATCTTTGCATTCCAAACACCCAGGCCTTACCAAATATGCAGCTTTTAGCTTTCAGTCACACAACCCCACCCTTTAACATACTGCGAAATTCAAGCGAGATCATAAGCAGATAGTGATCATCTAGTAAGTAATCTACAAAGACAGTCTTTATTAATTTTCCCCCTATCTATGTACACACCAATTCTCCCAGGAGGTGAATCTATTTCCTCTCCCCTTGAAAGGGGCTGCTGCTCTAATAAAAACCTAATCCATGTGGTATTGGCTCTGGGATCCAGCAGTAAGCAAAGTTCAGAAAGACAGCAGGAAATTCAGTCAGAAAACTGATATTGGAGACCAAAGAAAAGCAGGCATGTTACATTTTGGTGGAAAAACTGGCACGGCTGTTGACCACATAACATGTATGATAGAAAATATACCTAATGAATTTGAGAAGTAACTAAACATATTTTAAGACATAATGCTCACAGCACCAGTTGGTTGACATGCTACCTATGACAAAGTCCTGTAAAAGAGAGATGAACTAAAGAGGGCCTGTTCAGTTTTCAAGCAGTATTTGGAGAAAATATTTCAAATCCAAGATTGCCAAGTTAGAAAATATAATCTTTTCTCATCCTCTACTTCTCCTGACAAAAGTTTTCTCAAAGTGAGAAATAGCATTATGATAAATGTTAATCCATAGTATTCCCAGTAAAGTGTGGCTTCAGGGTAAAGATAAAACTACAAGTTGAGACTACAAGTCTCTTACTACAATCTTTGAAAGATTTAAATCTCTTGCAGCTAGACAAAATGGACTCTAAGACCCTTAAGGGGAATTGTCCCATAGCAGCCTTACCTGCCTAAAGTAGAGAGATGTCTGTCTCAAATGGAATTATGAATGAGTCTCTGAAGGCATTGAGTGAATCACAATTTTGAAACCAAAAATGTTTTTTAAGAGAACTGTATTGGTGAAAGAATCATCAACCTGCAATAAAAGGGGTAAGGCAGTTTAAAAGAAAAGAGTAATATGGGTATCCTATCTTGCAAAGGCAGTGAGTAGCTGAGAAAGCTATTCAGTTGTAAACACAGGCTATTTTTTATTGAAACATTAGGGTAAGGGTAAACTCAAAGGGCAGAGAGAAGCTTCCAGAAGGTAGTGCTAAAAGCTGTGGAAATCACTCACTCCCAGGGAGAAAAACTAGGGCTTAATGAAGAACATCTCCTGCTCCAGGAGTAAGATTCTCTAACAATATATGTACAATTGGATTTCAAAACTACTGTAGACCAGTGATTGCTATGTATTTTATTCCCTACCTTTTTGGAAGTTTTTATGATTTTTTTTTTTTTCTGTTCTTGCCTTGTCATTATATTTCAGGCTGTAGGATAAGAGGAAAGATAATTTTTATTTTTGTACACATATATTTAGATTTAGAGAAACCTGAGGTAACTTATCTTTTTAATTCTGGAACAAGAAGAGCTGAACTGAGAAGCTACAACTGAGAAACTGCCCCTAAAAAAAAATCCCCTCATCTGGACTGGACTTACATGATGTAATCCTGGGCTTCATGCTCATGCTGGTCTTGGGAAGATTTTGCATGAGGAGCATGTGTATTTTACTACTTATAGTCAGTACATTGCAGTCACCAGTTGAATACAGCTGAGGAAACAGCCACTATCACCATGTGGAACAGAACTTCCCAACCCAACAATACATGAATTTCTGTCCCACAGAATTATATGAATAAATCTTTATTGTTGTAAACTACAAAGTATTAGAGCTATTCTTATGCAGGAATGAATGACTGAAACAGAAAAGGCATCACTGATCTCTTGTAGCATAGGTTATAATAGAGATAACCAGGAAGAGTTCTGTGATGGTTAAGTATTGTAGATACATTCTAATCACTATTACAAATATGAGAGTAAATTAAAAGTGGAAATTTTTTTATTCAAACATGTAATGATATGCATTATGTAGAAGCTGGTAAAATTTATATTTTACCTCAGATTTTGGATCAAATTAGAATAATGTGTTGAGCCTGAAGAAGAATTTTTTATAGCACATTTTTTATCTTTTTACCTTCATAAAGATGTATGAAAGATGTATCTTTCAGGTTATCTGGTATTCTTGTTGCAGATAAATATCATGGCCATGAAATAATAATAAGGAGTGAATAAGGAATAAAAGGCAGAATTCCTTGTTAATTTTAGATTTGGATTATTTTCATCATCTGCTTATTTAATCAATTTTTAATCACATTTTATTAGTAGGTCTCACAATGCTGTTCATCTAGGTGCATTCCTCTTTTATTTGCTGAAATGTATATGATACGTAAACATTACTTGTCACATGGAGAGGCCCTTAATGGTTGTTATGAGTCTATCATAAACATCTCACGAGTTCAGTGAGAAAGTAATACTGCTATAAAGCTCATAATTTAATTCATGAAACTGAGAAAAATGCATTTTAACATTACTCCCTTTGTATTAGTCATTTTTATCATTCCTCTGAGAAATAGTTAAGACAAGCAAAAATGTTTATTTTGTGTGACTCAGAAGAAGGAGTAGAATTGGACTTTATATGGGTAGCAGTTCTTGGACCAAGCACCTGCTCGTTTGTACGGATAATTGCTGAGATCATAGGAACATATTATGATGATAACCTGATAGTTTTTATTCTATAGTGTTACTTATTGCAAATCACTACATTAATATTTTTAAATGGTTACAAAACAGATTTTAAGTGAACAATGATAAAAATACAGTTGACCCTTGAACAACATGGGTTTGAACTGCACAGGTCTGCTTGGGTTTCTTTCCAATAAATGCCTTCTACAGAACTGCACCATCTGCAGCTGGTGGAATCTGAGGAAGAAGAACCTCCAATAGGGAAGGCCAGCTGTAAAGCTATATGCAGATTTTCAACTGCAGGAAGAGTTGGTACCCCGAGCCCCTGCCTCACGTTGTTTAAGGGTCAACCATATGGAAAAATTTAAAGTACTTAAAATGTTTACCATATCATTAGGTCTATTTCTGTTGAAAGTGACAGAAAACTAATTTGAATCGATTTATACCAAAAAAGGATTGCAAAGCAGTCAAAAAGTCTTTGGGGGTAGTTTTTTTTAAAATAAATTTATTTATTTATTTATTTATTTTTGGCTGTGTTGGGTCTTCCTTTCTGTGCAAGGGTTTTCTCTAGTTGCGGCGAGCGGGGGCCACTCTTCATCGCAGTGCGTGGGCCTCTCACTATCGTGGCCTCTCTTGTTGCGGAGCACAGGCTCGGATTCAAATTCTGTCATCAAGACTTGATTTCTCTCTACATCATGGTTCTGCCTTCCTCTCTGCTGCCTTCACACTCATGTTCTACAAGACACTGATAATAAATCTGCACAATGAAACACTAAGTGTACTTGGAATGCTCTTTAGACTCACTCAGAGGAGGTTTTAAAAGCAACCCTTGGGGGAGGAGAGAAGATGGCGGAAGAGTAAGACGCGGAGATCACCTTCCTTCCCACAGATACAGTAGAAATACATCTACACGTGGAACTGCTCCTACAGAACACCCACTGAACGCTGGCAGAAGACGTCAGACCTCCCAAAAGGCAAGAAACTCCCCCGGTACTTGGGTAGGGCAAAAGAAAAAAGAAATAACAGAGACAAAAGAATAGGGACGGCACCTGCACCAGTGGGAGGGAGCTGTGAAGGAGGAAAGATTTCCACGCACTAGGAGCCCCTTCGCGGGCAGAGACTGCGGGTGGCAGAGGGGGGAAGCTTCGGAGCCACGGAGGAGAGCGCAGCCACAGGGGTGCGGAGGGCAAAGCGGAGAGATTCCCGCACGGAGGCTCGGCGCTGACCAGCACTCACCAGCCCGAGAGGCTTGTCTGCTCAGCCGCCGGGGCGGGCGGGGCTGGGAGCTGAGGCTCGGGCTTCGGTCGCAGGGAGAGGACTGGGGTTGGCGGCGTGAACACAGCCTGAAGGGGTTAGTGCACCACAGCTAGCCGGGAGGGAGACCAGGAAAAAGTCTGCAGCTGCCGAAGAGGCAAGAGACTTTTTCTTCCCTGTTTCCTGGTGCGCGAGGAGAGGGGATTCAGAGCGCCGCCTACACGAACTTCAGAGACGGGCGCGAGCCGCGGCTAACAGCGCGGATCCCATAGCAACAGGGGCGCAGAGGGAAAAACGGAGAGACTCCCGCACAGAGGCTCGGCGCCGAGAAGCGCTCACCAACCCGAGAGGCTTGTCTGCTCCCCCGCCGGGGCGGGCAGGGCTGGGAGCGGAGGCTCGGGCTTCGGTTGGATCGTAGGGAGAGGACTGGGGTTGGCGGCGTGAACACAGCCTGAAGGGGTTGGCGCACCACAGCTGGCTGCGAGGGAGACCGGGAAAAAGTCTGCAGCTGCCGAAGAGGCAAGAGACTTTTTCTTGCCTCTTTGTTTCGCGGCGGGCAGGGAGAGGGGATTCAGAGCGCCGCCGAAACGAACTCCAGAGACTGGCGCGAGCCGCGGTGGTCAGCGCGGACCCCAGAGACGGGCGTGAGACGCTGGGGCTGCTGCTGCCGCCTCCAGAAAGCCTGTGTGCGAGCACAGGTCACTCTCCGCGCCGCCCCTCCCGGGAGCCCGTGCAGCCCGCCACTGCCAGCGTCCCGTGATCCTGGGACAACATCCCCGGGAGAACGCACTGCGCGCCTCAGGCTGCTGCAACGTCACGCCGGCCTCTGACGCCGCAGGCTCGCCCCGCCTCCTCCGTACCCCTCCCTCCCCGCGGCCTGGGTGAGCCAGAGTCCCCGAAGCAGCTGCTCCTTTAACCCCGTCCTGTCTGGGCGGGGAACAGACGCCCTCAGGCGACCTACACGCAGAGGCGGGTCCAAATCCAAAGCTGATCCCCAGGAGCTGTGCGAACAGAGACGAGGAGGGGAATCTCTCCCAGCAGCCTCAGAAGAAGCGGATTAAAACTCCACAAACAACTTGATGTGCCTGCATCTGTTGAATACCTGAATAGACAACGAATCATCCCAAATTCAGGAGGTGGACTTTGGGAGCAGGATATATTAATTTTTCCCCTTTTCCTTTTTTTTTTTTTTGTGAGTGTATATGCATATGCTTCTGGGGGAGATTTTGTCTGTATAGCTTTGCTTTATAATAGCTTTATTTTACTTCACTATATTATAGCTTCTTTCTTTCTTTTCTTTTCTTTCTTTCTTTCTTTCTTTCTTTCTTTCTTTCTTTCTTTCTTTCTTTCTTTCTTCCTTCCTTCCTTCCTTCACTTCCTTCCTTCCTTCCTTCCTTCCTTTCTTTCTTTCTATTTTTTCTCCCTTTTACTCTGAGCCGTGTGGACGAAAGGCTCTTGGTGCTTCAGCCAGGCATCAGGGCCGTACCTCAGAGGTGGGAGAACCAACTTCAGGACACTGGTCCACAAGAGACCTCCCAGCTCCACGTAATACCAAACGGCAAAAATCTCTCAGAGATCTCCATCTCAACATCAAGACCCAGCATCACTCAATGACCAGCAAGCTACAGTGCTGAACACCCTATGCCAAACAACTAGCAAGACAGGAACACAGCCCCATCCATTAGCAGAGAGGCTGCCTAAAATCATAATAAGGCCACAGACACCCCAAAATACACCACCAGACGTGGACGTGCCCACCAGAAAGACAAGATCCAGCCTCATCCACCAGAGCTCAGGCACTAGTTCCCTCCACCAGGAAGCCTACACAACCCACTGAACCAACCTTAGCCACTGGGGACAGATACCAAAAACAACGGGAACTACAAACCTGCAACCTGTGATAAGGAGACCCCAAACACAGTAAGATAAGCAAAATGAGACGACAGAAAAACACACAGCAGATGAAGGAGCAGGGTCAAAACACACTAGACTTAACAAATGAAGAGGAAATAGGTAGTCTACCTGAAAAAGAATTCAGAATAATGATAGTAAGGATGATCCAAAATCTTGGAAATAGAATAGACAAAATGCAAGAAACATTTAACAAGGACGTAGAAGAACTAAAGAGGAATCAAGCAATGATGAAAAACACAATAAATGAAATTAAAAATACTCTAGATGGGATCAATAGCAGAATAACTGAGGCAGAAGAAAGGATAAGTGACCTGGAAGATAAAATGGTGGAAATAACTACTGCAGAGCAGGATAAAGAAAAAAGAATGAAAAGAACTGAGGACAGTCTCAGAGACCTCTGGGACAACATTAAACGCACCAACATTCGAATTATAGGGGTCCCAGAAGAAGAAGAGAAAAAGAAAGGGACTGAGAAAATATTTGAAGAGATTATAGTTGAAAACTTCCCTAATATGGGAAAGGAAATAGTTAATCAAGTCCTGGAAGCACAGAGAGTCCCATACAGGATAAACCCAAGGAGAAACACGCCAAGACACATATTAATCAAACTGTCAAAAATTAAATATAAGGAAAACATATTAAAGGCAGCAAGGGAAAAAAAACAAATAACACACAAGGGAATCCCCATAAGGTTAACATCTGATCTTTCAGCAGAAACTCTGCAAGCCAGAAGGGAGTGGCAGGATATACTTAAAGTGATGAAGGAGAAGAACCTACAACCAAGATTACTCTACCCAGCAAGGATCTCATTCAAATGTGATGGAGAAATTAAAACCTTTACAGACAAGCAAAAGCTGAGAGAGTTCAGCACTACCAAACCAGCTTTACAACAAATGCTAAAGGAACTTCTCTAGGCAAGAAACACAAGAGAAGGAAAACACCTACAATAACAAACCCAAAACATTTAAGAAAATGGGAATAGGAACATACATATCGATAATTACCTTGAATGTAAATGGATTAAATGCTCCCACCAAAAGACACAGGCTGGCTGAATGGATACAAAAACAAGACCCATATATATGCTGTCTACAAGAGACCCACTTCAGACCTAGGGACACATACAGACTGAAAGTGAGGGGATGGAAAAAGATATTCCATGCAAATGGAAATCAAAAGAAAGCTGGAGTAGCAATTCTCATATCAGACAAAACAGACTTTAAAATAAAGACTATTACAAGAGACAAAGAAGGACACTATATAATGATCAAGGGATCGATCCAAGAGGAAGGTATAACAATTGTAAATATTTATGCACCCAACATAGGAGCACCTCAATACATAAGGCAAGTACTAACAGCCATAAAAGGGGAAATCGACAGCAACACAATCATAGTAGGGGACTTTAACACCCCACTTTCACCAATGGACAGATCATCCAAAATGAAAATAAATAAGGAAACACAAGCTTTAAATGATACATTAAACAAGATGGACTTAATTGATATTTATAGGACATTCCACCCAAAAACAACAGAATACACATTTTTCTCAAGTGCTCATGGAACATTCTCCAAGATAGATCATATCTTGGGTCACAAATCAAGCCTTGGTAAATTTAAGAAAATTGAAATCGTATCAAGTATCTTTTCCGACCACAACGCTATGAGACTAGATATCAATTACAGGAAAAGATCTGTAAAAAATACAAACACATGGAGGCTACACAATACATTACTTAATAATGAAGTGATTACTGAAGAAATCAAAGGGGAAATCAAAAAATACCTAGAAATAAATGACAATGGAGATACGACGACCCAAAACCTATGGGACGCAGCAAAAGCAGTGCTAAGAGGGAAGTTTATAGCAATACAAGCCTACCTCAAGAAACAGGAAACATCTCGAATAATCAACCTAACCTTGCACCTAAAGCAATTAGAGAAAGAAGAACAAAAAAACCCCAAAGCCAGCAGAAGGAAAGAAATTATAAAGATCAGGTCAGAAATAAGTGAAAAAGAAATGAAGGAAACAATAGCAAAAATCAATGAAACTAAAAGCTGGTTCTTTGAGAAGATAAACAAAATTGATAAACCATTAGCCAGACTCATCAAGAGAAAAAGGGAGAAGACTCAGATCAATAGAATTAGAAATGAAAAAGGAGAAATAACCACTGACACTGCAGAAATACAAACGATCATGAGAGATTACTACAAGCAACTCTATGCCAATAAAATGGACAACCTGGAAGAAATGGACAGATTCTTAGAAATGCACAAACTGCCGAGACTGAACCAGGAAGAAATAGAAAATATGAACAGACCAATCACAAGCACTGAAATTGAAACTGTGATTAAAAACCTTCCAACAAACAAAAGCCCAGGACCAGATGGCTTCACAGGTGAATTCTATCAAACATTTAGAGAAGAGCTAACACCTATCCTTCTCAAACTCTTCCAAAATATTGCAGAGGGAGGAACACTCCCAAACTCATTCTACGA
Organism: Balaenoptera musculus; assembly: GCF_009873245.2. Taxonomy (NCBI): domain Eukaryota; kingdom Metazoa; phylum Chordata; class Mammalia; order Artiodactyla; family Balaenopteridae; genus Balaenoptera; species Balaenoptera musculus. The sequence continues at coordinate 54,313,438 of NC_045802.1, forward strand.
GGCCACCATCACCCTGATACCAAAACCAGACAAAGATGTCACAAAGAAAGAAAACTACAGGCCAATATCACTGATGAACATAGATGCAAAAATCCTCAACAAAATACTCGCAAACAGAATCCAACAGCACATTAAAAGGATCATACACCATGATCAAGTGGGGTTTATCCCAGGAATGCAAGGATTCTTCAATATACGCAAATCAATCAATGTGATACACCATATTAACAAATTGAAGGAGAAAAACCATATGATCATCTCAATAGATGCAGAGAAAGCTTTCGACAAAATTCAACACCCATTTATGATAAAAGCCCTGCAGAAAGTAGGCATAGAGGGAACTTTCCTCAACATAATAAAGGCCATATATGACAAACCCACAGCCAACATTGTCCTCAATGGTGAAAAACTGAAACCATTTCCACTAAGATCAGGAACAAGACAAGGTTGCCCACTCTCACCACTATTATTCGACATAGTTTTGGAAGTGTTAGCCACAGCAATCAGAGAAGACAAAGAAATAAAAGGAATCCAAATCGGAAAAGAAGAAGTAAAGCTGTCACTATTTGCAGATGACATGATACTATACATAGAGAATCCTAAAGATGCTACCAGAAAACTCCTAGAGCTAATCAATGAATTTGGTAAAGTAGCAGGATACAAAATTAATGCACAGAAATTGCTTGCATTTCTATACACTAATGACGAAAAATCTGAAAGTGAAATTAAGAAAACACTCCCGTTTACCATTGCAACAAAAAGAATAAGATATCTAGGAATAAACCTACCTAAGGAGACAAAAGACCTGTATGCAGAAAATTATAAGACACTGATGAAAGAAATTAAAGATGATACAAATAGATGGAGAGATATACCATGTTCCTGGATTGGAAGAATCAACATTGTGAAAATGACTCTACTACCCAAAGCAATCTACAGATTCAATGCAATCCCTATCAAACTACCACTGGCATTTTTCACAGAACTAGAACAAAAAATTTCACAATTTGTATGGAAACACAAAAGACCCCGAATAGCCAAAGCAATCTTGAGAACGAAAAATGGAGCTGGGGGAATCAGGCTCCCTGACTTCAGACTATACTACAAAGCTTCAGTAATCAAGACAGTTTGGTACTGGCACAAAAACAGAAATATAGATCAATGGAACAGGATAGAAAGCCCAGAGATAAACACACACACATATGGTCACCTTATCTTTGATAAAGGAGGCAAGCATATACAGTGGAGAAAAGACAGCCTCTTCAATAAGTGGTGCTGGGAAAATTGGACAGGTACATGTAAAAGTATGAAATTAGAACACTCCCTGACACCATGCACAAAAATAAACTCCAAATGGATTAAAGACCTAAGTGTAAGGCCAGACACTATCAAACTCTTAGAGGAAAACATAGGCAGAACACTCTATGACATACATCACAGCAAGATTCTTTTTGACCCAGCTCCCAGAGAAATGGAAATAAGAACACAAATAAACAAATGGGACCTAATGAAACTTAAAAGCTTTTGCACAGCAAAGGAAACCATAAACAAGACCAAAAGACAACCCTCAGAATGGGAGAAAATATTTGCAAATGAAGCAACTGACAAAGGATTAATCTCCAAGATTTACAAGCAGCTCATGCAGCTCAATAACAAAAAAACGAACAACCCAATCCAAAAATGGGCAGAAGACCTAAATAGACATTTCTCCAAAGAAGATATACAGATGGCCTACAGACACATGAAAGAATGCTCAACATCATTAATCATTAGAGAAATGCAAATCAAAACTACAATGAGATATCATCTCACACCGGTCAGAATGGCCATCATCAAAAAATCTAGAAACAATAAATGCTGGAGAGGGTGTGGAGGAAAGGGAACACTCTTGCACTGTTGGTGGGAATGTAAATTGATACAGCCACTATGGAGAACAGTATGGAGGTTCCTTAAAAAACTACAAATAGAACTACCATATGACCCAGCAATCCCACTACTGGGCATATACCCTGAGAAAACCATAGGTCAAAAAGTGTCATGTACCACAATGTTCATTGCAGCTCTATTTACAATAGCCAGGACCTGGAAGCAACCTAAATGTCCATCGACAGATGAATGGATAAAGAAGATGTGGCACATATATACAATGGAATATTACTCAGCCATAAAAAGAAATGAAATGGAGGTATTTGTAATGAGGTGGATGGAGTTAGAGTCTGTCATACAGAGTGAAGTAAGTCAGAAAGAGAAAAACAAATACAGTATGCTAACACATATATACGGAATCTAAGGGAAAAAAAAAAAGGCCATGAAGAAACTAGTGGCAAGACGGGAATAAAGACACAGACCTACTAGAGAATGGACTTGAGGATATGGGGAGGGGGTGGGGTGAGATGTGACAGGGTAAGAGAGTGTCATGGACATATATACACTACCAAACGTAAAATAGATAGCTAGTGGGAAGCAGCCGCATATCACAGGGAGATCAGCTCGGTGCTTTGTGACCACCTAGAGGGGTGGGATGGGGAGGGTGGGAGGGAGGGAGATGCAAGAGGGAAGAGAAATGGGAACATATTGTATATGTATAACTGATTCACTTTGTTATAAAGCAGAAGCTAACACACTATTGTAAGGCAATTATACTTCAATAAAGATGTTTAAAAAAAAAAAAAAAAAGATATCACAAGAAAAAAAAAAAAAAAAAGCAACCCTTACCCAAACCCAGCTCCTCAGATTCAGTCTTAATTGGTATGCAGTAGAACCCCCATATACATATTTTTAAAAGCTCCTCAAGTGTTTGTTAACACAGAGAGCACTTCCCCCCCTTAACAGAGAAACAAAATTATTGGGTGCAGGTCTCACTAGACCCTTTTGAATCAGTACTCCATCCTGGAACCAATCTTGTTAGGTCACCCTGAAGTCTTCAGGCCAAACAGAGATGGCCAGTCAGAGCCTACCGATTAGCTAGTGACTGGGGCAACTCCATCCAAACCACACGTGGATACACTGTTATGGAGTGTGTTACTTAAGAAAAATTAGGGTAATATTTTTCTAGAAAGATGACAGAATTCCTGATAGCAAAAGTAACAGATATTGCCAAACACTGAATTGAATATGTAGTGTTTTTTTGTTTGTTTGTTTGTTTTGCTGAATACTAAATCATGATGTCAGTCCACTATTCAATTCAGCAATAAGTAATTCCTGTTAGTAAAAGTCTCTTTCCTATAGATTTTCCAGATTATATAAATATTTCTTAAACCCACATCTATTCATAAAATTGGACTAGGTTCCAAAATGGATAAAAAATATGTATGCCATTACCCATTCTTTAAAAATGTTTACTCATTTTGGAAGGAGTTTATAGAGCATCCCGACTATTGCAGAATTAAAAGATTGCATAATGTAAAGTATGAAATTAAATTTATTTCCAGAACTGTATGATACTCAAATTCTATGGTGATCAAGAATCACAGATATCAGTATTGTCTTGGAAGGTATACAAGAAACATGAAGAAATAGATTGGCCTAAAAGGGAAATAGAATTTACATATTACAGAAAATATATTTAACAAAATCTGTGTCCTAGGATTTAGTGGGAGGCTGGGACAAGGAGAGAGTAAACAGGGAACGTTTCTTTTCAAGATTTTCACTCTAAATACCTATTTGCCCTTGGGCAAAGCACCTAGCTTATGGTTGGCATCCTTTCCTCTAAAATGTGAGGACCGGCTTACAAAAATTTTAAGCTCTAAAATATTCAGCTTTTTTTAAAAAAAATAGACTATTTTTAGAGTAGTTTTAGGTTCATAGCAAGATTGAACAAAAAGTATAGAGATTTCCCATATACCCCCTGCCACTGCACAGGCTATGTAATACAGTCATGAGAAACCACTAGGCAAACCCAAATCAAGGAAAAGTCTACAATATAACTGAGCAGGGTGAATGAAAAATGTGAAGGTTATAAAAGACAGGAAAGACGGAGGAACAGTCTGAGGAGGAGGCTATGCCTCCTCTACTATCAATATCTGGCACCAGAGTAGTATATTTGTTAAAATCAATGAACCTACTTTGACACATCATTATCCAAAGTTTAAATGAAAGATCAGTGCTTGTGTTGCACATTCTCTAGTTTTAGACAAATGTGTAATGAAATGTATCTACCATTTTAGTATCATACAGAATAGTTTTACTGCTCTAAAATTCTCTGTGATCCACCTATTCATTCCTTCCGCCCCCAGCCCCTGACAACCACTGATCTTTTTACTTTCTCTGCCATTTTGCTTTTCCACGATGTCAGATAGTTGGAATTATACAGTACATAGCCTTTTCAGATTGGCTTCTTTTACATAGTAATATGCATTTCAAATTCTGTATCTTTTCCTGGCTTGGTATTTCTTCTTAGCTCTGAATAACTCTTCTTGGTCTGGATGTACCGCAGTTTATCCTTTCTTGCTGAAGAACATTTTGATTGATTAAAAGTTTTGGCAATTTTGAATAAAGCTGCTAAAATGTCCAGGTGCAGGTTTTCAAGTGGACATCAGTTTTCAACTCATTTGGGTAAACACTAAGGAGTATGATTCAGTTTTGTAAGAAACGGCCAAACTGTCTTCTAAAGAGGCATTGCATTTTGCATTCCTACCAGCAGTGAATCTGGCGTAGTCAGTGTTTTGGATATTGGCCATTCCAGTAGGTGGGTAGGGGTATCTCATTCTTGTTTTAATTTGAAATTCACTAATGACATGTGATGTAAAGCATATTTTCACATGTTTACTTGCCATCCGTATATCTTTTTTAGTGAGGTGTCTGTACAGATCTTTCGCCCATTTTTAAATAGGGTTTTTCATTTTCTTATTGTAGAGTTTTAAGAATTCTTTGTATATTTTGGATAACAGTCTATTACACATGTCCCTTGCAAATATTTTCTCCCAGTTTGTGGCTTGTCTTGTCATCCTCTCGACAGTATTTTTCAAGAGTAGAAGTTTTTAATTTTTTTTTTTAAAGCCTTATTCTTTTAAATTTTATTTATTTATTTATTTATGGCTGTGTTGGGTCTTCGTTTCTGTGCGAGGGCTTTCTCCAGTTGTGGCAAGTGGGGGCCACTCTTCATCGCAGTGCGTGGGCCTCTCACTATCGCGGCCTCTCTTGCCGTGGAGCACAGGCTCCAGACGCGCAGGCTCAGTAATTGTGGCTCACGGGCCCAGCTGCTCTGCGGCATGTGGGATCTTCCCGGGCCAGGGCTCGAACCCGTGTCCCCTGCATTGGCAGGCAGACTCCCAACCACTGCGCCACCAGGGAAGCCCCAAGTTTTTAATTTTAATGAAATCCAGCTTATCAAATATTTCTTTCATAGATCATGAATTTAGTGTTGTATCTAAAAAGTCATCTTTATTCACAAGGTCATTTAGGTTTTCTCCTACATTTTCTTCTAGTTTTATAGTTTTGCATTTTACAAGTAGGTCTGTTATCTATTTTGTGTTAATTTTGTCAAGTGTGTAATGTCTTTGCCTAGATTCATTCATTTTTCTCTTGGATGTCCAGTTTGTTGAAAGGATTATCTTTTCTCCATTGTATTGCCTTTGCTCCCTTGTCCAAGATTAGTTGACAATATTTTTGTGGGTTGCTTCTTTTTTAGATTAGTATTTATTTTATGCAAATGTTAAAATACATGAAAAAAATATGGTTCTTATATTCAAGGTAAAAAGCAATTTTCTTCTAGGAATTGGGGTTGTAGCAAGTGAACAAATAGAAAATTCTTGTTAATTGAATGTAGATCTAATACATTTAAATTTTCTTAAGAAATCACTTCAGTATATGTAGACACCCTCCTAGAGATTACGAATATAGAAGAATGTCAGGGGGGAAAAACCCTATCAATTTCTTTTCCACTTTTAGATCATGGTTATGATATCATTATCAATAACAAACAAGTTACTATGTCACCATACTATCAAAGAAGAAAAGCATTTAATCACTTCACTGAGATTCTTATACCTGCTTAATCACTATGCTATTCTATCACATTGTAAGCATGTATGAGCATATATTAAGAGCAATACAGCAAAATCAAACATTCACAATATGTCAAACATTTTGCAAGGAAAGTGAAAAGCAAGACACTCAATTACTTCTTTAGAAATGCTAATTAATGATGAACAGTGCTACAGAAGGAGTTACCTAAGAGCAAACCCACTCACATCAACAGCTTTGTGGGTTAGGAAAATGGCATTGTTCCAAAAAATCTTTTCTATGAGCATTAAAAAAATACGCAGCAAATATCAGTCTTAATTGGAAATATCAAAAAGAAACTCTGAAACCCAGAGGATGGAAACAAAGCAAGAGACTGGAAATGATAAAAAAAGAAACACAGTCACTTCAAAAATAAATTCCCTTAGGAAAAAGGTTGAAATTACAGTGTTGCTGATAGAGAAATCTCAATGGATAGTTTCTAATTTACATCTGAAAATAATATTTTCTGATCACAGATGTCTAAAATTTTAACAATAACTTCAAAGTTCAAAATCACGGCAATAAAAGCAAAAAAGCAAATATTAAGTGGTGCTGATTTGTTTTCAGATTTATAAGACAAAGTGTGGCCAAGAAAACTTTAATTATTTTTGCATGAAAGAATTAAATGACTAATTAAATTAAATTATGGAAGAGTGAAAGTATGCATGGGTGTTATTTGGGAGTACACCCTCAGATTTGGAACTATTTACAGCTCTATTGCTATTTTTTAAATTTTTTAAAATATGGAGATATACAGCTTCTGAGCAACCACTTCTGTATATTCCAACCTGCTATTACTTAACAGAATGCTATGTGCTGTCACTGAAGTACAGATAAACAAGCCAGTATTATTTATTGAAAAAACAATAATTATTGATGGATTTGAAAATCATGGAAATCTTTCATCCCAGTTCAGCTGTCTCAATTCATCATTTCAGGAAACTGAAAATTAGAAAGGTGAATTGACTTGCTTAAGTTTGTGTTAGAAAGCTAGTGAAGTCACAACTTCATCTTAAATATATTATAGATGATATATATAATAATATATATATTATTCCATTTTATCATCTAATTTTTGTTACAGATATTACTTTGTGAGATTCTTGTTGAAAATATGAACACTTGTTTTTTTCCTGGAAGCAATGCTGGTCACGACAATACGCTTTATGACCAGATTACCCAAAGCTTGTATGAGCTATAATATGCTTGTTCAAGGCTGAAGTCTCGGTCCTTATGTTCAAAGTCCCTTCTGTACAGAAAGGAAAAGGCATATATTTTCCCTTTTCTATTTTCTTAGGATTTGTATTCTGTATTTGGATTAGCAGGACTCCTTTATTTTACATATCTCCCCTTAAGCACAATGGTAGAGGAGTATGGATTCCTTTCCCCCTTTGGGCCATACTTCCTCTCATATTTTTATTTCCCCCTCTCTAGACTGTCGGGGACTTCATGGGTTTTCTTTAAGCTCTTGTTTTAATTACTTTTATTTCCACCAATTATACTGAGATTGACTTTTAAAGACAGTCAGCTAAGTTGATAGAGAGATGAACTTAATGCTCTGTCCCCACGTTATCCCAATACATTCCAGGATATGTATTGAATTAAAATATGAGTATAATGCCAAAGGAGCTCCTTCTATACCTGTAACAAAAATGTATAACAAATAGAAAGATTCTGGCTTTTTAAATTGCAGAATTATTTTCAATGGACAGGTTTATCATAAACCACCTAAAAAATACTGGCCATTTCTTTAGGTCCATATTGCTTGGCTCTTAGCATCTCAACCTGAGGTCCTGGTTAAGATGAACAACATTACAGTTGACTTCAAGACTCTTTCATTGTGCTGGGATAGTGGTTTCTTTGCAGGGGAGCTGGACTGCCCCACTAAGACTCTTCAAAAGTAGTAAATGAACTGGTCTGTTCACCTGAAGCCAAAGACTGTTTCCAGCTGATAAGTTTTATTGCTCTCTTTTAGTCAATGTAAAAGCCCTGAAGGGGAATTGCTGTAGTCTTCTTTTTCTAGACCCTAAGCTTGCTCTGCAAAGCTCTGAGAAGACTAAACAAATTAAAAGACTTGTGGAGTGATTTTAAAGTGAAAGCAAAATGGTTTAGGGTAACATAAATAATGCATTATGTAACCAGGAAAAATAATGATGGACTCAATCAAGCTCTATGAAAAAGACAAAAGTATTCCCTCAGGAGCAATCAACTCGAGCTAAATATATGAAACAATAGATGACAGTCCTTATAGCGCATTTAAATTGTTTTATTGCTCTAACTAAAATTTTGTAATAACATTCTTATTTTTCATAAATAAAACTGAAAATATCATACCTATTTTTGTTCAGTCAAAATGAACAGTCCTTTTAAACTTGTAATGCAGAATTTGATCATTTTGTACTAGTAATGACGTTACTGCAACATGGCATTCCAAGTCATCTGCAATTATGTGAATTATTCCAGTGGCATTTAAGATAGAAACAGCTATTTTGTAAGACTGATGAATAATAAGTAAATAGTTGTTTCCTTATTACTTTAAATTATGAGTTTTTAAATATTCAGAACTATGTTTATCAAATAAAGGAGAGAAATCAAGGTTATATCAACATTTAAAACTCACCTAAACAGACAATGAGATTCTAAATATAAAACTATTTCAGTTTCTCTAGCTATCTCTCAGAATAAATATCACAAAGTATACTTTCTCAAATACAGCATTTTACTATGCTGTTGAGTTTTAGAAATTTGAAGCAAGGATGACAGTAATATTAGCCTATTTCCCCATACATTATATAAAAGGTGTCCAATTTGGCGATTCCCTTTTCTCTCCAAGACATCTCATCATACAAAAAGTAATAAGTGAGTCTCCACAAAATTCACTGAGTGGTATGTAGATACACTCTAGAAAGAAGTGGAATTTGAAGGCCTGGGAAGACATTATCTGAGTTCTTACAGGGAACAAAGAAGGGAAATATAAAAAGGAACAAGTGTTGACTTTGTGGAGTAATTGATGGGAGAAGAAAACTGTAAGAATGTAACAAAGAAAGAATGCAGCCAAATTGTTCTTTATCTCTGAATGAAGGAGAGGGTAATGAATGAGAGCACAGATATAAACAACAGCTGAAGAGCTGGCTAAGAGGAAAGCATATTGGAGCTTGAGTATCAAAAAAGGCTGTAATGAGAAAAAGACGTTTTATTTAAGTAATTGTTTCCATGGGAAGCAACAGCCTTCACAAGAATGTTGCAGCCTGAGGAGGGAGCTAGAGTGATTCTCAAGTTTCATGAATCACTTGCATTTTTTGTTATCTTTGTCAAATAAAACATATTAATATATATGTCTTTTATTGGGGATAATAGTTTGAAAATGACTGATATGCTTTTATTTCTTGCCTTTTTAAGCACAGAATGTATACACTGATTTGCTAAAGATATTTATATGACTGCAAGGAAATTAGGATTGGCTTCAACAGGAAATAGAAGGTAAGTCTAAGATAATAACACTTTCTGGTATGTGAAGTGGGATTACAGAGCAAGACATCAGCATTTAGAACCAGGTACTTTGTAGAGAGATCATTTTTTCATCTTTCAGATTGTTTTCTTCTCCATTTAAGTAAATAAAGGTTCAAAACAGGAGAGCTCAGTTCATAGTGTTCTTGCATCATAGAGAACAATCTCATATCTATGACAGTTCTACACGTTATAGCAAAGAGGTATAAGTAATAGGGGATCTGAAAAGAAAACTTCCTATTTGGGGGTCATAGAGGGTCATGGGAAGGAGGGCAAAGCAATCAAATAGGAAAGATTTTCCTCTCTCTGAGCTTTGACCAGTTGATGAGGAAGTGCTTTAGTAAGTGAGGTTATCACTGAGGGCAGACTAGGGCTCTGACACTTAGATTAGACTCTTCAGAAAGTCTGCTGTTGCAGGCTATTCCATACTAATTTAATTTGGGTCATATCGAAGTACATCTGGTGGTGCTACATGCACAGACAGAGGGAAGTCCCTAAAGTTTTATTTCTGCCTTTACTTCTCGTGTATGATGGCTGGATCCAGATATTGCTGGGAATCTGCATAGGGAGTTTGCCTTAGGAAAGTTAGTAATGTGCCTGCTGTAACGTGCCTGCAGAGCAGACCGTCAAAGCCATGCCAGAAGGGTACGCAGACCCCCGAGGCACATAGCACTGACAGGTGCAAGGGATGGCCAGTCAGCCAGGGAACAAAGAGTACCATATGCTAATGTTCCAGGCAAGAAGGACTAGGAGAACAGGTAGCTTTAAGGTGGCTAAAACACAGCATCCCAGAGGACAGAGATCACGTGCCTAAAAACTTTCCACATTGCTTCTTCCAAACACATGGGTACATTCTTTTATTTTATTTTACTTTTTTTAAATTTTTGGTGCGTGAATGATTTTTTTAAATTAATTAATTAATTTTTTTATTTTTGGCTGTGTTCGGTCTTCGTTTCTGTACGAGGGCTTTCTCTAGTTGCGGCAAGCGGGGGCCACTCTTCATCGCGGTGCGCGGGCCTCTCACTATCGCGGCCTCTCTTGTTGCGGAGCATGGGCTCCAGACGCGCAGGCTCAGCAATTGTGGCTCACGGGCCCAGTTGCTCCGCGGCATGTGGGATCTTCCCAGACCAGGGATCGAACCCGTGTGCCCTGCACTGGCAGGCAGATTCTCAACCACTGCGCCACCAGGGAAGCCTCCACATGGGTACATTCTTAAATGAAGAAGCAGGAGTCATGATAGGCTGAGAGACTGATAATTTTATCCAAGAGGAACAGAAATTCATGTGTGAAGGACTGAATAAGACTGAATTTTAAACCAGATTGTGCCTGTATGTTGGAATTTGTGTATTGTTCTTGAAAAAGCTCCAGGTAGCTCAGCAACAGTTACAATTTCTATATATACAGGTTGTAGTATGAGTTAAAATTTGTGACTCTGCTATATGTGCATATGGTTTCTAAGATATGTGTGGAGACTGCATTAACTGAGTAAAATAGATGTTCCCAGATCTAACACATAGAAAAGAAATAAGTTCTAGATCTTTAGATCAACAGTGGGAAGGATAGACATTACAACCTAAAAAGAGAATCCTCAGCACAGAGAGCTTTACTCAATGCTCTGTGGTGACCTAAATGGGAAGGAGATCTTAAAAAGAGTGGATATATGTATATGTAAAACTGATTCACTTTGCTGTACAGCAGAAACTAACACAACATTGTAAAGCAACTATACTCCAATAAAAATAAATAAATAAATAAAATAAAAAGAGAATCCTCAAATGTTAATTGATATAAGTGGTTATAATACCATAAATTTTCTTGGGTTGTAAATCATAAATTATACGTCTTTTAGCATTTTTTCAAGATTTTGATTTATATTATTTTCAAATACATTTTTCTTCTCTTACATTTCTTTCACATTTTTACCATGATCTGATATTCTGTTGTCTACTGCTAAACTATATTTAATATCTGTTTTGCAATATATGCCATATCCTCAGGTGTTTTGCATGGCTTTTAAGCTATTAGTTGTGTTTCCCAAAGTGTCTTGATAAAAAGATTCCTTGGTGAACCCCAGAAGTAATGAATTATACCAACAGGGAAAGGGGCCGGATATCTGTTTCATTATTTCATATTTATTATTATTAATAATAGTAGTAGTAGTACTGTAAATAAGTACCCTTTGTGATTCTTGTCATTAGGTAAATCTTGGGACATTCTCAACTAAAAGAAAAATGCAAGAGAAATACATCAATTAATTTCTTCCTAAACATCGCTCATGTGCTGATCAATTCAGCACTTTTAACGTGAATGCTTTTAAAATGATTCTTAATTTTTCTGGATAAAGAGAGGAGTGAGGTTAGCTGCCTATGTTCCTTAAGGCCCTCCTATGGATTGCATGTGACTGGCGATGCTTGCTGGGGTAGTTACGGGGTTTGGACTAAGCTTGATGGCTTGGGATCCATACTGATGTCAGTTTAGAGGTGGAAAATTGTTAAGAGTCAGCTGTTGAGAAAAATTCCAAAGTGCCTTGAAAAGAATCAAGTATCTTCCTAGCAGAGCCAGTCTGTGTCTTACCCTTTCTTGATGTTCTGGTTCCTTGCCCTTTCATGAGAAATATGTGTGATGTCTGTAAGCACTGATTCATCCTTCTTCATTTGGGCTTATCCATTGATCTTATAAACATCATTAATAAGCTGAGGGAGCTGAGATGTATTTCAGAGCATTACTATATAATACATAAATCTACCCTGGACTTGGTTATATAATGTCTTTTGGAATACAGGCACTGAGACGTGGAGGTGAAGTCATCTTACAAAAGGACCTCATTGCATCTGTAACTAAACTACTTTAGATGGAAGCAATGGTTTATATTTTATTCTGAAATTCACTTTAAGGAAGATTATCCATTACCAGGCCTCCAGTAAATTTCTCAACACTTTTTAACTTTACTACATAATCTTTTTGTTTTTAGTCAGTGTTCTAAGCATTGACTATGCCATTTAAGTTAATGATGATTGAATAAAATCATTAACACTTTGCCCTGGCTTATATGGACTAAATTTTCTTCTCTGATGACGCTCACTCCTGGAAGAACAGAGAAGCAACAGTGGTAGTACAGAAGAGTGTGCAGCTCTATGCTGTTTATAGACTGTTACCCTGTCTAAGGGAGACTATAAATTCCTTTGTTATACGCAAGCCTTTATAAAATGTAAAATTATGTTTCTACTACTTAAGAAATTTCAACTTGTAGAAAAAGTTTAGAAGTCAGAATATCCTGTTATGGAGTTTACATTTAAATTGGGAGCTTAGGGAGAAATGTTCTTCAATATCATACATCATTTTATATATGTTTTGTGATTATGTTGTCTACTCTTTATATAATAATATAAACAAGACAATACTGAATCATTCACTAAATAATATAACTAACACTTGATATAGTGCTTACTATGAATGGAAGGCATTTTCTCTATATTCCTTAACATTATAGTTTCACAAGAAAGTTGTGTCATTCTTATCATTGTCTCAACACCTCTGTGATGTCTAGTCTATACCATCACCAAAAACATCAAATTGCAAACTGGGAAATCTACCAGACTTCCACTGCCTTCTTCACTGTACTATCTAAAGATGCTTTGAGCCCACTGTCTAAAAATCTTGACTGGCTGCCCTGTGAACTCAGAAACTGGGTTTACAGTCCTCTCCAATCACTGATCTTAGCTTTTCTTTTTATTTTCCTAGTAATCGCCTTCATTAAACATCTGATTGTTTGCAATGTCCAGAAAATATCCTCTACTACAAAGATTCACCAGATGGTTCAAGTAGTCCTTCACAATAGAAATCTGAAAAGACTACATCAATATGCTTTCCTAAGGAGGCCCAAGGTGGCAACTTTCCTTGTCAGATCTATGATGAGAAAAGCCCTCCCTTTAAGCTGAGCAACTCTATCAATCTATTCATGGATCACACAATGATTTTAATGTTAGTAATGCTTTGACTATCAAGTTCCATGCATTTGTTAAGACATATTTTTGTACATAATATGTATTCATCAGTTTTAGAACAGTAAGTAAAAATTACAGTTTTAAATTATTTGTAAAAAGAGAAGCGTCTTTTCAATGTTCACAGCAACAGTGCTTCTTGTTTTAAGTAAGAAAAAAAAAAATCAAAGTGCATCTCATGTCTAGTAACCTCCCTTGGGTAAAGAAAAATATTTACTGTTATACAACAAATTCAGATGTTAAAAAAGAAAAAAAACTACCTTTCAGGTCTTAATTTGATGTAAATATACCAGAAATTGATTCCTCACACAAACTAATAATTGTATGAACATACTTTTGGAAGGATACGCCAAGGTTTACCCCTTTAACGTATCTTCATATTGTTTATTCAGATGTGAAGCATTACTTGTCTAACTAATGATGTATAAAACCTGAGAAGCCTCAGTGTATCCTCTGGGCTAATTTGTAGACAAACATAGCTCTCAACTGTTAACTCTTTTCCCCTGACTTATTTTGTATATGATTATCTTAATCCCTACCCTCATTCTTTCTAGTAATCAAAACTAATCTTGTATCACAGGGAGATCAGCTTGGTGCTTTGTGTCCACCTAGAGGGGTGGGATAAGGAGGGTGGGAGGGAAAGGCAAGAGGGAGGAGATATGGGGATGTATCTATATGTATAGCTGATACACTTTGTTATACAGCAGAAACTAAGACACCATTGTAAAGCAATTATACTCCAATAAAGAAGTTAAAGAAATATTTTGTTTAGGGACATAGTAAAAAAACAAAACTAATCTTACTTTTTTCTCCCCAAACTGGAAATAATTTATTGGATGTCCTTCAAAAAATTTCTATACCTGGATAATCATATGGACTTATCAGATGTTGAAGTTTCTGTTCTGGAGGTATATATATATATTTTTCATCTCAGAAGAGTTTTGAGTTGCTACAGAAAATGTCTATGTTCTGTGAATGTGATTAACTAATAAACTGATGGAACAGGTGTGATTATGTCAGAACACCTTAGTCCTATCTCAAGCTTTTTCCTGATCAAACAATATGGCCTCTCTGTATCTCCAATACTATAGCGACATAAGCAACCCTATATAGTACTGTATTTTCCAATTATTAGAAAAAAAGTTAGGGTGATTTTAATTCAGTAACTTCTGGATATGTGTTGATGTTTAAAATTCATTTCTATGCTCATACTTAATAATTGGTTAGATCCTGTGATAGTAAATCTTTCCATAGGAGAGTGACAAAGGATGAAGGTAGCAGGTGTGAGCTTCTTTCAATTTGGATTTGATTGCTACTGAAGCTACTTAAGAATCAAGAAACTGAATTTTATATCTGTGTGCCTTCTGTATATAATGAAGCAAATTATTCTAAAAATAATTGAGCTGACATTTCTGCGGTAATGCCATCAAACCTGATTGTCATAATCTTTGAAAAGAGAAGGTTGAAGTTTAAATGATTATTTCTTACTTATAGTACAATAATTTAGCAGAGACTAGAAATTACTCTGTAGGATTAGAATAGTTGTTAATCAAATCCAAACAAGATGTGAGAAAATAATTGGAGTTTAGGGTGCAGGTTTAATTAAGGGGTGCTTAAGAACTTGCATAACCCATTTATTTATGTAGAAAATACACATAATAACCTTTAAGGAAGTTTTTATAGCAAATGTTTGACATTCGGAAAAAATTGTGGGTACTCCAGACACACTCAACAATCACATAACAAAAACAAAGGTATTATATTTATGTCTTTTCAAAGGTGGAACATAATAGGAGGTAATGTATACCTGAATCTAATGATGCAAGTTAAATATGTACAAAAGCATAGATTGAAAAGCAAAGTGTGGTCAGTAGACAACTTGGTTGTGAATAATAGCTGGTGCTTATTTAAAAGACAGATTTGAGTTTCATCAAAATACTTATGATTGGAGTCTGGGATCTGGATCTAATTTTTCCAGGGCCCCAGATGGTTCCTATGAACACTAAAAATTGAGAATCATAGATGAAAGAGGTAGCAAACATTTGAAGTTATCTCTCTATGAGTCCAAGTTATGTCTGTTATATAGTAGGTATTCAAACTTTGGTCAATTTCTTATTCAAAAGTAAAATGGAAACGTAACAATATGGATTTTTATCTATCTTACAGGGATTTTTGAAGAACAAAGAGAATATTCATTTAAAATTTTTACCTGACATACAATAGTATTTGTTGTTTCAACATTTTTTTTAAAGATTGCAGATGGGATACAATAAACATATTTGAACAAGAAAAATATTTGTGGTATGAGTAACTTCTTCAAAAATCTAGTGTTTGGTGTCACTGTTATTATAATCTTGGATGTTGTGTTGGTAAAAAACAATTTGATGTTTTCTAATATCTTTACAACATCTTTCAACTGTCAACATTCTAATAACACCTTAATGACTTTGATTCATTAGTAAATTATGAGCCCAGAAATTAGAAATAATTATCCCATATATGTCCCCAAATAATAAATTATTTATTGATTTGATCATTTTACTGGCCTTTTCCCTGACATGTAAGAACTAGGTCAGAACATTTTAACTCAGAATAAGAAATTATTCTCTGGAGCAGGTTTTTTTTTTCCAAAATTCTGTGCATGTTATTTCCAAAAGCAAATGTAGATATTACAGTAACAATAAACAAAAAGCAAGCACCATATATTTGAATGAACTATCATTTAGCGCATAGAGATAAATCATTAAAGTACAAGTCAAGGAGCGAAACTGGACTGACATCCTACACAGTAGTCAGAGTATAAGTGGACAAATTCATATTTTAGATATTATTGGTGCAAATATTAAAGAATAATACATTTAAGGCATTCTAAAAATTTGCCTTTATATTTAATAAGAGCAAATAATTTAGCTGATAGTAGAATACATTAAACAATAGGGAAAAGCATGAAATAATTTTAATAGAAGTTATCATTTATCTATTGTTATAGTAATGCTTCCTTTACTTTTAAACCTTTGGTTGTGATATGTGTACATATGCATTTTAAAAATTTATTCATTTAATAACACATCTTTTCAGTCACTTTCTAAGTGCTTTAAAAATATTAACTCATTTGGTCCTCATTAAAGTATTTAAATAATAAGAATAATCCCAACTCCTCTGATCAGTGGTATAAATTGCAATTTGTTATTTCAGTTAAGGAAACTACCCATTAGATATGAAACTTGCCTCCTCAACAAAATAAACAGTGATATTAATTTCTGTCCTTCAGGAATAATGTTATCACTATTGCTTACCACACCCTTTATTTTACCATTACTAATATGAGTATATTGATTTCATCACAGATGCCAGCTAATTTTGAACAATAATAATAATTTTTCATGAGGGCATTGGTGTGTCTTCTATGACAACATAAAGGTATTAATAATTTGATTCTTACTTTCACCCAGACACACACACACACACACGCATATACTTTCACTTATATCTTAAAACAAACCACTAAACTCTGTATTTTTTTATATTATAGACAAGAATCTAAGGTTTAGAGAAGATATTAACTAACATCTCCAAAGTCACACATATTAAGTACTTCTAAGTCAAGAATTATTGATTTAAATCCTATTTTTCATCCATTATAACACATTTGACATTTCAATATATTGAAAAAAGACTTAGAATTTTAATTTAATTAGTAATGTATAAAGAAGGAGAAAAAATGAATAAGCCCAAATATTTGAAAATTAAGAAACACAGCTCTAAATAATGCATGCACCTAAGAATAAAACTCAAGGGAATTAAAAAAATCCAAACTGTTACAAACATATATGTTACTAATGCTAACAAAAATACAACTGTTGGGGAAATACAAAGAAAACCTCCTCCCAAAATCTCCAGAAAACTTCCCCACAAAGACAGCAAAAAAAGAAAACAGTTTTAATATTGAATAAACATTAATACAAAATGTGATGCTCATCCCAGGTGATCCACTATTGCAAAGACATTGCAAAGACAATGAAATACCACCTCTTTATATAGCCAAGCACATACAAACCATTCTATACATATTCTCAAGTAAGAGGGCTTGACAGCACTGTTTGTCACATATAGTTCACCCTAGGTTCATCTGGTAATTAAGGTGATTATCTTTTTTAGTTAATTGGTTTTATCCAAAAGGAAAAAGAAACGTCTCATATCTCTGTGACAAGAAATTGTTTCTCAACTTGGTGCAAAGTGCCAACCAAAGTGTCTCCTACACTCCCACAGATAGTGAGAGATAAGGCACTATCGTCTTGAATGATCTGCATTATTGATTTTTTCTCGTACTTGTTTTTCATATCACATACAATTATATATATATGATGCTTAAAATACATTATCTTTATGGCAATGAATTCAACTTACATTAAACGAACAAATCTTATAAAAAATACAACTTATCGAAACTGACCTAAGATCCCACATAAAAATTTTTCTAGGGGGAGATTTGTTCAAGATGGCGGAGTCGAAGGATGTGTGCTCACTCCCTCTTGCGAGAACACTGGAATCACAACTAACTGCTGAACAATCATCAACAGGAAGACATTGGAACTCACCAAAAGAGATACCCCACATCCAAAGACAAAGGAGAAGCCGCAACAAGACAGTAGGAGGGGCACAATCACGATAAAATCAAATCCCATAACCACTGGGTGAGTGACTCACAAACTGGAGAACAATTATACCACAGAAGTCCACCCACTAGAGTGAAGGTTTTGAGCCCCACATCAGTCTTCCCAACCTGTGGGTCCAGCAAAAGGAGGAGTAATTCCCAGAGAATCAGACTTTGAAGGCTAGTGGGATTTGATTGCAGGACTTTTACAAGACTGGGGGAAACAGAGACTCCACTCTTGGAGGGCACACACAGAGTAGTGTGTGCTTCAGGACCCAGGGGGGAAGGAGCAGTGACCCCAAAGGAGACTGAACCAGGCCTATCTGCTAGTGTTGGAGGGTGTCCTCAGAGGCGGGGGTTGGCTGTGGCTCACCATGGGGACAAGGACACTGTAAGCAGAAGTTCTGGGAAGTACTCCTTGGCATGAGCTCTCCCAGAGTCCACCATTAGCCCCTCCAAAGAGCCTGTAGCCTCCAGTGCTGGGTCACTTTAGGCCAAACAACAACAGGTAGGGAACTCAGCCCCACCCATCAGCAGACAAGTGGATTAAAGTTTTACTGAGCTCTGTCCACCAGAGCAACACCCAGCTCTACCCACCACCAGTCTCTCCCATCAGGAAGCTTGCACAAGCCTCTTAGATAGCCTCATCCATCAGAAGGCAGAAAGCAGAAACAAGAAGAACTACAATCCTGCAGCCTGTGGAATGAAAACCACATTCACAGAGAGATAGACAAAATGAAAAGGCAGAGGACTATGTAACAGATGAAGGAACAAGATAAAACCCCAGAAAAACAACTAAATGAAGTGGAGATAACCAACCTTACAGAAAAAGAATTCAGAATAATGACAGTGAAGATGATCCAGGACCTTGGAAAAAGAATGGAAGCAAAGATCGAGAAGATGCAAGAAATGTTTAAGAAAGACCTAGAAGAATTAAAGAACAAACAAACAGAGATGAACAATACAATAACTGAAATGAAAAATACACTAGAAGGAATCAATAGCAGAATAACTGAGACAGAAGAATGGATAAGTGACCTGGAAGACAGAATGGTGGAATTCACTGCTGTGGAACAGAATAAAGAAAAAAGAATGAAAAGAAATGAAGACAGCCTAAGAGACATCTGGGACAACATTAAATGCACCAACAATTGCATTATAGGGTTCCCAGAAGGAGAAGAGAGGGAGAAAGGACTCGAGAAAATATTTGAAGAGATTATAGTTGAAAACTTCCCTAATATGTGAAAGGAAATAGCCACCCAAGTCCAGGAAGTGCAGAGAGTCCCAGGCAGAATAAACCCAAGGAGAAACACAGCACGGCACATAGTAATCAAATTGACAAAAATTAAAGAGAAGGAAAAATTATTAAAAGCAACAAGGGAAAAAAAGACAAATAACATACAAGGGAACTCCCATAAGGTTAACGGCTGATTTCTCAGCAGACACTCTACAAGCCAGAAGGGAGTGGCACGATATATTTAAAGTAATGCAAGGGAAGAACCTACAATGAAGATTAATCTACTTGGCAAGGATCTCATTGAGATTCGACGGAGAAATTGAAAGCTTTAAAGACAAGCAAAAGCTAACAGAAGTCAGCACCACCAAACCAGCTCAACAACAAATGCTAAAGGAACTTCTCTAAGTGGGAAACACAAGAGAAGAAAAGGGCCTACACTAACAAATGCAAAACAATTAAGAAAATGGTCATAGGAACATATATATCGATAATTACCTTAAATGTGAATGGATTAAATGCTCCAACCAAAAGACACAGGCTCGCTGAATGGAAAAAAAAAACAAGATCCATATATATGCTGTCTACAAGAGACCCACTTCAGACCTAGGGACACATACAGACTGAAAGTGAGGGGATCGAAAAAGATATTCCATGAAAATGGAAATCAAAAGAAAGCTGGAGTAGCAATACTCATATCAGATAAAAGAGACGTTAAAATAAAGAATTTTACAATAGACAAGGAAGGACACTACATAATGATCAAAGGATCAATCCAAGAAGAAAATATAATAATTATAAATATATATGAACCCAACATAGGAGCACTTCAATACATAAGGCAAATGCTAACAGCTATAAAAGAGGAAATCAACAGTAACACAATAATAGTGGGGGACTTTAACACCTCACTTACACCAATGGACAGATCATCCAAACAGAAAATTAATAAGGAAACACAAGCTTTAAATGACACAATAGACCAGATAGATTTAGTTGATATTTATAGGACACTCCATCCGAAAACAGCAGATTACACTTTCTTCTCAAGTACACAGGAACATTCTCTAGGATAGATCACATCTTGGGTCACAAATCAAGCCTCAGTAAATTTAAGAAAATTCAAATCATATCGAGCATCTTTTCTGATGACAACGCTATGAGATTACAAATCAATTACAGGAAAAAAACCGTAAAAAACACAAACACATGGAAGCTAAACAATATGTTACTAAATAACCAAGAGACCACTGAAAAAATCAAAGAGGAAATCAGAAAGTACCTAGAGATAAATGACAATGAAAACACGACAATCCAAAACCTATGGGATGCAGCAAAAGCACTACTAAGAGGGAAGATTATAGCAATACGATCCTACCTCAAGAAACAAGAAAAATCTCAAATAAACAATCTAACCTTACACCTAAAGGAGCTAGAGAAAGAAGAACAAACAAAACCCAAAGTCAGTAGAAGGAAAGAAATCATAAAGATCAGAGCAGAAATAAATGAGATAGAAACAAAGAAAACAATAGCAAAGATCAATAAAGCTAAAAGCTGGTTCTTTGAGAAGATAAACAAAACTGATAAACCTTTAGCCAGACTCATCGAGGAAAAGAGGGAGAGGACTCAAATCAATAAAATTAGAAATGAAAATGGAGGAGTTACAATGGACACCACAAAAATACAAAGCATCCTAAGAGACTACTGCAAGCAACTCTGTGCCAATAAAATGGACAACCTGGAAGAAATGGACAAATTCTTAGAAAGGTATAACCTTCCAAGACTGAACCAGGAAGAAATAGAAAGTATGAACAGACCTATCACAAGTAATGAAATTGAAACTGTCATTAAAAATCTTCCAACAAACAAAAGTCCAGGACCAGATGGCTTCACAGGTGAATTCTATCAAACATTTAGAGAAGAGCTAACACCCATTCTTCTCAAACTCTTCCAAAAAATTGCAGAGGAAGGAACACTCCCAAACTCATTCTACGAGGCCACCATCACCCTGATACCAAAACCAGACAAAGATTCTACAAGAAAATTACAGACCAATCTCACTGATGATATAGATGCAACAATCCTCAACAAAATACTAGCAAACAGAATGCAGCAACACATTAAAAGGATCATACAGCATGATAAAGTGGGATTTATCCCAGGGATGCATCAATTCTTCAATATATGCAAATCAATCAATGTGATACACCATATAACAAACTGAGGAATAAAAACCATATGATCATCTCAATAGATGCAGAAAAAGGTTTTGACAAAATTCAACACCGATTTATGATAAAAAACTCTCCAGAAAGTGGGCACAGAGAGAAACTACCTCAACATAATAAAGGCCATATATGACAAACCCACAGCAAACATCATTCTCAATAGTGAGAAACTGAAAGCATTTCCTCTAAGATCAGGAACAAGACAAGGATGTCCCCTCTCGCCACTATTATTCAACATAGTTTTGGAAGTCCTAGCCACGGTAATCAGAGAAGAGAAAGAAATAAAAGGAATACAAACCGGAAAAGAAGAAGTATAACTGTCACTGTTGGCCGATGACATGATACTATACATAGATAATCCTAAAGATGTCACCAGAAAACTACTAGAGCTAATCAATGAATTTGGTAAAGTTGCGGGATAGAAAATTACCGCACAGAAATTTCTTGCATTCCTATACAGTAACAACGAAAGATCAGAAAGAGAATTTAAAGAAACAATTCCGTTCACCATTGCAATGAAAAGAATAAAATACCTAGGAATAAACCTACCTAAGGAGGTAAAAGACCTGTATTCAGAAAACTATAAGACACTGATGAAAGAAATCAAAGATGACACAAACAGATGAAGGGATATACCAAGAGATTCCAATTCTTAGATTGGAAGAATCAATACTGTGAAAATGAGTATACTACCCAAAGCAATCTACAGATTCAGTGCAATCCCTATCAAATTAACAATGGCATTTTTTACAGAACTAGAACAAAAAATCTTAAAATTTGTATGGCCACACAAAAGACCCCAAATAACCAAAGCAATCTTGAGGGAAAAGAACAGAGCTGGAGGAATCAGACTCCCTGACTTCAGACTGTACTACAAAGCTACAGTAATCAAGACAATATGGTACTGGCACAAAACCAGAAATATAGATCAAAGGAACAGGATAGAAAGCCCAGAGATAAACCCACGCACCTATGGTCGTCAACTAATCTATGACAAAGGAGGCAAGAATATACAATGGAGAAAAGACAGTCTCTTCAATAAGTGGTACTGGGAAAACTGGACAGCAAGATGTAAATGAATGAAATTAGAACACACCCTAACACCATACAGAAAAGTAAACTCAAAATGGATTAAAGATCTAAATGTAAGGCCAGACACTATAAAACTCTTACAGGAACACATAGGAAGAACATTTTTTGACAAAAATCACAGCAAGATCTTTTTTGACCCACCTCCTAGAGTAATGGAAATAAAAACAAAAATAAACAAATGCGACCTAATGAAATTTAAAAGCTTTTGCACAGCAAAGGAAACTATAAACAAGACGAAAACACAACCCTCAGAATGGGAGAAAATATTTGCAAACGAGTCAAGGGACAAAGGATTAATCTCCCAAATATATAAACAGCTCATGCAGCTCAATATTAAAAAAATAAACAACCCAATCAAAAAATGGGTAGAAGACCTAAATAGACAGTTCTCCAAAGAAGACATACAGATGGCCAAGAGGCACATGAAAAGCTGCTCAATATCATTAATTATTAGAGAAATGAAAATCAAAACTACAATGAGGTATCACCTCACACTGGTCAGAATGGGCATCTTCAGAAAAATCTACAAACAACAAATGCTGGAGAGGGTGTGGAGAAAAGGGAACCCTCTTGCACTGTTGGTGGGGATGTAAATTGATACAGCCACTATGAAGAACAGTATGGAGGTTCCTTAAAAAACTAAAAATAGAATTACCATATGACCTAGCAATCCCACTGCTGGGCATATACCCAGACAAAACCATAATTCAAAAAGACACAGGCACCCCAATGTTCATTGCAGCACTATTTACAATAGCCAGGTCATGGAAGCAACATAAATTCCCATCGACAGATGAATGGATAAAGAAGTAGTGGTACGTATATACAATGGAATATTATTCAGCCATAAAAAGGAATGAAATTGTGTCACTTGTAGAGATATGGATGGACCTAGAGACTGTCATAGAGAGTGAAGTAAGTCAGAAAGAGAAAAACAAATATCGTATATTAACGCATATATGTGGAATCTAGAAAAATGGTGCAGATGAACTGGTTTGCAAGGCAGACATAGAGACACAGATGTAGAGAACAAACTTATGGACACCAAGGGGGGAAAGCGGGGTGGGGTGGGGGTGGTGGTGGGATGAATTGGGAGATTGAGATTGACATATATACACTATTATGTATAAAATAGATAACTAATAAGAACCTGCTGTATTAAAAAAAAATAAAAATAAAAATTTTTCTAGTCCTATATCTATCAAAATATTGACTTCATTTTCAAAAGCTCTACCTTAAGCAAAAGTCCAGAACACCAATCCTATACAATTTTCAAAAGGAGAAAATGAAGAAACACATTCCAACTGATTTTATAAAGAAGAAAAACACATGGCCAGTTTAATAGATGCTGGAAAAGCATTTTTAAAAAGTCAACTACCAAAACGCTGAACATATTAGGATAGAGAATAGCTTCCTCAGTAGTGGGCAAATACAAAAACAAAACAAAAACAATCAAACAAAAAACAATGACAAAACAAGCCAACAAGAAAAACCAATGTGTGAACTTTGTACTCCCGGCGCTCCACCCTGCAGATAGGAGATTGACTAGTTGAGTCTTGCTAAGCTCTTTCACAAAACTCCACTGAGTAGCAACGTCTGTGCCCTGGGATCCGCCATCCTCTGGGACGATCTTGTCTGTTAGTCTCAGTGGTCACATCTGAGTTGGGGTTGCACAGTTTTAACAGTGCCTGTCCTAGATTTGTTTTAAGGCCAAACAATCCTCCCTGCTTTCTGCATAAATTGGCCTGCGATGTTTAAATTTGGAAAGCGCCACCAAAATTGCCGCTGTGCATGGAGGGAAGCGAAGGCAATTCCTGAAGACTTATTTACTTTATATATTGTAAGTTATGGGAAAACACTACTCTCTCACAGGCACTTTTTTCTCTGGAAACCAAGTTTCTACCTAAAGATCTGCCAAGACTACTTGTCTATTCACTGTCAAAAAATTTTCATTCTGCTATTGGTAACAAAGGGTGTATGTTTCTCCTTATAGTTTAGGTACAAAATCAATAAAACTTGGTATGAACTTTTCAACTGTATTTGGAAATTCAATCTCTCTCTATATGTAAATTAATTTTATCTCCTAAGTTGGGTTAAGTATCTTGAAAAATGCACATTTATTGGTAGTATTAAAATATCTAATAGAAGAAAACTTGAGATTCATTATATTAGCACGAGAGACTGAATAAACCAATGGACACTGGCCGGACCATATATCAAAAGAGAATTCTGACACACAAAACTCTCTCCCACTTTCTATAGCCCAGGAAACCAAACCACAACCCCTGCAGAACAGTAACAATTGGCCCCAAATGGTCAGGACTTATTATTAACTGCCCACTTTCCTAGTTATTTTTTTCCCTCTTACTTTCACTTCCAACTTAGAACCAACCACAGAAAATCAAATATGCTTCTACCACTCACATAGGATACCTCACTTCCCCAGCTTCCCCATGACAACAGTCTCCAATCAGGGCATACCTGAAGCCCCTTCTTATTTTCCACTATAAAGCTTGCCCTCTCCTCTGTTTGCCTTTGAGTCTGCGGCAAACACAAGTGATGGGAGATGGTTCCTTATCTCTGAGGGCAAGTTCTGCATAAATAGCCTTTGTTTGTTCTCATTTTGGTGGACTTCATTTATTCCTGTATCTCTCAGTTGAAGAAAAATAGCCAACCCCATTCTAACTTGGTAAGTATATGTGTCAATGCACCACTTAATTTATTTTCTATTAAAATCAAACATATTAGAAAGGATGGGAGCAAAAATAATATAATCAAATCAGTCAGTTGGACATGTTTACGAGATTAGTGCAGGATGAGTGGAATTCTTTATGATGATTTGTAGATTTACTCAAATTGGCAGAAAATTTATTTCAATATTAATTAATTATTCATTCAGTTCCCTCAACATTAATTTATTCAGATTGGCAGAAACTTAATTTCAGCATTTATTGCAGTCTTATTGATTAAAATGTATGAAAATTCTAAAATTGGTTTCCAGAAATAAGTTTTCACTATTATGATGAAGTTTTAAATTTGTTTTTTATTACAAATGAAGAAACATTTGTTTCTTTTTTATACTTGCAAGACACCCTCCACTGGATTCCAAAGTATTTTTAATTCTGATTGTATCTTGGTTTCTTTTCTGCTTATTTAATATTCACATCGATCTTGTTGCCTTTGGAGCCCTGTGACTTAGCAACTGCATAGGAAGAACATTGTTCAGGGGAGTTGATGAACCACAAATCAAAAATCCCATGATGGGAAACAGTCATCTAATGAGAAAGTGTAGGGAGGAGACTAAGGGAGGAATAAATTAAGTCCAACAGTTGTGGAGAAGAAATTCAAAAGAAGAAATTCAGATTCAGGACAAGGGTGCTACTCCACTGGCAAAAGAATATGAATTGCAGGACAAACCTGTGCTATTTTCAGGTTTTGGAATTACACCATATCTTGTTTTTCAAGGTACTTTTTTTAACTTTCAAACTATTCTTGTCCTTTGACATTTAAAAATATTTTTCCTCATATGCTTAAAATGATATTCTTTACATTTATTATGGACTAAAGTAGCATCTTAAATTAACATGAAATAACATACTCCTGGAAAATAACTCTTGCTCACTTATTGGAAAGGGAAAATAATTCCTTTCTTAAAGCTATGCCTTCAGTGTTTATGTTTTTGATTTTAAATAAACAGATGCTGCTTTTTCAAACTTAACTAGCTTTTCTGAAGGATAGAATAAGGTGATTAAGAAACTTCGGGGGATTCAGTTTTCTAGACTGACTTTATTAAACAGCCAAAAGCCTTTGTGGAAAACAATCATAGTAAGCACAAAATATGTCTCATAATGTGAGTCTGGCTTATCCTGAAGAGTGCAAATTTCCTGGAAGGTTCATTTCAAATTAGAGTAAGTGGGCTAAAAGAAAGCAAAGCTTAGGAGGAAATGCAATAGTGAGAGTTTTCATAATGAATTATAGCTCATTAATTTCCTCTGGATTTATGGCCAATATGACTTGATTGATATCTATCTGTATATAAAGATATCGTTGCGGCCACACGAGGATGATCATAAAAGAGAGTAACCATAACAATCACATAGGATATTCACAGGGTTCCACCTATGATGCCATATCCTCCTGTTTAGAAAATGGTGTTCCAATCAAATTCCTTCCTTGTTGCTCTAGGAATGTTTTGGACCTTTTCTGTACCTTTCCCAAGTGGCCTTTAATTCTCTTCATACTCCATGACAGCTTTTATTTATTTATTTATTTTAACTACTCAGGCTTGTTTGGATAAATTATTATGGAAACATTAGGAGCTTTGCAGACTAATCCCATTGCAGGAGCATACAGTTCTGCTGATGCCAGCCCTGCCCAGGATACGTTTCCTTGGAGAGCCAAGCCCTCCGTCTACTTTATATAGAAGCTGCTGGTATCAGTGCTGATGTTGGTGGTAGAGTCTCTTTCAATTTGCACTTTTGAAAATGGACCACCTTGGGCATTTCTATACCCTCTTTCTCTGAAGCACTTCTTAAATTTTTAAATTGATTTTGCTGTCATTTTATTATTAATCTGTATGAATTCATGCTCTATTCTGAATAGAAGCACCTCAGTTATATTTGTGGCAATTAGCTTCTCCCCTCTTTGCTTTTTCATTCATTTCTGTCTTTTAATGAAAAGAAGTTTTTCTTTCAAATGTAATCAATTAGCAATCTTTTTCTTTTTTTTTAAACATCTTTAATGGAGTATAATTGCTCTACAATGGTGTGTTAGTTTCTGCTGTATAACAAAGTGAATCAGCTATACATATACATACATCCCCATATCCCCTTCCACTTGAGTCTCCCTCCCCATCCCACCCCTCTAGGTGGAAATAAAGCACGGGGCTGGTCTCCCTGTGCTATGCGACTGCTTCCCACTAGCTATCTGTTTTACATTTGGTAGTGTATATATGTCCATGCCACTCTCTCACTTCTTAAAATATGGAACGCTTCACGAATTTGCGTGTCACCCTTGCGCAGGGCCATGCTAATCTTCTCTGTATCATTCCAATTTTAGTATATGTGCTGCCGAAGCAAGCACAGCAATCTTTTTCTTAATGTTTACAACTTTTAAAGTTTTAGTTAAGAACTTTTTTCTTTTCTAAGTTTATGAAGATATTCTCTAATCTGGAAGATCTATTGGCTTATCTTTCACATTTAGACAATACAGTAACAACAGCAAAATAATAATAATTTGTATGCATAGTATGAGGTAGATGTCAATTTCATATATTTCTTATTTTTATATATGGCTATCTAGTTGACCCAGCACCACTTAAAGTAATCTTTCCTTGGCACTGCAATATTACCCTTGTATTAAATGAAATGGGTTTCTTTCTGAACTTGCCATCTTGATCCATGAGTCTCCTTGCCTATACTTGAGGAAATAAAACAGAGTTCTTCACTAGTGCCATTTTATAACAATTTATGTCTAGTACAGTAAGTATCCTTCTTTGTTCATCTTTAAATATCTTTATTGTTTTGGTTCTTTGAATTTTTATACACATTTTAGAATCAATTTGTCTATTTATTCAAAAAAGAAAAAAAAAAGTCTGCAGTTTTCACTGGGTTTACAGTGAATTTATTGTAGATCAATTTAGGAAAATGTATATTTTAACCATTTGAAGTCCTCCAGTTCAAGAGTATATCTCTCCATTTGCTAACCTCCTCTTCAATTTTACTCAATGATATAGATTTCTTACACATATTTTGATTAATTCTTAGCTATTTATCTTTTAATTTTATTCTGTTATATTGTATTTCTTTTATAATTGATTCCATTTTATATAAATACAATTGATTTTGCATATTGCAATTATATATTGATTTTAGTGTATTGAGCTTGCATTCAAACACATTACTAAATTTACTTAACTTTGATAATTTATTTGCAGACATGGTTGATTTGGCGCATCCACAATTATTTCATCTGTGAATAATTAAAGCTGTATGTATTTTCAATTCTTGTACTACTAATATTTATGTCTTGTTTATTGGTTAAGACTTTCAATAAAATATTGAGTGAAAGTACTGAAAATTAATAATATCTTCTATTTTCTGACTCAGAAAAAATGAGCTCAACATTTCAGATTAACTATGATGTTTAATGTAAATTTTCTGTACATGCTTTTTATTTGAATACAGAATTTCTACAATAAAATTTCTAAGCATTTTAATCACTGATGAATGTTGACTATTATCAAATGCTTTATCTGTATTGCTTAAGATAGAATATCTGTAGTGACTAGTTGTCATGCTTGTTTCTTTTCTCTCCTTATTTTGTTAAT
Organism: Balaenoptera musculus; assembly: GCF_009873245.2. Taxonomy (NCBI): domain Eukaryota; kingdom Metazoa; phylum Chordata; class Mammalia; order Artiodactyla; family Balaenopteridae; genus Balaenoptera; species Balaenoptera musculus. Next base: position 54,342,485 of record NC_045802.1, read on the forward strand.
ATATTTACTGATTATTTTGGGCCCTTTTATTGAAGTGCACAAATTCTAGATCTACAGATTAATGAAATATCCATACACTTAACAACCCTATGCAACCACTGTGCAGATTAAGAAGAACTGCACTAAGCCCCCATTCCCTCTGATGCTTCCTCCCAGAGACTAACCAAACTATTTGAACATCTAACTGCATGTATTAATTTTGTCTGTTTTTAACTTTATATAAATTGAATTAGATATATATGTACTCTTTTGTACCTGCCTTTTTCATTCTAAATTATTTTCTGAGGTTCCTTTCTATTGGTTCATGTAGTTGCAATTTTTACCATCAATTTCAGGAGTATTCTATGTGTGAATCTTTTCTACTATGATGACCATTTGAGCAGTTTCCAGTATGGGGATTATTATCAATAGTACTATTACTGTTTACATAGTACTGGGTGGTGTGACTGATTGGCCTCATCCTGCTACTTATAACCCTAATCATGGGAGCCTTATTGAATAGCAGTCCATGTCTTTCAGATTAATCAGAGTGGACGATGGTGTGGAATATTCAAAAGAAAAATTTCCAGAAGACATGATGAGGTAGAAGTGAGGGGTATATATTGTTTGTGGGCAATTCTCTATATTTATCTTGGGGCAGATCTTGATTCAGACTATATTTTCAAGAAGGTTTACTTAGCAAATAACACTGGAAGATAGAGATGGTGTCTTCCCCTATGTAGAAGGAATATTTGTTTTTTGTCCAGGGTAATAAAGATAATACTTTCCTCTAGAGCAAGAGTTGAACAGGTTTGCTTGCAACTTCCTTATAAGAGTAGGAGTTTTCTAAGCAAAATGTGCCTTGGTTGCGAAACAAATCCAGCGCCTACCTGTGTCCACCTCAGCACCATCCCCATGGAATTTGTGAGCCATGGGGAGCGTACCGGATATGAGCATAAAGCTCATGCTACCTGCTGTGCTCTCTACTAAAGTTCATTGTTTCCAAGTGAAGAATCTTGTGTTTTCTGGCAGCATCTATGAAACTAAAGCAGGCTAATCTGTCTAACTTGCAAGCAGGGTATACTCTCAAATCTTTCACAATTATTAACATATGTCTCTTTTATTCTGCATATTTATTTTTTGAGTTACCTTCTAGTTTAATAACCTTTTCACCAGTATCTAATCTGATCTTCAATGAATTTACTGGGTTTTTTTTTTCTTTTGTGGTGGTGTTTTTTTTTTTTTTTTCACACACACACTATATTTTATTTTTACAAGAGATAAATAGACTGACACCAAGCATTGTACATGGATGACCACAACAAAAGCAACAATGATTGCAATTACCAAACATGAAACACATTTACTGGTTTTTAATTTCATTTATTGTAAGTCTTAGTTCTAATTACATTTTTCAATTATAAATTCTGGTTCCCTGTCAACACACTCTCTCTCTCCCTCTCTCTCTCTTTTGGTCTTTTAGCTTCTTAAGCACAATAATCATTGCTTATTTTAAAGTCTGTGACTGAGAACTCCGTTATCTGTATCCTCTATGGGTCAGTACCTTTGGCTAGTTGCTTCTCTTGGTTTTCATTCACATTTTGTTCCTTATATACCTGGTTAATTTTGAGGGCTTGCCATATTATATTATACCTTTTTAAGATAATTTGAGGCTCTAGATTATATAATCTTCATCTATAGAGATTTATTTTTGCTTCTGGCAATGTTAGGAAGTTGAGATGATCTGAAACTGATTTCAGTTTTAGTGAAGCATCTCTTTCCAGTTCACTTTTATTCCTTTATTGTAGCTGTTTGAAAGCCCATTCCAAATTCTATGGATTTTTTCCAGATGGCCTTGAACTCTAAACTTCTTCCTCTAGCTAGGCCCATAAGTCTGTGGAAAGCTTTCTTCAGCTCCCCAACCTCACAGCTGCTACTTCCAAATCATTACACTTTTCTAAAAAAGAAGAGATCCCAAATGTCCATTTCACCCATTTAGTCCTCTCTCCTCTCCCAGACCTTGATTTCATACTTACTCACTGTCTTGTTCTTCTCTGATGCATTTTTACTTAGTTCAATAAGTAGTTCTCAACAAGGAGTTATTTCTCACCATCTAGTCCATCATTACTGAAAGCAGAAATCTCTCAACATTTTTTTGACCCAACTTATTTGTCATATCTTACTATTCCCTAAAGATGAAATATTTCCTAGCATACCCTCCATATGTAAATCACTTAAATTTCTTTTGGTGCTGCCTCATCTGTCCGAAAGTTGCATTTAGTCACATTTGCATTCTAACATATACAGTATTTATTTTCAAGCAGAAGTTGCTGCATTACATTAATTATTAAATATTATGTACGTATATATCACATATATAAATATCATATAGCTATAGATATAGTATATATTTGAGAGAAGGCCTTAAAATAACAACAGAAAAACCATACTGTGAATCTTTTCCCAAGATTATGTAAAATTATCATGGTATTTTACCAAGAAACCTAAGCACTGGGAAAGAGAAAAATAAATGTATTTCAAGAATCAGAAAAGAATCCGATCCTTGAAAATCTGCTCTGTCTGCTCTGAGCTAAAATTTACTAGATATCCAGAATATCACAGTGGTCAACTGGTTAGAGTATAGACTTATAGAAGAAAAGGTATACAAATGGAATTTGACCTGAAGCCAACACATATATTTGACTCATTAAAATCTTGAACCCATCTAATTGCAATAGTAGCAAATTTTAGGTGTAAAATTATAAAAGCATCAGGAATTGTCATAATGTCCTTATCATTGCACTGATTCCTTGTTCTGAGGAGTAAAGGATTTTATAGTAACTTAAGCACTCCCTCTGGAGCTCCCTCTCACTACCAAAATAGTTCATCAAAAGCAATTACATATCCTTGTCAGAATCACAGGAATTTAGAGGCTTTTAATACATGAGGATGATGATTGTTATTATAAGCTAACTTAAATCATTTTGGTCTGAACTGAAATCTAAGAAGTCTTGGAGGATGACAGTGTATTAACCCATAATCATAGCCTGTTCTGTTCTAGAGAAGGTCTTTCTGGAGCAAATCAGTTCATTCCCTATCAACTTACATCCCCCTGTTGATATAGCATGTTCCCTTTATCCTTGTAAACACAGCGTATCACAATCTGTTTGCTTTAACCTAGTAGGTACACCAATGTACCTTAACTTCATTCCCTAGGCTTAGGTCATTTGAAACTTGGTACCACTTTTTAGTACTCGGGATCTTTAGTGTCTCCTCATTCCAAAGGATGTCAACACATGGACTCACTATACTGATAACATCATGCTGATAGGACTGTAGAGTTCAAATTAACAAGTAATTTAAATGACATGGTGATACATTCATTAGAGAGGGGAAAATGTACTCCACAAAATATGTAGGCCTTCCATTCAAGGAAGGTTATGTGATTCCTCCACATCAGGGAATAAAGTGCTACACCTTTTTCTCACTACCACTAAAAAGGAGACACAGAGGTTTGTTTAATCTGTTCATTTTGTGGTCTGAAAGACAGCCAAACTTAAAAGAGACTGACAGCAAGATAAGCTTCTCTAGTTGACCCTTTATGAAAGCTCAGCGAGTCTGTCATTTGCCTCTTTGACCCAGCAAACTGAGTACTACTCAAGCATTCATGACACTTCAGAATGTTCTACAGAGGCTATAACAAACTACTTTTGGAAACCAAAGTAGAGACTTTTTAGTCTCAAAGGAAGACCATGCCATCTTTCGCATGTAACCATGATCATTTTCAGAAATAGCTTTAGATTGGTAATAGGCCATGAGAGAGTACTAAAGGTAAAACCTTGAATGGTTACCACATTATCATATGATTCTAAATGTTCTTCATGAATTGCTTTTGTTGAATTGACATAATTTTGGGTGCACACCATCCTACAATAGCACTCGAGGTGTATATGTCATTTTCTGATATGAACAAAAAAGTAGCATGATCAGATCAGGTCATTAACCTTCCTACCATGATTTTTCCTACCAGGTAAGTGCCTCTTCCTCAACTCACAATTTTCTTATAAGGAATTTTCCTTGATCATCTGGCAAAGGAGGTGGACAATAACATTTTATCAATCATTCTACCTTATATACCAGTAGAACAACAAGAAATGGACGGAGATGACAATATAGCCTTCTCAGGAGTAGTTCTGAAGGCCGTGGGGACAAGGGATGGCTTGCCCGGAGATATTCCTTAGAGGGGTATATCTTGTCATCCACTAGTAGATAAGGCATGAGATAAGGATACTCCGCAATTCATAGCAAGGGTGGTTAATTTTATTGGATACTAAAGGAAATGAAAGAAGCCAAGTTTGAGAAATTAGAAAAGAATGAGGATTCTTGCAGACATATTTGTATAATGGCCCAGAGTGTGACAATATTTATGTCACATGTGAATTCTTATCAGAAGGCCATTATTCCAGAGGAAATTTTAATAATCAGCTGCACAAAATTACTTAAGTGAAATATATGTGAGCCTCCTTCAAGTGCCACTGTGATGCTTTCACAAAGACCTCACAAACAAGAAGTAGGCTATGCAGAAAACTGATGGCATGAACTTCCCATAATTACAACTATTTTAGTTATTGCTGCCACTGAGTACCCAAATAATAGAAGTACCCGCTAATAGAAGTAAGCAGCTTCAAGCCCCAAATCTTTTATAAATGTGAAGAGTAGCTTTAAAACAGGTCAATTTTATTTACCCCTTTCGTCTTAGAGAAAGTAGCAAGTTGGCCTTTCAAACAGATATTCATTCAGGTTTTGAAAATATTTTCCCCCTTTGTGCCTCTGCCAGTACCAAAGTCCATACACTGATTAAATGATGACAAACCACATTAGTATTTTATAGAGCATGGCTTTTGACTGAGGTATTCTTTATACATCAAAGTAAGGACAGCAGTGTGCCAATGTTCACAGAAATCGTGAAGTTTTCCCGGTCAGGTATCAGTTGTCAACAACATCATGCAAGATGTAGAATATATTCTGCATGGGTCCAGAAGTCAATACATAGAAGTAGGGACTGATAAATCCCATAGTTACTCTTAAGTACCCATTCACAAAATATTTGATTACTATTTCCAGGACTGTCATCTTGTGCAATTTAGAGATTTTAGTACCTCAAAGACAGGTTTCTGCTAGTGGATCCATGATTCCATTGAATTAGAAGAGGTGACAGCAACTTGCCTTTTGGGGAAAAGATGGGAATTTTGATGTTGGTTTGGGTAATTTTCACAGATTGGAAACATGGCAGAGTTTGGATGGAGCCACATTTTATTTGTGAATACTTCATTGTTTTTTTATACGTAATGGTGAATGTTAAGGAAAAGCTATTGTAATAGTATAAAAGCAGTACCACCATGGGCTCAAATCATCCAGAAATAAAGGTTTATATTACAAAAAATATAATAGCACCTTACCAGTTGAGTTACAGATTGAAATCAAAGGGAGTATGGTATAGTTGATGGAGGAGAAAAATCCTGAATTCCATCTGTGGTTTGATTCGTTGCAGAAATGATGAATTATCCTTTAAACTAACTGACTTACTTTTTCTAATATATATATCACTTCTTTCCCCCAAACATATATAGAGAGAGTGTATTGCTTCTGGTTACCTGTTTAACTTAACCTGTATGTGAGATAATATTTAGGCATTAGATCAGAATTAGAGGAGAAATGAACATTATCAAGATATCTTGGACTTGGAATTGTATGAAATAATCATATGGGTTTAGAACTGTTGAGTCTGCCTCCCTTTTTTAATTGAAGTATAGTTGATTAATATATTATATTAGTTTCAGGTGTACAACACAGTAATTCAATATTTTTATAGCTTATACTCCATTTAAAGTTATTACAAAATAATGGCTACATTTCTCTGTGCTGTATAATATATCCTTATTGCTTATGGGTCTGCCCCCTTTGGGTCGCATGGTTATATATGAATGAAATTTGCATTGAAAAGGGAATCGTTGCATTATATTTCTTTGGGGAAATTTTTTGGTTTGGAAGTTTATGTACAGGAAGAAGGGTTTATGTGTATGTTGAGCAGCCAAGTTGTGGATTATTATAGTCATTCATTTTAGGTCTATTACTGAGCATGTGAACAGACCACCTCTTTTAACTCAGTCTCCTATTATGTTATTCTGAACTATTCTTCCACTTACACTACGGAAGAATAAAGACTCACTTTTTTCAGCTCCTAGAGAGTTGTAGGTTCATGACCTACAATCACCCATTTAAATACTCTTATTTGGAACTTTAATACTGAAAGAATAGCTTAAAAATAAATGGCTAATCACAGCAATGGTGTGGAGAATAGAGTAGAGGTGATGTTGGAAGCCAATGAAGTGGGAGTATTGGGAGCATCCAAAAGAGTCAGTTTCTGTGATATGATACTTGTCAAATTTCACATTGCCTAGCTTTCATTTTTCCTGACAATTTTCTAAACGTTGTTATCTAGTCTTTTTGATAATTCTTTGAGCAGCTAGATATCCTTCCAATAAGTTCCTTTTTTGCTTAAGTGAGTTACAATACATCTCTCTTGTTTCCCAACCAGCACCCAAACTGACATAGAGGAAAAATCATGTGAGTTGCTGAGAAACTAAATAAATGGCAATATGTGAGTGCTGAAAATTGATTTTATCTCACATCATGTAGCCTACTCAAACAAAAAGTAATTTCACAATATAACTGCATGTTATGTACCAAGGAAACAAACATATGGGGAAAGGAGTATAATTCTAGGAACAAGAATTTATATGAAGGACACAGACAGAAGATGTAGGCTCTAGAATAGACTGAGGAACAGATTCACCAAAGAACAGAGGTAATTTTAATTACTAATCAGGGGTAGAAGTTAGAGTAGAAGCAGGAGAGCTTTGACTGTAAATTTATATCAAGAATGAATCAATGTTTCACAAATTTGCTTGAGTATAGAATTATTTGGGAGCCTTATAAAATTATGTTTACAAGACCCTCCATTGTAGATTCTGGTGTATTAGTGTTAGGATGGGTCTAATAATATCTATACTTTTATCTAAGTCCCTAGATAATCTCACAATCCAAAATGCCTGGGGCAATTTGGGACTAAAAATAGTTTTGTATGAATAAGAGTGCTAATTATCAGCAGATGTTTGAAACTCAGATAATTATGATTTAAAGGCTACATTTACTTGTAATAACACAATCATGCTTTTGAAAAGTTTTAAAATGAGATTTTTTTTGAAAAAGTCACCCAATTTCGGAATGTTATCTTCAGCTCAATAAACTGGAGAGATGTAAGTTATTTTATTATGTTGCTTGCAAGTAGCTTGGACTTAAAAGTGCAGAAAGGGAGAGCTGATTGTCTGCGGCATCCTGAAACAGTCATACATTGCTTTCAAATTCAGCTGGCAAGGATTCAGTCAGAAACATCTGCAAGAATTTAGCACTGAGCCATGTATTCACTGATCTTTCTACCTGTTACTCTAATTACTACACTATGAAATTTTTATTTTTATTCTAGTTCCCTCTGATGCTGCTGGAAGATTATAGAGTAAACACAGCAGGGAAAAGGAGTCTAAGATAAGATAGAGAAGGAGGAGAATAAGGCAGGAAAACAGAAAATAAACTTGGAAGCTATGTGTCATCATGTATAGAATAACAAACAGACCCTCCACATCCTATGGTTTCTGCTTCCAACATAGTCTCAAAAGTCATGGAAATTACATTGAAGTTGCTTAATATATTTGGCAGGACAGTATAGTGTCAAGTAACAAACTGGATCAGTGTACATATTCAGAGAGGGGAGATAAATTTATTATAAGGCTACATGCACTTCTATACATTTCCTTCACTTCCTGCTCATTTGTTTTTTTTAAGCTATATTGCAAGCAGAAGATGGTCTGAGATGTCTTATATTCAGTTTTTCCTGAATTTGAATATCTTTGGATCAGGTTGAGCCATATTTCCTTCTGAGATATAACTTGCACTGTTGAGGAGGTAGGCTATTTTATATGCATATGATTTGGGAGGGTCTATTGTAAAATCCTTTGGAAGCAGGAACTGACAAAAGGAAAAAAAAAGGAGGGATAGTTGTGAAAGAGGCCAATACCCTAAATGGTAACTTAGCTCATGACCTCATAAATTTATGTCTTTTAGGTTCTACATTGTTTTTGGAGTCTCAGGTTTCCAATATATTATTTTTTAAATACAACCAAAAGGAAAACCCAATATAAACTTCTTTAAGTGAATTGGAACTTGAAGTTATGCTACTCAAAATGCATAGTTTAGTGAAACTGGTCCTAGATGCTCCAGTGTGTCCCTAGTACCCTCTCCTTTGGTGTTAAGGCTGATATATTAATCAAATAAGGTATCATGTGCATTGTCAGCATGCAGTGACACAATAGTAGTTCCCAATTGTGTTCTCCAGACTAGAAGCTCATGTGAAAGGCAGAATCTGCTCTCTATATACATCAACCAAGGAAAGTGCAGAGACGGTGTCTCATAGCTTCTGATTGGGTTACATGACCTGTTTTAAGTGTGGTCACGGTTATTCTGAGTATCTAATACTGGGTCATATTTCTATCCCTGGAGCCACAGGTGAAACTGACTTTACATGAAAAATATGGAAGAGAATTGGAAATAAATGGTAACAAAGTAAATTTGGTGTTACATTACCAGAAAAACAAGGAAATGTTGTTGGGCTTATGGGAAAACCCACAAAAACTATTAGTATATTTACAAATTTATTCCAGGAGTTATTTAGATAGTTGGGTAATGTTTTCAGTCCTCCAACTTAGCATCATATTATTTAGAGAATGCTAAAGTATCCTAAAGTACACAGGAAAGTTAATTACAGGTTTTTGAAAGTACCCATGCCATCCTTTCTTATAAGTAATAATTAACAGATGGATCTACTTCTTTTACTTTATCATCATTAAAAAAAAACTTACATGATTAAGCAGTTCATTTTATTTCCAAATGCCTCCATAATAAATATTTATTTCCAAATGTTGCCAAAATCTTGCAATTAATGATTAAAATGTTTATCCTAAGAATGAGTCTCAGTAGTAAAATGCTGTTAATCACAGGTTTTAACACCAAATATTTGGGCATAGTTTCTTTAAAACATCCAAATTGAAAAAGTAAAGTGTTTTTATACAATTAAGCTATTTTTTTTTTAAAATAACTCTGTAGCCTAATAATGTTCTGGTATTGACTGTTGTTTTAGTCAATTTGGTCCCCAAAGATTTATCTTTACTTATTAAGAATATTAATATTTTAAGGGTATATTTAAAGTGAGTTATTTATACTCTAAGTACAAATTTACTATTTTGATAGTTTGAAATGCATCTCAAAATTAAGGGCCATTTACTATTAAAACAAAGGAAAATGAGAGTCTTGATTAAACTTAAATATGTTAGTACTCTTAGTTGCAAGTAATAGAAAGCCTTCTTAAAGTAGCTTAAGAAATAAGGGAAATACAGTAAATCCCAGACTCCAAGGAAAGTTTTAACGACCAAACTGTGCAGAAAAAGAGGCATGTCTCAGAAACCATGACTTGTATACTACCATGACTTTTTCCTAAAGATTTTTCTTGTTTGTTTAAATCAGTTTCTTTTGTTGTGTTAAGGTTTGCTTTATACCTAAGTCAAGAGAGATACCAAAAACTCCAAGTTTTATCTTTTGTTCTTTTTCCAGTGAAAAATATTACTTTCGATATCACTCTACTTCCAAGTTCTGAGTCCAATTGAATCAATTTTACTAACAGGGCAGTTCCTTTATTAAACTTATGGAGGGAATGGAACAGTTCAAGAAAAGGCGCTCAGGGGCAAGATGGGTATAAAGACACAGACCGACTAGAGAATGGACTTGAGGATACGGGGAGGGGGAAGGGCAAGCTGGGACAAAGTGAGAGAGTGGCATGGACATATATACACTACTAAACATAAAATAGATAGCTAGTGGGAAGCAGCCGCATAGCACAGGGAGATCAGCGCGGTGCTGTGTGACCACCTAGAGGGGTGGGATAGGGAGGGTGGGAGGGAGGGAGACGCAAGGGGGAAGAGATATGGGGATATATGTATATGTATAACTGATTCACTTTGTTATAAAGCAGAAACTAACACACCATTGTAAAGCAATTATACTCCAATAAAGATGTTTAAATAAATAAATAAATAAAATGAAAGTGTAACTAAAAAAAAAAAAAAAAAGGTGCTCAGTGCTGAATGTTACAGATCTTACATTAATAATTTAAGGTGGCATACAACACATTTTTACCACTTCCTATATTATCCTTACTTATAAATAATATGTATGAAAAAAATGAATGAACTCTTTCAGGCTACTGTGGTTCTACTCAGCTATTTCCTTTAAAACTGCGTCTGTAGATTAAAGAAAATGTATTGGAATCCAAAGATTCCAATCAATCAAATTAAATTTAAAAAGTTAAACAAGATGAAACCCAATAGCATTAAAAAAAAATGTTCTTAATTTTATTTATTTATTTTTTTGGTTGTGTTGGGTCTTCATTGCTGCATGGGCTTTCTCTAGTTGCAGTGAGCGGGGGCTACTCTTCGTTGCAGAGCATGGGCTCTAGGCATGCAGGCTTCAGTAGTTGCAGCATGTGGGCTCAGCAGTTGTGGCTCACAGGCTCTAGAGCACAGGCTCAGTAGTTGTGGTGCACGGGCTTAGTTGCTCTGAGGCATGTGGGATCTTCCCGAACCAGGGATTGAACCCGTGTCCCCTGCATTGGCAGGCGGATTCTTAACCACTGCACCACCAGGGAAGTCCCCCAATAGCATTTTATTTAACTTGAATCTCCTATATTATTTACTCAATTTTTCTATTATGTTTGTCTACCTCGAATGTGTAAATTAAACAACTGAATTTCTTGTTTGTTTTTTTTTTGGCCAAGAAATCTAGGCAAAATCTCAGATTGGTAAAGGGAAGTATTGAAAGTATTCAACAACTAATTGGGCATACTGGTAGTTTTCCCATGCAAAGTTATCACCTAAATGTTTTCTGTTTAGCACTGAAAATCACACCTCCTATGGTTCACATTTATGTTTCATCTAAGAACAGGTGGAAGAAGTCTGTATGCCAAGAAGCCTCCCATGGTATTCACAGTTTGAAAGCTTGAACTGGAAGGGGATCATTTGACTTGTAAACAGTTTAACTTTTATATAATTGAGATGAAACTGGCAATACATCACACAGGTATGTCATAGAATATTTCCCTTCAGACAATACAATGTTCTAAGAACTGCTAGCAAATCATGCTTTCTAGTCTGTAACTCAGAATTTTTAAAAATAAAAGAATACATTGTTAGTGATCAAGCATAAAATATGTGTTTTTCTCAATCAGTAAATACATGGGATCTTACTATACTCATAGCTTAAAGTTAATCACATGCATGGTTTCCTTTACACTTTCAGAGTGGTTTTTGGTACTAAATGTACATCAAAGAAGTTATTTTGATAAAGGCTTACGTGGAATTATCACTTGAATAAACTATTTCTAAGCCTATTCTATTTCAGTATTTCTACACTGTTTTCCATATAACAGTGTGGATGCAAATAGTCTCTTTGTAGACAGTAGAATCAAAATAATTTTTATGTCCTTTTCTAGAACCTGGTCTTGGGCTCCTTATGGGAGGTAGGAATATTATTTCCAGGTACAGAGATATTGTAACTGGAGTTATGATTGATAGAGAAAAATAAAATGATAGTCGTATGTTCTTTAAAAACTTCACTCAACAAAATATTAACTAATCAACTCCAACAATGTATAAAAAGAATTATACAACATGTAATTAAAAAGATTATTACAGGGAGGTACAAGGGTTAGAGTCAGAGAAGCAGAGGCCGGAGAGGGAGAACGTCAGGGAGGGAGATACACATGGCCGTACCAGGATAAGAAACCAGGAGGTTATCAGTCACAGACCTCACTGGCAAACCCCAAGCCAGGGAAACAGATTACTCATACCTATTCTCTCCCCATCACAGTGGAGATCAGTGAGGACTCAGAGGATTCATGCTGCTCTACACGACCCTTGCATTGGCTGGTAGGAGAAGACATCAGCCCATTTCCCACACACCTCTGTGCCCACATAACATGTGGGGTAAGAGGAAGAGGAAGATAGAATCAGCCCAGAATAGAATTTAACCACTGAAATAAGAAAATAAGTATTTAAAAGCGGCTGTTTTAAAATTGAACATTTTTGTTTTATGTCCTACACCTTTTATGCCCTTCCTCAACTATTCCTAAGTATCCAGAAGAAGCTTCTGAAGAAGACTGAATTAATTTTAGAAAATCAAGTTGCCATATTCTATGCTCATCAGAAAAAAATTTAAAATCAATAAAAGGGCTATATTATGTCAAGGAAATAACTCAGAAAAGGACAAAATGATAAAAATATCGATTCAAAGTATTAAGTGCTCACTATGTACCAGAAAGAATATAAGATGAATAAAGAGTCCACTAGTTCAATATTTTGAAAAAAACATGTTCTAAATAGTGCAAGTAAGGAAACAAAAAAAAAAAAAAGAAAAAATTCCCCAAAGTAATAAAAAATTCCAAGATCTTAAAAAGGACAAAAATTTTCAAATTGGGAGATGTATCAGTTGTCAAACAGGATAAGTAAAAAGATCTACATCTAGAAAAACCATTGTGAAATACCAGAACAGCCAAGAAATATGCATAGCCTAAATTTGTTTTTCATAGAGAAAATGGGTAACCTACAAAGTTGTAAAATTTGAATGATTAAACTTCTCATCAGTACTACTAGGGCTGAATAAATATATACGTTCACATTTGAAAGGATTTGGAAGTTTAACTTCAATATATTCTTAAAAATACATTAGAGTTAATGTACATAGACAACAGTGTACATTAGGGAAATGTACATCGGGAAAAAATGAAGGACAGGAAGGTATGAGACAAAGGAAACAATGTCTCCAGTATAGGAAGCAGTGGGGGTTCGCAGGATGACAGATTTTCAGCAGCCTAATGAGCATTCTGCCCATGCTGGAGCAATAAGATTAAGCGTTCCAGGAGAGAAGAGTGTGTGTGTGTGTGTGTGTGTGTGTGTGTGTTTAAAGACAGGATGGGTAGTCAAGATGCCATCTAGTCCATAATATGAGAGGCAGTTTGAAAAAAAGTAAGATAAGATAAAAAACAGTATGAAAAAATAACACATGCATATAGCAACTTGAAATTTCAAGGGGAAAATACACAGTCCAAACATGAAGAAAATGTTCCATACTGGAAAACAAAATGAAGAAACTTCATTAGAACAGAAGGGGTTCCAAGCCACAGTTAGAATAGAGAAAAAGTGGAAGATGATAGGGATTAGGCAAAGAAGGAAACTCTTCTCCCAACAATAAAAGAGCAAAATCAGTTAAAAAAAATCAGGAACAAACACAAACTGTGTAAGAAAAATCATACATCAAATATGAAACAAATCAATATGTATCATGATTTGGATAAATCAGTGGAGACTAAGGAAAAAAAAACATCTGAATTTAATGCTAGAAATACCCTCAACTGATAGGCACCAGACTCATTGCACTGAAGTGTTGAGAATAAAATATAATCAAAGAAACACTTAACATGGCAGGAAATGATATTTATTTCAGAATAAGAATGAAAACTCTTATTTACTTTTAGATGCAACGTATAACAAATAACAAAGCCATAGTGTGGTCATTGCAGAACAAATGCTATTACTTTTGGGAATATTTTCACGGGTGAGGCTGACTGGAGATAGCGAATGATTAAGATGGAGTTGGGGTGCAAGATGTTCATTGGAATCAAAACCTATGATATTTAGGAGGAGGAAATATTTATGCTTAGAACTTTGGTGTCTTTTATGGGTAGCAGAAACTGCAATGTTAAATCTGAGACTTTAATAAAGTGCAATACCATAAATAGAAATAGGTCAGTGAAGAATATAGATCATAGCTCTAACATTTTGAATATTCTTCAGAGCTTTCTACTTTGAACTGAGCCTATGTTCAATAAATACTGTTGAACTGAAGTATATATAGTACAGCTACTTTGAAGGAACTAAGACATAAAATTATTTCCATACTGATGACTACACATACCTAAGAACTTTAAGTAATACTTTGGGAATGGTTACTATGACACTTATTCCTATTGTGATTTTGATATCTATTGAAGCTGCTGTCTTGTAAAGGAAAACTTCAGGTTATGTTTAATTTTAAATAGTATCATCCAGGATCATTATAAAAAGTGTTGAAATCACTTAGGGTAATGACCTCAAGCTTTATCCATGTTGAAGTCATTACCCTAAGTGAAATAAGCCAATCATAGAAAGGCAAATACTGCATTATCCCACTTATATGAGGTATCTAATATGGTCAAATTCATAAAATCAAGGAGTTCTGATGGTTACCAGGGGCTGTGGGGTTGGGGGGAGACATGGAGAGTTACTAATCAATGGGAATAAAATTTCAGTTAAACAAAATGAAAAAAATAAAGTGTTGAAATCTACATTTCTCTCTAGGTACTTCCTTCCCTATTTCTATTTTCTCCCCAAAACACAAAAATAAAACAAAGAAAAAAATCTTAAATTTGCCCTACCATTTAACTAATTTTGTTTGCCAAATGCAAAAGCCACTGAGCCATTTTTTTTTCTCCATCTTAACAGCAGCGTTTAACTCTCTATACCATTTACTCCTTCATCAAACGCTTTTACTCTTTGCTTCCAAGAATTTACATCTACCTCATTGGCTGTTACTTCCCAGTCTTCTTTGCTGGATCCTGCATTGTTGGATCAAACTGTATTTGGGATTCTTTGGGCTTAGTCTTGAGCCTCATTAACCCCTTAATTTCTCTAACTTAACGCAAAATGAACTCATCGAGTGTTACAGTTTAAATATTATCAACATATTAATGACTTCCTAATTTAAATGTCCAGGTCTCACCTCACCTGTAAATTCAAGTAAAAATTTCCTAATACTAGTTAAAATTTTCACTTTCAAGTCCAGTAGCCATCTTAACAACATTAATGAGTTCAAAACAGAACTCCTTCTTTAATTCAAGTCTGTTCCCATCTGTTTTTTGTCTTAGTAAATTGTATTACCATCCAAATAAATATTAAAGGCAAAACTAGAATTCCAACTGATCATTCTACATTCAGCTAATCAAATCATCAGCTAATTTTGATAACATTTACCTTCAAAGCAAAAAACAAATTTCCATTCACTTTTCTTGAAATCCATTTCTATTATCCTAATCCAATCCAATCCAATCCAATCCAATATAAACCAATCTACCATCACTTCTTACCTGATATTACCATTTATATGACCTTCCCTACTCCATCCTTGCTCTGTAGTCACATTGATTTTTATTAAAATAAAAATATTATTTTATTTTCCAATATACAACTATTGAATGGCTTTCCATTACCCTTACAAGAAACCCCAAATTCTTAGCCCTTGCCTACAATGCCCATCATGACCTGCCCTTGCCTTCTTTACTGGCTTTAAGCTTCCCTTGTATACATTTCCTTAAGCTTCTGCCATATTGGCATCCTTTTAGCTTCTTTGAATATACATAACTTACTTCTTAGTGTTTTTTCTGGAATATTCTTGCTTTAAATCCCACCCTAATTCTCTTGTTCTGATTACACATGTCTCCAAAGACTGTTCTTTCTATTTTTTGTTGGCTTCTACTGCTTTCCTCTAGAATGTAGGATCCATAGGTTCTGGGACTTTTAATAATGGAGACAATTTTGAGTTTCTATTGTTGAGAGTAGTTGGAGGCCAAAGATCAACATTCAATAATTCATATATACACTAATATGTATAAAATAGATAACTAAGAAGAACCTGCAGTATAAAAAATAAATAAAATTCAAATAAAAAAATTCAATAACTCACTGTTGAATGGTAAATAATTTTACCCGATTTTGAAACATTAAATGATGCTGTGCCTTCTTGACTATTAAACTGAAGAAAATATTACATGTTGCATTAGGACTTGACTTATCAAATATAATATTTTTCTTATATTGAAAAGAAAGGCATGGTTTCTTTTAGAAAGGTGTTATTTTACAATACAGTCTGAAGATACATAAAGAAAGAGGGAGTAGCATTGACAGATGCTGAACTTATTGGCCCTCCTTTTGTAACAGAAGAGAAATGCAAAGCTCCATAACAGAGTGTGATTTGGGAAGTAACCAACAGACACAGTGTGAGGCTCTTTTATGAGAAGAGTATCTGAGATTTTAAAACCTCTCTGTGGGACTGGCTCTCTTCTTCCAAACCCTACGATGGAAAAAGCACTCTTTTGAACCTCTTATCTTTTCAGTTTGGCCAGCATGTTTGCAAAAAAAGAGAGATGCTTCCAGCCTCTTGGATTATCCAGGGAAGTTATTTCTCAGCTTTCTGGAAGAAGTTGAAGGCACTGGAAATGTTACAACCCTGAAAGATAACCCAGACCTCCATGACTGAAATAACTCAGATGCAAAAATACTTTTCTAAAACAGGTTGTGCCAATTGGCGTTGCAGCTTTAAAATTCCACTGGGGGGAGAGCTCAGTCTTGCTGATTTGATTATTAGGCTTTGACTGACCTTATTTGTTTAGATTTTGCTGTACTGAGTGCTGCTGTGGAATCCTGCTTAAATTTATTTAGTGGTATCGAAGGAAAAAAAGATGGCACTATTTCTGTTAAAAATAACAATAACAAAGAAGAGATTTGTACAGCTAAGAAATATCTTATTTTGGAAAGACCACTTAAAAAAAAAAATTCCCAGATGCTTGTCTGGTCATACAAGCCAAATGAAGAGAATTGTTGGTAGTTAAAAAGTAATTCACCGAAGTGAGTGCAGCTGTAGAATTGGCTTTACTGCCAGACTCAGTGTGATCTATAGAAGCAAATCCTAATTGTTCCAAGTGAAAAAAAAATTCTTTACTCATGAAAATAAGTCTGAAACGTTTATTTCATGTATAGAAACATTGGTGAATTTTTAGCAATGAAATTGTAAAAAGAAAGAAGAGTTTGCCAATCTTGCAAATATTAGCCTTATATATATGTGCAGCTGAACAGTTATTTACAAACTATTCTAATATAAGCATGTGAATATTGAAAAGCCATTTTTATTCCCTATTGTATCTCTTGAGTTTAAATGGCTTGAAGATAAGGAGTTTGAAAAAGGAAAAAAAGAAGAGCATTTAAATTATTTATTTATTTTGGCTTTTAAATATTGATAATACTTTAAAACTTGGTATTGAAATATCATTGAAGCTATGAATATTTTATTGACCTTCTATAGGCATTTTCTTTACCAAGGATTGTTTCCACACCCTTCAAAGCAAAGGTTTCTATGTGGTGAATACTTTCCATCCCCGCTGAGGGTAAATGTTACTTTTAGTTGGTACCTCCCAGATTTCTTTGGGCTATTACTTGCTTTGTCTTGTCGCACTTTAAACATTTTTTTTTTTTTCTATTTTGGTACTTACCCTAATTTTGAAACTACTTATTTTAATTTTTTTTCTCCTCCAAGAGACTACTATTTTTTGCAGGTCAAAGCAGGAAACATTTTCACCTTAGTTGTATATGCCTCAAGTTCACACATCACTTTAAGTGCAGAGCCGAGTCCTGCTACCTAGTAGAGCACTGGTTATGTAAAATGAGTGAAGAAAGAAGTGATAAATTTTATATAAATTCCTAGAATTTATTTTTGTTTTTATTATCAGATATTTTACTTAAATATATTAGTATTTTTGAATGCATAAGAAATATTGGTACAGGGGTTATATTTATTAATCAAAGTTGATTACTTGCAATAAAGGTGGTTTATTGCTGTACCTTACTTTACTAAATAAATATAGGGAGTCTAACAGACTTACATCAAACTATATAATAGATTCATTGGGAAACTGCACTAACCACAATTTACTTTAAAAAAAAGTTGTTAGAATTCAGATATTCTAAGAGGTGAAGAATAGACTTATTCACTGTCAGAGTATATATATATATGTTTATATATATGAAATTTTTAGGTATCTTAACTGTAAAGAACTATCTCCTGAACTGTTCATTAATTTCATGTTGAATCATTAAGCTAAATTATTAAAAAAAAAACTCTTCTGTATTTAAAATGTAGAATATTAAAAAGAGGAATTTAAAGCTTTTAGGGGTTTTAATATCTATTATAGTTTTAAAAGTTACTAAAAAAAAAAACCCTAAAACTGTACATGGAAATAGTATAATTTGTTGGAGGTATAAAGGAGTTACAAAGAAGCATACTGGAAATCCTAAATTAAAAAATAAAACACATTTTTCATTTAATAAATATGTTTTGGGGCACTCTATGTATCAATTACTGAGAATACAAAACATATTTAGCCTTTGTTTTCACAGTTTACCCAGTAGTGTGGGTGGGGCAAGAACAATAAACATGAATGGATGAATGAATAAATGAATGAATGAATGAATATCAGGTAGTGATATGTGAATGAAGAGAAATGAAGCAAGTCAAAGAGAAAATGGCAACTGGGGGTCAACTGATAAGGGTCCATCTGAGCAGAGACTTGAAGTGTGGGAGCAAATTATTTGGGTAACTGAGGGAAGAGTGTTTGGGGCAGAGGGAACAGTTTGGCAAAGGCACTGTGGCAGTACATCCCTGAATTTTTCCATAAACACAAGGTGGTCTGTGCGCCTGAAATAAAATGAGTGAGATGGAGACTAACGGACTACCAGATCAGAGAAGTGGTCTTGCACAACATCAGGCAGGGCTGTCTAGCTTATGGAGGTATATTCGACTTTCATTCTGAATAAAGTGTGAAGCCACTAGATGGTTTGGAGTCAAGGAAAATGTCTAATTGTTTTAAAAAGAGCATCTGTCTAGCTTTATTAAGAATGAAATATAGGACAAAGATGGAAGCAGTGAGACTGGAAGCAGTAAAACTGGTGACCAAAGTTTGATAGTTAGCTGGAATGCCCTAGTGTGACCATACCTGCTGTTTATGACAACTGTCTTTTAGCACTTGCCTCTCTTAGATTTATGGTGTTTGAGATCATAAAGTCATAACTTTTAGAATTCCTACATTAAAATTTTGAAAGCTATCAGCTGGTTTTTGTTGAGTAAAGTATATGCTGTATGAAAGTTCAGATTTCTTTGAATTTCTTTCACATTTCTTTGAATTTCTTTCACATTTCTTATTTCTTTTATTTTTGGTATTGTTTCTGAACTACTATCTCTTCATCCTCTCAACATGACAATTTATACAAATACATATATGACAGTCAGGACAAAATGGTGGAGTAGGAAAATCCTGGGCTCACTTCCTCCCATGGACACACTAAATTTACAGCTACATACAGAGCAGCAATCTCTGAGAATGACCTGAAAACTAACAGAAAAGATTTTCCACAACTGAGTAAAAAGAAAAAGCCAGATTGAGACAGGTAGGAGGGGCGGAGACGCAGTTTGGCTGGTACCGATATTCCTAGCATCCAAATTGGAAAGGAATAAGTAAAACTGTCACTCTTTGCAGATGATATGATACTAAGTGTAGAAAACCCTAAAGACTCCACCAAAAAACTATTAGAACTAATAAATGAATTCAATAAATTTTCAGTATACAAAATTAATATACTGAAATCTGTTGCATTTCTATATGCTAATAGTGATCTATCACAAAGAGAAATTAAGAAAACAATTCCACTTACAATAACACTAAAAAGAATAAAGTACCTAAGAATAAATTTAACCAAGGAGGTGAAAGACCTGAACTCTGAAAACTATAGGATATTGAGGAAATAAATTGAAGAGGACACAGATAAATGGAAAGATATAACACGCTTATGGGTTGGAAGAATCAATATGGCTAAAATGTCCATGCTACCCAAAGCAATCTACAGATTCATTGTAAACCCTATCAAAATACCAATGGCATTTCTCACAGAACTAGAACAAATAATCCTAAAATATGTATAGAACTACAAAAGACCCCAAATAGCCAAAGCAGTCTTAAGAAAGAAGAACAAAGTTAGGGGTATCATACTTCCTGATTTCAAACTATACTATAAAGCTACATGAATCAAAACAGCATGGTACTGTCACAAAAACAGAAATATAGATCAATGGAACAGAATAGAGAGCCCTGAAAGAAACCCATGCTTACATGGTCAACTAATCTATGACCAAAAAGGCAAGACTATACAATGATAAAAAGACAGCCTCTTCAATAAATTATGTTGAGAACACAGAACAGCCACATGCAAAAGAAGAAAACTGGGCCACTTTCTTACACCATATACAAAAATAAGCTAAAATGGATTAAAGACTTAAATGTAAGACCTAAAACCATAAAACTCCTAAAAATAATATAGGCGATATGCTCTTTAACATTGGTCTTATGAATATTTCTTTAGACTGGTGTCCTCAGGCAAGGGCAACAAAAACAAAAATAAAGGAGACTACATCAAAATTAAAAGCTTTTGCATGGTAAAGGAAACCATTAAGAAAATGAAAAAGCAGCTTACTCAGTGAAAGAAAACACTTGCAAATAATATATCTGATAAGGGGTTAATATCCAAAATACATAAAGAAATCATACAAATTAATAACAAAAAACCCCAAACAATCTCATTAAGAAATGGGCAGAGGACCTGAATAAACATTTTTCTAAAGACAGCCTACAAATGGCCAACAGGTACATGAAAAGATATGCAACATCACTTTCATCAGGGAAATGCTAATCAAAACCACAATGAGATATCGCCTCATACCTGTAAGAATGGCTATGATACTAAAGACATATGTTGGCAAGGATGTGGAGAAAAGGGAACACTTGTGTGCTGTTTCTGAGAATGTAAATTGGTGCAGCCACTATAGAAAACAGTATGAAGGTTCCTCAAAAAATTAAAGATGGAAGTACCATATGATCATGCAATTCCACTTCTGGGTATTTACCTGAAGAAAACAAAAACATGAATCTGATAAGATGTGTGCACCCCTATGTTCACTGCAGCATGACTTACAACAGCCAAGATATGGAAGCAGTCTAAGTGTCTATGGATGGATAAATATACAATGAAATATTATATTTTATGGCTGAATATACTCAGCCATTAAAAAAAGAATGAAATCATGCCATTTGTGAAAACCTGGATGGATCTAGATGGTATTATGCTAAGTGAACTAAGTCAGACAAAGACAAATACTATATGATTTCACTTTTATGTGGAATCTAAAAAATAAAACAAGCAAACAAAACAAAAGACAAAAAAGTCTCATAGATACAGAGAACAAACATGTGGTTTCCAGTGGGGAGAGGTGTGAAGAATTGGGTGAAACAGGTGAAGGGGATTAAGAGTTACAAACTTAATAAGTCATGGAGATGTAATACAGAGCATAACGAATATAGCCAATAATACTGTAATAATTGTGTATGGTGACAAACAGTTACTAGACTTATCATGGTGATCATTTTGTAATGTATTTAAATGTCAAATCACTATGTTGTACACCTGAAACTAACATAATATTGTACATTAACTATACTTAAATTTTAAAATACATGTAGTTTTCCCCTAATACTCATGTACTATGTGTCAGGCACTATACATAAACTACAACAAGCCTGTCAGGCAGGTGTTATCCATCCCCTTCTTAATGATGCAAAATGAAGCACTTAGAAGTTAATCAATCTGCCTAATTTTCTATTATTGAAACAACAGATTTGACATTCAGACCCAGGTCTGTTTGCTACCAGTCTCTGCTACTTTTCCCTGAGTTCAGTGGAAGTTCCTTGCAGTTGTGGCCTATTGATACAGCAGAATGTAAGCAGAAGACATAGTGATTCTGAAATGCAAAATCATTTCCAAAATAAAAAGATTTAAGAACCCCAAAGTTATGCTTTAACTCAAAATATATTTACTGAAAATTCACTTCTATACCACTCAATTGTTTTCTAGCATAATGATATCTATAAAACACATACATGGAAATTAGAAATAATCTAGCCTATGCTGTAATTTTCAGAGCAGAAAACTAGACAAAAGAATTGATCAAATTATTTTTTTTAAATATTGACAAATGGTGGTACGTTTCATATACAAAATTCCCCCAAAGTACTGCTTATTACTTATGTTTTCTATCTCAGCCACCTGTCATAGGCTGTACATAAGAAATAACCCACTTTCAAATTTGCACATTGTATCAACTTTTTCTCTGTGTAGTAGGAATTATGTGATTGTTGCTAGTCAAAATTACTTTTGAGATACTGCAGACTTTCTTCTGGTATAACAATAAATATATCCAGTTTCTGGCACTTAATGAGAAAGAAATTTAAGACTAACCAACTATTTGCTTGTACAGTTCATTTCTGTGAAGAATAGTCTGTAAAGCCTTGTAAACCCACAAAAATAAAAACTCCTAGTAATTTATCCAGCTATTTTTATATTTCTGATACACTTGAATGACCAAAAGATATATTTTTTCAATTTATTTGTTGAAAAAGGTTGATGGATGTTTAATTGAATTACCTACTATTTTCCAAATTATTAATAAATGAGATGTAATTGCAGGAAAATATAAATTTTTTCCTCTAAGAAAAAAGTTGCCTTTTTACATTAGCTTAGTAGGTTGGAAGTAACATGCATTTTAAAAGTATGGTAAATATGACTTGCCTGAGAAGTAGTCAATGAAATAAGCGGTATCCTGGGGTAAGTTCAAAGAACAACTATTCTAAAAATCAGTAAATACTGTTGATGTTTACCTTGGAATTTTCCTTTAGATTTTTGTTTTATTTTTTTGACATTTTTTTTTTTTGACATCTTTATTGGAGTATAATTGCTTTTCAATGTTGTGTTAGTTTCTGCTGTATAACAAAGTGAATCAGCTATATGTATACATATATCCCCATATCCCTACCTCTTGCGTCTCCCTCCCAAAAGTTGTACATTGTCTGACTGTAGGAAATGTAACCACAGTTCCTTAGAATTGTTAAAACATTCTTTTAAATTACCTCTACACATTTTTGAGCATTTATTCAAAATACATGCTAGTGGGCATCTTTCTAAGATATCAACAAGTTATGTTAAGATGTTTAAAATGTCTGCTTTCTTTTAGAAAAGGTGATAAACCTTTCGATAAATCACTTTCAATTAAAATAGTTTTCTAAAAGAAGCCTTCCCTAAGTCCGAAATATATCTGAAAAATAAAATGCATATTAACTTGTCATACGTATAGTCATTCACGTTTTCAAGTATTCCTTTATAGTATCCATGGGGATATTTGGAAGGAGAGTGTTCCAGACAAGATGAACAAGTGAAAACCCCAACAGGACTTTGACCGCGTTTATTTGCAGCCCATTGAGAAAGGGGCAAAGCAATGTGAAATGAGGTTGGAGAAATTGTGGGACACTACAGATCTTATATTCTATATAAAAGACATTGGAATATCTGTGGATAGAGATGGGAAGTATCGGAAAGCTTGAGCAGAGAAATGATGGGATCTGAATTGCATTTTAATGAGTACACTGAATTATTCACTGAAAAAAAAATGAATGTCAGACATTTCAGATCAGAAAGGGACTTGTCCTTTTAAAGAATGGAATTGAAAAACTAAAACATTTCTCAAGTTTCAGTGACATTCATAATTCAGAGAAAAATTCAATCTTTAAAATATTTTCCAGCACCTGACTTGGTAAGTGAAAACTATGTGTATTTTTTGGAAGAATAATTAACACATAATATTGTGTTATTTTCATGTGTACATCATTACCCCCAACTCAAACCACTGACAACTCTACCTTCATTGTGACAAATCAGATGAAAATTAGAAAACAAACAAACAAAAACAAATTTCAGTAAAATTGTTTACTAGTTTTTCTTATAGGGAATTGGGGATAGAAACTGGTTTCAACACAAAAGGAGCTAGCTAGTATGTTTGCTTTTTTATTCTGCCACTTGATGAACCTAGCAACTTGATGAAGGTGAGGACTTTATCACGAGTCAGTACATATTTTAACATACAAAATAATTTATACTTGTGGGTAGGGACATTTTGGCTTCCTAGATGCTTACAGATATTTTATCTTCTTGTGGGTAGGTAAGGATAGACTGAATAGAAGGCTGGGACAGTCACACTTTAAACTTTATTGCATGCGATTAGGAAAACCATTTACTGTAATAAATCTCTACTCCAGCTTCCACTTAACAATCTATTTATGCCTTGATTCTTACCTATCTACTATTCTTAAATTTCTGGGTATTTATTCCTTGCACAGAGATATTAATCTATCTCTGGGTTTTTTGTTTTTGTTTTTGAAAACATGAACTCAGTGCTTTGAAGTTGCATATCACATTATTCCTCTAAACAATTTGTTTCCAAAATGTACCATCTGATAAAATAATTTTCATCCTATACTTAATGTAAGTCAGGAAGGAAATATACTATAATGTTAAATGGGATAACAGATAATTTCAAAGTCTTACTGTATGATATGAAATAACTATTGTGCAGTTAGAAAGGCTGGTTGAAAATGACATTTATAAAGTAGATATTGCACAGAGTACAGTTCTTCTGTTCTAATTTACCACTGTTAGTGAAAAAAAAATGTGGAATTATAGAACCATATAATGTAAAGGAAATTTCAACAAACTTGTGGTACATTCTTCTGAGAGTGTCCTGAAAATGAATCTTTACATTCTTAAATACAACAGAGAAATAGACATTGAAAATTTTGTATGTGTGGTTTTCAAAGGTCACTCACGTAAATTAAATGTTTTGCACAAACATAGTGTAATATGAGGGAGAAAACATCATACTATTTCAGCATACTATTAAGTATTTCAGCATAAGCAATAAATTCATATCTAAATCCAAGGTCATCAGTCCTGTAACTAATTGAAACAAGAATAAATTCCCTGTCTACGTATTTTCAGTATTTCCTTATTATAACTCCAAATTGCTGAGAGAACATGAAAATGGCATTTCAAAGTAAAATGAAATTTATATTTTTGTGTCTATTATTGATTGAATTATTTCTTATATTGTTTACTTAGATGCTAAATTTATTTTTTGTATGTTCTCTTGATCTCATTTCTAAGTAAAATTAAATATGCAATATTGCTTACTATAGTAGAATGGTTAAGATTACAAGATATTACGGAAATTAAAACAAAAGCTCTTTGATTTATAGTTCTTTTAAATCCCGTTTGAACCTATTTCCATTCAGTTAACAAATGCAAAATTAAAAAACTGTCTCCTCCCCCGCCAACTAAGCACAAATGGACTTTGAGAAATTTAAATTTTTTTTCCAAAAGTAAAAGAAATATTCAAACAAAGAACTTCATTTCAGCAGCTTACATCACAAGACTTTAACAGGTTTTCCTTCCACCTCTCACTATTCATCACAGGCTGTTCCACCATAAATCTACTTTCCAGCTCATTAATCTTGTTACTATATTTTTACATTGTGTGACACAAGAATTAAAGTCATTTTGATACATTTGGTCAATTAATTCAACTATGTTATACCTAAAATAATATTTGCTTTCCAAAATATACAAAATATAAGGCTTTTATATCTTCTGGCTTCTCTAAGAAAAGCAGAGATCCTATACAGACATGAAAACGAATCAAGAAGGTTTTCATTTCATTCATTCATTCATTTATTTAATAAATATTTATTAAGACTCTATATGTGTTGAATATTATGTGAGGTATTTGGATACACTGGTGAACTAGGCACTCATTAATTTTCTCATGCTGTTTATGGTCTAATCAATAGAATTGACTGCATATTTACTCCACGATGTGCAGTATTCTAAGAATGTCTCTGAAAACTGACCAACATTTTGAACATTTCTGAAGCTGAAGAGGAGAGATTATTGTTAGACACAACCAACCTATTGGATTCAGGGGTATGAGGAGGCCACTTGGAATAACACGGCAAATTTTAAGGGGTTACACAAATGTTATATAGCACTTTTTTCTTAATCTGTGTATCTGAGTGTGTAATTCTGCATATTGGGAACAAGACAAATTTTTAAAAGTTGGATTCAATTTAAATTACGTTCTATGAATAAGACCTTTTAAGTTTTACTTAATTTTTAAATGTTATGTGTTCAACAAGTGCTAAAATATGATTGATGATTAAAGAGGCAAAGAAGGCAAAATCTATTCAGGGAAGCATTGATTATTTGGTTATCACACCTGGATTTTTTACTGCTTGGAAAGAAAATAAAGCAGCCGATTTCCTAATTTACATTTTCTAAATCACCAGTAATCTCAAAACTGCTTAGAAGCGGTGTTTCCCAATCCTAGGACTATTAACATTTTGGGCTGGATAACTCTTTGTTGAAGGGGTCTGTTCATGCATTGTAGGATGATTAGTAGTGTCTCTGGTCTCCACACACTAGATTAAAATAGTTTACCCAGTTCACCTCCCCAATTTGTGACAACTAAAAATGTCTCCAGATCCTGCCAAATGAACCCTGCAAGGGATACAAATTGCCTTGGCTGACAACAAATTATGTAGAAAAGCTGTCTCAGCAAACCATAATTTTGCTAAAAGTTACTTTGATCTATGTTATCTTTTGCTTTCATAGTCTAAATAAAATTTGCAACATTTAAAAAACTTAATTTCAATGTGCAGAAACCCATTATAGATTGTAAAATGGATTATTTTATTATTACGAATTGAGTATTTTAAATAATATTAAGTATAAAATGAAAAAGCCCTTTTTTTTAGTTTTGTTAAATAGGTAAAATTGATAAACCTTACATGAGAAACATGTAATTGCCTCATCTGTCAAATGAAGATACTGCTTTTAAAGTAAATATTCATGGGAGAGCATTTTAATAGTTAACACTGTTTCTAATAAAACTTACTGAAAAAATTGCAAGTGTCAAAACTTACTTGAAATACATTGATTTGTGCCTATGACTTGAGTATTTTCTCATTCAAGTATTTCTATTATTAACAAAACTTATTATTATGGACTTGTATATGGCTTCAAAAAGTCCATCAAGTGTTATATTTCTTTGTTTACCCTTACACAGTCCCTTATGTTTGTGATGTTTTGTAAATGTCACATGGAGGAATGTTGGTATTGTTGGAGCTTATAAAGTTGAGAAGAATTCTCAGTTACACTGTTGCAATTAATTGAAGCTGCTTATCATATTTATCTAATAATTGGTCATTTAGCTTACATCTGAGAAAGTATCTCCTAAACAATATTTTTCTGTGCAATATTCACAAATACACTGTCACAAATATAAATATTTTTAAACAAAAAAGTAATGCTAATGAAGACCATTTTATATGTTTAGGGTTTTTCTTATGTATCCCTCAATATTTCATTAATTATTTTCATTTAATTTACTTAATTACCCCTCATCCCATAAATGTAATCTTTAGTTATTCAGAGTTTCAGTGTTAATTTTTATTTGGAAATTAAGACACAATTTTAAGTTATTACTTTGAAAAGTCACTAGTCAAATTTTATATTTGAAATGAATTTACCTTCTTTTCATATTATTTATTCATTATCTTTGTTGGACATTATTTTTAAACTGTCTTCAGTTTCTTAAACTTAACAGATAATTAAATATTCCAAATTAAATGCAATATTTCATGTGCAGCCTTACCAGTCTTTAGGAATTCGTGTATTTATCTCTCATTGCTAGAAATTATATATTATGACGCTAGCTATTCCTTGTACCATTTTACCATGTTTTAAGTTTCTCCTCTTAACTTGTAACACTAACTAATCATCTTAGCAGCATCCTGTAGAGACCACAAACTTATGGGTAATTTCTCATACAGACGTGAAACTTGTAGTAATATTTACGTGTATTTAAGGTATTTCTACATCCATTAAGGCTATAAATAAATACTCAATGCTACTTTTTAGTTATCCATGGTTATGTGAGACTAGCAAATGCATTTGAAAATTTCTTTTTAACCCTTTCCTTTAAAAAATTTAGCAACAACTTTTATTAATATTTTGATAATACTGTTTCTGCTTACTATGCATTATTGCCATGTCACTTTTCCAAAATTTTATGCTGACTTTGCTAATCATCTCAATATCCCATCCTAAATAGGGAAATGCTGGAACAGAACTGAAGTTTTTTGGATTATAGCACTTACCTCCAGGCAACTGAAAGGAAATGGAAAAACTGTGTGGAAACAGAGATGACAGTCTTAGGAAGGTGCCCATTCTGGGGAGATGGTGGTGAGCTGGAACAAAAGAGGCACCCCTTGGAATCTTGATGGTGAAAAATAGAAGGAATTCATAGGTCATAAGGAAACAACTATTCTCAAGCAGAAGAAACAGCCCTCTCTTCCCCAAGATAAACAGAGGTACCATCTAGTAAAGACACTGCATCTAGTAAAGAAACACTTGTTACTGGAGGTCCAGAACATTGAAATTCCATTGCTTACCTATCATGAAGGCAAAAATACAAAATCATGTCAAAATACTCAGTAAGACTGTAAGAAATCCTCACCCATAGTAGGTGGTAAGTATACATTTGTTGGTTGAACTAATCTTAATAAATATTGAGTACCTTCTGAGCTCCTTGTCAGAAAGCAGGTAAGAAAATGAGACAAAACATCAAGAAAAATAGCTGTGGCCCTGTTTTCATGGAGTTTAATCTTTAGCTGATATCAGAAGAGTTAGAGAGGTTGTGTATGGTATCCTCTATGTGCTAGGTATGTATTTTCTCTAGAAAGACTCTGAGTAGATCAGAAATTTAAGGTGATGGAAAAGTTGTTCACCATGATTATGGCCGTACAGCATTCAACAGTCAATCTCAGAAAATTTATTGCTGTGAACAAAGAAAAAATGGAAACAATGCCTGTTTCTCCAGTTTTTACACTCCTGACCCCAAAGGCCTGTACAGTATCCCTTAGAACAGATACACTTGAAAATAAATAGAATGCTAGCAAATCCTCTTGACCACAAGATTGTGCTGGAACTCTGCCAATGCTTACAGCTTGGTTTAGGTCAAAACATTCATAGGGGGTTCAAGGCATTATTGAAGTGTGAAGGAACTGCTATATGACAAGTGCTATAATCATACCTCATGACCAGGTCTTGGTCCTTTTATTGTTTGTCTCCCTCCCCTGTCATCTACTCTCAGTATCTACTCTCCAAGGTTGTTATATTCAACAAAGCTACTAATTACTGCTAATCATTATCCATTAAACTGCCTTACCATGTTCCCACAGTTAAAGGTTATTAACTCTAGAAATTAAAATATTAAAACAAGCAAGCCTTTCATAATCTTTAATAGATGATAATGTTTACAGTCTTATTAAAGAACTTTTAGCCTACAAATATCAGAATTTTTACCTCCCATCATAATACATAGTGAGATAAATTAGAAATATTCTTATAAAATTAAACTCAAACTAACCAAACTATAGTTGTAAGTAATAAGGTGCAATATTTCTTTCTATTGAGGGTCTCCTTTTATTTAGACTACTTTAACCAAGTATTGGTGGGCTATCATTTAGAATTCCTGCCATTTTATGTTCCTATTATCTGTGAAAACAAGTTGCAAAATATACAAACCAGCAAGTGGAAGAAATGCCATTTTGGTCTACAGAGTTTGAAAAAATGTAAAGCTAATTTCAAATCCCTATTCATCTGGTTTCAGTCATCAATGTTCCTCCCCTTCCTCCCTTCCTTCCTTCCCTCCTTCCCTCCTCTCTCCCTCTCTGTCTGTCTCTCTTTCTCCTCTCTCACTCTTTCTTTTTTGTCATAACACTTTTTCACATTCCTATGGAGATCCTGGATCCTGGGGTTTTTACAACCTGCCAGTGCTCCAGAGAAGTCTTCTATTTCTCTCTACTTATGATATTGCTCCCTTGAAAGCCAAAGATGACTTTGCAGCTTTTGGGCTCTTCTTGAGAGAACAGAAACCTTCCCAGTGTCCAGACTCCTTCGGTAACAAGAAGGTATATTCCCTCCTAGGATATACCACCTACTCAGAGGGAATACCAAAATGGTGGGTGGCCAAAAATCTGGTGAAAATCTGTAATAAAATTTAAATGGCTGAAAGACAATTTACCAAGTAGCTAGGTCATTATATTATAAAATTTACTTATTTACCAAATATTACATTTTTGAAGCATAGTATTTGTAAGATATACTACTTATATAGAATATAATAGCTTTAAAAGCTTCTGAGTCTTCCTCCTGAATTGTAATTGGTCAGCTCAGACTTACAGTTTAGTTTAATTTTAATTGTAATTTCTTTTCTATTTGCCTGCAGAAGTTTTACCATACCAATTCCACTGTGAACAAAGTACAGTATACTCTGATTTTTTTCTAGACTTTGGACTTATTCTGTCTTTTGGAAAGGCATTTCTTGTGAGTTTTGATTTTAAAATGTTTATGAAGGTTGAATGTCAATGCTTTCTAAATCATGACATTTTCTCAATTTCAGCACATTTTGAATCCTAATTTGGAAATATAACTGAATCAACCTAATGTACAGTTTGCGTACATTGAAAAACCATGAAACGATGTTCAGTATCTGAAATATGAATACATACAAACTGGCATTCAATTCAGCTAGCCCTCAAAATCACTGCTAATTGGCTGAATCAAAGGTTGAGATTTTTTAAAAACCACATTAAAATTAAAACTGAACTGAACTAAAACCTCAAAAATATTCATAGGTTCTTGAAACCATGCCATGCAGTACACTTTGCTAAAAACTTTGTAAATACTTAACAGGAACATGTCTTGTGATACTGTGCAACTTGGCAAGCATAATGAGTTGTTCTGAGTGAATTTATTAACAGTGAAATGATTTTCAAAATAAAAGGCACTTCCCCAATGGGACACTTAGCGAAGTCTCATAAATAAGCGTGGGCTTTCACAATACCACATAAATGAGGCTTGTTTCCAGTAGCTTCCTCTACCTGTTTTCAAAAAACTTTTTAGGCAAGGATTTATTTAAAAGGCCTGGTTCTTCCTTTGGATTCGAAGACATGAGGAAAATGTCTAATAAGTATGGAAAACAATTACAAATTGAAATTTTAATGAGTCATTTTGCTACATCAGAATGTAATGAAATTATGAATAATGTAAGAAGTTATACAACCACGATAATTATCTTCCTGTCAAATGACTGATGTTTGTCCTGTACCCACACTGTAAAATTATTTAAAACACTTTGGAGATAAAGAATAAGTGTGCTAGTGATTGTATTAGCTAGTTACCCATTCTATAAAATTAAGTCTGAGGAAAAGTGAAAGCATATTTATACCTTCTCTGTATTTAATTATTGCTGAAGTATATCTATTTGATATTTTTAGTGAAATATTACATGTACTCTCCTTGTCAAAGGTCAAAGGAAACAGTTTAGGAAAATGACATTTGAGAGTGTGATCAAAGACCTAATCAAACATGTATATTACATTAAATTTGTGGCTTGCTTCCTCTACTAGTCAAACCATTTAAGGAAGACGGTGGACTCACCTCTTTTGTATTCTTCAGATAACTTTATTAGGGACCACTGAAAGAATTTTCTTGCTTCTCTAAATAAGACTACTTAAGTTTTCCTGAGGAAAGAAAATTAGAGTCTGGTTATGATAATGTTAATAATAGTGATAGTCACAGGGAGCTAAACTACATAGGAGAGGGGCATGAGCCATATTTGAGGCTCAGGGATTAAAATATGATATATAATTTGGAACAAAAACTAGAATTTAAGAATGATTTGAGATCATAGAAAAGGAAAAATATTCCAGCAATGTAAAGAAATTTTAATAGATGTCTCTGAAACTAGGGCTTAGATGCTGTTTAAAGCCTTTAGTGTGTTCTCTTTTATGCAAAGGGGCACACACACACACACATACACACACAGAGTGGGAATCTGCCTTTTAAAATGCATAGATAAATAAACTCAACATTGTAACCAGAGAAAATGACCCTGTTTCTCAGTTCTAGATGATACTGAGCAGATGTCTCTACAAGATAACAAATCAAAACACCTTTATATATATATATTTTTCTAATTCTATAATTCAAAGTAAAAATTAACATACTTTTTGGCTCATAGCAGATGGAAACTAACAACCTAAACAAGGTCTCTCTCCTTTTAGCCTTTTTCCTTAGGCCTTCCCCACCACTGTCTTCCTCAGGCACACCATACCAGAGGATTCGACTTTAATTCATGCAATAGATGTGTTTGTGTAGGCTTATGTGAAATTGTATGATATTGTTTCATGAATGTATCTGTTTATAATTTACACAAGTGACATTTTTCTGTAAGTTTCCTTGTATTCTTAACTTTTGTTGCTCAACCATATGTTTTAAGAGTTATGCAGGTATGCATAACATTCTGTTATATAAGCCTACTTCACTTTAATTATTTACTCTATTTATTCTTAGTTGTCAACAACCCTCATATCCAGCAAATACTGGATTTCATTGTTCATTTCTTCTTTGCTAGTTATTCGAAAAGCAAGTGTTTCATTTGATTGAACTTACAAATGGAGAGATGACCTATAGTCGTTATCCCAGACAGCATTCCAATTCTGCAGAAACCAATACTGACCCAGACAAAGAAATTATTGAAGCCACTGGGTAAAACACATAGATCTGTGTGCCATTTCTTTATGAAGATACCACATTTTGGATTTCTCTTTTTGTGAAATCTAGAGGTTGTGTTGCAACTTCAAGAAGAGGGTGGGACTGTTTGAGACAATGACAGTCTTTTAACAGATAGAATTTTGGTGTTATTCTTTTTAAAAAACTTTTCCTGTTTAAGCAATAAATGGTTAGAATTGTTACTTTTTAATGTCATCTTGGAAATACCATCAATTTGAACCCACGTGTATTTGTGAAGAATTATTTTGATTAGTTTTAGCTGCCATTCAAAAGAAAATCCAAAATAATATTGGCTTAAACAAGACAGAAGCTTATTTATCTCTTCTGAAGCTCTTCCTATCTGATCTACCACTCTGGGATAACATTTGAATTGCAAGCAGGGGTTAGGGAGAGAGGGTGGGAGCAAATGGAACCTTTGAGTCATCTTTGAAAGTTTTCAGGAAGTTCAGCTTACATCTTATTAGTCAGCACGTTTTCATGTGGCCATGCAGTGTGACTAAAGGAAGGCTCATCTTTAGCTAGGCAACTGTGTTCACCTAAAGATTAGGAAACTGTCTGCTGCTACAGAGACAGGCTGGTTCCTGAAAATAAGGCCCATCTTTATAATTCTTTATGTAGCTATATGTCCTTTGCTTCTTTGAATCAAACTGGTTACTTTCTCCCTTAGTGCTTTTGACTTCAGAATGAGCATTTCAGCTCTAGATTTTTTTGGCCTGTAGTTTTTTTGAGTGATGTCAGGGACAGCTCTCTCATCATTCACTGTGCTTCTTGTCTTCACTTTTATTCAGATAACTTCTGCTCAGCCTCAGCTGCTTTTGGTAGCCTTGATATGTATTTTTGAGTTTGGGGATTCTATTTATCTCCAAAATTCTCTAAAAATGGAATTTTTGAATTCTTCAAAATTAAAAAAATATTCTTTTGGTTTTGTAAGATTTCCAAGAGGATAAGGAGAAAATGCTGAAATGAATCCTTGTTTAAAACAGATGTTCTCATAAGTGTTTTAAATTCTGTTCCAGTGGAAAGGGAAAAAAGAATAATAGAGGATATTTCAGTCTGACTTGGAAAGAGGGTGTAATTAACAAGAAGTCCCATAAGTTTTCTTATAGAAGTACACAGATACCTAGTAAATAATGTAATTATAATCCTGGTTATAAGAGAAGGGGTATAGTAAATGGGAAACAGAATGTGCTTTGGATACCAATATTACTGAGTTCTATACCTATCTGTGATGGTTAATTTTATGGGTCAACTTGGCCAGCTAATGAGGTGCCCAGATAGTTGATTAAACCCTATTTCTGGGTGTGTCTGTCAGGATGTTCCTGGTGGAGATTAGCATTTAATTGGTAGACTGTGTAAAGAGACTGCCCTCCTTAATGTGGGTGGGCATCATCCAATCCATCCAAGGCCTGAATAAAACAAAAAGGTGGAGGAAGGGGGAATTCACTGTCTCTGCCTGACTGAATGAGTTAGAACATCAGTCTTCCTTTGACTTTGGACTGGGACTTACACCCTCAGCGCCTTTTGTTCTCAGGCCTTCGGACTCAGGCTGGAACTTGCACCTTTGGTTCTTCTGGTCCTCAGGCCTTCTGCTTTGGACTGAAATTATACCTCCAGCTTTCCTGGGTTTCCAACTTGCAGACAGCAAATTGTGGAACTTCTCAATCTCCATAATCACACAAACCAATTCCTTGTAATAAATCTCTTATGTGTGTGTGTGTGTGTGTGTGTGTGTGTGTGTGTGTGTGTGTATGTATATTAATGTTTATAATGTTCCTGTTTCTCTGGAGATCCCTGACTAATACACCATCTTATAGTTAACTGTGTGGCTTATAGAAAATTCTCTTTTTTAATCACACCTTTTTTTTTAAACTTTTGGCACGGCTTACGGGATCTTAGTTCCCCAACCAGGGATCGAACCCACGCCCTCAGCAGTGAAAGCACAGAGTCCTGACCACTGGGCCGCCAGGGAATTCCCAGAAAATTCTTAACCTAGGTGTTTTTATTTCTAAATTTTTAAAATAAAAAACATTATCCTCTTTTTTATAGAGTTGTTATTGCCCAATACATGGCATCTGTGAATCATCTAAAGGTCATACCTCATTCAAGACAGCAGTTTCAGGTAATGGGGTACATGGAAAGGCCAATAATTCGATGAACATGAGCCCTTTCTTATACTTCATTTACTCTGAATGAGTTTCTTGGTCAGAAGCAATGAGGCATGGAATACTATGATGGTAAATAAGGCATTTTGTAAGTTTGTGAATGGTGGTTTTGGCAGAAGCATTCTGCAAAAGAAAAACAAACTCACATGTGGTATAAGCTTTATTCCAGTGAGAATAAAATGCTACCCTTTCCATGACTGGAGACATCTTATTTAATTAAGCATTTAATTTACCAAATAATTGACTGGTAAACCCAGATTACAGTGCCACTTGGGGGGCTTAGCGTTGCCTCTGCTTTGGGCAGGTGGTAGAGTATTTGTACCTATACCCACAACACCCTTGTTGAGTCAGTCAAGGTTGTTAACCCCATGCGTTGTCAACACTGCTTTTATGAACACTTAGCTCATGAGCCCAATGGGCAAGGAATGGTATAGCTAGAGAGATGGGTTTACTGATATCCTTAGAATGGGTCGACTTGTTCACTTGATTATTGCTATTTTCCTTGCACTTTGGTGAGCTTTCACATGGGGCAAACATATCTTCACATCCAATGCCCCTTCAGAAATTTTTTTCCATGCACCTCTTATCCAGGTTCCCTTGTATCAATTTCCCCCTTTTGTTCTTTCCAAATCCATGGCCATTAAGCCAAATTAACCACTGCCCATGAATCAATGAAGATCTATGCCTCTGGTCATCTCTCTTTCTATAGAAAATCAACAACCAGGTATACCATTTGAAGTTTTAGATATTCCTTTATAAAGGTAACAAACATTTAGTGTCATCTTCCTTTATGGTGACCCCAGAGTAACCCCTATATAGTGCTGCCTCTGTGTACTTTCAAATAGTGCCAGTATATTATTAAAAAAAACCTATAACTGAACCCCAAATTTTTGTCATCAGCTGCTACTCATATGAAATTGCCCAAAAGTCCATACATGTGAGTTGAGAGAGAGAAGGCAATGTAATACCATTTGGCCATGATTATTTAAACACCATCTAATCTGCCAGGTTATATGGTCCATGTATTACATCCTGGACCTGTTGCGAGGCATTCTCCTATTATGGGACCTACTCAGAAATGTTAGTTTTGAGGGGTTAATCAGTCCACAGATAGCATTTCCAAATTCCAAAGAGGTCCTCTCAGTATTGTGTCTCTTTCTTGGTGGTTGGAGAGGCTCAAGGAAGCAAGTTGTCTTTCAACTTGGAAGTGACCTTTCAGTATTTTCCAGACCAATGAATTTTGAGGGGATTTCTTTTCCATCTTTTGCCATGTATATGTTTTCACTAGATGTCTAAAATAGCTGCTACTTCCTAATAATCAGGTCCAATTAGCATATCCTCGATGTAACAAATCAATATAATAGACCACTCTGGTGGAATGGAGAGGTGATCAAGGTTGCTCCTGAGTAGACTATGGTGTAGGATTAGAGAGTTATATAGTTATGAGGTAAGGCAGTGAAGACATATTACTGGTACGTTCAGCTGAAAGAAAAATGCTTTTGATGTTCTTTACAACCAAATATAGAGAAAAGCATTTTCCAGATCAATAGCTGCAGACCAGGTGCTGGCTGAGGGATATGTTAATTTATTCCAGCTATGAAACTTCATCTGTAGCAGCAGCTGCAATTGGAGTCAATATATGATTGAGATGATGATAATCCATTATTATTCTCCAAGATCCATCTGGATTGTGTATGACCCAAATAGGCAACTTGAATGAGAATGTAGCATGAATCAACATTCTTGCACTTTCCAAGTCTTTTAGATTGTCACTTATTTCTGCAATGCCCTCATGATTGATCTTGAATTATTCTTTTGCTAGATAGAACCAGTTCTAGTGGCTTTCACTTGACCTTTTTTATTAAAAGAGCCCAGTTAATCAATGTGCAAATTCTGCCAGTTGCTAAGTTTGACTACTCCAAATTATGGGAAATAACCACAGGTTTTGTTCAGGGATTCACTAGGCCCTCTGTGAAATGAGAACAAACCAAAACTCCATTGCTCACTTGATCTTCATAAGCCTCAAATCTAACTGGTGGACCACAAAGGCATTTCAGGTCTCCAGGATTAAGGTAATTTTGGAGACACAGTCCAGTAATCCCTTAAAAGTTTGATTATTTCCTCTTTGCCAATGCATAGTCAACCTTGTAAATGGCCACAGGGTATTTGGGCAAAGGCAGAGAGAAATTTTAGGTATTCATTTTTGGGGTTTATGGAAGGATCCTTCCTTAAGGGGACCTGGCCTCCACTTTCATCAAGAGACTAGAGTTCTGTAAACTGGCTAAAGTCTGAAAATTCATTTAAAGGTTGTGATTTTCTATTATGGTGATTGAAATACTTTTGTTAACCAAACTTAGAGTTTAGTAGGCTATACATATATTTCAGTTTAGAAATACAATGTTCAACTAGCCAGTGCCAATAATTTCTGCAGGTTAGGTCTAACCTGATTTCTGTGTTGGTTCTGTCAACCCATCATGGTAAAAATACATACATTGCCTTTGACAATTAAGAGTTACAATCAGATCTGATTATCTTCATTACATTTGGAAACTCAGTTCAGTGGCAGCAGTTTCCACTATCATTTCTGGCTTTAAAAAATAGCCATGACAAAACTATTCAAGCGTGAAAAGGTTCCACTCATGAATGTATTTTCTAGACTTGAAAAGGACTATCTTTTATAACCTCTGTGGGACACAGAAAGTTTTATGTGATAAATCCATTTAAGCGTTCCAATCTCCTTCAGCTTTGGCACCTTAATCTAAAGCATACTAAAAAGTTCTGGCATTTCCCTCTCATTTAGTGTGGTGCACATTTGGGTCCAAATCAATCAACCAAGCAAAATATTAGAGGCACTCTCAGTCTGTTGAGCTAAGCCATTGAATGTTTTTATCTATTGAATGTTGATATGAATATTGATTGTGGAATATCTATTTAAGGAGTATAAATTCAATCTGATCTAACACTATATTTCTTAAATCTAACACCTTTAGAATTAATCCCAGTACATGTTTCTCAAGTTTCTAGCTATAGAAATTTGCAAAATCTTGGTAATCCTTTGGTGTGCATTAGACCTTCTCATGAGTCATACTTTGTACCTTATTCTCTGGCCTTCTTGAAATTTTAGTTATAGATCTAGAAGAATGAGTTTGGGGATTTAGGCCTTGAGGAGAATCAGAAATCCCTTGGAAAAATAGTACCACAGGGGAGGTGACTAAAGTTGTTTCAGACAAAAGTAGACTACCTCTTCAGACAAGAAGAAAATAGTGCTTCTACTGGCAAAGGAGGCTTAGCAAAATTTTATGAATTCAAGGTCCTTAGCGAATCGCAATCTGAAAGTATATGCCCATCATAATGTTTAGTGTCCTATTCCTTTCTAAACGTTGGCTTTTTGCCCCTACATAACAAGGATGCTTCATCCTTCAGTTTACAATTACATCTTCCTTACTTCCTTTGAGTCACCCCCAGCAGCATCCTGCAAGTCCATATTTCTACTAGCAGTCTGTTCTAGGAACTTTAGGCTTTCTATTTCACACTCCTCAAAATTCTTCTAGCCTCTGCCCAGTGCCTGATTCCAAAGTCACTCTCACATTTTTAGGTATTTGTTACAGCAACACCCCACTTCTAGGTAATAAAATCTCTATTAATTTTCTATTGTTTCCCAACAAGTTGCTACAAAATTAGTGGCTTACAGCAACACAAATTTATTATATCAGAATTTCTCTTGATCATGAATCTGGGCACAGATTAACTGGAACTTTTGCTCAGGGTCTCACCAGGCTGAAATCAAGGTCTCAGTTAGGTCTGCATTCTCATCTGAGGCTCAGGGTCCTATTCTAAGCTTATCTGGACTTGCGGCAAAACGAACTTCCCTGTGGTTGTAGGACTGACCTCCCTGCTTTCTGGTTGGTTATCCACCAGGGGCTGTTCTCAGCTACTGGAGTTCCCCGCACTATGATTCCACAACATTTAAGCTGCTCCTTCAAGGCCAGCAGGCAAGCTGTCTGTTGTTTCACGTTTCACTTTGTTTTAGGGACTCACTAAATTAGGCCAAGCATACCCCTTATCATCTCTGTTTGATTATTTAAAGGCCAACTGCTTAATAAACTATTCATGGTAAGGATATCCTATAACATACACAACTTCTGCATGCATGCAATGGGAGAGGATTATACAAAGCATAAACACCAGGGGGCAGGAATCTTGAGGACCATCTTAGAATTTTGCCTATGACACCCAGTGAACTTAGCAAATATCAAAAATCAAAACAAAACATTAAACTCCTTATTTTCATGAA
This sequence comes from Balaenoptera musculus, assembly GCF_009873245.2. Lineage (NCBI taxonomy): Eukaryota > Metazoa > Chordata > Mammalia > Artiodactyla > Balaenopteridae > Balaenoptera > Balaenoptera musculus. Next base: position 54,381,574 of record NC_045802.1, read on the forward strand.
ACTATTCTATAATAGCAACTTATTGATCCTTCAAGGTTTTGTCTCCCATAGATATATGATACAGGTGTCTACAGTGATCATTTAAGTAACTCCTTTACTGCTTCATGCAAGAGACTACCAATGGCCATATTATCACTGGAAACAGTATCTTCAACATCTTTAAAAATAATCAGATCAGAGAATCACTTCTACATAACCCGTAACCAATTCAAAGAACCCTCCATTAAGGTTCTTTTCCTCTGGAATCTCTTACTATACCTATTTTTCTAACAGTAAAGTTTTATTCAGAGAGAAGCAAAACCACCCTAAGTGCAACAGAATAGGGCAATTATCACAGTGCTTAGGTCTTATGCAGTTGGGAGCTCATAGAGGAGCATATGCCATTCTTTATCCTGGCCCATGAGAATGGAAGATGAAGGCAAAGATGGGGTGGGAGCTGGAGAAGCTGCAGGTCCAGATGATGCCCCAGGCCAACAAGATGACCAAACACATTAGTGACAACATGTCATACTGCCAAAGTAACTGGCACCCTCCTTCAATCTTCAGAGTATAAATATATAGCTGCTATTTCATTTCTGCCTTTAAAGTCTCACAGAAATTTGTCTTGTGGCCAACACTAACCTGAAGCCATGTAGTAAAAAAATTCTGAACAATGTAGTTGACACAGTGATAAATTGACAAAGTAATAGATCACTACAATTTACAAAGTTATAGCTACCAGAGATTCAAATAAGACAGTATGGAGACTTTTCTTAAAACATCACATTCTGTTAGATAGAAAGATAAGTAAATATTTACAGAAATTGTATTTCACAGTGTTTTTTATAATACCAGAAATGTTAAATCATAGGCATTTGGAGACTTTAGCTATCTCACTTTTGAAGAAAGAAAGCATAATTTTGTGGTCCATTCTACTAATATAGAGCCAATTTTCATGTTGCAGTACTTCATGATTCTGTTTTTTTTAACTATTTGTTTAATCAGGCAGTTAAGGTTTGATTTGACATTTAAAAATTCCTGACATATCTGGCTAGGTTATGGAAAGTCATGATAGAGGCAATTAACACCTTAATTATAAGAAATCCAGGTCTGCCTCTTCTATGGCAGTACTCATTCCATTGTTACAGGCAACAATTTACCTATCCTTTAACAGAGTTTACAGTCTTCTTAGAATAACAGTACTCCAAAATAATATAAGTGCTTTTAATACTTTATGAATACAATCTGAACTTCACAAATTTTACATATTGCTTTGTTTATTTAGAGTTTTTAATTTTTTTCCTGGTTAATTTTTGTTGGAACATTTTTTTTTTTTCCCCAACATGATTTACATTTCTCTCTGTAGGAGTTATACTGCCCTTTATTTTAGATTCCATAGGGCTTCCTATTACTCCCATCCCCACCCTGACCTACAATAGTGCTTGGAATATACCAGAAACTTAAGAGATGTTTCACTGACTTGAGTATTGCCAGCAAAGTTTTTATATTTGTAACAAACTATGTAGTTTCCAGCCTGAGAGTTTATATACATTTGAGAAAAAATTACTGACTTTAAAATAACCTCATCCTCCACAAAGCATTTAAATAATGAGGGCTCTCAAAGACTATTACTCAAACTACATAGAGAAGAGTCATAAATATTCATGAATTGTTTAACACTGCTGTCGTTAATGATTTCACTGCTCATTTTATATAAAAATCCAATCTTTTTTCCTATGTATCATTTGCTAAAGCACTTTACTGACTGAACAGAATGTGAATGATTATCAATTCTTCTCTTGCTTTGATGTACAGTCTCTGCCTAAAGGAGGATAAACCAAAGCAGGCAGCATACATCCTCAAAGTTGTGATGCTCATTCAGAAATAATATGAATTTGAAAGATTATGCAGATAGCATCACTGAAATAGCTTGGGCTTTTCGTATTTCCTGAACTTTTCTTTTGCATTAGTAAGTGTTTATAAATTCTACAAACTCTTGAATTGTCCCCAATTATTCACCAGCTATGCATGAATACCCATGTATCCAGGCTGAATACTGTAATTATCAGTTCTTTTACTGGGAAGTTATAACCACTTCATCTCTTCCTAATGCGAATCAGGCTTATAAAGAATGTTAACATGCTTTGTAAATGGTAATTAGGTAAATATGAAAAAAAAAGAATGACTTTAAAGGGGAGGTTATAATGGTTTTCTGGATTAGCAAATTAGAAGGGTGACTGGTTACAATAGAGTATTTATTGAAGATGCCTTTTTAAAAAACTCAAATATTTTAAGCCTTTATCGCTCTCTGAATCAAAATTGGATTGCTTACCTTTAAAAACTCAAGTCCTTAACCTCTTCCTATCTTAGACCTAAGTAACTTCATTTGAGATATAAAGATGTATGTGTATATATATACATATATATATATATATATATGTATATATATATATACATATATATATATACACATACAGAGAGAGAGAGAGAGAGAGAGAGATAAATCTATGGTTGAAAAGTAAAGCAAATGAATACGGGGTAGCTATATTGACATGGAGCAGAAGCTTTGAAAGAAGATTTGAAAAGTTAGCAAAAGGAAAAAAGCTTTTGGAAAGTGCTAATTCAAGTATATAGATTTTATGCTTTCCTCTTTCTGAAAATTTTGTACATAATCTTACCTTGCTCATCGATATCTCATGCCTGATAATTACGGTTTGTTTCTAATCTAGTAAATCTAGTAATATTGTTCCAGAATGTGAATATTTTCACTACTGGCATAAAGTTATGCTACCACAAAGAGTGCAGTTTTTTTGGTATTATCTTCCTATAGTAGAGATATTAAAAATCAGTCAGCCATAAGTTTGTTTTTTACATCTGTGACTCTATTCCTGTTTTATAAATAAGTTCATTTGTACCATTTTTTTTAGATTCCACATATAATCGATATCGTATGATATTTGTCTTTGTCTGACTTACTTCACTCAGTATGACATATACACACTACTATATATAAAATAGATAACTAATAAGGACCTATTGTATAGCAAATGGAACTCTACTCAATACTCTGTAATGACCTATAGGGGAAAAGAATCTAAAAAAGAGTGGATATATGTATATGCATAACTGATTCACTTTGCTGTACAGCAGAAAGTAACACAACATTGTAAATCAACTATACTCCAATAAAAATTAATTAAAAAAAGAAAAAATAATCAGCACAGGAAAATGAAGCAACAAACACCAGTTTACCTACCATACATATAACCTTGACTTTAGAAGAATCTTAATTGAAGTCACTTTCCCTGGTTTGTATGCCTGAAGTAAAGAAGCTTTCCCAGGGTAGACTATATGTAGTATGTCTGTTGCTGGATTAAGTCACATTAAGATCCTTAAAACAAACAAACAAACAAACAAACAAAAAGCAGGCTATAAAATGCATGGAAAGCAAAAAAAAAAAGAAACAAAAAACTATTTTAAGCATAGTGACTGAGGGCAATAAAATCTATCATCATGCTTGGGATTAGAAGTAAATATACATTTTATTTTTATTGTTATTACTGCATGGGCTCCAGGTATCTTCGTTTTACTCTGATTCGTTCTATTATTCTCAGAATGAATTTTGAAACACCTCTGTCTTTGGATGTTCCTATTTTATTCTCATTGGTTACTGATTATTTATCTTTAGAGATGGGGAGTAGAACTGTCCTTCCTGGAAGTCCTATCCCAGTTTAACAGTGGAAATACCTGATAATGTTTGATGATGCACTCACTCTATAGCCGAGGAGTCCTCAGAAGTAGAAATAAAGAGTAAAAATAGCTAGAAAGTATTGAGTGTTTATAATGTACTAGATACTAAGTACAAGATTTTTAAATTTAATCCTAAGAAGATTCAAGGAGATATTATATGTGTCCCATATTCCAGATGATAAATCTGGAACATTTACGTTGTTTACTGAAGGCCACACAGAGCTAGGATTCAAAGTTCCTTTAGTGGGACATTGTGTCCAAGGAGTGATTGGGTTACATATATCACAACACTACCTCTCACCTAGAAATTTATAAAGGAAAACCTGTTTGACATTATGACCCTTGGTCTATATAACTTAAATTGGAAGAATCATTGTACATGTTGCCAAGGAGCACGTTAGCACCCTGTTATCTTTTCAAGGTTAATTAAATGGACTGCTATGCATATTAAAGAATACTTCTGAGTTTCCGCAAATTCACAGAACTAAAATTTCTGAATGTTCATTAGCCATATATTACTGCATCACATATATATACAATGGAAGTGGTCTAGATTCAATTAACTTCTGTTATATCCTATTTCCAAACCTGGTCTTAAAATTGCATACATTGATAAAAATTTAAACTGATTTAATAAAAATAGAAATGAATGAATTAAAAGACACATTATTTTTTTATTTATCAAAGTTATTAAGTTCACTAATGGTTAAGTTATTTATTGGGCTAAGACATTTAATCAGAAATTTTTCCTTCTATCATGTATCTGACTATTGAAGTTTAGAAGTGCCTTAGTTAAAATGCAAGAAATTTCCAGTACATTTCCAGACTCCAGAGATACATTATTTATGTTAACAAACTGTAAAGAGTTCATTTGCTTTAATATTTATGAGGGAGATCAATGACACATACAATGTAGTATTACTAAGCTCTAAAACCACTATAAAACATAGATTCAATTAATGGAATGTTAACCAAAGAATATAGTCAGCAACTCATAAATAAAGGATCGTTATAAATGTCCAGATTTTTAGGATTCTTTGGAATACCTACTGAAGCCTGCCATTAAGAAATGTATTTTGCTACCTTGAACTATTAAAAAATGTAATTTTAAGGAAAATTAGATGCAGTCTTGCTCAGAGCAGATTACATGTTTTAAAGCTATACTGGTTTTTAAGCCTTTGAAGATAATAAGGAAGTTCACTAAGCAATTACCTTTGAGTTACTTGAAATATTGAATAACCTCAGAATGATTAGGTTCAAAGAGGTTTAATTGGCATGAGCCATGCCGTACCTTTTAAATAAAATATTTTGTAAGATATTCATTAAAATATTAATTTCCAAAGCATTTTTACAATAAATAAAAGTAAAAACTGAGTTGGCAAACAACTTGGGAATAAAAGTGATTGTTAAAATGTCTGAATAATGAAATTTAAAGGCTAGGTATCTGGAAATACGAGACACACAATATAAATTATTCATATAAAACCTTAGTGTCACTGGTCAGAAAAAAAATTTTTGTTCTTTCTCTTTAGTACAAGATATGAGTTAAGAATGTATCAAACATTAATTATCAATTAATAAGAGTTTTGAATAAAGTGAAAAGAAGCAAAAGCACTTTCCCGTGAAGATTTTTTTTAAATGATATAAAAATAAAGCTATAACCAATATTACATTAATTTGCATGTAGTGACTTTGTAAAGCAGGAAGACAGAAGTATAGCTATTTATTTAAAATGTTTTGGAGCTATCTAACCAAGGATACTAGTTGCCAATAAGCAGTCACTTCAAAATTGACATAAGTTTTAGTTTTATTTATTAAAACGTATTAGAACATTGCAAATGTATTAACTCCTATATTGAAGTGCTTGTACCAGTCAACTACAAAGGAATTTTAAGCTTTATTAAGTACTTTGACCTTGATCATATTGAGAATCCTTCCAGCAATTAAGGAAATGTTCATGAATTCTTAGATGAAGCCCAAAATAGTTTCCTAAGTTAACTTATATTTGGGAATTCTTTGCTCAGCTGGTATTAATAGGTTTTTGCAGAAATATTATAAGTAATTTAAAAATTACCACTTAAAAGGTAATATATTTTATGATTACCAGTTAAAATGTGGTAATAAAAAATAATAATTAGGTATACTATTCAGATGAGAGTCACCAAATTTTTAAAATTCAGTGCTAAATACTATGCATATCCTTCCACACTTGATCCTAGCAAAAATCATTTTTCTCCTTGAAACTATGAATTTGTAAGATAAAGTTTTCATTGCCCCTTTGACTATAAAATGGTGTCAACAATAGGAATTAAGTTTTTGTTGCTGTTGATAATTTTTACTGCTCCTAAATTATTCTAGGTGGCAAAATTATTTTCAGTGATTTACTGACTTAGAAAAATTCAACTGATAGTTAGCTCAAATCATGAAGCAAATTGCTTTTGATTTTTTAGATGTTGAATAATTCAACATATTTTCTTAATAAAAAGAACACTGACAGAAATAAAGTAAGCAGCTATGTACTAGCGATAGTTTTAACCATGCAGTCTCCAAACTTGAAGACACTCATATGCCTGTGAAAGTACTGGCTAAATGGCTTATCTCTGTCCCAACTGAGATACATTAAATGAATGTAAATGCTGCTAACATATAAAAATTCACCTGTGCTGGTAATGATGGAAAGAAAAAGGAAAACACAGGATATTTAACTTTTTTTAAAAAAGAATTCACTGAGGAACATGTTGTAATCTTCATTCAATTGCTCTTCAACAACCATTCCTACCTGCCAGAAGGCTGTATACTCAACACATCTGTTATCTCCCAATATTAGACACCAATGAGACTCTGTGTATTTAAAGCTTTCGTGTTGCAGCATAAAGCATTAAATGTTTGCTATTTATTTATTGTTATACATTTGGACCTGTATCACGGTTTCACAATTGGATGACTAACAACATTCTGTTTGGGGTGAGGAAAGACTCACTGCAGATCTTGCAATTTCTATCATGAGAAAAAAGGGCAAGAGGGACACACACCTTTTTACAAAAGAAGTAACACCCTTTCGTTAAAGTAAAGCAGTTCAGTGAAAACTGTTTTAATATTCCTTCAGTTTTCTTCAACTTGATTTGAGGTCTTCTTCAATTAGAAGAGTAACTTGTGGATTTTGAGGGTTTTTTGATCAAGGGGAAAGAAAAAAAAGTCTTCAATCTGAAGTTAGTAAATAAGAATAAGTCAATAAAAGTTAGGAAAAAACCCCTCAACGGCAACAATAAAACCAAAGAATAAGAGAAGATGAAACTCAGAGAATAACAGAATACATAAAAACTTCTAGGGTAGGGGCTTCCCTGGTGGCGCAGTGGTTGAGAATCTGCCTGCCGATGCAGGGGACACGGGTTCGAGCCCTGGTCTGGGAGGATCCCACATGCCGCGGAGCAACTAGGCCCGTGAGCCACAACTACTGAGCCTGCGCGCCTGGAGCCTGTGCTCCGCAACAAGAGAGGCCGCGATAGTGAGAGGCCCGCGCACCGCGATGAAGAGTGGCCCCCACTTGCCGCAACTGGAGAAAGCCCTCGCACAGAAACGAAGACCCAACACAGCCAAAAATAAATAAATAAAATAAAGAGTTATAAAACAAACAAACAAACAAAACTTCTAGGGTAAAATTTAATTCACAAAATGCATAACACTTAAGGGGATAACACAGATGTTTTGTTACTTTAGGCAACCTATCAATACAAGAGTAATAAAACCACTTACCAGACACAGCTTCTCTTAGCAATTAAATATCTTGACATATTTCTCAGGTTGGTGTTCTTAAGTAGGACAACATTTATTTAGAATTACAGAGATACTAACAAATAACTCAGTGTGCCAGTATAACTCATTCAGTTACTCTGTAGTCTATTTTTAAAGTGGATATATGACTTACTCAAATACATATATGTATACACATACACCATATAGAAAATTAGGATTCATAATAATTATCTTGTATGACTGAAAAGTTAATTGATAATATCAACTGACAATTGATAATATAATTTTCTTAACCAAAACTATTTCCCATGGTTCATGGTAAAAAACTCTAGGGACAGGTAATTTACATTAGCCATCTGTATAAATTTAAAACTAATTGGTGTAATAAAATTTGTCCCCAGCATAAGCTACTCTTATAGACAAACTCTATCACATATTTGGCTATCTGAAGTAAAATATAATAAATTTATTTAATTCAAAAGATAGAATGACAGCTTTTCCATCTTTATGTTTGGACTAGAAACCATATGTGTCTCATTTGCCAGGGGACATAATGTTGCGCCAGCTGCTTTCAAGTTCCTGCCAAAAGCTCCATTTTCAAAATTATATTTGGTAGTCAGTAGAACGTGCTAAAAATTCACTGTTGTAGGTTTTAAGCTTTCTTCTTCATATTTTAAGTTTGATTACCAAGAGCCTACACTTTTACTAGAGAAAGTTTTCAAACTCTTACAAAATAAATCCAAACCTATCATGGTCTGACATAGGAAGTTTTTTTTTTAGTTGTTACACATTAAAAAAAAAAAATAGCTTCAGCTTGAAAGCTGAAGATATTGTGCATTATCAGATGCAATAACCCCGAGAAAAGGATCCATATGGTATTACTGACTTGAAGAAAAGCACACAAGTGTTGTGAGTTTAAGTTTTATTTAGGGTCTTACTGAGGATGAAACCCCCAGGAGACAGTCTCTTAGTAGCTCTGGGGAAACCAGTCCGAAGAGGTAGGGAGGGAGCCAGTTTATCTACGATATTTTTGGCTGGGGAATACATGCAGTCAAGCATACGTCTTGGTAAAAAAATCACTGCTATTCACAAAGAACAGATATCTCAAGCTAATGATTTCAGGGCTTTTCTAGGTATGGGAAGATGCAGAAATCTGGGTTCATTAAAATTCTTCCTGAGATATGCATCTAACTCTCTATAGGGCCCGTTTACCCAAAGCACAGAGTGCCTCATTGTGAATTCCTCTCGATGTGCGTTGTCCTTCAGCAAGTGCAATAGCTAATGGCTTAATCCTTGTAGCACTTGGTGATGAGCAACGCTGTTCATTTTTCTTTGCTTACAATACATTCCTTTTAGTGTTTGGTATTAAGCCAATTTTTTCATCTGAAAATATCTAGGGATTAACTATGAAAAAAATAACAAAAAATTACTATTTGTTATTTTCTCCCTTATGCATGACTCTAGTACGTCTCCAAGTTAACTGTAATATGTGATTGCACTAACAAGATCATCTTTGGTTGATGCTCATTCAACTCTCCTGATTCTTTTGTTTTGGTGTTTGTGATCATTCCATAAGTCTAACTCTTCAAATATACAAAGATATAGAATTGTACATACATACATACACAGATAAGAAGATACTGTATGTTAATAACTAGGTAAATGCACAATATAATAAATAATAAGAGTTCTTGTGTTCTTTCCAAAGTAATCAAATAAATAAAAAATAAAATTTTCCCCATAGAAGTCAGAACATGTTGCCTTAGTGTCTTAACAGTTCATAAAAGGTATCACAAAGTTATTTTTAAGCTGAATTCTGAGCACTCCAGGCATTTAAAAAAAAAAAAAGTTACAGTCTAATATTGCTGACTTTTTTTTTTTTTAAACATCTTTATTGAAGTATAATTGCCTTACAATGGTGTGTTAGCTTCTGCTTTATAACAAAGTTAATCAGTTATACATATACAATATGTTCCCATATCTCTTCCCTCTTGCATCTCCCTCCCTCCCACCCTTGCTGACATTTATAATGAAAGGAGAAAGGGGAGAATTCAGAGTGAGGGAGATAAGAAGGGATAATGAGTCATAGGCCATACTTTGAAAAGTCTTATATAGGAGGAAACAAGACAAACCACTGACTCCAAGATCGAAGAGACAGACAGGTGAAAATATAGGGAGTCACATTTTACTGCAGCAGAGACTCATGAATGAAAACTGCTGTGGGAACCAGTTCCCAGGAGGAAAACGGGAACTGTATTTGACAAATTGCTGGATTCGGTGAGGTCAACTCTGAGAGTTAAAACTGCAGGGTCCCCCAGTCTTAGGGGGACTCCCACAGTATTGTGAGATTTACCTCCAGGAGGTCAACCAGACTCCCACAGTAAATATAAAAGTCTCATCGTGCTTCCGGTAGGGGGAAGAGAAAAGGAACCACTGTGACATTCTCCAGAGTACTCTGCTCTTCTCAACTAGGCCTGCCCTGAGTAGAGAAACTAGTTAACCAGAGCCTAACGTGCTGCGGTATTATCAGAGACTAACTGATCTGGGAGGGCAAAAGGTATAAAGGAAATCTCTGTACCTTCCCCTCAATTCTGCTGTCAATCTTAAATTTCCATTAAAAAATAGTTTTAATAAATAATAAGAAAAAAGTCTATATGCCACATTAGAAAACTTGCATCTTATTCTATGATTAGTGTTTAGCAGATATTACTTTTACAGAATACAAAAGAAATATATATTTCTTTAAGAAATCCAAGCATTACAGAAGTTATGTATAAGGTGAAACTTGTGGACTCCTCTTCCTACAAAATGGAAAATTAGAAATTCTTAAAACCTTCACTGAAAATAAAGTTTTTCATGGGAAGTATAATGAACATAAATAAAATCAATTTGTGTTCATGGATACATAAGATAAATTCCAGTGCTAAAAGAGGAGGAGTAAACATAATTCCACAGTGATAAAAGCCTGCACTAAAACCCATGGTATGTCAAGGGCATATGGTGACACCAAGCACATAGAGCCATATTTGTGAAAGGCCAGTCAGGATTCAGGAGGCAAAGTGTGGACTTGCTCAAGGTGTGCACTTGGAAATAGGTCCTCAAGCTAAAGACATAACTTTATGGAAAGCATGGGTCGGAAAAAAAAATCAGCTACAGGCAGAAAAAGCAACTAAATATTTTCATAATGAAAGAATATTTTAAAAATAGAAAGAAAATGAAGAAAGGAAAGAAGGATAGGATAGAAGAAGGAAGGAAGAAAGAATAGGAAAACAAGACTCCCCTGATATTTTCTAGCAGCAAAATCATTATTAATGCAAAAAGTTATTCTGCATTGATAGCAAGTGTGTCTTGCAGAAGTAAAGCAAAACTTTTGAAGAGCTCCTCAGCCCAGGCCCCTCAGTACTTTATATATTCAGATAACTTAAACATGAGGTCAAAACACACACACACACACACACACACACACATACAGGCACACACACACACTGTAAAACAAATGCAGAAAAAGTTACTAAGAGTGAAAAGATAAAAATAAAAAGCTGAATCATACTCCCAAGAAATTCTGACATTGAAATTACCTCGTATGAATATATAATTGCCATGTTTAAAGCAGTTATATAAATAAAGATGCAATTGAAAATGGCCAGTAATGTCCAGACTAATCTGCAAAAAAACCACACATTGGAGGTTCACAAGAAAAATATACGGCTGCACCATGTACCCCCAAGGATGTTCACAAGGAAAACATGTTCACAAGGAAATGTTATGTTCACAACAAAACTGTACAGTGGCGCAATGGTGGCAGCTACTGTTAAATGTATCCAAGGTTCTGTTCCGAGTTAAAAAAAACAAAATTTTAATCTCATATGTAATATAACCACACTTCTGAAATACAGAAAGTGCAGAAATTTTACAAACAAGGCTCATAAAGTTTTCAATGTTAGCGTTTGGTGTAGTTCCCATATTTTCCTGTCAATTTATGTATTTCCTATGACAGGATTGGTATTTAAAACCATTTTAAAATGTCTGCATCATATAATACTGAGTGTACCTTAAATTAATGAAATATTTCCATTTTCTTGGACATCAAAATTACATCTTTATACTTGTAGATTTTCTATATTTTTATATATTGTCTCTTGACAGATGCTGATATCCATATAATCAAGAGATTATAACTGACTTAAATAATAAAAATATATATTTTTAGAACCCATAGCAAAATTTTTGGAGGCTTTTCAAATTTGCACATGCATCACTAAACCATGTGGAAAATAGTTTATAGTTTCATAACTCTTTTGGACAAAGCATTGCCTTTCTTCAGTCTTGTTTTGCTGTTGTTGTTTGTTTTGTTTCTCTAATTCTGTGAGATGGAAATTTCATGGGATTAGGGCTTTAATTAATATTTCTTTAGAAGAACTGAAGTTTTCAATGCCACTATAATTAATTGTATAATCATGCTCACTGCTTAGAAAAACATTTTTTAAATAACAATTTTCCATAAAACTAATGGAATGTTGATGCAGAAATTATCCAATCTACTCAAACATTGGCAAACTGCCCATCCTAGTAACCTTGCATTCTGTTTTATTTGTCTTTTTTTCCCTTTTAAAAGGAAAAGATATTTTGGTTTCCCCAACTTAGTTATATATCTCTCATCACTCCCACTAACATGCACACACTCTTGGTCCCTGGTACAGTGATTCTTCACTCAGTCAATGTTTGTTAAATATAGTCTGACAAATGAAAAATATAAACAAATAAATCTCTCCTGCAGTGACTGTCTAAAGCACATTGTTATGAAATAAAGCATCTCTGAAACCTAGTAAAAATAAATTTCAGACCATTGTTTGAAATATAGAGTTTCAATAAATAATTCCCCAGTTTTTCTCAATTTCTTGCTTTAAGTCAAGCATGGAAAGAGAGATGCTATATTACTGTAGACCCTGCTGAATCTTTCAGTATAAAACTCCTAAAGAGCAAGCTTCCTAAAATCATGTTCCTTATATGCTCCTTGAAGTGTGAGTTAAGCACATAATTGGTATATGCAGACAACAGTCATGCTCAATAGCTTATATTTTTCAGGTTTCTTTATATTAACTGACCTATTTTTTTTTCTTTCAGACAGGATAAGTACAAAAACAAGGTTATGAGAATGCCTTTAACAGCAGTCCCATATGATGTAAAATAATCTTTCCTTTTTACAAAATAATTCATTTTTGTGTTTTCAACAGGAGACATGCATATGTAATAAGAAAAATAAAGAATTTGGAGGAAAAAGGAGAAAAGAATAGAAGGAGAAAAAAAGAAGAATAATCATGACTTCCTCTTATATATGTATAATATAAAATGTGTTACCCTTCTGACTCAGGAGGCAAGTGTATAACACAAGTTAGAACTGTTAACTTCCAAATGACTAAATTTATGGCTTAGAGTAACTGAAAATCAATAAATGACAACCTTTGCTATGTTTCCTCTAATTAAAAAAAATATATATATCTTAAAAAGGCAAAATAGCAGTTTCCTTTAGTATTGAGTAAATAAATGAATCATGAAAGATGAGGCATTACGTTTTTCTTCAAAGCTCTCAGATTGACTAATTAACCTCACATGAAATCTTTGCTTCCCTGAATAACTACTAAAACTTTATTTATAAAAATCTAAGCTCTTATCTTTACTCCCAGGAGAAATATAACTCTTTTTATATCTTCCTACTCTTCACTGAGGTGTTCTTTATTACATGGATCAATTTATTAAAAATATTAGGAGAGGTTCATATATATATATATATATTTTATACATCAGGTTATTAGTCATCCATTTTATACACATCAGTGTATACATGTCAATCCCAATCGCCCAATTCATCACACCACCATCCCCACCCCCCTGCAGCTTTCCCCCCTTGGTGTCCATACATTTGTTCTCTACATCTATGTCTCTATTTCTGCACTGCAAACCGGTTCATCTGTACCATTTTTCTAGGTTCCGCATATATGCGTTAATATACGATATTTGTTTTTCTCTTTCTGACTTACTTCACTCTGTATGACAGTCTCTAGGTCCATCCACGTCTCTACAAATGACCCAATATCGTTTCCTTTTATGGCTGAGTAATATTCCATTGTATATATGTACCACATCTTCTTTATCCATTCGTCTGTAGATGGGCATTTAGGTTGCCTCCATGACCTGGCTATTGTAAATAGTGCTGCAATGAACATTGGGGTGCATGTGTCTTTTTGAACTATGGTTTTCTCTGGGTGTATGCCCAGTAGTGGGATTGCTGGATCATATGGTAATTCTATTTTTAGTTTTTTAAGGAACCTCCATACTGTTCTCCATAGTGGCTGTATCAATTTACATTCCCACCAACAGTGCAAGAGGGTTCCCTTCTCTCCACACCCTCTCCAGCATTTGTTGTTTGTAGATTTTCTGATGGTGCCCATTCTAACTGGTGTGAGGTTATACCCCATTGTAGTTTTGATTTGCATTTCTCTAATAATTAGTGATGTTGAGCAGCTTTTCATGTGCTTCTTGGCCATCTGTATATCTTCTTTGGAGAAATGTCTATATAGGTCTTCTGCCCATTTTTGGATTGGGTTGTTTGTTTTTTTAATATTGAGCTGCATGAGCTGTTTATATATTTTGGAGACTAATCCTTTGTCCATTGCTTCGTTTGCAAATATTTTTTCCCATTCTGAGGGTTGTCTTTTTGTCTTGTTTATGGTTTCCTTTGCTGTGCAAAAGCTTTGAAGTTTCATTAGGTCCCATTTGTTTATTTTTGTTTTTATTTCCATTTCTCTAGGAGCTGGGTCAAAAAGGATCTTGCTGTGATTTATGTCATAGAGTGTTCTGCCTATGTTTTCCTGTAAGAGTTTTATAGTGTCTGGCCTTACATTTAGGTCTTTAATCCATTTTGAGTTTATTTTTGTGTATGGTGTTAGGGAGTGTTCTAATTTCATTCTTTTACATGTAGCTGTACGGTTTTCCCAGCACCACTTATTGAAGAGATGGTCTTTTCTCCATGGTATATCCTTGCCTCCTTTGTCATAGACTAGTTGGCCATAGGTGCATGGGTTTATCTCTGGGCTTTCTATCTTGTTCCATTGATCTATGTTTCTGTTTTTGTGTCAGTTACCATACTGTCTTGATTACTGTATCTTTCTAGTATAGTCTGAAGTCAGGTAGTCTGATTCCTCCAGCTCCGGTTTTTTCCCTCAAGACTGCTTTGTGCCTCCATACAAATTTTAAGATTTTTTGTTCTAGTTCCATAAAAAAATGCCATTGGTAATTTGATAGGGATTGCATTGAATCTGTAGATTGCTTTGGGTAGTATAGTCATTTTCACAATATTGATTCTTCCAATCCAAGAACATGGTATATCTCTCCATCTGTTGGTATAATCTTTAATTTCTTTCATCAGTGTCTTACAGTTTTCTTCATATGGGTCTTTTGTCTCCCTAGGTAGGTTTATTCCTAGGTATTTTATTCTTTTTGTTGCAGTGGTAAATGGGAGTGTTTCCTTAATTTCTCTTTCAGATTTTTCATCATTAGTGTATAGGAATGCAAGAGATTTCTGTGCATTAATTTTGTATCCTGCAACTTTACCAAATTCATTGATTAGCTCTAGTAGTTTTCTGGTGGCATCTTTAGGATTCTCTACGTATAGTATCATGTCATCTGCAAACAGTGACAGTTTTACTCCTTTCCCAATTTGTATTCCTTTTATTTCCTTTTCTTCTCTGATTGCCATGGCTAGGACTTCCAAAACTATGTTGAATAACAGTGGTGAGAGTGGACATCCTTGTCTTGTTCCTGATCTTAGAGGAAATGCTTTCAGTTTTTCTCCATTGAGAATGATGTTTGCTGTGGGTTTATCGCATATGGCCTTCATTATGTTGAGGTAGGTTCCCTCTATGCCCACTTTCTGGAGAGTTTTTATCATAAATGGTGTTGAATTTTGTCAAAAGCTTTTTCTGCATCTATTGAGATGATCATATGGTTTTTATTCTTCAATTTCTTAATATGGTGTATCACATTGATTGATTTGCGTATATTGAAGAATCCTTGCATTCCTCGGATAAATCCCACTTGATCATGGTGTATGACCCTTTGAATGTGCTGTTGTATTCTGTTTGCTAGTATTTTGTTGAGGATTTTTGCATCTATATTCATCAGTGATATTGGTCTGTAATTTTCTTTTTTTGTAGTATCTTTGTCTGGTTTTGGTATCAGGGTGATGGTGGCCTCATAGAATGAGTCTGAGAGTGTTCCTTCCTCTGCAATTTTTTGGGAGAGCTTGAGAAGGATGGGTGTTAGCTTTTCTCTAAATGTTTGATAGAATTCACCTGTGAAGCCATCTGGTCCTGGACTTTTGTTTGTTGGAAGATTTTTAATCACAGTTTCAGTTTCATTATTTGTGATTGGTCAGTTCATATTTTCTATTTCTTCCTGGTTCAGTCTTGGGAGGTTATACCTTTCTAAGAATTTGTCCATTTCTTCCAGGTTGTCCATTTTTTTTGGCGTAGAGTTGCTTGTAGTAGTCTCTTAGGATGCTTTGTATTTCTGCGGTGTCTGTTGTAACTTCTCCTTTTTTATTTCTAACTTTATTGATTTGAGTCCTCTCCCTCTTTTTCTTGATGAGTCTGGCTAATGGTTTATCAATTTTGTTTATCTTCTCAAAGAACCAGCTTTTAGTTTTATTGGTCTTTGCTGTTGTTTTCTTTGTTTCTATTTCATTTATTTCCGCTCTGATCTTTATGATTTCTTTCCTTCTGCTAACTTTGGGTTTTGTTTGTTCTTCTTTCTCTAGTTCCTTTAGGGGTAAGGTTAGATTGCTTTTTTTGAGATTTTTCTTGTTTCTTGAGGTAGGCTTGTATAGCTATAAACTTCCCTCTTAGAACTGCTTTTGCTGCATCCCATAAGTTTTGGGTTGTCGTGTTTTCATTGTCATTTGTCTCTAGGTATTTTTTGAATTCCTCTTTGATTTCTTCAGTGATTTCTTGGTTATTTAGTAACGGATTGTTTAGCCTCCATGTGTTTGTGGTTTTTATGTTTTTTCCCCTGTAATTCATTTCTAATCTCATAGCGTTGTGGTCAGAAAAGATGATTGATATGATTTCAATATTGTTAAATTTATTGAGGCTTGATTTGTGACCCAAGATGTGATCTATCTTGGAGAATGTTCCGTGCACACTTGAGAAGAAAGTGTAATCTGCTGTTTTTGGATGGAATGTCCTATAAATATCAGTTAAATCTATCTGGCCTATTGTGTCACTTAAAGCTTCTGTTTCCTTATTTTCATTTTGGATGATCTGTCTATTGGTGTAAGTGAGGTGTTAAAGTTCCCCACTATTATTGTGTTACTGTCGATTTCCTCTTTTATAGCTGTTAGCAGTTGCCTTAGGTATTGTGGTGCTCCTATGTTGGGTGCATATATATTTATAATTGTTATATTTTCTTCTTGGATTGATCCCTTGATCATTATGTAGTGTCCTTCCTTGTCTCTTGTAACATTCTTTATTTTAAAGTCTATTTTATCTGATATGAGTATAGCTACTCCAGCTTTCTTTTGATTTCCATTTGCATGGAATATCTTTTTCCATCCCCTCACTTTCAGTCTGTATGTGTCCTTAGGTCTGAAGTGGGTCTCTTGTAGACAGCATATATATGGGTCTTGTTTTTGTATCCATTCAGCAAGCCTGTGTCTTTTGGTTGGAGCATTTAATCCATTCACGTTTAAGGTAATTATCGATATGTATGTTCCTATGACCATTTTCTTAATTGTTTTGGGTTTGTTTTTGTAGGTCCTTTTCTTCTCTTGTGTTTCCCACTTAGAGAAGTTCCTTTAGCATTTGTTGTAAAGCTGGTTTGGTGGTGCTGAATTCCCTCAGCTTTTGCTTGTCTGTAAAGGTTTTAATTTCTTCATCGAATCTGAATGAGATCCTTGCCGGGTAGAGTAATCTTGGTTGTAGGTTCTTCCCTTTCACCACTTTAAGTATATCATGCCACTCCCTTCTGTCTTGTAGAGTTTCTGCTGAGAAATCAGCTGTTAACCTTATGGGAGTTCCCATGTATGTTATTTGTCGTTTTTCCCTTGCTGCTTTCAATAATTTTTCTTTGTCTTTAATGTTTGCCAGTTTGATTACTATGTGTCTCAGGGTGTTTCTCCTTGGGTTTATCCTGTATGGGACTCTCTGTGCTTCCTGGACTTGGGTGGCTATTTCTTTTCCCATTTTAGGGAAGTTTTTGACTATTATCTCTTCAAACATTTTCTCTGGCCCTTTCTCTCTCTCTTTTCCTTCTGGGACCCCTATAATGTGAATGTTGTTGCATTTAATGTTGTCCCAGAGGTCTCTTAGGCTGTCTTCATTTCTTTTCATTCTGTTTTCTTTATTCTGTTCCGCAGCAGTGAATTCCACCATTCTGTCTTCCAGGTCACTTATCTGTTCTTCTGCCTCAGTTATTCTGCTATTGACTCCTTCTGGTGTAGTTTTCATTTCAGGTATTGTATTGTTCATCTCTGTTTGTCTGTTCTTTAATTCTTCTAGGTCTTTGTTAAACATTTCTTGCATCTTCTCAATCTTTGCCTCCATTCTTTTTCCGAGGTCCTGGATCATCTTCACTATCATTATTCTGAATTCTTTTTCTGGAAGGTTGCTTATCTCCATTTCACTTAGTTGTTTTTCTGGGGTTTTATCTTGTTCCTTCATCTTGTACATAGTCCTCTGCCTTTTCATCTTGTCTATCTTTCTGTGAATGTGGTTTTTGTTCCACAGGCTGCAGGATTGTAGTTCTTCTTGCTTCTGCTGTCTGCCCTCTGAGAGGTTCATATATTCTAATTTCATTGACTTTCAACTATTTAAGATACATTATCTTGAGACTCCTTGGTTTACACATAATATTAACAACTCCTTGGTATATGCATAATGTTAACAACCTTAGATCAAAAATTCTTCACACATCCTACACGACAGTCAATAAACAGAGAATACTGCAAAATTCGATTTACATGTAACTGGGGAAACAAACATTTGAAGACAGCAGATGCAGAAATGGAGTCCATTTTTGAGGAGTAGTAGATTAGAAAATATCGCCAAAAGAGAAAGGTGTGTAGAGGAACCCTAACAGTGGTGGAATATAAATACTACTTCCCTAGAGACAGCTTCTTGCTCTGGGTAAAGAATCCTGAGAATGAGTCAGATCTGGTGCATCAAAAAGAAAGGGCATTAAAAGTGAACAATTCCAGAGGAAGCAGTGTTGGGAAGTACATCTAGGAAATAGGAGGGAAAAGAAGAAGGCTTTGTGGTGAAAGGAGAGAAACAAGCACACTGTTCAAGTTCATAATCCTATAAAACAAGAAGGCATCACTGAATCAGAAGCAGAAGGCACAGTGATCAACTCCCCCCTCACCACACATACAGGAAGCTACCATTTATTAAGACCTGAACTTCACTGTGACAGAAGAATAGAAAACTCTTAAAGAAAATAAATAAGCCATCCAAACTCCTTCTCCACCCCACCCAACTTATTATTGCTAGTACAAAAAACATCTACAAAATTTATTATAAGCAAGAAAGAATAATTTATAGCCATACAGTTACTATAATAAAAACATGTTAATCAATAATTTTAGGTATGAAAAAATTTATAACTCCCTGCTGTGAAAAAGGGGATCTGACAAAGCTGGGTAAATTGTGCACCAACTTTTTGCCCTTAATTGGTTAAAATTAAACAAGAAATTAGAGAAGTGAAAAAAACACAACAAATTATGTATTAAAAAACTCATGATTGTAATGTACAAGCAAAAGAAATACATGATGTAAGAGCAAACTGAACAAAGGAGAAACAACTGAAGAACAAAACATCTCAGAAATGTTACAGGGTACCAACGGAAGAATAGACAAAAACTGCAATAAAGTAATAATATAGAAGAGAAGAATGAAAAAAAAAGCCAAGACAAAATAATAAGGAAAAATAAAGTGGATCAAAAAAACATATATATATATATATTAATGCATAAATACATAGACGTGGATGCAGATATGAGTCGATATATACATATAAATTGTAGACCCTTAAGAGCAAAAACTAAACAGTGGAAAACAATTAATATTTAATATTAAAATGAAATTTTCTGACTGAAAAAAGAATATGAGGATCTAAGTATCAATAGGATTGCTCTTAGGCTTGAAAAATTGATTCGAGTGGTAAAACTTAAAAAACAACACAAACTGTATCTTAAGTATAAATAGAAGAATTCTTGGTTCCCCAGTCCAGGCAAGAAGACCAAGAGTTATAAAAATAAAGTAAAATAATTAAATTAAATTAAAATAATAAAATAAAATTTCCCTAGTACTTATTAATAGAAACATACAAAGAAAGCCAACAGTGAATCAACATTTTCAAGAAAAAAAAATAGCAATAAACATGCAAAAACACAAAGAAAACCATACTCATGATTCCTTCCTTAGATATCTATTAGAGAATAAGCTCATACAATGAAAGTCAATATAAGAAATTTTAGAAAAGGATTGATGAAAAACAATTATTATATTTAATTGTTCATTTGATATTAAATCAAAGTCGATCATTCAAACATCAAAATAGTACTAATTGATTATACTTTTAAAATCTTGGTCCCATACTGATACTAAATAAACAAATATATAAATAGAAAGACACAATGATAAGAAAACCTTTCTTTACAGAAGAATATAACTAATAAATGAAATGCCAATCTTAGAATTTTTAGAAAACACTTTGCAACCCCAAGTGTAATAATTGATTAGAAAAGTAATCATTGGATGAAAGTACATTGGGTAACATGATAATTGCATGGACTACTTTACTAATCAGAAAAAAAAAAAAAGCATCTCTAAAATGCAAAATCTGGTGGGCACTACTTTAACCAAATGATCAAACTTGGCAAAATTACAGTTTACAGTTAATTATTGACAATACGTGCTACTCATGTGATGCAATATAGAGTATACGTTATCACCTATGAATATTCTTGCCATCATGTTCAACCTGAACAAAACAAACAATTAGTCATAATCCCAGAGGAAATACATTGGATAGTGGAACAAGTTAAAGAAAGAAAACAGTGAGACAAATCCAGAATGTGGGAGCAATCAACAGACAACTTACTGACTTCTTCCAAAAGTATATATCAAAACAATCAATCAATCACACTTGAGGGATTATTCTAGATAAAAAGTGACTAAAAAAAAAATATATATATATATATAACATCAGAGGAAGGGTCTGAGATTGTGATTGAATCTGCCGAAAAAAATTCTTTAAAAGAGAGTTTGGAAACTATTGAGAGAAATTTACATATGAAACTGAATATTCAATAGCATTATGGGACTCTTCTTACTCTTAGTTGTGATAATACTATTGAAATTATGTAGAAGAATATCTTTTATTCTTAGAGGATACATGCTGAAGTACTTAAGGGTATAGTCTTAATGGTAGTAACTTATAATGGGTCACCAAACATACACACATATATACATGTGTTTATAATGAGTATAATGAGATTATATACGTAGGTATATAGACAGAGGTTGGATAAAGCAAATTTGAGAAATATTTGTTTAATTAGAAATTTTTTCTAAATAAACGTTTCTATAAACTTTGGGGGTATGTATATACTATAGTTTATTTTATCAGATACACATTAAAAATAAATATCACTCTTTTCTCATTGGCTAAACTACAATAATATAGTTAAGTATATTCTATAATATCCACGATATACAATACTCTAGTTTAACTGAAATACTTAAAGATTCAAGCATTCACAATTACGTTGGTGTCTTAATCCAGGGAAACACAAAGTATTGAATATAATGATTTCAAGAAACTTTTTTTCACGAATTATAATTAGATAAATCAGTGCTCAGTCTACATTATTTTAATTATTTGTTTAATTTGAAAATAATTTTATTATCATGTAAAATAAGTATAGACACACTTTGAATCACAAGGGGTCAATTTTTAATTTAAAAAGTCCCCACAACTGTATAATTTCAATTAAAATATTTTACAGATATTTTGTTTGCTTAAGTTTAATGCTAATGAACACAGATGGCAATCCTGAAGATTGTTCAAAGTTATAGATTATTTACAACTGAATTATGAATTAAAATATCTGAAAAATTAATTGCTAAGCATTCGCTCTTTAAAGTACAATTTTGATTAATCAAGGGTAATATGCCTTTTATGAATCATGAATAGAAACGTATCATAAAACCTACCAGGCAGGATCTTTTGCCTTACAGAAAGAGATTCAGTTATGTATAACTTGCAGTCCAACATGCTTTGATGCAGTCTCTAATCCGCTATTGGTATTGTTCATTTGTCAAACCCATAAGAACATAAAAGATAAGAGAGTGCTTTGATGCAGTTTATAAGGGATGAATGGTCTCAGACACAGACTGGCAGGAAAGACTGGCACGTCTGAAGGAAACTGAATTGTTGAATAATATCCTCAAACCCTCAGTGCTTCCTGTATCCATTCTCTTTCGCCAGGTAACTTTGCAGCTCTTCCCTTCAAGATGTTGAATCCAGTACTCCAATCCTTGAATCTGGGCTGATCTTGTGATTTGCTTTGACCAATAGCATATGATGAAAATGATGTGTGGGTTTTTTTGTTGTTGTTGTTGTGTTGTTTGTTGTTTTTAATTGTCATAAGAACACTTAACATGAGATCTACCTGCCTAAGGAATGTTTAAGGTACAATACAATAGTGTTAACTATAGGCATGTTTCTTATTTCTTTCTGAAAATCTTGCAATACCATGAATACAAGCCCAAGTTAGTCCTCTGAAGAATGAGACTACATAGATACAAGTTGAATAATCCCAGCCAAGGGCATCTGAGACAAGTCAACACTCAGCCAATACTGTCAGCTGACCCCAATTATACGCAAAGGCCAAGGCAAGATTAGCTTTGCCTGACCCAGAGATATAGTCTTGTGAGAAATAATAAATGAAAGTTGCCTTAAGTTCCTAAATTTTGGGGTGATTTGTTATGCAGAAATAGCTAACTGATATAAAGTTGCAGGATATGTCTGAGGGTCAAGTCGATAATACTCAGCATAATCTATGTTTTTCATCCTCTCCATTTTTTTTGGTATTTGTGTGGATTTTAAAACAGTGTCTCTGCAATACAGGGGACCCACGAAATTTCCACCATTAGCTGTATTACTGCAGTCATCTTACTCTCTTCAAATCCACGATTGACCCATTCCCAGGTCTATTGATGCTAAAAGTTTAATAGTATAATAACTAAAACCCCAGACCTGGTTGATTCATAATTCTAAATATGGACTCCAACCTGAGAGTTTTCTCTCATTTAGCAGCTTTAGAGATATGCCTACATCCTGAGCCAAAGCATAATTTCCAGAAAAATGATCTTTTACAGCAATGGAAAGTAATAGCTGGAAGAGAGAAAAACAAATAATGTGCCCCTAACTTGAAATTTATCCTCAATTTGGGGCTAATTTTGGCCTTTCTGGCAAGGCATGAGGTGTCCTGGAAAATTAAAGTCGCTGAATTTAAATTTCAACTGAGTCTTAAAGGAGCATTAGCGTAGACCAAACATGGCAAAGCAGAAAAAGTAAGGAAATATATTTTAAGCAGATGTTCCAGGATGAACAGATGCATAGACTAATGATAACAATGGCTGTTGGCAGCAATGTGTAGCTATGGTTTAAGGTAATATGCATGGGTCAGGCAAAAGGAATGACAAAAAGTGAAGTTGAAAAACTTCTGATAGGGTGAATTTCTGTTAGAGTCTTGAGAATCATGGTAAAGGATTTAGAATTCACTTAAGCTGCAAGGTGCCTTGGAAAGCTTAGAAAATATATACATATATATATATATATATATATATATTTTTTTTTTAGGGAAAGCACATTGGAACAGCAGAATGAGGACAGACACTGTCTATTTTGCTACTCAGACATTATACATGAGATATAATGAGTCTCTAGTAGTGAAATTATGATGGAGGTGGAGGTACATTCCAGATATATTTCAGTGGTAGAATCTACTTATCTGGGTGACAATTAGTAGGGAGCAATGCTTTTAACCTGTGGGAAAATAAAGTAGGGAAATAAAAGAAGAGAAATATTTAGTAAGATGTTGGAAAAACGGGCCAGAAGTTCAAGAGAGAGAGATCAGGACTGGAGATAGAAGAGGCATAAAAATAGCAGTTACTATTTATAGCTTGTCTTTTCTGAGTCACATAGTTGTCATGCATTATCTCATGTAATCCTCAAAATCTTCAAAGTAGAAAGTTTGCACTTTTAAAAATGTGGAGACTAAATCAGAAAGGGATTAACAAACTTGCCCAAAGTCACACAATTAGTAAGCCATAAATTTAGCAAACAGCTTAACCAAGATTTCATATTTGGAAGTTTGAATCTCATGCTTTTTCAAATACACTGTTTCTATTCTTGAGTGATAACTGAAGAAATGGAAGCAGATAACCACATCTTATTGAAGACAATATCTGAGTTATATTCACCATAAACACACAAAACCAGTATTTTTCTCTATCTAACCGTAGCTAAGTATTGTAGACTCACATATGAGCATATACACAAACACACAGACATTCTATGCTTCAGGTTTATGATTTTGATGAATTTTGTAAAATTTTAGTTTATCCTCTATTCATCATCACTTAGACCATCCAGAAAGTTCTGCTGTGGGTAAAATTTAAACAATGACAGTCTCATTTCAGTTTGCTTCTATAAGTTAATAAGCTTTATGAGAAGCATTAAATTTATACTAAATTACTTGTAACTGAGTGCAACAAAAGCTGTTACCAGTTCACCCAAAATTCATTTTCTCTTCTTCAGCCTACAGCAATTCTACATTTCCCAACCTCCCTTGCATTTAGATAGAACCATATGAATGCCTTGTAGACAGTGTTACATGAGGTAAGTGATGGGTTCTATTTCCAGACTAAGCTTAGCAAGTGCTTTCCTCTCCAGACTGTCTCTCTTTTTATTCCAGCTGGATTCTTGCAATAACAAGCCCCTCGAGGATGAGAGAGACAAATGATTTAAAGGACTTGGACTTCTGACTCACTATGTGAAGGAGCGATGAAGACAACCACATCAGATTGTATGAGTGAGGAATAAACTTCCATTGTGCTTGGGCCTTGACATTTTGGCATATTTATTATTACGGCCTACCTATACTAAGACACTGATATATAAATATGTATCATTATTTTATAGGGTTCAGACATTCATACACCTAACTTGAAGCAAAATTAGCTAATTACAAACATTATTTAAAATCTATCATTTTGATTTTAGTCTTTCCTGATTGCCAATTTACAATTTAGTTAATACTGAATATTGTAAAAAATGCTTAAATGAGTGTTTGTGCTGACAGAATGAAACCGTCAAAAACCTTTTTGCCTCTAATATTCCTATATGTGTAAGATGATCCTGCCTCTATGTTTATAATTAACATACTGTTTTCTTTTATTTCCATCTTATCATCTACAAAACACAAAATAAATCAAAGCAATTTTGCTCATCATTACTAAGTTATTCTCAGAACTATAAGTGGTATTACAGTTTCTCATTTATGAAACTGTCTAGAAAGTAAAATTCATTGTGAGGAAATCGTGAAAGGACAAGAGAAATCTTAATAACTGAATCCTGGCATAACAAAGAAGTCCTTGAAGTACTCAGACTTGAAATAATCTACTGTAATTTTCTCTGGAGCTTTTTGGTCCCAATTAAGCTTGTCTGTTGTGACTGAATTTTAATTAGTATGGATGTTTGGGCTTTAGAAATTCAGAGTTTGAATTAAACTTCATAAATTCATGAGACCAAAAGAAAAAAAGAATAACTGAATGAACTTAGAATTTTAACGAGGGCATTTGAAAATGTTGGCATTCTTTATATTATAGTGGCTATGTTATCCCAAAATACTTCTATACAACTGGTTTGGATTAATGAGTCAGTTGAATCAAATGTTCAAAAAAGTTCAAACAACAATCAAAGGCACCATTTGAGAAATTAATATTTTAGCTGATTTATTAGCTTTTTAAATTTTAAACAAATGATCAAATAGTTCCATGAAGACACAAACTTGAAGTATTTTTCAAGTTATATTTTTGATTTCCAAACAACACAATTTTGGGGAGGATTTTTCTGAGAAGTTAATGGCTATTGCATTTCAGTTACTGGAGACTGCCAAACTGGAAACGTAGTGAGACTGTTTCAATAGTAAGTATTCTGGTTTGTTTGTTGGTTGGCTTTTTTTTTTTTAACTACTATACTGAGATGTGATTGACATACAAGAAACTGTATATGTTTAATGTATACAACTTGATGAATTTGGAGATAAGTATACTTCCATAAATCTGTCTTTTCATTTATCTGCTTTTTTAAGAATTGTTCAGAAAAGAGTAATGCATCAATATCACCTTTTGCCATTCATGACAACATTGAGCATGCGTCTCTGACAGGGAAAAACTAAAATGCCTTAAAACCAATGGTTCTCAAACTTACGTGTGTAAAACAATCACTTGGAGAGCTTGACAAAACACAATTTGCTAGGTCCCAATTCCTGAGTCTCTGATTCCATATTTCTAACATGTGTACCAAGAATTTGCATTTCTAATGAGTCCCCAGGTGATGTGCTGCTGCTGGTCCAGAGTTCACTCTCTGAAAACCAACATCTTAAGTATTTAAGCCTATTTAATGCTTGAACTCTATAATAATTTTGAAAAATCAAATACGTGTAGAAAAACCTGTATTTTATTACATCAAAAATAGGCTCCTTCTTTCTACCTGACATATATCGTCTTTAATAAGTAGAAAGGAGATATATATATATATATAATATTTACCAAAGAGTAAAACATTCCAGATTTCTGGATTCTGGAATGCAGTTTCAAAGGGAAAGAAATTACATATATATTTATATATATATTGATCATACATTTATTGTACATATAAACATTTTACATTGTGTATATTATTATTGATTTCTGATTTAATTTTATTGTAGTAAGAGAAAGTACTCTGTAAATTTCAATATTTTCAATTGCATTGAGATTTATATTGTGGTCCAACATATGAACTATCTTGGTAATTAGTTCATGTTCAATTTAAATACAAACTTTATAATGGCAGTTTTAGGTGTAGTGGTCTGTACATGCAAATTAAGTAATAGCGATGGGTAGAGTTATACAGATCATATTCTTCCTGGTTTTTTGCCTATAGGTTTTATTTCAACTTCCCAGAGATAAATGATAAAATCCTTAACAATGATTGTGGATTTGTCTCTTTCTCTTTTTAGTTCTGCCTGAGTCTGCTTAATGTATATTGAGGCTCTCTTAAGGGTCACATATGCATTTATTATTGTTGTATCTTCCTGTTCAACTGGCCCATTTATCATTATGAAATATCACTCTATCTTGTGGTAAAATCTTTTTGTTTTTTAATTAAAAAGAGCCACGAAGGCTGTTTTTTTGATTAAAATTTTAAGGTAAATTTTTCTACTCTTTTACTTTTAACCTATCTGTGAATATATATATATATATATATATATATATACATACATATATATGTATTATATGTGTATGTGTATACACACACACACACATACACACACAGTTTCTTGTAGATAGCATATAGTTATATTCTCTTTTTTATCCAGTATACAATAATTACTTCCTTTTATTGGATCATGAAGTTCACTTATATTTTATGTAATTATTGGTATGTTTGTGTTTACATCCACCATTTTTCTATTTGTTTTCAAACTGTTTTATATGCTTTAAAAAAAACTCTGTTTCTGATTTTCTGTCTTTTTCTTTTTGGCTTAACTTAATTTTTAAGATGTGTTGAGCAGGGGGGAATATGTGTTATTGCTATAAAAATCCCAATGGCATTTTTTACAGAAATAGAAAAAAAAATATCCTAAAATTCATATAGAACAACAAAAGACCTCAAATAGCCAAAGTAATCTCAAGAAGGAAGAACAAAGCTGCAGGCATCACACTGTCTGATTTCAAAATATATTCCAAAGATATAGTAATCAAAACAGTATGGCACACCGATAAAGACAGATAGACCGATGGAACAGAATAAGGATCCCAGAAACAAACCCACACATATACAGTCAACTGATCTTCAACAAGGGTGCCAAGAATACACAATGGAGAAATGATAGTCTTTCAACAAACAGTGCTGAGAAAGCTGAATGTCCCCTTGCAAAAGAATGAAATTGGACACTTATCTTACATCATACACAAAAATCAACTCAGAAAAAGCACATGTAAATGTAAGTCCTGAAACTATAGAATTCCTAGAAGAATACATAGGGGGAAAGTTCTTCATATTAGTCTTGGCAATGATTTCTTGGACATGAAACCAAAAGCATATGCAAGAAAAGCAAAAATACAAAAGTGGGACTATATCAAACTAAAAACCTTCTGCACAGCAAAGGAAATAATCAACAGAATGAAAAGGCAACCTACAGAATGGGAGAAAAAAAAATCAAGCCATATATCTGATAAGAGTTAATATCCAAAATACATAAGAAACTCCTAAACTCAACAGCAAAAAAACAAATGGACGAAGCCCTTGAATAGACATTTTTCCAAAGAAGACATATGAATGGCCACCAAGTACATGAAAAGGTGCTCAACATTACTAATTATGAGGGAAATACAAATCAAAACCACAGTGACATACCACTTCACACCTATTATCAAAAAGACAAGAGACAACAAGTGCTGGTGGAGAAAGGGAACTCTTGTACACTGTTGGTAGGAATGTAAACTGGAACATCCACTATGGAAAACTTTGAAAGTTCCTCAAAAAAATTAAAAATAGAACTACTGCATGATGCAGCAATTCTACTTCTGTGTTGGTGGAAAAATTTAACCTATTTTTTAATACTCAGCTTGCTTCTTCCAGTATTTTTTTGCTATAATTATCTTTATATAGTTTAGTGTTTAGTCTAAAGGTTGCATAATTACATTTTCATTTTCAACACATTTGGAAAATTTGAAATCACTGCTTCTTCAATTTTTAAACCCTATTCTCTCCCTTCTTCTTTCTAAGATCCCAGGTACATAACTACTATCGTACTAGAGACTTTCTTATATTCCTGATATTTTCTCATAACTCACTAAAACTGTACCATTTTTTATTTCAAATCTTGTTTTTCTCTCTGTATTTCTGTTTGGATAATTTCTGTTGCTAAATTCTTCATGTTCACTGATCTTTTCTTCTTCAGTGACTAATCTTCTAGACACATCCAATAAAATTTTCATTTCAAATATTGTATTTTTCACTTACAGATTTTCCATTTGGCTCTTTTACCACTTTGATTTTTCTCCTGTTGAGTCCTCATCTTCACTTCTTAAGACCATCTGTTCTACTATGTCCTTAAATATATTTATAATAGTTCCTTAAAACTCTTCTCTATTCTAATACCTGGATTTGAATTATGTTTTCTTTCTTTAAAGTGCTTTTTTTTTGTTTATTGTTTGTTTGTTTTTCCCTAACAAGCAGTAACTGTACAGAAGCTTTTCTGGACCATTTTGGAGTTTAAATTTAGTCTTTGTTTAGGAGGGTTTAAAGAAGATTTTACCATGTGATGTGGTCCACGGTTTTAAGGTGTGATCTGCCTGTAGTCTCAAAAGAATACTTCAGTATTATTGAGGCATCTCCTCTCAGATGAATCAGAATGCCAAAGTCTCCGGCCCTATGTGGCCTCTGTATTCTGTAGAAGATGTGTCCTGTTTGGCTTTCTGAAGTTTCTCCCTGAGCATAAAGACAGCAGCCCTTGGTCAATGATCCTTCAGGAATCCCACTGCACACAGCTCCCTCCTTCTGATGCACTGTCCTACAAGTTCCACCAGTAATACTGTCCTTGAAATCTGCTCTCTGCCTTCTCTGCCCAGCAGTACCACTGTGCTCTCTTTAGGCTTCACCTCCCTGAGTCAAATTTGGGAAACTGTTCCTAGGTAGAGAGATGGGGTAAGTGTGGGGCTTATCTCGTGTTTCTTTTTCTATTTTTTGCATTTCCAGAATATCATTTTCCTCTATGGTATCTCTGAATATGCTCTTAAGATACAGATTAAAATTCAAGTTCAAAGACAAATTTTCTAAAATCTTTTTTACAATCAAGAAAAACCTTATCAAAATATTTTCTCTAGCCATAATTATTCTGTTTATTTTATTTAAGCCATTATATAGTCTTTATAATTTACATAATTAACATTAATTCTTTAGTTAAAAATGTGGCTTTGGTGTTCACGATGTAATTTATTGTTAAAGTGTATCTTCTAAACTTCATTTTTTTCTTTTATTTTCTCCTTTGAATTTAAATTTCACGTTCTTAAACTCACATTTTTAGTTTTCTTCCTGTTATTATTATTTGACAAATAATAACAACTATGGACACTAATATGTATCAAGAAGCAATTATAACCCAGATATTTTATTGATTTTAGGTATACATTCTTTAATATACACCATGCACATTTAGGTTATTACTCTATGTAGTTTGAAGATTATGATGAAATAATGTAATAACATTATAATATAATAATGTAAATGTTGCTTTAATGTGCTCAGGTCTTTGCAAAAGTAAGTTATTTTAACTGCAAAATAAGTATTTTTTAAATTGATACTTTTATTAAAGCTTCAAACATATGTAACACTATTTTTAATATTTAGCCCCAAGTAGAAAATAAATTTATTTGAAGTAGTTTGGAAAGAAAAACATAGAGTAAAACAAGATAAAATAAATATGGAAATCAGAGGCTCAGAAGATTGGAACAGGAAAAATTCTGAAACATGTTTCATCGATTTCTTTCTGGCTCTATGTATTGATATATTTTAAAGTTGTGCTTAAGGGTGATGTGATCTGTCTGTTCATTTGTGACTCAAATGGTGGAGGAAACATGGAAAATTTTAGATCTCTTAGAAAAGAAAGTGCATATATGTTTATTTTACAGGTAACTAAATGTATATGCACATTTATTTCCTGGTTTGTTACACCTTCAATAAGAAACATGTCCCTAATTCGTAGCATTGGTCACTTCCTTTCCTTTTAATCTGTCAAAAAAAACAAGTATTGGATTTTCATTCCATTAAATTTACCTTAGATCAGGATGACTTTTTGATGCTTAAGTTGCTTAGTAGTTGTTGCTTTCAGTCATGCATGATTGGTTATTTTTTTCCTTATGTTAGTCATTGTCTCATAATACCTAGCACACATGCTGAGAAATATTCATTAACCAGTGCAGAATTTGTGGCTTCTGAAGAAATTTGTTGCAGAAATCTCCTAGTTGGAAAAAAAAATCAAAATAAGACTCTATTAGACTCCAAAAAAATGATTCTCTTTTCAGAGTTGTGTTATTTTTCTTTGTGAAATCAGTATTTTTTGTCACAGGGTAACTATTCTATTAAAGGATATTGATCAACATATGCTTACTGCAACGTAGAAAGGCTACATATTAAAGATGAGCTACCCTTAATACAGTACCATAAAACATTAAAATCTTGTTTTTCAATAATGTGTGCACTTGGGTGAAAATGGGAGACAGCAACACCATCACCATAGATGCAGCTGCACATCAGCTAGAAAGTGGATATAGGACAGATTTTTCTATTGGGATCTATCTGCAATTCAGAGTGCAGTTAATTATAATTACATAAATAAGCCTTATTCTAACTCTGGGTAGGATAAGTCATCCAAGAAAAAATATGGTTTAAATAACATAATTTCAATCAAAAGCTTGCAAACAATATTCATGATAACAATAAGCTGGTTATTTAAGCTACTCCTTACTAAATTTCATCCTGTCTAAAGGATGATATGTTGTGGTTTCCAAAATATAATTTCATTTCAAATAAATACCCATTGGCAAGACATTTGGGAAGTAATAAACTATTTACTGTATAATATACTCCATTAAGAATCATCAGAAAATCTAGATATAATCCCGTAAAATGGAGTGTTCTAAAGTGATGCAATGTGGAAAATTAAGCAGGCATTTTATGCCATAGAAAATAACTTTCACGGAAATATACAGATGATTTACCAGAAATATTTTATTGGAAGTAAAATACTTTTTCTGGTTCTCACCTTTTTATTCTACCCTGAATCTAGTGATGAATTCCTTGTAGTGGTCAAAATACTATGTTCTGACACCTATCTAGGTCTTTGCAAATGTGATCATGTTATTTGGAATCCTTTGGCTTCTCTTTGCTCTACTACTCCCTACATCCCTACAGAAGTGTGTACAAACAGCTCTTTCAGTCTTCAGGGATCTTCTCAGAGAAATCACCTCCTAATGTCAACGTTAAGCATAGTCATTCTTCCTATGTGCTTCCATGGTATCTTTTTCACACCTTGATCACAGTACTTTAGCATATTCAATTGTAATTCTCTCTCTCTTCCAAACTAAATAGTAATCCGTCTATGTGTACCGCTGACTACCTGCCTAGTAGCATGCCTAGTATATATCAAGAACTCCCTTAGGCATATATTGCATTAAACTAGAAAATTTTGATTAATCTCCATCCACACGTGTTTTATTCTTATTTATTTTAATCTAGGGAACAGTAACAATTTTACACATTAGATGCATATAATGATTGCATCCATTTTGTATTCTGTAGTCATGTAGCTGTTAGCTATAATAATAGCTAACTTTATCAACAATGTGCTCTGTGACAAGTACTGTGATTAGTGCTTCACATGGATTAATGTACTTGATTATCACATACAAAAATAATCTGTGAAGTAGGAAAATGAATTATACCAAGTTGGTAAAAAAAAATCAGAGTTGACCCATATCAAAATCTAAAAATTCCATGGTAAAAATTCTAAGCTAATTCTTTCTGAATCTGGTGACCTATTTCTTAACCACTACAGTTGAACACTTCTGTATCTCTTCTCTCTCTCTCTTTCCTTCCCTTCTTGTTTTTCTCTTAGTCAGTTTATCTGTTTTTACTATGTCTCTCATCCCTGACTTGTACTAAACACTGAATGAATTGAACTGCTGATCAATAATCTCAAGAATGAGTCTTTCCATTTGAGAATATGCAAAACTTTGAAGCAAAGAACAGCACACATGTTTAACAACAGCACTTTGGGAACAAGAGAAATAAAACATCAACAATGGCTTTAATCTTGTGTGGATAAAAGCAAGGTACAACATTTCAATAGTCCGGGGTTCACTTTCTTGCCAACTCAAAACACAGCTGGATACAGCTAATGAATGGGAAATAATAAATTGGAAAAAAAATGTTCCTGATACTTCTAAAGATGTCATAAAATCTACGGACTAAAATTCTTGTACTTTACTGATAAGATATTTCTTCAGCCTGGAAAGAAAGGAGCACGCCAAATAGGTTTTATTCATTGCACAAGCACATATAACAATTCAGTTGAATAACTGGCAAGCTAAAACCTGTCTGATGATATCAGAGCTACTTATATATCTTACTTCCATCCTCTATGTCTTTATTGTCTAGAAAAATTTCTCCTTTCATATTAGGTTATGATCAGTTAGAGTCTGGTTGAATGAATAAAGTCAATAGTGATATTTGTCAAATCTTCACCATTGAAACATGCTTTGAAACATAATGCTATTAGGATAGTTAGGTTTTCAAAAACCACCCTAGACAAAAACTTATATGGGTCTTATATAAGATTATACATAATATTGAGAAATTTATTGAGATGATCACCTAATTTACTGCACCTCCTTTCCATAAAATCCATATAAATGGTTTGAATATTTCTATATCATATATCCTTATATAATAAAATTATATTTTAATAAAATGTTAAAACATAACATTTGAAATAAAATTATGAAGGAGAATTAGATAACATATCAGTTGTTCATTTGTTTCTGTGAATGGAAGGAGCGTTTAGTATGATAAAGGTTCCTGCTTCACCAAAAAAGCAAGCCAGTGTCTGTGGGTTTCAGAGCTCTCCAAATAAAAGATGGAAAGATAAAAAAAGTAACACCTGATTCTCAAAATACACAGTATGAGAGTTGCACAGCAATTACTTATCTAGAACTAATATGTGTTACGAGGTTAGGATTTTTTTGAGTGTTAGCAATGGCTCAATTTAACTGGTACCTGTGAGGAAATATTGATACTTTGAGATGTATGAAAGGGGGTCCTCTTTAACTAGTGGTAACTATATCTGGAGTTGCTGTAAATCTGCCTCAGTGAAGGCAGGAAATGGGTGGAAGTGGGGTTTTGTAGGCAGGAAACAGGAAGAGGGGGGTGGCAGGTGAAGGAAGGCAAATGTTTTTTTTTTTTTTTTTTTTTTACTACTGCTAAGAGAATTCTCCCAATGAAACACTTCCGGCCTGAGTCTGTTTCCTCAACAAAGAATAGAGAATTTTAAAAATGCAAATGATTCCATTACTCAAAGTATACATTTTGCAATAGTTGGAAAGATGTAACCTCAATTACTTTTTTGGAGACATAAACTACTTTTTCTTTTTCTTTTTTTTCTCCTTTATTTTAGGGGTTGTTGTGTGTCTGTCTCAGCCTATCTATAACCAATGATGTGGCTGGACCAGCCCCTGCGGTTCTTAGTATGAACCATCAGGAAACTTTGGGGGTGGGGGGAAGGTTTACTATTTATAAGTCCTGGAAATTACATGACACACCTGGGGCAACACAGCAAGCTCAAGTGTTGAGGGTGGGTAGTGAGGGCCTGGGGTTCTGCTTTTATGGGGGTCAAGGATGGGGTGTAGGGTTTCTAGGACTGATTCTTTATTTGGTGAATTTAAAACATAACAGAGGGAATTTAAAGGAGAGAAGAGGAAAAAAAAAGAAGCAGGTAGCAGCTGAGCGCAGTTATCAAAAGCATGAGGGTAGGGGGCAGTCTGACTCTGTATCTAGTCCTGTGGCTGGCAATGTGTTTATTTGGGATAGCCACCCTTCTTTGAAGTAGATGTCTTGGCAATCAAAGCTTAAGTCAGACACTTGAATTACAAAAAAGGAAAAACCAACTGTCAGAGTTTACACTACACAGGGCAACTCTTCTGAACTACTTTCTATATGGAAGACATTATTTCCAAATGGCCTTTTAACATTCTTTTTTAAAGTCTTGTTTCCTGTAAGATTATAAACTCCTTGATTCTAAGTATTGAGTCACATTGCCATCTTTTTAAGAAAACAACCAAAGATGACATCCAACACCTATTTTTTTATAATGAGGAAGTTTTTTAACAATGAAACAGTGTTGTTAACATTAGTGAAGTCATGAATATTTTGACTATCTTTTAATGTGCTACTTAATGGTGTATGGGTATTTTCTCTAGATGTGTAAATAGGCATTTTGCTCTGTGACAATTTTGTTGCATCTATATTTACTTAAATCAAGACAAAATTATATGAAACAACAACAACAACACAGAGACTGTATCCAGATTGTGGTTATGAGATGAGGAAAATGTTGCAATGAGTTACATAATTTGTCAGTTACAAAACTTTTTCTGTGAGAAAATAGTGATCCATCTCAGTGAAATGTGCCAAGTGAGACCATTTCCAGCAATAACCATTAAGACTCAGAACAGAGAAGCTAGAGTACACCAAACAGAAAGAGAGATTGACTCATTAAACCAAATTCTCCTTCCCCCATAGGATACCCTTGAACATTCTCCTTAATATGGAAAATCCTGGCTGACATTTGCAAGAACCATTTATAACTCAGATCCTGGATGAGTTGCAGAAAATGATGGGTGCTACATGCACAACAGAAGTTTTAGGCTTTTTCTGATTTTTCTCAGAAAGATTTTTCAAATAAACATCTCTAACACAATTTTGCTATTATATCTATATATGAATGCTTTAGAAGTTTGAAAACCATTATCATGTTTTTTTCTAAATTAGTCCTAATTGCATTTTTATTTGACAATATCATGATTAAAACAGAGGTTTCATGAATTGCACCTGGTTAGCCAGTACTACTGACATTTTACATTTTTTAACATTGAAAATTCATAAAAATATCTTTCAAAATGTATATCAGACCAAAGGGGGTACTTGACACATAAGGAATTGTATTATGTGAAAGATAACTTATTCACTTAGGTCAATTATGTAATGTCACTTGGTGCTGTTGTTGCAGCCTATTTCATACATGTTGAATTATTTTTCTTAATAATTCTAATTATAAATCATTTATTATATTTTTCAGTTCCCTAGTACTTAAAGGAGTTGCTGGCCTCTAACTAAACTCTATTATAATAATCTGACAGGAGGCATTTCTATTGTTTCAAGGTTTACTAAGCAAATTTATTAATAATTATATCAAATGATATAAACCATTTGATTTGTCAACAAAAATTTATAAACAAAGATTATATATTTGTTTAAAAATATCCAAGGTAAACTTTAGGGATGTTTGTAAAGATATGTATAAATGCTTTAATATAAGCAGAAATGTCTTCAAAAATAACATTTATGATTATGATGGGATCTACATAAGTCATTATTTAATAAGAACTATATACCAACTATAAAATTATTGAGCTAATAAATTAAATTTTTTATTCTAGGAGGATCATTTACATTGAATGCTTTATCCCATACTTCATTTCTTTGTGTAATGTAATTTGATTCCATTTACAAAGCATGACACAAGTTAACATTCACTTAATATATTAATACTGATTTATTTCCAGTAGCATCCTTCCATTTTAGGCAAGGTAACTGATTTATAATCAAAACTGACACTCATTTGAAAGTGAAAAGAGTACTAATAATAAATAGTAAGTTATCAAAACAGAACCAATGTTGCTCTGGAACTGGCTTTTATTGGCTTGGATGAGCTGATGTTAAAAGAAATTTTGTGAGCCAGATGTTAAAAACAGCTTGAAATTTGTCACATGATAGTAGTATTTTCACCATGAAAATCAGCTAATGCTGTAAATTAAGACCTGTCCCTCCCCAGCAATTGTTGAATATATAGTAGCATATCACTGACCTGGAACTTTTGAGGATGAAAAAGGTATACATTTAATAATCATGTCAAAACACAGGGTAAACCAAGACTGCTCCCAGGTAACTGAACCATATGGTGATCTTCATTGTGGTTCATAGTTGAGGTGTTTATTATTAAGCTAATGACTAAAGAAACATAAATGACGCATGGTAGGGGCTTACTAATGCTGCCCTCAAAGCTATTCTTTACTCCACAGATGAAATGGTATTTTAATGTGGTATAGATAGTCTCCTGACCTAAACAATTTGAAGTCATCCCATGCCCACTAGGATGAAATCCAATATGCATAATATGAATTTTACTAAGCAAAATTGATCTGCTGCCTGATTATATCCTTGTCCTATTCTTATGTTTTATGTACTCCTTCCCCTCAGGAATTTGGACATGCTTATCCTTCTGCCTGAAACTGTCTTTAATTCATTTCAGTAGCTAACTCCTACCGATTCTTTCATGCTAGAATTTTGTCTCTAGAGTAATCCTTTCCTGTGTCCTGGTTTGCATTTTCTGTTCCACCTTTCTCCATCAAATCTGGAATTTTCTTCCACTTCTACTTTGTTGATTCTTTATCAATATCCTTGTGTGTTCTATATCCTACCCAGTCTTGAAAATTGCAGCCTCTGGGATAATTCATGGGAATATATCCCCCTAATGAAGGTTATCTTATACCCAGGTTTTGCAGCCTTAAATACCACCTTTACGTTTGTTGTTTGTTTTTTTTTTTAAATTTATTTTATTTATTTATTTATTTTTGGCTGTGTTGGGTCTTCGTTGCTGTGCGCAGGCTTTCTCTAGTTGCGGCGCGCGGGGGCTACTCTTCGTTGCGGTGTGCGGGTTTCTCATTGCGGCGGTTTCTCTGTTGTGGAGCACGGGCTCTAGGCACATGCGCTTCAGCAGCTGTGACACGCAGGCTCCAGTAGTTGTGACTCGCGGGCTCTAGAGCGCAGGCTCAGTAGTTGTGGTGCACTGGCCTTGGTTGCTCCGCGGCATGTGGGATCTTCCTGGACCAGGGATCAAACCCGTTGTCCCCTGCATTGCAGGTGGATTCTTAACCACTGCACCACCGGGAAGTCCCCAACTTATGTTGATTACTCCAAAATGCGTATATTCAGACCCAACATCTCTTCTGAATTCAAACCCATATATCTGAACAGTAAATTTAACATTTTAAAATTTATAACTAATGGAGCTGGAATGTCATGATTGGAATCGTGCTACCTGTAACTGTTCCCTTCTGATTTCCCTGATATCAGGAAATGATATCGACAACCCAGGATCTCAATCCAACAACCTACGAGTTAGCTTTGATTCTTTATCTTTTCATCCACCACATACTCTCCACCAGTGATTCTACCAACATACCACAAATCTTTTACTCTTCTCCATATTCAGCAATTATCAGCCTAACAAAAATCACCCAAATTTATGGTTTAAACCACTGGATCATTGGACTGTATCCCTAACTGCTCTGCGTGCTTCCATCTTGTCCACCCCCTCTCCCCACTATCCATTCTACAGAATGGGAATTCTTTTTGAAATACAAATTCCTTTCTGATTATATTCAATTATTATTAAAATCTTCAAATAACTTTTTCATTACTTATAATAAAATCTGAACTCCTTAATTGGAAAACATGATTTGTTGTCCTCCTATTTATTCCATATCACTTCCTACAACAATCTCTCTGCTTTATATTTTATGCTATAGCTGTACACACCTTCTTTCTGCTTCTTATGCATAAGAGAGCTTATTTGCACTTATGTCTTTCCAATATGTAACACTTCTACTCCAAATTATCTTCCCTAATTCTTCATACAGTTGATTTATGCCACAATTCAGGTCTAAACTTATATATCAAGTGTATTAGTTCCCTGTAAGCTACTGTAATAAAGTACCACAAACTGGGTGGCTTAAAATAACAGCAATTTATTGTTTCACAGTTCTGGATTCTAGAAGTCCAAAATCAAGGTGTTGGCAGAGTTGGTTCCTTTAGAGGGCTATGAGAAAGACTCTATCCCCTGTCTCTCTTCCAGCTTCTGGTGATGGACAGGAGAATCTATTCTGCACTTTGTAGATGAATCACTATAATGGCCTCTGTCTCCACATGGTATTCTCCCTCTTTGTCTCTGGGTAAATTTTCCTTTTGTTATAAGGATATTAGTCATATTGGATTAGGACCCTAATGATCTCATCTTAACTTGTTTACATCTTCAAAGACCCTCTTTTCAAAAAGACCACATGGTGCAGGGGTTAGAGCTTCAACATATCTTTTTGGAGAACACAATTCAGCCCATAACATACACCTCTTCTGAGTATGCTTCATGTAAAACTCACTGTAATGCAGTATCTACCTTTCATCAAAGTACTTGCCATTACTTGATATTTTTGTGTTTATTTAAGTAATGGTCTATTGTATGCCTTTCCCAAATAAAGAAAAAATTCCACGAGGGAGTGTCCTCATCCGTTTTTGCTCTTGCTGATTTTCCTAGAGGTGTAACTAGAAGAGGACACAGCGTACAGTAAGAACTTAATACAGATTTGGTGTATCTGTATATGAATTAATATTGAATTTATTATAATATCTGTTTATCACCTAATATTACAGTTATAATATTTGTTATAATATTACTGTTTATCATAATGTCTGAAATATTATGTGTACCATTTAATTTTGCCTTAATCAAGGCTTTATACTTAATGACTAGTCAAGGTTATATAGTGAGTTTTTTTTTAATCCAATAGCACATAAGTGCAATTCAAGAGTGAGTCTTTCTCCATTACATTAATGTAGCACAAAATCTGATTTTTGGCAGTGTTCCCAGGCAATCGAGGTTACAAAATCATCTTGTCCTCTACATTTGAGTATAATGGAGGAACCTGAATCATAGTGATATATTGCAAAGTTACTGAGAGGAGTTGACCTCATTTTGAAAAACACTTGATTATTTCCACTGACAGGTGCCATCTATAGAAAGAATAATCATTATATTAATTTAAAAAGAAGATAAATCATGGAATAACAATTAGAACTACTACAAATCTATAAGTAAGGAATAAAAATAATAATCAAACAGGATGTTACTGAAGCAAGAATTTAAGGTTATTGTGTATAGTAACATGAGCTAAGATATAGAATGTAATTTTTTGAATTATATTATTTTTATAATCTATATTTCTAAAAGAAACGTGAAATCTAAATATATTAGAAACTGGCCTACACATAGTGGTTAGATTCTCAAGGTTTTCACATGTTTGCATATTCCAGAACTAGCAAGTCCATTCATGATAATTAGAAGATTGATTGGTCTTTCAGGCCAGTACTATGCAAAATATTGAATTGTAATGTAATGTATAAAAGGTGTCAATTCTTAACGTAATTTAGAAAAACTAACATTTTCCTAATCTAATTTTAGGGAATTTAAAAAATCAATTAAACTTAGAAGAAATTCACTAGAGGAGAAAAAATATTTCATTAGCTTTTGAGAAAAAGGGACTATGAGTTTTCCCTTACAGTATATACAGTATAAGCAGTATATTCTCAACTAAGTTTCAGGATTTAAAATCAATGAAGAAACAGAAAAACCTAGAAGGGTAAAAAGGATATTTGCTTCTGACTATTCAGTAAAATAAAGTTTAGATTTTAATTGCAATAGAAGTTAATTGTATTCATTTCCCAACTTTAGTACTGTTGATATTTTGCAGGATAATTGTTGTAGGGAGCTATCCTTTATATGGTGGGATGTTTAGCTGTATCCCTGGCCTCTATCTGCTAGTTGTCAGTAGTGCAATCTCACCCCCCATTTTTGGAGACAACCAAAAATGTCTCCAGGTATTGTCAAATGTCTATGCGAGTAGGGTTTGGGAAGGTAGAGAGATTCTCCCTGTTGAGTACTACTGCATTAGAACAAGGAAACAAACAAACAAATTATTCCTACCATACTGGATTTGTGGTACAAAGACTTACACATGTCCTGGCATTTAAGTAGGAAAAAACAGTCCTTTGAAGAATTAGAGTTCAAGCCTACAAATGAACTTATCTACAAACAGAAATAGAGTTACAGATGTAGAAATAAACTTATGGTTACCAGGGAATAAGGGGGGTGTTGTGTAAACTGGAAGACTGGGATTGACATATATACACTACTCTACATAAAATAGATAACTAATAAGGACCTACTGAATAGCATAGGAAACCCTACTCAATACTCCATAATGGCCTATATTGGAAAAGAATCTAAAAGAGTGGCTATATGGGTATATATAACATTCACTTTGCTGTACACCTGAAACTAACATAACATTGTAAATCAATTATACTCCAATAAAAATTAAAAAACAAATTCAAGCCCATGTTAATCATGGGATAATGTAAATACATTTACTTAGCTAGGTGGGTAAAGAACTCCAAACAGATAATGTATTGCTATATCTCTCTCTCTCTCTATATATATATATATACACACACACACATACACACACACATATATATATATTTATATATTTTAAAATATATATGTACACATATAACAGTGAAAGTGCTCAGGAAACTGACCAAAGGAATGTCCAAATTTTACTTTGGGAATATATCCACAACCCAGAATATATGGAAAAATAAGGCTTCTCCTGACTTGGACTTACAATTAAAAGTAAAATCACCAAAGGGAATGATAAGCTATTATGAGGAATAGACTTTGGACCACACTGATATGATTAATATTCTTAGAATTTAAGATTAAAAACTCAAAAAAGGAATATGCAATAAATGTGTTTTAAGGAATTAAAACAATGAAATAATGAATGAGGGAAAAAATAAAAGCATATGACACCATGAAACAAGCATAGATAGATTTGAAAAAAGGACAATATGACTGTACTAGAAATTAAATATTTTAATGTGATTAAAATTTTAATTGATTATATATCTGATTAGATTTGGTTCAACATAGAATCAATAAACTGGCAGAAATGTCTGAGGAAATTTCTGGGAATGCATCACAAAAATGTAAAGCAATGGAAAATATTGCAGAAATTATGAGACAAAGAGGACATAATATACATGTGCAATCTACATGTAACAGAACGGATAATTAAGAAGAATTAAAAAAGGGAATCTTAAGAAGAATACAAAGGGAATTTAAGATCCACATTTGAAGGGATATTGTCTTAAAAATTCATGAGAAATGAAGAGAGATATAAGTCCTAAAACTGAAAAATATTGAGGTGAGAGTGGAATAAATCAAAACTAATCTAATCTTAAGCACATAATTGATCCTCTAACACACCAAATAGAGAGAGACTCAAAAAGAATCAATGATTATGTGTAAAGGGAAAACAATTAGAATTCTGGCTGCAGAATTATCACAATTATTAATACAGACCAGAACACACAGAAGTCTACAATAAATTTATAAATTGCTCAAGTAATACCACATATTGTTCAAAGTTTGTAGCAGATGTTATACTAATGCTCCTCACCCAGATGATTATTTTTCATGTAATAATTAACTGCTATTTATTTTTAAACCATCATTATTATTTATCATTTATAATCAATGCTTATTTATATTATCCATGTTTATCAATTTTCTTATGACAATCAACTTACGTTCTCTACTGAGCTATAATATACAAGTTAAGAAAAAAAAATCAGAGATCAAAATATTACCCATCAAAAACCCTTACTAACAAAATAATTATAAAACAAATTTCTTGGGGAGAAATTAAATCCATTGGGACCAATAAAATTGGTAAAAATATAGGTTGAAGGCTCCCTTTTGAGTTCCTTATGTAATTTTGAGAGAATAGAGAACTGATGCACTTCACAAATGCTCTATTTGTGAAAAATAAAAAATTTGAAATCTCCTACTATGATTGTGGATTTGTTTATATCTCCTT
Organism: Balaenoptera musculus; assembly: GCF_009873245.2. Taxonomy (NCBI): domain Eukaryota; kingdom Metazoa; phylum Chordata; class Mammalia; order Artiodactyla; family Balaenopteridae; genus Balaenoptera; species Balaenoptera musculus. Next base: position 54,424,002 of record NC_045802.1, read on the forward strand.
AAATTTACTTACTATCATTTAAATAGGATTTTTTTTTCTATTGTGTTTATGATTGTATGAGTTCTTAATATACTTTGGATATTAGGTCCTTTCCAGATATATGATTTGCAAATGTTTTTTCCATTGTCTAGCTTGCCTTTTCATTTTGTTGATGGTTCCTTTTGCTGTGCAGAAGCTTTTTATCAATAATTTGATGTAGTCCCACTTGTCAATTTTTGATTTTGTTGCTTGTGGTTTTGACGTCATACCCATAAAAACATTGGATTATCCTATTTTGGAATTTCTTCAGGTGACAAAATTGAAAAATAGAAATCAAAAGGATAAAAGTAATAAAGAGAAACAGACATACAAACCATAAAGCAAAAGAAAACTGGTGCAAAATGTTAAAATCAGAAACATAGAACTTTAAGAGGCAAAGAATTATTAAGGATATGTTGAGTCACTACATAATGATAGGCTACAGTAGTAAGACCAAATCAAGATGAAATTATAGGCTTAAAACTGCATATACTACTATATTAACATCATAGTGTCAAACCTTTGTGGTTGGTCCTAGGATATTGGTGTCTACCTGAATATAAATTTTTCCACATACCATTTCAAAAGGAGTAAGATAAAAAAGCAACTCAAATTGGATTAAAGACTTGAACATGAGACCTGAAACCATAGAACTCCTATATGAAAACATAGGGAGTAAGCTCCTTGACATTGGCCTTGGCAATGATGTTTTTTGGATTTGATACAGATAGCAAAGGAAACAAGCAAAAATAAACAAGTGGGGCTACTTCTCAGTTATATCTCAGTAAAGTTGGAAAAATAAAATAAATGAACAATTCAGGACTCTATATAATTGATAAATACAAAGGTAGAGAATCTTTTGACTGCATACATTTAATCTAAAAGCATAAAAATAACTACAAACAAATCTTCCCCTCATCTGCAAATGTGTACTTAAGAGGTGTGGGTATAGAAATCCTAAACCTGTTTTGTGTATATTGAGGGTTTGAATATATGTGTAAATGTATTATGTTGGGAGAGAGATTTCTCACTGTGGAAATGTTAAATAAAATATACAGTGGGAAGCTTAGCAAGAATCCTCTAATTGGTTGGTATTGGGAAAATCAGTTTAATCTCATGATTAAACACACACAAGCACACAATTTATTTGCTCTATCTGTTGAAAGGATCTAGAAACAGTGATGTCCCAGTAGCAATAAGCACACATATCTCCGATATTTTTATAAAAATATTGTTCTCCATCCAAAGGATGTAGGCCATTTGTAAAAATGACTGCAGGGCTTGGAAGGGAAGTACAAGATGAGTCTAAAACATTTTGCTGTGCTAGAAATAAAGAAGTGCTCCAAAATTAATGTGGGCCTGACAAAATAACCAAATTGAAGAGGCTTCCATTGGCTGAATCTGGGATAATTTAAGAATATAGCTTGGCCATTTCTTGCTTATGTGGTCCAAGTAACATGATGTTATCAATGTACTGGATCAAAGTGATACTATCTTCATTTAATGAACAAATCTGACTCCTGCAGAAATGCTCAGACACCTTAGAATTATATTATGAAAAGGGGCAAGAGAATTAACATCAGTCCTGGGACAATACTGTAAATGTACATTGATATATGTTCCAAATGAATGCAGACCACTTCTGGGCCTCGGTACACATAGAAATGAAAAAAATGCATTCATAAAATAAATTGATGCCCACCATATAACTCATACCATGTGAACTGTTTAACAATAGGTATTAATGGCACAACGGCTGCAATCAGGGCTGCCATGTGGTTGAATCTGTAGGAGTTTACTGTCATCTATAAGTAACAGCCAGAGCTGTTCATTAAATGGAATATGATAGAGAGAACAACACCTGTACTGTTTGTTGTATCCCATAGGTTTTCAAGAGTGGCACGAGTCTCTGCCATACCCCCCAGCATACAATATTATTTTTTATCAACTATTTAGCCATGGGTGGGGACAATTTCAGAGGCTTCCATTTGACTTTTTACAGTACAATAGCCCTTACCTCACGAGGTAAACTGTCAGTGTGGGAGTGAGACAAATTTCCATTACTTGTTCATTTCAAGTACAAGCATATACAAGGAGACTGGAGAAATAAACTCTTGGCGTGCCTTTGTGACAGTGGATACACTGTGAGTCAGGTATGGCCAGGACTAAATTTATTCCCTGATCTCCGTATAACTCTACATAACAAGGCCATGATAATGCCTGATCATTATCACTACACAAGTCAGTGTCCATCAGTCCTTAAAATTGCGAGTATCCCCCTGTCTTCAGTGTGTCATTACCCTAGTACTGGTGATAGATTCCTTGGGAAGAGGGAATTGGGAAATGTTTACTGTATACAGTTTCTACGAATTGCATGCCCCTTCAATCCGGGAACCCGGAATATCATCCAGTTACTGGGTTTCAGGTCTGAAAACTGGTTCAGGTGTGGAAAAGAAACTAGGGATTGTGATTTTTTTATTGGGTGGCTATCATCAGCCTCCAGATTGCTCTTTCTTAATTTATTTTGTTGTATAGATTGTGCTAGAATGATGTTGATTCATGTTTGTCTAATAAATATTATGATATTGATTTTTATAATTATTTAATTATTCAGCTTCTTGGCAAGTGAAGATGGAACTATAGCAGTAGGAAGACATAGAGTAAATGATGTCTTTTCTCTAACTCTTTCACAGCCATAATTTTCCTATAAAAGTATTATTTTCAGGGTTACACAGGCTTGAATCAGGCTGGCCACTCTATCAGTAGAATACAACATGAAGCCCTGTCACTCTCAAGACTTATGTATATGTTTGGACACACAGTGAACGAACTATGGTCTGCAAATGCACATCTTAAATACATTTTATTGTTCCCCTCTTACCTCACACATTTTACACAAATGAACTTTCATGTAAAGAAGCCAGTTCATAATAAGTGCACTTTTGTAGCACATGAATTGCAACCTCCTGATAATTCTCTTCTTGGGAGAGAACATGAATTTGAATAAGGGCTTACTCATTATCCCAGGTCTGACAGCTTCAAATCCTCCAAATTAACATTTGACAAACCTTCCTCTTTTTTTAAATCTATTTATTTGAGTTGCTCAAAATTAGAGAAGATAATCTTTTTGAGTCATATTTTCCCCATTTTTATGTTTACTTTTATTCTGAAATGATAGTTTATCTTAAAGTACCTTGTAACTGTATGTAATGGGGCAATGACTGTAACCTATTTTCAATATAGGCAATGTGAGATTTAGAAAGATAAATGTGTAATTTTTCTTGGAAGACCACCGTAAATTTAAAGCAACTCAAAAAGATGCTTATATTCAGTTTGTTTTATTTGTTTATTGCTAAAAATACTTCATAATAATGAGGATCTCATATGTAACTTCTTCAAATTTTCTATCTTATATATTTGCTTCTCAAATTAATATGAGATAAATGGGTAGCATTCTATCTTTATTTTATGACTCATTCATTTTGAGAACAAAATTGCAATAATAGCTTTTGAAGAAAATGAAAATATATTACATTAATTGTAAACAACTATTTTAAGATGTATCTCGATTTTATAAAATTGTGGAAAAAAATGTAATGTCTCAGATTTAAGGCTTTATGATGGTCATATCTATTTTAAAACATTTCCATGACTTAAGTAATTTAGAAGAACACACTGAGTGTCAATAATTTTAAAAGTATCCTGATATTGTTTTTTGGGGGAGCTAAAGAAGAATTTGTTCTCTTTGGGGGAAGTCTCTCATATTGAATGAAACATATTTTTGGATATATGGCTTTCATAAAAAATATGATAATCTTAGCATGGATTTGGGTATGGAAATGCATATTGATATATAATATGTACTCTAAACAGTTGAGTTTAAAATAATATAAAGTTATGGAAATGGCTTATGATCTTTAATATATTTTTCCACTTTGATGCTATTTTTTCAATATGTTTTGATAGGGAAAACTCCATATAATCTTATCTTAGTAATTTTAAGGTTTTAGCCACTTATTTTATAGAGAATGATAACAGGTTATTAAAATAATCCACTTCATATTTGACAAATTAATACTCAATTATATATTAAAAATAAACTGTAAGATATACTGTAATATGCAAAAAAAGTAAAAAAACAAATTCATTGTCTACAGCACTGGGTCTGGCACCTATGCTGGATTGATACAATGTCAGTGAAATGATCAATAATGTAACATTTAAGACAACAAACTTTACTATTTTATGGTAAGAAAATGAAATCTAAGAAACAACTTGAAATCAGGAATCTATTACTAATGGTATTAAACCCCAGCACATTAATATGCCGTCTTCAGAAAATAAGCTTGTTGAAAGGCCAAATGTATTATAAAGAAATGAAAAACAGAACAAGAGGAAATGGAATATTAAGTTAAAGTGTGAAAAAGTTTCCTTAAATTTAAGAAAGGATTTCCTTTATTGTAAAATTACGTTCATCAGATAATGCCATTGTGTGACACTGAAAGATCATTATTTTCAAACTTAATAATATTTGATAGTTCATATTTTAAAGTTAAAAGAAGAAAAATTTAAAACTAGCATACTTGGGCTACATTATTAGCCTAAGTTAATGTCATTTACAGATCACTGGGGTTTTCGGCTTCACACTACAATGGCCTCATCCAGAGAAAAGAGGCTGACTAAATCTAATTAGCACTTGTAGATGTGATGAACCCTGGTTGCTAAAAGCTGAAATGGCATTGATTTAAACAGTAGCATGGTGTGGTGCAATGAGCAAGGGTTTGGAGTCACAGAAAAAGGTTATGTTTACAAATCTCATCATTACCAGTTTTGTCACCCTGGGAAAGTTATTTGATGTCTCAGCACCGTTATCTACCTCTGTAAAATCTGCAATGCCGTTGTACATTTTACATAATGTGCCAATAGTGTAGGATAATAGTTAATACAATAAACTCTAGAATCATACATACTTGGTTGAGATTATGCTACCACAATTTACCAGATATGTCACTGTGTGCCAATCCTCTATCTACTGGTACTTGAGGATAACAATATGTATTTTTTCTTAAGGATATTTTAAGAAGGTCAGGAAACAATGAGAACATCTTTTATCATATTGCCTAGCCCATAGTAATCACTATGAATTTTAGCTATTTTCATAGGTTGAATGCTTAAATGCTACATTGTTTTTGCCTTATAGTTATGCTCTAAAAAGGTAATCTCCCTATGTTCTATTCAAGGCTTATTGCTATTATTCATATATTTGAGGCAGCAAATGAAGTGAAAAGTCTATACTCTTTTGAGGCATGTGAATATTGGTTTCACCACTTACTGGATATTTGATTTAATGCAAGTAGAGTTTGCACTGATGCAAAGCTGTCTATGAAAATAACTGTCTCGGATTCAGGTAGAGGCCCTGGGGGAATGGTTTGGCAGGATACAGCAAATACTAAAATGTCTTGCACGTGTCCTTGAATGCGAAGGCTGGAGAAAGCACAAGAGTAATGACAGTAGAGAAGAGGTAAGAGTTCACATTGTCAAAAATAGCTTAATTTTACTTAACTGTAATTGTTTTTATTATTCAATTCTGGTTACTTGCATTTCTTTGACTTTTGTTGTTATTGTTGTAACTCTTGCTTTGTTTGTTCTTTCCTGAAAATTATAGAAAAGGGCTGACGACCATGACCATATCAGTGTTATTTGAGCTCATTATGATCTGGAATCTATACAGAAATCAAAGGCTGGTGGTGAGCAGTTCACTGACCAATGCAGCAGAAGCAGAGAATCATAGACAGATGTGAATTTTAAAACACTTAAGCCTGCCTCTTTCCTACCAAACATGGCATAAGATTGCAGGAAATTTCATTTGAAGCTCAAAAGGAAACATACTTCTGCTGACGTCTGGTTACAAAAGTGTCCAAACCAATTGTGAAATACAGTTTCCTAGGGGGTAAAACGGGAGTAATGAGAACTATCCTATCAGTTTATCCATAAAATGTAAATGCTGTGAGAGCCAGAATTTGCTGCATTTTGTTCTACAATAGACATTCAGGAATTAACCCAGAAGTGCAAACAAATATTGATTCTGAGGATTAAATCACATTGCATAAAATGAACCATATGTAATACCAAGCCCATAAAAATAACTAAGCAGTGTTAGTTTAAATCTTTCATCTTGTATTTTAACATTTTATGAGTAAACAGCATTAATGTACTATAAAAATAAATATATGTCCATTACTTATGTGCATGCCTGCAACAGACGAACACCATGCTTGGTGCTGTAAACACAAGATTAAGATTATATCTGCAGTATAGCACAGGGAGCTCAGCTCGGTGCTCTGTGATCACCTAGATGTGTGGGATGGGGGAGGGGGTGGAAGGGAGGTCCAAAAGGGGGGGGATATATGTACACACATAGCTGATTCACTTGGTTGTACAGCAGAAGCTAATCCAACATTAAAAAGCAATTATATTCCAATTAAAAAATAAATAAATAAATTCTAAAAAGAATAAAAGAACATCTAAGTAATTCAAGGTTACCTGTGCTTTTGTATTATAATGAGGTCCTTGATTTGTTTAAGGAATACATTCTACCATCCCTTTATCTCTGTTTACTAAGACCTTGTTAAAATGGTAATTAAATGTCATACTTGAGAAATACATGCTAAACAATAACTATGAAAGTAAAACAATATATAAAACAAAATTAAAATAGCAAAAAATTACACAAAACTTCACAATCAAAAATAAACATTATTAACTTTAGATCATTATTTCAAGAATTTCATGGCAGAATATTATTCATCATATTCTTATTTTCCATAAATGACAGGAGTGTATGTGTTGATTATACTTATCAATTCCTGATTTGATGACTTGTGTCTTTTCTTTTTTCCCAGAATCAGTCTAGCTGTCAATTTTGTTGATCTTTTCATGAATTAGCTTTAGGTTTTGTTACTTCTGAATATTATCTACCTGTTTTTCAATCTTGCTGATTTCATTCCTTCTACTTTGGTTTTACTATGCTCTCCTTTTCCACTTTTTAAGAGTTAACTTTGGATTACACCCATGACTATCACTCAGCCTCTGAGCAAAGCTACAAAAAGAAAAACTAAACTAAACTAATCTAAACCAAAACAGATCAAAATAAAACAACAAAGCTAAAATATTTGCTACCAAGCACACCAACCCTACAAGTTTTGCCTCCTTTCCACAATCTGCCTGTTATGGTCTGAATGTTTGTCTCCTCAAAATTTATATGTTGAAATTCTAACGCCTGATAAGATGTTATCAGGAGCTGGGGCCATTGAAAGGTGCTTAGGTTATGAGGGTGTAGCCCTCATAAATGGGAATAGTGCCTTTATAAACAAGGCCACAGAGAACTTACTAGCCCATTTCAACCATGTGAGGACACACAGCAGGAAATCTACAATCTGCAACCCAGAAGAGGGCTGTCACCTGACCACGGTGGCACCCCAATCTTGGACTTCCAGTCTCTACAACTGTGAGAAATAAATTTCTGTTTGTCAGCTACCCTGTCTGTGTTATTTTGTTGTAGGAGCCCAAATGTTTGTTTCCTCAGTTAGTTGCTTATATTATTGGATTTTGAATTTTTAGTTGTAATTATCAGGAGTAATCAAGGTTTCATATGTATCAAGGTTTCATATGACTGCAGAGGAACCAGAATTCTTCCATACAAGTGATATTAATAGATGGTATTAAATGTAACTTCAATTTCATAGGAGGAAAAAAGAAATAAATAGAGAAAAAAATAAAGTAATTTTCACTACAAAAGGAGATAAACTTTAAGTAGTCTTAAAAATTGTGAAATGATTAAGAAGATTGAATAATTATTTTTGACTGTATTGGTTAAGTATCCTCTACAAGATGATGAGAAAATTAGGATTTTCATATGTATCACTTCTAATTATTCCTAATACAAATTCTTCTTTCTTAAATTTATTTTTATGACATCTCTTGAAAAGATGATCAATTGAAATGATTAATCTCAAAAAGGCATTTAGGAAATGTTTAAGAAAAATTTAGGAAATGTTAAATCAGAAATAATACTAAATTCCAACAAATTAGGGCTACAGATGACAATGTAAACAGATATAAAATTTCAAAGTCTATGAATCATAACTTTCATGTTCTCATTAAATTTTTCAAAAATATCAAAGATTTATCATATCAAATCCTATAATTTTGTTTTTCTTCAGTTGTAATCTCTCTGATGCCCTGCATAAAACTGCTCAAACCTCTACTGAGTCTTCTCCAAGGGTGTTGCATAATTCACATTAGAGCCTCCTTTCTTAGTCTCCTGAGTTGAATCCACTCTCCTGGATTTTATGTCACTATTTTTCTGTTCATGTCCATGTGGAATTTTATGTATATATATATTATATAAAATACATACATATATATTATATATATGTATACATATGTAAATAGGTAGATATATATTTAAAATATTTATATGTAAGTAATTCTAAAAATATGATATATAATGCTAAATATTATATTATAAAATGTGTAAGATATTCTAATACAAGTAATATATATATAATATGTATGAATAACATTATATATATTTAAATGATCCTCATACAATATCCTAAGATAATGAATTTAAAATTTAAACACATTTAAAAATATTTTTATTTTTAAATAAAAATATTTTAAAATATTAAAATAAATAAAAATATTTATTTTTAAATTAAAATATTTAAATAAAAATATTTAAATATTTTAAAACACATTTAAAAATAATCTACCAACAGATTTGATTAAGTGTTGACCTTAATATAGAATTCAGTATTAAACTAAAATATTTTTCCTCAGGAAATTGAAGTGAATATATATTATTATATTATCTTGTGTTGCTCAAGAACCAATTTAACTCTTGTGCTCTTTAGAGAGCTAAAATTTTCTTTTATCCTTAGTGCTCTGAATTTTCATGATGATTTGTCTAGGTCTGGGTCTTACTGTCTTTCCATTGCTTGTACATGATAAACTCTATCAAAGTGGAAACATATACCCTAAAATTATAGAGATTTTCTTTCCCTGTGTTTCCTTTTCCCCCCTCAGTTTTTCTTATTTTTTACTTTAGCATTTTATGTATCTCTGCTATTCCCACTTGTTCTTGCCCTTATATCAGGCTAATTAATTAATTAATAATATTATTATTTTAAATGTTCAGTACTTTTCTTTTAATAGTTTTTTTCATTTGTTACTGTTTTATGTTAAGTAGATGTTCTTTCATGATTGTACTATATTCTTGATTCTCTTTGAAATACCAGTAGAGTTGTGCATTATGCACAAATGCAGATATGTTATTCATGCACATTTAAGCATCTTTTTGTTCATAGAATTATATTACCTTTTTGGGGAGGGTCAATTTTTCTTTTACCTTATTGCAATATCTATCATGTTGTAAATTTAGTTATTATAGTTTTCAATTAATTTTAAAAGATTTACCAACAACAACAATAAAAAGGTATTTCAGTGTTCTGTGTTAGATTCATCATGTAGGAGTGGGGTTTTAGTTTGGAAACATACCTAAACATAAGCGTATTTAGCAATACATAAAATTGGAAAGTATTGGAAAATTTGCTCAGGGCCTTGCAGTGTCTTCAGAGAAGCAAATTTTTATTTCTATATCTTCCTGTCTGAAGAGATTTTGCATGGAGAATGGGGTCAAAGGTGGAGCTAACTCCTCTCTAGGAATACTTGAAAGTAATGACTGCTTTTCAGTCCCACGTCTAACTTCTGACCTCTGCCCACCCAGCATTGCAGTGACCTCAGCCTCTCAATGTGCTGCAAAGAATGACTCCTCTTTGGGCCACATTTTCTCTATGGTAGCAGCTTTCTTCCCACTTAACCCAGCAGTTACCACTCCTCCAACTTCTTCCCCCTCCCCGGGCAATGTTGATATACCTTTGGCACATTTTATGTCTCTTTGCTGTTGTGAATATACAAATGAGAAACATTAAGTTTATGCCATTAGAGGTTTGTGGACTACAAGAATTTAAGTGAAATTATTTGGTCATAATCAAACTAAATGCCCTTATTATTAAATTTTTTCTTATCACATTTCAATTTTCCCACAAACTATAATTTATTAATAAACTTTTCTCTCAGTATCACATTCAAGCAGACTAAAAGACACACTATAATTGGGTTATAAATTATTTTCACTTAAAAATATGATAGGCATTTGAAGCATGAATGGTTGAACACATTTGTGAGTGGAGGCAACAGATGTTTATTTGAACTCTCTAAGCTGAATTTATCATGATGTCAATAAGGAAATTATATTTGGACTCTGCAGTGCATTACAGGAACTGAATGCCTTTTATTTTACTTACATTATGCATTCTGTATTTTTCTTTTTTAAACATGTAACCTAAAAATTTTATGACATATTACTGAATATACATGTAGGCAGCTTGGAATTTCAGTTAGTAAAATAAATTATGATTTGCCCTGGTATCAATCTCATTAAATTTCAAGAAGTACAGGTACACAGATTTTTTAAAAATGAATATACTACTTCAAATTGAAAATAATGTTTTTTTTAAATAAATGAAGTCAGATGGAGTTGTGTTACTTGAAGACTATTATTTGTTCACTGCCGGTATTCTAGGTATTTCTCTGATATCTTTCTGATATTTTAACATGAAATGGCATATAGATGATGCTCAATAATATTTCAAATGAATGAATACATTTATTAATTCTTCAACACTCTGTCATTTTTTTAGTTTAGATGAGAAAACTAAACTTCAGAGTATGTAAACAACTTACCAAAGGCTATCAATTAACAAGTGATTTTAAAAAAGGAAGCCCAGAACATTTGTTTAGTAGCTGATACTACCTCTCTCACCTCAGGTTGTATTTTACTTTGTCACAAGTTATCAATCTAGAAAAGTACAATTTGATTCAAGAGCAAAGATAATCCTACTACTTCTATTTCGTCAAAAATTTTGATATATGACTTTGGTGGATTCACATACTTTAATACCTCTATATGAGAAACCCACTGTGAGAAACTCACTGTGTGTTCACACTAAATCTACCTTTTGAAAATGAAGGCACAGTTAACCTGGACAGTATTTTTGAATAATAAGACACTTCCACCAAGGTACCTGTCTATTCTACCAATGAAACTCTTACTTATTGTAACAACCTCCTACACTTCCACCACTGGATTATTCATTCATTCTTCCATTCATTCATTTAATAAATAAAACTTGCTGTTGTTAATAAGTATATAAAACATAATCAACATCAGGAGAAGTCATGGAAATTATGATTTTGTAGATTATCAAGTTTTTTTTTGTCATTGGGGCAGCAGGGGCACTTTTACTTAGCTCTTCACACAGAAGTAAAAATTCAAAGAAGAGTCTTCAAGGATGCAAAGTCATGGCACATGAACTTACCTACACCTGACTCTTCCCCCTGCTTCCTCACTCTTCTTCTTGCCTGGAACTTAAATGAGATTCCCTGAGGATTAGCAGCCATTTTTAAATCATGAAGATGAAAGAAAATGTTCAGATAAACGGAACATGGGAATAAATAGATCCAGGGTCCTTTATGTTGGTGCACTGGACTGCCTAATTCCATGTATCTTGATGTTTAAGGGAATTTTTTTTTTCTACCTGCTTAAACCATTCTTAATGAAGCACCCTGTGGTTTATCAAACAAAATATTAGTTTGTAAAGATTAGACCCAATAATTCTCAGGTAATCTAAGCCATGACTTATGGGGAAAAGGCTACAAAAAGAAACCCTAATACATTCGATGTCACAGAAATTATAGCAAATAGTTCTATGAAGAAAATAAATACAGTACTGGTTCTGTTTACAGGTAAATAAAATCCCAGCATTTATGATATAGAGTTGTGAAACAGGATCAATGACAGCCACTAAAATGTAGTTGTTCAAATAATTCTGTAAATAATGTTACAGAGCTTTGTAAGGCAAACTCACATATAAGTGATAAAATAATTATTTTTCAATATTTTCTTGGCTAGATTTATCTATTCATTCTTACAATGGGAACTTTATTGATATTTTTGTTAGAATCAAGTTAAGCTTTTAATTTACCAAATAGATGCACAAACAAAAAAATCTTTGCACTAATACAGAAAACAAGTAACACACTATGAATTTTTATAAAGTTCTGCTAGTTATGAAATAAGACATTGAAGACTGACCCATATATTAAAAAATTAGTAGCAGAGAGCCATTCAGATCTCCCTCTTCACAAATGCGTCAATTTTACAGGGCAGCAGAAGGGAAATGCAAGAGTGATGAGAATCATTTCACCAGGGATACTACCAGTATATTTTAGCTGCTAAAGTTCATGGCTATTTTTGGTGATTTAAAGATATTTAAAGGTTAAAAAATAAATGACGGTATGCTGGCAGTCCTTGCTTGACACAACAGGGCCAGCTTCTCCAGGTGGCAGGACAAGAATTTGCATATTAAACCCTTTAGAAGGGCCAACCACAAACTTGTCATAGATGGACAACAACCCCCCCCCACCTCCCCCAGAGAAAACTCATTAGACACCCAGTGGGATGATGTTCTCTATCCTCTTCAAGGAACTTTCAAACCTTTCTCAAAATAACCCAATCTTCTAACTCCCTCCACCTCATTGTTTGCTACTCTGCAGCTTTTCAACTGAAAAGAAGTCTTGTCTCCCAACTCTACTTAATTGAGGTTTCTGTTTATCAGTTTTTTACACATCTGATTGAGTATTGATAGGGAAGCAATGTCTTACTTGTAACTGCTATCCAGTGATTATCCACTGTCTACAATTTAGTGAAAGTACTTACATGCATTAGTTTACTACAGCAACTCATCTGAACCTCTCTTCTTGGCCCATGTCTCCAAAACTAATCATACTATTTGTCTTACATTTCATAAGTGGTCACCTCCATTTTCTTTATGTCATCTTGGATGTGGGAATTTCACATTATCCTATATATTTAATTTCCTCAAATGAATTGTTGATCTTATTTCAACACATTTTTCCCATGCAGAATTTCTCCACTAACTCCTTTGTTAATTCTTCTCTGTTAGGATTTTTTATACTCACTTGAAAGTTAAAACAAAACTCAATACATTCCAAGACTTTCATCAAAGTTCTTTTAGGTTATAGAAACTACATTTAAAAAAAAATTAGTAAATAGTAGTAAAATCATTCACCACATAGAAAGTATAGGAAGATAGGAAGATAAAGAATTTCTACTTCTTAGAGAAGGCACTGTGGTATATTAACATTTATATATATTGGCTTTGAGTTATCTAGTTTTATATTGACATCTATTTTCTTAAAATTGTCTGCTGAGTGATCTGAGTTTCCATAATTAATGCTATTAGATCAATTTTCTTGTTGTTAAATTATATTCAGTAGTGATATGTATTAAGTGAGGCAATACATGTCAGTGCTTGGCATATACTCAATGAATTTACCTCCCTTTTCTTTTTTTCTACTCCTTCATTCTAATAATTTCTTCCAATAGATTTCAATAGATTTCTTGTTGTGTGAATTTTCCCTTGCATTATATTCCACATTTCCCAATATTTTAAAGGTATGTGAAAAAATATATTCTCCTTTACTGCTGAGGATATTTTCTACCATTGAAAAGGATAATATTAAAAATGTTACTTTTTTAAAAGCTTCATCAACATTAACAACAGATATGAACTAAAACAAATATCACAGTACTTATTTCATATGGCTTTAGCACAATCATATGACTGCTTACTTTGGCTATTTGTGATACTAAAAATCATTTGATAATTATAGATCACTTACTTTAGTATGAAAAATATTCTTTTCCCTGAGCTAGCAGAGAACTTTGTAATTAGCATGCAATCAATATTTGTTGAGTTGCTGATTATGTTGCTTAAGTTTCAAACTTTTATAAACTTTGATTTGCTTCCCAATGACTTTTATTTAATAATTCTTATTCTTCCTTTATAAGGGAAAATAAGCCTGCCAAAACTTAAAATCTAGTTCTCTGACTCATAAACTCTGCCACTTATTTTTAGTAATGATTTAATATCAGAGGGATAATTTGTATACTGCTGGAAGTTATGGAACACTAATCTCAGGGCTAAATTGTGTTACTTAACATTTTACAAAAATTTGATAATTATTAATGTTGAATTTCTTTGAGGTCTATGGATCTTTGTGCTGCCATTTCACAAATGAGTAACCTGGATCTACCTTCCATGACATTCCAAAGACCACACATACATCAATAGAATAGTGCCAAGAGGGAATGTTAGACAATTTTGATGTCACTCACAATGCATAGGGCAATATCTCCTAACTTCATTCATTAGCTACACTGCCTCGAATCTAATGAAGTAAATCTCATTTAGAAAGTGAAACTTTTGTTAAAGCACTTCTTACGTATATCCTTATACTGACGGGACAGATTTTTCATATAAGTTCACTGTCTATATGATAAATTGACCTTAATCAAAGCACCCTGAATCATATTACCAATGTAGAGGTCAAAAGTAACATTAAAGAGGAAAATAGCACTATAATAATAGCTGATGGCTCAGTGGGCTGCGTGCTCAGGAAACAGCAGGAAAGGGGAGGAGGTGATGTGAGTTCAGTTGGCCATCTATTTTAAGGGGGAATAAATAATCCTTTCAGGATTATTTGAAGAGCAGTGAAGAATTGTGCCTTTCTTGCTGAGATGGTTAATTATACTTTGGATTTGTTCTTAAGGGAAAAGTAGTTCCTGTCTTTCTACTCTTTCTATCTCATAAAGTTATAAAGATAACTGCCACATGTGATTGCACCCCTGGTTAATATTTGCTGAGCAAATTAATAAAAAAATAAAATTAATTTATAATTTTTTAAAGGTTAGTGCAATAAAAGCACAATATTTTATCTCTGTCTGCCCTTACTGACCAAAATTAAAACAGAACAAAACAAAATAACACAATGTTTTATTTCAGCTTACCTAAGCTATTACAATATTATCTCTGTCACCAATTTGTAAACATTATAAGATAACCTTTACAGTTAAATTAAACTGGTCAATTTAATAAAACGGTGCATTTAGATTTTAACCATATTGATTTGAGAACATTGATTATCAGCATAAACACTTAATTCAATTTTAAAAAGTCAAAATAAAATATCGTAGTAGGCAAAGTCCTAAAAAAAAGCTAATATATAAAGAATAACAATTAAGGTATGTGAATTTCCACCTATGTAGCAGTTCTGTATCAATTATCTCACTCAGCTATGTCAACAAAGCTGGAAAACGAATATTATTACACATCTTTGCAAAGGAAGAGACCTCAGCTGAAAGCTGTAAAGTGAGTCTTCCAATATCACACACTTCAAGGTTCCACATTTCATTGTCTTCAAGCCAATTTCACTAAATGTATTTTGGTCTCTCCAAAACTTCATAGCCACTTTTGTTGTAGATTTTAAATAGCTGATCCCTGATTCTAGAACAACTACTTCCTGTTTCCCCTACCTCTAAGAGTTAATAGTTAATTTTTAAGTCCCTATTTTGAGCTAGAAAGTGTAATTCCCTCGCACCTGTCTTAGTTTAGTATTTTTTAAATTCAAAATCATTCCCCGATGCTCCAAATGTAAGACTGGGGCCTGTTTGTACGAGGGATTGCCAAAACATAGCTGCCATATCCAGCCTGCTGCCTGTCTGAACAATCTTTGAGCTAAAAAATGTTCTTTACATTTTTTAAATGGATATAAAAGTCAAAAGAAGATTGCTTTTTGTGCAAAGTGAAAACTATACGAAATTCAAATTTCAGTTTCCATAAATATTTACTGGAATACAACCAGAGATACTTTTTATTACTAGACATTTAATAAACACTGGAATCTTCCTAGGTGATCATTAAGTAGCCATCAAGTACATGTCTGATTTACTGCCTGAGACCAGTTGTATCAGTTTCACCATCATGAAGCAACACGGGAAGCCTGGGTAATTTCAGGGATTTAAGTCAATGAAGACCATTATGAGTGAGGTAGATAAAAAGTGTGGTAAATAAAAAATGACTCTATGAATGGATTAAAGACCTAAATATAAGGCCAGACACTATAAAACTCTTAGAGGAAAACATAGGCAGAACATTCTATGACATAAACAGCAAGATCCTTTTTGACCCACCTCCTAGAGAAATGGAAATAAAAACAAAAATAAACAAATGGGACTTAATGAAACTTAAAAGCTTTTGCACAGCAAAGGAAACCATAAAAAAGACAAAAAGACAACCCTCAGAATGGGAGAAAATATTTGCAAACAAAGCAACTGACAAAGGATTAATCTCCAAAATTTACAAGCAGCTCATGCAGCTCAATATCAAAAAAACAAACAATCCAATCCAAAAATGGGCAGAAGACCTAAATAGACATTTCTCCAAAGAAGATATACAGATTGCCAACAAACACATGAAAGGATGCTCAACATCACTAATCATTAGAGAAATGGAAATCAAAACTACAATGAGGTATCACCTCACACCAGTCAGAATGGCCATCATCAAAAAAATCTACAAACATAAATGCTGGAGAGGGTGTGGAGAAAAGGCAACCTTCTTGCACTATGGGTGGGAATGTAAATTGATACAGCCACTATGGAGAACAGTATGGACGTTCCTTAAAAAACTAAAAATAGAACTACCATATGACCCAGCAATCCCACTACTGGGCATATACCCTGAGAAAACCATAAATCAAAAAAGTCATGTACCACAATGTTCATTGCAGCACTATTTACAATAGCCAGGACATGGAAGCAACCTAAGTGTCCATCAACAGGTGAATGGATAAAGAGAAAGTGGCACATTTATACAATGGAATATTACTCAGCCATAAAAAGAAAAGAAATTGAGTTATTTGCAGTGAGGTGGATGGACGTAGAGTGTGTCATACAGAGTAAAGTAAGTCAGAAACAGAAAAACAAATACAGTATGCTAACACATATATATGGAATCTAAAAAACAAACAAAAAAATGGTCATGAAGACCCTAGGGGCAAGACGGGAATAAAGACGCAGACCTACTAGAGAATGGACTTGAGGATATGGGGAGGGGGAAGGGTAAGCTGGGACAAAGTGAGAGAGTGGCATGGACATATATACACTACCAAACGTAAAATAGATAGCTAGTGGGAAGCAGCCGCATAGCACAGGGAGATCAGCTCGGTGCTTTGTGACCACCTAGAGGGGTGGGATAGGGAGGGTGGGAGGGAGACACAAGAGGGAGGGGATATGGGGATATATGTATACGTATAGCTGACTCACTTTCTTATACAACAAAAACTAACACAACAGTGTAAAGCAATTATACTCTGATAAAGATGTTAAAAAAAATCATTCACAGGATGCCCCAAAATAAATAAATAAATAAATAAATAATGATGAAAAAAGCCAGCCAATTACTAAAGAGTCCATTAAACAAAGCAAGATACATAAACAATATATAACCTCTTAGGAGATAAAGGGGATAGTGCGAAGAAGGAAATTGTGTTTGTGTGTGTGTGTGTGTGTGTGTGTTGCAGATATATCATTTACTTTTTCTCTTGCAACCTCATGATTATACAAATAATGGAATCTATTTGACAAACAAAATATAACTTCATCCTTTTTCTGTATAAATATTTACATTTTTCTTGTTTTATCATTTAGATTAGACTTTACTCTCTTAAAGATAAAGATTTAATCATTAATTTGAATTGTACATTTTGAAATATGTAAGTAAAAACATAACTTAAACAAGCACTAGGAATATTTTTAAATCAGTTTCAAAATACTACTTATCAAAATACTGGACTTATTTTTTACATTATCAATTTAAATAAACAAATCATTTTAATTTTCTGGTTCAGTGTTTTTATAATCATTTTTATACTGTGGAGGTTTCATGTATGATATCTTTTCTACAGGAACATTTAATGATGGAGAGTAGTGAATCCAAATTTTAGTCTCTGACTGGCAGCAGAATTTTAACTACTTCAATTTCCAATATCCAATAGCTTATGTGTAATCCCTGATTATATCTCCAGGTTTTTAATATTCCTCACTCCAAAAGACCTTGATCATAGTAATTTCCAAGTTCTGCTTACAAGGTTAGGTTTCTTATTTTAATTTATTGCTTTAGAACTCATCCATAATTCAGAATAATGCATGACTGATTAAATAAACAAACCTGAATAACTTATTGTAATATTAGAAAAAAAGGAAGAAATCAAAATGTATTCAACTGTTTCAATTATATTAAGTTTTGCAGCCTATTGTTAGATTCAAATCTATGAACCAAACTGTTTCAAGGCTTAAATAAGGCCAAACATCATAAATTCTTAAATAATTTTTAAAAATTTTCTGATTAGAAGTTTTTTGGAAAAGAAGACCAAGAAATGTGCCCTCAGCTGAAATACAGGTCATGGTATAGTATCCACATTTTACTCTGTGTTGATTATATTATGTCTTCCTTCCAAAATATCTTCCTGCTTGTTTCTATGGAGACGGTTTAATCTGTGTTGAACTGAATAGAGGATGATTAGTGTGCCCAGCATGATGAAAGCAGATAGTATCTTCTCACTTGACCCTAGTGATTAGATTGGGTCTGTTTTGATTTTTCCCTTAGTATTAGGATATTTTCTGACTTTAGAGCATGATTCTAACTATGAAAACACAGAATTTCTGGAGTGACAAACGAATGCCCGAGGTACTCAGTAATGTGCTTCCACTCAAAGTAGACAGAACTCTAACATGTCCAAGGAGTGCATAACTACTATCTCCATTTTGCCTTAAACTCCACAGTGGTAACATCCTTCAGGACTTTAAAATTCTCATTCTTCACCTGCCCAGATTAACTCTTGGCCAAAGACATACAGAAAAGCCCCATGAAAGACTTCTGGGTTCAAACTTTGGGATAGCTTACTATGTTCCAATAATATTCTCTGCAAATTTCAGCTGTTTCTGAAAACTGAGCTCCAGTGTTTGTATCCTCAGCTCAGAAAGACAAATTCTCTCTGCCTGTTTCACATTCTTCAGCCGCTGTCTGAAAGTGCATAAATATTGAAGGCCAGACTGAAGGTAACACGTCCCTTGTCTCTTTTCTATCAAGTATCATGGATAGGTGTTTTCCTACACTTGAAAAGATTTGACTCAAATATTTGTTCCATTTTTATAGTTTTTTACTGTGCTACAGTTAGTCCAGTACCAGTACTTCCAAAATGGTCAGCAGCAAAACTGTTGTTAACTAAAATGTCATCTTCCTTTTCATAACCTAGTTTTAAGCCTCACAGTTCCATTGTATATTCTTCATCTTAATGTCTCAGTCTCAAAATTGATAGCAAAGAAGTTTTGATTTCATCTTATCCTAAAATGATTAAGAAATATATCTATTCACAGTTTCCAAGTAACTGTGTCTATTTTATGCAAAATTTTGTTTTTCATTTCTGCTTTTAATGCCTTCTTTTATCAGAATGTGGCATTAAATATTTTATTTTTTAAAACTTACAGATATTTCCATAACAGCTTAATGTTTGGTAACTTTTGGATACATTTTCTGTCTGCTTGAAAATAATTGCTTTTATTGTTTTAGAGTACAAAATTCATACATACTGTTAATTATATGTGGGAGATTATCTATATTTTATGTCTAGTTTACATTTCAAATTTAGAAACACTCACGCTAAAGTTTACTTTTGTGTTTCTGCAAATGAATACTTAATTTTGTTTGCTTGTTTTGTACCTTTTCACAGGTGTTATTTGCATTTTTCTTTAATTCCTTTTTTTCGGCTAGTAATTTAATAAATTCTATTTCTTATGTCAAATCAACACTTAAAAGCAAACACTATTCAGCATTACTGTTACATTTGCTTTTTTGAGTGAGAATTATTCACAATGATGTTGCATAAGAAATCTCCTTCTCATAGGAACCCATTCCTATACCCTACTGCCAATTTCTCTGAAGGTTTGAAATGAAGTATTTCATAACAACTGATAATGTTTGATTGCACCATTTTCAGAATTATTTTGATTTGTAGAACTATTAATAATGATTTAATTCTTAGGGGCATGTGTCTTAGTATGTAATTCACCCTTGCCCACCACATTGCTCCTTTTCTTTGGACACTTGTCAGTAACCAAAATGAAGAAAAAGGGCAGAGTGATAGTTGGAATAGTTTCTTGCTAGCTTATAAAGATCATTTTTAATTAAATAACCTCAACTCATGAAATGTTTGTGACTTTTCAGACTTCGCATAAAATGAAATAAGAACATTCAGAGTGCTATTGAATACTAATAAAATCTCACACTGGCTCTTCTTTCTCTCCACTCCTCCCCCCTCTCATATACACTCACACAATATAGCTATTAATCAATAATAATTGTAAAATTATTCATAGCTTGAAAACTGAAAAAGGATAGCATTCTTTTTTTAGAGTTCATATTGAATATAAAATAATATATCAAATATAATAAGATAATCACATAACATAAAACATTGTCTTATATACATTAGAAAGATTATAACAGGTTGTTCTTTCTAATGTAAATTTGTGTGTGATATATGTAAAGAGGTTTCTTTAATGACAATTTCAACTGTTCACATTCTATAAATTTTCATATATGATACTTTGTGTTCCCTAGTAATAAATTTCTTCACAAGTAATTAAAATGATTTATATACAGTGTTTTCATAAGCAGTGACCTCATGATTCTTGACTCATTTGGGAAGATAAGAAATGTGTATTATGGTGATAGGTAGAATGAAAATAATTCAGGATAAAATAAATTATGTCAAACATCAACCTCATATTAACATGTTTTATCTATTCTCCAGCTTAATCAAATTACTACTGTAAACCATTCACAGTGTAGTAATTTAATAACTTATAAATCTTTTTTTAAAAAAAGGAACATGACATTTAAGTCTTTTGTGCATCTGTAAAACAAGTTGTTAGGCTATTACAAATCTAAGTGACAACACATAATTTTGCATTCCAATCACAACATAGATGTTTTTGGTATTGTTTTCCAAGTAAACTTGTGATGGAATTGAATAAAACCTCATATTCATTATCAATCTGAAAGAGCCCACAAATCAAATTCTTCCAAAACATGTTCTCTGTGGTGGGTTGACTACTTTTCTCCTGTCACAGAACAAATGGAAATAGATTCATTTTGTTACATTGGGTGCCTGGAGGTAAATACATGTCTATGACATTTTAGAATTTTTTTTTTTCCTGTAAATGTGAAACTCCCAGTGATTTATAAGAGAAAAATATATTACTATTTGATTACTTCCCTCAAAGTCAATTTATCCTCATGTTTTAAAATTTATTTTATTTCAACTTGTGTACCAATAGATATGGACTTGAATTACATATTATTTAAAAATAGAAAAATTTTGACTTCTAGAAAAGACTATGAAAAACTATAACACAGAATGTAAGGTTAAAAATGAATCTTATAAGTGTGCCTATTTTTAATAGCATAAAATTGCTGTTTTTTAACACAAAATATGAAACCAAAATATCATAAGATTACTTCAGGTGGATTAAATTTATTTATATTTATGGCTGAATACAAGAATTTCTTAGAAGAGATTGATATTTTCCATCTTATTATGCACAATTTCACAAATTAGGTATAAGATACATATATTAGGCTAGCTATTTTTTGAAAAAATGTCTTCTTAAATTTTAATAATAATTAAAGAAAGGACATTTTCCACTATAAGATTCTTTTCCTGTGTGCAGGCAATAGATTTCTGCTATAACCTTCAACTGTAATATAGTTTATATGCCCCCCTCAAAGTATCTTCTAATTTGAACATGTAATTTACCTTGGCAATTTGGAACTTAAAGCTAGTGGTTCCAATCTGAAATTTGTAGGTGAATATTCTAGGTATAGAAAGGTCAATGTTATGTTCACTTTGTAATTTTCTAAAATTGGAATAATTCAATCTACCAATCTCTGGATAGATTTTAAAAATAAAAAAATCAAAGAGTAATTTTTAAATTATATATAAACAATAGTGATCGAGTTTTCATCACTGTCAAAAATGTGAGCATACAATACATCAATAGTTCAATAGCATCATCTGGGGAAAAACAACACACTCAATTTCAGAGCTAGAAAATTTGGTTACCAGTCTTAGGATGACTTTAGGTAATACAATTAAATTCTCTGGGTCTATTTTCTCAGTGTTAAATGAAAGCTGTGAATCATATCATCTCTAGTTTTTTTATTGGTGACAATATTTTACAATTTTTCAGATTGGGAAATCATTTATTTCTTAATAACTATAATGATTTAGACATATAAAAGACATTCCAGAGTAAATGACTCACATTTCAATTTACTTTATAGCCTCAATGACAAAATTGGGAAAACACATGCTTTTAGAATAAGATTATCTCATGTACTTTTGTCTGGTACAGTGATACCATACAAATACCAGTGTTAGGAAGAATCATTTAGTGAAGAGCTTTTAAGAAATGGAATATGGCATAGACATATATACACTACCAAATGTGAAGTGGATGGCTGGTGGGAAGCAGCCGCATAGCACAGGGAGATCAGCTCGGTGCTTTGTGACCACCTGGAGGGGTGGGATGGGGAGGGTGGGAGGGAGGGAGATGCAGAGGGGAAGAGATATGGGAGCATATGTATATGTATAACTGATTCACTTTGTTGTGAAGCGGAAACTAACACATCATTGTGGGGCAATTATACTCCAATAAAGATGTTTAAAAAAAAAAAAAAAGAAATGGAATATAAAACATATTAATAGGAGAAAGCTGTTCTCTAATTGGGCACTCCCCAAACTGGAGAATATAAAAGATTGTTCTAAGGGATTTTATGTTTATAGGAAGAGAAGAAGGGGAGAAAGAATATGAAAAAGAAGAGAAATATTTAAGGTAATATTCTTCATCATGTTCTAAAAAGTTCAGCAAATAGATTTTATTAAAATTGCTGCAAGATTTGCCAGAGTCTACAGCATGCAACATGCTTTGGGATATTAAAGGCAGGATGGATTATACAACAATTATTTGGTAATAGTTTTTTCAAAAAAAGTATTACCATATAGAGAAGTATTCCTTGAAATACAACTGAGAAATGATGCTTAAGTTTTTAAAAGTATGAAACACTCCCTACTTTACACTCATTCATAATAAAAGACATTAAAATAATAAAAACAAAAAATAATATATAAAATAATAATGAATTAAAACAAATAAAAAGTAAAGGATGAGATATTGATAAGAGATATTGCTCAGAATTGATCACGGTAGCAGGTAGCCAGTTCCCGCGTCCCAACCCAGGCCTCGCCGAGCCTGTGGAGGAAGTAAGACCCATGTCTTGTTCTGCCTGATGTCCAGGCCCCTGGGAAGGTACTGTCGCCCAAGTCAACTTGGGTGGTTCATCAATCTCCTGGGTCTGCTGGCCTCCCCCAGTGAACAGAAATTAATTCTGGCACTCAATATCCCATCTTCCTTAGGCAGGGAAGCACATGAACAACCCACCTCCACCCCTAGCCGAGTTCCTACCACCTTCTCTCCCCCTCTCCCACAGTGATGTTGTTCCACCCTCACCACCTCCACAGTCCAGCACTCAGCCCTTCCTGAGGGCCCCACAGAATTACTGAGAGGGGCTGGCTCATGAGACCTCTACTGCCAGACAGAAGTGATATAGTGATTCCTGCTGAAAGGCAGAGAATTGCATGTCTAGTTTTTCTTCTTCCCGTTAAGCACTGATAATTTTGCCTATGGAACTTGTAATTTCATTGTAGTAACTAGCTGGCAGCTTCCTTGGCTTCTCCATCAAAACCTTGGTTCCTACTCTCTTGGGATGGAGGAGGTCAGGGAAACCACTCCACACTTGGTTCACCCAAACACACGGTGAGGAAGGCCAGCCAACACAGTGATCATACTGTTTATTTATTTATACAAACAACAACAATAGAACCTAATTACCATAAGAATTATGTTTACTTCAGGAACTCACTTAGCATGATTTCCTTTCCCCCTCCCCCAGGGTTAGCTTTAGTTCTTCCAAAGAAAATTATCTTAAGCTTCATAATTAGAAGAATAATTGTCTCAAGCAAATATTCAATAGTCCAAAGTTAAAAGTGATCTATAGCTTTTATTTAGGCATTTATGATTAAACTTATGAATTTGGAAGATTTCAAGCAAGAGAGTATAAAAAATTAATAAAGAGAAACTTTAATTAAATAGAATTGGGAGACCAAAAGGGGGAGCTCTCATGGCCCCCTTATAATAGCAGAGCCCAATAGGAAGAAGAAAGACTCCACTTCTTTCCTGGCAGGGACTCAGCCAATGAAAAACCATGGACTCTTTGTTTACTACAGCCCTCCCAACTTCCTTTTCCTCTCTAGAAAAGAGTGCTCCTTCCCTTGACTTGCAGGGACTTGCATATGGCTCAACGTGGTTGTAGACCCCATACTGCAATTCTCTGCTGATCTGGAATTAACCCATCGTTGCTGGAGAAATATCTGTCAGTTTTGTTTCAGGTCAAGAATGGCAATATAAGAAAGAGCAAGCTTTAACTCCCCCTTTTCCTCCTCAGAATCTGACAGAAGTGTTCAAAGGAGAATAAAAATAAAAATAAAATGGGGGCCTTAATCAGTGTTAAAAACAAGAGAAAAAGCAAATTGTTCAAAATTCAAATACTTTTTTAAAGATATAATGACAGAAGATTGCAAATTAAAGGAAATCTCTGTTATTAACTCTTACCCTACAGATGGCAAAAAAAAACAGGTGTGGGATGTTACATGAAGTAGAAAAAGGAAATTGTGACAAATCTCATAGTATCAAATAAGCTGTAGGAGTGAAAGTCAAAGTTGATGACTGGTCACAGGGTTGATGGCAATTCCTGCCTTTTAGTAACAACTTTTGATTTCAAAGGCTGTGGCTGCACTGCTGGAATTGCAAACACTGAGGTGACATATTGGCTGCACACTAATTCTCTATGGAGGTGTGATTCACTTCCACGTGGGGGGAAAAACCCTGAAATCAGATGAAATGCCTTAATTCTGGGGAAAGAAGACTAGAAGAGAAGAGAATGCGAGTAATTGGAAAAGTGAAAATTACTCTACCAAAAGCCACCTTTGTTCAGTATAATTAATATTTAGATTCAAAATCTCAAAGTACACAGGAAAGAGTTTTAAGCAATGAAACTAAGCTTCTACAAATTTGGTTATGGAAATGAGGATGAAGAAATCACTCTTTCACTTAGCACAGCTGTAAGAAAAGCAAGCACTGCTCTCTTTTTCAATGTTTTAAAACTATATACAATTTCCATGAAATATACTCTTGCAATGATGTATTTAGAGTTTAGCCCTAACAATTTCAGATGCTGATTATGCTCCTTCTGGATCTTCAGAGTTAAAGGGCAGAATGTTTTTGATGCCAGATGGTTCATAGGGGCCTGGTAGAGGTAAGGCTTCTTTATGTTCACCATTTCTATCAAGAGCCACAGTGTTTGAAAATAATTTTTTTCACAATACCTTATACAAAGGTCCAGGGGAAACTGCTACAATTCTCCTCCCTACACAACTCAGACTAGTTTCTGTCATGTTCCTTCAATAAGGATGATGCTTTTGAGGATGGTGCATGTCAACATTGATGGCAACATGGAAGGAAACAATACAAGTCATGGTTAAACCTTGGTGATAGAATCAGATTTTGGTCTTTGATTACTTATATTCGTCATTAAAAACATGAATTTCCTTATTGTATAGAAATGTAAGCCTTTATTTCTACTGATATTTCCTATGTAAATATCTGTTCATGATTTTCATTGTTAATTAAGTTGAATTAGGTAAAACTATATGAATAAGAAATGGTTTGTATTAGTTTTTTTCTTAAACGAAACTTTTCCCTGAGTGTTCACCTAAAAACAACAACTGATGGAACAATCATGACAAAAAAAAACATAGATACATTCCCTAGATGATTACAAGTATGATCACCATATGCAGTCTCTCGCTATTCATAGGATAAAGGTGAAGCCCAATATGAAAACAGATTTCTGGTGTCTTGAGAAGTCTTAGCAAAGATAAATTAGGTAGAGATGATGCAAAATTGGCAAGAATCCCCATACCATGAGCTGAATATTCACCCTTTTCTCTCTTTCTTCATTCCTCTCCCTACTTTACAATTATTTTATTGAACATCTATTTTGGGGATGGATAACAAGACAGGTGATTATTAAGTCAAATGTATGATTTTTTATGGCAATTAACAATTGATTTTCAAAGTTCCATATCAGAAAGTTTGTGTAAATTGAAACATCTAATAAGAATATTTTGCTGAAGCACAGTGATATCGCTAAAATGTTTTTGAGAATTTTTATAACTTTTCATATTTGTTATTTATTTTCTGGGTTTTTTTTTGCTTCTTCTGCTCAATTTTTAAATGGTGTTTCTGAATTTTCATGAATACTTGATATTAAAATTTTACATGTTAGGCTTAGTGGTAATTTCTTTTCACTATTTTTGCAGACATTTTCTCTTTTTCAGTTTTCTCTTTGCTTTTTAAATTTTTCTTATAAGTCTTTTTGTAGTTCCAGAAAATAGACATTTTATTCTCCACTGTCTCTTTAATGTCTCTTACATCT
Organism: Balaenoptera musculus; assembly: GCF_009873245.2. Lineage (NCBI taxonomy): Eukaryota > Metazoa > Chordata > Mammalia > Artiodactyla > Balaenopteridae > Balaenoptera > Balaenoptera musculus. The sequence continues at coordinate 54,450,686 of NC_045802.1, forward strand.
ATAGAAATGAACATGTTTTCTCCTCTACATATAACCACAATCCTCCCTATAGTTGCTTCCACTTGACAGTCTCCAAATTAAATTTTAGATACATTTCTATTATGTCAGAAAAACAAACACTGTGAGCGTTATGATAAAGTGATTACCAAAACTGCTTCCATTCTATAGTATGACTTTGCAACTCCTTAAATCAACAGGTAGAGTCTATTTCCTTAGTACTGAATTATAGGTTGTCCTTGTAACTCACTTTGGCCAGTGTAACTAGAAGCAATGTTGTGCCAGTGCTGAGTTTAGCCTCCCTTCAAGAGGCCTTGCAAAATGCTCCTGTCTCTTTTTGTCTTTTGCCTTCACTGTGGGAGATGCTGAAGTTAGGCTACTAGAGAGCATAAGACATAGACTGGGCCATGTCAGCCCTGGCTTCCAGCTCAAATAGAGAAATAAGAACAAAAAAACCCCAAAGTCAGCAGAAGGAAAGAAATCATAAAGATCAGATCAGACATAAATGAAACAGAAATGAAGGAAACAATAGCAAAGATCAATAAAACTAAAAACTGGTTCTTTGAGAAGATAAACAAAGTTGATAAATCATTAGCCAGACTCATCAAGAAAAAAAGGGAGAAGACTCAAATCAACAGCATTAGAAACGAAAAAGGAGAAGTAACACCTGACACTGCAGAAATACAAAGGATCATGAGAGATTACTACAAGCAACTATATGCCAATAAAATGGACAACCTGGAAGAAGTGGACAAATTCTTAGAAAAGCACAACTTTCTGAGACTGAACCAGGAAGAAACAGAAAATATAAACAGACCAATCACAAGCACTGAAACTGAAACTGTGATTAAAAATCTTCCAACAAACAAAAGCCCAGGACCAGATGGCTTCACAGGTGAATTCTATCAAACATTTAGAGAAGAGCTAACACCTATCCTTCTCAAACTCTTCCAAAATATAGTAGAGGGAGGAACACTCCCAAACTCATTCTATGAGGCCACCATCTCCCCAATACCAAAACCAGACAAAGATGTCACACAAAAATGAAAACTACAGGCCAATATCTCTGATGAGCATAAATGCAGAAATCCTCAACAAAATACGAGCAAACAGAATCCAACAGCACATTAAAAGGATCATAAACCAGGATCAAGTGGGGTTTATGCCAGGAATGCAAAGATTTTTCAATGTACGCGAATCAATCAATGTGATAACTACATTAAACAAATTGAGGATAAAAAACCATATGATCATCTCAATAGAGGCAGAAAAAGCTTTTGAGAAATTCAACACCATTTGTGGTTAAAAACTCTGCAGAAAAAAAAAAAAAAAAAAAAAACTCTCCAGAAAGTAGGCATAGAGGGAACCTACCTCAACATAATAAAGGCCATATATGACAGACCCACAGTCAACATCGTTCTCAATGGTGAAATACCAAAACCATTTCCTCTAAGATCAGGAACAAGACAAGGTTGCCCACTCTCACCACTATTATTCAACATAGCTTTGGAAGTTTTAGCCACAGGAATCAGAGAAGAAAAAGAAATAAAAGGAATCCAAATTGGAAAAGAAGAAGTAAAACTGTCACTGTTTGCAGATGACATGATACTATACATAGAGAATCTTAAAGATACTATCAGAAAACTACTAGAGCTAATCAATGAATTTGGTAGAGTAGCAGGATTCAAAATTAATGCACTGAAATCTCTTGTATTCCTATATACTAAATGATGAGAAATCTGAAATAGAAATTAAAGAAACACTCCCATTTACTATTGCAACAAAAAAGAAAAAAATACCTAGGAATAAGCCCACCTAGGGAGACAAAAGACCTGCATGCAGAAAACTATAAGACACTGATGAAAGAAATTAAAGATGATACAAACACATGGAGAGATATACCATGTTCTTGGATTAGAAGAAGCAATATTGTGAAAATGCCTATACTACCCAAAGCAATCTACTGATTCAATGTAATTCCTATCAAACTACCAATGGCATTTTTCTCAGAACTAGAACAAAAAAATTCACATTTTGTATGGAAACACAAAAGACCCTGAATAGCCAAAGTTGTCTTGAGAAAGAAAAACGGAGCTGGAAGACCCAGGCTCCCGAACTTCAGACTATACTACAAAGCCACAGTAATGAAGACAGTATGGTACTGGCAGAAGAACAGAAATATAGATCAATGGAACAGGATAGAAAGCCCAGAGATAAACCCACACAATATGGTCACCTTATCTTTGATAAAGGAGGCAAGAATATACAATGTAGAAAAGACAGCCTCTTCAATAATTGGCGCTGGGAAAACTGGACAGCTACATGTAAAAGAATGAAATTAGAACACTCCCTAACACCATACACAAAAATAAACTCAAAATGGATTAAACACCTAAATGTAAGGCCAGACACTATAAAACTCTTACAGGAAAACATAGGCAGAACACTCCATGACATAAATCACAGCAAGATCCTTTTTGACCCACCTCCTAGAGAAATGGAAATAAAAACAAAAAAAAGCAAATGGGACCTAATGAAACTTAAAAGCTACTGCACAGCAAAGGAAGTCATAAACAAGACAAAGAGACAACCCTCAGAATGGGAGAAAATATTTGCAAACAAAGCAACTGACAAAGGATTAATCTCCAAAATATACAAGCAGCTCATGCAGCTCAATACCAAAAAAAACAAACAACCCAATCCAAAAATGGGCAGAAGACCTAAATAGACATTTCTCCAAAGAAGATATACAGATTGCCAACAAACACATGAAAGGGTGCTCAACATCACTAATCATTAGAGAAATGCAAATCAAAACTACAATGAGGTATCACCTCACACCAGTCAGAATGGCCATCATCAAAAAATCTACAAACAATAAATGCTGGAGATGGTATGGAGAGAAGGGAACCCTTTTTCACTGTTGGTGGGAATGTAAATTGATACAGCCACTATGGAGAACAGTATGCAGGTTCCTTAAAAAACTAAAAATAGAACTACCATATGACCCAGCAATCCCACTACTGGGCATATACCCTGAGAAAACCATAAATCAAAAAAGTCATGTACCACAATGTTCATTGCAGCACTATTTACAATAGCCAGGACATGGAAGCAACCTAAGTGTCCATCGACAGATGAATGGAAAAAGAAGATGTGGCACATATATACAATGGACTATAACTCAGTCATAAAAAGAAATGAAATTGAGTTATTTGTAGTGAGCTGGTTGGACCTAGAGTCTGTCATACAGAGTGAAATAAGTCAGAAAGAGCAAAACAAATACTGTATGCTAACACATTTATATGGAATATAAAAAAAAAATTGTTCTGATTAACCTAGGGGCAGAACAGGAATAAAGACGCAGTCGTAGAGAATGGACTTGAGGACAAGGGGAGGGGGAAGGGTAAGCTGGGATGAAGCGGAAGAGTAGCACTGACATATATACACTACCAAATGTAAAACAGATAGCTGTGGGAAGCAGCTGCATAGCACAGGGAGGTCATCTCGGTGCTTTGTGACCACCTAGGGGGTGGGATAGGGAGGGTGGGAAGGAGACGCAAGAGGGAGGGGATATGGGGATATATGTATACACATAGCTATTCACTTTGTTATACAGCAGAAACTAACACAACATTGTAAAGCAATTATACTCCAATAAAGATGTTGAGAAAACAAGACATAATTTCTGTTAAGAACATGATGAGTCATCCCATCTATTTGTACAACACTTTGTATATTACTAAATCCAGCTATATTTCGTTGAAAGTCACCAGCTTGAAGGGACTTTTCATTTAGTTTCAAAGAAATAGATTACTTTTTATTTCTCTTTGTTCCTGTGAGAAGCTTCATAGAGCAAACTGTGAATATGGATTTCTGAGTTCCGGTGTTTATTATATAACTAGTTTTTCATGGGGGATATTAATTCCTCGCTACACACACACAAAAAATATCTAGCGAATTCTACCTTTAATCTACAGATACCTTTAGGGAATTAAACTTCTTAAAGCAAATTATAAAAAGAAAACAAATTATAAAAAGATAACTTTCTCTAAAAGGAAGAAGTATCAAAAGATTTTTGAATCACATTACCTCTAAAGTTTACAAATGCATAAGTATTGTTCAACTGCTCCAAAGTTAATAAACATGAGATGATGAAAAAAAAAAAAAAAGAGACAATTAAGACCAGCTGGCATAGTATTCTTTAGAGTCTTTTTATTCAATTTTTTATTCATTCAGTTATTCATTCATTCTTTCAGTTATTCATTCTGACATGATATACTTTAAATAAAAATTTGGTTTCTGGAAATGAGGTGAGATAAAGGTTGAATTATCAGAATCACAGAAAAGGAGCTCTTTATTTGCTGTCCTGGAAGTGAGAACAAAGTGAGGATCAATCATGTTTTAGTCACTATACCCAATATTGACTACATTCTTCCTTCAGGGTATGGCTTCTAGGATCTACTTTGTGACCCAGTGTACGTTTAACTGGGATAAACAGTACTCACCTCCACAGTCTGACTAAAAGGGCATTTAGAGTTATTACTGCCCAAGGAATTTTCAAAGACTTCATTTATATGTAAACATTCTAAAATAAAATCATCAGTAAGAAAATAATTTATAGACACTTTCTAAACATGTAATTTTTAATTTTGCTCTAGCATCATTGGTCTGTGTTGTTTCAGTGTATGCTTTCTATTTGCCAGCACAGAGGCCAAGGGTATCTGGAAATAACTTTATTGTCTTATCCAGAGGACAGAAACATGACCTAGCCAGAGCCAGGCAATGCTCTCCCAGAGCAAGTGAGGCAAAAGGAAAGGGATGCTGAGGTTTTCATTTGCACAAGTATTATTAATGATGTCCTCAAGTTAGGGTGTTGTAATGTTGGCCAGGTTCTTTCTGCTTCCTGTTTCTTTATCAAACCTCATTTCCATGGTTTCTGCCCGGTTCACAAGCTGATTCTCTCACTTATTTTGAGTGTTCCAATAAATTCTATTTCTGCTTAAGATAGTCAGAGTGAGCTTTTATTTCTGGCAATTAAGAACTTTGATACAAAAAACCTCCTTATTATATAAGTAAGTATGGACTTCAGACTTTTCCATAACATTTTTGGATTTTGGATTTTGAATTTAACATTTTTTTTCCCACAAAGCCTGTTACTGTTTATGGTCATTTGGGCTAAACTTTATTTGTCAACTTATTTAATTTCTGTTTTGTGAAACAGAAGCATTTGTTGGTTCCATGATCAACCTTTTAAGTAGCTAAGACCTTTTAGCTTCGTAATATAGCACAAAATAAGATACAGATGTGGATATTTCTTAATGTGTTAATGTCTTTAGTAGTTGGTAAAAAGATAAAGTAATTTCTGTGAAAGCCAAAGGATTGAGGAATAACGACATAGAGAAGACAGAGAAAATTTCTCAACCGTTTCCACGATTCTGAATCCCCTTCCAATTTCAGCTCAATTAAAAAATCCAGCAACCAGTGCTATCACAGAGGAATCCACTTATTATTTTGATGTTTACCCTTAATTAGGAGTGGTTTATTCCTAGTGATTTCCTCCTAACTTTATTTTGTGAGCTATCTTTTTTTAAAAATTGTTATATTAATCTTTACACCTTAGCTTCAAATTTATTATTTGATTCTTTATCTAGCATGAATAAGTCAGAAACAAAAAAGTCTTTAAAAAAAGAGTATATCAATTACCAATTGATAGTTTGATTAAAAGTACAAGAAAATGTCCATGAGAATAGGTTGTCATATGTACTATGTAATTGCAGGAAGAAACACAAGAGTACAAGTAACCAAACAACTTTGAGTCAGTCTATAGCTACAGATTCAAGAACCTGATTAAAAAGTAAACAAACTCAATTTGAAACCAAATGCAACACACATCAATCAGAAGACAGCCAACATTTTAAAAGTGGATAAAGAAAAACATAACAGTGAAATTTTAGACACAAATAGGTAATGCCATTCCAGGCAAAGGTGTGCCTTTCTTAGTATTTACTCATCTAGACGTGTTTATTAAGGAGGATGCTAAAATCTAGGCAATTATATTAATGCTTATGATGGATGTATTTGTTACAGGAAGACAAAACAAAACAGGGAAATGGAAATGAAGTCTCTTCTTCATGAGTTTCTTTCTAAAATAAACTTCTACATTACTAAAGTGGTAGCACATATTTGGAGGGTATCTAGTAATCTTTGCTTTAATGGAACATGTATTTTCTAGGAGTTGTTTAATAGGAAGATAATTCTTGTAAACTTCTTGTAATTATAACATATCTTTCTGAAAAATGAGAACTTAAATAAATACTCAAATATTTTAAATGTCTATATTTAATGTTTTCTTTAGAATTTTAATTACTTTTTAAAATATAAGTGGGAAAGCTGATATATTTGAATATTGAAATAAATTTCCAAAATGTTAAAAGAATGCATTAAGCACCATTTATTATTATTGGTGAACAGCATTTGTTATTTATGTCAAAACATATACATATCCCTAATTTATATGGATTTATTAGCAAAATTATAGATACAATTTTTTTCATTATTTTTTAATACTTATAAATCAGTATCCATGTGAGAATTTATCCTAAAACTCTCATGCAGTCTATCACTTATCAAAGAAATACCCATAATTGTTTTAAAGTTTTTATTTTTAAAACTTTGATAAAGAGAGACCAGATCGATCCCAACAGTATTGCATAAGTAAAAGTCGCATAAGGAAACTCTGAGGAATGAATAACTGCACATCAGCATGATTTAGAGTGGATGTACACATAATTTTAAGGGAATATTAGAAGGAATCCCTCACTTAATGCCATCACTCTGATGTTCAGCATGGCAATACATTGAGGAATTAGAAGAAAAATAAAGTCTCTTTTCACAAAGAAATTAAAGTTAGTAGAGAAGTAAAGTACACACAATGAGGTAGTGGAGTAGAAATATAAAGTAAATATACCAAAGCTCTTTTCTGAAGATAATTCTCAGTGCACTTGAAAATCTTGAAGAAAGACAATGGAGTACGTGGGTCCTGAGATAAGCCAAGCTGTATAGGGAGGATCAATGCAAAGAGAGGAGACAGTCTGTTCTAGAGCAAGGTGAAAAAAAAATCAAGACTAGAGAGAAAATTCATGTGACTTTCTGTGTTTTTCCCAGAGCACAGGGGATGAAATTTAAATGCTTTGTAAATAAAGTACAACAGAGGTTTTGAGAATCTCTAATAACTCCATGTCCATAGTGTATAGATTTTCTATGTAGTTATGTTAGAGGGTTGATTAACCTTGATATTTGCATGTTAATAAGATGACTGAAAGAGATTTGAAAAAAGTAAATCTAAATATATATGTACTAGATTATCAGTGTTAATGTGGTTTCATAATGGAGCTGGCATACCTACATATAGTGAACATTAAGATCACTGCTTTCATAGTTAGGTTCTCAAAAGGCAAGGGGGTTAATAATATTATTGTGGTTATAAGTGAAATTAGGGGCAGGCTTTATACATCTGCTATATTGGTTTTAACTATAGGAATCATCTATGTCTTTTGATGTGTTCAGACAATAAGTCCACTTGTTAAAATTCTAATCACAATAAAAAAAGGAGGTAGTGAAAATTAAATACAAGTAATCTCAGTATTTAGTTGTTCATTGTGTAATCTTGTATAGCTTTGGAAAGAAAATCTTGGGATGGATGACACTGTTCTCTGTATCTAAAGTGGAAGAAGAATCTAGACCTGTTAATATTAGCATTACTGACCTTGTGGTAACATTATGAAGTGCCCGTTTTAAAAGGAAAACTGAAACGCAGCACTTCTCTCCAGGAAATGAATAAATAAATAAATGCAAAAAGCCTGCCAAGCAATATTTTGTAAATGGTAAAACCTTAGGTAGCTACACCAATATCAATTATGTTAGAAGATGGTTCACGCTGAAGCTGAAGAAGGCATACATAATCCAATCTAACATTAACTATCTTGCTTGAAACAAGCAGAATGGGAAAAAATGAAGCTAGACATATATTTAAAAAATTTTTTTAACCTTTAATTTTCTTGTAGGAAAAAAGGGAGAACAGATAAATTGTCTTGGAGTTCTATACATTTCCTCAGTTAAAGATATTAGCTTGATAATGACATATATAAGTCCATTTTTAACAGGTGTGGCGTTAATGTCAGCTATGTTTTAACTGATGCTTTTAACTTATATAACCATGCTTTTAACTTATATAACCATGATGTTGGTTGCGTAAGGTAACTAAACCATTAGAGTTGAGAAATGGGAGGCAGATGACTTCTTTTTTGTGATTAGTGTGGCCCTGAGGTAACTTTAATTGAATTACTATACTTTCTGATGCATTTCAGAACCTCTCTAGGGGACCAAGAGAAAAAGCATGACAGAGATGAACCGTCTAGGGATACAGAGTAATATTTTTCAACAATTAATGAACAGAATTTTGAGGCAGAAGAAAGAGCTTTTCAGTAATCTTGATAAAGGCTTTAGAAATAGTCAATGGAATGTTCACTTGGTAACAGCACTGTTAGGTCTCCATGGAAGAAAGACCAGATAAATGCAAGCAAGCTTCATATCACTGTTCATCTCCTACCCAGGGGTGAGAATGGTTGATGTAGATCAGTCAATAAATGAGTATTTATTGGATTCTGGTGCTGGAGGCTTTTTCCTTTTTTTGGTGTTTGGTTTCTAAGAAACCTCTCTCTCTCTCTCTCTCTCCCTCTCTCTCACAACTCCCTGCACAGTTATAATAATATGGTCAGGGGATGACAATCCTTCCTAGCCAAAGCCTCCTTAGTATGAAATTCTGTGAACAGTGAAAAAAACAACCACCAAACAAACAACCAAATCAACAACAAAAATAACTTCACCCTAAGATAGTCACCCTGTAGAGTGACTATTTATGTAGAACTTTTTCATGTAGTTTTCTCTTTGTACTTATCTATTTTTTTGCGGGGGGGTGGATATTAGAATTGTAAAAGTCTGTGAGTTTAGAAAGAAAGATTAAGTAAGACTCTTACTTAGGCTTACCTCAGCATAAAAAAAAAAAAAAAAAAAAAAGGACTCTCTCTGCACAATTGAAGCTAACCTGGGAAATATACAGTGGCCTGGAAATCATCTACCATCACTAGCATCTTTACAGCCACTTTTATTGTCAGGGTTTGTGTTTCCTACACATGTATTTTTTTAAGAATCTAGCCGAGCAGTTAGATGAAGTCTCAGTAGTTTACTGTTTAAAAATGGGATTAAGGAATTGTGATCCATCTATCCAAACGGGACACCTGAGACTTGTATTTTTTGTGGCTGCTGGATATAAAAAAATGTTTAAGAAGGACCAAGAAACTGTACTGAAAAAATTATTTTCTGGAGATGTAATTTTTTTCTGGGTAAAACAATTGACTTAATAGTGAGGTTTTACATTATTAAATTCCATTGAATCAAAGCTGTGGTATCAAACAGTTTTCTTTGAGCTTGATTGGACAATATAACAGTGTAAGATTCAGATCAGAAATAACTTTTTTTTTTTATTGGAGTATAGTTTAACAATGTTGTGTTAGTTTCTACTGTACAGCGAAGTGGAGTTCCCTGTGCTATACAGCAGGTTCTTACTAGTTATCTATTTTATACATATTAGTGTATATATGTCAATCCCAATCAGAAATAACTTTTTGACTGACTTCTCTACTGAAATATGAGGTCTTAAGGTGAAATTAATTAATGTCTTACGTTCAATTTAAGAAGCTTCTGGTTATAACAAAGAAGAGACATGCATGTAAGCCTTCATGAGCCAACATGTTGCTATCACTGTTGACAAATTAGTACAAGCCTGGATAGAGGTTTCTGAAACTGTAGGTCTTTGTTCCTGAAGGGCTTGATAAATCTAGTTAACTCTCTCTAGTTAATTATTAATAGTTTATTATTATTAATGAGATAAAGTATACTTATTTGCCTCCAGGGGGAATTTTAGTACTCTCTTTCCTTGATTTCTTCTCCAAATATATGAACAAATAATGTTACCGAATATTAAGGATATTTATTAGACCATAATACAGGTAGAGTTTCTCTTTTTTTATTCACATTTGCAGTTTTGTCTCCTTGAGAATTTTCTCTCTTATTTGTCAATACTACTTGCATGAGAAGAGCCTGGGGTGATTCCACCCAGAAGTTGCCCCATCCAATGACATAAGCCCTGGAATGAATTTCCTTGTTCAAATTTGTCTCTACATTTGGAGAAGTCCACTGAAATTGGGCTACAGAGATGGGGAAAAACAAACAAAAGGAAATTTCAATAATAGTAAAGTCCCCTCTTTGTATATATTTACTTTGTAGTCCACATAAAAGGAGGGTAAAGAAATTTTGGCAACAAAACAAGATTCAGAAATTCATGATCCAATGTACCAGGTCACTCTCTGTCTCTATGCTTCACAATATGTACAACAGAAGCAAATGACATCTATTCTAGACATGAAGCCTGGCTTCTAGAAGAAGGGATTCTCCTTTGTTTACTTGGATAATAAATGGTTAAAATGATTCAAACCAATTCATATTCTATGTGCATCTCCATTTTCCTGCTACATCACTACCTCTTGAAAATATTACCTTGAGCAATGGACTAGATAGGTGTTGCAAATATTTTGAATATATCATGAAGTTTAATCCACAGATTATTTAGAATACAAAGTCTTAGAAACATTAATGTATATTATAAAATTTTAAAATTAAGACATTTAAATACAGGATGATATATTAGCAATTTAGCTTGCTACTAATAACAGTTACTACCATTTTTTATTAAAATATGAGGGCCCACCTTCTACTTTAAAATTGTCTATCAAAGAACAGCTCTCCACTATTTCTTTCTCTGCAATACTTTGTTTACCATGTAGTTTTGCTAGGGAGTAAAAGTAGAGGCAGCAGACAGAGATTGACTTGATAACTTCCTGGGGTAGCAGATATTGCTCCATATCACAGTTGAGGGTTGCATGTACATGATCATTTTTTTTAAATGAATGAGTCCACAATTTTAATCAGATTGCCAAAGGTTCTAAAAATTCTCTCCTATCAACCACAAAAAAAAGACAGAGGACTACTGTTTTAGAAATTTGTATTCCTCTCCAAAATATTGCTTACTGAGACGTAAAAATATTTTTTAATTGGTTAACATGTCTTAACTTTTGTGCCATCGTAATTCATAGAGCATTTCTAATCACTACATAGTTACAAGAAAAATAAATAAAAATAAAACAATTTTTTTTTGCTTTTTTTGAAACATATGTTTTAAAAAAATCATATCAGTCTTTTGTGAGGAGGAATAGTTAGCCAGCATAATTTTAAATGATATTTTCTTTGTTTATAGGAAGAGACAGTCAAATATTGATTTGTCGTTTTTTCATTATGTGATGTAATAGAGAGGCATAAAAGAGTAACTGAAGAATTAAATCTCTGCTTCACTTCTAAATTCCCTTCTTTTGAGGTTTGTGCCTGATCTTTATGACTGTCTGAATATATCTTTCATAGTTTAATCATAAATAATTTGGCAATTCAAAGACAATAATATCAGGTATGATGTATATTTTTCTAAGCAATAAAATGCATTCATAGATACCAAGGTTGAACAGAATATAGAAACGGGTTGGGATTTCATCGTTACCTGGTGACAGCATGATGAATTAAAGTGGTGCTTACTGAGATATCCGGTTGGGACCAGAGAGGAGGTCAACTTGGATTTTTTTCGTTCTCTTTTATTAGGTTACTTATGATCAACCTTTACACTCTTTGAAATTGTTTTATTGGTTTTACCAATGTGCTATATATTTGTCCTGACAAAGGAGAGCAGATTTAAATATTACAGCTAAATAGTCTAAAAAGGAAGCTTTCCCACCTGGTGAGTTTAAACTGATGCAAGCTAGCAAATTACATTAAACAGATTATTCCCAAAAATAATTAGAGAATGGAGGAGAAATACCTTGCCTATTGGATATCTTTACAACAAAGATGGGCAACTGAGGCAATTAAAATGAAAAGAATATTCATTCCAAATTTCCCTGGTACTTTTCAAAACCCCTGCTCAACACACATTGTTGTTCTTTCATAATGTAAAAATTTGCTTGATATTTATTAATAACACCTCCTACCTTCTCAAAAGAGGGCCTATAATAAAGGAGCTAACACAACATTGTAAAGTAATTATACTCCAATAAAAAAAAGCAACTCAGTTCCTAAAACTCAGAAACTCCTCTGTTGAATAACTAGTAACAACATTAAAGCAAATATTTATGCAATTTACTATGTGGTACACATTGTCTTAAGTGTTTTGCATGGATTATTTCACACACACACACATACACACACACACACCCCACACACAAATAAGTCTCTTAAGAAAAGAATTAATGCTGCCTTGATTTTTCCAAACTCAGACACAGAAAGATTAGATTTAGTAAATAGCACAGCTGACTCATGAACAGAGATCATCATGCTCTGGAGTCCATGATATTAACCATTATGTTATCATAAGTTACATTGTTTCCCTGTATATTTTTACCCTGTATATTTGTAAATCTTTACTGAACTATAATTGACATACCATACAATTCATCCATTTAAAGTTTACAGTTCAGTTTTAAAAGTTATATTCACAGAGTTGTGCAGCCATCACCACAATCAATTATGGAACGTTTTTATCACCCCAAAAGGATACCTTTCCCAATCTAGTTATCTCCCCCTCAATACTCCTTTCCTATGAATGGAATCACATATGTGGTCTTTTGAAGCTAGCTTTTTTCATAGCATAACAGTAAGTCCCCTACATACGAACCTTCAAGTTGAGAACTTTCAAAGATGCGAACGTGCGTTCCATCATCGTCAGGTGTGAGTGAAATTGAAGCTTGCCCTCCGTCTCCTATTGCTGACTATCCTTCAGCTCTACCATCTCCCACTTCCTTCCCCTCCTCCAGTCAGTAACTTTTCTTGCCTGTTCACTTGATGTCAGCCCCTGTATGCCACCTATTGTACTGTACTACTGTAATTTTCAAGGTACTATACTGTAAGATTAAAAATGTTTTGTGTGTTTGATTGTTTTTATGTATTATTTGTGTGAAAAGTATTATAAACCTATTACAGTACAGTACTATATAACTGATTGTGTTAGCTGGGTACCTAGGCTAACTTTGTTGGACTTAACGAACAAACTGGACTTATGAACGCACTCTTGGAACGGAACTAGTTCCTATGTAGGGGACTTACTGTAATGCTCTCAAGGTTAATCCATATTGTATCATGTATAAGTACTTCCTTAATTTTGTATGGCTAAATGATATTCCATTATTTGGATATACCACATTTTGTTTATTTATTTGTTAGTTCACATGTATTTTGGAGTGTTTCCAGCTTTGGCTATTATGAATAATGCTGCTATAAACACTTGTTTACAAGGTTTTACGTGGAGATATCTAGAAGGGGAATTGCTTGGCATATGGTAACTGTTTAATTGTTTGAAGAACTACTGGACTGTTTTACAAAGTGGTTGTGATATTTTACATTACATACGCCAGGAGTATATGAAAGCTCCAACTTATCTACTTCTAACACTTGACATTATCTGACTTTTTGATTCTAGACATCCTAGTGGATGCCTAGTGGTATCACTGTGGTTTTAATTTGCGTTTCCCTGTTGACTAATGACATTGAGCATCTTTATATTTGCTTATTGGACATTTGTATATCTTTTAGTGAGAAATGTCTATTCAGATCTTTTGCCCATCTCATAAAATTCACAGACTAATTTTAGAGCTGCTTTAGGTATACAGAAAAACTGAGCAGAAAGACTAAGTTCACATATATACCCTCTAACCTGCACACTTCATTCTTTCGCATGTGGATATCTAATTGTCTCAGCACCATTTCTTGAAAATATTATTCTTTTCCTACTGAATGTCTTGTCACCCTTGTAAATAATCTATTGACCATAGATACATGTGTTTATTTCTATACTCTCAGTTCTATTTCATTGATTTATATGTCTATCCTATGCCCGTACCACACTGTCTTTCTTACTGTTCCTTTGTAGTAAGTTTTGAAAGCAGGAGTGTGATTCAAGAATTCTATTCTTCTTTGTCAAGATTGTTCTGGCTATTTTGTATCCATTGAATTTCAGTATTAATTTTAGAATCAGCTTGCCAATTTCTACAATGAAACTAGCGGGGATTCTGATAGGGAGTGCATTGAATCTGTAAATTAATTTGGGGAGTATTACTATCTTAACAACATTAAGTATTCAGATCCATGAACATGGATGCCTTTCCATTTATTTAAATCTTCTTTAATTTCTTTTAATCACGTTATGTAGTTTTCAGAGTTTAAGTTTTGCACTTGTTTTGTCCTAAATATTTTATTCTTTTTAATTGATTGCAAATGAAATCATTTTCTTAACTTCCTTTTAGATCTGTTCATTGCTATCTGTACAGTTTTGCTCTGTTATTTTGCACCTTGAGAAGCAACATGTTGATACAAATCAAAGTTAATTAACGTATGTTTTGAGTCAGATGTAATTTGATAGAGGCTGACATTGTTAGAGATTTACTTTAAAAGTAATAGATAAACAATACAAAGGATAAAAGGAATAAAGTGATATATAAAATATATAATGAGGAATATGTTTTAGTATAAACATAACACATGGTAAGTGCTATAAAACTTCATATTTAGGTGTATTAATTGTTTTGAAAAGAGTAAAATAATTTTACTGTGCTTTGAAGAAAGGGGATTCATTTATGTATGTTTGTTGAGTTTTATCCACAAGCATTATCTGGGCAATGGTATTTAAAGTCATTTTGTTTTCATCATATCTTTTTTCTCTTCTGACAGATTAATACATTTAAAAAGGCAACAAACAATGAGAAATTCAGTCTTCACTTTGTAAAAAAATGTGTATGTGTAGAATTTAAAATGATAGAAGGTGAACTGCTGAGACAGAATCTGTCATAAGATCTCATAACTACTAGTGCTTTTCTTCTTTCTGGGAGAATTAAAATCTTGAAACTTTTTTTTAAACACTGAACTATAATAAACATAATCTATATCATATATTTAATTTCCTCTCATTTTATCCTAAAAATATCTATCTATATAATTGGTTTAAGTTTAAATTTTATAAATTATTTATTGTACATGAATGCACAGAAATATGTAGATACTGTAAGAGAAGAGATTGATGATTTTCAAACTGGTAACTCCTGTGTGCAAGGGAATTGATTTTGCCCTATTTAAATACTAATATGTAACCCAGTCACAGTTATGTGGATGCTGAAAAAAGATGCCAGATTCCTGGATCAAGAACGAAGTAACCATATCAGCTCAGTGTAGTTGCTCTGGATCCCTAAATTCTAAGTCCCACAGGGCAACATGGAGGGCCAACCATAGTGGGTACATGCACTGGGCTGTAGCATAGGAGACTGACTCTGAGCATAAGAAACCCACTGATGTTCGACATGTGGGAAGCAAGACTGTTCTCTGAGTAGAGACATTACTTTATCTCTCTGAAACCTAATCTGCATAAAGGATCTTGAAAAATGGTCCAGGTTACAAAGCAGTCAGGGCCTTCTGATCCCAATATATACAGCAAAACCTATATGAGCACAGGAAGTTCATGGTGGACTTCCTCCCAGTAACTCACAGAGTCATATGCTGTCTTGACCCCTGGAAAATTTTCACATTAGTAAGCTACCCTGTTGACTACTCTAATTAATCTGACCAACAGAAGCTAGAATCAAATCCTTTAAACTTGTCTCATATAGGATTTAACTTGGGCTTCTATCAATAGGACTCCAAGAACCACTTGTCTTAGCCTGTCTTGGTTGCTATAACAAAATATCACAGCCTAGGTGACTTATAAGCGACAGAAACTTATTTCTTACAGTTCTGGAGGCTGGAAGTCTAAGACCAGGGTTCCAGCATGGTCAGGTGAGGGCCCTCTTCTAGGTTTCAGACTTCTCATTGTATCCTCACATGGAGGAAGAGCTAGGGAGCTCTCTCTCAGGCCTTTTTTATAAGGGCATTAATCTCATTCATGATAGCTCACCTCCTAAATACCATCACATTGAGCATAGTATTTCAATATATATGAATTTTGGGGGTACACATTCAGCCAATATCACCAACAAACAGTATTTTCCTCTACCGTGCCCTCTAGGATTCCATGCTCAACCAGATGGAAAAAAAAAACAAAAAACAAAAAACAATTACATGAATCATTGAGTCTACCTTGGAAAACTGGAAGACTTTCTTATATGTGCTTTGACCTTCCATTTGCCCCAAGGCAATAATCCCGGTACATCAGAATTTATTATTGATTGCACTGACTCTGCTTTGACCTGCAAGGCGGAAGTATAGGATAAGTCTGTGATCCATAACCACTCTGACTAGTGAATTAGGCTGAGTGGAATGCCTTCCAAGGCCAAGGTGGTATCATTGATAATGTAAGCTAACGTCAGGGAAAAATTCTTACTACTTTTTCTAGTTGGATGATTCTATTATAGCAATAAACTCCCACAGAATGTGCATAAATTATGAGTCGGTTATCACTCCAGGGAGTTTCCCCAAGTAGCTAAGGGTCACCTCATGTTGAAGAAATTTGTGGAGGAGTCTTAGGACTACTGATAGCAGTTCCTTAAAAATATGAAGGTCTTTTATGACCACAATAATGTACAATCTCCTATGGTCTTGGGAGCAGGAAAGTTTGTCCCAGGCTTCTACACAAGAAGTATAGTCCTGGTGGTACACATGGTACCCCCAGAATGAAAGTGTCATTTATGATTACTGGGTTTTTTCCAATAGGAATTTCTTTAGTTGGAGGGAGGCTTGATTCTATGGTCCCATCAGAGAACATGTCCTTACCAGGGGTATTTACATTTGTGACCCAGACTTTCTGGTTGGTAGCAAGGATTTTTTCCTACAGTTTACAGCTTCAAAGAGAAATGTCTTTAATTTGCCAGTCTATAGTTTCCCGAATGGCAGACCAGACAGCTAAGCTTTAGGCAAGAGCCAGAAGATAATAAAAATATCCCAAAGTTCATTAAGGAAAGTATTGGCTTGGCTATGAGCACTTTTTTAACTTCTGCCAACTGACTGGAGATACCATATTGGCTTTTGGTTATACATAGCAGGTGCTGATTTTGCACAGACGGTTTTCCATAGCAGTACAATGCACACCATCATATTTCAACGTAGATGAGCAATCAGTGAACCACGCCCAGGCATTTAGGGAAATTTCTGTGAATGGAAGTCCTCAATGAGGCAGCAGTTTTGCTTAAGGCAGTGAAGTGATAGATAAGGATTCCCCCAAAGGGGTAGCTTTCACTTTTTATGTGAATCTGAAATGGTGCCAAGTCAGTTGCTCTCTTGAAAATACAATTTCTACTTGACAAGCAAAGCTTGGCAGGCCCACTTTGTTATCTGTAGACTCTAAAGTGACCCAACACAAAATGTGGATAGCAGGTTGGAGACTCACAAGGTCTGCACGTGGCATGCATTCAGCTGGTTCAAAAGACGTATACTTGGTGGGTACATTGGGAAAGTAACACCTTTGTTCTGGAAAATGGCTTCTCAGTACCAAGGCTGCAATTAATTCTTTAAAGTTTTGTCTTTCTCCTCCTGTGATTATCTCTTATTTTTCTGGGCTACCTGGGAGAGGATGGAAAGTAAGGTTGTAGAGCCATCTACATGTTTTAGAATCTCTACATGCAGCCATCACTGAATGGGAGAATCTTCTCTGATATATACAAAATGAGAAAGTGCAAGTGTGTAGCATGTCAACTCTATTATCCATTGAGCTATGGAGGTCAAAACAACAGTCAATTTAACGTTCTTCCCTTACTACGGACTCAGTCCAAGACTTATACCATAGGCCTCTGGATTCTCAGGTCTTCGGACACTACTGAATTACACCCAGGCTTTCCTGATTCTCTAGCTTGAAGACAGAAGATTGCAGTACTTGTTGGCCTCCATAACCATGTGAGCCAGTTCCTACAATAGGTTTCCTTTTATATAATCTCTAAATATCCTATTGGCTCTGTTTGTCTGGAGAACCTTGGCATACAGAATGGTCTTACTATCTAATATTTACTCCTCTTGCCTGAATACACCTATTTATTAAGCATAGGAAAGAACTAGATAGTAAGCAAGAGACAATAATTGCTGAAAATGATGAAACATTATTCAATCTTTAAATTTTATGGAAGAAATAAAAAGGGTCACATTGATTTATTTATATTTATAAATTTAAATGTAAAACACATAGAAATAGTTTTAATCTTTAATATTAAATTACTCTTAATTCTGGGCTATAAAATCACGGAAAGCATTTTTGCTTGTAATTGTATTGTAGTTACTAATGAGTGATTTATTTTAGTTTTTTGTCACATTCAATAAACTTATAGAGCTATGAAAAAATCTAAGCATTATTTTAATTATTAACGTAACTTACTTCCTTTTGGACAAAAGTAGACTTCCTCAGATTCATTTAGCTTATCAAAGTAAATATTCAAAAAGACTTATACATTTATGATAAAACATATTTTTTGTAATCACCTTAGTGGGCTCATTTAACATACTGAGTTCACATACCTTATAATTGAGATGGAAAGAACAGCATGAGGAAAGCTCACTGTCCCTTTTACCCAATACTACACTTCTAAGTGTGTGTTCTATAGAAAAATTTCGCATTTGTTCAAAGACGTATGTGCACAAATGCTTCCTTCAGTATTATAAAAGAGCATAAAAAAGAAATGGAAAAAATATATCTCTATCAATAGGAGAGTAATTAAATGACATATTGTGCATTGGGCTATGGACTACAGTGGAGCATCATAATGGAATATTGTGCATATTTACTTATTTGCCCAGACAGGGAAATCACTCAAGGACATATTATTATTAAATGCCCAAAAAGGATCACAGAAAAATAAATGTCTAGTATCATACTATCATGTAACCATAGTTGTTGTAAAACTAAAATAACTGACATAAGGATAAGGAAAACAAAGGAGAAAGTACAATATACCAAAGTTAATTTAAAACATCAAATTAAGGATTTCACGCATAGCATGTGGCAAAAGATCATTTTACTCAGTAACAAAAATTAGCAGCCTTCCACTGAGGCGGGAGGAACACATCTCTCTGCCAGTAATTCCAGACAAAGGTACAATACCAACCAGGCAAGGAGGAGGAGTAAAAGCCATATACTCCTAGAAAGAAGCAGAAAAGACATCTGGGCCTGGAATCTTGTACTGATACCAAGTAGAGATCTGCTACCACTGAAAGAGCTTTAGCAAAATCCTTCTGCCCAAGACCACCCAGAGTTACAAAGCAGAGACTGACTGCCATGGGAGAGGAGGAAAAGCAATGCTGAGACAATTCTACCCATGGGTCCCAGGAACATGGAGCATGCTTGAGATTAAGGCAGCACCAGTGAATCAGAGAACGTTTCGGCCTTTCCTGTGAGTCTTGCACCAAATAACAAGCAGTAACACTCTACTTCTGGGGAATAGCCCTTTGCTGCAATGCATGTATAGGTATGCCCATCTTTTCAAAAATTCACTTTATCTCACTTTGCTATTACAAGGACTTACATTAGTACCTGTTTTCACTAACTGAAAGAATCTGAAGAGAATTTCTGCTTTTACAAAAAACGGCGAAAAGTGAAAATAGCTTTCAGTTTGTTTTGCAGCTTGCACCCTGAGCAGCGAGAGTGGTATAGCCAAGTCCTTCCCTGGGAACTAAACTCAACATCTCAGCATCAAGCTGCCATAGCTTTGAACTGTGTCTCTGAGCATCTGCGATTTATCTCGATTTATTTTGTGCATCCTTTTACAAGATGTGCCCTAATGTAATTGCTTCTTCACCTTCTGCTTCTGCTTCTGCTTTTGAAAAGTTTCATAGGAATGTTCTACTTCCGGATATGGGGGAAACCTGTATAGAGTGCTGACTGTGGAACAGAAAAACTGAGAAAAATCCTTTGACATGTTAGGCCCCACAATAAACATAAGGTAGAAATCAGCCCCTTGCTGATAGAACTAGAAGTCTGTTATGCACTGAAAATAACTATAGCAATGAGAAAACAAATCCAACTCAACTCCAGACTACATGGACTATACTGACTTGAAATTAGGAAAATGCAAGCCCATTTCCAGGCATAAATACTATTCACTTTGGTTTCTTTTCTTCTTCTACACACAAAGTCTGTCATCCAATTAAAATTTATCATACACAAAATAGCAAGGGGAAGTAATCTCTTATTAAGAGAAGCTATTAACAGAACCCAGAACCAGTGATTATCCTGATGTTGGAATTCTAAGGCATGGTTACCTTAACATAGTTATGATTATGTAGTATAAAAGCCAAGCAACACGTATGAGGAGATGAAGAATTTGAGCAGAGAGGTATAAATTATAATACTGTCAAATTAGATACAAAATTTAGATCCAAATATACACAACCTACAAGAAAAAACTTTAATTGAAGATAATATACCATTCAAATGCTAAAGAAAAATAACTGCAGTGACTATATTAACATCATACAAATGATGCTTCATAACAGGAATAAAGAGGAATATTACATAATGACATATGAGTCAAGTTTTCAAGAAGATAGAACAATCCTATGTGTGCATGGACTTAATAATAGTATTACATAATACATGATGCCAAAAAAATAATAGAATTGGAAAGAAAAATAGACAAATCCACAATTATTGCTGCATAAGTGACCACCACCCTCTCATAAATGATAAAATAAAGAGGAAATCAGTAAATATATAGAAGACCTTAACAACTCTACCAGAAAATGTTCCTAATAGATGTCTATAGACTATCCACTCACCAATACACTGGTACATTCTATTCAATTTCATAAGAACATTCATCAAAATAAAGTATATTCTGGTACATAAAACGAATCACAACAAAATTTTAAAAAATTAACTAAATAAGATGTTTTCTATATGGAACACAAAGTCAAATTAATGACAAAAATATATCTGTACCATCCACTTAATATTTGAAAATTAAAGAATATACCTCTAAATAGCTCACAGTTCAAGGAAAAGAAGTCACAAGGAAATATTTTGTGATGAATTAAACACAATACATCAATATACGTAGAACTCAAATAAAGGAATATATAAATGGAAATTTACTGCATTAAATTCTGAGAAATATAAGCAGACCTAAAATTTAAAGTCCTGCCTTGATACCTCGAACTACACAGGGCCAAAAAGCCTGATCAAGAGTTTCCCTGGTCTGTGCCCCGACCTACTGGGAAAGGGTCCTCACTCAGCTAGTGCCTCTCTGAGCAGGAGCAGCTGCCTTCCATTTGGTTCTCAATCTTCCCTGACAGCCCACAAAACTATTCAAATAAACCACCACTTATGGGTCTTGAGGGTTCCTCACCCTCTCCTTCCAACACAGACTGCCTTCAACAGTCCCTGCTCCCAAGAGCAGTGCTCCTGGCCTGTGGAGTCCTCCTCCCCCTGTACTGTCATCAGGTGTGACTAATACACTGCTGTGAATCTCATCCTTCCAGGGTCAGGTGTCTGCCTTTGGACATGTCACATTATTTAGGGCAGGGAGGGATCCTCCTTCACGGATGGGGTGAAGAACATGGAGAAAAAGTGAGGGAAATGGTATTCTGTTTCGATGTTAATCAGAAAAGGAAATAATGTTTTACAACTTGATATTTACTCTATTTGAGGAGACTGGCTCCTGGTTAAAATCCTACATGTTTTAAAGCCTGCTTTTCAGGCCTGACCACACGCACTATGAAGGCTCTACCTGACAGTCCTTGCAGGAAAGGTGCTCTCCCAAATTTGGTGCACAGTCAGAGCACTGCAGTCTCTGAAACTGAGCTGCAGTCAAGAAGTAAGGCCCTCATGCCGGCCGTGCTCTCTGTGTATTTACACTCCGCTTGGCATTTTCCTTTCTAATTCTCTTATCTGAGTCCCTGGGCTGATGGCTTCAGCCTCCTCTGCCTACGCCTACCTCTGTGTGTGTGAGAAAGGGTGCGAGGGTGGAAAGGGACCTTGAAGACATTTTGCCCGACCCTGACTCAGTATCCAGTAATTTTTCACTCCTAGCTCTCTTTTCTCACACTCTCCCCCACCGCAGTATCCAAAATCTGCCAGAGCCTTTGCTTGGGGCTCCTTCATTAATGAGACACCCCTCCCCTCTGTACCTGTGCTGACCCACTTGACCCTCCATCGGTGCACTGTTTCATAGGGGGAAATGGAACTGGGGGAGTCAGTGCTTTCTCCAGTTTTAGACTCTTGCTTATACCATTGGAGTAAGATATTAAAGATTTAACTCTTCCATTTTTAACTGTTAAAGGAACAGTTGGCTACTCTGACACCTAGCAGCTCAGCTCTTTATCCAAGCTCAGCTGACCTCATAACAATGTTGAAGATGAAATATAGAATTATCATTTTATAAACATTTTTCTATCATTGCCATGTATGTATAAGAGGCAATTTGGAAACAGTCTGGACAAAGATAAATATTTATATTTCTTGAGATTTTCTGTAATTAAAATTTCATGTTATAAAATTCTAAAATTGTTCCTTCCATAATCATCCAAGATATACAATAAGTACATATGTAAATAATTCACAATTTTGGTCTTGGAAAAGAGAATTAGAAGTTTGATGGATTTAAAAATGTCTTTGAAACAACTTGAGTGAAAAATGGGTCTTAATCTTGAAATAACAATGACATGCTCATGTTTAAACATTATTTATTTATGATGTTAATTAATAATGATAATGCTAACATGTAAAGAAAATGTTATATTTAAAATTAATTGATTAGTTTGAGATTAGATATTTTCTTTAATATTGAACATAATAGGTTATAAGGCAAGGATGTTAAATAGTTAACGTACTGTTTCTGATATTATAGTGAAGGCTTTCCCAGGAATTATTACAATAACCCAGATAAAAAATAGAATACTAAAAAAGTGGATTATTTTCAGGTATTAAAAATAATCCAGTTTCAAAAAAACACACAGAGATATTCAAATTAACAGAAAAAATGTTCAAAAAACACGATTACAGATTTTTTTAATTCATTGCTAATTCTATGAAGGCATTTTTCTTAACTTTGATGGTGTAAAGATTTTCAGTAGGAAACTGCATTTGTGATTACAATTTTTTTACAGTTCTTTGCAAAAATTCACATTTTTATGAAACAAGGATGGTTTTATGCATATATTATATCCTAAATGAATCTCTTCCTTATTTCATAACTCTATAGATGCACGTGCATGCATCTATAGATTTGTAGATTGCTATATTATAGTGATTTTAAAATGTTCAGTCATATAGTGGATTGAAATTTAATTTTTGCCAGTTATGTGTCATCTTGAGGAATTTACAATTATTTAACCTTTCTAGATCTTCATTTTCTTCTCTATAAAATGGCAGTAATAATAGTACCCAACATATTGTGTTGCAAAGATTATGTGAAATAAATAATACATATACATGACTCATAACTGTTCCTGGTAAATAGAAAAAAAATTTTTTGTTCTCTATATTCCACTCTCTCCCTCTCTGAAAAAATATGTAGCTTTTACAAAAACAAAGTGTGGTATCAGTATTATAAATATTGATATACATATAATATAAATGCTAATAGAAAGACGTGCATGGACGCATGAAATAATTTGTGTTTTTATCCTATGGACAGAACTTTGAAATAATGAAAAGAATTAGCTTATTTTCTAATACCCAATTCATTTTTAATCCATTTATACTTTAAGAAATGAAAATATCACATACTTCTGTATAAGCAAAATGTTGTATACATGTTGTAAATTAGCTAAACAGGAAATAAAATTAGATAATAATTATCCTAGGGCTATAGAGCTCACTTTTTTATAATAAAAAGGGGTAGAAAAATAAGCAATAATTTTAGTAAATAGGAAATTATAAAAGTAAATAATTTATTATGCATTAATGTAACTTCAGTTTGTAATTTATTTCCTATTTATGAAAAGTAGTGTCATCTCTAGATAAAATCGTCTAATTTGCAGCAGATCAAAACTCCCACCAAAGATTAGTGTAATGGGGTAAAAAAAGTTCACTTGAAGACATCAGAGAGCCATAAAATTAGCTGAGATTGGAGGGACCAAGGTCCTAGAGAGAAGAAAACATCATCGTGGTGAATCTGGCACTTTGCTTTTCCAGCAAGATATTTGCTAATATGCGGCATAGGGAGAAAGACTAAAAATACTAGCATAAACCTGAGGAATATCTGAGAAAATCAGAGATTTCAGCAGTTTACAGGACTGAAGAGAGAAATATTGGATTCAGGGAAGCCAAGGCAGCCAGACTTGAAGGGCTAAATTCTCAGTAAGAAATCAGCCTGACTTTTTGCAACACTTTTCCCATTGATGTGTTTCCAGATTCCTAGGCTGTTCAAGCAGAAAGCATCTGCTGTTAAAATGTTGAATGGTTCAATGAAACTATCAGAATTCTTGTTTCTGAGGAGATACAAATTAGAATTAGGCACTATCAAGAAGGAAGAGTATAGGTCTACATTCCATAATCAATTAAATCTTTGATAGGCTAATTCATCAAGTTAAGAGCAAACAGGAAAGAGACTTGACAAATTCTGAAAATAAGCATTTGGATTGAGGTGCACTGACCCTAATTTAACTATCTTTCTGATGACTAAATACAACTTCTTTGAGGAAAGATAACAGTATCCATAGACTCCACAATTTTTCATAGACTATTTCAGATATTCTCTCAAATAAGTAATAGGTAGACCAATAAACTAGACCAAGTGAAAAACAGTAACAATTAAAATTGACTCATAAATGATCTAGATTCTCAAATTATCAAATATGGATTAAAATTTTAAAATGAGATTAATATATTTGTGAAAATAGATGTTGAGATATAAAATTTCATCAGGGAAAAAGAAGCCCTTTAAAGAATACCAAGGAATTCTTGGAGTGAAATATACAATAACTAACATTAAAAACAAAATAACAAACTTTACAGTAAGTTGGACACAGCTGAATTGTTCACTAGAAAATGGAAAAGTAAGAGGACAACTGAAAAATATACAAACTAAAAAAGAAAAGGAAAAATATGATGAAAAATCCAGAAAAGAGTATAAGACACATATGTAACATAGTTAAAAGTTCTACTTTATGTGTAACTGGATTTCTAGAAGGGGAGGAAAGAAGGAATGGAAGAGAAGAATTATCTGAGAATGCTCCCAATTAATTTTCCACAGTTTAGATTACACCAATTTCTGCCTATCTGATTCTTGATGCTAAAAAGTCTGTGAGTTTTAAATCAAAGTTTTAGCCACCACTTGTGCCTCCAACCATAGCCTTCCCTTAAGATAAATACAAAAACTGTGATCACTCACCCAATGCCTTACTCTTCTTCCAAGTTTTGACTCCCCTTGAGAATGTGCCTGCTTTTGTTCATTCTCTAGTATCTTCAAGTAGTTTTACTTTTGTAATTGTCCAAGATTTATATGAATTTATATTGTTATGTAAGTCTGTGGTAGGAGCTTACCTGGACAGACTAAAATTGGACTCCAGCCATGTAGAAAGTGGGTTCAGCAATTATTTTTAAATATTTCATTTTGATGAATATTTGTTGATAATTTATTCTGTGAATCAATATTACGAGTGTTGGGGTTAAGAAGAAAAACAAATACAGTATGCTAACACATATATATGGAATCTAAGGAAAAAAAAAATTAAAAAAAGGTCATGAAGAACCTAGTGGCAGGACGGGAATAAAGACACAGACCTACTAGAGAATGGACTTGAGGATATGGGGAGGGGGAAGGGTAAGATGTGACAAAGTGAGAGAGTGGCATGGACATATATACACTACCAAACGTAAAATAGATAGCTAGTGGGAAGCAACCACATAGCACAGGGAGATCAGCTCTGTGCTTTGTGACCACTTAGAGGGGTGGGATAAGGAGGGTGGGAGGGAGGGAGATGCAAGAGGGAAGAGATATGGGAACACATGTATATGTATAACTGATTCACTTTGTTATAAAGCAGAAACTAACACACCATTGTAAAGCAATTATACTCCAATAAAGATGTTAAAAAAAAAAAGAAGAAAATTAAACAAGATTCCAGTCTTCAACGACTTTAAGGAAAGAACATCAATTTTTAAAAAGTGCAATTTATTATGACAGATGGTAAGAAAAAGTCACATTCTAAATGCTACAGAAGCATAAGAAGGATCACGTAAGTAGAGAGGGCTCAGAGATGTCTTCTTGAGATAATTCTGTGATGGATATTGTAGCACCAGTAAATATTGATTAATAGGGAAAAGAGATATATAAGACAGAAACTTAGAATGAACTAGGACATGGGATCATAAAAGTGAAATTTATACAAGGCCATAAGCAGTTTGGTATTACTGGGTTGAAAATTATTAAGCAACTAATGATGGAAGATGATGTCAGTTTTTGAAGTTCTTGTGTGCCATTGCAAGTAGGATGCACTTTGGTGAAATATGGAGAGACATATAAGGGATTTAACCAACTAAAAATATCATAACATTTGACTTGCTAAGGCTATCTGAAATGTGAAAGGCAGATGAGTTTTAAAGGGTTAAAAGTAATCTCAAGATTAATAGATTATTTCACAGTAATAGATGATGCAGGTTTTGATTAGTAGAGAAGAGATATTAGCCATTAGTATGCAAAGGCAGAAAAAGAGTCAAGTAATATTAAGGCCATAAAATAAATTAAAAAGTTATTTAGAAGGTAAGGAGTAGTTGTTATGGTAAAGAGTCACTGAAGGAAAATGAACTGTCTTGGTAACTCCAAAGCTGGAGACTTGGATGACTGGATACCTGATGGATGCTTTACCGATGATGACTGTTAAGCATTCTAAAGGAAGAGGTGATTCTTTTCATTTAGGTGTTTTTGTGGGGTCCAATGAGTGAAGGTGAAGACATATTTGCAAAGCACTCAATGGTAACTGTCAAGAAGTCATGAGCATTAACAATGGTAGTCATAACAATGAAAAGTATGCACATCCAAGGAGAGTGTGCAAAAGGAGAAGGACAGAGTCATGAACTATCTCTGAGGCGCTACAGTGCTGAGGGAGGGGTGGAAGAAAGCTGCTACCCTCTTTTTAATGTGTCATTCTTTAATTACTTTCGTGGAAATTTCTAGAAACAATAGCAGTGGTTAGTTGGAAGAAACATTTCTACTTATTCCATTGAATATAGTAATAATTCATGGAGTTAAGGTATGTACTTATTAAAAATGATTAATCTTCTCCAGGTTCATAGAGAAATTTTTTATTTTGAGTATTAGAACTGCAAAATTTGGAAATATAAAAATACCTTATTCCACACTTAGCTAGATTCTAACTTTTGCAGAAAGTCTGAAGGCCAAAAAAGATGTAGAAATATATGCAATGTATGCATAAGGGAGAAAAATTAATGATCCAAATCTTGGAAATATAAGTTATGAGTAAAGCTTAAAGGAATGATAATTAGGTAGCTTGAGAGAAGACTGCTGGCAGGTGACCTAATAACTTGTATTCTGTATAAAAAGGGTCATTATATTTTAAAAAATGAATACTTATTGAAGTGAGAGCCAAAGCAGCTGTATTTAATTATAGCAAGATAGATGTGGGTTTCAATGAATGAAACCATTTTAGCATTTGGAATAATTACTATTAAAAATGAATCATTGGAAGTCTTTTTTTTCTCTTTGAAGATTTAGTATAATACTGATTTGCGATAGGTGATACCCAGTCTACTTTTGGAAATAATATGGAGTGTTAAGCAAAATTTAAAATATGCAGTTTAGAAAGAGCTTGTGTAAGTTGAAGTTAATACTGAAGTTATTATGGAATTAACTGGTATATTTCAAAAGCAACTCTGATCTCCATGGTATGGCAATTATAATAATGAAATTTTTATTAGTAAGGTAATAAGAATAGTTTATATGTAAATCTAAATATGTGTATATTTAAATTATAAACAATATTTTTAGGGTAAATTTATAGATACCATTAACCCAACAATCCATTCGTGGAAATTTATGTCTTATAAATACAATCACAGGAATGTAAAAATATCCACGTAAGGGTTTTACTGCCTCACTATTTACAGTGGCAAAAAGTTCCAAACAAAATGAATGACTATCAGTAGAAAGATTTATGAAATTATTTTACATACTGATTAATAAACATCCAATCAAAATGATAAATTCGAAATGTATCGGGAAAATTTGCAGAAGCTATTGTTGAGTGAGGGAAGCAAATTCAGAAATGTGCATGTGTAATAATTACACTGGAGTAAAAATAATCTTCTGATCATGCATAGAAATATGCATACATATATATTTGCAATTAATTATATGAACACGGAAAATACATAGGGATTATTCCTTGTCAAGATGAATTGGTGGGATGAAGAATTGGGAAGAGACTGGGAGTGAGAAGCCAGGATTTTTTTAAAAAGATAAAAAATTGTTATGATTGCCAAATCATAGACAATTCTGTTATCTGTGAATAAAGATGGTTTATTTCTTCCTTTCCAATATGTATAATTTGTATTTCTTTTTCTTGTCTCATTGCACTAGCTAGTACTTCCAGCATGACATTGTTTAGGAGTGGGGAGAGGACATTTTATCTTGTTCCAGACCTTACAGTGGAAGCATCTAGTTTTTGTTGATAAGGAAGATGTTATTTGTAAGATTTTTGTATGTTTGTAGATGTATTTTATCAAGTTCAGGAAGTTTTTAATCTCTTCTTACTTTGCTGGGAGTTTTCTTATTTTTGTTTGTTTATTTTTGTCATGAATAGGTATCAGATTTTAAAAATTATTTGTGTTATCAATTGATATTATTATACCATCTTTATTGTGCTGGTAGAGTGTATTATATTGATTTTTTTAATGTTAAATCAGCCTTGCATACATGGAATAAATTCCATTTGTCATAGTGTACAATTTTTTAATATATTGTTGGATTAAGTTTACTAAAAATTGTTGAGGGCTTTTGCATGTACGTTCATGAGTAATATTGCATTGTAGTTTTCCCTTTTAAAAAATTTCTTTATTTGGTTTTGGTGTTATGGTAATGCTAGGAAGTATTCCCTCTGCTTCTATTTTCTCGATGAGATTGTGGATAATTGGAAGTATAGCTTGCTTTAATATTTGGTAGAATTCACTGGTGAAACTATCTGGGTCTGAGGTCTTCATTTTGGGAAATTAGTAATTATTGATTCAATTTCTTAAGTTATTATATACTTGTTCCAGTGATCCATTCTCCTTGTGTGAATTTGGTAGTTTATGGCTTTTAAGGAATTGGTCCATTTTAATCTTTATTATCAAATTTATGGGCATATGGATTTTCCTAGTATTATTCTATCTTCCTTTTAATGTCCATGGAATGAATAAAATGATACTTCATTCATTCATGATATTAAAAATTTATGTCTCATTTATTTTTATTGGTTAGCTGTCTACAGATTTCTTTTTATGTTTTAAATTTATTTTATTGAAGTACAGTTGATTTACAATGTTGTATTAATTTTGATTTCTTATTTTTATTGTCTTTTCAAAGAATCAGATTTAGTTTCATTGATGTTCTCTAATTTTTCCCATTTTATATATGTAATTTCATTCAGAGTTAGCTGGCCACTAAAGAGGACATTTATTACTGATGAAACAATACCTCTTATGCTTTATAATATAGAGAATCTCTGACCATTAAAATAATGTAATAATAATATTTTGGTGGTAAAACTTCAATTTTCCTGTAGACTATTTTTAGCAATAATAATAAGCTTCTTATCTTGTATTTTAATTTTTTATTATGGAAATATTAAAATATACACATAGGGAAGGAAAAACTATAATGAATCATGTAAATATTACCCACTTATAACAATTATCAATATTTTGCCAATTTTGTTTCAATCATTCCTCTTAAACCTTCCTTTATATAATGTTTTAAAGTCAATACCACAGCAATCATTTTATCATACCAAAACATTTACCACTAATAATAACACTAATAATTAAAAACTAATCACAACTATAATTGAAATGTGTTCAAGTTGCCAGGGTATTTTTTTGCAAAAATGACTTTATACTGAGCTGCAAAACTTACTTGGAAAGCCTGTACTTTAATATGTACATAAATATCTGGATCACCCAATAGCTACACAGCAGCTAAAATACAGTGAGAAAGATTGTATTAATGTGCATAGTAATTAAGACGTGTTTGAAAATTTATTGTTCATTTTCAAAGTGTTATACTCCTGATACTTTTCAGATTATTTGAAAATAATACAAATAAAATTTCAATGTACAGATAAAAATAATTTATACCTAAAAATGCAATTTGTCTAATAATACCAAGTAAGAAATTTTTGTGGTATTTATTATTATTATTTTATTTATTGTGCAATTAAAAAACAAAATTTTACTTGAGTTTCAATGACTTTGAGAAAACTTTTTTTGAAAGTTACTGAAGATATGAGAAAAGCTCACTGGAATTTTCATTATTATTTACATAAGAGGCAACACATTTATCCTCTTACCCATACCTTGAAGAAAGAAGAAAAAAAATCTTTTAAAAAATACAGTTTATGGATTCACACCTATAAATTCTGTGCCCAAATGGAAAGAAAAGCAAAATTGGGAAACTGGCTACTGTAAAAACTGATAGTCTAGACTTTCTAACCCCAGGTATTGTACACAGCATTATGACCTTCAGTGTTGTGAGATACTTTTTTCCTCTTTCCTCTTTCATTTTTCTGTATAATTCAGAAGTTACTGTTAATCTAAGTCATTGAGATGCTGAGGTTAGTGAAAAAAATGTTCAGATGAAAGATGATAATTAGTTTGGGAGGTTGAGCTTAACTTTTTCTAAGGATACAGTGTCACTACTCAGAAACACAGTTTTTGGCATAGAATGGAAGGGAAATATGTCCTTCAGGAAACTTGCGACTAATGGGAAATCTTTCTGCTCTGCACATTCTAAAGCACTGGACAGAATTCCTCAAACAGATGTCTTTTTTGTTAAGTATTAATGTCATTTTCTTCACATCTGTGCTAACTTTGAGGATTAAACTGATTAGGACATTTTATCAATATGTACAGCAAAATCAAATCAGGTTTCTCTCTTTATTTTCTTAGCTCCATGCCCGTATGTAATAAAGTCACAACAATAAAATCAAATAATAACAAAAAAAACCCCAAACATGTACTTTTAAAAGGTATGTTTGGAGAAATTCTCCTTTATCTCTCTAATCTAATGACGACAGGTTTTGTGATGATTTCTGCTTCTTCATCATATTAGACATACATATGCATGTGTTTGCCCTTCAGTACAAAATCCCCACTGAGAGGCAGTTTCCATGATCTAGACTTGGGATAAAGGAAAGTAGCAAATGGGACAATTTGCCCTTGGAGTCAGCTCAGTTTTACAGTATTACCTTACTAATTACAAAAAGAAAAGAAAAAAGAAAAGGACTTTATGTGAATATTGCAAATGGTTAAAATCTTCAAATGAGGAGAAGTGGATATTTCTGAGCCATCAAAGCACGAGTATTTTGGGGTTAATTTTTTCAGTTTTTTAGAGCTCCATGCTTTTAGCAATTTATAGATGCAGAATACACAGACACACACACACACACACACACACACCCTACACCCTCAAGGCCACAAAGCCAAATAATATACACATTATCTATTCTTTCTTCTGACTGGAAAAAAAAAACTAATTCCTCTAACTAGGGCTCCACTGCCATATGAGAGCTGGAATGTGTTATTGTCCTTCTGTGCACTTCTATTTTCCTTAAGAAACATCAGGATGGTAGAGTGATGTAATAGATCTCCCTAGTCCTTCCTTCTTCTGGGTGTTGTCTATAGGATTTATGCCTAATTTAACCATGGGTACTAGGTTGGTTATGTTGGTGTGAAGCAATTATTCATTATCAGAAAATATTATGGTCAATATCTCCTTCTTTGCAAATGTACATTTACACTTATCTTTCTATATATCCATTTATATATCTATCCTGTTTCTCCATATCATCTTTTTCCATTCTCTAGAAATCTGAATAAAAATTCCTTAAAATATCTTATTCTATTTTCAATGTTTCTTAGAATCTGTTTCAAATTTTTGCTCTTCATGAAAATTTGTATTGAATTTTGTGTAAATTTTCATATCCATTTTCAGTTTACTAATTCTCTTTAATCTTTGTTTAAGATTCTGTTCAAGCTGTTCAGTGGATTTGTAATTTCAAATTTTTATTTTATTTTCTAAAAAAATTCTTTTTTCTTTTACTTGCATCAATCATTTTAAACACTATTTGTTCTTCTATATTTTAATCTACCTTTTATTTCACTAAATATGTTATACAAGGATTTAAAATCTATATTTCATAATTCCAAATTGTATACACACATACATATATGTAGATACATTGTTATATTAAAAATGAAACACTTGCTGCTCTTCTGATTAATATTACTTATTAATATTACTGATTTTTAAAGTTATATCTACAGCCTAATTATGGTTCTATTCACTATCATTGACGTAATATGTAATGTAATATAATGTAATACAATGACAGTAATATGTACTGTCATGATGTTTGGAATTTGTTCTGAAAAGACCTTCAGTGAGACTTTTAATTTTGTTTTCCCTATCACTTCTTCCCTGATTACCTAATCCTCTTTACCCAGTTCTCCAGCCTAAGACTTAGTTTTATAATTTTGGTTCAGGATTCTTGCCCCATGCAAATGTTAGTGTAATAGAATATTTAAAAAGCCATTCTTATTTCCTTAGAATTGTTGAGTAAGTCCAAGTATTGATGACACGGGAATATTAAGTGGCCCAAATTCTAAAGAGAGCCACCTCCAATTGAGGCCAAATACTTTGACTTTACTCACAGGCAGACTTATTGGATGGTGCATGATTTCACCTCCACCTCTTTCCTAGGCAGAAAGGCCACTGGGAAAGAGAGAGAATGTTTTGGATTTGCTGCATAATGGGAATGCTGTGTATGTGTTTACTGACATTTCTGTCAGCGTATTCTAATGCTTGCATTGGAATGGTGGGAATTCCTCTGGAGAGATTGATATGTCTCCCACAAAACATGGGGAAATATGCACCCATTTTTAGACCCAAGAGAAGAATTTATGATAGTATGCTTGAAAAGAAATTTAATGGAGTATACTTGGGGAAAAGATGGATGCAACTTCCACCTTATCCTAGTACTATGATCCTTAGGTGGATATAGAAGAGTCCTTTATTTCTTTCCACTCTATGTGGAGAACTATCGAAATTACTGAAAAACTACTAAGCCAGACACCACTTGGAGTGGAATTTGCTATGTAAGTTGGTTTAGCAACAGGAATAACCATGATCATATATTACCAGATCAAACCAGGAACATATCAGGGGAATCTCCTCACTGCAAACATAGTGTCAAGCAACATAAGACGACCTTGCCTTCCCTCTTTGTACTCCCTTTTCCAGCCTTGGAATACCTAATCTCAAAGGAGTGAGAACACAGAGGAGGTAAGATCAGTTTATATTTCTCTCCCAGGTCCAAGTTCCCCAAGTTACAATAAGTCTACTGTGATGAGGGTGGGAGAATTTCTGATTTGGACATGATTTGGGATTTTAAATGTTCTAGACAGATTGTAATTAATAACATAATAATTATTATTGTTCATATATAGAAAGATAAATTGATAAGATAAAAAACAGCCCAAGCCTGGTTAAAACAACCAGAGGAGAGCTAAGCTCAAATATACTGAGGAAAACCCCATGCTGACGGTCTCCAAGAGTTTATCTTGTCAGATTCCTACTGCTTTCCAAAGTGAGTTTGCCTTTCCACGGATCTTTATAAAATTAAAATAAATTAAATTAAAATTTATGCCTGAAAACCTTTCATGTTTCTGACTTCTGTACTTTTAAAATTGACCGAGATTGGCCTCATGAATGTCTATTTAGGATTAGAGAAATTTACTAACTTTCCAAGGCCAATATAATACCAAAAACGGTATATTTATTCTATTTCTATTATTAAGATAAAAATCAAGTCCTGCTTTCAGTATTAAATATAGTCCAGTTTTTCCTCATTTGCCAAATAGTAAAATGTGGTAAAGATAGCAAAGTGAAGAGATGAAAAGCCTCAACATTAAGTAGTATTTACAGAGATTCAGGAACATAAACAAGATGTCCTAGAAGACAGAGAGAAGGACTTTTAATTGTGATCATGAAATGGAAAAATTTCCTGGAAAAATAGCATTACAGCTTAGCCTTAGAGAAAGAGTTTCTTTTAAATAAACTTCTTATTTTGGAGTAATAGTAGATTGACATAAAAGTTGCCAAGATAGTACAGGGGACTAAATCAAGAAATATGAAGCATAGAGTACTAAGTACATGATGATGCTGAGGGACAGGTAATAATCAAGCATTCCTTCATCAATTCCTTCAGCAAGTATCTACTGAGCTCCTACCTTATGGACAACTTTATAGACTCCTGGTGATTATCAGTGAACAAGAGATAGAAAGTATCCCTGACATCATGGAAATTATATTTTAAAGATAAACACAATCAATGTAATAGAAATCAGTATGATATTTGAAAGTAATAAGAAGTACAGAAACAAAAACCAAGGACAAGTAAATGCTGATAAGGTTAAAAAGTGTCAGGAAGAGAAGAATTTGTGTCAAGAAAGATAAATGACTCCTTCAAGAGGATTTATTGTAATGGGGAGCAAAGTAATGAAAATTTTAAAAAAGTTTAAAAAGGAAGCGCAGTCAACAGAAAGCCTTCTTTTCAGTAAAATATGAAAAAGAAAACCATGCTTTTGTACTGATGGGAGTGATCAAGTGAATAATAAAATATAGGAGAGTAAGTAGGGAAAACTGTCAGAGCAATGTTTTTGAATCAGTTAGAGTGTATGATATGTAATGCAACAGTCAAATGAATCCAGTGTTTCAGACTCAATCAACTAGGTGAATCATGAGCTAAGATATATAGGAGGAAAAACAAGTCTGGAGAGGAAGAATGTATACTCACTTTTATATGTGTTGTAAGAAGCACATCCTTTAGCAAATGTTTACATATCTCTATACTTTTATCTGGGTCAAGGGTCCAAACAGAGGTCAAAATATAGCATATTAACTACTTAAATTTACAACTTAAACTAACAAATAATTAAATAATATATATTTATCATCCTACCTTGACAACCATATCTCCACAATAGAAAAATAGAAAGACTATGCTGTAAGTTTTGGTTATATAACCAAAAGCTGGCAAAATCGTGAAGGCAAAAGGATTTTTTCCAACTTCACTGAGGTATAACAGACCTATAGCATTGTGTAAGTTTAAGGTATATAGTGTGATGATTTGACACATGTAAATATTATGATTATCACAATAAAGTAAGTTAACATATGCCATCACCTCACATAGTTACCATTTTTGTGCATGTGAATAGCCAGTTTTCTCAACACCATTTATTTATCCATTCCCCATTGAGTATTCTTGGGTCCCTTGTCATATATTAGCTTACTGTACATGCATGGTTTTATTTCTGGGCTCTCAATTCTATTCCATTGGCTTGTATGTCTGTTTTAATACCTGTAACCCACTGTTTTAATTACTATAGTTTCACAATGTATTCTGAAATATATATATATATATACTTTGCCTTTGAAAATATCTGTTGAGTTAGTTATAATTAAGATTTATATTCAGAAATAAATCATTTAGTTTATATATCAGATTCAAACATTGTGATGGGACCACATGAAATATCCTCATTACAGAAATTGTTTTGATTTCATCTTATAATTTTCTATCACATAAATTGTGATTTTACAATCTTAAAGCAATATTTATATCTACATAGTATCCCTTATATTTACCTTCTGTAAATTTTAAATGTTATTCTAATATGACCAAAACACCCCACCAAATTAGCAGCATGTTGCTAAATTTAAACATTTTTCTTCTCAGCTTATTCAAATATTTTGCCAATGTTTAAAGATGTTACCTTGATGTATAATGATCAAAATATAGACATTACATTGTAGATTATTTAAAATTTATTTTCTCCTTCACCATCATTTTTGTTTCCTTGTTTTAATTTTTTTAAGTTTTATTGGAATAAAACGCTGGTCAAATTTTGTATGTAGCTCTTAGATTCAAGAAAAATATAATTTTTAAATGTTTTTAAAATATTTTTTTAATTCTTTAAAATGAAAATGGCCAAATTAGATCAGTTATTTTAAGCTATTGCAAATTATTAGTAAATGTATATTTAGTTATATGTATATTTATATATATATAAATATTTCAAATATATATTCTGAATCTACATCACAGTTACTTCATTGTGGTTACTGCAAATCCAAAACAAGTATATTTGAAATTCTTATGATTATCTCTTCATATGAAGGGCATCTTTATTTTTCTTAAAATTCTTTCATTTACCTAGCATCTGTTTAAAGTAAATGTTACTGCATCAACAGTACTTAATCAGCATCCTCACTGAGTGTTTGAGAATGACTATAGGTTAAGATATAAAGTGACCTTAAAGATATTATAATTATAGACAAGTCCAGAAAATATCCTATGTAATCTTTGAATTGATGTAAAAACTATGATGACTATTTGTTGATTCTGTGTTTCATAGTGACAACTATAAACTATTGCTGCCAAGTAAAAATAAAAAATCATTCTGGACATTTAGCCAAAATTTGGCTGCTGCTAAAAATCTCATTTTTTCACAGCTATCTCTCTGAGAGCCCAAAGACAATCTTTCTAATTTAATGAAATAACACCAAAAATCTAGTTATTTATTTGAAAAAAAAGTAAATACATATTTATTGAATATAAATTATTCACAATTCTAGTATTTAATATAGTTCAATTGTCAGAGAAAATAACTGGTATCACTCTTCACATTTACTCTACTTATCTAGCTAACTAGCTAGCTATACTGATATTAATTATTTAATATTCCAAAATCTTTCTCAGCCATGATTTCAATGGTTATAAATGTCATGCTAATTGAATGTCCCTGGAACCGAGATGTGGAACATATAAGGAAGCAATAAAATTGATGCTTGGCACTATTGGAGAACAATACTTTGTTATGTAAGAATCATATAATTCATGCAGTCTAAGAGGAAAGATTTGAAAAGGTAAATGAAGCGTCTTTTTACTTATGCCAATTAAATTCTCCTTGAACTCTGAAGCAGTATCTCTCTCCAGTATTGGCCGTGGCACACCCTGATTTTCTTCACCACATTCTTAAGCAGTCAACATTGTTTCTAGGACTTAGAACAAGCAATATAAAGAAATATTTTGTTATCTTTACTCCTGACTCTATGTGGTGTGTGTGTGTGTGTGTGCGCGCGCGTGCGAGCGCGTGCACGTGTGTGTGGTAGGTGGTTCCTAATTACTTTGGGGCCCATGTCAGCAGATGCTCTTGCCATAGTCTCAGGGAAGTAATGAATGGAAGGGAGTGGACTGGAAATTAAAATATCAGAAATTTAGCATATGCAACTGAAACCATTGCAACTCATGTCATTACGCATGAAGAGTGAGAAGAGAGTCTAGGATTAAGTTTTGAGGGGAAAAACATACTAGATTTGGGTGGGAAATAAGAATCCAAAACAAATTATATATATTAAAAAAAAACCCAGGGAAGCAGAAGGAAAGAGTATCTGGGATCACAAAATATAGAACAGGAGAATTTCAATGAGCTAAACAAAATAAATGCTGCAGAAAGGTCAAATAAGATAAAGTCTTGAAATAATTTTATGATGGTGAAGGTGCTGTTAATTGTCTACCTGATAACATTTGCCCACCTTTTTCTTTGCCAAGGGAATCTCAGTTTGAGGACGTAAAGAAAAATTTGAATCCTGTTCTTCTCCACTGAAGCAATATATGACCATATAACTCAGCTCTGGTCAATGAGATATAAGGGAAAATTGTCTGGGGAGTTTTCACAGAAGAGGTTTTGCATTCTTGAATAAAGGAATAATACGTAGAGTTTAACCCTTTCTGGAGTTGGATACCCAGAACTGTGGCAGCCAGCATTTGGTCTGGAGAAACAAGCCAAGATACTGACAGAGCCCTGCTCTTACACTATTGTTACTTCCCTTATAACAGAAGTTACCTGCCTTCAGACTCCTTGTTAAGTAGGGGTAAAGACTGTGGAGAAGAAGTAGAAAATAAAAAGAAAAAAAATTAAAAGAATAAAGTAAAATAAATAATAATTAGTACAAACTTCAGTGAGTCATGTTTTTTTAACAGATGAAAACATCTTAAATGTAACATGGATTAATAATTAGAATTGAAGAGATCAGTAATCCTGGAGAAGTAAGACTGCAAAACTTTTTGTGGTGGATTGAAAAATGAATTGGAGGATAGAACAGGAGAGAATGAGGTTTAGACCTGTTCAATATACTTTGCTTCAGAAACTTGGACAATAGCTAAATGGACGCATGAGCTTGAAGGAAGATATTATTTTTATTTGTTGGCTTTATACTTTTTTAAATGACATTTTTTTAAATCAGATTTTGTAGTCAAATAGATTTGGATTTAGATCCTGATTCCACAACTTCCAATAAGAAATTGGAAGCCCCTTAAGGGCTTTAAGCAAGCCCCTTAAATTTAAGAAATCCCCTTAAATTCACTAAGCATAAGTTTCGTAATCTTTTAAAAAGAAGTTCTGATAAATTCAATATTTTTCTTCTATTGAATTGACAGAAAAAAACAGAAGCAGAGTCAGTGCTAGTTAACTCATATTTCTAGGGTCTTTCAACCAAATCACCCTGTTCTTGAATTTAATACTACTCTTCCTATGATGATTATTGATTGGTACAGATGACTCGGTTAACTCTTGAAAAAAGTATGCATATCTGTTTCATAATAATAGATAACAGACAACTTTAAAAGGTATAAATAATGAATCATTGGGAGAAAGAAGTCACTAGAAGTTTAAACATTTATAGATAATAAAATGGATCAAAAACGTGATAAATTAAAGCAATAGAGAGCATATTTATTTCTTAACTGTCAATTATTTTAATGACTAATGTATTTTTCATAAGGAATGTTATGGTGATAAAAGATTCTTAAGTGAGCAATTTTCAAAAATCTGGCTGATGTCATTTTGTTTTCTGCATTAGTCACATACAAATCATTACCTGAAAACAAAATAAGAATTCAAATAATTACTAAGGATCGAACAGTGCCATGTTAATTAATGGAAAATATGGTTTTCAAAAACTCAAGCAAGATTACAGAGTGATTTCTAAGCACACATAAACATATGCATTTTTGGTCGTGCAATGTAATTCTGTATATTCCTGCAAATGATTCTGACTTAATTAAGGAAGGGTCAAAAATATATTTATTAAGGATGTACTTTGGCAACATAAAAGACACTTAATATCCTAGGACAGAGTCACAATAATCCTAAGAAAATTTCCATTTTATAGAAGAAAAAAATGAAATTCAGTAGATAATGATAATTAGCCAAGGCTTTAACATCTAATGAGTGGTGACTACAAATCTATTTGCCTCTCTATCTTGCTGCCTCCAATAAAATTTAAATTCATTTTTTAACATGTTAAATTTTATATAATAATATTTTATTCATACTAGAATGCTTCCTTCTGAAAAGAAAACATTTATCATTGTAAAAGAAAATCACTCATATATATATATATATATATATATATATATTAGGTGAGCAAAATAAATGCCTATTTTTGTACAAATCAGAGTATAATTTATAACTTTTAAAGGTAGAAGATAAGTGATGTTAATATGTAGAGTTCAGATATCCGAAGATTCATCATTGAAAGGGATGCCCAATATTTTCATACATTTCATCTACATCCACATTCTATCATCTTTATCTTTTTTCATGAATGTAGTATAATATAATACCTGAAACATTGACAAATATCAATAATATTTCCAGTGTTATTAAAAGATGACAGATTTGTTCTCTTTTTGGAAATAGAGAAAAGTTCATACCAAACTATCTCTTCTGTTGACAACACTTATAAACTCTAAGGTAAATATAAATTAAACAAATGTTTGAAGGCATAAGGAAGTAAACAAAAACAAGTAGAAACTGGAGGGGTTATATCATTTAAAATGAGGAGAGAAAGCTAGGTGGACTCCACATTTAACTGTCATATTACCTCAGAGTACTACTCCCCAACTCACATGGAACACAGGACATAGAGTACAAGAGAAAAGATTCAGTGTCATTGGACTGAGGATTCAGAGGTTGGAATCCGAGCTTGAAAAGCTGCTGGGAATCGAAGGGGAGATTCCAGAAAGGAGGAAGCCACTCAAACCTGAAAATGTGTCAAACTCCATTCAAATAATTGGCTAACTTTTAAACCATACATTTACAAAGTGAGACTCCAAGGATTACAGCAGAAATCAACACATTGATGGCTCAAAGTGACATGCATAAATTTAGTATCTTCCCAGTGCTGGTGAGACAGAGTTTGGATTTCAATTACTGCCAATTTAGAGGGCTTTGATGAACACTTTGGACTTATTACTGAAACTCCAAACAATCCAACTTTAAAAGTTAGAAACACATAACAGAACTAAGAGACATACCTTAGGCCTAGGGGCAAATTCATAAGTATCTACTATGGGACAATGCCTAACACAAAGACCTCACAGCATCAAGGTGATATACTAAAAACTTGACATTCTGCCTGTACAAATCCAACACTTTTCAATCCAAGTAACAGAATCCAAAATTTTGACTACACATCCTATGAATATACACATTTTAAAAGTATATGATTTCCAAAGCATAGGAAATATGACCCATAATAAAAAAAGAAAAATAGTCTAGAAGTAGACCAAATAATGATATATATTAAAATTAACAATAAAATAATACTTTAAAATAATTGTTAAAAATATGTTTCAAATGTTTCAGATGAAGCTGAATATAATGGGTAAAGATTTGGGGAATTTCATGAGAGATATGGAAACTCTGTAAAAGAACTGAATGGAAACAAAACTGAAATAAATAAATAAATAAATAAATAAATAAATAAAGAAATAAATATTCTGAAAAATTTATTAGCTACTTTGTAGCAATAAAAATGTTCCTTGAATTTGAAAATAGATAATAATAGCCAACCTGAAGACACATAAATCAATAAAATCCCACAGAGAGAGAGGGAAAATAAAGATTTCTACAAAAATAAGCAGAACCTCTATGTGGAATTATATTAAGCCTAAATGTAGTTATGGTCTGCCCTCCATATTCATGGGTAATACAGATTTTGGTACCAGCAAGTGGGTGCTGTT
The DNA here is from genome assembly GCF_009873245.2 of Balaenoptera musculus. Lineage (NCBI taxonomy): Eukaryota > Metazoa > Chordata > Mammalia > Artiodactyla > Balaenopteridae > Balaenoptera > Balaenoptera musculus. Next base: position 54,492,110 of record NC_045802.1, read on the forward strand.
GCAACAAATAACTAGACATGTGGATATGGCTTTGGAATTGGATAACAGGTAGAGACTGGAAGAGTTTTGAGGTGCTTGATAGAAAAAGCCTAGATTGCCTTGAAGAACTGTTGGCAGAAAAATGGATGTTAAAAGAGATTCTGGTGAAGACTAAGAAAGAAAAGAAGAACACTGTAGAGAAAGCTTTTAGAGCATGCATGTGTCATCGTGAACAGAATGTTGCTATAAGTATGACTGTTAAACAAGCTTTTGGTGAGGTCTCAGAGGGAAATGAAAACATGTTAAGGAAACTGGAGGAAAGGTAATTCTTGTTATAAAGTGGCAGAGAACTTGGCTGAATTGGCTAATTACACACAAACACACACACACACACACACACACACACCCCTACATGTTATATTACAACCCTGCTTACTAAAGGATACATTTATGGTCAAGGAAATGCAACAATGGGCTTGAATCAATGCAATTCATTTATCAGTCTTACTACAACAACCATGAACTATAAGAAGGGAGTTTGAAACATGACAAAGAAGTCTCATGAAGCTCATGTGAAGCTCCATCAAAGAAAGACCACACCTTATGAATTTGAGGTTCTGTCCTACAGGATGAGATATATATCTTAAATTAAGGGATAATATAAGATGCTATCTTTTCCATAGTCAAGAAAATGTCAATGATAGTACTAAAATTGAATTTTAGAGGAACACTTAAGGCCAAAGTCTTGGCCACTCTATCAGATGACTTACCAGCTGCTAAATTACTGTCTGAGGGAAAGCAGAACATCAAACAAGTGGAAAAAGAAAAGAAGCTATAAAAACCAATATTGCCTAATTTGGCTATATGTTCAGATGCAGAAATGAGAAGTGAATTATCTATCTAGTTATTTATATTTTTCTTTAATTTCCCCTTCATTTTCCATTACCATGTCGTGCAATGCATGTTGTATTGTAGGTCTTCACTTCATAAATTATCTACAGTATATCTTATGTCTGAATGGGATTTTGACCGAATTAAGTGAGTAATAATTATCACTCAGGGTTGAAATGCTGAGTGCAATTTCATTACTTTGGAGAGTTCTATTTTTAATTAGATGATACTATTCTGAAGTTTAAATGTGGAAAATGTTTTTGTGTGGATGTTGTTAGTAAAACACTTGGATTGTGGTCGACTTGGTGGACAGTTTTTATAGTATCTGTTCCATTCTCTTACTAATGTTTCTCCCTGTAATTTAAAGCCTGGACAGGTTAAAAACTACATTTTGAAGACTACTTTGTAGTTAGGATCCTGGTGTGTTTGAAACTCAGACAATCAGATGCATTCATAAGATTTGGAAAGCAAACATGAGGCGTGCTTTTGTTTCAACTCCCCTGCAGTGTTCATATTTTGGGAGTTTCAGAATCAGCATTAGTGGATGTCTCAATGTTTAGACATCTGTTTCATGAGTGTTGAGAGGCAAGGTTTGGTCCAACCGATGTGCTGATATCAGATCATAGCTAGTTCTGCACTAACAGATTCTTTTTTTGGTGATTTTCATATTGTCAGGAACTCAGCTGAGCTTGGAGAGAGTGAGCTCAGCTATCATCAGGTGTCAGAGTAGCTGATTAAAGCCACAAGCCAGAAATGAAAGAGTTAAGCCTCTAATCACTTACTGAGATGATATAAGCAAGAGTCTAAAACCGGAGAAAGTGCTGACTCCCTCTGTTCCATTTTCCCCCATGGAATGGCACACAGATCGAGGATCAGATGAATCGGCACAGACATATGGGTCCTCTGTCTGTTGAGGGACCCCAGAACAAAAGACTGACAGTTTTATGGACCTAGGGTTGGGGTGATACAAGGAGGGAGGGCTAGGAGCATAAAAGTACTGGGTAGTGAGTCAGAGTGGGATAAACTGACTTCAAGCTTTCTCCCTTTTGTCTGACATAAGGAGGTCTCTACAGAGGTGTCTGAAGATGACCTTGGCTCCTGGTCTCATCTACAGAGACCTAGGAACAAAGCTGTCTAGGCTAGGAATGTAAATAGGAGAAAGAGCATGACTGAGCCCAGGGGCCCTGAGTCCTTGACTACAACTCTCCAGAGACTGCAATGCACTGGCTGTACACCAAGCCTGGTGTGGGTGGCAGCTTTCCATGAGGACTGTCAGGTGAAGCCTTTGTCATTGCCTATTGGTCAGGTCTGGATCATCACACACAGGTTTTTAACTAGGAACTGTCTATTTTACATATCTTAGCTTCTTACTTAGTACAGTACTTGGTGTGGATGTCATCTAGAGGCTTTCTAATTGGAGGAAAAAGAGCAGCATCTTTGAGAAAATTCTGTGACATGGTTCTGGGAATCACTCCTGAAAGCACAACTTTAAATAGGTTTGTTCAGCCACCCCGAAGACTATATCAACTATTTCTATTATACGCTATTATTTTTCTACTTGTAAGAATTAATATATTTTCTACAAAAGGCCTCAATTTTCTCTTCCCAAATATTATCATAAAAACCTGGTGCCTTAGCATCCCACAGAAAAGAATTAAGGCTCTTATGCTTGATAGTAAGTTCTGGTTGAGAAGGAAGTTAAGTGTTTTTCTCTGAATAGGCTGTTTTGCTTATTAGAACCGTTCACGATAAGACTGCATTTAAGAGTGACATTTGAGGGTGTCTGACTATCAAATAAAGGACTCACTCTACTCTCTCAGAGCAAGATCCAGAGTGAGAGAGGAAGCAGCATGTAAACTTGATAGTAAAAATGGGAATAACTGTCTACTACGATTGTGACTTTTAAAATTTATTTAGTGTTTTAATAAGTTAAATTATACAGTTAGCATTGTGATAAGTATACTACAGGGTGATATTAGTCTCAACACACTGGCTTACTTCATAAAAAGCCAGGATCCCCTCCGGCTTGAATTTTTTAGTGAAGTATCCTCTCCAGTGAAGGAACAGTTCACCTCTATCCAAATACCTACAGAAATGACTCTTCCTGAGTCAACTTATCTCCTCTACATTCATGCACTTCTCATTCCAAAGCCAAATCTATGTTATAAAAAAGCTGTTTATAAACTAGCTGTCTTTAGTTTCTTAAACTTTTAGTCCTATATAAAGTTGGAAAACATATTTTCACCCACTTCAAAAGTAGTTTTCCATATAACAGGGTTGAGCTTATGAGGTGGCATAATAGGTTTTTTAACTGGTATGATTTCAAGACACTGTGGAAAGGCCCTTCTGATTCCAAAATACCTCTTTCTTCTTTCACACATTTCTTGGAACTTATATAACATATTGATTTATGTGGGTGAGTTTTAGAGCATGAATGGTTTTCAAGAACTATCTAAATAAAGTCAAACACTCGTGTACTACTAGACTCTAACACACTTTTTCAACTGGTATTTGGAGCTAGGCCATATCAGGCTCATCCAGATGAAGGAAAGCATTATGAAATGTGAAGCTGGTGTTAGCTGAGACATGGAGTTGAGAATTTTACCAGATTAGACTCAGGAAAATCCTGACATACCAAGGCTCTCATAAGCAACTCAGATTAAAAATTTTCCAGCTAAAAACATACTTAAACTTCTCAAGAGAAACTGTAAATTATACAATAATTCTGTCCTCACAATCCAAGACAAATTAAATTTGAATAAAATATGAAGCTATTTATCTCAGTGATAAGGAATGACTAAAGCACCAAGACCAATTCAAAATGCAAAGGGATAAAATTATGCTTGCTTCTAAACTAAAGACTCTGTTGTCAGATTCTGGTCATACTAGTAAGAGCATTTTAAGAAAGCATTATTTATCAAAATACATGACTTACTGTCAACGTGGATTTGGCTTTTAAAGTTATACAGACCCCCCCCAAATGACCTTGTGATGTGACCATAAAGTACAGGGGAAATATTTTTAAATGAGTAAAACAAGGTCATGGAGGACACTACACATATCAGAACTTCATAGAGGATATATCTGAGGACATATTACTTGGCTGCCCAAGCAGCTCATGTCACTCTTTACTATTCCTAAAGTAAAGTGAGATGTAGATTTTTCTGATCTACCCATCTTCAAATGGTAATTATTATTGCAGTTATTCCTCTTTCTAACTGTTATTATACATTTTATGTGTTCAGAATACATTACTTATTCACATAAAGTGATGTATCTGGAACTGGAAGAAGAGGTTAATATTCTCCAGTAGGAATGTTGGGTTCTTTTCTCTTGGGAGGGGATGAATAGGTTTTATTTATGTGAGAATGATGGTATGAATAGATGTATGAGATGGAGTAGAGTTATGGATATTGATTCATCAATGAACGAACCACTTATCCTTAACACAAGCCATTCCCCTTTTGCAGAAGTTATGGTGTTTGGGTAGAATTAACCTCAGGGGCTGGAAGTGATCATGTGAATATAATAATTTTTTAAATGTTTTAATTTTTATTTTATTAAAGAGTATAATAATGTGGCCATAAATATAAAGTGTGATACTTTCAATTACAAATAATAGAAAACCCACACCCAACTGGGTTTATCGAGCAAGGACATAGTGGACAATATATTTGAAAAAAAAAATCACATAAAGTGCAATAGGTTGCAGCCTTTGAGCATGTCTGGTCAAGGCTTAGAGGCCATTAGAGCTATGGTTCTATCTCTCAGTGATTCTTCCATTTGCCATCCTCCAAAGTCTCAGCCTGCTTTATTCTACAGGAACATTGCTACACCCTCTGCCATTCTTGGTGATGAAGCCATTGTAAGAGACTGCAGAGACGGCCACTGCTTGTCCAGTTATTCATCTCTGTTGTGAACTAAATGATAAAAAAAATGTTCCCAGGTTTGGGGTTTTCTAAGGGAAAACAGAAGATAAGCACATTTAAAGGTTTTTAAATTTGGTAAATATTTCCAATCTTTTCATAATTTTACATCCATAATTCCTGATTTACCTCTGACTTGGTTAGTGAACACAACACTAGTATCCTCTTTTATTTTTCTCTTTCAGATAAGATACCGATTTCCGAGTTTAATTTTGTTTTGTTTTGTATTCTTATTACTTACTCAAAAGTGCACATATAAATCCCATTTTTCATGTGTTGTACATTTCCAAATTAATAGGGTGTCAGGGAAAAATAGGGTAGAGCAGTAAGTCTCCAACTATTTCAAGGAGCATTCCATGTTTTTAATAATCTCCGTACTACATGGCAATCATTTAACAAATGTACGCATCATTAATCAATCAGTTATAAAATATTCGTTGAACATTTAGTATGTTCCAAACTCTATAGACTTTGCACTAAGCCTATAGTGTGCAATGTGACAGAGCAGGTATCTACTCATACAGGACATGGAAGCCCTTCCTTTAGATGTGTTTTATAATATGATTTCATTCACCAAAAGAAATCAAGTGTCTCTTTATCAAACACAGGCATTCTACCATTCTCTCAAGAAAGTGACTTGCTGGATATTTACTACAATCATTACTTTACTTGTGAAGATTAGGCAAATAAATGTAATTTGAGTATTTGGAGAGAAAAACTGAAGTATCTCCAGAAGTAATTTCTCCTACTCCCAGCGAGCGAAAAGAAAGTTGAAATCAATCAGAAGGTATTATCACTGATCTGTGTTCTAATGTTCTTTTGTTACCATGTTTATCTCTATTCATGCTAGTAAATAAAAATAAGCATATTAGACAACTAGTTACAAAATACAGTCACCTAAAGAGAATGAAACAACAAATACTGTGTTTTTAGCACATATATATTATACAGCTTTAGACATTACATTTTAAGCATGTCCTTGGTAAATTAAAGTATTCCCAGAAAAATTGGTACTAGGATTTATAGATGATTGTATTTATGATTACATGAATGTTTCTGTTAATTTAATTTTGAACTATTCAAGTTTTCTCTATGAGATTTGTTGAATAAAGTACACAGATAATTGCCTATTGAAAGTTGTATTAATTCGTAAATCACAAATATCTAGATTCTACCTAAGAATCACAAAGATTATCTATGTAATACACACACACGTGTGTGTGCATGTGTGTGGAGAGAAAGAGAGAGATACAGAGAGGGAGAGGGAGAAGGAAGGAAAGGAGGAGAAGGAGAAGACCAAGAATGTGAAATCTGTAATCTCAGGTTTCAGGGGTTTTTTTTAAATTCTTTATTCAGCATATACTAGATGTCTTTACTATATTCTAGGCATTATCTGGTATTGTAAATTGTCCCTGTCACATACCTAGGAAGAAACAAACAAAATAAATGAATAATTTGGGGAGAGTTATATAAATTAAAGGAAAACGTTCAGGGTATAGGAAAACCACAGGGAAAGTTGAGTACCACTGAACTAGATAGAGTGGAGGACCCTAGGCAAACAGGAGCAAACTAAGAGATTATGAAATACTGGAAACAAAGCTGATTTTCAGAAGCTGTGACCTTTGGTTGATGGATGAGACCAGCTGATGGTGCCCTCATAGGGACTTGACCAAAGGAATAAATTACTGGCCAAAACCCTCTCTCCCGCTTCTTCACTGCTGTCTGAATTCCAGCCATCTAGAATCCCCAAGGCAAAGGACACATTGATATATTCCATTCATGTTAGGCTACCAGGGCACAGAGCATGGTAGTGAAGGATGAAGAATGTCTCTGAAAAGGTAAACCCATGATATTCAATCCAAGGAAGAAACTGACAAAAAGCAGACAAAGGTAAAAAAAAAAAAAAATTCTTTTGTAAACCTGGTGGAAGTAAGAGCTAGGTTTTTCACTGTTCACAGTTATAGCCACCAAACTTCCTGTACAGTAAATTTTAGAAACATAATGCATATTTTTAATGAATGTATGCAAGAATAAGGGAGCAGTGGCAGCTATTCTTAAATTATTTAAAACCAGAATATTGAGTACTCTTGTTCTACTTTGCTCAAGAGAATTAAAATTATGACTAAAGAGTTATGCATAGAGGGAGGCTGAACAAAAGAAATACATTTTTAAAAAACAGAAATTGTCTGCTAAATAATGAAATGCCTTATTAGTGCTGAGCTTTTTGCCAATGAACTCACTCAAATAGACATATGATCTTTCAGAAAAGCTAGACTAGGATGAATACAGGAACTGAATAGGCTCTTGAACTGGCTGAACACTAACATCTGTACCACTTCTAAGATCCTTCCACTATGGGGCGCCCAGGAGACATTTATTTCAGTCTTAGTATCAGGAGATCTGTGCTTCGCTTGAGGAATTGTTTGTTGTTAGCCCATAGGGACAGTCTAACTCTTTACATGGATCTTGCCTTTGGCAGTCAGGAATTTTACAATCAAATTTGTGGTCCATTTTAGCAAATGTAGAATGTTTTATGACTGTTGTGTTTGCATATTAACAGTACCTCTGGCTTTTCTTATTTTACTTTCATGCGTTGTTTATCTAATCTATTTTTTAAATCTTACTGATTATTTTCTAACTTAATGTCTTTTGGGAAAAAATCAGGATATAAACAAAATCTATAATTTTGTTGTTTAAAAGTTCTATATAAAGCAAAGAGAAAAATTAGGTAGCTGACAATTTATTTATCTTCAAAAACACATGTAACAGGGACATTTTTGCATTGTAAATTTTACCCTATCCCTTCCTTCATCATTTGGCAGGTAGATTTCTAGGTTGCATGGGATGGACTGATAGATGTACATCCTATAAAAGCACTCCTAAAAGAGAAGAATTTAGCTAACTTCTCTAAGAGTTTGAGATTATCTCAAATATCTCTGATATCTGAAGGAGGTTCTGAAATGGAGGACGAGGTTCAATGCTGGGGTTTCTACCATGGTAGTGTAAGGGTTGTGTTCACATCACGTGGATGCAATGGAAACTCTCTCCAGAATCAGCAAGTAACTCTAGTACTAGGAACATTCATTGAAGTTAAAGACTGGGTATGAGTGTAATATATATATATATATATATATATATATATATATATATATATATGTAAAAGATATATATGCAAAATAATTTGGTGATCAAATAAAAATTATATGTGCTGAGAACATTTAAGTATAAGATGAATCTTCCCCTGCTTTCCCCTCACCCCCCTACCCCCAAACACAGAAACAGACACAAAAGAACCATTACCATAAGTAGGGAAAAAGAGCTACTACCACTTTTCGAAGGGAACCATATTTGGCTGCAACTGCCAGTTTCCAGTTATCTCTATTTGATACTTATAACTGGAATGGCCCTTTGAAAGTAATCATAATTCAAAGAGATGCATGTATGTGTGTATCTGAGTTCCTAGTTGAAATAATAGGACATACTAGGAATATTTATACTGATCAAGATGGCTTTCAAGGAAGGAAAAAAATTATCATTTGTATTGGCATTATTTAATCCTCACAAAAATCAAGTGAAATAAAAACAAGAAAACACCTTTATCTCACCCCAAAACAGGCTCACTGGGTTTAGTGACCTAAGGATGTTACATACGGGTGTTAATTCAATCAGAGTTGGGATTTCAAACCCAGGGTTTTGTCACAATAAAATTTTCACACTAAAAAATTATTAGTACTTCCAAGAAGACATTTTATGTCATTATAGAATGCTATGAGACATTTAATTTTATATAGAATAGAATAGAATATTTAATAGAATAGAATAGAACATTTAAAAGAATAATGTCAAATAAGAGAGGCATACTCTCTCTTTTATGGACGAATGATAAATTTTTATGAATTAAGAAACGTAAAACTAAAAAAAATTCTCTGAAATATCAGTGGCTAAAATAAAGAGCTACTTAGTTGACATAGTTTATTTTTATGACTTATAGTTCCAGTGAAAGTGACTGCTGAAAATTTTGGAAACATCTACATTTTAATCACATTTGGTTAGTCAAATTCTTGTCTTTAATTGACAATATTTCTGAAAAAAACACTTGGGAATTCTATTTTGGAAAATGCAAATTGTTTTTCCCATTCCTACATTATTTCATTAATTTATAGTGTGACCATCTTTGAAAATAATTTAGCTTATTACTTTTCAGTTGAAACATTTGCTGGTACACTCTCTTTCTTTACACAGAGAAATGAAGATGTGCATATACTCAGCCATCACAGTATCTGAATGTATATTCAAAATGGGAGAACATTCATAAACCTTGAAACTTATGCATTATAAATATGAAAACTCTAAAATCACAGTCCATAAAACATAACTGAATTTTGAGAACATTAAAATGATTTGGCCAAAATTATACATTTGGCAACAAATATCTGGACAATTGTAGTCAACAATTCTTTACTATATGGCTGTCCACAATGCTCCTCCCATAAGGTCTTTCCATAATGGTTTACTTTTATAGAAGCCATTTTAGAATAAAATAAAAATAATTCTCAAATGTCTTATTGTAAATGCTTAGTCACACTTTTTTTTTTAACTCCCACAATATATGAAATAGATAAAAGTAGGAGTGTTGTGGTTGATACAGGAATGAGGGAACCAGAACATCCACAACTTGTCAATTCTGCCAGTCACCAAGAAACACAATTTGAAAACCAATCATCTAGAACAATTTTAGTGGTAAATAAATGTGTGGAATTCAGCTGAATAGGGATAACTTGTTATAACTGCATTGAACTGGTAATATATTAAATCTGGGTTTACTACAATCTAATGTAAATAAACCACCAGCCTACTCCCCTCTTCCCTCAAACAACAAACTGTTGAAAGAATAAGGCCAAAAAGTTAAACACACATACACATGCGCACACACACACACACACAGACATCCACTTGGATATATTACTGGAGAAAAACTCATTAAAATGTCTTCCATTGCTAAATGTATATTGGAAACACTACCTAATTTCAGATTTATCATTTCTGGATGTGGATATTTTCACAACTATAAGATAGGTCAGCTTAGGAAGCGATGGGAAGGGAACGTAGGGGCTGGTTTGTCAGGCTGAGCACACACTCTAATTCTGAACTACTATCAGTCAAGAAACTTTTTAGTGAGACAGCTTTAATTTCTTAGCATGTAACATAAGCCACACACTCTTTGTGGAGACTGTCTCAAATTGCATGTGAATGAATTTTAAGATTTGTACGCATTAGAGTCCTTCAAAATGAGGTAACCAAAATATTTTATTGAAGAAGTTTTTAAGAGATAAACCAAAACAATTTTCCAAAGCTAGTCTACAGGAATTTGCGAAAGTACCTCCTAAAAATGTTGGAAGTATTCTATTTTTTACATTTATTTTTCTTTTTACTTTAAATATTAGAAATTGATATGTAAAACTAATTGCATTTTAATGTTGATTATGTTTCAAATTAATAATGTACCATTAAATAAACTATTCTTTATCTAAAAGTTTCTCTCTATTGGTATCAATTCTCAGGCAGCTCACTCACTGATTAAGTCTCATCCAATGATTCTCGCCTTGTATAAATGGTCCTAGCATTGCTGTCCCTGAGGTAATTCACTTGAAGTCTCCAGCAATGAAAGAAGGAACAAATTGGGTTCAGCTACTTCATTTTCCATTGATGGAAAGAGAACTTTTTATAAAAGATTTTAACCATATGGCTTAAAGCAAAAATGGACTCCTGCCTTGTCTTCATATAACTTAAAAAACTCTAAATATACAATTCCCTCCCTAAAAAATTCTATTTAAATAACATTCACTACTAAGTACATTTCATTTCCTAAGCACAAATTGATTACTATTACAATATCTTTTCATTCCAGTTAAATGTTTAAAAATTAGACGAAGAACCATGCATTATCAATCAAGGCATCTTCCAAGTTGCTGTTTCAGTCTGCGCTTCCTGTTCTTAGTTTCTCAAATGCAGGAATAAAGTGCAACAGTGCATTTAATTGGAATTTAGATATCCTAACAATCTGTTTCCCATCAGAGTGGTCTGAATTCCTGACAAATGGTCTGTTGTATTAAAGTAGTCATCAATAAAGGAAGCGCTAGTTTAAGAAAAAGACTGAGAACAAAGAATTGCAAATTACTAAGTGACCTATTCACATTTGAGATTTCCATGCCTTTCAAATGTTTAAAACCACTAGCCTTATAAAAGGCATTATGTATATACATGATTCATTTTACTGTACACCTGAAACTAACACATTAGAAATCAACTATACTCCAATAAAATTTTTTAAAAAGGTATTATGCACCAATGAGAGACCAGTTAAGCAAGGTTATGGTAGGAATTGCTTGAATTTCTCATTAAAGTGAAAGTCAAATACTTATGTTCATTATAGCCAAAGAGGAGAAAAGTGCAAAGCTTTTAAAATAATGTCCAATATAAATGTTAGAGACTAATTTATTAAACTGCTTGAGAGCAGAATCTTAATTTTTTCAATTTATTAAAAGTAAATCATGGTACTTCCCTGGTGGTCCAGTGGTTAAGACTCCATGCTTCCACCGCAGGGGGCATGGGTTCTATCCCTGGTCGGAGAACTAAGATCCCGCATGCCACGTGGTGTGACAGAAAAAAATAAAAAATAAAATAAAATAAAAGTAAAGTAAATCATTAAAATTCTACTAGGATCTTGTAGTGAAAACAGAAGCATGTTTCTTTTAGTCATGTGACACACACACAAACACAGAATTACTTCTATATTCAGAATTATATAAGACAAGATGGACTGATATGTTTGGGAACTGGCATGAAAAACGTTGGGAGAATGGATCCAGTATGACGTAGCAAGGATGAGGCATATAATGGAATATTGTTCAGGCTAACTCCATAAATGTGGTCTAGAAAATAAGAACAGTCTATAAAGTTGCAATTTAGTCCATCATTAGCACTAGTCTAGAATCAGCAACCCCCAAAATGTGGTTATAATCGTATGACTATTTTATAACAAGAAGGAATTCAGACAGATTCCTAATCTGTTGTTAATTTTCTAAATTTTAAGCAGCTTTCAATTAGGAGATCTCTTCATGGATAATAGTATTTCCGGTTAGTGAACTGGGATAAAATAAAGTTCTGGCTCCAAGCCACCCTCCACCATATTTTTTTAAGTTCCCTTACACGGTTCCACTCTTAAGGCAAGGGAAGAATTTACATGAGTAAGAACAGAGAAGGATGTTTATATACTAGGCTTATATGACAATATGGCTGGGTAAAGAAGAACTTCAACCCTAGATCACATGAGCATACACAGATTCTCTCTGAGTTTGTTATGTTCAAGGTTTAATTGGGAGCAAAAGATTCTCAGAAAGAATGCAATGAATGTGTATTTATCGCATCAACAGATTAAAGAAGATACATTATAATTCTCTTAAAATAGAGAAAAATATTTAATTTAAAATATTCCAGATTAATTAAAGAAAATAAAACATTGTAAAACTAACAAGAGACTTTCATTTGATAAAGTCTTAATATGGAAAGTATTATAACAGACTTATTATCTTTAAAGTCAAGTGATATAAATACTGTTATCATGAGTTCTATTTAATATTGAATATTTGGCAGAAGGGTTAAGCCAAAGTAAAACAACCACAAGTACACTACTATTATACTGTTAGTTACTTTAAAAGTATAAACAGCAAATACATTATAGAAGAAAAAAACATATGTAATCATAATCATAACAACAGCTATAAAGTTTCCAGGGATAGCTTTACAAGACTTGTAGTAGAACATAACAGAGAAAAGCAAGAATATATTACTGAAGGACACAATGAGACATATAAGAAGTTCATGGAATGATGCACTGAATATTGTACAGAAGACAATTCTCTGTTTCAGTTAAGACTGGATTTGATGGCATAAGATATATATATATATATCTTGAAAATATATATATATATTCACAGTAACATAGCAAAATCAAGGTTTATTTTACTCATTCAACTTTTTGGACAGAGCCTGTATAGACTGGTGAAGCTGCTCCATGCAGATATCAATTCCCAGGTTCCTTCTGTCCTTCTTTTGCCTTAATCTTAGCATAAGCATATTTTGATGATAAACGGAATCCAGTTAAAAACAGGTTGTTAGGCTGTAAATGTAAGCTAGAAATCTCAATAACTCCAAATTTTTCCATAAACAACTTTAAGAACAGTTTTGCCATTAACTGAGATGGACAGGATGCCGGATAGTGGTAGGGCAGGTCAGGAGTTCATTTTGGCACATCCCTTAGGAAAAACTCAAGTAAGGGTACAAGTCTCGAAACGTCTATACTAGAGGTGAAGTTTAGAGGTCATGATTATATAGACATCATTTAAAGCCATGGTACAGAAACTCGTCTCCAAGAGAATAAATGCAGACAGAAGGGAGGATCAAGGACTGAGTCCTGAGAACATCTAACAACATAAGTTTACGCAGAAGAGGAGAAAACAATACAAGTGTTTTAAAAGGAGTACCCACTAAATAGGAGGAAAGCTAAGAGAATAAAGTGACATGGAAAAGAAATGAAAAGAATGAATCGAGGGCCTGTGTCTAATGTTCATGAGAGATGAAGAAAAAGTGAAGATCGAGAATTGACCATTGGTTTTAGTAACATTGATTCATTGGTATTTTGATAAGTTGTACAGTTTTTGTAATGTGGTAATGAAGTAGACTGATGTTGAGTTAGGCAGAAATAGGGAAAGAATTGGTACTAGTGAGATTACATAATTATTTTATGTTTTGAAATGTATTTTATGTTTTGAAATGTGTGTGTATATATATATATACGGCTGTATATAAATACAGTCTTCAGTAAAAACTAAACTCATGATGTTGCAGAGGAAAAGAATGTTGTTTGATTGATGTCCTTATGTAGATGAAAAGGGTTAGGGTACCTATGGAGAGATTTAATTTTGATAGGATCATAAATAATTTGAAGGTTAACAGCTGGGAACAACATGTGAATAGATGTAGTGGTGTGAATCTTTGGATAGTTCCACTCTGGTTGCTGATGTTTATTCCAACTTCAACTTCCCTCCTGCCTTCCCAAAAAGGAAAAAATAAAAATGAAGTAATGATGAGGAAGTAGTAGCACCTGTATCAGGAGAGTGAAATAATTCCAGATATTTTCAGTGGAATTTCATTTACTAATAATCGCTGGTCATAATTTATTTGACAGTGACAAATGTTTTGCTTTTTCCTTTAAGCTGAATATATTATTGCACTGAACAAAATTATGGGGTTTTTGGTCAGGAATAAGAGAAGAATGGAATTTGTAAAGGTAAGTATCAGTGTCTTTTATACTCAATGTGTATTTCAACATAATCTTTCATAGAACTTGACAAGCTGAAATTAAACTCATATTGACAAGAAAATTGCCCCAGAACAAAACAAAGCATAACAAAACAAACACAAAACAAAACTGAGAAAAGTTTGATAAAAAGAAGACAACAGAAAGGAGTTTTTAATGTCTGGATAGTAATGCACTATCAAGCAATTAAATGAGAAATGGTTCAGAAATAGACACTTTCATTAATGTGACAGAATAGAGTACAGGAAGAAGTTAAACTTATGATGTGACCACGACAGCTGTAACATTCTCCTCAACTTGACTAAACTTAAGACAGGTTTCTTCTTGACTCTAAGTGCTTGACCTCCCTTTTCTCAGAGCATTTACATTAGAAAACTTACAATTGTAAATCCTTTCTCTGCTTCTTTAAGGCGTAAATCTTCTCCCAGCCTTTTGAAAATTTTATAACCCAGGAATGCTTTTCTCAAGGAACTGGGAGCTTTCCCTTTGAAAGGTAGTCATCAAGAAAGAGCCATATCTCCCAATTTCTGAGGGAGGATAGGAGCCTAACTTCAGTTAGCAGCAATTAGCAAAACTTTGGCCTAATTACACTGACCAATGTCCTCCTAATGTCCTCCAGTTCTTTTCCACTAGCTCACTGAAGTGCTTAAATCTCTTTCATTTCAGTAGAGTTGGGTTCAGTTTCTTTCTCTATTGCAATGGCCTTGATCCCTATCCTAGTTGACTTGATGACGTCTCCCTTGCCTGTTAAACTTGTACAGTACAATTCTTCTTTGACAAATGAAGTTGTATGTGATGTAAGTGGTATTACCAAGCTACAAGGAAATGATCTTTATTCATAAAATTGTATGAGAAGATTGGCTATCCAATTGGGGAAAACGATTTTATTTCACACTTTTTGCAAAATAAAATCAAAGTAAGTTAAAAACATAAAAGTTTAAAGAATATAAATAAGGTTATTATAAAAAATATAGGATAATGCAATATTTTATTCATGAAAATACTTTTTTCATGCTTAATTTATTCTGGGGCCTAGTAGAAGTACTAGGCACTGATAAAAGACACAAACATTAAACCTGATCTTATCAAAACATAAAAAAGGTATTGATCAATCTGACCAAAGGAAACTAACAAATCAAATAATCAATACTTCTATACTTCAAAAGATATTATACAAAGATAATAAATATAACTAAAAACCTAGAAGAAAATATGTCCAACAAATGTATAAAAATTATATACAGAACACATCAAATATTTTTACAAAACAAAAAGTGAAAGAAAAACATTCCCAAAGGAAGTTGAGCAAAACATATGAACGAATGGTTTGTGGAAAGGCATCTTAGTTCTGTTGACTGAAAAAAATGCACAACGTGAGAGTTGTGAGCTAGCAAGTTTAATTTGGGGCAAAATGAGGACTATAGCCCAGGAGGCAGCATTTCAGATAGCTCTGAGAAAATGCTCCAAAGAGGTAAGGGGGAAGGTCAGTATATACGAGATTTTGGTCAAGGGGGCAGGGTACATGCAATCAAGCACACATTTTTTGCAGAAGGTTGCTGCTAGTCTCGTGAAGGTTACTGCTAGTCACGAGGAGCAGACGTCACCATGAATGATTTTAGTGCTTTTCTAGATATGAGGAGACGTAAGAATTGGGCTCATAAAATCTTCTCCTGAACATATGTAACTATCTGAAGGCCTGTTCTGACAATTTTTCCCAGAGCACAGAGTGCCTCATTCCTGATCTCCACCCTAACCTCCATTCAGGGTGTGTTGAAGGTCAGTCATTGCAGCAGATTGTGATTTTAAACCTTATAGAGGCAGATGGCAAGTGCCAATTTTTAGCTGGCAGTTCCAAAATATATTTTTTAAAAGCCCATGCCTTTTAATAGAAAAAACAAAAACATCAAAAAAAAAAAAGTCAAAAAAAAATTATATCCTTCAAACAATCACAATTAGCATTACATTGAAAAGTTTAAAAACATTTTTCAATGACTATAATATCTAATGTGAACAAAAATTATCACAGCAACATTATGAGTACAATTTAGCCTCAGAGGTAAAAACACCATGATACAGCAATGATACTTCTTAGTATATAACTCAAATGAGTGAAGCAAGCTAAGCATTCATGCTGCAAGAAAACATTGCAGCACTGTTTGTGATCAGGAAAAAAAAAAAAATTGGTGGACTGAAAAACTAAACTGCATAATGGAATACAACATAGCAATGAAAAGATATACCAGAATATATGGGTTAGAAAGAAGAGATTCAGAACAGTGTTGCAAGACATCAAATAGGACAAATTAAATTCCAGACACATATTTAGAGTACAGTGTACAAAACACCAATATATATTTTTATGGAGCCTATGAAAGTTGAGAAATAGGTAGAGAGAAACAGGTTGAAATCAATGCATAAAACTGATCATTTGAGCTTGGGAACCTGTTTAAGGAGGACTTTAGTCTTATTTTCAGTGTTTAAATTTGTACAAGGAGAATATAGTCTGGCATTGTTTGGGAAGTAAGATAACTGAATAAAATAAAATAAAATTTAAAATGTGCCAGGAATAATAATAATGTTTCAAAACATGATATCATGGTAAAATTGCTGATTTCAAAGTAGAGTACTAGAACATGTTTGAACGTTCTCAGAAAAATATGTTTTAAAAATTCATATTCATATAAAATATTGATTAAAGAACTAATCTAAAAGGTACTGAGTATAGGAACATTTACCTTCATGCTTTTGAGGTATTTTGGTGTATGGCTGTTTAACAGTTTGGCTTTGAAATTTCTGATATTAATTCCTGACTTCACTCTGCCATGCTATCAGTGTGATCTAGAGAAAGGTATTAACTATCTCCATGAGAAAACC
Organism: Balaenoptera musculus; assembly: GCF_009873245.2. Classification (NCBI taxonomy): domain Eukaryota; kingdom Metazoa; phylum Chordata; class Mammalia; order Artiodactyla; family Balaenopteridae; genus Balaenoptera; species Balaenoptera musculus. The sequence continues at coordinate 54,509,159 of NC_045802.1, forward strand.
AGGGAAATAAATCACTTCCACTTAGTATGGTTGTCATGCTGTTTAAATGCTTTCAACTATGTGAAAAGCTTAGTAAAATGCCTGAGACACAGTAGAAATTCTATACAGGTTAGCTATTATTATTATTCCCTAAAAAAAAAAGAAAAAGTTACATAGAAGAACAAAGTAGTTATGCCCTGAAGGTACACACAAAAGCAAATTCATTTGAATATAATAATGGTTATTATTTTAAAGTTTTACCTGAAAGAAAACTAGCTAAACTTGAGAATAGTAAAACTCTTTCTTATGGCAATTAAAAAACAAAACAAAACATGGTCATTTTAATGCAGCCATAATTAATTCACTAGAAAATGTCATAATATTGTTTCAAAGAATCATGAAAACTTGACTTTAAAAAAGTAAATTTGATCATGATATTTTGATAGTCTCCATTATCCAAGATTTGGAATTCTGACTTAAATAAATTTCTATTCATCCATAAGACTGAGAATAATATAAAACAAATATTCTTATAGGAAATATATGACCTAAACTTAGAGGTAATTTCTAAACTATTCCTCAAAATGATTATAATTACAAACATATTTTAATTAAAATTAGTATGTAGAAAATTCAATAAAGAAAAAATGCTGAATATTAGTTTTGCATTTTAAAAATCTTCCCCTCACTGCCCAAAATAGTAAAATAAGACCACAATGTTTAACACAGCAGGTTGTAAAGGATCTACTTTTTTAAAAAGCAGAGAGATATTTTCCCCAAAATATGAGTTCGGTACTCCCTTTGCAGTTATGTGCTGAAAAGTGTTTGAATGGAATTATTTTCTTTCAAAATATACTCATTTTACATATAATTTAGTCACATTGTTTAAAGTTTGCATAGCAAATTGCACTATGTACATAAGTCTCCCTTTTCATCGTTTATAAAATGTTTAAAATACAACCAATTCACTTTAAGTTCACTACTAAAATTACAGCTCATTGTCTCAAATTCTTTCTTTAATTGATTTTCATATTACAAGAGCCTCTGTAGCAATTTAGCACTTATAAAACAGAAAGACTTTGCACTTATAGGGAACTGACAACCCATTGCTGGAAATTATGTTCCATCTGTCACTTCAACAAATTTCAAGTGTTTCTCTTTTTCAATATTTTGGTGCTATATAATTTAATTTAGGATGATTTCTTTAGATGATTCTTGAGTTCTCAGTAACTATGGAAGCTGCTGTAGAAGTAAAACAACTTAGGATCATTTTCCTTTTTCTTGCAAATGCTTTCATTAACTACAGATTCCTTTTACCTTTTTTGAAAAATACATTTTTAGTCACTTAAGTGGAAAAAATCAACAGATGGGCAATTAAATTTATTGAAAGGACTTTGATTTAGAAGCAGGAGATGTGATTTTTGTCTACTGAAATAAAAACGCAGAGCATGAGAGTTGTGAGTTTGCTTTATCTGGGGAGTTACTGAGGACTATAGCCCAGAATACAGCCTCTCAGCTCTGAGGAACTGTTCTGAAGAGGTAGAGGGGGGTCCGTATAGACGTGATTTTGGCAAAGGGGTAAATGCACCCAAGCACACTTATCAGTAGAAGGTTGCTGCCAGTCACTTAGTTAATGGTTTTAGTGCTTTTCTAAGTATGGGAAGATGCAAGAATCCAGGTTCATAAAAAATTTCTTCTGAAATATCTAAATATCTAAGCACCTGTTTTGCCTGTTTTCCTAGAGCACAGAGTGCCTTATCCTGATCTTTGCCCTGAATTCCTCTTAGGATGTTTTGTAGGTTAGCGACTGCATTGGCTAATAACTTGATTCTTGTAGAACAAGATGGTGGGCAACATTATTTTACAAGTTCAAGTACTGATTCTGTTTAAAAAGCTCTATATCTTTGGGAAATATCTACATCCTTACTTTTTTTCTTCATTTGTAAAATCAAGTTTAGGATAGTTCATTTTATATTTATCCAGCCATTACTTATTGACCTCCAGCTATGTGCCATTAAGTATTCTGGGCGCTGGAGACACAGCATTGAACACAACCAAACACTTGTTTTCAAAATCTTAAATAATTTGGTGAAGTAGGGATAGAGAGAGACTTAACAAAGAAAATTAAAGAGTAAATTAATAGATTAGAATCTATTCATTAGATAATGATACTTACTTTGAGAATAAAACAGATAAAATTATATAGGGAGCACTGAGAGGAAGGGTTTGGCCCACATTTTTTCTGTTTGTTAAGATAAATATAAGAAAAATTATATGTGAAAATCTTCTCACAAATTCTAAAGCAGTAAAGAAATATTGACTTGTATATTATAGATACATAATTACATTATATATTCCATACTTTAAAGAAAGATATTAATTAATAAATGTATAGGGACTTTTCCCCCAGCTTGTCTAGTTTAATTGCAGCTCGGAGCTGAATGAATAAAAAGCAGCTCATTTTCTTTTTTTTTTTTTTTTTCCTTAACGTTCAGACTTGCAAAATATTATTTCTTCAGCTAAGGACATGAACCATATAACCAATTTTAGGCAAATTTTTAGAATTTGAAGTAAATTATGGAGATCAATGTGCTCAGTTAAGAAAATGATGAAACTCATAAGAAGTTGTAATATAGATGCATGAATAAGTGAAGAGGAGAATGTACCATTACTAAAGAGAACTAACAGGCAGATGAACACCTGTTACACAGAGAAAAAGGACAGAGTAAAATGGTGTTGGAAGGCTTAGCAGGTCATATGGTGTGTGTGTAAATATGCATCTAACGTTTACATTGTTTATGTAAAACAGAGTTGTTCAGCCATAAATTTTATTACCAGAAAAGAAGAAGTATTCAATAGTATTTTCCTTACTGGGAGGATGGTTTCTTTTTTCATTATTTCTTGATATTCTAATGGACGCTAATGTTTCCATAACTGATAAAAGTTCAATTAATTTTGGAAAATTGTTTTCAAGTTGTGAAATATTTGTGAATTTCCAGAGCTAGAAATTTTGCTTTACATATAAATTATACCTGATATACATAAATTTGTTTCATAATTAATTAATAATTAAATTCTACATTAAAACATTTCAATTTACATATTTTCCTATTTTTATTTGTATCCTTTCTCTTATCCCCTAAATGCTTCTACTATATGCTTTGTCTTCTTAGCTCTTAAATCATTTGCAATAATCCAGCACTGTATATTTTTTTGCATCTAACTTACAGAGCATAGATCTATGCTTTAAAGAGTCTAGAGCTTATAAATGCATTTAGAAAGTAAAAAAAAAGTGTAAGCTTAATTTTTATTTCAAAATGTTATGTCAAATCACTAAAATATCTAATCCCATGCTCCAAATGCGAAGAGAAATTGACTTCTTTGTGTTAAGCCAAGAAAATTTTCAATAGAAACTTATGACACACTTCCTGTTTTGTTTTCAACATGAGAATAAGCTTATTTGATCACTTCTAACTGGAAGAGAAATAAAGAAATTGAGTGTCTGGCAAAATGTACACCATTTGCCATGACAAGCTCAGATAAGCTGTGATTTATCCCTTCAGGCTGAACATTGATGCCACTCTTTTTTCTTTCTTTTTTAGCAGAAAGAAATAAATAGAATAGTTTCTAACTAAAAAACAAATAACAGATGTATTGAAGTCATCAGTAAAACCAAAATATATTTTTATCAAATTCTCCTTGCATTTTTAATATGTTCAGTTACATTGTATATATAGTATATATATGTGCATATAGTATGTATATATATAGAGAGAGAGAGAGAGAGAGAGAAGACAGTCAGAGAGAGAAAGAGAAAGACAGTGACAGAGACAGGCAGAGAATGAGAGGTGAGAGTCAGTGAGGTGTTAAATGTTTATGTTTATGACTCTACTAATTTTTCCTATATTGTACTACAATTGTGGTTGGGACTAATAGTTTTCTCCATTACCTGTTTCCCTCCTTCCTTTTTAGTAACATAACCCTTTATTTTGCTTGATATATCTAAGTCTTTTAGCAAGGAGATTCAAAGAGAAATCACTTTATTTTCTCCAATCTCATTCAAATGTATAACTGGATTGTTCTTATGCATATCATGATATTTATACACAAAATCATTCTGTTTATTACCAACAATTCAATGATAACCTTACTTGGGTTAAATTATTGAAACCTTCAGTTAGCTATTATCAAAATTAATTTTAAAGATCCTTGTGCGATCAAGTTCTGTATAACTCAAATGGGAATATATATGATCTGATACCATTACTAGTGTTTAGGCAAATGACAATATTAATTTTCAATAAAATATAAAATTGGAAGAAAAATACAAGAGATAACCACCTTTGGAATTGCAAGAACAATAAATATTAATGTACTATTAAGATCTCATATTTAGGAGTTAAAGTCTGTGAATTATCATATACGGTGCCATTTTCATTAGTAATTAAAGTTAAACCCTAGATTTTAAAGGAAAATTTACTGTCACAAAATAATTAAGAAATAATTTATTGAGATGTACCCATTCACATATGTTAGGTTTCCTATTTCCCCTGGTTAATAGATAAGATGCTTATTGTGAAGATAGGCAAAGATTCCTCAGGTACGTGATAGAGCTAACCTCATCTATGTGGTCAATGCTTCTCAAATAATTATTAATTCAGCATATAAAAGGGACATGAGCATTAGTAGAATGTCCATTTGAAGAGATGTAATCATGCTAAGATGAACATACTTTACAAAGATTCATTTTACAATTGGGAATTCCAGTATTAAGAGAAAGAATTTACAAGATGTCAGTCATCTTTACCATAAGATTACAGAATATTATCCTAGAATGACGTCCTGATATGTTTTCTAAAGTTTATAAATTAGTTACTTCTTTAGGTTAAGGCCAACAAAGCCAAGTTACAAAGTAAATATTCTCCATAAGGAAACAAAGAAACCATTATAAACATTAAAATATAACTTTAATTAATTTACATATTTGGTAGAGAGTTAGAGCTAGAAATGAGAGAGACTATAGAACAGCAAAACTTTAATAAAATGTAGTGATTTTGAAGAATAATTACTAATAAATCAATGGAAGAACCAAAGATCTATTAAGGGCATTAGGATCCTGAGATTGTAGGTCAAATTTGAGGGTTTCTAGGTATAAAAATAAATTTCATGCACTTTCCAATTTTATATAATCTAGGTCCTAAATTTTTCCTTTAATTGCAAAAAGCATGCAATTAGTACTGTATGTAGAGTAGATGATTTGGAGACTAACTTATTATTCCAAATAGTGTAGTTTAGCAATTCAAAGTACGAGCTATAGATTCACCTGGAATTTAAATCCTTGTCCCATGTCTTACTAGCTGTGTTACCTTGGGCAAGTTGGAAATACTTTCTTTCCCTCTGTTTCCTAATTTACTGAATGAGTAAGATAATAATACCTACCTCTTATGGTTGTTATGATAATTCCAGGAGCTCATCCACGTAATACACAAAGTAGTGTGGGGCTTATTTTGAACACTTAAATAGTAACTATTTGCGTAGATGTTCTATTCATACCTAGGAAGCTCCAAAAAGCAGTTTGAGTTATGTTTTGTTACTTTGCTGAAATTACATTCTTGAAATTGGCAATATTTTTACATCTGTCTGTCTTATTTTATTCTCTCTCATTAACATCACTTTAGTACCTTATTACATCACGTCTGGAATACCATTAGGTCTAACCTTATGAAAGTGCCAATATTTGAACATTTTTCATCCTCTGAAACAACAGTTTAAAATGATTCAATCTATGATGAATGATCCTCTAATACTTCACTCAGCCGTCTACCCCCTGCTTCTCTGTTCAATCTGCCTATTGCACTGCTGTCAAATTTATATCCTTTAAGTATAATTTTCATCCTGTCATTATTCTATTGGAGGGCTCCCAGGGATGTCCAGGTATCCACTGATATTTTTAAAATTCTTCAAATGTGGAATAAGATTCCCTATAATTTATTCTAAATTTAAATGTTCAAATGTATCCCAAACTATTGTTACTATAATTTGTGTTCCTTTTGCTCTGGGCAGCACACTGTTACTGATACCCAGACGTCCCTTCACTTTGTCCTTTGACTGCTAGATTCTTAGGAGATTTTACTGATCTCAGGGACCAATTCAGAGGAGAACAATTTTTAAAAAGTGAATTTGGGTTGACACTATCTCCTTCCATGAAATACCTTTCAATCACTTCTGTGTTTTCATTCTTCCCACTGACTTAACTAATTTGCCACTGCAAACTGTGAGAAGAGATATTGGGGAAGTATCTTTGTTTAACATTTAGGGATGGGTACTCTCCAAACTTTTTCACCAAGTTTTCTCAAAATCTTGTCACCAAAAATATACTTGAGTCCACTCACTCTCTCATAATTCCTGACCATTGTATAACATTAATAAATAACACAGATACTAAATTGATGTAAACCATAAACATCAAATGTCTAAATAGAACATATATTTGTCTTAAGACAAAATGGTTCTAAAATTTTGCTTGGTGGACTGATACATACAAAAGAAAATGAAGAATATTATCAACCATGACAGTTCCTAAATAGATAATAAGAAAATAGAAGAACCGTTTAAGGCACCCAGATTCAGATACCAGTTTCTTATATTAGGTTTCTTCTCTTCTCTAACACTAATTCTATTACTATCACTATTTTTAGCCTTGCTAATGCTCTCTATTCTCTGAATATTCCAGTGTTCTTTTTAATTTCAGATATTTTGATTTTCAAAGTCCTTTATTTCAAATATCTTCCTATGACTTATAAAAATCTTACTCTCTTTTAAGGCCAATAAAGAATAATTTCCTTTGAAATCTTTGCTGAGCAAAGAAACAGGGTAAGATGACTAGCAAGATTTTTTTTTCCTATTTTCTTGCATTAGCACTGGTTTCCACCTGTGACCCAAGAGTAATTATTGATTGTACTCCTTTTCACACTCAAAAATTTCCTGCTTGGAAAGATAAAATATATAATGACAATTAATAAAATAATATTGAAGTTGATGTAAAATTTGCTTTGTGGGAGTCTGTATACATTTAAAATTCTTATGACTTCATTATTCTTGAGTACAGTGAAATGATGTGATTTTTAAATTATTAGTAAACAATTAACTTTTTACTTGCATAGAAATGAATGTGTCTCAAACTATCAACTGTTTTTGTTTTATAATGTCAGGTCATGAACCTCACACTGCATATAATTATAAATTATTAAAAGCATTTTAAAAGCTCTTAACTAACTTATAGAACAAAATCTCTTCTCTGCCTTTTTAGAATTTATTTCACTACAGAGTCTAATATGAGGTATATGACTAATAGAAAATATTGTTAAGTAAACTAATAAATGAAACATATTTAATAAATGTTTTTATTTTTAATATGTATAATTACTAACCAATAATAAAATGGAGATTGTAAGGGATACAAAAATATTAGAAAGCCAACACCAATTGTGTTGTTATATTTTTAAAAATTATCTAATAAGGAAAACACACTCTGGTTAACCCAACAAGTCAAGAACTTTGGGTGATAATCATTACATAAGGCATACAGCTAAAGCCAAAGAGCTCTTCAAACTCTGTGCTGAAACATTTGCTTTAAGAAATGAATCCTATGTACATCTGTCTTCCCAACATCCATTTTTTGCCTTTCTAGAGATAGCATCAATAAAATTGCTTTGGAAAATAATACTTCTCTCATGCACCTAATCTTACTAGTGCAACAATTAACTGCTTTCCTACTTACATTTGGCCCAAGATAGGTGGTTCATATGATTTCTCACTGAAATTTGAATCTTGAGTAATGACACAAAGATAGGAAGTAGATGGCTGTGCATACTCTAAAGAAATTCTTCATTACATGTGTTAATTAGATCCTACTGATGCCCTGGTTCGTGCCATTTCTGATATAATGTTCTTCAAATTATACTTAAATTCTTGAGATATTATATATCTTTTCAATAAATTATCACTTTCTTATGTTAATAGAGTGCATTTCTGTTGCTTGTCATGAAGGATCCAAACGAATACACCATAAGACAGATGTTTATCATAGGACAAACACACTGATAGGTGATTTCACACATTGCCTTTATATTCTAAACGGTTAATTAGACAATTTAGGAGGCAATCCAGGCAGTTTATTCAATCTGATAGTTAAGAGCATGAGTTCAAGCCAGACAGTATGATTCTGAATCATGGATTAAGTACTTACCAGCTGTGTGGCCTGAACCTCACTCTCAGTGACTAAGTTTCCTCAAATTTCTAAGGAGGATATTACTCTCTGTTGTGAGAAGTAGGTGTGCTAATTGATTTGATGTCTTTAAAGAAGGCCTGAACAATTGTTTGAAGCCAATAACTGTTTTTCTTTTTTTTTTTTCAATCACTGTACAGGATGGAAGCATATAATCTATTGTTGAAGGTGTTTCTGTGACCTATTTTAATAAGGTCGGACCAATTTACCCATATAAAGTAAATCTTAAGCCTTCTAAGAAGCAAAGGCAATGATCCAGCTCTGGAATTCTTCATTCCTAACCTGAAGTATTATGCTCCATACCAACAGTTACACATTATTAAATGTAAATAAAAATTGGGATAAAATCTAGACAATATGAATAAGAATCATGATTTCCTCATAGACTACTTTAGGAAGAGCTTGACAATTATGTAAGCAGCAGGGTCCATTTTTTTGAGATTATATATATATGTATACATGTATATATGTATATACATATATGTGTATATATGTACATATGTATATACATATATATGTGTGTATATATGTATATACTTATAGTTCTAAGGAAGATTTTCATAAGTCCTATATGAGCATTGTGATTCTAGAAAAAAATAAAAATAATAAAATTAATATGTAACTAACAAGCAAATAAAGGGAAAGGTTAATGTAAAAAAATTAGTGAATAAAAAATGCTAGACTAATCTATAAGAAGACAAGAAGAAGAAAAATAAACAGAAAACAGAAGAGGTTGGGCAAACAAATAATAAGATGATAGACTTAAACCTAAATATAGCAGCAATTTCAGTAAATATGAATAGACTAAACCCTCCAACTGAAAGAGAAAAGTTTTATAAAGGAGGAAATAGAACAAATAAAAACAAAATTTTATGCTGCTTTTAAAAGACCCTAAATATAACGTACCAACAAGACTAGCATATAAAAGATGCCAGCATCTGTATTATCCTCTCTAGCAAGGAGTTCAATTTTTACCTACCAAATACAGTTGATAATAGATACTTGAAAGAAGTCTTTGGCTTCTTCCACCCTTCATCCCATAATTGGTACCAACAAAGAATGCCTTGTAATCCTAGTTCTTTTCCAAGAAACACACCTTACAGAAGACTTTCATTGTTAAAGATATTGGATATATCAATAAATCCAGAATTAAATACCCTTATTCATAAATATAAAATTGATGCCCATTTCTCATCTGAGTTTATTATATCATCATTAATTAAGCTACATGATAGCTTATAATAAATATAATTAGGTAGAGGAGAAGCTTAAAAGCTGCCGTTTTCTCATTTTAAGTCTTCCATTACATTATTAGGATTACTTTCAACGTGTAGTTCTTATTGTAGTAATTCTTTTAAAACCCCTTGTACTTTTTGTGATTTTATTTTTGAGAAACTATTCCTCTATTCTAGTTAATATAATTAGGCACAAGGAAACTGAAACAGACATAATATACTGAGTCAGAATATATACAATTTGTAATATGCAGATTAAAATATAAAAATAATATATTAATCAGAGTTATCAAGATTAAAAGCTATAACTAATATTTACAGAGCTCCTTAAAAAGGCTGTTAGAGATCATGTATGGATTAAAAGAGTGTTCATGGATTATTTAACATAAACTCAAATAAACAAAAAGAGAAAGAAAATAGAGTATATGAAGTACTGTGAGCATGGCCTCTTTCTTTCTCAGTTGCTCATTCTGCCATTAAGTGGATGTGCTATCAAATTCAGGGTCACAACTTACTAGTTCTGTGATTTGAGGAAGGTTCTTACCCTTTATTCTTTTGGTTACCTCATCTATACATTTACAACAGTAATGCAACACTTACTTATGAAGAGTACGTAAAAGAATGTCTGTAAATCTCTGAAGAGAATGCCTGTCATATTGTAGGTGCTGAAAAAGTATGAATTCTCTCTCCCTGTCCTCCTCCTGCTAATATTACTGTAATTAGGTAGCTATCGCTGAGCTATCTGGAATATGGATATTGTCGTATTCTTTTGTGATTTTCAAGAAAAATACTGGGTCTGCAAATAAAGTGAGTAATCAGGCACTAAATGTTTTATGAAGAAATGAATACATTAATGGCAGACTAAAGCATTCTCCTTGAAACAGAGATGTGGTGATGTGATCCAAAGTATAAAAATTCTATTTGTTACTTTCTTTTAAGGGAGAAGGCATAAAATTTATAGACAACTCCTTTGGAGTATGTTAATTGTATGTAATTGAGTGCAAATTAGTTTTTATAATCCTACAAACTTCAAAAGCCAGGAATATAAAAAGAAAATGATGAAGTAGAAAAAGCTTGATTGCTTTCTATGAACTTGTAGCTATAAGACAGTCAAATAAATTCCTTTTATATCTCACGTAACTCCAATCTCTTTGTCAGTACAATTCTACCAATTTAACCACAAATAAAACAGTAATCATCAATTATGAATTCAATAAATGTTAATTAATTTACTATGGATATATCATCCTTTTTCTTTTCTTTGTTGTGACTAATATCGTATTATCTCTTACTATACTACAGCTAAATTGTAGTTTCTTGACATAAAGATGCCTTTTAATAGTTTTTTCTTGCTTCTCTCATTGATGTTAGTATGGCTCTTACATGATAGAAGGATAAAAAATTGTTTTAAGAAAATTTCTAAAATATTAATAAATAAAATCAAAACATGAAATTATACAACCCATTTGAAATTAATTTTATGTATAAAAATAAATTCTCTTTTAGAACAAATGGCATTAGAAGTCCACCATTAATCTTTTTAAAAAATATGCTGCAATGTCTTATCCATACATGTGTGTACTGCTATATGAAACAGCAAACTCTTAGTGTTAAGTTCTTAGGATAGGTGCTAAGGGGTTTATGTATATATTAGTACCCATCATTCCACCCATTTTATAAATGGAAACTGTGGAACAGAAGGTTTAAGAACTTGAAGTTAGTGAGAAAAAGACCAGTGTTTAAAGGTGGGCATAATGCCTACGAAGTTCTTGCTATTAAACACAACTCTGTCTCTCTTTCAGACATGTTATTGTTATTACTTTTTAAAATTAATTTATTTATGTATTTATTTTTATGGCTGTGTTGGGTCTTCGTTTCTGTGCGAGGGCTTTCTCTAGTTGTAGCAAGCGGGGGCCACTCTTCATCGCAGTGCGCGGGCCTCTCACTATCGCAGCCTCTCCTGTTGTGGAGCACAGGCTCCAGACGCGCAGGCTCAGTAGTTGTGGCTCACGGGCCTAGTTGCTCCACGGCATGTGGGATCTTCCCAGACCAGGGCTCGAACCCGTGTCCCCTGCATTAGCAGGCAGATTCTCAACCACTGCGCCACCAGGGAAGCCCTATTACTTTTTAAAATAACATTACACTCTAGATGTTGTTTTACAACTAACCATAATTTAATCAGCCAATCTCCTATTGCTAGACATGTAAATTATCCCACGTTATTTTATCATTAAATATTTACGTTATTTTCAACTTCTTAGTATTACTCAAAATTCATAGAAGGAATAAATTATTTAAAAAGGAACAAGGAGAGAACCAAAATATTAAAAATCATATCTAATATGGGAACATACTTAAGATTTACAAAAAGAAGCAACATTTTCCCAATTTAAAAAAAATTAAAACATAAGAAAAAGGAGACTAATTTTTGACCAATAAACATTTCAACAAACTTGTTGACTTATTCACCAAATTTATACAAAATTTCTGTTGATCAAATAATTTCTCCTACCCCCAGAAAAGCTTATTAAAATATTGAATAATAACTTTCATTTTTATATCATGTCATATATATAATACTTCACACAAGGTACACATTCTTACACATGTAGAATCAGCCCATGAGATATTATAAACTCTACTTTTCCTTTGTGAATGAGAATGCAGTGGAGATATATTTCGCTCCATGTTATGTGACTAATCAGTGATGAGACTAGCAATGTAATTACGTCTTCCTGACTTCTTATTAAGTCTATTCTCACATAAACCCAATCTAATATGTGTTAATACAAATGACAAGTATTTATTAATAAATAGCCAAAGAAAAGATTTTAAGGCTAATATTCAGAAAAAAGTATAGGCAATAATTTATATGGATGTATTAGAGGAGAGTCAATTATATTGTAAGGGTGACTTTCATATATTTGTAATTAAAAGTATAATAACAGAAACAACAATAATGTTAGCTACCTTTCATTGAGCAGGTACCAAGTATCTTCCTTTTAGGTATTCTGTATATATTTACTCACTTATTCTATAATACAACTGCCTTGTTTGAATTGGAACTTACCAAGCATTGAAGTCCCAGAGGTGTCATGGATGGCTGAATTAAATAATTGTGGCTTAAGGATGTGTACTCATATATACAACAATTGAATACTGACTTAACAGTGTAATAGTCTTCCATATAGGTGCTCTCAATAATAAGGAGTTTAATCAAGGATATTACATTAGGGAGGAATGAGGAAAATAATATACGGTGGCACAGAAAACATATATCATGTATCATGGCCAAGGAGGATGATAAAGGGAATTTATTTGTACATGTTGATGTCAGAGAGATGTGTCAATAATTTGGATACTGCGAAAGCAATGACTCTTACTGACTATTAACTAAATGAACATACAATGAATTATACTCTTGCCATGCTAAAACACTCAGTGATCCGTTTAAAACCTAAACCAGATCTAGTCTCCTCTACTTAAAACCCTCCAATGACTTTGTACGTCACCGAAAATAAAATCCTAACTCCTTAAAATGGCCTACAAGATGCTACAAAAACTGATATCTCTTTTTACTACTCTTCTCTTGCTTACTCCATTCTGGCCATACTGGTCCTGCTAGTCTTCAAATGTGAAAGACATTCCTGTCCTGGGATTTTTAATTTAACTGTCCCTTTACTGGGAAGTTTTTAATTCCAGATATCTACTTATCCACTTGACAAATTTGCAAATTTCCTCCCCATCGTCAATCTTTGGTCAGATGTCACTTTTCCCCTGAGGCTTAGTCTGGTTACCCTATATACTCACAAATCCATATTCTAGAATTACTGATTACTGATACCCTTTTTTCTCTCTAAATAAATAGATACTGATAGCTGTAGATATCTACACATTATCTTCTAATATATTATATGATTTGTAAAGCCAGGGAGAAATACAACAGCCATACGTGAGGTGTGTATAGTTACCTCAGTGGAGATTTAGACTGGAGTGATTGCTAATAGACATTAATTTCCAGAGGTATGACAAATAAAAGCCAAACAAGGTGCTGCTGAACTTACCCAATTGTAAAAACTTGACAGCTAAGAAGCAGAAATCTGCTATTAGATATCACAATGGAAATTCAATCCATCACTTACTTCTCACATCAGAACACATTCACAGTCCCAGATCCCAACGTTTGAAGGATAAATATTGCCTTGAGGAAAGGCCCTGCAACTCTGTCTAAAGCTATGCATTAGTTATTTCTCTAATCTGACCATGATTTTCCAAGGCAAATATTGATATATACTTAAGAAAGTATTTTGACACTTTTTAATTAATCATACTCTTAGGTATGAAGTCTGAGCTAATACTAATGCTTAATGACTCAAAGCACTATTGTGGTGAAAAGAGTGGGAACTAATAAATACCATAAGACAAATGAAATTTTCACAAGGTGTCTAAAGGGATCCTGTGTTTATTTTCTTGGTTTATTGATATAATTGGAAGATACAGTTAGGCGGTAGAACCCTAATATTTGTTACTGATCTAAAGAATATGTAAGGGTAATGTAGGGAGACCTACTGGAAGCCCATAAGATTTAACTAATCATGTCATGACAGTAAATAAAAAAAACCTTGGTGCAGGAACTGTAGAGGTAAATGTCACCAATGAAGATGTGAAATTTGCAAAGTTTGTTGTGCTATCACATCCCTGTTAAATTTTCTTGTCTGGTGTCTATAAATCCAGCTATATCATAGCAGATGACTGCACACTACCATAGATTAATCAGGTTGTAGTCTCAAATTCAGCTGCTGTGGAGGATGTAATATACTTACTGGAGTAATTCAACAAATTTCTGACGTGATATATGACTATTTATTTGGTCAATACTTTTAGGTTTATACCCATCATTTAAAAAGATCAAAATGACTTGGCTTTTATGTGACAAAGACACTAGTATACTTTTATTCACTTAAATCAGAACTGCCAGGAGTCCAGCTCTCTGTACTAATGTAGTTCACAGGGACCTTGATCATATTATCATTCTGTATATCTTACAAAGTTGGACTGAAATTATAACACTGTGTGAATTGGACACCAATGCTAATTAGATTACAACTGGTGATTAAGAAATTGCAATTAAGCAAGCATCTTAGTAGGAAATATGTGGACCAAAGGTTGGAAAATAAAACAATGGAAATTAGAATATCTGAGGTTTTGTGAAGTATTTAGGGGTCCAGTTATCAGCAACACATCATGATATCCCTACTTAGGTAAAAGGCACATTGCTGAATCTTATACACCTATCACTAAGAAAGATCCACAACACTTGTTAAGCTTCCTTACCTTTCAAAGGTGTCACATACCAATTTCGGATGCACTAATATGATCTATTATTGAGTTATTTGGAAGGTTAAAGTTTTGAGGGGGTCCCAGAGTAAGAAATGACTCTCTATAGCAGGTCTAGACTGCAATACAAGTCACTTTGCTCTTTGAACCTTATGATCCCAAAGATATGACTGAACTAAAAGTATCTGTGGTACATAAGGTATCAAGTGATATTTCTCCTAAACCCCAAGTTCAGAACTTGTATTAGTTATGCCTTGCTGTGTAAAAAAGTTACCTCAAGTATTTGTTCTTTAACCAACAAACATTTGTTATCTCATAGATCTTGTGGGTCAAGATTCTGGCCATGACATTGCTAGGTACCCATGTTTGGATTATCATCTGAAGGTTCAACTGGAAGGGCATACAAGCTTACTTCCATGGCTATTATCAGCATTATGGTTTTTTATGGACTGTTGAACTGAGGGCCTCAATTCCTAACTAGCTGTTAGCCAGAGATCTCCTTTGCCACTTGAATCTCTCCATAGGGCAACCCCACATGGTAGATAACTTCTACTCAGAACAAGTGAGACAGTGACAGAGAGCACACAAGATGGAGACCAGAGCCTTTTCGTAACCTAATCTCAGATGTTATATCCCATAATATTTTATGTAAACTTATAATAATATTTTATGTAACACAAATTTTATAGTCTGTCTTGAAAAATGAATTAATCTATTAGAAAATGATAACCTTATCTAACAATTTTATTTGGAACTAGAAATAATATAAATTTATTCTAGCATGTCTAAAATTATGAAAAATTCTAGTGTTATTATTTATTTTATAAATAGATAGCCATTCGGTATCTTTAAATGTTATGTCAACTTTATAAAATAGTCTTTGGGTTATAGGTTTTCACTCAATCCATAGTTCCTGGATATTATTTGCTAAAAAGGAACACAGGCAAAAATAAATAATTTTTGTATAACCATTTTTTAAATTGAAGTGTAGTTAACTTACAATGTTGTGTTAGTTTCAGGTGTACAGCAAAATGATACACATATATGTATATATATATTCTTTTACAGATTCTTTCCCATTTTAAGTTATTATAAGATATTGAATATAGTCCCCTGTGCTATACAGTAGGTCCTTGTTTATTTTATATATCGTAGTGTGTATATGTTAATCCCAAACTCCTAATTTATCTATTTGTATTTACAAAATAAAATATTATTGTTTCAAGAATTTAAGTCAGTTGAGATTATTTAAATCTTTCACAAATATATTGCACTTGACCATCTTATAATATTATACTGGATTACCTTTATTAAATATATATTCCAACTTGCATAAAACTCAATGAGTAAGCAGTAGTGCATATTTTATTTAAGAACACAAAGCAGTGTATATATACTCCTATCTATGTATGTGCTTATTTCTGCTCTTTCACAGAAATGTAAAATATTATGTAGAAATAAGGACAATTTCATCAAATAAAAAATAAAATAGATACTGATGAGGTATGTGGGGCAAAGAAATAAATAAGAATTGAAGGGCTTCCCTGGTGGTGCAGTGGTTAAGAATCCGCCTGCCAATGCAGGGGACATGGGTTCGAGCCCCGGTCCGGGAAGATCCCACATGCCTGCGGCAACTAGAGAAAGCCCACACAACGAAGACCCAACGCACCCAAAAATAATAAATAAATAAAATAAATAATAAATTAAAAAAAAAAAAAGAATTGAAAACACACAGTGGAGATACAAATATGCTTCAGTAAAAACTACATGGTAAAATCATATATATTTTATATCAGCCCCAACAAAACATGAGAAGTAGACTTTTCCTGGTATTGATTCTACCACTTTTATAAAGATAGTACAGGGAAAATAATAGTAAATTTAAAAGTAGAGAAATCAATTATAAAATTAGTCATTGTAGGCCAATGGCAAAGCTATGAAGAATTTCAGTAAAAATATTTCCACAAATATCCAGAGCAAGATATTATTGATTTAACAATGAAATTTACAGTTATAAATATGCCAGTGATCATACTTCATATTTAAAGAAGCTTCATGTATGTTTTATGACAGGACTCTCTAAGCAAATAGCTCTCTGTTCTGGGAGATAATTCCCAGAAAAATTACTATACTCTTTCCCAGAGGGGATTCTATATCCATATTATGAAAGTTAAATGGATTCCCTAACCAACAAACACCAAGTTCCATTCCCTCTATACCACCCTATTGCCACACACACATTATTTCCTTAAATTCCAATATTCTTAATTAATGTTGGGGTCACAGTCTAGGATCTGGGACATAGGTAGAGACACAGTTGTTATCCACTATCAATTCTCCTTTTCTTTCTTACTAATGGAAATCTACTATTGTTTTTATTGTGGGGGGGGGCATGTGTTCAAATTAAAATAAAAAACAAAAACTAAATTTCCTAGGCTGATTGAGATAGGCACACCCAGGTCTCACAGTTTTATCAGTGATAAATCAGCACAAATACATTGGGTGTCTCTAGGTATTTAGCTTTCCCGATTGGGTATTCACCACCCTATTCCTTGCTTATTTATTTTTGTTATCTGAAAAACAGATATGAACTTAGAGATATGTCAGCTATCACTAGACTGTGAGGCAACTGAGGATAAAGCTCTACAGTGAAGATAGGCAAGATGGATAGAAGGAAGGAAGGAGAGAAGGAAGGAAGGAAGGAAAGGAAGCAAAGAAGAAAAGGAGGGAAAGGGGAAGGAAAGAAAGACTGAAAGGAGCAGGCTACGATAGTAATGGCATCATGGTACAGATTTCAAAACTTACATCGGATTTCTCATTATATGATCAAAATGACCCTTATTTCATTAAGCCACCGCATTTCCATTTGTTGTATGTGATTCCTAAATGATACAGAACAGCATTATTTTACTAAGCAATCATCATGCTAGAGATTAGCTATGAATTTGGTCAACAAAATACCCATTGTTTCATAGATTTGCAAAGATATAGTATACGAATTTCGAACAGTTGTAACGGTGTCTCTTATTACCCTGCTAAATACCATATAGGCATTTTGGATATATTGTTTAGCTCAGACATATTTAGGGAAAAGTGTGTTCTCAGGGACTGGATGTTATAATTAAAAGATTAATTTATATGATAATATATTATGTCTTAGATAACTTTAAGTACAGTTTTCATTAGGCAAGTTTTTTAATATCAGTTTAGAAATACTTTTTTTTTTAGGAATTCATACCTATTCCTAAAAAGGGAAAAGAGGTTAGAAACAAATATTTTGAAAAAAGTTTAAAACTCCTTTTCTACAAAAATAGTTGAGACTGTATTATCTAAATTGGTTACTCTGGGACTTGAAATAAGGTAGCATTTGGAAACTTTATTACAGGTTAATTACTATGAAAAACTTCAGAGGTTTACCAATGAAATAGATCTAGGGACTTGAAAACAAACTTTGAACATCATTGCTTAATACAGGCTATTGAAATTATTTACATGTACGCATATATGTATGTGTGTGTGTATATATGTGTATATATACTATTGGCAGCAAGATATACTGGCATCTGAGTGTGAATTTATCAGATGTTGCAAGCAATTTACCAAAGGCCAAGCTTGTTTGAAGAGATTTGAGCAATTGGCTTGTACAATTTTGAAATAATTAAGCCAATATTTGAAGATGAATAAACCTTATATTAAAACATCAAGTTTTCCACCTTCTATTAAGTGATTGGAAGATCTGATATACGTTTCTGTATGACAACAATCAGCCACATATGATTAGTGACTTAAACCCTTAACACAGGACATGATATCACAATTACCCATAATCTCCAACACTCATACATTATATGTGTATTTATTTGCAAATGCTTCCTTTACACTGCAATGTATGAACTTCCATTTAATGTTGGTTTCTCATATCACATATTGATCATGACATCTGTTTCAAGCCAGTGTTTACCTCACCGTACAGAATAGATAGCAGTGTGAAAGATTTGCATGTTAGATTAACAAAATATATCTTCTTGGGAGAGGAAAATATTCTCTCTCTCTGTCTTTTTTTTGTATATGTGTATGCGTGTGTGGCTCTAGACAGGAGTCAATGTTACAGTAAGCATCCGCTAGAGTTTGGTAGAGTAAGGCTTGTGGAACCAAAAATGTTTGCACATAGAATTTAAGGATCATAATTAAGAACTGCTGAGAATTTTGGATATGTTTCAGAATGATTCTTTATATTCTCAGTTATGCTTATTTTTACTACAACTGAGTAGAAAATAGTTGACATGCTAGTTGCTCTCAGGGAATTAGTCCAACTGTTGCAGTTCATACTTGACCAGCGTAGACTAAAGCAAGAAAACCACTATAGAGAGACGAAAGAGAGAGAAAGAAAAAACAGGCACCTGGAGTGAATGGAATATTTTGGTTGGACTCATAGATATCTAAAGAAGAACTTGAGAAGCTTTAGGTGTGAAAGATTGTGTAAATCCTCTGTGTACCATTTAATGAAAAATAGAGAGAATGGAGTGGTTTCTGAACACTTTACATTATAGGCAGTTTGGTAGGCCAGTGGTGCTAAGCTTGACTAGACCATCTAGTATGCTTTCTCCTATTAGTAGCTCTCAGGAGTTTCAAAAGCTTCCGACTCATATAAGAGGTCAGGCAAGTAATATTATATATCATATTATACTCTTAACATATAAACATCTTTATTTTTTCAACAGCTTTATTGAGGTATAAGTTACATACCATAAAATTTACCAATTTTAAAATGGTATAGTGCAGTAAGTTTAGTAAATTTATACAACTGGGTAATCATCACCACAATCCAGTCTTAGAACACCTCCACCAACACACAGAATTTTCCCCCTGCCCATTCCCTGCCCCAGGAAACCGCTGGCGTGTTTTCTGTCTTTATAGTCTTGTATTTTCTAGACTTTTGAATATAAATGCATTCATACGTGATGGGAAGTAGGATCTGAACTCTGTGATAGAATAAGTTAAATATTTTTGTCTCTGTTTCAGAATTTCTATCTAACTCATAATTTGACCAAATGAGCTTAGAAAATTAATTCAGGAGTTTCTAGATCATCAAACACAATATATTTAAAAGTAAGCTGGATATATTTTCATTGTTTTATTTAAAAATGTAGGTAGTCTGCTTACTAGCTCATCCAACTTGATTGGGCAGTATTTTAAAATATTTTTCTACACTATACCCTAATATAAGAAAAAATGATGTACACCTAAAGATTTTAATAGTTATCACGGAGACGAGGAAACTTTAAAAAATTTTAAATGAGTTAAAACTGAATGAAAAATATCTATTAATTTGTAGATTTTGTTCCAAAGAAAATGTAAATATTATTAATAACTAAGTCTACTTATTTTCTTACATTAAATATTTTATTTTGCTATGAGCTCAATAATTCTTTTTCCAGTTAAAAAATAAGTGGGTACTAGAGCTAATCAATGAATTTGGTAAAGTAGCAGGATACAAAATTAATGCACAGAAATCTCTTGCATTCCTATATACTAATGATGAAAAATCTGAAAGTGAAATTAAGAAAACACTCCCGTTTACCATTGCAACAAAAAGAATAAAATATCTAGGAATAAACCTACCTAAGGAGACAAAAGACCTGTATGCAGAAAATTATAGGACACTGATGAAAGAAATTAAAGATGATACAAATACATGGAGAGATATACCATGTTCTTGGATTGGAAGAATCAACATTGTGAAAATGACTCTACTACCCAAAGCAATCTACAGATTCAATGCAATCCCTATCAAACTACCACTGGCATTTTTCACAGAACTAGAACAAAAAATTTCACAATTTGTATGGAGACACAAAAGACCCCGAATAGCCAAAGCAATCTTGAGAACAAAAAATGGAGCTGGAGGAATCAGGCTCCCTGACTTCAGACTATATTACAAAGCTACAGTAATCAAGACAGTTTGGTACTGGCACAAAAACAGAAATATAGATCAATGGAACAGGATAGAAAGCCCAGAGATAAACCCATGCACATATGGTCACCTTATCTTTGATAAAGGAGGCAAGCATATACAGTGGAGAAAAGACAGTCTCTTCAATAAGTGGTGTTGGGAAAATTGGACAGGTACATGTAAAAGTATGAAACTAGAACACTCCCTGACACCATATACAAAAATAAACTCAAAATGGATTAAAGACCTAAATGTTAAGCCAGACACTATCAAACTCTTAGAGGAAAACATAGGCAGAACACTCTATGACATAAATCACAGCAAGATCCTTTTTGACCCACCTCCTAGAGAAATGGAAATAAAAACACAAATAAACAAACGGGACCTAATGAAACTTAAAAGCTTTTGCACAGCAAAGGAAACCATAAACAAGACCAAAAGACAACCCTCAGAATGGGAGAAAATATTTGCAAATGAAGCAACTGACAAAGGATTAATCTCCAAGATTTACAAGCAGCTCATGCAGCTCAATAACAAAAAAACAAACAACCCAATCCAAAAATGGGCAGAAGACCTAAACAGACATTTCTCCAAAGAAGATATACAGATGGCCAACAGACACATGAAAGAATGCTCAACATCCTTAATCATTAGAGAAATGCAAATCAAAACTACAATGAGGTATCATCTCACACCGGTCAGAATGGCCATCATCAAAAAATCTAGAAACAATAAATGCTGGAGAGGGTGTGGAGAAAAGGGAACACTCTTGCACTGTTGGTGGGAATGTAAATTGATACAGCCACTATGGAGAACAGTATGGAGGTTCCTTAAAAAACTACAAATAGAACTACCATACGACCCAGCAATCCCACTACTGGGCATATACCCTGAGAAAACCATAATTCAAAAAGAGTCATGTACCACAATGTTCATTGCAGCTCTATTTACAATAGCCAGGACATGGAAGCAACCAAAGTGTCCATCATCGGATGAATGGATAAAGAAGATGTGGCACATATATACAATGGAATATTACTCAGCCATAAAAAGAAATGAAATGGAGGTATTTGTAATGAGGTGGATGGAGTTAGAGTCTGTCATACATAGTGAAGTAAGTTAGAAAGAGAAAAACAAATACAGTATGCTAACACATATATATGGAATCTAAGGAAAAAAAAAAAAAAAAGGACATGAAGAACCTAGTGGCAAGATGGGAATAAAGACACAGACCTACTAAAGAATGGACTTGAGGATATGGGGAGGGGGAGGGGTGAGATGTGACAGGGTGAGAGAGTGGCATGGACATATATACACTACCAAATGTAAAATAGATAGCTAGTGGGAAGCAGCCGCATAGCACAGGGAGATCAGCTCGGTGCTTTGTGACCACCTAGAGGGGTGGGATAGGGAGGGTGAGAGGGAGGGAGATGCAAGAGGGAAGAGATATGGGAACATATGTATATGTATAACTGATTCACTTTGTTTTAAAGCAGAAACTAACACACCATTGTAAAGCAATTATTCTTCAATAAAGATGTTAAAAAAAAAATAAGTGGGTACACCTTATAATATTTTCAACTTTGGTATATGCATCAACTGAATCTATTTACCTGATATGTGTTTGTAGTGATAAGAAAACACTGATCAAGCCTACTAATTATTTTGCATCTAGCAAATTATATCCACTAAATTGTAACAGGGACTGTTTCTTTTTGTACAATAAGATATTAATAGGGCAAGGTAACTGATATATCCCTTTGCTTTGAGAGGTGACTTGCTGTTGGGCAACTGACTTTATCTGGTGATATTTCTTAGTGTTAAAAAAAGTAAGTAAATGTTGTTGCCACATATTATTTTAAATTCATGTGGCGTGTTGGATGTAAGATAACAAATAGCAAAGGGATTATAAACTGAAGCAAAGCAGAATTGGAGAATTACAATTTAGTGTTTGATAATATAGCTTCAGGCTCAGGATGTCAAACGGTTAGTAATGCACTTAATTAAAGGGATTCTAGCTTTACCTGTTTCATGAATCCTTGTAGCTAGCTCTGCCAATTTGTGAACATGTACATCCAAAGAAAGAAATGGTCAACCATTGATCATTTCATATGAAAATATCAAAAAGGCTTCTATGCATTTACTAAAAAACATTTCTATTAATATTAATAGATGAGTGTTTTATAAAAGAAAATGAGAACCTGAGGCAATGATTCTATTATTATTAAATGCACACACCAATATGAATAATATTTTCTTTTCGTGAGTGTTGAGAAAGTGAAAATTGAGATGTTTTGATAATAAATATATCAATTATACTTTACATTACACTGTATTTCCTATTCAACAAAGATCAAAATTCTGCGTGATTTAAGTCACAGCCTTCATGTTCCCTAAGATTTTCAGTTAAGTGTACAGGAAATACTGAAAAAAAATGAAAATGAATGTTTCTTGAAAATAACATTTACATTTTTACATAACAGAGCCTTTAGGAAATGGCCAAAGCCGAGTCTACAATTCTAAAAAAAAAAAAAACCCTCAAAATAAACACTCCATCAAAAGTAGAAGATTGATAGAATAGTTTATTAATGTACTAATGATTTAAAATTGCAAAAAACTACTTCAAAATGTTTATCATTTCTAAAATTATTATTGTATTAATTTGACAGTTTATATTGAAATAAGAATTAAGGTTTATCATAATGTTTTTAGCAAATTCCAAGTGAGAGTTAGAAATTAGCAGTACGTGAGTTATAATGTCAAGTGATATCTTACTGAAAATGTATTTAATTTAATCAGTGGAGCCCTTCATGAGTGAATCTTGAATTGTAATAGTAAACACAGTAATTTATTTGAATTTCCATCCTCATTCCTAGCAATTTGTTTTGCTACAGATCAAATATTATGCAAATTTATTTGACTTATAGATCTTTATTTAATAGGGATATCTTTGTGAAAGATTTATTTAGTATTTCTGCATAAAATAAATAGCTTTGGAAATATTCATCATAATGAAAGCTGTTAAGTTATATACTTAAGAGCAAATACATCATTTATAATAAATGAAAATTAATGAATGATTTATTTTATTCCACTTTTGAATGACTTGAAAAGAGTGTTAATAATATGAGATGAAATAACAAATCTACTAAATTCCTAAAATAACCCTACCTTCAAATCAGCATTTGCATCTATTAAACTTATTTCTGGGACTCAACCTCAACAATAAGCAGCTCAGAAGGAGACTGAAACTTGATCTTTTAAATAGTAGTGGTACCAAGGCTCCAGATCCTAGTAGAGTCAAGGAGAAGGGGAGAAGTCTGCTCTGGGTTCCTAATTGGTCACCAAAACTGTGAACTTACAGAAAAACACAGAACATGAGAGTTGTAAGTTTAAGTTTTATTCAGGGTCTTACTGAGGACTATAGCCTGGAAGACAGTAGAGTAGTTTTGAGTAAACTACTCTAAAGAGGTAGGGGAGGAGCCAGGATATATATGAATTTGCTTGGCTAGGAAATACATATTGTCAAGTATGTATCTTGGTAAAACATTACTGCTAATCATTGCAAAAAAGAGAGATCTCAAGTTAATGATTTTAGTGCTTTTCTTTTATGGTAAGATGTAAGAATCTGGGGTCATTGAAATTCTTCCTGAGATATGCATCTTAACTATGCAGGGGGCCCACAGAAGGTCTCCTCCTGTTTTTTTTCATCCTGAATTGCCTTCAGGGCACACCATCCTTGGGCAAGGAGTGGGGGAAAGGGCTGCAATTTCACCCTTTGTATAAGTGGACAATGAGCAACACTGTTCCTTTTTTTTTTTTTTTTTTCTTAACAATTCCCTTCTCTTCACTACAAATAAAATAGAATGAAATTAGGTTCTAAGATACTGGTATTTGTCAATAAAAACGATGTTGTGTTTTACGCAACAGCATGTGTGAATCACGGTAAACGACTTCCACGGTACTGCAGAGATTAATTTCAAATTTTATTTGCAAGCACCTGGTTTCATTTCCCACTCCCTCCTAAGGCCCATGCTTGGTTTGTGGCACAAATCATATAATGCCCATGGGTATCTGTGTATGGCCATCACCACATGATGCCAAGACTTTCTGCTCATCTCTCATGCCCCAAATAACCCTCTTCTGGAGCCGTTTCTCACTTCTCTCTTTCACCAATACCACTATGTTCGGTTCTCCATTGTTTGCCACCTGATATATTACATAATGACCTTATTATTAATCTTTGTAATAATATTCTTGGTTTCTATTTTCAAGACATGTAACTTTAAAATTTGTCAGGCCAAGCTTGCTCTGCTTCCCAACTCAACTCATTCAGAGTAAAAGCTACAAGGACCTACATAACAGCCCTAATAGCCCATATGCTCCCTTTTTCACACTTTCTCTCATTCAGTCTGTTCTACTCTCACATAATCTTGCTTTTCCTTGAACTTTCCAGGGCTCTTGCATTGTTTCTTTCTTTTTTCTGGTATTGATTTTTGCCTAGAGGGTTCTATGATAAGCATCTTTACTACCATCAGGCTTTTATTAAAACCAGTGAGTTTTTCCTGACAATCCTTTTAAAAGTGTATCCTCTATACTCCCCCTTACTCCCCATCCCAACTTTTATTTTTCATTGTACCATGTATTAACTTCTACATACTATATGAGGCTCTCTTCTTTCTGTTATCAACTATTTTCCATGCCTCCTCACTGCTCTTGCTTGACAGCAAACTCTAGGAAAAGAGAATTTTATTGTGTGTACATGTGTGTGTTTCTTAATACTATATTCCAGATGCTTTTATAGTGACGGATAGACAATAAATATCAGTTGACTTGGATGTATGTAAGTTAGACCTCTTTAATAGCAATAGGGATTTATAGAAGACTGCTTCTTCATTTCTCCTCTCTCTCTCTCTCACACACACACACACACACACACACACACACACACACACACACGTGAGCTAATAAGCCAAATAAGAGTCTCCTCCTAGTACCTCAATAATACCTGAACATAAGTAAGTAAAATAAATGTATTAAACTTCAAGAGAGATGTAGAGGATATCCAGTAACACACAATGGATATGATTTATTGAATAGGATCTCTCAGTAACATCATTTACTTGTTGACTGATTCCTATTAAAGAGGCACCTTTGGACATCCATCAACACATACTGAAGTCAACATTTAGATAAATTGAAATGTCAACTTCTCTCCATACAGAGATAACAATGGGTTTCGAGGCAAATGGTTTCTGACTGGAGGTCAAAATGTAACTACATAGTGACATTACACCTGTTGGAAGTTGGTAACACAGGAGGGCAAAGTAGAAAATAATGAAATCAGAGAAAAAAAGAGAATCAAGGAATGGACAGCAACAGAAACACTTATAGAAGGTGGGGGACACTACTAAATGGATTTTGACTGTAATATATATAAAGGATTAACATATTTGAAATATAATTATGAGATAAATAGTGTTGGAATTGGTAAATTAATGTGTGTAGGAAGGAAGACAAATTGGGAATAACTCTTATGTTTATGGATATTTGGGGCTAATGCATGGATGATAGTGACTTGTACAGAGTGGGTTGTATTACAGAAGACACAGATATTCCCAGAGACATAATTAGTTTATTTGGGGTATGTTGGGCTTTAATGTCTATGAGATAGACAAAGAATCACAAGACTCAAGAATCTGGATGGTAGCTGAGGAAAAGGGAGTTGATGATATTGTCTGGAAAGTCTTTAGAGTTAGAAATGAAGACTATAAGTTAATCTTGATTGTTCTCAGTGATTAAGGGTTGGCTAGAGGAAATGTAGACCTCAAAGAACTCTCAGAAGTAGCCAAGACAGTAGGAATAAAACATAACAAAAATGAGATACCGGGCTTTCCTGGTGGCGTAGTGGTTAAGAATCCGCCTGCCAATGCAGGAGACACGGGTTCGAGCCCTGGTCCGGGTAGATCCCACATGCCACGAAGCAACTAAGCCCGTGCGCCACAACTACTGAGCCCATGCTATGCAGCAAGAGAAGCCACTGCAATGAGAAGCCCACGTACCGCAACGAAGAGTAGCCCCCCACTCACTGCAACTAGAGAAAGCCCATGCACAGCAAAGAAGACCCAACACAGCCAAAAACAAATAAGTAAAATAAATAAACTTAGACAAAAAAAAAAAGAGATACCATGGAACTCAAGGGAAAATAATATTCCATAGATGAGAGAATGATCAAGAGCATTTACTGCTGCTCAAGCAAAAAATAAAGCAAGTAAAATAGAGACTTAATTGTGTCCACTGGATTTAGGAACACTTAGGTCACTGATGACCTTGTTTAGGTAGGTTCAACAGCTTAGACAAAATATAAGTTAAATATGAAAATGTTTCAAAAATTTGATACTATGTACTTGCAAAGTGTTAACCAATATTAGAGTTATGAAAAAATATTTGATAAACTTAACAACGCAGTGGACTACATTGAAAACAAAAAATTTATTTTAGATCCTAACTGGCATACCAATTTGACATGTATTAGGTAGCAGTAAAATGTGAATATTCTTGAGTAAAGTACAATATTGTGTTTAATATTAAAAAAAGAAAGATATATAATACTGCATAACAAAATGAATTTTCAGACGATACCTCAATCGGGAAGTGACTCATTTTGCTAGAAGAATTTTTGAAATAGTCCCTCACAGAAGCAGTACCTAGAGAATGCTGGTGATGTAGAGGATAAAGCAGACATTAAAGCACACACATCATCAGTAAAACCATATGGAAAAAGAAATAGCAAAAGCCAGATCCACTGGTAGGTAATATTTGTAATATGTATAGGATAAAGATCAAATGCTTTGAAATAATTTGTTAAAAATCTATTGAGCTGTTTTAAAAGGAAGATTGTACAAGGCCTTATATAGAAGTTCTGCATTAAGAAAGTGACTAATTCTATGACAGGCAGTTGAAACCTAAGGAAAATGATGAATTTCCAGTAGGACCCAGAAGAATGCTCCACTCTGACTATTCACTTGAAATCTGTTTAAGAATTCATGTCAGACTTTTCTATAAGGGAATGGTGGAAATATAGTCTCAGTAATTGGTACCAGAATTCTGTTGATTGTGATTTAGTTTTTGTTAAAACTACTTTATAAACTAACTTGGAGAAAGTTAATAATAAAAGAATCCAAGCCTAGGCAGTGACCTTAGAGAAATGATAGAGAGAAGGTAGAAGAAAGGAGGCACATCTAGTGGGATTTACAAGCCAGATAGCCACAGACTAGCTAATGTGATAGGATCCTTTCAAAGTAATGCATTAAAATAATGGTTTAATAATATCTTTTCATTATTTTGATAAGTAGATTTTTGTAGAAACTAGTAAAAGGACTGAGTTTGGTCTTTAGGTTGTTAAGATAGAATTGAAATGGTTGGCTTGCACAAAGGTGAGGGAACACTCATGATCATCGGGAAGAACTCCTAATTCACTAACATTTTGTGGTTGTCTCCATATTCTCATAAGTCAAATTGGAGGGTCTGAGATAAATTTACCTAAATCCCTGACAGGTAGAATAAGTATACTTCACTCCAAGATTCCTTGATCTACATTAGAAAAAAGGACTTAGAAGTTATAACCATAAAAGTATTATATACTGTTAATTTTATGACATATATTTATATTCAAAGATATTTAAATGGTATATTTACTTCAATATGCATTTTATTAAAAAATCAGTTTTATTATAATGTCATATCTAAATATATAATTCTTAATTTAAAAATAAGCCCTTTATTAACTTTAAATAATACTTAAATCTTTTTTTTAATATATTTGTATAAAATGATTTAAATACCAATTGACCAATACAGCAGAGATCGTAATACCTAGAGTTACCAAAAACAGATCAGTGCATTCCTTTCAAGATGAGTTTATGTCAAGTTACTCTGTATTTTACATGAACATTATTTGGAAATTAGACATGTATTTAATCAAACACTTGTTAAAATACTATATGAATAAATACATATCAAAACTTTTTTCTGTTGCATCTCTGAGGCATCTCTATTAATATGGCATTAGTAGAGAAAAAAATACAGCATCCTGAAGAATAAATCTGAAGCATCAGGCTACTCTAGATTCATAAAATATCACTGTGGAAAGTCCTGAAAATAGTGTGGGAGGAGCAAACAAAAGAAAAACTAATGAGGAAGAAAGTTGAGGAGTAAAAGAATTATAGAATAATAAAAGCACAGCAATTTACTTGGGAGTGCAGTTAAGGAGTCTTACAAGTCTTTGACCTTAATTCTCAGCTGTTCTGAAATTAAATGAAAGAAAGTATTTTATTTTCCTTACTGGTAAAATGAATAGATAGGACCAGCTGACCTCAAAGCACTCTTCTAACTTGAATTTCTTATGCTTCCAGGAATTGAAGTTAGTGATTGTTAAATGATGACAAATATCAGAAACTACTTTGGCACTGTTTCTGCAAACAAATTGTGTATTCATCCCTAGTGGTGCACTGAATAACATCAACCTCAAAAAACCTTGTGAAATTATGTGACTCTGACCTGTAATTCATTATTTAATGACTGGGAATATCATTCCAGTTGTAAATGCCCCACTGCCCCCAATGAATTATACATACCTTAGATAAGGATCAAATTTTTCTAATAGCTTGGTTTCTTATCAAGAAATGTTTATTGATTAATCAATCACACACATTTTTTTTCTCATTAATTTGACTTTCTCCCTCTCCCCAACAGATATTGATAATGCATATATAGATATTGATACAGATAATGAGAGAGAGAGAGAGTCAAACTAATGACTAATGAGAGACAATGGTCTCAGGTTGGAAACAGTGGGAGGTATTAATGCTGCTATATTCAGTACTGAAGGCAAATTACATAATTTAAACTTCAAAACACACTGCAGGATGGGCTTTTTAATCCCTACGTAATCTGAGGAACATGCTACTACTTCTGAAGTTTAATTAATTGATCAAAGTACATTTTTTCCTTAGTAAAACAGGGCATTGCATTATTTTAAATCTAATTCATGATTATTGCACACACTTAAAAAAATATGCTTTTACTGTATTTTTACTCTATGTGGGGCACCCTACCTCAATATCTTTAAGCTTCCAATAAATGTTTGCATGTACTCTGCTTCACTATCAGAAATGCAGCAAAATGGTTAAAATCAGTCACTACTGTCATTGAGAAAGGTGTACTGAGTGAAAGTTGTCCTGGGAGAATTTTTGCTGGATTTGGGGATTGGATTTGAGAATATCAGCTTGCCTTAGTGCTGTGGTTCTAGGAAGAAGAGATTCCTTATTGAGAGGGGTGAATTTGAAGAGGGAAAGACAATCCAAACATGCTACTGTTGACAAATATTAATTCTGAAAGAATTTCACTTTTATGACAATTTACATATAATTAAGTTAGGAAATAATATCTAATGTTAATGCCAACCTAAAATTTCAGAAACGGACAAGTAAAAGGAAGTGTAGCCAGAATGTCAAGATTACATGGTTCGAAAATTACTTTTTTTTATGATACTTACATTTTATTTATTTATTTATTTTTTAACATCTTTATTGGGAGTATAATTGCTTTACAATGGTGTGTTAGTTCCTGCTTTATAACAAAGTGAATCAGCTATACATATACACATATCCTCATATCTCCTCCCTCTTGCGTCTCCCTCCCTCCCACCCTCCCTATCCCACCCCTCTAGGTGGTCACAAAGCACCCAGCTGATCTCTCTGTGCTATGCGGCTGCTTCCCACTAGCTATCTATTTTACATTTGGTAGTGTATATATGTCCATGCCACTCTCTCACTTTGTCCCAGCTTACCTTTCCCCCTCCCCGTATCCTCAAGTCCATTCTCTAGTATGTCTGTGTCTTTATTCCTGTCTTGCCCCTAGGGTCTTCATGACCATTTTTTTTTGTTTGTTTTTTAGATTCTATATATATGTGTTAGCATATGGTATTTGTTTTTCTCTTTCTGACTTACTTCACTCTGTGTGACAGACTCTAGTCCATCCACCTCACTACAAATAACTAAATTTTGTTTCTTTATATGGCTGAGTAATATTCCATTGTATGTATGTACCACATCTTCTTTATCCATTCATCTGTTGATGGACACTTAGGTTGCTTCCATGTCCTGGCTATTGTAAATAGAGCTGCAATGAACATTGTGGTACATGACTCTTTTTGACTTATGGTTTTCTCAGGGTATATGCCCAGTAGTGGGATTGCTGGGTCGTATGGTAGTTCTATTTTTGTTTCTTAAGGAACCTCCATACTATTCTCCATAGTGGCTGTATCAATTTACATTCCCACCAACAGTGCAAGAGGGTTCCCTTTTCTCCACACCCTCTCCAGCATTTATTGTTTGTAGATTTTTTGATGATGGTCATTCTGACCGGTGTGAGATGATATCTCATTGTAGTTTTGAATTGCATTTCTCTAATGATTAGTGATATTGAGCATTCTTTCATGTGTTTGTTGGCAATCTGTATATCTTCTTTGGAGAAATGTCTATTTAGGTCTTCTGCCCATTTTTGGAATGGGTTGTTTGTTTTTTGATATTGAGCTGCATGAGCTGCTTGTAAATTTTGGAGATTAATCCTTTGTCAGTTGCTTCATTTGCAAATATTTTCTCCCATTCTGAGGGCTGTCTGTTCGTCTTGTTTATCGTTTCCTTTGCTGTGCAAAAGCTTTTAAGTTTCATTAGGTCCCATTTGTTTATTTTTCTTTTTATTTCCATTTCTCTAGGAGGTGCGTCAAAAAGGATCTTGCTGTGATTTATGTCATAGAGTGTTCTGCCTATGTTTTCCTCTAAGAGTTTGATAGTGTCTGCTCTTACATTTAGGTCTTTAATCCATTTTGAGTTTATTTTTGTGCATGGTGTTAGGGAGTGTTCTAATTTCATTCTTTTACAAGTAACTGTCCAGTTTTCCCAGCATGACTTATCGAAGAGGCTGTCTTTTCTCCATTGTATATTCTTGCGTCCTTGATCAAAAATAAGGTGACCATATGTGTGTGGGTTTTATATTTGGATAGCAAACTCACATATGGTTTCCAGTTGTAAATTTTCTAAGTTTTGTTTTGTTTTGTTTTCCCCTACTTTCCAGCTCCTCACTGTTTGAGACAGTCACACACACACTCCCCCGAAAACCTAAACTATTTGTGTTTTCCATCTCTTAGGTTAGACTAGAAGCTTACTGTTTAACTAGTTTCCATTATAAGTTAAAAAATAATACGTCTCAAAGAGTTTAAGTATCTTAGGCACTGCCCATAGATAGTAAGCCAAATGGTTAAAACTCACTTTCCACGTATACAAACTTCAAGATTAGGCTTTTCTTCCCAAATCCAAGATAATCTGTGAAGTGACTGAAAGATGATACTTTTATTAAATATTTTTATCTATTGAGATTCTTAGATTGTGTTTTAAGTGCCCATTGGTTTTGAAAATTAAAGAATCAACCGACTCCAGCAGGTACAGTTCACTGACTACACTGGATGAGTGGGAAATTTGAAGCTTCATCTAGTGTCCAAGTAATTTATTGAATAAATTAACTTTTTCCCTGTCGAACTTATTTAGAGTTAAGCACCAGTATTTACTATAACTCAAACCAAGAAGCTGAGAGGTAGAGATTGTTAGCTAAAGACAGAGACAGAGACGGAGAGACAGAGAAGGAAAGAAAGAGGAGAGCAAATCAACTGGCAGTAAAACATGAAGTGCTGATTTATTAGTCCTAATCTAGATCTCCTTCTCAGTCAGTGACATCTACCTTGCTACTTAAATTACCTTGCTAATTTAACGTTTTGAAGGACCTTATCCAAATGATTAGTTGATATTTCAAAATTACTCAGAGTGATGCTGTTACTGAAAGTGTTGTGGCTTATAATAGAGAAAAAAATAATACTGAATACATGATCTATATGTCAGCATAGTGGTGATTCAATGGAAACATGATGCTCTTGTTTTTTTCTGCATTAAATGGAAGACAAGAGGGGGAGATATGAAATACATAAATAAACATGATAACTTCAAAACAATTATAAACACTATGGAGGATTTAACTAATGAGTCTGTAATTACTAGACCATAACATTTTAATTAAGGTTATAATTTGAAAATATGGTTGGTTATTCACATGGGTCTTTAAATTTTTTTGTTATAATTTAATTAATTAACCCAAAGTAATATTTAAGATTACTTTAGCAAATGAGCCTAATAATTTGGAGGAAAATAATATCAGCAATGGGCTCATGGGTTAACACAAAAATACTATACAAAGTACTAATGTAGCATTAGAAATATATCCTATTACTATGCACTAAATATGTAATACCATTTTGAAAAGAGAAGTTACGTGCTTAATCAAGTTAAAAATAATCTACTTCACAATATTTTTACTTTTCTATTTCTATTTAAACAAGTGTTTTATTTCTCTCTTATTCTCTCCCACTTATTTTCATGGAGTATCTTTATGTCACTATTATCCATATTCATAGATAATTTGGAGAGCTCAGATTTTGGAAAAACATGAAATTATTTTATTTGTATATTCACTAAGTTCCAATCATTTTTAGCATACTCTTCATTTGTTGGTGTATCCATGGAACATATGCAAATTTAAGTAAACAAACAATAATAAAGCTGAGAGTTTAGTGTTCATTAAGTGTTGACTATACATAAATTTTTTTCTGGTATGTTAAAGATCTAGGACTAGAATTTGGTGGGTAGTGGGAGCAGGAACGTTGAAACGTGGCAGAGGATGGAGGAAGAAGTTAGTTCAAACCATTTGAATCTCAACAGGCAGAATATCCTCTTGTCTACAATAAAGGCAAGGGCCAATAAAGTCAAGTCTTCATCATTTATTTTTCTCTTTGGCAACCCATTTCAAGACTACTATAGACATAAATTCTTGGCTAGGTAGACACAACCTAGTTTACCTCTTAAATGTAATTCTAGTTTTTTCACCTGCTTTAAACACAGATGACAAATACCAATCACATGTTTAGCAAGTTAAAAGAAATAGTACTTGGTTGGGGGGGAGAGATAAATTAGGAATTTGGGGTTAACAGATACACACTACTATATATAAAACGACAAGGACCTACTGAATAGCACACGGAACTATACTCAATATCTCGTAATAACCTATAATGGAAAAGAATCTAGAGAATAATATATATATAATATATATATATATATATATATACATATATACATATAACTGAATCATTTGCTGTACACCTGAAACATTGTAAACCATCTA
This sequence comes from Balaenoptera musculus, assembly GCF_009873245.2. NCBI lineage: Eukaryota > Metazoa > Chordata > Mammalia > Artiodactyla > Balaenopteridae > Balaenoptera > Balaenoptera musculus. The sequence goes on from NC_045802.1 coordinate 54,543,240, forward strand.
TACTTCAATTAAAAAAAATTTATAATTAAAAACTTTTCCACAAAGAAATCTCCAGAGCTAGATGGCTTATTGGCAAATTCTACCAAACATTTAAGAAAGAAATAATGTCAATTCTATACAAACTCTTCCACAAATTGCAGAGGATATGTTCTTCTTCTTGACTGCAGTGATGGTTTCATAGGTATCTACATATGTCAAAACTTATAAAAGTTTTCACTGTAAATATATGCAGTTTATATGTCAATTATATCTTAATAATCTATTTTAAAGGGTTTAAAGATTATGTTCCCAATAAATAGGCAACAGACAATTTACATAGGAAAAGGTCCAGCATTTAAAAAAAATGCAAATAAAAGCAATATTGGAAAACAAGAAATAGTACTTCATGTCAAATTGTTCACTTCTTATTTATTTAAAAACTTTATGCTTGCTTTATTTTTAACACCTGTTAATCACTTATTAGTTATATAATATTGTTTATAACTCAGACTCATTTCAAAATCCATTCAAAAGGAAAGAACTGAATATCAACTGAAATTACACTTTGCAATATTTCATTTACAATAATTTTTATTTCTCCACATATGAAGAGGTTCAGATTAAAACTGACAGCCCAATGCATATTAGAGTGGATTATTAACTGAAATATGAAAAATATATAATGAATTTTGATTTCTTATTGCTTTGAGTCTCCATTTGAACAAAGAGTTTAAAAAGTTAAAAGAGAGTGACTCTAGGATGAAACATTAAGAATTAACCTCTACAATGATAGATAAGTCAGCTACAAAGAAATATGTGTGTGCTTTCATATATATATATACAAATATACATATATGTGTGTGTGCATATACATAAGCAATTATTTTGGATTTATACACCATTTTCCATCTTCCTTCCTTCTGAGTGGAAGGACATGGCATAAAAGTAGAAACTATGCAGTAAAAATCCACAAAGGTATGAATCATTTTATATGCCTCTCAGCAATTAGGCTAGTGGGTATAGTAATATTATCTGTATTTTTCAAATCTTTGAGGTCTATGAATAAAGCAGCATTTAGAATGAGTATAAGTAGTAAAGTCTTTACTGATAAATTCACATATTTATATAGCATGATAAATAGGCCTTACAGGGAGGTAGTTGATAAAACACTTCTTTGAGGGTTGAATTTATAGGTAAAATGACAATGCTGAACATAGATTCTGTGGAGATTACCCTTCTCTGAAATATATCCCAAATATGACACAAAATTCCACCAATTAGAATTTCATAGGGTTTAACAAGCCAATATCCACCCCCACTCTCCACTCACAGAGCAGTGCCATCAACAGTCAATGAGGTTCTTCCTGAATTTAGACCAGGTTCAATTAAAGGGTTAGAGGCTCTCAGCTTAAGGACTGGGACTCTTGGATTAACAGTGTATTTAACAAGAATCCAACTACAGAAAACATGAGTGGGCAGTTTATATGGAGTAGAATTGGAGAGGTGAAGGAGTGAAATACAATTTTCAAGCACTTTGCATTTTGAATAAAGGCTAATATTGATGACATTCTCTAGTGCAGGATATAGTTGAATAGTCAATATTTATGAGATATCAGATGCTTGAGAAATTCAAACACAAGAAATTTTTCAACAATTAGTGGAATAAACGCATATAAGTAATCGGAAAACAGTAAATGTGAGTTTTAAATATATGTTAAGGGGCCAAACAAGCTCTAATAACTGCTTTTGAAAACATTTTCTGATACTCAGTTCATAGAATTTGCTCTCTCTACATTCCTTCTACACCCCAATAATGCATTATATTAAGCTCAATTTTGAGACATTTATTTATCAATCCATTCAGTTGATAACTATGGAGAAACTATCATGCATCAAGCATTGTTTTAAGTTCTGGAGTGACAGCAATGAAAAAAAAAAGGTGACAAAAATCATTTCCTCATGGACCTTACTTATAGTGGGAGAAGTTACAAGAAAAAAAATAATCTGTATATCAAATGGAGAAGTGCTTTGAGATAACTTCACCCACCTGGGACACAGGTGGGCTTATGTACTTTATGAAGGGCATGTCTCTGTGTGGGTATGTATGAAAGAAACCCCTGAATATAACAATTGTATCATAGACTCTGTGAGCTTAGCTAGATTTAATTGCATCTTTGAATCTATGGATTCATATAGCTCTCCTTCCTCCACCTTGGGGAAATTCTCTCTGGCTTAACAATCAGGGTCAGAGCTGGAGTGAGGAGTACACATCATTTAGGTCAAGAGAAAGTTTGAGCAAGAGTGCCCCTTTTAGAATTCAGAAGTTGTCCTTGGCTCTAGCTACCACTTAAAAAAAATCCTTCCAGCTGAATTAAAAGCAAAATCGAAAGAAAACACACACACACACACACACAGAGAGAGAGAGAGAGAGAGAGAGAGAGAGAGAGAGATAAGGAGAGGAATCTCTTTGCAGATTCTTTGAAGAAAACATCTTAAAACAGATGGGGATATATACTGCATCAGGAGCCCTTAATACATCTGGGCACCTCAGATACTGGATATCTCAGTAAATGTGGCTCAGAACACAGTGAAAACAGTAGTGTCATACCAGTAAGGGCTAAGGCTCTTCATGGATCTGCACATCAGGTTCAATAAAGGTGTCAAAGACTCTCAACTATACCTCTGATGCTCTGCTTGACCTGTAAGCCTGGCCTTTACATCTACTCACCTATTTCAACTATGCTTTTTGCATGTATTGCTGTATTAAGCCACATCAATGTTTCCTTATTTCCACTTTATTATATAATAATAGGGAATATACCATTTTCCCATATGCACTTAAAAGAAAATTCAGAGAACTTTATTTGATATGAATATTTTATCGAGTGAGAAACAAACTCACAAATAGGGAGATTTCAAACCCAAAAGTGGTATGAAGCTCAGAAGCATGACACTATGGGATGGTTATAAAGTAGAAATGAAGAAATTGTCTAACGTTTACAATGATTGGCTATTACAATTGGAGTTCCCAGAAGTCAGGAGATGGGTTAAGAGTGTTATATGGGTTAAAACTTATTTTTCCATTATAAATTATGCCATAAAGAAATGGCAAGTTCTTACTAATATTACTACTATATTATAATAACCATAGGACTTCTTTTTTCAAGATATCAGCATTTTAGCATTCAGAACAAAATGACTTTACTGAAAGAGGTCAGCAAACAAATCTAATTTTTGTGGTAAAAACAGAATATCTAGATTAGTCACCATTTGCTCCCATTCTCTCATATTGGTCCACAAGAAAAATAAATGTCCCTCTCCTGACATTTAAAGAAAATAGTACATCCTACCGAGTACTTTCCCTTTTGAATTAGCATTCCTTTACAGATTTCCTTCCTTCATCAGATTAGTCAGCAGGGTCTCCTGATGAAGAATTACAGTTACCGGTTTTCTTTTATTTGAGCCCACCAGGAAGAGAATACATGTGTGTAGCTGTTCTTAGGCACAGGCAGCTCACTGTGGGTGATCATAAAAAGGCTCACTATTATTATTTGATATAATAATTTGGCAAGCTGGGCTCATTCACTTTCTTACAAGACCATTTTGATCTCTACAAAAGGTGAAAACGTTCTTTCAGGAAACCAGGACACTATTTTATGCTTGAAAATAAAAGTTAGCATCTTGAAAAATTAAAATTAGATTATATCTCTGTGCATTAGTAAATAATTTTGACAAATTAAAAAGAGACATATTGACTTTAAATTTTTCTGCAACTAATATACAGCATAAAAGAGAATAACCATGTTGTTCTTCTGAAGTCTGACTATATTTTAGTTCTAGTAAAAGATAATTTTAAGCAGATGGTCTTTAACATGCAGACTGATGCTGACAAGTGCATAATGTACATGCATTTTGATAAAGTGGAAGGGGGAAACAAATAAAGGTATTTTTATTTTTAATTATTTTGATTTTATTGTCATTTCTCTGAACCACATGTAATAATTTTGCATACATTTATCAAACAGCTTTTTGACATATCTTCTGTTTTTCTGAATTTATCTAATCATAAAACAAAGAATGTGCCTTCCACATTCTTTTCTGCAAACATAAAATAAATTAAAATAAGATAAAACACTCATAGGCATTTAATCTCCTCCCCAGTGTTTTATAACCATAGGGTTAGTGAAACACTGAGGTTTTAGATATGCCTGTTTGATAAAAAGAGAACCTGGGGTGCATGGTGACTGTGGTAGCTCTTGAACCAAAATGTCCCCTAATGAACTACAGTTCCTGGTATTCACCATCTTTTGTGGTCTTTCGCCACAGTGAAATTGATATGGCCCTGAGACTCACTCTAACCCACAGAGAGTGCAGAAGAAACAGTGCCAACTTTGAGACTAAATCTCAAGAAGGCATGGCCAGCTTCTACTTTCCCACTTTTGGGAGCCTTGAGCTGCCCAATAAGAAGTTCAGCTTCTCAGTTGTAGATACATGTGGATAGAGTGTGTGGAGAAGCCAAATGGAGAGGAAGAGACACTGAAACTACATGGAAAGAGATCCAGTCATCTCAGCATCCCAGGTGTTCCTAAGTTTCTAGACCTTCCTGCCTCAGAGCCAAACAAATAAGTAGAATCATCTTGGAGATCCTAGTCACCATCTGATTACAACTGAATGAAACACCCTAAGCAAAAACAACAGAACTGCCCATTTGAGTTCAGATAATAGTTGATTATTGTTCTAATGAACACTAACTTCTGTGGTGGACTCAGCAACCATTAACCAAAGCAGTGATCCATGAACATTGCCAAAGGAAGCCTGGTAACACTGACTTTTGGCTCATTTACATGGCTAATATCATTCTGTCATTTAAACAGCCCTATCAGAGATCCACTAATATCATGTCCCTATCAGAGATAAAGAAACTGAAGTTTATGGATTTTTTGGTAACAGATATTAGACATGTTGAACCTACATTGCATTTTCAGGACACAGTGAAAGTCATTCACATATGCATAAAGCAGAAGAGATCATGTCATATTTCTGCTTCAAATTTCCCAGTGGCTTTCCTTAATACTCAAAGTTAAATCCAAATCCTTACCTTGGCTTGCAAGACTCTGGTTGATCTGCTTCTCTGCAAGCTCTGATTTCATTCCTAGTCTCTCCTCCATCCCATTCCCTTTCCCATCCCCATTTTCTGCCACTAGTTTTCTGCCACTACTGATCCTGGAATAGTACATTCCTGCTTTAGAGCTATTGGCTCTTGCTGTTTTCCTCTACCAATAATAGTAACCAATTAAATCTCTGAGTACTTAGTAGGTGCTAGGCACTGAGCTTTAAGTCCTTAATAAATTAATACTCTAAGCAACCCATTAGATGTACTGCCCATTGGGAGAAATAGATGCAGAGAAAATTATGAACCTTGCCAAGATAATATAGCAAATGAAAGAACCAAAATTTGAACACAATCTGTCTGGTCAAGAGTATCAATGCTTAAGTATCATAGTGCCACTGCCTAAAACACTTTTCTGCCAGATACAGCGAGTTTCTCAACCTTCTTCAGGTTTTCACTCAAATGTCATCCTATCAGAGTGGTCTCTTTCCTAACTTTATATAAAATAGAACCTTGCCATCTCTGTATACGTACCCTGCATTACCTTTCTTCATGGCACCAACTGTCACTTGGTATGTTATATATTTATTTGTTCATTGTTCATCTCTCCTCCCTCTAGAAAGTACAAAAGCAGATTTTCTTTGTTAGCCACTTCTGACTTCTAGTGCCAAGAAATGTGCCTGGCAAATAACTGGCACTAAAACACAGTTGTCAAGTGAAAAAAAAGGTGAATAGAAGAGTCAGGATTTAAATCCACTTTGCAGTCTAAATCTAGTTTGACCATACTCTGTTCCTATATTTATCTTCTATCACTATTGCAAATTAGTATTCAAATATTAATTTACATTTATATTTTCAGGTGCACACATTTATCTTTTGTAGTGAAAACAGATTTTAAGACCTTTAAGTACAGAAAATAACTTTTTTTTCTGTACCCATACATCATGCTTTATGAGCAAAAGAATAATTTCTTAAGTATGTTTGATTCTCTTAATGAACTCTGAATTAAACTATGAATTCTGGTAAAGGATATGAAATCACATTGCCATGTAGGTCTAAATCCTGGTTCTAACACTTAATAACATTAGCTAACATCTCTACCATCAATTTCCTTATTGTAAAATGGACATAGTGATATTAATGTCTATATCATATGCCTACACACGAGTCATGATAGGTTATATTGTGGTTCAGTGACCATATATACATCTACACATGCACACACACACACACACACACATTTCCCCCTATTTATGGAATATTGACTTTGAGTATAGCTCACTCTCTAGTGCCATGTCCTTCATATGCTAGCTTAAAATTCTGGCTGTAACAATTTCATGAAATTTCCATAGTGACACATGGTTCACTGTGGCACAGAAGAGGGAGATAAAATAAAGGAATAATCAGAGAAATAACGAAACCCTCAAACCTGGAAAATGTTAGAGATAAGTATATATCGGATCCAAGGAAAGAATTACTATGAAAGCAAAATAATATAGAGTTATAAAAAAATCAAAGAACTAGGTTTAAAAAACACACTATGACTAAAATAGATAACCCATTTACTTATTAAATCAGAAAATAATGAAGGCCAAAATTGACAAATTTCTAACTGAGAATGGGAAAAAATATCTGAAATATCCAGGAACAAAAAACAATATTAGAAAATACTTCCTTGTTGGACTTCCCTGGTGGTGCAGTGGTTAAGAATCCGCCTGCCAAGGACTGGACGGGTTCGATCCCCGGTCTGGGAAGATCCCACATGCCGCGAAGCAACAAAGCCTGTGCGCCACAACTACTGAGCCTGTGCTCTAGAGCCTGTGAGCCACAACTACTGAGTCCACGTGCCACAACTACTGAAGCTTGTGCGCCTAGAGCCTGTGCTCCACAACAAGAGAAGCCACCACAATGAGAAGCCCGCGCACCACAAAGAAGAGTAGCCCCTGTTCACCTCAACTAGAGAAAGCCCACGCGCAGCAACGAAGACCCAATGCAGCCAAAAGGAAATAAATAAATTTATAACCAGAAAAAAAAAAAAAAGAAAATACTTCCTTGTTTAAAAAATGTGGAAACATGGATGAATTTTGTGATTTTCTAGGAAAAAATACCAAAAATGAATATCAGAAGAAGCAAAAACAAAAAGAGGAAAAGTTCTATGCAAGTAATTGAGAAGATTCTATAAGCACCAGTCCCAGATATTTTCACACATGAACTCTATCAAACTTTCAAGCAACACAAAATCAGAATGGTATTTGGTCCAGTTCAAGAGAAAGAGAGAGAGAGAGAAAGAGAGTAAATTTAAAAAATATACATATTTCCTTAATTTATTTAACAAAATCAACATAATTTTAGTAATTAAATCTAGACAAAAGGAGATACTACAAACAGATCTTGATGAATTTTTATGTGGTACTCAAAAATACAGCTATTTTACAGTGTCCAATTTCAAAATATACATTTCATTGAACACGAATACATTTCTGTTTGGTATATAATTAGTAGTGGAATTTCACAGTTATAGAATATGCATATCTTCAGCTTTCATAGATTCTCCCAAAATATTTTCCAATAAAATTCATTGTATTTTCACACAGTGGGCTCCACAGCAAACTACTACATAGTGATGGAAATGAACATATTCTAATTATACATGTGAGAACAGATGAATTGCAAAAGCATGAAATGTAATAAACATACATACAAGACAGAGAAGAAGTTACAGTATCATATTTAATAACATAAGCATTACCAAAACTTTTTTGCTATTAGAAGACAGGGTTAGCAGGGTGGCTATTGTCTAGAAGTGGGCAAAGGTGGACTTCTGGGGCACTAGTACTATGGTGATATTCTGTTTCATAATCTGGGTGCAAGTTATGTATTTTTAGCTTGTCAAAATTAATGAGCTATCCTCTTACATCTAAACTTCAATAAAGAGTTTAAAATATAAACACCTATACATGTGTATTTGTGTATAAATACTTCAATTCAAAGATTTAAAAAATCCTAACCAAGTTTGACTTGCTTTAGTAATGAATAAAATAGTCTGTATTAGAAAATATTTTACTAAGATTTACTAACATCCATATTAAGTCAAAAAAGAAACAAAAATTAAAATCTCTATTAATGCCAGGAAAATATTTTATAAAGTTAACATTTGCTTCTGAATTTTTAATGGGCTTAATTAATTCTCTTATCTGAACTCATGTTTGCCAAATGTGTTTTGGAATTCAAAAATTATTTTGAGAGATAGGCTTTAGAAAAATCATATATACAGTCCCCAGCAAGGTTCACAGTACCATGTATTAAAGAAACACATTTATATTTTTACACTGAATCCATGAATACTTACAAAAAGTAGCGTTTTTAAAAGATAGCAAATAGCCTTAGGACAGTTCACGACTTGTCATATTTTGACTGCCAAATAAGTTATAATAATACTTTTATTTTTCAGAGCTGCCACAAGTGAGTTAGAAGGAAAAATGAATAGAAAAATGACCAAAATGCATAAAATGCCAATTTATGGAAGCCATAGCCGTGATTATTATACATAAGAAGATGGTTAACTCCCTGATATTCAGGTAATTATACACTAAGGTTAAACTTATTAATTTTCACTAATACTATTAAATTTAAAATATTCACATTATCCAGTACAGCAAATGATGTGAGGATATAAACAATCCTTTATGCTTTTATATATGGTGTAAATTGATAAAAAATATTTTTTGGTGGTGGAGGGAGCCTTCCAGTTTGATATTTTTACAGTAAGCCTGCCTTCACTGAGTGTATGCACATGGAAATACAAAGATAACGTGACCTATTTTGGTTACCTACAATATAGAGTCCTAAGCCCTTGGGTTTAATTATCCTAATCAGATATTGAAAATGAGCTAAATGTATATCTCATCCTGAAAACACTCCTCTAGAAACCTCTCAGCAACTGGAAAGTGGTACATTTATTTTAAAATACTGAGCTGCTGAATGATACAACCTACTGGGATATATGGCAATATTAATGCACAAAAAATTAATTTCTTTAAATTGTATAGAAGCTGAAAGTATCAAGCAGTGGCTAATAGTTTCTGTTTATTTCATTGTCCACTAGATTATTCCAGGAACGGGAATTGTTTATTATCTCATTTAGTTGAACATTTAAAATTTCTATTGCTCAAATGTGAATTATTTGCATGTCCTTGATACATAAATATAATGCAAGACTTGATGAAGTTGGTACATTGTCCTGGTGTTATTTACTGACCAAGAAGCAAACAAACAAACAAAAACAAACATAAAACAACCTACTGGCATTGTTCAGCAATGACGACATAAAATAGAAGAGTTATTTCAATGTAAAATGAATTGTAAGAAGTAAAATTTTCAGGATATATTTAAAAGCTCAGCTCCATGGAATTAGATGATCATATTTTCTTATGGTCAAAGCAAATCCATGTATATTTTGCAGTGTTAAGTTGATTTATAATTTTTAAATGCCTTATAGTAATTATAAGCAGAAAACTGGAATGCTTTAATTTTAAGATGATTGTCACTTTTGAGAAGTTTTGAGGTCGATGAAATGGAACTGTCAGAAAAGTTGATCTAAAGTAGTTACCCCATCCAGCAGTTTTGAAGAATTAAGCAAGTGCACATGAAGCCTGACTAGAACTTGGGAAATCAAATATCATAGAAAAAAAATTTTAAATTATCTATTGCTCTAACTTCTAATAGTGAAGAAACTTCAAAAAAAATCTCAGCAATAATAAACAACCCCAGTGTTGAAATAAAGAAGAGCAGTCCAAGAGGTGGAAAGGTCTTTTGAAGGGATTTCTTTCATGAAATAAAGTAGATGTAAAAGTAGCCATGAGTTCATAACCGAAGAATAAAATAAATGATACATGCCACTTTTCAAACAATGTCACAAGGACTCACTTCAGAATAACTGATAATTTTCAGTATATAATACGTACACAAAATGTCTACTAGCACAAGTAAGATGAGTCATTTAACATATTTTAAATAAGTATATTATATTAAAGTATGCTAGAGACAATGTGGGCCTACTCAGCTATTTTACCTCTCTACCTCCACCAAGGTAATAGATTTTTGATTGGCCAGTGTGTAAGAAACTGCCTAAATAAATTATTGGTGTAACTGGAGAGAGAGTGGGGTGAGGAAAGAGAGAAAGAGAAAGAAAGGAGAACAAATTGAAAAAAAAAATACTATTTGTTTCAAGCATACAGGCAGTTGTTTTTTGGCAGGACACCAGGGCCTGATAAAAGTTTCTGAAGGACTGATGCAAGGAAATTACTTGCAATTAAAGTCGTAGTTAATGTTGTGACTTTTGAAAACAAGTCACTTGGGATCATAACCTGTATATGTCAGTTGTCCACTATATAACCATTTCTCTTCTCAGAAGTCTGTAACTCTGAATTAGTCTTTAAACAATTTTTCAAATTCTTCATTAAGATTAAGATTATAGGATTATTTTTATGGCATTCTATCTGTTAAAAATTATAAAAGTGATTACCACTTAAGCAAATTAAGAATTTTTAATGATTTTTAAGCTGCATTGCATCAGTTTCTCCTAAAGCAAAAAAGAGTCAAGAAACCAAGTAAGATAATTAAAACTGTCACTTTGATTTCACAGCACAATTAGTTGCATTTGTTTGTCAAACAGCAAAATGCAAGCTAATAAACTGCATGAAAGGAAGGACAATGAATTTGTTACTTATTACCTGTTTACATGCTTATTATAGATTTTACTTTCTTTTTCAAAATATTTTTTACCTCTTAAAAGGAAAGTATCAATAAACAAATAGGATATTCTTGACTTGCTACAGGTTATTCTTTTATTTTAGTTTTCTTGGCTTTAAAGATAATGGACAATTATTCATTATTTTCTCCCTATGACATACATAATAAAGCCATAAGTTTTATGTAAACTAATAGCATGTATGTATTTCTTAACAGACCTAAAAATTAAGCTTTAATATATTTTTCACTCTTCCTAGCTCTACTTCAGTTGATGTTCAGACATTAGGTCAAATTAACTAAAGGTCGTATGACCTTTAAGAGTACCTAACGCATATTGACTTCCTTTTCCTTCTTTGATTCTCAGAGTTCAAGTAATGTGGTTCCAAGGTCATGATGATGTTAGGTTGCAAGTCTAGGAATGTAGGACTTTCTGATGTTAAATTCTTATTTTTTGCTTCTTACCTTGCTTAATAATCTGACATCAGGTAGACACACAAATGTTTAAAATTCAAAATTAGATATTATTATTATTAATATCTTCTTAATCTAATCAAAAGGTAATGTCCAAACATCCTTGGAATGCTTAGCTCCTCCCTGCTTCTAAAGTCATCTCTCTTTTATCCTCACCATTCATACTCCCCATTGTCTTCTTAATCAGAAGTATTTCTATGTTTGTATAACTAAGTGCATCCACCCTAACCCCAGAGAGTCTCATCTTCATCTCCCGTGTACTTATTAAGACTTTATCCTGTATTGTAAATTCAGTACCCCCCTTAAAAATGCTGCTGTGTATAAAATCTTGTGAATACCTTTTTATGATTAACTCTAAAGTCAGTGTTATCAACTCTGTTTCACAAAAAAAAAATATAAGATTCAGGAAACAACTTACAGATATGAAAAGAAAATGAAACATTTTGAAATAAGTGGTATATCTCATAGATAATCTAGCAGAATAAGGATAGCTAAGTTGTACTGTGTGTTCAACTGTTTGGAAACCATAATTTTTAAAGGAAATCAACTTCATACCTTTATGATTTTCTACAGTTGTGGAAAGCAGCCTGGGTTTAGGTTTGGAAAGAAAATGGTTGGATTAAGCCAACGTTGGGGTTTTGTCAGGCATGGAAACAGACGTAGTAGTACAGGGAGTTGTTGAAAACCCTGTCAAAAGAGTTGAGTAAGTGATATACTATACTATACCAAAAAAGCGAGGGAGGGAAGTAAAGACAGGTGAGAAAGGGGCACATGCATACAACAGACAAGGCTGTAAACAGCATTTAATAGCTTGATAAGGTCAAGTAATAGATTCAGTATAAGTAACTCAATTTATAATTTGGAAAAACTGTTTAATAACCAGAGAGTTTTAGTATTTCCAAAAAAGCTCAGTTGCTTCTCATGATAAGGTCTAGGCTACCATCACAGGTTGGAATTACTGATACACTCTGGAAGTTTAAGAAATTGAAGATGAGAAGCTTAAGGAACTAAGAGCTAAGATCTTGCATGATACTGAATGTGGGTAAAATCAAAATTGCTCATTTATTTTTGGATTCCCATTCAATTGCTGATAAAAATATTCCAGAATTAAACAACTCTACATAATGTTATCCTCCATAGCCTTAATATTATTAGAGGTATCTTATGTAAACCTTTACTCATTTCATCTGATAATACTCTGTCTTTACCTTAGCTATCATATAGTATCTCTGTATTCTGGGTGAAATCTCAGGACAGCCCCAAGTAACAAAATATGTAGTTGACTGCCACAATATGTGTAAGAGTCCAAAAAAGAAATAAAAAGGAACATTTCTACATTAAGAAAGATGATAGCAGTCACAGCCAATAACATCCATCTTTAGTTGTTCTTAAGGCCCATTTCCAATATTTAGCATTTTGATACATATACAAACAAGAGAGGCTGCCATTTGCTTTTCTGAAAGCTGGGATGTCATGTCATCTTTCTTTTTATGTGGGTAAATTGGTCATTTAAACCAGGGAATTTATCCTGTTCTTATTTCAAAGTATTATGGAGGAAAGTTGATTTTTCCTTGGATTCCTAATTTATTTTTAAAATTTTGGTAATCTTGGCTCTCAACTGTTCCTACTGTTAACTTGGGATGCCAATCAATCAATCAATGTTACATAGACAAGAGTCAATTACAGAATCCTCCAGCTGCCTAACCCCTAACCTAAAATGGGTTTATTTACCTCTATGTGGTCCAGTAGAAAATGTTGGAACAACTTCTTACATGTTTGAAGGTACAATATTTAAATGACCACATATGATCTCGAGTAGCAGAATTCTAGTTTCACAGATACAATTAAGTCAATTGAAATCTAGCCAAGTTAAGGGACCTCATCATCAAAGTCTGGTGATCAGATCTCAGTTCATTAGCAGTAAGAATTTAAGAAAGGTGTCTAATGATGGATTTTAATTTCAAAATGGCCTCATTTTTTCATTTATTCCCTGCATTCATACTTTTATTCTGGTGTCCTACCATACCGATTATGGGTTTAGCCTTATGATATTCTTTGGCTGGTAGAGAGTAGCAAATTTGCTGTAAGCAGAAGCTTGATGACTGTTTTTACATTTTTACATCCTTCCTTGGAATCCTGACAGTGCCATGAGGAAAAGCCTTGACAAGTCTGCTGGTATATGAGAGATCATGTGGAATAAAGCCTAGTTGTTACATCCAAAGCCATCCTAGTCCAGGTTCCCCAGTCTACCCAATGGCTGACTGCATATTCACAAATGAGCCCAGACAAGATCAGCAGCTCTACTTGGCTGATGATAAGATTTAGAATAAATAATAAAAAATTATTTTAAAAAAATTTTGTTAGTTTCAGGTGTACGACACAGTGATTCAATGTTTTTATAGATTATACTTCATTTAAAGTTGTTATAAAATATTGGCTATATTCCATGTGCTGTACAATATATCCTTGCAGCTTATTTATTTTATACATAGTAGTTTGTATCTCTTAATCCCCTACCCCTATTTTGCCCCTCCTCCCTTCCATTTCCCCACTGATAAGAACTAGTTTGTTTTCTATATCTGTGACTCTACTTCTGTTTTGATATATTCATTCATTTTATTTTTAGATTCCTATTGTTTTCAATTTATAAGCTTGAGAACGGTCTGTTAAACAGTAATAGCTAACAATTAGATGATGTTTATAGTGGAGAATGTTTTAAGATATCCTTAGAATTTATCATTCTTCCAGATAATATGTATCTTCCAAAATGGAAAGTTGTTATAGTGCTGAGGGGAAGATGGGCCAAGGATGAATCTGTGAAGTTTGAGAAGTGTTAAACAATAGGACTTTTCTTGAACAGTTTATGCTTTGCTCTGAATATCCATTATAGAACTTAACTATATTCAGGATGTCCATTTCATGACTGCATGATACCCAGCCAAGAATCAGGAAATTAACCTATTTTAAAGCACTACTTTAAAGATGATCTTCAAGTCAAAAACAGATGTATCGCCTACTTCATCTTCAAATCTTCCAGGGTGGTTTCCAAATTAGGATATTAAGGAAGCTTATGAGTAGGAGATCCAATCTCTGATGAAATAAGTGATATAGTCTTGATTGATAACGTAACAGGTTGCAGGGTTTTAGAGGCAAATAAGTGTCTCAAAGTCATGAGAGGAATTGTCTGGACATGTCTTTCTCTATAAAGACTCAGGTTCTAAAATAAGATATACAGGGGCTATTCAGTGACAGTGCATAAAATACTTTAACCCTATGTAATGGGAATTGTATATAGTAAGTAGATTCAAGGAGTAAAATGATAAACATTTTGTTAGAGGAAAGAAAGTCCAGAGCAATGTGGGGAGGAAATATGGGAGAGAATAGATACTAGCAGAAGTTTGTCTATTTGATAGTGATGTAGTATTAAGTCCCTGAAGAAATTTGACTCCAGGGTCCTGATCTTAATGAACTACACTCTATCACCTGTAAAACTTGAATCCAAGCTCATCTCTGCCATTTGTTGTCTTAAACAAATGACACATTTTAATCAGTTCCCATATTATTATATAAATCAATAATAATCCATAGGTTATTCTGGTGGACTAAATAACAAAGCATGTGAGTAGCAGTTAGCAACAGACTGCAAAATAATAGGCGATCAATATACAAATAATTTTAGTTAATTAGCATACACCTACCAACTTCATGGTTTACATAATTCAATTCCAAACATTATATAAATTGTATACAAGGATATCTCACCTATCTTGAGACTACTCAAAAGGGTCAAAAAGGAAAGGGAAAAATGTTAAATTCTCAAATACCTAGAATCTACTATATATAAATGTGTTGATACTATTGTACTTAAATCCAATACAAATATTTTAGGTAATTAATTATTGTAAGTATGATGAGGGGAGTTTAATGATTTTGAAAATTGTAAGGGAAAGTACCATAGAAACCAGTTTGTATAGGAAAGTGGTGAATTAGTAAAGTTAAACGAAAAAGCGACTTTTCTGAGCATGAGATAATGTTAAAAAAAAAAGAAATATACAATCAAATAAGCCTCTGAAGAATTGCAGGATTTGAGTAAAATTACTCCTTATATGACATTCTGAACTTTGAATATATATTTGAAGACAGATATGGCTTTTAATAAATCCCTCCTAAAGCACATGTTCTGGAGGAGGAGCATATCTAGCTTAATCTATTTTATTAAGTTTGATGATACAAAGTGCTAGTAATAGAAAATAAATCAAAGAAACTATGGTGTAAAGTAAATCTAAAATCCTGTGGAGCACAAAATTAACTGAGTGCGTTATGGAACCTGTAGTTTTAATGCAAATATGAATCATTCAGATGTGCGAAGATCACTGCTGTTCTCAGGGAGTGAGTCATCAATATAGCTTACACCTAATAGAAAACTGTCCTATCACATCATCCAAGAGTAAAATGAAAAATTCATCTCATATTCTAGCGTGTTTCAAATCGCAATATCTGATTTAGTATTTTGATTTGAATTGTATCAAACTCGTTTGTTTTCGATAGAAATGTGGTTTTGTTTTCTATTTTACTTCTTTTCAATATTTAGACCCTGGATTCTAAAGCAAAAGCAAAATTGAAGAGAGTGAAGTTTACAAAATGATTTCATAAATTTTTATTTAGAGATCATATCTAACCTAAAGAAAACTTGCAACGTTATCCCCAGATTTATACTCCTCACTAGATTATCCAACTGTTAAATTTTGATGTTTTCTTAATCATTTTCTCCCTCTCTCTCTCTCTCTCTATATATATATATACATATAAAGGCATGCACTTTGGAACTATGTAAATATTCTTCTCCCCATTAATCTTTAACTTGTAGTTTTAATATCCATAGATAATTAATGCATAAATACATTATTACCCCTTCAAAAAAAGTTGTTTTTAGCGTAATTCTTTCTTAGTCCTTTAATAATAGGTATTCTACTGTAATGGAGAGCTGTTCTTCCTCTCTTATGTATGTACGTATCTGTCTATCTATCTTCTATTTATTATTTATTTGTTCTCATTTATTTATTATCTGGATGGACTCATGGGTTTATATTTTAATCAGTGGGTTATAATCCTAAACTGTTGCTATCTGTGTTGAACTTCAGTTTGTCCTAGATTTGAGTAAGTGGAGCCCCTTAAATCTAGCTCATGTGTCATTTTTACAGTGCCCCATAATTTTTTGAAAACTCTCTTACTTTTTGGCACAACAGGATGGGGCATTTGTGCTTGTACTTTCTCTGCCTGAGATCTAAACTCAGCCATCTCTCCAAGGTACTTTGGAATTTCTATTAAGGAATAGAATTTAGAAATCTAAAGCATGTCAAGGTATGTCCATTGCTATTGATACTACTGGAAGTCATTGTTTCTAGGTTCTTTCAGCAAACAGAGTTATGAAATATACATGCACATGTGTATATGCATGCATCTATAAGAACATACATAGATGTTTATCTGTGTGTACTGAAATCATGAATTTATATTGAAATTCCCATCTGCAATACAGCACCTCTGCTTCTTTCTAGCCTTCCCATATTCCATATCCATGTCACTCTTTCTCCTACATTGAGAAAATTATCCCCTAACATCATCCTACAATATGGTGAAAGCTTTTTAGTAATGGTAGACTAATGTTACTGTGAAATATAATCCTACTGAGTAAAGTTTAGTTTTATAATTTTTATAATATATTTTTATAATATAATAAATTTTTATAATTTTATAACATAATATCTTTAGATTGAAGGTATAGGCTTTTTTTCAAATTAATAATTTCTTGGATTTTTATGCTCTATCACTTCATACATATGTTATAAGTTTATTATAAACTTCTTTTTCCTTTTTTAACAACTGTATAATAGAACATTTTGTGGAATATACCTTTTTTTTCAATAATCTACTACGTATTAGAATTTGGTTGTTTCTACTCTTTCAGATTAGAGGGGGATAATTAGTTTTTATTTAATTACTATCAAATATCGTAAAGTATTATTTTGAATATAATCATGATAACAAATCATGACATCCACCCTACTGCAGATATTCTTTAGTTTCAACCCAGTGTCTATTGACTAAATCTAGAAAAAACAGTTATAAAACAAGTAAAATCTAGAAATTGAACAAACTACAGTAATCTTGAAAATATGGATACATTTCCCAAATATAACTGTGAGGAAAAGAGGCCAAGCACAAAGAGTATGTACTGTATGATTACGTGTATATAAAACATAAAAACAAGTGAAACTAATCTGCAGTGTTATGACATCTGAATGGTTGTTATCTTTGGGGCTTGATAGTGACAGCAGGGAGTACAAGAGAGCTCTGAGGTGCTGAATAATGTTCTGAGCCATGACCAGCATGCTTGTGACATGATGGTGCCCAGTGGAGAATATTCATTAAGCAGACAATTTATGAATTATATACTTTGTGTATAAAATAAGAAATTATTTAATAAAACATTTAAAAGACAAAGTATATCTGTTTTTTCATTCATTTGCATCTTCCCAAAATGTAAATGCAATAAGTTTAAGGACATTCATGACTCTAATGTAGCAAAATTTTTTGAATATATGTAAACTTTAGAAAGAATACGCACATTATATAAAGATAATACTCTTGGTTACCTTAAGTTGCAATCAAATTTTTATATATTTTTCATAACTGTGGACAAATTAGGGCATTTTTTAGATTCAATACTGTAAAGGTTTGTATTAATCAGGAAAATTAATGTTAACTTCTTTAAGAGACAAATGCTAAGATTTCAGTGGCAGAACAAAACCAAAGTATATTTCTCATTAGAGAAAACCAGTTCAGATTTGGTGATTCTACAAAGCAACTTTATTCCATGCAGTAACTGTTCTTTCAGACTGTCTCATAATTATAGTTCCACTGTGTCATCGCCACCATAGGCGCTGTACAGAGAAAGCGGAAGAGGAAAAAGGCCAGACATTGGTTTTATGTGCCTTAGCCTGAAGGTGACACAATCACCAGCCTTTAGCCACATTAATTCAGGTGGCTTCAAAACTAACTGCAATAAACTCTGGCAAATGAAAAGCACTGAAAATATTTGGTGAGTATTTTGTGTCTCTACCATAACCTGGCAGTCTAGGTACTAAATATGTCTTTGCTTCCATTTTCCCCAACACAATCCTTTCCAAAAGAAAAAAGAAAAAAAAAAAGTTTGCACTTACTGTGTCCAAAGTAATTTGTTACACGCGATAGCAACTAAACAGCTAATATGAGTTGAACAAGATTACAGAAATATAGGGAGACTTCAAACCTTAGTGAAGCCAATTTTCAATTCAAAATAGATTCTAAACAAAGGATGTTTGTACTTGTAATTCTTTTCCTTTTTTTCATTTATCCTAAATTATCTCTGTTGCATTTCCTTGATTAAAAACAATGGATGATGTAGATTAGACTTCATGGTCCTGAGAGTTTTATGAGATGTTCTGAAAAGCCCAATGAGTACTAGCTACATAAATTTATCACATAGTCCATGAAGGTATAATCTGAACCAATTTCACAGTAGTAATGCGTCTGCAGTTTGCCAGTTCTTATCAATCAGTGCTTACAAACTTTGGTAGATCTCTTTTTTGAACACAGTTCTACAATGTTCCTTAAGAATGCTGAAAATTGGATATAAAATAAAGTGCTGGAATATTACATATTTCATAAATGAGGGTGATTCACCTACTAAAATGATTGGCACCTAGAGAAATGGGAACAGATGTTACCTAACATGTCTCCACTATTTCTACTGATATGTTTTCATCAGAGTTCAGAATATTGATGAGAAACACTCTAAAATATTATATACAATTATGGTTATGATATATTTTCATGGTCTGGCTGAATCTAGGTATAGGCTTGGGTCTTGGTATGCTTCCTCAATCTGATCATTCATCTATATTCCCAAGTCCATTGTCTTTTAAAATCTTTCCTCTCTGAACTATTATTAGATGTGTTAGATCTTCTCATTCTTTCCTACATGTATCTTAACCTACTTTTGGCTGTTTTACTAAAGATCTAACATTAACTTCATTAGTTCTTTCCTCCACTGTGTCTAATCTATGTTTAATCTAATCACTGAGTCGTTATCCCTTATTTGTAGTTCATTTATACAACTTTGCTTCCTTTCCAATTGCGTCTTCTTTTTCCCATTCTTCATATTTTCTTTTTATTTCTCTCATAAATCTGACTGCATATTAATAAAAAATACTTTCAGATTGTTGTGTATTTCTAGTTCTTGTGGCTTTTAATTGCCTCTTAAGACAATTGGATAACTCTCCATTGCTTGTATTTTTTTTAATAAAGATTTATTTTGTTGCGAACATTTGTTTAAAGATAATTGTTACTATTTAAAATTTATCATTCATTGTATTATTTTTTAGCCATTACTTAATATATTGATTAATTAAGGGGACAAATGAGTTTTACGAATAATCAGTACAACTTCATGGTGTATCATTTCTATGAGAGAGTAATGTTGCCTTTAATTTATTTTATAGAACTACTTTCTACTTAATTATAACTAATTCTTCAAGTTCCAGATCAATATCTATGTCCCTCATAGTTTTTACTCTATTCTTGTTATGATCTTCTTTCTTATTCACTAGATTGTGCCAGAAAATATTGGGGCTGCAAGCAACCTTATTCTTATTTAAAATGAAATGCAGTTTTTATGTTCTCAATAGCTCAAAAGGTTCCAAATTGATGCCATCTATCTGTCCCTCTTGATTTGGAATCAGATAACCACAGATTAATCTAATCCCATGCTCTGTAGATGGTATGTGAAATCCAATGCGACTGACCTAGTTACACACCAAGTCACAATGCTGGGATAGTAGGAGAGAATTAGAGGGAATTAGAATTTGGAATGTCTAGGAAGCCACCACAAATGTGAGAGCCCTCTAGATGGTAGTAACCAAAAGGGAGTTTCCCACTAAAGGCACTTCCCTTAGACTCTTGTTTATGAAAGTGTTGCTCACATCAGATGCTAAATAGGCCCACTATCCAATTCATTTCCTTATATGTCTTTTCCAGCTAGTTTCTGATGAGTTTGAGGAGAGCATTTTATTTTAAATATTCAAATAAGCATATTTTCCGTATACTGCTGGACATACTCTATTCACTTTTCTACTCTATATAGAATTTGATTAATGGAAATTTAAGTTACTTTTATAATGAGAATAGTCACAGAATAGTCAGATATATTACTTGCTTCCATTTTTCTGTATATGTTTAGTTATAGATCTATATGTTTAGTTATTTATCAGCTAAAAAGATAAAGTGAGAAATTCAGACAATGGTTTAATGTAAAATATAATAACTATTGTCCACTTTGGTGGAAAATGACAGTAATTAGATGATAAAATACCATGCAATATATACATATGAGTACAATTTTATAACTGTTAGAGAAATAATATAATTGGCAGTTATTTTTGTAAAATTAATATAATTATTATTTTCTATGCCAATCTTGTTTTTTGGCATACTTGTTATCAGTATAAATAATTAATTATTGGCATTTAACACTTTTAGTATTATTCACAAGAGAGCATTAAATTTGCTTCAGATGTGAAGTTTTGTTCTTTTGTATTGGATTTGAATGCAAAACCATATAAATGTGTTCACAATGTTGTGATCATATGCAACCAATCATACTGACTTATTCTTTTTTAAAACATAGTAAATATTTAGATTTTAAAATTCTTTTTACTGTAATAATACCCGTTTGATTATTTTATCTTATATTTTAATATGTTTCTAGTACTAAAAGTTTTATTATTGATTTTTAAAAGCTCACAAAACAAAATTTTATATCCTTATTTCCTCACAGAGAACGTGTTTAAAGTTAAACTGTTTATAAAAAGCCCCATATACTATTTTTGGGAATTTCAATATAGTTACATATTCTAGATGAAACATTATTTTCTTCTGTTACACTGTTACATTTTAGAATTTAGTAACTTTGCATTTCTGATTGATAGGGTAGTTTAAAACTACTATTAAGAAATATTTAACATCAAGACTGTTTATTTCCTAATGTTCCTCTTGCATTTTCCTTAAATCTATTGAGTTTATTCTGTTTTTTACGTCAGAAAAATCATGTTTCTTATTACATTTTCTCCATTCATAATTACCATCTGTATTAATGAGTATGTAGAGCCTATGAAGCACTTTAAACTGTATTCCAAGATCATACTGCAATATTTGATGAGCTTTCTTCAATCTAGTAACTTTCATATTTAGAATGATTTGCAAAAATATTCATGTTTTTTAAATGCCTTGCTCGTTTAGATTTCTAACCCGTCTTTTGCCTCAAACCAATTATGTATCATTTAGATTTCTAACCCATCTTTGGCTAAAACCAATTATATATATTAGACTAAAACAACATTAAATAAAAATTACTCTGTCTTTTTAAATTGTTTAAATAGCTGGCTACTTGACTACCAGCTTGGGTTTGAGTAATATCCCACTTTGATTCATACCCTGTCTTTTTTGACCTCTCATTTTTTGTTTTGTTTCCTTGCTCCAGAGTGCCACAGGAAATTTAATTTTCCTGGCCTTCATATTATTGGTCTCAATATGATATAAATATCATAATAGGTAATGCTAATCATAATCATACTAATAGGTAATGCTAATCATAATCATGTCAATAAAAAAATTACCATCATATATACTGGTCTCACGACCACATTAGGCTCTTTCCATGTGGACCGCCTATAGTGACTAAAGAAATTATGCAGAGATTAATACATGGAATAATTCCTCAGGCCGACAAGTAGGACCATATAATACAACAGATAAAATAATATCTGTTATTTTAATGCATTTACTTATGCAATAAAAATAATACTTCTTCAAGTTAAACTGTGCCTTTGCTGATTTTTTAATTATTATTATTTTTCTCTCAGGCTACTTACACAGCTTTCTTTCAACAGTAAGCAGAAAGCACATGGAAGGAAAATGATAGCACAAAGATAGAGGCAGGAAAGCAGAGCAGTTGGATAAGAAAAGAAGGCAAGGAGGAGCATAGGGTCAATGAAAAAGAACCTTCCCATAAACAAGAGTGTGGGGAATCGTGGTTTAGTAGCATTAGAAAGATGAAGGGATTTCTTCAATGAACACTGTAGAAAAATGTAATAAAGCTCCCGTCTGCAAGGGCTAAATGTTCCTATGTATCTTCATATCCAGGTTTATGTTCCCTACATATCTGGGATTAGCACTTGAATCCAACTGCTACTGTTAGTCATTTTTTAAAGCTAATGGTTTTATCTCCTTTACTTCCATAAAAGTGGCTGCAAGGTTTTGGAATGTTAGATGAAAAGTTCTAATATTGGCAAAATTTTCATTTGCTAAGTGAATGGTATTGGATAAGAGGAACAAAGAATATTGAAATGGGAATCTAAGTTATTTACCAAAGAGTGTGGTTTATTATTGGCTTCTGTTTAATTTCTTTTTCAATTATGTTCATAGCAATGGAAATGAAAATATACCACAAGGCCTAAGAGACCTATGTCTACAATAAAGACCAAATATAAATCAAATGGCATATACAAACACAATAACCAAATACCTCCCAGAAAAAATCTTTCCGGTCTCTTATTAATTAATGAAAACTTCCATAATGAGCCCATCCCTATTTGCATTACAAAGAAAACTGCACTAAGAACAAAATCCTAAAATGTATTTTAGAGGGTCTGGAATATCCAGTTCATTAGGGAAAGAAAGCTGCCTGAAAAAGAAACCTAATCTTAGCAAGCTTTTATCTCTTTTAGAATGGCTAAAAATAGGAATCACGTAGGTGTCTAGGGAGCTTACCCATCATTTTGACATTTCTTTTTTTTAGACTCTCACATTGTTCTTTACTGAACCTAAATGTTGCTGATTATTTGTGCAAGATTTTCTCTTTGGAACCTTCCTGAGACTGTATTTTATTACTTGACTTTCAAAATTCATCATTGTTCTAAGAAGAACATGGTAATTTCACTACACTCTGGCAGAGTAACCTACTTAGAACTTTAGCTAGAAGATAATAGGTAAAATGGGTTCCTGTAGTATCTACCATGATCATACACATAAGATAATGTGAGAATTTTTGTGGCATTACATTTTCAAGACATTACAAATTTTATATGTATTTGAAATGAAAGTAATCAATGTATTATTAATTGCAACTGTTGACAATAAAATTTCAGAGTTATAATTTATGACTATGTATATTTTTACGTTAAATCTTGGAGCCAAATTAATATGAGGCCGATAAGTCATAATGTTTTTGATCTTAGTAATTTTTTTGTCAGCAAATTTTTGATTATTTGCTTTTTACCAGTTATCTAAAGATAGCTTGTAGTTCTCTGCTTATAGTTCAAACTAAACTATTTCAATAAGACATTATTTCTTGTTTTATATTAACATGATTAAGAGTCCTTCTTGTACTTTGGACACTAGCATAAGCAAATCTTTGTTCACCCACCATGCACAAAATAGTGAGCAAAAGCATACATTTTTTATTAATTGAATAGTTTCTATTCATTGCAAAATGTAGTTTCAAGAAGTAAACAGTTGGTAATTGCAATCATTGTTGCTTTTATTGTGGTCATCCATGTACAATGCTTGGTGTCAGTCTATTTATCTCTTGTAAAAATAAAATACAGTGTGTGTGTGCAAAAAAAAAAAAAAAGAAGTAAACAGAATTTTAACTGTAAATTATTTAAATACAAAAATGATGCTATTAATGTTAAATTACCATTTGTTTTTATTGTCAATAATAAATTGGCAGTAGAGAGATTTGAATAATTTAAACATAAATAGGAAGATAATCCCTGAGACATATTTTTAAAAAATTAACATGTAAGGATTATCACAAGGAAACTACCAAACGAATCAGTAAGATGTTTGTGTAATTTGTGCAAGTACTTTAACTATATAATGGTTCATTATCAATTTTATTGATATATGTTGTATATATATATATTATTGTATATATTACAGTGTGTTTATATATAATATATAATATATATTTTAATATATATTATAATATATATATTACAGTCAGGTACTGTGAGATATACATATATATATTTCCACAGTTTGAATTAAGGGTATGTAAATTTTTTAAAAACCATAAATGAATTACAGCTGTTATTTGAAATGATTATATTTTAGCTTGATTTAAATGCTATTTTACAAATAGTTTTTAACATAAAATTTCAGAGAATGTGAATGAAAATCCCGTTTCTAAAGTTTAGTTTTTGTTGCATTTCATGAATGCAGGTTAGTGTTTGAGGTAGTTGCATCTCAGGCAACTCTTAAAGCATAAAGCCTCAGGCCTCAGTAGCAGCACCAGGGTTCAGTTAAGGCCAGATCCCTGAATGTGGGCTTATTGTTCTAATGATAAGCACGACCTAAGGAATCTGCTAGCACAGCCAGGGAACACAGCACAAAATAAAACAGGCAAATAATATAGGAAAAAAAGAAAGAAAACAAATATAAATCATTCATCTAATTTATAGTATACGAGGAGTAGACCCCCACAAAAGGAAAGAAGAAAATAGCCTTGAAGATATTTATTTGTTGAAAATAACAATAAAATATTATATATTTATTTTACTTCTGACTTAAAGAAAGCCTTTTTTTTTTTTTTTTTTTTTAAGTATTTGTTTATTTATTTATTTATGGCTGTGTTGGGTCTTCGTTTCCGTGCGAGGGCTTTCTCTAGTTGTGGCAAGCGGGGGCCACTCCTCATCGCGATGCGCGGGCCTCTCACCACCGCGGCCTCTCCCGCTGTGGAGCACAGGCTCCAGACGCGCAGGCTCAGCAATTGTGGCCCACGGGCCCAGTTGCTCCGCGGCATGTGGGATCCTCCCAGACCAGGGCTCAAACCCGTGTCCCCTGCATTGGCAGGCAGACTCTCAACCACTGCGCCACCAGGGAAGCCCCAGAAAGCCTTTTTTATGTGAAGTAATACAGAAAAGTTAAGAAGACTTTGAAAAAAAATACATTAAAACTAAAATTAGGCCTGAAATATTCAGTTAAATATGGCAGTCAATTATACGCACTATTTGTCTCTTCAAACAATAACAACAGGAAAGAGTCAACAAGGAGTGGAAAAATATATTACAATTCAAGAGCAAATTACCTAGAGAGAAAAAAATAAGAAAATAAGTGATACATTAGAATTCTGAAAAAATAGAAAGTGGATGGTGGAGTGGTAATAGACTTAATTCAGTGGAGCACGTAGACTCAAAGGCCTATAGCTATGACACAGCATGAGATTTCTAGAAGCAGACATGGAACATGGATTATAGTATTACATATGGATTAGAGATTAGGATCAACATCTGAAAAGAGGAAGGGAGAACGTGTGATTCAGTGAAGGGAGGAGGTGAACCATGATGGAGGCCTATAAAGCCTTGGCCCATTCCACAGGGAGTCCTAAATCATACATGGCTTGTTAGAGATTTTACTTGGTGGGCTAAAATGGCCAGATCTTTATTCCTTTCCTGGGATTCCTTAATGGGTTATATAGCGAAGAGTGTGTCTTTTTGTGAGATGGCTCTTGTGTTAGGACAATACTCCTTCAGTCTCTCACATTTCCTCCTCTTGCAAGCAGAGGGACTGAGTCTTGATCTTTTCAAGGATGTCAGCATAGCAAACAGCCTTGGAGGTTAGAGATAGTCACCTCCAACGCAGAGATCAGATTTGTTGCCGTCTAGCATAATAAAGACAATGTCTCCCTTAGAGGCAAAGAGTGGCAAATTTGCTTGCAAATCCTTATAAAATATCGGGGTTTCTGCAGTTTAGGATTCCTCAGCTATTCTATAGAATCACTTAGGTCACCTTTGTATCATCATTCCCACAGGATTCAGGAGCAGTGGTATCACTCTGAACATGAGGCTCATGCTGCTTGCTGAGTCACGAGGGATAAAAAGTCTTTGCCTCTGACATAGGAGTCTTCAGTCATTTTCTATACCCATAAAAACTGTGATGGCCTAATGTTAGCTTGAAAGTAGGGTAAAATTTGGAACCCATTACAGTTCTTGACAGTTTTTGGTGATGAAGAGGGTATGCTTATAGAGACATGGCTTCTGAAAAAGAAAATAAAAGGCTCCCCACAGGCCAGGTTAGGGCATATAAGAAGATCCACTAGGACTTTATACCAAACTGTCTAACTCTTGTGGCAAGTGATGAAGATATTGAAAACTCCGACTGAAAGGCAAGCATCCTATCTATTAATAAACGTTCAAAGGCTAAGAGAAAACAGGGAAAATTGAAACAAGCTTCATGATGCTTTTGAGTAAATACCCAGAAGTGGGATTGCTAGATCATATGGCAGTTTTGTTTTTAATGTTTTGAGTCATCACCATACCATATTCCACAGCAGCTGTACCATTTTGTATTCTCATCAACAGTGTTCTGTCATTTATCCAGAAGAATTTAAATGAGGATCTCAGAGAGATAGTAGCACTCCCATGATCATTGCAGTACAATTCACAATAGCCAAGATGTGGAAACAAATGTCCATTGACAGATGAATTAATAAAGAAATATGGCATATACATACAATGGAAACTATTCAGCCTTTTAAAAAAAAGGAAATACTGCAATATGTGACAGTATAGATGAACCATGAGAACATCATACTAGGTGAAAAGAGCCAGTCACAGAAAGACAAATACTGCATGATTCCACATATATGAGGTATCTAAAATAGTTAAAATCATAAGATCAAAGAGTAGAATGGTGGTTGCCAAGGGCTTGGAGGGAGGGGAAATGGGGAGGTACCACTCACTGGGCATAAAGTTTCAGTTAGTAAGATGAATAAGTTCTAGAGATCTGCTGTTCAGCATTGTTGCCTGCAGTTGGACAATAATGTATTACACACTTGAAATTTGTTAACAGGATAGATCTCATGTTAAGTGTTCTTACCACACTAAAAGAAAGAAAAATAAACAAGCTGCCCAAATATTATTTTGATTTTTGTTTATTCTCCCTTGGGTGAGAGGAAGAAGGCATGTTATCACAAAGCAGCAAAGGGATGTGTCAACAAAGAGGCAAGCCCACCCAGAAAGCAATATGGCTGCGGCTGCTGAGTGAGGGAGTGTCCGAAGCTGATACATAACTTCAAATTAAAAATCTGTTTGGGGCAACTGTGAGCAGCTGTCATACTGCTTGAAAATGAAAGTAAATGTGCCTTGCTTACTGTTGTGGAGTTGCTGTCTCTCTCTACACCCTCCCTAGCCTTCTACCCTGACCTCATTTGCTTTAAGGAAAAACATAGTTAGAGGTAAGGATGAAGTCTTCCAATCCCAGTAAGGACTGAAGACCACTGCACTTAGCTGAGTATCCTGGGGACCTGGTGTGAGGAGGCACCACCACTTTTTGGCTCTATTAGATATAGGCATGGAGTCATCATCCAGCCTTGCCCTGTAGGCAGAGGAGACACCCAGATTCAACTGATGGATTTTGTGCACAGTTCACAGGAGGGGAGGGCAGAGAGCATGGTCTGTAGGTTGGGTACTATGAGCCGATTCAACATACTGATTTTGTTGCTTCTACATCTGAACATATAGTAGAAATTGGTGTGTTATATGCTTGTCCATCCCTATCCCAAAAGCACCAGGAGTAAACAGCCCAGTGCGACACTCTATGTTTATAATGCAGAGGCTGCCACTCCAATTTAAACTTGTTCCCCTGCCAAAAGCTGGCCTGTTTAACTTGCAATGGGAGAGACCACATTGTACAAGGAATGATCCCCACCTGCTACAGACTGATTAACTGCATAAACGTGTGATATACCCATTCTGGTGCATCTGTGGTGCCTTAGCATTGTTGAGTTTTTCAGGTTATCATCAGCTGACTCTGACCACACCATTGTGGCCCTTTCAACTAATGCACGTCATCTCCTGGCTTTTTTTTTTTTTTTAAGATTTGTTCTGATAATAGTATTTCTATTAACACAAAAGTCACTCAACAATGGACTGATAGTCAAGGTGTTTAATGGACACCTTGTTTACCAAAAATGCAAGCTTGCATTAAGTTTGCATAATTCATTTTCAGTAAAACAACAACAAAAATGTCTACTCCTAGTTCCTATTTTCCCAGGTTCAGCTATCTTTTTTCTAGATAGCACAACAGTTTTGCTTTACAATGTCTGTAGATGTTGTCCCTTATCTGCTTCAGAGCTCTTCTTTCAAATTTCTCTGAATAGCTATGGGCAATTTCCCTGGAGCAGATTCTTCATAATAATTATCTATCCCTTTCTATAGGGATAGTAACCACACATTTATTCTAAAAAGTGCTGGATGCTTTCTTACTAGTTCAAATTGTAACTTGATATATTGTTTGCTTTGCTTCGAAGCTTTCCCTAACCTCATCCATCCTTCTTTCTGGTACTCTCCCTAGTGTCTGTGTCTGTGTCTGTATAATACAGATCATATGTAGTCTTTTCTTCCTGAGTAAAATACTGTATTCCTAAGTTGGTAATAGAATGTCTATTGTAGAGTCCCATGAAAACTGATGTGTAATACTACTTAATACACTGTTGGAATTAGTGACTCAGAGTACTTACAAGATGCTTATGCATGTTATACATTATACATAATGTTATACATTATAAAGAATTGCTCATGTACTAGCTGCTTAATATATTAACATGGATTGAGCACTTAAGTGTTTCACAGACATGAAATATCAATATTTATTTTCAAGGATACAGTAGATAGTGGGGTTGCCATTTTGGTAACTGAGTAAGGAGAAGAGTCTGGGCATAGTCTCTGAGGAAGCCATTCTGTAAAATTCACATCCACAAATGTATTGTATATGTGCTTTAAGACTGATATTCCCTGTGACTTCCTCACTACCAAGATTCCACGAGACTATAATCTTTTCATAATTTTCAAACCTTGTATTAACTAGACTTTTTCATGAACTTGATTTATGGGAAGTTTATTGAATGATTAATATAATTAGTTTACTTAGAATAATAATGGTAAGTGAAAAGTATCCTTAGAAAACTGTTATTATCTTCTTTTAGAAGGAAGGAGTACATATCATGTAATCTAAAAGGTATTTTTTGTTTGTTTTTGTGGCGTTTTTTTTACAGACTTATTGAGGTTATAATTGATATTTTTAAAACTTCACATATTAAGGTATACAATTTGGTGAGTTTGGACATATACATATACTCATGATGCCATCACCACAATCTAGGTAATAAACATAGCCAACACCTCCAAAAATTTTCTCATGTCTTTTTGATTTTTCTGTTTGTTTTTTGCTTGTTTGCTTCTTTTGGTTCTGTTCTGGTCAGAACACTTACCATGAGATCTACCTTTAGATTTTTTTTAAGATAAAACTTTTAAAAATAAAAATTGTGTATATTTAAGGTATACAAATAATGATTTGTTATTCATATACTTAGTGAAATGATTACTACAATCAAGCTAATCAACACATCTTCTCACATACCTTCTTAGATTTTTAAGTGCATAACACCATATTTATATATATAGAGAGAGACCCAGAACACTTTATTAAATGTGAATCATTAAATAAATGTAATATGTTTCAATTCCCATTTGCAGATACTGATAAGAGAATAAGAAGAAGAAACTGACTGGTAGGGGAACAAATATATGAATTTAAACATATTATGTTTGAGATGCAATTCTTGTCCAAGTTTGGATTCCAGACACATCTCAAAGCCATATTAAAGCACATAAATAAAATCACCTAGGAAGCTAGTATGGACAGAAAATAAAAGAAGCACATGGATTGAATCCTGACTTCCTCTAGTACTTAAAGACTTTAAAGGGGAGACCCAGCAAAGAAAACTGAGGCAAAATGGCCATCGCGTTAGCATGGAGAGCAGGAGTATAGGCTGCCCTAAAGTCAAGTGAAGAACTGTTTTCAAGATGAAGAGAAAAATAAAAAGGACTGAGAAATAGCCATCGAATTTGGAAAGATGGAAGTCATTGATGACCTTAAAAAACATGATTCATTTATGTTTTAGAATCAAGACTGACTATACAATGGACTCAAGGGATAAGGGGAAAAGTGGTTATAAAAATTGAGAGTATAGACAATGCTGAAGATTGCAGACAGTAGGTGGGGGCGGATAGAATTGTATATACCCATGAGTATATTTGTAATTTCATGAAATACAATTTTGCCTATAAACATAGCTGTTGCTATATATTCAATCATTTTGTTAATTAAAACTGTCAATTTATAGGAAAAATGAAAACATTCTTATCTAATATTTAATCAATAGTAGTCATTGTCAACCTTCATAAGTGTGCTTCCAGTTTATTCTTTGATAACTAGTATGGTTATTTAGTAATAATCTAGGACCATTAATTTGGCATGCATATAGGGATTAATTATTGTCAGCCAAAAATAGAAAACACAGAACAAATGGGGAGATCCCATGGAAAATATATGTATATATATAATATATATATATTTATATACATATATATTATATATGTATATAATTCTGTTCTTAAGTAGTAGATACACATTTTTCTGATAATTATTTCTAAGTCAAAAGAAAAGGACAAAGCATAAAATAATACAAAGCATAAAATAATCACCCAGAGAGCATAATCTACCTCAAGAAATATATGTATTGATACTTCCAAAATTTCAATTGCATTGACTTTCTTTTCATGTTGTATCAATGATCACATCATATTTTGTACTAATTTTAACTGGATCATATATTTATTAGAGTATTTTTAAATGATTTATTGATTAGCTGAAAGTGCTTTTTAAAAAATTATATTACATTATAATTTCAGACACAGAAAATAAATCAGCATATAGCTTAACTGTGTTTTTCCCACAGGGTTATGTTTTTTGAGTAATTCTGAAAAGTACATTTTTCTTTCTGACAGGGAATGTATTATTTTATTGCAGAGGGAAAAAAAAAGACTTACTTTGAGAAGGATAAACATCTTGGAATTCTACTGTAAAGATATATCAATCATTGTCTTTTAACATCCCTTACTTTATGTTATGATGGTTGCCTAAATTTTGGTGGGTGAATTAGAGGTCAGATAAACCCAGTCACAGTAAAAATATTTTACATTCCACAACAAAAGTATGACAAAAATAAGAATTAGTTCACGATATATGGGATGTTTATGTTGTTGCTTTTGAATCATTTTTTTTGGCTTTGTTTAAATAATTATTGTCAAAGACTCTTATACCATATCCTGAAATTTTAAAGTATCTTTCATTAATGATTAGCTTCATTTTAAGGTACTTTTTTGAATAAGTTGTGAATAAGTTCTTGTCACAGAACAAAATTATCATTTTATCATTAAGTACTGACCAGATAAGTACTAAAGGAAAAAATTTACCTAAATATAAAAATATACATTTGTCACCTATTATTTCCAAAGTCCTTAAGTTCCTTAAATAAGTTGACCTTGAAATAGCATTACAGAGAACAGTGTACTATACCCCTAGCAATATAAATTTATAATTTGATGATGCTTTAATCTGAGTACACTCATGTGGGGAGAATATAGGGATAAAATAAATAATCTATTTTGTATAGCAGAGTATGATGGGAACTAAGAAGAATAAATAATATCACATGGATGGAGGCTTAGGTAAACTAAGGTGATAATGGAACATGTCTATACATCATAGAAATATAAAGAGAGATGTATTCAATCAAAGGAAGTTGCATGAGAAAATAAATTTCAAGAAATCCAAGGGCAAATAAAATAGGAATGGTACTATTTTGATGGAAGACAAAATACAAGTATACTGGCAGAAAAATATATCATGTTGGAAAGTTAAATTGGTCTCCCTCAAATAACTATCACACAAGCCCATCTGATGCTCAGATGACTGCTACTGAAATTTTTTTTTTCGGGGGGGGGAATATACATTTTCTCTTTTTTATTTCTTATTGCACAAAATATTAAAATGTTTCCATCTCTGAATTCCTATACGAACTTAAAACAAATTCCAAGAGTATACTTAAAGTGCATATTCTTATTAAAATATTTTCAAATTATAATTCTTATTCTGCCTTTTATGTATTGCTGACATTCCTCATGTTCTATTAAACTGCATTTAGCAAGATGGTATAGGTTTTTTAAGGTAACAGGTATTAAGGAGAGATATATCTAACTCTGCATACAATTGAGAAGACAGTGATTATGTAATAACTACTATTAAAATTTAGATGAAAATAGTAAAATTCAAGAAAACTATTATTTAACATGTCTGTCTCAATAATGAATCAAACAAAAATTTCCATAACCACAAAGAAATGGAATGGGACTTTAAAAATTTCAATTAAGAAAGGACAAGACATATATGTCTTTAAAGGCAATAACATACAATCTAAAAACAGATTATCTCAAATATTCATAAACTGTTGTACATGAGGGGAAAAATTTTTTTTCAGGAAAAAAGTATAAACTGTCAATGATACTATGAAGCTATATGCAAATATCTTAGACAAAATATTAGAAAAACAAATCAAGAAATTATAAAAATATACCATATATGGATTGGTTTGTTTTGCTAGAAAATCTTGTTTTCCTTGCTATGCAATACTACGAGAAGCCGTAGTTTTGATTATATAAATATACATCCTTTTTTTTTTTTCATGACACTGTCTGAGCTTGCAGAATAAATGGTAAAATTGTATCTGAAAGAAATTCTTACATCAGTGGGACCAGCAATAATGAAACTATACAAGTTAGAGACTACAGAGCACATGAATATTTATGGAGGTGAGATATTTCTCACCAGGGGTATTTCAGATATGTAATATTTTTTCCATTTTAAGTATGAGAAATAGTGTCTTTCTTATTGTAACCTGGTCAATTTTTCCATAATTTGCTCCTGTTTACAAAGCTGGTGACTAGTCACTTAGATTTCTATCATTTCTGTTACAGAAACATCAGAAATAAATGACTGAAAAAGAATTAAAGTTATTGTGTATTTCCACATATTTTCATCTGATATTAAAGAATACATTTTAATTTGTGTACTTGTTATATTTGCCTAAAATTTTTAAAAATATATATACTTTAGTATGATTATGAATTTTTAAATTAAAAACACCTCACAAAAATCAAGAGAGAGAGGAATAGTGGAGACTGAAGGAAAGTGTTTAAAAGGCATATAACATGTTTCAAAGATTTATTTACAAGCAGTGATGTGCTGGTAAATGTTATTAACCTTCTCCGGGGGAAAAAACAAACACTGATCTGTGGCATTTGCTATTCCCATGGTAAAAATACCCCTAACAAACCGAATTGCAATCAATCAACACAAAATTAGCTGGCTCACAAAATTCCCAACTATTTAACAATGGTTTTTCACAGGCACTGGTACTCATACCTAACACTGGTACTCAGCTCTAACATGCCTTTGGAATTCACATGTATTTTTTTAAATAGAATTATACTACATATTTATACTTGCTTCAGCACTGCAATCTCAGTACACATTTAAAGTGCAATAAAGTTAGTGCATTCAAGTTCCTCCAATACCAGGAAATCCTCTATATGTTTCTGTATGTTTCCTACATTTTATAAAATTTTTGAAGATATTTAAAAAGGCAGGTGCACAAACATATAGTGTAACTAATTTTCATTACTATAAAAATAGGATTCACCATGAGGTATTCATAATTGTGTCATATGTCTCTCCTGTTTTATTTTTTTTTAATTTATGTGATTCTACTCATTAAAATTTTCACATGGGTTTGATAGTTTGTGAAAACTGTGGTTTGACTAAATTGTACTATTTAAATATAGTTAAGATCTAAATTTAGGGATTATACATGGTATTCATTTTCACTTGTTTTTCCCTTTCTCAATTTCAAGATAACTGGCAGATAACCACAGAGACAGTTAGAACATTCACCTTTTTATCACAAAGATAATAATGCCAACAGCAGCTCTGAAATCTCTTCATATCAACTATTACATATGTAGAGCAAAAAGACTCTTGTCACTTCAGTATTATCTCATCAGTACCCTTGAATTCCTCAGCAGGTGTGCCATCTGCCATCAGACTTTGATTCTTTACAATTTAAAGCTCTAATGTAATGCAGATCTTGATCAATCTTTTAGTTCAGGAGAAACTCTCTATCTGTCATCAGATAGGAAGCCAAGAATACAATGCCCTTTAAGTAGACGTTATATTAGTCATAATATATCAGTCTGCTACTATCAAAATACCTTTTTCAGAATTTTAAAATATTTTTAATAATTTGCTTATTCAGTAAGTAGGGTATTGGTAACTGCAAACAAATGATCAATTAAAGGTATGAGTCACCCAAATTGTGGTAAAAGCTAAAACCTACATATAAATTATGAATCAACTGATGTTCAAATAAATTTGATTTTTTCTCAAGGAGTAAAAATATTCCTTATAACACTTGTGTACTCTGTTTGTGTAGGAGGCTCAAGAATCTGATTGACTGTAGACCATCAACTCAGAAAATGCATATGCATTCAAAAATCTTACCTTATTCCTCAAGAATTTTACTAAGACCCAGAAGCCATCTATGAGCATTAAATTTAAATTGAAAACAATCGCACAATGATGTTTACCACTATACAAATTTAGATTAAAATATTATTGGTTTACTTTCCCTATAGTTAGGATATATTGTCATTAGGGACAAATTAATAATTTTAACATAACATTTTGGTATGAAGTCAATGCCAAGAGGAAGAATTTATTTTTTCAAACTTTTAAAATTGATTTAAATTCTAATTCTTTTAAAATCAATCTAATTTAGTTGACATGCTATGAGAAAATAATTGTTGAAGAAAAACGGCATAATGATATGGTATACTGTGAAAATAACTATAAATTCCTCCCCACATGGGAATTCTATTCCCATGTAATTCTCCCTTTAATGGGGAGAAATTTAGTCCCCCATTCCTAAAATCTGGTCTGGCATTGTGAAATGATTTGGATATTAAAACATAGTGGAAGCAACATTTTACTAGATGAGCTTGTGCTATAAGAGGACTCTCATGCCTTTCCTCTCCTCTTGGAATCTGGCCGGTCCACCATCTGAGCAACAACAAAAGATGACCTTCTGGAGGATGAGATACCACAGTAAGCAGAGATGAATCATCTTAGCAGAACCATCACAGATAAGCCAGCCTCCAAATGACCCAGCAGTGAGCCCAGCCAAGTTCAGCCATGTTGCAGAGCTACCCAGTTCATTCCAGCCTATCATCTACTCTCAAAAACATGAATTAAATAAATGGTTGTTGTTTCAGATTTGGAATTCTTTTTAACTTATTGAAAGCTAACTTTAAAACCAACTAAACGTAAAAACCAAGGTTTTCATTGAATCTCTGAGGAAAAAAAATGTCCAAGTGAGGTATGAGCCAGTAGGTAATTTCAATAACCACTAGGGCATGCTGTGTTTCTACCTCCCATACAAATTACACCCCATTATTTTTTTCAGTGCATATTTCTTTTGGTCATATCTCTCTTTACTTCATACATTCAGGAGATATTACTTCCAAAATTGCAATGCTGCTTGGAACAGGGTAGGTGTCTGTGTATGCTTTTTCACATAGAGATCTTGTGTACTTGGGAAGTAGAGAAAAAAGAAAGGATTCTCAGTGTTTACGTAAGGATTAAATTCTTGAATAATCTATGTGGATTGAGTTTTAAGAAGGAAAGAAGGAAGGAAAAAAGGAAGGAGGGAGGGAAGGAAGGAAGGTCTGACTAAATATCTCTTTCCAAACTCATCTCTTGTTTTGGTAATCTTTGGAGGCAAATAACCAATGTTGAATTTCCCAATCCCATCCCCAAATGACAGATTTGTATTTATTTGATCTATCTATGCTGGTAAAATGGTTATCTTTGTTATCAATTAGAGACTCTTCAATATAAATTTAAAGATTTAGATTATAATCCCAAAGAACAATACATCAAAAGGAAAACACGTGCTCTGTGTTGTATAAATAAAGCATTTACCTCTTACATTCTGCATTTTTCACATGATGAGCTCACTATAGATAATATACAAGTTACTTAATCTAAATTTTATCTGTAGTATTTTTAGAAAATAATTTTTATAAGAAATGTGAAAAATGGAAACATTATAATATTTGGTAAAATATTGTTTAAAGTAGTGATATGATTAAATATTTAAAATCATATAACCTAATAGCCTGAAATGAAATAAAGGATGATTAGAAGGCAGCCTGAAATAAAAACTGAATGAGGGCTTCCCTGGTGGCACAGTGGTTAAAAATCCACCTGCTAATGCAGGGGACAACTTCCTGATCCAGGAAGATCCCACATGCCAGGGA
The DNA here is from genome assembly GCF_009873245.2 of Balaenoptera musculus. Classification (NCBI taxonomy): domain Eukaryota; kingdom Metazoa; phylum Chordata; class Mammalia; order Artiodactyla; family Balaenopteridae; genus Balaenoptera; species Balaenoptera musculus. Next base: position 54,579,927 of record NC_045802.1, read on the forward strand.
GCAACTAAGCCTGTGTGCTACAACTACTAAGCCTATGCTCTAGAGCCTGCGAGCCACAACTACTGAGTCCGCGTGCCACAACTACTGAAGCCCGCACACCTAGAGCCCGTGCTTCACAAGACAAGCCACTGCAATGAGAAGCCCATGCACCACAATGAAGAGTAGCCTCCACTCGCTGCAACTAGAGAAAGCCCATGTGCAGCAATGAAGACCCAATGCAGCCAAAAATAAATAAATAAATAAATAAATTTATTAAAAAAAAGAACTGAATGAAAAATGTAAATAAAATCAAAGCCTCTTGACCTACAGAGAATATGTGAGCATATACAAAATACAAGCAGTATTATAGGCAATCTATAAGAAAATAATAGTAAGGAATGCAGGGTAAAAGGAAAAAAGATTAAATTGATGAAATGAAAGAACATATCCCCACAGAAGAGAACAGCGGCCTCACATACCAATAATTGATGTATTTGAATAATATAAATGGACAAATTGGCAGAAGCAGTAAGTAAAGATATAACAAAACAAAAGCGGTTTGTGTTGAAGGAAGCTGGTTTGCACATTATTTTCAAGGCAAATTAGTGAAAATATACCAACACATAGTCATACCCTAGGGGATACTGAACCAACAATAAGGGAAGAGTGTTACCATACTGGTAGGCTGAGGTGAGCAAGTGGAACATAAAATAACTATTGGAAAAATATATGAAGTAGCATCTTGGGCTTACAAGTTATAGAAAACCAGAACTATAGCTGCCATGCATTTTTACGTAACTATTAACCAATGACTTCTTTTTTATTTGCCTTTCTTATTTTATAATATAGTTTGTACTAATCAGTTATACCAAGTGTAAGATACTGATAAACAAGCTTACCCTGAGTATTGCCAGGGGAGTTTTTAATTTTAAATAGCTCATTACATACCATTAGTTAGCCAATTGGTCCTTACCTTGACCAAAACTCAGTACTAATATTTGAAAAACCACTGGAGATAAGCAGCACACTGTCCCAGTCCACCTGTAAATTAACTCTGCCTTACATAATCCATCTTGCTAACTCTGTTTCTAAATCGCTAGTTATTATTTTTTCTGCATCCTTTGCACTATTTATAGAACAAAATAAACAAAAGGACACACACTAATTATTTGCGTATTCCAATGAGATGTAGCTACTTTTTTTTAATTTTTGAATTTTATTTTATTTTTTTATACAGCAGGTTCTTATTAGTTATCTATTTTATACATATTACTGTATATATGTCAATCCCAATCTCCCAATTGATCCCATCGACACCACCCCTCCTGCCACTTTCCCCACCTTGGTGTCCATACGTTTGTTCTCTACATCTGTGTCTCCATTTCTGCCCTGCAAAGCAGTTCATCTGTACCATTTTTCTAGGTTCCACATATATGCATTAATATACGATATTTGTTTTTCTCATTCTGACTTACTTCACTCTGTATGACACTCTCTAGATCCATCCATGTCTCTACAAATGACCCAATTTTGTTCCTTTTTATGGCTGAGTAATATTCCATTGTACATATGTACCACATCTTCTGTATCCATTTGTCTGTCGATGGGCATTTAGGTGGCTTCCATGACCTGGCTATTAAATAGTAACAATAATAATAATAGTAAATAGTACTGCAATGAATATTGGGGTGCATGTGTCTTTTTGAATTATGGTTTACTCAGGGTATATGCCCAGTAGTGGGATTGCTGGGTCATATGGTAATTCTATTTTTAGTTTTTTAAGGAACCTCCATACTGTTCTCCATAGTGGCTGTATCAATTTACGTTCCCACCAACAGTGCAAGAGGGTTCCCTTTTCTCCACACCCTCTCCAGCATTTGTTGTTTGTAGATTTTCTGATGATGCCCATTCTAACTGGTGTGAGGTGATACCTCATTGTAGCTTTGATATGCATTTCTCTAATAATTAGTGATGTTGAGCAGCTTTTCATGTGCTTCTTGTCTATCTGTATGTCTTCTTTGGAGAAATGTCTATTTAGGTCTTCTGCCCATTTTTTGGATTGGGTTTTTAGTTTTTTTCATATTGAGCTGCATGAGCTGTTTATATATTTTGGAGATTAATCCTTTGTCTGTTGATTCGTCTGCAAATATTTTCTCCCATTCTGAGGGTTGTCTTTTTGTCTTGTTTGTAGTTTCCTTTGCTTTGCAAAAGCTTTTAAGTTTAATTAGGTCCCATTTGTTTATTTTTGGTTTTATTTCCATTACTCTAGGAGGTGGATCAAGAAAGATCTCACTGTGATTTAAGTCAAAGAGTGTTCTGCCTATGTTTTCCTCTAAGAGTTTTATAGTGTCTGGCCTTATATTTAGGTCTTTAATGCATTCTGAGTTTATTTTTGTGTATGGTGTTAGGGAGTGTTCTAATTTCATTCTTTTACAAGTAGCTGTCCAGTTTTCCCAGCACCACTTATTGAAGCAACTGTCTTTTCTCCATTGTATATCTTTGCCTCCTTTGTCATAGATAGTTGACATAGTCGTGGGGGTTATCTCTGGACTTTCTATCCTGTTCCATTGAATCTATATTTCTGTTTTGTGCCAGTACTAGATTGTCTTGATTACTGTAGCTTTCTAGTATAGTCTGAAGTCAGGGAGTCTGATTCTTCCAGCTCTGTTTTTTTCCCTCAAGACTGATTTGGCTATTTGGGGTCTTTTGTGTCTCCCTACAGATTTTAAGATTTTTTGTTCTAGTTCTGTAAAAAATGTTCTAGTTCTGGTAATTTGATAGGGGATTGCATTGAATCTGTAGATTGCTTTGGTAGTACAGTCATTGTCACAGTATTGATTCTTCTCAAGAACATGGTATATCTCTCCATCTGTTTGTGTTATCTTTGATTTCTTTCATCAGTGTCTTATAGTTTCTGAGTACAGGTCTTTTACCTCCTTAGGTAGGTTTATTCCTGGGTATTTCATTCTTTTTGTTGCAATGGTGAATGGGATTGTTTCCTTAATTTCTCTTTCTGATCTTTCATTGTTAGTGTATAGGAATGCAAGAGATTTCTGTGCATTAATTTTGTACCCTGCAACTTTACCAAATTCATTGATTAGCTCTGGTAGTTTTCTGGTGGCATCTTTAGGATTCTCTTTGTATAGTATCATGTTATCTGGAAACAGTGACAGTTTTACTTCTTCTTTTCCAATTTGGATTTCTTTTATTTCTTTGTCTTCTCTGATTGCTGTGGCTAAAACTCCCCAAACTAAGTTGAATAACAGTGATGAGAGTGGGCAACCTTGTCTTGTTCCTGATCTTAGTGGAAATGGTTTCAGTTTTTCACCATAGAGAATGATGTTGGCTGTGGGTTTGTCATATATGGCCTGTATTATGTTTACGTAAGTTCCCTCTATGCCTACTTTCTGAAGAGTTTTTATCATAGATGGGTGTGGAATTTTGTCAAAAGCTTTTTCTGCATCTATTGAGATGATCATATGGTTTTTCTCCTTCAATTTGTTAATATGGTGTATCACATTGATTGATTTGCGTATATTGAAGAATCCTTGCATCCCTGGGATAAATCCCACTGGATCATGATGTATGATCCTTTTAATGTGTTATTGGATTCTGTTTGCTAGTATTTTGTTGAGGATTTTTGCATCTGTATTCATCAGTGATATTGGTCTGTAATTTTCTTTTTTTTGTAGTATCTTTGTCTGGTTTTGGTATCAGAATGATGGTGGTCTCTTAGAATGAGTTTGGGAGTGTTCCTTCCTCTGCAATTTTTTGGAAGAGTTTGAGAAGGATGGGTGTTAGCTCTTCTCTAAATGTTTGATAGAATTCACCTGTGAAGCCATCTGGTCCTGTACTTTTGCTTGTTGGAAGATTTTTAATCACAGTTTCAATTTCATTACTTGTGTTTGGTCTGTTCATATTTTCTATTTCTTCCTGGTTCAGTCTCGGAAGGTTATACCTTTCTAAGAATTTGTCCATTTCTTCCAGGTTGTCCATTTTATTGGCATAGAGTTGCTTGTAGTAGTCTCTTAGGATGCTTTGTATTTCTGTGGTGTCTGTTGTAACTTCTTTTTCATTTCTAATTTTATTGATTTGAGTCCTCTCCCTCTTTTTCTTGATGAGTCTGGCTAAAGGTTTATCAATTTTGTTTATCTTCTCAAAGAACCAGCTTTTAGTTTTATTGATCTTTGCTATTGTTTTTTTTTGTTTCTATTTCATTTATTTCCGCTCTGATCTTTATGATTTCTTTCCTTCTACTAACTTGGGTTTTGTTTGTTCTTCTTTCTCTAGTTCCTTTAGGTGTAAGGTTAGATTGTTTATTTGAGATTTTTCTTGTTTCTTGAGGTAGGCTTGTATTACTATAAACTTCTCTCTTAGAACTGCTTTTGCTGCATCTCATAGGTTGTAGATCGTCGTGTTTTAATTGTAATTTGTCTCTAGGTATTTTTTGATTTCTTCAGTGATCCCTTGGTTATTTAGTAACGTACTGTTTAGCCTCCATGTGTTTGTGTTTTTTACATGTTTTTCCCTGTAATTGATTTCTAATCTCATAGCGTTGTGGTCAGAAAAGATGCTTGCTATGATTTCAATTTTCTTAAATTTACTGAGGCTTGATTTGTGATCCAAGATGTGATCTATCCTGGAGAATGTTCCATTTGCACTTGAGAAGCAAGTGTAATCTGCTGTTTTCGGAAGGAATGTCCTATAAATATCAATTAAATCTATCTGGTCTATTGTGTCATTTAAAGCTTGTGTTTCCTTATGAATTTTCTGTCTAGATAATCTGTCCATTGGTGTAAATGAGGTGTTAAAGTCCCCAACTATTATTGTGCTACTGTCGATTTCCTCTTTTATAGCTGTTAGCAGTTGCCTTATGTATTCAGGTGCTCATATGTTGGGTGCATATATAGTTATAATTGTTACATCTTCTTCTTGGATTGATCTCTTGATCATTATGTAGTGTCCTTCCTTGTCTATTGTAACATTCTTTATTTTAAAGTCTATTTTATCTGATATGAGAATTGCTACTCCAGCTTTCTTTTGTTGATTTCCATTTGCTTGGAATATCTTTTTCCATCCCCTCACTTTCAGTCTGTATGTGTCCCTAGGTCTGAAGTGGGTCTCTTGTAGACAGCACATATATGGGTCTTGTTTTTGTATGCATTCAGCCAGTCTATGTCTTCTGGTTGGAGCATTTAATCCATTCACATTTAAGGTAATTATCAATATGTATGTTCCTATTACCATTTTCTTAACTGTTATGGGTTTGTTTTTGTAGGTCTTTTTCTTCTCTTGTGTTTCCCACTTAGAGAAGCTCCTTTAGCATTTGCTGTAGAGCTGGTTTGGTGGTGCTGAATTCTCTTAGCTTTTGCTTGTTTGTAAAGCATTTTATTTCTCTGTCGAATATGAATGAGACCCTTGCTGGGTAGAGTAATCTTGGTTGTAGGTTCTTCCCTTTCATCACTTTAAATATATCTGTGGCCCTCCCTTCTGGCTTCTAGAGTTTCTGCTGAGAAATAAGCTGTTAACCTTATGGGAGTTCCCTTGTATGTTATTTGTCGTTTTTCCCTTGTTGCTTTCAATAATTTTTCTTTGTCATTAATTTTTGTCAATTTGATTACTATGTGTCTTGGCATGTTTCTCCTTGGGTTTATCCTGTATGGGACTCTCTGCGCCTCCTGGACTTGGGTGGCTCTTTCCTTTCCCATGTTAGGGAAATTTTCAGCTATAATCTCTTCAAATATTTTCTCGGGTCCTTTCTCTCTCTCTTCTCCTTCCGGGACCCCTATAATGTTGGTGCATTTAATGCTGTCCCAGAGATCTCTTAGGCTGTCTTCATTTCTTTTCATTCTTTTTTCTTTATTCTGTTCCACGGCAGTGAATTCCACCATTCTGTCTTCCAGGTCACTTATCCATTCTTCTGCCTCAGTTATTCTGGTATTGATTCCTTCTAGTGTATTTTTCATTTCAGTTATTGTATTGTTCATCTCTGTTTGTGTGTTCTTTAAATCTTCTAGGTCTTTGTTAAACATTTCTTGCATCTTCTCGATCTTTGCCTCCATTCTTTTTCCGAGGTCCCGGATCATCTTCACTATCGTTATTCTGAATTCTTTTTCTGGAAGGTTGGTTATCTCCACTTCATTTAGTTGTTTTTCTGGGGTCTTATCTTGTCCCTTCATCTGGTACATAGTCCTCTGCCTTTTCATTTTGTCTATCTTTCTGTGAATGTGGTTTTCGTTCCACAGGCTGCAGAATTGTAGTTCTTCTTGCTTCTGCTGTCTGCCCTCTGCCCTCTGGTGGATGAGGCTATCTAAGAGGCTTGTGCAAGCTTCCTAATGGGAGGGACTGGTGGTGGGTAGAGCTGGGTATTGCTCTGTTGGGCAGAGATCAGTAAAACTTTAATCCGCTTTCTGCTGATGGGTGGGGCTGAGTTCCCTCCCTGTTGGTTGTTTGACCTGAGGCAACCCAACACTGGAGCCTACTCAGCTCTTTGGTGGGGCTAATGTCAGACTCTGAGAGGGCTCACGCCAAGGAGTACTTCCCAGAACTTCTGCTACCAGTGTCCTTGTCCCCACAGTGAGCCACAGCCACCCCCTGCCTCTGCGGGAGACCCTCCAACACTAGCAGGTAGGTCTGGTTCAGTCTCCTATGGGGTCACTGCTCCTTCCCCTGGGTCCCGATGAGCACACTACTTTGTGTGTGCCCTCGAAGAGTGGAGTCTCTGTTTCCCCCAGTCCTGTCAAAGTCCTGCAATCAAATCCTGCTACCCTTCAAAGTCTGATCCTCTAGGAATTCCTCCTCCCATTGCCTGACCTCCAGGTTGGGGAGCCTGACGTGGGGCTCAGAACCTTCCCTCCAGTGGGTGGACTTCTGTGGTATAAGTGTTCTCCAGTTTGTGAGTCACCCACCTGCCAGTTATGGGATTTGATTTTATTGTGATTGTACCCCTCCTACTGTCTCAATGTGGTTTCTCCTTTGTCTTTGGATGTGGGGTATCTTTTTTGGTGAGTTCCAGTGTCTCCCTGTCGATAACTGTTCAGCAGTCAGTTGTGATTCAAGTGTTCTCACTGTGGCTTCTCCTTTGTGTTTGGATGTGGGGTATCTTTTTTAGTGAGTTCCAGTGTCCTCCTGTCAGTGATTGTTCAGCAGTTAGTTGTGATTCCGGTGTTCTCACAAGAGGGGGTGAGCCGAGATGTAGCTATTTTTTTAAAGATACATTTACATTTACCATATAAATGTTCAAGTTCCTGTTCTATTTTTTTTGCAAGCTCCTGTTCCGATAATCATGCCCCAGACTGACTATACTCCTATACTTTTACTTCCTTCAACTATAGAAACTTCAACTTAATGAAAAGTTGATTCCATGTAAGAATTAAGTGATTGTTAACTAACTTTACTTCCTGGTTTGGCCAGACAGCTTTCATGAGAAGAGTAGCCTGTGAGAATTTTAATTTAATCTCCCAATACATTTGATCACCAGAGTATTACATACTTTGTTAAATCAATCAAATTAATCATATCAATTATGACAGAAATATATACCAAATAGCAGTTATATTATGAGTTGGACTAAAATCATTGCAAAGTACATTAGTTTGAATCACATTAGTATTTTCTTGGCCTTCCAAACAAGAGTGGCCCTTACCCGTTCAGATATTTTCCTGGACTGGGGAATAAATCGAGGGCTAAACTCAGTTAAATCTGGATCTCAAGTCTCTTGTGGGCGTAGCCGCATGTACTGTTTATACTGCCTGGCTGTACTGAAATGGATTTCTCTATGGGCCTCCTGCTAGCTACAGTCTGACCAAGATCTTCCACTAGACAGTTTATAGCTGTTTTTAATCCCTAATTATCTTGTTGATAAACAGAATGATTGTTCATTACATTGTGAGAATCTGATAGAAATTGTGAGATATATTTTTCTACCCATAGATGCATTTTTTGAATGTCTGTAAGGTCACTTATGTCCCCATGGTACAACTTCCAAACACTGAATGAAGGCATCCACTTGTTGGCTTTTATCCCCTTCTATATTTTAATGGCTATCAACATGATCATATGCTTTTCTCTTTCCAATTCCATAAAGTTTACCACAACAAAGCAATTTACATTTTCACCAGTTTAGTGCTTACTGCCCAAGAATGACTAAAAATCCATATGATTACACTGTTGTTATTATCTAATCCCTCCTATGCCTCAAGAAACACCAATCGTAATTATTCCCACTGTGTGAATCCCTGTTTCCCTTTCTATTCAAAGTACAACTAAACTATTTGCAGTGCAATTTCGTTTTAGACCAAGTACCACTTACTACCTTTGATCTACCTCTGTAAACCATGCTGACTGTTTGGTATCTTACAGTAATTGATCATTAGACGTGGCCCCTTTGGCTATGGGATTAGGTAACTCCTGAAGGGGATCTAATGTTGGCCCAGACAAAAAGCATGGCAGCCACCAGTTCATATAGTCCCTGATACTCCAGTGGTCACCAATATCATGTATTTTTTAATACATTTCCACTTAATGAGGAAAATTGGTGCATTCTCATTCCCTTGGGAATCGAATTTTCAAAACCCAAGACAGGAGGGTTGTTTCAGCTCACAATATGTTATATTCTTCTGGAATAGAAGAAGTTTCAATGAAAACTCAATGACAAGCCAACAAATCCCTTTCAAATAGCATGTAGCTTGAAACTGCATCAAATTCCAGCAGTAGATGGTGACTCTCTGTCACAGGCTCTTCCCAGAGGCTCCAGTCAATGAGGTGTATGTTATAGACATTTCTTATAATTAGTTCTGGCTAATTAGTTAGTTGAAGTTTTCTAATTCTCCCTGCACCCAGGCCGATTGTTTTAAATTAGCTACTTGAATGGGTTTAGGTAATTCTAAAGGTTCACCATTTTGCATGCCATATTAAACAGGATGAAGAGCAAATCTGCACTATTTCCCTTTTCCCAAATGTTTGGTTAAAGGAAGACTTCCCCATTCAGACATGCCATGCATTTTAATAATACATTTTAATGAGGGTCAGGTAACAATTGTGTGGCTTTCCCTCAAAAATCCCCCTTTGCGATACATTTTCACCTTAAAGTTATCTACAGTTGCACTGCCTCATCCTCCTAATTAAATTAAATCAATCTATTGAATTTAATTTAATTTTACTTTATTTTATTATGTTGTCTTTTAATATTCATTAGCAGGTTTAAGAGTAGTTTTTCTTTAGTTTAAACCTGCTTGGAATTCTTTGTGCTTCCTGATTTGTGATTTTTAACAACTCTGGAATATATACGCCCAATTTTTTTTTTTTTTAATACCACCTCCTCCCAGTTCTCTATTTACTTTTCTAGCAATCGGATTAGACATTTAAAATCCTCTTCCTCTAATCTCTAGATTAAAAAAATGGAAGTGCTTGAGTGTTAGGCTTCGTCTGGCACCCCATGCAACATCTCCTACACTCTGTGCAATGCATGAAGTGCAGTTTCAAGGGCAGCAGAGATCTGCAGAAATCCCAGGTCCAGTGACTACTCACATAGCTGAACTTGCAATTCATTTTGTTTCTGGTTTCCAAGAAGTTCCCATATTTTTCTGTCAGTTGGTCAGGAATTTTTAAAATATGTAATTATCTGGTATTTTCTTCAGGAACATTTTTGTGGTACTTTTCATGTATCACATGCTAAAAATTATGCAGCACTTAATATCATTCCTGAAAGAAGTGCTCTTCAGAATACTGTTTAGCAAGAATCATTTAAAATTATGTGCAATTAAATTATAGGGCATTTTACAATAATGTACTTGTTTCAGTTGCTAGCATACTCAAGTATTAGAAAACTTGGTCAGATATGACCAGGAAACTCTGAACATAATATGTCATTTATTCAGTAATTTCAAAGATTCATTTCCTGTTTTGTGGCATGTACTTCTCTGCATCCTACAAACAGAAGTCAAAGTAAAACCCCAAACCTACCACTCTTCTTTTGGAAGGTCTTCCATGACCATCAAGAGAAAAAAGAAACCATGTATGTCTTCTTTACACCACTAGTGTTTCTTATACATATAGAAGTCATCATACACTAGATGTATAAAAACTCTTTTACCTTTTTTAAACTCTTAAACACCAAGCATGGTGCTTGACACATGACATGCATATACTTCTCACCTCTCTAGTTATAAGCCTTAGAAAATACTATCAGTACATTATAAAATAAGACATTGTATAAGAAAAGTATAATTCCTTAAAGCTATCACAATCATACATGTTAATGATTTTTCATTATATCTGATTAGTGGTGTGCTAATATATTGAAGAATAGTTGGCCTCATATATCAAATGTGTTATAAAGTAGTAAAACTGCAACAATTTTTGCAGTATTAATTAAATTAATAAATCCCTGATAAATGAAAAGTTGCCCCACCATTTTTAGATTTTGCTGATAAATTAATACTCAAAATGCTAATGCTCTGCAATCAAGCTATATTGAATATGTGCTATTCATAGGCTTTTAAAATCTATTAAATCTTTATTATGAGGAAAGACAAAATTAATTTTGTTTTAGGAGATGATTTATAGCAATATGTTATTTTTATGGTGACTAACACACTCTTTACTGAACAAACTGAAGAAAGAAAACTGTAGATAAAATTGTCACTTAGATAAAGTGTTTGCAATGAGTTTTTGTGTGTACTAGAAAACTGTTTTATATATGCCTGTCATAGTGCTGTGTTTGCAGTTCAGTAAATATATGGCTTAAGCCAAATAACTATGTCAGCAGTTGATTACAGATCAATATGCTCACAGCACTGCTGAGTGCTGAATTAAGAGGAAAAACTTCTATTTCAGAGACAAATAGCATTAATGACTCAAAAAACGTTTTTTCAAGATCTACTTCTGATATTGTATAAAACAGTGTAGCGTATACCACATAATAACTTTTAAAATCACTGCTCATTCAAATAACTAGTCATTTGTAAATTTTCATTTGATTAAATTATTACACCAAATCCATTTAGATGTCGTTTTATGTAATATCTTAAGTTATAATCAGCCACCGGAGATATAGGTCAGGAAGTAATTTCTTAACAACGTTACTTAAGATTTTATTATTTGTTAAAAAATTTGAGATTTTCAATGCTAATACAGTTGACCCTTGAACAGAGGGGGGCTTAATTTAGTATAACTTATAGTCAGCCCTTTGTATCCGTGTTTCCCTCTGCATCCATGGATTCAACCAACCATGGATTGTATAGAACCATAGTATATACTATCAAAAAATATCCTCATATAAGTGGACCCGCACAGTTCAAAACCTCATTGTCCAAGGGTCAACTGTATACATTATATCACAATTCAGCAAATTTACCAACTGGTGTAAAATGTTTTTTGTATTACACTGTATCCCTGTGGTTCAATTAGCTGGGCTTCTTAAATTTGTCATGAAATGAGAACAGATTTTTTTTTTTTGCAATTTTACTCTATTGAACTTTCACTTTAAAGTTTCGTGTGCATCATTACGTCAATAAAACTCAAAATGCTACATTAATTTTGGAATCATAATATATTTAAATAAATACTACAAATATTTTAATTTAAATAGCATGTACTATATGCATAATTAAGTATTTCTTTACATATCATTTATATCTGTCAGTATAGTTTCTTTTCCCTAATGATTTTAAAGGAAAATTTCTCTTATAACGATAGGTTTCTAATTATTAAAATTCGCTATGATTTTATATGGCTTCCTGACTATTTTTGATAACCTATGAAATTTATAAATTATTCACTAAATCATTTGATTCTTAAAACAAGTAAGAGACTTTGGAATCATTATCATAATTTTTATGAGTAGAGAAACTGGTCTGAAATGATCAATGACTTGTATAAGGCACTGATATTAACAGCAACAGAGACAAGATTTGAGATGTCTTCTGACTCCAAATCCTACGTATGCTCTTTTCACTACATTTAAGTGAACAAAAGTATTTTAATTTGCATTTTTGCCATAAAATGCTGCTACAGTTAGCCTACATAAAATAAATTACACATTAAAGAGTGGCATGGACAACTTCAAACAGCCAACTTGCAATCCCTCTCTCATGTTTTGCAATTAGCATTCAAAGACATAACTTTTGAGAAGGCCTTCTGAATGAGGAGGCACAAGCTATGTACACAGGGTTGACAGGTAGCTCCCTCAGCATCCACGCTCCCACTTTTGGGAAATGCAAACACTGGGGTCATTTTGATTGAAGGCTCAGTTTCAGTATATTCAGCAAAGGAAGTAAAGTAACAAGTTTATTACTTACAGATTCCAGAATGAGGCAGTGTCACAATGAGATGGAAGAAAGGCAGTCCTCTGTCCCAGGTCACCAGCAAGCAGGAGACAGAGAGCACGGTAGCAAGCACCTATTATAAAGATAAAGTGGTTAGGACGGAGGTCACTAACTTTTTGAGAATCAACTCTAAGTTGATTTTAAAAGGTGCCCCAGGAAAAGAAAAGTGGGAACTTGTGGCAGGAATCCTAAGTGCAGTTCCTTATCTATACATCCAGACTCTGGGTATCAGCAGGGTTGTCATGCATAGGCAGCAACTGAAAATAGCTTTTTTTCTCATCACAACAGTGTATAATAAGGATCTAAGGCTTAAAAAGTGTTAAGGAATGAATGGGGTTGGTAGATGGGGAGTGTTCCTTTATTTTCAGTCATTTGTATCTTCCTTTATGTCTGTCCTCTTTAGGATTGGCAAATTTCCACTGGTTTTATAACATGCTTGAAACACTGAAATTTTTTCTCAAGTTTGGAAAGGCCTAAATCTTGGATGTTATCTATTTAGCTGAACCGTATGATCTTTCTCTTTTTAGAGCTTTGTCATCTCCACTTGGATGCTGCCACACAATGCAAGTAGTGTCCACTGCTCTGGGTCCCAGAGAACTCTTTTTCCAAACCAGTAGAAATCTTTTTTAAGTTAACCCTTTCTTTTTAGATTTTTGAAAGCTAATTTATCATTTCTGCATTCTAACGTCTCTCTTCTGTCTCAGGTAGAATCTTGAAATGTTAATTAGGATTCATAGAGGCAATTTCTGCTTCTCTCCCTCCCACATACCTTCCCTGAGACAAGGAAAATCAAAGACTAATAGTGCTGGGTGAGTGGAAAGTGATGATGGGACTGAGTAGGGATATGGTCAAATAGAAGAAGGAAAGAAAATGAACACACTCTCAAAGTGAAATGATAGACCAATGTGTTTTAATAAATACAATGAAATTTCTACTAAATGCACTTACCAATAGTTAATAATTATTATTACAAAATGTGTTGGAAACATACACAGGTCTTTGTAAACTCATATCTTTCCGATTCTAAATTATATATGATAAATGCCAACATGTTTATATTATTAATGGATATGCATTTATACATTGTCATGAAATATGTGATTCTTGCAATTTAATCATAAATGAGTGCAATTTCTCCCACAATTTCCATTCTTATCACCTCAGGTCTGTTAAAAATCCTTTCACAAATAAAACTGTCCAAAGATATTAAAACTAAATGTTGTATCCTTGGAAGAATTTATTAAATAATGATCATAATTTTGTGAAAATACAAAGCGAATGCCAGTCATAAAGTGGGATACAAGGTATAATGTAAATAATATATCTGGATACTTAGATAGAAAATAGCGCACATTTTACAGTCCTTAACACATTTGATCATTCATGAGTAATATATCTTTATGATAGAAGTCTAAAAGATGAAAAAAAAGAAAAAAATATTGAGCAGCAGTGTTTTGCTCAAATACAGTTTTAAACTATAATTATGTTTAATGCGAGCAGTGAATGATCTTAGATGTGAATTTCTTTGAGCTAACTATTTTGTTGCTAAGGCTGGTATTAAATGTGAATATTTGACAGTCACAGATGTTTCACTCACAGCCTTTGGGAATTTATGAAAGACCTAACAGAAACAGGATATACATCCTTTGCTATAAGGAACAAAGGTCCATTTATACAACAAGTATGGCTGAGTAAGAGAACCAGATCTACCTGGAAAATCTTAAAAATAATAATAATAAAGTAAAAAAATAAACCTACTGCTGTACAGTTTTTAGGTGATTGTTCCTCAGTTTAAACAGCTCAAGTTCCCAACAAAATAAAAATTTTAAATTCACACTTAGAGAAAGCAAAATCACATACTCATAGTACTACATATCTTTGTGAAATTTCATATTATCAAGGATAAAAAGATGCTCAAGGGAGAAAAAGAAGTAACTTAAATAATAATAAACAATGATAGTAGCCTTGGGATTTTCATAATAAATGCAGAGTCCTAGAGAGCAATAAAATATTACCTTAAAAATTCAGATAGACAATTGTTTTAAATTCAGAATCGTGTTTTCAGTCAAACAATTAGTCACATGTGAAATCTAAATAAAAACATTTTTGGACAATCCTTATGTTCCCTTTGGAATGTCACTTGAAGAGATGCTTAATTAGAACGTGAGAGTTACCTATTAAAGGTTAATGCATGGAATGTAGGAATTAGAGAATCAAATCAGGTAGAGTAATGAAGGGTAGCCCCGATATAACAACAGTGTTCTGGAATGCAAACAATGAACCTAAGATAGAGGAGCATAGTAATGTACTTTCAGGAACACTATATTAGATTTTTTTGAAGCATTGTTTTTGCAGTATCAAAGGAAAATATACTAAAGAAGGCTGTACTCAATACAAAAATACAGAAAGACATTATGAATTTACTTTGAAATAATTTTTGAATCATAAGATAATGCTTAACAAAATGAATCACTGTGAACAGATGGCTCTCTTCAGTGTTAAGAGGAAAATAAGGTATTGTTTACTAGTTATACAAATAATTATCATTTTCAAAGTGTGTGTTACAACATCATGTACTCTATACAAATACCTTGCCTACAAAATTAAGTAGCTGTTCTTCTTGTGCATTGAGCATAACAAATTTCATTAAGGTATACAGATTGGAAAGGAAGATAACATCAAGCAATCATACTTCGAGGTATTTACTCAACTGATTTAAAACATGTGCATGAAAAAACTTCATATAAATGTTTATAGCAGTTTCATTCATACCCATCAAAAACTAGAAGCAACCAAGTTGCTTCAAAAACTAGAAAAACTAGAAGCAACCAAGATATCCTTGAATAGGTGAACAGATAAACAAGCTAAGGCACATCCATACAATTAATATCATTAAACAAGAAAAATAAATTAGTTCTAAAGCCATTAACAGACATGCATGAATCTTAATAATGCTAAGTGAAAGTATCCAGTCTGTGAAGGCTGAATATGTATGATACCAGGTATAGGACAGTCTATAAAAAGCAAAACTATAGCAAAGATAAAAAGGTCACTGATTACCATGGACTTGGGGGTTGTTATGGGCTGAATTTTATCCCTCAGTATTCCTATATTGAAGCCCTAAACTCACAGTACCTCAGAATATAACAGTATTTGGATTTAGGGCCTTAAAAAGGTAAGCAAGTTAAAACGAGGCCTTTGGAGTGGGCCTTAATCCAATTTGCCTGGTGTCCTTATATAAGAAGAGGAGATTAAGACACACAAAGAGAGACCAGGAGTGTGCCTGCTCAGAAACATGACCATGTAAAGAGGCAGCAAGAGAATCGCCATCTGCAAGCTAAGGGGAGAGGCCTCATTGGAAAGAAACCTTGCTGAGACCTTGATCTTAGACTTCCAAACTCCAGAGTTATGAGAAAAATTTCCATTTTAAGCCATCCAGTGTATGGTATTTTTTTATGCCTGCACTTTGATCTTAGACTTCCAACCTCCAGAACTATGAGAAAATAAATTTCCATTTTTTCAACCATCCTGTGTGTGGTATTTTCTTCTGGCAGCCTTAGCAAACTAATTCAGGGGAAGTAGGGCAATACTGAATTTTTGAGGCACAGGAAATATTTTAGAGTGGTGAAACTGTTCTGTATGATACTGCAATGGTGAATACATGGTATTATGTCTTGTCAAAACCCATAGGTATTTATAGCACAAAAGGAAAGCTTTATGTGTGCAAATGTAAAAAAAAAAAATCTTTAAAGAGATCAAAGGATCCTAGGATGGAATGCAGACTATGACCTAAGAACCTAACTGTAATTAAAATGTATGAAACAAACTCAATAAGTGGGTGGAGAGAAAAAGTTGCTGACTTCAGAAATGATTGGTGCTTGTTAGATTAGAGACAAAAGAATTATACATTAACACTCTACTCTAGCTGATAAAGATTTCCTTCCCACAAGGCTATAGGTTAACAATTATGATAATACGGTACATGAACACTGTGACTGAACAATTAAGTAAATTGAAGGCCAATAGTGTGAGCCATGTTTCTCATTATTAGAAGGGGAGCTTACAGAAAAGGAAGGAGAGAAGGCTAGAATTCCCAAGTGGTAAGTAGAGGTGGAGACATCAGTATAAAGTTATTTTAGTTTAATATAGATAGAGAGTTATACGTGTGTGTATGTATATATATGTAAATATTGGTTAATACGTGTATATTCACAGATATATTTATAGTTACATATAAAAATATTTATAGATATTTGTATATATACGTTAGTATACAATTTAAAAATTTCATTAAACAATGTGATCAAGAGATCATAAATTCTGATTCAATCATATGATGCACAAGTTTCTAGATAAATATGAAGTGCTATGGCAATATATGTGTTTTTATTTTTAAAGTGGGAAAAAATATATATGATCAAGACATTCTTATTGTCCCTTGTAGTTTGACAAGCTTTAGACAGGCTTCTCCTGACTTTAGGTCCCTGACCTCTCTTTTATTGAAGCATTTACTTTAGAAAAGTTGTAATTGTAAACCCTTTCTCTGTCCCTTTGAGATGTAAATATTTTAAAGCCTCTTGCTGGTCTTACAACCCAGGACTGTCTTTCTCAAGGACTTGGGAAACAAGCATTTGAAATGTAATCATTAAGGCTGGTGCCCCACAATACCCAGTTTCTGTGGGAAGATAGGAGCCTAATTAGTTGTATGTCTTTTTAAAAATATGATGGTTACCATTAGGTATATATGTTATTTATCACACTCAACTTCCAAATAATTTATAAATGATAACTTTTTATTATACTATTACTTCAGATATAGTTAAAATTCCTCTCAGTCCTCCTCCGTAATATTGCCAATAATTTTATTTTTCAGGCAATTTAAATACCATAGTGCAACTTTATTATTTTTACTTTAGGCAGCCAATTATCTTTTAGCAATTAAAATGAAAAAAAATTTTATTTACCAGCATTCTTCATGTCTGGTAGATGCAACTGTCTCATGTCAAACTCCTGTTTGAAAATTTTCATTTATATTTTCCTATGTCACTGGTATGCTGGAATTGTATTCTCTCACATTTTACTTTTCTGACAATGTTTTTTTTAACTTCTTTCTTTGTAATATATTTTTGCTTATGATGGAATTCTTAGTAGACAGGATTATTTCTTCCTTTCAGTACTTTAAAGAAGTCATTTGTATGACTTCTAGTTTGCATGTTTTCTGTTAGAATATCTGCTTATGTTTTTATCTCTGTTTTCTGCCATCAGTTTTCTCTGTCTCTGGCTGTCATAATTGGGTTTTCAGAAGTTTGGCTATGATGTGTTTTCCTGTGGTGTGCCTGGTATTATTATTAATAATAACTGAAATTAACAATAAATAATGATAACATGCATTTAATCATCTCACTTGGAATTCTCTGATGTTCTTATATCTCTGGCTTGAAATATTTTATTATCTTTTAATAGACAAACCCATAGTTAGACTATCAAAAAGATGTGCAGAATAGTAAACATTCTGAATAACAGTAAATTAGTGAGAATAAGTCCATTTCAAATTGATTAACTGAAACATTTATTCATACGTTCATAACTTTATCAAGTGCTTGTTATGTGCATGCTGTTGTGCTTATTGATATGACAGATAGGAATGACTTGAAAAATCAATGAATAATTTCACAGATGCATGAATGAAAGAACAAAATAAATAGAACTAAATAAACTGAATATCAGGGAACTTATTTGCATTTATTTTGACTGTGTTTCATATATTTTAATTAAACATCAACATTTTTTGTATTCTTACCATTTGCGAAGCACTATTCTTTGTGTTTTACCTTGATGAACTCTTAAAATACACAGAAATACTATAAAATAGGTACAATATTACTGCTTTTAAAATATAGATTTGTGGATTAGACTTTTTAGGTGACTTAACATTGGTCAAAAAGGAGAAACTGAACAAACCAAGACTTGAATCTAGGACATCTCTATCAAGAATCTATGCTTTTAACCTTCATGCTTTATCAATCTGTAGCATGATGAAGAGTTTTGATCAGTATTTTGAAGGAAGATTTGGCATTTCTTTGTTATTCAGGAGCTGTACTATGACAAAGTTCTACAATCATTGTGGAAAAAAAAAAATCTGTCAGTCAATACCCCAATTTTTGGATATATTTTAATTACATGTAAAGACAGGATACACTAAAAAAGGATATTTTTTTCACATGGTCAAATTCACCCAATTATAATATTCTAATTTTATTTCAAACATGAAATACATGTTTGTGCCAATGAAGCTTTGTCAATTTGGGAAATGGCTATATCTACTTGAAAATGTCATATTTTTTATCCAGCATTTGTTAATAACAAAGTAATTCTGCACCTTGTATTTAAAGAGTATGATCTCGCCCATATATAAGATACATGCCTTACATTTAGCATGTTTAAAATCGACTTATTTCTATAAAATATTTTTTGTAAATTTGCAAATTTATGTAAATTTGAAATAGCACCATACAAATAGATATTCCGCGATTATTTGGTAGCTAAACTATATCAATTAAAATGTTGAAATTAAATCTAATAATTTATATTCCTTATTTAGTGACCTGAGAGAATGGAATATAGATAGAGTAGATAAGGCTTGGTCTGATACATCTGACAATGTTTCTGTTTTGACATCCACTGTAATAAGTAACAAGTCTCCTTATTTATGGACAGTTTCCTATTTTGAACTTGAAGAGATAAGGAAGGAATACAAAGTAAGATCATCCTCCCCTTTTGGAAAAGGGAAAAATGAAGAGTGAAAATTCTCAACTACAAGTATTTTACTTTAAATTATGGAAGTGAGTTCACAGATAAATGAGAAAGAAGGAGAAAACAGGAGATCAGTAAGTGATAAGAACATTTACTCTAAGATCTCATTATGTGAATAATGCTTTATTGTATTGCAGACTGCTGTGTGGGACAGTAACAGAACAGACCAATTTCTATCTGTAGTAGAAAATATAGATATATTTTAGCAGGCTTTATAAAATGATAATTGCAATGCAAAAAGCAAACAAACACATGCAAAAAAATATAATACTTGGCACTAGAAAGTGACATCTGGGATAATCCCTGCAACTGGCTTCTAGCACAGTACTTGACATGGCTATCTGGCAACAATCTGTTTAACAGTTTGACCAATGAAAACAAAATGGATACAAATAGCCCATGATCACTGTAGAAACTGACTGGACAATGAAGCGACAGAAAGACATGATGTCGTAGAATCACCGTGCCTTTGAATTGAAAACAGCATGAGAAAAGGGCTGAGGAACTCATAGGAAAGTTTTTCTAAACAGTTTTATATTTTAATAATTCACCCACTTATTCCATGTTTAAGTATCCAAAGTCTTTTTTCATCACATTTTATTGTCTCTTACATTCAGTTTTTATAATATATCAGAAAAACTTATTTTCGGTCACTATTCTAAAATCTGCATGCTTTATATCAGGCCACAAAAACATTCAGGATGGCAAAGATGTATGAATACTCTTTAGGCAAGGGGGCTCAAGTTAAAATGTCAGTCTATCCAGGCAGCTTTCTAAATCCCCAGGCTCTCTATCGGCCATCTGCAAATGTGCATTTACATCACTGTCACTGGAATTCTACTGCCCCATTATATACTAGAAAATTCATATTGCTCCATTAAACTCATCCAAAGAATCATCTCTATTATTCTACTTTCTTTTATTAGATTTCTTATACACCTTGGCTTTAAATGTACATTTCTCTGCATATTTTGAAATAATTGAGGTTCGGGCTGTGTTTTATTTACTGTTGTTTACCTAGTATCTAAAATATTTTCAGCTATACTACAGGATCTCAATTAATTTGGAATGGATGATTACTAGTGCAAAGAATCTTATTTACTCATCATTATTTTCTTTCATGTGGCATAGATCTTGAAGCATATTCTTATGAATGACTTTATAAAGTGGATTTTTAATCTATATGTGTATGTTCTGAGGAGTCTATTGACTTTGAATCTGGCTCTGTTGGCTATTCTTAAAGTGTACTGCTTAGCATCCTCAACTTTTCTCTCAATTCTGAAATTTTGCTCCCATTTTATGTTCCAAGTTCTTTCACTTCTTAAATATTACCTAAACCTGTAGGAAGTAAAACGATATTGAGGACATTCTCTAAAAACTTTCTGAAAACAATATTCCTGCAGCTCCACCAAATAACTATAACTCCTTCTTTGAGGCAATGAGCTCAGAGCCCTCACCAGTGATTAAATAAGAAAACTCAAGGCTATTATTCATTGAGTCATTCTCAGGAAGACGTGGTTACTTTTAATCTTAGATAAATAAATATACAAGGATCTACTGACAAACTCCTTGGATTAGAGGCTCAGGAAAAATAAGAAGAAATAATCTCTAAGTCACAATCCATTTCTGGAAAAGTTTCTTTAACCTTGTATTTAAAGGACTTGTCTCCACTCCCAAAAGTCTCTTTCTGTGGCTTCCTTGCTGCAAAGCAATACACATTAAAATGTAGTCACATCAAAAAATTATTCTCTAATTTCACATCTCCATTAGCTATGTGACTAAGCACATTACTTATCCCCTCTGTGCAACAGTTTTCTCAAATTTAGAACGAACGGTTTTGACATAAATGATATACATTATCCCTTTTTCAACTTTAAAATTTTATTTCTGAAGTTGAAAAAATATTTTTAAATATCCCTGAGTGACATTTAGCAGTAACCTGTCAAAATGAAATTGGATTATTGCAACCTACTTGAAACAAATTTCCATCAGAAACTCCAAAACATCAATGCACATCCAACTGTATTATTCTGAGCCGGCATGAAACTGTATCCGGTTTCACTTAATAAGATTTATTGTAGACGAATGAAATATTATTCACCATGATTTGATGTGAACAGATCAAAATAGTGAAATATCTACAGTAAGGGATACAATTAAATATGAACATAAATATAGTTCTGAATTTTACATTTTTATTACTCTATTATAGATTTTTTTTCCCCCAATAGTTTTCCAATAGTTTCTGGTATATGTAGAGTATGGCACTGAGTTGAAAATAATTAGGAGTTTCAGAATCATTTAATTTGGTATTTATGTGGCTCAAGAGAGCTCAATAAAATAACTGTCTTTTTATAGAGCACAATATAATTCACGTGTTGATTTCTACTTCTGCATTTATTTTAGATATGCTTTATTATCAATGATGAAATAGCTTTTACAAATACAGGATTTTAGTTTGTGACAGTTATATCACATAGCTTAATGTTTCAAATGCATGTCCTGGAAAATAGAGTGATTTGGATATAATGTACTTATAGATTAAAGAAAAAAATGGCTATCCATAGTTCATCAAGGCTTCTATACAACAGAACAGAAACAAACAAGAAACTGTTTGCAAAATTATGTGCTAAATAAACCACACTTCCGTAAATAAAATCTAGTATAAAACGGTACTAAAGGACTGACCCTAAAATTTAGTAGCCTAATCCATTCAATTCAAGAATTATTTATTGACTACTTACTTTGTAAAAAGCGCTGCATTATTATAAGAAATCTCCTTTGCACAGTATATTGAAAGTTCATACAATAAGTATCAGTATACTAATAGATGTCACATAATGCTCAAATATAATGGATATAAAACACCATAATGAATATCTAATAGCCAGTAATAATAATATCAATTGTGTATATGCATCAGGTTCTTACCACTCCAGATTTTTAACTATTCATTGAGAATAATTAGAATGAAAACAATTTGAAAATTACGTTTAAGTCACACAACACAGAGATCAAGAGTAAAAGAAATTCGAAAATAAAACAATTTACCAGGTGGACGAAAACTGGTAAGGGACTATAAAATGAGAACACAGATGTGGTGATATTGAAATTCTCAAAGTGATGGTTATTGGGTTCTTCTTAACAAGAGTTACTTTAGAAGCATATAGAGGTAGATGTTTTGAGGAGCAAATGGGAGCTTAGGAAGTGGAGCTGGCAGTTATAAAAATAAAGCAAACCTAATCAGGATAATTATCATAAGCCTTATGGTGTATGAATTGAAAATCAGTAGACAGTTTACATTATTGCAGTATTTTGCATCAATTTCATAAAATATTTTCTAAATAATAATTGGCTATTTTAGGCAATGTCCTTTGCAAATATATATTTTTTAATTTTACAGTTTTAGGTGATGATTAACATAATTCATACTCTCATAATTCTGCAAAAGCTGAATAAGATCTCATGAGTTATTGAGAACATTAACATTAGTTTTCATTATTTTTATCTAATTCTCTAATTTTATTCATTTTAACCAAATTTCTTCAGTCCTTTGCATTTATTTTCAGGACAGAAATTAACCTCTGTTTGAGATTTAGGCATTACACTAAGGTCCAAAATTATCCAGAGTTCCTGGATTGTTTTTTTTTAAAGACTTTATTTTTCAGAGCAGTTTTAGATTCACATTAAAATGAGGGGGAGGTACAGAGATTTCCCATACACCTCTGCTCCTACATGTGCATAGCCTCCCCACCCATTATCAACACTGCCACAAGAGTGCTACGTTTTTTTTGTTTGCTACGTTTTTTAATAACTGATGAATCCTTCACTGATGCATCATTATCACCCAAAGTCCACGGTTTGCATTACAGTTCACTCTTTGTGTTGTCCATTCTATGAGTTTGGACAAATGTATAGTGACATGTGTCCATCATTATGACACGATACAGAGTATTTTCACTGCACTAAAAATCCTCTGTGCTCTTCTTGTCATCCCTTCCCCATTCCCAATCACTGATCTTTTACTGTCCCCATTACCTTTTTCAGAATGTCATGTATTTAGAATTATGCAATGTGTAGCTTTTAAGACTGGCTTCTTTCACTTACTAATATGCATTTAAGTTTCCTCCATGTCTTTACATGACTTGATACCTCATTTCTTTTTAGTGTGAATTCCATTGCTGGGATGAACATTCCATTGCTGGGATGTTGAGTTTATTTATACACTCACCTACTGAAGGGCATCTTGGTTGCAAGTTCTGGATTTTCTACTTGTTTTCTGCTATGAATGAGTGGCATAGCTTGTGTAACTAATAAAAAAAAAAAAGAACTTTTAAAATGGTTTTGAATGTCCAATGACATTGTATAGAACTTTAAATTTGCTGGCTAGGAGATGAAATAACAAAGGGTAAATATTTTTCTATCTCCCAGGTCTCAGGCCTTTTTTCAGTAAAACATTTTAACTATTTTGTCTTCCTTCCTTTTTTTTTTTTTTTTGGTAAATACTCAAAATATGATTAGAACATCAGATCATATGATTAAAGATAAAAAGACTATTCTGTGTTATGATCAAACTTAGAAAAAGAACAATATACATATTTTACAACAAAAATAAATAAATAATGCAGCCATGTACATATATATATATTTCCAGTCTTAAGTTCCATATTCACTAATTTTAAAACATTTAATATTTCTTGATAATTATATCTAATTTTTCCTTTAATATAAATAAAAATCAAGCATGCATGTGTGTGCGTGTGCATGTGCACACGCACACACACACACACACACACACACACACAACAGATCCTGTCTGTATATTCGGAAGAAGATATTCTAAATGCGTAACATTTCTCAATGTTTCATATATTTTCTACTCTTCTTGACAAGATATAATAATTTTATTTCTCAATAAATGCCCAAACATGACTCAATAAAGTGATACTTTATGTATTTTAGAACTAGTATATTAGGTGGAATTTATTTTATTTGCACAGAATCAATCCAATTATTTAATATACATGAAAAATTTTTTTTTCTCAGTGTAAAATGCTCATGCGGAACAGAAAAAGTGCTAGAGAAATCTCCTAGTACTCCATTTTAATATGAATTACTTCAGGGATATGTTTCCCAATATAATTAAAGAAACAACAAATATCTAATTTAAAAATATTTTAATTTAGCATAATCAGAAAACTGCACAAATATAAATGTAATGATTATTAATGCCAGTTAAATAGTAGTAATATAAGTAATATAGAATTTTATTTATTTAGTGAGTTTTGAAACTACCTCTAATTTAGGGGGCATAACTTCAGTTTACTAAAGAAAAAAATACTAAATTGTTGCGCTGCATTACTTTTCTGAGAGAGTAATACAAAAATTAAGAAACGTAACTTTAAAACAGAAACTATTTAAAAAACAGGTTATATTAGTAAGATTAGTGACTGTTTCAAAAAAAATGTATCTACTACTTTTGTTAGAGTTAAGGAGCAAATCTGTAACAATTTGTGATTTGATGCTATGTCAAATACTTCTATTTGAAACATATATGCAAATCCCTTAAAGACAGAAAGTTTCTCAGGCATACCATGACTCCTAAATTAATTTTGAGGAAGGTCTGAATGACAACTACAAAGCTTTCTTTTTCCACTTCTATAGTTATTTCGTAAAACCTAAGAATGAGAAAGACAAATGCAATTGCTCTTTTGGAAATAAATGTGAGCAAACCAAATGGCATGTGAATAATATTATTCCATGTTTTGAAAATATATTTACAGTTTACATTTGTTTGAACATATACATTAGTATAGAATTAATATAGTATAGCATTCATAGGTTTCATAAAATATGAGTAATTATCTTAGCCTTACAATGTAGTAAAATTAACATGTTTGATTTCTGCTGTGTCTTAGAGATGCTTGAGGAGGTTGCAGGCATAGATTCATTTACTCATCACAACATTCTTATGAGTAAATATTGTTATCTATGCTCAAAAATATGATGAAAATGAGGTATATAAAAGGAATATATTGGGACTTCCCTGGTGGTCCACTGGTTAAGACTCTGTGCTTCCACTGCAGGGAGCGCAGGTTAAGTTGTCCTTTTAGCAGTTTGAAACCTAGTTTATCACACACTAAAACCTGAACTCTGCAAAACTGACTTTATTAATTTCTCCCCTACAGTACTTGTTTCTGTTTCATTTTCCACTACAGGTGAGACAGATTTTAGTATGGTAATTCTTGATAATATATTTCATCCTGCTACTGAGAAGTCATGTTTACCTGCAGTTATATTTAAAGACTTTAGTTATATTGAATACATATTTTTTCCCCCATTCTATATTCCTGGTCATACACTTGGTAATGGAAATATAAACAGGCATAGTTCCTTTCTCCTAAGATTTGGCTGTCTGGTAGGTAAGACAGACATTGAAAATATAATTTCAATATGATATAGTAAGATCAGTAAGAAAAGAAACTTGACTGAAATTAGATTACTAAAGGGAAAAACTAGGATTTTATTTCCTACCTAAACTGAACTAAACTACTGAGGTTTGGGGTCATTATTTCACCATAATTCATCATAACCTGATAGAATAAATGTAGTATTTTTAAAAGTCTCATGCTCTACCAACTGAATTAGCCTGGTGGAGATTAAATATTTTTTAAAAATGTAACTCAGATATCAGCAAACATTTCTGTAAATGGCCAGACGATAAACATTTTAGGCTTTGTGGGCCAAATATGTTTCCTGTCACACGTTCTTTTTCTTTTTATTATTTTTATTAATAGACTTTACTTTTTTAGAATTGTTTTAGATTTACAGAAAAATTGAGCAGATAGTACAGAGTTCCAATGTAATCTTTGCATAATTGTCCCAATTATTAACAATTTACATTAATATAGTACATTTGTTATAATTAATGAACCAATATTGACACACTATTATTAATGAAAGTCCATAATTTGTTCACATTTTCTTAGTCTTTTCCTATCGTCCTTTTTATGTCCCATGATCCCATCCAGAATATGACATCATTTTTACTTGTCACGTCTTATTAAGCTCCTCTTGGCTGTGACAGTTTCTCAGACTTTCCTTGTTTTTCATGATTTTGAAAGTTTTGAGGTATTAGGAAATATGCCCCTCTAGTGGAGTTTGTCTAATATCTTTCCCATTATTAGACTAGGGATATGGGTTTGGGGATGGAAGATCACAGAGGTAAAGTGCCATTTTCTCACATCATAACAAGGGTCCACAGTATCAACATGATTTATGGTTGTTGTTGACTTTGATCACCGAGATGAGGTAGTGTTTGTAAGGTTTCTCCACTGTGAAGTTGCTTTTTTTTCCCCATTTCCATATTGTACTCTTTGGAGGGAAGTCAGTATACACAGCTCACACGTAGAAGTAGGGAGTTATACTCCCTCTCTTTTATGTTTTAATAATACTTAAAGATATAAAACTCATTTTTAGTTCATAGCACGTGCAATGGATTGGGATGGGCCTGCAAACAATAGTTTGCTGACTCTTGATCTAGTTTGCTAATTATTTTTTTCTGTTTATTGTAAATGGCATGGATAGATGTAATAATGGTATGTAGTAAAATGCATTTCTATAAGTATTTTTATTATTACTTTAATTACATTCAGCTTTAGAATGTATTTTAACTAATATTTTTTTAAATTTATAGTTTAATACATGCTTAATATGCTATAGGTATATGGTATAAAGTAGAAGTTATAAATTTATATATTTTCCAGATTGTTAAGCAAATACCCCAACAATATGCATTGGATGATCATTTTTATGGTAGAGACAGGGTTTGAAATCCACTCTTGGTCCACAAAAAAAATTTTTTATCCCATCTTTGATTTGGCCCACATTACCTGCACTTTGTAATGACTGGATCAATAGTAAGATGGGCATATTGCTTGTGAATAATATGTAAAATCTGAAAATCAGCATTATTTTATTAAAGAGAGATAGTAAATTATCTCTCATAAATTGTGTATGATAAAGAAATATTTTTGCTAATATTTAGGCAAGTACCTCAAGTGGAAAATAAATATAAGATTCTACAAAACAAACCTTATAAGCCCTAAATATTCTTTATTTTGAAAAATGCATTTTTAGCTATTAGTTTTTCAGGGGGTTTTATCTCTCTTTCTATATCTCTGTCTCTGTCTTTCCATCTATCTAGCTGTATCAGTACTTGCAAATAAAATATTGGACAGAGTATGATTTTGCATGTCTCCAATTTATAGCCTCAGTAGAAACAGAAAGCTTTTTTAAAGATAAGGTTTATTTATTCAGGTACTGTCTGAGGTTGTGAAAGAAAATTCAAAGCACTATGGCAATTTTAAAACTTTCATGATAAAACAAAAAGATAAGAATATTAACTAAGATGTAAGTTTTGAGACAAAAATACATAAAACAATCCATGATGAGAAAAAATACATATTTTGAATTTATATCTTTGTTACATTTTTAATATTTCTATTAGTTTCTGTAAGTGTAAATAATACTAATGATGCTATTTAAAAATTTTCTCATTTAGAAATATTGACTCCAGATGTTTAATGTTATCACCTATGAAACAGAACCAAAATCTCCTGGTGTACCTGATTAGTTACATTGCAAAACACCTCCTAAGTTGATGCTATCAACCCAGAACAACTTGCTGGCAAAGAGATTTTATAATGATTGTCTGAAATTATCTTCAAACTTAAAAACTCAAGCTCTCTGACCGTTTTCAAGTCACATATAACTTTAAAGTGAAAGCAAAGCCACTCATCCATTTATGGACCCAATTAATAATAGTAGGTTTTAAAAAACACACTATTCTTCCCTTAATCTTCTTATATAGAGCTAGAAGAATCAGAACTGGTGAAGATTAGTCAAACTAACTCCCATCAAATTTATGAAATATAAAATTTGATGGTGATACAAGGAGCCACAGACTGGTTACCAGCTATTTTTATAGTTTTATATAATAGGTAATATTTCAAGCCACCCCAAATAACTCCCACTGCTTAGAGTTCCCTAAGCACAGATCATTGACATTAGCATGAAGATTCCCTTATCAATTCTGTTAATCTGTAAAAAGATATCACAGGGATAGCTATAATTATATGAAGCAAAATAGATTTTAAATTTAAAGCTGTCTCTGAAGACAAAGAAGGCAATTATATAATGATAAATGGGTCAATTCAACAGAAGGATATAACAATTATAAATATATATGCTCCCAACATCAGAGCACCTAAATATATAAAGCAAATACTGATAGAACTGAAGGCAGTTCCATTGATAGCAATATAATAATAACAGGGGATTTCAATACCCCACTTAAAATAATAGATAGATCACACAGACATAACATCAACAAAGAAACAAATGACTTGAAAAGATGCTCAGCTTCACTAGTCATCAGGAAATGCAAATCAAAACCACAATGAGATATCACTTCACATCTGTTAGAATGGCTAATATCAAAAAGACAAATAATAAGTGTTGGCAAGGATGTGGAGAAACAGAAACCCTAATACACTGTTGGTGAGAATCTAAATTGATATAACTATTATAGAAAACTATGGAGTTTCTCAAAAAATTAAAAATAGAACTACATTGTGATCCAGCAATCCCACTTCTGGGTAAATATCCATTGTAAGTGTTCTCATAACACACACACACACACACACACACACACACACACACACAGAGGTAACTATGTGAAATGAAGGATATGTTAATTACTTTGAATATGGTGATTATTTCACAATGTATTGTACACCTTAAATATGTACAAGTTTTATTTGTCAATTATACCTCAATAAAGCTAGGGGGAAAAGTAAGAAAGTTAAAATATAGATCAAGGCTAAGGAAAGATGGTTCTTTAAAAAGACTAGTAAGATAGATGAAATTCAGGAAATACAGAACACTGCAAAAAACAAATAATACTTACACTGAGTGTGCTAAGTGCCAGAACCAGTTCCAATTATTTTACCTCTGTCAACTCAAATTAATGCTCATTCCAACTCTATATTGTTATTGTTACTGCTTCTGTCTATCTAATGTTCAGGCACATGATGGAAATGCAATGTCCCTACCATGTTTATTGTTAGGTGTGGCCATGTTACTTGCTTTTTTCAATTAAATGTGAACAGAAACGGCATTTGTTAATTTTGGCAAAGGCTTTGAGAGCCATTACATAATTCACCATATTTCTTTCTTATTACTCAGGGATTGTGCAAGTATGCATCAGAAAAATTATATAAAATTTGAATATTAGAAAATAAGGTTAAAAGGTGGGTAGCATGTCCTTTCAATGACATATGAAGGTGGAGGCCACTCAAGGGCTGTCTAGGGGAGTATATTAATTTTTTAAGAGGTTTTGGATTTTGAAAAACAGTTTCAAGGCTGTACAAAATTGTGTCACTGAGACTTAAAACTACCTTTGAGGCCCCACTTACCCACTGGAGAGAAACAAGTTGAAAAAACTATGTGATCCTCAAGGAAAGCTTATTTTCCAGTACCACCCACTTCAGATATGATCAAAAAAATTTTGCCTTGCCAAGATTCTGAATGTGCACAAAATACTCTTTTTTCTCAAGATTAACATACTTTGAAAATTGCAGGGAAAAAAATCAAAATGTGTAGAAAATGGTCAGAAGTCCTGGGGAGAAGAACCGTTTTTATAATTGTGTGTGTGTATGTGTTAGAAAAGCAGTGATAGTGGTTTTGACCTTGTTTAGTAGTTGGATTATCGTGCTGTGTGTGTGTTTGTGTGTGTGTGTGTTTAAAACAAGGAGAGAAACACTAGCTCTCTGCTCTGACTTTTCACCTGCCGTTGCATTTGGATAATCACTGCTTGCTCACATACCAATGGTAATTCATACCACTACTGCAGGTATTTCATTAATAAGTGGACAGAAGACATAAAATGGTGAAGAGTTGAGAAAAACAGGTGATGACTGACCAGAATGGGTTTAATATCAATTTGGATTTTCAAATAAGTGGGAAAATATGTAGTGTTTTAAATTCGACATCTCATTTAAAATTATTTGTTTTCATTAATAGGCTTGGGGAAATCATATATGTTATGTTATTAAGGAAAAATAAATTTAAAAAATTAAGATATTAAAATTTAAAGCCAGTGTTCCTTTCTTACTTATTTGATTACATATATAATTGTTTTGCTATGTGGAAATTTTTTTCTATTCCTGAGCCAATATCGCACTATTTTAAATAGTTAAAGTGGTACTGCATTTCATTGATTGTGGTGTAGGTATTCACTTCTCATTTTCCTTTACAGAAATGTTTTAACTATTTGCACTGATTTATTCTTCCAAGTGAACTTTAGAAGCAGTCACATTTTAAACATTTCTTGGGGCTTCCCTGGTGGCGCAGTGGTTGAGAATCTGCCTGCCAATGCAGGGGACACGGGTTCGAGCCCTGGTCTGGGAGGATCCCACTATGCCACGGAGAAACTAGGCCCGTGAGCCAAAACTGCTGAGCCTGCGCGTCTGGAGCCTGTGCTCCACAACAAGAGAGGCCGCGACAGAGGCCTGTGCACCGCGATGAAGAGTAGCCCCCGCTTGCCGCAACTGGAGAAGGCCCTCGTACAGAAACGAAGACCCAACACAGCCATAAATAAATAAATAAATAAATAAATAAATAAACGTTTCTTTAGTATTTGGTTTGAAATATTAAATTTATAATTTTTATAAAACTCTAACATAAATAATCACAATATTACCATGGTGGTAAAAGTATGAAGGAAAATTACAAGGTGTGACAATGATGTAAGAGCTTATTTGAAATTTAATCCAGAGGATGATATTTAAACTGATACTTAAAGGATGACTAACTTGCATAAATATTGATTTTTGTATTTTCACTTTGTAAGTGGGCACTTTAGTGAATCTTATTTCTAGATGTAATAGCTTTTCAATTGATTTCTCTAAGATTTAAAAGTAGAGTATTATGTCAACTACTGATAATGGAAATATTCATCTCTTTCAGTATGAATTAGTGAAACTTCCAGGAAATAATTAAATCATATCAGTAATAGTGGGCATCAACCTTTTACTTTTGCCCGTAACTAGACTAAGTCAGGTCGTCTCTCATTTGTGTGTTGTATCTTCCATTACTACTATTAATGCAAAGAGTATATTCTGACTCCACATCATGTGTAAGTTCATTAATTAAAGGTAGCATCTTGTCCAAGAAATATCTGAAAAAGAATCTGGATTCAAGATTCTATAAAGGCAGGTAATAACTGTGTATTTATTATGTGAAGAAAAGCCATTACTTTTCTTGCTTTCATATTCCTACTGGTAAGTTAAACATGTTATTCAAAATGTATTAAATACCTCTGAAACAAGCTTTTTTTCCCTACTGTATACTCTGCACAAAATTTCTTACAACTAAATGGATGTAATATGATCATGATAAATTTGCACCCTGTCGTCTATTCATAGGAGACTCATCTTTAAATATTTGCAAGAGCTGTATTTTGTGTTATATTTTTAATTTTACAAACATAATTTTTATCTGATTTGGGCTTATTATTTAAAATTCATAATTCAGAGTATTAATATTTTGTTTTAGAAAATATATAGGTCTATTAAAGACAGTGGCAAGTATAGAACATGTGTGTTATTGTGAATAATGTGACTGAGTATTACCTGTGATCTATTGTACACATTAATCATTTATAAATCTAGTTTCCTAGTTTTGGACCTGGGCTTCATAGCACCACATATTTGTAGCAAATTGTATACACAATATTCTTTAAATATTTTTAATCACATTCAACTAGTCAACATTCCTTTTGTTACCAATCTCTCCAGTAATTATTTATCCACACTGACTTCATTTTAGACACCTGGGAAATGTACATACTTATTGTTTTTGAATTATTTAATGGACGGTAGAATTCAATAGACATAATTCTCCAATTACTTTTCTAATTCAAATCATTGCACAACATTAGGAATCATAATTAGATGTCTCTGCTTTTGATATTAAAGCAAACAGAATTATTTATACTAATGTGAGATAAGAATGACTTACTCTCAATCTGTGATCCCGTCCATTTTGATTTTCTATACCAGTAGTGAAATTGCAAGCCAATAAATATGTCAAGGGAAAACTGTGATGAACTTAAATTTAAATTGATTAAAAAAATACTGCTCTCTTTCGAAAAAAAAAAATCTATGGTCATTAGTGCTAAATCTCTTATTATGCACATTAAATAACATTTTATAATAGTATAGCCCTTGAATCACTGATGAAAGGAATGGTGTACTAATTTCTCTGACTTCTTCAGGTAGAATACTTCTGAAATAGTAAAGAATTTTTTTCATTGGCTACATTTTTTCAACTTAAAACACTATTCATCTTGTTTACAAAGTTTATATCATAGTCACATATGCTATTTCACTCTTTCCATGAGTTAATTTTAAAATATTAATGAAAAAGATATATTTTAAATCTATTTTGCACTTATTCATAAATATTATGTTTTGACTCTTAGAGACAATTCTTGACCAGTGGAGGATGAGAGCCAAATTTAATCAGTGGACACTTCTGGAAGGCATTCACATAGCTCCTGAGAGGTTCCTTTGCAAGCTTGAGTCCTGAGAACTAAGAGCAGTATCCATTCCAATACCTGACTCTTGGATTGCCTGACTCTACTGGTTTGTTTCATTCTGCCCAGTCTTCCATTTCTGATACATGTGATTGCTTCTGTAAATAAATTATCTGAACCCAAGCCTTGTTTTGGATGGAACCCTAATTAAGGTAAACAGAAAAAAACAAAACAAAACACAAAATCCTAATGAGTTTTGCTGTAGTTAAAAATATACAATGGGGTACTATGTTAAAAATATATGCTTTGCCTTTTCTTCTTAGAAACTACTATAATATTAATCAGGATTAGAGTAGGGTTGGGATTGGTAGCATCTAGCAATGTAGAAGATGTCTATGTATGCTTCTTATATATATATATGTATGGAAAAAGAATAGAAGATTATTTGCATGAATAGGTGAAAGAAATAAGAAAACAAGGTAAAGAAGGAAGAAGGAATAAAAGGAGGACGGGAGGGAGTAGGGGAGGAGGAAAGAAGGGAGGGAGGAGGGGAAAAAAATGAGGGAGTGTGTGTGTCTCTGTGTCTGTGTGTGTATGTGTAAAGAGAGACAGATACAGAGACAGAAAGAGCCAGAAAAGGACAAACAGAATTCAATTTCAGATTACTAGGACCTACTGAAATGTTATGGTCAATAAGCGTATCAATATATTGCCGAAAAAAGAGTGAAACTGAAGAAGGTGTACCTCATGAATAGCTACATCATAAATAGTTTCATTCTTCAGAAAGCAGTTTATCAGTATACTACAATAATCATAAACAGTAGTAATACTCTTCAATTATTTTAAGGAGATAATATGAATCATGTGGAATGTTTCTTGCATAGCAGTTTTCAGCAGAGTTTATATATATATATATATATATATATATATATATATATATATATATATATTGCTGAACAATTTATGCTAACTCTCTATCTCTGAAGAAGTATATTATTTATGTAAATTATTATATCTCTGGTTTGGGGAATGTTAAATACCTATCAGAATTATCAGTATAAATATGTTTTGATAAATGATAAATTATTTGATAATATGAAAAATATAAAACAAAAATACGAACAGACTGCAGGGAAAATACAGAATAGTTTCACTTGTGTTAGGGTAACACTATTTTTAGGTGACTTTTTCAATATTTCTTAAATTTTTAGAGTAGTATTTTATATTAATTTATATTACACTATTTCCAATAAAATATAAATATTACACAGAATTGATGGTTTTTAAGGCTAACAGATACCAACTATCATTTATCAGATCTGTACCTCATCCTGACATTTAGTTCACATTTTTAAGTTAATTCATAATTCCAATTAGTTCACAATTCCTGCTAAATTTTGTATGATTTTCTCAGATTTCAATACTAGTACCCATGTGGTGATTATCCATGTACATGTTTTATAAGAAAGCACTGATTTCAGAACATAAGAGAACATGAGCATGGATCACTGATCTTTTCAATATGTTTTTTTTCAGTCAATCAAGTGTGTATTATTACTGATAATCTAGGTTATGCTGTGAAAAAACTCTCCCTAAACTCTCAGTGGATTAAGTGTTCATTTCTATTCCAAATTGCATGTCCCATGTAGGAACCGTGGGCCATAGCTGAGAGGGTCCTTTATTCCATGAAGTCACCCAGATACTCAGATAGATGGATTCATTATGATAGCAGCATCTCAATATGTGACCTCAGAATACACTGTGTCAGGGGGACAATAAAGCTTTACAGTAGCATACAACCACTTTGTCTCATACTTCATTGGTCAGACTTTTCATATGACAATTCTGCACTCAAATGCGAAAGGACTGGTTAACGTAGGGTGTCAGATAGATTATCTGCCGAACATTAATTTTTATTCATGTTTTTGTTGCCAAATACCACTTTGTTTCTGTTTTTGTACATTTTATTTTTCTTTTACCACATCAATCATCCCCAAAGGAAACATTCTAAAAACCCATTGTCACTGTATCCAGCTCAAATTCCAGAATGTCTATGTGCTGTGTAGTAATTTCAACAACAGGTCTAGTTGTGGTGGCTCTTAATCTGAAAAAAACTATGAACTAAAGGACACACAAACTCCCAATAGTCAATGGTGAAACAAGGTCTGGTTACCTGCACTAAATACTCCTTCTCAGAAAGGAAGAAGTAAAAGACCCTGAACAGTCATAGGACTGTAGCATTTGTGAAATCCTGCTGAATAGACATTGTGAGCAGGCCCTACAATAAACAGTGTTGGCGAATATTAATTGATTAGTCCCTGATTCTGCTCTATAGGATTTGTACCAGGGTGCATTTTTTTCAATGATCCTAGCCCTGCACTCAGGGAGATGCTTCTTTTTCCTTATTATTTTTGGCTTCTCATGAGGGAATGTACCTTTGCTAGACTGGTTCAACTTTTTAAACTCATGGCCAATTAAAGAATTTGGAGGGAGGGGCAAAAGTCTCAAATAGTAACAGCAATTTCATTTTGACTACTGTTATTCCAGGTTTGTACTTGCTTTAGCAATATTACTCTCAAAACAGAGTAAAATTTTTATCTATTTGATGTTAGCCCATTGTATATGTTAGCAAATATTCATACCTACAGTTCTTATTAAGACATAATTTTCATATCTGATATGTATCATAATTCATATCTGAATATATACATATTCAGAGGATATATATATATTCTCAAGACGAAATCTTGGGCTTCTGGGAATAAGTTATAGGCCAATTTCCTCTAAATCAGGTAATTCGATTTTGAGGTTTAACTGTCCTCTATATCCTTAATCTGATCTTTGCCCCTGAGGCACTTGAATCCTCTGAGAATTTTTGACATAAATGGGAAGACTACACTCTTATTTTTATCTTTGTCAAAATGATGAGTTTTGATAGGGTGCTGCCTCTCAAAACCTTTATCAATTATCTCTTACTGTTTGAGCCTCATAGCATCAAGGTCCAAAGTTCCAGAAAGTTTTTACTTCCTTTCATTTCTGCTTTTCAGCAAATTCTTTCCTTATCTTATCTCTTTCTGGTAATACCTGATAAAATTCAGTCAATAACAACCAAAACCACTAATATACTTTTTTTTGACCTCTTCCCCTAGAGCTACAAAATAATTGGACATGCAATCAGCCTGAGAAGATTTTTCAGACATGGTGTTACCAAATATTCTCCCACTGCTTAAAAGTGACATCTATCCAGCCTCTGCTAATTGTTTCCTCCACTCCCAACTGATAAGCTTGTCACACATTTTAGATTTGCTGAGATGGCACTCTTCTCTCAAAACCAATGTCTGCATTAGTCAGGCAGTGCCAGATCATGCTGCAGTACCAAAGAAACACCAAATATTAGTAGTTTAATAAACACACACTTTGCTTAGTCTCCATGTCCAACTCAGGTCGGTGGTTGAGCTGTGTTCTACAGTTACTCAGAGTCCAAGGCTGTATGAGGCCCCACCAAGTTACAACACCACCATGTCACTCCTGAAAGCTTCAGCTATGAGAGCGGTGAAGAAAGAGAACCAGAATATCACACACTGACTTTTCCTTGTTTTACTGGTCACTACTTGTTAGATAGTGTCAAAGACAACCTTACCATTCCCCTCAGATAAAACTTGGCTTCTACAAGCCTCTAGGCCCTGGACCTCCCAAAAAGAGAGCATTTATTTCAGAAAACTTATAATTGTAAATTCTTTCTTTGCCTTTTTGAGATGTAAATCTTTTTGAAAGGCTCTTATAACCCAGGACTGTCTTTCTCAAGGAGCTGGGAGCCATTCCTCTGAAATGTAATCCTCAAAGACAATATTGACCCTATCTCTCAGTCTACCTGGGGGCTAGGAAAGGAGGGGGGGGCGGAGCAAAATACTAATTTAGGTAACAGACTTGCTCCAAGTTATAAAACTGCCTCTTATGACAGTAAGAGAATGTTTACTTTCCTTTGGGTCAAGCCAATTAGCAAACACAGATGGCCTAAGATCCCTCTGCCCCAGCTCTTAAAATCTCTCCAGCCCTTTTTGTTAGTGGAGTTGAGCTCAGACTGAGTTTAGGATTCTCTCCCTATTGCAAGAGTCTTGAATAAAGTCTTGCCTGTTTAACTTTGTCTGGGGAAATATCTGCCTTGACAATGGAAACAAGAAATTGTAAGAAGGATGGAAAAAACCAGAACAAAAGAAATACTCAACTGTATGGTAAATAGCAATATCTTTTCTGTGATGTACCACAGGCAACAAGTCTATACTCTCTGTATTTTATGCCTACATAACCCTTTCGTGACCTGAAATTCAAAAAATTAATAGCAAAAATTATATCTCTTGGAAGGTAAATTTATGCAGACTTCATTTATGGGTGCTAAACTCAGTAGAAGAACAGCAATCTTAAAAAGTAAACAAACAAACCTACGCATATTGCAAACATCAAGCCATTTAAATGAGCCTTTGGAATTAAATGTCCTTTTTCCAAATTCCGTGCTTCCTCATTTCACCACCAACATTATCACATCAGTTTCCTCTGCACATATCTTCAGTTACTTTGACATCTTCGCAGAGAGTTTTTTAAACCTCTGGTTACTTAGACTCCATGAGGGGCTCAACTCAATTTGTCTAATATGCATTCCATTTCAGACAGTCACAAGCATACCAACACCCTAGGCCCGGAGACAAGTTAAAATGCTTAAACAGTAAAGATGACCAGTTGACTCACATAAATTAAATTCTAAAGCTAGATTAGCATCAAAGTATATCTGATTCAGCAACTCATTGATGCTCTCTATTTTATAGCCTCATGATCTTAGGCTTGTTCTCCTTCACAAGGTAGCTGAAATCACCCTATATCCTCACTCAACCAATGCCACAGAGAGGCAAAAGGGTGACTTCCGTATTATTATTTCAAAAATACAATATGATGCAATACAATACAAAACAAAACAAAAAACACTTTCTTCCTAGAAACTTTCTACTATCTTATCTTCACACAACTGATTCAATCATTGCGTATTTTTTTTGTAGCCATTACTCTCAAGAAAATATTATGTTAGATAAACTAGACCTTTACCACTGCTCTGCTTAGAAATCTTCCCATAAAATACTTCAGTATTTCACTAATTTCCTAAAAAAGGAGAATGAATGTTTGTCTACCTGATTATCAATTATTATTTATTAAATTTGCAATAATGAATTCAAATTACAGTCTTTCTAACACACATTTTATACCTATTTACTCATTCATTCAATACATGCCAAACTCTGTCTCCTCTGAATTATCCTAACCCTCTGTTTTAGCTACCTTTATTAAATTGTACTTACCCATAATTTAAACTGTATACTTGTTCCAACAAAAATAGAAAATACATAGTTTATTTCTTTCAATGCACTTCTTGCAAAGTAATTTCTCAAAAACAGTAAAAAATCAGGACATAGTTTTCAAATTCTATAAATCCTACCAATTGTTTAAATAACACTTATCTCTTAGTTTTGTAATGCTGTTTTGTGAAATGAATCTTTATTTTCATAAACTGACCATCACCAACCCAATGCAGTCTTTATAAATTTCAATCCCTTCTTCATGAAAAATTTACTCTACATGGTTTTTTTTGTGTATGAGAACCTGCTAATAGTAAAATCTACCATTTTTGTTTGCATACGGCGTCTTTATTTTACTAATATTCTTGAAAATTAGCAGAAAAGAATTGATAATAATAGGTCAACTTAATTTTTTTCTCAGAAATTTGAAGATAATTTTCCACTAACTTCTTGTTTGCACAGATGCTGTTGAGATCTGCTGTGACCTAACATTCTTTCCATTCCAGGTAATCGCTTCTCTTTCCTCTGTTTTTTGTTGAGAATTCTACTTTGTTTCTGATGTTATCAAATGTGGTATCACTATGTGTGGATTTAGTAATATTTGTCTTCTTGGACATGGTAGAAAAATCCTTAGTCATTACCTCTTCAAAATTACTTATTCCTAGTGTGCCTGCATTTCCTGGCTTTCATATGTGCCCAATATCACTTTTAATCTAGCATTTCTCTTTTTTTTTTTTGTGACAAAGTATATTATCCATAATAATTAAAAAATAAAGCATGTTAATATGTTAGACCTCCAATTTGTTTTTCTAGATTCTATTAATGTCTAATCTGGTATTTTGTGATACATAAGCAGTGAATAGATTTCTCACATAGTTAAGAAGTTAAATCTGAAAGAATAGTACCACTAGCTAGCCTTTCTTTTTTACACTTTTTTATGATGTAAAGAAACTAGAATCTCCCTTTCAAAAAGTGTATTTTGGTTGTTCTCGGATAAAAGTAAACTCACTTGGACAGAGAAGACATAGAACTCATCCCTTTACCGAATTCGTTTTTTGTAATTGAAATATCGTTTACATAGAATATTATGTTAGTTTCAGGTGTACTGCATAATGATTTGACATTTGTATACATTATGAAATGATTAACACAATAAATCCAGTAACCGTCTGTCCCCATACAACGTTATTAGTATATTACTGCCCATATTCCCTATGTTGAATATTACATCCCTGTGACTTATTTTGTATCTGGAAGTTGGTACCTCTTAATCCTCTTCAGCTATTTCATCCACTCTCTCACCCCCTCCTTTCTGGAAACCATCTGTTTTTTCTCTGTATTTCTCTGTTTTCATTTTTTGTTTTGTTTGTTTGTTTTGATTTTTAGATTCCTCATATAAGTGAGATCCTGTGACATTTTACTTAGCATAATACCCTCTTAATTCATCCATGTTGTCACAAATGGAAAGATTTTTTTTTAATGGCTGAATAATAATCTATTGTGTGTATATATGTATATATATATATGTCACATCATCTTTATCCATTCCTCTATGGATGGACACGTAGAATGCTTCCATAACTTGGCTATTGTAAATAAAGCTGCAATAAACATTGGATTGCATATATCTTTTCAAACTAGAGTTTTTGTTTTCTTTGGGTATATACCCAGAAGTGGAACTGCTGGATCATACGGCAGTTCTACTTTTTGTCTTTTGAGGAAACGCCATACTGTTTTTCATGGTGGCTACAACAATTTTCAGTCCCACCAACAGTGCACAAGGGTTCTCTTACTGTCCACATCCTTGCCAACACTTGTTATTTGTTGTTTTTTGATGATTGCCACTCTGACGGTGTGAGGCAGTATCTCATTGTTGTTTTGATTTGCATTTCCTTAATGATTAGTGACACTGAGCATCTTTTCACAAGTCAGTTGGCCATCTGTTTTCTTTTTTTTTTTTCAATAAAGACTGCTTTATTGCTGCACGACAGTCATGAAACTCAGCTGCACAGGGACCTTACCACACCGCGCAGAGGCTGGTTCACGGGACCTTGTGATCCTATTAATGGGCCTCTCTGTTGTAATTAACACAGGCCGCAGGGACCAAAAGTTCCCCTCGGCCCTTCTGAAAATGTTTGGGAATGGTAGTGCAGGAAGGTAATACACACTTTCTGCATTTCTGCCCTGCAGTGCAGCAGTTGTTGCTGTTGGGAGTCACTGTGCTAATTCTTTTAGGTCATTTTTCCCTTTAGTTGTTCTGACTACCTCCAAGCGCTCCATGGCTGCACGCTTGTCTCACTGGAAAATGCACAGCCCCAATTCTGTGCAGGGACGACGCAAAGCAGAGTGTGATGCATCTCTCTGGAGCATCAAGTTTATTAACTAGAATTGGAAGAACCAAGGAGTTCTTGGAACAAGAACTATCCCCCTCCCCCACCAACACGGAAGACAGAAGAGTAGGGGAGGGGAGACGTGCCCCAGGAATGACAGTCCAGTCTCTCAAGTTTCACCCAGGTGGGGGTTGAGGGGCAGACCTGCAGCCACGGTGGCCTCGCTTTCGGTCGCCCGGGCTGCTCCGGACCATCCTCTGAGCTGGCCAGGGTCTTGGATACGATGCTTCTGAAGGCCGTGCAGAGAACACACTCCTCTTCCCCTGCACCGGGCCCCAGGGAGCGCGGCGGCCTGACCTTCCTGCCTCGGTGATCCATGGGGTTCACATGGGCTCACTTTATTATGACGCCTCATGCTGGGCAGCTTGCAACAAAGATGTTTCAAGATAAAGTTCCAGATTCTCCCAGCCACCCCTTGCTTTTTCTGGCTCTGGCCAGAGACAGTGGATGAGGACACACTCTCAGGCTGCCCAGCGTGGGAGGACCTTCCAGTGTTGGACACACCCAGGGGGCAGCTGCTTCCCTCTGGGGCTCCAATCCTGCTGCTGCTGCTGGAGGTGGATGTCCCAGTGCCACACTGGGGGGCTGGGCTGGGGGTGGCAGTCCTCGCCTCCAGGCTGGGTGGGGGACAGTCAGACTCACTGGTCTTCTGCCCTGCCTGCTGGTCTTCCTGCAGCTGCACATTTTTTCTGTGGTAGAGCCACCTGGTTTGCAGGGAGGACACCACAGGGCTTGGAGAAGGCTCAAGTTCACTGCCACAGAGGTCCCCGCAAGAGAAGGGCTTCAGAGTTATGATGGAGACCTCCACCTTGGGTTTCTTGGAGCTCACACTGCCTGTCCCAGTGTCCTGGATCTGGTCGCAAGTCAAGCCCGGAGTCCTCACCATTGTCACCTCCAGGTCCTCTTCACAGGGTGGCTGGACTGGCTCCTTCTGGCCCATGTTGACCCATGGATGCCTCATGAGGTCAGGTAAGGTGCCTCTGTCACTGGGGTTGAGGGCAATCATTTTTTGTAATAGATCCCTTATCTCCAAAGACAGATAAGGTGGGATGGGGTACTGCCCTTGTAGGATTTTCTTCCGCAGCTCCTGTAAGTCTTTTCCCACAAAGGGCCGGGACCCAGTTACCATGGTGTAGAGCACTACTCCCAGGCTCCACACGTCCACTGCAGGGCCGCTGTAGCTCTGCCCCAGGAAGAGTTCCGGGGCAGCATAAGGGTGTGTGCCACAGATCGTGTCCAGTTGGAAAATGTCATCACACTTGTTGCTGAGGCCAAAGTCTGTAAGTTTGATATTCATCTTGGAATCAAAGAGGAGGCTCACTGGCTTCAGGTCCCGGTGCACGATGCCCCTCTGGTGGCAGTGCTGCAGGGCGGAGACCAGCTGCTGGAACGGGCCTCGGGCCTCCGCCTCTGTCATACGGCCATGGGTCTTCAAATAGCGGTACATGTCCCCCCCACTGAGGTACTCCATCACCACGAAAAATGTCTCCTCTGTGTCAATCACCCCCAGCAGTTTTACAATATTGGGGTGATTCAG
This sequence comes from Balaenoptera musculus, assembly GCF_009873245.2. Lineage (NCBI taxonomy): Eukaryota > Metazoa > Chordata > Mammalia > Artiodactyla > Balaenopteridae > Balaenoptera > Balaenoptera musculus. The sequence goes on from NC_045802.1 coordinate 54,621,914, forward strand.
AGCCTTCAGACTGCACTCTTCCCGGAAAAGTGCCTGGACACTTGAGAAGCTCTGACGCCTTTTCTTTATGACCTTCACAGCCACCTGTGTCCCGGTCAGAATGTGCCGGGCCAACTTCACTTTACCGAAGGTGCCTTCACCAATGGTGTGGAGGATCTCGAAGTCATCAATATGAGCCTCCTTGCCAGCAGATTTTGCTGTGAGGCCCTGCATCATGGTGATCTGCTAATTACACTGACTGACAGCACTACCTAGCAACGCTAACTACGCTAACTAACAATGCTAACTGTACTAACAGGGCTAAGTATGCTATCTCTACTAACAACGCTAACTACGCTAACTGTACCAACAGCGCTAACTAGTACTAACTACACTAACTATGCTAATCAAGTATTAACTATACCAACAATACTCACTATGCTAACTGTAGAAAGAACAATGACACAAATAAAAAAGAGTAGAGAAAAGAGAAACGAAAATCAACAAAATGGCAGAAACAAGGAAAACACAAGCTAACTGTAGGTCCAAGGCCGTCAGGTCACCAAAAGCAGCTTCCTGGGCTCTAAGGACCAAAAACCTGGGCCCACCTTTCTCTTTCATAGGGTTTTGTGAAGTACATCACAATGGTGCACTCTGAGGTCAGAGCAAGAAATGGACCCATCACCGCTGGGGATACACCACAGTGGTTTTCTCAGTTTTTGAGTTCAAGGCCCCTTTACACTTAGGAAAAAGGATCCCAAAGAAATTTTTCTTTACGTGTGTTACTAGATATTGGTATTCACTTTGTTATAAATAAAAATCTGCAGGATACTTCAGTGGCCTTTTTATTTCTAGTTTGAAAATGTGTAATAATTTTAGAGACCTCATAATGTCTGCACTTGAAATGTTCAATTCCTTTTCCTTAAATTCTGGTCTCAAAATAACGTTACAACTTAACTGACTTCACGATACTATACAAAATGTTCTGTTGCATAAGACATGATACGGTACATTATGAAAGTCTATGAAGCTGAGAGAAGGTTTTCCAGGAAGGTCATTGAGCAGATTTCTCATCAGGAGCCTCGGAGGCCAGATGGCATGACTCAATGTACTTGAAGTGTTGAAGGAAAGAAACCGTCAACCAAGAATCCTATATCTAGCAAAACTTTCCTTCGAAAATGAGGGAGAAATCAAGACATTCCCAGTTAATCCAGAGTTGAGAGAGTTCTTAACCACCAGACCCGCCTGCCACAGGGAGTTCTTCAGGTTGGAGTCAAGGACCCTGGACAGTAGCTCAAAGCCTTATGAAGAAATAAAGACCTCTGGTAAAAGTAGACAGACGGGCGACGAGAAAAGCTAGTACTGTTGTAACTTTGGTTTGTAGCTCCACTTTTTGTCTTCTATTTGATTTAAGAGACTAATATATAATAAAACACACACATACAAATCAAAAAAAAAAAAAAAAGATCACCTCTTCACCTAGAAAAGTTACTTCACCCCCACTTTAGCCTAACTTTGGGAATTCCCATCAACAACATTCTTCTTTCCACTGTAGGAAGCAACGCTGCCAGAAGCTATGGCAAGCAGAGCCTCTTCTAAAATGCCTTTGATGACTGCAGCAACATGGATGCAACTAGAGATTATTAAGTGAAGTAAGTCAGAAAGAGAAAGACAAATACCATGTGATACCACTTACATGTGGAATCTAAAGTATGGCACAAATGAACCTATCTATGAAACAGCAACAGACTCACAGACATAGAGAACAGACTTGTGGTTGCCAAGGAGGAGGGGGGTGGGAGAGGGAAGGGCTGGGAGTGTGGCATTAGCAGATGTAAACTATTATATATAGGAGGGATAAACAACAAGGTCCTACTCTACAGCACAGGGAACTAGAGTCAATATCCTGTGATAAACTGTAATGGAAAAGAATATAAAAAAAGAATGTCTATATGTGTATAACTGAGTCACTTTGCCATACAGCAGATTGGCACAAGATTGTAAATCAACTATACGTCAATAAAAACAATAAAATAAAATAAAAAATGCCTCTGATGATGTACACAGCCCCTGCTCCTGCTGACTACCTCTCTGCAGCACCCAACACTGTGAAACCCCGCCCCCAGCTGAGGTCACTCCAGTCCTGTGTCTCCTTCCTTTGTCCTCTGTCTCCCACCAGTGTTTCTCTAACAGAAACACAAAGAACTGCTGTGTTTTCACTCAGTCTCACTGTTCACGTTCCCACGCTTGATTTGGGCATCAGACCTGCAAGAGTTCAAAACTTACTGGGTGGTAGAACTGCCATTTCTCTGCCTGTCTCTCATTATAAAGAACTTCTCTGAAATTCTGAATTCACTGGTCTGGTCATCCATTCACCAGCAAGTATCTAGGTACTGGGGTTAAGAGCTAGGAATGAGATACAGTTGTTAGTAAAGAAACAACAAACCCCAAATGGAGTCACTTGTCCTGAGTCCCATGTCAGCAAACCAAGACTTAATAGCTAACCTAATTGCAGTTTCAGCCTCTCTCAGGAATGGAACCTTTCACCAATAGATCTGGAATTACCTGGTCAGCACTAGAGGGGTGACCCCCCACCTTCCCCCAAAAGGAAGGTGACCCTGCCTGAAACAATCCACTCTTAGCTAGAAACTTCCCTTTTCTGCCCCCTCCTGCCTGTAAAGTTCTTGCATTTTTTACAGCTCCACAGAGCTCCTTTCTACTTGCTCAATGGGATGCTGCCCGATTCATAAATCATTGAATAAAGCCAATTCGATCTTCAAATTTACTCAGAATTTTATGTTTTTAATACAGTGATGAGCAAAACAAATAAAAAGAGAGGCATCAAACTCTTCGGAGAGTGTATCCCATTATCCCTCACACTCCTGGAAGCCTGGGTCAGCAGAAATGGAGGAGAGCCAGTGACAAGAAAAAGCCTCTTGAAAACCAAATCAGAGGTCCTGAAATACTACAGACTTACTTGTACAAGTGGGTGGGAACAAGCAGAGAGTAGCAGTTGTTTATTACTGTACACTGTAATCGAGGGAAACATTTGGAGTTCAAGAATAGAGATTTAAAGATGAGATGCTATAATTCATAACAACTTGTCCAAAACAGGCCAGAAAACCTTAAGTTTTCGCCTTGTTTAAAAGAAGTCCTAAGTAAAGGGAAAACCAAATATTATGAAAAATTTTGGAGACATCTCACACACCAACCTTCCCTTTATTTGAATTACTTCATTATCATTACTTTAGAGTTATGTACACTCATAAAAGTTCATTTATTCTGAGTTAAGAAGTCCATTTTATCATCATGTGTATTGTGCTTACATTTTAAAATCAGAAACAACTTCCCCAAGATAAAACTGATTCTTCATCTCTTTTGGTTTTACTATTCCAAAATAGATTAGGTGACTTGGGGTATTATTTTTACCCTATGTTGATTTGCTTACCTTGTAAAGGAGCAAGGAACTTTTCCTTCAACCCTTATTTTCCTAGTGATTTGTTTAAAATGAAAGGTAAATATGTGTTTGTGGGCATATAAGTGTGTGTGTGTGCCATCATTTTTATATAGAGATTTATTATCTCTCAATTTATTTTGTACAAGAGGTTTGTCTCAGAAAATCAGTGTCTTCTTTTTTTTTTTTTTTTTTCACGATTCATATCTTTAATACTCTCTGAGAGGCAAGTGAAAAGCAACAATGGATTTTTAAAAGGACCATGTCTGACACATGTCTGACAACACTGAGAGTGGGGGAGGAGGGAAGTTAACCAGCTAGCACAGTGCCTTGCATGTAGTAAGCACTGCAACATTTGTTAAATTGCAATGACTTGAAGTTGAAGATCATGATTATTTTTTTTTTTTTTTAGATTTTTAGTAATTTCATGTAATGTCTGAAACATTTATATTAACATATTTCCATACAAATAACCCAATGAAGTTTAGTATTAGTTGTTTTGTTTGTTTGTTTTTTTATACTGCAGGTTCTTATTAGGCATCAATTTTATACACATCAGTGTATACATGTCAATCCCAATCGCCCAATTCAGCACACCACCATCCCCACCCCACCGCAGTTTTCCCCCCTTGGTGTCCATATGTCCATTCTCTACATCTGTGTCTCAACTTCTGCCCTGCAAACCGGCTCATCTGTACCATTTTTCCAGGTTCCACATACATGCATTAATATACGATATTTGTTTTTCTCTTTCTGACTTACTTCACTCTGTATGACAGTCTCTAGATCCATACACTTCTCAACAAATGACTCAATTTCGTTCCTTTTTATGGCTGAGTAATATTCCATTGTATATATGTACCACAGCTTCTTTATCCATTCGTCTGTTGATGGGCATTAGGTTGCTTCCATGACCTGGCTATTGTAAATAGTGCTGCAATGAACATTCGGGTGCATGTGTCTTTTTGAATTACGGTTTTCTCTGGGTATATGCCCAGTAGTGGGATTGCAGGGTCATATGGTAATTCTATTTTTAGTTTTTTAAGGAACCTCCATATTGTTCTCCATAGTGGCTGTATCAATTTACATTCCCACCAACAGTGCAAGAGGGTTCCCTTTTCTCCACACCCTCTCCAGCATTTGTTGTTTGTAGATTTTCTGATGATGCCCATTCTAACAGGAGTGAGGTGATACCTCATTGTAGTTTTGATTTGCATTTCTCTAATAATTAGTGATGTTGAGCATCTTTTCATGTGCTTCGTGGCCGTCTGTATGTCTTCTTTGGAGAAATGTCTATTTAGGTCTTCTGCCCATTTTTGGATTGGGGTGTTTGTTTCTTTAATATTGAGCTGAATGAGCTGTTTATATATTTTGGAGATTAATCCTTTGTCCATTGATTCGTTTGCAAATATTTTCTCCCATTCTGAGGGTTGTCTTTTCGTCTTGTTTATGGTTTCCTTTGCTGTGCAAAAGCTTTGAAGTTTCATTAGGTCCCATTTGTTTATTTTTGTTTTTATTTCCATTACTCTAGGAGGTGGATCAAAAAAGATCTTGCCGTGATTTATGTCAAAGAGTGTTCTTCCTATGTTTTCCTCTAAGAGTTTTATAGTGTCCAGTCTTATATTTAGGTCTCTAATCCATTTTGAGTTTATTTTTGTGTATGGTGTTAGGGAGTATTCTAATTTCATTCTTTTACATGTAGCTGTCCAGTTTTCCCAGCACCACTTATTGAAGAGACTGTCTTTTCTCCATTGTATATCTTTGCCTCCTTTGTCATAGATTAGTTGACCATAGGTGCGTGGGTTACTCTCTGGGCTTTCTATCTTGTTCCATTGATCTATGTTTCTGTTTTGGTGCCAGTACCATATTGTCTTGATTACTGTAGCTTTGTAGTATAGTCTGAAGTCAGGGAGTCTGATTCCTCCAGCTCCATTTTTTTGCCTCAAGACTGCTTTGGCTATTCGGGGTCTTTTGTGTCTCCATACAAATTTTAAGATGATTTGTTCTAGCTCCGTAAAAAATGCCAGTGGTAATTTGATAGGGATTGCATTGAATCTGTAGATTGCTTTGGGTAGTATACTCATTTTCACAATGTTGATTCTTCCAATCCAAGAACATAGTATATCTCTCCATCTGTTGGTATCATCTTTAATTTCTTTCATCAGTGTCTTATAGTTTTCTGCATACAGGTCTTTTGTCTCCCTAGGTAGGTTTATTCCTAGGTATTTTATTCTTTTTGTTGCAATGGTGAATGGGAGTGTTTCCATAATTTCTCTTTCAGATTTTTCATCATTAGTGTATAGGAATGCAAGAGATTTCTGTGCATTAATTTTGTATCCTGCAACGTTACCATATTCATTGATTAGCTCTAGTAGTTTTCTGGTGGCATCTTTCAGATTCTCTATTTATAGTGTCATGTCACCTGCAAACAGTGACAGTTTTACTTCTTCTTTTCCAATCTGTATTCCTTTTATTTCTTTTTCTTCTCTGATTGCCGTGGCTAGGACTTCCAGAACTATGTTGAATAATAGTGGTGAGAGTGGACATCCTTGTCTCATTCCTGATCTTAGAGGAAATGCTTTCAGTTTTTCACCATTGAGAATGATGTTTGCTGTGGGTTTGTCATATATGGCCTTTATTATGTTGAGGTAGGTTCCCTCTATGCCCACTTTCTGGAGAGTTTTTATCATAAATGGGTGTTGAATTTTGTCAAAAGCTTTTTCTGCATCTATTGAGATGATCATATGGTTTTTATTCTTCAATTTGTTAATATGGTGTATCACATTGATTGATTTGCGTATATTGAAGAATCCTTGCATCCCTGGGATAAATCCCACTTGATTGTGGTGTATGATCCTTTTAATGTGTTGTTGGATTCTGTTTGCTAGTATTTTGTTGAGGATTTTTGCATCTATATTCATCAGTGATATTGGTCTGTAATTTTCTTTTTTTGTAGTGTCTTTGTCTGGTTTTGGTATCAGGGTGATGGTGGCCTCATAGAATGAGTTTGGGAGTGTTCCTTCTTCTGTAATTTTTTGGAAGAGTTTGAGAAGGATAGGTGTTAGCTCTTCTCTAAATGTTTGATAGAATTCACCTGTGAAGCCATCTGGTCCTGGACTTTTGTTTGTTGGAAGATTTTTAATCACAGTTTCAATTTCATTACTTGTGATTGGTCTGTTCATATTTTCTGTTTCTTCCTGGTTCAGTCTTGGAAGGTTATACCTTTCTAAAAATTTGTCCATTTCTTCCAGGTTTTCCATTTTATTGGCATAAAGTTGCTTGTAGTAGTCTCTTAGGATGCTTTGTATTTCTGCGGTGTCTGTTGTAACTTCTCCTTTTTCATTTCTGATTTTATTGATTTGAGTCCTCTCCCTCTTTTTCTTGATGAGTCTGGCTAATGGCTTATCAATTTTGTTTATCTTCTCAAAGAACCAACTTTTAGTTTTATTGATCTTTGCTATTGTTTTCCTTGTTTCTATTTCATTTATTTCTGCTCTGATCTTTATGATTTCTTTCCTTCTGCTAACTTTGGGTTTTGTTTGTTCTTCTTTCTCTAGTTTCTTTAGGTGTAAGGTTAGATTGTTTACTTGAGATTTTTCTTGTTTCTTTAGGTAGGCTTGTATAGCTATAAACTTCCCTCCTAGAACTGCTTTCGCTGCATCCCATAGGTTTTGCGTTGTCGTGTTTTCATTGTCATTTGTCTCTAGGTATTTTTTTATTTCCTCTTTGATTTCTTCAGTGATCTCTTGGTTATTTAGTAACATATTGTTTAGCCTCCATGTGTTTGTCTTTTTTACGTTTTTTTCCCTGTAATTCATTTCTAATCTCATAGCGTTGTGGTCAGAAAAGATGCTTGCTATGATTTCAATTTTCTTAAATTTACTGAGGCTTGATTTGTGACCCAAGATGTGATCTATCCTGGAGAATGTTCCATGCGCACTTGAGAAGAACGTGTAATCTGCTGTTTTTGGATAGAATGTCCTATATATATCAATTAAATCTATCTGGTCTATTGTGTCATTTAAAGCTTCTGTTTCCTTATTTATTTTCATTTTGGATGATCTGTCCATTGGTGCAAGTGAGGTGTTAAAGTCCCCCACTATGATTGTGTTACTGTCAATTTCCTCTTTTATAGCTGTTAGCAGTTGCCTTATGTATTGAGGTGTTCCTATGTTGGGTGCATATATATTTATAATTGTTATATCTTCTTCTTGGATCGATCCCTTGATCATTATGTAGTGTCCTTCGTTGTCTCTTGTAACATTCTTTATTTTAAAGTCTATTTTATCTGATATGAGTATAGCTACTCCAGCTTTCTTTTGATTTCCATTTGCATGGAATATCTTTTTCCATCCCCTCACTTTCAGTCTGTATGTGTCCCTAGGTCTAAAGTGGATCTCTTGTAGACAGCATATATATGGGTCTTGTTTTTGTATCCATTCAGCCAGTCTATGTCTTTTGGTTGGGGCATTTAATCCATTCACGTTTAAGGTAATTATCGATACGTATGTTCCTATGACCATTTTCTTAATTGTTTTGGGTTTGTTTTTGTAGGTCCTTTTCTTCTCTTGTGTTTCCCACTTAGAGAAGTTCCTTTAGCATTTGTTGTAGAGCTGGTTTAGTGGTGCTGAATTCTCTTAGCTTTTGCTTGTCTGTAAAGCTTTTGATTTCTCCATCAAATCTAAATGAGATCCTTGCCGGGTAGAGTAATCTTGGTTGTAGGTTCTTCCCTTTCATCACTTTAAATATATCATGCCACTCCCTTCTGGCTTGCAGAGTTTCTGCTGAGAAATAAGCTGTTAACCTTATGGGAGTTCCCTTGTATGTTATTTGTCGTTTTTCCCTTGCTGCTTTCAATAATTTTTCTTTGTCTTTAATTTTTGCCACTTTGATTACTATGTGTCTCGGCGTGTTTCTCCTTGGGTTTATCTTGTATGGGACTCTCTGCACTTCCTGGACTTGGGTGGCTATTGCCTTTCCCATGTTAGGGAAGTTTTCGACTATAATCTCTTCAAATATTTTCTCTGGTCCTTTCTCTCTCTCTTCACCTTCTGGGACCCCTATAATGCGAATGTTGTTGCGTTTAATGTTGTCCCAGAGGTCTCTTAGGCTGTCTTCATTTCTTTTCATTATTTTTTCTTTATTCTGTTCCGCAGCAGTGAATTGCACCATTCTGTCTTCCAGGTCACTTATCCGTTCTTCTGCCTCAGTTATTCTGCTATTGATTCCTTCTAGTGTAGTTTTCATTTCAGTTATTGTATTGGTCATCTCTGTTTGTTTGTTCTTTAATTCTTCTAGGTCTTTGTTAATCATTTCTTGCATCTTCTCAATCTTTGCCTCCATTCTTATTCCGAGGTCCTGGATCATCTTCAGTATCATTATTCTGAATTCTTTTTCTGGAAGGTTGCCTATCTCCACTTCATTTAGTTGTTTTTCTGGGGTTTTTTCTTGTTCCTTCATCTGGTATATAGCCCTCTGCCTTTTCATCTTGTCTATCTTTCTGTAACTGTGGTTTTTGGTCCACAGGCTGCAGGATTGTAGTTTTTCTTGCTTCTGCTCTCTGCCCTCTGGCAGTTGAGGCTATCTAAGAGGCTTGATGGGAGGCTCTGGTGGTGGGTAGAGCTGACTGTTGCTGTGGCGGTCAGAGCTCAGTAAAACTTTAATCCACTTGACTGTTGATGGGTGGGGCTGTGTTCCCTCCCTGTTGGTTGTTTTGCCTGAGGCAACCCAACACTGGAGCCTACCTGGGCTCTTTGGTGGGGTTAATGGCAGACTCTGGGAGGGCTCACGCCAAGGAGCACTTCCCAGAACCTCCGCTGCCAGAGTCCTTGTCCCCACAGTGAAACAGAGCCACCCCTCGCCTCTGCAGGAGACCCCCCAACACCAGCAGTTGGGTCTGGTTCAGTCTCCCCCAGGGTCACTGCTCCTTCCCCTGGGTCCCGATGCGCACACTACTTTGTGTGTGCCCTCCAAGAGTGGGGTCTCTGTTTCCCCCAGTCATGTTGAAGTCCTGCAATCAATTCCCACTAGGCTTCAAAGTCTGATTCTCTAGGAATTCCTCCTCCTGTTGCCGGACCCCCAGGTTGGGAAGCCTGACGTGGGGCTCAGAACCTTCACTCCAGTGGGTGGACTTCTGTGGTATAAGTGTTCGCCAGTCTGTGAGTCACCCACCCAGCAGTTATGGGATTAGATTTTACTCTGATTGCGCCCCTCCTACCGTCTCACTGTGGCTTCTCCTCTGTCCTTGGACGTGGGGTATCCTCCTTGGTGAAGTCCAGGGTCTTCCTGTCAATGATTGTCCAGCAGCCAGTGGTGATTCTGGTGCTCTCGCAAGAGGGAGAGAGAGCACGTCCTTCTACTCCGCCATCTTGGTTAATCCCCGATCAGTGTCTTCTTAGGCCATCTGTTTTCTTTGTAAAAATGTCTACCCAGGTCCTCTGCTCATTTTTAACCCAGCTTGTTGTTTTTGATATTGAGTTGTACCAGTTCTCTGTATACTTTATTAAACCCTTATTGGGTATATCATTTGTGAAAATGTCTTCTCCTATTCAGTAGCAGGCCTTTCCATTTTGTTGATAGTTTCCTTCATTGTGCAAAAGCTTTTTAATTTGATGTAGTTTGATGTAGTCCCATTTGTTTATTTTTGCTTTTATTTCCCTTGCTTGAGGAGAGATCCAAAAACATATTGCCAGGACCAATGTCAAAATATGTATAGTCTATGTTTTCTTGTAAGAGTTTTATGATTTTAGGTCTTACATTTAAGTCTTTCATCCACTTTGAATTTATTTTTGTGTATGGTATGAGAAAGTAGTACAGTTTAATTCTTTTCCATGTAGCTGTCCAGTTTTCCCAACAGCATTTACTGAAAAGGCTATCTTTCCCCATTGTATATTCTTGCCTCCTTTGTCATAGATTAATTGCCCATATAAGTATGGGTTCATTTCTGGGCTGTCTATGCTATTCCACTGATCTCTGGTCTGTTTTTATGCCAGTCCCATACTATTTTGATTACTATAGTTTTGTATTATAGTCTGAAATCAGGGCGTGTGTGACCTCCAGCTTTGTTCTTCTTTCTCAAGATTTAATTTGCTATTCAGGGTCTTTACAGTTTTGGGTTTTTTTGTTTTTTGGTTTTATTTCTTTTTATGTGGTGTCTTTGTCTGGTTTTGATATGAGGGTGATGCTGGCCTCATAGAGTGAGTTCAGAAGGATCCCTGTCTCTTCAATTGTTTGGAATAGTTTAAGAAGGATAGATGTTAACTCTTCTTTAAACGTTAGGTAGAAATCACCTGTGAAACTTTCTGGTCCTGGACTTTTGTTGTTGCTGTTGTTGTTTTTTAATTCCAGTCCAATTTCATTACTGGTAATTGCTCTGTTCATATTTTCTATTTCCTCCTGATTCAGTGCTAGGAGATTGTACATTTCTAGGACTTTATACATTTCTAGGACTTTATACATTTCTAGGACTTTATACATTTCTAGGACTTTATGTATTTCTTCCCGGCTGTCTATTTCATTGGGATATAATTATTCTTAGTGATCTCTTATGATCCTTTGTATTTCTGTGGTGTCATTTGCAACTTTTCTTCTTTCATTTCTGATTTATTTGGGCCCTCTCTTTTTTCTTGATGAGTCTGGCTAAAGGTCTACCAATTTTGTTTATCTTTTTAAAGAACCAGTTCTTAGTTTCACTGATTTTTTTTTCTATTGTTTTTTAGTCTGTACTTCATTTATTTCTGCTCTGATCTTTATTATTTCATTTCTTCTTTTAACTTCGAGTTTTGTTTGTCCTTCTATTTCCTTTAGGTGCAAGGTTAAATTGTTTATTTGAGATTTTTCTTGTTTCCTAAGGTAGGCTTGTATACTGTAAACATCCCTCTTAGAACTGCTTTTGCTGCATCCCATAGATTTTGGATAACTGTGTTTCCAATTTCATTTGTCTCCAGATTTTAAAACATTTTTTCTTTGATTTCTTCAATGACCTACTGGTTATTTGGTGGCATATCATTTAGCTTCCTGTGTTTGTATTTTTTCCAGTTTTTTTTTGTAGTTAATTTCTAGTCTCATACCACTGTAGTTAAAAAAAGATGCTTGATATGATTTTAATCTTCTTACATTTATTGAGACTTGTTTTGTATCCTGGTATGTGCTGTATCCTGGAGAATATTCTATGTGCACTTGAAAAAAAAAGTGTATTCTGCTGCTTTTAGATGGAACGTTCTCTGGAAAACTATTAAGTCCATCTGGTAGAATGTGTCCTTTAAGGCCAGTCTTTCCTTATTGATTTTCTGTCTGGATGTTCTGTCCATTGATGTAAGACGGGTGTTAAAGTCCCCTACTATTATTATGTTAGTATTGACTTCTTCCTTAAGTGTATGATACAAATTAAACACTTTTTATTCAGAAATGTGTTTTTCCATTGATTCATAACACTTTTCTTTTGCAATAAACACTTTCAGCAGAAATGACCTCAAATAACTGAAAAACATTTTAATGAAAAGACAAATACTGCATATGCATTTCATTAAAAAGTTGATTCTGAATTGCTGACTTCTAAAAAAATATCTGTTAACTTTTACCATTTATCAATGGGACTGCAATGATAACTATGGAAGACAAATGTGATGAGGCATCTTCAAAATATTATTCAAATTTTGATGTTATTTCAGGAAGATAATGCCCCTAACATATAATAACACAGAGAGCTTTAGAATATGCATTTAAATATCACTCTGTGAAACATGACTTCGTTTATATCAGAAGACTGTCCTCTAAACAAGATTCTGCAATGTAGTCTTATCCATGGTGTGGGAGAGTTTCTGAGTTTACTTTTAAATCACTGTTTATTTGCTTTTCTATACTGTTTATTCTATTCTTAGGCACCTAATATACATTTAGGTTGTCTTTGACATTTGGGTTGCCTTTCAAACATTGTTTAATCAGGCAGTCCCTATGAATATTCCTTCTCATCATGCTGTTGTCTTCTAGTAAGGATGCTGTGATGTTTCTGATAAAATACTAACTGCTAAATATTAAAGCTTAGTTCTCAGTAGGCCTTGTTTTTAGTATTTTTATGATTATTGCATTTATTCCTTCAAGAAAATTGTTACTGAATCATACATCCATTAGAATTATTGCTAAGTTTCATGAAATGTGTTATATTGTTGCTTCTTCTCAAATTGGGTCCTTCTTTCTAGTACAGAGCTTAGAACATGGTAACACTTGATAAATATTTATTAAATAAATAGATGGATGAATAAATAAATAAATATAATGCTTGAAGGCCAAATGCTTTATTTAATTGGTCTATCAATATTACTGTAGAAATAAAATCCAAATTATTTTTGTGCCGTTCATTTTCTTATTGATACAGTCTAACCTAGAGCAATTCAAGCATTCCTGTATGATATATGCATTTTAAAATTTCTAAATCTGTTTTATCACTCTTTATTTGTATGATTCTTTATTGTATGTCTGTTTAAGCATAAAGCAAAATAGTTTACAAAGTTAATCTTCACTGTTTTTATGTGATTAAATTTTTGTTTATATTTCATGAATATTATTGGGAAAATAAATGCATTCATCCATTTATTCATTAATTCAGATATTTAAAAATATTCATTACAGGGTGTATATGTACTCCTTTGAAAAAGACATATAAGTACTCACTCACAATAAGCTTATATTTTATTTGCGAGATAAAGTAGAATAAAATATTTTCCAGTAGTGATCAGTGCTCTCCAGAACCTAAAATGTTGTTTTCTAGCAGAAGATGAAGAAATCATAATTTAGAGTAGCCATTAAAACAAACAAACAAAGAAACAAACAAAGAACAAACAACTTTTGAATTAGGGGGCATTTGAGCTAGGATAAAATAATGAGAAGAAAAATATCCAATCATCAGAGAGAACAGCAAGTGCAAATTTCTAAAACAGGGAAAATAAATATTTGGAATATTTGAAGAATAAAATAACGCTCACTGTGGTTTCTGTTTAAAGACTGGATTATAAGAGGATCGTACGGAGTTGGAAGAAAGGTTAGGATGCTACTGCAATTGCCCAATCAAAAGGAAATGGTGGCTGGCTATGGATGGTTGATGAATTAATTGTGGTATCTAATGAGATTTGGTATATATTGCAATAACATAACAAACAGGGTTAGCTGAGAAATTGAATGGGGAAAAAATGAAGTTTAGGAAACAAAGATGACTCCAAGATTTTTAATATGAACAATATGGAGATGACATATGGCTCCATGGGATAGACTTCTTTTCCTTTTTTTCCTTTATCTCCTTTTCTTTCTTATTTGTTTTCTTTTTTTCTCTTAATATGTGGGAGCTAGTAAATGGTGAGTCTATGTTTATTGGAGAACAAAATTGTATGTTTCTGGAATGCTACATTAAGGATATAGAAAATTTTGGGATTCAGCTTCTTTGTGCAAATTGGCCTTTGATAAGTACAGGGTTTTTTTCTCAAAAAGTCTGGGATGGATTTAGGTAAGTTGGTAAATTTGGTCGAGAAGATGAAATACCTTTTATATATTTGTAAATATTTCCTCAGAAAAGTATTACTTGAAAAATATAGAAAATATCTACTGAGAGACTATTTTTACCTTGCCACAAATTCAGCTCTATTCTTATTTTTTACTTGTCACATGTTAGCATCCAGATTTTTAATTTCTTGACTTATCATCATTTATTTTCTCTTATTAGATGATTTAGATCAGGAAATAAATAATTTCTCAGGCACAGGGAGTAGCATTCCCATAATTGTTATCCTAATCTACAACATCTTGGCTTGAGATATGCTGAATAATTGTCATTTAAAAGTTCAGACATATATAGAACATGAACTAAATTATTTATAGATATAGATAGATATAGATATATATCTGGGACATATCTTCTAGTAATTAAGTTATATTCAACAATACAAAATTCTTCACCTAAAAGCTTTTCCTATTTCAATTAATTTCTTTAGAGAGCTCTTCAAGTTTTATTTCTCCAAACAATGTATATTGCCCAAATCAGATGAAACTGCCCAAAATAAAGATTTGGTATGTTTTAATTTCTTTATTTTGGGATTCATTATTTAAATACTATATATCTTAAATTTTATATCTAGGAAGCATAATGTTAGAATATGTAATAACTGACTAATTTTCACTCTCAAAAAACATGGACTAGAAAGTTTTTGTCTCTATGGATTGTTAATGATATAATGATATGAAAGTAAAAGAAAAATTACCAGAGAACATTCATGTGAAAATTGCTAAGGAAAAATTCTTTTTTTTTTAAGTTAACTTTATTTCAATGTCGATATTTTAAACAACCCAGAAATCAATCTCACTCTCACTGAACTTAATCCGAACCCAGTACTGTTGGCCTTGAGATTGATTACATAAAGCTGGACCAGAAAAATTAAAGATAAAACTCTTAAGAGGAAATGAATTTTATTTCCACCTTATAGGTAACTTTTTGAAGTCTAAATAAGTTATAATGTCCACTCTGTTATTTTGAAGATAATTTCCCCATGGCTTTATTCAAAAAGAATTAAGACAATGTAAATCAAGCACTGATAATTCATGCTTAAGTAAATGGAATCAAGTATATTTGCTTGGGTTTAAGAAAAGAAGCTACACACATAGAAACACACACATCACCACATACAACCCACAAACAAATGAACAACAAACAAATAGAAAAGCAAAATAACAATAACAAACCAGTGAGGTGGAAACGTTAATGAGACAACTACCAGAATTGATTTCAGGAGGGAATTGCATAAACATTTGTTTCTAATTCTTTTGTATACAACCTGATAATAAATCACAATGCCAGACTTAGGTTAACTTATCAGTATCTTATTCCTTCATGAGCACTTTAAAGTTTGTCTTAGATTATTCTTACTATTAAACTCTTTTAATACCCATGTTATTATTATTTTTTTTTTTTTCAGTGTAGGTGTTCTCTTTCCTACATGGCAATTTCTAGTTCATATTTCCCTGAGAGAGTGCCTATTTCCTCCAGATTTCCACATTTACTAGAAAAGAATGTAGGAATATTTCTTTTATAATTCTTGAAATTTTTGATCTGTCAGTCTTTATATTCAGCTTTCCACTTTTGATATTGTAAATGTGACTTCTTCCTGATTTTCTTTATTATATTTCCCAATAGTCAATTAATTTTGTGCCTTCAAAAAAAAAACCTCTCAGTTTATCAGTTATAATTTCTTAGGTCTGCCCTTGGATCTTGTTAGTTATCTTTCTTCAGTTCTTGGATTAATACTTAATTTTTGTTATTTTTATTCATTTTTCTCTATGAGTATATTTGTGTTCCAAACCTGTCCTACCTACATAATTTTTACTATGTAAAGATCAATGTCATCATCTTTGAATAACTTCTAATTATAATTTTAACTTCTTTCTGAGACAAATTAAAAAAAAACATATACAATCCATTTAGCTTATTTTTTTTTCCTACTTCAATTGTTAAAATATATTTTCAGTGCTTTCTTTTTGTTTGTTGATTGGTTGGTGGATTCAGATCCAGTTATCACTGCTACAGTATAATATATTTGTAAAGACAGTAAAGGGCCTGAGATTTTAGCTGACTTGCAAGAAAATGTTAGCCTGCCAAACTTTCACAGATTTTGTCAAGAACACAAGATTCTTGCAGCAGAGGCAAAAAGAATCTTATGGCAAAGCAGCCAGCATGAGCAGCATATTTGTTTCAGTTCCCCTTGCCGCCAAATCCAGAAGGGGCAAGATAGATGTCTGCCTATGCAGAGGGTTATATTCCACTCCATACTGTGTGTGTGTGTGTGTGTGTGTGTGTGTGTGTGTATCTCACACAAATACCCATACACAAATATATGTATATATAAAATCCCTTATATATTTATTTTTAATCAGGATTGTATTCTCTCATAGATAATTTTAATGTTTTTCTATTCTTCATATTTTCCTTATATACTATGTTTCCTGGTTCTGCATTCAACAATCAAAATGGACTAGATTGATGACTGTTAGTACCATACAGAGTTTCATTAGATGATTTCCTTTTGTGAGTATTGAGACTGCATTAAAAGAGCAGTGAGTAGGTAAGAAATATTCTTTCTGCTAGTCATGTTTTCCTTTATATTGGTGCAAGGAATACACAAGGAAGCTGGAGACTGCCTTTATTTGAAGAATTGAGAGAGTGTTTCATAGAAGGAAGGGCCTCTTGCTTAGTTACCACAAAAAATTGTGCTTCCCTTCTCATCCTCTTCCCAGTTCTCCCCCTCCTCCTCCTCCTACTTCCCCTCCTTTTTTCCCTCCTCCTCCCCCTTCACTTCCTCGTTCTCTTCCTCCTCCCCCTTCTCTTCCTGCTTCTCCTCTTCTCTTTTTTTTCCCCTCCTTCTATTCTTCCCCATCCACTTTTCCCTCCTCCTTGTCCTTCTATCTATTGTAGATTTATTTTCTATCTAGGTAATTTTGATTGATAAGTAAAAAATTTATTAAAATAGGCACTCCAGTTCTTCTCACCCCTAGGCTCATGTTAGGATTCCACATAAACTGTTCTTGTATTGTGTATGGATAGCTGTAGACTGTAACAAACACCTTAGACAGAAGGCTTGTTTAAATTGATCTTCCTCATGGACCCCTTCAATATGTTATTCCACCTTCTGGGGTGACAGCTCCAGCTAACAACGTTTCTAATACCTGTACTTGAAGTTTTAACTTTTATTTACTTATTTTATTTTATCTTATTTTGGCCATGCCATGCGGCATGCAGGATCTTACTTAGTTCCCTGACCAGGGATGGAACCCGTGGCCCCTGCAGTGTAAGCATGGAGTCTTAACCGCTGGACCGCCAGGGAAGTCCCCTTTAACTTTTCAAGTTTAGTGTTTATTTTGTTTTGTTACCATTATTTCTTTGTCTGAATTTTGTATATTTTCTCTCACTAATAAATACATGGTAAGTTCAGAGCAAAAAATATTCAGGATAAAGAAATAGATGAGAATATCATTTTTTCCTCACACATGCATTTTTCCTAATTTAATTTTGTTAATCTTGTATAATGACTGCATTTGTCATGTTTTAAAATGGATTTTCAAATTAATTGTTTGCTTAGAGTCAAATTTTGTCTCCAATAATGCTACTCATGTGTGCCTTGGCAAGTCATTCAACTTCTTTATCTCAGCTTTCTTGGTCTGCTAAATGAAATTCATAATAATAGTTAACTCAGCTGTGAGAATTAAATTAATTAATATTCATAAAGTCTATAAGTAATTATTATTATAAGTATTTAATAGAAAATATAATAAAAACTGTTTTTCTTTCAGCTTTGGTGCTTTAATTAAAACAAAATTTTATTGAGCGGTAAAAATTACTCATATACAACTTTTCAGCATATATGAAACATATCTATGTTTTCATCCCCAAATTATACTTTTGTAATTTTTTGAATAATTTAAGAAATTGTTGCATTTTTCCTCTTATAACTCCATTCTCAAAATATGAAAATATACTGATTTAGATAACTTTAATCCCTCATAACATTTCAAAACTTTTCTGTATTTAGAGCCAATTTTTCTCTTGATAATGTTTCTACCTGTAGAAAAGGGAGTATTTTATATTAATTAAAAGAACCCCATAGTAAACTGTAATAGAAAAGGATCTGAAAAAGTATATCTATGTATATGTATATATATATGAATGACTTTGCTGTATATCAGAAACTAACACTACATTGTAAATCAATTATACTTTAACAACAACAACAATAACCCCATACAACATTATTTGCCTGAAACTTGCTGATTTCATTTCTATGTAACAGAGAGAATATATTTAATGTTTGGGATTATATTTTAATACAGGCATACCTTGTTCTATTGCACTTCACTTTATTGCATTTTGCAGATAGTGGTATTTACAAATTGGGGGTTTGTGGCAACCCTGCACGGAGCAAGTCTATTGGCACCATTTTTCCAATAGCATTTGCTCGCTTCATGGTTCTGTGTCACATTTTAGTAATTCTCTCAATTTTTCACACTTTTTTTCATTATTATTACATTTGTTTTGGTGATCTGTGATCAGTGATCTTGATGTTACTATTTTAACTGTTTTGGGGCACCATGAAATGCGCCCATACAAGATGGCAAACTTAATAAATGTTTGTGTGTGTTCTGACTGCTCCACTGACCTGCTGTTCCCCCATCTCTGTCCCTCTCCCCAGGCCTCCCTACTCCCTGAGACATAACAGTATTGAAATTAGGCCAATTAATAACCCTACAATGGCTTCTAAGTGCTCAAGTTAAAAGGGTTGTGCAACTCTCACTTTAAATCAAAAGCTAGAAAAGATTAAGCTTAGTGAGGAAGCCTTGTAGAAAGTTGAGACAGGCCAAAAGCTAGGCCTGTAGCACCAAAGTTAGCCTACTTGTGAATACAAAGAAAATTTCTTGAAGGGAATTAAAAGTGAATACACACATGAAAATAAAGTGAAACAGTCTTATTGCTGATGTGAAGAAAGTTTTAGTAGTCTAGCTAGATCAAACCAGCCACAACATTCTCTTAAGCCAAAGCCTAATCCACAGCAAAGCCCTAACTCTCTTCAATTCTATGAAGGCTGAGAGAGGTGAGGAAGTTGCAGAAGAAAAGTGTGAAGCTAGCAGAGGATGGATCATAAGGTTTAAGGAAAGAAGCCCTCTCCATATCACAAAGTACAAGGTGAAGCAGCAAGTGCTGATGTAGAAGCTGCAGCAAGCTATCAAGAAGATCTAGCTAAGACAACTAATGAAGGTGGCTACCCTATAAAACAGATTTTCAATGTAGACTAAACAGCTTTATCTTGGAAGAAGATGCCATCTAATACTTATAGCTGGAGGAGAGAAGTCAATGCCTGGCTTCGAAGCTTCAAAGGAAGGGTTGACTCTCTTGTTAGGGACCAATGCAGTTGGGGACTTTAAGTTGAAGCTAATGCTCTTTTACCATTCCGAAAATCCTGGGACTCTTAAAAAATTATGCTCAGTCTACTCTACCTGTGCTCTATCAGTGGAAAAACAAGGCTTGGATGACAGCACATCTGTTTACAACACAGTTTCCTAAATATATTTAGCCCATTATTGAGACCTACTGGTCAGAAAGAAAGATTCTTTTCAATTTATTACTGTTGACTGACAATGCACCTGGTCACTCAAGAATTCTGATGGAGATGTACAATGAGATTAATGGTTTTTTTTCATGCCTACTAGCACAACATCATTCTGCAGCCCATGGATCAAGGAGTATTTTGATTTTCAAATCTTATTATTTAAGAAATACATTTTGCAAGGTTATACCTGCCATAGATAGTAATTTCTCTGATGGCTCTGGGCAAACTAAATTGAAAACCTTCTGGAAAGGATTCATCATTCTAGATGGCATTAAGAAGATTAGTGATTCATGAGAAGAAGTCAGAATATAAACATTAACAGGAGTTTCGAAGAAGTTGATTCCAACCCTCATGGATGACTTGGGAGATTCAAGACTTCAGTGGAGGAAGTAACTGCAGATGTGGTGAAAATAGCAAAACACCTAGAATTAGAAGAGGAGCCTGAAGATGTGACTGAATTGCCCCAATCTCATGATAAAACTGTTACAGATGAGGAGTTGCTTCTTATGGATGGGCAATGCAAGTGGTTTCTTGAGATGGAATCTACTCCTGGTGAAGATGCTGTGAAGGTTATAGAAATGACAACAAAGGATTTAGAATATTACATAAACATGTTGTAAAAGCCAGGGCAGGGTCTGAGAGGACTGACTCCAATTTTGAAAGAAGTTCTGCTGTGGGTAAAATGCTATCAATAGTATTGCATGCTACAGAGAAATTTTTCCTAAAACGAAGAGTCAACTGATGTGGCAAACTTCATTGTTCTTAGTTTAAGAGATTGCCAAAGCCACTCTAACCTTCAGCAACCACTAGATCAGTCAGCAGCCATCAATATCAAGGCAAGACCCTCCACCAGCAAAAGACAGTGACTCACTGAAGCCTCAGATGATGGTTAGCATTTTTTAGCAATAAAGTACTTTTAATTAAGATATATACATTGCTTTTTTAGACATAATGTTATTCCAGAATTGACAGACTACAGTATAGTGTAAACATAACTTTAATATGCACTGGGAAACCAAAGAAAATTGTGTGACACTCTTTATTGTGCTATTTGCTTTATTGCAGTGGTCTGGAACTGAACCCACAACATCTCCGAGGTATGCCTGTACACTAAAGTCATTTATCCCTTGGAAAAGACACAAATACAGATAAAGAGAAAAAGTGTTATGAAGAAGCTATGATTTTTGAGTCAGTTTGATATCAAAGAAGAATTGACTGTAGACACTGAATCAGAAAATGAAGTATTTACATCACCTCACCATTAAGAAACATAGATCTTAATTAAATATACTATCCTTACTAAACTAATTAAACTTCTTTTAGTATAATCTGAAATTTAGTTAAATTGTTGTAAGTACTTCTAGGTTTTAGATACAGTCCTTTAAGCAAAGCAGGTTTTTAAAAATTGATAGGATTTATTTTAACATCTTTTATCACTTCTATAAATTCTGAAATAGGGTCTTAAAATTCAACTATTTACATGGGTATAGAATTGAAGTAAGATATATTTAAATATTGTTTGCCCAATAAATGCCTTAGATAAAAAATCCAGTCAATTGCAAATTGGTTCATTACTGGGAATATGCAACTCTCCTTAGAGTTCTATATGGTTTGGTCATTTGAAGGTAATTACAAAACTGCTTTCTGCCATACGAATTGTAGCCTAATTAAACTAGCCTCTAGGCAGCAACAGTGGTGATGCTGGATAAGCATCATTTTCTCAAATTCCCCCAATACTACTATGTTCCTCTTAACTTTGCTGATTTCATGTGTTTCCTGCCAACTTCAACTTTTTCATGTTTTAATATGACTCAATACTAGAATAAAATCTTTCATGGAAAAAATTCAGCAAGATCTCCTTTGAAAAGGGTAAAAAAAAGAAATTTGTGAAGTTGGTGAAAACAACCATCAGGAACAAAAATGTATACATTTTATGAACATGGAGTAAATTTATAATTAATCACTTTCTATGTTTTGCTCAAATATAAATTAAGGAGCAAGTAAATATATTTCTAAACTCAAAGAAATGCAGATCTGTTTATCTAAAATGCAGTTGCTAATGAAAGTTATTAGAAACAACACTTTAGATACTTCTAGGTTGTTTTTTAAACTGTAAATTAGTATTTACTTACATAAGAATAGTGTCACGATAAGTATGTAACAAACTATGGAGTTAATAATAAGGAATAACTTTAAATAACTTGTATATTTTCAGGGATCCATCATGGTTAGTGTGCAATAAAAGTTGTGGATCCATGTTAATCGATACATAATTGGTTTATTTAATACTTTTTTCATGTCTTAGGAATATATAAAAGTGCCACAAGTTCAGGTTTATATTATAGATATATTTTGGTTGAATTTTTAATTATGAAATATTCTAAACAAATTAAATGTAAAGACTAATGACATACAAAGAGCCATGTCCTTCCATTCAGATTTCATAGATTATGTATTGCCATAATTCACTCAAGATGTTTTTAATGAAATAAAATATTAAGACAGTTTTAAGCAGTTTGCTATTCTTTCTTTCCATTGAGAACATCATGTTTCTGAATTTGCTCTGTTTTTGTCCAAAAGATAATTTGTGAAAACACACATAAGTATATGTGCACGTGAACACACACATACACACTAATATCATATGTATTAAAACACAGGAAAAAATAAAACACATGAAACTCAAAAAGGAAAGTAGCCCCTGAGAAAGGAAAAGGAAATGAGATTGCTGAATGCTTACTTTCTGTTATCAACAAAACAACCTACTGACATTGTTAGCATTAACCAAAATTTTAGACTTGATCGAAATTAAAAGGTCTTTATTTGGGGTTTTATAGAACTACAGTCTGGGAGCCACAGATCTAAGAAGCACTTGAATTGTTTTCCGCCTTATACAAAATGGGGGAGGCCTATAAAGGCAGAAACCTCAAGGTTATAGTTAGTTATATGAGCTGTTTATCAAGAATTATAATTGGAACTGGCAAGAAGTAAGGCTGTATGTAAGTAAGGACTGGTTGGGGTAAGAAATCGTTGCATAGTTACAAGTGGAAACCTTGAGACCATAAGGTTACAGCTGGCAGATACTGTTCTGAATACGATTGGTGGTGTCCTTGGGGCTAGTACAGATCAAAGAAAGTACAGGTTCTCAGTGGCGCAGAGACGTGTCTGACCAGATCCTCAATGGCTGTCAGACTCTATTGTTGTGTGTGTGAATTGTTATTACTCTTTTATAATTTTAACTTGTCATCATTAGTTTACCCTGTCACTCCAAAGGTATTTCCTTTTCTACTCTTATCTCCTGTTGCTAATGAGAATTATGTTCCTATTACTGCCATGCATATAATCTGAAATTTCCAAGTTGCTTCCAATATTTATTGTCTTTTATGTTCTTTAGTTTCATCAGTTTTTTTATGTGGATTTATTCTTTTTTTGTGATATCTCTCAGGACACAGTAATTAATTCAGTTTTTCATTTAATATTTACTGAGGACTTCCTTTAGGTCAAGCGCTACTCTAAGTGAAAAAGCATTCTGAACAAGCAAACTATCCCTGATTCTCACCATGCACATAGTCTAGAAGGGATAGCATTGAATAAACCAACATATCAAAATATATAAAATCTGAAATCTTAAGCATTTCTATTAAATTTAGAAAACTTTAGAAGATTATTTTTCTGAATATTCATCATTCTAGCACTATCTCTAGGTTTTCTTCTTCTGGATCTCCTATCAAATTCATTTTGAATCTCTTTACTCTATTATCTATATCCTCACTCTTTCATATTTGTCTTCTTGCTCCACGAAGCCTACTCTGTTTTTCTTACTCTTCTATCCTTTTTCTGCAAACTATTGTGTTTGGGTGAGGGAGAATAGGTAGGGGCAAACATTTATTATTCAAATATGTGTGAAGTTTGCAGTAGATATTATCACTTCTTTTTGGAAAAGTAAAAAATGTCTATATTTCTGAGACTACTATATTTGAATTCCCAGTGCACAGCAATGGAGCTGGAAAAACACCCATTAATGAGGTTGTTTAATTAAATGGCAATGTATAGGATGCTTGGCTAGTATATGTCATGGCATTGAAAATATTTGAATTTTAACTATCTTCTAACTCAAGAGTGGTGCTGTCTGAAAGAGAGCAACTAGTTATATGTGGCTACTTAAATTTAAATATTAATCAATTAAATGTAATAAAACCATATATTTATTTTCTCAGTCATGCTGGTCATTTCAAGTGCTCAATAACAACATATAACTAGTGGCTATCATATTCTTGGGCACTTCAGATATAGGAATTTTCCATCACTGTGGAATGTCTTATTGGATAGTGCTTCTCAAGAGGAGCATTTTAACATTATCTGTTATATATGTTCTCAAGATTAGATTGACATAGTTGAAATCCATAATTTTCACCGTGTACTGGTATAACTTAAATTATCCCTAAACTACATAAATTCAGGGGTCTTGGCATTTGAATCTCAAAAAAATAATAATACATTAATAAGCATGGAATAGTCTAATGGGCAATCCTAGCTAAACCACACAACACATTCAATAGTCATTTGGCTCAATACTGGCAACACTGGAAAAAATGATCATGTTTGGAATGAGGAGACAGATTTGCTAAATATCAGTTTGATAATGTTTTACAAATGTCATAGCCCAAAGGAGATTATGATTAATTCTTTCTTGGTGGGGAGCAGATGACATATAATGTCTATAGTAGAATCTGAAAAATGGAGTAGCTATTTGCTACTTCTGTTTTGTGGAACAGGGAAGGAGGGAAGAAGTGCATTCAGGGGAAAGGAAGAAGCATGAACAAAGTCCAAGGGTATGTAAAGAATGACAAGTGTAGAAAATGGGAAATGTTTGAGTATGGCAATTCAAAGTGTGTGCCACACATAAGCAAGTTGAAGCTGGAGAATGAAACAAAGACACACTCATGGAGAGCCTTGAATTTCTCTATGGCCCACATTAGTTACTAATAAATAATCACTAAAAACACCACAGCTACTCCTGCAGGAACACGCATATAATAGAATAGTAGTTTATATAATAAAACGCTACCTTTCGATGTTACTCTGTATGTATCTTTTAGTACTCTGTGTAATAGCACCATATAACATTTTTATCTTCTGTTATATATTAATAGGAAAAAAAGGTATTACAGTAAAGTGTGTAACAATGTAACACTATGTAAAAGTGAATTTTAAAGACCATTAACCATTTCTCTTTAAAGTGGCTTCCGGGAGTTAAATATCCTATGTTTGAAAGTGATCTCACATTATCAAATATGTCCTTCAGCTTTTTTTAGTCTTATTTTAACCTCATTCTTCAAAATTCCATTTAAAACTATGCTATACATTTAACTTTATAATCACCCCCACTGTGAAAAAGATAAGTTTCTTTCCAGAGCATTCTTATGTATAAATCTTGCCTTCAAAGAAAATACTTCATTGCTGGATTTCATTCATTTATACCGTTGGAAGTTATCCAAGATGTTAAGGACCAATCTAATAAATTGGTTTTCACAAAATTCATGGAAGTTATTATTCTCATTTATTTGACATCAAAAAGTATCTTTCTTTGTTAATCATTAGGAGATTAATTACAGCCATGGTCAGCAAATCTGCAGCATGAAAATGAGGAAATTTAGTGTTCAAATAATAAAAAACACATACGTATCCTATGGTGATGTATGCTGAGCTTTGTAGAATTTATTATATTGCAAAGTGATTTGGATATGTTCATTGAAATAATTGTAATTGCCTCTTACAGTTCTATTTATAAGCTTACACTTAGAACAGGGGAATACTGTAAAATATTCTCTTTCTAAACACAGATGATTGAGAGATATGGACACATTTTTAGATACAGGTATTTGCCAATTAAAACACATTTAGAATCAGATATAAATTTGAAGTTTTCTATCATGTATAAATAATTACTATATAAGTATATGGAAATTTTCCCATTTTATAAGAAACCTATAAATTTTATGTTCTAGGTGACACTGCATTTTACAATGGACAATGACTACTTTTCTAAGTTGAAAACTACATTTCCTAAATGTTCATTCTTAAAAGATAAAATTGTTCAATTTTTTGTTGTTCATGTTAGGCCTCTGGTGGTTTTGAAGTAATATAAGGGAAAAGAAAGAAATCTCTGATTTAAAGATGCAAGATCTAAACAAAGTCTGGATTGCATAAGTCATTTGGGGAGAGACCAGAGAAAAATAACTTTTTGCATGCATGCCACCCTTTCCAAGGCCCTTATCGGGTCACTGAGGCTTATGGACTTCTCTGCAAGATCTCAAGTTTCCTCTTTATTTTTTCTCCATCTCATGTGCTCACAACCTTGAACTTCTTAGGGCACTTTCTAACAACTTACAATGACAATGACTAATATTTATGTGTCAGAATATTTTACTAATTAACTCATTTTATCCTTGCCACAAACTCCAAAATGGAAAATACTATTTTAATTTTTGCAATAATACAACCGAAGAACGAAAAGAAAGTTAACTAAATTTTCTATAGTCATAGAGCTAGTAACGAGAACCAGGTTATGAAGACAAACCATTGGGCTCTAGTCACCTCTACCTCTTTCCTTTTATAAACCAGAAGCACTAGAATGAGGTAATTTTCTCACATTCCATAACCTATACAATGTAGGTAAGCCAAACCAGACAGATATAGCACCTCAGCTCTTAAGGAAAAACATATTTATTTGAATAGTAGTGTGGAGGAAAATATATCAGAGTCTACTTCCTTTAGGGAAAGATACTCTTACATTTTTGGTATTCATAAAATAAATGCAAGGGCAGTAGTTGGGGCAAGGGATAGCAAATGGGGTTGGTGGACAGGTCTTAGCCAAACTATAAGCTTCATCACCACTGTTGTAAATCCCTTCAAACACTAAGCTTGCTAAACACAGTTTCATCATAAGTCTCCTAATGTCCCCAAGGCACTCAGTCATACTTCTAAGCAGATAGCTGCTTGTAACTTCCTTTTATAAAAATATTCTGGAGTTATCACTGTGTGGATGACAACATATATGTAGGTAGTGACTTATCTTAGAAGAAAGAAAGAAAGAGAAAAAGAAAGAAAGAGAAAAAGAAAGAAAGAAAGAAAGAAAGAAAGAAAGAGAGAAAAAGGAGAGAAAGAAAGAGAGAGAGAAAGGGAGAAAGAAAGGAAGAAAAAGAAAAAAAGGGAGGAAGGGAAGAAGGGAAAGGAAGGAAGGAAAGAAGGAAGGGGAAAGGAAAGAAAAGGAAAGGAAAGGAAAAGAGGAGAGGAGAGTGGAGGGGAGGAGAGGAGAGGAGAGGAGAGGAGAGGAGAGGAAAGGAAAGGAAAACAGTTCAACTGGATTAGGCAACTCCAAGTTGCTGGTCTGGGGTGGGAAAAGAAGAGAGAAGTAGAAACTCATCTCATTGTATCATGTGATCACTGAATAAATAATTGTAAAGATTCAGTCACCAAAGATGTGGACAAGTGTCAGAAATTTTGTTATGTCTTTTCTCCTAATCCAATATCAAGTCTTCAAGTTCAGGTGCTTCATTAAAAAAACAGACACAGCACATTTAGTTCTCTATCATTTTGAGTTTTGAAAATTAATATTACCAAATTATTTCAATGTACAGATGGTCCCAACTTACGATGGTTCAACTTTTTGACAGTGCAAAAGTGATACACATTCATTAGAAACTGTACTTCAAATTTTGAATTTTGATTGTTTTCCTGGACTAGTGATATGTGGTAAGGTATGCTCTCATGATGTTGGGCAGTAGCAGGGAGCTGCAACTCCAGTCAGCCATGCGATCACAAGGGTAAACAAACAATGCACTTATAACCATTCTGTAACCATGCAGCCATTCTGTTTTTCATTTTCAGTACAGTACTCAATAAATTATATGAGATAGTCAACACTTTATTATAAAATGGGTTTTGTGTTAGATGATTTTGCCAAACTGTAGGCTAATGTAAGTGTGTAAGTGTTCTGAGCATGTTAAACGTAGGTTAGGCTAAGCTATGATGTTTGATAAATTAGATGTATTAAATGCATTTTCAACTTATGATGTGTTTATCAGGACGTAACCCCACTGTGAGTCAAGGAAGATCTATATTCAAAAATAGAAGGAAGAGTGACTCATCACTCAGCTTTAACAATCATCATTACATGGCCAATGGTGTTTCAGTATACCCCCTTACTCCTGCATTATTTCAAACCAACCCAAGACAACATATTTCTTCTGTAAATATCTCATTATGTGTTTCCAAAAGATAAAGGTTTTTTAAAAGCACAAATACCATTATCATATTAAAATGAATCATCCTTTTATCTCATGAAATATCCAGCCAATATTTGCATTTATCCAGTTGTCTCATAAATATTCTGTTATTTGGTTGGTTGTAGTTTGCCATTTGCTTGAACTAGGATCTAAATAGGACCCATATATTACAATCTGTTAAAAAGCATCTTAAGTTTCTTTCAATCTTTAGGTTCTACCTTTCTCCATTCTTCTTTCCTGCAATGTTTGTTATTGCTGCTGTTGAAGAAATTAGATTCTTTGTCATGTTGAGCTTGTCACGGTCTGAATTTTGCTGATTATAACCTTGTGATGCTTTTTCACATATTCTTCTGTCCCTTTTTATAGTTGAAAATAAATTGGAAGTTGGATCAAGAGCCTTAATCATATTCCATTTTAATGTCATATAAGAGGGATGATATTGTATATTTTCACTAGGAGGTACAAGTCTGAATATCACTCTTTTTGCTGTATCAACCAGTGATGATCATTGTCTGGATCTATTAACTCATTAGGAGTTGAAAAATATTTATATTCTAATTCTGTCCTTTATTTTCTCACATTATCAAGGATACGTCTATAAAAGTAACTTCAATTCATTAACTATTTGGTTAATGGATTAAGATATTTAATAAAAGGCAAGATAAATGATTGATTCTTTACCTTGTAGCATGTTCTGAAATTTTCTTTCATTTTCCAAAGATGAGGAGAACCAATTAGGATCTTTTGATATGCATTAAGAACTCATGGATTTAAAAACATTTAATATATATTTAACACACAGCAGTGATTATTCTTGTTGATGTTTAAAATGTTCCAATTTGGCCAGTGAGTGGTTTCTTAAGCTGTGAGAGGTGTCTTGACATGTAGTCAAGTAGTTAAGTATCCATGACAAGTAGTCTTTGATAACCAACTTGTTTTCTTTTTTTTTTTTTTTTTAATATTAACTAATTAATTAATTTATTTTGGCTGTGTTGGGTCTTCATTTCTGTGCGAGGGCTTTCTCTGGTTGTGGCAAGTGGGGCCACTCTTCATCGCGGGCGGGGCGGGGCTTCTCACTACTATCGCGGCCTCTCTTGCTGTGGAGCACAGGCTCCAGACGCGCAGGCTCAGTAATTGTGGCTCACGGGCCCAGCCGCTCCGTGGCATGTGGGATCTTCCCAGACCAGGGCTCGAACCCGTGTCCCCTGCATTGGCAGGCAGATTCTCAACCACTGCGCCACCAGGGAAGCCCCCCAACTTGTTTTCTTTAATGTCAAGATATTCTGGAATCACCATGTACAATTCTACCCTACATCCAGAATCAGCAATTTCTCCAAGACGGGCTGGCTACTTATAGTGGGAAATAGTAAATACTGATCTCAATTTGTGTACTAGGGATGCTTGGTGCTCTTGGCTTGTTCAAGGTTGTGAGCAATTTTCAATGGATGGAACTAGGAAATAGGTATTTTAAAGATAAGATACCTGAAACATTGATACTTCCCATTTCAATTCTAGGCCACAGAGTTTTTACATAACTTCATAAATCTTTCATATGTATGTGCTTCTCCAGAATGAAAAAAAATCTCTGTTTTCGATGAACTCTCACAATTACCCATCTATTTTATCTTATAGTACATTGACAACAGTGCAGGAATAATCAAGAACTAATACAAAGGATATTGCTACAAAGAACAGTCTGCTGAGAAATGTTTTAGTTGCTCAATACTTAAATTTTGTAACAGCAAAGTCAAAAAATTGTTTTACAGCATTTTAAAGGGCACATACATATTTTCTATTTTGTTTAATTTTTCATAATTATTTTTAAAATTAAACTTTTATTACAGTTATGCAACATGATTCATGTTACAAAGTCAAATCTAGCAATAGTATGTTCCCATAAATCTGTATTCTACTTTATTCTTGTCCTCTCCAATCTAATTATTCTATTTACTTTTATAGATTTTTTCTAATGTATAGTTTTTCCTTCCATTGTTTTTTTTCTTTAATGCAAGTAGATATATGAATATGTCTGTGTGTTTTGTGATTTAAACTTATGTATCGGTAATATATATCGTTTTATTATAAAATTGTCACACAGACATATATATTAGTTGTCAAGGTCTCCGGAAATTCTTCTTTCCCACTAATTTTCCATTCGTTCAACTGAAACCTCACCCTCTCTAGCCCCATATACTGCTCCTATCTAGTATCAGAATTATCTTTGTCCCTGCTGCCCATTTTTGAACACTAAACAATTGCACAAATTTACTGACCCTAAACATGTGAAACTTCATACACCTATTTTTTTTTTTAATTATTTATTTATTTATGGCTGTGTTGGGTCTTCGTTTCTGTGCGAGGGCTTTCTCTAGTTGTGGCAAGCCGGGGCCACTCTTCATCGCGGTGCGCGGGCCTCTCACTACCGCGGCCTCTCTTGTTGCGGAGCACAGGCTCCAGACGCACAGGCTCAGTAATTGTGGCTCACGGGCCCAGCTGTTCTGCGACATGTGGGATCTTCCCAGACCAGGGCTCGAACCTGTGTCCCCTGCATTAGCAGGCAGACTCTCAACCACTGCGCCACCAGGGAAGCCCCCCATACACCTATGTTTTAATCAACCATAACCCCAAGTAGGAAAATACCATATATAGTCCCTAGCATCCCAAAAAGAAGTAAAGCAGTTCCTTCCCCAATCTTTGTTTTGTGCTGCAGTTTTGCAAGTAAAGATCGAAGATTTCTTTATTTAATGGTAGCATGCTAAACAAAAAAACTTGACCACTCTTTTTTTTCACTTAATATGAAATCCCAGAGATCACTTGATGTTTGCACATTATGATATTTCTCTTGCCTTTTAAAGTAGAATAGTAACCTATTATGAGATTTAGTGTAATGTATTCAACCCATACCCTAATGATGAACAATTGTGCTATTCATAGAAC
Source organism: Balaenoptera musculus (assembly GCF_009873245.2). Classification (NCBI taxonomy): domain Eukaryota; kingdom Metazoa; phylum Chordata; class Mammalia; order Artiodactyla; family Balaenopteridae; genus Balaenoptera; species Balaenoptera musculus. Next base: position 54,652,708 of record NC_045802.1, read on the forward strand.
CATGCTATTAGGAAGAGTGCTGAAAATAACAGTCGTGTGTACGTATGACTTTTCATAATTTTACAGGTGTATTTTTAGGATAGGCTTTTGGTTCAAGAGTTATAACTCTTATGTAGAGGTTGTACTATTTTGCAGTTCCCACCTACAACATATGAATGTTTGTTTTCATGCAGCTGCACCAAAGTCAGAAAACTTGAACTTTTGATAATTTGCTAAATGAAAAATATTGTCAGTGTAGTTTTAACTTGCATTTTTCTTACTTTGAGCAAATTGAACAGCTTTTCATATATGAAAGAGAAATTTGAAGTTACATTTTTTTTTCCATGGACACTGTTTACTTGTCTCTAGTTATAGAGTTGTTGACCATTTTATTCTTTACTTTCAGAAATGTATTATTTATTACAAATATCAATAACTGTCCTTAAGTTTTATTTCCAAGACCACTCGGACCTGACCAATTTTTGAAATATTGAAACAATTATCTCAACAAAATACATATTCTGAAATGTAATTTTAATTTAGAATGGGGAAAAGCTTTCCACATTTTCAGCCCCGAATCTTTGAAACGGAAGATAAATATTTACATTTCCAATCTCTGTGGCAACGAGGGTATAGTCACACGACCTAATCTAGCTTTAAAACAACCTAAAGAAGCAGGTACTTCTTAGAATCTATTTTCAGGAAAGGGCCCAGTCTACTGCAGGTGACCGTGGCAGCAGCTGTGTATAATGGCCAGGGTCAATTAGGTGAACTGTAGCATGTGTGTTCTGGGACAGCATCTATGGATCATGGTAGTAACATTAGTGTTGTTATTATGTGACTAGACTCCAAACTCTTTTCCTTTCAACAATTCTCTTCATCAAATTATATCACATAAAAAATGTTGATCCAGATTAAACAAACTATAGTCAGTTGTTTAATTACCAACTCTGATATAGAAATTGGCACCAGAAGTGGATTACTGCAGGCAACAGACCCTCATGAAATGCGATTCTGATATTTCTTATGTTTTTGTGAGTTGAAGGTTTTTAAATCCAGCCAGCTTTAAAGGATGAGAATCTGGTAGGCTTTGGCGTGCAAGGGGCAAGTGAGTGTTTTAGATCAATGCCTGTTTGTGTTTGCTTATCAAACAAGATCTTAGGGGGAATGAGCAGGTTCTGCCAAAGAACAGTGTGAGGGACATGGAGAATATCAGGATTTGGTACGTGTTAGCTATTTCTAATTAAACTAGAGAGTTTAAATAAATAAAGAATTTAAGTTCAAAATCCCAAGCACTTGATTCAACGTATGGTCTGACAACCAGTAACTTTCTCTGACTGGATATAGATACTCTATCCTAGTTTCCAAAGGGCTGAGTTATCCATAATGCAAAAGTTAAACTTCCAAATTGTCAAATTTTCCAGTTGTCAAATTATATCATTTGAAATCTTAGATTTGTCAACTTTTTAAAATGAAAGCTAAGGCATTTCTTAGGAAAAGAGTGGTGCCCTGAGAATTGAAATAAGAGCATATGTGGCATTTAGATGAATCAGATGACTCCATGCCCCACCTCTCCTTAAATCCCTGTCCCCAGCAGATGCAGCATCTTCTTCACCACATGATAAGGCAATATTAGCCTTGCTTAATGACCCTGTGGCAGACTTCACAGACGAAAGCATATCTTACCATGCTCAAGTCTCAAACCTTTCAGTCTCACAGCCCCCCAAACCTATAATTAGACTCATATCTCAGTATATTCTGTAGCAGAATATGGTTCATATATATACAATGGGATACTACTCAGCCATAAAAAGAATGAAATAATGCCATTTGCAGCAACATGGATGCAACTAGAGATTATCATACTAAGTGAAGTAAGTCGGAAAGAGAAAGACAAATACCATATGATATCACTTATATGTGGAACCTAAAATACAACACAAATGAACATATCTATGAAACAGAAACAGAATCACATACATAGAGAACAGACTTGTGGTTTCCAAGGGGGAGGGTGTTGGGGGGAGGGATGGAGAGGGAGGTTGGGATTAGCAGACGTAAGCTTTTATATATAGAATGTATAAACAACAAGGTCCTACTGTACAGCACAGAGAACTATATTCAATATCCTGTGATAAACCACAATGGAAAAAGTATATATATAAAAAAGAATGTTAAAAAAATATATATATCCTGTACATGATGTTAAATATTCTAAAACCCTTCTAAAATATATGTTTTGAAAGCTGCACAGTAAAAAAAAATAATAAATAAATAAATAATAAATAGATTCTGATGGTTAGGACACAGAAGCTAGAATATAATTTTATATCAAGTGGATACAGCAATATGAATGTACTTGTTAGATCTTACAGTTTAACGTGTTTGCTCTTGCAGCCAGGAGAGGTTCTTCTAGTTTATTCATTTGGTGCTCTGAAACCAGAAATCTCAAAGCTCTTCCACAATAAATTGAAGCTGAGATGCTAGGAATTTCTTGGTATGATGTGGAGAAAGAATTTTTTAAAAAGAAGAAAAGAAAAACAACTCAGAACGAAAAAAAAGAATAATGGAGTGTATTTATCATGTTGATCCATTCACCAACCTCTGACTTTTACCTCAGACACTCTCGCATGACACTGAGGAGAGTGCCAGAATCTCTGAAACACTATATTGTTTTTCCTTTAGATTAAAGGTAAATGAGCAACACTGTAATGAAAATATTCTTGTACCTATTGTGCTTTGGTGCTCAGCCTCTATTTCCACCTCCTCTGTTACTCTGCTTGACTTGCAGAGAACTGAAGGCTAAAATCTGTTGTGTTTTGTTTTGTTTTGTTTTTCCTCACAAGACTCCGCTGGAGCTGTTTTTGGATTTAATTTGTGTTTTGCCAAAGATATGCACTCCAGCCAGATCTGTAAGGTAGAATTGACACAGAAGCAACATATTCCGAATCTTGGAAGATAGCTTGCACTTAAAGAAATAAAAGAAAAAATAGGTAACCAGCTAAGTGGCAAAGTTTAATGGAGGTCTTGCAATTATAGTCTGGAAAACTGGAGTCCAGATACTGGCAAAACACTCTCTGCTTTCAGGTCCCCTTTCTGTTCTAGTTATGGAGTTGTGACATCTATGGAGTTACATTGTCTAAGGCCACCTCATAGATGATGAAAGTTACTTGTGATTTCTGGTCCCAACATTTGTAACTCAAGAACTTTCTTCTGCTTTCCTTTGAGTGTCAACTACTCCTGGTTTAGTGAAAGGAAGGATTTCACCTCACTCAAGGGGTAAACTGTATTCTTCTTTTTTTTTTTTTTTTTTTAAATTTATTTATTTATTTATTTATGGCTGTGTTGGGTCTTCGTTTCTGTGCGAGGGCTTCCTTTAATTGCGGCGAGCGGGGGCCACTCTTCATCCCCGTGCGCGGGCCTCTCACTATCGCGGCCTCTCTTGTTGCAGAGCACAGGCTCCAGACGCGCAGGCTCAGTAGTTGTGGCTCACGGGCCCAGTTGCTCCGCGGCATGTGGGATCTTCCCAGACCAGGGCTCAAACCTGTGTCCCCTGCATTGGCAGGCAGATTCTCAACCACTGCGCCACCAGGGAAGCCCAAACTGTATTCTTCTAATATGACTTTCCCATATTGCAATTGATTGCTTCTGAACCAAAAGTACATAGTGAAGATATGAGAAGAGTTATTTGTGAAATGGAAATGTCACAGCCAATCAGTGGACAAGTTTAACTTCTGAGGGAAAAATAAGTAGCACCGATTCCACTTGATGTTTTAAACAAACACTGTTCCCATGGGGTGTTATCTACCAGATTGCTTTATCTCATAAGAGAGCATGATTCTGTGATCGAACTTATAAGATGGGCAAATTCAAAAGCATATAGCAGCAATTCGCCATGACTACAGCAAACCGTTGGCAGCGTACAGCATTATGTGTTCAATGTAACTGATTAAGTTCCAGTTCTTTGCCATAGAATATGTAATTCTGAGATCCATTGAAATATACCTCTCTTGGGATCTAAATGCCAATGTTAATAGCCCATATAAATAGTTACATCCTTTGACTCCTCCAGGACTGGATTATTCAAGGGATAGCTATATGAAGAGCCAATTCCAATGGGAGGAAACACAATAGGTATGAGCCCTCAAGAAGAGGGAATAACTGGAGGAAAGCAACTTGAAAAATAATACTGATTAGTATTTACATTAGCCCTCTGGATCAACATTTGAATTCACTAGGAAAACAAAAGCACCTTGAAGGAATTTAGTGATAAATGAGGGATTCATACCTAAGTGACCAATGCTCACAAAATAGAAGCTATTTGTGAACCGCTGCAAGGACACAGGTTTTGAGAGATATTAGCATATAATTCGTGGACAAGGACAGCTTTCATTTCTCAGATAGCTTTGATAAAATCTCCACCTTTGAACAGGAACCTATGATGTATTAATATTTTGTCACATGCATTTTGTCGGATGTGAAGTTACTGAGCTTCTTGCAGGAGCAGGCAAAATCCACATACAATTAAAGACTAAATGACCATATTTTTTTCCCTAAGTTCTGTGATTCCCTGATATTATAATTAGGCAATCACATTCTTTTTGCAGCTGAAGCTAGCCAGGAATGAACTCCATGGCATAGCATTAATTAGTTATTTCCTTCATTGCATCACCCAATGGCAACATGGGCTGATGGCTTCCTAACAATAACCTTTACAGACTAGCTGGTCCACCTAACCTCTGATGCTTACACTCTGAACATTAATATGATCTGCAAAGGTCCCTATGAGTTGGCCAGGTTTTTTTCTGGTATAGCAGGGAGAACCAATGGGAATAGTTCTAGCTGATATATTTCCATAAAACTAAAATTTCCGTATCTCAGCTCTGGGGACTCATCTCCATTTTCTGCTCACAAAGTGACTCCAGTGAATGGCCTAGGAGGTTCATATTGTTTACAATGAAGATCACTGGATAAATATAAACTTTAATTAATCCTCTTCATTTTTCAGGATGGTACCAACTAGCCTCTCCCACTGGAGGCACAAGTCTAAAATTAGATAACTGGAGTATTTCTATATTTTGTTGGATGTCTGCTCTGAAAGTGGAGAATATTGCCTCATTTCTTATCCCTTTTCAGTGGATTCCATGTGCCATGAAGTCACCCCTATCCATTTTTTAGGAGCACTCTGTGAACACAGTGACTCACTCCTGTCTTTCATTAGGGTTTATTGCTCCAAAAAAAGGGATACAGTTAGGCCAATCCCCAGCAGGAATCACAAAACTCTGCTGGTCAGGAATGAACAGGTCTTACAAAAGAAAGAGGGAAGTTCACTCCGGGGGTGTTTACAGTGAAAAACTCTATCTTTCTTATTCATATTAAATGTATAGGCAGACATCCTTGAACATCCTATATTTACCAATCAGTACAGTCAACTTACAACATGATTTTCTTGAAATGTTATGATCAGCATAACATGATTCCAAAAGATATCTCCTTGTGAAACCACTCCCAGATAAGGCTTTAAGAATCCTCTCTTTCTGAAATTAGCAAAAGCCCCTCTTTGCCTTTCTTTGTGCTATTCCTGATAATCATACAAATTGTGTCAAACTCTATCTTCTCTAGTGACAAAGACTTATTTTTCTCCTCTTATATTCCAGGGAATTGGGCTTCTAAGACTAACAAGTGTTGCTAAAGATCTATTTAAAGTCCAATTAATCACTCCTCCTCAAGAGGAAGTTTTTGTTATGGGTCAAGTGTTATACTAAGGAAAGCTAAACCTTTTGTCTCAGATGGCCATGAGGTCTCCCTACCCCCGAGCCCATCTTACTTAAGAACTTCAAATCTTTAGGCTGATATCAGTAACCTCAATATATAATTTCTTAACTAAGTTTCAAAGTCTCCTCAAGGTCATTCCCTGGGATTAGTGGTCTCTTGTTTTTTTCTGCAGGAATTCTCTTCATAGTACAACTATCTCAGCTTCCACAGTAAACTACTCTGTTGAATAATTACGGAGGCTAAAAGAATTCCATGCACTCTGGTGTTACTTCACTTAAACATTCTCAATCTAATAATTACCATTTTGTTTTGCTTACAGTGTGGATGACTGTACCCCTTGCATAATGTGCACTAAAACCTAAAGAACGCAGTACTTTTTATATGGAGTGATTGTGGGGAAAACTTCAAAAATAAGATTCTGGAGTTGGTTATCTACCCTAATTGGTAGACTGGTAGTCTACTGAAGGGGAGAGGTAGCAAACTAAGTGACATAATGGGAATGAGAAATATAAGGAAAGCGAAGGTAACTAGCTGATTCTACCTTCACTGGAGTACTTCAAGAGAGAAAATGCCAGCACTGGTTTGAAATTATCCAACTGAAAGTGGCAGCCAAATAAGTTGTTGAGCCACCACTACGAAGTTCCAAATCCCTAAAGCATTCATAAAAACTCTACATGCTGAGAGCCAGGGTTCCCTTGTTTCTACAAGATAAAACTTGAAATACAGTTTTCTTTTCCTTGTTTTTTATCCACTCCTTAAATATATTTTTGCAATGTCTATTGAGAATTTACACTCAAAGGTGAAAGTATGCTCAATTTAAGTTCTCCCTTCAGCAGAAATGGCTTAAATTATATGTCTTCCCACATGCTGCAATAATCTTTATGGCAGATAAACGGGAACTTCAATGTCTGAGCAAATCCAATACGCCAAGCATTTTGCATGTTAACTCATATAATTTTTCTGAACAACTCTATGAGCTGAACATTATTTTCATCCCAATTTTACACTTGAGGAAACTAACACTTACATAGGTTAAACAACTTGTTCAGGATTGAAACACCCAAGCAGGGTTTTAGAGTGGAATTGACTTGTTTGCTAAGCTACACTTAATGCCTCCTTCATCCTATAGCCTGCTTTAGCATTCATTCATCCCAGCTACTGTGTACTCCTGCATCTTCATGGACTACTACTTTACCTTTCACTCATGGCTGTCCTATTATAACAGCCTTTTTCCTAGTCCAATGAATTTTAAGCAGAGTGGTATGACACATTGGTGTACCAATGTGAATAAGGTGCAACACGGAACTTCTGTTTCTGGCTAACATGGAGTAACAGGAAAGATAATTAATCTTCCATATGAAGCAATAAAAAAAAAAATGGGCAAAGTAAATGAAATACAGGTATTCTCCATTTTTCAAAAATTCACTTTATGCCACTTCACTTTTACAAAAGACTTACATTAGTACCTGTTTTCACAAACCAAAGGAAATTTAAAGAAGATTTTCACTTTTATGAAACAAGGTAATTGCCTTTTTGCTTTACACCATTTCAGCTTACAAAACATTTCATAGAAACATTCTATTTTCAGATGGGGGCAGGGACCTGTAATGGTTTTCTACACACTGTATCAGGAAAAATGAAGGATAGTTATCCACGAGAGATGGGAAGCAAACAAGCTGAGCTCTATGAATGCCCCAGCTTACTGCCTTGAGAGAGATACCAGACTGTGGAACAAGAGAAAGAACCTCAGTAAATACTGATAGATCCAGACGTGGGAGGATAGAGTTCAGAATCCAGGGAAACAAAGGTAGATAGGCATCAAATAGGAAAAAAAAAGCACAGAGATTTTAGAGAATTTTCCACAAGTATTCAGCAGAATAATGAATGGTACACATGAGAAAATTATCCAAGATTGGGAAAACACCACTCAAAAGATGAGTGCCTGGCACATATGCACTATGGGGAATAATTCATGTTCCAACCAGCCATATTGAAAAATTTTTACAAGTAATTGAGTAGAGTCCTTAGAAGCATCTTCTGAGGGGGATAATTAACACTATACTAAACACAGCTTTGGTTACCCCCTAACAAATGTTAATATCAAGACCCCAAAGTGATGTTACTGTCTATAAGTAACTGGTCTGAATACCAGAACAAATTTCAGAAATGTTTATGTGAATAAAAATATTCAGCATCCAAAAATGTAAAATTCACAATTATCTTGCTTCTGATTAAAAAGTACCAGAGATGCAAAGAACAGGAATTTTACAACTTAAGGATGAGAGACATCAATCAATCAAAACTGATCTACAGGTAACAGAGGTGTTAGAACTAGCAGGTAAGAATACTAAAACAGCTTTTAAAAGTATATGCCATTTGTTTGTTAGTAGAGACATGTATGACAAAAAAGAAGGACCCAAATCAAACTTTGAAAGATGATAAAAAATAATTAGAGAAGATAATTTAGGTGATACAAACAAACTTTATTTAACACTCATTAAATGGACAGTTTCCATTCAAATAACTGCAAAATGAGGCAGAAGGCAAGAAGCTTTCACAGGATAAAGAATAAAGAACAAAGAAGAAACAAATAGAAAATATCTGGCTGGGGCCACATAACAACCTTGTTTGGGATGAGAAGGTCCAGAGTTGGCTTGATGTTTGGGAATTTGCTGACTGCATATACTGTATTTCTGGTGAAACGGAACCTTTACAGGGACATGAACATTATCTAAGTTTTGGTTTGTTGAAGTGGCACCCCAGGCAGGAGTGGTGCCATCTTGGGCCTAGAAATTTATTTCAACAGAGATGAGAAGCAAAATAAATGAGATGAAAAACACACCATATAGGATTAAGAACAGATATTTTGGAAGAAAAGATTAGTGAACTTGAAAAGAGTAATAAAAATTATTAATTTTTTTTAAATGTAAGAAATTAGAAAATTTAAAAGGACATATTGAGATGTGGGATAAACTGAAGGAAAATGAAGCATGTGTAATTAGTTTCTGAAGGAGAGAGTAGAGCAGAAATACATTGAAAAAGTTGAACCTGAAAATTTTCTGTATTTGAGATAGGTATAAATACACAGATCCAAGACGGCAATGACCCCCGAGCACAAGACACATAAAGAAAACTACAAAAAGGCACATTTTAATTAAATTGTCCAAAACCAGTGATAAAGGGAAAATCTTAATAGAACGCAGGCACAGTGACATGTTACATGTGGAGGAACAAAGATACAATTTATAGAAGATTTCTCATTAGTAATAATGCATGTGAGAAGACAGTGGAACAGCATCATAAAGTACAAAAAAAAATCTGCCAACGCAGAATTCTGTATCTACAGAATATATCTTTAAAAACAAAAAAGTAATAGACTATTGAGATACACAAAAGCTGAAAGAATTCATCTTCAGCAGACCTGAAATACAAAAATTATAAAAGTATGTCCTTCAGGCAGAAGAAATTATGGATGTATATGAATAAACAAAGAATACTGGAACTGTCAGCTGTGTGGATACTTATACAATAATGCTTTCTCTTTATTAAATCTCATTGCAAGACATTCAACTTGAAACAAAAATAAGAAAAAAAATATTTTTGTGTGAATTAAAATATGTAAAAGTAACTATAAGATAGAGGCCCAGAAGGGAAAAAATGAAAGTAGGCTATTGTAAAGTTTTTATACATTATGTGACATGGTATAATGTCACAGTAGATTGTGATAAGTCAAAGATGTATTCTGTATACCTGAATGCAACCACTCACATAGCAAATAGTTGTAGTAATAAAACTCCCCCTAAATGAAATAACAAAAATATACTTAGTTAATAAAAGAAGCCAGTCAAAGAAGAAAAAGAAAGAGAAACAAAAAATTGATAGAAAAATTAATAGGACCATGACACAAGTAGGCATAACTAGATCAATCAAGTATAAATAGTATAAACACCTGATTAGAAAGCAGGAGTTTTCAAACTGGATTTAAGAAAAAGACTCAACTATATGATGCCTTAAAGAAAGGGACTAAAGTTTTATTTATCCTAAAGTTTTATTCAACTAATAATAAAAATATATGAAGTAACTATGTGCAAAGCAATTTAAAACACTTTTAAATTGCCATATGTCAAAGAAGAGATAAAGGAGTTTGAAAATAATTTGAACTGAATGAAAATGAAAACAAAATATATCTAAATTTTGAGCTGCTGCTGTATTAGTACTTACTGAGACATATGTAGAACTAAATGCCTTTATTAGGAAAAATAAAAGGTCTCAAATGAATGACCTCATTTTCCAATGTAATGAAATAAAATAACAAATTAAACACAAACTAGGTGTAAGAAAAGAAATAATGAAGATAAAAGTAAAAATCAACTAAATTAAAAAAGAAGAAAAAAATAGATAAAAACATAGAATAAATGGAACCAAAATCTGGTTCTCTGAGATAGTCATTAAATTAATAAAATTAATACCATGAGATGATAGCTTAATGTATTATTACCCATCAGAGAAAAAAAATTTGCTTTTTTAATATTAGGCATCATCAATATCTTATTCCAAAGTTGTATTAATGTGAAATTCACAAACAAGATCACCAAGCTGATTATTAATGGAACCAGTTTAAAGAGAGGTTTCCTGTACCTAGACTAGTGTTCACTCAACTTATCCATGATGTGAACAGTTTTCATTATAAATCAAAGGGACATTTAAATGGCTTAATATAAAACAAGAAACAAAAAGAAAATAAAAATATAATTTTCATTAACATGTTGTCATAATCACCAAACAAAATTTTCCTAAAATATATTTTCATTCAGTTGTATTATATTTAATTTATAAATACATAGAGAGGTAGCAGGAAAACAAGAAAAAAAGCATACGTTTGCCAGTATAAATGAGATGGCAAAATAAAAATTTTACTTTCACTGCAACATTCTAATGGGATGAGAGTATAAGTTGTATTTCCTTAAAAGTATTACGTGTTTTTAATATGTGTATGTGTGTACAAAGAGGATTTTTTTAGGGTGATAACACTATTTTATATGATACTGTAATGGTAGATAAATAACACTATGAGGTTGTTAAAACTTATAGAACTATAAAGCACAGAAAATGAAAATAAATGTATACACATTTAAAAATATATTTAAGAGTTTGGAAATCCCAGGATAGAATTCATAACGTGACAATAAAATTTAACAGTTTTTAAATGTATGAAACAACCTCATATATGAGGGTTCTGGGGGGAGGGGAGGTGCTGATGTAAGTAACTTTGGATATGAGTGGGAAAGCAACTGCACATAAAAGCTGTACTTTAGTTGATATTTGTTTCTATGAGTATATGGGTTAATAAATCAGAACTCACTATACATGTATACTGGAACTGAAAAATTTAGTAAATGGATGTCGCATGATTGGAAGCAAGATTTCTCACTCTTGGAGTGAGATATTGTAGATAAGCAAGTGGAGAAGGCAATAATTATCCAAGCAGTAGTATTTTAGAGTTGGGGAGGTAGGAATGAATTTATGTTATCTTAATATAGATATAGATGCATGAATATAGAAATATTTGTAAATATGTATATATGCACAGATTGGTATACCTCATATACTTTGTTGCACTGTCAACTGAGAGTGCCTGGAAGCAAAGACACCTCAATAGTAATGAGCACACACACAACCCTGATCTTGGTTTCTAATACCATTATTCAGTAAAAGGAATCAGGGCTCCTTGGAGAAATGGCTTATTCTTAGACTAGAAGAAGAAATATACAAGACAAGCTTGAAGCATCTTGTATTGCCAGAAAGTAAAGAAGTGCTCAAAAACAAGCAAGCAAACAAACAAACAATCTCCTAAATGGGGTATGTTAAGGGGAGACAGGAGCAAAGAGAAACAATGGCCAATGGCCAAACCTGAAAATAAATATAAGCAACAAAATAAATAAAGTAGTATTGGATTTTAATCCTTACTATGAAGACAGTATCTATAAGTCTATACTCATATAAATAAATGATTGAATAAATAAGTAAATCAGGGAGAATGAGCAAATCTCCTGTGCTGAAGAATTAAAGTAATTTAAGCAGATCCTTCCTCAAGGAGGTGGGACATAACTCCACACTCCTCCTATCTGAGCTGTGCATAGTGACTTTCTTCCAAAGATTATACTATGGAAAGGATAAAAAAGAATAACTTCATAGTGGGGAAACATTAAAACGTTTTTCAGGAGAATTATATGTGTTGTGTTTTAGATAACAATTTTGGTAATATTTACAGGAGAGAAGAAAAACATGGAGGCCAAAAGATGGATTTGAAAGCTATGCACTGAACAGGTAAGAGTTGGTAGTATTTCTCAAACTACTAGGGGTAAAGATAAGAACCATGCAGTTCTCTTTATGGTTCATTCTCAGTCATATTTCTGTAATCTTAAAATTATTTCAAGTTTTTTTTTTTTTTATCTTACAGTAGGTGAAAGGTAATAAATATAAGTGACTATTCTGTTAACTGAATAGCAAATAATTATGATGGGTCCTTAATTGACTATTAATAGCACACACACACACTTATACATACTCACTACATTTGAGCAGTACTAGATATCATGATAAAGGCAAGCCCATTTACTTACATTGCTTTTGCTAATCTATGTCAAACTTGTAGAATAGCTATAAAAATAAAATACTTTATTTGGAGTCGCCTTGCTTTCTTTCATGATCATTATGTTAAAAGTCCCATCATGTACATTCTGTAACAGATCAAGCAAAATAATAATCAAATAAGGTCATATACTTACTGATAATTGTTGTAGTGTATTGGCTTTCACCTGGGCTTGATCATAAAATTAAAGTGAACTGGATTGTATCTTTACTGAGAATTACATATTTTTAATACATTCTAACAGTTAAGTTTGAAATATCAGCTAATTTGTAGTCACACTCTTGTATTATTTTTAAATATCAATTTTTATTTGCTGTATTTAATTATATTTAATATAGTTTGCTTTTTATACATTTCTAGATCAATTTTTATGCTCTGTTACTTATAAAACTATGTATTTGCCTGATGTAGATGCATAATTATCTCATTTAAATTATGTCTACTCTGAACGAATGTGATAATCCAAATCAACTTGTTTCACCATTTCAGCACTTATTTAAATTTGTCAAGTGGCACATACTCCATTAATTCAGAGACACACTCTGTCAATTTGATTGCCTATCTTGTTGGTACAGCTGCTTGTTTTCATAATCCAGTTGCATACTAGGGTATTTGAATCTGTAGTTACATGACCAATCTTGTTTATTTGCTGATGATTCTCTGCTTTAATAATTGAAGTCGTTAGTATGAAAATGTGTTTCACAAGCACTATGATCTGTTGGCCAAACTGTGTGTTGGTATGCTAATTAATATAATCAATATTAAAGTGTTTTAGTGAAAAATGTGGTGCTGTAGTATGACATATCAGTATTATGGCATATTTTATAATGTAAATACATGAACCAGAAGAAAATATATACCATTCAATATATGTTGAGATACATCCCTTATTAAAATAGAAATTTTTAGTCAAGGCAATTGTTTCTCATTATTTCTTTTTTATATCTAAGAATTCAGTGCAAAGGAATGTTTGCAGTGGCAGTCTAAGGATACAGTGATTCCACGGTAGTTTAAGACATATTTTCCTTTTTATTCTTTCTACACTGCCATGCTCAGCAATATCATCCTGTCTTCAAGCATGTCACCTCATGTTCATATGTGATGTAACCACTGCTCTTCCAGGCACTGTAGCCTCGTTCCAGGCAGAGTGAAGAATGGAAATGGAAGGGAAGCAGGAAAGGGTAGCATCTGTTTTAGAGAAACAAGTTGTCCTGCAAATCCTTAGTTTTCATCTCTGGCAAGAACAACACCACATACTTGCTACTAACTGCAATGGAGGCTGCAGAGCATGTGAATTTTCTTTTAATTGTCTTTATATTTTAGAATAGGTTCAGATTTACGGAAAAGTTAGAAGATTGTACGGTGAACTTTCATAAACCCACTCACACAGTTTCTCCTATTATTAATACCTTACATTAGTATGGTGAATTTATTACTATTAATGAATCAGTATTAAAACCAATATTTATTAGAAACTAAATCAAATATTAAATCAGATTATTCAGTCTGCTTAATGTCTTTTTCTATTCTAGGACACTTTTAAATTTGGTTATCATGTCTCATGCTCCTCTTAGCTGTGACAATTTCTCAGAATCCTTGTTTTTTAGTAACCTTGAAAATTTTGGAGAGTATATAGGTCAAGTATTCTGAAGGACGTCCCTCTAATGAAATTTGTCTATTTTCCCCCCCCACATTTAGAGTGGCTTTATGTTTTTTCAGGACAAAGACCAAAGAGGTAAAGTGTGATCTTCGTCAATTATAAATACATACTATCAATAGGATTTTATCGCTGCTGATATTGACCTTGATCACCTGACTCAGGGAGTGTTTGTCAGTTTTCTCCACTGTAAATTTACTCTTTTTTCCTAATACCAATGCTGTCCTCTTTAGAAGAAAGTCCCACCCTAAAATATCTACACAAATTTGGAATTTTCCCACAAGAATGATTCAGGGTTTTTTTCTCTTCCACTTATTATTTATTCAGTAATTTATTTATAATCAGCACGGACTCACGGATATTTTATATTTTGAGTAATAAAACAATGCTAATTTGTTTTGCTGCTCAAATTTTTCCAGCTTTTGCTATTGGAAACTCATTGGCTCTGTGTCCCTCCCTTTAACATATCAGCATCATTGTAGATTTTTTTCCCCTTTCTCTTTCCTCCCTCCCTCCCTCCCTCCTTCCCTTCCTCCCTTCCTTCTTTCCTTCCTTTCTTGACAATTTCTGACACTACAAGATGCTCCAGGCTCACCTTGGATATTTCTTGTTCCATTATTAGAATCAATCACTTACCAAGGAGTCTTTTTGCTTTCATCAGGTAATGATATTAGAAACCAAGATCTGGATGCTAGGTGTGCTCACTGTTAAAGGGATGTTGTTTTGTTTATGCCCACCCACCTCATATAGCAAGGCAATATATCAGCTAACTTGCTGATATACACAGATGTATAAATATTTCTATATGTAACTCTTGCATCCATATTAAGCTAAATATGAACTCATAATTCTAATGACCACATGGATAATTCTAGTCTCTCTTATTGACAAATTACCATTCCAACAGTGAGAAAGCTTGCTCCTACCATCCACCAACCATTTATTTAATTGTTTGGGCTTTGAATCTGCAACTCCCTCTGATGAAAATGTTTTCCTTCTGATTTTATTTGGCTGGCATCGTTTCCTACAGCATCTTTCAGTTAAAACCCTCCCTCCTCAGAAAGGCTCTCCCTAATTAACTGAATTACTTATGTTACTTCCTAACGTCTACCTCATTTCCTGTCATAGCATCCATGTTTTATTTCCTTCCTAGCCCATATAATATCTCTAATCCTTACATTTTTTGTTTATTACTTAATTTCTTCACTAGATAATGCTGCTAGGAAGTCAGAAACCATCTTTGTTTCATTCTTTATCATGCCTCCATTTCATTTTATCAATAGTTTTCAACAAATATTTGGTGAATGAATGAATAGATGGAAAAAATATTTCTAAGTGATAGATATAGTCATTTGTGCAGAATCATACCCATACCTCATAATTTTTTCCTCTTTTAAGAACATTACTCATCTGTCATTCGTTAACTTGAAAGTTACTGTCTTTTTGAAGGCATTTAGATTATTTAGAAGTACTTTATATTTCTCTCCATTGTATCCACATAGTGCTCTCTACGTCTAATATTTGTGTTTTATCTTCACTATATGTCTTAATTATATTTTAATTAGTCCTATCATCAATTCTTGTTTATCTATTATATGAATTAAAAAGAAAACCATGTGCCTGGTTTTACTATGCAACGTCTTTAATTTCTCATCCAAAATAACAGAAAAACAATTTTACACATTTTAGCTCTACTTTACATCCAAGCATTTAACCAATTAAAATGTGATATCTTTCTGCAACACATTAATGAAATTGTGTCATAGAACTGTACTCATTCTATTGCTTATTTGTATTCAATTTTGTATTTACAGTAAACACTGTGATATAGACTAGAGATTACAATGAAAGTAAATGTTTCTTTTTTCTTCCATTATATATATATAAAAACAAAGATGGTTCATTTCAATTTCTTATTTAATCTTACAACTGGTGTTTATTACATGCTTAATGACACTGGTTAAATAAATGACTAAATAAATATGAAGGGCATAATTTTTTGCACTTACCGTTCCTAGAATATGCCTTTTTATATTTAAATATCAAATTGAATTAGGTCAGAAAATGGGATTTTAAGAAAATAAATAATAGATAAGCATCATTACCTTTGGAATAGTATAGAAGTGAAATAGTCAAAGTAATATAAATTCCAAAGTCAGCACAATAAATCCACATCTTACTGAGGAGTAAAGTCATGAGTTACAGGCCTATATTTTCACCTTTATTATATAAACATCCTGATATTCATAATTTCTAGTTATTTTACTACTATCTTATACAAATATACTACCTATGCATATACTGTGTTAGAACTCTCATAAGTGTATATTTGTTTTCTTATCATTACACTATGCACTTATTCTCAATTTTATGTATATTATATATTAAATGTAACTGATATCCTCTATGATTTTATAATAAAATTTGCAATTAAAAAGTTACAATTTAATTCTTGAATTTTCATGAGATTTCAGCACTAACAGTAAACACACTTCCAATGCATTAACATACTTATCACTGACAACCCTATTCATAGAAAATCCTATTTCTATGATTTATGTATTTGCAAGGTTTTACAATTTTGCAACACCGGTAATTTTTCCATTTGATATAATTAAAACCTTATTATGATACTTGTAGGCTTCAATTACTACTGAAAATTTTACTTTTAAAATTGTTTTATTAATGTCATTATCCCTACTTTAAATTCCCATGAAAAGCATAATGAGTGTTAGCCTAAATACAGGGCAATATTATTTCTGGTTGGTTTACAATTTACAACAAGGCAAAGTTCACAGTCATATACTTGAGCTTTTAGCTAATAAAAATATATAGGGAGAGAAGATCCTATGTGATATATTGTCTGGTTGATTGAAAAATTAACTCCTTCTTAAAAAGAATTGAACTTCTCAACTAGGAAGGTAGAAGGCAAGGTTTATTACTCTTATTATATATACCATATCTTGCTTTAGACATATATTATTATATGAAATAATATTATCTTTATGGAAATGGTCAGTAAATGCATACAATTAGATAGTATGAGGAGTAAATATAGTTTGAATTCAATTGTCAATAGATGGACTTCTTCCAAGCTGATTATATCATTTGATTAATATGTATCCAGTATACGTCTTCATTCAGAAAAAAATATAATCTACCAACCATTTTTATGAGCCAGTACTACAAAGAAGATTAAGATAAAGCTAAGTCTCTAAAAGATGATAGTTTAGTGGGTGAAACAGACATTAAAATAATCATGATCATGCAACGTCCATACAAAACATAGCTACATAAAAGGTACGAAGTGAGCTGTGGGCTTGGTAATATCTTCCCTGGAGGTTTCACCCCTGGGCAGTTCTCTACTATGATATCATGTTAGATAAAACTTGGCAAAAACCTCTTGGTGATCAATGATGTAAAGATGGCAAAGATTTCAGATACACCTTGCAAATAAGCTTCTTATACCAGCATGGCACACAGTCCCTGAACCTGGACACAGATTTAAGATTCTGGATTAGGTCAAAATTGAGGAATTTCCAACTTCATAACTCATCGTGGATTAAAAATATAAGAGACCCATGAGAGAGATACCCACTGAACAAGAATCATTAGTTTTACATTGCAAGATATTAATGTCTTGTGGATACATCATTCCAGCTGTGTCCATTTATGTGAAAATTGCCAGCTCCTTCACTATTACTGGGAGGTAACTAACTGGTACATCATAGATAATTTTTGACAGAAATAATTTGAAATCTCTCTTTGCTTATGTACAACAAATATAAATACAATGAATGTGAAAGGGATAGCATATATATACAGTTTTCAAAACTCTAAGTATAATCATGTACCTCCCAGCCAACATAAGGTACTGCACATTAAAAACTCAGAAAAATTTCTTTATCCCTCCTATATCATAACCCCTACCCTCTTCCAGCTTTAAAACTTTCTTTTACTACTCCTTATATTACCACACATCTGTATAACCCTAAAACAAATACAATGTTGCCTACTTTTGACCCTTACATAAAGGCATGCATTCTGATTGTATTTTTGTGACTTCTATTTCTTTTGCTCAAATTAAATTTTTTAGATTCCTTCAGATGGATGCTAGAGTAAAATTAATTTTCAATACTGTATAGAATCTAAATGTACGAAAACATTTTATTTGTCCATTTTATAGTATGTTTCATTTTGTTAGCACTAAGAAAAATTTCAATTTCACTGAGCGTTTCCAAATTTAAAGTGAATCATAATACATTACATTGAGAATTCCCATTTTTTTCTAAACCTCACAATTAGAGATTTAAACTAGAAATATATTTTTGTAAATCTGGTGGACATAAAATGGTATCTCATTTTTGTTATAATTTGTATGTTTTTGATTACTAATGAGGTTAGGTATCTTCTTTAATGTGCATTGGCCACTCATGATCATACTCCTTGAATAATTTGCCCATTTCTAAAAACTGATGGTTGCATTTCTTCTCCAGTAAGTCTTCTAGCTCTAGAAAATTGTAATATGTGTTTTCAATATATTTTTTTCAGTCCATGCTTTCAGGTCATTACTGAAATCGGGGGTTTCTTTTATATTGCCACAAGCTAAGCTATGATTTTAAGTAAGATTTTTCTCTTCCTTTTTTTCTTTCTCTTTTAAAAAAATATTTTTATCATTATTTTGGTGTCTATAAGTAAAGTTTCTATAGACATCTAGTCTGCCTTATTACCAGAACTAAAAGTCCTAGAAGCATTTATAGTGTCATTTCAAGTCAAAGAACTCTACATCTAACACAGTGGCTGATTACATGATTGTTAATTCCACATTCTTTATCTGGCAAACTGAATGTCTTGGTTCCATTAAAATCTCGTATGTGGAATCTAGAAAAAATGGCAAAGATGAACTTATTTGCAAAGCAGAAATAGAGACACAGATGTAGAGAACAAACATATAGATACTAAGGGGGGAAGGGGGGGTGGGA
The DNA here is from genome assembly GCF_009873245.2 of Balaenoptera musculus. Taxonomy (NCBI): domain Eukaryota; kingdom Metazoa; phylum Chordata; class Mammalia; order Artiodactyla; family Balaenopteridae; genus Balaenoptera; species Balaenoptera musculus. The sequence goes on from NC_045802.1 coordinate 54,671,753, forward strand.
TGGATTGGGAGATTGGGATTGACATATATACACTGCTATGTATAAACTAGATAACTAATGAGAACAGACTGTATAGCACAGGGAACTCTACTCAATGCTCTGTGGTGACCTAAATGGAAAGGAATCCAAGGAAGAGGGGATATATGTATACGTGTGGCTGATTCACTTTGCTGTACAGCAGAAACTAACACAACATTGTAAAGCAACGACACTCCAATTTAAAAAATAATAATAAATAAATAAATAACTTCATATGAGGCCAGCTTTCCAATGTTACTGTGAAGTGGATCAAAATGAATGTAGCTTTGGCAAGACAATGTTGCTTCTCCACGCTTTGGCAAATAATTTTGAAATGTTAAAAAGATTGATTTGTTCTGTCCCTGAATTCTCTGACAAATATATGTATGTATAAGCTTTTATACCATTCCAGCCATTTGTAAAGTTTTTCTAAAGTAGTACATGTTAACATGATAGGGTACTTTCCTGGATGTTTTATACTATTTTAGAGAAGTTGCCAGAGAGGTCAATCAAATATACTCAGCCTTACAGGACGAATACTTAGCATGATGTGTAAAGTAGCAGTGGCTTCTCCTACGTAAAATTCTATTTAATTGTGCACATAAGTGAAGAAAATCAATCCAGGTATGCTTTCAAATTGTAACTGAGTTTTTTATGAAACAAGATACTTTTACATTTTGACAAAGAAGTTATTTTCTTCTGATGATAGGGAGAAAAGAAGATTTTAAATAAGCAAATATATTTTTCTTTATTTGAAACTGTGGTTAAATCCATGTTAAAAATTTTAAAATTACACTATTCTTACTTTATCAAAAATAGATTAAAATATCATAATGCAGCTATTTTTACAAGAAAGACAATACTAAAAATATTGTCCAGAGCTTCATCTAGAAGTGATAGCTTATATTTCATTTCTATCACCCTTTAACTATGCATCCTTATTCCTTTGTCCAACTATTTAATTGAGGTGGGTATAGTCTTACTCCCTCAATGTCCTGGTTTTAAAATATAAAATATGAGTTTTTAGTTTCACTAGTATTTTGATAAACGTTATCATATAAGGTATATGTTTCTGTATAGCCTTTGCTTTACCTCTTGCGATATGATCAAAGTTTGACAAAATAGTTTACTTTGTTCTAAAAAATGACATTGACTTTCTTTAGAAAGTCATTCTATGTGTCGAGTAAAAGTACCATTTAGAATTTAAATGTGTTCACCAGAGCAGAGTTGCAGAAGACAACTTATCTTTTTCATTATTTAAATATGCCTGATTATCAGATTTGGTATTTAATTTCAAAAAAAGATTAAATTTATATGCTGATATATTTTTCCTTGTGGTATCAATTTATTTTTTTCTCTCAGTTTCTCTAATGTAACATTAAATATTTTAAAAGATAGATAGTCAAGGATGGTATAAAATAAATAAAAGTGAGATTAATACTCATAATAGAAAACACTTTTCTGTGGACAAAATATATATTTTCTTAGTGTTTCTCAGATTGTATCTATACTTTCATCAAAATATTTATTTGGATAATTATGTTTCTCAGATACTCATCTACATACTGGAGACACGTGCAGGTGGAGAATACAGGTATGATTCCTGATTTCTGGCTCTGCTGTGTGAATGGAGGGCACAGGAATCAACAAGGAAATAAACACACCAGTTATTTCACACAGTGATAAATTAAGAGGCAAGTAAAGCAGGAACACAGGATGGAAGTGAATAAGCATGCTAATGATATTGAATGAATGTGGAAAGTCTCTCTAAATAAATGGCATTTCAGGGTGGCACTGGGTTAATAAAGAATCATCAGCTAAGTCTGAAGAAGTTCAATTTAAATAGGACACAAGTATAAATCCTAAAGTGAGAGTATTCAAATTGCTCTGGGAAGAATCAGAGTGTTCCAAGGTCTAAAATGGTAGAAACTTGCACAATTTTTGAAAAGCCCATGCTGTTGTTAAATGGGGCAAAAGTGAAGGTTAGGTCATATGTAAGTGATGCATGTAGCTTGGGTGAAGATGGTAACATGAAGAAGAGTGAAGTGAAACTATTCAGAAAATACTTTGATGATGGATGTAAGATTTGTTGATAAAGTAAAAGTAGAGAAAAGACAAATACAGATATAAAATATTTAAACGGATAAAAACATTAACTTATCTTCCAAAATTCCCATTTGGTTTCCTGAATATTTAGTGAATTCTTAGTATTTCTTAAAATGAACAGAACATCAGGTTTTAAGGTTTCAATTGAAAAACCTAACTTCTAACTAATTATTGAAGTCAGACCGAAAGAGGCCTTTTTAATCTCTTAGGCTTGTCTTGGGAATCAAAGCGTACTTAGCTCTAATCCGATTGCTGACATTGACCCCCTTTTTTGCCTTTGGAAACTTACTTAATCCTCCTGCTAATATTTGCTGTTTGTAGAATGAAGATAATATGGTATTGTTATATTAAGCAGGAATGCTATCATATAAAACAGAATAAGCTGACATATCAAACATATGGAATTTACTGTGAAACATTTTATATTATTTTATAACGTGTTTAAGAAGTATTTCTAAAAAGTAAACAAAATAAACTAGGTTTCATAAGATATATGTTCAGCTACGAGTCGTCAGTTAAAAACAAATTTAAATATTCATACTAAAACACTAAAAATAAATAAAATTTATTTTATTTATTTCAAAATAAAAACTATATTCCTTGAAAATTTTAGCACTTTTGATGTGATTATCTTGTAATATATGTAATAGCAGTCAGCCTCTGAATCAACTGAATTAATGTATGATATTGTATTAATGAGAAACTTGACTTTCTTCTATGGTTATAAATATTTTTAAAAAATAACAAAAACAAATCAAGTAAGAACGAAAACACTTTTTCTGCAATAGAGCCTAAACATTTGTTTTTTCAGAAGAGTCTCCACATATAAATATAGAATCTATAGCAACCAAGTGACTAATGTTAGGGGTCGTATGGTTTTCATAATCAGCATTTCACCATATACATACCCAAAGTCACTAATGACTACTTTTAGTAATCATACTGTCTCTGGAGCAAGAAGAAAAGTTTGTGAGGGAAGGAATTTATTTAATCATATCACATATTCCCAGGGTTAGTAAAAAGTGAGAAATAGGAAGATCTATAATTAATTTCAATATTAAGAGTGGTATAAATTGAGTAGACTATGAGGGAACTACAATTGGTCAGCAATTTTCTGTTGTTTCATTTTGTAGTCTCAACCTTATGGTGTTTGCATTTTCCATGTATATTTTATTGTAATAAAGTTGATATCAATCACACTGTCCATATGACATGGAGATGTTAAAGGGAATGCCCTATCTTCTTAATAAAAGCAGTCAACCTATGGTGTCTATTCATGATTGCCTAGGCATCTAAGAAAGTGCTCTTTAAATACATAATTTTAATTTTCACAAAATTCACATGATAATCCTACAAGGGTAAGTCTTGTAATTACCTATTTTAGTAGCTGAGAAATTTGAGACCCTAATTTCAATGACTAATGTTACACAGTAAGTGAATGGGTTAGTTATTAGTCAAACCCAGGACTTTCTAGTTCTGAAAATACATTGTATATCTCCTTTGTACCACTGTGATGATGATATAATTGTAACACACTGCTATTTCAGAGTTAATTTTAATGCTTTTCTTAAAGTGTAAATATTGAATGAATCACCTTCTATTAAGAATTTGAGTTTCATGATGATGTAATATATTCTTATAGGAAAGGACAAAAAATGAATGTAAGGAATAGAATTTTATTCAGACTGTATAATTTTGGCAAATTGATATTTTCATGAAACAATATACCATACAGAATGAGTAATTATGAATAATTAGATAATTTGATGTTAGCACAACACTGTACTTTACGTTATGTCATTAAACAAGTTTTGCTTTGAAAAAATGATGGTAAGAATTTTGTTTCAGTTAGCTCTGATTATAAACAAAGACACTAACTCTGGCTAACTTCAGAAGCCACAGAAAAGACCAAGAGAAGACTAGAGATTTCAGAGTAAAGGTGAATATTCAAGTCTCAGAATGGGAACAAGGACATGAAATCTAAGATGTGACCTAATTAGCGAGAATTAATGGAAATGTCCTTGAACAGTTTGCAGGATAAATAGCAAAACAATTTATTCTTACATTATTCCTCATGAGTTAAATATCAAAAGGCAGAGTCTGAGGGACTAAGTTTGAATCCCATGTTCATGAACCAAGCAGGGAAATTAAATTTACTTCATTTAGCATCAATTGAAAAGCTAATTCTCCAAAGGAATACTCAAGAAGCAGAAAATAAGGACAAAAATGATAGGAGGTTATATAGGTAGAAGGGAGGAAGGAATCAGGAGGCATGAAGGGAGAGAATTGCTCCATGCCATTAAACAAGGCTTTGGTTAGATATTCAGTTGTTACTTGTGTGGCAGAAGCTCACAGATCAACCAGACCATTTTCTAAAACTTTCAGCCCACCCAATGCTCTATATCATGCAGTGAGGTCAGTCTATTTGAGGCTTGGGAATTCTTTAACTCAGCAGGTTTGAGTCCTCTGATGCAGGCTCAATCTTTGTTGAGGTATGCACTTTAATATGGGGTATCCAATATTCCATTATCAAGATTACATCTCCTAAATTTTTTTCACCCCGTTTCAATACAAGAGATAGGGTTGCTTTTAAGGGGTGGGCTGACTGCAAGAATTTAGCTGGCTTTCTTTGGGTCATTTTCTCAGTCTCTGATGGTTGACCTTCATTAATACTGTAATTCCTTTCCAGAACGGGAAGATCCTTCAAACCTCTTCTAAGTTTTCAATGCCTCTTCTAAGTTTTCCCACGTGAATCTGACATAAAGGAAATCACTTCAAGAGGACTAAAGCTCCACTGTAGCAAGCAGAACTCACTCCAAACACTCCAAACAACTTATAGAACTTTTACTATCATCTCCAAATGGATCAAAGTTGGCATGAAAGACTGCAGGACAGGTTAAGCCTTAAGACAGCCAGCCTTAATCTTAACTAATAAGCATTACACATCTGAACACTCTTATCTCCCAAGTAAATCAGTCAAAGTTCTAACCCATGGCCTAGTTTCCATTATGCTCACACATTTCTTCCTTTCACGCTCAGTATTTGTAGTTGTCTCAGTAACTATTGTCTGAAAGGGGGTGAAACTTTCCTTTAAGCAGAATAAATTTTCATACGAATTGTTATGATGGGCAGGTCTAAGATAGAGTGTCAGATGTGTGAGGAGAGCTAACAACCAGACCAATGTTTAAGCAGCTGCCAACAAATTCTCTCAGTTGTTTCTTATTTAGAAATATCTTTATGTCACCTTCATTTTCAAGGTGTACTCTCAGGAATACAGAATTGTTTGATATTTATTTTTATTTTAGTGCTTTAAAGCTGTTTTTCAACTGACTTCTTGTCTTCATTGCTTCTGACGAGATGCCAGTCATCATGCATATTTTTGGGGTTTTTGTGTGTAATTTGTTTTATCATCTGAGCATTTTAAGATTTACTCTTTGTTTTTAGTTTTGAGCAGTTTGACTATGCTGTGCTTAGGTATGGTTTTCTTTGTATGTATTTTGCTTGAAGTTCACTAAGCTTCTGGGATCAGTAAGCTTGTATTAATCAATTTGGAAAATTGTGCATCATTATTACTTCAAATACTTTTTTTTCTTCTGCATTCTCTCTCATCTCCTTGTGGTATTCAAATTCCATGTATGTTAGACAGGTTGATACTGCCCACTTAACAATGAGGCTCTTCTTTTTTGTCAAAATTTTTCTTTCTGGTCTTCAGCTCAATAATTTAATTTTATCTATCTTTAAGTTTAACGGCCTTATCTTCTATCATATACAATCTGCTAAGTCTACCCAGTGAATTTTTCACTTCATATATTGTAACTTCCATTTATAGAAATGTTAATTTTCTAAGTGTTTATTTTTCTACTGAGATTCCCAATCTATTCTTTCCTTATGACCACATTTTCCTCTATATTAAAAAAAATTATTATAACTGGCTTAATGCATTTTATGCTAATTTCATTATCTGAGTCATTTAGGTTGTCTTTTTGGCCATTTTTTCCATTGACTGGGCTATAATTCATGTTTCTTTTCATGTCTATTTATTATGTTTTATTTATTTCTATTTTATTTTATTATTTTATACTAGACACTGAATATGATATGTCAAAAAGACTTTGATTCTATCATTGTCCTTGAAGAGACAATTTGACTATTTGACTATGTCCTGGAATCATATGTGATATGAAATGCTAATTACTGTATAAGGACTGAAAACAATATCTCTTTTATTATATGTGAATTTTTATTAATTTAAACATACGCACAATTATTTTCTAGACTACTGCAGCTCTTCAGTAGTTAATGGGGTAGGGGGTATTTAAGCATATTAATCTATGTAAATGACATAGCAATTTTTATGCAATTTCTGGAGTACCTACCCCCCCCCCCATGAATATATTTCAAGTTGTCTACTGATAATAATAGATTTGGCTAAAACTTGGAAATATTTTTACTAGATCTCACACTAATTATCTGATAGGACACACTGGGTTTGTTCCACTGACTATATGCAATTAGTTCTTTATTTGGTAATTAACATAATTTTAGAAGGAACATTTGTATTGTTCAGCTATTCACTTATAAACTGAAATACTCGTTAAATGCTAGGTCCCTCAAACCAAAAAGGAAACTTAAAATAAAACCAGAGCCCAGGGCTTCAGGGCCTAAACTTCTCAGCACAAGATGGGAATGACATTTTCTTTCCTCTTTCTCCATTATAGCTGGAATAATAAAATACTGAGGAATGTCTAAGAAGCTTCAGATTTTACTTTTGCTTCTTCTTTGTATACTCTTTTTTCATCCAAATCACACGTGGGCTAAGGCTTATTCCCTTGCTATAAAAGGGCAAAGACAAACAAATAAAAAACCTAAACAAACTTTATATAGGTTGTCCTCACTTTGCATGGTAGTGCCAGAATATAAACATAACTATGCAAGCTGAAACCACACAAAGCTAGATTAATAGTCACCAGAGAAAAATTATGACTGTTCAACAACCTTTAAAAAATTTCTCAAAATATTAAAAACTCTTTTGTCAGTTATGCATTTACAGTGAAATTTAAAAAAAAAAAAACAGTAAAGCTAATAATTATTTAATACTGAGGTGTCTTTTTTCTTGACACCACTTCTGACACCACATTGTGTGGGTTTTTCATACTAACTCTCCGATTCTGTGACAACAATGGGATATCCAACAATTGCATTCAATTCTGACAATATCTGGAGTTAGCACAGACTCCACAGGGTACAGATTCAGTCCCAAAAAACTGCCCCACTTTAGACTCCAACGGTAAGTCCCAGAAACCATCCGTATTTTGACTGACGGGCTATAAATTCAGCTGTTCCCACAACTCCCTCCTCAGGTTCGATAATTTGCTAGAATGACTCACAGAACTCAGGAAACACTTTACTTCTGTTTACCATTTTATTGCAAAGGATACAACTCAAGAACAGCTAATTGAAGAGCTGCATAGGGTGAGGTACAGGGGTAGTACTTTGATGTGTCCACCAATCCGGAAGCTCTCTGAATTTCAGTCAGTCCAGAGTGTTTATAGACTTGAATCTCCAGTCCCCTTCCCCCTTCCCCCTCCTGGAGGTTGATGGGTGGGGCTTACAGTTCCATCCCTCTAATATGGCAAAAGTGATCTTTAGTACACAAAAGAAAGAGACAGATCTAGCCACATAGGTTGGGTATTCCCTTTGGAAGACCTAAAATGAGTATATATTGAAACCTTAGGTATCTTCCTATCTTCTCAGGAAACTATTCCTAAGGTGTAATGCAATGAGGTACCGATGGTTAGAAGTGTCTAAGAGATTTCTCTTCACTCATTTACTTGACTATTTTATAAGCCTGGTTTTTCTGTTTAGTTAAGTTAGTTTGCATGAAATGTATGTGATATTTAAAAACATAATTCACAACATTAATGTAAAAAAGGAGAAAAATCATACGAGCATAGCAATAGATGAAATATATGAAATATATTAAATAGAAATAGATGAAATATAATATTAAAATCAACATCAATTTATGATTAAAGCTCCTAGAAAGACAAGAATAGAAAGGATACCTCTCAATTGCATAAATGATCTCTACAACAAAACAAATATCAAGATATTGAAAGCTTTATTAGAATGAGAAAGGGATACTCACTGTATCCATGATGTCCTGGAGATATTAGTCAGAATAATCAAGTGTTAAAAATGATTAAATAAAATAATTTAGGTGATACAAACAAACTTTAACACTTCTTGACATGGACAATGTTCTTTTGGAGAACTGCAAAGTGGGGTGGAAGGCAGGAAGCTTTTATAGAATAAAGGTTAAAGAACAAGGAAGAAGTGAGAGAGTGGCATGTACATACATACACTACCAAATGTAAAACCGATAGCTAGCGGGAAGCAGCTGCATAGCACAGGGAGATCAGCTCCGTGCTTTGTGACCACCTAGAGGGGTGGGATAGGGAGGGTGGGAGGGAGGGAGACTCAAGAGGAAAGAGATATGGGGATATATGTATATGTATAGCTGATTCACTTTGTTATAAAGCAGAAACTAACACACCATTGTAAAGCAATTATACTCCAATAGAGACATTAAAAAAAAAAAAAAGATTTTCAGCTAAAAAATAAATAAATAATAATAATAATAATAAAAAAAAGAACAAGGAAGAGACAAATAGAAAATATCTGATTGTCTGGGGCCAAATAGTCAATCTGGTTTGGATGAGAAAGCCCAGAGTTGACCTGGTGTTTGGGGTTGGGCTGACTGGATAGACTACATTTCTGGTCAAGGGGAGCATTTACAGGAACATAAAAGTTATCTTTCAGTTTGCTGACTAAAATTACATGATTCCTATGTTCTCGATTTAAAGCTGTTTGTCTTTCAAATGTTTTTCTTTCCCTCTGGGTACATAGTTTCACTTAGGTTAGAGTAGAAAACCTAAAAACAAGGTTTCTATGAGGTTATTTTTGGCAGTATTGAATGACCCCATAGGTGGAAGAGGTTTACCGTAAGAGGGTGAAAAAGATGCCATTCCTCCCAAGATCCAGAGACACTCTCAAAGATACCCAAAAGAAAGAAGGACTTAGACGACTCCACTAAGAGCTGGCAACAGAGAGTAAGACCCTAGCCACAAATAGAATACAGCCCACATTTCTGTCTGATCATATTTTTGGGCCCCCAACCTGAGGGTTGACCTGCCTCTGTACACAAGAACCAACAACCTGAGTGCCCCATGCAAGCAGAAAGCCAAGGCAAGTTCTCAGGACATAAAAGGAGACAAACAAGAAGGCAATAGCTGTCCTTGGGAAAGTAATTTATGGATTGATAACCAATACGCAGCCCAAAGCCAGATTCACAAGAGTCTGGATTTGGAATGGAATGAACAAATGAAATTTTACCTTCCTTTCTCGACCAGGCACTGCAGAGATCCAGGAGAGCTGATTCTATTAAAAATTCTCATCCTTTACTGGCTTCTGCCAGTTTTCCCAGGATCCCATCTGCAGGTTCTGGAGCGAGTAGGTTTAAAGAAAAGAGTGTAGCTCCAGTATCTATCAGAATTTGGCAAAGTTTTCCATTAATTTTAATTTTAGTTTCCCCTAGGCTGTTTAAGGGAATAACTAGTAGCAGTTTATTGAAGAGTTCCTTGGGATCTCATCTACCCTGGGAGCAGCCCATATGGGGGTCTCCAGCCAGGGTAGATACAGGGGCATTCAAGTTGGTGTGGAAGAATTTGCACAAAGTCTTCAAGGACAATCTTTTTCTAGTGTCTCAGTTGATTGCAAATGAGACACCATTTTCCAGACCAGTATTCTGATGAAGAACACCTAAGAAAGTGCAGTGGGGGAGGCCCAGGTGTTGCTTTAGGTTTCTGGCCTTGGAGCTACTGCAGTTGTAAGACCACTAACTTGGTGAACTTTTGTTTATGGTCTTGTGGTCTCTTCAGAGTGGAAAGGCAATTCAGATAAAGAATCAGTAGAATGAGTATTCAAGTTAAAAGAGGATACGGGGGGTTAGTAAGAATCAAGTCAGTCTTATAATCTTTTGGTTTAGGTACCTTTTATATCTTTAATTTTTATTAGCTTTTTGTAAGGAATCTTTCAAATAAGCTATTTGGAATCTTGAAGCCATTTGAAGACTTCTGCATGCCAATTAAAATAGGTATCCCATTTGTTTGTTTGATTTGGGAACTCCTGCTTTCAAGTAAACTTCTCAAATGAACGATTTCATCTAATTGGAACATTCCCATAATGGCCATATAATTCTAGATTGTCTTAGTAAGATTTTACCATATTTGTAGATACCTACAGCTTCTAGGACTACAGTCCTTAGACATAAAATAAGCAAGTGCACACTCAATTCTTTGAAACTTTCTTTAATTGAACCTTGGGTCTCTCAGAACCAAATTAAGGATGTGACACTGGCTTGGGGATTTCGTGGTGTTTTACAGTGTACTTCATTATACAGAAATTTTCTTGAGATTGGCTGGTGACCAAGTATCAATCTAACCCATTCCATGACCAATGTATCCTAGCACAAGAGTCTCTCAGTCAGGTGGAGAGCACACTACCAACCGTGCCCACCAATTTTGTGGCTTTGGCTTCCAAGATTCCCATTAGAATAAATCTATTGCTCCTTTCACTTGAAGATTTCTTTATAGTGACAGAAGCCCTAATGTATTTTAACTGTCTGACTTGTGACTATTTAGATTTTAATTTTGATGGTCAAAATAGTGAGAATCTCTTGTCTTAATTTATTTTCCCAAGTTTCCCAGCTGTTTCTGATGTGGATTTACCTCGAAGCTTTGTGAGTCCCCTAATGGCTGCCACCCAGCGGACTCCAATAAAACTACCCCAGAACCTTTCTGGAAAAAAATATCTGTATCTATATCTCTCTCTATATAGATATATATGTTTTTAAAATAAAGTTTTTTTGAATCACAGAGTTGCATGCAAAGAAGCAGAACTCAAATCCAAGAGTGACTTACCCAAGGTCCTCAGTAAGGTCTAGAGGATCAGTGAACTCAAAGGGTTCCGTGGCACCTGGCCTGTGTGTCTTATCTTGCAAGCCATTGGCACTCAGCTGCAGATCCCATTTCTTATCTCCAAAAACTGTTAAAAATGATTAAAGTAAACAATGTAGGTGATACAAACAAATTTTATTTAACACATCATGAAGTGGACAGTCTCCTTTGGAAGCACTGAAAAATGGGATGGAAGGCACGAAGTTTTTATCGGATAAAGGTTAAAGAAAAATGAAGAGACAAATAGAAAATACCTGATTGGCTGGGGCCACATAGTCAGGCTTGCTCAGGTGAGAAGGCCCAGAGTTGGCTTGGTGTTTGGGGATGGGCTGACTGGATATATTGTGATTCTGGTCAAGGTAAGCATTTATAGGAACATAACTGTTATCTAAGTTTTGTTTTGCTGACGTGGTACCCAAGGCAGGAGCAGCTCAGTCTTGGGCCTAGAAAGTTATTTCAACAAAGGCAAGGGAACGAAATTAAAATTATATGTGTTGGAGTCAGGAAATTAAAAGAGTCAATAGTGCAGGCAATAATATTGTGTACATACGGAATTCAAAATAATTTCCAAACTACTCCAGCAGTAGAAAAAAAAAGTATTTAACATATTCTCACAATAGGATAAAATCAAATAGATAGACTAATATAATTAAGGATGTGGAAGATATCTACACCAAAATTTCTAAACATTCAGATAAATTGAAAAGGAAAACTAATTTAATAAAAGAATATTTAACGGTCATGTGTTGGAAGTCTCATCATATATATATATATGATCATATATATATATATATGATCATATATATATATAAACTCTCCCCAAATTGATCTATACTTTAATACAATTCTAGTAAAAATCCAGGAGCTATATTGTGGAAAAATAACACATTTGTACTAAAATTGATATAAAAAATACGAAATGGAAAGAAGAACCAAAAATAACTACATCAACACAACTGGAGAAATTATACTTTGATATATCAAGAAATATTATTAAGTTACAGTAATTTCCTAAGTGTATTTTTGGTGCAAAGATAGGCACGTAGAATAATGGGTCACTCAGAGAGTTGAAAAATACACCTGACCATATATAGTCACTTGATTTTTGTCAGAGGTGACACTGCAGTACAATAGTAAAGAGAATCTTTCCAAGGAACCAGCAAGTTTTTCTGTGAGGTGCCAAATAATAAACATTTTAGGCTTTGCACACCACACCATCTCTATTACGATTCAATTCCATCTGAAAATATCAAAAGACAAGATATCCACAAAACAGCATGGCTATATGCTAATAAAACTGTATTAATGAATAAACAAATTGAGTCATACAATTTTCATGTCGCAAAGTATTACCTTGTTTTTTCTTTTTCCAATAATTTAAAAATGTAAAATTTTTCTTAGCTCATTGGTCATACAAAAAGAGATTTGGCTTGTTGACCACATTTTTTTGACTGCTGGTGTTTTCATTAACTTGTGCATGGTCAATTAAATATCGACATGAGAACATAATATGCCATTACCCTTAGTTAACACCTTACACAAAAAATCAATTTCAGTAGGACTGTAGGCCTAAATATAAGACATAAATGGATACAGATTTTCTAACTTAAGACAATACAATATTCTCAGTAACTTGAGGTAAGCAAATCTCTTCTTACAATGTCATTTTGGAAACCATAATCTTGGCACTAAGAATATTATTTTTATAGAGGTGGTGATTATTTTCAGGTCTTTTCAATGAAATTTTTTTTTGTTTGTTTTTGTTTTTTTCTTTTCTCTTTTAAGACAAAACTAATCATAAAGTTTATGATATCACTTTAATGATATTGATGACTAGAGTCTTTTACTTAACCTTATCAATCAAGAGAACAAAAATTTAATAATTAAAATGACTCATGAAATTCTCAGTGTGTATACAGGCTCTTTGTGTATTTATTTCTCCTGGGTAATAATACACAAGAATAATCAAGGTCAGAGAAGTGGGCAGAAGATGAACAGAGTGCTCTGCCTAATGGGTTTATTTTCCAGATTTATAATGGTAAATCTGAAAGGTCAAGTGCATTATGCAGGAAATAATATAAGGTATAAGTGACGGGGGGATCTATGGCATGAATGCCTACATGAGTATCATATAAATCCCCCCATCTGAATATTGAATGGAACAGCGATAAGGAAGCTGTGCACTTTGGGAAGTCACCACATGGCTTCAGCTAGTGTGGTGGTCAAAGCTCAGGTGGGTTATTCTATAGAAAGCAGCTTGAGATTCTGAAATTCAGAGGGGTGAACCAAAACAAATTCATGGATGAGCGTCACGGCTCACCCTAGTAAAATGGCAAAATAATAAGTCTGAAGGCCTGGGCAGAAATGGCTCATAAGGATAATGAGTATTTTGTTGACTTAGCTTTATGTGTATGTACTATAGTCATGCTTATATGTTTATATATTATGTTTATGGCTTAGCTTTATGTTTATGAGTGTGCCAAAAACTGCCTGAAATAAGTAAGGGTAAAACAGCATCTTTGAAGTCAGAACCTGAAACATGTCATAAAATATAGTTGAACCTCTTTATTAGCAGATTCCATATTTACAAATCTGCCCACTTGTTAAAAATGTCTTGGTAACCCCAAAATCAGTTCTTACTGCACTTTCACAGTTGTTCACAGAGATGCTCAGTACTGAAATATTTGAGTCACCTGTTCCCAGGTGAGGTGGAACAAGGTGGTACTCTGTCTTTTGTTTCAGTTCTCACATTGTACACAAGTGCCCCTTTGGTGCTCGATTAAATGACGCATTTTTACATTTTTGTGCTTCTTTTTAAATGATTTCACTTTTTAAAATGGTCCCCAAGCATAGTGCTGAAGTGCTGTTTAGTGTTCCTAAGAAGGCTGTGATGTGCCTTACAGAGAAGATAGATGTCTAAAATAAGCTTTGTTCAGACATGAGTTATAGAGCTGTTGGAAGTTAATTCAAAGTTAATGAATAAAAATATGTATTAAATAAGCTGTTTGTAAAGAGAAACATACATAAAACCAGGTTATGTATTGATCAGTTGATAAAATGCTGTGACCAGAGACTCACAGGAACCTAGCCCGGTATTTCCTGTATGAGAATTGTTTCAGTATTCACTAAGTCAGTGTTATGGCACTATTATAGAAGATAACTACTACCAAAAATGAGAATTGACTATAGCTGCCTAACCAACAACAGCTTATATCATTCCTACTAGTGTATCTATAGATATTTCATTTTTTTCTATGGGCAGATTTTAATTACAGGCATACCTCAGAGATACTGCAGGTTTGGTTCTAGACCATCACAATAAAGCAAGTCACAGGATTTTTTTTTTTTTTTTTGCTTTCCCAGTGCATATAAAACTGTGTTTACACTATAGAAGTCTATCAACTGTACAATAGTGTTATGTCTAAAAAGACAATATACATACCTTAACTAAAAAATCATGTTGTTGGAAAAATGGGGCTGATAGACTTCCTTTACACAAGGTTACCACAAACCTTCAATTTGTAAAAAACACAATATCTGAATAAAGTGAAACACAACAAAACCAGGTATGCCTGTATTTAATCTATGAGTTTGCTACGATTCACTATCACTTTTTGTTACAACCAATATAATTAATTTACTGATTATCACTGTTGGGCTGTTTCCTGAATTTTATAAAACAGTGAGAATTATATTTCTCTCCTTTTATATTAAATTAGGGTTTAATTAGGAAAGAAACTGAAAATTGAGTGTGTAATAGCATTCTGATAGGATAACTAAACATTTATTTTATCCATTTTTTTAAACATTTTACATGTAGAAAATTAGCAAATTGATACTAGAGATGAAATTCAATAACATTCTAATTCTTTCATTTTTAAAAATATTATTATTAAATATAATTATCTTAAAGTCCCTCTGAAATTACACTTTTCAAATAGATACAGAATAGGCCTCAGAGAATGTATGCCTTTACCAAGGTCACAGAGCAGCACAAATAGATTAAAGAACCCTGATTTCAGGTCTTTTTCATGATTTTTTTTCTCTTTCTAAACAGAATAAGGTTTATTTTCCTCCTACTTTATAGGATATTTGGACAACAAACTAATTATAATAATAACTGCAATATATAGCACTTATCTTGTTACAGGCACTAATTTAAGTTGCAAGTATTAACTAATATCATGCTTTTAAAACCCTATCATTAAATGCTTTTGCCAGAGAAGTTAAACATCTCATCCAGAGTCACGGGGCTTGTTAGCAGCAGAACAAGGGAGTGAACGGGACTCCTGTGTCCACATCCTTCCTCAGCCGGCTTACGGCAAGGGCTTTTTGATTATTTGGTTTTTTCTTTAGGACCCATACATTTAATATTTATATTTTATCACTAACCCTATTTCATTGTGCCTCTGCACACTTCTGAAGTGACTGATATTTTTTTCTTTTTTTTTCTGTGAAAAAAGTAACAGTTTGAAAAAGTTTATTTTTTAAAATTTAATTTTGTTGTTTTTTTTGGAATCTTTACCGAAACAACCTGTATTGACAGTCACAGGCCACTAGGGAGCGCTCTGAGGGTAAAAAGGAGGCCGCGGGCGCCTTCCCCACTTGCATGGCCTGGGCCCCGGCGGAAATAGAGAACAGCTGAGGGGACTCTTGGTTCACAAACTGGCCTCCAGGGCAGCGAGAGGCCTAAGACAGAGGCAGCCCACTCCAGGTTGGTAGGTGGCAGCTTAAATCAGCAAAGGAACTTACCAGGCTTGTCTTCAGCGGCTGCAAGACTAGCAGCTGTCCGCCCCTGCCCGCCAGCATCTCAGCGTATATAGAGGCCTTAACGGGGTTCAGTCACCTCTACCTTCTGGAAGGTCTCAACCACACACTGCTCTCTCAAGGCTTAGACCGTGAACAGGCCCTGGCTATGGGAATAGTGGGCGGAACGCACATTGCAAGGACAGGGAGGCGGTGAGGAACCTTCCACAACCCCGGCCAGTTTCCTGGTGGACCTGCGGTCACGTGCCCCCCATGACCTCCTCCGGCAATTCCCACGCTGCTGAGACTGGCAGCTGAGCCTTCCCGCAGACCCGGGGGATTGTGGGGCCTGGAGGGCGGGAGCGGAGCTGACCCGGGCCCCGCCCCCCAGCCCGGCAAGCCCGGGTGAGCGCAGGGCCAGAGACCACTACCGGGTGAGTGGCGTTCAGCGCTGTTTCGTAGGCAGGGCCGCGGAGGTTCCCAGCTGCCTCTCTCTGCACCAGAGACAGTGAAAAAAAGATGCTGCCACGAAGAACAAGGACGCTTTTTAGAGGGACTTGCTGGCGGGGGGCGGAGGAGGCGGTGCTGGCAGGCCCCTCCCGGCCTTGGCCCCATCCGCTGCCCTTCCCCCGCTGACCTTCAGGTCTCAGGTCTGAGGCAATGGCCTCCATCAGGTGTCAGGTTCTCCGTTCCCTCTTGAGGATGCTGCGCCGTTCCTGAGCTCTCCAGGAATTTGAGGTAGGCAAGCCGCTGTCATTAACCTCTTTCAAATTTCAGACAAAGACAGAAATCTGGACAAACTGGGAATTTGTCAATAGCTTACCAAAAAAAAAAAAAAAAAAATTTGCATGGGTTCAAGATAAAATATACTGAGGCTGGAATTCCGGCTGACAGACTTGGTGCTGCCATACTTAAAATTTATACTTTGATGTCTTGGTTGCCTTTCCATGAATAGAGGATAGTACGTATTCACCTCAAACATTTGTGGCAGGTTGGGGGTGGAGAGGGGAGGAAATAACATTAACAATTCTGGCCCATAAAAAATTTTTCAGTGAAACTAGCAGTTCTTATGCTTCTAAAAATTTGTTTTCCTGGGGTGGGTAAGTTAACCTACCCCAGAGATTCAGGCATGGAGAGAATCATGCTTTTTAAAAGCCTCTGTGATTTTGTGTGTCATTTAACACTTTAAATTGTTTGCTGTTTCTTTTCTCTATCCTCTTCCTAGTTCTAACTACAGTAATTGAACTGCATTATGCTATGTTAAAAATGAATTTACATGTGGTTGTAGTGCCTTATAAACATAAAATAATATTCTGTGTTTGCTAAATTATTCTAAATAACATCTCAAGAATACGTTTCCCCATTTCATGTT
Organism: Balaenoptera musculus; assembly: GCF_009873245.2. Lineage (NCBI taxonomy): Eukaryota > Metazoa > Chordata > Mammalia > Artiodactyla > Balaenopteridae > Balaenoptera > Balaenoptera musculus. The sequence goes on from NC_045802.1 coordinate 54,689,012, forward strand.
TTGTGTTTTTAAAAGTAAACGAAAAGCCAGCAAGAAAAAAATTAAACGTTGCTTCAATTTAGTGCATATCAGGATAATTGAAACAAACAAGCCCATTTCATCAATTTTTACCTGGAAAAGTGTAGTGCATTGAAATAAAAATCAAACATGACTATTTACTTAGTGATATAAGGAGAGGTATATTATATTTTTATTAAATGCAAATGTGCAAGTGAATTAGAAATACTATTATGTGTTATGCTCCTGAGAGTCCAGAAGAAATCAATAGAAACATTATGAAAATGTGAGTTAATTAAGATTATAAATTACCTCACTGCAAAATTTTTTTTTTTTTTTTTTTTTTTACTATAATTACTCCCTCAAGCGGTTCTTTTCACTCCTATCTTGAAAGAGAATTTACATTTTACAATAAGCAAAGATGAGGAAAAATAATCCTTTATTGGAAGGGAATAAACAAGAAATTGTGGAGTGTGTGTGTGTGTATGTGTGTGTAAAAGAGAGATACAGAGAGAAGGGTGGAAAGAGACAGAAAGACGGAGAGAAAGAGAGCTGGGGATGAGCATATGAAGGAATTTTACCTTCTGGGCTATAATAAAAATGCATTGCTTTTAAGGTCTATATCATCTTATCAAATGGGTAAATGCTATGGGTAAATATGCTGAAAATCCCTTATACTAAAAAATATCAGAAATGTTGAATAAAATCAAATGGAATTCCTCTTTAAAATGTACGTAATATACATATGTTAAATTACATGTATCATATATAGATACAAACTTGCTTTCACCACCTAAATGAACAAACAGAATATTCATATCTCAGAGGGTGCCCCACATGTGCAACTAGTTGCTCTCTAAAGTATCTTTCCAAGAGGTAAGCATAATCTTCACTTTTTAACATTATGTGCTAATTTTGCCTGGGTTTGAAATTTATGTAAATGTATCATACAGCATATGATTTTTTGTGTTGCTTTTTTCATTCAGTATTGTTTGTGAGATTTATTCCTTACTGTTGCTGGTAGCTGAACCTCACTCATTTACATTGTTTCATAGTATTCCTATATGCTAGATTCTGGTCCAGGTGGCTTTATTATTTTGTTTTTGTTTTGAGGTGGCTTTATTATATAACACAATAGTAAATGCGTAGCTTTGAAGGGCTATTTAAATCAAGTTAATCACTCTCCTATATACTAACAATGAACAAGTGGACTTTGAATTTAAAAACGCAATACCATTTACATTAGCATCCCCCAAAATGAAGTACTTAGGTTTGAATCGGATCACTACATATTACATCACCAAGGTAGGTTTCCTTGCCCTCTGATTTTCCCTGGGTTCAACATGTAGAAAGCCTCAGGATATTAAAAGACAAATAGAGAAACACATTAGATATGTATTCCCCTTCTTGCTCCCTGCATTACCATCATTCTAGCAATGACTGTATTCTACAGTTTCAGTTTATGTCAGATGGTCACTTTTCCTTGGAGCCGTGAAGTCTGGGTAGCACCATTTTCTCCCCTTTCCCCTTCAGGACTATGGGTGTAATGGCTTCTTACTGTAGCTGGTACCTGAGTGTTTCATCAAACCCTTGAGGTTCTTTAAACCTGTACACAGCTCCTTAAACTCTGCTTTCATTAAACTCTCAAGTGAATCCTATAGGGTAATCATTCTGTGTGTCTGACAATTCTAATTGACACCCATTATAAAGTAGTTATTTGTACAGCTGTATTGGCATATAAGAAACTTGAAAATAAGGTAATTTTAACCTGAATATTTTCCTTAAATGTAAGACTAAGTGTGATTCACATGCCTTGTATATTTGTGTGTGTTTATTATTTTGTTATTTTAGGCTATTTTAATTAAGAAAGAAATGCAAAATGTTGGGGTGTTTTTACTCCTGGAGAAAAACCGAAAACCTTTTAGTCTTTACCTTTGATAATGTAGATGTAATTTTTGGAATACTAGAATAGAATCAGAAATGCCACAGCCATGAGGACAATATGAAGAATTGTTTTTATACAGGTTAAGTAGTGCCAAAAGGCTAAAACCTGTTAAATTACAATTAGAGTATAATTTAACTCTAAATATCCATAGTTGAAGATTTTTCACAGTATTCTTTACTCTGCCCACTGAAAATGACTAAAATTGAGCTGCTATTTAAAATTTGTGAGAAATTCAGGTAATCATTTTGACCTTCAGTAAGGGAATGGAAGAGAACTGATTTTATAAAGAATTAAATGAAAATTGCTTAGTAAAAGAAATAGCATCAAAAGGAACATAGATAGGACGTCTGCAGTTGATAAAAGCAGGCTATTTCTTTTTTTGCTCCATGAAGTAAATTGTAACATCATTATTGCTTCAAGCAGAGAAGTCTTCTTTTTTCAATATAATAGCAGTGAAATAATAGGAATGTTTTTGGACATACAATAAAAAAATGTCTCAAAAAAACCCCATCAAAATAATTTGAATAAAATTTTCAGTGCCAATGAAGGTAATGAACAACTAATAAGATATTATTGAGTGTAAACTTTGTAAAATTCACGTTTTTCACTTCAGTACTGTAAAGTCTGCTGCCTCCTCACCTCCCACCAGACATGTAAACATTATTTTTACTGCAATTAGAGCACATTGATAATTTAGAGAAGAAATAGTGATACTAGGAACAACCTTTATGATTAGGTACAATTAATATTAAGCAACTTAGCAAAATAAATATATCATTTAAGAAAAGGCTTCCCAAACCAAGCTTCTATAATCTGTTCTGTGACACTGGGGCTGGGATGTTGCCTAAGATGGTTTCCTGTGAGGTTATATCAATAGCGAGATGAGGGAGACTAGGTGTAAACAGATGAGAGAAAAGATTTGGTTCTTCTTGTTTTGCTTATTTTTCCTGCCATTTGCCCTCCAGAAACATCTCTTTACTTCAGCTGCAGCGGCTGAATTCAATTTTCAGCCAAAACATAGTTAAAAGAATATAAAATTAGTAAATAAAATATTATTAAACAGGATCTAATACCTAATACCACATAAAAAAGTCTTTAACCATGATAAGGTGGAATTTACTCCAGCAGTTCAAGGTCGTTTTACTGTTAGTAAATCCATTACTATTATACATCATAATAGTAGATTTAAAGAAAGACGTCTTCAAAACCACAATGAGATATATTTTACACTCATCAGGATACAAAAAACAAAAGCAAAAACAAAATTAAAAAGAACAGAAAAAGAAAATAAGTGTTGGCAAGGTTGTTGAGATATTGAAATCTTTGCCATTGTTGGAGGGAATGTAAAATGCTGTAGCCACTGTGGAAAACAGCAATTTCTCAAAAAAGTAACATAGGATTGCCATGTGATCCAGTAATTCTACGTCCATGTATGTGCCCCGAAGAAATAAAATTAGAAACTTAAACAGATATTTGTACTCATATGTTCATAACAGCTAAAAGTTGGAAGAGACCAAGTGTCCATCAATGGATTAATGGCATTTAAAAAATGTGGTATATGCATACAATGGAATATTATTCAGTCTTAGAAAAGGAAGGAAGTTTGGACATATGCTACAACATGGATGAACTTTGGAGACATTATACTAAGTAAAATTAGCCTTTCATAAAAGGACAGATATTGTATAATCCCACTTAAACACTCATATGAGGTATATAATGTAGTCAAATTCTAGAGACAGGAAATATAATGATGGTTTTCAGAGTCTGGAAGGATAAGGGAATGGGATATTACTGTTTAGTAGGTACAGAGTTTCAGCTGGGGAAGATGAAAAACTGGAGATGCATGGTGGTGGTGCTATCACAATAATGTGAATGTTTTTAATGCCACTGAATGTGCACTTAAAAATGGTTAAAATGGTAAATTGTATGTAATGTATATTTTACCACAATAAAAAATCACCAAAAAAAAAAAAAAAGAGACAACATCATTTTTCTCATAGATACAGAAAAAGACTGTAAGCAAATTCAATAAACATTGTTTATAGTAACACTCAGGGAATAGTAATTGAAGGATTGTTTCTTAATAGGAAATATGTTCTTAAACATATTCCTCAAGCATGAATCTTGATTTTAGTTGAAACACAAGTGATATCTCCACTAAGATTAGGAATAAGTCAAGGATATCCCTTACTTCTACTACTGTAAACATTGTACTGGAGGTTTTAGTCAATGCAACTAGACAAGAGAAGTCAGAGATTTTAGACTAAGAAAAAAGAGGTAACACTATTTTCAGATGATATGATAGCATAAGTGAAACAGAAAACCAATTATATATCTGACTCAAGTAATAAGCAATTTGATAAGGTAGAAACTCAAAAATTAACATACAGAAATAACCTTCACATAGACACACAATAACCAGTTAGAAGATAAAATCATAGAAATAAAAACTCTATTTATAATAGCCAGTGAGAAAATAAAATTCTCAGAAATAAACTTAAAATAAATGGGCAAGATCTATACGAGTGAAATATATATATGTGTGTATATATATATGACAAAAAGTAGATTTCAGCAAATAGAAAGGAATCTCTTATTCTTAGATAGGGAGTTAAATATTCCAAAAATGTCAATTCTCCCTATGGTAATTTTTATATTTAATATAATTCTGATAAAAATACAAACAATTTATGTAGCTACAAAAGTTCATACTAAAGTTCTTTGAAAATAATAACCATAAATATCTAGGAGAATCTATGAGGGGTGAATATCATACAAGGAATTAAAACATATTATAAAACATCTGTGTTAAAGTTGCACTGTCACATGGAAAAGATAATCAGAGCTAATTTAGGTTTAATATTAGCAAATGTATAAATAAATGCTAGAAATGAGGGAAAACAACTAAGATACAAAATAAGTAAATACATGAAGAGGCAATTCACAAAAGGATAAGAAGAATACAGATGAAAACTAGTGATGCACCTATTTTGTCCTACTAAACAATTAAAAGCTTGACTAAAAAATTAAAGACTTATTTTAGAAAGTCTGTGGGGAAACAGGTACTCTCCTGAATTGCTTCTGAGATTGTTACTTGGTACAACCCTTAGTGAGGGAAATTTGCTAATATGTAACAGAAATACATATGTTTATCTTTGAAACTGCAATCCCACTTCTAGGAAATTACTTTGAAAATACATATTCAACAGTACATTACCTTATATGTAAAAATTGTTCATTAGCCCATGGTTTCCATTTATAAAATATTAGAAACAATCTATATTTTATGCGTAATTAATTGATTGAATAAGCCATGCTGCTGGCAGACAATGAAGTACACTGTAGTTCTAAAATAGAGTAACAATCTTTGGTAATTTATATCAACTTATATCCAGAACGTATTGCTGATTGAAAACAGCAGATACCCCTGTATGGTCTGTGGAAGCAGCTTGAAGTTACTCATATTGGCCAAATATAGAATAATAAAATCATCAAAAATAAATAATGGTGATAATATAATATACCCATTAAATAAAATAGGTGTCTCTGAGTCTACCATGATATAAATAAATTGAGTAATAAAATGATAAAGTAATAGGAAGTGAAATCTGTTTTATATATAGGGATATGTGTAAATGTTGTATAGGGGTATTATATAAACAGTGTAATAAATGTGGAAGAAATTACGGTGTTAGTGAAATAATACATGTCAACCATAATAGTTAGATTTGATTTAGCATCAATGGATATTAAAATGTAATGAGAAACAGAATATTTGTTTCAAAGGATCTCTCCACAATTTATTGTTTATAGAGTGGAAAATTGTACTTTACAGTGGAAAAAACCTTACAGACAACATCCTAACCAAGTGGTCAAAGTTAACATTACCAATAATGAAATGGCTGACATGATGAGGTCCCAACACACTGCACACAGAAGGGCACACCATCACTTCTGTGGTATTCTTGCTACAAATTTATAGCTTGAATCTTATTATGAGGAAAATATAGACTAACCTAAATTTGACATTCTATGCAATAAATATCCTAAATTCTTTAAAAATGCAAAGTCATGAAAGAAAGAAATATTGAGAAATTGTTTCAAATTGAAGGAGAATAAAGTGATACGGCAAATAAGTATAACATGATTACAATTTGGACAATGAGCCAGAATGGTGGAGTGTAGACTCAAAGAGTCTTATTGGGACAATTTGAAGTTTGAATGTCAACTCAGTTTAGATAATGATACTATATCATTACTAAATGTTATAGCTTAGACACTACTGAGGTTACATATTCTTAACAAATATACTTTGAAGCATTAATTCTAAAATCAAATGGGATAATGTCAAAAATTTCATAAGGTATATATAGAAAGTTTTAGAAATATTGTTGCAAACAGTGCATGAATCTATTATGTTATTCATGTGACTAATTATTCTTTTTTTTGTTTGTTTTTTCTTAATGCCTTATTTCCTTATAGTTTGGTTGAATCAGCTGACGCAAGTAGGACAGCGCTATAGAGTAAATTTAGGATTGAAATAGCATTACATGACTGAGCCACATATAATTTTGAAATGGGACCCTGACATATATAGGTTAAAAAAGAATGAAAGAGAAAGGTTTCACCTAACAGCACATATAATGATTCTTGATTCAAAATTAATAGTTTGATGAAACATAATTTTCCTTGGCACAATTAAATATTTGGCTGTATGTTCAGTAAGTTTTCAGAAACATCTCAAGCACTTCATGACTAATTAAATATATACTCAGAATTCTATTTTGAGATATTGATATAGTACTCTTATGGGGAAAAGAGAAAAAATTAAAATGTATCAATGATAAAAACTTAAAAATATATAACTGTGAAACCATAGTAGTAATAAATATTAAACTACAGCCATTACTTTGTATATTAATAGATCCCAGAAAACATTCTCCAGAAGAGAAGCAGCAGGGGTATGTCTAAACTCAAGAAATTAAACTAGTTATTCCTCTAAATCATGCAAAATGACTACGTATTTGAGAAAAGTCCCAATGAAATACTATAAAAGCAAATTAATTTTATGAAGTCAAGTTCTTAATTACAGAAATACACAATGTATTATTGATATGAGTTTCAGTAGTCTGTGTTATTAACATAAGTATCCTATGTAGCTTTTACCTTAATAGAGACAGAATGAGAGGTTTCTCTTTTGAGGACTTGAAGTAATTACTTTAAATCTCTAATATTCTTCTTCAACAAATGGGATTAAGAAGATTAATGTATTATTAGCACTGCCTCAGTACCTCCTATACATGCATTCTGGATTTTACATATTCATTTTCACCTTTCCTAGCAGTTGCCATCATTATATTTTATTCAGTTTCTACTACATAGAATAAATTTGTGGTAATATAAACTTGAAAATAGAAACTTTTTAGTATAGATAGTTGGTCTAGATATGTTAGCCTTACTAACAGATCATATTTTTTTAAATTAGATGGGTTAGGGTTTGTATTAAATTATTCATATATCTGGTTTATCCCTTATCATCAGGATGTTTACAGTATCAGTCTAAAATTATGTAAGTTAAAAACAACAACAGTAGCAGAAAAAGAAGCAAGTACTCTTAAATTTGGTCATTTAATGTCAGTAAATTCTGTTTTATTTACATTTTGCAGTGATAATCTGATTAGATAATTTATAATTTTATGCCCTGATCTATTTTCTAAAATATTTATTTATACCTCTCAATGACTCACTGAATTGTTTTTGTATTTATTTTTTCTTCTATGTCATGTAGACTTGAAATTTAAGAAGTATTGAAGATATAACATTATTTTATCTTAAGAAAGCTATCTTAGGAACACAACTTTGTTAGTAAGCATAGTGACTAAAAAATAATATTTATTCTTACAGAAGTAAGAAACTATCAGATCCAATGAACAAATGAAAATATGTCCAGCAGTTCAGCAGATCCAAATAGTAGACTCTGATACAGCCAGCTGAAAATTTAGCAGGAAATCATATTTCAACCAGGGCAATGCTGCAGCTTTGAGGTGTCATAAAAATATCCATGTTTGGATGACTACTGCTTTTTTTTCCTCACTGAGAATATTTGTTCTCCAAACTCATAGACCATCAGGAACTTTGCTATTTGAAATGATATCAGTAAGATTTAATTCCATGCTTAGTTGGAGGATCTAAGTCACTTTGACACAGAGAAGCACTTGAATTTACAACCCAGCTGTAGAGCTTCTCATAGTGTTTCTGGACATGGAGTTGAACATTTACCTTGACTTTGTAGTTTTCAAGGTGAAAAGATCTTAGATTCACTTTACAATCCAAGTCAGATGTTGAATTCTTCACACTCAGTCCTGCTTTGCTGTGAGCCTGCTTCATTTACATTTCATCTAAACTGTATCCTTACCCCCAAACTTCTTATAATGGTATCTTCTTTTTTTTTGTGAGGTAGCCCTTGGTTTCTCTTGATTGCAGTTTCCCTCATTCAATTGGGTCAATAAACTTTATTTCTTTAGGCTACAAGTTTGTTCTTGGTGGACTTAGGCTGATAGGGCTAGGACAGAGGTAAGTTATTAGTAAAAATAAATGGGGAAAGTCCTTTGTTAGTTTCCAATATGATAAACTTTAAGTGAACGACGTAAAAAGAAGAGGGAAGGAGACTAAGATTGAATGACACTAGTAACTTAGAACATGAAATATTTTTAAAAATTAAATGAGAAAATGTATTTTTTCCTAATGAATAGAAAAACAATTAAAATACAGACCAGAAAGTAAGAAGTGATATGAATTAGAGATGAGGACATAAGATAAACTAATGTAAAATGGTAGAATCTGTCAAACTTCTAAAGAACAAGTTGATATGTCTTTATTAATATTTAATATGTTTATGTCAATTAAGAGTAGCATATAGTATATGTATATATGCTTTAAATAACTTATAACTATGTATACATATCAAGCTTTTTGTCTCTTCTACTTTTTACATTATGTGTTTATTTCATTTTAGAATAGGATAGTAAATGAAGCTTCCCAAAGCATATCTTTGTTAGTAGCTTTGAAAGTACTCCTACTTTTGTGTAGGAGGCAACGTATAACAAATGTCACCCCCCAAACTGGCAACTCTGAAAGCAGCAGTAATTGTAGATCTCTCTGTCTCCTCTATATCACCAATTGATGGTATTTGGTAGTTGCTATTCAATAAAACATGCTACATGCCTTGTGTTTTTGGTTTCATAATTCCAGTAAGTGAAGGTGCCCAGGACTGAAGACTTAAAATCTGGATTTGGCCTGGTAGAATCAAAGTTTATATGAGGGACATAGAAGGTGGTGTTCAGAGAGTTTGTGTTGGTAAATGTGTGAGTCTATAAAGTTTATATTGAGGGCTGGAGAAGAGATACTGGTTTCTGTGTTAGTGGGGCTTGGTTGAGAAGAAGGTGCCTGTAATGAGCAGAAAATGAGAAGCAACTGTGAAGTGAGTTGACAGGTTTTCAGAATGAAAATACAGAGAGAGAGAGAGAGGGAACACAGAGCCTAGAACACTTAGATTTATCCCCTTTTGAAGCCATGGATTCTTACCAGGCAATGTGGAAACTCAGACTTAATTTATTTTATATGCTTGCTTGGAGCACTCCAGGAGATTCTTCAAACACTGTGCTAGGCTGAGAGCTGGGCAGGAAAAATTCCAGGAGATATGGATATGTACATCTGGATGCTGAGAATTGCAACATATACTTAAAGATTTAACTTATACTTTCAAATGTACTTTATTTGTACTATTTATGTAATTTGAGTAGTTTTTATAAAAATTTTCAGACTTACATACATTAAAGAAACAAAGAAAAGGGCTTCTCCATCTAAGTTTGGAAAGGAAAAATTAAAGCCGTGACCGCTATTTAGGAGTCAAGGTGTAATATCTGTAGGCTACATTGGAAGGTAACTTTGCCCAATGGTATCAGTGTTTTAATGAGGGCATCTAGTTTTCATATACAGTGAATTGGTGAAATATCAGAAATCAGAGAGTTTTTTGAGTGAAGGAGAGACCTTGTATGTATTTATGTAGTAGGTGAGCTTTGATTGCTGTGTTGAGAATGGCCTTCATAGGAGCAAGGACAGTAAATGAATGAGCAGTTGCTTCCGGCTTGAACCAGAGACACAGCAACACTTGCTGAGAGGATTCTGAGTACGTTTTGGAAATAAAGGCAGCAAGATTTTAGATACATTGGATTGCTCACAAGAGAGGAGGTCATGTATGCTTATGACTTCCAAATGTGTATTTCCACACAGGAAATTTTTTCTGAATTTAGACTCACATTTCCTGCTATATGGTCAATAAAAATTTTTTTAAAATGATTTGAAAAAGGAAAATGATTATGTTATTTATGGACAAAAGTAAAAATACCTAAGCAAAGGTAAAAAATGAATTTTTTTGAAAATACATATCGAACTGATTAGTGGTTCAATTTGTGAAGGAGAGGAGGAAGCAATGAAAAAGATATTCCTGTTGTTTGAATATTTAAAAGTTATTATTGCATTATCAAAATGAAGAATTGAAAACTGCCAGTATCCTCATGCAGACATTATCACTGTGAACATTTTATTCTATTACTAAAGTATCTAGATATTTATATCAAGTGTATAATGAAATCTATATTCAATGGGCTCGAGCCACATCTGTGTTAAGTATGCTAATATGCCTGCCACATCATTTAAAATCTTCATGAACATTATTTGGTTTTCAATAATACATTTTATGGAAGTATTTTAATTGGCTAATCTTGCTGTAAATGGGTAATATTTATTTAATTAAAAGGATGCTATATTTTCATCCTAGAAAAAAATTGTATCTCCATTTATGATTACTTCCTTGCAGCTTCTAGATAAAAGACATGAACATCTTCGAAGAGTTTCAACAGCTAAGATCCCACCATTAGCCCCACTTTAAGAGAAAATTTGCTTACTTGTTGTAGTTGTAATCTTACCCAACCAAAATAAAAATGACAATTCTCTGGGCTGTGCTAAGGAATGAGCTGGAATGTAGAGCAATATAGCAAGATACTGATATAGTTCTCTGAGGAAGTCATAGATTTAGCTTCTCTATTTGGATTACGTATGATCAGAGGTTCCAGGAAGCTCTTAATTTTGAGATTCAAGGAATTGGGAAACTGTGTCTACACTAATGTCTATTTGTTTTAGATGAGAAAATGTCCAACCAAAATTTTCCACAGGATCACATCTTGTGGAAAGAGTGTTAATAGACGTATTGAATGCCTTAGACATATGTGCTGGCATAGTCTGACAGTGTCCCTTTGTATTCTGACTGGATACATGAAGCAGCTTGTATTAATCACAGTTCTCCAAAGAAATATAACCAGTAAGAGATATAGATATGTATAGTATATATATAATATATATATGGTATCTATCATATATACGTATATGTGGTTTATGCAGTTATAGAGGCTAAGTCCCACGACCTGCTATCTGCAAGTTGGAGACCCAGGAAAGATGGCGGTGTAATTCCAGTTTCAGTTCAAACGCTTGAGACCCAGGGGAGCTAATGGTATAAATCCCAGTCCAAGGGCAGGAGAAGACCTATGTCCCAGCTCAAGCAGGAAGGCAGGAAGAAAAAGGGTCTAATTCTTCCTTCCTTCATCTTTTGTTCTATTCAAGCCCTCAAGGATTGAATGATGCCCACTCACACTGGGGAGGGTACTCTACTTTACAGAGTCCACTGACTCAAATGCTAATCTTATCTGGACACAACCTCACAGACAGACCCAGAAATAATGGTTAATCTGGATACCCTGTTGCTCAGTCAAGTTGACACATAAAAGTGTCAGCCATTACATAGCCATAAATTCTTTTTCTGTGCAGTTGAGAGTAAAGCAGATTTGATTAAAGGCAGCTGACCTGAAGTTGCCTTTTGGTGGGATGAGCTGGATTCTGAATGATAGTTGAGTCATTGTCATGGATCAGACTAATGAAGACCAGTGAAAATGGAGAAGTTTTAGAGTAGGGCAGGATTGAAGAGATGAAGTAAACATAGTAGAGAATTTGGGCCAGAGTAGAATATAACAGTATATATCCCATAGATTGCCAGCTCCGAATTCACGAGGCTTAGATTTCCCTCCAGTTCTATGACATACGTAGGCTGCTGGATCTCATTACCGGTTGGGAAGTACTCTGACAAGGTTTTCTTTTTAATTAAGTGGAAAAAAGAAAACCAAAAACAGCTGATTTAATTAACATCAACTGGCACACAAACCCATGCCAAAAAAAAAAAAAAAAGGCTTAACGTTTAAAGTGGTTGAGTTGTTAAAAAATATTTTGTACATATACAAATGTATATATAAAATATATATTTCACACTAGATTATGTGAGCAGTAAATTTTTTATTAGTTAAACATATGTTCACAGATATGTTCTTCTAATTGCTTAGAGACTATTTTTTATACTAAACTCTTAAGTTTATGTAGAATTTACACTGCTATTAGGTATAATCTGTGGATCTAAATGGATGTTTTTGCAATTATCTATGTTACTACTGCTATTGAAAAATCAGTACATTTCTCATTTACTCTAGATTTTTTTGTAATTATTAAATTGTTTATTCTGGCTCCTTTATTTTCCCTATGCTATTTCTCTTATGCAAAAAGTTCGACATTAAAAACTGTATATTTGTCATTTATATACCCCATATTACTCATATTTTCCATATTTTATTGCATTTAGTTTTATAGATGAAATGCACAACTGTTTTTCAAGCTACTTCATAAAACTTAATTAGGATTATGAGTATAATTATAATAAATTAGTTAATTGAATTCAGGAAGATTGAAGTCTTTATAATGTTAGATCTTGTACACAATGGCATATATTTATTTTTACAAAACTACCTTTTCTATTTCTCAATTCCTCCACATACTTTTATTGAAAAACTTCTATATCAAAAGTTTTATGGCAGGCGTCATGCTAGGCTCTGGGCATACAGTGTTGAGTAGACGTAGTTAAGGTTCTAAGGTGATTACAGTCTAGCAAAAATGGAAAACAAGTGCACTGTTTCGCTAATCAGAGTATATTTACAGACTGAGCTGATGTGACGAAAAGGAATAAAGTTTTATAAGCATATATCACAAAGATCATTTCCTAGACTGGTAAGGAGCAGCCTCCATGAGAAATTGATGATTGACCTAAGCCTAAAGAAAGATTAAAAACTGATTAGATGAAGAAGGAGGGACAGGTGTTTCTAAGCAGTATATCATGTGACTCTAAAACCATGTAATTAAAAAACAAAAAAGGTCAATATGAGGCAACTGGTTCATATTCATTTTATAGAAGTTGGCGGGGCATATGTCATGAAAGGTTTTGTGAATTGAAAACCATGGTAAATTGAAGTGACTGTTAGCTAAATGTAAGAGTGATCTGTTCAGATTTGCATTTTGAGAATAGTGCTTAAGCTGTAATGCAAAGAACAGATTAGAAAAAGCCAGGGGTGATGCAGAGAGATGAGTTTATGAATTATTACAATTGTCCAGGCAAGGTTGAATCGTAACTTGAATTAATAATACTTACGTTTTCTTATTATGTTACTTTTTAATATATCAGATATTTTGTTGCATAAACTCATATTCTATACTATGGCACTTTTTCACATCAGTGTTTTCGTATCATTTTAACATTATTTTCAGGTTGAATTTTCCTTATAATTGAGCAGTAGGTTTTTTTTTTTTTTTTGCAATATTAAGCATGCTTTATGTCTCTTAAAATAAACTTTAAAAAATTTAGAACAATATTTGATTTATAGAAAAATTGTGAAGTTAGTACAGAGAATTCTTATATACTTCACACTCAGTTTCCTCTTAGTATATTCATCACAATGAATGCACCCATATCAATACACAAGATTAATTACATTTTACTTTTATACCAATTTATGCCAGTCACCAACATATAAATAAGCCCTCAGTACCTGCATACTAAGCACTATATATCTCTGTATATCCCTTTTTCCTACCTAAAAACCAGTACCTCTTGAACTTGTGGCACCCTTATCCTACGCCCTCTGGAACTCACACTCCACCAGAGCAAGAGCCTCCTACATCCCCAGCTGGTTGTGTAAGGGTTTCTTGTTCTGCCGTGTGCTGGCTGAAGCTAGCCTAGCCTCAGAGGATGCTACCTTCTTGTACAACTCCCATAAATCTCATACTCAGCCTTGAGTATTACTATTGAGGCTTCTCCTAATTCCTATTTGTTATTTCCAGACCAGCCTCCCTGGCTGCAAAAACATTGTTTTCATATCTAATATTGGTAAACATTTATTTTTCTCTTTTTGTTACTCTTTTTTTCTTCTTGATATGTTTGAGCTTTATATGCTATTCTGATATCTCGATATGGATGCTAAAATAATTTTCAGCTGTTTCTAATATTTATTGCATTTTCTTAAATAACTATGAGTTATTTAAATGTGAATTTTTTTAAAAATTGAGGGGTTGGTTATTCTTTATTATTTATTTTTAGCTTAACTGCTGCTGTGAGAGAACTTCTTATGCATTTTTTCAATTTTTGGAATTTTTAGTTTTTATTATACATTGAATGAGTTCCATGTGCACTTAAAAAGAGTTTCGTTTCACAGTTGTAGAGTACTGTGCTGTTTGGACTTTATATAGCTTGCTATAATTTTCTTATCTATAAAACAATGACAGAGGTGTGATAAAGTCCCACAATGATTGTGGATCCCCCTAATTCTCTGTATCTACTTTTGTTTCTGGTAATATTTACTGTTAGTATTTTCTGTTTACTGTTAATGTGCCATTGTGTAATTAGATATGAACAAATTTAGAATACTGTTTTAGTGAACTAATTCTTTTACCTTGATGCTAAATTCACCATTTTCTGTAGCAATTCTTCTTAACTAACCAGTTTTGTCTGATTTAGTATAACTTTGCCTTAAATTACTGACTCGATGAATATCTAATATTTCAAACTTAACGTGTAAAATAAAATCTCACTCTTCCTCTAGAGACCCATTCATTCTGTAGTTTTTTCCATCTTAATTAATAGCAACTCCATTTTTTCCATTCCTGAAATCGAAATGTAGAGTATCATTTCTCTTTCTTTCAATCTCTTTTTTCAGCAAATTCCAATAGTTTTACATTCAGAATATGTGTAGAATATGATGGTACCTTGCCACCTCCACAATTACTACCCTGCTTGAATCACTGTACATACTCTGTCGTCTAGATTATATCAGTGGTATTCTAACTCATCTCCCAGCTACAGCCTTTGTGCCCTAGAGTCTATTCTCAAAAAGGTAGCCAAAGTCATTGTGTTAAAGGTAAGACTAATAACGTCACTTCCCAACTCTCCTAGAGTAAATGTCAAAATTCTTATTTTCTAACTTTATTTTTCCTCAAAGTTCTTAGTAGCATATAAGACACCGTAATATTGTGTATGCATATGTGTGTGTGTGTGTCTGTGTTTATTGACTTCCTCACTGTCTCTCTAAAATGCAAACTCTATGAAACATGAACAGAGAGTTTACTGTATTTCATTAAATGCTCTTTTATCAGTACAAAGAATGAGGCTTGGCACATATTAGGCATTCAAAAATATTTATTGAATGAATAAATGATGACCTCTACTTTTCTATTCAAGGACAAATATAGTTCCTTCCTCTGGTAGGACTTGGCAACTTTAGAACATAAATTAATCTATAATTATTCTCTACTTTAAGTTGCCCACAATAGTTGTTTTCTTAATAATGGGCAATTTAAATCTTGGGAAAAAATGCACTTAATTATTTGTTTAGGGACTAACATTGGTAATATAATGTTCCCTATGTATTGATAACTCACTTCTTTATCTCTTAAAAGATAATGAAAGCTGTAAGCATAAGTGCATTAAATGTAAAGAGAAAGCTGTGGTAATAAAGCTCTATTCTGGCAAAACAAATAAGCAAACAGATAAATATACTGGTAAGAGCAGTTATTTGAAGTTTTATATTAGTGATGCACAGGTTTAAAATGTAAATGATCAATTCTTGAAATTATTTTTCAAAACAAATTCAGTGTCTAAGTGAACTAGTTGAAGTTTTAAAATCTGGAACAACAAAATGAACTGCCATTTGCTAAACTATAGATAATCAGGAAACATCTTTAATGGTGAGATTAAAAATAAGATCGGGGAAGCAATTAAAATACAACATAAGTGGAAATTTTGAGTCTGAAAATATGCTCTGATAAAATTATTATAAAGAACCACTTAAATCAGAAGACCAACAGTCAAAGAAAGGTTATCTGCATTATTTTATCCTTGTTTCTTTTAATGGAAATAGCTATTTCCCTAAAATAACTTGTTTTAGTTTTGATCTTCTTGAAGGTTACTCAGCCAGCAAAATTTCATAAGGCAATAACTTAATATTATTATTCATAAATCTATCCTTTTGCCAAATATTTATTGATTTCACAGTATGTCTCATGTTGGAGATACTAATGTATTTAAGGTGAGCTATATTATATTTATATGGATTCATTCATGAATCCTTTGAACTAACCAATGCTATTAAAATGAAAATTACTGAGAAATAAAGTGTTTAGTACCAATTCAAAAGTATGTAAATAATGTTAATTCAATGAGAGATTCATAAACAAAGACTTCTTGGAGATTATAGATAAGAAAGATTTTTAAAAGTTGGTAAAATTTGAACTAAATATTTAAGAATGTATAATATCTTACCATAAAATTTTACCATATTCTCCTCATTTAGAAAAAAAAATTAAAGTATGGAAGGGGTTAACATATCTGTGGAACCGCAAAAAGTTCCATGTGTTTGTTTCCCTAAATAAATGATCCCAGACATAGAAGATGAGGGAAATCAGGAGATAATTATACTGTGGATTTTTATTTCACATGCAAACCGTATTAGTTGCTACAGAAATGAAAAAGTGACCAAAAGACATGATTATATTAAGAGGTAATATGTTTCTGTTTTTAGCAAACATAATTTTTCATATCATTTAATATCTTTGCAAGGCATCAACAATGCTTAGAGAATAGATGTTCCTAGTGCTGTTTTTAATGAAAGGGTGGTCTTCAAAAGGTGCAAGTGGCCTCAAGGTTGCCTGAGCCTAACGTGTGCATTCTAGAGAAGGTATCCATCTCCTTCATGCTCACCTGTGTTCTACATGAGCTCACAATGAGTGGAAAAAGGTGATTTCTTAAGCAATTCTACAGAAGGAAGACTGGCAATGAACATTGTGAAAAGGATAAAAAATGTCTACTCCCAAGAAATATAGAAACTATACTATAAGATATACCCCAGAATCAGTTCAACATTTACATTTGAGAAATGTAGAAGTGGAAATTAAATATATGTGTGATCAAATAAAGCCATCTGAAATTAGCTTGTAAAATGTGTCTTAGATTTTGCTCTCTGTAAGAGAACCATATTATTTAGGATAAACTGTCATAAAACAAAACTCAAAATATCTCAAACAGATAACACAAGAGAAGTTGTTTCCATCACATTCTTAACAGTTTGATAGTGATACTCACAGGGTAGACTTTCCTGTATAGATTTAAGGACCTAGGTTCTTCCATCTATAGTGCATCGTTCCCTACAGCCTGAATCCTAAGTTGGATGCCCTGAAACATGTGGTAGGGAAAGGTCATGAGGGAACTTGCAGGAGGATTTTATTGCATGGAATAGTCCTAGAAGTGACCATATTGTTTCCATTCACTTTATACTGGTTATAACTCAGTCACATGACCACACCTAGCAAAAAGGAAGGTTGGAAAATAGGTTATTCCTATGCCTGGTAAGAAGAAGGAATTGTTTTTATGTGCCCCAAAATTTCTCTGTCATCTATATCCTCAATCTGTGTCTTCATGGTCACAAAGATTTCACGTCTCCTTTCAACCATGAAATATATCTACCCTTTTCTAAGGGAGACAGCCCCAAATCCCTTGCATTTACTCCACCTAACTTAAAGTCCAGGATCTGGGTGTGATTTTCAGACTTTTCCATGATGTATGGATGTGATATCCTTTGGTCTTTTGACCTGTGGTCTAAAGAAAGAAAACCTGTTATCTGTCCAACCCAAGTCCTATTATTTGTCATTTCTATGCATAGTCCATGTACAATAGAGAAATTGAGACAGAAATCCAAAAAGAAAAAAACTAAACAGAAAACATCAATTTGGAAAATGAGAATGAGAGCACAAAAGCTACTGGTCCATATCAACTTGGGGTGGTAGATAGAAAATCATTGATTAGTCCCTGATTTTGCTCCCTGGGAAGAATTCCTTTGCTAATTGTTCTCATGCCCTTTGGGAGGTTTCTTCCTATCTGTTCATCTTTATGGCTTTATCTGTGTTGGGTGTTGTAGAATAGTTCCACCTGTGGCTGGTGTATGTTTGTGGACCTATAAGTTGTTTTAAAACAAAAATGATTTATGTTTGTTTTTCTTCCATTTTGTTATGGCTTGTGTTTTCTCTGGCAATGCAGTTCATTCAGAATTTACCAGGCACCTTGTGATCTATTCACTCCTTGTCAGTTACATGTAGCAGTCAACCTACTGAAGTTCTCCACTAGACATAACTGATAATCTGAGTTATATCATTGATTATTTATGCCATGCTTTATATCTCTCAACTTAATAGTTGGAATGATGAAACCACCTGAAACTATAGCTGGGGTGGGAAGATAACACAATTAAATTTATTTTTGTACCATGGCTGATTTTGTTTTGTGGGCCAATACACCTGTGAGGATTCTGACTTTTTCCTTGCCACATACAATATTTATGGTTATTCGGATTCACTGGAAACAGGTTCCTCAGTAGAAAGTCTCTAAACTCGTGCCAGTGGGCCAAATCCAGTCATGACTATTCTTCCACAAATAGCCTATGGACATTTTCTCATTATTATAGTAAAGTTGGATAGTTGTGATGGAGAACATATGGCATACAATTCCAAAAATATTTGTTATCTTACCTTTTACAAATAATTAGTTAACCCCTAACAGATTCACTAAGCTCATTGTATTTCTTCCAATTTATCACAGGTAATATTTTACTGAATGTTTTTGCAATACATAAACACGATTGCCATCTCTCACCCTGCTATGTTTCTTTGCTTTCTGTTTCCCAATTGCAAAACCCAGGTCATATATCATAATAACAAAATAATTATATTTATGCTATCAAGGTTGGAAAAAAATTATGATGGAAGAATTTCCAAGTGTTCTTTCCTGATGTATTGACCTGTTTTTTGGACTCTTGCTTAAGTTATATTCCCAGTGTGACTTCTTTTTTTCTTTGCTTCTAATAAGTGAGATTGTTTTTCAGTCTTATTTTTGTTGAGTTTAACTTTATTCCATATTTCATGTTCCCTTATCCTATTTTTTGTCTGTATTTTTATATTGAGAATTTTAGTGAAATGTTTTATGATCTTTTGACTGAATGTTCGTATTTAAGAGTAAGGCACCTAAAATCTGATAGGCATTTATGTACACAGTTAGGACTTGCCAACTGATTGGCTGACATAGATTAAGTTGAGTGAGTAGAGAGCAAGTCATTCTTTTGGCAGAGCCACACAAGTCAGTATCATTAGGTCTTTAATTGACATTTCCCCCATTTTTAGTAAAGTATCTCTCTAGTCTTGTGCCTTTCTTTGAATTTCTATTTTATGCTCTGTTTGTTCTACACTTACATGATAGTTGACAGAATTTGCTTTGTTGTGGGTTAATTACTTTAGAATTTCCTTAAATGTTCTATAAATGAATCCAAGTTGGCCTTAAAATATTTCATTGTACTTCTTAGCTAATATTAGATTATGCTATTATATTACATTGCCAACCATCTGGCTTCATCTAGTTTATCTGCAATCTTTTTGAGTTTTTTTGCTTTCGAAACATATATTCAAATATTAGAATTTGGAAAAGGTACTATGAGAGAAGTAAGGTAGTCAGAACATTACAAATTGGACAACAATTAAATTGCAACTTTCTATCAAATAACTATCTTTCACAATCTTTATTCAGTTGGTTCAGTGGCAGGCCTACATAATTACTTGCATAGACCTATCACTTTCTTAAACGTTCAGGCAGGAAATTTCTTAGATTATCTGGTAAGTATACACTAACTCTGTGGTGCTGGTGAGATTTTATAAACTAAAACGCAACTAAATCTCATTCTGTTTTACTTGTATTTACTTTGGATAACATGGGCCACTCAGCTCTAATTTCAATAAGGTAGACACACTTGTCAATAGAATGCAAATACATATGCGGTAAAATTTTCAAAGCTTGCAATCACATCTGTGAAACGTTTTCAGGAATCCACCAGGCTAAAACACACTAGTTAAAACACTTTTTTTATATTTCATGCCAAATAATCATAGTTCACACTTTATAAACCTCATGTTAAAATTTTAAAAATCTTTAGGATTAAGGTGATATTTTTCTTACCGTAAAATATTTGAAACTGGTGAGCTAGAATGTAGTTATGGAATTTAATTGTCATTAAACCAAATATTAGATACATTACCCCTTGAAAAACTGAAAGTCTTGAACAATACCTGATATAGGAACAATCAGGAACATTTTCAGTTTTCTGCTGTCACTGACAACATGCTAAAGTAGTTTACCATATCGTTTTTAAATAACGGAAAGAAATAGTGCTTCCAGCATCGTAAAGACTTATCCTTCCTTAAGAGAGTGCTTTGTTTTATACTTTGTTACTTTCAATATCCATGGATTAAAGACTGAATATCAACAAAACAATTCAACCTACTTTATTAGGTTCCAAGGCAGGAAACAGTTTCAAAGTCCACATCTTGGCCATATCTCAAATTCGAGGTTTTTGTATTTTCTCATTCATATTAAAAGTCTCCATCTTCAGCAGTATTACCACATCACCTAAACCCTTTGGATTCAATTATATTTTCTCTGTTAAATTTGGGATGAGAATAAATCAGTAAGTCTACTTTAAATTTAAAATACTTTCTGACACTATAAAAAATTCTTAAGTTTGTAATCTGTGGGGTAGGAGAGATTTGTGTAAATGAGATACAAAAATGAATAAAAACATTTATTGCTTTGAAGGATTATAATATGTGATTTACTGAACTCAGCAAACAATCTATTTACTGTTCATAGTGGAAGAAAATAATAGCTAAGAGAGAAAATGAGAAAGAAAAACCATTCTTTCAGAAGGTAGTGAAAAACAAAAGATTGCTTCAGAGAGCATTGGTGTTCAGTTTTAAGCCTTGAGAATGAGAAGAAATGTTTTTCCTAAGATGCTGTGTATTTTTTGTCTCAGACGTTTTTTCTTTACCTTTTTTTCTAGTCCTAAAAGTGAAATGGATGATCAATAATTGCTCTACAATTCAAAATAACAGAATTCTGTGCTCTTTATGTTGACTTAAAGTGTACAACATGAGAGTTGTGAGTTAAGTTCTATTTAACTTAAATGAGGCAAAATGAGGACTATAGCCCAGGAGACAGCATTTCATATAGCTCTGAGAAACTGCTCCAAAGAGGTAGGGGGGAAGGTTAGTATACCTGTGATTTTGGTGAAGGGAGAGTAACATGCAATCAAGCACATATTTTTGCAGAAGGTTTCTGCTAGTCATGAGGGGCAGTCGTCACCATGAAAGATTTTAGTGCTTTTCTAGATATGAGGAGATACAAGAATTGCGCTCATAAAATCGGCTCCTGAAAATATCTAACTATCTGAAGACCTGTTCTGCCAGTGTTTCCCAGAGCACAAGAGTGCCTCATTTCTGCTCTTCACCTTGAGCTCCTTTCAGGGAGCTGTTGAAAGTCAACTGCTGCAGCAGCACATGATTTAATCCTTGTAGAGGTAGATGGCAAGTGCCAATGGCAAGTACCAATTTCTGGTTGACATTTACATTATTCAGATAATCAGTTTCATGAATTTTTTTATGAGAAGGCACTCAAATTCACAGAAGGTTGATATGTGATTGTATTAATATTGAGTTGTTAGTAATAATGAGAGTTAATGTGAGGGGTGTAATTAAGAAGGAGAGAGGATTCTCAACTTGTGAGGAATCATCTCAGTCACCTATGTCATTGTTTTTGCAATATAAATACTCGGAAGTGTAAGAGGAAATGTATAGAAATGTATTATTTGTGGCAAAGATAGTGGAGATTTATCAGGAAAGTCTTCAAAGTTTATCACCGGCTAATGATCAAAAAGAGAAAAAGAAAATTCTTTAGAGAGTTTTGCCGTGTATTAGTACTCTGATTCTCTTGTTAAACT
Source organism: Balaenoptera musculus (assembly GCF_009873245.2). Taxonomy (NCBI): domain Eukaryota; kingdom Metazoa; phylum Chordata; class Mammalia; order Artiodactyla; family Balaenopteridae; genus Balaenoptera; species Balaenoptera musculus. Next base: position 54,711,248 of record NC_045802.1, read on the forward strand.
TCTTTTTTGAGAATTATAATAAAATTATTTATTTTAGTTACTCTAAATAACTTTGACAACATGTGTGTTTACTTTTCAAGGTACATTAATTTTGAGAGCTATAGCTAAACATATTTGAGTATTTTAATCATTTTATCTTTGTACCATAGTATTAGAAAAATGGTATGGCCATATTCTATAATCAGGTGTAAAGTGTGCCCCTTAAAATCTCAGTGGCTGTTTTTAAGGAGCAGAATTATATACGTCAAGCATGATTACTTTAGAGCCATCTAAGCCTAAAGTGCTACAGTCAAGTAGTTAATAATTGTTAGTTTCATGTTGTTAGAAATACTAACCAGAAATGTTCCCTACCACTTCTACAGATTGTTAAAATATATTATTGAAAATAAAACAAACACATTCTGTTATTAAAAGCCTTATAACATTAAATCTGCCCAGTAATGTGCTAAAGTTATTCTAACTTTAAACATACATTGTCAACCCTTAAAAAATAATTGCCTCTGCAAGCTTTTTAAAGAGTCTTGATGTTACTATCCAGTAAGAATAAGGGTCAGAATTCCAATAAAAGTAAGGATCAAAATTAAGACATATTACTCACCTTTGGACAGGATGAATCTGCAATATAATGATATACCTATGTGGAGCTGTTATATAAGCAGTTGAAGACAAATTCACATAATTTGAGTTAAAAACTAGGCAATTCATGTGGATTTAGAAGTTGAGAGTTTGAAATATGATCTTTTTATTATTATTATTATTTCATAGTTGATAGAAAGAAAATGACTATCCATGGAGGCTCCTTGGATAAGGGTGAATTCAATCAGCAAGAAAAAAAGTATGTCAGCTAGGTAAGAGCCATAAAACCTAATGAAGTCAATAGGGAATTCCCAGAAAATTTAAGAATGTTGTTTTAGGAAAGGTTATATTTAGTATATAATTCACTTTTCAGTATATTTTTATGAGAGTAAACTAAACATCTGTTAAAGAAATAATACCATGAAATAGAACTGTGACTTACAAAAGCAACACCATATATTCTGCTGGCATCTATTTTATTGTTACATCATAGCAACTCTAGATTTAACTTCTCTTTTACTCAGGAATGATATTAAGCTTTACCAAATGCTATTTTTGGCAAATATTGGTTTGTGTTAAAAAATTTTGTCACTCAAAAATCATTGTATCTATATAACTAAGTATTTCTATGATATATATGTATAGTATTTATATGTGTATGTGAGAGAGAGACTGAGTCAAACAGGCATTATCTTCACTTTGTCAACATGTTTTTAAAATACTTTTATCTAATTAAATAGGTTTATATGTATATTTCATAATTCTTATCTTTATGAGACATCTTTATTATTTATATACAGTAAGTCCCCTACACACGAACCTTCAAGTTGTGAACTTTCAAAGATGTGACCGTGAGTTCTCATGTCCTATCACGTTAGTTCACGTGTCTGGCGTACATTGTCACATGCATGCATCCTCTACAAGTGGTTGTGCTTTTGTGTACTTTACTGTACAGTACAGTATAGAGTACAGTAGTACAGTATATTTCAAGCCCAGGATGCCCAGAAGCAAGCGTAAGAGAGGCCGTGATGTAGCTGGTACTGCTAAGAAGCACCAAGTGATAACGATGTAAACAAAAGTGAAAATAATTGAGAGAGTGGAGTGAGGTGAAAGGATGGAATTGGAAGCCCAGAGAAAGGACGAAGAGAGACAAGAGGAAGAAGTAACTGAAGAACCAAAGAGATTCATGACTCAGGAAATGGCAAGGGGATTTTCTTTATTTGAGGAGGCACTGTTAGTTTTTGAGGCACAGGACCCGAACATAGAATGGTACAAGAAGGTTGCAGCACCCTTTCAGAATGCAATCCAGTGCTACAGTGTCATCTATGACAAGAAAAAAGAGCTACTACTCAGACATCACTGGATCATTTTTTCAAGAGAGTCGATAGAATTGAATCCAGCAAGGAACCAGAACCTATGCCATCAGTGTTAGGCATGAGTGAAATTGCAGCTTGCCCTCATCTCCTATTGCTGACGATCCTTCAGCTCTACCAGCTCCCACCTCCTCTCCCTCCTCCAGTCAGTAACTCTTCTTGCCTGTTCCCTCAATGCCAGCCCCTGTATGCCTGCTGTTATACTGTACTAGTGTACTTTTCAAGGTACTGTACTGTAAGATTAAAAATGTTTTCTTTTTTTGTGTGTTTGTTTTTTTATGTATTATTTGTGTGAAAAGTATTATAAACCTTTTACAGTACAGTACTATATAGCCGACTGTGTTAGTTGGGTACCTAGGCTAACTTTGTTTTGGACTTATGAACGCATTCTTGGAACAGAACTTGTTTGTATGTAGGGGACTTACTGTACTGGTTTGTAAGAAAAAAGATTTTAAAGTTCTCCTTTTCTCCATGCTTTAGAATAGTTTCAACCATATCCAAACGATCAGTTCTTAAATATGCCTAAGATTTAACCTTTGCAGTCATTTGAACTTGGCACTTTTCATGGTGGCAGGCAGTGAAAATGAATGGAACCATTGTTAATTCAGTTTCTCAATTTTTCCTCTATTAACTCCTCTGCTCAGTTTTTTCTAGTTGATTTTCAATTAAAAGTAGGATTTTATACTAAAATCACCTAGAATTCAAATTAACTCCTGTGGGGTAACCACCATCTCAGCATCTTTATAGATCTACTTTCTCTGCTCCCATTGCAACGGGTAAAGCTGCTCAGCTCTTAACTGAGGTGCATATATATATATATATATATATATATATCAATCAGCTACAATTTATAGTAAACATGCCCATGTTGTCTTTTTCAGAATATCTAGTACTGAGAAACTGAGTAAGAAAATTCTAATTTGTGTTACCATTTGGCTAAGTGTGTAATTTATGTTGAAACAGGAAAAATATAATTGCTGTTGAGTTTAAATCAGTATTTATTGAACTCCTAACAACTCAATATATACAAATACTTCAGAAAGTTTATATAGATAATCTTTTTAATAATTCTTTTTTTATAAATTTATTTATTTATTTTTGGCTGTGTTGGGTCTTCGTTTCTGTGCGAGGGCTTTCTCTAGTTGCGGCGAGCGGGGGCCACTCTTCATCGCGGTGCATGGCCCTCTCACTATCGCGGCCTCTCGTTGCAGAGCACAGGCTCCAGACGTGCAGGCTCAGTAGCTGTGGCTCACGGGCCCAGTTGCTCCGCGGCATGTGGGATCTTCCCAGACCAGGGCTCGAACCGGTGTCCCCTGCATTGGCAGGCAGATTCTCAACCACTGCACCACCAGGGAAGCCCTATATAGATAATCTTTAATCTTTATTCCTTTGGTTAAACCTTGGGTGTCTCAGAATCATATTAAGGGATGTGCCACTGGGTTGGGGATTTTGTGGTGTTTTACAGTGTATTTCATTACACAGAAATTTTCTTGAAATTGGCTAGTGACCAAGTGTCAGTCTAACCCAATCCGTGACCAGCCTATCCCAGCACATAATTTTATAAGACAGTTATTACTATTTCTCTTTTTTGCAGCCATAAGCTTGAGGACCCTTGACATTAAGTAATGTACTCAAAATCTTTCACTCGACAAATATTTATTAGGCACACAATGGATGCCTGGTTTCAAAGTTATATATGCTGAAGTCTTAAGTAAATACACTGATTTTCAGATCAGAGATAATTCATTGAAATTGTTTATCTAAAGTACACTACCTCTCACCCAGTCTCCTTATTCATGCTAGGAATTGTGGAGATAAAATAGAATGAATCTTTGGCCCACAAGAAACTCATACTGGATAAAAAGAAATACAATATAAAAATTCAAAGATATTTTAAAGATTTTTAAATACCCTTTTTAAAGCAATGAGAAATCTCCCACCTTTTGAAAAAGATTACTAAATATGTGACATATATCCTCCCATATATTTTGCTACCAAAAATTGTGATGCATACACCTTATCAAAAATATCACTCAATATATTTGCTGCCACCTCTTTTCTCTTAAATATATATATGACATTTTTATATGTAACAAACATTTGAAAGACAGTTTTGTTCCACATACAGCCAGAATTGTTTAATCTATATTCTAATAACTATAATTCATTTAGTTTTCCTAATATTCTATTATCATTAAATGTCCTGGACACATTTCCTAATATTTATTGCAGAATTGTCTTATTTTTTCCTTATTTAGGCAATAATATACTTGAAACATGGTATTATAAAACAACACAACTCTTTTTGAGCTGCTGGTAATATTCTCTGTCTGGGCCTTGTTGGTAGATACGTGAATGTGCTTTTTGATAAATCATGACGCTACATAAATACTTGTATCATTTATTTCTTCATATATCAATTAATTCTATTAAAGAGTTTGTTTAAAACACGTTTTGACATTTTGTGCTTATTTAAACATTGTTGACAGCTGTGAATTGCAATACCTTATGATGACTTGTTCTTCCATTTTGATTTTCTCTTTCTGTCTATATGGTTGTTCTGTTTTCAGTGTATTACTTCTACTCCATTTGCAAACTATCTTCTCATGATATGAATCTCCTTAAATGCATAAATGCATTTTTATATATTTCACTATTATAATGATAAGACTGTTAAACTACAACTTCTATGTGCCTCTAAAACACATTTATTTATGTGTGTTTCCTGTTCAAGGGTCTGAAGGTGGGTACACATTCTACTGGGGTTCAGTTGATCTTGGCCCAGTTTGGCTGATCTTAATTCCAAGCTGTGATTCACATTTATCTATTTCTCTGGTATTCATATGCTAGGACACGCTGCTCTCCAGGCACTTTCTTTTCATTCAGGACCATAAGAGGACAAGAGGTTAAGCCAAATTTCACTATCACATTGAAAGACTGTATTTGTTTCACATATGCTAACATTCCACTTATCAAAGCAAGGCACATGGACAGCTTCAACATCAGTGGGGAAGAAAAATGTACCCCACCTAGGGCCAAGATTAGGGTGAAGCTACTGAGGAAAAGCTGTGCAACTGAAAGGTGCAAGCTGGACCTTATTTAGAATTTTGATATTTTAAAATCATGAACCATTTTGCATTATATTTGTTTGGTTTTCAAAATTGTATTAAAATATCATTTACTTTATTATTGACTTTCGGTTCCCTGTTACCTTTTGCAACTGATGAGAATGAAGAGTGACTCACTCACTATACCCTCCACATTGCCCTGCTTCCACTTACTCTAACGAGCGATACTTTACAGGCACTTGACAAAGGGTTTGGATTACATATAATAATATAGTAAAACATATGTACAATAATAATATAGGATATTTACAATAGCCAAATGTATAGTTAAGGTAGTATAAAATAATCAGAAGGGTTTATCATGAGACCAGAATAACGGTTGATTTATGAGCTATGAGTGCCTACAGTGGTTTCTAAATTTCTGGCACTAAAGTTCTTAATCGCAAAAGTGGTTACATAGATATATGTTTTTAACTATCGTAAACATTTAAAATCACACACAGAGGCACACACACATACACACACACACGCAATCAGTGCTTACAAAAAGTAAATGAAGTGAATGTGGCTCATTGTGATGCCCATAGTTGCATGGATTCATCAAAAAACTGCCAGGATTTTCTCAACATAATTTGTGTTACTGAGAGCAATTCCAGATCATTGTTGATAACAGAAATGCTTTTACTTCAGACGCCTTATAACTGTGCTCTCCTTGAACAAAAACTTAGCTATATGTATCTTGAGTAATATTCTCACTACATGTATGTCAAATAGAAAAGAAATCAGCAGCCCTACTACTTAACTTTTGTGAAAACCTAAAAGGAAATGTGAAAGAGAAAATGCTCCATTTCTTTACAGTATTTAAACTGGGTTTTTCTTTCAGCAGGAATGATTTAGGTCTTATTGAGGCTCTAAGAACTGAACGGTTTAGGATTGCACTACCACATATATTAAATATATAATATATCTAAGAAAATCCTACAAATTTTTGATTTTGCACAAAAGATAATTTCACTCACATCTGTGAGATATATATACACACACACACATATATATACATACATATATATATATAATATAAAACATTTCCGAAATATACTTGTGTTCTGATTTTTAAAAATTTTCTTCTTCAGGTGCCTTGAACATGTGATTAATATGCCTATTCTGTAGTAAAAAACTGCCTGGAATACTTGGTGTCATGAATATGAATTTAGGAGAGCCAAGCTAGTTTAGGGGACAGGTAGGGAGGGTTGTGGAGTTGTTCTGGTTGCTTCTATCTTATGAATGAATAAAGAATTCTGCTACTCTGGGAAAAATCACATTTATCATTTCTGGTTATGCCTTCTTTTGTCCCAAGGTTTCTCTGCATCACTGCCTTGTATGTTTTCTTGTTGAGGTTCCCTGTCAGAAGAAGACATGTCAAAGAGGAATTCCATTAACACTCTTACCAAGACCCTGCTCAGTGTAGTGCCATCTCACAGGACTTCTTGGTGTGACTCCCCTTGAATGCTGTACAACTTTGCTAGCTAACAACTCTATTTACAGTGTGATTGATTGCTTATGGCATCCTCTTGTATGTGGAAAGAGTCATAGGAATGAGAATCTCTTAAAATCTCTTGAAGTTTCTCAAAAATATTAATTTGTCAAAACTATTTACTAGGACTCAATTTCTATTTTTTGGAATATCTTTTATGTGTCAAATCACTGTTTGGAGCCCAAGATTTATAAAGGAATGTGTGGCTTAGGAATTAATTTTTCAATATTTTCAGAGAAAATCCAATTTTATGTTCTCCACAACTTTATATCACATTCTTCAAATACTTGCTCAGATATCATCTTCCTAAAAATGCTGATCATGACCCCCCTTTATAAACATAATAAGCTTATTCCTCCCAATCTCCCTTACCTTATTGTAATTTTCCATTTTTTTTCCTGTTAGGACTTATTATTTCCTAGTATTCATATGATTTTCTTAGTTATTAGATTTTTTAAAAAAATTATCTATTGACCTCTTCTAAAATGTAAGATGGTAAATATCTTTTATTGGTTTTGCACCCTGATATATATCAATACCATCCTCCTTGGACAGAGTCTGGCCTATAGTAAGTGATCAAGAAGTATTTTTTGAATGAGTTAAAATCATCTAATCTCTTCCTGGGTTATTATCATTTTTCATTTGTATAGTAGCTAACTCTATTCATTTTTGGACAATATAATAAACATTGAAACAACATTAAAAATTGACCTCATTAAACCAGAAATATGTCATCAAATAGACATATGCCCTAAACTTGTTATTTCTTAACTCTGTGCCTTCTCCCCAAATTGAACAGCTCTATAAACGGAACTTTCTTAAAAATAAATCCATTGTTATGAATTTCAATACATTAAAACTTGTGTTCTGTAAAAAGAATAAACCATCATATGTTTGATTATAATTTGCTTTATGACTAGCATAGAATTGCTGCTCTGGGATTTTTTTTTCTTGTGTCTAGCCATTTCTTGATCAGTAGGCTTCCCCTTAGAGGGATCATTAGAACACAAGTTGACATTCATTAGTATTTAGAAGATGAACAATGTGATGCATTTTCTTTTTGTTCAACAAGCTGGTATTATTTACTTCAATATGCAAGCCATATCACAGCAACAAATAAATACATGACTTTAGTTTCCTAAGTTTTAGATATAACAATGTAAAAATGGCTCCATTGGGCTTAACTCTATATTAAAATGTTTTGATAGTTTAGCTAGAGCATCAAACTGTGAAGAAATGAAGTATATCCAATTATGAGTTTTGAGATTAGACTGCCTTTCATGTGAAAGAAAGTGACATTATTTGACATGACAATAGGTATATTAGGAATGAATGTGTCATTTGTGCTTGTACTGTTGTAATAATTTATATCTAATTTTAGTAATTTCTTAATCATTTAAAAATATTACTTAGCCTCTTCTGCAGGAAAATAATAAAAATACATTATGTATCAAAACTATATTCCTGAGAAAGTCGACAGATAATTCCATTCAACGTGTTAAATGCGGTGATACTGCAAAAATTTTTTTGAAGGGTGAGTAGTTATCCAAACAAATTTACAAGATTTCTTAATGTTCAACACACATTAGCCTACAAGCAGCACAGAGAAACATTAAACAAAATATCAAAGTTATTTTAATCTTAGTTATTTCTTAAGTAATATTAGTTTTGAATATTGCAAATGTTTTGACTTACACAGTTAATATTTTCATTAGTTAAAAAATTAAGGTGTGCATTTTCTTAAATAGTTTTTTTTTTTTTGGTATATAGTCCCATGAGTTTGTTCACATAAATATATTACTGTAAATACAATAAAAACAGAATACAGAATAATTCCAATGCTCCAAAGAATTCTGTCAGGCTGTTCCTTTATATTCAGACCCTTCTTCCACTCTTACTCCATGGCAACTAGTCTATTCTTAGTTCTTCTGTTGTTTGATTTTCCAGGATGTCACAGATGTGGAATCAGCCAGTCATCAATCTTTTGAAACTGGGTTCATCCACTTAGCATAATCCATTGCAGTCATCATATTGTTGCATAAGACATTAGTTCATTTCTCTTTATTGCCGAGTAGTATTTCATTGTGTGAATGTTTCACAGTTTGTCCGTTTACCCACTGAAAGACTATTAGGTTGTTTTTAAGGAAATTATGAGTAGTGCCACTATGCACATTTCTATTCAAGTTTCTGTTTGAATATCAGTTTTTACTAGTCTAGGATAATCACCTAGAAGCAAGATTGTTGGGACATAATGTTAATGTCTGCTTAGTTTTTTTATTTGTTTTTTTGTTTGTTTGTTTGTCTTTTATTAAAGAAACTGTCAAACTCTTTTCCAGTGTGGTGTACAATTAGCAACCCCAGCAGCAATGTCTGAGTGATCCCATTGCTCCCTGGGCTAGCCAACACTTGGTTTTCCCGGTAATTTTTGTTTTAGCTATTCTAATAGATGTTTACTGTCTCTCATCATGCTTTGATTTTCGTTTCCATAATGACAAATAATGTTTAACATCTTTTCACGTGCATATTTGTAATTTGTGTATCTTCTTTGGTGGAGTATCTTTTTACATCATTTGCAAATTTTTATAGGGTTGTTTGTTTACTTAACTGCTGAGTTTTGATAATTCTTTATACATTCTAAAAACAAGTCATTTGTCTGCTGTGTGATTTGCAAGTATTTTCTTTATATCGCTGTGTTGTCTTTATAATCTCTTAACTTTGTCCTTCACAGAAAAATATTTTTAATTTTGAAAAAGTAAAATTTTTCATTTTTTTCTTTTATAGAACGTGCTTTTGATATCAATTGTAAGAACACTTTGTCTTATCCAAAGTCATGGAGATTTTTCTCCTATGTTTTCTCCTAAGTGTATTGTATATATGTTCATAATGCATTTTGAGTTATTTTTTTTGTACGGTGTGACGTGTAGGTAGAGCTGTTTCTCCTTCTCCGTCTCCTCCTTCCTCTTCATCTTTGTCTTAGTCTTCATCTTCTTTTGAAGTATGGAAGTCCTGTTGCTTTGTGTTCTGACACTATTTTATGAAAAACTATCCTTTCTCTGTGAAGTTGCCTTTGCATTTTTGTCAAAAATCACTTAAACCTATTTGTGTGGGTCTATTTCTGGATTTTCTATTCTTTTTCAATGGTCTTCCTGTTTATCTTTTTGAAAATATTACACTGGCTTAACAAATGTTGCTTTGTTTTTTAACATCTTTATTGGAGTATAATTGCTTAACAATGGTGTGTTAGTTTCTGCTGTATAACAAAGTGAATCAGCTATATATATACATATATCCCTATATCTCCTCCCTCTTGCATCTCCCTCCCAACCTCCCTATCCCACCCGTCTAATTGGACACAAAGCACCGAGCTGGTCTCCCTGTGTTATGCGGCTGCTTCCCACTAGCTATCTATTTTACATTTGGTAGTGTATATATGTCTATGCCACTCTCTCATCCTGTCACATCTTACCCCTCTCCCTCCCCATATCCTCAAGTCCATTCTCTAGTAGGTCTGTGACTTTATTCCCGTCTTGCCACTAGGTTCTTCATGACCTTTATTTTCCCTTAGATTCCATATATATGTGTTAGCATACTGTATTTGTTTTTCTCTTTCTGACTTACTTCACTCTGTATGACAGACTCTAACTCCATCCACCTCATTACAAATACCTCCATTTCATTTCTTTTTATGGCTGAGTAATATTCCATTGTATATATGTGCCACATCTTCTTTATCCATTCATCTGTTGATAGACACTTAGGTTGCTTCCATGTCCTGGTTATTGTAAATAGACCTGCAATGAACATTGTGGTGCATGACTCTCTTTGAATTATGGTTTTCTCAGGGTATATGCTCAGTAGTGGGATTGCTGGGTTGTATGGTAGTTCTATTTTTAGTTTTCTAAGGAACCTCCATACTGTTCTCCCTCAATTTACATTCCCACCAACAGTTTAGGAGGGTTCCCTTTTCTCCACATCCTCTCCAGCATTTATTGTTTGTAGATTTTTTGATGATGGCCATTCTGACCAGTGTGAGGTGATACCTCATTGTAGTTTTGATTTGCATTTCTCTAATGATTAGTGATGTTGAGCATCCTTTCATGTGTTTGTTGGCCATCTGTATATCTTCTTTCAGAAATGTCTATTTAGGTCTTCTACCCATTTTTGGATTGGGTTGTTTGCTTTTTGATATTGAGCTGCATGAGCTGCTTGTATGTTTTGGAGATTAAACCTTTGTCAGTTGCTTTGTTTGCAAATATTTTCTCCCATTCTGAGGGTTGTCTGTTCATCTTGTTTATGTTTTCCTTTGCTGTGCAAAAGCTTCTAAGTTTCATTAGGTCCCATTTGTTTATTTTTGTTTTTATTTCCATTTCTCTAGGAACTGGGTCAAAAAGGATCTTGCTGTGATGTATGTCATAGAGTGTTCTGCCTATGTTTTCCTCTAAGAGTTTCATAGTATCTGGCCTTACATTTAGGGCTTTAATCCATTTTGAATTTATTTTTGTGTATGGTATTAGGGAATGTTCTAATTTCATTTTTTTACATGTAGCTGTCCAGTTTTCCAAGCAGCACTTCTTGAAGAGGCTGTCTTTTCTCCGTTGTATATTCCTGCCTCCTTTATCAAAGATATGGTGACCATATGTGTGTGGGTTTATCTCTGGGCTTTCTATCCTGTTCCATTAATCTATATTTCTGTTTTTGTGCCAGTACCATACTGTCTTCATTACTGTAGCTTTGTGGTATAGTCGGAATTCAGGGAGCCTGATTCATCCAGGTCCAATTTTCTTTCTCAAGATAGCTTTGGCTATTAGGGTCTTTTGTGTTTCCATACAAATTGTGAAATTTTTTGTTCTAGTTCTGAGAAAAATGCATGGGTAGTTTGATAGGAATTGCATTGAATCAGTAGATTGCTTTGGGTAGTATAGTCATTTTCACAGTACTGATTCTTCCAATCCAAGAACATGGTATATCTCTCCATATGTGTGTATCATCTTTAATTTCTTTCATCAGTGTCTTATAGTTTTCTGCATACAGGTCTTTTGTCTCCTTAGGTAGGTTTATTCCTAGGTATTTTATTCTTTTTGTTGCAGTGGTAAATGGGATTGTTTTCTTAATTTCTGTTTCAGATTTTTCATCATTAGTATATAGGAATGCAGAAGATTTCTGTGCATTAATTTTGTATCCTGCTACTTTACCAAATTCATTGATTAGCTCTAGTAGTTTTCTGGTAGCATCTTTAGGATTCTCTATGTATAGTATGTCATCTGCAAACAGTGACAGCTTTACTTCTTCTTTTCCAATATGGATTCCTTTTATTTCATTTTCTTCTCTGATTGCTGTGGCGAAAACTTCCAAAACTATGTTGAATAATAGTTTTGAGAGTGGGCAGCCTTGTCTTGTTCCTGATCTTAGCAGAAATGGTTTCATTTTTTCACCATTGAGAACGATGTTGGCTGTGGGTTTGTTGTATATGGCCTTTATTATGTTGAGGTAGGTTCCCTCTATGCCCACTTTCTGGAGGGTTTTTACCATAAATGGGTGTTGAATTTTGTCGAAAGCTTTTTCTGCATCAATTGAGATGATCACGTGGTTTTCTCCTTCAATTTGTTAATATGGTTTATCACATTGATTGATTTGCGTATATTGAAGAATCCTTGCATTCCTGGGATAAACACCACTTGGTCATGGTGTATGATCCTTTAATGTGCTGGATTCTGTTTGCTAGTATTTTGTTGAGGATTTTTGCATCTGTGTTCATCAGTGATATTGGCCTGTAGTTTTTTTTTTGTGTGTGTGACATCTTTGTTGGTTTTGGTATCAGGGTGATGGTGGCCTCGTAGAATGAGTTTGGGAGTGTTCCTTCCTCTGCTATATTTTGGAAGAGTTTGAGAAGGATAGGTGTTAGCTCTTCTCTAAATATTTGATAGAATTCACCTGGGAAGGCATCTGATTCTGGACTTCTGCTTGTTGGAAGACTTTTAACCACAGTTTCAATTTTAGTGCTTGTGATTGGTCTGTTTATATTTTCTATTTCTTCCTGGTTCGGTCTTGGAAGGTTGTGCTTTTCTATGAATTTGTCCATTTCTTCCAGGTTGTCCATTTTATTGGCATATAGGTGCTTGTAGTAATCTCTCATGATCCTTTGTATTTCTGCAGTGTCAGTTTTTACTTCTCCTTCTTCATTTCTAATTCTATTGATTTGAGTCTTCACCCTTTTTTTCTTGATGAGCCTGGCTAATGGTTTTGAATTTCGTTTATCTTCTCAAAGAACCAGCTTTTAGTTTTATTGATCTTTGCTATCATTTCCTTCATTTCTTTTTAATTTATTTCTGATCTGATCTTTATGATTTCTTTCCTTCTGATAGCTTGGATTTTTTTGTTGTTGTTGTTCTTATTTCTCTAATTGCTTTAGGTGTAACGTTAGGTTATTTATTTGAGTTGTTTCTTGAGGTAGGATTGTATTGCTATAAACTTCCCTCTTAGAACTACTTTTGCTGCATCCGTTAGATTTTGGGTCATCGTGTTTTCATTGTCATTTGTTTCTAGGTATTTTTTGATTTCCTCTTTGATTTCTTCAGTGATCTATTGGTTATTTAGTAGCATATTGTTTAGCCTCCATGTGTTTGTATTTTTTAGAGTTTTTTTCCTGTAATTGATATCTAGTCTCATAGCATTGTGGTCGGAAAAGATACTTGATATGATTTCAATTTTCTTAAATTTACCAAGGCTTGATTTGTGACCCAAGATATGATCAATCTATCCTGGAGAATGTTCCATGAGCACTGAGAAGAAAGTGTATTCTGTCATTTTTGGATGGAACGTCCTATAAATATCAATTAATTCCATCTTGTTTAATGTGTCATTTATAGCCTGTGTTTCCTTATTTATTTTCATTTTGGATGATCTGTCCATTCGTGAAAGTGGGGTGTTAAAGTCCCCTACTATGACTGTGTTACTGTCTATTTCCCCTTTTATTGCTGTTAGCATTTGCCTTACATATTGAGGTGCTCCTATGTTGGGTGCATAAATATTTACCACTGTTATATCTTCTTCTTGGATTGCTCCCTTGATCATTCTGTCGTGTCCTTCTTTGTCTATTGTAATAGTCTTTATTTAAAACTCTATTTTGTCTGATATGAGAATTGCTACTCCAGCTTTCTTGTGATTTCCATTTGCATGGAATATCTTTTTCCATCCCCTCACTTTCAGTCTGTATGTGTCCCTAGGTCTGAAGTGGGTCTCTTGTAAACAGCATATATACGGGCCTTGTTTTTGTATCCATTCAGCCAGTCGGTGTCTTTTGGTTGGAGCATTTAATCTATTTACATTTAAAGTAATTATCGATATGTATATTCCTATTACCATTTTCTTAATTGTTTTGGGTTTGTTATTGTAGGTCTTTTCCTTCTCTTGTGTTTCCTGCTTAGAGAAGTTCCTTTAGCATTTGTTGTAAAGCTGGTTTGGTAGTTCTGAATTCTCTTAGCTTTTGCTTGTCTGTGAAGGTTTTAATTTCTCCATTGAATTTCAATGAGATCCTTGCTGGGTAGAGTAATCTTGGTTTTAGGTTTTTCCCTTTCATCACTTTAAATATGTCCTGCCACTCCCTTCTGGCTTGCAGAGTTTCTGCTGAAAGATCAGCTGTTAACCTTATGGGGATTACCTTGTGTGTTATTTGTTGCTTTTCCCTTACTTCTTTTAATACTTTTTCTTTGTATTTATTTTGATAGTTTGATTAATATGTGTCTTGGCGTGTTTCTCCTTGGATTTATCCTGTAGGGGCCTCTCTGTGCTTCCTGGACTTGATTGACTACTTCCTTTCCCATATTAGGGAAGTTTTCATCTATAATCTCTTCAAATATTTTCTCAGTCCCTTTCTTTTTCTCATCTTCTTCTGAGACCCCTATAATTCGAATGTTGGTGCGTTTAATGTTGTCCCAGAGGTCTCTGAGACTGTCCTCAATATTTTTCATTCTTTTTTCTTTATTCTACTCTGCAGTACTTATTTCCACTATTTTATCTTCCAGGTCACTTATCCGTTCTTCTGCCTCAGTTATTCTGCTGTTGATTCCTTCTAGAGAATTTTTAATTTCATTTATTGTGTTGTTCATCATCATTTGTTTGCTCTTTAGTTCTTCTAGGTCCTTGTTAAATGTTTCTTGTATTTTCTCCATTCTATTTCCAAGATTTTGGATCATCTTTACTATTACTACTCTGAATTCTTTTTTAGGTAGACTGCCTATTTCCTCTTCATTTGTTTGGTCTGGTGTGTTTTTACTTTTCTCCTTCACATGCAGTGTATTTCTCTGTCTTCTCATTTTGCTTAACTTACTGTGTTTGGGGTCTCCTTTTTGCAGGCTGCATGTTCGTAGTTCTCGTTGTTTTCAGCATCTGCCCACAATGGGTAAGGTTGGTTCAGTGGGTTGTGTAGGCTTCCTGGTGGAGGGGCCTGGTGCCTGTGTTCTGGTAGATGAGTCTGGATCTTGTCTTTCTGGTGGGCAGGACCACGTCCGGTGGTGTGTTTGGGGGTATTTGTGACCTTATTATGATTTTAGGCAGCCTCTCTGCTAATGGGTGGGGTTGTGTTCTTGTCTTGCTGGTTGTTTGGCAGTGGGTGTCCAGCACTGGAGCTTGCTGGTTATTGAGTGGAGCTGGGTCTTAGCATTGAGATGGAGATCTCTGGGAGAGCTAGGGCTTTTTGATATTAAATGGGGCTGGAAGGTCTCTGGTGGACCAATGTCCTGACCACCTTAGAGGCTCAGGCCTGACACCCAGCCGGAGCACCAAGACCCTGTCAGCTGCACGGCTCAGGAGAAAAGGGAGAAAAAACGAGAAAGAAAGAAAAAAAATAAAATAAAATAAAGTTTTAAAAAATATATATATTATTAAAAATAAAAAAATTAAGAAGTAATAAAAATAAAAAAGAAAGAAGAGAGCACCCAAACCAGTAAATAAATCCACCAATGACGAGTGCTAAAAACGATACTAAAAAAAACAAAAAAAACCCCAGAAACGTACAGACAGAACCCTAGGACAAATGGTAAAAACAAACCTATACAGACAAAATCACACAAAGAATCATACACATATGCACTCACAAAAAGAGAAAAAGGGGAAAAAATATATATTAAAAAAAAGGAAGAGAGCAACCAAATCAATAAACAAATCTACCAATGATAATAAGCTCTAAATACTAAACTAAGATAAACATAAAACCAGAAACAAATTAGATGTAGAAAGCAAACCCCAAGTCTACAGTTGCTCCCAAAGTCCACTGCCTCAATTTTGGGGTGATTGGTTGTCTATTCAGGTATTCCACAGATGCAGGTACATCAAGTTGATTGTGGAGATTTAATCCGCTGCTCCTCAGGCTACTCGGAGAAATTTCCTTTTCTCTTCTTTGTTTGCATAGCTCCTGGGGTTCAGCTTTGGATTTGGCCCTGCCTTTGCATGTAGGTTGCCCTCTGGCAACTCTTCTTCACCCCGACAGGAGGGGGATAAAGGAGCAGGTGATTAGGGGGCTCTGACTCACTCAGGCTGGGGGGAGGGAGGGGTATGGAATGCAGGGCGAGCCTATGGTGACAGAGGCCGGCGTGACGTTGCAACAGCCTGAGGTGTGCCATGTGTTCTCATGGGGAAGTTGTCCCTGGATCATGGGACCCTGGCAGTGGTGGGCTGCACAAGCTCCTGGGGCGGGGAGGTGTGGATAGTGGGCTGTGCTTGCGCACAGGATTCTTGGTTGCTGCCGCAGCAGCATTTCATGCCCATCTCTGGAGTCCGTGCTGATAGCCGCAGCTTGCGCCCGTCTCTGGAGCTCGTTTAGGCGTGCCCTGAATCCCTTCTCCTTGCGCATCCCGAAACAATGGTCTCTTCACTCTTAGGCAGTTCCATACTTTTTCCTGGACTCCCTCCCAGCTAGCTGTGGCACACTATCCCCATTCAGGCTGTGTTCACACAGTCAACCCCAGTCCTTTCCCTGGGATCGGACCTCCGAAGCCGGAGCCTCTGCTCCCAGCCCCCACACTTCCCAGCGGGTGAGCAGACAAGCCTCTCAGGCTGGTGAGTGCTGGTTGGCACCAATCCTCTGTGCGGAAATCTCTCCACTTTGCCCTCTGCACCCCTGTTGCTGTGCCCTCCTCTTTGGCTCCAAAGCTTCCCTCCTGCCCACCCCCATCTGCTCCAGTGAAGGGGCTTCCTAGTGTGTGGAAACTTTTCCTCCTTCACAGCTCCCTCCCAGAGGTGCAGGTCCCATCCCTATTCTTTTGTCTCTGTTTTGCCTTTTTTCTTTTGCCCTACCCAGGGACGTGGGGAGTTTCTTCCTTTTGGGAAGTTTGAGGTCTTTTCCAGTGTTCAGTAGGTGTTCTGTAGGAGTTGTTCCACATGTAGATGTATTTTTGATGTATTTGTGGGGAGAAAGGTGATCTCCACGTCTTGCCCTCTGCCATCTTGAAAGTTCCCCCAAATTCACAAAGCTGGGTAGGAGAAGTGCTGGAAGTAACTCCTATGCCTGTGGCTCTGCTTAACCAGTTTAATCCTCCTGTGTGGAGGCCATTCTCCAAAAGCGGTGGAGAACTGAGGAGAAGAGGAAAGTCACTCGCTCAACAATAACTCTGGAATACATATACTTACACCTACATCTCCTAGTGTAGCTTTATAGTAACTCTTAAAATCAGTTTTGTGTATAATAATTTGCTAAGGCTGCTATAACAATGTACCGCAAACTGGGTGGCTGAAACAACAGAAATTTATTGTCTCACAGTTCTGAGGCTAGAAATCTGAAATCAAAGTGTCAGCAGGGTTGGTTCCTTAAGAGGGCTGTGAGGAAAGGATCTGTTACAGGTCTCTCTCATTGGCTTATAGATCATCAGCTTCTCCTGGTGTCTCTTCACATCATCTTCCCTTTATGCATTTCTGTCTCTGTGTCCAAATTTTCTCTTTATTTAATAAAGACATCAGACATATTGGTTTGTGGTCCAGCCTCATGACCTCATTTTAACTTGATAACGACTCTATTTCCAAGTAAGATCACATTCTGAGGTCCTAGGGATTAGGAGTCTGACATATATGTTTTAGGACTCTTAACAGAACTATAAGAGATTTTTGTTTATTGATCTGATGGTGTCCTGTGACATTGCTCAGCTCACTTACTAGTTATAGTAGAGTTTTGTTGTTGTTGTTCTTAGGTGCCTTGGGGTATGCTACATTGGCAATCAAGTTGTCTGTGAATAGGCATCATTATCTTTATTTCTTTAAAATCTGAATACTATTGAATTCTTCTTCTTGACTAATTATAAATGCTAGAGGGGCTTCCCTGGTGGCGCAGTGGTTAAGAATCCACCTGCCAATACAGGGGACATGGGTTCAAGCCCTCGTCTGGGAAGAGCCCACATGCTGCAGAGCAACTAAGCCTGTGTGCCACAACTACTGAGCCTGTGCTCTAGAGCCCTCGAGCCACAACTACTGAGCCCACATGCCACAACTACTGAAGCCCGTGTGCCTAGAGCCCGTGCTTCACAACAAGAGAAGCCACTGCATTGAGAAGCCCTCGCACCGGAATGAAGAGTAGCCCCCGCTCGACGCAACTAGAGAAAGCCCGTGCAGCAACGAAGAGCTAACAGAGCCAAAAATAAATAAATAAAATAAATAAATATAAATGCTAGAACTTCCAGTATGATAATAAATACGGGTGGTGGGAGTAAACATCCTTCCCTAGTAGAGGAAAATTATTTCAGTTTTCAACATTATGCATGATGTGAGCTACAAATTATTTATAGATATTCTTCATTGAATTGATTGTTTCTTTCTATTGCTTGTTTATTCAGAGTGTTTTTATCATCAAAGAATAATAAATCTGTCAATATATTTTCTCCATCCATTAGTATGATCACATTTCTTTTTTTAACATGGCATTTTATATCATGAAATACATTGATTTTTCTGTGTTGAAACAGCTTTGCATTTGTGAGGTTATACTTGGTTGTGATGTATTATGATTATTATATATTTCAGGGTTCAAATTGTTGATAGATTGTTGAAGATTTCTGCAATCATATTTATACTGGATGTTAGTTTTGTGTGTGTGTGTTATCTTTGTCTTATTTCAGGATAAAGTTATTGATGAACTCATTAGAGTGAGTTGGGAAGTTTGTATCTTTTGAATAGATTGTGAAAAACTGGTGTTATTTCATTTTTATTGATGCTAAGTAAAAATCATCAGTGAAACCATCTAAACCTGGATTTTTCTTTTTGAAGACTTGAAACTATTAATTCATTTTTTTAATTTATGGAGGAATATTCAGAATATATATTTCTTTTTGAATGAATTTTGGTAATGTGTATCTTTCAGGGAATTTTTCCATTTCATCTAGATTGTTGAATTCATGAGCATAAAATTCTTTTTACTGTTTCCTTATTATCATTTCAGTGTCTGAGGAGTGAGTAATTATGCCCCAGATTTCATTCTTGAGGTTTATAACTTGAATCTCCTCTCTTTTCCTGTCAATTTAGCTAAAATATAAAAATATGGATATACATATTTTTAAAATATGTGATAGAAATTTGTTAATAATTTTCTTATAACAATAAACTTATGAAATAACTTAAGAAAAGCTTAATCATAGAACTGATATAAAATGCCAATATTTGAAAAACATTAAAAATTCATAAGTATAAAATTCAAATTGAAACAGTTTTTACCTATATGTATATACAGATATTAAAATAAAAACCATTGCTTTTGAAAATGGGACCTTTTATCCTGTTGAAAATATGTGTAAATGTGCAGATTAATTAACTCCATAATTCCACTTTTTGTAGTCAGCTGTAAGGAAGTCTTACAAATATTTATACATCAGCAAGCTTGTATTAATGTTATTTTCAAGATTTTTTTTAAGTTGAAAATTAAACTCTAGGCAAAGCTTAACTTACAAAAGTATATTATGTATGATGATTTTGTTAATGTGTTAATTCTTCAAGGATGAATTAAATTTTCAGAATTCCTTTATTGTGCCTCTCATGAGAATGGGCACAATAGAAGATTCTCGAAGGACTTCAGAAGGTAGAAAAGCAGCCATTTTGTAGTACACACATGTTTTTGCTGGTCACCTGCTTGATGTGAAACATACCTGGGACCACAAGTGCTCTTTTTTGAAGTTAAACTTTTTATGTCATTGCTTGTATTGCTTCAAAATCCAGGTCATGGCAAGATCAGGACATATATAAAAATACCTTGGGAACGTGCAGTCTTAACCACTGGACCACCAGCGAAGTCCCTCTTCCATTTTGTATAGGTGTTTACAGCTATAAATTTTCCTTTGAGTACTCTTTTTGCTGGTCTCACAAGTTTTGGTATGTTGTGTTTCATATTTACTCATATCAATGTATTTTCTAATTTCCTTTATGATATTCTCCTTGGTTATTTAAGAGAGTATTGCTTGACTTCCACATAAATTTTCCAATTCCCCCCCCCAAAAAAAAAACCTTATGATACATTAAATTCTCCAAAATTACCAAAAATTGCAATAAGAGTAACACTTCCATTGCTGGAGATTTATTATGCAAATAACATAAAATGAAAAGATGAGAAAAGGTAACACCAATTTTCTGAGTTACAGTTTATTCTGTATGACTAGGGGCCACAAGTTCAGACTGCAGAGCTGCAGCTGGAAGCAGACCCTCCAGTTTGATTCTGGATGATGTGGTAATACACCACACACCGACCAAGATAACTAGAGCTTTGAAAATAGTAAAAAGAAGAGTGATTTCCAGGGGCAGGATTTTAAATAAGATGCAGGTAGCCCAGGACATAGAAAGTTTGCCAGATTAAATTTGGTACATTAGTGTACCACGTTCACATTAGTGTTCATGTTCACTTGCTATCCAAGCAAAATATGTGTGGTCGGTCTTTCACTCCTGATACAGCCTTGACATGGCTTGTGGTTACTCTGCCTTCCTATGGATCCTCCTTCAGCTTCCCTGACTCCTGGAATGTGCATGTGAGTTTAGCTCCATTAGTAAGTTTCCTGGCTTCTGTAAGACACTCTTCATATCAAGGTCAGAGGGAACAAGACTGGACACGGATTTTAATCTGTCCTCATGAGGTGCAGCTCATGCTCAGAGGTCCAGCCTGCTCATGATCTCTCCTTTCCAACTGCTCGGCTTGTGGATTTTAAGCTCCAACATCAGACTCAGAGACACCAGCCTTGCAGTGGCTGGTGAACCACATCTCAAGTTTCATAAGCCAGTTCCCCATGAAAGACAGATAAATGATATGTACATACATACATAAGTATTTAGATACACATTTACTAATAAATTCTGCTACTGGTTCTGTTTTTATGGTTGAACCCTGACTGATAACATTATCAGGCAATAATATTTTTAAAGGAATGTTATTGCTATAATATTTAATGAGAATATTGTAGGAAAAAGTGACATATGAAGGATGATTTCTGGAAGATCCAAAGCCATGTTTGATGAAAATAAACTTAACACAATGTTAATAGTATTTGTTATGGGTTGAATTATGCCCAATCCAAATTCATATGCTGAAATCCTAACTACTCTGCTTTGTACCTTAGAATATGTCCTTATTTGGAGATAGGGTCTTTACAGATGTAATCAAGTTAAAATGAGGACATTAGGGTGGGCCTTAATCCAATTGGACTGGTGTCCTTATAAAAAAGGGAAATTTGAGGACAACACACACACATAAGGAGAATGCTACAGGAATATCAAGGCAAAGATTGAGGCGATGCATCTACAAGCCAAGGCAAATGAAAGGTGGCTGTCAAGTCACCTGAAAAAGAGGGAGTTAAAGAGTGTATACTTCACTGTCCTCAGAAGAAATCAACCTTGTTTAATCTCTGATTCCTAGCTTCCAGAACAGTGAAACAATACATTTCTCTATGTTTAAGCCATTCAGTTTATGATACCTTGTTAAGATGGCCCTAGCAAACTAACACCGTATTTTTGTATGAATTCTTAAATTATACTTTTTAAATAATTGTTTCTAAGTGTACTTCAACGAACACAGTTTTCTTTTACAGTTTCAAAAATGAAAGTAACATAGATCGATTTGATGTTTTATTAAGTACTTCTAAGAAGCAACAGCATCCTGGTTAATATTTAATAGATAGCGCAGAATTTGTTATTTTCTTCAGAGAAAATTTCCTCGAAGTGTTGGCATATTCATGTAAATAAAGCATGGGCCACTACATTTCTCACTTTAAACAGACTGTTTTCAGTGATGTTATAAGATATTGACATTTAAATCAATTATTTGTTATTTGTTTCCTCTGATTAAGGTCCCTTTGTATTGTATTTTATTCACTACATAGGCATATGCAGTGTTATGCAGTGAATAAAGTCAAGAAGCGTGAACAGTGATTGCAAAAATATCTTCTTAATATGGAAGTGAAAGAGTTCAAACACTAAAAGGTTGATTGATACTGCTTTATGCCCATATGGTGTTGAAAATATGGACTATAGGTGTCTTTGGAACTTTGTTTTGTGTGTGTATTGATTAGTTTTGTTATAGGGGAAACAAAAATAACTGTAGGCATCGTACAGTCCTGTAAATGGATGGCTCTAATTGAACAAACAAGAGTTTCTGAATAATGTAGCCAATCGTCTCTTGAATAGGATATTTTAAGATCCAAGCATATGCCTATTAACACTGGAAATTTTATTGGACAATTGAGATATAATCCTTGACTAGTTTAACTTCTACTTTCTTATTCATGGGAATAGAGATAGTGATGAGAGTAGAAGACTGAATCTGTTAACATCTGAAAATGTAAGTGTGTGTACATACACCCACAAACACATTTCAAAATATTAAACATTGAGTTAAGTTCTGTTGTATTCACAATGCTAATATAACAGATCTGGCCTCTGATGAGGGTGTCAAGAATCTAATCTGGGTAGACTCGGATCAGCTCCTCTATGAGCATTTTTGGTGTCTCCCGGTGGTCAGAAGGAAGGCAGTTGTGGAACCTGTTGGGCCGACTGGTTTCCAGCCAGAGACATTCAGGAAATTTTTAGCTCTGTATTTGCATGGTGCTGTGTGAGCCAAGGACCATTCTGAGGCCTGAAGCTCCCTGTGCCCCTCTCCCCCTGAGGATCCTGGGGCCTGGGTGGTGCCTGGGGCCTGCTCGGAGCCCGGTGCTCCTTTGGCTGGTGGTCTCACTGACAATAAAGAGCCCTTCCGGTGCACTGGAGCCTGTGCTTGTGAGGGTGCCGTCACACACAGAGGTAAATAAACGGGTCACATTGGCTTGAGAGGCAGAACTGTACATTAGAAACAATCTTGAGATAAATGCATTAACGAAAGTGTGTTCAATATTCTATTATAATGCCAGGAGGAATGAAATTGTTTTGTGGGGTCAATTAGGGAAATTATCACCATGGTAGAGGCAAATGATTTGAACATATATATGCTTGCTTTCAATCTATCTGTTCTTCTGGATTCCATAAGTGCAGATGCCATGCATCTTCTGTCCATCATTGTATACTCAGTGCATATACAAGCTTGCAGAATAGCTATGAAGTCAATATTTATGGTATAGATGAATGAATCATCTAAAAGAAATCAATAGTATTTTGGAATGAGGTCTCCTATAACTTCTACTTAAAAAAAATTAGTTCTTGATCAGCAACTTCTAATGCCAAAATAGGTTCAAGTTTTCATTACTATGCGCCATGATTATAGTAGTAAATTCCTCTTGGTGTTACTTCTCTGCCTTATCACCTGAACAATAGCTGTTTCTATTGTCTATACAATAAAATCAAAGACGATAACCCATTACAATCTACTGCATGATACCTTTCCTAATATATTTCACACTGTATTTTCCCTAAATCCCTTAATTCTAAACAAATTGCTTTTCTCATTTTCCCTATACAAAGCCATAGATATTTATTTCTCTCCAACATTTTACAAAATATTACATATTTTGGGGGAAGATTGCTTTTTGTTTTTTCACTCACCAAAATTCTGCCTGTCTGTCAAGACCTGGTTAGGGACTTGCTTCCAGAAAAAACTTCCCCAGCATGTTCTAGTGATTGTTCCAATTCTCAAAACTTCTGTAGTACTTGTAGTTTATACCATTTACTTTATCCTATATTGGATAATTATTTCTCTCTTTATGTTTATGGACTGCATCCTCAAAATATTGTCGACACAAATAAAGAATTTTTTATATAACATAGTGACAGTATATTTAATCAATGTGGTGATATTGAGATGCTCAGGTGTCATATCATAAATTACATAAACTTCAGAGAGTCAGAGAAACAAACGGGTCTTAAAACATTATTCCATACATCATTAGAGTCAACAAAGAAATTGTAATCAAGGTCAAATAACTTTAATAGCATCCAATTCTGAACATCAGTTCCTAGAGAGTGAAGCTGACTTGGACACTATCTGAATGACCCATATATATAGAGAGAGTGAACATATAGAGAAAGATATGGCCCAAGCAGTAGTGTGCTTTGTTTTCCATCCCACGACTTAGTTATCTCTCTTCCACTCAAGGAGAAGAGACCTGTCATGGGTGATAGAACCTATAGTGATGGTTGAAAGCAGCATATTGAAAAATCCTAAGATGGTTCTATCTTTTTCCCAAGGACAAGGACGTATTTATATGTTCTGAGACTTAAAACAATCTTTGGGTTAGCAATTTTGCAACTTATCTATTCCATGATACACAGAGAAAGAAAGGGAGAGAGAAAGACAGACAGAAAGGGAGAGAGAGAATTTATATTTTAATATATGAAAAACATTTTGCAAAAAAAATCTTTAAAATATGTTTTAACTTTTATAAGTGCATTTTTAGGGAAACTGTGAATCTAAAAAATTCAGAGGTGTTGCATGAATATTGCACATGAAGTCAGGGGCTTCAGGTTGCACTGATAATTTGCTGTGATGTTCCTAGAGCTAAAATTTGAATTTTCAAGTTAATGAAAAAAAAACTCAAAATACCATGCAACTCTAAAACCCACCCTCCACACATACTTTTTGTGGAGGAGGAAAGACATGCTTTCATGGACAAGACATACCAGATTTTTTCTCATACTTAAAGATCAAGATGTCTTTGATCCTACGTGTAAAGATTTTTACAGGCTCACTCATGATCTATTGAGAGTGTGGAGAAAAGGGAACCCTCTTGCACTGTTGGTGGGAATGTAAATTGATACAGCCACTATGGAGAACAGTATGGAGGTTCATTAAAAAACTAAAAATAGAATTATCATATGACCCAGCAATCCCACTACTGGGAATATACCCAGAGAAAACCATAACTCAAAAAGATACATGCACCCCAATGTTCATTGCAACACTATTTACAATAGGCAGGTCATGGAAGCAATCTATATGCCCATAGACAGACAAATGGATAAAGAAGTTGTGATACATATATACAATGGAATATTACTCAGCCATAAAAAGGAACGGAATTGCGTCATTTGTAGAGACGTGGATGGACCTAGAGACTGTCATACAGAGTGAAGTAAGTCAGAAAGAGAGAAACAAATATCATACATTAACACATATATGTGGAATCTAGAAAAATGGTACCGATGAACCTGTTTGCAAGGCAGAAATAGAGACACAGATGTAGAGAACAAACGTATGGACACCAAGGGGGGAAAGCCAAGGGGGGTGTGGTGATGGGATGAACTGGGAGATTGAGATTGATGTATATACACTAATATGTATAAAATAGGTAACTAATGAGAACCTGCTGTATAGCACAGGGAACTCCACTTCACTATACAGTAGAAACTAACACAACATTGTAAAACAACTATACCCCAATTAAAAAAAATAATTCATAAAGCGTATTTTTAAAATATGCATTGAATGAATAAATTATTTTGTATTTTCTAGTTTCAAGAGATAGAACATCTTTAGTCCAAAATGTTTATTAAAGTTAACTATCATTTGGGAAGTACATTTCAATAGCATATTGATTCAAAATAATAACTAGACAAATCAATCATCTAAAACTGCTAAAAATATTTCTTTTCAACATAATATTAGTTAAGCAAAAGAATTACAAAATGTTGGACCTGTATGATAATATATTTAATTTATTAACACTGACATTACTTCTGGACATTATATGTGATGATTGAACAAAACATTTTTAATATTTATTAGATA
The DNA here is from genome assembly GCF_009873245.2 of Balaenoptera musculus. Classification (NCBI taxonomy): domain Eukaryota; kingdom Metazoa; phylum Chordata; class Mammalia; order Artiodactyla; family Balaenopteridae; genus Balaenoptera; species Balaenoptera musculus. The sequence goes on from NC_045802.1 coordinate 54,736,964, forward strand.
CATCATATTGCTTATGGATTTTAAAAACTTAACAAGTAGAATTTATGACTGTAGATGTGATAAAGAAAACAAAACCTTTTTTAATCAGTTCAGAAAATTCTTCCATATACAGACTTTATCCAAAATCACTATTTTTTTGTCAAAAACTCAGCTGATTTTTTTTAAAATTAATTAATTAATTTATTTATTTTTGGCTGTGTTGGGTCTTCGTTTCTGTGCGAGGGCTTTCTCTAGTTGTGGCGAGCGAGGGCCACTCTTCATTGTGGTGCGCTGAAGAGTGCCTCTCATTATCGCGGTGCCTCTCACTACCGCGGCCTCTCTTATTGTGGAGGACAGGCTCCAGAAGCGCAGGCTCAGTAGTTGTGGCTCATGGGCCCAGTTGCTCCGCGGCATGTGGGATCTTCCCAGACCAGGGCTCGAACCCGTGTCCCCTGCATTGGCAGGCAGATTCTCAACCACTGCACCACCAGGGAAGCCCTCAGCTGATTTTTGATAACTACAAAATAGTGGTTTTCAAATTTTCAAAAAGCAAAACAGTTCATTAAGATAAATTATACTAAAATTTTTGTTATAAAGTAATACTCTGTTCATGAGGCAAGGATGAGGAAAAACTGTTATTAAAATACAATACTTTATTGTGTAAAATACTGTATGTATTATATGCAAGTGTTTCCAGAGAAAATTCTGTCTTAAATATTTTTTTGTTACTTAATACATAGACATGATACTAACATATAAAATTATCTTCCTCTGAATTGTCTCAGTCATACAGTCCTCTTATTCTATTGAATTGTGCACTCTATTTTATTAGTGTATTTTATATATTTATTATATATGTTTACAATAGAAGTAGCTAAAAGAATATTCAAAATTTTCCATGAGTATTATTTAAATTTTAATTAAGATTTCTCAAACACAAAGGCTTCAGAATTAAAAATTAATACCTCTCATATGACAATAAATCCTACCTTTGCAAAAATTCAAGTTATATTGTTAAAATATTGTAATTTTAAAGAGAAGCTAAATCATAATACATTTTTATTGAGTGTATAGACATATACGTTTATGCATATATATATGATGGTATTAATGGAGTTTTCTTTTGTGTAAAATCAAACAATTAACTCTGGATAATATGTTTCTAAATTACTTAAAAACAGATCCAAAGATGGTATTTCATATTAATTTAATTTTCAGAAAATACTGCATTTTTTTCTTTTTGTTTTATTCTTTTCTAAATGATCACTTCTCTATCTTCCAGTTGGAAAAGAAAAAAATTAAAATATTGTAAGCGAAGGAAGTAGGTTTCATTTTACATGTGAATTATGATCTGTTGGTAATGGCTTTTTTCTTCATTTTGAATGATTTTCAGGTTATGACCAGGCTCAAAAGGAAATGATGTTGTAATCGATTTTTGCTACAAGATTTTCCAATTTATACAGAGTTGCATTATGTGCTGTATATGCCTTAAGGTAGTTTAAAACAAAAAAAAAAAGAAAATAACAGAATTGCTGCATTTAGCAGAATATATCCTCCTAACCATTTAATCACCATTCCCAGTTTTCTATTCCTTGCAGTCTCTTATCAAATAACTGCTTTTATTAAGTATAGTCATAATTTTACTTCACTTGATGCTACTTAAATGATGTAAATAAAATAGTCAAAAACGTAGAAAACAGTGTAATCAAATACAAATTAAATTTATCGTAACATATATGCTTATATTTATATATATTTGTGTATATGTGCATATCAGGTTTTTTATTACAAATAATTTGGGTTATAACAGTGACAAAGGCCACTATGTTTAGAATCTAAAATCCATGTAGTATATATCTGAGCTTCCTGCTTAAATTTTATTACAATGCTTCAGAATAGTGGTGTCTAAAGCCTTTGATAAATGCTTGCACTAATTCTGTTTGGAAATATTCATTTTATTTTAAACCCTTGGGATTTTTTACATATGATTTTGTAAGTTAAGTAATCAGTTTTCCATCAAACAAGTACTGAAACAAAGAAAAAGTAACCATACGCAAGAATCAGCAGAAGAAATGGAAAATGGGCAGATCAGCAAGGGTTTTTAGATATTAGACATAATAAACACAATATATCAGATAGATGTATTTGAAGAAATTAAAGCCAAACCAAAATATTTTGAGTGAAAAGTATTGTATAACAATGAGTATATATAATGAGCAGACTTGATAAAGGATCAAATATACCTTCTAAAATGGAGAATGAACAGACTTGATAAAGAATCAAAAAGATCTTCTAAAATTTAAAATGTATTTATGGATTTCAAATTCTAATGATGGTACATAAGCCAATTTAGAATTAATATAGAGAAAAACTAGAAACTCTGGACCAAATAGAAATGTGTACTGATCTCATCCATTTGAGGGCATTAGAGAGTTAACAAGATAACGAAGATTTCCCAGGCCAGTAGTTAGAGATGATGGGACCCTGAAGATGAGGGTAAGTTTTGGAGTGGTTTATACCCTCTAGACTTTATCCAATTCTACAATGCATATATGGCTGAAAGACTGAGCGTCACTTATTTCAGTATCTGAGACTAGTTTAGGGTTTCTAAACCTCAGCACTATTTACATTTTGGGCCAGATAATCTTTGTTGTGGGAGCATATCCTGTGATTTGTAGGATTTTTAGCGACAAACCTGTCTGTCCTCTATTCACTAGATGCCAGTACAACTTTTCCAACTAAATTGTCTCCACAGACTACCAAATATTCCCTGACTTTGTGGGTTGATAATGCAAAATTGCTCCCTCTTCCTTGCGCCCTGTTCATGAGAACCACCAGAAGAAACTTTTGGAGTCTAGAGTCTACCAAAAGAAGGGCCACCATGTAAACTTTTTTGTTTCGGATTAGGAAAGCAAAAGATTATACCCTAGAAGAGAGGGAAACTGGAAATACACAGTCAATTGCAGAAAGTTCCTTAAATTCCAAATCATCTCAGCGCCTTAACTGGTTTGAAGTGTTCTCAGATGTCTAGTGCAAAGAGACAAATAGAAGAAAAAAGATGGAATGTCCTCTATGAAAGAAGATACCATTATACTAAGCCTCAAATGTTTCTGACAACTACAATTTTTAAACTTATAAAATTTTTGAGATTATGTTTGTAGATTTACATGTAGTTGTTAGAAATGATACAAAAAGATCCTGTATACTCTTTACCCAGTTTCCACCAATGGTGCTGCTTTGTAAAACTATAGTGTAATGTCACAACCAGGCTACTGGCATTGGTACAATCTGTTATTCAGATCTCCAAGTTTTACTAGTACTCCAGTGTTTGTGTATGTACCTGTGTGTTTCTATTTAGGTCTATGCTATTTCAACACGTGTAGTTCATGCATCTACCATCACAGTCAATATAAAATACTGTCACCACACAGATCCTGCTGTTGACCTTTTACAACTCTACCCACTTCTCTGTTGTTCCCCTCCCCCATCCCATTGCTAACCCCTGGCAACCACTAATCTGTTCTTCGTTTCTCTAACTTTGTAATTTCAAGCATGTTATATAAATAGAATCATACAACATGTAAATTTTTGACATTGGCTTGCTTTCTTTAGCCATCATAATTTCCTCAGATTCATCCAAGTTCTTGTGTATTATCACTAGTTTGTTCCTTTTTATTCCTTAGTATTCCATGGTATGAAGTACTTATTATAGGTTGCCTAACCATTCAAAGGACATCTGGGTTGTTTCCAGTTTGAGACTATTAAGTATAAATCTGCTGTTAAAATTAGTGTACAGGTTTTTGTGTGAGCATAATTTTCATTTGTCTGGTATATTTTCCCAAAAATATGATCCAATGTCTCTGCTTCCTCACCAGCATTTGATGGTGTTACTATTTTTATTCTGGTCATTCTGGTTTTAATTTGTATATGTCCAGTGAATAATGGTGTTAAACATTGTTTCATGTAATTATTTTCCACTTCTATATCCTCTATTTTGAAATGGCTGTTTATGTCTCTTGCCCATTTTCTAATTTTATTATTTTTTTTTCCTGAGTTGAGATTTTTTGATATACTCTATATACTAGTCATTTGTCAGATAGGTGGTTTGAAATGTATTAACCCAGACTTTAACATGTTGTGTCATACTATTAACAGGATCTTTTGCAGAGCTAAAGTGTTAAATTTTGTTAAGGTTCAATTATATTTTTCCTTTGATGGCTCATGCTTTAGGTACAAAGTCCTAAAACTCTTTTCCTAGGCTTAGATGAAAAAAAAATGTAGCTTTGTTTCCTATATTTAAATACATGACCCCTTTGATTTAAATTTTGTATAAGGGGTGTGTGTGTGTGTGTGTGTGTGTGTGTGTGTGTGTGTGTGTGTGTGTGGTTTAATTAAAGGGGAGTTTTTTCTTTTCTTTTTAAAAATTTTTAAATTTTTGCCTTTGGATGCCTAATTGCTCTAGCACTATTTGTTGAAAAGCCTATCTTTTCTCAATTGAAATGCTTTTCCAACTTTGTCAAAAATAAATTTGCAGCCTGCTTTTGTGGGTCTATTTCTAGAGCCTCTGTTCTGTTCCATGTTCAATGTGTCTATCCTGCCTTTATCATACTCTTGATTACTATAGTTTTAGTAAGCTTTAATGTCAAATTGAGTAACTTCCCCATTTTCTTCTTTGTCAAGATTGTTTCAGCCATTCTAGAGATTGTGACTTTCTATATAAGTTTTAGAGTAAGCTAGTCTATTTCCACAAAATAAAAGTTTTTGATTAGAGTTTTAATAGGAATGCATTAAATCTACTTATGTTGTTGAATTTGAAATGAGTTTCTTGTAAACAGCATTTGGTTGGACCAATTTTTTAAATTCATTCTGCCAATGTCTAAATTTAGTTGGCATATTATGACTATTTACCTTTAAGGTGAATATTGTTTTGTTAGAACTTAAGTCTGCCATTTTATAGTTGGTTTTCTGTTGTTCCCTTTTATCTCTCTTTCTCTTTTCTTGTCTTTCTGTGAGTTACTTGAATATTATATAGGATTCTATCTTGATACACTTTAGTGTTTTTGAGTGTGTATCCTCCTATAATTTTCTTAGTGGTTGAGAATATTTAAAGTTTGAAACCCCCTGGAAGCAGCCAATGCAAGGTTGTCTTCATTGTTTATGGATAAAAACCTTGATGGTTTCTGCTTGTTTTATCTGTTTACACAACCTGAGAAAGGTGCCTGAAAAATTTTGGACCGATTTATGATTACTTATGCTTTTTTCTATTTTTCCGCTCTGTCCTTTTTCTTTATTTAAGACTTACAGGCATATATTCATGAACAAGGTAATTAAACCAAACCTTGACACTATAATTTAAGCAACAATTATTTATTTGCTTGTTTGTTTCTCCAGGGGGGCCATAAGGAAAATGGTGGTGGAAACCTTTGTTTACAGAATGGCTTCTAAGCTATAGCTGATGAGAGGTCACTCAGGCAGGGTGACCATGTATAAGAGAAAAATCACATAAATGACATAAATGATAGATCAAAGGTCAGTGGACAATTCTTGGATCAAAAAGGAAAATCTAGGCAACAGGAACATTAGCCACAACTGAAAGTAACTAAGGACTAACCTGAGGCTCCCAAAACAACTGAGTTAAAACCTGGTGATTGAATAGGTAGAAGGGAGGAATGTAAAGCCAAAAGATGGTTGGGAGGATATGCTTTGATTGGAAAAATGCCTTCCTGCAGATAATCAATCAAAAAGAATTACACAGTTTCAGTGGGAGAGAATCAGGAGCCACTTTAAGTTCATATTGTTGACCCCTTGTGGAGCAGCTATTGACATTAATGACCTCCTTCTTTGGCATCAGACACTGTGCATAGAAAAGTATGTTCAGTGTTACTCAGGAAGCTTAGATAACTGATGCTTTTGAAGAAATATAGCTAGTTACACAAACTCTAAATATGCCAATCTGAATAAAGGCAGAGGTGTGTTAACACATTTCCTGAAAAGGAGAATTGTCATACTCCAACCATAATTTTTAAATGGAATCCTACTTCTGAGGTTGCTGAATATTAAGAATGCAAGCAACTTAATATTGGTCATATAATGATACTAAGTTTATCGTAGTTCCTTTAACTCAAGTTATGATTAATGATGTGATAAAAAGGGCTCCAACTGTTAAGACTCCCTATGTGACAAGTGTTGGAGGAACAGGATAATGTGAAGTAATCTGTCATGGTCTTTCTCGCTCAGCTCCCCTAAAGTGGGGTTGAATAATAAGAAAAGAATTAGTATTCTTCAAAATAAAAGAAAAAATAAAAATAAAAGTGATGGGAAAAAATTAAATTGGTTCCAAGTGTTGAGATATTTTATTTAAAATGGCATTAAAATAAAGAAAACAAATGAAATAGCTATGAAATTAGTGAACACAATATGAAAAATAGCTATTTAATGTCAGGCTCTCACTTCAAAATCAACCAACCAGAGGTGGATTCACTCCAGTGAACATGCTTTTAAGGCATCCATCAAAAATCTCGCAGCTTCTCCGTTTATTTCCTTGATGTTTATGCTATTTTTCATGTCTCATCAATTCCTCAAGCAACAGGTTTGCTCAGTTTAGCCTAGCTTTGTGAAATACAAATATATATATATATATATATAAATCTATAAATCATACACACACACACAAACACACACACACACACACACTCACACAAATATATATATGACACCACTAAAGAGAAAGGATTTTTGACACTTAGTAAATAGAGAGCCAGGTTTCTTGGCCCAACTCTCAAGAGGGTACCCAAAGACATTTGTATCAGAATGAGTAAAATGTCCTGGGGATAGAGAAGAAACTTAACCAGATTGCTGGACAGGGTGCACAACAGTTTGCCATACCCAACTTTGTAAACAAGAAAGAAAAAAAAAACAGCAGACATACACTGCCTATTTGCAAAATCTGGACCAGCCCATAGCTGGCAGGCAGATTACATTGGCCTTTTACCATAGTTTAAAGTGGATGCTGATAAGTCTTGATTAGGATAGTTACTCATCCTGGATTTGAATTTGCATATTCATTAACTGAAGCAGACATGTCTAACATGGTAAGAGGTTTAGAGCTGAAAATATTATTCACTTTGGACCTCATATTTATCATCTAATCAAGGAACCTATTTTAGTGCTGATATTGTGCAATAATGGACCAAGAAATATCATATAATGAAATTGTCATGTATCTTATTATACATAAAAAAGATTAATTGAAAATTGGAATGGACAATTGAAATACTTGCTTACTAAACTATGTGATAAGAGACTGAAAGGATTGAACAAATATATACTGAAATTTAATATGTGTGTTGTTTAACTGTTTTAGGGAAAATGGGCCATTTTCTTTTCTTTTCCTTTCCTTTATTTTCTTTTTTTCTGCCTGTTCATGTAGTGCCAGGACCTGGGTTGCATTTATAAGTTCTGGTGGAAGGATCAATTTCTAAATATGATACCATAACAGTATCTCTAAATATTACTCCCTGAATTCATGGGGAATAGTGAGATGGGTTATTTTTTCTTCTCATCTGCCTAAACTAGTATTAACAGTTGCTGCTTCTTTCCTACTTAATGGATAAGACAGTCTTATAAAGTAATTCTTACCCAGTTTTGCTCCATCTACCCCATGTGACTGAGAATGGACAAAGGGAGAAGTGTTGGCCAGATTTGTATTGCTGTTAGCTAGATGTGTCAGTCCTCTGGCTGAAACTGATGGTCTTACTCTGGGCAGGAAGTTTAGGTCTGAGTAAAAATTTATGACAACTGGGAATATGGGGAGCACTTGCTGATGGAAAGGAAGCCAGTAAGTGGTTAATGCCAAAAGAAAAAGCTAATTTTATTTTGGTGCCCAGTGAATGACCAAACGCAAGAGATTTGATATTATCACTTAGTTGTATTTACAGATGCCTATAAGGGTGAAACTATTTGCTTCTCTTTCTTCACAGCATTGCCAGTGCTGTTATCTCTTCTCTTTCTGATGGTAGCCATTCTAACATGTGTGAAGTAATATCTCACTGTGGGTTTGATTTGCATTTCCCAGAGGATTAGTGATGTTGAGCATGTTTCCATGTGCCTGTTGGCCATTTGTATGTCCTCTTTAGAAAAATGTCTATTCAGTTCCTCTGCTCAATTTTTAGTCAGATTGTTTGCTTTTTTTGCTGTTGAGTTTTATGCGTTATTTACGTATTTTGGATATCAACCCCTTTTTAGAAATATGGTTTGCAAATTTTTCTCGCATTCCATAGATTGCCATTTCACTTCGATTTTTTTCTTTTGCTGTGCAGAATATATTTAGTTTGATGTACTCCCACTCCTTTTTTTCTTTTCTTTTTCTTTTCTTCTGTTGCTTGTGTTTTTGTTGTCGTATCCAAAAAAGTGGTGTCAAGACCAATGTCAAGGAGCTTTTTTTCTATGTTTTCTTCTAGGAGTTTTAGATTTAGTTTTTAGGTTTTAGTTTTATGTTTAAGTCTTTAACCCATTTTGAGTTAATTTTGTTAGTGGTGTAAGATAGCTATTCAGTTTCAATCTTCTGCATGTGATTATGCAGTTTTCCCAGCAGCATTTATTTAAGAAACTCTCCTTTCCCACTAAGTAGTCTTGGTTCTCTTGTCAAATTATTTGTTAACTGTATATGTGGGGTTTATTTCTGGGCTCTTGATTCTGTTCATTGGTCTATGGGAGTATTTTTATACCAGTACCATATTGTTTTGATTTCTATAGCTTTGTAATATAGTTTGAAATCGGGACATGTGATGCCTCCAGCTTTGTTTATCTTCTTCAGGATTGCTTTGGCTATTTGAGATGGTTTGTGATTCCATACAAATTCTGGGATCCAGAATTTAGTGTTTATCATTCATATGTAAATCATTGACTTATTAAATATATATGTATTCCTAATCAATTTTGAGTATTTAATAAGATTTATAATATATATATTATGTAAATGAATCATTCTATGTGTTCTTTTCCTACTTGTTTTGTCATCCATCATTCTTCCTGAGATTCATTTCAGTTAATGCATTCTTCTTATATACAATCCATATGCATGAAGGTAGCTGAAATTATTTATCCTCCATTTGATGGACATTTATGTTTTTTGGTTTCTTTGCTCTTTTAAGCAGTGCTGCTATAAATATTCTCTCTCCCTCTTTTCATCCAGAGAATATAACTAGAAGTAAGATATACCAGATTTTTCTCAATTTGCTTTCCAAAATGTTTTTACCAATTTCAAAATAGTATGTAAGCAATTGTGTGTTTCTGCATCCTGTTCTACAGACTGTTGCTAATTTTTGCCGGTCAAATGGATGTGCATGCATATTTCACTGTGATTTTAATTTGCATTTTCCCAATCTTTTTTCCTATCAGGTTAAGCATTTTTCATTATATTCATTGCCTATTTTACTTTTATTATCTCTTAAGTATCTGTTCATGTCCTTTGACCATTTTTCTTTTCAGGTGTTCAGTCTTCTCTTGTTGATATACAACAGTTTAATACATATTCTTGAGAGTAATCCTTTGCTTGTAATATGCATGACAAATGTAGTCTCCAACTTTGGGCTTTTTTTAAAATTCCAGTTTTCTGTTATAATTTAATGCACAAAAATGTAAGCTTAAATGCTAAATTTAGCAATCAGTCATAAACTATTCCTTGTCTCAGTGTGATGTGATTTTCTTATAAATAGGGAATGAATGCAAACATTATAGAAATAAAATTAAGATTTCAACATACTACATGAAGTTCTTATAAAAAGAGGTATATAATTACCTATGTGTTATTTTTTTAAGTTGACCTTGCAAGGAATCAGCACCTTGTGGTTGAACTTAATAAAAAAAGGGCAAAATTTATTGTTATATTTCTAACATTTTCTCCCCGGAATTTGAACCCTGAAGAATAACTTGAAAACTAAATTATGAAATTAACACTTTATTTTTCCATGTTTATATCTGTATTATATATATATAAAGTTCAAGTTATCCATAAATAGGAATGAGGATGGCTTTCATTAAAGTGATTTAACCCTTCTGATACTTAATTTCAAACAAGTTTATAAGACAGGTTCAGCTGATGGCATTAAGATGCAGATGAAATAATCAAGGATGAAGAAAATATGAAAGTGTAGAGAATTTCTGAAACCACTGTAAATGAGAAGGTGGTTAGAGTTAGTGTTTATGTGTATACATACCAGACACACACATAGAAACATATGTGCATACTTGGACATATATTCACATATATACATGTGTTCATATATATTTTATATAGATAGATAAAATTACATACATATTTTGGGATTTAATTAGTTGAAATGTTCTCTAAGATAAAGTTTTCTGTGTTTATTACTCAATTTTTATTTTATATAAAATATTACAGCAATTAAATAAAATATTCAAATAGCTGAAGTAAAATTAACTGACCTTATCCTTTTTCATAAGTTAGGTGATTAGGGAGATATGTTCACACTTCAAGACATTTACATATAGAAATACATTATTTTTATATTCCCTGGTGAAACTTTCAAGAGTTATTTCTCTCATAGAAACTTAGAGATGATCTATAACATTAAATATTGTGTCTAAAACAGCATCAAAATATACTTAAAATAAAAATGGATATTGTTTTTATTAAATTCATGAATAAAATAATATTTCTTTGAATGGAGCAAAATGAGAAAAAATGTGGGGATTTAATAAAATATGCATTATTGTATTACCATATCTGAAATATATCTACTGATGGTCAGGCTTTAAACTTGGGCTATATCCTATAGAACTTCTGGGTTTAATTAGTTTTTACTATCTTAAGAATGTACAATTTCTTAATATTGAAATTATTATTCCTTAATCTATGGTAAGATATATGATTAGGAAGCAGCAAAGCAATTAGGGTTGATGACGAAATTCCCTTCACTCTAAAACATGCTCTGTCTGTGCTTATGTGTGTGTATTTATATTTATGCTTGTAAGTTGACCTAATGTGTTATAAGGGATCTTTATTTGACCAGTTGATATAAAGACAGTGATACTTTTTTAATTCATGTGTTCTGATATCAAACTACTGATTCATTAAGGATATCTGTGCTCTTTTCTGTAGCATTAATTCCCAAGCTTCAAACTTTGTAGATTAGAGTAGTTTCCAGTAAAAAAGATTTTGGTCATAAAAAGTTTATTTTATCATCACATTTCTGTTGCCCAACTTGGTCATTCTGAATTGGCTCATTCATGATGTTAGATTAATTTCAGAGGTCTAAATGGCCAACTTTGATGAAATGCATAACTTTATGTTTTAAACAATGTATTAGATCGTTTAGATCTAAAGACAATTTAAAGAGGAGCTTCAAAAATGTTCTGAGTTATAACTGAGAGCAAGTCAAAATATATACCTTTCCAAATTAGCAACTTCACATCTACTAACGCTCAAGTTTTAGCATGATGGATGTCCACAATTTTGATTTTACTAATAGGACAGATCTCATTTTAGATTGGCCATGTCACAACAGGTCACTGCTTGAACTTCTCTGTATTGCCAAGGAAGTAGAATGGAGTATGATTGCCCAGGCTTTCATCATTCATCCACTCCACTGACTAGAGGAGATGGCTAGTACTATTAGCTGAAAAAGTGGGATGGATAAGATCTAGTTGCCTCATCTAGTCTCTGCTTTTCAGAACTGTTACAGAACTCTCAGGTCTACTTCACCTGGAATGTTAGACAGAGCTCTTTCTGCTGTTCTCTAAACATAGATAACAGAGGTCAATTTTGTTTAATACAATATACAAAAGCTTAGATAAGAAAGTAAAGTCCTAAACTTTAGGACTTTTGAAGAATGTTTGATGTGAGATGTCTCTTTACATTTTAGTGTGATGCCTATGCATTAAGAATCTCACAAATTTTCCCAAGAACAATACATTGTCTGATATTGGCATGGCTAAATATCTCTTAAAGATGATCCCTTTAACGTAGAAATATTTCAGCTTTTGTAAAAACATGTGGAAATAGTTTCACCTTTTAAAATTAATATTTTTAAACCTTATAATAAAAGGGCTATAATTCAAACTTTCATTTAGAATTCAGGAAAGTATCTCAGCAAAAATGCATTTTCTTCTCATTTTCTCTCTTTCTTTTACCGTAGATACATCTGTTTTAGCTTGAATTGCATCCCCCCAAAAGACAAGTTGAGACTAAACCTTCAATACCTCAGAATGTGACCTTATTTGGAAATAGCATCATTGCAGATGTAATTAGTTAAGATGTTATATTGGTGTAGGGTAGGTCCTTAATTCGATAAGACTGGTTCTTATAAGAAGAAAGAAATTTGGACACAGACACAGAGAAAGGTAAGACAGCTATGTGAAGGTAGAGGTAGAGATGGAATTTATACTGCTCAAGCTGGAATACCTAGAAGCTCGAAAAGGCAAGGAAGGAGCCTCCCCCAGAGGTTTTGGAGGGTGCTTGGCTCTGATAACACCTTGATCTCAGACTTCTAGACTCCAGAACTCTGATGACAAGAAATTTTTATTGTTTTAAGCTATCCATTTTATGGTATTTTGTTATCATAGCTCTCAGAAACTAATATAACAACTCAATTCTGTCTCTCCCTCATTAAAAGTTACTCTATGGAGAAAAAATATCCAGTTTTCTTTATCTATATGCTATGTCGATCAACATTTATTTATCCTTTAAGGTAGAAAAGGTGTCTTATCGGGATAAGTAAAGGGAAAAATGCTAATTGTAGAAGAATGTACCCTAAAAAGACAAAAAGAATCTAATCTTTTTCAAATGGTTACATGCATATTTTCTTGGCTTTCAATGTAATATTAAAGCTTCTGAAGTTGCATATGGCTATTAGAGCAATGGCAATCATTACTATAATTAAAGTCTACCAAAATACATGCAGGTAACATTCTAAACCTTTATACTGATTGCAAATTAATTTATAGAAAGCATTTTGGACTTTTGACTTGCGTGGATTTGTCACATGTAAAGATAGGTAACTCATTGACTGTTGCTTGTCTTAGTCATGGTCTCATTCAACTCTTCATCATGTCACCATCTCTGCTGATGGAAGGGTGTTAGAATATTTTTAATCAAATTCCAGATCTATCATACTAACACATCTCCTGTGTTTCTCCATTGCTACCAATCTTTCAGAAGCCTCTAACTATCCTGCTATGAATCAAGAAAGTAACACCCAAGAGTACTTCTTCCCGCACATCAACTGTCAGGAAAGATAACGGTTGACAGAGCTGTAGTGAAAATGTTCTCTGTGTATCTTTGAAAATCCATGGTTTACTCCATATCTGATGCTGTGTTCATCTGTCTGAAAAAGTCCAGTTGCCTTGATAAATAAATATTGTCTACCCATGTAAAAAATCAGAGGCAAATACATGTAAGGAATACAACTTGTGTACTGTTTTGCCATTTGACAATCAATACTTAGCTTAAATATCATTTCAGGCTAAATGACACAATAAATTTGCCTCATATAGCAACACAAGAAAATAGCTATCAGTCATGATTGAGACTAGACCTCTTTTTTAAGTGTACATTTGTTAGTGTTTATTTGAATCAAGGAGGGGAGAGATACGAATTCCCTTTCTGTCTGTACAACAGACACTTAAATTGCCCTCCTGAAAGTATGATGTACCTTAGCATGAAAGTACCATTTATTACATGGTTGAACCATATTTATTTAAAAATATTTCCCTACATTTTTATCATTTCATTGCTTATTCTATATTAGCCTTTTCAATAGTGGTATAGTTGAGCATGAAGCTTTAGTATAATACGCATTTGCTTGTCTTGATTTCTGGTTTTTAAATCTTTAATTTTCATTCTGTCTGTCTTCCAGAACAACATTTAATCAAACATTTTTTTCAGAGGTTGAAAATGCATATGTAGCAATCACATAGTTTAACATTTTCTAGCAGAAAGAGCGACACACCGTTTATACTAAATATATAGATTTATTTCCTTTGCTAGTGTGCATGAAAACTCTTAAAGGTAGGCTAAATGATAGAAGTGCTTCATTGTCAATTGGGAGAATTTTTCATGTCTTATAAACCACAGTGCTATTAGTAATGAAACTAAATTTTAAAAGTTTAGGAACTAATTCTTATGCTACTATCACCTAGGTTAAGTTTTTTCTAAGATGAATATTAATAGGAAAGAAATCTATAAGCATAGTCTCTATCTTAATGAAACAAGTATATATCAAAGGAATTAAGTGATATCAAATATCAATTCAGGAAAATGGAATATGAAGATTCTTAAGTCAATATTGCGGTATAATACAAGTGATCAGACAGCAAGGTTGAAAGAAAAAAACACTGACATCCTTTATGTTTATATATTGTGTATTAGCTGTAATCTTTAAATGGAAGATAGTTATTTGTCATGAAACCCACAATCTTGCTATGTGAATACCTAAGCCATGATCAGTACTTATATGATTAACAAGCACAGAGGCATAGTAAGACTATTTCTTAGGGGATGAATCTGGAAACTTCTGGGAATTTCACTTGTATTCAAGAGATTAGTCTGTCTATAGTATTATTAAATTTTTTTCTGGCTTTGAGTAGGTACAAAATAAGATAAAAAGAATATCAGTGTGGCCAAGTACCACAGATGCCCAGTACTTGAATTTAAAATCTAGTGCTGTGCAACAATGAGAAAATTAGCTCTTTCATGGAACCCCAATCTGGAGACCTTTTGTGAAGTATACAATAAGTAGCAGAATATCTTTCACTCCCCAAAGCTTAACAAACTGCTAAGCTAAAAGTCTGTCCACTTTGAGTATGGCCTTCATTTGGGACTCATTGCCTCCCTTTTGCTGGGAGGCAATCCCTAGCACAAGGGATTGATCCTTTCAGAATTATGCTTGGGAAGGTCAAGACCAGGCATCCTGTGCTCCTTTGAAACAGCTATACAACTGCCACCTACTTTCTGATATCAGTGACCAATTGTAAAGGTTAGAATCAATGATTCATTGTTTATATATAAAAAAATAAACCTTTCCACCCTGGTTAAAACAGACGCTTCACTCCTCTAGTTACAGTTATCTCTCAATGTATTTTCTCTGGAGGTTTTTGCCAAGTCATGCTGTAGTGTAGCTCTCTGGGAAGTTGTTATCATAACCTTTCTCTTGTATCTCCCAATCCTTGTGAGAAATAAATGTAGGTATTAGGTAAAAATGATATTCTGGATCTGATGGTATATCTAGAATAGAAAGCACAACTTAGATGTGTAGCGGAAATAAGGCTTTCCACAATTTCCTTCATGTCTAAATTTTGGAATCCATTGTTTTGTAGAACTAATAACTTATATCCAGCTCAGTGTAAGGGAAATTGCTGCCCCAAATACAGGAGACTTTATTTTTCTTATTCCTGTCTCTAGAAAGAATAGTTAAACATTTAACAAAGAGAGAAGCAAGAAGAGCTGAACTATTTATGTGCATATTTTAACCTCCAATGTCAGATGAAGTTACTCGGATTGTTTTATTTGGGGTGGATGCAGTGGTGCAGGAGTGCAGATAATGCCTATTGGTCCTTAATATCCAATGGACAACTAGTTAAGGAAATAAGAGGGATGTCAGAATATAGTAAAAGGAAAGGTGCTTTTATTGGCAGCAAGGAAATCCAATTATTTACTTATTTCCAAATATGAATGTAAATTAAGCTTGAAGTGGCATGTTTTAATATTGTATGCTATTCTTAAATTACAATTTGACTTCTATGTTTAATTTATATCATTTGTATTTTTTAACTTTTATTCCTTTACTCAGTAGCAAGGATTAAGATGAAAATTTTAAATACCCTTTTCCCAGGAATCTCAGAGAAATTTCAGTAAGCACTGAATGAACAAAAATGGCATGACAGAACAGAAATAGTTCTTTGACTGTCAGCAGATATTTAAATAACACAAATGCCATCTAGTTATAATGGATTCCTTTAGAATTGATGATACTTAGAGAACAAAGGGAATCAGCCCAGAGTCACTTACTGTAAAGAACTGTAGAGTATAATAGTTGACATGAAAATGGCTCTTCAGGACTTTCAGCATAATATACCCCTGGGTGAAAACTCTTAGAGTGACTTCCAGAAATACAGACTGCTTTTCCATACAGCAACTACATTTATGATCACCTGGAAAGACTAAAGTACCAAATGTAAAATTCCTGCTGTGACTGGCCTTAATATTAAAAGCCAGAGAAATGGAAAAAAGAGACAGTAAAGTGACAGTCATATTTAAATACTCAGTATTTTTGTTTATATCAGCCTTGCAATATATGTCTTTTTAAAATTATTTATTCAACAATTCAGTCATCTCTATTTATTTAATTACTCACCTAATAAACAGGAAATGTTTACTGAGCACATTTCATTGGCTGCTAGCCTCTATTCAAGTCACAGGCATTACAAAGATAAATGTGATATTCCCGCTTCTAGAGGTCTTTAATCAGTGGGAGACATGACTGTTTAAATCAATCAATAAATGTGATATAATGGCAGATATGAAAGACAAGTGATCTGTGAAATCACAGAAGAATCAACTTAGTATATCTAGAATGACTAAGTAAGATGTCAAAGAGGAGGGAGCATTTAATCTGGGTCTTGAAGAAAAGAATAATAGAGCTTACTGTATAGAATTAGTAATAACATACGCAGGCCGTAGTTCATTACCTGATTTCCTGTTCTTTCAAACAAAATACATTGTGTTTGACCTGTAATGATAACTTGTGTGCACATTTTACTGATACCACTGAATTTGTCAAATATATAAAAGCTGTTTACTCTCAACTAATCTATCCACTAAAGCCAATGTACTTGTTTAGTCAACATCTAAAATTGTCATGAACTTAACCAAAAATTACCCATATGTAGAGAAGAATTTGATGTTAAGTATTAGACCAACAGCTTACCCACAAAAGAGCTATTTAATTGATCTTTCAAGTTAATATTAATCTTCAATGGTAAGCTAAAAAATAGCTGCAAAAATTGTTCATACCTTTATCCCTGGATTTGTGATTATGTTACCTTATAAGGCGAAAGAGGCCTTGCAGATGGAATTAAGGATTTTTGAGATGGGGAAATTATCCTGGATTATTGGCATGAGCCTAAAGTAATTATAATGGTCCTTATAAAAGAGAAGCAGCAGGGTCAGAGTGAGAGAACGTTATGTCACGAAGAAAGCAGAGAGAGAAAGCAATGTGATCATCAGGAAAAGGAAAAGAGAAGCGACAACAGAAGCACAGGTGAGAGTAACATGGGACCACAAGTCAAGGAATTCAGACAGATTTAGAAGCTGGAAAAGGCAAAGAAACAGATCTTAGAGCTTCCAGAAGGAACACAGGCCTGAGGATAGATTAATTTTAGCTTAATTTATCTAAAACCTATTTTTGGGTT
This sequence comes from Balaenoptera musculus, assembly GCF_009873245.2. NCBI lineage: Eukaryota > Metazoa > Chordata > Mammalia > Artiodactyla > Balaenopteridae > Balaenoptera > Balaenoptera musculus. Next base: position 54,754,376 of record NC_045802.1, read on the forward strand.
CTGACCACCAAAGCTCTACAATAAGAAATTTGTATTGTTTTTAAGCCACCAAGTGTGTGGGAATTTTTTATAGCATCAGTAGGAACTTAATATAGAACATAAAATATTTTCTTTGCTAAAATGTCATTTATGTTTTTGCTCCAACTGTAAATTATACAGTATGATTACAATTATAAAGCAAAACACTGGATCCTCTAGATACTTTCACAAAAAAACAAAGAAATACTGTTATTCTAGAAATTTGACTAGGTTTTTCATTTTCCAGTGGTCATCCCATGTTAATTGCATGCACTTTCTTTAAAATATTTCCCAGAAAACTTTTGCAAGAATGTGAAATCTGAACAGCTCAGCGTCCTCATTATAGTTATATCTACCTAACTGCAGGGATTTAAACAATTTTGTTTGTATTATTTTATAATTTGAAATCATTCTGATATAAAGGAAATAAATGTTTACCATTGAAAATATTCAAAAAATAAAAATCAATGGCATTAATAAGGTTTCACATAAAAAAGTCACTCTCCATATTTTTCACCATATAGGAATATAAATTTTGAATAATTCTATACATAATATTTTGGACCTTGCAATTATCAGTAAATAATAATTCTTAAATATATTTCATCACATTTAAAAATGAAACTCTTAATAAATGCATAGTAATCCGCAAATTGCATGTCATTATTTAGTCAGTTCATCATAGATGAACACTTAGAATTTATTTTTTATTAAAAATAACACTGTGATAACATAACTGTAAATAATAATACCTATATCTCAATGATAGCTATCTTAAAAATTTCTGAAAGTAGAATTACAGTTGAATTGTATACAAAATTATAAATTATGGGATGCACCTAGTAAATTTTTCTCAAGAAGCTTTAAAATTAAGTTTATCATTTTCAAGAATGCATTAGAATGTTCATTTAATCACAACCTTTGCAACATTCAACATAATAAATTATTATTTTTTTACAAACTCATAAGGAAAATAGCATCAAGTGGTTTTAATCTGCATTCATTGAATTAATGATATGGAAAATACTTAAATTGCTTTTTGTCCATTTATAATTCTTTCCTTCCCATTTCAGAAAATAACTGCCTATGTTTAGTTCTACTTATTTATACTCTATTTTTTATTGAACGAACAGTCCATCTGGTATTTATTTTTTAAGTAATTTGGATAGGTGTCTAAATTATTTTGACAAAAAATGTTAAGCAATTTTTTAAGCATACCACTGGGGTTCTGTAATCTTTCTTCTTGATTTTCCTCTCCATTCTTCATTGATAACACACTGGGTTAAGACTTCTAGTTTTATTATCGATTTTGATATTTTTAATGTAAATGCTCTGATCCCAGTATTAATTTAATAATGTTAAATGATCACTTAACTATTCTCAACCATTTGTGAAATAATAAATATGCTGAAAGAGGGCATTAAAACTCATGTTTAATATTTGCTGAGTAAAGAAAATGTTAAAACCAAAATTAACCCCTCTCTCTATATATGGCAAACTCCCTTCAGGGACAGGCATGATTGCCATAAATAGTCCAGGAACTGTGTGTTCCCAGCTCATTAAACTCATATGGCTAGCAGTTTCTCTTATAACTCTAGTAAAAATTTACTGGTGACTGTAATTAGCCAAGTTTAAATCACATAATCCACCTCCATCCCACTCTGTCAGTGTGTATGGACTTTTTAAGCCTGTATTTCCTGAGCATAAGAGGAATCATAAATGGTACTTCATCAAGGACACAGAATTTCAGATTATGGCCAATTTTCACTGTTCAGCTTAGAAAAAAATATTATTATTTTTGTATTTTGTATTTTTTATGTCCTTATATCTAAGATGCTACCCACTGTAAGACATATGCTGCATACTGTATATATTATTCTGCAACTTTTCCGCTCTACAAACTTGTGTAATTTATAAATGTTTATATCAATAACTCTATTATCTATTTCACACCTGTATGATTATACCTCAGAATATTTATTGATTCAACATCTTAAGGATACTTTGAATGTCTTTAATATTTTGTCATTACAAACAACGCTTCACTAGATTTTCATGTTGTGACTCTGACATCATTTCCCTAGGGTACATAGCTAAGCGCCATGTTGCTCAAAATATATGTAGAGCTTCAGTTTTACTAGATATAGAAAAGTTCCACCACAAATTGCTTTTCTCATTTACATTCACATCAGCAATCTATTTGAGTTCCCACTGTTGCAATGTCATGCAAGGTTGGTCCCATATGCACTAGGACTTGGGAGAAATTTATCAATGTCATATAGCAAGGTGGATTTAGTTTGAATGAAAAAAAATATAAAACCATGGTTAGTAAGAGAATAGAAGAATGAGACCTCTATCCATTCTCCCCACAAAGAAGCATCCCCAGGTTAAGGTTAGGACAGTCTGTAGGACACATGATGTATTTCTGTTCAAGTACAGGCACCTTATGCATTTATTCCATTCCATTTAATCCACTGCATGTGTGAGCAGTGTGGGTCACAAAAATTATATGGGTGATAGAAAGTCTAGATTCAGTAAATGTGCCTTGGGATATCAGTTTCCAGTCACCTGGGAATGTTGGGGTCAGTAGACGCTGAATAAAAAACAGATGTTATAATGCAGGCAAGGAGAGAATAATTTCTGTAGAAAGAATAAGGGTTATCACCATGTGGTTAATAAAGAAGATACAGAGATTGAAACTCTTTTATAATATTTGTGTTTTTTCTATTTATAGTACAGCTTACACTTCCTAAGTGGAAATTGTGTTTTAAGATTTCTGTGTGTGAAAATCCTTTTTAAAAATGTTTTTCATTTGCTCTGTTATGAAAGAATTTCATATAGGAATTTTTAGTTACACAATAGGATAACTTCTTGTATTCCCTAAATACTAGTTTAATATTCACTATGTGCCAGTCAATATGCTAAATGCTAAACTTATTGTTATAGATGTGACTTTATTTTTCCCTCAAGAAGCTTACAATCTAGTATAGAAGACAGTTGTGTGTGTGTGCACGCACATACGCGCACATGTGTGTTTAAGGAGAGAAGAGATTGAGAGAGTGAAGATTATGGGGGGTGAAGGGGATGTGAAGGCAAAGCCAAAAGTGTTTGAGGGTTTGAATGATGTAGAAATGCAGTTTGGGTAAATTATTGTGTTGAGATTTTTTAAAGGCTGACTTGGAAAGAAGTTGGACAAAGTGTTGAATCAGATTATGAAGAGTTTGCAGGTCACATTAAGAATTTGATGATTAATTTTAACATTGGTAAGAAACCATTATTGGGAAAACATTTTTTAAAGGAAGTAAGCAAGGTAATTTATGTTTTTAGAGAAGTAATGATGGGCATTGTATTGAGAAATCATTAGTGAAAAATAAGGCTGTCACTTCATTCATTTAATTAACTAATTTTTGTTATGTACCTACCATGTGCCAGATAATGATCTAAACATTTGACAATCATAAATGAACCAAATAAAGAAAAACCCCTGCCCTTGTGGACCTTACCTTCTGGTCGGGGAATAGAAAAAAACATAATGACTAGCTTAGTTATATACTATGTTAAGAGGTATGTAACATTGAACAAAGAAAAAGAGAAATGTAAAGGGGATCCAAGAAATCAGGATAGGATAGGATAGGATAGGATAGTGTAGGCATTGTTGAAACAGTTATGATGGAACAGATACTTAAAGGATGTGAGATACTTAGCCATAGATATTGATATATCTCTCCTTGCAGAGCTAATCACCTAGCAAAGACTCCATAGCAGAAGTAGATATACCATGAGGCTAATAAAGCTTAAGCTTCAGGACCTTGCATTTACACAGGCCCCCTCAAAGTCCTGTAGCTACTCTTTTATTTAAAATATTTTATTCTTTTTCTTAAAAATGTAGCCTACGTTAAGCTTTAGAACACACTTCTGAATTGACCTATAGATTTAAAGTTGAAATCTTTTATGTTCTTGGAACAGAAATGAAGCTAATGTGGCCAGGGTAACTCACAAAAAGGGCGTTGATAAACAAAGATGTTCCATGTATGGTATGAAGACGAAAGAGGTGTGGAAATACAAAGTTATAGAATATCAGAATAATTTTCCAAGAATTTCAGTAATTGGATTTCACAATAATTTGGCATTTGAGAAATAAAATATTTGATAAACTAAGAAAATGTCAGTTATGATATTATAGAATTTATTTCACAATTATACTAAACAAATGATGTTATAATCATGCAATATTAATGCTTATTTAAATCATTTTATAAAATTTTAGAGGAAGGATTGTATAGTATATATGAATTATTTTCATAATATACCGGCATGTCAGTTACCTCACAAATCACTAATTCTACAAAGTCCAATAAAATTATTATGTATCTTATTTTTAAAAAAACTTTACTTTTCCAATATTAGACAAATAAGGACAAAGAGCTGATGTTTTTGTTTTTTACGAATGAAAATAATGAGTGTGCTACTAAGTATAATAAAATTATTGATCAATTTGTTTCATTCAGTTATTATAGGGATGGGTTTGGTATAATTCAAATATTTAAGGAGATACGATATAGATAATCATTTTTATTTATTCATAAATTTATTCAAATCAAATTTTTAGAACAGCAGACCAGTGTCGGCTACTGTGTTAAGCAGCTCAGCTCTTCAATTTGAAGTTGTGAATAGTATGGCTAAAAAAATGAATTTTGAAGAGATAAACACATGATATATATGTGTGCAAGTTTTGCACTATGCATCACAGACCTCATATTCCTCTATGGCCATTCAGAAGTTTTCCAAAATTTCTAGTCAACTTCTTTGAAAGCAAAGTCCATTTTCTATTTCAAATTGAAGTGAATCCTAATAGTGTCATATGAATACTTGCCAGAGTGAAGACAGAAAGGCAGTAAGTGATTTTACACCAGATAGTTAGTAAACAACAAATCAAGACTCCTTAAAAATTAAGCAAGCATTTTCTTTGAGGTTTATGACTATAAATTCTGTAGCAGATCAACTTAGATGAGAAAGTCAGTTTAAGGAATAATGATCCTCAGAGCAACAATTGTCTTTAAGTCATCTACATTTGGGACAGCTTCAAGGATTGTTGTGGCTTTCTTCTTTTCACTGGGAAAGCAGAAATTCAAACTTCTTTCATCCCAGTTCTTCATCTGCATGCCCATACTCAAGCATTTTCAGGAAAATCTTTGGCAAATTATGTAAAAGAGCAGCGCGTGCCCAAACATTACTACCCAAGTAATTACTATATAATTTTTTCCTGCTCTAAAATGGAATACTTGTTAGCTTTTCCTCTATCCATCATTAACCCTCTGACTGTGTGTGTGGGGGGGGGATTATTAGTTCATCTGGAAAATTAAAACTCACTTTGATAATTAACCACTGCAAGCTAAGTTGTGCCCGTGTTGCAATAGTGTAAATCCCACACTAAATCCTGCATCTTGTTTCTGCTAATACTTTTTAAATGCTACAAACATTGTGCCTATAGATTTATTCCACATAGATGTACAAAGCCTGTCTGTACCAAAGACACTGTGAAGAGTTCTGAGGCAGTCAGCGGATGTTTAGAAACTGAGAAAAATATGATAGCCCTTATAATGCAACAGTAAACATAAGATTTTTTTCCTTATAAATTCTTGTTCTTTAAAAACAGTAGATTTGTATAACGAGATTCCTGAATTTTAGATTTTGTTCTGTGTTTGGAATAATGGTTATGCTCAGCATTTTTTATGAAAACATCTAATTTATTTTGAGGTGCAGTTACTAATTATTTAATGATATTGATATATAATCATAGCAAGGAAGAACAATAATTCAGTTTGCACACCAAAGGTAGAACAAGTAAACTTATCATCACATCTATGCCAACAATTATTAAACACACAAAATAATCTAATCAAAATAAGAAAATCAGTAATGATTAAGTTACTTTAAAAAAACTTCATATATACTTGATTTAGACATTAGTTAGAAAACACAATCCAAATTTTTTAAAAAATGTGAGCCCAAAAAAACAAAATTACTGATTAAAATTACATTATAAAGTATACCATTATCTTACCAAGTTATCAATGCTAGTATATTACATTTGGATATGTCGATAAACTAATAATGTGTCTAACATTTTAGAAGTGAGACATTTAATTTCCTGTCCCAAATTAAACATCTATGTCTACTATATTGCACATATTAAATAATTGTTTACTTTTGAACATTTTTAACGTTTTATCTATCATTTTGTAAATCATATTTACTAATAAGATATTCTTTACAGAAAGTAGCTAAATTTTACATGAAAGATCAGAATTTCATGTCCACAGTAAATAAAATAATGCTGCTGTCCTTGAAAGTACAGTAACATCAAAATCTTAATTTATTCCTTTAAAAAGAAAATTGTAAATGAAATTCAAACTTCATAATGAAGCATAGAAATAAACCTGCAATATGAAAGATGTTACCATCACTACTAGTTATGTGCATCATATTTCCTATATTATTTTACAGTTTTTAATTAATCAAGTAAAAAACAAGTGCCATATAAGCATTTTAGTTACATTTGTACCTTAATATTCATGTAACAATTTTATTAAGCACTTGTCATATACTGGACACTGTGTGATTTAATGTCAGGACCCTTGAACAAAAAAAATATTAAATAGCTCTCTCCTTACTTTATGTGTTTCACTTAACAGATCACTATCATGATCTGTAAAGTGACTAGATAAGCTCATTGCTATGATTGGTATAATTTTCCAATATTCAAGTGGGAATGTTGGGGGAGGAGCACATTCAATGTTCACTTTTTTTAATATTTAGCAGCCCCCTAAACTTATACAAGAATACAGAGTCCCTCAGAATTACATTGAACTCAAGGTAACTTAAATTTAGAAGTAATATGATGTTCCTTTCTGGTTATCCTTAAAGACTTCATCTTCAAAAATGTAGAAGTTGGCAACTGTGTGATTGTAAAGAAATACAATAGGTAATAATTATTTAACTGCTGCATGAATGATTTAAAGCCAAGTATTTTTTCATATAAGAAATATGTGTTTAAAAGGGATAGAGAAGGGGTCCAAATGACAGTTTGAAAACTTTTGTCTGGGGCATTATGTGTACATTGCACTCATCTAATCTAAGATAAAAATAGTTTTTTAGAAACATCCCCACTGAAAGATATTGTTTAATACAACTGAGAGAGTAGTCTAGCAATTGTATCTTATAGAATGTTTTACAGTTTGTGTTAATTGTATCTGTCAGATTATCTCCTTATGTCTAATATAAAAATCTCTTTAATTCTGAAACAGAATAAAATACATCGCAACAAACACTCCTCAATAATATGTATTAAAATGCATAAGTTTTAAATGAGATTACTGCTTAATACATTAAATCATGTTAGTTTTTAAGAGCGACCTTCATGTAGCCTGTTTTATATTTTCTTGGACATGAGCACTGTTTACTAGCATGAGATATAAAATTAAACCAAAATTAGGTTTATTATTCTACTTTTCTATCTTGCTTCCTAATGATAAATAACATAAGCATTAGAATTTTAAAAAATATATGTACATATACTGTGGTTATCACTACACATTGATGACAAATTTTTAGGGGACAGCTTTATAGAGTTTCTCAACCATTTCATGCTTCCACCAGTGGACAGTGTGAGTTACATTCACTGTGTGAATGTGGAGAATGCTCCACATTCTCATCTGCACTTGAGCTCTTCAGTCTTTATTTTAAACATTCTACTGAGTATGTAATAGAACACATTATGGATTCGACTTGCAAATCACTGATTATTAATAAGGTTGTGTTAATGTGGTCATTTAAATATCTTCTCTGAGTTCAAATTTTTTAATGGGTTCTTGGTTTTTTCTTTGATTTGGGGATTTCTTTTTCAACTGTATGGTTGCAAACAACTTCTAAACTTCTAACCCTCTGTTTTGTGACTTCACACTTTCAATGGTGCCTTTCAAATTTCCAGTGTTAAAGTTAAACTTAGACATTTTTCCTTTAGAGCTGAATGCCTCTTGTTTATGATTTTTGACACAAAGGTCATAAAATATGTTAATATGGTGTATCATTGTTTTTTTTTAATAAATTTATTTAGTTATTTATTTATTTTTGGCTGTGTTGGGTCTTTGTTTCTATGCGAGGGCTTTCTCTAGTTGCGGCAAGCGGGGGCCACTCTCCATCGCGGTGCGCGGGCCTCTCACTGTCGCGGCCTCTCTTGTTGTGGAGCATAGGCTCCAGACGCGCAGGCTCCATAGTTGTGGCTCACGGGCCTAGTTGCTCTGTGGCATGTGGGATCTTCCCAGACCAGGGCTCGAACCCGTGTCCCCTGCATTGGCAGGCAGATTCTCAACCACTGCGCCACCAGGGAAGCCCTATCACATTGTTTGATTTCCATATATTGAAGAATCCTTGCATTCCTGGGATAAACCCCACTTGGTCATGGTGTATGATCCTTTTAATGTGCTGTTGGATTCTGTTTGCTAATATTTTGTTGAGGATTTTTGCATCTGTGTTCATCAGTGATATTGGCCTGTTGTTTTCTTTCTTTGTGACATCTTTGTCTGGTTTTGGTATCAGGGTGATGGTGGCCGCGTAGAATGAGTTTGGGAGTGTTCCTCCCTCTGCTATATTTTGGAAGAGTTTGAGAAGGATAGGTGTTAGCTCTTCTCTAAATGTTTGATAGAATTCGCCTGTGAAGGCTTCTGGTCCTGGGCTTTTGTTTGTTGGAAGATTTTTAATCACAGTTTCAATTTCAGTGCTTGTTATTGGTTTGTTTATATTTTCTATTTCTTCCTGGTTCAGTCTCTGAAGGTTGTGCTCTTCTAAGAATTTGTCCATTTCTTCCAGGTTGTCCATTTTATTGGCATATAGTTGCTTTGAGTAATCTCTCATGATCCTTTGTATTTCTGCAGTGAAAGTTGTTACTTCTCCTTTTTCAATTCTAATTCTATTGATTTGAATTTTCTCCCTTTTTTTCTTGATGAGTCTGGCTAATGGTTTATCAATTTGTTTATCGTCTCAAAGAACCAGCTTTTAGTTTTATTGATCTTTGCTATTGTTTCCTTCATTTCTTTTTCATTTATTTCTGATCTGATCTTTATGATTTCTTTCCTTCTTCTAACTTCTGGGTTTTTTTGTTCTTTCTAGACATGATGTTTATTACAATGTTTTGTAAATGTCGTTTATCAAACTAAGGATGTTCCTTCTGTGTCTAACTTGCCAAGAGCTGTTTATCATAGATTTTGAAGTTTTTCAAATCTTTCTGCATCTGTTGAGATGATCCAATACTTTTTTCTTCTTTATTGTGTTAATGATTTTTAATAATGATTTTCAAATGTAATTCAAGACTTAGCTTCTTACAGGTGTGTGTCTGTGTTTGTGTGTTTATATGTGGTATTTTATATGTTGCTACATGACTTTTTCAGCTTTTCTTTGTTCTTTGTTTGACATTTAGGGTTTTGCATCTATATGAGTAAAAATGGCCTCTAATTTTCTGATCTTATCATGTCTTTGTCAGCTTATACTATGAAGGATATGATGGTCTCATAAAATGCATAGGGAAATAGACTGTTTTCTTCTATATTCTGGTTATACTGGTAAAATTAAGATTTTTATTTATTCCTCAAATTTTTGGCAAACTTTACTAGTGATCCTATCTGGTATGCACTGGACTTTGTTCATCATCATTTCTCCTTCAGTTTTATAAGCTCTCTTCTTGTAGGAATTTTTCTAATTTGCTAACATTTTCATAGGTGTTTATAAAGATTTTCGTAGTACAAATTTATTGTGACTTACTATCTAAAAGGTCTATTCTGATATTTTCTTTTTCATTTCTGATTTTATTATCTATACCTTCTGTTTTTTCTCATGATTAGTCTCACTAAGAGTTTATCAATTTTATTAGCCATATTAAAGAACTAACTTTTGTCTGTGCTCATCCTCTGTTATATGCTATTCTATATCTCATTATTATTTTCTATCTTATCTTTCTTCCCTTTTGTATTCAATTTACTATTTTCCTAATACCTTGGGGTGAATTCCTAGATAATTGATTTTTCACTTTCTTCTTTTTTAATGTATACAAATAATGGATTAAATTTCTGCCTACATCTTAAAATATCAACATTTATTTCAAAATATTTTCTAATATTTTAAATTTGTATTGACTTATTTATATAAAATATATTGCTTTATTATAAAAATTAGAGCTTTTAAAATATTGTTATATTTGTGATAATTTCTAAATTTCTAATTAATTTTATTTTGGCCAGATGACCTAATAATTATGATTTCAACCCTTTGAGATCTGATGAAACTTGATTTGCAGTACACTATAGCACTATTTTGAAAAAAAATGCATGAGTATATGTATTCTGTAGTTGTAAGTAGTGTTCTATACATGTAATTATTTAATGTAGGACAAGATTTAGAACCTTGCTATGGGTGAGCAGGCAATAAAAGTATAATGGGAAGCCAAATATGCCTTAACATCTAGAGAGTCTATAAAGGTGACAGTCATTCAGAGCTACCCCTAATAGCTGCAGGACCTGAAGAAGAGCACAAATGGAATTTTAATATGAGTGAAAGTTGACAGAAACAGAGACATTAAATTTTATTCTTCTTTTTTTTTTTTTTTTTGTTGAAGTATAGTTGATTTACAATGCTGTGTTAGTTTCAGGTGTACAGCAAAGTTATTCAGTTATACAGACATATATATATATATATTTTTTTCAGATTCTTTTCCCATATACGTTATTACAAAATATTGAGTATAGTTCCCTGTGCTATACAGTAGGTCCTTGTTGGTTATCTATTTTATGTACAGTAGTGTGTATATGTTGACCCCAAACTCCTAATTTATCCCTCCTTCCCTTCCCCTTTGGTAACCATAAGTTTGTTTTCTGTATCTGTGGGTCTATTTCTGTTTTGTATATAAGTTCATTTGTATGTTTGGTTTTTTTTTTAGATTTCACATATAAGCAATATCATATGATATTTGTCTTTTCCTGTCTGCTTACTTCACTTATGATAATCTCTAGATCCATCCATGTTGCTGCAAATGGCATTATTTCATTCTTTTTTATGGATGAGTAATATTCCATTGTGGATATATATATATATATATATATATATATATATATATATATATATCACATTTTCTTTATCCATTCATCTGTTGATGGCCATTTAGGTTTCTTCCATGTCTTGGCTATTGTAAATAGTGCTGCAGTGAACATTGGGATATGTGTATCTTTTTGAAATATGGTTTTCTCCAGATCTATTCTTATTATATCCATTTGTTATGTTGTGTTAATGAATGATTAATAAAATATGAACACGTAATTCTTAAAAATTGTTGTTATATATTTTGTTCCTTGGAGCCACTAGGAAATAAGTTTTGTTATGCAACATCTAAGAGGAAGTGTTTGATGAATTAGTCTTTTTGCTGCTAAAATGTCACTACACCCTGAAGCAGTGTCCCTCCTCAATATTTACAGCAGTGCAGCCTGAAAACCTTCAAAATATCTGAACAGTCTTAATTTGTTTTGAGGAAATAAGGCAAGAGGTGAAAGAGACCTGGAACCTGAATGGGCTAATGACCTGATTGGTGTTAGTCAGAAAAGTGAATATCTTGGTTTGTAGTTTGTAGAGTATCAGTTCTGCACTCTGGGTATTATGTGATAGTAATGCCATATTTCCTTTAATAATTGTATTGTTCAGTGTGTTTGTAATACACATGGCCTTCTTGTACAGGTATAAAGACAATACAACAGTTATTCTTTCTCCTATATAATAAATGGCCTGCATTCCTCTTCAACTGGGAATGCTGCTGCTTTTCCACTGTCTCTACAAGGATCAACTGGGAAATCATTTGTCTTTATAATGATCTGTGATATCTTAGTAATAATCTATGTATTTCCTGCCCTTACATTATTTTTTCTTCACAAATAACTCATGGCCGATATATATTCTTCTATATTCATTAATACTACATATTTTATTCCTACAGTTTTATATAATTAATGTGGATTCTGTTTTGGTTTATTAGCACCACAGAATAGCTATAGAAAAAAAAATGACCAAGCATTTCTAATCAAGCAGAATTGGTATCTGTCAGATTAGCTGCCTGAGAATAGATTCCACTGCCAGCAGAGTGACTCCCTACCTTGGCAAAGCACCCATTCCTTCGTTTCCCAACACTTCACCTGTTCTATGATGGTGCTCTCCTCATTTTCATTTTCAAGGGGTTATCTCAACACCTACTCTATCTACCAAGTTTGCATTCTACAACACTTTATTTTGGATAATCCCATGTGTTAATTTAAGGACCTCTTTTGCCTATTCAGGTCCAGAGTCCTATTTTACTTTGATAATCAGATTTTCATTGCTCTCAAAACTAAATAGATAACCAATTCCTTTTTATACAATTTTGAGGGTCTGCTGCCTGAAAATATTTGGTTGCAACAATGCAATTCTAAGAAATGGAAACCATTTAAAGCTATTTTAAGTCCCCCATAGGCTTAATACATTCAATTTAGTGTTGACAGAATCATTCTGAATGGATGGAACAGTGGCCTCTAGATTGATCTCCAAGAGTGATTCTCAGAACAAAACTATAGAATTGGCCCAATAAGAGAGCTGCTGCTTTTTTCACAAAGAGGTAGGTGGGAAAACAGGTTATGGTTGAAGTTCTTGATTCAAGAACACGCTACAAGTGCTGTCATCCAAGATTTAGGAAACTTTTGCTGCTGTGGCTGCATCTGCCTTTCAGTAGTCACAAATCTAATGTCTAGTCACCAGAATGTGGATGCAGAAAACTCAGTGTCCAAAACCTCACTTTTCAGAACCAAGCCAAAGCAACAGGAAGATGACTTCTTCATTTCCACCCTCCAAATTTTGAACAATTGCATTTAATTTCAGATTAATTTGCACAAATTAATTTTCATTTAAAATCATGACTGCAGAAAAGACCTGCAAATATTATGTTAGCTATTTAGGCTCTGATTTAGAGAAGGCACACTAGAAGAAGATTGAAGCAGCAGATGCTGATTAGCAGCTTACCATTTCCACTCCAACATCAGTTAAAATAAAAAGGCAAATTAAATGTGGGGCAAGGATGATGAAAAAAACTTTGTTTTCTGCATTTCAGAACATCAAGGTCAAAGAGTAAATACAAATAATTCTGTAACAATAGTAGTTGCGAGTGGGACAACAGTAATAGAATTATTCTATTCAATGCCACAAAATTTAGCTGCAGTAAGTCAAACCAACAGAAGATGTTTTATTAGCAGTCCCGGAGTCAATGAGGCAATGATGCAATTCCTTAGTATTCTAACGTAAAATGATTTTGAAGCTATACCGTTCAGCATCTACTTCCACATGTTTACATAATGAAGAGTTTAGCAAATTACTTTACATTACCTCAAAATGCTTATGGCTATTGTATTGAAATTGGATTCAATTAGACACACTCTTAGTTGAACTAAAAAGAAACAGAAATCCTTATACACCAACATGCAATCCTCAGCCTTGTGGGCATCAAAAAGCAATTATGCAGGAGGGAGAGTTAAGAATTAGTGTCTGTTTACCAGTTATGCATATGAACACGGTAGTGATGCCAGCTTGTTGGGCTTTGCTTATACTGATACAGGAGTCCCAGCACTACCATATATTATTCAGCTCAGTGTTCTGAGTGTGGTGTGAATTATAGGTTCCTAACATGTTACTTCTCTGTAATGCAGGAAGCCATTCTTAGAAGCAATCCAAGAACCTGACCTCTAGTATTTTCAATAAGTTTTTAAGAATTAAAATCTCTTTATTAAATCTTTTTCAAAGTAAAATAGAAAACATTGTTTTCCTAAGAGAGAAACTAGAATCAGCAATCCTCAGTGATGTTCCTTGAATAGCTTTAATTAATTAATTAATTTATTTTAAATGTGTGTCATATATTTGTTTGGCAATGTAGAATGCAAATTACAAGATTTACAGCTCTGAGAAAATCCATAAATTTAAAACCATAAATTTTTGTTAATCTCCTAAGTTGTATTATGTTCTATTAACATTCTCTAGAACCAGTGTTTTGGAAACACACTATGAGAAAGGCAACATTAAGCAGTTTATTTTATGGAAAAAGCACTTAAGGGACTCATGAACATCCGACAGATTAATCATGTGTTCCTTTCATTAAAACTTTTGAAATTGAATTTTATTGTCACAAAGATGAAAGTTTTTAGAATATTAAAATACCACCACCTGATTTAAATGCATACTTTACCGCAGGCTCCTCCTATTAAATCTTTATTGGTTTCTAACTATCAAGAAATTAGGACAGAGTTAATATCTGGCCTGAGGAAACAATATGCTCACACAAAATGAAATAAAATATTAATAAATTGAAATTAAGAACAGCTATACAGATTTAAGTCTTAGAGCTTTATCTCCCAGTTCCACTGAGAACAACAGATTAAGTCACCTAAGGAAATCAAGTGTCCCATTATGTAAGAATATTTTAAAATATTTTTTCATAGCCCATAGAAGTCCTCCTCAAGGTCCAACAATATTCAGTATTTAGAAGATATTCATCTTCTAAATACTTCTTTGGAAAATAGGTAATAAGTGGTGTTGTTTAGGAATATTTTATCAAGTACTTAGTATCATATTGACCACTTATGGTGCCACAGGTACATACATTTTTACTTCTGTAGTTGTATTTCATTAAAACCATAACATTATAGTTTTATTTATGCAAATTTTAATATTTCAAAGGAAAATGCAATATAAATGAGGAAATAAATTATTTCAAAACTAATATTTTAATGTGTTTATGGAACATTTTATATAATTTTTTTTTTTTTTTGGAGACAAAAATCATCATTTATTTTCATCATTTTTTATCACTACTACTCCCAACATTTTATTTTGCTGAGACATTTTAAAAGCAAATTCAAGATATCATGTCATTTTACCTATAAATACTTTCATATTCATTTGTAACCACAAAGCCATTTTTTTTTCACACACACACATTGTATTTTATTTTTACAAGAGATAAATAGACTGACACCAAGCATTGTAAGTGGATGACCACAACAAAAGCAACAATGATTGCAATTACCAAACACGAATCCTGTGGTGGATTAAGGATGACTGCAAATTAGTTGACATTTCTCCCATGAAGATGTGCATCTATGACCTTGGACTTTGAAATCTGGGTGGTCAAGGTACTTTCTTGACCAATGGAATATGGCAAAAGTGATGCCATGACAGTTTCTATCCCAATTCTTAGAACTGGCAGCTTTTACTTCCTCTCTGTTGTGATATCACTAACTTGTCAGCCATATGAGTAATCCATATTGCAGTATATCTTCCAGGCCCTATCTTTGAGTTATATATATCAAATTACCATTGACTTTTCTCAAACTGTATATACAGAATGTTACCTCACACTTACTTGTGCTTATATTTATTTTTAACATTCCTTCTTTGCTAATGTAATTAGTGTTATTAAGAATAGAATATGAAGCATATTTTAATTTGTGAGTCCTTCCCAAGTTCCATGGGTTTTGTGTATTTTTATGCAGAAAATATGTTTCACAGAAAAATTTATGTATATGTAGATATATGTAGATATATTTATCACTTCTTGCATTATTATTTTCAAATTTATTTTGAAGGCCTGAATTTGCTCACCTTTTTTTCTAATATTATTATATAATAGTAGGAAACTAAAGGATTTGGGATCCTAAAGCACATATGAAAAGAGAGGAAAAACCAGTTATCAAAGTGGTAGTAGATTAAAGCTCAAAACACTTAATAATAATACAGATGATAAGCAAGGGAAAGATCAAAAAAAGATATTGAAGTCTTATGGAGTAATGTTGAGCCATGACTTTCTTGGGATATAACATCCACCTTCCTAATATGTCTCACTCAATACATGATTTGTCTTCTGTACTTCTTTTTTATAAGGTTATATCTTAAAACCCAGCTTTCATTATACAAGATAAATATGTTCTAGAGATCCACTGTACAATATTATGCTTATAGTTAACAATACTGCATTGTGCACTTAAAAATTTAAGGGAGTTGTTCTCATGTTGTGTCTTTACCACAATTTAAAAAGAGTTCCAATCGAAATTTTACCTACTGAAAGAAAGCTTTCTTGACTAATTTAGTCCCAATTCTGAGGTCATGCAATACACATATATTATTCAAGTGGTTTCATTTGATAAATTAGAAATTTTCTTGGTAAGTAACTTTTTTTCATGTTTCTGCCTTTTATGTCCTTAGCAAATGGATATTAGAAAAATAAAAAGTATTCAGTAAATACTTTTTTTCAGGTTTACTTTTGTTGGTATTTTTAACTTTCTTGAAGATAATAACAATATCATCTTTTACATTTCATTTATAAATAAATATATACTGACCACAATAAGCTAATCACGAATGGAGAAATACATTTGAAACGTTAAAAAGCCATTTAATTTTCACTTTTTTTGAAAACTGTAGTCAAGGAAATGTAGCCAAAGATTCAATAAAAAGTTTACCAATGTTGGGCTAAAGAAAATATTCTAATATCTATTGTGGTGATGGTGGCACAACTCTGTGGATATGTTAAACATTATCTAATTTAGCACTCTGGAATACAATGGAATATTATTTAGCCATGAGAAAAAAGGAAACCCTGCCCTTTGTGACAATATGTGTGGACCTTGAAGGCATTACAAAATCAGACAGACAGAGAAAGACAAATACTGTATGGTATCGTTTATATGTGGAATCCAAAAAGAGCCAAACTCATAGAAAGAGTAGAATGGCGGTTACCAGAGGCGGAGGGTGGGGTACATGGAGAGATTTTAGTCAAAGCGTACAAACTTCCACTGGTAAGACAGGTAAGTTCTGGGAATGTTATGTACAGCATGCTGATTATAGTTAATAATATTGTATTAAATACTTGAAAGTTGCTAAGAGAGTAGATCTTAAGTGTTCTTAGCACACACAAAAAGGTATTATATGAGGTGATGGAGGTGTTAGCTAATGCTGTGATGGTAATAATTTGGCAAAATATGTGTATCAAATCAATATGTATACACCTTAAGCTTACACAATATGTCAGTTATATCTCAGTAGAGCTGAAAAAAAAAAAAACCCAACAAAGATCTCAAAAACAGTTTTCAGGAACACATCTGAGATCAATAGTCAAACACACAATTCAATCCAAACATTGATATTAAGGGATAGGCAGTTATGCAGACAAGAGATAAAAGCACACATACAGTGTCAAAGGCAGTAGGAAAAGCAAGTAGGTTAGAAAGAGAGGGTAAAAAGCAAGATCATTTGAGATGTATAGCCTGATGAAATTCTTTGGAGTACAGGAGAGTAGTCCCTGGTCATGTTTGATGGGATGCTATCTGATAAACCTAATGTAACCTCATTAATTGCTCTTTGGGACTGGGAGAAAACTTTAGTAATACTAACTCTGGCTATCTAGGATGAGCCAAGTTTTTGTTGATTCTGAAGCCAGTTGTGCTTCAGTAGTCCTTTCCTGACAGGAAGAATACTGAAATTTTGAATGCAAAATGAAATATAGACTAATCTGCTCCTGGCAGTGAAACATATTTGTAAAGATACTTTCTTTATTAAATATTGTATCAAAGAAAATGATTTGTGAAAGCCTGACCATTTACCTGATGTTGAGAGAGCCCATGTGCAATTGATCATTACTCTGTGTGCCTGTCAGATTGTCTTAGAACTTACCAATATTTCTTCACTAGAGAATATTATTTGTATATCTTTTCTCCAGTGTGTTCTAAACTTTGTATATATTCATTGTGACTGAATTTTTATGGTTGGTGTAATTTTGAGGCTTTACAATACTCACAGTTATAAAATAGACCCTGTTAATTTCCACAAAGAATTTAAGAGAGCAGAATTTATTCCTAAAAAAATTAATGTGACTGACTGCAACAAGAGAAATAGGCTATTCTGAGAACGAAAAGCACCAAATGAAGTCTTTGATGCCCATGTTTTAAGGTTTTGTCAAAGGAGTCCACAAAAGATGAAATGAAAGAAAAAGAGGTAATTTTTAGATAGCTTTGGGCTATAAATGCAATCAAAATAATTGTCATCCTATCAAGACCACATATTATATCTTATACTAGGAACTGTGGAATTGAGTATTATAAATAACTATGCAAATTCAGTAAACAGCAGCAAATATTTACTTTACTGAGCACCTATTCTGTAACAGGGGTTGCAGGAAAAAAATGGGAAAAAAAAAATAGTCCTTGTATTTATGGAACTAACAAGTGGAGACAAACAATAAATAAATAAGCTCAGTATCTATTAAAACCAATAGTTATAGTTGCATTCAAGAAAAATAAAGCAGGAGAGAAGAGTGGAGAGATCTCCAGAAGGATAGATAGTATATGAGTTACATTTTCAACAACACGGACAGAAAAGGTTTCATTGAGGACATAATTTGCACAAGGCTTGAAGAAGCAGAGGGAATGGGTCTTACAGATATTGAGAGGAAAGGGATTCTGACTACAGACAGCAGGGACCAAGGTTCAAGTTTATCACAATTTTAGCACTGGTAAATCTTACCTTTAACTAGCTGCTTTGTAGATGCCAAGACCTGAGCTTGCCATCCCTATTCAGGAGTTGTAGTTGTTTGTGTACTTGTATGCATTTTCTAAACTTCTTGAAGCCAGTGGATGTTTCTAATCTCCCTATCTTCAGCATCTTTCACGGTTCATTATGGACCCTGTGTAAATAATTGATGGATGCTGTTGATGTTTCAGCAGTTCCTATAACTGGAGGTCCTTACCCTTCCATCTATTATCTCCTCTCAGTCTGCTCAGAATTATTAAGGTGTGTGCTATAAATTAATTTCTACCTACCTCCCACCCTGGTTATCCCATATTGCTAAATTAATCATTTACACTGGCACTTGAGGCTTAAAATTTATGATTATGTGTAAGTGTATTAGGGGTTAGAAAAATTAGGAGATCTCTTTATATTGTTTAAATATTAGTATATTTGGACAGTAATCCTATCCTTATCCTGCTTAAAATTATTCAAAATTCATCACAAATGAAAGTCTTCTCAAATATGTTTCCCTGTGTATCATGTGTGTTTCATATTGATAAATTTCTATAAAATTGAATTATTAAGTTGTCCTTTGTATAATATCAAGTAATAGTAAAAGTTTAATCAATCTTCCTAAACACCAGGCTCCAGAATTTTCCTGTTCAGAGTAATATGTTCAATGTTTTCCTAGTACATAAGATGAGGTCCAGAGTTCTGTATATATTGAATATACAGTATTTAAGAAAGCTTGAAAATGAACAACTAAAATAACAAAAATGACCGTCACAATCACTAAACATATTTATACAAATTTGAAGAATAAACTGACTCATAAGCAGTATTTCCTATCTCTGAAATAAAAACTCAGAGAATTAAAACTTACCTCTGCCATTCCAAACCATTTATTGAAGAAATTTCTGATAGAATCTTGACAGAATAGCTTCCATAGTGATCTTCCCTGAATTTTCTACTGCTACTTCAAGTGATAAAACTAGAGCTCACCTGAATGAGGAAATTTACTCTAAAGGAAATCATTAGGAATAAAGCTTCATTAGGTTGGATACATATTAGATGAGAAGTGAGGGAAAATGTACATTACAGAAGTGAGAGAAAGAGCGTGCTAATTGGCAGAAAATGTGAATGAAAATATTATGATGGGAAAACTAAGATTGTTTTCAGAAAGTAGCTGATAGTCTATTTTTGGACACAATATTATGAATTTTCAGAATTAAGTGAGGAGTAGTAAGCAGATAGAGACCATATCATAGCACAGATAATTCTGGACATTGTGCTTGCAATTATCTTTGCAGAAACTAGGGAACTATTTAATATAGGTTAATTCTTTTATTATAAATAGGAATTATATTGTTAGTACCTATCTTCGTTTGAGGACTACTTCTATAAGAAATTAATTTCTAAATCACTTATCTATTATATACTTAAACTTTATAACACTTCATGAGGTAGACATTATCTTCATTTTACAAATGTGGTAAATATGTTGGCATGAATAAAGACTGCTTTTCTTTCCTTTAATGTATTCTTTGATGGCAATTTACTGTTAATGAAAAAATACATTATTTAAAGTCAATGTACTGTTAAAGAAAATGGTAAATATTCATTTTAGAGTATGTAGTAATTATAGAAGTAAATATATGACAAAAGAACACAAAGAATATGAGAAGTGAATAGAGGTAACTGTTGTAAAGTTGTCACATTATATGTGAAGTGACATAATATTAAGTGTATATTGTGATAATTTAAGGGTGTGTAGTGTAATCCTTAGGGCAACCACTAAGAAAAAGGAAAACAGTAAAGATTTTTTTTTTAAGGCTTTAGTTGTAAGAGAATAAAATACTACAAATGTTTGATAATAAAAGAAGGCAATAAAGAGAAACCGTGGATTAAGAACATAGGGTATGGTTGATGGAGATTGGCTAAGAGCGTCGGCTTGAGCTGCTTTGAAGATTCTGTATATAGACATTACCTGAAGTCTGTTCTGTGGAATGCTAATTTCTCAGGAGGACCCCAAAAAAGGTTTCTGTTGCAAATAAGTTTGGGAGATACATGCTCTATCTCTGTTTTGAAAAATTCAAAGTGATAGTAGAATGTTAAATATACTGAAAAAATTGCTGGTGAAGAAGTTGGTTAATGTGAGCCACAGCTAGGAACTGCCTAAGAGTCAAGAGTCAATTGTTCTGGGGTGTGTGAGGAGAGGAGATTCAGAGCACTGCCTAAACGAGCTTCAGAGATGGGTGCAAGCCATGGCTATCAGCAAGGACACCAGAGATGGGCATGAAACGCTAAGGCTGCTGCTGCAGGCACCAAGAATCCTGTGTGCAAGCACAGGTCACTATCCATACTGCCCCTCCCAGGAGCCGGTGCAGCCTGCCACTGCCAGGGTTCCCTGATCCACGGACAACTTCCCTGGGAGGACACACAGCACACCTCAGGCTGTGGCAACGTCACGCTGGCCTCTGCTGCTGCAGGCTCACCCCGCATTCTGTACCCCTCCCTCCCACCAGCCTGAATGAGCCAGAGCCTCCTAATCAGCCACTCCTTTAACCCGCTCCTGTCTGGGCGAAAAACAGATGCCAGAAGATGGCCTACATGCAGAGCCAGGGACAAAGCCAAAGCTGAACCCCAGGAGCTGCAGAAACAAAGAAGAGAAAGGAAAATTTCTCCGTGCAGCCTCAGGAGCAGTGGATTAAGTCCCCACAGTAAACTTGATGTACCCTGCATCTGTGGAATACCTAAATAGACAGTGAATCATCCCAAAACTGAGGAAGTGGACTTTGGGAGCAACTATAGACTTGGGGTTTGCTGTATGCAACTGACCAGTTTCTGATTTTTATGGTTATCTTAGTTTAGTTTTTAGTGCTTGTTATCATTGGTGAATTTGTTTATTGGTTTGGTTTCTCTTTTCTTTTTATTTTTTTATTACTTTTTTTATTTTAATAATATATTTCTTTAAATTTTTTATTTTAACAACTTTATTTTACTTTATTTTTTCTTTCTTTCTTTTTTTATTCTCCCTTTTCTTCTGAGCCATGTGGCTGACAGGGTCTTGGTGTTCCAGCTGGCTGTCAGGCCTGAGCCTCTGAGGTGGGAGAGCCGAGTTCAGGACATTGGACCACTAGAGACCCCCCAGCCCTACATGATATCAACTGGCAAGAGCTCTCCTAGAGATCTCCATTTCAATGCTAACACCCAGCTCCACTAAATGACCAGAAAACGCCAGTGCTGGACACCCGATGCCAAACAACTAGCAAGACAGGAACACAACCCCAGCCATTAGCAGAGAGGCTGCCAAAAATCATAACAAGGTCACACACACCCCAAAACACACCACCAGACATGATCCTCCCCACCAGAAAGAGAAGATCTAGCCTCATCCACCAGAACACAGGCACCAGTCCCCTCCACCAGGAAGCTTACATAACCCACTGACCCAACTTTACCCACTGGGAGCAGACACCAAAAACCATGGGAACTACGAACCTGCAGGCTGCAAAAAGGAGACCCCAAACACAGTAAGTTAAGCAAAATGAGAAGACAGAGAAGTACACAGCAGATGAAGGAGCAAGGTAAAAACCCACCAGACCAAACGAATGAAGAGAAAGTAGGCAGTCTACCTGAAAAAGAATTCAGAATAATGATAGTAAAGATGATCCAAAATCTTGGAAATAGAATGGACGATATACGAGAAACATTTTACAGGACTTAGAACAACTAAAGAGCAAACAAACAATGACTACCAACACAATAAATGAAATTAAAAATTCTGTAGAAGGAATCAATAGCAGAATAACTGAGGCACTAGAATGGATGAGTGACCTGGAAGATAAAATAGTGGAAATAACTACCACAGAGGAGAATAAAGAAAAAAGAATGAAAAGAATTGAGGACAGTCTTAGAGACCTCTGGGACAACATTAAACGCACCAACATTCGAATTATAGGAGTCCCAAAAGAAGAAGAGAAAAAGAAAGGGACTGAGAAAATATTTGAAGAGATTATAGTTGAAAACTTCCCTAATATGGGAAAGGAAATAGTCAATCAAGTCCAGGAAGTGCAGAAAGTCCCATACAGGATAAATCCAAGGAGAAACATGCCAAGACACATATTAATCAAACTATCAAAAATTAAATAGAAAGAAAAAATATTGAAAGCAGCAAGGGAAAAGCAACAAATAACATACAAGGGAATCTCCATAAGGTTAACAGATGATCTTTCAGCAGAAACTATGCAAGCCAGAAGGGAGTGGGAGGACATATATAAAGTGATGAAAGGGAAAAACCTACAACCAAGATTACTCTACCCAGCAAGGATCTCATTCAGATTCGACAGAGAAATTAAAACCTTCACAGACAAGCAAAAGCTAAGAGAGTTCAGCACCACCAAACCAGCTTTACAACAAATGCTAAAAGAACTTCTCTAGGCAGGAAACACAAGAGAAGGAAAAGATCTATAATAACAAACCCAAAACAATTAAGAAAATGGTAATAGGAACATATATATCAATAATTACCTTAAATGTAAATGGATTAAATGCTCCAACCTAAAGACAGACTGGCTGAATGGATACAAAAACAAGACCCGTATATAGGCTGACTACAAAAGACCCACTTCAGACCTAGGGACACATACAGACTGAAAGTGAAGGGATGGAAAAAGCTATTCCATGCAAAAGGAAATCAAAAGAAAGCTGGGGTAACAATTCTCATATCAGACAAAATAGACTTTAAAATAAATACTATTACAAGAGACAAAGAAGGACACTACATAATGATCAAGGGATCAATCCAAGAAGAAGGTATGACAATTGTAAATATTTATGCACCCAACATAAGAGCACCTTAATACATAAGGCAAATGCTAACAGCCATAAAAGGGGAAATCGACAGTAACACAATCATAGTATGGGACTTTAACACCCCACTTTCACCAATGGACAGATCATCCAAAATGAAAATAAATAAGGAAACACAAGCTTTAAATGACACATTAAACAAGATGGACTTAATTGATATTTATAGGACATTCCATCCAAAAACAACAGAATACACTTTCTTCACAAGTGCCCACGGACATTCTCTTTGGTAACAAATCAAGCGTTGGTAAATTTAAGAAATAAGAAATTGTATCAAGTAACTTTTCCAACCACAACACAATCACAGGAAGAAAACTGTAAAAAATACAAACACATGGAGGCTAAACAATATGCTACTAAATAACCAAGAGATCACTGAAGAAATCAAAGAGGAAATCAAAAAATACCTAGAAACAAATGATAATGAAAACACGACGATCCAAAACCTATGGGATACAGCAAAAGCAGTTCTAAGAGGGAAGTTTATAGCAATACAATCCTATCTCAAGAAACAGGAAAAATCTCCAATAAAAAACCTAACTTTACACCTAAAGCAATTAGAAAAAGAAGAACAACAACAACAAAAAAAACCCCGAAGTTAGCAGAAGGAAAGAAATCATAAAGATCAGATCAGAAATAAATGAAAAACAAAGAAAATGATAGCAAAGATCAATAAAACTAATACCTGGTTCTTTGGGAAGATAAACAAAATTGATGCACCATTAGCCAGACTCATCAAGAAAGAAACAGAGAAGACTCAAATCAATAGAATTAGAAATGAAAAAGGAGAAGTAACAGCTCAAACTGCAGAAATACAAAGGATCATGAGAGATTACTACAAGCAACTATATGCCAATAAAATGGACAACCTGGAAGAAATGGACGAATTCTTAGAAAAGCACAACCTTCCAAGACTGAGCCAGGAAGAAATAGAAAATATAAACATATGAATCACAAACACTGAAGTTGAAACAGTGAATAAAAATCTTCCAACAAACAAAAGCCCAGGACCAGATTGCTTCACAGCCAAATTCTATCAAACATATAGAGAAGAGCTAACACCTATCCTTCTCAAACTCTTCCAAAATATAGCAGAGGGAGGAACACTCCCTAACTCATTCTACAAGGCCACCATCACCCTGATACCAAAACCAGACAAAGATGTCACACACCAAAAAGAAAACTATAGGCCAATATCAGTGATGAACTTAGATGCAAAAATCATCAACAGAGTACTAGCAAACAGAATCCAACAGCACATTAAATGGATCATACACCGTGATCAAGTGGGGTTTATCCCAGGAATGCAAGGATTCTTCAATATATGCAAGTCAATCAATGTGGTACACCATATTAACAAATTGAAGGAGAAAAACCATGTGATCATCTCAATTGATGCAGAGAAAGCTTTTGACAAAATTCAACACCCATTTATGATAAAAACTCTCCAGAATGTAGGCACAGAGGGAACTTACCTCAACATAATAATGGCCATATATGACACACCCACAGCCAACATCGTTCTCAATGGTGAAAAACTGAAACCATTTCCACTAAGATCAGGAACAAGACAAGGTTGTCCACTCTCACCCCTATTATTCAACATAGTTTTGGAAGTTTTAGCCACAACAATCAGAGAAGAAAAAGAAATAAATGGAATCCAAATCGGAAAAGAAGAAATAAAGCTGTTACTATTTGCAGATGACATGATACTATACATAGAGAATCCTAAAGATGCTACCAAAAAACTACTAGAGCTAATCAATGAATTTGGTAAAGTAGCAGGACACAAAATTAATGCACAAAAATCTCTTGCATTCCTATACACTAATGATGAAAAATCTGAAAGAGGAATTAAGGAAACACTCTCATTTACCACCACAACAAAAAGAGTAAAATACCTAGGAATAAACCTACCTAAGGAGACAAAAGACCTGTATATAGAAAACTATAAGACACTGATGAAAGTAATTAAAGATGATACAAACACATGGAGAGATATACCATGTTCTTGGATTGGAAGACTCAATATTGTGAAAATGACTATACTACCCAAAGCAATCTACAGATTAAGTGCAATTCCTATCAAACTACCAATGGCATTTTTCACAGAACTAGAACAAAAAATTTCACAGTTTGTATGGAAACACAAAAGACCCCGAATAGCCAAAGCAATCTTGAGAAAACAAAACGGAGCTGGAGGAATCAGCCTCCCTGACTTCAGACTATACTACAGAGCTACAGTAATCAAGACAGTATGGTACTGGCACAAAAACAGAAATATAGATCAATGGAACAGAATAGAAAGCCCAGAGATAAACCCACACACATACGATCACCTTATTTTTGATAAAGGAGACAAGAATATACAATGGAGAAAAGACAGCCTCTTCAATAAGTGGTGCTGGGAAAACACGACAGCTACGTGTAAAAGAATGAAATTAGAACACTTTCTAACACCATACACAAAAATAAACTCAAAATGGATTAAAGACCTAAATGTAAGGCCAGACACTATAAAACTCTTAGAGGAAAACATAGGCAGAACGCTCTATGATATAAATCACAGCAAGATCCTTTTTGACCCACCTCCGAGAGAGATGGAAATAAAAACAAAAATAAACAGATGGGACCTAATGAAACTTAAAAGCTTTTGCACAGCAAAGGAAACCATAAACAAGACAAAAAGACAACCCTCAGAATGGGAGAAAATATTTTCAAAGGAAGCAACTGATAAAGGATTAATCTCCAAAATATACAAGCTGCTTATGCAGCTCAATATCAAAAAACAAACAACCCAATCCAAAAATGGGCAGAAGACCTAAATAGACATTTCTCCAAAGAAGATATACAGATTACCAACAAACACATGAAAGGATGCTCAACATCACTAATCATTAGAGAAATGCAAATCAAAACTACAATGAGATATCATCTCACACTGGTCAGAATGGCCATCATCAAAAAATCTACAAACAATAAATGCTGGGGAGGGTGTGGAGAAAAGGGAACCCTCTTGCACTGTTGGTGGGAATGTAAATTGATACAGTCACTATGGAGAACAGTATGGAGGTTCCTTAAAAAACTAAAAATAGAACTACTACATGACCCAGCAATCCCACTGCTGGGCATATGCCCTTAGAAACCATAATTCAGAAAGAGTCATGTACCACAATATTCATTGCAACACTATTTACAATAGCCAAGACATGGAAGCAACCTAAGTGTCCATCGACAGATGAATTGGTAAAGAAGATGTGGCACATATATTCATTGGAATATTACTCAGCCATAAAAAGAAACGAAATTGAGTTATTTGTAGTGAGGTGGATGGACCTAGAGTGTGTCATACAGAGTTAAGTAAGTCAGAAAGAGAAAAACAAATAACATATGCTAACATATATATATGGAATCTAAAAAACAAAAACCTGATGAACCTAGGGGCAGGAGAGGAATAAAGATGCAGACATAGAGAATGGACTTAAGGACAAGGGGAGGGGGAAGGGTAAGCTGGGATGAAGTGAGAGAGTGGCATTGACTTGTATACACTACCAAATGTAAAATAGATGGCTAGTGGGAAGCAGCCGTATAGCACAGGGAGATCAGCTCGGTGCTTGGTGACTACCTAGAGGGGTGGGATAGGGAGTGTGGGAGGGAGATGCAAGAAGGAGAGGTATGGGGATACAAGTATACGTACAGCTGATTCACTTTGTTATACAGCAGAAAGTAACACAAGAATGTAAAGCATTTGTACTCCAATAAAGATGTTAAAAATAAAAAACCATCCAAAAAAATATAGGGGACAACTAGTAAACAAACATTAACATAATAAACAAATATATTGATAATTATGTTAAATTTTAGTGGATGACATTCTCCAATTATAAGGCAATATATCCAGAAGATTTTTATATTGAATGATAAAACAGGATTTTAAAATATCAAATTAAAGACCTTTTGAAAGTAAAAGGATGAAAAAGATAAAAATCATGCTTGAGAAACTTGTGAAGCTCCATTAATAACAGAAAATTAGAGTTAAGAAGGAATATAACCAGAGAATGTGAGGCTCATTTTGTAATGATTGAAAAGGGTCAGTTTATCTCTAAACTCTATACTAAAGAGTATAAAAGTAGAAAGAATATAAATAATTCATTCCATGAGACCAACATTACCCTAAAACCAAAACTCGACAAAGACATTACAAGAAAAGAAAACTACAAACTAATATCTCTAATAAACAGAGATGCAAAAACCCTCAACAAAATATTAGCAGATCAATTCAAAATGTATAAAAAAGAATTAAACAACACAATCAAGACGGATTTATCACAGGTATGCAAATCAGTTTCAACATTTGAAAAGCAAGCAATGTAATCATCACATCAACAGACTAAAAAAGAAAAAACACCTGATCATATCAATAGATGCAGAGAAAGCCTTTAACAAAATCCAACAGTCATTCATGATAAAAACTCTCATAAACTAGAAATAAAGGGGAATTTTCTCAATTTAGAGAAAAATATCTACAAAAACCCTAAAGCGAGTATACTTACTGATGAGAAAGTCAAACCTTTCTTATGAAGATCAGATACAGGGCAAAGATGTGCTCTCACTGCTCCTATTCAGCATTGTACTGGGAGTCTTTTCTAATGCAGTAAGGCACAAAAAAGAAATAAAAGGTACACAGATTTGAAAAGAAGGCATAAAACCGTTTTTATTCACAGATGACATGATAGTCTATATAGGAAATATGAAATAATTGATTAAAAAACTGAAACTAATAGTGACTATAGCAAGTTAGCAGGACACATAGTTAACACAAAAAAGCAGTTTCTTTCCTATATACCAGCAATTAACATATGAAATCTGAAATTAAAACAATATCATTTATATTAGCATCCAAAAAAAAATAAAGCACTTGGGAATAAATCTAATAAAATATATGTAAGATTTATATGAGGAAAGCTATGCAACTCTGATGAACATAATCAAAAAATTAAATAAATGGAGAGATATCCTATATTCTTGGACAGGAAGACTTGCTGTTTTCAAAATGTCAGTTCTTCCCAATTTGATCTTTAGATTCAATGCAATCTCAATTGAAATCCCAGCAAGTTATTTTGTGAATATTGACAAACTTATTCTTAAATTTCTGTGTAGAGGCAAAAGACCCAGAATAGCCAACACACTACTGAAGAGCAAAGTTGGCGGACTGACACTACCCAACTTCAAGATTTTAAAGACTTTATTACAAAGTTACAGTAATCAAGACAGTGTAGTAGACAATCGATCAATGAGGCAAAATAGAAAGCCCACATAAATATTGTCAACTGATATTTCATCTTTCTGAATCAAGCTACAAACTATAAATACCACTGTTTCCAGTGTTTTAATTAACAACATAAAATTCCTTAAGATGTGTTTTTATATTTATGTTTTGAATTCTAGCTGGAGAGCTACTGCTTCAAACTTCTTAAACAAATTTTAATAGTCATTTAATGGTTTCCATTAAAATAGTGAAATGACAGCACAGATTTTATTTATTTTATTCTCATTCCTAATGTAATTAAATCAGTATCAATAGTAGGTTACAGAAAAAGCATCAACTGATGATCAGAAAGTTTAATTCCTAAGATAAGAGGAAATAGATGGGATCAAATATACAGTAAAATGATAGAAGAAAAAATATATATATATGATATGGTTGAGCCTGTCTCCTTTCTTTACTGGGGATCAGCAACCATCTGGAGTCTCTCCTTGCCTATCTCACATCAGTGACCATATTAACAAATGTAGTTTATGTATATACATTTGGGCTGCCTGTGGCTCAACCCAAATTGGAGAAGGAGATTTGACCAACAGTTCAACTTCCCTGAATATTTTCCTGTACTTATTTACAATGATGAATGCAGTAAGTTCCCTACCTGTACTTTTAGCTTGTTGGCTATAATTAAATTTTTTCTGCTTACTTGAGTAACATCCTTTTTTCTAAGTATATTTTAGGCAGAAATTTTCTCCAGTTATTATATTTTAAAAATTCTCTTATACCAAACTCCATTTGGCATCAAAATATTTCTTGAAATTTCCAGTGTGATGATGTTAATCTTTTTCCTCTGTTGAATATCTACAAAATTACTCTATGCAAAATACATTTTTGTTATGGGTTTGGGAATAAAATCCTAGACTGCAGAGCAGACAAATGTAAACAGTGGATCATCATGTAAACCAGTACCAAGTACATATGTTTAGGAAGATAAAATAAAATGTAAATTAAAAGGAACAATATATAGCATGTGTTTCTTATAACAGCTTCTTATGCAGCTTTTGAATATTTTATTTTCATAAAATATTATGAGTGATTAAGTTACTTGCATCAAAAATGTATAATATCCTCTATGCTTTATTCTTCCTGTAATTTAATTCCAAACCTAAAATCAAAATAAACACAATCTGTTCCTAAATGGAATTGTATTAGTTTTCATGAGACAAATTGGCAGCTGAGTTTTAACTGAGCCTTACTGCTTGATCAATTCCTATACTGGGCTTTACATATGGAAGGTGAATCCCTGTGTACAAGTTTCAGCCTTGTGCCTCATTATCAGCAACTAAGTCCCTGTGTTATGCAGTCCTCTTTTATACGGTGCCTGGATTCCCTGCTAGTACTAATGATAAGTGTATTTTCTATTGTTTTAACATCAGTATGCTTGTTGCTAGTATTGGAAACTCTAACTGTTGTCTCCTCTTCAACTTCCCTTACTTAAAATCTCACTCTCTTGCCGGATTCAAGGCAGCTTTTTTTTTTTTTTTTTTTAACCAACCAGTACCTCAATGCTAAATACTCTCCTATGTTTATTCTCTTTACCTGCTGTTGTGTTTCCCACTAACTGACATGCCTCTGTGTACTTTGATTCACAAATTATAAACAAACCTATTCTGGTACATACCCTCACGACATCAGCCTCATGACATCACATTCTAAATATCAGATGGTATCCAAGAGTGAAAACAATCAAACTATTAAATATTCTAATGCTTTCCAAAAATCAAGTAATGGAAAACATCATGCTGATATGTATATATTATATTCCATACATATGAAAATAACTATGGGGTTTTATAATGAGATATATTTACAAAATTGTTTCTTGAAGCAAGAATAGCTAATGAGATTTTCATAAGCTTTCTGTTAAGTAAGCATATTAAAAACAATTATATGAACAGACTTCACTCAGAATGCCTTCTTATATAAACTGGGGATTTTTCTCTTTTTCATTCTATTGCTGCTCTTGACTTTAAGCCAAAGATGATACTTCTTCTAGTGATAATTAATTTGATCTGGCTTATCCAGACTATTTTTTATCCTTTCTTTTAAAATAACACAAATAAAATATTTTTCTGAAGAGAAAGTCTCTTGCTAATTGAATCTATGACCTTATTTTTTCTCATTAACAAGGTGACAGTCCTATTCTCAGTATTTTTTACTATAATAGTACCTGATCATGAAATGTATTTTTATTTAGCCAATAAACCAAAGCTGTTTTGTTTTGTTGTTGTTTTTTGTTTTTTACTGTGGTAAGAACACTTGATATGAGTTCTGCCGTCTTAATTTTTAAGTGCACAATACAGAATTGTTAACCATAGACACCATGTTGTACAGCAGATCTCTAGAATTTATTCATCTTGCCTAACTGAAACTTTGTATCTCTACAACTTATTGTCTGTATTATGTATACCAACTAGAAAGGGCTCCTCTGAGTAATATCTCACTGTTCCTCTGTCATTAATCCTTGAAGATCAGTAAAGCTCTACTTCCTAAAGGGAGTTCAAGATGCTCTACATGGAATAACTCAAACCTAGGGTGATATTCACACATTGACTTTAAATAAAGACCAAGACAATCTTGTGAATGTCACAGACTGAATAGAGTTTGAGATTTTTATGCTGTATACTAGCCAGTCATCTTCATGAATGAAGACAGAAGTCACAGGACTCCTGATCAGAAACAAAGGACTTTATGACTTATTGTGTACTAAACTGCATAATCTTTATCATTATACCAGTTTCCCTAGATCCCAAGTCTCTGGGCCAGGGGTAGGGATGAGGGATCCAGAATGGCCAAGGTCAGAGTGCTGTGCATGCAGTTGGTTTCCATCACAGTTGAGGAATCTCAAACTGAAGATTCCACATCTTTTATGATGGGCTGCAAACAAACCTTCCTAACATTTGCAGCAGAGGGAGGCACTGTCTTTACCATACAGGATAGTAAATAATTATTCCCTTTGCACCAGTGGAAACAGTGTTTATACATTCCATGGGTATTTATGGTACAGACATTCTTAAAAAGGAGAGAAAGGTAGTCTGGAACAAAATGGTGGTTAGTGCCTTACTTGCATGAAGTGAAGAAACACAGAAGACCCTGTGGAGAACTGTCTCCTGAGAGTGTGCATAGTTTCTATCACAGCATATATTATATTGTACTGTACTTGACTGTTCACTTGTCAGTCTTCTTTAATACCAATGGCAGTCTATTCCTTTATTGATTTTGAACCCTGAGCATCTAGAACAGAGTTTTTAAAAGTAATCAATATTACTACATTAATAAATGTAATTTTATCTAGTAAAATTAAAATGTGGAGGAAGAATATAGTAATTTTTGAATTCTAGTGGTAGACTAGTCTGACTTTGCCTAGAGCCAGTTCTGTTCTGAAGACAAAAATACAAAAGAATTTAGCTTGTTATACTGAAAGTTGTGGATATGAGCAAACTTGGATTTAGAAGCAGGAAAAGGTCATGTTGTCCTGAGAGCATACAAGAGTTGTACATCCTGTGGCTCTTTTAGTTCTGAAGAAAGTGGTTTCTCATGAAAGGGATTGGTAGCTAGTTGAGTGTACCGCACTCTAATGACAAGGAGAGATCATGAATTCATTTCCTGCGTCTCAAGAATGTGAGGGAGCCTGCAAGTACTACAAATACTAAACCGTATCCTCTCAGCTCCTAGAATAGAGTTCTTCATTCTGACCTTAACTTATCTTTATAGGCTTGTCTTCAGCTATTCTCCTTCATCTCTTCACCAAACTGGACTACATGCATTACAAACGTAATGTTTTACTTCTATGGCCTGACTCAGGATTCTTTCTTCTTTCAACAAACCAGCACTTCTGTCTCCAACAGGCTAAATACTTCTAAAGGCTTAGGAAGGGGTGATTTTTCTTAATTATAACTTCTCTAGACTTGGTGTATGAGCTCCTCTTATGGAATACATCATTCCTGTTTTGAATTATTAATATTTGTCTGTGCATCATATCCTTATATTATATATTAGGTTGCACATAATAGTGGTTAAAAAATGCATGGTGAAATTTCCAGTACAACTATGTCCCACTCCAATATATATTCTTCTTTCTTCAACCTAAAAGAACACTAGGAATAAGTGTTCTTTTATTATTTATTTTATTCTTGTTCTACTACAAGTTAATATAAAGAATTTTCCGTTCTTTCAGATATTTATATCTTGAATGATATTTAAAAAAAAGATTTGAATATATAAAAAAATCAAATTTTTAGGAAACTAAAATGATAAACCCTATAAATATAAATTCTACTAATTTAGCTAAATTATTCTGTAACCGTTTTGTGAATCCATTTAAAAGCAACATTTTTTTTCTTTCTTAGCATTGTGTCTAGAAAAAACAAGTTCAATAAATTTATAAAATAATTATCATTTAGGAAATGCCAAATACTTATATAAACAACAAAAGGCTATGGATTAAACTTCCAGATATTTGACTATATTTTTAGAAGTATAATCATTTAAAATTCTTGTTATTAGTATATTATTCAGCAGACTAATTAATAGAAACAAATATATGGATATATGATGCATATTATGTAATATGCAAATATATGAAATAGTTGTAGATGATAAATGTAGATTTAAGGTCAATTAATATTACATAGATTATTAAGTTAATATTTGCAACTAATAAAGAATAATATTCAATTAAAATGGACTGGGCAAATAAAATTTGGGGATATCCAAAACATACTAAAATAAATTAAATCCAGTATTTGACAAAAAATTTAAAAATTGAACAATATAAAGAGCTGTGACATTATAAGGAAAACACAAACATACATAGTGCTGGGTAAAACTGGCACAATCTCTGGAGAGACATTTGCAGTTATCAGAGTATAGCAAAAATATGCAACATGTTTAAATTTGCAACTCTACTTCTACAAATTTATTTTATCAATTGATAGGTAACTTTTGGAAGTTGCCAGAAATTTACAGATTTAAAATTCACGTATATATGAACAATTTAAGTGTTCATCATCAATAGAGAACTAGTTAGATGCATAAAATTAATGTTTAGCAATTTCTAGACACAGGTGTTTTTCCATGCTCTTTATTATTATTGCTATTTTATTTATTTTCACAACCACCATTGTGATTCATTTTAGCAGTATTCCAAATAAATTACAGATTAGAAAAACAATGCACCAAGAGAATAAATAGCTTGCTCAGGAACTGAGGTAAGAAGTAGTGAAACTGGTAAGAAAACCCATGCAGTCAGATGCCTGAATTCCTGATCTTTTTTATTGTACTTTACTAGCACTTGTGATACATAAAAACAATATATAGTATTCATCATTAAACATAATAAGGTAGATTTCTGATTTAATCATACACATGCCCACACACTTAAACCTATATATATACATATATATATATATATTACACTAACCTTTGTTTAAAAGTGGAATATGTGTATGTGTGTGTGTGTGTGTTGTGTACTTTCTCTAGAAGGATACAAAATCAGTTACATAGTTTGTAACTCTGAAGAGGAAGTTGAAATGACTGAGTACCAGAGGAGAATGACCAAGATAAATTTTATTGTAGCATACAATTTTACAGTGTATTTTTAACTAAGTGATTATATTGAATTTTCCTGAAAATGTGCATACTATAAATATGAAATAAAAAAATCAACTCAAAGAACACAAATTTAATAAAACAGCCTCTATCTTGGTGGTAATTACGATTGATGACTAATTGGCTATGATGTGGGAATATAATTGGCTCTTTGTATTTAGACTTTATTTAAATGTTGCTTTGTTTAAGCTACGTTTTGTTAAATCATTACCAGTAAAGGAAAATATGCTCAATAATGAAACATGTACTCATCAGGGTTATGGATACAGAAACCAGTAGAAGGATAGTCCTCCTTAAGTACTATAGAATCAATTTATTGGCTGTCTAGGATATCAGAAATGGAAAAAATACTTTAGCTCCCTCATATAAGTGGTATCATGTAACATTTGTTTTTCTGTCTGGCTTATTTCACAAAGTATAATGTCTTCCAGAGTCATCCACGTGATTGCAAATGGCAGTATTTCTTCTTTTTTAAAGCCAAATAATATTTCTTTGTATGTATATGCCATATTTTCTTTATCTAAAATTTTTCCTTTATCTAAAAGAGACTCACAAGTAGATAATAGAATGGTGATTGCTAGGGGCTAGGGGAGGGGGAAATGGGGAGGTATAGTCAAAGGTAAAGTTTCAGTAATGAAAAAGTCCTAGAGATCTAGTGTACAATACAGTGGCTATAGTTAATAATACTGTATTGTATACTTTAAAATTCACTAAGAGAATAGATCTTATGTTAAATATTCTTATCAATAATACTAATAATAACAAATAAGTGGGGCAAGAAGAAACTTTTGAAAGTGATGGATATGTTTATAGCATAGGTTGTAGTGATGATTTCTCGAAGGTGTACTTATTTCCAAACTCATCAAGTTGTATATATAAAATATATACTGCTTTTGTATGTCAATAACACCTCAATATAGTAGAGTTTTTAAATGGAGAAAATATAAAGGGTTTAATAGTGTAAATATGAATTTCAAGAAGATTTAGAAATCAGGACTTCGGTTTCAGGGCAGTAGTACATCCTAGACCTAAGCCCGACAGGAGAGCTGCGTGGCTTTTTGACTGTGGTGCTGTATATCAGGAGGAAACATTCAGATCTGTGACTGGGTGACTGCTACAACAGCCGTATTCTCAGGAATTGACTACTGCAATCATGAAATCCAAGGACCAACAATAATATGTTTTATCCAGTGTTTTATGCCTCAACTCTAGGTTATCTCTTCTCTATTTCCTGCCCTGGTATCCTGGGAGAAAGCCAAAATATATTGTCATGTGTTAATAAGCATGAGAGTTCTTCAAGCTTTCAGTAGCATTGATTTCATGTTCACTAATCCAATACAAATACCT
Organism: Balaenoptera musculus; assembly: GCF_009873245.2. NCBI lineage: Eukaryota > Metazoa > Chordata > Mammalia > Artiodactyla > Balaenopteridae > Balaenoptera > Balaenoptera musculus. The sequence goes on from NC_045802.1 coordinate 54,790,158, forward strand.
AATTAAGCTTCTAACATTCACAGGATTCTTACTTTGGTTCCACATAGCAGTGTTCACAACTCCTGTCTCAGACCGCTCCCTAAGGAGTTAGGAAGATGTGCAAAATATATCTGACCAGGGCTAGAATCAGGGCTGCATAAATTGAGTTATGGCTTAAAGAGAATGCTAAAATTTATGGGTAAAACAGAATCACAAAATTTGTCCTGTTGTTCTTTAAATAAGGGGCCTCAAACTGAAATGCAGGTAACAAACAAGGCAGGCATCATAAATGAATTCAACAGGTGATTCTCCATCTAAAGGAGGCTGGTACTGTTCAGTTCCAGCCAAATGTAGCCAGAAGAAATTCAGGTTGAAAGTTGCAAGATTGCTTTTTATTTGCTTGCTTGCTTTTGCTTTTTGAGCTGCTTGAAATTGGTACTCACCAATCACAAAAATGTTAGCAGCAATCTGCAATTCTCTCTTGTCTATTAGAAGATGCTTATAAAACTTCAGTGAACATGTAAATTACCTAAGAATTTTGTTAAAATGCAGACTGATTCAGTAGATCTGGGGTGGTACTTAAAATTCTGTGTTTCTGACAAGTTCCAACATGATACCAGTGTGGCTAGTCCATGAATTACACTTTGAATAGCAAGGTACTAGTTTCTCTAGAATTAATAAAACTACATAATAACCTTACAGTTTTAAAATGTAAGCTGATCAATGACTAAAGGTGTGTCTATTTGTTTAAAGATGAAAAGCAGAAAGGAGAATAGTTCCTAGTAAATCGACCAAGTAAATTTAATTTTATTGAATATCTATTTACAAAGCATATAATTATAATATAGCAATATATTTCATTTCTGATATGTCAATATCATTTTATGGTCAAAATTCAAATTTAAGTTTATATGGATTTTTGGGAAACACACATATTGCTCAACACATGATTGAATAACTTTTAAAAATACTCTTGATATGATATAAGTAAACCACAAAACCCTTAGTAATGTGTTTAATTGGAGTCTATTTCAAATCACTAATCACACAAGTAATTGTTGATGAGGGAGGGGGTATTGTTTCTAGTACTGAGATATCTTATTTACCAGGAGAGTTATTTGTAGGATAGTGGCACATGGAAGGCAACAATGAGACCAGGGTCATTAAAATTCCTTGTTGCAAATAAAAATGGCTTATGAGCACAGCACATTCTTTTTACGTTTAGCTCACATCCATGCTCCAGAGGCTCTAATACAATGTAATTTGGGAGTCTCAGCTGTCCCATTTATGATGTCCACTGTTCAATTTCGTAAATCAATGAGTTTTCCTAAATGGTGATTGCAATACTCTGGGTTAGCATATGACTACGAAATGATCATTTCTACATTTTTCATTTCTAAAATAAACTGACTTCTCTTTTTACAATTCTTAAAGCTCCCTTACTGATTGTATGATTGCCCTACGATTAGGCAAAGTTCAGAAAGAAATGTTTTTTGCCTGAGTGACTACTATTTAATTATACTTTAATGGCACATTCCTTTCTTAGGAGACACATTCATTGCTAAATCCTCTATCTTACTTTCAGCTCTTAAGAAATTAACACTGAAGTGTAAGCAGATGATGATTATATGGAGTCCTAAGAACGCTTCCTTGGAAATAGGGTTTCTTTGAAGACTGGAAAGCTTTCAGTACCCACAGGATTAAATCTTAGTACCTGTCATCCTTTTAGGTGCTATGCCTAAAGTGAGGAGAGGATATCAGGAAAAAGAATTAATCAAAATGGAGATACATACTTAAGACCAGAAAGTGTTTGCTTTGAGGAAACTGCCAAAAGAATTCTCTATCTGTACCATGTGTAGCAGTGCCAACTCATTTCATTTGTGTTTTATTACATGAAAATAGTTAGATTTTTAAAATAAAATTAAGAATGAAATTAACATACTAATAATATGTTTACATTTATCATTTAATTTAATGTATTTTATATACATAAATACATTATATATATAGCATTTGTATATATCTCAATCATAAGGTAGGGAAAGACATGTTACATGGTCACAATCATAATAGATGACATATAGTACAAGGTATATGTATCATTTAATTCTACAAAAGTGCCAACTCAAATGAATGGCTTTACTTGCTGCCTAGTGAAAGCCTTTTGGGTATTAATGAGAAATAAAAATTTTAAATATAAATACAGATAAAAATTTTAAAATATATAAAATGTATTGTGTAATTAACAAAGTTTGTATTGCTTAAATGTGACTTTAAGCAAGTCACACAACATTAAATATCTCAGTGTTTCAATCTGAAAATGATAATAATAATGAGTCATCATTCCTTTGGATTGTTTTGAGAGTTGAATAGATAATACATAAAAAGAAACTTTCAGCATATGTCATGTATTATTGTTATTTTGTAACATGTCTCCTGTCTCAAAATAAGTGACTTGCTTACCTTATGACTGAGATATATCTATTACATATAATATATTATGTATTTCTGTATATAAGGTATATGTTTATCTATAAATATTATGTATTTATATGTAATATATAATATATTTATATCATATTTTATATTTCTTTATCTCTTGCTTTATAGAAGAGGACATTACATATCCCTTACTGAGGAATATAAAACAAATAAGTGATAGAGATACTATTGTCATTCTTACATTATCATCAAGAAATACTATAATTATTGCTGTTAGAGCTATTATATATTAGCTTATTCAACATTCATTTAGCAAATATTGTGTGCTTATTATGGGCTAGGTACTACTAATCTTAGTGCTTGAAATACATCAGTGAACTGAGCCATCATGTTGCTTATATACCAGAAAAGGAAGACAGATACTTAATAGTCAATGTAATATATTGATGCAATACATTGACTATTACAAGTATTAGTTGTATCATGGTGCTGGACATTTTTTCTGAATGTCATTCTGGATCTACTTTCCATGCTTCTCCACCATCATCTCTATACCAGGTGGCAGACCTGTATGAACTAACTCCATTGTCCCCCTCAACTTTCTGGCTTCTGATTAGATTCAGCCCATGCTGAGTTCCTGCTGAAAATAGGGAGGGTTGGAGAATAGATAACCTAGTTTATTCCTCCAGATCTTCCCTCTGGGTCTAGCTCTTTAGCTCAGGCTGTGTCCTTTGAGCCATGGTCACTCTTTCTACCAGTGCAGGCTTCTGTACATGACTCTCACCATTTTCTATAACTGCTCTCTTGCCCTGCCTTTCTGGACCTACCTGTGATAACCATATAGTTCTATACCGATATTCCACATTCCGCCCATTTCAAATACTTTGTAAACAGTACTTGCATGAAATCCCTCTCCAATAATATAATCCAATAATATGATATGTTTTTCGTCTTTGAGGTTCTGACTGATATTAAAAATAGGAGGTTGTAAGTGCTGTGGAAAAAAATTGAAAAAGTAGAGAAGGGTAAAGCTGATATAAAGTGCTAGGGCCAGCTTACATATTTAAATTAAGTAATTGAGAAGTCTCATTGATAAGATGGTTTATAACAAAAATGTGTGAAAGATTATGGAGTTAGCTATTTGGTTATTTTATGAAAGTCTATTTCAGGCAGAGTAAACAGTTAGTGAAAGGGACCTGACTTGAAAGTTTAACTACCAAACAAGGAAGCCAGTGGTGTTTGGAGTAAGAAAATAAGAAAAGTGGAAGGCTCTGAAGTCAGGCAGGTGATAGGAAGTCAGATTATTTACCACTATGTATCCCATTTTTACAACTTCGTTTTTCATTCTGGAGAAAATTAGAGATGTGTAGGGGTTTGAGTTAGTGAGTGATGTGAACTGACATGTATTTAAAGGATCACTCTAACTTCTTTGTTATGAACCTACTGTAGGCTCATAACAATATTAAGGTGGAAGCATGGTGGCTCATTGGGAGGCTAAGTGGCTCAGACTAGTATCTTAAGCTAAATATATATTCAAAATATAGCCAGTGGTATTTCCTGATAAGTTAGATATGAACGGGAATTTATAAAAATTAAGAAATCATTTCACTAATATCCTGGGAAATTTCAAGTTTTTGTCCACTCTCAATAATATCTTACCTGTGTCAACACACAGCAATGTTAAAACTAAAGCCATATGGTGGAAGTTGGCTAATGGCAGGTAATCAAAAGGAGTGTATATGCTCAACTTGATCTCTATGGCATGTGGCAGTGCCAGACATATGGAGAAATATTTGTAGACATTTGTGTGAAAATATTTCCTTTAATCTGTTAGCAGACTAAGCATGTGATTCAGCATACATCACAGGGCATATGGTTTTGGTAATATTGTTGTTGACACGTTTGTGTTAACAAAAATTGATTGTTCTGCATTTGGATTTAGGAAGATACATGTCCACATTTTTCAGTGTTGATCCAATTGAGGATATACAAAATAACAAAAGGAGATTAAAAAGGATGATGTTAATCAAGTCTAATAGTAAATATGGCCAGTACTGGTATCTTATGTGTTATAAGTTGGTGTGGAAAAAAAATTTCAGTAACATTTCAATTGTCTCAATCACCAGAGAAGCACTGTGCATATAACACACACACACACACACACACACACACACACCCAATATTTACAACACATGCCGGTATACAACACACTTCCATAACAGTTTTTAATATTTTTCTCATTTTTTATTATTTATAATTAGTGATTTAAAGTAATCAAATACATTTTAGATACTACATTTGAAACAATATGTTGATTTTACAGTTCAGCAGTGTTCATAATATATATTTAAATCATATTCATAAATATAAACATTTAATTTATTAAAGTATAAAGTGTAATGAAAAATATAATTTGCCAAGAAACAAGTGAAAATATTGCCCAGAAATAAGTGCCAACTAAATATAGATTTTATTTCTTTTAGGGACTTAATCTAAATATCAAAAGAGTGTAAAATTTATATGTTATGCTGTCGAGTATGTACAATAGTGCTATTATGATTTTTTTTTCACTTTGCTCTTAAAGTTAACTTATGTTTAAGTGTTCCATGTTTTTTTCTTTATACTAGTCACAATCTTTTTTCACTATTTTAATTGCAAGCTCTTCTGTACATTTTACAAAAGGCTAGTGAAAAATTTAACAAAAATACAGTTATAGCCTCCTTATATATAATAATATAGACATAGAGATGTAGTACAGAGAGAGATGATGTAGATGGATATAGCTATAGCTATAGCTATAGCTATAGCTATAGATATAGATATAGGTATATCTGAGGTACCAGAGAAAAATTTAGGTAGACAGAACAATTATTATTTTCATACTTATTGTTGTTTTGTAATTGGTGTTTCTTATACATTTTATATTTAATAAAATATCACGTAGATAAAAGAATGTTAATACTAGTACAGCACCTAGTGATGCTCTGCTGTGTGATAAAATAACAGAGACAACGTGAATAGGATAAGGCCAGATCTTCGAATCTTAGATAATTTTATACAGCGTAAGTAGTGTAGCTTTAAAGCACAAGCGTTGACATTAGAGAAATTAAGGATTTCATCTGGATTTCTCATTGACTGTCTTTGGTCATTTGCTTCAGTTCTTCATGGTTAAATTGAAGATACACCTTAGTATATTGTGGTCTAGAGGACTAAATTTGCTATTAAGGGTAAATGACTTTATAAAGCATGTGACTCATAGAAAGCACCAAAATTGTTTATTTACTTTTAGTAATTTCAACATAAGTATTTTTCTTATCATTTCATGGTCTTAAGCTCATAACTTTGGACATTTTCTCATAGAACACAGAGAAGAAAATTTTATGTAGAGATGGGGCAAAGTTAGGTATATGTTTTAAATGTGAAGGATGCTTTATGGGAAAAGAAATAAGAAACAGGAAGGTACATTTAGAGGCTATATCAGGAGTCCAGGTGAGAATGGAAAAATATTTTCCAAAACTAGATAAACTTTTTAAATGCATATTCTTGAATTTAAGATTTAAAAAATTGATGTACAGATCATTCAAGGAAATTATTCATAATTGTAATATGATTTCAATAAAAGGCTACAAACTATATGAAATCACTATTACTTGCTTATTTTATTCTCCTTTTATGTCAAATCCATAGCCATATTAAATCTCTGAGGCTTATTTGTAGCCACGCAGGAAAACCAATTATTTAGTCGATTAACAACCTTACACTCACCTGCAGTAATATCTCACCTCGTAATTGTCGGGTTTTTTCCAGTACCCAAGTAACCTTTGTTCTAAAGCATTATTTTGAATTTGCCTCCCTGCTCACTCTAGCCAAACTTAAAAGCCTGCTCAAAACATGGCTTAATTTGGCTCCAAAAACTTCACTTTGAGTAACTAAACTGCCACATATAGCAAAAGTTGCTGCCTGAGCTTTAAGGACCCTATGGGAGAGATAATAGAGACAGATGAACATATAGACAGACATATAGACAGACGAATAAACAGATATATTTGTACATATATACAAATAATATATGCAAAAGCCAAAGGAATCATATGTTATTTCATATATATGTGTGGATGTGCCTCCTTTTTTATAAGATTTTATTGTATTTAGTTGGATAGATAGATATCTGAAAAAAAAAATCACTGGAATAATGGGTGGATGGATGGATAAAAGTATGGAAATAGTTAGATGTTTGTATTTTCTTCAAGATATTAACATGACAAATATCTCATCTTTTTAGCTATAAATCAGAATCCTCACCAGAGTGCTTCATGCAATAATTTTTAAGCTCTTGTTGATATATTAATATTTGTCATGTTTTGAATGTTTTCTTTATGTTTCCATGTATAAAAGTAAAGGGGACATACCATAAATACTGAAGTTACTCTGATATTTTTTCAGTTTTATTTTTCTCTTTTAAAATTCACTAGTCCACTGGACACATTCAAATCAAACATTATGCTTATATAATGTCATATATTTATATTTTAAATTTATATATATTTATATCTGCTTTATTTCAAAATTTTATCCAAACTTTAATCATGAACATTTGTTAATGTCATTAAATATTCTATGATTATGAAGTTATTTATGTGTGCACCATATGGATACACAAGGCATTACTTAATAGCTAACAAATATCTATTATTTATTGTGATCTCTAGGAACGTACATTCAATTTGTGATAGGATTTATAACATTCATAAAATATTTGCCATTGGAAATTAAACACACGTTTGGTGCACTGTATAGTAAGCCTTGTGCTAACTACTTTCAATAATACAAAGTAACATAAAATATGGTACTTATCAGGAAGGATAAAACACACTTACATATACACATACACAGGAAAAGGACTAAGTGAGAGTGCATGTAAGTTTAATATAGAGAAGCAAGTAGATCAAAATCGCTTATCTTTTTCACTCAAATATATTGAATTTATTTTAATATATCTTTTCTGTACTATGAATAAGTCCTTATTCATAAATAAACATTTTCAGTGTATATTAGTTATCAAATTTGATGTATTCTATTAATTCTGTTTGAAACTATTTATTTAATGCCATTAGAGTTTCTACTGCCAATTACTTCCAAAGCATATATCATATGAAAGTTTTATTTATATAGCAACAAATACTAATAATTTAACTTGACAAAGAAAATATTCTAAAAATACACATTCAACAATTAGAGGCACACATATGTAAACTTAATCTTTTACTAACCATGTAATAACACAAAACTTATTTGCAATAAGAAAAATCACCTTTTAAATTACCTTCACATATTATTTAATTAATATCTTACTCTGGCTATGTCTTATGTTACAGTAACTAATATTAGAGAAACATTATATTTTAAAATAATATCAGACAGGGTTATATTTTTATATTTTTTACAGGTTTTTCATCTCACTGTGAAGATATATTACCCTATTGTGGCAAGAAACCATAATGTACTGGGTATCTTACAAGGAAGATTACAAATTTGTTTTTGTTTTCTAACATCAAATAAGAAATGTAACAAGAATAAGTAGGAAAAAATGAACAATATGGTTACATCCAAGTCATGGCTGTCAGAAATTCCAATTTTACTTCTAATCTACCCAATGTTGTGTGAAGAGAACTAATGTTCAATCCTAATCATAATAGTGACAGCCATCCAGACTTCAAAGGTCTGTACACATAAAAGATAAAGGGTAAATCAATCTTCATACAGTTTCAGTTCTAAGATATTCTTGGGTAAGACAACAAATCATACTCTTGTTTTGTCTTCATTTTGGTTCTTTTGTTTTTCTTCTGAAGTTAGAAAGAGTCTAATTATCAAATACTTTGAAGTTTTACTAACATGAATAAAATGTTCATTTTTACATTGATTTGGGCATGTCAGTCCTTTCCATTCACATAATTATGCAATTAAAAACTCATTTATTTATTTGGTAATATAATTGGTATTTGCAAATGGAATTTACAGTATTTATCACTTTGTAAATCATGATGGTTGCGTTTATTATTAAGTGTGTTTCCAGACACTATTTAGAAATAATTATAGCTAAAGTGCGTTTTACTTTTTATTTATACACTGTCCATAATTTGTGAAATAATTCTTCAAGTTAATTGAGACACGTGGTATTTTCTGCAACAGCACTGCTTTCAGATCAGCAGTTACAGTTATCCTTGAAATAATAATGAATCCTGTGAGTTAAAAAATTCCAAAAATGAAATGGACAAATGTCCAAAAAAATTAATTTACAAAGAAATGTGTCCTATTAAAATATTCTAAAACCACTGAGTAATAAATAGACATGCCAACTAAGATAATGATGGAAGCTCATTTCCTCCTACCAGATTTACAAAATAATGCCTAAAGTCAGCCATGGTTTGGAAAACTAAGCACTCTCATACAATCTTTAATGGAAGTGTATAGATTGGTACAAATATTTAATTGCAATAGACGTGATCTATGAAAAAGTATACATATAATTTAAGGCTATTTCTGAGTTTAATATAAGTATTTTTTCAAAAGAGGGGAAAGATAAATGTACAAGATGTTTACTGCAGCATTGTTTGTAGGGACCATCTTGAAAGTATTCATTGCAAAATAATTAACATATTTATGGAATTCTCTTTTTTGACCTATTTTGCATGGACAGTATAATAGTGTATGATCAGGTTCTGTGATTATGGAACATCCTTTGAGAGATAAATAAAAGTTGAAAAAAATCAAGTAATGTTGGGAATGTTATGAATATCATAAAAAAGAAAGCAGATGGTATTCTAGAGGTTATACCATGGGTATCTAATCTAATCTGGAAGGGCTTCTTGAAGAAGTGATGGTTGATCTGAGATCTGTTGAGTGAGTAAGAATTTATTAGATGAGATGACCCAATACAGAAGAACCTCAGAATATACTAACTGCTTAAAGAAGACTATGTACTGAACATACTAAGTGTTAAAAGAATACTAAGCTAAAGCAAAGGTGTCCAGGGACAGTCGGAGGGTAGCTAGTATAAATGTAAAGAAGTGTCAAGAACAGATAATTAAAATAGATTATCTGTAGATGTAGTGATAGGTTGACTATGAGGAATAAGAATACAAGGCAATAAATTGTTTCTTTCGGATTTTTGACTTGAATAACTTGAAAGGTAATGTTATTTACAATATAGGGACAGTGAAAAGGTGGTTGTTTCGGATATAATGAAGATAAATTATGAGTTCAGTTTAGTGTTGTGAATTTGATGTACCTAAGAGGCATGAAAGTGAAAATATCTTTTAGACACTTGCATTTTTTTGAGAAATGACCATGGATATAATATTTATGTGGGGAATCATCAATAAAAAGCATTCAAATGGATGAAATCAACTAGGGAATATGACAATAAGAGGAGAAACACTGATAGTTTCCCTCACTTAAGGGTTTGATAGAAGAAGAGGAGGCTGAGTGGAGAGTGAAGAGAAGCAGCCAGTGAACAAGAAGGGAATCCAAGAGGAGGTGTTTTTTAGAAAGGCCAGGGATAAGAGTATTTCAAGGAGGACAAGTTTGTTCATCAAGGTCAACATTTCCTCCAAAAAAAGGTCAAGATTAAAAATTAGAATTTAGAATGTGTGACATGGCAAGACATTAGTAAAAGGCATAGAGGTAGGTTCAATATGTAGTATGTTCAGAAGCCATAAACGAGTTCAGTGAGATGTGAGTGGTAGATGAAGAAATGGAGATAACAATATAAACAGTTCTTTTGATATATTTTGAAAGGAAAGAGCAAAAAAAGCAGAACAATATATAAAGGTGTTGGGAAAGTATTACAGCAGTTGAGAACAGTTTATGTTTGTACATATCTTTATTGAAAGAGCCTGGATGGGAAGGAACAAGCCAAGTAGATGGTTGGAAATACAGAATAAAAGAAAAAAATACAAGATTGTGAGTGAATGAGATGAGAAGATGTAGAAAGTGCAGTGCCTCTCCAGTATAAAAGAAGTGAAAAAGGACTTGATGGGCCCAAGTGCCAGGCATTTGGCAGATAAAATAAGAGAGTCTGTCAATCCAATGTGTTCTATTCCATTGTGTAGTTAAGAGGTAGTTTCTTCTGTTGAGAAAAAGGAAGAAGGTAGAGTTGCCAAGTTTTGCAGACTCTGGAATTGATTTTAAAAACTATTGTAGAAAGATGAGTAGTGTAGGAAAGAATTGTAGTGGTTCAGGGCATTGTTCAGTGACCATTAATGGTTAGAGGCTCTGAATTTATGATGGATCAATTTATATAAACAGTGCTTAAAACCCTGCATGGTTAGAGAAGGCAAATTGTTTTATAAAGGTTGCTGGCTTGTACAAATATATGTTCTAAATGTAGAAGAATACATCAAGTTTTAGGATGCTGCGATAAGTGATAAAATCACAAATATCTGGACTCTAAGCGAAGAAGAAAGAGAAGAAAAATTCAGGAATGTGACAGATAGCAGCTCATAAATAGTGATAACTCTCTTCTGTGTAAAATGACTGGGAAAAGCAAAGCACCCGTCCTAATGGCAAAGATAGTCTAGGAAAACAGGGATTCTCTATTATAGTGTTGTATATGTATCAATTCTCAGAAATCTCTTGGTAGATGTTGGATTACATCTATTTCAAATAATATATTAGTGACCCACAAGTTAAGGGTTAATCGTGAAAGCTGGTCTGTTAGATTTTCTCTGATACTTAAGTGTGGACCTCATGCACTATTGATTGATGGCTACTAATAAACATGAGAAATTTTATTTATTTATTTATTTATTATTGAAGTAGAGTTGATTTACAATGTTGTGTTAGTTTCTGGAATACAGCAAAGTGATTCATATATATATATTCTTTTTCATAGTCTTTTCCATTATAGTTTATTACAGAACTTTGAATGTAGTTCCCTGTGCTATACAGAGCGGCCTTGTTGTTTATCTATTTTATATATAGTAGTTTGTATCTGCTAATCCCAAACTCCTAATTTATCCCTCTGCTACCCCCTTTGGTAACCATTAGTTTGTTTTCTATGTCTGTGAGTCAAACATTAGAAATTTTAAAATTTTGTGGGATAATGCTGAGTATCCCATTTGTGGAATAATGCTGAGCTGGTTTCTTTTTAAGGAGTCCAAGTATAAAAGTAGAACTGTTTTTTCTTCACATATTTGAGGATCAAAAAAACTGGTAAATAAGTAAGTGACCAGTCGTCTCACTGGCTATCAAATACTGGTGGGAAGGAAAATCATGTTTAGAATTCAGTAATCTGGGCTTCTCTGGTGGTGCAGTGGTTAAGAATCCGCCTGCCAATGCAGAGGACACGGGTTCGAGCCTGGGAAGATCCCCCGTGCTGCGGAGCAGCTAAGCCCGTGCACCACAACTACTGAGCCTGCACTCTAGAGCCTGTGAGCCACAACTACTGAGCCCGCGTGCCACAACTACTGAAGCCTGTGCTCCTAGAGCCTGTACTCCACAACAAGAGAAGCCACCACAATGAGAAACCCACGCACCGCAACGAACAGCAGACCGCACTCGCCGCAACTAGAGAAAGCCCACTCGCAGCAAAAAAGACCCAATGCAGCCAAAAATAAATAAACTAAAAATAAATAAATTTATATATATATAAAAGAATTCAATAATCTGAATCAAGACTCAGAATTGGCACATGTGTTTGGAGTAGGCAGCCCTGACTATTATTGTCTCATGTTTTGGAGAGGCAGGTTCAATAAATCCTGAAACCTTCATAGAAGGACTTGTACAGACTTTAAAAAGAATGAAGTGGAAAAATATGCACTGACATGGAATACAGTGAAATGCCCTGACATCAAATTATATTGTTATATTGATAACTGGAAAGGAATAGATTAATAATAATATATATTACATGATATAATTTTAAGAAAAAATAATGATATTAACAAAGGCAAAAAGCAAGATGCAATAAAGTTGAGATATATAGGGTCCAGTAAGCAACCATTCTTCTCCTCACTCAAGTTCAGGATTAGTTGAAAGATGGACAAATTATTTAAACATTTGGGAAATCAAAATATCAGCTCTACTACTGATAAAATGAAAAGGCAGACCAACCATAAGTTTAACAGGGAGATATGGGAAAAGAGACAGGCAAAGAGGGCTGATATTGCCCCAGGAAAAAAAAAATTAAGTCAAAATGTGCAATACATAGAAAAATTATAATTTGTTTATATTAGCAATAACTTCTTTCATTATTATTTCATCATAAAATGCAACTACAAGAAATGAAGTTCTAAAATGAGGGAAAATATTAGCAACATATAAACAATAGAGATTTAATATTCAAAATGTTTAATTCCTACAAATCAATACAATGTAAAATAAATCTAAAACAGTTTGCTTCAGTCACTGACAATAGACAATTCTGTTTTTCATTAGAATCTTAAAATGCTCCTTAATTCAGTAGTTATCAGATATTTTATACATTCATGCATTTCAAATATGAGGTTTTAATAAGACATTTTCATACATCAAACCTAAAAAAGCTTTTCACTAACAGACACTCACTAAAGCAACTTCTAAGGGATATAGTACTTTAGGAAAAAAGGTCTGAGCTAGGAAAAGTATTATATTTCATAATTTTAAGAAATATAAAAGTGTAGCTTCTTGGGTGTTTATATTAGGCACTCTGGTATTCTTTGATAAATGAATGAATCATTTTTAATTTCTTTCTGTGATTAAATTTTCAATTTGGTTATATCTTAAATGAAGAATCTAAAATAGAACCCAGCCTATTAAGAAACAGTGCAGTCTTTCTCCAAAGCTGATCAATAAAACTTAGGTCCCTGTTTTTTTAAGAATTAAATATAATATATATTGTATTTGTATACTATATATGGACTTATATCTTTAAGTTATTTTAGCCTAAATGAAATACAGGCATACCTTGTTTTATTGCACCTTTTTTATTGCCCTTCTCAGATATTGTATTTTTTACAAATTGAAGGTTAGTAGCAACCCTGTGTTGAGCAAGTCTATCAGTGGCATTTTTTTTTCAATAGCATTTGCTCACTTTGTGTCTCTTTGTTGCATTTTGGCAATTCTCTCAATATTTCAAACTTTTTTTTTTATTATTGAGCTGTTATCATTGATGTTACTAATGCAAAAAGATTATGACTCACTGAAGGCTCAGATGATGGTTAACATTTGTTAGTACTAAGTATTTTTAAATTAAGGTATGTACATTTCTTAGACATAATGCTATTGCACACTTAATAGACTACAGTATAATGTAAACATAACCTTTATGTGTACTGGGAAAGCAAAAATGTGTGTGACTCCCTTTATTGTGATAGTCGCTTTATTGCAGTGGTCTAGAACTGAACCTGCAGTATCTCTGAGGTATGCCTGTACTTTAGTTTCCACTTGAGGAGGTCTTTATTTTCTTATTGATTTTTATTTTTGGTTTGGTAAATAAAATCATTGGTCATAAAAATGAAGCAAATTACTTGTTCTATCATTTTTGACAAAATATTTTTTGAGCAATCCATGTGTCAGGAATATTCTGGGAAATGTACAGACTGGGATGAAAATATAGATTTATTCCTAGACATAATGAGCTTAGAGTCCAGCAGAGGAACAGATTATGTAAGTTCAGTTAAGCATTTTAAGTATATAGCACAAAAATGATTCTTCAGCCCTTTGAAACCATCTATAAAACTTTTAAAATAACACTTTTACTTTCTGTAAAGCAATTACATATAATAAACTTTATAATCTACTTCAACGTCAGAGAGGTAATGACAACTCATTATATCTAGGAAGTCAGTGTTTATTCAAAGGGGGATTTTCTGAAAACTAAGAAATATAGTTTGCTGCCATATAAATGAAGACAAAGTTCTGCTTTCATGAAATCCATTGACTACATATCCTCCATGTGAAAGAAGTCGAGAGAAACTATTAAGTGATTTCTGGTACAGCTATAATAACTGGGCAAGTTTTGAGAAAAGCTTCATAATACTTGGGTGTATCAAAAAATGTGAAATAATGTTTATTCAAAATATTAACTGCCATCAGATAGTTGTTGAGTTGCCGAAGTTTTTAGATATTTAACCATAACTGGTAAGGCTCTCCAGCTTCATAATGAAAGGAAGAAATTTGGATGTGTGCAATAATTTGTTAAAATGTGGACTAGGTGAGTAAATTCCAAACTTTAGAATTATTTCTGGTAGAATTCCCAGGATACATTACATAAGAAATCATTAGGCCAGTTTACTCACTGAAATATTATGTCGCCATTGCTTATCTTAGGATTGAGCTGTGAGTTCATGAGGTGGCCCTGGTGAAAGACATCTGGAAATTGTTTTCCAGTTTTTGTTTGCTATGTTTTTGTTGCTAGTGGTGGTGATTTTTTAATCTAATAACCGCAGAAATAACTAATCCATCTCCTTCCTTGTCAGTTGGTAAGTTTGTTTGTGAAGGATAACAGTACTGAGGCCACCATGACACCAATCAGAAGATCAAGCTGACAGTGGTTAATATAGGGTTCTTGATAATATCACTGATGTACTGCTTGGAAACCTGCCCTAGCATAAGATTCCATCTGTGTGAGTGATATGTGTTATAAGTATTTAAACTAATTTAACTATACACGCACACACGTGTGCCTCTATGTATTTTTTATATTCTCTGTTGCTTGTTGTCAAAAGCATCCTATTCAAAAGCATGCTTATTAAATAACATTGTTAAATGTAATTCTCAGGAACACAGTCTCTGGAGTCAATGCATCAGAAGTCAATCCCTTCCCCACCATTTCAAGCTATGGGACAATTATCAAGTTGTCAGTCTTCTGGACCTAAGATATAGTACCTGTATGATGAAGCTTGTCATGAGGATTAAGTAAGACAATTAATGTAAGGCCTTCAAAGATTGCCCAAAATGTTGTAGGCAGAGGATGCATGTTAACTCGTGACAGCATTGTTGCAGATGGATACCCTATGACTCAGGCATTTGACAATAAGAGAGCCTATCTACAAGTATTACCTAAGTTTCCCCCACAATATGAATTCTTATAAGCATTTAAAATTTATCAAACATAATTTCTAAGGCTTTGTTTTTAAGATAATATTAAACTATACATATTCACTGTTTTTTTTAAAATTATTTATTTATTTATTTATTTATGGCTGTGTTGGGTCTTCGTTTCTGTGCGAGGGCTTTCTCTAGTTGCGGTACGTGGGGGCCACTCTTCATCGCGGTGCGCGGGCCTCTCATTATCGCGGCATCTCTTGTTGCGGAGCACGGGCTCCAGATGCGCAGGCTCAGTAATTGTGGCTCACGGGCTTAGTTGCTCCGCGGCATGTGGGATCTTCCCAGACCAGGGCACGAACCCCTGTCCCCTGCATTGGCAGGCAGATTCTCAACCACTGCTCCACCAGGGAAACCCCTTCACTGTTGTTTTTATCTTTCTATATCTCATCACTGGACTTGGTAGAATTTTATCTAAAGGAATTAAAATTCCTGGAAAAATTGCTCTTTAAACATTTTAATTCACCAATAAAAAAATGGTTGATTCTAGAACTGAGGCAGGGAAAGTAGAAGAGGAAATTAGAACATCTTATGGTGCTGGAAAGAAAAGGAAATGTTCTAAAATATGTGTTTGAAGAACAAAGCAGATAGTTTAAAGGAGCTCCTAGTGGCCAAGTCTGGGGTAATTTGAGGGGAAAAAAAGCACGTATAGTAGTGTAGTGTGATGCATGAAGTAAAATAAGTATCAATGAATCCATAAAGATGTAAATAAACAACTGAGTACATAAATAGTGTAGAAGGAAAACCTCAATTCTACAGTAGAATTCAAATAAACAAATGCAGAAAAAATAATAGAAATAGAAAACAACATTAGTCAAACACGATGATAACAATTGTTGTAGGCAAGATTCATTAATAAATGCAAACTTACTAGGTAAAACTATAATGAGAAATAGGATATCTGAATAATCTTAATGTATTTCTCACAAGATAATTACTAATTACAAAAGAAAAAGGAAATTTTACGGAGAAGTAACATGACAGTACCTTAAATTAAGTGATAAAAGTTAGCATCACCAGTAAAATGGCATCGATAGTACATACTGTACTTCCAGATGTGATACTCATAGAAAAGCACATTTCTTCAATCATTGTAGTTACTTCCTGGGGCTGCCATATCAAAGTGCCACAAATTAGGTGGCTTAAAAGAACAGAAATTTATTATCTCGCAGTTATGAAGTCCAGAGATCTGCAATTAAGGTGTCAGCATTTTTCTTCTGAAACCTGTAAGGAAGAATCTTTCTTGCCTCTTCCTAGCTTCTGGTGGTGGCCTTCAATTCTTGGTATTTTGGGGCTTGCAACTGCTTCATTCTAGCCTCTGCTTTCATCATCATATGACACTCTCCTTATGAATCTGTATATTCTCATGGCCATCTTCCCTTCTTATAAGGACAAAACTCTGATAATTAACCAAAGCCTTATCAGCATATGAGGATCATTTATTCAAGAGAAATGACTGGATATCAGAACAAACGGTGAAGTGTGTCATGTTTTAACTTGTAGTATTCCCATCCCCCTTACTCAATTCCACAGTAGCCTTGAAAACCATCAGCTTCACAACTACAGTAGCCATGAAAACCAGAAGCCTAGCAGCCACTAGGTGGCAAAATGGGTTTGAAAGTCCCCAAAAGCTCTAATCCTGGAGAATTGCCATATTTAACATGGCTGGCCACTATTTGGAAATTCTAAGTCACAAATCTTATACACATTAACTAATTGAGAGCTCACTAGGTGTGAGTAGCAATTTCCCTGCAGCATTTGTTGTAATCAATTGGAAGAAATTAATTAACATTGAACCTGTCTGAGACAGGGATAACAACTGGGGAAAACACGAGACTGGCCAAAACCTTAAGGAAGAAAGCAGAGGAGTGAGATACCCATAGGGTGCTCTGAAAACCTCCAACATATTCCTGCAAATTTAGAAGGCCGTGCATATGTAAAGGGCTTTGTACATGCCCAGGAAATATCTCAGAAAGCACTTATCTCTCATCTCCAGCTGGTTATGAGGCTCTGCACAAACAGAAAGTAAAGACTAAGTCAGGCTTGTACATTGTCAGGGTGTGCACAAAGAACTTGACTGAGACTGGGAGACTTCCTAGTGCAAGGAACTAAGAAGATCTCTTTATGATCTTCAGATGACAGTTATGGTAATGAAGCAGAGGCTTCACTGGCCAAACAATACAAATGATATATATTTTAGTGAATTAGTTTAGTTTACAAAAGTCAAAAAACAACAGCAGTGACAAAAACAACAAACAGCAATGATGATACATCCTGTGATATTTGACTACCATACTTGTCACATTATATTATTTAAAATTTCCAGTTTCAAAACAAACAAAACATCCAGACATGTGAAGATAAAGGAAAAGATGCCTCATATATTGGAAAAAAAATTGTCAATAGACACTCTCCCAGAAGGAGCTCATGTGTTAGATTTACTAGACAAAGACTTAAAAGAACCAAATATAATTCTGGAGTTGAAAAGTACAATAACTGAAATAAAAAATTCACTGGAGGTACTCAGCTGCAGAAGGTACTCAGTGCTAGCAGAAGAATTAATTACCAAACTTGAAGATTGGTCAATTGAAACTATCCAATCAGAGGAAGAGAAAGAAAAAGAAGGAAGAAAAATGATTAAAACCTCTGAGATCTGTGGAAAACCATCAACCATACCAAAATTCACATAATATAATTCACAGAAAGTGAGGAGAGGGATAAAGGGGCAGAAGGAATATTTGAAGAAATAATGATTTAAAACTTCCCAAATTTTATTAAGAACATTAATTTATATATCCAAGGAGCTTAACAAACGAAGTATGATACATTTAAAAAGATACACCTATATTATTCATAATCAAACTCTTGAAAGACAAAGGCAAAGAGAGATTTTCAAAAGCAACACTAGAGAAATTACTCAGCATGTACAGGGAGTCATAAATGAGATTATCAGCTGATTTCATTTAAGAAACCAGAGAGGCCAGAATACAGTGAGATGACATAGTCAATGTGCTGAAAGAAAAAAGATTATCAACAAATACCCAGTCTTTATAAGAAACAGAGCTGGGATAATTGGGTGTCCTCATATAGAAGAATATGTTTGGACCCAAACTTCATATCATATATGAGATTAATTAAAATTTAGTCATATGCCTAAAAGTAGGAACTAAAACTATAAAACTCTTTGAAGAAAAGGTAGAAGTAAATGTTTGTGACATTGATTGGTTAATTGATTCTTAGAAATAACAATGAAAGCACAAGCAGAAAAGAATTTGATGTCATCAAAATTAATAATATTTTTGCATCAAATGATACTTTTACGAAAATAAAGACAACCAGTATAATGGGCAAAATAAATGTCATTTATCAGTTGTATAATATCAGAAATATTTATATTATCAGATCTGATATCTCTTATAATATTATATCAGATATATTTATGATATCAGATATATTTATCAGGTATGTATCAAACATCTGATAAAGAACTGATATCCAGTATACATCTAGAATTCTCACAATTCACAATCAGAAGACAGAACACCTGATTTTTAAAGTGGTCGAGGATTTGAAGAAATACTCAAGTGGCCAAGAAGCACTGGAAAAGATGCTCAACATCATTAGTTATCAGGAAAATGAAAAATCAAATCCATATAAGACACTATTCCCACTAGGATGGTTAAAATTAAAAAGAAAAGACAAATACAAGTTTTGTCAAGGATGTGGAAAATTGGAACCATTGTACATTGGGAGCAAAATTGTAAAATGGTGCAACCACTTTAAAAACAGTTGGCACTTTCTTACGATGTTGAACGTAAATTTACAATATGACCCAAAATTCCACTGCCAGGTATATAAACAAGAGGATTTAAAACTTAAGTCTAAACAAAAACTTGTACACCAAGTATGTAGCAACATTATTCATAACACAGGCACACTTTGTCAATTAGAGCCTCACTTTATTCCACTTCACAGATACTGCATTTTTTAAAAATTGAAGGTTGTGGCAACCCTGCCTCAAGCAAGTCTATGGGTGCCATTTTTCCAACAGCGTTTGCTCACTTCATGTCTCTGTGTCACATTTTGGTAATTCTTGAAATATTTCAAACTTAGCCATTGTAAATATATTTGTTATGGAGATCTGTGATCAGTGATCTTTAATGTTACTATTGTTACTGGGTTTTGTTTTGTTTTGTATTTTTAATTACACTATATACAATTTTTTAGACATAATGCTATTGAACACTTAAAATACTATAGCATTGTTTAAGCATAACTTTTTTTTTTTAAATAGTTTTTTATTTATTTATTTTTATTTTTGGTTGCACTGAGTCTTCGTTTCTGTGCGAGGGCTTTCTCTAGTTGTGGCAAGTGGGGGCCACTCTTAACTGCGGTGCGCGGGCCTCTCGCTATCGCAGCCTCTTTTGTTGCAGAGCACAGGCTCCAGACGCGCAGGCTCAGTAATTGTGGCTCATGGGCCTAGTTGCTCCGCGGCATGTGGGATCTTCCCAAACCAGGGCTTGAACCCGTGTCCCCTGCATTGGCAGGCAGATTCTCAGCCACTGCGCCACCAGGGAAGCCCTAAGCATAACTTTTATATGCACTAGGAAACCAAAAAAGATATGTGTGACTCACTTTATTGTGATATTTGCTTTATTGTGGTGGTCTGGAACTGAACCTGCAATGTCTCTGAGGTATGCCTG
This sequence comes from Balaenoptera musculus, assembly GCF_009873245.2. Classification (NCBI taxonomy): domain Eukaryota; kingdom Metazoa; phylum Chordata; class Mammalia; order Artiodactyla; family Balaenopteridae; genus Balaenoptera; species Balaenoptera musculus. The sequence goes on from NC_045802.1 coordinate 54,810,368, forward strand.
TGTCCAGCAGAAACAGTCCAAATACCCAACAACAGATGAATGGATAATCAAATTGTGTATATCAATAAATGGAAAAGTGTTCAGCAATAAAAAGGAATGAAGTACTGATAACTGCTACAACATGGACAAATTTTGAAAGCATTATAAGGAAAAGAATTCAGTTACAAAAAACTTACATATTGAATAAAGATTTACATGAAATTTAATAGAAATTTATATGACGGGTCAAGAATAGGCAAATCCATAATAACAGAAAGCAGATTAGCTGTTGCCAGGGGCTAGAGGCAGAGGGCAATGAGGAGTGACTACAAAGATATACAGGATTTCTTTGTGGGGTTATCGAAATGTTCTGAAATTAGAGAGTGGGGATGGTTGCACAACTATCAATAAAGTAAAAATAACTGACTCATAAACTTTAAAGTTGAATTTTATGGCATGTGAGTTATATCTCAATAAATCTGCTCTTTAAGTAAGAAAACTTATGAATGTCATAATGTATTATCATAAACAGAAATATATGAATATATATTTTTATAGAAAAATAACTAACACTAAGTCATTCAAATTTGTACATCTAACTATGCATTTGCATGTATATTTATATATTGAAAATTTGTATTCAATGAGTAAGGGTCATTTTATCTTGTATATTTATTTATAGAGAGTTTGATTTCCTCTAGAAATTGCTATTTATTATAAAACTGTTGGTTATATACATGACTAGCATAAAAAACTGTTCTTATATCTTTAAAATTCCTGTTATAACATTGACTTACAACATTATCCACACAAAGGAAGTACAAGAATGTTGAATTAAAATGAAGCTGAGTATTGAGAGCTTTGGAAAATGTCAAGTTGTTTTGAAGTAATACGTCTTTCACTAATATTATTCTATTCACTACACTGCTATGGAGCTTAGTAAAGTCACTGATGCTTTCCAACTTAAAATAGGTACATAGGCATGTAGGTAGGTAGGTAGATAGATACATAGGGATTCGTCTCTTAGTTATGTAGTTTAAAGAAACTTTTTTCTATATATCTATACCTTTTCCCTATCACAGTCTCTGCACACACACACACGTGTGTTTGTGTGTGTGTGTATATATATATATATATATATATATATATATATAATGTAAAATTGTTGAACCTATTATTTACAGAGAGCTTTGTTTTATTAGTTCTACGTTCTCTGTAAACTCTAAAAGTAAACAGGATATTGTATGTAAGAAAGCTTAATATTCATAAAAATCCAAGCATTTGTCAGATAAAACAAATCTGGACTTAGGTAAGCAAAGATTTTATTCAAAATTGCAATAGGGAGAGGACTCAGACCTCATGAACCGCAAGCATCTATAAATCAAAGAAAAAAGGGCTTCCTTTACTAGGGAGAGGAAAGCAGAACTAGCAAGAACATTGTGGGGAGTAGGGCAGCAAGGTGGGCTGACCAGGTAGAAAAACTAGGGCTTTTCTACAGGAAATGTGTCTCTCTGGTCGGCCAGATTTCAGAATGAACTGTTAAGGTGGGATGTTTTGTACCTTAGTGCTTGTTTAAACTTGAAGCAATCCAAAGTTAGGGACCTATGAAGCAGATAGAAGCCTGATTAAATTTCATCGAGCCAAATGAGAAGTAAGTAGGGCTGATTACAATCACTTGGTCACTCTCAATTATGTTCAAGAGTTAATTATGAAAGACAGGGAGACATAGAAAAACAAGTTAGATATCAACTATTCCCTGTGAGGCAATCTTGAATTACAGTTATGTAATTGAACAAAAAAATGATCTACTTCTCCCTATAAATTCTGCAAAATATTATTTGGCTGTTTGGTCTTCCTACAGCTAATTTTATTAATAGGGTCTTCAGTGACCCTATTTCCAAATAAATTCACATTCTGGAGTACTGGGGGTTAGGTCTTAAATATGCATATATTTTAAAATTTTGGACATAATTTAACCCATTAAAGACATGTTTTATAACCTCTCAGTACCTCAGGTGTCTCATCTTTAAATGGGAATAATTATTATCAACATCATGGGGTTAAATGAATCATTCAAAGCAAAATTCTTGGATGAGCACTTGTCTTAGCTCTTGTAATTGTTATTATCATCATCATATACACATACGCATGCATGACTTTTAACAGAAACATCCCCCTGGAAGGACAGAGATAGTGATGACTATAAATAATCTAACATTTTATTAAATATTAAACATATATATCATTGCAATCAATAATATATTCTCAATGTCATAATTTCGCATGCATATTTTCACTTAGTTATGTTAAAACTCTGCATATACAAAGTGAAATCCTGGTATTTAACAACCTAAAGAGAGAATAGGGATTTTGAATTCAAGTATATTACACATATGGATAGGAATTCTGAGAGCTTTGGAAAATGTCAAGTTGTTATGCATTGATTAAAAATTATTGACGCAGCTCTTGACAAAACAAGTATAGTAGCACATGTTAAAACTCATAAAATGTGTAATAAAACTAAGTAACTATTATATAAATGAAATCTGACTTCAATATTATTCAAGAACATTGTAAAAACAATACCTAGCATCACTGAATTTCAAATAATACATGTTTTCCGATTAATCACTGTTGTAATCCCTGGGTCTCTTGTTCCAGGCCTCACCTTTCCACCCATTTTGACAACTAACTTGCCTGCTATTCTGGGAAGAAGAGCCCCTACTCTCCATAAAGAGAACCCTTCCTAACGAAATGAATATATTGCCCCAGCACTCAATAAATGTTTACCCTAAGTGCTACTATGTCTCAAACATTTCACTTTGGTTTTAGATCATATCATTATTCAATGCATTAAATCACTGTCCCCTACATTAAAGGTGGCTATGATTCACACATGACTTAAAGCTGAAATATCAAGATATCCAAAAATAGAAACAATCATTCACTCACATTCCCAGGAAAAATAATTATGTATATGAAGATGGAATATATAACCTGTATATTTTGAAAGGTTGCAATTGTAATTCAAATAATCATTTTACATGACTCAAATAAGTTTAAAAAATATGACGTTGCCAGATGAATTGTGTACAAAAAAATGTTTACCTGTTATAGATAGTATGTTTCATCAATATTTGGACAATTACTGACATTTGAGTCCAATTTAATCGGATGCCTTTCCTTAATAGCACAGGAAAGGCTATTTTAACAAATGGATTTAGATAATAAGAACCAAGCCTATACCGAGGAATAAATCAGTATTCCATTTACTTAACAGTTAAGTGTTGATGCATATGTCACAGTAAATATATACAGTTAAAATTATATGCAAAACATTTTAAGAGAAATATCTGGCTTGAAGTTCAGATACAAGTCTCCTGATTCATGAATCTTTCTCTTTTCTTTTTTCAGGATACTTGTTCTGAATTGCCTTTATCCATCTGAGTCATATGCCAAGCCACATATCACACTTAGCCCATGTTTAGGTTAATCTATAAATATATAAATAATGTATTTACATGAAGTATATTATATTATCAGTTTCCCCATAGGTTTAACAAACTTTAAAGTCCAAAGCTCAAAAAATTACTATAATATTTTATAGCCTGATTTTGTTTCCTTTTTTCGTTATTATAACCATAAACAAAATCACCAGGTGTAGGCTTAGAAATTTTTTCTGGTGTAACAAATTCCTTTTACCTGTTAAGTGGTTGCTGAGACATATATCTAGTGATCAGTATTTATATAATCTGGGAGAAGTCATCAAGCCCTCTATCATAATCAAAAATCAGAAGATAACTCAGAACATGTAATGTTGCCTAGTCATGAGATGATAATATATTTTTTTCTTTTTAATTTGGTAAGATTGCACCAAGTCCACTAGGAATAAAGCAATAACCCTAGGAATATATGAAAATATAGAATTATTAAATAATGTCAGTAATTTTATATTGTTTTAGATGTAATTATAGTAATAATTGCAAACTTGCACATTTTTGTCATGTTTATTTTGCAGATTAAAGTTTTAGAAAAATCATTAAAATATGTGGTTTAATATAATTTAATTTTAATGTAAATTAAGGAAATTATATTATATACAGTTTATGCTGAAATTTTCAAACATTTTCTTCAGTATATATTTGAATTTAATCAAAGAATCATTAAAATTAAACACCCCTGGATAATCCTTTCTATGTATCAAAATCATATATCATCAAAATTGTATGTGTCTTCTGAACCTCCCCTTAGTATTCCTCAAAAGGTCATGCAGATATTTGTCCTTGCTACTGTGATTAGAGTTAAATGGAAATGCAGAAACTTCATGGACTACTGGAGAGTGCAATCAAGCTAATGATTCCTGGATATTTCAAAAATAATAACAATCTCTCATTCAGACTAAAGGAGATACAGAAGATATAGAACCACATGAGAAAGGAATTCTGATAAAATTTCATTTCAGTCTATATCAGATATATCCCTGAAATGATCCAAGGTTATTTCTGAAGAATTTGCTTTACACATGTTTTAACAATAGATCTAATTCTCACATGGGCTTGAAGTATTCAAAAACAATACCGACTCTCTCTCGAGAAATCTCATTAACCAGTGCCACCATAAAAAATAAGTGAGATTTGTGTGGGTTGTTCCTACTCCATTTCCTTTCAATTACCAGTTTGGCAAGTGTGAAAAACGGATGGGTTTTAGAGAATGACTCAAGATGATAGTAACTTAATCATGTGGAGACTCCAATGTTGACTGCTCTTTTAGAAGTTATTTCTCTTTTGGAGTAAAGAAATATCATCCCAAGAACTCAGTATCTATATAGCTAAAAAAGGCTTCCACAAAATGTTTCCATTTTATCCTCAAACAACTATAAGGATATTTTTGCAGAATATTACTTTATTAACCTATACTAAATTTAAGATAGTCTTTGGCATGAGGTAGATAGTAAAAATATGAATTACATTATTTAAAATGAGACTAACCATTCTATGTAACAGTTTTCTCAGTATAAGTTTGTCTATTTTAAAAATTCAGGTTACACTATTGATATATAGTATTATGGCATGATGTTCTCTAATTTCAGTATTTGTCATTTTTATATTTTAGCCTTTTGTATGTGGTTTCCTTTGTGATTATGTGTGCATATTTTTAAAAATTTTTATTGGAGTATAGTTGATTTACAATGTTGTGTTAGTTTCAGGTGTACAGCAAAATCAATCAGTTATGCATATACATATATCCACTCTTTTTTAGATTCTTTTCCCATATAGGTCATTACAGAGTATTGAGTAGAGTTCCCTGTGCTATATAGTAGGTTCTTATTAGCTATCTATTTTATATATAATAGTGTGTATATGTCAATCCCAACCTCTCAATTTAACCCTTCTCCCCCTTCCCCGCTCGTAACCATGAGATTGTTTTCTACATCTGTAACTCTATTTCTGTTTTGTAAATAAGTTCATTTGTACCATTTTTTTTAGATTCAACGTGTAAGCAATATCTAGTATAGTGTCCTTCCCTGTCTGACTTACTTCACTCAGTATATATACACATATTTTTAAATATAGTGTTAATTTTTTTTATTAAAATAGATGATTCATTTATATATTCCTTCAAAATATATTTACTGATTACCCACTATGTGCCAGTCACTGTTTTTATTGCTGGGATTATGTGGACCTGACTTATGGAACTTAAATTTTTGTGGTAACAGAATAAAATAAAGAGGAAAAATATACAATACGATTTCATACAATGGTCAGTGCTGTGAAGAAAAACAAATCAGAATAGGTAGTGAGGGATGTATAGAGAAGGCCAGATGTTTCTGATAGAAATCACTAATATATTCTCTGAGGAGCTGACATTTAAACAAAAACTTAGTCTGTGATTATCTAGAGGGAAATCATTTCATGCTAGAAGGCAGCAGGTATAAAAGCTCTGGAGTGGGAGTAAGCTTGGCATTTCCACGGAAGAAATATAGGCAGTGTGGCTGTAGCTAATAGCATGTAGGAGAAATCTCAAGAGGTAGGTAAAGAAGATTCTAGCAATTACTTTGAGGGTCTTTGTAAAGGTATGTCTGCAAGTGTATGTGGTTCTGCAATATGTTAATCTAATGTGGCATGAAGGCACTGGAGGATTTTGATCAAAAGAGTAATATGATCTACACAACATAACATCACACAAGTTGTTTTAGAGAACAGACTATGAGGAGGGTAAAGTGGTGCCAGTGATGTGAGTGATAACAAAGAACTGGAATGAAAGGTAAACAGACTGGTCCAGGTCAGGGACGCTGATGCCTTAGGATTGAGTTTGGTGTTGGAGATGGTCATAAGTTGTTAAGTTGGGGACATGGTTTTTAATAGAACTGACAGTACTAGCTGATGAGATGTGAGCTGTGAGGTGGAAAAAAAAAATCAAAGATGACTTCAGGGTTTAAGTTTGAGCATCAAAATGAATGAAGATGTAATGATTAAGAAGAGAGAAGCTAAAGAAAGATTTGGGAGTAGAAGTACCATGCATTCTATCTTGTATGTATTAATTTTATGATGCTTGTTAAACAGCCAAATTGAGATGTTATTCATTAGATAATTGTAAAAATATTCTAGAATTCAAGAGGATGTTAGCAGCTAGTTATATAGATTTGAAAGTCATTTGTACCTAGATGGTATTGAAAGCCATGGGATTGAATGAGATCACAGAGATTTGCAACAAGCAACCATGCCAACTCTTTCCTTTATTCATTAGATATTATTGCCTGTCCTTAATTAAATCTCCAATGCTTCATATTCTTGCCATCAAGTTCCTTTCTCTATCATGCTTTTTGAAAAATTTATTTGGCTATCCATGGATGATACTGCTGTCTCTCAGGCTTTCCAAAAGGTGTTTGCATTTACTCACTTCTCCTATGTCAGAAGTTTCTGCATGAAAATATGCTTTCATTTATCTGGGATAAATGTTCAAGAGGGTAACTCTCCTTTTGGTTTTAAAAGGAACTGCCAAACTCTTTTTCAGAGTGATGAACTATGTTACATTCCAATTATCAATGTATGAAACATCCAGTTTCTCTGCTTTCTCACCAGCATTTAGTGATACCACTTTGTTTTACTTTAGCTGTTCTGATTGGTGTGTAGTGATATTTCATTGTGATTTTATTGACATTTCTCTAATGGCTAATAATGTTCACATTTTTTATGTGCATGTCAACTAAACATATATAGTACTCTTCCGTAAAATGCCTGTGTGTCTTCTGACCATATTCTGTTTAAATTGTTATTCATTTAACGTCCAGGTGTGAGAGTTCTTTATATATCCTAGATACTGGTCTTCTATGGTCTGAATATTTGTGCCTCCCTAAAATTCATGTGCTAAATCCTAATCCCCAAGGTGACAGTATTAGGATCTGGGACCTTTTGGAGGTGATTAGGTTATGAGGGCCTAATCGAAGGCATATTTTTAATACAAAATAGTCCTACTAGAGATTTTCCTCTTCTGGGACCTAGTCAATGCTAACAGCCTTTTCTGTTTATGTCACTTGGTAAATTAATCAGAGTACTATTCCCAAGTATTGAATATGATGGGTCCAGAATCCAAAGAGGTCCGCAAAAAATGTGCTTCCTCCTTATTGGGAAAAATTCAAATTATAATAATTTGGCCAATGCTATGAAGGAGTTAAGTAGCATGCCCCAAATCACTGTGCTCCTAAAAACCCCACTGATGTGGTAGTTTTTGAATCTTCCTAGGGGTCACATTTCACCCTCTGGTGTCATGTGTCTTACTGGGCCCTTCCATCATAGTTGACACTTCTTTCTTATCCAGACAGATTAATATTATATCATCAAGTTAATGGACCAATTTAATATTTTGGAGGATGAACAGAAACTCGGCATTTGTCATTACAATAACTGGTAGCCCACAGACCAAGGATTCAACGTGGGGATTCTGCCAAGCACCCAGTGTACTCATTTTAATAATATAGTTTTCACATTCCTTTCAACAAAGTGTTCCCTTCTCTCACCATTTGCCAAAACAGTCCTAGTATGTCTACTCTATTTAGCACAGGTCATCTCTTTCAAAGAGCTTCCAAGTGCCATTTTCACTGTGAGTTAGCGCTATCTCCTGGGATTTTTGCATGTGTGATGATAACTCTTTCATGGGAGAATTCACCCATATCAATAAATTCTTTCTTATCTAACCTAACGATCCACCGCAACTGACCCAAAGGATCAAGTGTTATACACATCATCTCCCACATTCGGAGAGTATGCTGGCTAAGTCTTGCGACTTCATCAGCGTGGAGCTTTTTCTTCTTTACTAGGTCCAGCAGTTCTTCCGTCTGTTTTAGTGTGACTTAATCACATTTACTGGTCAGGAAGGGAGGTGGAAGTAGATCTGGAGGGAGTGTGTGTTTTCTTGCAAGGCACAGGCATTTGTGGGAAAGGGGTTATTGTCTTTAACCCCACAGGAGTGGGTCATTTCTGTGAGAATATGGAGTTTAGACAGATCTTGTTTCAAAGTTTTTAAATGCATCAACCTAGATTTCTCAATTCCAAGTCTCATAGATTCGTGTCATTCCAACTAGAGTCAAGACCAACTAAGCCAAAACTGTCTTGTAGTAGCTGAGAATTTATCCTTCTCTGAAGCTATGCTGCCCCTGTAAACAAGCCTCATGCATGATACTCCAATATTTCTCTGCTCCAGAAAGTGAAGACTGTCTTTATAGGATGCTACAGTAGGTTTTTGACTTTCACACTTATCCTTCAATTGGATAATATTGATGCTTGACCTTGTATTGTCTTTCTCCAATGCATTAACTTCACTCAGCATCAGGCATCTAACTCCATTGTCCACATAAATAGTGCAGCCACCAGAATGTATTTTCTTCCACTTTCCATTACTATCCTATTCAAGTTTACCATTTGTAAATTTTTTTAAACAATTTAAAAACTCTGTGTTAGGAGCCTTTATTGGTTTACCCACTGCAATTAATGGGATCCACACTGCCATAGAGGCTTTAGAATGGAGAGAAAAATGGGACTAGTATCAGTTTAAGCTATCCACAGGAAACTTGGCCAAACAAAATGGATGCCAAGGCAGCAATTCCATGGAACAACTTGGCTAAACTCTCAACAGTTGAAAAGGCAGGTAAAGCTACCTTTTTGAGGAACATTAATTGTGGCAGAGATAACTAATACAGTAAGTCCACATTTTAAAAAGAGAATGAACTGTTTTCTAGACTAACACATAAAGTAAGCAGTCATAGAGCTCATTGGAAGACAGACAAATCTTGATTAAAATCAACCAGATAAGGCTGTTCACCAAAAAGAATTTCAAGCTTTTGTGTATACACATGACACAAAAGTTAAAGGAGCCATCAATCTTAGAATTAATATATTAGTACCTTAGAATGATTGATACTACTGGTATTTAACCCAAGGGGAAGATGAATCCAAAGTGGCTGAGAAGAAAGACAGTTGTTTTTTAATATCAGTTTAGTATTCAAGCCATTTATGTGCTGAACAGGAGCTACAAGTTGAAAAATCTTATGTCTTGCATTGTTTATATTTCAGAACATGGTGGGCATGGCAATTCCCAATTTAAGAACACATATGGATATTTTCATATATAGATAACTGGATAAATCAATCCTGCTTTAAAAAAAATCAGTTCATATTATGATCATCAATATAGAATAAACAAAGCAGTGCCTTTTGTAGACTGTGCTATTAAAGAAGCATATTCTTGTCTCTGTGTTACAAATGATAGAACATAAAATCAGACAGAACTTAACCCAATATTCAAAATGAACAATTTTTTAAAAACCTCAAATATTGAACTAAAAAAGGTACAGTATTTTTAGCCAATTGAAGTCAGTCCCACGTTAAAAAAAGATAAATGGAACATTGAAAATAGAACAGTGCTATGCTAAGCTGTGAAAACTGAAGCACATGCCTGCCTTTTTTTAATGGCTTATTTTCCTCTTTCTAGTGAATCACTAAACTTTTAACTGATTTAATATCTGATCTTAGAAGAGAGAAGGTAAAACTTCAGTTTTATGTAATTACATATTTTTTCATAATTTACAAATTATATCTGTAAATGTTATAAAACCATTCTATCTTCTCACTCAACTCTTCATGTTATATGCTACTTACTGAACACTTGATCTATAATGCCTTGGATTGTTTCAAACAGGTGATACTTACCTTTACAACTAAATCTTAAGCTTTTGAGAATGAAAATCTAATCATCATTTAATCATAAACCTACAACAAATAAATGTTTATTCAGCAGATGCTCTGAGTCAGGCTCTGAATTAGTTGCTAGGGATACAAGCCTAGACAGAGATATAAACTCTGCCTTTATGGAGACAACATAAAGAAGACAGACATAAACAAAGAAATATAATACAATATAGTAAATATTATTGCAGAGCTGTGGTGGTGTGGAAAGGGAATCAGGTAAAGTAAGAAGAGATGTGACATTTTAGAGGGATCCTTAAGGATACATTGGGATGTATGCTTAAGACAATAAATGCCTTAAACTTTTTGCTTTCCTTTGTAATGCTCAACATAGAATTATTCATTAGTCCTCAAAAAACACATGCTAGTGGACAAAATATCTTTGTTATAAATTCGTGGGGAGGAGAAAGCCTCAGAACTTTCCACAGTTCTTGCCTATTTACCAACATCTCTATAACATTACAAAGCTATAAGTCACTGATATTCATGTATATAACCATAGCCACTTATATATTTCCCTAAACGTATATTACCTTTTAGCTCTGCTTCTGTTAGATAGCAATAATGTATGGTTAAAATATAAAATGAATTAAAATACAAAAGGTAACTATGTTATTCTAAAAAGTTTCAAAAGATTTTTTTAAAATAAGAATTCATTTTGCTGAATACCCACAGAGTTTATAAAGATTTATGTCATCCAGAGAAGATAAACTTATTTTCTTTCTTCATAGAATGGATTTCTCATACATTTGTCAAATGCATTAACTATTCTATTTATAAAAACAAAACAACAATTGAACAAACAATGCCTACACAGCAAGTTAAAAATATAAGATTTGGAAATAGCTTTCAAGTGTTTTCCAGCTGTAATTACTTAACTTTTAAAAAGCTGACCTATTCTTATTTTATTATGTTGTTAATTTAAGACATTCAATAAAAGTTTTATCTCTGACTGATCATGCATACTTATATATTTATTATTCCTGAAAAAGTTTTAGTACTATCCATGATTATAGTTGTTCCATTCTCAAATAAATATTTGACTAAAATGCATAGTTGAAAATCTGATGCTATTATTTGGATTGTCATTTATTTATGCTAGCAAAATGAATGGTTTCTTGACTCTTTTAGTAAAGATTAAACCATTTATATTCTAGTTGATTTTTAAAAAAGATTCTTGAAAAAATGCTACATTATTGACTCAGAAATATACTTCCAAAGGCATTAAAAAATAGATGGTCAGCCATCAATATGTGTTACATATTTCTTCTTATTTTTATTTTACTTTTGTGAATACTTATATAGATGAATAATTAAAATAGCTTATGGTGCAGTTGATATTTTATCTACAGAACTTTACTGGTGTTATACATACTTCCATGTTATACTGAATATTTATAACTCTTTCCCATTAACTACTTAGTGAGGCTGGATTAGACTGGGCCATCACTGCAGAAAAGGATGGCACATATACACACACACACACACAAAAACCCCAAAACAAAACAAAACAAACAAACAGAACATGGGGCCAGTGCAAGGGGGCAAGATGTTGGAAGAGCAAAGCAAAGATATTTCCTAATAGTTTAGAATACAAGAGCAAACGAAAGCAAGGAATATGGCCAGGTAACATAGTGGAGAGGCTTCATGGAGAAACATTAGTTTTGGAGTCAGACACATGGAGTTTGAAACCTGAGCTATAAGATTCTGTGCAAAAAGATATGTAAATTCTTGATTTTTTATTAAAAACTATATATAATAATTACTATTGAATGCAATAATGGCTGAACTATACCTTGCACAGTGTTTGATGCAAACTAAGTCTTCAGTACATGTTATATTCATTTCTTCACAACTGATGGTGCTGTAATCTGCAACAGTTAAAAACAGTCTACATGATTTAAAAAAAAAAAAAAAACAGGATTACTAAGAAGAAGAGAACACATATAAATAATATAGAACAGAGGTTTTCAAAATTTAGGAGTATAAAAATAAAAATAATTGTTATACTTAAGTGGCCCAAACCCAGAGATTTGGCTTCAGTTGGTCTAGAGCAGTGCATAGGCATCTGCATTTTTATTAGGCCAAGTGATTTTGTTGCATATTTGTGCAAGAAAATCAGTTGGATAAATACACAGGATGAGTAAATTTCAAGTTCTGTGGCCATTAAGTTTTTCCTTGAAAGATCAAGACTTCATCCTTATGTGAAGGAAGAGCTTATTGTGTACAACAATATAATATTTAACTTGGTATCAATATTTCTCAATCATATCAGTGTCTCTCAAACTTGAATAATGGACTTATTTAAAAGAAACATACTGTGAGAGGCTATCATCTTTGTCCAAGGTGACCAGATTTACCCTCCCATCTGAAACAACCAAAAAACAACAGACTATATATCTTTATCTATATCATCTATATAATCTGTATCTCTGTCTATCTATATCATCTATAAGAACATACATGATGGTTTTCAAGACCCCAGACACCAGTGGGTAATGTTTTCTGACAAGTGAAAAAGAAACAAGATACTTTCCTCACTAGCTGCCTTAAAGTTCCCAGGCCAAAGCAGGGAAGGGAAAGCAAGACAAGAGTCCAGGAGATCACATGAATTGACAAAACAGAGCTGAGAGTTCAGAGAGAAAAATGTGGCTGGAGATTACAACACAGGTTACTGAGAGAAGAGATCTTCATAAAGAGATAACTCTGCATATCTACAGTCTGAATACGGATCAACCCTAGTGTTTGAGAAAACTAAAAAATCCAAAAATATTAGAGAACAATGCCCAGTTTCTCACATAGGGCTGAAAAAGTGCTTATCCCACCAGCCAGACCACACAAACTTAATAATTTATATGATATTGGATAGAATACTCAGGAAAATCTAACCCCAGAAGTTGGGAGTAATATGCCCTAAACAGAGCAGTATTCCAGAGCAAGATCTTACAGTGATTACTGTCTTCCTAATTTCTCCCTAAAAATGTTTTGGATGACAGGTGAACTAGTCAACTCAAATCTCTTTAGTTAATTGTACCTCTGTACAAAATGTAGAAAAGTAGGAAAGACTGTATTTTTATACAACATATAACGTGCTTACAGATATTTAAATTGCACAGATATCAAAAAATGTCCTGATTAGGCTACGGAGAACACTAAATGGTCAGACAACTGTGTACTAGTTGATAGGACAAAAGGTTGTCATCTAAAACAGAATGCCAGGATGATTGGGGACATATATTGAGATATTTGTAAGAAAGGAATAGAGATTCTAGTTACTAAAAAATATTTGAAAGCTAAGAATGCAAACTGTAACTACCTGGTAGTGCACGGAAGGGGGAGTTTTTAAAGAAAATAAAATAAACAATTATAATAATAGTTTTGTCAAATTTCACAGAATATTTTAACCCTAAATCTGGCATAAGAGGCAACTTTAATGAGTATCAAGACTACAGTTGTATCTCTTGGAATACTGCTGCAGTGTTAGGGCCACTGGCCAATTAGCATAGGCTAATTGAAATCTCTTTGAGCACATCCAGTGTTTAAAGTAAGGACTTTGTGCACTCACTGACTAGTATCTTAATATGAGTTATATTAAGTTGTATACTTGATAAATTGTGAAAAATATGTATGTTGATATTGATGTTGATGACAAGTGGGATTATGCTAAGTATCTTGAACCAAATCATGAAAAAGTTTTGACTAAAATACTAAAGAATTTGGAATAGTTCATTCAATTAATATAGAAAATTCTGGTTTTTAGAGTCAGAAGACAACATAAAAATGATGCTTAAAGAAGGTTAGATATCCTACCATAGCTAACATTGAGAAACTTGCATCATCAGTCCAGTGAAACTTACTTCTTTATTTTCCCTTTTAATCCACTAACTCTTTCCATAAAAGGAAAGAATTTACGTAGGATACGTGTTCTTCCTGCTGGATCCAAAATATTTTAAACAGTGGGAAAGCAGTGCACTTTTTAGATGACCCTGATAATGGGTTCGTGTAGTGATTTATTCAGTGGATATGCATGCTGTGAATCCTTATTTCCTGGAGTAACAACAGGGAAACCAGGACTCCAGGTATCTTGTATGTCAAGAAGATTAAATATTTGCAAAGCTCAAAAATATCTACAGGGGCTTTGAGAAGTTTATATGCACGTGTGTGTGTGTGTGTGTATGTGTGTGTTTATTTTACTAAGAAACTTCAAACACACAGCAAGGTTCATAGACTTAAAATTGATTTTAAAAATCTATGTTATTTCGTGGATTGCCTACATACCTTATTGTGACTAACTTGCAACTGCTGAGCGAGCAGTATTTACCAAGGCAGATATGATTTTCTCAGTTGCAATATAATGTTGATCTCATTTGGACTGACTGCTAATCCATAAAACTCAGTATGCTGACTTTGTAAAGATTATTATTTCATATTACCAATGAATTTTAAAATGTGCTAAAAGGCAATCTTTTGAAGGGTGCTGGTTTTGAAAATTTGGTGTGTCCTTAACTTACAGACAGTGCTGTATCCAAATGTCTTTAGGATCAAACCACATTTTCCATAAAATAATGGGTAATATTGTTGATTAAGTAACAATTCCAAAACGTTGCTTTAGTATTCTTAACTATGGTTCATTGAAAAACTTTGATAGAAGGCTCTTACAGCATATCAATCTACACATATTGATCAAGTCAGTCTCAGTTCTTTAACATTAAAATCTATGTGCAAAAATGGTTATAATATAAAAACACATTAGAAGTACTATCTCAAAAGAGCAACTCCTAAAGGGTCATATTAGGACCCTGTTGTATATTTGTTTGAATTATGATCTCAAAGTATTATAGAAGGTTATGTATGTGTCCCAAAATATTTTGGAAAAGTTTTCAAAAAAGGAAGATTTCAGAAATGAAAAAAAAAAGTAAAAGATTGAATTCAAGTTTGAGGGTTGAGTGGGATTTAGTGCTGGAGAAGAAAAAGAGAATTAAAAAAAATAGAAGCAATATTCTCAGGAGTGGGAAATAGTAGGGCCTTTTGTAGTAAATATTGGTAAAACTGTCATAGCTAAAAGTGAGGTGAAATGGGAGCATGTATAGAAGTAGATATGGAATAGAAGACAAATAATAAATGACCAATATGTTCAAAGAGCAAATTATGCACTTTTAATATTAGTTATGGCTATTAAAAAGTATTTGATAATTTAAAGTGGAAAAATAAAATAATTAGCAGTAAAATAGACTGAAAAATGAACTGAAGGATGAGTAAAGGGCAGCTATTTATAACCCCAAACTTCCTTTTACCCAGAATTTCGACTTCACTTATCTTAGATTAATTTTATGAGATATATCCAGATATAGTACTGTTTGGGGGTTTTAGGAATTCTGAAGCTATTGTGTGTATTACAGAATTAAGCAGTTTTTAAAAAATTATATTATATTGTTGGGTTTCAGAATTCCCTTGTGTACCTGAGGGGAGGCAAGGAAGAATCTTGCTGTTTTGGAGTAGAATTAGAACTATCCTGTGAACCTATGACTTTTAGTTGACTGTATGAAATTGCCACTTTTCTAGTACAGTCTGCTAAAAGAACCTAGAAACGATGATATTCCACTAGTGATGAGTAGCCTTAGTACCCAGATCTTAATTTCTAAACATTTTTCATGAAAAGGAACAAGGGGACTTTGGTGAAATAGTTAATTTCAAAGTCGAAACAGGGAAAATATAAGGTAAACCAGCAATTTGTTTTGCAGGAAGTAAGAAAAATTATGTATATGTGCATGTTTGTGTGTATAATACATGTATTTATATATATATTCTCATAGTCACTGATTATTAGCTCTTTAATTAAATGATTATTGAGTTGAAAAAGAGAAAAGGTAATCTGTCTGTACAGTAAGGTTGGTTTACTCAGTGTATCATGTTAGGTTGGAATTTTGGAAGTGAGAAAATATTTTGGCCTTTTCACCACTTAGGCATTAGATTCTGGGTTATGTCTCTTAATACTTAGACAATGTTTCATATTCCTCCAAATCTGCACTCAGCAGTATAAAAACTGACCAGTATGTATTTATGTCTATTGATCACAATCATCCTGTTAACACATCCCAAAGATTACATATTAATTCAAGTGATATGTAGCATTTTGTAATTTTTTTTGCCTCCTCTATTAAGGCCACTAGATGTGTGGAATATTGCAAGTAAAAAAAATTCATACTTAAATCCGGATAGTCCAATATATATAGATAGATGTTGAATAAACAAACAAACAAAAAAATCACAGTTTCAAAAGAGAATAATCTGAAGGGCCTCCTAGCACAGAAGATAAAAGGGGCCATAACAAGTTAAATTATTCTGCCACTACTTTTATGGTTTTTAACTGTCCTTTCTTTTCTATTACGTGCATATTAGAAGTCAGCATATTCTATTGGGAGGAGAATTAATTGGAAGGAAAAATGAGAAGATTTTTGCTCTTATATTCAGTATTGTTCCCTTACACTTGAACCAGACATTCTTTTTCTTCTATTCCACAGGTTATCCTATATGCCAATAAAATCTAAAATTCAAAAAGTCAAATGATCTTACTTAATTTTTATTATTCCAGAAATCAAGGACTCAAAGCTATTGGGGCATGGGTCCTGTTACTTGAACATATTATTCTATCTTAGCTAAACCTAGCTAGCTAGCTAGCTAAATAAATAAATAAATAAATAAATAAATAAGGAAGGTCAGGTTGAAATAAGTGGAGGAACAGCAGGGGAATATGGAGAAATAAATCTAATCTCCCTATTGCATGACTAGGATACTGTAGACATGGACTAACTTGAGTCTCTCTGAAACCTGTAAGATCTAATCTAGAGGTGGGAATTAATAAGACAGGGATAGGTTTTAGATAAATCGTGTTATGATTCTCAGATGGTGTAAACTTTTTCTCTTTGCAGCCTTATGTCTCTTATTTCTTCAAACACAAATGGTTGTTTTCTAAGACTACTGGCTGTTATTATGTCCCTCTCAGGTATGAAAAATTATTAGACTACATGGAACTTCTGGCTATTCTAAATGGATGGGTTAGATTGTTTGTTTTTCAGTAAACCATTTTCATTGCACCATGAAAACCCGTATCAAAACAATTGAAATTGAACAATTTCCTGATTGAAAGATATGGTTTTAGAATATCAGGAGTATAACAGTGTCCATAAAAAGTATCCTAATCACTTTATCCTTCTTAAAAAGCCCTGCCCTCAAGGGAAACTAGTTTACAAAAGCTAATCTGATGAGATATTATCAGAGCCTAACTAAAGTAAAACACCCAACTCTAGTCCACTTTAACCATCCTGTCCTACCTAGAGGAGAACTATAAAACTGAGAAACACTTGTGAAGTTCACAGTCCAGAGGCATAAACTCACTAATAGACTGAGACCTAATCATAGGTCTATAGAATGTTTTCTTTCCCCACACACCTCTCTACCACAGTACTAAATGTCTGCATAAAACAATCCCTTTAGCCCAGTACATCATGTCCAGGTATCAAGAAAAATTACAAGGCATACTGAAAGGCAAAAAACACAATTTGAAGAGACGGATCAAGCATCAGGACTGTACATGACAGGGATGTTGGAATTATCAAACCTGGAATTTGAAGCACCTATAGTTAATGTGCTAAGGGCTCTACTGGATAAGGTAGATAGCATGCAAGAACAGATGGGCATGTAAGCAAATAGATGGAAATCCTAAGAAAGAACCAAAAAGAAATGCTGGAGATAAGCAACACTTTAATAGAAATGAAAATGCCTTTCATGGGCTCATCAGCATATTAGATACATCTGAGGAAAAAAAAAATCTCATCTATAGATATCTGATCTGTAGATTCCTCAATCATGAAAAACAAAGAGAACAAAGACTAAAAAAATAAAACAGTATCCAACAACTGTGGGACAACTACAAAAGGTATAACAAATACATAATGGGGATACCGGAGAAGAAAGAGAGAAAGGACCAGAAGAAATATTTGAAACAATTAATTTCCCCAAATTAATGTCAGACACCAAACCACAGATCAAGAAAGCTCAGAGAACACCAACCATACATGACAAATTTTAAAATGTTTTGAACTAAATGAAAATGAAAACAGCTTATCAAAACTTGCAGGAAGCAGTAAAAACAGCACCTAGAGGAAAATTTATAGCATTGAAAGCATGTATTAAAAATGAAAGAAGATCTAAAATCAATCCTTTAAGCTTCCACCTTAGGCAGCTAGAAAAATGAAGGGCAAATTTAATCCAAAGTAAGCAGAAAAAAATTAATAATTAAAATTAATGCATAAATCAATGAAATTAAAAACAGGAAATCAATAGAGAAAAATTAACAAAACCAAAAGCTGGTACTGTGAACATCAATAAAATCAATAAGACTCTAGCCAGGCTAACTAAGAAAAAGAGGAGAAAACACAAATTACTAATATCACAAATGAAAGAGGGAAAATCGCTACAGATCCTATGGACATTAAAAAGATAATAAAGGTGTATTATGAACAACTCTATGACCACAAATCTGATAACCTAGATGAAATGGACCAATTTGTTAAAAGACACAGTTTGCCAAAACTCATACAAGAAGAAAGAGACAATTTGAATAGGCCTATATCTATTAAAAATTGAACTAGTAATTAATAATCTTCCAAAACAGCACCAGGCCAAATAGGTTCATTGGCAAATTCTACCAACCACTTTAGGAAGAAATAATACTATTTCTCTATTATCTCTTCCAGAAGATAGAAGCAAAGGGAATACTTTGTAACTTATTCTATGAGGACAACATTACCCTAATACCAAAAGCAGACAAAGGTATTACAAGAAAAGAAAATATAAACCAACATCTCTCACGAACATAGATGCAAAATTTTTTCAACAAAATATTAGCAAATTGAATACAAGTACATGTAAAGAAAATTATACACCATAGCCATGTGAGATGTATCCCAGATATATAAGGTTGATTCAACATTTGAAAATTAATTAATGAAATCATCATATCAACAAGTTAAAAAAGAAAAATTACATAATCATATTGTTAGGTGCAGCAAGTTGTTTGACAATATCCAACACTTATTTATGAGAAAAGTTTTCAGTAAACTAGGAATAGAGAGAAACTTTCTCAACTTGATAAAGGATATCTACAAAAAACATAGAGCTAACATCATACCTAACAGTGAGAAATTTGAAGCTTTCCCACTAAAATGAGGTACAAAGCAAGGATGTTCTTTCTAACCACCCCTTTTCAGCATCGGACTGGAAGTTCCAGCTAATGCAGTAAGACAAGAAAAGGAAATAAAAAATATACAGATTTGGAAAGAAGAAATCAAACTGTAGATGACATGATTATCTACTTAAAAAATCTGAAAGAATTGACAAAAACTTCTGGAATTAGTAAGTGAGTATAGCAAGGTAATAGGTTTCAAGGTTGAAATACAAAAGTCAACCTCCTTTCTATGTGCCAGCAATGAACAAGTGGAATTTGAAATTAAACACCATACAATTTACATTAGCACCCTGAAAAATGAAATACTTATATTTAGACCTAATAAAATATGAACAAGATATATCTGAGGAAAGCTTTAAAACTCTGATGAACAAAATCAAATAATAAAAAATAGAGATATATTCCATGTTGATGGATAGGAGGTCCCCAAATTATCAAGATATCAGTTCTTCCTAATTTAATCTATAGATTTAATGCAATGAATCAATCCCAGTAAATTATCTTCTAGATATTTACAAACTGATTCTTAAATTTAATCCAACCAACACAATATGGAGGAGAATAACAAATTTGGAGGACTGACATTACCCAACATGAAGACTTTTAAGATTTACTACAAAGGTACAGTAATCAAGACAGTGTGGCATTAATGAAAGAACAGACAAATAGATCAATAAACAAAATAGAGAGTCCAGAAATAGAACTACTTAATTATAGTTAACTGATTGTTGATAAAGGACCAAAGGCAATACGATGGAGAAAAGATAGTTCCTTCAG
Organism: Balaenoptera musculus; assembly: GCF_009873245.2. NCBI lineage: Eukaryota > Metazoa > Chordata > Mammalia > Artiodactyla > Balaenopteridae > Balaenoptera > Balaenoptera musculus. The sequence goes on from NC_045802.1 coordinate 54,830,615, forward strand.
CAAATGCTGCTGGCACACTGACATATACATGCAAAACAAAAAAATAATCTAGACACAGACTTTATATTCCTTTCAAAAATTAACTCAAAATGGATTGCAGACCTAAAAGTAAATGCAATACTTTAAAACTCCTAGACCTAGATGACCTTCGGTATGGTGATGATTTTAAGATACAACATCAAAGGCATGATTCATGAAAGAAGTAATGGTTAATCAGGATGTTATTAAAATTAAAAATTCCCCTCTGTGAAAAGCAATGTCAAGAGAATTAGAAGACAAGCCACAGACTGAGAGAAAATATTTGCTAAAGACATATCCAATAAAAAAATTGTTGTAAAAAGTATACAAAGAATTCTTTTTTTTTTTTTTAATAAATTGTTATTTATTTATTTATTTATGGCTGTGTTGGGTCTTCGTTTTTTTTTCTGTGCGAGGGCTTTCTCTAGTTGCGGCAAGCGGGGGCCACTCTTCGTCGCGGTGCACAGGCCTCCCACCATTGCGGCCTCTCTTGTTGCGGAGCACAGGCTCCAGACGCTCAAGGCTCAGCAGTTGTGGCTCACGGGCCTAGTTGCTCCACGGCATGTGGGATCTTCCCAGACCGGGGCTCGAACCCGTGTTCCCTGCATTGGCAGGCAGATTCTCAACCACTGCGCCACCAGGGAAGCCCTACAAAGAATTCTTAAAACTCAACAGCAAGAAAAAAATTTGATTAAAATTTGGCCAAAGACCTTGACAGACAAACAATGAAGATAAACATATGGTAAATAAGCACATGAAAAGATACTCAACATCACACGTCATCAGGGAAATGCAATTAAACAACAAACAGGGGCTTCCCTGGTGGCGCAGTGGTTGAGAATCTGCCTGCCAGTGGCAGGGGACGTGGGTTCGAGCCCTGGTCTGGGAAGATCCCACATGCCACAGAGCAACTAGGCCCGTGAGCCACAATTACTGAGCCTGTGCTCCGCAACAAGAGAGGCCGCAATAATGAGAGGCCCGCACCGCGATGAAGAGTGGCCCCCACTTGCCGCAACTAGAGAAAGCTCTCGCACAGAAACGAAGACCCAACACAGTCATAAATAAATAAATTAAATAAATAAATAAACCCAAAAAACGTTAAAAAAAAAAGATCCCGTGTGCTGCAACTAAGACCCAGCGCAGCCAAATAAATAGATAAATAAATATTTAAAAACAACAACAACAACAACAAACAGATACCACTACCCATCTATGAGAATGGCTAAAATCCCAAAGTCTGACAACACCAAATGCTGATGAGGGTGCAGAGCAACAGGAACTCCCATTCATGGCTGGTGTGGTACAGTCACTCTGGAAGACAGTTTGGCAGTTTCTTACAAAGCTAAACATACTTTTACCACCTGAGTCAGTGATTGCGCTCCTTGGCATTTATTCAAAGAAGTTAAACTTCTGTACATGCAAACACCTGTGCATGGATGTTTATAGAAGCTTTGTTCATAATTAGCCAAGCTTGTAAGCAACCAAGGTGCTCTTCAGTGGGTGAACAGATAAATGAACTGTGATATATAAAGATAATGGAATATTATTCAGCACTAAAAAGAAATGAACTGTCAAGCCATGAAAAAACAGGGAGGAACCTTAAATGTGTAATGCAAAGGGAAAGAAGCCAATCTGAAAAGGCTACATTCTGAATGATTCTAACCATATGACATTCTGGAAAAGGCAAAACTATGGAGACTGTAAAAAGATTAGGGATTGCCAGGGGTTAGGGAGGAGGAAGGAATGAATAGGCAGACCACAGAGGATTTTTAGGTGTGTGAAAATATTTTGTATGCTACCATAATGATGGGTATATACCATTATACATTTGTCCAAATCCATAGAATGTACAATACCAAATGTGAGCCATAAGGAAAACTATGGACTTTGGGGGATGATGATGAGACAGTGTAGGTTCATCAGTTGTAACAAATTGATGTAACTCTAGTGGGGGATATAGAAAATGAGGGAGGACATCCATGTGTAGGGGCAGGAACTATATGAGAAATCTCTGTACATTCGCTCTCAGTTTTTCTGTGAACCTAAAAATTCTCTAATACAGTATTGCTTTTAAAAGTATCCTAATCCTTAAAAATCCATTTCATTATTCATTTCTGAAATGTCTTTACTATTCCGTCATTTTTGTACTTACATAATTATGACAGGGTTCTTCAGGGCAAGACAGTTTAAATTGCTTTCAATTTATTAAGGCCAATTAATGAACATAGAAGGAAAGCAATTAATCATAATTAGTCTATTAGCAATTGTGACAAACAGTACAATTTATCTCAAAAAATATCAAATGGAGAAGAAAAAGGGAAAAGGGGGAAAGAAAATAATCTAGGACTAATTAATGATGATCAGGATAACTTCTGTTAGTATAGTGTATTAGCTAGGATATAATTTCAGTACATAATAGAGAACAAAATTTGAAAGTGGCTTAGGCAGAATTGAAGTTTATTTTTTTGATTGTAATATCTTGGATTTAACCTGTAATAGCCTTGTTAAGGTTTGTAAGAGATATCTGCACCAAAATGCAATATAGTACCGTGTTTCCTTCTGTCTTGTTGCTGCTTTGGTTTTAGTGTCATGACCAATTTGCATTTTACAAAATGGAACTATGCTGACCATATTCCTAGAAACTGGATAAAAAATGATTGGAGAATAGGTGTTCCATTTCTTTGATGGAAACAACATGGGATTATATATATTATCTCTACTCAAATCTCGGGTTGCCAAATTAAGTAAATAAAATTTCCGAATGCTCAGCTGAATTATATAAATAACAAATATGTTAGTATAAATATATCTCATGCATTATTGGAGCACATTCATATTAAAATATCATGATTAAGTATATATATAACATTTATCCAAAATTCTTTTTTAAAATTGATTTTATTGAAGTATAGTTGATTTACAATGTTGTGTTAATTCCTACTGTACAGCAAAGCGATTTTGTTATACATATATATATACATTCTTTTTCATATTCTTTTCCATTATGGTTTACCACAGGATATTGAATATAGTCCCCTGCGCTATACAGTAGGACCTTGTTTATCCATTCTATATACAATAGTTTGCATCTGCTAATCCCAAACTCCCAATCCATCCCTCCCCGCCCCCGCCTTGGCAACCTATCCAAAATTCTTGCATTTTACCTGACCACTCTAATCACACTCCATCCCATTAATCAGAATTTAGTTAAAAATCATCTAGTTTTAAGGAAAACTAAGAAATATAAAGCTATTCCAGATGGTCTTGCAACCAGCTAAATACCAAGGGTTCTATAATTATAGATATTGGAAACACAACTACAGTCTCTACAATTACTATATTTTAGGGCTGATATGGCCAGTAGTAAATGCAGTCTTTCTGTAACTGACATGAAAGTATTAGTGCTAAATGAAAGAACCCACCTGAAAATACAACTATACTTATTGTGGGTTTTAAAATCCCACTTGCCTCAAAATTTACAGGCTTTTATTCCCTTGCTCTCCATGTAATACAGATGTATGTCGTGAGGTCCTCCAGGCTGACAGCCAGCGATGTTGGGTATCACTTAATTCTAAGGGTTTATGGATATATCTACTCTGTTCATGATCACATCGGGCAAGTCTGAACACGCATATCACATAAGGTATTTTAGTTTATCCTCATACTAACTAAAAATTTAGTTTGTGATTCAACTTTGGTAAATACTCTGTGAGGAACTACAGAGGCATCCACTCAAATAGAGATCATAATGTCAGTTTTAACCATGCCTATCAGAGGCTTAGTCATAGAGACATTTACGCTTAAGAACTAATTCTCTCCAAAGCCAGCCATGATAGCCCAGCTCCCTCTTAGGACTCCAAACTTTACTTTTCCATCTCCTTTTTCTCCTTCTGTGATAATCTTTGCTCCTCCTTTTTCTTATAGTTGTTATAGCTATCATTAATTTTATTATTTTTAAGGCATGTCTACTGATATAGAGTAAATGTTACATTTTAAAATTTGTATTATTGTTGGTTTCTGGCAACAAATATTTTGAATTCCAGTCCTGTCATATAATATATTTATTAATTTTCTCAGCTACTTGTATTAGTATGCATGCCTATTTTTAAGACAGGAATTTATTGTAAGAATATTGAATGGTACTTAGGGAAAAGTCCTGGATAACACCAAAATAAATCCTCCTTCTTATTAAGATTATTCTATTGATCACCACTCAAGTTATAGGTCATTTAATTGTCTATTAGGCATCCCTGTCTTTTCCATTTACCAAATTACTTGAAAGATACAATATACTTATTCATTGTTAAATTCATTGATAAGTAATACTTATATAAATTGATAGAACTGACAACTCTATATTTTCTACCTTTTTAAAACAAGGAAATGTATAACATGCTCCATGTTGCATGTTTTCTGTCTACAAAATGATTTGTTTTCCAAGATAAATATAAGAAGTTAAAATAAGAAGTATGATTTCTGTGCTTGCGTTATCTGCCAAAGCTGTATCAAGGTCAAGGTCTACATTAAGATTTGACCTCAAAATTCTGAGTCATGCCAAGATAACCATAGGAAAAAATTAAAAACATCGTCTTGAGGCAAATATGAATGCATTACTTCTGTTTTAAATAATGTCAGTCTTCAATTATATTTCAAATATTTGATTAATTTTGTTGTTTTTCATGTACGTTAAAACATATATAGGACTGAGGTAGAAAGAAATTTTTACAGGCTTACATAAAGAATTGAATCATGTAACACTAATATTGAGAGTACTAATAAAGTTTTTATGGCAACATTTATGTGTCTCGTCAAATAAACTTCCCCCTGCCTTTAATACAATTAGGTAGTTATCAGGCACTAATGTTCATATTATTTTCTTATTCTGACAGCTAAATTCTTAAAACAGTATTTAGTTCCATTTAATTTATTATAACTTAAGGAAGTGTATAATAAGTAAAAACATATACCTGTTCTTTACTTAAGATCAACTCAAATCAAAGAGAGATTTCAGTCAATGAGATGCAATGAGAGGTTATAGAAAAATTAACAGAGGAAGTACAGAATACCTTAATTAGGTAATTATGACCTAACTTGTATTTGAGAAATGCAACTATTAAGAGTAAATGTTTTTAAGGGATACGCTAATTACTTTTACTCTATTCTACCCACTAGAAGCAAGTCACTATGCCCATAATGGTTACTTAGAGAAGGATAGAGGGGTCTGTGATTGGCATGGCTTGTGTAGGAGAACCTGTGAAGTGGCTGCCAAATTTCTTTTCCTTGACCTAGTGATAATTGCCTTATAATACTTGATTAAGCTATATGTTTCAATTGATTTTATTTTTCTGTGTTTTATCTTACAGTAAATATATTTTTAAAAGTTGTTTTAGAACTGAGTGCTGAAAAACATAAAAACTAAGTGGACTTCTCAGATTGTTTTGGGGGCTTTACGTTACAAATAGAAAACTGGGGAAACTTGATAAGTATTAAAAGCAGAATTTAGGAGTACAACTGGTGAAAATATCATACCAGGGAAAAATAAACTCTGGTGAAGTTCACAGAAAAAGTGATATAATGCATTAATATGCATAGTTTTCAAGTCCATGGACACATCATTGTATTCTTATACATAAAGTGAGCCAGAGGAAAAGTATGTGTCATGAATATGAAGATGCACCTGGCATAAGAACACTTTTTTCATTAGCAGCATCTTCAGCTTGTAAAGAAAAAGCGACACTTCACGGATATGATTCATGGGAATTATTTGAGTGTTGACTTTTCTGAACATGCTGGAGGGGATGTGAGTGAGAGAATCTTGTTTCAAATATGTGTGTGTGCGTATATATATGTATATATATATATATATATTTATAGATCAAAGCTAAGTCAAAAGCAACAGTATGAATTCCATGATTCCCATGGGGATATTCTTCTAGTTTTCTTTTGTAAGCCAATTAGTTTATGCTGAATCCAGACCCCAACCAGTTATATATGAATTTTCAAATAAATTTGCTCCCAGAAGCCTATACCTTATCACTAACAAGGTTTTGAATTGTTTTATGTTAGCTTCATGGCATTTGTAATCCATTTATTTGCTCTCAAGAATATTTAAACTGTTTCTACTGTTATTTCCTGTTAGAGCTTTAGTGATTTTCTAAGTTCAGCTTGAGCATGGCATGCCAAAGAAATGTTTTTATTCAGAAAATGTCTAAAAAGAAAGATGAAAATTGATGAGAAAATGTACAACGTGTCATAATTTCACCATATTTTAAGGGCATTAAAGTGAGAGATACAGTAGAGAGGGAATACATTTGACAATATGAAGAATATTTAATGGAAGACTAAGTTAAATAGATTGATAAAATGTCAGGACGTTGAGATGTTGAAGAAGAAACTGAGAAAGCTTGTTAAGCAGTAAAACTGCTCCTAAGCAAATTTCTGTATTGGAGTGCAAAATTGATCAGTATTAAAATGAATGAATAAATAAAGTATGTTTCTCTTTTCTTATTCAGATATCACCGGATAACATAAGAAATGCCAATTAGATAACTAAGAAAGTCTTAAAACTCAAGTGGAACATCTAATTTGCATATAAATAAAAGAGAAATATCACTTGCATCTAAGGTTATGTCAATCTGTGGGAGATTAATTCTTTCTCACCATAATTTATTTCCACTATTTATACAAGCCACTTTATCAGACCCAGATATTTCACACCTTCCAGTACAAGCCTTCAAAGTACACAGACAAGAACTATAGCAATAAATTTACTGCTTGAATACTCTCTTGTTTATATCTATTCAAGCCGGTCTGCACTGAAGCCTAGAAATGGTGGCTTTAGTTTGAAAGTTTTATTTGATTACTTTAATTGTAAATCTATGAAGGAGGATAAATTGAACTAAAAGTAATTTATGTTATTAACTTGAACACTTAGTCTAACCTTCAAATTTATTATTATATATCTTTTTATAGGAATCTGTGTCATAGTGTCATATAGTGGGCTATCGAATTCAAGTGATGAAATTTAATATCTCAATGTGCCTATAAATCATTATATAAATTCAGAATAAGCAGACTGTATAAATTTCTTACTGCAGCTGTAACAAATTACCACAAACCGTTTGAAACAACACAAATGTATTCTCTTACAGTTCTGGAGGTCAGAGCTATTACTCCTGTAGAATCTAACAGAGAATCAGTCTCCATATCATTTCTAGCTTCTAGAGGCCACCTGCCTTCCTTGGCTTGTAGCTTCATCCTCCATCTTCAAAGCCAGCACTGTAGCATCTTCCAACATCTCTCTTTCTCTCTGCTTCTATTATTAAATAACGTTTTCACTGTCTTTTGTGCCCTTGCTTCCCTCTAACAAACACCCTTATGATTACACTGGGCCCACCCAGATAATCAGGGTTAATTTCCCATTGAAGACCCTTACTTTAATAACACCTACAAAGTCCCATTTTCTATGTAAGATAACATATTCACAAGTTCTGGAGATTAGGATTTGGACATCTTATGGAAGCTATTATTCTGTCTACCACAAAGACTATACTTCAATGAGTATCCCTATAAAAGTTTACCAAATACTTAAATATTCCAGGTAACAAAATAGTTCATGTGATTAAACTGGGACTAGTTGGGCATTGCTCGTAATGATCTAGAGACCATGAACTTTTATCTATATTTAGGTTGAAAGGCTTAGTAGAGTGGCTTTGAGTAATTTAGCTGTAAGCATCTGCTTCCATATCTTTGAAATTTTCATAAGAATATTAACTGAAACACATGAACTGCCAATATTAAATAATTTTTGATTTAGGAAATGGCAGTTTCATATGGTTAAAAATAATATATCTTTGCACTTGTGTTGTGATAATTACATAAGAAAATATATAAAATAGGATTAGCAACATGCTTGAAAAATGGTATACATGCAATGTAACTACTACAATTTTATATAGAACTGACATATTGATTACATGCAGAAAGATTTCTAATTCTTGATCACAGAAGAGATGCTAAGAAGCCATACAAAAACATAGACTAGCTCATCTGGAGAGAAACAGGATACCAAATGAATCCTAGAGGGTGTAGTTGGTATGAAAATGCCCCAAAGAGAGGGCAAAATGCATAGGGCAGTAGAGGGAGGAGGACATAGCTGATTTGCAAATTTGTATTGCACTTTTTTGAAAAGATTTCTCTTGTTTTAATTTTATTTTAAGATATAATTTTCATGAATCCAGGTAGTTGGAAAAATAGTTCTGAGATAATTATGACCATATGGACAATATAGTCCACTAAATAAACAGCTGGCACAGAAAATGTAACCTTCTGCTTTGCTTATAACCTTGCCAGAATCTTTGTAATATGCCATGGACTGAGGTTATTGTTGAAAACGTTTTCATGTTTTAAACTAAGATGGTAAGTAAAAGCTCATTAATGCTTTCTATAGGTCCAGAAAAGTTGTTTTCAGGTGTAAGCTCTAAAATCTGTGATACTTATTCAGTCTGGGCAGTGTAATATCTCCTAGTGAGTGTTTATATATATATATTTTCCCTCATATCTCCAGTAAGAAGTTGAATTAGTTTTATTATTTCTAATGGTACCTGTTCTTTAAAATATAGAAATCAGTTTCAGGTGGATATTGGTGGAGATTTGCAATGAAGTTTTCGTTGGTAGTCATTTCTTGGTTCTGAAATTGTTTAAGCACTTTAAAGCATTACTGAAGCCCCTTTTTCATCTAAAAGTCATGTTTACTAATATTAAAAATATGATATGTTTATTGCTTTTATTAGATGGAATTTAACAAATAGAGAGAGTTTCAATCCTTTTAATTGGAAGGTAAAATAGAGTAGAGACAATGATAATAGTAATAATGCTAATGTATTGAGTACTTACCTTGTTTCATTCAGTGTTTCAAATTTCTACATAATTTACTTCATTTACTTTTTATTCCAACGTTATGAGGTGGGAGGTACTAATTTTCTCACTTTCCAGATAAAAATCGAGGCACAGAAAAATAAATTAACTTACCCACAATCATACAAGTTTCTAGCCTCAGTCTCCATTGGGACGGAAACATGAAGCTTTGGGAAAGCTAAGGAAGAAGTTAGAGTGAAGTCAGAAAATAGGTTGTCACTGATTGCATAAGGTATAATAAAGGAGAGTTGGATGATAAAAGAATAATCTCAGAAAAAATGGCAAACTCACAGGAGTTCTTCTCTTCTGTTTTTCCTCGACTCCACACTACCGTGAGAAAGCAAACCTGCATAAATGTATCTAGTCTTTTACACCGATATTTTTCTAGAATGGGCTGTTCCGAACTTCAAGATGGAGGTGTATATTCAGATGCTCAGATTTGGAACCACTTTCTCCAATTAGCCTACGAAGGGTGGCAGAATACGCCACCCAAAAATATGCCACTTTGGGGTAAGGATTATTTTGAGACTAAAGGCACTTGAGAAATAGCAGATGCTAGAAGAACATTCTAATCTCCTCTTTTCTTCCTGAAAAGGGGAGATAAAAACTCCATGTGAAAGATGGAGAAAAGGAGAAAAGAAACTTTCTTTAACAGGGAGTCAGACTCGAGAGAAAATCAAGAGAACTTGTTAAAATAATCTCTTCCTTTAGGCTCCACATAGTTTAGTTACATTTCTACAATTGTCTCTGTTTGTTCAACCTTTGCTTAAAAATATTTAGATTTTTGCCATTTCTTTCAGCCTTCATTAAGAGAGCTCTGCTGTCATGTAAAACTTAAATTGGTATGCGTTTCTCTTGTTAATCTGTCTTATGTCAGTTTAATTCTTGGTTCCAGCCCAACACCCAAAGAGGGAGGTAAAATTTTACCTCCCCTTCACCTCTCAATGCAAAGCAGACATTTCTATTAACCTGACCCACTATCTCTCTACTCTTTGTGACTAGTAAGGGGAATAAAGGATTGTTAGTTATTAAATCTCTAGAGTACAATATTTTTGGTATGCTAATATAAATTACTATTTTGGGAACTTTTGGAAAGGGTAACCTTTGTCAGAATTTTTTCTTTAATTCCTATAGTTTCATTCCTTTAACTGTTAACCTTGAAATTCTTAAGACAAAATAATGGAATATATGAACATATAGTTGTGTAGACACAACTCAACTAATTATATCCATTTTCCTCCTTGAAACTAGTATAGATGAAATGTAAATAGGTTGATAACAAATCCCATCAAAATAAGAAACAATTTATATTTAAGAAGTGGCTTTATAAAATATTTTATTCTAGTGACACAGATATGTAACTTTAGATCCAGACAAATCCCTGGTAAATACCAGAAATCATCCAGATGACATTTTAATACCAGTAGGAATTGTGATCTATACTGATAGAAAATAAAGAGGGAATAGTGCTCAATCAAATCATAAAAAAAAGGGTTGCCACAGAATTATGTAAAGATGTAAAATCTAATGGAATGGTACCAAACTATTATTAGAGCCAAATAGGAAACTTAAAATTCTAACACTGGAAAATATAAAATGTGCCCAGATGATAAAGATTAAGTTATTTCAGTATGTGTGCATGTGTGGGGAGAGGCTTAGACATCTTTATCTCCCAGCTCAAATGTAAGACTTAAGTATTGATACAACTGGAACACAGGGATATGAACATTATCTGGCAAAAAAAGTAGCCTCACTAACCCGAGCTGTTAACCTCAAATCACTTGTATCAATTACAGTTTACCTAGAATGTTGTATTTATAGCCTTAAGGTTCAGGGTCTTTTAACCCTGGAGAGGTTTAGAATAAAATACAGAGATGATGGTGTAAATCATACACACATTAATAATGTATGTTTTTGGTTAGGGATGATATCTGTACTTAGGATTAAAATATTATGATTAAGATAATAAGCTATAATTCTTAAAATTTAGTTTGGTAATTCTATTTACAATGTGTAACTGAGTGACAGATTTCACACTTCAGATTTTAATTTAAGAGTTCCATGATTATTTTACTGTCTGCAAACAACATTGAAATGTTGAAGACAGCTTGAGATGCAAAGTATTTATAATTTACTTTATTATATTTACTCTGGTGGATTAAATAATTATAATTAAAGTATCAATGATTGAGATTTTAAGAGAACATAGTGTTCATTTAAAAAAAATCCAAATGCCCTGGTTTTGTTAGAGTAAATTGTAGTAGTTTATTTACTACTTTAGAGAGTATCATGTAATTTCTTCTTTCTCTCCCTCTGAAGTTAGATTCTCTTAGGCTAAGGTCTTTGATTAGTGTCCTTATAGAAGTCACTGAAACTATCTGAGCAACAAATGACGTCACCTGCAAAATGAAACTCTTAAATCTGGTGACTTTTAAATGCTCCGGCACCAAGCATCAAAAACAAACATAAACGTGAAGACTATAAGCCAAAGAATCAGATCTGCTAAAGAACAATTTTTAAAAAAAAAAAAAGGTAAAATCATATTCTTACACATAGCTGAGGAGAGATTTCCTCCTACAGAGACAAGAGCTAAATGACAAGAAGTTGTGAGATGCTGGGAGTCTTTGAGGTTCCCACCCAACCAGAGAGGAGAGACCTCACTGAGCACCTTGGTCATTCAATTGAGACCTCAAAAAGGCCACTCTTTACCTCATCTTTTTGGAGTTTGAAATTATTCCTTGGAATTGTATTCTGAACATTTTAAAGATTGATTTAGACTACTCCTTTATCAGTTGGACTGTGATTGTTTCACTTTTCACTCAGTAAGATAGCTAAAATTATCAATTTCCTCAGACTTTAGAACATTTAAGTGCTTGTATCTGCAGCTGAGGATTGTCTAACTTTACCAAAAATTCTGTTTCCAAATGTGAATATTTGATTTTAGATGTGTACATTATGTGTTCTCTTCCTGAAAATTATCAGTTTAAACTTTTACAGATTTAGTGACATGATTCTAAACATCTAACCTGATTTTAAAATCATAGCTTAAAATCTCATAAGCTGAAATCGTTTTTTATAAAAAAAAAAATTGTAGGAAGTTTCTGCTAGGTATTGGAATGGCTTTATTTATTCATCTTTGAGAAGCTGAAGAGGACAATTAGCCTTCAGGTTAAACATACACGCACACATACACACATAAACATGTGCATAGTCATTAGCATTCAGATTTCATGGACCTAGTAGAAGTCCAAGTGTCAGTTTCCAAATGCTTAGCCAGGGCATTCCTTGGAGAGAGTTCTCATTAATTGCAATGTTTTTTGTTTGTTTGTTTGGTTTTTGTTTTTCCTGAAGAGTAATTTATGCATATTTACTAAAGAGAGTAGAGATAAAGGCTGGAGATTAATGATCTATCTTCATGCCTCCAATTCTTTCATCTCAAAATTCATGTTGCTTTAATGTTTTTCAATTCCTTTTTTCATTACTCTAGTTATGTTTTTTCCACTTATCTTCTAATGTTCTTTGTTTTTATGATTAGTATTCTTTTTACCTAGTTTTTTATTTTTTTTTGTTATGATTTAATTTATGTTTTATATATTTGAAATACAAATATGTTCAGTTTTTCATTGTCTGCAACCTGAATCAGGAGCTGATTATCTCCACTTCTCTTTCACAAGTATTCTCAGATGTCTCGACTAAGGCCCTCAGCTCCGGTGGTTTCCCTCAGCTCCGGGGTTATTTTTGACTTACTCATTTCAATCTACTGCAAATGCTTTCTCTGTGTAGCTTGCACCAGTCTGAAATACTGGAAATCTGGATTTCCATTTTTCATTGTTCCATTTGGATTCTCTAACTTGACTTCAGTCTATACTCTTTGGCACAACATACCTGCAATTTTGTACAATTCTGTGCCTGGCCATTTTTTGTTTGTTTGGTCTTTTGTTTCCTTACAGTGAGTGGTACCTATATTAAGTTCCTATTGCTGTTGTAACAAATTACCACAAATGTAGTAGCTTTAAACAACACAAATTCATTTTCTTACATTTTGGTGGACCAGAAGTTCAAAATTCGTTTCCCTGGACTAAAATCAAAGTGTCAACATGTTGATTCCTTCTGGAGGCTCTGAGCAATAATTCATTCCATTTTAGCTGACTGTATTCTCTGACTTGTGGTCCCTGTCTCCTTCTTTATAGTGTTACTGAACCAAGTTTGTTTGCCTAATGCACAGCAGGCCAAATGCTGAGACATCAGGGTTTGCAGCAGAGAAAGATTTTATTCACAAGGCAGCCAAGACAGGAGAGCAAGTCTCAAATCTGCCTCCCCAAAGAAAAGGGGCTCACCATATTTATGCAATAAAACTGAGGCATGGAGAGCACAGGGAAAGGTAATTGGCGACAAGAAAAAAGGTGATATAATCATTGTTATGCACCGAAGAAACTAAGCTACAGGCTTCTTCATGGGATGCATGCTCAGAAAATAGCAGCTTTAGCATACTCTGAGGGTGAAGTTTTTGGCCCTCTGGTGTTAAGCGGTCATTGAGTGGCCACTGACATGCCCCGTTGGAGGGTCGGTGGTCTTTTTTTTTTTTTTTTTTTTAATTTATTTTTGGCCGTGTTGGTGTTCGTTGCTGCACGCGGGCTTTCTCTAGTTGTGGTGCATGGGCTTCTCATTGTGGTGGCTTCTCTTGCTGCAGAGCACAGGCTCTAAGGCTCTAGGGCTCCTGGGCTTCAGTAGTTGTGGCACATGGGCTCAGTAGCTGTGGCACATGGGCTTAGTTGCTCCATGGCATGTGGGATCTTCCTGGACCAGGGTTCGAACCCGTGTCCCCTGCAATCGCAGGTGGGTTGTTAACCACTGTGCCACCAGGGAAGTCCCGGGTCGGTGGTCTTAACCAGTCTTAATTGTCTCAAGCTCATACTCAACAGCTGATTCTGAGTTCCTGGAAAACAACTCAGGCAGATGTTTTATTGTTTAGGCTAAGTGACACTTGTAGGACATGCAAGCTTTTGTAAAAATAATGTGCACTTGATCAGTGAAGGCAGGTTACAGGTGTGATGGATCTAAATGATGATTACCCTTGGTTTCCATAGTTCATTAATCTCAGCTTCCAACATCTAATCACCTTCTTCTCTTCTGTACTTGAGTCTCCTTCTGGCTCCCTCTGGCTTTGCAAAGGACACCTGTGATCACATTTAGGGCTAACAGATAATCTAGGTTAGTACCGTACCCTATCTCAAGACCTTTAAAGTGTATTCTTTTTAAGTTTAAGAATGAGATAAAGATTACCACTATCATGATTACTTAACATGGTCCTGACCAATGCCTAAAGGTTGTGGCTAATACTGTAATACTTAAAGGTCCTGGCCAATGCTGCAAGGAAAGAAAAACAAAAATAGTAAGGGTTTTAGCATGAGGAAGAAAGAGATAATTTGTCATTATTTGAAGAGTATCTATAAAACCAGGTACAGAATCAATGTCTTTAAAATTAATTAGAGTTCAAAAGGATAACACCTCCAAGATCAATTTAAAATTCAATACTATTTTACTTTATCATGAAAAACCCAGTGCAATATAATTTTTAAACATTAGATACTGTGGTGGCTTTGTATTCTGCCAGCCTACCAAAGTTGGAATACTATTTTGAAAAATTCTTCTTTAGGTTCAAAATATGGTCAGCTATGATAGAAATTAGCAGAGACTTGGAAGGTTGAAATAAAGCAGAAAACATTTTTTATGCTCTGACATTTGGTGTCAGTTTTGTATTTTTAAATTAAGGTGTGTACATTGTTTTCTGGACACAATGTTATTGCATACGTAACAGGCCACAGTGTAGTGTAAACATAACTTTTATATGCACTGGGAAACCAAAAAATTCATATGACTTGCTTTATTTCTACATTTGCTTTATTGCGGTGGTCTAGAACCAAGTCTGCACTATTTCCAAAGTATGCCTGTATACCCATTCTGTTTTATCCAATTAATTTTCTAATTCAATCCTATTAAATAAAAATTCCATTTGTATATGTACTTAGAAACTTTATAAACTTTTCCTAAAATATATGTGGAAGAATAAAAATTCAGAAATAGGTAGGTCAATTATAATATAAAATGTATAAGTAGTTAAATTTCTTTAACAGATATTAAGACATTTCACAAAACCATAGCAATGAAAGTATGTTATCATTTAAGGATCACGGTAAAGTTTTTATTGCAAAGTTGAAGTGGAAGTGATTTAGATACTATATCTGATCATATCCCATGAGGGTTGCCTAACTTGCATCTTCATAAAAATTCTATAGTCAGATATATTGTAGTGATTGAGCCAACATAACATTGATAATCAGACCTAAAAATCAGTATTTGGGGTTTAATTCATTTTTATATGTAATAGTTTTCCAGATCTGTTTTACCAAACTACCGTCTACTTAGTAGCTTAAAAAGCCACAAATTTATTATCTTACAGTTCTATAAAAGTTGGATAAGTGTCTTAGTGGGCTAAAATTAAGGTTTTGGCATACCTACCTGGGTTCCTTTTTGGAGAATCCAGGGCCCTTGACTTTCTAGATTCTAGAGATCACCCACATTTCTTCCTACATCTTCAATGGTATTGCATCCCTCTGGCCATTCTTCCGTGGTCACATCTCCCTGTGACTCTGAACTCAGCCAGAGAATGTTCTCCGAATTTAATAACCCATTTGCCTAGATTTAACTCCTTTGGATAATCCAAAATAATTTCACAACCTCAGTGTTCATAACTTAATTCATCTGCAATCCCTGTTGCCAGATGAGGTAACGTATTCTCAGGTTCCAGAGATTAGGATGTGGACATTTGAGGAAAGTGTTTTCTACTTATTACACACGTGGTCAATTAAAGTGACAAAATGAAGAGGAAATATGAAAAGGAAAACCAATCTCAGAAGGTTCCCTACTGCAATGCAAGAACCCTCAGCGTTTTTAGATCTATGGATTTTCTCCCACTGGAGTGGTGCATGAAGCCTCTTGACTCTCCCAATATGGAATGTCAAGTGCTTCGCTA
Organism: Balaenoptera musculus; assembly: GCF_009873245.2. NCBI lineage: Eukaryota > Metazoa > Chordata > Mammalia > Artiodactyla > Balaenopteridae > Balaenoptera > Balaenoptera musculus. Next base: position 54,846,582 of record NC_045802.1, read on the forward strand.
GAGCATCTGACCTTACTTTGACCAAAATTCTTGTACCAGATGACATCCAAAATTTTACTCTATGCTTCCAGGATTTATCACCATAGTAATATTTCCAAAAAGTTAGGGGCCTGATTGAGACTGATAATGAACAATTTAAATCAGTTCTATTCCAATTCATGTGATTTTGTTTTCTTTAGAAGCACCTTACTTCTTGCATATGGATAAAACAGATGGTCGCCTTTAAATAGAGCTGATATAAACTTAGATGATAAAAGTGTAATATTTTTTCAGAGAACCCAGCATATTCAGAGTATATCAATAAAGTGAGATCTGAAGAAAATAGAGAAAAAAATGAAGTTGATAATGGATAAGGTGTGAGTGTGTTAGAGGATGGAAAACCTGATTAAAAAAAGCAACGGAGAGAAGGTACTTGGATAAGCAAGTTAAGAGGTTGCAATTGAAAAGTTTGTTTTGAGTTTGTGATTTAAGAGATGACCACTTTGGATGATGAAAAATTCAAGTTTGAGACTGGATATGGGTTGTGGAAGTAAAGTGGAAGGGAAGGATTGTGATGGATGGACCATTCACATGGATGTTTAAATAATACATGTTAATGAGAGGAGTTTTAATACAGTAGAGGAATGTGATACAGGAGTTTAAGCTGTTAAGGGATGATAAGGGGTTAACAGAAGGTAAATTAATGGTCCTCATATGAAGACCATGGGAATGCAATAGATACAACACGATACTTGGAGAAGCCAGCATTTTTACCACGTGATAGAAAAATAATATTTTGAAAATGGTGTTTGGAAGCAAGGGTGATACCAATGCCATCTCCATACCCTAAGTTATAGGTAGCATGAAAGAAAAATAATACGGTCAAGTGATAAGAAAAATAACAACCATAGGTGATAGTAGTCTTTTAATAAAAACAAAGATTAATATTCAGAGGAACATTTGTTGACCATAAATTGAAGTTTTAAAGTACATTCTAGAAAAGTTGGTCAGTTGAGTGAAAGGAAACTGTTAAATACAGTTGCCCGTGGATATCGGTTGGGGTATTGGTTCCCAAATACCCTGCTTATACCAAAATCTGAGGACGCTCAAGTCACTTATATGAAATGGTGTAGTATGTGCATGTAACCTACACACATCCTCCTATATATTTTAAATAATCTCTAGATTACTTATACTAGCTAATACAATGTAAATGCTATGTAAATATTTGCCAGCATTTGGCAAATTCAAGTTTTCTTTTTTGGAACGTTCTGGAATTTAAAAAATATATATATTTTTGATCCAAGTTTGGTTGAATCGTCAGATACAGAACTTGCAAGTACATATACTGGTAATAGGGAATTTAAACTAAATACATACCGTACCAGTATGCTATAGGCACCAAACAATCAGAACAGACACTGACTGGAAATAACCAGCAGAACCATACTCATTTTTAGCAGCTGAGCATAGTGTTAGAGTTCTGTTCTGGAGATGATAGATAGAAAACTTGTGTTAAAAGCAGTGTCATAAATAAAAAGGGATGCCAGGCATGAACATTGTGGTGGAGAAGGGAACACATAGGTTTGGGACTATGTAATTTGTATTAACTGTCATCGTACGGTGTTGATGGCTTCAATGATTGTTGCCATCTCTGTCAACAGTGTGCATATATTAGAGTCAGGTGGTTATTCACTCTTGAGAAGCGTCTGCCAGTAATTCTAAATAAAACACCCAGACAGCTTCTGGGAAAACTATTCCCATGGTCATAGAAAGGAAAATTTCAAAGGCTATTGATTGATGGAGAGGGATAGCTGCTTCCCTGATCAAATAGGTGGAAGATGATCTCATATGAAAAATCGGGTATTCTCTCCAACTGCACCTCTTTTGTGTGTGTGTGTGTGTGTGTGTGTGTGTGTGTGTATGTGTGAGAGGGAGGGAGGGAGAGAGAGGTTAGGGGCATGAGTTGGATGGTTCTGTCTTTAGCTTTTGTGTTTATCAACATTGATTCTGTAATCTCATATCTTCCTTTTGCACTCCTGGAATCAACTATGAGGGCCTTCCGGTTATTTGCACTATTCTGTTCAGAAAATGATATTCACTGTAAAGGCCAAGTCCTCAGAAGACACTATTTTCAGAAAAGTGTTTCTGGATTCTTCTGTGTTTCTATTCTGTTTCCTGAAAAAACAGCAGGAATTTTCACTCTCAGGATGGTTCCTGTACTCTATATAATTGTACTGTTTTTAGATAGCACATTTGAAGCATGCTTTCTGATAGAGAAGTACCCACTGAGAGCATAGCAAATGCATTTGACCTATTTTCTTGGATTTACTTCTGTTTCCTGGTCCTCACTGCTGGTGTCAGTACCTGCACTTGCTCTGAAGGCAAAGTGAGTCTAAGAAAAATGAAGCCAAGGATTGATTTACCACTCAGGGCAGTCCTTTACTGGATTCATTATTTACAACTGGTATATGCCAAAATTAGGCATATATATCATACGTTTGGTTAACAAAAAGGGGGAAAATATCCCTAAAAAATTTTAAAGTTTAGTCAATCTTACAGTCTGCTTTTTTCAGTTCTATGGCCAATAAGTTAATAAGTATTAGGGACTCCAGTACTGCTGGATGACTTCAGATAAATGGTTTCTTATCTGTGTAGGGCAATTGGCTCTAATCCTCAATCATTTTGCCCCTTCATATATTTCAATGATGTTTGTACATCTCCATTCTTCTGCTGATATAGGCACTTCCCTGTGTAACCATCTCTTGCTTCCTTCAAGAAAACTAAAGTTATTGGGCAGGACCTGCAACAGTTTCAATATTTTTGCACTAAAAATAAATTCTATAAACAGACACTCACAACCGTACTTGCACCTGCATAGTTCTGAGAACTCTGTCTTATTTCAGCTCCTCCACTGGTTTTCCTAGTACAATCCATATCTATTCCATTTAAGACCTTTTTCAATACATTGGATCTATTGCTGTTTCACTGTTTAAGCCAATCTAGAAAGATGCTCAGGCCTTTTTGACAAGAAAAAGAACAAACTGTCCCCTATCTCTGCACCCTGCTATAGCTTCCCATGAAATAGAAGGTGCCATTTTATTATCTACCCTCACCTCTTAACATACTTCATTCTGAGCTCTTCCCTCATCTTCACAATGAAGTCACGATTATTCTCATGATTTGTCATTCCATTAGATACCTTCTCAACTTTTTCTTACAGGAAAATCTAGAAAGGGTTTTATGTTGTTCATCACAGCCTTTTTATTGAATTCTTTACTCCTTTTGATTCTTTCCAAACATATTTTACTGGTCCTAGTCCTGCTTTTTACACCTTCCTTCTAGATCATTTACCAGAACCTTATTTAGCACCATTCTTTGGTTGTCATCCCTTTCATTTTTCTCTCTAAAATCCTACCATCTCTCTTTTCTGTACAATTTCCCGAAGAAATTTATTTTCATTGCTTCATCTGACACTTGCATTTAAGTATTAACCAATCCCTACATCCAGCTTAGATTGACATACTTTGCAGGGAACATTTTTGGGTCATCACCATCTTTTCAGATGATCTCCATCTGAAATGTCTATATAAAATCTAATTATCTTTCTCTAAAGTTTTATTTTTTATTTTTATTTTATCATTTTGTTGCATGAAGGGGAACCCCTTCCAGGGCCCGAGAGTGGGCTCTTGTCTAACGCTTGGAATTGTCTGAGGAGACACACGTGCTGACAAAGCAAGAGACTTTATTGGGAAGGGGTGTCTGGGTGAGCAGGAGAGCAGTAGGCTAAGGGAACCCAGGAGAACTGCTCTGCCAGGTGGCTCGCTGTCTCAGGTTTCATGGTAATGGGGTTAGTTTCCAAGTTGTCTCTGGCCAGTCATCTCGCTTGGCCTATTGTACGACTCAGGGTCCTTCCTCTTGGCGTGCGTGTCTCTCAGCCAAGATGGATTCCAGAGAGAAGGACTCTGGGAGGTTGGTCATCTCCTCTCTCTTTTGGCCCCTCCCAAATTCTTCCAGTTAGTTTTTGGAGGCAGCACCATGTTCCTTATCACACCTCCTGTTGTGAGACAACTCAAGCAAGTGGGCCTGGCCAAGCTGGATGGTTTCAGTCAACAGTTCCCTAACAATTTTATTATTTATTTTTTATTGTTTTGTACATATATCCACTTTAACACACTTTTAAAAATCACATTTAGTATTGCTCTCCTTCATTTCATTTCCAATAATACCTGTCAGACAAGGACCAGCAAACATACAAATCCCCAAGACAGTTTCCACAAATGTGCTTCAGACTCGTGGCCCATTTTCTTGAAGTATAGCCTCATCTGTATTTGCCAAAGGCATTTTAGATTCTACATATGCCTGTACAAAATCTGTTCCTTCAATTCCAGTATTTATTTTTCATCCTCTGTCTTCATGATCTTTTAATATCCCAAGTCAGAAATTTATTATTTGCCTTTTTTAAAACCTTGAAGATATAGTCAATTAATGTTTTGCTTATTTTGCCTCTTTGTTACATAATAGATTAATCCTTTTGTCTTTGTCCTGACCGCTTTTGATGGATAATTTTATGTGTCATGGAATGCCAACTAACAAAACACCCCTCCTTAATGATTGCTTAACTTCCTAGCTTGTCTCTTTTCCTCCAGTTTTCCACCATTAGGTCAGTTCATTTGTTGCTGGCAAAGTCTCTGTCTTAAACACAACCTGACCAATACATTCCCAAGTGGGAACTTTCCAGTAGTTTTTCAATCCCTTTGTGATAAAATACATTCTTTTTAGTATGTTAGACTTGCCTCTATTACATCTCTAGTACCTTGCACATTCGCCTCTGCTACTACATACATAACCATTATGTAACATCATTTACATAATTTGCTTTACAAACACGTTACACTATGTGTTCCTTTTCTTATTTTGTCACATCTGTCTCGAATGTCCTGCCCTGCTCTTGCCTCACTCTACTACTTTCTTATTCTCTCTAGCCATAGGCATCCTAATTATACAAGCATTCCTTACCTGAGTTCTTACTGTGTATAGAAGCAAAATGAATCATGACAAGCAAGTATCATTAAATGACAACTTATTAAATTAGTCCACTCTAAGAAGTCTTTTTTTTCAAGTCTGGATTCTGTTCCTTACTTTTAACATCAATCTGTTTGTGAATCGGTTTCTTGATGATTGTGGAATTTGTAAAAAGTATACAGCATATATCAATTGCAAAGTAAAATTGCAAATACAGCCAAAAAGTAGAATTTCAACAAGTATATGATAATGATCCTGGAGAAATGTTAAAAATCACAGTAAAAGAAAGAAAAAGAAGTTGGAGAAAATGACAGGTAGATGCAAGTAAGGAAAGAATAAAAAAGATTCTTTAGACAATTGAGGTATCTCTTGATTATTTTCGAAAACAATACTTCCCTTTATGATTCTGATGAAAAAGTCAAACATTAAATGTAAGACTTGATAACATGGTTTTACACTGTAATGTTAAGAAAATGCAAACAGATAATAACCACTTGATTCAGACTCTGATTCAAGAATCAACACATATACAAATATAACATATTTTGTTAAATGCAGGATGAATTCAATTGTTTTTTTACAATAATTTTTAATTTTGCTGTTCACAATAAATGTTAAACGTTTTTTTCACTACTTGCAATGAACTTTTGTTCCTCATTTTTGTTAGGTTAGTTTTGTCTTTTTTCTTAGGTATCAGTGAGGTTTGAAATATCCTCATGTTGGATTTCATGTATGTTCCTCAGTAAAAGTATTTTTTAGATAAGGTAATATTTCTGTGTCTATGTGTTTGCTTTCCCCCCAAACACACCCCATATGTGCAAGCTTTTGGAAGATAATTTAGTTTTACATATGATATCACTTATATGTGGAATCTAAAAAAATGGCACAAATGAACTTATTTACAAAACAGAAATAGAGTCATAGATGTAGAAAACAAACTTATGGTTACCAAGGGGGAAAGCGGGGGGGAAGCAGGGATAAACTGGGAGATTGGGATTGACATATACACACTACTATGTATAAAATAGATAACTAATAAGAAACTATTGCATACCACTCTCACCACTATTATTCAACATAGTTTTGGAAGTGTTAGCCACAGCAATCAGAGAAGACAAAGAAATAAAAGGAATCCAAATCGGAAAAGAAGAAGTAAAGCTGTCACTATTTGCAGATGACATGATACTATACATAGAGAATCCTAAAGATGCTACCAGAAAACTCCTAGAGCTAATCAATGAATTTGGTAAAGTAGCAGGATACAAAATTAATGCACAGAAATCTCTTGCATTTCTATACACTAATGACAAAAAATCTGAAAGTGAAATTAAGAAAACACTCCCGTTTACCATTGCAACAAAAAGAATAAAATATCTAGGAATAAACCTACCTAAGGAGACAAAAGACCTGTATGCAGAAAATTATAAGACACTGATGAAAGAAATTAAAGATGATACAAATAGATGGAGAGATATACCATGTTCCTGGATTGGAAGAATCAACATTGTGAAAATGACTCTACTACCCAAAGCAATCTACAGATTCAATGCAATCCCTATCAAACTACCACTGGCATTTTTCACAGAACTAGAACAAAAAATTTCACAATTTGTATGGAAACACAAAAGACCCCGAATAGCCAAAGCAATCTTGAGAACGAAAAATGGAGCTGGGGGAATCAGGCTCCCTGACTTCAGACTCTATTACAAAGCTTCAGTAATCAAGACAGTTTGGTACTGGCACAAAAACAGAAATATAGATCAATGGAACAGGATAGAAAGCCCAGAGATAAACCCACACACGTATGGTCACCTTATCTTTGATAAAGGAGGCAAGCATATACAGTGGAGAAAAGACAGCCTCTTCAATAAGTGGTGCTGGGAAAATTGGACAGGTACATGTAAAAGTATGAAATTAGAACACTCCCTGACACCATGCACAAAAATAAACTCAAAATGGATTAAAGACCTAAGTGTAAGGGCAGACACTATCAAACTCTTAGAGGAAAACATAGGCAGAACACTCTATGACATACATCACAGCAAGATTCTTTTTGACCCAGCTCCCAGAGAAATGGAAATAAGAACACAAATAAGCAAATGGGACCTAATGAAACTTAAAAGCTTTTGCACAGCAAAGGAAACCATAAACAAGACCAAAAGACAACCATCAGAATGGGAGAAAATATTTGCAAATGAAGCAACTGACAAAGGATTAATCTCCAAGATTTACAAGCAGCTCATGCAGCTCAATAACAAAAAAATGAACAACCCAATCCAAAAATGGGCAGAAGACCTAAATAGACATTTCTCCAAAGAAGATATACAGATGGCCTACAGACACATGAAAGAATGCTCAACATCATTAATCATTAGAGAAATGCAAATCAAAACTACAATGAGATATCATCTCACACCGGTCAGAATGGCCATCATCAAAAAATCTAGAAACAATAAATGCTGGAGGGGGTGTGGAGGAAAGGGAACACTCTTGCACTGCTGGTGGGAATGTAAATTGATACAGCCACTATGGAGAACAGTATGGAGGTTCCTTAAAAAATTACAAATAGAACTACCATACGACCCAGCAATCCCACTACTGGGCATATACCCTGAGAAAACCATAATTCAAAAAGTGTCATGTACCACAATTTTCATTGCAGCTCTATTTACAATAGCCAGGACATGGAAGCAACCTAAATGTCCATCGACAGATGAATGGATAAAGAAGATGTGGCACATATATACAGTGGAATATTACTCAGCCATAAAAAGAAATGAAATGGAGGTATTTGTAATGAGGTGGATGGAGTTAGAGTCTGTCATACAGAGTGAAGTAAGTCAGAAAGAGAAAAACAAATACAGTATGCTAACACATATATACGGAATCTAAGGAAAAAAAAAAAAAAGGCCATGAAGAACCTAGTGGCAAGACGGGAATAAAGACACAGACCTACTAGAGAATGGACTTGAGGATATGGGGAGGGGATGGGGTGAGATGTGACAGGGTAAGAGAGTGTCATGGACATATATACACTACCAAATGTAAAATAGATAGCTAGTGGGAAGCAGCCGCATAGCACAGGGAGATCAGCTCGGTGCTTTGTGACCACCTAGAGGGGTGGGATGGGGAGGGTGGGAGGGAGGGAGATGCAAGAGGGAAGAGAAATGGGAACATATTGTATATGTATAACTGATTCACTTTGTTATAAAGCAGAAGCTAACACACCATTGTAAGGCAATTATACTTCAATAAAGATGTTTAAAAAAAAAAAAAAAAGAAACTATTGCATAGCACAGGGAACTCTACTCAATACTCTGTAATGACCTATATGGGAAAAGAATCTAAAAAAGAGTGCAGATATATATATATGTATAACTGATTCACTTTGCTGTACAGCAGAAACCAATACAACATTGTAAAACAACTATACTTCAATAAAATTAATTTAAAAAGTAAAAAATAAAAATAACAAAAAAAAGTTTTTTTAAAAAAAGCACGTGTCAAATACAGAACCAGGGACCTAATAGGTATCCACATAATATCCATTGAGTGGAATTCAAGAAGGTCTATTCACAGAATAATCAAGTTCAATATTTGAAATTATTTTTTGGTAGAGAAGAAAGAGTCACAAAGAAAGCATTTTGTTCGCTCATCACTCAGGGCAAATAACTACATCAGAAAGAGAAACATAGTAAATGGTAAATACCAGGGAGAGAGAAGGAAGGAATGGAAACAAATGATGTTTTCAGCAAGAGAAAAAGACATACAAGAAGAGTCTTCAGCTGTTGGTGAGCATCATGTTTTGATAATGGAGGGATGTAATGGATGCTACTTATAGAAATCACATGCGTTGCTGATTCAGACTAAGAATGCACATTCATAGAAATGTGTATGATTTCAGACTTAATGTGTTCACAAAATAGCTATACTTTTGGAAAAAAGTCCCCATGTAATAAAATGACTGTATTAAATATTTTGATTAAAAGGGCTGAAATTATTTCCCAAATGATGCTGTGGGAAATCAGGCAGCAATCAAATACTTTTTATTAACACATGGAAAAATATGTGGACATGTTTCAAACTTCATAATGAGAAAGGAGAAAAATTCACAAAATTTTAATAAAAATTCAAAATATCAACGTAATAGTGAAAAGTTCTTTATATATTAAACAGTATGTTATTAAAGCCTGTATTTAAAAATTAGGGAGCTGGAGTTTTTTTTTTTTAAGGAGGATCATGAATGTAATAAATACCTCAATCATTTTATGGTAACATTTCTATTATAGTTATTGTATTTTTTATTATAAGCATGGAAATGCCTTGCTGACATATGATTTGAGAATTTAACAGTGGCAGATCAGTGAACCATATGTACAATAAAAATAATTATACTGGTAATGCTTCAAATTTCAGATAGTTACCTTGAGAGATAAGTATGGGTTCTGCTATATTTCCTTCAAATGTATATAATTAGAACAAAAACCTTAGATTTTACTGTGAGCCCCATACTCATAAAATGGGTAAAGAATCTATGTAAACAATTGAAGCCTTTATATGTGAATGCATTGGTAGTATGCATATAACATATTTGTTCTAGAGATGGTTTTCAAGAAAAATACTTCACATTTGGAGGCCCTGCTTTCAATATCCACATCTATTTATGACTCTTTTCAGATAAAAAGATATTCTTGAGAAAACCATAAAGCATAAAATTTATGAAGTATGAAGTTTTAAAGATATTAACTTTTAAAAATGTTTTTCCGGTTAAGTAAGTTATCTCAGATTATGTTGAGAATAAATTGACTATAATACACCAGACAAAAAGGAAAGAAGGAAGGAAGGGGACTGGGACGGGACCAGGGATAGATGAATGGAGGGATGTAGGGAGGAAGGGAGGGAAGGAGGGAGGGGGAGAAAGAGAGAGAGAGAGAGAGAGGAAGTGCATGAAAGCAGTGTAAATAAGAGGAAGAGAAGGTGGGAGAGAAAACCTAGGGTGGGAGGGAGGAAGAGGGAAGAAAGAGGAAAGAACAAATGAAAACAATTCTCAGGGCAGAGCCTCCAGTGCAGAGAGTGGATGACTATACTATCCATAAATACTGATGAGTAGATTAGGATTCCCTCCTTGGGCGCAGAATTTGAGAGCTGAAATAAATATTTCAGATTTCCAGTTACCACTTCCTATGTCAGAAACACACTCAGACAATGTAGAAATGTCATGTGGTGCAGCTCCGTGGAAGGCTTTCATGTGAAGTTCAGAAATGAGGAATTTTCCTATTATCTGTTTACAGGTGCAGAAAGTTCGGACCTGTTCTATTATTCATGGATATTTCTTCTGCCAGTACTAAGTGAGGTAAGGGAAAGTAAGACCACAAGAATAAATAGTTCCATTTTCCATACTGTTGCCACTGCCCTTCCCCTCTCCCCTCCCACTCCTGATCTTCCTCCCTCCTCCCATTCTTCCCCGTTCCCCCTTTCCCCCTTTCCCCGTCCTCTCTCCTCTCCGCTATCTCACGCCTAACTAAGTAGAGTTTTAACCTTTTTTTTGTGTGTGTTGCAAGCTTACGGATTTCTTTTCAGAATAATGTTTTTAAATGAATAAAAACCTAGATAGGGTTATAAAGGGAACCACTTCTGTTAACATGTGTTATTAAAATTTTGTTAAATGGAAATTCATGTGCTTCTGTATTAACCATTTAATAACTTGATATAATATCATGTTAATAAAACGCCATAATTTCAAATAAGTGATGAGCATAAACAATCGTTAGGGAAATATGCAAGTGAAATGTGATATGTAAATATCTGTGACATCTGTTTCTAAAAACGTCATAGATACTGCTCTTATAATGTGGTTCACAATCAAGATTCATAATTGAAATAAATGTTAAATTTCATTGAAAGGGCGATAAAAATAAAGATGCAATTTTTTCCCATTCAAATTCATGAAATCTCCACATTCTATCCAAGAATCCCTTGGATGTGGTTGGACCATGCTGGTAGCCAAAAGAGAAATAAATCTTTGCTCTGTTCTCTCTTTGGTTTTGAAATAGCCTTTGTGTAAAACTTACTGGTCTTGAGTAAAGTTATGTAACTTGGGGATTCAAAATTTAATTACCTTATAGATATTTACACATTTTATTTTGTTTTTATTGCTTCATATTTGGCTTTTATAGCCCAGATCTCTTCTCAAAGTACAAATAACTAAAACTACCTCATGACACTGAAAGTCTTTTTTCTTCATGCTTTAATAAACACACAGTCTAAATAAAACATTAATGTTCATATAGTCAAGCCAGAAAAAATATGAGATCTTAACGCTCATTCCTCCTTAAATTTGTAGTGAATGAAAGAAGTGATTCTCAATTACATAGAAAAACATCATGAGAAGCTAGATCTACCGTGCTTTTTAAATTGCCTTAGTCATTGTTCATAAATCAGAATACAGATATACATTCCAGACATCTGGTAACCTTTCCTTAATGCAATATTTCAGTTTCTATACTTAAAATAGAAGTAAGCAATTCATTTCCATTGTACGTTACATAGCTAACAGTTCATAGTATCTGACAACTTAAGAAGAATGGGAAAGAATAAAAATTACTAGATATATGTCACTGCCAGCATAAACAAATTCAATTAAACCGAGGCATTGAGCCTTCCTTGAGCAGTTGAAATCTCAAAATCTTAGAGAGATAATTTTTCTCCATGTTGTACTTGATCATTCTCAGTCATTGTTTATCTCCATCACTGAGGGAATTTATTGCACTACTGAACCTTGCCCTAGATTTATGGTTAAAAAAAGTTTAAAAGTCACATTTGTTAATGTCTAGGGTTGTAAGTATTGCAAGTCACTTAACCTCTCTATTCTTCAGTTAAATACTTAATGTAAGTCAGAGGGTCATATTCTCTTGAAAACTAATTCAGATTTGTGGGGTGGCTGGGGGGAGATAATTTTAATCACATACTATACTTCTATCTGGTGTGTTATAGAATAAAATTAAACTTATACAATTCAGGATAAAGTCATATATTCCAGGTTTTCTTCATTGTTTTTGTTTTGTGCGTGTGTGTATGTTTCCGTCCCTTAACTTTATCATGGAGGGTGCACCTACATGATTGTTGTTGAAATGCCACAGCAAAGTGAGGGGAAAATGTCATCTGGTCTCTCGTCTTTGGTTGTTGTCCATCCACGTTAATATCCACTGAGTTGCCCTTCTTCCTACTTGGTCCTTCATGCAGTCATCAGCTCAGATGTTTGCATTCCTACGTTGTCTCCTCACTTCTTTTATTCCAGCATGCCCGGACACATTCTGCTTGTTCTAAGTCCTCTCCTTCTACCTGGCTCTCAGTGCCATAATATCTTAACCTAAGGGAAAGATTATTTTGCTCCTTTTTCCTTGCACGACTATATGTGTCTGCCTTCGTTCCATCTGCTTATACATTATACATAACCACTGCATGCAACTCATACTGTTTGTACACTAGCCTGGACACTGTTTCTTCTCTGTGAGGTTTATTCTTTGTGAGGCTTTCTCATATCTTACTTGGAAAATGAGGCCGTCATAGCCTCGTTAAGCAGATTTCCTAAACAGCTAAACTATTATTTGTCCCGCCTCCAGCCTGTCCTTCAGGAGCTCAGTTTGAAGGTAGAGAAACAGCAGACCTCCTTTTGAGACCTACTCCAGAATCAATCTGTTCTGATAGCCTATCTGGCATCTTCGTCTCGTTAAGATATTTTTTTCTATTTAAAATCTCTTAGTAAGAAGAAGGGGTAAGAACTGTCTCAGTGTGTGTGTGTGTGTGTGTGTGTGTGTGTGTGTGTGTGTATTACATTCAATGCAATCTCATCTATCTCTATCTCTATCTTTATCTCCATCTCTATATCTTCCTCCAGATTCTTAATTTTCCTAATTCTTAACTGTGGAATACTAAAGGTCAAGAACTCACTTCTTTTATTCTCAAGTTACTTTGCTAAACCATGAAAACCAGAGTCTAGAAAGTCTAGTGGTTGGGGGTGGGAGTGGCATTGAGTGAAAAGAATTAATGAGAATGAAAAGCTTAGTAATAGACTAAAGTTAATAGATCAAACTCTTACTTCATCAATAGGTCAGAGTGATCTGTAAACCCTAAAACTATGGACACACACAAAAAAACACAGGTGTACCACGCACAAATATAGTTACACTATTAATGGAATTCTATACTATTTTTTAACCATAAAAATGTCTAATCATTAACACTACATTGGAAATACTTCTCAGTCTTAAAGTTTAAACCAAGTTTGTTAAATTCTAGTTCTTTATTCAGATGAAAACTGATTTATTTAATACTATGACATGAAATTTATCGATTTTATCTCCATAATTAATTAAATTATATTTTAAACACATATACAAAATTAGATCAATCCAATGACATTAAAAAGCTATTTCAAAGAACAAAGATGAGGTTTCCAAATCATTCCATTCATAATTATTGCTAGTAATATTTGGTAACAGTGTCATTTTATTCAAATGTATGAGCAGTTAAATAAACGATGAAAACTTGATCGATTGGAAAAATGTAAAACTAAACAAAATATGTAAACATATTAAGTCAATAATAATATTATACTCATGTGAAGTAGTAAAAGCAAAAAGAAAAGCAGAGTAATTATATTCAGTGCAATCCCATTTTAATTGCAACTCAAAATTGTCTCTTTTATGACACTGTAACCTCATATCCTTAAATGGGGAGTGTCCCATAGTTACCATTTTATTACACTTTGGATGTATGTCAAGCAAATTTTCACATTATTGCTGACCACTTAAAAACCTCTATATAAAGTTTTTGTAAAATGCCTCATTATTTTAATGGAAATTGGAAAATGTCCTAGACTAGACATCTGCTCTTTAACTTGCATTCTGACAAGCTGATTCATTTCTAAGGGGAAAAAAATCAAAATATTTGAATTGTGATTCTACCTTTCTTTGCTATAAAATGGAACGTAATAGATAGTGTACTTCCTGCAAAGATTGTGCTCCACCCTTATTACAATATCCATGATTGTCTTGGCACCAAACCCCTTTCTCCATGGCTAGTTTACAATTATGGTCACATCTCTTTGTCAGAGTAATCAGACTGGAACATTTTTATGGAAGAGTACCCTCATGTCCTTGGGAGAATAAGCTTGGAGAGACAAGGAAAATTCATATACAGTAATTTAGATTCCAAAAACTATATATGATCCTGACATCACATTCTATGGGGAAAACATGTCATGGAGAATTACTTAAACTTTTTTTAACAATAACATATCATTATCCCTCATCATTAGCTATACTCCAGAATTGTTTTAAAAATTAAACAGTATATTTATAAAATGTCTAACACAGTACTATTATTTCCCTGATGAGTAGTATATATAACTTTCTTTCTTATCCATTGTCTTCTGTTGATTTAAATAACAAATTGTCTCCTAGATGAGTTACAGTGGTTTGGAATGAGGAAGTTTTACTTTTAAAGGTCCAAAGGCAGACAAGAGAAACTAATATTTATGAGCAGTTTCTCTGCCTTTGGCATTATTCCTCATATCAAAGCGATCCAAAAAATTTGTTTTGATTTCCCTCTTGGCCCATCACCAATTCTGAACCTCCTCCAGTCTTTGGGAAGTAGGGGCCACATCTGCCTAGTTGCTCAATTTAAAACTTCAGAGTTATCTCTGATTCCTCTTTCTTCTTCAGAGGTTTCCCCTACCAACTAATTTATCAACAATAACTCACGAACCAATTCCGTTTACCCTTCGTCTCCACTGTAACAATGCAAAACAAATCATGAACTTCTTTCACCTGGACATATCACATCATATAACTACAGCTTTTTTAAAGTTAATTTTCATTTTTATATGTCAATTATACTTCAGTAAAGTGGTTTAAAAGTCTTTCAACATCTCTCATTGAAATTCAAACTCAATTGTCATAAATAATGAGACCTACAAGATCTGGGTCCTGTCTTCTTTTATGATTTTATTTCCTATCACTCTCCCCATTGTGATTAGGTGTGCACTCTGTTTTATGATGATGTCCAACTATCCTTATATTCATACCTTCTTGATTTTATGGTTTCCAGCGAAGGATACCTTCTCCCGAATCTTTTAATGTCTGGTCATTCAGATATTTGTATCTTAGTTTAAATGTATACGTACACTTTCATAATGTACACAAATATTAATAGCAGCATTATTTGCAATTGTACAAATTTAAGTAGAATGTGTATAATCATAAGATGAAAAAACTGTACAGCAATAAAAATAAGTGAAAACACTGCTACTTGACATGACACAGATGAAACTCACCAACTTAATGGTTGAAGGAAGGTAGACACAAAATATTACATATTCTATTATTCCATTTATATAAAGCTCAAAACTTGTAAACATGCATTAGAATTTAATACTGGGTCTGTCAGAGAAGAGGCAGGACATAGTGATGGGAAAGGGGCATAAAGAGGCTTTTGTGTTATGCAGGTGATATTATATTTGTTGATCCTGTGTGGTGTTTACAATGATAGATTCACTTTGAGATAATTCACTGAGCTCATTTATCATTAGTGTGATTTTTTTCTGCATGAAGGTTACACTGCAACTTAAAAGGTTTATTAAAATGACTAGTGTTCAGGTAGTTAGCAAAGAAAATGAGGATGTCAGGCTTGATTAAGAATACACATGGTTTTGTAATTAGTTGATAGCTACAAAATCCATGTAAAGGATAATAGGAGAATATGTTTTCAGTGAAAGCCAGGATGGAATTGTGAATACTGAATTTTTAAATAGGGTATAATTTAAGCCTATATTTAGTGAAGAACTATTGCAATTTTTATTCCATTTTGCTAGGTTAAGAATATTATCTTAAGCCATAAATTATTCCCTCCTAGAGAAAATTGTTACGGAATTCAGAAATGAGACTGATAAATTCATGATTATTTAAAAAGTCACTCATCATTCCTGGTTTCCATTTGCACAGGTGTCTCTGCTTCCTCTCTTCAGGCCAGGCAAACACCTAATTGCTGTCTGCACTGGAAGCCATTCTCAAAAGAGCTTTCACCTACTGCTCTAAACTGGGGAAGCCCAGGCCCTGCATTCAATCAACAATCTGGCTTTTCCTATTGTCACTCATGGGAAGTTTCTCAGTCTTTCCATCACAGGGAATGAAATCTGGGATACCGCTATTTATGTTTTGATATAGATTTCTGTCCTCATCATACTCAACCTCTTATTTGAGACAGATGATGACTCTCATGATCATATCTTAGATGATATACTTCTAGATTAGACTTCACTTAGAGTTTTATCTATTTTCCCCATAGATGATCCATTTTATTCACCAACATCATGACAATAGCTCATTAACTATAACCTTAAGAATCCATTATTAATATACTCAACAAATTATATTAATAATTAATATCAGTAACATTGCTAAAGTATTTTACATTTTAAAAATCCCAAATAAAAGGCAGGGGCCTAACTCATTAAATTTTATACAAAAGGTCAAGCATATATGTATGTATGTTTCATGTATGTGTGTATGTCTATATATATATATATATATATATATAGATACATACACCTATAGATGTGTGTGTGTATATCCAAGCATTGAATAATTTACTTAATATTTTTATCTAGATTTCTCTTAGTCCTCTTAAAGTTAATTTATTAAAATGGAACTTCATACATTTTTCCCAAAACTGTTTCTTAGCAAATCTCTCTCATCCTAGTAAATTGCATTGGCATTTATCCAGTTAATTAAATAAGAAACCTAATAGTCACTCATAATTTTTCCATTTTTCACCTCCCCATTTATTCTATTAGTACTATTAGCAATTCTTCTTGCCCTATCTCATTTTTATTTGATCCTGTCTTATTGCTGCAATTAAACTAATCAAAACCACCATACTCCTCCAACACTGCTTTTATTCATGTTCCATCCAGCATTACCCATTAGCAGGAAATCATCTTAAAAATATTTATATTTGATAATGTCACTACCTCTTTTAAGTTGTATGATAGTTTTCACTGTGCTTTTTATAAATTCTAAACTACTTACGGTGGCCTACAAGTTTCTGTGTAATCTACATTCAACTGCTTTTCCAAAATCAACATTTACACCCTTCCAGTTGGTAAGCTCTTTCTTGTCAAAATGCTATAATTCTATACTCTGAGAACTTCTGAAAATGCTCTTCACAATTTGTGAACTCACTGTTCTGTCTTGGAAATGTTCTTTTACAATGTTCTGAGTGTATCTAACTTCTAATTTTATAGTTAGCAGTGCCTGTGTTGTTTTCTGACAGATTCTAGCCCTTTGAAAACTGCAGACCTATTTGATTAGGTCTTTCTTTTCTTTCACTCCCAACGTCGTGCTTTTCCCTTCATAGATATTATCAACTTAATTTTGTTTTTGTTTTGTTGTTTTTGCTTGTTTCTTTAGTTTTCTTTTAGTAATTTCTAAAATTTCAACTCTTACAGGGCAAGTAGCCTCTTCTGTTTTAATAGTCTATTACTAACACCTAGAGAAGTTACCAGGATATACTAGTGAAGTCAGCCAGAATATGTTACCCTAAAATATGCCTCTTTGACATTAAAAAATACTTTGAGCTGAATGCAATTAAGAAGCAGCAAATGCAAGAAATACTCTTTCTACCCTCCCCTTTTTTGCCTAAGGCAGGGTATAAATTTACCTTCTCCTGGAGACAGACTCCAATTAGCCCCAGAGATGGCACCAAGGAATTTGCAAACAAGCCTTACTCCATTAATTTCCTCCCATATTTGTACCTTCTCAGAGATGGCCACCCTTGGAAGCCTGCTTTCCCTTGTCCTGTTGTTTCTCTACAAATTTATTGTTCTTTGTTGAAGATGCTATATAAAATGGACTTATGAGTCCACTTTTCATTTACCTTTTTGTTTATGTTTCTTCTGCATGATGTGTACTGCACATGTTAATAAACTGTTTTTCTCTTGTTAATCTTTTTGCTAGAGTACCAGTTGAAAACCTAAGATGGGTAGAGGTGAAGTTTGACTCCTCTGCATAGTTATAATCATTTTCTATATCTGCTGTAAAAACAAAACAAAATAAAACAAAACAAAAAACTATGACAAAGTTAGTGGCTTAAAATAACACAAATGTATTACCTTATAGTTCTGGAGGTCAGAAGTGCAAAATGGGTCTGAAAAGGTAAAACCAAGGTGTCCACAGACAGAGCTGCATTTCCTCTAGGGGCTCTGGGGAGAATCCACCTCTTAGACTTTTCCAGCTTTAAGAGGCTGCCCACATTGCTTGGTTCACGGCCCCATTCCTTCATCTACAAAGCCAGCAACATTGAACTGAATGTTCATCACAATACTGTCTCTCTGGTTCTTTCTCTTTTGCCTCCCTCTTCCTCTTATAAGGACCCTTGTTATCATATTAGGCTCAGCTGGATAATCCAGGATAATCTCCCCATTTCAGGGTCAGCTAATTAGCAACCTTAATTCATCTGCAACCTTAACTCTCCATTGTCATGTAACTTTACAAATTCATATGTATTGAGAAGTAGGACATGAATATATTGGGGAACCCATTATTTTGCCTTCCACAGTAGGTACTCATAAATTTGTTGTTTTGTTTTGTTTTCAATGGGTAGGTGAGTTAGGTGACATTGCATTACTCCCAAACATATATTCATAATTAATAAAATTTGATTTTTACTTACACATTTTTTATTGACAATATTCTGCCTCAAAATAAACAAACAAAAAAAACAAAACCAGAACTATCCTAACTATATAAAGCATCATAGTGCTGTGGAAAACTTGGATCTTGGGAAAAAAGAGAACTGAAATTTCTGTCTCCAGAAATTATTCAAGTGATCTGTAAAATCATGGGCGACTCATATAATCTCTCTAATTCTATTTCTTAATATACAAAATAGGGATATTATCATTTTTTAATACTTCAGTCTTATTTATGAGAAGTATTTCTGGGTGTAGGTGTCAATAAATAGTACTAGTAGTTGTTGATGATAATTTTGTGGTTATTATCATTACAGAATACCTGCCTGCAGAAATATTTTCAGTCGTTAGAATTACAGTAGTTAGGATTGTTAAAATGTCTCCACTCAAAGCAACTGTTTCCAGTCAGTGATTTAGCAAGTTGTGTCTGTGAAAAGTAGACTACAAGAAAGGTCACTGAAAAGATTATTCCAGTTCTCTAATACCCATTCTTTCCTCTCAAATGTTGGTTTCTTTTCCTTTAAACATCTGCTCTGAAATAATTTACCATCTCAGTTCTGTTTGACTTCCAGCATTTGTGACTCATTCTGCTTTTCTTAATCACTTCCAAAAGAGTAGTCATAATCTGCCTCAATTGCTTGAGGGAGAGGAAGTACAACACATTCTATTCCCTTTCATCACAATTTAAAACTGAGTGCCATATTATTCTGAAAGTGTATGAAATCATGTTTATAAGAATGATTTTCAAAGGACAAATTAAAAAGTTTATTTTTACATCTCCTCTGATAAGAATGTGTTATATCTGTAAGTTTGTAAAGACTTCAGGGAGACAAATGTTCTGATAGTTTCTATTATCCAATCCATTCTTCTTTATTAGCCTTTTCATGTGGACTGTGAAACATCAGAAGTGCCATCAAAATTGATTTCCTGTATAGGCACGGGTATTTTCACTGTAAATGAACATATACATAGGTTTGTGTTTTCACTGCTTTTATATGTGAAGTTCATTTCACTTTATCTGTTCGACTTATTTGATATTTTGAGGGCTTTTTTTCTCAGTTATATTTTTTAAGTTTTTTTATATCTGAGTAATAAATGCATGCAGTTTTTTTTCTCTTATTTAAGTATAATTGACTTACAATATTATATTAGTTTCAGGTGTACAAGATAGTGATTCAGTATTTTTAGAGATTATATTCCATACAAAATTATTATAAAATATTGGCTATAATCCCTGTGCTGTACATTACATCCTTGTAACTTATTTTATACCTAGTAGTTTGTACCCTGTACCTATTTTACCCATCCCCCCACCCCTATTCCCACTGGTAACCACTAATTTGTTCTCTGTATCTGTGAGTCTGTTTCTGTTTTGTTATATTCATTCTTTTGTTTTATTTTCTAGATTCCACATATAACTGAAAACATACAGTATATGTTTTTCTCTGTCTGACTTATTTACTGGCACAAAAACAGACACATAGATCAATGGATTGAAATAGAGAGCCGAGGAATAAGCCCATGCACACGTGGTCAATTAATCTACAACAAATGAGGCAAGAATATACAATAAGAAAAAGACAGTCTCTTCAATAAGTGGTGTTGGGAAAATTTGACAGCTACAAGTAAAAGAATGGAATTAGATCATTTTCTCACACCATATACAAAAATAAACTCAAAATGAATTAAAGTCCTAAATGTAAGACCTGAAACCATAGAACTCCCAGTAGAAAATAGGCAGTCCACTCTTTGGCATAGGTCTTAGCAATATACTTTTTGACAAGGCAAGGACAACAAAAGCAAAAATAAACAAACGGGACCTAATCAAACTTAAAAGCTTTTGCACAGTGAAGGAAACCATTGACAAAACAGGAAGGCAACTTACTAAATGGGAGAAGATATTTTCAAATGATATGTCTAAGGGGTTAATATCCAAAATATATGAAGAACCCATGCAAATCAATATCAAAAAAAAAAACCCAATTAAAAAATGGGCAGAGGACCTGAATAGGCATTTTTCTAAAGAAGTTATACAGATGGCCA
This sequence comes from Balaenoptera musculus, assembly GCF_009873245.2. Lineage (NCBI taxonomy): Eukaryota > Metazoa > Chordata > Mammalia > Artiodactyla > Balaenopteridae > Balaenoptera > Balaenoptera musculus. The sequence goes on from NC_045802.1 coordinate 54,867,379, forward strand.
ACAGGCACAAAAAAGATGCTCAATATCACTAGTCATCAGGGAAATGGAAATCAAATGCACAAAGTTTTAAAGTCACATAGTGCTGTGAGCTTATTAAAAAATCAATAGCAGAATTTCCTTGGCCTCCTTTTCTCTAAACACCATCTCACTTTTCCAGGGGCAGTACTTTTCATTGTTTCAACTGTTCTCATTCACTGTTGTATCTTCACTTACCATGTTATACATTGTCAGTTGGCTTCCTGTTATAGAAGATGGGGATTATAGCTTTCTTATATTTTTAGCCCTTCCCCAGCCTATAGTTACATCAACATTTTTGTTTGAAAAGAATATTATTTCTTTCAATATTATCACTCAGTAAATAGTACTTTATATTTTCCTTATTGTACAATATAGGCTGTTTAAAATTGCCTAAATTTCTTTCATTGTTTTATATTTTATGATAACATTGCTCACTTATGAACAATTGTTCAAAAAGTGCTCAATATAATTTTATATATAGTCAATCCTGTCAAGTAATATCATAAGTTTTATTTTTGTGTTCTTTTGTGAGGAGGGTTGTATTTGCTTTTCTTCTGTTTTATTATGTGTTTTAAAACATTGGAATATTACTCAGCCATAAAAAGTAACAAAATTCTGCCATTTGCAGAGATGTGGATGGACCTAGAGACTGTCACACAGAGTGAAGTAAGTCAGAAAGAGGAAAACAAATATTGTATATTAATGCATATATGTGGAATCTAGAAATGGTACAGATGAACCTATCTGCAAAGGAGAAATAGAGACACAGACAGAGAGAACAAATGTATGGACACCAAGGGGGGAAAGGGGGGTGGGATGAATTGGGAGATTGGGATTGACATATACACTACTATGTATAAATAGATAACTAATGAGAACCTGCTGTATGGCACAGGGAACTCTACTCAATGCTCTGTGTTGACCTAAATGGGAAGGAAATCCAAAAAGGAGGGGATATATGCATACGTATAGCTGATTCACTTTGCTGTACAACAGAAACTAACACAACATTGTAAAGCAACTATACTCCAATAAAAAATAAATTAAAAAATAAAGCAAATTCTTCCAAGTCTTTCAGATTGCTCTCTTCAGTCAACTTGAGTTTCTATTAGGATTCCTATACAACCCTTTGTCTCAACATTTCCCACTGCTGACAATGTTGAAATTTTCTTCATCCTTATAATTATATAGAATCCACAGCAAAGTATATAATAACTGAAATAAAGGATTAAGTCTATGATTTCTTACTTTTTTCTTACAAATAACCATATGCAGTGTTTACAAATTTATTTAAGGAATTTTATATTTTGTATTTTTTATTTGAAATTGTTATTATTACCCATTATAAGTAAACCTAATTAGTAATACTGGTATCTTAATTTTACATCATGATAGATATTTTACAAACAACTTCCATAAGAATGATTTAATCTAGTCACTTTTTAACATCATTATATTTAGAATCATCATGTGACATTTGTTTTCAACTTACATAGTGCTATTACTATTCACTTCAATAGTAAAACCCCAAATCTGTATAAAGCCAGTTCTCTATTTATTCATTTCCTGAACCAACCTCGAGTTTTCACTTAGGACCAGCAGAGATGCCACAGTCTTTATTTCCTAAATTCTTTCACATTCCCTTTTTATGCAACTACAGTTTCACTTCTTTTTTCAAACCTTCAAAATTTCCTATCACCTCCTTGCTCCACAACCACTGACTTTGCTTCCTACTTCACTGAGATAATTGAAGCTATAGACGTGGTATTCCAATATTTTCCTCACCTACCCCTGCAACATGTTGAAAAACTAAGGTACCTGAAATTTTGTAACATGAATGGTTACATGAATGTAACTGTTGACATATTTAAAATATTAACATAATATATTTTAATGCTAGAAATTTAAAAGCTATTTTAATTCTATTTATTCGTGGGGAAATGCAACAGGGTAAGATTGGGGTGGGTAAAAGATATCCTCTTTTATTATAAACTAGTAGAGGGTAATTGTAAAAGAGGAATTGGAACAACAGATCCAGCATGATGCCTCCATCATAAGTGCATTTTAGGTACTTCAGTTTTAAGAAAACTAGGAGATTCTGAAAATATATTCCATCATATTATTCCTACTGCACACACCTGGTAAAGTCTTGATGTACTTTTAGAGATATCTATGTCCCAGAATATGGAGAATTCCTAGAGTTTCATGAATGAGTAGTTTCTTGACTCAACCTGTTCGGGAGGAGGAAATACAAAGGGCAGAATGCAAATAAAAGATACTTTGATTGTTCGTCTTTGGGAAAGTTTACCTGAAGTTGATGTAAGTCATCTTTGGAGAAATGTCTATTCAGTTTCTTTGCCCATTTTTTAACTGAGTTGTCTTTTGCTATTGAGTTGTAGGAGTTCCTTATATAGTTTGGATATTAATCCCTTATTGCACTGATATATCTTTATAAAATGTCAAAGCACCTTTCTAATAAAAAGTATCCAAGGGGAAGTACAGGTACCATAAAATGAATAGGAATACAATAGCATTGAGATGCTCAATAGCTAATAAAAGGTAGAAAACAGTAATGATGCATCAAAATCCAGACAGAATTTTCAATGATGATCTTTTTAAAAAAATTCCCATCTATCATAATATAAAGTTAATTGGTAATTTCTAAAATTGATGAATCAAAAGAAAGCAGATTACACATAGTGTTTGAAAGTGTGTGCTGACATCCAGGGGATTTTTTCCTTTTATATTCTATATTGTATCCACTGACCCATAGATCCTAGGTCTGTTTGTTTTCTGGGTTTTACCTTTGTTTCATCCTCAGATTTCTTCCAAAGATAAGGTGCATCAGAAATATTTCGTTTTTTGTGGCTTTACATGTTTAAATATTTTTCCCTACACCATTTGAAAATTGTGATCATAAGGCAAGTGGCTTCTGTTTTTCAAATATTATTTTTAGCTCTATTTGACTAAACTCTGGTTATATAACAGTTTAATAAAATGATTACTACATATGCAATTAAAAATAATTTAAAATGTTTTCCAGTACTAAAAAATAGATATACTAAGAGAAATATTTGGGGGTTTTGACTGATATTAAGCTATGAGTCAACATAATTAGCTATCAAAAATTGATATAAGATACATTGTTTTAAATATAATGGCAAAAAAAAAATTTTCCTCTTATGCTTATTCAGGGAGGACTTAGCAGTCACGAAGGTTCACAACACAGAACTTGTTTAAGGACAGAACAAATAATTACTTTGAAGGAATGTCATAAAGGGGAATTGACCATAACAGTGCAGGTTTTTATTGCAAAAATATCACAAGTAAGATACAATCGTAAGGCTAAAACTTGAAATCAGGACTACTGGCTTTAGTTTTTTTAGTAAATTCTTTGTAACTATCTAACGTATAGTTCACATCACACAATATCACAAATCATATGAATCAGTGTACTGTTATAAGTATGCTCCATCATAGATAAATTAATTCTAGTTAAATAATATTCTGAACACATTATCTGAAAATTCTTATGATAGCATGGTTACCAAGTCTGTGTGTGTGTGTGTGTGTGTATGTGTTAACAATTTCACTGTTTAAAATGGCCCTCAATGGTAGTGCTGAAGTACCTAGTGTTCCTAAGTATAAGAAGACTATAATGTACCTTATAGAGAAAATAAATTTGGTTAGTTCTGGTTATACAAGTTTCATTCACACATAAGTTATAGTGGTATTAAATGTGAGTTTAATGTTAATCAACAGTATATAGTGAATAAATTGCCTTTTAACAGAAACACATACAAAGCAAGGTTGTATATTGATTGTTTCATGAAAATATTTTGACCAGAGGATCCTAGGAACCTAACCCTGTATTTATCGTAAAGCAATGTTTCAGTATTCACTAATTCAGTGTTACAACAACTTTATGGAAAATAACTGCCAAGAATAATGAAAATTGTGTGTGTATACACACGTAATATATCCATATATATGTACTTATGGGTATATATACATACATACATATATACGTATTGTGTGCATGTGTGAATTTTTTTAAGTCAGAGAAGCATGATAATATATATAAATTTTAAAGTAGTGTTCAAAGTTTGTTTCCAAAGATGACTGCAAGAATCTGTCATATTTTGCAAACTGGTTTGCAATGTGACTTTGTCACTTCTTCCATCAACAAATGAAGTCTACTCCTCTTCATCTTGAATATGACTTTAGGACCTGTTTATACCAAAAGAATGTACCAGAAATAGCCTTGACCACTTGGAAGGCAACAATTTAAGAGACCTTATGACTTCCATTTTTGCCGTCTTAAAATCCTAGCCACTGTATAAATGTTTAGACATACTGCTGAAGAGACTCTGGAGTTTGAAATACCGTGAAGGAAAAAGAACCCTGTAGGATAAAAAACCAGAAAAGAGAGCTCAGAATTTCATCCGTGCCTACTGTGGGGACAGCTATGTCACTAAGGCCATATTAGATCTCACAATCCCAGCTGAGCTGCCCAAGCCAATTCTATATAGAGCACAGAAAAGTTTTCTCTGCTGAGCCCTGCCCCAATTCTTTACCCAAGGAATAAGGATCATTAAAAAAAAAAAAAAAAAAGAAGAAGTTTTTTTAAGGCATTTCATTTTGGGATGGTTTGTTACGTATAATGGGTAACTGCTACAGGAAGAGATTGTCTGCTAAAATAGAATTCTTCAAAATGAATACATTCTTACCTAATAGATCTATGATCTATTATTTTTAGAGAAAACAAAATATACATGTGTATTTCAAAACATAATACTAAAATACCGTTCAAAAAAAAAAAAACGTAATTGCTTATTTACTATTTTATGTTTAAAAAATCTTTCTTTGGTTCAATTTTGTATATAACATTAATGGAAAAACACAATGAAGCCACTTCAGTATGAACATGGTGCTAACAGAAAAGTTTTATTAGTTATTCATTCTTTTAGAAAATTTGTCTCAAGCATTAATGCAAACCAGTAACTGCACTATGTGAAGACTGTACAATGTTAAACAAATCTTTCATCCTCCTTGAGTTTCTGGAGTTACAGAAAACATCCACTGCTAGGCTATATCATATTGCATACTGGCATAAGGAAAAGCTACATAATGTTTCCTAATGAATGCAGTGAACAAACTGGTCAGTCAAAATCAGACATTACAAATAATTGTAAAACCACATGTATTTACTATAGATAATTATTAAATAGCATGGAATCCCAACCCCACCCTTTTTTTTAATAAAGAGAGAAAAAATATGGAAAATCCAAAAAAACATTAAAAAACATAAAAAAACATAAAGTCATATATGCATGTATATATGAGAGTATAATTTGAGTTACAGAAAAAGATAGCACAGACACAATATTTAAAGAAATAGTTGCTAATAATTTTCCAAAACAGAAAACATCACACCACAGATTCAAGGGGCACTATAAACCTAGGAAAAGTAAATAAAAAGATGAACATACCAAGACACATCACGGTAAAACTGTCAAAAGCCAAAAAACAAAGTAAACAGAGAAAAAGAATTTCTTCAAATGAAGAAAAATAAGGTTGGTTGTCTCCTTGCATGGCCTTACAATAAACCTTTCTCTGCTCCAAACGCCAACATTTCAGTTTGTTTGGCCTCACTGTGCATTGGGCACACAAACTTGCCTTAACACCACTATATATAAATTAGATAACCAACAAGACCTACTTATAGCACAGGGAACTCTACTCAATATTCTGTAATAACCTACAGGGGAAAAGAATCTGAAAAAGAATGAATATATATATGTATGTATAACTGAATCACTTTGCTGTACACCTAAAACTAACACAACATTGTAAATCAACTATACTCCAATAAAATAAAATAAAATAAAACACAGACATTTCCAGGTAAACATCACAAATATATTGTTGGAAGACATAGATTAAAAGTAATATTAGAAAGAGTTCTTCAGGCAGAATAACTCTCCCAGATGAAAACACAGAAACATAAGATGAAGGACATATTACAGGAGAAAGTACATGTTCAAGTACCTTTAAAAGAATATTTACTGTAATATTCTGGGGTTTTAAATACATGAGAAAATAACACAAAAACCATGAAAGGAGAATGGAAGTTAATTTGAATGTTCCTGTATTTTCCTGAAAAGCATAAATGTGTTACTTTTAATAAGACTTTAATAAGTCTAGGATACATTTTTAAAAAATTTTTATTGGTGTATAGTTGCCTTACAGTGTTGTATTAGTTTCCACTGTACAGCAAAGTGAATCAGCTATACGTATACATGTATCAGCTCTTTTTTGGATTTCCTTCCCATTTGGGTCACCACAGAGCACTGAGCAGAGTTCCCTGTGCTATATGGTAGGTTTTCATTAGCCATTCATTTTATATACAGTATCAATAGTGTATATATTTCAATTGCAATCTCCCAATTCATCCCATCCCCCCTTTCCCCGTTGGTATCCATACATTTGTTCTCTACGTCTGTGTCTCTATTTCTGCTTTGCAAATAAGATCATCTATACCATTTTTCTAGATTCCACATATATGCATTAATATATGATATTTGTTTTTCTCTTTCTGACTTACTTCACTCTGTATGACAGTGTCTAGGTCCATCCATGTCTCTACAAATGACCCAATTTCATTCCTTTTTATGGCTGAGTAATATTCCATTGTATATATGTATCACATCATCTTTATCCATTCCTCTGTTGATGGATATTTAGGTTGGTTCCATGTCGTGGCTATTGTAAATAGTACTGCAATGAACATTGGGGTGAACTTTATAATCCCTAGCATTTTTATTTAATGAATTGTAAAAAGAATGTATAATTAATGAAAAAGGGAAATGGAGAATAAAAATACTTTATTAATTTAAATGAAAGTTGTAATTGAGAGAACAAAAAACAAAATACAGAGAAACAGATCAAAACAAATAAAAAGGAAAAAAAAACAAACCCTAGAAAGTAACATGGTAGATATGAAGCTCAAACATTTTTAATCACACTTGAAAAAGAATGGATCATATAATGTAATTTAAAAAATACTGTCAGATTAGATGAAAACAAAATCCAACTGTATGCTACATGAAACAGATACTTTCAATACTGAAATAAGAAAAAAAGGAAAAATTTATGTTACAGAAACACAGAGCCAAAGAGGGATACTTCAAAATGATAAAATGGTCATTCAATGAAAAGATATAACAATTTTAGAATTATATGAACCTGATAATATGATATCAACATATATGAAACAAAAACTGAGAGAAATACAGGTTTCCCCCAATATCCAAAAGTAGAGCAATCCTCTAAAAACTTTCATAAGCCAAAATGGTGTAAAGTAAAGAAGCAATTACCTTTTTTTCATAAAAGCAAAAAATCCCCTTCAGATTTATTTTGGTTAATGAAAACAGGTACTAACGAAGGTCTTTTGTAAAAGCAAAGAAACGTAAACTGAACTTTTTAAATGAAGGGGATACCTGTAAAACGAGAACTAGACAAATCCACATTCAGATAGGGAGCTTTTATCAGTACATCTCTCAATAAATCCAATAACAATTTGGCAAAGAAATTAGACAGTAAAAAACATCAATAATCCAATTGGTAAAATTTTGGAAGTCTAAAAAAAGACCTGATCAACCCCTTACAAATCTGAAAAAAAAAAAAATGTGAAGCGGGTGCAGATTACCAGTATCAAGATAGCAAAGGGAACATCATTATAAATACGTCACTAAAAGTTAAAAAGAAAATGAGGGCTTCCCTGGTTGCACAGTGGTTAAGAATCCACCTGCCAATACAGGGGACACGGGTTTGATCCCTGGTCTGGGAAGATCCCACATGCCGCGGAGCAACTAAGGCCGTGTGCCACACCTACTGAGCCTGCGCTCTAGAGCCCGTGAGCCACAACTACTGAGCCCACATGCCACAACTACTGAAGCCTGTGCTCCTAGAGCCCGTGTTCTGCAACAAGAGAAGCCACCTCAATGAGAAGCACGCGCACCGCGACGAAGAGTAGCCCCCACTCGCCACAACTAGAGAAAAGCCCGTGCACAGCAATGAAGACCCAACGCAGCCAAAAATAAAAATAAATAAGATAAATAAATTAAAAAAAAAAAGAAAATTGACTGTAATCCTACTTAAAAAAGGAAACAACTCAAAGACAAGTCTTTTGAATGAATACAAAAATTTAAAACATATAAGTTATTCCATGGAATATATAAAATAAATAAAAATTACAACTGTGTTTTAAGACGCCATCATTTGCTTTCTGCCAAAACCTTTTAAGAACACAGATGAATATCACTGGCTAATATTTCGTGAGCATAGGTGCAGCGGTACTAAACAAATATTAATATTTTGAATCTAGGCAATGTACTAAAATGATAATGCATTATGCTCAATTTATGGTTGATTTTAGGAATGAAAGTTGGTTTAGCATCCAGAAATTTAAAACATTATTTTAATTCTCTGTATGAACAGGGTGGAAGATAAATGGTGTTTGATGCTGAAAGCATTTGATAAAACACACTATTATTTCACATTAAACTTCCCCCACCCCCCCAAAAAAAGGAACACAAAAACCCACCTTTAATTTGGTAAAGTATGTCTACAAAAAATTACAACAAATACCATACTTTTCAGTGAAATAAAAAGAACTTCCCTTTTAGTTCGGAAACTGGGTGTAACGCTCACTTCTGCCTAACACTTTATTACAGATCCAAGGCAGTGTGAGAAAATGAGCAAAAGTAATGAAACATGTAAAAATTGGAATGGAGATAATAAAGCTATAAGTCTTTATACATCTTGATTTTATGTACAGCCTATCTGAAAAGATTACAGATGAACTATAGGACCAATATATCAATTTAGCACATTGGTTAGATTATAGATCAATATACAAACACAAGTTATATTTTTATGTAATGATCATGATGACAGCATTAAAAACTATATCAAAAGTATCAAATACTCATAAATAAAGCTAATAACGTGTCATATTCATATTCAAGTTGTCAGTTCTCCCTGAAGCAATATATAGGTTTCATCTTTTCTTAATAAAAATCCCAACATTTTTTGTGAAAATGAAAGGCTGATTTTAACATATGTACAGAAATGCAAGGAACCAATAATAGCCAAGCAAATTTGAAAAAGAAGAATTAAGTTGAAATATTTGTACTCCTATATGTCATGCTATATATATCAAAAGAAACAAGAGGGTGGTATAAACAGGCAAACAGGTAAATCACCATTGGAACAAAATAACCTCATTCAACCTCATTCATGTGGAATATTTATTACATGGGTGATAATGAAGTGCATAGGGAAGAGTATGATAGTTTCAGTAAATGAGGATGAGGCAATAAAATAAACTTATGGGAAGAATTTTTATTCCTTAGCTCATACTATACTCAAAAATAAATCCAAGGTGGGAAATAGAACTAAATTCAAATGCTAAACCAGTAAAGGTTTTAGAAGAAAACATAATTAAAAATCTTCATGACCTTGATATAGGCAAAGATTTCTTTAAAAAGATACAAAAAGTGATCAACATGAAGAAAAAAGAAGGATAAACTATATGATATTAAAATGAAGATTTTTGTTTATCAAGGCATAGTATTAAGTGAATGGAAACCTAAGCAAATGAGTGGGAGAAGACGCTAGCTATATTTATTAACCAACAAAATATTGCATCAATGATACATGCATGCATATATGTATATACACGTGTACAAACATACATGTGTGTATATACAAGCACACACATATAATTTAGAAATGTAATTTAAAATAAGATGAATAAATTATTAAAATAGGCACAAGTCACTTCACAAAATTACATATCCAAGTGACCAATTAATTCTTGGGAAAAGTTCATCAACTTAATTAATGATCAGAAAAACACAAAAAATTAAAAATTATAGTGATATATCACTGCATATCCACCAGAATAGGTAAGAGATATAAACACACACAATATCAAGTGTTGGCAAGGATATAAATGAACTAGAACACTCATATATTGTTGATTGGAATCTAAGTTGCTGCAAATGTTTTGAACTAATGCTGACGTTTTTTACTAAAGTTTTACATATGCATACCCTATCCCACTCTTAAGTATTCCACTTGAAGGTGCACATTCAAAAGAAATTGGTACATAGGCAGACATATCTCTGCAGCCATGCAAAGATTTATTGCAGGATAAATTAATCATCAAGAAGTGAAAACAATCTACATATGCATCAAATTAAAAATAATAAATAATCATATAATTATATAGTAGAATATTATTCATCACGAAATCCACATAGTGGTTACCTTTGGGGAGAAGAAAAGTAACTGGAAATAATTAGAAGGTAGATTTCTGGTTATTGTTTCCCTTTTATTCCTTTATTTAGCCAGTGTTTACACAAATGCATTTTATTTGCAAAAATTCTACAAATGATGCTATGTACTTTTAATATGTATGTTACATGTATGGAAATATTTACTTAAAATTAATTTACTTGTAAAAATGTTTTCTGTGATGCAGATATTCAAAGCAATAAAATTTAACTGCAAATTTTGCTTCATAACTATGTATCCTTTTTTTATAACAATATTTATGTAATTCTCCTATATTGCCCACATTCTACGCGCCTCTCTTACAAACACATTTTATTATAGTCATTAATGATAATTTATGGCATGACTTATACAATTCTAAAAGCTCTTTCCAAAGTTGGTTTACACCGTACAGAAATGGCTCCTCAACAATGCATTACTAATAAATTAATAAATGTCATTTAGATGTCTTTATTTGGAAAAGTAATTAACCAGGAATCAGAATAACTATCTCACTATCCCAGATGAGGCAGGAAATATATACTTTTAATTTTTCCTGTGCCTTCACGTGTATGATCTTGAATTTGGTGAAGCTGAAGCAGAGAAAATTAATGTCCCCACTATTTATAACAAAATGACATTCCTTTTGCTATTGCTATGGTAATTATTTCAAAGTTTAAGCATTATTTTATTTCAGGAATCCTTAAATATACCTCAGAAATAAATCTTACTTAATAAAATACTAATTCATATTTATAACAAGTATTTAAAGTGCAAGTATAGATATAAGACTTTAAAGAAAATGATGACATGATGGCAATTTTATCCTATAAATCTTAGAGCAAATAAATATCCAAATATTCAGGAAGAGAACATGATATAAATCAAAAGCAGGTAATACATTTTAATAGAAAAGTAAACATCAAGTTTCATTCAGATTTATTTTGTGGTATTCTACAAGGCAAGTGGATTCTTAAATTTTTAAACCTGAACTACTGTTGCTTTTAAATTTTGCATATTAAATATTTTACATAAATTAAAGCTGGCATAATTAAAGATATATTCTCTGATTTTTTTATGTCTCTAGAAATCACTTTTAGAAAAATTGTAAGCCAAAATATATTCTTATTTCATGTTACAGAATCATCAATTGCATAGTTTAGAAGGGAAAATTTTATATCAAAAAAATTTGAACTCCCAATAATAATAGAGAACAAAAAATATCCTGTTTTGCACCTGGCTGTTTAACAAAAAATTCCAATTATGGTGAGATCATATTCAAAGTCTGAAAATACCTATACTATTACATTATTAATATGATCCTGATTGGAATATAAATATATATCAATTAAAGAGCCAAGAAAGAAGATGTTATTGATTTATAAATCAAGATGCTCCTAAGTGATTGATCTCTATCAATTAACATAACTTCATTTTCCAAAATACGACATCTCAGAGAAGTATTAAAGAAAATTGAGAGATTATTATTTATCTCTGAATATGTCTTTCTCTGTGTATATGATTTTATGCATATGAGTTTCAAATAAATCAGCATAAAAGAAATATAAAAATTACTACCTCTTGATTAGAGCAGTGGTTTCCAAACTTTTTGACTATATATATATATATATATATACACACACACATATATACACACGTATATTTGTATACATTTCTGTGTATATATATATATATATATATATATATACATGATAAAACATGTAAAACATGCATAAACAAAAATGCACACACATACGTATTTTTTTATTGACATTTAAACAGAAAAAGATTATTTTATAAGGTGTTTCCCTTAATGAGAAAAACTAAACCGTTAATATCTATTTCAGTTAAAAAACCAGTTCAGGAGTGGCTGCTGATTGTGGATGCATTAGGGGGAGGATAAAAGCAGTAGCACGAATGGAAGTATTAACCTTGAATCGGAGAAGCAGATATTTGCTATTGTACCTGAAGAGAAATGATAAAGGTAGATTTAGTTATCGATAAAGGATAGGAATTTGAAATACTGAAATAACTAATAATAGCAGTTCAGTTATCTGCTATCAGTGCATCAGTTGGAGTGAGGTTAGTGATGTGAGTAGAGAAGTGAAATTATGGGAAATAGCAATGTATACAAATTTCTACACTTGGTTTCTAATTTATCTAATTGACTCTTCCCTTAAGTTTTTTTTTTTTTGCTTATGATAGCCAAAAATGACATTATTATATTGTTAACCACACATTAAAACACATCCTCAACTACCTCTTCTTATTTTATTGCATGAAATGTTTTGCAATAAAAACTAAAAATATCCTCATGTGTATTTTGTGCAGTTGTAATTTAAAGAATATAACTGCATACTCATAACTGTATAACTCATAATTATAGTCAGTGTTACAAGGTAAAAATAAATTGTGAAAGCTCTTTTTAGAGTATTCAAATTCAAATATCTTACACTAGTAACTTCAAAAAAGCCTGGCTAAGGATAAAAAGTTACAGCATTTCAAGAATGAAATATCTCCATTATTTTACAATTTTCCTGAATGACAACTGACCTTTGTGATCATTAAATAAAAATGATCCATATTAGATCATTCATGTAGTATCTGAGTAGATAGTAACCCACATTTATATAAATTTATAAATCAAGTACAAATGCTTCCTATATCTTTCAATGAAAAAAAGCTGTACTAATAACTCTCAAACTGAGCAATGTAAAGAATAAGATATCTCAAATCCATGGAGAATTATTATCAAAAAAACTTTTAGTAAAAGAAACAAATCAAAAACAGAACTAAAAATTAGTGGGTTTATTTCTATAAAGAAACATTTTCCTTATATCTTTACCTTTCCATAAAGCTTTGATCACTTATTTTGGGTTCATAACAAATTCTAATCAAATAAGATAGATAGGTAGATAGATGATAGATAGATAGATAGATAGATAGATAGATAGATAGATAGATAGATAGATAGATAGATAGATAGATGATAGATAGATAGATAGAAAGAAAGAATAACCAACTGGCCCACGAGCTAAACCATGTTTGCTGCTTTTTTAAACAGTTTTATTGAGGCATAATTGATATTTTAAAAATTGCACATATTTTATGTATGCAGTTTGACGAGTTTGGGCAGATGCATATACCTGTGAAACCATCACCACAATCAAGCTTATACACATATCCATCACCTCTACAAGTTTCCTGTGCCTTTTGGATGTTTTGGTTTTTGTTTTGCTGTTTTGTAAGAACACATCAAATGTGATCTAGCCTTCTAACAAAATTTTAGGTGCACAATACAGTATTGTTAACATAGAACTATGTTGTACAACAGATTTCTAGAACTTATTCACCTTGCATAACTAAAATGTTATACCCTTTGAAGAACTCACCATTTTCACCTACCCCCCAGCCCCTGGCAATCACCATTCTCTGCCTTTATGATTTGGATGAATTTGACTATTTGTTCTTCTTGTGACTGGCATATTTCACTTAGCATGTCTTCAGGGTTCATCATGGTGTCATAAATGTCAGGATTTCCTTCTTTGTTAAGGTTTAATAATAGTCCATTGTATAAATATACCACATTTTCTTTATCCATTCATCTCTTGATGGACATTTGAGTTGTTTCCATATCTTGGCTATTTGTGAATAATGCTGCAGTGAACATGGAAGTGCAGATATTTCTTCAAGGTACTGAGTTCAGTTCCTTTGAATATATGCCCAGTAGTGAGATTGCTGGGTTATATGGTAGTTCAATCTTTTTTTTGGGGGTGGGTAATTTCCATAACAGTTGTACCACTTCACATTCCCACCAACAGTGTACAAGGGTTCCAACTCCTTTATATCTTCACCAATACTTAGTGTCTTTATGTGAGATGATATCTCAATGTGATTTTGACTTGCATTTCTGTGATAATTAATGATGTTGAGCATCTTTTCATATACTTGTTGGCCATTTATATGTCTTCTTTGGAGAAATCAAGTCCTTTGCGCATTGTATAATCATAGTTTTGGGGTTTTGTGTTGCTGTGGTTGAGCTGTAGGAGGTTTTTATATATTTTGTGTATTAGCTCCTTATCAGATATATGTTCTGCAAATATTTCCTCTTATTCCTTGGATTGCCTTTTCACTTTTAAGATGTGGTAGAAATTAAACATCTTTAAGATGTAGCAATTAGATGTAGTTAGCTAGATTACACAAAAGGCCTCTATCAAAATAAAATTTGCATGAAGGACTAGTAACTTGTTATTGGTTTAAATACATAAGACCCAATTATTTCCAGGTCCAAAGCACATCCCATCCTTAGGTACAGTTGAAAAGACACAGATTCAGAGGGTTTGGATAACCTCCAACTGTTGTTCAAATAAGCAATAGAAATAGGGATTGAACAATAAATCATATATCTCCCTGACTATTGTGAAATTTTCTCAACACGTTAACTAATGTAATGAATAATTTTGAATTATGGCTTAAGGTCTGTGACAATGTGGCCTCAAGTTGAATAGTATTTCTGCTTCAAGAACATTCATGATAATGAAAAAGTCATAGAAAATAACTGTGCTTAGGGTATGGGGACTTTAGGAATCCAAATCACAATCGCAGAAACAATTTTTAAAAAATAAATTTCTTTAAGTCCCTTTTGATCCACAAGGAGAGGTGTAACTTCAAGCCTCATGTCATAGGTTCATTTTATATGGGCAAATTCTGAATTGTTTAAGATAAATAGTAATTAATAGGTAAGGGATTTTTAGCAGAAATCACATTTGTAAGGTAAAATGATTCATAAAACAAACTGATATATACTGGCTTGCTTAGATTTCAAATTCCTTTTGAATATTCTAAACAGAGGACTGAACGTTCTTATTCAGTCCCATTTGGGGCATAAATCTTTCATTTAATTATATACAAAATCTGTGAGATGACCCTTCATATGGATATTAATTCTCACTTTGTCTTCATTTCTATTCCCCCAAAGAATTCCAGGCACTGAGTTAAGGAGAAATTCTAATATTAATAAACTGGATAAGAATTAAAGAATTATACTCCATTTTAGTGGGTAAAGATAAAAAACTATGTTTTGAAATATATGTGGCTTAAATTAAAATTAAGTGAAAAATATTAAATTTTATTTTTTAAGAAGAACAAGTGAAAGGAAGAAATAAAAACCTTAGAAGGGTGCCTAATTACAAGAAATTTCATGTTTTCACTTAAAGACAAGAACAGATCAGAGTTAATGACCCCAAACCAAGATCAAACAACTCTGGGATAAGACTGAACCTGATTATAAAATAAATTGTTGAAAGAAGGTAATTAAGTAAGGAGAGAAAATTCTCAGACTTAGTCTGGAATAAATTGAGCTTAAAATTTATTTTTTTGAGCTTATTACTTTCAAATGATTTGCTCAGCTAAAGCAGAGCACTTCTGTATGAATATAAATTGATCATTCTGAAAGGATGATAGTAATGATATTCTTTGTTATGTGTGTATTGGTATAGTTAGTATATAAATATTTATTAAATTAAATTTATAATTAACCATAACTTAACTATTTCCTAAAATTGGTTATAAATTAAAGAATTTAATAAAACATTGTAGCATGGTAAATTGCAAAGAATAAAATTGAGAAGTAACACTATACTTTTTAAATAAATAGCTTTTGAATCATATTTCTTTTTCTGACTGCAGAGCAGAAAGATACTTTTCTTTATTTCTTTTTTGATTTATTTAATTTTTGTTTTGTTTTTGGTGACTAGACAGGGTTTCTAATGTCCTAGGGAAAATAAGAAGAATTAGTCATTTAAGACAATAAAAATAGCATGGCTTCTACTCAGAGAGGGTCCCCAAGTAACCATTCCTGCACAATACCATTTCTTCAAGGTAGCAAGAGTACTGTAATTGACTATTTGGGTATGGAATTATTATGTACTTGTAACAGTGCATGGCCTATTATCACGTGATATCTCCTGCTGCTTTATAATTAGTTCTGTGCGTTGTTTGGACAAGTGGCTGTGTACTTCACGGACTGTTCACCAGGTAGAACATAACGGCTCCTTGGGAGCCAATTATCTGGGCCTGTCAAGGCCAATTTCAGCAATTTTAGTTTGTGGATTACAAGCCAAAAAGCCGTAATTGTGACAAACATATGGAGTAGTTGATGTGCTAAAAAGTAATATACGCTTTGACAATACAAATTCTTCCCTATTTATGTTTATTTTTTATTATAACAAAGAATCATTGCTTAGAATTGTCTATGATTCTTAAATTGCTGGAGTGTTCAGCCAACAATGAGTAATAACTAACAATTCTTATTTTCAGGATAGATTCTTAATTTTTAATGAAAATAAAAGAGCAAAAGGAAGTGAGGCTTGATAGGTCCTTTTACAAAGGTAATAATAATACTTGGTAAGATATATTAAAAGAGTTTCTGTAAGGATTGAATTGATCATAAAGCAACAAACACAAAAATAAGTCATGTTTCATAATATACTTTTGTTGTTTTGCTGTTTTTATTTCAGAACTAGCATTTTGCACAAGTTCAGGGACTTTCTATATGAATGGCAAGCGTACATTTTGCACAAGGTTGCGTTAGTTGATTCTACTGCAATTTTATATATAAAACAAGTATTTTTATCAGTCCCTTTCTTTAACAGCAAGGAACTGATCTATGAATGTTCCCTGTCTCCTTATATTGCAAATGGAGAGAGGATATAGTTGAAAACCAGACTCCACTCTATTCTTAATCAGAATATTTTAATGTGGATTAAGAGATGCTACAGGGGGGTAGGCAGCACCAAAAACTCCTTTATCAAAAATATCACTGCATTTGAAATTTCCAGTATTAGAATATTTTATGGAATAAAGCATTGTCTTATAATGTTGCTGATGAAGGCAAATATGCCAGGAAAGATAGTGCGAAGGAAATTTCTTAAAGATATTTGTTACATATTTTAAAAGAAAATGGGTTAGTCTAAACTGTTGAGTAATTAATATGTGAAGTCCAGCTTTATCACTGAAGTTAGAAATGAGAACTCTCTGTCCTTGTCAAAAATAAACCAGGCACCGACATGCCCCGATGTTATACACATTTACATATAGAATAGTAAAAATGTAGGTTTTGTTACATCACCCATTTGGTAAATTACTGAAAAAATTGTGCAAATTGCTATACTCTAATATTTATCATCTTATCTAGCTAAGAAGATTCTTGGAATAATTTGTTTACTGTAAATTTCTGCATATAAGACACTGTATTTGTTCAACCATCTTCTACATAGCCAGACAGAATGGATGATTTTGACAAAGTCATATATTTTTCCATTTTTCTTTAAAATAAATATGTAAATAGTACCATGAATTTCATAAAATTCATTAGTGACCACCTAGCATTCATTTGGATGGGAATGAAGGAAAAATTCCAAAATTTTTTCTCAATTACTTCACTCTTGCATTCCCTAAATAATAATTAAAAAAAAAAACAGGATGTAGTAGTATTATATCTAGAATACAGTTTTTAATCTACTAAGGTTGCTATAAACAAAATAGAACAGTACAAGTATGGGTCAGTCCTATAAATTTTATTATGTTTGTAAAATTCTGTTTGGAATTAGATGAATACAAGTTATGAAAGCTTGCTCATTACTCTTTAAACAAGGCACATACACACACACACACACACACACACACACACACACACCCATACACACGCACAGATGGAAAATTTAAATAGCTCTTTGTTAAAGATAACAGATTTGCTATTAATGACTATTGGTAACGTCTGTCAAACATTGGAGAAGGAGAAAATATTCTCACACAAACATTCATACATACCTTTGATGCCACCATCAAAACCCAGAGTTCACAATGTCATCACTGGAAAAGAAAGTGACATCCCAATATTTCTCATGAACAGACATGCAAAAATTATTAACAAAACCTTATCAACTTTAAATTTTTAAAAATCCAGACACTGCAAAATTCCCTTCGTGCCTCCCTGCTTCACATCAATCTTCATACTAGATAAGAGTCACGTTCTAATTTCTAGCACTACCAATTAGTTTTGACTATTCTTGAAATTCATATTAATAGAATTGTACAATAGGTACTATTTTGCATCCTTTACTCAGCACTGCTTTGTAAGGTCATCTGTGTTGTTGAATGTACCTGGATTTGTGAGCCCTCTAAAGCAGAGAACTCAGTTAAGCTGTGCCCAGAATTCCGACCTTTAGAACTGTGAGATAATAAATTTAGGCTATTTAAACTTCTGTTTGTGGTAATTTGTTATGCAACATAGAATACTAATATAATAATAACCTTCATTTTCTAATTTAAAATGTATTTAAAAGATGATTGACTCTATAAAAATGATCATTTATTGTTTTTTTTTCCTTGCTAAAACATTTATTAGGTAGGGTGTTTTGAGCTCCAAGAAATAGAAATGTGATTCATATTAGATCAGGCAATAAGGAATCCCACTGGCTCACAGCACTGAAAGTACAGTGGTAGTTTGGAATTCATGTACAACTTCATCACGGTAGCTCTCTTGGCTCTATTTTCTTAGTCTGGATTCTTCCCCTTGTGGTTTTAGATGGCTGCAGTACCAGCCAGGGTTCCAAGAGTCCTGATTCATCTAAAGTGTTCTATCTTAATAGTAAGTATGCTTTCCGTCCTGAAGCCACTGATAAACCTCTTCTTCCTTTCACAGAATCAAATTTGCTTGGGCTCTTCCATCTCTGTATCAAAAGAGTAAAACAGATGGGATGACCATGATTGCTGAAGGCTGATTGGTACCCACTTCTGGAGCTGGTGGTTTTTTCCCCAGATATATTTATTGCTACACAATGGGGGAGGGTGAAATGAACTTTGGGGATTATATACAATGTCTCCTACAAATATTCCCTAACAGTGCCCCATATACTACAAAATAAAGTCCAAACACTTAGCATGCCATTCTTAACCATTCACACTATGACCCCTACTTGGTCCTTTAACTTCATCTTCCTCATCTTAACTCCTTTCTGTTATTTCTTCCACACAGTTCTCTTCCGTTGCTCTCATACTAATTTACTATGCAGAGCACCAGTGTTGTCCTATGTTGAACAATACAGGTCCCCTCTGCCTTCTCTAGACACCATTTCCATGTCTGCTACCAAATTAACTCTTAAAAAAAATATGAATGGCTTTATTGAAATGCTTATAGAGAATGATTAGATAATCATTTACAAGAAGTCATTTTTAAAATGCTTTTCCACATTTGTTTAAAAAAAAAAGTCTGTATTTTCTTTTGCACTTACCTTCAAATCTAGATTTTAATTTTTATTTTTTAACTTTTAAATATTTATTTTAGAGTATATTTAGACTCAGAAATTTTGAGAAGATAATACAAAGAGATTCTATATATTCTGAGTTTCTGCTATTATTATTTTTTATTGTGGCAAAAAATATAAAATGTACCATGTTAATAATTTTAAAGTATACAGTTTAGTAGTGTTAACAATATTCACATTGTTGTACAGCAGATCTCTAGAACCTTTTCATCTTGCAAAACTGAAATTCCATAATCATTGAACAACTTTCCATTCCCTCTCTCCCCAGGCCCTGGCAACCATCCTACTTTCTGTGTCTGTGAGTTTGAGAACTTTAGATAGTATAAGTGGAATCATACAGTATTCATCTTTCAGGAACTGGCTTCTTTGACTTAGCCTAATACCCTCAAGGTTCATCCACACTGTTGCATAGGGCAGGATTTCCTTTTTTTAAAGGCTTAATAATATTCCATTGTATGTATACACCACATTTTCTTTATCCATTTATATGTGGATGGATGTTTAAAAGTTGTTTTCATATCTTGGCTCTTGTGAATGATGCTGCAATGAGCATGGGAGTGCAAATATATCTCTGAGATCCTAATTTCAATTCTTTTGGATATATATCCAGAAGTGGGATTGCTGGATCATTTGATAGTTCTAGTTTTAATTCTTTGAGGAACCTCCATACTCTTTTCCATTGCAGATTCACCATTCCACATTCCTACCAGCGAAGTACTTAGATTCCAATTTCTCCACATCCTTACAAATACTTGCTATCCTTTTTGTTTCCTAAATAATCATTATCATAACAGATGTGAGATGATATCTCATTGTGCTTTGGACTTGTATTTCACTGATTGTTAGTGATGCTGAACATCTTTTAACATACCTATTTTCCATTTGTTTGTCTTGTTGGGAGACATGCCAAAGTCCTTTGCCCATTTTAAATTGGATTATTATTACTATTACTCTTATTATCATTGTTGAGTTGTAGGAGTTTTTTCTCTATTTTGAATAAAAGCCCCTTATGAGATATATAATTTGAAAATATTTTCTTCCACTTCATAGGTTACTTTTTCAATCTGTTGATTGTTTCTTTGATGCTCACAGCTTTAAGTTTGATGTAGTTCATTTGTCTATGCTTTTGTTGCCTGTGATTTTGGTGAATTTATGGGAGGAAAAAAAAAGGATTCACATATTTTTCCAATTTTTACAAAGAGGTATAATGTTACTTGAAGGTATTTTATAATAAATTAAAGACACATGTTGTAAAGTCTAGCATCACCACAGGAAAAATAAGATCAAACAATGAAGAACAGCTAAGAAGTCAAT
Organism: Balaenoptera musculus; assembly: GCF_009873245.2. Lineage (NCBI taxonomy): Eukaryota > Metazoa > Chordata > Mammalia > Artiodactyla > Balaenopteridae > Balaenoptera > Balaenoptera musculus. The sequence continues at coordinate 54,888,381 of NC_045802.1, forward strand.
TATGTACATATAGTGGAATACCAAATTATTTTTTTAAAGTTAATTCAAAAGGAGGCAGGAAAAAAGGAAAATATTTTAAAGAGAACATACTAAGATGATGAGTCTGAACTTAAATGCACCAAAAATTGAAGTTAATATAAATGATACAAATAACCCAAGTAAAAAACAGACTGTCAGACTGGATTGAAAAGGAAGCCTAAGCTACTATATGGTGTCTACAGAAACACAATTTAAATATACAGATTCAGATAGGTTAAAATAGGAAAAAAATATATCCTATGCAACACTAATACAAAGAAAGCCTTAATAATTATGTTAATATCAGACAAAGTAGAACTCAAAGAATAATAGCAGGGATAAAGAGGGACATTGCACTGTAATAAAAGATCAAGTTATCAAGAAGACACTACAGTCCTAAATGTATATGCACCCAATTCCCAATTGCAATCTCAAAATACACAAAACAAAATCTGGTATAACTGAAAAAAGCAATAGATAAATGCTCAATTATAGTTGAAGATCTCTCCATTCTTCTCTCTGCTTTTATTAAAACAATTAGATAAGAAAATCAGTAAGCATATAGAATACTAGCACAAATTATCAATCAATTTAACCTAATTGACATTTTTAGAACATTCTGTTCAATAGCAAGGGAATACACAGCCCATTCAAATGCACATAAGACACAACAAGATAAAACATATTCTAACCAAGGAAACAAGTTTCCATGAATTTAAAATAATTTAGAACATAGAGTATATCTCTTCTGACCACAGTAAAATTAGAGACTAGATAAAAGCAAGATAGCTGGAAAATTTCCAAGTGTGTGGAAATTTATAACACAATTGTATATAACAACACATAGATCAAAAGAAAAATGACAGTTGGCAGATGGAATAATCATTATTCAGGACCTGTGGTAGTATTTCAACAGTTTTAATGTAGAGTAAATTTAAGTTATAATATCATCTTTTATAACAAAATTCTGAAAGAAGAAGTTAGGGATAATTTTTTAACTTATATGCAATGGTAGAATAAGGAATGCTAGAATAAAGTGTCACGAAAGTTTGAGACAGGAACAGATAACTCTTGGCTTAGAAATTCTAAGTCACACAGTATTTTCTAAGTCTTTGAGGTATAGTGCATTTGATTTTGAGTGAAAGCTAAAGTGTTTTAATATTGTAACTCTGTCTCTTCTTTATTTGAGGTTAGGTTTTTATTTGTACTTTTATAAGTTGAGATAGCTCTATATTTTAATTTTTTGTTAGAAAATTTGTGTAAAACTAAATTTATGACATTTAACATACAATGCCATGGGAAATATGTTTTGTATTTTTTAATTTCAGAAAATAAGTGAACATTCTTATATTTTTTTATTCTGTGAAGTTATATGATGTTAGTTATCACAAATTTAAAGTAATACAATTTTTATTTTGTAAACTTTTTCTTCTCTTATGACTAAGCAGATAGTTTTTTAGGGAAAATATATATCTATTGTAAAAATATTTTTTGAAAGGTATGTTCCATATTAGTTGATAACAGGAAGAATGTAATTTTTGTAAGTCATTAAAAAAAATACACACAACTGGTACTCAAGTACACTGACAACGATTGAACAATCACCTGGCATGTGCACCTTGACCCAGGTCATTTCTAACAACCTATCATCTGGCCCTTAAGATTTCTAGGTATCACTTCTGATGTTGAAATTTGGTAGTTTTTAATATTTTAAAACATATTATTGACTGATGATACTTATTCTAAATATGCATATGTGAATTAGAATTAATTCTAAAAGCTGATACAAAGTACCATTAAGCAGTATATGTTTATTACTTACGATCTTTAAAGTTTGATCATATTGAGCTGTTGTTATACAGCCATACAGTTTGCTAGTTATGTTATCTATTTAGAAGAATCACAACGTATCAATTGAACTCTATATGAGTAAATAAATTAGATTTTGAATTCGTGATATACTCATTAGTCTTTTTTTTTTCAGTTTTTTTTTTTTTAAACATCTTTATTGAAGTATAATTGCCTTATACTCATTAGTCTTTGATATTTTTTCGGTTTTATTAAACATACCTTACTCATTTTACTGACCAGGTTTCATTAATTTCACTAATATTTTTTCCTTTTTGTTTTTGAATGCTTATAAACAAATTTGGTATTAGAGTCTGTTAATTAACCAGGAAGACATATCAGGAACACCACTAGTAGATTTATGTCAGTGGTACTTGGTCTTTTCTATTGATTTAGGTTTACTTATTAAGAGCTATATTCCACTAGAGGGTGTAGTCACTAAGAACAGTGACAAAGAAAATAGAGTAATTAAAATAATAAGAACTGAGATAATTAAACATTATTTGATATACAGCTCATTGTGGAAAAGTTTAGACTTTGGGATTCTTCCAAGTTTCCTTTAACACTTTTATAATATCATTTTAAAAATATCAGCCACTTGGTTGTCAGATATGTTAGCTCTGTGACTAATGAAAAATCTCAGAATATTGGGAAAGAGTGTGCAAATAAAATGTTCCATCCAATGGAAACAGAAGTTCTTGATTATTCTCAATGCAGAGATTTAATTAACTTTAAATTTGAAATAATTCTTATTTGAGTTGTTTTATACCATCCTCCAATTTGGTTCACACACACACTCAAACCCCTTAGAGATGTTACCTGTAAAGAGGATGAGCTGAGATTATTCAAAGATATAGACATAATAATTCAAAAAGAAAAATGATAAAATAAAAATTATTTCCTCCAAAGTTTTGAAGTGTATCCTAGGGATATCAGAGAAGAGATGCTCAGCTCCTTTGTAGGCTGCAGTGGATTGTCATGACAGAACGGAGGCAATATTAATTACCTTGGAAGAGGAAATAACCAGCCTGAGCTAGTAATTAGTCTGTTGGGGAAAGTCTTGTCCTTGGCAAAGATGAAGCAGACTCACACTGTTTTGTCATACATTATACAATTTTCTTCAATTTTATAAACATCTGTAACATATACTTCTGTCTCCAACTTGAAAAAAAAAAATAAAAGATTTTCTAACCCTAAATTTTTGTCCTGCAACAACTTCCCCAAATTTAATTTATTTCCAAGTAATGTTATAAATAAATAATGAGAAACAATATACACACACACACATATATTTTAATCAATTCACAAAATGTCCAGTATACTGAACTCCTTTTGCAAAAAAAAATTCTTTTCTGCCTTTTTACAAAAGCAGACCTTAATGAGTACCATAATTTCAAAGTTTTAAATATAATCTTCAAAGTTTTGTTTTAAAATTGCAACATATTTTCTCCTTAGTAGGGGTGTCTGTGTGTGTATATCTACTTATGTATGATATGCTCTTCTCAAGAAATGAGGGAAGTGAAAGTAAGAATGGTCAAGACTATATAAGATGAATTTTCTAAAGGTAAATTTTAAAATGATTTCTTCATTAAATGTCATAAAATGAGTCTCACTAAATGTGCTTAAGTTTACAAAGTGAACATGCTTCAGCATAAAATATGTAGTTTTATTAGATTAGTCAGAAATGCCATTGAGACCTGCACCAAATAAAATAAATTTTGATTCTCTGTATGGGATAAAAATTTATCCCTAAGAAAAATCAAGCAGCTTAGCTAATAATTACTAAGCATTTAGTCTTCTGAACATGTCCTAGAAATAATAAGACACTAAAATAACAATAATCCAGTCCCTATTCTGATGAAAGAATAGTAGAATATTTGTTTCTCTTAGGATGAGACAGTGAATACAAGTCTCAGAAAAATACAAAAGAATAAGAAACTTGCAAAGAGTTAAGATATTTGGAATTAAGGTGAAAATTATAAATTTCTATAGTATATTCAGTGGTGTCAGTAGTCTCACTAGTTCTAAAATTAATCAAAATAAATATGAATACATATTTATATTTAGCATAAGTAAATAGATTCAATATAAACATGAATACATGTGTATAGTGCAAATCTATAATGCACAAATAAATGAAATATTTAAATATTACAATATTAATTTTTTAAAAGTCTTTTTAAAAGGACTTAAATTTTACAAAAATAATTTTAGTAACAGTGACATGTTTGACTATAAATAAATTTGAAATTTATTTTTTCCTAAACATAACATTAAGTGAAATATTACATACAGATTTATGGAGAATATTAGTAGGACACATGATAAAAGATATATGGCTATATGAATACAAAGTTTCTATATTACAATTATAAAAATCACAATTAGCACAATAAAAATAAGCAAAGGATTGAAAAGAGTAAAATAGAAGCACAAAAGACAATAAACATATATAAAAAGTGTTAATCTTGCAAATGTTTAAATATGTTGTCTAATCTTTCACCCATCAGTTAGAAAGAAATTATTTAAGATATATTAACGCATGGTATTGACCAAGGAATAATAAAACTCATCCAATCATATGCATTTGATGGATATCTAATTTGAAAAAATCTGTCTTTTGAAAAATAAAGCACTGACCCTAATCTTAAATAAATTATTTCAGAGGAGGACAAAACAGAAACACAAGGGATGGAACATGTTAGAAATAATAATATAAGGTCAGTGTCATACTGATACCAGCGGATGACAAGAGCATAAGAATAAAGATGAATTCAGAACATTATCTACAAAAGACATAAATACAAAAATTTTCGACAAAATATTAACAAAACAAATGATAATATATATCAAAAAGAATAATGCATCATGAAAAAGTAGGGTTCCTCTTAGGAATGAAAATTTGTGAAAACTTTAAAAAAACAAAATAGAAATCACATGTATAAGATAAAGGAAAAAAAATCATATGAACATTTCAATCAAAAGAGAGAATGTATTTGGCACAATTCCACATCCCTCTGTGATAAAAACTCTCTGCTAACTAGGAGACCAAGGGCAATAAGGAGATCATGGAGCACATCAAGAAGATTCTGGGGAAGAATGAGGAAACCCTCGAGAAAGTGGAGCAGGAGGAAGAACAGCTTTCTCACTCAGCCCACTTTGGCCCCCAAAAGTATTGCCTGTGGGAGTGCATCTGTGAGGTGGAGGGGCAGGTGCCCTGCCCAGGCCTGGTGCCATTGCCCAACGAAATGACAGGGAAGTACAAAGCCACTCTGAAAGCCAGTGCCCAAGACTGAGGCCACAGAAAACCCCAGTCCTATTCCCCGAGAGACTGAAAATCTCTTTGCAATAAAAGGGTCTCCTTTACACAAGTGTGTAAAAGCACATGGGGAGACGGAAGGAGTTGGGCTGCAGCCAAGCTGCCCAGTGAAAACCCTGTGCCATCAGGGCAATAAATGCTTCAGAATTAAAAAAAAAAAAAAAAAAAAAAAAAAAATTTTTTTTTTCTCTAACCTGATAAAATGCATCTACAAAAATGCTATAGCTAATGGCACACATAATGGTGAGAGCCTAAATGCTTTTTTCCTAAATTCAGGAAAAAAAGAAAGTCTGCTTTTACCACTTATACTCAATATCATACTCAATATCACAGCCCATGAAACAAGATAAAAACATAAAAACATTAATAAATAAATAAATTCCATAAAGAAAGGAAATAATAAAATACTAGCAAAATAATAAAATTTAGTCGAGTAATAGAGGCAAGGTCAATGTACAAAAAGTATATTTTTGTACACCAGCAACAAACAATTGAAAAAATAAATTTAAAAAATAGAAATACAATAACATAAAAATGCTCAAGAATATACATAGCAAAATCAGTGTAATATCATTACAATAGAATTATAAAATATTGCTGAGGGAAATTAAAGAATATATAAATAAATGGAGAGCTACAAAATATTTATACATCAGAAAAGTCAATAGTTTAAAAGTTTATTATCCTTAAATTAACGTATAAATTCAACACAATCTCATTCAAAATCTTAAGCAGAATTTTTTTGGGGGGGGTGGGCTGAAATCAACAAGCTGATTTTTAAATTTATATGGAAAATCAAAACACTTAAAATAACAACAAAGTTAGAGACCTCAGCTTAAATGATGTTAAAACTAACTCTAAGGCTACGATAATTATGGTGTTACACTCTTGGAACAGAGAGACATAGAGATAATGGATAGAATTGAGAAGCCAGAAATGGGCCCACACATATTAACCAAGTTGAATTTAAACATTTGATCCAACATAATTGAATGAAGAAAATATAGTCATATTAAAAAACAGTAAAGAAAATTTAGATATACTTACAAAAAAAAAAAAAAAAGAACCTCAACTCCTACCACACACTATACAGGAATACTAATTATAAATGCAACATAGACCTAAAGAAAAAAGCTAAAATTCTACTTTAAAAAAGCTTTGGAGAACATTTTTACAACATTTAAGGATTTAAATATTTACAGTGAACTCAAAAAGCTTTAAGTGTAAGAGGAAATTAATAAATTGGACTTACCAAAATTAAATCTTCTACTCTTCAAAATACTCTATTAAATGTAACATCACACCTAAAGGAACTAGAAAAAGAACAAACAAAGCCCAGAATTAATAGATGCTAGGAAATAATAAAGATCAGAGTGAAACTAAATGAAATAGAGACTAAAAAAAAATAGAAAAGATCAATGAAACTAAGAGCTGGTTCTTTGAAAAGATAAACAAATTGGCAAACCCTTAGCTGGACTAACCATGAAAGAATGAGAAGGACTCAAATAAATAAAATCAGGAAAAAAAAGAGGAGAAATTACAACTGAAACCACAGAAATACAAAGGAACATATGAAACTAATCTGAATAATTATATATGAACAAATTGGACAACCTAGAAGAAGTAGATAAATTCCTAGAAATACAATCTTCCAAGACTGAGGCATGAAGAAATAGAAAATCTGAATAGACCAGCTACTAGTAAGGAGATTGAAACAGTAATCAAAAATCTCCCAACAAACAAAAGCAGGACCAGTCAGCTTCACTGGTGAATTCTACAAAACATTCAAAGAAGATTTAGTACCTATCCTTCTCAAACTCTTCCAAAAAAGTGAAGAGAAGGGAACCTTCCAAACACATTTTAAGAAGCTAGCATCACCCTACACCAAAACCAGACAAAGTCAACACCCTCCCCCCCAAAAAAAATTACAAGTCAATATTCTTGGTGAACACAGATGCAAAAATCCTCAACAAAATATTAGCAAATTGAATCCAACAATACATTAAAAGGATCATACACCATGATCAGTTTATTCCAGGATTGCAAGGATAGTTCAACATTCATAACTCAACAAACATGATACATTGTATTAACAAAATGAAGGATAAAAATTATATGACCATCTCAATAGGTGCAGAAAAAGCATTTGACAAAATTCAACATCCATTTATGATAAAACTCTCAAAAAAGTGAGTATTGGGGGAAAGTGCATCAACATAATAAAGACCATATATGACAAACCACAACTAACATACTCAATGGTGAAAAGCTGAAAGCCTTTCCTCTAAAATCAGGAACAAGACAAGGATGCCCACTCTTGCTACTTTTATTCAATATGGTATTGAAAGTCCTAGCCACAGAAATTAGGCAAGAAAAAGGAATAAAATCTTCCAAATTGCAAAAGAAGAAGTAAAACTTTCACTACTTGAAGATGACATAATGCTTTACGTAAAGAATCCTAAAGACTCCACCAAAAAAGCATTAGAACTAATGAATGAATTCAGTAAAGTCAAAGATACAAAATCAATATATAGAAATCTGTTTCATTGCTATACACTAATAGTGAACTATCACAAAGAGAAATTAAGAAAACAGTCCCATTTACAATTGCACTGAAAACAATGAAATGCCCAGGAAGAAATTTAACTAAGGAGGTAAAATACCTGTACACTGAAAACTGTGAGACACTGATGAACAAAATTGAAGAAAACACAAATAAATGGAAAGATATTCCATGTTCATGAATTGGAAGAATTAATATTATTAAAATTTTTATACTATCCAAATCAATCTACAGATTCAATGTAATTCCTATCTAAATTCCAGTAGCGTGTTTCACTGAACAAGAACAAATAATTCTAAAATTTTTGTGGAATGCAAAAGATCCCAAATAGCCAAAACATATTGAGAAAGAAGAACAAAGCTGAAGGTATCATGCTCCCTTATTTCAAAATATACTACAAAGCTACAGTAATCAAAACAGTATGGTGCTAGCACAAAAACAGAAACAAAGATCAACGGAACAGAATTGAAATCCCAGAAATAAATCCAGACATATAAGGACAATTAATTTATGAAAAAGGAACAAAGAACATACAATGGAGAAAGGATAGTTTCCTCAGTTAATGGTGTTGGGAAAACTGGACAGTCACATGCAAAAGAATGAAACAACCCAACTGAAAAATGAGCATGAGATCTGAATAGACAGTTTTACAAAGAAGACATAGAGATGGTCAACTGGCACAAGGAAAGATGTTCAACATCACTAATTATTAGAGACATACAAATCAAAACTATGAGGAGATATCACCTCACATCTGTTAAAATGGCTGTTATCAAAAAGACAAGAAATAACAAATGTTGGAGAGGATGCAGAGGAAAGGGAATTCTCATACACTGTTGGTAGGACTGTAAATTGGTGCAGCCACTGTGGAAAACAGTATGGACATTCCTCAAAAAATTAAGAATAGAACTACCGTATGGCCTAGCTATTCCACTTCTGGGTATTTACCCAAAGAATATGAAAACACTAATTTGAAAAGATATATGGAGCACTATGTTCATTGCAGTATTATTTATAATAGCCAAGGTATGAAAACAACCTAAATGTCCATTGATGGATGATTAAAGAAGATGTGGTATATACACAGTGGAATACTACTCAGCCATTAAAAAAAGAATTAAATCCTGCCATTTGCAACAATATCAATGGACCTTGAAGGTATTATGCTAAGTGAAATAAGTCACACAGAGATAGACAACTATCTTATGATTTAATTCATATGTGAAATAAATAAAATAAAACAAAACAAACTCATAAATACAGAGATCAGATTAGTGGTTACCAGAGGGAAAGGGTTTGGCCAAATGGGTGAAGGGGGTCAACTGTATGGTGATGTATGGTAGCTAAACTTGTGGTGGTGATACTTTGTAGTATATACAGATGTTGAATTGTAATTCTGTACACCTGAAACACACAATTTAAAAAAGAAAAGTCAGGGACTCAGAAACATAGGTATAAAGCATATTAGGAGTGAGATAGGGTGCTAAAAATAAAAACACTGAAAGCATGCCTTAAGAGCAATTGCTCCCATCTTCATCCCTAGATGCAGGATCCCAGAAGGTACAAAACTATATCAATTATCTAAAAAGAATAAGTATAACTACTGTGGGCATTAGAACTCTAGAACAAAGGCTCCAACATTCTGACACTGGTAGTCTTCTTGCCTACTCATCATTGTATAAAAACAGACAAGCAAAAACTATTAAACATTAAAAGAGAAACCACAGGCTGAAAGTGTGTGCACTACACACACATAGAAAATAAATTGCCCCCAAAATACATAAGAAAATCTCACAACTCAAGAAAATAAACAACTCTATGAAAAAAGTAGGCAAACGACTTGAACAGATCATTCACAAAAAGATTCTCAATAGCATTAGTCCATAGGGAAGCAAACATTAAAAGCAGAATGAGAGGGCAGCCTTGTCTTGTTCCTGATCTTAGAGGAAATGGTTTCAATTTTTCACCATTGAGAACGATGTTGGCTGTGGGTTTGTCATATATGGCCTTTATTATATTGAGGTAGGTTCCCTCTATGCCTACTTTCTGGAGAGTTTTTATCATAAATGGGTGTTGAATTTTGTCGAAAGCTTTTTCTGCATCTATTGAGATTATCAAGTGGTTTTTATCCTTCAATTTGTTAATATGGTGTATCACATTGATTGATTCGTGCATATTGAAGAATCCTTTCATTCCTGGGATAAATGCCACTTGCTCATGGTGTATGATCCTTTTAATGTGCTGTTGGATTCTGTTTGCTAGTATTTTGTTGAGGATTTTTGCATCTATGTTCATCAGTGATATTGGCCTGTAGTTTTCTTTCTTTGTGACATCTTTGTCTGGTTTTGGTATCGATAGAAACAGATGGAGATATATACCATGTTCTTGGATTGGAAGAATCGACACTGTGAAAATGACTATGCTACCCAAAGCAATCTACAGATTCAATGCAATCCCTATCAAATTACCAATGGCATTTTTCACAGAACTAGAACAGAAAATTTCACAATTTGTATAGAAAAACAAAAGACCCCGAATATCCAAAGCAATCTTGAGAAAGAAAAACGGAGCTGGAGGAATCAGGCTCCCTGACTTCAGACTATACTAGAAAGCTACAGTAATCAAGATGGTATGGTACTGGCACAAAAATAGAAATATAGATCAGTGGAAGAGGATAGAAAGCCCAGAGATAATCCCACGCACATATGGTCACCTTATCTTTGATAAAGGAGGCAAGAATATACAATAGAGAAAAGACAGCCTCTTCAATAAGTGGTGCTGGGAAAACTGGGCAGCTACCTGTAAAAGAACGAAAGCAGAACACTTCCCAACACCATACACAAAAATAAACTCAAAATGGATTAAAGACCTAAATGTAAGTCCAGACACCATAAAACTCTTAGAGGAAAAGATAGGCAGAACACTCTATGACATAAATCACAGCAAGATCCTTTTTGACCCACCTCCTAGAGAAATGGAAATAAAAACAAAAATGAACAAATGGGACCTAATGAAACTCAGAAGCTTTTGCACAGCAAAGGAAACCATAAACAAGATGAAAAGACAACCCTTAGAATGGGAGAAAATATTTGCAAACAAAGCAACTGACAAAGGATTAATCTCCAAAATTTACAAGCAGCTCATGCAGCTCAATATCAAAAAAACAAAAACCCAATCCAAAAATGGGCAGAAGATCTAAATAGACATTTCTCCAAAGAAGATATACAGATTGCCAACAAACACATGAAAGGATGCTCAACATTGCTAATCATTAGAGAAATGCATATCAAAACCACAATGAGGTATCACCTCACAGTGGTCAGATGGCCGTCATCAAAAAATCTACAAACAATAAATGCTGGAGAGGGTGTGGAGAAAAGGGAACCCTCTTGCACTGTTGTGGGAATGTAAATTGATACAGCCACTATGGAGAACAGTATGGAGGTTCCTTAGAAAACTAAAAATAGAACTACCATATAACCCAGCACTCCCACTACTGGGCATATACCCTGAGAAAACCATAATTCAAAAAGAGTCATGTACCACAATATTCATTGCAGCACTATTTACAATAGCCAGGACATGGAAGCAACCTAAGTGTCCATTGACAGATGAATGGATAAAGAAGATATGGCACATATATACAATGGAATATTAATCAGCCATAAAGAGAAACAAAATTGAGTTGTTTGTAGTGAGGTGGATGGGCCTAGAGTCTGTCATACAGAGTGAAGTAAGTCAGAAAGAGAAAAACAAAATATGCTAACACATATATATGGAATCTAAAAAAAAAAAAAAAAGGTCTGAAGAACCTAGGGACAGGACAGTAATAAAGATGCAGATGTAGAGAATGGACTTGAGGACATGGATGGGGAAAGGGTAAGCTGGGACGAAGTGAGAGAGTGGCATGGACTTATATATATTACCAAATGTAAAATAGATAGCTAGTGGGAAGCAGCTGCATCACACAGGGAGAGCAGCTCCGTGCTATGTGACCACCTAGAGGCGTGGGATAGGGAAGGTGGGAGGGAGATGCAAGAGGGAGGGGATATGGAGATATATGTATACGTATAGCTGATTCACTTTGTTATACAGCAGAAACTAACACAACATTGTAAAGCAATTATACTCCAAAAAAGGTGTTAACAAAAAAAAAAGCACAATGAGATATATCACATATGTTCTAAAATGCCTAAAGTTTAAAGGTCTGAAATACCAAGAGTTGACTATGATGTGTACAACTATACTTTTGGTGCCCTATGTAAGGGAGAGTAAACAGTGCAACCAGTTTGGAAAACAGCTTGGAAGTTATTTATAAAACTAAAATGTCCTTAACCTATAACATAGCAATTCCAAGTCCTAGATATTTACCAAACTCATGTATGAGTATTGATAGCAAATTTACTCATGGTAACTGTATACTGAAAATGACCAATATATCCACCTATGAATGCATGGGTAAGCAGGTTGGGACAATTCTTTCAAAAGGATACTGTTGGGCAATAAAAAGTTACCAATTACTAGTATACTAACTTTATGGGGGGGATCTCAAGATCACCATAGTAAAAGTAGTGAGACACAGAAGAGTACATACTATATGATTCTATGCATTTGACTTTCTAGAACAGAAAAAATAATCTGTAATGATAAAAGTCAAATCAGCTGTAGACTGGAGTAACCAGTTAGGGGGATTTGCTGCATAAGAGCCTGAGGGAACTTTCTGTGGTGATGGAATGTTCTCCGTCTTTATTGAGTGATGGTTACATGAGTGCATACATTTGCGAAAATGCCTCAAAATGTATATTAAAAATACGCACATTCATAACCATTTCATGATGTATGTAAATCAAGTCATTATGCTGTACACCTTAAACTTACACAGTGCTGTATGTCAATTATATCTTAATAGATCTGGAAAATAAAACAAACGACAACAACAAAAATACATAAAAAAATACCACATACAATTTTAACATCTTATGATCCTAAATGCCTTTTCAAACAACTCTTTTAAAAGATACCTGGAGATTACAACATTCTGTTACCTTGTTACAACATTATAAGTATAGACTATCATTAGGATAATTTTCTCAATGAGGATTGTGTATTTTTTAACCAGAGGTCACTTAAGTAAAACTTCAAAGTATCTGTTTTGTTTCGCAGACAATTACTGCCATAACTTTACAGTGAAACTACAAATTCCTTGAGGGTAAAGCTCAGTACTATTTGCTTCTTTGTATCCTTCATCTTGCCAAGGGCTCATTAGATGAATTAAAATACAAAAAAAAAAAAAAAAAAAGTCTCACTTCTAAAAAGTGTTACATTAATAAGTGTGAAAAATGTCACCTCCGGAAAGCTTAAATTACTTACATCTCCCAGAACATATCATGCACTTGCACAATGCTTTGTTTGTATCCATGCTATTCTCCTTCTTGCAATGTCCTTTAATCTGCCTTTCTCTCTGCAGCTCCTGAACATGTCTCCTCCAAGGCCTGAAATATGACCTTTCCTTTCAGGTGCTTTCTGACTTGTCTAGGAAGAATGAATCCTTTCTTCCTCTTCAAGTGCTTTGTACATACTCCTCCTAGAGTATTGCCACTATAGAAAAGTGACGCTTACTTGTGATTGTGATTGTGTGTGTGTCAGTGAGAGAGAGAGAGGAGGGAAGGAAGGAGAGAGAGAAACATACACACAAATGAATAAATTAAACATACATACTTTAAATTATATCGCATAACACTGATAAAACACAAATAAAAGTATTAAAGCTGACTTTGTATATTGACTACTCCAAAGTCCTTCATAGTCTTTCTCTCTTAACTTCATCTACCATAGATATTGAACAAATAGACTTATTTCTTAGAATACCTTGTAGCTAGGGCTTGTCTTTTGGCCTAGTTCTGGCTAATAAGATGTAAACTGAAGTTGCTCTTAACTTTCAGGAAAGTTTACTAAAGGGAGAAGCTTACTGTAAGGACTCCTTCAACCCTTCAACATTTATTGCTATACCTTGCACGTCTACTTTTCAAATGTGGATATAATAACTGAATTGACAGAAGTCATGTCATAGCCATGAGAACAGAAACACATGCCAGAGGAGTTAAGAAGGAAAACAGGAAGATGAGGTGTTAATAAAATCTTTGAGCAGTCAAAAGCCCTAAAAAGGCTTATATGCTGGACTTACAGAATGACTAACAAAAGCCTCTGTGGGTTAGAAGAATTTGAATGAGGTGTACTTTTGCTCACAGCTGAATGTACAACTTCCTGCTTAAGAATGTAGTCTGTGACTCAGCAATCTCAACACTGACAAAGAAAGAAATAAGAACAGGGTTTTGTGTGTTTTTTTATGTTCTTCTAATTTTTTGTGATAGACATATGATGAATATATAAAGAGAGAAACAACAGCAACAACAAAAAAATAAAAACACATTTAAAATGGTGATTAAAAATAGATTTTAAATAGCTTAGAATTTGAGGATGTCCACTAAAGATTTTAAAGAAGAGTCATTTGTCAAAAAAGAAAGAGTAATAATATGGGAAATGTATTTAAATTAAGCTATCCATAAATCACTTATCTAAATATTATGCATTTGTAACAAAATCTATCAAAAAAATTTGCACCAGACAAGTTAAACAGGAGGAAAAACTTTACTCAAGACTATTGCAATAAGGGAGAGGGATTGAACTCAACTCCAATGAAACAGAAGGGACTAAAATTTTTAAGTGTTCGAGTCAGCTAGTGCAAATGTACGAGAGGATATTAGGAGTGAGGTTGGTCAATGCGATTAGAGCATGTGTGTTTGCTAATTGGCATAGAGACCTAGAGACTGGAACACTATTTTTCCCAATGATTACATTGTAAAGGGATGGCTCCCAGTTCCTTGAGAAAGATATTCCTGGGTTGTAAAACTGGCAAGAGTTTGAGGGAAGATTTACATCTCAAAGGGACAGAGAAAGAATTTACAATTGCAAATTTTCAAAAGTATATAAGAAAAGGTGGTCAGGGGCCTAGAGTCAGTAAAAAAAACTGTAGTGTAAAGTTTAGTCAAGCTCAGAGGAATGTTGAGCTGTCTTGGCCAAACTCAACTCAATTTACAAGTTGAAGACAGCTCACAGTTTTGCCATCTGCTAATACATACCAGATGAAATGGGGAAGAGAGAAGAGTAAGGACTCTTTCACATTTAATCACGGCCAATGTATGCTTCTTAGCAGAGATACAGTGTGCAGGTTACTGAAACAAATTTAGGTCTGCTCACCTGCAGTGCAGCAAAACCAATCTACTGACACCAGGTTGTGATGAAGGAAAGTACAGCTTTTATTTGCAGGGTGCCAAGCAAAGAGAATGAGCAGCTCATGCTCAAAAGACTCAAATTCCTTGATGGCTTTTAGGGAAGGGTTTTTAAAGGTAGCATTAGGGGTGAGGGTTGCAAGGTGCATGACTTTCTTCTGATTGGTTGGTGGTGAGTTAACAGGGTGGTGTTTTAGTAATCTTAATCATCAACCTTCTGGTTTCAACCAGTCTGGGTTCTATGTGCTTGTGGTCAGCATGTAGTCACCGTCCTCCACCTGGGGGGTCTTAATTACTACAGAACAGCTCAAAGATAGGAGTCAGATTGTTATGTATATTCCTTGAGGAGGAACTAGGACTCTATTTTATCGCTGAACTATTTATTGTTCAAGCTATCTTGCTTAATTGCTTTTCCTTTGTTTCTGCATTTCATCACTTCTCTAATTAGTAACTGCTGGAGTCTGATCTTTGGAACTCAGGGAGCGCCTAAGAGACTAAAGTCTTTTTCCTACAAACAAGAAACGGGGGGCAAAGAGGGATCTTGTCACCAGGAAGGCCTCACAGGGCTCAGTTTCACATGGATTTCAGCCTTGTCATTTGTTGTTTTGAGCAGATCTGGGGAATCAACTTGTGTTTTAACAGAAAGACATCTGAGTATCTTTCCTCTCACAATAGTTGGTAGCTAAATTTTCACTTTCAGGTCTTTGTTTTATATCATATGCTTGATATAAATACTCATACAGTTTAGGAAAAATATAGACCATGTAAGTATTGTGCTTCTGAAGAAGGGAAGGAAGTACAAGTGTGTACAAGCTGGAGGACCAGAGAAGGGAATCAAACACTAAATGATGTTGATGATGATGATGATTACACTAAAATTAAACTTTTTGTGCTTCCCTCTCCTAATGTAAATTGTTACATCCTTGCATGACAAAGCATTGAAATAGTTCCATTCTGAACCCTATGATGTTGGGCTGAATCATCAGACTTGACAGTTAGGTCTCTGTACCAGATCTACGCTCATCTAAGTTCTCCAGATGTCCTGTCTTCTTGGTGCTACATTAGTCCTGAAGGTGGTAAAAATTTTACACTAAACTGATCTCAGTGTACTAATGCTTTTGTCCCTGGTAGCCATGGTTTATTATTTTGTTTCATTTGTTTGAAGTCAGAGAGGTAGTAGAAATCTTTTAGTTGCCAGGAATACAACCTAACTATTCATAACAAAATATTTAGAATTTTTTTAATGTTGATGATTATAAGGTTTATGAGCATGGACTGTTAAATCAGGCTCATAGGATTTTAATATGTGCCCAGCCACTTCATAGTTGAGTAACTGTGGATAATTACTTTAAACTCTCTGTGCATCAGTTTCACCTTTTGCAAATAGAAAAAATAGTAACACATGCCTTATCAAGACATGAAGATGTTGTATTAAATGAGCTTGAGACATAATATGCACTATTATTGTCAATATGATTTTTACAAATTCAGTATCCAATGACTAAGAACCCATCCTAGTGTGTAGGCAAGAGTATAACTCCCAAGGACAATCTGTCCTTTTTTTTTTCTTTCCCCAAGCAAAAGACGTATAACCCAGTGAAGCCTGCTTCACAAGTTTCTTATCATAAAGGGTGGAATTGTGCTGAACCAGCAGCTATTGGAGTATGGCCTGAATTGTAGGCTCAGCAAAAATATACAAGATATTCCTCTCTCCAGGAATCTCATTATTTTGAACACTGCGTGGGTAGAGAAATGCTTTTTTCATACAGGGTATATAGGAATAATGCAATAAAAATTAGAATAAATAGAAAGTACATAACCTTTACCTTCCTCTGTATTCTGAGTTTTACATGATCCCCCAAAGTGTGTTTTCAGGGTCAGAAGATATGATATGCTGTTTTGAATACCTTACATAATCCCTAATATAGTTCATTTTAAAGGTCACTTCTTTTCTAAAAATTATCATTCAAAGTGATTGGCTCATGGCTTCTCTTCTCTGTATTTCCTCAATGGCCAGCTCCTTAACCTCCTCTCATAAACAGCATGGCAGTTATCTGGCTATTAGTCCCACCAGTTTGTGTATACAATTTTACAGGCGGTAGCATTGAGATCTTGCAAACAGTGACAGCCTGTATCTTAAGAATCCACTTGAGAACCTTTCCCCTAGAAGATTTCAGATAAATAGTGAGGTAACTGCAGTGAAGGGGGAAAAACTTCTCATGCATTGAATGCTATATTGGCAGCCTCTGTGTTCTAGATTTGCTTTCTGTTAGTATTTATTCATCATTAAACCATTAAATGGGAAACAAAGTTTCCTTAAATGATATAGCTATTACAAATGAACTATAATTGCAGTAACGGAGAATGTTTCATTACCTTCTAAACTTAGTGACCACGGCATAATTGTAAATATATTGATGTGCTATTGATTAAGTGATCTCTTTCCTATTATTGTGGTGCTCTCACGTGCCTAATGCAGATGAGTAAACTTTTAAGAGATATGTAACAAAACACACAAATCAAACCTGCTTCTTTTTGTGTTTAATTTTATCCATGTTAGTTTTGATTGGTTAAAAAGTAGTATTTTAAAAACTGTATACATTGACCTATTTGTTTTAGAATGGTAAACCTGGAATTCTTGTAAGTTCTATGTGTCTTCATTCAAATCCATAGTTATTTTTGTTTTGTTTTTTTAACATGTAATAAACCTTTATTTTAAAATTGTTTTAGATTTACAGGCAAGTTGGAAGAATATTGTAGAGAGTTCTTATATTCACGTGGTCAGATTTCCTTACTACTGTGGGGCATTTGCCACAACTAATGAACCAATATTGATGTGTTATTGTTATCTAAAGTTCAACCTTTATTTGGATTTCCTTAGTTTCTACCTAATGTCATTTTGCTGTTCCAGAATATCATCCAGGGTACACATTATATTTAGTTGTCATGTTTCCTTAGGGTTCTTTAAAGGGTAAAGTTTTTCAGACTTCCCTTACTTTTTTTTTTTTTTTTTTTTGCGGGATCTTAGTTCCCTGACAAGAGATGGGATCCATGCCCGCAGCAATGGAAGCGCAGAGTCTTAACCACTGAACTGCCAGGGAAATCCCAGACCTCCCTTGCATTTGATAACCTTGACCATTTTCAGGAGTACTTGTCAGGTATTTTGTAGAATGCCATTCACTTTGGGTTGATCTGATATTTTTCTATTGTTATACAGTGGCTATGGTTTGGGGATGAAGACCACAGAGGTTAAGTTCCATTCTCATTAATTCACATCAAGGGTATATGCTATGCTATCAACATAACATCACTGCTGGTGTTGACCTTTATTACATGGCTGGGATAGTGTTTGTCAGGTTACTCAATTGTAAAACTCTTTTAGAAGAAAGTAACTTTGCTTATCTGACACTTAACGGGTGGGGAGTTATGTTCCACCTCCTGGAAGGTTAGTGACTTCAGAAAATTTTCGGAATTCTTTTATGCTGGAAATTTGTCATTTGTTCCTTATTTATTTATTTGAATAAATTAGTCATTTATATCAGTATGGACTAAAGAATATTTATCTTATACTTTACGTTATAATTTAATACTATATAATTTTCTTTGTTGCTCAAATTGTTCCAGATTTAGAGCTCTCAGTTAGTTCTTGTGATTGTTATACCCCATTATTGTAATATATTTTGCTTTTATTTGTTTTGTTACCATTTCTTTACTTCTTTATTGCAAGATGCTCCAGGCCCATTTTTTACATTCCTTACCTTAACCAGAGAATCTGCTATTTCACCAAGGAGTCTATATTCCTTTTATTGAAAAATGTCATTAGAAGCCAAGATCTGGGAACTGACATGCTGTTGTTACCAGGGTGTCAGTACTTCTAGGCCCTTTAGTGGACAGAGCTAGGAAATTTATTTGTATATGCTAATCTATCTCTCCATATATTTGTATGTATACTGAGCTAAATATGAGCTCATGCTGAGGTTTCTGAAATTTATACAGTAGGACATGCTTCATTCCAGCTGTTGCCCCTTGCTTATCTATAACCTCCCCTTCAAATAGTGAGAAATTTGGATTCTACCATCTGTCATCCATTCACTTATTTGTTCAATTCCAATATACCTGTTTAGTGGTTTTAGAATTGTTAACCCATATCCACATAGGAAAGAACTTACCACCTAGAGTTCAGTGTTTATGTATATTTCATTTTGTGTTTAGTCTTAGTGTCTACAGTTAGTGCAGTATCATTTTTGCCCATCAGTTTCAATGTTTATGTCAGAATTTTGTAATACAGTTAGATTATTTTGCTATAGTCTATATTCCATGTTGGGGTCCCCTTCACTTGTTCATTATTTTTCTTAATTTGTACACATTAAGGTTCACTCTGTTCAAATATGCAGTTAGGTAGATAGATAATTGTTTTTTCATTGTTGTTTCACTCTGCTTTTGCTCTCTCAACTTAATTGCAGGTACGTGGAGATGATCAGGTTTTGGTGAGACAGCCATCTCTGAAGTTTCTTTTTTCCTGAGCAATTTCACTCAGTTGAAAGTATTAACTTTGCAGATACCTACTTAGGGACACCTTATTCAATTCAGATATAGTCCCAGTATAAATCTTGGTCACATTTATGGTTCATTCCAGCACTGAGTCATACTCATACAGCATTGCTCAAATGGCTTTTCACATTTATCTTTTACTTTGCGGGAGGAGATAGTTGCCTCTTCCAATCCTGTAAGTCCCCAAATTACTGGGCTTTTTTTTTTTTTTTTTCATATTGCCGCCTTTTCTGTTTGTAAATCAGCAACTGCTTTCTATCCTTGTCCCTTTTTTGTAGATACAGATAGCTCAGAATAATGCATATCTTTACTAATATTTTGTCTTTAACCTTCTTCATAGAGCTAAGATTTCATTAGGCACATGGACTACTTTCCAAGACATCACAGAAGAGTTTATTCAGTGTTTCTCTACCACCTAACTATTTAACCATTCTTCTAACCTTCTGTATCTGTTTCTTCAACATCCATCAGTCAAAAATAATAATATAATAATATTATATGGAATATAATATTCCATAATATAGTTTTTCAAAGTCCTAAGAAAGATTCCTTTGAAATAGTATATTTCAATAACTTCATATTTCAGTAGTTATTTCTGTGATCCCTCCCCCCAACTTACTATCATCATAAGAGGTGAATGCTATACAGAAGTGGGGAATGAAAAATTCAACTAACCTTCTTCCACGTAGGGCACATGATTCACAGTAGAATGCATCAGAAGGAACAAAATTCTCAGGAAGAACTAGTTTCTCCTCAAAGCAAAAATTGGAAGGAAACACTAAGAGAAGATGTCTATGATAAGAGTGGGTGTTCCTATATAAACCTCAGTTCCAAATGGAAAGTGAGAGTCTGTGAAAGTATGAAGGGTTGAGAGATGGATTCTGATAAGAATTTGTACAGAGAAGCAAGAAAATAAGTAACCCCATAGTGCATAGTAATGGATAATCTGGCAGGCTTCATTCCTAACGGTAACTCAGGTAAATGACGTTATGATACATTTTGATCTAAATATCAAAGCAACACATTTATTTGCAATTTCTTGCTGCTGGTGTCACCACTGAGGGAAAGAAATGACTCCTCTGGACCCTCAGAAACTAAATACCCTGGAACAGTTTTTTGCCCTAAATGGAAATGTTGTGCCTTGCAGTGTTTGACACATGATTTTCTCAAAAAATATTTGTGACATGAATAAATCTAGGACACAATTCACATATAACATCAGTGACAATACATGGAAACATTACATGGAAACAAAGAAACATTGACCTTGCTGTTGGGAAAGATGGTTTCTGATCTCAGAGCTGTGGCTTCCCTATCTTCTGATCTACAATGTGGTACTAACTATATCCTACTGGAACTTTTCACAGTCTGAAAATGAGCATAAAGGATTAGATTGTTTCCAAGCTTCTTATTAGGAAAATTATGTAATTTTAATAATCCCCCCTATCAGTCGTACACAAGTGAATGACTTTTCTGCCATTTTGATATATGTTATGTTTAGGAAATAAAGTGACGCTGTAATGCAAACTTTGGCATCTTTTCCAACATTCAGTTTGCTGCTATGCATTCTACAGTCTATCATAGTACTTTATACCACCAGCAGCAATCACTTTGTGCTAGCAACCCCCCACTGTTAGTCTGGCATGGAGCTACTCACCTATAGTGCTTCTAAGTATTGATTCAGTTTTCCTTTTTCAAAATGCTAGACAGTGTTTATGTGTAATCATCTGGCTTACCACCTGCGGCTACTCTATCCACTAGTATAGATACGGACAGTCACAAATCTCCCTCATTGTTTTATTTGAGCCTCTGAATCCCATAAATTCTTGGAACAAAAATTCTGGGTCTCTAAAATATTTAAATTGTGTTTCCTAATTATCTCAATGAATCATGCATCTGGTTGTGATTACTAAGCCTAGAAGGAAGCTGCCTGATTGGTGATTATATAGTGATTTTATATTTTTCCATTGATAATGTTAATTCCCTTTATATTTGATTATTGTACTGAATGAAAAATTGCTGGCACTTGCTTCTCATATCATGAAGGATACTTGGCAAATATTATAGACCCTAGACAGCTTATTTTGATTGTAAGTTTTATATAAAATAAATAGTTTTAAATGATACTTTTTCTGAACAAAATTGTTTTGTTCTTTGGCATTTTTCTTCTATGTAATTTGGTGTATGTATAATTTTAGGTAATGTTGCTGAGAGAAGAGGAAAATAATTTGTGTCGGGTAAATACGTAGTTTAGAACTATGTCCCTTTTTTGCTAATATACTAATGTTATACTCTTTTTTCCCTCTTTCTTAGTTCCAAAATAATACCTTTCCTTGTTTTCTGGCATCTTCTCACTGACTTTTTAAGTAAATAATTATAACATTGTCTTAAAAATTAAATACTACATCTACTCATACTAA
This sequence comes from Balaenoptera musculus, assembly GCF_009873245.2. NCBI lineage: Eukaryota > Metazoa > Chordata > Mammalia > Artiodactyla > Balaenopteridae > Balaenoptera > Balaenoptera musculus. The sequence goes on from NC_045802.1 coordinate 54,910,389, forward strand.
ACAAGCATTTGTCATGTTCATTCATCTATTTGTTTCCTTTTTAAATACAAAATGTTCATGAAGCTTTTTAAGCTTAATTCACTCCCTTTTTTATTGTTCGTGTAGCATAAAAGCGCATACTTTCTTGTCCAGGTAGAAATTCAGGTATTAACACTTAATAGGTATGTGATCTTGACCAACGTACTGAAACTTCTCTGCCTCTCTTTCCTCTGTTCAATAAAGGTGATAATAATAGTAAACATCTAATAGGACTCACACAAGAATTAAAGAATATGAGGTTAGTAGTTTTTAAAAGTCTCTGGCATATAATTATCACATGAATGATTTACCAAGAGTTAACTTTCTCAAACTCAATTCTACACAATAGATGATAGGTAGGTAGATAGATAGATAGATAGAATTTTTTATTTTGTCTGTCATTCCAGTTAATAGGAAGTTCAGCTGAAGTTTTCAGTTTTGGAAATGGACACATAAAACAAATTCCCTTTAGAAAGTGACTATAAATATGTAAATGTATCAGTAGCAGGGTTGATGGGTATATCAGCTACAAGTTTTCTCTAAAAATTAAAATATTAATTATTTTTTTCAAGAGTATTATCAGATAGAAGTACACTGAAATGTGATAATCTCTGTAAAATATTCAGTGACAAAAATATAAGAGCTCAACTCTATGAGACCAAATATTGTCACGTGTATGGTTATGTCTTTCAGCAATACCAGGAACTGAGAATGATTTGTAGGCAGTGTATCTTCCCTTTTTGATTTCCTCTTGTTTCTGTCACTGTCTCTTTCCCTTTTTAAGCTCAATTCTTCTACCCAACTTTGAGACTAAATAATTTATGGCTTAGGCATGCCCCAGCTTCTAAATAATGGTTTCAAAGGAAGTTTCCGGGACAGCCTGCATGGAAAACCCTTTAATGTTAATCTAAAACAAATTTCTGAGTCTACTCCAGACCTACTGAATTAGAATTTCTGTAGATGATGCCCAGAAATCTGTATCTTTTTGAAGTACCACATATGCTTCTTAGGCATAGTGAATATTGAGAACAACTGTTCTATGGTTAAAAAATTTATGAAGAGAAACTAAAGTGCCTAAGCCCATGCTTTTGGATTTTGCATCACCACCCCTGTTGCTCATCTCTCCCTGATCTTGTGATCAATGTCTGATATATGCTCTTTAACTCTGTTTCAGACCTAGTTTCTAAATTATATCCCAGATTTGATAAGTAGAATTCTTTGTATAAGTTAATGATTGAATCTGACCCTCTTTTTGATTGTCTGCATTGTTTTGTTTTGTTTTGTTTTGTTTCTACTTCTCTAATTGGGAAGGCAACTTGCTTTGTCAGTCTCCATCACTAGTAATGTTTTTGCTTCTATGCTTTTCTTTTTATGCAAGATTTCTCTGACATTATTTGGGTACTATATGTGGATTCCCTATCATTTACTATATTCCTTTGTTGGGGCATATAATGACCTAATTAAAAAAAATTCTATATCAAATTGTTTTTCTAACAACTTTCTATTTATCATCATATTACCCACCCCCTAACATAGCCTATTTGAATAGTGTATCTGGATTCTCAGCATTAACATCTGGTTCTCTCTGTTGGGCAGACACTAGATTGTCACATCCCAGAGTGCCATGTATGTATGATACCTTTACAAAAGTATATTCAAGTGACAAATAAAAAATTATTTCCATATAGAATGTTTGTATCTCCAGTTTGAAAACAATATTTTGTCTCACAATTAATATGGATATTGAGCAGTAAGAGACAAACAACATCTATAAGAATCATTTGTATCTGAACATTGATCTTCTCTTTTGGTCAGGGAGTAGGACAAAGAGGGAGAATGTCTTGTAACCCTTAGCTTTTTATCTATAAAAATGGACTGCTATTATGAAGAGACCTAGCTACAATTTTGAATGTAAGTCAAACTATTACATTAATAAGATGTTGTCAAATATTAAGATTATATGAGATTCTTTGTTGATGAGGGAGTAAGAGAGCTATAGCAACACCTTGCAGCCGATAATCAATTCTCCCACCGTTTCATCCGGCACACATGCACATATATTCTGGCTCTGCAACAGCTGTGCTCACATTATTTGCAATTTGTCAGAATCAGTGTGACCCTGAGATTTGTTTATTAATCATGAATACTTTCCATCTCTAGCCACTAATTGTAATTTTTCGTTTGTTTGGCTCTGCCTAAATTGATTGTATAAATTTGCTAAAGCAAGGATAAATCCACTGTTGGAGAAAATATAAATGATTAAAGAAAATTTTATCTCACATATGTAAATAAAAATGATTATATTAAATACCATTTATTAAGATTCTCTTCATTGCCAGATAAAGTAATTGGTGATTTTCTTATGTTATTTCAAATGGTCTTTACAACAACCTCATAAAAGAGATGTTCTTAACTTTATGTTATACATGAGAAAACTGAGCTTTATAAAGCTTAATTACATTGTCCCCAAATCATGTGACAAATTAAAATTCAATTTTCTATTACTCCAATATAACTACATTTTCTACTCTTCTCTGTTATTGTTTTCTACTCTCTGGTATTATTCTACTCTCTTTTGTTATTGTTAGAGTCTAAGGGGTAGTTTATGAGAGCATTACAAACTAATTAAAATATCATAGTGTAGTAAGAAAACTGATTTCCTATGAAGACATATCCAAAAAGTTATCATTATAATAATCATAGTCATCTTTGGAGCCTATATAATTAAAATTAAATGCTTCTTCCTTTACTAAAAATATTTTTAGAACTCTTCTTTCAACAGTATATTCAGAAACCCTTTACTAGTTACCAAATAAAATTTGTCTCATAGCAGTTTGTTTTGACCCAATTCATTGCTTTGCTCATTTGATAACTGACTTTCTTTTCTATAATCTTACGTAGCTGTCAAAGACTTTGGACAAATCTGACTTGCCTTTCTGCAATGACTACAAATGAAATCCTCACAATAATAGCTTTCTTTTGAAGGATGGCTGAGACTCCTACTCTGCATATATTCTTTTGGAAAAATAACTAAAGAAATAATTTAGGTGATATCAGCTTCCTAAAGAAATAGTAGCAGATTGACTGTGGTCTTGTGGGACATAAGAAGTGACAAATCTCAGAAGTGTTTGGGGCCAAGAATTGGAGAATGAAGCAATGAAAGTTAATTGTAGGGAACCCCTTTGTGATTTTTTTTTTTCAAATTTGTAAGATATAATTTATATACAGTACAATTTTTGCTTTTAAAATGACTAGTTCGATGAGTTCTGGCAAAAGTGTACAATCAGGTAACCACCAACAAAATCATGGTATAAAACATTTTCATGACATCTAAAAAAATTATGTGCCCATTTGTAGTCAACACCTGTTCTCACTCCATGCCCTGGCAACCACTGATTTTGACAGTTAAAATATACAGAGTGCTTTCTCTGAAGTGTCTTTCTTTTATATTTGTCTCAGGTATCTTGTTGTCTCTCTTGATCGTTCACTTTAAAAGTGAGAAAAAACCTTTCATGACCTATAGTGTATACCTATGCTTTCTTTGATGTTTTTGTTAACAAAGATCACTTATTAATATCTTGCCAGAAACTATTTATTAAATGATTCTATTCTTAGAATTTCCTACCTAACACATTAAACCCAGTTAATTTTTCTTATTTGATACTCTTTGGGCTTCTTGGATCTGGTTGTCTTTTTCTTTCCCCTGGTTAAAAAAGTTTTCATCCACTATTTTTTTTTAATAAGCTTTCTTTTTTTCTCTTTTTTAATTGAATGTACAACATAATTATTTGGTATTTGTATGTATTACAAGATGACCACCAAATAAGTCTAATTAACATCTGTCATCATACATAGTTACAAAATTTTATTTTCTTCCTGAAATAAGAACTTTTAAGATTAGCAACTTTCAAATATGCAGTAAGCTTTTTGTTCCTTTTTGTCTCTCATCTCTCTTTTTTTTTTAAACGTCTTTATTGTAGTATAATTGCTTTACAATGGTGTGTTAGTTTCTGCTTTATAACAAAGTGAATCAGCTATACGTATACATATATCCCCATATCTCCTCCCTCTTGCGTCTCCCTCCCGCCCACCCTCCTTATCCCACCCCTCTAGGTGGTCACAAAGCATCGAGCTGATCTCCCTATGTTATGTGGCTGCTTCCCACTAGCTGTCTGTTTTACATTTGGTAGTGTATATATGTCCATGCCACTCTCTTACTTCATCCCAGCTTACCCTTCCCCCTCCCCATGTCCTCAAGCCCATTCTCTACATCTGCGTCTTTATTCCTGTCCTGCCCCTAGGTTCTTCAGAACCATTTTTTTCCCTAGATTCCATATATATGTGTTAGCATACGGTATTTGTTTTTCTCTTTCTGACTTACTTCACTCTGTATGACAGACTCTAGGTCCATCTACCTCACTACAAATAACTCAATTTTGTTTCTTTTTATGGCTGAGTAATATTCCATTGTATATATGTGCCACATCTTCTTTATCCATTCATCTGTCGATGGACACTTAGGTTGCTTCCATGTCCTGGCTATTGTAAATAGTGTTGCAATAAACATTGTGGTACAAGACTCTTTTTGAATTATGGTTTTCTCAGGGTATATGCCCAGTAGTGGGATTGCTGGGTCATATGGTAGTTCTACTTTTAGTTTTTTAAGGAACCTCCATACTGTTCTCTATAGTGGCTGTATCAATTTACATTCCCACCAACAGTGCAAGAGGGTTCCCTTTTCTCCACACCCTCTCCAGCATTTATTGTTTGTAGATTTTTTGATGATCTCATCTCTTTCAGGAACCCTTATAGTTCATACATTAGGCTGCTTAATGATGACCCTTAAGTCCCTTAAACTAACTTTACTCTTTTTCATTTAAAAAATTCTTACTCCTCTGATTGAGTAAATTCCACTGCCCTGTCTTCGAGTTTGCTGATCCTTTCTTCTGCTTCTGTAGTTTTCCATTGAACCCCTTTATTGAGGTTTTCAGGTCAGTTATTGTGTCTTCAGCTCTATGATTTCTATTTGTCACTTTTTCATATTTCATATTTCTGTTGAAATTCTCACTTTTCATGCATTGCTCTCCTGACCTGAATGAGCATCTCTGACCATTATTTTGAACTCTCCATTGATAGGTCAATCACTTATCTCTATTTCATTAAGATCCATTTCTGGAGATATATCTTTTTCTTTTGTTTGGACATATTCCCCTATTCCTTCTTTTTTTTTTTTTTTTTTTTGACTCTCTGTGTTTGTTTCTGTGCATTAGATAAGACAGCGCCACTTCTCCCAGTCTTAACAGAGTGATCTCATGTAGGAGATGAACTTCATCAATCAGCCTGACTTCAGCTCCTCATTGCCTCTCAAACTTTTGTGAGTGTCCGAGCTGAAGATTTTGTTCTTTTGTTCTTATTTACTCCCAGTAATTGAGGGAGTTTCAAGACAGATCAGGATCTCAAAGGGGAGGATTGCAGTCAGCACCTAGATGCAGGGTTTTAGAAGCTGGACCCTCAGGCTCCAGGTGGGAAAATATTTAATCAAATTCCTTACAGGGAGAATCCAAGAGATGGACATTTTTGCCTGTGCCCTTTACAGTGAGCTCTGGATGCATAACTATAGTGAGTGCTTACACACCCATGAAAAGCTGCTTCTTTATTTCCTATAGTCCTGTGGAACTAGTGAATGCAAGCCTGTTGGCTGTTAGAGCTAGGTGATTTAGGGGTCTGTCCATTAGATGGTAACTGTAACATTTGGGGCACTAGATGTGTGGACAAGCTCTTTCCAGGAAATTGCTGATGACTTGGTTTTGTTGCTGGAGTCAGCTGGAGGGAAAAGGTGGGGGAAGTGCCGATTAGCTCTTTGGGGCTCCCCGGAGATCACAGTCATCACCTGGTTGTGTGCTAATTAGAACTCAGACCTTCAAGTATCAGCTTGTAAAGTATGTAATCAAACCCCTTCTAAGGAAATACTAAGAGACGGATGTTTTTGCCTGATCCTTCTGCACTGGGCCCCAGGGGCACAGCTATATAGAGTACTCGTGCACCTATTAAGAAATATTTGTCTGCTGTAGCCCTGTGGGTCTTCTGAATGCAAATCATGTTGGCTTTCAGAGCTAGGCAGTTTGGGCACCCATCCCTTAGCTTGCAGCCGTAAAAACTGGGCACTAGGCTCCTCAGAGAGAAACTGAGAGCTGGTGGTTGCCTCCCAATTGTATGGCACTGTACCAAGGGTGGGGTTTATGGAGAGTGTACGTGTCTTAGCCTTTTCTACCTGATATAGGTGGCCATTTTCTCAGTTGCCCAAGTTATAGGATTCTCTCAGATTATAACTGGATTTATCTCAGAAGGAATTGCTCCATGTATAGTTCTGTATTTGGTGTGTCTGTGGAAGGAGCAAAGGACAGAGGCTTCTATGTCACCATCTTGGTTTGGATTGTCTCATCTACGGTTAATAATAATAAGAAATCATTATATAGAAATTTTAATAAAATTACCATGAAATCCCAAAACATACCTATTAAGTTAATTTATATTTCCAGTCCCAATAGCTTGGTGATCTTCCCACCCTTAAGTATTTTAAATAAATTGTGGAAATAATAAAGAACATTATTTTACATAGCTTTAGTATTTTCATTTTTGTTGATAGACTGTAAGTTCCATAAAGAACATAATTTCCATGTATTCCCCACTTAAACCACATAGAAGGCTAACAAATATTTGTTGAATGAATATGGGCCACATGTTAATTTATGGAGATTATTAAAATGTAATAATAGCTGAATATATTACTTAAATGTAATAAATTTTTGGTTTATTACATAAAGCTTAAAGGTGATTGAATGTTTAAAATTATATTCAGCACCTTTTTCTAATGATACTTGTAAATTAAGTAGAAAGCCTTCCTGTAATTATTTCAGGGCAAAATAATTTAAGGAGATTATGAGGATAGAAAAAATTAACCAAAATAAACTGATTATATATGTGTGTCAAGTATTCTAAATGAAAGCTATTAGAGTTTTTTAAGTCTTTTCTTTCCATTTACTTTAAGTTAGTGGAACCATCTACTTAGAAAACCTTCCTATTACTTCCCAGCAAACTTAGGAAAAAAGTTCAAACATTTTACTGTGAGAATTGAGGTTCTACGATATCTTCCCTACTTTATTGGCTTTATTTCCAACATTCTCCCTACCCTCCTACATCAACCTTGTGTAAACACACTTCAGTTTTCTATGCCTTGGATTTTCAAAATTATGTTTGCCTCAGGACCTTTGAATTTTTGTTCCATGTACCTAGAATCCTCTTTTCAAGAAAATTCTATGGAATGGGCCCCTTTTTTCCTCATTCAAGTGTCTTTTTATATGACAGTGTTCTTCTGGAATACTTCCTTGACCCATTCCAGGTAAAATTGGCACCGTGTCTCTCAAATTCATCCTCATTTACCTTGGTGTATTTTTTAAAATAAAACATCAGCACCTGAGGTTACATTATATATTTATTGCTTATTTGTTTAAGATTCCTTTTCCCATTAGAATGTAAGCATTTTAGGGTCAGGAAGTTAGACATTTCAGAGCTTTAACAGCAGCACTTACAAATATGCATATTACATGGGAAACAATTATTTGAAAAGTGATTAATGGAAATTTTTAATAATGTTGAGTTGCAATTATAATTAAAATATATTTGGTTTTGGTTTTGTATTCACCCTTTATGGATTTATTTGCATAGTAAATAAGTTATTAAAAGAAGGGAAAAATAGCAGTGCAAATATAAGTGTATACACATATTTTATACTTGTTATTTTATATTTTATACTCATTATTTAAAAGTATAGTCTTAAGTAAGAAAGTTTACTACTTAGAGATATGTCCACATTTTTAGTAATGAAACGTTTTTTCCTTTTCCATTATAGTTTATTACAAGATATTGAATATAGTTCCATGTAGCACCTTGTGATTGAAACTTTAATTTAAAATAAAGCTATTTTAATATTTATACAATCTCTGATGATTTTTTTTTACTTATGTATTAATCATATTTCAGTTTATTAAAATCTTTAACAAGATAATTTGTATCACAGGACTCATTTAACAAATGTGCATAGCCTGTAGAAAGTCCTTTGACCATTGCCAAGACAGAGTGAATTTGAAAGATGCTGTGTTATGGAATAAAGAAGAATAATTCTTGGTATCTCAGTGTGTAGAATAAGATAGGAAACATTTATTTGATGCCATATGGTCATTTGCTTTTACAGTTAAAATTTTTAAGCAGGTAACAGAGCATCAAACTGTGTGAGGCGAAAACTAATAGAATTGCAGAGAGAAATAGCTGGACCCATTATCACAGTTGAAGACTTCGAGACTCCTCTATCAAAAATCAACAGACCCAACAGGCAGAAAATCAGTAAGGACACACCGTCAGCTCTCCATATTCACAGATTCTGCAGCCAAGGATTCAATCAACCATGGATTTAAAATTCCAGAGAGTTCCAAAAAGCAAAAATTGAATTTGCATCTATTTCCATAAGACTTACATTGTATTAGGTATTATAAGTAATCTAGCGATTATTTAAAGTATACAGGAGGATGTATGTAGATTATATGCAAATATTAAGCCATTTTTTATAAGGGACTTGAATATCCATGGATTTTGGTATTTGCAGGAGGTCCTGGAGACAATATCAGGTGCAACTGTAGTTGAACTCAACAGCACCAGCAATCAACTAGATATAATTGACATCTATAGAATACTTTATCTAACAACAGCAGAACATACATTCTTCTCAAGCTACCATGGACATTCACCAAGGCAGAGTATGTTCTAGGCCATAAAACACACCTTACCAAATTTAAAAGAATAGAACTAATATAATATCTGCCCTTATATCATAATGGATTTAAACTAGAAGTCAGACAACTGGAAAATTCCAAAATATATGGAGATTAAACCATACAGTTCTAAGTAACACATGGGTAAAGAGGAAACCTCAATAGATACTTTGAAATATTTTGAACTAAATGAGAATGAAAATATAACTTATCAAAATTTGTGGGATATAGTGAAAGCAGTACTTAGAGGGAAATTTATAGCATTGAATACATTTATGAGAAAAGAAGAAAGATCTAAAACCAAGAATCTAATTTTCTACCTTAGGAAATTAGAAAATGAAGAGCAAACTTAGTCCTAAGTAAACAGAAGAAAAGAAATAATAAGGATAGAATAGAAATCTATGAAATTGAAAACAGGGAAATCAGGGAATTCCTTGGCAGTCTAGTGATTAGGACTTTGTGCTTTCACTGCCGAGGGCGCGGGTTCAATCCCTGGTTAGAGAGCTAAGATCCTGCAAGCTGCACGGCCTGGCAAAAAAAAAAAAAAATCAGCAAAACCAAGAGCTGTTTCTTTGAAAATATCAATAAAATTGGTGAGTCACTAGCTAACTAAGAAAAAAAGAGAGAGGAAACAAATTACTAATGATCAGAAATAGAGGAGGGGACATCACTATAGATTCCATGGACATTAAGAAAATAATAAAGGAATACTATGAACAGCTTTATGCCCACAAATTAGATAGCCTAGATAAAATGAGCCAATTCCTTGAAAGATACTATCTGCCAGAACTCACACAAGAAGAAACAATCTGAATTGGCCTATATCTATCAAAGCATAGGATCAACAATTAGTAACCTTCCAAAACAGAAAGCACCAGGCCCAGTTGTGCTTATAGGTAAATTCTACCAAATATTAAAGGAAGAAATTATACCAATTTTCTACAATTTATTTCAAAGAATAGAAGCAGAAGAAATACTTTCTAACTCATTCTCTGAGGCCAGCATTTAATACCAAAACCAGACAAAAACTTTATAAGAAAAGAAAATTACAGACCAACACGTCTCATGAACAGATGCACAAATCCTCTACAAAATATTAGCAAATTGAATCCAAAAATGTATATAAACAATTATACACCATGACCAAGTGAGATTTAGCCCAGGTATGCAAGGCTGCTTCAACATTTGGAAATCAATTAATGTAATCCATTACATCAACAGGCTAAAAAATAAATTAGAAAATCACATGATTATCTCAGTACATACAGAAAAAGTTTTGACAAAATCTAATATTTATGATAAAAACTCTCGGTAAACTAGGAACAGAAGGGGACTTCCTCAAGATAAAACATTTACAAAAAGCCTACATCTAACATCATACTTAATAGTGAGAGACTCAAAGCTTTTCCTGTAAGATCAGGTACAAGGCAAGGATGTCCCATCTCACGACTTCATTTCAACATCATAATGGAATTTCTACCTAATGCAGTAAGACAAGAGAAGGGAATAAAAGTTATACAGATTAAAAAGGAAGAAATAATCTGTCTTTGTACTTGGATGACATGATTGTCTATGAAGAAACTCTGAAAGATTTGACCAAAAAAAAAAACCCAAAAAACTCACAACACCTTCTGGAATTAGTAGGTGATTAAAGCAAGCAAGTTCATGGGTTACAAAGTCAATATAAAAAGTCAATCACCTTTGCTATATAGCAGCAATGAATAAGTGGAATTAGAAATTAAAAACACAATACCATTTGCATTAGCACCCCTAAAATGAAATACTTAAGTATGTATCTAACAAAACATATACAAGTTTTATATGAGATAAGCCACAAAATCCAATACTGAAATTAAAGAAGACCTAAATATTGCCATTCTAGAAAATGTCCCTACTACTTGAGAAGTACTCCAGCAATTTGTTGATAAAAATGGACACATTGTAAACTCGTGTACAATATAATATCAAGTGCTATCATTCAACAACCAGATTCAACTAATATTAATTTACTATCTGCTATCTGCCAGGAATTGTGCTAGGTAATGGGAATAGAGCAGCAAAGCAAATACAACATTCCTGCTCTCCTCCAATAAATATTCCAGTGTTCATGGGAAAGACCAACTTGAAACAAATGATTGTATAAAGTCAAAATGTCTGCTAGTGTAAAGTTTTACAAAGAACAATACAAATGATCAATTATAAAAAATGTGAAAAGGGCAGCGCTATTTTATATGGGGTGGTGAAGCACCAGAGACACTGGAAACTTTGGATAGAGATCCATCCAAGAAGAGTGAGGAGAGTGCCTTGCGAATATCTGGAGAAAAGGGTATTGGAGAGGGAGTGAATAGTCCCTGAGGTAGGCGTGCGCTAGGCTCGTCTAATAATGGTGAGGCCAGTAAAATTGAACAGAATAAAGAAGGTGGAGAGTGAGAAATGATGTAAAGATAGCCAGGGACTATATCATAAGTGACAGTATACACCATAGTAATTTCTTCGGGTTCTACTGCATGAATGAGGAGTAAAGTCAAAGTCTCCCTGCTGGGACTTGCAGTTTTAAAAAGATGTCTCTATTTGTTGTATGAAGAAAGGACTATAAGGAAACAAGTATAAATACAGAGAGACCACTTATGAGATAATTTGAATTTTCTGTGGAAGAGCTTATGGGGTCAGAATATAGGTGCAGAAAGTGAAAAGAATTTGCTTTCATCATATATTCAAAAGAGTTGATGGATTTGTTAGTGGATTGGAATTGGTGTCTGACAGAGAGGAGTCAGAATGTAACTACCAAAGTCTTTGACCTGAGTAACTGAAAGAATGATTGTTTTGTAATTAGATGGGGGTATAGGGGAACAAGCAAAATCTGTGAAAGTGGTGGGCAAGAAACAAGAATTAGTACTTGGAAATATTAATTTTGTGATGCTTATTAGATATCCTGGTGGAAATGTTGAGTCGGCAATGTAAATATTCATGTTTTTAATTTATGGATTTTTTAATATATATTATTACTGCTGCTTTGGAGATAATTAATTTTTTCACTTAATGTAAAATAAGAATATCTTATTTAAACATGATCTTGATCATCCAGAATGCATATTTTCTTATCTTGAACATAAATTGCAGTGTATTTTATGGCTATTTTCCAGGTTGCCAGGATAATGCTTATGTACTACTTGAGATTCACCATGAGAAATACACTGAAGAAATGGACAATGTGATGCTTTTATCTAACCAAGGTAAAAAAAAAAAAAAAAATAGACTATTGCTGTTTCAGACACTCTGTGGTCAATATTAGCTGAAAAATATATTTTATCTCAAAAACTAAATAATATATATGTGTGTGGGATGTTTGTGTGTGTGTGTGTGTATGTGTGTGAATTTATTCTAAATAGAAAAACTTGAAAATAAATGTTTTTCAGGAATATATCAATGAATGGAATTGAGTTGGTTTTAGGAGTAGAAGGATGATTCCAATGTTCACCTTTTCATATATTACCTTTTCTACTTGACTAGGAATTAGAGTGAATCATATTCTTACAGGGATTATAGAAATTCATCTACCAAGTTCTTGGTGGAAGTTTTTAGTAAGTTGTGGGCATACAAGGGAAATTCGTCATTTCAGAAAAATAAGTGTGGCAGGAAAGAAGACATCGTAGTTGATTATTCATATAATATTACAGGTAGCATCTTAAGATTATGATAGTGACAATATCTGCTTTATAAATGAACCTAGTCCTGCTTTTATTACTTTTGGCCATAGCAACCTGAGATACAGACATTAGCACTGACTTGAATGATCTCTCTGAAAAAAAGGTACTAATCAGTATCCTCTTTTTAAGAGAATAAGGAAAAGGTCTTAGAATGCTTCCAAGTCAAATGTAATTCCTTTATTTGGCTCCAATGCATCTATAGGAACAGGGATATGGAGGAGTAGGGAGTGGCATAAACCCTAAATAACCTCTGTGAAAACTTATGTCTTGGGGTGGGTCCAGACAATTATCATAGGAGAGGTCTTATAATTAATGGCATGTGCTGCTTGGGAGTGCTTCCAAGTCCCTATCTGTAAACTTTGTGTTTGTGAGTTAAGGTTGGTTGATGAACCACAAAACAAGTTTTTAGAATGTTTCCGTGTTATTTTCTCGTATAATTATCAGTATCATCATGGCAGTATCTAATTTAATGTTTTACATTGCAAATGTTCAGTATTTCAGAAACTTGCATTAGTAGATTTTCTGTTCACTCAACGGGGAAAATAGCCAAAATTTATTATACCGTTTTCAATTCTAAATGATATATAGGCATACTTTTCTATATCTGTGTCTTCTTTGATTATTGGGGATGACATTCCTACCATTGCTTTTGGCATTCAATAAGATGTAGGGAAATAAACCCTCAAATAATAATAAGCCCTTAATTTTTTTTTGTTCAAATGATGAAATTTTATTTTTACAGTTCAAATTATAATTGTTTGAATAGACTGTATATTATACATAATAAGCACCTACAAATGCCTTCTAGATTACTAACATACTAATATGATTTGAAACCTTAAGTTATTATGAGGGCTGTGACTTGCATGTGATACTAAGAAAGACTCTAGAGCATATCTATGTTGAGCTTCAGTTAAAACTGCGCCCTTACCCAGAGAACGTTCCCACTACTAAGTGTCTTTTAGACCATTAGCATAGGCAGTGATTAATATGACACTGTAAATGATTAAGCAGGTGGCAAATATTAAGTAGCTTAGCAGGATTTAACTCAATTGTAGAAATACAAAACCCCAAATAGAGTTCCTTAATGACTTCTCAGTAATTGTGCTAAGTGACTAATACAGTATTAACTGTCTTTCAAATTAAATTCAGGTGTGAAAACATACGAACATTTACTAGCTTTAAATATCTCCTTCGGATTTAGTGTTTGTTCCATTTATTATTATTTTTTTTTCTGCAAAGGAAATAATCATTATACCTCCTCATAACATTTTCTTGCTTTCAAAATTATAGAAGCAAAATGTAATATATCAAACTACAATGCTTCCTTCCTTCTTTACTTCCTTCCTCTATTCATCCCTCTTTTCCTTCCTGCCTTCTTTCTATTTCTGCCTTGTTCTTCCTTTAGTAAATTACAGCATTCTGGTGAATATGAAAATGTATCCCATTGCAGTTTTAATTTTTACTCCTTAGCTTGTAGTGAGTTAAACTATCTTTTTAGCATTTTCTACCCATTTTCCTCCTCTGTAAATTATTTGTTCATATCTTTGCCTTTGGTCACAATGAGATTTTTGTTGATTTTGTATGGATTTGTAAAAGGTCTTTCTCTACTTTGTATATTATCTTTGTTCAGTTTATGTAGCAAATGTCTTTCCCTAAATGTTGACTTATTACATTATTTGTTTTATAATGTCTTTTTCATACAAAAGTTTTAATTTTAATACAGTAAGATTTATTTTTTCTTTGTGTATAATATCTGTGCCATCTTGTTTCAGAAGATTTGTCTATCCTTGAGGTCTATAGGAAGGCCCTACATTAAAAATATGGGTTTATTGCATTTTATAGTTCTAGGGTTTTTCAGTAGAAGATTTCAGGGCTTCTAAGTCCACAGTATTTTTGTAATAAAAAGTCTTGGAATCTAAAATTTAAAAATCTTCATTATAAATTACTCTTGACTGTAAAGGAAAGTGTTAAGGCTTTTATTTTAGGGAAAAGCCATAGAGGTTTATAATTTGACACTATTATATGATTTTTCCTTTACATGTATAATACTGTAGAAGAAATATATGCCAGCTAAGCTATTTTTCCCGGCAAAGCATATGAACTTTGCTGAAACATTGCATTTTATTAGCAAACTCTCATCTTTGAAACAGAGGTTTTACCTAACATTCTGATAAACTATTATAGAGTTTGAAGTCAGCATTAGTCTCAAGGCTTAAAACATTTGCCAATTAATTAAATCCTACTTTGAATATTTTTTTCTTTCTAGATTAAACTAAGAACACATTAAGACAATTTAAAAATTCTCACTATCCTTTTTATTTGGAAAATACTGAAATAAATTGAATATTCACTGAAAACAATTTAATCTATTTAAACAACAAAAATGCAGAAGTAATCATATGTGAAATATTAATCATATGTGAAATATAAAAACTACACTCTTTAATATATCACTCTTATTTGCAGATAATTTCTGAAATAATATGTATATTAGTTTCTATAAACTAGAGTTCTAAGACAGAAAATAAAATAGGAAATTAAAAAATTCTCAATAAAATGTTCAGGAAGTAAGCATAGAAATACATCTTCCCATAAAATCAATTCATATATTTTTTTAGGTATACACCTAATACACACTGACTCTCAAGCCTAATAATGATATATGTATGTGGATGTATGAATTTCCATTGAGTTACTTAGAATAAAAGTGTAAGAGCATTAGAAATGATTGCTAACTGAAAGGCTATTTTAACTTACAGAAAAGTAATCTGTTTTAATGGTTCAATAGTTTTTCCCCTGGTTAAAGATTTAGTCCTGAGAATAACCAATATACAAAGACTAGTGAAGGAAATGTCAATGTTTAAAACCTGAGTGAAATAATGTTTTACTACTTGATGTTGCACTACTAAATACATCAGTTTAAATAATTGTTTATTTTAAAGTAATCCACAGTAAATTTAATTGAAATTAAAGATATGAAACAAAAATATTGATTATCTTAATCTTTGTTATAGTAGTACTTACATGTGATACATAAGAGCTTTTCATTAGTTTATAATTTATAATTTATTTGAATGTTCATACACTTCAAAATAATGAACATCTGTTAATTTACTATTCAGTACAGGCATACCTCGTTTTATTGTGCTCTGCTTTATTGAGCTTCACAGATATTGTGCTTTTTATAAACTGAAGGTTTGTAACAACTCTGAGTTTAGTAATTCAATGAATGTAATTTTTCCAACAGCATTTGCTCAGTTTGTAACTCTATGTCACATTTTAGTAATTTTGCCAAAATTTCAAACTTTTTCATTATGATTATATTTGTTATGGTGATGTGTCATCAGTGATCTTTGATGTTACTATTGTAATTGTTTGCAGGGGAGGTGCCACGAACCTCGCCCGTATAAAATGATGACCTTAATTGATAAATGTATGTGTTTTGACTGCTCCACCAAGTGGCCATTCCCCACCTTTCTCCCTCTCCTTAGCCTCCCTATTATCTGAGACACAGCAGTATTGAAATTAGGCCAGTTAATACTCCTAAGATGACCTCTAAGTGTTCAAGTAAAAGGAAAAGTTGCAGGTCTCTCTCTTTAAATCAAAAGCTACAAATGATTAAGCTTAGTGAGGAAGGTACGTCAAAAGCTGAGATAAGCTGAAAGCTAGAAATCTTGTACTAAATAGTTAGTCAAGTTGGGAATGCAAAGGAGAAGTTCTTGAAGGAAATTAAAAGTGCTAACCCAGCGAACCCACAAATGATAAGAAAGCAAAACAGCATTATTGCTGATATGGGGAAAGCTTTAGTGGTCTGGATAGAAGATCAAACCAGCCATAACACTCCCTTAAGTCAAAGCCTAACCCAAAGCAAGGAACTAACTCTTCAATTTCATGAAGGCTGAGAGAGATAAGGAAGCTGCGGAAGAAAAGTGTGACACTAGCAGAGTTTGGTTCATGAGGTTTAAGGAAAGAAGCTGTCTCCATAACATAAAAGTTCGAAGTGAAGCAGCAAGTGCTGATGTAGAAGCTGCAGCAAGTTATCCAAAAGATCTAGCTAAGATAATTAATGAAGGTGGCTACACTAAACAACAACAGACTTTCAACATAGATGAAACAGCTTTATATTGGAAGAAGATGCCATCTGGGACCTTAATAGCTAGAGAGAAGAAGTCAATGCCTGGCTTCAAAGCTTCAAAGCACAGGCTGACTCTGCTGTTAGGAGCTAAGGCAGCTGATGACTGTAAGTTGAAGACAATGCTCATTTACTGTTCTGAAAGTTCTAGGGCCCTTAAGAATTATGCTGTATCTCCTCTGCCTATGCTCTATAAATCGAATAATAAAGCCTGGATGACAGCACATCTGTTTACAACATGGTTAACTGAATATTTTAAGCCCACCGTTGAGACCTATGGCTCAGAAAAAAAAGATGACTTTCAAATTATTACTGCTCATTGACAATGCATCTCATCACCCAAGAGCTCTGATAGAGATGTTGAAGGAGATTAATGTTGTTTTCATGCCTGCTAACACACATCCATTCTGTAGCCCATGGATCAAGGAGTAATTTCAAGTCTTATTATTTAAGCCAATCTCATAAGGCTATAGCTGCCACAGAAAGTGATTCCTCTGATGAATCTGGGCACAGTAAACTGAAAACCTTCTGAAAAGGATTCACCATTCTAGATGCCATTAAGAACATTCATGATTCATAAAGAAGAGGTCAAAATATCAACATTAACAGGGGTTTTGTAAGAGGTTGATTCAACCCTCATGGATGACATTGAGGAGTTCAAGACTTCAGTGGAGGAGTAACTGTGGATGTGGTGGAAATATCAAGAGACCTAGAATTAGAAGTGGACCCTGAAGATGTG
The DNA here is from genome assembly GCF_009873245.2 of Balaenoptera musculus. Lineage (NCBI taxonomy): Eukaryota > Metazoa > Chordata > Mammalia > Artiodactyla > Balaenopteridae > Balaenoptera > Balaenoptera musculus. The sequence goes on from NC_045802.1 coordinate 54,927,813, forward strand.
ACTGAATTGCTTGCCATCTCATGGTAAAATTTTAATGGATGAGGAGTTGCTTCTTATGAATGAGCAAATAAAGTAGTTTTTCCTGAGATGGAATCTACTCCTGGTGAGATGCTGAGAAGATTGTAGAAATGACAACAAAGGATTGAGAATTTTACCTAAACTTAGTTGATAAAACAGCAGCAGGGCTTGAGAAGGTTGACTCCAATTTTGAAAGAAGCTCTATTGTGGGTAAAATGCTATCAGACAACATTGCATGCTGCAGAGAAATGGTTTGTGAGTGAATGGATGGAGTGATTCTTTATCGCTGTCCTTATTTAATAAGTTGCCTCAGCCACCCCGACCTTCAGCCACCATCCCCCCTATATCAATTAAGTATAGGCTCAGATGATGCCTAACATTTTTTAGCAATAAAGCATTTTTTAAATTGAGGTATGTACATTGTTACTTTAGACATAATGCTATTGCACATTTAATAGACTACAGTATAGTATAAACATAACTTTAATATGCACTGAGAAACCAAAAAAATTTGCGTGGCTTGCTTTATTTCAATATTTGCTTTGTTGTGGTGGTCTTGACTGAATTTGCAATATTGCTGAGGTATGCCTTAAAATAATCAGAATATTGCCGGTAACTTGTGGGTACCTATATAATCCTCCTCTAAGCTGCCAAGTGCATCTTCCCACCATGGTAAGCATTATCTCATTTTTGATGTTTATCATTCACCTTTTTGTTCTCAACTGTCTTATCACATACCTATGCACGCTTATACAATATATTGGTATATATTTTTGAATTAGAGATATGGAATATGAAAAAAATATATAATCTCAGAGTTGCTTTTACTTACCCAATATTTTTTCTTAAAGTCTAACCATGCTGTTGCATATTACAACAGACTTTTCTTTTACTACTGTATACAATTCAATTCTTTGAATATACTATAGTTCATTTATCCATATTCTGGAATGGATGTTGTATGGCTTTAAGGTTTTCTGTCAGAGAGTGATGTTATGAAATTTCTCTCAATATCTCTTTTTTTTGATGAAGTCTATTTGTCTATTTGTTTCATTATTTTAAATTGAACATTTATTTTAAGATAATTGTAGATTCACATACTATTATAAGAAATAAATGCAGAGAGATTCTGTGTACCCTTCACTTTGTTACTATTGTTTTATAGTCAGTATTTATTTAATTTTAGGTTTACATCAGTGTTAATAGTCAATCTGAATTAAGTGAACTTCACTAGAAGATAGTAAGGAGAAAATCTTGGGGTAGGCAAACATTTTTCAATTTAATACAAAAGCACTTTTCCAAAAATGGAAAGCTAATAAATTAGATTTCATGTAAAATTAAGATGTTCTATTTTAAAATGTATTTAACAAGTTAGAAAAGCTGAAATATTGAGAAAATATTTGTGATACATATATCCTATGTAGGACTTCTATATAGAACATATAGCTACCAATTAATTATATCAATTAAGTATAAAAAGACATGCATAAAATTTAAAAATGATAAAGTTACCTGGACATTTCAAAAGAAGTATCCAAACGGCAAAAAAAACATACAAAAACATGTCCAAATTACAAGTAATCAATTCAAATTTAAATGTAACCTGTAATGAGATACCACTAGTGCCCACTGGAAAGACTAAATTATTATTATTTTTAATTACCAGGTGCTTTCAAGGATGTAGAACAATTTTTAACTATATATTCTGTTAATTGAGTATAAAGGGAGATATCCACTTTGGAAGTTTCAACTATGGATCAACATACATGTGTCTTAGCAGAAATTCCTATTCTGGTTATATATGTAAGAGACGTGTAGAAATGTGCAAAATAAGACATGCACAAAAAGTACATAAGGGCATTATTTGTAATTACTACTACCATCTAAATGTATATCAAAAGAAAAATGTATAAAATAGCTATATTCATACAGTGATCTACTATATAGCAATAAAAACAAATTAGAGTTATGTCCAAAAATGGGGTGACTCTTAGAAACATAATATGGAATGAATATAGCAAACAGAAAAGTACTTGTGCTGTGATGCCATTCTTTTAATGATCAAAAAGAATCAAATGAAATGACTATTAGTTATCAGGATAAGGTTTGCCTTTGTGGAAGAGAGAAGGGATAGTGATTGGAGAGGGTAGGAAGGGTCTTCTGGGTTGCTATTAGTTTTCTATTTCTTGATAGCTGTAGTTACAAAGATGTGATCATGTTGTGGTAATCCACTGAACTGTACAATTCTGAACTGAGCACATTTCTCTTTGTATGCCGTACTTCAAAAGCGTAAGTATTGTTAGCAATATTTTAGAAATTTTCCTCATTCACATATGCAAGACTTTCACTGTAACTTATAATTTTCAACTTTAAAGGATATGACAATTTTCTTTTTTGAAGAAGCTGCAACAATTTATAATCACACTAACAATAAAAAAGTTATAATATCCATTACCATGATCTTTAACACTTGATATTGTCAGGACATCAATTTTTAAATATTGATTTTGTATCTTATTTTAATCCTGTTTGCATTTATCTGATTATTGATAAAGTTAAGAATGTCTTCATTCATTTACTTTACAATTTGCAACCCCTAATGCTCTAGATATTCAGAGCATTGTATTTATAAATACATTGTATTTATACTGTGCTATTTATAGCATGTACCTGGATATTTATGTATGTGTCTATCTATGTATTTATTTATATCTATAGTGTGAAGTGAAGTTTTTAAAGGGTACCTTATTTATTTTGTTATGGTATGGTATGGTATGGTATTGTATGTTATATTATGTTATGTCATGTTATGTTATGTTATTTTTTTTTTTTTTTTGGCTGCAGCATGCAGAATCCTAGTTCCCTGACCAGGGATCGAACCCAGGCCTTGGCAGTGAGAGCACAGAGTCCTAACCACTAGACTGCCAAGGAATTGCTTAGGATACCTCATTTTAAATTTTAATGTGTGAATATTGATATTTTTTCTATGCTTCAAACTAGCGTTACTACCAGAAAAGTTACATTACTGGTTTTTGCATAAAGTGGTCATCCTCTGAGTCGTGTACAAATTGCACTAAATATGTTTGGAAGGTACTAGGAGATTCTAATATGGAGTAATAAGAATCTTTATAACATAAACAAGTTTCATAAAACAAATTATACATCACTTATATAATAAATTATATAACATGGAGGAGAACCAATCAAAACACTGCTAATGCAACTGCAGACTAATAAAATGTAAGGTTTACACAAGCTCCAGGACTATTTTATTTAGCATATAAGCCAAGTCAACCAAAATTGATAAGGAGCCTCACTTCCCTTTGTCTCTCTGGAGTGTTGAGCTGAGCTGGCTCTGGACCAAAACAAGCTGATAATAAGGTGATTCCAAGAAAATTACAGGTCAGTATCACTGATGAACATAGATGCAAAAATCCTCAACAACAATATCCAACAATACAGTAAAAGGATCATCCACCATGATCAAGTGGGATTTATCCCAGGGATGCAAGGATTTTTCAATATCCGCAAATCAATCAGTGTGATACACCACATCAACAAATTGAAAAATAAAAACCATATGATCATCTCAATAGATGCAGAAAAATCTTTTGACAAAATTTAACACATATTTATGATAAAAATCTCTCCAGAAAGTAGGCACAGAGGGAATATACCTCAACATAATAAAGGCCATATACAAAAAACCTATAGCTAACATCATACTCAACAGTGAAAAGCTGAAACCAGTTCCTCTAAGATCGGGAACAAGACAAGGATGTCCACTGTCGAAACTTTTATTCAACATAGTTTTGGAAGTCCTAGCTACGGCAATCAGAGAAGAAAAAGAAATAAAAGGAATCCAAATTGGAAAAGAAGAAGTTAAACTGTCACTGTGGATGACATGATACTATATGTAGAAAATCCTGAAGATCCTACCAGAAAACTACTAGAGATCATCAGTGAATTTGGTAAAGTTACAGGTTACAAAATTAATGCACAGAAATCTCTTGCATTTCTATACACTAACAATGACAGATCAGAAAGAGAAATTCAAGAAACAATCCCATTTACCATCGCATCAAAAAGAATAAAATACCTAGGAATAAACCTACCTAAGGAGACCTGCACTCTGAAAACAATAAGACGCTGATGAAAAATCAAAGACGACACAAACAGATGAAAAGATATACCATGTTCTTGGATTGGAAGAATCAATATTTTCAAAATGAGTATACTACCCAAAACACTCTACAGATTCAGTGCAATCCCTATCAAATTACTAATGGCATTTTTCACAGAACTAGAACAAAAAAATCGTAAAATTAATATGGAGACACAAAGACCCCTGATAGCCAAAGCAATCTTGAGAAAGAAAATGGAGCTGGAGGAATCAACTCCCTGACTTCCGACTATACTACAAAGCTATAGTCATCAAAACAGTATGATACTGGCACAAAAATAGAAATATAGGCCAATGGAACAGGATAAAAAGCCCAGAAATAAACCCATACACCTATGGTCAATTAATCTATGACAAAAGAGTCATGATTATACAATGGAAGGAGGACTGTCTCTTCAATAAATGGTGCTGGGAAAAATGGACAGCTACAGGTTTAAAAAAAATGGAACTAGAGAATACTTTAACACCATACACAAAAGTAAACTCAAAATGGATTAAAGACCTAAATGTGAGACCAGACACTATAAAACTCTTAGAGGAAAACATAGGCAGAAACACTCTCTGACTTAAATCGCAGCAGTATTTTTTCAATCCATCTCCCAGAGTAATGGAAATAAAAACAAAAATAAACAAATGGGACCATATTAAACTCAAAAGCTTTTGCATAGCAAAGGAAACCATAACAAAATGAAAAGAGAACCCACAGAATGGGAGAAAATATTTGCAAATGATGTGACCGAAAGGGATTAGTCTCTAAAATTTAGAAACAGTTCATGTGGCTTAATATCATCAAAACAAACAACCCAATCCAAAAATGGGCAGAAGACCTAATAGACATTTCCTCCAAAGAAGACAGACAGATGGCCAAGAGGCACATGGAAAGATGTTCAACATTGCTAATTATTAGAGAAATGGAAATCAAAACTACAATGAGATGTCACCTCACACTAGTCAGAATGGCTATCATCAGAAAGTCCACAAACAATAAATGCTGGAGAGAGTGTGGAGAGAAGGGACCCTCCTACACTGTTTGTGGGAATGTAAATTGGTAAGCCACTATGGAGAACAGTATGGAGGTTCCTTAAAAAACTAAAAATAAAGCTACCATACGACCCTGCAATCCCACTCCTAGGCATATATCGATAGAAAACCATGTCCGAAAGGATACATGCGCCCCAGTGTTCATTGCATCACTGTTTACAATAGCCAAGTCACGGAAGCAACCTAAATGTACATCAACCGAGGAATGGATAAAGAAGTTGTGGTACATATATACAATTGAATATTGCTCAGCCATTAAAAAGAATGAAATAACGCCACTTGCAGCAACATGGATGGACCTAAAGATTGTCATACTGAGTGAAGTAAGTCAGACAAAGAGAAATATCGTATGATATCACTTATATGTGGAATCTAAAAAAAAAAAAAAAAAAACTGATACAAGTGGAACTTATTTACAAAACAGAAACAGACTCACAGACTTAGAGAACAAACTTACGGTCACCAGGGCAAAAGGTGGACGGGGAGAGATATTTAGGAAGTTTGGCATTGACATGTACACACTGCCATATTTAAAATGGATAACCAACAAGGACCTACTGTATAACACAGGGAACTCTGCTCAAGATTATGTAACAAGCTAAACGGGAAAAGAATTTGAAAAAGAATAAATACATGTATATGTGTTGATATAACTGAATAACTTTGCTGTACACCTGAAACTAACACAACATTGTTAATCAACTATACTCCAATATAAAATAAAAAAGTTTAAAAAAATAAAAATTAAAAAAAAATAAAGTGATTCCAATCCTTTGGAAAGATATCCACAAACAAATATTACTAGACATCCCAGCAGGAAGTGAGCAGAAGGCAAAGCAGAGAAACCGATGAATCCCTTGTTGAAAAAAGTAAAGTATTAAGTCATGTCACCTAAGTCCTGTTTGTTTCCTACTTGCAGATACCTCAAACTCAGGCTTTTGGTGATCTTGATTTTCTGTTTCTCAGACTCATTCAATTGGCAACGAGATGTACTTAAGAGAGGATCGTGAGAAACTGATCCCTATCTCGATAAAAAGATGGCTTTGTATATTATTTCTGCTGCTGGATGTGCTAGAAATACTTAAGAATAAATTTACAAATGTAAACTCTGAAAGGTAGCTATTTTAATAAAGAAAGAGATGGAAAATGTTTCTTAGAAATCAACCCTTGGTACCCCATAAAAAAACTTTTTAAAATATTAGATAAAAAGCCAAATGTTTTGAGAAGAAATGTCATAAAATCAGGAAAAGTTTTGAAAAAAAAAAAAAGAATCAGAAAAAAAGGGACCAAAGAAAACAGTATGAACACTACAAGTACTATAAATAATTACAAGGGGATATTAATTATGGCATTAAAAATTAAGCAGCATTGGTCCAGTCCATATCTATCTAATGCAGCATATAATGATTGGTCTCTAGCAGCTTTGCTTCTTTATGTTTTTAGAGAAACAACATAAGTAGAAGAAAATTGAGAAAAAGAAGATGTAAGTCCACGGCACATATTGGGCAGATTTACAAAATCTGAGAACTTTGTGCCGAGACCCAGGACAGACTCTCAGTGACTTTTCAGTTTATATATTTTTTAAAAAGTTGATAAGGCTATTTTTATCAGTACCAGCAGTGAAATATAAGAAATATAACCAGAAATAAAGGATTTATTCATATCCTTAAAGCAATAGCTGCCCATGAGAAATACACAAAATACCTTTCAATTCAGGTATTTGAAGCATGGAAGCATTAATTCTCAGTACATAATATGAATTGCATGGCAACTAGGTCTTGGGAAAAAATATAAGAGTGTATCAAATTAGGTAATTAGATAATTAGATAATTTAGTACCAATATTAGATATGACGGAATGGAAATATAAACCTTAACCTTAGCTAGTATTCCAAATATCACAAGCAATACAAAATTTTCTAGTAGATTATTACCAGATTGGATCTGCAACACACAAAAGAAAAATTATGACTAAGCAGGAATGTAACATTGGTTTAATATTCAAAAATTAAAAAATTTGAGCTAGATAGCCTTTTGACCTAGATAATGAGGCTATTCATACAATAGACAAACATCAAGATAAACAGAGAAATGGCCATGGGTGCAAATGAATTTGATTTATAAGCCATATAAAATTCACTTATGATTAATAATATTTGACAAATATATTGTAATGATTATGTAGACTGATGGAGATGCTACCTGGACCTGGTCTTAAGTTTACCTCTGAAAGTTAATAACTCAGTAACTTGTACCACATCAAGTTAAAAACCACACTGTGAAAAAAAGAGATTAATCATTCTTGATGGTGTGGTGATGGTGGTAAAATAACCTTACCACCTGATATACACATATTCATTAACTGTATGATGTCATAATTGTTAGTTTGTTTTAGTATTATTGGTAGAAATATTACAAACATTTGTTCAGATATCCATATTGATACCAACCCTCAATTATTTGATTTACAGTATATTCTGTTACATTTATTGTTAGAAATAGGCATGGATATGACAAAATTTAGACCTTCCAACTTTCAGGAACTTTATTTTGCAACTATATAATGAAGTATAGAAATAACTTAGCAATAATGCAGATCAGATCCCCAAAGTAAATTCTTTCCATTTTCTCTACTAGTTACAGACCATAAAGTACTGTCATGTAAATATGAGATAAACAAATTACTATTCACTTATCTTATCATATTCTTCTTCTTTATAGTAGCAGATCCTGCTGCCCACACAGCATTCTCAAACACTAATGAAGAGCTTTCATGGCATTCCTATTTAAGTGTGTGGGAGTGGGGCTGTGCATGGAAGTCAAGCCAATAATTAAAAAAAAAAAAAAAAAGAATTCTAGGAATTTGAAAGATAAGTCAAAAAGAATAAGGATAAACTTTTTAAAATGACACTAAGACTACTTAGTGTTTTAGCTTCACTTCAGTGTTTCCCAAAGTTGATCAGTAGGATCAAGTTAGAAATTCATATTCTAGACACCTTCCTAATCCAAATATATTTTCAAACCATGAGGTCCTTTAGGAATAATAATCTCTGCATCCTTAATAAGTTTCCAAGTGACAATTTTGCATAACATAGTTTGAGAACTACTCTTCTTTCTTGACAATAGAAAGCTTCTATTTCTGTTTCTGAGAGGAATTTTTTAATGGTCAACAGCTGAAAGCAAATTATAAAATGGGTGTCAAAGCCTTTATCCCATTAGCAAGAGTCATTTTCAGCTCAACATTACTAAAGTTTGAATAAACATCACTATATGTTATGACTTGATTGCAAATAAATTTCTCATGATTGAGGGAAGAAGGAGGACTCTCACTGACATTTGAATTTTGTGAAAAACAAAATCTAAATGTGGAGTGCATAGGTTTCTATATAATGCTGCTGTTTTACTTGTGTTAGCAGTGAACCAGAAAATTAAGATATAGTGGTTGATATAGAATAAAAATATTTCCATTACAATCAACTTGTCCAGGGTATGGTTTCAGATGGAGTTATCAAAATCCAGATGCAGATAGGAAAACTGAAAATGTAAAAAAAAAAAGAAAGAAAGACAGTATATAGCAGGGTTATTCCAATTAATATCACTACATAATAAAGCACACAAAAATTAGTGACATAATCACAAGAAGAATATGATAAGATAAATGAATAGTAGTTTATGTTTATGTTATATTTACATGAAGGTACACAAAGCACACAAAAATTAATGACATAATCACAACTTATAGTCACAAATTAGTGACTTATAATCATTTTATTATCTGTCATAGTTTTGTATGTCAGGATTTCAGCAAGGATTCATCTTGATTTCGGGCTCAGAAACTCTCTTGTTATTCAGATGGTGGCAGGGGCTGAAATGGGAGGGGTTGGGTGGAATAGATGGGTACAGGCTGGGCATTTCACTCTCTTCTGTTATCTTAGTTGTTTTCCATAGATTCTCTCCTTTTTGCTGTTTTGGACTTCCTCAGAGCATAACCACTTTTTGTGAGTGAGATGACTTAACATCAAAGGTCAGCAAACTACAGCACAAATAGAATTGCCAGATAAAATAGGAGAGTCAGTTAAATTTGAATTTCATATATACATGAATAACTTTTTGTGTATACATATGTTCTGGACAATATTTGGGACAAAATTACACTTTAAAGAAAAAGTTATTTGTTGTTTAACTGAAATTCAAATTTAACTGGGTGTCCTGTACTATTAGTTATGAAATCTGACAACCATGGGTCAAATCTGGATGGCCTTCTGTTTATGTAAACAAAGTTTAAGGGGAACACAGCCAAGCTGAAATATTTAGGTATTGTCTATGGACACTTTGGCGCTGCAACAACAGAACTGGGTAGTTACAGCAGAGAACACATCTGGCAAAAACTGAAATATTTACTATCTGACCCTTTATGGAGCAAGTCTGCCAGCCCCTGCCTGGTAAGGCAGCTTTGCAGTAAGAAAGGTCAAAGCTACATCCACTTTCATAAGCAAACCTTGGAAGTCTCATAGCTCACTTCTGGCATAGTCATAGGTTTCAAGATTCAAGGTGAGAAGAATTAAACTCCTTTTTCAAAAATGAAGGGAAAGTTTTCAGAAAAACATGTGAGACAGTACATAAACTTTTACAGCCATCTCGGAAAATACAAAACTGTCAATGAGATTGTGACTTGTTTTCTAAAGATAGCACTCTGAAAACAAATGAGGCAATTCACAAACAAGAAAAGTGATTTTTATTTTAAAGTTTTCCACTATATAAAATTAAGATGTATGGATTAGAGGTGTTTTCCCCTAACAGTAAACTTCATTGAAAAGAAAAGCATATACAGTATTGCTTTTTTGTTTTGTTTTGTTTGTTTTGAATTTTATTTATTTTTTTATACAGCAGGTTCTTATCAGTTATGTATTTATACATATTAGTGTATACACATCAATCCCAATCTCCCAGTTTATCTCAACACCACTCCCCACCCAGCTTTCCCGCCTTTGTGTCCATACATTTGTTCTCTATATCTGTGTCTGTATTTCTGCCTTGCAAACCAGTTCATCTGTACCATTTTTCTACATTCCACATATATGCATTAATATACGATATTTGTTTTTCTCTTTATGACTTACTTCACTCTGCATGACAGTCTCTAGATCCATCCACGTCTCTACAAATGACCCAATTTTTTTCCTTTTTATGGCTGAGTAATATTCCATTGTATATATGTACCACCACTTCTTTATCCATTTGTCTGTCGATGGGCATATAGGTTGCTTCCATGACCTGCCTATTGTAAATAGTGCTGCAATGAACATTGGGGTGCATGTGTCTTTTTGAATTATGGTTTTCTCTGGGTATATGCCCAGTAGTGGGATTGCTGAGTCATATGGTAATTCTATTTTTAGTTTTTTAAGGAACCTCCATACTGTACTCCATAGTGGCTGTATCAATTTACATTCCCACCAACAGTGCAAGAGGGTTCCCTTTTCTCCACACCCTCTCCAGCATTTGCTGTTTGTAGATTTTCTGATGATGCCCATTCTAACTGGTGTGAGGTGATACCTCCCTGTAGTTTTGATTTGCATTTCTCTAATAATTAGTGATGTTGAGCAGCTTTTCAGGTGCCTCTTGGCCATTTGTATATCTTCTTTGGAGAAATATCAGTTTACATCTTCTGCCCATTTTTTGATTGGGTTGTTTGTTTTTTTATTATTGAGCTGCATGAGCTGTTTATATATATTGGAGACTAAACCTTTGTCTGTTGATTCATTTGCAAATATTTTTTCCCATTCTGAGGGTTGTCTTTTTGTCTTGTTTATAGTTTCCTTTACTGTGCAAAAGTTTCATTAGGTCCCATTTGTTTATTTTTGTTTTTATTTCCACTACTCTAGGAGGTGGGTCAAAAAAGTTCTTGCTGTGATTTATATCAAACAGTGTTCTTCCTATGTTTTCCTCTAAGAGTTTTACAGTGTCTGGCCTTACATTTAGGTCTTTAATCCATTTTGAGTTTATTTTTGTGTATGTTGTTAGGGAGTTTTCTAATTTTATTCTTTTACATTTAGCTGTCCAGTTTTCCCAGTACCACTTATTGAAGAGGCTGTCTTTTCTACATTGTATATTCTTGCCTCCTGTATCAAAGATAAGCTGACCATATGTGTGTGGGTTTATCTCTGGGTTTTCTATCCTGTTCCATTGATCTATATTTCTGTTTTTGTGCCAGTACCATATTGTCTTGAGTATGGTAGCTTTGTAGTATAGTCTGAAGTCAGGGAGTCTGATTCCTCCAGCTCCATTTTTCTCCCTGAAGATTGCTTAGGCTATTCAGGGTCTTTTGTGTATCCATACAAATTTTAAGATTTTTTGTTCTAGTTCTGTAAAAAATGTCATTGGTAATTTGATAGGGATTGCATTGAATCTGTAGATTGCTTTGGGTAGTATACTCATTTTCACAATATTCATTCTTCCAATCCAAGAACATGGTATATCTCTCCATCTGGTTGTGTCATCTTTGATTTCTTTCATCAGTGTCTTATAGTTTTCTAAGTACAGGTCTTTTGTCTCCTTAGGTAGGTTTATTCCTAGGTATTTTATTCTTTTTCTTGCAATGGTGAATGAGATTGTTTCCTTAATTTCTCTTTCTGATCTTTCATTGTTAGTGTATGGGAATGCAAGAGATTTCTGTGCATTAATTTTGTATCCTGCAACTTTACCAAATTCATTAATTAGCTCTAGTAGTTTTCTGGTGGCATCTTTAGGATTTTTTATGTATTGTATCATGTCATCTGCAAACAGTGACTGTTTTACTTCTTCTTTTCCAATCTGCATTCCCTTTATTTCTTTTTCTTCTCTGATTGCTGTAACTAGGACTTCCAAAACTATGTTGAATAGTGGTGGTGAGAGTGTACATGCTTGTCTTGTTCCTGATCTTAGAGGAAATGCTTTCAGTTTTTCACCATTGCGAATGATGTTTGCTGTGGGTTTGTCATATATGGCCTTTATTTTGTTGAGGTAGTTTCCCTCTATGCCCACTTTCTGGAGAGTTTTTATCATAAATGTGTGTTAAATTTTGTCAAAAGCTTTTTCTGCATCTATTGAGATGATCCTATGGTATTTATTCCTTAATTTGTTAATATGGTGTATCACATTGATTGATTTGCATATATTGAAGAATCCTTACATCCCTGAGATAAATCCCACTTGATCATGGGGTATGATCCTTTTAATGTGTTGTTGGATTCTGTTTGCTAGTGTTTTGTTGAGGATTTTTGCATCTATATTCATCAGTGATATTGGTCTATAATTTTCTACTTTTGTAATATCTTTGTCTGGTTTTGGTATCAGCATGGTGGTGGCCTTGTAGAATGCATTTGGGAGTGGTCCTTCCTCTGCAATTTTTTGGAAGAGTTTGAGAAGCATGGGTGTTAGCTCTTCTCTAAATGTGTGATAGAATTCACCTGTGAAGCCATCTGGTCCTGGACTTTTGTTTGTTGGAAGATTTTTAATCACAGTTTCAATTTCATTACCTGTGATAGATCTGTTCGTATTTTCTGTTTCTTCCTGGTTCAGTCTTGGAAGGTTATACCTTTCTAAGAATTCGTCCATTTCTTCCAGGTTGTCCATTTATTGGCACAGAGTTGCTTGTAGTAGTTGCTTATGATGCTTTGCATTTCTGTTGTAATTTGCAGTGTCTGTTGTAATTTCTCCTTTTTCATTTCTAATTTTATTGACTTGAGTCCTCTCCCTCTTTTGCTTGATGAGTCTGGCTAATGGTTTGTCAATTTTGTTTATCTTCTCAAAGAAACAGCTTTTAGTTTTATTGATCTTTGCTTTTGTTTTCTTTGTTTCTATTTCATTTATTTCTGCTCTGATATTTATGATTTCTTTCCTTCTACTAATTTTGGGATTTGTTCTTCTTTCTCTAGTTCCTTTGGGTGTAAGTTTAGATTGTTTATTTGAGATTTTTATTGTTTCTTGAGGTAGGATTGTATTGCTATAAACTTCCCTCGTAGAACTGCTTTTGCTGCATCCCATAGGTTTTGGATCATCGTGTTTTCATTGTCATTTGTCTCTAGGTACTTTTTGATTTCCTCTTTGATTTCTTCAATGATCTCTTGGTTATTTAGTAATGTATTTTTTAGCCCTCATGTGTTTATGTTTTTTATGCTTTTTTCCCTGTAATTTATTTCTAATCTCATAGCATTCTGGTCGGAAAAATTGCTTGATATGATTTCAGTTTTCTTAAATTTACCGAGGCTTGATATGTGACCCAAGATGTGATCTATCCTGGAGAATGTTCCGTGTGCACTTAAGAAGGAAGCGTAATCTGCTGTTTTCAGATGGAATGTCCTATAAATATCAATTAAATCTATCTGGCCTATTGTGTCATTTAAAGCTTCTGTTTCCTTATTAATTTTCTGTCTGGATGATCTGTCCATTGGTGTAAGTGAGGTGTTAAAGTCTCCCACTATTATTGTGTTACTGTTGATTTCCTCTTTTATAGCTGTTAGCATTTGCCTTATGTATTGAGGTGCTCCTATGTTGGGTGCATATATATTTATAATTGTTATATCTTGTTCTTGGGTTGATCCCTTGATCATTATGTAGTGTCCTTCCTTGTCTCTTGTAACATTCTTTAAAGTCTATTTTATGTGATGTGAATATTGCTACTCCAGCTTTCTTTTGATTTCCATTTGCATGGAATATGTTTTTCCATCCCCTCACTTTCAGTCTGTATGTGTCCCTAGGTCTGAAGTGGGTCTCTTGTAGACAGCATGTATATAGTTCTTGTTTATGTATCCATTCAGTGAGCCTGTGTCTTTTGATTGGAACATTTAATCCATTCACGTTTAAGGTAATAATTGATATGTATATTCCTATGACCATTTTCTTAATTGTTTTGGGTTAGTTTTTGTAGGTCCCTTTCTTCTCTTGTGTTTCCCACTTAGAGAAGTTCCTTTAGTGTTTGTTGTCAGGCTGGTTTGGTGGTGCTGAATTCTCTTAGCTTTTGCTTGTCTGTAAAGCTTTTGATTTCTCCACTGAATCTGAATGAGATCCTTGCTGGGTAGAGTAATCTTGGTTGTAGGTTCTTCCCTTTCATCACTTTAAATATATCATGCCACTCCCTTCTGGGCTTGTAGAGTTTCTGCTGAGAAATAAGCTGTTAACCTTTTGGGAGTTCCCTTGTATGTTATTTGTCGTTTTTCCCTTGTTGCTTATAATAATTTTTCTTTGGCTTTAATTTTTGTCAATTTGATTACTATGTGTCTTGGCGTGTTTCTCCTTGGGTTTATCCTGCCTGGGACTCTCTGCACCACCAGGACTTGGGTGGCTATTTCTTTTCCCATGTTAGGGAAATTTTCGACTATAATCTCTTCAAATATTTTCTCGGGTCCTTTCTCTTTCTCTTTTCCTTCTGGGACCCCTATAATGCGAATGTTGGTGTGTTTAATGTTGTCCCAGACGTCTCTTAGGCTGTCTTCATTCTTTTCATTGTTTTTACTTTTTTCTGTTCCGTGGCAGTGAATTCCCCCATTCTGTCTTCCAGGTCACTTATCCGTTCTTCTGCCTCAATTATTCTGCTATTGAATCCTTCTAGTGTATTTTTCAATTCAGTTATTGTATTGTTCATCTCTGTTTGTTTGTCCTTTAATTCTTCTCAGTCTTGTTAGACATTTCTTGCATCGTCTTGATCTTTACCTCCATTCTTTTTCCGAGGTCCTGGATCATTTTCACTGTCATTATTCTGAATTCTTTTTCTGGAAAGTTGCCTATCTCCACTTCATTTAGTTGTTTTTCTGGGGTTTTATCTTGTTCCTTCATCTGTTACATAGTCCTCTGCCTTTTCATTTTGTCTATCTTTCTGTGAATGTGGTTTTCGTTCCACAGGCTGCAGGATTGTAGTTCTTCTTGCTTCTGCTTTCTGCCCTCTGGTGGATGAGGCTATCTAAGAGGCTTGTGCAAGCTTCCTGATGGGAGGGACTGGTGGTGGGTAGAGCTGGGTGTTGCTCTGGTGGGCAGAGCTCAGTAAAACTTTAATCCACTTGTTTGCTGATAGGTGGGGCTGAGTTCCCTCCCTGTTGGTTGTTTGGCCTGAGGCAACCCAGCACTCGAGTTTACAGGCTTTCTGGTGGGGCTAATGGCAGACTCAGGAGGGCTCACGCCAAGGAGTACTTCCTAGAACTTCTGCTGCCAGTGTCCTTGTCACCACGGTGAGCCACAGCCATCCCCCACCTCTGCAGGAGACCCTCCAACACTAGCAGGTAGGACTGGTTCAGTCTCCTATGAGGTCACTGCTCCTTCCCCCTGGGTCCTGATGCACACACTACCTTGTGTGTGCCATCCAAGAGTGGAGTCTCTTTTTCCTCCAGTCCTGTCAAAGTCCTGCAATCAAATCCCAGTAGCCTTGAAAGTCTGATTCTCTGGGAATTCCTCCTCCTGTTGCTGGACGCCCAGGTTGGGAAGCCTAATGTGGGGCTCAGAACCTTCCCTCCAGTGTGTGGACTTCTGTGGTATAAGTTTTCTCCAGTTTGTGAGTCACCCACCCAGTGGTTATGGGATTTGATTTTATTGTGTTTGTGCCCCTCCTTTGTCTTTGGATGTGGGGTATCTTTTTTGGTGAGTCCCAGCGTCTTCCTGTTGATGATTGTTCAGCAGTTATTTGTGATTCTGGTGCTCTCGCCAGAGGGTGTGAGCACATGTGTTTCTACTCCACCATCTTGAACCAATCTCTCAGTATTGCTTTTTAAATAGAGCCTCAACTTAAATTC
The DNA here is from genome assembly GCF_009873245.2 of Balaenoptera musculus. NCBI lineage: Eukaryota > Metazoa > Chordata > Mammalia > Artiodactyla > Balaenopteridae > Balaenoptera > Balaenoptera musculus. Next base: position 54,943,811 of record NC_045802.1, read on the forward strand.
ACTTTTAATTTATGTTTCCAATGTATACCAAACAGGCTAAAATTCTTCTTAAAGTTAAATTTCTAATACAGAAAATGTCAAAATATATATAAGATCATACAAAAAGTAAAACTAGCCTAGTCAACTAATTAAATGGACAGCTGTCCTTTGAGTGTCAATTTTGCATTCCCAGGCAATGTTGCTTGAAGAGTAGAGATGGGAGAGACACATCACAATCTTAGTAAAATTGTCGACTTTTTGTTAATACATGTTTTCTGATACTTCTAATTTGCCCGATTAAGGATATTAATCATATTGTAATGTACCAAATAACTTAGTCTGGACTTAATTCAGAATGTGTAAAATAAACTTTAAAAGGTACTTTTTTTCTTCCTTATATATTTTTCTAAATATTATGTTTATAAATTGACCTTCCTTAAATCAGTTTTAGGTCTTAATAAACTAACAATACGGGATTTGCAGAAAGTACTAAAAGCAGATAAGAAAATTTAGTTGGTTTATAACATCAATGAAAATGATAACTCTAAACATTTTAAATCAGATAATTTTGTTTCCATATCAATATTTAATGCTTTGATTTAACCCACATGCTTCTTTACTGTTTGTAATTTTTATTTAACCTCTGAACACTGTGTATCTAAGATAAATATTCACATGAAGTATATAAAATAATCTCATTTTAGTATTGTTTACTAAATAAATGCACCAAAAACAAGTTAAGAACTATCATACCACTGAAATAATACAGAATTTGCTGCATGTATTTCTGGATCATGTGATTAATAGCAAAAATTCTAAATAATTCATGCTCAATTTTACATATGAAGCCTATCTGCAGAACACATAATGCAAATTATTTACCAAACCAAAAACACAAAATAAAAAGTGTTGTAAAAATTAGTAATGAATATAGTAAGGAAAACAATTTGGGTGATATAATTTGTAACTGGTAGTAATATTGATTAACAATAGAGAAAAAGAAAATGCTAAAATTCAGATATATGTAATTAACATTTTGATTCCTCAAAGTAACTAACCAAATAATATATGGAAAATGATTTATTATCTTCAAATAAAGCATATTCATCTGTATTGTGTGCTGTCATTATGATTCATGCATCACAATTGATTCACACATCCATATTTAGGATGGAATACTGCAAGACTGTAGTAAAGATTTTAGTGTCAATATCAATTACTCAACAAGTGCATATTAGTAACATATCTTTTAGTAATGTCATTGAACTTCCAACCCTGAGTTATTTTCTAAATATCTAAACTTTTAAGTTTATATATATTTATTTTTACTTAATTCTAGGAAATACAGAAGTTTATAATCACAATTTTCTTCTTTTTTTCTATTTTAGGCCATTTAGAAATAAGTGCCACACATATTCATAAGATAATCTTACTGGTCTTAGATTATGTGATAATAATAGCTAACTACCATTTATTCTGTACTGGTAACATGTTCATCAATTTATGTGTCCTTAGAATATCTGTACAATATGGATAATATTACAAAAGTCATTTCTATAGGAAGAGAAACTAAGTCTTTTCCAGTGTGACACAGTTAGCAAGTGATAAGTCTATTATTTGAATTCTTGCAATTTGGCTCCAAATCCTTGACTTCTCATTACCTCTTAGCATTTATCAAATATTGAGTTAGTATTAAGAACACAAACAATAAAAACTAAGTCCTTGACCTCACAAACTTTCTTCACAGTCTAGTGTTAGAAGTAACAGTAGTGTATAAATGATATGATAAATAGAATAATGAACAAAATTATATGAGATTGCAAAGAGGAAAAGCATCAGTATCACTCCAATAGGTAGTAAGAAATGTTACCATAGACAGAAGAAATGACATGTACAAAGTCATAGAAGTATTAATTCTGATTGACCTTACACCTTTCCCCATTTGCATCGTAATTAGTTGAGTATACCTTCTAGCAATCTGAGGTCATGTTTGTTGTAGCATGTGTAAAGCAATATTTTAATTATGCATTTCCCTGTCATTTTCAACCACTAAATTGTTAAATTCCAGAAACCAGGTTCTATATCTTAGTTTTCATTTAAATTCTAGCTTATAATTTAGTGCTTGGCTGTAGTAGAGGTGCTCAAGAAATGCTTGTGGAGTAAGTGGAAGAATTAACAATGGAGACTGACACATTTAAGATGCTTAATTGGTATAATTACTATATTAAAATTTAATACTTAATACTCAATTTTTTTTTTATAAATTTATTTATTTTTGGCTACATTGGGTCTTCATTGCTGTGCGAGGGCTTTCTCTAGTTGCGACGAGCGGAGGCTACTCTTCGTTGCGATGCATGGGCTTCTCATTGTGGTGGCTGCTCTTGTTGCGGAGCATGGGCTCTAGGCATGTGGGCTTCAGTAGTTGTGGCATGTGGGCTCAGTTGTAGTGGCTCATGGGCTCTATACATTTATTTATTTATTTTTATTTTTGGCTGCGTTGGGTCTTCGTTGCTGCATGTGGGCTTTCTCTAGTTGTGACGAGCAGGGGCTACTCTTCGTTGTGGTGCTTGGGCTTCTCATTTCAGTGGCTTCTCTTGTCACAGAGCATGGGCTCTAGGTGCGCAGGCTTAGGTAGTTGTGGCATGCGGGCTCAGCATTTGTGGCTCGCGGGCTCTATAGCGCAGCCTCAGTAGTTGTGATACATGGGCTTAGTTGCTCTGCAGTATGTGGGATCTTCCCAGACCAGGGATCGAACCCATGTCCCCTGCATTGGCAGGCGGATTCTTAACCACTGTGCCACCAGGGAAGTCCCAATACTCAATTATTAAGGTAAGAGATATGAGAAGGAGAGAGAAACATTTACATAATTAGGATTCAATTATATCAGTCAGATATAAAGTATCTTGATAGCACACAAAATTATAAAGTGCTTTTCTAAATTTGACAAGAAGGAAATGAAGGTAGAATCACCATTATATTGCATTCCAACTCTATACAGGGTAGAGTTTCTTAACTTTCCTTGGTCTATAAATCCACTTTTCAAACTGTTGATTCTCAGTAATATTTTAAAATATATAAAATGCATAAGATTACAAAGGAAACAAATTATGTTGCAATATAGTTATATTTGTCAAATAAACATGTTATATTTTATTATAAATTCATCCTTATTAACGTATTAAATAACAAGATCTTGTAGCTGGCCTAATAATTATTATAATTTTAAAATACTAATGAGTGTAAATGATATTTTGAGATATCTACAAATACTTTCCCCTTCATCATGGAAAGAAAAAAACACAAAACAAACAAAAGAAACAGTAAAAAGAAGAGAAAAACTCTTGCTTATATATCATCTAGGAAACTTGGTTTTACCAAAAATCCATGACCTTGTCAATACTGCTTATCAGCTAGCAGCAGTAATTAAGTTATGTGGGAAAAATGTGTTCCAGAAGATTGCAAAAGTGACCCCAATTCTTCATCAGTCCCCTTGCCATATGGCTTTGAAGTCCCCTCCCACTCTAATAATTGCTTTGAGCATGTGACTTGCTTTGCCAAGGGGTTTTTAGCAATGTGATACAAATAAAGGCTTATAAAACACATGTACAATTGAACTTGCTCTTGCAGCTCTGCCATTGTCATAAGAACATTCCCAGGTTAGCCTGCTAGCAGATGAGATATGTGGGCTAGCAATAACTTGCTTCAATAGTCCCAACTAAGGCCATCCTAAATCAGCAGACAGCTGGCCAAAATCCCTATGTGTAAACTTAACCAGCCAAGGTCAGCAAAGCTGTTTTGCTGACTTCTAGATGACCTCAGAAGTGTGAGTTATAAACACTATGGCCATATGCCAGCATCGTTTTGCACACTTTCATTTAAGGTTGTCTCTCAAATTGAGAGATAGAATAAAATAGTTGCTTTAAAAAATATATATGTATATATATACGTGTATTATATACACACACGAGAACTTTCACATCTGTTTTTCATGAAATCTTATTTTGCATATAGTGATTAACAATTAGTGAAGTCAATTCTGCACAATGTAGGAATTTAAAAATGCACATTTCCTAATAAATTATAAAATCACTTTCACAATGAAATGTATTTTAGGATTCATATGAGATTATGATGAACAAGGACAATTTGTTTGAACATCTGCCATGAACTTGATTAATCCCTATGTTGACTAAAAAAAAAAAAAATTCACAACATGAAAGCTGTGAGTAAAGTTTTATTTGGGGCAAAATGAGGACTATAGCCTGGGAGACAGCATCTCTGATAGCACTGAGGTACTGGCTCCACAGAGCAGGGAAGAGATCAGTAAAAAATATGATTTTAGTGAAGGGGGGTATGTACAGTCAAGACTAGCAGAGGCTTTCTGCTTGTCATGAGGAGCAGATGTCACCATTAATGATTTAGTGCTTTTCTAGATATAAAAGATGCAAGAATTTGGCTCATAAAATCTTCTCCTGAAAATATCTAACTACCTGAAGTCGTGTTCTGCCAGTTTTTCCCAGAGCACAGAGTGCCTCATTCCTGTTCTCCACCCTGAACTCCTTTCAGGGTGTGTTTGAAGGTTAGCAGTTACAGTGGCTAGAGACTTAATCCCTTATAGAGGCAGTGGCAATTGCTAATTTTTTAGTGGCACCTACTTGAGGAAAGTATTGGTATAAGACCGTACATTGAAAAATAGTGTATAGCAAAAAAAAAAGTGAGTAGTAAAAAGCCACTCATTTTCAAGAAGTTAAATATTTACAAAAGTTACAAATAACATGTAAAACCATGTGAGTCTAACTTACATTTACTCACCTATTACACTACTCACTAAGAAATAATTTCCCTTTATGTCCACAATTTACAATTATGCCTAACTAATAAATTACTTAAATGCACTGCAAATGTCTTACTTGATATTTAATTAACAACATCAAAAGCAGATTTCTACATATTTTAATTTAGTCCAACATTTTAATTTCATTTTAGAAAGAAAGCCATTTAGCTATAGCAAATAAAATACAGTGCATGCTAAGTCAAGTGTGTTTGTTCTACATTTCTAACAAGTTTGTTTTCCATCACCACACCTGGGCACTCTGCAAAAAGGAAACATGATTAAAATAGAATTGTACCCAGTGGCCCAAAGAGAAGAAGCCAATCTGTCAAAAATGGAATAAAATTCAAAAGAATAAATTGAAGTTAAGAAAGGATAAAAAATAAAAAAGTTGGTATTTTGTAAAACAAACCCATGAGAATAACAAATAGTTGGAATGCTAAGCTATTTCATCTACGAAAGAACTCTGGAGAAAAACAATGGCTAAACTTTTCTTCTAGTCAGAGAGAACAACTAAAATAGTTTTAATATTAACATAGCTAAATTACTAAAACAGTATTTTTTTTCATTCTTTTAAGCAAGTATTGCTCATCAAAGTCTAGATTCATTTAGCTTTATTATGAAGATAAAATTGAAACTACAATGAGGCATTTTGAATAAATCAGCAACCAAGTTCCTCTTAATCTGGTTTCATTCATTCCATAATTCCATAAATATTTATTGAGCACCTACTGTTTTCCAGGCACTGCTCTGGTTGCTGCGGACAGGACAGTCAATAAAAGTGACAACATGTTTACCACATGAGACTCATTATTTAGTGAGAAGATTTAGAAAATAGTATAATAAGCAGAATAAGAAACAAATATTTGTAGTTAAGAATAAATACCCTAGAAAAGTAAACAAGACTGAAGGCATAGAATGTAGAGGATTATAATTTTATTAGAGATCATTAGGAATGACCAGTGTGATGACGTAAAATTTGAGTTGAGACTAAGGGATATAAAAGAAGAAGTAGTGCCATACTTGGGTGTTATGGGTGAATTGTGTCCCCCACAAAGATATGTAGAAACTCTAACCCCCTGGTACCTGTGAATGTGACCTTATTTAGAAATAAGGTCTTTGCAGATGTGACCAAATGAAGATGAAGTCATTAGGACAGGCCTTAATCTAATATGACTGGTATCCTTTTGAGAAGAGAGGCAGAGACACAGGAAGTAAGAGTGTCATGCCTTGTGACAACAAGGCAGATATTGAGTGCTGCAGCTCCAAGCCAAGGAACTCCAAGGATTGCTGACAAAACTACCAGAAGCTAGGAAAAGGCAAGGAAGGATGCTTCTCTACAGGTTTCAGGGAGAGCCTGTACTTGCTGGACACTGTGATTTTGGACTTCTAACCTCCAGAACTGTGAGACAATACATTTCTGTGTGATTAAGCCATCCAGTTTGTGGCACTTTGCTACACTGGCCCCCAGAAACTAATATATTGGGAGAAGATAATTACAGATTAAAGAAACAAGTGTGAAGGACAAGTCATAAATATTCCAGCATAAAGAAGATGAATGAGGCTAAGGTGGCAAAGGATAAAAAGAGGTGATGAATGGAGATCACTAATTCAATCAATTTCTCTAGTAATCAAAAAGTTACCCTGTAATTAAAAAAATAATCAATTTAGGAAAAATAAAACTGTACTTAAGAAAGCCATAAGCCTGTTTCTAAATTTGAATGTTTCAATTATGAAATGTGATAATGAAAGAGAATAACTAGAAATCTTTTTTAAAACCAAAAAAAAAAAGAAAATGATTAAAAGACATTACAAAACATTTTTCAGTGAAATGAAATAAATAAACAAAAACATTAGAGATGACAAAATAATTATAATACCTTTTATTAATGAAAATTATAAAATGAAAAAAAACCCAAAACACTATCCACTTGAGGTAGCATAGTGCTTAACAATACTCAGTTTTCCTTAGTTTCCTGGGCACATGGCAAATCTACATTCATCCAAGGCTTAAGCAAGTGACCTAAGCAAGGTAAAATAAAATCAATCATTACAACTTTTTATCTAAACCATGGGATGAAATTTGTCCCTTTCTTTTCCTAGAAGAGCTCTAGGAAAAAAATAAACTCCCATTGACTTTCATGTATTTCTTAACTTCATTTCCTGCTTTACTTTCCTCATTAGCACTTATACTTACATGTTTTATGTTTTTACTTCTCTGTCACTAAAATGTAAGTGCATGAGGGGAGGAATTTATTCATTTTGTCATTGTTGTACCATCTATTACCAGAAGAAATTCTCCACTAGTGCTAGTAAGAGAGTCTCAACAAATGTGTATTAAAAAGAATGCATGATATAGCCTGTATTGTGTGTGTGCATGTACTAGCATGTATATGAGGGGATTAAATCTATATTAATGTTAAAAATGTGCAGGAAATAATAGTATTTCCCTTAGATATTGTATATCCTTGGATATTGTTACTCACAGAAATCATTATACCCATTCCCTTCTTCCAGGGGGGGAAATGAATCTACAAAAGATTGCATTAAAATTGCATTCATTATGAGAACTTATGTTACCACCTTATTGCAAAAGTTGTTAGTCATAATATTTTGGAAATTTCTCTGGAATTAGATTAAATGAAACATTCCAAAATTTTTATGTGTACAGGTTAGGAAGTGTCATGCATATGCTGTTAGGAGTGGTTGACACTGATGGGTTAATAGGAATCATAAGGATAAATGAATATTGAATATTTATAGGCTATAAAGCTCTTCATTTCTATCTTTCTATGCACTCCTTATACTAGAACTCCATTAACAGCTTAGAATTATTTTTCAATCTTTTGCAATTTATTTTCTTGTCAGTAAATAGCTATTCTTCTACAATTTCCTGTTACTCTTTTTGTAATGGACTGGTAAAGTTTGAAAACATAAAGCTCTAGGGAAATCATTGATGAGAAGGATTTTTATTAAGAATAAGAAATTCCAGTAGCAATCTTTAAATGGATTTAAAGATTATATTTTTGTAACAGTAATTCAAAATAATATAGGCAAATGAATGTTTTACCAAAATTTATTAATTATTTGGACAATATACTTTCCTGTATACTTTTGTTTCTTGAATATACTTTAACTATCTCTTGAAGTTTCTGAACTGTATCTTATACTTTATAAAATTAAAAATTGATTTAGAAAATTTAAATTATTAAATTTATCGTACATCTTAGTATTACTTAAAAGCTGGAAGGGGAGATGTTTATCTGATCTCTATGTTGAGAAAAAACTCAGATTTGCAAACATGAGAAAGATCTTAAAGGAGTACTCAAAATAGATTCTATGGTAAAGTATTCAGCTAAACCTAATTATCTCCTAAGGGCCCCAGCTTCAAATATCATCACATTGAAGATTAGGGTCTCAACATAAGAATTTGGGGGAGACATAAACATTCTGTTCAAAGCATTAGATCAGCTCGATTTTTCCCCCACACTGTTGAGTTGGTTGTGTTATTAATTTGTTATGTTTGATTATTTTGTCCACTGTTTTCATTCTGTTCTGGGGTGTCCCAATATTCTGGTGGATTTTTTTTTTTTCCACTGCGTTCAGAAAGTTCACTCTGTATGGGTTTTGGAAAATAAATAAAGTCAGTATCCATCATCTAGTTACCATACTTCATCACTCTAAGAAAAACCCTGGATGGCCTTTTCACAGTCAACAACTCTTCACGTTCAGACCCCTGGCATCCATGGATGTGTTTTCTGACCATACAATATTGACTTCTATAATATCATGCAAAATAGAATTATTCACTGTGTAGCGTTTTGAGTCTGGTGTGCTTCACTTAACAAAATGCACTTAAGTTTCATCCATGTTTTTATATGAACCATGTAGCTTGCTCCATTATCAACGGATAGTATCTCATTTTATGAAATACAAGTCCTAGTTTTATTATCCATTCAAGGACATCTACATAAGGGTACCTTGGTTGCTTCCAGTTTTTGATGATTAGGAATAAAGCTCCTATAAGCATTCACATGCAGGTTTTGTGTGTGGATATATATTTTTAAATCTTTTTGATCAATACATAACAGCAAGATAGCTGAGTTTGGTAAGCATATATGCAGAAGTGAATTAACTCAGCAGACTTGAATTGCTCAAACTTTGTACATTTCCAGTAAGGGCCTGTTTTTATAACCGTCACTTGCCCTGACACTGTGAGAGGCTGGCATTCCCTTTATTACTGCATCTCCCAGGAGCTTCTCACTGTCACTCTAGCCTACACTCAGCCTCCAGCAATTTCTCATAATTTCTAATTTAATAAACTTACCAATTTATATGAAGTCCGACAGTCTTCTGTCCAGGAAAGCAAATTCTTAGGTCTAATATATGCCTGCCAGTATCTGTCTCTCTCCAAATTTTGGGGGGGACTGTCCTATGAAATCATTCTGATGGATTTCACAAAAAAGTCATCAGATACTTGTCTAATTATTTTGTAAGGATGGGAACTTTTTTCTTTTCTTTTCTTTTTTTCTCATGTCTTTGCAGAAACCAGAAGCCTTTTTCTCTTTGCTTTTGATTATCTCTACCTGCCTCTCTGCAATGATTACAGATAGAACCCTCAAACAATAGCCTTCTCTCAAGAAAAGGGGTGATAAATTAAGTGATATGATAAAAATTGGAATATGGTTACTCACATAGTAGAACTTGACTTATAAAGCACATGAAAGATATTTTGGGATGATGAAAATTTTCAATATCTTGTTTGGATGTTGATTACATAGAATGTGCCTATCTGCCAGTACACTCAAGATTTGTGTACTTTTGTAAATTACATAAATTAAAAATAATTTAAAAATAAATATAGAAGTAATTCTATTCTGTAATCCTTATCTGGCATTTTGTGTTTCTGTTATAATATTCACTATGCTGAATTATGCAGAAACAGCCTTATGAAAGTAAGTCTTGATTCGCAGATGGCGGCTTTGTGTGAAGAACCTGGCATTGCCTTTTCTTCCTCAACCCCAAACCTGAGGTACAAAGCTTGGAGAGCAGAACATGGGTTGGTTTCTAACCCTGCTACCCACCAGGGCAGGGCACAAACTGCTCAATGGATGCAGCTGCCCTGATCTAAAGATTGGGAGGAGGACGGTAACTTGGAAAATCTAACATTAAGAATAACAGACAAGATAACAAACTGATACATACCACACCCAGTCTTCAGAACCCTTCTGTTTTAAATACATCAGTAATGTTAAGTATTTTTATATTATTTGTTATAAATTATTATTCTTATGATGAAAGGAATTCTGAAGCTGTTTCAGTGACTGAAAAGGAGAAAATTCTGATTGCACCCATAGTAAGCAGAGATGTCTCCCTTTGCTACACTGTTGCCACCATATACTATAGTGTAGTGGCAAGGATATACTATAGTATGTAAATTTCAACATATTTTTCTCTGTATTTAAAACTAGTACCTATGTCCTGGACAGTTTCCTGTGTTTTCATTTAAAATACATTTAAAAAGGAATATAGGCACATGGCTAAAAAATTACCTATGAATTTGAATGCCCCCTTTCACTGATATAAATTCTTTTGTATCCTTGCAGTGTTACTGTTCATGAAGGCAAATATAGAAATAAATCCTTATCTTCACTGATTTTCAATATAAAACGTAGGACACTTGACACTCTGTTTCGTTCATAGTTTTTAGACTAACAGTTTACCTTGGAGAAAATTCAGATTCTTCCATAGTGTTTCCTCATTCTTTTTCTTTCTTAGTGCACATTATTACATTTGTGGATATACCATGATTCATTTTACCAGTTCTCCATAGCTGGTTATTTGGGTTGCTGACAGTATTTTGCTGTTTCAAACAAAGCTAAAACTAATAAACTAGTTCATATATCATTTTACATCTGTAAGAATACCCGTAAAATAAATCCCCAGACATAAAATTGCTGGGAGAAACTACATATACACGTGTAATTTTGATATATACTGCAAATTTCTCCTCCAGGAAGTTTGTGCCAATGTACACTCAGCAGTAATATATCAGACTTATTGTTTCCTTAGTCTCACAAAAGAGTGTGTTATGAGCATTGGATTTTGGGCAGGTGGACGGATGGAATATTGTATGACAGAGTAGTTTGCTTTATTTTTTATTGAGGTAGAATTTACATATTGTAAAATAAATAAATCTTAAGTGTACAGCTTGTTGACTTTTTTACATATGTATGTATGAATTTTTACATATGTCCACCTTGTGAACACCACCCTGTCAAGATATAAAGCATTCTCAGCATCCTAGAGGCTCTCTGATTCTACCGTACAGGCAGTATATCCCTAAGGGTAACCACTATTCTGACTTCTACCATCAAAGATTATTTTTTCACATTTTGTATATAATATAAATGGAATATAATAGCATTAGTGTTATGGTTAACTGGCTTTTCCCCTCAATATTATGTCTGTGACATTTATTCGTGATATGTGTATGCACATTTTTCATTCATTTTTACTGCTGGAGTATCCCATTGTATGAACGTCACAATTTATGTATCTATTTTGTGAATAATAATGCTTGAATTGGTTCCCATTCTTTGCTACTAAACAGTAATCTCCTAGCCATGCTTTATATATATCCCACAAAATAAATATGTTGATTTTCATAATCATTCCACTGAAAATGTTTTCTTCCCTTATGTTTGATTTCTTCTTTAACCCATGGATTGTATGGATTTGTGTAGCTCAGTTTCCAGACATTTGGAGATTTTCCGCTTAGCTTTCTAATGTTGCATTTTAGTTTGATTCCATCTATTAAGAGACATATACAAATGATTTCAATGTTTTGATATTGGTTGCTACATAGTTTATAACGGAACATGTTAATTTGAACATGCACTTGAAAAGATTATATTTACAGATGTTGGATATGGTGTTCCACATATCTCAAATACATCAACACTTAACCATGTTATTTAAATTTCTATGTTTTTAATGATTTCTTTGTTGCTTGTTTTACCAGTTTTTGAGAGAGGTCTGTTAAATTCTGATTGTGGATTTTTCTGCCTCAGGATTAGTTCTGTCAAATCTTCATTTTTTGGGAGGGGGAGGGGGAATGCTCTTATTAAGTATATACAATTTAGGCTTGTTACATCTTTTTGTAGTAGTAATATTTTAAATCATAATAATATGTCTCTTTATAACGTACTCATTTGTTGGGTAATTTGGAAATGAGTGGAGTCTATAAGACTAAAGACAAAAGGAATTGTACATAACAATTAGAGTATAGTTGATAAAGTTGTCTCCTACATGAATATGAGTAACAGTTCTGGAACATTATATGTGAATTCTTGAATTGAACAACTAAATAAATAATAGTGCATAGTTTAGCCAGGATTCTCACTGCTGGAATGGGGTGGGTTAAAGATAAGTAAGAGGAGGAGGCTAAACTTATCTGTATGGTAATGGATTAGCGTTGGTGACATCAGTATGAACTCATGTTTGCTTAATATAGATACAGATGGCTACATAGAAAAAATATTTATAGATGTGTGTGCATATACAGGGTAGTATACGCACATATATTTCTTCATCCCCAGTAAAGGAAATCAGGGGCTCCTTGGAGAAATGGCTGATTCTAGGACTGGGGCTGGAAATACATAAGATGAACCTGGCACTTCTTGTAGTGCCAAAAATTAAATTAAATTAAATTAAAAATTAAAAAAGAGGCAATACTCAAAGAAATCTACAAGTGGACACAGAGCCAAATGAAAGCCATTCCAATGGCCAAAGCTAGAATAATTTAAGCAACAGAATAAGTATTAGTAGTACCTCAGACAGGTGATTAAGAATTAGCACCAGCAGTGATTACATGTTGATAATGTATTCCCTTGATATGATGTAATGACCATGACACTTAACCTCTACAAATATTAGATAAATCCTAATTGAGGGACACTTTATAAAATACTTGATCACTACATTTCAAACTGTCAAAATCATCAAAAAAATCTGAGAAATTGTCAACACCAAGAGGAGCCTAAGGAGGCAAGACTACTAAATACAATGTGGTGTGCTATGGTTGATATCCTGGAATGAAAAAGGAAAAAGTAAAATCTTCATATATTTGAATAAGTATGGACTTTGGTTAATACTACTGTATAATTCTGGTTCATAAAATGTGACAAATGTAACACACCAATGTAGATTTTAGCAATAGGAGAAACTGGGTGCTGTAACACAGTAGGAACTCTCTGTATCATCTGCAACTTTCTGTTAACATAAATCTATTCTAAAGTGAAAGTTTATTTAAAACAAAACAGGAAAAAAATATCTTGCCAGTTGATGGCAAAAGTGTCAAATAATTTGTAGCCATTTTAACCCATCACATGTTAAACCTAATGCTATGTTTTGATCCTAGACTCTAAAGTCAAATGAAAAAATAAAAAAATCTAACTAAGCAAAGAGGAGGCACTAGGTGTACAGGTCATTTAGATTGTTTAGATCATCCTGAAGCAGAGATTCCAGTTTACATTCCACTGTCACTTTTTTTCATAAGTCACAGAGATCCTCTTATTAACAAATGGAAAAAACAATAGTATCAATGGAAATAAATCAATAAATTCTGATGAATAAAGTCAATTTAATACCCAAAGTCTCATGTTGATGAAAACACCAAAGTTAAATTCTTTACTCCAGATTTAATCAATTTATTATTACTCACAATTCTCCAAGAATACCTAAAACTTACCTTGTTTGCCTCACCTACCAAATCTTTCATATGGTCAAATGTGTAAATAAAATTAATTATGAATTTTGGTTTCTTAATGACTTTTAGCCTTTGCAAACATTTTGATGTGGAATAAGGTAGTCTCACTGAACAAGCACAGTGCCCTTAGAGAAATGAGTCAGTTAATTCTAGAGCTGAAGCTCCATTTTGTGTGTGCAAAGAAAGGCAGCCCTGAAAGAATATTGGAATACAACAATAGTGAAACATTTCAGTGCAAGTGGAAAGGACATTTTGTTTGGGAATAATATCCTTCCAAATTCTACCTTCCAGAATTGGTTTGGTGGCTGTTTACAATATACTACTAATAAAGTTACTACACTGCTCTTAAATATGCAATGCCGGCAAAATCATGCCAGAAAGGAGAGGCTATTACAACTTCCCACTTTTGTTCACCCCAGCCTTATATATAGGAGCGGGGACGTATTAGTGTTTAGCCATAGGGCTTTAAAAGTATCTTTAGAATTGGAAAAACACATTACTTACTGGATAAATACAGCAGGAGTCTTGAAATAATATATGCAATCATACCAGGTGGCTTTTTATATTTTTGAAGAAAGAAGCTTATTCTAGAATATAATAAATTATCAGACATAGTGGAAACTCTGGTTTAGAAGTCCATGAGAATTCTGATAGCAGTCTTAAAGATAAGTAAATTGGAGAAAGCACTCCAATTTACTTGAAAACTGTATAATAATTGCCTTCATTCCACTACAGACACTATGAAGTCCTTTTAAAGAAATAAAATCCTATTAGAAAATATCCACTAAAATCAGATAGCCTTTTAACTATCTTTTAGCAGCTCAAGGAAGACTATGTGTTTTAATCAATCAAATACCTTGTACCTGTAAATCCAGATAAGTACATCAAACCATATAATCAAAATTCAGACTGCTGTGAAGCTATACGAATAAGCTCTACAGACTGGGTCCTCAGTCTAATTCACAGGCCTACCAGGGCTCTAGGAAAAAAAAAAAACAAACACTACTTAAATGATATTGGAAAGTTAATGATATGTATCCTAACTCTTTTTCCTTCCTTTCATTTTTATTCTTTTATAATAAAGTATAACATTCATGCATATGCAGACAAGCAGAAAAATCCCTCTTCAAACATGTAGTTTTTAACCAGTCTGAATAAACTGAGCAGGGTAATTTTCAGATAATGCATATCCAAAGATAAATGGGCAATTCCCTTTTAACTGATAATCACTCTTTGTGGAAAAACATGCAAACCAAGGTGCTTATCAGAGGTAGGTATCTAACAACAACAAAAAATTTCCAAGAAAATAGTTCCTCCAGAAAATGTTGAGTTTAGCCAGAAAATTGTCTTAACAGAATACTCATAACATTTCATTATTCATGTGAACATATGACACTGAGACACCTGCATTTGCTTCTTTGACTCAGTGTTCCCCAGCCCAAAGGCTGAAAGCCTGATTTCTTTATTAGTCAGTTATCAGGCTTCTGTAATAATTCAGCATTAAAGCTTCTGCTGCACACCACCTACCAATGTGAACTGGTCCTATTACATACTGAGGTACAAAAAAAAAAAAAAAAAGAAGAAGGAAAAGAAAACAGAACCTGTTAAGAGGCAAGGAGAGATAAATTGGATCTATTTTTTTAATACAATTAGTGAAGAATCATCAGGAAGTTCGGTAGTGGGCCACATAGATATCTGTGGTGGAGTTTCTGTCAGAAATCAACAAGTGCAAAGGCCATGACTGTGGACGTCTGGGTGTCGTGTTGAAAGGTATTAAGTGTGCACTAAAAGTAGGTCACCGAGTCTAAGAGAAGTGAACAAAGGGGAGAGTGGAGAGTGGTAGATCTCCTGTCACATAACTAGTACTTTGGATTTTACTCTGCTGCAGTGGGAGTCTTTGGAGCTTTATGAGCAGAAGAATTAATGATACGATGTGTTAAAAAAAAAAAAAAAACTATTCTGGGTGCACTGTGAGAAAATGTTCTCCTCTCTGTCTCTCTCTCTGCCTTTCTCTCCATCTCACTCTCTGTCTCTGTCTCTGTCTCTATATTTGTCTCTATCTCTACATATATATATAGTTATGTAGTATATATAGTATAGTATGTATGTAGAGAGAAACATATATAGTATAAAACCTATATATAATATTATATATAAAACATATATAAAATAAAAAATATATTAGATTTGGTGGCTCATATTTTTAAGGTGAATATTCTGAATGTTATGGCAATGCAAGTGTTTAGAATAAACACTAGTTACATCAACTAAATGAATTAAGCAAATAAATGAATGAATGAACAAATGAGTGAATAAATAGATTAATTGATGAATGATTTGGAGAGTATGCTTATATAATATAAATATTTTGTGTTACAGATGAACACATGATACATTATGTGAGGGTTAAGTATTGCTGGGCAATTAGTTTGAAGAATAATTTGCCTAATTTACATACATTTGTACTTTGAGTTTAGGAGAGTCTAAGTACTAACACAAAACAATTAGCATGCTGAATTTGTTTTCAGTCATTATTTACTGCAGAACACAAATTAAGTCACATTTTAAACCAAGAAAGTCTATCACACACTTAATAAGAAATTCACCCACAAGATATTGTTTATGAGTTTCTACTTTAATGCATCTGGATGAACTGATGTGCTATTTGAAAAGCTTTATTAGATCATGAG
This sequence comes from Balaenoptera musculus, assembly GCF_009873245.2. Classification (NCBI taxonomy): domain Eukaryota; kingdom Metazoa; phylum Chordata; class Mammalia; order Artiodactyla; family Balaenopteridae; genus Balaenoptera; species Balaenoptera musculus. The sequence goes on from NC_045802.1 coordinate 54,960,081, forward strand.
TCTGAACTGTCCTCAGTTCTCATCCACTACTAAAATTAAGCAATATGGACAAGCAACTTGTACTATTTATTTCTTTATGAATTATCTATTTAGAAATATCTGATACAACTACACAAACTTCACCTTCAATTTTCTTCCCTGTATACCTAGAAAAAAGTAAGACTAAATTAAATACATACAATTAAAAATAGAGACATTTTCAAACATGATTCATATAAAATCTATCACCAAATACTGAAACAACCACTCTTTCTTTTTTATAAATGATTTGATATAACTAAACTTATGTCACTTTGGCATTTAAATATATTGCTTTGTGTATATCTGCCACTATACACTATAGTGTAAACCCATAGAATAAATGCTAATATTTTTTCTTGCCTGTGTATATTCTACATCTGCAAATGCCTGATGTAAAGTAGCTCAGTACATTTTAATGTTTTTATCGAGATATTATTCACATACCATATCATTTAACCTTTTTTAAGTTTATAACACAATGAATTTTAGTATATTTACAGCATTGTACAACCATCACACAATCTAATTTTAGATTTCCATAACCCTAAAGAGAAAATTTGTACCAATTTATCACTCTCCATTCCAACCTCTCGTCATAGGAAAAAATTTCTGTTATTATAGAATTGGCTTTTAAAATATTTTATATAAATGGAATTTTATAATATATGCTTTTTTTTGTATACCTTGCTTCTTTCACTGAGCAAAATGTGTTTGAGGTTCATCCATGTTCACATGCATCAGTCCTTCATTCCCTCCTATTGCCAAATAAGATCCCACTGTACGGATGTGCCACATTTTGTTTATCACCACGTTTTGTTCATGAACCTTCAGGCCGTTTCACTTTTGGCTATTATGAATAATGATGCTATGAACATTTTGCACAGATATTTGTGTGGACATACGTTTTATTTTACCTGGATAGAAAAGTAGGAGTGGAATCTCTGGGTCATTACAGAAATCTATTTTTAACTGATTAAGAAATTGTCATGGTATTCTTTTTAAATACTGCACTATTCTACTTCTCAGCAGTAATGTTTGAAGGTTCCCATTTATGCATCCTCACCAACACTTGTTAATGTCTGTTTGTTTATTATAAAAACCCTCAGCAAAGTAGGAATAGAAGGAATCTTCTTCAAACTACAGTGATCACCTATGAAAAATCTTCCAGTGCCATTATACTAAAGATGAAAGACTGAATTATTTCCCCCTAATATCAAGAAAATGGGAAGGATATCTTCTCATTATTTTTGCTTGTCATTTTACTGGAGGTTCTATATGGTAGTACAAGGAGTGAAGAAAAAGAAATCAAGGTATTCAAAGGTAAAGGAAGAAGTTAGTCTTTATATTCAGATAAGATTGTTGTTTTTGTAGAAAATCCTGTGGAACATTCAAAAAAGTTAAAGTAACCAAAAGTGAGTTCAGCAAGTTTACAGCAAGTTTGTAAATTCAATATACAAAACTCAATTTTGTTACTATAAACTGTCAGTGAAATATCAGAATTGAATTTTAAAAAACCACTTACAATAATATCAAAAATATGAAATATTCAAGGATAAATCTGACAATAGATATGCAAAAATTTTACTCTAAAAATTATAAAACATTGCTGAGAAACATTAAAAGACAGAAAGAGATATACTGTGTTCATTATCAAAAGAGTCAATATGTTAATATATCAATTCTCCCCAAATTAATCTATACTTTTAAGGCCAATTCAGTAAAATTCCAGTGCTTTTCTTGATAGGTGTTAGCAAGCTGATTTTAAATTCATATAAAATTCATAGACTACAGAGCAGCCAAAACAAATTGAAAAAGATCTTGTTAGAGGACAGACTGTGATATAAAGACCAATTTTAAAGCTGCAGTAATCAAGATGATATGGTATTGGCATATAAATAGAGAAGTAGGTCAGTGGAATAGCAAGGAAAGCCTACTGATAGACCTATGCATATACGTTAAATTGATTTTTGAGAAAGTACAAAAGTACTTCAATGGAGAAATAAATAATCTTTTTCTACAAATGCCACCAGAAAATTGAATATCCATATGCCAAAAAAGTATCTCTATCCATTCCTTGCAACATATATAAATATTAATTTCAACTATAGCAGAGACCTTACTGTAAAAAATCTTAAACTATAAAACTTCTAAAGGAAAGCATAGGAGACAATATTTGTGATATTGAGTTAACTGGGATTGTTATATACAAAACCAAAAAAAGATGAACCATAAAAGGAAAACTGGTAAATTGGACTTCACCAAATTAAGACCTGCTGCTCTTTGAAAGACATTTTTAAGACAGTATAAAGAAAATCCACTGATTGGGAGGAAATATTTTCAAATTACATACCTGATAAAGTATTTTTTATCCAGGATATGTAAAAATAGTCTCAAAAAATCAATAATAAAATATTTTTAAACCCAATTGAAAATATCCATAAAAATAGAACAAAAAATGAACAAATGTTACTAAAGAAGAAATATGAATGGCAAATAAACACAAAGAATGTTAGAACCACATATAGCATTGGAATATTTTTAACAATCTGAAAGAGAAGAAAGTATATTCTTTTAAAATTGAATTAACTTGGCAGTGTTTAGAAATAATTTAGATCAACTTTTATATTCTTACTCTTAAGCCTTATTATATTACTCCTGTGTATTATTTCCTCTTTTCTATCAATCTTGATCATTTATATTTTCAAAATTTCCATGATCAAAACTTTTTTGCAAATTTATGAGCACAGAGCTATATAAATTATTCTCTTTCATGTAAAAAAAGAAAAAAGCACCTAACAGCCCTTATTCATTTCAAGTATTTCAAGTCTTTTACTTTCTGTACATTCTCTACAATCAATATATCCAAATAATTTTATCTGTTAGCGTTTTGGTAGTTTGTAAAAATAGCATCCTAAGATGTACTTCAAAGTATTATTTGTTTATGATAAACCTAATGATATCATTACATTCTAATATGTGATTCTACATTGTGATAAAAAACACATTTTCTCTTAAAACATACCCCAATATTTTCTTATCTACAAATTAACAAAAATAAAACGTAACCTTTTCTTTAGCAAACAATACCAGTGTAGTATCTTCCTATAAGCAAAGGCACACCAATGGTAATGATTTAGGAATTGTCTAAATATCTTAATCTTTCTATTCTTATTCTAAGATAACAAGTTTTTTTTTTTTTGATAAATATATTTTCAGGTATGTAACTAATGAAAAATTTAGGTTGATATTATCACATTCATCAAGACATTGCCACACTTATCAACGTCTTATATTAACATTCCAGGTTTTATGAACAAAAACACTCTCTTTGAAATGAGTCAACAATTTGTAAGGAAATCAACAGTAAAATCAGAGCCTTAGGAACTACTTTTGATAATGTGCTATTTCAGAGTTAATGAAACACGCTTTCTAGGCAGACCAAAATATAGCAATTACAATGCTGGGAAAAACACAGTTTGTGAATTTCAATCATAATATCATTATTTTCTGCTTTCTTTTTTTTTCATTGGCCTGAACACTAAGAGAATATTCTCATTAACATGTATTGCTATATATTATACTCATTGAAAGTTTGTAACATTTATTATACCTGAAATTTATCTTGAATGGTAGTTCTGTTCCTCTTTGCATTAGCAACTCAATTAATTCGTCATGAGGAGAAAATAGTTTCTTAGCATGCTTATAATTTTTTTCTTAATATCAGACCAGCTACAATTTAATCTGTTTAAAAATATACTAATAGAGAGAGAAAAGGGTGTTTCAGGCAGAAAAGCCTGGTAATCACAACAGTATATGAAATTGCATAAATGTAGATTGACTCCTGTCCAGTATTTCCTTAAGAAACTAATATTAACTTGTGTGAGAAACCAGACGATTTCTGTAAAATTATCCCACCTCAAATTGAGCAGTAAAAGATAAATCAGTCTACTATAATTATAGTTTATAAGGTAATGTTAACTGGAGACTGTTAAAAAATGTATCAAATTGAGTTGGCATATTTTTTTTACTCCTTTTTGCTTAATTGTTCTGCCTAATAGAGCAAAGGGACACAAACGACTCAGGTCATAGTTGTCATTAGTATCGATATGTAATATGAATAAAGCCCAAACTTCCAACTGTTTTGTGAAAATGTGAAGTCGCATCTTTTAAAATAAGTTAAATTATCATATGTTATCTCTTGAATATGTATCAAAATTATCCCACATTTACTCTCAGGTTTTAAGACCTACATTAAATGCAGCACACTTAGATACGGATATACTTTTGTGATTTAGAGGTAGAAATTGCCTCTGCTGACCTTATCCTATTTTAAAATCAAAGACATGTATTGCAACTTAACACCATCATCAACTAACATTTAAAGGCTTTAAATAACATGTTTTTGAAGAGTGAATGAATTGCAATGAAACAGCCTGAGTAATTGAATCTGAATCATCTGGTTCCATTGGTTAGGAAAATAAATAAATAAATAAAGTTTATTATGACAATTCAATTTAAAATTGTCTAGTTTAATGTAATGTAAGAATCTCTATTAAAGACCCAATTTTCAGGCTTATTGCCGCTTTGGAAAAAATTCTTTAGGCTAAAACTTGATAGATATTTTGATGAATTTGTAATATTAGCAATTTCAGCTTAAAGACCAAACTTAAAATAACTGGTTTAAATAATTTCCACTTGCCTTTTCTGTCTTTTTTTCTAATTTCTCTCCATTAGAATTGAGCAATAGCTTAAGACTGAATTTCCAAGCAGTGTTGTGATAAAGAATAAAAGCCTTGGGTTTGAGAGTAAAATATATTCAGTTTCTTCTGAAACAGGCAATACTTCTGAGCTATCAAATATAAAAAGAAAAAATGCAATGATCTATGATGTAAAATTAGCCTAATTCTATGTGAACATTAACATTATTTTCTCACTTCTCTGAATGGGTCATTATATTAAGGTTAATAATTTTAAAATTCCCCAAAATACCATAGAAATTGATTTTTCTTTCTCCCTAAGATCCTCTTTTGAAAGAAAACAATTCATGTATAATGATACTTGTACTGCTGTCAGGCACAATTTAACTTTAAGAGGAATTGATTATTCAGTGTATGTAGTAGGTTCTATTTAATAGAGCATTCTTCAATTATAAAAGGAAACTAAGCAATGTCTTGCCTCTTGGTCTTCTCAAACTCTCCGGAGTCCGGAATTTTTACTCGCCATATGTGATTTTTTTCTTACAGAATAGTCCCCTATTGTTTTCCATTCAGCAATAACTGGATTGTAGTGATTGCTTGATTCTAAAATGTCATGAAATTAAAAATTCAGTTAAGTTAGCTGAGAAATAGAGGAAAGATGCATTATGTACAAAATCAATTACATGTAATCATAATCATAATTAGTCCTGCATTTATTTACTACTTCAGACAACAATAGAATAGCATGCGAGAGTCACTCAGTATAACACAGCTTTCACTATAATCACCATGATTTTATTCCAAACTTCATTCAGGCACACAAGAATATTTTAAGCTCTTAAAAGATATAACTTACTTTACCATATGTGATTTCAGTGGTACCATCATTTTAAAAACAAAAGTAATGATAAACTGTTATCCATAATAATAACTTACCTACATTTTACTTATTTCGTTAGATTTTATCAGAATTCTACAGGAAAAAAATATGTATGGCTTAATTCTGGTGTATATATTTTCCACTGCAGCATGCAAATATTATTTAAAACAATGTGATGACAGCTAGCAGACTCCTTTATTTCTGCATTTAATGCCTTTAGAATTCTATAAAATTTAAACTTGATGCATTTATTCAAATGTTTACAGAGCTGACTCAACAACACCATTTCACTTTATTGTCCTAGATGGCATTTCTTTTAGAATCTAATGCTTCATTGTTGAAGAATGACTATTTGGACACAATTTTCACCACATTTTCTCCAAATTCTTGGGTTTACCCTATCTATCTATCTATCTATCTATCATCTATCTATCTCTACCTATCATCTATTTATCATCTTAGCCATTTATTTTTCTTTCAAATAAAAATCAGATTAGGCCACAATAAATTGCTAGTGAGATATATGGTTATGTTCAATAAAATATTCCATTTAATAAGCATTTTGATCCATATCAATTATTAATTTCTAAAAACTCACAAATATATTGAAATGAACAAAGAAATTCTGCTGAAAATTGGAAATGTTAAAGAATCATCATTATTATATAAGGTATCTGTACTGAGAATGTGTAGAAATAAATATTGGTAGTGAATTCCATTTGACAGGCCTTAATTTTTCTAGGGTATTACATTGATAACATGAACACTTCATTAATACCAATGTATAGTATAACTGTGTCCAAGGAATGTAAAACTATGCTTTCTTCAATCCAGCAAGCAAGACTAATAATTAAATAATGTTATTAAACATCGCCATCATGGGCTAAAATTTGCAATCCTTCAAAAATTCATATGATGAAGCCCTAATCCTTGTTAAAAGATAACTGAGGCATATTAAAAATATTGAGTATATTTGAGCAAAAATCAATTCAACTGGGTAGTATCCAATTTAGGAGATAGAAAGGAGTTCCCAGGAGCTGAACAAAACCGAAGACTTTATAGCCAGGAGGGAGCAGGGACAAGGGAAGTTACCTAGGCAAAATTGGATTGGTTATTGCAAGGGTTAATTTCCTTTAAGGATGGCAGAGGTCATCAGACAGATTATCTAACTAGTGCTAATTAGGAGATTCTGATTGACTGGTTTAATATTCCATTTTCTGGGAGAGCCAATACTGTAAGTTGTCTCAATTCAGTGTTGTGGAGCTTAGTATAAGCGACTCTATTTGGGGCCTTTGGGAGGTAATTAAGTCTAGATGAGATCATGAACATGGGGCCCCCATAGTAAGATTAATGTCCTTATAAGAAGAGGAGGAGAGACCGGGAGTTTTCTCTCTGCTATCTGAGGACACAGAGAGAAGGCAGGCCATTTGCAAGCCAGAAGAAAGCTCTCACCAGAACATGACCTTGCTAGCACTCTAATCTCAGACTTCTATTCTCTAGAAGCGTGAATAGATTTCTGTGGTTAAAGCGCACTCAATCTATGTCATTTTGTTATAATCGCCCAAGCAGACAAAAGCAATCTCCAAGAGTAAGTTTATTTTTTCTTCAAAGTGGATATAATGTCTGTACCTCTGCCTGACTTCCAGGATTGTGTTGCAAATATCAAATTAGTAAATGTTTGAAATTATACAGTTATATGTACTTTTGGGTTGAGCATCTTAATGTCATTCAGAACATTGGTGAATGCACTAAGGAGATCGAAAGGTGTCTAAATAAAAGTTCAATATAAGATTGACATATCTTTTATAAAATTAGTTTTGGTCATGGTATTTTATAATTTATGTCATTATATATTGTTCTCTATTCTCAGCTTACCAGCTATTTTAGCCTCTGTCACCCTCAAAGTATGCCAGTGATTTATTTCATTATTTCTTCTCTGGTAATGCTTGCCTTCATCATTTCAATTTCGACCAGACCAAACTACTTAATTATTTTTTTTAAATGTTTCTCAAAGAAATTTGTTGCCAGATGTTTCACATAAACATCATAATCTGAGACCTGTGGAGGTGTATTGGATGAGTGCTAATTTATCTGCTTTTCATCATTGCTTAATTTACTGGAAGGGAAGTATGAGTAATTGATAATTAAAAATAAATGTATATAGGTTTTTAAAACATTTAAAGGTAACTACTATTCAAATAAGAATGCAAATTAGAATAAATTACTATGGAGAAAACATGGAACCACCAACTAAAATTGATTAATGCAGAAAGATCCAGGAAAGGAATAAAATAAGAAATGACAGAAAAACATAGCAAATAAAAATTAAAAATAAGGTCACAGAAGTGTTTGGGTATCTTCAGTTTGTTCCTCTATATCCATTCTCTAACCTTCTCCATCCTTTACCTTGTCTCTAAGCAAAGGAACCTGACCTTTGTCCCCAGCTCTCTTGCACTCTGGCTTCCAAATGTGTAGGCCAGTGAGGAAAACTGGAGGAGACCACATCTGTAGGAAGGAGAGGAAGGGGGAAGGACTGGGGTTAGTATAATTATTACCCTGGCTAAATTCCTGCAGTGTTGCCATCCGGCAGTTTCTCTCCTGTCAGGTGGCCCTCCCCCTCAAATACTTCCTTCAGTTGAACACCCCACTGTTACTAGTTCTAGGAAATACAATATTACTTGCCGTTTCCTCATATCCTACCCATGTCTTTGAAATAGGTGCTATTACAATTACGCAGCTTTCCTCAAGTATTCAATTTGAGGAAAATTCACCAACTCATTCATGTGGGCAGCCTAATACAGCAGATGAATATCAGAGCCAGATCAAGGAGGCAAAGTCCACAAGTCAAATGCAACCTTATTTGATGCGTGAAGGAATGCAATGTTTTGATTCTGTAAAGTATCACTGGAAATAAAATAATACTGAAAGGTTGAACATAAATTGGTGAATAAAATATATCACAAAAAAATGACCAGAAAAGAAAATATAAAAATATTAAAATCATCAAAATGAATATAGGGTCAAAATTTTTCCATATACCTGGGGAAATGTAACAGACAACATTAGATAACTGGGTGCCATATTTAGCTGATATGTGGTTAAGTCTATGTAGGGTTGCTAGATTTAACAAATACAAATACATTTGCTCAATTAAATTTGAATCACAGGTAAACAGCAAATACTTTTTTAGTAAATATGTCCTATACACTTTTCACTGTTTAACTGAAATTCAAATTTACCTGGTATCTTAGTCTATTCAGGCTGCTATAAACAAAATACCATAGGCCAAGCAGCTTGAACAATATACATTTACGTCTCACAGTTCTGGAAGGTGGGAAGTCCAAGATCAATGCGCTGGCAGATTCTCTGTCAGTTGAGGTCCCACTTCCTGGTTCGCAGACAGCATTCTACCATTCTCACATGGTAGAATGGGCAAGAGAGTTAGTTCTCTGAGGTCTCTTCTATAAGGACACTATTCCCATTCATGAGAGCTATACCCTTGTGACCTAATTACTTCCAAATACTATCACACTAGGGATTCAACAAATGAATTTTGAGGGGATACAAATATTGAGTACTGTACTTGGGCATTTTATATTTTAATTGGCAACTCCAAAAAGGGATATAACATCTGTGTATTATTCATCCCTATTCTGTGAATGCTCATTAAAATGCCCCACACCACAGAAGAGGTGCTTAATTATCACAAAGGATATCAACCCAGTAGAGCTTAGTCAGTCTCCTTACTAGCTCTCTCCAAGGTGCTCTTGTAAAAATGTGGCCCTGGTTTCAGAGACAAAGGCTCTTTGTGGAGTCAATGATAAGAATTTGACCTCACCAAAATTCAGGGTTTTGTTTTGTTTCTGTCATCTCTTGAATTTAATATTAAGATAGTGTTATCCATGCTTTGAGAAGGTATTATTCTTATGTTTTTTATTTCCTTTCCTGGTGAAGCTTTAACCTCCACGAACTTTATTAAATCCCTCTCACAATTTGATTCCTTCTATCTTAAAAGAGAAGGGTATAAATCGTTGTTATCTGGTCATTGCGTCTCATACAGTTGAATATCCTCCATCTTGAATAATCAAAATCATTACAGCAACAACATCCACTTACACTTTTTCCTTATTTGAGCCATTAGGGACAGGCTTCCTCTGTTGTCTCACAGAATATACAGAACACCCTCCATCTGTTTGTTCCATTAGAGCCTTTAACATACTAATCATAGTTATTCTAAAGTCCCTGTCTGATACTTCCAAATCGATGTTTTATTGAAATCTCATTCTGATTTTTTCCTCCTTAGATTGTGTTTTATCTTTTTGTACACCTCATAATATTTTGTTGAAAGCCAGATGTGTTAATTGGGCAATAGGTAATGAAGCAGATATTTTGAAAGCTTGAAGATTGTTCCTTTCGCTGAGCATCTGTTGTGTGGATTTGTGTTAATCTAATCAGAATTTGGGCTGAATTTGAAGATTGCTGTCAGGTTTACCCTCAGCGTGCCAGAATCTAATTCCTCCAGGGATACCTAGTGTTCAGCTTGTAGGCTAGTTTATTAGAGGGTTTTTCCCATGTTTTTTTCACCTGAGAGAATCTGTCTTTTTCCACTCTCCCAGTCCTATGGTGGTGGTTTAGCATGGCGGCCGTGGGCTGGGGGGTGGGGGTGGGGTTCTCCACTGTTCTGACTAAGCCTCTGTCTGTATCAGGCACAGGGAAACTGGTTCTTGTATTATATGACTTTCCAAGCATTCTTGCCTCTCAACCTTGCTATAATGCTAAGAGTAGCATATATTCCTGCTTCTCTGCCAGAGGTAGAACTTCTGTCATCTCTTTTCTTCCCCTAGTTGAAATGGATTTCTACCAGTTATCCTAAGAAGCAGTATTTTTTTTTTTCCCCTCTTCTGTTTATAGAATAAGGCTTTTGTTCTATCAAGGAGTAGAGGTGAGTCTGGGTGGAATTTCAGCAGTGGCTACTGCTCCTTGACCCTAGTTAGGACCACGAAGAAAGTTTACCTGAAATTCTCCCTGGGCCTCCCTGTCAGCACCCAGTCGATGTCAAGAAGGAAAAGTCTCCATAAGGGTGCAAACTTCCTTATATCTGCAGCCCTGAAGAACAGGTTCTTGATCCTCTCATCTCAGTTCTCTGATGGGTTCAAGAAAAGTCAATCAAGTTTTCCAGCTTGTTGTAAATGCAGGACCAACACTTTTTTGCAGCTCTCTATCTCCAGCCTGAAACAAGAAGTCCTTCTCATCCCAGTTAAATTTTTAGTTTCTCTGTCAAGTACTTTTCTCTTGCTTATTTGCCATGTAATTATTTTTTGTATGTATTGCCTATTCAAGGGTGGGTTCCCATTTTAATCTAGGTATTTGTCTTACTTTTTTAAGTGAATAGTAATCATAATAGTACCTTACACATTTTGATTATAAACATTTTATTTGATATATTTATTCTGTGTATGTTTTTATGTGTAACGTATGTTACACAAACTCTTTTTTTTAAATTAATTAATTAATTTATTTATTTTTGGCTGCGTTGGGTCCCTGCTGCTGTGCGCGGGCCCTCCCTAGTTGTGGAGAGTGGGGCCACTCCTTACTGCAGTGCACGGGCTTCCCACTGCGGTGGCTTCTCTTGCTAGAGAGCACAGGCGCCAGGCACGTGGGCCTCAGCAGTTGTGGCACACGGGCCCAGCAGCTGCGGCTCGCAGGCTCCAGAGTGTAGGCTCAGTAGTTGTGGTGCACAGGCCCAGCTGCTCTGCGGCATGTGGGATCTTCCCAGACCAGGGCTCTAACCCATGTCCCCTGCATTGGCAGGCAGACTCCCAACCACTACGCCACCAGGGAAGCCCGCATACATTTTCTGTGTAACATACGTATTTATTATGTAACTCTGAGGTTTACATTTTCACTCTTTTTAATAGCGTTTGTTTTGTTTTGTGTGTGAATTAAATGGTTAATTTTAATGAAATTTCAGATTAAGCATTCTTCTTTGTTGAAGTTATTTTGTATCCTGTTTAAAATAATTGTTTCAAATTCCAACATCCTGAAGATAGTCTCCTATTGTATATTTTAGAAAATGCATTGCTTTACTTTATGAGGTTTTTGTCCATGGTGTATTGAAATGGGCTTTCAGAATATGGTGTGAGATAGGGGTTTAGGTTCATTTTCCCCCCATATAGATATTCAACTGAATGTGCACTGTTGTATTTCAAGGTCTCCTTTATCATATGTAAGCAGATGTAATTTGTGTGGGTTTGTTTCTGCTCTTTCTCTTCCATTTGTTTTTGTGTACAATATCCTTATAACAATACACACTGTTTTAACTACAAATACTTCAAAAGTACCCTTGATATCTATAGTCTGTATCATTCTCTATGTTTCCTTTTTTTTTTTTTTTTTTTTCAGCTTTTGGGTTCTCTTGGCCCCTCTGAACAATACACAATTACTTTTAATGTATTTTTTTATTTCTTGAATTTCCATTTAAGTTTTAACTAGTTTTATTCCCAAATTACCTCTGAGAAGAAAACTCTATATAAAATTAGAATAAAATTCTCAATTTAAATTAAATATAAAGAAAGAAATACGTGCCTACTGCATGTATTACTAAGAGTTATTTTAAAGTCCATTTTTTTCCCAGATTAATAACAGGACAATCTGTTGCTGTCTCCATGGTCTGTGTACCATAGCTTGGGAGTGCTGTGTTTCCATTTTTATTTGTCTCCAGGTATTTTCTGATTTTCTCTTTGATTTCTTCATTGACCCATTGATTTTTTTTTAGTAGCATGTTGCTTAGTCTCCACATGTTTGTTCTTTTCCCATTTTACTTTCTTTGATTGATATCTAGTTTCATACCGCTGTGGTTGGAAAAAAATGCTTGATATAATTTCTATCCTCTTTAATTTGTTGAGACTTATTTTGTGGCCTAACATGTGATTTATCGTGGAGAATGTTCCATGTGTAGTTGAAAAGAATGTGTATTCTGCTGTTTTGGGAGGTAATGTCCTGTAGGTATCTATTAAGTCCAACTGGTCTGTTATGTAATTTAAGACCATTGCTGCCTTATTGATTTTCTGTCTGGATGATCTGTTCATTGATGTAAATGGGGTGTTAAAGGTCCCCTATTATTATTGCATTATTGTCAATTTCTCCCTTTATGTCTGTTAGTATTTTGCTTTATATATTTAGACGCTCCTGTGTTGGATGTGTATGTTTTAACAAGTACAGTATCCTCTTCCTGTATTGATCCCTTTATCATTATATAACGCCCTTCTTTGTCTTTTGTTATAGCCTTTGTAAAGTCCATTTTGTCTGATATCAGTACTACTACCCCAGCTTTCCTGTCATTTCCATTTGTATGAAGTATCTTTCTCCATCCCCTCGCTTTCTGTGTGTGTGTGTCTTAGTCCTGAAGTTAGTCTCTTGAAGCATCTTGTTTTTTTGTCCAATCTGCCACCCCATATCATTTGATCGAGGCATTTAGTCCATTCATATTTAAATTCTTGATAAGTATGTACTTATTGACATTTTATTACTTATTTTCTGGTTGTTCTTATAGTTCTCTGTTCATTTTTCTTCTTTTTGTTTCTTCCCTCGTGGTTTGATTATTTTCTTTAGTACTATGCTTGTGTTCCCTTCTTCTTAATTATTGTGTACCTGTTATAGGTTTTTGATTTGTGGTTACCATGGGGTTCATATATATTGACCCATAATTTTGTCTACTTGTTTTAAATTGGTAATCATTTAATTTCAAACACATTCAAAAGATCTACACTTTTTTACTCCCCTCCTCTACGTTTTGTGTTTTTAATGTCAAATTTTACATCTTCATGCCTATCACTTAACTGTTTATTATAGTTATAGTTGCTTTTACAATTTTTGTCTTTAATCTATGCACTGGCTTATTTAAGTGGTTGATCCTCAGGCCTTATTATATATTTGCCTTTCCTAGTGGGACTTTCCCTTTCCTTTTCCACTTAGGGAAGATCCTTTAACCTTTCTTTTAGGGTAGGTTTGGTATTGCTGAATTTTTAAATTTTTGCTTGTCTGACAAGTTCTCTGTCTCTCCTATTCTAAATGATAATCTTGCTGGCTAGAGTATCCTAGGTGGCAGGTTCTTTCCTTTGAATATTCATGCCACTCCCTTCTGGCTTACAAAGTTTATTCAGAGAAATCAGCTGATAGACTTATGGGGATTCCCTTGTACATGACTCTGTTTTTCTCTTGCTGCCTTTGTAATTCTCTCTTTAACTTTTCCAGTTTTACTTATGATATGCCTTGGGGTAGGTCTGTTTGGGTTAGAGGGTTTATTGTAAGACACCAGACAAGGAGTCCAGCATAGCTAATGCTCAGAAAACCTGAACTTCCTGATGGAGTTCAAGGAAATATTTTTAGAGGCAAGGTGGGGGTTGGCGAGGGGGGGGGGGGGGGGGGGGGGTAGTTGCAGGATGTGTGATCAGCTCATGCACAATCCTCTGATTGGTTGATGGTGAAGTAACAGGGCAGAGTCAAAGGGATTAACATTATCAATCCTCAGGCTCCAGTAGGTCTAGGCGCTAAGTGCTCATGGTCATCAATTGTTAACTTTTTCCATTTGGTGGGGGTTTTAGTATCTGTAAAACACTTCAAGAAATGTGCATCAGACTGTTATCTAGATGCTTGAGAGAGGAGCTAAAGATTCTGTGACTACCATATGGCTGATTTACTGTTTGAATTGTTACTAGTTCTCCTGGCCTAAATGCTATTTTTGTCACTACATGTTACATCATTTCAATCATTAATTCCTGAGCCAGGCTTTTGTGACCCAGGAGAGCCTGGGAGACTACAGTTTTTCTATAAATAAGAGGGAAGCAGAAGACATGGGTGGGGGGTGGGGTCTTTCTCAGGAAGGTCCCATAGGGTCCTGCTAGGTTAAGGTATGGGAACAAGCCTATTTTGTTTGTATAAGTCAATATGCTATATTTTTATGTCACTGATTATTAGAGTTTTAATGATAGTATTTTACTTAGAGTGGAATATGTACTTGAAGAGAGAAATTATTATGTGTAGCCAAAATTCAGTTAAATAAATGTCTATATAATCCATTCATTTACCCTAAACTTGCTTCAAATTCAAAGTAGACATTAGTAGGGGAAGTTTTCTTCAACTAAGCTTAGTTCTATTCTCATGAAAAAACAAATAAACAAATAAAAACTTCATTTTAATTGAAATGTCCCCAAACACCAGTATATTAAATAATATTTCATCCTTCATGTATTTTGGGTATTATCGTAAAAAGGCATGTTTTCAAACACTTGAAATCCACTTTGCATTACTTAGATGTTTCCTTAGATTCTTTATACTTGCCATGAAGAATGAGCATCATAAAACATCTGTGTACACAATAGAGTAGGGTTTTTAAATAGCCACTTTAGATAAACTTCACTATCAGAATCTTTCTCTGTGAATAATTTTAAAATATGTAATAATCAACTGTACAACAAAGGTTATGCTTAGACACAAGAATATCCAAGTGTCTAGATTTAAAGCAAGACCCAAACCATTGACAGAAGACAATAAAATAATTAAAAACATGCCTTCTGCTTTTGGAATATTTTTCAGGCATCAGTAAAAATCTTTTCAGCAAAGTAATAGAATAAAACATAATTAGAAAATGGCAGTCAGTTACTCTTGGAAGTATTTCTGTTTATCACCATTAAAATGCTGCTAAGCCTAGAGACAAATGCTATGTGAGTGTGCATTTGTCAGATAAGAATTCTGAATAATTAGTGCTCTTAAGATTAGCATAAATAGCCTAAGGGAGCATTCATACATAAAATAAGTCAAGAAAGAGGTTAGAGAAAAGAAGAAAATAACATTTTAGGCTAATGCATAGTAGTTTAGAATCCTTTTTCTATTTTTCTATTTGTGAAAACATAAAACTGATCCCCTTCCTTTTTTTTTCTGGCACAACTTGTCCTTATCCCACATAGCACATTTTAATGAGGTTTCATTCACTCACATCATACTTTCTGAACCAATAACTCTTGGTTATTTTTCAATGAAAAATTGTGTAGGGGAGCAAAATTTGCCACCCTAAAATATGTCTCTTTGGCATATTAATTGTATGTGTCTAGTTATTTTCTGAGAAACAGTTGACATGGAAGGGCTCTGCAAATCAAGTAGGAGTTGCCCTTTAGTAAGAACATTTACATTTGTAAGGGAAATCTCCATTTGTAAGGGTGTTTTCCTGTAACTGAGGAGAATGACCAAATCTCTAGAAATTCTTATCCACTGAGAAGGCAAAGACATAAATCTGCATCAAAATCACCCTTGTTTACTGTTCTTTTCCTGATAACCTCCCATAACTGACTCTCACCACACTCAACATCCTCTTTTGTCTTTAGCTGAGGAATGTGTTTAAGATGATGGCTTTGGCTCTTTTGGTGAGTTACTCAGTATTTCTGAGTGTATCCCCTGCATACACGTTATGAAATTTTTGTTTGATTTTCTCCTGTTAATCTGGCTCATGCCAATTTAATTCTTAGGTCAACCAGAAGAACCTAGAAGGGTAGAGGAAAATTTCTTCCTTTGTGATAATGATCACACCAATTTTAAACATATTTAATTATCCACATCACAACACTAATACAATAAGCAAAGCAGATTTAAATGAAATCAGAAAGCAACAACTTACCGGCAACAAACCTTCCATTCACTCCCATTTTTCTTTTGTGCACCTCTTCTAACAAGGACTGTTTTCCTGTCTCTTATTTCACTTCAAAGTACTTAGTCTGTCATTTTGTTAATCAGTGTTCACCTCCTTCACCCACTGGCATAGGAATCTGTCTTTGGTCTTCCCCTTCCTAGAGTGTTCTATTTTTTCAATTTAAATTTTATTCTGTCCCAACAATTAAAATTCTACTACTTCTTTATGAAGTTTGTTTAGCTACATTTTTGAAGATCATCTCATTTCTCCCAGCCATGTGATACAGAGCTTCAACCCTAGTTGCAATTCAGGGTTCCTAGTTGCAATTATCAGAATATCCTTTTCTTGGTTTTAACAGAAAATAAATTTATTAAAAGATATTAGTTCACAAAATTTCTGGGAAAATAGCTTCAGGTTTAGATGCTCAGAATACTGTATGACCAAACCAAGGAAGGAGTTTCTCCATCCAAAGTGCGTCTGTCACCACTACCCAGAGGCAACGCTGTAGCATGAAGAGTCTGTGAGCTCTGGTGACTCTTAGGACTCTACACCACTCACACCTTCAAAGAGAAACAACACTTACTAAGAAAGAATGCCCTGAGCAACTACTTCTTAGTGTCCTTTCATCACGATTTAATTATCTTTTGAGCGCTGTGCTTGTGGGAGCCTAGTCACATGCCTGTGCCTTAGCACTAAGAGGTAAAATGAGGTCTGGGTTCTAATTGGGGGTAGTGGGGAACATAATGAGGGAAATTTACATCTGCAGAGTATTTTTTAATTGCTGGGCATAGACAGTCCAACAATATGATAGTCACTGAAAGTCCTTCCAGGTAAGTTTTTTATTTAAACAGATTGTCAAGTTTATTTCAGCAAAATGATTATGAAAAGAGGGTGAATTTTTTTTTCAAATCCTTATTAGAGTGGTTATATCCCCTATTAATTATCTATACTGAAAAACAAAAGCAGTCTACAAACTTGTGTCAAATAAAAACCAATCAGCAGCCACTACTGTAGTCTTTGCTTCTATGAGCTTGACTTTTTAGATACAGCATAGAAGTGGAATCATATAGCATTTGTACTTCTGTGATGGGCTTATTTCATTTATCATAATGTTCTTCAGGTTCACACATGCTATTGCATATGGCAACAATAATTTCTAGAGATCTGCTGTATGACACAGTGCCTACAGCTAACAATATGGTATTGTGCATTTCAAAATTTATTGAGGATAGATCTCATGTTAAGTGTTCTTATCATGAAAAAAAAAAAGAAGAAAAAGAAAGTAAACAAAGAGACACAAAGAAACTTTGAGTGGTGTTGAATATATGTAGTACCTTAATGGCAATGATGGCATCATGAGTGTTTTTATATGTCCAAACTCATCAAATTGTACACATTAAATATGTGCAGTTCTCTGTGCATCAATTGTATCTCAGTAAAGCTGTTAAACATTAAAAAAAAGAAATCAGAATGATTTTGGGCACACGCAGCAGTAAGTGGCAGCTTGCAGCAAGCTGCAGTGAGAAGTAGCTGGAAGCAAGATCTTAGTTCCCAGGCCGGGAGTCCTAACTGCTAGACCACAGTGGCCAGCGACTAGGGCCTAGGTCCCTAGTTCTTGCCTGCCTTGTCAGGAATGAATTCAGGCGAGGAGGCAGAAGGTAGAGAAAAAAAGTAAAAAGTTTATTGGAAAAGCAAAGTACATGCAGAAAGACGCATGGGCGAACTCAGAGAGAGAGTCGCACCTTTGGGAAGTTTAAATCCTTTATAAGGGGGCAGTTTTCTGGGTCTTTGTTTCCCTTCTGGCCAATCATCTTGCTTTGTCCCTCCTGGCTAATTAGTCTCAGGACCCTCCTCATAGGTGCACACGCACCTCTCAGTCAAGTTGGATCCCACCGTAAAGGCGTCTGGGAGAAACAAGACTCATTATGGCCTGGAGTTGTCCTCTGACTTTTGACCCCCAAGGAGCCTTTCTGCACGTGCATAGTGTCTCCCTTGCCCCTAGGGTGCGGCGTGGGGCGGGGGTGGGGGGGGGTGGGGGGAGCGGGGGTGGGGCGGGGATCGGAGATCCCTTGATCCTTTATTCAAACAAGGTTTTGCGCCTCTTTGTTCTTGCAATGACTGTTATCTTAAGACAAGAGACAAAGCTTGGCTATTTACCCTGTCTCTGTCATTGCTTCCATTTCAGAGAGCAAACAGGAGGCTGATTTTAAATGCCTAACCTGAAGCCCACCTATCTCCTGTCTCAGGAAATGAAAACAGGAGGCTAGTTGTGTCAGGCCTGAAGCCCACTTTTTCCTGACCAATGAAATGTAAACAGAAGGCCAGTTGTAAATGTCTAACCTGGAGCCCATCTATCTCCTGCCTCAAGAACTTAGATAATGAGAGATTTTAATTACAAAGATAACTGCATTAAGGAGAATGATTCAATCTCAGAAACCTGCAAGAATCTTCTCAAAGGAATAAAGCTTTCCTTTTATAGGTAGGGAGAAGTGAGCAAAAGTTTAGCAGAAACCATTAAGAGGAAGTTGGGTTAAGCAAGGGGAAATGATCAGTGGGATCTGACAGGAAAATTGTCTCACTGTGATCTGCCAGTTCTCAGGAGAAGCTGATAAGGGATGCATCCCACTTTTTAGTTCTTATTCAGGCTTAGAGGCAATTAGAGTCATAGAAAGTAAAGATGTTTGATTAAACTTTGGTCAAGATAAAGCAGAGGAAGAAACAGGCAACTGTGAACACTTGGTTAGTTCCCCTGGTTGTTCAAGACAGACAAAATTGACTTTAAATGTTATTAGAGATGGAAGAAGTCATTGCAAGATTGAAGTTGGTAAAGTATTTTTCAGGGCTGGATTGTTCTTCACTCTTATCAGCTCTGAAAGACTCCTATATCATCTACTAAGCCTGTTGGATTGACAGCTGTTGTAAGGTCTTAGAGATCAGGCATTTAATGAGAGGAATACCCAGGAATATAATAAAGAGAATATTTATTATTAAAGATTGACTAAGGGAGATCTGGGAGCCAGTCCTCTGAAATTTAACCATCAAGGTAGATAGATAATTTATCTCCCTGTCTCCATGGGAGGGTAGGAGTCTAATTTAGGTAGGAACCTTGCTTCAAGTTGTAAAAAACTACCTCCTGTGTTGAAGATACAATGAAGTTTATATTTCCTTTGGGTAAGGCCAATTCGTATTTGGAGAAGGCAAAATGTCTGAAGTTGTAAGGAGGTTTGAACATTTGGCTAAATAGGATTATGGATGGTTGAGAAACATACTTGCTTATCCATTTAACCAAAATGACTATATTTTTTAAAATAAATATGGGAAGTAATATGATTATTAAAAAACACCTTAGCTCTTTTAAAGTAAGACTTGGTTCTCATAAATAATCAAGAGCATTATAAATTCATTGTAAAGCACAGAAATTTATTCTAAGACACAGAATCTTTGCCTTCTGGGAAGATCACTTATAAGGTAAAGAAAAGCCTTTTACAACCTCTTATTAAGAGCAGACAATTAATCCAAGAAATATTTGTCATTTTAACAGAGGTAAAACCATGTTATAGTTTTGTATTGGTATGCTGTTGTTTCTAAAGCTGTTAAATGTTTCTAAAACAAACATTTTTTAATCTTATAAATAAATGTATAAATATGAAACTACCAGTTTTGATCAAAAGAAATAAAATCTTATTCCATGAACCATCTACAACTTACCATATTCATTTAGATGCTGTCCTCTGTTTTCTTCTTCCTCATTCTAGATAAACTAGTCATTTTACTTTAAGACACAATTGCACTCTTTTACCTTAACAAAAACATACTGGGCAAACCTTGCATATAAAGTTGCTTCCCTTTGCCATTGTGCAATTCTTATGAAAAGCATCTGCTCGGGCTATGT
This sequence comes from Balaenoptera musculus, assembly GCF_009873245.2. NCBI lineage: Eukaryota > Metazoa > Chordata > Mammalia > Artiodactyla > Balaenopteridae > Balaenoptera > Balaenoptera musculus. The sequence goes on from NC_045802.1 coordinate 54,980,252, forward strand.
ATTGCTATCTTCAGTTGCAGTAACATGAAATGGCAGATGTATTGAATCCCTTAAAATGATTATATTTCATGTGTTAGGCAGCTGGTGAAGTTGTGGGGAAAATTTTGTACCAGATGCCTTTGGCAACTTAGTTTCATTATGAATTTTCATGTGCGGCTTTTTCACTTTTTCTGTACCAGATTGATAAATAAAGCATTTTTTTTTAAAATTTTATTTTTAAATTTTTATTTAAGAAATATGAATTTTCACTAAATGTATTTAGTATCAGTGTATAACTATCTTAATTAGACAAAGAAGCTTAAAATTAAATATCTTTCATTTTTTTAAATTAAATCATTTATTACAGTCTATTTTATTTACCATATCTTTTACTCTGTTTCTACTACCATCTTTTTTGGCAACACAGTGCCTTTCAGACATTACTTAGTTACTGACATCAAATCCCTCATGAAAGTTCGTAGGAAATTTCATCAACTTTTTGGTTGAATGAGTATTTAGTAAGATTTTTAAAATCATTAATCATTTCTGAAAAGATAATACAGTTGGTGTTACATATGGATTAATGAAAATGGAAAGGCATTTCATTGTGAATTGCAAATTTAATTAGGTAATACTAATGTAAAAGTTAACACAGGCCTATTAAATATAGTAAGATTTTTACTATATGATCATGTAGACTATGTATTCTAACAAAGAAGAATGTCCCAAAACATATTTGGTATTTAAACCAATTTGCTCTTAGGATAAAATGATTTCCACTCTCTTTCGCCATAGTTTCTCAAGTAGGAAAAGGCATGTAACCACATTTATCTTTTATGGCATTCATTCTACTCTGATAACTCTTTTACCTTTGCCAGCTTCCTAAGGCAGAAAGAATATTTTCCCAAGTATGACAAAATATGACTTTTGATTTGCTTGATATTTACAGGTTTTTAGTTTATATGTTTCAAATTTTATAAATTAGATGAGGGTTAAATAAACTACTGGATTAACAATTATTTATTTTAGCATGGGGCATGCTCATACTAGTCAGCATAATTTTGTTTAAATAAAAATGAGTGCTATTCAATATATATTCTTCCTATTTTGGTGTAGCAATCTGGTTCAGCTCTGTGTTCAGCTCTTTCATTATGATAAACACAATCATATTAAATTTTTAACTTGCATCCTCTATGTGTTTATTAAACCACATGCATATTCTGATAACCTCAGATTTGTTTGTTTATCTCTGTGAGTCAAGTGGTGCTTTGCTTGTTTGGGCTTACATCCTCATCCCAGACTAAATCCATTTGAGAGCCACAGATGAATGATTAAAAAATAAACACTGCACATATTTAACAAATCATTTCTGTATTACAAATTGAGGTAGATGAAAAAGGAATTTGAAAATTTATTTAGGGTTTTCACAAATAATATATCAACATAGTTCTTTATTTCCTTGTTTTTAACTCTGCTTTCTCTTTCACAAAACTTATTATGGTTAAACTATGCTTAAATCTTGTAATTTTTTCTACATTTATAGCTGTCATTCCTCTGCAAAAAAATACCTTTCATTCATCATCTGGGGCTATTTAGTTGCCCTCTAGTAGAATTCTTCATAGAAAGACAAGATAAAAACTGACTACATCCCCACTAACTCCCAACTTTCAGAGTAAGAAGTCAATGTAACAACTATTTCAATACTGGACAATGACATTTTCAACTTGCTTTTTCTTCTTTAGATATCATTGCAGACTCGTGGATTTTTTGTATATTCAGTATATTTCAAATGCTTCCACCTTTTTTTTAAATATAAAATTTCCCCTAATTAAACTGTGGGAGACATTTAAACTTGCTCTTTTTATTATGTTTATTATGTTGACAAGTGCTCGTTAGTTTTTCTTCTCTACACAAGATGTTCCAGGCTCATCTGATACATTTTTTGTCCCAAATCAAGATTCAATCATTTATCCAAGGAGCTTGGATCACTTCTAATGTATCCCACATTTGACATGAAATCAAAATTTGGTGTTACAAAACCATTTGAGATTATTCTTTCTTCACTATGGTTATAGAACCAAGTAATGTAGAGACAGTGCCATTTGTTTCAGGTTATTTCAAATGTCAATGGTCACTTCTTTTTATTTACTATTGTTGAATATGAAAACAATTTGATAGTCTAGATTCAAAATCACATAAGAAGCCTACACACCGAGAAGACTTTTCTACTAGCCCTGAATCCTAGACCCCATTTCTCAAGCCTTTCCCCAAGGGGATCCAATTTTGTTGGCTTCTCATTTATTCTTCAAGTGTTTCTACTTACTCTTCAAGTGAATTTTTTTGTACTGTTTTTGTCATCTGCAAATAGAGATAATTTTGCCTCATTTTCTAATGCATATACCTCCAACAGCTGGTTTTATCTAATTGCATTGACTAATGCTTCCAGTATAATGTTTAATAATGGGAATCATAATTTATACATTTTCCTTTTTTAATAAAATACAGTGGAGACAATATTATTATCCCACATAGTGAGATTTTGCTTTGGGGAATTTCGAAGAAGTATTCAATACTAATTCATTGAGAAATTTCCTCAAAAATGGATTTCAATTTGGTCAAATATTTTTTCAAATTTATTAATAAGAATATGCCATTTTCTCCTTACCTCTATTAATGTGATAAATATAATTTCCAATATTAACCTATGTTTATATTCTTGGGATAAATCCCACTGGTGCAGAGAACATATTCTACCAGTTATGAAGACCTATATTATAGTAAATAAAAAATAAGCTATAGATATATGGATAAAATATATCTTTTAAAAATTTTTTCTCTTTGACACTTAATTATAATTTCCTCAATAATAGATTCCTATGTTCAGATGCCTGCTTCTCACTTTTCACCACAAACATCCCTTCAATTCACAGCGGAGAGTAGCAGGTTAGCAAAATTATTTAAAAACAGCCCTATATTCTATTGTCAGTGTCAGCTGCCCAGCTTAGATTGTCACAACCTCTCTCACACCATTTAACTTCTCCGGGAATGGAACCAGTCGAGGCTTCATGTGTGAAATTAATTCTAGAGGGAAATGACAGCCTAGATCCAAATCTCCTATCCTCTACTCCCAAAAACACAGAGAGATATTAGGACAAATAAAACATAAACGTGTCAGAGAAAACTAAATCACAATTTACACAATATTTTAAAAAATCAAAATTTTCATGTACTCCATGCTATAACTCAGTGTTCAGTAAAAGTTAAAGGAATGAACAGAGATGTAAGGGATTCACAACATTGGGGAGAGGCTAAAAAAATTTAAGTAGGGTTCATCTTCACAAAAATAGGGCTCCATCCTGAGTGTGAAGAGCTCAAAGCATAAATATGGTCTGGACTGTATCAGATCAATAAGAGAGTCAAAAAAAAAAAGGGCTTCGAAAAAACTGCAAGGAAACAATTTGGGTCTAGGTAGTGTAGAAACCCACATGTTTAATATTATTTGCTACCCATATATCTACATAATAATTTTGATAATGAATCCCAAATCACAGAGAATCATAAAATAACAATAAAATAGTATACTGTAAACACTAAGAAAATATAAATGTGCTAAGCAAAAACATGATTTTCTTTATCTCAGAAATGTAGTTTATTTTTCCTTGGAAAAAATCAATAACAAAGATTGTGGGAAAATCCCCAAATATTTGAAGATTAAACAATATCTTTGTTAATAATACATGGGTCAAAGAAGAAGTATCATGAGTAATTAAAATATTTTAAATTAAATGAAAAAGAAAATACACTAATCAAAATTTGTGGGATGCAGTAAACATGCTTAGAGGAACATTTATAGTATTAAATAAATATTTGGTAAAGAAGACTAAATCAATAATCTAAGCTGCCATCTCAAGAAGGAAGGGATGGAAGAAAATTTTAAGACTAAAGCAAGGAATAAAAATAAATAATAAAAATTAGCACAGAAATGAATAAATAGAAAACAGGAAATTGAGAAATCAAACAAACCCAAAATGGTACTTTGAAAAACATCAATAAAAATAATTAACCTCTAACCAGGTTAATCATGAGAAAAATAGAGAAGGCACACACATTACCAGTATCAGAGAGGTCATTATTATGGATCTTAAGGACACTGAAGGATAATAAAGGAATACTATAAACAATTCTATGTCCACAAATTTAATAATTTTTACAAAATGCACCAAAACCTTGAAAGACTCAAACTATCAATACTCTTAAGAGGAAGAAATATCATTTTAATAGGTCTATATCTATTAAATAAATCAAATTAAAAAATAATAATAACCTCTCAAAACAGAAAGCTCCAGGCCCAGATGGGTCACTGGTGAATGCCACCAAACATTTAAGAAAGAATTTATACCAATTCTCTACAATCTCTGCCAAGAGGATGGAAGTAGGGGAAATACTTCATAAATCATATTCCTAATGAAGCCAGTATTATCTTAATGCCAAAAGCAGAAAAAGACATTAAAATAAAACTACAGACCAATATCTCTCATGAACATAGGTGGAAAATTTCCCATTAAAATATTAGCAAATCAAATTCAACAATGTATAAAAAGAATATATACCTTGACCAAGTAGTATTTTTTTAAAATTAATTTATTTTAATTAATTTATTTTAATTTATTTATTTTAATCAATTTATTTTTGGCTGCATTGGGTCTTTGTTGCTGTGCACGGGCTTTCTCTAGTTGCAGCAAGTGGGGGCTACTCTCCGTCACGGTGCACAGGCTTCTCATTGTGGTGGCTTCTGTTGTTGCAGAGAATGGGCTCTAGATGCATGGGCTTCAATAATTGTAGCTTGCAGGCTCTAGAGTGCAGTCCCAGTGGTTGTGGCACATGGGCTTAGTTGCTCCACAGCATGTGGGATCTTCCCAGGCCAGGAATCAAACCTGTGTCCCCTGCATTGGCAGGAGGATTCTTAACCACTGCACCACCATGGAAGTCTGACCAAGTAGTATTAATTTCATATATGGAAGGCTGGCTCAACATTTGAAAATCCATTAATGTATAATAATACATCACATCAACATATTAAAGAAGAAAAATTACATGATCATATGAATAGGTGCACTAAAAGCATTTGTCAAAATCCAACACCTATTAATGATAAAATTTCTCAATAAACTAGGAATAGAGGGGAACTTTCTCAACTTTATAAAGAAAATCTACAAAAACCTACAGTTAACATCACATGTAATGGTGAAAAACTCAAAACTTTCTGGCTAAGATCAGGAAAAAACAAGGATGTCCTTTCTCACCACTGTGTTTCAACATTGTACTGGAAGTCCTTGGTAGTGCAATAAGATAAGACAAGGAATAAAAAGTTATACAGATTGAGAAGAAAGAAATGACTGTCTTTGTTTGCAAAGGATGTTATCATTTATGTAGAAAATCCAAAAGATTCAACAATAAACCCCTCCTGTAACTAATAAGCAATTATAAACAAGGTTGTAGGGTACAAGGGTTTATATACAAAAGGCAATTATTCTCCTATATACTAGCAATGAGCAAGTGGAATTTGAAACTAAAAGCATATTACCATTTAGATCCCCTAAATTAAATTCTTAGGTATAAATATAATAAGATATGCATAAGATAATTATGAGAAAAGCTACAAAACTCTGATGAAAGATATCAGAGAAGAACTAAATAAATGAAGAGATATTCCATGTACATGGCAAAAAAGAAAATTGTCAAGATGTCAGTTCTTTCTAACTTGATCCATAGATTCAATACAATCCAAAGCAAAATCCCAGTAAGTTATGCTATGGATGTCAACAAACCGATCTTTAGGTTTATATGTAGAGGCAAAAGACACAGAGTAACCCATTCACTATAGAGGGAGAAAAACAAACTTGGAAGACCAATGTTATCTGAATTCAAGGATTACTATACAACTACAATAATAAAGACAGTGTGGTTCTGGCAATAAAAGAAAATTAAAACAATGGAACTAAATAGAAAGTCCAGAATTAGACCCACATATATATAGTCAACTGATAAGGAAAGCAATCAAAGCAAACAAAGGACCAAAGATAGTCTTTTGAACACTTTCATGCAGTTTATGGTACACAGTGAATGCCAATAGCTTTCAGTGCCATTTCTAATACTTTACACATACTGTGTCTAACATTTTATATAGACATATATATTATATATATGCATGCATATATATAGTCAGAGCTTAACACACAATGCCACTCAGTTAACTATGACATTAATGATTATTAGTAGTAGTTAACTTTTCTTAGTTACTATGATAAACCCTTTATTAGTCTTATACATATCACCATTCTTAGAAGCCTTCATCTAATTAAAATTTTCAACAGGTTTAATCTGGATTTGATTTAATTCAAGGTCTAGAAGTAAAAACTGACAAGACTTTTTTCTTCTCTTCAAATGAATGTGTGATTTTTTTCTCATTACAGAGAGCTAAAGTAGTTTCACAAGTTGAATTTCTACCTTTTCTTTCTTTCTTTTTTTTTTTTGATGAGCAAATACCCTCTTTATATCTGACCAAAATTGGATCTGAGAATGTGTCTCAAATAGATGGCCATAATCAGGCTTCCTAGTATTTTTCCTCCTAGTCTACACCTCAAGACAACCTACTCCAGGGAGAATTTTGTCTGCAAGTTTAATAGATACACTTACCCAGGTTCACTCCCCCACACACTGGTGTTTTTACTCATTTATTTGTCCAAGAAATATTGATTGAGCATCTACTATGTGCCAGCATCTTCAAATGAACGTGTGCTTTTCCTGATTACAGATAGCTAAAGTAGTTTCGCAAGTTTGAATTTCTACCTTTTCTTGATGCCCACTAGGTGATTCATTTGACCTCATGTCACTTTAGGATTAAAAAGTTCATCTGATCTTGAAGCCCCAGGCTGTGCTACAGCTTTCAGCTGTATCTGGGCTGCTTTGTTTGTGCCTCTATAAAACTTGAAATACATACTTGTACCCACCAAGAGAGTAATCCTTATTGTTATGTTTCTTGTTATTATCATCTTTCTTTTTTTTGTCCATGACTTTTTCATTAGGAATTTCCTTTATCAGTTCTCAGAAGTCTTTTGTCTGTAGTTGGTCCTGATACAAATAGCTGCAATAAATGCAAATGAGACAATAATACTGCACCTGTGTTAAATAGATTATGTATAAAGTACTAAGAATAGCATTGAAAGTTACTTGCCTTCACTGTGACCCATAAACCACATGAAAGTAGAGAATGTGTCTTTCACAGGATTTTGTTCTTTTATGCATCTCATTTCAAGGAAGTTAGATATGAGCTTTTAAAAATTTTTGAGTATATATATGTATATATATGTGGGTGTTTATGTACATATATATGTGTATATATATATATATATATATATACACACATGATTATATAAAAATATGTCATTATCGTAATTTCCTCTGAGATAGATATTTATTATTGCCTTATGACAAGTGAAATAAAATGAGGCTAGGAGAGATTTAAATAATTTGAGTAATATCCTCCCAAGATACTCATATAATAAATGATCTAGTGTCGTGTAGTCATATATAGTTTTGATCATGGTTTTGGTTTTTTTTTTTTGACCACACCGCATGGCATGTAGGATCTTATTTCCTCGACCACAGATCAAACCCACATCCCCTGCAGTGGAAGTGCAGCGTTCTAACCACTGGACCCACCAGGGAATTCTCTGATCATAGTATTTTAATTAAAATATTATGTACAATACATGAACAAGTAGTTATAAAAAAGACACAGATTTGGCAATTAAGTGAAGATTGCTTCACATCACTGATACTTAAAGGACTATAATAAAATATATTAAATAAAATGTATATATGAGTTGAGTGAAGATGCTAGATTTCAAGATATTTAATGTTATGTATAAAGTTAAGTACACGTAAATATGTGGTTGTTGGTGGTTAAATAAGTAGTTTTAAACCTATTTGGTATAAACTCTTATAACTTTCAAAATAAAATGTACAAATATTTGATATAGCCCTTATATTGATTGATGGTATCCTACAAATATGTGTAAATGTTCATTTTTGTGTGTTAAATAATCACAAATAACCTAAGTAGTTTTTAAGAAGGAATGGAGTAAATTACATTGTGAGTCATAAATAACATGATGTTGAAAAAGACATGGGTAGATTTATATGTAGAATATGAAAAATTCATGGGCTCAATTATTAAGCTACAACTAAGTTACAGAATAGAAGGTAGAAGAATACTTATAATATTTTCTAGAAGATTACATTAGAAACTTTAAAACACTATTATCTTTGAGAAGTAGGACAGGAGTGGTGAGGAAGGGACAACTACAGTTATTAGTAACTTTGGCAAGATGTGAGATTTTAATGACAAGATACCCTTTCTTAATACCTACATATACAAAAACACATGTACAACTATCAACATGGAAACAGTGCTTTCAGAAATTCTAAAGAATATTTTTCTGAAAAAACATCTATCTAATCTACCATCTATCTATCTATCTATCTATCTCTTCTACCTGCCTACCAACACATTTGAATATAGAGGTGCTAATTTTAAAAATGAGAAATTTCAAATTACATACTAAAGATATGTATCACATTCTATAATTTATGGAAAATTGTAAAGTTTCCATTTGTGTAATATAGCTATTTTAAATCATATTTCAAAATATATAAATATACAGTAGGGACAAATGAAAATAAAATATTTTCCCAAATAAACAATTTTATTGATTATCAATTCATTTTATTAATTGTCAATATTAAGTTGATAATAAACTACCAAGTTTATGACACTCTCTATGTTAAAAGGTCAAATTCATTAAATTCATTAAAATGTAATGAATATTAAAACTGAAAACCAAATCAGCAATAAGCATAATTATGTACAAAATAACAATAAAAATGTAGAAGGCTATTGTTTTCTTCACCCAGTTTCAGTATACTACTTAAAAACAATTGCTGCTTAACTACTCTTTGTTCTGCTGACAGAACTGTGCAGTATAAGCAGTATTTTGAATCTTTTCATAATAAGAGTAGCAATAGACATCCATGTAATGTTATTTCATGTTAAAGACTTGGTTTAAATGTGTTAATTTAAAAGTCAGTTAAATCCCTACATAATGCATTTGTTTTATGCAAGGCCACTCAGAATTCATAAAGTTATTTTACGTTATTTATAAAGAAAACTAGTTTTGCTTTTCCATTAAGATTTGAATTTTTTTTAGTATTGAATATGCCAAATATCAGAAATAATTAGAAGTTGCTTTAAAATATCTGGTAATGATATTTCTAAAAAGTTTCTAGAATTTTAGCTTAAAGAACAAAATCAATAAAAAGATGAAAACCGCAATTCAGTTTTGTTGTGTAGTTTCTATGTAAGTGTAAAATGCATTACTGGAAGTTGTAAATACTTCAACATTGTATGCAACGTTTTTTACATACTATTGTATGCAACATTTTTTTACGTACTATTTTCTGATGGTTCTAGGAATATGAAATTGTTTTATAAAAGTTTAAATAAAGAAAATTCCCATTCTTGCTGCTCACTGCCATTTTACCCTCTCTCATTGAACTTGAAACCATAGCATAGATCCACTAGCTTTTACCACCATAATGGAAGATTTTAGTCACCTTAATAATGTTAATTGTTTTTCCTGTATGGAGTTTTGGATGATGCAAAAGAAATATGTAAGAGAACTGATAAGAAAATAAGATAAGAATTGGACATGCATTATCCTGCATACTTGCTGTTTGGATTCTAACAGCAATCAGCTTTTACAATTGTCCAAGTTCTTAATTTCCAAACTCTTCTCTTTAATATTTTCTTGAAAACCTGTCAGTTTTTTTACTTCATATTTTTATAGAACTTTGCTAAACACACCAATATAAACTAATAACGACTAATAACCTTTTCTCCTAGAATTGCTCAGTATGTGGTGGTCTGCCTCCCAAATTATCACAAATGATAATTTTACCAAAAGTTTGCCAGTGTGTACGATTAAAAACTTAATTTCCAGCTAAAGGTATTTATGTTTTTCCTCACATATCATCTGACTGTTAGGCAAATACAATATATTTTAAATATTTCTTACAAAAGCATCCCACTAATGATACCACATTCTGCATTATTTAGGATGAAGTAGAGAATTTGTGGGAAAACTCGCAGTGATTTACTACACCAAAGATTACTTTTAACTCATCTCTTATGTGTGACATAGTTCAGCAGCCTTTTACCTATAGAGTTGCATAAGTACTCTGGTTGATAGAGGCCCTTTGGATTTGGGAAAGAGGGAGGACTGGCATTGAACTGGTGCCAGAAAAATCAAAAGCTGAAGAAGCTTTGGTTATTGACTAAACTTTTCAAAATAGACAGAAGGCTTCATGAAGAACGAAATGTGCCTTTATTAAATGAGAGGGCCAGGGATACAGGAGAGTTCCAAGTGGGTATAAATATTGTATTTTTGTACTTACATTGTTATGTTTTTCTAAGAAAATGCCCATTTATCTAAATGTTCAAATTTATTTGCTTAAGTTTATTTGTAGTATCTTTTATAGATCACTTTAACCAAGACAATGCACCTTTTTTTCATTCCTAATATTTGATATTTCTCCATAAGAAAGAATGTCTAAATGGGAATGAATCATATGCATTGTGTGATATTTCAGTAATCCAATTTGAGAAATGGTTGTGTAGATGTTTTTTAAAATGTCAGTTTTATGTTCCCCCTAAGAATTGATGAGAATTAATTCAATGTACCTGTTTTCCCAAACACTATCCTTAAAATATTTTGTTAATAAAAACTGAATGGATAAATGCAGTTCTCATTCCTCAAAATGACACAAAATTTCAAATATTATTAAAACATCGCCTTAAATTAATTTTAATGTATATATTTGTGTATACCACCTGATAAATAATTGGGCTGGTGCTGTTTCATTACTGATTTTAATTGTTTAGAAATCTATCATCTAGGGCTTCCCTGGTGGCGCAGTGGTTAAGAATCCACCTGCCAATGCAGGGGACACAGGTTCAAGCCCTGGTCCGGGAAGATCCCACATGCTGTGGAGCAACTAAGTCCGTGTGCCACAACTACTGAGCCTGCGTTCCAGAGCCTGCAAGCCACACCTACTAAGCCCATGTGCCACAATTACTGAAGTCCGCACACACTGCAACAAAGACCCAATGCAGCCAAAACTAAAAATAAATTAAAAAAAAAGAAATCAACTCCTTTAAAACAAAAAAGAAATCTATCATCTAATTTTCTTGAGACTATTCAACAGTGTGAATATAGCGTTGGTTGTATTTGTTATATGTATTGCTAGTTAGCTTGAAAAGAAATCATTAGGCTTATACAATTTGATTTCAACCTTAACCATTTATAAACAAAATTAGAAGTTTTTAGTCCTTAAGATTTCTTGGATGTGTTGTGTATTCTGGTTGGGCCAATTTAGTGGTGTAGTGTAGAATTGTTTTCACTCATCACGTGTCATTTTATTTATAACCAAGCTCTTAAGACTGTGGCAGCATACTAGGCAGCATTAATAAAGCATGTCTTGGAGCAATGTATTTGTTTTCACAGGCTGAAATCAATTCACATTGAAAGCACTGCTCATATAGAATGCATAACTCTGGAGATAAGATCTATCCTATTAGCAATGAAAAAATAGCCTCAGAGAGATATAAATTTAAAAGCAAATATGTTTTTGTTATTCAGTGCCTCTATACATCTTAAACTGGTTTGGCTATTAGTATGTTAGATGGAGAGTAAGATTCTTTTAGTGCAAGAGGGGCAACCTGGCACTGCTGGACACTGGTGCAAGAGAAGGGAAGTTAAATCACCCAGCTCACCAGTACACTGAAAGAAGGAACATATGAAATTGTATTCATAGGACTAAAATGCCAAAAGCAGTTTGATTTCTTGGTAATTTCATGAATACATTATAGAAATCATGAATGAGTTCCTGCACATTTGAAGTTTCCCAGCATACTCGGCTTTTTCCTCCAACGGGCTGGGCTTGGAATATAGGGTAAAACAAAGGCAGTATATAAGGAAAGAAGGATCTGTGCTATTTTTTTTTTTTTAATATTGCTGTTTTTAATATTATTAATGATTTGTAAAAGAAACTTTAAGTATAAGTCATTTGTCAGTTATGAGGTTTGTACATATTTTCTGCAAGTGTGTGCAGCTTAAACGTTCATAGATGTCTTTACAATTCATTTCAAAGAGCAAATATTTTTAATTTACTTCAAGTAAATTTTATCAATTCTTTCTTTAGTGGTTCATTCGAGTCCTAGTTAAGAAATGTTTGCTGGGTCCAATGTTAGAAATATTTTTCCATACATTTCATTGTAAGAGTTAGAGGTTTTAACTCGGTCCATCCTTAACTTGATGAGAAATTGCCACATTTTCTACCAAAGGGGCTTTATCATTTTGCAATTCCTATGGCAATGAGTGAAATTCCCTATCACTCTGCATCTTCACCAGCATTTGGTACTGTCAGTTTCTGAGTTTTAAATGTCTAGTAGATGTACAATGTATCACAGGTGATTTTACAATGATGAAGAGTAATGTTGAGGATTATTTCATGTGTTTATTTGCAATCCATATGCTTTTTTTTTGTTGGAGTGTCTGTTCAGTTCCTTTACTTATTTCTTAATTGGACTGTGGGTTAAATGATTGTTGAGTTTTAAATGTTATTTGTATATTTGGAAACAAGTCTTTTATCAGATATATAATTTGCAAATATTTTGTCCCAGTTTTGTCTTGTCTTTTCATTCTCTTAACAGTATCTTTCAAAGACAAAAAGTTGCTAATTTTTAAAAATTAATTAATTAATTAATTTTTGGCTGAGTTGGGTCTTCATCGCTGCGCACGGGCTTTCTCTAGTTGCGGCGAGCGGGGGCTACTCCTCGTTGCACTGAGCGGACTTCTTACTGCGGTGCCTTCTCTTGTTGCGGAGCAACGGCTGTAGGCGTGCGGACTTCAGTGGTTGTGGCTGGCGGGCTTAGTTGCTCCGCGGCATGTGGGATCTTCCCGGACCAAGGCTCGAGCCCGTGTCCTCTTCATTGGCAGGCGGATTCTTAACCACTGCGTCACCAGGGAAGCCCCCAAAAGTTGTTAATTTGGATAAAGTTCAGTTTATAATTTTTTCTTTCTCAACTCATGCTTTTGGTTTTATATCTAAAAAACTAGTGCCAAACCAAAGTTCACATTATTTTTTCCTACACTTTCTTCTAGAAATTTTATACTTTTGCATTTTAAATTTCAGTTTATGGTCTATCTTAAATTTTATCTTTTATATAATTTTATATAAAGTTGTCTTATACAATTTTAATTGTTTATAGTATGTCAGGTATGCTTGGAGATTCAATTATTTTTAGACGCATGAATGTCCAATTTTTTCCAGCACCACTTTTTGAAACGGCTCTCCTTTCTCTATTGAATTGCCTTTGCACCTTTATCAAATATCATTTGTCTATATATGTGTGGGTCTATATCTGGATTCTTTATTTTCTTACTTTACTCAGTATACTTATACTTTCACAAGTACCATACTGCCTAGATTTCTTTAGCACTTTGGTAATTGAGTCATTTTAAATTGGGTAGCTTGAGTCCTCTAACTTTGTTATTTGTTCTTTGTTTAAATTTTTTTTAAATTCTATTTCTTTTAATTCTTTTTTTTTCCATATAAGTTTTATAATGAGGTAGTAGATAACTAAAAGAAAGATTATGGGAATTTTGATAGATAAATCTATGAATGAAATTTATATGAACTGACAGCTTGTAATATTAGTCTTCTAATATAGATGAACATGATTTATGTGCCTATTTACTTAATCTCCTATTTTTTTATAACTTTTATATAGTTCCCACATGTAGATTCTGCACCTGTTTTATTAGAGTTATATATAATAGTTTAAATATTCCAGGGAGGGATTATACATTTATTGTTTAATATTCAGATTCTAATTATTTATTTTTTATATAGAAATGCAATTGACTTTTAAAAATTGACCTTGTACACTGTAACATAGTAAGCTCACATATTAGCTCTAGGGTATTTTTTTTCTTTTTTGTTTTTTGTAGATTGTCTGGAATTTTCTCCATAGATGTTTCTCCAAATAAAGACAATTTTATTTCTTCCTTTCCACTGTATATGCATGTCTTTATTTTTCTTGCCTATGACATTGCCTGGTACTTCCAGTGTGATGTTGAATAGAAATGATATGAGATGACTTCCTTGTCTTGTTCCTGAGTGAGTCTCTTACCATTAAAGTATATTAGGTGCAGATTTTCTATAAATAAATTTTATTAGAATTAAAGAAGTTCCTTTTATTCCTAGTTTGCTGTATTTTTTTAAAATTAATTAATTAATTATATTTTTGGCTGTGTTGGGTCTTCATTGCTGCGCGTGGGCTTTCTCTAGTTTTGGCGAGCCGGGGCTACTCTTTGTTGTGGTGTGTGGGCTTCTCATTGTGGTGGCTTCTCTTGTGGAGCATGGGCTCTAGGCACATGGGCTTCAGTAGTTGTGGCACGTGGGCTCAGTAGTTGTGGCACATGGGCTCTAGAGCGCAGGCTCATTAGTTGTGGTGCACGGGCTTAGTCGCTCCGCAGCATGTGGGATCTTCCTGAACCAGGGCTCAAACCCATGTCCCCTGCATTGGCAGGCAGACTCTTAACCACTGCACCACCAGGGAAGGCCCTGCTGAGGTTGTTATAATGAATAAAATTTGATATTTGTCTTTTTTTCTCATACATTAATACAATCATATATTTTCTTCTTATTAATATGTTAAAATGGTGAATCATATTGACTGATTTTTGGAATGTTGAATTAGTCTTGCATCCCTGAGATAATGTCTGCATATCTTTTTATAATATTGCTGATTTAGATCTGAAAATAAGGATTTGTATGTCCACACTTAAGAGAAATATTGGCCTTTAATTTTTTATTATTTCTTTTTATGGTTTTGGTATTAGCGTAATGGCAACCTCATAAAAACTTTTGCGAAGTGTTCCTTCCTCTGTTAATGTTTGGAAGAAATTGTGTAGAATTGGTATTATTTATTCCTTAAATATTTGGTAAAGTGTATCAGTGAAATAATTAGGCTTGGAAGTTTTTTAATTGGAAAAATTTAAATTGCAAATTCAGTTATTTGATAGATATAGAGCTATTCAGGTTATCTATTTCTCCTTGAGTCAGTTTTGTTAGTTTGTGTCCTTCAAGGAATTCATCAATTTCTTCTAAGTTATCAAAATTATGCACATAGACCTTTGTTATATTTATTTATTTTACTTTTAATTTTGTGATATCAGTAATGATGTTTATTCTATCTTTTTTTTTTTTTATAAATTTATTTATTTATTTATTTATTTTTGGCTGTGTTGGGTCTTCGTTGCTGTGCGAGGGCTTTCTCTAGTTGTGGCAAGTGGGGGCCACTCTTCATCGCAGTGCACGGGCCTCTCACTGTCGCGGCCTCTCTTGTTGCGGAGCACAGGCTCCAGACGTGCAGGCTCAGTAGTTGTGGCACACGGGCCTAGTTGCTCCGCGGCATGTGGGATCTTCCCAGACCAGGGCTCGAACCCGTGTCCCCAGCATCGGCAGGCAGACTTTCAACCACTGCGCCACCAGAAGCCCCCTATTATTCTTTCTAGTGGAAAGTTTTCAAAGACCCATCTTTTAATTTTTGTTTTCATCAATTATATATATATGTGATATGAAATATATGAAAGGATATATTTAATATATATAGATATCTATATGAAATGGAGTTCTGAATAGGCATATATACATGTGTATGTAATAATATATATTAACTTTTTACTATTTTTGACTTAATTGTTTCTGCTCTGTTTTTCTTTGTTTTATTCTTCTGGCTTTATATCTATTTTTTCTTTTCATATTCTAGAAATAATGTGAAGCTTAAGCTATTAACTGTAAATCTTTTTCTTTTAATACATGTGTTTAATCCTCTAAATTTCTCTATGTGTCATGCTTTAATAGCATTGTTCAAATATTGATGTTTTATTTTCATCTTCTTTCAGTACAACATATTTTTCAAATATTCTTACAACTTACTCTTTGGCATGAATTATTTAGTAGTGAACTGTTTAACCTCTAAATATTTGGATATTTTCCAGATATCATAATATGATATCTAGTTTAATTCCATTATGGTCTGAGACATACTTAGTATGATTTCAGTCTCTTAAATTTGTTTAGATGTTAAGGTTGGGTTTTTGGCCCAGAATGTGGTTTGTCTTGGTGAATGATCTATGTACACTTGGGAGGAATGTTTTCTGCTCTCATTAGGTAGAGTGTTTCATAGACGTCAATTAGGTCAGGTTGGTTGATAGTGCTGTTCAGCCTCAGTGATTTTCTTCTGACACTTTCCATAAATTATTGAGAGGAAGTACTAAAATTTCCAAATGTAATTGTGGGTTTGTTTATTTTCCCTTTCAGGTATCAGTTTTTGCCTCATGCATTTTGAAGCTCTGTTGCTAAATTCATATTCCTTTGGGATTACTATGTCTTCTTGGAGACTACTTTATCATAATGTAATATCCCTCTTTAGTCCTGATAATCTTCCTTGTTCTGAAGTCTATCTTGTCTCATAGTAATTATAGCCAGCCCAGCTTTTTTTTGCTTAGAGTTTGGATGGTATATCTTTTTTCATATCTTTACTGTAAACTCATCTTAGGTCTTGCTATTTAAGTAGGTTTCTTTTAGACAGGTTCTGCATTTTTATCCAATGGAACAGTTGTTTCTTTTAAGTAGTATGTTTAGGTTGTTCACTTTAAAAGTGATTATAGGCATGGTTAGATTATAATCTGTCATCTTGATAGCTATTTTCCATTCCTCTCATTTGTATTTTGTTAAATTTTTCTTCTTGTTCTAATTTTTCTCTTTTTAAGTGAAACTTTTAGAATTCCACACTGTTTTTTTTTTCTATTTAGTTATCATAACAACCTTTTAAAGCTTTTTAAAAAAAACTATATTTTACAATAGTGAGTATAAAATAACCAAGTATAAATTCAAATTGTTTTCCTGCTTCACATGTAAGGTCCTTATAATAGTACATTCTCTATTCCTTTTCTAATCTCTAATCCATTCTTGCTTTCACATAAACTATAAACACCCAATACATGTTACTATTGTTGCTTTAAATATGTAGTTTACTTTTAGAGCAAAAAAATTAAGAAAAATCTACCCTTCACTTACTCCACTTCTAATATTGTTTATTTCTCTCTTCAGAGTCCAGCTTCTGACCTCTTAACATATTCCTTTTGCCTAAAGAACTTTTCAACATTTGCAGAGCAGGTATTCTGGCATTTTATTCCCCAAATGTTTCTTCATCTGAGAAAGTCTTCATTTTTCCTTTACTTTGAAGGATTTTTTCACTGGAAATAGAATTCTAAGTTAGTATAATTTCTTCTTTTAATACTTTAAAGATGTCACTTATGTTCTGATTTATGTGATTTATGGTGAGGAGTTGACTTAATTCTAATCTTTGTTTTTCCATAGGTAAGGTGTTTTTTTTTCCTGTTGTGTCTTCAAGATTTTCTCTTTACCTGTGATTTCAACAGTTTAGATAGTATATGCCTGTGTGTGTATGTTGTGTGTGTGTGTGTGTTGGACTTTATCCTACTTTGTGTTTTCTGGCTTTCTTAGATTTGTGGCTTTTTCTCTACCATGAATACTGGAAGTTATCAACTCATATATGTCTTCTGCACACTTCTCTCTATCTTGCCTTTCTTGAATATGTGTGACTACATATGCTACAATGTTTGATATTTCCCTACATCATTTGAATGTGTTGCTCTGTTTTTATGGTTTTGGTTCTTTTTCACTTTTTTCTCTTCATGTTTTAGATTGGATAACTTCTTTTGATGTGTCATCAAGTTCACTGATTTTTCCTTAGCTATGTCAAGTCTGCTAACGGACTCGTAAAACACATTTTTCATTTATGTTAGTTTGGTTTTGATTTGTATCTGAGATTCTTTCTTAAAGTTTCAGTTATCTGCTGATATTCATCTGATCTTATATGCCATATTATTTTTCCATTAGAGCCTTTAATATATTATTCATTTTTATTTTAAATTCCTTTTTTGATAATTCTAATATGAGTAATTTTGTATTATGGTGCTCATTATTATGTTCTGCCTTTAGGCTCCATTTTTTGCTTTGCTTCATAATGAGCCTCATATTTTACTTTATTATTATTTTTTTTGAAAGCTGGGAATATTTTATAAGACAGGAGATAAGAGGTCAATATATGCAATGCAAAGAGAAAAACATGAGTTTTCACCTTCCTGGCTTTTATTGTTGAGATTTTTGCTAATCTATTCAGGAGGTTGGATGTGTTTAAATTTTATTGTTGTTATGGTTACCAGAAGTGAGGTTTATTGTTGAAATGGATACCAGAGAAATTAAATTCCTATAGTGAAACCTTTTACCTCTGACTTGGCTCTGTGTCTTCCCTTTGTGCTCCTTCCCAATGAGAATCAGTCTCTTGAGCACTTCGTACGTAGTCCCTGCTGTTTTCATTCAAGGCTTGTTAGTATCATTAAAGAGGAGTAGTAGAAGGGAAAGTTCTCTGATTTTCTTCTTTAGCTTCTCACCAAGGCATATATTGCAACCTGGGTTTCAGCATTGTGGCTTTCATAAGAATTCTTCTGCTCAAGTGGTGGACTAAATTGGTAGTATTGGTTAAGATGGTAAGTCTGGAGAATTACTTTTGGAATGCAGGATATAATTAGTTCTTTTACCAAATATTTTTGGGTCTTTTGCTTCCACAGAGAAGATAAAACTGTATTTTTCTGATTCTCTTGTGGTTGCTTGAAGCCAGCAGAGGTGTTACTTTCAGAACAGGTATTTAACTGCTGACTAGAAACACTTTGGAGCTCTCTTTTATCACTGGAATAGCTATTAGGCAAGTTTAAGATTGTGGCTACTCTGTGAACCTAGGTTCTGAAGTGACTATGATTTACAGTACTATCTACTGACCCTCAGAGTACACATAGCATGAGAAAGAAATCAAAGTTTGTCATTTTAAGCTACTGAGATTTTATGATGTTTTCCCCTGTAATAGCATAACCTAATCTACACTGACTTGTCATGGGAAAAAGTCAATAGTTCAGATTTGGACATTTTAAGTTTGAGATATGGATATTTATCTTGCAGTCGGATGACTGAGTGCAAATGTCAGAGTGGAATTGTGAGTTGGAAATAAATTAGAAAATCATCAACATGTAGAAGGTATTTAATGCCATGAGAATAGAAGATATTGCCTAATTAAAGTTTAGAGAGAGACGAGGAGAAAAGACTTTTGAATATTTAGGAATCCACTTGTAAAGAGAAAAGTATCCAGTTAATAAAAAAAATAGATTATATTTTGATGGCCTAGCAGCTGAGAACAGAGAGTGTTTTAAGGAACATTGGAGCAGTCACCAAATACAAGTTTTGCTAAAAATGTCAAAAGGTAAGAATTAAATATGTCACTTGAATTTAATAGCATGGAGGGCATTGGTTACCTTATAAAAAGTAGTTTCAGAGATAAAAGAATAAGCAAAATTGAAGCAAGGAAAAGAAGGTGAGAAATTCAAATTATTTTCATCATTCTCTGATATCAAGTATATTAGACACTAGTAATATACATGTATATTTGTATTTATCTGTAGTTGTGCATTTATTTTATAACCTATATGTGTGTGAATTTACATATGTATGCATAGATACACATGTATATAAATGTACATGTGTACACATAAATTCATGTGTTTACATGTGTGTGTATAATGCAGATAGTAGCATTGCTAAACTTTATGCCACTACATAATAAATATTTCTCATAATCCCATTTACAATAAGATTTTCATCACTCTTATGCAGGCTCTCAACTGCATCGCCCTAAAGTCCACATTCCACTGACAAGTCTGCACAAGAGAATATAGGCTTTCACTACTGTTTTCCCTCTTAAAGTTTTTCCAGCCCCTCACGCACTGCTGTGTTGCCAAAGTCACTCCCATGTTTTAGGCAGCAACCTGTTTCATGGTAATAAAACCTGTATTATCTATTGATGCACAGAGGCTTTTTAAAATAAATATTTATTATCTCACAACCTCTGTGGGTCAGGGATACAGAAGTGACTTGGTTGGGTATCACTGACTCAAGGACTACTAAGTAGCAGAAGTCAAGCTGTCAGCTGCAGCTGCAGGTTTATCTGAAGGTTAGATTCGAGAGGATAGACATCCAAGCTCATTCACAGTCTTTGGCAGGCCTTGGTCCTTTACCATGTGGTCCTCTCCACAGTGCTACTTTACAGCATAGGAGCTGGTATCCTTCAGGGTGAGTAATCCAAGAGACACTGAGAGAGTGGGCACAATTAAGACAAAACTGTGGCCTGATATAACCTAATATTGGTAGTAACATCCATTACTTCATACATTATATCATGTTCATTAGAAGCAAGTCACTAAATCCAGTCTATACTCAAGGGGACTGGATTACATAAAGTTGTGAGTACCGGTAGATAGAAATCACTGGGGATTGTTTTAGAAGCTGCCCATGACAAAAAGGAATTTCTAATTGTACAGATACTCTTTCTCTACATCAGGAGTCAGCAAAAGAGAAACAATATTCTTCTAGCTGTTATTTATATAAAACAAATTTATTCTTTTTCAGTTATCCAATTAAAAGTAAGCTACTAATTATTTCTCCATACCAAAATATAGAAAACATAGGATATAGAAATTCAGCAAAGATTTTGACATTGTCAAGCCTCACAATTGCCTCATTGCTATTTTGTAGAGAAGTAAGTTGAGTAAATTCAGTGATGGCTAGCCAAATTCTATTTTAGGTAGGCCTATTGTATGCTGGAGAAGAAAGTAAGGGCATGTATAAATTACCAATTGTTTTCTATTTGTTTGAAGTAACTAAACCAAATAATTTCTGTCATTATGGGTTCAATCATTTGATTGTACTATTTACTAAGTAGTAAGATTTCATATTTCCATGAAATTATAATGGAATTTATCTAATTCATCATAATCATTAAAAATATGCTGTTGATTTCTTAAGTAATAGCAATTTCACTTGTCTTGACTTTATCTGCTAATTTAATGAACAGGCTGATATTAATTTTTTTTGGCCATGAAACTTCTGGTAAGATATATAAATAACATCTCTCAGTCCGACTATTTTGATACATTTTAAATGTACTGCTTGAGGTTGACAGGGTCATTGATTACTACTATTTGGCTGTGACCCCCCCCCATACACATTCTACAATTTATCAAGCATGTTGATGGGAATACTATGTGAGACGGTGCCAAAAGGTCTTAGTAAAATACAGATTTGTTAGATTTTTTTCTTTCCCCTTATCTAAGAAGCCTGTCATTCTGTCATCCTGCATGAGCAATGCTTTCAAGTTGAACTGATTTGAGATAGGAAGAACAAATGCGCTGCCACTAGCCATACTTTATAAAAGCTTGACTAATGCTTAATGCTGAATGTAGTGGAAGGATTGCTGACATGAACTATTTTCACCTTGTGAAATTTAATTCTTCTACTTTTTTTTTTTTTCCTCAGTGGAGATTGAGAATGAAATCTTCACCCATAGTATACAAAATTTACAGTTCCCTAAGTAAAAGTGGTGACTATAAATTTTTTTCCTCATTACTCTTTCTGTTCCAGTATCCTGGTCACTTACATCTACGAATGCATTATGCTTTCAGTATGATGCATATTGGTGTTCTTGTTTGACAGCTGTAGCCGACAGATGAGGACATTCTGGAGACCATTCAAGGTCTGATGCCCTTGGGTAAGGCTGAGAGGTAGATAGCTTGCAGTGTGTGGAAATGGGTTTATATTTCTATTGGAGACCATGGAAATAATCACTACCCTAGCTTTGTAAATATCCTATTTTCCATCATTGTAATGGACAACTTACAGACTGATTCTCCAGCAGGAAATCTAACATACATACGTACATACATACATATTTTCTAAAGGAGTTCCAAGTTTTTGATTCTTCCATCTTCACCCAAGTTAGCTAACTTACTAAATAAGACAGGGAAGAGCCTGTTCCTTGCTAAATGTTTGACCAGAAAATTTATCTGAAACTAGCATCATCAGCACACAGCCATAGATAGTCTGAAACACCACTGAAACAAAATTAGACAAATTCCTTTATTAAAATGCCTTATTTAAAAAAAAATGCCTTATTTAAGATAATATTCAATTTTTAAAATTATGAATAATTTTTATCTCAAAAAACAAGGCTTTTCATGGATGGCTTATTTTGTTAGTTTTTTATATAGATTTATCATACCTCAATAATCCTTTTCTTTAAAACATGCCTACTTAATACTTTTGCAGTATCAGTGCACATATTTTTATTCTTTCCTTGGCTTACAGCACTGTTATATCTACTTTGAATATCTTTTTCTCCTTATGTTACCATTTTCCTCACTCACTTTGAGTTTATTATGTGACTTAGGAAGGAATGACTTTTATTTTTTTTTTTATTTTTATTTTTTTTAAAATTATTATTTATTTATTTATTCATTCTTGGCTGTGTTGGGTCTTCGTTTCTGTGCGAGGGCTTTCTCCAGTTGTGGCAAGCGGGGCCACTCTTCATCGCGGTGCGCGGGCCTCTCACCGCCGTGGCCTCTCTTGTTGCGGAGCACAGGCTCCAGACGCGCAGGCTCAGTAGCTGTGGCTCACAGGCCCAGTTGCTCCGTGGCATGTGGGATCCTCCCAGACCAGGGCTCGAACCCATGTCCCCTGCATCGGCAGGCAGGTTCTCAACCACTGCGCCACCAGGGAAGCCCAGGAATGACTTTTATAACTAAGAGGAACCACTCAATGATGGATAGATACTCTGCTTCAAAATCACACACATTTTAACTTATGATATTTTCAATGTGACGAAGAGGGCTTTTAAAAAAAAGAAAAAGTTTAATAATTTTCCACTGCGCTTGATCCAGTTAGTGGAGCTGCTTGATAATTATGAAGAATAGCTGAGTCACATACATCCCTAAAGAAAGTATTCTCTCTAAGGAAAGTCAAATGGGGTAATGTTAATTGATATAAGACCAAAAATACAGAACAGAGTGAGAAAATAATCAATAAAATTAAATAAGATCAAAATTATATCTTTTAAAAAAAGAATAGATCCTAAATGATTGCTTAAAAGCTCCTCAGAGTATTGAAAATTAATCTATCCTCAGTTTTCAATAAATAGACAATTTCTGGTATTATGAATTTTATAATTGATAACATAAAACAGGCTAAAAATAGCCATAACAAACACCCCTTTAGAAGAAAACATCAAAGTATATAGAACCGCATGTATTATTATGGTTATTTATATATAAAGACTTAAAATGGATTGGAAAGTGAGACTATAAACAGAAGCTTGAGAAATACTCTTGTGCATGTGTTAACTAAAGTATCTATAACATAGTCTCTATAACTTATAAAAAGTTTATAATAGTCATTAAGGAAAAAGCTCTAATAGAAAAATGAATAACTTGCAAAAACAAATTGTCAATATATGTGAAAAGTTCTTCTCATTAGTAGTCAAGGCAACAAAGTTTACAGTAAAATAAGATATCAATCTACCCCATTAGATTAGCAAAATTATTTTAAATATCTATCTATCATCTATCTATTTATCTACTTCTGTATTTATCTATCATCTGTCTATCTACCTATCACTTATCTATCTATTATCATCTACTCATCCATTTTCCTGGCAGTTTCTAACACTAATGAATATGGAGATGAAGAGGGAAATGTATTCTCATAGACTCCTACTGGAAATAAGAATAGTAACAAGCTTTTTGGAAAGCCATCTGGCAATGACTATTAAAACATATGATTTAGCATCTCTGCCTTGGATTTTATTTCATAGTTAGAAAAACACTTGTATATAAGGATACTTAGTATATGATATAGACTATTATAGCAAGTTACCAAAATCTCATTAGGTATTAGTTATTTGACTACATGTAGTACATGTGTGTTTAAAGAAGATAGAATATATTGGAATTCCTCACATTTTCTGAGGATGATTTAAAATCAAATTTTTAAATTGTATGTCAGACTTTTGTGAAGATAAAAAATAAAATAATATGTAACAACATACATGATAAAGCATCTTTAACTTAGATGTAATAATAATTTTAGAGCATGAAGAAACAAAGAAATGGTTATGGAAAGTGAGCAACCCAAAACACATTTTGTCCTTAAAAATAAAATCTAAAACCCAAGCCAAATGAAATAATTATTTAAGAAGATATCCCATTATGTGTTTTGTTATAAAGTAAATTTAAAATCTTTCACAAAAAAAACTTGCCAAAAGGACAATAAAAACTGCCCAATTTTAATAACTACAAAAGAAAGATTTTATATAATTTGTCCAAGTCAAGAATACTGTGAATAAAGGACTTTGTGGAAAAAGATACTCTTCAAAAATTTATCTGTATAATAATCTATTCATTAGTGATATTAATGAATTACTAATTGTAAATAAAGTAATTCAGATATTCAGAAATACCAAACATTTAAGATTTACATCACAGTAAACAAAATGATGTATTAAAACATGACTCTTTACTAGTTATTGAATGATTTCAATCTCTCACACAACATAGTGAATCTAACCAAAGAAATATTTATAGAATGCAAAAATCGGTAAACAACAAGCCATGCCATTGTCATTGACAATTCAGTGAATGTGGTCGAAGGTATGTGTGATTTAGGAATCCCAATATAGCATCTTACAATTATTCAAAAGGTGATAATGATAGAACACCTAAATATTTAGGAAAAAAAGAATAAATATTGAACATCTACTTTACCATGTATAGAAAATTATATTCCAATTAGGCCAATAATCAAACTAAGCTTCCTGGTCACTTGAACGATTAGAAACATTTTTTTCTCTGTTCATGTCCAGGCTGTTCAAAATGAGAATAAAGGAATGAAATGGAAAAAAATGCATAAACTCACAAGAACAAGAAACGAGATGACAACTAATGGATATGTCAAAAAAGTGTGGCTGATAGATACTTTGGGGACAAGCAAAAGTTGACTTACGAACCAAACTTACTGACAGTAAAATGCCTGCTGGGACTTTGGCCAACATAAAATAAGTCAATTTGTGATGCAGAACATTGGAAATTATCAGAAATTTAAGGCAACAAGTGAGGTGCAAGCAGAGGTTGAATATTAGTGGATAGTTGAAAGTTTGTGAAAATGTTAAACAACTGGTAATCTCCTCTTAGTCTTATTGCCAGATGAATCCCCTCATTTCTGGTTACTCGGGTCTCCATTTACTGTACCTTCTTCAGTGAGGTTCTTTCATACATTTCTCATACACAGAGATAAGTCTGTTACACTCTGCATTTCATCCCAGCATCCCCCTTTCCTAAATGAATCTTTAAAACTGTTTAGGCATTCAATTTAATTCTATGTGTTTTAAAATTCTTTGGATTTTGACAAATCATAGTATCACGTATCCACCATTATAGTAACTTGCCAAGTACTTTCACTGCCCTAAAAAAAACCCTGTGTTTCACCTATTCAACCTTCCTCCCCGTCCCACAAATCAATGACATCTATTGATTTTTACCATTGTTATAGCTTTGCCTTTTCTAGAACATCAATTGGTTGGAATAATAACATGTATCCACTTCAGACTAGCTTCTTACACATAGTGATATGAATTTAAGATTCACTTATATCTTTTACTAGTTGATAGCTTACTTCTTCTTTTAATCACCAAATAATTTTCTATTGTAGGGGTATACCTTTTGTCCCTTCCAATTTGGGACTATATAATGTGGTAAGTTACTACAGAAATTCATGTGCAGGTTGTTGTGTGGACATAAGTTTTAAATTCACATGAGGGAATACCTAGAAGTGTGATTGTTAGATCATACCATAAGACCTATGCTTAGCTTTTGTAAGAAACTGCCAAACTGTCTTCCAAAGTGTTTGAACTCTTTGTATTCCCACTAGCAATAAATGAGAGCTCCTGTTGCTTCACAGTCTCCTGTAATTATATTTTCAGGGTTTATTTGTGTGTTTTGGTTTTTACTTTAAAATAATTTTAGCCATTCTAATATGTGTGTAGTTGTATCTCGTTGTTTTAATTGGCAATTTCCTAATCACAAATGAAGCTGAGCACCTTTTCCTATGCTTATTTGCCTATGGTTTATCTTGTTAGGTAAGATGTCTCTTCAGAACTCTTGCACATTTTAAAATTTAACTGTTTGTTATTTTATTGTGTCATAGAGTTCTTTATGTTTTAAGAGTCCTTTAGCCCAAAACTCTTCTACAGGGTACTGAGTCCTAATAGATATGCTTGGCTATAGGTGAGGCTCAAGGATTCCTTTAGCATCTCTGTTCTATCTTTTTGTAAGAAAATCTGGCTGGATGACTTCTTTGGACTCTTTTCTGCTCCAAGCACAAACTTTCCTCTATAATTTAACATTAGAAAAAGAAAAGAGCCAAAGATAGATTAAATGAATGAGACCTCAAAGAAAAGAGAACAATTGCCCCAAATACAACCTTTGTCATATACCAATTTAATTAATCATCAGTTAGAAACTTGGCTGTATTGCTGTCTTTATCTTGGTCTCTGCTCTTTCTCATCAAAGAAGGATCTAGGAAGTGATAGGAAGGAAACCTTGCTCTCCTCCCACAGAAAGTAAGAATCACCTCAAAGTATAATTACTTTAGTCCCGAAAGAATACTTGTTCCATCAAGTAGTATTTTCTGTGACTTTATAGCTGTCCAAGAGTTGATAATAAAGAGCTTAAGAGGACTTCCCTGGTGGCCCAGTGGTTGAGAATCCACCTGCCAATGCAGGGGACACGGGTTCGAGCCCTGGTCCAAGAAGATCCCACATGCCACGGAACAACTAAGCCTGTGCGCCACAGCTACTGAGCCTGCGCTCTAGAGCCCGCAAGCCACAACTACTGAGCCCGCGTGCCACAACTACTGAAGCCTGCGCACCTAGAGCCCGTGCTCCACAACAAGAGAAGCCACTACAATGAGAAGCCCGCGAACCGCAACAAAGAGTAACCCCCGCTCACCGCAACTAGAGAAAGCCCGCGCACAGCAACGAAGACGACCCAATGCAGCCAAAAATAAAAATAAATAAATTTATTTTTAAAAAAAAGAGCTTAAGAAAATGCATATTTATTTGGATGAAGGGAATAAATTTTTCTGCCTGGATCAGAAACACACAATAGAACTTAAAATACATTAGTTTTCTAGTTTCTTTGCTTGCCGTGTAACCAATACTGCATTTTTACCTAAAAGTAAAATTTCTGGAGTTTTCTCATAATTTTCTTATGGTTATTATCAGTTTTTTAAAAGGATTTTTAAAAAATAAATGCTAATGAGGTTCTACAAAGCATCTAGTAGTAATGGAACCTTGTTAATACATTAACAGCCTTATTGAATGTGGGCATAAAATTTCATCACTTTATGCTACCATGCCTCATCTAAACTTAGGAGCCATTTATGTTGTAGGATCCAGAAGCAATTGGTATAACACTCTTGACATATTGATGTGACTCTGGACAAATCAGGCTTGAAATATATTAATACGAATTATATTCCCCACAGTGATGTCTTGCTTCTTTGGCCTCTATTATTTCTCAAGCCTCCACAGTGCATAAAACACCATTACGATATATTGAGTAATGCGTGTCAGGATCAGTCAACATCCATGCAACAGTCAAAAAAAAAAAAAACGCTGAAAGAGAAAGACAATACATGAATATCACAGATTAACCAAATAGGATAGATGCTATATATGCTTTAAAAATTTTGTTAAACATTGTTATTTTAGTATATGGATTCCTCTGTATGAATTAGCAAAAGTAACACCTTCTGAATGTATGAAATAAGAGAAAAAAGCAGTATTTTCATTGAGCATATTAATTAGAAAAAGGCATCTTACTTGGCATGTGAGTTTGGGTTGGCAAACCTTTGCAGTGCATAGTAGTTAAACTTTTCAAAACTGCCCCTAATATTACAGAATTGGTAGAACTGTGGAATACTAAATGTGGCAAAACAATTTATACTGTGAATTTATCTCCACAGTTTTTTTTGGTTAATCATCCAATGTCGAATCACTAAGAGCAAAATTTACAAGTGAAAGTCAAGAGTTTTCATATTTACTATAATTATAAGTATGATTATGAAATGTCAACTGCTTAGCAAAATTCAACTGAATTAATAATCATGCTGGCCTTGTACTATTAAAAACTCTTGTCAAAATACAGAATAGGTTTTAATGAAATGAGAGAAGTTATTTGAATTCAGAATTTCTACTGATAATTTTCTCAGAATATAAGCTGTCTGCTTTATTAAACAAACTTTTTAAAACTAATTTTCAGTAAACAGAGTTCTCACTCTTGTTGAACTGAAAGATTATCAGAGAAAACCCATCATTCTTTTTGTCTACTCTTCAAGACCCAACATATGTGACACCTCCATTTCAAGGATTATATTCAGTATATTCTCTGATCACATAAATTACACTTAGGAGTTGCTAGGGGCTTCTGTTTTTCTGCTTCTTGTGGGAGAAGGACTGAATGCTTCCCTTACTGATGGCCACTTGGTTGAGAGGCTATTTGTGCCATGGACTGAGCTGTTCTTTGCCGGGTATGAGAAATCCCAGGCTTCTAGTCAGTTGAGGAAGGTGAGAAACTGTAGATTAGGTGTTCATAAAATATATTTGGAAAGTGAGGTTAAGAAGTCACGCCATGAAGACGTCATGAGTGCCAAATAAAGAATGTCGCTCACCAGATGGTTTCACAAGAGTGAAGTCACTAGCCACTGTAGTCACTAACCTTCAACACAGCTTGAAAAGAGTTTAGGGTGGAGCTCAGGAATGAGGCACTCTGTGCTCTGGGAAAAAACTGGCAGAACAGGCCATCAGATAGGTATTTTCAGGAAAAAAGTTTATGAACCCAATTTCTTGTATCATCTCGTAACTAAAATCATTAATGGAGATATCTCTTCCTTGTGACTCGCAGCAACCTTCTGCCAAAACGTGTGCTGGATTGCATGTATCCTCTTTCACCAAAATCGTGTGTATACTGACTTCCCACCCAACTCTTTGGAGCTGTTCCTCAGAGCTACCTGAGATGCTGTTTCCTGGGCTATAGTCCTCATTTAGTCCCCCCAAAACTTAACTGATAGCTCTCATGTTATGCAGTTTTTTCAGTCGACATGAGAGAAATGTCTGAATAGTTTTGCTACAGTAAGTTTATCATTTGTTCTATGATTTTAAGTGATATGGTTAAATGACAGAGAAAGCGAGAGAGAGAGAGATTTATTTTCCCCAAATCATATAATCTTAACTTACTAAGAACTTAGGTGATTCAGCTAAAAAATAAAACCTAGTGACATTTTAGGCTATATAGGTTGAATTATAATTTCAAGAACACAGAAGTTAGTCTCTTGGTTCTCTGTTTAGTTCAGACTACACAGGTATTCTCTTTAGTTCCCAATGTAACAATTTTAGGAAGTACAGTGACACACTAGAGTATGTCTAAAAGATTTCAACAAGAATTTTGATATATCCATAAACTGCCAAATCCTGAAAGCTATAGAATTATTACCTATTACTCATTGGATAATTTTAAAATATAGGAAAAGACAGAATAGAAATTCCACTCATATAAAAGAGTGTTCATGTAGATATAAAGGGCAAACAAGGACAAATGAGTAAATGTAACAGAAAAAAAAAAAAATATATATATATATATATTTACTTGGTGAAGTATATTTATAATTCCTTGGATGTAGTCCTAGCAAGAATCCTGCCTTGAGAAGGTCAAATTTGGTCTTGTGCTGACTCTCCATTTCAGTTGCAACCTCTGATTCAAGAGGCTGTGCAGAAAACCAGTCTTCTCAAACTCGGGCAAGTACATCCTAAGTCTGTCAAAGGCAGATGCATGTGATTACACTCTAATATCCAACATCATGTCCCATTGTTATTGTAAGCCTCTTTAGTAAAGAAACCATAAATTCTACAATTATACTTGAGTGGCACTTGATTTAAATAAGGAAAGCATCATTGCTTTCTGACTCTTCCTTGAGCATGTCAAGATCATTTTGCTTCAGGCCTTTGCATTGCTCTTCTCTCTGCCTGGAATCCTTGACTTCTTCTAATTCACAAGTTTGGCTCTTTCTCAGAAGGCTCCCTAACCTCTACCGCTGAACATTGTATCATATTACTTTATTATATTCTGTTCACATATAGCCATCTGAAATATTTTGTTAATTTGTGTATTTGTGTATTATACATCTTCAAAACTGTGTGCAAGCTCTGTGAGAACTAGGACCTCATATTTGCTTATTCACTGCTTTTAAGCCCAGAACAATACCCTGGAAATGGAAAGTGCTCAAAATCATTGGTTAAATGAAGGATACTCAACACATATGACAAGCAGCATGTAACAAATTGTAAAAAGATTAAAGAAGACAATTTATGTGATACAAAAAACTTTATCCAACACTTCATGAAGTGGACAGTATCCTTTTGGAGAACTGCAACAATAGGGTGGAAGGCAGGAAGCTTTTACAGTATAAAGAGTAAAAAAGAAGGAAGAGGCAAATAGCTGATATCTGGTAGGCTGGGGCCACATAGTTAACCTTCTTTGGAGAGAGAAGACCCAGAGTTGACATGGTGTTGGGGGATTGCCTGACTGGATATACTGTTTCTGGTCAAGCAAAGCATTTGCAGGGTCATGAAACTTATGTAACTTTCAGTTTGCTGATGTGGCACACTGGGCAAGATCAGCTCCATCTAGGGCCTAGAAAGTATTTCAACAGCAATATAATCTGCTTAGTAAAATGGCTTTGAAGAGAAATTTTTATTATTGATACTCTCAGGTATTAGACATACTTCACAATAAGTTTTTGGCTTCCTCTTGGAGCATCAGCTAGGAACTTGACATAGAAATCTTAATAATGAGTAAATAAATAAATATATACATACATAACTAAATACATACATAAATATCTTAGGCCTACAAATATATTTTTACTTATAAATGTTTACTCCATATGAAAAACATTGTAACTTTTCTAATATTCCAGTTAGGACTTGTTACACAAAATACCCACCAAGGGAAACATGTTTCAATGAATGAGAGGCATTGTTATCATACAGTCTTTCAAGGATGAGAATAAAGCAAGCTATTTATGTTAAATCAATATCAAATTATCTTCACCAAATCTCTTTGGCTAATATGTCTGTGTATGTCTG
The DNA here is from genome assembly GCF_009873245.2 of Balaenoptera musculus. Classification (NCBI taxonomy): domain Eukaryota; kingdom Metazoa; phylum Chordata; class Mammalia; order Artiodactyla; family Balaenopteridae; genus Balaenoptera; species Balaenoptera musculus. Next base: position 55,011,582 of record NC_045802.1, read on the forward strand.
AAAGAAAGTATTCAAGATCTTTCCATAAAATTTTCTTTTTCTGAAAATAGATGAGCATTTTAAAAGATAAAACTATTTCAAAGTCAACCAGAAAATTAACTAATTCATTTTTCATCTTCTTTATGTATCGAGAGCTTACTGAAATCATGACATTATGCAAATTGGATGATAGCAATTCTTTTCCTTAAAATATTTCTGTATTTTTTCATTATTCTAGGGATAAAGTTCAAACATATTAGCAAAGTGTTGGGACTTCCTGGCAGTCCAGTGGTTGAGAATTTGCCTTCCAATGCAGGGGGTGCAGGTTCATTCCCTGGTCAGGGAGCTAAGATCCCACATGCCTCTGGGCCAAAAAACCAAAACATAAAGCAGAAGCAATATTGTAACAAATTCAATAAAGACTTTAAAAATGGTCCCCATAAAAAAAAAAAAAAAATCTTAAAAAAAAAAAACATATTAGCAAAGTGTGAAAGACTGTTAATATCACCCTCGTTTATCATTTCTTTTCATCACTTGACATACTCACCCCCACGAAACCCTTGCCCACTCTGTTCCATTCATGCTAAAGTATGTCAAGTTGTATGAACATGGCAATAATCATTTTCACCCCTACCTGGATTTCTCTTTGGCTAGAATCACTTTTCTTCTTCAACTATTCATCCTTCAAGCCTTAGATCAAATTAATCCTCATCTACGAAGGGCCCCATGATCTCCTTATGTTTTTGTTTGTAGGATAGAACTTTATGAAAGCTTATGGGAATGTAATTGTTTACAGGTCAAGTTTATGAGCCTTTGAAGGATAAAGAATTTGCTCTGATTTTATTGAATGCTGAGGAGTTAGTAATGTATTGTAAAATGAAAGGTCTTAAAAGATGAATTCCAATAGGTGGTTTGACACTAGGTCTACAGAGATAAAGGTAAGCTTTCTGTCCCTTAAGGATTTATAAACCTGATATAAGAAGGAAGAGAGAAAGAGATAAAAATGTACAATACAAATACAAAAATGTATTATGCATTACATATTAATGGCACATTTTCCACAGAAATTCAAAGCACTGTCTATCACAGAGGAAGTAGAAATTTATTTGTGACAGAATTATGAATTAAATGTAGTATAGAAAAAATAATTTCCTTCTATCTTTCTAGGTTATTAGCTGAGATCCCCTTGTAATATAAGACAGATTAACAGGAGGAAAAAAATTAATTATGTACACACATTTGTATGTACAGGAGCCCCACAAAGATAAGAAACTCAAAAGGTGGCCAGACAGTTGAGACTTAGGAAAGAAATAGGCCTTAAAAGTAGGGGAAAACAACTTACAGGAAAGTGAGAAAAGGAAATGTTTAGTAAACAAAGGTTGCCCTGCCCTACCCATAAGTCTCTCTGGTGAAAAAGTGATCTCTCGTACTAGCTCTCTTCCTGGTACAGATTCATTTCTAATGCAAATTTTCCTTACATAAGAGTAACTTCTATTCTATTTTTAGGGCTCTGTATCTGAAGTTTCTCAAAATAATTTTTATGCCAAAAGGCATATTTTGCGGTGGCATATTCTGCTACCCTTTGTAAGTTAATGAGAAGGGCATATCACTCACCATTTAGAGGAGAAGCGTAAAGAAACAAAATTTTTACACTTTGTTTGTTGAGTGTGGGGATACTATTTGACTAGGGAGTAATAGGGGACCAACTAAATAATAATGAGTAATTGACCAGACTGAGGGGTTTTGCATTATGAAGTAAAAAAAAAAAAAAATTTAAGTGATTTACTACTAGTTAAGATAAAGGTGATATTGGCTATGTATGTAGAGCTTTGGGAATCATGCTTTGACAATTACATAAATCACATATCAGTTACTATAATATATAACTAACCATCTCTCTCCGTGTATATATTCATCCTCACAATAATATAGGATGTTTCATCCTTAAATTCCAGTTTACTGGCATAAAGATCAAGAGCATTTTGCTCATATATGAAAGCCCTGAAACTTTAAGTTAAGCCCATCTACATCTGAAGTCATTGTAAATAAAAATTCTCAAAAGCAAAGCTAATAATGACTTCCATTATTTGTAACCTTTAAGTAAAATTTAAGCAATTTATCTTGGCTATGAAATATGTTAATTAAAAAATACAGCTATTTAAACTATTATAATTAGCTTTTAAAATCCTGTATTTATTTTGTCTCTTAATTAGGTGTAGGGTTTCAGAACTAGCCTCCCCAAAATGTGTCACTTTTGCATGAAGATTATTTTGAGCTAAAGACAAGGAAGACCCTGTGGGTTCAAGAGAAACTACTTCCCTTCCCTTAACTATGTAGAAGATTTAAATTGGGGATTTCTCTCAAGAAAAGAGTTATTACTGGAGATAAATTTTATCTGAGTGGCCTTATCTATATGGCAGGGCAAACATCTAATTACCAAACATCTACTCTTTTTCTTATACCTCTGTGAATGACCCTCCTGTCCTTGGAAGCTCCAGGCCCCTATCCCATTCCTTAGCAAAGGATGGCATATATATTCTTCATTTCACCTTTCTGTTTCTGACCCTTTCATGTATGTGGGGTTCCTGTATGTACAGAATTAAATTTGTTTTTCTCCTGTTAATCTATTTCATGTCAATTTAATTTTTAGACCAGCCAGAAGAACCTAGAACGGTAGAGGAAAGTTTTCCTTCTCCACAACATAGGTAAATATAAATGTAAACATGAAGAAATATTTTACCAAATAATCATTTCAAGTATGCAGTATACAAGTAAATGAAGATAAGATATATTTTTCACATAGGCAAATTTACAATAATATCTTTATTCTATAAGTACATATAAATTGACTGTTCTGTACTTTGAGTTAATTTACATATTATTTACAATCCATATTTTAATTTTTTGTTCGTATGACATACAGTTGAACATCGGGGAAAGCAAATTTGCATTTTGTTTCAGACTTAGAAGAAAATAGTTGTTAATTTATTAATTTGCTGAGAAACCTCTATCTTGAATAGGGCAAAACACATGAATAGATTTTTACGTGCTTTTTGACTTTTTGCCACTTTCCACTACTTAAGCAGTTTAAATTTAGTCACTATATTAATTTTCTAGTGCCGCCATAAGAAAACACTATGGACTGGGTGACGTAAACAACAGAATTTTATTCTCTTACAGTCTAGAGCCTGGAAGTGCAAGATCAAGATGTCAGTAGGTTTGACTTCTTCTGAGGCCTCTCTCTTTGCTTGCAGATGGCTGTCTACTTGCTGTGGCCTCACATGGTCTTTCCTCTCTGTGTCCACATTGGCATAAAGGCATGAGTTGTATTGGATTAGGACGCACCCAAGTGAACTTATTGCACCTTAACTATATCTTTAAAGGTCCTATCTCCAAGTACTCTAAGGTACTGAGGATTAGAATTTCAACACATGAACTTGGGGGTCAGGGAGACACAGTTCAGTCCAATACATTCCACTCTTTGGTCCCACAAAATTCATTAACTTCTTTTATGCATTACTGTATACATTCACCGCATATCAAAAGCCTCCAAAGTTTTAACCCATTCCAGCATCAACTCAGTTCAAAATCTCATCTAACTATCATCTAAATCAGGTTTAGCTGAGATATAATTCATCCTGGGACAAAATTCCTCTCCTCCTCTGAATCTGTGAAATCAAAATAGCATAGAATTGAAAAACAGAATGGTAAACAGACATGAGATAGACATTCCCATTCCAAAAAGGTAGAAATCAGAAGAAAGGGTCACAAGTCCCAAGCAAGTCAGAGTCCTAACAAGGCAAATTCCATTAGATTTTAAGGCTTGGGAATAATCCTCTTTGGTTGAGTGCTCTGTCTTCCAGGCCCACCAGGGTGGCAGCATTGCCTTCTGCACCAACAGGGGTGGTAGTCCTATTTCCTTGTCCCTGGGCTGTGGCTTCACCACAGAAACCCTAGGCAGCAGCCCTGCCCCTAACACCCTGAGCGCAAGCTCTGCCCTATGGAACCAAGCGGAAGATAGCCTTGTCCCCTAGATCTGATCCCTCCAGACCCACGATGGCAGTGGGATCTTTGCCTGTGGATTCATTGTTCCCTTTTCTTGAAGGATGACATGTTTATAAACAGCTCTATTAGCCTATCCATTAGAATCTCAGAGATCCAACAGCCCTACTTCATTTTGTCCTCCATCCCCTTTAGTCAAAGCTGGTAGCAGTTCTCCTGAGATAATTGACTGGCTCCATGGCTTACACCCATAATCTCTTTATAACAAATGTTTGTCTAGCCACACCCTTGATATTCTCTGCAGAACACACTTTCTATTTTTGGCAATATAGATTGGCCAAGAATGTTCCAAATCTTCAAGTTCTGATTAACAATTTGTGCTTGACAGTTCCTTCTTATTTTATTTTTCTTCTCTTATATTTTATTATAAGCAAAAGGAAAAAAAAACTAGGTAACGCATTCAGAACAGAAATTTTCTTAGCTAAATATAATCACTTACAATTTTTACCATCCACAAAACACCAGAACACAAATTCTTTGCTATTTCATAATAAGAATTACATTTCCCCCAGTGTCCAAAAATATGTTCCTCTTTCCATCTGAAGCCTCACCAGATGCACCTTGAGCATCCATATTTCTACCTAGAGTCTCTTTAAGGAAATCTAGGTTTTTTTCTAACATGCACCTGAAAACTTCTAGCCTCTATCCATAACCCAGTTCCAAAGCCACTTTCACTTCATATATTTATTGAGAAAGAGATCCGTTTTAAGGAATTGGCTCACATGATATGGAAGCTTGCCAAGTCTAAAATCTGCAGGATTGGCCAGTAGCCTAGTACCGAGGTAAGAACTGCAGTTTGAGTCCAAAGGTGGTCCTCTGGCAGAATTCCCTCTTTATCCAGGGAGGTCAACTTTTTTTATTAAGACCTCCTTCAACTGATTGGATGAGGTCCACCCATATTATGGAGGGCAATCTGCTTTACTCAGTCTAGTGATTTAAATGTTAATATCATCTAAGAATTACTTTCATAGAAACATCTAGAATAGGATTTGATCAAATATCTGGGTATCATAGCCTAGCCAAACTGACACATAAAATTAAGCAACACGATCACTGTGTTTGTTCTCTAATGACCTTGTTAATCAGACTCCAGTTATTCAGATAATGACAATGAGCATCAAAACCATAGTCATAAAGAGAAAATAAATTTGTAGAGACATGGATGGACCTAGAGACTGTCATACAAGGTGAAGTAAGTCAGAAAGAGAAAAACAAATACCATATATTAACATATATATGTGGAATCTAGAAAAATGGTACAGATGAACCTATTTGCAAAGCAGAAATAGAGACACAGACATAGAGAACAAACATATGGACACCAGGGGAGGAAGCGGGGGTGGGATCAATTGGGAGATTGGGATTGACATATATACGCTACTATGTATAAAATAGTTAACTAATGAGAACCTGCTGTATGGCACAGGGAACTCTACTCAGTGCTCTGTGGTGACCTAAATGGGAAGGAAATCTAAAAAAGAGGGGATATATGTATACATATAAGCTGATTCAGCAGAAACTAACACAACATTGTAAGACAACTATACCCCAATTAAAAAAAAAAAAGAAAAGAAATTATTATTATTTTTTATAAATTTATTTATTTGTTTATTTTTGGCTGTGTTGGGTCTTTGTTGCTGCGTGTGGGCTTTTCTCAAGTTGTGGCGAGTGGGGGTTACTCTTTGTTGTGGTGTGCAGGCTTCTCATTACAGTGGCTTCTCTTGTTGTGGAGCACGGGCTCTAGGTATGCGGGCTTCAGTAGTTGTGGCTCACGGGCTCTAGAGTGCAGGCTCAGTAGTTGTGGCGCACGGGCTTAGTTGCTTCATGGCATGTGGGATCTTCCCAGACCAGGGCTTGAACCCGTGTCCCCTGCATTGGCAGGAGGATTCTCAACCACTGTGCCACCAGGGAAGCCCAAAAAGAAATTATAAAATGTAAATCATATATGTTTTCTAATTTAAAAAATAAACTATTCAAAAATCATATTTTTATGGAGAAGAAATTTTTGAGGTAAATTTAGAACTTTAATATAAGAAAAGACCCAACCTTAGTAACTTGATTTATTAATTTATGTAATTAGGTTAAAGAGTGTTTTAAATGAAACCTAATATAGTCTTGGCAAAAACAAATGTAAAATCTATTTTTTTACTCCTCCAAAATCTATACTAATGAAAGAGATGGGAATGGATTGATTTAAATATTGTAAAACATGAATAAGGAACATATTTTTACTGAATTGGCTGAATAAGCCAACCATCTCTGCTACTTGTTACTTTTATTTTTATTTTCATTTGTGTTTATCTACTGCTTGATTACTGTCATTTCTTTTCATTATGCTATCACTTTAAAACTCATTATTTTAGCTTTTAAAATAATTTTCTTTGACTTTTATTACATATTATATGGTTAGAAATAGTTTTATTATTTAGCGTTGATAAGGTGATGACAGCAGTCACTGATGTTTGATGCACTTTTTAAATTTGTCCCTCATTATTCCTGCAGTGTGTTCTGACACCTGATCAATGAAAACAACTTCAAAAGCACTTAGCCATGTAAATAACAGTGCTAAAAGCATTATTAAGTTTTTTGAAATCCAGAGCTGCATTTAGTCACAATTATAGAATGCAAAATTATCAACCCTATCATCAATACTAGCTGCCTGTAAATGATGACCTACCAAAGATTGATTTGATTCTAGAAGACAATTTGCATGCAAAAGCAAGTTCTGTGTGTGTGTGTGTGTGTGTGTAGAGAGAGGAATAATCAAGATAAAGAATAACTGGTATACAGAAACTAGTGTCAGCTTTGGGGTCGATTTCTACTAGAAATAGCTCCAATATCCACCAACAGTGCCTATGGGAGGCATTAACTCAAGTTTATTTGGGGTTGACTACTACCCATATAGCATGATCCTAGGGAACTATGAGAAAAGGCATACAACTGTGTCCAAATAGGATTGGAATCTGGAACTGAGTTTCTTCCCCTTTGATTTACAACTTAATCCATAACAGCATTTGGTATATGAAAGTTGTTTTTGTTAAGGAAGGCTGGTAAAATATTATTGTTAATTCCAACTGACTTTAAAAAATAATACAAATATATCCAGAATGTAACTGCAATTTGGCCTAATGCTGATGTAATTTATAATATTAATTTGATTTCAACAAAGCCTTTGATAAGACTGATACTGATGACCAAATGGTTTGAGAGATTTAATTAAAACCACCATAAAATAGTCGTCCATAAGAACTACTTGCCCAAAGTTATTTAAAAGATTTACTTAACAATAAATTAATTGTTATGTTTACTTGGTCTGTTGATACCTTTAATAAATAAAGTTCAGATTTCAATAGTGGAAGGAAGTAAAGGACTTCACAAACTTAAACAGGATTACAAACAAATTTGTGCAAGAATGTTTGGTAAACTCAAATTCTTTAAAGCAACACCTCATGTGACAATACAGATTATTGATATTTTGGCTGTTATTCTTTTACTTTTTCTGTTTTATAAATGGTACAAAAAAGATTACAAGTGATTTATAATTAAAAAACCTGAGCCAAGAGTCAGAGAATAAACTATGCAGAATAAAATGGATTTACATCTTAGAATCTATGCTTGGAATATTTGTTAACATTGTCAAATAAGGCTATCTTTAAACAAGTAAGGAATAACAAAATTTATGACCCACTCCAAATATGAAAAAAAAAATCAAGGTTTGCAGATGGAATCTCCAAGATTAAAACAATACAATATAATTCCCTTTAGATAGGAGAAAGAATTATGTAACAGCAGATGATATAAACACACACAACTTAAACTGAGACCATTTGGAATTGGTATTTGGACATTCTCCTTCATACCCAAGTTTTAATGATATAGTAAAATATTTTGGGTTCTACAAGCTTACTCGTTCTGTTTATTTATATTTATATAGCCATTATATTATAAATAATCGGGTCTGTGCTGTCCAATACTGTAGCCATTAGCCACATGTAGCTGTGTAATTTTATATTAATTAAAATAAATATGTAGTAAATCATATTGAATTCTACACTCCAAAATCCACATGTCAAGTACTCAATAACCACATGTGGCTAGTGGCTATCTACATGTAGTAGATAGAGTTGATTTACAGATGGACTGAAAAAACTCTGTATTTATCTCTGGGGATACTTAGATGTCTGTTGACTCTTGGCTAAGATAAGGTCAGTGGATTTATTATTTGTTGTTTAAAAACTTAAACTCCCCTGGCAACCCCCAGACACAGTTTTTTTTACTAAGAGTTTTCAACTTGCCTAACCTATTTATCAACCTAGGCTGATTAAATGCCAGAGGAGTATAAAACCCTGCTTGGAACTTATGATTTGAGCACACAGGAAGCCAAGATTTCTTACACAGACCATGGTAGTTGAATCCAGTGACAGAGCATACTCCATGTACAAGTAAAAACCCAGAGGAGCTGGAAAATAAAATTCTTTCAGAACACTGATGCTTGCTTGCATTGTTTCTCTCGCCATATGGACCATATTCTTTGTCTTTAAATAAAACTCTTATGCTCTGTGGGATTCTTTCAAATATCTCAACTTGAAAATTTTTTATATTACCATATTAACCAGTGGTTATAGAACGTTTCTATAATCACAGAAGTTTCTAATATATATGTAATATCTAATAGTACATCTAATCTATATATATAATATATATTATATCTAATATATATTTATATATATATTTAGATATATTTTTATATATTATATCTAAATATATATATATTTACATCTATATACTGTTTTAAAAAATTTAGAAGTAACTTATAGACCAATAACAAAACCAGAAAAGTGTTTTAAAATATTGGCAACATTAAAAATAGCAATAAATCTAGTGTTTGAGAGGAATGTAAATTTAGTATTTTGCTTTTCTATCATAAAATATCTAAACAATCTAAAATTAATACTAAAGTGAATAATGTTTAAGTATAAAATGTTTCATAAAGATAATAGTAAGATAATGTACCATCCTATTTTATATTTAGAGACAAAATATATTGTCTAAATTGTTAGCTCAAGAAATAAGTTGGCAAATACTATATTAAAATTATAATGACAACTTCCAGAAAACTTGAAACAGAAACTATAATATTTTATATCTTTTGGGAAGAAAAAGGAAGTGGAAAACAAAAGCATATCTAATTGTTAGATCAGAAACTGGGAATGATCCAAGATGTAGTCTAGTGAAAATGTTAGCCTGCCACAGTTTTATTGTGTACACTACCAGAATATTTAAACCTCTTTATCAGAGAACATTTTATTCATTGACAGAGAAACTTAGTAGTGCTGATCCCCCATGTCCCAATTCCCCATGTGGCAACATGATAAATGATGAATGTACCTGCATGAGCAACTGGGTTTGTACCACAGGACAGGAACACCCAAATTATGAGATAAGGCACCAGCTGGCATATCTGCCCCTGCTTCTCTCAAGAAGCGAGAGAGAGGGAGAATTAAAGAGAGAGATTGTTTACCTTGGACTGTACACAAATAAATTCTTTTTGTGGAGGAGAGGAAAAGGCATTTGCTTCACCATCTCAATGTAAGCAGATGGTTCTGGGGAAGAGTAGTCTTTAAATCTCTCCAAAGCAACTCACTCTCTCCAACTTCTAAGGCATCTTCACCATTCAATCATCCATTAATCCAGGATGCCAGTACTCTTTGCTCAGAAAGCTCAGATTTTGCAGAAATGTGAAAATATTTACAGAGTGTTGTTTTCCCAAGAAATATATAGTACCAGTGAGGTTCAAAACATGAACTATACACAAAGTAAATTTACAAAATTTCAAATGTTATGAAATTACTCTCAAAAGGAACATGTGTAGCCGAGTTCACTTTTGTCTGGCACACACTATATTATTTTAAATCTCTGAATAAGCATTTATGTAAAAGTAATGCTTATTGAGATAAATAATTAAAATGTGCTCATTTGAAGTATACATATATATATACACATATATATACATATATACACATATATATACATATACATATATATACACACACATACATGCTTACAAACATGTTTATATACAGGTATATACACAGTATATGTGTGGTCTTTTGTGACTGACTTCTTTCATTTAACATAATGATTTCAAGGTCCATCCAAGTTATAACTTGTACACCTACATTATCATTTTTTATTTCAGAATAATATGCCATTGTACAGAACATTTGGTTTCATTCATTTATCAGTTGATGGACGTTTGAGTTGTCCATATGGTAACTGCACATTTACCTTTTGGAAGGATGGCCAAACTGTTTTGCAAATCAGCTACATTCTTTTCCATTCCTGCTAGCAGTGTATAAGTGTTTCAATTTCCCCACATCCTTGTCAATACTTGTTATTATCTATCTTTTTTATATTAGCCATCCCTGTGGGTTAGAGAGAAGTGATACCCCATTTTGGCATTGATCTCCATTTCCCAGATAGCTAATAATGTTGAGACTTCTGTCATATACTTATTGACCATTTGTATATTGTCTTTGGGAAAAAAAAGCTACTCAGATCCTTTGCCCTTTTTTGAAATGGATTATTTCTTTTTATTTTTGACTTCTAAGAGTCTTTTATATAGTCTGGATATTAGTCTTTATCAGATACATGATTTGCAAATCTTTTCTCCCGTTCGGTATGTTGTCTTCACAGTTTTGATAATGTCCACCAAAGTAAAGTTTTTGAATTTTGATGAAGTCCACTTTATGCAATTTTTCTTTTGTTGCTCGTGCTTTTGTGCTATATCCAAGAAATCTTTGTCTACTTCAAAGCCAGAGATTTACATCTATTGTTTTCTAAGAGATTTACAGTTTTAGCTCTTACTTTCAGGCATTTGCTTGTTTCTTATGTTAATTTTTATATACAGTATGAAATAGAAGGTCAAGTTTATCCATTTGCATGTGGATGTTTATGTTACCATTTGATGAAAATACTATTTTTTACCCTTTGGATTGTCTTTGCATAATGTCCAATTCAATTTACCATAAATGTAAGGTGTACTTCCTAACAGTGAATTCTAGTCGACTGATCCATAAATTTATCCTTATCACAGTACCATACTCTCTTGAATACTGTAGCTTTGCAAAAGTTTTAAATAAAGAAATTTGAGTCCTTCAACTTTATTCTTCTTTTTCAAAATTTTTATGGCATCTGTCAATTTCTGTAAAGAAGTCAGACGGGATTTTACAGAGATTGTACTAAATCTGCAGATTAGTTTGGACATACTGCCATTTTAAAAAGTCATGTCTTCTGATCCATAAACATGGCATGACTTTTCATTTATTCAGGACTTTTTAAAATTTTCAACAATTTTAGTTCATTGATTATGAACTTCATATTCTTTTTTACAAATTTATCCCTAAGTATTATATTTTATTTTTATTCTGTTAGTCATTACCTTTTACACTATTAGGAAGCCTCTGGCTTCAGAACTGTACTACCTGTATACCATTAAAAAGCTGGATGAGAATTCAATTGCCACAATAAAAGCCATGTTACTCATGGCTCCAAAAAACCCCCCACTATATCTGCTTGCTTCTTCATGAGCAAAATAGATGTTTAATGCCCTATTTAGTAGTCTCTAATTGCAAGCAGAAAAAGAAGCAGCAGCACAACGTGTTAATGTATGCTCCCTTGTATCTTTTAAATATGATTGAACCATGTAGATCATATATACAACTACAACTGCAAAGGAATCAAAGGAATGAGTATGTGCATGAGACTCTATATACATATATATTTTTTCTCTTTTTACTTTTTAGTTTCATCACTAGAATAAAGCACACTCGAATTGTGTTCTTTAAGTGGTAGCATCTAAATAACTAATGGATCACAACACACACCCAAAATTAAATATGAAGGGCAAAATAGCGTGGTATAGAATGAAAAAACATTAAAGCTTATTACATGTAGTAAGAGGAAGTTTCCTGACACATTGGTTTTGTGTGTGTGTGTGTTTTAATTGAACTATAGTTGCTTTACAGTGTTGTGTTAGTTTCAGGTATACAGCAAAGTGATTCATATATATATATATATATACACACACACACACACACATACTTTTTCAGATTCTTTTCCATTATATGTTATTATAAGATATTGAATATAGTTCCCTGTGCTATAATCCCAAGCTCCTAATTTATCCTTCCCCCCCTTCCCATTTGGTAACCATATTTGTTTTCTATGTTTGTAAGTCTATTTCTGTTTTATAAACAAGTTCATGTGTATCATTTTTTTTTTTTAGATTCCACATATAACTGATATAATATGATATTTGTGTGTGTGTCTTGAGTTGATGTGTAAAATATATCATCACTATGGGTTGTAGTAGAAAATTGTGAAAATAAATCCACACCAGTAGAAAAATGGATTAAATATTATATATTAATCAATCATGTTTAATACAGGAAAATTATTAAATAAGCTTAATATTTAATAACCCCCTAGATACTTTTTTTATCCAAGTAAAAGTTGCTATCTCATTTTCAAAATTAAATCTAAATAAATAGGGACTTCCCTGGCAGTCCAGTGGTTAAGTCTCCATGCTTTCTAATGCAGGAGGCATGGGTTCAATCCCTGGTTGGGGAACTAAGATCCCACATGCCACAGAGTGTGGCCAAAAAAAAATTAATTTAAATTTACAAATGTTTAAAAATAATTTTAAAAAACTAAATAAATAGGTTAAAACATTGGGTAGGGCAAAATAGATAGATAGATATAGATACAGATATAGATATATGATTTACAGAGTTTCTGAGATAGTGTTTGCAAGTAATAGGGAGCTGAAATAAATATCATAATGAAAGTGTTGATTTAGAGAAACTCAGATGATAACATTGGAAGCTTTTTAAAAGTTGCAGCAATTTAAATATATAACTATACTTATGGTTTGTGTAAGCTACCTTATATTTAAGGTTATTATAGTTTAAAACAGATTTCTAAAATGGAATATTGTATGAGATAGTAAAGGTACTCCTCTACATCTATTTCTTAACTAAAGTTATTTATCACAATTTGAAATGCATTTGGTATTCTCAATTGTTGTCCAATTACTTTTTAATTTGGTTAAAATACAATGTTTTATTATACAATTCAATATTTGAGTTATTTTTAGGAATTGTTTGTTATAGTCAAAACCCTCAATAAAAGCTCCTGTGAACTTTAGAGAAAGTACTCTCAGCACAATAAATATTAATATATTATGTCAAGCCAACAAATGCTCAAAGAGATCATACAGCAAAATCACTAAGTAAGATAAAGGACTAAAAGCAAGGGGGCTTTTGAATGGGACTATTACAATTTCTTTCCTCTAAAGCAATTCACCTTGGTTAAGTTTTCCAAAATCTAAGGCGAGCATAATACACACACACACACACACATTTTTTCTTACCAACACAGCTTCTTTATATCATGCCTCTACTTATTATTAGAGGCCATAGAGCATGGTAGTCTCTGACATAGACTTGGAAGCCACAACTTCTGCTTTCAAACCCAACTTAATCTCTCTTTACTATTTAATCTCACTCAGGTTACATAACCTGTCTCTACCTCATTTTTTTTTAATTGAAAAATTTGGAAAATAATTTTATTTATCTGATAAAGGAAAAAAAAAAAGAGTCCTGTTAGAATCTGGGCTGTGAGGGTAGAACTGAGGATTTAATAGAAACCACAACTTGCAAAATGAACTACAGCCTTTTCACAAAACAGAAAGTCTGTACCCAGCCAAACTAGGATTAGAGACTTAGTCCAAATTCCCTTAATATCAGTTTTTATGGACCCATATGCTCTAAGGTAAGACCATACACAGATTTTAAAAAAACATGTATTCTAAAATAAGGCTACTGACTATTCTAGCAACTCAGTTGGTTTACAATTCTGAACAATGCTTGTCAACATAATCTTCTGACTAATTCTAGCTCCCAAAATACTATGAGTACATTTCTCTAATGCCCCCCTTTTGAGATTCCCCATAATTCCTATGGTGTTTATTCTCCTTTAGTATAGCAAATGTATAAAGCTAACTTTGTGGGACTACACATGTGTTCATACCGGTCTTTAGCTGGTAAACTTAACTCTCTTTTCCACAGTTAATTTATCTGTAAATGGAGGGTTAAATATTCCCCATATAGATGGTTGTTATAAGAACTGGTTGAAATGATACATATATTCATAAATGATACATATATTCATAAGTAAGAATTTTATAAGTGTTTGCTTTTATTCTCTACTTTTTCATTATTTATGTTCTTCTCAATTTATCTTTTCTCAAAGCATGCTTTGAATAATGCCACGATAAAAAATACCCTAACACCTTAGAAATACGTAGCAGAATGAGTTAAACCAATAAGAAAATATGCAAAAGTGCTTCCTTCATCTTAAATATCTTTTAAATCACTTTCATTCTTTTAAAATTCAAATAAACTAATGATCAAAGAGCATAGCTGAAAAATAATCTGAGAAATTGCAGCTCTATGCTTTTGTTACTTACATTTCTGTTTTGTGCTGTGGAGTGAATATTCCTGTGTAATGATGGAAAATTAAACACTTTGTTAATTCTTTTTCTTCTTATCACTTGATCAAGATGTGGAACTTCCTAGCTGTTTCAACAACTTGATTTTTTTTATCATTTCTGTGGACTTTTTCAAAACTTACTATTTTTCCTTTTAGCTTTTGATGCTATTATTTTTGAGAACTTACTTAAGTGTCATATACAAAGCTAAGTACTTTCTATACATTACCTTATAAAATCCTCACAACTATTTAATAAATTGGAATTATTGTGGCTCAGAAAAATTAGTTATTTGCCAAATACCCATATCAAATCATGGAACTGTGATGATTCAATCATGATTCTCTTATGACTCTGTTATGTTTTCTGGGATAAAGTGATTCAAATCCCAGCTTAACAACAACACTGTGCCCACCAATTGCATATGTGATATTTCAATTTGGAGGCCTTTTGTATAAGTAGGGCTTGGAATAATTTATCTTCTCTCATGTAAGTGGGAGCTTTCTCGTCACTTACCTCACTAGTGTAATGTACACACCTATTTACCAGAAAACTTGTGAAGGTAGAAAATTATGAAGAGCCTTTGTAAAACTACATTTTAAATCCTTTAAAATTACTCCTTTGAATGTCAAAATTTTAAGATTTGGGGCTTGAGTGTGACAAATGTTATCATGTCCTTATTGTTTAAAAAATATTTTGAAGTTTCAGATATTTTTTCTCTATGCACAAAAAATAGCAGAAATAATACAGAATTAGAACTGCAAAAGTTGCTGTTAGAATAGAAACATACATAAAACAAATATGAAGACAGACATTTATAAGACGAAGAAGCACATATAATATTCTTAGGGTAGTTTACATGTAAAGCATTAAAAACAAACATATGTTACATGGACATACAGTTTGTTGAAAGCAAATAAGCACAACTACACCACAAGATCGTGGTTTTATAGCATCAGGCAGTGAGTTTACAAGAGAACATTTAGCTAGTCAATCAGAGTTTCAGAATTGTTCCTAAATATCTCACACTTCCTTTGACCCTCAGAGGCTTATTTCTATAAATATTAATTACTCTAAATTTTTAGCTACTAAAGGGGAGAGAAGGATTGGAAGAAGCTTTCTGAAGAGTTGAAAACCTCCAAGTAAATTAGAAACAGACAACAGACTATAATAACAAAAAATCTACTCTCACCAACAGACCTTACTTTTGTCAGAGAAACATGTAGAAAGTAGTAGAACACAGAGACAGTCCCTCTACTATCGGCTATACTTAGGGACTTTAAGAAACTACCTTCCCCATTTCTATCTGCCTAAAAAGAGAGAATTTATAGATTTATACATACAAGAAAACATTAAAAGCTTATTCTGATGGAAAATCATTAGGTAACTCCTGCAAGATGATGTAGAAGAAACCTAGATGACCTTCGATATGGCTATGACGTTTTAGGTACAACACCAAAGGCACGATTCATGAAAGAAAGAACTGATAAGCTGGTTGTCCTTAAAAGTACAAACTTGTCTTCTGTGGAAGACAATGTAAGAGAATGAGAAGACAAGCTACAGACTTATCAGCTTGGACAAGCTTGGGAGAAAATATTTGCACAAGACCTATCTGATCACGGACTGTTATCCAAAATAGATAAAGAACTGTTAAAACTCAAGAAAGAAAACAGCTTGATTTAAAAATGGGCTAAAGACCTTAACAAACACCTCACCACAGAGGATATAGAGAAAGCAAATAAGCATGTGAAAAGATGTTCAGCATCCTATGTCATCAAGAAATGTAAATTAAAATGAGATACCATTTCACACCTATCACCAAAATCCAGAACACTGACAGCAGCAAATGCTAGCAAATATATAGAGCAAAAGGAACTTTCATTCAATGCTTGTGGGAATGCATAATGCTGCAGACACTTTGGAAGACAGTTTGGTGTTTTACAAAACTAAAGATACTCTTACCATATGATCCAGCAATCACTCTCCTTGGCATTTACCCCAAGGGGTGGAAAACTTATGTCCACACAAAAACCTGTACATGGATGTTTTTAGTAGCTTTATTCAAAATTGCCAAAACTTAGAAGCAACAAGATGTCTTTAGTAGGTGAATATATAAATAAACTGTGGCACATTGCAGACAATGGAATATTATTCAGTGCTAAAATGAAATGAGCTATCAAGCCATCAAAAGACATGGAGGAACTTTAAATGCATATTACTAAGTGAAAAAAGGCAATCGGATAAGGCTACATGTGGTATGGATTCCAGCTGTCTGACGTTTTGGAAAAGGCAAAACTATGGAGACAGTAAAAAGGTCAGTGAGGGGAGGAATGAAAAGGTGGAACATACAGGGTTTTTAGGACAGTGAAAATTCTCTGTATGACACTCTCTGATGGATACATATCATTATACATTTGTTCCAACACATAGAATGCACACACCAAGAGTGAATCATAACGTAAACTATGGACTTTAGGTGATGATGATGTGTCAATGTAGGTTCATCAGTTGTAACAAAGGTAACTCTCTGGGGGGAATGTGGATAATGGAGGGTGCTCTGCATGTTTTGGGAGCAGGGGTATATGGGAAATCTCTGTACCTTCCTCTTAATTTTGCACTGAACTTCAGACTACTCTAAAAATAAAAATACTTTATTTAAAAAAATCAGTAGGTGAAGATCTTTACTTTTATATTGAAAGGAAACTTTACTGACAGGAAAAAAAATTTTGTTGTTTTGGTTAGTCTCAGAGTCTAGGTAACCGATATCAGTTTTAACTTCAGGTTTGCTCATACTAGTATTTAAATATTTTTAGTTAGCTGGAAGAAAATCTATAGCTAACACAATGTAGAAAATCCCCAAACAATACAACCTCTTGGAAGTCTGCTATTACAAAGCCTCAAAGGATTTACTAAATTGAAGTGAAGTAGGAAGGGACAAAGACGTGAAGCTTGTCAAATTCCCAGTTGGGGGAAAGGATCAATGTTTTTTTTTTTCTTTTAATTTTATAGCTACTTTATTTATTTATTTATTTATTTTTGTCTGTGTTGGGTCTTCGGTTCGTGCGAGGGCTTTCTCTAGTTACGGCAAGTGGGGGCCACTCTTCATCGCGGTGCGGGGACCGCTCTTCATCGCGGTGCGTGGGCCTTTCACTATCGCGGCCCCTCTCGTTGCGGGGCACAGGCTCCAGACGCGCAGGCTCAGTAGTTGTGGCTCACGGGCCCAGCTGCTCCGTGGCATGTGGGATCTTCCCAGACCAGGGCTCGAACCCGTGTCCCCTGCATTAGCAGGCAGATTCTCAACCACTGCGCCACCAGGGAAGCCCAGGATCAATGTTTGTACAGATTGCTACGGTGTTCACAGGGGAGAAACCAATACTTTCAACAAGTCCTCCCTTGCTAAGACATGGAAACAGTTTCATTTAATTCTCTGGAGATTCTCCCCCCGTGGTAAAGAAATGGAATAAAGAATGAATTTAATTGATCTCTTCATCCGCAGTGTTAACTTTGGTCTCTATATTCATGAAGCCAGACAGCTTTTGTTAGCAGATTGTGGAGACAGTAGATCCATCTTCCCCAAACCATAAACCACTGCCTTATACCTGGCTAAAGAAATTACTAACCTGAACAATTATAAAAGTTAATCTTAACAACAACAGTGGCAAGAGTATTGCTATATAAGTTTAAAGGAGAATTAAGTAATTTTGTCCATACTGCTTAAAAAAAAAGGTCCAGTTTTCCTTAATGAGATGCTTATAGTGACGGAGGCATCCTGCCTCAGTTTACAAAGGGACATTATGACAGTGGTTCTCAAACTTTTTGGTCTTTATAATACTTTTATAATTTTAAAAATTATTGAGAATACCAAAGGTCATTTCTTTCTGTTGATAATATTATTAACATTTATCATAAAATAAATACAGAGAAATTTTAAATATACTTATTTATTTAGACATTTTAAAATAACCATAATTAGTATATTGTAGGATAACATAAATATAATATTTTAATGAAAATAGTTATATTAAGGACATCAGTGAGAAAGTGGCATTGTTTTACAGTTTTGCAAATGTCTGATGTCTGTATTAAGACACTTGGATTCTCATATTGGTTTCTGCAGTCAGTTTATTGCAATATGTTGTTTTGCTTCAAATATATGAAGAAAATTGGCCTTGTAAAGATATATAGTCAGAAAAGGAAAGAGTATTTAAACAATCTTTTCAGATAATCATGGATTTTGAAACTATATGAATACTCAGCAAGTGATAGTCTCCTAAAAATATTTGCCAAGTGGCATCCTAAAAATATATCAACAAACTTTTCAAATATCCTTACATTAAAATCTAGTAGTCCATCTTGTACTTTAACTAAATCTTTTATCCATGCATAATTTTGTAAAATCATGCTTTGGTTATTTTGGAAATATTGGTTCACTAAATAACGCAGTTCTTTAAATTTTCATACATTTTATAACAAGTATTAAAAATTAATGTTTGTTAATATCATCACTAATCTCATCAGGAAAAGTAAGTACTGTGAAGCTTACAATGGCATGTACAAGTTTTTGAACTTCCAGTTTTCACTTGAAAATTAAAATTCATTATTAGCAAAATAAATAGTTGCTATCATGGAAATTACAGGTTAACTTTATTTTTAATAAAATGTATGCAGATACTCAAATCTGTATAATCATTATTCGACTATTAGTGGTTCTTTCAAGGAAAAAATGGTATTCTAGGATAAAAGTTATCTTATGCTTTACTTTAAAATAACTACTATACTACAATGAGCAGCAGAAGTGCTTTTTGCATAAAATACATTTCATCACACTTTAACAGTGAGTATTAAAAAAATGTTTACTCAGGGGTCCAGATTTAATAAAATTAATAATTTTTACTGCTTCATCAAGGATTTATTGTGTGAAACTGCTGCACTATGCACAAAATCTTTCAATTAGCAAATCTGAATCTTCTATTAACTAAGGGCAAAGCCAGGATGAATACAAACAACTAATTTTGTATTACATTAGTAAACAGAGAACATAGTTGAAGCTGTTTGCCAGGACATGGTATTGAATAATGTAAGTGTAGCATTCCTTTGTGTTGTATTTTGGTTCGAGGAGCTTATCTCACTTTTGACCATTCTAATTTACTTGATATTATTCTCTGTTGGTTGAGTCCAGGATGCTGTAGTCAGAGGTTGCACAGGTAGGTGAGAACAAGATTATGAACTTGCTGTCCTCAACAAACATCTGCTTCAAGAAAAATGATTATGGACAAGAAGCATATTTGAGCTTTTATGCCTCTGGTATGAAGAGACATTTCTATCAGCAGAGAGCTCTACAGTAAAATTTTTACCGAAGGGCTGCATATTTTATGGAATGTTTTGCTTAATAGTCCATGTACGTAGATCGATACTTCTAGGCAAAGAAATGGAGACCAGTTGGCTAGCCAAGCACAATACAGAACAAAACAGGAAACACCATATAAATCTAGGTAAAAGTGAAAAAAAAATCCATATCTGTGATTGCCGGTAGTTATCAGGCAATTCCTCATGTGTCACTTCTTTTTTTATTTGCAGCAGCTCTTCCAGACTTGCATTCTTTAAAGCCAGCACATTGGTGCTGCCCTTTCTTCCTCTGCCATCATCCATGAGGTTTTAGCCCCAGCAAGCTTAACTTTTCCTTCTTACCACTCACAGGAAAACAGCAGCAGTCTAAGTACTCTTAGACAATCATTCTCCTAAAGACAATAAAAACAATAGTAATAATAATAAACATAATTTAAATTAAAAATAAAAAGTAAGGCACAACAAACCCCAAGTATAGAAAACCAACATATACCAGAATCTACCCACAGACCCCATTACTTACACCTTTGGGAAGAGCAAGAGATATTTAGTGTAATAATTCATTTTTCAAACTATTTTCTTCTTCTATGTAAATATGCTATCCAAATGCATGTGTAAGATGAATTAAATATGTTATAACCATTCCCTTTCAGAAGTCTAATGAAATTTTGAAATAAAAAGTGAAAATCAATTTCTCTTTGTTTCACAAATAACTTGAGATAAGTTTACATTTGTCAATTATCTCTATGAGAGAAAATAGTAAAATTTGCAACAGTGCTGGATCTAAAATGATATTTAAAGACAGTGTCCCTTATTTGCAGTCAGTTTGATCATTACAGTGTGAAACTGAAAAATGTTGAACAGTAGAGACAGAAATGATAGATGTGGTAAAAATTACCTTCTGACCCAGGACATTTTCATGTGTTCAAAAAAGTAATTCATATTTAAATTGGCTTCAACCTGTGACTAGGATAGTGGCCCAAAGTTCCCTTAAACAAATCTATCACAGAGGTCAAGTATTCATGGTATGATTAATTCAAATCAATTTTGAAAGCTAAACCTTTGGCTTAAAAAAAAAAAAAGAAGTAGTGTTATCTAAAATAACTTTCAGAAAACAAACATCTTAGGGAAGGCATGTGAAATATTGATTGTTTACATACTAAAGTAATGTTTATTATGACATGTAGTATTTAAATTAAAGAAAATGATAAATAAAATAGCTAACCAATCATATTTTAAGATCATTCATGTAAGTACAATTGTATAATAAATAATCTTTTAAAAATGTAACTACAATTATTCACTTTATCAAAAAAATTATTAAGAAGGTAAAAGATTTCAAATAGTTCTAAAACAAAATGAGCTCATCTATAAAAATGGAGGGATTGCCAGTCTACATCAAAATATTGGCACCTCCAGGCTAATACTTTGTTGGTAACAGTGAAATTTTTTGTGCAAACAAATTTAAGCCTTATTATTGGCTAAGTCTCCACCTGTCATGAGCTCAAAGACATCTTGTGAAGAATAGCCTACCTACATCAGATTCTTTAGCTTGAATTTGTTGTTCTAGAAGTAGAAACCAAGATGGATCTAGGTAGTATATCATACCATCAAAAATTTCAGTCAGGGAGTTGAGCAAGTTCAAGAACCAGAACTGTTGGCCAATCTTAGTAACATATGTTACTATCCTGAACATATATCAATATCCAGAAAAACCAGACTTTGGGAGCAGTACTAATCACAAAGGGTCAGATAGTCAAAAACATTCAGAAGCCTCCTATGTATACTGACATAAGGCTTGTTGTACAGCAGCAGAAAGTAAGATCAGGCAATCAGTGAGGGTCTGAGAATTCCAGAGGCAGGCCCCCAGGCTTCTTTCTCAGCCATAAAGGACGTTTCATTTTTATGAACCAAAATGATATATGCAAGGAATTGTGCTTTCAAGGGGGCCCAGGCAAAAATTTACAGTGGTATCTTTTACCCCTTCATCATATAACCAAGCCAGTTTGTATAACCAGATAAACCAGATATAAATTATAAAACAATACTTTCCTAAGCAAGGTAGGCAAGCTAGCCTTGGCTCTCTTTGCAAATGAGCTCTGAACTTTAAGCTGCATATTTTATCCTGTTCTTGGCCAAGGATCAACATCAGACTTTCAGCCTTCCCTGGGGATAAAGCATAGTGCTAAACTAGTCCAATTATAAGTTAACCCTATTTTACACAGGAGCCAAGAGAAATATGGTTGAAATCAATGAAACATAAACTTGACACTATTTTATTTTTAAAAAGTATGACTTTAAAATGGAAAACAATAAATAGATTTGTCCCTCTTTTCCTTGTCTTTTTAATTTACAGAGGTCTCCCTAGACTTTAAAGGAGCACTTTCCTAAACTCTAAATAAGAGATGGTGCTGTAAGTTTGGAGGACAAGTAAAAGTAAATTGGCATGGCAGGTGCTCAGTAAGTGGCAACTGCTATTCCACAATGATGTTTCATTAACATTGTCACTGTTTTATGATTATTATTGTGTAGAGGATGTGGTTATTATCCATAAGGAGAATATCATTTAGAAGTGGAAAGTAAAGCCAGTGAATGTGTATCAATGATTCTTGCAATATATGATAAGTGGAGATGCAAATAAAGGATGAACCAGGGCTCAGAGGAAAGAGTAATCATTCTTAAGAGATTGATTGCCCCTTCTAAACAAGTTTTCAAAAGGTTTTTCTTTAACACAGCAAGCGTTTAGACTGCACATAAAGGACTAATAAATGTAAAAAAAAAAAAAAATGTAAATGGATATACAGAAATTTCCCTCAACATCAAACTTACTCCTCCCACCCTCACCTCTGGTTCCCTGTGGTGTCAAAAACACTTTCTTATTGCTGTGCAAGTTGTAAACAAGTTGCGAGTTCTATTTAGTTGTTTTGTTTTTTGTTTTAGTGCTGTGAAAGCTATCAGTGATGACTGCTATACCTGACCCATAACTCTTACTGTTACCCACTTACAAAAGCTTTTCCAGTTTATCTTGGAAGGAAATGTATTTACATTGTCAAGCTCTGTAATGATCTTTCTCTTCTTTTCTACATTTTCTTTGTTAGCTATCTCTGCCCAAGGGAGTTTTAATCTGTTTCTCTCCTGAAGTTTCTGACCTTCCTGCTTACCCTGTCACTGTCAGCAAATAGCTTCACTTAAAACTCGAAGAAGGAAGGAGAAAGCAGTTATCTGCATATTTTGCCACTTAGCCTAAAACTTTTTCTCTTTCCCATTATCTTTGCACAATTTCCATTTATTTGCTTCTACTGTCAGATATTACAGGGAGACTCAATTCAAGGACAAAATAATCAAAATAGGTTTTCTCAATGTAAGTCCTCCGTTCTTTATAAATTTATTTAAGTTTTTATGTGATTGAATTCACCAATGTGAGGTTTAATATAGTGTTGTTCAGCATGAAAATGGAATACATGATCATTTAAAATAATATTTCACTATTCATAGTACTCTCTGATTTTTTATTTTCTTTTTAATTGAGTTTCATTCATTTTGATTCTAAAAACAAAACTTCAAAAGAATTTTGTCACAATATAAAGATTAATTATAGAAAATTCATGGATATTGTCATGTATTGCTACCCTTTTCTTGAAAATATGCTTTAAAATAGGTCTATAGATATATTGATTTTGTACATACTAACATATTTTCAGAAATACAGACATACTTATGTTTGTAGGGGGATAATTGCATACTTCAAGAAAATATAAAACCCTTAAAACCAAGCTTTCAAAACTGACAGTACAGAGGCTTATTTTGTTATACATATTTATCAGTTTTATGCATGAAAATAAAATATTTCATAACACAATCAGAAAGTGACATTGTATGCATAAATTCATGGCTATGGTTCAGCTATAAACTGTGATTAAGCTTGAGTGTTTCAGAAAAACCAATTTCTAATTACATATATTTACATTTTATTGCTACAAACTTCTGCACTAGTGAGAATATTACTTTGAACTCTTGAGACACTTTATAATATGCTGGAAACATACATATATATTTTCATATGTAAACAGATATGTGTGTATGCGTACATAGTCCTTTCCTGATTATAAAGACACATTAATAACAAAATTAGGAAAAAGCAGAAAAATATATAAAATAGTATAAAATCATCCACAAGTCTACCATAATTTAAAGTTTGTGTGTAGTTTTGTGTGGTGAGTAGGTGGCACATAAGCATGAGAACACCGTTACATTCTATATCAATTTTTTTCCTCATATATTTAAGATTTTTCAATGACATGACTTGAAAGGCTTTCCCATAAGGAATCCTATAGAGTTCTATGATGTGTTTGGTTCATCAGTATATCCCCATGACTTGAAGTTGCCTATCACAAAGAAGTTGCTTAATAAGTAATACTTTAATGACAGAATAATAACACTAATGAAATTTCAGATCTTTGACATCTAAGAGTTTTTAATTTTTCAGTGATATGAGCTTCCTTATGTACGGGGCGTGTATGCAATTCCAGTAAGTAAACCAAAAGTAGTAAAAAAACAACAACAAGACAAAAAGACTAGGTTATATTCCTTATCTTTCATTTATTCACCTCATGGCTGCTGAAACCACATTTACAATGTCAATAAATTTTATATTGTCAAATCTAAGAGTCCTTCTATGTTTTTTTCCATATCACATAACATCATGCAATGTTTGTATATATGCTTTTTTTCCTAGTATATTAAGTTAGAAACTAGTTATTGATCAGAGGTGCTTCCTTCCTGATACTGATTTTTAAAGATAGACACATCCCTTTTTGTACTGTTATAGCTGTATCCCACACATTTCGATGTCCTGTGGAGTTTTGTTTTTCATTCCATTAAAAATATTTTCTAATGTCCATTGTAATTTCTTTGACAAGTTATTTAACATTTTTTTAAATTTCAAAATATTTAAAGATTTCCCAAATTTCCTTCTGTTGTTATCAAATTGGATTTCATTGTTTTTGGAAAACACACTTTTATTATAACAGTCATTTTATATTTATTAAAATTTGTTTTATTTTCTAGCGTATGTCTATCCTAGAAGTTTTCCATGTGTGCTTGAAAAGAAATGTGCCTTCTGCAGTCATTTGGTGAAGTGTTTCATATGTGTCAGGTTGAATTAATAGTGCTTTTCCAGTCTTTTATATCCTTGCTAAGTCACTGTATTTTCAGAATATTTGGCATTTCATATTGGACTTCTCTTGGATTCTTTTATGGATGAAAAATAATTCATCAGTGTAATTATTTTAAGTAAAGTTGAAAAACTTTTTATATTTTTATGAAATATAAATTTCACCAAATTGTATACAATTTTGGCAATTTTGTATGTTAATGTCTTCTGCCCATTTTTCTATAGGATTTTTGCTTTGTCCTCAGTTTTTAACTTTTCCTTTTATACTACAAGTATTAGACCTTTTTCTGTGATATGCGTTGCAAATATTTTCTCAGTTTCTCCTTCATCTGTTAACTTTAGTCATAATGTCCTCTACCTCAAAGCTGTGGTTGTTTTGTTGTTTTATATAGTCACATTTGTTTGGTGTTTTTTTAAAAATCATACATAGTAATAATCATATATTTCTGTGTAGCTGTGATATTGATGAATTACTCAGTGTTTCTTCCAGTACTTGTATATTTTAATTTTTTGACGATTAAATCTTAGACCAGTTTGAAGTTTCATTCCTGTGTATGGTGGTGAGGAATTGATCAAATTTTATCTTTTTTTTTTTTTTCCTAAATGGTTATCTAGTTGTCTAAAAATCTTTTGTTTAAAATGCCATCTTTGCCATAGGGATTTGAGATAGCTTATCATTTACTAGTTTTTCTGTATTAAGATAGATCTAATTCTGTAGTTCTTACCCTATTTCTTTAGTGTCTTGTCCTCTTCATGTGCCATCAAAACAGTATTAGAATTTTATAACTGAATTAAAATTTTATAATTTTATAACTCTCTCTATAACTGATTTTCCTACAGATACAATGCTTCTTTGGGACTTCTAGTTCTGGTCTCACTCATTTTCAAGCCCTTTCCCTGTAACCAGTGCTGAGGATTACCAGGAAGTTATTGTGACATTTATATTGGACTTTCTCTTTCTAGGTTGCTTCATCTACATTTTAATTTCCACTGTATTATTTTTGAGTCTCCTAAGCCTCCTTTTTTCCTTCTCTCAGTTAACACAGTGTTGTAGGAGTGAGCTGAAAATGGGAGTTCTTTCGGAATCTATTTTCTCTATTCATGAGTATTTGGAATGTTGCAGTATTTTCTGTCTCCTACTAAATGTGGGAGATTTTCACAGTAGAGCAGCTACCATTTTTCTCCCAAACTACAAGTCTGAAAAAGTAACTAGAGTTTTAAAATGGAGAAATGTTTTAGGTAGAAAATTTAGTTTTTTCAGTTTGATTTTGTTAATAAGTTGGGAAGTAGCAGTAGTGAGATATAGTAGTAACTGTGAGAACTATTTTGGATATAAAATTGATGGATTTCATGATGGGTTAACTAAGAAGAATTATGTAGAGAGTTGTAACATGAGTTATTCATGGATACCTTACAAAATATAATAGGCAGTAAAGCCATTTACTAACAGTCGATTCAAAACAAAAGACTAGATTTATAGGAAGCTATATGTTAGTTTTTGACATATTGAATATTATGTGTTAATGATAATTCTAAAAATTATTTGAAGGTATTAATTTGAGATTAACACCTGTCAGTAAAATTGTATAATTTATCTGCTTTGAAATGGTTATTAAAACTGGTGATGAACATGAAGTTTCCAAGGGTAGTCAAGTGAAATAACAATGGAAATGTCCATTGATTTTAGTGACATGGAAATTCTCTCCGTGGTTCAAGTCAGAGATGTTTCAGAATTTTAATGGGATCAGAAACAAGATTGGAGTGGTTTGACAATTGCGGTATTAGAAAGATAAGTTTGGATTTTAAAGAGATATAGAAAAAGTGAAATACGCCAGAAGCTGCAGCCAAAATGCCTGTGTAGAGATGTTATAAGTGTTTCATTGTTTTTACTCTATGGCCATTTCACTATTTTGTCATTAGGGTTTTCATTCTTAATGTTTAAGTACTATTGTTATATCTCTGATAATTATTTTTACAACAGAATTTCCACCAGTCTTCTTTATTTGAGCTTTTGCCCACCTTAAATTCACTTCTGGATCCAAAGGTCCTTGGTGTCACCAATTCTTGAGCATTTGGGGGATTTTTGCTGTATAATTTAAATTTATTTTTACTTTAATTCATTGCCAGATCAGAAATAAATACTCTAGGTCTGCTAAATCATTTAACATCCATCCAATTTCTTTTTTGGATTCAAAATGTTGTTGCTACTCATTTCTCTTTTGTCCCTGAATTTGTATTTTTATGGCTTTTATATGTTGCTTTATTAGTATTTTAGTAAAATTTCAAGAATACACAAAAGTTAATCTATATCTTCATTTAACCATCTTTTCAGGCATGTTTTTGTTGCTTAAAATATTCATTAAAGATCGTAGCATGGTTAATACGAAGATTTTTTTTGTAAATGTACATTTCTATAAAATACTGTAAAGTTAGTGACTGAATACATGAATTTTCTTTTGAAACTTGACTTTTTAAAAATCAACTGTCTACAAACAGAATAATTCAAAAACAATATCATACTAAAGAACATGAATAATAATAGGAGGAACATACTGCTACACATTCTCAGGATTCTTTTAGTTAATTCCTAACGCACACGTACACACACACACACACACACACACACAATAGACTATGACTAACAAAAGAGTAAATAGATGGACATATAATTTAAAGAAAAAGAAAAATTAATGAGATAGGAAACCAGAAAAAAGTAGAAATAATAATATAAATCAAACTTTTTTTCTTTGAACAAAATAAACAAAATAGGCCAAACACTAATCTAATCAAGGATAAAGTGCAGAAATGGTGAATAAATACAAGATGAAAAATGACAAGCAGATAATTATTGAAACTAAAAATTATTGATACAAGTCAAAGATTAAATTTAAATTTTGATTATGCAAGAAAATGACTAAACTACATTTCTGTTCTCTGCATAGATAATGATAATATGCAACCATCAGCATATGAAAAGGCAATCTAAAAGTATAAAGAAACAAATTGAGGAAAAGATAGATTATATGTATGGTACACCAGGAAGTTTATATTAGAAGTATTATGCTATTTCTCTGAGTTTGTGATGCTGACAGTATTGTTTGCTTTTAAAATATGTAATTTCTTGTGATTCATTCTCCTTCTAAGTTAATATCCATTTTGTACTAAATTTCATATTAGTTTCCTATAAATTATTCACAAAAATGTATAATCTCTAGGCCTCTCTAAAACTAGTAGAATATCTGAATGAAGGCTAAAATTTATTAATAAATAGATGGAACAAGAAGTATCCCAAGTCCTTTTACAGTTCATTATCTCGTTTGTTATTTATAAGAACCTATGAAGGGCTCTTATTATCATTTGTCAACCTAGTAAGTGGTAAAGTAAGATTCATACTCATATCTTCCTGAATTAAGATACTATATTTTTACCTATAGACTGCAAATTTACCCCTCTTCCAGCTTGAATTTAAGGTCTCTGGTTAGTGAATTTCTTATTTTTTCAATCTTCTGTCCAACAGATGCATTTAATGAAAGACAGTGTCTATCACCATTTATACATAGTATGGTAACCATATTATGTTTTTTGTTGTGAAATAATGCTTCATTGTTACTATATACAAAACCTTGTTTTGTTTCTTCATAGAGTAGTTTAAATGACTTCTATTCTAATGGTATAACGTCTCTAAGTTACTTTCATATCTAGATTATGACAAGGTGACTTGTTAATTACCTTTTTACCTCATAACTTTATTCTACTTTTTAATTATGAATATATTTTGTAACTTACTTGTCATTTAATGATTATTCTCATATGAAATAAACACAGTACTCTTTAAGATACTGATTTATAAAACTGTGTGCAGGAAGGTGACAATTCAAAGTGTTCCTGTCAAAATGTTTTAATTATTCACCAATTTATTTTGGAGAATTATTTCTCTAAAACTCTCTAAATTCCAGTAAGTTACAATAATAGATACTTGACATTTGAAAACAATTGTATTTATTCTTCTTTATAATCTTCATTTGATAGCTTCATAGCCTTGATTTTGTTTTTAAACAAAAAAAAATTACTTTTCAAAAGTTTAAATTAATACTCCTCTTTACTGTCATAAGTAGAATCATACAGGTAGTCATTTTAGGGCTATGCCATGATTAAAGGAATTGGAAATTTTACTTACACCCTGCATACTTCTTTTTCTCCCTTAAAGGGTGCTGTTTCAACCTACCTTATTTTTAGTCCATCTAAAATTACTCAAATGCATGTAGATATTAATTGTTTTCTTGTAAAAGACTCCTTGTTTTTAGACACCTTCTGTATTTAGTGTTTATTTTGCTTCTTCTGGAAAGAGTATATTTTTGTTATCTTTTTTTTTATTTTTCTCTCTAAAAATATAAAAATAATGTTATTTTAGTTTCAGGTACTTTTTTATTTGATCCTACAACAACAGTGATCTCATCAAATGTCTTGCTTTTATCACTTATATGAACTATTTTGTTTTCTCTTTTCATTTTTATGAACCTGAAGATTTCATATCTTTAGATACATCACACCATGTATCTTTAATTTAGTTGATTTTGTATTATATTAAAAGTTTAAAATTTATCATTTCCTTTTTGACCAAGATTGTGTGTGTGTGTGTGTGTGTGTGTGTTATATTGTGTGTCTTCTGTTATATAGGCTTAATGTGAATAAAAGGCACAGAATAAACTACCTTGAAGAACGGTAACTGAAGGACTGTCTAATTTTGTTTTGTCCAATTTAACAGAACTTAGGTTTGTACAGCAAATGGAGGTGATATGCCTTATACTTCCACTTATTTAACACATACTTTAAGTTGACACTACATGCCAACTTATGAATTACAATAGTGAACAAGACAAAATGGAAACTAATATTGTATAAAACATTACATAATTATGAACATTTAGTCATTTTCATCTAATTTTTAAAAAATGAACACGTGTGTTAGTGATAGAGACAGGCAAACCTGACAGGTGTTTTGGTAAATGGAGTCTCCTACAAAGTGTGTCCTATAGAGAAGTATTGGCTTGGCAAAAAAATTTGTTCGGGTTTTTCCATAAGATATTACAGAAAAACGAACCCAAAACGAACCCAAAACCCAAACAAACTTTTTGGCCAACCCAATATTTACCTGGCTTGTGTTTCTGTAAATAATGAAACAATTCCATAAGTAATTTAAACTAAAAGTAAATCTCCAACATGAAACAATTTGAGTGAATCTCTCTAAAGCATATACAAATAGAAATGCATCAGTAAACTACTGCAAATAAGTGACAAAATATATTTTAATACATTATTTTACAAAAAGTAAATTCTCACATAGCATCCTACTTTTGCTGTTTTTCGTTTGTTTTTGTTTTGGTTTTTTGGTTTTTTTTTCGTTGAGGCTTGGTATAGGTGGAATAAGAATCACTTAACAAGAGTCTAGTTATTGTTTGACTTTTATCTTCTTTTATCTGTGCTTCTACCTCTGAAATAAGAATTAGCATTGGTTCAGCCAAAAAAAAGTTGTGGATTCTCCAATTATCCTCTTAAATGTAATTTTTAAGAATAACACATAAACATTATCATAGCCATAATTTTCCTTTGATTTTGCATGGTCTAAGGACAATAGTTTTTCAGATTTTGTACTTTTATCAATATCTTATGTTTACCTTGTTTTTCAGTAAGTTCTTGCAAACTTACTAGGGGATGTGGTCTATTTAGTTGGTAGGTATAGAGAGTGATATGTTCTCCTGAACATTAATTATATCAATTTACCTTATAGCTTAGCTTTGTACAAGAAATTGGGAGAACTTTCAAAGGGAAAACTTTTCAAGTTGGTTTAAATTGCCTGACATACCAAACTGTCTATTGCTCATTTTTCTTCCCAAATATCTCAGTTTATGACTCAGCTGCTCAAAATAATCTGCTTAATTAAATCAATGTTCACATAGTACTGTATATATCCAAAGTGCATATGGAAAGAAGAAATAGAAGCAATATGCTTCAAATGAAATAAAGTCCCACGCTAAATTTGGCATGTTAAGTATTTAAATATGCCTTTCTTACTTTGCTTTAATTTTTTACAGGCCTCAGCTTAACCCTTAGATTAACATGTGATATTGTTAAAGGATAGTCCTGAATTATTTTTGTAAGTAATTTACTATTCATTTATTCTCCTTGAGATATTTACCATGACAGGAAGTACATACTCATCTTCCCTTTTTTTGAATCAAAGTCAAGTGATATAGATCCTGATCAAAAAACATATGGCTAGAGAAGCTGAATATGAAACTATTATGACACTATTTACTTCCATCTGGAAAATTCAATTAGCTATTTAGTTTTCAGGCATGCCAGATAGTCCTTTCCTAAGTTAGATGGTCATGTTTCTTCACCTGACTATTAAAATAACAAAATACATCGGTGACTTGAACATAAGTCCACATCAAGAAGATAGAATACAATATTCAGCAAAATGGAAGAAAAGAGGAATAAATGCATATGAGCTGAAATGAGAATCTAAGGCTCTCAACATTACTTAATTGAAATATTTTATTAAGTATGAAATTTTATTATGATGTTAATTACTGTTCTGTGAGTACCTGACTTCTTTTTCACAATTTTAAAGTTCCAAATGTCAGGGATAGATTCAAGTATTTGAAAATGCTGATTTTCAGCTCCTAGGAATTTTGAATATTTGGTGAGTGTTTGTTATACACTAAACCAAATCAAATTTATTCTGCTGAGATTGTGTCTTTGATTATTATTTGTCAATCCTACTCATAGTCAAAGTGTTCCAATGCATTTTATTTTTAACAAAATGAAATTTAATAGGGAAATAAAAAAAGAGATGAATGGGGTAAAATTTGCAAAGACATGATGTCAAAAAGTAAAAAAGAGTTTATTTTAAAATAAATTTGTAAGTGCTATGCAATGTAATATTGTAGATTAATAAGATAAATGCATTTTATGATACTTTGTGTCTTGGATTCCACATAATTTTTTTTTTGCACTATAAAAAGGAAACAAAAGATAATTTGAGTGATACGTAGGTAAATCAAGTTATTTTTTTGTACAACAAATAAATATTGAAAACTTCTGCTTGGTTTTATCAATAGGTAGTGGTTGATTATGTAGATTTTGAAATCAGATGAGTTAGACACTTAACTATTGTCTCTGACATTCACCACCCGTTAACTTGGACAATTGTCTTAAGTCTCTAGTCCTTTGTATTTTCATCCATAAAATGGGCCAGTAAAATAAACTCCAAAGATTCTTTTCATGGGCTCCATACTCCATTACCCAAGTGTACACTAGACATCTTCATTTGGTTGCTCCATCATTACCAGAACTGAACAAATCCAACAAAGCACACCATCTTTCTTTGTGTCCTCAGCTAACTCTTTTACAGAAAGTAATAAATAAACATATATGTGAAAATATGAATATAATAGCATAGTTTATACACATACATACATAAAAATAATTTAAAATTTCTACGATAGTAGATTGGCTTAATAAATTGTAGTATAGATATTTGATAGTGTACTATTATAGGCTTTCAATTGATGTTGAAAGCCTATATTTACACATCTCCATATTTACTGATATGTAAATGCCTACTTGAAAGACAAAATTTTTTTAAAAATAAAGTTTAGAAATAATGTGTCTATTTATTTATTTATTTCACCCTTTTAGATGTATCTACATACAAGACAACAAGGCAGAGTTATCTCCTTTTTTGTTTCTCCAAAAAGAAGGTCCAAATCAAAATAAACAAGCAAGGAAGAAAATAAGCAAACAAGTTAGAAAGTCAAAAAGCCAAAGGATATTGTACACACACCAAATAATCAAAACAGAAATTGGCTATTAACACTACATGTGCCAAAATGGTGCTTATGGCTGATTACTTGTAGTATTACAGATGCAATTGTCAAATGTTTACTTAATGTCTATTAATTTAGTTTACACATTTATCATTTAGTCAGTGCAACACTAAACTACAAGTTTTAAGGAAGTGTACTAAATCAATTGTATGTTTTCTACTTTCCATTTTTTATGAAAAAAATTCTCTAAATTTTATATCTTTCTCTTCAGGCTCTATATCAAAATAAACAGTACAATTTTTGAGTTATATAACACACCTATCCTGAGCAATTCACCTTCACTTTTGCTCAGGGTATCTGAGACATTAAAAAAAAAAACATGTGTGATATGTTAATGAAGACCTTAGCTGAAGCTACAGATTTTTATTCACTTAAAATTAGAGAAGGTGTGTTTTTTTTCTTTCTGGAGCTATCTAATTCCAGTATTCACAAAGCAACTGCTTACTGAATTGTTTTCTAGGTTGATTATAAAAGATTTGTCAATGAGCTATTCAACACTGGCCATTATGTGGTTCTATGTGAAACAATATTTTAAATTTTACATAAAATAATTGAGAGAATTTTTAAAAAAATATACTGTGAAGGGACACAAATATAAAATACCTCCTCTTTGCTGAATTTTAGGAAAAAAACTTCCTTATAGCCAGCCATGCATAAAATATATAGGCATGACATTTAAAGAGGCACATATATAAAGAGGGGCAAGGGACAGTATAGCATGGTAATAAAAGGGTAGGATTTGGGAATGAAATTACCTGGATTTAGGTTCTGCCCCAATTGTGTAGACTGTGAACAGTTACTGTCTGTGTGCTTCTTTTCCCTTATATGTAAAATGGATATAATAATTATACACATGTGAGGATTAAATGATTTAAATTAATACATTTAAAGCACATGGAAGAGAACCAATAACCATGCAATACATATTTCCTGTGGTTGTACTATTTTGGTCCTGATTCCCAGTGGATAGTGCTTAATTAAGTTCAAAGGGAACACATTGATTTTTAAAGAAAGTGCATTATTCTATGAGAGAATGAAAAACCTATAGACCTCAAAGGCAATAGATAGAAAGAGAAATGCTAGATGTTTGGAAAATGGTCTAGAACAGAATTTTTTTGTTAACTAGCTGCTTTAATGTGTACATGCTATTTGAACGATAAATTTCTACATTTGCCAATTATTTCACAAGGTTTCACTGTATATATGAGTGTGTGTTTATATGTGTATATATCTGTACTTATATACAAGTATGCATATATGCATATATGCTGTGTGTGTATATGTACATTGTCTCAGCTGGTCTTCTGTGGCATCTGTGGGTCTGATATGGGGCAAGATGTTGGCTTTTGCAGATCTTGGATGGACTGTCTCACATAGACACGTCAGCTGGGACTGTTAGGATGCCTCAACTCTGGTACATATGTTCTTATCCTTCACAGGTTAGCCTAATCAAATTCACATGGTAGAAGAAAAGATTCTAAAAGAAACTGAAAGTGTGCAATGCTTGAGGTCTAGGCTTGGAACTGACACACTTCAGTTCCATGCATTTTACTACTTAAGGCAAGTCTCAAGGCAAGCTCAGATTCAAGGTGTGGGAAAATGAGTATCATCTCCTGATGGGCAGAGCTTCAAGATAAGAATGCGAAGGCTAAAGATAAGACAGGGAAAAATGCAATTATTTTGCAAACAGACCACAGTGAACATTGTGATTTCCCTTCCCAAAACATATATATATATATATATATATATATATATATATATATATATATATATATATATACACGTATATATATATGTTTGTAGTTTAGGATAATTTCAAGAAATAAAAACTTGATTTCTGAAGAAATAGACTAGCTGATACATCCCACTGCCTATGAAAAAGAAAAATGTATTTGAAGAGTGATACAAAGTGCATAAACAGATTTGCAGTGAAACAATCTGCAAATAAACTGAATGATAGGACGAGGATATTTGAATTTTCTGTGAGTCAAATAAGTATCGTGGTGGTTGCGCTGAAGCAGGATTGTGCATTCCCTACAATGAAACTGCATTGGCTAAAACTTGTTACAATTAAATTTAAATGAATATAAACCTTCTAGGGTTTTTTTTTCTTCCCAATAGTCTCATAGTAAAGCTAACTAACTTACTAATCTCACTTTCTCTAAACTTTTGTGTTCGTTTGACCATTAGTAAAATATACTTTGATAAAAACATGCAAAAAAAAAAAAAAAGATGAAGGCAAATATACAACTTCTGCTAAAACCAAACCTCAACTAGATTAACATTGTGGTTAGAAATATTATAATCAATATTAATCACTTATGTTGAAAAAAGGGGGGAAATTCACAGTATAACTGGGAAAGTTGCAAATTTTACAGTGTTTCAGTGTGTGACACATGGATTTTGATAGTCCAAGATAAAAATATATTATCTAAGTTTTCTTATGAGTATATTTATACTGCAGAAGGAAAAAAACCACAAAGCTAATTGGTGTATGATAGAAAAAAATGGAAATAATAGAAATATATTTGAAATACTAAACATTCAATTTAAAATTTTTAAAATGAAGCATCAGAGGCTATGACATTTGAACTAGGTTACTAGGTAGTTCCAGGGCTGTGGGGCAACGTTTACACATGAGGGATTTGTCTCCCTAAAGGGTAATTGAAGTGGAAAGTGCATGGGATGGTGGGAGTAGAATGTAAAGGCATGTAAAAAAAAGTGAGATTGAGAAAATAGGTGAAGTCATGGAAGGGATTTAATGTTATGCTAAGGAGTTTGTACTTCATTCTGTACAAAATCGGAAATTACTGAACATTTTAGAGAAAGGGAATATTACAGCCTGATTAGATTTAAGACTGAATCAAACGTGGAAAGAGATTGAAAGAAGAAAGTCTGAAAATGACCAAGTTTCTATCATTGTCATTATTGCTAAATATTTTCTAATTAGGTAATCATATGAATGCCTGCAGTCCTTACATATGTTTTTTTCCACAGGATTTACCTAGGACAATCAATCATTTTACTATTTTTAAAACTTTTTCTTCTCTTGGTGTTTATAATACTCCGCACTCATGGTTCCATTACCTTTATGACACTTATTTCTCAAACACCTGCATGAGCAACTCTATTTTCCATGGAATGAGTTTGGGCACTTTTCTTTTTTCCTTTCTTTTTTCTTTTTGGTATGGTATTTCTGCTCTCATGATACATAGCTGTGGTTTTTCTCATATACTTTCAAAGTGTCTAATACCATTTTTACGGAGATATAGCACAAGATATCACATATTTTACAGAGATATCCAACTCTAGCAAACGTTTCTCTCCAGTGTTCCACCTGAATATACCTCCTTGTATTTCAAACTCATTAGGGCCCAAGCTGATTAAAATCATTATTTATTAGGAAATATAATGTGTTGTTCATTCATTCTCATTTTCACTTAAATATTGAAATTGGGGACATGTTTTAAACTTAGACCATTCCATCATTCTATGTATTAAAATCTGCCTAAAGAAATCCCTGTATCTTTCTGCACCTTTCTATCACCACTTCTCTTGCCTTAGTTTAGGTATTTCTCATTTCCTAGGAAATGCATAAAATAGCATTATGAATAACTATCTTGTTTCTATGATTTTTCCCCAATCATTCCCTTCAAAGAGCAGAATGATCATGAACTAAGGGAAAATGCCATTCTTTATTTTAAAATTATTTAATAACTTCTCACTTTTTAATGAAAATTCCGAATTCCATAATGTAGCATGTAAGAACCCCTTAATCACTCCCCTGCTTAGCTGCACCTATCTTGGAACTTCTAAGTGTTGAGCTATTTGAGGTTTCACAAAGATGCTGGGTTCCTGGGTTACTCAGTGATTTTTTTCACACGATTCTCTCTCTTTCCAAAAATGTTTTCCTCTTGTGCTTGTTTAATTAAAGCCAAGCTGATTTCTAATTTCTTTCATTTTCTCTATGAAGTGACATCTACCCAACGCACTATTTATTATTTTCTCTGTTGTGTCAGTCTCAATTCCTCATAAATATGCTTATACCAGCATCACCACACATTGCTATATATTTATCTATCTTGTCATCTACTTGAGAGCAGGATTATACTTTATAGGAACTTCCTCTATTATCACCACACATGCAAATTGAAAATTTCCATATTCTATAACTTCTTGATATATCATTTACTTTACTTATCTATTTTATTGATTTCCTTACAAGGAAAGCCACATCAGGCCAGGGATCTCTATCTGTTTTGTTCACTGATGTGTTCCAAGTGCTTAGGACTGTGACCGGCACAGAATAGGCACTCAAATCCTTGTTAAATGAATGAATTAATACAAGATAAATTACTGGAATTTCCATATTGACTCCAAATTATCTTTTATTAATTAAGGGAGCCAACATTCTTGATTAATGCCAAAAATAATCATTTCCAGAGAACTTATTTTTTCTGCTAGAAAAACGTATATTGATGCTGTGGACTGAATGTTTGGAGCCCCCTCAAATTCATATTTTGAAGCTATAACCCTCAGTATGATGGTATTTGGAGATGAGGCCTTTGAGAGGTAATTAGGGTTAGGTGAAGCCATTACAGTGATATTCTCAGGAAGGGATCAGTGCCCATATAAGGAGAGATATCAGAGAGCTCCCTTCTTCCTCTCTCTCTCTCTCTGTCTCTCCCCACCCCCACCATGCACACACCCAGGAAAGATCTTGTGAGGACACAGCAAGAAGGCAGACATCTGCAAACCAGAAAGAGAGCCCCCATAAGGAATCAAATTGGCTGGCACTTTAGTCTTAGATTTCCTAACCTCCAAAACTGCTAGAAAATAAATTGTTACTCTTTAAGTCACTCAGTCAGTGGTATTTTGTTATGGCAGCCCAAGCTGACTAAGACAATCAATGTGTCACTGGTGTCTCCATATCCAATGTGACAAATTGAACAGATGGTTTTTGCCCAACATCTCCTTTTGCATTCTTTAGCTTAGTAGATGGTACCACCATCCACCTAGTTAATCAGATCAGAAAATGGAAATTATTACTGACTGTTCCTTCACCTTACCAACATTCCATCAGGCTCTACCTTCTAATTACTTGTTGGTTACAGATACTCAATTCCAACTGCACTAGTAATCATCATTTATTTAAGCTTGACTTATAGTTTTGGAAGGTAGAATACTTCTCCCGTGACAGTTCATTTCCTCATGTGGTTTGTGACTTTTAATGTAAATACATTTTTAGCTAAAGGTCTTTCAAGGAAGCCTTTCAGACACTTGGTTGTGAAAAAAATTTTCTTTTTCTTTTTAAATTTATTTTTCACTGAAGTATAGTTGATGGTTGTGAAAAATTCTTAAGACTTGTCTTCCTTTGGCCTCAGTTAGAAACACAGAAGTTTAACCAGAGATGCGGTATTCTGTCAAGAGGTTATACATGTATGTGTGTGTGAGTGTGGTTAGATAACATGATGTTTTTCCTTTTTTTAAATCTTGTGCTCATTTAGATATAAACATTTACACGTTTATGCGTAGTTCCACCTCCCTGAAATTAAAGGGAATAAACAGTTATCACCCATTCCTCTTTTTTAATAATAACTCCAGACCCTAAATCCTACATTCAGTTCCTAGACACTGATGGGTCATCTAGCTGTAACTTGTCTTGCACTCTAGCTTTAACTTCTGAAATGTTTCTTATTTGTTTTTAGCTCAGATAAATATGTGTGTTGTATTTTATTCAGTATTTTTGTGTGTGTGAAATGAAAAAATACATTTTTCTTGTTAACTTATGGTACAACACTAAACAGATGGTTAGAGGTTTCTTGTGTGTTTTTTTGTTTGTTTTCTCTTGGCTAAATTATGGCAATTATTTCCTATATATTCTCTATTTAGAACTCCCACTTATTTGATCAAATGTTATTTATGAAATAGATAAAGTCAATCTACTCTCACTTGCATGCAACAATTCCCTACTGTAAGTATTCTTCAAAAATAGAGGGGTTAAATATAAATACATCAGTCAGGCATTTGTGCTGCATCACTTATTAACAAAGGGATTTGACCAATTTTTAAAATTTATTTCACTGTGATAAGAAAATTTAACATCAGATCTACCCTCTTAACAAATTTTAAGGGAACAAAATTATTGTTGACTATAGGTACACCCTCATGTAGCAGCTCTGTAGAACTTATTCATCTTGTTGAACTGAAACTCTGGGTCCATTGATTAGTAACTCTCTATTTCTCCCTCCCCCAGCCCTTATGACCACTCTTTGATTCTATCAATTTGACCATTTTGGATACATCATATATGTGGAATCATGCAGTATTTGTCTTTCAGTGACTGCCTTACTTCACTTAGTTTAGTGTTCTCCAGATTCATCCATGTTGTCATACATGATGGGATTTGTCTTTCTTGTTTGATTTCTTTCATCAATGTTTTGTAGTGTGCAGTATACTAGTCTTTCACCACCTTAGTTCAGTTCACTCCTAAGTATTTTATTCTTTTTGGTGATATTGTAAATGGGGTCACTTCCCTAATTTCCTTTACAGTCAGTTTGTTTTCAGTGTATAGAAACACAACTTCTTTTTGTATGCTGATTTTGTATATGGCAACTTTACTTAGTTTGTTTATTAGTTCTAACAGTTTTTTTTTTTTAGGTTTTTCTATATATAATCTTCTGACCATTTTGCTTAATATCTTAGTTTATTTATTGTTAAAATGGTAATTATGAAGGTTATCAATAATCTCATAGACTGTGAGTATTGAATGAGATAATGCCTATAGTATGCTTAGTTCAGTGTCTAATTTTTAGTAAGTAATCAAAAATGTTGGCAAACGTTGCTGTTATAAGCTGTCAAATATTTTTAATAAACAAATCAGGCCCATGCCTGTATACTCAAATTCATATGCCACCAATTCTTTCCTGATGAAAATAGATTGAAGGCTATTAAGCAGAGGGTTGGTATGATTATACTTGCGTTTTACTAAGATCTCTTTGGCTCTCATATTAGAAATGATGAAGTGGGGTCTGGATGTTGAGTGCACATAGAGATATCAGTAGGAAGGCAATACTAGCAGTCTTTATGGAGGAAGATGAAAACTTGAAATATGAAAGTGAATCAGAGATTAAGAAAAATGAGTATATTTAATACGCATTTATGTGTTTTAATATGTTTGGTGAATGATCAGGTATGGAA
Organism: Balaenoptera musculus; assembly: GCF_009873245.2. Classification (NCBI taxonomy): domain Eukaryota; kingdom Metazoa; phylum Chordata; class Mammalia; order Artiodactyla; family Balaenopteridae; genus Balaenoptera; species Balaenoptera musculus. The sequence continues at coordinate 55,051,786 of NC_045802.1, forward strand.
AGATGAAAAAGTAGGAAGTATCAACAATAACATTTCTATAAATGCTCTCCGCAATAGATGACTGATAAAGACCTTGACTAAAGAATGCTTGTATAAATCAAGTTTATAGATAAATATTCTTATTTATTTATTTTTATTTTTCAAACCAACATTGAGTTGTCTCAAAAATACCCATATAATAACATTGCCTAATTATTTGGAAATATTGAAGTAGAGTTTAAAGGAATGATATATCTTGAAATTCATATTTGGGTCCATCATAAATATAGAAAGATTAATTGTGAACATATTTGGATAAGATTTCCAAGGGAAAGGATATATAGTGAGAACCAAAGAGGGCCAACCTTTGAGAAAACCCATTATTTAGTGACTGATAGAAAGACAGCCTGGATGCAAGGGGACTGACATAATGGGAAGAGAGAAAGAAAAAATAATAATATAATTAGGGTTAACCTCACTGAGTAATTAATTTGTCAATGATAAACATTTTATGGGTTTTATCTCATTAATGTCTTTTAATCTCATTAATCTGTAACACAGTTTTAAGCAGTAGCTCCTGTTGTATGATGAATCTTCTCTTTGATAATAATGGCATTATGATTTAAAGAAATTGGGCTTCCCTGGTGGCGCAGTGGTTGAGAATCTGCCTGCCAATGCAGGCGACACGGGTTCGAGCCCTGGTCTGGGAAGATCCCACATGCCGCGGAGCGACTAGGCCCGTGAGCCACAATTACTGAGCCTGCGCGTCTGGAGCCTGTGCTCCGCAGCAAGAGAGGCCGCGATAGCGAGAGGCCCGCGCACCGCGATGAAGAGTGGCCCCCGCTTGCCACAACTAGAGAAAGCCCTCGCACAGAAACGAAGATCCAACACAGCCATAAATAAATAAATAAAAATTAAAAAAAAAAAAAAAAGCCACTACTTTAAAAAAAAAAAAAAAAAAGAAATTAAGAAAATACCTCAGGGCATTGTGTTCTTAAATGCAGAATTCACATGATGACTGAAAACAAAGACCAAGTTCACTGTAATCATTTTAAATCATCAAAAGATAACATGACATAAATAGAATTAAATACTATATTTAAATTACATATTACATTTTCTTTTTACTCTTATTTTTAAATTAAATCACAGCCTATCCAATCAAAATAACAGCATCCATATCATTTCATTTTATTATAACATTGTTTATATCCAAATACATAAAGGAATCAATTGAAATATAAGTAGGCCAGTAAAATGAATCAAATTCAACTAGACAAGTTATAGCTTAGTGTTTAACAGTCTCTTAATTGTTGACATAATTAAGTGAGCAGAACTATTAAAGTCACTATTTTGTAAGTTGTGGTATAAGAGATAAAAATAAAATACTCTTTTCCTAATTAAATGACTATAAAGTGCCAATTCATTCTTTATTGGAGCAATTTAATACAAAGAAGCAGTCTTTTTAAGCAAGTGTGCCCCATTCTTTTTCCATTTTGGTTTTATAACCTCAGAGTTAAGTAATTATAAGAACTAAAGAATTAAAGAATGCTATGGTAAAACTGATTTACAAAATTTACTTGCAAAGGAAGAAATTTCTAAGGGGATCTTGATGAACATGTATTCTTGATAGTATTATATTTAATCATCTGTGGGGAAAAAAGCACGGAAAATTGTTGTGGAAGAAAAGTACAGCAGATTCTAAACAGCCTGACATAGAATCTAGACAGATAACTATCATATTCTTATTTATATTTCCCAAACCACTTTTTGTTTTCCTAAATCTTTATTATCATCATGGCTTCTGAGCAAACACTGAAAATAAATCAGCACTTCTCTTTCCTCCACAAGGATTAATATACTTGGTAGTAAACAGAGATAATTTAGCAGTAAAGAATGTCTTAAATTCAAAAAATAAATGTGGTACTTTGGAGAACGAACAGTACAGAAATAGTTGCCTATGTTTAGTAAAATCATATCTAATGTAGCTGTTTTATTCAAAAGGTACCTCTTCATGGTAACCTCATTGTTATTTATGTGCTTGTACAGGTCTTTTCCCACCTCCCATTCTCATTACATAACCCCTTCTTACCAGTGGAAATTATTTTGATTCTTGGATGAGGGTCTGAATGCTGAGCAAAAACAGCAATTTCTTAAGATTTCCCCCCCAAATTGAGACTACTTAGGGAGACCTGTTATCTCCTATGGGCTTAGTTAAGTTCTTAGAAATCAAAACCCTTTGCCTTGGCATATGTCTTCCCTGAGTTTATGAACCAAGAATGAATCATATAGAAGACTCATGTAAATTAATATGAAAAATTCAAACAACTTGAAAGAAAAATGGAAATAATCCCCAGGGAAGTTTATTAGAGACAAAATACTCAAGGTTTTTTTTTTTTTTTTTTTTTTTTCCTAAATTTTGATGGAAAATCTGTATTTTAATCGCTACTCTTTTTTTTTTTTTTTAATTAATTAATTTATTTATTTATTTTTGGCCGTGTTGGGTCTTTGTTTCTGTGCGAGGGCTTTCTCTAGTTGCGGCGAGCGGGGGCCACTCTTCATCGCTGTGCGCGGGCCTCTCACTATCGCGGCCTCTCTTGTTGCGGAGCACAGGCTCCAGACGCGCAGGCTCAGTAGTTGTGGCTCACGGGCTCTGTTGCTCCGAGGCATGTGGGATCCTCCCAGACCAGGGCTCGAGCCCGTGTCCCCTGCATTGGCAGGCAGATTCTCAACCACTGCGCCACCAGGGAAGCCCCATACTCAAGGTTTTTATTGGAGACTGATTATATATAGTCATTCTCTGCCTAGCATATACCACAATTCTAGTCTTTCATAAGGAAAGGTGTTCAGCATAAACAATGTTATTTTCACACGAAGGTTAGGAATAGTGACCCATTCTTAGGGAATAATCACAGAATGAAATAACATACAGAATTAATTAATGGATGTTACCACACACCAGTAAAAAACAAATAACTCAAGAGTGATGACAGCAAAATGGCAGAATAGGAAGCCCCAGAAATCTTTCCATCAGAGACACTTAATGTAACAGTGGCATAAAGATATAGTTTGGGAATATATTGATGGTACATGCTTCCAGAGATGATTTGCTTTCTCTCCTGTTTGGTACCTCAGCCACTAACAGATCATGATATTTTAAAACTTAGTTCCTGACTAAGATTATTTTGAATTTACTTAGTTACTATGAATTTGGACCACAAACCTGGTTGAGGCCAGGCTAGTCATTACAACTTCTCAGGCATTATTTTTGTTTTTGCTCCTCCTGTGCTTAGTGTTAAATAATGCAATTTCTCTTGTGGGTTACTGGGCCTACTGGAGTAGGGAATGTTTACCTCTTGTTCACCCTTAAACTGAAGATTTAGCTCCGTGGTCCCAGTTTTACTGAGGGAGGATTTCCTACTTAATTCTCTGCTGCCAGTGGCCAAAGGCTGTGTCCTTTGTTTCTTTTGTAAAGCTCAAGTCAGCTTGGCAATATTTCCCTGTACAAAATCAGCTTTAGGATTCAATCTATATTTTCATTATCTTCTTTATTTAGATTTCTGAAATATTGATTAATCTACATTAACTTGCCAGCTCTTTAATACAAATGTTTTGTTGTTGTTGTTATTGATTTGTTTCCTGTGTGTGTTTATGCTTTAACAAAATTTAATCCAGTAGTTTTAGTTTTTTTCAGTGGGAACATAAATTTATCTGTCTGACTATTCAGATTAGAGAAATGGCTCCATTCCTGTGACATTTATTCTTATTCATTACCTGTGTATGCATTTATACTTGACATAAAACATAAATCTATCACTACTGAGGATTGAGGATCCTATCCTATAAAATTAATCTTTTGGCTCTTGAATGTTAAAGCTTGCGTGTACTTTTATCTCTTCCTCTTTTTATCCCTCTCGCTTCTTTTGAATTCTACTTAAACATGTTCAAAAGGTTGTTCCCCCCACTCCCCAAATACTAAATGTATACCTAAGTTTGTGGTTACTATTTCTAAGAACAATAGCAAAAAGAAAATGAGTGTGATGCTTAAATTTGTATCTCCAATGACAAACAAAGCATCTAGAATAAGATGAAAAAGGGTTAAGAGTTCAGTCTACTGACTAGCTGAGTACTCTTGGGCAAATTACTTTCATTTCTGAGTGTTCAGATTCTTTTCTCTAAAATAAAGATGCTCCTCCTTTGCCCCAGCATTCTGATTGCTTCTGCATATCTCTTATTGCCTTCTCCATCATGTTACACCGGTCACCAACCAACACACCGGGTAAACTGGAGGGTCCAATTCTTTGAGAAGGTTAGGTCAAGACATACAGGTGCCCAAGAGATCTCTATGAGCTGCGGATGTGTTTCATTAGAATTGGAAGAAGAACTTTCCCTGCTTTTTGACATTCCTGCCCTTTCTATAAACCATTGATAGTCCTGCTCACATTAAAGCCTTTGCACTGCAGTTACCTGTGCCACCCACATCTTTCATGTAAATATCAGTAGAGCTCATTCTGTCAGCTCCTTTCATTCCCCTAAGTGCTGTCATGAACACTCTATTTAATAAAATTCCAACCATCTCCCACAGAACTTCTAATTTCTTTACCCCCCTTCCAATTTTATATTATTTTTAGAAACTACATAAATTTTATATCTGTTATTTTAACATTTATTATTCATTATGCCCACTTGCTTCTCTTTCCCATGGAATGATAAATCCAAGACAACAAGGGTTTCCTTTCTGTCTTGCTTACTATTGTTTTCAAATATCTAGAACTATCTCTTGCATATGGTCAGTGCTCAGCCAATTCAAGCTATTTCTGACTCATCAGATGTTCAAAAATTAAATTAATTAGATAATATTTAAAAAGTAAGCTATAATTCTATCAAAGAATTAAATCATGTTATAAAGCAATAATATAATGTATTCTATTTTATTTATATAATGATAAGGGGATTTTTAAATGTATGTTCTTGAACATTTTTCAAGGGAGGTGTATGCTGATTTCATTTGATAGTCAAAAAGGTTTATAATCATAACTCTCACCCTCAACTCCTCCTCCTATGATTATCTTAATGTCAACTTAAAATGAACTAAATTTTCACCTTCCAATCTTGGTTATTACTTATCAAAACATACCATTTAATAATTCCTCAAGCACTGAAATCACCTTCATTGTGATCCTTTTATTTCTACTTTAAGAAAAGGTTGTAAGATAGGCTTTATTATCTTTCTTTTACTGCTTAGGAGACAAATTCAGAGACTGAAAATAATATTCTATTAGGAATATAACTATTAAGTGGAAAAGGCATTAATTGAATGTATTTTTTCTAAGTACAAATATAATATTTTACGTTCTAGCTGAATGATTTCTTCTGACATTTTCAAGCATGTTAAATATTGGAATATAAAATATTTAAGAAAACAGGTGTAATTTTAAAATAATTTTTTCCCACATGCTCAAAAACACTCATGTCTAATTTCACCTATTATTATTACTCTTTTACTCAAGCATTTTCTATATAACTATATTTAGTTTATATTTACGTATACTATATTTTACATACATTTTAAAAACTTACTTGTCTATAACATTACAATTACTCTCCATATATGTCTTACTTGGCTTAGACTGCATATTAGAATAACAATATATGATGTTTAGAGGACAAATTGTAAATTCTATGTATGGAAGTAAGAACGTGCCTATGTGATAGTGTCAGTTCATGAGTGGGACATAGTAGATATCTGTTGATCTTGCTCGTGGGAAAATCCTACCCCTTGTAGGGTAACAACTACTGACATTTCCATTAGGGGAAAAAAACACTCTCACTTCCATTTAATCTGTTTCTGATGGGATTCAATCAGTGACAGGTAGGGATTTTAATTTAAGCCAGATTAATATTTCTCCTGGGAATTGAATCTTTAGCAAAATATTTTATGGACAGAAAGAAGTTCATACTGAAGTTTTTTTGTTGGTATGTGCATGTGTGTGTGTGTGTGTGTTTTGCTATCAGTTCAAAAATAAGAAACCTGACATCATAGGAGTTACTCTGTTTCATACCCTTGTCTGTTTTTCCATCAATTCTATGAACTACCCTATATCCACCCAATATTTTCATTTTGTTTAAGCTTCCTAAGAGAGTGTGTATTGTAACCAATGGATTCTGATAAATGAATATCTGTATTCATGTATATATTTTCATACAAAATTAATATTTCCTATAATCTTTATACGCTTAAAAGTTGCAAAATCATATTATTATTGAAGTGGCTCCAAATATAAAATACTTAACTGACATTTTTAAATTCTAGGTGCAATAGAAAACATCCTTGCAACTCTGACCTGGCTTTAAAAGTGTTTAAAATTGTTATTTTTTTTCCACTGTTGTTGTTTTTATATGGTGGATAGATAGACTCATGATTATTCTATTTATTTATTTACATTTATTTATTTAATTTATTTTTTTGGCTGTTTCAGGTCTTAGTTGAGGCATGCAGGGTCTTCGTTGAGATGTGCGGGATCTTTTCTCGTTGCAGGGGGGTCTCTTCATTGTGGCATGCAGGCTTCTCTCTAGTTGTGGCACACGGGCTCCAGGGCGTGTGGGCTCTGTATTATGGCACATGGTGTCCAGAGCACATCAGCTCTGTAGTTTGAGGCATGCGGGGTCTCTTGTTGAGGCGCATGAGCTCAGCAGTTGTAGCATGCAGGCTTAGTTGCCCCGCAGCATGTGGGATCTTAGTTCCCCAACCAGGGATCAAACCCACGTCCCCAGCAATGGAAGGCAGATTCTTTACCACTGGACCACCAGTGGAAGTCCCTCATGATTAGTCTAAGTTGATGTATTTACAGACCCTACTGCATGTTGAGGTCTGTTCTAGGCTATACTTCTAGATTAGTGTACAAGAATATCAAAGGCTTACAGAAAGGGCAGGAATGCCAAGAACAGGGAAAGTTCTCCTTTTTCTACTTCTGATCAAAGGCATCCTAAGCTCCGAGAGATCTCCTGTAGATCTGAATGCATTGACCCAATCTTTTCAAAGATTATTATTTCAAATCAGGCCCTCCAGTCTAAACTGTGTTAGGGAAAAAAGAAAGAGAGAGAAAAGAAGAAAGAAAGAAAGAAAGAAAGGAAGGAAGGAAGGAAAGGAGGAAGGGAGGAAGGAAGGGAAAAAGAGAAAAGGAGAAGGTAAGAAAATAAGAAAAGGAAATTTTAAAAAAGGGAAGAAGAGATAGAATACGTTTCTGCTTGATAAAAGCTCCATGTCAATCTTTCACAAAACCCAGTTACAAGAACAACACACGAATACAAAGATTTCACTTGACTTTCCTGGTTATAAGTGAAGGAAATCTCCTAAGATGACAAACTGAGTTTGATAGGACTGGTTTTAAAAGAAGAAGCAGAGCTGCCAGGCAAAGAGTAGTCATTGCTCACAGCAAATCACAATTCATCAGCCAGAGAGTGTTGTGTTAACCTCTTACCCTCTCACATCATCAGTTACTGGCACACAAATGAAAGTTTCCTCTTCCCGAAGTCATGTCTCACAAAGAAATCTTCAAAACGGTTCATTTTGGCAGAGTTCACTAAGAAATTGCACAGTCTACGTGTTCTACGTGTTCTTCTCTTTAGTCAAAATTGGCTATGTACTGCATTCTGTTTTTTTCCGTAATGTGCTTCTGCATTTCATATCAAAATTATCAAACTGCTCCAAAAAAAAAAAAAAAGAAAGAAAAGAGGAACTGAAGAGATTAAAACACACTGGAAAAAAATGTGATTGGTAGCACAGCCACAGAGTTGAATAGAAGTTTATCTTTAGAAATATTGCATATGTTTTAGTAATTACACAGATCACTAATAAAATTTAAAAACTCTGTGTTTTTGAAAAAAGCTAACATTTTGATACATTCCTTCGTAGTATGGATGATATGTTTCCCTCACATAAATGGGAATTGTTAAAAACCTATATTCAGACCTGAATAATTTCTGAAACTCTCCCTGAGGACAAGGAATGTGATCACATTTTGTGATTTGAGCTTATATATATTTGGATTACAACATGTGGAAACATATGTTAGCTATACCTCTGACACTCACTTCCATGATGGGCATCAGAAAATTTAACGTCTTTCAAAATGATGATTCAGTTACCATGTTGGAAAGACAAGCATAGAAGGTAAAATAGTTCTTATCATTAGTGTTATCTAGTTTATAGCCTTTCACCGGAGAAGAAGAATGTAACCGTTCTCAAATTCTTATATTTCCTTCTGGTAGAACCATTTTCCTTACTGCTCAAACAAGAAGTCCAGTATCATTCTTAACAATCTCTTATTTCTTTGCAATATATAATCAGGCGCCAAATTCCCTTCATTCCATTATTGTAAAGAATCAGTATCCAATATATTTTCCTTTCCCTTTGTAGCCCTGTAAATGAAGCCATTAAATCCTGATAGCTCTATAATATGACCTCCTAATTAGTTACCTATATAAAATCCCAACCATCATGACTCAATTTTGTACATAAATATCAGGGTAGCTTTCCTAAGCCTTGCTTTACTGTACTTCTGTTCCACTCAAGAAGCATCATGGTTGTATTTACTCCAATATTGTTCTTTAAAATAGCCATGCCAATTACAATTCCCATCAAAACTGTATGAGAGTAAATACATACAAATCATACTCCAAAAAAGTTAATCCAAAATTAGAGAAATTAAGGAAACAATCCCATTTACCATTGCAACAAAAAGAATAAAATACCTAGGATTAAACCTACCTAAGGAGGCAAAAGACCTGTACTCAGAAGACTATAACATATGATGAAAGAAATCAGAGATGACACAAACAGATGGAGAGGTATACCGTGTTCTTGGATTGGAAGAATCAATATTGTGAAAATGACTATACTACCCAAAGCAATCTACAGATTCAGTGCAATCCCTATCAAATTACCAAGGGCATTCTTCACTGAATTAGAACAAAAAATTTTACAATTTGTATGGAAACACAAAAGATGCTGAATAGCCAAAGCAATCTTGAGAAAGAAAAATGGAGCTGGAGGAATCAGGCTCCCTGACTTCAGACTATACTACAAAGCTACAGTAACTAAGACAGTATGATACTGGCACAAAAACAGAAATATAGATCAATGGAACAGGATAGAAAGCCCAGAGAGAAACCCACACACCTATGGTCACCTAATCTATGATACAGGAGGCAAGACTATACAAGGGAGTAAAGACAGTCTCTTCAATAATTGGTGCTGGGAAAACTGGACAGCTACATGTAAAAGAATGAAATTAGAACACTCCCTAACACCATACACAAAAATAAACTCAAAATGGATTAAAGACCTAAATGTAAGACCAGACAATATAAAACTCTTAGAGAAAAACATAGGAAGAACACTCTTTGACATAAATCACCGCAAGATCTTTTTTGACCCACCTCCTAGAGTAATGGAAATAAAAACAAAAATAAACAAATGGAACCTAATGAAACTTCAAAGCTTTTGCACAGCAAAGGAAACCATAAACAAGACGAAAAGACAACCCTCAGAATGGGAGAAAATATTTGCAAATGAAGCAACTGACAAAGGGATTAATCTCCAAAATTTACAAGCAGCTCATGCAGCTCAATATCAAAAAAACAAACAACCCAATCTAAAAATGGGCAGAAGACCTAAATAGACATTTCTCTAAAGAGGATATACAGATTGCCAACAAACACATGAAAGGATGTTCAACATCACTAATCATTAGAGAAATGCAAATCAAAACTACAATGAGCTATCACCTCACACCAGTTAGAATGGGCATCATCAGAAGATCTACAAACAATAAACGCTGGGGAGGGTGTGGAGAAAAGGGAACCCTCTTGCACTGTTGGTGGGAATGTAAATTGATACAGCCACTATGGAGACCAGTATGGAGGTTCCTTAAAAAACTAAAAATAGAACTACATTACGACCCAGCAATCCCACTACTGGGCATATACCTAGAGAAAACCATAATTCAAAAAGACACATGCACCCCAATATTCATTGCAGCACTATTTACAATAGCCAGGTCATGGAAGCAACCTAAATGCCCATCGACAGATGAATGGATAAAGAAGATGTGGTACATATATACAATGAAATATTACTCAGCCATAAAAAGGAATGAAATTGAGTCATTTATAGAGACATGGATGGACCTAGAGAATGTCATACAGAGTGAAGTAAATCAGAAAGAGAAAAACATATATCGTATATTAATGCATACATGTGGAATCTAGAAAAATGGTACAGATGAACTGGTTTGCAAGGCAGAAATAGAGATTCAGATGTAGAGAACAAACATATGGACACCAAGGGGGGACAGTGGGGGAGTGGTGGTGAGATGAATCGGGAGAGTGGGGTTGACATATATACAGTAATATATATAAAATAGATAACTAATAAGAACCTGCTGTTTAAAAAATAAAATAAAATAAAATTCAAAAAAAAAAAAAAAAAAAAAACTTCCAGTACAATGTTGAAACAGAAGAATGGATAAAGATGTGGTACACATATACAATGGAATATTACTTGGCCATAAAAAGCAACAAAATTGTGCTGTTTGCAGAGACGTGGATGGACCTAGAGACTGTCATACAGAGTGAAGTAAGTCAGAAAGAGAGAAACAAATATATAATATCACTTACATGTGGAATCTAGAAAAATGATACAGATGAAGTTATTTGCAAAGCAGAAGTAGAGACACAGACATAAAGAATGGACATATGATGTATGTATGGATACCGGGGGGGGGGGGGAAGGAGCGGTGGAATGAATTGGGAGATTAGGATTGACATATATACACTACTGTGTATAAAATATCAAGATATAACTAATGAGGACATATTTTATAGTAGAGTAGGAACTCTACTCAATGCTCTGTGGTGACCTAATGGGAAGGAAATCCAAAAAAGAGGAGATATATGTATACGTATATATAGCTGATTCACTTTGCTGTAAAGCAAAACTAACACAAACCAGTGTAAAGCAGCTAAACGCCAATAACAATAATAAAAAAAAAAGATGATTAAAAAAAAGAAAAAATTTATCACAGCCAGAGTGATTCTTTTTAACTGAGTAGTGAAAACAGTAAGTTGTTGATTTATTACTTTATTTACTTGAATACTAATTATAATAAAAATCTTTTGAAATGTACTTATGGAACTTTGGATTATTTCTTCTGAAAAATGCCTTTGCATAGGTAATGCCCTATTCTTTATTAGATTATGTGTCTTTCTCATATATATGTGTAAAGATTATTTATATTTTCTACACATTAAAACTTAATTTCATATGTCTTCATATATCTTTGGGCAGGCATCACTTTATGCATAGAATTTTATTATTCAGAAAGTCTTAATTTTGCTATATTGATATTACTGGTTTTCAAGTTATGCAAATTTTGTTTGACTATGAATTCTAAGTGGTTTATTTTTGTTGAGGTAAAAATATTGTCTTATATACTGACATAATGTTTTGTTTCTCATATGTAGCGCTTTGATTTTGATGTTGATTTATTTTCAGTTTAGTTTTGCATGTGGTTTGAAATAGAAAATCATTTTATATTTTTAACCATATGTGTTTCTATGTGTTCCAACAACATTTTTTGTATGTATAGCCCTGCATTTCTCCATTAGTTTGAAATGCCAACTCTATTATATACCAACTTCCTATATATGCATAGCTATATTCATAATCTATTCAATCTACTTCTATGTTCTGTTGATCTATTCCTACAACAATATTTCTTTGTCTTAATTACTGTTTATCTGTAATATATCCTGGTATCTTATAGAACCAGGTAGAATTTACTGCTTCAGTTTATCTTCATAGCTACTTTTCTTCATTTTTATACTATGAATTTTCATATGAAATTTTGACTACTTTCATGAGTAATCATTTTGGGTCTTTAATGGGAATTGTATTCAATATATAAATTAACTCAAAGAGTATTCACATTTTCTAGTTCATAGAAAGGTTCTAGCACCATGTTATGTAGGTCTCTTTAGTTTTTTCCTCATAATGTTTTAGCATTATAACAAAAAGTCGGCTACTTTTCTTAGATAATCTGTCCAAATATCAATATACCTTATGCACTTTTATTTTATTGCTGTATAATTTCTCAGTTATTAGGATTTCTAACATGGTGTTTCTTCAAAAATAAATCACCAACAAGCAGACAGAAAAAAATCTTGGGGAATTTTGTTAGATGATCTCCCCATTTTAGTACTGATATTTATTGAATCATTTATCTAACAAAACTTGTTGAAATGCTTATTTTTTGAAAATTGCCTGAAAATTACTAACATTTTCTCTATAGACAAATATATCATCTGCATTTATCCAATTGTGACTATTTATTTGCATCTAAGGATTGTGTTTTGTGTAATTTTTTCGTAGGTTACTTCTGTTAGGTTAGCATAGTCCTTGATAATTAATTTTTATTAAACTTTTTTACTCCCTTGATTAAAAATGACCACATCTGCTATTTTATTAAACTGAAGAAATAAAAGTTTAGGAAAATCTTAGGAATAAACAAAATTGAATTGCCACAACTGACTGAGGCCAAACCTGATTGTTCCCTGAACTTGGAATATTGATGCTAATATAATTTGGAATCTATAGAAAAGAAGATGAGACTAGTAGTTTCAGCTAAACCTCTCTCATTGTCTGCTGCAGATGATTCAAGATTGCTTTGCCCAATATGAACTGAATTTACATGTCTTGATTACACTTACATTATAGCACTTTCTGCATGGAAGTTGTGTTTCTGGTCTCCATATTGCTTCAAGGTGCAGAAAAAGAAAATTCTAACTCAAAGTCATGTGTGGGCCAAGTAGTTCTTACCAGTGCTGTCCAATAAACTATCCAATAGAGTACCCAACTAGTCACACATAGCTATGAAGTACTTGAAATATGGCTATGGCTGAGAAGGTTAATTTCAATTTAATACTATTAATTTTGAGTTATATATTTGGTCCTGGGTCTCCCAAAGAAGCAGGGATTTTGTTTTTGATCTCTTCCCAATCATGGAGTCTGAGACCTATATCCACAGCTAATCTTGATATGTCTATTCTCCTGGAAAGTTTAGCAATTAGAAAATAATAATAATTTTACATTGATCACAATATGAAGGAGCCCTGTCACCTAGAATCCAATTTAATGGAGTGAATAAAGAAGTTTTCCAGTCCAGCATGAAAATGAGTGAAAAATCAGATGTAATTTTATTGCAATTGACAAGATTGTGTTCTTGCATTTTAGCAAATGAGTGAGTTGTAGTACAAGGGGAAAGGTCATAGTAATATAATGGCTATTGATTAAGTGCTCTTTTCTTCCTATATTAACATATTCTTAATAGGATACTTTATCTTTCCATTTCAACATTAACTCTTAGCAGATAGGAATGTAATCAGTTTGCGATAATATTAATCAATGCCTTCTGAATTCAATATATAACTTTTTATTCCATTTCGGTACAAAAGCATTCCTGTACAAAAACTACAAAAGTTATATCAAGTGATCATTTTCAGTAACAGATATTTATACAGAGAAAAGGGCATGAACTGAAAATGAAATCTATTACTGATAAGGAAGGAATATATAAATGAACAGCCTTTTTCAAGTTACATGTTTATGAAGCCCCATTATTTAATACGAACTAAAATGAATTAATTCTAATTTAACAATATTGTCTTTTTTTCATAATACAAATGACATTCGTATGTCTTAATCGTCCTTTTGTGTATTCTTTAATTATTTTAGCATTTACTGTTTCATTATAGCAAAATACAATGAAACAGCAAGAATAATAAGGTAGTGCTCAATGATTTATTTCAAAGCAAATACTGTTGTAATCAGGTTAGAAATGAACAGCATGAAGCAACCTCAAACATTTCATCTTCAAGTTAACCAAAATTTTAACCATTCATAATAATGAATGTTTTACTTTTCACTAAGATTTTGCCACCTAAAAGTTACCCCCCAATACCTAAAGTTTTACATTTTTTAAACTTTGGATTTAATTGTTCATTTGTACTTTTCTCTTTGGATAAAAATTATGTCTATAAAATTATTTCCCTTTTTTGTAGCTATATTTTAATAATAGTTACTCAGTAATAGGAGGATACCACAATTTGTTTACTCTTTCTAAATTAATGGTAATTTGGTTGATTTCCACTTTGAAGAAATAACAAATGGTCCTTCTATGAACATAACCATATATGTCTCTTGGTGCACATGTCCATGTGTTCATTTCTATAGGGTATTCATGTATAAAGCACACTGATCTGACAGAGTGTGTGAATATCTTCATTGTTAATAAGCAATGCCAAGTATTTCTCAAAATGATCATTCCTTACTGACACTTCCCTGAAAAGCACTGTAGTCCCTATTGCTTCACAGCCTTGTCAACACATGCATCAATCTTTTTAATTTTAGCCATTCTGATGAATGTTTAGTAGTGTCACATTGTGCTTTTAATTTGCATTTTGTTGATTAATACTGAAATTGAGTACCCTCTTTTCAGCCATTTTGATATATATGTTGTGAAGAGCCTGTTCATACGTCCTGCTCATATTTTTCTATTTCTGTTTTTCATGTTTTCCTTATCGATTTGTAGATGTTATTTATATTCTGGTAATAAGCTTTTTGTCAGTTTTATATATAGCAAATATAATCTCCCATGTTATGACTTGGCTTTCATTCTCTTAATGGAATCTTAATTTTAATGTAATACAATTTATTAAATCTTTTCTTTTACAGTTTATGTTTTTATGTCCTGGCTAATGAGTCTTTTATAGCCAAGGTCATGAAGGTTGTTTTTATTTTGTTTGTTTTGCTTTTTATACTATACTCTAGGAAGTTTATTATTCACCCTTTCACATTTAGATCTGCAGTTCTCCTGAGACTGATTTTTGTATATCCTTGTGATATACGGGCCACACTTATTTTCTTTCCTGGTATGAATATCAAACTACTTAGCAACCAGTTTGAAAAGAACATCTTTTACTCCACTGCTTTACAAGAATGGTCTTTATATAATATGCCTTATGCCATTACCAGTGGGTTTGTTTCTGGATTCCCAATTCCTTTGCTTGGCACTATTTAATCTGGTCCTGGACAAATACCATGATCTCTTAATTAAATGTTGTTTTATAATAAGATTTCATATCTGATATAGCAATACCTCTCATTTTTGTTGTTTCTCTAAGATTGGTTTTAGATATACTTAGAACTTTGCATGTCTATATAATTTTAGAGAATCATCATTGGAAAAAAAAAATTGATACTGACAAAATTAATGGTAATTATTTCCAAGGTGAATAGATGCTTACAGAAAAATATGCATAGTTTGTGGAGAACTGACATAATTAAAATATTGATTCTTTTGATCCATAAACCATATATATCACTTTATTGATTCATGGTCTTTTAAATTATAAATAGTAATATTTCATATTTTTTTTCCATACAAATGTGGCCTGCAATTATTTTTATCATCCCTGTGAAGTGTGGTGTGGTTAGGTAAATTTTCCAAAATAATTCAGCTACTACATGACAGACCTGTGATTTGAACCTATGTCAGAGGACAGCAAATCGAAGTTGTTAAAAGGGAACATAATGTGCATTGACCAGTTGCTTCTTGTTATTTCCTATATTAACTCTTCTATCAGGAATTCAAAAGTCTCCATTATTTGACACCTCCAAATCAGCCAGAAGTTGCTTTTACTACTTCCAAAAGGATCCCTCCCCTTGAGTGACTTGTCTGTTTTACTGTTTTACCTAAGTCTAGAGTCACTCTGTCTTGTGTTCCTGTTCATCTATTGCCTTGAATGTGAGCTTTAGTCCTTTAATCCAGCAGTCCCCAACCGTTTTGCACCAGGGGACTGGTTTCTGGGAAGACAATTTTCCACGGGACCGGTGCAGGGGGGTGGTGGTTCAGGATGATTCAAGTGCGTTACATTTATTGTGCACTTTATTTCTATTATTATTACATTGTAATATATAATGAAATAATTATACAACTCACCATAATGCAGAATCAGTTGGAGCCCTGAGCTTGTTTTCCTGCAACTAGATGACTCATCTGGGGGTGATGGGAGGACAGTGACACCCGAAGTGCGTTGCTTTAGGTCCAGTCTACTCCGTAATCTCGTTTTGGTTGCTGTCACTGCAGAAAACCCTGCTTCACAAAGACAGGATGTTGGAAATGGAAGCAGGCTTTTCAGTGCTTTTGTGGCAATCTCAGGATATTCTGCTTTGACTTTAATCCAGAATATATGGAGATTTGAATTGTCTCAAACATACCTTTAAGGCCACCATCATTTGCGATCTCAAGCAGTTGATCCTCTTCTAGCACGGACAAAGTGTGATTCACCTGGCTTATTCACAAATGGGTCACAGATCCATTCCTTCCCAGTTCTGGGTCTTTGTAGTTGGGAAGTAATGCTCAACTCTTTGAAAGCTGAGATAGGTGATCATGCACCAGCTGGGAGAAAGAAGGCCCTGGCTCAGTCTCTTCAAAATCTCTGCTAATGTTTGAAACATGTCACAAATCCCAGTGTTCACTCGTCACCGCCACAATTCCAGTTTGGCTTTGAATGCAACCATTTATCTGCAGACTTGAACCACAGTTGTCGGTCTCCCCTGAAGTGACAGATTGAGTTCGGTTGAGCAGGTTGAATATGTCACACAAGGAAGCAAGTTTTGCGACCCATTCTGTGTCACTGAAATGTGCTGCCAGTGGTGAACTGTGTTTCTAAAAGAAATCTGTGGAGTGGCTCTTGTTACTCAAAAACTCTGGCCAGTGATCTACCCTTAGAAAGCCATCTCACTTCTGTGTATAAGAGAAGACTTGTGTGCTCCGCGTCCATCTTCTCACAGAGCTGCATGAACAGACGTGAGTTAAGGGCATGTACTTTAATGTGGTTGATCATTTTAATCACATCCTGAAAAACGTTGTTAAGTTCAGGTGACATTTTTCGACTAGCCAGCATTTCTCTATGGATGACACAGTGCGTGGACTCACATTCAGAAGCGACCTCTTTGACCCGAGTAGTGAAACCAGAAAGACGTCCGGTCATGGCAGCCACTCCATCCTTGCATATACCAACACAAAATGACCAATTTAGTTTTCCTGATATGTAATCATTCAAAGACTTGAATAGTTTTGCAGCTGTGGTGTTGGTTGGCAACAAAAGTGCCCATAACATATCCTCATACACATCCTCCTGAAAAATATATTACACAAAAACAAGCATTGAAAAAACAAAACAAAACAAAAAAAAACCAAGCATTGTTGCCTTGCTGTCAACATCAGTAGACTTGTCATCCTGGATTGTGTACCAGAGTGACTCATTAATCCTCTAACAATTGTGCCTCAATATTCTCTGCTATTTCATCAGTTCATCTAGTTATGGTGCTAACCAAAAGAGGAACACGTGCCACCTTTTGAACTTCAGCCTCTCCTGAAAGTTCACAACAAATGTCCTTAGCAGCAGGCAGGATCAACTCTTCACCAATAGTAAGGGCTTCTTAGCTTTAGCAATGTGGTCAGCCACTTAGAATGATGCTCTCAGTGCAGACACATTTGATGAAATGGTGGCCTTCAATAATTTCTTTGTTCTTCGTGTTCACTTTTTTTTCTTTGAAAAACTCAAAGGCTTGTCTTTAAACGCAGGGTGCTTGGTCTCCGTGTGGCGAAGCAGGTTTGAAGGTTTCATGGCTTCATTTTGACAGCTGGTCACACATATTATACAAAGCGGGCTTGGAGAATGTGCATCGCTGTTGCAATGAACCCGTAATTTAAGTAGGACTCTTGGTATTTTCTTTTAAAATGCAGCTTTCTTTTTGTTGGCAGTCTTAGAGTCTTCTGCTGTCTCATCATTGGGTCTTTCCCCCCCTTTTCAAAGAAGCTCTCCTGCGACGTTTGTTTTTACTTGTTTTGGCTACGGTTAGCTTTGTGGGCTTACCAAAACTGTGACTTGAGACAAGTGTGGCAGTGCGGGAAAAGGAGGCACGGACGGAAGTGGTATAAATAAAAGCACCACCTCAGCTCCACGTCAGATCATCAGGCATTAGATTCTCATAAGGAGCGCGCAGCCTAGATCCCTTGCATGTGCAGTTCACAGTGGCCTGGGGATTGGGGACCCCTGCTTTAATACAAATATTCTTTCAAAAATTCGGTTCACACCCAATATTCTCTATGTACTTTTCTATAACTCGTCTGGCTCTCATATATTTTCTTCCTATTTAAATTCCTCTCATTAATTGAAAAGTACTAAGAGTCTTTACTAGAAGTATGAGGCACTTATACATGTTGCTACATGGCAATAAATTATATATTACATTGTAAACCACGTGTTATATCCACATAGTAGAATATCATTCAGCCACAAAAAGAAATGAAGAACAGAACCACGCTACATTTGGATGGAATGTATCCTACTTGGAGTTTATTGAACTTCTTCAATGTGTAGACCAATGCAATTTTTAAAAATCAAATCTGGACACTTTTGACAAATATATCTTCAAACATTTTCCCACCGCTTTCTCTCTGTTCTTTCCCATTTGTGCCTATGTTCACAGACTTGATGATGATGATGATGTCTGACAGGTCTATGAGGCGCTATTTTCTTCGATTCTTTTTATTATTTTTTTCTGGTTGAAAAATCTAATTTGACCTGTTCTCAAAGTTGCTGATTCTCTTTTGTGCCTGCTCAAATCTGTTGTTGATCATCTATTTAATTTTTTCTTTTGGTATATTGTATATTTTAACACTAAAATTTCTTTTTCTTTTGAATGATTATATATTTTATTGATATTCTTTTTTGGGTGATACATTGTTTCACACTTGTCCTTTAGTTCTTTAGGCATAGCATCCTGGTCATTCTTTTGAAGTTATTTGTTCTACACCTGGGCTTCCGAAGTGTTATCTCCATGGACTCCCACACCCTTGACCTGCCCCACTTTCTTTTAGTCTCACATGTCCTATAATTTTTTCAACTGTTTATTTTCTCTCAACCTTATTTCATTTTATGTTCATAGATTTTATTGAAATGGAGATTTTTAAATAATATACTGTAGCAACCTTAGAATTGAGATTCATTCCCCTTGCCCAGGGTCTGTTGCCCTCTGCTCTGTGTTTGTTGTTATTGTTGATTTTGTTGTTTTCATCACTCTTTGTATATTGACTTTCATGAATTAATTATGTAATATTTATAGGTCATCATCATCTGTGGACCCTGAATTCTGTGCGGTATTACCTTAGCGGCCACCTAATAATTGGGACAGAGATCGCTTTATTAAGTGCCTGGAACCTATTTGTCTCCCAGTCTTTTGCCAGGGGCTCTGTGTGCACGTGGTGGATGTGCCTTCAACACTCAGCCAGGTACCTGACAACCCTTAACCAGTCTTTCACTGTCTGCTTGTGCAGAGCCTCAAGGTCAGCAAAGGAGGTGAGACCCTAGGACCTTCTCTGGACATTTTTGAGCATGCTCACAATCTGGAGCATGTTCACATTCCTGTACTTGTGCATTGGCCTTTCCAGATTCCTAAGAACATGTCAGAGGTTTTCAAAGGTCTCTATAGATATTTCACTTCCCAGCTTTTCCTTTCAAGATTTTTGGTTAGCTTATTTTTTGCCTTGACTGGTACCACAGACTCTGGCAGCTGTGATGTCCAGCAATTGCCACTGATTATTTTTCACAAATTATCTCAAGAAAAAAGCTGTTTTTTTTCTGGGTGATTTTTGAGTCAGGTCAAATAAAAAATGCCCTGTGAGTTAGTATTTTATGAAATTCCAGATATGCCCAATAATGACAATTCTTTTGAAATGGGGCTTTGGAAGAACTCCAGCACCATTCTGCTCCTTCAGTGAATGCTGCTGGTTTCCACTGTCATTGTGAATATTACTTTTGAAGGCCACAACAGAAATGGGAAGACGGAGATAGGAATAGGCGAGTTTAAACATCAGTGACAGCTCACTGTTCTTACCAAGATCAGGCCAATGTTTCTTTTAATAAACCTTCCCCAGACTGTTGCAAGGTTTGGATTAATTTTCAGAGTTATAAAAGTTGATTTTTACAATTTTTTTCCATAATCACTCTTAACAAATTGAAGGATTTGGAAGATTCATACTCTATCATTCCCACTGTTGTCACCTTGCTTTTCTTTACTTTCTGATGTTTATTACCAGCAAACATTAGTGAGCCTGCTGTGTAGATTCATTTTTATTTTAATTTATTTTTATATTTATTTTTGGGCTGTGTTGGGGTCTTAGTTTCTGTGCAAGGGCTTTCTCTAGTTGCGGCAAGCGGGGGCCACTCTTCATCGCGGTGCGCAGGGGCCTCTCACTATCGTGGCCTCTCTTGTTGCGGAGCACAGGCTCCAGACGCCAGGCTCAGTAGTTGTGGCTCACGGGCCTAGTTGCTCCGCGGCATGTGGGATCTTCCCAGACCAGGGCTTGAACTCGTGTCCCCTGCATTGGGCAGGCAGATTCTCAACCACTGCGCCACCAGGGAAGCCCAGATTCATTTTGTAATACTATTATTTGAATACTTTGGAGTCCTCACATTTATCTTAACATTTTCAAAGGGAATATGGCATCTTAAAATTCAGAATTTAATATATAATTTCATTTATTACTGTTTCCCAAATCTCTTAACAGTCTACTTGGAACATTGTCTCTTGCATAGCCAAAGTTTCTTTTTCTTTTTTTTAAACATACATAACAGAATTTGCCATCTTAACCATTTAAAAAAAAAAAATATTATTTACGTTATTCATTTATTTTTGGCTGCATTGGGTCTTCGTTGCTGCATGGTGGGCCTTTCTCTAGTTGTGGCGAACGGGGGCTACTCTTCATTGTGGTGTGTGGGCTTCTCATTGTGGTGGCTTCTCTTATTGCGGAGCATGGGCTCTAGGTATGCGGGCTTCAGTAGTTGTGGCACTGGGCTCAGTAGTTGTGGCTCGTGGGCTCTAGAGCACAGGCTCAGCAGTTGCAGCACATGGGCTTTGTTGTTCTGCGGCGTGTAGGATCTTCCCGCACCAGGGATCGAACCCATGTCCACTGCATTGGCAGGGCGGATTCTTAACCACTTGCACCACCAGGGAAGTCCCCAAAGTTTTCTTTTTTTATGCAATTCAAAAATTTAGTTCCCATAAAAATTGTCCCATTATAAACTTACCTGTTTTTGAATGGGTTAGCCTATCCCAAATATTCTTTAATTTGTGTTATCCTTCAATGTTATTAGATAACATATTTTTCTTCCTCTATTATAATATGCACTTATATTGTAAGAATTAGATATATTTGTTTATCACATTTAAGGGTTATTGATATATACCATGACAGTTTGAAATAAAAGGCAAACTCCTAGGAAACACAACTAAGTGGAGAAGACAGACATTCAAAAAGTTATTGCGCGAGAGAATCCAGGGTATGAGAGGAAGCCTAAGAGAGAAGTTAAAAAGAAGAGGTGGAACCGTCCCAAAATGTCACTTGCCCAGAAGAAAGATCGGGAAGCTCAGAAGAAGGCAAGCTTCCTTAGAGCTCAGGAACGGGCTGCTGAGAGTTAATAAACCAAACCACAATTTATATGAAGATTTTTCAGATAAAGACAGTAATAAACTTATTGAACAAAAAAAAAAAAAAAAAAAAAAAGTTATTGTGGTAGATCATATAAAAGGAGAAAAAGCAACCCAGACTTAAGGTCTAGAAACAGGAATTTTTAAAAGAAGAGTCAAATAAAAATAGCTTTTCTTTGGGATTTTAAAAATAGGTATAATTTGGTCATGTTGAAAAGTGGTGTGAGTATATGTGTCTATTTGTATGCATGTATTGGTATATGTGTTTTTTATGAACATGAGTTTGCTTGGAGTTGGAGTTAGGGCAGCAATATAAACACTTTATATAATATCATTTAGGAAATACTAAATATTTAATTGTTGAATATAAGGGAAAATTAGTTTATCCTGGAAAATATATATATTTTGGATCATATATTAAAGAAAAGCTGATCAATAAAGAAACTAATTCATAAATTTACCAGGGTCTTACTTAATATGTGAAGATAAGACATGATCATTTCTCTGAGCCTTGAAGCTCCAGGTAAGATTGTAGGTGTGTGATTAATAGTTTTATTTTTCTTGTTGTTTGAGTCATTTCTTTCTCACAGGGTAACCTCTGTTTTCAGACTTGTTTGGTGTTATAGTTTCATTAGAAAGGAATTGTTCCCAATTTGTTCTTTCCTGCCCAGGTATGACCCTTGCTGATGTAGTTTGGAAACCTAATTCCTGTACAGCAATAGATGAGTCAAGGGTCAAACATGGAAAGCATGTCAATAGTCTTTGTGTTGCAGTTACAATTCACTTCAAGGAGAAAGAGCAAAAGTCAGTGCAGAATGTGGACCCAGGAATTTTAATAGAAAAGCTATATTTAGCTACTTGAATTGGTAGTGTTCTAAGGGATGGGTCAGTTTTTTTCAAATAGAACGAAAGTAAAATTGATATATATATCTGGCATCTCAAGTTACGCATATTGTTATGAACATGTTATGCATATTGGAATGCATTAAGTGTATTTTTGGGGGGGTATTTTTGGTAAACTTTAATGTATTTAACATCATACTGGCATAATTGGTTATTCAGTGTTTTAAGTAAGTTTAAGAAAAATTTGTTCTGTAAGTGAAATATTGATCAGCAATGACAAATGGGAATTTCTTAGTCTACTTTTCTTTGTCATAAAAAATTAACTTATATTAACAAGTCAGGTATATCCCAAAGATAAAGAATAATGATTATATAAAATAAAATAAAAACTTTATGATTTTATTTTTATATTATTTGTTTATAACTTTATCCTTTTAATGTAAAAGCATTTGCCATTTATAGTAATCACTTCCTTGGTAATGTGCCAATTTACAAACACACTAGAGTTCGAAAGTTGAAGGTAGGGAGGGTTGATCAATTACAATTTCCACCCTAAGAATGAAAAAACTACATATGCTTATAATATTTAAATATTTAAAATATATATATCTCTTAATATTTAATTGAAAAAAAGATAATTTTTGTATAGTGGCAATGGTACAATAATCTCTTAAATGTTTGCTCAAATTAGCTTATAAAACTGACTTGAAAATGGTATATACTTTGTAGAGTTTCTTGGCTTTTAAACAATGATCTGATTATTCATAATAGTTCTTTGTTTTCAATGAATATTGAAAGTTATATTTTTCTAGAACTGTTTTGAAATGTTTTGTTTCAGAAGTATTAAGATAAAATGTTTTATTATGTCCTCTAAATTTTATTGTCTGCCTAGACAATCTTTTTCTTTAATAATATTTAATGAGCTAATCCTTAAGATTTGTGTTTTTTTACACTGTCAATTTACCCTCCTCCTCAACAGTGGGTAATAACCCCTAAGTTTAGACACTCAAAAACATAGTATTATAGAAAATATTTAGATTTTTTACTATGCAAACTGAGAAAAATATTTTTAAAAATTTTGCATTGCATGCAATTGTCCTTGACACTGTTCCTCTTTTCATATGCTAATGAGACATTTATATTTTCCTTCCTGTGCATTCTAGTGTGTACTTGCCATTTACTTATATTTTATAACTGGCACATTACAGGTATTATACTTAATGAAAATAATCTTTTGATTACATGTACTGTAAATATAATTAAACAATTTTTCATTACACTTAAATTTTATAGTGATCGTCCAAGCAATATTACTTATTACTCTGAAGAAAAAAATCATTATTTCTCTTTACTATCTTAAGATTTTATATACTTTTGTGAATTATCTATATTCCTAGTATTTCTTTGGGAAAGGTCCATTATCTTTAATATGCTAATTCATGTTTTGTTTTTTACTCTGGTAAAATTCTATCTATCTGTCTATCTATCTATCTACCTATCATCACTTACCTATTTTTTAATTTGTTTATATATATTACTTCCATATCATTTATTTGGTTTTTCATCTTATGAATTTTGCTTTGTCTTGTCAACAAAATTCATTTTAATTCAGCTATTGTGTTTTTATTGTCCTTGGAGTAATTTCTAATTTCTTCCAACTCCCTTTGCATATTATATTATTTAACATTTATCATATACATTCTGTCTTTGAGCCTTTCTGTACTTAATGGAAACAATATAATCTTCTTTACCCAATGAATAACATAATGTATTTAATTCATCCAGACATTCCTTAATCATTCATTTATTCAACAAAAAATGTATTAAATACCTCATTTGTCTGGGGCTATTATCTGTTCATAAATGTAACAATGAACAAAAGAAATATTTGCCCTTCTCAGCCATATGACAAATAAATAGAAACATAGGTTAGAGATAATTGCTATAAAGAAAATTAGTAAAAATGAAAAGCAAAAATTTTGAAAATGCTTAAAATATTAGATTGTTATGGATACCTCTTTAATGACATGACAAGACAGGAGAAACCTAAAAGAAGTGAGGAATTAACCCAGACCGATATCTGGAAGAACATTATTCTGTATAGAGGGAACTGAACATGCAAATGTTTTGAGGTAAAAATACTAGTGTGAAGAACAGTAAGGAATCCAGTGTTGTATAATATTTCTCAGATGAATATATTATCCTTTTTTGTCTTCTCATCCATAATTGGGCATTTAAGCTGTTTCTTATTTTTTTCAACACTGTGAATATGGCTGGTATAAACATTCTTTCACATATTTTCTGTTTTAAATGTAAACATTTATTTTGAGTATATTTTTAGGAGAAGTCTTGGACCAGAGAATATCTGAATATTTAAATTTAAATGATAATACACACAGACTTCCAAAGTGATTTCATCATTTTACACTCTCATCAGAAATGTATATAAAATGTAAAATGTAATAAAATGTATATAAAATGTAATACTCCACATGTGCCACAACACTTGAAATTGTCAGAATTTTAAGTCAGAAGTCTAAATGAGTAAATTGGTCTCTCATTTTCACCTTGATTTGACATTAACCTCAACTTATGATAGTTTTTAGACATATATTCAATAAATTATAAGCAATAATTAGGCATCATAAATATGTGATTTTGATATTTCACATAATCCTTGTCCAGTATGATATAGGTGAAAAAATTCATGATAAGAATATTTGTTTAATATCATTCCAATGCTTCCTAAATTCTGCCCTTCTTGTAAATTTAATTATATTGCCTATCACTATACTAACTTGTATATTAATGTTAACTTTAAGTATTCTCTTATAATGTCTTAAATTTCCTTTTGTATGTACATAGCTTTCTGCCATTTAATATTTATATATAACATATTTATATATACTTTCTTTAAAATTTCGTTAATAAAATGCTTTATATTTTAGCTGCAGGCATAAGTTATTCAGACTTCCCTGGTTTTAGTCACACATGCCAAACATATTAGAAGACATTATTATACCTTCACTCTGAAATTTTTTCCTCTTTAGTTCCACAAATGGATCTGGAAGGACATCGCGGTACTTCTTGAGACAGTAAAAAGTTACCTGAATTGTAAAATTATGCCCTGCCATTATCAGATCATAATAAAAGACACAGGAAAAATCAGCTGCGAAGTTGACAAGGAACAGTATTTCCCTGCAGGACACACTGTAACTGTAGAGTGTCATAACAATCTCTTTCTGAGAAGACTACCACTCTCTTATGCACTGTGGGACACTGTTCTGCCAAACCCTAGACTGTCAGAAACTTTGCTATTTGAAATTCTATCAGTAAGAATGGACTGCTTCCGTGCCTGTAGGATCCAAGTACCTTTGGCACAGTCAAGCAGTTTTGGTTTACAACCTAGGTAAACCTTGGCTTCCTGGCCACAACGCGACACATCAATCTCCACTTTAAAGTCTTGAAGGAAACAGGATCCTGGGCCAATTTGCCGTCCAGATCTAATGCTAACCCCTTTTCTCACAGTCAGGCTTTGCTTGAGCCTATCAAAACACTGTTTCATTTTAGTGACAACCGATCGCCACCCTCCTTCCAAATCCTACAAGATCTCTATTTTTCCTTTCTTTGGGGGAGATACTCTAATGTGTAACCTCTCTTGTTGCAGTGATTTAATAAACAGTAACTGTACTCCTGATGGTTTCAGGATAATTGGAGGCTCCAAGGAGATGGCTGTGACCCTGTCTGACATAGACCGTGACCCTCAATTTAATGGTAATACACACAACTTGAGACAAATTTGCCAGGAATTAATGCAAAAAAATAGAAAATCAAAATCAAGACATATCAGCTCACCCACAAAGAATTGGAATTAAATATTATTAAGCATTTATGTTTATGAAGAGATTAGGAGAAATTTATTTAAAAAACTCAGAAAGATATGAACTAGACAAAAATAAAAGTTGTGAAATAAGAGCAGATGAAACTCTATAAAGAAATTGAGGGAAAAGACAAAATTTTCTCAGAAATGTAGAATAAATTACAAAACATGCAATGGAGAGTGGATGTAATTGAAAATATAATAAGGGAGGGTACATTTATGATTTTAGGAAAAGAGAATTCATGTAATTATATGTTCTGTGAACAAGAAAAATCATCCCTACTAAAATATTTATGAATCAGTATGTGTAGCTGTATTAGCCATGGATCTCCAGAGAAACAACCTATATATATATATATATATATATATATATATATATATATATATATATATATGTATATATATATATATATATGTACGCACACACACATATATATATATATATATATATATATATATATATATATATACACCAATATAATCTATCTATTCTATCTATCTATCTATCTATATTGATTGATTGGTTTTAAGGATTTGGCTCACATGATATTGCAAGGCTGGCAAGTCCAAAACTGCAGGTCAGGCAGGCAGACAGATATTTGGGTAAAAGTCAATGTTGCAGTCTGGAGTCAAAATGCTATAGGACAGTGAGCTGGAAATTCAGGCAGCATTTCCATGTTGTAGTCTTGGTTAGAATCTCTTTTTCACTGAGGAACTTCATCTTTGTAAGATAGCTATTCCTGGTATATTTAAAAAATGTAAAATTCGTATATGCAGTTGGATTAGTTACTAAGTACAGTTTTTGAATATGTAGAGTTATATTTATCTGAGGGTTTTTACTCTGTTAAAATCATTAATTATGAAATTTATCCTCAATTTTTTGAATAATGTTTTTATTTAATCAGTTAACGTTAATGGTTATTGTGTTTTTAGATTCCTCATATTTACTTTTATATTCTTTTTCTCATTTATATTTAATGATAGTTCAGTTTTGAATTAAAAAAATCCAAGAAACCCAAAAAATAGATTTGATTACATCTGCATGCTTAAGTGTTTTCCATTTCTTCAGAATCTTAATATGTTAATTTTTAGAGATGTCTGCTTTTATTATTTAAGTTTGCTTTGTTAACTAAACTTCTTCCTGCTCTCCAATATGCAAATTAGAGATCAAGAGTCCCACATCAGTCTCTGGCAAAGGTATTTAACTTAGGAAAGAAAACAGTGTCAACTGAAAAGCTCCAAGAGTCATCAATATATATATTACAGTCCATCAGATCTTCAATTTCTACATAATTCATTTTCTGGAAAAAAATTCATTATAATTCAAGAGACAAATTTCCTCAGAAGATTACACTATAATTAATGTCAGGATTTGTTATAGTAATTTTTCTTTATCTCAAAAACCAAACTCAATGGCAAAAACTAGTATATGCTCAAAACAAATTTATTTATTTAAATAAAATCATTGTTTTAAAGGAAATCTGAGTCAAGTAACCAGCAGAATATCATTTTGTAGGAGATTTTGTGTCTCTTTACACCTATATGTATACATGACATGATGGGATGGTGTGGTACCTAATGATGACATTGACATTAAGCATTTAATAAATAAATGCAGCATGTGATAAACAAAAATACTTTAACCTTTCCAAAAAACAAACAAAAATCCATTTCCTTTCTATTACTTTGCTGTATTTTTCTAACATTTAAATATGTATCTTCTTCCAAGCTACTTTGCTATGATGTATATCATCTTAAATATGTTCCACATAATGTCTATTTTTGTGTTCAATCTTTTCCAGGCAACAAAAATATTTCTAATTTTCAAATGACATTTTAAAAATCTACTCTTATGAAGGAAGTACATTATATATAATCAACTATGTACATTTATAATATTCAACATCATCTAACCTGGTTATAGGCATACTAATGTCATGTAAAATGCTTGTGAATAAGTTGTTTTATTAGTATAAAACTTATAAATAAAAATATGGGAAGAGACTTTTCATTGTTGCTTTTTTTTTAAAAATTAATTAATTTATTTATTTATGGCTGTGTTGGGTCTTTGTTTCTGTGCTAGGGCTTTCTCTAGTTGCGGTAAGAAAATTCTAATTTGTGTTACCATTTGGCTAAGTGTGTAATTTATGTTGAAACAGGAAAAATATAATTGCTGTTGAGTTTAAATCAGTATTTATTGAACTCCTAACAACTCAATATATACAAATACTTCAGAAAGTTTATATAGATAATCTTTTTAATAATTCTTTTTTTATAAATTTATTTATTTATTTTTGGCTGTGTTGGGTCTTCGTTTCTGTGCGAGGGCTTTCTCTAGTTGCGGCGAGCGGGGGCCACTCTTCATTGCAGTGCGCGGGCCTCTCACTATCGCGGCCTCTCTTGTTGCGGAGCACAGGCTCCAGACGTGCAGGCTCAGTAGCTGTGGCTCACGGGCCCAGTTGCTCCGCGGCATGTGGGATCTTCCCAGACCAGGGCTCGAACCCGTGTCCCCTGCATTGGCAGACAGATTCTCAACCACTGCGCCACCAGGGAAGCCCCATTGTTGCTTTTAAAATATCTGTTAGTTGTATGTACTTTTCTTCTTTGTAATGAACTGTGTGCGTCTGTGTGTGTACTTTTGCTCCAGAACAAAACAAGTGGACGTAGACAGTTGTTCATGTCATTTCAGCAGTTCACTGATGGAGGAAATGAGCTGTGTCGTTCTCCTAGCCTTTCTCTCACAAAAATACAATGATTGCACCTGCCTCTTCAGATCAGGGGATGGCAGTTTGCCCTGCAACATCAGGTTTTGATGGACATAAGAAAATTCATTGGTTTTAGTTATTTTCTGTTTTGTTGTTGTTGGGTGATGATGACTTACAGCTCCTTAACGTCAGAGCTGAAGTCAAGAATTCCACTCAATTTTCCTAAGTTTGTTGTGTAATTCTATGACATTTTATCACACAGATCCATTTAACTGGACTGCAGTTCAGTTAAAGAACTATTCCATCAGCAAAGGAACTTAGTTTAAAAGAAGATTAAAGAAAAGAATTGTCACTTAGTAGACAAGTTTCATGAAACATATTTAGTAATTTCTTTTGTAAAGGTTGAAAGCAAAATGCTTACCTTGGAAATCTCTTGATTGTCCTGCTCTAGTATTATCACTGGGGAAGAAAGGACAAGTGTATTTTTTCACAATTCATTGTATTAATTAATTGAAACAACTGCATTTTAAATACTACACTTAAATATTTAAATACAGAAGTATAATTATAACAAAGATTGCCTAAACTAATGATGAAATGTATTGAATTGTTGTTATAATTAGTTTGCTTCATTTGCTTTTCTTTATTTTGGCCATGCCTATGAAATTTCATTAGAGTAAGAGAAAATGCCTATGACAGTTTCTTGCATTTGTGATGAATTAGTACAAATCTAGAGATTTTACTTTTGATAATATAAATCATTTGAACAGAGTCTTAAACAATTAAGTGTCCAGATGCATTTAAGATAGAATGTTATATGTGAGTAGTGACCATTTTAAAGTCTCTAAAATTGTAATTGTAATTACCATTTCTTTCTTTATTTAGATTGTCCACCAGTATCTCTCTCTGTACATCTATTTTTGCCACTTTTCTGTCAATTCAAAAAGAATAAGCACATTCAGGAATGAGATCGATAACTGTACTTAGAATTATCTCACTACATCTGACATATACATCCGGCAGACAGTTGAAATGATAGTTTCTTATATTCTGCTATTTTTGTTTTCCTTAGCATTAGATATATTCAGAAATATAAAGCAAAACATCATTTTTCTTTTAAAGGGCATGCCTTATGCTAATCTCTAACTCTCCCTGTGGAAGAGGCAATCTGAGAAGTAATTTTGTTGTAGAGAAGGAAGAAAGGATATAAACAAGTCACACGTATTATGCAACCATCAATCCTATAAATTGTTTTGTATTATGCAATGATTTTGTATAAAATTAAGGACAAATAATTTTGTCAAATAGTTTTACTATGAAAAGGATTGTCAAAGATTTTTATATTTACTTTCTGGGGAATCTTAGACATAAAATACATTTTCCATGGAGTGCTTTGGAGTTTGTATTTCTTGATGGTTTTCCAATGCTGTAACATGGTAAGTAGGTCATGGGCCTCCATTAACTAACATTTCATTTTTTAATGCCATACTAATCTGCTAGTGATCTAAATTTCGGGGGCTAAAAAGGATTAGCTTTAATAGAAAAAAAAATCTCTAATAGGAAAGAAAGTATGACATTAAGTAACTTTTCTTTCTATTCTGGACAGTTTTTTTCCAAAGCATTTGGGACTACTTTCATCTGCTAATTGAAAATATTGTTTAAAGTGCAGAATCATAAAATTTAACTTAAAAATTCTCAGCATTTTCACTTAAAATATAAATTTAAAATATTTTACTTAAAATACACACACAGACACACACACACAAATTATCTTTGCCTTTTCAATGTATTTTATGACTGTTTTTATCATGTCTTTCTAAAATGTGTTTTTTTCCCTGGCAATACACTTTGAAATTCATATTAATATTTTGTAATTAAAATATCAAGTACTACTAGCATAAACAAGTTTGGAATAAAACTAATGATTTTTGATAAGCACACATATCATTTTATAGACACATAAATTAATGCTAGATATTTAGCTACTAATCATGAGCATTTAGCAGTCTGTTTTTAAAGGAGTTAGTTAGAGTTTATATGGCTAATCTACTGATTCTTTTCAAATTTTAAATGGCATGTAAAGAGCACTTTTACTTTAATAAGTAACATTTTGAGCAGCTACCAGTTTGCAGAACTTACTGGAAACATAAAAACTCTTTGCATTACTAAACATACAGCAAACACATATGTATATGTTTATACATATATAGTATGCAGCAAACTTTATCTGCAGAGATAAGACAATCTCTGCAACTAAAGAAAATCAGAAGAGCCCTGAGACAAGAAAGAAAGTGATCAGTATATATCAAACTCCTTAGGGCAATAAAAGCTCACAGAATAATTTTAGGTGGAGTGATCTTCCTCCTTCTCCCAAACTTTCCAAGATATATTAAGTTAAAAATTTAGGACGTATAACAAAAGAATTGCTTTCAATATATGAAAGGAGAAAGTGTGTGTGTGTTCATATATTTGCATAAAAACACGAAAAACATAAATAAATTTGGTTACCTTTCCAGAGAGGTAGTATAAGTAGGCAGCAGTAGGAGCAATACTCTTTGCTATATATGTTTTCTTGGTTTTACTTTTCAACCTTGTGATTTTATTAACTATTCAAACTATATTTTGTTCTTGGAGACCTTTTATTTGAGATATTTACATGATAACTTTGGTGAAACATTCACAATTTTATGTATACATTATTATTTTCAATTTTATTCACAATTTTATTGTGTACATTATTATATTTCAATAGACCTTTTATTCTAAGAAATACCGTAAATAAATTTTGGTATACCATAAATAAATATTGCTCATTTTAAATAAATAAAAATATATAATTTTCTCCTGGGTAAAAATTTCTACCAGGTCATTTTTTAAAAAAGAGAAAATGAAATCAGATTCCCTTGTAGAATATCTATACTTTGGTTGATAATCATGATTAAATTACTTGCATGAAATATGTATACATATAAAATCTCTTTCATAATTTAATTTCAATTGCTCTCAACTAAAATAAAACAACAACAACACTGAAGAGTCAAAATAATTTTTCCTTATCTGCACTTTGCAGATGCTCCATGATAATCTGTCACCTACACACACACAAAGTACATTATCAAAAAAGATCTTTTGTAATAAAATGAATTTCTGTCTAAGCTTGCTAAATTTAAATACACTGATTCTTGCATGGTTAAAAATATTAAAAAATGTAAGTTAACACATTTCATACAAAGTTCAAGGCAGTAATTTGACACATTGTATCAAATGGTGAGTGAATAATTAATCTATTTAATCCTGAAAGACTAATCTGGAGTTATTTGTAAGTTAATTCTCATAAAACAGACTCTGTGAGCAAAACTTTTCTCTGACAATAGAATAAAGTAGATTTGATAGGACTGAGTTCTTTTTTTAAAAATTTTTATTGGAGTATAGTTGATTTACAATGTTGTGTTAGTTTCTGCTGTAGAGCAAAGTGAATCAGTTATACATATACATATATCCACTCGATTTTAGATTCTTTTCCCATATAGGTAATTACAGAATATTGAGAAGAGTTCCCTGTGCTATACAGTAGGTCCTTCTTAGTTATCTATTTTATATATAGTAGTGTGTATATGTCAATCCCAATCTCCCAATTTATCCCTCCCTCCCACCCCCACTTTCTCTCCTGGTAACCAAAAGTTTGTTTTCTATATCTGTGACTGTGTTTTGTAAATAAGTTCATGTCTATCCTTTTTTTAGATTCCACATATAAGCAATATCATGTAATATTTGTCTTCCTCTGTCTGACTTACTTCATTCAGTATGACAATCTCTGGGTCCATCCATATTGCTGCAAATGGCATTATTGGGTTCTTTTTTATGGCTGAGTAATATTCCATTGTGTATATGTACCTCATCTTCTTTATCCATTCCTTGGTCGAGTTCCTCCTAAGTTTACTTTAGCAGTTTGAACAATATTGAATTCCACAATATGGGAAAGTGGAATAAGGGCACGACTGGGAAATTCAGATAACACCCATGGAAACAGCTAAATCACCTGGATTAATGCATATGGCCTGCAGTAAAGCAGGGAATCCTTTCAATTGGTCAATGTACACTATTTTTAAGATATGAAAATTCGGGGGACACAATGAAATATATCACATCAAAAATCCTATGACTTTATTCTTTATTTTATTTTATTTTTTTTTACATTTAATACTTATGGTTTTTTAAAAGTGATTCTTCTATTTTCTATAGAAAATATAGAATTTATATTTCCCTTGACCTGCATGGTACCCCTAATGAAAGCTACATGGGCATGGCCACTTCAGAGCATTATAATCAAACAACTGGTTAACATTTTATTGACCCTGCTTGATTTATGCTGTGTAATTAAGAAATATAATAATTCAGACAATAAAAAAAAATACCAGTTTGTAGGAACTTTAAATCCATTTCCCTGCAAGGGGATATTCTAGAATATTGATATAAAAAGTTTGTAAATATTCACTAACTTTGCCTAGTTTTTGGTCATAATTAAAAACTAACTTACATTTGAATTAATAAAGATGCAGCAATTCAGGGAATACATATAAAGCAAGTGAAGTATTTATGGAAGAATAGAATTTTCAGTGAGGAAAATTTCAATGTTATGTGTCTTCAATTTTCCTTTTCTATGAGGTACTTTATAAATATTAATGATATAAACACTTTAAGAAAGGCAGTCAAAATGCCTTTGAACATTTCTTGCTCCCATTTCATCTGAGTGCAAACTAGATCTACCCAAACTACTTTCTAGAGATTTATTGTAATAAAGTTGCCAGATTTAGCAAATAAAAATACTGGGCACCCAGTTAAATTTGAATTTCAGATATTCGACTAATATTTCTTTTTTTTTTTTTTTTTTAGCATAAACATACTCATGCAATATTTGGGGCATGCTCATATAAAAATGTATTTATTGTTTATTTGAAGCTCAAATTTAATTGGGCTTCTTGTATTTTATCTGGCAACCCTAAGTGAAAGCCTCGAGATCAAATTTGTTCAGATAGTGTCTGAGATTTAGGAGAATCGTAATTATTTTTAGTTACTGTAAAGATGAAGGCCGTTTTATTTAGGTGATCCTCAAATGATGCCAGTTGTTCTAGTAAGATCAACACTAGTGTTTTTCGTTCTCAAAAGTGCCCTGAATTGAACGTAAGTTATAAATTTTATGCGCTTTGAAAAGAGATACATATATCTTTGGTTCCTACTACTCTTTCAAACGTCTTGTTTCTACTTTTACCACTAGAAGCACAAACATGAATACAAAACAAATATCAGAATGTCAGTATGCTCTCCAGGTTATATTTATGTAAAATAAAAAGTACATAATATAAAACTAGCAACATAATTTTCAGTAAAAGCTGTCTCTGTTACCTGAGAAAAGAAAGACCAAAATACAGGTGTTTTGACAGCAAGAGAATCGTTGTAGTGTTAGTAACAGAATCAGTTCAAAAGCCTGTTCAGTTCCCAACCAATAACAAGAAATCCACATTTATTTTTCCAATAGTCAAACTCATGAAGATGACATACTAGTAAAAGGAGAAAATAAAACAATTTTAATTGTCACAGCAAAATAGAATAATTGCCTGGCTTTATATTTGAACTTCAAGGACTTTAATTAGGTTTTTATTTATTTATTTTTTCCTGAGCACCTCATTATCCTGTATGCATTGTGTTTGTGCAAATATACTTGATTTTATCCCTAATTTGACTGCCCCAATTATCAGGTCTTGGCTTTCCAGCCTGACTTCCTATCTGCTTTCCTTATTGTTGGATTAAATTTTTTAGACTGGATAGAAAACAGCCAATGGCCAAAAGAGAGAAAGAGAGAGAGAAAGAAAGGAGAGGAGTGGGGAAGAAGTGGAAGGGAGGGAGAGAGAGAGGGAAAGAGAGAGACAGAGACAGGGAGAACAAATGCCCTAAACTGATCCTTGTTACCCTAACTCTCTTCCCACCAATAACATTCTCTGTGATAATAACGATATTATATATATATAGTTATCCCTCCCCTAATTCTCTGTCTCTGCCTCTGTCCTCTCTCTTTCTTTTTTTTTTCTGCCTGAACTTTTTTCTTCTGAACTTTTCCATCAAATACAAACTTAATCTAGTATCTTTAATCCTAAAACAACTCCCTGTCTTCAACCTCCATTCCTGGCTTTGCCCCATTTGTTTATTGCTAAACTTTTTCCTCTACACAATATTCATCTCTAGCTCTAGTTCTCTCAGTAAATGTAACCACAACTAGCTATTAAACAGGAGGGAAAAATATGAGTAATCATTATTCATAATTTAAGGACTGTGTTCTCTCTGCTTTTAAACATTAACCTCTTACTCACGTAATTCTCCCTTCAATCTTGAAAAGAATCACTTTCACTTATCTTAACCTTGGGAGCAAGATTTAGAACATCCTTGACATAGGGTATGAAATCCACATGGAGAATCACACTATTTTAATTTGGGAAAACATGAGTTAGAATATTGTTAAGTTTAAAATCATTCAGACATTGCATTACAAATTAAATATTTTACAAATGTAAAAAATGTGCTGATTGAAGCTATGGGAATTCACTGGAATTCCCACATGGGAAGATCACTGGATTAATTAGCAGAAAATGAAGTTAAATTTGGTATTAGGTATACAGCCAATTTTTTATTTAGGAAAATAAATCACTGCTAAATTCAATCAAAGGGATTGACTTACCAAGTCTTTGTAAAATAAATCGCTGAAAGCAATACTCCAACTGAGTTTTAAAAAGAAAAAGGTCTGTGCATATATAACTTATTTTATCATAACAATATATTTATATTAAATTGCTGAATATATCTAAGTAACTAAATATAATTATTAATGATTATGTAGGCTTAAGATCAATCAACTAAGTGAATTTCATCTTATCTTATAGGAACAGTCGTTATCACTGACAAAATTTTACATAGAAACATGAAACAATGAGATATCCGGATTTAGAATTAATCCCAGGTTATTTGGTCTGTGAGTGACAAAGTACTAATGGCTAGAATGCAGATCTTCCTTATTTCTACATTATTGAATTCTCTCCACTAAACAAAACATTTTACTGCCTATGTTATCTTCTTGTAAATTCAAATAATTTTTTGTCACTTACTTTTAACAAAATGGCAAAAGTTTGAGCAGCCAGAGTTGCAATGAATGTTAACATTTCAGTAAACACAAGATAGTGGTCTCAGATTAATAAAAAAATCCCCTGGGTGCTGTGAAACCTCTTTTAGACAGTCAAGAAAACACTAATATTGACTAAACCACACAAAATAATAGAGTAATTTAATTGAACATGTAGGATCCTAAATATTGTCTCATTTTCAAATCTTTAATTTCTCCAATAAGAGTTAATCTTTTATTTTCTGGGTGTGAAGTGTGTGTCATTCAGTCAGTGACGATAACTAAAAAAATACCAAATAACCTATAGAATCCATATAATGCATATATTTCATATAAAATGATTTGAACATTTTTGTTTGCATTATGTTATTTATAAGGGTGTATAGAATGACATTAATTAGACTCAATATCAGTTTGTTAATACATTTTCAGATTTATTGGCTAGTTCTTTCAGGTAGAAAATTGAGACATATATTTTTACTCAACTTTTTACTTCTGAATATATTGTCATTATCCGTTTTTTTATCTTTAGGTGACTTCAGGAGCTTTATAACTGTGGTCCAAGAACAGAGAGAAAAAATTAAAAATAATAATGTGAGTTTTATCTTCTCCTTTTCTTTCCTCCTTTTCTTATATTTGATGTCATATTGTTTCAGAAATAAAATGAAACATATGTTTAAAACATTTAAACAATAAATGAGGTAAAAACACTATAGATTGAATACATAAATAATAGTATAAAAATCTTTACAAGTAGTAATATTAATAATTAATAAAAATTGACAAAACATTTCCTTTCCTGTATTTTTGATTAATTTAGGCAAAATTTTGATTTTGTACTTTTTATTATCTTACACAAAGAGAGACAGACATACATTGATATCTGATTCACAGCTTTTATAAAGTAATAATAAATTAGGTCTTAGGGTAAAAATATAGGTATTTTTGTTATTGTGTACTGAGATACAGCTGTCTCAAGTTTTGACTCTCTTTTGACTCTTTCTCTTGTTCCTTAATTCCTTTAATTCTTATAGTCCTCTCTCTCTTTCTTTATCTCTCTCTGTTTCTCACATACAAACACACACACACAGAAGTATTTATCATATGAAAATGTTGATAAAACATGGTGAATGAGTAAGAAAAAAAATGTTGATAAAACATGGTGAATGAGTAAGAAAAAAAATGTAAAGTAAATATGATGAGTATGAGAAAGAAGAAAGTGATGAGTGGGGACCATGTGATATTCTAAAATCCGAGGGAGATCCAGATTATCTGAGAAATTAATTTTTACCTTGATGGCATTCAAAACACAAATTGGAATAGCCAGAGGTAAAAAAAAAAAGTAGTGTTTTAAAAAGGAGAAAAACAGAATGAAAAAAGACTCCTAATAATGGTTGATGATGATGAAAAGGCTCATGTGGTTGCTGTAGGGAGAGAGGGTAGAGAGAAAGAGAGGATGCTGAGAATCAACAGGGAACAGATTATGCCAGGCTTGTGTATCGGGTAAGGATTTCCATCTCTACCTTGAGGACACCTGAAAGATATTTGTAGGTTATAAACTTGGGGGTGACCGGTATATTTAGCTGCACTGTGGGAAAATGGCTGACAAGCAGTAACAGGGGCGATTGCGGCTGGGTGGGCTAGCCTTGCGATGGATTGCTAGAATTGCACCTTCATTCATTCTGTTATGTAGCAAATATTTATGGCACACAGGATGAACCTAAGACTCTTTGTTCAAACCTCATAATGGGTTTACATATTTTAGCTTTCATATCACTTGTCTTGCTTTGAAGCTGAAATGATACATTTTATGTTATCTCTATTGAATAATATGAAATTCATAAGGCTTTTTCCTACTGACAGAGTACAAACATTATTACAGAAAAGAATACCATATTATTAAATTTTTGGCTTTAGAAAATTACAACAGGGATTGGAAAATAGGTGGCATTTTGACAATTGTGGTGCACTGGAATTTGAGTAGTGCCAACTAGCAAATAACTCTATAGCAACTCTACTAAGTGTATAATGCTCACATAGGCATTCTGATAATAGGGATAAGTAATATATCTCCCACCCTTTACTATGGAAACAAAAATATCCTTCTCAATAATATCATCTTATATTAAATTGGCAGTGGATATAGCTATTCATTTCTTCATCAAAAAAGTTAAAGCAGAATCTATCTCATATCTAAACAAAAATTACATGACACTATTTTGAGGACAGATGTTGATGGTGGCAATGAAGAGGAAAGTATTTGAAGGACCCCAGGGGAATAAAAAGTGATATAGAGTTTAAAAATTAAAAAGTAGAGGAGGGGCTGGGATTATTATATTTAAACAATAAAAATAAAAAATAGCAACAAAAATATATTTCTCCACCTCAAAGTGTGCTGCATCATTAAATAGAGACTGTTTCATTATTAGTATAGGATTGCAAGTTGCTTTTCCCCCCAATGGTCTTAATTTTTGTTAACCATATTTTTTAGGTGTTTTAATAGTTTACTGTCTCTTTATATGTATTTTAAAATGGAAAGGATATGTGTCTTTGCATGATAAGTTTATTTCTCACTAATATCACAGTGACAGTAGGTAGGTCAGCTCTCTCAGGCAATTTCTCAGGGAGGTGAGTTCCTCCTGTTACGTGTCTCTGTCACAGGAGTCTTTTGCTTCCAGTTCAAAGACTGCAAGAGACAGAATATACGGTAGGCACGCAGGCTCTAACTGCCTAGGCCTATAAGTGAACCAAGTCCCTCTGTTCACATTCTTTTACCCAATCTCATTATATGGATCCTCTAAAGTACAAGAGAGACTGCAGAATAATTATTTCTGTTAGCTTAAGAAGAGAAAAATGAGAGTTTAACACTTAGCCATGTCTCTTTCACTCAGTGTTTAACAATAGTCTATGTATAAGCCTTTACCTATATAGTACCATAAATTTGTATATTATTGAAATACAAGTGGAGTTAACATTGTGAAGGACTCCAGCATAAAACAATCTGATACTTTCATCTTTACAACCTGTCCTGAGATATCTTCTGCTATATTCCCTGTCTGGGCCTTCAGTGTGTGATGATATTCAGAACCTACTTAACACTCCATACCTTTAAATTCACCAGATCTCGAATTTTTGCATTACATCTAGCATGGAGAGTGTAGAAGATATATCTTGAGAAAGTAGTAGATCCTATGTATCAGGTGGAGAAGGAACATAAAAATAAAAAGCATTCAAATGCAGTGAAATCAGAGGTTATTTTCAATTTACTAAGTGCAAAAGGACAGAAAAGCAAAGGAAGATGACCAGAATTGCCACGTATGGAAAAGGTGCTTAGCTCTGGAGCAACTTTACTTTAGACTCATTATAACTAAGTAAGGTGTCTAACACATCTTTCAACATGAGAGATCACTAGAACATTAGAAATGTGTTTTGGCCCTTATTTTTTAAAGTGATTATTGTAATACTTCTGCCTGTATTTGTACATGCAGACTTTCCCTTTTTTGATTGTTATCACTTTCATGGCAGCATTCTGTCTGAACTGTTATTAAATTTCAAGCGGATAAGGGCACTCATTCTGAAATGTGTAACTGAGAACCAAATCTATGAGGATTTCATTTTATGATTTGTAAAATAATAGACACTGAGATTAGTCCCACCTTCTGATTTAGGTCAAAGCTTAGAAGACTAAGTCTCATCATGGTTAAACAAATTATCCAAGGTCATGGAAAATAAATAATATCCAGGATAGTCCTAGAACATATTTCTTCACAATCCAAGTCCAGTGATTTCCCTTCCATATCCTGTTGTTCTACAGATATATTTTATGTGAAATCTTTTAAAACTGCATTTAATTTTACTAATGAACACACATATGTATGTGTGTGCATTCAATATAACTGTTAACTTCTAAAAAGATTTCAAAGTTTATGAAATAAACAGGAGGCTCATGACAACTGAAATAGTGTCATTTCCAGAGCAACATAAATTTCTATGATCCATTACTATTACTTAGTATAACTGAGAATTCCTCTCGTCAGTATTTTGTAAGCAAACATAAATGTAAATGATCTGGAAATTAGCAATAACATCAAAATATTAGGTGTAAACAAAGGTGAACTTACTAGTCAGCCTATTCTTAAATTTTTACAGTAAATCCATGAGGTGAATATGTATAAGCATGAGAGACTAAGAGAGGAAACACAAGAGAGAGAAAGACTAAAAGAAGAATGTTTAATTGAAAATATTGTGAAAATAAATGAATAACTAGCATATATATATGGTTTTCACTATTTATGACTTCAACTTTACTATTTATGACTCCTATTTATTTGCAATATTTTGTTTACTAGTTATTTCTGAAGGATTTTCATTTTTATATTTAGAATTGACATGGAACTTCTGATACTTGAATTTTAATAATTTCAGAATATTTTGAAATATAAGAGATTTGTTCTAATTTCCAAATTTTCCTGAGACCTGTGTTTGGAGGGATTTTGAAGAGGAAAAATAGCAATGGGATCATGTTTTCCTTCAAATATGCCAGTAAGACCTAAAATTAAATCTGTGCTTTTTCTCAGTATGAATCAACATTCTGTATTTGGATATTTCCTTTTCACATCACAGGGAAATCCCTTAAAAAGAAATATCTAGAATTTAGTGATTCTGTCACCTAATCTGATATAATCTGTATATGAGCATTCCAAATTAAAGTCGTCCATCTTATTGCAGCTTTTTAAATGTTTCCCTGATCAAGACATAATTTGGGAGCAAAAATAGATTAAAAATATGCATCTGTCCCCAATTCCTCTCCTTTCTATACTTTATGCAAACTTCTGTATATTTTCTTTTCAGGTTAACTTTTTTCACCTTTTATTTCTTCCTTGCTTTTCCCTGTGTTCTCAATTATAGTAAGGCTGTACTATTATGGAATTATCGAAATGTTGTAGAAAGAATTTTGTAAGTAGGTTTGTTCTGAATTTAATTTAAAACAGAGTTTATAATCTGACTTGACCCTTAATAATTAGATAGCCTAATCAAATTAGTTAGCTAATCTGAGGTTGTATACTTTAATTGAATATTGTCAATGGAATGTAATACTATATTTATTATTCAGTTGGCACTAATAGACAGTGGTGTACAAACAGCCAAGGCCCTTATCATCCATGTGATTATAGTCTAATATTAAGCATATAATAACCTTAGTAAACATAATCATCACAAGCATAGATTGTTTTGATTGATCTGAAGGAGATTTTCAGAATTATGAAAAAATGAAATGAAAAAAATAAAAAAGTTAATTGAGTAGTGGCCCAATTAGAGAAGTAAAACTATGAGATCAAGAAGTCCTGAAAGCCAAAAAGAGAAGTTTTCATGAAGGATAAGTAATAATTGTTACAAATAGTAGTGAACTGTCAAACTTCATGAGAATTAAAAAAACGGCCTTTGGAGTGAAAAATTGGAGGTCCCTGGTGACGAGAGAGAGGGGATATTTTACTGGAACAGTAGACCACAGTTGAAGACTGAAGAGAGATGGGAAGAGAATTCCACTTTCCCATATGTGTGGATTTAAAGCAATGAAAATAGTAGATAAATTACAAATCAGCTACAAAAATAAATCATCATCTTAAAAACGCTGATGAACAGAAATGAGGGTCAAAAAGAAGATAATTTTGAATGAGTTGCTATAAGTAGAAAGTTACTCACTGTATCAGATTGAAGCACTAATATAAAGATAGAGAACTGAAAACAGATGGAAAAAAACATATGTACCATGAAACTAACCAAAAGCAAGCTGGTATGGCTATAGTAAAGTAATATGGTTACCAAACAGGTTTGTTTGCCTGACGTGCAGCAAGCCGAAGGCTGAGACACTGAGGTTTGTAACAGAGAAAAGGTTTGTCCATAAGGTAGCTGAGAAAGGAAACCTCAGATCCTGAAGGCGAGGGGCTTGGGATATTTATGGGTGAAGAGTAGAGGGTGGTCAGAGGTGCAGGGGAAGGTGACTGAAGGCAGGAAAAGAGTGAGGGCATTGCTGCTCTGCGTGGGCGTTTCTGAGTTACAGGCTTCTTCATGGGACACTTGTTCAGAAAATAGCAGCATTAGCATGATCTGAGGGTGGAATTTTGGCCCTCTGATGTCAAAACGTCACCTATCAAATAAGTGAGTCTATTCTCTGCAGGCTCTGGTCAGCCACATTGGTTCTAGCAGGTTTCAGCCAGTTTGGTTGTGTTACAAACAGAGGGGTTTTTAACAAGCTGTTTCCTTATCTGCTGTTCTATAAGGCAAGCTCAAGAATTTCTTTTAGTCACAAGTTTCTATTAACCCCATGGGCTACATTTTCAGGATGGGTTTTTTTCACCCTATGGGGCACAGTTTCAATATCTAAAATAATGTATACCTTAAAGCAACAAGCTGTAAGATATGAAATGTACATTTTGTACTAATCAAAAATGCAATCCAACAAAATGATATAATAATTCTAAAAATGTATGCACTTGATAACATACCTAACTATAGAAAGAAAAATTAAGAGAAGTAGAAGAAAAACAAATGCACACAAACCACTATGAAACTGTAATACATCACACTCAATAAGTAATACTACATGGAAACTGATAACAAAAAACATATAGATTTGGTAAACACGATTAACACAATCGATCTAGAGGGTGTATGTTAAACATTACATCCAAAGAGCATGACACATATTCACTGAAGTTCATATGGAACAGTTCACAAATTGATCATTCTCTGGCCCATAAAATAAGCCTTAACAACAAATACCAAAGGACAGGCTGAAATAATGAAAATATGTTCTCTCACCAGACTGGATTTAAGTGAGAAATCAAGACTAAACAGATATTATCCCCATTTAAACTCCCAGATGAGTATTTCCTGAACAACTTTATGATAATAAGCTCCCATAGCAATATTTCATGAACAACATTATGATAATAAATTGGAATTTTAGATAAAATGGAAAAGTCACTGAAAAAAACTAATAAAATAGAAAATATAGCCCCATATTTATTAAAGAAATTAAAATTTTAAATGAAATTATTTCCACACAGGAAACCCCAGGCCCTGTTGAATTTACCAGTGAACTATCACATGCATTTAAGAAAGAGATATCAACATGATTACACAAAATTTACCAGGACATAAAAAATTAGCAGAAACTTTGTTTTACAAGGCCAACATGTTCATAATAGTAATATTTAATAAGGTCATTTCAAGAAAAAGCAATTTTAGGTCAAGTCACATCATTTTTGGGTCCCTGCTATTTATTTCTAGAAACACCGTGCTATCAGTACAGTTTTCTTGTTAGCTATAACTTTTTAACTGTTCATAATGCCAGCATATGCATAGTAGTTAATGGCCCAATTACAATGATTTTTGCCATCATATACCTTTCAATGAAATATAGACAAACAAGAAACTATCTGGACAAAATATGATTGTTTTTCTGTTATTTGCTAAAAGTGAATCATGTTAAATATGGGGTTACAAAAAATATTCTGGTAACTTATCAATATTGACAATTTTATGAAATTCAATTATCCCTGAAATTTAGTTGCAATTATATTATAAATCAAGAAAGTTTTTTTTTTTTTTTTTCCTGACAGGATTCTTAAGTACAAATTAGTTACAGCAGGGATTCTGTTTTACAGCTCATTACAATCTGCTCAACTCACTTCCCGGAGAAGTGCCTAAGCTGTTGCTTAAGAATTACCCACTTGGAAAATTCTTGTTTGCTATAATAGATACACAAAAGTGTCATAAACCAACAGTGCTGAAAATTATTACAGTGTATGATCTGGTGCTTTAGTCACCTGTAATAAAATTGATGCCTATTATTTGTTTAATTACTGCATTTAAAACATATTTGTAGTGGGCTCTGATCTCCATATCATTCCATCCTTTCACTTTTCTGATTTCAGGTAATAATAATGCTACTAGTAATAAGCTGTCTATTCAGTGTGGGTATTTTTAGAAAGAAAACTTGAAATATAGGTAGATTTATGTATTCACTAGAGTTGATCTTAAAGCAATGACTAAACATAAATATAAAGGTCTCATATATAGATTTTAAATAAATATATCAAATATCTGTTTAGGTTAATTTCAAGAATATGCCAAACTCTTCTCATCTACCAAATAAATGAATAAATAAAATAACAAAATTACACTAATTTAAAAGACTACGATATTTTTTAAAATAAGCAAAATGAATTAACCAGTTTGATGTTATGAATCCATTTTTATACTGCTCTCATAACTGCATTTGGAGTTGCAAGCAGTAATAGTAGTAGCATATGATTTTATGCAACTTTCTATTTTCTAAGAGAATAATTTCATATACCCTATCATTCCCTTATCATTAAAAAAAGACAAGGAATAAACCTCATAATCTATAGAGCTAAAGTTTTCTAATTAAATTCCTTTTGAGTACCCCACTATAGTATATTAGAGTAATATAAATCATACTATATATAACAGTAAAGTAATAAATATGGATTTTTAACTGTTATGCAATAATTATTCCTAAAAGGGGATAAATCAAAACTGAAGGTCATATACAGCACGTGTTTTAAAACTCAAGTCTGACATAAAAGTAGTAGAAAAATATGTAACCATGTGTGTACACACATACACACACACACAAGGTACGGTATTTAATTTCAGTTTTGTTGTGAGAATCCTTCACTGCTCAGACGGTATGGG
Organism: Balaenoptera musculus; assembly: GCF_009873245.2. Taxonomy (NCBI): domain Eukaryota; kingdom Metazoa; phylum Chordata; class Mammalia; order Artiodactyla; family Balaenopteridae; genus Balaenoptera; species Balaenoptera musculus. Next base: position 55,096,704 of record NC_045802.1, read on the forward strand.
GAGGACTTACTTTATATTAATCATGGGACAGAGTGTATGAGCAACAGGGCTAGAGTTGCAGTTTAGCAAACTTTGTTTAGAAAATTAGGATGTAGTAAGAGAGTGGGGAAAATGATTTGGGGATAAGATGTGGAAAGATCACCATGCAGAATACTTAGTACTTAATGGTATTTTATGAAAGAGTATGCCCTGACTTTTGTCTATGTGTGCTGAGATTGTGCTTTAAGAAATTTTAATTATATAAAGCCTCGTCTTTTCTCTTCCTGTCTTTAAGTTCTATTATATAAAAATATATTATCATGTTTATATTATATATCTATGTATGTATTCATATCTATATTCCAATAAATTTCCTACTCCTCTGTTACACTGAATGAACAAAATTTCTCTACCCAATAGAGTTTCCTAATGAGTGACTAAGACTTTGCAGCCCCTGATAAAGCACTGTCTATTTGTTTTCTTAAGTCTCAAACCCAGATACTTCTGGAAAAGTATCTATGGAAACAAAGATATATTGGCATCTGTGTCTCCCCTCTTTGACTTCAATATGCAGATAACATTAGACTTATTCAGTCTGGCAGCACAGCTTGGTCAGTCTGAATAAAGCCAAGCTTCTTTAAAAAATACCCAAATATACTTCAGGTGTGACAGCATAAGAAAATGTTACTAGAAAAGATATCTATGAATAATTTTTAAATTGCTGAACTAATCTTATTTGCCAAGAATTAACCAAAACTGTAATTGGCTATGATTTTAATATTCTACTGGATTTCATTTTCTAATATTTGATTTAAGATTTTAGGATCTGTTTTCCTAAGTGAGATTTTTAACTTCCGTGATATTCTTGCCCAAATGTAGTTTTAGGTTATACTAGCATTGTAGAAGGTTACAAAATTTTACATTGCATTCTTTGAAATACAATATTTTATATAATTAATTAGCTGTTGCTTGTTGGTTTATTAGAATTCACCCATAGAACCCTTGTGACCTAATTATAGCTTGGGTGTAGAATTTTTTCCAACTAACTGTAATTTTTCTCTTTAATTCCTGGTTGACTCATTTTTCTCAAAGTCTAGTAGGAACATTTGCTAATCTCTATTATATTAGACCAGAGGTCAGCAATTATTTTCTATAAAGGTTCAGACAGTAAATATTTTAGGTTTTCTGGGCCATACTGTCTCTGTTGTAACTACTCAACTCTGCTCTTATAGCACAAAAAGTAGCCGTAGGTGAATAATCACGGCTGTATTGCAATATAACTTGATTGACAAAACTATGCAGTAAGACGGATTTTGCCTGTGTGCCAAAGTATGCCTAATCCTGTGCTAGATATATATGCATTCTTAAAGTTTTTCATTTGTGCTGCTCTAATGTTCAAATTAATTCAGTTTTAAATATCCTTCATTTTCTCTCTCTACCACTGCTAGTGCTTTATATTTCAGACTCCACACATTTTTAAAAGATTATACCTATAGAAATTTGTCTACGTTATACATATGTATATCTGGAAGTGATTCTCATGAAATCACTTGGATGGATGCCAAATTAATGTTGTTGAAGGAGGGATACATGTGAGGGATGTCTTAATTTGGCCATTTTGCTGAAGTCACTCTCAAAAGGTTTTTCTCTTATAGAGAAAAGACTATAAGGTTAGAGAGCACCAAGTGTGAAGAAGTGGTATGAAAGGGTTGTGTGAACAGATAGTAAATCTGAGAAGTTTTACCCTGAGGCCCCCTTACTTTTCAGGAAGGCTCCTTAAGGAAGAACTGCATGCTGGCTTAGGCTAAGAGTGCACCAAAGTTCAGGGCTGAGGAGACAGACAGAATCCAAATCGAAGTTTGCTTACCAAGGATTTTGTCCCAACTGATCAGTGGTAACAAGCAGCTGAGCTAATTATTTATGAGGCAAAGAATGAGAATAGGGAAAGCCTGTGTTTGGCACTGTAAAAAACTAATAGAAACCTCAATTAAATAGAGATGGAGACCAGAAGGGGGAGCTCTCGAACCTTAAGACAATAGCAGAGCTTAACTGGAAGAAGAGACTCCTTTCCTGGCAAGGTTTTATCCAATGAAAAATTTATGGACTCTTTGTTTACTACAGCCCTCCGTTTTTCCCTCTGTAAAAGTGTTCTCCTTCCCTTGCAGTGTGGGTCATGTTGCAGACCCTGAATTGCAATTCTCTGCTGATTCCAAATAAACCCATCTTTGCTGGAGAAATATATCTGGCCATCTATTTGTTTTAGGTCAACAGTCTCCTCATAGGTGAACAAGGGATCATCCGTGAATCTTGTCTAAGTTACATAGGAACATTGGTTCTTTGTAGTAACCCATTTTCTGGGACACTAAAAGTGGGGAGATTTCTTAACCTTCACTATTTTCCAAGATCATAGTGTTCAAATAAAGTTCAACATTTTCTGCCGAATACAAAATACCCTTTACTCATTAGAATCTAATCTTAAAATTAATTTTGTGGCCAAGGCCTTCCTAAATATGAGTTGTAATTCAAAGAGTCATATAATATTCAAAATTTGATATATAAATCTCTATAATTGATCTTTATTTAGATCAATAGCTACTTTATATATGTAGGTCCTTCAACAATTAAATAGGCTTATGAACACTAACCTATTCCTTAAGGAAGTATTTCTTCCTTAAGGAAGAAAGTATTTCTTACTTGCCATTTTAGCTACAATTCAGGTCCCTGTAATCATGTTTTCTCCAACTTATTTTCAGGGAAACCATCATCTTATTGTAGTTTTACTTGTCCTAGAAAAAGGGGGTATTTCCATTTGTTGTTGATTAACGTAAATTATTTAATCAATGAACACACACCTAAGCCTACCATGATATTTAGCATTCCATCTACATTTAAATAACAAGGATGTGGGACATTTTTTAAAAGTAAATACTGTAGTTAAGTCAATTTCTTTGAACTATCTTAAAAAAATTATCAATCTTCTTTAGTTTAATATTCTATTCTCTTCATAGGTCTAAATAAAAACCTTATTGTAAGAAAACTGTAACATATGACTTCTCAGGATTCTATGGTTAATTATAATTTCTTGAAATTTGTTATTTGTTATCAAAACAGCTATGATATCACTGATTGAGATATTTAGAATCTACATCTCCTCTCATCATATTAAAGGTTGACAAGTTTTCTTTCAATTTAATCCTGTCCAGAACACAGCAATATAAGCATTTTATCCTCATTTTGCAGATGAGGAAACTCTGTAAAGGAACTGAGTACCTAATTAGGGACAAAACTAAATTTTAAGCTTATATTTTTTGGAGAGCAATGTTGGTACACTATCCATAGCACTTGTTAAAAATGACCCAGCAATCCCACTACTGGGCATATACCCTGAGAAAACCATAATTGAAAAAGAGTCATGTACCGCAATGTTCATTGCAGCTCTATTTACAATAGCCAGGACATGGAAGCAACCTAAGTGTTCATCAACAGGTGAATGGATAAAGAAGATGTGGCACATATATACAATGGAATATTACTCAGCCATAAAAAGAAACGAAATTGAGTTATTTGTAGTGAGGTGGATGGACCTAGAGTCTGTCGTACAGAGTGAAGTATGTCAGAAAGAGAGAAACAAATACCATATGCTAACACATATATATATAGAATCAAAAAAAAAAAAAAAAGGTCATGAAAAACCTAGGGGCAGGACAGGAATAAAGACGCAGACCTACTAGATAATGGACTTGAGGACACGGGGAGGGGAAACTGTAAGCTGGGACAAAGTGAGAGAGTGACATGTACATATATACACTACCAAATGTAAAGCCAATAGCTAGTGGGAAGCAGCCGCATAGCACAGGGAGATCAGCTCAGTGCTTTGTGACCACCTAGAGGGGTGGGATAGGGAGGGTGGGAGGGAGGGAGACACAAGAGGGAAGAGATATGGGGATATATGTATATGTATAGCTGATTCACTTTGTTATAAAGCAGAAACTAACACACCATTGCAAAGCAATTATACTCCAATAAAGATGTTAAAAAAAAAAAAAAACATTTGTGGTGCTTTTTTCTTTTTTTTCAGCCTGAGCTAATGAATAAGTTAATAATTCTATACGGACTGCTTATACCTACCTGTAAAAGTTCAATGAGAACATTCTCAGCACGGTTTTAAAAAATAAGATCCATCAAAAAAGTCAATTATACACATGGAATGTGCTAGGTATTTGAGAGTTACATGACTGAACGAGATTATGTCCCTGTGTATTGGCAGTTCATGAGCTAGCAAGAGAAGCTGAAGAGTATAAGGCAATTTTAGTACAGGAAGATATTTATTATAAAGCTGACATAAACAAAATGTATGGAACAATCTGTATCCATTATCTTAGTTGAGCCAGGGTAGAAAAAATGGGGATAAACTTTTATTATTTTAAATTTATATATGAAGACACCACTTCTCAGAATCTTAAAATTAATTGCCTGAGGTTATACAGTTAACAGAGTGTGTAGGAATCACTCAAATCCATCTTGCCTGTTGCAAAATTCCAGTGCTCTCTACAATGTTGAATTGTCACCTTGCACAGATTCTTAGGATGTGACAATCATTTTTCCATCATCATGCTCACCTAGGGATATGGGTTACTCATCTTACATAGAGCTAGTAACTGAAATTATACATTTGATATTCATCATTACTTTAGAACTATAGGAAAGTGTTACCATTGTTTTAAAATGTTTCCATACTAGAAACTTGATTTAATTTCTTAAAGTTAGCAGCGTATTTTTGTTTGAATATTTAAATAATGGTTTTTAAACATCATTAGGCTACTGCTTTAATATTTTTTTAAATAATTGTTTAATTAACACTACTATATTTATCACTTAGCAAAGAGTCTTATTTTCAGTAACTGAGTTCTAGACCAAACTCTTGGGAGCTTTTTTGTTATCAATATATTTGACATTACTGCTCTGTTCATTCTAGTGTAAAAACAATAAATGCCACAATTCTATGCACTAAAGAGACTCTTCTATATGGGTTCAACTGAAGGAAAGCTTTCGTTTAAAAGCCATTCAGTAATTTCAGATATTTGACTTAATATAGTTAGTTCCTAACCTATTCCCAATAAATGATATGATGCCTCACAGTCCAAACACTTTTGACTTTCTGGATTTTCCCTCAAACACTTACTATATACATACTTACACAGCCATTACGTCCATTATCCTCATAATTAACACTAAAAAATCCTTTTAAATGAATCGTCTTTTTAGATTACCTTAGGTGATTTATTTTAAAGAATTGTTAAGGCTTTTCTTGGATTATAAAAAAAACTTCAAACTAAATAATAATTTTCTCTATTGTAATGGCATAATCAGGTTTGTTTCTGGGCCAGGGACATGGATACACACCAGAAATACTTCGAAAAGATAGGCTAAATGAGATTTTATCCTACTTTGAAGTTAACAAGTGATCCTGTCACAATTTCATAGATGCTGATGGAAGACAGAAGACTCCTGGTTCAGAGACAAAGGATTTTATCACTCACAGCACAAGAAATCTGAGGTACCTGTATACAACAATTGTCCCTGTCCTCCTCAAAATCCCTTGGGTTGTGATATAGAGGTAGGCCCAGTTGGATATTGTGAATATAGTGAGTTTCTTTTGTCACAGTGAGGAAGCCTGAGATTAGGAAACATCAGTCTTACAAAGGGCTGCTAGCAATCTTAACCTTTGTTTAGGAAGAAGACATTACCTTTATTATACTGGTCAGGAAAAAAATCTGTAGTCCTGTTCATACATGGCCCTAAAAGATTTTGTTTTGCTTTGAGCACTATATATGGTCATACATTTTGTGTTTAAAGAATCTTCAAAGTAAAGATATACATGGAATATGGGTGTATCCAAATGGTTTGGCTTATGGGCCAATAATCAGGAATGAGAGAAATTGGGAAATAAATGTTTTTTTCAGAGGTGCAGGAAAGAGTTATATGGGTAGACCTACAGTTAGGGTAGTGCAGGGTTTTGTATCACATATCAATGCCCAAAAAGCACTTACTGCAGATGAAAATGAGTGAACTACCTGGCCAAGATGACTTTTCCAGATACCATCCTTGACACTGAAGATCTTATGGATTATACCCATGAATGTAATAGTCATGGTGGCAGAGGTGGTGGCTATGTTGGGTGAGCCTAATACTAGGTGGGCCTAATATTAAGGACTGTTATTCTTTAAGTCAAATATCCTACCAAATAATGATTCATTATCTTTTTGGTCATCCTATAATTCATTCTGGCATAGCAAAAATCCTGCTCGCATAATTCCCAGTAAGCTTTCCTATTAATGCTTTCTTAAATATGAATCAATCACCAACATTGAAGACACACTTGAAGAAACATGAAAATAATAATTAAGAAAAGGTTTAGAGGGACATATAAACGGTATTTCTATATTTTAAAATAACATATAGACTAAAATATTTTAATAAACTCTAATTTGTATCTCAGAAATATTTTGTAATAATATAAATCTATAAATGAGGAAAGTGAGCTAATAGGAAAAAAAAAAAACCTCAACAGTATCAGAAAGTAAACCATGATTGTTTAAAAAAACTCCATATAAGTTTGAAAGACACATTCAATGCTATTTCATAAATGGAGGTGAACTCCCCAAAAGAGAAAGAAGCAAACAGAGAAGCATATAAGAGAAAGGGGAAACTCCAAAAGGGTTGGGTTGTCTATCTTCTAACTAATAGGAGATGCAAGTACATAGAAAAGAGAAATTAGGTGAGAAGAAATTAGTAAAGCAATTAAAAGGGAAGATATTAAAGTTTCTTTAAAATACACACACACATACACACACACACACACACACATAAACTATTAAGTGTAAGCCGTTGGCTACACATGAGGAAAGGTTTGTTTTACATTTAATAAGGTGATTAATTGTATAAAACAACCAGCCAAACTACTAAGAAAATTGTCAAAAGGAGGCAAAATACTCAAAATAGTGAAGTCAATGAACTGTAAGTCAGGTACTGTGAGTGAATTCTTTATTTATACTAACTACAAGTAGATTTAAGCAAAGGTTTGTGTATTACAATACATGGAAAGGGCAAAAATGCTTTAAAAAGCCAAAGCTGTCCCATTACTTAAGAATCATTAAATCTGGTGAATGTGAATTTGCCAAATAGGTACTTAGAAATAGTCTTCATTAAGTGATTCATCTTTGATATGGGCTTTAGAGGACATTAATTTTAAATTATTATATTTTCTTCCAATCATCCCATTTATATAAGAATTGATCGTGTTATTGGCTTCACTGCTGCCACTCAAAGCAGAAAGAAAGCAGCTGAGTAAACCACATTTTAATTAAGGATGAACAATGAATATATTACATGATTACTGGGACAACTCTGGACATAATGATAACAATACTTAATTATTTTTTACATTGACTATTTGTTAGGAATATTTCTGGTATATTATTTCTAAATACTCTCATGATATTTCCACCTTCACTCATACATTTAAACAGGTAAAAATATTATTGCCAGAGTTGAATAGTCACTGGTGTTTCTTCTCTCTACCTTGGAGTCATCTGCAAAGTAAATACTGCTAATGAAAATTTGAAGGACATATACTTTTCTGGCCCATTTAAAACAATATGAAACAAGAACTCTTTAACTTAATCTAACCTTTCCATGCACAAAACATCAAATTTATTGATTTTTTTAAGGGTGCAGCATTTTATTTTGAAAATTGCTATTAGAAATATAGTTGGCTATTTTCTTACCCAAAATTATTTTAGAAAGCCTGATAATGCACGCTCCCTAAGTGATTTTTATATGTATAAAGGAAAAATAAATTTTAATGACTAACAAACAGCATGAAATGCTGACACAAATGGGAAAGAAACCTGCTTTGGAAGCTAGCACAGTTTATCAAGTAGGAGTAACAATAAATATAGAATTGTTGTAGGAGGAAGGCTGGGAACAGTTAAAGAAAAATCAGTTAGGATTTAGGATTTTCAACATAAAAAAGAATAACATGTATTTGAAATAGTTAAATTACCAAATACAGATAAACCCATTTAGTTTTACTTTTTTTTTTTGGAATGAGGACAAAATTTTGCTAACATCTGTTCTTATTTAGCCCACTAAGATTCTGACATTAGCAGGTTTTTAAATTTTCTTCTCTAATATGCAAAGAATCTTATTTGGTGTCGTGAGTCAGTGATATTAAAGAAATGCTTGAAATTGTATCCTTTTCCTTCTTCTCTTGCTCCTTTTATACCTGTCTCCTCTTTCTCCCTCATATTCCCTCTCTATCATCTCTATGGTATAAAATACTTTGTTTTTGTATACTAAGCATTATTCAGAAATTTGGAGGTTATTAAATATTTCTTAGGAATTTATATATTAACTATTAACTATATATTAACTATATTTCTTAGGAATTTATATATTAACTATTCTGATTATCATTAGATTACTGAAATACTATAATAAAACTAAGAAGGACAATTTTGAGTTTTCAGTGTGTATTTTGACTAAAAGATAAACTGATGAAATTAGTCTTGTAAAAAACACATTGAAAATCAAAAGAGATCTGTTTCTTTAATTGTGCACATTTACAGGCTTTATTTTTTTCATTTTTACTTGAATATTTACAGAATTATAACTTGTGATTTTTACTAGTAGTTTTATAAACACTAATTTAATAAATTATACCTTGAGTAATAAATATACCTTAGCACATTATACCTAATAATATACCTTGAATAAATTATACCTTGAATCATTTTCAAACAACAGAATGTATGGCAACTGTGCCAATTAACCAAACTCATTGGTTAAACCTTTATTATTTTCTTCTTAATGTCTTTGATTTTTAAATTCAATAATGAAGCTCTCTGGGGAGAGCAGGAAAGGCACCTAAGTAGGTCCAAATATGACTTCAGAGAGCAGAAGTAGCAACTAGGTTGGCGTTTTATGGTGGATAAGGGTGGGCCTGGGATGAGGGTTCCATGAGTTATATAGTTGAAACTAGACCATGGGTTTGATCTCGGGTGACCTTGGCCTCCAGTGGCTTAAAGCAGGATTTCTGTTCCCAGCCAAAGATTGAGTGCTGAATCCTAGCCACTAGACCACCAGGAACCAGTGGCCAGTGACAAGGCCCCAGGCCCTTCGGCTTTGGAGAAATGAATTCCCACAAAGACGGAAAGTAGTGAAACAAGTAAAGTGTTTATTAGGAGTAAAAAGAGTACATGTGGATAGAGACATGGGCTGACTCAGAGAGAGAGTCGCACCCTTGTGGTAGTTTGAATCTCTTATATGGGGCATTTCTTCTGGGTTTCCTTTGGCCAGTCATCTTGCTTTGCCTGGTTCTGAGTCCGTATTTGGTTTATTTCAGGGTCCTTCCCTGTGTGCATGCACATCTCTTAGCCAAGATGGATTCTAGTGAAGAGGCCTATGGGTAGGTTGACATCACTCCCTTTTTGACCTCCAAAGAGCCTCTATGTGCATGTATAGTTGGGAAGGGCTCCTAGACCTCGAGAATGAGAAATACATGGTCTCTGTCTTTTATCTGGGGAGGGCTCAGCTCCTCTCTCCTACTATTTTGGAGTATCTGTCCACAGGGGACAAACTCCAGCTGCTCAGCCTGGGGCCCATCTATCTCCTGCCTCAGGGTGTGACTTGCGTGGCTTCGACTTTCCACCAGTGCCAAAAAACGGAACACCTGGCTTCTTAATAGCTTACCCAGATGTGGGGCAGAAGGGGAAGAAAGTGGGGTTTGAAAACTGTCAGAAATGAAATATTTTTTAAAAAATGGAGTCAGACTCTATTATGCCTAAAAAAATGTACATTTAGCACACTATTAATTATTCATGTCCCTCATATATAAATAGATGTTTTGTCTTGTTTTTAAATAACATTTTGAAAATATTTATAAAGACATTGATTTTATATCATTATTTTAAAATATGTATTTTTTCCTGCCTTTAATAGAATGACCTTTTTTGTTGTTTAAGGTAAATAACATTTTTAATACTAGTAATGATAAAACAAAAATAACACCAGGTCCCAGGCCTCTTATTAAAGTTCTTGGAATTCTTGGAATTTTAGCTTAACTTTTCTTACTATTCCACTATTTTTCATCTTATAACTAGGTTTTTTTCCCCCCATAAATGTATAACCTCACTATCTTAAGCACCTATCAATAGCTCTTTAAAATTTTTGGATAAATGTAATTTTCATTAAAAATATTATCTTAAAAATCAATACAAGATTAATATACAGAAATCTGTTGCTTTCTATACACTAAAAATGTATTAATATACAGAAATCTGTTGCTTTCTACACACTAAAAATGTAAAAAAAAAAAAGAAGCCCGTTTAAAATTACATCAAAAACAAATTTCAAAATACTTATATCATAGAATATATGTTCTCTAACCATAGTGAGACTGAGCTAGAAATCAATAGCAAAAAATAAAATGCGTAAATACTCTCTGGAGAATAATCAATACACCTAAAATAGTCCTAGATAAAAAATAAATCTCACTTGAATTCAAAAATATTTTAACTGAATAATAATTAAGAAATGCGGGGCTTCCCTGGTGGCGCAGTGGTTGAGAATCTGCCTGCTAATGCAGGGGACGCGGGTTCGGGCCCTGGTCTGGGGGGATCCCACGTGCCGCGGAGCGGCTGGGCCCGTGGGCCACAACTGCTGAGCCTGCGCGTCTGGAGCCTGTGCCCCGCAACGGGAGGGGCCGCGGTGGTGGGGGGCCCGCGCACCGCGATGAAGAGCGGTCCCCGCACCGCGATGAGGGGTGGCCCCCGCTTGCCGCAGCTGGAGAGGGCCCTCGCGCAGAAGCGAAGACCCAACACAGCCAAAAATAAATAAATAAATAAATAAATAAAGGAGCTATAAATAATTAAGAAATGCCATATAAAACTTGTAGGAAGCACCTAAAATCATACCCTGATAGGAATTTTAATATTTATTTATTTATTTTTTTTTTAAATTTATTTATTTATTTATTTATGGCTGTGTTGGGTCTTCGTTTCTGTGCGAGGGCTTTCTCTAGTTGTGGCAAGTGGGGGCCACTCTTCATCGTGGTGCGTGGGCCTTTCACTATCGCGGCCTCTCCCGCTGTGGAGCACAGGCTCCAGACGCGCAGGCCCAGCAATCATGGCTCACGGGCCCAGCCGCTCTGCGGCATGCGGGATCTTCCCAGACCAGGGCTCGAACCCATGCCCCCCGCATTGGCAGGCAGACTCTCAACCACTGCGCCACCAGGGAAGCCCGGAATTTTAATATTTAAATGCAAAATTTTTTTTAAAAGCCTGAAAATCAGTGATCTAAAAATCTAGTCTTGAAGTTAAAAAAAATATTAAATCCAAAGGAAAAAAATAGTAAATTAATAAATTTTAATTTATTTAAGAAATTAATGTGTATAACACGCATATATAATAGAGAAAAAGCCTAAAAGTTGGTTTTCTGAAAAGACTAATGTGATTAATAAACCAGGGTGAAATCAAGGACAAAAGATAGAAGGTACAAAAATCAATTTCAGGAATGAAAAGTTGATATCCCTACATATTAATAAAAGTAAATTTGAAAATTAATGAAACATACAAATTATTAGAAATTATTAGAAAATACAACCAGTGAAACAGTCATAAGAAATATATAAACAGTCCCAGAATTATTAAAGAAGAAATCTACTATAACAAGTGGAAACTCCATGTCTATACGCTTTACTAGTTCGTTCTTCCATATAATTATGGAAAAAATTTTATCAATATTTATAAATACTTCATTACTTGTTTCATGAGGTCACATGACTTACATATCAAAACCTGACAGGACCATTACAGGAAAAGGGAGTCGCAGGTGAATATCATTTTGAATATTAATGCAAATAGCCTAAAGAAAATATGTGCAATATATCTAGTAATTCACTTTTAAAAAGAGATATCAATATACCCATGTGTATATATTTCAGGACTAAAATTTCAGTTCAAATTTATATCAGTCAATGTTATCTATGAAGCTGATTAATATAGAACTTATAATGTTGTTTATCTTTTTATAATTATTGGTTTATCAGAGATTTCAATATACTCATGATACAAGTTCTTTTTTTTTTTGGTTGCACTTGGGCTCAGTAGTTGTGGCACGTGGGCTCAGTAGTTGCACTCTAGAGTGCAGGCTTCAGTAGTTGTGGCGCATGGGCTTAGTTGTTCCGCGGCATGTGGGATCTTCCCAGACCAGGGATCAAACCCGTGTCACCTGCATTGGCAGGCGGATTCTTAACCACTGCACCATGGGGGAAGTCCCAATATAGAATTTATATGTATTAGGTACAAGAGGTGCTAAGAACCCTTAGTGAGCTGGGAAAAGGTAATTACTTTACATGATAAAGGTATTAACAAATGATCTCTAGCAAACCTCATGCTGAAGGGTGAAATATTGAAAGCTTGAGGTTCAGAATAAGAAGTCAGTGCCTACTATCACAATTTGTATTCAGCACTGTACTAGACAACTGGACCAGTGCAATAATATATGAAAAACAAAGGAAAGTTATAAGAATTTAAATACGATTAAGTAAAATTGACTTTATTCATAGATAAAATAAGACTGTGCATTAACACAAAGATCTGGATTTAGCAAAGCCATAGGAATATCAGGTCAACATGAAAAGATAATTTATATTACCATATTCCAGCCCCAAAGAAATAGGAATTAAAGAATATCATTTATAATAGTATTATCAAAGACATTGAATGCATAGGAATTATTTTATGATAGCAGTACAAATTAGTTAACACTAAACCACAAAGCATCACTGAGAAAAATGAAGGAAAATCTAATTTAATGGAACAATATACATGCTCATGGATCAGAAGACATTAACATTTAAAGATGTCAATTAAGTTGATCTGGAGATTCAATGCATTCCTAATAAAAATGCTAGCTCTTTGGAGAGTAGGGGGTTGTCAAAATGTATTCCTAGAAATTATAAGGAAATGCAGATGGCCAGAAATAACCAAGACACACTTATAGAAGGAAAACAAATTGGGAAGTCTTGACTAATGCATATTAAGTCTTACTAAGCCATTAATCGAAGATAATGTTTAGCAAGAACTCTGACGCAAAATTTTACATATTCTGTGATATCTTAATATATAAAGTTCAAGGTTGGGAAAAATTAGTGTGTCACAGCCATGATAATGACTGCATTTTGGGAAGCAGGGGTTAGTGGCTTGTTAGAGGTCTAAGGTAGCTACTAGCATGCTGCTAATATTCTATTTCTCCATCTGAATCATGGTTGTATGAATGAGTTCACGTTGCGAATATGTGATAAGCCAAACACTTATGATTTAAACATTTTTCCATAGGTATATTATACTTCAATAAACATTTATTTTAAAATGTATATTAGGTACATACGACTGCACTCACTTTATGCATGAAATAAAACTTAGTCAAACAATTTTGCAAGTTTACAGTTAATCACTGTCAAGATCAGTATTCATTGACTTTGATTTCATTCAAGGTCCCTGTTCGTACACAATAAATATACTATCTCTGATGAAAACCTGAAGTGTTATCAATGGGAAAAAAAAATTGTATTACTCATTTAGTTGGAAAGAAGAGTAGAAGAGTTAGAGTGATTAGAATCACTGATTAATATAAGTACTAAACTAAATTTAAGAAAGAAAAAGTGACATGGATTGAGGGTGTGTCCTTCATTGATCCTACATGTTATGTCTTTCACTGTAAAGGCTGAGGAAATACACATTTAGAAAAATTTTCAAGGTAAATGATTGATGGATTTAACATTGCCCTGATCTCAGAGCAGGTTGTTACAGAAGCTGAAATTCTTTTGATTTTTCATATAAGGATATCATCATTTTCCCAGGCTACTCAGTTTAACTATTTTTGTGAAGATAGTTTATCAACCACTGAATACAGCTGTCAGTTTTACATTTGCTTATGATTTCTGTATTCTTGATGATTACCTGTCTAGATTGATTGGAATATTTTATGCAACATTTCATTAGAAATAGTCTAAGTCCTTTGCTTTGGTCAATAATTTTATTAGAATAAAGTTTCATTACGATGTTTTCTTCACAGGAAAATATAAGAACCTTGTTTTTATATCATGTAAGTATAAAGAGAAACACATCCTAAGAGTATATATGTTTATAATTGACTGAATTTTAAAAACTTAAGTACATAAGATCATGTTGAAAAACTGATGTAGTGACACAATTTGCTCTGTCTAACTACTAGTAGAATAACTTTCTCAGAGGGTGGATATTAAGATCAGGAGGCATTTATACAAATTGCTACTTCTGATTCCTCCTACACCAGTGTGACTAAGTGGTGTTACCTTCCATGGTTCTAAAAGAGTATAATGAACTAGTATACTCAGTTAATGAGATGGTGTGCCCATTCCCCTCCCCTTAAAGTTTTCCTCAGGAACTTAGGAAAAAAGAAATAAATCTAATTATACCATGTATGTGAATCTGTGTATTTAAATTTCAGTCATGAGACAGAAAAAAAAAAGATTTTGAGGACATTTAAACCTAAATATTGACCAATATTTTCATAATAGAAAAAACACTGTAATGAATATTAGAGGGTCTCAGTTCAAGAGTAGTCAATAATTATTTGTTTGATTTTGGACAGAATATATTAATTATGATAATGACATAAATGGCATATAAGTTGATATGCTTTTTTTTTTTTTTTAAAGATTTATTTATTGATTGATTGATTGATTGCTATGTTGGGTCTTCGTTTCTGTGCTAGGGCTTTCTCCAGTTGTGGCAAGCGGGGGCCACTCTTCATCGCGGTGCGCGGGCCTCTCACTATCGCGGCCTCTCTTGTTGCGGAGCACAGGCTCCAGACGCGCAGGCTCAGTAGTTGTGGCTCACGGGCCTAGTTGCTCCGCGGCATGTGGGATCTTCCCAGACCAGGGCTCGAACCCGTGTGCTCTGCATTAGCAGGCAGACTCTCAACCACTGCGCCACCAGGGAAGCCCTGATATGCTTTTTAATGTAGTGATTATTTGTTTTAAAATGTAATGTAGCATCTATTGGAAATTTAGCTTTATCATACTGCCTTCTCCAGATATGGATTAATTGAGAAGGAATAAAAGATATTATTCTCCCTTCTTAGGAGATAAGCCTGGGAAGCCTTTGTTAAGGTCTAGTCTCTCTTTTTCTCATAATATCAGGGCTTCAAAAGAAAAGATGGCAGCTGATGAAGGCTGAAATTTAGACAATTTCTGAACAGGGCTTTCTATTTCAAAAATCTAGGCCAATGCAGACAATTTAGCATATTGCCCCAGTGGGTGTGGGATGGTGTAAATGGATGATTCGGTAATGAAACTGATCTATAGATAAGAATTAGAAAGATAATCAGGGACTTCTGGATGGAATTTGCAGTAATGCTTTGGAGTCACAAGGGAAGCACCATACCCAGCCTACCGATTTCGCCAGAAAATTAAACCCTTACCTCAAATAACTCAGAAATGCCAGATGTGTTTTTTCTTGCTAAATGACACTTCAATAATTGGATATGATAAATACAGTAAGTTTTTAACATTTTAAAATCTCTAATTTCTACTAAAGATATATAACGTATTAGGGAAATCATAAATGTTTTGAGAAATGTCAGAAGTAGAATTTGAATCTAAATACAGTAATTAGAGTAGCAGATGAGAATAGTTTAGATTGGCTTGAAAACAAACTCAGTATCATTAAGTGATAGTTTTCACAATTGTAGAATAAGTAATTTTACTGAAAACAAATATGTAAAGATTGTTGATCATTATTTTATCCTTCATAGCACTTATTGCAGGTCCTGTGGTAATTTGCCTAAAAAAAAAATGTTGCCAACAATTTTTCCCATTTCTGAATATTCTTTCCTAAAAATTAACATCAAATATTCCAAAATGTATTAACATAACAATTTTACTAACCTTTCTCAGGCAAGTAAAATTCAGAATGTCTCCCAAATACTAAAAAGCTGAGATAATGTATTTTTCTCATTTAAAGTAAACATGATCCATATTCTTACTTTTTCATAATGTTGCCCATGCTATTTGTTTAATAATCAGACATTGAAAATGTGCTTAAAGTTTTATGATAACATACAATCCAGTTGTAGAAAAGAAATGAAAATTGGTTATACCAAAAGGGTGAAGTATAAATATGTCCGTTAACATAACTTGATGTTGTTGAACTCCTTTCTATGTTATCTAATGGCTAAGTTTGAATAAAATGTGCACTATGGAGACAAGTCTTTACCCAAAAACAAATCTATGAATCTTTAGCATTTTGAGTTTTAAAATGAGCAGAATTGTTATCTTTAATCATTTGATGTATCTTTCAGTTCTAAAATTCTACATTTCTGAAGTTCTTTAATTTAGAATTGTGTCCAAAGAATGACTGATCCAGTTGAAATTCATTTGCATAGACATTTCCTTTCCCTTATGCCTCCACGACAATTATGTTTTCTCATTGGTTTTGCTAACTGCCTTTTTTCTTTCTATTGAATTTATAGCAGCTACCAGCTTCTCATCACAATATCTAGGTTTTATCATCTCTAATTCTGTTGATCTACTCTGCTATGGTTTCCTTTACCCTATTCCTGGCTGGTGAAGTCAAAACTATTAATTTGAGCTGGCTGGATATTTGCATTCATCACCTTTGACAAGGATTGTCGTTACCCTGTGATTAAATTTAATTTTCACCTCCTGTTAGGAACGAGAGTATATGTAGCCTAAAGTTATTATCACCTACCCTGTGTCAGGCTTGGGTTTAAATCTCAGCTAAATCATTTGCCAGTCTTGTGATTTGGGCGTTTTTATTTAACCTCTAAAATTTTTCTATTTCCTTATCTCTTAAAGGGCAATAATAGGGAAACATGGATGTAAAAAAATAAACTTATACAAGGTATCTTCTATATTCCAAACACTAGACTTATTATCATTAATTTAAACAAGGTTAAAATTTCTAACAACCATGTATTCCTTGTCCTCTTCTTATCTTGACATTCTCCTCCACCCTTTTAGAATGATAAAATAAATAACCAAGTTAATGCATCTTTTGTTTATAAAACACATTGTTAGTTTTATCAATTAGAATTGATAAGGTCTGCTGTGAGTTACTGAAAGCCAAAAATAGCAGTGAATTAAATAAGAGAGGGGTTCTTTCCCTAAAATTTCAAACATAAGCAATCAGGGCTGATATGGCACCTCTAAGGTCCTCAGAAATCCTGGCAGCCATCATTACTAATCCAACCTGGAAAACAAAATCCTCATTATAGCCATCAGGAAGGACTGAGTGAAGAAGGAATAAATAAGAGCCATCTTTTTCTGATAGCTCCTAGAAGCTAGTAGCTGGCACTTTCACACGCATCTAATTGATTAGAAGTGTAGTCACATGGCCATACCTCGTTGCAAGAAAATCTTTTTTTTTTTTCCCAAATGAGAATGCACCAGCTAAAAACCTGGGATTTTATTACCATGTAAGAATGAAGGAAAGAATATTGGAGCCCCATAAGCATTTCTGTGATCTCAACTTTTCACCATTAAATGATCTATGCACACCATTCCTCTTGAACAAAGAACATATGCAACCTATCTGAAGAAAGACAACCCCACTACATCCACTTCATCTTCCAAGACCTCTTGCTTACATATGAGCCTCTCCATCGGGTTCAGAAAAAAAGAAAGTAAATAAATAGATATATACATAAACACATATATACATAAATACATATGTTCACACATTCATATATTCACACATACATGCATAAAGGGCTTTTACAGGGCAGTATAGATAATATGCCATGAACTGAATTGTATAATTAAAGCAAGCCTCAGCATATGAGATCCATTGAAAAGAAATCTAGATAAGTTGATTGCCTACAAAATACCTGTTATACAATAGAATAATAGGCATAGAATAACCACAAAACTATACGTTTTTTCAAAAAAGGAAAATGTGAAACATATAATGGAAGTTATTAAATTCTATTGGCTTGGAAGCGTAAAGAATTTCTTTTCCAGCAGTAAAATAAATTCCTTGGTCATCCTGTATTCCCTCTGTCAGCATCCAGTTCTTTTTATGAATTCCTCCCCCCATCCCCACATTTTCCTTTGAGACCCCCGGCTCTCTTTGGGCATTCTTTCTTAGGTATTATCAGAAAATAATTACAATATCCAATAAAAGCAATGGATAGTAGTCCATTGTTTAGGGCTTCACATGCTTATAGACTTCCTCTTGCTGAAGTATATTTGATGGTCTGAAGATATACCTTTAGAAAATGAACATGATTTTGTAGGCCATGCTTTTTAGTTCTTTTGGAAATAAATTCCAGTCAAAACAGAGAGTTCTTCTAATTTAATTTTTTCCAGTAACTTTTATGTGAAAGTGGCAACATCCAAAGATTTTATGTGGATATAATTGAGTATTCCTTATTTATTTTTCCACTTCTAAATTTACAGGGAAATACTTGAAGTATATCTGATAATATGGACCTGGCTGGAAAAAGAACACTACAAATACCTTGTAATCCAGTGGTCTGAAATCCGTACATTACAACAACATCAGAGTTGCCAACACTGACAAATTGAAAAAACACTCATTGCTAACCTCTTTGGGCTTCTTCAACCCTCCAGCACTCCAAAATATCAGACTCTGAAATTTTAGATTGTAGAGCAGGCAGAAAACTCCCTCCTTTTTGAGGCTCTACTCTATTCCCTTCTCAGCTTACAGTCTGGCTAGATCAAGCCTGAATTTTATCTCTTTCATAGAATTTGGCTGAAAGCAGCAAAATGTGGCCAATATACATCAGCATTAAAGATTTTTCTATAATTTTCCCATAACAACACTTTGGTCAGAATATATTCTGGCTTCTACAGTGAAATAAGTCATTCTTCAATCATATGCTTTGTTTTGTCTTTTTCTATCTCACAAAAAGGATCATCAATTTTCCCATCTGTCTGCAACTCTTTGCTGCCTATTGCCTGTCCACTTCTACTAAGCCAATGCCAAAATTTTCAGGTTTTGTTACATGTAGCAATCCACTGCCAGGTACAAAATTGTCTGTTGGCTAAAATTAGGTTGAGCTGACAATGATACAAAATCCAAAATATTACACAGAAGTGTTGTTTCTTTAGCACATAAAAGCTGTGTGAGTAGTCTGTAGTTGGTATGGTGGCTCCATGATTGTCACAGACGAAAACTTATTCTGTCTTTTTCTCAGCCAAGCTCAACTTGTGACCCCTGACTCATTGTCCAAGATTTTTCTTTAATCCCCAAATAACACATGTATATTCCAGATAGCAGGAATGAGGAAGGGAAACAAAAAGGAAGGGGCCAAATTGAGCATGCTAGATATTCTTGGGAAGTTTCCCACAAGCACTGTTCCCATAGTATTAACTGAAATTTCATTATGTGGACTGAGATGGCTCAAAGGAGAACCAGAGATGATTTGTTACTGCAGGTTCTCATGTTCCCATATGATATTTAGGGTTTCTATCACAATGGAATAAGAGGGAAGAGATATTAGGAATTAACAAATAGTTTTTGAAAAAATTAACATAATAATATAGAGACAAGATATGGTTTTTGACTTAAGAATGATGCTGGTGCACGTATCGTGGATGAAGTGGCAATCTCTCTAATCTTGGCTCGCTCCTAAATGCTGTTCAGCCATTCTTGCCATCACCTCTAACTGCCTTCCCATCGATAATGCTATTTTTCAATATCATTCACACAGGAAAATACATAAAACATGTGTTGGGGTGCTTCCACATCTGCAAAATGAAGCAGTGGAACTAGGTGGCCTCAGAGTTCTTCAATATTTATTATTCTGTGAGTTTTTCTAAGAATAATGTAATTTTGTTATCATTCCAATATACTCTGAGGGCCTAGTAAATAGAAATACTGTGGGTTTTTTTTTTCATTTTTAACTATATTACATAATTACATAATGACCCTACCTGGAAAATCTTATAAGTTCAATAAATTTTTAATGAACAAACATGTAAATGGCTATAATTTACATATATCTAGAACAAGCCTCAAATAATTTGGTTTACAAAATCCAGGACAGCATATTTATCAATGGAAAGAAGAAAAGCAGCTAACATTAGTGACATTGGATTTTTGAAAAATTCTGTTTTCCCAAATGGGTTTCCCATCAGTGGTACAGTACATCTAGAAAATATGAGAGTAAATTAGGCCTAGGAAGAACTGGACTTTCTATAAAGAATAGTAGAATTAAATTTAAAATGAATACTAATATAGCACTGGTGTTTCATGGGTTTGCCGGCTTTATTTACGTTTCCTTGAAAACCTTACTGGCTTATGTTTTTCTGTTTTCTCTCCTCAGGCCAAAATCTGAGTAACAAATCACCCTCAAGTTTGTAATCATTTACTTCTCTATACTTTTACTGAAGTATAAATGATATACAATAAACTGCACATATTTAAAATGCACAATTTGATCATTTTGGACAGATAATTTTAATGTCTATATTTATTCATATTATTGTGAAAGTAAATACTAGATGTCAGGACCAAGGCAGATCATTATTAATTACAGCAGTAACCACATTGTTTCTCCTTTACCCCAATTCTTTCCCCTTCTGGGCTGAGATGAGAGGAAGATTGACAAGCTTCTATATATAGGGTCAGACCATTTGAGAGGAACACTGCAATCGGGAAGCTGGAAGCCCATACAGGACAGCTTACACAACTGTCCTTCTCAGCATCTGAGTGAGGGAGAGAAACTCAGTCACCCTAGTGAAAGCAAATTCCCTTTGGAAAGAGACTGGGAAGGGCCCTATATTCTTAACCCTTGTAGTTTAAACAAATGTCTACAGTGAGGAGATAAGACGGGCTCCCAGTTAACAACATGGGATTTATCCCCTTTTGAAAGGTATGTACATAGACATCCCTTCTCGGTCTCTTGGCTCTTCAGTCACTCTTAACTTCCAAAGCTTATTGTTTAACCAACGTCCAGTTATCTTTGTTCAGAAAGTCCTCACTGCAGAAACATGACAGTGTTTTCTCTATATGTCTCCCAACGACATGTGTATACACCTGTGAAACCAGTCACCTCAAATAAGATAGGGAACATACCTACACCCCCAAAAGTTTCTTCATCCCCTTTTGTATTCCTCTCTACTGCCTCTCTCTGTACCACCCCAGCCAAACTCTGGTCTGCTTTAATCACTCACTATAAGTGATTTTGCATTTTGTGGAATTCTATATAAATTGAATCTTAAAAGTATGTACTACTTTTCTTGGTCCAGTTATTTTCTATCTAACAAATTTAATTAAATAGAAGAGATTTTAATTGATTGCTTTAATTAATAGGTATTAATAAGAAAGTAAACAGATGATGAAACAGAAAATGGTATCCTAGAATGAATTTTAAATTAAGCAATGAATTGAATGTGACCAAGATCAAAAGTGTGACCTTACAACATATTTTCCTATTACATAAGGAAACAGTTACACTGTTATGAAAAAGAATCATCTATTTTGAATAGAGTCACATTCAAGTGAGAAAAAAATATAAATGATTGTTCTTCCAGAGCTCATTCATGGTTAGTTATCTTCCAGTTTCCATTTCCTCAGATTTGTGTTTGGGAGGGGAATTCTATCAGCTACTTCAGAAAGTAAATGGCTAACATTAAAAGGAAATAAATAAATACTTATATTTGCACATACTTTGGATTACTAAATAATGATTTGACTATAAGGATACTGAAAATATGTCTGTTGAAAAAAATTTAACTAAATTTGATGACATTTAACACTGTGCATCTAGATTTCAGACAATGGAAAGCAGCATTAACTTTCTTTTACCCGATTTAAAATTTTACAATCAATGCATGCACTTGCAGTTTAATGTAAAATATTTTGGAGTGAGTATAAGAAAGGTTGTATTTTGTATAATTTGCCTACAGAAAAACAATTTTTATCATTTGAAAAATTACTTAATCATTTAATATTTGTTTGCTTACCTGTGGAAATGAAGAATTTGATTTGGAATTGTTCTTAAAATCCCTTAGAGAATTTTTTTAATCAAAAATACTTTGTAAATTCAACAGTTGTGCTTTTGTCATATTATTTTTCACATGACTCTAAATATTCAATAAATATCTCTCCCTATAAACATCTGAGCAGAGACTGTGCCAGCAAAAATATTAAGAATGGGCTATTATCTAGATTACATAGACCATCTTTTAAAGACTATGTTAAAGTGTTAGATAGAATACATAAACTTATGTATTAAATGTCTTCAACATATAGGATGGATAAAAACAGAAGAGAACTCAACCCCACTGTCACTTTCCAAAAATAACATGCTGTACATACACAATTTAGGAAAGGATGTATGTGTATTATGGTGATGATTTCACAGGTGTATGCATATATCAAAACACATTAAATTGAATACTTTTAATTTGTGTAATTTATTGTGTCTAAAATATATCAACAATGTACTTTAAACAATAAAAAAACTGAAAATAATTTTAAAATTGGCCAGTTCCTGTTAAACCCACAATATATTACTGTTATTAAAGTATAAAGTCATTTTTTTTAACATCAAATGTCAGAGATATAAAAGTATAGTTAGAAATAATATCCTAGCCATTTGATTCCAATTCCTTTCTATTTTGGCATTCACAGTATTTCACTGGGCTTTTTTTTTCTCATTTGTGTGATTAGTGTAATCTGTGTAATTTACTATGTTGCTAATCTGATTTTAGAAACTCACTCCTTAGGTTATTCATTAAATATTGTTTGCATTAACATGGACCTCATAGCTTTTTTCTACACATGAAGGCAAATATTAATCAGATAATTCTTACTGAAAGATGCAATATTCTGTATACATTATCACACTAAAAAGGAAGAAAGTTATAATTTCAGAAGAATAGCTAAGTACCTGCTCCAATCCCAAACTGATAGCAGGTCACACATGGTCGAACAGTCTGGGAACTGGAGAGAACAGTACAAACATTTGGAATTATATTAGTGAAACAGTGAAAATGTGGTATCAAACATTATTTTGGCTTTTAACCAAACTTATGAAAGCCCTCTAGGGAGATGTGTGTGTGTATGTGAGAGAGAGAGATTTTATTTTCTTTTGGGACCTGTTGTAGATCATCTAGTGTTCCAGGAATGAAATTATCAATTATTGTAGATCATCTAGTGTTCCAGGAATGAAATTATCAATTATTGATCATTTACACCAGCAGAAACCAGGACATCCTAAAGAGAAAAAGCAGATGACTTTATTTGAAATTTTTTAGAGAAGAAAATACAAGGGGTTTCAAGTGCTAACTGACATTAAAGCATTTAACAATGTTGAATCTATTATTTCTTGATTAACCTACTTTGTCCATTTTAAATTATCTAGCTGAAATTCTTCTGTCAGAACTAAGTAACGGTAGAAGATTGTCTTTCCTTCACACAGCTCCTTTTGAAAGCTTACACTTTGTGAATGTTGATATTATTCACTTGCCAAATATAGCACCTTTTATTCCCAAGTAGATAATACATATTAAAATTCTTAACAGCTGTGTGAATTTTAGCAAAAGCAGCCATAATGTGACAATTGAACAATATAGTGTACAAGCCAGTCTTTTAAATTTATTTTCTTGTCAAACACTGGGCAACATATGTGTCATATGTGCACAGTTTGTTTTAAGAAATGTTTGGGGTTTGTCATCTAAGCACTGGATTTACCACATCTAGATTCAGGGAATTTGAGGTTACACTCTCAGCTGACTTGAATTTGATTAATATTTTATTGTATTTCCTTTTTTTTTAAGTTGTAACAATTAAATGATAAAGTTACTTTTTCATGATCCTTCAGAAAATGCTTTAAAAAGTGTTTGCTCTGTTTTATTAACTACAATGAATATTACAACTTCTTTCTTTTTTTTGGCTTAACATTTTCACATACTGGGAAAATTTACTAAACTGCCATAAAAGAAAATATTAGAGGTGACTGATATATGTTAAAGAAATTAGGCTTAATTTTCTTTAAAGCAGTGTTTTTTTAATCACCTGCAGATTTTGCTAAAATGTCAATTCCTGTTCCATAATTGAAAGCTGGGACTTAAAGTTCTGCATTTCTAACAAACTCCCAGACCCATGGTCCTGGTCCATGAATCTCACAGTAGTAGCAAGTACAGTAGTAGCAAGACTACAGAAGGCAATTCTATAAAAATATATATTTTTAAAATCCCTGCATGATAACTATAATATGTATAGTTTAAAGAATTATAAACAACAGTCATTTGTTTGTGGAAAGACTTTTTTTCATTGAATAATGCAACGTAAAATAAAGTTGTTAAAAAGTCAACTTTCCTTAAAGTTTCGGAAAGGATGTTTCTGTGTTGTATCAATACTAACTTTAGATACTAATGACAGGACTCACTAGATTTCCTTAACATATAGACAGAGACAGGTGGAAAGGATGTGATTCATCTGCCTACTCAAGTTATTACTTCAAAAGAAAAGTAGGATTTAATTTTTAATAGTTTAGATGACTCAGTGAATCATAGTTTGTTGTTCTGGATTCTTTTCTCCATTCCTCCAATGACATATTTGTATCATCTAATATTTATCTTAAAGATATGTTAGAAAGCTCCCCTCCCATATTCTACCAGTTTGAGGGTCTCCCAAATTTTGCCTGTTGAACATACGTTAAGGTGAAGGATGCTTATCTGGCATTGTCTAAAACTCATGTTATTGACTTACTAAGAATGCATTTTTCATAGAGTCCTATGAATTAACATAGGTATAAATTTTCCCTGCATATAAGCAAGAACTGGAGAATTTACCCTTCGAGATTTCAATTCCCCGGTATTTTACAGGATGGAGATCCCCGTTATCTTTCTCTATGCCATTTATTATCAGGTGATTAGGGATGTCTGTTTGTTTGCTTTATACTGAACTATTTTTAAAGATTAACTTCCTAGATTATTCCTTTATTATTCTTTTTATACTGAATACATTTTCAGCACGAAGAATGAGTCATGATGGCTTACATATTACTGCTGGTGACTCAATTTTCCATCTATTTTCATAGACTGGTGTATGTATACACAGTATGCTAAATACTATGTCCCTTTATTTAATTTGGTACTAGTCACCCAGTTTATAGTGAACCCACTAAGGCTATTTCTCTTGAGTGCTTTGTTATGTAAATAAAGTGTCACATATCTGGTGCTCAAAGAATGTAAACACCCAGGTTCTAAGAGATTATTTTATACAAAGAAAGAAAAAGAAATGACAGTCTTTTCTAAGTATATGAAATTTGTTTTCTAAGGAATTTCATTTTTATAAGCAGATGGAATGTGGGGGCAATTACAGAAAATATCCATATCTTTACAGCATAAAAAACTGCTGTTGAAAATAGGTGTCTTCAATGGAATTGCAACAATAAAATTTTCATAATTAAATGGGTTATTTAAATGAATTAGAGCTGTTTCCTCAAGCTCTACTATATATTTTTATGTCATAACTAAAATGTCTTTCAATCTTAAAAAAAATCATGGACAGAACAGGGCTCACTGAAGGAAAATTGCTCTAGGAAGAAAACCACGGTTATGTCAGTATTAAAATACAAAATACATATGATAAAAAATACTGCAAAAAAATGAATCATCACATTCCACTAATTTTACTTTAGTAGACAAACATATTGGCACAGATTATTAAAATAATGTTTTAGTACTCAGGGATATGCCAGCCTGTAAGTGAAAAGGAGACAAAGTCATAAAATAAATACAGTCTAGCTTTAGACAAGATCCATAAGCATCTGCTCCATCTTCATTTTCCATACTTCATTTTCAAAGATCCGTATAGCTTTCTATCACTCTCCAGGGGAAAAAATGGAGTAACTTTCTCCCCTTGAATATCAACAATATTTTATTAGTAGCTTATTAATACCCATAAACAAGTAGTGCATCATTAAGGTCTATATATATGTAAAGAGAATTGAGAACTAATGATGAAAGTAACGTTCTTATGTTCAAATATCAATTGTGTACTAAATTTAGGTTAAATTTTCACATTAGTTGTCCCTTAGATCTTATTTTAGGCTTTTACTGCCACGTTTATTAAACATTTTTTTCTGTCGCATGATTAGACATTTTCTATATCCAAATGTAGGGATTAATTTTAATACGGGCAAGTAGCTATATCCTTAGCTTTTGAAATAAATCAGGGCTTGGCTAATGTTACCGTAGAACTAGTATAACTGGTATGGCTTTCTAATCCTTTGCTGTTATTCTTCCTTAACAGAGATGGATATTATTCAATAATTAAAAGAAAATGGTTGAATTGTTTTTCGCAGAGTTCAGAACCAATATGTGGATACAAGATCCATCAGTATGTCTCTTGCAGATTGCTCTGTCCTGAGGTAGCAGATAACTGCTTCCTCATTTCCTTCAGGTCTTTATTCAAAGCTCAACTTTTCAAGAAAGATTTTCTGAGCATTCTAAAATTCCACACCTGTCTCCATTCCCACAGTTAATATTCCTCTTCCTTGATTTATTTTTTTAACATCTCAGGAAATTTACCTGCGTATGTTTTTTTGTTGTCTACTCCCGTCTTTAAAATACAACCTCTATAAGGGAAATAGTCATTTTATTTTTTCTTTTTAGATTTTCCTGCTGTGTTCATTTCATTACAATATCCAACACATAGTATCTACTCAATAAATATCTGTTGAATGCATGAACAGTTGAAATAATAAATAAATAAATGAGTGAAACTGAATGTAATCCAAGAACATATGATACAGCCTTCTTACCCAGTGTCTTAGAAAGAGTAACACATTTTTCATCTAATTGAACTATAAGAATGTACATCAGTATAAACAACTCCAGCAAATTATTTTATAAGTGTTCAAAATATGGTCTCTTACTGAAATATTGGACTATTCTATTGTTTTAAAAGGCAGATCAATTGAAGACATCAATAATTTATATTTTTGCTAATTTTATTTTTACAAAATGTCACAACTTGAAGCAGATCAGATTGGATTTTTCTTTCCTTTACTTTGGCTGAAATTGGAAGTCAACCTTAGATGGTTGAACATACCTTAAGAACCTGGTAATTTACTGAGGATAAAATCTTTTCGATCTCAGAATAGCTACACACACATATGAACGCATGCATATATGCACACAAACACCAGACAAGTTTTATGAGGGATCTGTAATTTTATGTACACTGTATTTCTTGCCAAATCATAGTCTTATACTACTATAAAAAGAGTTAAAGAATCCATCATGTTTACATATGGCTCTTTGTGTCACCATGCATAATTCTGAGTGTAAAGCAGGATTGCTCATCTTTGGATAGGACAAATCCTGTTTATCATGACCAGTGCAATAAAAGCTTTCAAAGAAACTAGTAAAGTTTTTTCTAAGTGGAAGCCTAGTACAGTGACAACTTTGTGCATCCTTTAAGAATTAGAAAAATAGAGCACTGGTTTCAATTAATAAATCTTGATAACAATTACCCAACAGTATATTTTGCTAAGTTGTATAATTAATTTTCCATGAAGCTATGAATCATTATATATTTACATATATATGTAAATATATAATTGATTACTTATAATGTATATTAGTTTCCTAAGGCAGCTGTAACAAATTACCATAAACATGGTGGCTTACACAAAAGCAATTTATTCTCTCATAGTTTAGGAGTCCAGGAGTATGAAATTAAAATGATAGCAGGACCACACTCCTCTGGAGGCTCTTGGAGAGAACATTTTTCATGTCTCTTCCAGCTCCTGGTAGATTCAGACATTCCTCGGTTTGTGGCTGCATCATTCCAATCTCAGACTCCGCCTTCACATTACCTTGTCTTCTGCACATCTAATCTTCCTCTGTCTCTATCGAAAGTCTATCTGTAATGGCATTTAGAGCCTACCTTCTCAAAATCCTTGATGTAATCTCATCTGCAAAATGGAAAGACCTTTTTTCCCAACTAAAGTATCATTCACAGACTCCAAAAATTTCACATGCACACACACGCGGCTCATATGGCTATAAGGGCAATTTCAAGAAAGAAAAAATAAATATGATTAATCAAAATTATGCAAAACCATTCCCAGAGCTCCCTTCTAAACAAATATAAACTGCAGTGACTCCCATTTTCTCCTCTTTCCTTCCTCTTCTCCTTTCCCTTTCTTTCTTCCCTTTCCTCCTTCTCATCCCTCCTCATTTTTCCTATCCATTCCATATCTGATCTCCTTTCTTTTCATCACTTAGCTTTCCCTAACCTCCTGCACTGCCCTTTACTGAAAATTTCAGTCCTAATGCCATGAGGTGGGGCAGAGCAAGCTAGGTGTCCATGGGGAGAGGTGAATTCACGTGGAAGGAGATCAGAGCCCACATTAAGTAAAGGGAGTATCCAAGTCCGGGCAAGGCCTAGTGTGGCGTGCCAGAGTCTGAGCAGGATAAGGAAGGTATCTCTGCAGAGGCAAGGCCAGTATAAAGTTTCACAGCTCAGGCTTCGAGGTCATTGTTGGCAATGGCAGACCATGGGCTCTGAGCGTTATAGCACATTCATCCTGACTATGCCAGACTACAAGTTTTATGTATCTCCTGATAAATTGTTTCTGTAGCTAGTTATATAGGACTAAGTAAGTCAAGCCAGTCACAGCCGACTTACCTTCTAAATGCTTACTGCTCAGAGGGAGGAGGGCTTGCTTGTTTGTGTTCTCTACAATGTTTGCTGTTTGCTCAATCAGGGCTGCTCCCTCAGCTGCTGTTTCCTCTTTGGAAGGTAAACCACCACATGTGCATTTGTTATCTGTCCCTCTATGTTACCTGTGGGAATCAGGGCTTAGGAAACTACAACATATATGCTAACAATCTGGCTACTGACACGCTGTGCTTCAAGTCCTTCATCTCATATTCAAGAGTCATATGTCTTCTCCCATATCCGTAAAACTATGGCAGGTTAATTTTGCTAGTTTGCAAGAGGGGTAAATTCTCAGACCCTTCACAGTTCACGAAGGATCATAGTCTAAGCTGAGTGAGGAAGAATCAACACAGTGCTGGTGTCTGGAATGGCATGACAGAATGAGGAGGACTTCTGTGAGGGCACAAGTCATAGCAAGGATTACGAGGGCCCTCACTGGTGAGGCTGGATATGCAGGTGGCAGACAGGCAGAGACAGATAACCAGGGTAGGGAGTGTTGGCAATTATCCAGGTGTGTGTCAGAGATCTAGTGAAGTCAAAAGGCACTCACATGGGGGAGAGAGTGACAGCAGTAATGACAGATTGGTTGACTACAGGAACATTTATCAAATAAATAACATGATTAAATGGAGCAGGCTGGCCATGGCTATAGTAGGGTGTTAAAATATGAAACGATGAAAATGAAAATGAAGAAATTTTGAGGGGCATTGGACTGGAATGGGAAGTATCATTAACTCATGGTTTATCAATGCATAGATAATTATAGAAAGGAATATGGATGCAAGTGTGTGTTAACATATGTATATGTCTTTGTGTGTATATCCATACATTCTCTGTCTCTGTGCAAGAGAGAGCTTTGGATCAGTGATCCCCAAATTTATAACCATAAACACACGTAGCACCACAATTCCATTAAAAGCAACCATGATTCCTTGGGAAAATGACTGATTATATCAGGAATTGGGATAGAAGCAATACAAGGTGAACTTGTAACTTCCTGTTGTGTCAGAAACAAAGAATTACTCAAATAACGAGGGGACGTATCCCACTTGCCAGGTCTCTATAAACTGAGCCTCAAAATAAATGATTACATGGATTTTAACTCACTGAAAGAAAAGGAACTTGTGGGTTCATACTGCTATAAATAAATAATGAAAACATTGAAAGTAAGATGGACAGGATACTAATATATTATCAAAATATCTCCTACCATCTAGTTAATTAGAAATGGGGACAAAAAGTAACTTTATTCCAAGGAATCCTGGCAGACATCTCTTTAGTAATCAAAGTATCATCAATAATGGTACAAATTGAAATTGTTTTCGGTAGCACACAATCTGAGGGACACAGCACCATGTCTGCAGTGTTCTGAAGATGCATAACTTGTATTAATCCTGAACAACCATCTGACAAACCCTATTTGAAGATCATGCCACAAAATAATTGGCCTATAAAATTCAATGTGATATGACTATGAAACATAAAAATCAGAACTGTTTCAGTTATAAAGTAGACTAAAGACTGACAATATATGTTTATTTTTTATTTATTTTTTTAATAGATCTTTATTGGAGTATAATTGCTTCACAATACCGTGTTAGTTTCTGTTGCACACAAAGCGAATCAGCCATATGCATACACATGCCCCATATCCCCTCCCTCTTGAGCCTCCCTCCCATCTTCTCTATCCCACCCCTCTAGGTCATCTCAAAACACGGAGCCGATCTCCCTGTGCTATGCTGCTGCTTCCCACCAGCCAACTATTTTACATTCAGTAGTGTATATATGTCCATGCCACTCTCACTTCGCCCAGCTTTAGATTCCATATATATGTGTTAGCATACAGTATTTGTTTTTCTCTTTCTGACTTACTTCACTCTGTATGCAAAAAGCTAGAAACAATAAATGCTGGAAAGGGTGTGGTGAAAAGGGAACCCCCCTACACTGTTAGTGGGAACGTAAATTGATACAACCACTATGGAAAACAGTATGGAGGTTCCTTAAAAAACTAAAAATAGAACTACCATAAGACCCAGCAATCCCACTACTGGGCATGTACCCTGAGAAAACCATAATTCAGAAAGAGACATGCACCACAATGTTCATTGTAGCACTGTTTACAATAGCCAGGACATGGAACCAACCTAGATGTCTATATGTTTATTAATTTATATAACTGTTTATTTGCTCAGTGTCTGTCTCTCCCATTAGAAAGAAAGCTTGATGAGGGTAGGAACTTTGCCTTGTTCAATCCTATATCCCTAGGGGATAGAACCATGTATGCCACATGGCTTCTCACTACATACTCACTGAATGAAAAATGAAATAGAATAGAATAGAACAGAACAGAACAGAATAGAATAGAATAGAATAGAATAGAATAGAATAAAGTAAAATAAAATAAAATAAAAGACACTGAACAACATAATGCAGCACATGATGTGGACTATGTCATTTTTCTATTAAGAACATCTTTAGGATGATTGGTGCAACTTGAAGGATATCTGTGGATTAAAAGGTAATAATATATCAATGTTAATTTCCTCAACCCTATTTTCTGTTTCATGGTTTTCTAGGAGAGTATCTGTTTGAAGGAAATTTATTCAAAGGAAATGCAAGGTGGCTTCAATGTGCCAGAGACTGTGTTGCTCACTGAGCTAAAGGTGATAAGATAAACATATTTTTTCAAATAATTAGATAAAATATTGTACTTTTGGAAATATACTCTCCCTTTAAAGAGAAATTTAAATATCTTAAAGAAAACCATGGGAGGTCTGGGAGAGATTTTTGCATAGTAAAGCATAATAAACAAAAAGTGTAAGAAATTTTTTAAATCAAATATAAGATGGAAAAGAAAGAATTTGAAAAATTAAAGTTCATTGCATATTTCTAAATAGTCATTAACAAATATTGTATTGTGCAATATTATATTCTTATAGAAATTAAATTCTGTCTGGGATATGACTGAATATTTCCAGTGGGAGTCATTCCCTGCCTTTAAATTCAGTTTTTCAATCCTAGTGAGGATTACCTTGTACTGAGTCACAGATGATTCCCTGACTCTTTCTTCATTATTATTCCTTCCTACATTTTTCTCCTTATTTATCAGTTGGAAGCTTCTTTCTCCTACATATTATTTTCAGTTATATCAACCAACTAGTAGTAATCTAGCTAGGCTGCATCTACATTACTGGTTAAAAGAAAATAATCTGCATCACACAAAGTCATTTAAGATCCCCGGCCCTCATGCTCGCTCTTTAATTGTACTTAAGCCACAAAAAAGGGAAGAAATGAATTTTAATTATTTTATTGTATTGTTATTTTTCTCATATTGATTCACACCTTTTCCTAAAGAATATGTTTGTGTGAAAATTCATCCAAAGAAATACATTGTAGCTGAGAAATAGTGTGCATAGGACATTTCTAACCCATCTGTATTTATTTCTAACTAAGAAAAGAGTGACAATTTATTCTGTAAATGATATTTAGAAATCACTTTTTACTTAATCCATAGCTTTTGCTGAACACAAAGAGAGAGATATCAGTTTAGTAGTGTGTATACAACAGTAAATATAGAATACTGGAGCTTTCCTAAAGAAAAGACATTATGCAAATATAAAATTCAACAAAATGATTAGTGCAGATTTAAATCTTTCATCTACCTGGCTGTATAAGTTTCTTCTCGGGAAGCAGGTTAAGCCTGTAAGGATGACATTTTCCTAAATCTTAATGAATCAAATAGTTCTTATGTTACACAAACTGAGATATAGAGTGGAAAAATAGATAACCAACTTTTTGAAAGAGACAAGTATAATAATATAATATTGATGCTTAAACCTTGACAATATTTTGCAAACAGTAGGGGCTATGGTCATCTCATCAGCTACTCACATGCAATTCACTGTAAATGTTCATTTCAGCTTTGGGGGAAGGAATATTCCCCTAGTAGTATGGAGGGGGAGAGAGTTCCTAAATAAATGCTTTAAAACCTAAGGAAAGAAGAGTTAAATCAAATTTTCATAGACAGTAAACTCTCAGATTTGGAGGAATTCTTTGTAACTTGTTATATACTAACATACTCCACTTCCTTTGGAATATATTTATTTCATTTCAGTCAGTGATAACCTCCATTAAATTTACCATTGTGGAACTGAATTTTTTCCTTATAGGGAAATGCAGAATAAACACTCTGCATCAGAGCCTATCAATTATTTTAAGTATATTATCAATCTGTCACTAAGTCCAGGGCAAATACTATGTTCAGTTTGTGGTGTGTGTGTGTTTGTGACTATTAATGTGTTATGTATTATAGACTGCATTATTATTTTTTAAAAGGATATGTCTTATTTTATAAATATCTTCTTGAAACTGGGATTCTTTAAAAAGAATACGGCATTGTACTCTCCATAAACATTTTGGTTCTATTTTTACATGTATTAGTTCAGCTGCAATATGAATTAGGTATTATAATAGCCATTTTACAATTGGAAATTACTATTTACTTCTTTTGTTTATAGTTAAAGCTGTCTTTTTATATGCTGTTATTAAATCAAATTTATTATTCTTGTGAAGTTACTTGAGGTGTATTACTATCATATTTTATCCTGTTCATTTTGGCCATCACCTAGTATCTTTTTAAATCTTGAATCTATTATCAAGGACACCTGCAATAAAAATATTATGTACTCTATTCTGTTACAATTATTATGCATTATATTCTGTTATCAAAAAGCTTTATTTCAGCTCTATTTCTAAAAAAATAAAATGATATTCATTTTCTTTGGAACATACAAATGAAATAGCATCTTCAAATTTTTGAAACTTAACCTTGACAAATTAATAGGAGATTCTGCTACTTGTTATTGGAAGGCAAAGTCATGGCTAGAATGTTTAATTTACATTTTAGCAATCTCAAAATCCCAAAGAGACTTTACTCCAAAATGCAATGTGAAACCCTGTGTCAGATTGCATCATCCAAAGATGGCCACTATAATAGTTCCCATCCTGTATTTTCCATGTGACCTAAACATATTTCCCATAAAGAAATGGGATCCATGATCACTCCCTTAGAATCTGTGGACTCATTTGTGAGCAATAAAATACAGTACATATGATGCTGTGTAAGTCTAAGTCTTGGTAAGTAAGGTAATGCCACATCTGCAGTATTCACTGGGGACACATGTCTTTGGAGACCTGAGTTTTTTCAGATGACCAGCTATTATAAGACCTTCATGATGAGGACACACAACAAGACCAGGAGTAGGTACTCTGATAAGCAGTCTCAGCTTCAGCCAGCATCACTTACTGGACATGTAAGTGAAAAAGCCTAGGGATGATTCCATTCCTCAGCTCTTCAGTTCCCCTCAGGGGCCAAGTGTTGCCAGCAGCAAACACAAGCTATTCAAATTCTTCCCTGTCTGAATTGCTAGCTCACAGAAACATTTGAGTTTTACAAAGACTTTGCTTTAAGCTGATAAGTAATTTGTTTCGCAGCAATGGTAGCTGGAACACATTGTGAAACCATCCAAAGTGTAAACAAAGTTAAGGGATATGAAATTTGGGCATATATGATTAAAATCTCAAAATTTACTAAATTCTAGGGAAAAAAAACTGGTCCTATAAGAAGAATATATCTTTTCTCTGCTGCCTTGGCCTAATGCCTCTAAAATTCAAAAGTCTTCTATATTATATAAACATAGAGCATATGATTTTCATAGTGAGTGCTTACATGTAATCTCCCCAGGTATGTTTAGTACAATACTATACTATGTTGATCCTAAATGTAATTTTATTCTCTGGAAAACTTTAAATAAGCAAATATTACTATCATTAAAGTTATTTTATATTAACATCCAGTCTCTGAATATGCTTTCAAAAAGCTTTTGTTATGACTTCATAGGTAGACCCCTGATTAAATGTATTTTGATCCTTATTTGAATTAGTTACAAGAATCTAAGAGAGTAGTGAAGGAACATTCTGTTGTGCACAGTTTATTTGTGTTTATGCAGCATTCCAGAAGGTCTTTAAATTTCACTGGGTGACATTGTTGAGCATTTCATTGAATAAACAGACTTCATAAATACATGTTTTAGATTTGGCATATGCTCATATAAATTTATGATTGTGTATCTTCTTTTTTCCTAATTGTTAATTTTATGACATCTTTATGGATTTCATAAGATAAAAGTAATCTCTAAATCATTTTCATATATTAGAATTTTCAGAACCTGGCCTAGCCAAAAATTCTTTTGTTTCCATGGCATTGTCATACTATTAAAATACTTATAGGATTCCAATACGTATATTCAGTACCCACATTATCCTGTGTTTCAGATTTATGGAGACTTCTCCTTCCTTGAGGTCTGTCTCTATGCTCCTTCTTTGGCCTCCCTTTATTATGAATTTTGGACTCCATGCTTCATTATTTCAAACACTTTCAGGCTTCTATCTTCTAGTCCTGTCATCCTTCTTCCAAAGCACATTTCTGATAGTAAATGGAATTACATAAAGAAATATTTATTCTTTTTTTAAATTATTATTATTATTTTTATTTTATTTTTTACTTTATTTTTTTTTAATCAGTCATCAATTTTATACACATCAGTGTATAAATGTCAATCCCAATCGCCCAATTCAGCACACCACCATCCCCACCCCACCGCAGTTTTCCCCCCTTGGTGTCCATACGTTTGTTCTCTACATCTGTGTCTCAACTTCTGCCCTGCAACCCGGCTCATCTGTACCATTTTTCTAGGTTCCACATACATGCGTTAATATACGATACTTGTTTTTCTCTTTCTGACTTACTTCACTCTGTATGGCAGTCTCTAGATCCATCCACGTCTCAACAAATGACTCAATTTCATTCCTTTTTATAGCTGAGTAATATTCCATTGTATATATGTACCACATCTTCTTTATCCATTTGTCTGTCGATGGGCATTCAGGTTGCTTCCACGACCTGGCTATTGTAAATAGTGCTGCCATGAACATTGGGGTGCATGTGTCTTTTTGAATTACGGTTTTCTCTGGGTATATGCCCAGTAGTGGGATTGCTGGGTCATATAGTAATTCTAATTTTAGTTTTTTAAGGAACCTCCATATTGTTCTCCATAGTGGCTGTATCAATTTACATTCCCACCAACAGTGCAAGAGGGTTCCCTTTTCTCCACACCCTCTCCAGCATTTGTTGTTTGTAGATTTTCTGATGATGCCCATTCTAACTGGTGTGAGGTGATACCTCATTGTAGTTTTGATTTGCACTTCTCTAATAATTAGTGATGTTGAGCATCTTTGCATGTGCTTCGTGGACGTCTGTATGTCTTCTTTGGAGAAATGTCTATTTAGGTCTTCTGCCCATTTTTGGATTGGGGTGTTTGTTTCTTTGATATTGAGCTGAATGAGCTGTTTATATATTTTGGAGATTAATCCTTTGTCCGTTGATTCGTTTGCAAATATTTTCTCCCATTCTGAGGGTTGTCTTTTCGTCTTGTTTATGGTTTCCTTTGCTGTGCAAAAGCTTTGAAGTTTCATTAGGTCCCACTTATTTTTGTTTTTATTTCCATTACTCTAGGAGGTGGATCAAAAAAGATCTTGCTGTGATTTATGTCAAAGAGTGTTCTTCCTATGTTTTCCTCTAAGAGTTTTATAGTGTCCAGTCTTACATTTAGGTCTCTAATCCATTTTGAGTTTATTTTTGTGTATGGTGTTAGGAAGTATTCTAATTTCATTCTTTTACATGTAGCTGTCCAGTTTTCCCAGCACCACTTATTGAAGAGACTGTCTTTTCTCCATTGTATATCTTTGCCTCCTTTGTCATAGATTAGTTGACCATAGGTGTGTGGGTTTATCTCTGGACTTCCTATCTTGTTCCATTGATCTATGTTTCTGTTTTTGTGCCAGTACCATATTGTCTTGATTACTGTAGCTTTGTAGTATAGTCTGAAGTCAGGGAGTCTGATTCCTCCAGCTCCGTTTTTTTCCCTCAAGACTGCTTTGGCTATTCGGAGTCTTTTGTGTCTCCATACAAATTTTAAGATGATTTGTTCTAGTTCCGTAAAAAATGCCATTGGTAATTTGATAGGGATTGCATTGAATCTGTAGATTGCTTTGGGTAGTATAGTCATTTTCACAATGTTGATTCTTCCAATCGAAGAACATGGTATATCTCTCCATCTGTTGGTATCATCTTTAATTTCTTTCATCAGTGTCTTATAGTTTTCTGCATACAGGTCTTTTGTCTCCTTAGGTAGGTTTATTCCTAGGTATTTTATTCTTTTTGTTGCAATGGTAAATGGGAGTGTTTCGATAATTCCTCTTTCAGATTTTTCATCATTAGTGTATAGGTATGCAAGAGATGTCTGTGCATTAATTTTGTATCCTGCAACTTTACCAAATTCATTAATTAGCTCTAGCAGTTTTCTGGTGGCAGTTTTAGGATTCTCTATGTATAGTATCATGTCATCTGCAAACAGTGACAGTTTTACTTCTTCTTTTCCAATTTGTATTCCTTTTATTTCTTTTTCTTCTCTGATTGCTGTGGCTAGGACTTCCAGAACTATGTTGAATAATAGTGGTGAGAGTGGACATCCTTGTCTCGTTCCTGATCTTAGAGGAAATGCTTTCAGTTTTTCACCATTGAGAATGATGTTTGCTGTGGGTTTGTCATATATGGCCTTTATTATGTTGACGTAGGTTCCCTCTAGGCCTGCTTTCTGGAGAGTTTTTATCATAAATCGGTGTTGAATTTTGTCAAAAGCTTTTTCTGCATCTATTGAGATGATCATATGGTTTTTATTCTTCAATTTGTTAATATGGTGTATCACATTGATTGATTTGCGTATACTGAAGAATCCTTGCATCCCTGGGATAAATCCCACTTGATCGTGGTGTATGATCCTTTTAATGTGTTGTTGGATTCTGTTTGCTAGTATTTTGTTGAGGATTTTTGCATCTATATTCATCAGTGATATTGGTCTGTAATTTTCTTTTTTTGTAGTGTCTTTGTCTGGTTTTGGTATCAGGGTGATGGTGGCCTCATAGAATGAGTTTGGGAGTGTTCCTTCCTCTGCAATTTTTTGGAAGAGTTTGAGAAGGATGGGTGTTAGCTCTTCTCTAAATGTTTGATAGAATTCACCTCTGAAGCCACCTGGTCCTGGACTTTTGTTTGTTGGAAGATTTTTAATCACAGTTTCAATTTCATTACTTGTGATTGGTCTGTTCATATTTTCTGTTTCTTCCTGGTTCAGTCTTGGAAGGTTATACCTTTCTAAGAATTTGTCCATTTCTTCCAGGTTGTCCATTTTATTGGCATAGAGTTGCTTGTAGTCATCTCTTAGGATGCTTTGTTTTTCTGTGGTGTCTGTTTTGACTTCTCCTTTTTCATCTCTGATTTTATTGATTTGAGTACTCTCCCTCTTTTTCTTGATGAGTCTGGCTAATGGCTTATCAATTTTGTTTATCTTCTCAAAGAACCAGCTTTTAGTTTTATTGATCTTTGCTATTGTTTTCTTTGTTTCTATTTCATTTATTTCTGCTCTAATCTTTATGATTTCTTTCCTTCTGCTAACTTTGGGTTTTGTTTGTTCTTCTTTCTCTAGTTTCTTTAGGTATAAGGTTAGATTGAGATTTTTCTTGTTTCCTTAGGTAGGCTTGTATAGCTATAAACTTCCCTCTTAGAACTGCTTTTGCTGCATCCCATAGGTTTTGGGTCGTCGTGTTTTCATTGTCATTTGTCTCTAGGTATTTTTTGATTTCCTCTTTGATTTCTTCAATGATCTCTTGGTTATTTAGTAACGTATTGTTTGGCCTCCATGTGTTTGTGTGTTTTACGTTTTTTTCCCTGTAATTCATTTCTAATCTCATAGCATTGTGGTCAGAAAAGATGCTTGACATGATTTAAATTTCTTAAATTTACCAAGGCTTGATTTGTGACCCAAGATGTGATCCATCCTGGAGAATGATCCGTGTTCACTTGAGAAGAAAGTGTAATCTGCTGTTTTTGGATGGAATGTCCTATAAATATCAATTAAATCTATCTGGTCTTTTGTGTCATTTAAAGCTTCTGTTTCCTTATTTATTTTCATTTTGGATGATCTGTCCATTCGTGAAAGTGAGGTGTTAAAGTCCCCCACTATTATTGTGTTACTGTCGATTTCCTCTTTTATAGCTGTTAGCAGTTGCCTTATGTATTGAGGTGCTCCTATGTTGGGTGCATATATATTTATAATTGTTATATCTTCTTCTTGGATTGATCCCTTGATCATTATGTAGTGTCCTTCCTTGTCTCTTGTAACATTCTTTATTTTAAAGTCTATTTTATCTGATATGAGTATAGCTACTCCAGCTTTCTTTTGATTTCCATTTGCATGGAATATCTTTTTCCATCCCCTCACTTTCAATCTGTATGTGTCCCTAGGTCTAAAGTGGGTCTCTTGTAGACAGCATATGTACGGGTCTTGTTTTTGTATCCATTCAGCAAGCCTGTGTCTTTTGGTTGGAGCATTTAATCCATTCACGTTTAAGGTAATTATCAACATGTATGTTCCTATGACCATGTTCTTAATTGTTTTGGGTTTGTTTTTGTAGGTCCTTTTCTTCTCTTGTGTTTCCCACTTAGAGAAGTTCCTTTAGCATTTGTTGTAGAGCTGGTTTGGTGGTGCTGAATTCTCTTAGCTTTTGCTTGTCTGTAAAGCTTTTGATTTCTCCATCAAATCTAAATGAGATCCTTGCCGGGTAGAGTAATCTTGGTTGTAGGTTCTTCCCTTTCGTCACTTTAAGTATATCATGCCACTCCCTTCTGGCTTGTAGAGTTTCTGCTGAGAAATCAGCTGTTAACCTTATGGGAGTTCCCTTGTATGTTATTTGTCATTTTTCCCTTGCTGCTTTCAATAATTTTTCTTTGTCTTTAATGTTTGCCAATTTGATTACTATGTGTCTCCGCATGTTTCTCCTTGGGTTTATCCTGTATGGGACTCTCTGCGCTTCCTGGACTTGGGTGGCTATTTCCTTTCCCATGTTAGGGAAGTTTTCGACTATAATCTCTTCAAATATTTTCTCTGGTCCTTTCTCTCTCTCTTCTCCTTCTGGGACCCCTATAATGCGAATGTTGTTGTGTTTAATGTTGTCCCAGAGGTCTCTTAGGCTGTCTTCATTTCTTTTCTTTCTTTTTTCTTTAGTCTGTTCCACAGCAGTGAATTCCACCATTCTGTCTTCCAGGTCACTTATCTGTTCTTCTGCCTCAGTTATTCTGCTATTGTTTCCTTCTAGTGTAGTTTCCATTTCAGTTATTGTATTGTTCATCTCTGTTTGTTTGTTCTTTAATTCTTCTAGGTCTTTGTTAATCATTTCTTGCATCTTTTCAATCTTTGCCTCCATTCTTATTCCGAGGTCCTGGATCATCTTCACTATCATTATTCTGAATTCTTTTTCTGGAATGTTGCCTATCTCCACTTCATTTAGTTGTTTTTCTGGGTTTTTTTCTTGTTCCTTCATCTGGTATATAGCCTTCTGCCTTTTCATCTTGTCTATCTTTCTGTAAATGTGGTTTTTGTTCCACAGGCTGCAGGACTGTAGTTTTTCTTGCTTCTGCTGTCTGCCCTCTGGTGGTTGAGGCTATCTAAGAGGCTTGATGGGAGTCTCTGGTGGTGGGTAGAGCTGACTGTTGCTGTGGTGGTCAGAGCTCCGTAAAACTTTAATCCACTTGACTGTTGATGAATGGGGCTGGGTTCCCTCCCTGTTGGTTGTTTTGCCTGAGGCAACCCAACACTGGAGCCTACCTGGGCTCTTTGGTGGGGCTAATGGCAGACTCTGGGAGGGCTCATGCCATGGAGTACTTCCCAGAACTTCTGCTGCCAGTGTCCTTGTCCCCATGGTGAAACAGAGCCAGCCCCCACCTCTGCAGGAGACCTTCCAACACTAGCAGGTTGGTCTGGTTCAGTCTCCCCCAGGGTCACTGCTCCTTCCCCCGGGTCCCGATGTGCACACTATTTTGTGTGCGCCCTCCAAGAGTGGGGTCTCTGTTTCCCCCAGTCCTGTCAAAGTCCTGCAATCAATTCCCACAAGGCTTCAAAGTCTGATTCTCTATGAATTCCTCCTCCCGTTGCCGGACCCTCAGGTTGGGAAGCCTGACGTGGGGCTCAGAAGCTTCACTCCAGTGGGTGGACTTCTGTGGTATAAGTGTTCGCCAGTCTCTGAGTCACCCACCCAGCAGTTATGGGATTTGATTTTACTCTGATTGCGCCCCTCCTACCATGTCATTGTGGCTTCTCCTTTGTCTTTGGATGTGGGGTATCTTTTTTGGTGAAGTCCAGTGTCTTCCTGTCGATGAGTGTCCAGCAGCTAGTTGTGATTCTGGTGTTCTCGCAAGAGGGAGTGAGAGCACGTCCTTCTACTCCGCCATCTTGGTTAATCTCTCAAAATATTTATTCTTGCTTGACCCAATAAAGTAAAAACTTGATATGTTTTCTTACAAGACTAGCCAGTACCCGCACATTTCCCTCAGTGTTGAAGAATCTAAAGTACTCACATTATTCTTTAATTTGTGTGTGTGTGTGTGTGTGTGTGTGTGTGTGTGTGTGTTGGGGGAGGGGGTATTGTGCAAATCAAATAAATTCTTAGTGAAAAATTTAGGCATATCACATTACAGTGTTTAAACTGTTCATTTATATTTTTAAAGATACATTGAGACCTTTTACTTATAATTTACTGACATAAAATTTAAGGAGGAAATAGGAATTGTTGACAATTCTTACATCTAAGGGATATAGTAGGAGGAACGAAAGAGTATGAGAGGGTTTTTTTTTCATATTTTTCTCTATACAATCTATATAATCTCCATTAAACCTTAGTATTTGATTATATGTTTTTTGTGTAATTAATAAAAATATACATGAAGAGTTTTCTTTTTCCAAGTCAGAAACTTTCAGTACCTTTGAATATTTGAGATATTGTAACAGCTGTTGTGATCAATGCTAAAGAAAGAGACAATATCATCTCTAAAATTAGGGAACATACATTTCATTGTTATGGAAACATTAGGTAAATATATTACAGACTTATATGATACTTTAAAATATAAAAATAATTAAATGCCTACATCAGCTGTAATACTACAGTAATGATAGAAATTCAAAGAAGAGAAGGTAAGTTCAGTATAAAATCTGTGTGAAGGGAAGACTGAGCTTCACAATAAATGATAAAAACATATCAATCTGTGCTGAAGTGTATTTTTATAAATGAAATACATAGAAATATTCCTGCATAATCTACACTCAGAATGCCATCCATAATAAGGATGGGGGTTTAGAGATGATTGTCATTACTATTGGTATCTCCCCAACCATTTTGGGTATAGATTTCCATACTATCTAGAAATAAACAAAATCATCAACAGATAAAATGTTGTTTTCAAAACACCAAGAGAAAATTTCCTATTGAACTTTGGATACTATATATAATTCAGTAAGTTCAAAAGTTAATGGATTAATTCATGTTTAACTAAAGCAAGTACAGAAATGTGCCACTTCTATGCACTCTAGTGCCTCAGAATCCACAAATATAATTTCACAATTGTTATTAGTTAAGATGTGATAACTCAGAAATCATGATGCTATGTGTTGTCATTTAGAAATGAATAAAACCTTTATGTAGACTTCTGTAATGATATTTAAGTTCAGCAGTCTTATTTAAATTTCATTGACATGATGACAAACTTGACGTTTTCAGTGGAAGGTTATGAGGCTATGGTAATGTTGCGTATGTTTAAGGTGTTTTAGCTGTTCCATGAAATGCATGTCATAGAAAGATGAGTTTACTATGTCTGACATGTTCTTCATTTAATTTATTTCTTCCCTTTTTGCAATTAAGTTGACTAAGTTCAGCTTTTAAAAAATATTCATGTATTATTAGTTACTTCAAAAATTATGTCTGTTATGGAATTATACTCCAAAAAAAGTGATACAGAAGAAATTTAGTAACACTTGGGAAAAAGTTTACACAAAGGAAAATGATTAATCTGAAAAAATGTGTAGAGTCATATTTTTACAATGTGTCTTTTTTGATTACACACACAAAACAATTACTCTAATTTTGACTCAATAATACACATGTGATTTTTTAGTATAAACTTTTGAAAATAAATCCCACACTGCTTTTCTCACTAGTGAGCATGCCTCTTTTTTTTCTTTTAATAATTAAAC
This sequence comes from Balaenoptera musculus, assembly GCF_009873245.2. Classification (NCBI taxonomy): domain Eukaryota; kingdom Metazoa; phylum Chordata; class Mammalia; order Artiodactyla; family Balaenopteridae; genus Balaenoptera; species Balaenoptera musculus. The sequence continues at coordinate 55,139,659 of NC_045802.1, forward strand.
AAGTGACAGCTAATTAACTTATTGGAAATCACAGCAAAATATAATCAAGATAATAAATCTGCTGCAAAAATAGGTATTGGGATTTAAAATAAAAATGTACATCGCTTAGAATACACTCGCCCATATTTTTCCCATCAACAGTACAGATGACTGAGTTGACTGTTCATGTAAGTGAATGAATGAATAATTTTATCATATTATGAAAATCACTATGATTTATATTCATTCAGCTTCGATTTATAGTCATCTTACTTTTTCCAGATAAATGCTAAGTATGATAATTACTATTTTTATGGAAATGTCTATAATAAACATTCATTTGTAATTTATAAAATATTTTTCAATGTGAAATTATATTTATAAAAATATCAGCAAAAAATACAAAATGACTCAGTCATGGAAAATTTTGCTTTTGGTGTATAGAAAATGGACCCAGATTTTGGGATCCTTCCAGGGAGTAACAAATAAGCAAAAATCTGGTCAAATAAGTAAGAAAAATAAACTTTACTTTCAGGTACATGTTTAGACATACTAATTTAGATGTGAAAATATTCAAGGACTATTTCACAGAAACTGTATCATATAGAGAAGATATATAGGATATTTTAAGTGACAATGACCTATATGAAAAATATGTAATGAATCACAATTTACTTTTTCTATCCATATACTGAAGATTATTTTTATTTGTTCTATATGTCATTTTGGTTGGATGTGATGTAGCAGACGTTCAGTTAATATCATGAAATTAGGTGTGTTAACGGATCAATAAAGTTACTTTCAGACAAATATGTGTACATATAGGTTATTTCCATAGCTTAGACCTGAGTAAAATATTTGAGAAGAATTTGAGAATACATTCTCAGTTATTTTTAGCAAAGGTCCAAACTGTGAAGGAAAAGTGTAGTCGTGTAATGTTTGAGACACACCAAAGTGATTATATCATAGTTGTCAACAAGGAGTTTGGAAATTAGCTTGGTAGGATTGCAAAACTATACAAAGACATGTTTAAAATGATATAAAGGTATATGATATATAGAAAAGATTAGTTAACCTATGCATGATACTGAAGACACTCAGTGAGTTAAAAGAAGAAAGATAATGTGAAATTTTTATTCAGTTAGATATTGCAATAATTACCGCACTTTAATTCCACTTCCCAAATGACTCATTTTCAACAATTAAAGAGATCATGAAAGGACAGAGATCAGATTAACAACAATCTGTCTTCAATAACACAGTACTTTTTTTTAAATGGAAAAAGATCATCCAGGGAGATGGTAACTGTGCTTCAGGCTGTTCGGGCAATACAAATGAGAGGTTAGTGATTGTTAGAAAGTTAAAAAGTCCCCCCAAAACAAATTGTCCCCCAGTGTAAAATTTAGTTACTTGCTACATTTGGTTTTGACTAGGAGAAGCTGGCCTTGACATCTGCTATCTTACTGAGCTTATTATTACTCCAGATGGCAACTTCAAACTGTTCTCCAATGTTTCACTTCTGAAGAATAATAATTTTGTGCTTTCAGAACATGAGACCCTTATCTTCATGCCACTGTTGCCATTTCATTTTATTAAAATGTTTTATCAATAAGATTTAAGGATACAAATAAAACAGGGGTATTGGTACAGCTTTTGTTGAGCTATACAAACAATCTCAGAAAATATTTGCAAATTAATTAACAGGCCCACTATATAAGAAAGGTCCAGCTGAAGAGAAATTACATCAAACAAAATCTGGATTTGTACAGAGAAATGATGAGATCAGAAATGGTAAATATGCCTATTATTCAGCCATAAAAAAGAAGGAAACCCTGTTATATGCGACAACATTGATAAACCTGGAAGACATTATGTGAAGTGAAATAAGCCGGACAGAGAAAGACAAACAAATACTGTATGATCTCAATTATATGTGGGATCTAAAGAAAAAAAAGGAAAGAAAAAAAAGTCAAACTCACAGAAACAGAGAGTAGAATGGTGGTTGCCAGGGACTGGGGGATAGAAGAAATTGGCAGAAGTCGGTCAAAGGGTACAGATTTTCATTTATAAAATGAGTAAGTTCTGGGGATCTAATGTACAGCATAATAGCTTCGGTAGCCATTTAGTTAATAATACTTTATTGTGTACTTGAAATTTGCTAAGAGAACATATCTTATGCACTCTCACCACACACACACAAAAGGTAGCTAAGTGAGGTGATGGATGTGTTAATTAACTTGATTGTGGTAATTACTTCACAAAATATATATATATAAAATCATCATGTTGTACACTTTAAATACATACAATTGTATTTATCAATCATACCTCATTATAGATAGAAAAAAACCAAAGAAAGAAAAAATAGAAAATACTACTTTTTCCCCCTCTTAATTTCTGTAAAAGACCACTGAGTATTTAAAAAATATATATATATATCATTGTGTTATATGTTCTGCAGAAGGAAAATATATGGCAGCAATAGCATAAGGATGAGAGGTGGTAAATGGAATTTACCTTTGATTAGCAAAGTTCTCTAGGACTCTGATATTTTTAATAAAAAGTATTTGACTTACTCTACTATTTGTTATCTGCTTAATTTTGTCATTATTTAGGTGTGCTTAAGAAGAGTGAATATCATCTACATTTTGTATGCAAAATGAATCATTTGTTGAGCGGGTAAGTTAAAATCTCCTTCATTAAAGTCGTATTTTTCAATTTCTCATACTTTCACCATCATTTCCTTGTGTTTTGAGAATAATATTTTATGTGCTTAAAAAGTTAAGACTTCTTATATTTCTGTTGAATTGACAGTTTTATCATTATGTAGTGACTCTTTTTCCCTAATAATATACATTGCCTCAAAATTTCTTTTATTTTGTGTATCAAGTGTTTATTGGAAAACACTATTTGCTCTTGTCCTAGAAAACAAAAATTTGTTTATCACAGAGGCCACTGTACTTTTTCTTGAAAAGAATACTAAACATCTGTATAAAGAATATTAAACATAACTATATACTCCATCATAATTCACTTTTCAGATATTTTCACTATTTTAATTAGCAGTATTCTCACTTTGAATCATCTTATTCCTAGATGCACTTGTCCCAATGTACATAGATTTACAGAATATCTTACATGAATATTATGCTTTCTTATATTTATAAAGCTCTGGTTCATCACTATTCTTTAATCTATAAATTAAGCCAGTTTTTTTATGTTGGAGATATAATGTTACTCTGAGAAATGTAAATACAGACATACAGATGATATGTAATTATCTTTTATGATATGAATAGTTAATGAATGTTAGATGAAACTTTTGAGTTATGAAGTCCTTTGATGGCATATACACCTGTTAAGGAAGACAATGATTATAAGAGTAAATGACATTTCTAAGGCCATAATTAAAATTCTCAAATCGTCTAATTAATATAAACAACACTGAATTGCTTTTCCCAGTATTGTCTGAGACCACCTGAGTTAGCCACTTCACTTAGTGTGTGTACCTATATTCAGAACATGGTAATGAAGAATAGAGTAAAATTTCTTTGAAAATGTAATTATTTGCATATGTCTAAATTGTGTAATGCATGTGAATATTATTTTATCATGTTTTAATTTGAAAATGCCAAATCACCTGACCTTTGCTTGTGAGACTGCTGAGAACCAACTGTGATATACAGACCATATTCTGAGAAGCCCTGCTATGAGTGTTTACAAAAAACAATGGAAACAAGCTAATAGATTTCTGAAATTGAGTACAGTCTTGAAGGTTATAAAAGAGCATAGAATATGCCAAGTTCAAGTCCTCCTCTTTCTTTTCCCTAAGGGGTAGCAATGCTTAATTTGCTTCTATCAGATCTACCAAAACAATAATTTGTAACAGATATGAGAGAAAATAGAGCATAGGGTAATGTCACAATCCATTTTGAATATATTCTAGGAAGATTTTACATTAGCAACCTATTAACACACGTTAAGTAGAAGAGTATGTGTTAAAATGTATGCTTATTAACCTTTGCAATGCACAATATTTGTTTTACGTGTGAAGAGTCCATTCTGACATTCAGCAAGCTATTGTCACATATTTGAAAACATTTAACAAATAAATTAAATTAGCTTAAGGTACAATACACAATCTGCATAAAGCCTAGAACTAAGCATTATATTCTTCCTTTCCAGAAATATTTATCTCAATCTTGGAGTTTTTTCAACAGAAGACTATTTTAATCTTTATATTTGCTCCACTCAACTCAACAGATTTTCCCTGAGAGATAATTGTATACAAGATCTTAGATGGACACTGGGGATTCAAAGGTGAAAAACTGTAATAAGATCTCAATCTGGTAGGGTATTTAACATGCATGCAACTAAATATAGCACAAGACAGGGTAAATAAAATATGTTAACCAAAATAAGACTTGGGTAGAAAAGCAGGGAATGATTAATTTTTCTTGTATGACCTTAGAAGATATTAAATTGAGATTAATGGGTAAATTATTTTATATTTCATAAGCATGTTTTATTTTGGGCTTTTAAAATATATATATTTTATAAAAGTATCTACAAGTTCAGTTAATATTGTTGTACTGGCAAAGTAGGACAATCCATCTTAAACATAAATGGGGTGGACAGTCTTAATGATGTATATCATGTCCCTGAACATAGCCAGAAACCCTGCAAATCTATTGCTAAATCACACCCCTGAATGCACCTTTGAATGCTTCTGTTAAAATATAAACATTCCAACAGAGAAAAAAAAAAAATTTCACAATTGAAAAAAAAATGATCTTATGAATGATGAGGTATCAGAGGTATATTGTATGAGACTACTTGATTTAGATACTAAAGAGAAATAGTAGCCTAGATGTGTTAATATTATCCTTGGAAAGAAATATATTGGAGAGGAAATTTGGTGGTAGGAAAAACTTTTTTGACAAAAAAAAAAAAAAAGATGAGTGGAAGGTTGCCATACTTCTTCAATAAAACTTTTCCCAATTAATTACCCATGTTACCTCAGATTAACTGTGTGCTTAGACATGCATTTAATGAAGACCTTTCAGAATAAAATAAGCTCTTGATTTCAAGATTATTTTTAAAAATATATTCATTCTATAACAATTTCTATGATGCCTAGAAATAACCTTTTTTGAATGCTGTAAGCCTGGTACCTTTAGAGAGACAATGCTGAGAAAAACAAAACAAAAACAAACAAAAAAAACCATTGGATATTAGTAATGACTTTTGAGAAAGCAACTTTAGGAAAGTAGGTCTGAGGTGAGAGATAGATTTTATGACTTGAGAAGATCATTATAAATATTTGGAATGTAGATGTACCTTTATTTATAATTCAAGAAAGGGTATTATTACATATGTGTCAAAATCATCTCAGGCCAGATAACATATACCAAGAAATTTATATTAAATTACAACTTTCATGTTTTAAATGCTTAATATTCCTAATTCATTTATAGCTCTTAATTCAAGGTCAAAATTTAGTTAAGTTTTCTGATCTCAGAAACTCATTTTTCTCAATGAAAATATAGGAAGATGTAAAGTTGTCCCTACTCTTTGATCTTCATGCTAAAATTATGAAGGTGTATAAAATATCTTAAAATAACATGTCTTCTATGTAATTAGAGTACTATGTCTCCTCTAGTTCCTTAATTAATTGTGCATCTTAATTAATTGGGTATCTCACCCCACAAATCCCAACACATACTTTAACTTTTCATTATGTCTTTTCCTAAAACTTGAAGTTTTTTTTTAAAGAATTCAACACAGAAATTTAAAGTAAATACTTAATCTCCTGCTATTTGAAAAGAAAATTACTGTTATAATTAAGATTTTTATAAACTATGCCCTTTACAGCACAAGAAAGAGAAATAATTTTTCTGAGAAACAGTAGAATTAAACTGATCCTGATTTACATGTTATAGGTAATGGATCTTCTAAGCAAAATAAATTATCCAATAAGGTAAAATCAAGATTAAAACTATCCCATTAATTCACAGAAAACATATGAAAGAGAGAACTTTATCTCCTTTATCCACTGTACTGAAAGAAGTGACTGAGGAAGAAGTAGATTGTTTTATAAATAATCCAAGTGGGATTCAGTTTGAGTTAAATCTGTAAGAGTTACTAAATTTGAATACATTTTACATAATAGGAACATTTTGACATGGCTATTTTGAAACATCTTTCATTTATGTTTATTTTTAATATCTAATAGTGTGTGATTTAGGTTGATTAAACTAGCTACTCTTTGAGCAAATATAATCATCCAGTATGAATGTGAGTTTGTGTATGTGTGTGAGTTGTAGTGGTGGGAATAATTTTCACTGAAGAGAAAATAATCAACTCTCATCTTGAGAAGTAAATAGAAAAAAACTGCTTCTACTCCCTCTCCACTACTCATTCTGTGTGTTCCTTCTTCAGACATTGCCACTTATTAATATCAGCTATGCTGTATGCTTTTATGCATTTAATGCATGGCTTCTTTCCCCTTCTCCATCTTGCTTACTTTCTTTCTCACCCTTGTAACCCGGCCATATTATTATTTTTTCTTTCTAAAGTATCACTTTCTTACTTTGCTAGTGTTGCCATCTTCAGGTGAATCAAACAGTTGGCTGAAGCTCACTGAACTGGATCTCTCTGGCTTATTCCCTAATCCACCTTCACTATGCATCTCTGCTATAGAGACTCACCTGTTTGAGCTACATCAGTTGGTCTTCAGGGGGTCAGAGGGAGGAGAACAATGACTAGAAGTATCATTCTCACAGTTCCCTTTCTGTTGCATTATCTTATCATGGTTGTTAATACCTTCTCTCAAGGTGGTCCTCTCCATTCAGCTCTCTCCTTCCAGGTTCTGCTGTTACTGCATCTAGCCCCTTCTGGCCAAGGGTGCTAATAGGATATGCTATTATTACCTGTGATACATTGTGATAAATTTTTTAAGAAATCACAATTTCAAAATAGTCCCTTTATTAACCCCTCTGTGAATTACCTTAATTTTAGTTTATACTGGAAACTAAATACGCTTATTATAATAATTGGTCCAATAAAACTACATGAGAGTTTAAAAGTAAAATAACTTTAGTCATATCCTGATGATGCTACAGGCAAAAAAATCTCAATGACTTATCATGTTAATATCTCATTTGGGTTCTATGTCCATCATGCGTTGGAAAGTGACCTTTGCTCATCATAGTCTCGAAAGGACACTGGGGCTTCCCTGGTGGTGCAGTGGTTAAGAATCCGCCTGCCAATGCAGGGGACATGGGTTCGAGCCCTGGTCCTGGAAGATCCCACATGCTACGGAGCAACTAAGCCCGTGCGCTACAACTACTGAAGCCCGTGCGCCTAGAGCCCGTGCTCCGCAACAAGAGTAGCCACCGCAATGAGAAGCCCGCTCGCTGCAACTAGAGAAAGCCCACTTGCAGCAACGAAGACCCAACACTGCCAAAAATAAATAAAGGACACTGGAAGTTCCATAGAGATATAACTACAGGATTGCAGAGACAAGGAAAAGGAACGATGAAGAACCAGGAAGTGGTTATGAAAGGTTGTGCCTAGAAGGTAGCGTCGCTCATTTATTTCGCTGGTAAGTCAAATGGCTTAGCCTGAATCACAGTATGATGTTCCTACAGGGAGGAGAACCATATTTGGTTGAACACTAATGGACTAATGCAGTCTGCCATTCTGGTCACCAAATATTAGGTTTCTTCCTTATCCCATATATGGAACATTCTTACCCAGTCCCAAATGTCTCACCTAATCACTACTTCTGGCACTAGGTCTAAGATCTCTTGGTATTATATGGCTTCTTTCGCTCTAGAGAACTATGAACTCAAAAGAAAAGTTATCTTCCTCCCAAACTCACATATAAAATGATGAAATTGAGAAGGGCAATCATAGTAAAAGGTGTTTCAGGGAAGAAATATTATAGTTACAAAATATAGGACAAAAACAAACTACAAGAATACAAAAGAGTCAAAATTAAATATAAGCACATAGGAAATGTATATTAGTTATCTTATTAGTTTAAAATTAATCTCATCAATTAAACAATTATCTTAGTGGTTAAATGGTTTACTTAGCATATGGTCAATAAAACTTGATATATAGCTCTACTGGGAATTAAGTAATTAGGTTGATTTTCATGCCTTATTATTAATGATTCAAAACATTAAAAAAATCATTTTAGGCCAATGGATACTTACTAATTTGAATGATTCTGTTTTTATCATAGTCTCAGTATTATATACTTTTTATCCATTAAACATAATCATTTCCCTGTGGAATAATTCCAATTTATGGAAAATTATTAAGGATGTAAAATTATTAGCAGACCAATAAAAATGTTAATTAGTGACAATCTTACCAAAGGTAACAAAATAATCTGGGGGAGTCAATAATTTAAACATCAAATCCAGGTATGTTCACTGATTTTCAAACCTACTTTTTCTTTTTCATTATCTAGACAAAAGACTCCATAAATTGAGGATAATTTCTTTTAATTATTTCACGGAAGTAATATGTATTAAAATATTTTATGACGTTTAATAAGCATTTGGTGTTGCAAATGCTAAAGAACTAAAATTATGTTCAGGAAATACATCTATGAGGAAGACAGATTAAGGATGACATAATGCGAAGAATGAATATTTGCATCAAATTTTTTAAATAAGCCTGCCATTGTGCAATCTGTACATTTGTTGCAAAAGTGCTAATATGGTATGGTAGCATTATACATTTGCATGTTTCTTCTCATTTAACATAAACTTAAATAAATATTTTAAATACATTGTATTAAAAAATACATTTTTATGCTCAACTTTTCTGTGGCATAATCATTCACACAGTGGATTTTTGAAAGTTCTTTGACTACAAGTTTTAAATGATCAAGGAACCAGTGCAATTTCCAAGAAATAAAATGCTATAAGTCCTGAGTAAAATGGCCCACAGAGTGACCATCATAATCAATAAAGACACACAAAGATACATTGCCATAAATTTCAGAATTCTTGATAAAAATAACAAATCCTAAAAGTTTTCAGAGAGAAGGAGAGGCAGACAGGAAGAGAGACAGACACACAGACAGAAAAAGACAGATAACACTAAAAGAGGAGTTTCAAACGGCAGAAAACGTCTCAAAAGACACTATACATTCTGAGAAAAGATATGCAAATATGCTTTCAAAATTATCATTCGTCTTTTTTTATAATCCAAGATGCGAAGAAAGCATAATATATAGTCTTAAGGAACTTATCTTCAGATATGCAAGAAAATAGGCCTATTATGTAATCTCTGATGAACAGTAAGGCATCCATTCTCTTAATTTACATCATGGTTTTTGTAAGAATCCTTTCAAGTTAATTAAACAAAAAATATGGATATTTTCATACGGCCTAGTTTGCATTAACAAGCAAACAAATGGGACATGAAATGGGAGAGTTCAGTATCATGCTGCCACCTCAAAAAAAAAAAAATCCCAAAACTTATTGTCTCAAACTCACAATATTTCATGCAAAAAATTCAATGGATGAACAATTCAGTCTGTTCCCAACTTGGTGCTTCTTTGGTTCGTCCTCAGAGTGCCTGTGTCTGGTGGCTTAACCGAGGCTGGATGGTCTAAGCTAGCCTCACTCTCATGTCTGTGGGTTGCATGTGGCTGCCAAGTCATGTATCTCCAGCACTCTTCACTGATTTGTATCCACCATTACTAGACTGTTTGTGAACCGGAGAGCTCTTTATTCCAGTCTTGATAAGAAGATGAATTAAATAATGAGACATTGTTCGAAAATATTGCTTTCTCAAATATTTAATTTAATTTAGCTATCTCACATGGCCATTAAGAAACCTGTCCCATGAGATAGCTTCCATTTCTATTTCCCTAAATCTTAAGGGAAATACAACCTTCCTCATGCAAAGCAAGATTCAGAGATCAGACATCTGAAATAAATTTCCTGAACTATGTGTAATCCCCAGCGCATTCATGCATGTAACCCGAAGGATGCTCTCTGCTGCTTCTCCTTGAGTGATGGCAACTTAGATCTGGAGAACCACTGTCTGGTCCCAAAACAAGATTTTAATTTCACTCTAATTTTAATCGTGCTAATATTAAAAATGAGAAAAATGTGTAAGCAGGATGTTTCTGAACATGTATAAAACCATCATTTCCCTTACTTTTCATTGTACTCTTTGAGCATTTTTTAAAAACTCTACAAATTCTTAATATACCTTCCCCATACTTACTCCAGAGTTGAAATACATAGGTCAATGGTCTCCAAGTTTTTCATCATAAAATCCCTGTATAGCCTTAATGTTATTAATAACCCCAGAATATTATTAGTTATTAACACTTACCATATTAGAAATTATAACTGAGAAAAATTGTAAAATAATTATTTTTTGTTTACAAATAATAAACATTACTTATTAACATAAAGTTATTTTTATGAAAAATAATGATTATGAATAAAAATAACTATTTTTCCTATTTTTCTTGTAAGTCTTTTCAATGTCTAAGTACCAAATAAGTTGGTTCTTATGTCTGCTTTTATATTAAATCTGTTGCAGTATGCTGTTTGGGTTTAATATGTGAAGAAAGCCATGCCTCACATACACATGTAGTTGGGACTAAGAGGAATATTTAATAATATTTAATCGTGTTTTTAAGTATGTGTGTACATTCTTCTTTAATACTAACTGAGAATGTGACAAGTTGAAGTTTAATAAAGAGTAACTGCAATGTAGAACCTGAAACAATATCAAAAATTTTTTTGTACTCTGTTGCATTAAGACTCACTGGCCTATCTTCCAACTTGAATGTATTTTCAACACATACATGATTGGATAACATTATGTTTTCATCACCTGGTAAATAATTTTGAATTTAAAATGCATAATGTCCCAAATTCTATTATTTGTGAAAGTGTACCTCATATGCAAAATCAAGCAAACTAAAAAGGAAGATAGTCTTGAATAGAACTGACACACACACACACACACACACACACACACACACACACACAGACACACACACACACAGACACACAAACAGTCCTGAAATATTTTGATGGATAAGGAAAAATCATTTCAATTCCACATTATCCTCCTAATTTTCTCAGTTCCTAACTTCATATGCAGACCTGGCCTTAAACTATATAATCCAAACTCATTACATAAATACACAACTGAAGAGAATAAGGGCTCGCCTTTATTTTCCCAATTTTTTTCCTTACCCTCATTTTTTCTGTTACTGTTCATTAAGTAATTGATTAATATCCATTATGCTACTTGACTATAAGGTATGTGAATCATACTTTCATAACAGTGAAAGGTTTTCCCATGTAGTGACGGGGGGTAGGGGCAGGGGAATGGAGGCTGTAACAGAGCAAACAAATTATCATTTTTTAGTTGAAATATAGTTGACATACAATATTGTTAGTTTCAGGTGTACTACATAGTGATTTGACATTTACATACATTATGAAGTGATTACCATGGTAAGTGTAATAACCATCTGTCCTCATATAAAGTTATTTATAATATTATTAACTATATTCCTTAGCTGTATTCCATGGCTTATTTATTTTATAACTGAAAGTTTGTACCTCTTAATCCCCTTCACATATTTTGTCCAATCCCTCACTCTCCTTCCCTCAGGCAACCACCCATTAGGTCTCTGTATTTATGAGTCTGTTTTCATTTTATTTTATTTGTTTGTTTTGTCCTTTAGATTCCACATATATGTGAGATTAAACAGTATTTGTCTTTCTTTGTCTGACATATTTCACTTAGCATCATACCCTCTAGGTCCATCCATGGTTTTTTTTTTTTAATCATTGTGTACAGGTTCTCCTGAGAGTCTTTTGTCAGAGATGTATTGGTAAGCTCTGCTAAGTCGGGGTAACGTGGGTCTAATCTCAAGATTTCTAGCCAGTACTCCCAAGGAGCAAAATGTAAGAACTGAGTTGAGACTTGTGAAAACTCAATATTCACTAAAGGAGAAAGAACTTGAGAAATGAATTGACCAAAGCTTTCAGAACATCCTTTTCTGATTTTATTTTCCCATTTCGATGGCAGCTGATGCCAGGAATTATCATGGTTAGTCCTTTTTTATTTTATCTCTCTAGATTTTGTTACATTAATTTAGGTTGAAATTATCTCAATATGGTTCATAACTATAACATGTAACTTTATTTAAAGTTTATGTTCCCTATTTTTTTCCCTTTTACTAGTGTAGACTGGTAGCAAGGAAGAGAAACTTTTATGAAGAAGAGTGGGAGACAGGCGTGGCTGCAATCTTCCTTTCAAATTCCAATCGTTATCAATGGAATATAGGCCTAAACCTTGAAACTGAACAGATAAACAGAACTGTTTGAGGTTTATAAGATGTTATCTGATACCAGTTTGCCTTTCTCCAGCACTTCATATATAATGAGACTTTCCCTCTATCTTGAAAGGAAACCAGTAAGGCCTGCTGGGCCCTTAACAGCTTAGGAGCTCAAGCATATGCCACAGTTGTTCTTTTGACAATCTTCACTTACCTAAAGCCAAAGCATTCAAAAAATTTGTGGCATAAATGCAGTCACAGTTCTTAACATGACCATTAGTCATACTCATGGATACAAACTTATCTAAAGAACTAGCATACTGAAAAAAGCATTGTTTTATACTTTTCAGAAATTTACCATCTGTGTCGTCAACAGTACACTTTTTAGAGAATTCTTCAGATGACACATTGAAGGAATAACTTGCATGCAGTTTTCATACAGTCAGGATACTGCTATATTTGTGTATGAAATTACAGACTCAGACTCAAAGAAAAGGAAAATAATTAACATTTTTGGGCATCTATTTAGTCCACTGTGCTATGCTAATTGCTACATCAATTAAACTACTGATGTAAGTAATAATGTATAGAAATTAAGTTACTTTTGCAACTTATATAGAATACAGATAACATTTAAGACCTACTAAATGACAGTTAACTTCATAACTAACACGTTTAGGTATAGTGTATACTTTTCTCCAATTCCAGGTGAAAAGTACAGATTCAGGGAGTAAACAGCTCATTAGAGATCAAGCTATTAACAAGTGTGACACACCAGTTTGGGAGATTCAGGACATGTGATATCCATTACAAAACACTTGGCTTTGAGTAGGTGTGAGAGGGCATTAAAGAAATATCAAAGCCAAATTCTACAAGTCCAGTCACTCTTGTTAGATAACAAAACTTTTCATGATAATTAGGAAAAAAAAGAATATTATTGCAGAACTCAGGAAATAAGAAGAAACCACATATTCATATGTTCTACAAAGAGTAATAAATGCTTTATCATTTGAAAAATATATGTATTTCTTGTGTCCAATTTTTATTAATTTATATTTGTATGGAAAATGATGACAAAATCGGGTAATAAATATTTTATGCAGAACTATTCAGGATATTCCACTTTACATGCTTCAGAATTTTATAGATGGCCACATTTATTCAAATAGATTGTTGATGACAAACAAGAAGTATTTATTTTGACATGTCCAATAGGCATTACTGAATCATCTGATATATTTTGGTGTTTTTATATACAATATCATAATTAATCATTTCATCGTGACACTAACATCATGAAGAAATATTACAACTTCTTAATAGCTATGAAACCAAGTAAGTTATAAGAAAATTTTTAGACTTTTAAAATTATCATATAGCTATTAGGTGTTGATAGCAAAACTAGATTTCTATACCCAATTTGCCTTTTCCATAATCAGTGCATATGCCACTGCGCGTGAATTATTTTCTACTACAGTATCATTCAGGCAAAGATCACTCGTTTACTATCCACTTCATACCAGATACAGGACTAGGTTATGAATGGGTTGCAAAAAAGAATGAATTTCTTTGCCCCAAAAATACTTGAGAGAAGAGAAAAAGTAGATTGTTTAAAAAGAATTGTGTTAAACTATAGTTTTAGTTGTGAAATAAAATGTATTCTTATATATAGTATTTTCTAAATAATGTATAAAGGTTGAGCTCAAATTTTAGCAATTGATAATGCTATATAATTGTAGTTTGTTCATAAATTATCAATGTAGTATCAGAGCCTGTTCTCCTTTTGCTTCCTGACAGAACTCTGATTCTGTTCACTACTAATTAAGAAGGAGAACTTATCCTCTGACCTTGCCCATTTTTCTTCCCAGATAAGCTTGAACTTATTTGAACCATGGCCAAGCGTTAAGTTTAGGATCGGTATTGTCCAGAGGGGGCATGTTTTTTTCCTAGGGATGGTTTGTGTAAATATTTCCTCATCAGTTCATTCAGCAAACATTCAGTGCCAGGTCTTGTGCTAAGTGTAAAGGAGACAGAACATAGTAGTCCCAGTTCCAGGTGTAAATGTTCTCAAATCATTTAAAATATAGAAAATGAGTCAGATAGTGAAGTGATTTGAAAATTATTGTAAATGATTCTGTAGGTTAGTACAGGACACAAAAGAGAAATTAATCAATTGCAACAATAGTTTAGAAAGGCTTTATAGAAGAGAGTTAATTTTGAGTTGTCCGTTGAAGAGCAGGTATTGGGGGAAGGACATTTCAGACAATAGAAGCATTGTGAACACAGAGACGACACACGCTTTAGCCAGACACTTGAGAACTGAGTATGGTTCCATGGGCTGAAGAATAGGAGAGAAGGAAGTTGTTGCATAATGTAAAATCACAAGACTAAAAAACTGAAAGACATCTATTATTCGCTGTTGCCTGTATTTAGGCAAACAATACCAGATGTTGTTTGCAGGTGAGTAAATCAATATATGTTGTAGAAGAATTTATCAGTCACTATTAAAATTAGTAATATATATGACTTTGGCTAGGGAAATTCTGCTTTAAGTAATCTATCTGAAAGAAATACATAACATTTTCACTGTGGCATTATTTGTATGTTAAAATGGAAAACAATTATAAGTGAGTATTATTATGGAAATCCATAAATATATATGGAATATAAATGCAACCCAACACTAAGGATTTAAAAAGCTAAGCTATATTATTGCATGTATCGTAACATGTTTGCCATAACGTATTTAATTGTAGAATGATATATGCATGAATCTTATTATCAAAGTGGCTCTCACCATAATTTATTCCTATGCAATTAAAGATAGTGAGGGATTTATTTTCTAGAATATTATTATTTCTTTGGGTTTCTAGGAACCCTGTCTCTGTTTGAGAAGGGCAGTGACAAAGGTGCAGTACGTATGGATATTCATGGATATGTCCATCCGAAGCGTAAGGATTAGCTCATTCAGGTTTTGGGGCATCGAATGAGTGAGCATAAGTTCTGCTACGTCACACAGTCACAACATTTAGGCTGCTGTCACAGGAAAGAGTTCACCAGATAAGGGGTATCTGCTCTGCACTGGTGATGTACACTTTTAGCTTGAAGATAAGAATTGCCTTGGATTAGCTCCCACATGGTTTCTAGAAGGCAGCAAAGGACAGGAGCAAAGGAGCTGCATCAGCAACTCTCTAAGATCTCCCTGCATGGCTTCTCCTTTTCCCCAAACATCTATGATCTCCCCAAAGTCATAAACTCCTTTAGTCTTTAAAGATATATATTTTTTTTACCTGGTTTTCCCCCTCAGGACAACACAGGCTCCGTTTTCTCTTTGCAATCTTGTAAATCTTACCACAAAGATTTATTTCCTGCTCTGGCCATACGTCCACTGTGCATCAGCTGAGGTTTTGCTCTGTGTCGTCTTTACTCTGCAACAAAAGAAGATGGAACAGCCTTCATCTGGGTCATGCCCAATTGTCCTGGCAGATTAAAAAGAAAAAAGGAAAAGGAAATTAAAAGAACCATGGTGGCTCTCACTCTGGCATTAATTATTTAAAGATGCTAGCCTCCGAGTGATATATATTATTAGCACTTTCAGTTCATTGCCCAAAATTTGCCAGAAGGTCCCACGAACCTACAAGGGAAATAAGAAGTGCACACTTGCCATGTGCTTCAAAGAGAGCAAGATAGAATATTTTGTTAAATAGCATATTAAATACCATAAATCTATTATTATTATGAGATGGCTTTAATCCCATGCCTACTTCTTGCCTGATTCTCAGCAGGGTCCTCCTCTCCCCACCAGCCAACTGCCAAAAAATAAAAAATGAAAAAAATTTGCCTCTTTTGAGTTAAAAGATTGGATTTCCTGCTATAATTGATATGGCTGGAAGAGTATATATAAGGAAGTGTGGAAAATAAAGGACTACAATTAATATTTTCAGTATTAATTTCAAGATATTGTCTCACTGCATATGCAAAGGCAATATTCTCAAAGAAGATATAACAAATTCACAGTATTGAGCTCCTAGGGCAAGCAGCAGTGAAGGTACGAAAGGAAAGAAGGTGTCAGAAAGCTACTTTTCAGCATTGTCTTTGTTTACATACTTTACATAAGTTCAGATATATTTAAATTAAAAAGAATTAGGAAAAGAAAAATTAGAGAAAAAAAGGAAGGAAGAAAGGAAGGGACAGGTAAAGGAAAGAATGAGTAAATAAAAGAAATAAGACTAAATAAAATTGTATGGGCCAAAGAACAAAGAGGATGGCACTTGATATTCAAGCATTTGGATTTTATTCCATAGGCAATAGAAAACTTTTTAGGCTTCTCAGAAGGTTAGCAACATGATCAGATGTATATGCCTCAAGAGGAATATAATAAATATTATATATATATTATTTATTATATATGTCATAGCATGTATAGTATAATTCTGATATAATTACATTATATCATATTAATTCTATGATAAAATTCTGATATAATTATATCATGTATCAATTATATATTACCATGTGCTTACAATAAAATATTATATATTGCTACATATTAATATAAGTATATTGTTATATTATGTATTATTTATTTTAATAAATAACAATAATAAAATAGTAGTTTTCATTCACCTACTCTATGAACAAAGAATTATTCATCTGTCTATGAATCTCTGGATTAATAAGTCTAATTATTTTTCAATATATTGAAATTAGGCAATAAGAAAATTCTCAAAACCTGTTATCTACCATTACCTAAATGCCTGTCGTGTTCCAGTTATTAAACTATGTATATAGTAACAATGGAATATCACTCATGTTAAGTAGAATTTATTAGTATTAAATCTAGTGGGCTTTTTGCCAAGAAAGTCCTTTACCTACTTAACATATTTAACCTTCACAACAGTTCTAAGATGAAGATATTATTAGTAGCCATATTTAGTGGATGAGAAAACTAAAATTCAAAGAGGTTAAATAACTTGCTCAAGGTCACTACCTGTTGATGGAGGCGGTAATCAAACTCAAGTCCGAATACATGATTTTCCCACTATGTGTCTGTTTTTCACTTATTATGTTACAATAAGAGCAAGTGTCTTTTCTCACATAAATTAATACAATGGGAAAAATGTAATCACAAAAGATTAATCATAATGAACAAGATGCACATAGAAGGCACACAAGGCCATTAGAATGTGTATACTTTCCTTATACTCAGTTTGATTCCAGCACCTGAATGAATAAAACAATAACTTCTACTTTATTTTCATTTTGGATATAGAGCAGAAAAATCTTATTTTCTGATGCTAATATTTTTGTTTTCTTTTGGAGACAGACTTTAATTTCCCCTTATAGAGACAAAAGGTCTTATAAATTGTTCAGATACACATTGTGTGGAAGGAGATGCAAGCGAGGGAGAGAAACAGGTTGGAAAATCAGAGATAAGTACAGTGCAGCTATTGTGGTCAAGCAAAGACAAAAATATTTCCATATGTATCATGTCTCATACAGTCGAAGTATTTTTTTTTTCCAGAAGCTGACTTTAGAATAAACCAGCAGAAAATATTCATTTAATGGCACTGAGGAGGAAATTTGTTCTAAGTGAAAAAAAATTTTATAAGAAAGGAAATAGGACAAAATACACTTGCTATAAAGACTTTTCTTTTAACACATTTTTTTCTCTTTTATTTTACATTTCCATCCATCCTCCATAAGTCAATATGCCACTAAAACTTTTTAAAAATATGAAATATTGCAATTTTATTGGTATATAACAATTGATTACATTTTCCATTATTATAGCCATTTATTCAATCTTCTGTATGCCTGTCTGCCAAATCAACATTCTTTTCTCATGTAAATCAGATGTAAAAGAATTGTTTGTATGTATTCCTGCATATTTATTTATTTTGCATGATTTTCCTATTTTGAATTTTAAATTATGTCCCTATCTCTAAATGTCCCTGATTCTACAATGTATTGCTCACCTTGTTTTTGTTTTATTCCCTGAGATTACCATTATTTTCTCCTTGTTTATCATCTACATTTGATTTCAGAGGTATTATACACATTAGCTTGGAAGTTATTAGTTTAAGCAGAAGGATGCAGAGTTGATGCAGCATAAAATACTCATTATAAAAGGCAAGCTACCTAGTGTCCACATTTACCAAAATTTAAAGGGAGCAATGTAAGATTTTTTAAAAAATCTTATTTAATGACATTTTAAATGATGCCTTATTGTGTAAACATATAAATAAAATAAAATCTTTGAAGTAAGGTCCAAATGTTTTCTAAGACTAAGGGATACAAAAGAAATTAATGGAAAATGATATGGGTTAACAACATGGGAAAAGGCACAAATGTTCCAAAGGCATAAAATAAAAAGAACTAGTGATACTTGCATAAGGGACCTGAAGATACTTCCATTTGTTCTTCCAAGTCACATGCAGCTTTAACTGAGTAGTTTGTTTTTCAATGCAGAAAGCCACTTTGGAGCTAAAATCTGTATTAGTTGGAAATCATATAAAGCTCATTTTAATATGCATCTCAGTACCCAGAATGTTTGAATGTATTCACTAGAATAAATAGCCAAGCTCAATTTTAAATTAGGTTGTTTTTTTCTTCTGTTACTCTTATGGTTTTATATTTTACAATAAAAATTTTAATCCATCTGGAATTTATTTTGATGTAAGTATAAAGTACACGTATAATGTTTTATGTTTCCCAAACTGTGACCAACAAAACCATGCAGTGAGTTACAGACATAAGATCCTCAGCAACTATGCATATGTTCTTTCTTATTTGTATGATATATTTATAATATGTATTTATATATTTCTATATATTCACTAATCATTCATTTTTCTTCTCTCTGTTTCCTCTATTTTCTTTCAAATTAAACTTAAGCAACAATTAAAAGACAAAGATTTCTAATAGTACAGGTAATACTGTTTTTTCTTTTAAAACAAACTCACTTTTGTTTGCAGAACCTGAATCTGAGATGTAAGGACTGAAGCTGCTGCAAACACCTTGCCACTAAAAGGGGAGAGCCTAATGTTGCTGGGAGCCATGACCAGACACCAGATCTGCCAGTGCCTTGATCTTGGACTTTCCAGCCTCCAGAACTGTGAGAAATAAACGATATATCCATCCATGTTATTGTAAATGGTAAGGTTTCAATTTTTTTTATTGATTAAATAATATTCCGTGTGTATAAACATATATCACAGCTTCTTTATCCATTCATCCATCGATGAGCGTTTAGATTGTTTCCATATCTTGGCTATTGTAAATAGTGCTGCAGTGAACATGGGGGTGCATGTATATTTTTGAGTTAATGTTTTAGATTTCCTTGGATAAATATCCAGAAACGGAATTGCTGGATTATATGGTAGTTCTATTTTTAAATTTTTGAAGAGCCTCTACACTGTTTTCCATAGTGGCTTCACCAATTTACATTCCCACCAACAGGGCACAAGGGTTCCCTTTTCTCCACATCCTTGTCAACACTTGTTGTTTCTTGTCTTTTCGATAATTAGCCATTGTTAACAGGTATGAGGTGATATCTCACGGTAGTTTTGATTTGCATTTCCCTGATGATTAACAATGTTGAACATCTTTTCATGTACCTGTTGGCCATCTGTATGTCATCTTTGAAAAAATGTCTCTTGGCGCTTCTGTCCATTTTTTAATCAGACTGGTTTTTTTTTTTTGCTATTAAGTTGTGTGTTATTTATATATTTTGTATATTAACTCCTTATCAGATATATTTAATTAACTTTAAACCCTAAAATGAACAATAAGCTGGTATGTCATGTGTAAAGAAAAAAATGTCTAGGAAATTCCAATACCCACTAGGTATATGATAAAGTCTTCTAACATGTTTAGTGTTCACCATATGCCAGTTACCATGATAAACACTTTTACATGCATTGTCTCACAACATTTCTGTGATAAGTAGAATTTGGGGGCCAATTTTATAAATGAGAAAACTGAAGCTCAAGAGGTAGTAACTTGCCAAAAGTCACACAACAGCAAGAGTGGCAGGGCCAGATTTGGGACCCATTTGTTTGACTCCAGAGTCTGACTACTTTCTACTGCATTAGATGGATTTCAAATGTGAAAGGGCTAGAAAAATGGGGGCAGGAGGATGGGATGTAGGGACTAGGTAAGTTAGCCTGTTACTAGATCATCACTTGTTCATTTGTTCACTCAGTAATTATTTACTTTCTTCCTAATATGTGCTGCCTCTAATACAATGATGATTGAGAGAGAAAAACTCACTGCACCTAAAGTAGGTGTTCCTTAATCTAGTCGATACCTTTTTAATTAAGCCTCTAAACTCATGACTATTTCATTAGCAACAATAAACATTTTTAAGTGAAGTCTAGCACACCTGTTAAGCGTAGATAGGGAAGTATAAATAAAAGGAGCTGTGAAATGACTAGTACAAGGAGGTATACAATTTTAACAAATATTAAAGGGGAACAAAATAGAAACGCAAAAGATATAACATAGACCAGGACCAGAATTTCAACTTTTGAAAGAAAGCTACTTTGAAGGAATCTTTAAGGGGACAAAATTGAACTGGACTTCTTGAACAATGGATGCATTTTGTAGAACTGAAACCCAACAAATTCCCAGCTTTCACTAAGAAGACAACACAAATCTGGAGGCATATACCAGGAAAATAAATGAATAGGCTAGATAACAAATAGGAAGGCATTAGAAGCAGGATGTCTGGTATAGTAAAGAGATCCACGTTATAAAGCAGGTTATAAATATTGGCAATGTAGAAAGCCCAAGTTCACGGGATTTGATTAATGTTGCCTGAATTAACTATAGGGTAAACTGCTCACAGGAGAAAAGAATGGTAGTCACATGCAGAACCCACACTCATTTCAGTTTTTTTTTTCTTTTGTACCAGAAATGCAGAAGTCAAAGGTAAAATATAAATTAGAGTAGGTAAATATATTAGATGCACAGTAACAGTCAAAGAAGAACTAAGGACCTAAGAATTCATTACTACAAATTTCCAAATTTTACGAGGATACACTTTTGTTTCAGATACCCCAATCAGTGAAAGAAGGGAGTATATAAGTATGGATTCCCAATATTCGTCTATCTCATCCTCTGTATTCTTCCCACTGGTAAAGGTAGCAATGCCAGAATTAAACATGAGGATGTAATAATTCCCCAAAATGATGGCAATCTCTTTCAGTTGTTGTCCCAGAATAACCTTAGTGAACTGATTGTGCGAATGATGTTGAAAATGAAATTTTGAAGTGTTTTTCTTAACCTTTTTTTCTTTCTTTACTTATTAATCTCATACATCAATAACAATGTAAAGACATGTTTTTACTTAAGATAAGTTAAAAGGGATGGTAGAGTGGTCCTATTAAATCCTGTTGAATCTTTGGACTTTTGGAAAAGTGGGATACATAAAAGTCTTGGATTATTCAGATAATCTGTATTTAGAAGTGGTAAAAGAGCTATATCTGTTTAATTGGTAAATGGTGCAGACTATAGTGCTAAAGAGGGAAGCCTAGCTATGATTAGTCAAAATAGTAATACCCGCTGACAAAAAATAATTTTAAATTCCTGTACTGCATTGCTTTATGTTCTATAGCAATAACAGCAATGATATTATTTAACTGGAACAATGCATAGTAGTTTCCCTATCAAGCTGCATAGGAAAATCACCTGGGTTATCTAAAAATAATATTGTATCTGCCCAGACGTACTAAATCAGACGGGGAAAGGGTACATAGGTAGAAACATGTGTTTTCAGAAGCATCTTAGGTGATTTTTATGTAGTCAGCCTACTATATTTATTCAGATTAGCTCTTGAGGAAAATTTCTTTGTGGCTAACAAGAAGGAATTTCCCTTTAACTATCGTAATTATATGTTCTAATAGGAATTTAATAATAAATTTGAGCTCATATTTGTCTAATACACAGCATTGCGTAACATTTGCAGTGGGTTATTTGAGCAGTCCTACCATGTCATATCAGCAAATTATCTTTATTGGTGAGTTTGATTGGAAAACTTAGCTAGGCCTAATTCAATACAGAGACAGACTAGGGGATAAAGTTTTGGCCTAGCTTATAGTATGCCTTTGGTCTTATTATTATCTTGACCTATTTCAGAAATACCTTTGTACACATGAAAAAATAATTATTCTGTTGTCTCATCTATACAAATTCCTGGTCTAAGGAATATATATTTGACCTTGGGAAGCAAGAATAGGTCATTTAGCAGTGGAATTTTCCAATACTCCCTTGATTTTCTCTCCCTGAGTGTGCGATTAGCACATACACAGTGGACCACAAGCTAGGTAATTAAGTGGAAATTTTTATTAACAGAAAGAACAAAAAGCATGTGAGTACAGACCTCAAGTTCTCTAACTCATTGGGGGTTGAGTGTCTAATCTGTTTATATTTTATAACACTTATTGGGGGATATTTATTAGAGAAACCACAGTGTGGTTTCACTGTACTATCAAGAAGGGCATATTTTTTTTTAAATTAGAATAAAATTAATCAAAGATATACAAGTTCTCTATACAAGAAACTACAAAATATTACTGGAAAAGAAATCATATATATCTAAATAAATGGATAGATACTTATTTCATGTTTATATATTGACCATGGCATTATAAACATGGCATTTCTCCTCAAATTATTCTTTACCTTTAATGAAACATAAATCAAATTCCAGCTGGATTTTTGAAGAAATTGACAAGTAAGTTAATTCTAAAATTCATATAGAAATGGAACTAACCAGGATCTGTAGGGCAAAGCTTAAAGAAAAAGAAAAACAGGGGGTGGGGGGATTTATATCACCAGAGACCAAGATCTATAAAGAAGCTATAGCAATTGAGACAGTATGGTAATTAAAAAGCTCACTAAGGGAACAGGTTGCACAGTCCAGAAACGTACACAGTGGAATTTTTCTAATGGACAACTTGCGCTTGGACTGGACAAAACATTTGGAGACTTGTAGCACTGTAATTGAGGGCACTGACTACCATTTCTTTCTTTCCTCTTCTTTTACAGTTCAGAGATGAATTATGGTTTGAAGCCTTCTTCTTTGTCTTTACCTGCTCCCTTTACCTTTATCCTTTTTATATTTATCCCTTTATCTTTATCTGATTTTTCCTTAATAATCTCTTGTACTTCTTATTGTGGCTTTCGAGTCTCAGATGACCTGAATTGATGCTGGGAGCTAAAAAACATATTGTGTGTGTGTGTTCACATAAAAAATTATCATTGAAGCATACTACTTGTAATATAATATGTTCCAAGTCTATATATTAAGTTGCACTATATTGAGGCAGATCAGACATTCTTTTTTGTCTCAATCATTAAGATTAAATTTCATTAAAGATCATTCAAGTTCATCAACAGGTGTGGAATATCAGAATGATAATTATTATGTTTGAAATAGATGTAATTAATGAAATTTTAACTTGTGTTTAAAAAGCTCTAAAGGGATTCCCTGGCGGTCCAGTGGTTAGGACTCGGTGCTTTCACTGCCCATTGCCATGGCTGGGGTTCAATCCCTGGTCAGGGAACTAAGATCCCACAAGCCACGCAGTGTGGCCAAAAATAGAAAGATAAAAGCACTATAAAACAGCCTTTCATAGAAATATATTATTCTATCCTTTAATTTTCAATATTACCATAATCTCATTTCCAGTATCTTTCACATCATTACCTGACATTAAGAGAATTACCCTGCTCCATGCTATGGTAGAGGGGACAGAAGACAAAGGTATACATCTTGTCAACAGCATTCTATATGTCCCATTGATAGGAATGGAATGTTTTGGTAATTCAGTGGTGATAATGGATTTGCATTTGCTTGTTAATATTCTCAAGTACTTCATGCTTATAATAAGAAAGATAACATAAACTGGAAAACTTCTCGAAGTATTTAGGAATACTGTATTTGGTTATGGAACAGATAAAGCTTATTTATCTGCAGAGAGTCCAAAGAGAGAATCTAATGTATTCTGTGTTCCAATTATAATGCCTAAGATTTATAAAACATTTTATAGGTTACAAGATATTCTCTCATGGTGTATTAGTCTTCTATGTGTAGTGTAATAATTTTACCACAAATTTAGTGGCTTAAGACAATACCAATTTATTATCTCATAGTTCTATAAATCAGAAGTCTGGCATGGCTCACAAGATTACCTGTTCAGGGTTTCATCAGACCAAGATCAAGGTGTCAATGTACTGAGGAGCTTCTGGGAAGAATTTGCTTCCAAGGACATTCAGATTGTTGACAAAATCCAGTTGCTTGCAGAAGTAGGACCTACTCCCCATTTCCTTGGTGGCTGTCAGCAGAGTGTCTTCCTCAGCACCTCAAGGCCACCTGCATCCCTTCTCAAATGACCACCTCCTTCTTCAAAGCAGAAAGAGCTCATAAAATCGTTCTCTTTCTTTGACTCTATCTGACTTCTCTTGCCAGTGCCAGGAAAAAGAAAATCTTGGCTTTTAAACTCTCACATGATTAGGTCAGGTCTATCAGATAATCTCCCTATCTTAAGGTCAACTGTGCTATATAACAAAACATAATCATAGGAGTGACTTACCATACTCACAGGTTCCAGAGATCAGAACATATTTTCTTGGGGGTTGGGGGGAGGTTAGGATTCTGCCTACCATGCATAGATTATCTGTGAAGTTGTTATTATAATTATGACTTTATACTTATTACAAATCAGCTTTTCTGAGACTCAGAGATTGAAGTAACTTATATAAATTCTAGTCATTTGTATTGGAATTAAATAGTTCTTGAATCAAAGACCTTTGAATAAATTTATTTCCCAAATAAAATTTATCCTTCCAACACTTACCTAACAAAACATTAAAGTGTAAACAAACACTGCCAATTGTTGATTCAATGCTTTTGTGTTTTGTTTTTGTTAAAACATAATATGGAGAAGTAGTAGGAAATAAAGATGCTGTCATATAACCCAACTGGTAGATGCTCAATATTATTTTGGTCAGGGGGATTTCATGGCATAGCAGTCAATGAATATATACTAAATCAGTGGTCCCCAACCTTTTTGGCACCAGGGACTGGTTTCATGGAAGAAAAATTTTCCATGGACCAGGGGTGGGGGATGGTTTTGACATGATTCTAGTGCATTACATTTACTGCGCACTTTATTTCTATTATTATTACATTGTAATATATAATGAAATAATTATACAACTCACCATAATGCTGACAGGAGGCGGAGCTCAGGCGGTAAGGCGACCGATGGGGAGCGGCTGTAAATACAGATGAAGCTTCACTTGCTCGCCCACTGCTCACTTCCTGCTTTGCAGCCCGGAGGTTGGGGACCCCTGTATTAAATGATTGAACACATGAATGATTATCCAAAGAATATCCAAAAGATTATCTTTTGTCATCATTGGAATGATCTATTTTTCTAGAGCTGCACTATCCAATACAATAGCCCCTTACTGCTTATGACTACTGAGCACTTGAAGTATGACTAGTCCAAATTGAAATATGCCATCAATAAAAGGTGTATCCAATTTAAAAGGTTTAACATGAAAAGATGTAATATATCCCATTAATAATTTTATAATAATTACCTTTAAAATAATATTTTGGATATTTTGGGTTAAATTATAGTAATAAAACTAACTTCACCCGCTTCTTTTAAATCTTTTTTAATGATGTTTTATTTATTTATTTATTTAGGCTGCATTGGGTCTTCCTTGCTGCACACGAGCTTTCTCTAGTGGCAGCGAGCTATTACATATATGTCTTACATTATGTATCTATTGAACTGTGCTGCTTTAAAACAATGTAGCAAGAAATATTTTCTTTAGGATCAACGTTCACATGTGAGGAAATGTTTCTTTTATTATTATCTGCAGATCACTTAAGAAGTTCTGAATAGATAAATATTTTATCCTTCACATATGTTCAGTCAGATTAAGTTGTTAAAAACAAATGAAAATGAACAAAAATCAAGATTTAAAATTAGAAAAGCTATTTATTTGACTATAAGAATCAAAACAGCAAATGGGGCACTGCGTCTGGTGTAAATCTGATTTTGCTTTGTCCTTGTTTGTACTCCAGATTGCTCCTGCTTGTTGAGTTCATTTCTTCTGTCCTTCCAGGTCTTATAAACTGACCCCGGTGTTCATCTTCTATTAATTCAAAAGAAGCTTAGTGCTTGGATCAGTTCTGCCTGGCACAGGGAAAATGAGAGATGGGGCCATTGATATGCAAAGAAGGGAAATGTACCTAAACTAAAGGGGAAGGCTCTTGGCTGGCTACTTCCAACACCGCTCATTTAAAATTCCCACTTGTTTAACTAAAACAAAATATTAATAAGTCTGCTTAAGAGAGCTTATAAATGCTGGAGAATTAAAAAGGATGAAGTCTGAAGGGCATAAGAATAATTCTCTCTGACCACTCATGCTCAGGTGTGATATGTAACTTCTTATTTTTTTGAATCCTTCTATTGTAAATGGACTCAGTATGACCCTTCCCATAAGGAAAGAATAAAGTAATTTTGATAAAGTATCTTGGAAAGTTGCCTATGCTTTTAAAAAGCTATAAAAAGTGACCAAATGACTAAGCAAGTTTGAGTAACATAAATAGATTGGAGGAAAGACTACATTGGTAGACAAACTGTTTGGTTTGAAAGTAAATTAACTCTAAACTGAATATAGGTAGCTAAGTCTAAAAAGGCTAATACTTTTTTAAATTTTTAATATCAAAAGTTATATTGCATAGGTAAGAACATAGTTGGTTGTCTTGATTTGCAAAATAATTAGTTTAGTGTCTTGGTAGTTATATGTACCACCAGCATAACTGAATAGGAGTTTATTTGCTATCTATGCTTCTCAAGTGTACATTTTTTCATATGAATATTATTTGGGATATGTTTGCATGTGTAAAAAAGGAGTAAAAATGTAAATTAATAATACTTATATATCTTATAGTAGCTGCAACACAGACAGTAAACCTGTATTTGCACTAACTATGCATGGTTTCCTTGAAAACAAGATAATTTACAATACAATGCTCATGCCTCAAAAATTATATTCAGTAAGCCCTTCAGAAGATTTGTAATGCAACAGATTTATGAAGAAAGAAAAATGCATCATTTTAAACACTTGCGTTAATAAGCAAGTAACATTTAAAATGAATAATAAAACATTCAACTAAAATTTTTGCAAATAACATGGTACATAATAATAAAGATAATAAATACAAAAACGGAGACATTATTTTAAAAAGAAAAAAGTAGTACATTTGATACAAATCCAGATTTGGTTCTTGAAAGAATAGCAAGCTTGATATAGTACTTGTTAGTCAAATTATAAAAGAGGAAACACATACTACAATCAGAATTTACAGAACAAATAAATCCATAGATATAAAATTAAAATTGTAGATGATTGTAGACAAGCTCTGTGTTAATAAATGTGAATATTTCATTACTATGTTGGATTTTCTAGAAAAATCAAATAATTCAAATTGAGTTAAAGTAAAGCATTTAAATAAACAAATTGTGAAAAAAGAAATTTAGTAACTGTTCAAAAAGCAAACTTTAGAAAATGGCTCACCTCATAAATAAGTGCTTTAAAATCTTAAGGATATATGATTATTTTGAAATTTGCAACCTTCAATAACATAAAAGAAGCAGTAAGCTTTTTCAATTACTTTAAAAGAAAACGTAAACTTTATGCAAAAACAAAAAAACCCCCACAAAATAAAAACAAATAGAAATCACATGTATGCCTATAGTGGCCAAAATTACATTATTATTAAGTAGAATCCAGTGAAATATTTAAAACATAAATACACCGTATCTTACCCCAACCTCCTTCATATCTGTGGCCAAATGACTATGTATCAGTGAAGGAGATGTCAGCTGCACGTTATATGGAAATTATATATGTGTGTGTGTTTGTGTGTGTGTGTGTTGTGTGTTTAAGGAGAGAGAAGTCTTTAGCCTTCCCTCCCTTCTTCCTTCCTGATGTCTGGCAAACACATGTAATGGCTGGTGCTCCAGCAGCCACCTTGGACCATGAAATGACTTGAAATATGGGAAATCACATGGCTGGGACTGATAAAAAAAACTTGGGCCAACACTCCCTCAGTAGAGCTAAAACACTAATCTAGTCTCTACAACTTTGTGCCTGTTTAGTTGAGAAAATTAATTTCTGTTTAAGCCATTATTACTTAATATCGAAACTAATTCTACAGATAAATTATTCTGACATCTCAAACTTGCTTTCTCCTTTGAGCATGATATGAAGATATAATAAGGGTAATGGAGGGGGTTAAGAAATTTAAAATAGGTCTCAATACAAAAGATGTAAAATGTAAAGAGACTGAGTAATTTAAGACCAGATTATATAGATATTAGATTTATTTTCTATAAACATAAAAATATTTGGAAATATGACTTTAAATGTAACAAAAGTGTAGTAGAGAAAAGCATGAGGTCCTGAACTATGATTTTTTAAAAAATGAAACTTTAAAAATACAGTTATTGAGTGACCCAACTTGGGTATAGCTATTGGGCACAAAAGCAAGGGCTTCAGTTGACAGAGTTGAGCACAATCAATGGTATGAGTGCTTCCAAAATCTCAGACAAATTTAGCCAATAAAAGTAAAATTATTAAAACACTATTAAATATTATTTAATGGTATTATTAAAATACTACAATTATAACCCTGCTTTATTACTTTATTGCTTTATCCTAAATTTATAGAGCACATAAAAATATTGGGTATAATCTATAGTGCCACAATTCTCACTTCTTTATGTTACTATATATTGAATTAGTGGATATACAATAACTTATTCATTAAGTTATCACATAGTGCTAGTCATTCACTAGCACTATGATGCTAGTGTTCTGTAGATGTAGCATTAGTTCATAACCAATTTTCACAATATATTAATATTATGAAACATTCAAGAACAACTTTCATATAATTTAAAAAAAGTCTTAGCAATATATGAAAATCTTAAGAGAAAAAGCTGAAATTTGTGCATAAACTGCAGTCTTTATATAAGTAATGGGCTTCAAGATTATAATTTCCCCAAATGTTTATGTAAATGGCATTGACAGTGCAGAAGATGAAGTTATGAAGCCATTTATCTTCCATGTTAAAATACTGATTGGTGATAAAGACTACACAAAATATCAGATTCTAAATTTTGATGGAACTGGTTTTTATTGAAAGAAAATGCCTCTGAACGGCCTACAAATCCAAAGAAGCTGTAGCTCCCCAGCTAAAAATTCAGGAGATTGAATGACAGTGATGCCACAGACACAATTGTCAATGGAGATTTAACTGGGCTATTTAAAATTAAGATTATTTATTGCTTTTATAAGTGTTTTAGCTAAAATTCACATCAGTTTACTTGTTTGTTGAGTAATTGATTGATTGATTGAATTTAGTTGTATAAGCTTCGTGTCATATGATCCTAATCCTATTATTTCCATAAGTATTTGTTGTATTTATTCGGTGATTTTTTCATAATAGGACTTTTTTAGATATTTAGATATTTGTAATATATTTTCTTCTAAGCATCAAATATGGATATTTAGGGGCACAGAAATCTTCAAACACATATGTAAAAGAAATAATAAAATTGTGAGAGAAATAAAATGATTCATTTATTTCAAAGGAATAACTAAAGCAATTTACAGCAAGAAGTGTCAACTGAAGGTCAAGAGAGAGAGATGCACTAGTTTTCTTCAAATAAGAAGCCTTGTCAAATGGAGGAAGTAGTTTCCATTGTTCACAAAATGTCAAATTAAGACCTATGTTTAATCCCAATGCAGGAAAATTTGGGGCTCAACATAATAAAGGAATTTTCTGACAGGTCTTTCTGGATTACTAACTGCATTTCTTCACAAAGTTATATTTCATTCAAGCCTTTCAGTTATATTAGGGCAGACATATTTTGGAGGACACTCAAGCAACCAACAGCAGCAGGACTGGAGCACATTCAATTCACCTGATTCTTTAAGATTAAACAAGAATCTTGGACTTCCCTGGTGCGCAGTGGTTAAGAATCCACCTGTCAATGCAGGGGACACAGGTTCGATCCCTGGTCCGGGAAGATCCCGCATGCCGCAGAGCAACTAAGCCCGTGTGCCACAACTACTGAGCCCGCATGCCACAATTACTGAAGCCCGGCAACTGGAGCCCATGCTCTGCAACAAGAGAAGCCACCGCAATGAGAAGCCCACGAACCGCAGTGAAGAGTAGCCCCTGCTCGCCGCAACTAGAGAAAGCCCACGCGCAGCAACGAAGACCCAACACAGCCAAAGATAAATAAATTTATATTAAAAAAAAGATTAAACAAGAATCTTTGTTGCCTATAAGAGAATTATACTTAAAATTACAACTTAATAACGAAGTGATCACTGAAGAAATCAAAGGGGAAATCAAAAACTACCTAGAAACAAATGACAATGGAGACACGACGACCCAAAACCTATGGGACGCAGCAAAAGCAGTTCTAAGAGGGAAGTTTATAGCAATACAAGCCTACCTCAAGAAACAGGAAACATCTCGAATAAACAACCTAACCTTGCACCTAAAGCAATTAGAGAAAGAAGAACAAAAAAACCACAAAGCCAGCAGAAGGAAAGAAATTATAAAGATCAGGTCAGAAATAAATGAAAAAGAAATGAAGGAAACAATAGCAAAAATCAATGAAACTAAAAGCTGGTTCTTTGAGAAGATAAACAAAATTGATAAACCATTAGCCAGACTCATCAAGAGAAAAAGGGAGAAGACTCAAATCAATAGAATTAGAAATGAAAAAGGAGAAGTAACCACTGACACTGCAGAAATACAAAAGATCATGAGAGATTACTACAAGCAACTCTATGCCAATAAAATGGACAACCTGGAAGAAATGGACAGATTCTTAGAAATGCACAACCTGCCGAGACTGAACCAGGAAGAAATAGAAAATATGAACAGACCAATCACAAGCACTGAAATTGAAACTGTGATTAAAAACCTTCCAACAAACAAAAGCCCAGGACCAGATGGCTTCACAGGTGAATTCTATCAAACACTTAGAGAAGAGCTAACACCTATCCTTCTCAAACTCTTCCAAAATATTGCAGAGGGAGGAACACTCCCAAACTCATTCTACGAGGCCACCATCACCCTGATACCAAAACCAGACAAAGATGTCACAAAGAAAGAAAACTACAGGCCAATATCACTGATCAACATAGATGCAAAAATCGTCAACAAAATACTAGCAAACAGAATCCAACAGCACATTAAAAGGATCATACACCATGATCAAGTGGGGTTTATCCCAGGAATGCAAGGATTCTTCAATATATGCAAATCAATCAATGTGATACACCATATTAACAAATTGAAGGAGAAAAACCATATGATCATCTCAATAGATGCAGAGAAAGCTTTCGACAAAATTCAACACCCATTTATGATAAAAGCCCTGCAGAAAGTAGGCATAGAGGGAACTTTCCTCAACATAATAAAGGCCATATATGACAAACCCACAGCCAACATTGTCCTCAATGGTGAAAAACTGAAACCATTTCCACTAAGATCAGGAACAAGACAAGGTTGCCCACTCTCACCACGATTGTTCAACATAGTTTTGGAAGTGTTAGCCACAGCAATCAGAGAAGACAAAGAAATAAAAGGAATCCAAATCGGAAAAGAAGAAGTAAAGCTGTCACTATTTGCAGATGACATGATACTATACATAGAGAATCCTAAAGATGCTACCAGAAAACTCCTAGAGCTAATCAATGAATTTGGTAAAGTAGCAGGATACAAAATTAATGCACAGAAATCTCTTGCATTTCTATACACTAATGATGAAAAATCTGAAAGTGAAATTAAGAAAACACTCCCGTTTACCATTGCAAGAAAAAGAATAAAATATCTAGGAATAAACCTACCTAAGGAGACAAAAGACCTGTATGCAGAAAATTATAAGACACTGATGAAAGAAATTAAAGATGATACAAATAGATGGAGAGATATACCATGTTCCTGGATTGGAAGAATCAACATTGTGAAAATGACTCTACTACCCAAAGCAATCTACAGATCCAATGCAATCCCTATCAAACTACCACTGGCATTTTTCACAGAACTAGAACAAAAAATTTCACAATTTGTATGGAAACACAAAAGACCCCGAATAACCACAGCAATCTTGAGAACGAAAAATGGAGCTGGAGGAATCAGGCTCCCTGACTTCAGACTATATTACAAAGCTTCAGTAATCAAGACAGTTTGGTACTGGCACAAAAACAGAAATATAGATCAATGGAACAGGATAGAAAGCCCAGAGATAAACCCACACACATATGGTCACCTTATCTTTGATAAAGGAGGCAAGCATATACAGTGGAGAAAAGACAGCCTCTTCAATAAGTGGTGCTGGGAAAATTGGACAGATACATGTAAAAGTATGAAATTAGAACACTCCCTGACACCATGCACAAAAATAAACTCAAAATGGATTAAAGACCTAAGTGTAAGGCCAGACACTATCAAACTCTTAGAGGAAAACATAGGCAGAACACTCTATGACATACATCACAGCAAGATTCTTTTTGACCCAGCTCCCAGAGAAATAGAAATAAGAACACAAATAAACAAATGGGACCTAATGAAACTTAAAAGCTTTTGCACAGCAAAGGAAACCATAAACAAGACCAAAAGACAACCATCAGAATGGGAGAAAATATTTGCAAATGAAGCAACTGACAAAGGATTAATCTCCAAGATTTACAAGCAGCTCATGCAGCTCAATAACAAAAAAACGAACAACCCAATCCAAAAATGGGCAGAAGACCTAAATAGACATTTCTCCAAAGAAGATATACAGATGGCCTACAGACACATGAAAGAATGCTCAACATCGTTAATCATTAGAGAAATGCAAATCAAAACTACAATGAGATATCATCTCACACCGGTCAGAATGGCCATCATCAAAAAATCTAGAAACAATAAATGCTGGAGAGGGTGTGGAGGAAAGGGAACACTCTTGCACTGTTGGTGGGAATGTAAATTGATACAGCCACTATGGAGAACAGTATGGAGGTTCCTTAAAAAACTACAAATAGAACTACCATACGACCCAGCAATCCCACTACTGGGCATATACCCTGAGAAAACCATAGGTCAAAAAGAGTCATGTACCAAAATGTTCATTGCAGCTCTATTTACAATAGCCAGGACATGGAAGCAACCTAAATGTCCATCGACAGATGAATGGATAAAGAAGATGTGGCACATATATACAATGGAATATTACTCAGCCATAAAAAGAAATGAAATGGAGGTATTTGTAATGAGGTGGATGGAGTTAGAATCTGTCATACAGAGTGAAGTAAGTCAGAAAGAGAAAAACAAATACAGTATGCTAACACATATATACGGAATCTAAGGAAAAAAAAAAAAAAGGCCATGAAGAACCTAGTGGCAAGACGGGAATAAAGACACAGACCTACTAGAGAATGGACTTGAGGATATGGGGAGGGGGTGGGATGAGATGTGACAGGGTAAGAGAGTGTCATGGACATATATACACTACCAAATGTAAAATAGATAGCTAGTGGGAAGCAGCCGCATAGCACAGGGAGATCAGCTCAGTGCTTTGTGACCACCTAGAGGGGTGGGATGGGGAGGGTGGGAGGGAGGGAGATGCAAGAGGGAAGAGAAATGGGAACATATTGTATATGTATAACTGATTCACTTTGTTTTAAAGCAGAAGCTAACACACCATTGTAAGGCAATTATACTTCAATAAAGATGTTTAAAAAAAAAAAATTACAGGTAACGTCATAATTTATACACTCAGTCAGAGAAGACTATAGAGAATTGTGTTTATTTAAAATCATAGGATCCATCAGCTCTATATTAAGCAAAAGTGTTTACTCAAAAACATGGTGTGTTTTGAGAGAAAAGTAGTTGTGTGTGTGTGTGTTTGTGCACTTAGACAAAGATGCTGATTGGCAATTTCAGTAATAGGCAGAAATTTTATCTCTATATCACATGTGTATTATTGAAACAATTCCAATGCCTAAAAAATAGACAAAAGCTATTTAACATTAATCATTCCAGTAATGCACAAAAAAGTAACCACTATTTACTATACTGTTTTTTCATATGTCTAATCATTTTATCAATAAATTTTTTACTTCTATGAAATTTTTTTTTGTGAAAAATTAAAGGAACATTTTTTATTTTTGTTTGAAAACACAAAACATTATTCATCTCAACACCTTTTTACAGATTAAACTAGAACAAATACAAAATTATGATGCTCTTCTAAAACTAGGACAGGGAATGGAAGTTATACACAGACTCAAAATAATCTTTGATATTTAATTTCTCAAGTACTGGTAGTGAGTTATACATGATTTTCCATTTACAAATAATTGTGATTCTGGGCAATCAAATCAAATATGGTATTAAAACAGTTTTTATTAAGCTATTTGTCTTACATTAATAAAAAATTCAGATACTGTTTATGTAATATCTTTCCTAGCTCATTTCTCACAGTATCTAATATCATCCATATTTTGTATGTTTTACTAACAGAAACATGACAACCAGAATGCAGTATGTATCAAAGCTTAATATAATAGTGACCACATTCTCCAGGGCATATCTATTTTATCAGTTCTAATATCATTATAACTTAAGCAATGGATTTATACTAACAATTTGTTTTCCAATTTAATCTTAGAAATTTCTGAAGACAGGGACCTTCATTTTTGTAAGTTGTTAAAGCCTTTAGGCTTTTTTTCCTCTCAGGGATTAGAGTTCACATTACATCAAGTAAGGGAGTACTTTAAAAAAACCTGAGGATTAAAGCAATGAGTATCTATGTTAGGACTGCAGAAATATCTCACTGGAGAATGGATTATAATCATGTTTTAGTGAAATAGAAAATATAAATATATATATTTCAATTTAATAAGCTTTATCTTTGAGAACAGTTTTCATCTACATAAAAAATATAAAGATTTTACAAAGAGCTTCCTATGCCCCACATCCGGTTTCCTTTATTATTAATTTCTTACAGTAGTATTGTATATTTCTTATAATTAATTAATCAATATTAACACATTATTATTAACTAAAGTTCATATAATATTCAGATTTGCTTATTTTTTTCTCTAGGGCCTTTTTTTCTGTACCAGAATCTTTTCCAGGATACTACATTATACTTAATCTTCTGTTTTCTTAAGCTCCTCTTGGCTATGATAGGTTTTTTTCACATGATTAAACTGGAGTTCTGGGGTGTAAGGATTAAGATCACAGAGGTTAAGTGTCATTTTCATGAAATTATATTAAAGATACATTATATCAGTATGATTCACCTCTGTTGAACTTGACTTTGACTACTTGCCTGAGAAGTGTTTGTCATGTTTCTCTAATGTAAAGTTACTCCCTCTCTCCCCACCCGCTTCTGTCCTTTTCATACTGTACTCTTTGGGAGGAGGTCACTATGTGCAGCTCATACTTAAGAAATGGGAGCTTACACTCAACCTGGAGAGCAAAATATCTACAAAAATTAATTGGAATTCTACACTGGAGATTCATCTCTTCTCCCATTAATTTGTTTTTATAATTTATTAATGTAAATATGGATTAACAGATGTTTATTTAATAATTTGGGTTATTATCAAGTACTACTGTATTTTGTTACTTAAACTGTTCCAGCCTTGGCCATTTGGCTTTTTCAGTTGGCCTCTGTGTCTGTTTGATATTCTTCACTGTTTTGTTTGTTTTTTGAGCATTTTTTTTCTGGTCACTACAGATACTCCAGGCTCAACTTCTATATTTTTTTTTTCCTCAGTCCTAGACCAGTCATTTGTCCAAGGAGTCTTTTCACAGCCATTTCTCCTGGATCCTTTTGTTAATGAATACTGTTAGAAATTAAAGTCTGATGCTAGGTGTGTTCTTTGTTACTGGGGTATTATTGCTTCCAGGTCCTCTCAGAGACAATGCAATTACATATATTTGTATATACTAACCTATGTATATACAGATATCTGCAAATATCTCCATAAGTAACCATCGGTATCTCTCTTAAGCTATACGAATTTAGATTGATGTAGCCACCTTTACTATATTACCACATGACTATTACCACAGAGTCTACCCTCTTGCTAATTTATATCCCCTCACTCTGACAGTGAGGAACTTGGTCCCCACCATCTGCCACCCATTTGTTTAATTTCAGAAGCTTGCAAAGCAATATCAGAATTGTTATACCATACCCAGATAGGATATTTTAAAACTAGACTGCAGTGCTTGTGTACAGTTCCTTTTCCCTTAGTCTTACAGACCCACCTCCTTCTAAAGTTACTTAGGTTACCATATTATTCTTCCACAGCTTCAGTGAGGTTTTATCATGTATTTGCAATACAGTTCATTTGTTCTGTTACATTCTGCCTTCCATCCCAGGATCCCTCTTACTCCTAAGGATTTCAAGAAATGTTAAGTATATTATTAGAAAATGTCTTGTTTCCATAGAAAACACTTGTTGAAACATGTCTTCAAGGATGCCTACACAGAGGCATAGTATTTGTGAATCTACTTGTGATGGTCAATTTTATGTGTCAACTTGGCTTGGCTGTAGTCCCCAGTTATTCAATCAAAAACTAGTTGCATGGGTTTATCTCTGGGCTTTCTATTCTGTTCCATTGATCTATATTTCTGTTTTTGTGCCAGTACCATACTGTCTTGTTTACTGTAGCTTTGTAGTATAGTCTGAAGTCTGGGAGCCTGATTCCTCCAGCTCCGTTTTTCTTTCTTAAGATTGCTTTGCCTATTCAGGGTATTTTGTGTTTCCATACAAATTGTGAAATTTTTTGTTCTAGTTCTGTGAAAAATGCCATGGAAGCAGCCTAAGTGTCCATAGACAGTAGAATGGATAAAGAAGATGTGGCACATATATACAGTGGAATATTACTCAGCCATAAAAAGAAACAAAATTGAGTTATTTGTAGTGAGGTGGATGGACCTAGAGTCTGTCATACAGAGTGAAGTAAGTCAGAAAGAGAAAAACAAATACCGTATGCTAACACATATATATGGAATTTAAAAAACAAACAAAAAAATGGTCATGAAGACTCTAGGGGCAAGACGGGAATAAAGACGCAGACGTAGAGAATGGACTTGAGGACACGGGGAAGGGGAAGGGGAAGCTGGGACGAAGTGAGAGAGTGGCATGGACATATATACACTACCAAATGTAAAATCGATAGCTAGTGGGAAGCAGCCACATAGCACAGGGAGATCAGCTCGGTGCTTTGTGACCACCTAGAGGGGTGGGATAGGGAGGGTGGGAGGGAGATACAAGAAGGAGGAGATATGGGGATATATGTATATGTATAGCTGATTCACTTTGTTATAAAGCAGAAACTAACACACCATTGTAAAGCAATTATACTCCAATACAGATGTTTAAAAAAACCAACAACTAATTGTGATTAAGGTCAGTAATCATTTAAGAAAGGGCCTGATTCAGGGTGGACCTGATTAAATCATTTGAAAGACTCTACGAGCAGAATAAATTCCGAGGAGAAGAAATGTCCACTGTAGCTTGTGCCTGAGACTTCCAGCCTTCCTTTCCTGATGGCCTGCCCTATAGATCTGATACTGGTCTAGCCACTCTCAAAATTGTCTGACCCAATTCCTTGCAATTAATCTTCTACAGGTTCTACTTCTCTGGTCAAATAGGCTAATACAAATTTTGCTTAGAAAAGAAGATCTAGAGAAAGAGAATCTTTAGAATGTGTTCTCTCAATTGGTTCTGGGTTTTCTGGAATTGTTCTTCAAATGTGAGTAGGAAGTAAACATTCTATTTTGAGTGGTAAAGAAAGCACTAGCAGTCCTTGGCATGATTTGACAATAGAAACATGTAAAATGCTGCCATTGGATACCACAAACTAAATACTTTCAGAAAGTGAAGCTCAAGGTGACAATGTCAAACACTTAAATTATGACAAATCTTTTTGCCAGTAGAAACAGCCCTTCATTCCCTGCTTGAGAATGTTAGCTCTCTACTGTCTGGAGAATATGTAATTACCTCCACTGAGATAGTTACATAGCAAGTCACTGGTGATTCTCCTCAAGACCTATGGCAACGCCCCTTTTTAAAGATCTATTTTAAAGATTTATAAATAGACTGAGGTCCCAAGTACAAATTGTGACCCACAAGGTAGTGCACTGTACACCAAAAGAACTGCACAATTTTTCTAATTTATATCGACAGAAATATGGGGATATTTGTGGAAACGGATCTTAAGGGTGTGGGATCATGGTGAAATGGACTAAAGTTAGAGTAGGCCAAATGTATTGCTATAAGCCCTCTAAGCAGAGCTTCTAGATTCCACGTTGTAGCTTGAGGTGTCAAAAGGGCCCTAACAGTTGGTTTGGTTTGTTGGATTATACACAGATGCAAAGGTAGTCTGCCCCAAATGAAGTTGAAATACCTTAACTGCATCCCAAGACTTAGGGAGATTGGAATAATAGAGTGGATTAGGTGTGTAAGACCTGCTTATCTAGCATGGGCTAAGAGGACACACCTTTCATTAAGACTGTGAAAAATAAATTTTGAGGCGAGTCCCAGTATCCTTGAAGAGCCTTGTGTTCACACTTTCAATATGTCAGAAGTTATAGTGCAAACTCTTCTCACTGAACTGGGATCTCTAAATTCAATGGAGATAATGGACCTCAGGGTGGCAGGGGCCAAGGGCAACATGTAATTATCAGAGACAAGGTGGATTTGGTTACAGTAATGGATAGTAGAGTCAAAGTAGCAATATGAATAGTCTGATTTGCAGAGACCTATGCATTGATCACGGTATCCCTAGAAAGAAGAAAGTAGATTGGTAGTGTATTGGTTTCCTAGGGCTGCCATAAAAAAACTGCAATGAACAAGTTGGCTGAAACAGCAGAAATATCTTCTCTAACAGTTCTGGAGGCTAGAAAACTGGAATCAAGGTGTTGGCAAGGCCAGGCCCTCTCCAAGTGAGAACACTTCTTGGCTTTTTCTAGTATCTAATGATTGCTGGAAATTCTTAGTGTTTTTTGACCTGCAGACACATCTCACCAATCCTCATCTCCATTATCACATGACATTTTCCCTGTATGTCTATGTTCTGTATCGAAATTTCTTTTTATATTGACATGAAGTCATTTGATTAGGGCCTATGGCCATTTACCATTGTGACTGCATTGAGGAAAGAGAAACAGTCATATTTTTCAGGGATTACTGTACACTGATTCTGAACTGACTCTAATTCCTGGACATGCAAAGCATCACTGTGGTCCACTAGTCAGAGCAGGGGCTTACGGAAGTCAAGCACTCACTGGAGTTTTATCTCAGGTCTATCTCATGGTGGGCCCAGTGAGTCCCTGTCCCCATCCTATAGTTATTTCACCAATTCCAGAATATGTACTCTGAATAAATATTCTTAGCAACTGGCAAAATCCTTACATTGGTTTCCTGATTGGTGGTGAGAGGGCTGTTATGGCAGGAAAGGCCAAGTGATTTCCACCACATCCCATTCAACTTGTCATTCTAGCCTATGCAGAAAACGATCCTGAAGAATGGCAGTGGATTATAGGAAGTTTAATCACTTATTGATTTGTATGGCAATTACTGTTCCAGATGTGGTTATGCTGCGTGGGAAAATTAACACATCCTCTGGTGCTTGGTACACAGCTATTGATCTGGCAAATGCTTTTTTCTCTGGACACGTGCTGGCAATGATCATCAGAAGCCGTACGTCTATAGCTAGTGAGGCCAGCAATACACATTCACTGTCCTACCTCAGAGGTATAACTACTCTCCAGCCCTATGCCATAATTTAGTTTGTAGGAAGCTTGATCACCTTTCCTTTCCACAAGACATCACACTGGTCCATGACATTGATAACATTAAGCTGACTGAACCTGGTGGGCAGGAAATAGCAACTACTTGGTATATATCAGTAAGACATTTCCATGCCAGAGGGTAGGAAATAAATCCAACAAAAAATCAGAGACCTTCCACTTCAATGATATTTCTAAGTGTCTGGTGGTGTGGAGCATGTCGAGATATTCCCTCTATGTTGAACGGTAAATTGTTGCAGCCGGACCTCCTATCACGAAACAGGAGACATGGTGCCCAGTGTGCCTCCTTGGAATTTGGATGTGAAGTATCATGCATTTGGGTGTG
Source organism: Balaenoptera musculus (assembly GCF_009873245.2). NCBI lineage: Eukaryota > Metazoa > Chordata > Mammalia > Artiodactyla > Balaenopteridae > Balaenoptera > Balaenoptera musculus. Next base: position 55,180,243 of record NC_045802.1, read on the forward strand.
CTATTTCAGCCCATTACTGAGTGATCCAAAAAGCTGCTACTTTCAAGTGAGCACCAGAACAGGGGAGTCTCTGCAACAAGTCTAGCCTGCTGTGCTAGATACTCTGCCATTTGGGCCATATGATCCAAAAGATCTAGTTGTGCTTGAAGTGTCAGTAGCAGATAGAGGAGATGCTATTTAGAACTTCTGGCAGTTCCTTATAGATGAATCATAGCTCAAACCTTTAGGAAAACTATGCTCCTTTTAAAAACAAAAAACCAAAAAACAGCTCTTGGCTTGCTATTGGTCTTTATTAGAGACTGAACACTTAACAGTGAACTCCTAAGTTACCATGTGACCTGAGCTGCCCATCATGGGTGGGGTGTTTTCTGGCTCACTACACCAGAAAGCTGAGCATGCACAGGAGTACAGCATTATCAAGCACAAGTAGTCAGTACGATCAGAATATGACAGGCACAAGTAAGTTGCATGAAGTGGTCTGATTCTCCATAATTCCTACTTTATTATCTCTTTCCCAGCTCACACTTATGGCCACATGAAGAGCTGCCTATGACTAACTGCCTAAGGAAGAGAAAACTCAGGACTGATGTACAGACAGTTCTCTATGATATACAGATACCATCCTAGAAGTGGGCAGCCACAGCACTACAGCTTCTGTGACATCTCTGACAGAAAGTGGTGAAGGGAAATCCTATCAATAGGCAAAAGTTTGGGCAGTGCACTTGGTTATTTGGGAGGAGAAAGGGACAGAGGAGAGGTACAAGTCCACAATGACTCATGAGCTTTGACCTACAGTTTGTCTAGATGGTCAGGACTTGGAAGGAATTCAATTGGCAAACTGATGACAAGGTCTGAGGATGGGGTATGTGGATAGACCCGTCTGAATGGCAAAGAATGTGAAAGCATTTTGTTCCATCTGAATACTCACCTAAAAATCCTCTGTGCTCTGTCTGTTCCTCCCTCTCTGCCCTCTAACTTCTGGCAAACACTGATCCTCTTATTGTGTCCATAGTTTTGTCTTTTCCAGAAGGCTATTATATATATATGGAATCATACACTTGCAGCCTTTTCATATTGGCCTCTTTCACTTGGTAAATGCTTTTAAGTTTCCCCATGTCCTTTCGTGGTTTGGTAGCTCAATTCATTTAAGTGCTAAATAATATTCCACTGTCTAGATGTGCCACTATTTATCCATTTACTGACTGAAGGACATCTTGGTTGCTTCCAAGTTTTGGCAATTATGAATAAAGCTGCAATAAACATCTATGTGCAGGTTTTTGTTTAGACAGAAGTTTTTAATACTATTGGATAAATACCAAGGTGCATGATTGCTGATTCGTATGATAAGAGTATGTTTAGCTTTATAAGAAACTACCAAACTGTCTTCCAAAGGGGATGTACCATTTTGTGTTCCCACCAGCAATAAATGAGAGTTCCTGTTGCTTCAGTCCTCCTCAGCATTTGGTGTTGTCAGTGTTCTGGATTTTAGCCATTCTAATAGGTATGTAGTGTTATCTCTTTGATATTTGCATTTTCTGATTTTATTGATCCCTAATTTGTATTGGTTGGTTTGGGCTGAGCAGTATTTTGAGCTAATACCTGCAATTCCATTGCCCAGTGATGTGCTATAACTACTACTGTATTCATTCAGAAATTAATTAATTTAGTATTCAATGACTATTTGTTGAGCATTTGTTTTCTCTCTTATGTTCTAGACACTTCCTCTAGTACTAGGATTATAGTAATGAACTATAAAGACACTTTCACTGCCCTCCTGGAACTTAAATTTTTATGCTGGAGACAGACACCGAACAAAAAAAAAATTATGAAAACAGTGAAGTGATAACATTTTCCTCAGTGCATCATGAAGAACTTGAGATATATAACAAGAGGAGCTTAGCTAGTCAGAAAGGTCAAAACTGTAAATTAAAACTCTGAACCTAGTATGCTGCCTTTAAGTTATTTATACCAAAATGAAACCACCTACTCATTCAAATATTTTTCTTCTATGATTATAGCCCTTTCCCTTCCTCCCAGGTTTAGCTCTTTCATACATAGAAGAGTTTTTGCCCTTCTTGAATTTGCATTGTCTTCTGATTATCATGCCTAATGTTAAAAATGATTAAAGAAGAAAATTTAGGTTATACAAACAAACTTTATTTAATTACTTTATGAAGTGGACAGTGTCTTTTCAGAGAACAGTAAATGGCAGAAAGCAGGAAGCTTTTATAGGATAAAGAATAAAAAGCAAGAAAGAGACAAATAGAAAATAGCTGATTGGCTGGGGCTACATAGCCAGCCTTGTTTTGGGTGAGAAGGCCCAGAGCTGGCTTGGAGTTTGGGGATTCGCTGACTGGATATACAGTGTTTCTGGACAAGCAGAGCATTTATAGAGACAGGAAAGATACCCAACTTTCAGTTTGGTGATGTGGCATCCTGGGCAGGAGTGGCTCTTTTGGGGGTCTAGAAATCTATTTCAAAAGTCCCCCCTTTGATCATCCTCTTGATCATTCAAGATGCTTGATCAAAAATACCTGGTCTTAGTTACCATTGCCTCTTTGGGTCTCAGCATAGTATCCACAAGAGACAATGTCAGGCTCATATTCTTGGAGCAGGTTACATTTTTCTGTTTTCTTTTGTTGTCCCAGTTGGAGAGAGACCATTTGTTAGCTGGTCAATGGCTGCCCACATGCATTTACAACTTTTAAGAGAATACAGTGCATTAGGGAGACAATTATTAACAACAAAACAACGCTCATGGTTTGGGGAGCACTCCTGAGCCAAGAGACCCCGTGACCCAAACCAGTTAGGATCAAATAAGTCAAGAAATGTTCCTCTTTAAGCCAGTAGGCCTGCCTATGTATTTCATGTACCTGTGTCTCCACTTCCCCAGAAGTGTTTATCCAGTGAGCCTGCTCAAGACAAACTGAGGTATTAGAAATCAGAGAGAAGTTTGTGATGGACAGAAAGAACTGCAGGATCACCAACATCATCACAAATCCAACAGCTAACTAGCTTTATATATTTGGACTCATTCAATCTTCAGCCCTTTTTTCATGCCTAAGTACAAATATTCCTGTCTTATTATATTATGTGGACTTATACATATAGAAATAAAATTTTAATTAATTTATTTATTTATTTTGGCTGCACCGTGTGGCATGTGGGATCTAGTCCCCGACGAGGGATCAAACCCATGCCCCCTGCAGTGGACGTGTGGAGTCTTAACCACTGGACTGCCCAGGAAGTCCCTAGAAATAAACTTTAAATAGTCACAAAAAGGGATTAGGATCAGGACCAAGTGTGAAAACTATGTATTTCTAAGTTTGAATTCAGGTAAACATTGCATCTATTTAGGAATAAGAAATATTCAAAAGAAAACATAGCCAATCTTTTTGCAATTTCTTGTTTTAATAGAAAGAGGATGAGAGGAATGAGAATTGTTAAATTGAAATTGAGACCTACTGAGTGGTAAGATATTGCATCACAAACCTCAGTGTTATTTTGCATAACTCCTTGATTTTGACAATGTAATTCTGAAGTTTTCTTAAAAGATTCTATTTCCCTTATTTTGCATTCTAATTTACTTACTCTAAATTTCATTGAAGCAATAGTTTTCATTTTGCTAGTACTATGCAAATTAAATGGTGAAAACAACAGAATAATCTCTTAGCAAAGTCTTAGGAAGTGCTATTTTCTTTGTTTTCCAGATTCATTATTTTAAAATTTTTATTGTAACGGTAAGTGTGCATTTGCCTGTCTACAAACAAAAGCAAATTGTCTAATCTGAATTGTTATCAGTTTCATAGAGGGCAACAAAATGGTTGAACCTCCTTCAGCTTTATTTGAATTGCATTTTATAGACTGAAATCAAAGTTACAAATGCACGTTTACCAATTCAATGCATATACATTTATTCCCTCCACATATCTTTATCAAAGGCCTTGTCTTTACTAAAGGAAAATAGTATTATAAGCAGTTCCCAACTCAAATATGGATTTTGTTTCCAAAGACTCCTTGCAAATGTGGACTAACAAAAAAACACTTATTTGAAATTCAAAATACCTCCTAAGTTGACACACATAATGGGCTTTGCAAAGCTATCTCATTTAAAAAAATCAGTTAACTTCTTATAAGGACATATCCTAAAACAAAATCAGGTTCAGCATGGCACACTTAGTGTTCAAAGTTGTGATGCCCTGATCTCTAAAGTGCAGACTCTGCGTTCACACCAAATTAGCACTTTGTTTATTAGCCATTTATCTTATTCTCTAGCCTACCAAGATGACAAGAGAAGGAAAGCATTTGAGGAAAAAAAAAAAAAAAAAAAACCCACAAGGGAAAGTGGAGGCTGCAGTTGAGTGCTGCCTGGATAACACTTAAGCTTGAGGCTAATAAAAGCTGGATGGTTTTTAAAACTAGTGCTAAAGTCGTAGCTTTATATGTAGCTTCTTCTCATGAGGTGCCTTCTTTTATAAGAAGGGTACATCATTTCTATTTGTCTGTCAAACTTTAGATTTCTTTTCCTCTTAGAATAGTCTTCATCCTATACAATAAAACAAAAGGCAATTGTTCCCACTTCCATGATTAAACCCACCAAAAGACCATTTTCCAAATGGAAGGCTATGGTGTTGTACATCTTGGATAGCACTGTGACGTGGCATTGTCTACAGCCAGTTGAGTCCAGCTTTGCATTCTTCTAAGCAGGACGTTTCTCCTCCACTCTACTTAGCCCATCATCACCACCTGCAGTGCACAGAGTGTATGGATAGTGCTTTCTACCCCTCGTCTTACTTGGCTCTTCTGTTGCAAAAATTCAAGTTAATATAGTATTAATATCAGATTCTGACTTCTTTAAATATAACTAAAGTATTTTTGGGGTCCTGGAAACATGTTTATAAGTAAAGTAAGTACAAGAAAATTAAATTTGGATAATGTTTTAAAATACACCTTAAGTTTCAGAAAGGAGGCATGGACCAGCCAAACTATCACGTCCACAAATTGTTTATATATATTTTTAACAGTTAATGACTTTCAATCACTTCATATTTTCAAACTTATACTCAGGAAATGTTATGTCTAGGGCCATTCTAGCCATAGAATTTTAGTATCTAGTATTATGATTTTATGTTTTCATTATTAAAAAACCCATTTTTTATAATGGTATACACCAGGGCAGTAAAAATTGGATTCTTGTTTTAGAATATTTTTTGGATTGAAATGTGTGTAAGCATTGTATAACTTAAACAGTATAACTGAATATTTATGGTGTTGCTATGGGTTTTACCTCCTTTAATTTTTCCAGGTAAAAATTCATTGTGTATGTGTTTTAAATATCTTTAAATGTTTTAAAACTTGGAAGTTACTACCTGTAGATAATATTACTTGGAACAAATTTTTTAAAAACTTTGATAATTTTGAGTGAAAAACTGGTTTATGTTCAATGTGTACTTTACCAATTACATCTGTTTTCTTAATGAGAATCCTTATCTAGTGCATGTTTTATTCCAAGTATTCCTGGATGATCCCATAGACACTTTGACTTCATGGTTTGTAGACCATTACATCTATGCCATAAAGACGGCTCAGGGAAGATAACTAATGATTTTACAATAGTCATTATCTAGAAAGTATTTCCATCCAGAAACACGTAGATGTTGGAGGCCTGACACTGTGGAGACAAACAGGTTCAGAACCATTTAAGGTTCATATTTCTTCTTTAGTTCCAACTGAATTCTGTATCTTCTTGTATTGGACTCTTATTGAAATGTTCAATGAATAATAATTTTAATTTTCAACATGTGTTTTCTGCTATTTTAATGTGAAGTCCGCAAGATATGTTTCATAACATGGCCTTTCAACTAGCACATGGAATCTTCATAGAAATAATTTGAGTCATGCTTAAAAAACATATATTCCTTCATGTTTAATAACTACATATTCTCTAAGAGAGGAATGAAGAAATTACTATTTTCAGTACAGTGAAACCTTTAGCAAACTGTGTCTTTGTGTACTCTTAGCAAACTTTTGTTCTCTCTTTGTGTGTGTCCCTAGAATTGAGCTCACATTCAGCAACAGGAGAGAACCAATATCCTTTAACCAGTGTCCTGCAATTGCAGGACACTTTTGTGCCAATGGCACTTTTGTGCCATTATCTTTCATTTCTTGCACAATTGGCTACTATCTCTGACATTGCTATGCCCTGAAACTAATTTCCAGTTGCATAGCTATTCACACATCTGAAAATGCAAAAACTACACATGCATATGGTGTAATGCAGAGGATTTTTGCTTTGGAAATAAAAGACTTAAGTTTCTAAGCCACATTTAATCACATAAAATCTACGTATTTTAAACCTGTTTTTTCTCATTTAACATCATGTGAGCTAGCTAATAAACAGAGAAAAACTTAGCTCTGATAATTAGGAGTTATGTGACCTTGAGTAATTAATTAACATCTTCAAATATTCAGTTTTTTTGTTTATAAAGTGGAAATACAAGTACATATCTAATAAGACTTTTGAAAGTATGTTTTTATAATTGTGTATATGCATGACCCTGGAACAGTTCATGATATAATTTCATATCATAGTACATTAGCTCAATAAATGATAGCTTCCCTCTGCAATTGGAAGAAGATAATTAAATATATGACAATCTATATTTTGTTATTGGAATAACCACATTTATGATAATATAATATTTGATGAAATAAAAGGATATATTAAAGTATGTACCAGGGTGCAGAAGGAAGAATTTTCAGTTATCCTAGAAAGTCACGTAAGATAAAGCCTCAAAGCCAAGGAAAATAAATAAAAAAACACCCTCATAGTCTCAATATTGATGCAAGTAGCACCCTTAGACTCCTTAGTAGAGGACTGGTCACACAGCTATTTGACAGTAAATACTCATTACTCTCTCCAGTTGCATATAAACCGCCTAGAGATTTATATGAAAAAATATTTTTAGGGAAAATTGTGGTATTGAGAATACTGCATTAATGCCCTCCATTTTCTATGGGAAACCTCATACTCCCCCCTAACCAAATGAAAGTATTCTTGTCTTGTGTCCTCAGAAGTCTGAGGTACAGTGGCATTTTCTTGATTCTTCCCTTGAGAGTCTTAAGGCATAACTCTTAGAACATCTCTTCTGTACAAAAGGACCTCTAACATTATAAAAACAAGACAAAAAAATGTAAGATCTTAGTATTTTCACAGAACACCTTGTCTGTCACCTCAATGAACAGAATAACTGTCTCAGAAAGGATTGTAGGTGTGGCTTTTGACTACTGAAATAAAGTATAATTTAAGGAAGAGGAAGCTCATGACATTTTTAAAGGTATTATAACATCTTGAACCAAAAGACAGAAATGCAGCACAACATAAAAAGAAGCCTTTGGCCCTATCATGTACTACAAGAAGAAGCAGATCCAAATATACTCACCTGTAAACATAAGCTATTTCTCATGGAAAAATAAAGGATGACTCATGAGGCAGAAACAAGATTCAGAGGGTGGAGCCAAGATCTGCAGAGAATCTTTTTCTGGGAAGAGAAGTAAGGCTTAAACAAGGAATTGACAACACATGCCCATCTGGATTTCAGCATTGCAATCCACCAATGACTACTATTTGCCTAACCTCCCTCAGCCCCAGTGACTTGCTAATAGAAGTGTCTATTACAATTATCCTATGACTGACTCACCATTGTATGTTGGGTATGCAAAAGATAAATAACTTGTTTCTTGAATTCACAAGTTTTTAGATTGAGAGGAACCATACATGTGGAACTACACTGAAGGAACCTCATCCACACTTGGATTTGATTTAGATGTAATGTCCTGAAACAGGAGAATATAATATACTAAGAGGAGACTTTGTAGGTCATGAAAGGGTGTGAAACATGTAAAGAATTTGTGACCTGCTAGCAGGCTATTGTTAGATTTAAAACGACCACAAATTCTTCAACATTCTCATGTTGAAGTGTTGTCTAATCCACCCCTCCCACCCCCTTCCATCTCTGCTGGCCTGTGAATTGTTTTACTGTTAGTATGGAAAAGTGATATTATGAGAGTTTCTGGCCTCGTCTGTAGGAAAATGCCGACTTCTGCATTAGTCTTTTTTGGAGCTTTTAGTTGCTGTGTGAGAATCCCACCCAGCCACCTGGAGAGGCCACAATGAGAAACTCAGACTACACGGAGGGGGAGAAAGGACCAGCCGTTTCCAGCCTTTCAACCTGCTTGGCACAGTCCATGCATGTGAGTGAAGCCGTTAAGAACACTTCAAGCCAGCTCAGCTTCCAGCTGAATTATCACCAATTCACAACTGTCCAACTGAGCTTTGCCTGGAATCCAGCCTTGCCCTATTTACTGATCCACAAAATTGTGAGATATTATCAAATGTGTGTTGTTTTAAGTCACTAAATTTGGGAGAAGTTCACTATGCAACAATATATAATTGGATATCTGTTAAATATCTTAAGGAGGTAAAGTACCAATCATCTTTTAGGCTCTCAAGAAATCTTTTTTGAATTAATACAATTTAATCCTTATAACTTCATTTTCAATTCACACTTGAAGAATTTGAAGCTTTGAGACAGAGGTCAGCAAACTAAAGCCTCTGAATCAATATTCTATCCCTTCATTTTCTCCACACGAGAATACTTTCTCTGAAGTATGAAATGAATGGTTAAATCCAGTTTAATTGTATGACAACTTATCAGAGGTTTTTGGGTGTAAATTGCCTAAAGCTTAATTAACCTAATTATTCAGAAAACATGGTCAATGCGATATTCCTTAGTGGCAATATGACTTAATTTTAGGCCTTTGGAAAAGAGGAGTAAATAGAATAAGATAGAATCTAAAGAGCTGAAGACATAAAGTATCAAGAAAGGTCATAGTAGTTGTGTTCATTACAAGTTTAAAAGTAAAAAAAAAAAAAAAAAAACACTTTATGAACCTAAAAATTGTTTCTTATAGATTTTCTGGCTTTGTAAGAAGTTACAAGTCATCTGTATTGCAATGTCATAGGAATTAGAATAATAGTAGTGAATATTTTAAAGTCCAAAGAATTAGAAATGGACTTAGGTCTTTCAGATCAAATTACATGAAATATGCCATTTTCCATGCTTACTGTTCAAAGCGTATTAAAACTAAGACAGATAGCACCTTTTTATACCTTATTATGTATACCCTAATAATGAGTGCTATTTCATTGAATTATTCCCTGATTCTCTCCTGCTCTCTCCTCAGTTGCTAAACCAGATGTTCTACCTCTAACAGCCAAAATATTTCATTCTTCATAATCACTCTTTATAAACTGCTTCTATGGTTAGTGATGGTGTAAATTTAGAATCTGTAATCACCCTGCAGGGTCATCACCAAGTGATTTATACTTATATAGCATATATACCTCATATATATGATATATATATATGATTTATATATAATATATAAATGCAAATACATAACTGATATCTATATCTCCTATATATGTATTTGTCATGGAACCTATTGGTTGTTTCTCTGTTCTCTCTCTCTATAAATACACATGCACACATATATAAATGTTTAAAAACAGAGATGACCCTCCATAATATGGGTAGGATTTACCCAATCAGTTGAAGTCTTTAAGAGCAAAAACCGCCTTTTCCTTTAGAAGAAAGAAATTCTGCCTCAAGACTATAACATAAAAATCCTGCCTGAATTTCTATACTGCTGCTTTGACCTACAGAGTTCAGACAATCATGTGAGTCAATTCCTCAAAATAAATCTCTTGCTAATATATATATTAGAAATCTCTCTAATATACTATATATAATATAATATATATATAACATCTATAGATTATAAATATTAATCACACCTACAGAATACCTTCACAGCAACATCTAGACTACTATTTGACCAAATAACTGGGTACCCTAACCTAGCCAAGCTGAAACATAAAATTAACCATTGACAAGAATCAAGATTATTACTTATCAACCTCTTTAAGAATATGTACCTGAATACAATCCTATGCAGAACAAAATTTCCTGTATTTTGTACCTTATAGTTGTATTATAACTAAATTTATGTCCTTATCATCTGCACTCTACAAAAATACCAACTCCTTGATAGTAGGTGCTTAATATTGTCATTTTTATATCCACAGTGCATAACATAGGACCAAATACCTACTTAATCCACAAAAGTTCATTTAGCAAATGATACAATTTTTAAGACATGATATGTTGGTACTGAAAGTGCATTAGTTTCTTATAAATGGAATCTGTGAAAGAACAAAATTATACAAGATTTAAAGAGAAAGGATGCTAATATTAAACATAATTTTCAACTGAAATATTTATAATGTTCAATAGTGAAATTGCCAAGATTTAAGAGCCATCCTGCATATGTGTTTAGTATGTCAGTAATAATGATCGACTACTTACAGTATTGCTTACTATAAGCATCTCCTAGTTGTAATTTTATATGACAGTGGCAGATTCTACCACATTAATACTAACAGGTGGTAATTACGAAATGAATGAAACAGATTGTTAGTACACCACCACATAGATTGCACATAACTGTTATATTATAAAATTAATCATCTAATGACTCAGATGAATTGCATCTACATTAGCAATTAGATATTTGAATCAACATTTTGGAACAAAAACAACTGTACAGTTGGAAATGCTTGATTAGTTAGACATGGACTCATTTCAGTAGTTTCAGACACAAAATATTTACCACAGCAAGCTAACATCTGGTAAGGGAAACTAGGCAAACCTCATCCAGGTCAAAAACAGAGTAACCACAAGTTTTATTATAAGCCAGACTGAAAAGTGGTCAGTTTGTCATTGTGTGTGTGTGTGTGTGTGTGTGTATGAGTGTAATTCTTACACCAATTTGTTATAATGGTTCAATTCATAAAACCAAATTATTCATAATTTTGTCTTAACTATTATGGAAAAAATGTATATATTAAAAAAATCACCAGATTTTATTTTACATCATTCATAAATATTAAAGATCAGATGAGAAAATTAACTCCTTTGTATTCTGTTTTACTACCCTCTTTTATTACTAGAGTTAAAGGGGTATAAAAATATTTGTCATGTTGTGTTTGAGACATAGCATTTTAAAATCAAATCCTTTATATACCTAGTGATTTTATTTCAGGTGGACATATTCAGTGTGAATGCACTTTCAAAAATAAGAATTTACAAATATGGGAGATATACAAATATGTGTGATTTGGATGTAGAAAAGCCTATGGATGAGTAATGCATATGAATTGTACCAAAGTTTTACAGTCCCTTACATCACATTCACTGTTCATCTTTTAATAGCTCCGTTCTTTTCCTGCGATGTTATTAGTGAATAAGAAATAAACAATGGGCAGGGTATAATTTAGTGGAGCATATATCTGTTTATTGATACAAGTGAGACAGTTTCAAACCCCTAAGATCAACCCCTGTTCCTATGTCTATGCAGAATTGTATACTACCACATTTAGCTACATATTAAAAGCTAGAACATTTAATTTTTGCTTTTTAGGTATACTTTCTTAATACATGAGACTTTTTTTTAAGCTCCATAATAATTACATTGTGTTTTATTGCAGTACTTCCCAAAATCTAGCAACAAGTTTAATACAATATAAGAATTGATGTTTTCTCAAATAAATGCCTTTTAAATTAAGTTCAAGCAAACTGAAATCTAGACATGTGCTTGCAGAATATCAATGATCCAAAATTATTGATCAGGTAACATTACTGAATGTCTCATACTATAATTTTTGAAAAATAGAGTATGTCCTAATTATTTTCTGATTGATCTTGAAATCTTATTTATAAAATTGTATAATTCGCAATACTTGTAAACATAGAACCCCTGAGCTCAATATTCCTTTATTTTAAAATTTGCAAAAACTCAGCTCTCTGTGAGTACATGCAGCATTTAAACTTGAACAAACAAACCCTATTTTCTGATACGTGATAACTGTGCCTTTTCAACAGCATAATCATTAGTTTCAACGCTCTCCAGAGCATGAAGGATTTGATCACAGTACTAAACTTTCCATCTCATCTCAAATAGAGATATCCATTTGAAGTGAAGATGTTAATTCAGAATAGTAAAACAACATCTTCACCTGCAGTTAAAGAAAATGTTTAGTTACATCAACAATTCTTATGCATTTCTGGAGCCGAATTTCTCTATTAGTCTCATCTATCATATGCTTCTTTACAGTAAAGCTAAAACTCCTTCCTACTGAAACAGTTTAGCAGAAAAAGTCAAGCTTAAAATGCAGTTTCAAGAGTGCAAGAATTAAAAAAAAAAAAAAAAGAGTGCAAGAATGCCGAGACTAATTGTCTGATAAAGAAAGCAACCATAATTGGGTGTCTGAAAATTAATAATGGTTGCAAACAAGAAATATATAGATCCTTTGAAAGTGCCATCACATGAAGGGGAATCAGGAATAGGAGAAAACAGAATCAAGTCTGTTTTAGCAAGATTAGGAATCAGACATATCCATGTGGTAAGCTAGAGCTTTATCATTCACATTGGCTGGAGAAGAAAAAAGCCTACAGATTAAATCACCCCCTCTGAGGAGATGAACTGAAGGTCCTATATACTTAAATGGCTCTGCCATGGTCGTCTGCTTTCCCTCTGTCACTAGCTTTCAGAATAATCCCTGGATTCTCAGACTACTTCCTTTCCCTAGAGTCACCTCACATGAGCATTATGATTACATAATGCACACATCAGGAAATGCTCTTTCTCTTCCTATCAATATTCTGATAACTTCTGGAGTCTTCAGATAAAGAGCAAAAATGTAATTGCTTGAATAAAGCAGAGTGTTCAGTGTTTCACTATGACTAAGCTGAAATTTTTATGTTGTATCTGGCATCTTCCTTTCAAAATAGTTATGTATATAAATAGGAGGATGACTACTTCTAAAATATATATGAAATACTTATACACAAACTTTACAATGAGATACTTTTTAATAGATATAGTAATAAATGCATTTAGTAAAAACCAGTATGGGTTATTAATAGAGTGCTATGGAAAATACTAGGTGATTATTCATCAATAATAAGGACCACATCTTCCCTAGAACACTATTAGACTAGCCCTATTGCATCTATTTGGAGTCATGTACCTGGTTTTCACCAGGGGAAAATGAGTACAAATGATGCATGTTCCCCCCACAGATTGAAATGGTTAACAGTATGTGTGCCTTCTTCACAGGTTCTTTCTTGCTGTCAGATACAGCTCCCAAATCCCAAATATTTAAGCACTAGAATTGATGGAAATTTTTCCCTCTGAAACACAGTTTGGAGCAAAGATCCTTACTTCCTTTTCCATTTGCCCCACCTGGAAGGCGATTTGAGGGAAAAATAATCATTACTCTGTAAAAGCCCCTAAGATTTTGAATTTGATTGTTACAGCATTTACCTTAACAAATATAATACATCCAAACTGGGTGTTACCAAACAAAAACAAAATACCCCAAAATATATACTGTTCACTTAGTAGTTGTTTAGCATTTGGAGAGGAAGCTGACATCAGAGGCTGGAAAGCAGCAGCTTTGTGTTATTGAGGAGGCCCATGGAGAGCTGCTTTTGCTGTGCTGCTGGCAATGTTTCCTTCCAGCCAGTGAGAAAGTCCACGATAGCCTGCTGCGTGATGAGACACATTTAGACATTGCTCCAACTGACACAGCTATTCAGAGGATACTGCAATAATGTTTTCCACCTACACCACCAGCCTGCTATCCCCCAGAGAGTGGAGTGAGACCACTTGAGACTGGCCAGACCCAGATGAGACTGCCCAAATCAGAAAATCTGTCTTGTCAACCCATAGCACTGTAAGAATTAATACCAAATTCTTGTCTTAAGCCAGTACATTTTGAGATGATTTGCCATACAGCAAGAGAAAACTGGCACAAAATTTGATGTGAAGAGAGAGGTTCTGCCTTAACAAAAATATAAACTACTTGGCATTGGCTAGAACTGTGTCGAGGCTGGAAATATGGAAAGAAAACAGAAAAGGGTGGAAACATGATGCTCTAATTTTTAATAGTCCTGGATAAACAGTGATTTTTTTTTTTTTTGCCAGGTTGGAGAAACTAGAACTACTGGAGTAGTGGCAGAACAATTAGCGAAATGGTGGTCTGCAGTAATGTCGAAAATAGAAAATACATGTAAAGTGCTTGAGCATCTGACTAATGTAATCAGGCAAGATGTTATAAATGTCAGTTGGTTGGACCTAGAGTCTGTGATAAGGGAGATGACGTAATGAAAAAAAAATGTTTAGTTTATAAGTAGACTTTAAAGGAATTAGAGAAGATCCAGCTCTTGCTAAATACTGTTCTCATTTTCAGGCTCCTCTGCTGATGAAGATTCACAAAGTGAAATGAGATCTGGTATCAAAAATCAAATCAATGTTTTAGCTCTAAGAATCCCTATTAAGACCTCTGAAAGATTTAAAGAAGCCCCTAGTAGTCATTCTCAGCTTTATAAAAAGGGCTTCTAAGAATTTTAAGGTTGTTGTCTCTCAGTAGCCTGACATAAAGACCAAAGTAGAGAGATATATTATGGATGTGGCTTTTGACACGTGGAGTGGACTCACATCAGATGTACAAGAAACCCATAAACTTTTAATAAAGTTGTACTGACAAAAACACTACTGGCTTGGAGCTAAAAGAAGACAATTAAACATTAAAAAAAAAAAAAGGAACAAAATGAAAAAAAGAACTTTGCATTTCTAACGTTCTATTGTTCAGAAGCAGACTGAGAAATCAAATATGGGCAAGTTCTTATAAAAAAAGGAATTTTATCTCAGTGGAAAGAACTTGGATCAAAGAAAACTTAAAGAAGTACAATATATAATGATGAACTTGGGAGCCACTCTCAGGAAACAAAACTAAGTGCTCATCAAGGAATATTTTCTCTCCTAAGAGGAGGAAGAACTGACAACAATTTGTTTGCCTGAGATTCAGAATTACCATGGACCGCTGATTTTCATGTTCTTTCTGTTCTTCCAAACCCTTCTGAATGGCATTGTCATTGCAATAATCCTATTCCTATTTCAATGTTGCATGTTGTGTGACTTTGTGGGATGAATTACTTGATTATATAGTCCATCATTATCTGTCAAGAGAAAGCCACATTTGCCAGTATTGGTAAGCTCATTGAGCAATTTCCATTTACTTCCTATGTATACACTGCTGCAAAATCTCCAAGTTTCTTTTGCTGCCAATTTATTTCAAGATTCTTCTAGTCAGAAAGAAATTCAACTTTTTTTTTTTTAATGGTCTGAAGAGAGTGTATTTGAGTCAATGTCTGGAAATAGTGGTTCAGTCCCCTTTGGTTTAAACTAACAAGTGACACTTCAATATCTGTAACTTTCCCAAACTGAATGGTGTTGTCTTATCATGTAATAAGTTCTTCATTCCTGGAAGTGTTCAAGCAGAATCAGGATGATGTCCTCAGAGGTATATGGGACAGAGAAAGAATTGGATGAAATACAGAATGAAAAATAGAGTTCATCTTAACGTCTAAGCATGATTCATTGAGAGTGCTGCCTGGAGGACTGTTGAAGCGCACTGGGAAGCCAAGTCCCTGATGTTCACAGAAGGAATGCTATGACCAATAGCCAGTAATTTTCTTGGGAAAGAAAAATGTAGTGAGTGACAGCACATTTAAATGGCCTTTAGATCTAATTCAAATTCTATAATTATAGTAAGTAATCTCTTATATACAGCTTAAAAATATTCAAAATGCTGATTCATCATGGGAATGAGTTATTACAAATTATTTGTAATATTATTGCTCATTGAATATGTCACTATTTAAATAAGAGCAATAGACCCGAACACAGACTTGAAAAGCTGCTAGGAGTTACTACAAAACTAATTAAACTTTCTTGTTGACTCTAAATTGATCTACATACTATATTTCAAAACTGGTTATTACATCAGGATGAAAACAGAGAGATTATATTTAAAGCATGCAATGTTGTATTTGAAACAAAGAATGATAACTTTAGTGCTAAATCACATTTTTAGGTATATAAGTGTATCCGAATTGATAGCATTATTTTAGAAGTTCTTCACTATGATTTACAAATATGTTTGACTTTCTCTTTTAAGTAGTAAATTTCATTTGGAATATGGAGCTTCTCAAGAGAAAGTAAAAAACTTGCTAATACTAATGTTCTTCAGGCAATAAATACCCTTGGGACTTCCTTAGTGGGAAAAGGCTGCTGAAAAAAATCTATCCACTTTCAAGAGAAGTTGGTAATTAACCTCTTGGCAGTTTCCTCCAAGCTATTCTGTTAGTCTCAGCACAACAATAGTAACTTAATTCTACAAACAGAGATTAAATAGGCTTTGGACCAAGATCCTTTGAAATAATAACCTTAGTATTCCATGTTTACTAAATGTAGCTATTAGGACTGACATAAAATGAGATTTTATTCTCCTGTTCTTACATTTTATAGTACTGGATTTGTTGGTTGAAAAATTTGGAAAAAAATGCTTTCATTTTATATATTGAATGTACTATATAAGAATTATTGAAAGACATAAAAGTTCTTGTCGACTCCCCTTGACATTTAATGTATTACAAATAACCTAGTGTTCATATCATAATATTAAATTGAAAATCAGATTACAGAACACTAGATAGTATGATCCTAAATTATAAAAGATATTATAGATTGTACTTAGACTATTTAATTAAGACATAATTTTGAGAAAGACATTGTACTAAGAATAAAAATTATCAATATTAATCCTCGAATTAATCCTATGAGGTAAAAAATATTATTTAAATTATGCAAATAAAATGAAGCACGGAGCAGCTGAGTAAACTTTCCAACCTCACAATTAAGGTAGAGAAAGAAACTAAGGCTGAAGGATAGGCAGGTTAGCTCCAGAACTTATGCTAATATCTACTGTAGACAGTTGGCTGTTTACACATGGAAACCTGCAGAGCACTGTAGTTTTTTAGAAGCCTTCCTTACTTTCTGTCACTGAAAGATTTTCCAGGTTCATCTTGTATATTTCCCACCACTGTTCTACAATAAGTCATATATTCAAGAAGTCCTTGCTTCTTAACTATCTATTTATATTAAAAGTTAGTTTCTCATACACAACACACAGTGGGTCTTGGTTTTGTATCCACTCTTAAAATTTCTATGTTTAATTAGTATATTTAGACCATTCACATTTAAGGTGATTACATAGTTGCATTAGTATATACCACAATTGCAACTGTTTTCTATTTGTTGCATTTGATTATTTTCCACTTTTTCTGCCTTCTCTGGTTTTGTTTTATATGCTTCAATTTTGTATTCTCTCTTGACATACGCATTACAATTTTCTTTTTAGTTGTGCATGTGTGTGTGTGGTTGCCCTAGGATTATAACCTAATAACATAGTATTCTCAATTCCTTCCTCCAGCCCCTTTGACGTTGCTCTAATTCATTTCAATTATTCATAAGCTATAATCACTCAATGCATTGTTACTCTTCTTATTCTAAAAAAGAATTAACCTTTAAATCAATTAAGAATAAGAAAGATAAAAGATTTATCTTAATTTCTTTTATTCTTTTATCCTCTTTTTGTATGTTAGAACCAGGTGTCTGACATATCATTAATCTGCTATAGGATGGATTTGTTTTAATATTTCTTGCAGCACAGGTCTGCCGGAAGTGTCTTGAATGTGTTTCTTTCTCCTTTTTTTTTTTAAATTAAAAAAAAAATTTTATTTTTGGCTGCATTGGGTCTTTGCTGCGTGCGGGCTTTTGCTACTTGTGGTGAGTGGGGGCTACTCTTCGTTGCAGTGCACGGGCTTCTCATTGCGGTGTCTGCTCTTGTTGTGGAGCACGGGCTCTAGGTGTGTGGGCTTCAGTAGTTGTGGCATGCAGCCTTAGTAGTTGTGGCTCGCAGGCTCAGTAGTTGTGGCTTGCTGGCTCTAGAGCGCAGGCTGAGTAGTTGTGGCACACGGGTTTAGCTGTTCCACAGCATGTGGGATCTTCCCAGACCAGGGCTTGAACCTGTGTCCCCTGCATTGGCAGGCAGATTCTTAACCACTGCACCACCAGGGAAGCCCCCTCTCCTTTATTTATGAATGGAACTTTTGCTGCATATAGAATTCTAGTTTGGTGTTCTTTTTTCTTTCAACTCTTTAAATATTCCACTACATAATCCACTACACTTCTTTTTGTGTACATGGTTTGTGATTAAATGTTTCATGCGATTCATACCCTTGTTCTTCTATTGTCAAGGTGTTTTGCCTTGGTGTTTTTTCTCTAGTTTCTTTCAAGATTTTCTCTTTGTCATTGTTTTTATGCAGTTTGACTATAATATTCTTAGATGTAGTTTTTAGTATTTATCCTCAAAAATGTTCTTACATTTTTCTAAATCTCTGGTTGGTGTTTGTCCTTAATTTGGAAAAGTTCTTGGCCATTGTTACTTCAAACATTCCTTCCAGTCCATTCCGTCTTTCTTCTCCTTCTGATATTCCAATCATGCCCATGTTGCACCATTTGAAATAGGATAACAGTTTTGGATATTCTGATATTTTCTTATCATAAATATTTTTTTTCTCTTTGCAATTTAGTTTGGAAATTTTTTATTGGCCTATTTTCAATTTCATTGATGTTTTTTACTGGCTGTGTCTAACCCATTAATGAGCCCATTGATAGCATTCTTCATTTATATTACTGAGTATTCCATTTTTATCATAACCTTTTGATTCTTAATGGTTTTTTTTTTGCTTACTTTACTCATCTTTCTTGCATGTTGTCCACTTCATCCACTAGAGCCCTTAGCATATTATTTAGAGTAATTTTAAATTCCCTGTCTGATAATTGCATATGGGTCAAATATGAGTCTGGTTCTAATGCTTGCTTTGTCTCTTCAGACAGCATTTTACTTGTATTTTAGCATGCTTTGCAATTTTTAATTGAAGCCAAACATGAAGTATCTGATAATAGGAACAATGGTAAATAGGTCTTTAACATAAGGTTTCCTGTTAATCTAGCTAGGAGTTGGGTTGTGTTTAATGTTTGCTGCAACAATGAGTGCCAAAGGCTTCAAATTCCTCTAATGTCACTGTTTTTTGTCTCTTCTGTTTCCTTTGTTCTTCCATAAAAACTCTTCAAAAGCAACTATAGTACAATATAATTTAAAAAGCAAGCAAACAAACAAACAAACAAATAAAAAACTCCTCTTCAGATAGTGTCTGTGTCTTGAAATTCTCTCACCTTCAATGCACTGTTACTCCATTGGAGCTGTGTTGCTGTGGTGGTAAGGTGTGGGAAGGGGAAGCAGTCTGTAATCTTATGATTAAATCTCAGTTTTTTATTGGGCCTGTCTCCCTGGGCTGTGACATTCATAGTGCTTCTAAGCTTCTTCCCCCTCCTTAAGTGAAACAGAAAAGTGTAACAGAGAATGATTTGGGAGTATTTGTCAATGATTACTCTTTATGTACCCTGTTAGAACCACGGGGGAATCTTTCTTGGCTCTTCACCTGTGGAACCTGGTGATGCTCTTGGATATACATCCCATGAGACTACGCTCCCGTAACACTGCAGCGCCCAGGTGCTTCTCACTCTCGTGGTAGACCACACTCATCTTCCAGCAATTCATCAAAATTACTGTTTAGTGTGGCTGCAAGGTTATGACTCTAGGAGCTTTGTTTCATATAAGCATATCTTAGCTGTGACTCTCTGGATTCACCTGTATCTCCAGATTTCATTGTAGTGGTTGACTCTCTGACCTTACTTCCCTGATGGATCCAAGGAAAATCATTCATTTTCAGTTTGTTCAAAATCTTTTTTCTTGCTGTAGTAGGGACATGAGTGACAACTTTCCTTTATATGTCATAGCTGAAATCTGAGAGATTTTTTTTTAATTTAGAGATAAATGAAAATAAATAAAACACAATAAACATTTAATTATATATTCTCTGTTTCCATGGGTGAGAAGTATTAATATTTATCAAGTCAAGTTGAGGTATAAGATGTCTAAGGATCTTGTGATGACCTAGTCACAAATCTTACTGTCTTTCCCCTTTCTACTGTATCACAAATTCTTAAATTTCTATGAACATAAACCTCCCATAGATATGTAAAAAATATAAATACACTTACTCCTTGTGTACTTGGACTCACTGTCTTCAACTTTATTCAGTAGCAAATGAATAGATGAAGATCTGACTTCCACTTTGGAAATAATGCTGAATCCAGTTTCTCTACATCGTGTTCTCAAACCACATATAATCTGTTCAGATTGCAGCACCGTTGACTTTAAAACAGCAATCTTTTACAAACGAGTAAATAGTTGTACCTTCCACAATAAGATACGTATACATACACATATCTACATTTATTTGCCTTAACTCTGAATATTTAAGACTATGATGATATGATGATCAGGTCCCTAAGCATATTATAGTTTATAAAGCTTCCTTTCTCCCAGTATGGAGAAGAAGCATTTTTATTTTCTGAAAAAGAAAACCTCATTTTCACTGGTATAAATTTTAATTTTTTACCACTGACCCTCCAAATACAGCACTGCTAGATGAGTATGAAATGTTTGGACTCTTTTAAAGGAAAAAAAAAAAATTGGAGAGAACATTGAGTCAGTAATGAAAATAACAACATAGGAAAATGGCTAATGACTATTAGGAATCCAGATAAAGTGATGATTTCTCCTATCTCAATTGACCCCTCACCCCAATCCATTCAAAATACTAAATCTTCCTTTGAACGCTTAACAATATATGAAGGCAACTGACAAAATTACTAACTACTTAGATATATTAATTTGTTTCAAGGCCTTACAATGTATTAAAATTAAACAATGAAACAAAATTATGAGTTTTTTATATACCCTGTAGACAATTATAGGAACATAGTCACTGTACTGATATTTTCATAATGTGAAACATCAGTTGATTCTCTAAATGAAGAAAACATTTTTTTAGTTTCTTCTAAGATTTTGAGGCAAGTAATTTGGTAAAGTGTAGGAAAGTCAGAGAGAAAAACATTTATGTTGGACGTGGTTTAAATCAAATTTTAAAAAGTGGATAAATTTGAGATTAATTAAAAAGAACGAGTCTTTAGTCTATTCTCTATTTTTTTCTGTTAGACTTGAAAAGGCATAATTTAGGGACTTCCCTGGTGGCACAGTGGTTAAAAATCTTCCTGCCAATGCAAGGGACACGGGTTCGATCCCTGGTCCGTGAAGATCCCACATGCCGTGGAGCAACTAAGCCCGTGCACCACAAATACTGAGCCTGCGCTCTAAAGCCTGCGTGCCACAACTACTGAAGCCCACGTGCCACAACTACTGAAGCCCGGGTGCCTAGAGCCTGTGCTCCGCAACAAGAGAAGCCACTGCAATGAGAAGCATGCATACCACAACCAAGAGTAGACCCAGCTCGCCGCAACTAGAGAAAGCCCGTGTCCAGTGATGAAGACCCAATGCAGCCAAAATAAATAAATAAAATAAATTAATTAAAAAAAAGAAAAGGCATAATTTATTCCAAATGAGTGACTGTGTTGGTGTGATGTTCTAGCTCGAATGACAGGAAAATGGCATAGAGGCCCTTCTCTTTAATTTTTATAAATCTTTAAGAGTTTAAGGCCAACATTTCTGTCCTTGTTATATCAAACAGCTATTCAACTTATAACATTATCCCACACACCACTTTGAAAAGAAATACAATTCAAATAGTTGAATAAAATATTTACTTAAAATAGATCTGGACTCTATGTGGATTTTGAGAAGTTAGATATAGCTAAATTTTACAGAAGCTCTTCCTGGAATATCTGGTGAAGCATAAAGAGTAATCCACTCTGAGATCGAAAAGTTGCGCACAGTTAAATAAGGCTGGACTTGAAAAAAATGCTCTTTTGTTTCTCTTCCACTTTGATACCATTTCTGTTCCTATGTTGTTTTTTATAAATATGTGGAAATTGTATGTAAAAGTAACAGTAGGAACTTGGCATTTCATAGTAAAAAGAAGACAAAAGTTGTATTATATTCACACTATGTTATTTTTTTCAATCTTTTCAGCAGAGTTCCATTTTCAGTCATAACTGGAATATAAGTATGTTTGAGTAAAGATATTATCCTTCTTTTCAGTGCCACTTCCATTCGCCCACGACTTGACATTCAACTGTGGATACGGCAGAGTCGGCAATAGACCACATTAAAGATGACATTTTGCACTGCAAAACATTTCCACAGGTCTAAGGTCAAAAATAAATTTATATACTAGGTTTCTTTCCTTGTTTCTTTCTTTCTTTCCTTCTTTCTTTCTTTCTCTCTTTCTTTCTTTCCTTCTCTTTCTTTTTGACGACTTCAATATAGGTATTCCAAGTCTATGTATATAGCATATTCACACACAGGCTGTGCAATTTCATTTACATTCTTATTGAGTTCAGAAAGAAAATACCAGGTGTGCACCAAAATGTACTTAAAGCTTTCTATTTTACTGTCAGCACAAAGATTTACAAACATATCTCCTCCAAATATGCACATGCATAACTCCATGCAGGGCAATAAGTTAGGTATTAGAAATGCTTAACACAGTCTTTGTGCAATATGATTTTCCCCTCCAGTATTCTGTCATTTTCCTACATACAAGATATCAAAAAACAAAAGAAGTAATTTTCTTAAAGGGACACTGAGTATAAAAGTTATATGCTTCAACTTCTTGCAATCTGGTTTCAACCTGTATTTTAACAGACAATTGCAAGTCCTTTGCAATTTGGCTTCAATCTATATTTTAACAGACAGATATCTATCAAGTATTTACTTAATGTAAATGATCATGATATTAAGGATTTGGGGCTGATAGTGGTAGAAAATCAATAGGACCCTTTTCTGGCCATAAGGATCATTTACTCCAATTAAAACAGATATATGAACCATTCCATTATTATAAGAATATATAATTTAAATAATTAATATTTAAATGGTACTTGTGGGAGTACAAAAAATTTTAAAACAATTAATTTTGGCAGAAGAATACCAAGCAAGGCATTAAGTAGGTGACTCAATCTGGGCTTTGAAGAATAGATAGAAGTTAGGGAAACAGAGAAGGAACACAGCAGGCCAAGTCCAAAATCAAAGAAATAATGGCATTAAGCTGTGTTATTATGTGTTCTGATTATAAAAATATCCTGAATTGTCAACCGTGGCTATCTGTGAGATGCATGAGAATTTGTGCTGTATCAGTGAATAAGTACATAAGAAAGATTTATGGCAGCCTATATCAAAGGCATTTAATATGAGCAGAAATCTACTCTGGGCTTATCCCATCACAAATTTCCATAGCCACTAAAAGGGAGCTAAAATATAAAATATTAAACACATACACCACACAAAGATAAAATATAAATTCACATCACACATCACATACACACAAAAATATATAGGCTTTTTCTTAAGTGCCTGTCATTTGCCAATCACTCAGTTAAGTTGTATACATTCAATATCTCATGGAATCCTCTTCAGAACTCTAAGTAGTCAGTAGTTATGTTTGTATTTCATTTTCAAGTTAGTTCAGGCTCAGGAAGTTTACATAACTTGCTCAAAGTGTGTAACAATAGATAGACTCAAGCTTTATTCCCATATGAATCTGTAAAATGGGGATGGAAATGCCTTACAAAAACAATATTAATGAAGATTAGTTGATACAATGTGTATAAAATACACATAAATATCTGGACATAGTAATTATTTCCTTTTATTTAGGATTCCTGATAGATCTAATACAGGATTTTAGTGGGAAAATATTCAACTACACATAGGAAGATACAACTAACTGACCCAGTTAGGAAAAGTTGTCTTCTTTGTTATAAAGAATATATTGAACTTCACTGGAGAGAAATAAAGAAAGGGAGGGGTGGGATTTCCAGAATGGCAGAGTGAGGGACTATAAAAATGTGCTTCCTCATAAAAACAACAAAGGCATTGGCAACAAATTGTCAAAGTCAAGACTTTCAGAACTCCGGAAATTAACAAAATATTGAAACAAACAGGGGCATATTTCTTTGAGAACATCTGCTGAACTTTATTAAGAGCAATAGGATTTGTGGCAATATAGCTTGGCCTAATCCCATTGCCATTTCTCCAGCTCTGCAGCAGCCTTGAAAGCTTTCAAGGAGCATAACCATAGTAACCGAGAAAATAAGCAGCCTTGTAACCACAGGTGAGGGCAGATCAGATTTGGGGTTCCTCAAAAAGTTCAATACCTGGAGCAAATCCACCATCTGACTTGTCTGGCAGCTCCTTAGAAAAGTCTCAGTTGCAGAATGATGTCATGATTTGACCTATTTAGGAGTTTACATCAAGGGAGTAGCCCTATCTCCAGGGTCTTTGTTGAAAATAATGATTGAAAAACATTTTAAAAACACAGCTCCCTAAAGCTGTGATACATGTTGGGGCAAAGAAGAGGCTGGTCAAAAATTTAAAAGGAATATCTAGGGAATGAGATATCCATAAGGGGCTTTGAAAAGCTCTGAAATATCACAGGACACCTAAAGACAGTGTAAGGGTAAAGATGTATCCAGACCCCTACAGATGGGAGATAGCCCAAATTCTCACTTGTGGTTGACCTTGAGGTCCTATGTGAGCAGGAAGCAAAATTTAAGGCAGAATTATAAACTGCATGAGCATTAAAGTCATGCCCAAACATAGACACAGGCCCTCTGGCAATAAGCAGAAGATTTATGGTTCAAGACATTAAAAACTAATCATTAGTAGCCCTGCAAGCTAACTGAGCAGAGACATCAGTGGCCATATGTGACAACAAATGCAGAATTTAAAGAATTAGTCCCAAAAGGCAAAACTATAGAGACAATAAATAAAAAGATCAGTGGTTGCCAAAGGTGCGGAGGTGGGGAGAGATGGATAGGCAGGGCACAGAGGATTTTTAGGGTAGTGAAAATACTCTGTATGATATTACAGTAATGAATACGTCATTATGTTTTGTCCAAACCCAATGTAAAGTAACAAGAGTCAATGTACAATATCAGTAGCGAAACCTAAGATAAATTTTGGATGTTGGGTGATTATGACTTGTCAATGTAAGTTCATCCCTGGTAAAAACCTGTACCATTCTGATGAGTGATGTTGATAACGGGGAAGGCTATGTATGTTGTAGGGCAGGGGGTACACAGGAAATCTCTATACCTTCCACACAGTTTTATTGTAAACCGAAAACTGCTCTTTTAAAAAGTCTTTAAAAGAAAGGAATTAGTCCTGAAAATTCATTAAGCAAACAAATAACAGCAAAAATGACACTACAACAACAAAAACAAAAAGCAGCAATAATATAGGCACTCAAAATATCATGCTGTAGTCTCTCAGAACAGAAATTGTGGCATACCTGTTTAACCCAAAAGAAGAGGGTGATTTCTTCAGGAGAAAGGCCGGATAGTAGATAATAGACTAAAGTGACGTGAAAAGGAAAGTGGGATTTTGAGGGGTAGGATAAACAAATATGCATTTTAAAAAATCATGTTTTTTGAAATAATACCATTTGCAGCAACATGGATGGACCTAGATATTATCATACTAAGTGAAGTAAGTCAGAGAAAGACAAATATCATATGATATCGCTTATATGTGGAATCTTAAAAAATGATACAAAGGAACTTATTTACAAAACAGAAATAGAGTCACAGATGTAGAAACTAACTTATGGTTACTGGGGGGAAAAGGGTGGACGGAAAAATTGGGAGATTGGGATTGACATATATACACTACTATATATAAAATAGATATCTATATATAAAATAGATAATATATAATAAGGACCTACTGTATAGCACAAGGAACTCTACTCAATACTTTGTTATGGGGCTTCCCTGGTGGCATAGTGGTTAAGAATCCGCCTGCCAATGCCGGGGAAACAGGTTCAAGCCCTGGTCCGGGAAGATCCCACATGCCACGGAGCAACTAAGCCTGTGTGCCTCAACTACTGAGCCTGCGCTCTAGAGCCTGTGAACCACAACTACTGAGCCCACGTGCCACAACTACTAAAGCCTGTGCACCTAGAGCCTGTGCTCTGCAACAAGAGAAGCCACCACAATAAGAAGCCCCACAACAAAGAGTAGCCCCCACTCGCTGCAACTAGAGAAAGCCCGCGTGTGGCAACGAAGACCCAACACAGCCAGAAATAAATAAATAAATTTATTAAAAAAAAAAACCAAACTTTGTTATGACCTATATGGGAAAAGAATCTAAAAAAGAGTCGATATATGTATAACTGGTTCACTTTGCTGTATAGCAAAAACTAACACAACATTGTAAATAAACTGTTCTCCAATAAAAATTTTTAAAACTTTAAAAAAAAATTAAAAAAATCATGTCTTAACTGGTCTTATAGAGGACATTAGAAAACAACTAGATATTTTGTTATTAGATCTAAAAGTGTGACTAAGGCACAAAGAAACCTAACAGGAAAAAAGCACATTAGAAATTATTGAATGAACACACGTATGTATGGGCCAGAAAGTGAATGAGAAAGGGAAGGAATATATTAACTCAAATCCAGCAAACAGTGGTAGACTTCATGATATAGATAATGAAAAGGTTTTACTTAAGCTATAGGTTGAACTAACACAAATTGAGGCTCTTGAAAGGAGTAACAGCAAGTGAAAATGAAACACTAAGCATATCTCACTAGAAATCTAAGACTCAGAAATATTAGCATAAGTCTTGGTTCAGAAATGTCCTGAGGATGATTCTTCTGATAAATAAATAATAAGTAAAATTGGGAGGAAGGAGGAAGCTTCTTTAAGAGATACATTTCTTTATATATAGTAGTGTGTATATGTTTATGAGTTTTCACAGCAAAGCACAGTGGAAAAAGAGAATGTGGCCAAGTATTGAAGGCCTGCTTACAAGAGTTGATGGTTTGGATGTCACTAAATAGTACTAATTCAGAACTCCAACACTAGGGACAAGTCACTCAAGGCTAAACCTAAATTAAAAGGAATTAAGTATGCTGAATATGAAAAACAAAAACAAATTCTAGTTTTAGTACAAGTGCCACTCCTTGGGAAAACAGACAGTATTCGCAGTTGAAATTTCCCCCTGCGTAATAAACAGAATATCTTAATTAGCTGCACATTGGAAGATTTCTTTCAATATCATTTAAAGTCTCAGATTGTATACTATGCTCTCTTAGAATGACTGGTAAAGCTGAACTCGGTATTCATGGATCTTCTCAAATGTAACTGAGTTTTCTACAACCTTATGTTCTGTGGACATAATTTTTCTTGGTATAAACTGTCCTAGGGGCAAGGCATTTCTGTATTTTCTAATTTTTGTGAGTGTACACATGTATGTGAATGTGTATGTCTGTGTGTTGGGGTAAGAAGGTGTGTTGTAAAAATCTTTTGTGTGCCTTTTCTTTATTTGGACTCTTTAAATGTGATACACAGAAAAAACAAATTCTCTTGTTGAGATCCTGAGGACACTGCTTCCATCATAGTGTGAAATAGCACCCCCTAGCAGTCAAAGGAATTCCCACCTTTATCAAGGCACTGGAAAAAATATTTGCCTTATAACGATCAGAAAAAAAAATTAGGATATCTGAATTTTAGGTTTTCATTTCTTTGAATTTTTATTTATTAATGCAGTAAAAATTGATTTTGATTGTAATTTCTAGGGTTTTAATTCTTAGGAACTTGAAAACAAATTTAATATTTAAACTTCAATATCTAGTAAGAATTTTAATATATGAAAAACATTATATTCACATTTATGGCTTCTGTACGTTATCACAGTTTTGTTATTGGCGTTCATTTACAATGTTATTTAACTTTGTTGAAACACCTCTGATGGGTTTTATGGATAAAATGATTAGAAAAATTTTCTTTATAATGTAAAATAGCAAGTTAATTTTCTGTCTTAGATACAGAATGGCTAAGTTAGTTTAATTAATTAATTGTTATGGCCCACTTTGTAGTATTGTTGGGGCAGAAGGAAAATGATCCATTGGTGGTCCTATAAAAGCATCCAGGAAGCTTTGAGAATTGAAGGCTATGAGAGGAGACTTAAGAAAGTAAAAGTGGAAATGTCCCCATACATTGATAATCTTCTCATAGATTTAAGGTTTAAAGTCAAACACAATAGGAGAAAAAAAGGTGGAGAATGGTGAAAAAGAGCACTTAAATTCCTCTCCTCAGGCTGCTATGTGTAAGAACATCCTTGAAGAGGGTCTTCTTTTTTTTTTTTTAACATCTTTTTTGGAGTATAATTGCTTTACAATGGTGTGTTAGTTTCTGCTTTAACAAAGTGAATCAGGTATACATATACATATATCCCCATATCTTCTCCCTTTGGCGTCTCCCTCACACCCTCCCTATCCCACCTGAAGAGGCTTTTCTGATATGATCTATACCCTGGAGGAGTGAGTTATCCAATTGGTGAGAAGGGGAGAAGGAGCTGAAGATGTTAGCCCTTGGTAGTGGTCCTCTTTGCTTAAGGTTATGTATGCTTGACTCTGTGGCCACAGGAGAGATATGAGGTTTTGGGGTGAATAGTTATATTCAGGGGGGTTACTAGCAAACTCACTTGGGCACAGAGTAAGGCCACCTTCTCCAAATAGCTTTATCAAAAATATGAATGATGCGTTCAGATGCATCTTCTTGACTCTTGCCCCTCTCTCTCACCTGTTCAACTCAGGGGTGGAAAGAGGGTTATTATTTATTGATTTCCTATAATCCAGACAGCTAGCATAGGTTTTCATCTAACAAGGAATAGAATTTGTTGAATGAATGAAATAATTATGTTTAGATGACGCCACCATAAAATGTGAAGTGTTCATTCATTTGATGGCCTTAGAGCTATGGTTTTAAAATTTCTGGACCACTGACACCATTGAAGGGACTGGTGAATATTTTGGAGTTTTTCCTCAGAAATACATATTTCTGAATAAAATTAGTCATACGATTTCAGAGATTCATGGGCTCCAGTTTAATAATCGCTCGTTAGAAAAGATTTAAATTGAGTTCAAGTCAACCTACAAATTAATTTCTATATAATATTGAGCATTCACTATACCTTTTACATTTAAAACTGCATTAAGTCTCATGAGTTACTTTATAATTCAGCAGAAGGTAAGTGACTGGAAAAATTAAATATTAAGCAAATGTTATAGCTGAGTAAAACTGGCATATTAAGACCCAATGGTAAGCAAACGACTCATTTTCACTATTATTTACATATGTATTATTTTAACCTATAAAGTGTCAAGGACTGAAAAAAACCCCAATGCTTTAGCACACTGTACATTTCCCATTACTGGAATATCTATGTTTTAAATACAATGAAGAAACGTATATATGACGCAGTGTCTCAACAGTTTTAGTTATTTTCAAAGTTCATATCCTAAACTCATGCATATGTTATATCACCCTGTGCTAATTCTTCAAAAATGCTTTTAAAAGTAGTGTTATACAAAATTTGATATACAATATAGTGAAAAATATTAACTAAGGGCAAGTAAATTTCTTAACCATGGAAGGCTGATATCAGCTCCCAAAGTTGTATTTATGTTCTAATCCCTAGAATATGTAAATATTACCTTATTTGAAAAAATGGTCTGTGCAGATGTGATTAAGGTAAGGGACCTTGAAATGAGTATATCATCCTGGATTATTTGGGGTGAACTCTAAATGTCATCACAAATATCCTTACAAGAAAGAGGCAGAGGGAGATAAACACTATACATCCAGAGGAGAAGCAATATGGAGACCAGCAGCAGAAAGAGATGTGGCCAGGTGCCAAGGCATTGCTAACAGCCACCAGAAGCTGAAAAAGGCAAGGAACAGATTATCCCCTGAATCTCCACGGGAGAGTGGCCCTGCTAAACTTGTTTTCAGACTTTGGGACTCTAGAACTGTGAGATAATAAATTTCTGGTATTATAAGCCACAAATTTGTGGTCTTTTTTTTTTTTTTTTTTTTTTTAACCACAGCTAACAGGAACTAATGCAATAGATAATAACAATTAAGCATTGTTTTTTTGTAGGTATAGATAAGAGCTTTCTTTACTTTCCTTTAGTCTTTCAATCTTTGTAAGATTAAGGAATGGTCTACATGATTTATCTAAAGCAGGTATTGTTCTAAGCATTTCACATGAATAAACTCACATAATCTTCAAAATAAGTGTATGAGCTAATTAATACTATTACTCTACTTTTGCAAAGGTGAAAACTGATGCAGAGAAAGTTAATTACTTTTTCCCCAAAGCTAAACAACTAGTAAATTGCAGAATTGAGACTTGAATCCAAATTAATCTGGCTCCAAACTCTATACTCTTAACTATGATACCATGTTGGCCTTCTGAGATTTTAGACTCAAAACCATGGAAATAAATCCTCCTCTTTCTTCCATATTTTAGATAATGAAAGGGAAGCAAAAAGAAGATTAAGAAAATCCCCTACTGTCAAATAGTTAGTGATGAAGGCAGGATTTGAATCCATGCAGCTTGACAAGACAATCTGGGTTTTCAATCATTATGTTATCCTATCTCCAAAATTGTTCATTAAATTGAGTCTATTTTTCTAGGATATACTCTCCTGAGGAGCAAATTATCTGGGATATGTATGAATTATGGTCACATTAAAAAATTGCACAGGTACTCAGTAAACATTGACAGAAAATGTCTTAAAAGGTTGCGTTATAATTTGCAAATATAACTCACAATCATGGATTTTACTCAATATAAATGGATATTTTTACAACCTCTATGCAATTTGAATTTCATAATCAATTTTGAGGCTTTCTATAATGAGAAATGACAAAATACTCTTAATAATGAGATTGCACATAAATTCCAGATACCCTCCTCTCCAAATAAAATCTATTGTATTTAGACATCTCTTTTCAGTAGCAAACAAAATTGAAGAAATTATTAGAGAATTCCCTATCAATTAAATATCTGGTAAATTTTAGAATATATGTGCTACTACAGAATAAGATGTTTGGAATTCACTGCATAAATAATTAAAAGTTTTCTGTTACTCTTTTTTCACAATGACTCAGCAAGTAGCTGAGACCTATTTTCCATATTATTCTTCTCTATATATTGTTAACATACCCCCTCATTAACATCCTACATACATGCCACACACACCTACACATACTCACACACATGATAATTTTAGATATTTGGGGAAAATACAAAAGAAAAATATCTACTACACTTTTCCAATGCTGAAATAATCCTAGTAAAAGGACTGTTAAGTAACAACAACAGTAACATAATATGAAAGCATTAATCATATATATATGTAATGTATATACATATGCTTTTAATTCAAAGATTCACATGGTGACTTCACCTACAATCTATTTTTAGTGTTTTAGGTCTGTAGGCAGTGTGTAAACAATTAGTCATATTAGGACAGCTAAAATAAGTTATTATTTGAGTAGACTACTGAAACAGTTAAATTTTTATTTTTTGGGAGGTTTTGTATTTGTTAAGTACTTTAGAAATAAAATAATGTATCTGTGTCACTTCATGTTATAAAATTGAAATTACATGCATTTAAGTTTGTTATCAGTAGTGGTTTTTTAATAACTAGGAGTGCTAAGATGGAAACTATATCTTCCTTAACTACAGCCTTTGACTCTTCTATATATTTTTAACTTGGGACAGCAGTTGCTTTTTGTTCCACAACCTATAGTGAGGAAGACCTTTCTGAGGTTAATTTTCACTTCCATATTTGCAGGTGAAGCTGTTGAACATCCTTTATGCCTTGGCATGCTCTCCCTTTTTGATATTTATTTTTTCAAACTAACGCTATGTTTCCTCTTCCAACTTTATAAATTCCTCCATTTATTTTGTTAAAGGTTGAGTTCTTTATCCGAATGGGCTTAATTTTTTTCAGTTTCTGTTTATATGCCTTGTCGTTTTGTGTTGCTAAAGTGTAACTAGTATAATGCAATGAATTTGTTCCCAATGTTCCCAGCATGTTAGTCCTTGAGGCCTTCCCATCCTCATTCCCCACAGGAACTAACACACCCATACACACCAGTGAGGTGGGCACAGCTGCCCATTCTGTCTCATTCCAATGCTTTAAACCTCGTTGCTGCTTTATATTTTATGGGTATCCTTGTTTTCAAATATCTTTACGGGAAATTTCAGTCATTTGAATGCTCTTTTAATATAACTACTGAAGTAAAGGAATTCTGTTGACTGAAAGGAAGTTGCTTTGGACCAATTGTGCTGAAGCACAGAAGCCTGCCAACATCCTCAGGGTTGCCAGATAACATAAGGGATGCCCAATTAAATTTGAATTTCAGATAAAAAATGTATGTTTTAGTATATATGCCAACTATTGCACAGGACATACTCATACTAAAAAAAGTATTCCTGGTGAATCTGAAATTCTAAATTAACTTGTCCTGTATTTTTATTTGCTAAATCTGGCAGTCTCAGGGTGTACAAAGAAATATTGGCCTTTGTAGTATCTAATTTACAAAGTGCAATTTTGGCTCTGTTATTCCAGTGCTGCAGGACACAAAAGTGAATTGAAAGATATACATGAACTAATCCTATGAAATATATCCCAGGAAAATAAAGACAAAAAAATTTAAAGGACAGTAAGAGCCTGAAAAATGGAATGAGAACATCTAAATACATCTACCCTGAGAGGCAATGTTGAAAGAGATAATGACTAAGAGCACGATAGGAATGTTTAAGAAAGGCATCCTTAGATTCAGGAAACACAATTTACTCAAGAATAATATATATCTATATCTATCTATCTATCTCTATCTATCTATAGATATATATATGTAAACAGATACCACAGGGATGAGGAGGAGAGATTTAAAATAATGAAAGGAAAAAGTTTGAAAACCTACATGATGATGAGTTCAATCAGAGGTCTTCAGATGTTAACAGAATTGGTAGACAGTGAAATATTGTGTTTAAAAAGGTTTAAAAATCATACTGGCCTTGAATTGTACTCTTAGTTAGCTATCAATCTAGAATGGGACACAATAGAAAATTGGGAGGAATTTCTAAAACAAATACTAAAAATAGTCTTAGGAGAAGAAAACCTCAGAAAGAAGGTCTGAAGTCCAAGAAGGAATCTTTAAAAATAGAATTAGTAAAATTATGATTAAAGATGATTCAATTTGACTTATAAAAATAACAAAAATATATAAAATCTGGAAGGAATATACAAGCTATCTAAGATTTTCAAGAATTCATAAGGAAAAGAATGATTGAATTTAGAGTGCTTAAATTCATTGAAGAGATAACTTAAATCTAGAGTTTAAGTATAAATTGAGGACACATGCTATATGGTTTTAAGAGTCTTTGGAGCCTTGAAAAATGCAGAATAACAACTACTTTGCCCCTGGTGGGAGAGGCAAGAGAGGGGTAGAAGATTAAGAGGCACAAACTATTATGTATAAAATATATAAGCTACAAGATGTACTGTACAACATGGAGACTATAGTCCATATTTGTAGTAACTGTAAATGGAATACAATCTTTAAAAATTGTCAATCACTATGTTGTACACCTGTAACTTATGTAATACTGTACATTAACTATATTTCAATAAAAAATGAAAACAATTCTTCCCATCCATAAATACTACTGTAATTAATTCAGAATTATGCAAGAAAAGAGAAATGAAAAAGTCATAAATGAGGACACACAGCATAAGATAAAATGGTAAGAGAGTACATTAATATAAGAGAGACAGAGGAAGGAAGAAAGGAAGGAAGGAAGGAAAGAAGGGAGGAAGGAAGGAAGGGAGGAAGGAAAGGAGGAAGGAAGGAAGATTAGTAGAAGTAAAATCCAGAGAATTAATGGGACTGTGTTCTTCTCATAGACGGAAGTATTAATGTTGGAAAGTAGCAGCTAAATGTATTAATCTGCAACAAGACTCAAAGGGGAAAATAAAGCTGTCAAGGAAAACGTGGAGAAGGTTAATGAACAAAAGGCATTTTTCTTTGCTTTTCTTGTGTGTATTTTTCCCCTCTACTCCTGTGCTTATGAGGCTCACACTATAGTGTTAAATAAACGCATTTTAAAAATAAAATAGAAGACAACTTCAACAGTTTTTGAGGGGGACAAATGGTAGCTTAGCTACAAGAGCTCTGGCTGTTACAATCCTGGTGCAGATCACTGCCTCTAAACTGATCTTGTCTGTCTTTATTGGAAAATCATGCTGTAAAAAGTCAATTACTGGATTTATTTTTCTAAAATGATGAAAGGATTTTGTTCTCCAGGACCCTGTTATATTATTAACGTGAGAAGCAATTAACAAACCACTCCACAGTTCAGCAACTTATGTTATCAAATCATAATGATAAAAGCATGTATGTAGCATCATTTGTTATCTCTTCACCTTTGGATATGTCTTCAGAGTTTTAAGACCTATAATGTACAGTGGGATATACTATAATAAATAATGGGAAATGAATTTATCTTTATTACTGTTTACTATTAGAAGCATTATAAAGTCTAGTCAATGTTACGAATTCCTGAGGAATATGAATTATTTATCACTTTTAATTTTTTAAAGATTTTTCACTTGGGGAGTATAGCTTGAAATGATGTTTTAATGATTTTTCAGATTGGCAAAGCCCAAAGCACTTCCATTACTGTTTCTCATGCATACTATTTCATTCTAATAGCAAGTATTGTCTACATTAGGGATCTGGGTTTGCAAGCCATTAGAAATCCAACAAAGCATTCATTTACAGTCAGAAATAAATCTTGAAATTATTGATATCCCCTATTTGGGATACTAAAATAGTTTTAAAAAATCAGGGATGAAAAAGAAAAGACCAGGAAAGAATAAAGGAAGAAGACATCTTGGAATACCAGAATCAAATACCTCATCATATGTTACTACAATTTACCCTTTTGCCAGAGCATTAACTTCTAATTTAATTTCATAAAATTGAACACAAGTGCATAAAACACTTAAATCTTTGCTTATTAACAGTCAAGGGACTTCCCTGGTGGCTCAGTGGATAAGAATCCACCTGCCAATGCAGGGGACAGGGGTTCGATCCCTGGTCCGGGAAGATCCCACATGCTGTGTGGAGCAACTAAACCTGTGCGCCACAACTACTGAGCTCGCGCACCTAGAGCCCGTGTTCCGCAACAAGAAAATCCACTGCAAGAAGAAGCCCGTGCACTGCAACAAAGAGTAGCCCCTGCTTGCCGCAACTAGAGAAAGCCCGCGTGCAGCAACGAAGACCCAATGCAGCCAAAAATTAATAAAATTAAATCTTTAAAAAAAAATCAAAAAGTTACTTTTTTGTTTCTAACTTTTGTTTTTCACCAACATTAATGTTTACATATCTAAATAGGCTTTGCATAGTTACTCTAAAATCCATATCTATGTTAAAATACACATTTATTTGCTATTCTGTGAATTTTTTAAAGTTCATTTTCCTTTTTACTAAAAAGTCTTAAGATTAATATATTTTCTTTGATGTTCTGACATTATAAGGATTATGGAGAAAGATTTAGATTAATACTGGGGATCCACTGAATCTTTGAGTGTGTTATTAAAAGATACTATTCCTTAAGTCTGAGGATTAAGTGAAGAATTGGGGTACTTAAATGTTCATTGTATATTTATAGACACTCCCGAATATCAAAAACCAGAATTTAAATGTGAATCAGTGTTAGAATTATAATGCCTTAAACTCCCTGGAGTGTGGCACTAAAGAATATTAGCTGGGAAATAACCATTGTCTCAAAAATCATAATTGTTCATGGGGCAAGTGCTTCCTAGCCCCACAATTGCACATGCTTCTTTAAATGGTAGCTTTTAGTTTAGTTTAGTTTAGTTTAATTCCTTTTGTTCCTTTTGCTTTTTTTGGCATGAGTTAATGTTGGCTCTTTTTTGTTCCAGCTCTAAAAGCTCTTCTTAGCCTTATCAAACCCTTTCCCATCATATGCCATATTATTATCTGTAATGATCTAATTAATAGTTAAAGTGCCATTTCCTTTTTGATTTCTCTAATGTGTTCCAAATACTCCACCGTGGCTTGATATTTTTTGCTTTTTAAATTAAAAATGTAATCCAGAGAACTGGTATGATGAATTATATTTGGGTAAATACCAGTCATCAGTCATCCAAGGTGTTGTTTTAGTAATAATAACAATAGTAAAATAGTAATAGTAATCTTTGAATTTAATATCAATTATGCTGTTTTTCTTCATGAAAACTCTGTGAGATATTACTAACTGTTTTGAAAATATGACGACTAAGACATGGAAAGTTTGTGACTTTTTCATAGATCACACATCTAGAAATTGGCAGAGTTTAGAATTGAATCCAGCCCTTCTGGCTCAGTTTTCTTTCTACAAAACCACAGCTGCTAGCCAGGAAAACACTCCAAGGAAAGCAGCCTTTAAAAACTGAGCCTTTAAATCCATTTTTAATTGGATTGTTTTTGTTGCTGTTCTTATAGACTTGTATAAGTGCCTTATATACTTTGGATATTAACCCCTTATCATATATGTGGTTTGCAAATATTTTCTCTCATTCTGTAGGTTAACTTTTTGATTTGTTGATTATTTTATGGTCTGTGTAAAAACTTTTTAGTTTGATGTAGCCCTGCTTGTTTTTATTTGCTTATGTTGCTTGTACTTTGGGTGTCATAACCATAAACTTATTAAGACCAATGTCAAGAAGGTTTTTCCTTATGTTTTCTTCTAGGAGTTTTATGGTTTCTTTAATCCATTTTGAGTTAATTTTTGTTAGTGGTATAAAATAGGGTTACAGTTTCATTCTTATGCATGTGAAATCCAATTTTCCCAGCAACATTCATCGAAAGAGATTATACTCAATGGTGAAAGTTTGAAAGCTTTTCCTGTAAGATCAGGAAAAAGACAAAGATGCCCACTCTCACCACTCTTATTCAACATAATACTGGATATCCTAGCCAAAACAACCAGGAAAACTAACTAAATAAATAAATGTCATACAGATCAGAAAGGAAGAAGTAAAATTTATGTTTGCAGGTGACATGCTCTTACATATAGAAAATCCTAATACTCCACCTAAAACCATTTAGAATGAATAAATGGAAACAGTAAAGATGAAGGATACAAAATCAGTAAATAAAAATCAATTGCTTTTCTATACACAAACAACAACAAACTTATCAGAAAGAGAAATAAAACAATTCCATGTGCTATAGTATCAAAAACACTAAAATACTTAGGAATAAATTTAGCCAATAAGGTGAAAGATCTGTACACTGAAAGATCTATAAAACATGGATAAAAGCTTTTCACTTGTTAGGACAGAGTGGCAACTTCTAAGCTTCTAGTATGCAGACCAGAAGATGGAAGTCCTTGAATTATATTTAGAGCTAGAATTAAGTATAGATTCTACTTGTTTAATAATAGCAGTCTTTTAACTTCATGACTTCAATACACTTTTATTAAGAATGTAACAACTTTTGAAGCATTACATTGGAATGCTGGCCAACATATAAATAAATTAGTATTGTTTGGTTACTCTATTTTTTTGTGTATAATTTTAGCCAAAATTTTTTTCACTTAATTGTTGATCTATATCCTTCAGTAATAATTATAGGTGGTATTTTTTAAAAGTCATTGCTTCAAATAGCATTTATTAATAATATAATGGTGACCAGCATTATTGAAGAATATTGGTAACTAAATAGATTTATCATGATCCCTTATTTTTTCCTAATAACTCCATTTTCAGTATTTTGCCTTTACTTTATTCAAAGCATAAGTTCACTTGTACCAACAAGTATTTATTTCAACTTAAATTGCCATGACATCCATATAATTGTTCCCTACATATATTACTTGTTTTCAAAAAATACACACACACACATGCACACACACACACACACACCAGGCCTTATCGTTATCAAATGTTTAATGAAACAACCAAATCCAAAATTATTAACCCAATCAGGTATTTTAAAAAATAGTATTTAAAAGTATAATCGTTATTAGTCTCTGTATACAGTAGTTTGTATCACCAAGAACAGTTTATATAATGAAGAATAAAAAGTTTTCTGAGTTTTAAGTCTATGACTCAAAATGAAGAAATATTTTCTATTAGTAAGTTAAACTTTACTTTAAAAATAAGATTAACCTTAGAAGCTCCTTTGTGACCCTAATTTATTTCATATTTTATAATTTTATGATATCAATGTAATCATAAAATGTCTCAATATTACACATGTTCTCCAAAAATCTTTCTTTTCTTTAAGGAGTAGTAACCTTCAAAATCAAATTAATTAGATCATAGCCTTTTATTTCTAACTTCTAATTCCTCCCATCTTATACCATTTATTATTTATTTTCCTAAATAAACTTTTTTTTGGTAATGAGTTATGCATACTAGAACTTAGAACAGGTTTTGTATACCAATATCTCTATGAGGCTCTTCTTACACAGAATATAGCTCTATTAGAAAATAATTGAAAAAGGACCTTGCTATAAAGATAAAAACAATTCTAAAATAATAAAGTGGACTACAGAGATCATCTATTTAATTGAGTAGTCAAACCATTGAAACCTACAATGAAAACACCTTCTAGTACATTTGATAAATAGTTTCAAAGGGAAAAAATACAACGTAATGCATTTTGTGCTATTTTATCTAGACTTCATTGGGTAGATATATTTATATTACTAAAATGACTGTAAATATAAAGAGATGGTTGAGGAATTTTTTTTAATAAAATTGACGTTTTAAAAAATAAATTCATTTAAAAATGAATAAAAAATAATTAGAAATTCACAGTGTTTGCTACCTGGTTAAAGTTTATGTCTATACAACCAACATCATAATCAAACTTTTGCACAAACACAG
The DNA here is from genome assembly GCF_009873245.2 of Balaenoptera musculus. NCBI lineage: Eukaryota > Metazoa > Chordata > Mammalia > Artiodactyla > Balaenopteridae > Balaenoptera > Balaenoptera musculus. Next base: position 55,219,131 of record NC_045802.1, read on the forward strand.
TTTTAATAATCTGTACATATTATTCTAATTATCTTACGATTTTTAGCTTTAGATAGATATTTAAACATTTATATAAATGCATATATGTGAATATGTACATATGTATTTGTATGTACAAGTATCACTTACAAATATATCTGGTATAGATCTTCTTCACTTTTCCCTTTTCCCGTTTTTGCCTTTTAAAATTTTTTTAAATAAATTTATTTATTTTTTATTTTGGCTGCATTGAGTCTTCGTTGCTGCTTGTGGGCTTTCTCTAGTTACGGCGAGTGGGGGCTACTCTTCGTTTGCAGTGCGCAGGCTTCTCACTGCGGTGGCTTCTTTTGTTGCGGAACACGGGCTCTAGGAGTGCGGGCTTCAGTAGTTGTAGTGCGCGGGGCTCAGTAGTTGTGGCTCATGGACTCTAGGGCGCAGGCTCAGTAGTTGTGGCGCACGGCTTAGTTGCTCCACGGCATGTGGGATCCTCCCGGACCAGGGCTCTAAGCCATGACCCCTGCATTGGCAGGTGGATTCTTAACCACTGCGCCACCAGGGAAGCCCTTTGTCTTTTTTTTAAGTAAAAAAGATTCTTTATTTAATACTTGCAGACATAAAGATAAAAGTGTAATTCATTTAGTTTCTCAAAGGGTTTTTGCAGGACTTTTATAAAATTACAAAATGTTATTTGGGAATGTTTTCTATTTTATTTATATTTAGAAAACTTTTGATTATAAACTAAGTTTAAACAACAAATCATTCAGTTTCTGGCCTAGTTATAGAAGCATCATTAGAATTTCCCTATATCAACAAGAATTTGAAGTAAGTCCACACAATCACATATAATTTTGAATTATGGATTGCATTATAATACACTCACAATAGGGAACATAGAAAAGCATTTTCCCCATGAAAATCATAAAATATTTTATCTACTATATATGGAGACATTATTAATAGTATAAAAATTTGCAGAAAGTATTATAAAATGAAACCTTTCTCCTCAAAAGCTAGCAAAGCATACTATGTATACTTGCTTGACAAAGAATGACTTGCTCTTAATAGAGAAAAGGCTTTATTAATCTGGATAAATGTTAGGCATATGTATGTCTCATTCTCCTGATGCTTGGTAAGTAAATAATGCATTTCTTTACTTTGCAAGGTGTATATATTATCTTCTGAGCACATGTAAATATAGTTTACAAGAAATGTAGTTTTTGCTCAAAAGAGACTTGGGGCAGAAAAACCCACTTAAAAATAAAAAGTTTGACCAGTAAGAACTGATTCAGCTGCTTTAAAATCCCACCTTGATGAAAATGGCACTTTTTTGTGACTAGTGAATCTACTGTTAGAAAAGGAAACAGATAAGCACGGGGAAGTAGGAGAAAATAAAATAGTTGGAGGTGATAGATTATCTGGGTGCAGCATACACTTTTAAGATGACAAGGGTGCTTCAAGTATTTTGGTCGATTTTCTATCCTTTTGGGGAAAGTGATGTAACACTTAGGAGAATCAATATATAAATGTTTTTTTAAAAGAACTGAGATTAATAAAGAGCTCTCAAGAAATACACACATTCACACACACATATTGTGTCAGAAAGAGAATCTTAGTCAATCATTAATCTTTTTAGAACAAATTTCATCCCCTTTTCCTTATTCCCACCCCCAGGAATAAAGAAGAAGGGGAAACTACAATTCTGATTAGTTACCTCTTATAGACAAAATGTAAAATGGGAAATGAAACTCTTGTATATAAAATCTTATCATGAATTTTATTATGAATTTGGAGCCTGAAGAGATATTTCATGATTTAAGATAATTATATACGGAATATAGGCAGATTTTAAACTACTTTAAAAACTTGTCTGATACTGAGTAGTTATGCAGTAAGTAAAGGAGGAACATCACACACCATAACCCTTATTGGCCTCAGGAAAGAAAAAAAAAGAAAAACATGAAAAGAAAAGAAACACATCATCCTATAGTTTTAGTATCAGAAATCAAGTAGATGAGTCTTGTACATCTGAGAAAACATAAAGCACAAGTCTGAGGAAATCAGTTAATACATATAAAACAGATGAGAGAATATTTAAAATTGATAAGGAGGCTACATCTGACAATGAGATCAATTATAATTTCCTTGTTCTTTCAAAATGAGAATTTCTTGGGCAGATACTTTATTTGTATTTTTCCCAGGTTTACTGAGGTATAACTGACAAAATTGTAACTATTTAAGATACACAGCGTTTTGATATACATATATTTTTATATTTATTTTATTATTATTTTTTTAATTAATTAATTTATTTTGGCTGTGTTGGGTCTTTGCTGCTGCGCACGGGCTTTCTGTAGTTGCAGCGAGCAGGGGCTCGTCTTCGTTGTGGTACACAGGCTTCTCATTGTGGTGGCTTCTCTTGTTGCAGAGCATGGGCTCTAGGTGTGTGGGCTTCAGTAGTTGTGGCACACGGGCTCAGTAGTTGTGGCTCGTGGGCTCTAGAGCGCAGGCTCAGTAGTGGTGGTGCACGGGCTTAGTTGCTCCACGGTATGTGGGATCTTCCCAGACCAGGGATCGAACCCCTGTCCCCTGCATTGGCAGGTGGATTCTTAACCACTGAGCAACCAGGGAAGTCCTTGATATACATATAGATCCCAGAATTTATCACTTTATAAATGATATTCTGTATCCTTTGACCATCACCTGCCTACTTCCCCCATTCCCTGCCCCTGGCAATGACCATTCTACTCTCTATATCTCAGTTCAATTATTATTATTACTACTAATACTAATCTTCCACCTAAAAAAATGAGACCAGATTTAATAAATCACTGAGGAGTGACCCAAAGTCATCCTCATAAAATATATATTGACAATTGAACTAAGTGGAGATGACTCTGGCAGAGTTATCCTTAATTCTCTTAATTACAGGGCAAAGAGTGGCAATTAAAGGCATCTATGCAAACCATGTTATAGAAAACTATTCGACTCAACATGTGGTTATACAAGACTAAAGGCCAGCAAGAAAACAGGTACTTGCCATTTGGCAGAAAATATATCTGGAATAGTCAATTGCATCTACCCGCATGGAAGACAGTTCAAACAGCAACCAAAGTACAAAACGTATACATCATAGTAAAAGTTCTGCATACAAAAATTGAAGTAAAAAAATGAAATAAAAATACTATAAAAATTGAGGCTTTAAAAGCCCAGATATTCCATTGTATATATACAATGGAATATTACTCAGCCATAAAAAGGAACGAAACTGAGTTATTTGTAGTGAGGTGGATGGACCTAGAGACTGTTATACAGAGTGAAGTAAGTCAGAAAGAGAAAAACAAATACCGTATGCTAACACATATATATGGAAACTAAAAAAAAAAAGAAAAAAAAATGGTTAGAAGAACCTAGGGGCAAGACGGGAATAAAGATGCAGACCTACTTGAGAATGGACTTGAGGATATGGGGAAGGGGAAGCTGGGACAAAGTGAGACAGTGGCATGAACATATATACACTGCCAAACGTAAAATAGATAGCTAGTGGGAAGCAGCCGCATAGCACAGGGAGATCAGCTCGGTGCTTTGTGACCACCTAGAGGGGTAGGATAGAGAGGGTGGGAGGGAGGGAGATGCAAGAGGGAAGAGATATGGGGACATATGTATATGTATAACTGATTCACTTTGCTATAAAGCAGAAACTAACACACCATTGTAAAGCAATTATACTCCAATAAAGATGTTAAAAAAAAAAAAAAAGCCCAGATAACTCTAAAGTTTTCATTCATTTCTGGGGAAAATGTTGGGATAAAATAATTCTATAAATCCTAAGCAGGTGTCTAATTATTTTGTGATACTTCTCCACCAAGGTCACCTACTCCTAGTAATAGTCTAGCAATTGTAATCACACAGACTATTTCATATTCAGATATTTCACTCTTTATTTATATATCTTCAACATTTCATTTGCATCAATTTATTATGATTATGCTTATTAGTCTTCATAAAGATGCCTCAGATACAATTATTGTTTTACTTGATATTTATCTTTCAACTTCCTGCAGGCTTTACATATGTCTACCTAGTTTATATCCATGCTCAGTAAGTTGATGTTTTCCATGGCAATGATATTAATCCTCATGCTTGCTCACTGACATTTAGGTTCGTCTCAAATTATTTCAAATTAATCTTCTCTCTGCCTCTACTAATTGCGGAAAATAATTTCACAAATTTATAGAATGAGATTACAATAAATTCATGTTCCTTACTTCATTTGCACTTTAATGTTTAACTGAAAATCAAAATGTTTTTCCAAATTGGCAGCTCTTCATCTCTCTACAATTTCTTTTCTAAACCTTCTCCGTGTTCCTCAAAACTTCCTTAGACCATCTCATTTCCCACTCCACAGCCGAAATAGAAGATATCAGAGGGATTCTTCTTTCTTCACATCTAACTATATTTTTGTTTATTATATCACTTAAACAAAATCTAGTATTTCCTATTCCTTTTAAGACCCTTCCTATACCCTATCCTATTTCTGTTTCATTTTCCTTTTACTTTCTTCACGTAGTGGAGAGGGTGTTGTTCCTTCCTTTGTTTCTCTTTCAAATACTTGAAATACTGAGACCATACACAGAAACTAGAAGATAATTAGGTAATATACTATTGTTATTATTTGCACAGTTTGATTGGACAAGTTGGTGGAGCTTCTTACCATATTAATAGATGAAGTCTCTGACTGACCTCCTTTGCAACAGAGTACAATCTAGTTGTGCAATGAGCCTCATATACCAGAATAAAAATTGCCCAAATTATATAGTCTTCTTAAAACAGAAAGATCCAAATTGAAAAAAAAAGGCAATAGCATGTGTACCTCTATTAAATTTCCAGAGAAAAAATATATGCCAATTGACTTTTCAATGGGAAATTTAAAAATACACATTAATTACTAACCTTCAACTTAGACATCTCCTGCTGGAAACAGTATTGCTGCAGTATAATCACAACAGTTGAACTGAAACCAAGTCATTTTTCAAACGTGCCTAGAGTTGCCAGATTTAGCAAACAGAGGTACGAAAGCCCAGTTAAACTTAAATTTCAGATAAACAACAAAATTACTTTTAGTCTAAAAATTGCAATGGTGTGAGACATAATTATACTAAAAATTATTTGTTGTTTATCTGATATTCAAATTTAATTGGATTTTTAAAATAATTTTACCTGGAATACAACCAGATATGTGTCTTATTTTTAAAAAATAACACTTCACAGAATCACATCTTACCAGACAGGCCAGAAAAAAAAAAATCACAGAACCAGCATCATACCTACATATGTATCACAAGCAGATTCACAGCCTCTCTAGTAGTGATCCCAAGTAAAATGTGCTCAGAAGCAAAGAGATGGTACAATATAGACCCATATTTCTGCTAAAAGCAGAAAAAAAAAACCAAAAAAAAAACCATGGCAGAGATGGCAGCATTTGGTGTTAAGAGTAAGGGGTGGAAATGGAATAAATTTCAAAAAAGGAGATGGAAAAGAAAATTTGTCTTAATTTTATATACATAGGTAACATGTGGATTTTGTTGAGGTTTATGTTTTGTAACATAAGCTCAAGAAAGAGCAATATCTCATCAAGGGGTATCTTAATCTATTCAAGCTGCTATAACAAAATACTACAGCCTGGGTAGCTTATAAACAACAGAAATTTATTTCTCATATTCTGGAGACTGGAAGTCCAAGATCAAAGTGCCAGCATGGGCCGGTTCTGGAGAAGGCCTTCTTCTGGGTTGCAGACTGCTGACTTCTTACTGTGACCTCACATGGTGGGAGGTGTAAGGGAACTCTCTCTTCTTTTGTCAGAACGTTATTCTCATTCATGAGGGCGCTGCTCTCATGACCTAATCACCTCTGAAAGGATTTCAATATATGAATTTTGGAAGGACACAAACATTCACCTGTAGCAAGTGAGTAATTGTGGCAACATAATTACATATTTTGAAGGGAAAATATGCCTATGGATGCTAGTAATCTTTGTGTGAAATGAGCCTGACGTCTTGAAAACTGCAGAAAATTTCAATATTGGCAATCCTAGCTTCCAGATTTTCTTTGAGAGTTCTTTCTTCAACTGAGTGTCTTCAATACACAGTTTCATATCTTTAATTGTATTTACATTTTGAGTCCCTTACATATTGAATATATTGAGGGCTCTACCTAGTTAAAAGAAAACTGAGCTCCGAATTTCAGAGTAAATATTTGGGGTAAAATTCATGGGACACCTTTTCTGAAATCCTAATCTATGTTTCCATTTGGTTTCTCTATCCCCAGCAAAGCTCCAAGCAATAACAGTTTATTATCCTCATCATTCACTGTAGCCCCTTGCTCTGGTATTCTTTGGCATTTAATACTCTGGCTCTAGTAACTGTCTTTTCTCTTGCCCTAACATTTGCATTGCTTGGAAAATTCCCCTCAAGATTCTTGTACTGAATTAATTGATGATGTTTCCAAACCTGGCCACTATGGACACTTTGAGAGTAAATTTATCACTTTTCATACTAGCCTCTAAACCCTCAACTTTTCTCAGTCATTGAATCATGCTATTTCAGTGGCAGCAAAAAAAAAATATCATTTCTGACATTTTCTTATTGAAGCAGATATATTTGATAACACATTGTTCTATGTAATCCTATCTAAATAATAAATACATTTAGAATATTTTAAAATTTAAATTTAAATAGTTATAAAGAAGAAAGTTGAATTTAAATAGTTATATAGAGGAAATTTACACAGCGATAAAGAGGAAATTACAGATGTGACCAAAAAATGCAAAAAAAAAAAAAAACATATAGGAAATATGAACTGGAGCCAAGGGTTCATGGGAGTGACTTAGTTGAAGGTAGTTTTGGGTACCACAATGAGAGGATTCTCAAATGATAGAAGAAAGTAATGTTTTCAAATTTTAAGGTACCTCAAGAATACATGGGAGCTTAGTTTAAAACAAAGATCACCAGGTGCCAACCTCAAAGACTTTGATTCATTACAACTGTGTTTGGGGCCACAAAATGGTATTTTAATCTGTTGCTGAGGTTATTTTGATGCAATTTGTCCATAGCTCTCACATTTGAAACAGTACTAAGTTTTTGAATTTAAACTTGAAAAGTGGTGAGAATATTTTGGTTAAGCACAAAGCCTCTGCAGTAGAACTATGTGGTTTCACTACTTTCTGTTGTTTCCTTGCCTGTACACTAGAGTGGTAAAAACAGTACCTACTCCACAGAGTTTTGTGAGAAATGAATGAATTAATATTCCTAATTCACTTTGAACAGTGCATAAAAACCACCATCAGTAAACATTCAATAAACATTAGTTATTATTACTTCATGGGTAATACTATTATTTAATATACCATATATGAACTAGAAATGGTTTATCATCACAGATACATGTGACAAGCAGAAAATTATTTTAAAAATCTGATAGTGTTTTCAAAACAGCTTAGAAGGACTCTACTTAAAAAATCTTTATAATGATCTACATGTGATAGGAGAGTGTAAAATTGGAAAGTTAGGATTTATTTTAACATCAAATATTTTTGTAGTGTATGTATACTAGACTCTGTTGCAATGCCTCATGTCAAAATCTACATTGGATATAATATCATATTAAATACTATACAGTATATATTTTTACTATTCCATCATATTATTATATGATCTTACCTATTACAGACTCTAATAGCATAACAGTCTCAGTATGCATCCAAAAATATTCTTATATGGAAATTCTTTTTCAGTTACAAAGTGCCTTTTCAGTAAAGAGATCTCAAATCATATTACTAAAATTAAAAAATGCCCAATGAATTCTCTGTGGATAGATGATAGCTAGATGAAAGAGAAAGAAAGAAAGAAAGAAAGGAAGAAAGGAAGGAAGGAAGGAAGGAAGAAAGAAAGAAAGGAAGAAAGAAAGAAAGAAAGGAAGAAAGAAAAGAAATTTTACATTCTTATATCCTACTTCTCAATTTACCTTTATAAATATTATATTAAGGGCAGAAGAAAAACAAAGTATCTGATATTTTCCTGATTCCTTCTGTAATCAGTAATAATATTGGTTTCTATCATATGACTTATATCTGAAATTTTAAATTTGAGTGTAGGCAATCAGGTGAACTATCAGTGTAGAACATTTTAAAATGCATTGAAAAACCAAGAACACAAGACTACTGTATGTAAAGATGAGGTCGTCAGTTTTTAAAGAAAGAAACAAGAAATAATACTTATAAAAATGGTATCACATATGGGCATTGTTAATCACACTAAAGGCATTAAAGTGTTCAAGTCACTCATACAAGAGGGCTATATCACCACTGAAATGATAATTGTGTCCTTTAGAATTTTCTTCAACTTATCTTGCATTTCTATAATAACAATGAGGAGAATGATCTAGTTAAGTATAAATATATCTGCTCAAATCAGGAATTGCATGAAACAATATGGAAAATCCCGAAATCAAGTATTTTTAATAATGTAAACTATGCTTACACTGTATCTTAGTCACTTAAGATGGTTAAAGATCATTATATCTTAAAATATATGCATTTAACCCTTCAATAATAGAGATGGAGTTGAAATTATTTATGAAAATACTCAGCATTATTTAGAAGCTAGAAGTCAAAAAGAATTCCCTTAATTACATTTCAAGTATAGGTTGATGTTTGGTGATATTATTTATTAACAAACATCTATTCAAATAAATAACTAAGCCACACATTTGTAGGATGAATACAAATGTGACCTTTGTTCAGATCTTTCTGAACAGAATGCACAGAAGCCTTTCAATATCAAAATTCCCTATCTGTTCAGCAAAACAGGATACCAAGTAAAAAAGGTTTTATTACTAGAATATGAAAAGATCTTTAAAATTTGTTTTTGAGAGGAGTTATTATTTTGTATGTTTTATATGTTGTATATTGGTTTACTTATTTTATTTTCATTTTCCCACAATAAAAAGATCAGGCAATGAAATTATATAAAGTTTTATGAGGCTCACCTATTATGCATTATAGTTTTCTAACCAGTATGCTATGCACCTCGATTCATTGAAGATGCTAAAGAATCTCTTTAAGCACAGGTTTAATGAGCACCACATGATGTTTCCTTTGTGATTTCTCACCAGGAAATTCCAGAAATAATTAGTGCCACTGAAACACTGTGGAACAGAATCAGACCTCTAGTTATACCATGAATTAGAAATGAGAGTTATTACGTTAATCAAAAAGAGAATAAAACATTAATATATCCTTAGGACATTTTTACTTATCTCCAATTATTCTCTTTAGAACATTCCTTGATACTCAGGTATACACAGAGCTACTGCCTGTAGCAGTGCAGGCTCTCTCTCCTTGTGCCCACTGCTCTTACCATCTCTTTATTCCTTTAATTATAGTAAATGTCTATTTCTTCTGCCTATAAGATTTTTGTTGCCATTTTCCCCAGGTTTTGGCCACTAGTGCTCCTCTCTTTCAGACACTAGTAGGAAACTGTTTATGTTTCTTAGGGCCAGCAATCTGGGGGGGGGGAAATTATAACAGAGATTTTGTCCTAAAAACATATTTTGTTTTGCTCTCTTTTCTTTTCTTTCTTCAGTTATTCTTGAGGAGGGGGAAGTGGGAAAGAAGTTGGAAGACATTCAGCTGTGTTAAAAGTAGGCTAGCATGTCCATGTTATTATGAATTGTCCCAGTGGCTAATTAACAGATATCATTTCCTCCATCTCTCTAGCTCAACTATATATTAATAGGGATCTCCTCAAACCCTTTAAATGTCATTAAGTACAAAAGGAAGATTAAAAGTAGTTGGTGCTTTCAACATAGAGTAAACCAACTGTATTTTTCCTGGTGTAATTATAAGGCCTATACCAAAAAAACTTGTCCTGGCTTTCTTTTTGTTAAAGTGGATCTTAATCTCCCAAACTTAATATTTAATATTTGGTAGAATCTATAAAGTTATGGTTCCATTTGGTGGGAAATAATCACATACTCAGAAATAAAAGTTAACTGCAAGTAACTCCTCTGATTACGAAGTCTCAGAATGTTTCCCCTCATTTGAGCAAATTGAAGCAATAAACTCATGGTTGATAAAACTCAGGCAACTGTGATTGTGTGTGTGTGTGTGTGTATGTGTGCATGCCTGCCACAATAGGATATGTCTGATTATAATGCCTTACTTAATTGATTATTGCAGTATCTGATTTCTGGTTCTAAGGATAATAGTTTATGGAAAGCAAGGGACCATAAATCTCTTAGAAGACCACCAAGAAAACCTACTAATCAAGCAAAGCTAAGTTTATTGGATCTACTGCAATAAGGGAAAACAAATCTTAACATATTCTTATAGTATCTCAAAATGTGGAAACTGAAGGAAGATATTTATAGGATTTTACGGCTCAGGATGTTTATTAAGTAATAGCTTGGGATTGGAGAGCAGAGTGAGTTTTGCGAGCCTTGATGAGTAACCTGTGATTGTGATACAAAACCAACTTAATTAACTCACAGACCTATTTTCCAGAAGCAAGTATTTTTGTTACATATGATTAAATTATTATTGTTCATTCTTGGTATTATGTAACATAGAGGCCAATATAAATTCTAGGCCCAGAAATGATGTTTTAACAAAATAACAGGGAAGTTTATGTCTTCATAATATTTTTTGTCCCAGAGAAAGGACAAACAGCCATTTTAGGCAAAAATAAAAACAACACAACAACAACCAAAACAAAACTACCACTATCACTATGGGAAAAAAGCAAACAAGCCCTATAAATTCTAATATTTGTGTGTGTATGTGTTTAGCTCTTAAGCTTTTCTTCAAAAAAGATTGACTATTCTTTTTTTTTAAATTGTGGTAAAAACAGAAAATTTACCATCTTTCTAATGTGTGTTTTTTGTTTTAAATTCTTTAATTTTCCTATGTTATAGTTAAATATCTTAATAAATGTAGGAAAAAATAACCTTTTCTACTACCACTGAATCAGGAATTGCAATACCTGTCAGCAGCTACTAGTGGACCATTAGCATCTGAGAATAGAAACAAACATATCTCACTCAACCCTGAATCCCCAGTAAACAGCAGAATGCCAGATACACAGAAGGAGTGCAACAGTTTTTAAAGGAATATATCAGTACTTAAGTACTATGTCTTCTGGTCCTGGATTTATACATGATTCAACTCAGAAGTAATACTTTTGAGTCATATCATATACTGATTTTCACAACCCTATATGCTGTAAGATCTGGCCAACAGCTTTAACATAGCAGAATTGTCATTTCTCAGATTTAACATATGCTCTGTATTTCCTATACAGGTTAAGATCTTGAGGAACCTTTATAATTCCCCCTAAATTATTTCAATAAAATTATGCAATTTATAGTAATAGAAATCCCAGATAATTTATATAAATTCTTCCCCTTTTAGTCATCTTCTAGAAAGTAAAAAATGGGATAATCCTTAGTGTTTTCATTCATGCCACTAAACCCTCACAGAATAAAAGAAGACAACTGCTGATTAATAAATGTTTCTCAAGTCCAATTACACATACATACACACAACCACCACTATCACCAAAAACACCACCACCACCAGTCAAAACCTCCACCATCTTCACCATACAGCTAAAAGGCAATCTGAGTATGTTAACAGTTAAAATAATTTAATATATAAACTAAAAAATCAACAATGGCTTAAACAAAATAGAAGTTATTCATATACTATAATGGGGTGAATATTTTCCGTGAAAAGACTGGCTTTAATGCAGTTACTGAGGTCCATTCCTAATGTGGTTCCACCATCCTTAGTGTTAAATTGTTTCATTTCTAAGCATAGAAGGTGGAAGATAGTGTGGATGGAAACACATTTTTCTTAAAATCCTTGGTCTGGAAATGGCATTATCATTTCTGCTCACATGACAAAAGCTGAATTCACTCACATGCAATGGAAAGAATTCTTTAGTTAGACTGGATCTGCTCTTTGGAAGGAATACCTTTGTCCATTTTTCTCTATTAGTCCCAGTGGTGCTCAAAGGCAAGTAATTATCATTCATTGGCCTCCATGTCCACATCTGAAATCCTGATATGGGCATTCCAGAGTATTCCCTCTTTGTGAGCTATAAAATTTACACAGCCCTTATAATGCTATGTCTGTCTGTCTGTCTGTCTAGCTATCAATCATCTATTGAGACAAACACAAAGGATATTTTTAGGCCATGCTCATGGCTTTCTTGGCAATGCTATTTTCTGTGCAACGGTAAAACTGACTAGAATTGTTTGTCCCCAGTCACTTCCAGTCAGTTCTACTTGATTCCAAGTTCCTGTAGCCATACTCAAAATTATTTCCTTTTCATGGTTCTAAAGTTTGCTTTGCCTCTTCACCCCTCTCTCTTTGCTTATATGTACATATATTGAAAACAGCTGAGATAAACAGAATTGTGGGAAGATACCACATTTAATCCAATTTTTTCCACAGAGTGAAAAACCTTTATTTAACTGAAAAGACTTAATGCATTTTTTTGTTCAAAGCCGACTTTAGTCTTATTTCCTGCTTTTATGGTCCAAAAACATCTAGCTGTCTCAAATCTCTGGAGCTACAATTCTAGACTCTCCTTTTCCACTTCATTACTGTTCATGGAAAAGACAGTTATCACTTTAATCATCTCTTCGATATAACTCTTCCAAATCAAGAAGAGGTAACCAACACACACTAATACTCTTTCTGATTTTATCTTCTAGAGTTACAGACAAGTTAGCATTTATTCTGCCTTCCAAGTTTTCAGAGGTAAACACGTTACATATTCTGCCACTGTATTATGCGTAATCTCATTTTTCAGCTTCATTAATCTATTCTTCACTCTCTCCTGAGCTGTTAAAGCAATGCCACATATTTTGTTACTCCTATTGCAGAATCCCACATTAAATTACAGAATATTGTATTACTTAGGGTAGACATAACTGTAGTAACAAATATGCACATGTGTATAATGACTACAGCATAATGGAGGTATATTCTTACTCATATAATAATTTGAGGCAGATGGTCCACCTACATGTAGTAATTTAATATCCCAAGTTCCTTTTGCAGTGAGCTCTCCTACATGTGGCAATTCATGGGCTAAACTTCTTACTATCTTGTTATTCTTCCACCCAGATGATGAAAATATTATTTTCATTATATAAGGTGAAAAAAAAGCATGCTTAAATACCTTCTTTTTCCTAAAAAAGTCATGTGTACACAATAATATATGTTCATGTCCTCTCATTCTCCACTGAGTACAGCTCAGTCATATGGAACACTTAGTTATAGGAAAAAGTGGGAAATAGATCCACAGGTGAACTAAAGTGTGGTTGTCACCTTCCAAAACACTTCCCAATGATCTGTGCCTCCTGGTACTTACACTCTTCCTAATCCACTCCCCTTCTGTGAGGCTAGTGATTTGCTTCTGTCAAATTAAATATGCCAAAAGTGGCTATACCTTCAGAGATTAGCTTATAAGACAGTCTCTTTTGTTCACTCTCTCTCTCTTGCTCCCCCAACTTGCTTTCTTAGATGAAGCAAGCCGTGATGTTCTGAGCTACACTATGGAGAGCTCTTCCTGGAAAGGAACTAAGGGTGTTTTCCTTCCAGCATCCCTGTAGGAACTGAATCATGTCAACAGTCACATGAATGAGCTTAAAAGCAGGCTCCTCCCCTATGGAGAAGACTGCTGCAACCAGCCAAAGCCTTGAATGGAGCCTTGTGTGAGACCCAGAGTCAGAAGATTCAGGTAAGCCACACCCACATTACTGACCAACAGAAACTGTGAGAAAATAATATTTGTTGCTTTAAGTTTCTTAATTTTGGGGTAATTTATTATTCACCAGGAAAATTAGGAAAAATATATTTGATGAACATCAGGGAGTATCTGCCATAGGCATAGTGAATTTAGGACATAGGGTAAATTAATTTTAAAGAATATCATAGTATTACTAGAATTCAGAATGAGAGAATGTGTGTATATATATATAGTACTTGACTTTACTTATATTCTATTACAATGGAGAAAGCATATAAATTTTACAAAGAAGAAAAATGACAATAATTTTTCTTCGTAAGCATACATTTCTTATACTCTTCCCTTCGCTTAGTAATGCATTAGGTTTTTCTTTCTATGCTCTTTTATTAAAAAATGTTGCCTTAGCTACTACGATCACTTATATATTTAACCCTAAATAGATCAGGTAGATCTGCTACTTTTCAACTTCATATGAACGAAATCACGCTGCATGGTTCTTTCAGTCCTTCTCTTTTCTGCTAATACTATGTTTGAAAGTTGTTAATCCATTGTTGCAATTAATCCATTTGTTGTTACAGAATTTCATTACATTATTCTACAAATAGTATAACCATTCTACTATTTTTATGCGAATTTAGATTGGCCCGTTTTAAGATATAATGAATTATGCTTGTTTGAACATTCTCGCACCTATAATAAATGCACACATGTACAATTTCCATATTTGTGCTTTCCGTATAAAACTTTCAGTATTTCTATGCTTGTGTGATGATACCTTACTTTGGTTTTAAATTGAATTACCCCAATTACTTATTATCTTGGAAACATTTTACTAAACAGATATAGAAATATTTCTAGTAAAAGAAATGTTTTTAGCATCTACTTGCAAAAACACAATTTTGTCAAGGTCATGAAGCTATTCTTCTATAGCATATCTTTGTAAAAACTTATGAAAAAGGCTTAATTTATAGGAAAATTGTAAGATAAACACAGACTATATTCTGCCTATGAAGCATTTGAGAGTTAGTTATCACATGAGGTACCACCATTTCTCAATACATCAGAATAAAAAGCATTCCTCTAGATAAGTTAAATACTTCAATGGTAGAGTAATATTGATTATATCATTAACATTTATTATTCAGAGCCCATTCAAGTTTTGCTATATCTATATATCTATATCTATGTTTTATCGACAACTGGTCAAATTCTGCCAAAATACTTCACACTTTGCTATTGTACTGATTTCATATATCAATTTGGGGATACTTGTCAATTTACAACAGTTTTCCTCCAACCCACAATGTCTAAAAGTTTGTCCTTCAGTCCACTGACAGCAAAGAAGATATTATTAAAATTTTACCAAAATATCCCTGTTTTGATTTACACGTATGTCTACAATACACCTGATATGATGCTTAAGAAAGAGTACTGCTGTCAAGCTTGTAAAGTAACTGGTAGGTTATACAGTGCTGCTGGTATGCAACTTGGCACAGCACATTTGGATGAAATGTTTGGGGGTTTCTAGTAAGACTGAAAGAAATACCTTATTACCCAGTTGTTCCACTCTTAGCTGCAAATTCTCCAAAATAGGTCTATATTTTTGCCAAAAGACACATACAAGAAGGTAACAGCATCACTATTTGTAATGGCCCCAAACTGGAAGCAAACCAAATAACCTTCAGTGTTAGAATGGATAAATTGTGGGGTAATATATAGTACTGGAATGAACAAAATACTACTAAAGTAATAACATAAATCAATTTTGCAAACTCAGTACTGAGCAAAAGAATACTGATACAAAATAGATTGTATCGTAAGTTTCTATTTTGAGAAAAGACAAAATCTATGATGTTGGAAGTGAGGACTGCTGTGTTACCTATAAATGACATTAATAAAGTGAAGAAAATAAGGGATGCTTTTAGAGTTCTAGTAATTTTTAGTTTCTTGGTTATTCATAATGTTTATTTGGGAGCATTCATTTTATGATAATTTAAGCTGTATACTTTCCTCTGAGTGTTTTATTCCTCAATAAAATTTAAAAAAATAAAGTAGAGCATAAAAGCTAACAAATATGTAAAATAATTCTATTTATAAAAATTAAAAAATCAAAATATATTTAAAATAATAAAGAGAGATCATGAGATGTTTGTGGATTGTCAGAAGCAATCAAATTTATCTAAAGATTGAAGATTGACGTTAGTTACCTCAATAAAATTCCCAACAGATAAGTTTGTTTGGGTTTTTGATCTTTAAGAAACTTAAAAAACTATAATATACAGAAATGAAAAATAAAAAGCCAAGATGCCCTTGTAGAAAAAGAACAAGTTAGGAGGACTTGCTGTAGCAGATATAATAAAGTACGACTACAGAGTTTGCATGCCGCAACTAAAGATCCTGCATGTCGCAACTAAAAGATCCCGAATGGCGCAACGAAGAACCCGCACACGGCAACGAAGATTCCGCATACAGCAACTAAGACCTGACACACTCAAAAAAAAAAAAAACTACAGCAATTAATCCAACACACAATTATAGACCAGCAGACCAACAGAACAAATAAAAAGGTCCAGAAACAATCTCACACACATAGTGTTGGGAAGTATAATTAAAACCCATATAACTCCTTCCAACTTAGAAAACCTTTTCACAAAAGTAGAAGAGAAAGGAAACAATTTTATTTTTAAATAACCCTTAAAACAGAATGTGTGGTGCACCAAAGGCAATCTACTAAGAAACTGCAAAGACAGAAAAAAAAAATCTCATCATTTTAATAGCCAAACAGGATGCAACGCCTCTGTAATGGTTATATACAGGCATACCTTGGAGATATTGCAGGTTTGGTTCCAGACCATCACAATAGAGTGAGTCACACAAATTTTTTGGTTTCTCAGTGCATATAAAAGTTATGTTTACACTATACTGTAGTCTAAGTGTGCAATAACATTATGTCTAAAACACCAATGTACATATCTTAATTGAAAATTACTTTATTGCTAAAAAATGCTCAGCATCATCTGAGCCTTCAGCAAATTGTAGTAGTAACACCAAAGATCACTGATCACAGATTACCAAAACAAATATAATAAATAATAATGAAAAAGCTTGAAATATTGCAAGAATTATCAAAATGTAACACAGAGACAGGAAGTCAGAAAATGCTGTTGAAAAAATGGCAGTGGATATACTTGCTTGACACAGGGTTGCTGGAAACCTTCAATTTGTAATGCAAAATGCAATATCTGTGAAGCATAATAAAGCGAAGTGCAATAAAATAAGGTATGCCTGTATCAGAGTGACTGGGCCACAGGGTGACCAGATAGTTGGTCAAACATTATTCTGGGTATGTCTGTGAGGGTGTTTCTGGATGAGATTAACATTTGAATAGGTCCACTGAGTAAAGCAGATTGTCTTGCCTAAGGTGGGTGGGTCCCATCTAATGAATTAAAGGTCTGAATAGAACAAAAAGATCTGACCATCCTCCAAGTAGGAAGCAATTCTTCTTGCCTGAATGACTTGGAATGAGGACATTATTTTTGTTGTTGTTTATGTTTGTTTTTTCCTGCCTTTGGATAGAACTGAAACATCAGCTCTTCCTGGGTCTAGTGTCTAATGGCTTCAGACTGGGACTACATCGTCAGCTCTCTTGATTCTTCTGCTTTCATACTGGGATTTGTCAGCCTTCCATAATTGCATAAGCCAGGTCCTTATAATAAAACTCTTTATATATTGGTTCTGTTTCTCTGGAGAACCCTGACTAATATACCATTGCCTACATGTTCTCAAGATAAATAATAATTAGTCCTTGAATAAGAGGGCCTGAAAGCACCATTTAGCATATACAGTTCCTTCCAAACTAACATAGCAGTTGGGGTGACCATCTGTGTTAGTGCATTGGCTTTATCCAAAGGAAAATAAACTTCTCATATCTTTTATGACAAGATCGTAGTTTTGCAACTTGGAGTGAGATGTCAATCAGCTAAAGTTAGGCTCCTATCCTCCCACAGAAACAGAGCAATAAAGGTTCTCTTCCTTAATGACTACATATCAAAGAAATAGTTCCTAGGTTGTTGAGAAAGCCATTCCTGGGTCTCAAAGCCAGCAAGAGGCTTATATAGGTTTTTAAAAATTTACATATATTTCACAGAGATAGAGAGTCTACAATTACAAATTTTCTAAAATAAGTGCTCTAAGAAAAGGGAGGGATAAAGTCTCTTCCGCTATTTTCAAGAACTAAGCTGCTTATTTTTTATTTGTACTTATCCTTACAATTTCCAACATATGTTATAAAATAGTAATCTTACAATTTTCTAAATGTTTTTTCTACCTTTTTTGGGCAATTTGCACCATCTAAATATCCAGCAAGCTCATAGTAAGATAGAAATCAAACCAATTATCAGAGTAGTGATAGAATAACTGAACTACTGAATTTTTAAAAAAGTCAGCACATTATTTGCCTTTGGGAATAACCTTTGAATATACCGTACCACTGATGAACAGGTAAATCAGATTTTTGGTTCAAAATGTACAAAAATATTTCTTTGTCATACATTAACTTTTCACATTGTTGTAATGTTTTCATTGCTTTCATGTTCAAATGATTAACAATCTATTATTTGATAGTTCCTTAAGAAGTCTTATTCAATACAAGCCTCAAGAGTAGCTTAACTTTGAAGCCTGATGATCTAATTTTTAAAATTAAGTCTTCTTTGCAAGGTCCAATAAATATCTCCTGAGTTTCAGTCAGTCACATGCCATCACATTTATATAGCTTTTATCTAGGCCCATATGACTTTTATTTAGGTCCTCTAGCAATTATTCTACCTTTCCAAATATTTTTTCCTAGATATGAAATGTGAAGACATTCATGGCCATCACCTAGTATCACAGTCTTATAATGAGGTAACAACAGAAAAGTACAGCTTGAACTTCCGATGTTCAACGTATAGGACTAATGGTTTTAAGTCCAGGTGACAAACTCATGTTTGGATTTTATTTATTTTTTGCATTGAATATAAATCAATAATTATACTATTACAACAGTTAAAAAAATCTCCATGAATAACAGACTTTCACCTTTGTTTATCTATCTATATTGCAACTGGAGTGAACTTGCATCCCCAAATTCATAAAGTGATATTAGAACTGTCTTTTGCAGACTCCATCTATAATTGCCAGATTTCTGCTTTATTATTATTATTATTATTATTATCAGTATTTCTTTTCTACACTGTCCCTCCAATCAAACCAGTTACCAAAACATTTCTGTGTCAAATTTAGGACCTGATACCTAGATGCATATTAATCACTTTTACTTTGTTATTATGAAAAATTACTGATGAATACAGTCTCGCTTTTATTGTCTCAGTAATTAGACTGTTGGACTTATAAGTCCAGGTGCTGCTTAATGGCGTGGACAAGTTAGAGCTGATCAGAAATGAGATTGTGGGAACTGTTACTGGAAGTACAGGAAGAAAACAGTAATGTGACAAATGATGTTTATTTTCTAATAAAATGTGATTCTTCAGTAAAGTAATTGAAAACAACCTACTGTGAACAGGACACCAAGGTAGTCTATGACAATAGCGATCAGTTTGCTAGAATTCCTCCTTTCAATTTAGTTCCCTACCACTATCAGTTAATGTAGAAAACTTACATTTGAAGTCCTTTGTAGGAAGCACAGAACAGTCCTCCTGAGGTGCTAGCTTCACATGGTAAACGTGAATCCAGTTTTGATTTTTTTCACTTTGCTAGCCAGATGGATAATCAGCAACACTTGAAAGGGTTCCTAGGAATGAGAGAAGCTTTTTTAAAGTATATAATATGATTATAAGAGGATTCAGTTAAATCAGGTACAGGACATGGTCTCAGACCCAAATTTATAGGTCTGCCAAACATAAATTTCAAGGGAGAAACTCCCTGCTTGCTTGCAGGTACCACTCTAAATTTTAACAAGGCCAGTGGTAAAGCTCTAAGACATCTTAGTATAGTAGTTGCAGAATCTTAGCTGATGTGTTTTTAGAATTGGATTCATTTGCTATACTAAACTTGTCCAGAGCACTGAGATGTCTAGCAATCTGCAAACATTTGTGTAATTCTTGACAGCAGTAGAAATAAAGTGACTTCCTCAGTCCTATGCAGGGTGCTCTGGTATCCCCAAAGTAGGAACTATGTGTATTAAGAGAGACTTCAACACTGACTGAATATCGCTTTTTGAAGAAAGAAAGACTTCAGGCCATCAGGACATCAGACATACCATATCTAGACAAAAACCTTTTACTTTTACAAGCATTAGTTCTATGAAATCCAACTGCTAGCAAGTTCCTAGTAACATTGGCCAGGAAAAACCTCCTGTGCTTACCTTGAGAGTGGCTTGCAAAAAACTATGCTGACAAATAGCACGTATCTTTAATATGTTTTGAATGATTTTATCTTCTTGGTAGGCATAGTAAGAGTCTGGTGTCTTTAAAATTTATCTTTTATTCAGATGATTTTGTTGATGACACAACACTAACCAAGCAAATAGGTGGTATAGGAAATATTTTGTTAGCTAATTCCCATCATCCAGTCAAATTTTTATGTCTCTTTTATAATCCGTGTCCATTTTCTTTTGTTAAGCATATTTTTGAAAATGAATAAATGTTTTCATTGTATTAAAAGTGAAGCCTCTATATTTGTAGTGTCATGCTCTGACAGCAGCTTTTGCAATTGTATCAGTAAAATTATTGCATTTAGAAACTTCATCCCTCTGCTCTATGTGAGCTCTACAATGAATTACTAAAATCTGAGCAGGCAGTTGTAAAGCCTTTGAAAAATCAGCTATCAATTTTTTATGACATTGTTTAGTTCTCACTGAAATAAAAAATTCTCTATTTTTAAAATATGCTCTGTTACATAAGAAACATCAAGCATATATTGCTTATTATTACTGATTATTGTTATTACTAAAAAGAGAGAGAGAAGCGGGAGAAAGAGAAAGACGGGGAGAGAGAGAAAAGTCTACATATCTGACCCTCCAAAATCAATATATAACATCATACCCAAGAAAAAAAGAAAATATTTTCATTTATATCTGCCTCTTGATGTTTCTTTGATTGAGTTCAAAGAATTTTGAATTTTTTTCACTCTAATCTCAATATCAGTTCCAATTACTACTAACATTTTTATTATACTTATTTTATATTTTGCTATTAAAAGTAGCTGCATAACAATTCTCAAATATTACTACATGATTGAATTATATATTCATTAGGTAAACTTACTGAAAAAGAAAGAAATATTTATTATACTTTGTTAAAATGTGATCATTCAAACTGTGTTGAGTGCCCACTAAATGCAGGTTACTTTAATAGACAAAGGGCACATGGGAAAATGACTTGATACTAAGAACAAAACAAAACACTCTGGATTTTGCCATTAAATTGATCATTTATTACCTGATTGGTTCTACACAAGGTATACAATCTTTTGAACTTCTTAATTCTCATCTTCAAAACAAAGAAAATGATATCTATTTACCTTTTCTGAGTTGTAGTAAGATAGTAAAGAAGATGGAAGAGAAAGTCTAGAGCCCATTAATCAGACTTGTGCACCAAAGGGCAGGTAGCTACATGGTAGGTAAAGTGAACTTATTACTACAGGCCTTATCCTTCTGATTAGGATCTTATAACATGTTCGTGATAAATAAGTGTACAAAATAGTAATGATTCTCCCAAACATTTATATTGTTTTATTTTTTCCTATTAACATTTTAATCACTTCTTATTCTAATTTTCATTTCATGCAAGGAATCTGAAAGAAATCTCAGTATTATATGAACTTTAACACTTAGAGTTTTCTTAATCTGTGTGATTTATTCTAATTAGGCCAAACACATTTATTTTTGGATCTTAATCAACCTCTAGTATGATCTACTTTTCATTAACAATTTTGTCATTTTCTTTATTAAGCCTTTCCAAATTATTGTTCCTTGTCAGTTTCTACAACCTGCCTCCAGAAAAGACAATAAAAACAGTATTCTATACAGATTCCATTAAAATAGGCCAGTGTTCTTCAACTATTTCATTTCTGGCATCATTTCATATACAACCATGCAATTATTAAACATAGATAACATACATTTTTACATATATGATTACATCATTCTAATATATTTTAATTGTAGACAATTACAACAAATATTTTTGTATGATTATATTATATAGTACCTTATTATAAAATAGGACACTAAACCCATTATACCATTACACCATTAAATATTATAAATTGAGAAAGTCACATACAGAGAGAATTCACTACTAGCTGAAATATCATATACTAGTTCTAAATTTTCTTGATCTAAGCCACAGAAGCATTTTGTGGTTACCATCCTCTAGGTGAAATTTTCTGCTATAGTGAATTAACTTGATCCAGGGAAAATACGAGAATCTGCCAGAAACAAAGGACTCTACTTATTGCTACTGTTCACATGGGCATTGTATTTAAATGTATAATGGAAAGAAAAAAATTACCAGAGATTATGTGTAAATTTCATAATTTAAGGGCCTTAAAATAAATTCTTGAAAGCCTAGTTATGGACATCCTTCTTGAAAAAACTTTTGTAAATCAAGACTTTTAAGTAAATGAGATATTAAAGATGACCTGTATATTATACTGTTAGCATAAAAATGTAAATCATAAGCCCCTTACCATTTCTCAGCTTATTTATGACAATTCCCTAAACAACAATAACAGATATTGGATATGTAGCAACTGAGCCATTTTTATCCTAGAACACAATTCCTGACTTACTCTAAACTTTACTTATCAAGACATAAAAAAATACACTTTCTGAGTAATAAAAAATGTTAGTTACTGCTGCTATTTTTTAAAAAATTGTTTTTATTTCATGTAATATTACCAAGAGAAAATATAGCACCTAAAGTGCATGTGTTTAGAGCAACTTTTTTACTTAGTATTTGTTCATGAGGAACTATTAACAGTTGGGAAAAGTGTTTCTTATTTGTTTGAATTCAAGTTGTATTCAATACATCATAAACCATATTTTAATCGCAATGAGTAATGCAATCATGGCGAAATTCTCTGCCATATCATATAGGCAATATTCTAAGAAATAGTTTCTAATTTACATATATGGTTATTATTAAAATATAATTTTTCAAAAGTAAAAACTTTGACTTTCATACAAATACAGACTGGACATGTGTCAAAGACTTTACTAAATTCATGAGTTAATGAGGATCCCAATAATACATTAAAACTGGTTTAAGAGAAATTGACCATATAAAGATGTATATTTTCTATAGGAAAAAATCATGTGCATTGCTATGAACAGTGATTCTTTGCATTGTAATGGTCAGAAAACATTTGTATACCTTCCATTTTCCATAATTTTATTTCTCCCTCTACAGAATTGAAAATAGCCTAGTTAATAAACAAGGCAATCAGTTGTACACATCTATACAAAACTAGATAATTGTGAGGAGTCTGCTAGACAATACCCAGACCTCCACTGAAAGAATACCCAGTAATCTCTGTTTTTTTACACCAATTTCCAAACCTTGGACAATTTTTCTGTATAATTTTCATTTTTTGGATACTATAGATTCACAGTTTAAATTTGTTTCCTATGGAATTTTATGAAATGCATAAAGGCATAAAATGTTACATATATACACACAAAAACTATATATACATAACTAATATAATTTTATCAGTGCTACTGAATGATGAAAAGAAATAGAACATTTTCTAAGTATTAAAAAATTATTTTTAAACTAAAAATATTATTTTTAGCCAATCTAACTTTCAATTGTGTTTTACAACATACCATTCAGACATATAAGAGCTGAGATTTCTTGAGAACTTATTCAAGTAAAGCAAGGTATTAATTAAACAAAAAGGTAAAATGTGATCTTAGAAACAATGGCTCCAATGAATTTGTAAGAAATAAGTGTCAGCCTGTCACAGCTTGGTTTGGCAGTGAAATGTATAAACCCATAATCATTTAAATCATCTTTATTGTTTTACAAAATTTTCAACCTTCATATGAAAACTACATGGAAGAATTGTCTGTGATTAAAAAAGAAAAACAAATTAAATAACCTTAGCAAGTCCAAATTGATCTGTGGCTGCAACTGAAATCAGAGCATAGAAAGAAAAGTTTGAAGTGTGAAGGAAAAGGTAGGAACATTTCTCAAAAGTTGAAATAATTATGTTATATTGAGTGGGGTTTAATATAACAATGTTTTAAGTGAAGTGAATTCTCGTAATTAGAGAAATCCACATTAAAATTACACTGAAATATCATTTTTCAGATTGGTAAAAATCTAATGGTTTAATAACATATTCTGTTACGTAGCTGTGGGGAAACAGATAATTCAGTTATTATTGATGGAAATGTAACCTTCATGGAAGGGGATATGGCGAAATCTATAATATTCATCCCAATTTTAAGAATCTATCCCCAAAACTCATTGAAAAATATATAAAACTAAATGCATAAGAACTTTAATTGAACTATTACTTGTAATAGCAAAAACAAAACATAATAACAAATAACTGGACACATGAAATGCCCATCAAGGGCATACTGATTAAATAAACTATGATAAATCAACAAAACAGACAACACCCAGTTCTCAACAAAATGGAAAAATAAACTGCTGTAAAGAGGAAAGAAAATTTTGTATACTAATGAGTAATCTCTAGAAAATGTGTATAGTAGTTTTAGTTTAACCTAAGAAAATGGGGGTACACACATACCTACTATACATATACATCTATATGTATTTATGTATGTGTGTAGTTTTTAAAAGGTTATCTCTGAAGAGAGAATAGGGTAAAAAAGCCATGGATTCAATCTAGTCTTCTTTTCTTGTTTTGATTCTAAATCTATCAAAATAATTTGTCAGATTAACATAAAATTAAAACGATCCTTAATAATATAAAATAGTATATTATATATGAACGATTCCAAGTGATTTTTTAAAAAATTAATTAATTAATTAATTAATTAATTTTTGGCTGTGTTGGGTCTTCGTTGCTGCGCGCGGGCTTTCTCTAGCTGCGGCAAGAGGGGGCTACTCTTAGTTGCGGGACTCCGGCTTCTCATTTCGGTGGCTTCTCTTATTGCGGAGCAAGGGCTCTAGGTGCGCGGGCTTCAGTAGTTGTGGTTCGCGGGCTCTAGATCACAGGCTCAGTAGTTGTGGCGCATGGGCTTAGTTGCTCCATGGCATGTGGGATCTCCCTGGACCAGGGCTCAAACCCGTATCCCCTGCACTGGCAGGCAGATTCTTAACCACTGCGCCACCAGGGAAGTCCCCCAAGTGATTTTAACACGCAGTAATTTGACTATCCATCTCGAGCAAGATATAATCTATAGACAAAAACACACAACTATAGCCATGTGCATATATGTGCATAAATGGTTTAGTAATCGTATCGTTAAGGGGGGTTTTGGCAGAATTGATATTGTTTTATTTGTCTGTTTTAATTGTGAGCACATGGTGGTGAAGAATACAATGATAATTCATTCAGCGCTTTGATCCACCATTGTGGTTTGTGCTAAGATGCAAGAATTTTACTTCAAAAAGAAATTTACACCATTTGTGTAAGTAACAACCCAAGATAAAAGGGCAAATAATGCCCTGCTGTTGTATAGATATGTTTTTGATCTTTTTGTCAGGAACTATGACAGGTATGAGATTTTATTTATACTTAAAAACTAAAATATTGCTTGCCAAACTAAAAACTTCAGATGTTTGCAGAAAACAAGGACCCCAGGTGGGTGTTCCAGCTACTGATATTACTCACGGCAATAGCAGTATCTGGAACATTATCACTTTTATTCTGGTTCCCTCAGACCCAATCCCACAGGATGATGCAAGGAGGGTTAGCTAAAGTATCGTAAATCATCAATAACTTTCTCTCCCTGCAGAATTTTAGCCTAGTCAGTAACAAGTGATCAATTGTACTCACCTATACAAAATCAGGTCATCGCAAAGGATCTGCTAGACAGCACCCAGCACCCCACAAAGTAGGTCGTATTGAAGGAGAAGGGTCTTGGGTTTAGGGAGCCAGAAACACTTACAGTGGGAAGTAAACCTGCCTGACTCTTGCCCCAGAGGAGACTGTTTTTATTCTACTGCAGAGTAAGCAAATCTGTCTCCCACAGCAGAACCTAACTCAAAACAAAGGGAGGAGATGGAGGTGATGCAGGCTAGGGTCTCCATTTTTTAGAGGACAGAGCAGAAAGTAGCAGAGAAGATATGGGGGATTGGTAGAGAGTAGTCAGCATGTTTAAGTTTTTCATTTTATTATTTTTCCTTTCCATTGATTGAAATAATATGCATTTAATTTTCTCTGCGCATTCTGGATCCCCAGGCAAAATTCATCAGCAGGTACAACCATGGAACAGAGATAATGCAAGCACACAAGATTGTACTTCTGCAGATTTTTTTTTTTAACATCTTTATTGGAGTATAATCTGCAGATGTTTTTAAGGAAGTACAGGGGACAGAGTTGATTGAGATCGATCTAGTGTTATACTCTCTGTATTTCCCCTGATGATATATATTCTTTTAAAGAACTGTCTCCCTTAGTTTTGATCACTTAGTTCTCAGGGAGTGACACACTAAAAGGCTGTCTGTCTGTGACTATTATTAATTGTTAATGCCCTACCTACTCCCTACCAAAACTAATTACGGCTATATTCTCATCTAAACCAATCTTCCTAAAACGGAATTGGACTGGTTGTTTTCATGATTAAAAGTATAAAACAGCAAGCTATGGTGTAAATCACAATTTTCAGTAATAGAAAGTGGCAGACATAAGTCTTTCCTACTGCTTTTAATATCCTATCTCTAGAAATTCTTTTGTGCAATTCCCCCTGTACAGTGGTTTCTTGCAATCCTTCCTTGTTTCGAGAAGACTTGACATACACTCTCTGGTTAAATGGCAATCTTTTCTCTTTTACCGAGCCTGTGCAAGATAATGAGTTGGAAGAGAAAGTACAAATAAAGCTTGGACTGTGTGTCTTCTCTCAGGCTTCTTTTACTGTGCTTGGGTTCTAGAACCCAGAGCACCTTTTATAACATTTTTCATGAAATAAATAAGCTGCTTCCCATCTGGCAGAGGACAAAGGGCAATTCCTATTTTCAGCAGTCCACCAGTTTTTAGCTGTGCGCATCATTCTAAATTTATCTAAATTCTGAGAATCCCAAGGACTATATGAAGCACTGATTGCTATTCTCATCAATGTTTTGTGTTACATAAAATAACTCTCCCTCTTCAATTTTCTGCATCCAAGATGCCTTTTTAAAGCTTTCCTCTGGTGATGTCTCCCCCATGTTGTCTTTTGTCTTTGTTTTGATTATTTTACTTCATTTCAGTAAGGGTGGGGAAAGAAGAAGATAAATTAGCATGGACAAGCCAGCATACCTAAATAGAAATACTTACTTCCAAGCCTTAATTCTTTGCCACCAGATCAGAGACATTGAGATTCTAATGCACAGCCAGTACATTATACCTCTTTTGCAGAGGTTTTACCAATTTTTAAAGTTCTTTCTCTTAAGATAGTTACAGAGCTCATATTTTGTTTTCTGTAATATTATCCTTTTAACGTAAAAGTAATAAGACTAATTCTTCTATTTACAGCTGCAAGTATGCCTAATTTACTCATTTAAAGAAAACTAAGACCTGGAAAATTTCCATGTGATGCATTGTACAGAGCAAAGAAAATTAGGATAATATTTTAAGTGTTTTAGATTCTAATTTTATAAGTTTATTCTGAATTGTATTATGTGAATATATATAGACACACATACAATAAAACTGTACACACACAAATATATGAAACTTTACTCTCATAGCACACTGAACATATATTTTCTGTTGGATTTTTTCCCTATCATTCCATTTTCATGAAAAGAACATAGCAAAAGTGGCTTTTAGAAAATGAGAAAGCTCTTCAATGTCAAACCAAAGGTCAGAAGAATTTTTCATAAGAATATAAGATTTCCAAATTCTTTACTCAGTAATTTAGTTTCTTTGAAACAATTTGACTTTTGACGTGCAGTTTTAATCATAATTTTAGAAATAAGAGTATTATGTCATAAAAGATTTTCAGTACGTATAATAGGAAACTCTTTCGTTTCATTCTTCTTTAAAATGTCAAAGTGAATTTAATATATATTATATAATATCAGTATCAGAATAGTATCTCAATATAACTTCTCAGTTCTAAGGATTCCTTCAGTAATTCTGCAATACATTATATCAGAACTACCTTGTCTTCAAGAAATGTTCTTTAATTAGTTCTCTTTTCCAAAGGCCCCACCATTGCCATGAATATTACTAAATGATACATTAGTGGTCACAAAGAATCAATGTGAATCTTTATTGACCTGAGAGATTAAACTTTACTATAAAATGATACAGAATTTGGTTATCACAATGTAGTTAAATGAGCAAATTATAAGTGTATATAAGCAACTTACAGTTTAGCATATAGTCTTATATATCTTCTATATACTGTTTTGAACTTGGTATAATGTCAGTTAGGAAAGTGCAAAAAGCCCTTCAAATAATCTTCAACAAAACAGTGACTTAGAAGTCTCAATAAGAAGATGCAGAATATTTTGTTTCTTTAAATGGTAAGACCATCATAGGATTTACTGTCATTTGTCATGTATGCATTCAATTAGGCTGACTTATTTAAGTCAGTAATCAGGAAAGAACTAGGTTGCAACTATAAACCCACTAAGGTATATCCAGGGAATAAATAAGTTAATCTTAAATTAAAACTTAATTCTCCATTTCTGATAATGAATGCTAATAATATCTTTAGATATTATAACATTTATTTTAGAAAATATTTATCTAAATCCTGACTGAAAAATTATGATGATATCTAGACATTACTTTTAGGACACTTAGGAATCATTAACTTTTTTTTTTTATTGTAGACTTTGTTTACTGACTTCCTTTTATGGAAGATGAGGATTTAGTTCTCAAACTTTACCATCCCCTCTGCTCTCCCTTCCCCATACACTCAATATTACAATTCTTGTTAAATCAAAGATCTGTATTTAGGTTATATGCCTATTCCATACCTGAGCATTTCAATCTAGTGAAATTATGTTTCCTTTACTTTTTTGTTTATCCTAAAGCTAATAACTGCACAATTTTGGGAAACATTATCTTTATTGTTGTATTTTCAGGAATACTTGAAGAGACAACAGAAACTCTTACTGGCAATCATTATTAATACTTACTACTAGGGTCCAGTAAGTAACACAGACACATTAGGTATCAGAAAAGAGAATATGTGGTATAAATAATTGGTTACACAAGAGTTGGAACAAGCAAAAAGGGAAATATGAGGGACCAAGAAACTACTATGGGAGGAAGCTACTACCCTTATGGTTGGCAGAAAACGAAAAAGAAGAAATGGGAATTAAAAGTATCAGGAATGTAAAGGAAAAAACAAAACAAAACATGGAGCTAGGATTTGGGCTTTGCTATAGCCTGAATGTTTGTGTCCCCTCAACATTCACGTTGAAACCTAACCCCCAATATGATGGTATTTGGAGGTGGTGCCTTTGGGAGGTGATTAGGTCATGACAGCAGAGCCCTCATAAGTGGGACTAGTGCCCTTATAAAAGAAACACAAGAGAGCTCCCTTGCTCCTTCCAACACGTGAGAACACCACAAGAAAATCCTGTCTATGAACAAGAGAGTGGGCCCTCACCAGACACAGAATCTGCCCACACTTTGCTCTTGGCCTTTCCAACCTTCCGAACTGTGAGAAATAAATTTCTGTTGTTTATGACTCACACAGTCTATGATCACAGTCACTCTGTCACAGCAGCCCTAAATGGACTGAGACAGGCTTTGAGAAGCATGTGTGGCCCATTTGCTTTAGGAACCTCAAAGCAGGTGAAAAAGGGTTGGTTTTAGGAGTAATGGCAAGAGTTGGAGGCCGGAACCACTGCTAGTATGAAGTGCTGATGCTGGGGAGAAGCTCACAGGAATGGCAAGAAAACCAGAAGGAAGTATTCCCTTCTCCTGACTTCCAGTATTTCTCTAGTACCTGCTATGGATAAAATCTAAAAAGAAGCAAGCTGACAAGAAGAATCTATAACACATACTTTGTAGAGTTTCAGTCCTAGTTTCAGAAATCTGATTACAGATGGGTAGAGCCCATCTATAATTTCAAAGAAATTATATTTTTGAAAGTTATCAATTTCTATTGTGATATAACTAACTCCTTAATATTTTGAGAGTTAAATTTGTGGTTGGGTAACTTCAAATAAATGTATCTATGTCTCAGAATAATATTAATATTTAACATTTAAATGTTAATAATGAAATTAATTTTAAGATTTTTTGATAAAATGAGATTTTATTTTTCTCACATATGCTATATCTGCCCCACAACTCCACTAGCTCTCCATTCACCAAATTATCGTGAGAGTTTTAAAGTTATACAAAACTACTAACACATTATTCTGTTTTCAAATGCTCTTTCTCCATGTTGTTGATGACCCCATTTGGTACAGGTATTCTTTCTGTCTCTCTGACATCTGTCTTATTCATTCTCTCACCTTATCTCAATTCCTTCTCTTAGCAGGGAATAGCAATGGCCAAGAACAGCACAGGCTGAGGACTTAAATGTCCGGGTTAGAATCCATGCACCATATTTAGCCTTTCTTGATTCTGCTCTTATTTATTAAATGGGAATAAGAATGACACCTACTTCATGTGATAGCTGTAAGATTAAACAAGGCAATATGTGTTAAGTAGTTAGAATGCTGGAACATAATAATGCTAATGCCAATACATTTTAGCTTTCATCAGCCCTTAAATGTTGGTGTGTTGCAAGACTCTTCCGTAGACTCCTTTTTCTTTCCATTTCTATGCACTCCTCCAAAACCATCTCTTATGCTCCCATGGTTTCAACTGTTCCCTGTATACTGAGAACTCCTTAAATCTACATTTATTTTCATTTCCAACTAATCTGTGTTCCAGCCCAAAACATCGTTTCTTACTCAAAATCTTTACTTAAAACCCAGCATTTAAGTCACTGACCCATAATTTTTCCTTTAAATATACTCCTACTCTTCTGCCTGTTTATATGGCACCAAGATTCATCAAGTTGGTTACGCCAGAAATCTGCTTGTCATTTTGACTCCATTTTTTTCCTGACTCCTCAACAGCCAATTAACCACGTATCTTTCTCATTTTAAATGTTAAAAATATGTTTTATCTATTTTTTTCCTCAGCACTCTGATTTTGTCTTAACCTCTACAAGTTTTTCAAATACACTCCTACAATATTCTGAATATTTAAACTTGTTCCGTTCTTACAAAGTCATCATCCAAAGAGATCTTTGCAACATACTAATCTGATGAAAATTTTCTCCTACATGAAAGTCATTAATATCTTTCCATAACCCTTAGAATAAAGTCAATATGTTTCCACGTATCTCATAAAGCATTCCCTTCCTCTTACACACCATGCTCCAGCAATTCTAAACATGTTAAATTGCTCAAGTGGACTATGGAAGAATGCATTGTCTGAGATGACTGTTATACACATGACTGGCAATCCTCCCATTAAGACACAGCATTTATGTTACCTCCATTTGCATCTAAGTGGGAGCCTGCAACTCCTCTAGCCAGTAGAGTATAGTGGAAACAATCCTAGATGTCTTCCAAGGCTTAGCCTTGAAAAGAATACGGCTTTCACCTTTCTCTCTCTATATCTCCCTCTAGTTCTCACTCTCTGTCTCTCTCTGTGTGTCTATCTCTCTTAGGATACTCACCTTTAGGATCTAGCCACCATGCTGTAAGAAGACCCAAAAGAGTCCATATAGAGAAACCACATGGAATGTCCCACATAGAGAGAAACTGGAGTCCAAAGCCAACAGCCAGCCATAAAAGGCCATACATATAAGTCAAATTTTCCTGACGCACAAAATCTAAGCATAATAAATCTTGTTTATGCCACTAAATTTTCCAGTAATTTGTCATGCAGCCATATTATCAGGAATATGTGTCATGTTATATCTTTTCTCTAGGGATTAACTTCCTTCTCCTGGAACATTTTCAATTTCCTAACATCTCAAATCAGACATAACAACATCAGCTTTTCTTATCAACATCTATTCAAGTTATTAATTACAATTTAAATATTACTTCTTCTGGTCTTTTTTCATCCTTCAGACTATAGTGTTTCTTACTATTGCTTACTCCTATATACTCCATTCTTCCTTTATCAAAGCGCTCTTCAAACTTAATGTGAATAATTGTCAGCCTTCATTGGAATTTAAGATCAGTGAGGGTACAATATCTGTTTTGTCCATCATTATCCCCTCATGAGCATAGTGCATTATGCAAACTTGTGTTATGTGCTGAATCAGTATCTTTTGTCTGAATATATAAGTAACATAAGGCAAAAAATGAAAAAAATTATTAAACTTAAATAGCTTAATTAAATCTATGACTTCCCCCAATTCAATGGATTTATAAACTGACTTGGAAAGGAAACCTTGAAATTAAAAATATTTATGAATTTTCCAGCCCAAGCCTTCAAGTGAAGTTGGTTTCTTAGAATTTGTTAAATTGGGATAATAGGTAGAGTTAAAAATTGTGAAAATAGAAAATGGGTGCAGTTGTTTAACATAAGAAACTTGATGTATATGCCTGTAATTAGACCTGTGGTTTTGCGAAAATTAAATGCTAGAGAGAGTAGAGATATTAGGGACCTACTCTAAGTATAAATGGAAATGTTTTGAGGTTGGTGTTAGTATTTGTTGTGTACAATATGCAATACAGTTCCTACTTACATTTCCCTGCAAAAAAAGCTGCCAGTATATTTGGCCATTTAAGCAGAATTTTTGCTTTGTGGTGTATTTGTTTTGTTTGTTTATGTGATGTGATAACATGCAAAAAAGAGCTACATAATATATATTGATTGAGATCAGAATCACCTGCTGGAAGCTTCGTTAAGCTTGGTTTAATTTCTCTAAAATATTTCTTGGTATCTTGTATGTTGTTGTTGTTGGTAGACTTACAAAATTCTTATCAAAAATAATAGATTCAAACCTTAAAAACCAAGGAAAAGTGTAGCCATCACCACTCATGTTGTTTTCTAGATAAGACACTGTATGTTAAATATAGTTGGCTATAAATCTACAAAAAGAACAATGTTAAAGTCAGAGTCAAAAAATGGAAAAAAGAATATTTAACCAGTCTAGAAATCAGTAGAACTTGGGTAACTTTTACTTCTACTTCTAAATGGTTTTATGAAGATAGATTTATTGAATAAAATGTCTGGTCCTTAGATTTTATCAGGGAAGATGCGCTGAAAAATCTATCAGTCA
This sequence comes from Balaenoptera musculus, assembly GCF_009873245.2. Lineage (NCBI taxonomy): Eukaryota > Metazoa > Chordata > Mammalia > Artiodactyla > Balaenopteridae > Balaenoptera > Balaenoptera musculus. Next base: position 55,252,311 of record NC_045802.1, read on the forward strand.
ACTATGGCTTCAAATAGTCCTTGAGATGTTTTCTCCTCGCCAAATTTTTCTGGAGGACTGATCTTAGGCAAATTTCTGATTTTCACCTATGCCCGTTCTCTACCCATATTAAATCATTTAATTACTCAGTTTTCAGTCATTTTCATTCATCTAGGAGCACTTAATTTGAATCTTATATGTAATCATGGAATTCAAAGTATCAGCAAAACATTGGGTTATCTATCTGACATAAGGAGAGAAGGTAATTATCTCTTGCACCACTGGAATTACATATGTTCTATTTACACAAAATGTCATGTAAATGAAACCTGAACAGAAGTACAATTTCAAAAAAACAAAAGTATAGATGTAGGTTTGGATATAGATGTAGATAGAGAGAGATATAAACTAGAGCATATATACATGTACTTTTCCCCTATAGTCTACTAAAAGTAATCACTACAAAAACCTCAAGTTTAGCGTTTATAAAGATAATTGTTTTTTTCCTTCCCTACAAACCTGTTTCAACTCAAATCCGTTTCTCGATCAATGGCATCACAGTGCCATGAAAACCCTGTTGCCCAAGTGCAGAACATGTATCTAATCTTGATTTAATCTCCCTTTCCTTCCCTTCATTATCTATCTGTCAGAATATACAGATGGTTAATCATGTCTCAATTCTGGCTGCTTCACGTTGTTCCAGAAGGTGTCATGTTAATTCGACCCACATAATTCTGGTTTCTGTACTATTGTAAAGATGAACTTCCTGCAGTCTGCCAACTAAAGAATGTCACTAGTCATCAGGCTCTACAAGGACTGAGTCATTAGCCACTACAGTTGCTGACTTTTAAAACCATCCCGAAAGAATTCATGGCAGAGATCAGGAATGAGGCACTCTGTGCTCTGGGAAAACTGGCAGAACAGGCCTTCAGATAGTTAGATATGTTCAGGAGAAATTTTTTATGAACTTGGATTCTTGCATTGTCCCATACTTAGAAGAGCACTAAAAGCACTAAAATCACTAAAATTAACTAAGATATCTGTTCCTCCTGACTAGCAGCAACCTTCTACCAAGATTTGTGCTTGGTTGCACGTCCCCTCTTGGCCAAAATCACATGTATACTGATCTTCCCCCCTTACCTCTTCGGAACAGTTTCTCAGTGCTACCTTAGAGGCTGTTTCCTAGGCTACAGTCCTGTGAGTAAACTCGACTCACAGCTTTTACCTTGTGCATTTTTTTTTTTTAAGTCAACAAATTCTTGCATGGAGTTACATCCCTCGATAGAGGCTTCCCTTATTCCTTCCAAGAACTGATTACTTTTCAAGATAACCTCTTGGCCCACGGGAAATCACCTATTATTGTTAAGCTCTTCTTGTGCCTAGCTACCAAGAGTCCTCTCAGCCAAAATCTAGCCTTCAGAATTCTTGAGGTAGAAAGCTGGCACTCACATTCCATGGTCACAAAGAATCCCAAATTCTTAGAAAACCTGCAATTTCTTCAAAGATCAATCTGAAGATGGTGCTTTTGACATGATCTGAAGTGAAACGTATGTTTTTGTACTCATAGATTCAGTAAACGTCTTCAGGTTAAATCAATCAGTCTGGTCAAATTGCTGGGAGAAGAGGGATAATGCCTCAACATTCCTTGTAATTCTGATATCTATCATTTTTCCATTGCTTATGTGACCATCTGCATGGTGCCCCTCTTGGAATATCTTATATGGAAGAATATAAAAAAAAAAATTGTCTCTTTTCTCCAGAAATTGGAAGTACAAATCAAATTTGGGCTTCAAATCCTAAGATTATAAAAAACAACATAGCGAGCATAATTTTATAGGTTATACTCAATATTAATTTAGTCAAATATCTAAATTTCATTTGAAATCCAGTTGATATTGTTAAATTTTATTTAATATATATTGATAATGACATTCCCTAAAGGACTGATGTTCAAACATATGTTCTTTTTTATCAATTTTTGATATTGTTAAACTTTATTTAATACATATTGTTAATGACATATTCCCTAAAGGATTCATATTCAAACATATGTTCTTTTTTATCAATTTTTCTATAATTCCTCATAAATCATGCAAATAAATATTAGGATTATGTTTGTATTTTCCCCTTTTAATTATCTGTACACATTCTACAAAAATTAGTAACTAATTTTAAGACCAAATTTAATTTATTGTCAAATTGCCTATAAAAATCATTTGAATTGTACATATATACAATGGAATATTACTCAGCCATAAAAAGGAACGAAATTGAGTCATTTGTTGAGACGTGGATGGATCTAGAGACTGTCATACAGAGTGAAGTAAGTCAGAAAGAGAAAAACAAATATCGTATATTAATGCATGTATGCGGAACCTAGAAAAATGGTACAGATGAGCCAGTTTGCAGGGCAGAAGTTGAGACACAGATGTAGAGAATGGACATATGGACACCAAAGGGGGAAAACTGCGGTGAGGTGGGGATGGTGGTGTGCTGAATTGGGCGATTGGGATTGACATGTATACACTGATGTGTATAAAACTGATGCCTAATAAGAACCTGCAGTATAAAAAAACAAACAAAACAACTAATACTAAACTTTCATTGGGTTATTTGTATGGAAATATGTTAATATAAATGTTTCAGACATTACATGAAATTTCTAAAAATCTTATATGTTCTGGTATAATGTTATAAGTAATAATCCTAGTTATTACTTTAAAATGTATATCTCAGAAATAACTAATTTTCTTGTCAACTGCATTATTATGAACTTTCATCAAATCTTTAACCGTGGTCATTTTTAAGTCTTTTGTCATTTACAGACAGTTCTGGGTGTACTCTGATGATTTTGCAAATATGTTCCTATAAAAGGGTTTCATCTTCAAGAAATTCATGGAAAAGACTCTGACAAGTACAGGTTTCTGGTAACTGACTGTACTGCTGAACTGAATGAATAAGCATTTTCAGAACTCTAATGAAAAACTGATGAACTCATAAAAGTGCTAACAAAAGATCAAGATGAAAAAAAAATTAATTACATGGGACTGAGTGAACTGATGAGGATGAGTATAATTTTTGTGACTTTCTGTCTGAATTTAAAAAAAAAAAAAATCCCACAAGGACTCAGAGGCAAAGAATATACAAATCAATTTTCACTGCAAAGTAAAGGAGCTGTTACAGTGGAGGATTACTGGACTGAATGTCAATATTATGACATAGTATGAGTGTGTTTCATGTTTGGTAATTGCAATCATTGTTGCTTTTGTTGTGGTCATCCATGTACAATGCTTAGTGTCAGTCTATTTATCTCTTGTAAAAATAAAATACAGTGTGTGTGTGTGAAAAAAAAAAAGGGTTCTGCAGCTAAATGATAGGGAATTTGAACAAAATTAATTTAAACAAAATTAAACAGATCTCTTTTTAAAAAAAAAAAATCATTTGAATTGTTTTGATGTCAGTATGTATGAAGAGATGTCCACAGACACAGGCTAATCATATATAATACAAATACATACACTAATCTAATTGATCAGTACATAAAAATTTAAATGTATAACTGACCTTGAAGAAATTGGCATGATCTAGAAATCATGAGTCTAGATTATTAAACAGGTCTGTCCATCTCTGTTGAGTAAAGGTGATAAAATTGAAATCCCTGCAAGTTCAAGGCTGAATGAGAGATTTATGTATAAACTAGAATCTGTGACTTAATTTAAAAATTAAACTGGCAAAAAAGAAAATTATTTTTAACCTATTAATATCACTTCAAAATACATGAGGAAAAATTGACAAAATATTGAGGTGAAACAGTCAAATTTATATTATAACAAGAGATTTTTAAAACACTCTTTCAGAAACTGAAATAAAAAGTAGACTAAAAGTTAGTAAAAATATTGAAACATTGAAATAATGATGCTCTACAACATCATTAATGAGTTTGGGCTAATAGATGTGTAGAACTCTGCTCCTAATTACTGACTGACATACTTTCTGTTCAAGTATATAAAAAATACTTTTGGGCCATAAAGTGCAAAAGAAGGACTGAAATTGTGAAGGGCATGTTCTTTAAAATAATATAATTGTTAAACATTATAAATAAACATGAAATTCTCCTTGTGTTTGGGAATAAAAAAGCATACTTCAGAATAAACTGCACATCAAAGGAAAAATAGAAAACACATGGGTAAAGAAAAAATGGAAAGTAAAAGAACAAAATGAAAACAGAGCTAAAATGAAGAAAGAAAGTAAGTGAAAAGATTAATTCGTAGCGGGAAAGCATTTAAAATATCTGTGATCTCTAGGTATTTACAGGATTCCTTAAGATGTATTTATTATAGAAATAAGAGCTATGAATTGGGACTGGAAAAATTTAAAATAATAAATTCTCACAGTAATACGAGCTGTCTATGCCAAAAAGATCTTACACAAGAAAAGGAATGTTGTCCTTCAAATCCCATCCTAGATATTGGGTCACAAATACAGAAAACAAAGTACATGTTGAGGAGGAAAGGTCAGTATGAGAGCTGAGGGAATGAAACTGTCCAGAATATTTATCAAATGAAGAATTTGTTAAAGGTTTTAGAGTAAGTAAGCAGATGTTCAGAGCAGAACCTGCTGGGGTTGGGGGCGGGGGTAGAATCAATGGCACACTAGGAGTTAGATAAGTACTGATTATAGAGTCTAATTTTAACAAGCAGGTGTAGGATGATATATTTTGAATATTAATTTGTGATACGTTGATTACTTGAGAAATCAAATTATTTTTACATATTCCCCCACATGTATTTCAGACCACCCCATCTAAATGTCAGAGTATGGAGCCTCCATTTTTCCTGGGGACAAGTTGGCAAGAACCCCATTTTTAGGTTCTAAATTAAGATAATCTGCAATTCCCAGTTTGAGATATTGTAGCATGTTTAAACATTGGTGCTAACAGGTAAGAGACGTGAAATAAAGAGGCCAACTGTCGAGCTTCCCCCATCCACCCACACGTGAGAAGTTAAATGGTCCTTTGAAATGGAACTGCTGAGTATAAGTGAGGATTTAGAGATAAAGAGCTGAAAGTGAGAAGCAGTGTCAAGTGCTAGACCACTGCCCCTGCTTCTTTTTTTTTTTAAAGTAGTTTTTTAATATCAGATATGGGCCTAGAAGTCTTCAATGTGCTTATATCTTTAAAAAAATTTTTTTTTAAATTAATTAATTAATTAATTTTATTCTTGGCTGCATTGGGTCTTTGTTGCTGCGCCTGGGCTTTCTCTAGTTGCGGCGAGCGGGGGCTACTCTTTGTTGAGGTGCGCGTGCTTCTCATTGCGGTGGCTTCTGTTGTTGCAGAGCACGGGCTCTAGACGCGTGGGCTTCAGTAGTTGTGGCACGCAGGCTCAGTAGTTGTGGTGCACAGGCTTAGTTGCTCCATGGCATGTGGGATCTTCCCGGACCAGGGCTTGAACCTGTGTCTCCTGCATTAGCAGGCAGATTCTTAACCACTGTGCCACCACAGTGGGAAGCCCTGACCCTGCTTCTTAAGCAGAGTTACAGAGGAGAAAAGTTGAGAAAGTAAGGGATATATGAGGTGGTTCTACATGAAATTTGGGAATGCTCACAGAGAGACTGCATTACCATTTTCCAGTTTCAGTGAGGCAATATCCTAAATATGTCTTATACTATCAGATTTGAGGTGCATTGGTAATTTAGTCATGAATTTTAAAATTCAGACTTCTTCTAAAACCTAAGTTGTGCAAAGACCAGTGACATGGAAGTAACCTCATCATCGGATAATGAGCACATGAATAAGCCCAACACTACACACGTCAGAAAGAGAGAATGTAAACTAAGAAGATTGCAGGTGGAAATAAATAATAAATAACCCATGGATTTATTTGTGAGAATAAACTGTCTAGAAAATGAAGTCACATGATAGAGTCAGTACCTGACACTATTTTTGCATAAAACATATGTCCTAGAAAGAGGACAACCCACCCTAGCACTGAGATGGGTAGATACTTATTAACAAAATTTTCTCCAGCAGGTAGCAGTACTCAAGGTTCCAAAGGATTGACTCATTACAGTAAGTGGTGAAAGAAAAGTCTAGAAGGATTTTGAATCTGTAACTGTTTTAACAAATCTAAATCAATGAAAGCATTTACTGCAATGGAAAGAGAGGAGATAAGGAGGGAATTAGATTAAGTTGCCTGCACTAGGTAGAGAAAGGGCTCACAGAAGTGAAATTCAATTGTAGAATTAGGGTCATAGGTTTTAACTCAAACTACTGAGGCTTATACAACATGTTTCTGTAAGACAAAAAAAAAAAAAAAAAAAAAAATATATATATATATATATATATATATATATATATATATATATATAGTTGAACTACTCCTTCCCAAGGAAGAAACTACCTTCTAGAGATGATGGATCAACCCCTGGGTTGTAGAACCCCTTAAAATAGATAACAATTTTTTCTTCATATGTGTCTGAGAGCTCATTGGAATGGGCTGCACAGAATGATTTGAATTGGTTAGTTTTTGAAAGCAAGGCTGGGGGTAGTGAGGAGAGAGAAAGACTGAGATGAAGAAATTCTAGTTGTAAAAAGGAGACAAATGCTCAGGTAAAGGCCAACAAGAACACAGAGCTCAGTAAGCACAGTGATTTAAAGAGAGATCTAAAGAGTGGTGGGAACTTCACAAAAGGAGTGAAGTAAAGACAGGAGTTTGGAAGTGTGAAGCAGAAATAGGGCCTAGCACTAGGGAAACTAGATTATTTAATAATGGGCAGACAAAATAATTCTAATTTACTGAGTGGAATAGAAGGAACATTTCCTCCTCATAAAACACAGTAGCACTTAGGACTGGAGATGGAGAAATGGAGGCAATGTCCCCACTCTTTTTGCCCTCAAAGGGCTCTACCAAGGAGCTGCTGCACAGTTACTGTCTCTGAACCTCAGGGGGCTACTAAGTTAGTGGTAAAAGAATGAGAATCCCCAAATCCCCAGTGATTGCTAGAAAGAAGTTTTATGCTGCCTTGTAATTTTCTCAATGAGCACAGAGGAACAGCAACATAACTTATAAATAACTGGAGAACCAAGTTTTAAAAGTTACAAGTATGCTAAATTAGGGGTTAGGGTGGATTTTATGACAAATGCCTTCCATCTAAATTCACAAGCATTGGGATTGACATATACACACTAATATGTATAAAATAGATAACTAATAAGAACCTGCTGTATAAAAAAATAAAATAAAATAAAATTCAAAAAAAATAAATTCACAAGTATGGCAACGTAATTATGTACCTATTTTGTTCATTATCTCTGCTTAACATGGATTCATTGTAAACAGAAGGTGATTTATTAAAGTTTAATATGTCCTAATGTTTTTAAAAATACGCATGTTGTGCAGTGAAATATAGACCTTGTGAAGTCCTTAAATTAATCACCCAAGAAATATTTGAAAGTCTCGCTCCCCAGTAGATACCTTTATTCCAATGAAAATGGAAGTTTGAGGTTTTGCAGTATTTAGAAAAAGAGTTGTTTGTAACATATGTATTTGCAAACACTCGCCATCTGGTTCTACAAGTCATTAGCCACTGCAGTCCCTGACCTACAATATACCCTGTAAAGGAATTCAGGGAAAAGATCAGAATGAGGCATTCTGTGATCTGGGGAAAGAGGCAAAACATGTTCTTAGATAATTAGAACTACTTCAGGAGAAATTTTTTATGAACCTGGGTTCTTTCATCCTCCCATACTTAGAAAAGCACTAAAATCATTAACTGAGATATCTGTTTCTCGTGACTAGTGACCTTTTACTGAGATTGAATATACCCCGTCACCAAAATCACATATATACTGGCTTCTGCCCCTACCTCTTTGGAGCAGTTCTTCAGACCTATCTCTGGGCTACAGTCCTCAACAAACTCAGCTCACAGCTCTTACATTGTGTGTGTGTATGTATGTGTGTGTGTGTTTCAAGTTGATATACTGATGCTGTTGAATTAACAATCACTCTTTGATATAAACCTGCACTAAGATGAAATGTGATGAGTTTGGTGATAGGGGGAAGAAAGATAATTTACTATTTGCCTGGCACATCTATCATGTTGACACTTACTTAGAGAGAACCAGATAGTTGCCCGGCATTGTGCTAGAGACAAAGAGTGAATATGGTGGAGCCTCAAATGTGATCAACCTAGGGTTAGTTAGATCCCAACACTTACTTGTTTGACAAGTGAATGTGGTCAAAATATCTAAGTTTGATTCATGTCTACATCACTTAAGTGCTATGTTAATTTTGCCAAACATAATTTATCTGAGGCTCAGTTTTTTCTACTATAAAATGGACTAATAGTATTTACCTTCAGGGTAGATATGAGGATTATAGATAATGAGACTGTGCACAAGTGAAAAAGAGTGTTTTATAAATGTAATTAAACACTGGAAAAGTGAATTTTTTTCCTTGTTTCTTGGAGTATTAGAAAAGTTGTGGCTAACTAATGGGCTTTTTGGAATTCATCCAATAGTAACCTCACTTGATGAAGTTTCATTCCATTTTTAATTTATTGCTATGCTATCTATTGTCTATTTATTAATGATCATGGCCTATTGTGTCTGGATATGTAGAGTTAAGATTATGGGAACAGAAAAAATGGGAATCTGAAACATTCTACATAAGTAGAATATAATTTATACTACTTCATCACATGTATTAGCTTATTTGCCGGTAAAGATAAGTACAATATAATGACAGCATCTTTATTTAGTTGTTTATTTCCAAATTCTGCCACAAAGGATTCAGTGTAGAGTGTATAATATCACACTTAAAAAAAAGTTAGAATAGCAGGGCCACGTAAAAGAATGTGAAACAACAGCAGTATTATTTTCTTATTCTAGGTATTTTCTAGTATCTACAGTATACTGATTCACACAGCTGTAACTCATTGAGTGCAATCTGTAGGTTTAATTCCATCTTTGTCTTTAGAACACATTTTTGCATTGGTTACTGGGAAATTTAAGGAAATTTAACTTAGCACTCTATGTTATTCACTACTATACAATTCTGTTAGTACCCTGGTTTGGATTTTGTGTACTAGTTTGGATAACTGATATTCTGATTATCCCCATGAGGCTGGGAGTTTGTCTTGGTAATTTGCCTGTTGTATTAATTGAACTGAGGTAATGGCTCTGCTTTGCTTTTGTTCATCTCCTTTCTAGCATGTCACCTCCTCTCAAACTTGAAGGTGCAATAGCCTGATTGTATTTCCTCATCTGCTATTCCATTTGAATCACTTCAGAATCTATTATCCCATTCAAAATACATTGCAGCAGTTGCTCTATTAGATTACCACGCTTTCTGCAAAATGAACTTCCTTATGGCATGTGAATCTGGGTCTGTTTTGATCTACCATCACCCAGATTCTATAAGACAACTATATCTGACTACATATAATAACTCTCCAGCTGTTTAAATGCTCACAACTAACTGGTTCTTGGTATTTCTTCTGACTCAAATTTTTGTTTCTAGTTTGACACATACCTCTTTCTCTGATGCTCTAAAACAGGGGTCCCTAAGCCCGGGTCTGTGGCCTGCTAGGAACCAGGCCACACAGCAGGAGGTGAGCGGCAGGCAGGTGAGCGAAGCTTCATCTGCCACTCCCCATCGCTCACATTTCCACCTGAACCCTCCCCCTCTGCCACATTACTGCCTGAACCACTCCCCTCCACTCCCCAGTCCATGGAAAAATTGTCTTCCACGAAATCGGTCCCTGGTGCCAAAAAGGTTGGGGACCACTGCTCTAAAATCCTTGAATATAATTCTATTAACTTGGAATTTTTTAACAATCTTTCCAGAATTTGAATTTTATTGCCTCTAATTTGCCTGCTTCTTTTGGCTAACTGAGGCAAGCAATCACAAATCTATTCAGGACTTTCAAAATACAAGCTCCTAGAAGTAGCAAGTTGACTAGCATTCTGGCCCAGTCAATATGATTTAGCTTTGAAGAATGAGACATTTATCAGATTATCATTTTGTTCATCTCTATCTACCCCATTTTGCTTAAATTAATTAGCCCACACTTGGCCTAATTGGTTCAATTCATCTAAGTTACCAAATCTGTAGACAGAGTCATTTGTAGTATTCATTATCCATTTAATGTCCATGAGATCATTACTAATGAACCTGCTTTCATTTTTTATACTGGCAATTTGCTTCTTCCCTACTTTTCTTGATTAATTATATAGAGTTTTATCAGTTTTATTGATCTTTTCAAAACACAAGCATTTGAGTTCATTGTTTTCTATATTGTCTTCTGTTTCCAATTTCATTGACTTTTGCTCTAATTTATGATTTCTTCTGCTTGTTTTAGACCTGAATTGTTATTCTTTATCTAGTTTCCTAAGGTAAAGGCTTAGGTTATTGATTTTAGAAATTTCTTATTTTATAACATATGCACTTAATGCCATAAATTTTAGTCTCAGCATTGCTGTCACAGGACCTAGCAAATTTGACTAGGTTTATATTATTTTTTATTTAGTTCTAAATAGTTTAAATTCCTCTTGGGCTAATTGGTGCTAAAACTACCAATGTGTTATTTAGAAATTTGTTGTGTAATTTTTGAATATTTGACACTTTTCCAGCTATCTTTCTGGTATTTATTTCTAGTTTAATTCCATTGTGATCTGAGGATATACTTTGTATAATCTCTATTCCTTTTAAGTTAAGTTGTGTTTTATATCTTAGAATATGGTTTAACTTGGTAAATGTTCCATTTGACCTTGAGAAGAATCTGTAATCTGCTGGTTGGTGATTGTAATATTCCTTACATGTCAAGTAGATCAATTTCACTGACAGTGCTATTTGGGTCAACTATATCTTTACTGATTTTCTCCCTGCTTGATTTGTCAATTACTGAAAAAGGAGTATTAAAGTCCTTAACTATAATAGAATTGTTTATCTTTCCAGTTCTATTAGTCTTTGACTAAAGCTGTTTGACAGTCTCTTGTTAGGTGCATACACATTTAGGAGGTTTTTTTTTGAGAATTGATGTATTTATCTTCTATAATATCTCTGTCCCTGATAATTATATCTGATAATTTTCCTTGCTCTGAATTTGGCTTTGTCTGAAGTAATATAACTACTCTAGCTTTCTTTTGATTAATGTGAGAATGGTATATATTTCTTTATTCATTTACTTTTAATTTTCCTTTCTCTGTATATTTAATGTGTGTTTCTTGTAGAAAATATAGTTGGATATGTTTTATCCTTTTGGACAAGCTGTTTTTTAGTTGGTTCATTTACTCCATTCTCATTTAAAAAGGTTGTTCATGTAGTTGGATTAGTATCTGCCATGTTTGTAATTGTTTTCTATAGGTTCCATTTCTTCTTCTCCTCCACCACCAACATTTTCCTGCCTTGTCTGTTTTTTTTTTTTAAATTAATTAATTAATTAATTAATTTTTGGCTGTGTTGGAATGTGTTAGAATGGTGTCCGAACAACATAGGGTTTAGCACTGGAAACTCAACTGTGAACCACACTGGACAATGCCCCCGCCAAGAAAGAGAAAGGAAAATGACTTTGAAACTTTACTAAGTGTGCTGGTGGGTGGCATGTACCAGTGTGTGTGTGTGTGTGTGTGTGTGTGTGTGAGTGTGTGTGTTTCACATGTCCTTTACTATCCCTAGTGACCATATGAATTTAGATGGAAAGACAGAAAGACTGAATAATTTGCCTTATTATTTATTTTTTTGAGATAGAATAAAAAACACTTCTTTCTAATGGAATATTTTAACAGTTAATCTGGGGTGAAGAAAGTTACATCAGGAGTCCACTGTGAGGAGCTGAAGTGTGCACTCTCTCTTTCTGCATCTCTCTCTCTATGTATCTCTCTTTCACACATACATTCATGTAAAATTATAATTCAAATGATACATTTGTCTTACTGAGACAGATCAATCAACAAAAAGCATTAGAATTCAAGAAAAATGGTATTTCTTTTTGATTTGCTTATGTTGAGAGTAAACATCATGCATCACTGACAAATTATGAATATAGATAAATATATATATGAATCTGTATACATATATATTCATATATTATATATTACTTTCTGAGATAAATTTTACACACACACACTACCATTTATAACTAGATAAAATAAGGATTTTGTTTATGTCTTTCATTCCTTGGTAAAACAAAATTGCCATCCTTTTACATGTAGGCTTTTAAAAAATATTTCTGGCTATTAAAATCCCAATCTTGGGACCATTGCTATTGATGATAAGATATATTCTCATCCTTCAAGAAACTAAAATTACTAGTTCAGTTATAATTTCATACAACTAATACAAGTTTATAGTTTAAATGTCCTTGTGGTAAATTTTATCACAATGCATTTTGAAGCAACAATTTTAATAATATTTTTATGTCTACAGTAGTTCCTCTTTATCCATGGTTTCACTTTACATAGTTTCAGTTACCCGTGGTCATCCATGGTCAGAAAATATTGAATGAAAAATTCCAGAAATAATCAATGCGTAAGCTTTAAATTGAGCACGCTTCTGAGTAGCATAATCAAATTTGTGCTGCCCAGCTCCATCCTGCCTTGGACATGAATCATTCCTTTGTCTGGTATATCCATGCTGCATACTCTACCTACCCATTAGTACAGGAATAAAAAAAGACATAGTATATATAAAGTTTGGTACTATCCTCAGTTTCAGGTGTTCACTGGGGCTCTTGGAACGTGTATTTTCCTATCTGGACCATAATGCACATGTATTTCTTTACCACTGTGTTCTTATTGATGATGATTAAATAAAAGTGATAAAATGAAATGTTAAAGGAATGAATCAGTGTACAAAGAGAACACTACCTTCCCTGATAATTCTTTCAAGGAAGACTGCATTAAATATTATTTTAGTGTAAAATGTGGATCAAATCCTTTATAATAATGATTATCTCCAATATGTCAGCAATTAATTAACAAATAATGGTGAATGATACAGACAAGGACTATAGCATCCATGAAGCATTTCAGTTTAAGAAAGCAGGAAAGGCTTCCTGATATAATTAAACTATTAAATATGCATTTAAAAGCCAGAGGAACTCATCTAGTGAGAGTGGTCAGATATGAATAGTGGTTTGGGAGTGTCCCAGGAGCATGGGAGAGGTGAGGGAGGAAGAACAGTGTTTCTGGCAGAAGGAGCAGAATGCATGAGTGAATGAGAAAAACACTTGGTGCAGTCTACAAAGAAGGTCCATGTAGTATGTGCAAAAGTGGCATGCTAGAGGTCAAAATTGGGAATAAGCCACATAAAGGTCATAATTTCTGTTTTAGGAATAGATTCACTTAGTCACAAATTCATAAACTTGAAAATATATCTATGACATTAATTATACAATACTGTCTTAATTAAGATATCAAGCAGTAGGCTTAGAATAATTTCCATAATTTGCTTCAGTTTTCTTTAATGTGGCAAATCAATTTTCATGGATTTTTATAATGCAGATGCTATTGAAGTTACCATTCAGTGAAGAAACAAAAGCTGTCACAGGCAAAATTTTGTATATTTGACTTGGATATTTAGTTGATATGACATGTAAGTCAAACATTTGTTTTTTCGTTAGAAACTCCCATTACAGGCTGATACATATTCAATGTATTATGCATCTGGAAGGTATGCTATGTACAGAATTGTGTTGTTGAATAAAATCTACATTATGATAAGTAATAAATAATAGACTACCTATCATATGTGCATTGCTTTGTTTAGCTTATACTAGAGTTAGGTTTTCTTTGAAAGTTCCATTGTAGAATTATAGTGACTATTTGGAAAACTGAACATACTATATTCTACAATCATTTGGCTAAAAATGGAAGATTATGCTGTATATAAATATTAATTGTTTAACTGCAAATTATAATCTATTCATAATAGCCATAAACTGGCTTATTTTTTATATATGGCATATTTTCTCAAAACTCGAACTATATACTAAAGCATTTGTATTTTATCATACAGAATTTATAGCTCAAAAATATGACTGAAATATTATGGTCTAAGGAGAAAAGTTAATATAAAGTGTCAACAACTTGTTCATTAACCACAAAATGTAACTTGACAGAAACTGGTTGGCATTTTTATGAAAAAGAAAAAAATATATATATATAAAAGAACAAATTACAAAAAAAACACTCTTCAAAAAATAGCAACACATTATTAGAGACAGATATGGGTAAGAAATTGATTAAGGTAGGTGATGTGTTCCAAGAATAATTATTTTGTTTACCTGTCTAGGTACACAATATAAAAAGATTTGTTGTTGATGTTGTTCTTTAATAAAATGTATATATTTTTGAAAAATATTTCTTTGTGCAAAAAGGATGATTTCTATGTTCATCAAGTAAAAAAAAAAAACTGTTTTAGTCTAATGTAATTCTAATTATTTTAGAATTTCTTGTCACTCTCTAAGTGCCCAGCCTTGTACAATAAACAATGCTGTCATTCTATCTCTGAGTAGATAACATTAAATCATCCTCATAATCTACTTTGTCCTTCACTTTCTGCAAACCTGTCCTCTCTTCAAAATCCCCTTAGAGGATATGTGACACCACGGCCCTCATATTTACAGTCAGATGCTTGAATCTCAAAGGCTTCTATTTTCCTTAACATTTTGAATCAATACTAATTAATTTCCAAAAAAAACCCATGTTCTTTGATCTTTATATTACATACATAATTCTAACAGCAAAGATCCACATTATTTAAATATAGTCTTTATAAGTCTAACTGACCCTAGCCACACATCATCACAGTTTTTAAACTTTGATTTTTTCCTTATCACTCTAAGAATGATATCTAATCACACTTCCACAACATAGAAAAATCCTTATTAGAGCAAATCTACAGCGTAATTATTTAGAGGTTTAGCGATACTGCAGACATTCTGAGTCTCTTAGTAGCTATGTAATTTTAATAAAGATTTTAAACTACCTATTTGATTTAAGAATGTGAAAACTATTGCTGAGAACAGTTTCAGTAGAGTGGTTGGAATAAAAGCTTTGGTGGTCCTTGCAATGACTTATTATGTATATGTACCCAATATCTGAGACTTTGAATACTACTGGAAATGTAAATATGACTAACTAAGGATAAAATAAAGTTGAATAAGTAGTCCATTAAAGGAAAAAATGATAGTGACTTTGTTTCAAAGACTTACTCCTGTTGAGCCTTTACATGTGAAGATCACATGGTAAACCAAAATTTGACGTATTTGTTTTCATATTCATTGTAATGCTTTCATCTATATGTAGTGCACTGTTTTTAAGTTTTCTAAGAAAAAATTATTATTAAAACCTGATGTTTACCTCCAAGTCTCAGCAATTAAAAATGAATATTCTCAAAAGAAACGGAAAGATATACCATGCTCTTTTACTGGAATAATTTTGTTAAAATGGCCATACTACCCAAAGCAATTTGCAGATTTAATGTGATCCCTATCAAATTACCCATGACATTTTTCACAGAACTAGAACAAACAATCCTAAATTTTATATGGAACCATAAAAGACCCAGAATTGCCAAAGCAACTCTGAGGAAAAAGAACAAAGCATGAGGCATAACCACTCCACCCCACCAGGCTTCAGATAATACTACAAAGCTACAGTAATCAAAACAGAGTGGTAATGGCACAAAAACAGACATACGGAACAATGGAACAGAATAGAAACCCCAGAAATAAACCCACACACCGATGGCCAATTAATCTTCAACAAAGGAGGCAAGAATATACAATGGAGAAAAGACAGTCTCTTCAGCTAGCAGTGTTGGGAAAGTTGGACAGCTGCACATAAATCAATGACTTAGAACACACCCTCACATCATACACAAAAATAAACTCAAAATGGCTTAAAGACTTAAGTATAAAACATGATACCATAAAACTCCTATAAGAGAACATAGGCAAAATATTCTCTGACATAAATTGTACCAATGTTTTCTTAGGTCAGTCTCCCAAAGCAATAGAAATAAAACCAAAAATAAACAAATGGGATCCAATTAAACTTACAAGCTTTTGTATAGCAAAGGAAACCATAAACAAAATGAGAAGAACAACCTACAGACTGGAGAAAATATTTGCAAATGATGCGACCGACAAGGGCTTAATTTCTAAAATATACGAACAGCTCACACAACCTCAACAACAAAAAAACAAACAACCCAATCAAAAAATGGATAGAAGACCTAAATAGACATTTCTGCAAAGAAGACATACAGATGGCCAAAAGGCACATGAAAGGTGCTCAACATCTCTAAATTATTAGAGGAAATGCAAATCAAAACTGCAACAGGGTACCACCTCACACTGATGGCCAGTCAGATGGCCATCATTAAAAGTCTACAAATAACAAATGCTGGAGAGAGGTGTGGAGAAAAGGGAACCCTCCTACACTGTTGGTGGAAATGTAAGTTGATGTAGCCACTATGGAAAACAGTATGGATTTTCCTCAAAAAAAACCAAAAGCAGAGGTGCCATATGATTCAGTATCACACTGCTGGGCGTATATCCAGACAAAACTATAATTCAAAAAGATGCATGCATCCTAATGTTCATAGCAGCACTATTCACAATAGCCAAGACATAAAAAAACCCTAAATGTCCACTGACAGATGAATGGATAAAGAAGATGTGGTACATATATACAATGGCATACTACTCAGCCATAGAAAAGAATGAAATGATGTCATTTGCAGGAAGATGGATGGACTTAGAGATTATCATATTAAGTGAAGTAAGACACAAAGAGAAAGACAAATACCATATGATATCACTTATATGTGGAATCTAAAATATGACACAAATGAACCTATCTACGAAACAGAAACAGACTCACAGACATAGAGAACAAACTTGGGCTTGCCAAGGGGGAGGGGAGGTGGGAGAGGAATGGTTTAGGAGTTTGGGGTTAGCAGATGCAAACTATTATATGTAAAATGGATAAACAACAAAGTCCTACTGTATAGTGCAAGGAACTATATTCAATATCCTATGATAAACCATAATGGAAAAGAATATAAAAAAGAATGTATGTATATATAACTGAATCACTTTGCTGTACAGCAGAAATTAACACAATATTGCAAATCAACTATCCTTCAATAAAAAAATGAATATTCTCTAAATTTAATACCTAAATTAAATTACTATTTCTATTTACAAATCTTCCAATAGACCCACAAAGAATTTCTATATTCCTATTATGGGAATCATAGTATAGAAATGAAATTATCAGCCAGGGACTAGACTAACATTGGATTTGACTAACATTGAATTAATGATTAAAAGCCAATGCTTTCCTTTTTTCTTTGTATTTTATTTATTTTCCCTATTAGCAATATTTATATTTATTTCTGGAATATGGAGTTTTTGAGTATTTAAAATATTTTTTAAAAGTACAGCACAAGAGTTAGTCCAAGTGGCTATATGATATTTGGGTTTTTTTTTTTTTTTTGAAAGTATGTTGTCAGACTATTACAAGAATATTTTCTATTTGGTAACCGTAGCAACCCTAGAAATCTTGAAAATTCTAAATTCATTTAATGAAAAACAAGCATATTGCCAGACTCATGGCAAAATGTGGAATTTCCATATAGTTATGTATGTGCTATTTTAATTGTCTTTAATAGTTTATTCATCTTTATGATAGGTTAAATTAAATAAAGTATTGAAATCCAAGTCAAAGACCTTTAAAGTAAAGACTTTATGTTCAGGATACACACAGAAAATCTTACTTGCTGTTATTCTCCAGCTATTTATATTTCCAATGTGAAACTGTTGTTGAATTCAATACCTTGAAATATGAGTACTTCTGAATACACAAATACACCCAAAACAAACCAAATATAACCAAACAAAACCCCAGAAATCTGTCATAGAGATCACATGATGTTGCCTTCTTGAGTACAATAATAGCAGGAAAATAATTGTCAGAGTTAAGTATTGTCTGATAGAAAAGACTTGATGTCAAGCACGTCAAGCAGTAAGTCCCCTGGAGTGGAAAAAAGGACCAAAGACTTTATAGCTGTAATTATGGCTCTGTAACTTATTTCTGTGTGAAATTTGTTTGAGGCTTTGGTAGAATCATATCCAATTTTAGCATTAAAGTAGACCAAAGATCTTAGATGAGATAATAGGACTGTATGTCACATAAAAATAAGACTGTCAATTTCGATATCTGTAATACCTCAATGAAAGAAAAGTTTTCAGGGAAACTAGTCAGAATTCTTATGTGACTGCACAATGTAAATTCATGTTTTAATCCCATTCTACCTTTCTTATTTCTTAATACATTCTCTCAATTTATTGGTAAATGAGATAGAGGCATACAAGCAGTGAAGAATTGTCTCACCATTCCTAAGATTAATAAAATTATAAGTAGAAATCAAAACGTGAAAAAAAAACCACATTGAGGTGGTAAGTTAATAACCCAATGCCTGCCTGATGTGAGGGGAGGCTGGTGTTTATAAGAATTAAAATAAAATAAATTAGCAATTCTTGAGGATTTACCATATGATAGGCACTTGGCTGGGCACTTAGGTACTGCACATGCATTACCTAGTAAATCTTTAAAATTCTATGAACTAGGCACTGTTTTATAATCCTTTAATAAAAACAGAGAAGTTGTTTAAATTGTCTGTTATCACCATAGCTAATACATTATAGAAACTATGCTATCTGACAAGATTTACTACAAGATACATGTATTATAAATAAGGGAAGGATTTGCATGTATCACTACAACACTGATAGGGGTGTCTTTTTTTTTTAATCCATTGGGACTAAGAAGAAAAAAGTGTCCAATGAACACATACATTTATTCCACAAATAAATGTTCAATATAGAATCAACTCTAATATAAAACTGAAATTTGGGGGCTTTGTTATATACTTATTATTAGTTATTAATATCTAACCTTAAAATTTTTCCTATAATATTATATTGAGTACCTACAAGAGGAGAAAACTGTTTAGTAAAACAATGATATTCCAAAAAGTATTACCAAAAAAATAAACTATAATAGTTGCATGCTAAAATTTGTGACCTGAGGCTGTCACAAATCCAAAATGAATTCTACATAAATAATCAAAGACCTTGATGTTTGAGTTAAATTAGGATAACATCAAGTCTCTGAATAGAGATTTTGTGTTTTCTACCTTCTTTCTGTCTTTGTCTCCATTTCTCTCTCTGTCTCTCTCTTGCTTTCTTTCTTTCTTCCTGGAACACCCACTATTAATATGTATCCTTCTATCTTTTACTGTTTTCTTGTTTGTTATTCTACCGATAACAGCATGCTCTCTGACTTATCCAAGTTTAACATCACCCGATACTTCCATATCCTTCATAAAAAATCAAAGAGATTAGAAAATATTAACTTCATTCATTCCTCCTGATTTATGTGGCTTTGACCTATATTTTAATTCTATTATATTGTGATTTTACACAGTCAATTTTCTATTAGATTTACTCTTTTCAATAGTCTCTTTCTTCTCAGTATCTCCAAATTTCTATATTGTCTAATTCTTCTGTTTGAAAAATCATCTTATGAGTTTTAAAAACCAGGCCTACTAGAAACAAATTCTCTCATATTTTATTTATTTGACAATGTCTTTATTTTATCTTACCTTATCTTTGATGAATATCTTCACTTGATAGAGAATGCAAGGTTGGAATTATTTCCATGTAGGATGATAAATATACTATTTCATTGATTTCTAGCAACAATTTTTTGGAGAAATATGAGATCAAAGTAAGTAATCTGTATTATTTCTCTAGATTCCTTAAGATTTTCTCATCTATGCTTTCTAGCAATTTTAAAATGATGAATCTGAGTAGCTGTGCTTTCATTTTGATTTTTTTTGCTCAATGTTTATGACTTTTTTTTTTAATTTGTGAAGTTATATCTTCATCAGTTCAGGAGTATTCTTAGCTATTATCTCTTCAGATATTTTGCCTCATTTTCACCTCCCTTTCTGGCAATTTAAATGCTAATAGATCTTAAAGGAGTTTATTCCATAAAATGTGTCTTATAATTTATTTGGTCTGTCATATGATTCAGGACAAAATAATAATATAAAAAACTCTTATTCAAGACTTCTTCATGTTAAAATCATTTTAAAGTTAATATTTCCCATGAGTATATTTTAGAAAAAATTCCCCCAGCAGTTAGTCTTCTAACCAAGCAAGATTTTTATTTAATTATTATTCTCTGTAAACTAAGAACATGGTGTATATGCCCATTAAATGATAACTTGAATAGACATTTCTCCAAAGAAGACAGACAAATGGCCAACAAGCACATTAAAAGATGCTCAACATCAATAAACCTCAGGGAAATGTAAGTCAAACCACCCTGAGATATCACCTCACACCTGTTAGGATGGCTATTATAAAAAAGCAAAAAACAACAAGTGTAGGCAAAAATGTGGAGAAAAGGGAACCCTTGTGTACTGTTGGTGGGAATGTGAACTGGTGGAAAATAGTACGACGTTTCACCAAAAATTTTCAAAAGAAACTACCATACAATCCAGTAATTCCATATCGGGTATATATCCAAAGGAACTGAAATCAGGTTCTCAGAAAGCTATCTGTACTCCCATGTTCATTGCACCAAGACATGTAAAAAGCTAAATTTCCATCAATAAATGACTGGATAAAAACATATCTCTCTCTCTCTCTCTCTCTCTCTCACACACACACACACACACACACACACACACACACACACACACACACACACACACACACACAGGAATATTATTTAGCAATAAAGTGGAAGGAAATCTTGCCATTTTTGATAACATGGATGGACCTTAAAGGCATTATGCTGACTGACATTAAGTCAGAGAAAGACAAACACTGTATGATTTCATTTACATGTGGTATCTAAAAAAGCTGAACTCATAGAAACAGAATAGACTGGTGTTGCCAGAGATGAGGGGGGGGGGGGGGAAAGGAATCAAGGTTGTCAAAGGTACTAATTTCCAATCATAAGTTCTGAGATGTAATGTGCAGCACAGTGACTATAACTTAAAATACTATACTGTGCATTTGAATGTTGCTTAGAGAGTAAATCTTGAAAGTTGTCATCACAAGAAAAAAATTTAACTATATGAGCTTTTGGGATGTAAACCAAACTTACTCTGGTAATCATTTCGCAGTTTATACCTATATTAAATCATTATGTTGTACACCTTGAACTAACACAACATTATATGTCAATTATATCTCAAAAAAACTATAAAGAAAATGCGATGGAATATTACTCAGGCTTAAAAAAGAAGAAAATTCTGCCATATGCAATAATATGGATTAACATAGAGGACATTATACTAAGTAAATTAAGCCAGTCACAGAAGCACAAACACTGTGTGATTTCACCTATATGAGTAGTCAAACTCATAGAAACAGAGAGTTGAATGGTGGTTGCCAGAGGCTGGGAGGAGGGGAAAATGGGGAGATGCTCTTCAACTTAAAAGTTTCAATTATGCAAGATGAATAAATTCTAGAGATATGCTGTATGACACTGTGCCTCTAGTTAACACCATATTTTGCAGTGAAAAATTTAAGAGGGTAATCTCATGCTAAGTGCTCTTACTGCAATTTTAAAAAAAGATATAATTAATATATTTCAAAGATTTATACTTTTCCATGTTATCCTGTTGGGTCATAACCATATTTCTAAGATATATTACCAGATGTAAGTTAACATTTTTGAATTTTTGGTAAAATGCTAGCTTTTTTGTGGAAAATTGAATAAAGATGAGTAGTCTAAGTATTTAGCAGTATGTTTTTGGCAGCACTAAAGAAGCAAAACACTTCACTTGACTAAGCCAAAGCTAAGGTAATGCATAATTTTTATCCATTTAGTGTTTAGAGGTTTGAAAAAGAGAACCTAATTATTAAGAATTTATGTAAAGGATTTATATCTAGAATATTTGTCAAAATATGAAAGAAAAGTTTTATGGGACATTAAGCTAAGCATTGTCAGTAGAGTTATAGCTGTTATTTTTATAGCTTAAGAATAATGGGATGCATACTAATCAAAATAGTCCATCTTATATTTTGCATATTCTATTCAGAATTCTTTTGAAAGGATCCACTGGAACATTTCTCTGACCATTTAATGTGTATTTTTCTAATAATTTATAAAATAAAAGAATTACCATATATTACTATGGTAATTTGAATAGCTTTGGTAGCTGAAAAGGTAATTCAAGAAATAGAAACTGCAAAAGATAATGCTGAGTCAGAGAGCTGAAAGAATTTTTTCTTATTCCTCCTCTATTTTTCAAAATTAACGTAATTTTATAACACAATATAAATATTCAATCAACCTCATTTCTCCATATGCCTAAGAGTTGTCTCTATTCTACTCAAAATTGTTTAAGCCCTATCCATAATCTTAGCATATCTTGTAGCCCCTGCCAAGATTTCAGATGAGAGAAGCTCCAACCAAATTCTTCACTGAGTCTTCATAAGGACATAGCCAGAGTTACTCAAACAGCTCCCTAATTCCTAATCCACGGAAACTGATATGATAAATCTTTGTTCTGAGAGATAGTTTGTTATGCAACAATAGATAACTAATATACTCTACTTAAGCTATGATATGTTTGGGGCATATTATGTTATTTTCCAGCTACTTATGGCTGTTAAAAGTAATTCTAAGACAGTATAGATCTCCAACTATGTAGCACATTTAAAGTTTTCCTTTTATTCCAATGCAGATTAAATTCAGGCTCAAGGAATTTGGGATTCATCTTTCTCTGATCTTCTTGACACTAGTTCCTCTGGACACACATCTTTTTAATTATGAGGCTTGTGAATATGCAGTTTCCCTCTTGTTGGTGGTTACTGCTTTTCTGACTTATGTTGACTGGCTGTCAGTATTTTCTGAATGATAAACATCCCAATGCTGTCCCTCTTGTAGGGTGCATGTATAGGTTCATGATGGGTACCTGCAAAGCTACCCAACCACCCAGTTAGCTGATGTGGAAGACTTGGGTTGACCCAGCATCTTCTCCCTCTCCACCTTTCCAACCTCAGCTCCCACCATCAGTGGTTCTCAAGGTTCTCATTCCTAGCCTCTTTTTTTTTGCTACAAACTCTCACCTGTTGAGAAGATCCTTTGTTAAGATACTACAGCACTAATCAACTACAGCTTCTTTCCACAGTGTCCATTTGATCCATCAAAAAATCATGTACTCTCTCACAATATATGATAGGAGTGGTGGCAACTCCTGGGTCAACCGTTCTTTCTGATCTTCCCTCTCTCTGCAATTTCCTTTCACCCTGCTCTAAAATGAACAAGAGTAGATTTTTAAATCTTGTACCCACACTGATATAAAATGGGGAAGGAAATGCCTGTTTATGGTTCTTATAGGCACGCTTAATTTTCCCAAATATTCTCTTCCTGGAGGATCCCAGGATCTATGTTTCAAGGAACATAACTACAAAGAGGGAGGGAGTAGCCTTTCAGCAAATAGAGTGTCCCTAAAATACTGTTGACAATGCCTCTTCCCTCTTCCCCTTCTGAAGTTGGTAGGGACTTAGTGGCTTTATTATAAAGACCTGTTCTGCTCTATTTTCAAAAGCCCTACTAAAGGTATCTTGGTGGACTGCTGGTTATCATAAGAACATGAGGAGTGTTTGGTATCTTTTTGTAAATATTGGACGTTAACTGCAATTCACTTCCTGTGTGCTCAGCAGTAATATAGAGACTAAATTGGTTTTTTTTTTTTGCATTTTCACTGATTGTGAGCATTTGAGGAAGTCACTTAAGTCACTTCAAGTCTCTGAGACTCAGTTTCCTCAACTGAGAAGTGTGTGTGAGACTAGGCAATTACCACCTGTAATACTGCATGGCTATTTTCAATAGCACTTGTATGTAAATGTATTCGTTTGGGTATATTCCTAAGAGTAGCACCACTGAGTCATATGATGATTCTATGTTTAACTTTTTGAGGAAATGCCAAAATGTTCTACAGTGACTGAAACATTTTACATTCCTACTAGCAATGCAGGAGGGTTCCAATTTCTCCATGTCCTCACTAACACATTGCTTTCCTGTTGTTTTCTTTTTTAAAATTATACCATCCTAGTGGGTGGGAAGTGGTATCTCAATTTACATTTGCTTAATTATTAATGAGACTGAGCTTCTTCCCATGTTCTAGTTCAACATTTGTATATCTTCTTTGGAGAAGTGTTTTTTCAACTCTTCTCTCATTTTTCACTTGAGTTGTTTAGCTCTTTCATCGTTGAGTCATGAAAGTTTGTTATATATTCTGGATACTAAAGTCTTATCAGATATATACTTTGTAATATTTTCTCCCATTCTGTAGGTTTTTTTTTTTAAATTTCTTGATAATGTCCTTGATGCACAAAAGCCTTTCATTTTGTTCCAGCCTAAATTTTCTTTTTCTCGTTTCCTTTGTTTTTGGTATTATATGTAAAATTTCATTGGCAAATGCAAAGTCATGAAGATTTACTCCTATGTTTTCTCTAAGAAGTTTTGAATTTTAGTACTTCCAGTACAATTTGAATAGCAGTGGTGAAATATTATTCGTGTCTTTTTCTTAACCTTTGTGGGAAAGTTTACAGTCTTTTGCCTGAATATGCTGTTAGCTTTGGGTTTTTCATAAATATCCTTTACCATGTTGAAGAAGTTACCTCTATTCCTAGTTTTCTGACTGTTTTCAATCATGAAAGGGTGCTGGATTTTGTCAAATGCTTTTTTTCTGTATCAATTGAGATAATTATGTGTTTTTCTTTTTCCCATCATTTCAGTAATATGGTATATTATATTGATTGATTGCTTGATTGATTGATTTTTAATCATCCTTACATTCCTGAGATGAATCTAACCTGTTCATAGTGTATAATATTTTTAATATGCTGTTGGATTGGGTTTGCTAATATTTTGTTCAGGAGTTTTGTATCTATATTCATAAGCTATTAATCTGTAGTTTTCTTTTTCACTGGTGTCTTTGTCTGACTTTGATAGGGTAATGCTGGCCACATAGAATTAGTTAGGAAGTGTTCTCTTCAGCCTGCTTGGGACACAAAATCTCTTATGCACTAGAGTTCTCTACCCAGTTTCAACTCTCTTCTACTGTAATATGAGTGAAAAATAAAATTTTACCTCATTGAAACTATTTTATTTAGGGGTCTCTTTGTTAAGGTGTCTTATGCTATACCCTAAATAATTCAAGATTCATAAAGACTCATCAGTATGTAATTGTAATTCAAAATGTGCTAGAGTGAAGCTAAATAAAGACAGTGTTTAGATGGAGAAAAACAGAAGGATCAGAACAGGGCCCTTGGTTTTTACATTATTCAGAGTTAGATAATAAGAGAAAGAATAAACATAATTTCCTAAAAGATTAAAAAATACTGATGAGAGATCAAGAAATATAAGAATAGAGAAGTAAAGCATACATTTGTCTGGATCAGTATTTCTCAACTGAAGGCCACAGTCCCCAGGGAGCATCTGAATATATAAGAAGGCATTTATTCCTTTGCTGTTGTTTTTCTTGGCCTAATAACTAGGGTTGCCATCTGACAAAAATGTTCACATTGAAATATACTGTGTTAAATATAGTTGTTTTCACCTATTCTCTATTTTGAAATAAAGTTATCCTAAGACTTCTATTTAATGAAGTAAAAAAAAAAAATCTTATGATGAATTTATATCAAAACCAGATTTCATATAAGCAATTAGGTCAATTTATATAAAAATGAGATTACATATCAGTGATTAGAACAATTTATATAAAAAACATGGTTTCGTATCAGTAAATATTCTATCTCATAGCTATAAATTACATCTGAAATCTATAGCAAAATTTCCATCAATTTGGTGACATGGACACATTAGTTCTGTTTATTTTTGCTTGTGTACATTGAATAAAAGGTGTTGACTAAAAAAGTACCTGTGTTAATTAGCTTGTGGCCATATATAATTAGTTTAATGTCAAAACATTTCTTAATTTAAAAAAGTCACCTATGAGACATTTGTTTCTATTCTAGGAAGTAATGAATATTTAATTTGCTTAACTTTAAAAATAATGTCATCATCATCATCAGCATCCTCACCATCATCATCATCATCTTGAGCATCATCTTGCATAATCCATGGATTTAATCTGTAGTTATGATAGTGGGCAGAGACAGGAACTAGGCTAGAGACCATGCTTAGCAATGGGTTTGTTCTCAGTGAAGTCAATCACAATATGTAAAGGGGTGTGACAAGTTCATATTCAATATGGATAACACTAAGGGATTCTATGTAAATTCTATGTAAATTCTATGTAATCATCCTGGAGATAAAGAGCAAAAGAACAGATGTATCTAAAGAGTGCTGATGTCATGGATTGTGGTTGTTTCCTTTGAAACATGGCGTTTTTGGTGGCCATGCAACAGACCTCTCACTAAATATAATCTATCCTCATTGTTTATAAATTCCACTTTTGTGTATTTACCTACTCACAATAATATATATTTGTGACCCCAAAATCAATATTCGTTATACTTTGGTAATCATTGCAGACATGCATAGAGCATGAAAAATTTGAATCACTTGATTCATATGTTCCTAGCTGAGGTCAAACATGATTAACGCTCCTTCCTTCTCTTGTTTCAGCTTTCATATACAGATGACCAAAAAAATGGAGACGGTATGGGGCAGTGCAGTGTAGTTAGTGCAAGAAGCTTTGGCTCTCGGGCAGTTGGACAGGGTGTGAAAAACAGCTCTGGCACCTGTTAGTGGGATGGTCTCAAGCAAGTCACTTACTTCTGAACCTTATTTCCCTGTTTTAAAATAAAGAAAATAGACTCTACAAGGATGAGTTGTTTTTATGATTTAAGATTATAATTTATGTGAGATATGCAGATTACATGTATATACATATTTCCCAGTAGCAATAGATCAGTGTCCGTGATAATTTTATAGAACATAATTGCTGCAAATAACAAGAATCACCCGTCTTTGTTTGATGCGTACGTAGTGAATGTATGACTGCTGCATACTGGGTTGGTATCCCTTGCAGAAGAGGTCTAAGACTCCATAAAGCTTGAAGAAACATTTACCATTAATGGAATCAGTTGCTATATTTAGGGTAGAGAACAAATGACATTGTTGAGATAAGAAAATTGAAAAAAATCAAACATAAATCCCAGTTTTGGGGAATAATGGACATGTACGTTACCTTGATTGTGGAGATAATTTTGCAGTTGTATACATATGTCAAACCATACAAAACTGTATACTTTATAGTTCATTAACACTTTATAAAAAGTAATCATAAGTCAAAGAAGAAAGTAGAAGAACAAGTGGCAAGATTGGGGAGATATCAGAAGCAAGATGCAATTAATTTCAAGTAGCTGGTTGACAATGGCAATTCAAAACTAAGACGATTTATAATGATGAATCATACTACCTTGTTCTCATGTTCACATGAGACCTTCCACTTTACTACCTAGGATGGAATAATATCCTTTTAATGTTTTTTGGTACCACTCACCAATTTGCTCACTCACAGAGACTTCACAAAAGGGAAGTGATAGATCTGATGGCTATCAATTTGTCCATATTTCTAAAACAATTTTTTTTTTAAGACAAAGAATATTTCTTATGCATTGCTCTTCTTCTTAACACCAATAACTTCTCTTACCTGCATGATCACTAATAGTACTTGATGATGATGAAAGTAAAGGATTTTTCTATTCATTTTCTGCCCCAAGTAGTAAGATAACTTCAACAAGGCTCTCACATTTGAAGAAGACACTTCACTTTTCGAACTTTTCAAACATGCACAGCTGGGAGGTGAATGTGATTATGATCACATTCTTACCTTACCTTACTTTACTTCACCTTACCTTGCCTTACTCTTCCTAAGTTTGATAAAAACGTTGGAGGATATGCCATTTATTCCAATTTAGAACTCAATAGGCATAAAGATGTGAAAAACTGGGTAACAAATGTCACACTGAACCTCCATGAACAGTAATTGGAAAAAGTCTCCTGCACTGTAAAATAAGTTAACTGTGATACTGCCAAACTGAGATCACACAAACCAAAATAGTTCCCTTAAAAAAAAAAAAATATATATATATATATATATATATATAAAATTTATTTTTTAATGACCCAGTGTAGTTGCTTTCCTATTCTATCCCTCCATTCTCTCTTTGATGACATAGCTCCAATTTTTTCTGAAAGTTCATCATCAGTGGCAATGTGTTCAGGGAATGAGACCCTCTCTAGCTTCAAGGGTACAAAATAATTTGTTCAGGACAACAGTGATTATCTTATTCCCTTGCTATTATTTGTTTATTCCTGCAGAAGTGACCCAATTCTACTTAATGAGAACTGAAAGTCTTTTGGGAAGTTCCTAGAAAATTATTTATTTCCTTGCTAATAAAAAGTGTTAAACAGGAATATCCCTCTTCTCCCTCTTGGATATTTTCATATTTTTACTGTTTATGCCCATAATAGACATGCTACAGTCCTAAACCCAGAATCTATCAACATGCTGAGGACTGCACAGCAAAATGATGAAGAAATGAATTCCAAATATGTTGCTATGCCTCTAAATTATCCCACCTTGAACTGACCCTATTTCCATACAACTTGTTATTTGAGATAATGACTGTTTTATTGGGTAAGCTACTTTTTAGTTGGTTTTAAGTAGTTTTTACTCTTTACAATTGTATCTGATATAACTATGTGTGGCTGAATGAGCCTACTGCTATGGTGGTGTTTA
The DNA here is from genome assembly GCF_009873245.2 of Balaenoptera musculus. Classification (NCBI taxonomy): domain Eukaryota; kingdom Metazoa; phylum Chordata; class Mammalia; order Artiodactyla; family Balaenopteridae; genus Balaenoptera; species Balaenoptera musculus. The sequence continues at coordinate 55,281,107 of NC_045802.1, forward strand.
AGTACCTGATCTGTATCCAGGCATGCATGGCTTATACTGAGAAATAAAAAAGGCAAATAACTATAAATGAGCAATGTATAACTGAATCAGCATACAAAACATACAATGTATAAACACTAAAGAAATAGAAAATTTAAATAAACATTTCTGAAACTTCTCAATGATAAATTATCTATAAAATATTATCTATAATTATCTATAAAATATTATAGACTACTAGATAAAAAATCATAAGTTAATTTCTTTAGGAATTACTAAACCTATGAAGTAGAATTGGGGAAACAATGATTTGAACCCCCTTATTTAGAAAGACTTTAATTTGCAAGAATCATGTGAATTATTGAAGAAAAAAGGGTACTGTTAAATTAATAGTTGTAGATATGGAGCAATCATATTTTCTAAACCAAATTCAAATTTGTTTGCTATTGTATTTATCCATTAAATATGTTTGTGTTGTATACTCAATGTCTAATTCATCTTTCATTTTTCCAGGGGCATAAAAAATAACACAGTTAGAACACAAATTTGATTTTATACACATTTGAGGATTAAATTGGAAGGGGCCTGGCAATTCTTGAATGTACTACGGACATGGGGTAAAAAAAATCTCAGAAAATAAAGCTGAATATATAAATAAAAGCCCCAGATTTATATTCTAAAAAGGAACATGGAGAAAGGATAAGAAAGGAAGATATATTTCTGCCTCAATGAACTTAATTTTTAAGTTATTTTTCTGGACATATTTGACTTAGGAACTGCATCTACCCTTTCCTCAATATGCCCTAACTCTTGTTTCTTTTAAAACAATCTCTGAATTTGCTTCAAATTGAATATTGTTACTATTAAAAAGGTAAACCAGTTTTCCTTCTACTTTTTATTATAAAGATATATAAAGATAATAATTAATATTTTTAACCCACATCACATACTTCCTGTGTTGGGATCATTTGATATTAAAAACATTTGGAACATTATAAATTTATTCTACATGATATTTCTTAATTAGTTAATTGACTTGTGTGACCTCTAATCTAATCTGTATGACTTTGAATCTGATTCATAAATATTTTATCAAATTCATTAACGTTTAAGCCTTTTTGCAATTACAGGTTTTAATGATTAATTTTCAGATAGGATTTTTGTAATCTTTCCTTGCTCAGTTTATGTAAGGAAAGAGATGGCTACTAGGTAATATTCTTTTAAAATTTAATTTAGAAAATTAAATTGGTAGAACTTTGATCTTCACATTTTTCTGGTTCTATCACATTACTTGTTAGAGCCAGAGAGGTTAACAATTTGTCCAAACATGCAGAGAATCAACACATTACACACAAACACACACATATATGCTCTTTTCACCATTTTCCCACAAATACTTCCAGACAAAACCTTCACCCCAGGCCATGTTCCAATTTCATAATTTGAATGCATTACGGTGCTTCTTCTTAGAGGATAATTACATTATTCCCATCATGCATGACACCTGTTTATTTCAGGTACCTTAAAAACCAATTCGCTCAAATATGACACCAAAAGCACAGGCAACGAAAGCAAAAATAAGTAAGTGGGACTATATCAAAGCAAAGGTTCAACACAGCAAAGGAAACAACACAGAAAAAGGCAATTTATGGAATGAGAGAAAATATTTGTAAATCATATATCCGATAAGAGCTAATATTCAAAATATATAAAGAACATCTTCAACTTAATAGCAAAGACACAAATAACCCAATTTTTAAAATGTGAAAAGGAGTCAAAAATACATTTCTCCAAAGAAGACATACAAATGGCCAACAGGTATACAAAAGGATGCTCAACATCATTAATCATCAGGGAAATGAAAACCAAAACCATAATGATATATTAACTCACACCTGTTAGGATGGTTCTTATCAAAAAAGCGAAAGATGACAAGTGCTGGCAAGGATGTGGAGAAATTGGAACTTTGGGAAACTGTTGGTGGGAATGCAAAATGGTGCAGTTTCTATGGAAAACAGTATGGAGGTTCCTTAAAAAACTTAAAAAAAAAAAGCTTCAATATGATTCAGCAATCATACTTCTGGATATGTAGAAAAAAAAAAAAAAAAATGAAGTCAGGATCTCCAAGAATAATGTTCCATGTTCACTGCAACATTGTTCACAATAGCTAGAATGTGGAAACTGACTAAACATCCATCAGATGAATGGATAAAGAAAATATGATAAGTACATACAATTGAATATTATTCAGCCTTAAAACAGAAGAAAATCCTGCCACATACGACAACATATTGATAGATTAACACGGAGGACTTCATACTAAGGGAAATAAGCCAGTCACAGAAGGACAAAACTGTGTGACTTCACTTATATGAGGTGTCTAAAATAGTCAAACTCATAGAAACAGAGTAGAGTAGTGGATGGGGGGAGGGGGAAATGGGAGATGATATTCAACTTAAAGTTTCAGTTACACAAAATAAATAAGTTCTAGATTTCTGATGTACAATATTGTACCTACAATTAACAACACTGTTTTGTACACTTAAAAACAAAAAATCCAATCTTCCCATACCACCTCTTATGACTAAGATATTCATGCTAATAGTACTGTGTAATTCCTAATCCAACCGAATTCCCCCATCCCTCTCAGCTCTGTATAACACCATAGTTATTATTAACAGTATTCCGTATGTCTTAAACTATTTCCCTAATGTCCCTTCAACTTCTGCCTTATTTTTAACCATGTTGTCCATGAAAGCACCGTATCACCTATAACTTATAAAGCAGAGTATATTTTTCTTTCCCACTCCCCATACCTGAGGTCCAAGAAGTGGGACTCTCGCTCTCCTTTGCTGCAAGCAGAACACTAGACCTCCTTCTTAGTTCACAAACTTGAGTTCCATTAAAGGATACCATTTGGCTATACTAACTTCTACCATTTCTCCCTGCTTTCATTACTGACTTTTCAATCATATTCCTTAACTTACTGAAGTCTTTACCACCTGGATTAATGTCTTTTATCATGTTTTCTTGTGATGTATTTTATCACGGTGTCTGTTACCACCATTTCAGGTGACTCATTTAACAGATACATCGGTTAAATTTTTTACCCCACTCAAAAAAACCTTTTCCTACCACTTCCTTTCTTCCTCACTTGCTCTAAAAAAATTATTTTTAACCATATGGTAATTTCCAGTTCACTGATGCCACTACCCTTAAATTTTTTCTACTTTACAGAAAGTCTCTCTTTTCTCCAAATTAGATCACATAATTTGGCAATAACAATACCCTATAGTCACTGTAAAAAACACACATCTTTCTCATTTCTATTATATACACCTGAGGGGGGAGGGGAAACAGCATCTCACTAGAAAAGACGACTACTCTCTACTAACATAACAAAACAAAACTAAATAAATAGCTCACCTAAATAGCTCAATATTGCTGGAGAAAAATCACCCCAAATCAATTTACTTTACCAAAAAATTATGACCTCAAGCCTCATATGTGCATTTAAAGCTTCCCAGCAAAAATTCTATATTACTTCCCTTGCAAATCAGGGCATCATACCAAAATTTACTATTGTATAGCTCCACATTGATCTTAATATTGCCTGTATGATACCACTCTTCAGCTTATAAATATTTGAAAAATATAGTAGATAATAGACGAAACTGCCCTCAATTTTCCAATTTCCAATTTAATTTAAAATTTTAAATTTACATTCAATTTACAACTTTTAATTTATAAATTTTTGAATGTGTTTTCCTTTTCTCTCAGTTCTCTCAATAGGTAAATTCAACTGAGCAGGACCTTATGGGGCCTTCCCAGAATAGACGTCCTGTACTCCGCCTGCCTCTTGTCCATACAAAAACTTTAGCCTACGAGGCTTTCCCCGAGTTCCAAAGAGTAAATTTAATCAGTGAAGTGAGAGAATGCAGAAAGAAAGGAGAACAGTCAAGCAAGACAAAATAATAAGTTAGCCATTAAACAAAGTCAAGGACCTTTAGTTCCTCCTCAAGGGCTATAGATAATATTCTGAGCCATGTCCTTTGAGCTGTTTTGCAGATACTGAAATCCCCACGAGGGGGATGAGGTTAACTCTATGCTGCCCACAAGCACGTAGACCTCGGACAGGTTGGAACCAGAAGGTTGATGATGTTGACTCCCAATTACTGTACAACCAACCAGTCAGAAGAATGTCCACGAGCTGATCATACACCCCACAAACCCCCTCCCTCACCCTATCTTTAAAAACCTTTCCCTGAAAGCCTTCAGGAGTTGGGGGGGCCTTGTAAGCATTAGCTACTTGGACTCCTTACTTCGTGCCCTGCAATAAACTCTGCACTTTCCTTCACCACAACCCAGTGAAAGTAGGTTGGCTTTACTGTGCATGGACAAGCGGATCCAAGTTTGGTTTGGTTTGGTGACATAAATAGTTCCTGCCTTTATCAAAGTACAGTCTGTTCTCTTTATGCTCTGGGAATCGGGTCCCATGTCATCTTCTCAAGGATTAATTCCTTAAATATTATGTCTATACCTTATATTAAACAACTCATCTAAACTGTTATATAATTCATACCCATATACACAAATTTTCTCACCTCCCATCTTTGAAAATACCTTCTCCTGGTCCCATTCAACCACTACAGCCACCACCTAAATTTTCTGTTTCTTTTAATGGAAAATATGATCAAAAAACATTTCTATAGTTTTATCGTCCATGCTGTCATCCCCCGATTATCTCATCAATCTTCTGTCATCCTCAAATAAAACAGATCTTTTCAAATTCTTAATGAGAATGGACTTTTTGGTAAGCTATTTGAAGGTTCATTTCTTAAAACACTTTTGTCTTGGTTTCCATGACACCATACTTTTCTAATTTAACTTACTTCTCAACTGGCTCTTAATTTGCCCTATTGCTTGTCTCCTTATCTGACTGGTTTCCATAATTTTGTAGTAACTCTAAGTTCTGTTCTGTTCCTTGCTCTGTCTTTACTTTCTCTTTGAGTGATAACAAGGCAACATGTGAACCCAGAACTTTAACAAACAACTGGGTACACACACACACACACACCCCTTCCCTGAGATCCAAATTAACCTAAATGACTCTCTACTGGACATCTACAATTATATGTCACAAGGTTTTGAGAATAAGTATTATTTTATATTCTAAAATCTGATAATTCTATTATCTGAAGACAACACTGGCAGGTCATTAAATGTCAGATGCCTAGAGAGCCATTAATTTTAAGGTCTGCTTAATAGTCAGGTTCTTAGCTTCATCTCTTTTTGGCTGCTGGTAATTTCTTTTATTCTCCTGTGAGTATAGTCATGCTCTTCCATTGTTCGTTATAAGAAGGCTTCATTCTCTTCTTCAGACACACTCAGCCCTTTTTTTTCTTTAGGCACTTGCACCTGTTATTTGCTTTTAGATGGACAAGCTTTTCCCCAAGAGCTTCACAACCTACATATTTCAGGTAAAATATCTGCTCTAAAGAAAATCCTCTACTGATAATTCTAATTATAGTTATTATTTTTCATCCTGTTCACTTTCTACATAGCATTTATTTATATGTTTACTTAAATTATTCATTTTAAAAATTGTTTATTACCTATTTCCATCCTTATATATTTAATGGGAACATTTCTTATGAGACAGCTTTATAAAGTAAAAAGGAGATAATCCTAAAATCATTTCATTTTCTTTATGAAACTATCATTTTTATTTTACATACCCCTTTACCTTCTGCATCTTTTAGCTAAGCTGTCCCAAACTCTTTGTCCTTAGCCCTGACCTCTCCCTGAGCTTCTGATAACTCTCTTTGAAGACCAAATCAAATTTTCATAAGTATTTGGGCAGGCATTCTGCAATAAGCATGTTCAGATCATTACTCATTATATTACTGCAAACTTCAAATATAATTTCTGTCCATTGCTGTTGTCACAGAATGTGTCAAGCAGAGTACCATGCACCAATTATCAATGCCAATGGAGTAAAGTACTGTGCACTGGTTATCAATCACAAGGGAGGAAACATTTTTGTCCATTGCATCTTGGCATTGAAGTTGCCAAAAAAAAAACAGAAACAAAAACCACAGAGCAGTCAAGCTCTGGATGGAGCAACATTTTACTTACATGGACAAGAGACACAGCAAGATCAGCTTCAGTTGTGAGTGTCAATCCTCCATGGACAGCAGGTCTCTCCTGGATGCCAACAGTAGGGAAATTTGCCCAGTGCAGCTTCTCGTGCAGTAATGGAAGAAACCAGCAGTGGGGCTGGCCAGGTGCCATGTGATGCACATGCTTTATGCAGAGACAAAAGAACACTCATTACTCCTGGAAAAGAAAAAGATATTCCCACATAAGGCAATAAGCCTGACACAGTCTGTTTGGGTTCTTCATCTCTTGGTAAGGATGTGTTCCAGGCTCAAGGCCCATTCTTACATGGCAAAGTGGAGGCTGAAAGACTACAGTCATGGACTGCTTTTTCCAACAGAATGGAATTAACATTTTACCTGGAAGTCATATTTAAAATTTTTCTCTTCCTTCTGAACTAACTGGAAACCATGCTTGCTTGCTTGCTTGCTTATTGATTGATTGATTGATTGATTGATTGCTGCATTGGGTCTTTTTTGCCGCGCACGGGCTTTCTCTAGTTGCGGTGACCAGGGGCTACTCTATGCTGCGGAGCACGGGCTCTAGGCTCACGGGCTTCAGTAATTGTGGCACGCGGGGTTAGTTGCTCCGTGGCATGTGGGATCTTCCTGGACCAGGGCTCGAAACCATGTCCCCTGCATTGGCAGGTGGATTCTTAGCTATTGTACCACTAGGGAAGTCCCTGCTCTGCTATTTTAACATCAAAATATTTGCCATTTCCTTATTTCAGTAACTAAGTGTATTGTGAAAGGTAAATTTTTCACTATCATTCAAATGTACAATTATAATAGCTTTATAATTGGTCACCTGTATCCCTTTCATGTCTCCAAAATTGTACACATTTTAATTAGAATTGTGCTTATAAAATAAAACTTTCATATTATAATTTTCTTACCCAAACATTTTCTAGTTTACTCATGAAATTTTAAAAAAAAATGTTCCCAGTCATTATTAAAAGTCAACTAACCCATTTATACACTATCGATCCCCTTCTACCCAACACTGGGGATTGTTACTCAGCAGAGCTGATTTAGTGCCAAGTGATTTTCATAATCTCAGTTTTGGAATTGGCTGTTTTAGACAAGATCAGTTCCCAAAATCCTTCTGAACTCTCCTGGTTCCTGCACAGACAATGCCTTTCTTATATAAATATACATATTTTTCAAAACAGGTCAAATCTTAACTTATTCAAAATGCTTTTAAAATAAAGCCCTCACCTAAAATCGGTCTTCAGCTTTTCCATATTTCCATTATATATTGTTTATAATTATATCTTAGAGCTTATTAGCTTGTCAAGTAATAGACATAATTTATAGATACGTTATACTTTTACATAATCATCTACATGGTAGGATCCATTTTTTCTCATTGTCAGAGAGGAAAGCAGATCTATGTCTTTTGGATTTTTTTCATTATAACTTCTTACATTTATTTTACACTTAATATTAGTTTAAAACACATTAACTACCCAACATATAAAAAATCTGTTTGCATTGATATGGTTTTCCACTTTGTACTTCATATACAGTGTACAACAAATATATAATAAGACTCAGAAATGTGTTTCAGATTTGTCTACTAATATGGTTCTTTGGAATAATCACAATGCTTTTATTGTTTCAGTGATTCATTATATAATTTACCAACTAATGAGTGCTATCAATTTGCATTTGAGTATTTGAGGTAGATGGTCTCGATAATTTCCTAGTCTATTTCTGTAGAAGATCCAAGAATTATAGGGTTTCAAATGATAGAGAACAAAAAAAATCTAATACCATTATGAAATGAATTTCTTTTTTCATATTACTTATATTTATGGAATGAGAACATTAAGTCTGGTAGTAGTTACATAATTCTGAATATTAACAAAACACCTAAATCAACAAAACTGTTGCTCTGCAAAAATTATTAATTATTATAAAAGACAAATATTTTTGATATTTGCTATATTTGCTATATTCAACTACTGTTGGTTATTAATTGAAGCCATGCTATTTAGTAAAATTGAAATGATATTTTAAATACTTACATATTTACAGGCATTGAATAGAAAGTTGATTCAAATATTCCAGAAAGCAAATTTTATACAAATTAAGATAGATTTGATTATCTGCCAAACCACATTTGTCTTATAGGCCAGATAAGAGCTGAACAATTATTGTGTGCTTTCCAGGTGCCAGATATTAATCTGGTAGAATCTTGAAACCAAAGTATCCAGCTTTGCTTACTTATCAAATGCACTCCAGAGAATAATGTTATTTTATTCATTTACTTAGTAGAGCTGCCATATCAGCACTTCCAAGTTAATTTTCATTTTACTCCTAGGGATGGCATGCAGGAAGAGGGGTGGAGATATTAATGTCAATTCCAAATATTATACATTATTTATTATGTATAATGAGAGTGTGTAACTAAAATAAAGCAAAACAATGAAAACAACTAAATAAAAAATAACTATAATGTTAGTAACACTTCCAATGCTATACTATTTTGTAACTAGATATTACTTTATACTATACTTATTTATAGGTATATTCTAGTACATACTGAGCATACAGCTACAAATAAGAACCAATATTTCTTAACCATAAAATGCATCACCCTGCACCCCAAACCAACTTGCTTCTCTATCCTAGTGCCCAAGCAACTGGACTCAAAATTCAAAATCATCTTTATCACTCTTTGTATCCAAGTCCCTTTCTTTTGCACACATTCATTAGGTAGCCAAATACTATGAATTCTGGCCTGCTCTTCTTTTCATACATCTGTCCTTTCTTCATTTCCTCTTCCACTGCCCTAGTTCAACTCTTAAACGGGTCTCACCTAAATGACTCTGCACCATCTTTTATCCACTTGTCATGGATTTTTGAAGTTGTTGCTCAAATATGTTTTCTTTAATTGAGTTCTAATCATACAAGTCAGTTGCACTGTACTGTCACTAACTCCCGTTCACTTATTGAATTTAGGTCAAGTGTGGGTATAGAATGCAAGACCCTTCTGGATCTAAGCTCTTTTTACAGAAATATCTGTACTTCCTTGTGTTCGATTCTAATTTTTATTTGCTCCTTCCTCATTTCTAACATTTGAAACCCTAGACTTAATTCAAAGACTAATTCAAATGCTTTTTCATCCTGTAAAATATTTCTGGTTGCCTTCCCCAGGACAGACTGACTCATAAAAAGATCAGTATTAATAAGCTTTTAATTCCCAAATCACTGGAACTTGTTTTATGCTTATACCTGGACACCAATTCTCATCTTCCTTTGCTATTTTGTTTGTACAATATTTTCTGCTTTGTTGTCTGGATTTAGGCTTTGTTTACTTTAAGCCAGTTTGATTATGCTTTGGAATAACAAAATGTATATGCTGATTAGAGCCAGTTGATGTCTTCTCTAATGGAAATTATTAAGTCCAATCCTTGAAGTACAAAGCAAATCATCCTCCACTCTCCCTAACCCAGGCATTGTACTTACACTGTTATTGTTGCACATGTTCATAACAGTTTTTAAAAAATCTGTGCAAAGCAGAACTTCTTAGAATCAAGCCTCTATTGGTTTTCTTAGAAGGAGAAAAAGCAAATGCCCTTTGCTTACGAAGACCAAGATCTACCTGTAGAGTAAAGTATTTCACAGGCCTACATCGATTAAGATGTAAAAGGACTGTTTTTTAATCAGTGTTGCCTGGAAGACTCTGCCCCATTTCCCAAAAGCCCTACCTTATAAAGTTGCTTTCTTTTTTCTTACCTTCAATGTCAACTCTCTGATGTGCAGGTGGGGGGTTAAAAAAAAAAAATCATCCTCTTAAACACAGTGCTGCTTCCCTGGAGTACCTGAGTGACTTAAGAGTCATTCAACTAATCACATTAGTCTGAATGCTATCAAAATCATATTTTCAAATCTCAGCAGATCTTGTGAAGTAAAATATTTATTTTTATTTTTAAGTAATCTTTAGTTGCTAACCAGTTATTACTAGGCAAGGAACTAAGATTCAGGTCACTGACTTAATGGCAATCATTCTAGTTTAGTTACTTTATTAATCACCTGGTGATTGTGTTATTAATTTAACTCACATCCAATCTTGACGTCTACCTCAAGTCAACCATTAAGTTGCAACCACTTGTTTTATTTAAGGTTCACTATGTAAAATTTTAAAAATTGCTATTATATTATATCAAATGGCCTTTGTCCTTTGATAGTTTATATGTTTGTATATAAATACTATGAATATGGCTTTCTTATAATCTTATTACATTTATATTGTTGTATTTAAGCCTAGTTTTGCATTCTAAAATATTACTAATTTTTACCCAAACCTCTCAAAGCATAATAATATTCCATTCTACAGAATAACTGACTCCCTTACATATGAATTTGGTAAAAAAATCCAATTTACTAGAAATCATTAATATTCTGCCAGAAATGTAGGGTGATATTACTGGCATGGCACCATTAAGAAACCCTTGATAACTATTTAGCTTTCATTTAACTGAATAGAAAATTTAATCAAACACATAGCAATTCAGTGTTTTAGGAAAGAACATCATAATGTTTTTTTCAATACAAAGGGAAAAAATGCATTAGCAGTCAAGCCACTTTACATGCAAGTTGATTTAATTTTGATAGCAATTTGAAAAACATTTGATGTATGGCCAAATTGTCTTCTATTAAACTTGCATATTTCTTCATTCAGTGTTTAGGAAATACTTGGTACCAATGATTACAATTGAAAAAAAAAGAGTCCTGTACTACAGATTTACATTTTAAAAATGACTCATTTTAGATATTTTATTTTTACCTGATTTAAATAAAATGGAATATTTTCCTTGTTTAGGTCTTTTAAATAGCACGTCTTTAGTTAGTACTTAAAACCTGAAATCCATCTATAGTTACTAAGCTCACTGTTAAAATCAATACTTCAAACATGACTAAGAATGTTTTCTTTCAGAATTTCATAGTATGTTGGAACTAAAATCAAATCAATAATTATAGTAGCATCTTACAAGTGACCTTTTACATTTGTCCAAAAGGGAAAGTGAAATAAATTTTATCTGGGAACAATATTTAAGCAATCAGTCAAATTAGAGTGGATAGGAAGATTGAAAAAATCCAGGAAAACCCGTGAAAAGAAAAAGGATTTAAAAAATTCATAAGAGATAGTAGGAGGGCTATTGAATTATTTTACATGGCTGTAATGGAGGGATGGTGTACACATGTATGTACATGCATAATACGTGTATGTACATAAATATATGTGGGTATATATTACTTATATTTATATTTTTCTGTGAGTTAAACAGAAAAGATGAAAGATAAATAGGTAACTTTGTCACTGACTTAATTGCCTGCTCAAAGAAGAATGGATTTTACCGTGTAAAATGGTAATCTATTTGAGAGTTCTGTGCAGGGAGGCATTTTGATCAGATGACTATTTAAAAACGATCATTTACCACAGTGTGGAAACTGGCTTAGAGAAGGACAGGTTAAGAAAGGGAAGCAAGAAGATGGATGTTATTATGGGAGTCTAAGTGAGAAGGGATTAGAAGATGATGTTCTGAAAACCTGTTTTAATTTTACTATAAACAGCAGAGTAACAGAGTGGCAGGTATATTAAGCTGGTATAATAAACTGACTTACTCACATGGATTTGCTATTTAAAATTCACACTCAATAGGCACTTCTTAGATATTGAACTAAAATGCCATATAAATTCAATAACAATGCACTTTCCATTAAACTTTGCAGCAATATTTGCAGTAAATTAGTTTCCAATAAAATAAAAAAAAATTTTGTTTACTATTCTTTAAAAGTATTCTTCTAATACTTTGACTTCAATTTAAAGTAGGAATCTAGATAATTTAAATTATACATGAAATCTCTTCCATTTTATACCTGATTTTCCTCTATCTGTATTGCAAAACCTGAAGGATATATTTTAAATTCTATTTTTGGTACATGTCTTAGTTGGCTTGGCTACTGTATCAAAATACCGTGGACTAGCAGGAAGTCTGAGATCAGAATACCAGCATGGCTGAGTTCTGGTGAGGGCCTGCTTCCTGGTTTGTAGACAGGACAGTTTCACTGTATCATCACATGGCCCAGAGAGAACCCTGGTCTCTTCATTTCCTTATATGGGTACCAGTGACATCATGGGAAAGCCACCCAACATGACCTCATCCAAACTCAGTTTCCTCCTAAAGGTCCCACCTCCAAACACCACCACATTGGGGATCAGGGCTTCAACATATGAATGGGGTGGGGGGTACACAATCATTCAGTTCATAGAAGTACATGTAATTATGAGTTTAAACACATAGATTTATTAAAATATTGTCAATCTCAAATTACGATTTACTTAATAAGACAAAAATAAAGAAATTGTATAAAGGAAAATAATTCCCTCTTCTACTCTCCCAATTATATTTTGCTATTTTAATTCATCAATTTGCTGTGCATCTTTTCATACAATTCTCAGTGTTCTTACAAACAAAATCTTATATAAGATAAATTAACATGTAGTCTTCATCCTTACACATAGTATTACTATATGATGGCATGTTCTATATTGAGTTGAAATACATAAAACAGTGGAGAAAATAGTCAAATAATGTAAGCCACTCATTCTTGGTATTTCTATTTATATTTTTTATATTACATGATCATGTCTGTGTTACAATTTTTACTTTTCTTATAATTTGTATCTGATGCTATTTAGACAGCTGCCCATCTTCCTTACTACAGAAAGGAAAAGTTATTTGATGAAATATGAACACATTAATGCTAAAGTCACACAAATTAGTTGAAGTGTCAGTTGACCATGCTCTAATCACACTCTTGAGCTTTCTCTCCAGTCCTCAAATATGTTCAGGGCCTTTACCCTTTAATAATGACTATTTTTTTTTCTTTACGTAAGCTTCATGAGATTCTGGACCTCTTTTTGATTTCTTACCCTTGTATCTCTACTGCCAAGCTCAGTGCCTGATCATTATAGGTTCTTATATATATTTATAAATGCATGGCTATTAAGTATCCATTGGTGCAGAATGATTTGGTTTAACACTCAACAAAATCCTCTTCATCTTCTAATGCTACGTAGAATCTACTCAGGTGCTCAATTCTTAGAAATTTGGGTCTCATGGGAATTTGGTTTCCTGTCGACAGGGAAGTTAAACATTCGCAAAGGGACTATTAAAAAATCAAAGCATTGCCTATGGCTATTCTGTGTTCACTTTTTGTCTTTGATCTGCCAGTCATCCCATGTGATGTATTTCTTTTCCCTCAAGCTAGTCCTGAATTATTTTTCTTTCTTTTTTTTTGGAACATTTATTGCTGATTACATCGTTTGCCAAGATGGGGTATGTATGTCTTGGCAGGGGTCAAATACCAAACTCAGCTATTTTAAGAACAGAGTAGCATAAGGATGATTCTTACTGTAATTGGTAAAAGACCGTTGTTTTTAAGGATGTACATATCATTTCCCTGAAGTTTTCCTAAAAAAACTAACCTTTGGGAAGGGGAAGGAGATATAGAAATAGTCAATGTATACATACATTAAGTTCTTCAACATAAATTTTGTTTATACCTGTACACAGACACACAAAGATATACACACACGTATTTATAAACATATATTTACATAAATGTACGTGTATGTGAATGGGCAATCAAATACAGACCCACAACTGGCAAGGGTTCATGCTTTCTATATTTATCATTTTTAAATAATAATTTATTTTACCTGGCACCCTTTTGGTATATCGAAATACCAAAGCTTGGGACTACTTGCTTAAAGCTATAGCAATATATGTCTAACAGATTATTCAAATATTTTTATTCATCCTGAAAGATGTATCTGCAGGGAAAAACTCTCATCTTTTCAATACCACACATGTTTAAGCTTCTAAATTTTGTTATTGCCAGCAGAGATTTTATGTCAAGCACATTAATTTGATGTTTGATCTCAATCTGTTAATGACTTACATCACACTTAGGGCACATTAGGCAAACTGAGCTCCATGTATTTAAATTTGGGGACTTGTGTTTGGAATGTTTAAGGGAATGATGGTTCTGATCATGTTTAATTGTTTTTTTTAAAGATGATGTCAATAGTATATCGGTACAGAGTTTAATTTTAATCAACACTCATATGCATTTCAATTTATATGGGAACATTTTTTCTGATTATTTGTAAGTTCACTAATAGACATTTTACAAAACAAAATTATTTTTCAAACATTAAAAGAGAGTAGCTCTCATGAACATTTATTTTCAGTTATTTGAGGGGAAATAGAGTGAGTACAGACAGAATTTTTCAATTTCTTTCTTTTAAATTTCATCTTTATATTTAAACAAATAATTATTTTTAAAGTGCATCAGGGGCTTCCCTGGTGGTGCAGTGGTTGAGAGTCTGCCTGCTAATGCAGGGGACACGGGTTCGAGCCCTGGTCTGGGAAGATCCCACATGCCGCGGAGCAACTAGGCCCGTGAGCCACAACTACTGAGCCTGCGCGTCTGGAGCCTGTGCTCCGCAACAAGAGAGGCCACGATAGTGAGAGGCCCGCGCACCGCGATGAAGAGTGGCCCCCGCTTGCCGCAACTAGAGAAAGCCCTCGCACAGAAACGAAGACCCAACACAGCCAAAAATAAATAAATAAATAGATAATAATTTTAACAAAACAAAACAAAACAAAACAAAAAACTCACATTAAAGTGCATCAGTTGTCACGCAGCTTATTTGGGTTATCTTGAACAATAATGTTAAGAAGGCAAACAACATTACTTTCACGCTTGTGATACATTAATCCTTATTTGGGATCTTGCTAAACAATCTTATTAGATAATTTGAATTACAAAAGGCTGCTTATTTAATTTCAAGTCTTTAATCTTATCTCATATTTGCTCCAACCCCCACTTATTCAGTGGTTAGTTCTCATCACCCTGGCCTGCCCTCAGCAAGAATCCTGTTTGGTCAGTCTGGCAAGAATTTCCCTTCCCCTTAATGTCTCGTCTTAGCAACCTCCATTCAGCAGCAAAGCTGTCCCCACACCCCAACATGCTCTTTGGCTAAAAACCCCACTTGTTCTGGTTATAGTCAGAGTTGAACGCTACCTGATCCCTCTTCCCTATTTAGATAGTCTTGACATCTTTCTCAATACTCCTGAATAAAATATCCCTTACTATGTTAACAAGCATCAGAATAATTTTTAACACTAATTTATATTAAGATTTTTGTATCTATGTTTATAAGTGGGAATAGCATACCCTAGATCAATTTTGCTATCAAAATTTTAAAATTTCTCTTTCCTTTCCTAGAAAAATTAATATAATGCAGGAATTTTGTCTTCCTTCTTTCAATAAAGTATTTATTATAGGAGAGAGAGAAAGAGAAAGAGTGTGTGTGTGCGTGTGTATATGTGAGAGTGGTTTTAATAATTATTTTTTTTAATGCTGTTAGGTATATTCAGTTTTCTAAATTTTATTTAAATACTTTTTATTTATGATCTTCTTAAAAATTGCCCATTTGTCTTTTTTCAAATATATTGGATATAAAGATTCCTATGGTAGTCTCTATGGGCTTTTACATTTTTTCCCTGTGTGTGTTGTTAAGCACCTATCTCATTCCCTACATAATTACTTTACCTTTGTCTCTTTTCCTTGATCAATTTTTCCAGGGGAGTTTTGTCAGTTCTTCTTCCTCTTTTTTTTTTTTTTCTTCTCAATGACTCCACTCTTTCTTTGCTTTCTACTGCATACATTTCTTACACAGTGTGTATTATTTCTTAGTTTTTCTTTGCTTTGACTTTACTCTGAAGTTTTTTTTATTAGCAGCTTGATCGAATATCTTAGCTGCCACTTTTCGATCTCCCTTTGGTACACATGAATGCACTTAAAGCTAAACATTACTATTTATGTACTATTGTTTTTCCATCTGACAAGTTTTGATACTTAGTATATTTGTTGCCATCAATGTAATTTTAAGTATTTTGTAACATTCATTCTGACAACTTCTTCTACTGGTGAACTATTTTAAATAAGTTTTTTGCTATTTTCATGTGTTGGAGATTTTTAAATATCTATTTGTTATTCATTTAAAATTATATTGTTTTGTGTCCTGTGGAAAAAATGTGGTCTTTATCATATTAATTACTTTTGTATTTGTTCACACTTGTTTAATGATTTCATAGATAAATTTTATAAATGTTTATTTGTGTTAAGAAGTAATGCATAGCCTACATTTGTTGTGTACAGTTTCCTACATATAAAAATAAATCAAGATTGTTCATTTTGTTTTTAAAATATTGTATATGCTTATCAATTTTTGCCTTATATAGAAATTGTTATTCCAAGTTTTAATGGTTAGTATTTGCTTTTTAGATGTTCTCCAATCTTCCTAATAGCCATTTACTGTTGACTTAATTCATGTATTTAGATAAGCATCTTATAAATAGCACAAAACTATTTTTTGTTATATCTGGGAATTCCTGTCTTTTAAAGCAATATAATCCACTTTAATAATTTTAATGATTATTTCAACTAGATTAAGTCCATCATCTTAATTTTTGTGCTATTTATTTTGTTTTCCTTTATTTACTCTCTTAGCTGTTTTATATTAGATTGATCAAATTTTATTTACCCCACCCCTCTTTCAAAATCTCTTATCTTATTACTTTAATACATAGTCTTTTTCAAAGATTGCATGTTGCGATTCAATTTTTTCTTCTCTTCCTTGTTAACTTATTACTAATTTTATTTGGGCTGGCAATTGTGTTAATTATTATATTCTACAGCTTGTCTTGCACTTAGGGTGGTTTGCATGTGTGTTTGTGTGTGTGTGTACTTTGATAGTACAGAATAAGAAAATTATGTTTTTAAACTCTGTGTGACTTACTATATAGTCATGATTTATAAATAAGCTACTGTAACAAATACAAATATATAACCTTTTTTCTCATTCATTCAATGATATTCTCTCTCTATGGACTTCTACTGCCTTATGCAATTTTAGTCAATTCAATTCTCCCTTAATGGCTTCTTGTGTATTTACTGAAAGGTCAAGATCTCTTATAATATTGTTTTAGATGCTAATATCAATTTGGAAATGGATGAAGAAGAGTAAATTTAATAGTAATACCCAAATAAGGTGCATAATGTTACAATTAAAATGCTGTCTGATTTTAAAGGATATAAAAAGTGAAACATACATTTCATAATGAATCCATTATTATAACAATAAGTTTTGATTTATATTTATTAAAATAACTTGTTTAAAGCTTAATCATCCATAATAATTATTGAGTTTTTAAAAATTACAAATAATTATATCTTCCTTCCCTTGATGATAGTTATATACCCAAAATGAGTATATGTGACTGAAATATATGAAATCATTCACTTGTTATATTTTAGAAATAAAAATAATAATATTTTTTCAGTTACTGAATTGGTGATGAATGAAAGAAACCATGATGTCATTTTGCTCAGTTAAATGGGAACTCATTCCAAATAGGAAATGTAATAATTATAAAGAATTAATATAGACATTGAATAAAATAATTATTTACTAGAATGTTATTAAACAATGAATTACTTAATGTTTATGCCCATTTATACAGTTTGCTTATTTTTAAAGATTATCTGTGATTTGGAGTAATGTAAAAGTTGTACTTTCTTTCCTTTCTTTAGTCAGCCTTAAGAAGGAATTGAGGGTGGCAATTAGAATGGTAAAAAATTCAAAACCCCCAAATATTCTGTATCCGATTGTCTTGCCAATGAGAAAAAAAAAAATCACAGGAAGTTTTTTGGCATAGTAACACCTTTTAGTTGATTAACTAATAAAATAAATGTATTAACTTCAGTATTTAAATGCTCCTTTGTTAACATTTGTGCATTTAGCCAAGTTTGCTTTCTAAATTACTGCTCATCATTATGGTAGCGAAATTAATTTTGATCAGAGTGCACATTCAGAAAGAAAATCTATAACTTGTAAGAAATTTTACCAGGGTTACTTCATAAAAATAAATTGTTTGAATATAATACTTTTAGAAAAAATTGCTGTCAAAAGAATGTACAGAGACACACACACATACACAAAAGAATTTTCAGCAGAACGGTGCCAATATTTTTTGTGATTACAAAATGAAAATATAACAGAAGGTGGTCGGAATTAGCCAAATATGCCGAGGTCACCTATGGTTGAATTGTACATGGACTGTTCTTGCTTCCCTGAATAGCATGACTTTCTCTGTAGCCATGACCTATTATAGTCATGACCTTCTCTCTATGATAATCATACAAGATCAGAAAATTACATGAACAAGAGTAAATGATAATGAAAATGAAGATCCCAATTTCATGTTTACAGGAGAATAAATGTAAATGATTAATAACATTAAAAAGTTCAACTTCACTAATAAAGAAATGCAAATTGAAATGAGATACCATTTCTGCTTATCAAATTGGCAAAAACTGATATTCTTCAATGTTGATAAGGAAACAGTGAAATACATTTGCAGACATCATTGTTTGAAATGTAAATTGGCATAAGCATTATAGAAATCAATTTAGCTAAGTGTATTAACTTAAAAAGAATTCACATTCTTTTTCACTCAGTTATTTCCCTTTTATAAATATATTATAAGGTAAGTTATTCAGAAATTTGTACTAATGTGTATGTCCAAATATGTTCAGTGCACTGTTACTTATAATAGTCAAATATTAAAAAGAATTTAAATATTAAAAAAAAATAAAGATCCCAATTTCAATTTGGGGATAATTCTGATGAGATGTCTTATGCTTTAGACAAGGATGAGGCCATACCGAAAACAATTTGAATTTATTTAAAAATCTTAAACTGAGTCATTGTTTTAACAGATTTGGAGATAGTTCAGGCAATACATTTCCCCCCACTATATTTGGTCATGTCAGTGTGAGTAGTAAGGCATGAAACATATAGTCATGTTGCCTCACCTTCTAAGAAGCTTCATCTTCCTGATTGTCTTTGAAATTTGGCTTTGGTTTAGAACAAAGGCATCCTGCTGCTTAAAACTTTTTAAAGGGGTGAAAGGTAATGTGAATACGAAAGAGAGTTAATAACTTTATTTTAACCCTAAAGCTAGAACCTTCCGTTTAATTTTCAGTGGGTAGGTGGGCACCTATATTCATGGCCACAACTACATGAAATCAGATCCAGTAGTCCAGCTGTCCCAGATTTATTAAAGGTATCTCATATCCATTGTGAGAATATGCTTACATTATTTTAGAGAAATTATATTTTAAAGGTAACATAGTGACATCATTTATATATAGGCACATTATGTCCTCTACTTAATTTGTTAAGCTAATTAACTCCTAGTGTTAAATTTAGATTGGTCTTAAGTTTGTGGCTAGTGCCTAACTACTAAGTTTATCTTAAGACTCACACTCCTGGTTTTCCTGGGACACTAAGTTTATCCCAAGGATGAATTATATTCTGCCCTTTCCTCCATATTGATAAGAAGATCATAGATTGCTAAAACTAAATTCAGATCAAAATAATATATTAAAGTATGATCCTACTCTGAAATCCAAAAGATTGTGGCAAGCTTGAAATTTTCTAAGCTAAAAAAGGGATGTTGGCATATGATAAATTTCTTTATTCAAAATATAATATTTTTTAAAATATATATTTATAAATAAATATTTATAAAATATAAGATATTTACTTAAAATGTAAAACCCTATTCTTTAAATAGGGATAAGGCAATATTTCAGACACATAATTGGTTGGCTAGAATAATTAAGAACACTGGGAAATAGCTTTTTCCAACTCTCAAATGAGTTTACTGAATTGATCCTTCTTAATTCCAAGCTTTTAAAGAGTAAAAATATCCTAATTTATTACATGTAA
Source organism: Balaenoptera musculus (assembly GCF_009873245.2). Taxonomy (NCBI): domain Eukaryota; kingdom Metazoa; phylum Chordata; class Mammalia; order Artiodactyla; family Balaenopteridae; genus Balaenoptera; species Balaenoptera musculus. The sequence continues at coordinate 55,301,126 of NC_045802.1, forward strand.
TAGGGAAAAATTAATTGCACAAATTTATCTTCCTTAAGCTCACAGTCTAGGTCCCAGGGTAAGATATGTCACAATACCTGATATCTTTCTTAAGATGAATATAGTAATAAAAAAATTGGTGGTCAGTTTCCTTTTAACTATAATAATTAGTCAAACAACAAATATAATTTTTCCTAGGAAATTCAGTGTACCCATCTGAACATGTAGAAAATGTTATACAGAAAGTCCACTTACTGACCAGATTTCAATTATAATATAGTGCAGTTTTCTCCAGCTCTGTATCCTACAGAAAAACTGGACCTGTTCCTATTTTCTTTCTGTCCAAATAATGTCTTTCTTATTAAACATTATTTACACTGAGACTCACTTATCAAAACCATAATTCTAATTATTATTAGGCCCAAATCTTTATTCATCATAGAGAAAAAATGTTCAGGAACAACACTAAATACAATTTTTCAATCAGATCAGCCATGAAAAGTAAACAATCATGATAAAATGAGTTTTCCCCTTTATTTAGGGTGTATAACAAACTTGAAGTTTATTGTACATTAGTAATCTCCAATTTTGTAATCAAAACAGAACTTTAAAGATAATCTAGCAGTGTTTCTGGTTAAGGTAGCATATTGAAAACAGCAAATTTCACCCCAGTTCCTATCTCCACATCTGAACCTCTAAAATCCTTATATAGTAAAATGGTTAAAAATGGAGAGAACATGAAGACTTGTGTTCTATGATGACTGATTTTCAGGAATCAATTTCTACTCGGACACTGGATTTTTCTTCTTTCCCCAATGCACAATTACTGAGTAAATTTTGGTCCCTTTGGAGAAAGGTTGGGTGAATAACTTACACATACACTTGACTTAGCTTGTTCTCTTATTCATTTACTGTGTCTGGGTCTATAAACCAGCTTGGATCTCAAAACCTGTTGACTGCCCTCATCATTCTGATAATAAATCTTTGACATTTTTTTTTTTTTTTTAGATAAGGACATATGTTTACCCTTCTGTTTGGCCTCTACGAATACTATATTCTGTTAACCATTCCCATAACTCTCTGTGGGTCATGCCTCCCCTGCCATTTTCTTTATGAGTTTTTGATAATTGTGTCCACCTATATACCGACAGCTAATCACTGCCACCATTTTTTATTATTTGGGGTCCTTTATGCCTTTTGTTCTTAGTGATCCTACTTCTGCCACTCCTAGGGTAAGGCTTGGCCCAGAGAGAAAAATCAATACTGACTACTTTAATGATATCTGTTCCTCCATCACCAGCACATTCCTCCAGTACAATGCCTTGGTACTTGGTGTACCATCTGTAAAGGCATTTTTGTTATTTCATCTACCCTTTGCATGAGACATAAATTTTTCCATATTTCCAGGAACAATGATAGTAGTAAATTTGCTTTATCTTCTTGAATTTTAACCAGGATACTAAATCTTGTATCTAATCAAGTACCTCCAAAATGATAAATTCTATCTTATCCACACTTACATTCTGTCCCACTTAATGAAGCACCCTCAGAATTCAAACCTACCCAGCGCTGCCAATACATTTTGACTCAGTTTCCTATAGTTCTTTATAAGGTCCAACATACCTCACGTGGTTAATTATAATTATGTTGAAACTTAATCTTATTTCTAGACTTAGTTGCCAAGAAGAAAGACAAAGGGCCATTTCCAAAATGCACATGTTATCATTCAAAGGAGAGGCTTCTGTATTTTTTTATGAAGACAGGGATATAAGTTCTTAGTAGAAAGGTTTGGGCCATTTCTATATGCCCAGAGTTTTCAGAAAAATCTGTGAATTCAAGTTAATGCATTTCCAATCATAGTGCTGATCTTGTCACAGCTGACCTAGTTTTATTGGGAATATACCTTTCTTTGGAGCACAGACACTCTATTAAGTATTGGTCCTGGTCCTCAGCTTCTTCTATATTTCAGCTGTAGGAGTTAAAGGCCACTTTGAATGTTTCCCAGGAAGTTGTCTGGTGTTCACACTTAGCTTTCCCTTGGAAATTAATACCCTGCAGCTATTTGTTATCTTTATCCAGAGTGTCAGTGTCTCTTAGCAAGAGCCACTCAAATTCACTGTCATTATCATTACAATGTCCCCATTCTTCTCTAAGACTGATATATCACACGCTTTAAATCATTCCTGTTGGCTATTAAAGAACTGCAAATCACCAGGGTGATTGTTTTAGCAAATGGATGGCCACCTTTTGCCAGAATCTACCTGGGCTCCACTTAGCACCAGTAATCATGTTTTCATTACCAGCCAGGTAGAGACTGATCCAGATGCAATGCCCCATTTTATCATCAGCTGTTTTGATTAGTCTGTGTACTAACGCTGCAGATAGGTTCTCTATGAAGATGCTTTTGAGATAGATATTCTAGCATGCATGATGTCTGTTGTGGATTGTCCTTTAGATTAACACTTGTGGAAGAAAAAGATAAGAAGTTGGGCTGCAGTGAAGGCCTAGCATTGCCCATGCTTATTCCCATAGGGAACTCTGGAGCTGGAAGGGTCATACAGAATAGACATAAGTAGAGTCAAGAGGGCCAGGTCTTTACATAGAACAGCCATTGAATATGGGCTACACTAGGAAGAGATGCAACACGGAACAAGGTAGCACTCTGCAGGTAAAAAAATTCTGAAAAAAGGTTAACAACCCTCTCAGCAGCTTGGGCCATGAGTCCTCTACTGAAGGACAATCAGGTTGATGCATCATAGTGTTCAACTCACACTTTTAAATTGAAAATGACAGAATATCATGAAAAGTATTCAAGAAGGACCAAAACAAAGGAAGTTATGCACAATATTTATTTATTATAACATTCAATATTGAAAATATGTCAGCTTTCCCCAAAATGATCTATACTTTCAATGAAATCCCAATAAAATCCTAGCATGATTTTTGTGGATATTGGCAAGCTGCTTGCAAAATGCGTATTGGAATGCAAAATACAAAGAATTTCCAAGTCTGTTTTGAAGAAAGAAAAGAAGAAGAAAAAAAAACCTGTAAGATTTATACAACTACAAATTAAGAGCTGTTGTAAAGAAATTATAATAAAGGTGGTATGAGTTTGACAGAAGGCTATGTATATTAACAAACAGAACATAACAGAATTCAGTAAGAGAACCAAATATGTTTTTTCAACTGACTTATAACAAAGATGACACTGCAGGGCCATGGGAAAAGGATGGTCTTCTTAATGGATAATGCTATGTCAAATTGCTGGCAAAATGAATAAAAAAATTATCATTTTCCCTTCCTCATTTGTATAAGAAATTCAACTCCAGATGTACTGAAAATCTATACATGAAAAGTAAGGTAAGGTATAGCAATATTTTTTAAAAGACAACATAGCAAATATATTATGAATTTGAGTAGGTATGTATCTCCATAATATACCAAAACCACTTACTTTAAAGGGAAAAAAATAGACTGAAGGATATTAAGATGAAGAACTTTTGTTCATAAACATGCACCATTAAGAAAGTGAAAATGCAAATATAACAAAACAGAAACACTCACAGATACAGAGAACAAGCTAGTAGTTGCCAGTGGGGAGAGGGAAGGGGAGGGACAAAGTAGAGGTAGGGAATTAAGAGGTACAAAATACTATGTGTAAAATAAATAAGCTACAAGTATATACCGTACAGCATAGGAAATATAGCCAGTATTTTATTATAACTTTAAGTGGAATATAATATATAAAGAATATTTAATCACTATGTTGTTAACCTGAAACTAGTAAATACTGCAAATCAACTATGCCTCAATTAAAAAAAAAGAAGAAAAAAGTTACAGCATAAGTTAGAACAAACCAAAGTAAAAACTAACCAAAAAAGCAACTAAACACTTGAATATGCTTATATTTTCTCTCAGTAGATTAGCTTGCTAAAATTAGAATTTAAATATGCAGTCCATAAAGAAAAATATTAATCTTTTTAACTATCCAAAGTTAGAGACCTCATATTAAAATACCTTCATGCAAGCAAAAACTGAAGCAGAAGTCTGAGAGAAAATATTTGTAATTCATATATCAGACAATGTATTAGTATTCAGAATATATTTTGAAAAGTTCCACATATCAAATAGGAGAAAACAATAAATCATTAATAAAAAATGAGCAATTTGCCAAGAAAAACCAAGAGGCTAATGAACATATGTAAGAATTTCCTATTTTTAGCCAAATAAGTTTGAAAACATATTAAAATCTGTATTCATTCCTAGAGTAGAGAAGAATTAGAAACTTTCATACATTGCTGATTGGTAAGTTAAATGTTACACTTGCTTTGAAACAAAAGTTGTCAGTATATAATGAAATTAAAATTTCAGGTAACCAAGGAGTGAGTAATAACACATGATCATAGAGAAACAGGTTATGAACATGTTCAACTCATCATAGCTTTTCTTTGTAATGTCAAAAAAATAGAAAACATTTCATAAATGAAATAAAGACTAAAAAAGCAATAAAAAAAGATCATTGAAACTAATAGCTGGTTCTTTGAAAAGATAAACAAAATTGATAAACCTTTAGCCAGATTCAACAGCAAAAAGAGACAGGGCCCAGATCAATAAAATGAGAGATGAAAAAGGAGAGTTACAACCAACACCACAAAAATATAAAGGATCATAAGAGATTACTAAGACCAATTATACACCAATAAAATAGCCTAGAAGAAATAAACAAATTCCTAGAAATGAACAATATCCCAAGACTGAGACAGGAAGAAATAGAAAATAAGTACAGACCAACAAGTGGTAATGAAATTGAATCAGTAATTAAAAAAAAAAAAAAATCCAAACAAAAAAGGTACAGGACCAGACAGCTTCACAGGTGAATTCTACCAAACATTTAGAGAAGAGTTAACACCTATCCTTCTCAAACTATTCCAAAAAAATTGCAGTGGAAAGAATGCTTCTGAACTCATTCTATGAGGCAAGCATAACCCTGATACCAAAACCAGAAAAAAAATCACAAAAAAAGAAAATAAAAGGCCAAATAACTGATGAACATAAATGCAAAATCCTCAACAAAATATTAGCAAACAGAATTTAAGAATATATTAAAAGGATCATATACCATGATAAAGTGGGATTTATCCCAGAGATACAAAAATGCTTCAATATCCACAAATTAATTAATGTGATATACCACATTAACAAATTGAAGAAAAAAATCATATGATCATCTCAATAAATGCAGAAAAAGCTTTTAACAAAATTCAACATCCACTTATGATAAAAACTCAACAAAGTGAATACAGAGAAAACATGTTTCAACATAATAAAAGTCATATATTACAAACCTGCAGCTAATATCATACTCAATGGTGAAAAGCTGAAAGCATTTCCTCGATGATCAGGAACAAAACAAAGATTCCCACCCCCACCACTTTTATTCAACATAGTATTAGAAGTCCTAGCCAGAATAATCAGACAAGAAAAAGAAATGAAAGGAGTCCAGATTGAGAAGGAAGAAGTAAAACTGTCACAGTTTGCAGACGACATGAAACTATACACAGAAAATGCTAAGGACTCCACCAAAACTCTACTATAGCTCATCAATGAATTTGATAAATTTTAAGGATACAAATTAATATACAGAAATCTGTTGCATTTCTATACACTAATAACTATCAGAAAGAGAAATGAAGAAAACAATTCCATTGACAATTACATCAAAAAGAATTAAATACTGAGGAATAAACCTAGGGAGGTAAAAGAACTGTACTTAGAAAACTGTAAGACGATGATGAAAGAAATTGAAGACAACACAAACAGATGAAAAGATATACTGTGTTCATGGATCAGAATAATTAATATTGTTAAAATGACCATGCTACCCAAGACAATCAACAGATTCAATGTGTTTTTCACAAAATTAGAAAAAAATAATTCTAACATTTTTATGGAAACACAAAAGGCCCTGAATAGCCAAAACAATCTTAAGAAAGAAGAACAAAGCTGAAGATATCACAATCTCTGATTTTTAACTATACTACAAAGCTATGGTAATCAAAACAGTATGGTACTGGCACAAAAACCAACATGTAGATCAATAGAACAGAATATAGAGCCCAGAAATGAACTCACCCTTTTATGGGCAATTAATCTATGAAAAAGGAGGGAAGAATATACAATGGGAAAAAGACAGCCTCTTCAATAAATGGTGTTGGGAAAACTGGACAGCTACATGCAAAAGAATTAAACTGGACTCCTCTCTCACATCATGCACAAAAATAAATTCAAAATGGATTAAATATGTAACTGTAAAACCTAAAACCATATAATTTCTAGAAGAAAGTGTAAGCAGTCCTCTCTCTGACACTGGTTTTATGAATTTCTTTCTTTTCTTTTTTTGGATATGTCTCCTCAGGCAAGGGAAACAAAAGTGAAAATAAACAAATGGTACTATATGAAACTAAACAATCTTTTGCACAGAGGCCACCTACTGAATGGGAGAAGATATTTGCAAACTGTATTTTGGATAAGGGGTTAATATCCAAATATACAAAGAACTCATATACAACTCAACATAAAAAATAAACAACCTGATTAAAAAATGGGCAGAGGATCTGAATAGATATCTTTTCCAAAGAAGACATACAGATGGCCAACAGACTCATGAAAAGATGCTCAACATCACTAATCATCAGGGAAATGCAAATCAAAACCGCAATGAGATATTACCTCACACCTGTCAGAAGAGCTATTACCAAAAAGACAACAAATAGCAAATGTTGGCAAGGATGTGGAGAAAAGTGAACCTTTATGCACTGTTGGAAGGAATGTAAATAGGTGCAGTCACTGTGGAAAATAGTATGGAGACTCCTCAAAACATTTAAAAATAGAACTAACATATAATCCAGAAATTACATTCCTGGGTATTTACCCACAGAAACTCAAAACACTAATTAGAAAAGATATGTACAACCCCTATGTTCATGGCAGCCTTGTTTACAATAGCCAAGACATGGAAGCAACCTAAGTGTCCATTGATAGATGAAGGATAAAGAAGATGTGTGATATATATATGCAATGGAGTATTACTCTGCCATCAAAAATGAAATCTTGCCATATGTGACAACATGGATAGACCTAGAGGGTATCATGCTAAGTGAAAAAAAGTCAGACAGAGAAAGACAAATAGTATATGATTTCCCTTATATGTGGAAATTAAAAAAACAAAGCAAATGAACAAACATAAGTAAACAGAAACCGAGTCATATATACAGAAAACAAACAGGTGGTTGCCTGTTTGTGGAGCTGGGGGGGGCGGAGAGAAAAAGGTGAGGGAGAATAATAGGTATAAACTTTCAGTTACAAAATAAATGAGTTACAGGTATAAAATGTATAGTGTGGGGAATATAGTCAATAATTATGTAATATCTTTGTATGTTGACAGAAAACAACTAGACTTATCATGGTGATCATATTGAAATATATAGAAATATCAAATCACTATGTTCCGTACCAGGAACTAACACAGTGTTGTAGGTCAATTATACTTCAAAAACAAACAAACAAACAAACAACAAATTCATAGAAAAAAGAGATCAGATTTGTGGTTACCAGAGGCAGGGGCTGTGGGGGAGAGGGAACTGGATGATGGTAATCAAAAGCACAAACTTAAAATTATAAGAGAAATAAGTACTAGGGACGTAGTGTACAACATGATAAATGTAATTAACACTGCTGTGTGTAATATACAAAAGTTGTTAAGAGAGTAAATCCTAAGAGTTCTCATCACAAGGAAGAAATATTTCTTTTCTGTTTCTTTAATTTCATATCTCTATGAGATGATAGATGTTCATTAAACTTACTGTGGTGATCATTTCATGATGTATGTATGTTAAATACCTATAGTGTACACCTTAAACTTATATAGTGTTGTATGTCAATTATATCTCAATAAAACTGGAAGAAAAAAAGAAAAGATTGCAATATTCTATCCATCAATAAGAAACTAAAGATTATATAGTATGAACACCCTTTGATTACCTTGCAGTGTCAAAAATCTAGGTATATAGAAAAATATGTATATAGAAAAATAGATTATTATATATAGATTTTTCTAGACACAAATATAAATATACCAGGATCATATCTCAGAAACAATTGTTGAATTTTTAAAAAGATAAGTTGTATTAGTATCAATTTTTAACATCAGTATGTTTTAAAAGTAAAAGAGGAGCAAAAATTGTATATAAATGATTTAAAAAGGTCTTCACCATTTTCACAGTAATGGTTGCCACAAGGGGTAAGAAAAACATAATTGATCTGAAATGATGTTTAAAAGGCATTTTAATTTTTTGCAAAACGACAGAAAGGAAATGTAAAAAAAAAAAAAAAAGTTAATTATGTGTGTGAAGAATGTGTTTCCATTTAATTTTAATTCTCTCTTTTTTAAATATTCCTAACAATAAAAATATGAGAAATCGGGCTTCCCTGGTGGCGCAGTGGTTGAGAGTCTGCCTGCCAATGCAGGGGACACGGGTTCGAGCCCTGGTCTGGGAAGATCCCACATGCCGCGGAGCAACTAGGCCCGTGAGCCACAATTACTGAGCCTGCGCATCTGGAGCCTGTGCTCCGCAACAAGAGAGGCCTGGACAGTGAGAGGCCCGCGCACCGCGATGAAGAGTGGCCCCCGCTTGCCGCGACTAGGGGGAGCCCTAGCACAGAAGCGAAGACCCAACACAGCCAATAAATAAATAAGTAAATAAAAAAAAAAAAAAAAAAAAAAAAAAAAAAAAAATATGAGAAATCAAAGATGAGCTGGTTAGTGCAGTTAACTCACAAGTGCAATCTTATTTTGGAGTAATAAAGCACAGTATACTGTAATTTGTACACATGTCCTCCCACCTCCATCTGTGTATTCCTTGGTGGCACTGATGATAACTGTGCATTCCCAATACCTGCCAAGTGTCTAGTCCACGACAATAATAGTTATCACTCAGCAACGTTTTGCTAATGCTGTGCCAATTCACATATTATACCTCACACAATTCCCACAAAATTCTTGAAATCATTATATTCATTCTTAGACAAGGAACTGAGGTTTAGAAAGTTGTTTTAACTTGATCAAGTCCACGTAACTTGTAAATGAATAATGGGTATTTGTACTTAAATATTTCTGATACCCAGAGCTTTCCATCATACTGGATAATAAATATTGGTTGGATATATGATATATCTCAACCAATCCAACCCTTTAAGGTCTATAGAGTTGAAATGAGCAGTTACATATAGCACTCAGCGAGGAAATGGAGACAGCACAATTTCCTGAGAGACTGTGTACTGTGAGAGTAAGATTGCTATATTACTCTAACTGCAAGATAACTATTATGACTATATTGTGCAAAAAAGTGGCAGTTATTTATGACTTCTATTTTCATAGCAACAAATTATATTAAAAAGTGTGAATAACATTGAGGACATATTATATGTCTCTGGAACTATGTGAAAACTCAGTATAATCCATCAATTTGATCTACTTGCACACATTTACTTTTGGACAGGGGATTAACTGCCCAACCCTGTAATCTCAAGACAGAAATTTCCCTTTGAAAATAAATTTAAATATTTTCCAGATTTTTGGACAAGATGCAACGTCTGCATGTTCTTCATTTAATTCAGTGGTAAGTCTGATGGATGATGAACAGGTGCAAGAATTTTCTCCCACCAATGTGGAATTATTGATTAGTGCCTTTAGGAGCTGTAAGAGTAGCTCAAAGTTATATGATTCACTGTAATACATGCAAGTCAGTGTACATAAAAGTGTTAGAAAAATGAGAAATAACAACTAGATATAGGCTATATTCTCTTGATACTGATGAGTATCTGAAAAAAAGTGACACATTTATGTGATTATCACCAGCTGAAACAGACATATCTTTGGAAACTACAGCCAAAAACTAAATAATTGGCCCATGGAAACCAATACTGTGCAGACATTGTTGAAATAGCTAGCCACGTTTTTAAGTGAAATGCATATTGTTATAAAACTTTTTTGGGGGGGAGGGGAAAACAGGCATCATTTGTTCAGAAAGAAAAGTACTTCAATTAAGCATGGTTTATATGTATTTTATTTATATATTTTTAAACATTTTTTTTAAAGGAATTTTTTCTTTTTTAAAAAAACTTAAATTAATTAATTAATTAATTTTTGGCTGCATTGGGTCTTTGCTGCTGCGAGTGGGCTCTCTCCAGCTGTGGCGAGCAGGGGCCAATCCTCGTTGCAGCATGCAGGCCTCTCACTGCGGTGGCCTCTCCCATTGCGGAGCACGGGCTCCAGGCATGTAAGCTCTGTAGTCATGGCTCTTGGGCTCCAGAGCGTAGGCTCAGCAGCTGTGGCGCACAGGCTTAGTTGCCCTGCAGCATGTAGGATCCTCCTGGACCAGGGATCGAACCCGTGTCCCCTGCATTGGCAGGTGGACTGCTAACCACTGTGCCATCAGGGAAGCCCTATACGTATTTTATACAGCTGCTTTAAATTAGTGTTTCTAGGATGTTGACTTTATAAACACTGGATATCAATAGGGAAGCAGCTGATAGAAATACTCCATGCCTTACGAAGCAAGTGTTTGAGGATGCAAAGGTGGGGGTGACCATGAATGAGAGAAAGCTGACATGTGACCTCACAAGTCAAAAGAAGGAACATGACTCTAAATATTTCATGGGTCAAAAAAAGAAAAATTTTTTTACCTTCTTAAAATAAAAGTATTTAAACCACATTTTCCAAAAAAAGGAAGCAAAAAGGCAACCTTTATTTTCCAATATGTGAAAAGCACCACTTCACATTTCTTCTATAGAGACTTTATTTTTAGAGCAGTTTTAGATTCACATCAAAATTAAGGGGGTGGAGAGATTTCCCAGGTACACCTGTCCTCACACATTATCAACATCACTCACCAGAATGGTACATTTTTTTCCAAGAATGAACCTTCATTGACACATCATAATCATACAAAGTCCACAGTTTACCTTAGGGCTCATTCTTGGTGGTGTACATTCTATGGGTTTCGACAAAAGTATAATGATATATATACATTATTGTAATATCATACAGAGTATTTTCACTGCCTTTAAAACCCTCTGTGCTGGGACCTAATGAAACTTAAAAGCTTTTGCACAGCAAAGGAAACTATAAACAAGACAAAAAGACAACCCTCAGAATGGAAGAAAATATTTGCAAACGAATCCACAGACAAGGGATTAACCTCCAAAATATATAAACAGCTCATGCAGCTCAATATTAAAAAAATAAACAACCCAATCCAAAAATGGGCAGAAGACCTAAATAGACAATTCTCCAAAGAAGACATACAGATGGCAAAGAGGCACATGAAAAGATGCTCAACATCACTGATTATTAGAGAAATGCAAATCAAAACTAGAATGAGGTATCACCTCACACCAGTCTGAATGGGCAACATCAGAAAATCTACAAGCAACAAATGCTGGAGAGGGTGAGGAGAAAAGGGAACCCTCTTACACTGTTGGTGGGAATGTAAATTGATACAGCCACTCTGGAGAGCAGTATGGAGGTTCCTTAAAAAACTAAAAACAGAATTACCATATGACCCAGCAGTCCCACTCCTGGGCATATACTGTGAGAAAACCATAATTCAAAAAGACACATGCACCCCAATGTTCATTGCAGCACTATTTACAATAGCCAGGTCATGGAAGCAACCTAAATGCCCATCAACAGATGAATGGGTAAAGAAGGTGTGGCACATATATACAATGGAATATTACTCAGTCATAAAAAGGAACAAAATTGGGTCATTTGTAGAGATGTGGATGGACCTAGAGACTGTCATACAGAGTGGAGTAAGTCAGAAAGAGGAAAACAAATATCGTATATTAACGCATATATGTGGAATCTAGAAAAATGTTACAGATGAACTGGTTTGCAAGGCAGAAATAGAGACACAGATGTACAGAACAAATGTATGGACACCAAGGGGAGAAAGCGGGGGGAGGGTGGGGGTGTTGGTGGGATGAATTGGGAGATTGGGATTGACATATATACACTAATATGTATAAAATAGATAACTAATAAGAACCTGCTGTATAAAAAAAAAATTAAAAAAAAAAAACCCTCTGTGCTCTGCCTAGTCATCTCTCTCTGCCCCCACCCCTGGAAACCAATGATCTTTTATTGTCTCCATACCTTCTCCAGAATGTCATATAGTTGAAATTATATATAATGTAGACTTTTCACTTTATAATGTGCATTTAAGGTTTCTCCATGTCTTCATGGCTTAATAGCTCTTTTCTTTTCAGCACTAAATAATATTCCATTGTCTGGATAGACCATAGTTTATTTATCTGTTTACCTACTAAAGCATATGTTGGTTGCTCCAAAGTTTTGACAGTTATAAATAACCTGCTATAAACATCTGTGTGCAGGTGCATTGTGGACTTAAGTTTTCGACTCCTTTGGGTAAATATTAAGTAGTGCAATTGCTGGATCGTATGATAAAGAGTATGTTTAGTTTTGTATTAAAAAAAAATACACCAAACTGTTTTCCAAAGTATCTGTAGCATTTTGCATTCCCACCAGCAGTGAGTGAGAGTTCTGATTGCATCATATCCTTACCAGCATTTAGTGTTGTCAGTGTTCCAGATTTTGGCCATTCTATCAGGTGCATAGTGGTATCTCATTATTGTTTTAATTTGCATTCTCTGATGACATATAATGTAGAACATCTCATATGCCATCTGTGTATCTTTGGTGAGGTATCTGTTAAGGTTTTTGGCCCATTTTTTAATTGGGTTGTTTGTTTTCTTATTGTTGAGTATTTTGAGTTCTTTGTGTATTTTGGGAAACAGTCCTTTATCAGATTTGTCCTTTGGAAATGTTTTTTCCCAGTCTGTGGTTTGTCCTCCTATTCTCTTGACACTGTATCTTATGAGCAGAAGTTTTTAATTTTAATAAAGTCTAGCTTATTTATTTCATGATTTTTACTTTTGGTGCTGTATCTAAAAAGGCTTCACCATACCCAAAGTCACCTAGGTCTTCTCCAATGTTATCTTCTAGGAGTTTTATAGTTTTGTGTTTTATGTTTAGGTCAGTGATCCATTTTGAGTTAATTTTTGTGAAGGGTGTAAGGCCTGTGCTTAAATACATATTTTTTGCATGTGGATGTCTATTTGTTCCAGCACCATGTCTTGAAGATATTTTTGCTCCATTGCATTGCATTTCCTCCTCTGTCAAAGATCAGTTGATTGTATTTATTTCGGTCAATTTCTGGGCTCTCTATTCTGTTCCACTGATGTATTCTTAGCCAATACCAATACTACATTGTCTTGATTACTGTAGCTTCAGAGTAAGTTGTGAAGCCAAGTACAGGCATACCTAATTTTATTGCACTTTGCTTTATTGTGGTTCCCAATTTTACAACGGAATATTTGTGGCAACCCTGTGTCCAGCAAGTCTTTAAGCTTTAGAATCAATTTGCTGATATCCACAAAATAACTTGATGCGATCTTGATTGGGATTGCATTGAATCTATCGATACATTTGTGAAGAACTGACATTCAACAATATTGAGTTTTCCTATCCATGAACATGGATATCTCTCCATTTATTTGATTCTTCTTGACTTACATTTTACTAGCCACTTCTGGTAATGATCTGGTGACCAATATCTATTTCTAGTATTTTATGATTTGCCCCATAAGAGACTGTCTGAAAGTGTCAGTTCCAGTTGTATGAGTGATACTGTTCTCAATTACACATAAATAAAGATTAATGAGGGAGTGTAGGAGTGAGATGCAAAGATGGCATGCAACAGTCCACTTCAGTTCACTGAAGTGTGAAATTTTTCATGGTGTTTTATTATTATTCTGTTTGACATATTTTCTAACTTCCCTTTTAATTTTTGTTTAAATGCATGATTTATTTAAAGGTGTATTGTATTAATTTTCATTATTTAGTAGTATTTTTGGGTAAATTTTTTTGATTATCTTCAATTTAATTAACTTTTGTCCAAATAATATATTCAGCATGATCCTAGTTTTTTTTGGTTTTTTTTTTTTAGTTTTTAAGATTTAGTTAATGGTCTAGCTATGTGAACTTGAAAATAACATGTATTCCACAGATGTTTGATAGAGTATTCTAGAAACATCAATGAGATCAAGTTGGTTGATAGACTTATTCAAGTCATCTATATCCATACTAATTTTTTTTAATTGGAGTATAATTGCTTTACAATGTTGTGTTAGTTTCTGCTGTACAATGAAATGAATCAGCTATATGTATACATATATCTCCTCCCTCTTGGACCTCCCTCCTACCCCCACATCCCACCCATCTAGGTCATCACAGAGCACCGAGCTGAGCTTCCTGTGCTTTATAGCAGGTTCCCACTAGCTATCTATTTCACACATGGTAGTGCATATATGTTGATCCTAATCTTCCAATTCATCGCACTCTCCCCTTCCCCCTGCTGTGTCCACATGTCTGTTCTCTACGTCTGTGTCTCTATTCCTGCCCTGGACATAGGTTCATCTGTACCATTTTTCTAGATTCCACATATATGCATTAATATACGATATTTATTTTTCTCTTTCTGACTTACTTCACTCTATATAACAGACTATAGGTACATCCACATTTCTACAAATGACCCAATTTAATTCCTTTTTATGGCTGAGTAATATTCCATTGTATATATGTACCACATCTTCTTTATCCATTCATCTGTCATTGGACATTTAGGTTGTTTCCATGTCTTGGCTATTGTAAATAGTGCTGCAATGAACATTGGGGTACATATGTCTTTTTGAATTATGGTTTCTTTTTGAATTCTTTTTGAATTCTCAGGGTATATGCCCAGGAGTGGGACTGCTGGGTCATCTGGTTGTTCTATTTTTAGTTTTTTAAGGAACCTCCATACTGTTCTCCAGAGTGGCTGTATCAATTTACATTCCCACCAACAGTGCAAGAGGGTTCCCTTTTCTTCACATCCTCTCCAACATTTATTGTTTGTAGATTTTTTGATGATGGCCATTCTGACTGGTGTGAGGTGATACCTCATTGTAGTTTTGATTGCATTTCTCTAATAATTAGTGATATTGAGCATCTTTTCACGTGCCTCTTGGCCATCTGTATGTCTTCTTTGGAGAGATGTCTATTCAGGTCTTCAGCCCATTTTTTGACTGGGTTGTTTGTTCTTTTGATATTGAGCTGCTTCAGCTGTTTGTTAATCCTTTGTCCGTTGCTTCGTTTGCAAATATTTTTTCCCATTCTGAGGGTTGTCTTTTCATCTTGTTTATAGTTTCCTTTGCTATGCAAAAGCTTTTTAAGTTTAATTAGGTCCCATTTGTTTATTTTTGTTTTTATTTTCATTAGTCTAGGAGTGGGTCAAAAAGGATCTTGCAGGGCTTCCCTGGTGGTGCAGTGGTTGAGAATCTGCCTGCTAATGCAGGGGACACGGGTTCGAGCCCTGGTCTGGGAGGATCCCACATGCCGCGGAGCAACTGGGCCCGGGAGCCACAACTACTGAGCCTGTGCGTCTGGAGCCTGTGCTCCGCAACAAGAGAGGCCGCGATAGTGAGAGGCCCACGCACCGCGATGAAGAGGGCCCCCGCTTGCCGCAACTAGAGAAAGCCCTCGCACAGAAACGAAGACCCAACACAGCCAAAAATAAATTAATTAATTAATTAAAAAAAAAAAAAACAACACTTTGTCGAAACCCATGGGGAGTTGGGGTGTAAAAAAAAAAAAAAAGGATCTTGCTATACTAATTTTTAAAACTTTATTGCTGCTTATCATTAACTGAGAGATGGGTATTCATTTCCCTACCTATGACTGTGGATTTTTTAAATCTGTACATAAAGTTTTGTTTATTATGTTCTCTTGATGAAATTACCCTTTTATTATAAATAATTATTTTTTCTATGTTAATACTCTGTATCCTAAGATTTACATTATTTGGTTTTGGTATTGGCACATTGGCTTTCTTGTGCTTAGAGTTAGCACGTTAGGCCATTTTCTACTCTTTAACTTTCAACCTGTCTTTATATTTATAGTGCATCTATTATAAAAAGAATATAGCTGTTTCCCCCTAGAGGAGACTAGAGAGTGCCTTCATATAAACATGAGTCTTATCCAGTGCGTCTTTCAAATGCTATACATCCTCCAGTTTCCAGATGTTTTGGGTTTCTGTCCAGTGTCTTCAAACATGATTTCCCTCAGCAAAGTTTGTAATCTTTTTATGTAAAATGTTAAGTCTTACACAAGTTACTTTGACATTAGCAGATCAAAAACTTTTTAAATTTCTGTCTTTTAGTAGTGAAATACTCCACTTGGAATATTACTTATTACTGTTTCTAATGGCACTGTTAAATAACAAAATTGAACAGAGTAAAATTTAAAGATCTTATTGACTTTATTCAACCATTCATGAATTAGGCAGCATCCCATCTAGCAGAAAAAAAGAGCTTTGAGGAGCTGTACAAAAGGGAAGACTTTTATAGGGCAAAGGAGGTGGGACAGGGAAGTTATTAGCAAAGAGTGGATTGTTCAGGCAAAGTCGCCTTCCTTTGGGGGATGGCAGGAGTCTTTCAGGTGGATTACCTCACTAGTGCTGACCAGGTAATTCCAGACTGACTGGTTACATTACTGGGAGAAGCTGAAACTGCAACTAGATTAGGTATTGCATCTCTGTTTGGTGATGAGGGCTTAGCACAGATGAATTCTTTTGGGCCTGTTGTCTTTTAACATCACACATATGTAATACAGAGACTCCCTTAAAGATATTCCAGGTGTAGGTTGAGTACATATGTAAACTTTCTCCTTTAGTTTTATATTCCTTTCAAATAAAGTTAATTATTAAAATTTTATCAAGTTTTCTATAGAAACATAATACATTATTTATAAAATGCATCTCTTAGTTCTATAAAATTAGATTTGATATTCTCTCAAATAATTAGCAATATATTATATTTAATTTTCTCAGAAACCACTGCAGAAAAATTTATACTTCAAGATAATATTAACATAATTATTTTAACTCAAGCAGATAAATAAATTATGTTAGTGTGTAAATGTAAATTACAGGTCACTTTAGAAAACAATTTGGTAGTTTCTCAAAAAGATAAAAATAAAACTAATATATGACCCAGAAATTCCACTTATAGGTATGCATCCAAGAGAAATGAAAACATATGCCCATACAAAGAAACATATGTGAATATTCACAGCATCAATATTCATAATAGCCCAAATTAAACAATCTAAATATCTATCAACTGGTAAACAGATGTACACAATGTGGTATATTAGTAAAATGGCATACTATTTAGCATTGAAAAGGAACAAGCTTCTGACATGGGCTACATCTTGGATGAATGTAAATCTATATTGTTAATTTAAAGAAGCCAGACACAAGAGACAATGTATTGCATGATTCCATTTATATTACACAGTCAGGAAAGGCAAATTTATAGAGACAGAATGCAGATTAGTGGGTGCCTAGGGCTATTGGATATTTACAGTAAATGGCCATATGAGATCTTATTGTAGGGATAAGATTGTTTTAAAATCGATTTATGTTAATAGTTGCCCCACTCAGGATAGCTACTAAAAATCATATGAAATGACTCAATGTAAATTGGCAGATTTTATGATGTGTGAACGACTTCTCAATAAAACGATTTAATGAAAAAATGAAATTAAAACATAATGAAATAAAATACACTAATCAAAATTAATTGGATAATCAATAAACCTACTGTATCACTGAAACTTGCAAACATTTCGAAAAGGCAGATTTTGCAGTATTTTCAAATAAGTTCACGTGGATTTACACATGCCTAATTTCCAATGGACAAAAACGATAATGCTTAAATATGGTATATGACCTTCTGGATGAGTAGGTGAGCTTACCTACACTGCATCATACTCCCCTGAAGGAATATTTAAAAATTGCTAAGCCTATTGGGAAATTCAAATAGCCTCATTTAGTTTTTATCTTTTTTCTCTTTTCATGCCAAATCTCTAATGGAAGTGCTAAAGAGCAATGAAATGGCCATAGACAGGAAGCCAGAGAAAAAGAGAGACAATAAAGAGCCAAATAAGCAGCCTTTAAATATGTGAGCTGATTGATTGATTCAACCCATTTAGACAATTATCTTAATAGCTCTGTTTGTTAAAATTTCCTGGTGGTCTTGCCAGATACTCCAAAATAGCTGTGATTCAGAAACAATATGAATTGTGTTTAAGCACAGCAGATGAGGAGTCAGACAATTTTGATTTAAATAGAGGCTCTGTAAGTTCTGATCTCCCAGGTCCAGGTCCAATTCATACTGATTTATGGACTTCATGAGGTCACACACATAAAACACTCACCATAGTATCTGGACATTGTATTTACTCAAAATACAATCGTAGAATTAATTAATTAATATATAACAGCTGTCATTAATATTTTAGAAGGTCATTCAGGAAGAAATCATCAGAGTATACCACCTACATTGAAGGTAATAGAATGGTAGAAAGCAGTTAAGTTGATCTATTCAAGAAACTTCAGTTTGGCAGGGAAAAGGCTTAGTGATTGACTGCTTGGTCCATATAACTGAGCAATACAGCCCAAATAATTAAGTTATTTTACAAACCTAAGTTTTTCATGATTTTTTTCTGTTTAAAATAATAAGATATATTAAATAGTATAGAGTTACAGGATTAATGAACCCAGTTAAGAATTGAGCAATGATTGGGGAAAACACTTTTATCTCTTAGTTTTCAAGAAAAACATACAATTTTGACATGTCTCCTATTCACCTACCTCTCCTCTCTTTTTGCATATAGAAAGTAGACACATCTTAATGACATTCTATGTCACCTCTATAATTATATCTGGTCCTAATTCTTATCTTTTACTATCCTCCAGCAATAGGGAATTAGAAGTTCTTTATATGTTCCCAAAAGACTATCTGGCTTCATGATTATCCTTAAATTTCAAATGATGTTTCTGCATCATCTTCAGAAAAGAAATAGTAGATGTACTTTAAGTGGGATGAACTACACCATTACATAGAAGAAGAAGTAAAAGTGTAAATCATTAGGACAATAAGAATATTATTTTGCTCTCAGCAACAAAAGCATATGCAAAGATGAACTACAGGATACAATGAACTAACCAGACAACCTACAAAGAATATATAGATATATATAGAATATATAGATAGATATATATCTATTCTATATATATCTAGAATATATATATCTATATATTCTAGATATATATAGAATAGATATATACAGATATGTAGTACATTTGGATAGATCTGAATGTACTACATCATGCTTTTCAGCAAGAGAATGCATGTAAAAAAATAAGTCACATTGATCTGTAGAGAAAGTAATCCTAGTATTACGTGATTTTAAAGTGAAAATATACTCATATACATTTTACTGAATATTTGCTAATTATTTTTCAATGATTGGAATAAACTTGTGGACAAAGCTTGGATATAACTGATATTTTAATTAATGTTACTAAGCTAAAATTAAAATATTGCCAGCTTGGTAATGTAAAATTATAGTTAAATTTGTCATAATTTGAGAGAGGTAACAAAGAAGGAAAAAAGGTGGTGATGGGGATGGGTGCTTAATGCACTTATTCTATGTAGTGGGAATCCATGAAGCATAGTTTAAAGTGGATGAAATAAGAAACTGATGCTTATATATTTATTTAAAACTTAACTAACAAAATTAGAGGAATGACAATATTGAAAGGACAGATGAGGATTATATCAATTAAAAAAAATCCTCACTTTTGATAGCAAGCCATTCATTGATTATATAAAATAGTAAATAACAAATTAAAAGTTCACTGTATAAATATATCATTTAGTTAAATAGAGGAAACAAACATATCTTAAAACACAATGTTAAGAATTATTACTTCTTGAAAATGAAACTGAAGATGGCAATACTGTTTTTCTGTAATAAACTCTTTGTACTATTTTATTTTTTACAATGTTTAGGCATTATTAAATACAAGGGAAAGGATTTTAACACCAGCAAAATTATAAAGATTTCTACAAACTTTGATGCACAATTGAGAATTTGCCTTAAGGAAAGTATCCAGCATAATAAAAAAGCTATATGCATGAAAATTTTTATTGCAGAGTATGCACAATGTTCAACATTGTGTGTGGAAACACTGAAGTATGGAAACAACCAATAATAAAGGGATAATATATGCAAGTATTAAACTATTAAAAAGACTGAAGGAATTTGAAATCCATGGCTAAACTGAAGAAAAATATAATTGCATCTATTCTACTGCATTTATAATGTATTTAGAAATAATTAGTCTAAAAAAAAACAGCTGCTAAGATGAGAGCGGTTACTGTGGGCTTTTTGTTGTTGTTGTTCTTCTGTTTTGTATTGTTTTTTGGCTTTCTAAGCTTTCAAGGAGTAAGGGCCCCAAAAGGAAGAGACTATAGTGACAGAATCAGGTTGTGAAATATGAGGATGAGAATCCAAAGATCAAGAAGGGGAGGCATGCTTGGGACAGAGAATCAGAATTACACAGAGTGAATAGGTGGAAAGACTAGCTCAAGTGTTCCAGAATTTGGTCATAATGAAGGACAATCAAGCCACTGTGCTTCCTCAAGCTTTTGTCAATCACCAAGAAAAGAAACAGTGAACACCCTCAGCTCTGGGACAAGAAACAACCCTGTGTCAAAGCAGTGGGCCCACTAAGAGGCTATCCATGCTAGGCAGGGCCATAAATTCCTGAAAGTGACAGTAACTTCTATAATACTTCTACCTGCAAATTAGCGGCATTGCCTTAAGGTCTTTGAGGGCCAGGTGAAGTATCTGTTGAGCTAACCTGTATCAACTGCAAAGGAAGTTCACTGATTAACTGATCCTCTAGTTTAGTACTTCCTTTTGACCATGACTTGTGCTACACCTATTATTTTCCTACTTTTGCATTGATTATGTAGATGAATAACTTTGAAAAGCACAATAAAAATAATAAAGACAAAATACACAGTTGCATACATGCATCTAGCAGAGATAACAGATTTCAAATCATCACGTAAGAGGGACAACGGCTGGTGGTAGAATATGGTGAATAGAATTACCCACTTCCCTCCTCTAACTGAAAAAAAGGCAGGAACTTGATCTCTTTCTCACACAGATTAGAAGAATAAGACAGTTGCTTGCATATTCCCCGGTAAAGCCAACCTTTCCCCCCCCACTTCTGCCACTTTACAGAAGTAAATCTCTCATCCACCCAAAAAAAAAAAAAAAAAGAAAAAAGAAAAGAAAAGAAAGAACTCACTTAAACACTTTTCTTTTACCTACTATTCTCATAATTTTGCATATCTATGATGAGATAAGGACTGACCCAGCACACTTAGCTTTAGAGGTATTTCTGAGATTTACTTTCATTTTGTTAAACTTAGTTCTACCTGATCAAACTAAAACAGTTTGCTTGGTTTTGAAGAAAGGGAGAGAAATTATAGGATTTAGCTGAAAACAAGGTCGCATTTTTATTAAGCCAAAAGATGACAATTATAACTTTAGTGAACAACACATTAGCACAGAAATACAAATGACCTTGAGGATGAGTAGAAAGGCATAATATTTCCATCTCTTGTAACGTCTGTGTTTCTGAGATAGCACTAGGAAGGCTTTAAAATTCTCAAATGATTTGCTCCACCTCTGGGGACTGCCTCCTGGTTGGTGATAACGGTGGCTGGATTCAAGCAGGGTTGCGGTACTAAAGATTTTTATCAAATGAATTATCTTACAGTCAAAACCTAAAAGAGTAATTTTACTTGCTCTTTTTTAAAAAATTAAAATCCATAATCTATAGAGCAAATTTTCAAAGAAAGAAACTTATGGCTCATAATGAATATCACTATCAATTTAAAGCCTTGATTTCTCTTTCTCTAAATATTACTTTTATTAATTATCACCTGCAAACTACTCCAGGCATTTTTCACAGATCCTGGGTCTCCATCTGTTGTGGTTTACCATCTATCTGTTGGAGAGTTGATAGATGCAAAACACCCTACCACTACACTTTTACTAATTATTGAATTAGTAAAATTTCAATTCTATCAAACAATGAGGAATCATTCCCTATATAAATTTATCTTCCAAATACATATTCTGGTCTACTTTCCCATTTCCCATGCCAAAATGCAATTTAAATGAGAGATCTCTCATGATTTTGTGTTTTTACAATGCTTGCTGTTACAACTCTTAACCTAAAACCAAACAGAAAAACAAATTCATATTATGTACAATATGAACAAAATAAAATGTGGACTTCAAGAGTTAAAAAAATTATTTACAAATAGCCTACAACCCTGAAATTGATTATTTCAAGTCACTAGAGTTAGGGATTCATAGTCATAATTTATAACACCAAAAAGTAAAAGTACAGCCTAACAAAAGATCCCCTGAAGAGCATGAATCTAGAAGATTATGAGCATCTTTCTATTTAGAAACACACAGTAAACTGTTCACCTAAAATTGCATGAAACATGTTCCTGGGCCCATTCAGGCAGAATTTAAAAGAAGAAATCCTGTCAAATAATCTCTTTTCCCTAGGACAGGGTGACAGATATGAGTGATCAAGAAGTGCAGTACACATAATCTATCTCAACTTTAGAAAGGCTCCTGATTCTGTCCTGCAAACCATAACATTAAACACTCTGGGAAAATATGACCTTGACTACAAAATTATTGACGAAGCTGAACAACTGGTTGTTGGTTTTTAGTGGATTCTGTCGACTGAATTGGGGGGATAAAAGATGCCTTTAGTGATTGCTTCTTGACTCAGTGATATTTATTACCACCATCCATAACCTAGATTGATACTTTCTTTCAGAAA
This sequence comes from Balaenoptera musculus, assembly GCF_009873245.2. Lineage (NCBI taxonomy): Eukaryota > Metazoa > Chordata > Mammalia > Artiodactyla > Balaenopteridae > Balaenoptera > Balaenoptera musculus. Next base: position 55,324,021 of record NC_045802.1, read on the forward strand.
AAAAATGTCCTTGCTACTCAGGAATCTGGGGACAGGTATTATCCAATCTGCCATTCACCATTTCATCTTTGTTGTCCATACCTCATTCAAACTGCACATATACCATTCTCTTTCCTTTTACAGCCATTCTTAACTCCATTATTTACCCTTTTTTTAAATCATAAGTGAAGAACATAAGGAAATATTGTTATTCATTAATTTATTTGAAGTGCTACAATGTCATATTGTTCAGTTTGCAGGTAATGAATGAGATAATGCAATTGATTTCCAAAAATCTCTGTTCTGAAGACTTACGTGGGTTATATTTACAATTCAGCTTTCAAGACTCCTTTCCAGGAGTTACTGATTCATTGAGCTTGAATTGGAACCTGGGATTCCATATTTTCCACTAGTGTCCTACAACTAGGTATGTTTGGCAAAGACTTATTTAAATAATGTAATCGAACATGCCCTTCAAGTTTTCAAATCAAGAAGCAAATAGAGATAGGATATAGGATTAGCATTTGATGCTTTACTGATTCCTTTCACTAAAGTAGTTAAAATTCTATTTAAAAATGATCTGCATCTGAGATATGATGAGTAAAACAGAACTTTCAAGGAATATTTACATAAGAGCGCTACATTATCATCAAAGTTACACATTAAAAAAAACAAAACAAAACAAACTCTTAATATAGCTTCAAAGGGTTGGCGTTAGTTAAATTCTGATATAAAGTGAGAGCCTCAGTCCTAGGTGTTATCTATCAGAGTTTTCTGGCAAATGATTTAAAGGCTGTTTCAAAGTTACTAACAAAGTGTACTCAATTCTGGGTAGAATATTCATGTTTAGTGTCTTTGTCTTTAGAGAATCCTAAAAAGCATGCAAAACCATTCATTCATGTAAGTTCTTCCACTTTTGATCTGAAAATGTAGTTCCTATCAAGTGTAAGAAATAGAGCAAAAATAGATCATAGGTTGTCCATATACACTAGATATGGAGAGTTAATAGAAAACAGCACCCTGGACTGACCACATGCTAAGAGATGGTATCCAAGTTCCCAAATAGCAAGAGTCTAAGGCTGAGTCTGAAGAAAGATTGTAACCTTGTGCTAATTTTCAAATTACACTCGGCTGGCTGCGGTCATTCTCTGCACTAGAGATCCGTTCCTCCTTCCTACTTTTCTTACTTCCTACACAGCCTTTTGTTAGCAAGAATTGAAACTGAGAAATCTAATTATATCCCAAACGTCCTCAAAAACTTCAATGGCTATATACAGCTGATATAATACAAATTAAACTCCTTTTCACTGAATGCTCATGGGCTGGCCTCTGCTCATGTTAAAATCCTTCTCAGCTCTTTCTTGACTCAAACTTTATGTTCTAGTAACTCTAAACTATACACTTGTAGTTCTCAAACACAGCAGACTCTCATACCGTTATGTCTACATAAATACTGTCTGGGATGCTTTTACCTTGTTGGTCTTCAAGCATATGTCTGGTTATCATTCAAGTCTCACCTCTATTTTAATTTCTAAATCTTCTATCATGAACAGCTCATACATAAATCACCAACTATATTAAATTTAATTTAGTATGTAATAGTATCAGTATTTCCTTGTATTTGTTCCCCAAATAGCTATAAATGCATCATGATTCTTCATTAAAACAATTTTATAATTGGTAATTAAGATCTTAGATTCATCATAGAATGCTACAGCTAAACATGTCCTTAGATTCATTTTAACATAGCCTCTTTCTGTTAAACACAGTGAGTATGAATACACTGCATGAGCATGAATACACTGCATGAGGTTGTTTGGGAGTGAATCTCAGAGCTGAACGCTCCCAGATGTTTAAATGTCTTGATTCAGTTTTCTTCTAAGATCACTGTTGTTTCCAAATGTTAGGAAAACAGAATGATTAAATCTTAATTTGAAGTCATCTGTGAGACGCCTCACCTTAACCTCCTGACATACAATACAAAAGTTAAAATATTCTGCTCTTATGTATGTTTTATCTGACTTTAATGAAAAGCTATTAAATGTTAAAAAAAGAAGCCCTGTTCTAAGGTAAGACTTGTTTGTATCTATTTAAAAAATTCCTGGTTGTCCCAAATTTCCAAAAAAAAAAAAAAGCCTCAAATTCAAATGGAACATGAAAGTCAGTGAGAAATGTAGGTACAATCTAATGTCACAATTGTATGCACTGAATAATTATCAGCTTGGCCAACGGACTTGTAAAAATATACAAAAAGCAATGTCTAAATTCATGTGGCTGAGAATATACTGATTATTTCATACCCTGCCAGGAATAAGGAGGAGAAGTCTCTGGAATTCAAAATGTCAAACAAGAACCATTCGCTCCAAGCTGGGTATTTCTGCATATATATTATTAATACATTTGAAATTCCTTTTCACATCATTTGTTAATAAAGTCTGTGATGGATGACATCTATTTGGAAGATCTCAGTAAACAACAGAATCTGACTCTGATCATCAAAGTTCTAAAGTATCTCAAGACATTATGTTTACTCTATATTGTCTTTAATTAAATCTATTTCTGTAGATGTGGTGTTAGCATAATTTCTGCATCTCTGTTCACTTATCTTTGATAGATAAGATATATGTATATTTCTGGGGAGGTTTCTTGTGAAGAACTGTGACGGATATGATATTTTACTTTGTTTCATTTTTTAGTTATTACCTCATGGTGTAAAGAGGTTCTAAAGAAGCTTAATATTATAGAAAACATAGGGAAATATTCCCATAAATATCTCTATTTTATAGACGCTGGCAGAATACAAGAAACTCCCTGGTCAGAGATATAAGTTTTATTACTTGCAGCACAACAGCACCACAGGCTGCACAGTTGCACTGGTTTCCCTCAGCACCCCCTCCCATGTCCCATAGAGTGATACAGAGCAGCCCTGATGGATGCTGCACATGCAGAGGGTTTGCATCACAGGTAAGGAAACCATAAGTTTAGGGAATCCCAATTATATAAGGAAGCTTCTAGCAAACCTATCCATCTTTGTCCCAGATGGAGATACTATATTTATTATCTTGGACAGTAAACAAATCAGCACTCTGGCATGGAGAGAGCCATTAATGTTATCATTAAAGTTGTCCCCTATACAAACCTCCTTGGAAAGATTACTCCAGAACGAATACTTTCTAAAACAGAGAGCACCAGGCCCAGATGGGTTCACTGGTAAATTGTACCACTTAAGGAAGGTATTCTACCAATTCTCTATAACCTCTTTCAGAGGATAGAAGTGGAGAGAACACTTCTTAACTCATTCTATGAGACCAGCATTACCCTAAAATCACACCAGGCAAATACATTACAAGAAAAGAAAACTACAGATCAATATCTCTCATGAAAATATATGTAAAAATCCTTACCAAAATATTATCAAATGGAATCCAACAGTGTATAAAAAGAATTATATACCACAACCAAGTGGGGTTTATTGCAAACATGAAAAGGTGGTTCAACGTTTGAAAATCAATTAATGTAATCCATGACATCAATAAGCTAAAAAAATAAAACTCACATGATCATATCAATAGGTACATAAAAAGCAATTGGCAAAATCCAACATCTATTAATGATAGAAATTCTTAGTAAATAGGAATAGAGGAGAACTTCCTCAGCTTGATAATGAATATCTACAAGAAGTCTACAGCTAACGTACTTAATGCTGAGAAACTTGAAGTTTTCCTACTCAGATCAGGTACAAGCCACCACTCCCTCTCAACATCCTACTTGAAGTTCTAGTTAATGGGACAAGATAAGAAAAGGGAATAAATTTATACATGTAGGAAAGGAACACATTAAACTCTCTTTATTCACAGACGATATGATTATCTGTAGAAAATCCAAAAGTATCAACAAATAAACTCCTGGAAGTAATAAACAATTATAGCAAGGTTAAAGAATACAAGGTTAATACATAAAAGTCAATCATTTTTCTATATGCCAGTAATGAACACGTGGAATTTGAAATAAAAAACACAATCCCATTTATATATTAGCATCTGATAAATTACTTAGGTATACATCTAATAAAATGTGTAAAAGATCTATATGAGGAAAGCTACAAAATTCTGATAAATGAAATCAACTAAAGAAATGGAGAGATAGTCCATGTCATGGATAGGAATACACAATACTGTCAAGATGGCAGTTCTTCCCAACTTGATATATAGATTCAGTCACAATCAAAATCCTAGAAAGTTATTTATAGATAGCAACAAACTGTTTCTGAAGTTTAAATAGAGAGGCAAAAGGCTGACAATAGCCAACATGATACTGAAGGTAAAGAACAAAGTTGAAAAACAAATATTACCCAATTTCAAGACTCACTATAAGGCTACAGTAATCAAGAAAGTAGGGTGTTGGCAAAAGAACAAATAAATAGATCAACTGAACAGAACGGAAGCCCCAAAACAGAACTACATAAATATAGTCAACCGATCTTTGACAAAGGAGCAAAGGCAATGCAATGGTACAAAGACAGTCTCTTCAAGAAATGGCGTTAGAACAACTGGATACTGATATGCAAAAAAAAACCAAAAAAAATCTAGGTACAGACTTATATCCTTCACAAAAATTACCAAAATGTAACACAGACCTAAATGTAAAATGCAGAACTATAAAATTCCTAAAAAATAACATAAGCAAAAACCTACATGACCTTGGGTATGGTGATGACTTTTTAGGTACAACACAAAAAGCAAGATCCATGAAAAAAATTGATAAGCTGGACTTAATTAAAATTAAAAACTGCTTTATGAAAGTCAATGTTCAGAGAATGAGAAGACAAGCCACAAACTGGGAAAAAAAATATTTGAAAAGACACATCAGATAAAGACTGTTATCCAAAATATTAACAAAAGAACTCTTAAAACTCCACAATAAGAAAACAATCCAATTAAAAACTAGGCCAAGGACTCTTACAGACACCTTACCAAAGAAGATATACAGATGGTAAGTAAGCATTAGAAAAGGTGTTCCACATCATAAATCATCAGAGACATGCATATGAAGATGAGATACTACTACACACCTAGTAGAATGGGCAAAATCCAGAACGCTGACAACACCAAATTCTGAAGAAAATGTGGAGCAACAGGAACTCTCAGTCATTTCTGGAGTGAGTGCAAAATGGTACAGCCACTTCAGAAGATAGTTTGGCAATTTCTTATAAAACTAGACATATTCTTTCTATATGATCCAACAATCATGCTCCTTGGTATCTACCTGTTGACTAGAAACAAAGAGACTACCAGATATTTCTCCAGCAAAGACAGTTTTATTTGGGGTCAGCAGGGAATTGCAATTCAGGGTCTGCAACCATGACAAGCCATATGCAAATCCTGCATAGCAAGGGAAGGAGAATGCTTTTACAGAGATGAAAAGGAGGTTGGGTAGGCTCTAGTAAACAAAAATTCCATGGCTTTTCATTGGCTGAGTCCTTGCCAGGAAAGAAATGGAGTCTTTCTTCTTCCTGTTGGGCTCTGTTATCATCACAGGGTGTGAGAGCTCCCCACTTTGGTCTTCCTACTCTATTTAATTGAGATTTCTATTTATTATTATTATTTTTTTATATAACCAAAGGATTCAAACATTTATATCCACAGAAATCCTGCAAAGAGATGTTCATGGCAGTTTTATTCATAACTGCCTCAGCATGGAAGCAACCAAGATATCTTTCAGTAGGTAAATGGATAAACTGTGGTACATCCAGACAATAGAATATTATTCAGCACCAAAACCAAATGAACTATCAAGTTATGAAAAGATATAGAGAGACCTTAAATGCATCTTACTAAGTGAAAGAAGCCAGTCTGAAAAGGCTCCATATTGTATGATTCCAGTGGGGGATACTGATAATGGGGGAGGCTGTTTGGGTATAGGAAAATGGGAAATCTCTGTATCTTCCTCTCAATTCTGCTGTGAACCTAAAACTGTTCTAAAAATAAGTCAATAATAATAACAAAAATATTCCAGAACAAAAGTGGATTCAAGATGTGCAGAAACATGACAGATCTATGGGAAATGTTCTCCCAAGTTTTCTAGAATCTTAAGGTTCATTAGGACCTCTTCAAACCATTAGGTAATAACTAAATAGAACTGTGCAAATAATGACTTCTCAAAACATCCAATTTTGGCTGTAATCTCATTGTACACAGTGGTAGCTGGATTCTTGTTTTCAGGTTCAGGTTTTCTAGGAGCAGAGACTAAAAGAAGGATTATTGTGCAAATAATATAGTAATGAAATTGTCATTAAAACCTATAAAAGTGGGCTTCCCTGGCGGCGCAGTGGTTGAGAGTCTGCCTGCCAATGCAGGGGACACGGGTTCGAGCCCTGGTCTGGGAAGATCCCACATGCGGAGCAGCTGGGCCCGTGAGCCACAATTACTGAGCTTGCGCGTCTGGAGCCTGTGCTCCGCAACAAGAGAGGCCACGACAGTGAGAGGCCCGCACACCGCGATGAAGAGTGGCCCCCGCTTGCCACAACTAGAGAAAGGCCTCGCACAGAAACGAAGACCCAACACAGCCATAAATAAATTAAAAAATAAAAATAAAAAAAAAAACCTATAAAAGTGTGAGGAAGCAAGATTAAGCATGAGGAAAAAAAAAGCTAGATAAAGATTTGATTTTAGCTGATCTCTAGCTTCAGCCTGAACCAACAGAGAGCATAAATGGCAGTACAAAGTTGTCAACCTTGAGGGAAGGTTGCTAGTTTTCTGTACTCCCGTATCTGTTAGTCTTTGGCTTTACCCATGCTTAGGGTGAGTGCAAAACTGTGAGCTACTTCTGGTTGTTTCAGAAAACTCAATTTTGCCAAGACCATTTTTCAGGATAAGGGAACAGAGTTCAACTATTGTCAGCCAACAGCCATAGTAGCTGAAACATGGGCACTCCAGCCCAATAAAGGTGATATGGGCAGGGTACCAACCACGTTTACTACATAGTATAATGGCTTTATATAACATAATTAGGCTTCAAATAAAGTAATCTTAAGTTGCCTTAGAAATTTATTATATAAGTAGCCTTAACAAACATACATGTGTCAAATTCACCCAGAAGCACACACATGTACTCATGTACACACAAACATGTATATATAGTTCCACTGTAACAGATACGGAATATGAAACATACATATTTAATTTTGACATAAATTTTTTAATATTTTATAATTTGTAAAGCATTTCTAATTAGAAAGGTGACTGATTCATCTTTATTATTTGCCTAGAGATTCTAGATAATGCCTGATTATTTTTTTTCCTCACACATTCCCTGAAGTAAGTTCTGGCAATGAAAAAATTTCAGATACATTAGCATTGCACCCAAGGTTGTGATAATTATTATTCAGAAGAATCTTGTAATATATAAATATTTAAATTTCATACTAAGTATTTCAGTTTTGTGGCTTTTAGCACTCTCTTTAAATTGGTGCTTAATATAGCCTTCTTTGACTTTTCTTCCATTTTAAAAACAAAATAACCAACAATAGTAACCATAAAAGAATTCTGCTTTTTAAGCTTTCTTTAAAAGTTCAGCACCCTAGCAGGTGTTGGTGAGTCTTTATAAAGAAACAGAAATAGAAATTAAGGAATAATAACTGACTCCCTCTTTAAGGTACAATAATTCTGTTTCAGTAAAAGTTATTTCCTCTCTTAAGAACTTAGGCAATCTTTTGTCCAAATTAAATATCCGTTTATATTTTCTTATACTAGGACACCTGTTGGCACATAAATTCAAAATGCCAATACACTGCTTTAATTATGTTTGTCATAGGGAACAGTCCTTTAGTGTTTTTCAGGGTGCTGAAGATTATAAGATGCAAAACATTCTATGATCAAAAAGTTAATGGATGCCCAGCAGACAAATTCCTTAAACAGTGGTGAAGGTCACTGAAGATGCCCTTCACTTATGCTGAAGTTGTCAGACTTCCTTTTCATTCAAAGATTTTGTCTTGGTGTGTGGAGATTTTAATTTGGGATGCGAGTTTGAATTACTAAATGAGAAAACTCTATTTTTGTGACCTAAATGAGATATGTGTGAGAAATTCATTGCTGTTTAACATTTGGGGTAACAGAAGCTTACACATTTCCTCATGCTACTCTGGTTTGTCTTCATTACACCCAGTGACAAAGAGAGACGTCAAATATTGTTACTTTTTCAAGACAAGTAATACTTTACAAGTGTGATTTTGTGCAATCCTCATAATAATCCCTTGAGAAAGGTTTTTTTTATCTCTGTTATTTAAAACAAGGGCATCCTTTAAGAGAAACATACATTACAAAATAGAAAAATTACTATTCTTGTCCTATGATTTGTATGAGAGCATGGGCACTATGGGCTGATATGAAGATGAATCTTTCAAGCTAGGTAAGTAAGGATAAGTCATCTCTTTCACCTCTTTGAAAGCAATTGAAAAATTGCAAGAGATCTAAAAACCATGCAGAAGTAGGATAAAGGTATAAAAAGAAACATAGATTCTGTTTCAAATACTGTAAAGTATGAAAAAAATATAGAAACGAGAAGGAAAAAATGTTACAATTGTCTTGATGAAATAAATTATTGATCTACTGGCATTTCAAAGTAGAAAGCCAATAGCTGTTTATCTACAGAATTACAAAAACACACACTCATTAATATTTAAGTAATGATCTAGGGATACTGAAAAACGTTTAGTTTTTCATCAATCTAATATAACACAGTGGTTAAATATGTTTAATATTGGGCCTTTATGACATTTCATTTTGATGAAAACTGATGATTCATGAAGTTGCAACATGTATAACAGAAGAGTATTTAACAGAAAGTCAAAACATCTGGCTTCTATTTGTAAATTCCTCATGACCTTTCTGAATATCAGTTTCTTCACCTGTTAAATAAACAGGCTGGATCAAATTATCTGTGAATTCTTTTTTGGATGAATATATTATGATTCTATGTGTGGAAACACTCTGGAACCAAAATATATCTTTAAACAAATGTATTGAAATACTTATAAGGCCTGTATATTGAAATGTAAATTTTCAGTAGTATTTTAAAATATATTTTATATTTAGAAAATCTAAGTAATTTTATTTTATTAAAATATATACACAGGGGCTTCCCTGGTGGTGCAGTGGTTAAGAATCTGCCTGACAATACAGGGGACACGGGTTCGAGCCCTGGTCTGGGAAGATCCCACATGCGGCAGAGCAACTAAGTCCGTGAGCCACAACTACTGAGCCTGCACTCTAGAGCCTGCAAGCCACAACTACTGAACCTGCGTGCCACAACTATTGAAGCCCGTGCACCTAGACCCTGTGCTCCACAACAAGAGAAGCCACCACAATGAGAAGCCTGCGCACCTCAACGAAGAGTAGCCCCCGCTCGCCCCAACTAGAGAAAGCCCGTGCGCAGCAATGAAGACTCAACACAGCCAAAAATAAATAAATAAAATAAATAAATTAGAAAAAAAAAATATATATATATAGGCACTATAATATTCTTATAAAATACATTTCTCTAATATATAATTAAATATCGATCCCAGAATACATCTAATTTAGACAGCTATTGTATAAAACATTACTCTATATCTAAAGGACTATTGAGATTTCACACATTCAGAATGAGAATAATTATTAAATAACAAATTCTTATTTTTTTATAATATAGCCCATGATTATTGGATTATAAGGATTTTTAATAAGCACTGAAAATTAAGATCACATTATTTTTAACTATAATTACTGAGAAATTTAATGTCTTTTTAAAGGGATATGTGGCTATTTAAATAAAAAGTAAAACTTTTGTTCACAGTTTTATATTATCATAATATCTTACCTCCTATTCACAGCATATTGTAGCTGTTTGAAAGAGTGACTGAGTGAGTTGTATGCTTTCTTCTTCACAATATGCGTTTGTACCAAGAAACTGTAAAAAATGTGAAATTGTTATAAATACGAGGTAAGTAATTTTGAAGCCTGATCCTCAAACCAGAGTTTCACATTTCGCATTCTCTGGTATATCTATCTGGCTATCAATAGACAGACAGATAGATGATAGATAGATAGAGACACAGATAGATAGAGACATGCCTGGAATGTAATGGTAGTAACTTTGAAATCTGATCATCTTCCAGGGAGGAATACTTTATTTAAATATATGTATATGATGGGACATTATTTTAAAAGGAGTTATTTTCATTGAAAAGTACAGTAGTTTAGAAATATGATCAACAGATTCACTCTTCTTGGAATCACTCTGATTGGAAGGATACACAGAAAACAACTGACTACTTCTCATTTTTATTCCTGAGACCACCAATCTCTTGTCTCTGAGCTCAGGTCCTACTCTAACATTAGTTACTGCCACCAACTATCAACATAAACAGTGTTCAAGCTTCACAACAGAGCTGTCAAATTTCATACTGTTAATCTCTTTGATCATAAAAATCCTTACATTTATCAGTCAAATATATTCCAATGTGTTGACAATGAAAATAATACACAGGCACACCTTGGAGATATTGAAGGTTCAGTACTAAACCATTGCCATAAGGCAAATATTGCAATAAAGCAAGTCGCACAAATTTTGGGGTTCCCAGTGCATACAGAAATTATGTTTACACTATACTGTAGTCTATTAAGTGTGCAATAGCATTATGTTTAAAAAACAATGTACATTCTTTAATTAAAAAATACTTTATTGCTAAAACATGGTAATCATGATCTGAACCTTCAGCAAGGCATAATCTCTTTGCTGATGGAGGGTCTTGCCTTGATGTTGGTGGCTGCTGACTGATCAGGGTGGTGGCTGCTGAAGGTTGGGGTGGCTGTGGCAGTTTCTTAAAATAAGACAACAATTAAGTCTGCTACACTGATTGACTCTTCTGTTCAAGAACAATTTCTCTGCAGCATGCTGTACGGCTTGGTCACATTTTACCTACAGTAGAACTTCTTTAAAAATTGAAGTCAGTCCTCTTAGAACTTGCTGCAGCAATTCAGTAACAACTTCAGGTTTCACTTCTAATTCAAGTTCTCCTGCTATTTCCACTACATCTGCACATCTCTGCTCATGAGTTACAAATGTTCTTAATGGCATCTAAGATGGTGAATACTTTCCAGGAGGTTTTTGATTGACTTTGCCCAGATCCATCAGAGGAATCACTATTTCTGGCAGTTATACCCTTAGGAAATGTATTACTTCAATAATATGACTTGAAAATCAAAATTATCACTTGATCCATGGGCTGCAGAATGGATGTTGTGTTTGCAGGCACAAAAACCAACATTATCTTCATTGTTCATCTCCATCACAGCCCTGGAGTGACCGGTTGCCATTGTCAATGAGCAGTAATATTTTGAAAGGCATCTTTTTTCTGAGCAGTAGGTCAGATGATTAAAAGATTCAAGAAACCATGTTGTAAACAGATGTGCTGTCATCCATGCACCCTAATGTTGACTTTAAAAACCCTTCCCTAAAAGCCATCAAGTTCAGGTCTTTTGAGCATTAGCTGCATGGTTTCCTTGCTTGGTGCCCTGCAAACGCCATAATTTCCTTCATCATAACCAGGTATCAGCAGACTGGCTTTGCTGCATGTTGGGCAAGCAAACCTGAGTTCAACTGGTATCTTGCACAGTAAAGACAAAAACCTCAGTTACCTAGGGGTCCTTTCAGCTGAGCATGTGAACCAAAAAGCATATGATGAGATACATTACAGAGAGAGTGTTTTTACATTTTGTAGATTAAAATCTACTTTGAATGTTTCAAATACTTTCTTTTTCATAGAATATTGTTTGGAATTCAGAAAATTATTAGCTTATCTTCAGACCAGTGTACACGGGGACAGTCATCTTTAAAAGTTAATTCACTTGAGTCACTTAGAAAAATAATTGGAATTGAAGATGTACACTTTTATATAGTCCATCACATTTCAAATTATAAGCTCTTATGCGTCAGAAAACAATGATTGTTCATTAAACCATTATTACCCCCAAGATTTCCTTCTCTGCACTCTCCTACCAACATCCTCACCCTCATATGCTATCTCAGCCAAGAAAGAAGGGGCTACCTGGATAAAATGAATTTACAGCTTTTCATTATAGATATCTGATTGTATTATTGTAGTTGCTCTATGAATCTGAGAACACAATGTGACTTTAGCTGTAAGTCTATTGGAATAGAGAAGAAAGTTCATGCTCATAAATTGAGCAATTCTAGCAACAAGAATCAAATAGCAAGAGACAGTTTTTTTGGAATATATCTATGACAGGTAATTATCAAAGGAAACTGGGAATCTAACAGCATATAAGAATACGGAGGAAGATACCAGTTAGAAGACTCTAAATTTTTGGAAGTACACTTAAGCCCTCTCCAGCAGTGGGGGGAAGGTGGGGGCGATGAAGTGGGAGGGTGGGGTCACCCGAGGACCCTAGATGCCTTTCTAGAGCATGAGCTTGGGCATGAGCGCCAGTTGCAACTGCTTCTCTTTGGGGGGGGGGTACCAGCAAGTACAAACAGTACCCTCGTCTAACTGTTCCAGGGATGAAGAGGACACAGCATGTCCCCACTCCCATAAGCAGCCTCCCTGCCACTCAGACGCTGCTTGACTCCTCCATCTCCATCTGCTTCCTCCACTCCGAGTCCAGCATGTCCCTGTTCTCCACGTTCTCCCTGTCTGATGGGGAGAAGGAGCCAAAGCCACTGGTGTTTGCCTAGCAGCCCTCAGAAAGCTCTGCTTCCAGCTTTGCTGCAGTTTGTTCAAGGACCTTGAGATCACCATGTGTATACACACATTCTGTCAAAGATGCTCCTTGAAGTCAGAGAAGGGTCCTGTGGGCAATGCCAAGCTGATGGTGGTAGAGAACACCAGTGCGGTGGCTGAGCAGATCCGGGAGCTCTTCATTCACTGAAAGCATGGCTGCAACACGGCGGGGATCAGGAAGCCATCTTCTTGGATGTGGACCTCCATGGTGCCTTTCACCATCAAGCTTAGTGCTTAGAAGGACCACAAGGGGAGCTGTGACTACAGCCCCAATGTGCCCCCAACAACCCCAGCTGCCTGCTCTTCCTCAAGATGAACCTGGAGGCTCATCTCAAAGAGTGTGAACACATCAAGTATCCTCATTCCAAGTACTGGCACACGTTCAATGGGAACCAGGACATGTATGAGACACACCTTGGGACAGGCCACTTCAAGAGCTTAAAAGGGTTCCTGCAGGCAAGGGAGAAATGCTTCCATGAGATACACGTAGTGCTGGCCTGGAAGGTCCAGGAAAATCACTCTCTTTCTTCCATGCTGGGCAAAGTCTCGGAGAATACTGACAAGCTGATGAAGAGCCTTGAGCTCAAGTTTGATGTCATGGACAAAAAATAGAGCAAGCTCAGCTACGACCTCATGGAGTCCCAGAGGGAGGTATCTAATGTTGAATGACAAGCTGTCCCACACCAGTGCATGGCTGAACATGGGCATCCTAAGATCCTAAGACCCTCAGCAGATTTTCAAGTGCAAAGGAAACTTTCTGGTCCATCAGGGCCCCATCTGCTGTCTCTGTTCTATTCTATGGATGACCTGCTCTTAGGGGCTCCTCTGACCAGACCACCAATACATGGGACACATGTACCACCTTGCATTCAGGGGTGCAATCTCTACAGTGCTCAGAAGACTGCACCATCACCAGGTAGGGTGTCCAGAACCTGCAGAAGGTGAACATAATCCAGGCCCACGACAACCCAATGTACATGCTGGTCTGTTTGCATAACATGCTCTTGGGTGGTTTCCTGAAGGCCATAAAGACCTGGGATATTATGGGTACCAAACTGCAGTTGAAGAAGGATCTCACAGGCCTCAACAAGTGGGTGCAGGCAGTGGTGGCTGTTCAAGCAGCTTCTACCAGACAAGCAAGATCTGGGACATTTGGAAGTTTAACTGCATTCATGTCCTGCAGACATCTGGTGGCAGTATCTACTCTATTAATGTGATGAATCACTTCATCGTGTGTGGCACCTATGAGAATCTCATGCATGTTTGGGATGTTGAGTCCAAGAAGCATGTATGGACCTTGACTGGCAGGCCACATGGGCACCGTGTATGCCCTGGTGGTCATCTTGATGTCAGACCAGACCAGAGTCTTCAGCACATGCTATCACCAGTCCCTTAGGGTTTGGAATAGGGACAACATCATCTACACGCAGATCCTGCTGTATCACCAGGGCAGGGTGACTGTACTGGTTGTGTCCCGGGACCAACTTTTAGGGGCTGTGGGTAGTACTGTGAAGGTTTGGATTTGCTAACAGATAATACAGGTTGGGTCTTGGCTTTCTCTCCTGGCTGGCCACTCAGGTGGTCTCAGGGTCTCTGCCTGCCCTGTGAGCACAGGCAGACAACTCAGTCAGCCAGGAAATGCTTGGCGCCATCCTGGCTGCTGCCAGAACAATGCCAGTTCTCTCTCTCTGGGTGCCCAGTCCACTCTCTGTCTCTACCCCAGATGGACTGCAGGCCATTTTACTCATGTTTTCTACTGTTTTTAGACTGTATGTAGATTTGATTAGTTCCTGATTAAAATAAAAGCTGCACAGAATGTGAAAAAAAAAGTAAACTAATCTGGACAAAAGATATGGAGTTGGCTTTAGTTAGATAAAGAGTCTATCAAGGCTGATCAAATTACAAGTTACTGTTTATAAAAATTCTCTCAAGATGTTTGCCTGGGCATGGAGCAAAATAAAATGAAATAGTTGAGTGGCTGATTTATAGAAGTGATAATTTTACTCTAGAAATCTAAGGTAATTTCTTAGTCTTTAATATAACAAAGATGATTGTTAATTCAATCAGTACATATCAATCTATACATATACCACATACATAAGCAAAATACACATACAAACATGAGAGCAACAAATATACCTATAAAATTATGGTCACTTTTATAATGTGTTATGTATATGGTGCATTGTAAAAGTGTAATGTGTTATGTATATGGTGCATTCATATGTTATGTATATGGTGCATTCACATGTATATGGTGCATTCATATGTTATGTACATGGTGCATTCATATGTTATGTACATGGTGCATTCATATGTTCTTCAATCATATTCTGTAATGTGTTATGTATATGGTGCATTCATATGTTCTTCAATCATATTCTCTACATATGTATCTTCCAGTAAAAGCATATTACAAATCTAACGTATAGGGGGAAATATACATTTGCTAGGTAGAGATTGATCTGCTAATTATACAGATGAAGACTGCATTTAAAATATCTGTTTATCCCAAAAATGGCATTTGAGCAATTGATAAGTTTCCTGCTCTAGTTGGTGATGTCCATAACCTGACCTAATTAGCACTTTAAAGTTATATCCAGCTAAATCCATCAACATCGGCATTTGTGCTAGCTTAAGCAGTATTTGTGGAATTATTTCTGGGTTATATTTTCTTATGCATGGTTTAAATCTAAGAGCTATCATACAAGTAGTCTCTACACAAAAGTAATTCTGATCAATTCTCTGCACTTATAAATCCCACACAGTTGAGAAAGAAAATGGATGTTGTACAAAAGATTCAAATGACAACAGCTGCAGACAAACTGTGCACCTGGCACATTCCAACTCTCGTTATCACCACACAGTGCAAGTGACGATTGGTTTCCTTAATCCTGTGATTGTATTCTGTACAATTTGAATCATTTTCCCATAACTTTTGGACCTCCTACAGGCATCTATGTCCCAAATTTCATCTTTTATTGCATTACATCATAGTATTGTAGCAGTATAGCATGGCACTGTAATTGATATTTTACGTGCTGCCTCCATATACATTTAATACTGATAAAAAGAAAACTACTCACAACAGTAATGGGTGAGACAGGCAAATAAGAATTATTTGGAGGTACAGCAGCCACACTCAGTGTTATAAGTGGCAGTATTTTTTCTGGTTAGTTTCAATTTGACAAATATTTATCACAGCCTGCATTGTGGGCAAAAGCAAAAACGTAATCCCTGTATTCAAGGAGACAAAAATTACACATGAAACATTTAAATATAATTCAGACAGTAATTCTGTGCTAAGATGTTTGGTGCAAACTTTAAGTTTTATATATGTTCTAAAATGATGTAACTAAGGGTATTTATAAGGTAAATTCCCCTGCCCTTATGGTGGCATTCTCTTAGCCAATCACAATAGCTACAATTATTAAGCACTTATCATCTACCATCACTAACATTAACTAATTTAATTGTCCCAACTACTGTGTGAGTCATTTTGTATTTTAGACCATCAGGTCACAGACGAAAATATAGATTTGGGGGAGGTTAGATATATCTCATTATTCCCTTCACGAAGTGCAGACAGGATTCAACTGCAGGATTCTATGATTTGGAGTTCATTTTCTTAAGCCTTTCACCATCCTGCCTAATTAGGTCCTAGTACGCACAGTATTTTTCCCCAGCTTTATTGAGATATAATTGATATTCAACATTGTGTAACTTTAAGGTGGATAACATGCTGATTTGATACACTTATATATTGCAGTATGATTACTAACTTAGTGTTAGCTAACACCTCCAACAAGTCACATAATTATCGTCTGTTTTCTGTATTGAGAACATTTAAGACCTACTCTCTCAGCAACTTTCAATTATACAGTACAGTATTGCTATCTAAGCTCACAATGCTGTGCATTAGGTCCCCAGAACTTACAAGTAGAAGTTTGTACCCTTTCACCAACATCTTCCCATTTCCCCCACGTCAGTCCCTGGTAATCACCACTTTAGTCTCTATGAGTTCGTCTTTTTCACAGTATTTTTAAAGATATTTCTCAGCATTAGTAGACAAATTTTGCAAGTGGGGGGACATCTGCGATGACTAGAGGCGATGCCGTTACTGGCTTCTGATGGGTAGAGGCCAGAGATGCTGATGATCATCGTACACTGTACAGGATGGCTCCCTACAACCAAGAATTATCCTGCCCAAAATATCAAGAGTGCCAAGGAGATTTTAGCTAGATAATTCTTTGTTGCAGAAGGCTGTCTTGTATGTAATTTGGTTAGCCACACCCAGGCCTTTATACAGTAGAATGCATTAGCATTCTCTCCTCCAGTTCTGACAATAAAAATGTCTGCAGACATTAACAAATATCCCCTGATGGATGAGCAGCTAACACCCCTGCTTGAGAGCCATGCCCTGGAGTAATTAGCTCATAGTCAAGTGAGGAAGACAGAGAAATAGCCTTGCCAGATAGTCATGATAGTTCATATAGCTAAAACAGAGGGAGAGAGGGCAGCAGGAAATTAATGTTGCCTAGGTCAATTCATGGAGTCTTCACTATGATGTGACTGTGAAAGGGGTTTTAAGGATAAAAAAAAAAAATACCATAGAGAAAAAGAGAAGCCATTCGATTCAATGGGAGAAGACTGTACAAAGTCATAGCAGAGGATGGAAAAATGTGGCAAATGCGGGAAGTGAGGACATGTTCATGTGGCTCCTCAATGGGGCGAGAGCAGGTGTGATGGTTAATTTTATGTGTCAAGTTGACTGGACCACAGGGTACTCAGACACCTGGCCAAATATTACTCTTGGTGTGTCGCTGAGGATGCTTCTGGATAAGATTAACATTTGAATCGGCAGACTGAGTAAAGTCCCACTCCCTAATGGGGGTGGGCCTCAACCAATCAACTGAAGACCTGAATAGAACAAAAAGGCTGAGTCAGAGGAAACGTCTACCTGATAGCTTGAGCTGGGATATTGCTCTTTTCTGGCCTTCAAACTCCCACTGAAACATTGGCTTTTCTTGTATCTTAAGCTTGCTGGCTTTTGGGTTGGAACTTATATCGTCAGCTCTCTTGGTTCTCAGACATTCAGATTCAGACTGGTACTATGTACACAGGCTCACCTGGGTCTCCAGTCATAATCACATAATCATGTGAGCCAATTCCTTGTAATAAACTTTTAAAATCTCTCTCTCTCTCTGGAGAATCATGGCTAATAAAGCAAGTGATAGGTGATGTAGGATAAAGAAGAGGCTGGAGAGTGAGGCTGGTGTCAGACTACTCAAGGCCTTGTATAATGAACTGAGACATTTCAACTTAACCCAGAAGGAAAAATGAGCTAACAAAATTATTACATGGTTGCCATTTTTCATGTGTTGTTTGTCAAAATGGGTGATGCCAGTATCAGATTATATATGTTTGTTCATGAGTTTATTGGTTTGAAGAAAAGGGTTTTTTTTTTGACAGTACGGAGTATAACCAGGCAGAGAGAGGCTGGAGACTGAATGAAAAGTCCTGTTGCTGTAGACTAGGCAAGAGATGATAACAATGGGTACAGGTTGCTAATTGTAGAATTAAGAAAGGACAGTTTAGGCAGAAGGAACAACACACAAGGGGATATGATAAAGAGAAATACTGGGGGCACAGCAACTCTTCCTTATTCAACAATACATCATGTAATTTATTCCTTGTATTCCAACATGGTTTCTGGATTCAAAGAGGCCATATTTATATTCGGTTTCACTTCCCCAAAAGCAGGGATAAATTCAGAAAGTTAACAATATATGTAATTGTCTTCACGTAGATCCTTCCAGACAGCTTCTAAATCATGCAAGTAACATACTGTTGACTTAAAACAAATAAACTGCCAGTTACTTCTCTAGCAAAAGATGGGTTTATTTGAGATGAACAAAGAATTGCAATTTGCGGATTTTCAACCATGGCAAACCATACGCAGATCACTACACAGTGAAAGGAGAACTCTTTTAAAGAGAAGAAAAAGACATTGGGAGGGCTATGGTAAACAGAATCCACTGGAGGAACTGGGAGTTTGAAGAACAGTAGCTTTTTCATTGGCCAAGTTGTGACAGGCTCTCATTGGCTGAGCTTTTGCCAGGCAAGAAGAGAAAGTCTTCTTCCTGTTTGGCTCTACTATTAGTGGTAAAGTGTGAAATCTTCTCCTTCTGGCCTCCCCACTCTATTTTAATTGAAGTTTCTGTTTATTCATTTTTACAATATAATGTAAATACATAAAATAAAACATTCCTTCTCTTTTTTTTCTAAGTAGTGCAAAATATGAGTTTGAATGAGCTCCCCTACACCCCAAATGAATACACAGGTTACTTGTTTCTTACACAGAGCAACCAGCTACAGTTAAGTATTTAAAAGAGCCCTTATCTAGAGGGCCAGATTTCTCTCCCCTGAAAAAAATAATAAATTATGGAACTTTGGACTTCCCTGGTGGCGCAGTGGTTGAGAATCTGCCCGCCAATGCAGGGGACACGGGTTCGAGCCCTGGTCTGGGAAGATCCCACATGCCGTGGAGCAACTGGGCCCGTGAGCCACAACTACTGAGCCTGCGCGTCTGGAGCCTGTGCTCCGTCCGCAACAAGAGAGGCCGCGATAGTGAGAGGCCCGCGCACTGCGATGAAGAGTGGCCCCCGCTCGCCACAACTAGAGAAAGCCCTCGCACAGAAACGAAGACCCAACACAGCCAAAAATAAATACAAATTTATAAAAAAAAATTATGGAACTTTGATAATTAGACAAATTATAAGGCTATTTTTTTAACGTTTTTATTGGAGTATACTTGCTTTACAATGGTGTGTTAGTTTCTGCTTTATAACAAAGTGAATCAGTTATACATATGCATATATCCCCATATCTCTTCCCTCTTGCGTCTCCCTCCCTCCCACCCTCCCTATCCCACCCTTCTAGCTGGTCACAAAGCACCGAGCTGATCTCCCTGTGCTATGTGACTTTATATATATTTCTCTCTATTAACTGCATAACACATGTCTAGGCAGAAAACAAACACAAGAGCTGAAAGTCGGAACGCCAGCAAGAAGATTTTCTTTTTCTCTGTATTTTATCTGAGTTAACTGAGTGAGTCCAATAAAACCTTTGAGGCAATCATTCCTGAATTATATGCTCCCGACTGCACCCTGGAGACACATACACTGACAGAATACAGGTGACTGTGGAGTACTTCACTTAATTGGACCAATGTTACGAACCAACATTAAGCTTTAGTATGACAGAGATTATTTTGGCAATTCAGAAAATCTAAGGTTTTCACTAATGGGTAAGTAAATAACTGTCTGATTCACATTCCTTCTGGTCTTTAGGATGGCTCCAGGCAGAAACGCACATTAAAAGTCTGTCTTAGCAGTTCTCACCTAGCCACCTATCAAACTCCTCTTGGTAGAAAAGCTTTGAAATGTTCTGTTTACAAATGTGCATGATTGGAAATCACTGTGTTAGTTCTCTAAGTATAATGGTTTTTAACCTTATTTGTAGTTATAATATAAAAGGTTCTGTTTAGTTTAAAAGACTTAGGCTTTAGAAGCAGGTAGGTTAAACACTGACTTAGGCTCTAGAAGCAGGTAGGTTAAACACTGAGCTGGCATCAGTATCTGTCTTTCAGCCTCCCCTGTCACCCCTGCTTCTGCCCCTGCCCTCAGGCATAGCATAGGATAGCAGTTTATCACGTATGGCAAAGGTGGGAAGTGATAGAATGCTGAAGAGGTGTTAAAGAAAAGAGACAGGGAAGAAAGAAAGGAGGTTAACTAGACATTACAGAGCTGTTCCTGCTCCCGGGAAGCTAGGTAAAAACCATAGCTCTGGCCCTCCCACATTCATTCCACGTGGGGAATGCTGCTGATGTCGAGATTTGTGCTGTGTTCCTGGATTGATGTATTAACCCTACTTCATTTCAGAGCAGGCACAGTATGTTACTGAAATATGTATTTTCTATTTTACACTTTCTTCTGAATTACAAATTCTCATAAATCACATTTAGAAAGGCAGGTTGTTTATGAAAAAAAACAAAATAATACATATTTCTTTCTTCCTGAAATCATGTGAGAGTATAAATGTTTAATGAGTTTTGTAACAACATTAATAATTCATTCTAATATACAGTAGAACCTGCCAAAAAAAAAAAGTTATTTGAGGCTGGATTTGAGAACCAAATATAAAAGCATTTAAGGCTGATCCATGGTCTATCTCTGATCAAGGAAGAAAAGATATCCTCCTACAATGCACCAAAGTTTTATATTTTTCATCCTTTTTAAAAACTGAAATAGCAAATAAAGTTCAATCAGCAAATGCAAAAAGAATGAATTCTTTTTACTTTTATAGGGAATCTGTGATTCCTTCAATACCCCCCCCTTCCCCTAGGCTAAACTATTTTAAATGTTTAGCTAACAACTGTTAATACTATTATCCAGTAACAGGAACCAGGCTCTTTTGAGAAAGAGGTGAATCTAGAACCGGGCAAGAAATATTAAAGATGAGTCATAAACATTATCTGGTGCTGGAAGCAAGGAAGTGTTAAACAAATGATGGGATTATGTCAAAGGGACACATAAGTTAACTGAAAGAGATTCCAATGTCCAAAGTCAGAAAAAAAATTAGCAACAAATAAGTAAAGTATTATTGGATTATAACCCAGAGTATAAAATAAATGTCCACAGGTCCATACTGATGTAAATAAATGATTGAATAAATATATTAATGGAGAGTAATGGACAAATTAACTATGCAGAAAAATTCCAAATAATTTATGTAGATACTTCACCTTCACAGACATCGAGTATAAATCCACACTCTTTAAACGAAGGCTGCACATTGTGATGTCCTTCCAAAGAGGATGGTACTGACACAGGGAGGAAAAGAGTAACTTTACAGTGGAGAAATTTGACAAGCACTATCTCAGCCAGGTGATCAAGTTTAATATGAAGAGTGATAAAGTTAAGTTGATGTATGTACCCCTGGTATGATGTGATGGGAATGGTGCTTTACCCCAGTGGTTTTTTTCCCATACTTCCAGCCCCGGTCGAATCATGAGTGAAACATTAGACAAATCCTAATTAGAGGTTGCCCTACAAAATACCTGACTAGTACTCTGCAAACTGTCCAGGTTACCAAAAACAAGAAAAGTCTGAGAAACTGTCACAGCCAACTGAAACCTAAGGGGACATGATGACACAATGTGGTACCCTGTGTGGAATCCTGGACCTGGAAAAGGACATTAGGTAAAGACTAAGGAAATCTGGATAAATTGCAAACTTTACTTAATGCATCAATATTAGTTCATTAATTATAACAAATGTACCTTACTGATATAAGATGTTAATATTAAGGAAAATGGGTGAAAGGTATATGGAAACTCTGGACCATCTTTGCATTTTTTTCTGAAAATCTAAAATTATTCTGAAATTAAAAGTTTATTAAAAATTAAAATGCAATTAATATTTCAGTTCCTCAGTCATAATAACTGTAATTCACATGCTCAGTATCCACATGTATTCTATTGGATGGCACAGATAGAGAACATAGCCTTCATTGTACAATTGTACAAAGTCTTTTGGGCAGTCTTCTTCTGAGCCATTTTTCAGCTTATTTCTTCTCTCTTTTCACTAACCCAACCTCCATACTAAGGTTTGAAGTTCTAGATGTAGGGTTGAAAATACCAGAAGACATATGCCTGGTCTTCTGTTGCTCTCTCCACACTTCATATATTCACATTTAATAGTCTTATTTAAAAGTTTGAAGCATCTGGTCTTGTAATTATTGTCCCAAGATTTTTAAAAAGGTTATTTGATGTACAGCAAATATTATGAAGGAATGATCCCCAAATCCATTTAATTATCTTTCCATTGGTCTCTTAAGAATTTGGTAAATATTGTACTTTTCCAAAGATTATGAACCCTCTGGGATTTTGCTCACTGGCACAGAACTGCAAATCTTCATCCAGCAGATTCTGTAAAAAATTTTTATCTTGACTACAAGAGTGTTCATGTTTATTATAGAAACACATTTTGTATATCATCTTGAAGTAAAATCTTGAACCATACATAACATAAACACAAATGGCCAGAGGTGTCTTTACTACATACAGTCTGGATGTCATATTTCTAGTGTAACTGAACCACAGAGCTCCCATTTCTTCTGAATATCTATTCTTTGGAGGAAAATATATTTTCACCATTAAGGCAGGAATAAAAGCAAAGAAGTGGGGAAAAAAACACTGCAGAAGTTTATAGATTTATTTACTATACATCTAAATCTGTGTAAATCAGAAGAATCTTTAAATTTAAAATGAATTTAATGAAAAAAGTAATTTTGCTACTCTAGGAAATATAGCATTCCCCATTAAAATATCATTGGTAGTAATAACCTGCTCCTTTAAACTATGACCCATCTGCAATAAAATTTTCTATAAGAATAATTCCTAAAATTTCTTCTTTTGTTTCATAGATTTTCACACTATCACACAACACCTTCTTAATAATTCCAAGAATACACACTGTCGCAGTATCCATTACCTTAGAGCAACTGGGTCTAAAATTAATGTTACCATTATTTCCATATATTTAAGTAAATGGAGTAAAATACTGTAATTCAGTAGTTTATAAAACTTACATCACCAGAACTTCACATGCAGCTATTTTATATTACTTCTGAACCTCCCATTTGCTGAGGGATATAGGATATTTATGTATCTTGGGAACTAATGATTAAGCTTAACCGAGTCATTACTGTGGCACATTCCCACCTGTGCCTGTCTGGTAAAACTGCAGGGCTTACCTCATAACATGTGTATGGGATTTACTGACAAGCTTCGTAGGAAAGAAATTATGCTAGAGGAAAGCTTGAACACATACAATTTGATCCAGTAACAATGCCTCAGACCTCACAGAGGACACAAGAGTCTTCTTATGAAGTGTTATCTGTCCCGCAGAAATACACCCAGCCTAGCTCCATAACAAGGGAACAGATCCTAGAGAAAGGACCATTAATTAAATCAGGAACAGCCATTTCCCTAAAGCTCTCAAATACACTGGTTAGATGAGAACTTGTTTCAGTATTTCTATAATTAAAGAATATTAGGCAAAAAGAGTCAGGACAAAAGTCATTCTTTGTGGACTTCAAGATTCCAGTTCACTGATGGTGGTAGCCATGGGTGATGATGGAAAACAGTGACACTGGCATGTGTGAGAGTGAAGGACTTGGGAAGAGAGGGAAAACACAGCAGTAGTAGCCAGTGGACATGATACAGTAGCTGGTAATATACGTTTCGGGGCTTATATGAAACACACCCTGAGGACATCTCAAAATATTTGGACGAAACTTTGAAATGGGAGGAAGCCCCTATTTCAAATGAATAGCACTCTCAATGTATTATGTGTGTGCTTTTGAGTTAATGAGAAAAACAAAAAACTGGTATATACACATAGGGTAATACAGGATGAATATGTTTTGAACCAAAAAATACTGAAGACATCAAACACCTTATGATGTATCAGAGATAATATTATAGGATTTTAACATAAAAGTGTTAATTTGTGATTAAACATACATCTTCATTTTCACCTTTTATGATTTCTAAAATGAGAGATGGGTACAGGGTTTCAACACAGTTTATACGTTCCACAGTGAGTTTGTTTTGCTACTTTTTTTTATGCGCACTGAGTTAAAGATCAGTTGACTACCTTGTTGTCAGTTCAGTGAAATAAAAGATGAAATCAGCAGCAGGGTCCAATATTAGTTGTCCCATTGTGCCTTTACTTCAAAATGGTCTAAAATGGGGTAAAATATATTCCACCTTCTCTCTCTTGTTTAGTAAAGATATATGGCTTCCCTGTCAGAGCCTTACAAAGGAAATGGAATCATTGACATAACCTAGTGAGTCTCAACTGGATACAACAATGCTTTAAATTATGTTTTTGGTTTTCTCTCTTATTTTGTATGACTTGGAAACTTTCATTTTTAATTTGTCACCTACATGGGAGGGAGGAAAAATAAAGATTGCTGAAACACTGGGCTTATTTTCATGATCACAATAGACATATTGAGCTGGATCTCTGTGTCCCTCCTTCCTTTATATCCTTTACTGTCAGGGATCCTTGCCAAGTCCCAGCTAAACATTTTCAGAGAAGGCAATTAAAAAGCAACTAGTAAGCTTTTCTCTTTCCATGGAAAGAGGAATCTATGAGCAGTAGATCAACAGTAGAATGATACAGATCTATTTTAGTGATGATTTATATGTAACAATTGTTGGGAGTGTATAAGAAACAGATCCCAAAATGAATGTGACTTTAGTAGCTGTTCCATTAACCCAAGATTCAAAAAAATCTAGGAGGGAGTCAGTACTGTTTTTCAAGATATTTTCACATTTGAGTTACTTGTTAGAATGTGCAACGAAGCTCTGTCATATAAAGTTTATTTTTTTCTTTTTTTGAGGTTACAGGATTATACATAAGCCTCCAAAATGTTATTTGTTTTCTTCTTTGGAGGTAGGTAACGTAAAAATAAGAAAATATATTCATTTAATTTTTAATATGAAGACTTAAGGACCTACTCCTGTCATTCACTAGCAGTATGGTTATAAGAAAGTCATTTTACCTGCCAGAACTTACTTTAATTTCATCTAGTGAAAATTAATGCACATATCAGTTTTTATCACTAAAGTGAGCATCAAGTTAACTTTGTAAACAACAGTGCTTATAATATATAAAGATTAATAGCAGAGCTGACACACTGGCTTCAAAGAGAACACCTCCAAATATGTTTTCTTTTGCCTGTGCAAGGTTATACAAATTATAAAATTGCTTCTATTTTCAGTTCCAGTATGTAAAGAGCTTGGAAGTCATTATTCCCACATAGGTCACAGAGCAAACTACCCACTCTGAAATTTGGAGAGACAGATGAATACAGAGAGTCACAGATGAGATATGCTCAGGTAGAACGGAAGCCACTGGAGCCATAAACTGGTAGAAGCACTTAAATGGTAATGCTGATGAACTGCCGGAGGCTGAGTGTGGACTAGTATGAAAATGAGAAATGTATGAGGACTCGGTCTTGGTGGGGGAGGAGCTCACACTTCCTTGGGCTTTGCCTCTTGCAATTCATAGTGAAGAACTGAGAACGAGCCACTCATGGTTCTATCTGGCAGGGGAGTAAAAGAGTGGTCCACGTCATGCATGTCCACGTCCTTCTAAATAACAAAAGCCTACTCTTCAGGAGGGAAAATCTTTACCAGAGACTTTTCCAACAGATGTATAAGGGTATTTCTCCCACTGCAACCCCAGTTAGTCTTCATATGTCACCAAGAGGTGGGAAAGGGAGAAAGCTATACAATAAGAAAAATGTATGAAGCCCAGAGACACATGCCCACCAAAGACTGATTTAATTGGAAGATACTAAAATAATCCTCTACTTCCAAACACTTATCAATATACCAACAGGACTCCAGGATAATCATAGTGAATTATAGCTGAAAGAGCTGCAGGAGGCAGACTCAAAGTGAGAAGGAGTACTTAGGATAGGCCAAAGTCAAGAGTAGAGACAAAAATGAGGATACTAGAGAAATTTGAAGTCTCTGACACTTATCACTACAGCAAGTACAAAAAGAACAAAACTCAACTCCTAGCCAGATTAACATAAATCCCCACACTAGAGTTCTATTTACCACAGTTCCTATTCCCTGACACAGCACGTCTGGCTTTTAAGAAAAAAAGTTACAATGCATACCAAAAGGCAATATGAAACACAAACACAGTCTTTAGATGCAAAGCAAGCATCAGAACCAGCCTCAGATGTGACACAGATGTTGTAATTATCAGACAGGGAATTTAAAATAATTACAATAAATATGCTAAGGTTTCTATAAACCTTATAGAAACATCTATGAAGTAGATAATATGCAAATAAGTACTGTAAGCTGAGAAATTGACATTCTAATAAAGATTCAAAAGAACGAGTTAGAATTCAAAAATACTGTAATTGAAATGAAAAATGTCTTTGAAGGGCTCATTAGCGGACTTAACAAGGCTGAGGAAAGTATCAGTACACTTGAAGTCAAGGTCAGTAGAAACTTCCCAAATTGAAATGTGAAGAGAAAAAGAATAGTTTTTCAAAAAGAACAGAACAGCAAATAACTTGGAGACAGCTTCAAAACGTGTAACAAATGCATAACTGGAATACCAGAAAGGAAAAAAGGAGAAAGGTACAACAGCAACATTGCCGTAATATCGACCTGGTGCTTTCCAACGTTAATGACAGATATCAAGCCACAGATCCAGGATGCTCAGTAAACATAAAGAATAAATACCAAAAAAACAACAATAACCGTAAGACTACACCTAGACATATACTCAAGCTACAGAAAACCATATATAAAGGAAATCTTAAAAAAAAATTAGAGGGAAAAAAATCTTAACTATAGATGAACATGGTAAGACCGATAGCCTACTTCTCATTAGAAACCATGAAAGCAACAAGAAAATGGAGTGAAATGTTTAAAGTGTTGAAAGACAAAAAGAAAAACACTAATTTAGCATGCCACAACTTTCTCTTTCTTCAAAATGAAAGAGAAATAAAGACTTAATCAGACAAACAAAAACTGAGTTAATTCATTGCTAGGAGGTCTGCCTTGCCAGAAACAGTAAAATATTATATTCAGGTAGAAGGGTTATAATATAGGTTAGGAATTTGTATCTATATATGAAAGCAAAGACATCAGAGAATAAATAAATTAAGGTAAAATAAATTCATTTTTTCTTATTCACAAATAATGTAAAATATAACTGTTTAAAGTAATACTAATAGCAATACTGCTTTGGATTCTTACAGCAAATGGTGAAATAAATGACAGAAAATTTCATAGGAGATGAGGGGAAGTAATTGTGAATACTCTGCTATAAAGTATCTGCACTACATTTGAGGCAGAAAACAATTATTAGAAAATGGACTTACAGTTGTGAGAAATATATATGATATACTCTATGTTAACTACTAACATGTACTAAAGGAACTAAGGTTGATATGCTAAGAAAGGAGATGAAATTAATATAAAATTCTCAATTAAAGCCAGATAAAACAAAAAAAACACTGCATATGTAGAAAACAACTACAAATATGGTTGACATTAATCCATATGTATCAATAATCACTTTCACTGTAATGGTCTAAATACACCAATTAAAAGACAGACATTGTCAGACTGAGTAAATATCAAGATCAAACTATATGCTGTTTACAGGAAATCAAATTTAAATAAAATAGGTTGAAAATAAAGGATGGATAAAGGTATACCATGTAAACACTAACCCAAAGAAAATAAGAGAATTAATTTCTGACAAAGGTGACTTCAGAATAAGGAAGACTGTCAGGAGTAAGGAGAGGCATTACTTCATGATAAAGTTATCTATTCTCTAAAAAGACATAGCAAGCCTAGTTGACTAAATACCTATATTAGTCTCTGTCTGTCAAATTACCACAAACTTGGTAAAATAAAACAAGAGAAGTTTATTTTATCATAGTTCCAGAGGCCAGAAGTCTAAAATCAAGGTGTCATCAGGGCTGTTCTTCCTCTGGATGCTTTTAGGGGAGAATCCATTCCTTGCCTCTTTCAGCTTTTGATGGCTGCCAGCATTCCTTGACTTGTGGATGCATCACTCAACCTCAGCTTCCAGGGTCACATTTTCTACACTTCTTTTCTGTGTCCTCCTCTTCTGTCTGTCCCAAACCTCCCTTTGCCCTTCTAAGGAAGTATCATTTAATTTGGAGCTCACATGAATATGCTAGGATTGTCTCCTTATCTCAAGATCCTTAACTATTTCACATCTACATAAACACCCTTTTTCCAAATAAAATAATATTCACAGGCTCTAAGATTTTAACATGGATATCTTTTGGAAGATCATTTTAAAAAACTTTAATACTCTTCATTTTTGAAAGCAGTTTTAGGTTAAAAAAGTATTGCATAGGCAGTACAGAAGTTTTCATATACCCCCCTCTACCCACACACAGTTTCTTTCCTCTCTTAGTGTGATGCATCTATCACAATTAATGAACCAATACTGATGTATTATTATTAAGTATACCATTTACATTAGAGTACACTCTGTACTGTAAAATTCTATGGATTTTGCCAAATACCTAATGTCATATATAAAATACATCAATGTCATACAGAATAAATTCAGTGCTCTAAAAATGATCGGTGCTCAACCTCTCCCCTAAAAATCCTGGGAACCACTAATCTTTTTACTGTCTCTAAAGTTTTGGCTTTTTCCAGCATGTCATATAGTTGAAATCATACATTATGTAGCATTTTTATACTGGTTTTCACTCAGCAATATGCATGTAAGTTTCACTTAAATATTTTCTAATTATAGATTATTAAACGTCTTAGACTATTAAAATATTGTATAATCTAAACCTTTTGCTAAGTCTTACAGACATGATATATCAAGTTTATATTAAAATAATAAGCAATAAACGTTTTATTTGAATAGAAGAATTCCTTTATTGGGTGTAACTTCAATATTTCACACAGGTAGGTATACGGCTAAAACTTTTGTGTTAGTGCTCAATGATTTTCTATTATTTTCCTAAAAATACAATTTTGTCTGGCCTAAGATGTGGATATTAATGGCTAGAATAATTCTGTTTAATATAATTACATTCTGCAGAAGCAGAATAGCCTATAATGAGAAAAAGTTTAAATTTGAAATGCGATGACCTGACTGTAGACAATTTTTACAGTCTATGGTTTCAAACAAACCTACTGTCAGAAGACTCATTTTGTTTAAGTTTTTCAGTTTGATTCGATAACTATCCAGTAGAGCAAATTTATAATACTTTTATCTCTAGGGGCATTATTTCTGCATTGGAAACACAGTAGCTCTTTATTCAGGAGGAAAAAAAATTTCTTTATTCAGTTTTTGAAAGAGAACTGAACGTTGAGTACTTTTCTAGTCAATATTCTTTCTGTAACTCACTTTGGAGAAGAGAAATGATTTAGTATTTTGGTTAGGTTCATAATCAAAGTAAATACGTTCATCTTAAAATTATCCAATTAATTACAGTAATGTAGGAACATCTAATCAAATTAATTTATACTGAAAAAGGATTGAATGACCTAGCCAACTATTTACAAAACTTGTATGTAACACTGATTAAATGACAGACATTTATTTTACTCTGTATTGTTTATTTCCCTGCTGTTTACTTACAAATATTCCAGACGTAATAACACCAGAAAGATTGATTGTTTTATCAGGTTTGTATTTATTTAAATCAAAGTTCAATAAAATGTATGTCTAGAAGAGAAGGGAACTTAAAAAAATTAATTCCATTCCTAAGTATTTTTAACTTTCCTTCTTGTTTCCTGGGATTAAAATCTACTCTAAGCTAACTTTTGCTATGGGCATGTTTTATATTTAATATTTCTGCTCCATTTTCCCTTTTGCTTCAAATGGATTAGATCTCCAGTACTATTATGCTGTGATAAGTAATTCTAAATCTTTAAAGATCTGCCCTATAGTTTTGTTATTTCATAGTACTATTTATCTACCTGACTTCCCATCATCTTCATTACCAATTCCCCAGTGCAGTTAATGTCATGTTACTATGGGGTGGGGAGGATTAAATATGAGCTACTATTAGCTATTAAGTTCTTCTCAGAGATATTTGTCTATTTCGAAGTGATTTACTTGTTAATCTATAGGAGTTTCTGATGCTATCAATTTTACAAATTGAAAAACATAGTGGGAGACCTTCAAGATGGCAGAAGAGTAAGATGTGGAGATCACCTTGCTCCCCACAAATACATCAGAAATACATCTACATGTGGAACAACTCCTACAGAACACCTACTGAATGCTGGCAGAAGACCTCAGACTTCCCCAAATGCAAGAAACTATCCACGCATACGGGTAGGGCAAAAGAAAAAAGAAAAAACAAGAGACAAAAGAATAGGGACGGGACCTGCACCAGTGGGAGGGAGCCGTGGAGGAGGAAAGGTTTCCACACACTAGGAAGCCCCTTCGTGGGCGGAGACTGCAGGTGGCAGAGGGGGGAAGCTTCGGAGCCCCGGAGGAGAGCGCAGCAACAGGGGTGCGGAGGGCAAAGCAGAGAGATCCCCGCACAGAGGAGCGGTGCCGACCAGCACTCACCAGCCCGAGAGGCTTGTCTGCTCACCCGCCGGGGCGGGCGGGGGTTGGGAGCTGAGACTCGGGCTTCGGAGGTCGGATCCCAGGGAGAGGACTGGGGTTGGCTGCGTGAACACAGCCTGAAGGGGGCTAGTGCGCCACAGCTAGCCGGGAGGGTGTCTGGGAAATAGTCTGGAGCTGCCTAAGAGGCGAGAGACCATTGGTTTGGGGTGCGCGAGGAGAGGGGATTCAGAGCACCGCCTAAACGAGCTCCAGAGATGGGTGCAAGCTGCGGCTGTCAGAGAGGACACCACAGACGGGCATGAAACGCTAAGGCTGCTGCTGCCGCCACCAAGAAGCCTGTGTGCGAGCACAGGTCACTCTCCACACCGCCCCTCCCGGGAGCCAGTGCAGCCCGCCACTGCCAGGGTCCCGTGATCCAGGGACAACTTCCCCGGGAGAAGGCACTGCGCGCCTCAGGCTGGTGCAACGTCATGCCGGCCGCTGCTGACGCAGGCTCGCCCCGCATCCGTACCCCTCCCTCCCCCCCGGCCTGAGTGAGCCAGAGCGCCTGAATCAGCTGCTCCTTTAACCCCGTTCTGTCTGAGCGAAGAACAGACGACCTCAGACGACCTACACACAGAGGCAGGTCCAAATCCAAAGCTGAACCCTGGGAGCTGTGCGAACAAAGAAGAGAAAGGGAAATCTCTCCCAGCAGCCTCAGGAGCAGCGGATTAAGTCTCCACCATCAACTTGATGTACCTGCATCTGTGGAATACCCGAATAGACAACGAATCATTTCAAAATTGAGGTGGTGGACTTTGGGAGCAACGATATGTATATATTTTTCCTTTTTCTCTTCTTGTGAGTGTGTATATGTATGCTTCCTTGTGTGATTTTGTCTGTATAGCTTTGCTTTTACCATTTGTCCTAGGGTTCTGTCTGTCACTTTTTTTTTTTAGTATAGTTTTTAGTGCTTGTTAACATTCGTGGATTTGTTTTTTGGTTTGGATTCTCTCTTCTTTCTTTCTTTTTTTTTCTCTCTTTTTATTACTTTTTAATTTTTTTAATTTTTAATAATTATTTTTTACTATTTACTTTATTTAATTCTTTCTTTCTATCTTTTTTTTCTCCCTTTACTTCTGAGCCACGTGGCTGACAAGGTCTTGGTGTTCCGGCCAGCTGTCAGGCCTGAGCCTCTGCAGTGGGAGAGCCGAATTCAGGACACTGGTCCACCAGAGACCTCCCGGGCCCACATAATATCAATCAGCTAGAGCTCTCCCAGAGATCTTCATCTCAACGCTAAGACCCAGCTCCACTCAACGATCAGCAAGCTACAGTGCTGGACACCCTACGCCAAAAAACTAGGAAGACAGGGACACAACCCCAGCCATTAGCAGAGAGGCTGCCTAAAATCATAATAAGGTCACTGACACCCCAAAAGACATCACCAGACATGGTCCTGCCCACCAGGACAAAATCCAGCCTCATCCACCAGAACACAGGCAGTAGTCCCCTCCACCAGGAAGCCTACACAACCCACTGAACCAACCTTAGCCACTGGGGACAGACACCAAAAACAATGGGAACTACGAACCTGCAGCCTGCGAAAAGGAGACCCCAAACACGGTAAGTTAAGAAAAATGGCAAGACAGAGAAACACACAGCAGATGAAGGAGCAAGGTAAAAACCCACCAGAGCAAACAAATGAAGAGGAAATAGGCAGTCTACCTAAAAAAGAATTCAGAGTAATGATAGTAAAGATGATCCAAAATATTGGAAATAGAATGGAGAAAATACAAGAAACGTTTCAAAAGGACCTGGAAGAACTAAAGAGCAAACAAACAATGATGAACAACACAATAAATGAAACTCAAAATTCTCTAGAAGGAATCAATAGCAGAATAACTGAGGCAGAAGAGTGGATAAGTGATCTGGAAGATAAAACAGTGGAAATAACTGCCACAGAGCAGAATAAAGAAAAAGGAATGAAAAGAATTAGGGACAGTCTCAGAGACCTCTGGGACAACGTTAAATGCATCAACATTCGAATTATAGGGGTCCCAGAAGAAGAGAAAAAGAAAGGGATTGAGAAAATATTTGAAGAGATTATAGTTGAACACTTCCCTAATATGAGAAAGGACATAGTTAATCAAGTCCAGGAAGTGCAGAGAGCCCCATACAGGTTAAATCCAAGGAGAAACAAGCCAAGACACATATTAATCAAACTATCAAAAATTAAATACTATGAAAAAATGTTACAAGTGCAAGGGAAAAACAACAAATAACATACAAGGGAATCCCCATAGGTTAACAGCTTAACTTTCAGCAGAAACTCTGCAAGTTAGAAGGGATGGCAGGACATATTTAAAATGATGAAAGGGAAAAATTTACAACCCAGATTATTCTACCCAGCAAGGATCTCATTCAGATTCAACGGAGAAATCAAAACCTTTACAGACAAGCAAAATCTAACAGAATTCATCACCACCAAACAAGCTACAACCAATGCTAAAGGAACTTCTCTAGGCAGGAAACACAAGAGAAGGAAAAGAGCTACAATAACAAACCCAAAACAATTAAGAAAATGGTAATAGGAATGTACATATTGATAATTACCTTAAATGTAAATGGATTAAATGCTCCCACCAAAAGACATAGACTGACTGAATGGATACAAAAACAAGACCCATATATATGCTGTCTACAAGAGACCCATTTCAGACCAAGGGACACATACAGACTGAAAGTGAGGAGATGGAAAAAGATATTTCATGCAAATGGAAATCAAAAGAAAGCTGGAGTAGCAATTCTCATATCAGACAAAATAGAGTTTAAAATAAAGACTATTACAATAGACAAAGAAGGACACGACAGAATGATCAAGGGAGCAATCCAAGAAGAAGATATAACAGTGGTAAATATTTATGCACCCAACATAGGAGCACCACAAAACATAAGGCAAATGCTAACAGCCATAAAAGGGGAAATTGACAGTAACACAATCATAGTTGGGGATTTTAACACCACACTTTCACCAATGGACAGATCATCCAAAATGAAAATAAATAAGGAAACATAAGCTTTAAATGATGCATGAAACAAAATGGACTTAATTGATATTTATAGGACATTGCATCCAAAAACAACAGAATACATTTTCTTCTCAAGTGCTCATGGAACATTCTCCAGGATAGATCCTACCTTGGGTCACAAATCAAGCCTTGGTAAATTTAAGAAAATTGAAATGGTATCAAGTATCTTTTCCAACCACAATGCTATGAGATTAGATATCAATTACAGGAAAAAAACTGTAAAAATTACAAACACATGGAGGCTAAACAATACACGACTAAATAACTAAGAGATCACTGAAGAAATCAAAGAGGAAATCAGAAAATACCTAGAAACACATGACAATGGAGACATGACGACCCAAAACCTATGGGATGCAGCAAAAGCAGTTCTAAGAGGGAAGTTTATAGCAATACAATCCTACTTCAAGAAACAACAAATATCTGAAATAAACAACTTAACCTTACACCTAAAGCAATTAGAGAAAGAGGAACAAAAAAATCCCAAAGTTAGCAGAAGGAAAGAAATCATAAAGATCTGATCAGAAATAAATGAAAAAGAAATGAAGGAAAGAATAGCAAAGATTAATAAAACTAAAAGCTGGTTCTTTGAGAAGATAAACAAAATTGATAAACCATTAGCTAGACACATCAAGAAAAAAAGGGAGAACACTGAAATCAATAGATTTAGAAATGAAAAAGAAGGAACAACTGGCACTGCAGAAATACAAAGGATCATGAGAGATTACTACAAGCAACTATATGCCAAAAACTGGACAACCTGGAAGAAATGGACAAATTCTTAGAAAAGCACAACTTTCTAAGACTGAACCAGGAAGAAATAGAAAATATAAACAGACCAATCACAAGCACTGAAATTGAGACTGTGATTAAAAATCTTCCAACAAACAAAAGCCCAGGTCCAGATGGCTTCACAGCCAAATTCTATCAAACATTTAGAGAAGAGCTAACACCTATCCTTCTCAAACTCTTCCAAAATATGGCAGAGGGAGGAACACTCCCAAACTCATTCTATGTGGCCACCATCACCCTGATACCAAAACCAGACAAAGATGTCACAAAGAAAGAAAACTACAGAAAGAAAACCATATCACTGATGAACATAGATGCAAAAATCCTCAACAAAATACTAGCAAACAGATCCAACAGCACATTAAAATGATCATACACCATGATCAAGTGGGGTTTACCCCAGGAAAGCAAGGATTCTTCAATATATGCAAATCAATCAATGTGATACAACATATTAACAAACTGAAGTAGAAAAACCATATGATCATCTCAATAGATCCAGAAAAAGCTTTTGACAAAATTCAACCGCATTTATGATAAAAACCCTCCAGAAAGTAGGCATAGAGGGAGCTGGCCTCAACATAATAAAGGCCATATATGACAAACCCACAACCAATATAGTTCTCAGTGGTGAAAAACTGAAATCATTTCCACTAAGATCAGTAACAAGACAAGGTTGCCCACTCTCACCACTATTATTCAACAGTTTTGGAAGTTTTAGCCACAGCAATCAGAGAAGAAAAAAAATAAAAGGAATCTAAATTGGAAAAGAAGAAGTAAGGCTGTCACTGTTTGCAGATGACATGATACTATATACAGAGAATCCTAAAGATGGTACCAGAAAACTATTAGAGCTAATCAGTGAATTTGGTAAAGTAGCAGGATACAAAATTAATGCACAGAAATCTCTTGCTTTCCTATACACTAATGATGAAAAATCTGAAAGAGAAATTAAGGAAACACTCCCATTTACCATTGCAACAAAAAGAATAAAATGCCTAGGAATAAACCTACCTAAGGAGACAAAACACCTGTATGCAGAACACTATAAGACACTGATTAAAGAAATTAAAGATTATACAAACAGATGGAGAGGTATACCATGTTCTTGGATTGGAAGAATCATTATTGTGAAAATGACTATACTACCCAAAGCAATCTACACATTCAATGCAACTCTTATCAAACTACCAATGGCATTTTTCACAGAACTAGAACAAAAAATTCTATAATTTGTAGGGAAAGACAAAAGACCTTGAATAGCCAAAGCAATCTTGAGAAAGAAAAATGGAGCTGGAGGAATCAGGCTCCCTGACTTCAGTCTATACTACAAAGATACAGTAATCAAGACAGTATGGTACGGGCACAGAACAGAAATATAGATCAATGGAACAGGATAGAAAGCCCAGAGATAAACCCAAGCACCTATGGTCAACTTATTTTTGATAAAGGAGGCAAGAATATACAATGGAGAAAAGACAGCCTCTTCAGTAAGTGTTGCTGGGAAAACTAGACAGCTACATGTAAAAGAATGAAATTAGAACACTCCCTAACACCATATACAAATATAAACTCAAAAGGATTAAAGACCTAAACGTAAGGCCAGACACTATCAAACTCTTAGAGGAAAACATAGGTAGAACACTCTATGACATAAATCACAGCAAGATCCTTTTTGACTCAGCTCCTAGAGAAATGGAAATAAAAACAAAAATTAAAAAATGGTACCTAATGAAACTTAAAAGCTTTTGCACAGCAAAGGAAACCATAAACAAGATGAGAAGACAACCCTCAGAATGGGAGAAAATATTTGCAAATGAAGCAAATGACAAAGCATTAATCTCCAAAATTTACAAGCAGGTCATGGAGCTCAATATCAAAAAAACAAACAACCCAATCCAAAAATGGGCAGAAGACCTAAATAGACATTTCTCCAAAGAAGATATACAGATTGCCAACAAACACATGAAAGAAGGCTCAACATCACTAATTATTAGAGAAATGCAAATCAAAACTACAATCAGGTATCACCTCACACCAGTCAGAATGGTCATCATCTGAAATCTACAAACAATAAATGCTGGAGAGGGTGTGGAGAAAAGGCAACCCTCTTGCACTGTTGGTGGGAATGTAAATTGATACAGCCACTATGGAGAACTATATGGAGGTTCCTTAAAAAACTAAAAATAGAACTACCATATGACCCAACAATCCCACTACTGTGCATATACCCTGAGAAAACCATAATTCAAAAATAGTCATGTACTACAATGTTCACTGCAGCTCTATTTACAATAGCCAGGACATGGAAGCAAACCTAAGTGTCCATTGCCAGATGAATGGAGAAAGAAGATGTGGCACATATATACAATGGAATATTACTTAGCCATAAAAAAGAAACGAAATTGAGTTATTTGTAGTGAAGTGGATGGATGTAGAGTCTGTCATACGAGTGAATTAAATCAGAAAGAGAAAAATAAATACCATATGCTAACACATATATATGGAATCTAATAAAAAAAATGGTTTTGAAGAACCTAAGGGCAGGACAGGAAAAAAGATGCAGATGTAGAAAATGGACTTGAGGACACAGGGAGGTGTGAGGGTAAGCTGGGACGAAGTGAGAGAGTGGCATGGACTTATATATACTATCAAATGTAAAATAGATAGCTATTGGGAAGCAGCAGCATAGCACAGGGAGATCAGCTCCGTGCTTTGTGTCCACCTAGAGGGGTGGGATAGGGAGGGTGGGAGGCAGATGCAAGAGGGAGGAGATATGGGGATATATGTCTATGTATAGCTTATTCACTTTGTTATAAAGCAGAAACTAACACACCATTGTAAAGCAATTATACTCCAAAAAAGGTGTTTTAAAAAAAAGAAAAGAAAAGGAAATCAAAGTGTAGTGAAATTTTTCAAGCAGTCATTATTTGAGATTTGGAAAATAACGGGTAATGAATGCTGAGTCAGATAATTTTGCCACAGCTTAGTATTGTAGATTCTGCAAAATTTTCCAAGATTTTTATACAACAAGTCTCTTTTGAGTCTGATTTCCTACTATTCATTACTTGAAATGTTTGTCTGAAAGACAAATAGTTTTTGTCTCGGCTTTTCATCAGTATATCTATGCTCTGGCAGAAGAATAATCAGAATGAACTGTAGCCTTTCTTAAAATATACTTCATTTATAGGACAACATAAAAGTAAATCAAGGACAGATACATTGAAGATCATAACTATAAATAGTCACAATTTTAAATTGGTTAAATGAGTATACTTAATTTCATTATATACTAAAATAAATTCAAATTTCATATGTATAATATTCATAGTTACAAATAATTTATTAAGGGCAAGAAAATACCTGCTATTTAATATAACAGTCAAGTGGGATTCTATTTCCACCCAGGATGTTGAAATCTGAGAAATGCTGCCCTACTACAACAATGAGCAAAAAATGTAACTTTCACAAATTTTTTTTTTTTTTTTTGCAAGTAATCAGAGATCTGAGGTTTCAGGGCAACTAGGAGGCCTGCTATTCAAGAGGGGACAGATGTCTCTAAGGCGAGACAAAATGTGGTAGAGCACTGAAGCAAAAAAGAGCTGTCAAATAAGTACAATGTAATGGAAAACAGAGACAACATGCATGAATACATGGAAGATTTCAGCACAGAGATGGAAACTATAAGAGAGCCAAAATAAAAGACTATAAATTTAAAAGTACACGTATCAGATATGAAGAATTCTTTCAATGGACTCATCAATTGAAGAAACACGCATCTAAGGAGAAACTTAGTGAATGATAGGTCAGTAAAAAATTACCAAAATGAAAACTCATAAAGAAAAAACAAGTGAAACAAAAACAGAACATCTTAGGATTGTGGGACAAAATTAAAAGATTTAATATACATGTAATTGAAGCCTCAGAATAAAAATAAACTGAATAAGGAAAAATATATATTTAAAAAGACATTGGGTAATCAACAATTTTCTTAAAATATAGAAAGATATTAGCCACAGACCCCTAAAATTTAAAGAATCCCAAATGAGTCTAAAAGAAATGCAAAAACAAAGCAAAACATACATGTAAACACACACCTCAACACATCATGTTCAAACCATCACATTAAACTAGTGAAAACTGAAGATAAAGAGAAAATCTTGAAGGTAGTAGTGGGGGAAAAAATGATACATTATATACAGAGAAAAAGACAGAAATTATAGCACAAACTAAGCAAACTAGGCAATAGAGCGATATTTTGAAAGCACTGAAAGGTAAAAAACATCAACTGAGGAATCTATACCCAAGGAATTTATTTTTCAAAAAATTAAACAAAGCAAAGCATTTTTTGACAAATAAATGTTGAGTAAACTCATTGACTGAAGAATTATGCCACAAAAATGATAAAGGTAATTCTTTAGGAAGATTTATGATACCAGAAACTTGGATTTATACAAAGAAATGAAGAGATCTGAATACATGTAAAATGAGTTAAATATAATAGCCACTTACTATAGCCACTGTTATTAACTGAATAAAACTCATTCTTGGCAAATGAGATTAAAACAATGGAAGATAAAATATGAAAATAAGATCTTACTGGGTACGAGTAATTGAATCATATAAGTAAGATTTATTTTAGATCTCACATTCAATTTTATTCCTTTGTTGCCTAAATATTTTTTTATTGTTTCAGATTTTAAAAGTTCATGTGGAATTTCAAAAGGTTAGATTGGTAAGTCTAAATTAATGTTACCATACTGCAATTCACTTGCATAAAGTTTGAAAACCAAAGTTTTACTCAAAGTAAAATTAGAAAATATCAAAATATGTATTCAGCTTATACATGTAAATATTTATATATATATATATATCTTTGAGCTATAAGAAATACCTTAAAATTTGAAGTAGATTATCCTTTGGCCTAGATTAATTTATTATTCTTAATCATTAATATACTGAGTTCCAAAGCTCAATATTTTAGGATTTTCTTTCAATAAAATTATAGTATGCAGAATTTTATTTGAAATAAGAACAATCCATTATTTTGTTGGTAGGGAAGGAAATGTGTTTTGTCCCCTGATGTACTATAGCATTATATATTCAATAAATATGATACAGCTTTTAAAAGCTTTGGGAAACACTATAGTATTCTTTAATTGTTTCATTTTTTTACATTGCACATTGTAATAGTACCTAAAACAATAGATTTGTTCTAGTACTGAGAAAAATATGTATTTTCATAAACTGTTCAAATTCACATAATTATATAAGTATCACACAATGTTTTTTAAGTGACTACGTTTGAAATTGTTTGACAGTTCACAACTCTATTAACTACAATTAAAATAACTTTTGTTTTTATTTGAGCAAGTGTTGACTGACCTCTTCAGTATCTGTCCCTGTTATTTCCACCCACAAAGGAATTTCAAAGCTCCATCTTCTCTTCTCTTTTCTCAACTGGTATCTACCTCCAAAGTTCTGGTTTAGAGCATTCTATTCAACATTCTTCATTAAATCCTAAATCCAAACATTCTTTCCTATTGCAAAATTCTGAGGTTCTAATTTCAGGCAGGTAGGAGAATACTCTCACAAATGATGACTACAAAATCCAAGAGTAAAACAATTTCAGGAATTCCTTGGACCTGCCTATCTTAATAACATCAACAACAAAACAAATGGGAAGGATGATAGCAGAGGGTAGAGATGGCTGAGCAAATTCTAGCTGTCAGCTCAGTGTTGGGAGCTAGTCTCCACTGATTTTTAGTGTGTCTGCACTTTGCTTACCCTGAAGCTGATTAAGAGAAAGTAGTGGTCTGTTTTAGTTTTTGTATTAAGACACCAGAATTTGATTCATTAAGATATATCCCAAGATATATGGAACAGAAGGGGAAAAAAAGGTCCAGACGTGAGACTATGTTGACATTTCTGGGCATTCAGGCCAACTATTACGTGATATGTAATGTATGTATACATAAAAACTAGTAGAATTTCATGAAACATATAAAACTGTGAGAATTATAGAGATCTTTTACAATTTAAATTAGGCATTAATTTAATTTTGAGGACTATACAAGTCAGGATAGACTCTCCTATTTGCCCAAATACTGTATGTGAAAAGATATTTTAAATGATCTATTTTATAGCTTCTTATTGTACATTGACATTTAAAATAGTTTAACATTATCAAATAAAAATATTTTAAAGAATAAATGTGTGCAAACTTCTTCAAATAAAATTATCCCAACATAAACAGAATTTATTATGAATAAGATACGTGAAATCAGAAAGGCATAAACTATCAACCTCATTTTAAAGCCAAAGCTTGACTTTCCTCATGCATAAGATATTTATTTCAACTTTCATATTGTAAAACTGATTACACCTTAATTTATGTATGTGAAACACTCTCCCCCTCCAAAAAAGACTCGAAGTGTAGGTAATAGTTGAGAAGACTAGACACATAACAAGGTGTAAAAACTTCGTATTTCTTAACTGAAATCATAGCAATTAAATTATAATTAGGATGTGAAGACAGTAATGGCTAGATTCATTTATTCATGATTAAAAAGTAACAATTGACCT
Source organism: Balaenoptera musculus (assembly GCF_009873245.2). Lineage (NCBI taxonomy): Eukaryota > Metazoa > Chordata > Mammalia > Artiodactyla > Balaenopteridae > Balaenoptera > Balaenoptera musculus. The sequence continues at coordinate 55,365,423 of NC_045802.1, forward strand.
CAAGATAAGGTAACATGTACCTCACTGACAGATTTTACTTAAGCTCATTTATATTTTTACTTGCAAATCAACCTACTATATAAATAGGAACTCACCAACAAAAGACTCTACAATGTGTTAACTGCAATATAACAGGCACTCCCATTCGTGCCACACCTCCCCTCATCTCCCCCACCCCAAATTTCCTTCACTATAGTTTCTGTAGAAGCTTTAGCAATCTCCTCTCATGTCTCCTGGAGTCTCTGGACAACCCTTCGTGCCTAAAGCTGTCCATGGACTTGTGATGCAAAAAACTGCCTTCCTCAGTCCCACACTATATGCCATTAGACTGGTAATTACTGTTTTAGAGTTCTCTGTTCTTATGGCCTGCCTTTCCTCCTGTGCAAAATGTCTGATTTACTGTTCTGGATCTGGGAGTGGAGACAGAGGCCTACTTCTTTTGAAGTGACACTCCTAGAAAAGTGAGACACTAAGGGTGGTAGGCTCTTGTCTTCTTGGCTTGCCTCCTGGAGTGGAGGTTGCCCTGTGAGCAAGCTGGTGTGATTGCAATGAGGTCCCCAATATCCTTATCCTGGGTAAAGACTTAGCTCTACAGGTAGGAACTGGTAGTAGAAGGAATCCTACAAGCTCCTGGCTGCCCTCACCTATAACTTATCCTCTGCAACACATAACTGGGTGAAGTGAGAAATGCTAGCAGCCTGCCCCTCCCATGGAGATACCTTAGTCTTGGACTGTAAGTTGGGTGGAGAAGCAGCTCTGTTCTTGGCTATACCCACCCAGAGTGAAGCTTCCATCAGGCTGAGCTAGGAGAGGGAAAAGAAGGAGCATGCTGTGGTTCACATGCCACTCTTCTTACTGAGTTTTAATAAATGTTTTTAAAATAAAGCTTTCTTTTATTTTCTGTATGCTCTTAGGTCAATTTCCAGAGATTTTCTAGGATTGCATTTTAAGAATAATTTTCACCAGTTATGCTTGTTTCCCTGTAGTTCTTCACGAAACCATATTGAAAGTAAAACTTTCCCATGCAAACCTTTCATGATGATAAAGTTATATTAAAGGTATACAAACCATACTATGCTTCTTTGATTAAAAAATACACATGCAAAAAAATGTTACGTGCCTTTTAAAAATATTTTGCACATATTGTTTTATATAAAACTGACTTATTTATTATTCTTTTACTTGGGATTTAAAATATTAATTTATTTCATAGTCCATTTTAATCCTTATTATTTTGCTCCTTAACATATATCCGAATATTTTTTTTCTTAATAAGTAACTGAAACTCAGGAAAATTAGGACGCATTCCCACATTCACAGAGCATGAGTGGCCAAGCCAAGGCTCAATCTCCATGCTATAAGAATTGAAATCAATTGTTCTTTGTTGTTATGCTCTAATGAGTTTATAAATCAAGTTAATGTGATTAATAAAAAGTAACCAAACTAGTAATTCAAATGTGTATTTGCCAGTATCCAATAGAGATCATCTTATTTTCTCAAAAAGTGTGAGACTCTGTCACCTGTGATAGGACTGATTTGGACTCACTGATATGGTATGAAGATTCTTTTCTAAGTTGAAAAGATCAGAACAAACAGAAGCTACAAAAATAAAACAAAAACAAAACAAAAAGCCACACACACACACACACACACAACTTGATCTAAATTTCTTTTGCTGACTTAAGCAAAGCTGCCCCCAAATAAAGCCACCACAATTCTCCTTTCCTGGAGGTTTACAGCCAAGAGAGACCACTCACACCTGGATGAGAACTTACATAAACAAAACCTTATCAAAACTTTCCTTACCTTTCACTTGTTTCCACCTCTTGTTTCTCATTAGTTTTCCATCATTTGCTTTCTCTGAAGGTCCTAACTCCCCTTCTTCTTATGATGATGTATAAACCCTTAACTCTAGCTGTTCTTGGAGCCACTTCTTATGTGCTCCCAAGAATATGAATAAGCTGTGCCTTTTCTCCTGTTAATCTGTCTTTTGTCAGCTTATTCTCAGGCCCTGAAACATTTAACCTACGTTGGTAGAGGGAAAAGTTATTTTTCCTTCCAACACCTGTTCTGCAAACTATACTGCTAGACCACTTTGATCACATTTCAATTTAGATCCTCTGGGTATAGGTCCTCAAAATCTACTAGACAGCAATTGTTCAGACTGGAGAACTATGAGAAAAGTAATTTGACCTGGAACTGAAAATTAGTTACTAAGAATAGGATCCTGATTTTATAGCAGTCAAATGCACTTAGAGATGGCTCAGGATGCATTAAAAAAGAAGGGAAAGAACAAGAATAAATAGTAATCCAAGTGCTAGGGCTGAAGAACAGACTAACACTTTGAAAGGAAGCAAAACAGTGAAAATAATAGAAAGATGAATTTGTGCTTCAAATCAAAGCCAAGTTAATCAAATGACGAAAAAAAGAACCTCACTAAAATTTTGTCACCAAACATATGATGCACTTTTTTAAAGTATGGTAAACAAGTATCTAAAACTCCGTTGAAAAATTTAGGGGATATTGATGCCTTCCCCAGATTTCTGTGAGTTTCTAGCATCTGGTGGGTTACGCCCTCATGATAAATAATTGGTGCAAACTCTTTCTTATGCTGAATTAGTTCAGTTTACAGATTATTATGCAATTTCTTATACGCTGCCTCTATACTGTAACATAGTCTGACAGGTACCAGATCCCTTTGTCTAACTTTTAAAACCACCACAAAATAGCGTACTGAGAGGAGCCATGCATGTGGCATAAATAAAGCTTCCAAGTGACACAATTTTACATTGTAATATTTCAAACAGTTTAAAGATGCATTAAGATTACATGTGTGAAAAAAAAAGATTACATGTGTGCCTGAAAGTCACCTAAAGGACCCCATTACCTCACATTTTCACAAGCCGTTATGCATCAATCTTTCCTAGACTTATTTTCTCTTTCTCCCCTCTCCACAACAACAATCTCCTCCCCAGTGGAAATAATATACATCTCTACCTTTAAAATATGCAAAGAATATCTATGCCTTTTTGTGATTATGCCCTTCTTTATTTAACCCCTATGGCATATCAAGGAACTGTTCTAAACCAAAATAAATTCTAGTATTATAAGAATACTGTAATCAAGTGCCAGCTGTGTAGAGCTGTGTGTGTGTATGCACAGGCTTATACATTGACAGTATTTTTACATAAAATTAAAATAGATTAAGATTTTAAAGTAACTATATACAACCTTTAAAGGTACTGGCCTCCTGATATGGCCAATACCTAGTTTATTGTATTATATCCAAGTTTATCTATTATTCCTCTTGCGCTCATCCTTCTTCAGCATTCTACCAATTGCCTGAAAATAGTTTGCCTAAAATAGTTCACCATGAATCATTCTGTTTCCTGAGCTATAATGTTTCCTAACCCAATTCTATTCTTACCAAAACTAACCTTGTCTTCGACACCATGTTAAATACCCTAATATTTGAGTGCATTCTGCTTTGTATAATACGTTTTTTCAAAGTTTTAAGTCAAAAAGGAAGTACCTAAGCAAAAAAATCCTTACAGGTTGAAACAGTTTCTCTGGATCTAAAGATAAAATGATGTGCTATAAATGGTTTCACTTTGAGCTGATAAAGAAATAAAAATTAAACAAATAGCTTTGATATTCCAATCAATCCAATTGAAGATAAGTCCATAAGACTAACTTTTTTACTACACTCTTGATCTATATCACAGGTGACAGATTTCTGTCTTGTGGTTCTCTCCCATTCGATTAAAGAAATAACGATGATTAAAATATTAAATTGTTTTGCTTGGGTTGTCTTAAAGCACTTGCAATGAAATAATATTATTTGGGTATAAAATTGTATTACTTTTTCAATTTTACTTCTTCAAGTTGAAAAATACATATGTACCTATCTTCCTTCATAAAACCACTTATGTGCTCTGAAAGAACTGATTTGAGAGAAATCAGTTCTACTTAATTTTACTCCATAGCAAATGGTTGCTCCAATAAAGAAGTGACTCTGCTTTCTTTCTGTTTAAAACACAAATTTAGCCTCTCTACAACATTTTATTAGAGAGAGATACTTTTCTCTATCTAATCACCTGTATTAAAAGAAATCTTGATGGTAACAATGCAGTTGTCAGTTTTTATCCCTTACCATGTGTCATTCAATAAAAGTGAAATGCAATGGCTGTTTAATAATTTTAAAAGTCAGGACTGGAGTTGAAAGGAAACATAAAAAGAAATTTCAAAAATTTTGAGGATTTGGTTCTAGATATTTTCCTCTTAGTAGCCTAAAGAGGCTCCCTTGAAATTTTAATGAAGATCTGACCAGTACAGTTTTATATTTGTGTGTAATAGAAATGTCAGAGATGAATTATGGGTTATGATTCCTAACAATTTTTCATCTGAAGTTCTGATTAGCTTTACAAATACTTACCTATACATTTTATATTGTTTAATGTTTTATCTACTTTCTTTCCCAGTGAAAACTAAAATATTTTAATAAAAATAACTTATTTGATAATTAACCTCCTATACTTGAAGAAAATAATTAATTTCAACAACATTTTACTCTACCATGTGATCCACACAATATATAGGAAAACAAAAAAACATCTGCCTTGATATCACCGAGACATAAGTGAGCAAATTTTTTTTTTAACAACTGATTATCAATTTATTAAAAATGTTGATTTAAGCATCTGCAATGGTGACTTCAACCTCGACTCCTGGCTCAGTACTGATGGAAGTGATCTGCTTGACAATCTCAGAAGGATTCTGCAGGTTAATGAGTCGCTTGTGGATCCTCATCTGGAAACGATCCCAAGTCTTAGAACCTTCACTACAAGGAGTTTTCCTTCTAGTTATTCTCAGAGTCTTTGTAGGCATCCGAACCGGTCCTTTCACTTTGAGATTCTTTACCTTCGCGCCTCTGATCAGGTCAGCACATACCTTCTCCAAAGACTTCACGTTGAGGCTGGTGAGGGTGATTCTAACCTGGTGAATCGCCACCTCGGGCTCCACGGGAGTCTTTCCAGTGTCTTTAAAAGCCATGGCTGCGGCGCGGCTTCCGGACCGACTTGCTACTCGGCGAGAGCGAAGAGCGGTGAGTCAGGAGCAGGAACAGGGGGCCCGAGGCTCCGCTGCAGCGGGGGCCGCGTCTTCCTCCAAGAGTGTCAGCAAGCAAATTTTGTAGTTCAAGTTATCTTGGTAATGCCTTAGGCATAAATTAAGATATCCAGTATTGCAAGGAAGAGTCTATAAGATTTCACATCATTATATATAAATGGGCGATAATAAAAGTGATATTTTCTTATAATCATAATATGGTAATATAGTATTGCCTTGGTAGATACAAACACAAGTGTGTATATTTTGTTTTTATATATCATGAACCTATTTACTCATATTTCTTGTACTGTTTCATATTCATCGTAATTTTGAAGGTTCACCTTAACTCTCACTTTAAATCGGTCTGCCCATTAAAATCTCTCACTCAATTCTTTATTTTCCTTTATATTTTATCACAATTTAAGTTTTCCTCATATTTAAATAATTTTAGTGTGTTTTCCTACCAATATAGTTTAAGTTTCATGAAGTACAGATTACATATATTGTGTCACCATGTTACAGGATCTCAATATTGGTATATAGATGAGTATCTAAATAACTGTATTTCTCAATTGTTTGTTTTCATTTATTTTTTTTTTTAAAGAGAGTGGTTGCTTGAGGATAAACAGCTAGTTTTTTTTTTTTAATTAATTAATTAATTAATGGCTGTGTTGGGTCTTCGTTTCTGTGCAAGGGCTTTCTCCAGTTGTGGCAAGCGGGGGCCACTCTTCATCGCGGTGCGCGGGCCTCCCACCATCGCGGCCTCTCTTCTTGCGGAGCACAGGCTCCAGACGTGCAGGCTCAGTAATTGTGGCTCACGGGCCCAGCTGTTCCACGGCATGTGGGATCCTCCCAGACCAGGGCCCGAACACGTGTCCCCTGCATTGGCAGGCAGACTCCCAACCATTGCGCCACCAGGGAAGCCCCTGTTTTCATTTTTGATACAATATTCATGCATTTAGGATTTTCAGGGTTTAATTTTTTTCTCTCAATATGATGCAAGATGTTATGAGATAAATGAAATTTTACAATTCATATTTGTTTTGTTCTACTTGTTTTCTCATTTGTTAAGTGTTACAGATGTGTTTTTCTGTGGCACTAAATTAATTTGCATAAAGTTGCTATATCAAATTGCATCTACATGCTACAATAAAAATTGCAGTTAATTTGTTCTTTGTTGATACACTTAAAGAAAACATTAGTTATGAACAAAGCAAAAATGTGTTTACCTCATTAACACACAAAGAAAAAAAGGTTTGACCATTTGAAGTTATCTTGTCATTGTAAAAAATGTGTTTAGTGAAGATATGTCCATTTCTTTCTCTTTTTAAAAAATTTTCCATGCCTGTTTTCCTCAAATTGCTTCACTTAAGATTTCAGTTTGCTCTATCCTAAAAATATAAACTCTGGGTACCATCTTCGGACTATTGACTATTATTTCCACAGGAATAGTCTGAAAATCTGACCATATAAACTTACATTAAGCAAATTTGATACAAATTCTAACTTATAACATTTTAAGTGTTGCCCCCCTGCAACATGCACACACTCACATAGAAACATACATATGACGTATGAAAATAAAATCTGAAGGAGAAAATTAAACTAATTGCACAACAAAAGAAATCAGGACTATTTAATCTTTATGTATCATTGTACCTGAAAATATTTATTTACTACTATTTTAGTCTTATCTTTGTGAAGACCATTAAAGCCAAGAATAGAAGAAATAAAAAAGGAAAGAAAGAAAGAAAGAATGAAAGAGAGAGAGAAATAAAGGGAAAGGAAGGAAGGAGTAGAGAGGGAGAGAGGGAAAGAGAGAGAGAAGAAAAGTAGGTAAAGCTGAGGAAGCCAATACTGAGAGACAATTCTTTATGGGTACCTGAGGTTTCCTGACATTTTGCAGAGACTTTGACTGCCTTTGTTCCAGACTATGTTTTCAAAGGTATTTGTTTAGCAATCAGCCTAAGAAGACAGAAACAATGTCTCCCTTTGTAGCAGGCATGCTTGCCTCCCTTATAAAAGATTTCAGTTTCCTAAAGTCAGGGTGCCTTTCATAAGATGCAAACTCTTGCATTCTCAGGCATCTATATGGACCTATTTGGGTTATTCCCATGAGCCTTAGTTGCAAAGTGGACTGAGGAAATACTCTGATGTTCATGCTGCTTATATTGCCATTAGCCATAAAGTTCTATGTCTATGACTCATGTCTCCTGTATTCTGCCAGCATTTCTAAAATTGTGGCAAATTATGTGCCAGCTTTTAAGCAGAGCAAAGTCACAGATCTCTCATAGTTCTTGACAATTTTAGAATGAGGATAGCATGCTGACATAGATCTATTTCTGGAAAAGGAAGAATATAGGCTTTCTGTATACTGATTAATGGGATGTGCAGAAATCTCATGGGAATGGATAGTGAACATGTTGTCCAAAATGCTATGATCTACTGGGTAATAAATGATCTTCTGCTCTATTTCTGGTTAATGTGGAAGAATTTGGGATAATACTGCATGCTGTATACCTGATAATGGTTCAAAGACAGGTGACCAAATGTTGTCCTAATTGTTGTTAACACTTCTCTGAGATTAGTTCTTGCTAATCTGGCCTCAGGTCTGCCCTATTGTAACAATTTGTATTAATTTCCATTCTGAGTAGCTAGAAGGTTCTAACCCATTTCAGAGAGCAATTATACATTCATCCATATCATGGAATTGCTGAGTGATAACTATGGGGATGGTTGTGGGAGGATATCTAGAAGCTTTCACAGGTGTTTTCCATGAGAGGTGCAGGGGCTAGGGAGGGCCATCTCCTACTGTTTTTAATAGAGTTATCATTAAGGTTATATAAAAGGACAATCAAATCATGGTCTAAACTGACTCATGGTAGATGACAAACCGTATATTTAAATGTAAGGTTCTTGCAAAACTTTTGGAGAACTGTGACACATAATTTTGTTTTGAGAGAAAAGATATAGGAGTGTCTCTCTAAGATAGAGTGTCATGAGTGCCTTCCCTCTCTAGTACCTAATGGGCTCTTGGATAATTGTAACTTTATACCCATTGCAAAGGCAGTCTGTGGACTGAAACAAGATACCTGCAAACCATATATCTGATAAGGACTTAATTTCCAAAATATAATGAACTCCTACAACTCAATAGCAAAACAAACCAAATAACCCAATTAAGAAATGGGTAAAGGTCTTGAACAGACATTTCTCCAAAGACATATAAATGGCCAACAGGTAAAGGGAAAAGGTGCTCAAATTCATCAATCAAGGGAAATGCAAATTTCATCAAGGGAAATGCAAATGAAAACCACAATGAGATATCACCTCACACCTGTCAGGATGAATATTATCCAAGAAACAAACAAAAAATAATAATTGTTGGTGAAGATGTGAAGAAATTGGAATCCATGTATGCTGTTGGTGGAAGGTTGTCATTGCTATTTTTTAAATTAAATTATAGTAATAGAATTCCTACCATCCTGATAGAAACTAGTTCATTCAATGTTTATCCCTCTCCCACTATTTATAGGAGTTCCCAAAGGGGTGCCTTACCTGTCCATATAAAACAGTCCGTTAACAGAAGTTGCTGTGCAAGGTCACTGCTCTTTCTCTATACATGCCCAGTGCCTGCCAAACTGCTGATGAACACTGTAGTCACTTTCCACAACATGAAGATGCTGACATTCACCTAAAAACAAACAAACACCTTACATCTGGATATTCTCATCATGTGGAGTAGTAATTGCCAGGTTGATTTTGGAAGTGAGAAGGATTTTCATTTTAAAATATAAACTATGAATTAGTAATGCTTGCATCAGACTTTTCTATCTCAAAAACCTCCTTTCATGTATTTGAGAAAATTCTAAACCCTCTCATCTACTAATTTGGAAAGTGAACTAAGTTGTAAGGCCTAACACTGATAGATGTCATATTATATGCAACCTTCTCTTTTATTCTCCCCCATATACTCTCTTCATAACTTAAATTTCCTCTGTTATTAGTACAAAATTAAATATGTCATGGATATCAATTGATATAAACTGAGACTAAGGTGAAGTTGTAACAAGGGCAAAGGAAGTATATATACACTAATCATCTACTTCATATAATATACTCAACCTCTCATATTTTAGTGGAGAGCTTAAAGAGAAACTTAAGGTAGAATTCTATCATGTTACTACTTTAATTATATTAACAAATGTTAGATTAAGAGGAAAAGTGAAGGAGAAAGAGAGAGAATGATCACTGTCATATGTAACTCTGTCCATTGTAGTCAAGGACAGATTTTCTTGAAAATAAGTTATGTGAGAGATGTGAACTTAAAGTTTTTTTGCTTGTTTGTTTTGTCAAAAGCCACTCTCTTTTAACTTTCGTACAGAACCAATTATTACTTCAATGTATAAAGACATATATTTACAATGTAGTCCATCAAAAAGGCAGCAGTGATCAAGCCAAAAAGGTGATCTATTTCATAAATGAATTAAAAATTGCTTGCTTTAAAATACTTTAGAGATGTTCTGAATGCAGTGTATTTTTTCCTAAGAATTCTAAAGGAAAATTTAAATGATTTTCACTGTTAGTGCTGATTTTGCATTTCACCACATAATAGGCAACTCAATTGTGTATACAACAGATGAGGAATAAACTTAACTAAGAAAGCAAAAGACTTATATACCAAAAGCTATAAAATACTGATAAAAGAAATTAAAGACACATAAAAATGGAAAAATATTTATATTCGTGGACTGGAAGACTTAGTATTGTTAAAATATCAATACTGCCCAAAGATGTCTACAGATTTAATGCTGAAGGCATCATGCAACCTGATTTCAAAGTATAGTCTACAGTAATCAAAACAGTATTAGTACTGGCATGAAAACAGATACATAAAACAATGGGACTGGACCATTATCTTTCACCACACTCACACACACACACACACACAAAACAATACAAAATGGATTAAAGACTTAAGTATAGACCCGAAACTGTAAAACTACAAGAAGAAAACAAATCCAACAGTGTATAAAAATAATTATACACCAAGACATTGTGGGATTTATCCCAGGTATGCAAGGCTGGCTCAATATTCAAAAACCAACTAATGTAATGTTTCACATCAACACACTGAAAAGAAAAATCACATGATCATATCAATAGATGCAGAAACAGCATTTGACAAAATCCAACACTAAATGTGATAAAAACTTCTGGTAAAATAGCAATAGAGAGAAATTTCCTCAACTTAATGAAAAATATCAACAAAAACACTTATTACCTAGCATCATACTTAATTATGAGAAACTTGAAGCTTTCCTATTAAGAGCAGGTACAAGAAAAGAAGGTCTCCTCTCACCACTCCCTTTCAACAACATACAGGAAGTTCAAGCTAATCCAATAAGACAAGAAAAAGAAATAAAATGTATACCGATTGGGAAGGAAGACATAAAAGTGTCTTTGTTCACAGATGACATGAGTGTCTCTGCAAAAAATCCAAAAGAATTGACAAAAAAATCCTAGAACTAATAAGAAATTATAGTAAGTTGCAGTATACATGGTTAATATACAAAGTTTGTCACTTTCCTATGTACCAATAATGAACAAGTGAAATTTAAAATTAAAAATGCAATACCATTTATAGTAGCACCTGCAAAAATGAAATACTTAGGTAAAAATATAGCAAAATATATACAAGATGTATATGAGGAAAACTATAAAACTGGGATGAAAGGAGTCAAAGAGGAACTAAATAAGTGGAGAGAAATTCCATGCTCATGGATAGTTAAGATTCATGTCAATATTGTCAAAATGTCAGTTCTTCCTAACTTGATCTATAGATTTAATACAATTAAAATCAAAATCCCAATAAGTTATTTGTGGATAGAAACAAATTGTTTCTTACATTGAAATGGAGAGGCAAAAACCCCCAGAATAGCTAACATAATATTGAAGGAGAAGAACAAAGTTGGAGGACTAACACTACTTGACTTCTTCATGACTTACTATAAAGCTACAGTAATCAGAACAGTGTGGTACTGGCAAGAGAATAGATCAGTGAAACATAACAGAGAACTCAGAAATAGACTCATGTAAATATAGTCAACTGACCTTTGACAGAGTGGCAATGACAAATACAATGGAGCAAAGATAGTCTTTTCAACAAAAGTGCTGGAACAACCAGTACATGCACCATTGGTGTGACTGCAAAATGGTAGAGCTTCTACAGAAAACATTTAAAAAAATTTCTCAAAAAATTAAAAACAGAACTACTACATGATCCAGTAATCACACCTCTGGGTAATTTAAATCAGGTTCTCAAGGAGATATTAGTACTCCCATGTTCACTGCAGCACTATTCACAATTGCCAAGGTAAGAAAGGAAACTGAATGTCCATTAGTAGATGAATGGATAAAGAAAATATAATGTGTATGTATGTGTGTATATATATATATAAACACACACATACACAAACACAATGGAATCTTATTCAGCTTTAAAAACAAAGGAACTTCTGTGATACATGACAACATGGATGAAACTTGAAGACATTATTCTAAGTGAAATAAATTAGACACAGAAAGACAAAAACTGCATGATTCCACATACATGAGGTATCTTAAATAGTCAAATTCATAGAATCAAAGAATGCTAGAGTGGTTGCCAGGGGTTGGAGGAAGGAGGAAATGAGGAGTTACTAGTCAATGGGTAGAAAGTTTCAGTTAAATAAGATGAATAAATTCTAGAGATCTGCTGTACAACATTACACCTGTCATCAACAATACTGTATTGTACACTTAAACATTTTTTAAGACAGTAGATTTCATGTTAAGTGTTTTCACTAAAATTAAAAAAAAAAAACAGATGAGAGTGTAACTGTCCTTCTCTAGGACACTTCTTTCTCTCAGTAGTCAGAGAAGCACTATTTCACACTTAAGGATTTGGTGGAACACAATTTATAAAACACTGTTTGTTCTAAGGCCAGTTGTGATTATCGATGATGATTTTTGTAATCATTAGTTCAGATGAGTGCTTCTCACCATTTAATATGCATTCAAATCACCTGGGGATCCTGATAAAATGTACATTTAGATTAAGTAAGTCTGGGTGGGTGCTGAGATTCTACATATAATGAGCTCTCAGGGTACTAATGTGGACCACACTGAGAGAAACAAGGGTCTTTATCATTTAGCTCAAAATTCCTTTGTTTTACATAAACATTATAACATTTTTTGGGCCAACCCCCATTTATATCACTAAATTACAATAGATTGTATTTTTACTTAAGGTACTTTTATACTTATCATTCCTTAAGCACATTAAGAACTGAATATTGGGGTAAGGCAGTCTGGTGTGTATGTGCTGGCAATCATTAGAGAACACTGTCTATAATACAAAGAAAGCTCTAGATAATATCTATAAAGAAGATTAATGATGGCTTACAAAGAATATGCTGTAATTATCACACATTAGTTGATTTATATGAGAATACACTTAAATACTGACTTGTATTACTAATTTTCAGAAAAAGGGAAAAAATGATACATTAAGTCAATATTAAATATTTCTCATCACTTGAATGTTGAAAATATGGTACTGCCACCTCTTGGTAAGAGGTATAGTAGCAAGATAAGGGCTGTTTAAATGATTAAAATTTTTTAAAGTAATATATTCTCATTGTTTTATGTACTCATAGTTGATGACATCAGATTTAAGTCAGTTCTCTAGAGATAAATCAAGAATTTAGACTCACTTGTGAATATCTTTCCTTGTGTTGACGTATTTTGGTAAACAGTTCCTTAGTGTAAAATATTTTGCTAACCTGTTCCTCTTTATTCTGATGTCACTAACACAAAAGATAATGGGAACTTATTTATTCAGTAAAAAGTAGTATCACTACTCATTTTCATTATGAGCAAATTGAGACTATTTTCTTCTTTTCCCTTCACATAAAATTGAGTCATTTGGGGTCAATCTGGATAGCAAATGAAAGAAGAAAGAAATAACCAGTCACATTATTCTTAAAAGAGATGAGACTTTACTAGTTGGTAACATCCTAGGATTCAGTAATCTTTTAATATGATATTCATATGACTTCATGGACTAATTCATCAATTTAGTTAGGCAAAACAAACAAAAATCAGTTACGTTTTTTTGTCTTTTTCAGAACATGAATTGCAATTAAAACTGTCTACCAAAGGTGGAAAAGCCAAAGCATTGGCTATTGTAGGAATGTTGAGTCTCTGATGCTCAAAACATATTTGTTTGAATAGTGGATGAGAAATAAAATGGAAAGATTATACCCTTGGTACAAACTGATACCATATGCAAATTTAGGGGGGAGTTGCCAGATCTTATTTTTTTAGAGAAATATAGCCATTTAATTTTTATGTAAAATTTTCTGTTTTGTAAATATGTTCCTGTTTTCTTTTTTTTAAACCTATAGGCTACTGGTTTGCAACCTACCATATAAAATACAGAATCTTAAAACAGGATGTTTTGTTAGAGATCATGTCTTCCTTCTAACAATTTTACAAATGAATATCCTAAAATCAAATTGATTCGACCACGGTGTCGGTCAAAGTTCCTGGATTAGAAGGTAAATCTAATGATGTTTAGTATGATATCCATTGATAAAGTATACTGAAAAACACTTCAAGGCTACCCTTACAGTACAAACTTTAAAATAAAATCTAATTAGATTATATCAGTTTTCTTCCTTTATCATATCCCATAATACTGTACCTAGTATACATTATAGAACACAGGTTATGTACACATCTATTCATGAATTCTTCAAAAGATTTTACAAACTTTCTTCTTTTCCTTAGATGTTTTTCATTATTCATGTCATATAGTGAATGACGGTGTTTGTTGAATATATTAAAATACTATAACATATTGATAATATTAACATGTCAATTCTTTGTTTATTTCTTACGAGGAACTCAATGTGTATTACGAAACTAGCACATTAATCTTGCATTATCTCTTTGAAGTAATGGAAAACCAGTATTATTTGACACATAATTTGACTTACAGATACAAGAGAGAAGCTGAAGTATATTTTCCAAGTAACAAATAGAAAGCTAGTGATAAAGTGATTACACTTGGTGATAGTTAATTTAATGCAGCAAATTCACTGGACCATGGGGTGCCCAGATGTTTGGTCAAATATTATTCTGGGGTTTCTGTGATTGTGTTTTGGGATGTGATTAACGTTTAAATAAGTAGACTGAGAAAAACAGATTGCTCTCTTCAATGTGGATGGGGCTCATCCAATCAGGTGAAGGCCAGAACAGACTAGTCCCCTGACCCTCCCCCCCAGTAACAGTGAATTCTGCCCCAATGGCCTTATACTCTTGGTTCTGTTTCTCTGGAGAACACTGAACAAGACCTGCTTCTTAAAAACTGTGCCTTTTAACGAAATGAGTGATGTCTCACGTAATTTTAATTGTATTTTTTATAAGGTTGTGGTTAATACCACCTCAACCATTTATTCTTCCAATAAAAATATGGTGAGTGGTTATGATCACTGAAAGATACTGTTACCTGATTAATACTCTCCAACTTTCCAAGTAAATATTAATGAACAGTCAAAAGGGGTGTAAAATTCAAATAATTGTAGGGAATTTGGAATATGATCAGAAACACTGAGAAATTTCCACCTTTCTTACATTACAGCAAATTCTCTGGTAAAACACTGGACCACAGTGGGAAAGACAGTATATTAACATCTAGTCACTCCTTTGAATTTTCCTCAATTTAAACAATTGTTTCCTCAATTTAAACAATTGTTTAAATTCCTTAAGAAGTTTTCAAGTATCCTTTAAACTTCTTAAGGAATTTAAACAATTGTTTCTCAATATACTCCCTTGTCTCTCTATCTGTAACCTATTGCTCTTACTGAATTGAGCACTCATAACCAGGTACTTTAAAAATAATGCTTTTTCTTTAAAAAGAGATGTATTCTCATCAGATGTCATGAACTTAGAAGGCAAAAGAGGAAGTGCTAGAATCATCAGCTGGCCACCTACTCTATACTACAATACATTTACAACCAGAGATTTTCTCTCTGGACAGGTTTGGCTAGTGACAGATAAGATGGCAGTGACCAATTTGGTCAATAATCCTTGCTTGATATCTGTTTTCAGTTTTTTATTCTTAGGTGGGCAGTTATTGTAATAGAATTGGACGACAAAAGACCATACGTGCAGGAAATATGCATTTTTCCAACATTTTCATATCCTTGCTAGAGCTTAGTCATGTCCATATCAACTGATACAAAATGTATTATTGAATAATCTCTTTTATATGTTAAACCAAAACATACTTAGTATTTGTACTATAGTTGACTTTATTTTCTGAGAAGTATTAATCATAATTATATTAATAATATTGTGTAGGAAATTTCCCATTATGTGATTGCTTTCCCTTATCTCTAAGGTGATTATAATCAGAATTCACACACAATGGACCATATTTATGAATTGAATATCTTCTGAGAAGGGTCAGGAGAGGTTGCTACCTTGCTATCACTCTACCTTCATGCTTTTAGTCCTGAGTTTCTTTCCAAAATAGCTAGAATCACTTTACCTCCAACTTTAGTCCATAGCTGTTTCCTACTATACATTCACTAAAGATTATTACTACCTATGACATGATATGGTGGGAGACAGAAGTGGAAAGCAGTGGGTCTATATAAATGAATAGGTGCACATATTACAAGAAAGTTAATAAACTCAGTATACTCTGAAGGTTATTATATTTTGTTCATTCTCAGGAGACAGAAAACCACAAATACCTTTAGAATATTTAAAATAAACTACATGCTTCCATGTAAGAAGACCACGCATCAGGATCAAAGATCCTTACAGAGACTTGCACAGCTACAGATGTATATTAGTAAATATTCAAATTTAGGAAAAAGTTTGTGTACATCAATGTCCTACAGCTTACAGTTTAAAAGGAGGAATTAATATTAAACAGTTAGAAAATGTGGGGAAGCAAAAGCAATCTGTAGATGTTCACAAGATAAAACATATCTCTAATCATTCAAAAATATATCAACAGATAATCAAAAACAACAGTCTATGAAAAACGTATTCAACTTCAAAGAATGCCAGTTGAACATGTAAGACATAGAAGATAAACATTCTTCAAAAATCCCCACTACAGACTGTGATTCAAATAGCAAACTGAACTTAGATAACACTTGCCCCATTCCAAAAGCCAATTTTAAATATTCAATGCAACAATAAAAATAGTAAAAAAGTCTAACAACATCCACATTGCAGAGCCTTTTGCCATTTGCATACCCAGTCATTTGTAGAAAATTTTTGATATAAGCAAGAAAAGACAAGATGAAAATAAAAACACACTAATAAAACAGGGAAAGAAGCCCATATGGAAGAAAAATGCTCAAAGGGCAACATATGGAAAGCACTAGGATCCCCCCCTGAAGATAAATAAACATGAGCAAGAAGAAAAGATGGGTTGTTGGTATTGATAACATATCTCAATCCTATGTTAGTGCAATAGAGTAATTGGCCATAGTAGTCCGTCCCAGGGTATTCTGTAGTAACAATCTTAAAATCTCATGGCTTAGCACTGCAAAAGTTTATTTCTCACTCAGACTAGGAGTATATCATGTTGGCAGCATGTTTAGCTCATTATGGTTATTCTGGGATCCCAGCTGATATAGCTTCATCTTAATATTCGCTTTCAAGATCGCCTTGGCAGAAGAAAAAGAATATGATAATTTATTTTCAGGCTTTGAAAAATTCCAGTGGAAATGACACGTCACTTCTGCTAACATTTCACTGAACAAAGTAATCATACTATTGTGCTCTATTTTATACCCTACGCTATTCTGTTTTTCTGTATTCCACCTTAGTTTGGAGTTAAGTTTCCAAATACACTTGTAGAACAGACATTATAGCAGTGGTCAGAGTGTTTGTTTTACATAACAATTGTCTCAGAGTATTTTAAGGCATATTTTAGAACGTGTTTTAGTTAAGTCTGAGTGTTGCCTGCAGACTGCACGTCTAAAAAGCACCACAGGTGGTATTTATGTAGGTGGTCTGGGTACCAAACTTTGAGTGAATGAAAAAACAAGTGACTAACCTTTAATGATATCTCAGAGATCCCATCCTCTTTGTCTCTCCTCACTTGCTCTACTTGCAGGGAGAAAGCCAGATAGGAATCAAGACAGAAAATTTCTGCATGGTAACGTTAATTGAAGCTTTTAAACAAAGGGGCTAAGGGGAGAAAACTTTTTGTTATTGGGACTCCTAAAACCCCTGTGAGTATTGCTAGATGACTTTCTCCCTTTCTAAAAATTCTTTTCTCTCTTTGCTCTGAAAAGCTTTCAAGAAAATGGAATCTTATCCATCAAAAGTAGTTTCCTCTCCTACTTGTGAAGACTCAATGTTAGCAGGATGGAAGAGGAGATGAAGGAACTACTAGGAAGGTCAGTTAGCATGATTCTATAATAGGCAAAATATGTTTTTCAAACTTCTTGACGTTCTACATTATCTCAAAAGACACTGGTAAGGGATTAGGATCAAACTAGAAGCTCAGTATAAATAGCATCCATTCACTGATTTTTTTTTCTCATAACAAATATGCGAATAACCTCAGAAGCTTAAACTGGTATGTTAGTTTAGTCTATTCAGGATGGTATGATAAAACTCTATAGACTGGGTGGCTTATAAATAACAGAAATTTATTTCTCACAGTTCTAGAGCCTGGAAGTCCAAGATCAAGGCACTGGCAGATCTATTGTCTGGTGGGAGCCCACTTCCTGGTTCACAGACTGCTCTCTTTTCACTATATCTTCACACTGAGGAAGGGACAAGGGAGCTCTCTGTGATCTCTTTCATAAGGGCACTAATTTCACTCTTAAGAGTTCTACCCTCATGACCTATCACTTCCCAAAGTCCCCACCTTCTAATACCATTACACTGGGTTTAGGAATTAACATGGATTTGGGGGGAACTGAAACATTCCATCTATAGCAACCGGTAGAAGTCTGACCATGCCAGATTTGTGAATGAGAATTCTCGGCTTTGAGATTCTAGTCATATACATCTTAACTAAAATGCCTTCTTATTGATTTATAATTTAAGGGGCTCCACTATATTTTTATTCTTGTTTTCCTTCTCTTCTTAAAAAAGAAATCACCTATTTTAATTTCTCTGCAAGAGGGTCATCTTTCTGTCCATTCTCCAGCTAGTTATCTAGCTTTCTACCACATTATTAAATCAACTGTCTTTACATATTTTCTTTCCACTTCTTTCTATAGCAATCTATAGTCCTACCTCTCCTAGGCTTTTATCAAGCTCTTTGTCCTTAGTTGGTTAATTTTTTCCTACTGAACTGTTTATTTTCTCATATTTTTAGGTGTTTAAAGCATTCCCATTGTACTACTATCTTAATGAGTACTTTTGGATTTTTACATAGGCATATTTTACACTAAATTTATATAAAATTATATTTACATCAGTATCATGTTCCATACTGAATACATCTTTGATGCACATTTTACTCTACAATACTGTAAGAAATTAGTCATCTCCAAATATCAAGTATGAGTTTTTTCACACAACTGAATGAAAAGAAATTGTTGGTCTATTTGCTCCTTCATCCATGCTTCTCTAAGCCACTGTATTCATACATTTACCTGTTTGTCTAACAATCATTCATTGACCACTCACAATGCTAGGTGCTGAATAGATAGAGTAAAATAATATGAGTTATGCAAGCAGTTCAGAATTACTAAAGTTTAACTTTCTTTTTTTAAAATTTTTATTGAAGTATAGTTGATTTAAAACATCTTGTTAGTTTCAGGTGTACAACATAGCTACTCAACATTTTTATAGCTTATCCTCCATTTAAAATCACCACAAAATAATGGTTATATTTCACTGTACTCCTCCCCCCTGTAGCCTGTCCATTTTATGCACAGTAGTTTGTACCTCTCAATTAAATTTAAACACTATTTAGAGAATAGCACTGTTTAAGTATGAACAGCACATAGGGTTTAGGAGATGAAATGATAAGTGACTGAAAAGTAGTTACAGCCTAGAATAGAAATGTTCTTAATTTCTCAGTAATGAGCTTATTATCCCCAAAGTATTTTAACATTGAACTACTTCAAAGGGACACCATGATCATATCTGAATTTTAATAAAAATCACCCTAGTAACTCTATGAAAAATAGGTTCAAGAGGATTAAATCAAGATAGAAAATAAATTGAGAAAAATATTAATTAACCATGATAGAAATTATGAGCTCCTGAACAAAGAAGTAGAAATGATTCACGTAAGTTTATAAATACGAAGGGAGCAAGAAATGACCCAGATTGGTAACAAATTGGATGAGGAATGCAGAAAGAATAAGGACTCTTAGTGGCATGCCTCCCAATTCTCTAGTTCCTCAGACTGCATAGCTTAAGTCATAAGTGTGAAATGAAGAAAGAGAACTGAATACACACATTTCAGGCTGTGTGAGATAATGTACTAGGAATTCTGTGTGTACGTGTATGTGGGTATATATATGTTATCATATCTATTACTCATAGAGCTGCAACAGCTACCTAATGAGCCTCTCTTCCCCCCTTCCCAAAGGTGGCATGGGGCGGAGGGACGGGAAGGCACGTTTATGGATCACTGTATGGTGAAAAATGGTACTAAGATGCTTCTGAAAATATATTCTCTGTGGTGTTGGGGGAAGCCATCCACAGAGAGGACTGTCACCTCAGAATGCACAACAGTCACCTGAGAGCCAGGTGAGGAGCCTCACTTGTGGCAATCTTTTGTGAAGCCATTAAAGAAGGTGTTGGGGGGACTGCAGAAAATCAACTGCTTTTGGAACTAGGAGCTGGCGAATCTATCTTCTGTCAACAGCTGGGACTGGAAGAAGTCACACCGTACCTCAGCCCATAACTGAAGAAACATCCACAAGCAGGAGCTTAGCACAGAACTAACTGTACTATGGCGGATTCTAGCATTGGAGGAAGCTTTGCCCTTGAGGAAACTGGCAATTGAGACAAAATGGAGAGCAGAGAAGAAAAGCCTTTTTCCCCTCCAGTGTCCTTCCAGTACCCTCTACCAACAATATTAACATTGTGCCAGCATCCATATGAAAAATACGGACAAAGGGTGACCCTGACTGAGGATGCAGTGCTGGAGTTGTCCACATTTAGGCAGTACCAGAATGTCAGGCAAACATATATGTAAACCAGGCTCTAGGGTCTTTTTAATCCTTAGTCAATTAGTCATAAGAAACACTCCAGGAAGCCATAGACATGGATTGTGGGAGAGGAGACTATACAACAGCAATTGGTATTGAAAATGTCTGAGTTACTTGCTCATGCAACTTGTAACTTCCGGACCTTCTTGAGCTTTGTCATAATTTATTTTACTTTATATATTTGTTTATTATTTAATCTAACCACCTTTTAGCAGCTTGTTGCATAGGAAGCTTCCGAGTCGGTTTTCCAAGAGCTCCAGAAGGAGGCTTTCCAGCAAGTTTCCACAGCACCCCTATGCCGGTTTCCCAGTGAGTTCCGACTCTCACCTCAGCCAGCTTTTCAGTAAGTGTTTTTGACATTATGTGCTTATTTACTACTTGCCAGCTCCTGGCCTACAACATTATAGATAACTTTTTTGCCATCCAGTAAAAGATGTTCTCCTATTCTCTTATGAGATCCAAATTTCAGACTTGGGGGTAGAGGTCTTCCAAATTTGTTCCTTCCTTTGTACTCATCCTCAGTCATGGAGACTGTTTTTTCTCAATGACCACTACTCTTGTATATTTAAGAGTTTCTTTATTTCTTAATATTTAACCTGTTTTAAAGTAGATAATACATATTTAAACTTTCAGTGTTCAAATTATTATGTGGTTTTTATTTCATGATTGGACCCTAAATGATACATCTTTTCCCTTGAGGTCCTTTATCCTCTCTAGAATTTCCTGTAACATACCAAATTGTTACTGAATACCAAATATATAGCAGGAACTGTGTCCAGTGTTGTTGAGAGATCAGTAATAAACCAAAATTACATAGTTTTCCTCCTCTTTTTTGTGTCAAGTATAGTGATAGTGGTGGTGGTGGTAAAGGAGGAGGAGAAAAACAAGAAGGAGAAGAAGAAGAAGAGGAAGGAGAAGAAGGAGAAGGAGAAGGAGAAGAAGGAGAAGGAGAAGAAGAAGAAGAAGAAGGAGAAGGAGGAGAAGAAGAAGACAAAAAAGGAGAAGGAGGAGGAGAAAAGAAGAAAAAGAAGAAGGAGAAGAAGAAGAAAATAACATTGTGTGACAAGAGGAATTACTATACACTTTATAGTGAGGAGATAAACTCCTAAGGTGTTAATATTAACTAGACTTGGAAACTCTATTATCATATAGATATCTGGAAGGAAAGCTATTATGAATCACCCTTTAACCAAAAAAACAAAAACCTTCTGAGTTTACTGCTTTTTTAAATCTGAAATCAGAAGACTTCTGTCTAAACCAATGAGCTATGTAAGATTCAAGAGTATTGTTTAATTTTATCTGGAATTGTGTCCCAGCAGCTGCACATCTAGGTGTAGACCATTCTTATCCAACAAGACATTGCTTTTGGTTTGCCATAATTTGGAGAAATTTGATCCATTAGAAACCCTTCTGTGCTCCCTGTAGATAATATATATTTTTACCTCTACACCTTTCCCAGACATCAGAGTATATTCCCCCCCATCTGATTGTCTGGAGAAGTTCAATAATAACTAGCAAATATGCTCTTTCATATTACTGAATAAGATAAAGTATACACTAACCAGGGCTAATTGATGGGAGGAGATACATGAGGGAAAGTCATTATTTGGTCATGGAACCAAAACATCAGTTTTTTCAGATCGCAGGGGTTAAAGAGCAGATGGTCAACCAATGCCTGAGATGATCAGGGACAATGGATAGCAGCTGAAGATATTAGCAGGGGCTTTTGTCTGATACTCTACTCTGGCCCACCTTCACTGACATAGTCTACTGAAACTGGATTACCCACCATAAACCAGCTTAATGAGAGATTCTACACATTCCATTAATTTAGGTGAATTCTCCATATACATTTACATTCATTAAGCTAAACTAGAATCCTAGAGAGTTTGGAGTTAACTAATTTAACCCACATAAAAGTATTACTGTAGCTATCATTTAGAATTTGGGCTACAACCCAGGTTTCATTGACTCCAAGGGCTATACTCTTTCTACTGCATTTCATTTGTAAAATAAGATTTGCAAGTATAATAGTGGGGATGGAATTAACAAATGCATGAAGACCTTCATCCAAGAAGGGGCAGAAAAGAGGAAGGAGAGTATACAGATGACTTGGAAGTAGAGAGACGTGTTTGGAGAGACTCTATCATGTGTACTCGTAAAGTACTTGAAAGCTCAAGATTGAATCAGACAGATTTAGAGTGCACAAGATTCTCTAGCCATGGGATCTAGAGAATGTTACTTAACTTCTTTAAATAGAATTACTAAACTTCTTTCAGCTTAAATTTATGTAAGGTGAGGATAATAACAATAACTATTTAATAAGGACATTGTAAGAATTATGTCATTGCTTCCTAACTTTTACTTTACTGCACACAGAGAAGATGATAATATGTTTATGTCCCAATGGGTAAAACACAGAAGCCTGCTCAGGTTCCTTCAGGTTCCTACCTGTTACCTCAAAGGCTGAAAATAACATTAACATAGAATACCTAGAACTTTCTATGACACCTTAATTGAGAAGGCATTATTTAGATAAAGAATGCATAGGCATATTACTATGTTTCAACACAGTAGGTTATCAGTGAATAATAGCTACTATTATAGAAAATTTTTCCCTGTGATTCAGTGGGTCAAAATTTTCTGCTTCATGTTAATATTCAGGATACTATAAAGTGTATTCAGTAAAGTGAAGAATTCCTCTCTCTTTGGAAGATCACATCAAACCCCATATTTATTGAGTTTAACTTAGGACAAACACATCCCTCAGGTACATTCAATTTTCAGTGACAATCTAAGTCCCAGTAATTTAGGTATTGGCATGATACCTGAATTCATCTTTGGGATACGTGGTCCTAGAAAAAAATTTTTTCCGTAAACATTTTCTCATCTTATTTCTTCATTTTGACTCCTATAATGATTTTTGATGATGAAACAACTAGAGCAGCAATATATCTTCCCTCCTTTTTTTGTTTTCCTTTTTAATATATTTTCTATATATTTTTCTTTTTTCCTGCAGGAGTTCAGGATTTCTCCATGTTTTTAAAGAATTCTGAAACTCTCAATGCATCTGATGAAAGCTGTGTGTGTGTGTGTGTATTCTCTTCAGTTTTTTTTCTTTATAAAATGTTGAATGCATTAAGCAGACACCATGGTAACATAGTTGTCGAAAACTTCTGACAATTTAACGAGCTTTAATACTTCTCTTAGTAAATCTTCTCTTCATCTTGATGTTCATCATTTATTTTAAAATGATGTTAAATATGATTCTATGATTCTCACATATTACACATTGGGATGATTATGGTAGATAAAATTGGTAAGGCAGATAAGGAAACGGAGGGTCATATAAGTATTGAGTAATATGCTTTTCGTTAGATCACTAAGTGTTGATTATTACATACAGGATTAATCCTTGGATGGATAACCTTTCAATTCACACACAGCCCCCCAAATTAAATGTTCTACTTAATTCAAGTTCATCTCAATACTGTACTGAGATGAATACTGTAATCTCATGTAATTCTCACAATTATTTTATATGGCTTGAATTTATCTCATATGTTACTTGTCTGTTTGTTTGCAACATAAATTTAATATTCTATTTCCTCCACAAACAACACTTAAATAATGCCAATCTAAAATAGCATCACTCAATTTATTACACCACTTATAAAAACTAACATGTCATTTATCTTCAACTATAATGACTAATGAATCCATGAATCTCTTTTCCTTCCTCAATAAAAATAAGAAATTTTTAATTTTTAAGATTGCTATTTATTCATTTTCCCAGGAGTGGCAGGCTCCCTCCTGCACATTTGATAAAACACTTTTGTGAAATACAAAAACCTTCATGTCATGAAAAAAAATCTATAGAGACTTCATATTATCAGCATTTTAAAAGCAATTCCATAATAACCAGCAGCTATTTCTGTTTAAAAAAGAAGGAAGATTGAAATACAGTAAATTAAAAGATTGATTGCAAGGTAAATCCCTGTTTGGAGAAATTAGTAGAGCAAATGCTTAAACTTGCTTTCAAAAGAAGATAAGGAAATGGAATGTTGGCACATGAATATAGACTTCTGCAACAAAAAGCTAATTGGTGTATCTTGAAAGCATCAGAAAACAGAAAACTCCACAAGTTAGGACTACTGACTAAATAATGCTTCTAGTTCTCTTTCCTAGAAAATAACAGACTTTTTCTTCCATGTGATGCTCTGATATCTGAATAATTTTTATAAGGAAATCTCTCTACAAAATGATTATCTGAGTGTTAATTTTTTTTCTTAACTTGAATGTTTCCATATTTCCTTCAAAAAGGTATATGTACTTGCCTTAGTAAAACCAAATAGTTTGAAGATTGTAAAAATCCAGAAGCACTGAATTTCTCTTCATGATTGTAATTCAGTCCTAAATATAAATATCAAATCCTTTTTTATTAATCAGACTTTGTAGGCATTGGCTGTTTTGAAATCTGGAGAGAATGGGCCTTATCTAGGGAATATCTGAAAAAAGCTCCCTTTGCAGTTGATGTGCACATTTGGTTTAGCAGATGTTCTTTGTTGAGTCACAAATGACTTAAATCCTAGCACTGCCTAACATTCTTCTTTCTTTCAGTCACTCTTTTCACAGCCTTGGTTAATACTAATAGATGCTTCAGAAGAAGTAAATAGATGGAGAGAAACTGATTAATGTTTAAAAATAAGACTGCTTGGGGCCTCATTATTTTATGTATAAACTAAAAATATTAGCACATGTATTTAAAATAAAGTATAAATCCAAGCAGTTTAAGATTAAAGATTTAAAAGCAATTAATTCAAATCATTTTTTGTTATTTAGATATGAGACTTTAGTTATATAATTTTTTGACATAAATTGATAAGAAGGTATTAAGTCACTTCCAAATGACACAGTTATAAAAATTTCAAATATTCAAAATAAAGAATGAAAAAACAATAACAATAAATGCAAACTCCATATAGAGTAAACACACAGTAAGGGCCAATATATTATTATTTAGGTAGTAACTACTCAATAGTAACTACTATGAACTGAGTTGTATCTCCTCAAATTCATATGGTGAAGTCCTACCTCTCCACCCATGTGACTGTATCTAGAGGTAGGACTTTTAGGAGGTAATTACATAAGGTTAAATGAGGTAATAAGAGGGAACCCTAATCTGATAGGAGTGTGTCCTCTTATAAGAAGAGGACAAGAGCCATCTCTCCCTCCCTGTGCCATGGGAGGTCACAGTGAAAAGTTAGCCTTCTGCAAACCAGGAAAAGAGCCCTAACCAAAACCCAACCATGCTGACCCCAGATCTCAGACTTAACAGCCTCTGTAACTGAGAAAAAATAAATTTCTATTGATTAGGCCATCTAATCTATGGTATTTTGTTATGGCAATCAGAGCTGACTAACATAATGACAAATAAATTATTTAAATACTCATCAAGTACAGTACATAGTTATTAAAATCTTGTATAAAATAAATATTACCTTATTCAGATTGATATTTTTAATATATCATGTCATGTGAAAAAGAAAAGAAATATCACTCTTTTAAAAATAATTCCTGCATATTATCTTCAAAGTTTTATTTAAATGATGGCTTTTCTGAGACATATATAAACATTGTTATTTATCTATAGGTATCAAGAAAAAGTTGCTAATTACAATATCAATGATTTGTCATGAATTATGGGGAAGGAATAAAGGAAGTTGAATTTCTCTACAGAATGAAAGAATAAAATATGAACCCCTAGGAAGGAAATTAAACAAGGATTCACAATGGAACTAACCTGAGAAGCCAAGAGAGACCAAGGTATTGGCAAGATAAATGGCAGATATCTGTTCTCTATATAGTGGTCAAGGAATTAGCTAAGCTTCTTGTTTGATTTTAAAGAAAGTGAGGATTATAATAGTAGGTCAAGAAGAAATAGTCACATAACTCACCAATGAGAGTACTACTGGGGAACATGAGAAATTAAGTTCCTGTGAATATTTAAGAAAAAAATCATTGAAGACAGTCTTGACTTTCATAATCCTCAGAATTCTGGGTGTGATACAAAGTTATATTTATCACCAAAAAATTGGAAAGCCCAAATGCTATCTAGGATACATGATAAGTTATCCATTAAACATTCAAAATATATTTATTTTTTGAATCCAATAAAAAATTCTGTCTTTGCTGCTGAGTATATAAAGCATATACACATACATGCATTGAATCGTATGGTCTTGACTATCAACAGAACCTATATCTTCTCAACAGTGTGCCTTGAATAATTTATATAACCTAAGAAGATCAGAGAAATCACCTAAATAAATAAATTATATGGTTCTCTTCTATACTGGTGAAGAGATTGGAAGAAGATTAATATAGCGGCTGTAGTAGCTCATGTCAGTCAGTAAGCAGAAAATTCTCATCAGAATACCACCTCAATTTCCTCTACATTACTAAAGCCCCAGAAGTGAACACTAGTGAAAAATCATAGTAATATGTGCTGGGAGGCTAGGATTCAATTGGGAAGCATTAAATAGAACAATGCCGTCATGAATATGTTCTAAAAGTCATAAATGAACCAGTCAAAATTGATAGTTCTAGTGCCTTAAACATAACATTATAATAAATTAACACATTTTTCACCCAGAGTACTCATTTCAAGATCTAATCTATATTAAAATATATGACTTTATGTATACATATATAATAATCCCATTTTAAAACATATTGAATCTAGGAAACATTTATCAAGCACTAACTATAACAACTGCCTTTGATCCAAAACCTTAACACTTATTAAACCAATTTAATTTAACATCATACCCATAATGGCAAGAAAGCAATGAAGTTGTATGAACCTTTCCTTCCTACAGATAGCAATTATAAAAACTGAATACAATATGAAAAATAATTAAATACAACCATACAAGTATCTAAATAAGACAGAAATTGGAGCTTCTAACAAAATTGCCAAATCTATATAGAATTCAATATTTAATATATACCTCATATTTTTTTAAAAAAATTTATTTTATATTGGAGTATAGTTGATTTATAATGTTGTGTTAGTTTCAGGTGTACAGCAAATTGATTCAGTTATACATATACATGTATCTATTCTTTTCCAGATTCTTTTATACCTCATATTAATATATAGGGTGACTAGACCAAAAAAAAAAGATATGCAAGATATGAATGACAATGCCGGCATCATAACCTAATTGATATATACGAGACATTATACTTAACAACTACAGGTTAAACATTATTTCCAGCACATATGGAGTGTTCCCAAAAATAGACCACATATTGATTCATAAAACAAATCTCAATAGATATTAAAAAAGAGTTTCTTTCAAACTATGTTCTCTGATCAGAACATAAACTAGAAATAAAAAAATACACATAGAAGAGCCCCAAATATATAGATATTAAATAGCTCATTTCTAAACAGCACATGTATCAACATATAACACAAAAGGGAATTACACAGTATTTTGAGTCAAATGATATTATAAGTCTAGCATATCAAACTATATGTGAAACTGCTAAAGAAATGTTTAAAGGGCAATTTTTACGTTAAATATAAATATCAGAAAAGAAGAAATGTCTGAAATCAATGCTGTAAACCTACAACCATAGGAGAGTAGTAAAAGAACAGCAAACAAAAAAATATCCTAAGTAGAAGAAAGGGTATTATAAAGATAAAGAGCAGAAACCAACAAAATAGAAAACAGGCAAAAATACAGAATATAGAGCTGCCCCACATAATTCAGAACACTCAGTTAAATTTGGATTTCAGATAAAGTACATTTTTAAGTATGTCGCAAATATTATATGGAACATAATTATGCATGCAAAATATTCATTATCACTCTGATTTCAAATTTAATTGGGTTCTTGTATTTTTGTTTGTTAAATCTGACAACCTTAAGATAAAAATCAGTAACACTAAAAGTTTTTTTTGAAAAAAATCAAAACTGATAAACCTCATAATCTATTGATCAAGAAAAAGGAGGCAAGTGACAAATCGCCATTACTAGCAATTACAGAGGGTATACTACTCAAGATCTTTCAGATATTAAGATAATAAAAAGAGGTCATTATAAATAACACCAATTACATGAAATGAAAAAGTTACTTGGAAGTTGCATATTACTGAAAGTGACAAAATAAAATATAAATACTCTTATAAGAAGAGGCCAGATAGCGTGCTAACTCTCTGCCATATGAGGACACAGAGAGAAGGCTGCCATCCTTAAACCAGGAAGAGGGCCCTCCCCAAGAACCTGACCACAGTGGCCAGATCTTGGATTTCTAGCCTCTAAGACTGTGAGAAATAAATATTTCTTGTTTAAGCTACCCAGTCTGTGGTAATTTGTTACAGCTGCCTGAACTGACTAAGATACTTACCATTTCCATCATGACTGTCTAACTTGTGGCTTCAGGGACTTGGAGTGTGGAGAGCAAAATAATCGATTCCTTTTTATCCCTGTAGCTCCTTCCTGTTAAAATTAAATTCCGTCCAGGCCCTGCTGACTTACGTGGTTCTAGGTGTGAGTCCTTCACAGTCTCTTCTGTGGCCCTTTTGCTGCAAGGCTCCAGGAAGTGAGACTTCCCTTCTGGCTCAAATTCTTCCATAGCTGCTAAGCTTTCCTCCAAATTAGAAGCCCTTTTTGGTAGGGTAACTACAAAACAGTTCAGGTCTTGCTAGCATTTTCTCCTTGACCCAAAATAAACTCACAGAAAATATGCCCCAGACTTGAAAACAGAAATTCAGGCTGCCACATCTGTACCTCTCTCTAAATCTATCCATCTATCTGCCTATCCATCTCTCTATCTGTCTACTGCTGAGGCAGCAGGAGGAACAGCCTAGTCATTCACTATTTCAGCCATCATCCTATCAGGGTCTGAATGGTCTTTTCCCATCTTGCAGGCATCTTCGACCTCACTCAGATCTCTGGAGACCATTTCATTTAACTTAGGCAAGGAACAGGGGTTGGGTGTAGCATGCTGGATATACCATTCCTTTCTCTATGGCATGGGAAGAAATGACTTCATACCATGGCTACTAAACTTCCACCAGGTAGAAAACTCTAATGCTTCTGTGTCTCGCTTCCTGTGCGGAGAATAAGCTTAAGGGGTAATAATTCATGCTCTTGTACCAATTCAATATTATTCTCCAATTTATACATATATAGACATACTTGTGCATCTTCATCTGATTATAGTAAACAACACAAAATATGCATCAAGTTGCAGAGTCTTAAGTGTTTAAATGCATGAGTAGTGCATTATAATGTTTTTGTTTTGTATTTTTTCATATTTTCTTTTCATTTTCAGAATTTTATAAATTCTCTACAATTATCACATAATAGTTTAGAATCAGAAAAACAGTAAATAAAATGTAAGCACAATTTATTTACCCATTGTTAAATAAATTATTTAGCATATTGCCTCCCAATTATGATTTTAAGATATATTGGATTATATAATTAAATTTATATTATACTTGTATATAATTAATTATAATATCATATATACTTTTTACTCTCCAAATGGATACAAATAATATATGGTGGTCTTAAATCATGTAATTAGAAAGAATATGTCCACTAGTTTTATCAGAAAGACTTTCACAGTCTAAGT
Source organism: Balaenoptera musculus (assembly GCF_009873245.2). Taxonomy (NCBI): domain Eukaryota; kingdom Metazoa; phylum Chordata; class Mammalia; order Artiodactyla; family Balaenopteridae; genus Balaenoptera; species Balaenoptera musculus. Next base: position 55,395,449 of record NC_045802.1, read on the forward strand.
GGCTTTTAGAGTAATTTACAGATGAAATTTTTACTTAAAAAAAATACATTTCACAATTTAATCACAGATTAATACTTAGCAAAATGTCTTGTAAACACATCATGTTAAACTAATTTTTATTCCATGACTAAAAAAGTTAAAGTGTGTTTTGTTAATAAACATAGTAATAATGAGTAATGCTAGCTGTTCAGTGGTTCAAAGTATTCCCGAAAATTTACAATCAATTTGAATTCAAATGAAAGAACATCAAGAAAATGATGGCAAACTTAGTTTCAGTGGCACAATAAAATAATATTCTCTTTGTCTAATTTCAGATCACATGTCAAAATTATATATAACTCTACTCATTTTCTTACTCCTTATAATAAAATTTGCGGCATTGATGAATACAGAATTCAACCATTAAGATCTGACAGTTCCCAGGACAGATTATTCAGACTGCTTTTTTAACACATTAACTTTGATCTTTTGTTATTATTCTTTTTTTATGCATTTTTTTCAAGGATTTTTCTTCCTGCAAATTTCTTCTGCTGCATTTCTCTCAGCTGAATATCTAAGTTTTTCCTTCCTTTAACCTAGTACAACCCACTGTTTTCAAAATGTCATGTACAATTAAAATTACCAAGAAGCATAATCCAGGCAATAAAAGGAATTGAATGCTCAGGAACATTGAAAAGATGGACAAAAATCCAAAGATCTGGTAGCATATATCCTGCTTAGTTTAATGGTCTTTGGTTTTCCTTTGTTTTTCCTTAACAATACAGGCTTTATGCCAAACATATATATTGTTGACTTCATGAAAATAATTTCAACTTTATTCTACTGGTAACATCAATATCAATAAATGCTTTAAATAAAATGGTAACTCCTTTAGAGGTATATTATAAAGTTTATATTAATTTATAATTGTGATTATGTTTCCTATTGGACAAAAGAATGTCCAAAGAAATCCAAAAGAAAATTAACAAAACATGTTAATAAATAATAAAATATATGGGTATTGATTCATAAGAATATTTTAAGGAACATAATAATGTAAAATATAAAAATAGTGTCAAGATGCTCTTTTATACAAAAATCTAAATGCCATTGATTTTTTTCCTTTTTCCAAAGTAGTGTAATTGTATCCAAGTATATAATCTAATTATTGAGGAAAATAAATTTTGATGCCTCTTTCTGATAAAGCCAAGATGCTTGATAAGTCTCACTGCCATAAGTAACTAAATGGAGGTGAATTTTTCCACATAACGATAATGAAATTTGACTTACTGAGGTACCTATGAATTCAGAAAGAAAATGAAGTACCTACAAATATATGGTGAAAAAAAAAAAAAGCAATATTTAGTGGTAATCTGAGACCAAAGAGGTACGACCATCAACAAAGTCTTAACTTTATTTTGCTGAAAGTCTTATCATACCATGTATTTCTCCTCCATACTCAACATCTTGAGACAAATATGACATATAGAAGATTTTTGTTGACGTGATTTGTTTAGGGAAATGGAGAAACTGAGTATCTTCGTGGCTCTGGAAGATGAAAGCAGCTGTAAGAGAGTTCAGCTAGAGATTGGTAATTTAATGAAAAGAGCAAATTAGAGCTAGATGTGACAGATTAAATGTAAACATTCTCAGAGATTTTGATATGCAGGAGATATATATTTTCCAACAAGAGTGGAATTTAGGCTGAAGTGAAGATATTCAAGAAACACTGAGGTTATCTGTGTTGCAGGCTCAAACATTCAGTGACCATAAAATAAGTAACAAAGAATAGAGGCAATACAATGAAATGATAATAATGAAACCAGAATTTAAATGCATACATTCAGAGTGAACAATTCCAGTATATGTGAAAAGGAAAATTAAAAGCACCCTATGTATATATACATATACACAGACACACACACACCTCTTTCACTTTCTTAGTACAGTACAGTATGCCAAAAACAGTAGCTTGATAATGGTCTATTTCTTCCATAAAATTTTAATTTGGCTGTTACCCAGATTGCTCTTCTCAAGGACAACTAGTCTATGTATACTTAATTTGAAAGAGTACCATTTAGATTCATGACCAAAACATCTCTTTCTGAGAGACCATTAAGTATATTTTTAATATTTCTAATCCATACTAGCCAAGAGAGATCTGGACACCATCCACCATTTAGTAAATGCAAAAGAACAGTTTGGATTGACCCTTAAATATCTGTTGTCCAGGTTACACGGCCAACAATGTTACCAAAATGAGAAATAATGCTTCTTTCAGTTCAGAATTGGTTATATTTCAAGTTTACTTCAATATTAAATTGAGGGAAGTTATGTTAAAAGTCTGTCCTATTTGGGGCATTTGTTCCATTGTTATTTTCCATAAATCTTGAAGTCATATTGACCTTATTCAGTGTCTAAGAAGGAACTCTCCAAGAGTCATCTTTGAATAGCTTTCTCTTCTTTTTGAGTATCTAGTGTTACTTATTAGGTTTTAGAAAGCTCTTCTTGTCTGCAAATATCCTTTCCTTTCTTTTTGTGGATAATACTTTAAATTCTTTTTATTCTCCTCTATCTGATATTAAGTATTAGTGTGAAGCCAAAAAAATTGAGTGATTAACTTTCATCAGAAATTAAAGTAGGCTTCAACATTAAGCTCCACATGTGAACTGAAAAATATCTCCATTGAGTTCTAACAAATAACTAAGCCTTGTGCCCACAATGTGCCTTGAATGATTTGTTTTCCAAAGTAGCTGTGAAAATTTTATTTCTGAGTCTAAGCTTTTCTGGCTCAATTTTAAATTGTATTTTCTATTTTATTATTTATATTGGAAATACTTTTGATTTAGTTCATGATCTTCCAGCAAAAGATACACTGTACATTTGTACTTCTTCATACATTATACATAACAATAAGCAAAATTTACAGCAGTGTAAGCAAAAGAATAGTTAGCTTTACTGCAATATACAAAATTCAGCCAATTCAGCAAAAGCCTTGAAACTCTAGTGGAAACATTTTTACAGGCTGCATATGTGTTAAAATAAGATCTTCAAATATATGTGCATATACATTTTTTTTCCTTCAGAGAAAATTGAATGGTTTAATAAATTGAAAGTGGCAAGTAGAAACACAGTGCTTCTGTTTTGCAGTAATGGTATTTAGTATGGCAGCTCCAAGTCTAAGCTTCCACAGCATTTGCTAAAGGAAAACACTACTAATTTCATGGTTCCATATAAGGACTGGAGCTATTTCAGTTGAGTGTATAGTTGTCATACAAGGAAATTACTGAACAACAGACTAGTCTAAGAAAGCTTTATGTGTCCCTCAGCTTGTCTAAACTTTAGATAGGTTTCTTCCTGACAGTAGTCCCCCGACCTTCCTTTCTTAGAGCATACATTTTAGAAAACTTGCAATTGTAAATTATTTGTCCACTCTTTATAGGTGTAAATCTTCTCACAACCTCTTGCCAGATTTATAAACACAGGCATATCTTTCTCAAGGATTTGGGAACCATCTCTTTGAAATCTAATCATCAAGAAAGCCCGTCCATCACCCAATTTCTAAGGGAGGGTAGGAGTCAAATTTAGATAAGTACCAGTAAGCAAACACAGATGGCATAAGCACAGTGACCAACCTCCCTCTCCCCTAACATCCTCCTGTACTTTTCCATGAGCTCATCTCAGTGTAAAAATCCTCCTGCCTTTTGTGTTAGTAGAGTTGAGTTCAATCCCTCTGCCCTACTGCAACAGCATCAAATAAATTCTTCACTGCCTGTTTAACTCCATCCAGTGAAATTTTTCTTTAACAAGTCTTTGTTTAAAATCTCTATGTATAATAATCTGTGAGGAGTCTATTTCTATAAAACCTTAACTTTAGGAATGGTCTAGTCAGATTATATTTGAGTGTGATAATTTGGGGCTTTCCTAATTGCCTAAGCAATTAGTAATGATTAGGAACATTTTTTTCCTTTATTTAAATATTTTATTTTCAACAGCCCTTGCCAGTCATTCCTTGGTTTTATTCTCCGACCAGAACAACAACAAAAGACATCTACAGTATAGTCAGCGCTTGTATTCTGAAATATCATTCCACATGTAACAACTGTCTTGGGCTCCCTCCTTGGCAAATTTATGACAAGGGCTAGACTTCTGTCAGTTCTCAGCACAAAAGCCCCATTCAGATGTCCTTGGTCCTCTTTGCTCTTAAAGGGAGAAAGAGTCTCTTAAAAAGTGTAATTTAGTTTCAACAAGTTTTAGATCTTATACTTATTTGGGGTCATATATGCTGATGAGAATTTTATGTAAGCTCTAAAAATTATTCTCTGAAAAACGAGCCTATACCTAGACAACTGAAATTCTGTTTAAATTTCAGATGGTTGATGGAGCCCCTGGGCTGGGAAATACATGTTACCTAACACAATTCCACTTCCAACAGCAACTCCTCTCCATCCTGAATTAATGGAATAGTGTAGCTACTCTCTGCCCCAACACTGGCTCCTGTTCTCTCTGCTGTTACTGCTTCATATTCCTCAACTTCTTATGTAACCGAAGATGTTATTTCTATACTAATCTGCTTAAAACCTCTCCTATAAATTCAGAGATAGTTTACCTGTAATCTTATATTCCCAAGTCAATGACATTTTCAACCAAAAGTGAGTTAGATTATACTTGGAATTACTAGAACTGTTGCTTTAAAAAATCTTCACCAGGTTTTTATCTCTACTTTAACTGAGTTCATTCTTAAATGGTCTTCAAGTATTTTCTAATATCTTTTCTATGATTATCTTCTCTATTGCACCGTTTTTCCTCATATTCACTACCTCTTAAAGAATCTGCCAAGAGTTGCTTTATTCACATAGCTAGAATACTCCTATTCCATAAAAAAAACTGCTATTTTGTCTTTACCTTCTGCATTTAGTAAATTACTATCAACATTACCAAAAGATCCTCACCAAATTCCCACAAATTGTGTGGCCCGACAGTTTCTTTTCTCTTATCATCAAACCTGTCAGAGAGTTTGCTAAGTTCTTGCCTAAGTATTATATTTCAATCTCGTTAATCTTCGGCCAAGTGGTCACCTTTTATCCACAGATTCATTTCTAGGGATTTAAGACAGATTGCTAGAGAACTGACTGACAAAACTGGTTATGAGCATTCTGTGATAATGGTTATCTTATCCCTGGACTCAGGAAGAGAAAATATGTTCAGTGAATCCATTGGTTCAGAACTGACATCTATCTTCGTTTCCTTGCTCTTGTTTTATGTTAGTACGTATCTCTGCAATTTAAAAATGTCTCTAGTCATGTTTCCTGAAAAGCATTTTTAAAACTCCACAGTCCAATTGATCTAAATGGGAAAATTTCTCTCCTTACTTGCATCATACTGGAAAATCAACTTATTCCAAAATAGAGAGATTGACATCAAGTTCTGTTTTCTTTTATATTCCAGAAATTTAACAGAAAGTGTAAACAGGTATTAAAATGCCATTTAAATATTTTATATTGGTAGCCTTAAATAATCATAAATCATGCTGCATTTTCTACTGCATTCTTGACAGAGACACACAGAAGATTCACAAATCCAGAACAACTTTTACTTTCTATACTATGGAGGACAAACTTCAAGGTGATCCACATGATTCCTGTCTCCTGGTCTTCACACTACTGTATAAATCTTCCCCTTGAGTGTGGGAAGACATATGACTTGTTTTAACCAATGGCAAAGGTGATAAGATGCATATGATTACATTTACACGATTACAGATGATTGCTAAGATTGTGGTACCCATCTGGTTAGCATCTCTCTCTCTCTCTCTCTCTCCCTTTCGCTCTTTCACTTGCTTCCTATCTCCCTCTTCCTCTCTCTTTCTCTTACTGGTTTTGAACTAGGAAGCTGCCACGTGTCTTATAGCTACAAGGAAATAAATTATGCCAACAATGTGAGAGAACTCAGAGGTGGACTTTTCATCACTAAAGCCTCCAAGTGAGAATGAAGCCCAGCTAATGTCTTGATTGCAGCCTTGTGAGTCCTGAAGGAGACAACGCAGTTAAGTCTCTCCTGGACTATGGAAACTGTGAAATAATAAATGTGTGTTGTGTTAAGCAGTTACAATTACCATAATTTATTACACAGCAATGGAAAATGAATATACCTATAAATGCTACTTTTTTGTCGCTGTTGTTTTTCGATTTCACTTACTAACATCATCATACATTCATGTGGGCTTAAAACACGTCACCCTAATTTCTTCTCTTCTACCATTACCACCAATACCCAGTCATTCTATAGATACTATTTATTACATCTCAGTGAGATTACTCCCTTGACTATCCAATCAAGTAATATAACATTTCCAGAACCCAGAAATTTTCCTTATGCAGATTTCTCTTCTAGAAAAACACTAATATGATTTCAATGACCATAGACTATCTTTGCTTCCAGAACTTCAAAACAATGGAATTCTACATTATGTACTCTTTTGTGTTTGATTTCTTTCTCTCAGCATGTTTTCAAGATTTACCTATATTTGCAGTTCGTTTTTTAATTTTACGCATTCACTCATTGATGTATATTTTTTGTTATTCACAGTTTTAGACTAATACAGATAAAGCTTTTTTGAACATTCATGCATTTGTGTTTTTGTTGACGATTGTGTTTTCATTACTCTTGGCCTCATATCTAGGAATAAGATTGATGAATCATATGTTAAATGTACGCTTAACATTATAAAAAACTGACAAAGTGATTTCCTAATATGGTGTAATATTTTACACGACAATCAGAAATGAATAAAATTTCCAGTTAAACTGATCATTGTCAGAACTTGATATTGTTATTGGATTTGATTTTAACATCCTGGTGGGATACCCTGTCTTGTTGCACATAGATTTTATTTTGATGGTCATATATAAACTTCTAGTAAATCTACACTGCATATCTTTCTAGTTCTCCTTTCTACTAGCCAAATACATTCATTCGTGGTCCAACCACACATTCTATACATGATTTCAATATTTGGTTTTATTATGTCTTTGACTGATTTATTTTCTTTCCATATGATTGCCTAATTTTCAGCTTCCTGTCAAATGCAAATGAATTATCAAATAGCAAGTCCAAGTTTCTTGGGAATTCTTCCTTTGTTGACCAAATAAAAATAAATAACTCCATCATAGCCTAAAGCAGTAATTTTTAAAGTATCATACCAAGATCCGCAGCATAAGCATAACTTGAGACCATGTTAGAAATTCAAATTGAGAACTCTGAGAGTGGGGCCAATCAATCTAATTTAAACAATTCCTCCAGATAATTCCAATGCTTGTTAAAGTTTGACAGCCTTTTTCCTTTTTTTATAAAATTACTACCTGATATTTTATATGGCAGTTTATGAATCTGTTTTATTCAATAGACAATGAGCTTATTAAAACTAGGGACTACAGTTATTCATTTTTGTACCTCTCATAACACCAAGGACGAAGCTTTGTACAGCATAGAAAATCAATGATTGCTTGCTGAATTAAATCATACTGAAAGGTGAAACAAATTATTTTTTTTCGCTTTATCGAGTACTGAATAAATGAAGTTTGTTTTAAAATCGATGTCCTTTGCTTAAACTTTATTCTTAGTTAATCCCTCAAAATAAATGCAATCAGGAATATCAAAAGACATGTTTACTTTTGAGATTTAACTGAGACATTTTAAAACTAGGAATTTCCTCTCTTTTTTATCTTTACTCATTAAGTCTGACTCTTTCGGAAGGGGAGGTATCTATATTCAGAGACAGTAAATATTAAAAAAAAAGAATTTTACTTTCTAAAAAGCAATTTTATGTCCTTTTCTTTTGAAGGCAATTGCTGTCTCCTCCTTGGAATAATTCTTTTAGTTAATCAGGGTTGTGGTGTTATTATATTCATCCTCTTCATTGTTGTTGATTAGTTGGTTGGTTTTCAGAAGGAATCCAATTTATCTGATTATTTACATAGGAGGAATAATTGGTATACCCTGACTCCACTGAAGGCTCAAGTGTATACTCTTTAACAATTCTCTTAGCCATAAAAAAGAATGAAATAATGCCATTTGCAGCAATATGGATGGACCTAGAGATTATCATACTAAGTGAAATACGTCAGAAGGAAAAAGACAAATACCACATGGTATTACTTACAGGTGGAATCTAAAATATGACACAAATGAACCTATCTATGCAACAGAAACAGACTCACAGACATAGAGAACAGACTTATGGTTGCCAAAAGGGAGGAGTTATCGGGGAGGGATGGATTGGGAGTCTGGGGTTAGCAGATGCAAACTATTACATATAGGATGAATAAACAACAAGGTCCTACTGGATAGCACAGGGAACTATATTTAATATCCTGTGATAAATCATAATGGAAAAGAATATGAAAAAGAATGTGTATATATATATATGCATAACTGAGTCACTTTGCTGTACAGCAGAAATTAACACAACATTGTAAATCAATGATACTTCAATAAAAATAAAAAACCTTCTTTCCCATTACTATTTGAAGACCACTTTTAAAGGTGCGTGATCTTGCCAGAGTTCTGAATTATTACAGTTATGATTCTGACATCTCCCATTACAGGAAAATGCCACACTCAAAATAACAAGGTCTTCTATTTTTTATGTACATGCTGTAGACAAGCAGTAATCAAAACACCTTTTAATTTTTTTCCCATCACACCCCACTTTAGTTCAGATGTTATAGCACTATGTTAGTAAGCATATAGTTCCTATTAGATTTAAGTATTTCTGCACACAAACTCATATAATGTAAATTTGTTGACTCTTTCAATGGATTCTTCCAGATGAGGCTAATTTTTAAAAGTGAAAATTAGAAAAAATGTTTAGTTTAGTAACAGACTGCATCTATGCACTGCTGTGATGAATCTCATTTACTTCTGAGGAATTTTTTTTTTAATCATTAAAAAAATCTACATAAGTGATTCATTTTATTCAAGTTCTTATTCTGGCCAAAAAGAAAAAAATTGAGGCTAAATTTGGCATCTCACTAAAGGTTGAAATAAACCATCTATGGTTAATGATGCTATACTTGGCACTAAAATTAGGTATGCATCAGAAGCACAGGGCTACAAGATGACCAGACTTACTGAGTCAATACCTAAGTAGATAATACTGCTACAAACAAGATGAAATCAATATGTTCTGTAACAAAAAATACTGATACTGGGCTTCCCTGGTGGTGCAGTGGTTGAGAATCTGCCTGCTAATGCAGGGGACACGGGTTCGAGCCCTGGTCTGGGAAGATACCACATGCCGCGGAGCAACTAGGCCCGTGAGCCACAACGACTGAGCCTGCACGTCTGGAGCCTGTGCTCCGCAACAAGAGAGGTCACGATAGTGATAGGCCCGCGCACGGGGATGAAGAGTGGCCCCCGCTTGCCGCAACTAGAGGAAGCCCTCGCACAGAAACGAAGACCCAACACAGCCAAAAAAATAAATAAATAAATAAATAATAATTAAAGGTGCTAATAATTAAAAAAAAAAAAAAACAGTAGGCAGGTACCTAAGTTACCAAGCTCCACTAGACTCTGCCCAATAGAGTGTAGAATCAGACTTCATAAAAAAATAAAAAAAATACTGATACAAATCAATATATCAACAAAGCATTTGTGTGCACTGCATTTGGCACTGTTGCAATTAGAGTACTTATGATATTTTAGAACTACTGTATTACTGTGATGGACTAATTTTTTTAAAGTTTCACATTATCTACGTTTTACATGTATATAAAAATATTATATATATACACATATATATATTTGTTGATACACTCTTTAACTTAATCCTAATGTTAATAAGCCACTGGTTAAATAAATCTGAAATAAGTTTCTTTGTAACCAGTACCCACCAAACATGACAGGCAGTATTTCAACAATAAGTTCCCAAGTCAATCATTCAATAGTTTGCAAATCAATCAAAAATGTTTGGTCATTTGATTATTTTATTTTTAAAGTACTGCTCCATAACTACCTCTTATGGGTGCTCTGGATGGCACTAAGGAAGCATTATTTGTTGTCCTAGACCTCAAGTGTTTACACCTTGTCTTGGAGGTCCTAAGGAACAGAAACAAAGTAATAGAATGGATATATTTCAATTCCTAAGGCAACTGATTCAGAATTGAAAATGTGATGACAATAGATAAGTTAAACTTAGTTTCTAATCCTCAATAAAACCTTAAACATGTCTTACACTTTAATAAATATGCATCTTATTTTGGAAGTTTTTCTCTTCATCAATCAGTGTAATGTTAAACACAGGAGCATCAATGTTTCAGAAAAAAACTGGAAATTTTAATTTTTAAAAATGTACTTTTTAAGCTTCTGTCTCAAGCTACCTCTTCAACAATAAAGCACATAACAAGGTGAGCTTTTCGTATGTCCTCAGTTCATATTTTCTAGCATTGTGTTTAGAACATACACAGCGATAATTATAGCCAGTTACCTGGTTTCCTACCTACACTGACTTGATCGAAGTAAGAGAAGCAACAGCTCTCAAACTTGTAGGCTTCACATAATGTGGTTACCAAATAAATGAACTGATACAGATATAAATAAAAATTTCCTTCCTTTGTTCACATCCTTGGCCCAACCCAGCTTAGTACCCAGTGACCCCTCAAGCCCTGTGCTTTGGCTCTCGCCATCATCAGACCATTCAAATGTGGTGAACTGCATGGACTTTTTTATCATAGCTTAGTGCAGAAAGTTGCTGTCTGGCATTACTTTCTGGTTTTACTGTCCATGAACTCTTAGTTGGTTCTGTTGTTTCTATTTTTTGTTGTTGTTGTTTGTTTTTAACAGGCACCCTTTTAAAAATAAATATAATTATTTCTAAAACTCCCTTAGTCCCATTTTTATATTATACTTTATTCTGTCAAATATGCAATTATCAAGGCTTCAAGGAGCTTGTCAGGGTCCTGGGGAAGACAGACATCTGATTCTATGCTACGAGGTGGTTAAAATTATATGGAAGATCAAAAAAGGGACTATTAAATCTACTTATTGACATAGAAAAATCAATATTTTCTTCTAAGGAAAGTATTTTTAAATAGCTGAGCTTTGCAAGTTTGTGTGTATGTGTTATAGTTGCCAATGTTGGGTTTGTGAAACAGTTACCAATGTTGTGACTTGAAGAAATCATTTTAATCCCATTCGAACATATATTACCCTCTACATCACAAGGAATTTGTATGTATTGATTACATAACATAGATATGCCATTTGTGAATGTGAACGTTTTCACAGTATTTTGTTTAGAATGTTGTAAATATGTAGAGTTTTAAAACATTTAAATGTATAGAATTTTTAGAAACTATTATAAAATATTTGTAGAGTATATCAGCGTTATTCTTACATGTGTAATTTATATTCATTCTTTAAACATATATTTATTGAGCAGGTACTTGTGTGAAGCACTATTTTATTTGTCTTGTGGGCATTAGATTTGGATATTGGGGTTTTGTGGGAGAAATACAGATAATGAATTTATGAATGCATTTCCATTTACGATCATCATAACTAGTTAAAAGAAAATAAATCAGTAAGAAGTAATAAAGAGTGGAGGGAATGTGTATTTATTCTAAATGTGATGCTGAGACAGGGACAACATAAAGTAGTTACACAGAAACTTTGATATTATGCAAATTTAAAGCCTTGAGGCAGAGGAAAGCTTGATATGTACAAGAAACTGAACATGGGCCATATGAGTAAGGAATGCAGAGACCAGGTGGCAGTAAAAAACAAGGCTGAACAAAGTCATCTAAGCAATGAAAAAATGGTCAAATTTTCTTCTAACTGCAACAGGAACCTTTCTGAGGGCTTAAGGAAGTGGGTGATATTACTCAATTTGTATTATAAAAAGACAGTTTACTAGGCCATATGAATAAATTCAGCCTGATAAAACTTTATGTACTTCTGCCATTATCTCTCTCTTAATATCCATTCTCACACATATTCCACAGCTAAATGTCTGCATAAATTAGAAAAATCATGCAGTTGTTTTGGATTATGGGCACCTCTTCATAAGTCAATGTTTGTAGTTCACTTTTCGAGACCTGCTTGGGCTTGAGTCTCCTTACAGGTAGAAGCACAGAAGGGTGGTGAGGGTTGGTCCTGAAGAAAACCTGCAGTGTCTTGTTAGGCAGCTACCTCAGGGAAGGTCATTACAGGTTATTCAGGCAAAAGTGAGTCAACAAACAGGGTTGAAAGAGCTGTTTCTACTGGCCAAGGAGATGCAGCAGAATTTAGGGGTCCAATGGCCCCAGCTTCATCAGAATCTTCCCATGTCTCTATTCTGACTTTCAGGATCCCATTTCTTCCCAATCAATGCCCTCAACTTAACAGAAGATACCCTGTATGGTTGGGAGATTCAAATTAGATTGTAATTCAGTCACTTGTATGATGAGACTCTAGATTTGGTTTTGAGAAACTTCAGCTCTGTGGCTATGGGAGATAAAGGTTTCTTTCGGGACAGATATAAAACCTTTCAGGTCATATATGTTGAGCTTGAACTGGGAATTTTAAGCCTTGAGTTCATTCTTTTCTTTTCCAACTTATCCCCGTACAATTATGAGCAACCAGCCAATCTCATTATACTAGTTAGTTTGACAAAATTGTTCTAAGATATCAGATATATGGTCAACCAGAATATCACTTTCATAAGTACTGATATTTGATTAAGAGTATTCAATGATGATACAACACAAAACAGAAAACACACACACACCACAAAAACTCTCTTTTAAATACACAATGCTGGGTCAACTGAATATCCACACTGGACAAAAAAGATAAGAGAAAAAATCTGAGATGAGTGTTTGATCACTGCCTTAAATCATATGTATAAACGAATTCCAGTAAGACTGTAGACCTAGATGTGAAAGGCAAAACAATAAAGCTATTAGAAGACAGCATAGCTAAATATCTTCAGGACTGTGGTGCAGTCTCCCAATGACACAAAGGAACTACCCATAAGAGGAAAGATGGATAAACCAGACTACATTAATTCTAAGAACTGTTCATTTATAGACACTGTTAAAATGCTGGGAACAGAAACCACAGAAATAGGAAGAATCTATTTTTCAGTACATTAGTATTCAAAATATATAGAGAACTACAAAGCAGTAAGAAAAATAGGGACAAAAAGAAATATCTAAATGACTAACAAATCTATGAAGTGGTGCTCAACCTAAATGGTCATAGGGGTACTGCAAATTAAAACCACAGTGAGAGAGTTCTGCACAACCAGAATGCCTAAAACTGAGAGAAGCAGTAAAAAGCTAAAATGAAAGAAAACTGACAATACGAAATATTGTAAAGGATGGAATTTTCATACACTGCTCTTGAGAGTATAAATTAGTACAATCTCCATAAAAAGTCTTTCACATATTCTACTAGAGATACACATGCATTTATTTTATGAGCCAGCATATTCACCCTGAGAATGTGTCCATCAGAAAAGCCGTCACTCTCTACAAAAGACATGCACGTAAATGTTTCTGAAATATTATTCATAAGACTCCCAGAAGACATCTCTCATGTCCATTTGTAGAATGGGTAAACAAATTGGGATATATTTATATAATGAAATGTTGTAAAGCAATGAAAATAAATCAATTATACCTATACATAACAACATGAATACCTTTCACAAGCATAATGTTAACCCAAGAAGCCAGGTGTAAAAAGTACATCCTGCATGATTCCTTTTGTATATAATTCAAAACATGCATTAGCAGTGATGACAATGATTACTTTGGGGGATGGGGGAGGCAGTAGTGATGAGGAAGGGCACAAAAGGACGTGTTTGACATACTGTAATATGCTTGGCCTAGGTAATATTTACATAAGCGTGCTCACTTTTTGATAATTCAATGAGCTATATACATGCGTGCCTTTTATCTTTTTCTGGATGTGTCTTGTACTTCAACTTAAAAAGTTAAATGAAAATACTCATGCTAACCATGGAAAAGAAATAGGTCCTTAACGCTTTAAAAGATAGTTCAGTGAAAACAATCAAGATTACATTTGCATGTATTTATCCAATAGAAAAAAGGGAAGATTTTGAAGAATACCTCATTCAAATCGTATTTTTGGAAAAAAAAAAAAAAGAGAGAGAGAGAATTCAGTGATGATATTTTGCCTATCTCTGTTGCTGCTTCACATTATGGACTCTCAGTGCCTTCTTTACCACTGGAAATAGAATCATGAATGCCTTTAAATCTCAGCAGAGTAGAGAACCAATTCCGGAAACCTTGGAACCGATTTAGAACACTCATCCTTAAGATTCTGTTCTCCAGAACCACTCTCAGTATCAAAATATGTGTCACCAGGGTTCTCGAGCGAGAAACAGAAGGGTATGTCTCTGTGTGTGCGCGTGTTTGATACCTATTTATATATTCAATTATGTATCTTTAAATGTTTACCTTTTACATATTCAAGCAGTATATACATGTTACATATATTAAATGTTATAAAGTGTATAAAATATATAGTATAAACATATATATAACAGTTAAAAGCCGCACCTTTACAGACGACTTGCACGGGCTCGTGGACCGACCGTGAGACGCGCGCGACGTCAGCTGAGGCTTCACGAGCGGCGGAGACGCAGACGCTACGCTACGCAGGCCACGTCACGCAGTCGGGCCCGGATCCCGGCTCCGGGCGCGCGAGGAGACGGCTGTGAACGCGCCTCAGCCACAGGCGGGATAGTGCGTCTGGCCCCAGCACCAGCCCTCTCTGCCTGCCGTGGCCACTCCCGGGGCAGGAGCTGAGGGCCCTAGCCGAGCCCCGCCAGATCCAGAGAGTGCGAAGCCCTCGGAGCCCAGGTAGGCCGAGCCGACCCGGCGCCAGGCCGGTCTAACTGGGAGAGGGTCGCGATGGGAAGTGATGGGCCTGGGGGCCACGCGCGCCTCGTGTCCACTTCACGCTGTGTGGTAACAACTCTCTAAGCATTCTTTTCCGCATAGTTGGAAACACAAATGTAATGCAAGAATAAAAAAAAAAATTGGGGGCGAAGAAAAAAAAATATATATACATGCACATACATATGTATGTGTTTATGTATGAATGTCTGCTTATACTTTTATTTTTGATAAAATATATATTGAGCCTTTTTGTCATGGGCACCGTGTACCAAGTGAAAACGTCAGGCCAGGACTCTGTCTTTTGAATGCTTGCGTGAGAGTTGAAAAAACAGTCAGCAAGCAGGTGATTACATAAAGTGTATCAGTTTGTAGGCTGGGGGAATAGTATGCTCTGAAAGCTCAGTGGACAGCCATGTAGAACAGACCAAAGATGTCAGGATATAACGCATTGATCTCTGCTTTTCCTAGATCCCTACAACCTACTTTTGCCTAAGGGCATCCTTACTCTGGTTGTTCTATCACCTTGGAAACTGCTTCCCCTAAATAATTGCATAATTCACTCCTTTAGTTCATGCAGGCTTCTGCTGAGATATTCATCTCATCAGAGTGCTTTTGCCGGCCACCCTATCTCTTCATGATTCTTTACTCACCTTACCCTAATTTATTTTTCTTCATTACACATGATGTCACTTACTCCTTTGTATGCTTTTGTGTAAGACCCAATAGAGCATGAACCCTATCTGTATTATTTATTGATGTATTTATTCTTAGTTTCTGCAATAAATCTTGACACAGGCTTGGCACTCAAAACAAGTTTGTTGAACAGATGAATCAATATATATAATTTAAAATTTGGAATATGAGTATAAATTAACCTGAGGTGGAGAAAAGGGTGGAGTGAATTTCAGGCAGACAAAAAACTTGAGCCCATAGCCAGACATTCTAGAAAATGTACTTTGAAGCAACTGAACAATATTGAGTAACTGGAGTACTGAATGTAAAGCTAAGGATGGAGGCAACAGGCAAGAGGCAAGGCTGAAGTAATCATCAGTATTAGTTTGGGCAGAAGGGATTGGAAGGGAAAAGACTGAGGCAGATAGGCCAGTTGGGAGATGTGGCAGTAATCTGCATGGCAGATGATGGGAGTTGACACTCAGGGAGGTATGGTAAGGTGGAAATTGCACATATAACAATGTTCAGGAAATAGAATTACATACTTTGAAATTAATTTGATTTGGAGGTAAGGAAGAGAAGCAGATCAAGAATAAAACTTAAATTTCTTGTGTGCAAAATGATGTTATAAAGAGGAGAAGCAACAGGGCAAGAGGTGTGGATTGTGAGTAGTGATTAGAATAGTGGACATTATGAGTTTGAGGTGCCTGTGGAATTTCTAACTGGACTCGTCCAGTAAGAAATTTGCTATATGAAGCCGAAGATTGTGCAAGACCTTGGAGCTGGAGATAGACGTTTGAAAGCCCGGAAGTGATCAGACATTTGAAAGCCCAGAAGTGATCATCGATGCCATACAAATGAATGAGATATATCAGAGAGAATGAATGGAATAAAGTGGACGTGGAGACTCTGGAGATGGGGAGGGAAATAGGCTCCACAGTATGAGTGAAGATTGATTTTATCATAGAGTGAGGAATGTCTCATTATTCATGGGAACTGAAGATATTTTTATCTTATGGCTTCTATTTTTTTTAATATTGGCACTATTCTATATAGTTATGTGATATGCACTAGTCTCACTTAAAATTTTCCTTCTGTCATAACACATTCATATAAAGCACATTCCTATAAACCCAGGTGTTTAATGTAGACTTCTTATTATTGAAAATTATGTGACTAAGGACAGGCATCCTTGTATTATTTGTGTCTTGATTTGGCTTTTCCCAGAACCAGATCCAGAGAAAAGAAGATGTGTGAAAGTAGTTTATTTGGGGGGGGGGGTGCAGGTGACATCAGTATGGGAGTGAAGAAGTTAGTAAGGAAAGGAGCTACAGTTAATAATGGGTGCACTGTCCATCCTGTTACCATTATGCCTGTCTGAAACTTAATTTCAAGGGGGAAATTCTGGAAAATGGTGTAAAACACATTCCTCAAAATTATACCATCTTAAGAGAGATGTTGTATGTACATGAAAACTCCCATCAGACATTAGTTGAGAGATGATCCTGGAGGTGTTAATTTCTTAACTACCACCAGTCTGCAGTGCACATGGGCAGAGGACCTAAGAGTAGAGAATGCCTCTAGGCAAAGAGATGCTGATGTCAGCACAACACAAGCAAGTGGCAAGACCTAAACTGTCTGGACTGGTCACTGAGGAGCTACAGATAGTTTAAGTCTTTCAGTATTTTGTAATTCATAAGTAGAACCATCCTACTAGCCTGTCACAAATATTTTGTATATAATTGGTTGAATATTTCCAAAATTAATTTTAGATTCAGTAATTATTAAGGCCAATTTTTTGCTTTTCTTATGTCTTCAAGCGTGCAAGAGTGACTGTGTATTATATAACCAAAACACTCTCCAGAATGCATATTACCCTTTAAAATTTAGTTGAAATATTAGTGAAATAATAGCACATCTTAGGTTAATTATTCTAAAGAAACACATTTTATACATCTTAGGTTAATTATTCTAAGGAAACACATTTTACACATTTTACAGCAATAACCAACATATAAATTCCCTTATACTTGAATTGTTTTGACTACTTTAGAATTACTAAAATGAAGTAAAATTTAGAATAAATTTGCTGTTTCCATAGTTGTTTTATTCCGAGTGTGCCTATTAGCCTAATTTTCTACCCTTCTCAAATCTTCTATGAATTTGACTAATCACAAATATAGTTATTGAATGTATTTTTAAAAATTCTTTAATTTATTTATTTTATTTAATTTTTTTGGCTGCCTTGGGTCTTCATTGCTGTGCGTGGGCTTTCTCTAGTTGTGGTGAGTGGGCACTACTCTTCGCTGCGGTGCGCAGTGTATTTTCAGTTGATTATATAAAAGGGATCTCATACAGTGCCTGTATATTTTATATTTGCTTTCTGCTGCTGTGTTCATTTATCGGTTCTATTTTTAGCATAAATTTCTATTATATTTATTACATTTAGTTTGTTTCCTAACAGCATCTTGCCACATGGTTTTTGTTTATGTTGTTATATCTTATTTGATCAACCTCATTTTGTACAGGAAATATAAAAATTATTGGGAAAGTGTGGAAACAAATCTTTAACAGCAATTTCCTAAAAACCAGTTTTTCATCTACAATCAATATGGAACTAATCGTTTTATGTTTTATAACCTTTAAGGTATGTTTATATTTAAAAAGTATACATTTGAACATAGCCTTGAAAAAGCTCCATCTCCTAAAATATGGAGTAATTTTTATGTTTATTATTTTACCTAATATACAATAGATTCTGTAAAACACTTATTAAGATGATAATCAAAAATTTTATATTTATTTAGGTACCAAGATTGTCTTTAAATTATTTGTATTTGGAATCTTTAGAACTATATTATACAGAAAAAGAGTATTATTTTAGGTTTATAAATTTTCCTGTGTACCACCAAAATTTTGGTAAGGGATCATTACTGTAAAAAAAATTTTTTTATTGAGGTCTAATTGATATACCAAAAAATGTACATATTTAATGCATGCAATTTGATGAGTTTGGACACATGCATACACCCTTGTGACAATCATTACAATCAAGATAATAAGCATATCCATCACCTCCAACTGTTTCCTCTTGCCCTGTATGTGTGTGTGTGTGTGTGTGTGTGTGTGTGTGTGTGTGTATGTGTATTAAGAATACCTACTATGAGATCTACCCTACTGACAAATGTTTCAGGCCCACAATAGGTTACCATTAACTGTAGGCACTACATTGTACAGTAGATCCCCAGAATCATTCATTTACATAATTGAAACTTTATACCCATTTAACAGCAACTCCTTGTTCCCCCTACCCCAGCCTCTGGCAACCAGCATTCTACTCTATGCTTCTATGAGTTTGGTTACTTTAGATTCCTCACATACATGGAATCATGCGGCGTTTGTCCTTCCTTCTGTTACTGGCTTATTTTACTTAACATAATGCCAAGTTCATCCATGTTGTCTCAAATGGCAGGGTTTCCTTCTCTTAAGGATGAGTAACACTCCATTGTACATATATGCCACGTGTACTTTATCCGTTCATCCATCAGTGGACATTTAGGTTGTTTCCTAAATTTGGCTCTTGTGACTAATGCTCCAGTGAACATGGAGTGCAGATATCTCCTCAAATCCTAATTTCAATTATTTTGGATATGTAGTCGGAAATGTGATTTGTGGATCAAATGGTGATTCTATTTTTATTTTTTTTTGAGGGACCTCTATGCACCACAGCAACTGCACCAATTTACATTCCCTCCAAGAGTTCCAGTTTCTCCATATCCTTGTCAATACTTCTTATCTTTTGTCTTTTTGATAATAGCCATCCCGATAGGTGTGAGGTGATAGCTCATTTTGGTTTTAATTTGCATTTCCCTGATGATTACTGATGTTGAATACCTTTTCATATACCTGTTGGCCATTTGTGTGTCTTCTTTGGTGAAATATCTGTTCTGGTCCTTTACCCATTTTTCAATCAGTTTATTTGGTTTTTTTTGTTTGCTATTGAGTTGTCTAAGTTTTATACATTTTTTGATATAAATCGCTTATCAGATAACATGGTTAGCAAATACTGTCTTCCATTCCATAGGTTGCTTTTTCATTCTGTTGATTGTTTCCTTGATGCTGCAGAAGCTTTTTAGTTGATGCCGTCCCACTTATTAATTTTTGCTTTTGTTTCCTGTGCTGTTGGCGTCATATCCAAGAAAGTATTGCCAAGACCAGTGTCCAAAAGCTTTTCCCCTATGTTTCCTTCTAGGAGTTTTACAGTTTCAGGTCTTACATGCAAGTCTGTAATGCAAATTGAAGTGATTTTTGTGTATGGTGTAAAATAAGGTTCCAATTTTTTTCTTTTTTTTGCATGTGGATACCCAGTTTTCCCAACACTATTTGTTGAAGAGACTATCCTTTTCCCATTGTGTATTCCTGGCACGCTTTTTGAGGATCAGTTGACTGTACATATGGTTTTATTTCTGGGGTCTGTATCCTATTCCGTTGGCCTCTATGTCTGTCTTTATGCCAGTACCATACTTTTAAAATTACTGTAGCACTGTAATATATTTTGAAATCAGGAAATGTGATGCCTCTAGCTTTGTTCTTCTTTCTCAAGATTTCTTTGGCTATTTGAGGTCTTTTGTGGTTCTGTGTGAATTTTAGAATTGTTTTTCTGTTTCTATAAAAAATGTCATTGGGATTTTGATGGCTATAGCATTGAACCTATAGATTCAATATGATAACCACATTAACAGACCGAAGGATAAAAATTACACAGTCATCTCAATAGATGCAGAAAAAGCATTTGACAAAATTCAGTATCAATTCATGATAAAAACTCTCAATAAATTAGGTGTAGAAGGAATTTACCTCAACATAATTGAGTCATGTATAACAGGTCCACAGCTAACAGAATATTCAGCCATGAAATATCTTTGAAAATTTGAAATCTTTTCCTCTAAGATCTGGAGCAACTCATGGATGCATACTCTACAGCTTCTAATCAACATAGTACTGGATGTCCTAGGTAGAGTAAGAAAAAAAAGGCATGCAAATTGGAAATGAAAAAGTAGAATTTTGTCTGTTTGCATATAGCATGATCTTATATATAGAAAACCCTGAAGACTCCACACACACACACACACACACACACACACACACACACACAAACTGCTAGAACTAACAGATGAATTCAGTAAAGTTTCAGGAAAAAATATCAACATAGAAAAATGCTTTGCATTTCAAATACTGTAACAGTGAACTATCTGTAAAGAAATTTAAAAGGTCAGTTCAAAATATGATCATACTAATACTGAGAAGTCAGTAAGCTATTAAACTGTAAACTGAATTTTAAAAAATATACTTAAGAATATATTCATTAATTAATATTATGCTGGGCAATTTTTGCTATGATTATATTATAGCAAAATGCTCTTGCCTTCAGAAAGTCATAATCAAGGAATGAACCATACAACTGAGTGAATCACACAAATAATCTTACATAATTAAACATGCTTCTTGTGGTTAAGTGTCAGTTTTTCAGTTCAGTCTGTTTTCTTAGCCTATGGTTCCATCATAGACTTCTTAAACATAGTTCTGATCATTCGGAAATTGCTTGTGATTTATATTTCATTGGATTTGACTCATGAGTATTAGCTGTAGATGTTCAGATTGGAAATGAAACATAAAATATAGAGAACTTTCATAATATAGCAATTACATTTCTATATATTAATAATTAAAATATCAAATATAATTAAAATATCAAATTATATTCAAACCATTGAACTAGAGAAGACATAAGAAAGGAGTGTATTTATAGTAATCATCAGAATATGATATGTTTTTGTTATTAATTGTAGAGTGCTATTTTCCATCTTGGACATCAATTGAATGGATATAAATTGTAGCATTGTTTATAATAGGTTAATAAACAAAGACCTCTGTTGAACATTGAGCACTTAAATAAGGCATGAATAGAAGACATGGAATCTTCAATTTAGGTTATAGTTAGAAATGTTAACAATTTCTATATATGTGGATAGTTTAAATAGAATATGAAGTTAAACAATGCCTGAGATGTTCCTCAAATATTTGTTTAACTCTGTACCAGATAATTTTAAAATTATAACATTAAAGATGTTTCTCAAGTTTGCCATGAGTCTACTCCTCTTACTACTTCTCACTCCTTGGGGCTGTGGCTGGTAGCTTTTGACATCACTTCCAATGACCCCACCTCTTCGAACTCATGTTCTTCTTTAAGCTTAGTCCATTATTTGTGAGCTGGGCCTAGTGATTTGGTTCTAATGAATAGAGTATGGAAATTAATGGGTTATCATTTCTGGTATGAGCTTAACTGTGACTTTCAACTTGCTTGCACTCATTTTCTCTTGCTGGTATTCTCTTTTGCTCTCTTGCTTGATCACTTGATGAAGCAAGCCATGTTGTAAGGTAGTGTATGTAGACGAAAATGAGTCAAGAAACTGAGAGACAGTTATAGTCAAACCTCATGAAGAACTGAGGTCTCAGTTTAACAGCCTGTGAGTGACTGAAGGCTGCCAACAACCACATGAGTGAGTTAGGAAGTGAATCCTTCCCAGGGGAGACTTGAAGTGAATGTACATTTGTGAGAGACCTAGAGCCAAATGTATCAACTATACCACTTCAGATTCCTAACTTACAAACATTGTGAAATAATAAATGTTGTAAGCCACTAAGCTTTGGGATAATTTGTTATTGTAGCAATCAACAACTAATATATAGGCATGGACTAATTTATTTATTCCCAAGGATTAATTTCTCATCAGTTTATTTATAAACTAAAATTCAAGTTACACGACTCTGATGTCTGTTGAAATTCACACCCATATTTCAAAATTCTCATTTTATGTCTACATTTGATACCTCTTAGGAGCCACAATACCAATCTAAACAAAATTGAACTCATCCTTTTCTCACAAAATTTATTTTCTCTCTTAAACCTTAGTTCATGAAATGATACCTTAATCAAACCAGTTTCCCATTATAGTGTTTCAGATTTAGAAGTCATTCTTAGACCTCTCCCACCCTCTCATGAATCTACCATATGATTTTAAAAAATATATTAAGTTTATTTTATTCTACTTTAAAATGCTTCTGGAGTCCTTTTTATAACTGCTGTTTATACCTGAGTTTAAAATATTGTCAATTTGAAAATGAATTGCTATACAAGTTGTATGAAGAGTATCCATTTTTGGTATGGCAATGAAAATTATATTTTAAAAATAAACATCTGCTCACAATTGTTTCCTAACACTTAAAAAACCTCTCATTTCTTTCAGGTAAAAGTCAGACCTTTAATTTGGATTTAAAGGATCTGATAAAAATGTCCTTTTTAACTCTAATGTATCAATTTATTGTTTGTTTTAGACATAAGCTCATTGAAACTGCCACAGTTTTCTATATTATTTATTTCTTTATCCTCAGGCATAATTCTATTTCTTTTCAATAAATTCATGAAAGAATGAACAAATGAATGATTAAACATAGTATTGCACATTATAGCCTTCTTAATATTAGGATTATGTTAAGAAACACTCTACTCTGTTAAACACATTGACTTGTAAGGACAGAAATGTGTGAATTTTAGTCCCAACTTTGCTGTTAATCTCATGTCTTTGACATTCAGAAAAATATTCTATAGATAATCACACTGGTTCACTACACTGATATTTCACTGTAATTGAACCTGGTGAGCTAGAGGAATAAGCATTCCAGATTCATTAGTAAGACACATGAATGCATGAGGGTGGAGAGACACAAAAATGAAAAAACAACAAAAAGGGAGTTAAAACAAGAGAGTACACAGTAAGAACGTTTAACATACGTTAACACTGAGGATGAGTCAATATCTGACCATATGCTTCAGGCAACTGGCCACAGGTCAAACTGTGTATTCTAATATATGACAGTCTCTCCAGGTAACTGTGTGTATCAGCTTACTTAATGAGTTGAACATCATGTGGCCACCACTGCTAAGAGAAAATCCTGAGATCTCAACACTCCACTAATGTTTGCAAATGCTATTGCTTGGCAGAGGGGAAAAAAAATCAATAACTCACTCACTGGATTAGCTTTCCTGCACCATTATGCCAAAGTCTGGAGTGGAGTGAGGTTCTGCCACATTCTCCATCTACCTTTATGATACATTGCACAGTCAAAAAGAGCCATGGAGATAGATCTTTATGCTTCTCTTCAGTATCATTTTGTATAAATCCAACGAGAAGAAATTTTGAGGGCTTTTGGAATGTGAGTAAGAGCAAAATATTTTTACCACCAAATTATCTTCTATTTTAATGGAAATAGGGTGAATGATATATAGGTGGATATTAATTTGTCACCTCTACTCTGCTTAGATTTACATTTTGTCTACTATACCTTTACATATCACCAAGATACGTACCCTGACAAATATAGAAGATCATTTTTAAATCATTAATATAGATTATACTAATTTATTTGAAAAATCTTTGCATTCAAAATATGAAAAGAAATACACAAATTGTATGATATCAACTTATAAGTTTAAATTTGGCAATGTTGTCTTTAAATTTATGAATTATCAACTCGCATTAATTTTCCACCATTGCTAATTAAATTCCTTTTAAAATGTAACAATCAGGAAGAAAATAGCCAACTTTTCATGCTGGTTGGAGTTTAACGTATTCGGAAAGCTAAAGTAGAGGAAACACACAGATGGAAGCTGCAGGTGTAGCCATCTTCCTAGCCTTATTTTGTGATAACCATGGGATTGATTTCTAAACTGGATGGTGTCGAGAATGGTAAAGGGCCTGAGATTTACCTGATTTGCAAACTAGCAAATAAGCCTGCCACGGTTTTATGTTTGCTGACAGAAAACATGAGACACCCATAACAGAGAAAAAGGACTTTGTTACTCAGATACAGCAAGAAGCATAAACTCCATAATTATATCAGTTCCTCTCCCTGTCCCCAATCCACTTCCTGAGCACATAACGCAGGTGGGTAGAGCCCACGCAGCAGTGGGCTTGTGTCGCAGATGGAAACCCCAAGATTATAAAACCTGTCTTTTATAATGAACTGCAAGCAAACCTACCCAATCTGTTACCCAGAGGGAGAGCTTATCTTTATTAAACTGAATAGCAAACACTTCTGCCCTCATTATCTCTATCTTCCAAAGCTGTTCACTATGCAACACCCTTAAAAGTAATCCAGGAAGAAAAATTAAAAGGTTGTCAGTGTCTCTACTTTGCAGTGTCTCTACATGCAGGTTTTGATGAAGTATGAGAGACACCATGAACAGGAAGGAACAGCGAAAAAGGCAGTTGACTGTGTCGTGTGAATGCATGGTGAGAGATGGGGATAGAGGTAGGGCTTGGCCAAAAATGTATCTGTATTTTCAACTGCCAATCTTTGAATTTCTGTCATAAACTAATCAGTTATTAAACATTTACTGACCACACACTATGTAAAATTGCCTTAAATTATAATTTCTTACTTTAAAGAAAGCATATTTTGTTAAAAATTAACAAA
Source organism: Balaenoptera musculus (assembly GCF_009873245.2). Taxonomy (NCBI): domain Eukaryota; kingdom Metazoa; phylum Chordata; class Mammalia; order Artiodactyla; family Balaenopteridae; genus Balaenoptera; species Balaenoptera musculus. Next base: position 55,420,546 of record NC_045802.1, read on the forward strand.
ATTCAGCGAACTGGTACCTGCTGTTAACACACGTGTTTTAGTTGTCATTTTATCTTCTAATGTGGTTCTAAGCTGAGAACAAGTTTTAAAAATGGGGATAATGAAAGGAGAGATTCTGACAGAGGTGACTTCTCAGAGTCCAAGTGTCTCCAAGGAGTAGTGAGCAGTCAAAAAAGTATTACACCTGAGAGAAAGTGTTGTATGAACTCAGAAGAACATTGGAATGAAGGTAGGAAAATGTTCCAATCAAGCCTCTTAATTTGAATTGTCCTGTGGTTTGCCCTCATCACTTAAGCTGGTTGTTTTCTTAAGAAAGGCTAGGCTAACAAATCACTTTAATTGCATTTTGGTTGAAATTACATTACTGTAACTTCACATATGTAATTGATTACGTCATCTAAGAAGACTATTCTCACTAAAAATCAAAAGAACAATTTCTCCAAGCAACAGTGATAATGTATTTATGGCATAATTATTCAGACATCAGTCTCTGGAATTAGATATTCTTGGCTTTAACCCATTACCACTTACTAGCTCTATAACTTAGACAAGTAGCCTAATTTTTCTGAGTCTCATTTTGTTCCTTTGTAAAACAGGAATTTGTACTTAATGCAAAAATTCGTTGTGAATATTTAACAAGTTTATGCATGCAAAGAACACGGTGTTATACTGGAATGGTTCTATAATTCTATTCTCTTAATAAATAAGCAGTACTTCCATAATTAGCATTATTATTATTTTAAAGAGCAGAGGAGTAACGCTGGGTTAACTACCTCTGAGAAAAATAGAACAAACAAATATTATAAAGTAAAAATAATACTTATAGAAACTAGAGAGAAACCTGGAAGGATGAAATACGTACTGTATAGATAATTCCATAAATTTGGAGGTAAGGTAGTAAAATTTCTGAGAATAAAAATGATAAGATCTTGTTTCAGTTACCTAATTGAAATCAGTTGCATCAAAAGGCATCCACAAGAAAGTATATATAACAGGGAACTGGAAATTCGTTTTTCAGGATGACAAAGTTTTTGAAACATGTCTGGCTTAGGATCCTAAAGAAATGAAATATGAAAAGTAAGAAGATGAGGGTTATGTCTCCCAAAATAAAAATATAGTCTCCTTTACTGTTATTTATGAGGCCATATCTGATCTTCACCCAGTTTCAGTGTCCACACCATTTCAAGTTTGTTGCAAATCCATACAATTTGGATTAGAAGAGCCCACTGCAAAGTACTCTGCTTTCCTTCCCTCAGCTGTCTAAATTTTAGGCACAGTTTTAACAACAATATTGTTAAAGGATTAAATAGTTAGAGATCTTATGTGACTTAATACTCATTATCAACATCAGAAAAGCTTTGGATATGTCAATGTGTGATCTTAAAGATAAGTAATATTAATAATCACTTTACACATTGAGAAAATTCAATTCAGAAATCACAACCATTGCATGTGTGAACCCTAGATCTAAAAAGACTCTGCGTCCATGCTGCAGTCCTTCTATTATTCCATAATCACCCCTCATCAGAATACTTAAAATGACATGGTCAAGTATACCAGTGATGGAGGAAGTTCTGAGAGAATCAATGTATAGCCAAAAAGAGCCATAATGAGAAGTGTTCATGGACTCAGAGGACCCTGCTGTAGCCACCTAGACAATCAGCAGCATGTGTGCTTTATTCACCTTTGTGCCTCCACACATACTATCACAGGGCTTTGCCTATCTAGGTGTTCAATAAAATGCTCACTGAATTGACTTGCTCTGTTTGAAATTCCAATTAAGTTGTCAGCACCACTTATATTTCTTTATCTCAGAACCTCCAGAGGTTCCTCAGAATCAGATAGCAATGAAACTGATTCTGGTTGGAAAGGAAGTTATATGCCTTGCTTTAAGATGTTTGTTCTAATATCTGTTCATCTGTGTCTCATTAAATCAAACAAAAGAGCTTTGTATTCCCTGTTGCCAGTATTCAGCATTAGTGCTCTCAGAAAAATAGTACAGAGTGAAGATCCAGTTTTTAAATAATGGTAATTTTAATGGAGGTTCCTGGAAGAACTCTGTATATGTTCCCATTTTGTAAAATTTTTATTTCATTTATAATCTCACTTGTGCTCCCCACCAATCTACTGTTGATTGGTTGATTTACTCATTTATTCCACAAACACTATTGAGTATTTACTCATTACTAGCTAGTCAGCTTGGGTGCTGGGAATTAAGTGATTAACAGTCTTTGGCTTCAAGAAGCTGGGGATCTCATAAAAGAGATATACTTTAAAATTTGTGCCATTAGATTATAGCTATAACAAAGAGACTTACCTAGTGTGAGGTTTATGGAAGACTTCCTAGGAAAGCAAATTTAAGGAGCTAAGATGAGGAGAAATTAACCCATAAAAAAAAGAAGAGAAAGCATGCCTGACAGAGGAGGACTTGAAATCCTGAGAATGTGAATAAGCCTATGTAGTATTTGTTAGGAAAAGATAGTAGCTGACTGTGAAAAGAGTGAAGTAAATTTAGAGATGAATTCATAGCCAGTTGATGCAAGGTTTTGTAGTCTAAAGGAGAAGGCATTGTAAAGTTTCAAGCAGGAAAGCTCCCTTATCCAAATCATATTTTAAAATACTTCTCTGATACTTAGTGATGAACCAAATGAAGGGCTGCAGGAGAGGAAAGAGCAGATGAGTTAACAGGGTACTGCAGGGATTTTTTTGTCGTCTTTTATTGAAATATATTTGATATATAACATTGTGTAAGTTTAAGTTGTACAACATGTTGATTTGATACATTTATATACTGCAGTATGATTGTCATTGTAGTGTGTTAAATAGCACCTCTATCAGGTCACATAATTATCATCTCTTTTTTTGTGGTGGGAATGATTAAGATCTAGTTTCTTATCAAGTTTAATTTTTATAATATAATATTGTTATCTATAATCACTATACTGTGCATTAGATCGCCAGGACTTATATATCTACTAGTTGCAAGTTTGTACCCTTAAACAACATCTCTCTTATTTCCCCACCTGGTAACCACCATTTTATTCTGTTTTTAGAGTTCAGTTTTTTTTTTTTTTAATTCACACATAAGTCATATCATACAGTATTTGTCTATCTCTGGCTTATCTCACTTAGCATAGTATCTGTCCTCAAGTCCCATCCATGCTGTCACAAATGGCAAGTTGTCCTTTTTTCTCATGAATACTATTTCACTGTATGTATATATACAACATCTTTTTTATCCATGTATCTGCTGATGGACACTTAGGTTTTCCCATATTGTGAGTAATAATAATATTGCAGTAAACATGTGAATGCATATATTTCTTCAATACCCTGTTTTTATTTCCTTTGGGTATATACCTAGAAGTAAAATTGCTGGATCATACGGTAGCTCTATTTTTAATTTTTTGAGGAATCTTCATATTGTTTTCCATAGTTGCCGAGGTTTAAGCTGAAGAGAATGGTGACTCTCACTAATGTCATGGCGCTGTAGATGAATAACAGAGATTTGATCAATATTTCAGGAGTGGAATCAAACAGTTGGTGATTGATTTTGAGGAGGGAGAGAGACAGACAGACACACACAGAAAGTCACTCTTAGATTGTAGGTACAAATATCTAAGTGGAGAGTACTCTTGGCTGAGATTTGGATGGTTTTTCAGGTATGTGTGTGTGGTGGGGGGAGGGAATGGGCAGGAGATAATCAGCGGTGTCCCATGAATTGATTTAAGGATTCTGCCTTTGTATTTCTATTGGGAACAAAGAAGCTCATAGTAAGTGAATAACTGAATATATGAGAAAGGAATTTAGAAGAGCAGGCAGGATAGGAGATTTAAAATTGAGCATTGTCAAAAAATAAGTCAATGCATGTTCCAGATAATTTGAAAATTTAAAGTACTTTTCTTTTTTCTTCAATTATTAATTTTTTATCCTAATATTAAGCATGTTAAATTGCTCAAATTTCCAAATTCCTTTGACAAATCAATCAGTTAATACTTATTTAAGCTACCTAATAAATATGTATAACAGGAACAAAAGAGGAGTAAGATTCAAAGATAAAGAAGTTATTCTGTCTGGCCTCCTAAATTTATATATATGTGTTTATGTGTGTGTGTGTGTGTGTGTGTGTGTTTGTGTGTTGGTGTGTGATATCTATATGTGTATATCTATATATCTATATCTGTATATCTAAGTATGCAATCTATATATTTCTATCTATAAAGATATTGGTGAATCCCAGTGTATAGAAAATATGATAAATTCAAGCTTTTCACATTTAATGTGTAGAATTCAGATGAAGGAACTTGAGTGGGCTGATTTCAACTGCAAAGCCTTTATGTTTTCTGTGATTTATCGGTGTGGAATTGGTTTTGAAAAAAAAAGTGCTCAAGTTGTTTTGAAAAAGCTATTTTTACCCTGTATGCTCTTTTGACAAAAAAAGAGAAAGAAAGTGATTTAAAACCTTTTAAATGATGCATCTATTGCAATATAATAAGAGGCATCATATTGTTAAGAATAGCATCAAATCCCATATCAGGTCAGCTATTACCTTTTCATTCAGTTCAAAATGACCTTATGGAATGGGCTACCATACTGTGCAGAGTCACATACAGTAATCTAGCTTTTAAAATGCTGTTTATATATTGTATTTCACTCTCCTTGAATTAAATGTCACTTGTATGCCATTGAATTGATAAAAAATGATTGCTAACAAAAATATTCATATTAATGAGAAATTAATATGTTAATGAGAAAAGGATATGTTATAATTTGTGTCTGGGATAAACTTTTCATTACCATGCAGTGTATTTCTCATGTCGTTATCACTTATTTGTACACAATGTATTTGTAAATATCATGCCATTTTTGGTTTCTAAAAATGACTCTTTTAAGGAAACATTTTAAAGTTCTTTAAATCCTGCAACCTTTTGGGGGGCACTATATAGTTCAATCATTATATCTTCTAAGGGAAGAAAAATAATACAGTGTCAGGTGGGAAATTATTATATATAAGTATGTTTCACTGTAGTGATTTTTCTTTATTCAAGTATATTTTCTTAGAGTTTCAGGTTTGATTCTCTTGTATTGCTTTAATATCAGTAACTATGGCAACAAGATTTTAAATGCTGTATGTAGTATAAGTAAAGGGAAAAATGGAGAGAATAAAACCTTAAAAGAACATATCAGTCCTTTTACTGCCATTGTGAATCACAAAAATAATTTTCAGAATTGTGCTGTCACTTATGCAGGTGATGTATCTTGTACATCACAAAGAAGTTTTGTTTTAATTTTAACTTTAGTTTTTATTTTTTATTATCTAAGTTTCCAGCTTACAGGATTATAATTCAGCATCTGTATACACTACAAAGTAATCACCACCACCAAGTCTAGTTTCCATCTATTACCATACAGTTGACCCCTTTCACCTATTTTGCCCACTCCCAACCCCTCCAGTTTGTTTATAATTATCTGTACTTCTTTTTGACCTTTATGTTTCATGTTACAATTTTGTGTGATGACTGGCATTAAATACATACACACACAGATTCCATTTCCTGAATAGTGATAGGAGGAGATCTGTGAAACCAATTCCCAGTAGAACAAATATAACTGAGGAAAGTTATATTAAAGAAATTAAAATCACTGGAAATTATCCTGAAGATATAAAGCAAATGAATAAATATTTATTCAAGAAAATCTACTAGGGAATTCCCTGGTGGTCCTGTGGTTAGGACTCAATGCTTTCACTGCCATGGGCACGGGTTCAATCCCTGGTCAGGGAACTAAGATCCCGCAAGCTGCTCGAGGCGGCAATAAGTAAGTAAGTAAATAAATAAATAATTTTGATTTAAAAAAAAAAGAAAATCTACTAAATATCAGGAAGAAAAAAAGAAAGACTGTATAACTTGAGCCATGGTCTGTTCCCAGCCTCCAGGCTGAACCCCCGTTCCATTCTGGGCAGCTGTGGCCAAAATGGGAGGTCTCTCTTTCCACCCAGATCCTAGTTAAGAGCTATAGAATCTCTCCAGAAGTGTGCTATCACCAGCATTTTCTCACAACCCTAGCTTCTTGTTGCTTAAGCAAACCCCAGACAAAACCTTGCCCCAGTGCAAAAACCTGCCACTGTACCTCATTCAGGTGAGGAAGACTCAGAGTACTTCAGCTACCCTCACTTGGGCTTACAGGTTGGAGGTACCACACAGAGAGAGTCAAGCTGAGAAGACCAGAGGCTATAGCCACTTTCTAGCATCCATTTATATCCTAGGCATGTCATTTTAAGAGAAGCAAGCAAGTGTTCCCAACCCCATCTTCAGAGCTCAGAATTTTTTCCCAGTGAAAGATTTAGGCCATAAGAACAGAGGTCACCAGAGCTCTCCCAAAAGGAACTGGCTTTATTTTGAACAGCACGTGGGCAATATTTAGCCTAGGGCCCCTTCAAAAACAAGAGAGCTTTTAATGGTAAACAACCAAGGAAAAGGTTAATATCTTCATGAGAATGAGCTAAGCTTTAGATCAGCTAGTTTACCACAGACAACAAGGTAAAAAGACAGCCTCCTGGAACCAGGAAAAAACAAAAAAACTTTCAAGATAGCCTCAAAAACTACCTCTGCAAAGGAACCCAAGTGAAGTTGGATCGCTGTGTATTAATTTTATGCTCCAGGGAATTGATAGAAACAATATAACAATCAGCTATCAGTTTTGCTCTCTCACCCACCGCTTACCTCCTGATGTGTGGCTGGGTTCCTAACAGGCCCCGGGCTGGTACTGGTCCACGGCCCAGGGGTTGGGGACCCCTGATTTACAAGGCAGAGGAAACAGGTGCCACAAAAAGAGATCAGCCAGTTCACTAAACAAATGAACAGGTAAACAACAGCAAAATTAGCAAGTCCCAGAGGCACCGTAAAAATATTAAAGGAAACTTATCAGGCTGAAAGCAATAAACCCAAAGAGGGAAATTCAAATCCACAGCAAATAGTGAACACCAGTGAAGGTAATTATGTAACACAAAAGACAAACAAATGTATAATGTTTCTCCTTTCTTCTCTTGGCTGATTTTTAAAAAGAATCGTGTGCAACAATTTGTATATAATTATATGGATCCATAGTACATACAAATATAATATATTTTACAATAAGAACATAAAGGAGGAGGTAGAAGCAAAGCTGTACTGGAGTAAGGAAATGATACCATATGATAAGTCAAACCATAGATACAAATGAAAAGAACCAAAATGATATATGAGCAGGTTAATACAACAACCTCTATAAATATGTACTTACTCTCGATTTTCTATATAAACTTCTGTCAGTGATATACAATTATATAAAATAATAACTGCCATAATGTATGGCAGACAAATCCAGCTATATCATTAATATCATTAAATTTTGAATGGATTAAACAATCTAATTAAAGGCAGATTTCAGACTGAATAGAAAACAAACAGGATCCATATATAGGAGATCCTCCTAAAGTGTGTCTCTCATAGGAGACACACTTAAATCCAAATATACAATTAGGTTGAAAGTAAAAGGATATAAAAAGATGTCATTGCAAGCAGAAACCATAAGAAAGCTGGAATGGCTATACTAGTATCAGAGAATGTAGACTTTAAAATAAACATTTCATCTTTGTGCAAGCTTTTTTAAAAATTAAGTTGAAAGAAGTATATTGCATCAGAAAGATACTGTAGCAAAAGTCTCATTGTAGGGAATAATTTAAACCCCAACATTAGATACATGGAGTGTTTTTTTTTTCTGGTTTACGGTAAGTCATCATTTAGTTTTCTTCCGTCCTTCACTTTACTTTTTTCTTTCTTCCTTCTTTACTTTTTTCTGTCTTTCTCTCTCTCCCCCTCCCTCCCCGTCCCCCCTCCCCACTTCACTTTCCTTCCCTTCCCTTCCCTTCCCCTCCCTCCCTCCTTCCCTCCCTCCCTCCCTTCCTTCCTTCTTTCTCTCTTTTTTCTTTCTTTTTCTTCTGCCTTACATTTTTATACTTAAACCTATACATCTAAAATTCAAAATTCTGAATCTCAGCTTTGAAAATACATATTTTATCATTTTATATAAAGACTTTTAATACATTACTTTTTATATCTTCATGAATTTTATATATTTGAATATCAAATATATAAACATTTTTCATATAAAAGTCTAATCTAGTATTGTTCACATATGAGTAGAACATTGATTAATCAATAAAAATGATTATTTTGTTCAGTATATCATTTAAAAATACTTTATGCATATATGTTAATTTGAAGAAAAATTAAAAACAAGTTAGCAATTACTATGTTTCAAGTATTGTCACAATAGTTTAACATTAATGCATTTAATTTTTACAGCATCTTGTATTTAGTTTACTTTTATTTACAAATGAGGAGCCTGTAGTATGGTGAAATTAAATTACACACCTGTGGTCACAGAATTAGCAGCTGGTAGAACTAGAATTTGAACTCAGAGGTCTGGTTTCAAATCTGAGGTTCTAATTTAAAAGTGCTAATTTTCTCAATAAGTAGTCCACATTATTTTAGATGGCATTACATTGCTCTAGAAATATAACCTTTTTGGCCTATTAGAGAAAGGTTGTGTACATGATCTAAATAGTTTTTAATCCAGATGGCTTCTTTTTCACCACGTGAAAACTGTAATCACTATAAGTGGTTTATCATTTATAAACATTAAACTGTGTCTTTTTTTAAAATCTATATAAACTGTGTCTTTTCATTTAATTCTGTAATATAATTTTGACTTTGACCTGACATACTGTCACAGAGGATTAATAAATAACAGTAGTAAATGTATGTTGAATGCCTACTATCCTCAAGCCACCAATATAGTTTGAACCAAAAGATACCAAATTTATGATGAAATTTAAATCATTTCATTGCAATAAAGCCAACTGTTCATTTAGAAATATAAAAATTTGAAGAGTATTGCATGTCTGTATCAAGGAAGTTATTTTAAAATTAGTTATCAAAGAAATATTAATTTAAATTGTCATTTCTTTTTACTACATAGTTTAGAAATAAATACCCAATTCCATAAAGTCAGTGGTCCATGCCTCCAAAAAAAAAGACTAGGGTAGAAAAAAAAATGCATTGTCATTTTTGGATGGCACTGAGGTATACATTGACTGTTATACAAAAGCACTCATGAAATAGAATTGTATCTTCTTATTCTAGCATTAAATAACTTCTTTTGATGAATGGCAAATCAAGTTAGAAGAAAATATTAGACTTCTTTTAGAAGATGAGGGTAGAATTAACAAAATCCACTTAAGGATTTTACAGTATCTAATTTCTTCTTAATGTTCTTCTATAATTATATACATGTAAAAAATATTATATAGTATATAAGATAAGGTGTTGAATTTCAGATTAGTAAAAAATAACAATCTGTAAATTTGCTAACTTCATATTTGAAATTTAAATGAAATTTTCTAAGACTATGGGTTTGACTAATTCATCAGAGGACTTATTTTAAAAGTAATGTTTTAATTTTTTGATTATACAGTTCAAGTGTTATATAGTATAAATTTTACTTTACCAGGGAACCCAATTTTACCAAAACATAGCCTGGTTAATTTTCTTTCCCAATTAGAATTTTCTAAGTATTCATTGTCAAGGATTCAAAAATTAATTATACCATTTTTACAAATATTTGTTTTTCAATATAGCTCTGTTACTTAGTGTTCTCACAATGATATCAACTACTCATTTATCTAATTTATGTTGTTCAATTTATTATAACATTTTATTAACATAATCACTCTATAAGTACACTAAATGACCAAGACTTTTATAATCTTAATTGGTGTATAATATGTTTCGTGTAGAACCTTTAGTTTGCATTATTGGAAAAATGATATATTTTGTATTTCATAAATAATTTACTTTTTATTTTAATTAATAGCAACACTGGCATATCACTTCTATTCTGTTGTGATATTTTACTGTTTTTGTTTAAATAAATGTTTAGTAATTTAGCACTATCTCATAAAAATATCTTAGAAAAATGTTCATCTATAATACAGTAAATACATCTAAAATAAATTTGTGTCCTCTGAAATGCATATTATATGGAAATTTAAAGCATATTGGAATGTTGAACAAACCAATGTCCACAAGCAGATTGAGTCAAAAGCCTTGAGGGTGAGAAAATTATTTTTATCTAGGTGTGACTGATGAAATAAGTTAATGAATAGATTTTAAAAACAGTTCATGACTACTTGTCGACATTATTCAAATTTATTTATTATTAATTTACCATTTAGTATTAAAGGTAAGGACCTGGAGAAGAGAACTCAAATACACTTCTGTTAAATGGTACATGTTCATTACCTTCTAAAAATTTAAGGGGAAAGTAATGCTATATAAGGCCCAAAAATCAGGAGAAATAAAAAAGACAAATATGTGTGTGTGTATGTATATATATACATATATATTTGACTTCTTTAATGACTTTTACTTGATGCTTTTGACTTCTTTTTTAGTTGATGTAAATTAATTTTTGAATAACTGCATTTACCAGTTCCTAACAAAGACTGATAAATTTACATTTGAGCTGTGAAAAAAAGTTCCAACTTTTACTAACAACAACAGCAGCAAAAAGCAAACAATACAAAATTGGACAAAACTATAGTTTTCAATGGTTGGGAAAATATAATCAATATGTTAAACCCCTGTAAAACATTTATCTATATTGATTACCTATATTGATATATCACAGTTGTTGAAAGGGGAGAAATGCTGGTGTGCAATGATATGAGTTTTATATTCAATATTAGAAGGTATAATATTATTTAAAGACAGACTATGTTAAGGTAAAGATGCATATTGTAAATCTTAAGCAATCACTCACACACACATGCATACCTGCCCATGCACGCACACAGACCACATGCACACACACAAGCAGGTTTAGCCAGTAAAGATATTTAACCCAATACAAAGCAGAGAAGAAATACAAAAGTACAAAGAACAAATTGATAAATAGAAAACAATTACCAAGATGGCATGTTTAAACCCAAATACATAGATAATTCAATTATAAGCACATTGTCCAAATGCACCATTTAAAAGGCATATATTGTCAACGATATTGCTGCATACAAGAAGTACATCTTAAGTACAAAGATTATATATATATATATATGTATATATATATATACAGCTTAAAGAAAAGGATGGAAAAGTAATTCATGCAAAACACTTATCAGATAAATTCCCAATTGGCAGTATTACAAAAATAAAACTAAACTTTAGGAAAAGAACTGTTACCAGAGGGCTTCCCTGGTGGCACAGTGGTTAAGAATCCGCCTGTCAATGCAGGGGACACAGGTTTCGATCCCTGGTCTGGAAAGATCCCACAATCCCGTGGAGCAACTAAACCCGTGTGCCACAACTACTGAGCCTGCGCTCTAGAGCCCGCGAGCCACAACTACTGAGCCTGCGTGCTGCAACTACTGAGCCCACGTGCCTAGAGCCCGTGCTCCACAACAAGAGAAGCCACCACAATGAGAAGCCCACGCACCGCAACGAAGAGTAGCCCCCACTCGCTGCAACTAGAGAAAGCCTGTGCGCAGCAATGAAGACCAAACGCAGCCAAAAAAAAACAAAAAACAAAACTGTTACTAGAGATAAAGGGGTATTTCATAATTACAAAAGGGTCAGTTCTTCAAGAAGATTTTAAAAGTCGTAAATGTATATGCATCTATTAATACAGCTTCAAAATATGTGAAGCAAGAACTGACAGAAAATGAAGTGGAAATGAATTTCAACAGGAATCTCTCAGTAATTGTTAGTATAAGAAGACAGAACATCTTTGAAAATATAAAAGACTTAAAGTAAGGTAATTGAAATAATGTAGCCACTCCAAAACAGTAGAAAATCAGTTTTCTCAAGTTCATTTGGAACATTCAAATATGTCTGAATAGATTTGAGGGATGAAATCCTATAAATCATGTTCTTTGACCACAATAGAATTGGATTTAAAAAAATACACTGTTAAATACCCCTCAGATTTAAAAAAGATAATAAAATGGGAAATTTTAAAAATTAAAAACATATCTTACCAAAATTTGGAAGATAGAGCTAAAACAATGCTTGGAGTGAAATGTATAGTTTTAAAGGCTTATATTGGAAAATAGTAAGGTCTAAAATGTATGATCTAAGTTTCTATCTAAAGATGCTAGTAAAGAAGTGCAAATTAAATCCAAAACATGTAGGAGAAGGATATAATAAGATAAAAAGAGCAAGCAATAAAGTAGAAAATAAGCAAAAGATGAAATCAATGAATCAATAATCTGTTTTATGAAAAATTCTATAAAATTGATGAACATCTACCTAGATTCATTATGCAATAAAAGAGTGAACATGCAGATATCCAGTGTCAAGAATAAAGATGGATACATTATTAGGGATCCACAGATATTTAGGAGAAGAAGAAATTATGAACAATTTTATGCATACATTCAACTCAGAGATGAAATATAGTTATTTGAATATGCTAAAGCTGACTTAAAAAAATAAGATATCTCAGTAGACTATATGTACTAAGGAAAATAAATTTATATTTGAAACCCTTCCCAACAAGAAAACTCCTGACTCAAGTGGCTTCTCTGATAAGCCCTTTCAAAAATTTAGGGAAAAGTAGTATCAATCCTACACAAACTCTTCTAGAAATAAAAGATAGAAGAAGGCATTACCACTTATTTTATAAGGTCAGCATTATCCCGATAACCAAATCAGACAAGAGCATTGTGGAAAAAAAAGAACTATATACACTCTATGCCATGGGAACCTAGACCTCAAAAATGAAAAAAAAAAAAAAAAAAATATATATATATATATATATGTACATGTATATACATACCCACACATTAGCAAAGGGAATCCAAATGCATGTGCATATTTAAAAGATAATTTAAATGAAACATATTAAAGTATATTTTAAGACATCATGATCATGTGAGATTTATTCCAATAATGGATCACTGTTTTAGCATTCAAAACTCTGTCAATATAATTCACTACTAAACAGATTACCAGAGAAGCATTTTAAATAAATTTATCTTATTCTGATGAAAATGCTCAAACAGTGAGCAATAAAGGAAGCTTTCTCAATCCAACAATGAATATCCCAAAAAAAGAGAGGAAGAGAAGACAGAAAGGGGGAGAGGGTTAGAGAGAGAAAAGAAGGGAGGAAGGAACACATAAAGGGAGGATGAAAGAAAAAAAGAAAGGAGGTGGGGGAAAGGAAGGGAGGAGAGAGGGAGGGAAAATGGAAAAAACTGTGTATAAGGCAAGGATGCACTCTCACCTCTTTTATTTAACATGGTATTAGAGATTCTCCCTAGAGCAACAAGGCAATCAAAGATGTAAAACATACACTGAACAAAAAACTAAGAAGTAAACATCTCTTTATTTGCATGTGGCATTATTGTATATGAAGAAAATCCTGAATAATATATAAAAAATAATAAAAATAATAACAGATTAGAGAAGTCATTTATAAATTATTTGTATTACCATATACTAGAAAATAACAATTGGAAACAATTGGGAAATGGAATCAAAATAAAATATACCATTCAAATTATCACCCCAAAATATGAAATATTTAGGGAAAAGTTTTAACAAAATACGTGCATGACCTCTGCCCTGGTAACTGCAAAACATGGCTTTGAGACATTTAAAAGTCCTAAATTAATATATGGAAAAATGTTATTCATGGGTTGGCTGATTTGATACTATTAAGATGTTAATTCACACCACATTGCTGAATGAATTCAACATAATTCTAGTTAAAACCCCATCAGACTTTTATTTTGTAGAAATATACAAGCTGATTCTAAAATAAATGTGCAGTTGCAAAGGACGTGGAATAGCTAAAACAATTTGGGAAACGAAGAACACAGTTGGAGGATGTACACTATGTGATTAAAACATAATAAATCTACAGTAGTTAAGGTGCTGTGATATGGTTTGAGGATATACATGTAGATCAATAGGATAAATTAGAGTCCACAGGTGGACTCATCATGTATCAGTGATATTCAACACTTTTGCCATGGTAATTCAGTGGAAGGAGTGGCTAGTTTTTTCAATCTTGCTGATGAAGCAACTTGATATCCACACGGGAGAAAAAAAAAAAAACTTTGCTACCTCACAATATGAATGAAAATTAAATTTAAATGATTTATGGAACCTGAAAAGTGAAAGCTAAATCTATGATATTTCTAGATTGAAAGATAGAAGAAAATCTTTGTGATCCTGAGACAGGCAAAACACATGGCCAATTGGAAAAAAAATGATAAATTGGACTTCAAATAAACTAAAAATTTCTGATTTTCATAAATGCCATTAAAAAGGAAAAGGAACGTACAGACTGGAAGACAATATTTGTAATACTGATACCTGATAAATGACTTGGATCTGAAATATATAAGGACTCATAACTATAATAAGAAGGCAAACTACCCAATTAAAAATGGGCAAAGAATTTGTACATCAAAGAACATGTGCTAATGGCACGTAAGCACTGGAATGCTGCCTACCATAATTGGTCATTAGGGAAATGCAAGTTAAAATCACAGTTATCAATAGATACCACCACACACTGCTAGAATAGAGAAATTTAAAAAGGCAGAAAACCAAGTGTTGGTAAGCATATAAATTAACTCAAACTCATACATTGCTGATGGAAATCTAAAACAGTGTGACCACTTTGAAAAGTATTTTGGCAATTCCTTATACAATTAAACATATACTTACCATAAGCCTAGTAATTGGAGTCTTGAATATTTACCTAAGATAAATGAAAGTATATATTCTTACAAATATCTGTATGAACATTTTATTGTCGTTTTTCTCATAATAGCTGAAAATTATAAACAACGAAAATGTCAACAGGTGAATGATCAACTTTCGATCTATCCATATAATGTAATAATACCAATACAAAGAATGATCTATTGATGCATGAAATTACAAGAAAGATTCTCAAAATCATTGTTCTAAGTGACAAAACACAAATACAAAAGGCTATTTACTGTATCTTTCTATTTATATAGAACACTTAGAAGAGGCAAATCTCATTTATAGGGACACAAAGCTCATTGTGCCATGGATGGAGAGAGAACCACCAACAGTAATAGATGGCTGTATTCTGTATCTTGATTGTGGTGATAGTTACTTGAGTGTATATATGTGTGTTAAAATTCATTGATGTGTATTCTTAAAATGGATGCATTTAATTGTGTTGCAATTCATAGTAATATTTATTTCAATAAAAGGCAGTTATAAAAATGAGAAGGAAAACTCAAGAAGTATTTGTCTACTTTTTTTCCGAGCTCCACCAGCAGAGGTTTCTCCAAATAATCTCTAGGGTCTTCTTAAAGTATGTAAAGGATAGACTTTACCACATTTGAAAGTTTCCATTTTAAGGTTGCACCCAGAGAGGCAAAATGTACTGCATGCTGACTTACTTTTCTTTCTTATCTTTCTTTTTAATTTAATTTAAGTTTTATTTTATATTGGAGTATAGTTGATTTACAATGTTGTGTTCGTTTCAGGTGTACAACAAAGTGATTCAGTTATGTATATACATATATCCATTCTTTTTCAGATTCTTTTCCCATATAGTTTATTACAGAATATAGAGTTCCCTGTGCTATACAGTAGATCCTTATTGATTATCTATTTTATATATGTAGTGTGTGTATGTTAATCTCAAACTCTTAATTTATCCGGCCCCCCCCAACCTTTCACCTTTAGTAACCATAAGTTTGTCTTCAAAGTCTGTGAGTCTGTTTCTGTTTTGTAAATAAGTTCATTTGTATCATTTTCTTTTTTTAGATTCCACATATAAGTGATATCCTTATCTCTCTTTAGTTCAGCTTCCTTATTCTCTGCAGGAGCCAGAACAGAAGACAAACAACTAAAAAGCAAATAAAGCAAAATAAAAACATGTAAGAGAAAAGAAAATTCACAGTACCATGGCCCTAGTATAACACATTTGTTAAAGGAATTTCAAGTTGATAATAAGATATAATTTTGCTCTAAAGTACTCTCTGAACCAGGTTTTTCTTGCCACTAGATGGAGTTCCATAATCTCCACTTCCTGGCATTTGAGCTCCAATCACCTGCTTCATTTAAGCAATTACACTAACTACTCCACTGTCATAATCATAACCAATCAAAAGCTTTTTTCCTTGAGGCTCAAACTGCGAAGACTGCAATGGAGAGTGGACATAGAGGAAAGAAACTGGGCTTGGATAGAGGGTTTCACTCTGTTTTCTCTAACTTTATGTATTTCTCCCCTCCCTTCATGAGGCTGCTTCTGTTCTCTACAGATATAGAACAAGAAGGAGAACAGAGATGTAAGTGTAGCAAATATCTTTGTGCAAGGACATATGTGATGATTCCTTCTGAATTGCATTTCAGTTATTCTTAATCCCTTAGAACACTTGTGTGGTTTTCTCAAATGTGTCTCTTTAAGATCTCCCAACTCCAATTTGATAGGGGCAGTACCTCTCATCCAGCTGGGAGCTAATGATTTCCCATTCAACTCTGGACATCCAGTGGACTACATTCTGCTAGGGTTACAAAACCCTCTCTTGTCTGATGTTTTAATAAGGTCTAAGGAAACTTCAGTTATATTCTTTTATGTATACCTCGTTTTGCCCAGACAGAGGTGAGGGTACGTTTCCAGTCTTACCTTCTAAGCTTTCATGGGTCACTTAAGTCAGCCTCTTGCCTGTAGAATTTCATGGCAATACCCACTAAAATTGCAGGGCTCACATAAGTTTTCCAATGATCCCCTGAAAGTCCTCTCATTTGGTTGACAGTAAAAAGAAAGCACCTGTATTAGGGTTGTCCAGAGAAGCAGAACCAATAAAATAAATATGGATCTATAGAAGGAGATTTATTATGAGGTTTCACAATTTGGAGGCTGAGAAGTCCCATGATATGCTATCTGGAAGCTGGATGGCCAGGAAAATTGGTAGTATAAATCCAGTCAAATTTCAAAGGCCTGAGAACCAGCAAAGCAATGACGTCAGTCCCTGTCTGTGTCAAAGGCCCCAGGAGCGCTGAAGTCTGAGGGCAGCAGAAATGGATGTCACAGCTCAAGCAGAGAGCAAATTTTCCCTTCTTCTGCCTTTTTGTTCTGTTAAGGCCTCGAGAATTGCTGAGGCACACCTGCACTGGTGAGGGCAAAGTCTTCTTCATTCTATCTGTCCAAATGCTAATCCCTTCCAGAAACACCTTCACAGACACTCCAGCAATAATTTTTATCTGCTGTCTGGATATCCCTTACTCCAGTCAAGTTGATACATAAAATTAACAATCAGAACATCCCTACAGCTTCCCCATCTAAGTGGGGTAGAAGAGATCTAGAGGACAGTGGACAATGTTACTTAAAAAGAATGAACCCCCAAATAAATGCACACATACATAGGCAATTAATTTATGACAGAGGAGAGTAAGAGTATACCATGGGAAGGATAGTCTTTTCAATAAATGATGCTGATAAAACTGGACAACCACATGCAAATGAACGAAACTGCATCCCTATCTTACACCATACACAATAATCCAAAATAGATTAAACAAACCCACAGCCAGCACTCGTTCTCAATGGTAAAGAACTGAAACCATTTCCACTAAGATCAGGAGCAAGGCAAGGTTGCCCACTCTCACCACTATTATTCAACATAGTTTTGGAAGTTTTAGCCACAGCAGTCAGAGAAGAAAAAATAAAAGAAATCCAATCCGAAAAGAAGTAAAACTGTCACTGTTTGCAGATGACATGATACTATACATAGAGAATCCTAAAGAACACTACCAGAAAACTACTAGAGCTAATCAATAATTTGGTAAAGTAGCAGGATACAAAATTAATGCACAGAAATCCCTTGCATTCCTATACACTAATGATGAAAAATCTGAAGGAGAAATTAAGGAAACACTCCCATTTACCATTGCAACAAAAAGAATAAAATACCTAGGAATAAACCTACCTAAGGAGACAAAAGACCTGTATGCAGAAAAGTATAAGACACTATGAAAGAAATTAAAGATGATGCAAACAGATGGAGAGATATACCATGTTCTTGGGTTGGAAGAATCAACATTGTGAGAATGACTATTCTACCCAAAGCAATCTGCAGATTCAATGCAATTCCTATCAAACTACCAATGGCATTTTTCACAGAACTAGAACAAACAATTTCACGATTTGTAGGGAAACACAAAAGACCCTGAACAGCCAAAGCAATCTTGAGAAAGAAAAACAGAGCTGGAGGAATCAGACTCCCGGACTTCAGACTATACTACAAAGCTACAGTAATCAAGACAGTATGGTACTGGCACAAAAACAGAAATATAGATCGATGGAACAGGATAGAAAGCCCAGAGATAAATCCACACACATATGGTCACCTTATTTTTGATAAAGGAGGCAAGAATATGCAATGGAGGAAAGACAGCCTCTTCAATAAGTGGTGCTGGGACAACTGGAAAGCTACATGTAAAAGAATGAAATTAGAACACTCCCTAACACCATACAAAAATAAACTCAAAGTGGATTAAAGACCTAAATATAAGGCCAGACACTATAAAACTCTTAGAGGAAAACATAGACAGAACACTCTATGACATAAATCACAGCAAGATCCTTTTTGACCCACCTCCTAGAGAAATGGAAATAAAAACAAAAATAAACAAATGGGACCTAATGAAACTTAAAAGCTTTTGCACAGCAAAGGAAACCATAAACAAGATGAAAAGACAACCCTCAGAATGGGAGAAAATATTTGCAAAAGAAGCAACTGACAGAGGATTAATCTCCAAAATTTACAAGCAGCTCATGCAGCTCAATATCAAAAAAACAAACAACCCAATCCAAGGCAGAAGACCTAAATAGACATTTCCCCAAAGAAGTATACAGATTGCCAACAAATACATGAAAGGATACTCAGCATCACTAATCATTAGAGAAATGCAAATCAAAACTACAACGAGGTATCTCCTCACACCAGTAAGAATGGCCATCATCACAAAATCTACAAACAGTAAATGCTGGAGAGGGTGTGGAGAAAAGGGAACCCTCTTGCACTGTTGGTGGGAATGTAAACTGATACAGCCACTATGGAGAACTGTATGGAGGTTCCTTAAAAAACTAAAAATAGAACTACTATACGACCCAGCAATCCCACTACTGGGCATATACCCTGAGAAAACCATAATTCAAAAATAGTCATGCACCACAATGTTCATTGCAGCTCTATTTTCACTAGCCAGGACATGGAAGCAACCTAAGTGTCCATTGACAGATGAATGGATAAAGAAGATGTGGCACGTGTATACAATGGAATATTACTCAGCCACAAAAAGAAACGAAACTGAGTTATTTGTTGTGAGGTGGATGGACCTAGAGTTTGTCATACAGAGTGAAGTAAGTCAGAAAGAGAAAAGCAAATACCATATGCTAACACATATATATGGAATCTAAAAAAAAAAAGAAAAATGGTTCTGAAGAACCTAGGGACAGGACAGGAATAAAGATGCAGACGTAGAGAATGGACTTGAGGACATGAGGAGGGGGAAGGGTAATCTGGGACAAAGTGAGAGAGTGGCATGGACTTATATATACTACCAAATGTAAAATAGATAGCTAGTGGGAAGCAGCTGCATCACACAGGGAGATTAGCTTGGTGCTTTGCGACCACCTAGAGGGGTGGGATAGGGAGGGTGGGAGGGAGACGCAAGAGGGAGGAGATATGGGGATATATGTATATGTATAGCTGATTCACTTTGTTATACAGCAGAAACTAACACACCAATGTAAAGCAATTATACTCCAATAAAGATGTTAAAAAAAAATGATTCAAGACTTGAAAATAAGATTTGAAAACATAAAACCCCTAGAAGAAAACATAGTGGGTAAGCTCCTTGACATTGGTCTTGGCAGTGTTTTGTTTTGTTTTTTCTTTTTAGATTTGAAACCAAAAGTAAAGGCAACAAAAGCAAAAAAAAACAAGTGGGACTACATCAAACTAAAAAGTTTTTTCACAGGAAAGAAAACTATAAACAGAATGAAAAGGCAACCTCTGGAATGGGAGAAAATATTTGCAATTCATGTATCTAAGATATTAATATCCAAAATGTATAAAGAACTCATACAATTCAATAACAACAAAAATATTTGATTAAAAAATTGGCAGAGGAAGTGAGTAGAAATTTTTACAAATAATACATACAAATGGCCAACAGGTACACGAAAAGGTGATCCATATTACTAATCATCGAGAATATGCAAATCAAAACCACAATGAGGTATCTTCTCACACCTGTTAGAATGACTGTCTTCAAAAAGACAAGAGATAATAAGTGTTGGTGAGGACGTGGTGTGCACTGTTGGTAGGAATGTAAATTGGTGCAGCCACAATGGAAAACAGTATGGAGGTTCCTCAGAAAGTTAAATACAGAACTTCCATATGATCCAGCAATTCCACTTCAGCGTAGATATCCAAAGAAAATGAAATCACTGTATCAAAGAGATTTCTGCACTTCCATGTTCATTGCAGCATTATTTGCAATAAAAGACACGGAAACAACCTAAATGTCCATCAATGGATGAATGGATAAAGAATATGTGGCACATACACACACACACACACACACACACACACACACACACACACATACACACACACTGGAATGTTATTCATCTATAAAAAAGAAGGAAATCCTACCATTTGTGGCAACATGAATGAACACTGAGGGCATTATACTCAGTGAAATCAGTCAGACAGAGAAAGACAAATACTGCATGATCTCATTTATATGTGGAATCTAAAAAAAAAATGTGTTGGGTGTTAACTGGACTTATTGTGATCATTTCACAATATATACATATATCAAATCATTGCATTGTACACCTTAAACTAATAAGTCTATTATATCTCAATAAAACTCGGTCGGGGGAGCCTCACAGGATTTTTTAAAAAATGCTATGGAAAGAAAAAAATGATCTTGTTCAATTTACTCAGTTTTCACACTTCTATACCTTCAATAAGGGTCACGGAACCGGTTTTCCACATTTCTCTTTGTAAGTCAATCAATTGGTCATCTGGCAGGTCAGTTTGGAACTAAAGGTGTGTTGTTTGGTTTTTTTTTTCCTCTGCAACTTTTAATATCTCACATGAAATAGAATAAGAAGCTCACTTTTTGGAGAAAGAGCCTCATGAAGAGTTTGTGCTACTACCACTCAAGTTATAATAAAGGACCTATTGGTATAGGACTAGCCATAGTGCACATGATGACATGCTGTTATCATTTTTAAATGGTGACTGTTCTGAACAGCTAAATTGTTTTAATTTGGGGTACATTAGGCAAAGAAAGAATTTCTTTTCCTGGAACATATAACAGCAATATAATAAATAAGTGATGCAAAAATCAATATCAAATCGATAGAGTCATAATATGCTTATTGTAGCTACTTTTATTTTAAATAATTCAAAATATTTTAATCACTCTAAAATGATTTCTGTTTGGATAATAGAGTTTACCAACCCCTGTCTAGTATATCTAATGCAATCATGTATCCTTTGGGAGATAGTTTACAGTTGAATACTGGTAATTTACAGATGAATAAATGATCTCAAAGATGTTAAATGACTTGTACCAAGCTACAAAGCTAGTAAGTGTAAGTGGTGGACCTGGATATCAACTCTAATGACTCTTAGTCCGATATCCTATTCACAAGATTGCAGATGACAATGTTTATTAGCACAATTTCTTTAAACATGAAAATTTGAAATAGAAAAAAAATCCTGCAAATAACAACTACATATTTTAAGAGGCCATCAATATTTTCAGATACTCAGAAAATAGAACTGAAACTTACAATATGAAATTAAAATGGACATTATCTGGCCTGCAAGTAACTGGCAATTTAACTATTTAGTAAGGAAGAAAAAAGGTATATGATCACTTAAGGAGATATGAATTTTATTAAGATATGCATTAGTTAGAACTGTGAAAGCCCTTTGAGATTTGAGTTTAAAAATTGTAGTTACAACTGCTAATGTGTTTTTTTCTTGCTAATATTTTGAGATCTTATCTTCTCAAATTTAAAATGGTACATGCTTCAGTTTTTATTTAAAAGTTCCCTTATTTTGTAATTTCTTAAAACCTAAATTCAAATGAGTTTATTTCTCCATTTAGCAATTTCATAAAAGAAATGTTATATTAATTTCTCCATAACACAACATAATATTGAGTAATAAGAGATTTTTCATTAATTAGGAAAGCACTGTAGTAGTTCTAGTATGGAATTAGAAAATGTTTGTCATATCATTTTTAAAATGACATGAAGTGATAGTAATTAGATAACACAGACTTTGTTATATTTTTCATTAAGAAATAATAATTATTCATGTTAACAGAAGCCAAATTGCCATAGAAGATACTGTGTTTTGACAGCTGTATTTGTTTGCTAGCGTTCCCATAATGAAATACCACAGACTGGATGACTTACAACAACAGAAATTTATTTTCTCACAGTTGTGGAATCTGAAAGTCTAAGATTAAAGTGTTGGCAGGTTTGGTTCCTCCTGAGGCCTCTTTTCTCGGCTAGTAGATGGCGGTTTTTCTTGCTGTGTTCATACACAGCCTTTTCTCTGTGCATATGTGTCCCTATTGTCTCTTCCACTTATAAGAAGACCAGTCTTATTGGTTAGGGCCCCATCCTTAAGATTTCATTAACCTATTTCCTCTTTAAAGGCCTCATCTCCAAGTACATTCACATTGAGGTATTAAGGATTAGAACTTTAGCATTTGAATTGAGGGGGGGGCACAATTCAGTCCATAACAGTAAACTTTATATTTTACTGTCTTCACTTTAGGCTGTGATACACTCAATTAATAGGTTATTTTATTTTTTATTATAATCCCAACATGATTCTTAAAGGGTTCTCTTTGTCAAAATCAATTGATTTACTCTAAAAAAATTCATTCAGCCATTTATTAAGCATAATTGGTGCCTAACTCAATGTTATTAATTATTATGACAATATAAATCATAGATCACCTCATTGGAAGACATTCCTAAATGATGACAAAAAATATACAAGTCTTAAGACTTATTTCAGGCAAGATATCGATGTAGTAAAAATGATGATATGTTTTACTGTCTGTAAAATTCAGCAAAGATGAAGATGAACAGAGTCAAGGGCCATCTGAAGAATAAATAATGGCAGATGTGATCATTAAATTGTATTTCAAATCTAATAACTGTTTGGCTTGATGAAGGCTGGAATCTGATTATAAATGTTAGGCTTTTCAACCTTCTGCTGTCTAATTCTGCTAGAAAGTTCATGTAAGAATATATGTGTTATCTTACTGAAAACTGTAGAATTCAGTTTGGGGAAATTACTGGGAGCAAGAGATTAAGGCAGATTGAATTATATATATTTAATTGTTTGAAATGCATTGAGGTTCAAATTTAAGACTCGCCATTCTGAAGAGAAAAACTAAGATGGAGGTTTCTGTACTAATTCTTGATGATAGCTTTGGGATTGGCTAAAATGAATATTGAAATTTGTAGGAGAGAGGACCAGAATAGAATATCATCTTATGCAGACATATGTGGTTGTATTTTTTTTCTTTTTTCAAGCCTTTACTATACTTTCAGTATTATTACAAGAGATTTAAATTCATATATTCAAAAATTTGTAAGGAAATTTTGTCTTACATTGGTAAATAGATTATTTGCACATTCAGAGGAGATCTGCAGTGCTGGTAGGTATATAGATATTTAAGATGAAAAGTTTTAAACTGATCATTTTTCTTTCAGAATATTGAAAATGTGGATGCAACCTTAAAGAATAATCAGGATATAATTCTTAAAATATTTGCATATAAGCAAATAATTGTTAAGTGCCTGTAATATCACTGTGCACTTAAATGTATGTAATAAATATCTGCTAGCTGAGTAAAGGGATGATGAATGCAAAGAGAAATTGAGATTAATTCAACAGATTTTGTCAATAATCACAGTGAATTCACTTTCATCAGTACAGATCCTTAAAGGCACTTTTTAAACACTTGTTTATCACAGTATTAATTCAATAATAACTTCTAAAATAAAAAAATAGGTAGTATTACGCTAATCCCTTTGTCAGGTTTCTGTCAGTCTTGGCAGAGTAGAGTATGAAAAATAGACCTCACAACTATATTATTTAATCTAGAGGGAAGATATCATGTAAACTATTACAAAATTCTATTGACTTAGAATTACTTATAAACTGCATGCACTGATTTAATGAAATTTTAATATCTGTTTCTTTTGGTAACAAAGAATGCCCCCCCCCATGCATTTACATTTCTGTTGAGGGTTATGTTTGGGGAGAGGCAGTATAAGAACTGAAAGACACTTTTAATCTTTGCAATACTGTATAGAAGCATAGTTCCATCACATATGTTATGAGTGTTTCTAATGATTAATCTTAATCTTGTGACAATTCTTTTGGAACCTTTATTGGACCTTTTCTACATGTTAAAAATATTATATGTGACAGTGGAAAGTGCAAAAAGAGATAGCAAAAACAGAAGTAGCCAACTGTTTTTTTTTAGCATTTACAGGCATACTATATGTTATCTTAAATATTAATATTTAAGATATTATATTATATTATATATATTTATATTATATACTTATATTAATTATAAGTAAATAAATAAATATAATTATTAATACTTATATTTATATAAATAAATATATATTATATATTATTATATATAAAAATATATTATATATGTATATAAATATATTATTAATACTTATATTTATGATATATACTTATATTAATTAATATAAGTATGTCCAATGTTGGTATTACTATGCTGTAAAAAAAGATATTTTACTAAATATATCACAGATTATTATTATCAGATTATTATCCATATTTCTTTTATAGTATTAATATGGTTTAATATATTGCATTTTTTGTAATTTTTATTTGGACACTATTATTATAGATATATACAGAAGTGCATCATAAAAATCCAGTAAAAAGTAAACTATATTGAAAAACAGATCCAGGATTCTTCAGCTTCATGTGTCTTCAAATAAGTGGATGATAACATAAATGATTTTCTATAAAAGTAATAAAATCTAAACACTTTAAAAGAACTGTGATATTATTTGCACATGAAGAGTTAAATCTATAGTGGTTTAAAGAAGACAATATGATAAATTAAATTATAGACAATTGTGTTACAGCAGTAAGGAAATAAAAAACAAATAAACACAGCAGATGCTATAGAAAAAATGCTGATCTTAGATAAACGTTAGCACCAGCAGACACAGGGCACCATGCCATAGCAAAAAAAAAAAAAAAAAAAAATCAATAAAAGAATTCCAAGTGAATGTTAGTAGACAGTGACTCATATCCAAAACTTTAAAAATTTCATGTCATAGCTGTGTTGAGTGGAATGAGAAAGTACATCTTAATTCATTCTATGAAACTTGGTGATTTTTGGAATTTGTTTTTCTCAATGTACCCTCAAATAGTTTCAATAATAGTATGCAGTTGAAAAATAGCTTTATCTTTTTAAAAGCTGTGGTGATTATTTTTTAAATTATATTGTGCTAAACAAATCACTTTTCTAAATTGATCTTTCTATAGCAGAATATTCTTATAACTAAATTAAACTTTCTATAGCAGAATATTCCCAAGGTCTGTTGAACTTAATATTTTAATAGGCGTGCATATAAAAATTGTGTTTTACTGGCTTTGTTATGCATATTTTAGAGTCACAATACACCATTGACTTGGTGTTAAACTTTTATAGGTAGAGTAGATCTTTGCAAGTACTAATATCAGTGAGTGAACTTATATATAATAACTTAATAAATACTATTTTAAATAGTGTTAGGTACTACAAAATGCTCAAAACAATCTCAAATAGGATTGTATTAGTTTTTCTAACAAATGGAGAAAAGGAGACAGAGACATTATACAACTTGCCTACCTTGTTGTGTAACCAAGTTTAAGACCCAGATTTTTATCCTCTGAATTCTATACTGATCCCTAGATTGTAATGACTCGTGGCAGCATGTGGTAACTGATGACAAAACTATTGGTATTGCCATTTTAGAAAATTGTAGATCAAAAGAAAAAAATTTGGCCTCCTAAAGCCTTCTTGCTGGAGTAAAATTATTCTCAACTAGTGTAGGAAGGAAAGCATAGGCTCAGTAAACTGAAGTATAGGTTTTAAGTGTAGATACTTCTTGTTGGAAGACTTGAAAATAATGTCTATCAAAAAAAAAAACAAAATAGAATTTAGTTCCCTAGGCCAACTAGAGGCCTCACAAAGAAAATATACCATAGAAACATATTTGAGGTCGACAGAAATAGTTCTAATCTATAAAATTTTGAGCAACCTTGCACTACCCCCATATGAGCCATGATGGTGAAGTTCAGGGGACCTGAATAACTGAGGCTTGACACCAAGTTAAAGCAAATGAAGAATTTCAAAATCATTAGTTGGCTGGTTATTTCCAAAAAATTGGTTAAATTAAACTAAGACAAAGTCATCCTTAAACTCAAAAACCTTATCTTCATTATAGATTGAAACTTGGGGACTTTTTTGTGACTATGTTGGAAAAAATATACATTTTAATGTTGGTGGAAATGGAGCTGTGATGGATAAACATTGTTTCTGAGATAGATTTTTGATTGCCAAGTAAGAATGACAAGTGAATCAGATTTTGCTCAAAATGATTGATGAAGTGCTAGTGATGCAGTAAATAATAAGTACTAGTACAATATCTTTAGTCCGTATTTTAAGTTTTGTTGGGTTCATCCTGGAAGCATTATATATATGCACAGATATATATTCACATATATATCACATGCATATCACATATATGCTATATGTCTGTGCTTGAATAAATATATTTGAATCTATATATACTTTATATATTCTATATATAATGTATATTCAAACATAACTATATCTTTCCTAGAAATTTTACAGTCAGATATGAAAACTAATGGTTTAAATGTCTATATGAAAATAAAAACAATATGTAAATCATAAAAATGTCTAAATATGCTCATATTACAGTATAACAAATTCATTTCTCACATATGTATTACTTATTTTAAATTAATATTTATTTTCTCTTATTCTCCTGGAAATTTATTTTGAAGTTAAATTGAATTTTCTCCTCTCTATTATTCCTCAACAATATAGCAAATAGCTTGTCTTGGATTTAAGAACAAAATAATCTGGACAACATTCTGATTAGTGGATGAAATAGTTTGAGACAAAAAAATTGTTCTAGTATTTACTAACTTATGTGGTGAAGACTCTGCTAACACATTAGTGTTTGTTTCTCTTAAGGGGAGAACTTAGTGAGGAGAATATCCATACAAAGTGATTTGAGTTATAAAAGAACTCTATACAGTAAACTGGACACTGAAGTATTTGATTTATAAAATGTAAAAATTACAAGGAAAATTATTATTTAGATTTGAACCTAGTGGAGAACCTAGTTTCAAACAGAGTGCTTACCAAGTCTCATTTGTCTGGTGTTTGCTTTATGTTTGCATTTAAGGATTTAACAGAGTTTTCCTGAACTGGGTAGAAGAGAGAGAGGGGAGAGAGAGATTTATTGTAATAGCTAAATTATTGAAATAAGAAAAGGGTCAGTGTTTTCAGGTTACTATAATTTTGTTAGCTAATAAACAAATTCCAAAATATTTTGCTCCTGAGTAAAATTACAGTGTCTTCAGTCATGCTATATGAGAAATTTTGTTTTAGCCTTAGGAATTTTTCCAAAAGAAATTTTTTTAATGGAACAATATGATAATTTTGATTAAACAATTAAAATCTATTTCAGAAGTAATACATGTATATTTGATAAACCATTTAAAACTTTTAGGATTATCCCATTTTTTAATTTCTTTCATTATCTTTTTTATTATTTCATATTTTGAAAGGTGAATTCTATTAATATTTTGGAATTAATCTTTTGGGAGTTTATCTTTTGGAGTTAGAGACTGAGATCGTAGTTTTCAAACTTACTTATTCTGAAAAATGACTTTCAAGTTAAATATTTCTCTCTAGCTATTTCCTATGTTTTTATTACAGTAATTAGTTCTCAGTTATCCATAATCTCTTTAAGCTTTTTTTTCTTTTGTCTGTGGAATATTTATAACTGTTTTTAGAAATAAGATATTTTTTGATATCTCCACTTATTTGTGACTTGCAATTTATTCTAGACAGGTAATATAGATAAGTGATGTTCATTGTTTAATAATTTGAGGATTTTTGTGGCCCAGCTTGTGTTCATTTTGTTGTGAGTATTCCATATCAAAAATAATAAGTTTTTACCTTCAAAACATGATAAATATTAATCCATTAATTTTATGTATCCAGTGTTACTCTGAAGAAGGCCATTTCTTAATTTTTAATAATTGCTTTTCATTTCTATAAGTCTTCAGAACTGTTTCTTGATGCTTTAGAAACTGACTCTACCAAGTTTCTGTTTGGACTTTTTTCTTCTTTATTCTGTTTGACACTATAGGTGCCTTTTCAAGCTGATGTTTTATATA
This sequence comes from Balaenoptera musculus, assembly GCF_009873245.2. NCBI lineage: Eukaryota > Metazoa > Chordata > Mammalia > Artiodactyla > Balaenopteridae > Balaenoptera > Balaenoptera musculus. The sequence goes on from NC_045802.1 coordinate 55,449,182, forward strand.
TTTTTAAAATTAATTTGGGCGACTCTGAGTTTTCATTCTTCAAATATTTCTGCCAGGAATATCTATCAAGTATGAGGATGACATAAATATCTAGAGATTTGAAGAGATTTACATGAGTATGATACTCTGATGCCTCTTGGAGAATTCTTTAAGGCTTCAGGTTTGGGTTTTTTTTGGTTTTTTTAAAATTAAAGTAGTGGAAAATCTGGCTTCCAGAAAACAGATGCCAAATCCAGGAGAACAAGGAAATGAAGTCTGAGAGTAAAAGCTAAGAAGTAGGCCTGGAAAGCAAAAGAACGAATCAGAACAGGAATCCACAGAATTAGGAGAATAGTGTGTTCAAAAAGCAACTGCATTCCATATAACTACTAGTATGATAAAGAACTTAGGTTAGATTATTTCAGACATTAATTTTATTACTGTTCTTACTCTACGTTTTTCCCCATGCAGTAACACTTCCCTTCCCAGCTTTCAGTTCCTCCCGGTAGGTTTAAAAAAAAACAACAGGAAACCTGCCAAGTTGAGTCCTGCCTCTCCCTTTGAGCCAACAAAATTCCTTCTCTTTTACATGAGAGTAAAAATTATTTCAAAATTATTAGTGTCTAATACACATGAATTAATAAATATCTTAATGGTTCATTTAGGAAATGATTTATGTCTGTGATCACCAGTAACTTCAATGTAGATCATTGACACTCTGTACTATGTATTTTTTATGTAATATATGTACATATTCATATGCATAATTATTGAAGTTTTTGCAGGCCACAGACTTCAAGGTACAATACTGCCTCAAAAAATTTTTTGTAATGAATTAACAGATGTGAATATGTGAATAAACATTGCATGCTCATACTTGGGGCATACTCAACAATATCTAGGATAAGTATTGGGGCTTTATTTCTCAGAATTACAAACTCAGTAGCCTCAACTTTTTATAGGTCAAGAAAAAAGTTATGATTATAGAATATTGATTTTTAGAAGATAATGCTTTCTCTAATAAGTACAATTGAAAGCAAGTCTGTCGGAAATTGGCCAGCTTCTTTTTACTTCTAGTTTTGTGCTGTTTAAATTTTTTTGTGCTATATGCTTATGGCCATAATTGAGGTGAAAAGTTACTGAGAAAATTTCTGGTGGTGTCCTTTTCATTTCTGACATTTTGTAGTTAACTGAAATAAATGATGAAAAATTCAGGGGAGGATGTCTTTGTCATGTTTCCAAGGCTGTGGAACTCTCTGTTCCTGCAGTTCTAAGGCTTAATATAAGAGCATTTAGGAAGAAATTCAAAAGATAGCTCTTCATCAGTATTCTGCATCTACTAAGCCAAGCTAATTCTTATTTTGGCTTAGACTTTGTCTATATAAAGACACAGGATCTAAAAACTGAATTTATGTGGAAGTAAAACATATATCCATTTACAATGATATATATATATATATACACACACATAAATATGTACATATCATATGTATATATTTATATATAATAAAGAAGATATGTTTAAATATTTATACATTTCTAGTATAACACATTCAAATTTACAAAACATGATGCTCATTTAACTGGGATTGATAGATTCTAGACTTTTAAATTGAAGGCATATATTCGTCTCTTAGATGTTCTTATTAGTGTCAACTGATTCATATGGACCATGCTGATTAATAAGCAAACCAAACAGCTGAGAAGATGATCATTAAAATCGTTTTCACTTCTCTCCTGAATTTGGATAAACCTGTATTATTTTTCACATTTCTTTTATTTTGGGCAAAGGACAGTAGAAAAAATGTAATCTAATATTAAAAATTCAAAGAGTACTCATTTATTTTTGCTTAAAGTAGTAATGATCTCAATACACAAACAAATACAAACAAAAAGAAAACATACTTCTTATCCTGCTTTAAGAGGCAATAAAAGGCAATGGAATGGGTGTGGGTTTCAGAGACAGATGTTCAAGTACAAATCCCAGCTTCACTATTTTACGAGATATGACTTTGAGCCATATAACTAACTCTTATGCCTTAGTATCCTACACAGTAAAGCAAAGAATAACATCTACCTCAAGGGATGGGTTTAGGAGTAAATAAATTCATTTCTGCAAAGCATGTTGCAAAGAGCTACAGCCAAAATAAGCACTTGATGAATGTTAACATTTGTTACATTGTTCATTTTTAAGGATGAAACATATTCATTCATTTATACAGTCTGCAAATATAAATTAAGCTTCAATGATGTAAGCATATTATTTGGTATTGAGAGTATAAGGGCAGTTCAGTCAAGGTTCTTTTTTTTGTCCTAGTAAAATTTAGCTAAACTAACTACAAATATACATGAATGTATATAAAGTAGATGTGTAAGTATTTGAAGGTGCATGATATAGCAGCTATTCTAGGAGATAACTGAAAAAACTGTTTAGGTTTGGGGAGTGTGGATGAAATGCATTGCACCTGAGGTTATCACTGTGACCAGCTGCTGAGGCTAGTGCTGTATAAGCCCGTGCTGCTGCAGTGTCAGTACTACCATCTCTGGGGAACTTGTAACAACAAAAGCCCTGAATAATTTATTTTAACTATCCATTTTTTTTTTACTCCATCAAATTTCACAGTTTCAGAATGGAACATCTGATTGGCTGAGGTAATGAGCCTAAGATTTAACAACCAGGGTATTGGGAAAGATACTATTATTTTCTGCTTAATTGGAAGAGATAGAAATAAAACTAGTATTTGTAAGAAAGTTCTAGAGGTATAAATATAGAAGTGTGAATTCTTTTGAGGCATCAAGAATAAGTGAGATAATTCTAACTGGGACAAAGAATGTTTCATATGAAGCAAGTCGAGCCAATTACATTTATAGATGTTTAGAAGAAGTGGGTTTGGGACTTCCCTGGCAGTCCAGTGGTTAAGACTCCGTGCTCCTAATACAGGGGGGCATGGGTTCCATCCCTGGTCTGGGGACTAAGATCCCGCATGCCACACTGTGCGGCCAAAAAAAAAAAAAGAAAAAGTGGGTTCAAAGGGTATTCTATGCAAGAGAGAGAGGGTGATCAAAGCAAGGGTTAGATGCAAACTATGCTGTGTATGCCTAAAATTGAATACAACTATTTCCACTGGATCCCAATGTGGCCTGTGTGTGTGTGTGTACACTAAGGATGGGGATGTGTGTATGATGACGGTTGAGCATGAAGTGTTAGCAAAACCAAAAAATAATGAGTTATATGTGTAAATAAAAGACAGTTAGACTTTATCCCAGACTATTGAGAAGCAACTGAAGATTTTATAGATGACATACATCAAAATAGTTAAATTTTAGTAGGGCCATTCAGTTAGTAAGTTGGAGAACAAATTTAGGCACAGAAGGCTAGAGGAACAGTTCAAAGGAAGAGATGACATGTGTCTCTGAAAGACAGTAAAGGAGAAAAATTAAAGAAATTTTAGTTAAAATATTTTTGGATTTTATTAATATGACTTTAATAACTAGTATATGCTGGTAGTTAGAAAATCAGATGTATTCATAGGTTTGAGATTCAGGAATTTACAGAATTGTAGTGTGATTCAAGAGAGAAACAAGAAGGCAAGCGTGTTTCCAGAGAATGTTCAGTATGGAACATTTTGAATTTAGATATTTATTGTATAGGCACATTTCATATATAGACACGAAAAGGAGAATAACTTTTTTCCCTAGAAAAATATATGTTTATAAATCAATAGCATTTAGGAGATCATTTAAATCCTCCTCCAATTGACTGAACCCAATGAGAATTCTACTGGCAAGTGAGCCCAAAGGAAGCTGTCCTCAAATGTCAGCTTCCCTCCTGGGTCAGCCCCCCTTGGCTCAGTGCAGAGAAGAGAAGCATTGAGAATGGCTTGTGACCAAGGACAAAAGCAAATGGGCTTGCCCAAATATCCATGTGGCATCCAGATGAGTTACTCCCCATACAATCACCAATTACATACTATCTAAGGATACAATTTCAGAGTAATCCAAGGTTCTCTTTTCCTCATTATCTCCCTTATCTGTATACCAGTTATCTATGAACACAACATATCCAGAAGCCAGACACTTCTTGTTATCTCCACAACAAACACTGATTTCAAGGAATCATAATCCTTCATCTATGTTACTAATGTAACATGCTAACTGGTCAGCCTGCAAACACTATTGCCAGTCAAGCAGTGTGTTTGTTCCTTACCCTTCCCCCAGGGCAATTCAAAGCAGTATCTTCCATTTTAAAAATCCCTCAGTAGCTTTAAATCACATCTACAGAAAAAGCCAAAGTCCTATGTTTGTTTGTTTATTTATCAACCTATTTATTTTTGGCGGTCTACCTGCTATCTACTTCTACAGTATCATTCAGTACCATTCTCCTCCTTGTCAACTACAGTTCAGCCACATTCTTCTTTCTTTCCTTCAACTATTCTGATCCCTTCCTGGCTCAATATCTCTAAGCTTGCTGGTTGTTTTCTTCCTGGAATTCCCTCTCTGTATCTTCATAGGGGGCACTCCTTCTCATTCAGCTGGTCTCTGTTCAGAGGTCTCTTTCTTGAGAAGTTTCTCTAAATCCCCTTCCAAAACAATCCCATCCCATTCCATTTACTCCTATTTTTTTGACCCTGATTATTTTCTTCATAGTACAGCAGTATATGAAATATTATGTATGATATGCTTACTGGTTTAATGTGTGTTATACTCTGCATTGCTCCCTGCTGAATCACAAAATTTACAACGTTTGGAACGTAATAAGGGCTTATTTAATAATTATTATGGTAAACAAATGTATGATAATCATCACAGTTACTTTACTGGCAGGCAGGTAGAAGCTAAACCAGTGACTATGTGCTAGATGCTATTTGATATTAAACATAAATAGATCACCATTTGAATATTTTTTTTAATGAAATAGTAGAGAGAAGTAACTCTCTACTATTGAAATACTAATGAAATAACTAGAGGGTAGAAAGAGCAGAGTACACACTTGTCTGATCTTGCTCTCTTCCATACCTGATTACTCACTCTTTCCTCCTGATTTACTCAGTATTTTGTGCGACCTGCTTACAGTGTTAAGTTCCTTGAGCCAGGGGCCCTATCTACCTACCTATCTATCTAGAATGACCTAAATAACAAGTTATAGCCAATAAATAAATTCACATTTGATTATATCATATAAACATAATCTACATTTATATATGAGTTTCCTTTGAGTGGCTAAAATTACATTTAAAAATGAAGAGCTAAGAAAAATTTACCTAAATCACTTTTACACTGTGATCAGACCAGCTACCTTGAGGATCTATTAATTTATAGTTTAAAAGGGAGCATGGAATTAGGAATGTAAGATGGAATAAGGTTTAGGAATATAAAATGATGGAAGATACAGAGGTCACCAGAATCTGTGATTTGTTCTCTATTTACTGCTCCTAAAATGGATTTCCTACATGTGTTCAGCACTTATGTTCAGAAATGTTCTTGTGTCAGTTATCACCATGTAGCCACTGGAATGCTCCCAGGAGAGAGATGATAATTTCTAACTTTGATGTGTGGACCTTCATGAGGAAGCAAATGTGTCTGTTTGATGTGTAATTTTTAGGACTAGAGTCAATTCAAATTACTGATAAGTCTATTTTCAAAAGACAGTAGTATACATTTTTGTTGCAGAAAATTTTAGAAAATGTGTTCTTGTGGAAGGGAGAAAATAAAAACTACTAACCATGAAACAAGGTATTTTGAATGCACATTTCAGAGCATTGTAGGTAATGAGTTCCGATTGGGAAAACTCTGTAAGACTGTGAAGTTTCAGTGCAAACAGCTAAGAGAAATTATCTGAACATTTACAGGATTTTAAGCAGAGCTATCAATACTTTGGCCTTCTCCTATGAAGCAGAATATTCTCACCCCAAATTCTATTTTCATATCTGATTTTGGTCTTGGAATAGAAGTTGCCTTCTGATTGATTGGGCATTGAACAGTCTGTTACTTCACGGGTAACTATTTTTGACCTGAAACAGACTGCCAGATATTTTTCCAGCAAAGATGGGTTTATTCAGGATCAGCAGAGAATGACAGTTTGGGGCCAACAACCGTGATGAGCCATGTGCAAGTCCCCAGAAGGCAACAAAAAGAGAACACTTTTATTGGGAGGAAGAGAAAGTTGGGAGAGCTCTAGTAAACAAAGAGTTCATGGCTTTTCATCGGCTGAGTCTCTGCCAGGAAAGAGAGGTCTTTCTTTTCCCTTTTGGGCTCTGCTGTCATCCTAGGGCATGAGAGCTCCCCCTTCTGGTCTCCCAACTCTAATTAATTGAGGTCTCTTAATTTTTTACATTTTCTTCTTTTGATCAAGTTCTTTCTTGGAAACCTCGCTGATTAGGTGTCAGGTTTTCTAGTTTCAGCTGCTTTCTGTCCCTCAAAAGGGAAGGATCTTCCCTGGGTGTAGTGTCTCACTTCAGAGAGAAAGTTCACAGATTGGAAACCTATTAAGGTCACATTCAGGTAACAATAAGGGGCAGGAGAGAGAACTCTCTGGCACTTTTTATCTGAAGTTCATATGTTCTCAGGATCAAAGACATTTGAAATCATCTGGATTATGTCATCATCAAAGATTTGGTGACAAACATCCAGCTAGTATTGGGAAAGCTGTCTCATCAGATGTCATTTGCTTCAGTTTGGGAAATCTTTACTTTTAGGTTACCAGATAATGTGCAGGTCTAGTCAAGGTTTGGTGCTTTCTTTTGGTGTGTCACGTGAATCCAAGAATCTGTTTCTTAGAGTTGGGTGGCACAAGGGTTTGTTAACAATACTTCAACCAGCAAGGTTGAAGGGGTTTTTCCAATAGATAAAATCTCCAGGTTGCAAGGTATGAAGCTTAAGGCCTTCATCTCCTGAGGGCACACTGTGAAAAGACTGCTGTACCAAAACATGGTTATTTTTAATAGAAGCCGTTAGGTCTTTGCAGTATTGGAGTCTCTCTCCTTTTATTCGTATGGGTCAAAAGAAGCACGTGCCAAGTACAGTGGGTATCCTCTATCTCAAAGGGTGAGAGTTTATGAGTTCCAAAAGGGTAGACCTGAGATTTAGAAGGACCAACAGCAATGATTTTGGCCAAAGTATTTGGAGGGCCTCTACAAAGTATGCCAAACGAGTCTTAATAATGCCATTATTGCATTAGGTTAAAGCAAAGGATTGAGAATGGTTGGCGCAATGAAAGTTTTGTAAAACTAGCCAAACAGTGCAGACTTGTCAGAGCACCTGGCCAGTAAAATGGGTTCCTTGATCTATGGAGTTTGAGAGGAGTTACCCAGGTAGGAATAATCTTTACCAATGGGACCTTAGCCACAGAAGAGGCAGTAGCCTATCTGCAAGGGAAGGCTTCAGTCCAGTGTGGAAACATACAGACCATGACTAAAGCATATTTATATCCATGAAACAGAGGAAGTTGTGTGAATACATTTGCCAGACCTTCAGTGGTCCATTAGGCAGTTTAAAATGACTGGAAGCAGTTTTCCCTGGGTTGTACTTCAGACAAGTGGGACAAGTGAGGTAGGCACTTTTTGCAGCTTTGTTAATGTTTCCCCACCATATTGATTCATGAAGGCTACCATTTTGTCAGTAGACTAATTGTTTAATGCATGGACAGTAGTGAAGAGTGGGAATTTTAGTCTCTGATAAGACTGGGTTGTTATTTGGTCCAAACCAGAGCTTCCTCTTTCTATCAGACCAACAATTGTTGAATTCCCAATCTTGTTTTTCCTTTTCTGAGGCCAATTATTGGGCTTCTTTGGCCAGTTTTTCTAAATTATTATTTGGGGAAGGGACCATGACAGAGGTTTGGCTGCTGTTGATCCCTTAAAGGGTAGCATTCCTTGCAGAAATATCAGCAAGGTGTGATTACCCTTAGCTTCCATAGAATCAAGTTTAGAATGTCCTGGAATCTTAATGATAGCTAAAGCAGTGATTTAAAGTATTGCATCCAATAATTCCTGAACATAGGGACCATTTTTAATTGTATTTCCACTGGAAGTAAGGAAGACACATTGCTTCCACAATATTCCAAAATCATGAACTACTCCAAAAGCATATATACTATTACTATAAATATTGGCAGTTTTGTTCTTGACTAAAATATAAGCTCATAAAAGACTGTATAATTCAGCCTGTTGTGCTGAAGTAGCAATATGTAGAGATGATTCCTTAACAACGTCCAAAGGAGTTGTAATAGCATTTCCCGGACAATATTTACCATTGTCACTTTTAAATAAGAACCATCAGTGGGCCATGAGAAGTCAACATTACCCAGTGGAATTTCCTGTAGATCATCACAAGGAGTCAGGAGGTAGTTTGTTAGTGTTAATGAGTCGTAAGGGACTTCATCAGTGACGTGGAGGGAAGTAGCCAGGTTAAGGTTATTACGAAGTAAAAGAGTTATGTGAGGAACAGTTAGTAAAAGACCTTTGTAGGAGATGAGGCGCTGGCTGAGAAATGCTGACTGTGATGAGAAGTCAGGAGAGCTTCTACTGCGTGAGGTACAAAAATGGTTAGAAGAGATCCCATGATTTTCTCTGTGGCTTTAACCAAAAGGGCAGTGGCTGTAATGGCTCTAAGGCAAGGGTATATCCCCATGCCATAGGGTCCAGTTGCTGCCTATAATACCCTATCGGTTGATAGTGGTCCCTGTGTTTTTGGGTGAGTACCCCAAGGGCATTCCCTTCCTTTTCATGTACAAGAAGGAAAAAGGGAATCTGATCATTGGGATGCCAAAGGGCAGGTGAGTTCATCAGACTCTCCTTTAAGGTCTTGAAGGTGTGTTATCTGGTTCTTCCCATAAAATTGGGTTGGGATTGTTATTGTTGAGTGAAACATATAGAGGTTTGCCCATAAGAGAGAAATTTGGAATCCAATTTCAGCAATAACCAACTGGCCTGAGAAAACCCCACAGTTGGTACTTAGTTTTGGGTTTTAAGACACCATGAAATCTATTTGGATGTAGGTGTAGCACTTGTTCTGATATCCAATGCCCTAAATATTGAACCTGAGTTTGGGCAAACTGCAGTTTTCTTGGCATCCTTATGTCCCTTTAAGGCTAAAAGCTTTAGCAACTGGACGCTGTCCTCCTGTGAGGAAGCTTGAGAAAGAGAGCAAAGAAGCAAATCATCCACATACTGCAACAAAGCATCCAGATCAGCCTTCAGGATTTTCAGGAAATAGGGACTCACAGTGTAACACTGAGGAATTACTGTTCAGGTGAATTGTTTTTCTTCCCAAGTGAAGGCAAGAAGGGTATTGGCTATCTTCATCAACTGGAATACTTAAGGATATAGTGCATAAATCAGTTATAGTAGAGAATTTGCTTTCAGTGAAAATGGATGTCAGTAACCTGTGAAGGTTAGGAACAACAGGGTATCGAGGGATAACAGTGTCGTGTATTGCTGTGAGGTACTGGACAAACCTCCACCCTGGGCCCTTAGATTTTTTTCACTGGTTTAATGGAGGTGTCACAGGGCTAGTACAGGAGATAATGAAACCTTGGGACTTCTATTATGGGCGTTATGCCTCACAGGGCTTCTTGACCTACAGGATATTGATTAATTTTGGGAAGAGGTTTTGAGGGGTCTATTTAAATTTTGCTGGGAGGTGGCTGTGAATTTTGCCAACATCAGTTGGAGATTTTGCCCATAAGGAAAGTGGTAGCTGATTCAAAAGGGACAAATGATCAGTGTTGCCAGAATCTGCTCTAGTACCATCAGAAATGGAACAAATGAAAAATGTCAAAGGGTCATTTAATTCACCTGGTTGGTTATTTTGATGACTACTATCAATTTCTAGAATTAGAAGCATGATGCTTCTCTAAGAAGTCTCAGCCTAATAAACGTATAGGGGCAGAGGAACTAAGGAGAAAAGGGTTAGTATCTCTCAAAGGGCCTAAACAAAAAGGAATAAGTTCGGGGACAGGAACCTCTTGAGGTTCATTAGAGATGCCCACTAGTTGAACTGTTTTAGTACTCCGAAGCAGGAGCTGTTTCATAGTAGCAGGGTTGAGCACTGAGAGTGTGGCTCCAGTGTCAGTTAGGACTGGAAGAGATTGATCCCTAATATGGAGAAAAGTTCCTCCAAGCCAGTCAAGAGGGAGGATTGGGAGGAACCCCTGTAGTTCCTTGTAGCCCCATCATTAGGGAGGACTTTCGAAAGGCTGGCTAGAGAGCTGAAGGTATCTAAAGTGCTTAAATTTGTAAAGATCTCCTTTCCAATGTTTTTCCTCTTTGCAATAGCAGCAGAAACTAGGTGGGGTTTGGTTTCATTTAGGAGCCTTCATTTGCTGGAGTTTAAGATTATGAAGTTTGGTGGTCTTCCTTAGCGGTGACTCATCTGGAGTGCAAGACAGCTGGTTGCCAGATTAATTAAATGTGGAGTGGACATAGTTTCCCATTCCATCCTGATCCTTTTTACTAGAAGGGAAAGGCCTGGTTCAGCCCCATTAATAAGCATAGAGTTAAAAGCTACTCAGGTGGAATCAACATCTGAAGGAAGACTAGAATTTTCTTTTAAAACATTCTGAAGTTGACTGTAAAAATTATGAATAGGTTCTTCAGATTTTTGTGTGCACACTTGAGTTTTGTTCTAATCAACAGGCTTTCGAATAGCCCTAAGAATTGCTCAATGAAATTGCCTAGCAACTGCCTGAATGTGATCGTAAGTTAGCAGGCTGGTCTCCCAGTTGTAATTCTAGAGACCTTTCAAGACTCTCCCAATTAGCAGTTTTCATCCAGTGCTGGCCCTGGCCTTTACCAGCAAGCATAAGAACTAGGTGATGTAAGTCAGAGAAACCAGGTTGATAAGTGTGGATGACTATATTAAATTCCTCAGCAAATCTATGAGGATCTTTGATTACTTTAGGAAAATCTTTGACTATGGCTCACAGTTCAGCTTTAATCCAGAAAGTATAAAAAATTAAAAATTTAGCCTCTGGACCCTCAGAAGGCTTAATTTTAAAGGGACAGATTCTGACAAGTCAGAGAAAAAGGGAGTGGGGAGAGTTTCAGAGAAAATGGGAAGTTTGGCAAGAGAATTAGTATGGGAAATTTGGGAGTATGGTGGAGGTGTAGGTGGTGTAGAAGGGAAGAAGGAAGATAGCTCTGGAGGCTGAGTCTGGCCAGGAGGTGCTGAGAGAGACAAGATAGTGCCAGTGACAGAGTCTGAGAGGAAGCCAAGGAAGAAGATCCTGAGGCTACGGGAGCCATTTTATCTTTCTTTAGTCATTTGTTTGCCTCAGTTAATCTTTAAAACTTTATTTTACAGAGGCAATTTTAGATTCCTGGTAATGCTAGGAAGCTTCAAAATATTAATTGAAATAAGCATTCCACTCAGTTCTGGAAACTTTCAAGCTATTGTAGTCCAGTACAGTTTTAAGTAAATTAAGTTTGGGTATTTCAAAAGTTCCCCATAATGGCAATTGATATTCTAAATTGCCTTTGGTCAGGTTGGTCCATTCAGTTAGAAATGTACCTGAGGAAGGACCATGTTTTTAAACATAAAATTGGCCAGATTCCCTGGGGGGAGGGAGTGAGACTCCCTCAAGACACTTAGATACTGGGATGCCATTTCCTAGAGGTTTTTCTTCTAGAGTAAAGAACAATTTTCAAATACCTTAAATAAGTTTACAGCACAAATGGCTTAATTTGAACAGCTTACAAGCCATCTTAGCCAGTCTGAAGACAGTTTGGTCCCAGAGGAGCCAGGCCAAATGCTTTTCTTTTAGGCATTCTCCAGAAGATAGCCCATCCAAAGGAATTGGCCAAAGGCTGAAAAAATTGGCATTGTTTCAGAGAAACAACCCCTGTACCGGAAGGAATGGTTTGAAGACTAGCCAGCTTCAGTGAAACAGTCTGATCTCCAGTTAGACCAAAGTGCCAAAGGAGTATGCATATACAAAACAAGGCCTTAACCAGAAAGATGAAACCTTTAAAAAGATCCTAAGTAAAGATGGGAGAGCTTCAAACACAAAGAACATGTAAGCTTAGATCCAAGAAAAAGAAATACCTTCAAACTCCAAGGTTTTGTGAGGTAAGCAGTGAGTACAATGGGCTCAATCATGGATATCTCACCTGTTTTCTCACCAACCCTGGAGCCACTGAGTTCTCCAGCAAAATGGGTTTATTCGGGATAAGCAGAAAATTGCAGTTTGGGGTCTGCAGCCATGGCGAGCCATGTGCAAGCCACCACATGGTAAGGGAAGAAGAACACTTTTATTTATTTATTTATTTTTAAATATTTATTTTATTTATTTATTTTTTTGGTTGAGTCGGGTCTTGGTTGCAGCATGCAGGATCTTTTGTTGCGGCGCACAGGCTTGTCTCCAGTTGTGGCACTCGGGCTTCTCTCTAGTTGTGGCGTGTGGGTTTTCTCTAGTTGTGGCGCTCGGGCTCCAGAGCGCATGGGCTCTGTATTTGTGGTGCTCAGGCTTAGTTGCCCCAAGGTATGTGGAATCTCAGTTCCCCAACCAGGGATCGAACCTGCCTCCCCTGCATTGGAAGGCAGATTCTTAACCACTGGACCACCCGGGAAGTCCCAAGAAGAACACTTTTATAGAAGGGAAAAGGAAATTGGAGGGAATCGGAAACAAACAGGCCATGGCTTTTTGTTGGCTGAGTCCTTGACAGGAAAGAAGAGGAATCTCTTCTGCCTGTTGGGCTCTGCTATCTTTGCGGGGTGTGAGAGCTCTAACTTCTGGTAACCCAAATCTACTTGACCGAAATTTCTGTTTATTAATTTTTAAAAATAATAACACTATCTTAAAAATCAAGTTGATATTCCTTGTTATTTATTTTTCCACTTTCTGGTAGATATTTACATTATAGTCAGCCATCTCCTCCACCCAACCCCCATCTCTCTCTTGTGCAAATGGCACCCTGTCTAGCGACAGGCCTGGGACACATAGAGGCTATGTAGCCTTGGCCACCTCAGTGCTAAACTCAGAAGCTATCATGCTGCTTCTTGCTGTTCATCTGATTCTATTTGTCTGCCATTTTCTCCTTATTCCAGCTACTTGTTCTTGCAATAATTTATGTAAATATTCTCTGAGATTCAAGGAAAAAGAGATAAGAAACAAAAAGATTTGGGTTTCCTGGTCTGAGACATTTGTCAGTAATAGTGTAAGTAGAGTTAATATGTTTTCATAGAATTTTTCCTTCCTGTCAACCTCTGTAGATATATTTTTGACAATATCTAGATTCAGAATGCAGAGTTGCTAAAATCTAGCTTTGGCCCAGGAACCTTGCACTAATATCACAGATAAAACTTCGACTAATAAAAATGACTAATATTAATTGTGTGTTGTCTTCACTCAGCAGAGGACTTCAAAATGCAAAAGGAATTTGTGGTGCTGCGATCCCCTGGTATATACTTCTCAAATTAAGCGACCGTTCAGTTTTTATTGGACTTACTTTACCAGTGAAGGCTGGCAGAATATACCACCCCCAAATTCGCTGCTCTGGCACGTTGACTATTTTGAGTTAAAGGCACTTGCAAAACAGAAAATGCAAGAAAAACACTGTGACCTTCCTTCTTTTTCTGAAGAGCAGAAGATGAATTGCCCATGCGAAAGATGTCCTTCCTATGTGAGCAGGACCCGATGGGGCCATCCAGAAACAGAACCCCCACCCCCCACCATGTCCTCCACCTGCTTTTATCTGTAGAAAATCTTTAGCTTCCTAGGTTTTCCCCAGGTTCCAAAGAATAAATTTAGTCAGAGAAGTGAGAAAATGCAGAAAGAAAGGAAAACAGCCAAGCAAGACAGAATAATAATAGTGTAGCCATTAAACAAAGTCAAGGACCTTTAGTTCCTTCTCAAGGGCTACAGATAATATTCTGAGCCATATCCTTTGAGCTGTTTTTCAGATACTAAAACTCCTGCCAGGTGGAAGAAGTTAACTGTATGCTGCCCACAAGCATATAGACCCCAGACTTCTTGGAACCAGGAGGTTGATGATGTTGACTCCCAATTACCTCACCACCAACCAATCAGAAGAGTGTCCATGAGCTGATCATACACCCTACAACCCTTCTCCCTCACCCTTTAAACCGGGGAAAGGTTTAAAGACCTTTCCCTGAAAGCCACTGGGGAGTTTGGGTCTTTTGAGCACTAGCTGCCTGGACTCCTTGCTTGGTGCCCTGCAATAAAGGCTACACTTTCCTTCACCACAACCTGATATCAGTAGATTGGCTTTACTGTGCACAGGCGAGCAGACCCAAGTTTGGTTTGGTAACTCCTGTACCAGAAGGAAAGTAACATTCTTATCATCAAGGACAAGAAGCTGAAACCAAAAGAATTCTGTACAAACAGATCTTGTTAAAATAATTCTTATTTTCTTTTAGCTTTAACACATAATTCAGTTATTTTTCCACTATTGCCTCTCTCTGTTCAACCTAATAGACTTCATCACTTATTTGGGTGTTCATTCCTCATGAAGGTTTCCATGTCACATAAAACTTATATATCTGTATGCTTTTCTCCTGTTAATCTGTTTTATGTCAGTTTAATTCTCAGGGCCAGAGGAAAACCTTAAGAGTATAGAGGTGAAAGTTTTGCCCCCTGTACAGTGACAAGGCACTGTTCTTCTCAATGGAGAATTAAAAGAGGTGTAAGGCTTGGCACATTCTATTAAGATTTTAATATGATATTTGGGGGAGACAAGGCAAAATGAGATATGATACACTGTGTAATTCATATCAGTGTATTGTTAAATATAAAGGGCTATTAAAATATAAAAAGACATCAATTACGGTAAGAAAGAATGATTTGTTTTTACACTTGAAAGCTCTTTCAAAATAGAAGATTATAGGATATAGGAACAAATGAGTTCAGAAGAGAGGAACAGTGTAAGAAAATGTCATAACCAAAATGCCATAACCAAAGTTGAAAACTCTTGTGAAGGAAATCGTTATTTATTCACCAACAAACAGTAGCACTTGACTGATTGAACAGCGGAATAAAGATATCCTATATTCAGGAGAAGGGGATTGTTTTTAAGACAGTGTAATAGTTCTAGGAGTGGCTTAAGGAAATGTGTTTGGTAAAAGTGGGAAAGTTTGAGAGCCTTTAGGAAGGGTTCATATAGGGAGATCTTATCAAGTATCTTCTGTAAGTAACATTTATTATGTGTACCAGGTATTGTGCTAAACCAGATTTAGTCCCAGTTTATCATTACACAAACCACGTGGGTTTCATATTACTATTTAAATAATAATGGTAGAACACTGAGGCTCTAAGACATTAAATTACCAATTCAAATAGTTAAATAACAGACTTGGGATTCAATTTCACATTTTTCTGAATCAAAAGCTAGTAACTATTTCTAGTAAGGTATGTTAGTAATGAACTATTCTATCTCCTTAAAGTGTTATTGTTTAGTATTTCATGTAATTCTTAATGGTTTATATAATATCCTTAGTAAAGATATATTATAAGAATATCAAAACAAGTATTTTAACATACTGATCATTTAGTTAGTCTGACCTTAGCAAAGCAGTATCTAAATCTCTAAAATGATTAGGTCACAGGAACCTTGGGAGCAAGTGTACATCTAATGCATCTCATTTGTCTTAAACTGTGGTTAGTCAGCATTCTGACCTTCTATTCACAGGGTGGGTAGTTGACTGAGTTGAGAAAATCATTTGTTTGACCTCTGTGGGAGGGAGTTCCATCAGACTTCTGGCACCAGAAGGAACAAAGTTATGATTAAATAACCACAACCTCCAACAGCTCTGAACATATTCCTCTCACTTCATATGCTGCAGTTTTGTTCCAGTATCTCTGCTCCTGGCCAGGCACATCCTGTTCTCCCTTCCAGCCATAACTCAATCCTGTAAGGGACACCAGCACCCTCACAGCCCGATCTGGCTCACAACCCAATATCTACTCTCCTTCTGGCACCAAAAGCACCTTCTCATTCCAACCTCATTCCCTTTCTATGCCTAGTCTTTGCTTTTATCTTGGTACCCTTCCAACTGCCCATTCCAATTCTTTTTCCTACTCGGTCTTAAATTTTCCTCATTTTTCTTCTGACTCCAAGGCCATAATCTTTTCTTCCTCCTTCCTTTTTTTCTCGCAATTTCTTCTCTTTCCTCTAATTATCTATTATTGTCTGCTTTGTTTTTATTCATATAATTTGCCTAAACCCAAATATTTAATGTTTCTGCAGACTAAAACCCAGTGCAACATTTGTTGATAAAATATTTGCAGACCATATAAAGGCAGCACTTTGGGGGGGTATTTCTATAAACTATATATTAGCAGCACCTCAGTATAGAACCTAAAGAAAAAAAATGAAATGTACTAGATATATGAATATTGCCATATAAGTTTAGCATCTGAAGGGCATATTGTAATATCATATATATCCTGAATTAGAGTTTTCAAAACATATAAAAATTTACTGTAACCTAAAGAGTTTCACATTTAGCTTCAATTAGTGTAGATTAATTAGATGCATACATGAATGTAATGAAAATACTTTATGAAGGACAGGATTCATGCTGGAATTTCTTATCTGTACTTCACATTATAATTATATACTCTGACACTAAACTCTGATTGCATTATTACACACACACACAAACTAAAAGCTGTGTATTCAGATTTTTTTTTCCCTCTATAACTCTTAAGCACGTGTCCACATGGGACTTAGTCCTACTGACTTAATAAACCTCGATTATCTCTTTTACACTTCTGCAGCATTCCTTGGAAATTACACGTTTTAATTCTTCTATCCCTAAAACCCAAAAGGCTCTGAGCATAATTTTTCCTCTGTTTGATATATTCTTGCCCTCAGAAGTATAGGTTATTTTCCTGGTATTTTATTTTTCAATATGCGTATGGGTAAGGGATTTAAAACTGTATTATTTTTCATATATAATATTCTGTAACTTCTAAATGCTAAACATATAAATATGTGAATATAAGTAGGTTGACATACTCATGTAGTGGAGGAAACTACACTGAGAAAACTAATGTTGAGTACTGAATTCTTTGTTGAAAATCAGGTAACAAAGTGGGGGAAACCACATGGATAGTGTTTATTCATTAGCTCTTTAATTCCATAAATATTTATTGTGTTTTTTCATATTATTCAAATCTCTGAGACAAATAGCATTTGAATCTCAAACAGGTATTGTGTTTTATAGTCTTTGTTCGAGATGATAAAATAAATGACTGCAAAATAAAATAGTGAGTAATAACTGTTGTGAGACATTCTTAAATAAAATACTACAGGAATTCAAAGGAAGGAGGTATTATTTCTACTTGCATGAAGAAGATCAGGAAGATCAAGTCTCATATTTGTATGTGATTTTTTTATTTGAACAATAAAGTGCAGATACAATTAAAAGTTAGGAAAACAAAGGGTAAATACTCTGGTTATCTTTTTCTGGTTGTTTTTGTTTGCTTATTTGTTTTTTTTAATTGAAGTACAGTTGATATACAGTGTTTTGTTAGTTTCACGTGTGTACAGCATAGTGATGTGAGGGATTTTTTTGCAGATTATATTCCATTATAGGTTATTACAAAATATTGGGTGTTAATTCCCTGTGCTATAAAGTAAATCCTTGTTGCTTTTCTATTTTATGTATAGTAATTTGTATCTGTTAATCCCATACTCCTAATCTGTCGCTTCCCCACTTCCCTCTCCCCTTTAGTAACCATAAATTCTTTTTCTATGTCTGTGAGTCTGTTTCTGTTTTGTATGTAGATTCATTTGCATGATAAAGTGATATCACATAATATTTGTCTTTCTCTGTCTAACTTACTTCACTGGGTATGATATTCTCTAGGTTCATTCATGTTGCTGCAAATTTATGGGTAATATTCCATTGTGTGTGTGTGTACATGGATATATGCCCAGGAGTGAGATTGCTAGATCCTATAGTAGCTCTATTTTTAGTTTTTTAAGGAACTTCCATACTGTTCTCCATAGTGGCTGAACCAATTTACATTCCCACCAACAGTGCAAGAGGGTTCCCTTTTCTCCACACCCTCTCCAGCATTTATTGTTTGTAGATTTTTTGATGATGGCCATTCTGACAGGTGTGAGGTGATACCTCATTGTAGTTTTGATTTGAATTTCTCTAATAATTAGTGATGTTGAGCATCTTTTCATGTGCTTTTAAAGCATCTGTATATCTTCTTTGGAGCAATGTTTATTTAGATCTTCCACCCATTTTTTGATTGGGTTGTTTGTTTTTCTTTTGATATTGAGTTGCATGAGCTGTTTGTATGTTTTGGAGATTAATCCCTCATTGATTGCTTCATTTGCAAATATTTTCTCCCATTCTGAGGGTTGTCTTTTCATTTTGTTTATGGCTTCCTTTGCTGTGCAAAAGCTTTTAAGTTTAATTAGGTCCCATTTGTTTATTTTTGTTTTTATTTTCATTACTCTAGGAAGTGGATCAAAAAAAATCTTGCTATATGATTTATGTCAGAGAGTGTTCTGCCCATGTTTTCCTCTAACAGTTTTATACTATCTGGTCTTACATTTAGGTCTTTAATCCATTTTGAGTTTATTTTTGTGTATAGTGTTAGAGTGTGTTCTAATTTCATTCTTTTATATGTAGCTGTCCAGTTTTCCCAGCACCACTTATTGAAGAGACTGTCTTTTCTCCATTTTATATTCTTGCCTCCTTTTTAAGGCATTAAATTTTTTAAAGTATGAAATTTTATTTGAGGAAAAAGTAAAAATAAGTTTTCATAATTTTATTAAGCATGTTGTTTGGCTTTCCAAACATTTGCTAATGAAGGAATGCCCTTAAAATGATCTGAACATATTTGTATGTTCTCCAAATACTTATGCTTAATAAAAAATGAATAAATAATATTGATATAATTTCTACCATTTTTAGTGGAGAGAAAAGGAACTAAAATGTACTGTTGAATAAATAATAAACATCTTCAGTCCCAACATGTTGAAAGATAAAATAATATTTATATCTTTATACAATATACAAGATGAAGTTATTGGAGTATAAAAATATGAATTCCTGTGATTTTTCTGAATTGACCTTCTAATATTTTTAATAATGGAGCACCTTTCTAGGATTAAAGGTATATGCACACACACACACACACTACAATGTTAGACATATGGTTAAAATAAATATATAAATATAAAATAAAATAAATACAAATGAAAATAAATAAATATAAGGTTAAAATATATGGAATCATTCCCGAATACAGTAATCCTATCTGTTATTTGGCCATGAGTGAAAAGTTGCTTAATATTTCTGATACTGTTTCTTTATTCATAAAACCAAGAATACTAATATCTTAAAGTACACAATACTTAAATATACACATTACATATTTTCTGCTTTCTTTTCACCTATTCACTCCAAATGACAGTGACATAGCTTCTGTCAAAGCACTCCGTTGAAATTACTTTTGTTAATTACATTGAAACCCTCCATATTTTGAAAGCTGATTTTTCTCCCAACACTTCTCTTAATTGAACTTTTTGGAAAAATTTACCATTATTGTTCCCAAAGTTTTTTCCTCAGAATTTTGTATGCTTTTGTTTCAAGAAGAGTGGTATCTCTGTATTTCTACTCTAGCATGTTGTGCTACCTGTCCTTCTTGAGTTTCATTTCTGGTTTCTTTTCCTTACTCACTCATAAATGGTGGTGTTACCAAAATTTTATCTTCATGTATTGTCTCTTCTTTTACCGCACTATGTTTTTCAGGGCCATTTCATTGACACTCTTTTTTTTTTTTAATTAATTAATTAATTTATGGCTGTGTTGGGTCTTCGTTTCTGTGCGAGGGCTTTCTCTTGTTGTGGCAAGTGGGGGCCACCCTTCATTGTGGTGCGCAGGCCTCTCACTATCGCGGCCTCTCCTGTTGTGGAGCACAGGCTCCAGACGCGCAGGCTCAGTAATTGTGACTCACGGGCCCAGTTGCTCCGCGGCCTGTGGGATCCTCCCAGACCAGGGCTTGAACCCGTGTCCCTTGCATTGGCAGGCAGATTCTCAACCACTGCGCCACCAGGGAAGCCCTACCCCATAGTTTCTTAATCACTAATTCCATGACATTGTTTTCTATTTCTCTATATCTGAAACTCAACATTTTGAAAATGACCAATCTTTCTTCAAACCTGTATCTTCTCAAAATTTCAGTCTCCATGTATGGCATCATTTTCTACAGACAATTAATTTTGGAGAAGTTGCTAATTTTTGTTTTCTTTCATTAAATTTATATTTTAAAAAGTATGTTTTATTTCATTATATTTCACATTTTTATTTTTAATTATTGCTCTAGTTCCTAAAAATGGGTGGGAATGTGTGGCTTTTGTCAGGAAATGTCTATGTGCATGTCTTTCATGATTAGTCTGCTAGAAATCAGTGCATTCAAGAAAGTAGACTTCGGTTTCTCTTTGGCCCAGGAATGAGTGTCTATTATTTGTTGTCATTATTTTTTAAATTTTTACTATCAATTCTTTTTTGCCTGGGTTTTTAATATTTAGCTATTAATTCTCAATATCTGAACTCCAGGTTTTTTGTCTCTTTCCTCATAATTTTCATATTTTTAATCTCTTTCCTTTTATTCTGTTTATGTTTTAGGATATTTCCTTTACTTTGTCCATAATTTAGGACTCAGGGGCAGCTGTTCTTTCCTTTAATTGACTTATCGATTTTTTAACTAGAAAGCAAACCTTTTAGTTCAAGAAACTTTGGTGTTCCACTGAGTCATTTCATTTTAAAAATTACATTTTACTTCTAGATACTTTTTTGATTTTGCATTGAAAACACCTGTGTTATTCTTCATCATGTATAAGTAATTGTTTTTTTTTAGAATTTTAGTAAGCTTTCTTCTGTAGCTGATAAATCATGTTGGACCTTTTCCTTCTGATTACCTTCCTCCTGAGCTCATAGCACAGCTTAGATGCATTGTTACTTATTTTTGTCAGGCCTTTTCTGTCTATATCTGATTGTCATGGTGACCTAAATCAAGGGTTGGCAAACTATTGCCAGCTGGCCAAATCTAGCCTGCCTCTTATTTTTTTGGTTCACAAAAAAATAGTTTTTATATTCCTAAACATTTTTTAATCAATGGCATAAAATGCAAAAATTAAATTAAATATTTAAAGTCCATCAATAAAATTTTATTAGAATGGAATCACATTCATCTATATATATTTTATGACTGCCTTTATGCTACAACTGTAGGTTTGAATTGCTGTGAAAGAGATCATATGGCGCACAAATCCTAAAATATTTACTGTCTGGCCTTTCACAGAAAGTTTGTTGATCATCAAACATCAGATAGAATGTATTGTCCTCCCATTGGCAGAAGGAGTCTTGAAGCCACAAGACCAAGCATAACATTGTCAGCAGGGCCATCTTGGAGCTCTTGCAAGCTTTCAAGCTTAGGTCTAGTGTTGCAGTTTTCTTTTTAATGAATCCTTAGTGAATTTGTGGCCTGGGAAGATAGGAGCCTTCATGTGGCTTCTTCTATCTCTGGATAGAAGAAAGGGAAGACATTGGGTTAGGGCCAGATTCTCAGTATTCTCCATTTTTTCCAGTATGTGAAAGGTACTAGCCAATCTCCATTATCTTTAGCAATACTGTTACTGTGCACACAGTGTGATTCAGAGTACAACTGTGGCTCTACTGGCTTTAAACCTTGAATTGTATATCATGAAGATCATTTGCTATTGATCACTGAATTTATTCTCAACTTTTCTATGATAAACTTCATTTTCCTGTGTGTCATGGGCATGATACTGACTAATGAATATGAGATTACAAACTATGAATGCCATAATATTATTATGCTACTTATGGTCACACTCCCAAACATTTTGCTTTCAAAAATATTTAAATATTTTCTAAATTATAACATATACATGTAATTATATTCAGTGATTATTAAAAGTCCAAGGTAATAATTCTGATGACCTTTAAAAAATATAAAAATATTTGTTACTTTAGACAAATATTTTCTTAATAATTCTGGTATGTTCCTAAATATTTGGGACTTTTTGGTGATAGTAATTTTTTTTTTGGTTTTTTTTTCCTTTACTTTCTCTATGAATATACTTTGTCCAAATTATTAAGTCAGTTTTTTTCATTTTTTCTAAATGTATGTTAAGAATGTCTTGGCAAAAATTCTAACTGGATTCACTTACACTCTTCTGATTTTTTTTCAAGTGTTATGATTTGACAAATAACCATTTCTTTTTAGGTATTCAAAAGTATTTATTCTACCTTTATGAGTCATATCAAAAAATTTCCCTGCTCCTTTTTCTATTATAATGATTCATACATAGTCAACTTATTAGATTATTTACTAGAAAATAAATCTTATATAATCCTTTATAGCAAGCTTAGGGCTTTTATTGCAAAAAAAAAATCCCTAAACAAATTTGACACAGAAAAAAATGTTTCTAAACTCATACAAACAGCCAAATGAAACTGGAATCTGATTTAGAAACAAGTGAATAAAGAGAAAATTAGCATGGAGAATCTGAGAAAAGCTAGGAGAATATACAGACAATTTAATCACACACAGACACACACACACACACAGAGGAATATAAGTTTAAATTGTTTGTATACAAAGCATGATTTTTCCCAACCTTAATAATATTTAGGTATATTGATATTTTTCTCAAAAATTAGAACTTTCCAGAAAAAAGGAAAAATGTCAAAGTGAGTCTTGTGATAAAAATCAGCTATGAAATTATAAAATAATTGTTGGAAAACTTATTCTAGTAGCCATCATTTAATGAGGACTTTGTGTCAGATACAGTGCTACAGACTTAACATACAATTTTTATATATTTTTCCAAAATGAGATAAATATTGTACATGTTTTATACCTCTTTTGAGGAAACCAAGTATCAGATCTAATTACACTTGTTTATAAGCTAAACATTTGGAGGGACTGGAAAACTTAGGGCTATTTGACACCAAACTTTTGGAACTTGCCTACTATAGACAATATTTCTTACCTAGGTCTTTTGTTAAAAATGATATTGTTATATATGCAGGAGAAAAACTCACTAGTTAGCAATTCAGTACTGTGAAAACTGTTGACTTTGCCATTTTCTGACACTTAAAATAGCTCCTTTTATCTTTGTTAAGCAAACTGTATAAGATTGCATAATCTTCATATTCTATAAAAAAATTAAATATAGAAAAAACATTAGGTTAATCAAATGAAAAGCAAACAATATTTCTTACCAAGTGGGGAAATAGAAAATATTCTAGTCATCAAAAATGCATTGCATAGCTTCTACATAGCAAGTAAAACAGATTCAATTTCTACATTTAACTTATGTGAGAATAATTAGCATAGATTCAGGGGATTTATTTCATCTATAATTATGGTACAATTTTCATACATTAGAAAATTCAGCCCTTGTTGTCCTTAACACTGGACGTCTGAGAGTGCTCGTTCCTTAGATACTACATATGGTACATCTTAGCATTATAAATGCTTCATTAAGTGTTCATCAAAATAGTATAGCTATATTAAAATATTTTTATTTAACCTCATAATATAGAAAGTTAGTTTTATGGTTTGGTAGTTAAACATTCTGTTTCTATCATTATATCACATACCCTTTAGCATACACAGTTATCATTGTCTCTTTCCTCCTTCCAAGTATGCCAAGATTCTGTGAAAGCCTTAATTCTGGTCACACCTTTGTGTCTTTCCATTACTGTTATCCAGTATTTCAGTTCTATTTTTATTTACAGTTTCATTATTTCTACTTTCATTGTTTTAAGCATTCAGATTTTTTACATAATTGCCATTATCTTTTTTAACTATTCCTATTTGCAGCTCAGTCTTCTAGGTTCAAATTCTTTCTTCTGTAAGTACAGACTTTATAGTCTCTTATATTGAGGACATGTTTGTTATAAGTTATCTATCTATTTATTTATTTATTTTTACTTAAAAATGTATTTCTTTTTTCAGTGTGGAGTCATAGATTAGGTGACTAAAATAGTTTCTGTTGCAAATTTTTCTCCCCACATTTTGAAGCTATTACTCTGCATTTATTGTTACAGTTGAAGTGTCATCTTTCAGTCCACTATTTATTACTTTTCTTTTCAACTTCTTTTTTTTTAAATAAATTTATTTACTTATTTATTTTATTTTATTTTTGGCTGCGTTGGGTCTTCGTTGCTGTGTGTGGGCTTTCTCTAGTTGCGTCGAGCAGGGGCTACTCTTCATTGCGGTGCGTGGGCTTCTCATTGCAGTGCCTTCTCTTGTTGCAGAGCACTGGCTCTAGGCGCGTGGGCTTCAGTAGTTGTGGCATGTGTGCTCAGTAGTTGTGGCTCATGGGCTCTAGAGCGCAGGCTCAGCAGTTTTGGCGTGTGGGCTTAGTTGCTCTGCAGCATGTGGGATCTTCCTGGACCAGGGCTCAAACCCATGTCCCCTGCATTGGCAGGCGGATTCTTAACCACTGTGCCACCAGGGAAGCCCCTCCAACTTCTTTTAAGATACTCTATTTGTCATTAGGGTTATGTTTCCATACTTCTCTTGGGTTTTGTTGGAATTCCTAAATCTGAATTCATGTTTTCATCAGTTCTGAAAAAATCTTGGTCATTATTACTTCATTATTTTCCTCATTCTTTTCTGTTTGCATCTTCCATAACTCATGCTCAGTTGTTTTAGTGTATTCCCCATGTCTCTTTCTCTCCTTCATATTTTCCATATCTTTCTTTCTCTGACCTGTTCTCTTATCTGTATCTATATCTATAAATCCATACAAATATATATGTACATACATGTAACTTAAAATATATACTCGGGTACACAAATTCTCTAAGTGGCTGTGCTAACTTGTTTTATATCCATCACTGAGCTTATATTTTAGTTGTATTGTTATTCTTCTAATTGCAAGGATTTCTAGTTAGATCTTTCTCAAATATGTCTAGACTACTTTGAAAGTATATTGTTCATTTAATCATAGTAAGCATGCTTATATTATTTTATACTGTATTATTCATAATTAAGTTTCCTGTAAATCTACCCTTGCCACTTACTGTTTTAGCTTATTCTCATGATAAATTATTTCCTTTTGTGCATTATAATTTAGAATTAGCAATTCATTTTTGGTGGAGCTTTACCTATGGACATCATTGTTGCCTGAGATGAGGGTGTGTTCCTTGAAAGATATTTTACTCTCAAATTCGGTTGGCACTATCTAGTGTTATCAACAAGGATTGACATTAATGTGTATTTTGTTGCTTCTGGTTACTTGAATCATACATGTTTTAAAATTCAAATCTCAATACCACCTAAAGTCAGAACAGGGCATATTAATTCTCATGTAAAATTGTGTGTTTTTTTTTTTCAAACCAAAATAAGCTTTCCTGTTTCCCTGATTGAAAGTAAATGTATTTTTGTAATTCTCACTTTCATGGATGATATAATTTTGCATCTTTCTACATATGCTTGTTAAGTAACAGGTTTTGGTTTACAAGTATTGGCAAATATAAGGCAAATATGTGCATTTCTGGTTTTCAGTTATGTTTTCAATATTGAATCATGGGTATTTTTCTAAAATTCTTCTGATTTTATTTTTTTTATTGAATATATTTATTTATCATCACATTGTATTTTTCTGAGAGATTTTCATAAACCATAGTCTACAAAATTCTTGAAAAGAGAATGGCTTAACTTCACCGATCTTAATAACCATTCAGTCATTCACAACCAATTCACCATTCAGTCATATCATCTCTTAGATGGATAACACTATAAAATATTCTGGAAATATGAAGTGTGATGAAAAAATGGGTAACTGAATGACTGGATCATATAAAACTCACAACATCTGACACAGTAGATGATATAATTATTCTTTCCCTTTACATATGTGTAGATACTTAGTTTCATATGAATGTATTTTGAATATATATGGTTATTTATTTACACATTTGAATTTTATTTCATACACACAAACCCACGCAAAAGAGAGGAGATATTAATAGATGGATAGCATTGTCTATGACTGAGATTTCATTGTGATGGGGCTCACTGTACATTGTCAGTTGTTTTATTTATTTTTGCTTTCCAAAAATATAAAATAAAATTGTTGTCTAACAATAATTTTGTTTTATATTTTCAAAGACTTGTTATATTTGCTTTAAAGAAAACATTAAATTGAGACTAATCCATAGTTTAAGTTTTATTTGAGAGTAGAAAATGTATATATTGAGTAATAGTACCAAAAGATGACACAAATGGATGGAAAGATATACCATGTTCTTGATTTGAAAGAATCGGTATTGTTAGAATGATCATATACCCAAAGCAATCTACAGATTCAATGCAATCTCTATCAAATTACCAATGACATTTTTTACAGAACTAGGACAAAAAATTTTAAAATTTGTATGGAAACACAAAAGACCCCAAATAGCCAAAGCAACATTGAGAAAGAAGAACGGAGCTGGAGGAATCAGGCTCCCTGCCTTCAGACTGTACTGCAAAGCTACAGTCATCAAAACAGTATGGTACTGACACAAAACAGACATATAGGTCAATGGAACAGGATAGAAAGCCCAGAAATAAACACACACACATATGGTCAGTTGATCTACAACAAACGAGGCAAGAATATACAATGGAGGAAAGACAGTCTCTTCAATAAGTGGTGCTGGGAAAACTGAACAGCTACATGTAAAAGAATGAAATTAGAACATTCTCTAACACCATATACAAAAATAAACTCAAAATGGATTAAAGACCTAAATGTAAGACCAGATACTATAAAACTCCTAGAGGAAAGCATAGGCAGAACACTCTTTGACATAAATCGCAGCAATATTTTTTTTGGATCCATCTCCTTTAGCAAAGGAAACAAAAGCAAAAATAGGCAAATGTGACCTAATTAAACTTAAAAGCTTTTGAACAGCAAAGAAAACTCTAAAGAAAACAAAAAGACAACCTATGGAATGGGAGAAGGTATTTGCAAATGATATAACCAATGAGAGGTTAATATCCAACATATATAACAGTTCATACAACTCAACATCAAAAAAACAAAACAAACAACCCGGTTGAAAAAGGGCAGAACTGAATAGACATTTTTCCAAAGAGGAAATGCAGATGGCTAACAGACACATGAAAAGATGCTTAACATTGTTAATTGTCAGGGAAATGTAAATCCAAACCACACTGAGGTATCACCTCACACCTGTCAGAATGGCTATCATCAAAAAGAGCACAAATAACAAATGTTGGTGAGGATGTGGAGAAAAGGGAGCCCTACTACACTGTTGGTGGGAATGTAAATTGGTACAGCCACTCTGGAAAACAGTATGGAGATTTCTCAAAAAACTAAAGCTAGAACTACCATATGATCCAGAAATTCCACTCCTGGGTACATATCCAAAAAAACCCAAAAACACTAATGTGAAAAGATACATTCACCCGAGTGTTCATAGCAGCATTATTTACAATTGCCAAGGTATGGAAGCAAACTAATTGTCCATCAGCAAATGAATGGGTAAAGAAGATATAGTACATACATACAATGGAATACTACTCAGCCATAGAAAAAAATGAAATTTTGCCATTTGCAGCAATATGGATGGAATTGGAGGGCATTATGCTAAGTGAAATAAGTCAGAAAGAGAAAGACAAATATTATATGATACCACTTCTATATGGAATCTAAAAAATATAACAAACTAGTCAATAAAACAAAAAGGAAGCAGACTAACAGATAAAGAGAACAGATTAGTGATTACCAGTGGATAGAGGAAAAAGAAGAGGGGCAGTATGGGGATTAAAAAAAAAAGGGTTATGGGATTATATGAAGTCATGTGTGTGAAACTTTTGGACATTTTAAAGCAGTATAAAACTTAAAGAATCTTTCATTCATTAAAAAAAGTTTAAAAAATTAAAAATAAAAATAAATAATACATTAGTATGATGTTATAAATTATAATACAGGAACAATTTTTAAAATTTCAGGTAATATGTCACTTAGCTTCTGGTTATTTGGTAATTAGGATCAGGAGTCATGTCTGGGTGAAAGATTAACTAAAGCTAATCAGTCAGAGTGGTACAGTGGCCTGGCTATTTATGGATTTTAGACCCCTGGTAAGAAGATAATCACTTCCTCCCCATCCTAAGGAATAAATGCTGCTATGCTTTTAAGAACCTGCAGTTCATTCTGATTTCCTGTTGCCAGATTAGATCATATTCCACCAATTTAGTACTTTTGCTTACAGCCTGGGTTGTATTTCTAACCAGGAGATTAAAAAATGAGTTATATTAACATAATAAAATGAATATTAGACAGGGATATTTTAGTAAGAGGAATATGGCCTTACTACTGTTAACTTGTTATTTTTCACAAAATGCACAAATATGCTTATTAAATACAGTGGACCCTTTAACAACATCAGTTTGAACTGCATGGGTCCATGTATATGTGAACTTTTTTCACTAAATAAACACTACCATACTACAGGATCCCCAGTTGGTTGAATCTGTGGATGCAGAACCATTTATACAGAGGGCCAGCTATGAAGTTATACGTGAAGTTTCTATTGCCTGGAGGGTCTGCACCCCTAACTCCCATGTTGTTCAAGGGTCAACTGTATACTGCTATGTACTTTCCTTTGTAATATATTCAATAAATAGAGGGAACGAATCTGATATAGAAAGAAGCAAGAGTTGCTGAACTCAAGGCAAAGAGACAGCAGGATACCTACTGAGACACAAGTGGAAAAAGAAGATGAATATTGGCCCCCAAATGACTCTCTGGCAAAATAACAATTAATAAAAGATCTGCACAGAGTTATCTGTGACTCTCTGGGGAAAAAAAAAATGTTTTTCTTCAACCTGAGCAAATAATATGAGGGTTTTAAGCAGGTTGAACCACTACCAATGAATCAAGCATTGTCTTGTGTGGGATGGTGAATCCCAGGGGTGGAAGGAAGTTAGCATAAACTTCAGGAATGTGTGGCACTGAGGAGTTCCTATGAAGAGTTTATTAAGGCGTTGTAAGGAAAATGATAGATATGCATAAAACTAGAAATATTCCTGTAGTAAACAGAAAGTTTGCCAGTTTTAGCAAGCTAGCTATCTAGATAGATGACAGACAGAAGACAATTTCTGGTAAAACAAAGTGAATAATAAAATTCTTGTGCCATGAATGAGATAATCTCAACAGGATTTACAAAAGGCAAGTCGGTTAACATAATCATGAACCAAGGGACTTCCCTGGTGGCGCAGTGGTTAAGAACCCACCTGCCAATGTAGGGGACACAGGTTTGAGCCCTGGTCCGGGAAGATCCCACGTGCCACAGAGCAACCTAGCCCGTGTGCCACAACTACTGAGCCCATGCTCCTAGAGCCCCTGCTCAACAACAAGAGAAGCCACCTCAATGAGAAGCCCTCACACCGCACTGAAGAGTAGCCCCTGCTCGCCACAACTAGAGAAAGCCTGCACACAGCAATGAAGACCCAACGCAGACAAAAATAAATAAATACATTTATATTAAAAAAAAAGTACCAAGAATCAATTACATGAAATTAATCTAAATATTAAATGGTATGGATTATGCCTGTTATTGCCGTTGGTATAAGAACTTTTAGAGGTATAATAATAATTTGCATAATATTCAATTCTCCTATTACACACAAATACAAACTGAATTGCAGAGACTTAAAATCGTATAGTTCACTTGAAAAATAACCAGAAACAAAGCACAGAATGTTTCATCATTTTTGCTATGTGTTCTTACTTACTGAGTGACTTGTGGGACCTTCATCTGTGTTTACTTGTGAGAACAGAATGTATTAATCTTGATGGTTCCTATGTGTTCATTAGCCCTTGGAAGAGCTTGATCTGAGACAAGATTTAAAAGATAAGACATAAATCCTTTATTTCAGCTCATTCCAAATGTAAATAAACAAGTTTTATTTCAGAAATCATAAATATATATTAATAATATCACAATTTGAAAAAAAACAAAATAGACAAACCTTTAGCTAGATTCATCAAGAAAATGAGAGAAAGGACTCAAATAAATAAATTTATAAACAAAAAATGAGACATTATAACTGCTACCACACACACAAATACAAAGGAACATAAGATATGAGGATGAACAACTATATACCAACAAACTGGACAACCTAGAAGCAACAGATAAATTGCTAGAAACATATAACCTACCAACACCGAATCATAAAGAAACAGAAAATCCGAACAGACGGATTACTAGTAAGGAGATTAAATCAGTAATCAATAAGCTCCCAACAAACAAAATTCCAGGACATTTTAAATATCTTAAAATTTTATTTGTCATTTATACCTTAATAAAGCTGAAAAAACATTACAAGTCAACAGTTATTAATTTCTGAAATCCAGTTGACAATCCAAACTCCTAGACATCTTAAAGTGAGTATTAAGCAGGTGGTATGTGCAATAAAGTCTACAAACTACAGGGAGGCAGAACAATCATGTCTGTGCCATGAATGAGTTTTAATTCATTAACTGAGCT
Organism: Balaenoptera musculus; assembly: GCF_009873245.2. Lineage (NCBI taxonomy): Eukaryota > Metazoa > Chordata > Mammalia > Artiodactyla > Balaenopteridae > Balaenoptera > Balaenoptera musculus. The sequence continues at coordinate 55,479,692 of NC_045802.1, forward strand.
AAAATTCCTTCCAATTAAATTATAAAGAAAACATTTTTAATGTATGTTTAAATTGAGTATTAGAGTACTGCTGAGTGGACCTTAAGGTAATCCAAGGAATAAACTATTGGTGACTCCTCTATGACATAAATTTCCAGTGCATATTAAAGAAAGGAGGGATTTAATTAGTCAGGATGAAGAAGAAAATTGTTTCAATTAGTGGGACTGCCATATGTTTTAAGGCCTGAAATGAAATATACAGCAATTTCATAAAATGATTAAAAAGAAAGTACTCCCCTAATTTGACTTCGAAGGGGAGAATAGCACAGTTTTGACCTTTTAAAATAAGGCTTATGAGTTTTTTTTCAGACTTGCATGCCATAAATCTCAGTTATTCTATACAAATACACACATAAACTTTAAATATTAACTTATGCATTTATACTAATCTGGCTTTGAGCTTTCTAAGCACTAGAATCTTGATTTTAATACTCAGTTAATATCTATTCAATTACATCTTGGTATTTTGTAATTTTTTTTAATTGAGAAGTCTATGAAATATGAAAATGATTTCGTTCAGAATTACGTCACCCACATTTTTGTATTAACTTATCAATAGTCAATTTTAAATGTCCCTTCCCTACATTGTGTTCATTCATTTCACATAAAATATTTATTTAGCAATTGCCCACCTAGATAATCCAGGCTACTGGCCCTATTTTAAGGTCAGTTTATTAGCAACCGTAATTCCATCTGTAACCTTAATCTCCTCTAACTAGAATCTCTTTTCTTGCCTTCTTCAGCATCTAGAGACTGCCTGCATTCTTTGGTTTGGGGCCTCTTTCCTCTATGTTCAAAGCCAGAAATGGTTGGTCAAGTTCTTCTCATACCCCTTCACTCTTACTCAACTTCCTTTCATCTTTACATCTCTTTCTCTGATTCTCTTCTTCTGCCTCCCTCTTGTATTCAATATTTTTAAGGAACTTTGTGCTTATATTGGGCTCACCTGGAATATCCAGGATCATTTCTCCATGTTAAGGTCAGCTGATTAGCAGCGTTAATTCCATCTGCAACTGTAATTCTTCTTATTTTACCCAGCATATTCACTTTGAGGAATAAGACTGTTATTTTTTTATTTAATTTGGGGGGGGGGCATTGTTCTGCCTACCACATTGTTGTTACCAAAACATGAAACCTATAAGTAGTTGTAAAGCACAGTAAAACTACTGAATTTTAAGGAAAAAAATGATCTTTTAACTTTTTCTGTATGATTTTTTTCCTGATGCATGAATCTTTCTGCACTATTCTTGACATATGAACACGGTTCATATTATGGTTCAGAATATGGTTATCCTGAGGGAAACCTTTTGCAAATGTGCTTATGCATCATGGTAATACTATTTAGATAAAATTTAGATTCATATAATAAATTTTACAAAATATCTTTTCTACCTCTACTGTGAGTTTGTGTGTATTATCCCTGCTTTATTCCCTCTGGCATCATTTCTTGTTCTTGTCAAATTATTTCCATAGAAATATTTATTTAAGTAGATCTGTGTTGTCATTAATCCATGAAAAGTTGCAATGCAGTTTTACTAGTTCATAAAATTGTAAAATATGTATTGTCTGAACTACTTTTCTGCTAGTGGGAATGGCAGTCTTCAATATGCAAAGATACCTTCTCAGCAAGCAGTCAAAGGTGGTCCTGCTCAGATAGATCTCTAGCTTCATTACATATGATTCTGCTAACTTGGTCCAAGTTGATTGAATTAGAGACGATACCCTTCCAATGTTGAATTAGAGATGGAATCCTTCCAATGTCATCCATCCTTAGCCTGCTTAGTGTCACTTATGAGGAAGAACACTTAGCTTGAAGAGTTTGCCTATATATGTGATTATATATGCCTATATATAGTGATTATCCAGCCAGAAAAACCGTGCTTCCTGGGATGTCTGTAATTGAGAAACAAGGATAGAGACAGAGTCTAGGTTGATAAAAGAGGTGGAGTAGAAGTGATGACAAAAAAAAACCTGTACCAGAAGGGCAGTGGCATCTATAGGATAAATCTAAATAAATATTCTACAGTAACAACTTGCCTATATGCCCTTAAAATAACCCCCCCAATCTATGGTAATCTGTATATGTTTCTTCTTACAAACAGAAGAATTTGAATTTACTTACAGAATGAAAACTTAAGAATTTAAAGTCACAGAATAGGGACAAGAATTCTACAATCAGAAACTTGGGGTAATAGCTTTAAAATTATTTGCAACTAAAGATCTATAATTACTAAATTTTAATGAATATTTACAGTGTACAAGTCCATCTTCTAGAAGTGTTCATATATATCAAACTTTATTCCTACAACTGTGTGAAATAGGCTATAAATATTTATTTAACTGTTCCTCACTTTTAAGTAATCTGTCTGGTATCATATACTTTAGAGCTGTATAGAGCCAGAATTTGAACATAATCTGTTGATATCTAGTTCAATGGTCATTTTATATTTTAAAAATATTATACATATTTCTTCATCAAAGGGGAAAAGCAAAATTAGAACAACAAAATCCTAGGAAGAAGTGAGGGAAGAAGCTTCCTAACTTTGTAATATAATTCCCAAAATAACCATATGCAGAAATTAGTTATTCAGTATCAGGAAATAAATGAATCAGAAAGTTAACTTGTTTTACAAGGAATAGCTTAGAAATATCCCAGTATCCAAGAAAGCCAAGGAAATATCCACAAACTTATAGATACTTTTTTCTATAAGCTTCTCCTTTCTTGTGCATATGGTTATTAGGGAATTGTATTGCAAGGTTAGGAAGCTTCTTCCTTCACTTCTTTCCTAGGATTTTGTTGTTCTTCTTTCAATTAAAAGGATTTTAATTCCAACACCACTAGAAAGAAACTAACGTGGATGTTATTCCTTATCCAAGGAATAAAGTGGAAATCGTCTCATTTGTCTATGGCTAGAAAAGATCTCTGTCTCACTGGTTGAACTTCAAAAACCAGGCACCTACCTAGTGGCAGCTGATTGTAGGTCTAATCAGACTACATTGGAGAAAGTAAACAAGCTTACAGCATATAGTTACTTAACTAGTGTCTCAAATGCAACACTTCCAACACGTAGTTCATTATATTGTTCTTTGAATCTGTTCTTTTTGTCTGGTATGTCTTATTTAGGTAGCCTTATCACCCAATAACCCAAGCTAGAAATCTCAATAGAAGTCATTTTAATGACCCCATTAATGAAACTACCCAAATCAGTCTCATTCATATTTGTAAATATGTCCCCTTAACTCCATCTGTAGATTGGGTCTTTATCATTTATTTCCTAACTTAATACAATAATACCCTCAATAGTTTTGCCTTCTATTCCCACCTTGTACAAATTTATCATGTATAATATCATCAGAGTGATCAAAACAAAAATCTAAATCTATACATTTGATTCCTAAGCTTAAAAACTTTCAATGAATGAGTTAATTTATAGGATAAAATTCAGTGTAATTTCATGACATTCATAGTCCTCTATGCTTTTTCTTTCCATTCTCACCTGCAGACAATTTCTGCCTCATAGTTCATTCTTTAATGAATTTTCTTTGTTATTGACTCTTCTTCTCCATATTTTGAAGCCTGTTATCTCTGTATTTAAATATACTACTATCTATTACAATGATATTTTTTATAAATATTTCTCATTACAAAATTTTCAAGTCATCTCAAAGTATAACTCATGTCGTATTTATCTTTTTTTTTTATCCACACCTAACACAGTACCTGGCATGTAGTACATGGATGAAGTTGACTAGAATGACAAATGTTTCACTCCCAAAATATTTTCTAAATAAATGCACAAAGCTTAGTTGGTGTTTTAGTCAGGATTTCCCAGAGAAACAGAACCAATAGGACTGTGTGTGTGTGGCGGGGGGGGGGGGGTGTGCAGATTATTTTAAGAAATTGGTTTATAAGATTATGGAAACTGGCAAGTCCTAAATCTGCAAGGTAAGTTGGCAGGCTAGAGACCTAAGGAAGAGGTGATCTTGCAGTTTAAGTCTAAATGCAAACTTCTGGAAGATTTCCTTCCTCCTTGGAGAAGGTCAGTCTTTTTCTTAATGCCTTCAACAGTTTGGATGAGGCCCACCCACATTAGGAAGGTCAATCTGCTTTACTCGAAGTCTACTGATTCAGGTTTTAGTTTCATCTAAATAAAATACCTACACAGCAACATCCAGACATTTTTGACCAAATATCAATGTACTGTGGCCTAGCTAAGTTGATGTAAAGTTAATCATCTCAGTTGGTTAGCACATTGTACAATTAAGAACAGAAAGTATAGACCAGGTCAGACATATCACAGGTAAATTCTTTGTTCCACTTCCACAGGGTAACTCCCTACCACAACCCATAGAGGCAAGAAAATGTAATTCAAATCAATGAATAGATGACTCTGGGGCCTGCACATGATTATACAAGTAATTTGGAGCAGATACACTACCACTAGAGAATTACAAAGAAATCTGTTCATTTCACTCAGGATGAATCTGCAAGTTACCTAAATATAAAAACAGAAAGTAGTTTTATAGCATCTTATACAGTCTCAAGCATTTATTATAGTGTCATTAAAAAACACAGGGTGCCCGTATTTGTGAAAACCTTATAAGGATGGATTAAATATCATCAGATAATAGATAAAGCAACAAACAGAGTCTCACAAAGGATAATTTTCTTAAGTTTTTATGACTCCAAAATCCATACAAATAACACTCAGTTGTGAAATTAATGGACTCTGCAATTGTTCCCCTTCCAATTAGAGTTAAGTCAATGTTTCTAGACATGTTGAGTAAACTATCACTAAATTTCTGTTGAAAAATGGTCAGAATTTACTTAACGTGTTACTAAATATTTAATAAGTATTTGACATATTTTGAATAGTTTTAGAGAATTTAGAGATATTTGTCACTTTGAGAAAAAAATTTCACATCAGTCTCACTTGATAAATCACAAATAGAGTAAGCATTTGTTATCACAAACTAGTATCTCTTCTCTTCTTGAGAAAGCCTTTAAGCCTTTGGTTGCCACGCCATTATAGCTGTCCTATAATTTTGTCATAGAATAACAAACAGGAAAACTGAAAAAAGGACAAACAAAAAATATTTTGGCAGAATATGGTGTTTTATATAACACAGATGTCATTCCGTTATAACTAATGATTTAACTACTTGGGCTGTGTATGTACATTTACCATGTGCTGAATTATATATAAATACCATTACAATTGCTTATATCCATGTGCATTTTTCTTTTTATAGTAAATAGTCTTGCAGAAACATTCTCCTAAACTAAATGTGCATGGCTACTTATGTATACATTGTTTCTGTGAATTCAAATCTTTAATGAATGCTGGTTAATTACAGGTTCTAGCTATTAAGGTTTTATAGTAATAGTTATTTTTCTGCTGCAGATGTTGTTGCCTCAATTCATTTCAAGGTTCTGTGATTTAGGAATTTCTGTACAAATGTGTTTGCCAGTAATAAAAAAAATCATAGCATTATTTATTTTTACATGATTATATTTTTACTGGATTTAAAATGACATACAAAAATACATGTTATGGCAAAAAAAAATTTCTTAGGTCAGTAAATGAGGGTAAAAGGAAAATAAAGGTGTAAAATTAGCTAAACTCAGCAAAGAACTTAACACTCAAAATGCTTTCTCTGGTTTTTCTATAGGTGGTGGATAATTTTGGCTTTTTCAGAAGTGTCACATAGGAGAAGTATGATTCACATAGTGCTCAACATGTGGCAATTGTTTAGTAAGTGAAATTAACATGAAGTAATTATTTTTAATGTTTCCATATTGATTTATGCACATACTAACATAGGTTGAATTTTATACAGAAGAGGAAGGACAATGACGATAATAAAATAAACTATTTTAAGATAGGGTAAATTATTATCATATAGTTAAATGACTTCCCTCAAACAGAATTAGCCACACTGCATTGCTGTTCCTGTTGCATGATGGAACCAAAAAATATTCCCTACAAAACAATTAACCATATAGAGGTGATGCAAACTTAATCTATTCTGGCCTGTTAGCGATAAAAGTGAATGGTTTAAATTCTTCTTTTCTCAGTTTATGTTTATCACAAATTATATATCCTTCATAGAGTCATTGAAAAAGTGGGTAGTGATCATTTGACTCTGCAGAGCTTAAATTCATGTGTTTTACTCATTACCCTTGAGGAGTTTCCTTTTGGAAAATAAAAGAGCAAATGCAGTAAAGTATGAAAAGAGACTGAGCTAGAATACTTTGGGAAGAACCTAAGGCATGCATACTGGAGTTGAGTTGTGGGGCTTAAGATTCACTGAGGGGACTGAGGATATGACACAGATACTCTCCTCCAGGGACTAATTGTGGAGCCTCATTCATATGGTAAACTATAAGGGACATATCTAACTGATATTTTTTTTCTCAATTGCAACAGAATTCTTTTAGATGTACCTTTAGTCCTCCTCAATCTTCAATTAAAAAAAAAAAAACTACTAAAAGCAAGACCTTCATACAAATTTTCGTATTGATTTCTTATAAGAAAAATTAGATCATAACCCTAAATTTACATCAGTCTTTTACCACATTCTGAAGGGAGTAATTCTGAACTGATAAGAGAAAAAAAATGCTATTGACTTTGAGACTAATTAACAATATATTTAATGGGAAAATAAAATGCAATCTGGGTTTCAAGTTCTAAATGAAACAAAGTTCAAAGTTATTTGTGACCTTGTTAAAATGTATACACTAAAACTGAACTTGTACCTTAAATGTATCAAGTAGGGAATGCAAACTCCAGCTTTGGATAAATGTCAGTGTGGGGTTGTGTATCTATAATTGTGGTTTTGGTTTAAATATAGCAAACTGGATTCAAGGTTTTCTCATATGGTTGGTGAGTTTGTGCAGGGCACATAGATGCCCTGCTGAGGGGTGAACTAAAATGCAGCCGGGATTCCATTCATCAAGTCTCGTGTCCTCCTCTGCAAGGACAAGGGACCATTTTTCTAAACAAAAATGCCTCGTGGTTAATATTTTGTTCCAACTGAGCCATAACACCCAGGGGAGGGGCAATTTCTAATTTACCATCCCAGACCTGCCACCTTTCTCTAATTTGCTCAAAGACAAAGGCTAGCCTTGACCCAGGCTTAAATGTAGGTAGCTTCTTACATCTATTCTCTTCCACATTCTTTTCAAGACTTCCATCTTGCCCTTCAATTGATGTGGAAAGACTAATGAGAAACTAACAAACTAACACATCAACTAGTAACAGAGAACTTGACCCAGTCAGAAAAGAGCAGGTCTAGTACCATTTCTTAAATGAAAGCAGTCTACAGACTCAACGTGGATGAGATGGGGTAAGAGACAAATGAACCAAAGAGAAGAAGGCATAGCCACACCTTCTCTCTAGCAAGGGCAGTTTTGCAAGGATTTGCTTATTCAGTTTTCTGAGCAAGTTATGGGTTCCAGCATTCAAAAAGTCTCACTGCCCAGAGCTAGGTGCATTTATGCCACATGGCTGAGTCTTCAGTCTCAACTGCAATAGTGCTTTGAATTTTACTCACCCGGAACAGTCTTCTTTAGCCTTGGAGCAGAAAAAACATGTGATAGAAACATTTACCAACATGGAGGTTGCTTTCTCTAGAACTCATTGCAGTGAGGGACTGAGGGAGAACATTACCTTGACAGAGACTTAGCAGTGCCTCATAAAGCGGAAGTCAGAAGAGGCTTTTATAATAGGATTTTGGGATCTAGGTTTAAAAAATCCAATTTAGATCTTCCAATTTGTAATTAGCCATAGATATGACATGTGGTGATGGTCTTGAAGCAGGTCTTGATATTGTGTGATAAGTGAATGCTTTGTCTAGCTGAGCAGGCTACCGTTTCAGATAAATTTCTCTGCCAGAGATTCCTGAAGCAAAAAGTAAAGTTCAGTATAGATTTACAGTTTTATCTTCCTGAGCAAAGAGCATAGGGAACAAACTGACTCATGTTGACACACGTAGTCTGAGTCCAGAAAAATATTCCAGTTATGTCAGAGTCATATTTTCTTTTATTTTCAAATCTTTGTAGAAGTCCCAATTTATAAATATTTTCTAAAATATCATGTGGTAACTCACATTTTCCTGATATTTTCATAAACAAAATGAGCCCCATTTGACAATTCTATATTTCACATTTTTAACCTGCTTGAAAAGGCAAATAACTTGAATGATATAGAAAATGGTTTACTCAACACCTGCAAAATTCAGTTTAAAAAAAAACTTATTTCACAGGTAAAAGTTCAGTGGTATCTAAGATTGTGCTTTATAGTCACATTTTTCTGTGTCAAACTTTAACAAAAATATGTGAAAAAACTTTTTGTGAAAAAATGATTTTTTGCTAAACAGTAGATATTTAAAAAGTAAGAAATCTATTTTTCTACACCTTCAGACTAAATTTACTAAAGGATATATATATGCCAAGGTATTTATGTGGATTTAACTTTGAAAATGAATTTTCTACTCCTTTGTTTTCAAGTGTTTAAATGAATTTACTCAAAAAGCAAGCATAATAGCGCATTTCTTTTTAGTGCTGAATAATATTCCATTGTCTGGATGTACCGCAGTTTATCCATTCACCTTCTGAAAGACATCTTGGTTATTACCTACACATTTTGGCCATTATGGGTAAAGCTGCCAAAAACATTTGTGTGCAGGTTTTTGTGCGGACATAAGATTTCAGCTCATTTGAGTAAATACCAAGGAACACAACTGTGTCTTATGGTAAGAGTATGTTATGTTTTGTGAGAAACTGCCAAAGCGTCTTCCAGAATGCCTGTAGTATTTTGCATTCCCACTAACAATGAAAGAAAGTTCCTATTGCTCAATATCTTCGTCAGCATTTGGTGTGGTCAGTGTTCTGTATTTTGGCCGTTTTAATAGATGTGTAGTGATATCTCATTGTTGTTTTAATTTCCATTTCCCTGGTGGTGTGTATAGTGGAGCATCTTTTCATATGTTCATTTGCCCTCTGTGTATCTTCTTCAGTGAGGTGTCTAAGGTCTTTGGCCCATCTTTAAATTGGGGTGTTTGTTTTCTTATTGTTAAGTTTTAAATGTTCTTTTATATCTTGGATAACAGTCTTTTATCAGATATATCTTTTGCAAAAATGGGCTATCTAGCCATGAAAAGACATGGAGGAAACTTAAATGCATGTTAAGTGAAAAACACCAATCTGAAAAAGGCTACATACTGCATGATTCTAACTATGTGATGTTCTGGAATAGGCAAAACTATGGAGCAGTTAAAAAAAAAAAATCAGTGATTGCCATGAGTTTGGCAGGAGGGAGGAATGGATAAATGGAACACATAGGATTTTTAGGGTAGTGAAAATATTTTATGATACTATAATTGTGGATACATGTCATTATACATTTGATCAGACCCATAAAATGTACAGCACCAAGAGTGAACCATAATATACACTATGGACTTTGGCTGATGATGATGTGTCAATGTAGATTACAGTATCATTGTAACAAATGTATCACTCTGATGGATGTTGATAATGGTGTGGGAGGGGTATGGATGTGTGGGGGGGTATATGAAAGTTTTCTGTACCCTCCTTTCAGTTTTGCTGTGAACTTAAAACTTCTCTAAAGAAATGAAATCTTTATAAAAAACTTGCTTGCTACCAAACAGGAAATATAAACTATGGCAATTTATTTTGTTCTTAAGATATAATAGTAAATATTGTAAAGGATACAGAAAAAAGCAAGTATAAATTGTTATTATTTCTGCCTACTTGTATTGATGAAACAGTTTCTTTTCTTCAGTGTTACTGAAACCAATAACAGGGTTAAGACCTATGGCTGATATAAAATGATGACCCAGTTTCAAATACTGGATTAGTTGAAGCAGCCTCAGCTTCTCTTTCATCAACTTTTTAAAGAAATGTTTATTCCAAATTTGCATGTAAAATGAATATGTCCAAATCAAATGTTTTTAGATATTTTAGGTGTTACTATATTAACATATGATCTAAACTTGAACGTAGATATTTTCTGTTTTAGAAAAACAAAAATCAAGAATTACAACAAAAATAAACTAAAATGAATAACAATGTGCAAAGGATAAGAAAGAAATAAAGAGGCAGGAAGGAAGGAAATGATAAAGCAGTTCATTAGGCAATTTCTTTAAAATAAAAGAAAATTGCAAGATATGGACCACAAAAAAATATGACTAAGAAAAAACTTAAAATACATTACAAGTTGGAATTCTGTATGCTGTTGAATCCTTTGAGAATTCTTTTTATACAGGAATTTTATCTTTCACCTGCATTTGTGATTTGATTTTCTGTTCATTTTCTCTAAGATCTGAAAATAACACTTATATTGTATCCTGTTTTATTTCTAAGTGCATAAACATGCCTTCTGTTAAAGCAGTATTTTCCCCTTATATATATTCCATAATTAAAATTTAGGTTCAGTCAAGGGCAAATAAATTATTTTGTTTTTCTAAAGTGAAATTTTGGAAGATTACGTATAGGAGAATGCCTACCTTCTCTCTTAAACCTTTTGGTAATTTATGAGTTTTCAAACACAAAGTCATTAATATTTTTTTTAATGTTGAAATGAGTTAGGATGGTACTGGATAATTATTTCAAGGTTTTGATAAATGTATTGATACATTGTATCTAACATTAATACAAGGCAAAGACTAACTATTCTCCTGGTTGAGCTAAACTATAAAATTAACTGATTTTCTGACTTCATTTAAACCTCAGTCTCTTTTATAGTGGTGATTAAGTAAGAATAGTGTACCACTGACAGTAAAGGACAAACACAACATATATTTTCATTCAAATTTGTTAATTCTCTACAGTTTTTGGACAATGAAGCGTTCTTATTAAAAGAAAAAAGCATTTACTGTCAAACCATTATGGTCAAAGTATAGAAAATGTGCTCTTATCAAGAATTACATCAGAATGGATTCCCAAATATTTTAGATAAGAGGCCTGTATTTTTTTTTAAATGACACAGTTTGAAAACCATTTAATCAAGTGTACAAATAGCTAATAAAATCTAGACTAAAAAAATCTGTGTTCTTTTAATTTTGTACTCCCATCTTCTAAAGTGTAATGGGAAAAGTGCATAAGTAGAGGTCGGGAAAATTTAATATAATTTTAGTTTCGTTTTTAAAACTGCTAATGCACTATTCACTAAATCGCTTCCACAGTCTGTCTTAGTTAATGTATTTGTAAAATATAGGTGAAAATTAGATGCTTAGTACATTCTTGGCAGTAAATATTATAATTTTAATGTAATGAGTGCCTGGACGCTTATCTTGACCAAAGAATAGAGTCAGAATTTCTTGTGAACTTGGAAAGAAATCTGTTATAATGCATTTTATCCCTCACTTCTTAATGTCATAGGAATTCACTCCATTGTCTTGCATATTTTTTTGATTGAGTAAGCAGGGACTAGGAGACAAAAATAAGATAGATAACAATTCCTTATGCTATACCAGAGGTTCCAAGAATTCATCATTAGCATCATTTTATTAATTATTTTTCATAAGAAAATTTACTTTTTGGCAGGCTTTATATTTTAAAGGATAGATATACAACACATTTTATTCTGCTGAAGAAATGCCATTGCCCTGAGGGAAAGTTTGCATAGCACACTGTCTGGGATGCCATGGTAATTGAGAAATTAAGATATTAAGCAACTTGGGAAATGGCTTGGAAAAATAGAGCATTCTCCAAAAGGAGGCAGATACAGACATCAAACACTGTATAATAAAGGGGGAAAAAAGTGAAAGTTAACATCATTTGATGTATTCAGTTGAAGACTATTATTGAGGTACTTCAGTTTTCTAGAACTATACTTTTCCTGGTAATATTAAAATACATGTGGAAAGTCCATGCAAAAAAGATCATAACCTATTAGGTAGTTTATAGTCTAGTGTCATAGGATTAAAAAAATAAAAACAGATATAAAAAGTCATATTGTAAAGTCAAGGCAAAATAAAATAACTGTGGTTATTTATGGACTAATGAACTACTCTGTGAACTAGGTCTTATGCGTTTCTAAATAACAATTCATCCCCATAAGTTAGTTAAATATAATTAAAACCAGACATATGCTGATAAAACAATTTGCCAATAAATATATCAAGCCATGAATGGAAAGCACAGCCACTACTCAAAATAATTAACAACTAATTGCATTATTGCATCTTTTTAATGTAAATGCTAAAATAAAATGCTACTATTTGGTATAAAATGGACATTTACAGCTCAATTTTAAACAGAATGAAGATATATGATATAGCTGTCTTATTTTCCTTACCTTGAGTGAATACCTTGTATGTACATTTACATAGATGATTTGTAATTTTTTTCCCTTCTGAAAATCATTTCTTGGCCTAGGTTAAAACATCAATGAGATCAGAAGTTATTTTGTAGATTGCATTAATTAATTAATTAATTAATTTGAGGCTTAACAAAGGAATTTCTAAGATGCAAAAATAGACGCTATTGACATTACCTTTCCATGTTTCTTACATACTTTAGAAAATAGCAATGTTAATAGTAGGTTAACAAGGTTTCTATTAATTGATTATTAACTAAAAATAAAAATGTACATACATTTTACTGTATTGTGATGTTAGATTTTTACAGCAGTTACCATGTTTATTCCAGACATCTTTTTTAAATCTCTATCTCTGCAGTGAAACTAAATGATGTTTATTGGAATATCTCATTTTTATATATTCAGAGTTGAAAATACTCGCTTTTTAATCAATGTGAACTGTCATGGAACATTATATTCTTTATTAGTATATGTATACTAAATTATTCATAAATTTCTAATATATCAAAATATCTCTTAATGCATAAGAGAGGCCATTACTATCATGGTATGATCTGTGGACCACTGGCTTTATGAAGGAGCTAAAAATTCAGAATCTCAAGTCCTATCTCAGAACTACTGAATCAGAATCTGTATTTTTTGATAATATATTTTTATTAGTTTTTGGGTACATTAAAGTTTGAGAAGCAGTGGTTTTGGCTGTTATAAGTAAAATAATCAACATATTTTATGTAATATAAATATTACTATATGTAATAATATATGAAGAAATGTTTTTGATTCCCAATTATTATGATTATTGTCAATAAAGTAATTAATTTACATCTCTGAATTAAAAACACTGTACTATTTCAGTATTGACAGACTAATTTAAGATACATCATTTAATCAAGGTTCCACGAAATATGAGAAATAGAAAGGAAAGAAAACAAAGGAAAGGAAAGAAGAGAATAAAAATCAGCCTAATCTTTCTTTTAATTATATATTATTGGGGATTTTAGATGTTAACAGATTCCAAATTACCTAATAAGCAAAAAAAAAAAAAGCTTCAATGTCCTGATTTATGTCTCAAAAGATGTCCAATATCTATAAGACTTGCATACCAACATTAGGTAAATGAGAAGCAAAACTCGCTTGTAAGCAATTTTACTTACTGATCTAAATTAAATGATTAATGGCTATTCTTTAGGAAAACCATTTTGATTATATTTAATATGAAATAAGTTAGATGTAGTTGTCATACCTGCGCTGCCATAAAAATATTTTTCCAGGGACTTCCCTGGTGGTGCAGTGGTTAAGAATCCACCTGTCAGTGCAGGGGACACAGGTTCAATCCCTGGTGTGGGAAGATTCCACATGCCGCGGAGCAGCTAAGCCCATGCGCCACAACTACTGAGCCTGTGCTCTAGAGCCTGTGAGCCACAACTACTGAAGCCCGTGCACCTAGAGCCTGTGCTCCACAACAAGAGAAGCCACCGCAATGAGAAGCCCGAGCACTGCAACTAGAGAAAGCCCACATGCAGCAATGAAGACCCAATGCAGCCAAAAAATAAATAAATAAATGAATAAAATTTGTTTAAGGTATGTTTTTCCACAAATTGAACTGCACTTGAAAAAGTCTGCAACAATTCCATAACATACCAGGCAAATTTTAGCAATTTTGCATTAATTTTATCCTTTTTAGAATATTTTTTTCTCTCCGACATCCCCATGACAAAATTCCTCACTTTTTTCCAGTAATCTCAAATATCATCTGCCTTTGAGGCCTATCCTAACAAGATTATTTAAAATTGAAAATGCCGCCAGCCCGTTTTCCCCTCTTACACTCCATGTCTTCCTTAACCTGCGCTAAGCTATACACATTAACCTAGTAGAATTGCACATTAACCTTCTACAGTACTGTGTGATTGACTTATTTCTGTTATTAATTGTTAATTATATGTCTCCTGCAGGACTCTTATCTCACATGCACCCTAATCCATCCCATGTACCTCAAAGAATCTGGTACATAGTAAGCCCTCAATAAATAGGTGTTGAAGGAATGAAACAGTAAAGAGCCTTCTATTTATTAAAAACTTAATGGATACTAGGTTCTATGCTATGTCGCTAGACACGTTATTCCTCTCATGACCTGTGTAAATTGTTTGAGTTAGAATTAAAACAATGAAAATGATATTAAAATATGTTAATAATTTTTACTGAAAAACACTGTGTTAAGGGATTTGCGTATATTTTCTCTTAATCCTCACTAGAACCCTTAAGGTTAGTAGTATATGAGCCCTGTATTAAATGTGAGGAAAATAAATAATTTGCATAGGTTTCTTACCTCTAAGCAACTGAAACTGACTTTAGGTTACTTTAATTGTGTGTGTGTGTGTGTGTGTGTGTGTGTGTGTGTATTTACTTATTTCTTTCTTTATTTATTTATATATTGGATATCTCATAGAATCAGTTGAATAATTTGGAATTAACTGTAAAGTTACCTGGAGAATCTTTCTAAGAAAATGGTAAGGAATCACAGGAATTCAGATTGTGGGAAACTGTGCCAAAATGATGCCACAGAGTCTGCTGAACGCATTCTTCTCCTGCTGATCGCTGCTCATGGCATTGCCCTATCATGGTTATTGGACTGAAATCCACTTTTCATTCTTGGCTACTACTACTGGTGAACATCAGATGCAGGTGCTACAGGACAGATTCTGGCAGCACTACAACAATGCTATAAACTGCTATTTTGAGTTACTTTGACTTCAAAGTCTTAGAAATTCTTATTTAAATGCATTTAATTATGTAAATTTTCCTTCCTCACTAGTTAATAGAGAAAAGTGAATTAAAACAATGAAATATTTTTCAGTAATTGAGAAAAAATAAAATTTAGAATCATTCAATTTTAGTAAGTGTGTAGCAAAGGCATGTTAAGGTAGAGGTTGAAATGTATACTGCCATAGTCATTTGGGAGAACTATTTGTCTGGATCCAGTGATAACATTAGCTTAATTTTTCATCAGTTGATTGCACTTAAAGTAGAATTCTATAGACTGTGTCTCAGGAAAGTATATATACATGTTTGACTAAGGAAAGATGTATAAGGATATTTATTGTACCCTTGATTGCAAAAAGAAAAAAAAACTGGAAAATATAAAATCTTATCAATACAGAAATGATTAAATAAATTTTGTTTCACTTTTAGTGTTGAAAATATGATGGCAGCTCTGTTTATTAACATGGAAAATTCATAGTATGATGTTAATTAGACAAACATGAAAGATAAAGTGTAACAGACATTCAGAGGAGAATTATTTTAATAGATCTCTATTTAGCAGATTTTGCAGATCAATAACACTCTCCTTTCCCTCTTTAAAACTTTTCTACTGATGCTTAAAGCATGGTTACCACTGGACACTTGCAGGTTACTCTCTACTGAACAATACCTGGGTGTACTTTTGTTCCTAAGAGATGAAATGTATGTCAGTATGGTAGACAGAATAATGCCTCCAAAGATGTCCATATTCTATTCCCCAGAACCTTTGAATATATTGTATTACATGGCAAAAGGACTTCACAGATTTAAGGATTTTGAGATAAAAGGATTTATCCTGGATTATCCAAATGGGTGCAGTCTAATCACCAGGACCTTTATAAAATGTAATTCAGAGGGCCAGAGTGAGAGAGATAAAGGATAAGAAGAAAAAGGTCAGAGATTAGAGAAGATGCTGCCCTGCTGACCTTGTAATTTGAAACAGCAGCAATAGGAAAATAATTCAGTCAGTTTTCTTGGTTTTTAAACTTTTTAATGTCATTTATTTTATAGCTTTAATTATATTATTTCATTAAGCACTGCATAAACCAATAAAATGTGTATGCAAAGAGAGTTGCAGTTTTTATGCTTTTGATGGCCTTGATAAGTGTAAGGG
This sequence comes from Balaenoptera musculus, assembly GCF_009873245.2. Taxonomy (NCBI): domain Eukaryota; kingdom Metazoa; phylum Chordata; class Mammalia; order Artiodactyla; family Balaenopteridae; genus Balaenoptera; species Balaenoptera musculus. The sequence goes on from NC_045802.1 coordinate 55,495,994, forward strand.
AAGGAAAATCTATTGTCTTAGTTAGGAATTAGCAGGGCAACTATAAAACTAGGCAAAACTCATAATAACCTAGAAGAGTCCTGGTTTCAGATGTTTTAAAAAAATACCTTAGTATAAAACTGTTGAAAAAAATTGTGTAACTAAAAGAATGGAATAGGCAGTTGGAGAAGGTGGCTCAGAAAATATTGAAAAACCATGATTTCATAGGTGGCAGAAAACACTGCCAATGATGCAACTGAAATAGGTCTAACTCTTCTTTAAGGAACCTGAAAGAGAAACTCATAGATAACGCATCTTAGACATGGTTAGGAAGTTCATATAAGACTCCAATTAATGAAATCATATTTAAAATAGTCTTGGCTCTACATCAAATGATTTATGAATAATTTAAATAAATGATGAATAAAGACCATCAATACCAATTATTAACCAGTAATTACTTGTCATAACTAGCTACTGACAATCATAAATAATTAATACTTTCAATGAATAATATATAAATAATAAGTTGATGAGTATTTAACTAAGTTTACATTTCCAGCAGGTGGATGATTAATAACAGGGCTTCAGAATTAGAACATAAGCAAGGTCTTAAAGTGCAGCTATAGAAGTTATTTATATGGATAACTACTTCAACAAATATTTATTGAGGGTCAGTATGAGCTAGGCACTATTCAAGGCACTGGGAGATAGAGCAAATGGGGACAAGCTATAAACAACACAAATAAGTAAATTATTCATTATGATAGAAAGTCATGAAAATGGTATAAAAAAAAAAAAGACAGGGTAAGGCTATGAAAAGTACTATGAATGAGGATGATACAATTTAATAAAAATGAATATTGATGACCTTGGGAGACCTGGGTGGTGGTTTGAGATTTCGAAAGTTCTCTTTTGATTGATTTTTCCCAGTGAGGTAGAGATCAATATCGTAAGGTGAGAGTGAAGTTTGGGGAGAAAGTATAGGATGTTTTAGGACAGCACAAGTGTGTGGACTGGGGAGGAGTTTTGTGATCACTCCATTCCACTGGAAGCTTGTGATCATTAATTTAAAGTGAGAACAGTTTAAATAATTCTGTGTGTTTTCGCAGCCTTGTTGATCAGCCTGGGTGTAGGTAGGGTCAGAATTGGATTAAAATACCACACTTGTATGTGTGTAGTTGATTAAGATGGGGTTTTATAATGCCTCTAGGAATAGAGAGAGAAAAAATGAAGAGAAGATGGAAGAAAACAGATACCTGAAATCATCCATAGTGATGGGGAACCAAGATTAAAAGAGCAGGAATAAGAAACAGAGAAACAGCAGTCAGTACAGTGAATAAGGGTAGTACATGCTCAAGAACAGCAAGAAATCTCTGGTCACTGGAAAAAGAAACATTAAATTTTTAAAGTAATTTCAACTGATGAGTAACCTTTGAATAGATTTTATTGTTGTAATTGCTGTTTAATTTTAAGTACTAGGTTGGTTTGTTTGGAAAGCGTAAAGAGCCTGCATCATTTATTTTTTGTATTCACTACAAAATCAATCATCATAAGGCTTCCAAGAATGTTAGGAAGCAAGGCTAAAAATTGTCTGTCAATTCTAAGACAAAGGGTCATGTCAGCATTTTAAAAATATTAGTTCGATTAATGTAAATGATTAATAGAAAAAAATGATATTTCAGTGCTATTTTTACTCTTTATATGTGAGTGGATTAATTTTTTAAATAGCTAAAGTTGCTAAAATACTAATATGTTCATTACTTTCTGAGTCGCCTATGAAGCACTGTACTTATTAAAGTTTTACGAGCTTGTATTAATATAGGTATTTCAAATTTATTTCAGACTATAAGTTTAGAATATTTCAAATATATATTTATTAATTTTAAGTTTTAACAACAATTAATGATAAATCCAAACATAACTGGTTTAATTAATAAAAGATTCGAGTTCTCCATCTGTATTCAGAGCTTATAAGTATAATAAATAAAAACAAATTAATTTTTTCTCCATACATTTTATTTTTCTAAGAACACATTTGTGTGACATTTTTCCGTGAAAGAGTTTTACCAAGAGGCAATGCTTCCAGCTTGTGTCAAGTTTTAAACTCTATTATGTCTGAGGCCAATTTTACTTGATATAATTTGATAAGCACTTAAATTAAATTTCTAATGTATCCAGAAGTTTTAATAAAACTTTAAACAGAAAACATTCTTTCAAATAAAGGGTGAATTCAAGTATTTAGCTGTAATGGAGCATTTGGGAAATATTCATTTCAACACTGACCATGTTTCAAAGATTAACTCTTTTAGCTTTGAGCTGTGGAGATAATTTTTTTCTTTTGTAATTTAATTACATTTGAAGCCACTGTTTTCAGTGATATGAAGTGGCAAAATGGAAAATAACAGTTGTTTTGAAAATGGATGCAAAGGCCCCAAAACTTTTAAATACAGAGATAAAAACATCTCTCTCCCTAGGAATTCATTTTGCTGAATTTTAAACACTTTTTCCTGTGGAGGCAAATGGACTTCCTACAAGGAGCATTTAATAACCTAGTTGGTTATTCTTGGCATCATTATGAGGCAGCTGCTGTACTCATCTATTGCTGCTTCTTTTAGGGATGTGTGTGTTGCAGAAGCTTTTGTCCTTCTCCTGAGACAAGGCTCTCTCTATTATATTACCTTTATTCTCATGGCCCTTAGGTCTAAACCCTGCCCACTCATCCCTGATCGACAGATCTCAGAGGCTCTGTCAAGGCTGCTAGTCTCCAAGGCCATCAAACTGTCATTCAACCTCCCAGTGCCATGACTAAATCCAAAAAATGTTCTTCATTGCTATTAGCTCAGCTGGGGAGCATGTTCTCCTTCTTTAGTACTTGTTTTTTTGTTTTTGTTTTTATTCTGAAAGTGGCTTTATCTTTAATATAGTCAAAGTATGTTTTAACAAAAAATAGCTTCCATATAAATTTTGTTTTAAAATTTTTTACCAAAATTTATATGTTGTTCAAAACTAAACTATAACAAATAGCAAGTCTATTAGAGAGATAAGTACCATTATAAGAATAGTTGGTTTATACTACAATCCTTTATTATGTTGATCTTTGACATTTTCCAAGATTATAGAGTGTGCCTAGGGTTAAAAAAGAACATATAAAGGGTAATGATTTTTTCAGATAAAGTGTTATATATAAATATTCAGAAGTTGATGAATAAGGATGACTAGTTGCAATATTTTCCAAAGATTGTTCTACAAAAATAAATATATTTTGGGGTGATCAGCAAACTACAAAATGCATTAATGGATCTCAGTTGGATATTGATTATCCCTGTGGTGTCTTCAATAGGTGGATCCAAACTAATACTCAGTGTTAGAGGTTAGGTAAGCTTTGTTATCTAAATCATATCACTTCCTTTTGCTATAAATGCAAGTAAAGTAGGTTGTTTATCTTTTGGAAATTAACCTATAGTTTAGTTACCCGTGCTAAAATACCCTGTGACTGCTAATATAAGACTTTTCTGATAACTGTTCCTGTAGCATGAGGTTTAGGTCTGGAAGTCTAAAGTATTTAATTCAAAGAATATTAATCAGTTGCCTACTCTGTACAAGGCAGTCTTCCAGTGCTGAGGATATATCCAGAAATAGAACAAGGGGGATTTTTTTTTTTTACTCTAAATGAATAAAAATATATTCCATCTTCAGCACAAACTTTTGACTTATACCCATAGCCCCAAGGACAAGGAATTAAAATAGAGCGAGTTAGATGGAGGATAGTCAGAATAAAGTATTAGCAAAAGAACTTGAGCTTCTTATCGATCAATGAAGCAGAAGATTGAAATCATAAAATTACATTTCCTACGCTTTACCGTAATTAATTCTTTAAACAAATATTCAACCCTTCCTAAGTACTAAAGTAGTAGGGGAAATTTTTTTTAATTATATTTTAATTGTTGTAAATATCATCAGAATTAATCCTATGATATTTACAGGATATTAATAATCTGAACTCATATACAAACATTAAAAATGGACACACTTTTTCATAAGTAGGTTGACTTGTGTATATATATTAAATTAAACAAAACTGACACATTTGATATTGTTTTAATTAGAGTTTAATTTTGAAATTTTAAGTCATTTAATGTAAAACCTCATATGGCTTAAATCAGGGGAACGTTTTCAACTGGAATGTTACAGAGTATTTAAGAAGTAGAAAAATATCTTGACTCTTGACTAACAACCAAAATATGAGAGAAAATGAAAATATATCCTGGAATAGTTTATGTTTTATCTTCCTAATGTCTAACTTCTGAATTCCTCTTCTCTCTTCAATTGAGACCATTAATAACCCCATCCCAATTCCATCTCTCATCGTTAGGACCAGTCTTGACAATAGACATGTGTATTTAAAACAGTTTAATGAGTCACACTACAGACCTTGCTCTGGTACTATAGTCTACTAGATTGTAAGCCTTCTGACAACAAGTACAGGTCTTGATTATCACTATACCTCCAACAGATATCACAGTCTGGCACATGGTAGGCAGTTGACAATGATTTGATGGATGTATAATTTATTCCTGTTTTGTGTCATTTCCTGCCATTCTCAAGCCATGAAGCAAAATTAGAAATACTTACTGTGTTGTGGTGGAGTTCTGAGGTTAAAGCATGCCAGTGTCTGTTTCTATCATGATTCTGTAAATATCTGCATTTGTTGTTTGGAGCCAATCTAAAGATATAGATTGTCAAAACAGAACAAAAAATCATGACTCACCTGTATGTTACTTACAAGAATTTCTATTCAAATTCAATAGCATAGATAGGTTGAAATAAAATAATGGAAACAGATATACCATGCAAACATTAATAAAAAATAAGAAAGCAAGCGTGGCTGTATTAATATCTAATAAAATACACTTTCGAGCAAAGAAATTCTCAACACAATGTGATGGTTTCTACCTTCAACTGTATATTTCTCCTGAGAAAAACATACCTTTTGTTCCTTTGTCCACCTTTAGAATGTTTACTTTTTTCATTCTCACATCTTCTGTCCCCAAAATTTTATTTTTGAAGATAATTATGACATTCCCATGAAGACAAACAAAATGTCCCCTCTAATTTTCCATCTGTATACCGTCATTACAGACTTGTCTTATTTCTGTGAACTTACAACCATATATCTGCTCTCTATGCTATATTGACAATAGTTCAGAATGGTATCTGTATAGCTTTGTGCCACCAACACTCATTACAGTGTCACAATTGATAAATAATTGATCACTTAATAGCTACATATATGATTAAAGCAAGTCTTTCAGTGTTCTAAATAAACATTGTTTTGGTAAAAGAGCACGTATTCCTAGAAATCATATCCATCCTTATACAATATTGTTTTCTACTCTGAGACTATCTGTTACCTATAGCTACCCAATATGTTTTGCACTCCATCTCTGTATTTTGATAATTTTTGACACTATGAGTCCTACCTTCTCAAACAGAATTAGAAAGCCTGCATCCACAGGATCCCTTTCAAGTACAGAACAGTTATTTAATCCAGTTACAGTTATTTAATCCAGTTATTTAATGCAACCAAGCAAGATTTAGATATAGAAGTGGTCAACACCTAAAAGGAAATCAGTCTTCTGGCAACCTATGAGACAGGGTGTCCTGCTCCTCAAGGGTGGCAGTAGTAGAGTTTCTGATACCAATCCTTGAATGTCGTAGGAGCCACTGATAGTGGCAGTGATGTTTAGGTAGAGAAATCACTGCAGTGTGTGGAACGTTGTTGCTACCTTTTTCTTGCTTGTTTTGGCCTTACCAGAGATTCTGTAAACTGGCAAATATCCATTAATGAATTCTGTTTCTGCTTAAGTGACTCATTGCATTGTTTGCAGCCAGGAATCCTGAACAATAACCACTCTGATGTTACAGTATGTTTGTTCTTAGAACAGTTATTTTTGATGGTAATGATAATAAACTTTTACAAAAATCTTCAATTTTTAGCCCATATGCTGCAATAGGAAAATGAGCTTACCTGGGACGATTTGCTCTTTTGGGGGTTTACTGTATGGTTCTCTCATGACTCATAGATTTGCTTTGGGTACATAATTTACATTAAACAAATTGCTAGCAGCTCAGGCAAAGAGGGTTGACTATATGTAGTTGACTTTCTCAGACAGACAAATTCATTTGTCTTAGACTTAGGCTAAACATAAAGACAGATTCCTGCTAAGAGTATGAAGAAGTAATGTTAATGCTCTGAGTCAATCTGGGGTTTTAAATAGTGTGGGTGCTCAGGTGAGGTTTGCATCTGTTCCTAATATCTATGACAAACGCTGTGAAAATTGCATTTCTTGCCAGCTGGGACTCCATAAGCAACTGTAGATTTATAAGTGAGTATGCAAACGAAGTAGAAAAATAGTTATAACTTGTATAAAACAAACAGAACAAATATTCATCTTTATTTAATGAATAAAAATTAAAATTCCATAAACATGCATTTTAGTAATGTGATTATTGGCTCCATATTTTATTTCTATATTAATAATTTTTTTAACTCTCTGCCACTCCCATTTTACAATCAATCACTTTAGCAAATATTGTTTGGAGAGCTACTATATATATTATAATGTATATAGTGAGCTATATATGCTATGAATATAGAAATGAAAAAGACAAGTCTATACCCTGATAACATTACACTTGAGAAGCAAAAGGAAAGAATGAAAGAAGTAACATTTTATTATGTACTTGATGCTATGGACTCTGAAGAAATTTTTACCAATGTTGACAGACTTTGCTCATAATAGCCTTATAAGTGAGGTTTCATATAAATAGTGGATTCTGTTGTGGTTTAATGAGGGAACAGACATTCAGTCCATGTTTAGCTGATTTTTAAAATTAGGTCTTTTCTCCTCATATATAGTTCTTACCCTTTTTATAACAATGAAGTGTAATAGGTAGTCTTACATGATTTTAATTGTATTTTAACATTTATGTAATACTAAATTGCTATATATTAAATAGCATGTTATTATGAGTATATTATTAGTAATAAAAGCAGGTATATATATTTGAAAATTAGTTCATATATTCCAGCTATTATCTGTTCCATCACACAGACAATATTTGATGCTCATCTGCAGTAACTCCATTGCCCCAAAATCACATGAATATCTTAGAATTCCTTGCCTTACACTCTGAGAAAAAATTATTAATTCAAGATAGAACAACTGTAGTGTTTTTATAACATGCTCCTCAGAACAGTAGTTAATAATAGTAATACTATTTCTTAGTTGGAACAAAGTTGCTGAAATAAACTTGTCAAATTTATGAGTTAAACAAAATTTAACTGCAGTACTCCCCAGGAGCTGTATTTTGCTAAAATTCCTATGGAGCTCCAAAATGACCATGTAAAACAGTGGGCTTTCTGAACATAAACTACATATTACTTTTCTCACATGATACACCAAAAAAGATGAAGATTTAATGGAATATGTTTTGGAAAATATTCTTTTACACGGTAATCTGACATCACTGGACAACTGATTGATCAGACACCAGGCAATAATTGGGAGGTTGCTGCAATAATCCAGGAAGATTTTTTGAGGGTTATTCTCATTTTATGAGAAATAAGCAGGAGGCCTGGCACAGTGACAGACTGTAAAATATAGGTTAGACAGGCAACCAACTGTACTTAAAGACAGACATAAGAATGTACAAATATAAAAATAATACCTATTATTTATTGATAATTTATTGATACATGCTCTCTGCTCATCTTAGTATTTTCATGGGTTGGTTTATTTAATCATTATCCTACAGCCCCATTTACAGATGGAGTCTCTAAGCAGAGAGGTTCAATCAGTACTTTACCCAAGGTAACTCATTTATTTATCTTTTTTTTTTGAATTTTATTTTATTTTATTTTTTATACAGCAGGTTCTTATTAGTTATCTATTTTATACATATTAGTGTATATATGTCAATCCCAATCTCCCAATTCATCCTACCACCACCCCTCCCACCCCCAGTTCCCCCTTTGTTGTCCATATGTTTGTTCTCTACATTTGTGCCTCTATTTCTGCCTTGCAAACCAGTTCATCTGTACCATTTTTCTAGATTCCACATACATGCGTTAATATACCATATATACCATATTTGTTTTTCTCTTTCTGACTTACTTCACTCTGCATGACAGTCTCTAGGTCCATCCACGTCTCTACAAATGACCCAATTTCGTTCCTTTTCATGTCTGAGTAATATTCCATTCTATATATGTACCACATCTTCATTATCCATTCATCTGTCAATGGGCATTTAGGTTGCTTCCATGACCTGCCTATTGTAAATAGTGCTGCAGTGAACATTGGGGTGCATGTGTCTTTTTGAATTATGGTTTTCTGTGGGTACCAAGGTAACTCATTTAGTAAGGGCCAGGACAGACTTACAATCCCAGAGTCTACGTTCAGGCCTATGTTCTTAAACGCTATAGTACCCAGAAACTTATCTGATGTATCCTAAAAATAACATTTGGTTAGACAGTTCTCCCAAAACACCAATAGAAAAGAATGTACATAAGGAGGACACTGAGAAATCATGTAAAAAGAAATAACAAAATAAATTTAACCTTAGATATAAGGAAATAACTTACTTAAATATAGCATAAAAAAAATCTCAGAATTTCTGTATAACTAAATGTATAAAAAATGAAGAGAAATTTTGAATGAAACAAAACATAAATTGGTCTCTATGCAACATAGATTTTTTAAACTTAGAAATAAGGATTTGGACATTATGGTCAGAACTTCACTGGATTTGTCCTTTGAAGAAAATCCAGGACTATGTTAGGAGAACACATAATTTTGGACATCTATTCTTGCCCTACCTCTGTATTCTAATCAAATAGATCTCTTTGCCCAAAAGATATTACCACCTTAACCTGAACTCCTACTGGCTGGAAAGATTTTTGGCAGTTTTCGTCTGTTAATTTATTTATAATTTTGGAATGTTGAACCAAAGTCAAGTAATTCCTTGATTGCATAGCTTTTAGCAAAATATGACTTTTACCAGATATCCGGTGAGCTAAATTTTGCTAATAATATTTCTGAAAGGAATTTCTGATGTTCATCACAAATGCAAGATTAGCTTTTCCATCTGTTGAGATGTTCTTTACTATAGTGAAATATTTTTTTTTTCAAATCTTTCCTTAACATTTTATACAGATGAAATCCATGCTGCTTGCTCCTTCACGTTATCTCTGATAGTACTTTGGGTATTTCACGTGTTAACCTGAAAAGTAAAATAATAGAATTTGAGAAGGTATATGCACCCCTATTTTCATAGTAGCATTATTTATAATAGCCAAGACATGGAAGCAACCTAAATGTCTTCGATGAGTAAATGGATAGTGACGATAGTTAAATGGATAGTGAAGATGTTGCAACAACATGGATGGACCTAGAGGGTATTATGCTAAATGAAATAAGTCAGAGAAAGACAAATATAATACGATTTCACTTATATGTGGAATCTAAAAAACGAAGTGAACAACAACAAAAAAAGCAGAAATTGATTTATAGATACCTAGAACAAATTGATGATTGTCAGATAGGAGTTAGGAGGGTGGAGGGATGTATTTTATCAGCAAAGCAGATTAAAGAGCACAAACTTACAAATATAAATGTTATGGTGCTGTAATATATAAAATAGGGAATGTAGTCAATAATATTGTAGTAATATTAAACTGTGACAGATGGTAGCTGGATTTATCATGGTGATCATCTTGTAATGTATGTAATGTATATAAAAGTCAGATCACTATGTTATTCACCTGAAACTAATGTAACATTGTATGTCAATCGTACTTCATTAAAAAAATAAAGGGTTGAAGTACAATCAAGCTACACAGACCTTCCACCAATGGTGGAACACTAGACAGGTGTATGGTCTCAACTTTGGCAGCAAAGAAGATGCCAGTGTCTTCGCAAGTGCTGTGATGCATGCCTTCCACGTGTTGAATTCACAGGAAACAGAGCCAACATTGCCTAGACAAAATTCACAGCTACCTGCCCAAGTTCAGAATGGCCCATCACAAGAAGAATTGGAAATTCAAAGGCAACTACAAGAACAGCAAAGACAACAGGAGCTGGAGCGGGAAAGGCTGGAGAGCGAAAGAATGAAAAGGGAGAGATTGGAGGGGGAGAGGTTAGAAAGGGAAAGGCTGGAGAGGGAGTGACTGGAACAGGAGCAGCTGGAGAGAGGGAGACAAGAAAGTCAGGATTGCCTGGAGCGGGAGAGACAAGAACGGGAGAGACTGGAGAGACTGGACCGAGAAAGGCAAGAAAGAGAGCGGCAAGAGCAGCTAGAAAGGGAGCCGCTGGAATGGGAGCGAGAGCGAAGAATGTCAACTGTGCTGCCCCTGCCTCTTCGGAGACTCCTCTAAGCTCTGTGCTGGGAGTCTCCTCTGCTGCTGAGCCAGGCTTGCATTGTCTTGGGACCACCTGCACCTCCACCCCCTCCTCCACTCCCACCAGGTCCTGCCCAGGCATCAGTCACACTCCCTCCTCCCCCAGGACTCCCTCCATCCCATCCACTTCCATCCTCAGGGCCTCCACCTCCTCTACCACCTCTTCCTAATCAAGTACCCCCTCCTCCTCCACCACCTCCTGCTTCTCCCCTCCCTGCATCTGGATTTTTTTGGGATCCATGTCTGAAGACAGTCACCCTTTAACTGGACTTGCAGCTGCAATTTCTGGATCAAAACTTAGGAAAGTGTCACGGATGGAGGATGCCTGTTTCCCAAGCGGAGGGAAGATCACTGGTGTGAATTTGGCCTCATCTAAAACTACGGGTAGTGGAAAAGGACCCCTTCCATTAGGGGTGGTGGGTTAATGGAAGAAATGAGCACCCTGCTGGCCAGGAGGAAGAGACTTGCTGAAAAGGGATCAACAATAGGAACAGAACAAAAAGAAGACAAAAATGAAGATTCAGAGCCTGTAACTTCTAAGGCCTCTTCAACAAGTACACCTGAACCAACAAGAAAACCTTGGGAAAGAACAAATACAATGAATGGCAGCAAGTCACCTGTTATTTACAGACCAAAATCTGCGCCCTCATCACAGCCCAGAGCCAGAGGAGTCCAGACAGAAGGACTGGACTCTGACAGGCTGAAGCCAAACATTTTAGATGAAATGAGAAAAGAATTAACTAAGCTAAAAGAAGAGCTCATCGATGCAATCAGGCAGGAACTGAGCAAGTGAAATGCCACATAGAGAAACAAACTAAGAAGAGATAGGACTTTAATCTGGAGAAAGAAAAAAAAAAAAAAAAAAACCCTGCAAAGAACAACTGTTAACAACAACAAAACCCCTACATTCTGTGAGCTGTAAAAAGAAAATGGAGACAAACAGTCAGAAGGAGGGAAAAGACAACATACTTTGAAAGCCTTCAGACATTACTACTCTGGCAATAAGCTAGTACCCTCCCAGTTTGATGCTTTTTTCTGACCTTTACAACAGGATGGAAGAGAGTTGTATAGGAGTTCCTGTATCAGTTATGCAGAAAATACTAAACCAGTCAGGCAAGAACACCGTGCCTTGAAATATTTTCATGTCAAGAGAAAATCACACATTTTCCACAATCCATTGCTAAAATAAAGAGGAGAAAGGCTTTGAGAAGTGTTTTTCAGAGAATGCTGATGAAGAATTTAGCAACTTATGCTATTGTATTGTAAATGTTTCTCTCAGGTTTGTTTTCCTATCACATTTGATATCCCATGAATAATTGAGATCAGCCCTATGTAGGTTAAGATCATAAAATGTGGAACAGATGGAATTGTATGTGCTTTCAAAGGGTGATATTTATAAGAAAGTGTCCTAAAAAATGATTTGCCCAGAGTGAGGAATTTTAGAATGATAGGAAGTCTCTCGAGTATAGCCTTCAAGCAATTTTGTAGATCTGAACATAAATTCATCCAGAATTTAAAGGTTTAGATGCCTTCCTAAATTATTAGTGATTTACCACGTCTATGATTCCTACATAACACAAACCAGTGGTCAAATGTAAAACAATATATTGTAGATTCACTGTAGGTTTTCAACCTTTTTTAGATTGATGAATGTGGACATTTTTATAATATAATTACAACCACCACAAAATTAGCTTTTTTAATTGCAGACAGTAATGCATGTCAAACTAATATGTAGTGGCCTTTTCAAGGCCTAGTCCCAGGGAAAACATTTTGTAGAGTATAGGGAAGTGGGAGGAAGGGAAGGAATAATGTTTAATTTAAACTTAATTTCTGCACGATCTTTTTCTCAATTATCTGCATGAATAATAATGAGGAATATTTTGTGACTTTACTTGGTAAATATGTTAACAGAACCAAGTATTTAATCTTTTACATCATGTCTTCGGCTATTTGTATTTTAACTTCAGTAAGTTCAATGGTCTAAAACATGATTCAGACCATTTATAATTCACATGAATTATATCTTACTGTGGAACTCAAAAGTTTGATCCCTGAATTTGGCAGTTATTATTACCTAGGTGCCCTGCAGTTATACAGTTGTTCAGGTACACGTTCCTGACTATAAAGCTGCTTTTGAATCTTATGTTGAAATACTAGAAAAGTAACCATGATGGCAGAAATTAAGGTCATAGAAATCATTAGACAAAAGGAAAACAACGAGGGGTCCTGCATAATTTTCTTTTAATAAATAAAGTGAGACTTAGGTGGTGGGAAGAAGGAGCTAGATACTCTACTTACCACCAAGTGTGTGTGTGTGAGCGTGCGTGTGTGCGGGCACTCATGTGTGAGTATGTAATCCACTCCCTTTCCTTTGAAACTTCTAAGATTAAAATAGGGGAGAAATCCTGTATGTTGCAATGATAGAATTTTTTGAAAATTTAAGAAATCAAAAATTCTCCAGGCTCTCCATCTTGATTTATGCTTGGGTTGTTATGTGCCACATTTGCTTTGAAGTCTTTGATTATCAGTAATTTTACTGAAATTGTGAAGGAATAATCCACCATCTGCTTTCTAGATTTCTTAATCTAAGTTCATAAGACAGAGCTTGTTGATAGCATTCTTTTCTAAATGCTGCAGGTTTGCAGCCATTACCACTTCAAAGAGGTTTGAATGAGGGAATTTTTTTTCCTTGTTAAAATAGTTCCTGTTTCTGTAGAAACTTCATTTTTAGATTAATCTGTGATGGATGAGCTATCATAATTAAGTATACAGTTTCTTTTCTATCAACTATTCATTGTCATCCAATAGTAAAGACATTAAAGATGCAGCAAGCTTATAAAGTACTATTTTCTAAAAGAAATAGGAGGCATTTTCATCTTTATTATTGTACTTTTGGTCATGGAAACACTTTGATGATATAAATGTATATGTCCCCCATAAATCTGGTCAGAAATCACTTTTGATTTTGTTGATTAAGTTAAGCAGTAGGATAGAGTACTGGGTGGGTACAGGTGGTCCAAAGTAAGATAAAAGACCAAGATAAAAATGATAGATCTTAAAAAAACTGGTTTATGCACTAAATGTTTTGTGCCTTGGTCTAATATTAACATGATGTCTGTGTAAAAAGACTATAAGAACCAGTGTTGAAACACGTTATATTTCCTCTCATTCTGCATTATCCCAGATTGCTAAATGTGTTCTTTCCAAGAAGTTTGATTGAATTACTGTATACATTTACTGTCCTATGTGACAGTTTTGTCATTGTTAGAGATTTCAGTAATTAAAATTGGAAACAGAAGCTTAAGTTATTTTCCTTATCAAAACTATGTTCCTTGGAGACACATTATTGTGATGGTTTTTGTGCTCTTGCACATTGGATGTCTTAAGGTGAGTGCAGTTTAGGGGATCCTTTCTAATTACAGGAAGGTACTTCTTTCCTTCAACACTGTGATCTGACCATTGACAAATCTGTACTATACGCTATGCAAATGGCTAACAAGTCAATTGCAAAACAACTGAATGTACAAATCTTAGTTCTGGTGCTGAAATCTCTTCAGGATAGTCATCATGATCTCAAGGTTGTTTCAAAATTTGCAAGTATCAAGTGTCAGTCTGAAAAAACTGAAGATGAAATACTAATGAATGTTGAATTCTCAGGCTTTAATTGTATTTCCTTCTTTTTTTATTTTATTTTATTTTTTACATATTTAGCTTTTTATTTTTTAATTTTTTTAACATCTTTATTGGAATATAATTGCTTTACATTGTTGTGTTAGTTGCTGCTGTATAACAAAGTGAATCAGCTATATGTATACATATATCCCCATATCTCCTCCCTCTTGTGTCTCCCTTCCACCCTCCCTATCCCACCCCTCTAGGTGGTCACAAAGCACTGAGCTGATCTCCCTGTGCTATGCGGCTGCTTCCCACTAGCTGTTTTACATTTGGTAGTGTATATATGTCCATGCCACTCTCTTACTTCGTCCCAGCTTACCCTTCCCACTCCCCATGTCCTCAAGTCCATTCTCTACATCTGTGTCTTTGTCTTTATTCCTGTCCTTTCTAGATTTTTTTGGTTCTCTGCTATTTTTACCATACTGTTTCATTTACATTTCCTACACGCTAACTTTGTGCGACTGAAATACAATTGCAGTATATTAAAAAAATTATGAATTGTAAAAAAATTCAAAAATAAAAATAACAGTCCTTTCACACCATACCCTGCCTCTTGTTTATATTCTCTGATAGCCTTGAGGAGTCTCAGTAGTACCTCAAAAAATTATTGGCTTCTCAAAAGACCTTCACAACACTCTTCATCTTGGAAAATGCTTTGTGTACACTTCATCAGCAAAGAACCCAGGTGCAAATCTTGCCTCCGTCATTTGCTAATTGTGAGTTATTGGACAAGTTAAATAACATTTCTGAGCCTCAGTTTCCTGTTCTCAAAACAGATCAAATACTATTTTTCATATTGTGAAATTTCAAAAGTTAGCACTTACAACCTCGCTTGCAACATAAAGTATTATGTAGCCTGTTAGTCAGTAAGTTCACATTTATTTTAATGTGTAACTTGGTGACTTTCATGTTTCATATCAGGAATAGTTTCCTCATATTCAACAATTTAGATTGATATTTGTATCATTATACATATTATTTTCATAAATGGGTATAGTTGGACATACTATTTTTTCTGTATTTATATGTATAATTATAGTATATTTCCACTAAGGCTTATCTTCTTTTTATAGGCCAAGCATGTGGTCAAATTTTGGAAAAAATTTTATTCTCATTATGGCAGCAAAAATAACTGTTCTCTTGATACCCATAAAATGAAAAAGAAAAAAGAGAATAAAGCCATATGCCTTTAAAAATAATTTAAGGGGTAAAATATAACTAAAGTCACCCAACAAAATGAAGGTTATGGATACTTTTAATTTATTTTCTCCAAATATATTACAGAAATTAAGACACTACCAATGTTTGAAGATCACCAATTCAATAATTACACTCTGGAGAAGCATATTATGTCTTCAGATACATTTTAATGTATTTGATTAATTAATATTCATTTACACTGGAGAATAATTATAATTGTAATATTACACATGTTAGAAAATTTTCTAAAAAGGTAGATATGCAAGTTTATTACAAAAATGAAATATCTAAGTGTGATTATTCTACCAAGGAAACCTGTACAGCTGTCTTGAAAGAAATTGGTACATTTCATATGATGAGCATTATTCATTTAGTTATTTAGTATTTAGACTAGGATTATGCTAATGTTTAGGAAACTTGAATGAGCATACTTATATCTGTATTTACAATTGACCTTTGAACAGCACAAGTTTGACCTGCACAGGTCCACTTATAGGTGGATTTTTTTCACTAAATACATGCTACAGTACTACGTGTTGAACTTGCAGATGCTGAACCATAGATACAGAGGGCCAACTGTGAAGTTAAGCCCGCATTTTTGACTGCTGGGAGGGTCAGCACACCCCTGACCATGGAGTTATTCAAAGGTCAACTAGACTTCTATATCTCTGTGCCTATATCGACACACACAAACGCACATACATAAACACACACGTATATACGTATTTTGCTGTCTATATGCACACACACATACATGCACATATATATACACATATACATCTTGCTTTTGCAATTGCCTTTCTTTTAAATTGACTTAATCAAAAAGTTATTGAGACAACACAGCATACTTTCCAAATTGACACATATTACTAGAAATACAAGAAATGTGATTGTTCAGAAACTAGTCTGTTGTATACCTGAAACTAACATGATACAGTAAATCAACTATATTTTAAAAAGGCAGAGACTGTAGTTTTATCAACTTGTTAAACCTGTGAAAATGTACAGACTCTAGTTGCTGTACATTTTCACAGGTTTAGCAAATTGATAAAGTATTTCAATTATATATATATATTTGTTCAGATTGTTTTCTGTCATAGGTTATTACAAGATATTGAATATAGCTCCCTGTGTTATACAGTAAATCCTCAATGCTTATCTATTTTATGTATAGTAGTTTATCTCTGTTAGTCCCATACTCCTAATTTGTCCCTCCCCCCTCCCTTTCCTCTTTGGTAACCATAAGTTTGTTTTCTATATCTGTGGATCTGTTTCTGTTGTATATAGATTCATTAAGATTCTACATATAAGAGATATCATATAGTATTTGTCTTTCTCTATCTGACTGACTTAGTATGACATTCTCTAGATCCATCCATGTTGCTGCAAATGGCAATATTTCATTCTTTTTTAGGGCTGAGTATATTTCATTGTGTGTGTGTGTGTGTGTATATATATATATATACACACACACCACATCTTCTTAGACCAATCATCTATTGATGGACACTTGGATTGTTTCCATGTCTTGTCTATTATAAATAGTGCTGCTATGACATAGACAACAGACTTGTGGTTGCCAAGGGGGAAGAGGGTGGGGGAGGGATGGATTGGGAGTTTGGGATTAGCAGATGCAAACTATTATATATAGAATGGGTAAACAACAAGGTTTGCTGTTCTGTGTCCTGTAATAAACCATAATGGAAAAGGATATGAAAAAGAATATATATATATGTATAACTGAATCACTTTGCTGTACAGCAATAGTTAACACAACATTGTAAATCAACTATATCTGAATAAAGTAAATTAAAAAAAAATAATTAGTGCTGCTATGAACATTGGGGTACATGTGTCTTTTCAAATTAGAGTTTTCATCTTTTCTGAATATATGTTCAGGAGTGGGATTGCTGGATCATATCATAGCTCTATTTTTAGTTTTTAAAGGAACTTCCATACTCAAAAGAAGACAGTCTCTTCCTTTGAGTTCAGTAATTTACCTTCTCATATCAGTATACTGTAAATAAAGAGAACATTTTTGTGTTATTGTCTACTAGTAACTTTTTTCTTCTAGTTTTATTGAGATGTAATTAATTGGTATACATCACTGTATAAGTTTAACGTGTACAACATAATATTTTTACTTACATACATCATGAAATGATTAGCACAATAAGTTTAATGAATATCTGTCATCTCATATAGATACAAAACTTTTTTCCTTCTGATGAGAACTCCTAGGATTTACTCTCAACAACTTTCATATATTGCATACAGCAGTGTTAATTATGTTTATCATGTTGTACATTACATTGCTAGTACTTATTTATCTTATAACTGGAAGTTTGTACCTTCTGACTGCATTCATTGAATTCCCCCCCCTCTACTCCCTGCTTCTGGCAATCACCAATCTGATTTCTTTTTCTATGAGTTTGCTGGTTTGTTTGTTTTTGAAGTATAATTGACCTGTCACCGTACAAAGATGTTACATAATTATTGACCATATTCCCCACAATGTACATATCCCTGACTCGTTTATTTTGCAACTAGAAATTTGTACCTCTTAATTTCCCTTACTTATTTCTCTCCTTCCTCTAACTCCTCCCCTCTGGCAGCCACCTGTTTCTTCCCTGTATAAATGACTCTGTTTCTGTTTTGTTATGTTTGTTCATTTGTTTTGGTTTTTAGATTCCACATGTAAGTGAAATCACACAGTTTTTGTCTTTCTCTGTCTGATTTATTTCACTTAGCATAATACCCTTTAGGTCCATCCATGTTGTTGCAAATGAGAATATTTCATTCTTTTTATGGCTGAGTAATATTCCATTATATATTTTATATATATACATATATATGTATGTATGTGTATATATATATATATATATATATATATATATCTCACATCTCTCTTATCCATTTACCCATTGATGTGTCTGTTTTTGTGCCAGTAACATACTGTTTTGATTACTGTAGCTTTGTAGTATAGTTTGAAATCAGGGCACGTGATACATTCAGCTTCATTCTTCTTTCTCAAGATTGTTTTACTTATTCAGGGTATTTTGTATTTTCATATAAAATTTAGAATTATTTGTTCTAGTTCTGTGAAAAATGCCTTTGGTATTTTGATAGGGATTGTGTTGAATCTGTAGATTATCTTGGGTAGCATGGATCTTTTAACAATATTAATTCTTTCAATCCAAAGCATGGTATATCTTTCCATCTATTTGTGTGGTTACCAATTTCTTTCATCAGTGTCTTACAGTTTTCTGAGTACAGGTCTTTTACCTCTTTAGTTAGATTTATTCCTAGGTATTTTATTCTTTTTGAATGTGATTGTAAATGGGATTGTTTTCTTAATTTCTCTTTCTGGTAGTACTAGTAGAAGTACCAGTAACTTCTTAACTACAAAAAAATTACATTTTTCAGTAACATTTCAGAATATTCACATTTAAGATTGAAGAGTAAAATCAGTTTATAATTTTCTATCAGTATAATGAAGATATTATCCTTTATTACATCTTTCTTCTAGAAAATCTTCATAGTGATTATTAATCAGTTTTTATCTATCTAACTACATATGATGTGGAACATAAATAATTCTGTATTTTATCTTGTTTAATAAATTTTTTATACAAAATTGCATTGGTGATAAGTTAGTCTACACTTACTAAAACTCAATCATCACTTGTGATCAGTGACAATATCTTTTAAAATAAGTAAGACCTATTTACTTCAGTCATTTCATCAAATTAAACACAAATTAACATTTTATGTATGAATAAATACCCAAATGTAATTTCTTTTGTTAGGTGATTGATACAAATAGAACTATCTAGAATCAAATATTTCATATTTTTAAACTGAATACATTGTAATTACGATAGAAAAAATATTTTTCTCTGGGTGCTTTTACAATAACCTGTGGAACCTATAAATAAAAGGTCCTATAAATTTAGACCTTGAGATTATCTCATTCCATTTTTTTTTAAATTAGGCTTTATGTGTTTTGAAGTGAGGAAACATTTCCATGTCTCTGGATAAATAACTCCTGTATTTGAAAGTCGAATTGTAACTTGTCTCCACTGTGCTATTTTGAAACAACAGAGGAGGAACTATGAGAGATAAATGCTTCTGTGATTTTGTAGACAAATTTTAAAAAAAAATACATGTTGACAGTTTGCTCCACTCAAATATTTGAGGAATTTTGTGAAAAAATGAATGTTAAGTCTGCTTGTTCACATACACTCTAAAAGGAGGAATTAAACTAGTACACAGAGATAAAAGGAGAAACATTTTTCTTGCAAGTGATGAGGAATTTCCAATAATTAGAAATAGGCAGAGACCTTATGCCCATTATTCCTGAGGGTCTAATTATCTCTGCCTTGTGTCAGAGCTTGTACCAAAGAGCTTTGAAGAAAACTCCTGCTCATATGATTCTGTTAATAGCATCAGAAACACTAAGGTTAAGGATGTCTTGGGGTGAGAGGGGACTAGCATAAATAGGGAACTCCAGGTACACAGGCAGTGCCCTTTGAACTGCATGCAGCTTAATTCTGGCACTTTGATGGCAGCAATAAGTTTGCCAAATTTAACGTTCAATCCAGACAGAGACACGTTTCCTCACATTTGCTTTGAAGGCTAATGGATATATCTGTAATTATGCTAAAGTGGAAAAACACAAAATAGTATTTGAGGACAGAAATACTAATGGAGGCATTTAAAAATAACAATATTATTATTATCATCATCATTATGCTTGAAATATATAAGCTTCTTTGGCACCTGACTACACAAAGAAGAGTAAAATGAAATGAGTGCCAATTACGTATTATTAAATGGCCGTCTCTGATAATTCCATTTCAAATTTGACTTGAGGAATGTCCTAAAAGTCATAGTAAAGATTCTCTGAGGTCAGAAAGGGTACTTTTGTTTGGAGATTCTAACTGAAGAAATAGGTCCTCTTCTAGCTGAAGTGATCATGTCAAATTAAATACTTCATTTTATGAAAGAAGCAAATAGAGTTATGACTGCAGAAGAGGCACTCAGCCAGCCAGATCATTTGAAGCTGTGTAATAGATGTCACAGCCAACTTGTCCTCAGATCACATGTGTCAAAGGGTATCTCCATAATTTTAGCTGTTGGGCTCACTACTACCTCTGGCAAATTAAATCAAATACTCTCACTCTCAGTGTATTCATATTGAACCGATATAAAAATTGGCAGAGATAACAGGGTTAGAGTCCACAGAGTCCCATTATAAAAGTATCATTAAATGAAAATAATTAAATACTTTCAGTGTCATGCTACTTACTCTCTCACTTGACTCTTTGCTGATATATTAGGAACTAAGTGCTAGGGTAATTGTGATCGTATTTCAAATACAATGGTTTATTTGGAACCATGAACTAGTTCAATTAAAAAGTTTATTTTAAATATTTGTTTTCTTTGCATGGGGCCTATTTGTCATCTTGGACTGTGATTTTGTAAGGGAGTGGTAATAAATATCTAGAGCCTGCCTCAAGGACCATTATGCTTGGTTTATTTCTTCCTGCCTGAAGGTCTAAAGTGCTTATCTTACAATGTGAGTTGTAATAATGCCAGTATAATCTAAATTTTCTGCAATACCAATATTCAAAAGAAACCAATGTTTTTCAAAATATTATAGCAAGTGGGAAAATAGAAGAAAGGCTATTATTAGAAAACAAGTGAGTATATGACTAAATATTCATAATGTATACATATATGCACACTATGTATGTTATTTATTTACACGTAGTATTTACTTGTTTTAATGGGAGCTTTCTCAAATGTAAGTGTTCAATAAATGATATTGATGTCAATGATTATTACCATTACTGTTACTTCATTGCAGTTTCAGGTAAGAAATGGGATTTAATACTCTTCTAGTGAACAGTCAAGTGAGAAAATTGAAGAAGAAAAATTTAAGTAGGCTTAAGAAGAAACAGCTTATTATTCATAAGGCTTAGACCAGAACATAGTTTTTCTGCTTCTGATCTCTATGATTTTGTTTTACCATTTTGTACTATGTAAATTCTAAATGCATTCTAATGATTAACTATAGATTATCTCACTAAGCATCACAAGTTTCCTCTAGCTGTATTTACTGTATTGTGTGACCTTGAATTTCCCCTAATCATGGACTAGAGAGTCAGATATGAATATGTGCCAGATTCACGTCTGTGATAGACACTGCTATTTGTTTGTTCCGTGTTCGTGATCTCTTTCTTTACAAAGAGAACACTGATGTTGTTCAGCATGGCATTCAGCCCAACCTAGAAAAGCCTAACGTTTATCTCAGGGCTGTTTTTTTGTGGGTATCAGAGTGTACGTCAGAAAGAGAAGAACAAAAGAGGATGAGTGGCAGGAGAAGGAAAGGCACAAGGAGGAGGACAGGAGCAATACCCTCTTATTCCCCAGTTGGACATCTTCTTAGGCAAGATTTATCTGTGCCTGCATTAACGTCATAAACAACCACCACCATCACCTACAAAAATATAGGGAGAAATGACAAGACTGAAACAGGAGTCAAAAATAAGCAGTCCATATCCCCATGTTTTGTTATGTCTAAGAAGATGCCATCAGTATTTTCTGGACTTGAGTTAACCTACCCAGATTCACTCGAAAGAGCTGCCTGCTATTTGAAGGGATCAAAAGAAGAAGTGTGTTTGGGTCAGAGCCTCAGATCAAGGAGGTGAGCAAGGGGGTAAAAGGACAAGCAGAAAGTATAGGAAACTAGAGAGAGTAACTCCAATGAGCTGTCTGCAAAACACATGGTTTCCACATGAAGGATCAAGATTTGAGCATCAATCACACCAAGTGCCTTGAGGATCAGTCACTCTTCGCCTGAGAATCAGCAACACGCAAAAGAAAGAACACCATTAAATGGCCGATTAGTGAAGACCCACGTATTATTTTGCTCTTTACATTCAGACATCTAAGTTTTAGAGAAGGAGTAAAAAGGAGGTAACTTGGAACCAGACAATACCACTGTGGTTCCCAACTCCAACATTAAGAATCCCAGGTCAAGTCTTCATAGCGGAATGAAAGAAGGATATGAGCTTCAAATGAAGATGGGAATTGAACTTTATTTAGGCTGGACTTAGCTTGAAAAAGACAAAGTGGCTGGCAAGATACAAAATCTGATTAAGGTACTAGTAGGGGTCTGGACAGGGAGATTCGGCATAACATGTATAGGAACAGTGATAAAAGATAAATAAAAACTTTACTATGCATAATTTATTTAGTTGAAACTGCTAAAACAGGCAAAAACATGTAATATGAAGTTAATTAAACATAAGAAAAATGGTTTCATCATGTCATACTTCCTCATAGAGAGAGATTCAGGTAAAACACCATGTATAAGGAACCTACCTAATTATTTATTAGATCCAAAGAACTTGGGAAATAACATTAAGTAAAAAACAAGAGAAAAACTAAGAAACTGTAATAGACCAGAGAAGGCTAAGGAGATATGATGACTAAATGCAATGTGGTATTCTAGTGTGGATCTTTGAAGCAAAACAGAACATTAATGGAAAATCCAGTGGAATCTGAATAAAGTCCAGAGTTAGGTAATAGGAATATTCTAATGCTCATTCCTTACTTTCGATTAATGTACACTGTTACGTAGATGTCAGCAGCATGGGGAAGTGATTTAGAGAATACCAAAAATCTCTGTATTATTTTTGTAAGTTTTCAATAAACCTTAAATTATTCTAAAATTCTTTTAAGTTTATTTTTAAAAAGAAAATTTAAAAATGATAAAGAATATATACAGAAAATTCACAGGAAAAAACCACAATATAAAGAAAACGAGATGAAGTTCATGAACAGAAAATATCATGGCAGAATTCGAGTAAAAAAAAGTATAAATTATTTATAATTAAAATAACAAAAATAAAATAAAAATTATTTCAAAAATACCACCCCTCTTTGCTTGCCATCAAACTCAAATTTGGGAACAGTTTACAAAACACCTGACTAGTACTTTTGAAAAGGATCAAGCTAATTAAAAATGAGAAAGGTCTGAGATGAAGAGCCTATAGAGACATGAGTAACTGTAGTGTAGTATTCCTAGATGGGATACTGGAACAGTAAACAATTCAGTATGTAAAAAATTAGGAAATATTAACAATAGGCAATTTAAT
The DNA here is from genome assembly GCF_009873245.2 of Balaenoptera musculus. Classification (NCBI taxonomy): domain Eukaryota; kingdom Metazoa; phylum Chordata; class Mammalia; order Artiodactyla; family Balaenopteridae; genus Balaenoptera; species Balaenoptera musculus. Next base: position 55,519,484 of record NC_045802.1, read on the forward strand.
AATAGTGTATCAATATTGATTCAGTAGTTCTGATAAATTACCATAGTAATATATGATATTAACAATAGCAGGAACTAGGTGCAGGGAATATGGAAACTCTGTACTATCTTTGCAACTCTTCTGTCAATCTAAACTATTCTAAAATAAAAATTTTATTTCTATTTATACACACAGATTTGTGGTGGAAGAGGCCATACTCATGCACACACACACGCATGCATACATAAATAGAAACACATTAAACATAGTCATTGAAAAAGAATTAGAAGGAAATACGCTAAACAAACTGTGGGATAAAATTATGAATTCTTCTTATTATTTTTAATGTTTTCTAAGTGATCTTAATGATCATACATTATTGTTATTAAGCTATTATTAATATAATACAGATATTACTAGGGAATAAATAAAAATACAATTTAGAAAAGCAAACATCTGTTAGATCTTTATATAGCCAAGTGGTGGGCATTATCAAATAGATTATTCTAAACTAGTGCCCTGAGTGAGAAAAATAAGGGGAAACAACACATTTTGCACAATAATCTATAACAGGCAAAGCCATGCTGATTATATTGCTGCTTAGGAAAAGCTTTATCTTTAGTAATACAGATTTAGAATGCACTCACTAAGAGTATTTAGTTGTGCCAGAGAGAGCATATTTGATTCAATAGGTGGAGGATGAGGAGCCATATATATAATGGGTTTACCTATAGTGCATTCAGAGACCCAACTTAATATGTTCCCAATCTTCCAGTATGTAACTAGGACACAAACATTTAACATCTAAGAAAGCCCTCACATGAGTTACGTGGTTTGGGGGTTAAAAGTCATAGTAGGAGGAAGAACCAAATGAAATTCCCTGAAGTTCCAGGCCCCAGCCAAGAGAGTGAATCACAAGTAGAAGTTGCAAAGATTGATGCCATATTCAAAATTTTAAAAAGGCAGGAGGTGATACCTCATTGTAGTTTTCATTTGCGTTTATCTAATAATTAGTGATGTTGAGCAACTTTTCATGTGCCTGTTGGCCATCTGTGTATTGTGTGTGTGTGTGTGTATATATCTTGATATATATAGAAAGATAGATATATATATCTGAATCACTTCGCTGTACACCTGAAACTAATGCAACGTTGTAAATCAACTATGTTTCAATAGAATTTTTTTTAAAGTTTAAAAAGTAATGGGATTCTGGAAAATAAATAAATTTAAAGGCAGGCAGTAGATCCTATTATTCTCTAACTCAGTTACCTGCTTGATCCTTGGGGGGGAAATGAATCATGGCATTTGTCTGTGGACTATCTTAAACTTAGTCAAGTGATAGCCAGGACACAAGATGCTGTGATGTTTGAGGTATCTTGATTGTCAGAACTCAACAGAGCCTCTGGCACTTGGCATTTCAGTCCATTATCTGCCAAATTAGGTGTTCCTTGTTTTGGTTTGACTTGGTTTGGTTTGGTTTTTTTTTTTCAGTCTCCAACAATAAGTATGACCAAAAACAATTGACTTTCATGTGGTAAGGACAGCTGTCCACATTGACTATCTTATGGTTGTATAAGCCGTCCTGATTTCTGTAATAACGTGGCCCAAGGAAATTGATCATCTTGCCATTCATAGAAAAGCACACATAAGTTCACATAATCGATGATGCTAATTGGATCTGGTGAGCAGGGAGTTGCAGGTATTCTAAATGAAAAAGTAAAACAGAAGTATGCCTCATGGTAAGAGATTTAAGGCATGAAGAATGAGGGACCTATCACATTTATAAATTTTTAAAGTATCTAATCATATGAGGCAGAACAAGATACCTTCTTAATACATTTGAGCATGTTGTAGCCCATACCATAAAGAAAAAAAACAGTTTTCTGAGACTTTTTTGAAATGATGGAAGAAACACCAAGGACATTGAATGGAATATATTACTCAAAACAGTTGAGTGACTCAAAAGTCTGCAAATTTTGAGTGGATCCTAAAGCAAGAGGACTCCTCAAAATCTCCAGACTGTGGTTAAAGCTACCGACCACTGGAGCCATGTGATACAGCTGATGAAATGACAGAACAACACTAGCATGCTGGGTAAAGTGCCTGACAAGGTCCAATAAGATTATCATAGCATAGAAGGTCATGCCTCCACAATGGAGAACTATTCATAATTTGAAAGGCATCTTTTGGTGTTCTATTACACCTAGAAGGAACTGAAAGCCTGTTGACTACAGAGCATCAGAGGACTTTGTGACTAGAACTACAGCATCATGATATGAGTGTTACAGAGCAATGAATTGAATGGTCATGTGTGCTGAGCAGCAGTCCAGCACATAACTAAAATGTAACATTCAAGATCAGCCAACACAGATCCAGAGGACATCTACTGCATGGACAGGTAGCCCAGAATCCCCAACCCCTACTTCTGTTGAACTCATGCCTCTTATCTTGTACGTACATGTACTCATGCTGGATTTTCCACAGTCAACTGGCAGAAAAGAGCAAACCTAAACTAAGTCCTGCTACACAACTGCATTAGCAAAATATTTTGGCATTAGCAACAATCCCACTCAAGGATGCCTTGAAGGAGAATACTGAACGGAAATCTCTCCAATATCAAGAGTGAACTTACTGAACCAGGAAGAAATAGAAAATATGAACAGACCAATCACAAGCACTGAAATTGAAACTGATTAAAAATCTTCCAACAAACAAAAGCCCAGGACCAGATGGCTTCACAGGCGAATTCTATCAAACATTTAGAGAAGAGCTAACACCTATCCTTCTCAAACTCTTCCAAAATATAGCAGAGGGAGGAACACTCCCAAAGTCATTCTGTGAGGCCACCATCACCCTGATACCAAAACCAGACAAAGATGTCACAGAAAAAGAAAACTACAGAGAAGCAAGAAGAACTACAATCCTGCATCCTGTGGAACAAAAACCACATTCACAGAAAGATAGACAAGATGAAAAGGCAGAGGGCTATGTACCAGATGAAGGAACAAGATAAAACCCCAGAAAAACAACTAAATGAAGTGGAGATAACCAACCTTCCAGAAAAAGAATTCAGAATAATGATAGTGAAGATGATCCAGGACCTCGGAATAAGAATGGAGGCAAAGATCGAGAAGATGCAAGAAATGTTTAATAAAGACCTAGAAGAATTAAAGAACAAACAAACAGAGATGAACAATACAATAACTGAAATGAAAACTACACTAGAAGGAATCAGTAGCAGAATAACTAAGGGAGAAGAACGGATAAGTGACCTGGAAGACAGAATGGTGGAATTCACTGCTGCGGAACAGAATAAAGAGAAAAAGAATGAAAAGAAATGAAGACAACCTAAGAGACCTCTGGGACAACATTAAACACAACAACATTCGCATTATACAGATCCCAGAAGGAGAAGAGAGAGAGAAAGGACCAGAGAAAATATTTGAAGAGATTATAGTCGAAAAATTCCCTAACATGGGAAAGGAAATAGCCACCCAAGTCCAGGAAGCGCAGCGAATCCCATACAGGATAAACCCAAGGAGAAACACGCCGAGACACATAATAATCAAATTGGCAAACATTAAAGACAAAGAAAAATTATTGAAAGCAGCAAGGGAAAAATGACAAATAACATACAAGGGAACTCCCATAAGGTTAAAAGCTGCTTTCTCAGCAGAAACTCTACAAGCCAGAAGGGAGTGGCATGATAAAGTGATGAAAGGGAAGAACCTACAACCAAGATTACCCAGCAAGGATCTCATTCAGATTCGATAGAGAAATCAAAAGCTTTACAGACAAGCAAAAGCTAAGAGAATTCAGCACCACCAAACCAGCTCTACAACAAATGCTAAAGGAACTTCTCTAGGCAAGAAACACAAGAGAAGGAAAACACCTACAATAACAAACCCAAAACATTCAAGAAAATGGGAATAGGAACATACATATCGATAATTACCTTAAACGTGAATGGATTAAATGCTCCAACCAAAAGACACAGGCTTGCTGAATGGATACAAAAACAAGACCCATCTATGTGCTTTCTACAAGAGACCCACTTCAGACCTAGGGACACATACAGACCGAAAGTGAGGAGATGGAAAATGATATTCCATGCAAATGGAAATCAAAAGAAAGCTGCAGTAGCAATACTCATATCAGATAAAATAGACTTTAAAATAAAGAATGTTACAAGAGACAAGGAAGGACACTACCTAATGATCAAGGGATCAATCCAAGAAGAAGATGTAACAATTATAAATATATATTCACCCAACATAGGAGCACCTCAATACATAAGTCAACTGCTAACAGCTATAAAAGAGGAAATCGACAGTAACACACTAATAGTGGGGGACTTTAGCACCTCACTTACACCAATGGACAGATCATCCAAAATGAAAATAAATAAGGAAAGAGAAGCTTTAAATGACACAATAGACCAGAAAGATTTAATTGATATTTATAGGACATTCCATCCAAAAACATCAGATGACACCTTCTTCTCAAGTGTGCACAGAACATTCTCCAGGATAGATCACATCTTGGGTCACAAATCAAGCCTCAGTAAATTTAAGAAAATTGAAATCATATCAAACATCTTTTCTCACCACAGTGCTATGAGATCAGAAATCAATTACAGGGAAAAAAACGTAAAAAACACAAACACATGGAGGCTAAACAATACGTTACTAAATAACCAAGTGATCACTGAAGAAATCAAAGAGCAAATCAAAAAATACCTAGAGACAAATGACAGTGAAAACACGATGATCCAAAACCTATGGGATGCAGCAAAAGCAGTTCTAAGAGGGAAGTTTATAGCTATACAAGCCTACCTCAAGAAACAAGAAAAATCTCAAGTAAACAATCTAACCTTACACCTAAAAGAACTAGAGAAAGAAGAACAAACAAAACCCAAAGTTAGCAGAAGGAAAGAAATCATAAAGATCAGAGCAGAAATAAATGAAATAGAAACAAAGAAAACAATAGCAAAGATCAATAAAACTAAAAGCTGGTTCTTTGAGAACATAAGCAGAATTGATAAGCGATTAGCCAGACTCATCAAGCGAAAGAGGGAGAGGACTCAAATCAATAAAATCAGAAATGAAAAAGGAGAAGTTACAACAGACACCGCAGAAATACAAAGCATCCTAAGAGACTACTACAAGCATCTCTATACCAATAAAATGGACAACCTGGAAGAAATGGACACATTCTTAGAAAGGTATAACCTTCCAAGACTGGACCAGGAAGAAACAGAAAATATGAACAAACCAATCACAAGTAATGAATTGAAACTGTGATTAAAAATCTTCCAAAAAACAAAAGTCTAGGACCAGATGGCTTCACAGGTGAATTCTATCAAACATTTAGAGAAAAGCTAACACCTATCCTTCTCAAACTCTTCCAAAAAATTGCAGAGGAAGGAACACTCCCAAACTCATTCCATGAGGCCACCATCACCCTGATAGCAAAACCAGACAAAGATACTACGAAAAAAGAAAATTACAGACCAATATCACTGATGAATATAGATAAAAAATACTCAACAAAATACTAGCAAACAGAATCCCACAACACATTAAACGTATCATACATCATGATCAAGTGGGATTTATCCCAGAGATACAAGGATTCTTCAATATACGCAAATCAATCAATGTGATACACCATACTAACAAATTGAAGAATAAAAACCATATGATCATCTCAATACATGCAGAAAAAGCTTTTGAAAAAATTCAACACCGATTTATGATAAAAACTCTCCAGAAAGTGGGCATAGAGGGAACCTACCTCAAAATAATAAAGGCCATATACGACAAACTCACAGCAAACATCATTCTCAATGGTGGTGAAAAACTGAAAGAATTTCCTCTAAGAACAGGAACAAGACAAGGATGTCCACTGTCACCACTATTATTTAACATAGTTTTGGAAGTCCTAGCCACGGCAATCAGAGAAGAAAAAGAAATAAAAGGAATACAAATTGGAAAAGAAGAAGTAAAACTGTCACTGTTTGCAGATGACATGATACTATACATAGAGAATCCTAAAAATCCCACCAGAAAACTACTAGAGTTAATCAATGAATTTGGTAAAGTTGCAGGATACAAAATGCACAGAAATCTCTTGCATTCCTATACACTAATGATGAAAAATCTGAAAGAGAAATTATGGAAACACTCCAATTTACCATTGCAACAAAAAGAATAAAATACCTAGGAATAAACCTACCTAGGGAAACAAAAGACCTGTGTGCAGAAAAGTATAAGACGCTGATGAAAGAAATTAAAGATGATACCAACAGATGGAGAGATATACCATGTTCTTGGATTGGAAGAATCAATATTGTGAAAATGACTATACTACCCAAAGAAATCTACAGATTCAATGCAAGCCCTATCAAATTACCAATGGCATTTTTTATGGAACTAGACAAATCATCTTAAAATTTGCATGGAGACACAAAAGACCCCGAATAGCCAAAGCAGTCTTGAGGGAAAAAAACGGAGCTGGAGGAATCAGAGTCCCTGACTTCAGACTATACTACAAAGCTACAGTAATCAAGACAGTATTGGTACTAGCACAAAAACAGAAATATAGATTAATGGAACAGGATAGAAAGCCCAGAGATAAACCCACACACATATGGTCACCTTATTTTTGATAAAGGAGGCAAGAATATACAATGGAGGAAAGACAGCCTCTTCAATAAGTGGTGCTGGGACAACTGGAAAGCTACATGTAAAAGAATGAAATTAGAACACTCCCTAACACCATACAAAAATAAACTCAAAATGGATTAGAGACCTAAATATAAGACTGGACACTATAAAACTCTTAGAGGAAAACACAGGAAGAACACTCTTTGACACAAGTCACAGCAAGATCTTTTTTGATCCACCTCCTAGAGTAATGGAAATAAAACCAAAAATAAACAAATAGGACCTAATGATACTTCAAAGCTTTTGCACAGCAAGGAAAACCATAAACAAGATGAAAAGACAACCCTCAGAATGGGAGAAAATATTTGCAAATGAATCATTGGATAAAGGATTAATCTTCAAAATATATAAACAGCTCATGCAGGTCAATATTAAAAAAAACAAACAACCCAATCCAAAAATGGGCAGAAGACCTAAATAGACATTCCTCCAAAGAAGACATACAGATGGCCAAGAAGCATATGAAAAGCTGCTCAACATCACTAATCATCAGAGAAATGCAAATCAAAACTACAGTGAGATCTCACCTCCCACCAGTTAGAATGGGCATCATCAGAAAATCTACAAACAACAAATGCTGGAGAGGGTGTGGAGAAAAGGGAACCCTCTTGCACTGTTGGTGAGAATGTAAATTGATGCAGCCAGTATGGAGAACAGTATGGAGGTTCCTTAAAAAACTAAAAGTGGAACTACCATACGACCCAGCAATCCCACTACTGGGCATATACCCAGAGAAAACCATAATTCAAAAAGAGCCATGTACCACCATGTTCATTGCAGCTCTATTTACAATAGCCAGGACACGGAAGCAACCTCAGTGTCCATCGACAGATAAATGGATAAAGAAGATGTGACACGTATATACAATGGAATCTTCCTGAGCCATAAAAAGAAACGAAATTGAGTTATTTGTAGAGGTGGATGGACCTAGAGTCTGTCATACAGAGTGAAGTAAGTCAGAAAGAGAAAAACAAATACCGTATGCTAACACATATGGACTGTCAAAAAAAAAAAAAAAGGTCATGAAGAACCTAGGGGCAAGACAGGAATAAAGACGGAGACCTACTAGAGAATGGACTTGAGGACATGGAGAGGGGGAAGGGTAAGCTGGGACAAAGTGAGAGAGTGGTAGTGTATATATGGACATATATACACTACCAAATGTAAAATAGATAGCTAGTGGGAAGCAGTTGCATAGCCCAGGGAGATCAGCTCGGTGCATTGTGACCAGCTAGAAGGGTGGGATAGGGAGGGTGGGAGCGAGAGAGACGCAAGAGGGAAGAGATACGGGGATATATGTATTTGTATAACTGATTCACTTTGTTATAAAGCAGAAACTAACACACCATTGTAAAGCAATTATGCTCCAATAAAAATGTTAAAAAAAAATAAAAGTGTGAACTTAGACATTTGTTTTGTATGGAGGGAGAAGTGGCCAAAGCTTTATATATATCTTGATTGTAGGACATAGAAGATGGTTGAGTTTGTTGGTCATTGGTCTAAAAGAAACTAAATCATAATTTCACATTCAAATGTTTGGGGACAAAGCATGTAGATGAACATATGGGAGTAGACACAAAGGGTACAGATGTGTAGATCTAATGGTAAGGTACAGCAAAAAAATTTGTGCTGTGGGGACACTAAACAATCAAATGGAAGAATATTTCTTTTATGTTTGCCAGCTAGTGTCTTAGTTCGACCACTCTGGGCTGCTGCAATAAATTCATGCATACAACGGTTATGGTGACAGTGATAGAGCCTGTACCTTTGTTTGAAAGAAGAGAACTCCATTTTCCAAGGCTGCTCCATCTACTACTGCTGCTGAAGGACTTACATTCCAGCAACAGAGGCTGACATTTAACAGGAACTGATATTTAGCCCTCAGTATGGTATGCCTTAAGGATACTAGCCAGTTACTTGGTAGCAGATTGTCTACATCTAACGCCTTCCACCAGTGAGAGGACAGTAATTTATCATTACTGGAATTCACACCTTCTCTGAATATGGATAGGCCTTCCTTGTTCACTCAACTTCCAACAAAATCATCAGCTGAAGGTTCATAGGTTACATTATTTTGTGGAATATGGTCCTTCCCATCATCAAATTAGACAAAAAGGCCGATGAAAGAGCAGAGGAGAAGTGACAGAGAAAGCAGAATGATAGGATCAATACAGAAATATTTCTACTGCATCAGTCAGATATCAACAAGTGAATAATGTCTTGTATGGTGGTCAGAGCTCTTTCCTCCAGCAGTAGTATATATATTGAATGAATCATTGATGTAAGGTGTTATGGTCCTATTAAGGATGCACCATATATGATCTAAGACCCAAGTGATGGAAGGAAATTGTCTCCTTTTTCTCACAGAATTTATATTTCCAGTCCTTAAACTTTGCTGGTTAGAGGTACTGATTTCCAAGAGGAGGGCTGCTTACACTGAATACAGGAAAGAGATACACTGAATTTGAAACTGAATATCATTTGGCATTTGGTCTAGAAGAAAAATAAAGTTAATATATTGGCAGGGTTGGATGACCCAGATAACTACAAAGTCTTCCCCTGTATCTGTTTTTTTCTTTCTCCCTCTCTATATATATTAAATTAGTCAATATAAACAAAGAAGCAAATAAATATATATATATTTTTAATTAATTAATTAATTAATTTTATTTTTGGCTGTGTTGGGTCTTCGTTTCTGTGCGAGGGCTTTCTCTAGTTGTGGCGAGCGGGGGCCACTCTTCATCGCGGTGCGCGGGCCTCTCACTATCGCGGCCTCTCTTGTTGCGGAGCACAGGCTCCAGATGCGCAGGCTCAGTAGTTGTGGCTCACGGGCCCAGTTGCTCCGCGGCATGTGGGATCTTCCCAGACCAGGGCTCGAACCCGTGTCCCCTGCATTGGCAGGCGGATTCTCAACCACTGCACCACCAGGGAAGCCCCAAATAGATATATTTAAAAGATTGGAAACTATCTAAATTCTCTTCAATAGGTAATAAATCTGGTTCTATTTCTACGTTATGGCACATCTGAGATGAGAAATTCTAAATAGTTAGAAATTTTTAGAAAATTGATCTACATTTGGTAATATGTTATATTACAAATAAAAAGCAAGAAGCATTTCGATCTCTGTAGAAAGTATAGGTTAAAAAGAATATATGCATTTATATATGTAGTTACATTTTAAAAAGTTGAAACAAGAAACTATCCACAGTGGTTTTCCATTGTCCTGGAGTAGAGAAGCCCTATGCCCTGGAACCTGGGATCTGAGATGGATTGGAGACATACTTCTTGTTGTATAGTTACAATTTTTTTTGAAATGCATGAGCTATATTTTTCACTGAGACACATGACTCATTCTATATAAGAATAATCATTAAAAAAAACAATTGAATTTGTCAAGCTAGGGGAAATATATTCAAGGAAAGATTTGTAATCCTGAGAAAAAAATTTTAATTAAAAGAATTATCGAAAAGTTGAAGTGGTAAGAGTTAATATATTTTTCATGATATTTTTCAATCAATTAGAAAATGTGTAACAAGGTAGATGCTAAAACAAGGGAGCGGGAGAGATTAAATTTGGGAATGGAGAGGGAGTAGATGGTGTACACAGGAAGTGATGGACTATAACAGCAATTCATGAAAATACCCCTGAAATGAATTCATATCATTTCTGCTTTGGAACACGGACATGTGAGTGACCAGCAAGAGCTTAGTGAAGAATGTATAACTAAAATCTGGTGACCTTTTTCATAAAAAAAAATAGGAGCAAAGAATTGCCAAATTCTACTGATTGTAGAGTGATCATGATGACATTTCACCAAGAACAGTGAAATCAAAACTGAACTTCTTCACGTATTACGTAAACCTGATATTCACTCTGTGTGACACTGTTTTTGTTTTGTCTTGTTTTGCTGTTGTTGTTGTTGTTGTTGTTTGCAATGCTGTCTTCACTCAGTTTTGAGGCCCTGGCTAAAAGCTAGTCAGCATCTTGAGTAGCTAGCTGATTAAGATCACACCTGACCCGTCCACATATTGAGTTCCCATACATGGGGCCATTATGAACCAGTTTTATTCCCCCTGGGCCAGAACAAAGGATAATCCCTATGTCCTGGAGCCCATTAGATTATTCAAATTAGCCAATCCATAGGAGACCCACAAGACCTAGTTAACCCCACCTACTACTATACATAAGCTACTCTATACAGCTCCAGCTTGCTATTACCTTCTCCCCTGGGTGCCAGCTCCGGCAACCTTCACTTGTTCAGAGCTGTAAGCAACAAAGAGAACCCTTTCATCTCTGTGAGTGTAATAGTCTTGTCTCCCACCATCAAAAGAATCTTTAAATATTATAAAACACTTTCACAAACCAATCCTATTCAAAAATTAATAGGACTTTAGGCTGCTTTACCTTACTGGGTACTTCTTTAGAAGATCCCATATCATAAATATTTCTTCATGTCTTTACATATCTGAATTTAGGGATTTTTTAGAAGTTAAATTACCCCCCACAAGAAAGTCTTTTTATTTTAAAGATCAAAATTTTGATTTTCTCCTTAATGATACTTGTGAAATTTAATAACATATAATAAAATATACAAATGTGATTTACAGAAATATGTATCTGTATTACACACAGATTATAATTTAATTGTACATAGCATATGGTTGTGTTTGTTAATATATAAAATATAATTATGTAATAATGCTAAATGTTTAATAAATTCATGTATTGCATGGGACTTCCCTGGCGGTCCAGTGGTTAAGACTCTGCACTCCCAATGCATGGGGCATGGGTTCAATACCTGGTCAGGGAACTAAGATTCCGCATGCCACACAGTGTGGTCAAAAAAAAATTCATGTATTGTAATTTAATATCATTTAATTTAATTGCTTGTTAAAAAGGAAAAACACCATTACATTATTTAGAGTAAAATTTTTTCCTTAAAAAAATCTTTTAATTTTCATTTCTAATGTGTTGTTTTTTAACTGCTTATAAAAGTGAATTGTTTTCATCCCTTATGAGTGAAGATTCAGAAAAGAATATTTTTTTTATTATGAGAGACATGTTTGAAAGAAAATGCTGACATTTTACTTTTCATATTAAGCTTTCTCCATACCACTTTTTTCATAGAAGTGAACCATTATATGGTAAAACTATCATAACCTTGTAGTGTGAAATCCAGATATTTGCATTAGGTGACAATATTGAGACATTCTAAACAAAAGAATAGAAATATATGGGTTATCTGTTATACTCATGAAAATCACTGAAGTTTTGCAATACTTTGCCAGGTAAGTATTTATATTTACACCGTAGCTGTGCATATCTTTAAATTATTTTTTAAGTAACAACAATAATAATGATACCATGTAGCTACTATGCATAAAAGTGTGTTGTTTTCTTTATAATACACTATGTTGTCTTCAAAACAAGTTCATAAGGCAAATATTATTTTCCCTATCGCTGTACTTGATAAATATTTAGAAAAAGGAGTAGACCTTTAGACATCTAGAAAGGTTCACTAAATTTACAGGGTTATTCATAAATGTGATAATGAAAATAAACCAAAAGTTATTTAAAAAGATCCTGTGCTCATCTATATTTCCCAGCCTCCCTTAAAATTAGATTTGCCATGTGACTGGGTCTCTGCCAGTGCCAGTTGGGCAGAAGAATGTAAGCATCTTTCCTTCCTGGCCCTTCAGTCACCTTACGTTTTCCCTCCCCAGACACAGTGGCTTTGAAATCTACAAGTTCCCAACAGCTGGTAGCTCAACAAAGGAGGACAACCAACCTTATATGGGTGAGAAAATGCATTTATTTTATTAAATCACTGAAAATGCAACGTTTTATTTATTACACAGCATAGCATTTTGTATCCTGACTAAACCATAACAATAATAATAGTTGTTGAACAGGGACTGTTTAATATATGTGAGGCCTTGTGCTAGGAGCTACCGTCTCCATCCTCTTGCTCTTCTTACCCTCTGATGTTCAAAGCTTTGGTGGTTGTTTTGTTTCAAACAAAATCCTCTGTTTCAAAGTCCCCGACTGAGACAGTACCACATTTCTTCCAGGAGGGTGGATGATAAATTCTAACAAAATTCAGGGTTGTATTTATGAAATAAAGTTTCTTGAGCCTATTCACAAGATTCAATCCCACTGGCATAGGAAAACTGTTTTCAGCCTCATAAAATCAAAATTAGATCTAACAGTGTTTTGGACTTTTGGGGTATTGAAGACAGTATGTATTCTTCTCCTGTTGGTTTTGTGTCTCTGGAGAACACTGACTAATGCACACCCAATACATTGTTCCAGAATTCCATTCTTGCAAAGAAAGTAGGTCTTAGTTATGGAGAAGGATCTGGGCATGTTTTACAATGGTTACTTCTCCCCTTCCTCTGCCAGATTCATGAGGAAATGTTTCACAGATTCTCATAATAAGAATGTGGTAAAATTCTTAGAAAGAATACCCATAAAAGAGCGAGACCTCCAACAGAAGCAGCCTTCAGGAGTTTTTCACTTTCATACCAGTTCATACTCAGTCTCCAGGAATTTATCAGTATCAGAAATTTATCAAACATTTCAGTGTTCATGCTAGTTTATGGCACCAGGAGCCTCTATTCCAGGTAAACAGATGTTGCCTGCTTTAACACTGTGGGTGCTCCTTTCTCTTCAGATTTCAGCATGGCAGTTTGTCCTGTGACTTCATTTCTCTAATGGGTCTGAGAAAGATTGTTGATTTTTAATTTGTCCAGCTTCTTCTTGTGAGGACAGGGGGTATGACTTCCAAGCCCTTTTGGTGTTGTAGCTGAAACCAGCAGCCCTCAGTGAAGGTTTTATTATAAATATCATATTTTACAACTACAAATTCTATATTTACCTCTTTTTAAAAATAGGTTCTTTTTCTCTGCTAATATTCTTATCTTTTCATTCATTCTAAGGGTATTTTTCTTTACTTCATTGTGCATAGATATAATAGCTGCTTTCAAGTCCTTGCCTAATGTTGCCAACACCTGGATTATCTCTGTTGTGTTTCCCCTGGTTCTGCATGGGTCAAATCGTTTTACATTGTGTCGTGGACTTTGTGATGTTAGATATTGTAGACTGTGGATTTTGTTGTGTTCTCCCAGAGAGTGGTAATAATTTTGTTGTGTAGGAAATTAAATTGGAAAGGTAAAAATTGCAAACTCTTTCTCATTTGTGGTGGATGGCAGTTCAAATCTCAGTTCAATTCTTTGAGCTTTAGCTTGGCAGCATGAATGCTATAAATATGAGGTTCAGGGTTTAGCCAGTGAATTGGCAAAATTTAAACAGAAAAAATAGAGCTCTCTCTTTCTGGGATTCGTTTCTCAGATTTCTGCTGCAGGGGTTAACCCTTGCTCTGTCATCTGAGTTTTCAAGCCAGAATGATGGTGGAGTCTTTATTGTATCTTCAGCCTCCAAGCACCTCTCTGCCTTACACCATTCCCTCAGGCCAAAGCCCCCAAATTCAGAAATTAATCTTTGCCTTCTTCCAAGTTTCAACTCCTGTTTAATGTGGCCTTGCCTTTGTGCAGTTCATTTCTTATTTTATTTTGTATTAAGTATTTTGTCAAGAGTGTACCATTGTTCTTCTAAAAGAGGTTTGTCCATCATACTGAATGTGATACCCCATCATATTGAATATGATTGTCTTTGACAGTGCAAGATTTATTACTTCATTTTCTTGATGAGTTGTCATTGTGTTTTTGCCCTGAAATCTGATAGATTCTTGTCTTAGCACCTCAGTTGAAAGAAGTGAAACCCCTTTTACTGAAAATCTGGTATTTACAAAAAAATGTCCATGCCTACTTGGAAATAGTTTTATAGTTAAAATTCAGTGTCTTTACATTTATTGATAAATGTCAGTTACATTTGTACACTGTTGTCATCATTGCCATACCATATACTGTCTTCTTCATTGAGATACTATTGTACAATAGTAAAAATTGATGTATTTCTTTTTGCATTGTCCTGTGACAAACAGTATGCAAAAAAAAGCCAGCAAAGTGATTATAATACAAAAGAGTAGATTAGCTTGGTGTCACCTAATCAGGAGGAAAAAATAAGTCTGCATCTGAAAAGTGGTGGCTTAAATTACTTCAATAAGAGCTGTAAGAAATCTATATTTATAGCCTACTTTTGAAAGAAAAAGTTGATACTATTCTTAAAGGTATTATAAGAAATATCTCTTCCTGCAATACAAATAAAACAGAGTTAGAAGATAGTCAATGTAAAATTAAATTTCTTTCAGATTTTGAATTATGATCAGTCTGAGTTCATTAAGTAATTCTGTACCTACTTAATTTTATGTGACTTTATGCTTAAATCTAACAATTCACAGGGGTCAACTCTTCTTTGCACCAAAATATTAGGAATATGAAGCTTTTCATACTTTGACTAATAAACAATATAAATTAGTTAAAGTCACAATTACTGAACATTTTATAACTGCTTGTACAGAAGTTATCTGCAATGAATCAGTGTCATGTCCTCTAGGAAATAATACTTATTGACATTTCATTTCTATATAATTAGAGAAATAAATTGTTGGCTACATGAAAAAACTATCATTTAACTAAATTAAATTTTGTTAATATAAATATAATATTACATTCATGTATGATCAATATTGGTTCTTCCTTGCTTTAGATTCATTTTTATAGTACAAAGATTTATATTTATATATTTTATTTATTTTCCTGATTTTAAAATAAATAATTATTGTCCTCATGAGTAGAAACAAGTAAAGAATATTCTCATCAGTGGGGGATTCATATGCACTATACAACTTTAATTCATATCCCAAGGCTATACAAATAGCAAAAGCTGTTCAAGAATATACCAGCAAATATGCGTTAATATACAGTATTTGTTTTTCTCTTTCTGGCTTACTTCACTCTGTACGACAGACTCTAGGTCCATCCACATCTCTACAAATAACACATATATGTGGAATCTAGAAAAATGGTACAGATGAACCTATTTGCAGAGCAGGAATAGAGATGCAGACATAGAGAGCGGACGTGTGGACACAAGGGAGGAAGGGGAGGGTGGGATGAATTGGGAGATTAGGTTTGACATAAATACGCTATCATGTGTAAAATAGATAGCTAGTGGGAACCTGCTGTATAGCACAGGGAGCTCAGCTCAGTGCTCTGTGGTGACCTAGACGTGTGGGATGGACGGGGGAGGGAGGTCCAAGAGGGAGGGGATATGCCTATACATAGAGCTGATTCACTTTATTGTGCAGCAGAAACTAACACAACATTGTAAAGCAATTACACTCGAATTAAAAATATATATATATATATACCAACAAACTCTCAAATTGGATGATGTACCAAAAAAGGCACATTAGTCATGGTTGACAATTTTAAAAGGGAAAAAGAACACTTAAACTTATTATTTCAGAAATCACTGCTGTTCTTTATACTGTAACTGGTGTGTAACTCATGGTTTGATTATGCACCCATTGTTATGTTACACAGCTACTCTTCAAGTTGATAGTTGGCATCATATTAACTCTACACAAAAACAAAACTGCAACTTCTCCTTTTTGATATAATAATGTATCTAACGAAAAACATTGTGTATGTTATATGAAAAGTTTTTTACTCTGAAAAAAAGTATGTTTTTAAGTCCTTAACATTTTAAGTTGACAATTGAATTACTTCTACATGGTTCGTTATAAAATAACACCACACTGATCTTCTTACATTAGCTTATATTAATTTAATTCAAGATATTTGTAAGATAGATTTTAAAACCCATTTATAGATATTTATATGAATAAATATCATTTTTTTTAAATCCCACAAGATGGTAGACAGAAATTTATGTTTTTTTCAAATTTTTATTGCAGGTAAAATTAATGTTGAGATGATTGCATATTCGTTGGATTTTCTTTCTTATCAACTAGCTGTTTAGTAATATACAGAACATAATTACGTCATTTTGTTGATTAAACCATTTGTAAATATTATTTGATTCGAATATAGGCAAATTACCATCTTTTCTCTGGTCAATAACAAACATTTCAAAGGTTAACGGGCATTGAATATATGCAGATTTCTTAAGTTCCTTATAGCATCTCAGCCAAAAAAAGTAATAATAAAATTTTAATTTACCATATAAAATTGAATTTTTATCCAAATTTGTAATATTGTGTCAGCAAATTCCTAGGAATCCCTACATTTTTAACAGTTTCTGCTGAAGACCATTTCCATCAAGTAAAGGACATCAGATTGTTTCTGTTGCCATCTATGGCAAGTAGTGGGCTGAATCTGATAAAAGTTAGTGGTCCTATTTCTGTGAGCTCCTTGCAGCTTGTTCTCAGTATCAGATACTTATAGTGCTGACATTTCAAAAGCACAGATGGTGCAGAGGAAGTCCTCAGACGTCACCAGAGGGCGGTTTTCAAGTCTTTGTCACAGGTTTAGAGCTACAACTTTAAAGAGACAAAACTTTTTCACTAAGCTTCTGTTTGTAACTCAAAATAAGTTACCTTCCAAAACACTTAAATCACAAAATGCTTAATCACTAATTCCACCTAAATTAGTATAATAGCTACGCCTTATACTTTCTGTGATTAGGGGAAAATATTGTATCTTTAAATCGTAGCACCAATATTGAGATATTTTCTGTAGGAAGATTTATATTTCCTACCGTGGCAAGATATTTTTGAAACTCCCTATCATGAGCTTTACACTGTAATAATACTTGGTACTCATGGTATTAATATATCTATTAGATTTTATTATAACTATTGGATTATGGTTTTGTCTCAGAGTTAAGAATTTTTAGTTCTTTTATGTTTTTTTTTAATAGGCCACTGTGCCTAGTTTAGTGTTGGGCATATGGATGGTACAAAATACATGTTCACTGAATATTTGAATGAATGAATATTTGATCAATTAAGAGACTAAAATTATTATATATTAAAGCGAGGGAGAAAGTAATTTTTATAGAGCACAGATTTAACTAAAACTAAAACAAACAAAGGAACCAGAGGAGTAATTGAAGTCTTCTGTTTCTGTTATCAATATGATTAGTCCCTCATTAAAATAAAAACTACAAAACTTAGTTTATAATTACAGGAAAGAACATGTACAGAAATAATAGAAAAATATGTTATGTCATCTTACTACAGAATTTCATATTAAACAGGTTTTTATATTTTTTCAAGAATTAAACATGTCTAATAATGCTCACTTCCAAATCAAGACTTTTTGTTAAAGGTAAAGAAAATAGAGTTATATAGACAAATACCAGATGATATCATTTATATGTGGAATGTAAAATATGATACAAATGAACTTACTTGTAAAACAGAAATAGAGTCAGACATAGAAAACAAACATGGTTACCGAAAGGGAAAGGGGTAGGGGAGGGACAAATTAGGAGTTTGGGGTCAGCAGATACAAACTACTATACATAAAATAGATTAAACAAAGTCCTACTGTATAGCACAGGGAACTATATTCAATATTCTATAATAAACTATAATGGAGAAGAATATGAAAAAGGATATATATATATATATTCACACACACACATAAATGAATCACTTTGCTGTAGAGCAGAAACTGGTGTGTAATATTTAACACAATATTGTAAATCAACTATATTTTAATAAAAAAAAATAGAGTTAACATCCAACTCTTTTCAGGCATTTTTCACAATAGTGTTTATTTTTTCCATATATTTGGAGATAGTTCCCCATACAGCTATATCATTTGCGTGTATCTTTTAAAGAAGTATACATTCTATTAAATAGTAATAAATCACTAAATAGCATCTAATGCAATGTAATTTCAGGAGAGAAACTTTTAAAGTTAATAATAACTTTAATTATTAGTGTTAAAACCATATAGCACAATATTGTTCTGATAATTATTTCTGTACTGAAAAATAAGTTATATAAACAAAAATGCTTTCTTAGCTCTACTTTAATTTTCACCTTTTAATTAAGAAATGATATTTTTTAGAATGAGAGATGCTTAGTATCCACTATTTAAATCATACAGTAAAAGACATGGAAGAACATAATCATTCTGTGACGTTCAACCTTCAGAAATAATCACGTTTTATATTTTGATGACCTTTATTCCAGATATCACTAAATGCATATATTTACGTAATACACTTTTACAGATATTTTCACTGAGATAATATAAATGTTTTCTGTATATATGTGTATATTTGTATTATATATGCATAAATAATCATTTTAAAGATTATCTAATCATGTTATTTATTAACTGAGGTAATGGTTTGTATATATTTACATAACTAGTCCTCTCTTTTTGACTATATAAGATGTCTTCAAATTTTTACTATTATAATAAAAAATTCGGAGAAATTATTTTCACATAAATATTTTTTCACATTGCAGCTATATGTGTACAGCAAATCCTTAAAAGTAGAATTGCTTGATCAAAGATAAGAAATATTTTACATTTGGTAATAATTGAAACTAACATCCAAAAAATTGCATAAAACTGTGCTCTAACAACAGTAATGAGATTCTGCTGGCTATGGATTTCATTTCCAAAAGCAAAACATCTCATTTTACATAAAGCTTTAATTTTGTCCTTTAGTAAATTTTTTATTCTATCATAGATTTTGGGTATCTCTTGTTTTATTTGCTCTAATATAATTTATATTTTGTTGTCAGTTTTTAAAATATATTTCCTATTTGTGTTATTTTTGTCGTAGAAAACATATTTTGTATTAATTATGTCATTTGCCTTTGTATGGCATTTTCCTAATTTAAAAAATATTTTAATTTTTGACCATGGCCTTCAGATATAAAATTTTATTTTCAGGCAATCATAATTTTGTCTTTTCTTCCTTCTTTTTCAGTATGTATATGCATTTGATTCAGCTTATTTGCACTGCTTAGCTCTCTGAGGATAATGTGTTAAATACCAAACTTCTATTTATTATCTCTATAGTCCTTCTTATAAAATAAACTCTATCACTTTAATTAATCTTACAAGAAAAGGCTTACTTTTTGCATTTGTTTCTTTTCTTATATATTAGGACATAAATTATTCATGTTTTTGGCCTCAAAGCAATCAAATTCTCATCTGAGTTTCAGAACTCTTTAGTCAGAAGTCATTAAAGAAAAATTGGATACTAGTATATAGTATGGTCAACAGGCTAGCATTTTAAGATAACACCGGATTGGTGTACTACAAACAGTATAAACAGGAATCTTGCAAAGAAAGAAGGGAGAGAATATCCTTGTCATCAGAATAACTTCTCATCACATTTACTATTATTAGAGAGTGTTGAGCATGATGGACTAATTTGTACTCTGCTTCCAGACTATACTTATAGAGCTATTCCATCTTTCTTTAACAAAACTTTTATGTTTATAGATTAAGTATGTTAAAATGTATTTAATTTGCTAAGTTTCAGATAAAATAGTAATGCATGCTAAAAATATGTATAATGAGATAGTTGATAAGATATAAAAGTCTTACTAAAGTCATTTAGACTAATAGTTATCAATAATTCTCTAGATATCTTATAAATTCTCTCTTGGCTTAAGAAAGGTTAATAAACTCAGACTTTAACATACTAGAAGGACAACCTAAGTAATTATCTTGTGAGACTTACTTCAATCCCAGGTAATGGTCTAGAAAATATAATAAGGTAATTGATCTTTCGAAAGAAAGAACTGATGAATTGAATGAAAAGTTGTCAGCACACATTCCCAAGGTACAGTTGCAAACTAATGTAATAAATCAATTTAAATAGAGTAATTGATAAGGTTGAAAAGGACAGTGTGCCATGTTTAATGTAACAAGGTTAAAATCAAAATGTCCATGCTGTTCTGTTGCCTGCTTCTTTCAACAAACAGTGCATCATGAGTGTCATTCAAAATGGACTACTATGAATGAAATTATGAGAAAATTATCTTAATTACAGGAAATGCACTGTTTCCTTCATAAGTTTCCTGTAACATATCTTTATTCTCTGGATATTTCTAATTATATGTCTTTCCTGTTTTATCAGCTTTTTGGTAGTCTAAACTCCTGGCCTATGTATTTCATAATACTTTTAATAAAACTTCCTTTTACCATGTATTTTACAAAGCACAAAGTATTATTCAGTATCCCATTACAAGGCAGACAGTTCTACTTTTTTTCTTTCTGTCTATATACAGGACAAACAGCAAATCAGAATTTGCTAATACCAGAAAAATAGTTTTGGTAAACTGATGGGATGGATAGGTTTTGGTTCACTCCACCTTTTAGATTACATTAAAACATTTATTTGTAAAACAACAAAAAACTAATTATAAATATTAAGCACTATGATTGTCCTAAAGCTGCCTACTGAGAGAAAAATATGAAGATGGTAGGACAATTAAAAGTGAACGTTTTCTTTCCAAATTTTAAATGTTACAATTATTATTTATTTCAACTCAAACTTTCTTTTCAATCATTAGTACGCCAATATCCCCTGTAAGCTTTTGGATAAAACTGATCATAAACCCTCCAGAGAAGAATACACTTAACTCTGCATTCATTCATTTAACAAAATTAAAAAAAAAAAAATCTTCTGGGTCCCAAGCACAGTTTTTTGGGAATATAGCAGATAGGAACGTTGATAAAAACCTTTGCTGAAGTGGAGCTAACATTCTAGTTGGCAGAGATAGTCAATAAACTAACAACAACAACAAAAAACCCCATAATATTTCAAAGAGTAATATGACAGGATAAGAAGATAAAGAATGATAGATGATGTGGCTATTTTTATGAGTAATCCAGGGAGACAGTGGCATTTGAGCAGACAGTGAATTAAGTGGGAAGCAAGTTAGGCAGCAGCTTATTTCTGGCATAGAGAACAGCAATAACAAATTTACTGCTATAGTAATTAATTTGTTATTAATAACAAAGAGCAAAGATATGTCTTCCTGAAGTGTAGTGAGCTGAGAGTGAAAAATACGGTTGCAAATGACTTAGCGGAATAGCCTTCGGCAAGTTAATATATATAGACTTATAGTTATTTCTTTGTTTTGTTTTTTTAAATGAGAGCAAGAATTTGGATTTTGTTTTGATGTGATCAAAAAGTTTGCATGGTAATGATGGGTTTTGATTTATGGTCATAGAAGTATGACTCTAATACTACCAAAGATATGTGGAAAACAGACAGAGATAGAGAATGCTGACAACCATTCTGGATACTATTATCATAGTCCAGGTGAGATCATTTCGGATACATTAAGAAGACAAGGGGGCTTCCCTGGTGGCGCAGTGGTTGGGAAGCTGCCTGCCAATGCAGGGGACGCGGGTTCGAGCCCTGGTCTGGGAAGATCCCACATGCCGTGGAGCAACTGGGCCCGTGAGGCACAGCTACTGAGCCTGCGCATCTGGAGCCTGTGCTCCGCAACAAGAGAGGCCGCGATAGTGAGAGACCCGCGCACTGCGATGAAGAGTGGCCCCCGCTTGCCACAACTAGAGAAAGCCCTCGCACAGAAACGAAGACCCAACACAGCCATAAATTAATTAATTAATTAATAAAAAAAAAAGAAGACAAGAAGTTTTGCGTATGTACCACATGTGGTGTGTAAAAGACGGATAAATATCAAGGTCAAAAATCACAACACAATTTTATTGGCGCAATGTGGATTTAAGTGACGTCTACTGAGGAGGGTACCATTTGGACAAGAGATGGGGGGGAAGTAATCAACAAATATTTATTTACATGAAGTTTGAAATTTTTTTAGGCCATCAATAGATAGTTTTGAGTAGACTTCTAAAGATAAATTTATATATAGATGCAGATATATAAATATAGATGTAATTATGGACATCAGGGAAGTAGTAAGCCCTGAAGATGAACAGTTAAAGCCATATACATATAGAAGGCGTGAACACACACTTTTTTAGAGAATGCACTGCTAAATCCTAGATAATTATGTGTACATTTTATGGGATATGATATTTTTAACATTCCTAACTAGAAAATAATTGCATGTGCTATAATATGATATCTGTGTTCTATGAGAAATTCTGTGGTATTCACATGTAAATAGGCTAATATTTGTCAATATTTTATGACATGTCTGACTGTTTTATCTAACAACAGATTTTCAGGTACTAGAAATCATGCTCTCCTGTCTCCCTGTGAACACAAAATCTAACTATATAAAGAACTCTTCCATTTATTACTGGTGCTGAAAGAATTCTTACTCCCTTGTCAATTTCCAGTGTCCCTGGAGATAATTTAAACCACTAAAAGCTTCTGTAAACTTTGGGCAGTGTTTCCACTGCACTTTCTCCACACTTGGTTCATCAACTTATTCCTCTTCTGTAGTTTCCATTACAAGTGAATGACTTCCTTGGAAATGCACTATAGACCTGTTAGATGGGGTATCAAATGCCTTACTTGTTTATTCAGATCTCCATCATAATAGTCATACTTTATGTTGTGTCTCTTATTTTTTTTCTTTTCATTTATTTTATTTTATTTTTTAACATCTTTATTGGAGTAGAACTGCTTTACAATGATGCGTTAGTTTCTGCTTTATAACAAAGTGAATCAGCTGTACATATACATTGATCCCCATATCTCCTCCCTCTTGCATCTCCCTCCCACCCTCCCTATCCCACCCCTCTAGGAGGTCACAAAGCACCGAGCTGATCTCCCTGTGCTATGCAGCTGCTTCCCAGTAGCTATCTATTTTATATTTGGTAGTATATATAAGTCCATGCCATTCTCTCACTTCATCCCAGCTTATCCCTCCCCATCCCTGTGTCCTCAAGTCCATCCTCTACGTCTGCATCTTTTTTCCTGTCCTGCCCTTAGGTTCTTCAGAACCCTTTTTTTTTTTTTTTCAGTATCCATATATATGTGTTAGAATGAAGTATTTATTTTTCTCTTTCTGACTTACTTCACACTGTATGACAGTCTCTAGGTCCATCCAGCTCACTACAAAATAACTTAATTTCATTTCTTTTTATGGCTGAGTAATATTCCATTGTATATATGTGCCACATCTTTTTTATCCATTCATCTGTCGATGGACACTTAGGTTGCTTCCATGCCCTGGCTATTGCAAATAGAGCTGCAATGAACCTTGTGGTACATGACTCTTTTTGAATTATGGTTTTCTCGGGTTATATGCCAATTGGTGGGATTGCTGGGTCATATGGTAGTTCTGTTTTTAGTTTTTTAAGGAACCTCCATACTATTCTCCATTGTGGCTGTATCAATTTAGATTCCCACCAACAGTGCAAGAGGGTTCCCTTTTCTCCACACCCTCTCCAACATTTATTGTTTGTAGGTTTTTTGATGATGGCCATTCTGACTGGTGTGAGGAGATACCTCATTGTAGTTTTGATTTGCATTTCTCTAATGATTAGTGATGTTGAGCATCCTTTCATGTGTTTGTTGGCAATCTGTATGTCTTCTTTGGAGAAATGTCTATTTAGGTCTTCTGCCCATTTTTGGATTAGGTTCTTTGTTTTTTTTATATTGAGTCACATGAGCTGCTTGTAAATTTTGGAGATTAATCCTTTGTCAGTTGCTTCATCTGCAAACATTTTCTCCCATTCTGAGGGTTGGCTTTTCATCTTGTTTATGGTTTCCTTTGCTGTGCAAAAGCTTTTAAGTTTCATTAGGTCCCATTTGTTTATTTTTGGTTTTATTTCCATTTCTCTAGGAGGTGAGCCAAAAAGGATCTTGCTGTGATTTATGTCATAGAGTGTTCTGCCTATGTTTTCCGCTAAGAGTTTTATAGTGTCTGGCCTTACATTTAAGTCTTTAATGCATTTTGAGTTTATTTTTGTGTATGGTGTTAGGGAGTGTTCTAATTTCATTCTTTTACATGTAACTCTCCAATTTTCCCAGCACCACTTATTTAAAAGGCTATCGTTTCTCCACTGTAGATTCTTGCCTCCTTTATCAAACATAAGGTGACCGTATGTACGTGGATTTATCTCTGGGTTTGCTGTCTTGTTCCATTGATCTATATCTCTTTTTTTATGCCACTACAGTACTGTCTTTATTACAGTAGCTTTGTAGTATAGTCTGTCGTCCAGGAGCCTGATTCCTCCAGCTCTGTTTTTCTTTCTCAAGATTTCTTTGGCTATTCGGGGTCTTTTGTGTTTCCATACAAATTGTGAAATTTTTTGTTCTAGTTCTGTGAAAAATGCCATTGGTAGTTTGATAGGGATTGCATTGAATCTGTAGATTGCTTTGAATAGTATACTCATTTTCACAATGTTGATTCTTCCAGTCCAAGAACATGGTATATCTCTCCATCTGTTTGCAGCATCTTTAATTTCTTTCATAATGTCTTATAGTTTTCTGCATACAGGTCTTTTGTCTCCTTAGGTAGGTTTATTCCTTGGTATTTTATTCTTTTTGTTGCCATGGTAAATGGGAGTGTTTCCTTAATTTCTCTTTCAGATTTTTCATCATGAGTGTATAGGAGTGCTAGAGATTTCTGTGCATTAATTTTGTATTCTGAAACTTTACCAAATTCATTGATTAGCTCTAGTAGTTTGCTGGTGGCATCTTTAGAATTCTCGTATGTATAGTATCATGTCATCTGCAAACAGTGACAGCTTTACTTCTTCTTTTCCGATTTGGATTGCTTTTATTTCTTTTTCTTCTCTGATTGCTGTGGCTAAAACTTCCAAAACTATGTTGAATAATAGTGGTGAGAGTGGGCAACCTTGTCTTGTTCCTGATCTTAGTGGAAATGGTTTCAGGTTTTCACCATTGAGAATGATGTTGGCTGTGGGTTTGTCATATATGGCCTTTATTATGTTGAGGCAAGTTCCCTCTATGCCTACTTTCTGGAGGGTTTTTATCATAAATGGGTGTTTAATTTTGTTGAAAGCTTTTTCTGCATCTACTGAGATGATCATATGGGTTTTATCCTTCAATTTGTTAATATGGTTTATCACATTGATTGATTTGCGTATATTGAAGAATCCTTGCATTCCTGGGATAAACCTCACTTGATCATGATGTATGATCCTTTTAATGTGCAGTTGGATTCTGTTTGCTATTATTTTGTTGAGGATTTTTGCATCTATATTCATCAGTGATATTGGCCTATAGTTTTCTTTCTTTGTGACATCTTTGTCTGGTTTTGGTATCGGAGTGATGGTGTCCTCATAGAATGAGTTTGGGAGTGTTCCTCCCTCTGCTATATTTTGGAAGAGTTGGAGAAGGATAGGTGTTAGCTGTTCTCTAAATGTTTGATAGAATTCCCCTGTGAAGCCATCTGGTCCTGGGCTTCTGTTGGAAGATTTTTAATCACAGTTTCAATTTCAGTGCTTGTGATTGGTCTGTTTATATTTTCTATTTCTTCCTGATTCAGTCTCGGAAGGTTGTGCTTTTCTAAGAATTGTCCATTTCTTCCAGGTTGTCCATTTTATTGGCATATAGTTGCTTGTAGTAATCTCTCATGATCCTTTGTATTTCTGCAGTGTCAGTTGTTACTTTTCCTTTTTCATTTCTAATTCTATTGATTTGAGTCTTCTCACTTTTTTCTTGATGAGTCTGGCTACTGGTTTATCAATTTTGTTTTTCTTCTCAAAGAACCAGCTTTTAATTTTATTGATCTTTGCTATTCTTTCCTTCATTTCTTTTTTTTTTTTTAAGAGAAATACAGACTGATTTATTAAATTATCTTTTTAAAGATAGAATATTTTAAGTATGCCATGACTTTAATACATTTAACACCAAATTCTATTTAGTCCAATTAATTATATTTATTAAATATTTAAATGAGGAAATATATATATATATATATATATATTTTTAACATCTTTATTGGAGTATAATTGCTTTACAATGGTGTGTTAGTTTCTGCTTTATAACAAAGTGAATCAGTTATACATATATATATGTTCCCATATCTCTTCCCTCTTGCATCTCCCTCCCTCCCACCCTCCCTATCCCACCCCTCTAGGTGGTCGCAAAGCACAGAGCTGATCTCCTTCATTTCTTTTTCATTTATTTCTCATCTGATCTTTATGATATCTTTCCTTCTGCTAACTTTGGGGTGTTTTTTTTTCTTCTTTCTCTAATTGCTTTAGGTGTAAGGTTAGTTTGTTTATTTGAGATGTTTCTTGCTTCTTGAGGTAGGATTGTGTTGCTATAAACTTCCCTGTTGGAACTGCTTTTGCTGCATCCCATAGGTTTTGGGTCGTCATGTTTTCATTGTCATTTGTTTCTAGGTATTTTTTGTTTTCCTCTTCGATTTTTTCAGTGATCTCTTGGTTATTAAGTAGTGTATTGTTTAGCCTCAATGTGTTTGTATTTTTACATATTTTTTTCCTGAAATTCATATCTAGTCTCATATCATAGCATTGTGGTCGGAAAAGATACTTGATACAATTTCAATTTTCTTAAATTTACCAAGGCTTGATATCTGACCCAAGATATGATCTATCCTGGAGAATGCTCCATGAGCCCTTGAGAAGAAAGTGCATTCTGTTTTTTTGGATGGAATATCCTAAAAATATCAATTAAATCCATTTTGTATAATGTTTCATTTAGAGCTTGTGTTTCCTTATTTATTTTCATTTTGGATGATCTGTCCATTGGTGAAAGTGGGCTGTTAAGGTCCCCTACTATGATTGTGTTACTGTCGATTTCCCCTTTTATTGCTGTTAGTATTTGCCTTATGTATTGAGGTACTCCTATGTTGGGTGCATAAATAGTTACAATTATTGTATCTTCTTCTTGGATTGATCCCTTGATCATTCTGTAGTGTCCGTCTTTGTCCCTTGTAATAGTCTTTATTTTAAAGTCTGTTTTCTCTGATATGAGAATTGCTACTCCAGCTTTCTTTTGATTTCCATTTGCATGGAATATCTTTTTCCATCCCCTCACTTTCAGTCTTTATGTGTCCCTAGGTCTGAAGTGGGTCGCTTGTAGACAACATGTATACGGGTCTTGTTTTTATATCCATTCAGCCAGTCTCTGTCTTTTGGTGGGAGCATTTAATCCATTTACATTCTAGGTAATTATTGATATGTATGTTCCTATTACCA
This sequence comes from Balaenoptera musculus, assembly GCF_009873245.2. Taxonomy (NCBI): domain Eukaryota; kingdom Metazoa; phylum Chordata; class Mammalia; order Artiodactyla; family Balaenopteridae; genus Balaenoptera; species Balaenoptera musculus. Next base: position 55,547,241 of record NC_045802.1, read on the forward strand.
TTTTCTTAATTGTTTTGGGTTTGTTATTGTACGTCTTTTCCTTCTCTTGTGTTTCCTGCCTAGAGAAGTTCCTTTAGCATTAGTTGTAAAGCTGGTTTGGTGGTGCTGAATTTTCTTAGCCTTTGCTTGTCTGTAAAGGTTTTAATTTCTCCATTGAATCTGAATCCCTTTCATCACTTTAAATATGTCATGCCACTCCTTTCTGGCTTGCAGAGTTTCTGCTGAAAGATCAGCTGTTAACCTTCTGGGGATTTCCTTGTATGTTATTTGTTATTTTTCTCTTGCTGCTTTTAATATTCTTTCTTTGTATTTAATTTTTGATAGTTTGATTAATATGTGTCTTGGTGTGTTTCTCTTTGGATTTGTCCTGTATGGGACTCTCTGCACTTCCTGGACTTGATTGACTATTTCCTTTCCCATATTAAGGAAGTTTTCAACTATAATCCCTTCAAATATTTTCTCAGTCCCTTTCTTTTTTTCTTCTTCTTCTAGGACCCCTATAATTCGAATGTTGGTGCATTTAATGTCCCAGAGGTCTCTAAGACTGTCCTCAATTCTTTTCATTCTTTTTTCTTTACTCTGCTCTGCAGTAGTTATTTCCACTATTTTATCTTTCAGGTCCCTTATCCGTTCTTCTGCCTCAGTTATTCTGCTACTGATTCCTTCTAGAGAATTTTTAATTTTACTTATTGTGTTGTTCATCATTATTTGTTTGCTCTTTAGTTCTTCTAGGCCCTTGTTAAATGTTTCTCCTATTTTCTCCATTCTATTTCCAAGATTTTGGATCATCTTTACTATCATTACTCTGAATTCTTTTGCATGTAGCCTGCCTATTTCCTCTTCTTTTGTTTGGTTTTGTGGGTTTTTACCTTGCTCCTTCAACTGCTGTGTGTTTCTCTGTCTTCTCATTTTGCTTAACTTACTGTGTTTGGGGTCTCCTTTACACTGGCTGCAGGTTTGTAGTTCCCATTGCTTTTGGTGTCTGCCTCCATTGGCTAAGGTTGGTTCAGTGGGTTGTGTAGGCTTCCTGGTAGGGGGGACTAGTGCCTGTGTTCTGGTAGATGAGGCTGGATCTTGTCTTTCTGGTGGGCAGGACCGCATCCAGTGGTGTGTATCTGTGACCTTTTTATGATTTTAGGCAGGCTCTCTGCTAATGGATGGGGTTGTGTTCCTGTCTTGCTAGTTGTTTGACATAAGGTGTCCAGCACTGTAGCTTGCTGGTTGTTGAGTGGAGCTGGGTCTTAACGTTGAGATGGAGATCTCTGGGAGAGCTTTCGCCATTTGATATTACGTGGAGCTGTGAGGCCTCTGGTGGACCAATGTTCTGACCTTAGCTCTCCTACCTCAGAGGCACAGGACTGACACCCGGCCAGAGCACCAAGACACTGTCAGCCACACGGAGCAAACCCCAAGTCTACAGTTGCTCCCAAAGTCCACCACCTCAATTTTGGGATGATTCATTGTCTATTCAAGTATTCCACAGATGCAGCGTACATCAAGTTGACTGTGAAAATTTAATCCACTGCTCCTGAGGCTGCTGGGAGAAATTCCCTTTCTCTTCTTTGTTCGCACAGCTCCTGGGGTTCAGCTTTGGGTTGGCCCCGCCTCTTCACTTAGGTCACCTGAGGGCATCTGTTCCCACCCAGACAGGATGGGGTTAAAGCAACAGCTGATTAGGGGGCTCTGGCTCAGGCCAGTCGGAGGGAGGGGTACAGAATGCGGGACGAGCATGTGGTGGCTGAGGTCGGCATGATGTTGCAACAGTGTGAGGCGCACCATGTGTTCTCCCGGGGAAGTTGTCCCTGGATCATGGGACCCTGGTAGTGGCGGGCTGCACAGGCTTCTGCGAGGGGAGGTGTGGATAGTGACCTGTGCTTGCACACAGGCTTCTTGGTGGCTGCAGCAGCAACCTTGGCATTTCATGCCCTTCTCTGTTGTCCATGCTGATAGCCCTGTCTCATGCCCATCTCTGGAGCTCATTTAGATGGTGCTCTGAATCCCCTTTCCTTGCACACCCCAAAACAATGGTCTCTTGCCCCTTAGGCAGTTCCAGAATTTTTCCCGGACTCCCTCCTGGCTAGCTGTAGCTCACTAGCCCCCTTCAGGCTGTGTTCACGCAGCCAACCCCAGTCCTTTCCCTGGAATCTGACCTCCAAAGCCAGAGCCTCAGCTCCCAGCCCCCACCCGCCCCAGCGAGTGAGCAGACAAGCCTCTCAGGCTGGTGAGTGCTGGTCGGCACCGATCCTCTACGTGGGAATCTCTCTGCTTTGCCCTCTGCACCCCTGTTGCTCCAAAGCTTCTCCCCTGCCACCCCCCATCTCCGCCAGTGAAGGGGCTTCCTAGTGTGTGGAAACTTTTCCTCCTTTACAGCTCCCTGCCAGAGGTGCAGGTCCTGTCCCTATTCTTTTGTCTCTGTTTTTTCATTTTTCTTTTGCCCTACTCAGGTACATGGGGAGTTTCTTGCCTTTTGGGAAGTCTGAGGTCTTCTGCCAGTGTTCAGTAGGTGTTCTGTAGGAGTTGTTGCACATGTAGATGTATTTCTGATGTATTTGTGGGAAAAAAGGTGATCTCCACGTCTTACTTCTCTGCCATCTTGAAGGTCACCCCTGTGTCTCTTGTTAAGGAAGACATTTCCCTCAATGGGATGGGAAGAGCAGGTATGAAATTCTCTTCAAAACTTCACTCTCAGGATGGTGTGTATTTGAATAGAGGAAATAAATAATGCACAAGCTAATAAAAAATAATATATTTTTATACTAATATTTGAGCATCAATTTCCCATTCATATATAATATGTGCCTGTTTGTCTTTTTATCTATATTGTATCTGCATAAAGTGGGTTTTGCTTATAATTTAAGTTGTCTAGTAACCTTCAGGATGATGAGTTAAGAACATGTGCAATTTATTACAGTTCCTCACCGCTATACCCTGAACTTGATTTGAGTAAGCCCTACATTCTCAAAAAATCCCCTTCAGTAGTTCTTTGGTTATGAAATAAGTGTTAGCATTCTGACCAATCCCCTCTAGAAATGACAAACATATCCCAATGGTAGAATTAATAAAATTTGTTACAAAGTTTTGACTAGAGTCTTAGTTAGAATTTGGTTTGAATAATTCACCAGATAAATACGTTGTCAGATTATCTAAATAAAGAAACTGAATTTTATTGTATTTTGAGATAGTTTTCAAGATACAATTAGGCAGAGGTTGAAAGTCCCATAACTGAATAATATTTAAGGTGGCCCATTGAAATAAAGAATTTTAGATTTAATAAACCAATCATATTTTGTGACAACCAAACATTAGTTTAAATTATTTTCTGGCATTTCACCTATGTATAAAATAATTGATTTAAATATCGCTACATAGGAAATAATTTTAGAATACGTTTATTAAGTTAAATACATTTGTAATTTGTATAGGCTTTCTTGTTTTTGAAAAAGAAAATTTATTTTATCAGAGCACATTTACATTTCCCTATTAATTTTGTGATAGAAGTTAATAATTTAATCTTCCTTTGATATCTAGATTTGGATATTTAGGCAACTTAAATTTTAGTGTGACTTGCCTCCTTGTTTTATGTCTTGTTAATATGGTATTGTAAATCTAAAAAGGGTTTATTTTTCTAACATAGTTTTTAGGATATGCTATTTCCACATAGTATAATTCTAACCATGTGGATTTACCATGACAAATCCTTTTAACATTCCTAACAATATCGTAAGTAACGGAGCATGACAAAAATTTCCTGCTAGGGAAATGCTAACTTTCTGGCATAAGTATATAATAAGGATCTTCTTTTTTGTGACTTCTTCCAGCATTTGTAAGTGTGGTTATAATGGTTCAATTCATTTGAATGATGACAGACTTAAAATCCAGTAAAACCTTTTTCTTCTAAAAGAACTCAAGTAAGTTGTCTTTCCAGTTCCTTTTGTCTATGGAATCCTGGTATTTTACAACTTTTTCCACCAAAAGCAATGCCTCATGTAATATCAAACATAACATTTGTTCAGTTCATGTTGATAGTGGATTAAACTCAGTATTACTATACTTAGAAGTGATTATAAGGATTTGATTTATAGAGGAATTAGAAAAGTACAAGAAGCACCTTAGGCTCAAAATAAATATTTCTCATAGGAATATTTTCTAATGGAATATGGATTGTGTGACTATCCTATAATTCACATTTTACCCTATAGAGTAGACATCTGTGTTGGCAAAGCAGATGCTTGAAATCATTAATAATCTGAAAAAGACAGTGGGAAACTCCCATGTCAATTTTTACATAAAGCATGTAGTAAGAGAAGAAAGGGGAAAATACTTATTAATGATACTTTTGCCCTCATGGCATTTACCCATACTCCAGTCAGCTCTATTGGTTCCCTCGTTGATGCAGACCAAAAAGACACAGATCATAGCCTGGAGTCCTGCCACTTTCCCCTTTCTTGAGCTAAAGAAATAATCTTCAAAGTAAAAGCAAACAAGTGCTAAGAAATGCAGGGAGGGCTTCCTTAGCACAAAGTGGAAAAGAAGAGAAAAATGAAATTAAAAAAAATAATATTGCAAAGTTTATGGTCACAGACTTAACCTTCTATTGTATATTCATAGTGAGTATGCTCAGCCTGGGTGAATCAGGGGAATTTACATCTTTAATTTGGTTTGAGACATTCTCAAACCTATGACAGCAGAAAGGAAGGAAAAGATATCTGGAGGGAAGGGACAACTTTCTTTGACTTCAGAGAACACTGTAATTATTGTTCAAGACAATGGCCAGTAAGCTGTGAAATTTTACAAAGCATACAAGAGAATAAGAAATGCTGAACCTGGGTGAAAATCAACAGAAGATACATTTACCAGGCGTGCATGGTCTACACACAATAGATTTATATGACATGGTGTTTATAATAATCTATGCTCAATCTGCTTAAAGAAAAAATTTTTTAAATATTGGAAACTATAAAAAGTGCTATAGCAGATTTTCAAAAACAACGGAACAGGCAAGTATAAACTTGCACTTCTAGTCTTGTTGGAGTAGTTTGGTGCCAGACTTTTCATTTCACGTTTAAGTAGGAAGGAAATGAAATATACAAGGAAAAATATTTTAGATACTAGGAAACAGGCAGCACGAGATTGTAATCCCTGAGTGAAGGAAACAAACAAGGTGAGCCCTAATACAACCTCAAGTGGATCCATGAAGAGGTTTTCCAGGCGTGGTATAAAGATGAGTAACCCAAGCCAGACACAATGACTGTGGTGAGTTGAGGATCAAGAAATCAGAATTCTTGAGAGCTGCAGCAGCTGTGATTTGTAGGGGAAAATACTACAAAAGAGGAGAGATGCCAAGAAAAAATTACAAATATGTTCATAGCCTACCCTTTAGCCTGTTGCTGGAAACCAGTATTTCACAATTATATGTGAAAACACAAAAAGTTGATGAACAATTTCAGAGATTACACAGGGCAGAGAGATATATGACTTCCCACCACCCAAGTATTGAGATATAGTTCAACATGCTGTGCATTCAGTAGAACCATTTAAAGGATCAGGATATATAGTAGATCTTAAAGTACCTTTGAGAAAAGGCTATTGTATATACACCAAACAAAACTTAAAAAGAAGCCTAAAAAGATTCAAGTTTTACTTGTGAACAACTTAACTTTCCCAAACAGTAATAATCTTGGAATGAAGAAAACTAAACATAGGTATTTAACCCTATAAATTACAAATGGTTGAATTTCCAATTTAAAAAACTAGACATTCAAAGAAACAGATGAAGTAATAGGAAAAGAAAAATAAAATTCAGGTCCAAAAATGAAAAACATGTTAGATTAGCAGACAATTGCTATAAAACAGCCACTATAAATAAGATCAACCTTTAAGGAAAAGCATGATTATAATGAGTGGAAGCTGAACAATAGACTCTCTGAAATGAAAAATTCACTGAATAGACATAGGAGAAATTTGAATAATGTAAGAAAGTATCAGTGAACTTAAGGCATAGTAACAGGCAATTATGTGGCAAGATTAAAAAAATATAGAAAAGAAACATATAACACACATGATTAGTAAAAATGGGACAGGATTATAGATGCTTCAGGCAACAAATAATAAGATTATATTATGATAAATAGTACACCTGATAAATTTGGAAGCTTAAATGAGGTAGAAAAAATTCTAGAAAAATAAAATTCACCAAACTACCTCAAGAAGAAATAAAAAATCTGAAATATGTTACTTTTTAAAATTAAATTATAAATCATTTTATATTTATATATAATATAGTTTTATTATAACTATTTTATAACTTTATTAATAATTTATTCTAAGAATATAATGTACATATTTGAACCTATAAATTATAAGCATTTTTAAATTGTAAGTAATTCATAAGTTATTAAATTAAATAATTAAATTAAATATATTTTTAATGTATATATTTTTAAACTTTATTTTCAGATGTGGTTGTTACCTAGAAAATTCATAAATATCAACATATAAGTGATTAAAATTAATAAAAGTATGACAGTCATATGAAATTACTATACAAAATTTACTTGTATTTTGATATTCTAGAAATAGAAATAATATTTTATATTCAATTTTGAATAACATAAAATATAAAATATATATAAATTTAAACAGTGATGTACAGCAGTTCTATGGAAAATATAAAATTCTATTAGATGTATCAACGAAGATATAATTAATGTATTTGTTATAGCATATTCATGGTTTTAACACTAAATATTGTAAAGATATCAATTGCTATCAATTCTTTAATAGAGTCATTAAATCTAAGCCAAGAACTAAAAATTTTTGTGGAAATCAGCAAGCATCCTCCAACATCTATGTTGATATGTAAGGACCATGTATAGTGAAGACTAATAATATAAGATTGGATTCTCTTTTGAAATATCCAGATAAGTTATAAAGCTATAAAGCTTTAGCTATATGAGTATTCTAGTATAGGGATAGAAAAAAATATGTATATAATTTCTTTTGAAACTATTGGATTACTTGAGTTACATAAGTGTCAAACTTTGATTCTTTTTTAGTTGTTTGTTTGGTTTTTTTTTCTGTAACTCTGGAGATGGTTGGGCATCTATAGCAGGATATAAGGGCCAGTTCAGATTGAAGCCTGATTCTCTAATAGTTGCTAAAACCAAATTCAGGTTAAAGACATGAGTCTAAATTAAAGAAATATCTTTTAGTTGTGTACATACAGACTAACATAAAAGTACAAAGGCATTCTCATAGAGTTGTTCCCTGACTTCCATAGACTTATATTTGAAAGAATGCTCATCCTTATAAAATAAATATATGGTGTGGCAATCCCATGTTAGTAGAACGGGGCTGTTTCAAAGTTAACATTTAAAAAAAATAGATGCAGACCACTTTATTACCCCCCTCTTTTACCTAGTTTTTCAAGATTAACGTCATCTAAGACATGATAGGCTTAGAATTTACAATTCTTTCTTAGATCATTCACAATCAGTAGTTTTGGAATATAGTCCTCAAATGTAAATCATTGTATCTGGTTTTATATAAGAATGAAATAATGCCATTTGCAGCAACATGGAGGGACCTAGAGATTATCATACTAGGTGAAGTAAGCCAGATAGAGAAAGACAAATATATGATATTGCTTATATATGGAATCTAAAAAAAAAATTGATACAAATGAACTTATATACGAAACAGAAATAGACCCACAGACATAGAAAACAAACTTATGGTTACCAAAGGGGAAAGGTGGGGAGGGATAAATTAGGAGCTTGGGATTAACATACACATACTACTGTATATAAAATAACCAACAAGGACCTACTGTGTAACACAGAGAACTATACTCAGTGTTTTGTAATAACCTATATGGGAAAAGAATCTGAAAAAGAAAATATATATTCAGTTATATATACATATATATGTATATATAACTGAATCACTTTGCTATACACCTGAAACTAACACAGCATTGTAAATCAACTATACTTCAATAATTTTTTTTAATTAAAAAAAGTAAATCATTGGACAATTCTATGTAAAAATCTAATTTGAAAATATAGAAGATGCAAATACTGGCTTGAATGCACACAATATTGAATTACATAAAGTCACTTGATTAATTTTCCTTATTTTTTCCCCTATTTGATGTAGATTTGAAAGCAAAATAATAGCAAAAATGGGAGTAGATGCATTGTTTTAAGATAGGCTAGCAGAAATCAGGATATCAATAAGAGAGAGACATGCCGGTTTACAGGAAAGAAATTTTTCATAAAGAAAAAGAGAGAGGGCTTCCCTGGTGGCGCAGTGGTTGAGAATCTGCCTGCCAATGCAGGGGATGGGTTCGAGCCCTGGTCTGGGAAGATCCCACATGCCGCGGAGCGACTAGGCCCGTGAGCCACAATTGCTGAGCCTGCGCTTCTGGAGCCTGTGCTCCGCAACAAGAGAGGCCGCAACAGTGAGAGGCCCATGCACCACGATGAAGAGTGGCCCCCGCTCGCCGCAACTAGAGAAAGCCCTCGCACAGAAACTAAGACCCAACACAGCCATAAATAAATAAATAAATAAATATTTTTTTAAAAAAAGAAAAAGATTTTATTTACAATTCTAGTAAGAGTTAAGTGGAGGACACCTCTTGATTTTGGGTATTTGGGTGAGGGGAGAGGTGGATGCATCATCGATAATTTTTATGGTTCATTAAAATTAAGTCAGCCATGTTATCTTCTCTCTTGGCAGCATTTAGAGAAAGGATGAGGTACAGGAAAGAGCTCATATTTACAGATTATTCCTGCCTGTTTCTATATTTATTCCATTTGATCTGTAAACTAATTTCTTCAGATAGTTTACAGCAGCACATGTTTGGAAAAAACTTTCTGATGATTCGTTGAGCAGGTCAAGAATAAGGGTTTTCAAAAGAGTACACCAAGACTGCATGCTATATCTAGCTTCTGCAACATCCTTTTATATAACAAAATGCTTTTCCTTGTTGTCATTTTCTATTTTATTTAAATATCTACATAATCAATTCAATAGCAAAGTTATTATCAATTGCATAGATGACAAAATCAGCTTTTTATTATCTGATAATACTCAGTCTTAGTTAAGTAAATATGGCTGGGACCTAAGGTATTATCTTACTAACATTTCATACCAAAAATAATTTTTTTGACACTGTGAAGTAGCTTTTTTAATAGACTGAGTAAAGTAAAAAGCATTTTTATTATGTATCATCTTCAAGAAAGTATTGTAATTTTTCATTTTTATATACTTCTAGTCTTGTACAGAAGGATATGTTGTGACATAAACTTCTTTGACTGAAGTCTAATTCAAGTTTACATTTAGTACATATCTCAGATACACAGCACCATAGAGTATGTGACAACTTTTCTTATTTAAACAAGATTCTGTCAAATGCTGACATCCAAAATACAGATGTGAATTTATCTAAAGGTAATAGATACCATCTTCTACTTCAGTGTACAGTCTTTTCTTTTTTGTTCCTTCCTTTAGATAGCCTCATAGTTTTGTGATGATTAATCACAGAATTGATTAAACCTTTGTACTGACATCTAACAAGCATACAGTAAATTATACAACAATCAGTGTTCAGTTCACTAAATTTACACAAACTGAACACCCAAGTGTAACCAGCACCCAGATCAATAAACAGATCTCTACTAGCAACACATTGTACTCCTCCTGCTCCATCCCAGCCACTGAACACTCCTTCAAGAATATCATTACTAACTTGTAACATCACAAAATAGTCTTAACCTGTTATTACATTTTACATAAAGAAAATCATATATTAGTAATCATTTATGTTTGGCTTCTTTCACTCAACATTATTTTTGGGAGATTTATCCATATTGTTGCATGTAGATTAAGCCATTCATTCTCACTGCTATATAGTATTTTGTGTGAATATATCAGTTTATTTATCCATTTTAATGTTGATAGGTATTTGGATATTTTCTGATTTTTGATTATTTTATTAGAATTGCTGTGTGCATTCTTGTACATGCTTTCGTTAAATATTTAAATGCTCTTCTCTAGGTTGTCTGCTAAGGACAACAATTATTGGGTTATAGAGAACTCATATATTCAGTGTTAGTATCTACCCCTAAATAATTTCCCAAGGGGATGGTACCAATTTTACATGCCCACTGGCAGTGTATGAGAGTTCTGGTAGGTCCACATTACTGGCAAACCCTTGACATGTTCATTTTTAGCTTCCTTTCCTGGCCTTTAAATGGTATTCTCAACGCTTTCTTCTTTGGTTTATTTTCCTTCTCATGCTACATGTGTTTGAATTAATACAGGTTCAACTGTAATATAAATTCTAAGGTATGAATATATATTTCTGACCTAGATCACTTTTGAAAACCCAAGATTGATATCCAAATGCCTCCTGAATCATTCAACTCACATGAAATTTCTCAAAATTATAAGAAATCATCTCTCTAGGTTTTCTCTTGTTTTTTTTATATTATTTGTTGAATAACCTAAACATCTGATTATTATCTTTAGTTTTATTCTTTTGCATCTTCAAAATACAAGTAGAAAGGTTTTTTTCCCTCTTAATTATCTAAAACTATTATTTTTCTTGCCAACATTACTGCCTTTGCCATTATTCAAGGTTTGTTGTCTCTTATCTCGTTTCTTTCAATACATGTCTATTTTTTCACTTTAAATTCAACTCCCAACTTGTCTTCTAGACTTCCCTTTTTTTTTTACTTTTATTTTTTTTGTTAGTTTCTGCTTTATAACAAAGTGAATCAGCTATACATATACATACATCCCCGTACCTCCTCCCTCTTGTGTCTCCCTCCCATCCTCTCTATCCCACCCTTCTAGTCAGAAAGAGAAAAACAAATACCGTATGCTAACACATATATATGGAATCTAAAAAAAAAAAAAAAATGGTTCTGAAGAACCTAGGGGTACAACAGGAATATAGACTTCCCTTTTAAAATGCAGTTTGTTCATAGCACTATCATAGTGTTGTCATTTTTATTGTTTTCCTTCTTACAGTAAAAGAAAAATTTAGTTCCTTAGCCTGGCAAGCAAGATATTTTATGTTCAGCCCTAGGATTTGTGGGCCCATCTCCTTGGAGGCAGCATTGAATTATAGAAATAACGAGTGTTCTTTTGAGACATACATAATATTTGAGAAATTATCAGGTCATCAATGTCTGTGATTTTGTTTGTTCTACTTCGTGTAAGATTTTTATGTCTACCTATCTCAGAATAAAGTTTTATAAGGATTAAATTAAATGACTTATCAGCTGAAAGGCCTAAATATTCTAATTCATAATAGGCTCTTAAAATATGCAATTAGCTTCTGACATTTCTTCAAGCTTGTTCTTATTTCTTGCCATATCAGGATACATTCAGAACACTGAGTAGATAATGTTTTTAATTTCTCTGTGTCATTGCTCATGTTGTTCCATCTTCCCTGTATATACTTCTTAATTTGGGGGGAATGCGGGGGCTGGAAAGTTCATATTCTTTGATCAAAGAATGGTTCAATGTCATTTCTTTTGTGATTATTTTCTTTATAGCCATGGTCTTTGTTCCATGCATTATTGCCCATATTCCATGTTCTACATAACTAGCAGCTTCTGGTTCAAAACTATGTCCAAAGTAAACACAAAAATACTTACACTAGCCTATTAATTCATACAAAAGTGCCGACCAATATATCAGTCGTCTTATGTGTTCAGTATATTATTCATCTAATGATTCACAGCATTTCACTGATAGATCTAATGAAAAAATGAATGGGTGGCTCATGGAGAGAGCCACTCAATTATAGTAATTGAGAATTTAGAAACAGTGATTTGAAAAATGTGTATGTCACCATATTTGATGTTAAAATGTTATCATTTACCTCTAGAATCTAATGTTTTCTTCTTAAACCCATAATAATTTTCATTGGTTATATGCTCAGTTAGCATAATAATTCCATTCTTTAATACTTGAATCGTGACTGAAAGTTAATTTAATTTGGTGGATTGATCATGGGACAAGAATTTATTGAGCATTCATTTATTCAGTGTAGTATCAAGCAATAAAAGGCATATTATTTAGTTTTGGTCGCAGCATCTCATATACCTTTTTGATTAGTGTGATAATAAATTTGCTTCTTGAATGTTTAAATTATGGAGTATTTTGTTCACTGGATTATACCTCTGATTTAATATTGAAAGTGATATGAAAGTCATAAATACTCTATTGAATTTTATAGTATCTAAATTTTTCACATCAAGTATGGGATGTATGTATCTAAAAATATTTTAAGATCATCTCCTTAACTGTCATTTTTATTTTTACTTAAAGCCTGACCAGAAACAAGTTTAATTACATTCAAATATTGTCAGATTTGATTTTTTAAAATTACATGCCCTATATCCCAAAATAAACAGAGAGTTAAGCAAAAAATATTACTCATTTCTAAAATATTCATGAGGCAATGGGACATTTCTTGTGAACTTACGGATATAGGAGTTTTTAAAGAGAATACATGCCAGCAGAATTGTAATATACTTTTCAAATATCTCATTTCTTATGACAGCAGCTACCTTCAGGTTGAGCCAAAGGGATTTCCAAATCAGAGATCTGAGTCTGACACTTAAGTTAAAGCTGCTATTCAAAATGCCTTTTTATATCACGTTTGGGGTTTGAGAATCCTCAGGAATATCGTGTTATTTGTGTTCGTCTGAATTCAGTTGAAAAACTACAAATTTTAATAGAAAATATCTGGTGAGAAAAATTACAGTAATTCACTTTGATTCTCTTGGAGAGTATAAGTATTCTATTCTAGTTAATTTTCAGCAAGCATCAGTTTGAGCATATATAATTTTGCTATTATTGCAAATACTTAAAATGATCATCTTGTATCATTCTCCTTTATATATCCATCGATTTATCTTTTCTTTTCAGTAACTTATATTAAATATGAAGTAAACTTTTTTTCTAGAGATTATAAATGAAATTCCATCCTTTGATATTGTGTTCAGAATCACCAACAAAACCCACTCTGCATGTTTGGCCATTATTTTAATATCCAGTTTGGCCTCTAAACTGTAAAAATATTTTTAAATTCTTTGTTTTATGCAATAAAAATGTTCTAAAATGACAGTTCTAAAATATTTGGACCAATGCTGTTATCATTGCAAGGAATAGGTACTGTCTTCAGAGTGATTCAAGGAAATTTTGAGAGTTGTTTTATAAAGTTAGCTGTTTGTGCTATATATTTTGTAGGTTTGGCAAAGATACCAACTTCCAAAGCAAAAATAATCTGTATATCAGGAAACCCAAATGTGTAACCAAAGCAGAAACTGTATACAAATTAACATTTGGTTTTATTAGAGACAACTTGGGGATGGGGCAAAGGATACACTGCAGCATTAATAGGAATTTCTATATTCATTGAACCTGGTCTTGAGATAAGACATACAATGAGATGTACAAATATATGACAATTAGTGTAAATGCAGCTATGGAAGAACAAAAATACTTTTGAAGCAGGGGTTTGCTATAAAAAGCATATTTGAGAAAAATGGAAGAACCTGGGTGTCACTCCTCCAGAGGCAGAGAGAGGAAAATTGCCATTAAGGAACGAGGTATCTAAGAAATTAAATGTGCCCTTCAGAACAAGGGGAAAGGATGGGCTTCTTCTAATACCTGTTGTTCTCAAAATTAAAGGACCAATGTAACTAAGTAATAACTGACCTTACATGTATCTCCCATTCAAGTAGTACATTTCTTTTTAATAACAAAAGACTATTTTCTAAAAAGTTTTCCTGTGGGAAAATAGGAGAATTTGCTGGAATTAACTTCCCACATTTCCCCAAAGATAACATTTATTATTCTGCCATTCTATTAAAAATCATCTTGAAATGCAAAATAGTAGTTTATTGCTTTCATTTATTATTTATTCGTTTTTCTTTATTTTTAATAGATTTATAAGAATGAGACAAATTATTTGTATTCTCTTATAATCTAGGCTTAAATATTCTAAAATTATTACTTCTACTATTATAAAGGTTGCATTATATTATAAATTTATAATCATTATTGCTTACTTTTATCAATTATTAATACATTCATCAATATTTTATAGCATGTACTAGAAAATATTTTCAGGTGTTTTTGAGAGTAGCAAATGGTCTTCAGCCCAGAATATAGTTTTCTACCTTAATTTTTTTCTTTTCTCAACAGTCCCTTCCTTTGCAAGAATAAATGTCCTCTACCTAATTTAGAAAATTCAAGATCATTGATTGTTTTGGTTATTTATTGCTGTATTGAAAACTACACCAAAACTCTGTGGCTTAAAACAACAATTTTATTTTGCTTATCACTTTATGGGTCAGAAACTTAAAAAGGACTTCATTTGACACTTTATTTCTGTCCTATGTGGCATCAGCTAGGGTGGTTGACTAAAGCTGCAGGATTGACTTTGGAGATGGCTTACTCACATGGTTAGCAAATTTGAATTGGCTGTCAGCTCAGAGCTCAGCTGAGAAATTCAAGGACCTCATCACTGAAATGCATAAACTTTCTCAGAGAATGGAGGCTGGTTTTCAACACACAGGAAGTATAAGTTGCCATTCTCTTAACTCCTGGGCCTGAAAATGGGCAATAGAATAACTTCTTTCATGTTTTACTGGTCAGAGTAGTCTTAGAACCCACTCAGATTCAAAGGAGGAGGTACACAGACCCTACAATGAATGGAAAGAATGTTAGTAATCTGCCCACTGTCATACAGATTGTACATGCATGAGAACCAAATTAATTGTCGCATCAGTCTGACTTCAAACAAAAAAGCTGTGCTGCCAGGTATAAGAATATTAGAATGATCAGCAGAAAAAATATTGAACATGCCTACCTTGCAACACTCTACTCTTTAAATTGGTTCATTGACATCAGTGACTGGCAATGCCCTTGATAAAACTTTTCCTTTTTTTTCCCCTTTGGTGAGCCTTAGAGCACTTTTAAGATACATTAAAGCAGGGAGATCAAGACATAAGAGACATAAGAGAAAAATCAATGCCTGTGAAGAAAAACTGGATATTAGAGAAGAAATATCTTTCTTTCTTTTTATTACCTATAATGTTAGCAATAGAATTCTGAGAATAAACCAGATTTTTGACCCAAGCCCTGAGCAGAGCACTTAACGAAACCATGCCTGGACTTCTGACCAATAGAAAGAATAAATATGCGTTGTTTTAAGCCACTAGGTTCGTGGTAAGGATGTCTATATATTTTTTTATTGTTCATGTTCTATGTCCTATTTAAGAAATTACTGGCTGTTCCAAGATCCTAGAGATGTTTTCCTATGCTATTTTCTAGAAGATGTGATCTTTTACCTTCTGCAATCTATTTAGAGTGGGCTTGGTGTATGGTAGATGGAAGCATTCATGGTTTACTGTTTTTCATGTAACTATTTAATTGATCCAATGCCATGATTTTAAAATAAAAGACTGTACATTTTTCACTGCTCTGCAGGGCCACCTTTCCAATGTATGAAGATACATTTATATCTGTGTCTCTTTAGCATCCTGAATCTATTCCATGGGTTTAGTTATCTATCCTTGTGCCTATAACCCCCTGAATAATTGCAGTAGCTTTATAGTAATTATAAATTAATGTACAGTGAACTCTGTTCTCTAAAATTGTTTTGGTTATTTCTTTAGTTTTTATGCCTATATAAATTTTAATATCATTTTGTCAATTTCCATACTCATATAGACACAACTATATATATATATATTTATGTATGTATGTATGTATGTATACACACACACACACACACACGCACATATTGATTGCAGTTGGGCTACAGCAGTTTGAAGAATTTGCGCCCAAGCTCATTCTGGTTGTTGTCAAAATCCCTTTCTTTGCAGCTGCATGACTGAGGTTCTGACTCTTTGCCGACTGCCTCCTAAAGGCTTTCCTCTAGTCCTAAAAGCCTTCTGCAGTTTCTTGCAACGTGGGCTTCTTCAACATGCCTACTTACTTCATTAAGCCAGGAAGAATGACTTATCCACACTGCTAAGATAGTGTCTTATGTAATGCAACGTAATCGTGGAAGTAACATCTCAACTTCATTGCTGTGTAATGCAAACTAATCACAGGAGTAATATCCCTTCTGCTTTGCTATATTTCTTAGTGAAAAGCAAGTTACAGCCCCCATATACAAATGGGCAGGATCATACAAAGCCATGGACACCAGGAAGTAGCATAATCATTGAGAGTCACCTTAAAATCAGTCCATTGCAAAGCTTAGGAAATGAAAGTGCAAACTCTAGAGAATAAGTGAAATTTGCATTGATTATCATTGACAAGGCATTTATATCTAGGAAACATAAAGAATACCTATAAATGCATGACAAAAAGAGTCTAAGAATTTAACAGAGATATCACAAAAGGGAAAATTAAGTATAAGTATATGAAAAGTACTCAACGTATCACTTATTAAGGAAGTGAAAATAAAATCACATTAAAAATTCACTATATAAAACCTAGGATGGCTAAAAATATAATTGCAAGGATATGAAATAATTGGAATACACAAACTCTGATGATGGGAATAAAAATTTGTATAACTACTTTTAATTCACATAACTAATCACAAGAGCCTCCACTGATAGGTATATACCTAACAGTAATTTGTAAATAAATATATTAAAAGTCATATGTAAATATGCATTAGTCATATTATGGTCCCATATGACTGCAAACTACATAGTCAAATATACTTCAAGAGTAATTTGGATAAATGCATTGCATTATATTTCTAAAATATAATTTTAAATAACATTGGAAATAAGTAAAATATTGCTACATTCAACAGTATAACATTGACTGAAACATGCTAGAAGTGAAAAAAAGGAACACTAGATTATTCCATTCACATAAACTTCAAAAGGATGAAAATGAATCCATGGAAGCACAATTAAACATTAATTAATTTGGAGAAGATAGGCTTCTATAGTCTTGGAATTAATATTTTTATTAATTTTTGTGTTGGTTACATAGTTTTATTAACTTTTTGGTAATTCATTGACCTTTTCACATAAGATTTGTACATCCTATATGTTTGTCATACTTAAATAAAAAGATTTTTAAAAGTAACTCTAATTCAGGGTTATGCTCTTCAAGTTATTAAATACTGTTTGTACTTTTATCCCTAAAGTATACTTCTAAAAAATTTCCAGGGATCTAATGATTTAGTTGTTGACATTTTAAATGTGTTAAAGGAGGAAACATTTGTTTAATTTATAGAAATAAAATTTATATTATTTTGGGTAAATAGGCCCAGAGTTAATTTACAAAGTACACTGGTGTCTTTTCAAAAGCAGTTTTAACTATACCACTACATAAAAGCTATCCATATTCATTCTTTTTCTAAGAAGAAAATGCTATTACCTTAAACATGCCATTTTAGGTAAATAAATTATACTTGAAGGAGGTACCTGATGACAAAAGTACAATTAAAATAATTTTTGTAGCAGAAGAATGTTAGAAAGAAGTGAAATTTCCTGGAACTGACATAAAATAAATAAATATGTGTAATTTAATTTGCTACAGAAATTAAACTTAATTAATAGTTATTTTAAAAATTAATAGCCATAAAGTTGACAATTCCAATATATATATATATATATATATATATATATATTTAACGTCTCTATTGGAGTATAATTGCTTTACAATGGTGTGTTAGTTTCTGCTTTATAACAAAGTGAATCAGTTATACATATACATATGTTCCCATCTCTCTTCCCTCTTGTGTCTCCCTCCCTCCCACCCTCCCTATCCCACCACTCTAGGTGGTCACAAAGCACTGAGCTGATCTCCCTGTGCTATGTGGCTGCTTCCCACTAGCTATCTATTTTACGTTTGGTAGTGTATATATGTCCATGCCACTCTCTCACTTTGTCACAGCTTACCCTTCCCCTCCCCATATCATCAAGTCCATTCTCTAGTAGGTCAGTGTCTTTATGCCCATCTTGCCCCTAGGTTCTTCTGACCATTGTGTTTTGTTTTTTTTTTAGATTTAGATTTAGATTTAGATTTAGATTTTTTTAGAATTTTTTTTTAGATTCCATATATATGTGTTAGCATGCGGTATTTGTTTTTCTCTTTCTGACTTACTTCACTCTGTATGACAGACTCTAGGTCCATCCATCTCACTACAAATAACTCAGTTTCGTTTCTTTTTATGGCTGAGTATTCCATTGTATATATGTGCCACATCTTCTTTATCCATTTATCTGTTGATGGACACTTAGGTTGCTTCCATGTCCTGGCTATTGTAAATAGAGCTGCAATGAACATTGTGGTACATGACTCTTTTTGTATTATGGTCTTCTCAGGGTATATGCCCAGTAGTGGGATTGCTGGCTCGTATGGTAGTTCTACTTTTAGTTTTTTAAAGAACCTCCATACTGTTCTCTATAGTGGCTGTATCAATTTACATTCCCACCAACAGTGCAAGAGGGTTCCCTTTTCTCCACACCCTCTCCAGCATTTATTGTTTGTAGATTTTTTGATGATGGCCATTCTGACTGGTGTGAGGTGATACCTCATTGTAGTTTTGATTTGCATTTCTCTAATGATTAGTGATGTTGAGCATCCTTTCATGTGTTTGTTGGCAATCTATATATCCTCTTTGGAGAAATGTCTATTTAGGTCTTCTGCCCATTTTTGGATTGGGTTGTTTGTTTTTTTGTTAATCAGCTGCATGAACTGCTTGTAAATTTTGGAGATTAATCCTTTGTCAGTTGCTTCATTTGAAAATATTTTCTCCTATTCTGAGGGTTGTCTTTTCGTCTTATGGTTTCCTTTGCTGTGCAAAAGCTTTTAAGTTTCATTAGGTCCCATTTGCTTATTTTTGCTTCTATTTCCATTTCTCTAGGAGGTGGGTCAAAAAGGATCTTGCTGTGATTTATGTCATAGAGTGTTTTGTCTATGTTTTCCTCTAAGAGTTTGATAGTGTCTGGCCTTACATTTAGGTCTTTAGTCTGTTTTGAGTTTATTTTTGTGTCTGGTGTTAGGGAGTGTTCTAATTTCATACTTTTACATGTACCTGTCCAGTTTTCCCAGCACCACTTATTGAAGAGGCTGTCTTTTCTCCACTGTATATTCTTGCCTCCTTTATCAAACATAAGGTGACCATATATGCGTGGGTTTATCTCTGGGCTTTCTATCCTGTTCCATTGATCTATATATTTTTTGTGTGCCAGTACCATACTGCCTTGATTACTGTAGCTTTGTTGTATAGTCTGAAGTCTGGGAGCCTGATTCCTCCAACTCCGTTTTTCTTTCTCAAGATTGCTTTGGCTATTTGGGGTCTTTTGTGTTTCCATACAAATTGTGAAATTTTTTGTTCTAGTTCTGTGAAAAATGCCAGTGGTAGTTTGCTAGGGATTGCATTGAATCTGTAGATTGCTTTGGGTAGTAGAGTCATTTTTACAATGTTGATTCTTCCAATCCAAGCACATGGTATATCTCTTCATCTGTTTGTATCATCTTTAATTTCTTTCATCAGTGTCTTATAATTTTCTGCATACAGGTCTTTTGTCTCCTTAGGTAAGTTTATTCCTAGATATTTTATTCTTTTTGTTGCAATGGTAAATGGGAGTGTTTTCTTAATTTCACTTTCAGATTTTTCATCATGAGTGTATAGGAATGCTAGAGATTTCTATGCATTAATTTTGTATTCTGCTACTTTACCAAATTCATTGATTAGCTCTAGTAGTTTTCTGATAGCATCTTTAGGATTCTCTATGTATAGTATCATGTCATCTGCAAACAGTGACAGCTTTACTTCTTCTTTTCCAATTTGGATTCCTTTTATTTCTTTTTCATCTCTGATTGCTGTGGCTAAAACTTCCAAAACTATGTTAAATAATAGTGGTGAGAGTGGGCAACCTTGTCTTGTTCCTGATCTTAGAGGAAATGGTTTCAGGTTTTCACCATTGAGGACGATGTTGGCTGTGGGTTTGTCATATATGGCCTTTATTATGTTGAGGCAAGTTCCCTCTATGCCTACTTTCTGGAGGGTTTTTATCATAAATGGGTGTTGAATTTTGTCGAAAGCTTTCTCTACATCTATTGAGATGATCATATGGTTTTTCTCCTTCATTTTGTTAATATGGTTTATCACATTGATTGATTTGCATATATTGAAGAATCCTTGCATTCCTGGGATAAACCCCACTTGATCATGGTGTATGATCCTTTTAATGTGCTGTTGGATTCTGTTTGCTATTATTTTGTTGAGGATTTTTGCATCTATATTCATCAGTGATATTGGCCTATAGTTTTCTTTCTTTGTGACATCTTTGTCTGGTTTTGGTATCGGGGTGATGGTGTCCTCATAGAATGAGTTTGGGAGTGTTCCTCCCTGTGCTATATTTTGGAAGAGTTTGAGAAGGACAGGTGTTAGCTCTTCTCTAAATGTTTGATAGAATTCTCCTGTGAAGCCATCTGGTGCTGGGCTTTTGTTTGTTGGAAGATTTTTAATCACAGTTTCAATTTCAGTGCTTGTGATTGGTCTGTTCATATTTTCTATTTCTTCCTGGTTCAGTCTTGGCAGGTTGTGCATTTCTAAGAATCTGTCCATTTCTTCCAGGTTGTCCATTTTATTGGCATAGAGTTGCTTGTAGTAATCTCTCATGATCGTTTGTATTTCTGCAGTGTCAGTGGTTACTTCTCCTTTTTCATTTCTAATTCTATTGATTTGACTTTTCTCACTTTTTCTCTTGATGAGTCTGGCTAATGGTTTATGAATTTTGTTTATCTTCTCAAAGAACCAGCTTTTAGTTTTATTGATCTTTGCTACTGTCTCCTTCATTTCTTTTTCATTTATTTCTGATCTGATCTTTATGATTTCTTTCCTTCTTCTAGCTTTGGGGTTTTTTTGCTCTTCTTTCTCTCGTTGCTTTAGGTGCAAGGTTTGGTTGTTTATTTGAGATGTTTCTTGTTTCTTAAGGTAGGATTGTCTTGCTATAAACTTCCCTCTTAGAACTGCTTTTGCTGCATCCCATAGGTTTTGGGTCATCGTGTTTTCATTGTCATTTGTTTCTAGGTATTTTCTGATTTCCTCTTTGATTTCTTCAGTGATATTTTGGTTATTAAGTAGTGTATTGTTTAGCCTCCATGTGTTTGTATTTTTTACAGATCTTTTCCTGTAATTGATATCTAGTCTCATAGCATTGTGGTTGGAAAAGATACTTGATACGATTTCAATTTTCTTAAATTTACCAAGGCTTGATTTGTGACCCAAGATATGATCTATCCTGGAGAATGTTCCATGAGCACTTGAGAGGAATGTGTATTCTGTTGTTTTTGGATGGAATGTCCTATAAATATCAATTAAGTCCATCTTGTTTAATGTATCATTTCAAGCTTGTGTTTCCTTATGTATTTTCATTTTGGATGATCTGTCCATTGGTGAAAGTGGGCTGTTAAAGTCCCCTACTATGATTGTGTTATTGTCGATTACCCCTTTTATGGCTGTTAGTATTTGCCTTATATATTGAGGTGCTCCTATGTTGGGTGCATAATTATTTACAATTGTTCTATCTTCTTCTTGGATTGATCCCTTGATCATTATGTAGTGTACTTTTTGTCTCTAGTAATAGTCTTTATTTTAAAGTCTATTTTGTCTGATATGAGTGTTGCTACTCCAGCTTTCTTTTAATTTCCATTTGCATGGAATATCTTTTTCCATCCCCTCACTTTCAGTCTTTATGTCTCCCTAGGTCTGAGGTGGGTCTCTTTTAGACAGCATATATATGGGTCTTGTTTTCGTATCCATTCAGACAGTCTATGTCTTTTGGTTGGAGCATTTAATCCATTTACATTCAAGGTAATTATCGATATATATGTTCCTATTACCATTTTCTTAATTGGTTTGGGTTTTGTTATTGTAGGTCTTTTCCTTCTCTTGTTATCCTGCCTAGAGAAGTTCCTTTAGCGTTTGTTATAGAGCTGGTTTGGTGGTGCTGAATTCTGTTAGCTTTTGCTTGTCTGTAAAGGTTTTAATTTCTCCATCAAATCTGAATGAGATCCTTGCTGGGAAGAGTAATCTTGGTTGTAGGTTTTTCTCCCTCATCATTTTAAATATGTCTTGCCACTCCCTCTGGCTTGCAGAGTTTCTGCTGAAAGATCAGCTGTTTACCTTATGGGGATTCCGTTGTGTATTATTTGTTGTTTTTCCCTTGCTGCTTTTAATATTTTTTCTTTGTATTTGATTTTTGATAGTTTAATTACTATGTGTCTTGGTGTGTTTCTCCTTGGATTTATCCTGTATGGGACTCTCTGTGCTTCCTGGACTTAATTAACTATTTCCTCTCCTATATTAAGGAAGTTTTCAACTCTAATCTCTTCAAATATTTTCTCAGTCCCTTTCTTTTCTCTTCTTCTTCTGGGACCCCTATAAATTGAATGTTTGTGCGTTTAATGTTGTCCCAGAGGTCTCTGAGACTGTCCTCAATTCTTTTCATTCTCTTTTCTTTATTCTGCTCTGCAGTAGTTATTTCCACTATTTTATCTTCCAGGTCACTTATCCATTCTTCTGCCTCAGTTATTCTGCTATTGATCCTTTCTAGAGAATGTTTAATTTCATTTATTGTGTTGTTCATCACTGTTTGTTTGCTCTTTAGTTCTTCTAGGTCCTTGTTAAACGTTTCTTGTATTTCCTCTATTCTATTTCCAAAATTTGGATCATCTTTGCTATCATTATTCTGAATTCTTTTTCAGGTAGACTGCCTATTTCCTCTTCATTTGTTAGGTCTGGTGGGTTTTTGCCTTGCTCCTTCGTCTGCTGTGTGTTTTTCTGTCTTCTCATTTTTCTTAACTTACTGCATTTGGGGTCTCCTTTTCGCAGGCTGCAGGTTCATAGTTCCCGTTGTTTTTGGTGCCTGTCCCTAGTGGCTAAGGTTGGTTCAGTGGGTTGTGTAGGCTTCCTGGTGTAGGGGACTAGTGCCTGTGTTCTGGTGGATGAGGCTGGATCTTGTCTTTCTGGTGGGCACGCCCATGTCTGGTGGTTTGTTTTGGGGTGTCTGTGGCCTTATTATGATTTTAGGCAGCCTCTCTGCTAATGGGTGGGGTTGTGTTCCTGTCTTGCTAGTTGTTTGGCATAGGGTGTCCAGCACTGTAGCTTCCTGGTCATTGAGTGGAGCTGGGTCTTGACGTTGAGATGGAGATCTCTTGGGGATTTTTGCCATTTCATATTACGTGGAGCTGGGAGGTCTCTTGTGGACCAGTGTCCTGAACTTGGCTCTCCCACCTCAGAGGCACAGCCCTGACACCTGACTGGAGCACCAAGAGCCTTTCATCCACACGGCTCAGAATAAAAGGGAGGAAAGAAAGAGAGAGAGAGAGAGAGGGAGAGAGGGAGAGGGGGAGAGAGGGAGGGAGGGACAGAGGAAGGAAGAAAGAAAGAAAGGAAGGAAGGAAGGGAGAAAGAGAAAGAAAGAAAGAAAGAAGATAAAATAAAATGAAATAAAGTACAACAAAATAAAGTTATTAAAATAAAAAATAATTATTAAGAAAAAAAAATTTTTTAAGTAAAACAAAAAAACAACGGACAGGCAGAACCCTAGGACAAATGGTAAAAGGAAAGCTATACAGACAAAATCACACACAGAAGCATACACATACACACTCACACAAAGAGAAAAAGGGAAAGAAAAATATATATCTTTGCTCCCAAAGTCCACCTCCTCAATTTCGGATGATTTGTTGTCTATTCAGGTATTCCACAGATGCAGGGTATATCAAGTTGATTGTGGAGATTTAATCCGCTGCTCCTGAGGCTGCTGGGAGAGATTTCCCTTTCTCTTCTTTGTTCGCACAGCTCCTGGGGTTCAGCTTTGGATTTGGACCCGCCTCTGCGTGTAGGTCACCTGAGGGTGTCTGTTCTTCGCTCACACAGGACAGGGTTAAAGGAGCAGCTGATTAGGGGGCTCTGGCTCACTCAGGCCGGGGGGAGGAAAGGGTACGGAATGCGGGGCGAGCCTGTGGCGGCAGAGGCCGGCGTGACGTTGCACCAGCCTGAGGGGCGCCGTGCGTTCTCCCGGCGAAGTTGTCCCTGGATCACGGGACCCTGGCAGTAGCGGGCAGCACAGGCTCCCAGGAGTGGAAGTGTGGATAGTGACCTGTGCTCACACACAGGCTTCTTGGTGGTGGCAGCAGCAGCCTTAGCGTCCCATGCCCATCTCTGGGGTCCGCGCTGATAGCCATGGCTCGCACCCGTCTCTGGAGCTCCTTTAAGGGGCGCTGTTAATCTCCTCTCCTCGTGCACCAGGACACAAAGAGGCAAGAAAAAGTCTCTTACCTCTTCGGCAGCTCCAGACTTTTTCCCGGACTCCCTCCCGGCTAGCTGTGACGCACTAGCCCCTTCAGGCTGTGTTCACGCTGCCAACCCCAGTCCTCTCCCTGGGATCTGACCTCTGAAGCCCGATCCTCAGCTCCCAGCCCCGCCCGCCCCGGCGGGTGAGCAGACAAGCCTCTCGGGCTGGTGAGTGCTGCTCGGCGCCGAGCCTCTGTGCGGGAATCTCTCCGCTTTGCCCTCCGCACCCCTGTTGCTGTGCTCTCCTCCGTGGCTCCGAATCTTCCCCCCTCCGCCACCTGCAGTCTCCGCCCGCGAAGGGGCTTCCTAGTGTGTGGAAACCTTTCCTCCTTCACAGCTCCCTCCCACTGGTGCAGGTCCCGTACCTATTCTTTTGTCTCTGTTTTTTCTTTTTTCTTTTGCCCTACCCAGGTACGTGGGGAGTTTCTTGCCTTTTGGGAGGTCTGAGGTCTTCTGCCAGGGTTCAGTGGGTGTTCTGTAGGAACAGTTCCACGTGTAGATGTATTTCTGATGTATTTGTGGGGAGGAAGGTGATCTCCGCGTCTTACTCTTCTGCCATCTTGAAGCTCCTCCAATTCCAATATTTTAAAAGTTTTTGCCCATGGGATTTTAACAGAAAATTTTCAGTGGGAATTTGAAAATGTCTTTTTATAACTAGAGCCACAACTGCAAAGAGGTGCTAATAATATGCATTACTTTTAATGTCAGAGTTTTAAGTTAAAATT
This sequence comes from Balaenoptera musculus, assembly GCF_009873245.2. Lineage (NCBI taxonomy): Eukaryota > Metazoa > Chordata > Mammalia > Artiodactyla > Balaenopteridae > Balaenoptera > Balaenoptera musculus. Next base: position 55,572,342 of record NC_045802.1, read on the forward strand.
TATATGAATTTATAAAATTATTTGCTTGTTCATAAATTCAGAAAGACAAATGAAAAACTTGGTTAATGTATTTTGCCATTTAGTTTCAAAACTAACACGTATTGAATTTTTTACCACATATTTTATATTCACTGACTTAATTAATCCTCATAACAACACTATGAATTAGATGTTATTATTAATATCTACATTAGATATAGAAACTAAGGCTTAGAGGAATTAAATAACTTGCCCCAAGTTACACAGTTGGGAATAGAACTGTTCTTTGAACTCAGGCTCTCTGATGTTACACCAGTGATCTTAATCATTCTGCAACTTCCTTAGCTGGTAAACATTACTGATTATATATTCTTCACATCCTGTTTTTCTAGATATGTGGAAGATTCTGAGATGCACAAGAATATTCTTAAAAGAATAATTTTCAAATAATATTTTCTGCTCTGAAATATTTTATTAAAAGTAACAACTAATGCAAGACAAAGTAATGTACATAAAATCAGTCATACACATGGCAATATGAAGACAGCCTAATTTCATTTGAATGGCTTATGTAAATCCAAATTTTAAACCAGATTCCAAGCCCTCTAGTTGCTTTTGGCAGCATTAGATGAGGTAAAGGGGATGGGAAGTGTTTAAGGATTTGTTTGGAAAGTTAGATACCTATAATAGATAAATATTTTCCATTATTTTTGACAGAGTAATAAAAAGAACATGGCAAAATCATTAGTTGATTCATAAGAGGGCCTGGTAGGTAGAATAATGCATCCTCCTCTCACCCCCATAGCCACCAAAGAAGTTCATGTCCTAATAATCTGGAACCAGTGAGTATGTGACTTTACATGGCCAAAGGACTCTGAAAGTGTCATCAAGTTTATGGACTTTGAGATGAGGAGATTACCATGTATTGTATGGGGGGAGGGGTCCAATATAATCACATGAGTACTTAAAAGTAGAGAATCTTTCCCTGGTTCTCGTCCAGAGAGATATAACAATGGGAAAGGGATCAGATATGTGGCAGCATGAAAAGAATTTGATACTTTGTTGTCGATTCTGAAATATAGGTGTTTTGTAAAAGGAGTGCAGAGAGGTCTATAGGGGATAAGGGTGGTCCCCAGCTGACAGCCAGCAAGGAAACAGAGACCTCAGTCCTATACCACATATAACGGAATTTTGCCAACACATGAATGAACCTGGAATTTGTCTTTCTTCTACAGCCTCCAGAAAATAACACAGCACTGCTGATCCCTTGATTTTAGCCTGTTGGTATCCGTGTGAGACTTCTGAACTCCAAAACTGTAAAGATAATAAATTTGTGTTACTTTTGGTGCCATGTTTGGGGCAATTTGTTGTTGCAGCAGTAGGAAATGAATGCGTTGGGCACTATAATATTCTAAGCAGTAAAGCCAATGTAGGCCAATAGAGGACATTCTTAGGGACATATAAAAGATTGTGAGGTGGAAAAAGTTGGACTTGGGTATATGAAGGTGATGGCAGGGTGGTTGAAAATTCGTCCAAAGGAAAAGAAAAAAAAAAAAATGAAAAGAATTCCACCCTTCACTCAAATCCCACTTCCAATTATACTCCTTGAATGATAACAGCACTAGACTAAAAGCCAAAATTGTAGCAACAATGCACAATCAGATGAGCTGCAACCCCCACCCTATTATCACTTTCTATATCATTTGCACCATGTTTTAAATAATAATAGTTAAAAATTACTGAAAGCTTATTAGGAGAGTGTTACTTCTAATTCATTTATTCCTCTTGAAATAATCTTGTCAAATAGATATTCTCCATCTAAAGATAAAGTTTTGTAAAGCCATACAACTTTTCATGGACTGTGGTGAAGTATGCATGGAATATATTTATTAAAATACATTAAAATAACAAATACTACTTTTAATTCTCTATTTTCACCTTGTAACAAAATCTTTTCCTCATTTGTGCATTATCTGTACACCTACTTTTGTTTTTGTTTGTTGCATCTTCTTCTTTCTTTATCCAAACAATAACCTAATTTTGACCAAGTATTTTTTATTAAAATATTAGAATGTAGGGCTCATTCCAACTCCCAAATGACTAGACACAACTATAAGGCAAAATGTTCAAATGAAATAATTAGAGTTATAGGTTTAAAAAGAAAATAATCATACTCAACTAAGTGTATAACAGTTTTAAAACTAGTTGGCACTCACTATTAAAAAGAATCAAAAAATAGAATTACCGTATGATCCAGCAATCCCACTACTGGGCAAACCCTGAGAAAACCATAATTCAAAAAGAGTTATATACCACAATGTTCATTGCAGCACTATTTACAATAGCCAGGACATGGAAGCAACCTAAGTGTCCATCGACAGATGAATGGATAAAGAAGATGTGGCACATATATACAATGGAATATTACTCCACCATAAAAAGAAATGAAATTGAGTTATTTGTAGTGAGGTGGATGGACCTAGAGTCTGTCATACAGAGTGAAGTAAGTCAGAAAGAGAAAAACAAATACTGTATGCTAACACATATATATGGAATCTAAAAAAACAAACAAAAGTTCTGAAGGACCTAGGGGCAGGACAGGAATAAAGACGCAGACGTAGAGAACGGACTTGAGGACACGGGGAGGGGGAAGGGTAAGCTGGGACGAAGTGAGGGAGTGGCATGGACATATATACACTACCAAATGTAAAATAGATAGCTAGTGGGAAGCAGCTGCATAGCACAGGGAGATCAGCTCTCGGTGCTTTGTGGCCACCTAAAGGGGTGGGATAGGGAGGGTGAAGATATAGGGATATGTGTATACATAGAGCTGATTCACTCTGTTATACAGCAGCAACTAACAACAATGTAAGGCAATTATACCTCAATAAAGATGTTTAAAAAAAAAGAATCAATTTCTTTGATAATAAGTGATAGTATAACACTAAGTAAACTGACATAGGCAAGAAAGATCACGTAATTTGAAAACTGTTGGAAATAGTACACAAAATATAAGTATGTTAACCAAGAGTAATTTCTTGGTATATGCATATGGCCATTCAGGTGACTGAAGTATATTTCTCAGATATATTTGGTCTTCAACCACTGTTCCTGGCTCACAGTTCCCAAAACCATTTCAATTTTCTGATGCATAAGATGTTAATAAAATTGCCTTTTTGATCCCACCCTGGGGTGCTGGTTGTCAGGGGAACCAACCTTGTGATTAGAGGGTTGGAACTTACAGCCCCACCCCCTGATTTCCCAAAAGAGAAGGAAGCTTTTTGGTCCCTTTTTCGGAGATCTTCTACATTGAGCAAACAGCATACTTTCTCATGCCACGTTGCTGGACCCCACGCTCAAAGAGGACAGAAATTTCTTCAGGACCTCGCCTGATGAATCTCTTCATCTGGCTGTTGATTCATATCCTTTCATAGCCTTTTATAATCGGTAATCTAGTGAGTAAATGAGTTTTCCTGAGTTCTGTGAGCAGTTCTAGCAAATTAATGGAACCTGAAGAGGGGGTTGTGGAAACCTCTGATTTATAGCTAGTCAATCAGGAAGGAGTACAGGTACTTGGGCTTACGTCTGGCATCTGGAGTGGAGAGCAGTCTTGTGGAATTGAGCCTTTACCTGTGGAATCTGGTTCTGTCTCCAGGTAGACAGTATCAGAATTGAGTTGAATTCTCAGACAGTCTGCTGGCATCTGAGAATTGCTTGTTTGTGTGGGGAAGCCTCCATACAAGTATTGGAATTGGGTCCAGGAACCCTTTGCAGTATGTAAAATTATAATAATAGAAGCTTATAGTTTTAGAGCTGGAAACTTCTTTGTGATCTTTTAATCCATATTACTGCCCAGAAGCTACTCTCTAGTAGAATACCATAACACAAAACTCGCTGCTTCACAGACAATAATTTTGCATCTATAATTGTTGGAAAGTTTTTCCTCATAAATTGTGCCTATTTGTTATTCTAATTTGATTGATTGGTTATTTATTTTTAAGTTCTTATTTTACCAGGCTGTATTACTGAGCCCTTATTTTGCACCATGCTGTAGCTGTCTTATGTCTGAAATATAATGGTGAGCATGATAGGTATAAATTTTGCCTAATAGGGAATAAAGAAGAATATATCTCAAACAATTTAATATACACGATAAGAGAAATATATGGTGACACGGGGACACTCAGTTACATAAGCTCACCAAGAAATCTTCAAAGTGGTCTTCAGGGAAGCAGATTTGTGAGCGATGAATATGAGTTATCCAGGTGAGGATTGTGTAAAGGAACAACATCCACAAAGGGCCAGAGGTCACACAACTCATGAAACTAAATGAGAAGTAAAAGATATTCAGAACGGCCAGAGTGTTTACCTTTTAGAGATCACCATTAAACATTTGTGTTTCAGAGTGGTCTTGTGGGCAGTGTTAAAGAATTTGGCTTTTATTCTAGGTGAACTATTAAACCTTTAAAGGGGCGCTGAGCAACACAGTGACGTAATGAAAATTACTGTTTGGAACACCATTTTAACTGCAATGTGGAAAATCAGCAAGAGAGAGGAAAGATTGGAATCTGGTAAAATGGTTAAGAAGGGAGATTATAGTGTCTGGAATGAGTGTATTGGAAGAAAGAATAAGTAATTGCACAGTCTCTTGAGAAATGTTTAGGAGACTTGCCCAAGGACCTGATTATTTGGATGTGAGAGAGACAGGATCATTAGAATCATAGAAAACACTCAAGTTTTTGTTTGTTTGTTTATTTGTTTACCTCAGCAACACCTACTTGGTCTTAGGTACTATTTGTAAATATGCTGACTACATCTTATTTCTCTTTCATACTTCACTTCTCTTCGTCTCTCTATGTTACAGTCCAGTTTAGTAGTGAATATTAATATTCATCAGGTTATTTCATGATGTGTTTTCAATACCGTTTATATTTGGATGCACTTTAGTGTATTAATGGCCTTTTGAAATTACAGAAACCTCAATTAAAAATACTACTCTAATGTAACTTCACTGATGCAAAATGTATTGGAACTAATATTTTTAGTGTTTAGAAGGAAAAATATTTGAAATAAAATTTAAGGTGGTTTTAATATTTTCAAGGACTATGTCATACCCTTCTCTCAAATATGCCTCCCAGTGAGTTGGTACCATCGATTGTTTTCATTCTCTATATAATTTTATAAATCCTTAACCATCGATTGTTTTCATTCTGTATATTTTAATTAATAATTTAGTTAATTGTTACATCCATACATTAATAATTAACAAATACATTTTTCTTTTTAAAATATCAAAACATTACAATTAAGATTTTAATCTCCTTTTAACTACTAGTCTTTATCTCTTGTGTGTGTATAAAATCAAGGGGTGTGTGTGTGTACTTCTCTCTCTCTCTATATATATATACATATATTTACTCTCTATATATATATTTACCCATACTTATTTATATGTATATATATGTATGTATCTATATGTTTGCCTGTTTTTATTGAAACTTCCAAGAGAGAAGGAAACATCATTTTACAGAGTGATATCATAACTTGGTAAATTGATTTATTTCCAAAATATCCCTAATAATCTATACATGTGACTGATGTACTTCTCAATTATTGAAAAGGTATCTAATATTTTGTACTGTAAATATATTACAGTGTTGTACATTATAAAGATTTATCTTGAAGTTTACAATTACAAGATCTAATATAGATCTTGGATTATGTTAATTGGCCATGTTAATGATAAATATAGAGAAAAAGGAACTTGAAGTATAGAGAAAATATTGTTGATATTATTATCTTCTGCCTTTTATTCAGCACTATTTAGGAATAAACTTATTTCCCCAAAACATTGTAATTCATTCAAAGGAATTATTATTCATCCTTTGTGCCAAATATTAACAAGAGACTAGAGTGATATAGGTTGAAAAAATTGTCAGGAGTCTCCCAGTTCGTGTGAAAAGAAGCTATAAGAGCAATACTTCTAAGAATTTAGATAATTAGATTGTGTTCTTCAGTAATCAGTCTTTCTCAGTGCTATGAGAAAACCTATGTCAGAGGAAATTGATATTGCCAAGATCTTTCCCCCCTCTTCAACCATTTATTTACCCCAACTCCACATTTCCATAGTCTAAACCCTTCAGGAATTAACTTTTCCCTCCACTCCATAAGTCTGAATTAAAGAAGTACTCCCTCAGGGGCAAAGACATGTGTTAGAAATTCCAGCAGCAATGGATTTTGATGTTCATGTATTAGCAATGTGACCTTTAATAACTGGTTTGAGAGGAGAACTTATGACTGATCCAGTAAGAGTTATATTGTTGTAACTGATTTATTGATTCAGTAAGTACCCCTATGTAATTGCCATAAACATCACTTATTACCATTAATTTGAGATAATTCTTGGGTTCATGTGAATTATTGAAAAGAGATCTGTGGTGTAGGGTTGAGAACACATAAAGCGCTGCATTTCAGATTTTATTTCTAATGTGATTTATGAAAAGTAACATTGAACTTGGTCCATAAAGTAAAAATTCAAATGTTAAATAATCTAAAGATAATCTATCCCAGAAGATTTCCCTATTAAAAATAGTTTGGACTCTCAAATCAGAATAAGACAAATAAATGCACTGTCTCCACAAACTCTGTACCATGGAAGAGCCTTTTTAGGCTCATATATTCAATGGTGGTGTCACTGGCTATGAAATTAATGGATTCTGAAGATAATTATGTATGTTTACAATTTGTTCACCAGCTTATATAGATTTTTGCAGAAAGGATTTTAGTATGCAAATAAGGTGTATGCTTATACAAGAAAAACTTGTAAGTATGTACAAAGGGGTGAAGAGGGAGCAGATTCAAAAGTATTAACCACTCAACGTGAATACGTAAGAGAACAAAAGTTACTGAGTCAAAAATTACTTCAAATTTCCTCAGGTGGAACATCAAATATATTATTACTATATTATTATTATTATTATATAATATATATTATATTATATAATATAATATATATTATATCATATATTTTATATATATTATTATATATATTATATATTATATTATGTATATTATATAGTAATATATAATATGTAATATAATATATAATATATAATATATAACATATATAATATATAATATATTAATAATACATAACATACTATATATTATTATATGTTATATATAATAATATATAACATAATATATATTTTATATATTATATATAATATATAATAATATATAATATATAACATAATATATAATATATAGTATAATACATAAATAATATAAATAATGTATATTAATATATAAATATTATATTCTATTAATATATTATATGTATATGTAAATAATATATATTATAATAATAGAACTAAAATAAATATATAATATATACCATAATAATATAGTAATAATCTTACTATATAATAATATATGATATATTATATATAAATATATACATTATCTTATATATACACCCTCTAACCCAATTATTATTATATAATATATGTATTATATATTATATAAATATTATATATATTATATATTATATAATAAATATTATATGTATCTTATATTAAACCACCACGGTTTATATATTATATATAATATATAATATAATATAATATAATTATTATTATTATAAGTATATTATTGCCTATTCAGGAGAAAAAGTTGTATTCAAATAGAATATTGTGGGCACTAAGACTTCTATGTCAAGAACCAAGTCAATAAAGTTTCATTGAGACACAAGTATAGATTTTGAGGAAACATTTTTTTCCAACAAATATGCTATAATATATTGAGACTGTTCATTCCATTTGCTCTGCTTTGATTGTCTTATTTGATTAAAAATAATTATGGTTTAGGAATTAATTTAACCCTACTTCTCCAGAACTTCTTCATATGCAATAAGTCCGTTCCCCTATTTAATCACTTTAGATTAAATTTTGGCCTATTATTTTGAAACTAAGGGATAATACCTAATTATATTTTTCTTACAAATTCCTGCAATGAGTAAATTAGAGGTTACATTTTTTGTTTCCTTTTTAGTGTGGCATTAGTACTTCAATGAAGGATCCTTTCATTTGGATATAATTCACCATTGTAAGGAGCTAAGCTTCCTTAGTATGAAGAAAGCACTTTAATTTATGAAACTTATTTTTCTCTCTACCTTGCTGAAGACTGGACAGAGAAATGAATAAAACATACACTCAAAATAAATAATTCTGTCAGCTATATAAATGTGCCAAGATAACCATGGTGATTTTTATAAAATAATTGCTGCTAAGGGTGTTGAGATGATTTTTCCACCTTCTTTTCATCCTACTCATGTAGTTTTTTTCAATTTATTCTGTCAGCAAGTTAACAAAAATCAAATGAACAAGAACCTGATGTTCTGAAGAAAGCATTTAAAAAGAGACTGGGAAAACTGGGCAGCTACATGTAAAAGAATGAAATTAAAACACTTCCTGACACCATACACAAAAGTAAACTCAAAATGGATTAAAGACCTAAATGTAAGGCCAGACACTATCAAACTCTTAGAGGAAAACATAGGCAGAACACTCTATGACATAAATCAAAGCAAGATCCTTTTTGACCCACTTCCTAGAGAAATGGAAATAAAAACAAAAATTAAAAATGGAACCTAATGAAACTTAAAAGCTTTTGCACAGCAAAGGAAACCATGAACAAGACGAAAAGACAACCCTCAGAATGGGAGAAAATATTTGCAAATAAAGCAACTGACAAAGGATTAATCTCCAAAATATACAAGCAGCTCATGCAGCTCAATATCAGAAAAACAAACAACCTAATCCAAAAATGGGCAGAAGACCTAAATAGACATTTCTCCAAAGAAGACATACAGATTGCCAACAAACACATGAAAGGATGCTCAACATCACTAATCATTAGAGAACTGCAAATCAAAACTACAATGAGCTATCCCCTCACACCAGTCAGAATGGCCATCATCAAAAAACCTACAAACAATAAATGCTGGAGAGGGTGTGGAGAAAAGGGAACCCTCTTGCACTGTTGGTGGGAATGTAAATTGATACAGCCACTATGGAGAACAGTATGGAGGTTCCTTAAAAAACTAAAAATAGAAGTACCGTACGACCCAGCAATCCCACTACTGGGCATATATCCTGAGAAAACCATGATTCAAAAAGAGACATGAACCACAATGTTCATTGCACCACTCTTTACAATAGCCAGGAAATGGAAGCAACCTAAGTGTCCATTGACAGATGAATGGATAAAAATGATGTGGCACATATATACAATGGAACATTACTCAACCATAAAAAGAAACGAAATTGAGTTATTTGTAGTGAGGTGGATGGACCTAGAGTCTGTCATACAGAGTGAAGTAAGTCAGAAAGAGAAAAACAAATACCGTATGCTAACACATATGTATGGAATCTAGAAAAAAAAAATGGTTCTGATGAACCTAGGGGCAGGACAGGAATAAAGACGCAGACATAGAGAATGGACTTGAGGACACAGGGAAGGGGAATGGGAAGCTGGGATGAAGTGAGAGAGTAGCATTGACATACATACACTTCCAAATGTAAAATAGATAGCTAGTGGGAAGCAGCTGCATAGCATAGGGAGATCAGCTGGGTGCTTTGTGACCACCTAGAGGGGTGGGGTAAGGAGGGTGGGGATATGGAGATATATGTATACATAGAGCTGATTCACTTTGTTTTATAGCAGAAACTAACAACATTGTAAAGCAATTATACTCCAATAAAGATGGTAAAAAAAAAAAGACTCTAAATAAATATATATATACACACAACTGATTCACTTTACTGTACATCTGAAACTAACATAAGATTATAAATCAACTATACTTCAGTTAAAAATAAAAGAAAAAGAAAAACTTTGCTGTAATAAAAAAAAAAAAGAGACTAGAAGTTGTGCTGCCTCAGCTGGGAGGTGTGGCATTTACCCTTTTCCAGTGATCTCTGACTGCATTTGGATTGTCAAGATAGTGGTAGAAGCCAGGAACATCTTTACCATCTGTGCTTGGCATGCGTGTTATAGAGTGAATGCCAAAGGAGAAATAGCTTCTTTTAGCACACACCTCAGTGCCATTTTTCCTACCTTTTAACTCTCCATGAGATTGCATTACAGATGACTTGGCAGGAGAGTAGTGGGCCAATTGAAAATATGAGGACTGTACAAAATTCAGTAAGTCTTCATTTTAGAAGAAACATTTGCTATCTGGATACTTCTAGGTATAATCCATTTGTTAAACTTTATATATCTACCTAAATCCTATACTGTGGTTTGACAAAAATGTTATCTTCTGAATTGCCATGAATAAAATTTATGCATGAGAAGGAATAGGTTTAAAGCCTAAGTCAGAAAAAAGAAATTTTAAATATTCTGAATTCAACAATTTTAATAAATATGAGTACTGAATGGGAGGGACTAATTATATTATACAATTTTGCTTTATTGGATAATTTTCTAGTGTTCTATAATATTGATGTTGTATATGGAAAAAGTGAACAAAAGAGGAAAAAAGCCAGATAAACACGGAGATAAGGAAGAATATAAAAGTATGTACATGAAAAAGCCTGCAATCCAAAATTTTTTTAGTTAGGATGTATATATTCAAGCCAAAAATATTCATATATATATATGACATACTGTGCTCATGACATTGTGTCTGATGCTACAACTGATTCAAACACTTATTGTATGCCCTTGAACCAGTCCATACACGCTGTGATGGGAAGAGCTTTTTGTGTGAAATTATTACTGAAACATGACATAGTTTTTTGAATCCATTGAATTCTGGATAAATATTTTTGAATGAATGCACATCAGTTAATAACTGCTCTCAAATAGCTTACAACTGATTCAAGGAAATACATACATAAATAAAATTGACACAGCACCTTTTGAAAGTTATAATCAAAATCAAAAAAGCTTTCTATTACATTTTCAAAAGATATGAAATAAAATATACTTGAGGTAATAAGGAAGTAGTGTTTTCGATAGAATTAAAGAATGCATAAGAAAAATAATACAAAGAAAATATTGGGAGTCTCTTGTATGCTGAAGAAATTAGAAACCTAACCGGTGCATTGCATATAGGTAAAGGAATAGTAGGAAATAATATGCAAAGAACCTGAGGTCATATTATACATTGTTCTTAGCATGTGGCTTAGGAATTGTATATAATCAGATAAGAAAAGAAGGGAGGTAATGAATCAATAGTTTAAACAAGGAAATAAAATATATTAGTAGCACTTCAAGAAGATTGTGTGTGTGTGTGTGTGTGTGTGTGTGTAAGATAAATTGGGGGAAAAAAAGGTACTGGGTGCAGGGAGCCTCATTGCAAGAGATTAAGGCAATGATAATAAGGACTTGAACTAAGGTTGAGTCTCTGGGAGGAAGAGACAGGCCACAGAAATACAGTTTTGTACCTGGAATAATACTGGGCCCCTTGAGGTGTGTATTCCTCTACCAACATCTCTAAACATTCATACAACACCAAAAATCTTTAATAATTTTTGAGTTAACAAAAGAGAAGAAATCAAAATCAAAAGAAAATATTTTAAAATCCTCTTTAAATATCTTATTTTCTCTCCTATGTTTCATAGCACATATTTTTCTGATCACTCTTCCTTCTTTCTTCACTGTTGTCAGACCGCTTTTATCCAAAAAAAACAACAACAACAGAAAAAACCTTTTAAAGCTATGTAACTTTTGGAAAGTATAGTGCTTTTATAATTCTCACCTTTTTGTCTGATGAAAAGAAACTTCCACCTCCAGACCCTGACCCTGGAGTTTTGGTGAATTAATTTCTGTATTAAAATTACATAGGGGCAACTCAAGATTGATGGATATATAAAAGAAAATCTGTGACAGGTAACATCATTTGATTGTTTATGTTACTTCACTTCAATATCTAGTGTATGAGCTACAAAGATTATTAATTTTGATGCTAGGGTTTCTAATGAGTTATATTTTATGATTCATATAAAGTTACTGACAGAGTTCAGAGCACATACTAAGTACTTAATAATTATTGGCCAATGTAACTGAATTCCATCTGCTGTGTTACAGTCAATCCTCTTGACTAGGTTTTTCCAAATATGAAAGTAGTTAACTCTATGCTCTTCTCCTTCAATTTATTGGGTCTAATAATCCTGGAGCTATTTCACTAAGAATTTTAAACAATATTCTTAAAATATTCATATTGAAATGTCCATAGATCAATTATATAAGAGAAAACTCAGGAGAGTTGCATTAGGAAAACTCGAAAGAGGTATTGGCTATGAAAGCATTTTCACAGACAGTGGCAGAAGTGGATGAGATTGCCAGGGAAAGTACAGCTATAGGCAGGCCTGCACACGCACACACGCATGCATGTGCACACTCACACATGCACAAAGGGGAGAGAGAGAGAATGAAAAATGAGAAGTGGAGAAAAGAGTGAATCTTTGAAAATATCTAGTTTTGAGGAAAAAATTAAAAAATGATGCAAATGAGGAGTATTATGATCCAAGGAAAGACAGAAAAGCAAGATGATTGAGGGACCTGGAGTAAAAAAGAGGTGGTTATTATGACATATGCCATAAAGAATGCTTAGGGGGCTTCCCTGGTGGCGCAGTGGTTGAGAATCTGCCTGCCAGTGCAGGGGACACGGGTTTGAGCCCTGGTCCAGGAAGATCCCACATGCCGCGGAGCAACTAGGCCCGTGAGCCACAATTACTGAGCCTGCGCGTCTGGAGCCTGTGCTCCACAACAGGAGAGGCCGCGATAGTGAGAGGCCCGCGCACCGTGATGAAGAGTGGCCCCCGCTCGCCGCAACTAGAGAAAGCCCTCACACGGAAACGAAGACCCAACACAGCCAAAAATAAGTAAATTAAAAAAAAAAAAAAAGAAGAATGGTTAGGAAAATGTGTATATTGAGGGAGATGTCACTGGATTTTTTCCACTATTATGGGGTGGTGTGAAACCAGATTCCTGTAAGTTAAGATAATTAAGAAGTGAACAGTAGATTGTCACTATTATTTAAAGAAGTTTGATGGCGATAAAGGCAACAGTTCCACAGAGGTGTGAGTTCCAAGTCACATGATTTAACCACACTGACCCTGCATGACCACTCATGAGGAAGTAATAGAGGTAATAGAGATCCAAACATAGGTGGGCTTTTAAACTACATAGCCTTCAAGACATTTTTACCTTAATACTGTATAATTCTATGCAATAGGAAATAAGGTAGAAGTGTGACTATGAAGCAAGTTGAAAGGCAGTATCATTATCCTGAGACGTGTTCATTCCAGAAATACTTACTATAGAACTACTTTGAGTCAGACCCTATTCAAGAAACTGTGGATACAGTGGCAAACAATATGAGGAGTACACGTGACTTAATGGAATTTACATCACAGGAGGGAGTACCAGAAAATAAAGTACTGAAATTACAAATTAAGAACATAGTTTGGGTATTAATATTTAATATGAAGCATATGAAAAGAACAGTATGACAAAAAGAGACTCGGATGAATAGAATCCTACTTTTACATAGGTGTTTAAAAAATATTTCTCTGGCATTGTGACACTGCCTGGAGACTTCAGCTGGGAAAGGAACTAGCTGTGCAGAAGTGTAGGGGGAGAATATGCGCATACAATGACCCTGAGCTTGGTTTTTTGAGAAATAAAATGAAAGCCAGTGCACCGGATTGTAATAAGTCCAAAAGAATTTGGTAGAAGATTGGTGTAGCACTGATTGAACTATTAAAGAGGAGATGTCTGCAAAGGTGGAAATAATTGATGAGAAAAGATACTGGGAAAGTCAAGTGGAGATTGGATCAGACTAACCTATTACCTAAAATATATGAGGGACATTTAATTATCTGATGCAGGAGTGTTTCTGAGGTAGAGATCAGGGATTTAAAGATCAGAACTTAATATAGTAAGCTCTTATTCCCAGTAATATAGGAAGCAGTCTTCTGAGGAAGAGGGAGATAAAGAGATCAGTTATGGAGAAAGGAAGAGTAAAGCAAATTTGGATCAGTTTTTCAGAAAATGCACTGGGTCATAAAAACTTGTATATTGTCCAATCACTAATTAGGATTAATTCACACATTAAACAAGCATTTATTAAGCTCTTACTACCTATGAGAATAAGAACAAGGCACTAGGAATATGAAGAGTAAAATAATGTGATCCCTGCCACAGGTAGTTCATGCTTGGGTAAGAGCACAACCAGGACTACTGTGAGTTTGTAGTAGATCCCATCAACATAAATTTATAAATTTATCCAATAAATCATAATCACATAAACAATAATAAATATCTTTATTCTCTTCCATTAATAACAAAATCTTTAGTGTGTGCGCTCTGGAATTTTGCATTAATAACAGTTTGGAGAGTAATGCATAACCATGAATTGGCCTCAGGCCAGTAATTTGCTCTGTTGACAAGCATAGAAACTGATAATGTAGAGCAAATCATAAACATTATCTTGAATTAATGCAGCTGCCTGCTGTTATACACAATTATTTGTATTCAGTTCCTTCACTCAGACCTATTAAAATATGTAGAAACATGTGGCGTTTTCTTTAATCCTCAATGTCTGTATGTGCCATGCTAATAAAGATTAAATTAACATATAGATAAATGTATAGGATTGATTCTGAAATATGCCTTACAAAATTCAGCAGTACTCTTTGTCAGCTAAGGTAAAGTGATAATAAATGTCAAATGCTTGGGGCAAAGATATGTTACTGTTTATCCTCGGCTGGGTCAATAATAAATTGTTAGCCAACACCTTCTAAGGCCTCCTAATTAAACTGTTGAATTAATTAGTGTGCAGTAAAGATGGTGATGCTTCTATTTCAATCCATCATTACAGGTTTGGCTTCCACTATGCATTTTATTAAATTATTTAAATAGTCAAAAATCTGGGAAATGGACCTACACAGTATACACATTTCCAACTAATTATGCCCCACATAATCTTTTCCCAACATTATTTTTCCTGTTGCCAGATTGCTGCTCACCGTCTGTTTATCTGAAACTATGAAGGTATAAGAAATAAAAACATATTTTAAACTCACTAAAAGGCAATCAGTCTTTTGCCAAAGTCCAAAATCTTTAACACCAGAATTTTCTTCTCTGGTTCAATACTTTCAGTTTTCACTTGGACACCAAGATGTTTATATCAGGAGGCACTTCAAATTTGTCATTTACGGAATCTGATTAAATTATCCCTTTACCCCCAAAATACAAAATATATTTTAAAATCCTGATTTCTCTTGTGTATATCCTTTCTCTGCCAAAGCTCTCATTAGCTAAACAACAAATGCAGATACACATTTAAAAGTTATTTTTATATTTCCTTCATTATATCTCATTTAACCAATCAGTTGTCAAGGAGATTGAATGGAATTTCAAAATGTTCACGTAAATGCCCTTTTCTGCAAGCCTCAACCCTTCTTGGGTCCTGGTAAAAGCACCCTATCCTCTGTCTTCTTCAGCTTCCAGTCTCATCTTTTGATTATTAGACTGATCTTACTAAAGAAAACCTAACTCTTGATTTAATAATACTAAATTTTGCTTGTAAATACTGGAGTCAACAATTCCCTCAAGTGTTAAGTCCAACTTTTTCTACATTGGTTTGTGCTACATTGGAAACCAAGTGTTTTGCATGCTCACTGTTGCTTCTAATAAGACCAGTTTCTGGGAATTGATTTCCTTTCTTTTTTTTCTTTTCTTTTTTTAACTTTTGTATATGGTGTGAGAAAAATGTTCTAATTTCTTTCTTTTTTTTTAATTATTGAATTATATTTTATTTTTTTATACAGCAGGTTCTTATTAGTCATCAATTTTATACACATCAGTGTATACATGTCAATCCCAATCTCCCAATTCATCACAGAACCACCCCCACCCTCCCACCACTTTCCCTGCTTGGTGTCCATATGTTTGTTCTCTACATCTCTTTCTCTATTTCTGCCCTGCAAACCGGTTCATCTGTACCATTTTTCTAGGTTCCACATATATGCATTAATATACGATATTTGTTTTTCTCTTTCTGACTTACTTCACTCTGTATGACAGTCTCTAGATCCATCCACGTCTCAACAAATGACTCAATTTTGTTCCTTTTTATGACTGAGTAATATTCCATTGTATATATGTACCACACATCTTTATCCGTTCATCTGTCGATGGGCATTTAGGTGGCTTCCATGACCTGGCTATTGTAAATAGTGCTGCAATGAACATTGGGGTGCATGTGTCTTTTTGAAGTATGGTTTTCTCTGGGTATATGCCCAGTAGTGGGATTGCTGGATCATATGGTAATTCTATTTTTAGTTTTTTAAGGAACCTCCATACTGTTCTCCATAGTGGCTGTATCAATATACATTCCCACCAATAGTGCAAGAGGGTTCCCTTTTCTACACACCTTCTCCAGCATTTGTTGTTTGTAGATTTTCTGATGATGCCCATTCTAACTGGTGTGAGGTGATACCTCATTGTAGTTTTGATT
The DNA here is from genome assembly GCF_009873245.2 of Balaenoptera musculus. Lineage (NCBI taxonomy): Eukaryota > Metazoa > Chordata > Mammalia > Artiodactyla > Balaenopteridae > Balaenoptera > Balaenoptera musculus. Next base: position 55,588,855 of record NC_045802.1, read on the forward strand.
TGCATTTCTCTAATAATTAGTGATGTTGAGCAGCTTTTCATGTGCTGCTTGGCCATCTGTATGTCTTCTTTGGAGAAGTGTCTATTTAGGTCTTCTGCCCATTTTTGGATTTGCTTGTTTGTTTTTTTTAATATTGAGCTGCGTGAGCTGTTTATATATTTTGGAGATTAATCCTTTGTCCATTGATTCGTTTGCAAATATTTTCTCCCATATTGAGGGTCGTCTTCTCGTCTTGTTTATGGTTTCCTTTGCTGTACAGAAGCTTTGAAGTTTCATTAGGTCCCATTTGTTTATTTTTGTTTTTATTTTCATTACTCTAGGAGGTGGATCAAAAAAGATCTTGCTGTGATTTATGTCAAAGAGTGTTCTTCCTATGTTTTCCTCTAACAGTTTTATAGTGTCTGGTCTTTCATTTACGTCTCTAATCCATTTTGAGTTTATTTTTGTGTATGGTGTTAGGGAGTGTTCTAATTTCATTCTTTTACATGTAGCTGTCCAGTTTCCCCAGCACCACTTATTGAAGAGACTGTCTTTTCTCCATTGTATATCCTTGCCTCCTTTGTCATAGGTTAGTTGACCATAGGTGCGTGGGTTTATCTCTGGGCTTTCTATTTTGTTCCATTAATCTATGTTTTTGTTTTTGTGCCAGTACCATATTGTCTTGATTACTGTAGCTTTGTAGTATAGTCTGAAGTCAGGGAGTCTGATTCCTCCAGCTCCATTATTTTCCCTGAAGACTGCTTTGGCTATCTGGGGTCTTTTGTGTCTCCATACAAATTTTAAGATTGTTTGTTCTAGCTCCGTAGAAAATGCCATTGGTAATTTGATAGGGATTGCATTGAATCTGTAGATTGCTTTGGGTAGTATAGTCATTTTCACAATATTGATTCTTCCAATCCAAGAACATGGTATATCTCTCCATCTGTTGGTATCATCTTTAATTTCTTTCATCAGTGTCTTATAGTTTTCTGCGTACAGGTCTTTTTTCTCCCTAGGTAGGTTTATTCCTAGGTATTTCATTCTTTTTGTTGCAATGGTAAATGAGAGTGTTTCCATAATTTCTCTTTCAGATTTTTCATCATTAGTGTATAGGAATACAAGAGATTTCTGTGCATTAATTTTGTATCCTGCAACTTTACCAAATTCATTGATTAGCTCTAGTAGTTTTCTGGAGGCATCTTTAGGATTCTCTATGTATAGTATCATGTCATCTGCAAACAGTGACAGTTTTACTTCTTCTTTTCCAATTTGTATTCCTTTTATTTCTTTTTCTTCTCTGATTGCCGTGGCTAGGACTTCCAAAACTATGTTGAATAATTGAATAGTAGTGGTGAGAGTGGACATCCTTTTCTTGTTCCTGATCTTAGAGGAAATGCTTTCAGTTTTTCACCATTGAGAATGATGTTTGCTGTGGGTTTGTCATATATGGCCTTTATTATGTTGAGGTAGGTTCCCTCTATGCTTGCTTTCTGGAGACATTTTATCATAAATGAGTGTTGAATTTTGTCAAAGGCTTTTTCTGCATCTCTTGAGATGATCATATGGTTTTTATTCTTCAGTTTGTTACTATGGTGTATCACATTGATTGATTCGCGTATATTGAAGAAACCTTGCATCCCTGGGATAAATCCCACTTGATCATGGTGTATGATCCTTTTAATGTGTTGGATTCCGTTTGCTAGTATTCTGTTGAGGATTTTTGCATTTATATTCATGAGTGATATTGGTGTGTAATTTTCTTTTTTTGTAGTATCTTTGTCTGGTTTTGGTATCAGGGTGATGGTGGCCTCATAGAATGAGTTTGGGAGTGTTCCTTCCTCTGCAATTTTTTGGAAGAGTTTGAGAAGGATGGGTGTTAGCTCTTCTCTAAATGTTTGATAGAATTTGCCTCTGAAGCCATCTGGTCCTGGACTTTTGTTTGTTGGAAGATTTTTAATCACAGTTTCCATTTCATTACTTGTGATTGGTCTGTTCATATTTTCTATTTCTTCCTGGTTCAGTCTTGGAAGGTTATAACTTTCTAAGAGTTTGTCCATTTCTTCCAGGTTGTCCATTTTATTGGCATAGAGTTGCTTGTAGTAGTCTCTTAGGATGCTTTGTATTTCTGCAGTGTCTGTTGTAACTTCTCCTTTTTCATTTCTAATTTTATTGATTTGAGTCCTCTCCCTCTTTTCTTGATGAGTCTGGCTAATCGCTTATCAATTCTGTTTATGTTCTCAAAGAACCAGCTTTTAGTTTTATTGATCTTTGCTATTGTTTTCTTTGTTTCTATTTCATTTATTTCTGCTCTGATCTTTATGATTTCTCCTTCTGCTAACTTTGGGTTTTGTTTCTTCTTCTTTCTCAGGTTCCTTTAGGTGTAAGGTTAGATTGTTTATTTGAGATTTTCTTTGTTTCTTGAGGTAGGCTTGTATAGCTATAAACTTCCCTCTTAGAATGGCTTTTGCTGCATCCCATAGGTTTTGGGTCGTCGTGTTTTCATTGTCATTTGTCTGTAGGTATTTTTTGATTTCCTCTTTGATTTCTTCAGTGATCTCTTGGTTATTTAGTAATGTATTGTTTAGCCTCCATGTCTTTAGGGTTTTTTTATGTCTTTTTACCTGTGATTCATTTCTAATCTCATAGTGTTGTAATCAGAAAAGATGCTTGATATGATTTCAATTTTCTTAAATTTACTGAGGCTTCATTTGTGATCCCAGCTGTGATCTATCCTGGAGAATGTTCCATGCGCACTTGAGAAGAAAGTGTAATCCGTTTTTGGATGGAATGTCATATACATATCAATTAAATCTATCTGATCTATTGTTTCATTTAAAGCTTCTGTTTCCTTATTTATTTTCATTTTGGATGATCTGTCCATTGGTGTAAGTGAGGTGTTAAAGTCCCCCACTATTATTGTGTTACTGTCGATTTTCTCTTTTACAGCTGTTAGTAGTTGCCTTATGTATTGAGGTGCTCCTATGTTGGGTGCATATATATTTATAATTGTTATATCTTCTTCTTGGATTGATCCCTTGATCATTATGTAGTGTCCTTCCTTGTCTCTTGTAACATTCTTTATTTTAAAGTTGATTTTATCTGATATGAGAATTGCTATTCCAGCTTTCTTTTGATTTCCATTTGCATGGAATATTTTTTTCCATCCCCTCACTTTCAGTCTGTATGTGTCCCTAGGTCTGAAGTGGGTCTCTTGTAGACAGCACATATATGGGTCTTGTTTTTGTATCCATTCAGCAAGGCTGTGTCTTTTGGTTGGAGCATTTAATCTATTCACGTTTAAGGTAATTATCGATATGTATTTTCCTATGACCATTTTCTTAATTGTTTTGGGTTTGTTTTTTAGGTCCTTTTCTTCTCTTGTGTTTCCCACTTAGAGAAGTTCCTTTAACATTTGTTGTAGAGCTGGTTTGGTGGTGCTGAATTCTCTTAGCTTTTGCTTGTCTGTAAAGCTTTTGAGTTCTCCATCGAATCCGAATGAGATCCTTGCCAGGTAGAGTAATCTTGGTTGTAGGTTCTTCCCTTTCATCACTTTAAGTATATCCTGCCACTCCCTTCTGGCTTATAGAGTTTCTGCTGAGAAATCAGCTGTTAACCTTATGGGAGTTCCCTTGTATGTTATTTGTCGTTTTTCCCTTGCTACTTTCAATAATTTTTCTTTGTCTTTAATTTTTGCCAATTTGATTACTATGTGTCTTGGTGTGTTTCTCCTTGGGTTTATCCTGTATGGGACTCTCTGTGCTTCCTGGACTTGGGTGGCTATTTCCTTTCCCATGCTAGGGAAGTTTTCGACTATAAGCTCTTCAAATATTTTCTCTGGTCCTTTCTCTCTCTCTTCTCCTTCTGGGACCCCTATAATGCGAATGTTGTTGCATTTAATATTTTCCCAGAAGTCTCTTAGGCTGTCTTCATTTCTTTCCTTTCTTTTTTGTTTATTCTGTTCTGCAGCAGTTAATTCCACCATTCTGTCTTCCAGGTCACTTATCCGTTCTTCTGCCTCAGTTATTCTGCTATTGATTCTTTCTAGTGTAGTTTTCATTTCAGTTATTGTATTGTTCATCTCTGTTTGTTTGTTCTTTAATTCTTCTAGGTCTTTGTTAAACATTTCTTGCATCTTCTCGATCTTTGCCTCAATTCTTTTTCCGAGGTCCTAGATCATCTTCATTGTCATTATTCTGAATTCTTTTTCTGGAAGGTTGCCTATCTCCACTTCATTTAGTTGTTTTTCTGGGGTTTTATCTTCTTCCTTCATCTGGTACATAGCCTTCTGCCTTTTCATCTTGTCTATCTTTCTGTGAATATTGTTTTTGTTCCACAGGCTGCAGGATTGTAGTTCTTCTTGCTTCTCTGATTTCCTTTCTTTTTTTTTTAATTAATTAATTAATTAATTAATTAATTAAATTTATTTATTTATGGCTGTGTTGGGTCTTCGTTTCTGTGTGAGGGCTTCCTCTAGTTGCGGCAAACGGGGGCCACTCTTCATTGCAGTGCGCGGGCCTCTCACTATCGCGGCCTCTCTTGTTGCGGAGCACAGGCTCCAGATGCGCAGGCTCAGTAATTGTGGCTCACGGGCCTAGTTGCTCCGCGGCATGTGGGATCTTCCCAGACCAGGGCTCGAACCCATGTCCCCTGCATTGGCAGGCAGACTTTCAACCACTGCACCACCAGGGAAGCCCTCTGATTTCCTTTCTTATCAGAATTTTTTTTCCTTCTGGTGATTTTTAGTATTGTCTGTAGACCACATACATGAGAATCACTTGGGGGTTGGTTTGTTAAAAATAATGATTGCATTAATTGCTTCTTGTTGCTGTAATAAATTACTTAAACTTAGTGGATTAAAACAGCACAAATCTATTATCTTATGATTGGAAGTAAGATTCCTAAAATCAAGGTTTTGGCAGGGCTTCATTCCTTCTGGAGGTTCTAGAGAATCTGTGCACTTGCCTTTTTCATCTTCTGGGGGTCATCTACATTCTTTCTCTCCTCTTTTTCCATCTTCAAGCCAGTAGTGTAAAAACCCCCAAGTCTTCCCCTCCTCTCACCTCTCTGTCTCTGTCTGTTTCTCCTTTCATCGTCAAGTCACTTTTTTCTAACTCTGCTCATCTTTTATAAGGACTTTGTGATTACATTGAGTCCATCCAGATTATATAGAACAATCTTCCCATCTTAAGATTCTTAATTCAGTCACGTCTGCAAAGTATTTTTGACATGTAAGGTAACACAATCACTGGTTGCAGGCATTTGGATAAAGGTATCTTTGGGGAGCCATTGTTTTGACATTAAAACATATTACAAAACCCCACTAATCAAAACAGTATGGTACTGGCATAGAAACAGATATATGGACCAATGGAACAGAGTAGAGATCACAGAAATAAACTTACAAATATACAGTCAACTGATCTTTGACAAGGGTGCCAGGAATTCACAGTGTGGAAAAGACAGCCTCTTTGATAAATGGTGTTGAGGAAACTGGATATCTATATGCAAAAGAATGAAATTAGACACTTATCATACAACATTCACAAAAATCAACTCAAAATGGATAAAAGACATAAAAGTAAAGCCAACAATAAAATGCTTAGAAGAAAACATTGGGAAATAGCTTCTAGACGCTGGACTTGGCAGTGATTTCTTGGATATGACACCAAACCACAGACAACAGAAGCAAAAATAGACAACTGAGACTATGTCAAACTAAAAACCTTTTGCACAGAAAAAGAAACAATTTTAAAAAAACATTAAAAACCTATAGAATGGAAGAAAATATTTGCAAACCGAGTATCTGGAAAGGAACTCACACAACTCAGTAGCAATAAATAATAAATAAATAGTGTGACTAAAAAATGGCCAGAGGACCTGAACAGAATTTTCACAAAAGAAGATATAGAAATTGTCAACTGTATATTAAAAGATGCTTAACATCACTAATCATCAGGGAAATGCAAATGAAAACCATAGTGAGATATTACTTCACACCTATTAGAATGGCTATTATCAAGAAAAAGAAAGCAAGTGTAAATTGGTACAGTCATTATGGAAAACAGTATGGAGGTTCTTCAAAAAAATTTAAAATACAATTAGCATTTGATCAGTAAGTCCACTCTGTCTAACAAAATGATCCTGAGGATTTAAAACTTCAGACTTTCTGAATATGAAACTCCAAGTCTACACATTAACTCTCCTATGATTCTTAAATACTTTACCTGAAATATTTGAAAACAGTGATGAAAACTTGGAACATGGAGAAAAGAAGGAAAAGAAGAAAATGAATCCTGATAGCATTCCCACACTCAATTTCAATTTATTTTAATGCATTTCTGGCATCTGGATATCTTGTTGAGCTAGGTTTTTTAAAGAAGACCCAAACTAATGAAAGACAGTACATAATGTATCTTCAAACTAAATTTTCTACCATACTTTACTTTCTTCCATCTTATTCAATCCATATTTAATCCATTTTGGATGTCTTGCCATTCTCCAAAAATACCATTCAGTTTCACACATCTTGTGCCCTTGCTAGAACGTTCTTTCAATCTGAAAATTTCTGTTCATGCCTCGATGCCCATTTCAATGTGGCTTTACTTCTGAAAGTATCTCCCAAATTCTCAAGAAAAAAATCAATTGACCCATCTTGTGTTCTTCTATACTTTGCCTTTGGCATTATGACAGTGATTCTTCTCAGGGTTCTAATAGGTACTCTAACTTGGAAAACTTTTAATTGTCTAGAATATTTTCTAGCATCCCTGATCCACTGACAAGATATACCAGAAGCACTCCTAGTCATTTCACACACCTTGTACATAGCTTGAAAACCACTGATCTTTAAGAACAAGAGCCATACTTTCTTCATTTTTGTCTCCATTATCTGGAATTGTTACCTTTCCAGCATTAGCAATGAAGAAATATTTGTTGAATCAATAAATAAAACAAGACGTGTGTGACAAAATTAAGCAAAGTGCACGTTCAATTTATTCATTTATTCAACAAATCCTTACTGAGTACCTACTATGTACGAGGCATGGACAATATACTGTATATATGTTCAAGAAAATGACAGGGACACTGTCTTGCAGATTTTAGTGTGGTGGAAGAGGCATACAGCATATATATATACATATATATATATGTGTATATATATATATTCTAATGCAGTAAATTTAAAATACTATTAAATGGTACAGGCAAGACCCTTAATAAAGTCTTATGTGAAAAAGAATTAGGAACTTTAAATCCAATACCCTGCAAAGATGTCAGAGAAGAAATATTCAGAAAGAGATAAGTCCTATTGCAAAGGATATCAGGTGAAGCAAAATATGGCTCTTATTGGGGAAATGCAAGTATCCCATTGGAATTGGAGCAAAGATTGCAAAGATGACTATCATAGGTTGGTACTTGAAGGGTAGTAGCAAAAAAATTACTAGTGCAATTAAAGGATTGTTGTTTATCTTTGATCATTTAATTCTCACAGTAACCATGTGAGATACAAGAACTTGAGGCATAATTCCTCTCCAGCTGTGAACCTGTGAAACGAGACAGGTATGTCATTCTAAAATACAGTGTTGAGACGGACATAAGATAGACATTCCCATTTCAAAAGGGAGAAATAGGGAAGAAAAGAGTAAATCTTTTCATCTAAATATACAATTGCTTTGCTTAGCAGTTCTGCATTCCACAATACAGTAGAATGTGAATTCCATTTAGCCAAGTTCTCTGCCATTTTATAACAAGGATCACGTTTTCTTTAGTTTCCAATAGTATTTCTCATTTCCACCTGAGACCTCACCAAAATGGCCTTTAATGTCCATATTTCTACCATCATTCTATTCCTGATTATTAATGGGTTCTCTTAGAAGGTAGGTTTCTCTCCAGCTCTTTTCATTTTTTGTGAGCCCTCACTAGAACTCCCCTTAGTATCCATATTTCTAGCATGCCCCTCAAAACTCCTCCAGCCTGTACCCTATCCTAAAACCACTTCCCCATTTTTAGGCATTTGTTACAGCAGCACCTAGCCATTGGTAAAATAAAATATGTACATACACACACACACACACACACACATACACATACACATATATATGGACTCTTTAAAAAAGTGATACAAATGAACTTATTTACAGAACAGAAACAGACTCACAGACTTAGAAAAGGAATTTATGGTTACCAGGGGGGAAGGGAGGTGGAGATTGGGAGTTTGGGACTGACATGCACACACTGCTATATTTGAAATAGATAACCAGCAAGGACCTACTGTATAGCACAGGGAACTCTGCTCAATATTCTGTAATAACCTAAATGGGGAAAGAATTTGAAAAAGAATAGATGCTTGTATATGTATAACTGAAAATAAATAAATACATTACATATATGTACATATGTATACATATATATATACAGTTTGCTAGGACTGCCATAAAAATATAGACAAAAATAGAGACTGGATTAAACCATCAAAATTTATTTTCTTGCACTTCTGGAAACTGAATATCCAAGATTAAGGTACCAGCACAGTCAGTGTTCGGTGAGGATTCTCTTCCTGGCTTGCAGTCAGCCACCTTCTTGCTGTGTTCTCACATTGCCTTTCCTCTAATTGTGTGGTGAGAGAGAGAGAGAGATAAAGGGAGGAGTATCTCTTCTTCTTCTTATAAGGACACCAATCCTCTTGGATTAGAACGCCACCCTTGTTACCTTATTTAACTTTTTAAAAATAATTTTTAATTGAATTAAAGATTCTTTAAATTATACAGTGCTTTAAATTTTTCAAAAGTTTCACACACATTATTTCATATAATCCCATAATAACACTTTTTTAACCCCACCCCTATATTGCTCCTCTGCCCTTCCCTCTTCCCACTGGTAACCACTAATTTGTTCTCTATATCTGTGAGTCTGCCTTTTTTTTTTTTTTTTTTTGCTTTATTCACTAGTTGGTTGTATTTTTTAGATTCCGCATATAAGTGATAACATACAGTATTTGTCTTTCTCTATCAGACTTATTTCACTTAGCATTACACCCTTCAAGTCCATCCATGTTGCTTCAAATGGCAAAATTTCATTCTTTTTTATGGCTGAGTAGTAGTCCATTGTGTATATATACCACTCTTTATCCATTCATCTGTTGATGGACATTTAGGTTGCTTTCATACCTTGGCAATTGTAAATAATGCTACCATGAACATTGGGGTGCACGTATCATTTCGAATTAGTGTTTTTGTTTTTTTTCCAGTATATAACCAGGAGTGGAATTGCTGGGTCATATGGTAGTTCCTTTTTTAGTGTTTTGAAAAACCTCCATACTGGTTTCCACAGTGGCTGCACCAATTTACATCCCCACCAACTGTGTATGAGTATTCCCTTTTCTCCACATCCTCCCCAAATTTGTTATTTGTGTTCTTTTTCATGATAGCCATTCTGACCAGTGTGAGGTAAGATCTCATTGTTGTTTTGATTTGCATTTCCCTGGTGATTAGCTATGTTGAGGGTCTTTTCATGTTTCCGTTGGCCATCTGCATTTCCTCTTTGGAAAAAAGTCTATTCAGTTCTTCTGCCCATTTTTTAATTGGGTTGTTTGTTTGTTTTGATGTTGAGTTGTATCAGCTGTTTATATATGTTATATATTAACCCCTTATTGGTCATATTATTTGCAAAACACCTCCCAAAAGACCTGTCTTCAAGTACAACCACATTTGAGGTTCAGGGAGACACAATTTACTCCATAGCATAATGTGTAGGTCTATCATATCATATTAATCTACATATTTAATTAACCTTTCTGGATTATGTGCTAAGAATTTTATTTGTTTCAATTGATCCTCATAAATTGTCTCATTTGTGACGGTCCTTATTTGAGGTTCACTTACCATTCGATTCCATGAGTCATGTATTATTATCTCTATTTTTGGTAGCTTTAGATATTGAGACTTAGAAAGAGTAAATAATTTCCCCACATTCTCAGAGAAGGTATGCAACAAAGCAACAGATTAATGTATATATTTCTGACACCAAAGTTCATCCCTGAAAGCCCATATCATATTTGAAAATAGAATAAGTAATAAAGTCACATGACTCACATGAATGTGCTTTATCTTTGACCACTTTCAAATCCATCAGTCAAATCTGAAAAAGATATTAACAAAGATAAACTGGATGATTGAAATACTGTTAAAAACCTTTAACTGCATACAGTAAACTAAAGAATCTAACATTGCAAATCAGAAGATGAAAAAGAGGGGGCTTCCCTGGTGGCAGAGTGGTTAGAATCTACCTACCAAGCCAGGGGACATGGATTCAAGCCCTGGTCTGGGAAGATCCCACATGCTGTGGAGCAACTAAGCCCGTGCACCACAACTACTGAGCCTGCACTCTAGAGCCCGCGAGCCACAACTACTGAAGCCCACGTGCCTGGAGCCCGTGCTCCACAACAAGAGAAGTCACCGCAATGAGAAGCCCGCGCACCACAACGAAGAGTAGCCCCGGCTCACTGCAACTTGAGAAAGCTCGCGCATAGCAATGAATACCCAATGCAGTCAAAAATAAATAAATAAATAAATAAAACAATAGATCATTAGGTAAAAAAATCAAATCATCTTTAAAAAAAAAAAGTTGCAACAAAGATGAAGATAGCATTGCAAAGTGTCAGGGCTAACTATTTATATATCCACCAAATATTCTTTTTTTTTCTTTTTTCTTTTTAGCCATGCAGCAGGGCTTGTGAGATCTTAGTTCCCCAACCAGGGATGGAACCCAGACCCTTGGCAGTGAAAGCACAGAGTCCTAACCACTTGACCACCAGGGAATTCCTATCCACCAAATATTCTATAAAATAATTCTTATGTATGGTTATATGGAAAAGGAAAAGATAACATTGGTTTATTTCACTGCCAAAAACACAATTTTATGGTATCATCTATCAATACGTATTCTCATTAATCTTCTCAAATTTAACCAACATTGAATGAAATATTAGCATGACAAAATTTTTTGCCCAATAAATGACCACCGTATTAATGAAGTTTTCAGACAACTACCAAGGGATATTTTATCTCATTATTTAGAACTAATTAAGTAGCAAATGCAGTGCCTATGTTGGTTAGAGTTACATAATAAAAGACAAAGTCATAAAGAGGAGTTTTGGTAACAAATTAAGGTTTCATACCTGATAATATAATGCCAGGGACATTTTTGGATTTATTAAGCATGTGATTTGAAGAAGGAAAACTTCTTTCTCAAAGGCTCATGAAATATTTTGTGTTTGGGTGTACATGCTTGAGTTTAGTTTACTTAAGTTTAATTTGTAGGATGAAGAAAAGCAATGCTTAAAAACAATCCTGATTAAAAAAAAAAAAAAGGATGAGGATGATCTAAGATCTGAGAATGTGTTAAAAGGAAAGCAATGTCTAAGTAAGGAAATAGTTGAAAGGCAAGATCAACCATTACAGATTGGGGAAGCTTTATTATAAGTCAAAATTTCCACTTCTGTAAGATATTTGGATTTTCATACCTTCTATAACTATCTCAAAGGATTATCTTGAAACATTAATTAAAGTAAATAATGAGAAACTTTTAAAGTATAGGTACCAGGATCACTGGTCAAGCAAAATAATGTGGTTAAGATCATGGACCCCTAATCAAGCTAACTGGGTATGAAATTTGACTCTGCCTCTTCCTAGCCATGTGAACTTGTCCTTGTTGCTTGATACATCTATGCCTCTGTCTCATCTGTTAAATGAGGTCATGAGTGAACCTATCTCAAAGGCAACTGGTAAAGATTAAATATTCTAAACAGATGTAAAACACAGCAATGCCTAGCAAATACTAAGAGCTTTGAAGTATCTTTAAAAATCATTATTTGTGATCATGATCCTGTTCTTTTTTTAATTTCTGGATCAAATTGAATATTAGAAATAAAATTTTATTTTATATAATATTTTATAAGTAAAATGAAATATTATTTAACTCTAAACCACAGTTAGTACAGCATGCTAAAATTTTGATTTTTTAATATTATTTAGTAATGGTTAGGGGATTATTTTACTTTAATGTACTCTTTCTGTGAGGAACTAAATTTCTCTGAGAGTACAAAGGGTTATTTCAACTTAAAAAATAACTACTCTACAAAGCCTCAATATACAGATTTATAAGTTTAAACGATAAAAAAATAATAAGCTAACTACAAAGCCTCAATATACAGATTTATAAGTTTAAACAATAAAAAAATAATAAGCTAGCTAAATTACCCATTTGAGAAAATTTGTTCAAAATTTAGAAACATATCATCTATAAAGCACAATGTTATGTTTAAAATACTAAAGTCCCACCATTATGCTCAATGAGTTACAATCAAGAAAGTATTAAAATCTCCTCATCACTTGATGCCACATTGTTGAGTAAATGAATCATGGATAATTCCTTGCAAACTAATGAAAGATTATTCCAGTTTCCACACAGGGAAACATTTGGTAGAAGATATAGCTTTTTATGCTGCCATGATTAATTGCCTGAAGAATTTATATTTAACGAAATTTCAAATTTACCTTATAATTTTAGCAATATTAATTTATTTGGGGGAACTGAAGAGATCTTAAAAGATATCTTAAGTTAGATATTATCCCACTTCTCTATTGCTGCATAAACAAAACCCCCAAATTTAATGGCTTAAAGGACAGACGTTTGTTTTACTCATGAATGTGCAAGTTGGGAAAAACTCTGCAGGGATGGCTCATTAAATGTCTCCTGGACTTCCACACAATATGTTGACCGGGTTTCAAGGGCAACCATCCCAATAAATAAAGATAAGTAAATATAAAGAACCCAGAAATTGCTAGGATAGAAAAGTAAACTCTTACTCATTTCCAGCCTCTCTAAAAGGCAAATAAATGATGCTAAAATTAAGATATGACTTCTAGACAAAACTAAATCCAGATATTGTCTCCTCACCTTGATTTGGATAGTATAAATGTAAAGACTAGGTTATCACCCTAGAACCTTTAGCCAAGAACTCAGACAGCTTTAAGGCAGTGCTTCACAGACTGTTTGAAGTAGATGAAAGGCCCCTTAAGAATCTTAAAACTGTGCATTGCAGCTTCCTCTCAGTACAATAATAGAACTCATTTGAGTTGTAAGGATGTTGTCCTACAGCAGATTTACAGAGACTTAAGTAAGAGGTGGCTCATTTCAAAGAAACTGGTGGAAGTGTTTGTTGTCTAATTTTATAGAATTGAGGTAGGGGTAGGGAACTCAGTCAGAAAACTATGTCTTAAAGGCCAAGTCAAGCCCAGTGAATATTTTTGTGGGTAAAGGTTTGTAAACACTTTGCCACAGTCATTCATTTACATACTTTCTAACTGTTTATGGCTGTTTTTATGCTGCAGCCAGAGTTGAATAGTCATGACACAGAACTATGTGACTGAAAAAAGAAAAATATTTATTTTTTGGCGCTTTACAGAAAAAAGCTTGCTAACCCATAGTATCGATTACTCATTAATTCATAAGCAACCCAAATAGCTTTCAAAGGAATTGGATCATCTTGAATTTGAAGGAGCAGGGATAGCACAAAATGAAGAGAGGCTTTTGAACCCTCATACTTCTGTGGACAAGAGAAGACTGAAGAAACATACCCAACTATAAACAAGGGAAATGTTTTATATAAAGGAAATGGTTATTCAGAGGATGAATGAAAAGCCCAGAGGACTGAGCCAAATGCTATGGAAAATCTTACCCTAGTATATTCCCAGTAGGGCTGTGATATAATTATTAATAAAGGGCAAAATGTGTCTGACTGGATTTCAGACTTGGTATGGGCCACTAATTGTTGTGTTCTCCCCTTTTTGTTTGTGAGTATCTAGAGCAGTTATCTTTTATCTATTCCATCAGTGTATGGTTTTGTGTGTGTGTGTATGTGTGTAAAAATACTAGAGTCTTGAAATCACAGATCTGGGTGAGAAGGATGGTAGTCAATGAGCTGTGCTGAAAACCACAATACTGTGCTGAGAAAACATTCACACCTGGATCTGACTTAAATAACAAGGTGCTTAAACCTCTAAGCTAAGCCTTATAATGTCACAAGATAAGACTTTAATGGGTTAAGGGAGAGTGTATTTTGCATGTGGGTAGAATGTGAACTTTTTGTGATCAGGGAGAGAGCTATGGCAAATTCAGTTTTTAAAAATGAAAACAAGAGTGTTTCCAGTTGACTGTGGTCTTCTAGGCCCTGACACTTTCCTGTGAAAAGGTGAAATCTATGTCTTCTGCTTTTGAGTTTGGTTGGGCCTTTGTAACTTCTTTAATGAATAGAATGTGGTGGAAGTAATGTTATGTGATTTTCTATGCAAAGTCATACTGGGGATACAGGCCTCCACCACTTCCCCTGATTATGGGCCTTGAGAACTTTGACCAAATGGGAGGCTGGAAAGAGCCAGCAGATTATTTGATATCCCCTTCTCTCATGATGTATTATTCTGGCAAAAAAATGTTCTCATGCCTCTTCTCTGGAGACATCTCAAATGATTGGACTCAGAGCTTTGAGTTCTTGCAAAGCTATGTCCACTTTAGTAACATTACTTATTTTCATTTATTCTACCTTATTTCTTGCTTTACTTACCTGTTTCTCACTCTTATTTTTCATGTTTGCAATGCCCCAAGAAATTGTTAGCATATAAAATTTGGGTTCAGGAATATTTCCTAGGGAATCCAGGTTAAGGGAATATTTTTATCTTTAAAAGGCTAAAATTCAATTGTGTGCATGTGTGTATGTTTGTGTGTGTGTAAACATACATATATGAAGTGGTAGTTAAATCAGGAAACATTGACCTGAAATCAAACTACTTTGGTCCAAATTGCTACACTGTCTTTTAGAATCTGTGTGACATCCTGACCCAGTTTTTCTTTTCTGAAATGATGATAATTTCAATTTTTGATCATATACCTTAAAGTATCTTTAGGTGAGAAAATCCATTTGAGACACATAGAAAACTGACTGCGATATAAGATCTTAGCAATTTTTGTATTACTTTTTTGCTGTTATTATATCATTATTATCATGAAAGGATCATATTCTGCAGTCTCCCAATACAGCAATAAAACCAATGAGGTTATTTTTAGAACACTTTTCAAAAGTAATGATATCTTGGTAATGTGCACTTTTACTATTAAATTAATCATGAGCTAAGCACATTCATATATATGTTAACCTACTTGAAATCACATAACTTATATTTTTAATACTTTGCTTCTGTGTATTATAGTATTTGTGGGTTTATTAAACTTTGTGAATCATAATTGATAATAATCATATATTTAGTTATACATTTAGTCAATGCTACTGATTTTAGCTTCAAAATCATACTTTCTTTCTAATAATCTAACTCAATTTTTTCTAAATGTGCAAACCCCAAACTAAATTATTTTTAATTTACTAATTATATTCTTTATTGTGGTACTTTTCCTCTTTGGCCTTGTTTTAAAAATCACTTATCAGTTTTTGTATTGTTTTCATATATTTGGTACATCTTAGTACTCATTTTACATCCCTGTTTCATTCAGCTTAAATTATGCTGCAGTAAATAGCCCTACAATATTAGTGTCTATGAAACGAAGGTTTATTTCTTACTCAGGCTGCATGTTCCTTGTGGGTCCAGACTGACTCTGCTCCATGTGTGTTCATTCTGAGAATTAGTTTAACGGATTAGTCTCAATTTGGTCTAAACTGATCTTGTGACAGAGAGAAAACTTGGCAATACCACAAACTGACACATTTAGTTGACCAAAGCAAGTTACGTGACCATTTCTCAGTTCAATAGGAAAGGAATGCATACTCCTCATGTGTCACCAGAATTCACACAATATATCTAATTTCAGTGAGGCATATATAGAGGGTGGGGCAATAAAATTTTTCACAGTTATACGATATACCACTTCTCTCACTTCTACATGCAAAATACATGCACTTCCTTCTTAAGGGACACAACACAAAAGTCCCATCAAAGTTCAGCACGGGTGCAAAGTCTAGGATCTTCTTGGATAGATACAGATGCATCTCCTCTTAATATGTAGCCTATTAAAGAACAAACTAACCATATATTAGGAGAAAGAGTGTATCAAACAGGAATCATGGAATTAAGGACTACTTGCTATTCTCTCTATCTCACTATTCAGTTTCAAATGCTTATTGTGAAGTTTTTCTTGCTATATATATGAATATGGCAGTGATAAGAAGATGAGGATGTAGTTGCATCACTTTATGATCTAGCTATGCTGACTAATATTCAGTGGCTTATTTTAGGAAAGGTTTCTAAATAGAATCTTACATGGATAGACTCCATTGTACTCCTCGCCAGCTCTTGCCATCCCATCAGCTCGAGTTTTCAGTTTGCTGCTTTGGATGTCATAGATGGTGTCAGAGACAAATTGTCGATTATAAGACCCCTGTTTGCATCATATCTAGGAATAGGAATAACTTACATTTTATTTCCTAAATACTTTTTAGTTTTACATTACAACAACCACTTTCTGGTCTTTCCCTTTGTATAGCACTTCCACTTTTGTTCACCACAAAAAGGAGGCAACAATACTTTATTCAAAGAACAATTATTTCAGAATCCATCCTTCGCCTCAAGCTAGCCTTATAGACTTAAGACATTATGTAATAATATATATGTAATAATATCTGCTACTTTATATTTGTTGAAATTCTAGGTTTCAGGCAGGAGAATGCATTAGGATGACATTTCAGGATAATGAGGCATTGGGGTTTCACAGAAAGAGCATAAGATTTAGAGCCAGAGCCCCAAGTTTAAATCTTGATTCTCATATTTGTGAACCGTGTGACTGTCTCACCGAACTTCCCTGCTGTACTGCTCTCCATTTAAACATAGTTATTGCCCTGTCTTAGACCATGTGGGTTTGGATAAACAAAAGTATCAATAACAATTCCAACCATCTGAAACATAGGAATTTAGCAGAATGAGATATAATTAAACAAGAAACACTGTCTTAGTTGTCAAAATACTCCAGCTGTCTGACTGTCTGTAACAATACTACCTTCCTCATAATATTCAGATTTTTAGGAGGTATGCCATTTCTCTGAGCCCAGATATTTCTATCTTCCTAATATTATAGATGAAGTTTCAGAAGTTGGATCTCTCTTATTAAGGAATTCACTCACCTCAGTCTCCTAATCAGGTGAATCCAATAAAGTTTAGTGCATCTGTATTTCCCAAGGAAGTTGTCACCACTTCTCAAGACTGTAAGCTCCTCCTTCATCGGGTAGAAACCAGGTCTTGCAGCTACTCCTCAGTTGCTAACAAGTGGGGAAGAGATGGGGATGCCATCTTCTGTATGGATGTTAGGCCTTAACAATGACGTAGAGTTTGGAATTTGTGCTGCTGAAGGCTTGGCAGCAACAAATTTGAGGAAATTAACACAAGTAGCCCACAGGCTGCATCTAGTGACCAGGTTCAAGTACTACTATCTGAATTCATCCAAGATGCACAGCTAATCAGAGGAACACAGCTCGTTACCCAAGCCACAGAAAGTTTCAGTGAAAACTGTTCACTTCATTTTTTTCTGTATTTTGCTTAAGAAAATCACTCAACCATGTCTGATGCGTCTTGCCCAAGGCCATTTTGCCTTGCTAACAGGCTCTCCTACTAGGGCAATAGGACAGAAAATGTGTCCTGGTTATCATTCAATGCTTAAAACAATAAGTTGTGTCTTGGGTGAGAGGGAGAATCAAAAATGAAAAGTATCTGTGATAAGGGGATCGATGAAGCATCAACAAATAAACCCATGTACACCATCATTTATTTAATTTCTTCACTTGTACTTTGAGACCCTTTTCTAACCACTCTTCCAATGTTATAAGGATATAAAGCTGCCTTTGCCAGGGAAAATAATCACAGAAGGATGAAACAACCAGCTATTCATCATTTTGGCAAAACTTTCAAAACAGCCAAAAATAAGTCTTAATTCAGGTACCAGAATACAGATGTCTATATTGAATGACTAAGTAGATTTACCATTGGCAAACTCATCCAGGGTTCTCCTATGCAGCTAAGTGATGAACTGGGAAGGCAAATGGTTCCCTGACTTATTAAACACTGGAATGCGACCCTAGAGATGTGTCAAATCTGTGACAAAAGAAGATTAGATCATAAAAATAGAAGAAGAACAAAACAGGAAGTTTTTCCATTTATGCCAATATAGAGGATAGCCACACAAAAGAATATACTTCACTGTACATCTTGGCAGATGTCAGCTTTGTATAGAATACAAAGCTAGACTACTCCCTCTCCCACCATCACATAAGGTGATGTAAACTGGCCTAGAAAAACACATAAGTAAGGTTTAAAAAATAAATAAAAAGCAGAAGCACATTATGGGTTCAAAGACTATATGGTCAAGGAAAAAAAGATATCAGTAGGAGAATGTACAGCCCACATTCATTTGTTTTTTAAATAAATTTATTTATTTATTTATTTATTTATTTATTTTATTTTTGCCTGCGTTGGGTCTTCATTGCTGAGCGCAGGCTTTCTCTAGTTGCACCGAGTGGGGGCTACTCTTCTTTGCGGTGCACAGACTTCTCATTGCAGTGGCTTCTCTTGTTGCAGAGCATGGCCTTTAGGTGCGCTGGCTTCAGTAGTTGTGGTACATGGGCTCAGTAGTTGTGGCTCGTGGGCTCTAGTGCGCAGGTTCAGTAGCTGTGGCACATGGGCTTTGTTGCTCCGTGGCATGTGAGATCTTCCCGGACCAGGGCTCGAACCCGTGTCCCCTGAATTGGCAGGCAGATTCTTAACCACTGCACCACCAGGGAAGTCCCACATTCATTTATAAAGTTTAGAGTTGAGACAATGTTATTATATTAACTACCTGATTGCTAAAGCAAAGAAGGAAATATGATCAAGTGATAAATTTGTAATATTCATATTAAAACTAACAGAAAAAGACTCTATAAAGATTTGAATTTCTCAGTAGGCAAAAAATACTATTTTTATTCTCTCCCCATATACACACACAAAAAAAGTATGTTCTATGTAACTCAAATGATTCTATACTAGACACAAAATTCATGTAGTCTGTTAAACAGAATGAAAATTACACAGTCCAGGCAATTTTGACATAGTGTTTAAAATCGATTTAAAACACCAAGTTTGTAAGAGTGGGTTTAAAAAGGTCAATTTATTAGGTTCTCATCTTTTCAAAATGGGAAGGCTCATAAAAAACCCTACAGCAAAATGGCTCTACGAGAACATTATTACCTAGCAATAATCCATAACCATGCATTAATTTATTCTTTCATTCATTCAGCATTCATTGTGGGTGTGAAATATGGAGAGATTTATGCTGCAAATGAAAATATATATAATCATAAGTTAGAAATGTGCCATCTTTTAAAGATGGCCCTTTGAATGCAGACGTCTAGTAGAAATAATTACAATACTTTGTGACATGTGTTAGGCTGAAAATATGAAAAGATTGTTGTAGAGCCTGAAACTAGGTACTCAATCTAGGAATGAGGGAAAGCTATCAGAAAGAGTGATCAATATATTACTGTGTTCTGTGTGTTTAATTTGGGATTTTTGCAGTTCAGATCATTCAATTTCATTATTTTATATATATGTCCTATATGGTTTTTTATTAGGTATTTGTGTTTTTCTCATTTTCAATAATTTTTACCTGCCCATATGTTAACAAAATTGCTTTGTAAATTTTATTCTTTATTAAGGATTTCATATATGATAAAATATTTTTAAACAAAACAAATGTGATCTCATTCACCTTTTTCATTAATGCATGATTATTTTCATTCAGTAAATGTTTACCTTGAGGTACAAAGGTGAATGGGACAGGTCTTAAGTTGGATGACAAAGGAAGAATGGAAAGAGCTACTTGGTATAATCAAAAAAAGTTTACAATGTTAGTAATGTATGAGTTGAGTCTTAAAGATGAGTAAAACTTTTCCAGATGACAAATGTAGAGAGGGTGTTCCAGGAAAGCAAAGCTGTACAGTAACATAAAAAATCATGTTTTCACCATAATCCCATTTTTCTTATTTATGACAGTGTTTTGACAAAGGTTTTTATTCAATACCTTGTGATGCTTTGGGACACAGACATACCCTATTAGCAAAGCTATCACTCACATCTGTCTACACTGAGGTAATGCTAACACTATTCTATCTTTTAAAGATTTAATTGAGTTTAATCCATCTCAAAAAGAAAGAATTTTTTAATGGTAATCGTTCAAAATAATATATCCATTTTATTGCTACAAGCTGGACTGGTGGCTTCCTGTAATGATAACAAAATAAAGCAAATCTAGGCTGTTGAGTACGTGACATTAAAGGAGGTTGTATTTAAACACTCATGGGCTGGCTTTACTTGTAGGAGTATTCTAGATATCAACAAAATAACATTCCTGGGTTCTATTATTTTACATATATCACAGAATAGAAAATCATGCATAATGAAAACTAATAGAATCCCATGTTAAAAATATATATATAATAAAATGAAACTCAAAGGTAAGGATGAGGAGGGCACTGAAATCCATACTCATTAGCTAGGTATGGAGGTAACATATAGAAGTGCTTCTTACCTGTCCTGTTGATTCATTTGGACAAAAATATTTCAAGACCAATTATTAGAAATAGTAGAGAATATTTTCTACATATATTGTGTAGATTCAGCATCAACTAAATATTACTGAAAAATTGGGTGACATGTTTTCAAACTTAGAAGAAAATGCTGCACATCCTGAATTAAAAATAGCTTAGTATTATTAATATATCTTTCAGTACTCTCCATTATGGAAATAACTTTCACCTACTTTGCTATTAAAAACCAATACCTTATCATTCAATAACACATTTTTCTTTTAAGTGATTTTATATGGCTTAAATAAAGAAAAACAACTTTCAATTTTGTGGAAGAATAAAAATGTTTTTGGTCATGTTTATAGATCTGTTTTGTCGTGGAGTAAACACCTTTAAGTTACTCTCCTTCCTCTTTTACTTGCCAGTCTGCACATTCAAGTATACTTGGAAAAATATCTTATGGAAAGAGTTTGCAAGGAACTTTTCCTTAAATTGATTATTAAAATTAAGAGATAGAGTGTCTTTATTGTTTGTTAAACGTTCCAGTCGATTCAACATGTCAGTCCCATTATTTCCTAATGTACTACAGCTCTTTCACTTTTATATCCTCTGCTTTTAAGTTATTATTTTATACATCATCCAATTGATTCTCCAGAGCAGTAAGGAAAATATCCATTCTACTAAAGCAACAACAACCATATTTGCCTCTTTTTCTGAGCGTAGATTTAACTTACTTGCATAAAATGAGTCTAGGGATGCTATATTTTGTTTGGTTTATAACTTGAGCAGCCCACACTTTCAGGGTACTTAAATTTTTCAGGGATTGAGACTGATGATGGCAGATTCCTCGCCTCTCTTTTTCTGTTTCATTTATCTTCCTCAATGCAAGTAAGTTCTCTGTGCTGCACTCAGCATACAATCCACGCAGATTGGCCTTCTCTAAGTAGAATATATTTGCTGAATATTTTTATCCTTTCACCATATTGTAAATGATGGCTTTCCTGTGTGTAATAGTGATGCATTTTACTATGCAACTATTTATTGCTTTTTGATAAATCAGTTACTGTTTACATAAAAATGGCCAATAAGATTTTTTAAATATCCACCTCTTTCTCTTTTCCCTTATATGTTTGAATTATCCTACAAGTCATATGAAAGCTTTAATGTCTTACTCCAGATAAATGTTTTGGTAATTAAGTAAATCTTGTAAATGTCTGTCTTGCTCTCAGAGCTGGGCATGTAGTAGGACTAAACAATCTGTAATTCTAAATGAATGAATAAATGTTAAGATCTTTTTACAAATTTGTTTATAACACATACCTTGAAAATCCCAGATTTAATATTTATGACTCTCAGCATTTGGAAACAGATCTTAAAATATGTTGCAATTTGTATTTTTGCCAGAATACAAATATGTTACCTCTGCATTAGCATTTAGCTGTTAGCTAACAAATCTAATGATATCTCTATGAAATCCTACTTTTTTTCTCTTTTATTTTCATATTCATTAAGTATCATGATACTTTTTTTAAAAGTCCTAAAAATTCATTTGTAAATGGCTTTATTAATATTTAAATTATATCTAATAAAAGATATCTAATAAAGTCATTTTCTTATGTGTAATAATTATAGTGAGTTCTGTCAAGAATATCTTTATTTTTTAGCTGTGGCATGTTGATATGCTTAGTGTTAATGTTTGACACCTTCAAACAGTTCAGGAATATATGTGTACTCCCATAATGTATACATTTACATATATATGCATACATGAAAATATATATATTTATAAATATGTGAATACATTAAGCAAATATGACAAGACATCAGCAAGTGAATTTATGTTGTGGTTGCGTTGGTGTTCCTATTAGCACTCTTTCAAACTTCCCATATATTTAAAATTTTTCATACCTATTAGCACTCTTCCAAACTTTCCATAACAACAAAATCCAATGTTCTCTTACTTCTTTTGATCCATCACCACTGCCCATTATATTTTTATGTATCTCTCATCACTCTTCCTTTTGATTCTCTTTAGTGACTGCTTCAAAATTTATCCAGATTACCCAAGAAACCTATCCTACTGTGATCTATCCTGTTTTAGAGGTACCTTCAATTTCATGGAGAATATTGAGGTTTCAGACATAATCTCCCACAACTTCCAGGAAAGAGCATGGCCTGCCTGTATTTCTAGGGTCTCCTGTAACCATACCTTCCGTCATAAAGTTACGGTCCAAAACAAAAACAAAAACAAAAACAAAAACACAAAAACAAAAAACCAAACTATTTTTATTTTCCTCTGCCCTCATTCTACTTAGAATGCTTATTTCTATTTTCACCTTATTAAATATCATATTAAGAAGTTTATGTTTGGTTACGTCTTCCAGAGTAGCTTCCCAGAGCGCAAAGTTTCAGATGTAAACAAATAACACATTATGAATTATTTCTAATATATTAAATGTGTTGAGGTTTGTTTTATGACTGACAATATGCTCTATCATGGTAAATGTTCCATGGGTATAGATTTGTTTTTCAGTTCATGCTTTCAAGGTATTTTTACTTAAGGATCTTCAATCTGACATGCCAGCCTATCTGGGGTTATCTGAGTAGCATTTCACTGTATAGACATACCAAAATTTATTTTCTTCATTAGTGGGCATTATAATTATTTCCCAGTGTTGTCTATTATGAATAAAGCTGCTATGAACAGTCATACACAAGTTTTTACATGTATGTATTTTTATATTTCTTGAGTAAACTATCTTTATAGGAAACTCCCAAAATGTTTTCCACAGTGATTGCACCATTTTACACTCCCACTTGAAATGTATAAAGTTTTGTTCATAGTCTTATCAACACTTAGTACTTCAGTCTCTTAAAACTTTGCCAGTTTAGTGAGTGTCTTGTGGTAACTCACTTTGGTTTTATTTGCATTGTCCTGATGACTAGTAATGTTAACATATTTTTGTTTGCTTTTCATATTTGATGTATCTTCCAAAATTGCTTTATCAATAGTTTAAAGTATTTTATCTAAAATGTTAACTTTTCTATACTATAAGGGCTTTTTATGGACTGTAATCCTTCATATAATTAGAAATGGAATTTTATCGTAGATGTATAGCCCTCTGATTTTCTGCAGTACAATTTCATTATCCATGGAGATCATTTGTATTGAGAGAAACTTTTCCCTAGATTCTTCAGTGTCCCTGTGTGGTTCATATATTCTGAATAAAAGAAACTGATAAGTTACCATAAAGAAAGAGAACATCTGTATCTTTACATCTGCAGGATTGTAAACACTTAGGAGATTTGTTTACATTATAGAAGTAAAGATAAAGTCTTTGTGTGTTCTTCTCTAGACAATAGGATGGGCAGATGTGTCAGCAACCAGTATAATCTTCGTCTCACAATTCAAAATTTCCTCTTCTGTATTCCAAACTGAGTGCACATGTATGTGAAAGTTTGGCCCTCAGGTGCCCTGTGGGAAACTGGGGTGTGGTGAACCAATGCAAGACACTACTCTGGCTGGTTTTGTTCTTTGGGTTTTGTTTTGTTTTTTTTCTTTTCCTGTGATTAATAAATGGTTTGTGCTGTGATCCAGAGGTGCGATGTTTCTCTCAGTGTATGTTATAAAACTGGCAGGCTAACTTGTTAGCTTGTAAATAGGGTCAAATTTCAGACTCTTCACAGTTTCACACAAAACTTAAGGCAACAAAGATGGAATACTGTGAGAGACATTTGTAAAAGGAAAATCAAGGGCCACATGAGTCATTTAATAAGTGTTGCATAAGACAAGTTGAACAGATGTGGAACCACCCAGTGTGGATTATCTTAATCAGAGTAGTAGACAGAATGGCATATACTTGGGATGAGTTGGCAAGGGCCAGTCTATGTAAGACCAAGAAGTGCATATTTGGGAAGAAAATTCTCCTTGGGTTTCTCTGTGTTCCTGGATGCTCCACACATTCTGGGCAAAGGAAATTGACAAACTCTAATAAAGATAGAGGACATCTCTCCACTCACCCCCAGAACTATCTACTTGCCCTTCAGGGTTGTGAAAAACTCCCAACCCTCCCCAAAGAGAACTTGTTTATATTATAGAAGTAAAGATAAGGTTTTTCTCTATATATTTCCATAAGGGAGAGGGACAGATATGCCAGCAGACCCTATATAAGCTCTGAATCTCTTAATTTGGGGTCTCTCTTCTGTGCACAAACCTACTACATGTGCAGGTAAACCTCTGGTCCTTACTCTGTTACTCTGTGGGAAATTGGAGTGTGGGGAAATAATGCAAAATTCTATGCTGTCTGCTGTTTTTGCTTTAAGGAACAAATGTCTGCTTTTTTGGCAGGAACATCAGACCTCTTTATGAAAGAAGAGACCATATATTACTCATAGCCAAAAAGTAGCTATATATGTGTTTATGTGGGTGCATGTATAAATATGTGTTTGTATGCATGTAATTATGAATGTTAATAGAATTCAGGCCAATCTCAAGGTAACTATCAGTATGTACCATTATATTTGGGTTTCTTGAAATTATATTCTAAAACTAAGCATTAAAGCATGCCCAGATAAATATGTTTCTACTCCTTGCAAATATTGTTTTTTAAAATTTTCACAGGAATGATATCACTATATATCACTATAACATTTATCTAACATTCATTTAGTCATTATTCTCCATTTGAAATTCAAATAAATTTGGCTACATTGATTATTATCATAGACTGGAAAAAGATACAGTAAAAATTGGAAATAATATTAAGAAATCTACAAAAAAACACAAATTGATAATTATTTCAGATTAAGCATAATTCTTTTTTTTTTAAACTTTGGATTTATTTATTTATTTATTTATTTATTTATTTATTTATGGCTGTGTTGGGTCTTCGTTTCTGTGTGAGGGCTTTCTCCAGTTGTGGCAAGTGGGGGCCACTCTTTATCGCGGTGCACGGGCCTCTCATTATCGCGGTCTCTCTTGTTGCGGAGCACAGGCTCCAGACGCGCAGGCTCAGTAATTGTGGCTCACGGGCCCAGCTGCTCCGCGGCACGTGGGACCCTGCCAGACCAGGGCTCGAACCCGTGTCCCCTGCATTGGCAGGCAGACTCCCAACCACTGCGCCACCAGGGAAGCCCCAAGCATAATTCTTTGATTACATTTTATTTAATAACTATACTATTTTCATACTTAAAACTTGTACTTTTAGATTCTTCTTGATGTGCCATTAGCTGTACAGAATCTCTAAAATTCCTGTAAAAATCGAGTGCACCATTATTTATTTTCTTGAACCAATCCTAATTATAATTTAGGCTTTAGTATATTATTTGACATACAATTACTTTTTGCATCTTTCTCAATTATATTTCCTCTCTTCACTGCTCAAGGTCAACCTGATTATTGCAGAGACGTTTTTTGGTTTCCTTTTATTTGAAGTCATTAAAAATAAGGAAAATAATGATAAAGGTTATTGAGCTTCAAGAAACAATTTTGCTTAATGTACTAAAACCATATTATTTAAGATTTCTTAGCAAAATATTTTATACAATAAAATGATGTAATGACAAAACTATTTAGTAAGTTCAGAGATCTTCAAGAATTCTCATTACATTTATCTACAAATACAATTATTGTCATATTAAAAAAATCAGCTGCCACAGCCACTTTTTCAAAAATAATTTAAATCCAGTTGCAGAAAACAGCTTAGCAGTTTCTTAAAAAGATGAACATGCAACTACCACATGACACAGCCATTTCATTCTTGGGTGTTTATCCCAGAAGAATAAAAACTTAAGTTCACACAAATACCTGTACATGAATATTCATAGCAGCCTTATTCATTAAAGCCAAAAAATAG
Organism: Balaenoptera musculus; assembly: GCF_009873245.2. Taxonomy (NCBI): domain Eukaryota; kingdom Metazoa; phylum Chordata; class Mammalia; order Artiodactyla; family Balaenopteridae; genus Balaenoptera; species Balaenoptera musculus. Next base: position 55,615,300 of record NC_045802.1, read on the forward strand.
AATCTGTCCTGTTGTCTTTCAACAAGTAAGTGGCTAAGCAAACTGTGGTACATCTAGACCATGGAATAGTACCCAGCATTGAAGAGGTAACTAGTTATTGATATGTGCACCAACAAGGATGACTCTACAGAGGATTACACTAAATGAAAAAATGTCCATTGTAAAAGGTTACACACTGTATAACTTCATTCCCATAAAATATTTGAAATTATAGAATAAATAGGGGCCTGGGAAATTAATTTGAGAATTTTAGAGAAGGGTAATAATTTTTTTAAAGAATTTTCCAAAGCTCATAATGTTCATGTAAATCTGAAGTAGTATAGGTATAAAAGTGACACAGTAAATAGTTCTGAGAGTAGTCGCAGCCAAAAAGGCCTCCATATTAATACCACAGTCATGATAATCACACCTATATTAAAGAGATTTATGTCTTAGTATACCTTTATTAATTAATAATCACGCATATTTCCTAAAGTTAATTGTCATTTATTAAAAGAAATATAAATGTTTATCAATTCAATATTACTATCAGCAAATATTCTCAATTATGATTTTGAATACAATAATTACATTCCTTTTCCACTTCTGTCCTTCTGATGATGAGGATTTTATGAGACCTTCCCTGAATGTTTCCAAAGGACAGACGGGAAATATGTTGGTTCTTCTTGCTTACACAATTTCCTATTGAGTGTGAAATTAGCAGGAACATCCTAAACTATTATGCCTGATTATCAGTGGAACTTCATCACAAACAACCTTTAATGCTGATAGGAAATTACCAGTTTTAGAGAGTCCCAGAATAACTATATCTCTTCTAATTTAATTTTAACAGGGTCAGCTTTTTGGTCTCAAAAGTGTAATCCTAATTTTAATTAAATTATTTCTGATTGGATAATATGTTTGAAGATTAAACAGACATGTTTTATTACTTGTAAATCTTGATACAAACACACTGAATTAAAAAGTTAGAACATCTCAAAAAAAGATTTGAGCAAAAAATGTATTGCTCAGTGTTGACTATCAGATTAGATTTGCGGATGGTCCACAGTGATACAATAGTCTTTGGAATTAGGATTTATTAAGAGAGATTTGAGAATTAAAGATAGAAACAAATTATTTGCCATTTCTCCCATCAAGAGGTAGAGTATATTTCACTCCCCTTGAATCTGGGCTGGGCCTGTGATTCGCTTTGACTAACAGAATTTGGCAAAAGAGATATTGCTTAAGCTTTGAGGCTAGGCCTTAAGAAATCATCAGCTTCCACTTTTGAAAGCTTGGAGTCCCCCTTCCAAGCTAAGAGAAGCTCAGACTACATTGGGAGATCAAGGGAGAACAAGGGTCTCTGGTCAACTTCCCTAGCTCATTTCCAAGCCAATGGCTAACATCTCCTGCCAGCTGTGTGCAGAAGTCATCTTGAACATTCCAGCACACCTGAGCCTTAGGATGCATGCAGCCTCATTAGACATCACATGTAGCAGAAGAATTGCCCAACTGGGCCCAATTAACCTACAAAATTATTCATAAATCATAAATGGTTCTTGTTTTAGCCCTCTAAATTTTGGGGTGGGTTGTTACACAGGAGCATAACAGATAACTCAGATAACTGAAACAGGAGAAAATAGATTTTCTAAATTCCAATAGCTCCTTTTGCATAATTAGAGACACACTTGATCAATTTGGATCATATAATTTCATAGTAGGCAAAAGGTAGGAAAAACCTAGAATATGAAATAAGCAATGTATCCCCTCATAAAAAGCCAACATACCACCCCTTCTGGTGAGATGAGAGCAAAGGAAAAATGAAGTTAGGGGGGAAATAAAGAAAAGAGCACGTTTTGAAACACCCAGATAGGTTTAGCAGCTAGTGCTTCTTTTACCCTAACATCCTGCATAAGTGCAACAGAATGACACCAGAAGGAGAGAGATTTGTACCGAATATAGAAACTATGCTGTTGTGCAAGAGACCAACATGTGACCCCAGGGGGTATCAGAGAAGCTAAGAGGGGAGATGAATAAGCTTGAAATAATAATGGAGGCCACAGAAAGTGGAACCTCATCATCAAGAACTCTGGCTGAAAGAATAGCAGGTACCAATGCATATCCAAAAGTTGGAAGGAACCTGTAATTATCACCAGCAGATTCAATTAAGACATAGCATAAAGTTCATAGAAGCAAGGATGACAAGGTATGTTACGATCAGAAGGGCCCTGGAGAAAAAAATGTGAATAGGAATATTCCTTCCTCTCAAAATTATTATTATGAAGGTATATAAATATCTTTTATACACAAGCTATATCAAGGGGAAAATTCTCTTAAAGAGTCTACATTAGATTCTCTATTAGACTGAACTTACCTTAAAGAGATCCTATTGATTTGACAGAGATAGGGATGCTATGATAAGTCTTGTCCACACCTGCTGTATATTTGATAATGCATAAGAAATTGAACCCAGAAAAATATAGCTGTCCTACAGTATTGGATCTGCATAACCACAGGTAGATCCTTGAGGATTTATGTGCCCCTACCTCAGCTTAATGTCAGAAAAGGCAGTGAGTTTCTAGCATCATCCTTTCTCATCTTGGGTTTGTTTGCTCCCAATGAACTGCACTGATGATTAAAAAAAAAAAAAAAAAAAACCTAGGAAGGCAGCCACAAACTCTGTTCATTCTATTGTTTATATAGTTTTTTTATACATCTTTGAACTGCTTGTCACCCAATTTGTAATAAGTCAGAGCAAAGCCAACTTAATCCAAGTATGAATTATCATTCTCTCTAATCTTTGAAGGCAGACTTTTTTTTTTTAAACTTTTGGCTGAACTGTACTTTTATTTGTCAGGATTAAATACTCCTTACAGCTGAATGAATTGGGAACTCTTTTAAAAATTAAAGAAGATGAAGAATGCTGCATTTTTTGCACATCTGACTTGTTCTATGTGATCTTACATCCTTATAGTATAAGCATGAAAATAACTTACATTTTTACAAAATACTCTTAAGTTTTGAAAACTGCGTGGTATTTACATTATAAAGTAGATGGTACAGGAGTATAAAGCATACATGTTTAAAGATCACGAAGCTAAAGTTCACAACATCGGAGTTCAATTTCAGCCTACTACATTCTAGAGTTGTGATTATGTTGTTTTTTTTCTTTTCTGTAAATCAAGGTCAAAAATGCCTACATTGTCTCTCAATGGGTAATGGTGGCATTTGAATGAAATTAGTGACGAAAGCAGCTTTGGGAGAATTTTAGTGAGAGTAGAGAGCAAGAGATCCTGGCATCTGAATGTTGATGAAGCTGGGAGACATGAAGAGGGTTAGATGACAGTGAGAGACTGTAGAGAGATTCCTTAGCAATCAGACGTCGCAAGGTAAAATTGAGATTAAAGAAGGCATTAGTAGTTGAATCATGGAGGAGACAAGCAGAACCATGAGTAAACAAATTCCCAATTATGGCAGATTATTGATGAGATATTGTAAAGAGAAATCTAGTTATCCAGGATGCCTTAAGTTTGCGTTGGAGAGACAGTTTTCTTCATCTCATTATCCCCCTGAAAAGCCTCAAAATAAATATCACTCAAGTAACAGAGCCTAAGTGTGTCTCTTACACACAACCTGAAAGAATCAAATTACAAAAATTTGGTATCTTCGGGGCACAAAATGTATAAATTATAAACAATTTGTCAAGTTACATTGCCTCTGATTCAAAACCTAGTTTTAAATTAAAAATTTTGTTCTATACTTTGAATTATGGATTTAACTTCAAAAATGAATACTTAAAACTATAAAGTGATTTATTAACAGAATTTCTGATTTGAATATGACCTTTCAGTCACCATATTTTACCTTCACAAAAACAACAAGAGGAATGACAAGAGAAAATAAAAAGTTCAGATTTCATTTGCAGTAGAACTAGAAGACAGAATCCAAGACTCCAATTTTTAGTAAAAGTTACTGAAAAGAGCTAAGATCGGGTAGAATCTAAGGAGGAAGAAGTAGAGAAAATGTGATGGAGTGTCAAAAGAGTTCACAGGTAGGCAATTTTAGAAAGGACTAGCAAAATGTACTTTATGAAGGTAAAAGATTGTCATGAAATGATTAAAGAAGAACTTCCTGTTTTTGAAATAAGTTAAAAAGTGACATGAGCTTGAACTCTGTCAGAACTTCCCTAGGACATACTTGGTAAGAACAGAGGGTACCAGTTTATACAAGAATGACCCAGACAAGGCACTCAGAAAAACCAATCTGGTTAAGTCTGTAATTTGGAAAAAAATATACCTATCAGTTATTGACACTGAAAGGCTGCTCTGGCTCTTTCTTTTTATAATTGTCCCAAACTGCCTTCAAATAGATTCTCTGGAAAAATCTATTTTATTCACTACTTAATAACAAATAAATAAAATAAAATAAATTAGGACATATAGATACAATAGTAGTATAAGGAAATATAGAAAAGAATCATACCAAGAAAGCAGAAAGATACGAAGAAAATTGTTGAAATATTGCCACAAAATATTTGAATTTTGTTGAAATAGAAATACTATTTATTCAAAAAAGTTAATTATGTAATTTTCTCTATGAAGGAAGATCACAAAGTAGAACTACATAGATACAGAGAAGAATTAATGAGACAAAAGGAGAATTGAAGTGAGAAAACTGATTTAAGTGGAAGTTGAAGGAAAAAAAAAAATCCTCCAAGACCATCTCAAGAAGGGCAAGGAAGAATACAACTATGGGAAGGCCCTGAGAGACATGAAGATGTAAAAGAGAAGAGCAATCAAAACTAAGTGGAGAAAATGAAATTGTTAAATATGATTAGAGAGAAGTTTCACTTCAATCGTCAGGGAACTAGTTTTGTTAAGGAGTAATCGAGTTGTTAAAAAAAGAAGGGGGGAGGGGCAGAAGCCAGACAGGAAGTAGCAGAAGACACAGATGAAGAAGAAGCTGAAGAAGGAGAAGAAGAAAAATAAGGAAAACAAAGATAAGAAGGAAGAGGTGGCAGAGGAACAGCAGGAGAAGCAGAAGCAGAAGAATCACAAGAACCAGAAGAAGAACCAAAAGAAGGAGCCAGACAACAACAACAACAACAGAGAGCACACTAGCATTAAAATTATCTCTACAGATTTTCATACCAAATGTCTGGCACTCAGAGAAAAACAAGTACATATGAAAAAGGAAATGACCAAAAAAACTACAAAGCATAAAACTAAAAAGCACAGAAGGTGCAAATATTGGGGTTACCAGACATGAGCATTAAATAACCATGATTCAAAGATTTGAAACAAAAATGTTAGAGAATACAAAGAAAGAACAGGAGATTATTTAAAGAGTAAAATGGATCTTTTCAAACAAATTTAAAATTATATGAATGGATTAACAAAAGTTAGAAAATAATTATAAGGAAATTCCTGATGTGGAATGTAGATTAGGAAAAAAAAAATCCAAACTTAAGCACAGGGTGGCATTAAAATAGAAATAAAGATTATTAAAAATTTATGAAACATGGTGAAAAATAGAAGCGTATAGGGAAGAAATAGGGAGAATAGAGAGAAGAAATTAGGGGAGAAACAAATAGCTAAGCATATCATGAGTGAAAATTTCCAGTACTCGTAAAAACCAATCTATCTGAAGACCCAAGAAAGTCTGTGAATTCCCCTGCCCCTAGTAAGGATAAATATAAAGAAAATAATTCCTTTCCTAGACACATGACAGGAAGTGGGTGACATAAAAAGACAATGAAAAAGTCTTATAGCAGTCAGAAAATCTGAAAGGAGAAGAGTTCAATAAAAGAAGATAAAAAAGATAGTTGACAGTTTAACAGAAACAATGTGTGTTAGTCAGTCCTTCCTTCAATTCTGGTATGTAAGCATTTAAAAATTTCCGTGGCTTACTGCAGCCTTTCTATATTTTTCTATTTCATGGACTTTGTAGGTCAGCTGTGGTTCAGCTGACCTCGGCAGACCTTACCAGCTGGGCAAGTCTGAACTTCAGACTTCCAGTCAGGTGACCTTGACTCCATGTCTCCATTCCAGATAACTGTCAGAAACAGCTACCTGGAGCATGCTCTTCTTATGGTAGGTCATAGGAGCACAAAAGGCCAACCCAAATCATGCAAGCACATTTAAAGGTTTACTTTTAGTCTTGTAAACTAACACTCGATTAGCCAAAACACACCCGGCATTAAGTAGATGGGAAAGTATATTCTGCCTACTCGGGGAGAATTATAAAGTCACATGCCAAAGGTCATGGGAGTATAGTTCTCTGCATGGAGCAAATAATGTATAGGGAATAATTTTCCAAGCTACTTCATAATGGAAACTATTGAAGAATGAAATTATATCCTAAATATATTAAAAGAGCATAGCTTCCAATTTACATATGTATGTCTATTAAAAAAAAACTTTAAGAATATAGTACCATGAACTTTTCTTGAAGAAATTACTCCAGACATAGATCAGGCAACTAGGTAATAACTAGGATACCATCCCCTCCCCCCCAAACTACTGATTTTGAATACTGTATATATTTAACTGACTATATTTAGGTATGACATAATGTGGGAATTAAAGTGACTAAGCAGATGTGAATATTTAAACCCTAAAAATGGAAAAAAAAAATGGGTGAAGAAAGAGGGAATAATTGTGAAACTATAAATTTTGTAGTGGTCCACTTTGTAATAACTGCATGTCAAAAATATTAATTAAAGATGACAAATAAAGCAGTAGCATATACCATATAGAACAGTGAAAGCAAAAGCAAGAAAATATAGTATTGACGAAACAGGTGATGGAGGAAAATGTAAGGATCCTCAGTGATAATTATAAATTTTGCCTAAATAAACAAAATGTTAAAGGTACCATACAACTTTGTAATCTAAAGATAACCACAAGAACAAAACATTACTAAGTAGCAGGGAAAATAAAAACTATTCTGCAAAACAAAAGAAAAAAAATTCACAGAAGGATTTAAAGAAAAAATAATAAAGGAGAAAAAATAGCATAATATGCAGATTTCCCTTGACTTATGATGGGGTTTCATCTGGATAAACCCATCAAAATTTGACAATATCATAAATGAAAAATGCAGTTAATACATCTAACCACCAAATATCATAGCTTAGGCTAGCCTACCTTAAAGGAGATCAGAACGCTTATATTAGCCTACAGTTGGGCAAAGTAATCTAACAGAAATCCTACTTTATAATAAAGTGTTGCATATCTCATGTAATTTATTGAATATTGTACTGAAAGTGAAAAACAAAATGGTTGGATGGGTACAGAATGCTTCTAAGTGTGTCAGTTGTTTACCCTCATGATTGCAAGGCTGCCTGGGAACTGTGGTGCCTGCCGCTGCCCAATATCACAGAAGAATTGTACTGCATATCACCAACCTGGGAAATATCAAAATTCAAAATTTGAGGCAGTTTCTACTGAATGTGTACTGCTTTTACAGCATCATAAAGTCAGAAAATTGTAAGTCAAACCATTGTTAAGTTTGTGACCATCTGTGACATAATACACCCCAGTGCAATCATATATGTGATATTGATAAACAAAAATGAGTTAATCTCATCTGAAAGAAAAAAAAGCAGTTTCAATCATGTAGCAGAGTCAGCTAGCTCTTCTCCAAACAATGTTACCTTTCCTACAGACCTCGCAGGTGCGGCTGACACCTCACAGAGTAACCTCATAAGCCATATTCTTCAGACAATAAATGAATATAGATAATATATCCTCTTTATAAATGATGCTGAAACAATCATGAAAATTGTCCAATTATTCCTATTTGTGAATAGCTTTATTTACTACATCATGGAAACTATATTTGGTGTCCAAAATAAAAAAGACAGTATCATCTAACACAGCTTCCTGAAAATAGTTTACTTAGAGGTCCATGAAATATATTTCAACTGCTTCAGTAAACAGATGCAAATGCTTAAACCTTTCACAAATGTAAAGTCACAAAACAGGCATTTTAATTTCTTGAAAACAGGATAAAATGTTTTTATGTGCAAAATATAAAAGCTGGGGCTTCCCTGGTGGCACAGTGGTTAGGAATCCACCTGCCAATTCAGGGGACATGGGTTCGATCCCTGGTCTGGGAAGATCCCACGTGCTGCGTGCGCCACAACTACTGAGCCTGTGCTCTAGAGCCTGTTCTCTGCAACAAGAGGCGCCACCGCAATGAGAATCCTGTGCACTTCAACAAAGAGTAGCCCTTGCTCGATGCAGCTAGAGAAAGCCTGCACGCAGCAACGAAGACCCAAAGCAACCAAAAACAAATATATAAATAAATATTTAAAAAAAAAAATATATATATATGTATATATAAAAGCTCCTTACTTGATCAGTGACTGAAGTGTAGAGTGAAGGCAGGATTTCCAAGTCTAAAAATTAATATGCTTAGTATTCTATGGTCATATGCAAAGATTGAAATAATGCTATAATACTATATTACTAAGAAACCTAGACAGTAAAATAGATTCAATGCTACTTACACCTTGATTGCTTTCACACTAGTAAGTCCCAAAGACAGATATCCACGGGTTTCAGAGAAATTACCATAAGGTATTGAAAGTTCTTGTCTCTGAAGGGAATGCAGATGAGGAAATGTAGAGCTGAGAGGTTCTCTTTTCTCTTGTAAGTCTTTTAGAACTAAAGGATATGTACAAATATGTACAATGATAAAAATAAAAACTAACCTTGAATAATAACAAAAGTTTAAAATATTTTATTCTTAATAGTGCAGTCTTTGACACATAACTTTGAATTAGCATTCCAGCTTCTCACCTCTTAGTTATGTGAACATAGGCACATAATTTATTGTCTCTGTGGCTCAGTTATCTCAATTACACAATCACAATAATAACAGTGCCTATCTCAAAGGACCTCATGCTTGAGTTAATATATGTAAGTGATTTAGGCTTTGCTCTGCATGTAATTAAGTTCTCAATAATTGTTAAAAATGTAATTGTTGATATTGATAGTTATATATTAAAGTTTTCCTCTTGTAGTTTCTAGGAAAAAGAAAAAAACAAAAAACACCTTGAAGACTGCATTCAAATGTCACAGGCTTCTATAGGAACTTCCCTGATCTTCATATAAAAGTGATATTTCTAAAGGCATTTCATGTGTATCTATATAACAATAGGCACAGTTAGACCAGTATTGTTAAGAGATATGTAATAAGAGGAAACTGCAGGATCATCAGGTCTTGTTCCTAGAGTACGAATAACCAAGAGTGAGGTACATGTGCAGTTTGAAAAGAAATACTTTCATTTTACTTATTGTTTTGGTCCAACAAACTACAGAATGTAAAGTTTGACAATATATTTTACAAGATAGAATGAAAAATTGTGAAAGAAAATTGACACATTTTCCAAAAGTGTGTTAAATTGAGTTAGAGTTGTTTTAGTGCTACCCCCATGCTCCTTGAAAGTTGATACATCACTTCCCTAAAGTTAATGTAAAAAGAGCTAAATCAGTACTGTATTTGTAAAAATTCCAGGTTAAATTAATATAGGGCTAATTAAGCTACTGTGCTATAAATGTTGTGGTTATATAGTAATCAGAATTGAAGTCATACAAAAAACTGCACTCTTTTTTTTTTTATTGAGGTATAGTTGTTTTACAATGTTAGTTTCTACTGTACAGTGAAGTGGCGTTCCCTGTGCTATACAGCAGGTTCTTATGCGCTCATTATTTGATTAGTAATATTTAGATAGTTTTTGCACAATCTTCGAAAGCAATAAAAATCCTTTTTACTTGGAAAGGAAATTTTAACTAAAGGTAGCAATATGAAAGTGAGCTAAAAGCAAGTGATGGGACATGACTTTAGAAAAGAAGAAGATTCACTTTAATCGCTATAGTGCCAAAAGGCTAATTATGCGCCATGAAATAATTAGCATAGCAAAAGTAGGATAAAGTATTAATATATATTGTAATATTCTCTTAGAAATGACACAGCATATTGTCCAATGTTGGATGTTAGGGGACATGCAATTAACATTGGTTTAAGCTCAGTTGAAACTGTTTTATGAGAAAATTCCTGCTTTAGTCAACCTTTTTCTTTTTTTCTCACTAAAGTTAGTAAAGTAATAAGGTCTATTATTTTAGATTTCAGTATTTCTCTATATCTAGGTTACCTGTACTACATATTTATAGTAAGATTAAGAATTACCATGGTACAGCTCTAATTTCTAATAATGTTTTTATTTGTAAATGGTTTTTTTTGTTACTTCCTGTGGTGATAAAGGACCAAACTGATTAAATCCTAATAACTTCCAGAATAATCGACAAAAAGTCAGAACTATACCATATGTGATGAATGAAAGCTTACTTTTTTTTGTAAAAAATCTGATTAAAAATTTGACTCATGTATAGATAGAAATGGATAAACTTAAAAAAAATTAAAAGAAATGGATAACCTTAGAAATACCTTATAACTTAAGGTGACTGAACTCTTCCAATATATACCAAAAGATAAACAGAAATTTCTAAAACTTTCATCTTCATATGTAGACAAATTAGCCTTTAATAAAATATTTGTGGAAAATGGGATTAAGTCTTTTTATCAACGAATTTGAAAAAGAATGTAATTACAATTTATTGAATATACTACCAAGACCGTACTAGCCATTGTAATGGTAATAATTAAATAATTATATAAAAAGAAATGTCAGTTTAGAGACCTCTAGGAAAAAGAGGCCATGAGCTCTATTATCAGGATCTTCAATTCATCTATCTTTGTTCCTTCAACAGCTGAAAATGTGAAGTGTTTCATTCTTACTATCTTAATCTTCCAGGCACTGCTTAGGAAACTTTCCTCATGTTTAGTATTTTAAAATTAAATACATATGTGGTTAGCTATCGAATTCAGTATTGTAAAAGTTCAAATACTATCACTTCTTTTATATTAACTCTGAATACTTAAACATTAAATTAGATTATATATGAAAAGGCTATATATATAGATGTATATAATAAGTATATTTTTCTCTGAAGAAAGAACTCAATCTTGAGGTTAAATTCATCTTTAAATGTCTGCATGGATTTAGTGTGATGATGTCTTCCAAAAACTTCCTAGAAGAGAAGAGTCACAGGAATTATGAGTACATTATTCTGAAAATGAACTAGGCCATCTAGAATAAAGCTAATTTCCTTATTTTTTGGAATATGATCAATGTATTAGAATACATGGATGGATGTAACAGAATCGTAAAGTAGAGTATTTAACAGGCTATATTTTCAAAAGATCTAACAACAGTGAAGGAAAAGATCTGATCACTGATAGTGTGTTACTACTATGAAAATTTAAATGACCTGGTCTAGGGTTTTTAATTGCTACACTTTTTATATGTGCTTATAAATTCCAAGAGGGCTGTGGCTCCTTTCCTCATGAATACAGCCACTACTATTATGTTACAGACAGCTTGTTTTGAATAAATTAGCAGTTTCCAAGATTGGTCATCTTTGCCAAATCATTAGCCCAAGTGCAAAACTTACTTCAGTAAAGGTGTTGTTAAAAGACTGATCAGCATTTTCAAATTGGTATTACTTTTTTTTTTTAAATAAAGAGAAGATAAAATGGATGTTTCAAGTAGAAATGCCTGAGTAATAAGAGAAGAAATCCAATTAAATATTTAGTCTGCATATCTGATTACATTTTCACTCTGCCCAAGGGATTATTCAGTAACTTTGCTGTTTCCTGGAAACTTTAAGTAATCTCTTGAAGTATAGAAACTCCTATGGACTTTAATTAACTATGACCTGGACCTTAAGGTAGTGGTATTATTCTTAATCCATTTATCCATTTGTTTTGAGCAAGGTCAGTGAGCATACCAAGACTTTGATTGTAGTTCCAGTAGAGTTCCATGAATTGAAAAAACAATGTGTTATAAAATGTTGATTTAATATTAATTACTCTTTCAAATGAAAATAGTAGAAATCAAAATTCAAAATAAATTAAGCAAATTTTAAATTGGCTAATATAAGTAAGAAAACCATAAGTAGAACCAGTTTTCATATCTTGCCTCTAAAATTTTCTTTGTCTTGTCTGTATTTTCCCTTATTGCAAACCCACTTTCTCCACATGGCAATTTAGATGCTCTTGGACTGCTTCCCTTATGCACAACTTTGTTACTTCAGGGATGAGAAACCTCCACTAGCAACAAATAAAATAATCCAGGGAGAGGCAAATACTTGGATCAATTACTCTGACCATCATATTGGTTTAATATGTTCAGTTGTATGTTAATTACAGAAACGAATCTGGATCAAAGAACAGGGAGGGATATTATCGTGTCACACCCACCCCAAAATAGCATAAATGGAGATGTGCTGGAAAAAGAAAATAACCAATTACTAAGTGAGATAATCAAGTATCACAAGAGGAGATCCATTACTGTCTATTACTTTCTACTACACTTAAAGAATACTAGAGAAGGAAATACAATTTTATAGATTTCAATAAAGTTGGAACAGCACTTAGAGACAAGGGTGCTATTCTTTATTCACTCATACAACTGTTTCAGTCTAAACTGATGTGAGATGAAAAGACCTTTTTTTTTGACATAATAATACTAGAGCTATATAATAGAATTTTTGATTATTTTTGATGTTGATATATGTGATTTCTTAGTAATATTAAACAACAAGTAATAAAACTGAAAAACATGACAGCTATAGCAATAACAAGAGTAAACTACAATACCTCATTAAGAGATTTAAAAGAAGATTTGAATATGTAAATGAGCTGGAAGTTCAAATCATCATTATTTTCCTTTCTTAAATGTATAAAGAGATCAAATATTATAAATATGTCATTTCTGCATCAATAATAAAATACTCAAAGGAATATATTTTGAAACTAAGATAATGGCTAAATAATACATCAGAAAAATTATAGAGAAGAATATTAGTAATTATTTTGAGAAATAAGGTGAAAAAATTACCTCTACCAAAAACATTCTTACTACTAACTCTCATGGAAAAATATATAGATTATTAAACAAAATAGAAACTAGAAATAAAAATAGCCACTACTGAATTTAATGGGGAAAATCAAAAAGTCTTCCTTCTTTCCTGTTACTGTAAACAAACTGACCTTGCTTTTAGCAGATGCCACCCCCAACCTCTTATAAGTAGATCTCATTCTCTCTTATCTTTTTAAGGAATCACTTCAACAATGTGTCCTGCAGCATCAACTTTTTCAATCAAGACACTGACCAAGCATTCACAGTTGCCCATTTCTTACCCACTGCTTTGTCTTGACCAAATATTAGGTTACTCTCTGTCCTGCAGGCTTCTGAACTTTTCTTGCCTCCAGGCCTAAGCAAACACCAAAAAAAGTGGAATGTGGCCCCTTTAGGTTCTCCAAAGATTCATCTGATCACAGTGAGACACTTTTTCTGTCTGATGCCACTGGTCACTTCCCCATGTTTGTCCACTTCCCCTCCAAACATTCTGCTTACCTCTGCTGGCTGCCTCCTTTACCTTAGAAATCACTTCTCTGTTTGCATCAAATGCAAACAAAAGAAGAAAGGAATTTGAACAACCATCATAATAAATACCGTTGAAAATTTTGTAACTTCTTTGTAAAGCAATTTATAAATATACTCAAAGAAATGTAAATACTTTTTTCACATTTGAATACAATTTCTTCCACTAGGAATTTACTCTATGCATAATAGAGTAAATGCACATGACTTATACCTTCCATTAGTCATAAAACGTGATTAGGTATTTTACATGCAGTACCTACCACTAGGAGAGTTCTTCAAGTTTTGAATTTGTGTGATTTTTCAAGTAGGGAAAATTTCCCAAGGTCATGCAAGTAGTTAAGAACTGAGCCAGAATTTAAGCTTAGATTTGTCTAATTTCACTGCTTATTCTTTTCCTTCCTTTGTGACTGCACTATGCTTTATTTAAAGGATTGATTCAATAAATCAAATGGTATATTTTATTACAATGTTTTCTATAATATGAAAAATCAGAAGACCTAAACATCTAATATTATGCAAATGACTTGATACATTTCTACAGCTAAAATTATTCCCTGTACATAATATAGAAACATTAAAACTGTTTATGCTAAGTAAAAGTAAAGGTGAAGATACTATTAGCTTTATCCTACACACTATACAAAGCATAAAATAGTTAAACAAATTTACAAGTGAGAAACTGCAAATAGTTGGTACTATAGAAAAATTTTAAACCAGTATTGTGAGGGAAGGGATTTATTTTTCAAGACTGATAATCTGGAAGTTGGCCTTTTGCAAAGCTCCATGGAAACCAGCTAGAGCTGACTAATTAAAGTAATGAAACCTGGTAGAGGTTTGAGCTAGAGGATCAGCTCACCCCACCCACCATGTCATATAAGATACAATCACAAATTTAGACTCTTTTTCTGGGATTATATTACAAGAGAGGCTAGGCCTTCCCCAGCCATGAATGCTGATCCTCAGTTCCTGCCACTGATATGACACATCACAGCAACAATGACAAGATTTGGACCATTGCCTTCCAAAGTGCCATGGGAAGAGCTAGTTCTACCAACCCATGAAGGAAGTGATGGAACAAAACAATCACTATCTATTGATCTTCCTGCTGCTTTTAGAATCTAGCCTTTAATGAAGCTAGAGGAGGCTCTGGTGGTCCCCTAGTCATGCATCTTAAAAGTCACTTAGTCCAAAAGTCAGAGTACCTGTCCAGGAATCTGATAGCTACTTCTGCTAGATTTCTCTGCACTCTTTAAGATGTAGTGGGGAATGGGAAACACATACCCCTGCTAGTGACTATGTTCTAATGATTGACATACATACATGCATACACACACATATATATATAAAACACATATCATATGTTATTATTTTTACTTTAAATAAAAATTTCTTTTGAAAACATTACTGTTTGAATAACTATAACAGAGAGATGATAAACTGAGGATACTCACAATTGCCTTGCGAATATAACTAAAATTCTATTTCACTGTTTATATGTATAAGTGCACAAAATAAGATTTGGATTATATATTACAGCTAAATTATGTTTTAGTCTCAACTTTTAAAGTGTAATTATTTTAGACAGAACTATTTTGGAACTGATTGTTTATTAATATATTACAATTTGTGTGTTAAAGTTTTAAAAAGTTTAAATTTCATAAATTTCTCATGCTAAGCCCTGCTTAAATTCAGTAATAAAATAATTCTTGTAAAATATGGAGCCTGGTAGAAAGAAATGCAGATGGCTTTGTTTGAAAAATCTATGTCATTTAAGAAATGTCCCAGATTGACAGTAAAATGTGTTGCTAGAGTCATAACCAGAGTCAACTAACTTCACTGAGCAAACAGGAAAATGATGATAGTTATGCCGAGGACTGAGAAGAAATTTCACTATTTATTAACTTTTTTTTTTTTTTTTGCATAGGGTATCAATGAGTGAGAGTATTGTGTGTGTATGAATGCGCATGTACACACATAAAAGCATGTATAGTTTGCCACAGTTGAAAGAAGAAACATTTATGACTCTTCACCTAATCATGAATGCTTGAACTTGTTCTTGCTTTTGCCCGTGGGCATTTTCCCTAATTGTAAAAAAAGGTATTGCTTTTCATATATTCCATTTTAACCCGTTCAAAATATAAGAATAACTCTTGGTGTATTGAGGATTAAATATTGTATGACAGTTATATGTCAGGAACTATGCAAGCCCCTAACATACGATGACTTCAAGGATCGATTATGGCATCAGTTGTTCCTCTAATATTTTTGATATTTGTCACTATTTTGAGTGAAGGATATTTGGACATAAAACTTAGAGGGTGAGTCCTTTTTCTATATAAACATGATGAGAATTTATGTTTGGGCAAAGATATAAAAACAAACTTGGGCAACAAAATTTGGGTATGAGAAATTCTTTTGCTTCTAGCCATTATAGAGTTATCAAGACTACACTCTGTCTCACTATCATATACAACAACAACAATAGCAAAAACTGGACAAAATTGATGAAATAACTCTTTTCACACATTGGTAAAAGGCCATTTATGTTCTCAGATCAGTGAAGGGAGTAATAAAACAAGATATATTCTACAATCACCCTTTTTCTTGCTGGAACACCTCTCCAAATTGCAGGACACAGATGGAGAACTGAGCGGAACTGAGAAATTTTGCTCAGTAGATAACAAAAGTCAGAATTCAAAGAAGCTAAGGTGGCTGGAATATGCAGGCAGAGTACTGGACAGGAGAGAGCTACTTAGAGAAAGAGAGGATCACTTGAGTCTTTGGCTGAATATTAAACTGCATATATGCAAGGTGAGATTCTTGAAAGGCAGTAAAAAAATCTACAATAGAAAAATAACTGCCAAGGAGTTGTAAGCTGAAGAATCAATTCCCAGATGCCACACAGGGCAGGACCAATTAAGTTCTGATCAGTCAGAATGGAGAGATTTTGTTAATACCTGAAAAGTTCAGTAGAGACTTGAGAAGGCTCACATTGAAACAGTGATATTAATTAGCCTTACTATTAAGGCTATTCTGTAGTGTCTGTAGAGTTTTCTACATATAAGATCATGTCATCTGCAAACAGAACTAGTTTCTCTTCTTCCTTTCTTTTTTGTATCCCTTTTATTTCATTAGTAGAAATAATAAACAGATACAATAAAGTTGAAGAATACAAAGTCAACATATAAAAATCAGTTGTGTTTGTATATACTAACACCGGAAATTAAGAGATAATCCCATTAACAATAGAATCAAAAAAGAATAAAATATTTAGAAATAAATTTACTCAAGAAGGTGAAAGACTTGTACAATGAAAACTACAAAACACTGATGAAAGAAAACACAAATACGTGGAAAGCTATCTCATGTTTATGTATTGAAAGACTTAGTATTGCTAAAATGTCCATACTATGCAAAGCAGTACAGTTCGGTGCAATCCCTATCAAAATCACAATGACATTTTTTTACAGAAATAGAGAAAAACAATCCTAAAATTCATAGGGGACCACAAAGGACCCTGGATAGCTGAAACAATCTAAAGAAAAAAGAACAAGCTGGAGGCATCACACTCCCTGGTTTCAAAATATATTACAAAACTACAGTAATTGAAACAGTACTGGCATAAAGACAGACATATAGACCAATAAAACATAATAGCCCAAAAATAAACCCACACATATACACTCAACTGATCTTAACAGGGGTTCCAAGGATACACAATGAGGAAAGGATAGTCTCTTCAACAAACAGTGTCAGGAAAACTGGACATCCACATACAAAAGAATGAAAGTAGACTCTTATCTTGCATCATACACAAAAATCAACTCAAAATTCATTAAAGTCTTAAACATAAGAGTTGAAACTACATATCCTAGAAGAAACAATAGGGGTGAAACTTCATGACATTGATCATAGCATTGATTTTTTGTATGTGACACCAAAAACACAGGTAAAAACAACAAATTAGAAAAGTGGGACTATGTTAAAAAAAAAAAAAAAAAGATTGTGCACAGCAAAGGAAACAATCCTCAGAGTGAAAAGGCATCTGAAAAAATGGGAGAAACCATGTATCTGATAGGGGGTTAGTAGCCAATGTATATAAGGAACTCCTACAACTCAATAATAATGACAGAAGATCCAATTAAAAGTAGGCAAAGCATCTGAATAGACATTTCTCCCAAGAAGGCATACAAATGACCCAAAGGTATGTGAAAAGGTCTTCAGCATCACTAATTATTAAGGAAATGTTAATCAAAAACGATGAGACATCATAACATCTTACGCCTGTTAGAATGACTATTATATTATTATTATTTAAGCATTGACAAGGATGTGGAGAAATTGGAACCCCTATATTCTATTGGTGGGAATTCAAAATGTTATTGATTCACTGTTAATATTGACTGTGATGGATTTACTTCTGCCATTTTAATTTTTGGTTTTTACATGTCATGTCTTTTTTGTTCCTCTATTCTTCCTTTACTTCTTTATTTTTTTCCTTAAGAGAATAATTACCAGTGTAACATTTTAATTCCTTGAATTATATTTTCACTATATTTGTTTGAATCTTTTTCTTGGTGGTTGATCTTTGGCTTAAAATATACTTCCTAATTTATCAGATTCTATTTCAGACATATATGCATATATATATATTTATACATACGTATATCCAGTAAAATGTAGAAATGTTATTCCTATATAGCTCTATCCCTTCTACCTCCTTTTATTATACTAATATTATTATGAATGTTACTTCTAAATTTGTTGCAAGCACAAAACCATATTGTTATAATTATTACTTTATATAATTTTATGCCATTAAAGCTGCTCAAATTAGAAAAGAAAATTTGTTGTACTGACTTTCTTATTTACTCTCCCTGTTTTTCTTAATTGCTTCCTGTGTGGTTGAGTCACCATCTGTTGTCATTGCCATACTCCAGCATCTTTGTTCAAATCCACCTTCTCTGTGCTTTGTTATTGTTTGACAACAGCAACTGACAACAGTAGACAGCATGTATATGTTAGAGGCCCAACAATATAATTATTTACATATTGTTTTATACAATTGCTTTTTAACACACTAAGAAAGAAATACACATTTATACTGTCTTATAATTACATAATTGCCTTTACCAGTGCTTTGCTGCTTTTTTTTTTCTTTCATATGGAACTGATTTAAAATCTTATATTACTTTATCCTGAAGAATGTTATTTAGTATTTTTTCTAAGTCAGAGCAGCTGGCAACAAATTCTGAGGATGTCTTTATTTTGCCTTTATTTTTGAAATATAGATTTTCTGGATATAAGATTTTTGGTTGACTGTTTTCGACACTTTGTATGTGTCAACTCACAACCTTCTAGCCTCCATTCTTTCTAATGAAAGTCAGTTGTTAATTTTATTGGGTTCCCTTGTATGTGATCAGTCATATTTTTACTTGATAAGATTTTGTCTTTACCTTTCTCTTTCAATATTTTTTTTTTCTGTGATACATCTGGATATGGATCTCTTTGCCTTACTAGGGGAAGGAAACATTGACCTGGGTGTTAAATTAATATTTTTCATCGGATTTACAAAGCTTTCAGCCATTATGTTTTTGAATATTTTTTAGTTCCTTTCACTTTCTTCTTTCCTCCTGGAACTCTAATTACACTTATGTTAGTGTTCTTAATGAAGTCTTACATTTCTGTAAGGCTCTGTTCATTTTTCTTGATTTTTTTTTCTCTTTGTTCTTAGGTTCATAACTTCTACTGATCTGTTTTCAAGTTTGCTGATTCTTCTCCTAGCTCAGTTCTACTGTTTGGCATCTTTAATATACTTTTTATTTTTTAATTTTTTGTATTTTTCCATTCCAGAGGTTCAGGATGATTTCTTTTTATAATTTCTATGTCTTTATTAATATGCTTTATTTGATTATACATTGTCATTTTACTTCTTTAAATATGGCTTATTTTATTTTTTTAAATTTAATTATATATTTGAGGTATTTATTCATCTGCTAAGTTTGACATGTAGGCTCTCTCAGTGGCAGTTATTGTGGCCTGCTTTTTTTCTCACATTTTCCACTTTTGCTTCATTTGTCATAAAATTTTGTTGATAATCAGCCTTTCTAGATTCTATTTTGTAACAACTCTGGACTATTGTTGTTGCTGATTATTTGTGTGTGTGTGTGTGTGGTGTCTTTGTTTTTGTTTTGTTTTTCAGATTCTAGGCTGGACTACTCCAGTGAATCCTCCAGAATATCTAGCCTTGATGTCTTTCCTTAGAGGGTACAGCCTTGGGCATGCACACAGTTGTCCTGGGATAACAGTGGTTTTAGCACAATTCTTTTTGACTGTCTCTCGTCTCTCTGTTAGGACGTCTGCTCTGTTGTTGCTGTTACTCCCAGCCTTAACTAATTTCTAGCTGATTGCTGTATTGTTTTCAACAGTGCCCTGAGTCATAAATATCTGCACACTCTGGTCCAATTAAATTCAGGCCTCTTTGCAGGGGTAAACTTTACGTCTATTATTTTTCTGACCCCAGGAAGGCTCTCTTAGATGTCTCCTTCTTGTTCTTATACGTGTGTCTCTCCCTGGGCAAAACTTCTCATTGCAATTGGAGAATGAGAACAGTTGGCTCATTTCTCTTAGATTAATGCTCCTGCTTTATAAGAAGAGGGCTGGAAGGTAACAGTAGCCTCTGATCTTTTTGACTTTTCCATACTGGCATGAGACTTCCACGTTACAACTGAGATGGTGATATGGCAATTGTCACTCCTTTATTATTGGCCTACAATGTCTGGGGTAGAGCTTCCACTTGAAAAGTGGGGGCTGGGTGGAGGAAGTGAGCCATAGAACTCTTGGCTAGTCTTGCCTGGAATAGAGGTTCTGAAATTCAAAGCTAGAGGGAGATGAGAAATGTTAGTTCCTGTCTCTCTCAGGGAGATAGTATAGCCCTAGACTGAGAGAGTGAGGCCTTTGTTCTTGCCTGCATTAACCCAGAGCAGAGGTTTGTCATGCTGAGCTGTGGAGGAAAGGAACAGATCTTGGCTCAAAGGATATAGACAGTGGCTGAGCTCATCTGGATTTAGTGTATTTTCCCGAATAGGTATTTCTTCATTTGCCGTATGACCATAGGACAATTTTCAGAGACTTTAATTTGTTTTTATTATATTCACATGTTTTTATGGTTTTTTCTCTGGGGAGGGATTCCATGCAGCCTTTCATGTCAGCATTCCAGCAGTCATTCTCCAAGATAAAATATTTTTAAGGTGTCAATACTATCTACCCCAAAGCAGATTTTTTTTGTGGAGACTGACAAACTGATTCTAAAATTTATATGAAAATCTTAATAGAAACAACTAGTGTAGTAAAAAATTTTGGAAAAAAAAGGAATAATTACATTACTGAATTTAAAGACTTGCAATGAAGTTCCAGTACTCAAGACAGTGTGTTTTTGGCATAGGCATAGATATAAATCAATGGGAGTAGATAAAGGATCCAGAAATGGACCCACAATATATGGTCAACTGATAATTCACAGACATGCCAATGTAAGTGTTTTGAACAAAATCACCAAATCAAATTAATATACATATGGAAAAAATGAGTGTCAGTTGTTATATAATATACAAAAATTAATTTGAAATTGTTCATAGCTCTAAATGTAAAGGCTAAAATTCTATACCTTCTAGAATACTACATAGGAGAAAATTTTAGGTTCCTTGATATAGGCAAACATCCATGACAGGTCACACACACACATGCGTGCACATGCACGCGCTCACACACACACATACACAAAAGATAATATAAATGCACGTTAGGTATTTGGTTTATTGGCTCCTTATAATTGAGTTGTAAGGATTCTTTATATATTCTGGAATCAAGCATCTTTTTCAGATATATGTATTATCAATATTTTCTCACACTCTATGGTAAATTATTCAAAATATTACATGTATTTTCTCAAAATTAAAAATCTGTTCTTCAAAAAGTGCTCTTAAAAGTACTTGTATCCAGAATATATTGAGAATCCTTAAACTCAGGACAAAAGAAAATACGAAAATAGGCACTCTACATCTTGAATTAGATGTTTATAATTAATGGTAATCCCAAACTGTGAAAGTAAAATCAAATGTCCATCAATTAATGAAGAAACACATTTTCATATATTTATAATGTGATGTAGTACTAAGCAATAAAAAAAAACTATAGATACATTCAATAATATGGATGAATCTCAACAACATTATGCTGAAACAAAGAATCCTAATATAAAGTAGCACATACTGCTTTATTCAATTTATATGAAGTTTTAGAATAGTCAAAATTATTCTACAGTGACAGAGAATAGATCTGTGGTTGCCTGGGACTGAAGCTGTGAGAAATTGCAAAAAATAACTTTTTGTGGTGATGAAAATATTCTGTATCTTCATTGTTCTGATGATTAAATGTTTATCAAATGCATTTGTCAAAACACATGGAAATCTACAATTAAAATCAGTGCATTTTGTGTTATGTAAATTATATCTCGATGATGAATTTACAAGGTAAAATAAACAAAAAAGTGAAAATAAAAAATGGTGCTTATAGAATCAGTCAGTGAGAAAACGGCAGTTATTGAATAACTAACCATGTCAACATCTGATCATTATGATTAGAAATCATAGTGATTTACTTTAGTAAAAGTAAAGGATCATGTAAGTCAGTTTGAGGGATTGGATATGCAAATAGAAATGGAAATGTTTAAGAAAACTTACAAACACACTAAAAAAATTAAATACTAAACTTGTATCAAGTAAAGAATCATGTCATTGATGTGTTAAGACTCTTTAGATTTTTCTTCTCCCTTTCTTCAAATATATAATCTCAGAATGAATAATTACATTGAACTCTGTAATTTCAATATCTTTAAAAATGCTAAAAACTGAAATAAAAAGTCAGTCTAGACAACTTTCAAGAGATAAAGTTATTCACATTTTTATATAATTCAAAACCTTAAAATATATGTTAATTCTAGTAAGCAAACTGACTTAAATCATTATTTCAATATATCTATGTCAAGGTATATCAAACTATCATGATGAAACATGTACCTCTTCTGAAAGGTAAATCAAAATGATTAGTTTATATTTCAAACAATATTGTTCCAGTAATTTCAGTTATAAGTTCTAAGAATGCAGTTTTTTGTTTTTAGTTTGGATGATTCCTAGAATTTGAAGACCAAAGGAGGAGTTTGTCACTGTATTTTGAAAATCAAATTAAATGTTTTAAGAATGAAAAGTTATTTTGCACTGAAGGGGCTAAGAAAGAAAATACATTATCCCAATCAAGTGAGATGAATTTTGAAATTGAATCACAATTACTATTGTTTATAATAACAGTGTTCTATTTTTGAAACTCATTATTTTAAGGCTTCTGGTAGTTTATCCAACCAAATATCCCAATTTTTTTAAGAAAGATATGATAAAACATATAATGATTTCTTAAAAAAAAAAAAAAAGTAAAAAGCATAAGGTACCTTGGCTCTTGCATTCAAAATAACAAATGCTTTCTTAAAAAGTGTATTTTAAAGATAGTTAGGCCTTGGGCATAATTAAAAGGAAACACTAACTTCAAGAGGATTCTTTCAGCAATCTTCACAGCTGTCTTCCCAACACTGAATGCATAAATATCATTCTGGCACTATGGCATACATATAACAGCATTAACATACTGCTTTCTGACTAGAAATATTATTCATGATCTTCTGCAATTAGCTGTGCTTAAAATGAAGAGAGCTGTTAAAGTGGAATCTTTTATTATACACATATATTATTAAATTTGCTTCAAAATGGCAATAAAACTGTGAATGATTTCCAAAGTAGAAGAGCTTCTTAAGAAAACAAACAAATACAAAAAACAAGCATTTACTGAGCACTTTCTCTTAGCCAGGCATTTTGCTAAGTAGATTATTATAAATTACCTCTAATCCTCATAACAATACTTAAAGTTGTTGTTTTCTGCATTTTTAGAGAGGAGAATACTGAAGTGTTAAAATGACTTTTATCATTCTCTTAGAAAAGAAAGAAAAAAATAGGTTTAAAATTTTAAGTTGAGTATTGATAAATGAGAAATTAATGTGTCTACTGGGTAAGTGAAGAGAAAATTAATCATTTTTGTCAAGTGTCTATTAAGTCAGGATTAGAAGCATATAATAAACTGAGAAGTGGAGAGAGCAAACATGACCGAGAAAATTGAGTGACATATTGGAAGACAGAGCTAGATAATAAATGGTGGTGTAAGCAAATAGCCTTGCAGAATAAAATGCTGCCCTTTATGTTAAAAGTATATGAGAGAAATAGAAAATAGGAGTGAAATTATTTATGTTTAGATCATTAAGAATTGGATTACAAGAAAATAGAATTTCAAATATGGAGATTAATACCAGAATTAGATACTGGATTTAATATTAGTGTATTTTGGAGATCAGATTTTTGATATAGCTTGAAAACTTTGGCCACTATATCCGTTACTTATAACCTACTTAATACAATTGACAGATATTTGGGAAATAGTCCATATTACTATCAGTAAAATAAAATATGTTTTAAAACTGTTTTAGAAATAACTAAAGAACATTCCTAATGTTGACTTCTGAACACTTCATAAGGCTTAAATTGTGATACAAATGTGGTTATTACAAATTCAGATACATTCAATTACACATTTAAAGTCATTTGATTCTGCTAATAGTCATTGTATTACTATCATTCCTCCTGTTCTCTAACTCAGCAGGGAATAGTATGGGTTTTCTATGTGAATTATGAAAATTCCTAGAATATCATGATCCACATTACTGTCCTGGAGTAGGGTATGCCAGTTATTATGTCATTTGCTCTTTCAGATTCAAACAGCATTACATTTACACTATCATTAAAATGTGAGATTTGAAGGAGACTATTCAAATGTAAGGGCCAAATTTGTATTTTATTTATATAAATTTTTATTTATATAAATATTATATAATTTACTTGTATAAATATTAAATTTATCATTTCTTCTGGCATGGCACAACATAGATAGTAATAATTTTTTCCTAGATTTTAATGACTTCATGTAGATCCATGGGAAATAATAGTATTGAAGCCAAATCCGGCCTCTATACCCTGACACCAGATTAAATCTCGGAGACAGAGTTTTGGGTGAAGTAGAAAAGAATTGCTTTGTTAGGCAGAGGGGGCCACAGCAGGCTAATGCCCTCAAAACTGTGTGTCACGACCTGGAGCGGGTAGTAAGTTTTATAGCAGTGGTTCAAAAAGGGCGTGATCAGCTCATGGACATTCTTCTGATTGGCTGTTTGTGAGGTAAGTGGGAGTCAGCATCATCAACCTTCTGGTTCCAACTGGTCTGGGGTCTAGTGCTTGTGGGCAGCATACCATTAAATTCTCCCACCTGGTGGGGGTTTTAGTATCTGCAAAACAGCTCAAAGATATTGTTATGTATATCCCTTGAGGGGAAACCAGGGCCCTGCCCCAAGGCTGCCCTATTGTTTCTTTTGACCTTTCCTCCCTTATCTCCACATTCCCCTCCCTTCCTTAATTAACATCTGTTTGATCCTGCCCCTTGGAACTCAGGGAACATCATGGAGGCTGAATGAAGCCTATTTCCTGTAATCAAGAAGTGGGGGACACAAAGAGTTTTGTGCCCAGGAGCCCCATGTTTCTGCTTAGTATCAGTATCATATGTTGAACAATGTTTAAAGTTGGCAAGCTCTTTGTCATCAAAGTATTAGCCTTGAGATCCCCTTCATCTATATTTGTGCCGTAACCCATAGAATTCTAGGTGCAATGATGGTTATTTTCATTATTCTTTCCAACTGCTTTTTTTTTTTTTTTTTTTGGCCAATAGTAATGTTTAATAGCTTTTTGGTGAAAACTACAGTAACGTTAAATTCACTTCAGTGAACACTGAAGTGTTCACTTTTACATTTGTCCACATTTGAACACTGTTTACATTTGTCTTTGATTAGTATTAGTCTCCTCCACTAGGCTATAATCTCAGTAATGACAAGGGCTATTTTTAGGTTCAACTCTGCAACAAGTAGACCTCAACCTGATTTCCACTCTCATTGAGGTTATTGGCAAGAGATGGAGTAATTAGACCAAGGCTTTATACTTGGTTAGCTCTCACTAAATACATACAAAAATAAATGAAAAAAATGAATATCCATTAAATATCCCAAGACTAAAACATGGTCTCATTTATACAGGAGTCTAGGCTGAACATTTTAACTCCCACAGAAGGAAATCCATGGGGGGAAAAAGGAGTTAAAAGCCATCAACTTTCATAAATGGTCTGAGATATGGGGGCAAGTCCTGCTAAAAGTTCCAGTAGCCACAGTATGAGGAAGCAAACAAATTACCAGTTGGCAAATAGCAGTAAATGCCCGATTTGTTGAAAACACTACTTATTACAGAGTAATATAGAGACAAATGTGCTTTTGGTGACCAAGTAATGATATGGCTGTGGAAGAAATAGAAGCAAAAATATCAAGGGAAGAAAGTGCTGATATACTTCAACAACATTGCCTATGTCAAGATAAAACCATGCAACTCAGATTGGGACTTGAACCCATGTTCTTTTAACTGAGATCACACACCTGGTCTCAGGACTTAATGAAGCTCAGGTTCTTGATGTCTCATCATAGAAAGAACTCAGTGAGAGACAAAGTGATGGGTAAGAAGTGGATTTATTTAGAGAGAAACACACTCCGCAGACAGAGTGTGGGCCATCTCAGAAGGCAAGAGAGGCACCAGGGTTCCAGGTTGTCAGTTTTTATAGGGGTGGGTAATTTCATAGGCTAATGAGTGGGAGGAGTATTCTAGCTATTTTGGGGAATAGGTGGGGATTTCCAAGAATTGGACCACCGCCAATTTGTTGACATTTTATGGTCAGCCTTGGAACTGTCATGGCACCTGTGAGTGTGTCATCTAGCATGCTGTATGTGTTACGGTGAGGGTATATTGAGGCTCAATGTCTAGTGGAAGTCTCATCCGCCATCTTGGACCTAGTAGGTTCTAACCATTTATGTCATGTCCTATGGCTATGTCATTCTTTTAAAGGTTGTGCCCTGCCCCCTGCCCTCCTGTTTCAAAACCATTACTTAATTTTATGACAGTAAGAGTGCTTGGCTGCAATGAAGTACTCTTTGTAAATCCCATTCTTAAATCTATAAATTACCAGCAATAACCAGCATTTATCAGGATGACAGCACTGAGCAATTCCTCTAGAAAGAGCTAAGGGAGGAAAAGTTGAACTTGCATCAAGTAGCATATGTGTATGGAGGTAATAGTGGAAGAATGGGTTATTCACATCTTCTCAGCTGCATTTCTTCAGTCAGTGGTTTCAAACAGGAGGGCAGGGGGCAGGGCACAGCCTTTAAAAGAAGGTATTTTATCTCCTTATGGAGATAAAATTTAGGAGATAGTCTAAGGATGATGATGGAAGTTAGGAAGTGAGATGCACTGAGGTAAAAGTCAACTGTGTGGTAAAGTGAGATGTTGACATAAGATACAGTAATAAAATAGTCATAGGACTCAACCATACACAGAACTCAAATAATTAGGTTGGAAGAAGAAAACAGGCAGGTAGGGTCTTGAGAGGTTCATTAGCCAAATAACAGAGAGATACTGATAGGGAAAAAGAGAGAAAGGGAAAGAGGAGAATTATTTGTTGGAAGTAGAATTATTTCTGGAAGGAATACTATACAGAGTTCAGAAAGGTTAGAACAGAAGAAAGCTCATTGGATTTCTTAACTAAAAAACTGGGACACAGATTTCTACCATGTATTTAAATAGAAGTTTTCTGGATCAATTTTATTTTCCATCTCACGAATAGAAGTTTTCTGGATCAATTTTATTTTCCATCACATGAAAATGGCTGTCATAGTAAATACACTAGACATTTGGGGGATAGTGAAAGCCACAAAGTGGCTTATTCTTCATGTATGTATTGGACAGACCCTTGATGGCTTTTGATTTTATGTTCTCATCACAGAAATGTGTTTAATCATAGAAGAGTTATCCTATCCAGTATCCACAAGTATATGATGTAAGCAAATGTGGAATTGGACTAATAGAAACATACTTTGAATGCTTTGCTGAACTAGCAACAGCTGTCTTAGAGTAATGGTTCAAGAAATTGCAGGCCTCAGTCATCAGCATTTATAGTGTTGTTCCCTGAAACAATAACATTTTCAAGCATTATTTTGGCAGGGACACCCTTACAATTTTATTGTAAATCTTTTTTTTTAAATTAATTTATTTATTTTTGGATGTGTCGGGTCTTTGTTGCTATGCGCGGGCTTTCTCTAGTTGCGGAGAGCGGGGCTGCCCCTCATTGTGGTGCACGGGCTTCTCATTGCGGTGGCTTCTCTTGTTGTGGAGCACAGGCTCTAAGCGTGCAGGCTTCAGTATTTGTGGTATGTGCACTCAGTAGTTGTAGCTTGCAGGCTCTAGAGCACAGGCTCAGTAGTTGTGGCGCACGGGCTTGGTTGCTCCGTGGCATGTGGGATCTTCCCGGACCAGGGATCGAACCCGCGTCCCATGCCTTGGCAGGAGGATTCTTAACCACTGCGCCACCAGGGAAACCCACCCTAACAATTGTAAAAAACTCACTGGTTTTAAAATACACCAATTAACTAATAATTTCATCCTGTATGCCTCAGCTTTTTGAATTCCTAATATAAACTGCTTTAAAGGAGAATTGCTTCATTTTGGGCATATGATGTTCACCTTACTTTAACAAAGATTTGTACTGTTGAACCATATTCAGTGTGACCAAGAATTGTAAGGAAAAATGTATGACTATTTTATGCTGAGGCTCATCAGCTTTCCCTTTAAGGGGAATTTATTTATTTATTTATTTTTGACTGTGTTGGGTCTTAGTTTCTGTG
Source organism: Balaenoptera musculus (assembly GCF_009873245.2). Lineage (NCBI taxonomy): Eukaryota > Metazoa > Chordata > Mammalia > Artiodactyla > Balaenopteridae > Balaenoptera > Balaenoptera musculus. Next base: position 55,643,715 of record NC_045802.1, read on the forward strand.
CGAGGGCTTTCTCTAGTTGCAGCGAGCGGGGGCCACTCTTCACCGCGGTGCGCAGGCCTCTCACTATTGCGGCCTCTCTTGTTGCGGAGCACAGGCTCCAGACGCGCAGGCTCAGTAATTGTGGCTCATGGGCCTAGTTGCTCCGCGGCATGTGGGATCTTCCCAAACCAGGGCTCGAACCCGTGTCCCCTGCATTGGCAGGCAGATTCTCAACTACTGCGCCACCAGGGAAGCCCAGCTTTCCCTTTAATCCAGAAAACTAGATAAGAGTTCTTAATTTACTAATTGGAGAGGATTATAAATTGGTTCAAGGGCGACACTTGGAATGAAGAAGGAAAAGGCAAAAGGGGAAGGTTTAAACAGATGTGAAAATGTTAAAAGTTCAGTGCTTTACAGTGTAAAGTAATAAAAATATTGAAAGTGGACAGAAAAAATTAGGAGAGTATAATGTCCTGGAAAAGAATGGCATAATGCCTCCTGTTCTCTAGGGACCTAATTATGTGCTCTTCTGTATGGTACGCCTTAAATATTGACAGGCAGGCTGTTTGTATTTGGTTCTTAATTAAAGACTCTCCTCTCACACCCCTAAAAATATTTATCAAAGACATCTTTCTACTCTAACAAGCATACTGTGAAGCCACATGTTGGGAAGCAAAATAATTGAAAAAATAAAGAAAATAGAGTTTAAATATCTTCACAGACTAGAAAAGAGAAACTTTCTGTAATTTTCAAGGAACAAAATCTTTGCATTTATCTCTCTAGGTTTCCAGTCTTTTTTTTTTATATATTTCCCATATTGCACGTAAAGATCAATCATGTATTTCTAAACTCCCAAAATTGCATCTATGGTGGTAACTTTTATCAAAAATTGTAATCTTGGGATAAGCCTTATGAAAACAAATTTCACTCTTCAGTTTCTTTGATGAATGCTTTTAATTCAATTTTCATGTAGAAATTCCTAAATACTTTAAATTTATGTGGGACATGGAAATAAACAGGAAATGGACAATTTTCTAATTGTTATCTAGTTCATTCTAGTAATAGTATCACGTCTTGGGAGTGTTTTATCAAAGAAAAGGAGTACCACTAATAACCCATGGAATGTTATGTAATGTCTTGAATCCATGAGGGATTAAATGGTGAGGAATAAGAATATCAGCAATAGAAATAATTTCAGGAGTGTATTTGAGCCTCAGACAAGTTGTTACTTTATGTCAATAACTTTGCTATAGACATTTTAAGGCACATCACTTAACTCTCATGTAAGCAACAATTAATATATTTATACCCTCATTTTATATAGGCCAGAATTTGAACAGTCTGTCAGACTGTAAAGTAGCATTCTTAAAAATTTCACTTCTTAAGTGTTTAGAGCTAGCCGTTAGTGGAGAAAGCTCTGTCACAAAAACATGGTTAAGCAGAACAATCCTTCTTCTTGGCTTCTTCTAAATATATTAAGCATTATTTGATCGGTTTGGAAGAGATCTGATTGTTTTTATTGCTGCTATTGATTCAACCATACCAGTCTAACTAGAATTTGATTTTTAGCAAAAATTTTTTTTAGCTTTGTGTATTTTTTGTATTCTACTTTCCTTTGTATCTCTCTTGTTTTTTAGTGTTTAATTACTTAATTGCTCATAAGAATTTGCATCACTCCAAATCATCTGTTTACCTATTTGAGCACATTTGTGCAGGATTATTTTGTTTTTTTTAAATCACAAAATATTTTAAATAATAAAATATAATGATATTTAAGAGCTGTAAAACATTAATGGTTTCCCCAGAGATGGGCTAAAATATTGATGATTCTCAAAATATAGATCTTTCTGAACTAGACAATAGAAGAATATATTTATAGATTTTTTGGGTGGAGGAAGGCATATTACAGCCATATATCCCCCACTGTCAAAGCCTACATTTCAGGTGATTGAAGAATTTTCACTAAATTATTCCATGTTCTAAAGAAAAGACAAAACAGATCTATGCACCTATGGAAGAGTTAAATCATTTCAACTAGCAAAGCTCTCTGCTCTTCACTGCAAATGTCTTTCCAGTGTACTTTTACTGTGGTGACATTTGGCTGAAATGGGACCATTGGGATCCAGACACACTATCAAATGTGAGTAAAATTTTTCCTTTTAATGTTAACATGTTTTCTAGCCCCTTCTTATAATTTCATACTGAAAACAAAAAGCCAAATTTTCCTGATTTCTCTCCCAGGTGGATGTAATTTTAAGTATTTAATTCTGTGAATGTAAGTTACTCTTCAAATGTAAATATAGAATTAGAATCACAGAAACAAAATGGTGAAAGGCCTTTGAGAGGTCACCAAATTTATCTGCCTGTTTCCAATAAGTTGGCCTCTTCAGCAATCTGAGCATATACTGATCTACATTCTTTTAAGTAAGACATCTCCAGAGAAGAATATTACATAAGCAAACAAAAACCCTCAAGAACAATCCCTGAGAAATTTCTGTAGTTACTCTTTTTCAGCCACTTTAAACCATTGGATTTCAAAATGTTTTCACCAAGACTCCCAACATTAGAAAACAAAGCAAAACAAAAACAAAACAGTTTCATTCTCTCTCTCTTTCTGTCTCACACACACACACACACACACTCACTCACAAGCTAACCTCTTTTCTAAGATGTATTCTGATATTTCCCCTTTCTTTCCCTTCTCTTCCACTTTCCTTTCTTCTGTTCTCTCATTAGTTAGATATAATAACAGTACAGTTTGAAAATTACCTCTTTAACCCAGGGATAGTAATTAGGTAACTTCCTGAGAGAGATATTTATTTATTTATTTATTTACATCTCAAATTGGGAACTGAGCTGTCCTACGCCAATGTTAGTCTTTATAGCTAACATGATTATGAAACTGTGCAACTCAGATGGGACTTGAACCCATGTTCTTTTAACTGAGATCACACAGCTGGTCTCAGGACTTAATGAAGCTCAGTATCTTGATGTCTCATCACAGAAAGAACTCAATGAGAGACAAAGTGATGGGTAAGAAGTGGATTTATTTAGAGAGAAACACACTCCACAGACAGAGTGTGGGCCATCTCAGAAGGTGAGAGAGGCACCAGGGTTCCGGGTTGTCAGTTTTTATAGGAGTGGATAATTTCATAGGCTAATGAGTGGGAGGAATATTCCAGCTATTCTGAGGAAGAGGTGGGGATTTCCAGGAATTGGGCCACTGCCCACTTGTTGACCTTTTATGGTCAGCCTTGGAACTGTCATGATGCCTGAGGGTGTGTCATCTAGCGTGCTGATGTGTTACAGTGAGGGTATACTGAGGCTCAATGTCTCGTGTAAGTCTCGTCGGCCATCTTGGACCTAGTTGGGTCTAACCATTTATGTCGTGTCCTATGGCTATGTCATTCTTTTAAAGGTTGTGCCCTGCCCCCTGCCCTCCTGTTTCAATTATGTTTAATGCAAAATGCTCACGCATAAGGTACCAGACATCAAGAAACAAAAAGGACTTCTTTTTATATGTTCCTTCCATACACGTTAGTACTTGGCATTTGTTTCAGGTTGGCTTTGAAGAGTAGCACTGCAGAAGGTTGATACTGAGTATGTCATTAACCGCAAAATACATGTATGGTATATCGGTATATTGTTTTCTCTTTTAATAAATCTTTGTCATCATTCTTGGCTAACTCAGAATTTGACTATTACTTTAAAATCAAGAAAATAATTAAAGGCTGACATATTTTAAGTGGTGTGTCTGTGCATATTCACTTTAACTTACAAATTTTGTTAGAATTGCCAATTAAAAGAGAGATACAAACAAGACAAACGCAGGATGTTTTGATCGAACATTTATCATTTGATAGCACACAATTAAAATAAATTATGTCCTTAAAAGTGTTATGTTCATTTGGAAATGATACTGTAGTGGAATAATGATTCAAGCACTTGAAGAATGTTTACACATCAGGCACTAAAATTATTTATTTTTCATGCTTTTTCTTCTCCTTGCCTCATGTTCAGTATGTAAGAATGATTTGTATTTTTGGCAATATTACAATATTACCTTCTTTTTGAGAGGAGAGAGTAAACTAACTGATTAGAAATCCCCATCCTACATTTCCTAGAAGAATGACAACCTTATTAGAAGAATATAATGCATTTGAATTGACTTGAATATGATTAAATTTAACTGCAGCCCATGTTTTCCTTTGAACAAAAGCTTACAAAAGGAAAAATATGTAACAGAAAAAAGTTTGAGTATGGTTGTTTCTGTGCCATGTTCTCTGAAATGTGATTTGCAGGTCCACAGTGCAATGTATTCAATCTAAGCAAAAATCACCAGCAATGGTTTAGAAGATGGACTATTTATTTATGCCATTTCTCAGAAATTATTTAACTTGTAAATTCATCAAAACTATCTTTGAGAGTGTTCACCATCTTTTGTATAAGTTCATTTCCTAAAATAATGCAAATGCAGAAACAAAAATATTTCCAAATTCTTGTGAAATAAAAATTCATTCATTACTTTAAAGAATTAAATTTGAGTTTTCCTATTAAGGTGATTAACTTAATAATCATTTTCTCATGGATGATGACTCCAAAAAGAACATGAAAAAATTTGAACTTTTAATGCTTCTAAGCATATGATCTTTTAACATTTAAATGCATTTTTCTTCAGATGTAATATTCTACTTTCCATGAAACACGGAAATTATACTTGCTCTCTATATATATTGAATAGATCATCCTTTTCTCATATTAATTACATTATCTGTCAGATAAAATTAATTGAAATATATTTTAAAAAAACAAATTGAACTAATTAACAATAGAATTAAATGTTACTTTTACAAACAGTTACATAGCACAAACAGCAGTGACAGATCTGCCCCATTGCTCTGGGCTGGAGGAGCTAAGGATGGTGCCACTATTTTTTAGCGTTGACCTTTCAGTTTTCATTACACACATGTTGATGGGCTGGAGGAGGGAGGGCATGAGAAAGATTGAGAAGGCAGTAGTCTGAATCCTCTCACTAAAGAAATGTGCCCACTTGCCCGCCCACCACTCTGCTTCTCGCTTACTCTGCCCACTTTCCAGTTCTACCTCCAGTTGCTGTTGACGGTGGAGCTGCCCTTACCTCAGCTAACCCAGCTTTGCTCTGTGCTTGTCCTGGGTAGCAGTTTTACCCAATGGGACTTGTTCAGCCTCTCACACACATGCTCTCGGATAGAAAGGTGACTGTGTCATTCCCAGAGGAAGCTGTTTGGGGCACTCTACCTAGCTTCTTTGCTGATCCAAGTCAATACTCTTTGCCAAGGGTTGGGTGAAAAGAGTCCTACCACTGCCCTTCACAGAACAAGCTAGGGAGCTGGGGCTTCTTTTCTTCCAGTGTCACCCTCTTCCCCACAGGCAGCTGGGCCTGTGTCCTGGCAGGTTCCTAGGGCTGCCCCATCTTTTTGCACCTGTCAAACTCTAGGGGCTCTGTCTGTGGTCCCTTTTCTCTGAATCTCTCTTCATCCTATTATTCTACCAGATGTCTTATCTAATATTGCTTATGGACTATTTACATGAGGAGAGGAAGTGAAAAGAAATCTATAAATATATTTTTAGTAGATAAAACTTTAATAAAATGTTATTTTCTTATTTTGTGAAGATGAAGGATCAGTTATAAAAATTATAAAGTTTTCCTTATGTAATTAATTTTTATAATTGTTGCTAAATTTTTATAACTGTTGAAAATCATCTGCTATGATTTTCTTCCATTTGCCATTTTCATTCAAAGTCTTTATGTATTTTTGCCTTTTAAAAAATCTTTTAACGTCTAGTTTGAGCCCTACTATTTCCATGCTGCTTGTTTCAGCCTCTGTTGATCCCCCTTTTTCTAGTCTCCTATAGCCCTTGCTCATTAATTTTGTGTTAATGTCTTTCAATATATGTTGTAATTAGCTAAGGTAAGAATCATTAAAAAAATGACAGTCTGAAATATAATGAAATTTTATTTTATATTTTCTTTTACTTTGCATGGTTTTCCCTCTCAGAGTTTTCACTGTTATTATTGCTAAATGTTGAGGCTCACTGTCATGAGCCTTTAACTAGGAAACTTCTCCCAAAGCTAATATTAGTCAACATTGGAACACATGGTGCTTCTTGAACTTTGGCATCAAAAGAAATTAATAATTTACCCTGAATGATATCGCTAGTCATCACCGGGCAGGAAATTTCTGGTTTTATTGCTCTCAGTGTGAATTGTGGCAATGAACTACTAAATCATGGCCACCTCGGGTTATATGTATTTTTTCCTTTCCTTCTTTAGAACAACACATTAAGCAACTCAATTCAAATTACATGTCATTCTAATTGGAACTGGATAGCAGTTAGCTTTTATGGGGCAAAATGTCAAGTACATTTTTTTTTACTCATCAAAAGGAATTTGTCAAGAGAAGTCTATAGCTTCATATAAATTACAGTTGTTGCTATTAATTTGGTCTCTGCTTAAATTAGCTTATGAAATATTTTAACTATGGGAAGAATAACAACGAGGAAATTCAAGAAGCAACAACATTGTTTTGTCTCTTGACAGGACATCACTTCTTAAGAGTCAAGTTCAGTGCAAGTTCCAATTCAAATAAATAGATGTTCCTTGTTGTATAAAAACAGAAAAATATTAAATACTAAAGTTGTATATCTTTCTCACTTTAGCACCAGTTTCCCCATTTATATTAACGAAAACTATTATGTTTATAAACTCTTTCATAAAATAGCACAATAAGTCTAATACCAAAGAACTAAATAACAGACAAAAAATTGCATAAGCACAATCCATATTATCTTCCTCCACATGCATAATTGAATATATACTCTAGCTCTGTGTAAATTATACTTAAAAGTAATTTTTTTAGAAAACTATAGATCTCTTTTTCTTTCCCTTTCTCTTTCTTTCTCTGTCCATTTCCTTTCTAATGTAATAGTAAAAAGTTTTGAATTATTGAATTTTAGTGACAATTTGGAGAAATGTGGAACAAAACATGTTTACTAATGAACCCAAATAAGTTTGGTATCTCTTTAAAAAGAAGCCAAAAGTGGATAAACCTATGCTCAGTAATTAATGTTCTAGTATTTCATCTTTTGGAATTGATCTAGATATTCAATGAATATCCATCATTTAATTTATCTCAGTGTAACTTTAAGGTTTTAAGTTACCAAAATGATTTTGGAAACTATTTTTAAGTAGACATAACAGAAAGCATAATTACTGTTGAAAATTCATTTATAAACTTTTATATGTATTTAATTTACTTGTCAACAATTTTGTTTAGATTATTCATGACAGTTTCATGACATTAAATAGCTAGTCATCATCTTAAGTTATTTTTCTTGCTAACAGATTCTGTAACAGATAACTTGAGCTTACTTGACTTTTAATAAATCTAGGTAGAATTAAAGTTGTATGTCTGCATTATTTTTAGTGCTAATAACTCTAAAGACATCCCTGTTTTAAATAAACCAACAAACTTAAGTAAGCTTTGATTTACTGAAGATTATCCTAGATCACGTGAACTTGAAAAACATGTGGGTTAGTCTCTGTATTTCTGAGAATATACTTAATTTATTTAAAAATTTTTCTTTAAGCCAATTAAATATAGATTTCTATAAATTAGTTTTGGCAATACTATCTGTTGGCAGAAAAATATTATACATCAGTGCATATATTCATAGACATACCTAAACATACAGATAGATACAGAGATCGTTTGCTTTTATTTTTCACTAGTACATGAAAGAATAGTTGGATCCAAATTGTGCTTCTGGCAGACAGAATAAGTTAAGGTTAACTACTCAGATGTCTTAAACTTTTTACTAATAACTGTGGAGAAGACTTTTAAGATTTCTTTTTTGTTTGTTTTCCTCATTTCCAAATGGCCTTCTCCCAACCGGCTCCCCTTTTTTTTCTTTTGATAAGAATTACCAGGGTTTCTAGAGAAGACCAGGTAGAACATTTACATCTCAAAGGCACGGAGAAAGAGTGCGAGTTCTGCCAATAAGTACTTCTGTTGCCTAAGGCCAGAATTTTTACAATACCTATAAGCCTTTTGAGGTGAATAGGGGAGGTTTTGCGATTGGGAAAAAGAACAGTTGGGCTTTTTCTGTTCTTGTAAAGACTCAGTTTATGAGTTAAGTTTTGTCGACTGAAAAAAAAAAGCACAATGTGAGAGTTGTGAGTTAAGTTTTATTTGGGACAAAATGAGGACTATAGCCCAGGAGGCAGCATTTCAAATAGCTCTGAGAAACTGCTCCTAAGAGGTAGAGGGGAAGGTCAGTATATATGTGATTTTGGTGAAGGAGGGGTACATTCAATCAAGAACACATTTTTGGCAGAAGCTTCTGTTAGGGGAACCATGACTGAAACCGCCGCCCTGGCCAGGCACCATAGTAACAACTTGCATGAGTTATCTTACAACAGGAGGTCCTGGTATGGAATGCAGAACTAACAAGCTACCACAAATGGGAAGAATTCGGGAAAGATTAAAAGGAGAGGAGACGCCAGTCCATATGTCCTGCAACCTCCCAGAATGCTTCTTGCTGGAATCCATCTTGGCTGAGCTATGTGCACGCCACCAGGAAGGACCCTGAGTCAGAGCGATTGGCCAGAGACAACCCGGAAACTAACCCAATTACCATAAAACCCAAGACTGTGAGCCACGTGGCAGAGTTCTCCTGGGTTCCCTTACCCTGCTGCCCTCCACCCGGGTGCCCTTTCCCAGTACAGTCTCTTGCTTTGTCAGCACATGTGTCTCCTCAGACAATACATTTCCTAGTGTTAGACAAGAGCCCACTCTTGGGCCCTTAAAGGGGTCCTACTTCCTGTAACAGTTGCTGCTATTCTCATGAAGGTTCCTGCTAGTCACAAGGAGCAGACATCACCATTAATGATTCTAGTGTTTTTCTAGATATAAAAAGATGCAAGAATTGGACTCACAAAATCTTCTCCTGAAAATATCTAACTATCTGAAGGCCTGTTCTGCCAGTTTTTCTCAGAACACAGAGTACTGAATTCCTGATCTCTACTCTGAACTCCCTTCAGGGTGTGTTGAAGGTCAGAGGTTTCATTAGCTTGTGATTTAATACTCATAGAGGCAGATGGCAAGTGCCAATTTTTAGGTGGCAGTTGTACATACAGGTCGTCCTCAATTTGTAGGAAAGTTTTTAATTCCTCAAAAAATTGGGTTGCAACCTGAATGATATCAAGGGGTGACCAAACATCCAACCACACTATTATTATGGAACCAAGTTCATTTGCCTGACGACGTGCAGCAAGTCAAACACTGAAACACCTAGGTTTGCAGCAGAGAAAAGTTTTATTCACAAGGCAGCCAAGGGAGAAGGTGGAGAACAAATCCCCCTAAAGGTGAGGGGATGAGGGCTATTTATAACAAAGCTGAGGCATGGGGATCATAGAGAAAGGTGATTGGAGATGAGAAAAAGGTGAGATAATCATCATTACGCCCAGATGCAACTAACCTGCTTGCTTCTTCATGGGGCACAGGTTCAGAAATAGTGAGTTACCACACTCTGAGGGTGGAATTGTTGGCCCTCTGACTTCAAAAGGTCATGGATCGGACACTCCCACTTGCCCAGTTGGAGGATCATTGGTCCCAAACCAGTCTTAACGAGTTCGAGCTGGAACTGGACACAGCTGACTCCAAGTTCCTGAAAAAAACAACTCAGCCACGCATCTTATTGTTGAGGCTACGTGATGCTCGGAGGACATGCAAGTTTTTGTAAAAACAATGAAAGCTAGCTTGCTCCGTGAAGGCATGTTACGAGCTATTATTTACTAATGGCTAACTGCTGACTACCCTCCGTTTCATTATCTTTAGTTTCCTTCTTTCTGTCAGGGAGAAGATCTTCAAAGAGTCTGGATTTGGAAAGAAAAGGACAACGTAAAATTTTACCTTCCTTTCTCAACCGGGCAATGCAGAGATCTTGGAGAGCTGACCGGGTAAGAGTTCTCACTCTTTGCTGGCTTCTGCTTATTCTCCCCAGGATCCCACCTGCAGGGTCCTGAGCAAGAGGGCTTAAAGTAAAGCATGTAGCTCTGATATCAACTAGAATTTGGCAAGATTTTCCATTAATTTTTAGTTTCTCCTTGGTTATTTAAGAGAACAACTGGAAACAGTTTATTGGAGAATCTCTTTGAGTCTGTCAACCCTGGGAGGGGCCCAAATGGGGGTCATCCTTTGAGGGCAGATACCGGGTGATCAAATCGGTATGGAAGGATTTGACAAAACTTCCTAGGACGATATTTTTTTCCAATGTTCTGGTTGATTGCAAATGAGACACAAATTTCTGGGCCAGTGTTTTGATGATGGACCCCTAGGGGCATGCAGTGGGGGGAGGCCCAAGGTGTTGCTTTAGGTTACTGGCTTTGGAGTTGTTGCAGTTGTAAAACCACTAACTTGGTGGACGGTTTTGTGGTTTCTTCAGAGTGGAAAGGCAATTATTATAGAGGATTAGTGACTGAGTATTCAGAAAAAGGAGGAGAGAGGAGAGTAGCTGGAGTCACATCAGTCTTACAGTGTTTTGTTTTAGGTACCTCTTCTGTCTTTAATTTTTTATTAGCCTTTTGTAATGAATCTTTTAATGAAGCTATTTTGGAGTCTTGAAGCCTTTGGGAAGCTTCTGCGTGCCAGTTAAAATAGATATTCCATTCTGTTTGTTTGATTTGGGAAAGCTTGCTTTCAAGTGTGCTTTTTAAATGAATGATTGTGTCTAATTGGAATGTTCTCCATAATGGCTATTGTAATTCTAGGTTGTCTCACTAAAATTTGCCATTTTTGTAGATGCTTCAACTTCTGGAGTTCTTAGACATAAAATAAGCAGGTGTGCTGGAAGGCGGTGTGCTCAGTCTTTGAAACTTGAAGATCCCATTTCTATAGCTAAAGCTTGGGTCTCTTGGAGCCAAATTATTACCAAAGAGCAATGTGCTCCTAGGTAGGAGATTTTGTGGTGTTTTACAGTGTACCTCATTGCAGGGAAATTTTCTTGAGGTTGGCAGGTGACCTAGCATCAGTCTAACCCCTTCTGTGACTGGCTCATCTAGCATAGGAGTTGTAGAGTTAGGTAGCAAGTGCTCTAACAGCTTTCTTTGCATAGCCACCAGTATTTTGGCTTTGCCTTCCAAGGTTCCCATTAGCAATAGATCTATTATTCCTTTCATAAAATGATTTCTTTATATTGACATATGCTCTTATGGCTTTTAATAGTGCGACTTGTGCCTACAAGGATTTTGATTTTGATGATCAAACAGTCTGAATCTCTTGTCTTAGTTTATTTCTGAAGTCCCCAAGTGGCTTATGCTGTGAGTTGACCTCGAGGCTTTGCGAGTTTCCTAACAACTGCCATTGTGGACTCCCAGTACAACTATACCAGAAACTTTCCAGGACCCCAGAACCTTTCTGGGGAAAATATATATAATGTATATCTATTTTTAAATAAAGTTTGTTTGAATCAGAGGGTTGGGTGCAAGGGAGTGGAGCTCAAATTTGAGAGTGACTTGCCCAGTGCCCTCCCTAATGAGGAGAGGAAGAGTAAACTCAGAGGTCGCCTGCCCTGAGTGTCTCCTTGTCTTACAGACTGTTAGCACACAGATCCCATTCCTCGCCTTGTCGCCAAAAACTGTTAAAAATGATGAGAGAAAACAATTCCGGTGATACAAACAAGGTTTATTTAACACTTTATGAAGTGGACAGTTTCCTTTCAGAGAACTTCAAAATGGGCAGAGAGCAGGACACTTCTGTAGGGTAAAGAATAAAGAACAAGGAAGAAAAAAATAGAAATATCTGATTGGCTGGGACCACATATTCAACATTGTTTGGGGTGAGAAGGCCCAGAGTTGGCTTGATGTTTGGGGATTGGCTGACTGAATATATAGTGTTTCTGGACATGCAGAGCATTTACAGGGACATGAAAGTCATGTAATTTTCGGTTTGCTAAAATGTGGCACCCTGGGCAGCATTAGCTCCCTTCTGGGCTTAGAAAGTTATTTCAACATAGTTGATAATCTGAAGAGATGTTTCAGTTTAAAATTGAATATATACATATGAAAAACAGAATATGCAGCTTTGTTACACCAGTATACAAATAGGCATAGCTTTGGATGATTTATATAGTATTATAGAGTGATACTATATGTTCATTATAGAGAGACCAAAGTCAGAAAATGCTTCAATTCTGTTAAGTGTTCTTTCATATTTCTAATAAAACCCTTCATATCATAATTTTAATAAGTTATTATGTTAGAAAAATATTTGTTTTACAGCTATTAGTCTGATTTAATTTACATTTAATTATAATTATATTTGCAGTGGTCCAATAAATAAACATTTTGTGACATAATTTTATCCATTTACTTCAAAAAATATATGGAAAATCTTCATTTATTCAGTGAACATATATTGATCACCGTCTTTGGGGACATTATCTGGGAGAGCAGTTAACCAAAAGTCGAGGTCCCTTACTCCAGCAGAATGGATAGATATTTAACAATATGTTTAATAGTTTATATATGGATTACAACTGTGGTGTGGTATTTAATAAACAAGTTCAGGTTTATAAATCAGTGTATAATAGGGATCTGAACGTTAGTAAAGAGTTCTCTGAAGAAGAGTTGTTTTGAGAGCTCAAGAATGCGTAAGTATTAACTTTAAAATAATAGTGGTGAATGGGGCAGGAATGATGATGCGTGTAAAACAACCCAGGAAGAAGAGATGTGAGGACAAATCCCTAAGTAAGGAAAATACTCCATTCATTACAGGAATTGAAAAAAAGCCAATATGGTGGCTTAATGCCTGTAAATTACTAGTAGATTGATGCTGCAATAGACTAGGGAGACAGAAGCCAATTATTTAGAGTATTGTAAGCCAGTTTAATAATTTGTCTTTTTAGTTTAAGAAAAATGGGCAGAAAACATCTAAAGTTTTCATGTTTGTCAGAATTTTTCTTGAGGCAACTGACTTATCTGTACCTCAAACTAGATTAGGCATAAAGAGCAATTTATTGATTCACATTGCTGAAAATCTATGATTCATGGCTCATTATTCATTTCACATGACTGTGAAAGACTGAATATACACATGGACAATAGTGAGGCCATATATAAAGATAAAACTCTGACCATAACCTGCAGCCACCTACCCAGGAAACCAACCCATTATCTACAGTAACCGGCTCAGGAAGCCAGCTGCTGTAAATCAGCCTTTCAGGGAAAACCAGATTGCAATCTCTACTGACAGTCCAGGAAGAAAAACAGTAACTCCTATAAAAATCAGCCCCAAACAGCCAGGACTTGTTGAATAACTGGCAGCTTCCCTATTTTTTGTCCCTGCTTCCAATTTAGGACCAATCAGAAAAAGGCAAATGTGCACCTCTAACCAGTCACAAATGATACATTGCTTCTAGTTAGCTTAGTTCCAGCTTCCCCTTCCCAACAACTTCCAATCAGGGCAAACCTGAAGCTTCCTCTTTTTCTCCTAAAAGTTTTCCCACTCCTCTGCCTGCCTCCTCTGCCTGCCTTTGAGTCTCTACCAAAATGCAGGTGATGGTGGCTGACTTCCTTGCTCTCCCCAGTCTAAAAAATAGCCTTTGCTTGTTCTCATTTTGTTGGTCTTTATTTCCACAACTGGATTCAGGGACTGAGAGAAGCCATCAGTAATCTCTCTCTTTTTCTTGTTCTCTCCCTATTTCCATCTCTCTGGTCAACCTTTTTCTGTTTCATTTTCTGTCACAAGACAAAGATGTCCACAAGTAAGTCAAAGCTAATATCATCCACCAGATAAAAATCACAGAGAAAAACTAAATACTTCTACATAGACAGACCCAGGGAAATCTTCACAGTGGTCAAAGTCCTATCTTAGGGCACAGGTACAGTCCTGAACTAATTATTGTTTCCAAAGTGGGTGATTTGTTACTGGGGTTCATAAGATTACAGTACTCGTATGTAGAATTGCTATATTTAGTGGGAAAAAGATGCCTAGTTTCATGTGAAATTTAGGTAAACAGCAAATATACTTTCTTAAAAATTACAAGCATGGCCCATGAAAATAATATAGGAAAAATATTTTGTATTTAACTCAAATTCAGATATAACTGGGCATCTTATATATATTATGGCAGCCTTACTCACATGACATGAAAGGCAAAGACATCATAATCCATGTAATAGGCTGAGAGGTTGTGTGGGGAAAAATCCAGAAAGAAAATATGCTAAGCTTAAAAAAAGTAATAGATACCACTAAAATGTTTAAATGAGAATGAGATATTCAGATTTTAAATTTGAAAGAATAACCCTAGTTACTATGTTGCAGAATAGCCAGAGGGAATAGGACGGAATGTAGGATATGTATGGAGAGGCTATTGCAGCAGATGAGTTGAAATGTAGGTGGTTTTAACTGGAATGATGGCACAGGGATAAAAACAAATACATTAGACCACTGGGGCAGTAGAAGCAATAGTGATTGGAGATTGTTACTTGCTAATTAAAAACAGTAAATTTAGTAAGATTACAATTAAACTGTTAGAATTTAAGGGAACTTAGTAAGTCTACGGGATGCAAGGCCACTGTGCAAATTCAATTTTTCTTTGTATGAAGCAACTATAAACCATTCAAAAGTGAAGTTTAAAAATAGAGCATTTAGAGTAACATCAGAATCACCACATGATTAAAAACAAATCAAATAAAAGCTGGGTGATACTTCTTCACAGTAAGATATAAAGCTTTTGAGAGTAGATAGAGAATACCTAACTAAATGCGGATGTACACCCTCTTTGTTGATTTGTAGCATGAATATTATAAAGTTGATATTTCCCCCCCATATTTATATATAAATAAGATGTAACCCCAATCCTAATCCCAGCAGGTGTTTTTTGAAGATATACAAGCTGGTTCTAAAAAGAATATGGAAATATGAGAGACAAATATAATCAAGTCAGTATTGAAAAAGTACACAGTTGTTGAATGTACTCTGTTGGATTTTAAGACATATATTAAAGTTAAAGTAGTTCAGAGAACTGGTATTGACACAAAGATAAACAAATAGGTAAATGAAACAGAATAGAGTCCTGAAGCAGAACCAAGTACATACAACTACATTATTTAAAACAAGCTAGCCTTGCAGAAAAGAGTTAGATTCATTCTTTTCAATAAAGAGTTCTGGTTCAAGAAAGGGTTGGATATCCATATGAAAAGCATGAACAAATTGACCTTTTGCTTCTCCACAAAAACAAAACCACTAAGCTGGTCTTTAGATTTATATGTGAAACAAAAAAGAAATAGAATATGTGTACGATAATATGTGAAGATATAGTAATTATATTCATGTTAAGAAAGATACTTAAAGAGGATAAAAAAAATACTAAACATGAGACAACTGAAAATGTTTGACAAATTGTTACCAAACAAAAGTTCCTGTGCTGGACTCACAGTGAGACCAAACAAACAGAAATGTAGGAGTTTGGAGCAGAGAAAGGTTTATTGCAAGGCCAAGCAAAGGTTTTTTGCAAGGCCAAATAAACCTTGCAAAAATGGGTGGCTTGTGCTCAAAAAATCCAAACTCCCCCATGTTTTGGGGGGAAGTTTTATAGGCAAAATTTGGGGTGAGGGCTGCAGGGTGTGTGACTTTCTTCTGATTGGTTGGTGGTGATATAATAGGACAGTGTTCCAGGAATCTTGTGCTCAGCCTGAAGTTACCATCCTCCACCTGGGAGGGGGCCTTAGTTCCTGCAGAATAACTCAAAGATATTGTTATGTATATCCCTTGAGGAAGAACCAGTATCCTGCTTTAATCGCTGCACTATAGGTTTTTGATTGTTCCCCCTTTCTTTCTGCATTTCCTAACTTCCCTGATTAGCAACTACTTGAATCTGCTCTTTGGTATTCAGGAAGGTCTAGGAGGCTGAAGCCTTTATCCTGCAGATAAGAAATGGGGACACAGAAAGGCTTTTGTGCCCAGGAGGACCCCACAGGGTCCTGCTCGGTTACAATATTAAAATAAAGAAAAATTTTAAGTCAAAAAATATCATTAACAGAGTGAAAAGATAAGTTATAGAATGAGAAGATATTTGAAACACATATTACCAACATCAGGCTTATGTCTAATACATTTTAAAAATAATTCCTTTATAAAAGAATTCCTGCATAAAAGACAGAGAACAAATAGAAAAAGGACAAGAGGCTGTAGCAATCACTCTGCAAAAGATAATATCTGAGTGGCCAATGAAAATATAAAAGGGTAAACATTCTAGGTCCAAGAGGGAGGGGAAATACGTATACATATAGCCGATTCACTTCACTGTACAGCAGAAGCTAACATAACATTGTAAAGCAATTATACTCAAATTAAAAAAAAAGTAAACATTCTCTTTTGTTGTCAGTGGAAAACAATTTGGTTACAGTGCGATACCCACTGGAATAGATACAATTTCAAAAAGTTAACAATCTTCAATTTTGGCAAAGGTGTTGAGTAACCGGCATTCTTAAACACTGCTGGTGGGAATATACATTGGTACAGTGTCTATAGAAATGTTTATTGTTGCTTACTGGAATTGAAAATGTAAATTTCTATGACCTAGCAATTTCACTCTTATTTATAACCAACAGAAATCCATATAAGTTGTAATAAAGGACATTTGTAAACATATTTATGAAACTAAGCTGGACCCTATGGGGCTCCTAGGCACAGAAGCCTTTCTGTGTCCCCTTCTCTGAGTTCCAAAGGGTCATGCTCCCACCTCTTTTATCGAAGTGTTATTCATAATCCAAAATGTGGAATAACTGAAATGTTCACTACAGGAAAATTCATGCTACATTTTGTATATTCTTACAATGTGTATGTGTATTCATATGTTTCATTGTATACAATGAAAAAGAAGAAAAACTCCTAAACACACACACACACATATCATAGCTTAACTGAGTGAAATAAACCATACCCACAAACATATTTGTATAGTTAAATTATATAAAGGTCAAAAACAGACCAGATTAAGCTATGATGCTAGAATTCAGGATAGTGAGAAATAAGGACCAATAGTGTTTCAGTTATCTGTTATCTATTCCAGTTATCTGTTGCTACATAGTAAATATGGTGACTCTAAGTGTCTTCTTATTTTTCTCATAACTTTTTGGGTCAGGAGTTCAGGAGTGACTTGAGTTCAACTCTGATCTCAGCAGGGTTGGCTATGGTTGGAAGATCTACTTTCCAGATGATTCCTTCACTCAGTTTCCTTGACCCATCCTCACTCCCATTATGTCACATTCTCCAGGGGCTTTTTACATGGCTTTTATTTCTCTAAGTATTCTTGCCTCAGGATATTCAAACTTTTGACATGGTAGCAGGCTTGCAAGAATAAGTCTTCGTAAAGATAGGAAGTACAGACTACAACTCTCTTATATCCTGGGCCCAGAAGCTGACACCAGGCTTTATTTCTACCATGTTACATTTGGTCAAGGTAATGATAGAGACCTCCCGAATGAAAAGAAAGGAGACATTTAATGGAAGAAGAAAAAACTGTATTTCTTATTAATTTACCACAAGCAGCAGCAACTGTGAAGTGGCATAAAAGGTGTTTTTAGAATAGAGTCAATATTTTATTTCTTCATTAAAGTAATAGTTACATATGCTTGTTCAATTTGCAATAAATCACCAAGCTATAGACTTAAAATATGTGTTGCATATGTATGTATGTGTATATATATATGTATATGTGTGTGTATATATATATATATATATATATATATATATATATATATGCTGTATTTTAAGTTTAAATAGTTTAAAATTAGATCAGGTGCTAGATGAAGTTATTTTTAATGACAAAATATTGGAAAAAAAACTTGATTAGGTTACAACACTAATTTTAAGGATGAAAATTAAGGGAGTAAAAGTAAAAAAGATTAAACTATTTGATGAATATATGATGCCGCCAATATATCAGGCAATTTTCAAACATCTAAAGATAGAGGAGAAAGTTAGAAAGAGAGAGAAAGAGAGAGAGAGAGAGGTGGGGGAAAACTAACATAATATAAAAATTCCAACACGGAATAACATGGAATCCAGGATTAAAAAGGAGATGAAAGTTGATCCTGGTTTCAGGTATAGTGGCAAAAAGTTGAATGAATTATGACATGTATTTCTCTTATGAATTAGGAAAGGAGGTTTGAAATAATGGCTGAAAGTCCAAAATTTGGTGACATATATAACTGTACAGATTTCAGAAGCTAATTGACCACCAGAGAGGACAAATTTAATGGGAATTAAAGCTAGGCACATAATAGACAAACTCTTGAAAACAGTGATAAAGAGAAAATCTTGAAAGCAAGCAGAAAAAAGAAAATGACATTATCTCAGAAAAATAATCTTCCAATGACTGCAAGTACTAATTGAAAACCAAGCAGCCTAGAAGACAATGCAAAACAGTCTTTAAAGTACTGAAAGGAAAAAAAAAACAAAAAAACTCATCTCAGAATTCTACATTTAGTAAAATATCCTTCAATAATGAAAATGAAATAAATAAATTTTCTGATAAAATAATCTAAAATATTTTTTGTCACCATACCCACACTTGTCCTGAAGGGAGTTTTTTAATCTGAAGAAAAATGATATCAAGAGTTATATTCCCTAGATATAGATAACAAACTAGTTGTTACCAGTGGGGAGAGGGAAAGGAGGAAGCAAAATGTAGGGGTAGGGAATTAAGAGGTACAGACTATTAGAGGTGCTGGGAGAGTGTGCCTGTAGAGGGCATGGGAGCTCCTCAACCTTTCCCCATGCCTTGCCCTATGCATGTCTTCTATCTGGCTGTTCCTGACTTATATTCTTTTATAATAAACCAATGATCTGGCTCCATTGTTGGAGGCCTCACGCCAAACAACCAGCAAGATAGGAGCACAGCCCTGCTCATCAGCAGACAGGCTGCCTAAAGTTGTACTAAGCTCACAGACACCCAAAAAAACACCACCTGTTGCGGCCCTGCCCTTCAGAGGGAAAAGACTTAGCTCCACCCACCAGAGCACAGGCATCAGTCCCTCCCACCAGGAAACCTACACAAGCCCCTGGACCAACCTCACCCAGGGGGTAGACACAAGAAGCAAGAGGAACTATGACCCTGCAGCCTACAGAAAGGAGACCACAGACACAGTAAGTTAGATAAAATGAGATGACAGAGAAATATGTTGCAGATGAAGGAGCAAAGTAAACCCCACCAGACCAAATAAATGAAGAGGAAATAGGCAATCTACCTGAAAAAGAATTCAGAGTAATGATAGTAAAGATGATCCAAGATCTCGGAAATAGAATGGAGGCACAGATCGAGAAGATACAAGAAATGTTTAACAAGAACATAGAAGAACCAAAGAACAAACAAACAGTGATAAACAACACAATAACTGAAATGAAAAATACACTAGAAGGAATCAATAGCCGAATAACTGAGGCAGAAGAACAGATAAGTGAGCTGGAAGATAGAATGGTGGAAATAACTGCCGCAGAGCAGAATAAAGAAAAAAAATGAAAAAGAAATGAGGACAGTCTCAGAGACCTCTGGGACAACATTAAACACACCAACATTCGAATTATAGGGGTCCCAGAAGAAGAAGAGAAAGAGAAAGGGTCTCAGAAAATATTTGGAGATTGTAGTTGAAAACTTCCCTAACATGGGAAAGGAAATAGTCACCCAAGTCCAGGAAGCGCAGCGAGTCCCATACAGGACAAACCCAAGGAGAAGCATGCTGAGATAAATATTAATCAAATGAAAAAAATTAAATACAAAGAAAAAATATTAGAAGCAGCAAGGGAAAAGCAACAAATAACATACAAGGGAATCTCCATAAGGTTATAAGCGGATTTTTCAGCAGAAACTCTGCAGGCCAGAGGGGAGCAGCAGGATATATTTAAAGTGGTGAAAGGGAAAAACCTACAACCAACATTACTCTATGCAGCAAGGATATCATTCAGATTTGACAGCAAAATCAAAAGCTTTACAGACAAGCAAAAGCTAAGAGAATTCACCACCAAACCAGCTTTACAACAAAATGCTAAAGGAACTTCCTTAGGTGGGAAAAACAAAAGAAGAAAAAGACCTACAAAAACAAACCCAAAACAATTAAGAAAACGAGAGTAGGAACGTACATATTGATAATTACCTTAAGTGTAAGCGAATGAAATGCTCCAACCAAAAGACACAGACTGGCTGAATGGATACAAAAACAAGACCCATATATATGCTGTCTACAAGAGACCCAGTTCAGATCTAGGGACAGATACCGACTGAAAGTGAGGGGATGGAAAAAGATATTCCATGCAAATGGGAATCAGAAGAAAGCTGGAGTAGCAATACTCATATCAGACAAGATAGGCTTCAAAATAAAGACTATTATAAGAGACAAAGAAGGGTACTAAATAATGATCAAGGGATCAATCCAAGAAGAAGATATATCAATTGTAAATATTTATGCACGCAACATAGGAGCACCTCAGTACATAAGGCAAATGCTAACAGCCATAAAAAGGAAAATGACAGTAACACAGTAACAGTGGGGACTTTAACACTCCACTTATACCAATGGACAGATTGTCCAGACAGAAAATTAATAAGGAAACACAAGCCTTATATGACACATTAGACCAGATAGACTTAATTGATATTTATAGGACATTCCATGCAAAAGCAGCAGAATACATTTTCTCCTCAAGTGCACGTGGAACATTCTCCAGGATACATCACATCTTGGGTCACAAATCAAGCCTCAGTAAATTTAAGAAAAGTGAAATCGTAACAAGTATATTTTACAACCACAACCACTATGATTAGAAATCAGTAACAGGAAAAAAAACGGTAAAAAACACAAACACATGGAGGCTAAACAATATGCTACTAATAATCAGTGGGTCACTGAAGAAGTCAAAGAGGAAACAAAAAAATACCCAGAAACAAATGGCAATGAAAACACGACGACCCAAAATGTATGGGATGCAGCAAAAGCAGTTCTAACAGGAAGTTAATAGCAATACAATCCTACCTCAAGAAACAAGAAAAATCTCGAATAAACAACCTAACATTACACCTAAAGCAACTAGAGAAAGAAGAACAAACAAAACCTAAAGTTAGTAGACGGAAAGAAGTCGTAAAGACCTGAGCAGAAATAAATGAAATAAAAATGTAGAAAACAATAGCAAAGATCAGTGAAACTAGAAGCTGGTTCTTTGAGAAGATAAACAAAATTGATAAACCTTTAGCCAGACTCATGAAGAAAAAAAGGGTGAGGACTCAATAAAATTAGAAATGAAAAAGGGGACGTTACAACGGACACTGCAGAAATACAAAGGATCATAAGAGACTACTACAAGCAGCTCTATGCTAATAAAATGGACAACCTGGAGGAAATAGACAAATTCTCAGAAATGTACAAGCTTCCAAGACTGAACCAGGAAGAAATAGAAAATATTAACAGACCAATCACAAGTACTGAAATTGAAACAGTGATTAAAAATCTTCCAACAAACAAAAGTCCAGGACCAGATGGCTTCAGAGGCAAATTCTATCAAACATTTAGAGAAGAGCTAACACCCATCCTTCTCAAACTCTTCCAAAAATTTTCGGAGGAAGGAGCACACTCAAATTCATTCTATGAGGCCACCATTACCCTGATATCAAAACCAGACAAAGATACTACAAAAAAAGAAAATTACAGACCAGTATCACTCATGAATATAGATGCAAAAATCCTCAACAAAATACTAGCAAGCAGAATCCAACAACACATTAAAAGGATCATACACCATGATCAAATGGGATTTATCCCAGGGATGCAAGGATTCTTCAATATACACAAATCAATCAATGTGATACACCATATTAACAAATTGAAGAATAAAAATCATAGGATCATCTCAATAGATGCAGAAAAAGCTTTTGACAAAATTCAACACCGATTTATAAAAAAAACCCTCCAGAAAGTTGGCATAGAGGGAACTTACCTCAACATAATAAAGGCAATATACAACAAACCCTCAGCAAACATCATTCTCAATGGTGAAAAACTGAAAGCGTTTCCTCTAAGATCAGGAACAAGATAAGGATGTCCACTTCTGTCACTATTATTCAGCATAAGTTTGGAAATCCTAGCCATGACAATCAGAGAAGAAAAAGAAATAAAAGTAATCCAAATTGGAAAATAAGAAGTAAAACTGTCACTTGTTTGCAGATGACATGATACTATACATAGAAAATCCTAAGGATGCCACCAGAAAACTACTAGAGCTAATCAATGAATTTGGTAGTGTTGCAGGATACAGAATTAAGGCAGAGAAATCTCTTGCATTCCTATACTAACAACAAAAGATCAGAAAGAGATATTAAGGAAAAAATCCCAATTACCATCACAACAAAAAGAATAAAATACCTAGGAATAAATCTACCTAAGGAGACAAAATACCTGTACTAACAAAGCTATAAGATACTGATGAAAAAAATCAAAGACAACACAAACAGATGGAGAGATATACCATGTTGCTGGATTGGAAGAATCAATATTGTGAAAAAGACTATACTACCCAAAGCAATCTACAGATTCAGTGCAATCCCTATTAAATTACCAGTGACATTTTTCACAGAATTAGAACAAAAAATTTTACAATTTGTTGGAAACACAAGACCCTGAATAGCCAAAGCAATCTTGAGAAAGAAAAATGGAGCTGGAGGAATCAGGCTCCCTGACTTCAGACCATACTACAAAGCTACAGTAATCAAGACAGTATGGTACTGGCACAAAAACAGAAATATAGATCAATGGAACAGGATAGAAAGCCCAGAGATAAACTCACACACCTGTGGTCACCTAATCTATGACAAAGGAGACAAGAATATACAATGGAAAAAAGACAGTCTCTTCAATAAGTGGTGCTGGGAAAACTGGACAGCTACATGTAAAAGAATGAAATTAGAACACTCCCTGACACCATACACAAAGCTAATCTCAAAATGGATTGAAGACCTAAATGTAAGGCCAGACACTATAAAACTCTTAGAGGAAAACATAGGCAGAACACTCTTCGACATAAATTGCAGCAAGATCTTTTTTTGACCCACCTCCTAACATAATGAAAATAAAAACAAAAATAAACAAATGGGACTTAATGAAACTTAAAAGCTTTTGCTCAGCCAAGGAAACCATAAACAAGACGAAAAGACAACCCTCAGAATGGGAGAAAATATTTGCCAACAAAGCAACTGACAAGGGATTAATCTCCAAAATATACAAACAACTCATGCAGCTCAATATCAATAAAGCAAACAACCCAATCCAATCCTAAAATGGATGAAAGACCTAAATAGACATTTCTCCAAAGAAGGCATACAGATAGCCAACAAACACATGAAAAAATGCTCAACATCACTAATTATTAGAGAAATGCAAATCAAAACTTCAATGAGGTATCACCTCATACCAATCAGAATGGCCTTCATCAAAAAATCTACAAACAACAAATGCTGCAGATGGTGTGGATAAAAGGGAACCCTCTTACACTGTTTGTGGGAATGTAAATTGATACAGCCACTGTGGAGAACAGTATGGAGGTTCCTTAGAAAAGTAAAAATAGAACTACCATATGACCCATCAATCCCACTCCTGGGCATATACCCAGAGAAAACCATAATTCAAAAAAATACATGCATCCAAATGTTCATTGCAGCAGTACTTACAATATCCAGGACATGGAAGCAACCTAAACATCCATCAACAGTGGAATGGATAAAGAAGATGTGGTACATATATACAGTGAAATATTACTCTGCCATAAAAAGGAATGAAATTGTGCCCTTTACAGAGACATGGATGGACCAAGAGACTGTCATATAGAGTGCAACATGGGGAATATAGGAAATATTTTATAATAACCGTAAATAGAATATAATATTTAAAAATTGTGAATCACTATATTGTATACCTGTAACTTATATAATACTGTATATGAACTATACTTCAATTAAAAAAATGTTACTAGGGGTAAACTCAGATTTTTTTAAAATCAATAAGGAATGGTAAATAACAAAGGTATTTACCTTATTACAAAGGTAAATAGCCAGGTACACATGAAAGACAAAGTTTTATCTTATTTTTAAAATCTACATAGCCACTAAAAGCTAAAATTATAACATTTTCTTGTGGGTTTATAACATTTGTAGATTTAAGTATGATAACTATAACAAAAGGAATATGGAGGATGGAAAAAGATCTATATGATTGAAATTTTTCTATATTTTGTGTGAAGTGCTACAATGTTACCTCTCAGTAGACCGTGAAAATTTAGAGATGCGTATCATGATATCTAGAACACCACAAAAATATGTAAGGATATATAGCTAAATACAATAGATATAGTCAAATTAAATTCTGAGACATTCAAAGAATTTTGTAAAAGATAGGTAAGGAGAAAGAGAAGAATAAAAATTAAAGTGGGTAAGCAGAAAACAAATGATACACAGATAGGCCCATATCAATAATTGAGCTAAATATTAAGGGACTGTATTTAATCCAGTTAGGTATCACTGCAGTCAAGTAGCCTCAATGGACTTTTTTTTTTCTTCCTTTTTTTCTATTATTTTTCCTCCCTTCAATAAATAAAATATTTTTAATGAAAATCTTTATTCATAAGAATGAAGCAATTTAATACAAGTAATTTACTTTGGCTGTTTTATTTCCTAAACAAAAAGCGTTTACAGAGATTTATGTGGGAGGCACTAAGGCAAAAAACAAACAAACAAAAATCTTCTTTAAAACTAATCAGCATTTGTGTCAAACAGGCAACATATCTTCCCCCAAATTCAAAGTCAGTTGCTGGAAGCTTGGCAGTTATGCAAACAACTGGTGTGATTTATATTTTTGTTCACCAAAATATAGTAAATAAATAATGTACGTTCTTTAAGAAAATAACCATGTGGACGGTAAAAGAGTTTTGTATAGAATCACAGGAATCTGAAACTTCCATATGGTTACCATGAGATAGTTTAAAGATAAACCTGTTGCCAGACATAGTGCAACGACATGCATTCCTCTAACTAGAAGAAAATCTTGTATTCGAATTTCTTCTCAATTTTTATTCTTTTATGTAGCAATTATGTCTTCTATATTGCTAGTGCCAACACTTAACTTTCATTTGCACTGATTTTCCTATAATTTGCTCTTCTTCTTTCTGACTGCTTAGTCAACATTATCATTGTTAGAAATAAACTAGCTCTTAGAATTCTTATTCAAATTTTGAATGATTAATTATCATCTGTAGATAAAATACAGGGTCTTTTTGATTCATCAGTTTGATGCTTTTAGAGATCCTTTATGGTGTAAAATATAAGTGTAAATAAAAAGAACTCTTTTAGTTGGAATTTTTTAGTGTTACCTTCTTGAACTAAAAAATGCAAAAAAAAGTGGGAAAATAGTTATTGAGATTTTACTTTGTATGCTAAAGTTACATGTATTGCCTCAATCATTACACAAAGAAACCTATAAAGAGGGTATATTCGCCTTAGCATAAGATTTAGGAACACAGATTATGTTGTCAGGACCCTCTCATCTTCCTACTTACCAGAAAGTAGGACTTTCTTTACTTTAAGTATAGCCATATAAAGGGCCATGTTAATGACATTGGAGATGTTAAGCACTAAAGTGATTATGGCGATCCCTTATATTTTTTAAAAATAAAACCAATAAACCATAATTGTGACTGCTTCCATATATGCTGGTGTTGTTTTTGTTATGTTGAATAGAGTAAGAGCATCAATTATCAAATTCTTTATTAAGAAATAAAATATTTATTTATTTTCATTCTGATAGTGTATGAAATGAGAGCTTATGATCTGCCAGTTGTACTCCACAGCAAGTTTTAGATTATTCTGCTGATAGCCTTCTCATCTTATCATCATGATGTTGTCTCTGATCACTCATGGGTTCAGATGTTCTCCAAGATTCTTTCAAGGGTGATCTCAGTTCATAGGCCTATTCCTCCTACTCGGTATACAAAAGCCAACACGCAGACTATGCTTCACCCTGACCCCTGGGGCACTTTTTTTTTAAGCTTTTTTTTTTGGATGTGGACCATTTTTCAAGTCTTTATTGAATTTGTTACAATATTCCTTCTGTTTTATGTTTTGGTTTTATGGCTGTGAGGCATGTGGGATCTTAGTTCCCCAACCAGGGATTGAACCTGCACCCCCTGCATTGGAAGGCAAAGTCTTAACCACAGGACTGCACACCACTGCACTTTTAAACAAAATTAACACAGTATCACTGACACTTAGGTATAATAACAACAAATCATTTATTAGAAGAGATTGTACATTGAGACAGTGAACTCAAACTGGACTTCATATAATTTTTGGCAAGCTTCCATGTGGTTTTGTTCAGCTAAACTTTTCAAATAAGAATTTCCAAGTGTATCCATTCCTTAGAGCCAACCACAATTTCTTCACTGTTTTTCAAATACCTGTTAAGACTGTGTTCACATCCAACCCCTTGAAAATGATGGACTTCATTTCTTCTTATAGTCCATAGTTTGTGTTATTATTTAAAATTGTAGACTTTTTTAGGGTGTTTGAGACTAAGACCTAACTTTCCCTTAAATGAAATCCTTCAATGTGTCCAAAAGGTACCTGCTGGCTCAATAGCATATACAAATGTCATGAGTTCACACTGGTTTCATGAAAGTCTAGCCAATATACTCTTAAATGGCATACTGTATATAACTCACCTGTCCAAAACAGTTTTGATAAATGAAGACTGGCCTACATTTTTGATATTTTTCTTTGGTGGAAGGTGAAAAAAATCATCAGTTCTTACTTGCTGTTGTCCTATCCCTGCCAGTAACCAATTAAAAGAGAAATTCTTGGACAGGAATAGTTATATCTTTGATAATATAAAAATGTTCAGGCATAGTAAAAACTAAATATAGTGTTTCGGATTTTTTGTTTATATGTTTTAATATAATGGGAATGTGTGATGATCTAATTCCCAGTGAAACAGGTCAAAGTTGTTTTTAAAAACAATTTGTGGATGGCTTTTCATTTATTTGTGTTTGTTTTCATTTCTTTCATCAGCATTCTATAGTTTTCAGTGTGCAAATCTTTCGTCTCATTGATTAAATTTATTCCTAAATATTTTAGTCTTTTTGATGCATGATTCCACTTATATGAGGAATTTAAATAGTCAGATTCATAGAAGCAGAGAATAGAATAGTGGTTGTCAGGGGCTGAAGGAAGAGGGAAATGGGGATTTGTTGTTCAATAGGTATAAATTTTCAGTTATGCAAGATGACTAAGTTCTAGAAATCTACTGTACAGTATAGTGCCTATAGTTAATAGTATAGGATTATATGTTTTAAAGTATGTTAAGAGGATAGATCTCGGGCTTCCCTGGTGGCACAGTGGTTGAGAATCTGCCTGCCAATGCAGGGAACACGGGTTCGAGCCCTGGTCTGGGAAGATCCCACATGCCGCGGAGCAACTAGGCCCGTGAGCCACAACTACTGAGCCTGCGCGTCTGGAGCCTGTGCTCCGCAACAAGAGAGGCCGCAACAGTGAGAGGCCCGTGCACCGCGATGAAGAGTAGCCCCCGCTCGCCGCAACTAGAGAAAGCCCTCGCACAGAAACGAAGCCCCAACACAGCCAAAAATTTAAAAAATAATAATAAATAAATAAATTTAAAAAAAAAAGAGGATAGATCTCATGTTAACTGTTCTTACCACAAACGCATACATACATACACACACACACACAGAGAAACACAAAGAAATTTTTGGAGGTGATAGATATGTTCAGTACATTGTGGTGATGGTATCACAGGATGTATGCATATGTCCAGATTCATCAAGATATATATATTAAATGTGTACAATTTTTGTGTATCACTTATACCAAGAAAAAGCAAAAAAAAATTTTTTTAGGTCTCTGGAAATGGTACTAAGGGCTTAAAGCAAATGTAGAAACATTTATTCAAGAGAACCTACTAAAACATGGTAATAACAATCAGAATCAGTAGCATTTGAACGATAGTCCACTTCCTGCCCCCCGCACTGTCAGCCCTGTATGATGGAAAATCTATTCCAGACAGATGCAGCCAAGAACACAGGGCTTCCTCTCCCTGCCGTATCCTAGTTGAGGGATACAGTAGTTTTCTAGGAGAGGCAGAGTCATCTTGCCCCTGAACTATCTGTAGCGGGGGCTGCGTTCTCAGTGAGTGCATCCCTTCTTTTGCCTAGTCCCCATTTATGGGATGGAGGCTCAACCTCAGGCATGGCACACACAGTAACGCTAGGGCTTTCATCCCGCTAACACTGGCTCATTCATAAGTGGAGATTCCACGCCAAGAGAAGCAAATTGAGAACAGAAGTTACCTTCCCAGCCCCTTCACTGAGACCCAGCTTGTAAAGCACGGGACTGCCAGAAATAGAGGCATGCAAGAATAGTGATTCTATATCTCAGTGGGATTAAGTCAATATAAACCTGAAGTAGATTTTGATAAGTTAACAAATACATGAAAGTTCTAGAGCAACTCCTAAGAAAATAAGTAAAAATATCCCTAGTAAACACAGATTTGTTTGAAAGTGAATGAGTTCTGTTTTACAGAGTGCATTGCTGCTATTTTGTTTTTGAAATTACATTTCAGGATGGAGCATTTATCAAACAACTCATTCTGAAGCACTGAAATTTTCTAATTTCTCCATATTTAGGACTTCCGCAAGAACTGCTTTTAATGATTAATGGCCCCAGAAATGGAATGCCCCCAGCAACAACAAAATCTGCCTTGAAGACAAATCTCAATTTCCATCCTAGAATGCAGGGACTCCTTTTGTTCCTCAAGATGTCTTTTTTTCGCCAAGCTTCAAAATTTATTATCAAAAAAAACCCCACTAGAATGGCTAAAATTTAAACAAAACAAAACTCTGAGTAATATGTGTTGGAAAATGTTAACCAAATAGATTAGTAGTGTAATGGTACTAGGAGTATAAATTTTATGAGCACTTTAGAAACCCATTTGGCAGTAACTATTGAAAACCAACATTTGTATAACCTATGGCTCAAAAAATTCACGCTCAGACATAGCTAAGAGAAATACATAAATATGTGCACCAAAAGATGTGTACAAGAATGTTCAAAGCAATATTTATAAAGCTTCAAAGTGGAAACATTCAAATCCCTATCGTCAAAAATCCAGAAATAGCAAAATTAAAATGACTAGATCAATAAAATAGTATTTAGTAAGAGGTTATTGTGCATGTAAGAACAGTTTGTGAACTGGGAGCTTTCACATCCAAATCTGATACGAAGCTCAGGAGCATGACATTACAGGACGGCTTATCAAATTAAAATGAGAAAGTTGTTTAACCTTTACAGTGATTGGTTATTACAATGGAGGTTTCCAGACAATATGGGATTGGTTAAAAATAATTATCTTATACCACTTGTGGGAAAATAATACAAGTTTCTTTTACAATTATCAGAGGCATTTACACTAAATAAC
Source organism: Balaenoptera musculus (assembly GCF_009873245.2). Classification (NCBI taxonomy): domain Eukaryota; kingdom Metazoa; phylum Chordata; class Mammalia; order Artiodactyla; family Balaenopteridae; genus Balaenoptera; species Balaenoptera musculus. The sequence goes on from NC_045802.1 coordinate 55,673,260, forward strand.
CTAAGTTTTGCTTATGTTTAAGAAATAACCTAGATTTAGTTTTGCTTATGTGGCTAAAATGGTTTTGTCAGGGAATTCTCAGATCTGACCTCCATTTTGTATTTAATTTTAACACTATCAGGAGTAGAATGGATTAAAACAATAACTGAGGTTTATTCCTACAGTTAAACATGATTCTGAAATATGAAAGAATATCATAGATGAATCTTCCAAAATAAGTTTGCCCGAATAAAGTCAGACACAAAAGAGAACATATTGAGATTACTACATTTATAAAATATTCAAAATATGAGATTACTACATTTATAAAATGTTCAAAATGTTTATCAAATGTACTGGAGGGAGGTAATGACAGAAAATGGACAAGTCAACACAAAAAGGTTGAGTAGAAATAGGTACACAGGTATTTTAATTTTGTAACAATTATTTGAACTGTATACTTTTCCATATGTGTACTTTACAATCTTTATGTCATATGTAAATAAAAAGAGCTTTTGAAAATATGATATAATCTCTACTAGACATACAAGTCTCTTGTAATAGAGTTTCTTATTATTCTTACTATAGCTGTGAGACAAATATTAACAGGAAAGTGTCAGTGAGACAATCTATTGTTTAGGAGGAAAAAGCCATTAAGGTTCGTTAAGAGTAAAAAAATATTGTTAAAGAATAAAGTCAGCAGAAAGTGGTCAGTTCAGCTGATTTATTGTACTTGTGTTATAATGAGGAAAATTATGCAAATAAAACACATAGCCAATAAAGAGATTCCATCCATAATTTAGTAAATTACACATTTATGGAAGGATAGGGGGGAATATAAGTTTTTTTGGGTTTTTTCCCCATCATTTCAGATAAAAGTACTTGTTAAGAGCCTCCTATTTTTTTGCACCTATTCTAGATGCTAGAGATATGACAGTTTTAAAAAGTGGCTTTATCCTATATCTCAATCCCTGGATATGCCATAGTCATATCTTATAGATGTCACCTATGTCCTAGTGCCCTATTTTCTATTTTTATCTTTCTGGACTTCATGATGGTTGTATCTTGGATATGGAAACACTTTTTTAAAATAATACCCATGCTTTTAAGACTTGTTTTTCTCCACTGATGAAAATCTTTTCTTCTTCACTAACTGGGCACCTCTTCTTTATATTTCCTTGAGGGAAAAAAATCTCTCCTATTACTAAATCATCCCTTCAATGAACTAAGATTACATGGATCATCTAGGTCCAGAATCTCTAATGAAAACACATCCAAGGCAAGCATGCTGGGCTCTGACAGAGTCCCTCTATATCCCCATCAGCACAGGATGGTTTTCTAAGTCCATAGACCCTGGATCATCGCTGTTTGTGCACTGTTCCAAGCTGTTAACTCCTACCTAATCCTCCTCTGTAAGGAGGCCCAATCCTGCAAAGTAAAGATCGGAGCAGGGAGGACTTTCTGAGTTAAAGGCTACCTAGGCTGCTCTGCACCCCATTCGGAGCATTGGGAGCGGGAGCATCCATGCTTTCCCAACTTTGCATTTCTAATACCTGAGCTTTCACTTACGAAAAGTAGTACATGAGAGGCCTAAGTGAGAAAACCTGGTCACACAAATATGTGATGGATTAGTAAACATTACACCGACTTAAGCCTTCCCATGCAGGAGAAGCAAGAGGACAAGACTTGAAAGATCTCCCTTGGCTTACAGGTTCCAGTTAACACATAAGTCATATTCCTCCTCTATATGATGGCATCTTTTTATGTGGAAAACCCCACCCAAACTTTCCTTCATTCCTTCTCCAAGGTGCAACGAACTAGGTAATACAAAGCCATTGTTCACATTACACTTTTATTTTCATGAAGTTTTTCTCATTATAATTTCATTATCACCAAGTGGGGTTTCTATTACCAAGACAATGAGGAGTGGAATATAGGAGGCTTAGTTCAGTCTCTATTTCTATCAGGTAGTTTAATTCTATCAAATAAACTAGGATCTTGACAACCCACACTTGTATAGTTAAAATAATTCGAACTACTCCACACCTCTGCCTATTTTCTCCCTTCACAGTCTCATTCATTGTCTCATACTCTCTTTCTAAGTCTCTATCTCTCTCTCTCTCTCAGCTCTCCACCCTCCCCTTTACCCCCTCCCTGTCTCTTTCTGTCTTATTGATCTGCAATAGGTTTCCCAAAAAGTGTTCCTTTAAATCTTTCTACTAGGTTAACATGATGGCTTTCCATCTTCATACTGCTTGTATTCCTCTTTTACAAATAGTACACTTTTAGCAACAGGAATTTTATATCATATTTTATTCCTAAATTATACTTACTTTTAATATGAAATTTATATCTTGAAACAGACCATGTAAAAAGCAAATGTGTACTTTAAAATCAAATATTTATTTTTTACTGAAGTATAATTGATTTAAAATATTATATTAGTTTCAGGTGTACAGCATAGTAATTCAGTATTTTTACAGATTATACTTCATTAAAAGTTATTATAAGCTAATGGCTATAATTCCCTGTGCCATATAATATATCCTTGTTGCTTATAATCCCGTATCCCTAATTTGCCCCTCCCCCTTCCCTCTCCCTTTGGGTAACCAAATATGTTTTTTAAAATGAGTAATTATATTCAATCATGGAGTAGTTTAAAAGAACATATTCAAATTGAATAAAACAAATTTAAAGTTAAAAAAACAAATTCAGTCAAACTAGATGGCAGAGTTCTGGCTCACATTAGCTTTGGGTTTATGTCTGTCTATAGTTGTGACTCATTGCATGCAAATGAATGTCATCCAGTTGGGGATGCCCAACTGTACTGGCATTCTCAGGCAATGCTATTGTTTTCCATGAAGGTAATTTTCCATATCTCTACTAGAATTAAGCACAACATTCCATGTGAATTTAGAGGAAATGTTCATTTAATTCAAGCTAAGATTGAGTTGGAGACTACCATTATAGAAATTGCAGAATTAACTGGGTCTTTCCTCACTATAATGGTGAAATGGTGAATGTGTTTTCTGGGAAACCCTACCGCTAAATGTACTGATGGGACTATTTCACCATAACCAAGCAAGTATGACCATAGCTAGTTTCAACACATGAAAGAAGATTCAAAAATGTATGAACAATCCAGTTTTTCTCCTCTGCTTATGGATTTCATAAGAATATTATTATTAACTCTTCCAAAAAATAATGATTTCATAAAAAGAGATTTCAATTACTACACCTTATTATAACACCATGTATCTTCATCACGCTTGTAAGCTAGCCCCAAAACACACACCAGTGTATAACAGTCCCTATAATGAAGAATAATGAAAGTAAAGGTATTACTTTTTTTTAAAGTTTTAAATTTCTTTTTTATCTTAGAGTAAACTTTAGTATGACTTTCAGATTAAATGCTAAGACAAAATATAGAATAGAATCAAAATAGAATAATAGAAACTGTCAATTGACAGTTTTTGTTTATTAAAGTTTTAATGTTCCTTGAAAATGTTCTCTTTATGTTCCTTAAAATGTAGTCTAAGTTTTGCAATCTATTAACAACTAAGTTAGTATGTCCAGAAATTTTGTTTATTTCTAATGTAATACACTGTATTTTTTCCTGCTAGTCAAAATTAAAAATCCAATGGACATTTTTCTCTGGTATTCACAGCAAAATTTTTTCTTTAAATTTAGAAGTATTTAGGGATTTTCATTATCGTAAGTCTTAAGGAATATTAAATAATGAAATCATAGCCAGATGAAGAAATTATAATTATCCAATTATATAATTTCTAAAATTGCTACAGAACTATTTAGTAATATGTTTAAAGACCCAGAAAAGAGGAAAAATAAATTGCAGGGATGATATTTATATTACAAGAATTAACAACATTGCCTTTCAACTTTATTTTCTATAACCAACACAATTTAGGATTATTTTTAAAATGTTTTTAATCTCCTTGATTTGGTAGTAAGATCTTGCAGTTAATTCTGAATGATTTTCATTCTTGAATCCTACTCCACCCCATGCCACAATTGCAAGTTTTCTATCTTAGAGGATGTGTACATAAAGGTTAATTGCTAAATAAAAAAATGAAACTTATTTGCACTTAGGAAAGCAACTATGTCCCATTTGACAGCAGGGGCTTTGGTAATTTCCTTTGAACAAGTGTTTTAGACCAGAGAGTGAAAGTGAGCCTATCTGTCACTCCCCTGGTCATAGGCATATAAACAGGAAGAATGAAAATATTGGATTCGAGCTACCTTCAAACCTACCTATTTTTAGATATCCTCTTGCTACAGTTTTCTAATTCAATTCTAGTCAGAGAATAGACTATGACTGATTTCAGTACTTTAGAATGTATTGATACTAGTTTTGTGGTGCAGCCAATGGTGTTATTTTGTTTATGTTCAAAGTGCACTTGAAAAAAATGTGTATATTACAGTTGGTGGGAGTTGTGTTAAAGTGTCAATTAGGTCACATTATTTAAGGATATTGTTCAAATCTTTTATATTCTTAATTGTATAATATACATATGTATGCATCATATATATACATACGCATGCACATTTGTGTATGTGTGTGAATCTGTGTGCTCTTATCAATTAATGAGAATGTTAAAATTACCAACTATAATTCTAGATTTGTATTTGTAGATGTTTAGATCTCAAAATTAGCTTTAAGTATTTTGAAGCTCTGTTATTAGATACATACTTTCTAAGGATTGGTTTGTCTTATTGATGAGTTAAACTTTTTGTCATGATGGAACATTCCACTTTATCTCATAATTTACCTCACCTTTAATTATGCTTTTCTAATATTAATATAACTACCCAGCTTTCTTATGATACCATTTACATGGTATGTACATCTTTTCTCATCATTTCACTTTTAAGTCATCTTTGCTTTTATATTTGCATTTCATCTGTTGGAAACATATATTTAGGACTTTGTGTTATTAAAAATATCTAATCAAGATAAATTAGTCTTTAATAGTTTACCTCAATTACATTTAATGTGATTTTGGATATGGCTGGGTTTTAGTATATTATCTTCCTATTTACTTTTGTATGGCTCATCTCTTTTGTTTCTTCTTTCCTGCCTTCATTTGGATTAACTGAATAATTTTAGTATTTCCTTTTATGTCTTCTATTGGCTTTTTAGCTACATCTCTTTTATTGATATCACTATTTTTATTATTTCAATACTAGTTGTTGCTCTAGGAACTATAATGAGAAACCTTATCTTATTACCATCTGTGGTAAATAAATTTACCTACTTTGGAGGATTAATTAATCAATTCCCAAATATTTTATGGCCAGTATTTTTCCAATGTTGTTTTCAGTATCAGTGTGTAACTACTAGCCCATATCAGGTGAATACATTCAATAATTTACACATGTAAACTCAATTGAAAGGAATTTTCTCTAAAGAAGTTAATTGTGCTGTTGTCAGCTTTTTTTATATTCTGGAAAAACACAAGGTGAAACTATTGACTTTTCCCAAGCCTGTGTCTTCTGCAACATAATGAGAAGCAATGACCTATGTCCACAAAATTTTTACAAAGAAAATATTCTCTTAGATTTTAATTTACTGTACTCTGGTTGTTACACCACCATTCAGGTAGTAGCACATGACTTTGTATTCAACAGCTGATTTAATTTTCTGCTACAGAGACGGGGAAAAAAAGAATAAAGAAAAGAGATTTTGTTAAATATTGTTCAGTATTTACTGTTGCCATTAAATCTTCCTGACTTGTAGGTACATTTCAGAAGAACCCTGTTTTGAGCTGAGTCTTCTATTGCCCCACAGGACATTTATTTCCCTTTCAGAGTCCAAAGAAGGAGACCTTTTTTTTTTTTTATTTTTTTTTATTTATTAATTTTTTGGCTGTGCTGGGTCTTCGTTGCTGTGTGTGGGCTTTCTCTAGTTGTGGCAAGCGGGCGCTACTCTTCATTGCGGTGTGTGGGCTTCTCATTGTGGTGGCTTCTCTTGTTGCGGAGCATGGGCTCTAGGTGCGCGGGCTTCAGTAGTTGTGGCACACAGGCTTAGTTGCTCCGTGGCATATGGGATCTTCCCGGACCAGGGCTTGAACCCGTGTCCCCTGCATTGGCAGGTGGATTCTTAACCACCGCGCCACCAGGGAAGTCCCGGAGACCTATCTTTTCTTTCTTTACTCCATGAGGACCTCCTAACTGAAGGAAAGGAATTTCTGGTTATACTCATTTTATGTTCTCTGTGAAACATATTGTAACACTGAAGTGTGATCCTTTTCTTACTATAAATGCTTTTGTTTCAATGAAGCTAAAATAGCTACCACTGTGCAAAAGTTTTGTAGTTCTTTTGTCCCTAAAAGCAGTTCTTGTTTACTTACTCACTTGCTCTTAAAACAAATTCCAATATGGTAGAGATTTCTTGCAGGCCCTTAATTATTTCTCTCTAAAAACAAGAATTTTCAGGGCTTACCGCTGCATTGAGAATAAATGTTTATCAAAGACAAACTTACCAGTGTCAGAGAAAAAGGAACTAATCAATTACCAAGAATGAGCAAATGTGTCCCTGCTCCTTATCTTCTAGTTAGCTATAGCTGTGTAGACTTTATCCACGGCTGTAACAAGGATCATGCCATTATATAGAAAAAGACAGAGTACAGAAGTGATGGCTGACCTATCTTCTAAATAAAAATCACAAGAATTTTTTTTAAGTGCTCTCTTTTCACTTGCCAGCAGCATGAATAGAAAAAGAAAATGGAGGGGATACATAAGTTATTCTAATGGGTCAGATTTTGTAGAGGTCTGCTTATTAAAATTAATTTGGATATATTCTCTCTCAAATATATCACTAAATATGGAGCCAAGCTGAGTTAATTACCTGGTTTTCTTATATGTTTATAAATTAGAAAAGGCAGGTGATATTGATGGAAGGAAAGAGAACTAATAAAAGAACATTATGCCTTTTCTAAGCTCACTACCGTTTTCTCCTTTTTTTTCAAAATACATTAGTCTGAAAATAATTGCTGATCCATATTTTTATACAAGTCCATTCCCCTCCCCTTTTTTTTGCAGAATCACAGAAATGCAAAATTAGTTCATAGTGGAAATAAAAGCTCCCAACAATACAAACACTTGAGTATTTGGAAAAGATAACCTAGGCAGTAATAACAATAGAAAAACACAGTGAAAATGTCTTGGCTGTGTCCTTTTTTTTTTTTTTTTTTAATTTCCTTCCTTTTTATGGCTGAGTAATATTCCATTGTATATATGTACCACATCTTCTTTATCCATTCATCTGTCAATGAACATTTAGGTTGCTTCCATGTCCTTGGGCCATGTCCTTTACACTATAATGTTCATGCTGTGGGATATATGATCACCTATAGCATTAATAATTATGGGAGAAAATCAAGTCCATGTCTCTCTTTGAGATTGTGGTGGTGGTTGGGTGAGAGAGAACTATACAGTTTTCCTCAGAGACATACCAATACAAAACAATTCTCACTACCCTTAACTGTCATCCCACTCCTAAACTCTATAATATGTTTCCGGCTTCTCTTCATAAAAGCTACTAATTTTTAGAACAGAATATTTTTACTGCATTACTACATTTATTTTATCTTGAATGATCATGAGTCATTATTGGAAATATACCCAGACACCAAGAATTGTCTGATTATTTGTGCCATTAATACTCCCTTGGCAAAAATCCCAGCTTCTTTCTGCTAATAGTACTGCAAAGCAATATAACCTAATGCCAAGTGGAATGGGAGGGTGGCACCACTGATCACAAATGATCTTGCTGTAAGATGCACAAACACATGCATACACATTCAGAGAAATGTGCAAAGTTGTCTTTGAATTCAGGATTTTAATGAAGGATTTTAATGAACCTTGCAAATTTTGCAAGTTCCACGAAAGAATGAGGTTTAAGGAAGTAGTTATGCCACCCTGTTTATCCTGTTCAGTGCATCACCCCAGCTCCTCAAAAGCCATGAAATCTTTAACCTTCAGTGGGATGCCATTAGCATGGGTGCTCCTTTTCCAAGGGGTCTTCAGAAAATTTCCCTTTTTTTGGACCCTTCCAGTCCCATTTTAATACTTTGTTCTTCCTCTCCATTGAGTGAATCTCTTCTAAATCATCAAATATGATTTATTATTCATTTGATTCAATCTTCAAGTCTTTCAATTCTATTATAGTTTTAAGGTGCCACGATTGAACTCCTTAATTTTTTCCTAGTCCCAGGCTAAGGTAGCCTCAGAGATTGCCTCCATCCTTCCTCGGGTTATGAAATGTCCCTTTTCTGTATCCTAGTTTTGACATGTTAAGACCCCAGGAAGTATAGAAGGATGAGAAAACCACCATACTTGTGCAAGAATCTGTACAACCATATTCTTTGTGATGAACCTAGTGGAATGGAGGCGTGAATATCAAAATTACTGTCAGGCAATTGTCCACCTTGGGGAAGTGGCAAAAAGGTATTTCCATAGAGAAGTACTATTTTAATATTGATGGAAACACACTACCAGAGTAAATACAGAAATGTGACTCAGAAGCAAGAAAATATCAAGTTTTTCTAGGTGACTAGTTGACTCAAGCAGACTTTTTCATTTTTTTGAAACAAAATTAAATGTATTCTTTGTACCTACTAGGTAACAATTGCTTCATAAAATAAACTGGAGATTTAAAGGTTAAAAGACATGAGTCGTCTACTGAAGGAGTGAAAAGTCTGACTATTCTTGTTAGGGTTCAATTCATCTAGGAAAGAGAGAGAGAGAGAGAGAGAAAGGTGTGTTGCCAATTACAGTATTCTTATTTGCCATTCTTTTTATGTTTATTCCATGCAAAGAATCATTGGTTTGTTTATCTTTGAGATAGCCAGAAAATTTGAGATCTCCACTTTAATTTACTGTAGCAGTAAATAAATGATGGCATTTATTACCTTATATCTAAATAGAGATTTAATAGTCATCATGTTTTAAGATCTTGGACTTGGAGCTAGTCACAGTGAATTCAAATCCTGACTCTGACACCTGTGTCACCTTGGGTAGATCACTTAACTGCTCAGTGATTCATTTTATTCACCTGTACAATGGTGATTATAATAGTACCTACCTACAGAGCTGTTACAGAGGTTAAAACTGCTTAGACCAATTCCTCATCCATGGTAAGTGCCAGGCAACTGCTTCTATCAAGTTATAATATCCTGACATTTCCTTCTCTACAAAAGGAATATTATCACTCCAGAGACCATGATTATTGAGTACATGAGCCTGGAAATTCCTTCCCTTAATGGTGCTGGAGACCTAGTGGTAACTTGGGACGTTGTGTCTTCATCTTGCTGTGTTTCACTTGCTACCACCTCATTCACGTCACAGTCTTTCTTCAGAGGAGCAATGACACAATAATTAGTTTCAGTTAACTAAGTTGCTCTTCCATTTCAGTTCTACTTTTCAGACATTTTACCCAGGAGACTATAATGATGTTTTGGATATTCTCAGAATTGTCATGTTCAGGTTTACATATAACAATTGCATTTACTCTCAAAGTATGCAATTAATGTCCATTAAATTTGAATTTAAACCTGAATTGGGAAACCCTACTTTCGTTGAAAGTTGTTGTTTCTCAGAATTAGCCATATTAGCTTAAAAATAAACCCATGAGTGATTTTAGTCTTAAAATTTTGATTTTTCTTACATCACTGATGGTAAAATATTATATTGATGTATTTGAGGGGTTTAAAAATTAAGTCCAGGATACTCACAGGATAGAAATGGACATTGATTATTAGTAGCCTGAATCAATATAACAAATACTCATTGTCCTTTAGTAAATGCCTTCTGCATTGCTCACTTTGTGTTGATAGCATCATTATGGCTATGTCAACTATCAATGATTTTACTTATTCAAAAGAAGCCCGTGGAGGACTTTCCTGGTGGAGGAGTGGTTAAGAATCTGCCTGCCAGTGCAGGGGACACGGGTTCAAGCCCTGGTCCAGGAAGATCCCACATGCCACGGAGCAACTAAGCCCGTGTGTCATAACTACTGAGCCTGCTCTCTCTAGAGCCCTTGCTCCACCACGAGAGAAGCCACCGCAGTGAGAAGCCCGCACACCGCAACTAAGAGTAACCCCCACTCACTGCAGCTAGAGAAAGCCCATGTGCAGCAACAAAGACCCAACGCAGCCAAAAATAAAATATAAATTAATTAATTAATTTTTTTAAAAAGTCTATGGATCCATGGGACAATTTTTTATTATTGACTTGATCCAATTCAATTTTCTCAAAAAATCAGTATTTTGTATTCAGTTTATAATTTCGGCAAATACATTTTCTGCTTATATTTGTTTTGAATGACATTCTCTGGGTTTTACTTGGTAATATATGTGAACAATACCATAAGATATCACTCTTGATGTCTTTCTGCCATGTTGTGAAAAACGAGATAAATGCAAGATGATTCTAAGCCTGAGAATAAATCCTCAAAAGTAAATGAAATACTCTACATTATGATTCCTCAGCCTCTTGAGTAATTTCTCTAGAGGAGCCCAAAAGGCACTGAGTTTCTACCACATTAGGCATGTATCATCTAATGTAATTCTTCTACAACTTTTGGAGACACTGATCTTCAGAGCGTCTACAGATGTAATCAAAAGAATTGGCACAACTATGGATGCTTTTGGCTCTTATAATTTCTAATTATAAAAGAACTTTATTTCAAATAATGTTCCACAATCACAAAACTTCTTAATTTACTTAAATTGATGCATCATTCATAACTATTGTTAGTGTGCTTTGTAAATTTACCTTCTTGAAGAACTATATTACTTTATCATAAAAAAAAACATGAAAAAAGCCATACCTACATTCCTGACAAAAATTTAAAGCAGTGGCTTTGCTAAATGATGATATTAGTATTTCAGTTAAAATAGTTTTCCCAAAATAAAGTCATAGTAAAAAACTTCATCATTTGTATTATAAAATTTACATTTTAGAATTTAGGCTGTGTAAGAGTAAATAATATGGACAATAGTATACCAAAGTCTGCAATCTGGTTGTGAGACACTAAGCAGATGCAGCATCTTGATTATTTATTTTTAATGTGAGTGGCGGAAGAGAAGTTGCCAAGATTTCTTTCAGTTTTACATTTCAGAATTTTGTTTTTACCAGCTTCTAAGTATTACTTCTCTAAAATTGTCACTTAATATTGTACCCCCAATTATGACAATGAAAGATGAACGTTTATAAAATAGAATAATTCATAATCAGTTGTCATAAGTTATGGTCTAAGAAAACAAAAGAGTGTTAACAAGTGAAAAGAATTTGATTTCTCAGTTTTATTTACTAGTAATCGTTACTTTTTAGAAATAGTTTGGAAATTGAGGAATGTAAGCGGGGAATGGAGTAAATTGTGTCATACCATATGAAAAAATTTCCTCCATGAAGGGTGTTCCTAGGAGGACCTCAGAAATGACCTCTTTACTCTGTAGTCTTCCAGATAAAGTATGATGAGAGATCAGAGCAGATTTATCAGCTTCTTCAAAAAGTCACTTTTTATTTTCACGTCCATCATCATCCTAATGCTAATATATAAGCACCTGGTTTTGCCTCTTATGCAAATTTCTAGTGCTCTGTATTTAAGTCTTCTGGTTTTTCTCCTCCAGTCATTTCAAGATGTGGATATATGAGAATGCCACCCATGGAAGGCTTGAGGGTTTCATAAATGAAATATTTTCTGCTGATAGAATTTATCTTAAAATTAGTATGTGCACAAGAGGATTTATTCTTTGGATACCTTACCTATGGTTTCTAGCTAAGAGATTTTAAGATTATATATATATATATAAATTTTCTGGACAGATACCAGAGAAAGGATAGTATCATAGAACCTAAATGTATGTAATAAAGCCTATAATAGTGTAATGCCATTGTTTTGTTTTGCTCGGTAACAAATGAATAATCATTTACATATTTAAGTACGTATACTGTGTAGTGGGTTTTTTAAAAAATTATTTCACATGAAGGAGACTTCTAGAATGGGAAAAATGATATAGATTGAAATGACTCAACATGTGAGAAATGTACATAAGTTAGTGTGCTGTAGTAGGAAGGATTTTATCTCTGTATGTCTGAGATTTGGGAGAGAGATGATCAGAAACTTATATGAAGCCTTAATAATGTAATTTAGTTAAGAGTAGAGAAAAAATAAATGGAAGCTTTCATTTAAATAGTGAATTACCTTGTTATGACATATTATCACCAATGAAAAGTAGTTTTCTGTTTTCAGAATTTTCTGTAAAGTACATAAATGAATATGTGCAAGGTTTTCTCTTTTGGAAAGTGAGAAAAAAGTTGCTTTTAAGATTGTCAAGTTCCTTTTTAGTGACCTTTCTTATATTCTTTTTTCCATTTAGCTTTTGTGTTTTTTCGGAAAAGAAAAAAAACTAGAATGTTGCAGGTGGGCAGAGGATTTAAATTCTCATCCTGGCTCTTACAAGCAGTGTGACATTGGGAAAGTTATTTCAACTCTCTTTGAGCCATGGACTCCTCATCTGCTCAAATAATGATAAATAGAATATATTAACATGGGTTGACTGTGATAAATGGACACACACACACACACAGAGTACTGTGTCAGTGATAGATACTCATTTAATTTAAGTAAGCATAATCTCTAAGCCCAACACAAATATGTTTGTATTTACGAACTTTGATACTCAGATACTTATAAACATTAAAAAATGGTTTCAACATACATGACCTATAAAACCATTTATATTTAATGGAAAAATAGATCTATGTATTAAAAGTTAAACATGAGTATAAATTTGTAATTGTCATTACCAGGAGCCTGTTTGAGTATCTCAGTTCAGTTTTGCATTAGAGAATTTACCTGAGTGATAACATTTGAAACACAGTGTGTTGATCTGATTAAATTCTGCTTGCATAAGATTAAAATTGACTGGAACTGGCATTAGCTGTTTTCACCTTTCTTTTCACTGTCCTTTTGACAGAACTGTTCCCAAAGTGACACTGATGTCCTCTACTTTGTTTCTGGTCCAGAGATCTGAGAGAAATATTCTACTGGTTTTGAAATATTCTATTGTGTATTTTTAAAATAGAAGGCTCTGGTTTTGTGAAAACATAGGATGAAATTTTAAAGTATACCTATTCTTGATATAATAACTTCTTGATAAATTAGCTAATTAAGAAGCAGGTTAAATTTCTGTTTTTATAGCTATGAAGTAATTCGAAGAGTATTGGACACAATATTTACATTGTACATCTTCTTTGAAAATTAATATGCCCTGAAGCTTTATAAGACAATTATCAGTCATTATTTCAAATTTCCTCAAATAAGGACTTATTTTAAAGTTTAGATGTTGAGGTATCTGAATGTATTTCTTTTATTTTAGATTTTCAACAAGAACAATTTTTAAATAAGAAGCCATTAAATAAGTCAGTAATTTCCTTTTATTCATATGAATTAATGTTCATGACTAATCTGTTAGATTAAAAAGAAAATTCGTATACTTTATTAGAAAAATGGCATATATGCTCATGCCTAAAAGTAATTCTTGGATGACTTTTTGTGTTTTATTAATATTAGCACATTAATGACACTCAATGAATGATTAGTTTAAATCCTAAAAACACTCTGATTTATATTTATTTTTTCTTTTTTTCTTAAAGAACTACATTTAAGCAATATATTTAAATAACATATCATTATATATAATAGCTAATATATATAATATATATTAGATATGTACATATAATTTGTAGTATATATAATTATATCTAATATATTTAAGCTATAGTATATATATCTTATATACATATATCTTACATATATATATATTAGATGGGTACATATAACATATTTGTATGTATTTTGTGCATATACATTAAGGAATTCAGCCATTCTTACTTCCTACCCACAATATTGCTTTTATCTTGAATATGGCAAATAATATATCATATTATATTTAAATATATTTTCTTTATAGCTTAATGTTCTATATTTATCATTTTCCTGGATTTTAATGTTTCCAAATTTAATGTAATTAACATTTTATAATGCCTCATTTATATTGGGACACTCTATATGACAAGATAAATTTTTCATGCACAATTCTGTCTAAAATATGGCATCATACTCTTGGGGGAGTGTGTTGATAAATTATATATTTTTATACTGTGCATGTGTTTCTTTATTGAAACACAACTCTGTACTGTTAGGTATGTTTAGCTAAATAATAACTGCCATGATTTATGTAAACCAACTGCAAAAAATTGAATTTTATTATGCAAATATAGAAAAAATAACTAAGTGCTATTAACATGGTCCTTAAAAAAAAAAAATGGTCCTTTCTGTGAGAAATGATAATTATATATGTTTTAGCAAATTTATGTTTACAGAGACTGAGAAAAAGTAATTTAAACATACTTTCAAAAATTTTATGTTAATTGATATTCTTTGAATACATTTGTATCATCTTTGAGATCATCCAACTGACCTTTTGAAAATGAAGAAGCAGGTTGATTAAGGAGACCAGAGTTTCATGTGCTAATATGAGACACTTAGAGCCATTTCCTAGATTGAGGATAGAGTAATATCAGATGTATAAGACATTTTTGTGATTGATGGAAAGAACAGTAATCAAAGGCACATGTAAAAACTTATTTTTCTTATCTCTGATGCAGAAAATGGCCTAATCTATCTAATGACAAGCTCAATTAGAGTCAACATCTGTTTGACCTTCAGATATATTCCTAGAGTGAACAAATAGTCAGCCTTGCAGGATATGTGGCAAGTTTTATACCTTGGTGTGAAATGACCTTGGAAAAGGAGATATGTTCTCTATTTTCAAACTATGTAAAAAGAGTGGGAGAAAGGGTGAGTCATTATATTGGTTAATTAGGATGTTAGCTATAAATAATACATGTAATTTAAAATTCAGTGTATACATAAGAAGTAAAGAGATAAATGTTAAAACTTTGTTGCAATAGAGATGACAAAGTTTTGGCATTTATACTATACAAAGAACACTTAAATAGTGACAAGAAGGAAGGAACTAAATCTAATACGGAATTGGACAAGATATATTGAGAACTTTTACTGTAAAACAAAACCAAATAGTCAACACAAACTTGGAACCATAGTCAAACTTACTGATAATAGGGATACAAATTAGAACAACCATGACCTATTTCTTAATATTAACCAAACTAACATATCATAATATACCTCTGTATAATATCTATTTTCTGGCAGGAGCAAGGGGGAAAATGTTCTTATACCTTGCTGGGTGAAGGGTGAAGAGTTAGTAGCTGTTTTAGAAAGCAATGTGGAAAATATACTAAAACTAAAAATACAGCAACTCATCAATCTCATTCTGGAGAATGTAATATACAGCAATTTTGTTTACCCGAATACATACATTGGAGAATTTATTGAAACATTTTTTTCATAAAGGCAAAAATGATAATCAATGTGGGAAAATCTGTGATAAAGTATCACTTATTTTCCAAGGACTATTATTGTAGTCATTAAGCAGACTGGTTTATTACTAGTCATTATTATTAATAGGGCACTTGGGAGTATTTTCATAATGTACTGAATATTTCTGGATGAGAAAAGCAGGCTTTAGAAAAGTGTGTCTACGTCCTAGTTTTTGAAAACTTAAGGGAATGTCTAAGAAATGGGCCTTTATTTTTACCTCTGAGCGCAGCAACTCTTGGTGTGTGAACACTGAATGGTATTGAGAACACAGCTAAGCTTGCAGTATTTTTCCATTCTGGATTATATGAAAGGTAGAGGCAGAAAGAGGAAGTTGGTTTGGATCTATTCTAGTCTATGCTGTGTACTCTCCTGTTAAAAAAAAAAAACAAAAATTTATACCATACATTCTTCTATAAGGTATTACTAGTTTTCAGAAATAACGTTGGCTCTTTTGTAAACTTGACCCTTAATGTACTCCTGGAGCGCCTAAGAGACGAAACTCTCATGGTCACAAAGTCTACTTAAATCAGAATATTCATGTAATGAGAACTGAAATTACCCTGGAAGCTCCTTATGTAGATTTTCAGACTACACATTATTTCAGTTTAGATCATTTGTGTATTCTAACTTAGTCTCTGGAAAAATACTATGTCAACACAAAAACTAATTATATTATTTTTAAGTGACCAGTCAGAAAATAGTTGCCAACTAATTGTTAGATTGATCTTATTAAGCTTGTCAATTGACTTTGGCAACTGGTCAATACATGTTCAATTGAGGGAAATAATATAACTGGTTTAGACTGAAAATAGTAGAGGGAAAAAGGTAGTATTAAATGGCACCAAAGCTAAAGTAAAGTGTGTAGACAGAGTGGGATTTCCTGGACCTGGTATACAGTGTTAAAACTATTTCAATACAGGATGTATTAAAAACAAGCATTCATTGTGACAAATTAATGGATAATATTACATATTAATGTTCCTATGATTAGGCATTCCCAAGTAATTGATCACATTTATGTCTCTTAGTCAGCTATGTAATGGAACTAATAGGTTTTTGGTTTGTTTTTTAAAGTTTTTTCTTTTTTTAGTATTTATTTATTTGGTTGCACTGGGTCTTAGTTGCAGCAGGCAGGCTCCTTATTTGCGGCAGGCAGGCTCCTTAGTTGTGGCAGGTGGTCTCCTTAGTTGAGGCTCCAGGGCTCCTTAGTTGCGGCTCGCGGGCTCCCTAGTTGCCGCATGTGAACTCTTAGTTGCGGCATGCATGTAGGATCTAGTTCCCTGACCAGGGATCGAACCCTGACCCCCTGCATTGGGAGCACGGAGCCTTATCCACTGTGCCACCAGGGAAGTCCCTTAAAGATTTTTATTTTTTTTGATGCAGACCATTTTTAAAGTCTTTTATTGAATGTGTTACAATATTGCGTCTGTTTTATGTTTTGGTTTTTTGGCCAAGAGGCATGTGGGATCTTAGCTCCCCGACCAGGGATTGAACCTGAACCCCCTGCACTGGAACATGAAGTTTTAACCACTGGACCGTCAGGGAAGTCCCTGGAAGTAATAGTTTTGACCTCCACTTATTTATTTGATACTTAATAAGTATTCCTATAATTATAAATTTATAATCCCTCTAGTGCCTTATATGAATACATTCTAAAATATAGAATACTTTACATAATATAATGTGAGGCCTTTATTTCTATTGTGAATAGAAACATAACTATAAACATTTTTTTTAAACATGTAATTGCTTTACAATGGTGTGTTAGTTTCTGCTTTATAACAAAGTGAATCAGTTACACATATACATATGTTCCCATATCTCTTCCCTCTTGCATCTCCCTCCCTCCCACCCTCCCTATCCCACCCCTCTAGGGGGTCACAAAGCACCGAGCTGATCTCCCTGTGCTATGCGGCTGCTTCCCACTAGCTATCTATTTTACATTTGGTAGTGTATATATGTCCATGACACTCTCTCACCCTGTCACATCTCACCCCTCCCCCTCCCCATATCCTCAAGTCCATTCTCTAGTAGGTCTGTGTCTTTATTCCCATCTTGCCACTAGGTTCTTCAAGGCCTTTTTTTTTTTTCCTTAGATTTCATATGTATGTGTTAGCATACTGTATTTGTTTTTCTCTTTCTGACTTACTTCACTCTGTGTGACAGACTCTAACTCCATCCACCTCATTACAAATACCTCCATTTCATTTCTTTTTATGGCTGAGTAATATTCCATTGTATATATGAGCCACATCTTCTTTATCCATTCATCCGATGATGGACACTTAGGTTGCTTCCATGTCCTGGCTATTGTAAATAGAGCTGCAATGAACATTTTGGTACAGGATTCTTTTTGAACTATGGTTTTCTCAGGGTATATGCCCAGTAGTGGGATTGCTGGGTCGTATGGTACTTTTATTTGTAGTTTTTTAAGGAACCTCCATACTGCTCTCCATAGTGGCTGTATCAGTTTACATTTGCACCAACAGTGCAAGAGTGTTCCCTTTCCTCCACACCCTCTCCAGCATTTATTGTTTCTAGATTTTTTGATGATGGCCATTCTGACCAGTGTGAGATGATATCTCATTGTAGTTGTGGTTTGCATTTCTCTAATGATTAATGATGTTGAGCATTCTTTCATATGTCTGTTGGCAATCTGTATATCATCTTTGGAGAAATGTCTATTTAGGTCTTCTGCCCATTTTTGGATTGGGTTGTTCGTTTTTTTGTTATTGAGCTGCATGAGCTGCTTGTAAATCTTGGAGATTAATCCTTTGTCAGTTGCTTCATTTGCAAATATTTTCTCCCATTCTGAGGGTTGTCTTTTGGTCTTGTTTATGGTTTCCTTTGCTGTGCAAAAGCTTTTAAGTTTCATTAGGTCCCATTTGTTTATTTGTGTTTTTATTTCCATTTCTCTAGGAGCTGGGTCAAAAAGAATCTTGCTGTGATTTGTGTCATAGAGTGTTCTGCCTATGTTTTCCTCTAAGAGTTTGATAGTGTCTGGCCTTACACTTCGGTCTTTAATCCATTTTGAGTTTATTTTTGTGCATGGTGTCAGGGAGTGTTCTAATTTCATACTTTTACATTTATCTGTCCAATTTTCCCAGCACCACTTATTGAAGAGGCTGTCTTTTCTCCACTGTATATGCTTGCCTCCTTTATCAAAGATAAGGTGACCATATGTGCGTTGGTTTATCTCTGGGCTTTCTATCCTGTTCCATTGATCTATATTTCTGTTTTGTGCCAGTACCAAACTGTCTTGATTACTGTAGCTTTGTAATATAGTCTGAAGTCAGGGAGCCTGATTCCCCCAGCTCCATTTTTCGTTCTCAAGATTGCTTTGGCTATTCGGGGTCTTTTGTGTTTCCATACAAATTGTGAAATTTTTTGTTCTAGTTCTGTGAAAAATGCCAGTGGTAGTTTGATAGGGATTGTATTGAATCTGTAGATTGCTTTGCGTAGTACAGTCATTTTCACAATGTTGATTCTTCCAATCCAAGAACATGGTATATCTCTCCATCTATTTGTATCATCTTTAATTTCTTTCATCAGTGTCTTATAATTTTCTGCATACAAGTCTTTTTTCTCCTTAGGTAGGTTTATTCCTAGATATTTTATTCTTTTTGTTGCAATGGTAAACGGGAGTGTTTTCTTAATTTCACTTTCAGATTTTTCGTTATTAGTGTATAGAAATGCAAGAGATTTCTGTGCATTAATTTTGTATCCTGCTACTTTACCAAATTCATTGATTAGCTCTAGTAGTTTTCTGGTAGCATCTTTAGGATTCTCTATGTCTAGTATCCTGTCATCTGCAAACAGTGACAGCTTTACTTCTTCTTTTCCGATTTGGATTCCTTTTATTTCTTTTTCTTCTCTGATTGCTGTGGCTAACACTTCCAAAACTATGTTGAATAATAGTGGTGAGAGTGGGCAACCTTGTCTTGCTCCTGATCTTACTGGAAATGGTTTCAGTTTTTCACCATTGAGGACAATGTTGGCTGTGGGTTTGTCATATATGGCCTTTATTATGTTGAGGAAAGTTCCCTCTATGCCTACTTTCTGCAGGGCTTTTATCATAAATGGGTGTTGAATTTTGTCGAAAGCTTTCTCTGCATCTATTGAGATGATCATTTGGTTTTTCTCCTTCAGTTTGTTAATATGGTGTATCACGTTGATTGATTTGCGTATATTGAAGAATCCTTGCATTCCTGGGATAAACCCCACTTGATCATGGTGTATGATCCTTTTAATGTGCTGTTGGATTCTGTTTGCTAGTATTTTGTTGAGGATTTTGCATCTATGTTCATCAGTGATATTGGCCTGTAGTTTTCTTTCTTTGTGACATCTTTGTCTGGTTTTTTTAGCAGGGTGATGGTGGCCTCGTAGAATGAGTTTGGGAGTGTTCCTCCCTCTGCAATATTGTGGAAGAGTTTGAGAAGGATAGGTGTTAGCTCTTCTCTAAATGTTTGATAGAATTCACCTGTGAAGCCATCTGGTCCTGGGCTTTTGTTTGTTGGAAGATTTTTAATCACAGTTTCAATTTCAGTGCTTGTGATTGGTCTGTTCATATTTTCTATTTCTTCCTGGTTCAGTCTTGGCAGGTTGTGCATTTCTAAGAATCTGTCCATTTCTTCCAGGTTGTCCATTTTATTGGCATAGAGTTGCTTGTAGTAATCTCTCATGCTCTTTTGTATTTCTGCAGTTTCAGTGGTTATTTCTCCTTTTTCATTTCTAGCTCTATTGATTTGAGTCTTCTCCCTTTTTCTCTGGATGAGTCTGGCTAATGGTTTATCAATTTTGTTTATCTTCTCAAAGAACCAGCTTTTAGTTTCATTGATTTTTGCTATTGTTTCCTTCATTTCTTTTGCATTTATTTCTGATCTGATCTTTATGATTTCTTTCCGTCTGCTAGCTTTGGGGTTTCTTTGTTCTTCTTTCACTAATTGCTTCAGGTGCAAGGTTAGGTTGTTTATTCGAGATGTTTCCTGTTTCTTGAGGTAGGCTTGTATTGCTGTAAACTTCCCTGTTAGCACTGCTTTTGCTGCGTCCCATAGGTTTTGGGTCATCGTGTCTCCATTGTCATTTGTTTCTAGGTATTTTTTGATTTCCCCTTTGATTTCTTCAGTGATCACTTCGTTATTAAGTAGTGTATTGTGTAGCCTCCATGTGTTTGTATTTTTTACAGATCTTTTCCTGTAATTGTCATCTAGTCTCATAGCGTTGTGGTCGGAAAAGATACTTGATACGATTTCAATTTTCTTAAATTTACCAAGGCTTGATTTGTGACCCAAGATATGATCTATCCCGGAGAATGTTCCATGAGCACTTGAGAAAAATGTGTATTCTGTTGTTTTTGGGTGGAATGTCCTATAAATATCAATTAAGTCCATCTTGTTTAATGTATCATTTAAAGCTTGTGTTTCCTTATTTATTTTCATTTTGGATAATCTGTCCATTGGTGAAAGTGGGGTGTTAAAGTCCCCTACTATGATTGTGTTGCTGTCAATTTCCCCTTTTATGGCTGTTAGTATTTGCCTTATGTATTGAGGTGCTCCTATGTTGGGTGCATAAATATTTACAATTGTTATACCTTCCTCTTGGATCGATCCCTTGATCATTATATAGTGTCCT
This sequence comes from Balaenoptera musculus, assembly GCF_009873245.2. NCBI lineage: Eukaryota > Metazoa > Chordata > Mammalia > Artiodactyla > Balaenopteridae > Balaenoptera > Balaenoptera musculus. The sequence goes on from NC_045802.1 coordinate 55,694,366, forward strand.
TCTTTGTCTCTTGTAATAGTCTTTATTTTAAAGTCTATTTTGTCTGATATGAGAATTGCTACTCCAGCTTTCTTTTGATTTCCATTTGCATGGAATATCTTTTTCCATCCCCTCACTTTCAGTCTGTATGTGTCTCTAGGTCTGAAGTGGGTCTCTTGTAGACAGCATATATATGGGTCTTGTTTTTGTATCCATTCAGCCAGCCTGTGTCTTTTGGTGGGAGCATTTAATCCATTTACATTCAAGGTAATTATCGATATGTATGTTCCTATTGCCATTTTCTTAAATGTTTTGGGTTTGTTATTGTAGGTGTTTTCCTTCTCTTGTGTTTCTTGCCTAGAGAAGTTCCTTTCGCATTTGTTGTAAAGCTGGTTTGGTGGTGCTGAACTCTCTCAGCTTTTGCTTGTCTGTAAAGGTTTTAATTTCTCCATCAAATCTGAATGAGATCCTTGCTGGGAAGATTAGTCTTGGTTGTAGGTTTTTCTCCTTCATCACTTAAAGTATATCCTGCCACTCCCTTCTGGCTTGCAGAGTTTCTGCTGAAAGATCAGCTGTTAACCTTATGGGGATTCCCTTGTGTGTTATTTGTTGTTTTTCCCTTGCTGCTTTTAATATGTTTTCTTTATATTTAATTTTTGACAGTTTGATTAATATGTGTCTTGGCGTGTTTCTCCTTGGATTTATCCTGTATGGGACTCTCTGTGCTTCCAGGACTTGATGAACTATTTCCTTTCCCATATTAGGGAAGTTTTCAACTATAATCTCTTCAAATATTTTCTCAGTCCCTTTCTTTTTCTCTTCTTCTTCTGGGACCCCTATAATTCGAATGTTGGTGCGTTTAATGTTGTTCCAGAGGTCTCTGAGACTGTCCTCAGTTTTTTTCATTCTTTTTTCTTTTTTCTGCTCTGCAGTAGTTATTTCCACCATTTTATCTTCCAGGTCACTTATCCGTTCTTCTGCCTCAGTTAGTCTGCTATTGATCCCGTCTAGAGTATTTTTAATTTCATTTATTGTGTTTTTGATCATTGCTTGGTTCCTCTTTAGTTCTTCTACGTCCTTGTTAAATGTTTCTTGCATTTTGTCTATTCTGTTTCCAAGATTTTGGATCATCTTTACTCTCATTATTCTGAATTCTTTTTCAGGTAGACTGCCTATTTCCTCTTCATTTGTTAGGTCTGGTGTGTTTTGACCCTGCTTCTTCATCTGCTGTGTTTTTCTGTCTTCTCATTTTGCTTATCTTACTGTGTTTGGGGTCTCCTTTTCACAGGCTGCAGGTTCGTAGTTCCCGTTGTTTTTGGTATCTGTCCCCAGTGGCTAAGGTTGGTTCAGTGGGTTGTGTAGGCTTCCTGGTGGAGGGAACTAGTGCCTGTGTTCTGGTGGATGAGGCTGGATCTTGTCTTTCTGGTGGGCACGTCCACGTCTGGTGGTGTATTTTGGGGTGTCTGTGGCCTTATTATGATTTTAGGCAGCCTCTCTGCTAATGGATGGGGCTGTGTTCCTGTCTTGCTAGTTGTTTGGCATAGGGTGTCCAGCACTGTAGCTTGCTGGTCGTTGAGTGAAGCTGGGTCTTGATGTTGAGATGGAGATCTCTGACAGATTTTCGCCGTTTGGTATTACGTGAAGCTGGGAGGTCCCTTGTGGACCAGTGTCCTGAAGTTGGCTCTCCCACCTCAGAGGCACAGCCCTGATGCCTGGCTGGAGCACCAAGAGCCTTTCATCCTCACGGCTCAGAATAAAAGGGATAAAAAATAGAAAGAAAGAAAGGAAGGAAGGAAGGAAGGAAGGAAGGAAGGAAGGAAGGAAGGAAGGAAGGAAGGAAGGAAGGAAGGAAGGAAGGAAGGGAGAAAGGAAGAAAGAGAAAGAAAGAAAGAAAGAAAGGAAGAAGATATAATATAGTGAAGTAAAATAAAGCTATTATAAAGCAAAGCTATACAGACAAAATCTCACCCAGAAGCATATACATATACACTCACAAAAAAAGGAAAAGGGGAAAAATTAATATATCCTGCTCCCAAAGTCCACCTCCTGAATTTGGGATGATTCGTTGTCTATTCAGGTATTCAACAGATGCAGGCACATCAAGTTGTTTGTGGAGTTTTAATCCGCTGCTTCTGAGGCTGCTGGGAGAGAATTCCCTTTCTCTTCTTTGTTCGCACAGTTCCCGGGGTTCAGCTTTGGATTTGGACCCGCCTCTGCGTGTAGGTCGCCTGAGGGCGTCTGTTCCCCGCCCAGACAGGAGGGGGTTAAAGGAGCAGCTGCTTCGGGGGCTCTGGCTCACTCAGGCCGGGGGGAGGGAGGGGTATGGAGGAGGCAGGGCGAGCCTGCGGCGGCAGAGGCCAGCGTGACGTTGCACCAGCCTGAGGCGCGCCATGTGTTCTCCTGGGAAAGTTGTCCCCGGATCATGGGAGCCTGGCAGTGGCCGGCAGCACGGGCTCCCGGGAGGGGCGGTGTGGAGAGTGACCTGTGCTTGCACACAGGCTTTTTGGTGGTGGCAGCAGCAGCCTTAGCGTCTCATGCTTGTCTCTGGGGTCTGCGCTGATAGCCACGGCTCGCGCCCGTCTCTGGAGCTCCTTTAGGCGGCGTTCTGAATCCCCTCTCCTTGCGTGCCGCGAAACAAAGAGGCAAGAAAAAGTCTCTTGCCTCTTCGGCAGCTGCAGACTTTTTCCCGGACTCCCGCCCAGCCAGCTGTGGTGCGCTAACCCCTTCAGGCTGTGTTCACGCCGCCAACCCCAGTCCTCTCCCTGGGATCCGACCAAAGCCCGAGCCTCAGCTCCCAGCCCCCGCCCGCCCCGGCGGGTGAGCAGACAAGCCTCTCGGGTTGGTGAGTGCTGCTCGGCGCCGAGCCTCTGTGCGGGAGTCTCTCCGCTTTGCCCTCCGCACCCCTGTGGCTGCGCTCTCCTCCGTGGCTCCAAAGCTTTCGCCCTTCGCCACCCGCAGTCTCCGCCCGCGAAGGGGCTCCTAGTGCGTGGAAACCTTTCCTCCTTCACGGCTCCCTCCCACTGGTGCAGGTCCCGTCCCTATTCTTTTGTCTCTGTTATTTCTTTTTTCTTTTTCCCTACCCAAGTACGTGGGAAGTTTCTTGCCTTTTGGGAGGTCTGACGTTTTCTGCCAGCGTTCAGTGGGTGTTCTGTAGGAGCAGTTCCACGTGTAGATGTATTTCTAATGTATCTGTGGGAAGGAAGGTGATCTCCGCGTCTTACTCTTCCGCCATCTTCTCTCCTCCCTAACTATAAACGTCTTTTGGCAAAAGATAAGCCTAAGTAGATGATATGTATGTTACAGAAAATACATTATTTTACTTGAAATTAGGATTTATTTTCTCATTTCATAAAATAATAAGAATATGAAACATCATGAATATGCAATTGCAAAAGAGGCAAGCATTAATTTTATTATTAAAATAATATTTTAAACTGTTATTATCTAATAAAATGGATATTTATCTGTAAAATATCAGCCTGTGAAAAAGAATGGAATATTTTTCTGTTGTAATTTATTTTTAACCACAGTCTTATTCAGACTTTAATTACTAATCTCAAATCTGCATCAGCTATGGTCAGACTTTATTAATTCATAGATTAAATCAAAACAAAGTTGCTGGCAGAGAAATCAACATGCAAGTGACATGGCTTTAGGCTTTGTGTCCTTCAAGTATGTATGATCTTGAATCACTAAATCTCTATATGACAAATCAGCACCATTCCTTGAACCACACAATTGAGAAAAATCACATTTCCAACTGCGCTAGATAATACGACTTTGCTTTTAGAAATCTTATTTCTTACAAAGTGTTGAAGATTTGATTATTGTCAATAAGAATCTTACTAATAGTCTTTAAACTAATTAGACTACATATATCCATTGTTGCTTGTTGAATTTAATACTAAGATACTGTTTAATTTAATAGATACTAGGATATAAAATGTTATTAGAATATAACTTCAGAAGTTATGTTCTAGCATATTTGTAGCTTCTCATGGTGCTAGCCACAGTGAGGAAGCTCCATGAATATCTATTATTTATTTGAATGATACGATATCAATTCTAATGTGAAAATTGTTATGTGACATAATACGAGGTCTTAGTCCTCTATACATTTTTTTTTTGAACTGGGATATTTTTGAGCCTCTACACCTTTAATTTCACCTGTTTCTCTAGAAAACATCTGATTACTCAGTAATAAAAAAGTATTTGAAAAAATTATTATAAAAATACATCCTTTTAGAATTACTTTTGAGTATATACTGAGTTTCATTTGCACTCTTATCTTGTTTTTCTTTCCTCAAGTGTTAAATCAAGCAATATCTCCAATTCAGTAGCTCTGTGTAATATTCTTATAAAGAAAATCAAAGAAAGAAATAACCATAGGACTGAAAGAGAAAAAGTGTCAGTTTCATTTTTATTTTCCATTGAAGTACCACATTTTCTGTGACTGAAAAAAAATAATTGGAGAAACTATCCTTTCTTTATAAAGATTTTGTGTTTAAAATATATAGGTAGAATCATTGAAAATGCTCATTTTACTCTTATCTATCGATATTACCCAGACATTTAAGTCTTATCCAGTTTCTCTCTCTTAATATATTAAACAGGTATTAAGGTATTTTTTCTAGCTTGAAGGTTCACTTTGGTGAAATAAAAGCCATTTTTTATAAATGTTGTTTTGTGAAACTGATATCGTATCTACATTTGGAAATATGCTTATGAATTTTTTGGATAGAGATAATTATTGGAGTTAATCCTTTTCATGTATATAAAGAAAAAACGGCTTTTAGTGCATGTAGACAGGTAAAATAAGATGCATGTCAGCAGATAAGAAAGGCAGCCTGTGTGAGAGAGATCATAGATGCTAATAGGAGAGATTGAAGAGACAGATCACAGAAAAATGACGGGGAAGGGAATACCAATATAAAGTAGTTAGGTTTTGAACACATGCAGGATGACAAATTTATAAATATAACCTATTAAAAGCATGGATATAATCTTATAATTTTGTTATAATGGAAATTTACATATGTCAGTTATAAAATCATCTTTTATTATATTTCAGTATCATATGTTACAATGCCAGCAATGTAACATAAGTTTGTAAGACTTAATTTTAGATATTTATTCTCCATTCAAATCCTAAACCTCAATTTGTCATTTCCTACAGAAACACATAACTAACTATGTATTTGGCTGTGCAGACACATTACCCACATTTTTTTTTTCCCCAACAAATATATGATCACAAGATATGATACCACAAAATCTAATGTAGGTGTACTAATGCAAATAATACAATGGCAGTTTAGTATAGTGGATAGAACATTAGACTGGCAGTCCGGAAGTTTATGCTCTGATATGAGTAAAGACAGTAACTAACTGTGACCTTGTAGTAGAATACTCACGACATGGGCACATACTTCCATAGAACAAAATGACTTAATCATTTCTGTTTTAGAAATCCAAACAAGCTCTCTCTCCTTCCACCTATAGCATACAATACATTTTTTAAAAATATACTAGGATTTTAATTAATATATAAAAGGGAGGTCAGTTTTTTCTATTACAAAATTTCTATTTTAATGATGACTAAGGAACATAAAAGTATTCAATGACTTAGAAGCAATTAATCACACAAAGATTAGTTAGAATAATGTGAATTAATTTTTGACAGTTATTACTTGTCTTTGATAGATCAGGCAAGGGAAAATAGTTCTTAGCATTTATTTTACTTCTGTCTGATCATGGGTGTGCAGGTACATTTAAAATCAAGAGACTTTATAACTCTTAAAATTAGTGATAGAAACTTGAAGAACTCAGTCATGAAGAAAACAAGAGATTGAGAAAATAACCTTCAATTCTTTCTAAATTATCTTGAGAACACCATACTATGGAGGTATTAAGAGTTTGTGATTTATTTGCTTTGTCTAGTTTGAATGTTTAACATTTTAATGTTATCTTTGAAAGTAAGCTATATTATACCCATTATACATAAGTTTCCACCATTTAACTCTCTATGAAAAAAGCATCTGTCAAATGGTTCCATATAAGTCACCTATATTACAATATCTCATTTTTTCTTTATAATAAACATAAATAATTCATTGAAATATTTTCATAATAATACAGGGTACAAAAAGGGAATGCCAGCGTTTAGAAGACTGGAGTAGGGGAATTATGAATTTTTCCTCCCTCCCCCACTCCCTGCCTCCTTTTCCTCCTTCCTTCCCACATCTATCCTTTCCCACAGATAAAAACAAAAAAGATTAAGAAAAAAATGAGACAGGCAAATTTTATTATACCTGTTATTGAGTTTTCTCTCTTCTGTTTAATAATGATGTGATAGAGATAAATGGAATATTTCAAGCATCTTTTGAACGTTCTCGAAAGGAGAATTTAAATAGAAAGCAAATGTATAATTCAACCTTTCACACTATGAAGGCAAAGATGTTGTTTAAAATTGCCAGATAATTCCATACTGACTAGAGAAATGGAAGCATTGTGTGAATTCAGATAGAACCAGAAGATTTATATATTGTGAGGAATTTACTTTATTCTTTAAAATTTCTGAAATGCTGGTATATTATCTAAGTACACATGTATACACAATCACCAATTACAAATGAAAGAAAAGGTCACTGTAGGAACACCACTATTACAGTGATGATACATGTATACATCACACACATGCACACACACACAAACATACTCAATAAATACATTTAGTTGTAATATCTTCTTAGGCTCTCTTGGCTGTAACAGTTTCTCAGACTTTCTTGTTTTTGATGACCTTGACAGTTTTGATGAGTGCTATGAATGTCAATTGATTGTGATCTGGGTGATGTTTTTCTCTTGATTATGCTATGGTTATCTTTTTGGAAGACAGGAAGACTACAGAGAAGAAGTGTCATTCTCATCATATAATATCAACATGTCAACATATCATCATATAATATTAACATGACATAACTGTACATATTAAACTTGATTACTTGATTGAGATAGAGTTCGTCAGGAATCTCCACTGTAAAGCTACTCTTTCATTTCCCTTTCCATACTGTACTCTTTCATTATGGTTACAGTCCACACTTAAGAATGTGGGAGTTAAGTTCAATCTCTTTGAGGGAGGAGACTCTACATAAATTATTTGGAGTTCTTTTGCACAGGAGATCTGTCTGTTTTCCTCCAGTTATTTATTTATTCAGTCATTTCTTTATATCTGTATAGATTCATGAACATTTATTTTTTACTTTGGGTTATAATCCAGTGCTAAACTATTTTGTTGATCAAATGGTTCCAGCTATGCGCATTCCTCAGTCAACTCTTTCAGTTGATTCCTGTGTCCTGTTGGCATAGCCTCAATGTTATGTGTGTGAGTGTGTGTATTTTGATCACTTCATTAAGTTCTACTACTACAAGATACTCCAAGCTCATCCTGTAGATTCCCTTCCTCTATTTTAGATTCAACCAGTTCTCCAAAGAGAATGGTATTCAAATCCAAGATCTGGGTGCTAGGTGTGTTCATTGCTAATAGGTGCCATTTTTTTCTAGCTCTTTCAATTAACAGAAAGGAAATATATGTGTGTATACTAACCTGTATAAATACTCTATAAATATATGTGTGTATAATGTGTGTAATCATCTATATCTACATTTATCTGAACATGAATTTATACTGATGTCTCCAACTCTAATCCATTGCAAGGTGGCTTATTCCCCCTCCACTTGATGATCTGTAACCTCTTTACACCAAAAGTGAGAAATTGGCTTTCATCATCCATAATCCATTTAGTTAATTTTATGCATGTAGAACTGTATCATAATTGTTAACCATACCCCTGTGGAAAACAACATCATCAATTAAAATATAGTAATTTGTAAAGTTTTTTGTCTTTAGTCTTATAGACTCCACTCATTTCTAAAGTTACTTGGGTCAGCATCTTTCCCCCCATCCTCTGTCAGTGAGGTTATTTCATTCATTTATAATACACTTAGATTCTTTTGTTACAGTCTGTATTCCATCCCAAGATGCCCTCGTCTCCTGAATGATTTTTAAAATTTGCATACATTTAGCTTCACTCTTTGTGCTGTAAAGTCCAATGGGTTTTTACAAATGCATAGTGTAACATATCCACCATTGCAGTATCGTATGGAATAGTTTAACCACCTTAAAAATTCACTGTTTTTTACCTACTCAATGCCACCTCCCAACACACTGCCACCCCTGGGCACCACTAATCAGTTTACCATGCTTACAGTTTCACCTTTTCCAGAATTCTATATAATTGGAATCAAACAGTATGTAGACTTTTCATATAGTTCCTGTGTGTGTGTGTGTTTTTAAAGAAAAGTACAAAAGAAATAGCTATGACTTCCCGTATTTTGGCCATTCAGTATAATGATGTATTTTGCTGAGGGAAAGCCAACATTAAGAATTTTACTGAAAAAGTTAACTATTTATTTGAAATATAAATTTTAAAGATTAAATAGAATGTCATTTTGTGTTATAGCTTGATGTTTTATTAAGCCCTAGAGACATATATGATGGTGTTGATGATGGGGATGATGATGATTTATTGAGTTGGTACTATATGTCAAGACCTCTGTTGAGTTCTTGACTTTTATTATGCCATTTAACATTCTTATCTCCATTGCATATATGGGTAGTATGAGTAGTAGTTAAATAGCTTTTCCAAGATCTCACAAAAGGTAGAAGTGGCATGTGAAACTTCAACCCAGAACTCTGACTGTATGTTTCAATCACTGCACCATCCTGCCTGCCTGGAGATGATGTGACCCTCAGGGTTATTACAGCCTCATGGGCATTATACAGCAACAGAGTAGAAAAAGAAAAAGGAAATATGGTTTTATAACATCATTAAAATGTGTTTCATGGTTTAAGCAGTAATAAAATATGATCAAAAACATGTCCTTATTCATTAACCATTTTATAGATCAACTTAATTTACATTTTTCACATTTGTCTGAAAAAAAGATTTTAAAATATTACATCAAAAGCATAAGCAACAAAATAAAAAATAGATGAATAGAACTTCATGAAAATTAAAAATTTGTGTGTTTAAAAGAACACCATCAAGACAGGTAAAAGACAATGCAAGAATGGGAGAAAATGTTTGCAAATCATATATCCGATTAAGGACTTGAATCTAAAATATGTAAAGAATACTTTCAATAAAATAATAAAAGAAAAATAACCCAGTTAAAAAAAAAAGGGTCAAAGATCTGAATAAATATTTCTCCCAGAAATATAAACAAATGGTTAATAAGCACATGAAAAAATGCTCAACATCATTAGTCATCAGGAAAATTCAAATTGAAACCTACATGAGATATCATCTCACATACACTAGGATGGCTAGTATCAAAAGTAAGATAATAACAAGTGTTCGTGAGGATGGGAAGAAATTGAAACCCTCATATACTGCTGGTGGTAATGAATACAAGTTCAGCCATTTTGGGAAAAACTCTGGCCGTTCCTCAAATGAATAAACACAGACTGATGATACAGCGATTTCACTTTTAGATATACACTCAAGAAAAATAGAAACATATTCATGCAAAAACTTGTACATGAATGTTTGTAGCAGCATTGTTCATAATGTTAAACGGTGGAAACACCCAAATGTCCATCAATGGATGAATGTATAAACAAAATGTGGCACATCCATCAATGGAATATTATTTAGCCATATAAAGGAATTAAATCATGCTCCATTGTGGATCAACTTTGAAAACATGCTAAGTTTAAGAAGTCAGTCACAAAAGTTCACATATTATATGATTACATTCAAGTAAATGCCCAGAACGGGGACATCCATAGAGACAAAAAGTACATTGGTGCCTGCTTGGGGCTGAGTTGTGAGGCATATGGGGATTAGGGATGTGATCACGAAAGGGCACTTAGTTTCTTTTTGAGGTGATGAAAATGTTCTAAAATTGTGGTGGTAGTTGTAGAAATCTGTTGAAATACTGGAGACTATTAAATTGTATATTTTAAATGGGTTATTTTTATAGTATGTGAATTATATCTCTAATGATATGTTAAAAACCATAATACATTACTATTAACAATCCATAAGACTGAAAAATTGTAATGACTGTTAACAAAAACTATCATAAAAATGCAAAAAAACAATGAGATCTTTCATTCATCCTGTTGTGCAGTATAGACCTCTTCATCCATTTTGAGAAACCTTTGAATATATGCATATTTTATGACCCAGCAATTCTACTCCTAGGTATATAACCTAGAGAACCATATGCACATATCTCTAGGAATTTAGAATACATTCATTCAAGAAATTGATACCAACAAGGATTGTAATATCCAAAAAGGAGAAACAACCCAAATGTTCAGCAAGACTAAATGGTTGGATAAATTGGGCATATTCATAATGATAAATATTATATAACAAAATAAATGAACAATAGCTACATGCAACAACACATGTGAATCTTACAAACATTTAATTGGGTGAGAAAGGTGTTTTGCAAAGTAATGCATACATTGTGATTTTATTTATATAATATTCAACAAGCAACAATCAGCTGTATTGTTTAGGGATGTATGCATGTGTGTTAAAACTATTTAAAGCATCAGAATAGTTTTTAACCTGTGGGAGAGTGTTGTAAGTTTGTGATAAGGGAACTAAACACTAAAAACTACTGGGATACTAGCTGTGTTTTATTTCTTGACCTGGGAGTTTGATTTAAAACTTGATCTGAGCGATTTAGAGCCACTGGATGCTTTTAAACTAAAAAAAATAAAGGGAGAGAGACATTCACATCAAATTTGTGTTTTTATTCACTCTGACTACAGGATAGTCTGAGAAACAACAGTAGTGAGACTAGAGGCAGGAAGACATATTAGGATGCTTTTGCAAAACTTCAGTACCTGACAAAAGTAGTAATGCCAACGAGGGAATAGGTATTTACACACATAATCTAACGGCAGTAGTGAGTACTTGAGTACACAAGGACAGTGAAGAATCAATACTGACATCAAGATTTCCAACTTGGTTTACTAGGACATAGATACTGGTGTCAGTGGCCATGAACAGTAATACAGGGAAGGAAACATAGGGTTTTCAGTTTACTTTGCCCAGATCCATCAGACAAATCACTATCTGTAGCAGCTATAGCCTTACAAAATGTATTTCTTAAATCATAAGACTTGAAAGTCAAAATTACTCTTTGGGGCTTCCCAGGTGGCGCAGTGGTTGAGAATCTGCCTGCCAATGCAGGGGACATGGGTTCGAGCCCTGGTCTGGGAAGATCCCACATGCCGCGGAGCGGCTGGGCCCGTGAGCCACAACTACTGAGCCTGCGCATCTGGAGCCTGTGCTCCGCAGCCAGAGAGGCCGCGATAGTGAGAGGCCCGCGCACCACGATGAAGAGTGGCCCCCACTTGCCGCAACTAGAGAAAGCCCTCGCACAGCAACGAAGACCCAACACAGCAAAAATAAATAAATAAATAAATAAATAAAAAATTAAAAAAAAAAAAATAGTGCTCCTTTAAAAAAAAAAAAAAAAAAATTACTCTTTGATCCATGGACTGCAGAATGGATGTTGTGTTAGCAGGTATGAAAACAACATTAATCTCGTACATCTCCATCAGAACTCTTGCGTGGCTAGGTGCATTGTCAACAAGCAGTATTATTTTGAAAGGAATCTTCTGAGCAGTATATCTCAACAGCGGGCTTAAAATATTCAGTAATCTATGTTGTAAGCAGATGTGCTGTCATCAGGCTTTGCTCTTCCATTTATAGAACACAGTGAGAATAGGTTTAGCATAATAAGGGTCCTAGAATTTTTATAATGGTAAATGAGTATTGGCTTCAACTTAAAGTCACCAGCTGCATTAGTCCCTAACAAGAGAGTCAACCTGTCCTTTGAAGCTTTGAAGTCAGGCATTGACTTCTGCTCTCTAGCTATGAAAGTCTTAGATGGCTGCTTCTTCCAATATAAGGCTGTTTTATCTTCATTGAAAATCTGTTGTTCAGTGTAGCTACCTTCATTAATTATCTTAACTAGATCTTCAGGATAATTTGGTGTAGCTTCTATATCAGTACTTGCTGCTTCACCTTGCACTTTTATATTATGAAGACAGCTTTTTTCCTTAAACTTCATGAGCCAACCTCTACTAGCTTCAGACTCTTCTCCTGCAGCTTCCTTACCTCTATCAGCCTTCATAGAATTGAGGAGAATGAGGCGCTTGCTCTGGATTAGCTTTGGCTTAAGGGAATGTTGTAGCTGGTTTGATCTTCTATACAGACCACTAAAACTTTCTCCATCTTGGCACTAAGGTTATTTTGCTTTCTTATCATTCAGGTGTTCCCTGGAGTGGTACTTTTAATTTCCTTCGATAACTTTCCTTTTCATTCACAACTTGGCTAACTGTTTGACACAAGAGGCCTAGCTTTCAGCCTATCTTAGATTTCGATACACCTTCCTCACTAAGCTTAATCATTTCTAGTTTTTGATTTAAAGTGAGACATGTGACTCTTTCTTTCACTTGAGCACTTAGAGGCCATTGTAAGATCATTCACTGGCCTAATTTCAATATTGTTGTGTCTCAGGGATAGAGAGGCCCAAGGATAATGGTAGAAATGAGGGATCAGCTTATGGAACAGTCAGAACACACACATTTATTGATTAAATTTGCTGTTTTATATGGGCACAGTTGGTGGCACACCAAGACAATTACAATAGTAACATCATCACAAATCAACATAACAAATATAATAATAATGAAAAAGTTTGAAATATTGCGAGAATTACCAAAATGTGACACAAAGACAGGAAGTGAGCAAATGCTATTGGGAAAGTGGTGCTGATAGACTTGCTGGATGTGAGATGACCACAAACCTTCAATTTGTAAAAAATGCAATATCTTTGAAGCACAATAAAGCAAAGCACAATAAAACAATGTCTTCCTGTACAGGTCTTCTAGTGATAAACTATCTCGGTTTTGTTTATCTGAGGAGATCTTGATTTCTCCTTCATTTTTCAAAAAAATAGGTTTTATCTTTCTCTGTTAGTGCCTGGGGGCAGGCAGATCAGGACCGGTATGAAGGCTCTGCTCTATGACATGCTCAGGAGTTTACTTCTAGATCACCAGCCAGGATCCTTAGTTCATGGCCTTGACCTCAGTCCAGGCTACCATCCACTTTGCAGGCAGCAGGATGGAGAAAGAGAAGAAGCCAAAGGTAGGGACTTCCCTGGTGGTACAGTGGTTAAGAAACCACCTGTCAATGCAGGGGACATGGGTTCGAGCTCTGGTCCAGGAAGATCCCACATGCCACAGAGCAACTAAGGCCATGCGCCACAACTACTGAGCCTGCGCTCTAGAGCCTGCAAGCCACAACTTCTGAGCCCACATGCCACAACTACTGAAGCCTGAGTGCCCTAGAGCCCCTGCTCCGCAACAAGAAAAGCCACTGCAATGAGAAGCCCGCACACCGCAACAAAGAGAAGCCCCCACTCGCTGCAACTAGAGAAAGCCCGTGCGCAGCAACGAAGACCCAACGCAGCCAAAAATAAATAAATTTATTTTAAAAAAAAAGAAGCCAAAGGCATATATCAAAGAATGTTCCTGAAAACCCCCATACAATCCTTCTCTTTATATCCCACCTAGACATACCTAGTTGTAAGGCAGCCTGGAGGGTATGGTTTTTATTCTTGCAGCCATGTGTCCAACTAAAAATTCTAGTATTATTTAAGAAGGGGAGAATGAATACTGATAGTGATAAACAGTCTTTTGCACAGATATGCATTTTTAAATAACTCTAGAAGAGTATCAAGAAATTAATGGCAGTGGTCAGCTCTGGAGAGGAATAAGTTAAAACAGTACAGTTGAGGGTAACAATGACTGAAAAGTTTTCACTATATATCTTGTTATACATTTTGATTTGTATCAAATCTCACTTGTACTTTGAATCTCTCTGTTGTCCCTTCTGCAACCACCTGGAGAAGAATATGAGCTTTTAAAGAGTTCATGTGATTAGGATAGGTACACTCTGATCATCTTGTTTTATTAAAATCAACTGTGCAATATAGTGTAACTTGATCAAAGGAGTAATATCTTATATTCGCAAATTCCACTCACACTCAAAGGGGAGGAGACGATCTCCATTTCTGAACAATATTTTGCCAGATAAATAGTTACTTGTTGTCAGTTTTTTTTTTTTCCTGCACATTAAATATGTTATTCCACTTTACTACCTACTGGCCTGCATGGCTTCTGATGAGAAATCAGTTGTTAATCTTTTATATATGTATGTATATGTGTGTGTGTGTGTGTGTGTATGATGTACAATGTTATATTAGTTTCAGGTATACAATATAGTCATTCAGCATTTAAATATATTATGAAATGATTACCAGGATAAGTCTTGTAACCATCTGTCCCCATATAAAGTTACTATAGTATTTTTGGTGATATTCTTTATGCTGTATAGTACATTCCTGTGACTTATTTACTTTAATCTTATTGTGGCACCCATGTATATGATGAGTCACTTATCTCTTGCTGCTTTCCAGATTCTCTCTTTGTCTTTCTATAATGTGACTATGATATGTTTCTGTGCGGATCTCTCAGTTTTTCCTACTTAGAGTTCTTTGATGTGTATATTAATGTTTTTCATCAAATTTGGGGAGTTTTCAACTATTATTGCTTCAAATATTCTTTCTTCATATGTTGATATGCTTGATGGTATTCCATAAGTATCTCTTTGGTTTTTTTTCATTTTTCTCAATTATTTTTTATTTTCCTCGGACTGAATAATCCCTATTGACCTATTCAAGTTCACTGATTCTTCTGCCCTAATCTCAAATCTGCTATTGAGTTCCTCTACTTATATTGTTTCCCTCAAATTTTAGTTCTGTGTTTTTCACCTCCAGAATTCTTTTTTGGTTCCTTTTTATAATTTCTATCACTCTATTGATTTTTTTCTGTTTGGTGAGACATAATTTATTACTTATAACTCATAATTCATTTGGTGAGACAAGCACTCTCTTACTTCCTTAGACATGGTTTCCATAATCTCTTTGAACATATTTAAAGTAGCTGATTTAAAGTTTTTGCAAAGTAAGTCCAACATCTGTGATTCCTCAGGGGACAGTTGGTTTCTTTTGTTTTGTTTTGTTTTGCTTTCTTGTGCTGGGCCATACTTTATATTTTCATGTCTTGTTTTGTTTTTTTTTCCTTGAAAACTGATCATTTTGAATGTTAAAGTGGGGTAACTTTCAAAATCAAATTCTCCCTCTCCCTTTTGTAGTTATTGTTTGTTTAATGATTTTTCTGAGCTAATTTTGTGAAATTTATATTCTTTGTTGCATGTGGCTAGAGAAACCTTACTTCCATTTGTTTAGTGGCCATTTAAAGATTAGAGGGAAATTTCCTTAAATGCTTGGAACAAAAAAAAGATCCCTGACCTCTGCAGAGGAGCTCTGTGTGTGTGTTGGGCAGAGTTTATAGCTCTGCCTTATCCTTCAGTGCCTGTTTTCACATAGTCTCAAGGTCAGCCAGAGGTGAAAGTTTAGGGCTTCCTCAGGTCTGTCTTGAGCATGCACATAATCCTGGGCAGGCATCTGGCCTTAAGAATTTAGAAATTGATTTATTTAAATCTTACTATGTCTGTGGGCCACTTGGAAAGTCTTCCTATAAATATAATTATCACAAAATACCAGTGAGTGAAATATAATTATCACAAAATACCAGTGAGTGAAGAAAAACCACGAATAGCCAGAAGACCTACATGGTGTCCACCATGTTGCTTCATGTATGTTACCTGTTGCTTGGAAAGACCCTAGAATTGGTTTACTGCCCTCTTTTCACTATCTTCAAATTCTTAATTGTTTTTTAATAAGGAGCCCCATATTTTTATTTTTTGCACTAGGTCCCACAAATTAGGTAGTAGGTCCTGGCTTTGCCATCTGTGCAGGTGAAAACAGCACCACACAGATCTGAGAAAAGAACCCAAAATAAACAACAGACATTTATGAGGAACATATCTTGGATTGACTTGACAAGAGCAGCTGAAACAGGGAGGGGTTTTACCGTCTCTAACAGTGGGTGATTGCAAGGGGCCTTTGGTAAGAAGGCCTGAAGCAGCTTTAGCTACCTAGTTGTGATGCATGTTCAGACTTTCCTGTTGAGGCTTCATTCTAGGACATAAGCAAACATTGGTGAGGAACCAATTTCACTCTGGGAGTGAAATCAAATTAAGCATGAAAGAGACAACATAAATGGAGAAAAGAGAAGTCTGTTGACCAAAGTAGGAAAGGATAACAAGGCCAGAAATTTGCAGGAGAAAAGAAAGAAAGTTGTCGTATATGTGAACGTTGCTTGAAAACAATAGGATAGGGAGCTCTGTGAGGTTAAAAAAGCTCTCCTGAACACTGCTTCATTTTAAAGTTCACATGAAATAATTTCATGTAAAAATAAACAACAGAGTAAACAAAATAAACAGCAGAGTAACATCTCTCCAGGTATTAACTCAGAAAGTTGTGTCTATTAAACAGATACAACTGTAACCTAGTATTTCAAAACTACTAAAAGACATTAACAAAAATTTTAAAAAGACATAAAAACTTGAATAAGAACTAACTAGATATTAGGTTCAGGAATATAGGAAAAAATAAAAATCAATAAATACCATTGCAGAAACAAAGTAATGCAAGAGCAAATTAATAGACAATTTCTTAGGAGAAGTATAAGATGAAAAAGAACACTTTAGCTAACAAAAAGAAGTGATTGCCGCCAGATTTGGAATACCAAATGAGGGAAAAAGCACTGGAAAGTACAAAGTTTTCCTTTCCACTCAGAAAAGAACTTTTTATTAAAATCCCTCCTCCAAGCACAAGTATCAGTCCCTATATGTGGTCACCATACTCATGAAGAAGATGGGATGATATGAGATGAATCATTGATATATGTTAGGAAATTGGTGTTTAAAATTATTGATTAATTTGAATGAAAGGAAGAAAGGAGAAAGGGGAACATAAAACACACTTTCAAATAGAACACAAATGTTAAATTGGTAAATCAAAAATAAACCTAAAATCATATCAATGAATATGTTGAATATCAACAGACTAATTACTTAAAGCAAAAACCTGAAGTAGCCTACTGGATTAAAAATACAGTCTGCTTTTTAGAGATGTACTGTAAATGTGATAAAGGAATTTGAAAATGATACAAAGAAATGGAAAGATATCCAGTGTTCTTAGATTGGAAAGATTAGTATTCTTAAAATATCTATACTACCCAAAACAATCTACAAATTTAATGCAATTCATATCAAAATACCCATGACATTTTTCACAGAACCAGAACAAATAATCCTAAAATTTATATGGAACCACAGAAGACCCCAACTTGACAAAACAATCATGAAAAGAACAAAACTGGAGGTGTCATGCTTCCTTACTTCAGAATGTACTACAAAGCTACAGTCATCAAAACAGCATGGAACTGGAACAAAAATAGACACATAGATCAATGGAACAGTATAGTGAGCCCAGAAATATACACATGCACTTATGGTCAATTATTCTATGACAAAGGAGGCAAGAATATACAATGGAGAAAAGACAGTCTCTTCAATAAGTAGTGCTGGGAAAACTGAACAGCTGAATGAAAAAGAATTAGATTAGCCGTTTTCTCACACCACATACAAAAATAAACTCAAAATGGATTAAATACCTAAATGTAAGACGTGAAATCATAAAAATCCTAGAAGAGAACATAGGCAGAACACTCTTTGACAAAAATGGTAGCCATATATTTTTGGAACTGTCTCCTAAGGCAAAAGATATAACAGCAAAAATAAACAAATGGGGTCTAATTAAACTTAAAAGCTTTTGAACAGCAAAGGAAATCGTCAACAAAATCGACAACCTACTGAATGGGAGAAAATATTTGCAAATAATGTGACCGATAAGGGGTTAATATCTAAAATATATAAACAGCTCATACAACTCAATATCAAAAAAACAAAGAACCCAATTAAAAACTGGGCAGAAGACATGGATAGACATTTTTAACAGACATGAAAAAATGCTCAATATTGCTGATCATCAGAGAGATGCAAGTCAAAACCACGAGATGTCACCACACACCTGTCAAAATGCCTATCATCAAAAAGTCTACGAATAACAAATGTTGGCAAGGATATAGAGAAAAGAACCCTGTTACACTGTTGGTGGGATCATAAATTGGTGCAGCCATTATGGAAAACAGTGTAGGAAGTTCCTTGGAAGACAAAAAATAGAACTACCATATGATCCAGCAATTCTACTCCTGTGTATTTATCTGAAGAAAATGAAAATACTAATTCAAAAAGATTACATACACCCCAATGTTCATAGCAGCACTATTTACAATAGCCAAGACATGGAAGCAACCCAAGTGCCCATTAACAGATGAATGGATAAAGAAGATGTGCGATATCTCACACACACACACACACACACACACATTTACATAATATATAGTGGAATATTAATAAGCCATAAAAAAATTTCTGCCATCTGCAACAAAGTGGATGGACCTAGAGAGTATTATGCTTAGTACAGAGAAAGACAAATACTCTATGTTATCATTTATATGTGGAATCTAAAAAATAAAACAAATTAATGTATATGACAAAACAATCAGACTCACAGATATAGAGACAAAATTAGAGGTTACCAGTGGGGAAAGGGAAAGGGTGAGAGGTTAGATAGGGGGATGGGGATTAAGAGACATAAACTACTACGTATAAAATAAATTAGCAACAAGTATGTATTGTAAAAAATAAAAATAAGTAAATGACAGTACACAGACTGTATTCTTTATATATTTATTGAAACAACAAAAGTTGTTGAACTGGGTGCTTTTGGCCAACCTGGAAAAAAAAAAGATGAAGGGTAAACACACACACACACACACACACACACACACACACACACACACACAAACTAATGCTAATGAAAAGAAAGTTGTTGTACATATACTAGTACCAGGCATTTAGCACAAATGTTACTAGAGATAAAGTGGGATATTCCACATTACACAGTGTTATTGTGTTAAACTGAATAACCATAGTGTGATATTTATGCATTGAAGTGTAAAAATTACACATTGAAACTTCATCTGTTTTCAAAATTTAGCAGACCCTTATAGGCAGTACCTCACACTAGAAAGGACTCTAAAAGCATCCAGAGGGCCCCCTTATGCACCTTTGGTAACTAACTCTCAAGAATAGCCATTATCTCAACTTTAAACAACATGAATTTGTTTTGCTTGCTTTTGTACTTTATGTGAATACAATTATATAAAATGCATTTTGTCTCTGGCTTTTTTTACTCAGTTTCACATTGAAATTTATCTGTGTTGTATATCATTCCTTCTCACTGCTGTGTGGTATTCCGTTTGACTTAGAAAAAAATGGCTTTGATCTTTACATCACACTACACAGAAAATGTACACAAAATATTTCTAACTTGTTAATAGATCCTTAATTTGAAAGGTAAAACAAGTATTTCCTTTAAAAAAAAGAGAAAGTCTAAAAATCATTTGAGATAAAGCAGCAAATATTAAAGATAGTAAACAACTACCTTCTAGTTAATAAGTAGCATACAGATGGTAGAATTCCCTGAAGAAGAAAAGGAGAAGGAAAGAGATGCTAAAAATTACAATTCAAGGAAACTCCCCAAAAGTTTTGAAAATGCTGTTGAAATAGCATACCACATGCTTGAGAATACTGGTTCATAAAAGCTAATACTTCAGTAGTTTAAAAAAATCCTTTGGGCATCTAGAAAAAGAAAGAGTACATAGCTTATAAAATAAAGAAAAATTAGATTATCATCAAATCTATCCATAGCATTTTTTTTTTATGTTGGTACAAAGGTAAAGATTAGATATCCAGCAAAACTGGCTTTCAGGTAAAAGAGCAAAAACTTGCAGTGAAAGCAAGTTTCAGTGAAAGTCCTGTTGCCTTTATTTTGAATTGGAAATATTAATATAAAGTCATGAGAGTTGTCTGGAAAAGGCCAGGAACAATTACCCATCCAGTAGCAGTGAGCATCTGAACACCCAGATTGTAGTCTTGAAATGCCATTTTTCACTAGTCAATAGCAGAAGTCTTAAAAAATAGTTGTCTCCAATGTTGGTTTCCTTCCAATAGTTGGGAGGAAACATACAAGATAATACTGGAACATTTTCTTAGATCATATCTCAAGGAATGTTTCACAGACATCTAGGGACATACTGATGGGACACAGGAGCCAAAAATAAGAGGCTTCCATTAGTCTCTTTAGTCACATTGGAGGTGACAGTTTGAGCTTTAGTTATGACAATGGTTGCAATGGATTGAGTAATGAGATAGTAAATGAAAGGAATTATCTCTTTATAGTAGCATAACAACTAATAAACAAAAAAGCAATTATAGAATTAGAATATCACCAAAGTAGATAGATTAAACAGATATAAATTAATATTATCAATATAGATACTAAGCATCAATGGCTCTTAACATCACAAATTGAAGACAACCAGATATCATTTGCCTATCGCAGTCCTACCATAATGCAACCTGTGGTCAAAGTTTGAGTCTTGCCAAGGAAGCAAAACATAAGACCAATCTAGTCTCTGGATGCAGGTGCCAATTTGCAGGAAATACAGAGGACAAAGAAGCATGTTAAACTGCCTCATATATGCAATCAGCAAAACTCAGTGTGAGGAACACTACAGTTCAAATGGACTGAATTCATTAAGTGTATTTTTCATAATTAAAAAAACACTCACAAAGCTGAGCAAATGATCCATTTTGTACCAAAGGTGTTTGTCTTCTGTATAAAACATCGGAAACATGTATTAAAAGACTGATACAATTTATCTTTGTAAGGATGGAATTACAGACAACTGTCATTCTCCTGGAATTATTTGAATTCAATTTTTTGGTATTTCCTATAAGGTGAAAAAATAAAAAGTGCTGTTATAATGTATATTAACAATAACTAAAGCAACAATAAAACATCTTTTCCCTGAAAATTTTTAGGGTTGTAGCTAGTTACTGAATCTGTATACATATGACCAAATAAATGCTTAGACATTTAAACTTTAATCAATTAAATTAGAAAAATCAGTTAGTGTTAAAATTCAGTCTGTCAGCATGTGGTAGATCCACCAACTTAAACCAAATTTTACACCCAAACAGGTTAATTAATGCTCATTAGCAAACTCATTCATTTTGCTGTTCTCTGTCAGGATGTATGACTCTTCTGAATATTAGACGGATGTTATCTTCTAGCACTGCTGGAAATTTCCTACAGAAGAGTCTTATTACCTTTTCAAAGGTCCTTTGTTCCTAAAAAATGTATCCCTTGCCACCTTTGGGATGATTCCCTGGCTACAGTTTTTGAAGTATTTAAAACAACAGAGATATAATAATAATAATTACAGCAAGTGATTGTAGATTAATTTGAATTTTGTAAACCACTTTCTCTTCCATTATCCCCTTTTGTTATTCTCACTACAGTCTGGAATGCTTTATTGTTATTACTTTATGGTTAAGGTTGAGAAGCATTATTCTTCATCCAAGGTCATACAACTAGAAGATGATGAGGGCTGTAGCTTCAACTGAGGACTTCTGTGTAATTGTGTATCATTTACACATGCACACACATGTACACACACATGTATTAAACCCACATCTTCTGAATACAACTCTGTATTATCTATATTTTTAAAAACCTGCAATGTGTATTGGAGAGTCATTTTCAATATATAGCTCTGATTCAAGTTGGTCAGTAATACATACCAAGTAATATTCAAGGTTCTGTGAAAAAGATCCACTATTGAGCAATAAAATTTAGTTCTTCCTGTTTGATTTTGAAAGTAAAGGTCAGAGAAGGAAGTTTTGATATGGCAGTTTCTGTACCCTTTATTCATATCTTGACATCTATTTTCTACCTGTTGAAATGAATTTGTATACTTAAGTGGCTGGTAAAAAATTGTATGTGTATTGATATACATCTCTCCCTAGATGAATGATTAAGGTCTAATAAAGCAATGAATCCACATTATTTGATAAGTGGATGCTTCATACAGAATGAGACAATCATCCTGCTATGCTGTTTAATACAAATTTGTTAAAATAAATTTTCAGAATAGTATCATTAAAGTATTTATGAAAAACTCTTAACAGGGCATTATAAGGAATTACATATAAAAAAACTCAAAAATATATCCTATGAGACATATGAGAATAGTCGGCAAATTGAAATATAAACTTTTCTTGATTGCAAAAAAGCTCCAAAGTATAAGAGTGCCAGTTCTTTCCAAATAAATTGATAAGTAACTCAAAATCCAACTATGGTAGGCAATTTTACAATATGTAACATTGACAGTGTATTTTCAATTTTAGGAATTTAGTCTAAGGAGTTAATTGAGTCTGGAAGTAAATGTGTATATGAAAGTATATCAATCAGACAGTTTATAATAGATAAAAACATTGGAAATAACAATATTTATTTGTGTTGTACATATAGATGGATGGATATCTATCTATCACTCTATCATTATCTGCCTACTTATATATATATCTGTCTACTTCCATATGTATATGTAGATATATAGATATGTATCTAGATATTGAAGAAAATAAAATTAATATACCAAAATGTTAACTTCTTTCTGAGTATGGACACATAGGATATTTTAAAAATATTTTACTGTAATTTTCAGATCACTTATCATTGTTTTATATTGTTTCTATAATTTTTCTGTACTTTGTACAGAAGCTCAATTATGCCATTGACACCTCTTCTATGTTACTCACAATGCCCCTGCCCACTTACTTGTTTTGTATACTTTCTTCATGTGAGGTATCACAGCAGACAAAGTATGTGGATCTGTTTTGACACCAGATTTTCTTGAATTTCAACAGAATACAGATACCCATGAAAATGGACACTCCATGAGGGCAGGGATTTTGATTTAGTCACCGTTGTATCATTACTGACAAGAACAGTGCCTGACACCATGTCCGTATTCAGCAAATATTTCAAGTTAATTAATAAGCAATTCCTAGAATTGACAAATACATGATTTGTTCCTGCCTTGAGAGCAGAACCAATTATTTTTTAACTTAAGAGTTAAAAATGAATAACTCATGGCTATATAATATTTTGAGTGGATAAATTTCCATCTGTTTAGAGATGTGATTAAGGATATAGAGTACTAAGCCTAAAGAGTGTGACTAAGTCTGAGGGTTTAAATGATTGCCAGCATTTTAAGTGGTTGCTGGTCACCACAAAACAGTGGGAATAATGGCCTAAAAGAGTTGAGTCTTGAGTGTGGGTAAGAGGAGAATCATACTTTATAGGAAGGTGATGTAGGAGCTCTAGAAATGGAAGGAATGTGACTTAAGCATTTCCCACATTCCCTAAATTTCTCTTATTCTCAAGGAAAACATGTCTTTGCTTAATCTTCTGCCTCTGAAAAAGATTGACCATGGATACCAATTAATGACCTGTGGAAATAGGTTTAGAGAAACAATGTGATCGTATCTTTAATGTTGAAATAAGGTCTGCCTCTTGGGTACAGCAAATAATGTTGCAACTCTGGGTTCTGATCCTAGTCAAGGAGTGCTGAAAATCTCTCTTTTCACAACATCGTGGGTGTGTGTGTGTGTGTGTGTGTGTGGTATATGTGTGTGTTGTATTGATACCCCTATAGGGCCTGTGAAGAATACTGATTATGCATTCTTTTTTAATAAATTTATTTATTTATTTTTGGCTGCGATGGGTCTTCATTGCTGTGCGCAGGCTTTCTCTAGTTGTGGTGAGCGGAGGCTACTCTTTGTTGTGGTGCGCCGGCTTCTCGTTCCAGTGGCTTCTCTTGTTGCGGAGCACGGGCTCTAGGTGCACAGGCTCAGTAGTTGTGGTGCATGGGCTTAGTTGCTCTGCGGCATGTGGGATCTTCCCGGACCAGGGATTGAACCTGTGTCCCCTGCATTGGCAGGCAGATTCTTAACCACTGCGCCACCAGGGAAGCCCCTGATTATGCATTCTTATTTCAAGTACCGTTAACTCTAGCCTTCCAAAAATTTTCCCGTGATCTCAGTCATTTTGTAGACAGGTCTGGCTATATTTATTTTGAATAAAAGTATTATAAAGGCATGCAGAATACCTTCCATTTGCCCTTCTTGACTCATTATCCACCCTTTTTCTTCTTGTATTCTGCCTCAGAAGGTGATCTCCATGATTACTTATATCTGTGGGCTCCTGTGCCCTTTGTCTTCCATTTAAGTCCAAGTATTTATTTCCCTAATTCCCCTTGTGAGTTTGACTTGAGTTTGTTGTGTCCCTTGGGCAGAGATCACTGCTCATCTCAAGGTAGCTTACCCCATTTCACTCTCTTGTTCTGAATTCTAGTAACCTCGCCTTCACCTTGTTCCTTCAGACTTGCTGGCAGTAATAACTCCACCGCTGCTGGCTTTGGGTTCGTGTATTGATCCTCATGATTAACCTCACCCTATCCGCACCTTTGTATATTAATCCCTTGTAATGATCCTTATTTGATTGTATTGCATTTACCTAGTTGTGATTGTGATTGATATAATAATTCATGTTAGAAATTACACAGGAAACATGAGCTCATGTTGGATTGCTCAAATACTGAAGGCAAACATGTATTCAAGCCACATTACTGGAGCAAACAGGATTAATCCATACTATAAGAGGACTCAAAATTACTCAAATTATCACCGGTGGTAACTTGAGGCGAATTATAGGTATAGAAGGCATAATATTTAGAGAACAAGTTGTTGTGATATTTAGTTACTATGGCAACTAGAATGATTATGAAGAATCATTTGATTCTTTACACATTTCTAGAGCACAAACACAGAGAAAGAAAATTTAGGAGTTATCAATATACAATTAAGAGTATGCATAGAAACCAGAGGTATTTCCAGAAGCTTTGAAGGGGTCCCTCAGCTCCTGTAATAATAGGGCAAGAGCCTAAAGCTGAGAAACAGGTCTGTAAACCTTGCAGGATTGCAGAACCAATTAAGTATACTATTCCTTTAAACAATTTATGCTAAAGTCCCTACTTTACACAGGTGGGGAAGATGTTAAGACCCTTAGAAAATGGACTGGAATTGGGGGAAGATGTAAATGAGTTTAAAAACCTTAAAGCTCCAGATTTTTCTGAATTTCCTTTGACCCCCAGACCTACGCAGGAATCTGATCTCTGCATACAAATATTTTAATGGCTACATGCAGGGCATTATCCTAACAAACTGAGGCCAGTTATCTTTAGATGCGCTTGCACTATCATTGTCTTCAAGTCCCTAATGAGAGTCAAACCCCATAAAGCCCTGATAAGGAAGTATAAACCCTGATCCAGGAAAAAATTGCCTTGACATTGAAGATGTATGAGATTTTTATAATTCGTATTGGCATAAGACTGACATGGAGCATATGTAGAAGTGATTCTAGTGTGATAGACCAAGGCTGACATGATAAAAACTTGAAAAGGGGGGGACTCAGCATTTGAGTTCTAAAGTACTGATTTGATTAACAGGAAGTAATAGTAATCTACTAGATGAGCTATTCAAAGGCAGACTCAATGATGACATTAATTAATAATATGAAAATGCTTTAATTTCCTTGTGATGTTGAAGTGAGTAGTCTGAAGAGTTAGGGATATGGGAACAAGGGAATGCTGAAGTGGATCTATTGAATGCGCATTGCTCAGCTGCCCCTAAAAATACCTCCCAGCAGGGCCTTCCATTACCAAACATTAAGACCAACATTTTTGAGGAGTGGCTCCCTAATCCTTGAAAAACTCTTTATACACCAGAGTTGACTGAATGTGATAATACACTAGACAGTGGAATCCTGATGTCATGAGAATAATAGGATCTAGCAATGTAGAGGCCAGTTGGCAATAGTTATCCATCAGGGGTAGCATGAGTGCAGTTACCACAACTAAACTACACTGGCATAAAGTTAATTAGGTGTTTTAAGCTCAAGAATTTCTAGGAAGCCTAAATAATCTCAGGGTTTCTAGAAATTAAATAGAAGTTCAGCTTCTCAGACTGCTGCTTGACATCTGCTGAGGTTGCTGAGCAGAAAACTAACTTGTCCACAGGAATGGTTATTCAAATAACCTTTTAGGAATTGTGAGATATTGGCTCTGAATGTGAGCTGACCTTGGGTTACCCAAGAGCTGCTATAGTTTTCCACTCAGTGTAAAGATTTGTGGCAATCGTCTGATAAATGGATTCTTGGTCTGAGTCCAAATCATTTCAGTGGGACTGTGGCTTATTCCCAGAAATATTTCCTCAATTCTGAAATGAATAGTTGAAACTTATATATTAGCTGCATGGCATAATTTCCATTTTGGTTTCCTAAACTATGGAGTGAGAGACATTGTGGTAAAAATGCCCAGATGGAAGCCACTATATCTGGATTTCTCTTTCCTTCAGCCAAGTTAGTAAACCAAAAACAATGCCACATTTGTGGGGGAATTGCAGAGGTCAACGTGCCAACTGAAGTCTTTAGAGATGCATAGGCGCTGATTTCTACCATATTTTTGTAATTTACCCATTTGGCTAATTCAAAGTCCATTGGTTGAGGTAAATGTTAGTAGATTATCAGTAATAACATTCATAGCTGCAGTATGTCATTGTCTTAGAAAACTACCTGTGAGAGTTCAAGGACCTGCAAAATTGATGGTTTGATGGTTCCAGTGGTGTGTGGCATCCATTCTAAAATTCTAGTTGCTTTCTGTGTCATCTATCATGGAGAAAGAGGAACACTACTTGGATTTGTTAAGGAACATATGCCACATTTTTGATGCTTCCCTTACATACTTACTGAATAATCTCTAAGACTGCCAGATGCAGTTGATCATGGATCAGGTAATGCCTCATCAGCAGTTTCCTGCAAACTTCCCTGCAATTTATAGGCCCAGATAATTATAATAAGTGTTGGGAAAAGAAAAAAATGTTGTATAGAACCTCTAGCAAACCTATAGGTGAAATACAACATAGACACCTAGAGTTTTAGAGTAAGGTCACATTCTTCTTTACCAAGAGCTTCTGTGACTTGCTAATTGACTCTGGTAGAGGCTACAAACCAGATTATCATGTATACCAAGTGAATATGAAACCAGCATAATCTATATTAACCTTACCAGTATCCCATCCAATAAAATACACAGTTTGATGGGTGTGTCAGCATCCTATTCTAAAATGTAAGTGGTGTACAGGAGACCAGGCCTGAGCAATTTTGGAAGGCACATTTGAACTATACTAGCAATGAGCTGGTTGACCAGAATTCCATGGTATCTGCTGCTACTACTTCATTGCTTTTCCAACAACCCACATCTAGGTCTATGCATAATTCAAAATATGGGCTTCCCTTCCCAGAGCTTATCTGGCTAAAAGAAACTCCTTGTTGCCCAACCTACATTGGCCATGACTTTTCTTGATATGGCACCATCTCAGTGGGGTTCCTGCTAGCTACTAGGTTGCAAATAAATTACACTGAACTCCAAACACATACAAAAGGAAGCCCTCTGTTTTCATAAGTATTGAAGCATATTCTGAGTATGGATTTGCCTTCACTGCTCCCAGAGGCTCTTAGACCCAAACACATGAAACTTTACTATTCTTTATCCATCAGTATAGTATTTCCCACATGTCATGTCTGACCAAAGAAACATGGCAGTAGGCTCATGGCATGGGATTCACTTGTCTTATTTAGTGCTCCTTTACCCATAAAGAGCTCGCTTAATAGAATGATTGACTTGTATATTGAAGAACTAGTTACAGTGCTATCTTGAGACATGTGGCTGAAGAAACTGGAGTGTGGTACATTATTGAGCATATGCCTTAAATCAGTGGTCAATATATTGTGCTGTCCCTCCCATAGCAAAGATACTTCAATTGGGAATCAGTCAATTATTACACCAAATAACTCAAGGAAGAAATCTTGCTTTCTACCTCTGTGACCTTTAGTGTTTGAAGATTATAGTACCCAAGTCTGAAATGCTCCTGCAAGGGGATTCAGTAATGGTTGTCACCATTTGGAGCTTCTTATAACAGTGGGCCAGCAGACAGAGATTAAGTTCACCCTCTTCACCAATGTGACAGATTTTTTCTATCTGGGAAAATGGGGGTCAATGCTAATAAAATAAGGGGAAATGAGATAATATAGATATATTAAGCATATTAATTATATTAATATATTAATTATAAATATATATTTATAATAATCTAAATATAGTAATATAGAGATTTAAAGCTTAAAAAATCCAATTTTAAACTTATGGTTCAGATGATCAGCAATTTGGTCTCAGTTGGGCAATTCTTCTGGTCTCAGCTGGACTCACTCATGCATCTTTAGAAATCAACTTTGATGCTGACTTCTGAGCTAGTAAGCTTTGCTTTTATAGGGTTGACTGGCTTTTGGCTGGGATGTCTTATTTCTCCATATAGTCTCTCATCCTCCAGCAGGTTAATGAAGGCTTGTTCAAACGGCACCTCAACAAAATTCCTGGAAAGAAGGCAGAGGCATGCAAGATATTTTGAGGCCTGGACTCAAACCTGACACAATGTTAATTTTGTTGTATTTATTGCCAAAACAATTCCAAAGACTAGCCCATATTCAAGGGATAAAAAAAGGCTTAATTTATTGATGGAAGGAGCTACAATATCACAATGCAAAGGTGTGTGCATATGGAGAAAAGTGAAGGACTGTGAACTTTTTTGCACTTTATCATGGAGCCCAATGTTTGTAACCGAAGGAGATTAATTGCGGTGCTTCTTATTACTCTCTTGCCCAATAATATTAATCAAAGGAACACTTCAGAAATCCAATAAAGACAAACCCAAAAGGAATTTGATGCTGTTTGAATAAAGGTGTGGATCACATGATCAGGTAGAATAGATGTTACAGAGTGTTAGAAGATGTTAAGGGGAATTTTGAACATGTAGTAGAAAAGGCAGAAATGATTAGTAGTTGGGCCAGCATCAGGGATAGGCACAATGTGAAGGCTATATTATATGTTACTCACATTATTTTCATCCTTGTTTTATTCCACAATCTTATAGAGAAACCATTGTGTGTAGCTAATATTTAATTTTCAGATAGGGGTTTTGGCTGTTAATACGGTAGTGGTTGGATCTTGGTTCCTTCTGTGTGTTAGAGACAAAATCTTTTAATACAAGAAATAAGTAATATCCAAGAGTGAATCCTGAAAATCTATATGGTAAACTATACCTTCCAGAGTATCTTTCTGTATTCCTGCTAGATCCATTCTGCACCTATTCCACACTGCTTTCTTTTCCAGGGTTCTAAGAAGGACTAAGTCAATAGGTATTCAGTGCTTTCTGGTTTCTCATTTCTTTTAGCCACAAGGAGCCCTGGCAGTAGATCAGAGGAGGAAGGGGGAGTGCATTCATTTTTCTTAAGGCACCGTGCTGTACAAATCTCTTCTTCCAGGCCGATGCAATCATTAAATATCCACCAGCATTCAGCACTGTGCAGGATATACAAGCTCTGTTGGCTTTAAATACTAACAGCCAAACTAGAGATGATATATTCTCCCATGAACAGCTTACAGACTTCACACAAGATAAAAGGCAATGATGTTTTGTAATGTGTTTTGGTGTAATACCAAAATACCTGAATTATCATGGATACTTCATTTAAAAACTCTTAGAATATACATTTTAAAATCAATAAAATTAAATGTTTGAGGTAGAAAAAAAAAAGCATGCAAAATGTCACTCTGACCGTGTCTGCTACCATGTCTACTATTCCTTATATTTCAGTGTTATGCTGTACAGATTTGTTTTTAAATGCAGAGAGATTGGTAACGTTTTATTAACTTCCTTCCTTCTGGCTTCATATTCTTTGAGAGGTGCTTACAGGGCCACCGTCTCTCTCAGCTCTTGCCATGAGCTCTTGGTTGCATCAATTTTAATTTCTCTTCCCGTTGACCCAGAAGGGATGTAGTTCTCCCAGACTAACTCCATCTCTAAAAAAGAGAGCTCTACACAGACCTCAAAGGGCTCCTCCCAAGAGGCTCATAGTCAGCATGCAGAAGAAGGGGTGATGGGCAGTAAAGGTATAAATGCATTAGTGGGTGTGTTTTCAGGATGCAAGTGATGAAGAGATTCTGGAGGGCTTGCTGTAAACAATGAGAACTTCAGAAATTTGGTAAGGGGAAGCGAAACTATATTGGAGAAGAACTACTAATGAAGCAGAAATTGTTTTATGCCAAAAATACTAACATATAAATATTAAAAACAGCATGATAGCATGAACACAAAGCTGAACAATTACAATTCCTATTTCCAATATAAAAAATGCTAATGTTCCATCATATGGTAATGAGAGTTCCACTAAAATATGTTTAAAACTTAAAGGATTTTTGGAAATGTTGAATTCTATATCTTTTTTCTTGATAAGTCACAATTTACATTAGCATGCTAAGACACTTGGAGAAACATTTGGAGAAAAAAAAGCTTAAGATCACAGAAGTCCTTCGGAAACACAAAATGAAAACATTTATTTCATGAATGCGGAACTGTGAGAAACCTCTTGTTTTTTTAGAAGTGTATTTAAAATATACTCATTTGAGATAATATTATATGTAGTATAATAAGGGAAAAGTTGTAGGTGAGATTATGCTATTAACAGATACCTGGAGAGAAAATAGTATTTGTTTGAGTCAGAAAAATGCTGATGGCTAATAAACATAATGTAGAAAATGCTTTAATAGGATGAGATGTAAAGAAATAATAAAATACTATTGTTGATGCAAAAATATAATACAAGTAGGAAAATTAAATTTAATTGGAAAACCAAATATCATTGGAATCTGATTTAGAATTTGTATAGAATAAATACTTTCATTTTAAAAAACTTAAATGTAGCTACTTAAAGAATACATTTTGATAAGCTACTACATATATTAAGTGATTTACATTTATTATCTTATTTAAATTTAATCACCCAATACCCAGCAAAATAGATGAATGAAGAAATCAAAGTGTAAATAGGTTAAGTAAGTGTTTTCTATACAATGAAGAGCAAAATCTATAAGACTGAATTAACTTTTGTCATGGAATAGAACATTTGATTTGCCAAACACTTTCTCTTATACCTAATTACCATGCTCCACAGATTAAGGCTAAATTGTATTTTAAAAAGGAATGGAACACAACATTTTTTGGCATGAGGATATAAAGTAAAGGTTAATTTTAAAATTAGGCTTGGTTGTAATGGAGCTATTTGAGTTATTTGTTCTTCAGTATCACATTATATAAATGTCTTATTGTTTTTCCCTTAATCTTTTGGTTTATCTTTTTTTTTTGAATTTTATTTTATTTATATTTTTATACAGCAGGTTCTTATTAGTTATCTATTTTATACACATCAATGTATACATGTCAGTCCCAATCTCCCAATTCATCACACCACCACCCCACCCCACTACTTTCCCCCGTTGGTGTCCATACGTTTGTTCTCTACATCTGTGTCTCTATTTATGCTCTGCAAGCTGGTTCATCTGTACCATTTTTCTAGGCTCCACATATATGCGTTAGTATACGATATTTGTTTTTCTCTTTCTGACTTACTTCACTCTGTATGACAGTCTCTAGATCCATCCACCTCTCTACAAATGACCCAGTTTTGTTCCTTTTTATGGCTGAGTAATATTCCATTGTATGTATGTACCACATCTTCTTTATCCATTCGTCTGTCGATGGGCATTTACGTT
This sequence comes from Balaenoptera musculus, assembly GCF_009873245.2. NCBI lineage: Eukaryota > Metazoa > Chordata > Mammalia > Artiodactyla > Balaenopteridae > Balaenoptera > Balaenoptera musculus. The sequence continues at coordinate 55,726,167 of NC_045802.1, forward strand.
GCTTCCATGACCTGGCTATTGTAAATAGTGCTGCAATGAATATTGGGGTGCAGGTGTCTTTTTGAATTACGGTTTTCTCTGGGTATATGCCCAGTAGTGGGATTGCTGGGTCATATGGTAATTCTATTTTTAGTTTTTTTTAGTTTTTTTTTTAAAATTTAATTTAATTTATTTTTTTTATACAGCAGGTTCTTAGTAGTTATCCATTTTATACATATTGGTGTGTATATGTCAATCCCAATCTCCCAATTCATCACACCACCACCTCGCCCCGCCACTTTCCCCCCTTGGTGTCCATACGTTTGTTCTCTGCATCTGTGTCTCAATTTCTGCCCTGCAAACCGGTTCACCTGTACCATTTTTCTAGATTCCACATTATATGCTTTAATATATGATATTTGTTTTTCTCTTTCTGACTTACTTCACTCTGTATGTCAGTCTCTAGATCCATCCACGTCTCCACAAATGACCCAATTTCATTCCTTTTTATGGCTGAATAATATTCCATTGTATATATGTACCACAGCTTCTTTATCCATTCATCTGTTGATGTACACTTAGGTTGCTTCCATGTCCTGGCTATTGTAAATACTGCTGCAATGAATATTGGGGTGCGTGTGTCTTTTTAAATTATGGTTTTCTCTGGGTATATGCCCAGTAGTGGGATTGCTGGGTCATATGGTAGTTCTAATTTTAGTTTTTTAAGGAAACTCCATACTGTTCTCCATAGTGGCTGTATCAATTTACATTCCAACCAACAGTGCAAGAGGGTTCCCTTTTCTCCACACCCTCTCCAGCATTTGTTGTTTGTAGATTTTCTGATGATGCCCATTCTAACTGGTGGGAGGTGAGACCTCACTGTAGTTTTGGTTTGCATTTCTCTGATGATTAGTGATGTTGAGCAGCTTTTCATATGCTTCTTGGCCATCTGTATGTCTTCTTTGGAGAAATGTCTATTTAGGTCTTCTGCCCATTTTTTGATTGGGTTGTTTGTTTTTTTTAATATTGACCTGCATGAGCTGTTTATATATTTTGAAGATTAATCCTTTATCCAATGATTCATTTGCAAATATTTTCTCCCATTCTGAGGGTTGTCTTTTCATCTTGTTTATGGTTTCCCTTGCTGTGCAAAAGCTTTGAAGTATCATTAGGTCCCATTTGTTTATTTTTGTTTTTATTTCCATTACTCTAGGAGGTGGATCAAAAAAGATCTTGCTGTGATTTGTGTCAAAGAGTGTTCTTCCTGTGTTTTCCTCTAAGAGTTTCATAGTGTCCAGTCTTACATTTAGGTCTCTAATCCATTTTGAGTTTATTTTTGTGTATGGTGTTAAGGAGTGTTCTAATTTCATTCTTTTACATGTAGCTGTCCAGTTTTCCCAGCACCACTTATTGAAGAGACTGTCTTTTCTCCATTGTATATCTTTGCCTCCTTTGTCATAGATTAGTTGACAGTAGGTGTGTGAGTTTATCTCTGGGCTTTCTATCCTGTTCCATTTATCTGTATTTCTGTTTTTGTGCCAGTTCCATATTATCTTGATTACTTTACCCTTGTAGTATAGTCTGAAGTCAGGGAGTCTGATTCCTCCAGCTCCGTTTTTTTCCCTCAAGACTGCTTTGGCTATTCGGGGTCTTTTGTGTCTCCATACAAATTTTAAGATTCTTTCTTCTAGTTCTGTGAAAAATGCCATTGGTAATTTGATAGGGATTGCATTGAATCTGTAGTTTACTTTGGGTAATATAGTCATTTTCACAATATTGATTCTTCCAATCCAAGAACATGGTATATCTCTCCATCTGTTGGTATCATCTTTAATTTCTTTCATCAGTGTCTTATAGTTTTCTGTATACAGGTCTTTTTTCTCCCTAGGTAGGTATATTCCTAGGTATTTTATTCTTTTTGTTGCAGTGGTAAATGGGAGTGTTTCCTTAATTTCTCTTTCAGATTTTTCATCATTAGTGTATAGGAATGCAAGAGATTTCTGTGCATTAATTTTGTATCCTGCAACCTTACCAAATTCACTGATTAGCTCTAGTAGTTTTCTGGAGGCATCTTTATGATTCTGTATGTATAGTATCATGTCATCTGCAAACAGTGACAGTTTTACTTCTTCTTTTCCAATTTGTATTCCTTTTATTTTTTTTTCTTCTCTGATTGCCGTGGCTAGGACTTCAAAAACTATGTTGAATAATAGTGGTGAGAGTCCTTGTCTTATTCCTGATCTTAGAGGAAATGCTTTCTGTTCTTTACCATTGAGAATGATGTTTACTGTGGGTTTTTCATATATGGCCTTTATTATGTTGAGGTAGGTTCCCTCTATGCCTACTTTCTGGAGAGTTTTTAACATAAATATGTGTTGAATTTTGTCAAAAACTTTTTCTGCATCTATTGAGATGATCATATGGTTTTTATTCTTCAATTTGTTAAAATGCTTTATCACATTGATTGATTTGCATATATTGAAGAATCCTTGCATCCTTGGGATAAATCTCACTTGATCATGGTGTATGATCCTTTTAATGTTTTGTTGGATTCTGTTTGCCAGTATTTTGTTGAGGATTTTTGCATCTATATTCATCAGTGATATTGGTCTGTAATTTTCTTTTTTGTAGTATCTTTGGTTTTGGTATTAGGGTGATGGTGGCCTCATAGAATGAGTTTGGGAGTGTTCCTTCCTCCGCAGTTTTTTGGAAGAATTTGAGAAGGATGTGTGTTAGCTCTTCTCTAAATGTTTGATAGAATTTGGCTGTGAAGCCATCTGGTCCTGGACTTTTATTTGTTGGAAGATTTTTAATCACAGTTTCAATTTCATTACCTGTGATAGATCTGTTCGTATTTTCTGTTTCTTCCTGGTTCAGTCTTGGAAGGTTATACCTTTCTAAGAATTTGTCCATTTCTTCCAGGTTGTCCATTTTATTGGCATAGAGTTGCTTGTAGTAGTCTCTTAGGATGCTTTGTGTTTCTGCGGTGTCTGTTGTCACTTCTCTTTTTTCATTTCTAATTTTACTGATTTGAGTCCTCTCCTTCTTTTTCTTGATGAGTCTGGCTAATGGTTTATCAATTTTGTTTATCTCCTCAAAGAACCAGCTTTTAGTTTTATTGATCTTTGCTATTGTTTTCTTTGTTTCTATTTCATTTATTTCTTCTCTGATTTTTATGATTTCTTTCCTTCTGCTAACTTTGGGTTTTATTTGTTCTTCTTTCTCTAGTTCCTTTAGGTGTAAGATTAGATTGTTTATTTGAGAATTTTCTTGTTTCTTAAGGTAGGCTCGTATTGCTTTAAACTTCCCTCTTAGAACTGCTTTTGCTGCATCCCATAGGTTCTGGATCGTCGTATTTTCATTGTCATTTGTCTCTAGATGTTTTTTCATTTCCTCTTTGATTTCTTCAGTGATCTCTTGGTTATTTAGTAACGTATTGTTTAGCCTCCATGTGTTCGTGTTTGTTACATTTTTTTCCCTGTAATTGATTTCTAATCTCATAGCATGTGGTCAGAAAAGATGTTTGATATGATTTCAATTTTCTTAAATTTCCTGAGGTTTGATTTGTGACCCAAGATGTGATCTATCCTGGAGAATGTTCCATGCGCACTTGAGAAGAAAGTGTAATCTGATGTTTTGGATGGAATGTCCAATAAATATCAATTAAATCTAGCTGGTCTGTTGTGTCATTTAAAGCTTGTGTTTCCTTGTTAATTTTATGTTTGGATGATCTGTCCATTGGTGTAAGTGAGGTGTTAAGGTCCCCCACTATTATTGTGTTAATGTCAATTTCCTTTTTTATAGCTGTTAGCAGTTGCCTTATGCATTGAGGTGCTCCTATGTTGGGTGCATATATATTTATAATTGTTACATCTTCTTCTTGGATTGATCCCTTGATCATTATGTAGTGTCCTTCCTTGACTCTTGTAACATTCTTTATTTTAAAGTCTATTTTATCTGATATGAGTATTGCTACTGCACCCTTCTCTTGATTTCCATTTGCATGGAATATCTCTTTCCATTCCCTCACTCTCAGTCTGTATGTGTCCCTAGGTCTGAAGTGGGTCTCTTGTAGACAGCATATATATGGGTCTTGTTTTTGTATCCATTCAGCCAGCCTGTGTCTTTTGGTTGGAGCATTTAATCCATTCACGTTTAAGGTAATTATTGATATGTATGTTCCTATTGCCATTTTCTTAATTGTATTGGGTTTGTTTTTGTAGGTCCTTTTCTTCTCTTGTGTTTCCCACTTAGAGAAGTTCCTTTAGCATTTGTTGTAGAGCTGGTTTGGTGGTGCTGAATTCTCTTAGCTTTTGCTTGTCTGTAAAGCTTTTGATTTCTCCTTCAAATCTGAATGAGATCCTTGCTGGGTCGAGTAATCTTGGTTGTAGGTTCTTCCCTTTCATCACTTTAAATATATTATGCCACTCCCTTCTGGCTTGTAGAGTTTCTGCTTAGAAATCAGCTGTTAACGTTATGGGAGTTCCCTTGTATATTATTTGTCATTTTTCCCTTGCTGCTTTCAGTAATTTTTCTTTGTCTTTAATTTTTGTCAGTTTGATTACTGTGTGTCACGGCATGTTTCTCCTTGTGTTTATGCTGCTTGGGACTCTCTGCACTTCCTGGACTTGGGTGGCTACTTCCTTTCCCATGTTAGGGAAGTTTTTGACTATAATCTCTGCACATATTTTCTCGGGTCCTTTCTCTTTCTCTTCTCCTTCTGGGACCCCTATAATGCAAATGTTTTTGTGTTTAATGTTGTCCCAGAGGTCTCTTAGGCTGTCTTCATTTCTTTTCATTCTTTTTTCTTTATTCTGTTCCGCAGCAGTGAATTCCACCATTCTGTTTTCCATGTCACTTATCCGTTCTTCTGCCTCAGTTATTCTGCTATTGTTTCCTTCCAGTGTATTTTTCATTTCAGTTATTGTATTGTTCATCTCTGTTTATTTGTTCTTTAATTCTTCTAGGTGTTTGTTCTTTAATTCTTCTAGCTGTTTGTTAAACATTTCTTGTGTCTTCTCAATCTTTTCCTCCATTCTTTTTCCAAGGTCCTAGATCATCTTCACTCTCATTATTCTGAATTCTTTTTCTGGAAGGTTGCCTATCTCCACTTCATGTAGTTGTTTTTCTGGGTTTTATCTTGTTCTTTCATCTGGTACATAGCCCTCTGCCTTTTCATCTTGTCTCTCTTTCTGTGATTGTGGTTTTTGTTCCACAGGCTGCAGGATTGTAGTTCTTCTTGCTTCTGCTGTCTGCCCTCTGGGGGATGAGGCTATCTAAGAGGCTTTTGGAAGTTTCCTGATGGGAGGAACTGGTGTTGCTCTGGTGGGCAGAGCTCAGTAAAACTAAACTTTACTCAGTAAAACTTGTCTGCTGATGGGTGGGGCTGAGTTCCCTCCCTGTTGTTTGTTTGGCCTGAGGTGACCCAACCCTGGAGCCTACCTGGCTCTTTGATGGGGCTAATGGCGGACTCTGGGATGGCTCACACCAAGGAGTACTTCCCAGAACTTCTGCTGCCGGTGTCCTTGTCCTCACGGTGAGCCACAGCCACCCCCCGCCTCTGTAGGAGACCCGCCAACACTAGCAGGTAGGTCTGGTTCAGCTGTGGTCACTGCTCCTTCCCCCTTGTCCCAATGTGCATACTACTTTGTGTGTGCCCTCCAAGGGTGGAGTCTGTTTCCCTCAGTCCTGTCCTCCTTCAATTAGATCCCGCTGGCCTTCAAAGTCTGATTCTCTAGGAATTCCTCCTCCCATTGCCAGACCCCCAGGTTGGGAAGCTTGACGTGGGGCTCAGAACCTTCACTCCAGTGGGTGGACTTCTGTGGTATGTGTTCTCCAGTTTGTGAGTCACCCACCCAGCAGTTATGGGATTTGATTTTATTGTGATTTTGCCCATCCTACCATCTCATTGTGGCTCCTCCTTTGTCTTTGGATGTGGGGTATCTTTTTTGGTGAGTTCCAGTGTCTTCCTGTCGATGATTGTTCAGCAGTTAGTTGTGATTCTGGTGCTCTCGCAAGAGGGAGTAAGTGCACGTCCTTCTACACCACCATCTTGAACCAAAAAAATCTCTTTGTTCTTAAATAAATGGGTTAGACATATACTCTCAATACTGTGGTTGAAATGAAGCAGTAATGGTTTCTGTCACCTACTCGTTTTTTTCTGGGGGAAAGAAAGGTACATTTGTCTTTATTTTTGCCTATTGTTCTATTAAAAGTATTAGCACTTCAATTTTATTTTCCTAATCATTTTGTTCCTTGACAATCAACTCTTGAAAATATTAGAATCTAATTTAATTTAATCTTCTTCATTAAATATTTGACTGAGTTCACTAATTATGGAGAAACTTTCTAAGCCTGTAGTTTAGTTTGTGGGAAAATTTATAAATAAGAGTTCAGTTTATTGAATAGATGAGGACTATTCAGATTTTCCATTTCTTATTATTTTTAACTTTGCTAATTGTAATTTCCCAGAAATTTAGCCATTTAAAATTGATTAGCATAAATGTATTTATGTTTCACTTAGTGACCTTTTAATTCCTGAAAGATATATAGTAATGATTCTTCTTTTGTTTCTGATAGTTTAATTTATGTTTTTTTCTTTTTCTTTTTTTAAGTAAACAACTTTTTGCTTACTTGACACTCCCTATTGTTTGTCAGTTTCTGCCCTTATTTTATTGTTTCCTTTCTACTGCTTACTTTTAGTCTCATTTACTCTTATTATACTTTTTAAAGGTGAAGTTTAGATAACTGATTTTAAACTGTTTTCCCTATGTTATATAAAATTCTTCAATTATACATTTCCCTACTTGGAATGCTTTAGAAGCAGCATAAATTCTGAAATGCTGTATTTTCATTATGATTCATTAAGAAATAGTCTATATGATTTACTCTTTCACCCATGAATTCTTTAGAAAAGGTTTAATTAGCTTCCAAATATTTTGGTTTTCCTATCCATCTTATTATTATAGATTTAAATTTTAATATAGTTGCAGTTAAAGCATATATGTGTTTATTTATAATCCTTTAAAATTTGGTGAAAATCTGTTTACAATCTAGTATATTGTCTTCCTTGGTGAATTTTCCATGTTCAATTGAATTGTGTTAAGCAGTTGTTGGTAATACTGTTTTTAAACTTTCATTACAATTTCTTCTTTAACCCATCACTTGTTTACCTGTATTTTGTTTTAATATCCCAAAGTATGGTGTATTAGTTTTCTAGAGCTTCCATAACAAATTACTGCAAACTGGGTGTCTTAAAACAACAGAAAAGAGAATTCTCTTACAGTTCTGGAAACTAGAAATCCAAAATCCAGGTATCAGCAGGTTTCATTCTGGAGGTTCTGAGGGAGAATCTGTTCCATGACTCTCTCCTAACTTCTGATGCTTGCTGGAAATCTTTGGAGTTCCTTGGCTTATAGATGCATCACTCTAACCTCTGCCTCTTTCTTCACATGGTGTTCTCTCCTGTGTGTCTATGTTTTCACATTATCTTACCTTTGTGCATGTTTGTGTCCAAATTCCTCTCCTCTTCTAAGAACACTAGTCATTGGATTAGGATTTACTCTTGTTTTAACTTGATTATATCAGCAAAAATCCTATTTCCAAATAAGGATGCTTTCATAGGTACCTGGTAATAGGACTCCATTATGTCTTTTGGAGGGATACGACTCAACTCTCAATATATGGCTATTATTTGTACTGTCCTGAAATAATTTCTAACTTAATTACAATGCTTTAAAAATATCTGCATGATACCAAGTCTTTGAGATTCTTTGTGATGTACTGTGTAGCCTACAACACTGTCAATTTTTTATACACACTGTATTCAGGAGAAAATGAAATATAAAATGAAAGGTTCCTCTCTAATTATTAATCCCAGAGGTCCATATAAGAGCAATGAAGATTATGTATTATGATGTTAAAATCTTCTATATTATTACATTTTTGCCTGCTTGATCTATCAAAAATTGAGAAAAGCATATTTAAAGCTCTCATTAAGATGAGAACTGGCCAGTTTCTAAGAGAAATTATATCTATCCTTACCATAATTTGCATATGTATGCACACACATAAGTATTATACAGACATCCATATACATGAATGTATATACTGAACATTTGTACCCTTTAGCATTTTATAGTGACTCTCATGATTTCCTTTTTAGTTTTTCTTGTAGAACTCCCTCTTGATTTATTTATAGTGATTTTTGAGTGTATTGTTTTATAGTTTTCTTAGTGGTTCCTTTGATTATTCCAATATCCAGATATAACTTACCACAGTCTACTGATATCAACACTTTACAACTTAGACTGAAGTGTAGAAACCTTTTTTTCTTTACCTTTAGTTCCCTTTATTATTCTCCCTTTTAAAATATAATTACCTTAAGTATTTCCTCTGTCTAGATCTGATGTGTTCTTATTTTTAAATGTGTTGTCCTACCATTTTGAGTTGTAGTGTGAGAGCTGGGTACACGTGCATTTTCAGCTTCCTACTGTTCCCCGCACTGACTCACACTGCCTGGTTGCAGATGGGTAGATTGGAAGTTCTTTGGTCCTACTGACACATTTCCCCCAAAAGTGAGGCACCAACATGCACCAACTCATTGCCTCCAAATGGACGTAAGATCAGCTTGCCATTGGGTCTCACTGACAGCAGTAGAGGGCGGAAGGAAGGGAGAACTTATACTGCCATGTTACCATACTGTGGGGAGACAGTCTCAGCTTCCGTCTTGTAGCTAGAGAAGTGGTGGAGGGAAGTGAGATGTTGTCTTGCTTCAGCTTACTCTGCCTTGTTCAGTCCCATTGATATAAAATATGAAACAATAAATTTTTAGAAAGAAAAACTTAGAGACAGTCTTTGGGACTTTGACTGGACACTAAAGGAATGGTAGATAAAAAGAAAATTGACAGATTGTACTTCATCAAAATTTAAAACTTTTTACCTATAAAAGACTCTGTGAAGAGGATGAAAAGACCGTTACAGACTGGGGGAAAACATTTACAATCCAAATATCCAGCAAAGGATTTTTATCAAAATATGTAAAAGTATCTCAAAACTCAGCAGTAAAAACAAAAAATTCCAGTTAGAAAATGGGCAAAAGGCATTTGTAGCATTTCACCAAAAAGGACATATAGATGGTAAATGAGCCTGTGAAAAGATGTTTCAATATCATTAGCCATTATGGAAATGAATATTAAAACCACAATGGGATATCATTACACACATATCAGAATGGATAAATTAAGAAATAGAAATAGCACAGAATGCTGGTGCTAAGAGAAACTGGATCACTCCTACATTGCTTGTGAGAATGTAGTATGAAGACATGATAGTGGACAGTTTCACCAAGTAAGAGAAAATAGAGTTAGAAGGGTTCATATGATTATGCTTTAAAGATCTTAATGTTAAATGTTTGAATAGGTGAAGATGAAAAGATAACCAAATTGAATGAAACAGAGCAGTGAATGAGGTAGCAGGAATACCAGGATGGTATACTGTCAAAAGGACAAAAATAGAAAGTGTCTCAAGAAGGAGCAGTCGACTTTTAAGTGGTCAGTGTTTACAACAAATAAAATTTTTACCTACGTGATATGCATTGGTTTTCCATCCTATAATTAATGTTAACAAGGAAGATTTTGTTCAAATCATGAGAGTGAATTGAAGAAACATTGAAAGATGATAAAATTTGGAAAGCAAATTAACCAGCCCTTTAAAATAAATACATGTGTGAAGGTAATTTCTATAGGTAAGGAATGTGGCTAGAATGGCAAATGCAATAAAGAAATTTTTTGGTTGCTAATTTTGGATTGAGCATTTTTAGGTTTTTTTATGTTGTTTAAAATGGCTAGAGAGTTCCAAAAAATGGGAAAATGCTTTTGAGAATGATCAGGGAGATGAACTGAAAGACACAGAAAATGGAACATTTCTTTCATTTGAATATGAGGGAAAATAAAAACATAAGGAAAGGAGGAAAGATTGGCTTTCAGATTTAGTGGTGGGAAGCAAAACGAATCTCTCTCAATGGTTCATATTTTCTAAAAATAGATGGTGAGCCTCTCTGCTGAGAATGAGCATAAGGAAAAACAAAGAATTCATGACTTTGTGGAAAGTACCCGATCTCAGAACTACTAACTAACACGACGAACATTGCACTGGTGTTTTAAGTGACTAGTTGTAAAGAACAACCTTGAATTTATAGAGGCACTTACAGATGTCAAGACCAGTGAAGTATATGAGATTTTACTCTACTTGCTTAGTGACAAGTTAGCCTGCCACATTTTCATAGATGTTAGTAAAAAAAAACTGGGTAACTTGGGTCAGAGACAACAGACAGTTTATTAATCACAGTATGTAATAGACAGGATATCAGTATTTGTGCCTGTTCTTACACGCCCCAGTTCCACAGGGTGATGCAAAGAGGACCACCTGATGCTTGCACATTCAGTGGGTTAAATTAAAGGAGAGGAATCATGTGCTTTGGGAAAATGACTCCTTTATAATAGGAGGTTAATCAGTCTGACCTTTGCCCAGAGGGTAGTTATCTTTATTATACTAGACAACATAACAAACCAGTGCAAGTCGAGAGTGAGACACTATCTCTAATCTTCCAACACTGTTTGTTATATAACTATCTTTGTAAAAATAGTGTGAAACAAAGAAATTTCCTGCTTCTACTCACAAGGCATGCAGAAATATGAGAGACACATACTTGCAACTCAATCAAATGAACTTCCAATGCTTTTAGCTACCCACTGCTCTAGATGGCTGAAGAGCATCTAAATTTGCATCTAAAAAGGATGTATTCTTCTGTAATGCCTCAATAACCTGAAGATTAAAAACACTTGGCTAAGGTTGCTTTTAGGGATGAAGCTCAGAGAATTATAGAATCATTTCCTGAGTTTTAGGCTTAGGACACAGAATGGAAAATTTAGGAGAAAATGGAACCCTTCTGAAGAAAAACGCGAATTCAATTGTGTATAGATGACAACAGTGATTAGCAGATATGAGTAGGCTGATACACATACACAGAAAGAGAAGGAGAGAAATCTGAGTTTTATATATATACACACACATATACATGTATATACAAATATACATAAAAGTCCATATGTGTGTGTGTGTGTGTGTGTGTGTATATATATATATATATATATATATATATATATATATATATATATAAATATATTCGGAAGTAAGCATTGTAAAATCATAGCTGAAATCTTCTGTGTGTATATGGTATTTTTTCTTTATTATTTCAGTTATTTATTTCCTCCCCACCCTTTCTATGCTTTCCCATTTCATTGTTGGCTTCTGAACTTTCGTCTTGGCTGTGTGAACCATGTTGGACAATGGGATTTGAGAAGATGTGACCTTTGCCATTTTCAAACAGAAGCTATGAGTGCATTTAATAGCTTGTTTGAGGCACTCTTGTTCAGCCCTTTTTTGTAGCAGCATGTCCCACGTGGTAAAATCCCTTTTAGCCTGGATTATGAAGTGAAAATGAGAAGTTACATAAAGGCTAGCCTGGGTAAGCAAATCGAGGTCAAACCCATTCCAGTGGAACCACGTTGAACCTCATGAGGCTGAGCCAACCCAACCAGGCCCAAGCTCAAGAAAACCCAGCAAAGCCATAGCTGTTCCGCTACACTCATAAGTTTTAAGCAAAACAAAACGAAACAAAAAATCGTTTTTAAGCACTGAAGATTGTTTGTTGCACAGCATCAATTAGTAAAAGTTAATACAGGATTCATAAACTCATTCTGAAAAGGTAGATAGAAACAAGCTACACTTTAGAGTTGTATTTATCAAGTTCAAATGTGTATTAGATATTCTGTAATTTAGGGGGGGGAATATCATTGATAGGAATTATGAAACCTAGGATTTAGTCTCTGCCCTCCCATTAACACACAACGAACTTAAGAAAGCCAGTTAATTTCTAAAATTCAAGTTTTTCACTTAGGATATGAGGGAGTTGGAAAACTGATCTCTAAAAGTTTAATCCCAAGTGGCTTGTTGAATACAGACTTTATCAAGGACTGTGAAAGTTGAGCTATTTCAACCCACTTTTGAGATAATGAGGTAGTCTGTCACGATTTTGTGGATGCTGGCAGAACACAAGAGACTTGGGATAGAAACGAAGGAGGGTTTATTTCTCTAGCACAGGGTGTTATGAACAGAATTGGATGACAACTATGCATGTAGAGGATTGTGGGAGAGAGGAAATCTAAGCTTAGAAAACCTGAAAAAAAATTTTTTTTTTTAATAATCAGCAGTAAGCATGCCTCCCTGGAGAGATACCCTATTTTGATTTTCGAAGGCTTCATTATACAAATATCATTGGAAAAATAGTGCAGAAAAGGGCATTCAGTGACTCTGCTCACAAGACATGCAAAAATACAAGAGACTCTTAGAGAACTGTCCCCACACAGGCTTTAGAAAAAATATTTATGGTATAACATTGTTAGTGTGTTAGTACACAGAATAATTTTTAATCAATACAAAGTACATAGAATAACTTTCAGTGTAAATTAGTGCCAGAATTTATATTGTGTAAAATATCTACTATTGGAAATTTACTATTTATGTTAATTTTACCTGCATTTATTGTTAGTGAATGCCTAGCATGCCCTTGGTGCTTCAAAGAGTATACAGTGAGTATAAGTCCAAATTCTGTTAAGAGGTAAAAAAAATAATGTGCACTTATCATTGTATTGAGGAACATGCAATCAAGTGCCAAACACATTTTTCAAGTAGGTGCTAGGGAAAAACAAAACAAAACAAAACAGAAATTGACACAATATCGAGTAACCAGAAAGGATTTCATGACAAAGGAACGAGTTAAGATAGACAATAACGTGAGTGTTCCTACATAAAGCGGGGGATGTTCTCAGAGCAACAGCTGAAAGTGTTCCAGGCATTAATATGCTGTGATATAGGCCAGGAAATCAGCTTAGGATCTTGAGGATTAGTAATTAAATTTCACAGTAACCCTTTGAAGTAGGCATTAAAAAACTGATGATTCTTATTTTTAATTGAGAAGATTAAAGTTCAAGAGGGCAAAATGATTTCTTTTCTTTTCCTTTTTTTTTTTGGCCATGCTGTGCGGCTTGAGGGGTCTTAGTTTCCTGACCAGGGATGGAACCTGGGCCCCGGGCAGTGAAAGCTCTTAGTTCTAATCACTGCACCACCAGGGAACTCCCCAAAATGACTTCTTAAGGGCGATACAACTGACAAACTGAGAAATAGGCCTTTATCTTATGTTCACTAGTTTCTAATGTCTTATTCTTTTGAAAAAGCCATACCCACCTTTGATAATGAATAGAAAAAATGTTTTGAAGTCCTGTAAAATTAAAATTGTGTATCTGATCCTATGTAATTATTTTTATGTAATATATGAGAATTTCACCAAAGTAGCAGTGACAGACAACTCATTTTACAACAGTGGATTAGGAAGACCTTGAGGTGACTTACCAGCTATATGTAGTTATATAAACTGCAGATAAGTGTGTGTGTGTGTGTGTGTGTGTGTGTGTGTGTGTGTGTGTGTGTGTGAGAGAGAGAGAGAGAGAGAGAGAGAGAGAGGTCTAGATCTTTTTGGGTTTTGGGTTTGTTTGTATTTTAACAATTCAAAATATACAAATTGCTTGGTTTTGTATCATAGCTGAGGTATTTTATTTGCATTACATTTTGACTGGGATATATTTTATTTCACAGGGAGCAAGTTTATGGTTAAGCATGAGGATTCATGGTTATTCATTTCATTATTGAATACGTTAAAATATATTGTCATTGAATGAGGAAAAAATAAATTATTTTTCCTTAAATGATTTCAAAGTGCTTTATTTTAGAATTTATATTTGGTTTTGCATTTCAATTTTAATTTAAATGAAAATTTTAAAAATTTTAAGAAAATTTTTGAAAAATTAAGAAAATTGTGCATGTCCCTATAATTCAAAAGTTTCAGATAAAAATCTGAGAAAAGTGAGCCAGTGTGTTCAGAACTTAAGTTCTTAAGAACTTAAGTATTGTAAAAGGAAACACATAATTTCTTCCCCCATTCCTTCCTTTCTTCCTTCTTTCCTTCCCCTTTCTTTCTTTTTCTTTCTTTCTTTTCTTTCTTTGTTTCTTTCTCTTTCTTTCTTTCTTTCTTTCTTTCTTTCTTTCTTTTCTTTCTTTCTTTGTTTCTTTTTCTTTCTTTCCTTTATTTTACTTCCCTTCTCTTTCATTGTTTCTTTCTTTAATATACGATATATATTGTTTATTTTATATATATAATTTATAACAATATATATTTATTATACATAGCACAAAATATATAATATATGAGATATGTAATATACATATTTCTTTTTTTAAATATAGGATGGGGTAGAATCAAAAACTATGCTTTATGTGGGGCTTCTGTCACAGTTACATTAAACGCATTCAAAGGGAGTGAAAGTCATGTACTATTTAGTTTTGTGAATACGTGAGCTGCACACATGGACTCATTAAGGTTTTATTGTCATTAGAATGTTTTGCGTATGAAATTTCAATGTTCTGACTATTTTGAAGTTGTGAGTAACTATGGTAAAAGTTATTTAAATGTTTTCAAACGAAATATTCCCAATAATAAACTTGTATCCAGTATGTGTCATATATTTAGTGTGTAAATTTAAAAACTTGATGTACTTACAGTATGAATGTATGTGGTTTAATATTTTTACACAGTTCCAGAAAAAAAGTATTTTAAATTTGAATGACAACCTTTATTGACTCTTAAAAGCTACAGAGTTATTTATATAATTAATTTTAATAAAAATGTTCATTTAATAAGATGCTGATAAAAATTAAACTATAAAAATAGAGTTGGCAAGAAAACATCCTTGGGAGAAAATTTGACTCTAAGGAAACATTCCCATATGTTTCATTAAAGTTGCAACTGTTAACATTTCTCTGCCTCCATAATTTAACTATATAAGGGTATGTATACATATTTGCCTAAACTGCAGTCAGGGTGGTCATTTCCTGTAAACTGTATGCATCTAAATTATTTTAAGCATGTATATGTGTGCAGTGTAATGTATAAGATCAATTCCTTTTAAAACAATACCATAAAATAATACAAAATGTTATTGTTATAGTGGTGAATAAACATGTCTATCTTATTAAAATCAAGACACCCAAAGATCACTAGAAGCAGAGTAGCATGCTTGCTCCTGTTGTCTCATTTGAAGTAAAATGTTAAACCAGGCTTGCTTCCCAAAGGACTTCCAAATCAGGTTCTTCGCTAAGACACATCAGACTTTTCCATGTTGATACAGATTGATGAACCTTTGCTTAAATATTAAGCAGGTGCTATTTCTTCTGTATTCTCTGTTGTAGGAAAATTCTGACTTGTGGTGTGAATAAAAGAAAGGAACCGTGATCTGTCACTGATAACTTTAATCTGACATTAATATTTTAGTAAATAGCTGTTACTATCCATAATTATTATTATTTATTGGGATAATAGGATCACTGGGTTAAAGGAGCCAACTGTTGTCACTTAATCTTCATAGTTAAGGTGGGCAAGGTTACGTAATGGATAACTCATTCAAAAGAGTGAGGAAAAAAAATCTTCTGACTCACAGAGATGTTTGCTGTTGTTTCGTTGATCATGGTGTCTGAAGAACTGAAATAGCAGTAATCTACTGAAGTCTTAACTGTTCTGTATAAGGAGAAAATCTCTAGTTCTACTGAAAAGGAGTCTCCCTTGAACCATCAAAAGTAAGCCCTCAATTTCCAGACTTAAGTCAGTTCATAGATCCAGAGACTCTTTATTGAAGGGGAAACTATGTCCCCTTGAGAAAACAACCTTTTATATGCTAACAATTTATATTATCTTCCTCCCAGGATTTCAAAAATGTACCTGCAGCCATTTTCCAAGGTGGCACCTGGTACATTGCAGGAGGGGAAATAATCGCCTTTTGAGGATTTCTGGACATAGACTCTGAACTAACACTAAATTTCTGGGGACCAAATTGTTACTGGTCCACAGCTCAAAATAGGACCTATTGGAGATCAGACGATCAATACAGTTTTGATTTAGGTCTCTCTCATAGTGGAATAATTGGACCTCAGGACCCACCTGTGGTATTTCCACAGTTACACAATTGCTACTTACAATAAACATACTTAGCAACTGGCAGAATCCACACATTGGTCATCTGGACCATGGAATGAAAGCTCAATGCAGGGCCAGGACTAGAGCAAGGCAAGTGAGGGGCCTAGGGCACAATGTTTAAGGAGAAATATGCATCATTCTGAGAGTGGGTGTCTCCTCAGATTTCGTGCCCTGGGTGCGTTGCTTGCCTCACTCTAGTCCCAGCATGAAATGGTAAATGAAAACCACTAGAACTGATTCTACTCAGGGTAAACCAAAAAGTAATATCACTTTCCTGGAAGGATTGCTGAGATTAGTGCCACCACTGAGAATTTGTCAGAGGTCAGAGTGGTGATTCCCATCACATTCTGATTCAACTCACCTATTTTGGCCTTTGCAGAAGAGAGCTGAATCTTAGAGATAAACAGTGGATAATTGTAAACTTGATCAGGTAGTGACTCCAAACGAAGTTGCTGTTCCAGTTATGTTTCATTGCTGGAGCAAATCAATGTATCTCATGACCCTTGGTTATTTATCTGGGGAATACTTTTTCTCTATATCTTTTTTTTTTTTTTAAACATCTTTATTGGAGTGTAATTGCTTTACAATGTTGTGTTAGTTTCTGCTGTATAACAAAGTGAATCAACTATACGTATACATATATCCCCATTCCTCTCCCTCTTGCGTCTCCCTCCCATCCTCCCTATCCCACCCCTCTAGGTGGTCACAAAGCACTGAGCTGATCTCCCTGTGCTATGCAGCTGCTTCCCACTAGCTATCTATTTTACATTTGGTAGTGTGTATATGTCAGTGCCACTCTCTCACTTCGTCCCAGCTTACCCTTCCTCCTCCCCGTGTCCTCAAGTCCATTCTCTACATCTGCGTCTTTATTCCTGTCCTGCCCCTAGGTTCTTCAGAACCATTTTTTTTTAGATTGCATATATATGTGTTTGCATACAGTATTTGTTTTTCTCTTTCTGACTTACTTCACTCTGTATGACAGACTCTAGGTCCATCCACCTCACTACAAATAACTCAGTTTCGTTTCTTTTTATGGCTGAGTAATATTCCATTGTATATATGTGCCACATCTTCTTTATCCATTCATCTGTCGATGGACACTTAGGTTGCTTCCATGTCCTGGCTATTGTAGATAGAGCTGCAATGAACATTGTGGTACATGACTCTTTTTGAATTATGGTTTTCTCAGGGTTCTATACCTTTTTAAAAAGACCACCAGAAGCAGTTCACTTTCAGCTGGCAAGGCCAGCATTATACCCTTACTGTCCTACCTTAGCAGAATATAATTCTCCAGTTCTAGGATATAATCTAGTCCATAGATATCTTGAACACCTTTCCTTCCACAGAATACCACCCTGGTGTGTTGTTACACTTATGACATTAACCTGATTGGGCCTGGTAGGCAGAAAGGGGATACTATTGTACATATATTGTTAAAGTAGTTGTGTGCTAGAGGGTGAAAAATAAATTCCAGAAAAAAATTACATATTTAATTTCTCTCTCTAATCAAATTTCTATTTCTTTTGTGACATTTTTGTTAAATTATGTTTTACTAGTATTTTCTCACTTATTTTAGATTTTCAAATATAGTTGGTATAAAGTAGTTCATAATATAATCTTACAATCTTTTTAAATGTCTGTATAATTACCCTTTTGTTGCTCTTAATCCTTCCTGCATTTAGTTAATTTTCAATATGTTCAATGTGTATAGTATTCTAGGTGGACAGTTATATATTTTAATCACTTTAATAATGTTATTCACTATATTTTGATTCCATGATCACTGTTGAAGAGTTAGATGTCAGTTTTATTATTACTCCTCTGTAGGTAATAAAGCTTTTTACCTAGTTCCTTTCAGCATTTTATCTTGGTTTTGATTTCAGTAGTTATATTGCAATGTCTAAGTGAGATATTCTTTGTATTTATCTTACTTGTTATGGGTGCTTCTTTGTATCTCTGACTTAAGGTAGCTCATCAGTTTTGAAGAATCTTCAGCTATTTCTTCAAATACTTTCTGTCCCATTCTCTTTTTCTCCTCTTCCGGGACTCCAATTAGCAGATATTACAGCTCTGCTCCATGTTTTATGTTTTTTTATGGACTTTTTCTTTCTCTTTTTCCTTTTTGCTTTAGTATACTGATGTACTTTTATCAACTAGTACTCTTTTCAGTTCTATTAAATATTTTGTTCATTTATTTCAATTATATTATTTTTAATTTCTAGGATTTATAGGATTTTCCTATATTTTTTACTGATTACCTGGTAAAATTTTACCCTGATCTCTGGTAAAATTTTCTTTAAAATGTTTGTCATAGCTATTTTAAAGTCCATATATGATAACCTAAATCTGGGTCTTATATGACCCTGGCTACATTGTCTAATTGGTAGATACTGATCCCTATAAATTTTTCCTGGTATACCAGGTATTTCCCATGAGAAATTGTAGGAGCTCTAAATTATATCTCCCCTGAGGTAAAACTGACCTTATGTTCAAACAACATATATAATAGTAGTCAGATATCCTCAATTCAATCAGAGATTGAACCCTCAGTGTGTTCAATTTTTTTATGACTGGTATTTTTCTGATTGGCCTGTACTGATGCCATGTAATCTTCTAAGAGCCCTGATGGACAGTTTATTGTATTTACCACTGCCCTTCCTTTTTAGAGGTTCCCATGTTCTAATTCTTTCTCTCCAGCAATGTAAGACTTTCAAAAACTGCACTACATTTTCTTATAGGTTTCCTAGACACTGTTTTCTGAAAAGATTATAGATGCAGCAATGGTTACACATAAAAGAGGCAAACAATGGACATTTCACTTCAATGCACATTTCCCTCTAGAATATTAGGTCATGAAGTTCTTGATGCCTTGGCTCGCTCACGGCCCATTTTTTTACCCTTTATTATCTCATGAGTCTTCTGGTCTGCCTTTCATCAGCCAAACTCTACCTGATTCCCCAGTCTCTCAATCTACATATTCCGTAATGCCTCCAACCAGATGTATTTTGTACTTACCTTTCTTAGACAAATATAAATTCAGAAGCATAATTCTCTTATCTGATGCAGATCATTATGCTATATTTTCTTCCCTGCTGATATCATGTTACTATATCGCTAAATCCTTATCATTCTATGATAAAATGGTGCTGAATTTAGGCAATAAAACTATCACCATAATTATGAACTGATGTAATAGATTTGGAAAGAAGTCGCTAATGAAACTAACTGAAGAGTTGGGTTCTTTCAGAGGTCCATGCTTAATTGTGTGCCCTTTTAACAAGAGTGTACGGAAATGTCTCAGTTATACAATGTATTTGTTGAATAGTTACTTAAAATTAAAACCAGGCTAGGCTGATTTCTCTTCTTATTTATGGTATCTTTGCAACAATATTCTACTAATGTTCCTTATGAAGTATTCTTTTCAGCTTTCAAGACACAGATATAGTTAAAATTATTTATTTTTACTGACTGTGTTAAAGCAAAAAGTGATCACAAATATTCATATTAGTGTTTGGTTGTACAGCTTATATTTCAAGTAATAATTATAATTAAAAAGCAAAAACATACATAAAACATATTTTTATTATATAGGTATGAGTGAATCTTACAAGTAGTTCATAAAGTAACCTGAAGTTTATTTCAGGTTCCTTGTCAGTATTTTGTTGTCTTGACATATTTTTAATTTATTCTTGGAACCCAGAAATCAGTTTTAAAAATGTACAGGAAGGAGCAGACAGAAATGTTGAACTTTGTGCTGAAGATGCTTTTGATATCCAAGTCATTTCTTGGGTCTAGGAAACAGTGCTATCTATAATTAAAGGAATAATGTCCATCACTCTCTCTGACCTAAAAATATTTCAGCGTTAAAAAAATTTTAGAAAGATAAATTTAAAAAAATGATCTGAAATGTACTATGAGACAGTTAACAATATACAGTGGTAAAACCTTTCACCAATAGGTCCAGTGCATCAAAAACAGCTACCCTGATGCCCCACAGTCACTTCATCCTCAGAAACAAAAGCAAGGCAGAACAAAAACTGAAAGCCTCATTCATTTAACCTGTATTCACCAGTCCAGCTTATAGAAGTGAAACATAATCATGTCATTATGTTTTGGGTAGAATAGATGTCTACATACCCTTCAAGGGAACTTTAAGAGGAATCATGGTGGGAAAAATTTTTTTAAAAAGTGGTGAGAAAAGGAACAACAACAACAAAATCTCTATACTAGGGCTTTGTTTTCCTCTTTCTGCTTAGTAAGTTAACTGTAGGAAAAAAGAGAGAGAGAAAGAGAAAGAGACAAAGAGAGAGCATATTGAGAACATATTTTATACATGTTATTACTCATACTCTATTTCCTACCACTATTCATTTAAATATTGCTAACATAAACACATTATTATACAATGTACTTGTTTGGTACCTATTCTGTATAATACCACAGCACTATGGGTTTTCATCCATCATAGTTGCTACTAAAATTTCTTGCATTATATTAGTAGTAGTAGTGCATTGTTATCGTTATAATTGCCCAAGCTGCAATAAGGCAGTATGCTTCTTGAAAGGCATAGCTTTTTCTCATCTTAGTTCATCAGTGTATGGCATAGTGTTTGTTACAGAGGGAGAATTCAATAGTTTTCTCAAATTGAAGAGTAAATGACCAAGTTTTATTTAAAACTTAATCAATTTGCACCTAGAGTATAAAAATATACAGGATGAGATGGTGAGGAAGTGCTCCTCCATTAATTAATGCAACATTTTTATATTGCTCAAGCACCAGAACTTATCATTGTTTGAAACATTCTTTAAATAAAAACTTTGAGTAAACTTGAGGTTTTCTCACTTTAAAATAGTTTCATAACTATTTCCTTTAAGTTTATGAAAGTTTTATTTTTTTCACTTTTGCTTTAAAAATTATAATTTAATTTTCCACATAAATGATATTTTAGAGTTAAGTTCCTAGAATAGCACAAAAATGCTTTTAAACATGTTAAATGTTATCTCTTTATAACTTATTATTGACTCTGAACTTAATTGAATTACGGTTAGATAATGTGGTCTGTATGATACATTTTTGTAAATAATTTGAAGCTCTTTTATGACTCAGTATAAGGTAAATATTGCTTGTGCTCTGTGTGTATTTTAAAAATTGTTTACTTTCTAATTGATAAGTATAAGTTTGAAATTTTCACTTTAGAACACAATGGCTTAAATTTGTCATCAGATTTTTCTATAAAATTATTATTTTTTTTTATTAATAACCTGTTAATCAGGGATGTCACTGGCAAGAGGAGGCAACATCAGAGTGCAGGATATTGTAGATTAATGCATGGTTTAAAAAATCTTGCTAATTACAAGTAGCAGAGACAAATTCTTGGTTTTAGTGATAAGGAAGTACATTTTTACTTGCTGTTTTTATGTCAGGTTTATTGTGCTATAATTTTTATGCAATAAAATATGTACAGTTTACTGTAGATCAATTTTACCTCCATAAAGATGTTTAAAAGAAGAAAAAAAAACAACTTTTGTCCAGTGAGAAGATTTTTACTCTCCATTCTCTCTGGTAAAGCATAGTACTTCAAATATCTCATTTTTCTGTGGCTTTCTAAGCTCCATCTCCCAAGCTTTCATAAAACCAAAACATTTTCCCTATTCCTGAAAAGGTAATACAAATCAATCCTCTGGGTTACCTCATTTGATAAATTCCAGTTTCGGCCTATGCCTGACACTCTGGTTTTCAGCCACCTCTTCACTTTGCAGTGAAAGGTTTTCCCTTCCTTTGTTGTGGTCTAAGCCATGCATACATATGGAGTTTTTAAAGATATTCTATTAACCTATTAAGTTTTGGGGGTTTTTTTGGTATGTAAAGTTTTTTCAAGATAACTAGTTTTCCATATTGCCAAAACTCAGAAATATAGTTACTAAAATTAAAGAAAAAAGAATATTATTGGAAAAGGTCTGTCCTTCAGTTTCCTTGAAAACCAGATGTAGTTTATGAGCTTGATTTTATTAGAAAAAAAATGTATATGGACAAGCTTGGAATCTGAGTTCCTGGGGAAAAACTATACATATATAATATACATATATATATTTATTTATTTGTTTATTCACTTAATAGTCAATGATTATGTACTCACAGTTACAGGTACAGTTCTAGGCATCAGATATACAACAGAGTAATAAATACAAGTAACCCTCTCCTATAAAGAGCTTAATTAGTGTGGAGTTTAATAACACTGTATATTATATATGTAATATAATTTTAGATGGATATAGTGCCTTTAATTAAAAATTCAGCTGAATAGGATAAAAGATGATGGCTGTGAGGGCATTGAAGTTACATAGTATTATCAAGAAACACTTGCCTGAGGAGATGATATTAGAAAACAAAATAAAACAAGAGAAAGGGCCAGGTAAAATTTAACATTTGATGTGCTTGGTTTCTCAGACTCTCCTGCAGGCTTGGACTAACTCCTGCTCCTCTATTCCAATGCTTCAAGAAAACTTCAGGTCCAACTTCCCTAGTGGAGCTTTATTCCCACAGCTTCTCCCATTGTTATGCACGGTTTAATCTCTATAATAATTCCTTTATCACATATATTGACTCAGCTTCCCTGACTGAACTCTGACTGATACATTGATGATAAATTAGAAAAAAAGTGAATCTTATGTGGAGGTCTGAATACACTGTAATGGGGTTATTCTTTGCAAGTTGAACTAAAAACCCAATTGCAACTCTAGTGACAAGTGTCCTAATTTCTCCCCACTCTCTTTTTACCTACAGCTGTTAAGATTAAAGTTAACCACCATGGCAATTGTCAAAAGGAAATCCCCAAATTCAGTGATAAAATAGAATTTTAAGGTTAGATGTTCATAACTTGACTGCTGCATGCATATAAACTGTCTGAAATGAGAAATTATTTCTCTCTATAATTACAATACCTGGCACACAAACTGAGAGTAAACTTCAAAAAATGAAGACTGCTCAGATCTTAAAAAAAAATTCTATTACTGACTTAGCCAATGTCACTCTACAAACGTCATAAAATAGGGGGGAAATGAATACTAGATTAGTTTGCTGGGTGTTTTAAGTGTTACAGAAATGGAGAGGAAGAAATTTGAACACTGAGTAACTATTTTGTCTCTTGCTTCTTCTAAATGTTCAAACAAACGTGAGGATGGAAATGACACTAGACCAAATTATACACCTAATGTGCTTTCAGTGCATTTTAGTTTCTCACATAATATTTTATTCAACCTGTAGAACTCCCCCATCAAGAAAAATGGTATGATTATCCTTATGTATAGGTGAAGAAACCACATATAAAAGATATTAAAACTGAAATATTAGGGTTTAATCTTAAGAAAGGTCCTATCCAGACAAGCCCAGCAGGGAGGCCATGTAAGTTAAACTCCATATTAAATAAGCAATTCTCCACAAGATAAATGGAGGAACTCAATTACCTGTGTGTTTCCTCAAGTTTCTATCTAACAGTATTTTTAGGCTTACGTTTAATAATCTTTTTTTTTTTTTTTTTGATGTGGACCATTTTTAAAGTCTTTATTGAGTTTGTTACAATATTGCTTCTGTTTTATGTTTTGTCTTCTTGGCCCGGAGGCATGTGGGATCTTAGCTCCCTGACCAGGGATCAAACCCGCACCCCCTGCACTGGAAGGGGAAGTCTTAACCACTGGACCGCCAGGGAAGTCCCAATAATCTATTTTTAAAATCAAGTGTGGATTAATTTTTGCTCTGGTTGTTTTATAAGTAAGATTTACTTAAACATCAACTTTTTCAGAGTATGTTTTGACAAAAATGCATTAATAGAAAATTATTTCAAAAATTTGAAAGAGCCTTATGAAAAAAAATTTATTTTGGTTCACGTTTGAGACCCAGTTGGCTTAAAGATAAACTATATTCCTGTGCATCTATTAAATATTTAGATGTTCAAGATATACAAAAACAAAATTACAATTTTTGTGCCAACAAGAATAATGCATGGATCCATAATAGCCTTAATTACACAGTGGTTTCTTTGTGACAATAATTTTAGAAGTTTATGATTCATTGATTTCATTAAAGGTTGATAGGATAAAGCTTAGGACTCACAGTAGAATGGACACATTCTGGGGTTTTCAAAGAGCGTTGCCGCCCGTTAAGATAAAGGCAGAGTGTGTGGAGATCTATCTCAGATTCTCTGGCACAAAATCAACAACACGACAAGCTGTTTCTTTGCAAGTGTCTTTTCATGCTAGAAAAGTGAAATGCTGAAGGTTAAGGGTCCTCTTGTTCAGAGCCTTCATATGGAAACACCAACCAAATCGAATATATCTTCTTTAATATTGTAATGCTCTCTAGTCTTCCAATAAAGGTAAAAACCAAGGTTTATATTATTCCATTGCATTTTCTGTACCTGGGTAGGTCTCTACCAGACAAGTGGCCCAGCTGGCCCTTATGGTGATGATACTCACTGTTGGGAGAATGGACAGAGTTCGGCACCTGGTTGTTGGCTCCGCTTAACTTCTCTCTCACTCATTCTGGTTTTTTCCTGTTCTTATGTTCTGTACAGGTCAGGTAGTCATGTCCAACATGGCTCTGTCTGTGGGCAGAGGAAAGAGTAAAGAGAAGTTATTTGGTTCTTTCCAAAATCTTACTTAACCTAATATAAGGAAATAGTCATGCACAGGATCATCGTTAGCAAAAGACAGCAGTTTTTCATATGGAGGTGCTGCTCTCATTCATAAGCAGACACTTTCTTCTGTAAGCTAATAAATAGAATGCAGGCTACAGACTTGCTAATTATTAATCATGATTTATCATTATTTTCTCACACTAAAAACTTAATGAAGCTTTATAAAGCTGTAAGCATGCCTTCATTGTATGTGAAAAAGAAAAACATTATTACAAAATTGATTTTATGAAAAAGCTTGAAGTTGGTGTTAAATGAACTAAGGAATATGGATAAAAGAAGTCTCACCACTAGATGTGTCACTAATGTGAGGCCACAGTCAGTTTGTATTACTAATTTGAAATTCAGTTTTCTCAAATGTAAAATAGAGACAGGTAATACCAAACCTAAGCTTCTTTGAGGGTCAAATAAAAAATGTATAGTGTTCAAGAGTTTAAATAAATAAATTCTTTATGATCACACAGTTAGCAAATGGCGGGGCCAGGATATGAAACCAATGACTTCAGAACCATTAGGTCGTACACGCTACCTAGGAAGTCACAGCAAAATCTGCTCATGGCATGAAAGAGTGCTGCCTGAGTGTGTGTGTGTGTGTGTGTTTGTGTATGTGGTGGTGGTGTTGAGGATGGCATGCTCTTTCCAACTAGTGTTGAAGGCAGAGTTAGGAGAATTTAGACTTGTTTTTTTCTGTTATTTACTTCTCTGTTCATATGCTCTGCACTCCTAGCACATCCCCACAGAGCTGTTCTGAGTGTAGAACTGAGCCATAGGAATCTTTGATTATATAAACGAAACACCCCATCTAAGCAGCTCCACGGAGAGAGAAAACAGCAAAGGAGTAAACCCAGACATGAATTCAGCTAATAAAGCCTATAGGGGGTTCTGTTCATATTTTATTCTCATATGGAGCTGAAAAATCTTTCATTTGATGTGGAGTATCATGGTTTTGCTGTAAATGAGTTTCACTCAGTTTCACACTTACTAGTGCGTGGGTGTGCATTTGTGTGTGCACATACGTATGTGTGTTTGTGTGTGTGTGTGGCATATGGGCGTTGGAGCTTAAAAAGCTATTTTTTTTCCTTTCTTCTATAATCATATTGTAAGAAAGCAAAGAGGAGAATTTAGAGAGTGAGTCTCATTATACATATCTTTTTTAAATTAATTTTTTTATTGGAGTATAGTTGATTTACAATGCTGTGTTAGTTTCCGCTGTTCAGCAAAGTGAATCAGTTATACATATACACATATCCACTCTTTTTTAGATTCTATTCCCATATAGGTCATTACAGAGTATTGAATAGAGTTCCCTGTGCTATTCAGTAGGTTCTTATTAGTTACCTATTCTATATATAGTAGTGTGTATATGTCAATCCAAATCTCCCAATTTATCACTCCCCCATTTTCACCCCTGGTAACCACAAGTTTGGTTTTTACATTTGTGACTCAACTTCTGTTTTGTAAATAGGTTCATGTGTACTGTTTCTTTAGATTCCACATTTAAGTGATATCATATGATATTTGTCTTTCTCTGACTTATTCACTCAGTATGACAATCTCATGTCACTGCAAATGGCATTATTTCGTTCTTTTTTATGGCTGAGTATACATATCTATTTTATGATATACTTGTAGCTGTTTGTTATAGTCTGAAAATCCTATCAATTATTGCCTATTTTACAATACTTTTTAACAGTTCTTACTAATATGATACTATCTCTAAAGTATCCATATATTTTTCTCCAGGACAAATAGAGTAAAATGCCTTAGATTCTGTGTGCTAATACAAACATAGGACTTGTTGCCTGCATTGATTTTTCACGTCGAAAATCTAATCACTGGATTATAAGAAAAGCTAAAGTCAATGCAGAATATTACTAATATAGCTTAAAAGTTTCAGATGCATCATCATTTATGAAAATTATTCCAAAATGGTAGCAAAAAAAAATCACAAATGTATGTCATGTAATTATCTTTTTGCCAGGGGAATCATAACAAATAAATCAAAATATTCAAAAAGTTAGTCAATTTTACTTCGATATTTAGTATTACCATATAAAAACGCTGGCTAGTGATGCATTAAAAATAGAATCATGCAATGGATGTGACTTGTATTCTGTTTTTATTTCACTTTGTTCCCATCAGCCATTTTATATTGCCCTGGTGTTTTCAGTCTCATTATCTTTTCTAGTCCCTTTAAAACTAAAATTTTAATGTGTTAGGTTTTAGACTTGCTGATGACTCTTCCATCTTTGTTTCTCCAGACAGTTGTCTTACAAAGTATTTTGAAACATAATGCATCTTACAGAGCAGAAAAATCCCACATCTGTCTACCATATTCTATTACATTTAACCTCTTTTAATCTAGCATGAACATAAACATTTCTTCTAGAAATTCTGGGGCCAAACAGCTGTTCTTTTCATGCTTCCTTTCCCACATAAAATGATATGAAATAACATGAAACCAAATGATTTCCTGGACTTTGATTTTCATTTAAATCATAATGCTTTAATTGCAGGACTTATGTAACATTTTGGCATTATTTTAATAGCCATCATGTTCTTCTACCTTAAAAAATAAACAAAGTGAGTAAGACAAATAAAAGTAGAACAAAAGAAAGTGTTTGCATGAAAGTAGACATATCTTGATAATTTTTTTTCCCTTGAAGTGCTTTATTCACAGAACAGGAAGCTCAGTAAAGTTGTTTATACTTAAGGCTCTTCTCTAGTGGGGCCTAAGAATATGTCCTTTGAATACAAAAATGAGATAGCATGTATTTTTGTATAGAAAACTCATGGGTATACATTACTGCATTATCTAAAGTGAGTGATACAAGTCTGACCATTTTCCTGAGAAATCAGAATAAATAAGGAATAAATACATACAACTCTGAGAAATATTCCTAAATAATAATATATGATTGGGCTTCCCTGGTGGCGCAGTGGTTGAGAGTCTGCCTGCCAGTGCAGGGGACTCGGGTTCGAGCCCTGGTCTGGGAAGATCCCACATGCCGCGGAGCAGCTGGGCCCGTGAGCCACAGCTACTGAGCCTGCGCGTCTGGAGCCTGTGCTCCGCAACAAGAGAGGCCGCGATAGTGAGAGGCCCGCGCACCGCGATGAAGAGTGGCCCCCGCTTGCCGCAACTAGAGAAAGCCCTTGCACAGAAACGAAGACCCAACACAGCCAAAACTAAATAAATAAATAAATAAATAAATAAATAAATAAATAAATAAATAAATAAATAAATAAAAATTAAAATAATAATAATAATAATATATGATTAAATTCTGATATGAACATGAAGACGAGTGCTAAGAGCTCATAGAGCAGAAAAAAACAAAAACGAAAACAAAAACAATTCAAAATGGAGTGTGTAGGAGAAGAATGGCTTAAGTTTTTCTCCTCTGTCCCTAAAGTAGAAGAGATGCTTTTTCCGGACAGGCTGATAACATTGATAGTAAGCACGTGCAGTTACATCTGTTTGGGAATCAGATATCCTGGCAAATTTTCACAGTGTAAAGAGTCATATTGGTTCTCCATAATATAATTGTTTACACAACGTCTTTTTCCTTAAAGATACGAATTTCTAAAATGTTTACATTTGATGGTGGACTCATATTTCTCTGTGGCAAAATTTGTCCCAACATCTAGCTCCATCCCATATCATTCTCAGGGGCTGTACTTTCTAAGCAACTTCTATAATTAAATGGCTCCAGAATTCATTACCATTAGAGTAATTTGCTTATCTTTATATATTTTTCTAGCTTGATTAATTAAATTGCTTTTGAGATATAAGATGTAATAACGGCACTTACCTTTATATGTGCAATATACTTCTCTACAATATAATGCACTTTATTCTTAGTCTCTGATAGAATATGATTAATCAGATACATATATATCAAGTTTTTTATGCATTGTTATTATGTGCCATCTTGCTTAAATTTAAATAAAGTATCCTGTTTTATTTTTGCTTTCTTATTTTCCCCAAACTTTATTATTGACTCCATTTGTTTAAAGTTATGACACATACTGGCATAAGATATTGTTAGAATCATAGTGCTAGATATTGTTTTAAAAGGATTCTGCATATTCAATTGGGTATGATTATGCTAATTAAGATTGGATTAAGCATTGAACAAAGTTTCATGAATAAAAAGTAAATGAATTCTCTGATATTTACAGAATATGTTGTACAAGAAATAAAAATTTACTTCATTTTAACATCATACTACTTCTCCATAAAATTAAAAGGAGAAATCTTACTTATAGGTCCTCAGAGTACAATTCTTTAAAATTTCATAGTCGGTAACCAGCATAAAGCAATATCATAACACAATATTATATTTTGTGGAATTGTGAATCAAAGAAGCTATTTTCTTTTAAATGTAGCACTCTAAAGAATCAATACAAAAAGTCTAATTCATTCACTTTATATAATGTTATGATTCCTTAGATGTATAGGGATTACAACAGTGAAACAGTTGTTCTTGTCAACATTATGAAACTGTATGGTATTTAAGTGCTCACTAAGGTGGTCCATGCTAAAACCTCAACAAAGCAAAAATCAACAGCAACCTGCATCCAAGAGGTTAGCACTTTGGTAAATTTGTCAGAAGTACAGAGGCAGTAGGATATTTCTTCTATTCACTTTCTCAATATCCCACGAAATATATCCATTATTGAATTCATCGAGGGTTAGATTAGCATCAGCTTGTACACTTCAAGGCTGAAGGTGTATTAATATTATGTGACATAAAATTCTTCAGTTTACCCTAAACTATAAAATAAAATGTTGCCCATATTTTTACTTACTTCAGCAATATATGTAAACATTTTTCTCAAGTTTCGTACTAATCGCTTTTGATAAAAAACTTAGCATAATTATTAGGTATTTCCCCTCCCTCTGCCTATAAATGAATTTAAGCTCCACCTATTTTTAAACAAACAAAAATCCATTCCCTTTATACTCATACAGACACACACCATATCATCCTTTAGCTACAAAGATGTCTTTTAATTTTCCTTCAGAGGCATTCTCTTAAATGTTCTGTACTTGCTATGTCTCCTCTTCAATGCAACATTCACTCCTGGAACCATACCAATATTCCATCTATCTCAGAACCCAATACAATTTCTCTGTTAAAGATCTCTAAGAACTGCCTTGATCAACTGAATGAATACATTACTATTTTATTTGAATTTGCTATAATATTTTAAACTACTGACTTTTACTTCCTTATAACTTTTTCCATTCCTTACTCAAAAAACATCTTTGGCTGTTTCTCCTGTATTAATGACAAATCCCATGCAAACTTTGCCAACAGCTATGTTTCTCTTTTTTTGTCCCATAAAATTCTAAGTGTAAATTGTTAGTTTTGGGTTTCCTTTTTTCTAACATTTTTTTTTTCACTTTATTACTCATGTGGTAGTAATTCCTTAGTTTCTATCTTAGTTTCAGATTTCATACCTGTAGTAAGTAGTCTTAAGTCAACTACTTGTTACCTCTTTTATCTAATTGGGATTTCAAACTCTGTAAGTTCCATATTTGCTTTCTCATTAGTGTGCTGGTGCCTTTTCTTGAATAGACACACTTGGCATAAGAGTGACAAGCTGGTCCAATTTGGAAAGAGTAGAGTTTTGGGGTGTAGAGAAAATAATTTTATATTTCTGCAAGGCCAAAGCCTTCTGAGACAAGATGTGGCTTGAGTCAAAGGACAAGTCTAAAATGTTACCAGATGATTAGATTTTGAGAGACCTCAGGAGAGTTTTACTTCAACTTAGGTAGTAGTTCTATGTTTATATTTAAAGGGGATAAAACCCTGGGCAGTAAACTCTCCCCATGCAGACATTTATTTATATGCCAATGAACAAGAACCCAGGGTTCTTCTGTTTTCTACCCCAGGAGAATGTGATAACATTAAGGAGATTAGGTTCCCCCCCCTTCTCAAGAGGGAAGGGACAATGCATACATAAGCTCCTTTCCTTTTTTTTAAATTTAATTTATTTTATTTTATTTTTTTATCGGAGTATAGTTGCTTTACAATATTGTATTAGTTTCTGCTGTACAACAAAGTAAATCAGCTATATGTATGCATATATCCCCTCCCTCTTGGACCTCCCTCCCATCCCCCCCATCCCGCCCACCTTGGTCATCACAGAGCACCAAGCTGAGTTCCCTGTGCTGTACAGGTTCCCACTAGCTATCTGTTTTACAATGGTAGTGTATTTATGTCAAACCTAATCTCCCAATTCATCCCACCCTCCCCTTCCCCCATTGTGTCCACACATCAGTTTTCTACATCAGGTGTCATTGTATCAGCTCAGATGGGGGAATAACTAGGGTAAAAAGGAACCAGTGTATTATTGTTGTAAGTAACAAAAACTCTGATATTCGCTCCAGGAAATACTTGTTTGTATTCAAGATAATAAGTACAGGTTGAAAAAAAAAAATCTCATAGGAAAGAGGGCTAGGATCTCTTCAAACTCTATATTATTGAAATACAATGTTCATATTCATGTAGCTTTCCAAATCATCTATCCCAATTCATTTGGATAGAAATGGATACATAGATTCAGGAAAAAGATTTTGCCTCATACATAGCACTGAAAAAGATGAATGTCAAAGATGGAACTCTAGAAAAGAAAGTAATCTGAGCAAGGGGCATAGTGAAAAAAAGCTCACTAAAATAATATACAATGCATGGGGGTAGTTAAAGGTATAAGATTGATTTATTTTTGAAAAGTCTCAATGATCATGAGGAGAAAAACATCTCCTTTCCTGAGAAGAGTCATATAAAATAATATGCTTTAAAAATAAAATAGCAATGGATCAATCACACTTTTTAAAAAAATTAGGTATTTAAAAAGATGATGCTCCTTGTTTCTTATTTCTGCCTCTTTTCATATATGTAAACATATGTATGTTGCATCATGGAAATTATATCCCTATGAGATATCACAAAGTCTAAACCCATCTGTAACCCAAAGGACATAGAAAATTCTGAAATGTCTAATTCTTACTTTAAAAACTGAATATACAGGAAACTTAAGAGAGGGACTTCCATGGTGGCGCAGTGGTTAAGAATCTGCCTGCCAAGGCAGGGGACACAGGTTCGAGCCTTGGTCTGGGAAGATCCCACATGCCGCGGAGCAACTAAGCCCGTGCACCACAACTACTGAGCCCACGTGCCACAACTACTGAAGCCTGTGTGTGTGCCTAGAGGCTGTGCTCCGCAACAAGAGAAGCCACCACAGTGAGAAGCACAGGCACCGCAATGAAGAGTAGCCCCCGCTCGCCGCAGCTAGAGAAAGTCCGCACAGCAACGAAGATCCAATGCAGTGAAAATTAATTAATTAATTAATTAATTAATTTCAAAAAAAAAGAAACTTAAGATGAAGTTGAAGGGTTTAATTTTAGTACTGTGCATTTTGCTACCTTTCAACCAAACATCATCAGTAGTGGAAAGCCATTGATGATCTAAATGGTTAAAATTGTGGGTGTTATTCCAACTACTTGATTCCTCTCCTTTCTTTATGTTTGTTTATATTGAAGTATACAAACAGGAAAGATTTCTAATTTAGTCTTATCCATTATAATAAAAATTGTTCATGAAAAGTGTTATACATTTTTTATCAAACTATACATTTTAACATAAATATATACATATATGGATACAATTTTAGTAATAGGAAGAGATCAGTTACTTTAGATATCAACACTGAAATAACGTAACAGAGGATTAAGAAAAAAAAATCTAGCAACTTACATTTATGTTTGTCTATTGAAGTCTCTTATCACCTTTATATAAAGATCATTCTTCTTAATTTAATACTGAAAATTTTGTATAATTTCATATATTCTTATCATAGCTTTTTTCTTTTCATTTCTTAATCTTTCCACTGAATTTATTGGCACAGTTTTCTCAAAAACCTAATGAGAATGAATAAATAGTTAATTTAAATATGCACAATAAATCTGAATACAGTTTTTATGCTCATTTTACTCTGAATTACCTTTTGATTTTGAGATTATATTTATGATTAAAACTATAGGCTTTCATATCCAACTACTCTATCGAAAATTCCAATAAATAATTTTGGTAAGGAATTTTTCATGTATATCTTAATCAGTAAGACTGAAATAATTATAGCCAAGTGTGTTAAATAAATGTTATGTAATGCTTAATGATAATTATTAGAAATAACAAATAAATTAATGTAGAGTACTTTGTGATTTTATCTACAACTAATATTCTTAGACAGAGACTAAGTGCATGTGCCTTCAGTGATGTTTTGGCTATTAGCTAAACCGAGGTAAGAAAGACTAGATCCATTTAATAGGAGATAAAATGAGTCAAAATATTAATGAGCATTTTTTTTACATCAAGGACACAGCTCTCCAAATGACAGTCTCTCAACTGCTCTTGAAGGTATGAGAATTAATTATAATTTTTACTTATTATAAAGTCTGAACTTAGGTAGAGATAACCATACCAGAAAAAAAGAAAAAAATTACAAGATAACAATATCCTAGGATCATAAATAATTATACCACTGATTTTTTAATTAATTGGGTCAGGTTGCTTTACTAAGTTTGGCTAAATTCCTAGGCTAATAACCAATTTGATTTCCCAAGTACATTTCACTAAGTGTCTATTCCTTTTAAGATACTAACATTATCTAGTCTTACGTTATACGATTAAATTTTGATGTCATCTCAATACATAGCACTACTAAGAGGGTTTGTTACTAGACAACATTTCATGTGTTGAGAAGAAAAGTTAACAAACTACAGCTAGTAATGTTTCATACAGAGAACATAGATCATAAAAGTCCCAGTGCCTGAAAAGAGATCTCATATTCATATATTTCATGTCTTCTATCAGCAAGGGATAAAGGGGAAATTTCAATAATACCCAGTGTACTATGCTCAATTGAAAATGACTGTAGTATTGTGTACCAGTTTAAACCTTCTGTTTGTAGATGCCAAGGCAAACAATGTGTTTGCAAAACGTTCTGTGTTTAAGAGAATTCTGTTTGCTCTGATAGCAACTCCATGTAGAAAATGAAAACACCAAATATATAGACTTTTTCATCAAAATTTATATCAAAAATTATCAAAAAGTACACAGGAATTTTAGATATAGAAGACGTGCAGATCCCTTGTCCTTTGTATTTTATAGAGGACATTAAATTATGATTTAAAAACATTTTTGTTGTTGTTTTTGTTACTTTTTATTATTTGAAAACCAAGGTATACCATAGAGAGGAAACTATTGAGTGGAGTCAATACTTCCTTTTTAATTCAGTGTGATACTAGTAAGATAGCAAATCTTCTTGGGATGATTGCACAGCTCTGTGTGACCAACATCCAAGAAACAAAGCCAGTTTTCCTGGGTTTAGTATTCTAGGCAGAACTCCAAAAACACAGAGAAAAGCTGTGGAGATCAAGGTTAGTGGGCAATTGTTATCTACTAATTAAAAATTTTTAAGGAAAGGAGATGGATCTTGACAAATTAATCATACACTGGGGTTAAATATTGCCAGTGGAATTTCCCTTGGCATATAAGTCTAAAAAAAAAAAACGCTTTTATCATCAAGCTACTTTATGAAAATAATAAAAGATCTGAGTAATTTTCCTTGACATCACTGCAATAAGAAGTTGTAAGTGTTCAGAAACATAATTCTGCAGTACTGTCAGAATTGATTTGTACACTCAAACCAGCATAGAATTTGATTCTTCCAAGGAGAGTCATCCATGGTAATAATTGAAAACCTGTGTTTGCTGCTTATTTGACTCACGGTTGTGAAATATTTTTGAGAGAACATTCCTATAAATTCACATTTGAGGGCATATCCTCCTGCAATTCTCTTTCAACATGATGAGAGTAAAAAGTCTGTCCTACTTTCCTCAGCCAAAGCACTGTGAACAAAGTAAAGACAATGCTCATGATAGAACTTTGTCTCTGAAACCTTCATGCACATATAACTCTAGAAGTGGGACCACATTGATGGGAAATTCAAATTGATTTCAAGAACTATCAAGAATGGCACTCATGGAAAAATTCAATTCTCACTTTAGAGTCTAGGGGATATATATACTTTTTTGATTCCAAAAATGTGTCACTGATAATTCAAATTTCAAAGCCCCAGCTATAATTTGAATCATTAATAGCAGAATAAAGAAAAGTTTTTTTTTTAATCTGAAAAATTGGAATCTTTAAGTTCATATTTTGGAGAAGTTTTTATAATTCTTATTTTGTAATTCTTAACTGGAAACAATTAAAATAAATAAAATAATTTCACATGATAAATGTAACTATGCTATTTCTATCCATGTTAAAATTTGATGTAGAAATATCTATCAAAAGA
Organism: Balaenoptera musculus; assembly: GCF_009873245.2. Taxonomy (NCBI): domain Eukaryota; kingdom Metazoa; phylum Chordata; class Mammalia; order Artiodactyla; family Balaenopteridae; genus Balaenoptera; species Balaenoptera musculus. Next base: position 55,761,350 of record NC_045802.1, read on the forward strand.
GAAAATCTAAGCAGTGATTTCTTGAGTCAGATTTCTGAGGGTTTCACAAGGTCCCACTAGTTTCCCAATGGGACAGATGTCTTTCATTAGCATCTTTTAATGCATTGCTTAAAATAGGCACACAGTTCTTAGAAATGTAGAGAAAGATGTATTGTGTTTGTAGAATCATGTAACAAAGGTACTGTGACTTGAATTAACATAATGGATATTTGGTGCTTTCAAAAACAGAGTGGGCCTTAAACAATGGCATCTGAATAGTGAACAAATGAATGAGGAGTAAAAAGAGAAAAGTGAAGAGTATATTTTTATGAGACAAATATGACAAATATCTTTGTTCTTGTAGTAAAAATGTTCAGTTTTATGTCATTCTACTACAAAAATGACTCCAACTATAAATGTATACTTGGTATTCTTGATAGTTTCAATCAAAAGTTAAGAATTCATTTCTCTCATACTTTTTCAAGCCATCTTCAAGAATTCATTTCTCTCATAGTTTTTCAACTGGTTCTCTGACCCCGAACCAGCATTGAAATCAAAGCTAACCATATGAAAATGTTGTATCACTGCCTTCAATTTTAGAATCTATGCCCACTCTCATTATTTTTTAATTTTATTTCATTCTTATAATGACACTTACATTTTTGTTCTAGTTTGAAGGATAAAACTCAACTAAAAACCATTTTTTACAGCACTGAATATTCTCCTTATACAAAATCACATGCAAAAGATATAATAAAAACACTTTTAAGTATTTTTAGCTGAGGTATTGTGATAAAATTAAGCACAGTAAGTATACACTTTTGTTACTTTTACAAAAGGATCTTGTAAAATCACTAAAAGAGGGATGAATTTGAATCTTCCTAATAATCAGTGATGACTTTTTAGTATTTTCTGTCTACATTTTTGCAATAATTTATTTTAATTTTATTTTTATAAGAATAAAGATCTACAAAATTCAGTTTATTTTCCATAAAAAACCTTAAAAATATAATTAATCAGATAAAATAATTTGGGGACATATTACTTCACCTTATCTAGAACAAAATTATTGGAATATTTTTCCTCTAGTGACTCATATTTAAGTAAATATGAATAATGGCTTGACCTATTTCATCAGCTACTAGGCCAGTCCCTTAGGCATTATATTACACTACTTATAGCAGTGTGCAAATTTCAAGCAGTATTTGAAGTCACATCTTGGTATGTTTTTTAAGTGTCAAGAGTGCATACAGATGCATTAATGAAAATGTTTCCTCTGCTGTAAAGTTTAATGTGAAAACCTTGTAAAGTTTTCAACTCCTTCATCTGGCCAATTATTCAGAATATATTAGGCACAACCTGTGATTAAATATTTTTTTGAGATCAACTCTAATAATAACAGAAAACCATTCGTTTTAAAGAAAGTGCATCAGCCAAAATTGAAAATCATAAATAATGGTCTCAAATCTGTTTTCTTTCTTACATCTTCTTTAATCTTTTCTTGCCATTCTGGAGTCATTGCAGTAATCTAATGTGTAAAAAATAATTCGTGTATACATTATTTTAAGATTAAGGCATTATAAGGTTAAAGACTTTGGCTTTGAACATGGATAAAATTAGCCCATCTTTATACACAGTAAATATCATCATGAGACACAGGAAATATCATCATGAGAAATGCTTTGAAATTTGTTATTATACATGCATGTATATTATGAAATATGTACATATTTCTCCTGAAGATAAAGTATTCAGATAAATGTAAACTTTTTATTTTTCAAAAACAGTATTTTAAATTTACTTGCTCTTACATTTGAAGTCATAACTATTGATTAGTACATATTTATTGTGCTGGCCTAATCTTAGGCCTCAGTTTTATGTATTGATAGTTTCTATGGAGTCATTTCCATTTCTTCTTAACTATACACATCTTTTAAAGAAAAACTTTGTTGATCTCCCCATTGTTGACACATTTTTTAAAATGATATTGTTACATAAGTTAATACAAAAACTCTTCTGTAACTTACTCATGTTTATAGTTCTTATAAAAATATAAAATAAAAACATCTAGGTTATGTATAATCCTATAAAACATGTACAGGCAAAATAAGTATACCAATTTAAGTGAAAGTTTAAGTCAAGGATTACTCTCTGAGATAAAGAGATTTGCTTTATATGCAGCATGTATTTTAAACTCTAACATTATCTTGATTAGCTGAACACTTTTTTCTCGTAATACCATCCAGCACGAGAGTCCTACAATTATTTTATTTCTTCAATGTGTCTTTTATATGTTTTCCCCATTCCGTCTGTTGCCAAATGTGTAACAACAGTAGCTTCCAGCCATTTCCCTCTTCTAAAGGTTATTTGTAATCTGCTCAATTATTGACTGTATTATTTCTGCTTCATAGAAAAAGCACAGCATTTATACTGTGCTTTACTCTCACACACTGTGGATTTTTCTAATTTTGTACAATATAAAGTTAACCTTTATTCTGGTGAGCCAGGAATGAAATGTATCAGTCTGGCTTTTCCTTTCTGCTGTGTCCATCATGGCACGTTCACAAGTTCCACTTGACTTAGCAGGTGAGCAGTTCCCTGGTTAGAAGAGAAACTGGTACAATTTTAATTCCAGGACCGAAAATATAGGAGAAGCTTATCAAATGATGTGGGGGACAAAAGAAGTTTAAATCATGCAAGATCTCAATGCGTTTTTTAAAACTTGGACGTTACCACTGTAACATAGCTAAACCAAATGAGGAGCATGGAATCTTATTCATAGCAAACTCTATTATGATTTTTGTTATATCTTCCCACTATTCACACATGAGTGTTAAGGCAACAGTGACAGTGAAGGTAGGGGAATAAGCCTGTCTTAAATAATATGACAAAACTCAAAATGGACTACAAACCACATGAAAATTAAAACTACTTGAATTCTCAAAATAAGGGAACGATGATCAATATGCTCCTAAGGAAAATTCTTTCTGTTTTTGAAAGATAGATGTCCACACATGAATAAATGTATGTGGTATGAATATAGGAGATGGGCTAATTACATGGGGATATATTAGGTGGCATGAACACACAAGGGAATTATATATGATTCATGTTTTAAAAGTTTCACTGTTTTGTGGGAGACATACATAAAGAAAATTAGTGTGCAATGACTTTGATTTATTTTCTACTCTACTCCACAAAGAATTTACGGTGAGGAATACCCACTAGTCTGCTTTGAAAAGGGGAAGGTTTAAGTATGAGTTTTGTCCTCCTGTGCACAGGTACAGGTATGGTAGATATCTGCCAAAAAAGAAATAGGACACATGCAAATTTGGATCAGAAAGCTGGAAAGAGGATTAGAAGGATATTAACCGAAGAATTTGTTTGATGGGAATAATATGAGTAAAGTTGTATTCATTTTAAATGCTAAAGGAAAAAAATACCTCCCCCCACAATGTAACCTATGGTAAATATAGCGCTCATAGGAATAAATGTCACAAGAAATATACTGAAAATATATGAGAAAAATAAAGCATTCCTCAAAACATGAAAGAAGTTTACAGTAAGTGGAGACTCATATAGTGTAATTATGAATATTGTAAATGAGTTCATTTTTGTAAAATCATTGCCTTAGTATGCTTACAAAAAACTATATGGATCACTTTTAATGAAAGATTTCTAATAAATATCTGAGAAGAATATATAAAAATAGCAATGTTTTAAGTATACTTAGTCAAAACTTGGTTGATATACATATAACAAAAAATACTTAGACAAACTAGAAACTTATTTCTGCCTATATTTTTGAACAGCAAAATAGGCACTCACCATGTCAGCTTCATGGTGATTGGAGAGCTAGGATCTGTCTATTATTCTCTTCCATCATCTTATGTCACAGCTTTCCTCCTCACTGATTCCTCACAGTCTAATCAGGCTGCTAAACTTCAGCTATGAAATCCACATTCCAAGAGCATGGGGGAGGAAAATATGAGTCAGCGCTTTTAATTTGATTCCCACAAGTTCTGTACAATTTTTGTACTCCTGTGATATATGCCTGAGAGATATATGTATATGTACCTATATAGAGAGAGATACATAGATAGTATATATCTATATCAAATCTGTATAATTGCTCAGATATCTGTTACTGAGAAGTAAGTCAGAATGATTATTTTGAAAGGCGAATAAAGTATTTCTCACAACAGCTAATGAGAAGAAAAGGGGAATAAAAAGGAACTTGTCTTACTAGATATTAAATTAATTTTGTGTTTTTTGTAATTTAAAATGTGTGGTATTTATGTACATATTAATAGGTGAGTAGAAGGGACTTCCCTGGCAGTCCAGTGGTTAAGACTCCACACTTCCACTGCAGGGGGCACAGGTTCGATCCCTGGTCGGGAAAATAAGATCCCGTATGCCGTGCAGCCAAAAAAAAAAAAAAGAAAAGATAAAAAAAGAAAACAATAGGTGAGTAGAGAGTAGATGGAAGAAGACGATATCTTTGAAAGTTAATATGTTTAAGATATTTCATTAAGAAGGAGAAACAGTAAATTAAAATTACTGTTAAAATTTTTGCTTAGAGTTGGGTAGGACGATTTTCCAGAAGATGGTCCTTTCCACAGATAACAACTGTAAACTCTTGACCAAATACTAAAGTAGTTATCTAACTACCTGAAAGCTCAGGAAGTGAACAAAGATAGATTTTGAAAGGAAGCCAAAATTTGGAAGAATGGACGAGCATGGAGTAAATTTCCTGTATTCGAAACATTGACATAAATGGTATGACCAAAACATCAATAGAGGACATGTTCTGTGTTTCTGGCCTGAGACTGACAGAGCCTGTGGTGGCAACAGCTCCTGGGAAATGAGGGGGGTATCCCAGAAGGAAGAGTACCCAAGAAGGGGAGCCTTGGTACTGTTTATAAACTCTGCAAGTTGCTGGCTGATGTCTGAACAATGTATGTGTGGGGCAGTGTGCAAACAGCATAACTCAGGAAAGAGAGAGGAAAATAAAAAGAACTGAACTGGTATCTGAGATTCTGCCAAAGAGACACATTTGTTCTCTGGTATATCTGGTTATACTGACTGCTAAATGTGTACTGAGTGCTAACACCACTCATTGGAGGAAAGCAAGAGAAATCAGAGACTCCATTTCATAATATACACAATGTACAGGATAAAATACAAAATTAAAAGAATAAAAAGACCTGGGCATAAATGTTTGAATTAAAACAATAGTATCTGAAATAAATTTTCTTGGAGATAAAAATAGAAATCATCAGAGAACATAAGAATAGATCCATAAATAGCATCTGAACTAAAAAATAAATATATAGAGAAAAATTTTTTAAAAAAGATAGGAGAGATCCAGTGATCAGTTGGAAACTTACAATATGGTTAAAAATACCTATATTTTATATGGTTATATTACTAAATTACTACAGTACTATGGTTATATCTACTATAAGACTGAGAATCTGTAAGGATACATATTCTAATCCATAGAGCAACCACTAAAAACTAATATAATGCAATCTAGCAAAAAAGTCAATATAGAATTAAAAACAAATTCTAAAATTATATAAATCAGTGACTTTAAAAACCAGAAAAAGAAGAGCAAATGAACCACAAAATAAATAGAAGAAAGGAAATAATAAATATAGTAAATATTAGATTATAGTAAAAAAAAGTTATAGTAAGAATCAATTTTAAAAAATAGAGAATCAAGAGAAAAATATAAATTTCCAAAAGTGAGCATTTGAAACATCATCAGTATTGATAAGCCCTAGCTGGAATAGTTGAGCCCAGAAAAAAATGTAAAACTGTATTTCTTTGTCGATAACATAATTTTTTATGTAGAAAATCCCAAGGAATCTACTAAATGAGCACTAAAACTGGGAAATAAATTTAGTAAGATGAAAGTGATCTCTGAGAGGCAGCAGTGAGCAGTGGCTTAAAGCGAGATCTTAGTTCCCTGCCCAGGAATTGGACCTGGGCAGCCTGGATGAAAACCAGGAATCCTAGCTGTCAGTCCATCAGGGGCTGGAGGCTAGAAACAAGGTTCCCCTGGCTCTTGCCTCCATTGAAAAATGCATTTCTCAAGGAGGCAAAAACCATAAAAACAGGTACAAAGTTTACTATTAGCACAGTAGACACAGCACAAGTGGGAGAGCACACAGAGAAACAGTTTGTCTCTTTAAGACAGAAACAAGGCAGAAATACACACCTGGAGAAGAAAGGATGTGGGCATCCCCCCCTAATGAGGAGGAACACAGTAAAGAATCGGTTAAATCATTTATATAGGGCAGTTCTTCCAGGTCTTTGTTTACCTCTGGCCAATTATCTGGTTTCTTTTTCCACACCTGCCCTGCCCTAGGACCCTCCCCAACATGTGTGTGCAACTTTTTTCCAAGACGGACTCCAGCCCAGAGGCCTGGGGTGGGGGGGAGGGCTTGGCATCACCTATATTATGGGGTGGCATCCCCTCCTTTTGGACCCCCAAGGAGCCTTTCTGTGCATGTGCAATGTCTCCCTTGCCCCAAGGATAGGAAATACGTGACCTCTTGATCTTTTACTCAAATAGGGTTTAGCCCCTCTCTGTCCCTGCCGTAACTGTTATCTTAAAATGTCCAGAGGAGACAAAGTCAAGCTATTTACCCTGTTCCTGTTGTTATTTCCATCTTAAAGTGCAAACAGGAGGCTGGTTGTAAATATCTAGCCTAGATCCCACCTGCCTCCTTCCTCAGGAAATGTAAACAGGAGGCTAGTTGTAAATGCCTAGCCCGCAACCCATCTATCTGCCTCAAATGAACAAGGTTAATATAGAAAAATCAATTTTTACACACTAACAGTAGACAATTGAAAAATATAAATAAAATACTTGTTTTTGCAATAGCACAAAAGATTTTAAAAATAATCTAACCTAAATATTTAAGACTTCTACATTGAAAATTTATAAAACATTTTTGAAGAGGTACTAAAGTTTCTATAGTGAATGACTCACATATTGTTTAGATGTTAAATCTTGCCAAATTTACCCACAAATTTAACTTAAACCCAATACAAGCATACCTCAGAGACTTTGTGGGTTCGGTTCCAGGCCATCACAATAAATCAAGTATCACAATAAGAAAGTCACATGAATTATTTGGTTTCCCAGTAATATAAAAGTTACTTTTATACTGTACTGTAGTCTGTTAAGTATGCAATAGCATTATGTCTAAAAAACCAATACATACATTAAAAATTCCTAAAAAATTCTGTCATCTGAGCATTCAGTAAGTCATGGTAGTAACAATAAAGATCAATGACCACAGATCACATAACATAAATAAAAATAATGAAAAATTTTGAAATATTGTGAGAATTACCAAAATGTGACATAGAGACATGAAGTGAGCAAATGTTGTTGGGAAAATGGTGCCAGTAGACTTGGTGGATGCAGGGTTGCCAGAAACCTTCAATTTGTAAAAAACACAGTATTAGCAAAGTGCAATAAAGGGCAGCTTAATAAAACGAGGTATGCCTGTAATTCTCCATGGTCCTGTACTCTACATTCTGGGCTCTTCTGCCTTGGGAATAATCCTTCCTTTGTTATGAAAGATAGTGCCTGTTTGAAGCTAAGTAATTTTCTCAGGCTTCTTTCTACCAGTAAATTCCAGAACTCAGTGGCCTTTTTAAATTTTGTACTGCCTCTATCACTTTCGCTCTAAGTAATCAATCTATTTACTGATAGAAGTCTTTCAAAACCTTTATAGTCCACCTGTGAATCTCACTGAAGTTGACTTCATAGAAGGCAAGAAACATACCCACAAATATCTTTGAGAAAGGCCCTGCTCTACCTCGGGCTGCTGCTGAGATGGCTGAAGGACAAACCATTAAGCATATTAGAGGCATAATATTTGATTAAGAGGATCTTTGAGGCACACGCTTAATCTTTTTAAATGCCTCTTTTTGTAACTGAATGTTATACAGAAGTAAAATCTTTGATGTTTCTGAGAAATGAACAAAAAGTTGTATGGAAACACTCTTGGCTTATATTTAAACTTCTTTCTCCTGAGAGTGCACTGGACTTGAACTTTAATCAGAAGCAATTTGTTAATGTTAGCATCTTTTGCCTATTGGAAAATCTGAAAAATTCCAAACCCACAAAGTCCAAGTTCTCTTTTTAAAGTCTTTTCCTCAATTTATCTGTCTCTTCCCACATCTTGCTGTAAGCAACAGGAAGAAATCAAATGACACCTTCAACATGTAACTTAGAATTCTCCTTAGGTAGATAAATCAGTTCATTTAGCACACACATTTCTTTCCATGTTATTAAAAGCCATAGTATTGCTAAACTGTCTGTCACTCCATAAAACGATCTCTTCCTTCATCTTTCAATAACATTCCTTTTCAACTCTCACTGTCAGATTTTAACTAGCAGTGTGGAAGGCAATTTAGGATTTACCCTCATTGCCTGGTTCCAAAGCCACTCACAACTTTTAGGTATTTGTTATTTGAATTTCCAAAGGCAATGAAAAGAAAGGGAGAAACATTTGCAATATATATCTGTTTCAGGACTCATATCCAGAATGAATAAAAACTCTTTCAAATCAATAATAAAACAAATGCCTGCTAAAAATCAGCTAAAAGCTTGACTAGATACTTCACCAAAAAAGAATACAATGGCCTACCAGCACATGATTATTATTCTAGAGCATTAGACATACCACTATCTTCACATTATATGACTACATAAAATCACTAGTAATACCAAAGGTTTGAGAAAAGATAGAGAAATTGAATGTTCATAAACTGATGGGAATAATGTAACAAGTCAAACTACTTTGTGTAACATTTTGACAGTGTCGTAAACAGTCCACATCTATTATGAGATAGATGGGTCAATCACCCAGCTATTGACCCAAGAGAAATTAAAACATGTTTACACAATGAGATTCAAAATAACATTCAGAGTAGTTTTGTTCACAATAGTTAAAACTGGAAACATCAATAGGTGAATGGTTAAAAAGAATTTCGTATACCCATACATTGGAATACTACTCAGAATTTTAAAATAAATAAAAAATAAACTGTTGATAGAAGTAAAAAAAAAATGGAATGTCCTCAAAAATATTATTCTGATACAAAGAAGTAGACATTAAACAATCTGTACCTGGGGTATAAGGGCATTTATTTTTTTAACATCTTTATTGGAGTATAACTGCTTTACAATGGTGTGTTAGTTTCTGCTGTATAACAAAGTGAATCAGCTATACATATACATACATCCCCATATCTCCTCCCTCTTGCATCTCCCTCCCACCTTCCCTATCACACCCCTCTAGTCGGACACAAAGCACCGAGCTGATCTCCCTGTGCCACGTGGCTGCTTCCCACTACCTATTTTACATTTGGTAGTGTATATATGTCCATGCCACTCTCTCACTTAGTCCCAGCTTACCCTTCCCCCTCCCCATGTCCTCAAGTCCACTTTCTATGTCTGCATCATTATTCCTGTCCTGCCCCTAGGTTCTTCAAAACCAATTTCTTTTTTTTTAGATTCCTATATATGTGTTAGCGTACGATATTTGTTTTTCTCTTTCTGACTTACTTCACTCTGTATGACAGTCTCTAGGTGCATCCACCTCACTACAAATAACTCAATTTCATTTCTTTTTATGGATGAGTAATATTCCATTGTATATATGTGCCACATCTTCTTGATCCGTTCATCTGTTGATGGACACTAAGGTTGCTTCCATGTCCTGGCTACTGTAAATAGTGCTGCAATGAACATTGTGGTACAAGACTCTTTTTGAATTATGGTTTTCTCAGGGTATATGCCCAGTTGTGGGATTTCTGGGCCATATGGTAGTTCTATTTTTAGTTTTTTAAGGAACCTCCATACTGTTCTCCATAATGGCTGTATCAATTTACATTCTCACCAACAGTGCAATAGGGGTCCCCCCTCTCCACACCCTCCCCAGAACCCACTGCTTGCAGACGCTCTGATGATGGCCATTTTGACTGGCATGAGGTGATACCTCATTGTAGTTTTGATTTGCACTTCTCTAATGATTAGTGATGTTGAGCATCCTTTCATGTGTTTGTTGGCAATCTGTATATCTTCTTTGGAGAAGTGTCTATTTAGGTCTTCTGCCGATTTTTCGATTGGGTTGTTTGTTTTTTTGATATTGAGCTGCATGAGCTGCTTGTAAATTTTAGAGATTAATCTTTTGTCAGTTGCTTCATTTGCAAATATTTTCTCTGATTCTGAGGGCTGTCTTTTCGTCTTGTTTATGGTTTCCTTTGCTGTGCAAAAGCTTTTAAGTTTCATTAGGTCCCATTTGTTTATTCTTTTTAATTTCCATTTCTCTAGGAGGTGGGTCAAAAAGGATCTTGCTCTGATTTATGACATAGAGTATTCAGGGAGAATACTGTTTTCCTCTCAGAGTTTGATAGTGTCTGGCCTTACATTTAGGTCTTTAATCCTTTTGAGTTTATATTTGTGTATGGTGTTAGGGAGTGTTCTAATTTCATTTTTTTACATGTAGCTGTCCAGTTTTCCCAGCACCACTTACTAAAGAGGCTGTCTTTTCTCCATTGTATATTCTTGCCTCCTTTATCAAAAATAAGTTGACCATAAGTGCGTGGGTTTATCTCTGGGCTTTTTTTTTTTTTTTTTAATTTATTTATTTTATTTATGGCTGTGTTGGGTCTTCGTTTCTGTGCGAGGGCTTTCTCTAGTTGTGGCAAGCGGGGGCCACTCTTCATCGCGGTGCGCGGGCCTCTCACTACCGTGGCCTCTCTTGTTGTGGAGCACAGGCTCCAGATGTGCAGGCTCAGTAATTGTGGCTCACGGGCCCAGTTGCTCCGCGGCATGTGGGATCTTCCCAGACCAGGGCTCGAACCCGTGCCCCCTGTATTGGCAGGCAGATTCTCAACCACTGCGCCACCAGGGAAGCCCCTGTCTCTGGGCTTTCTATCCTGTTCCATTGATCTATATTTCTGTTTTTGTGCCAGTACTATACTGTCTTGATTACTGTATCTTTGTAGTATAGTCTGAAGTCAGGCAGCCTGATTCATCCAGCTCTGTTTTTCTTTGTCAAGATTGCTTTGGCTATTCGGGGTCTTTTGTGTTTCCATACAAATTGTGAAATTTTTTGTTCTAGTTCTGTGAAAAATGCCAGTGGTAGTTTGATAGGGATTGCACTGAATCTGTAGATTGCTTTGGGTAGTATAGTCATTTTCACAGTGTTAATTCTTCCAATCCAAGAACATGGTACATATCTCCATCTGTTTGTATCATCTTTAATTTCTTTCATCAGTGTCTTATAGTTTTCTGCATACAGGTCTTTTGTCTCCTTAGGTAGGTTTATTCCTAGGTATTTTATTCTTTCTGTTGCAATGGTAAATGGGAGTGTTTCTTTAATTTCTCTTTCAGTGTAGAGGAATGCAAGAGATTTCTGTGCATTAATTTTGTATCCTGCTACTTTACTAAAATCACTAACTCTAGTAGTTTTCTGGTAGCATCTTTAGGATTCTCTATGTATAGTATCATGTCATCTGGAAAAAGTGACAGCTTTACTTCTTTTCTGATTTGGATTCCTTTTATTTCTTTTTCTTCTCTGATTGCTGTGACTAAAACTTCCAAAACTATGGTGAATAATAGTGGTGAGAGAGGTCAACCTTGTCTTGTTCTTGATCTTAGTGGAAATGGTTTCAGTTTTTCACCATTGAGAACGATGTTGGCTGTGGGTTTGTCGTATATGGACTTTATTATGTTGAGGTAGGTTCCCTCTATGCCCACTTTCTGGAGAGGTTTTATCAAAAATGGGTGTTGAATTTTGTCAAAAGCTTTTTCTGCATGTATTGAGATGATCACATGGTTTTTATCCTTCAACTTGTTAATATGGTTTATCATATTGACTGATTTGCATATATTGAAGAATCCTTGCATTCCTGAGGTAAACCCCACTTGATCATGGTGTATGATCCTTTTAATGTGCTGTTGGATTCTGCTTGCTTATATTTTGTTGAGGATTTTTGCACCTATGTTCATCAGTGATATTGGCCTGTAGTTTTCTTTCTTTGTGACATCATTGTCTGGTTTTGGTATCAGGGTGATGGTGGCCTTGTAGAATGAGTTTGGGAGTGTTCCTCCCTCTGCTATACTTTGGTAGAGTTTGAGAAAGATAGGTGTTAGCTATTCTGTAAATGTTTGATAGAATTCACCTGTGAAGCCATCTGGTCCTGGGCTTTTGTTTGTTGGAAGATTTTTAATCACAGTCTCAATTTTAGTGCTTGTGATTAGTCTGTTTGTATTTTCTATTTCTTCCTGGTTAAGTCTCAGAAGGTTGTGCTTTTCTAAGAATTTGTCCATTTCTTCCAGGTTGTCATTTTATTGGCATATAGTTGCTTGTAGTAATCTCTTATGATCCTTTGTATTCCTGCAGTGTCAGTTGTTAGTTCTCCTTTTTCATTTCTAATTCTATTGATTTGAGTCTCTCCTTTTTTTTTTTTGATGAGTCTGGCTAATTGTTTATCAATTTTGTTTACCTTCTCAAAGAACCAGCTTTTAGTTTCATTGAACTTTGCTTTCATTTCCTTCACTATTTTTCATTTATTTCTGGTCTGACTTTTATGATTTCTTTCCTTCGGCTAACTTTGGGTTTTTTTGTTCTTCTTTCTCTAATTGCTTTAGGTGAAAGGTTAGTTTGTTTATTTGAGGTGTTTCTTGTTTCTTGAGGTAGGATTTATTGCTATAAACTTGCCTCTTAGAACTGCTTTTGCTGAATCCCTTACTTTTTGGGTCGTTGTGTTTTCATTGTCATTTGTTTCTAGGTATTTTTTGATTTTCTCTTTGACTTCTTCAGTGATCTCTTGGTTATTTATTAGTGTATTGTTTAGCTTCCATGTGTTTGTATTTTTTACGGATTCTTTCCTGTAATTGATGTCTAGTCTCATAGCATTGTGATCAGAAAAGATACTTGATAAGATTTCAATTTTCTTAAATTTATTGAAGCTTGATTTGTGACCCAATATATGATCTATCCTGGCAAATGTTCCATGAGCACTTTAGAAGAAAGTGTAATCTGCTCTTTTTGGATGGAATATCCTATAACTGTCAATTAAGTCCACCTTGTTTAATGTATCATTTAAAGCTGTGTTTCCTTACTTATTTCCATATTTGATGATCTGTCCATTGGTGAAAGTGGGGTGTTAAAGTCCCCTACTATTATTGTGTTACTGTCAATTTCCCCTTTTATGGCTGTTAGCATTTGCCTTATGCATTGAGGTGCTCCAGTGTTGGGTGCTTAAATATTTACCATTGTTATATCTTCTTCTTGGATTGATCCCTTGATCATTATGTAATGTCCTTCTTTGTCCCTTGCAATAGTCTTTATTTTAAAGTCTATTTTGTCTGATATGAGAATTGCTACTCCAGCTTTCTTTTGATTTCCATCTGCATGGAATATATTTTTCCATCCCCTCACTTTCAGTCTGTATGTGTCCCTAGGTCTGAAGTGGGTCTCTTGTAGACAGCATATAGATGGGTCTTGTTTTTGTATCCATTCAGCCAGTCTATGTCTTTTGGTTGGAGCATCCAATCCATTTACGTTTAAGGTAGTTATTGATATGTATGTTCCTATTACCATTTTCTTAATTGTTTTGGGTTTGTTATTGTAAGTCTTTTCCTTCTCTTTTGTTTCCTGCCTAGTGAAGTTCCTTTAGCATTTGTTGTAGAGCTGCTTTGGTGGTGGTGAATTCTCTTAGGTTTTGCTTGTCTGTAAAGGTTTAATGTTTAAGGTTTCAAGGTTTTAAGGTTTAAATGTTTTAATGTCTCCATTGAATCTGAATGAGATCCTTCCTGGGTAGAGTAATCTTGGTTGTAGGTTTTTCCCCTTCGTCACTTTAAATATGTCCTGCCACTCCCTTCTGGCTTGCAGAGTTTCTGCTGAAAGATCAGCTGTTAACCTTATTGGGATCCCCTTGTGTGTTAATTGTTGCTTCTCCCTTGCTGCTTTTAATATTTTTTCTTTGTATTTAATTTTTGATAGTTTGATTAATATGTGTCTTGGTGTGTTTCTCCTTGGATTTATCCTGTATGGGACTCTCTGTGCTTTCTGGACTTGATTGACTATTTCCTTACCCATATTAAGGAAGTTTTCAACTATTATCTCTTGAAATATTTTTTCAGTCCCTTTTTTGTTTCTCTTCTTCTTCTGGCACCCCTATAATTCGAATGTTGGTGCGTTTAATGTTTTCCCAGAGGTCTCTGAGATTGTCCTCAATTCTTTTCATTCTTTTTTCTTTATTCTGCTCTGCGGTAATTATTTGCACTATTTTATCTCCCAGGTCACTTATCCGTTCTTCTGCCTCAGTTATTCTGCTATTGATTCCTTCTAGAGAACTTTTAATTTTATTTATTGTGTGTTTCATCATTGTTTGTTTGCTGTTTAATTTATCTAGTTCCTTGTTAAACGTTTCTTGTATTTTCTCCATTTTATTTCCAAGACTTTGGATCATCTTTACTATCATTATTCTGAATTCTTTTTCAGGTAGACTGCCCATTTCCTCTTCATTTGTTTGGTCTGGTGGGTTTTTACTTTTCTCCTTCATCTGCTGTGTGTTTCTCTGTCTTCTCACTTTGCTTAACTTACTGTGTTTGGGGTCTCCGTTTTGCAGACTGCAGGTTCATAGTTCCTGTTGTCGTTGGTGTCTGCTCCCTGTGACTAAGGTTGGTTCAGTGGGTTGTGTAGGCTTCCTGGTGGAGGGGGCTGGTGCCTGTGTTTTGGTGGATGAGACTGGATCTTACCTTTCTGGTGGGCAGGACCGCATCCAGTGGTATGTTTGGGGGTGTCTGTGACCTTACTATGATTTTATGCAGCCTCTCTGTTAATGGGTGGGGTTGTGTTCCTGTCTTGCTAGTTGTTTGGCATAGGGTGTCTAGCACTGTAGCTTACTGGTCGTTGAGTGGAGCTGGGTCTTTGTCTTGAGATGGAGATCTCTGGGAGAGCTTTCGCCGTTTGATATTACATGGAGCTGGGAGGTCTCTGGTGGACCAGTGTCCTGAACTCGACTCTCCCACCTCAGAGGCACAGGTCTGACACCTGGCCAGAGCACCAAGACCCTGTCAGCCACATGGCTCTGAAGAAAAGTTAGAAAAAGAAAGAAAGAGAGACAGAGGGAGGGAGAAAGGGAGGGAGGGAGGGAGGGAGGAAGGAAGGAAGGAGAAAGAAAGAAAGAAAATAAAGTTATTAAAACAGAAAAAAATTATTAAAAATAAAAAAGTCATTTAAAAAAAGAAAGAAAGAAGAGAGCAACCAAACCAAAAAACAAATCCACCAATGATAACAAGTGCTAAAAACTATACTAAAACAAACAAGCAAACAAACAAAAACAAACCGGACATTCAGAACCCTAGGACAAATGTCAAAAGCAAAGGTATACAGACAAAATCACACAAAGAAGCGTACACATGCACACTCACAAAAAGCGAAAAAGGAAAAAAAATATATATGTATATAAAAATTAAAAAAGGAAGAGAGCAACCAAATCAATAAATGAATCTATTGGTGATAATAAGCTCCAAATACTAAACTAAGGTAAACACAAAACCAGAAACAAATTAGATGCAGAAAGCAAGCCCCATGTGTACAGTTGCTCCCAAAGTCCACAGCCTCAATTTTGGGATGATTCATTGTCTGTTCAGGTATTCCACAGATACAGGGTACATCAAGTTGATTGTGGAGATTTAATCCAATCCGCTGCTCCTGAGGCTCCTGGGAGAGATTTCCCTTTCTCTTCTTTGTTGGCACAGCTCCTGGGGTTTAGCTTTGGATTTGGCCCCGCCTCTGCATGTACATCACGTGAGGGCGTCTCTTCCCCGCCTGGACAGGAAGTTCTTAAAGTAGCAGCTGATTTGGGGGCTCTGGCTCACTCAGGCTGGGGGGAGGGAGGGGTAAAGAGTGTGGGGCAAGCCTGCGGTGACAGAGGCCAGCGTGACATTGCAACAGCCTGAGACATGCTGTATGTTCTCCCGGGGAAGTTGTCCCTGGATCACGGGACCCTGGCAGTTGCAGGCTGCACAGGCTCCCGGGAGGGGAAGTGTGGGTAGTGACCTGTGCTTGCACACAGGCTTCTTGGTGGCGGCAGCAGCAGCCTTAGCATTTCATGCCTGCCTCTGGTGTCCGCGCTGATAGCCGCAGGTAGCACCTGTCTCTGGAGCTCTTTTAGGTGGTGCTCTGAATCCCCTCTACTCGTGTACCCTGAAACAATGGTCTCTTGCCTCTTCGGCAGCTCCAGACTGTTTCCTGGACTCCCTCCCGGCTAGCTGTGGTGCACTAGCCCCCTTCAGGCTGTGTTCACACAGCCAACCCCAGTCCTCTCCCTGCGATCCAACCAAAGCCGGAGCCTCAGCTCCCAGCCCCCGCCCACCCCGGTGGGTGAGCAGACAAGCCTCTTGGGCTGGTGAGTGCTGGTCGGCACTATTCCTCTGTGCGGGAATCTCTCCGCTTTGCCCTCCCTGTTGCTGCGCTCTCCTCTGTGGCTCCGAAGCTTCCCCCCTCCGCCACCCGCAGTCTCCACCCGCAAAGGGGCTTCCTAGTGTGTGGAAACCTTTCCTCCTTCACAGCTCCCTCCCAGAGGTGCAGGTCCCATCCCTATTCTTTTGTCTCTGTTTTTTCTTTTTTCTTTTGCCCTACCCAGGTACGTGTGGAGTTTCTTGCCTTTTGGGAGGTCTGAGGTCTTCTGCCAGCGTTCAGTAGGTGTTCTGTAGGAGTTGTTCCACATGTAGATGTAGTTTTGATGTATTTGTGGGGAGGAAGGTGATCTCCACGTCTTACTCCTCCGCCATCTTGAAGGCACCCTTAAAGGCATTTTTTAATGTGATGAGAATGTTCTGTGTCTTGTATGTGCTGGTAGACTCAAGCGTATATACATTTCACAAAATGCATCAAACTTTACACTCAGATGGATGCAGTTTTTTAGATAAATTATCCTTCATTGAAGGTTGATAAATTGTTATTAGAAAAGTAAAAGTTATTAACAAAAAATATATACATGAATCAACAAATAATGCTAAAAAAGGCTAAAAACTTGGAAGATAATTACACACTGTACAATAAACTTTAAAACAGAAACTTAGATTATATTTTTAATGTTAAAACATACAAATTCATAAGCTCAATAGGGAAATTAAAAGGTTAATTATTTTTAAATTGAGAAAATATGTCTAAATACAGTAAGGAAAAAACGAATAAAAGATGAGTGTAAGCTTGGCAAAACAAATATCCCAAATCACAAAAAATAATAAAAGAAATGTTACCACCCATATGGAAAAAGCAGGCAAAATTATGGCAAAAAAAAATTACAAAAGTACACTATTGAACCAATAATCATGATAACATACTTCATTTCAAAAATAAAGTTTACTTTCTTATAAATTACATGCTATTTTTTTCAGAAAGACAGGATTTCTTTTCTCATAATGAATCTTAAATATTAATTTGTTATTTGACTAGCCAGTTGCACAAAAATATATCTTAAACCTATTTTTTAAAGGACTAAAAAAAAATTAATATATGCTTAGAGTAGAAAAAATACATATATATTGCTTATTTCTCATCTTATCATGATTTGCATATAATTGCTTATTTGTATCACTTTATTCTAAAATTAATTGTAAGTAAAATTAGAAAAACAACCTAATATTGGGTTAGCCAAAAAGTTCGTTTGGGTTTTTCCATAAGATGTTACGGAAAAACCTGAATGAACTTTTTGGCCAATCCTATATTTAGCTAAACAACTTATATTTGTAATTTGTAAGTGACCTAACTTTTAAAATTAAAAATTTTATATTGTGATTTCAAAATTCTGAAGCCTTGGAGACCACTAGGACCAAAATTTGATGAATATCCAAATGTATAACTATACTAATTGTTTGTAGCCTACGTTAGATCGGATTGGTCAATTATGATGCTCATCCAATCATAATTTATCATTTTTATCACCCTGGAGACTACATCTATAGTGACTATTACAGATGACCATAGCAGCATCTCTACCTTCCCCCAAATAATTTATATTCTCTTATCTGATAATAGGATTAAAAAATTATTATTATTATAACACTATTACATTCCAAGAATTATTTATTACTCTCACACTAAGTTCAGACTAGTGTAACAAATACCATAGACTGAGGGGTTTAAGTAACAGAAATTCAATTCTCAGAGTTTTGGAGGCTGGAAGTCTGAGTCCAGGATGCCCACATGATTAGGTTCTGACGAGGACCCTCTTACTGATTTGCAGACAGACTTCTTCTCTCTGTATCCTCACATGGCAGCGAGGAGAGAGGGAAACACGTTCTTTCCTGTCTCTTCTAAGGTCACTAATCTCATTTCTAAGGGCTCCACCCTCATGTTGTAATTATCTCCCAATAGTTTCACCTCCAAATACTATTTTATTGGGAATTAGGCTTCAACATATGAAACTTAGGGGACAGAAACATTCAGTCCAAAACACGTCTAGTCCATAACACGTCTGAAAGAAATATTAAAGACAGTATTGAATTCATTCATACAAACCTCTATATGTTAAGTACCTCAGTTGTGCTAAGCATTTGGGTAGGCACTGAGGATTCACAAGTGCCCAATCTGCCATTATGGCGGTTTCTTGTGGAAATGTAAATCTTTATAATACTCTTTTTATTTTTTATGACCTCGATTCCAGAACAATACAATAGGAAAAATATTTCAGTTAATATATTCAGAGGGATTTCTGTGTGCTTATCTTCACAGTATATATACATATATAAATATTGCTTAATTCAGTCATGAATGTGGGTTTCTAAAAGAGTCATATTAGTAATAAATAATTAAGATGCCCAGGAAAAGTTACATATACACTACAGAAGCTATTATTGTATATGTATATAGCATTTAAGAAATGTTGGGAGTAAATTTTACTCATGATTCTTATACTGACAGGTAAAAATATGCCTTAAAATGCTAGAAAAAGTGATGTAGTTTGTCTCAAAATTGACATCATTTCTAAGCCATGTTTCACTTTCTTCCAGGAATCTGGCAGTCAGAGTAACTTTAATATGTATAATATGAAGGAGTTTAAATGTTTAAAAGCTAAAAGTCAATCATTTATGTTAGTTCTGAAGTAAATATTCAAATAATTTTTTGTTATGCTTACATTTTCCTAAGAAGCTCACAAAGAAAATATAGAGAGATTTTTATACCTTTAAATTTAAGAAATAAAACAGGCCTGGCCATCTTCCCCATGAATGTATATCTCTCTTTATTTTTTCACTTCTTCCCTTTACTTATAGGTAAAATATCTGTAACTATATCCCTAATTTCTAGCTTCAATTTATAAAATAGTTATCAAGGATAACCATCTTCATTTTTAAAACTATGTAAGAAAAGCACATTTTCTAAATTTCACAGACATTTTCACATAATTAAAAATAAATAAGCACTCAGAGACAATGAAAAACTGCTTTCTCAGTATGGGTCAATATTAAATCAGGATTTAACACCTGCCTGACATTGTACAGGTTTGCAAATCTGGTGTTATCTGACTTTATAGATCAAACCAGGACTTGTAACTGACAAAGCTTTAATTAAGTTTAGTTTCATGGCCATGTGCCTATTACTCAGAAGTGTTGCCTTTTAAAAATTATACCAGTAAGATCCCGGCACAACTTCATTTCCCTGTAGTCATTGGAGAGACATAACCCAGAAACAATCAGAGCGCTATCTAAAATAAAAGTGCATAATAGTGTAGGTTGAATAGCCACATGAAACTAATAATTTAAGTCTTATTTTATATGGTAAATCAGGAAAATTGCACATTCAGCAAATGTCAAAAGAGCTTTGACTTCAGCAAATATTAAAAGAAACAATAAAAATCTATGAAGCTACTAAATGTTATAAGTACCAGTAAGGAAATATCTAGTTATCTGAATGCAAACTAATATATTAGCATTTATTTTTCAACATGATAATCATTATAATTATTATTGTCATGCTATAATATTTAAAAATTGGTAAAAGAAAGAACCTGCATATCTAGAAATATATGATTGAAGCAAATATATATTTGATCTTCATAGATCAAAGCATCAAAGTATTGTAGTTTTGTCTGAGGCAATACTCCAAAGAAAAAAAGGCAGTTGATTAAAAATAGATCTACAAGAAGCAAGTTACATGGTCTTTTTTTTGTTTTATTACATCTTGGTGTCAGCAGAAATTTTAGAGGCAAACTGGTGTTACCTCACTTTTGAGATAAAACCACGCCCTGCAGCATCTCTGAAAGGTATCTTTCCAACCTGGTTGAACTCTCCTGTCTTTCACCATCACACCCCTCATTACTCCTTTGGGGAATGTTTAATTTTATATATGTTGTCAGTCTCATGCTACTCTCTGACATTCCAACACCATGGAGACATTTCCCTACAGAGATTTATGAGAAACAATGACTAACATTTATTTACTGGCTGTGTACTAATAAACACCTTACTTTGATGGCTTTATATATCATTACTTTAATTCTTATAACAATTGCTTGGGTATGAATTATTATAATTCCCATTTTCGCAGAAAAGGAAATCTAGGCACAGAGATGAGACTTGGCCAAGGCACAGAACTAGTAAATTGCCAACCTGAGATGTAAGGCCAGGCAGACTGTCTCCAATATCTGTGTTCTCATAATTTAAATAGAATGTATTTTTATTTAGGTATAGCTTTCTATGACCTTGATAAATATTGAATTTTATGAATATTGACCTCTAATAAATATTGGATCTGATATGGAAATGCAAAGTAAAGGGCTCGTTATTAATTTGACTATTACCATGATATTTCTTAAACACAACTGTAAAAAGATGATTAATTCTGTAGAAATCAGTAATTTCTCTTTTTTTCCTGATATTTAGGCACCATTAGACCATGCAAACTCAAATATCAGTAGGTTATGTAGCTCTCAGGTTTAAAAAAAACCTATGAAATCCACAATTTAAAAAACACATTTGCATATAGATAACAGTTTCTATGTTCTAGAGAGTCTCTCAATTTCTACTATGTAAGGGTCAATGGAATATATATATGTATATGTATGAATATACATATTCTTAAAATTTTTAATGAATCATTTTTCTTTTCAAACGAGCTAAATTCAAAATAAATATAAGCAGATTTGTGTGAGGAAGTATCAGTAAATATCCTCATCAATATAAAAATTGGACAAACCACATGCTGAAAAAAAGAAAATTGAGGAATAAATTCATAGGAGGATTGTAATATGCACAGATGGCAGGGATGGACCTGATTGCTTTCCAGCCAATACCTGCTCTGGAATGTATGAAGCTACATCTCCAGAATATCTTTACTATATTAAGTGTATGTTGGTGGCTGCCAAAATCTATGGATTTCCCTCTTAAAAGAAAATAATACCAGGTACCACCAGGTTAGAGGTTATAGTTGAACAATACAATGAAAAGTACGGAGACTTAATTTTCTTAAACTAAACTATATTAATATCTGTAAAAAGCTGGAAGTTCTGAATTTAGAATAAGCTGAAGAGGAAGTCAGTGCTTTAGGTTGACGGCCAATAGCCCAGAATAGGGAGCAACGCAGGAACACAAGCTTCTCTTCCCACTGTTAATTGTAATCTATGAGCAGGTCCCCTTTGGTTCAAGGTACAGAAACTCAGTCAGGATTGTGTTGGGCCCAGATGGTCGAATGATTGACTGGCTACCATTTTTGTGCCAGATTGGCACATCCACCTACTTTTTCATCCAGGTCTATCTGAACTGGAAGATTGTATATGAGGAAAAAGATTGTATCACAACATGAAAAATAAAATATTTTTAATATCCAGAAAGGGTCACACTGAAAAATTTAGGAAGAGTTTTTAATCTAAATGATTAATGTAATATATTTTCTTTCTTACATTTTTCATAATTTCAATCGTTAGAGATTATGAAAAAAGACTAAAATGTTTATATTCTGAGCTAAGTTTTAATGATTAATCTGTATAATGACAAACTGCATATATTTCTGTAATTTTCTTTAGTAAAGTTCTATATTTAAACAAATTCAGGGACATGTAATGCTCATTTTAATATATAGAGTATTCCTTTCTGGAAGCAGCAGAGATTATGTTTGAAAAAATTAAATATTGTTAGAAATAGCTAAATATATATATATTTGAATTGATTAAATTTATTCTAGTGTATTCCTCGATGATAGCTTTTCCACATAACTTCATAAACCTGAACACAACATTCTAAGAATATTAGCATAGCATTATTATTATTCTATATTAATATATTTAGAGTAGAATATTATAAATTTTTTAATAACAAATTAACTTCTGTTTATTCAGATAACCAATAAAATTTGAAAATCACTGGTATAAACTGAATCAGAATAAATAGAGCACTTAAATGAAAGTCAAAATCTTGGTTTTGTCTGATTTACTTCATCCATGTGGTTGAGGGAAAATTATTGTTAAAAAAGATAATGATTGTAAAAGCATATTCAGTTTCATAAACAGACAGTGGAAAATAATTACCATCATTTTCTAGTAATGATACTGTAGCAGTCATTTGGTATCCAAAGGTATTTCTGTTTTGGACTCTGTAATTTGTTAGAAGCATGACTGTTGTGAAGTTATTTCACATATGTGAGCCTTGGCTTACTTTAAATATTTAAATGCAGATAATAGGTTGATATATATCTATATGTTATTTTATAGGGTATCATATATTATGCATTATCTATATGAAATTGCATCCCCTTTTTATTCATAGGCACTTTGCAGGTTGGGGGTTGGCCTTTTAATTCATTCATCAACGTAGCCAGCCTTTATTTATTGCACGTGGTCTTCTCTCAAATGCACATTGAATTAAGGCTTAAGTGACTATCGTATATTTTGTAAAATTTGTTTTAAAGTAATCCTTTTGTTGTTTTGGTGATGTTCCTTAGTTTGGCAGTACTGCATATTTTTGTCATTAGGATTTTAAAAATATATGTCAAAAAATTTGATGTCCTTTTAGCTTGCATTTTTTGGAGCTTGCTAGTTTATTCTCTGCTGTAAGGATATTTACAGTGCTGCTTAGAGCAGCTGAAACATAGGTTGGAAGTTCTGTTGGTCTGGAAAGCACAGTCTCATTTTCTCATTTATTTTTCAGACTGCATGGTAAAACAAAAACAAAAAATAGCCTTCAGTATCTTTAGTAAGAATTTGTCCATTATGTGGTAAAAATAACTTTTAACACATTAAAAAAGTTAGTGGATTAATAAAAGGACCCACTAACATTATGCTTATAACAATTTCTTTAACTCCAAATTATATTAGATTGAAGTTCTAATCTATTTCTCAACCGCAGTTAGTTTTTTCACACAACTTTTAACTTGCATAGAACATTTAAAATATAGGATTTTGGCTTCTATATCAGTTACTAAGTTTTAACTGATTGACACCACATCTCTTTAAGAAAAGCAAAGGGTTATAAGAAAGATGCAGTGGCCTGAGATTCCAGTACTTGAGTTTTATCCTCAATCTTGATGACCTAGTTCTTTTTTTCATTAACCTTTCCGAATGTCGTTTTAATGCATAAATTAAGAAGATTACATTCAGTAATGAATAAAGTCTCACTGAGCTAACAAAAATTCAATTAAGCACTCTAACCCTTGATGTTTAAAATGATCAATGGCATTAAAGTGGTAATACGCTTCTCAGAAATATCATGTCATGTCCCATTTCAAGCATGCAGTGTTCTTTATAAATTCCAAACTTAGAATAGATATGCACTATAATAAATATGCACTATAAATGAAAATGCACTGTAAAGACCCAGCAACATTATTAAAGTATGTATATTATTTGTGAGTAGAAAAAGTAATTTTTGAAATAGTCATTGTCTTCATATTAAATAAAAATAATTATTCTAAAAACAATCAGCCTTTCCCAAATGCAATACAGGTTATTTTACATGTTTCTATTCTATTCAGATAAACAACTATTATTAATTTGAAATATCCAACTCAATTTCAATATTTTGCCAATCATTAATGGAAATCAAACAATATTATTCTATTTTTCCTTGATATAGGCTAGATTTATTTTCTTAAAACACAAATTGAATTATTTGACAAATGTTGACTACCAGTATTTCTTTGAATGTTTGCAGTTTTCCTTTAAAGATGTCCAATTAGTATTGTGAAAGATAAAAATGGTAATGGCATTAAAAACACAAAATAGTCCCTGTTTAAGATAAATTACATAGCATATTTAAATTCATATAGATATTCAGAGTAAGTATGCAGTCTATATATTTCAGAAATGTAGAATCTGTATTCTACAGAAATAACTAAAATATTTAATGAACTTGTTTTAATAGAAGTTCTTTATTGATCAGATGATCGGGAGAATTATCATGATAGATTTTTTTCTAAATCAAGAGAAACTTTGTAATTATTTGTTTGTTCTCAGGGGAGGACAGTTAATTGTATTATTATAAATGTATCCACTCTGTTAAATAAGGGTGTTTCAAGAAACTCAAAATGCCCTCTATTTTAAAAAAAATTCTCAAAATTTTGTGTGCTGAAACACTTGCATCAAAGTAACCAGATAGATATTAAATTCTTAGTAGACCTCACTGAAGACCAACTGTAACAGATCTATTTTGATTTGAAGAACCACTACCCTAAGTTAATTTTCTAGCCATTGAGATATTAGTTGTTTGGCTTTATCATACAGAAAAAATATCATGAATCAAGTCAATCTTGGTTTTAGAATAGTTGGATGATTACATACATTTAGAAACTGAGCTTAAAGATGTTTGTTGAAAAGCTGATCTGAACTGGCAGTATTAAAACAAATTTTGATTTAAAAATCTCAGTAACATATCTCAACTATATGTATCAAATTAGATGCATTATGCTGATACCACCTATCTATTATCAAACAGTTCAAGTTGCTTGGCTTTCTCCTCATCTGTCTCCCTTTGCTTCTTTCTAAAACAAAAATTTAAATAATTAAAATATATCCCAATAATAGCAATTTTTTCAGGAACCACTTAGTTTGATCTTTAGATATAAAAAGTACCTTTGAAATCTGATCTAATAAAAGTGTTTCATGCAACATTTGATGTCATCTCTTGAACCACAATTCATTTCATGAACATTATATCATTTCCAGTTAAGAACTACATGTTGCAAAAAATGATTTGGTTCTCTGCAGCTCTGACTTCCTTTAGATATTCAGTGATTAAAATGGGTTGAAGCTTAATTAAATAAATTTAATTAAAATTAGATTAACCCTTTTCACAAAACATCATCCAAGTTATATTAAGTGAAGGTCAAAAGAAACTTTAACATCTTCCTAAGGAAGGGTATGCTTGAATGCTGAGTTTAAGGAGATTGCATTATTAAAATTTAAAAGCATATGGTTACAGTGAAAAAGTAATCAAGTTCTTAATGTATCTCTCTTCAGAAATTCACTGCTTCATGTGGCATTATTATAGATAATGCCAAAATGTTTAATTTATTTCTCAGTTAAGCCACTGCCAACAGTTTCAGTGGTGACCTTTGAATTCACTGTTGGACAGACTTACATATTCTTTAATACAACATGTAATTGCATAATTGTACAGTAAGGAAGTATTTATTTCAGACTTTTGATCACCTTTAGAAGGAATCAGTTCTGGCTTTTAAGATTATTGCGTCAAAAGGTTTATTTTCATTGTCAAAGCAAATAATTTTGTTGTTACTGTATTATTCAGATAATGTGGTATTGCCTAAATACAATAAACTGAAAAGGCATTTTCCATATCATTGTATAGTTATATCCACAATCATACACAGCTTGGGGGAAAAGATAAAAAATATAGTTTATAGAAAAACTTGTTAAATAGAAAATAGCTATTAGAAAAAAATAGGTCAAACCCAATAATCTGTATCTACACACATATCAATCAACAGTCTCAATCTATTATGTGTAAGCTCTGAGTATTACAAATTTTTATTTTATAAAATACAGGCAAAAATACTAAATATTAGACTTTGAATTGGCTATTTTAGGGTAATTTTCCATATTAAGAAATAAATGCCAATCTTCTTTCAAATAGGCTAAAATAACTTTAAAAATCTGATTATTTTGTATATATAGTTTATATTATAATCTTTCCCCAGGGTGTATTAGATACTCACATCTTTTTCTAACAGGTATTACATAGACATACTTAGGCCTCCGTGAATAATTTCTTTAAGGAAACCAAGGTAAACATGAGGATAACAAGAATGACACAAAACATTTTTATTTTATGGTTATTTACTTTGAAGTAATGCATACTCATAGTTAAATAGTTCAAACAATAAATGCAAATTAGGATAATTGAAAAGTAAATACACCTGCCTCCTATTTATGGGCATCACTCAGAGGCAAAAACTGTACCATATATGTATACCTGTGAGGAAAATAATCAAAAGCTATAAAGTCTTAGGGTCTGTCATTTATTTTAAATGTGTAAAAAGGTCAGTTCCAAGGCAATAGGTGTTTTTGGGGACTATACGGAACTAGAAACTGCATGCCTATCCTAGAGGCATAGTGACCCTGATGGCCAGATTGCATGGCTCACATAGCTAATGATGACTAACCTTCTTCTGGTTTTGCAGCTTTCTTTTTCCATCTCGCGATATATCACATAATTTCCCGTTGAAAGAACTCAATAGATTTTTACTCAATATTCATCTCTTTGCAAGCTTTACTTTGAGAGTTGAGGGTATAGCAGTAAGAAAATCTGACCAAGGCTCTTTCTCTCTGGATCTTGAATGTAGTGAGAGAAACACGCAATGAATAAAGGAACAATATTGATGACATAATATAATTTGACACATGCCTATCTAAAAAAACATTAGGAATATAAAGACTGTATAAAAAGAAAATGGTAGGCTTATTTTAGTTAAGGTGGCTTATCATTTAAGAATACATCGGGCACCCAGTAATAAAATATTAGTTTCAAATTGGATTTGGTAAAAAGGATATTATTTTTCTCACAAAAGGAGAAATGCAGAATTGAACATTCTGGGTCTGGTGCAGGAATGTGTTGCCAACCAAAGCCATTCTCCTTTCATCTCACTTCTTTCCTGCTTAAGTTTCTTGATTTAGTCAGATGGTAAGTTAAGTTCCCCGAGGCTGAAATCATGAGTCACATTAAGCAATCATAGGAAGCTTTATTTCTCCTGGACAATGATTCATGTAAAGTTGGGCATATGACTTTCCTTCAGGGGGGTTATTCCAGTGGAAAAAGGAGTTGCTCCCAGATGAAACCACAGCAAAATCCATCTATTGACAGATCCACATACTTAAAGCTTTTTTTCCTCATGAATGAATATAAACCAAGAGCCAAAGTTGACCAGATATTTAGGAAAAGCACTCAGTATGAAAGACAAAAACAAAAACATTTTTAAAGGAACAAACTAGAAACAGAGACAATCACTGAAAGCAAAAGAAAATTTCCTATGAAATGTAATTAATGCAATCAGTCACAGATCATACTGCATCAGTAAAACAGGAAGAAAATGTTAAGATAATATCAACCAGAGAACATAAAAGAGCTTTTGGAAATTGTCAAGCAAAGATAGAGATAATGAGCCAATAACAGGAAAAGATGTGAATAACCAAGTCTTTCTGCAGGATGTATAATAGCCAAATAATAAGGTACAAGAAGGGATAGCATGGGAAACAGAGGCAACAAAATTATCAAAGTAGCAGGACAAGATACTTTCCTAGAAAAGATGTCTCCCTTATTGAATGACAAGTACAAAGAAATGAAGAGAAAAAAATGTATTTGCAGAAAGGTATAATATCAGGGCATTTTAAAACAACAGAGGCAAAATAGGTATCCTTAAATTTTCCAAAGGAAAAAGTTGATATAAGATTCATCAGTACTCAAATGACATTGGACTCTTAAATAACAGTAGTGGAATTTAGAAGACCATAGATCAATACCTTCAAAATCTGAGAAAAAATCATTTCCACCTTTGAATTCTAGACACAGTCAGATGATCAAATACAAGGATAAAGTTATTTTCAGATGTGCAAAGTTTTAAAAATTGATTTCTTCTGACCATTACTCAGGAAACTACAAGAAAATATGCTCCAAGAAATAATGATGTACTTGAAGAAGAGGGGATAGTTTTCTGAGTTTTTACTGCTTTGGTGGGGTTGATTTTTGTTTTGTGATTCATTTTTTTTATCAGGTTGGTTTAAATTAAAATTCACTTAATTTCTTCTGATGCATATTTAGATCCAAGAAAGGGCAATTTGGGAATTTTTGGAAATAGTTTACAATTTGCACTCAATAAATTAAAGGTTCAGTTTATTTCAGATCAGCACTTAATAAACAAATCATAAATACAATACCCTTTTTTGGTGATTAGAAACGAGAAGATACAGGATAGCATCTCCTACGTACATGGAGCTTATGATTTGGGGGGATATAAAGTATATACATAAAAATGTACAAATCCAAGAAGTAATTTTGTAAGCCTTATGTTTTCTAGTCTTTAGTAAGAATGAGAATATTTTGGGTGGTTTGCTTAAACAACAATTTCCAAGCCCCACAATCAAAGATTCTGATTGAGCAAGTTTGGGGAAGAGCTCAGAGGTCTATTCAAGTTATTCTAATGCATGTGATTTGTAGAGGAAGGTTGAGGAAAACTGTTTTAAACCTTCTAATGAAATAATATATTCATTAGAAAGGGATATTGTAATTTAGGAAAACAAAGAAGGAAAGCCACAGAAAGGAACAGGAACAGACCAATCCAAGCATTGAGGCTGTTGGGTATTCAATCCATCTGACACATGTTTCTCTAGTTATAATAAATGTGGCAGCTTTTTAAGAAACTGCTGCTACTGGATTATTCAAATAATACAACTTATTTTACTTTGATTACATGCTGACTAGGCATCCTTCAGATCATTTGCCTTCACTTGCCATGGCCTGCAGGGAGAGAGTATGCACAAACCCACACAAGTATTCAGTCTACTGTACAACTGTATTGCACACAGTAAATTAAACTATAACACCGATTTTTATATCCATTTTTAAAATTTTTAACATGATTTTATATCCATTATTTTAAATCCATACTTTGCTAGTATGAGATGATGTGCTTGAATCTAATTAACTCTGAGATGCTGCAATATTGTGTTTCTGAACGTGTGAGGTCAAAGCTTAGACTTTGGTGAATTCAATGAATTAAATGCTATCTTTTGAGGCTTCTTGTCATTAAACCAGTTGGGCTGAACTAATGACATCCTTATTGTCCCTTTGACCTTTTCTTTCCTACATATCTTAGAGCAGGAGAAAATATACTCACAAGGAAAAATTAAAGGTCAGGGAGGAGTGGCATATGAACATGCTTTTGAAAACTGTACAGAATTTGTTAAGAATCTATGGAAATGTGGCAAATAAGCATATAATTATAAAGAAAAAATATAAGCAAAGTTGAGCAAGGCAGAAAAGGAAGAATATGGTAGTGAACTATAAAGGAAGTAAATTTGTTCAGAACATTGGGTTCATTGAAGGAGGAAGAAGAAAAGGGAAAATTGGATTTTTTTATTGTGGTTAGTTTTTCGAGTTGCTCTAACACAACAGTAAGAAAATTTTATTCTTTATTGGTGTCCTTAATAATGTCAAACGTAATAGTGTAGAGATGACCAAAGTAGCCAGCTAGATCTACCAAATATGTGCTTTGATTAAAAAAAAATGACCATTAAAATTGTTTGTAAATATGTAGGGAGGGATTTCAAAATAAGGAAATGATTTGGTATTATGCATATTTAAAATGTTACTTGAAGTTGTACTTATTTATGTCATCTCTTTGGCATCATAGAAATGGAGTCTCAGTGAATAACAATGATTATTTGGAAGTTATTCTATCTTATTAGATAGGCTGTACGTAAATTAATGGCACACTTCAGCTCATACTTTATGCCATGAGCATTTGTTTCACCGAAACCTATGGGATCTATACCTTCTGTCCCAAGTTCTCATCATCAAGGATATGTTAAGGTGATGATTAAATTATGTGTTTATATTTGTTGGAATGAATATCCCCAACCCAAACTTTTCCTCTATTTGTCTGAATACCTGGCCAAAATAGTTGTTAACTTGTAATTACAGAAAGACTTTTTCCCATAGATATATCCCACATTTTAATAACTGAAAATTGTGTTTGCCCTTGATTAGAACATCTTTATCATGGAACACAGAATTAATCAGTGGGCCTCTAGTAATCGCATACCTTCCTTTAGAGACTTCAGCGAAGCAGGCTTTTGCCTTATATTTAAATAATAGTGGAATTTATATCCTAGGACTATGATATCTTGAATCCAAAGGAGGTAGGAATAATCTTTCATTAGCCATTTCCTATTAACAAATGAGTGGAAAGATATTTTTCTTTTTATTTTTCCTCCCAGTTGACTTTGAAAATTAAAGCTATAAATAAAGTGAGGGGGAGAGAAAAGATCATATTTTCTACAAAATCCCAAAACAACTCATGTAGAATTTGTGATTGAACTTTGTGCTTACTGTAATGGAGAGATTAATAAAATCATTCCTCATTACTAAGACATGTCAATCCTTTAATACTTCTCACTTTTCCATAATATGCTTCTCTTTGACTCAACTGACCTTGTGGCAAATGTCCTCTGCATGCCTTTTCCTGCATACCAATTATGGATTGGTAATGTTACTGAAATCTTTGCTCACTGCTTGAATGATAAAATGAAAACTATTCCTTTATAATAGTACATGGATTCTGAGACAAATATCATTCATAAACTTATCTGTAAATGTTTAGATATAATTATATTTTCCTAACAGTTCTGTGAATTGTTTCCCAATTGAAATTAAATTCTTAATAATGCTGCCCTTGTAAAGCATGTAATGCCAACAAAGATGTCTGTAGTCAGAACAGGGTTACGCTCCATTTAGAGAGTCAAGAAAATAACTGAAATCAATATAATTGGATTTATGAGGTGGTTTTTTCTTTATTCGACTAATGATTACTTTCTAATATTTCAACAGACTAGTATCTCAATTATCTACTTGAACCTTCATATTTGACTTTTATTTTACCATTGATGTTTGTTATTTTTAAATAGAACAAGGTTAGAAAAAAGAAAACAAAATATGGCCTAATTTATTGGTAGTCAAAAACTATGTAAATATTTGCATATTTGCATAGAGTGAGAGGGCTATATGCATTCATATATGTATTATAGATTCTTTACATTATACATTTACTCTGCATCATTTTGCTGTAAGTAGCAATAAATTACAGTTGCTCCTCAGTATCCGCAGGGGATTGGTTCCAGGACCCCCACAGACCAAAATCTGTGGATGCTCAAGTCCATAAATTGGCTAAATCCACAGATGCAAAGGACCAGTTATACTTTTCCAAATTTAATTTCTTTCCAGTGGGCCTTAATCTCTCAACGCTTCAGTTACAAAGACTTTGAATATGTTTTGATTCAGCATCTTGAACCCTAATCCTCTTACTTAGTGAATCAGGGTTTTTTTTTTTCATATTCATTCCTTCTTCTGTATATGCCATTTGCCACAAAAATATTGATGGTTTTCTCTACTCCATCCTTGGGTAATTGCCGCATAGCTTATATGGCCTCAGAATAAAATCTCTCCACTGAAAGATACGCTGTGTAATTTCCACCACATAGAACGATTAAAAAAAAAAAAAAGCAATTCTTTGAGTTTACTAGTTACATGCTAAATTACTTTAAAACATCTTAATTTGAACATGTTGACAAAGCTGACTTAAAGGAATGAGACTTTAAAACATATATATGTGGAATTTTTACTTTTATGGGGCATTATAGATCCAGTTTCTGACTATTTAAACATTTCCATGTTCTTCTAAAGATGTGGTTCAAAGGTATCTTTCAGTTTTTATCTCTCCTATCACACTCTGTCTTTTCTTACAAAAGAGAAAATAAAGTCCTGAAAGGGGTATTAAGAAACCATCTGATTCCTGCCTGTTTGCCTTGGGAAAATGAAATCCTCTCAGATAAATGTCTGCCTTATTCTTAAATCTCTCCAGGGAAGAAGTCTTCTGTCAGCAACCTATTTCTGACAAAAAATCCCTTATGTCAAAATGATGTCTTCTATTTCCATTTAGATGCTCTAAGGATCTAGCTATTAAAAAATTACTCTGGAATAGTTCATAGGATCATGATAGCAATGGTAATTTCTAATAACATTTCTGCTAGCGATTTCTTATTCTTTTTTATTTTTTGAAATTTGGAAGATTACAATCAACTCTGCTTCTTTTGTGTACAAATTACCTGATTGTTTTGAAACACAAGGAGTATAATATATATATAAATTGGATGGTGAGTGAATTTGGTCAACTTAAAAGGTAACAGGTCACATCCTTTTCATTAATATAGTGCTTAGGTTATCTTCTCTGGTCATTATGTTTTCTCAGATAAGCTATTATAAACATTTTGGTGGCATTCTTTATACTTATGTTGATTACATATCATTGATAATGTGTTCCTTAAACCACATTGATTCCATGAACCAATAAAGCTAGTAACATGTGTGTTTTGCCTAAGAAAGGAGAATCCTAGACTACATATACAAATTCTGTGAAGTTATTTATTGAATAAGCCTGAAATTCATATAAAGAAAACAAGAAATAATCATCTCATGAGACAGGATTTTGCATAAGACATAGGATTTTGAGTGTGTGTACACTAACATACCTAAGTGTACACACACACACACATGCACATTCACACACAACCACACAATAAAAAACAGCCAATGATAAAATACTTCAACAACTGTAGCCACAGCTATCAGCCTCAAAATAGTCCTGAGTGACAACATGTCAAGGTAGACAGACTGGGCTCAAATGAATATTTTGGAATATATAGCTGCCATCCATTTTTGAAAGATATATTCTATTTTTTAGAACTCCATAAGGCAACCTGATTTTTATGTGCTTAATGCAGTTCATCAACGATGTAAATATTAAACATTGTAATGCTTAATGGTCCTCATTACATTTCTTAACATCCTATCTATAGGTAGCTCAAGACTTTACCTCATTACTAATATGAATATAGAGTCTAAGAAAAATAAAATTTAAGCTCTCTCTTCAGATTTGATTTCGTAAACTTGATCATAAGGTGAGATAAATTTAAGGTAAGTTAGAGTGTTCAGTTGCTCAGAGGTGGCTTGAACAAAAATCTGTGTATAATTCTGACTTTAACATATTTTTAATCCAATCTTATGGCCATATTTAGATACAGCCCCGGCCATAGATTCAGCAAAAATGCCTGAAAGGAATGATTTATTATTCCTGTTTATTTACTTATTTACTTACTGATTTAAATCATTAAACAATTTGTTATATATCCTTGCGGTAAAAATAAAATGGTACCTATGAATGATTACAAAAGTTTGTACATATTTGTATTATAAATATATGTCATATAACAGTAGGTATGTATAATATTTCATAACTAAATGAATAGTTTTAAAATTTCCCTTAACTCTTCCAAATGAACTCCTCTTATTCCTCTTTAATTTTTAAATTTTATTTATTTTTTAATCAAGATATAGTTGATTTAAAATATTGTGTTAGTTTCTGATGTACAGCAAAGTGATTCAGTTATACATATATATTCTTTTTGATATTCTTTTCAATTATGTTTTATTACAGGATATTGAATATAGTTCTCTGTGCCATACAATAGGACCTTGCTGTTTATCCAGTCTATATGTAATGTAATAGTTGGCATCTTCTAGTCCTAAACTCCCAATTCAACCTGCCCCGCCTCCCCTCCCAGTTGGTAACCACAAGTGTGTTCTCTATGTCTGTAACTCTGATTCTGTTTCATAGATAAGTTCATTTGTGTCATATTTTAGATTCCACATATAAGTGATATCATACGGTGTTTGTCTTTCTCTTTCTGACTTACTTTGCTTAGTATGATAACCTCTAGATCCATCCATGTAGCTGCAAATAGCATTATTTCATTCTTTTTTTATGGCTGAATAATATTCCATTGTGTATATGTGTGTGTGTATGTATGTATATATATATATATATATATACCACATCTTCTCTATCTGTTCATCTGTTAATAGGCATTTAGGTTGTTTCCATGTCTTGGCTATTGTAAATAGTGCTGATATTAACATAGGGGTGCATGTATCTTTTCGAATTATAGTTCGGTCCACATATATGCCCAGGAGTGGGTTGTTGGACCATATGGCAACTCTATTTTTATGAACTCTTCTTTTAAAACATATTCAACAAATATTTGTTAAATGTCTATTATACAACATTTCATGATATGTTCTCTTGTGTGATAGAAAAATAGAAATAGGACACTTGAACAATAAGGACAATATGAAGATTTTTAAAGTATAAAATAAAAGCAGAATATTATTTATTATTAAAAATCTCTAAGAACATAAAAGGTTTTGATTATTTTTAAAAACTAGGACTTTATGAAAATTGTATTTAAGCATTAAATAGCCTCTTTATATTAGGCAAGTACAGCAACAAAGGTGTAAGAAAGGGAATGTGCATAGGATTGTCCCACAAAAAAAGAGTGGATGGGTTATTCTTGAAGGTAGAATTTTTCTGGTAGTGAAGCCATAAAAAATTCTGGAAAATAGATTGATGTTTTAAATGCTAAATTAATGATTTTGAGCTTTTATATTGATTTGCTAAATAACTGTCAAATGTTTTTTCACATGATCAGCTTTTGGAGATTTTAGTGGTAACAAAGTTCAGACTGCTTACAAAAGGAGAGCCTCAAGAAAAAGCAACATTTTCTTCAATGATAAAAATTCATTGACGCATCTGATTTTCACTCACAGAAAGGGTCATATATCATTTATAATTTCTCATTTTATGATATGTGGCTTTCATTTTCAAACCAAAGTGCATTTAAGCATTTACAGAAATGCAATTATAAGACTGTCAAAAACTCCAGTAACACTGACATTTTCTATAGCTGATGGGCCTTTCATGGTGTCTTAAACTTGCAAAGGATATCAATTGAAAAGGCACTGGATTTTCATAAAAATATAACTTACATTTTCCCAGTACTAAAAACCAAATAAAGTACCAATTTATTAGTTTTATTCACTAAGAGAGAAGAAATCTTTAAGGTATTAATCACAACAAATATTCGGAATTGGGGGAAAATGGAGAAATGGTGGTACCTTACTTACTAGGAAGTAACAAGACTAAGACATGGAACTTTCATTTTGATATTTTATTTTCCCTCCAACTATGTAAAATCAGAAAATTAGTGAGGAACTGATATATTCTTAGATAAGCCCATTTTCCCATTCCTCATATATCTGATTACAAAGTAAATAATACTTTCCAATTGTTGACCTCTTTTGTTCACCCACTTGCCTCCTTCCTGAAAAAAAATTTTTTTTTCATGTATATTAAATTTTTCTCTCTCTATTTGACTCATTATGCTGAACCCACAACCAAGCTCAAGTCAGCCTTATACTCAATTTTAAAAAGAAAGAATATAAAATATAGAAGGTTTTCCATAATTCAATTTTCCAACCACAGCTACAGTAGTTTTTGTAAATACAGCAAATATTAAACTATAAAATCTATGGAATTTTAATAGTACTAAACAAGGAGCAGCAAAATGTCACTTATTTGTACAGAATGAAGAAAGCATATTAATAAGGACTAATTCCCAAATATTGATCACTTGTAAAAATTATTTTTAAAATTTAAAATTTGCGTTTACCCTTTCTAATATTACAATAAAGCAAAACACCTCCATTCAGTTACAGAAATAATCCAATTGTTTCAAATGGAATAGTAATATATTAGGTTTATTATGAAAAGAGGAAACATTAAATGCGTCTATTTGTATAAATCTAAGCAGCAATAAAGGTTTTTAAAAAATTATGAGCTATAACTGCTTACGTGCCTGTATTTCAACTCAGAACTTTGAAGAGCTATTTGCATACAGTAAGGCCGAGAATTCTCTGCAATTATTGTAAGAGCTAGGTACAAAGAATCTCTCATCATAGAGCATTTCTGCTAAAGTGTTTACCTTAATGTACAGATACAATTTGTAGAACTTTGCTTAAGGCTTCTGAATGTGGGCAAAACCCATTAAGTAGATGACATAACCTCAATATTTTAATCAAATTTTATTCTACATTGTGCAATTAATTTTTATCATTTAATCCTTTTTATTTATTTCATATCTTGTCTTTTTTTGATTCCACAATATATTTGACTTTGACTTGATGAATTTGATTTCACAGCTTTTAATTTTGTGTATATATTACTGATTACCAAATATATATCTTCCCATTACTAATCTCCTCACTTGTATTTTAAACCCGTTGGTTATGTCCAACTGGTAACCCATCAGACAAGGAATGAAACTTAGCATCTCCATTATTTACCTACTTATTTTTGCCTTTTTCCCTTCTCTGGTTAGTAGGGAGAGTGTATAAACTAGATTCCAATATCTCTGAATTCTGGGTGCTTATCAAGAAAAACAAAATGTCTGTTTCAAAACATTCCAAAATATCTTCTCAGACTTCAGACATGGAATCAGTAATTCAAGTTTCTCCTACCCTTTATTTGTTGTAAATATTAAGTTCAGTGAAAGCTCTTACTTTCTCATATCTGGAAATCAAGTTACACCTCAATAACTTTGCCTTGTGGTAGTCTGGATTTGGTGAAATGCAAATATTTCAGATGGGGATGTGAAAGGCTATCATTATAATGTCTGCTTCACTTTTAGAAAATGCATCTTCAAGAGGATTTAATCTTAGAGAAATATTTTACTTCCCTGAAAGTACACAGGGACATAGTTTGGAAGGCCTAGGATGGGAAAGGTTAGAAATGGGAAATGGAATATGGTTTTCAGTGGGAAATGTTCATAATGGCAGAGTCACTGTAACTACATATGGCTGATGGATTTGGGGAGTACTGGAGGATGTTCTAAATAATATATGATTATGAAATACAAATATTTTAGTTGTTTGTTAGAAACCTCAGATTAGTGTCTGCTTTGGTTTAACTTGATAAATAATAGTAAGAGGCAGAATGGTCCAAATTTTGGCAAAACAGAACAAAGAGAGCTGAATGAGCATAGAGAGATAGTAATGATGTGGCCAATGGTGACTAAAGGAAAACCCGGAGTTCATATCCACAAGAGAGGTAAAAATAGACACACAATACATGAAAACAATTCCTCAGAATGCTCAGAATTTTTCAAAAGATTATTAGACTTACTGAACACAAATAGGATGAGAGAATTGAGTTATTTTATTTAGCTGTCAATGAAAATGTCACATGAAGTTCCACCAGTTAAATGTACTATCTTCCATCAAGACATCACCACAACTTGTTCCCCCACCACCTTTCCCCATTTTATTGTTCATGTCCTATAAATTTAATCTTTTCTTTACATGTCACTATCTAGTTTTAGTAATATTATTTCTAACTAGGGCTAATGTATTGTAATTATCTAGTTATTTACCCTGCTTTCCTTCTGTTTTTTCTTCAGTATATTCTTCACATTGCCAGCAAGCAATCTTTTTGGTCTTTTTGGTCATATGATTAAATGTTTTCAAATCTAAATGCCATTGCATGAGATGTGAGCTTTTTCACAGTTTATCCTAACAGACCTATTTAGATTGTTTCCCATAAACTCAACCCCCAACACACACACACACACACACACACACACACACACTCATATACAAATACATAAATACATAACCCTCACTTCATCCATTTTGGCCTGCTCATCATTCATGAATATATTATACCTCAGTATTATCTCTTTGGCTTTACATATACTAATTTCTCCATTAGGAATATACCCTATTCTGATTTCCTCCTCTTGCCTTCTCTATCAAGTAAGGGTAATACCTAATATCATCTTTGCTTTAAAGACTTTTCTAATCTCTGAAGCAGGCTTAATCATACTTTCTTCTATGACCATTGAGTACTTTACAGTATCATTTATTTCATTTTTTTTTCATTATACCTGCCTTTTTTTCTAAATGTAGACTTATTGGAAGGCAGAGACCATGTCTTACTCATGGCTATACCATCATAATCAAGCAAATGGTGGATTTTCAATAAATATTAGTTTCAAAAATAAAAGAATTAATGAGTGAATAAGTTTATGGGGAAAATAATACATTTTATATAGTTTTGTAGGCAGAAAGATCTCCGTCGTCTACCTCTGTAAAGGGAAACATTAATATGTTTCCTCTTTTAGAAACTATAGAGAATTTCCCTACATGAGACTATACTTGCATGAATTCCCACATGTGAATGAAAGAATAAGCTTCTTGAATTTAAAACACCAAGCTAATTAGCATTTCATTTGCCCAGAGAGGAAATAAAGGTCCTAGTTCATTCACTGCAACACTGATTTGGCACTCTCCTCATCTCAGGAGTTAATAACAGAAGGGTGCAGATTATTAAACAAAGTGATCTCTACCCCGTTTCTCCAATTCTTTCACATTTATTTCCACATTAATCCTAAAATATGGTTTCTTTCTCAAAAATTCAATGAAGCTTCTGCCTTGATAAATTGTGTATGTCAGAAATCTTAACTGGAAAAACAAAAAGCATACTAGCTAGTTCAAAAAAATAATTTTTAAAGGATATTAAGTCAGGAAATCTCTAAGGGAGATAGCAAGTTAGGATTTGGGGCTCTAGAGGCTCCACAGCCAGAATCAAAGCCCAAACTTCACCAGAAGACTGTTCCATGAAGATCACGATGACCTGCAATTGGGCATAGACTCTCTGCCCTACAATACTGGGGCTGGACTCAGCACCATGGCCTTCACCACTTCTAATTCTGTAGGGCAAAGCCTCCTTTTCTAACCTCACCAGAAAATGAATTCTGAATACTACTCATCTGTTCATCCCGCTCACCTTCCAATTGAAGTATTGAGGAAGCTAGTCTACATGCTGGAACCTACATCATGTACCTAACACGTGGCTACAAAGGCAGGCTGTGTGTACTAATTTCCTATGGCTGCTATAAAAAAAAAATTTATCACAAATTTATTATATTACGGTTCTGGAGGTAAAGATGTCCAAAATGGGTCATACTTGGCTAAAATCAATATGTTTGTAGAGCTCTGTTACTTTTGTATGCTCTAAGGGAGAATCCATCTTCTTGCCTTTTCTGGCTTCCAGAGACCACCCTAATATCTTGTTTTTTTGGCCCTCTTCCTCCATCTTCAAAACCAGCAGTTTGGGCCTGAGTCCTCCTTATACTTCTATCTCTCTGGTCCTTTTTCCAATCCCTCTTCCACTTCAAAAGACCCTTCTGACTATACTGGGTCTACCTGGATATTTCTGGCTAATATCTCTATTTTGAGGTCAGCTGATTAGCAACTTGAATTCCATCACAACCTTAATTACATTTTGTCATGTAATCTAACATATTCACAGGTTCTGGGGATTAGGATTTTAAGGTCTTTGGGAAGTCATTATTCTGCTTTCCATAGTCCACCTTTGGCCACCAAAGATTCACATCCTTCCTACATATGAAATACATTCATCTCATCCCAAGGTCCCCTAAAGTCGCAGCCCATTACAGTATCAGCTCAACATTCAAAATGTCATTAGTTTAAATCTCATCACCTACATCATCTTAACTGGGGATAGATGAGGCTCTGGGTATAAACCATAGTGAAGACAATTTCTTTCCATCTGTTTACCCATGAAACACAAGAAATGTTACTGGTAGCAAAATGACATGGTGGGTGGGATAGGAATACTATAACAGTTACAGATTTTCCTGTTCAAAATGGGAGAAAATGAAAGACAAATGGAATCGCCAGTCCGGAACAATTTCAAAATCCAGTTGGGCAAATTTTATTTGGTTTCAAGCCTGGAAATAATCCTCTTTGATTCTTAGCTCTATTCTCTGAATCATTCTTCTTTTTTGATCAATGCTATCATGTGCTTGCAGCCAAGTAGTTTTATTCAGCCTGCTTCTTGCACGTCAAATTTGAGAGCCAGGGTCCCAACAGCCTTCTTTTATTGTGTCCTCTTTTACTTTCCTTTAATGCAATCTGGCAGTGTTTCTGCTGGTACAATATTCTCAAGGACTTTGTGTCTCTCCAGTATTTTATGTTTCATTTGTTACAGAATGCTTTGTATGTATATGTGTATATATGTATGCATGTATGCATGAATGTATGCATTTGTTAGGAGGCTCCTGCAGAGGTCATTCCTAGATCATTCCAGCTGTAATTTTGATTCTGCTGTAATGACTGATGAGCTCTATAAGTCACATACTCAATCTTTTCTAAGATTCAGCCACACACTCATTTTTTTTTCTCTTCCTGAAAGTAAGTCTCTTAATTTAGCAATTTTTATCATCAAGATAGGCTGAGAACATCTAAATCACATTCCTAGCTCCACTGTGTTGCAAAATTCTTCCTTTAATGTATTCATTTATCTCAAATTTTATTATAAAAATCAAAAGAACCAACCTATAACCTCAACACATTGTTTGGAGATTTCCTCAACTAAATATTCAATTTCAACCCTTACAACTTCTGTTTTACTCAAAATGAAAGACACAGTTCTGCCAAGCTTTCTTCTCCTGTATCACAAGGATCCCCTTTCCTTCAGTTTCCAATACCATGTTCCTCATTTCCTTCTCTCAAGAATAACACCTTTAGCTGCCATATTTCTACTAATAATCTGTTCACAATTGTTTAGATACCTGGCAAGGTGATTTAGACTAGCTTTACCATGCTTCTAACTTCCTCAGAGTACTCACTAGCAGAATCATTAAGATTGATGTCTCTGCTAACAGTCTCTTAAAGATAATCTAGGCTTTTTCTATTATGCTCTTCAAAATTCTTCCAGCTTTTGATCATCTCTAAATATATGCAGAAAAAGCATTTGACTAAATTCAACATTGTTTCATTATAAAAACTATCAACAAACTGGTTATAGAGAGAAGTAACTTCAACATAATAAAGGCCATTTATGACAAGCCCACCCCTAACATCACACTCAGTGATGAAAAACTAAAAGCTTTTCCTCTAAGATCAGGAAGAAGACAAGGGTTCCCACTCTCACCACTTTTATTCAACATAGTACTGGAAGTCCTAAGTCCTAGCCAGAGCAATTAGGCAAAGGAAAAAAAAGTACAAATCAGAAAGGAAGAAGTAAAATCATCTCTATTTGCAGATGACATGATATTATGTATAGAAGACTCTAAAGAATCCATAAAAAAAAAACTGTTAGAACAAATACATGAATTCAGTAAAGTTTCAAGATACAAAATGAGTGTACAAAAATCAGTTGCATTTCTATGCGTTAACAGTGAAAAATCTGAAAGAAATTTTAAAAATCCTATTTACAATAGCAATAAAAACAATAACATACTTAGGAATATATTTAACCAAGGAGATGAATGATCTATGCATTGAAAACTATAAGATTTTGATGAAAGAAATTGAAGAAAATCCAAATAAATGGAAAGATATTCTGTGCTCATGGATTGGAAGAATTAGTATTGTTAAAATGTTCATACTACCCAAAACAATCTGTAGATTCAATGCAATCCCTATCAAAAGTTCAATGGCATTTTTCACAGAAATAGAAAAAAACAATCCTAAAATTTGTATGGAACCATAAAAGATACTGAATAGCCAAAACAATATTGAGAAAGAACAAAGCTGGAGACAGTACACTTCCTGATTTCAAGCAGTATTACAAACTATAGTAAACAAAGCAGTATGTTATTGGCATAAAACAGACGCATAGATCAATAGAACAAGATAGAAAATCCAGAAATAAACCCACGCATATTTGGTCAATTAATTTTCAACAAAGGAGCCAAGGATATAAAATGAATACGTTACAGTCTCTTCAATCATTGTTTTTTGTGGAAATTGGATGGCCATGTATAAAAGAATGAAACTGAACTCCTGTCTTACACCATACACAAAAATCAATTCAAAATAGATCAATGACTTGAATGTAAAATCTGAAACCATAAAACTCCTGCAAGAAAACTGGGGGGTTTAAATATAAACTTCTTGATATTGGTCTTGGCAATGAGTTTTTGTATTTGAAACCAAAAGCAA
Source organism: Balaenoptera musculus (assembly GCF_009873245.2). Taxonomy (NCBI): domain Eukaryota; kingdom Metazoa; phylum Chordata; class Mammalia; order Artiodactyla; family Balaenopteridae; genus Balaenoptera; species Balaenoptera musculus. The sequence continues at coordinate 55,803,522 of NC_045802.1, forward strand.
AGGCAACAAAAGCAAAAATAAACAAGTGAGACTACATCAAACTAAAAAACTTCTGCACAGCAAAGGAAACCAGCAACAAAATGAAAAGGCAACCTACCAAATGGGAGAAAATATTTGCAAATTGTATATCTGTAAAGAGTTAATATCCAAAATATATAAAGAACTCATACAACTCAACAGCAACAACAACAATGTGATTAAAAGATAGGCAAAAGATCTGAATAGACGTTTTCACAAAGAAAACATACAGACGGCCAACAAGCATATGAAAAGGGGCTCAATGTCACTAATCATTAGGGAAATGCAAATCAAAACTACAGTGAAATACGACCTCACACCTGTAAGAATAGTTATCATTGAAAAGACAAGAGATAAGAAGTGTTGGTGGGGATGTGAAGAAAAGAAAACCCTTATACTGTCGGTGAGAATATTAATTGGTATAGCCACAATGGAAAACAGTATGAAGGTTCCCCCAAAATTAAAAAAATAGAACCCTGTATGATCCAGCAATCTCACTTAAGGATATATATCCAAAGGAAATGAAAACAAGGTCTTGAAGAGACATATTCACCTTCATCTTCTTCACAGCATTATTTTTGAGTCAAGATATGAAAACAACCTAAGTGTCCATCAATGGACGAATGGCTAAAGAAAGTGGATGTTACATACATATGTGAATATTATTTGGTCATGAGAAAGAAAAACCTTCTGCTGTTTGTGACAACATGGACGGAACTTGAGGGCATTATACACAGTGAAAAAGTCCAAAGGACAGATGAAGACAAATACTGTATGATGTCACTAATACATGGAATCTGACAAAACCAAACTCATTGAAGCAGAGACTAGAAATGGTTGTTATATGGAGTTGGAGGTTGGGGAAGATGGGAAAATATTAGCCAAATAATATAAACTTCCAGTTATAAGATGAATAAGTTCTGGGGATCTAATGTATAGCATGGTGATTATATTTAATAATACTATATTATATACTTGAAAGTTGCTAGATCTTGTAGATCTTAAATGTTCTCATTAAAAAAAAGAAATGGTAATCATGTGAACTGATGAAGGTGTTAAATAAGGCTACGGTAGTAATAATCTTTGCAATACATAAGTATATCAAATCAATAGGTTGTATGTCTTAAACTTATATATCAATTATATCTCAGTAAAGCTGGAAAAATTAATAAACAATCTCCTTTGGTGAGTACCAATATAAGTTAACATTATTTATTAACACCAATAATTTTATAAATTAAATAAACACAGATATGTGTTGTGGCAGGTTATTATTGATAAGTTGTACGAGGATTGGGTAACTCTCTACTCCTATTTGAGGGTTTGGATTCTCAGCTTCCTTGGAACAGAACAGAGAACACTTACTGAAACAAACAAACAAAAAAACTTCATTTACAAAGCAGTAGTTAACATATGCAGTGAAGTATTAAGTTTGTAGTAAACCATACAGTTCAAAATCTTCTGAATTATAAAATTCCAGAAAACCATGAGTTACTTGGACCATAACTCCTAGAATTACTCAAATTTCTCTAGGTACAACTGAGAGGTAGGAAGCATTTTCCAAAAGAAGCAGGGAATTTGTAAACTCACAGTAGCAATTTGTATTTATCAGGACAATGATTCTACATTCTCAAAGGTTTCTTTGACCAAAATTAGATTAAAAATGACTGTACACAGGAGCCCCCCAAAGGCTAACTGACTTGGGTGTACAACACCCAGTGTGGCAGATCTAGAAACCCAAAGCCGTATGTCTTTACAAATCAACTCTCTCTAGGAACCCTAGGCTTCTCTGAAACTCCTTATTAAATGAATTTATCTTCATCTGGTGTTCCTGTTTGTATGGAAGATAACTATTTCTGACTTTTCAAAAGTAGTAGTAGGTGGGCCATTATACTAAGTTGGATACATTTTTTATTTAATTTTTTTCCCCACAGGATAGCCCAATATCCCTCTTTTTTACAACTGTACTCTGTGATAAATTTCCAGACCCATTGTGCTTACTAAGAGAATAATCTTCGATTGTTTTTATATATGGGTGCCCTAAGATAGTCAATCTATGAGGAAGCTTAGGACAAAACTCCCATTAAATGGGGCCAGTATTGCTGTATAACCAAACACCCCAAAACTTAATAAAAAGAGAGACATATTGCAAGGAATCAGCTTACCAGATTAAGGTGGCTGGCTAGGCAAGTTCAAAATCTGAAGAACAGGTAGAACTCCAGAGCACAGGCTGAAGCTGCTGTCCACAGGTAGAATTTCTTCTTCTTCAGGTAAGCCTCAGATCTGCTTTTAGACCTTACAGCTGATTGAATCAGACCACGCAGAATATCTAGGATAATGTCCCTTACTTAAAGTTAACTGATTATGGAATTTAATGACATGTACAAAATATCTTCACAGAGACACCTAGATTAGTGTTTGGGTAACTAGGGACTATAACCTTCCCAAGTTGACACAACAAAAAGACAGTCACACTGAGCAGGTATGTTTTCTGGTTTCTATCTTGGGTATCCAGAACTCATAAGAGAAGAAAATTCTCAAGCACATGAAGGATATGAAAAAGTTGCTGGGTAGTCAGAAGATATGATATATGACCACTATGCAAATTCAAAATTCATGTGATTTTCCCCAGGTTTCCTTTGAAGCTGTCAGTGACACATTCTTCCCTTACTGGTGGTAATTTCTTTACACCAATGTTAACTTTATAATCCCTTTTACTTTTCAATTTTACTTTCTTTTCACTTTGTTACTTTTTAGTCTTAATCAGTTCCTTTCTCCTCTCCCTAACAGTATGTATTCAAAATGCTATTTCCCTATCAAAATTTATTTCCTAGGATGGCACATTTCTTCTTTTTTCTTTCTTTTTTTTTTTAACTGCCCTCTGCCACACATCAGGAGTCCCAGATTCCATTTTTATCGTGGACTGTAAAGAGTCCATGTGGTGTTGAGTTTTATAACTTTAAAATCAATAGAGTCAAATATCATACGGATGACCTCTGCATATCATGATGGAAATGGTCACAGTAGACGACACACTAATAGCTAGGATCCTGCCAACTAGAATTAGGTTTAATTTGAGAAGAAACAAGCATGAGTCAAAGCGGAACAAAAAATATTTGATCTTGTCTTATTCTTCAATCCAAGCATATTCATCATTGAAAGAGTGCTTGGGATCAATGTAACACTTTATAAAATAATTACATTTTTCTTCAAAGACTAAATACTATTATTTGTGAACATTGTCAAATTTCACATATCTATATTAGATACCCTTGTAAGTTTCTTTACAGAGTGTAAATGAAACGACATTGAATATTTTGAGTTAAGTGGCTTATATGTGTTCAGTTTTGTTATTCACAAGGTCAAAGGTGATATAGTTTCCTTTATGCTTTCTTGAAACTAGTGTATATATAATTTTTAATATCTATTCTGGTGGTGAACTTTGGAGAAATAGATTAAAAATTGCTATTCTCTAGAAAGGAAGAATGTAAAAATTATTTAGGTGAAATCGCTTCTACTATTGAATCTTATGAGAGTCTACTAGTGAATCTTAAATAGTATTTTATGAAGCTTGAGCTTCCTAATTTCAGAGGTAAGAAATTATATTCAGGGATCTAAAAATATCTTTCCACATCCCTGAACAGAATTCCAGTTCTAGTGGGTACATGCAGGTATTCATATAGAGTGTTAAGGAGAACAATAACCACAGTAACAACAAATTCACAACCTACATTTTCAAGAAAACTAGGATCAGAAAAAAACAATTTATAGGCAACAAATCTGTACAAATGTTGCCCAAAGCAGAGATCTTCAACAAACCATGAGGTACATACATGGGAATGTGCCATGAAGTGAACAGGAATCTATACAAGAGGACTAGATATTGTAAGCCCAGAAATTGCTGGAGATACATAAATACCCAACCTAGTGGATGCAAAATATTAAATCACGTACAATGTTGGGTTCCATTACTGTGAGATTAATCAGATAACTGAGTTGAGACTACACAGTGGCTGTTTGGGCTTTCCAGTGTCTGGGCCATGCAATTCAAATCCAACCTGGTGCAGCTGGTTTTTGAGTCTTGTGATGGCAATTCTCTACCTTTGTTTAAATATCAATGGAAAAATTTCCAGAATATTTATTATTCCAGGAATGTTTCCAATTAGTTGATACCTATTCTGTATATTCAAAATGGAGAAAAACTAAGGAAGGGGAATACTGGGATTATGGCTACACAACCTCAAAGTCCCACCTTGAGATGGGAATGATTGCCATTGCCCCGTGAATTCTCAGTCTGTCCACCATTCTATCTTCCCTCTCACCTAAGAGGATATCAAATGTTAGTTACATCCAATTTAGAATAAGTATGCATAGAGAGCAGGAGCTAATCTCCCATCAAATTATAGTATAATTTGCATTATCAGGCCATATGATTGCAAGATTTTACTGCATTGACTTTCAGAAAGAGAGGGACCCACCAGAAGATAGTCATTGGAATTAGAATAAATATTGAATAGGGCAGAATTTCTAGGGAAGCAGAGAGAGAAGATTTAGAAATTGGGGTGAGGGTTATTTCCCAGAGATAGTAGATTTGAAGAATTTCAGCAAATAGAACTTCTATAAATGAAGGCATATATTGTAAGGCAAAGGCTGTGAGATGTAGGAAAACCAGAACTGTTAGCTCAAGATTTCTTTTAGTAGATCTTTGAGAGCCAAACGTGCTGTATTTTTAAGTCCTTTGCAGAAACAGAAAGGAAGTTGTTAACTAAGAAGGCTTGGAAAGCCACTCCAGATCAAGCCTATGGCTGCTGCCTAGGAATCTACCAATAACAGTTCATGAAAATTCATTGCCTGAAAATCACTGGCTGCAGTGACTAACAAATAAAAGAACAAATTCTAATTCTGAACAAAAATGCAGTAAGAAAACAGATGAAAATGGTAACTACTATGTCACATAGTTGTTGAAAATTGTAATCTAATATTCCAACATGAACTAAAAATATGTTTAATAAAGTATTTCCTGTTTTAAAGAAAGAAGATAGGAATAAAAAATGCAGAAATATAGAAACACAGAGATGGCCTAAAAGATTAGACTGTGAAATTGGAGCTGTCAAAACCTGAGCAAGATATGAAAGAAAAGGACTCAACTATAACATAAATGAAGAAAAATTACATCAAAAATCATTGATACAAACTATAACTGGATCAAAAATTTTATGTCAAAATTCTATTCTCTGTGTAGTAGGAGGAAACGTGGATGAATACCTTTATAACCTTGGAGTAGCAAGGCCTTTCCAGCTGTGACATACAAGTCAGAAGCCATAAAAGAACAGTTTAATTAAGCAAAAACATCTGCAGAAATACCCTAAGCAAAAGCAAAATGCAACGAACAGTAGTGGCACAGGTGCAATGAGAGAGGATGGCCCCTCCTGCAGATGCATGTGGAAAGGGAATGGCTGTGTACTTCAGAGCTGCTGCTGCCATTCTCAGAGACAGAGGAGCAGCACAGGTCTGAGTGATGCTCTGGGGAGGGGGATCAAAGATGGAGTGCGACCTGAGAATTGCTGACAGGAAAGCGGGAAGCTGGAAGATCTAGAAATTCACCATGGGCTTGGAGGAGGCTCATGATGACAGAGGCACCAACAAGATATAGTTAATCATTTCTCACAGTCCCAGAGGCAAAATGTTATAAGTTCAGAACTGCATCTACATGAAAAGACTAAACCAACTTTCAATCCTGCAATCTATGTCTCAGGTACAACACAGATTCAAATTCTATAACGAAGGATGTCCAAAATCGTATCTTACAAAAGATATTGATATGTAAAGGGCTTCTAAACAATGGAGTAGAAAAAGTCCAGCCACCCTGTAAAAAGTCTAAAGATGTACGTAAAAACTTAAGAGAAAAGACATGGAAGTGACTTTTAACCATATGAAAATATGCTCAAACTGGCTTCTAATCAGAAAATGAAAAAAATCGGAACACTTTTTTTTACTTATATTTATAAGCATCTAAACATGTGACAGCATGTCCTGGAGAGAGGCTTGAGGCAATAATTTCTTTAATTCACTGCTAATAAGATTGCAAATACATAATGGAGGGACAATTCGTCAATATCTTGCAAATTTACCATCTGACCTAGCAACTGCATTTCTAAAAATCTTTACCAAACACATTGTGCAAAATGAGGGAACATGGCTATTTCCTGCAGTAATACCTATAATAGCAATGGATGTGAAAGGATTCAAATTTCCATCAACGGAGGTCTGTTGGGTTAAATCATAGTATTGATACGTTCACAAAATGGAGTGACTTTTTTTTTTGTCTCAGAAGTGAAATTCACAAAGATAAACTTGGTAAGACAGGAAGAGGAGCTGTGACCTCCATGATGATTATTTATGAATGAAAAAGAAAACTTCCTATCTAAGCATCCAAATATTTTTCTTTTCCTTACATATATATTTGTGGTTATACAAATAGCTTCACTGATATCTTAAACTTCCCTGAACTAAAATTGATGTTAAACCAGAGATTGATTTTGTAAATGATTTTTGGAGGTTGCTTTTGTATTTCAGTACAAAGATGTATCCATAAGTTAATAATATTCACATAATTTAAGAATTATACAACATAGCATTGAGGATACTGTGAGTTGAGTATTCACATTTTAACAGAAAGGTAAAGAGAGGTCAAGACCTTTCTTCACTCCTCCCAATATGTGGAAGATGTCTGACTCAATCCTACATTTTTGACTCCTAGGCAACTGCCTTTCTACTAAAAAAAAAAAAAAAAAAAAGGACTACCTGGTTTTTAACAAAATATTAGCCATAAATAGACCAAAATTACTTTTCTAAACATTTTATCCAAAATAACTGCATGCAACTTCTGTTTATACAAAACTGGGAACAGTAACAGAAAATCACTAACAAAGATACACATTATTAATAAACCTCCATAAATCTTGTCATGGATATAAATTCAGTCACTTGCTATGTTTTCAGTTTTAAATGTTTAATGTATGTATCATAATATATCTGTGGCAGCTTATTATTAATGATTCATACTCTCTTCCCTGTAAGAGACCTGAGAGGACAAACCCCGTCTGAGGCAGGAGACTTGCAGTGCCTTCCAGGAGGTAGTGTAATTCCCTATTCCAAGGACTTTACATTGACCATGTGACTAGTTTTGGACAATGTGAGCAAACATAGTTATGCAATGGCCACACCAAAACTGTAGGTATTATATATTTATACCAGCTCTTACTCTTCCACTTTCCTGCAGAATATTCACGTACTATATAAGTGCTGCTCCTTTACCTATGTTCTGAAATAAAGAGCCACATCAGCCATACCCGAAATGGAGCAGAGCTGTAGCCTGAAACAATCTTAGCCTGAAGCCCAGGAACTGCCTGGAGCAAAGCTGCAGCCAAAACAACTACATACTGTGCACGTGATAATTAAATACTCACTTCAAGCTACTGTGATTGTAGGATTCTTTCCCATTATAGCGAAGTTTAGTAACACTACGTTGTATTCCATTAAAAAAAGTTAAATACTCCTATTTCAAAAATTATTTTCTTTGAGTTTTATTTTGTCATAATAATTAGTAAAAATAATTTGTATATTTTAAAGTTAATATTGTCCATTTCTCTTAAATTTGAATATGTACTCCATATATTCAATGAGTATTTATTGATTAATTTCTGATATGTGATCACTGCATTTTTTTTGAAGTTTTTCATTCTTTTCAATTCTGTTATTTAGAAAATAAAATAATAATCATAATCAAAGTTTGTATACTGGGAAAAATAAGGGGGTTGTATTAAATAATGAATACAAATTTAATTACTTGACAAATTCAATTAAATACACTTTACCACCATGCAAGGCTTGAGCTGAGAAAATTTATTAACATTTCTAAAAAAACATTGACTCAATTAGAAAAGAGTGTTGGTCTGATGTGGATTTATACAAGAACAGAATCATGAAAGGGAATATACTTTAAAATGCTGCCCAAAGAGAAAGAACACTGTAGTTGATGGATGTTCAGTATTTCATTCAATCATTTAGTCCATGTATTTTGTGGAATAGGGCACATTATGCCATTTTGGCTCAAAACCATTAAATAATTATTTGATATTACTTATCTGCCCATGGTTCTGATTACCATACATACAAAGTCACCTTTACAAAAAAACTGAGATCCTGTATAGGGCTATCTAGAGGGAGAGAATTCATTGGATCTGCAGATGTGTTTTCTGGACCCTGTGTCACTAATTTTTTTTTTTTTTTAACCAAATAAAATTGAACTTAGTTAATATGATTTTTTTTCTCTCAGAGATAGAACTACTTTCAGTGGTTAATTCTGAATCTAGTAATTTCAGTAATGCAGTTATTCCAGGTGCTATTTAAGAAGCATGGAATAGGTTCATGAGAAAAGCACAAAAATCTCTGCGCATGTGGAATTTGTAAATTCACCACAGTAGTGCCATACTCTGGATTTACTTGGATATAGCCTATTGGCCTTCTCTTTTTGGCATATCTCTACATTTTCCATTGGCTATAATTCCCATCGGTTTTGTTAGTGGAAACATGGTTTTAATCATCCAACTCATCTCATGCAGGGAAGCCTGCTGGAAAGTATCAATGGATATGCATTTTCCTGTAATCCTAAATTTTGACTAGTACTAGTCAAACACTTCAAATTTGAAATCAGATGGTACCAAATCAGTCAGGGATTATCTTTAAAATATGTTCTGTACATAGACAAGTCTGTTCAGTTGTTTTCTATAGTATTTACTCCCAGATTTAGGAGTTCTTCCTACTTGAGCTCATCATAGGAAAAGGGTAGTGTAAGTGTCCGCATATACCTGATAATCTGCAGTTTTGATGTTAGTTGGGTTTCTTTTTAAGTGCCTCCAGGATCCTTGGAAAAACCCAATATGTAAACAGTCATCACTCTGCAAGTATTTATTGAGATTCCCTTATAAGCACGTATTATGTATAGCCTAACAAGTATCAAAATTGTGCCGAAGCCATTGAAGGCACTGATGATAAAAAATTAAATTGAGAAAAAAAATGGGCCAGACAACAATGAAGTTTAAAAGAAATGTGTTTTGGAATTAGATGGATCTATCTGGAATCCTGGTTCTGACATTTAAATATCTTTGCAAATTTGCAAGGCACATCAGCTTTCCAAGTTTTAATTTCCTTAGTCAAAGAATGAAATGCAATTACCTATAATCCTGAGAATTAAGATTTTAAAGTGCATCCAAAATTTTGATACACAATAGTAGTTTGATAGCTTTAGAAAGCATTTATTATTGGAATAAAAATATCCCCTGCTTCTTTACTATAGATTCACAAAAACACTGTGTGTGTGTCAGTGTGTGTGTGTTTTACATGTGTATACAAAAGACATTTAAATAGCAAAACAAGAAAACAAAAGAGACTTAAGTACCATAAAAGTTCAGGACAGAAATCTAAAATGAAATAGAATGAGGCAGTTAATGGAAACTTCCCAAAAGACGTACAGATTTAGAACACGGGAAGACATGTCTTTCAGATGAAATTGTATGTATGGATAGGTGTCAGTTCCAGTTTTAATAATATGGCCATATTATAGTGCTATGCATTAGGAGACAATGTGGAAAGTAAGACAGGGATTCCATTTTTAATGGTCTTAAATAATAAGTTTAAAGATGCTCTGTTCTTCCCCCCACCACGGTTATATGGAGATATCATTGACACACAGCACTGTATCAGGTTAAGGTGTACAACATTATGATTTGACTTACATACATCATGAAATGATGACCACAGTGGTTTAATGAACATCCATCATTTCATACAGATGCAACAGTAAAGAATAGAAAAAATATATATTGTTTTCTTGTAATGAGAAAAGATTCCCAGCTGTTCCTGTATCCCTGATCTGATTTTTAAGTTTGGAAGGACATGACAGAATGATGACTTCAGAACAAAACACACAACTATGTCTTCACCCAGAAGATTTTCTACAAGTGGAATGATTTACCTTGCTGCTTTTGGATGTCTCTAAGCTTTGTCAGAGGTCATGCCTGCAGGTCCTTACAATTCATCTGATAAACATTTGAAGGAAAAATATGAGGTAGGCAGTGATAAAATACATCTGTAACACTTAAATTCCTCACTAATATCTTGTATTTTAGAGTGTTTAAAGGCCTCTATCAAATCAAATATGCTTCTCTTCTCTCTGAAACAGCCTTGTGACTCTAGTAAGATAAGTGTTCCTTTGCATGTTTATGGTTTAGGGCAACCAAGACACATGATTAAGTAGATGGCCCAGCTTTACACATTTTATCCTGGGAAGAATAGGGGTGAGAATTTAGATCTCCTGCTGTAGAAGGTGAAAGGCCTCTCTCTGCAGGTAGGAATTAATTGTATTGCTCCTAAGGAAGAGACTCCTCAGAGAGTGCCTGAAATTCTGGCAACAAAGCCCAATTCTCACATCCCATTTTCACTTTACAGGGAGGAGATTCCCGTGGGCCAAGGACAGAGTATTGTACACATTTTAAAGCTTCTCTCTCTGCTATTATAATCTCAAAGCATCTTGTGACTGAGCTGTCCACACTAATAGAACACTGTTTTGAACCCAAAATAAAAAATGTTATTTTCCATAGTTTCCATAGTTGTTACTTGCTTGTTTTATTTTTTTAAAGGAAATCCATGGATTCTGTTGCAAGCATAGAAGCATAGTCAAGGAAATAAATGCTCTAGTACTTCTGAAGGGACTTTTTTTTTTAACATCACTGCCACTCTCAAACAAGGTGTAGGGAAAAAAAGCAAAACAAAACAAAACCTTTTAAATTACAGGTTTTTCATGTTATGTCTAATTTGTTATGAAGCAAGAAATATTTTTAGATATTATTTATGTATTCTTTCCAAATTGTGAATTCACTAAACATATAATTATTGTAGTCCTATCATTTCAATATGTTGGTGGGAGAATTTCAATTCAACACTTGATAAGTTTTCTTTTGATCACTTGCTAGCATTCCTCCCTTTGTAATTAATTCAGAATGTAAAAAATGGATTTGGGAAGATCATCTTCGATTAGCGTGTAGAAGGATGTAAAATATTTTTATTCCCTCTATTATAATAAAAATCATTGGATTAATTTAAAAAATCATACTTTCCTTTAGAACTAGTGAAGAACAGCAGACAGAAGAAAATTTAAGAGAAATAAACTCTAGTTGATTAGCACTTCCCAGATTAAGCAAGGGATGGGATGCTTTCATTCTTGAATCTAGAGGCTAATCTAGCCTATCACACAAAAGGATTCTGTATGCTAAGATTACCAGGACCAGCCAAACTTTTGATAACTGAGTGGGCTGACACTTTAATTCTGGAGGAGCCCCAGTGAATACATTGTGTTCTCGGTATAGAGTAATTCTCTCTAATAATTTTGTTGAGTACACAGAGCCAGGTAGTTAAACTGGAAAGCAGAAAGAAATTTGTACTACCAAAAAAAATTAAATGCCATGTATATATTATACGCACACACACACATACACACAGAAGATTTTTTCAGATCTTTGTTTCAAGGTAGTTCTGTTCTGTTGTATTGTAATGTGGGAAGTTGTCCTACATTTTTAACTCTCTAGAGTGATTTGCATTAAATTGAAGGGTTTTTTTGTTTGTTTGTTTTTAATGTTGCAATGGATTCACTAGAGAGGACATCTGTATATCTTTTTGGATTAATTATAATTGAAGATTCCAATTGCTTCAATAGATTTGGGATTATTAATATTTTCCTTCATATTGTGGTAGTCTTGGTTTAGTCTTTTTAAAAATAATTTGTACATTTCATCTAAATTTTAAAATAAATTGACATAATTTTCTTCATAATACCTTTTAATTTACTGTTAATGCCTTTACAGTCTTTAGTGCTGTCCTTTTTATTTATTTCTGGTACTAGTTAATTGTCCCTTCTCTCTTAATCAGTATTTACAATAATTTTTCACTTTTACTAACCTTTTCAAAAAACAATATCTGCCTTTGTTAATCCTCTTTAAAACATATGTTTTCTACTTCATTAGTTTTTTTTCCTAGATTTATTATGTCACTTCCTTCTGTGTAGTATATTTGAGTTTAATTTAATTTTTTGGATTACTTCTTAAAATGGACACTTGGAATATTTTAAACTGTCTTATTTTTATTATATGTATTTAGTGCTATAAATTTAACAGTAAGCATCAATTTAGCTGCATTTCAAGTTTAAATATCATAATTTTATTTTAATAGATTTTAAATGGTTATTAAGTTTTCATTTTCATTGAACCATGGCTTATTTAGAAATGTTTTAATTAATTTCAAAAGACAGTGGAATATCCAGTAACATTTTTCTTATTTACTTATAGTTTAACCTCACTCTGGGAAAAGAAAACACTGTATTATTTCAAACTTGTGAAGTTATTTTGACTTGATTTTGCTCCAGTTTATGCTTGACTGTGGTAAATGTTTATTATGTGTACTTTTATACATATCATTTAGATTGTTTTCTAATTGTATTGTTCAAATCTTCTATGTTCTTAATCAGTTTTTAAATCTGATTATAGATGTTTATTTCTCCTTTTATATCTTTCAACTTTTGCTTTATATATTTTGTGAATCTACTGTTTTGTGTACACCTATCTAGAATTTCTATATCTTCCTGGTGGAATTACCTTTGATTATTGAATTTTCCCTCTATCACTAATAACAGTTCTTGAGCAAAAGTCTACTTTGTCTTGTATTTTTATAAGTGACACACCAGCTTTCCATTGTTTAATCTGCCTATCATTCCTTTCTTCAATGTTTATTTTCACCTATTATTTCTCATCTATATAAAGTGTGTCTTTTGTTTTTGCTTATATGTTTTTGTTTTTTGTTGTTTTTCCTTTTTTAAAAGGACTTTCTTTTTTAGAGCAGTTTTAGGTTCATAGCAAAATTAAGAGGAAGGTACTAACATTACCCATATGTCACGTACCCCCATTCATGTATAACTCTCCACCATTATTAACATCACTTACAAAAGTGGTACATTTTTTTAAATTGATGACCCTACATTAATATATCATAATAACCCAAGTTCATAGTTTACATTAGGGTTCACTTTTGGTGTTGTACATTCTATGGATTTAGACAAATGTATAATGACATGTATCCATCATTATAGTATCATACAGAGTAGTTCCACTGCCCTCCAAATCCTCTGTGCTTCATCTATTCATCCTTGCTCTGCCCCTACCCAGCACTTTGTATTTTTTCCATACTTTTGCCTTTTCCAGAATGTTATATAGTTAGAATTGTATAGTATGTAGCCTTTTCAGACAGGCTTCTTATACTTAGTAATATGCAGTTAAGGCTCCTCATGTCCTTTTCATGGCATGATAGCTCATTTCTTTATGAGCTGAATATTATTTCATTGTATGGATGTACCACAGTTTATTTACCCATTCACCTACTGAAGCACATCTTTGTTGCCTCCAAGTTTTGACAATTATGAATAAAGCTGCTGTAAGCAACCATGTGAAGGATTTTGTATGTACATAAGTTTTCAATTCCTTTGGTTAAATATCAAGGAGCAAGCTTACTGGATCTATGGTAAGAGTATATTTGTTTTGTAAGAAACTGCTGAATTGTCTTCCAAGGTGTCTGTACTATTTTGCATTCCTACTAGCAATGAATGAGAGTTCTAGTTATTCCACATCCTCACCAGCATTTGGTGTTGTCAGTGTTCCAGATTTACATTTCCCTGATGACATGTGATGTGGAGCATCTTTTCATATGCTTATACATATGAAACTTTTACAACTCAAAAACCAAGACACAAATAACCTAATTAAAAAGTGGGCAAAGGACAAAATTGACATTTCTTCATTTATTGAGATAATCAATAGAATTTTTCTTCATTTATTGAGATGATCCTATGTTTTCTCTCCTTTATTTTCTTGACATGGTGAATTACATTGCTTAATTTTCTAATATTCATTTAGTCCTATATTTGAGAGATAAATTCCACTTGGTCATAGTGTATCATCCTTTTTATATATTGTTGGAAATTTCCTAATATATTGTTAAGAAATTTTGTATCTGTGTTTATGAAAATATTCCCTGACATTTATTTTCTTATATTTATGTGGTTTAATTGATCAGAATAATAATTTCTTGAAAAATAAGCTGAGATTTATCAACTTTTCCTACATTTTCTAAAAGACTCTGTGTAAGACCAATATTATTTCTTATTTGATTTGATAGAATTTATCATTGAAGCTATCTGTAATTGGAATCTCCATTACAGGAAAGTTTTAATTACAAATTCAATGTCTTTAAAATATAATTCAAATCCAAGTTGCTATTTATTTTGTGTAAGTTATCGTAATGTATTTCTTATAAGGAATTTCTCTATTTCATTTTAGTTTTCAAATTAATTACCACAAGGTGGTTCATAATATTTGTTCATTTTCCATCCCTTCCACCAGCTTTAGGTGCAATTTATTTACCCACTTAAGTGTACAGTTTAATAAATTTTGGAATTTTATACAATGAGTACCCCATAATCGAGACATACGACACTCCAAACATCTCAAAAAGTTTATATTCAATTTATATGAAATTTATATTCATTACACCTCCCTGACCCTGGCTCCAAGCTACCATTAAAATTTTCTTTCAATAAATGTTTGCCTTTTCTACAAATCTGTATAAATGGAATAATACAGAATATAGTATTTTGGGTCTGACTACTTTCACCTAACTTATGGCTTTTGAGAATTATTGATGTTATGTTGATAGCCATTGGATTCTTTCATTGCTAAATATTATTCCATGATATGGACATATCACACATTTGTATTCATTTATAAATTGATGGGCATTTGTGATATTTCTAATTTTCACTATTATGACTATTACTGGTATGGAAATTTGCATGTGTGTGTATAAACATGTTTTCAATTCTTTAGGGAAAATATGTGTAGATTTCAGGTTATGTAACAAATATGTTTACCATATGTTTATGTAATATGTTATTGTAATAAACTTTAAAGCTGTTTTCCAAAGTGTCAGAGATGGACCATTTTGCATTTCCCCCTACTTGCACCATTAGAATTGAAATTCCTCCACATTGTCACAAACACTTGATATTATTAGTCTCTGTTATTAAATTTTAACCATTCTAATATCTGTTTAATTGTATCTCTTTGTTGTTTTAATTTGCAATTTCCTAAGGAACAGTGATCTTGCTCATCTTTGCATGTATTCAGTGGGTATTTCTATAACTTCTTTTGTGAAATGTCCATTTGGAGTTGTTGCTAATTTCTACTGGATTAAAAATTGCATTACTATTGAAATATCACAGTATTTTAAAAATATATTCTATAGTTATATATACACTTTGCAAATATTTTCTTACTGGCTTGGGCTTACCTTTTTGTTTTCTTAACAGTATATTTCAAAACTGCATTTTTGCAAAATTTTTATTTTGAATTATTCTTTACAGTTAATTTTTGTGTGTGTATGTGTATTTCAGAAAGTGGAGCCTAACTAAGTGCGCCAAAGCTTTTTGTTACTTTTCTTCTAGAAGTTTTGTAGTTTCAGCTCTTTCATTTATGTTCTATTTTGAGTTCACTGTTGTGTATTATACGAAGTAGAAAAGTATATATGAATATTCAGTTGTTCCAGCATCATTTACTCAAAAAAATATTATTTTTCTCCATTTGTTTACCTTGGCACTTGTATTAAAACTAGTTGGCCAGGGACTTCCCTGGAGGTCCAGTGGTTGGGACTTTGCCTTCCAATGCAGGGGGTGCAGGTTCGATCCCTGGTTGGGGAGCTAATATCCCACATGCCTCATGGCCAAAAAACCAAAACATAAAACAGAAGGAATATTGTAACAAATTCAACGAAGACTTAAAAAAGTGGTCCACATCAAAAAAAAAAAAAAAAATCTTTAAAACCAATTGACCATATAAGTGTGGATCTATGTTGGGGAAGGTCACGGAGAGAATGTGACCAACAGTTGACCCAGAAGTTAGACCTGGGCATTAGAAGCACATCACCCCCTACCCTGTCCTTGGAATGTACCTTCTGCCCACTGTTCCCACAGTGGGAGCCGTTTTCAAGGAAGTAGCCTTGGGAGAGTAATGTGTTGTTCAGGGTCTCTGGTTGGTATACATGACTGAACCCAATTAAGGCCTCTGTGTAAACTCTTATTTACTATTCTGGGAGGTGAGTGGAGAGATTGACTCATTTTCTGGCCTCCCAAGACAAACCTTGTATGCAAGTTCACTTGCTTATTAAAACTGCCACCTACCAATCTAAGTAGTCTGCCTCTGGTTTCTCCCTGTCCCTTGTATACAGGGATCAACTTCATATTTCACCTGGGAAGCTTCCCAGATTTTGAACCAACAGTCTACTTAACGTGTATTACTGTGTTTAATTGATTTTAATGTTATATTGATTTTATAATGATTTTATATTATTTTAATTTTAATGTCATGCTCTTATTTAACATTGCTTTATAGTAAGTATTAAAATTAGGTAATGCAAATCCTTCAACCTGTATTCCTCCATTTATTGAGATCTTTAAATTTCCTTGGCAATGTTTTGCATATTTTAGCCTTCAGGTTCTGCACATTTTTCATTAAATTTATTCTGAACTTCTTTTTAAAGTTATTGCAAATGGAGGCTTTTGTTTTGTTCTGTCTTCAATCTTATTATACATTTCTTATCAAATGTGCAGTTGGATCTTGTCTTTCATTCTTAATATTTTTAATGCTTATTTTCTCTGTCTTTTTAAAAAATAATCCTTCTCCCTACCTTTCCAAGCAGCAGATTTGCCTTATTTGATTAATGTCTGCATTTTATTTTCTTATCTCTACTATCTACTTTGTGATTGATTTATTCTTCGTGTTCTTTCTAGCTTCATGTTCTGGCGGAAAAAAATCATTGATTTTTAAACTTTTCTTTAAGTTTAAAAGAATATAAATATCTAATATGAACATTGAAATTTCATCCAAGCATTGATTTAATAGCCCTTAGTAATTTGATATGTGTTGTTTTTATTACCATTGTTCAAAATATTTTTGATGTTTTTCTTTGACACATAATTTGTTTAGAAATCAGAATGTAGGTCTTTCTCTAAATGTTTTATTTTGTTGATTTCTAAATTTTTTTATGATTAGAGCTCTTTCTCTGCTCTTTCTCTGCAGTATATTCTTTAATATACTGAGACTTACTTCATGACTGGCATATATTCTGTCCTAGTGCTAGTGCCATGTGTACTTGAAAATACTGTAAATTTGTAAAGTCTGCAGTTTGGGGGTTTGGTGTTCCATAAATGTCAATTAGGTGAGGTGATTGATAGTATTATTCAGATTTTCTATGTCCATACTGAAATTGTGTCAAGTTGCTGTATCAGTTACTAAGAGAGGGAAGTTAACGTCACTCACTGTGATTTAGACTTGTCTGTATCTCTATTTGCACTGTCAGTGTTCACTCAGTATATTTTAAAACTCTGATATTAAACACAAATACATTTATAATTGTTATAACTTCCTAATATGTTAATCAGTTATCATTAGTGAGTGCCATCTTTGCATTAAATGTTTGGTTTAGTTTGTTTCGTTTTTTGGTCTTTTAGCATTACAGCCAAACTTTCATGCTTATGTTTCCCGGGCATGATATACATTTTACAACTTATTATTTTTATCTGTTTGTGTCAATATATTTTAAGTACATTTCTTATAGGCAGTGTATAGTTGCGTCTTCTTTTCTTATTCATTCTAACAAGTTCTGCTTTTTTATTAGAGAGTTTAATCCATTTAAATAAAGTATTTATTGATATGGTTGTTTTAGGGTCTGTTGTCTTGGTTTTTTTTTTTTTTCTTTGGGTCTGCATCTGCTTTTGGTTTCTCACTTTCTCTTTTACTGCCTACATGTATGAATGTATGATAATAAGTATTGTTAATATTCAATTTTAATTTATTTATTAGATTTCTAGCTATGTCTCTTTATAGTGTCTTTCAGTAGTTTCTCTGGAGATTAAAATATTCATTGTTAACTTATCACAACTTAGAATTAATATTAAATTATAGTAGGTAATATATAGAAAATTCACAATCATTTATTTCCTTTTTCCTCTCTGAAGTGCTGCTTAGCATATACATTATTTTTTCCATAATTGTAAACCCATAGGCCTCAATTTTAAAAAGAAATTAATAAAATAAAATTATACATAGTCCTTTATATTTATCTACATGTGCACAACAGCCTTTGTTCTTCATTTGTTCCTATATATCCAAGTTTTGACCTGATGTAATTTCACTTCAGCCTCAAGAATTTACTTTAGAATATATTTGTAGTACAGGTATGCTGGTGATAATTTCTTCAATATTTCTTTATTTACTTATTTACATATTTACTTATAATTTCTTCAAGATGATAGAGCAACTAAACATTGTAAATTATTTGTATTCCATTTCCCTTGATTAATTTTAGTTCTATATTTTCTTTTATTTCAGTGATTACTCTGGATTATATATTACTCTGCAATATATAATCTTGAATAAATCTAATACAAATTAATTTAGTTAACCACTACCAGATAATACTAGGAACTTAGAAAAATTGTCAGCTAGCAAATACTATTTTTACTTAATATAAACCTCTGCTTTTAACCATGTAGCATCCTGAGGAATAAAATAGAAGAGTCAGGCTTTCTGTAAAAATATTTGGATTAAAAACTCTAATCTAGTTGACTGTTTAATATGAATATATGGCATGAGAGGAAAGAGAAGAATAAATATGGAGAGAAGGAGAATTCTCAAACTCCATTAAAAAGAAAATTGGCTAAAGAGAGTAGGAAAAGAGTAATTATGACACAGGGAAAAAGAAACTTGAGGAATGATAAGAAGAAATAATATACCTTATATCTCTAATAAAAATATTTTATACTTTACCTATATTCAGATATTTGCTTGGAAAATGACACATATGCTTACATCTAAACAGAAATATATTCCCATTATATGCCTAAAGGCCTATATTTGTAATTTTTCTGTGGTGACATTTATAATAGCTTTCCTGACAATGCAAACAACTTGACCAAAATAAAAATTATGTAAGATAAGTTAAATTGAAATATTATCCCTTAAATTTTAGAAGACATAATCCTAGAATTAAGAAATGGATACAACAGATGAAATAGAAATAACTCAGAGTTCCACAGTATAAGACATCACAATAATCAATTCAGACCTCAAGGTAAATTTAAGAACCTAAGCTGAAATATATTTGTAATAATGAAAAAAATCATACCATATTTTACTTTTCTAATAGTTTGAATTTTTTTCTTAGTTGAAACTTTATTCACTTTGCTACTTTTCCATGTAGTAAAGATTGGGATTTTTCTCATCCTTTTGATAAAATTTCTAAAAATGTAAATTTCAACTTAGTACAAAAAGTGTTAGAGTTTCTATTATTACTGCTATGTGGGTTAATAGTCAAGGGAACCAGTGACTATACTATTTTCTTCTTTAGGTATTTTCTCTTATATCATGAAGTTCATAAGTCTTGAATATACATTTCACAGAATCTTTTCAGGTAGAATTTCTGTTTAGAATCTGATAACAAAGGCTACTTACCTGATTTGGAAGAGGGAATTGAAAAGAAAACCATTGTTGCTCCTGAGGTATTTGGGGCAGACGTGGTTTTTGGGTATCAGGCTAAAGCTAGGTTTTGCTGGCAACTTTGTATGGGGGTCCTCCTGTCCATCAGGCACCTCAGTGCTTTACACAGATCAGATCATTAACAGAAGTGTCCTCTGATTCCTCAATTCCGGTGCTTTTCGATTTGTTGAAGCTAGTGGAGACTTTCCCTAACCCTTGTTTACAAAGTCCTATTGGTGATTTTGTGAAGCCTCTCCTTCTTTAGAGGGAACAACAAACAACTGGAAAACAAACAAAAAACTTTTCTGGATGCCAAGTAACCCAACAAACAATTCCCAGTTCTTTCCTACTCTTTACTGCAAAACTCCTTAAATAGTTTTTTTTTTTCATTCTCCCAGCTGCTTTCCAATTTTCTATTACACCAAACTCTATCTATCTTTTTTCCTGACTATCAAGGCACCTTGCTCTCATCAAGGTGAGCAATGACTTCTCTGTTGCTAAATTCAGTGATCAATGATTACTCCTCATCTCACTTGACAGTTCACCTCCCTTCCTCCCTTTGACCCACCTCATTTACTTGACTCCTAAGATAGTGTACTTTCTTAGTTTTCTCTCTGCCTCATTAGCTGCTCCTTTGTAATCTCTTTGGTTGTTTCTTCCACTGTGTCCCAAATTTCTGTCCATCATTCTCTTTTCTATGTATTTTGACTGTCTTGACCTCATCGCATCTCATAATTTTATTTATTTATTTATTTATTTATATATTTTTTCTTTTTTTGGCCACGCCACACGGCTTGTGGGATCTTAGTTCTCCAACCAGGGATCAATCCCATGCCCCCTGCAGTGGAAGCATGGAGTCTTAGCCACTGGACCGCCAGAGAATTCCCCCATCTCATAATTTTAAAACTGTCTATAATGTCTATTTATATTTCTACCCCCAAATTCTCAATTTACTTTATATTTCTATACATAACTGCCTATTGGAGATCTCCACTTGACTATTTAATAGACATTTTAAATCTGACATGCCTCAAACTGTAATGCTCCGCTCCGCTTTCAGATTTACCCATTACAGCTACATTGTGGGTAATTCTATCTTTCAGGTTGTTCAGATGAAGACCTTTGGAGTAACCTTTAATTCCTCTCTTTATGTCAAATCCTATGCCTAGGCTTTAATGAAAGACTGCCTCCACATTTAAAATGTATCTTGAATCCAACCACTATTTACCCTCTCCACTGGGACTACCCTGGTCTTAACCACTATTGTCTCTCACCTGTATTACCATAATACCTCATATATCGCCCCGCTTTTACTTTTATCTTTCATTGTAAACACAGGCCAGCCAAAATGATTTTAACCATAATGCAAATTGTGTTTCTTTTGTAATCAAGACCTCCATGGCTTTTTGTTTAACACAAATACAACCTAAAATCCTCATAATCTCCTAAACTCCTTTCCCCACCTATTGCATGTCTGACTTCCTCTTCCACTTTTCTCCCTCAATCTCACTGTAATCATAATGCCCTTCCTTTTATCCTCTTTTGCCAATCATTCAGGAAATCCTATCTTTCTGACTCTGTATTCCTTTTAGTATCATTTATCACCTTCAAGTTCCCAGTGCCAATGTCTGTCTTCAGGTTCTCATATGTTTTGCCTGGATTATTGTAAATCTCCTATTTCTTTTCTAATCTTTAGCTTTTTGTTATTCCAATCAAATTTACACCTTACTTACCATAATGATCTTCCTGAATTATAAATCTGACCTTGGTAAGCCACTGTTCAGAAACTTCCAATTATACCCCACACATTTGAAGAAAGACTTTCGCATATTATTTACAATTGAGCCTCTTCAGCTCTATCACTTTTTTTTGATCATTATACTGATTTCTTCATTCATAGAATATACTCTGCAATTTCACACCTCAAGACTTTTGCTTAAGTTATTGCTCTTGCTGGAAGCCCTTCTTATTTCTCAATTTCCATCTTTCTCACTTTGGCCTAGGTCAATTTATTATTTAACTGATTATCTAAGAAGCATTTCTGAGTTATCCAATTCCCCTGAAATGCATTTAAACTTCTGTTGATGGTATTAGCAGTGATCTCCCTAGAAGATAAGGACCATTTTTTAAAAATCATAATCCTCAATATTACTTAGAGTTATACTAAGAAATTAAATGACCTATAAATAATATGTCTTGTTGTCACTTTCCCCATTAGCAGCATGGTGATAATAATGTTTAGCCTGTCTGCCTTACAGCACTGGTATATAGAAATAAGATGCACATGATACACTTTCTCAATGGTAAGCATGATAAAAATGTCAGTGCTATTCCCTGAGATGTCCCTTTCTTGAAAGAAACTTTATTAATATTAGAAAGCTATAGCAGAATCATGAAGGAGAGTTTTCTCTTGAATTTGTATAAAGGTACATAACATCCTCTGGTTTGAATATAGACCAAAAAGAATATGTTAGTGTATTTTTGATTGACAAAAGCCATGATTAGCCCCACCCATGGTGTTGCTATCTAGAGTGTTATCATTTTTCATGAGATATTATGGCAAAAACGATGTAAACTGAACAGTTGAAAGAAGGCAGTATATCCCAAATTTGATCACTCTAACTACCTTCAATGGAAGCATTCCAGGCTAAGCCACTCTTACCTTTTGACATGAGCAATTATACTATTTTTTTTTTAATATCCTGAGTGCTAATCCATGTTGTGAATATTTTTCATGTGTTATTTTTTCTTTATTTATTGTATGCTCTGTCTAATAAAGTTTAAACTTTGACATATTCAAATCTATTAACATTTACTTAAAATTTTTTATTGAGATATGGTTGACATGCAACATTATATTAGTTTCAGGTGTACAATATAATGACTCAATATTTGTATATATTGCAAAATGATCACCAAATATGGTGTTGACATCCGACACCATATGTAGTTAGAAATTTTTTTTCTTGTGATGAGAACTTTTAAGATCTACTCTCTTAGTAACTTTTAATTATATAATACAGTACTTTAACTATAGTCACTATGCTGTACATTCCATCCCTATGACTTATTTATTTTGTAAATGAAACTTTACCTTTGATCACCTTCAGCCCCTTTGCCCGCTGCCACTCCCAGACTGTGGTAACCACCAATCTGTTCTTTGTATTAGTGAGTTTATTTGTTTGTTGCTTTTATATTTCAAATATGTGTGGGATCATATGGTATTTGTTTTATCTGACTGACTTATTTCACTTAGCATAATGCCCTCAAGATTCATCCAAGTTGTCACAAATGGCAAGATTTCTTTCTTTTTTCATGGCTCAATAATATTCCACTGTATATATATACAACACATTTTCTTTGTCTATTTGTCCATCAATGAACACTTAGGTTGCTTCCACATCTTGACTGTTGTAAATAATGCTGCAGTGAACATGGGCGTGGAAATATCTTTTTGAGTAAATGATTTTGTTTCCTTCAGATAAAGAACCAAAAGTAATAGAATTGCTGGATCATATGGTAATTCTATTTTAAATTTTTTGAGGAACCTTCATACTGTTTTGCATAATGGCTGCTCCAATTAACATTCCCATCAACAGTGAACAAGGGTTCCCTTATCTCATCTTTGCCAACACTTGTTATTTCTTCACTTATTGATAATAGCCATTCTAACAGGTGTGAGGTGATAACATTATGGTTTTGATTTGCATTTCCCTATTGTTAGTGATGTTGAGCATGTTTTCATGGACCTGTTGACCATCTGTATATCTTCTTTGGCAAAATGTCTATTCAGATCCTCTGCCCGTTTTTTAATTGAATTGTTTGGTTTTTTGCCATTGAGTTGTTTGAATTCTTTATATATTTTGAATATTAATGCCTTATTGGATACATGATTTTAAAATATTTTCTCCTATTTTGTAGGCTTTTTCATGTTGTCAGTGGTTTCCATTGCTGTGCAGAAACATTTTAGTTTGATGTATTCCCACTTATTTATGCTTTTGTCGCCTTTGCTTTTGGTGTCAAATCCAAAACATCATCACCAAGACTGAAGTTAAGGAACTTACTGTCTTTTCTCTTCTAGTAGTTTTATGGTTTTGGGTCTCATGTTCCGGTCTCTAATCCATTTTGAGTTAATTTTTGTGTATGGTATATGCTAGTTGTCCATTTTCATTTTTTCTCTGTCCAGTTTTCCCAACACCACTTGTAGAAGAGACTGCCCTTTTCCCAATGTATATTCTTGGATCCTCTGTTGTAAATTAATTGACCACATGTGTGTGGGTTTATTTCCGGAGTTTCTCTTCTGTTCTATTGATCTATATGTCTGTTTTTATACTAATACCATACTGTTTTGATTACTATAGCTTCAAAATATAGTTTGAAATCAGGAAGTGTGGTACCCCTAGCTTTGGTCTTCTTTCTCAACACTACTTTGGCTATATGGTGTTTTTGTGGTTCCATACAAATTTTAGAATTGTTTGTTTTATTTATGTGAAAAATGCCATTGAAATTCTGATAGAAATTACATTGAATCTGTAGATTGCTTTGGGTATTATGGAAAACAACATTAATTCTTCCAATCCATGAGCATGAATATATTTTCATTTTTGTGTGTTTTTTTCAATTTATTTCATCAATGTCTTAAAGTTTTCAGTGTACGTGTCTTTTGCTTACATTTTGAAAACATAATTTATACATATCTTTTAAATATTCTGTTATTTAAAGGAAATATTATCTATTTATGTAAAAAGATGTCCACTGAAAATCTCAGTGATGATTACTGGTATGAAGCCTTATTCCTGGATTTGGCCAAGAATTCCTAAGCTTTGTCAAGATCTGATGGTTTCTTTGACCCTTGGTTTGAGAATCCTTTTTTTTTTTTTTTTTTTTTTAATGCATTAGAAGCAAGTTTTATTCCTGATTTTAAAAAAAAATACTGTATCCTTTCATGGTCTTAGAGAGGTTATATGTGAGGATGGAGTCCAAGATTATCCTTTTTTTTTTTTTTTAACATCTTTATTGGAGTATAATTGCTTTACCATGGTGTATTAGTTTCTGCTTTATAACAAAGTGAATCAGTTATACATATACATATGTTCCCATCTCTTTCTCCTCTTGCATCTCCCTCCCTCCCACCCTCCCTATCCCACCCCTCTAGGTGGTCACAAAGCACAGGGCTGATCTCCCTGTGCTATGCGGTTGCTTCCCACTAGCTATCTATTTTATGTTTGGTAGTGTATATATGTCCATGCCACTCTCTCACTTTGTCACATCTTACCCTTCCCCCTCCCCATATCCTCAAGTAGGTCTGTGTCTTTATTCCCGTCTTGCCACTAGGTTCTTCATGACCTTTTTTTTTTTTTTTTTTTTTCCTTAGATTCCATAAATATGTGTTAGTGTACTGTATTTGTTTTTCTCTTTCTGGCTTCCTTCACTCTGTATGACAGACTCTAGGTCCATCCACCTCACTACAAATAACTCAATTTCGTTTCTTTTTATGGCTGAGTAATATTCCATTGTATATATGTGCCACATCTTCTTTATCCATTCGTCTGCTGATGGACACTTAGGTTGCTTCCATGTCCTGGCTATTGTAAATAGAGCTGCAATGAACATTTTGGTACATGACTCTTTTTGAATTATGGTTTTCTCAGGGCATATGCCCAGTAGTCGGATTGCTGGGTCATATGGTAGTTCTATTTTTAGTTTTTTAAGGAACCTCCATACTGTTCCCCATAGTGGTTGTATCAATTTGCATTCCCACCAACAGTGCAAGAGTGTTCCCTTTTCTCCACACCCTCTCCAGCATTTATTATTTCTAGATTTTTTGATGATGGCCATTCTGACCGGTGTGAGATGATATCTCATTGTAGTTTTGATTTGCATTTCTCTAATGATTAATGATATTGAGCATTCTTTCATGTGTTTGTTGGCAATCTGTATATCTTCTTTGGAGAAATGTCTATTTAGGTCTTCTGCCCATTTTTGGATTGGGTTGTTTGTTTTTTTGATATTGAGCTGCATGAGCTGCTTGTAAATTTTAGAGATTAATGTTTTGTCAGTTGCTTCATTTGCAAATATTTTCTCCTATTCTGAGGGTTGTCTTTTTGTCTTATGGTTTCCTTTGCTGTGCAAAAGCTTTTAAGTTTCATTAGGTCCCATTTGTTTATTTTTGTTTTTATTTCCATTTCTCTAGGAGGTGGGTCAAAAAGGATCTTGCTGTGACTTATGTCATAGAGTATTCTGCCTATGTTTTCCTCTAAGAGTTTGATAGTGTCTGGCCTTACATTTAGGTCTTTAATCCATTTTGAGTTTATTTTTGTGTATGGTGTTAGGGAGTGTTCTAATTTCATACTTTTACATGTACCTGTCCAGTTTTCCCAGCACCACTTATTGAAGAGGCTGTCTTTTCTCCATTGTATATTCTTGCCTCCTTTATCAAAAATAAGTTGACCATAGGTGAATGAGTTTATCTCTGGGCTTTCTATCCTGTTCCATTGAGCTATATTTCTGTTTTTGTGCCAGTACCATACTGTCTTGATTACTGTAGCTTTGTAGTATAGTCTGAAGTCAGGGAGCCTGATTCCTCCAGCTCCATTTTTCTTTCTCACAATTGCTTTGGCTATTCGGGGTCTTTTGTGTTTCCATACAAATTGTAAAGTTTTTTGTTCTAGTTCTGTGAAAAATGCCATTGGTAGTTTGATAGGGATTGCACTGAATCTGTAGATTGCTTTGGGTAGTAGAGTCATTTTCACAATGTTGATTCTTCCAATCCAAGAACATGATAAGGATTGCACTAAATCTGTAGATTGCTTTGGGTAGTAGAGTCATTTTCAAAATGTTGATTCTTCCAATCCAAGAGCATGGTATATCTCTCCATCTGTTTGTATCATCTTTAATTTCTTTCATCAGTGTCTTATATTTTTCTGCACAGGTCTTTTGTCTCCTTAGGTAGGTTTATTCCTAGATATTTTATTCTTTTTGTTGCAGTGGTAAATGGGAGTGTTTTCTTAATTTCACTTTCAGATTTTTCATCATTAGTGTATAGGAATGCCAGAGATTTCTGTGCATTAATTTTGTATCCTGCTACTTTACCAAATTCATTGATTAGCTCTAGTAGTTTTCTGGTAAAAGGCTATTCTTATCTCATTGAATTCTCTTGGAGCACTTGTAAAACATCAGTTAACCACAGATATTAGAGTTTATTTTCACTCTCGATTCCAATCAATTTATTGTTAGGTCTATCTTTATGACAGTACCCTACTGTCTTGATTATTGTAGCTTTGTAGTAAGTTTTGAAATTAAGAAGTGTGAGTCCTGTAACTTATTGTTATTTTTCAAGACTGTTCTGGCTATTCTGGAGTCTCTTGCATTTCCATATAAATTTTAAGATAAATGTGAATTTCTGCTAAGAAGGCAGTTGGAATTTTCATAAGGATTGCTTTGAATCTGTAGGTTAATTTGCAAAGTAATGCCATCTTATCATTGTTAAATCTCTATTCCGTGAACGTGGAATGTCATTCTATTTATGTAAATATTTTAAATTTTTTTAATGATTTTTTTAGTTTGCAGTGTACATAACTTGCAATTATATTGTCAGATTTTTTCCCAAGTATTTTATTCATTGTTATGCTCTTGTAAATGGAATTGCTTTCTTAATTTTATTTTCAAATTGTTCATTGCTACTATGTAGATTTACAATTCAGTTTTGTGTATTGATCTTCTGTCCTATAAACTTCCTGTATTCATATATTGGCTGTAATAGTGTATGTATCTGTGTTTTGATTCCTTAGGACTTTTGATATACAGAATTATGTCAACTTTAAATAAAGATATCTTTATTCTTCCTTTTCAATCTTAATGCCATTTATTTCTAGTTCTTACCCAATTGCCTTGACTAGCACCTCCAGTACAATGTTGAATAGAAGTAGTAAGAGTGGACATCCTTGTCTTATTTCTTATCTTAGGGAAAAAACTCTCATTTTTCTTCTTTTTGTTGTTGTTGTTGTTAATTTTGTAGACTGAAATGGGAAATTTGTGAATGGGCTGGGTGGGGGAAAGAAGGAAAAGCTCTCAGATTCGTATTGCAAGAATATCATCAGTTTCATGAGGTCAGCGTGGCTAAGAGGATTACTGATGCTACCTTGCAACTAGCTTTAAAAAAAGAAATAGAAAGAACTATTCTAAATTTTTAGTATTTTCAACAAGTCATCTCCAAAATTTAAAACAAAGTTGCCCTATCCTAAAGTATATACTTTATGTTGCTGCTTGGTTTCATGACTCTCCACAGGGGTTTCTTTCATAATTTTGTTCCTGCCTCCTAGCATTTGATATAACTTTACATGTCTATTTTCTTATTCCCTCATAAAACTTTTCAGAAACTTTTCCATACCCACCCACCTAAAACATTGTTTTACAGTTAACTCCTTTTACTATTTCAATGAATACAGGTATAATAGCATTGTTATCTAACTTGTTTTCATTCTTAGTATTTGCAAAAGTTAGCATACTACCTTGAAATGCAGTTTAGATCATAATTGCAGAGAAAACTCATTCATTAAACTGAATTTTATTGAGCACCTGTTAGATCCCTATCAGTCTCCTAATACTCTTTCCAATTAATTGGGCTCAAGTTTATGTAGTTCCAGGAGAAATCATCTGTATCTATTTTAGGGAGACACAATCAATTTTAGCTATTTTTTATTGGTAGTTAAAATTTTTTTACTGAGATGTAATTGACATATATAATATTGTACTGGTTTCAGGTGTACAATATATGATTTGATATATGTGATAGATTGTGAAGTGATTATCACAAGTTCAGATAACATCCATCACCACATCTAGTGACATTTTTTTGTTATAATAACTTTTAAGATCTACTCTCTTAGCAACTTCCAAATACACAATACAGTATTATTAACTATAGTCACCATGCTGTACATTATATTCCCAGGACTTACCAATCTTATAACTGGAAGTGTGTACCTTTTGGCTATTTTCACCCATTTCTCATTGCCCCCATCCCTTCCCCAAGCTGCCTCTGGCAATCACCAATTTGTTCTCTATGAGTTCTTTTTCCTTTCTTTTCTTTTTTCTTTCTTTCTTTCTTTTTTTTTTAATGCTTCAGTCTTTCCCTGAATGCCTCCGTCCCTTCCCCAGGTTGCCTCTGGCAATCACCAATTTGTTCTCTATGAGTTCTTTTTCCTTTCTTTTCTTTTTTCTTTCTTTCTTTCTTTTTTTTTTTTAATGCTTCAGTCTTTCCCTGAATGCCTCCGTCCCTTCCCCAAGTTGCCTCTGGCAATCACCAATTTGTTCTCTATGAGTTCTTTTTTCTTTTTTTTTAATGCTTCAGTCTTTCACCATAGATCGTGCTAGCTGGGGGTTTTTCATAGATGCCATTTATCAGGCTGAAGAAGTTCCCTTCTATTCTTTGTTTGGTTACATAGAAAAAGAAATAATCATGATTATGTGGATAAAAAAGACTTACACTTGTCCACATGTCCAGGGACTGCATGTGTATGGAAAAAAATAAACCCAGATAATAAAATTACTGATTTCTGTAAGATCTAAATAATTTTATTACCCACTCCAATGTTTCTCATAATGTGGCACCCAGTCTCTCACAAAATCAATGTTGAGAAAGGTATTATTTTAAAATTCATGTATGTGTGTACTTAACTTGTGTCTCCAGTAGTCTCCATCAACCAGTGTGATTGTACCAGAGGTTCAATACTATGTAAAACTGAGACAGCTTGGTGTAGCCAGATATCTGCATATACCATGTACCTGCTATGTTTCAGCTATATTGTTTATTCATAACTAAGCTCTTCATTTCAAAAGTGTTTGCAGTATGGAAAATAAAATGGGTCTACTGTACCAGTCAGGGTCTACAATTAGTAGACAGGAACCATACAGTAATTAAAAATATAAACCATCCATGTGGAGTGAAGTATTGTAGCTTGGAACCTGCTACACAGATGCCCAAGGGGTTGCTGAAAAATGTCTTCCATGGGGAAGGGGACCTGCTGACAGCACTTAATTGGGAACAACCTCTTTGGAGTGCCAGGGGAATCTAATCACAGAGAGTTACTGTGTCACTATAGGAAATGGCAGGAGGTCTCTTTGAAGAAGACTTAAATATTAATAATTTTCACATGCTCACGTGCATAGTCCTTCATGGGCACTACTTAAATAAAAATCAAGTTGTTCTAGATTAGTGAATGGCCTTAGGTCTAAAAACTGGACTAGAGTTCCTGACCCTTCCTTATGGCAAATATTGTCAAGTTTTTGGCTACCAGACATAGGGCTTTTTCATTATACCTATCAAGTAATTCTCTTGTAATATGTCCATCTGATTTGGACACTTTAATCAATTTACCATTACATAAGATATACACTGGACAAGGCATTCTGAGATGGATACATTCCTGCTACCTTTATTGCTGATGTGCCCAGAGCCTCCTTGTCAGTTAATATCGGTACTCAGTCTCAGGAACCCATAATCCCCACTGAAATCAGGGAGCCCACTTCAATGGCAATATCCCCTATAATCATATCTGGCTTACTGTGGAGAAAACCACAGAACTTATCCAAGATGTGAGTGATCCCTTCATTTTTGTATTTATCAACATGTTACAGAAAAGAGTGTCTTCTGGGACTTGTGCAGTTTTTAACAATTCCATCCAGGACACTAATCCATTCATATTCAAGAATTAAATTTTTGTGGTCTCCAGTGACTTTCTGTGAAATTTGAATGTATGTGTTCCTATGTCTGCTGAAAAACTGTCAACCTATAATTTTTTTTATTAGACTATATAGTTAATTAATTGTCTTGGGTTGTCTTTTATTGGTGGGAGGAGTTTACCATGACTTTTTGAGTGATTTTTATTTTCATTCTGTCTCTTAATAAACTTTACAAGAAAGTGAATAAAGAAGAATATCTGATTCTTTGCATGTCCATAAGTGTATTTTATAGTACTCTCAATTTTAATTGATAATATGTCCTGCTATTAAATTCTAGTAATTAATATAATAAGTTATTAAATTAATATTTCCTCATAATCTCTGTTGTTTTCTGCAATTTGGTGTTGTTGGGAAAATATCTGCTACCCTTGTTCTTGTTTCTTTATAGATTGGCTGTTTTTATTCTCTAGAAACCACTAGAAATAGGTAAATAGTTTTTAAATGTAATTTTTCAAGAATTGAAATAGGGCACCCATTCTTAGGCCAAAAGGGCTCAATAAGCTCCTGACATAATTAGTGAAAAAAGAAAGATATCAGAGTATAATCAACATATATTTCACATACAGTGTGATACATGTGAGAGAATAGATACATATTATACACATGCATATATATGAGAGAATATATTTTGAATATATATATAGAGAGAGACAGAGACAGAGACAGAGACAAAGACAGAGACAGAGAGGGAGAGAGAAGATTGACAGAGATATGGGAAAAAAGTATATAAAAATACAGACTGGATTGGTAACCTAAATTCTAAGTTGTCTGATGAGCGGGATGTCGTGTGACTTGACCTGGGGAGAAAAAGGAGAGATGGAAAACAAATTCAAAATAATGTATATTTGACATAAGAAATAAGATTGGAGACATGATCAGGAGCCTGATCATAAACATATTCTTAGGCCATGATGAGTATTTTAAGCACCATGGAAATTCACTGAAGGGTGTCATCATGGGAGTGACATATTCAGACATGTACTTAAAGTAGATCACACTGGGTGTGCAGACAAGTTGATAGCAAATGCAGGGAGAGAAGAAGGGAGTGTATTATGATAATACATGTGAGAGATCATAAATTGGATTTGAGTTTTGGGGAGCAAAACAGAAATGGAGAGATTGGATATATTTCAGATAGAAGAGGAGGGATAGAATGGATGTGGGATATACAGAATCTAGAGAATAAATGAAGGTGATAGTAATGACTTTAAGTTATTAGCATGAAACATGGGAATAAACAGGGAGGATACAAAAATAATGGCTTGGGGCTTCCCTGGTGGCGCAGTGGTTGGGAATCTGCCTGCCAATGCAGAGGACACGGGTTCGAGCCCTGGTCTGGGAAGATCCCACATGCCGCAGAGCAACTAGGCCCGTGAGCCACAACTACTGAGCCTGTGCGTCTGGAGCCTGTGCTCCGCAATGGGAGAGGCCGCGACAGTGAGAGGCCCGCGCACCGCGATGAAGAGTGGCCCCTGCTTGCCACAACTAGAGAAAGCCCTCTCACAGAAACGAAGACCCAACATAGCAATAAATCAATCAATCAATCAATCAATCTTTAAAAAAAAAAATAATGGCTTACAAGTTTGAGGCATGAGAAATAGAGTGAGTGATTTGAAAAAAAAGCAAATGAAATCTTGAGTTACCTTAATTTTGAGATAGCTGTTAGAAATCCAAGTTTTAGAAGTCATATCTGAGGACTAGGTGTAATTGATTTATTATTTACTGAAAATAGTAACACCTAAATTGAGATAGAAAAGATATATAGGAATTAGTCAAACACAATTACTCTTTAGCCTAACATACTAGACTCCTTGTAAACAGCTTTCTTTGTCCTTTTCAGGCATATCTCTAAACAGTCATCTTTCTGATCCCTCTGTTCTATCAATATTGATTTATTCAGTCTTCTTTCAGAATGAATTGTTGTGTGCTACCTTCACTCACATTTAATTTGCCATTCTAATGAGAATATTAATAAATCATTCACTGAGATGGGTTGATATCAGTTACGTATTTAATACATTTATTATTAATCCCCTAGTTAATATAAAATAGAGTGGAATGATTGTATTCCCTCTCTAAGACATTTTGTAATATTTATATATAGTATATAAATATGTGCTTTGTCAATATTTTAAGTTGTAAATGAGATTACAAAACATGCATTTGTGATATAGAATATCATATTTTCAAATAATTTTAATTGTTGCATTGCAGAATTCAAAGTAAAACATGCCTAAGTCTCCAAGTAGCTTATGTCTTGAAGCCTATGCACTTCACTCTTGCTTTGTTAATGTTAATCCTAGATACTTACCATATGAGTTTACAAATAAGCTAAAAGTTTGTCAAATTAAGGATGAACTAAATAATATTGGAATGTAATTATTTAATGATGTGGTAGCAAGCATCAACTCTATCTTGTTGACAAATTTCTAGCATTCTGCTTTAACCAAAGGATGATGCAATGTATTTCCATAAACTAAAGGCTGGTCTGCTTACAGTGGAGTGTAAACTGTGTAGAATGTCTTCATTTTTTCATATGTTGCCAGTCATATCTTGTTTCCTTCATAACCCTTCCTTCAGCACCCATTATTCAGTGGTGAAGGTGGCTGTCTGATTGATAGTCCCATCAATTGGATTTTTAATCTTTTTCACTTCTATAAATTCTACTCTATTATTTCATAGTTATCAGTTCCCTTTCACAATTCTCTACATTGTAATTTAATTTGTTGAACATATTAAATACAGTTATTTCAAAGGCCTTGTTCAATAACTCTAATATCTGGATCAAAATATCTGAATATTCTGCATCTGTTTCTATTGTTTACTCTCTGTTTTTAATCAGTTCTTGTGCATTTGCCCTTTTTTTTTTTCTGATTCAACACCAGATACATGCATAATTATACAGAAAAATTTGAGGCATAGGATAGTATTTCTACATCCAGGGAGAATTCATTTCGCCTCTACTAAACAACTAAGGAGGGGCAGAACACCTTCAACCAATCAGGATGGAAATGATTAATCTAGGTTTTAGTCTTCGGACTGGCTATTAATTTTTCTGTTCACCCTTATTCCTAACTTGTCCCAACTGTAAAACCTAGGGTGCTTTCCCTGCACTATCTTTTTTTGGTATCCACTGAAGTGAAGGTTTTCTCCTTGACCATAAGAGCTTATAAAAATCTCTGCTTTTTAATCTCTCAGCTACCACTTTCCAGTTTGCAAATGCCTTGAGGTAAGAGCAGTACAAAATAAAAGGCCCACATATTTGAATTTTCTCCTTTCTAGCCCCTTGACACAAGTTCTTTTGTCTCCAGTGTTTTCTAGAAACTTATATTTACTATGTTTTATGTTTTACTTTTTAGCTTTTCTACTTTTTCAGTGTGAGTTATTCTGAAAAAAAAATCATTTCTCAAATTAGAAAATTGTACCTATGAATCTTTACACCTCAGCATTTCAGATAATTCTAGCTACACTGAAATCATTACATTTCACAGATTTAATCCAGTATGGGAGATTGGGAACTCTCAGAGCTCTTAGCCTTGCTCTGTGTGATTTTGGCTTTTATGAAAAAGAATTAACTACAATCAGACATAAATAGTCATTTGACATAGGGGAGAATAAGAGGCACAATGCAGTCACTGTGGATCCATAGGTATTCTGAACTACATCTGGGCATATATTGCCAGGTTAATCAATCCCATGGGTAAGAATTGTTGCATGAATAGACCTAGTTTCTGCTTCCTGGTTGTGTCCCCTTAGTCCACTGATTTAAGGACTCTTGATTTCTCCCTCTGGGATATTCCTTTTTCTTTTTTCCCTCAATCTTTAGATAACCTCTTCCATGTCTATAATTCTCTAATTCTTGGGTACCAAGACTAATTGAACAATTGTATTAAAATAACTAGAAATTTAATATCTACAGAAATCTGTAACCAGAGCGGCCTGTTTCTGGACTATGTATAAAAAATGTTTAATATTCACCTTAACATTGGCATATAAAATTTATGTGAGTTCAACATTTTAAGAAGGTGGCTTTATATTCCCTGACCAGATGGGTTATAAACAAAATGTTATGGCCTTGAGATGAAGAACTCTATTTTGACAAACATTTTGAAACCGTATCCTGGGATATCTGGAGCACCGTATACTTAGAAGCACAGTGATGATTTTCATCTATAGTTCCATCATTTCAAGTTTTGAATAGAAGCATATCAGAGAAGAAGAATGCATGTTGATTTACTATTGTTGGCAGATCCTCTGGGAAATTTTTGTTCATTGCCCTCATTGGTTACTTTTGAAAAAATTGCCTACACAAAAAGATAAATAGCTTTCTCAGGTTGATTTCTATTCATAAAAATTTAGGAACTATGAGACCTTTTTGCAGTCTGCATAATTTCCTGTGCCTTTTATCCCTGCTGAAGGCTTGGGTTCTTCAACAACAAAACTCATTTAACAAATTTGTGGGCTCCCTGGATCTATTGTAGCAATCCTGTCTCTCTTTCATCACTGTATCTTAGGTATTTTAGGTGACAGATCAATTGTCGTTGTAAACATAGGTCCTCAGGTCAAAAAATGAAACATCTAAACAATTACATCTGTAATTATGTAGATTATAAGATTCTGGATTTTGAACCTATGCCATGATTGCATACATCTTTAGAGCCTCTTTAGGTAAACTGACCATAATTTGAATGCATGAGAGGCATGAATGTGGGGGGCCATGGGGCGGAACATGATAAACTTGTTTTTGAAATTGTCCCCCTCCATGTATCCCATGCCCCATGCAATGTGACTTTATAGTTCTATGAAGTGGTATCTATTTCCTGCTGGAAATGAATCTGGGCTGGCCTTATATTGCTTTGACCAATATGATGAGTCAGAGGTGGTAGAGTATCAATGAGTCTTGTAAGTCTAGGCCTTAAAGACCTTGCATTTTATACTGTTCTCTAGGATATACACCATGCCATGAGAACAAGACCAGCTGGCCAACAGGCAGACAGCTTCCACACATGAATGATGCCATTGTAAATCAGCCAGCCTGCACTATTCTTTTTTTTTTTTTTAATATTTTATTTATTTATTTATTTATTTATTTATTTATGGCTGTGTTGGGTCTTCGTTTCTGTGTGAGGGCTTTCTCCAGTTGCGGCGAGTGGGGGCCACTCTTCATCGCGGTGCGCGGGCCTCTCACTATCGCGGCCTCTCTTGTTGCGGAGCACAGGCTCCAGACGCGCAGGCTCAGTAGTTGTGGCTCACGGGCCCAGTTGCTCCGCGGCATGTGGGATCTTCCCAGACCAGGGCTCGAACCCGTGTCCCCTGCATTGGCAGGCAGATTCTCAACCACTGCGCCACGAGGGAAGCCCAGCCTGCACTATTCTTAACCCTAATGCTTGGGTGAGCACAGCTGATTACAGAACACTACAACCGTCAGCTGAGCTTATTGGGCTTCTAGGCTTATTAGAAATAATAAATGCTTCTTTTTAGAGCCACCAATTTCGGGGGTGGTTTGTTATGCAGCAGTAAGTAATTAATACACCTTCATCCTATTATTATTGTCTCAGAACTTTAAAATATATATAGTTATTTTAAATGTTTGAAGAGTATATATCATCCTGGTTTTGTCTAATGAGAAAATTTCATTGTCCTGTGCTCAAACTTGTTGGGGATTTATGTTAAGTTGAAAAATCAACTTCAGTTGCAACATCTGACTTATATTCTTTGCTTTTTTTTCCCCAGATCTTCTCATCTATAAGTTCTTAAGTTTTAGGACATTATCTCAGCATGATTTTACATGTACAACATTATAATTAGTCACCATTTCTTTTTTTTTGCCATATAAAAAAGTTTTCTTTATATACCTCACAAACTTTAGAAAATCTTCTATTTGTCAGCCATTATTTGTGCATCTTATATGCAAGTTTAGATTAAAATTCTCCACTTAGTCAATATCAGACCTGACTGTTTAAATCCCATCTTTTGATGTTGGCCATCTGTTGCTTTTCACTCTTTTTTGGCAGTTAATTTTATACATAATATAATCTTCATTTGGAGATTTTATTACATATTCTTGATGAGTCACTTTGGTTCGTCCCATTGACTTTTTCCTAAAACACAAGCCACATACAATTCCTCATAATGAAGCAAAGCTTGTCTCATGAAAAGTAAATAGTAAATAAAATAATTATTTTTTTAAAGTGCAAATGGATATACAACTACGTGTATATAGTTCACTTATACTGTGTCAGATATAATTTTCTAACATGATTTTTGTGTCCGATATAACAGTCCAAAATGATTTCCAAAAGATGTAGTTTAATTTCACATCAAAGTTTTATATAATATAATAAATTAGTTGTCTTATTGTTCTATTTGCAACCTATAAGATCACTGACATAGTGAATCCAACAGACATATTGAGAGATTAGTTTGTAACCTCTGTAACTTCAACAAAAGCAGTTTAACTCTTAAAAGTATAAAATCAATGTCTCCCTCTCTTTCTCTCTCTCACACACACACACATACACCATATTAAAAGATACCATGTGATAGAAACTCTATTTGACTCTGATCTCAGATGTTCAGTGGGTCCATAGTAAAACTATTTTATCTTCGTAAATGGCCATTCAGATAAAGAGTACAATATCCTATTTTTAGCCTTTTTTTTTCAGATATCTGTGAGCATGTAAATGAGTTATAGCCATTAGAATGTTAGTAGAAGTAGTAAATGGAAAAGGGAATATTGTGTCCTTAAATTGTAGTGTATGCCATCTGACCTCCGAATCTACCATCCTCCCTCTTATTTACTCAAATCTAGTCGCACACTGGACTCTCCTCTGTTCCTTGAATATGCCAGGTGCATTCCTACCTTAGGGCCATTTCACCAGCTGTTACTTCTTGCCCCCAACATACATGGGTATAAATATCTCACCTACTTCTTCCATGTATGTATGTTTTTCAATATTACAGTGCATTTTCTGCATTAAAATATTCTGAGTGAAAATTATCTGTATTACCAAGATCAAACCAATAGACTTTCTGAGTCATGAACTCAGCATCAGAGTTTTTTTTTTTCGTTTAAAATAAATTCATTTATTTATATATTTATTTATTTTTGGCTGCACTGTGTCTTCGTTGCTGCCCATGGGCTTTCTTTAGTTGCAGAGAGCAGGGGCTACTCTTAGTTGCCGTGTGCAGGCTTCTCATTGTGGTGGCTTCTCTTGTTGCAGAGCCGGGCTCTAGGTGTGCCGGCTTCAGTAGTTGTGGCACACAGGCTCAGTAGCTGTGGCTCGCGGGCTCTAGAGTGCAGACTCAGTAGTTGTGGTGCTCCACAGCATGTAGGGTCTTCCCAGACCAGGGCTCGAACCCATGTCCGCTGCATTGGCAGGTGGATTCTTAACCACTGTGCCACCAGGGAAGCCCAGCATCAGAGTTTTGGTGAAAATATTAAATGCTTATATTTTTCTTCAAAAGAAAGTACTACCAAAAAAAGGTAATTTTATTTTCACTTCTTAAAATGTATTTTTAAATATTTATTTCATGTATTTATTTCATGTAAGAATTAAACTTCATTTATTAACTAGTCAAGAAAATTTAGTGTAGTATGTAAATTTTATTTGGTAAGAAGAAACATTCTGCATCTATTAAATAGTATTTAACAGTAAAGTCTATCAAGTTTGCTTTAACAGAGAAGAATACAATACACATCATAAAAGAATAAGAGAGGAAGAGGGGTGGGTTGTTAGTTTACAACTGTGCTGTTGAAGTACTGCTCATTGATTACATGGTTTTAATTACCTTTTCCCAACATAGTAACAGCCTGTATTTTGCAGCTATTGGAATTTAAATTAGCAAATAAAATGGAATGTTTTCTTTTAATGAAGCCCCAACTTAGAAATCATAAATTCAAATATATGATGAAAAAAAATTCAAATACTTGATTCTCTGGCTTTCATCATTCATCCTTCCAGCATATTTGGCAAACCTATCATTCTCAATGTTACCTCTTAGAATATCCCTTGCTTTAACATCACTTGAGTAATTTCTACATTGTCTAATTTCATGGTTTTTGATTTTTTGGGTTTTTTCCTTTTCTTTTTTTGTTTCTCATGACTATATTCCATATTCTATAACATTACACATTTTGTTGTATATATATATAGTTTGTCCACTACTTTGAGTCTAAGCCTAGTTCCTTAGAGCAGAAGGAAATCAATCACAAATTTGCTTATATTTCCCCCCTATTGCTTTATAGTTTCTAATTACAAAGTTCTTTAAAGTTACTGGCCAGCCTCCTTTGTTAGCCCAGTTATTTTCACCTGTCCTGTAATTTCAGATTTTTCTACCCTTAAAATTCTCATCCAAAGACTATTCCTTTTCTTCACTGAAAGGAGATTATCTTGCTTACCAGTCATAGGAAAAAAAAAAAAAAAAACTATCTGATACAATTTCCTCTATTCTTTTGCAAAAATTTTATAAATTGTATCAGCATGTGTCTTCTTTCCCTTCTTGACCTACAGTTGAAGAGGTTGTTCTATTAGACTTGAAGGAGTCCACCCTTCTCAAATTCTTCTTGATATATTTCCATTAATACTTTCTTCTCCTTAGGTTACCAATTTCCTTCTTATCAGCATTTAAACATATTCATATATCTCCCATCTTAGATAAAATTCTCAGATAAAAATAGCCAAATAAAGAGTTCTCATAACAGTAAGATTTCCTTCACATCTCATTCCCTTCCAACTCTCTTTGATCTCTTCTTTCTCTTTTAGTCATACTTCTGACAATAGCAAAGTCATTATTAGCATGAAAATGAAATAGATATATATTTTTTAAAGTCACTCAAATATTTGGGTCTGTTTGTTACTCCATAAGAATCTAATATACCTGACTTGATACAGAAATGTATTCCTGGGAATAGGATGGTGTCATAACAAAACATGAGAAAAGGTATGGCACTGGGTTAAATACAGCGTGCAGGCTTCAAGAAATTGTTTTCAGAGGATGGATTCATGGTGACCCATGGTACGCAGTATTGCAACACTGTTAAAACTGTTGACTAAGATAAATTAGAATGCAGATTACACACCTAATGAACTCCTAAAGGAGAAAAGTGGTATCATATGGTTGGTTTCTGGCAGCTGCATTTAGTAAGATAATTCAAATAAGACATAATATAAGAAAATAAATTGGCTGATTTTCAAGCAGGAATAAATAATAGGATTCAGAAATTTTTAGGTATTGGTGGTTTTGCAAACTCAAATGCTAAATATAAAGTTTAAAAAAATGTATGAAATGAAAAAAGGTAATTAAATATTTGCCTCAGTAGCAAGAATTAATGAGTTTTGCCTTTGCACCGATTTTAAAACCCCTCAATATATTTTGACAGTGTGAAGTAAATCCTTTCAGCTGGAAAAAGTGCTCAGGGAAAATCAATGGTATCCTGGATAACATAGAAGGCTACACTTAATGCCACTACTTCCTGTATTCCAATCAGTCTTCAAACCATTGTAATCTGACCTTTTTGCTCACTGCTCCTCCAAACAAAACATCTTCAGGACATTGATATGTTCTCCGTCGTTTTCTCCAATACACATCTTTCAGGCTTATTCTATTTGACCTGTTGTCACCACTGGCAATCTTGCTTAAGTACTTCTTAATGTCTTTTTTTTGATCTCTTAACTCAATATTCTTCTGGTTTCACTCTTAGCCATGGCCTTTTTCTGACAATTTTCTTTGCCATTACACGCATGTTACACCTTTTGTAGTTGTCTCACAGTCCTTGAATATTGTTTTGTTTTATTTTCAGTCTTGATTCTTTTTCTTTCAGTTTTCAAAGGTTCTTTTGATATGCCTGTAACTCAGATTCTTTCATCACCTGTGTCCAGTCTACTAGTGACTACATCACTGACATTCTTCATTTCTGAAGAATTGTGTTTTTGTTTTTTTGTTTTGTTTTGTGTTGATCTCTAGTATTTCCTTTTAGTTTTTTCTTAGGATTTTCATCTTTCTGCTTACATTGCCCATCTGTTCTTGCATGCTGTCTACTTTTTCATTAGAGCCCTTAGCATGTTAATCATAGTTGTTTTAAACTCCCAGTCTGATAATCCCAACATCTCTGCAATGTCTGGTTCTGGTTCCATGTCTGATGCTTGCTCTGTCTCTTCAAATTGTGTTGTTTGTCTTGTGGTATGCCTCATAATGTTTTCTTGAAAGCTGGACATGATGTACTGGGTAAAAGAAGCTTCTGTAAATAGGTCTTTAGTAATGTGGTGGTGAGTTATGGGGTGAGGGGAAGTGTTCCATAGTGCCATGATTAGGTCTCAGTCTTTTAGTGAACTTCACAACTTTCTCAGTTTTTCTTTTCCCCTTTGATGTGACAGGATGGCTAGAATGGGCTGGAGTTGGATATTTTCCATCTCTCACAAGGAAGGCAAGAGCAGGCCAGAGTGGCATATTTCCCTTCCCCCAGGGCAGTTAGGCTCTGATAATACCCCAGCAGCTTACAATCTGGTTAACAAGTTTCCCCTGAGGGCAGGCCTTGTTAAGAGGAAAAGAGTGCTCTGGTGTACTTCAAGATGGTTCCTTTTCCCCTCTCCCTGCGGGAAGCACAAAGAGATTTCTCTCCAGTGTTTATTACAGGAATCTGGTGGAGCTCCTGGAGGTAAGTCTCACAATATTGTGGGGGCCTCTCTTTGACTGTGTCCCCCTGGAGCCTTTAAACTCTTTATGTCGTCCTCACTGAGCCTCCAACAATTTGTCAGTAACGGTCCAGTTTTCCTCCTAGCGCTGGTTCCCACAGTGGCTTTTGCTTCTGAGTCTCTGCTCGGGTAAGACTTTGCCCGCCTATCTTTCCAGTCTTGCGGGGAGCAGTTTGCCCTGTGTCCTCCTCTCTCTTACAAGTCCAAGAAGGATTGTTAGTTTTTCAGTCTGTTCAGCTTTTTACGTGTAGCGTCGATTGAAAAAAAAATGCACAACCTAAAAGTTGAGAATTATGTTTTATTCGGCGGACAAAACTGAGGACGTAAGCCCAGAAGACAGCCTCTCAGACAGCTCTGAGGGGACTGCTCCGAAGAGTAAGGGAGGAGTCAGGATGTATAGGAGTTTTTGCAACAAAAACCAGGGAGTCAGAACATCAGAACATTACTGTTAATTCAAGGTAACCAGACATCTCAGTTTAATGAATTTAGCACTTTTCTATGTATGGGAAGATGCAAGAGTCTGGCTCATTGAA
Organism: Balaenoptera musculus; assembly: GCF_009873245.2. Classification (NCBI taxonomy): domain Eukaryota; kingdom Metazoa; phylum Chordata; class Mammalia; order Artiodactyla; family Balaenopteridae; genus Balaenoptera; species Balaenoptera musculus. The sequence continues at coordinate 55,845,201 of NC_045802.1, forward strand.
CTCATTCCTTTGATATGCAAGTTAAAATACCTAGGGCCAGTAGCCTGTTCTTCATCCTAATCCCCTCAGGGTGCATAGTTTGGGGACAGCTGCAGCGGCCAGTGGCTTGATGACCACAACATCCTTTGTTTACTGTGGGTGAAGAATGCAGGCGACATTCTTTGCTCACAGTAGTTAGGACACAGTGGTGACTCCCAAGTGCCTTACATGCTGAACTGGAATTCTGCCGATTCAGTGTGCATACTTTCTTCTCATGTAGCTCTCTCACAAGTGTTGAGTGTCATTGTTCTGTTCTAGGTTTTCTTCTCTTTTCTACACTCCACTCTGCATTGTCCCATATTTGTATATACTGAATGCACGTCCAGATCTGTTTCTGGTTCATATTTTTTTTTATATAAATTTATTTATTTTTAGTTTTGGCTGTGTTGTGTCTTTGTTGCTGCGCATGGGCTTTCTCTAGTTGTGGCGAGCAGGGGCTACTCTTTGTTGCAGTGCACGGGCTTCTCATTGTGGTGGCTTCTCTTGTTGCGGAGCACAGGCTCTAGGCGTATGGGCTTCAGTAGTTGTGGCACGCGGGCTCAGCAGTTGTGGCTCGCGGGCTCTAGAGCACAGGCTCAGTAGTTGTGGCGCACGGGCTTAGTTGCTCCGCGACACGTGGGATCTTCCCAGACCAGGGCTCGAACCTGTGTCCCCTGCATTGGCAGGCAGATTCTTAACCACTGTGCCACCAGGGAAACCCCTGGTTCATATTTTTACTTAAACTTTATAACTATTAATCTTACTGTCTTTTGTACATTATTTCTGAATTACCAAAAATGAATAAAAGTGCGTGGTCAAGAATAGGTGTTCAGGGACTTCCCTGGTGGTCCAGTGGTTAAGACTTCACCTTCCAATGCAGGGGGTGCAGGTTTGATCCTGGTTGGGGAGCTAAGGTCCCACATGGCTCTCCGCCAAAAAGCCAGAACATAAAACAGAAGCAATATTGTAACAAATTCAATAAAGACTTTGAAAATGGTTCACAGAAAAAATAAAATGGTGTTCAGTGGGTGGTAAACTATGATATTTACAAATGTACCCTATATACAGCAAAAAATATTTATATAGAGTTAAATAAAATTGTTATAAGAAACAAATAAAATATATACCAAAAATATATCTTGAGAATTAGAATGTGGTACAACCACAAAACTTAACCAATTTATATAAGATACAAAATGTATAAGCGTTGAACCATGGCAATGACTGTACGTTAAAATATTGGGGTTGAATTGCGAAAAAATTGCAAATAATGGTAAATATTTCTGTGTCAGAACAAAGAATTATATATGGTACTTACCTGAGATTATGACAAAATGAAATGTTCTGCAAAAGTAATTTTTATAGATGACTGATTTATTTCTCTTGATGTGCCACAAGTTTGAAAAAATACCAAGTAAAATGTTTGTGTCATTTTTTTCAAATTAGAGGCAGTTTTCCCTTCCTCAGTAGAATAAATTAAATATGACATGCTTTCTCATGATGGCTCAAGGTCATATCAACAAATATTAATGAGTTATAGTCATACAGTGATACTCATTGGTGCTAATGAGGTACACAGAGGTTTTTTTCTTTTTCTTTTTCTTTTTTTTTTAACTTTGCAAATTTTCTGTTTTGAAAATAGTGGAGATAACATTTCTCTGATCTTTTGGACTTGGCCATGCCTTTTGAAAGCACCCAGTACTCTCTCCCTGCCTTTTATATAATACCTGCTCTCTTACTCAACTTCTAATATAAAGGTAAAAGTATACTGTGTTCAAAGAAAACAAATAACTATGCTACTAAAATTCTAACTAATATAAGAATAACTATATTATATATATATATATGATAGAAATCTTATATGTATAAACATATATTGTTTATTTATTTTTCTGGGATTTAAAAAACTTACCTGTAGGCTCTGTGATCTCCATATGAGTTGTTTGTACTTGTGAATTGGAGGAAAACCAGGATGTGAGCTCTTATTACATTACTGTTAATACTGGACACATGTAGTAGTGTTTGGGTAACAGCAGTGTTAAACCCAAAGGCACAAATGAAAATATTTTGTATGATTCCTCCATGACACTTTAGGTCTAAATTTTGCATAAGAATCATATGAAATTTATTGTAAAATAATAAGAATTTATAACTGTGAACTAGAATGAGTCTACAAAGCAATACCACTTATAAGAGCTTGCAAATAATTTAAGATCCAAAACTGTAAAAACCAGGCTGCACCTCACCTGAAAATCCTATTGTCATGTGGCTAGTACATAATTTTATTTTCATATTTTTAATCAAGAATGCTATGAAATGTACTACAGAGAAGACTGTTCAGATTAATGTTCTGCTTTTTTATATTTTTAAATGCTAATATTTATATATATGGCACTTGCATGATAATAGCTAAATACTAGCAAATCAAATTTTAATATGATATAAAGTTGGTGATATATATTAGAATGTAGTACAGATTTCAAAATGAGAAATGATCGTTAAAGCCAGAATTCTGTAGAGATATGAAGTAGAAGTGGGAAAATAGTTTGCACATTATTTCCATCCCAAATATTTTGAAGTTATAAGACTCTGTAAAACTCTGTGAATTTCTTTCTATTATGTAATTCATTGTAGAAATTGTGAAATTCAATAAGAACATCAATATGGCAGGTGATTTTAAACTTGCAAGTCACTGCACAGCTGAGTTTCTGAAGGGTAAAGTTTATGTCTCCTCATATTTAACTTGAAGTCATCAGAGGGCCTGGCATATATTATACAATCACAAATTTTTGAAGAAATTAATGTATGCTAAATTTAAAGATGATCCAAGTGTTTTCAAAACAGAAAACTGGAAATTAAATTTTATTTTACAAAGTAAGATAATATCACTTTTTTTTTTCTCCTGTATATTTTTTAGTCTCTGTAATCAAAAGAGTACAGAAACATGATCTTTCTTATCTTGAATTATATGAACTGTTCACATTTTTGGATATATACATTTACTGCACTTTGACGTAATTTTTTCATGCCTGACTTTGTCCAGTGTGCAACTGTCTAGCAGGTCAACACTTATGTAACAGTTGCTCAGTGAGAAATATAAACCCTAATCTTGTAACTGGCCATCAAGGTAAAAAAAGGATAAACATACATGGCACAGGAAATAATAACTAGAAGCTTTATAAAAGAAAGGTATAAAAAGCAAGGTACTCATTGCGAATTATGTACTTAAATATGAAAATGTGAATGGAATTAATTAGGGAAATTTTGCTTAAGAACCACTGTAATCAGCTATTTGAAACATTGTATTTGGCAAGTATCACTTTAGTTTCACAAACTTTTAATTTATTGTTTTCAAGCTTATGAGACTGCTTTGGATTTCTTGTAATCCTTAGGAAAACTGTAAATTTTAATTATTAGTTTCATTAGATACTATCTGTTAGTGTTAATTCATCCAATATTGACTGAGCACCAACCTTGCAATAAGCACTGGGTGAAGCTGTGGGAAGACATTACTGTATCATAAACAATTTCACCCACAGATGATCACACTGCAGAAGGAATAAGATATGGTCTGAAGACTGCCTTCAAGAGTTGTAGGTTGTGACTGAATAGGTGTGAGTTCAAGTTCATGGAGAAGGTTTAGCTGAATTTTCGCTGAGATGGCATTCAGGGAAAGCTCTTGAGAGGTGAGCATTTATGAGCTGAGTCTTTATGACTGTGACTATAGTTTGGCCAAGAATTGCTTGCAATTCACTACTTGAGGGCACTATGGACCATGAGAGTTCAGTAACAATTAGGATATGTCTGCTGTAACAAATTTTGATTATGTATTAGAAAATTCTTCTTTTTTAAAAAAATTAACACCTGGTTTTCTTTTTATTTTTTTATTGTTATTTTTTCGCCGTACCACGCGGCACGTGGGATCTTAGTTCCCCAACCAGGGACTGAACCTGTGCCCCTTGCAGTGGAAGCATGGATTCTTAACCACTGCACTGCCGGGAAGTCCTAGAAAATTCTTGGGTAATATTCATAGAAACGAAAACCAGAAATCATCTGAAATTTTGGTGATAATTTTTTTTTCCAAAAGAAGATATTTTTCATGCATAAGAATATAGAACACTTTAGAATTAGAGACTGTGGTGACAAAGAATTTTATCTCTATACATAGCTTTACTTAAAACTATCACTTAAAAGTGGTATGGAATAAAACTAATAAAAGATGGTGGTTTGGTTTTTCATATAAAAGTTAAAAGAAAATAAAAATGAATGCATGTGATTGGGGCAAAAACATTTTTATAAATAAACATATATTATAATGAATGTAAATTGGATTTCTAACTTATGGCATAATATTAAATATAACGTCTACAGGTGGAAAATCATACATATTCAAGGTTTGCCTAATTATTTTGACTAACTTTGGCGAGGCTGGGTTGTGAAATTTTATTACTCTTTTTTTTTTTTTTCTTTTTCCAAATTGGCTTGCTTAGAAATTCAAGGATGAACTTAGAATGGAAGGATTTTTAAGTTTAGTTTAAAGTTTTCATTGGAGAATGTTGCTTTATACAAATGTAATGGGCTCCAATTTTTAAAATATACATATTTTAAAAATATGATAAAATTGTCATTCATTTTATTTCATATAAAATGAATTTGTTAAAAATGCACAATAAAGTTCAGTCACATTGCATTGATTTGCAGATATTGGAGAATCTTTGCATCCCTGGGATAAATGCCACTTGATCATGGTGTATGATCCTTTTAATGTATTGTTGGATTCAGTTTACTAGCATTTTGTTGAGGATTTTTGCATCCATGTTCATCAGTGATATTAGCCTGTAATTATCTTTTTTGTGTGGTATCTTTGTCTGATTCTGGTATCAGGGTGATGGTGGCCTCATAGAGTGAGTTTGGGAGTGTTTATTCCTCCCTGCAATTTTTTGGAAGAGTTTCAGAAAGATAGGTGTTAATTCTTCTCTAAATGTTTGATAGAATTCATCTGTGAAGCCATCTGGTCCTGGACTTTTGTTTGTTGGAAATTTTTTAATCACTGTTTCAATTTCAGTACTTGTGATTGGTCTGTTAATATTTTCTATTTCTTTCTGGTTCAGTCTTGGAAGGTTGTATCTTTCTAAGAATTTGTCTGTTTCTTTTAGGTTGTCCATTTTATTGGCCTATAGTTGTTTGTAGTAGTCTCTTGTGATCCTTTGTATTTCTGCAGTGTCAGTTGTAATTTCTCCTTTTTCATTTCTAATTTTATTGATTTGAGTCCTCTCCCTTTATTTCTTGATGAGTCTGGCTAAAGGTTTATCTATTGTGTTTTTATCTTCTCAGAGAACCAGCTTTTAGTTTCATTGATCTTTGCTATTGTTTTCTTTGTCTCTATTTCATTTATTTCTTCTCTGATCTTTATGATTTCGTTCCTTCTACTAACTTTGGGTTTTGTTTGTTCTTCTTTCTCTAGTTGGTTTAGGTGTAAGTTTAGGTTGTTTATTTTATATTTTTCTTGTTTCCTGAGGTAAGATTGTATTGCTATAAACTTCCCTCTTAGAACCGCTTTTGTTGCATCCTATAGGTTTTGGACCGTCATGTTTTTGTTGTCATTTGTCTCTAGGTATTTTTTGATTTCCTTTTTGATTTCTTCAATGATCCATTGGTTGCTGAATAGCATATTGTTTAGCCTCCATGTGTTTGTGTTTCTTACCATTTTTTTTTCCTGTAATCGATTTCTAATCTCATAGTGTTGTGGTCGGAAAAGATGCTTGATATGATTTCAATTTTCTTAAATTTACTGAGGCTTGCTTTGTGGCCCAAGATGATAATATCCTGGAGAATGTTCCATATGCACTTGAGAAGAAAGTGTATTCTGCTCCGTGTGATTATGGGATTGCTTGTTTATGTTTTGTCTTGAAGGCCATTATGAGTTCCTTGACAATGAAAAATGGAATATTAGTGGATTGCACTGACAATGAAATTTATTAAATTAATATGTGTTATTGTAATAATTGCTGAAGCAAGGGAATTGGGTGGCAAGAGGCTATTGTACATGACCATTATGTTTGTAATGATGAGTACAGAATCTGTGTGGTGGAATCTGATTGTGAATGCACCAAAGAGCTTATGTAAAGGAAATCCAAGCTTACAACTTTACATTTTCAGCTCACATGATAGAGAACCCGAGAGCTCCCATGGAACCCTCAAAAGAATCACCTAACAATCTCTTATTCCTTATTGTTTTAAGACAGAGCTCACTGAATATCAGAACCAAATTGTAATCATATAGCTTTCAGGATTACAGCATATGTTGAATTCATAGATTTCTCCTGTCTCTCAGGTGAAGTATTTATTTTGAACGAGTAATTTCAGGCCTGTGTTTCCTTATTGATCTTCTGTCTGAATGATCTGTCCATTGATGAAGGTGGGATGTTAAAGTCCCCCGCTATTATTGTGTTACTGTTGATTTCTCCTTTTATGGCTGTTAGCATTTTCCTTATATATTGAGGTGATCCTCTATTGGATGCATCTGTATTTATAATTGTTATATCTTCTTGTTGGATGATCCCTTAATCATTATGTAGTGTCCTTCTTTGTCTCTTGTAACATTCTTTATTTTAAAGTCTATTTTGTCTGATATGAGTATTGCTACTCCAGCTTTCTTTTGATTTCCATATGCATGGAATACCTTTTCCATCCCCTCACTTTCAGTCTGTATGTGTCCCTAGATCTGAAGTGGGTCTCTTTTAGATAGCATGTATATGGGTCTTGTTTTTATATCCATTCACCCTGTGTATGTCTTTTGGTTGGAGCATTTAATCCATTTATATTTAAGGTAATTATCAATATGAATATTCTTATTGCCATTTTGTTAATTGTTTTGGATTTGTTTTTGAAGGTCTTTTTTCTTCCCTTCCTCTTTTGTTCTATTCTCTTGTGATTTGATGTCTATTTTAGTGATGTGTTTGGATTGCTTTTTCTTTTTTGTGTGTATCTATTGTAGATTTTTGGTTTGTGGTTACCATGAGGTCTTGATATAGCAGTCTGTATATCTACAAGATTGTTTTAAGCTGCTGATCTCTTAATCTCAAATGCATTTCCAATGTCCTGCATTTGTACTCCTCTCACGATTGCTGGTTTTGATATCATATTTGTGTGTGGATGATTTCCTACCTTTACTTTATGTTTGCCTTTACTGGTGAGTTTTCCCATACGTAATTTTCTTGATTCTAGTTGTGGCCTGTTCTTTTCCACCTGGAGATGTTCCTTTAGGATTTGCTGTAACGCTGGTTTGGTGGTGTTGAATTCTCTTAACTTTTGTTTGACTGTAAAACTTTTGATTTCTCCGTCAAATCTGAATGAGAGCCTTGCTGGGTAGAGTATCTTGGTTGTAGGTTTTTCCCTTGCATCACTTTAAATATATTGTGCCACTTCCTAGGAGTACTTTAAAGCACCATGTAAACACTAAACCTCATGAAAGGTAATATAGACATCAAACTGAAAGCTTAATGTTGATCTACTTCTTATAAATATATTTTGACAAGATTAATTACTATATTACATATTATACAATGCAAATCTATATTAGTATTATCTGTCAAATTAGAAGTCTCTACATAAAAAGGTATATAATATAGTTAATATATTACAATTCTGAAAAGGTCAAATTTGCTTATTCATTCAACAAATAGTTTTCAGCTAATATGTAACAGGCATTGTTCTAGAAACTGGAGGAAAGGCAGGTGCCAAGCAGATGCCTGCCCTTTTAGAACTTACATTGCCTTGGAGGGAGACAAGTAAAAAGAAAACAATAATACTGTGTTGTATATTTGAAAATTGCTAAGAGAGTAGATCTTAGAAATCCTCACCATGAGAAAAGAAATTTGTAATTATGTGTGATGATGTATGTTAACTAGAAATACTGTGGTGATCTTTTCACAATTTATACAACTATTGGTTCATTATGTTGAAATCAATATACCTGAAACTAATATAATGTTATATATCAATTATATCTCAATTTTAAAAAAGCATTTGGTTAATTCTTGAATTAGATAGTCACTGTCTTATATTTGTATTTTTGAAGATACACAGTCAAAATTAGTGTTATAATGTTGAAATATTTTTAAATTCATGAATTAGAAATCTATTTGTAATTTGGAAAAAAGTTAGTGAAGAAAAATTTTTAAAATGATAAAAGACAAACTAATTGAATAAAACCTACATTTAAATTTTATGAAGAAAGTTTCTATTCAGCACTAAAATATATAATGACATATATGTTAGTAATGATTGCTTGATCTTCCTCCTCTTGTTTTAAAGCTCTTTTTAAAAAAATTATCATTCTTGTATCTCCACAAATAAAGCTATACTGAACTCAGCTTTTTTTTCTTCCTATATGATGTATATGTACATACATATATATGTACATTAATGAAGTAAGCACCTTATCTACGTAATATATTACAAAATTTTGTCTTACTCATTACAACCCCAATAATCCTATTTAGTCTTTCTTTTTTGAGGCAAATTTAAATATGTTTGTGTTGGTTAGGATTCTTACAGGTAACAAAACCACTTGAATTAAAATGGCTTAAGCACTAAAGTTGTGTAATCATTTCACTTAAATAGTACGTTTTGAGATAGGCAGTTCCAGGGTAGATGCAGCCACTCAAAGAAAACATCAAAGATCTGTATTGTTTATTTCCATCCTGCTGTTCTATTCTTGCCTATTGGCTCTTTGTCTCTTGTTGCTTTATGGGCAGAAGAGGTCGCAGCATCAAGAATCACAGCACCAGTCAATTCAAGCAGCAAGAAAGAGTAGGATATTTTACCTATCTCAATTTTTGGGTGCAATATTCTTTGAATAAAATGTCTCCTTAATACTCTAGAATTGGGATATGTGTCCATCTTTAAAGCAATCATTGGCAAAGGATAATGAAGTAAGCACTCTTCACTTAGTTTAGAAAATGAACTTCATAGAGGATGTAAGGGATTTAAGGTAGGGGCCCACCTTTACTGAAAATATTGTACCAAACATAGTTGTGTTTCCTTAAATGCAGGAGGAAGAGAGGTACACGTATTGTATAAACACAACAATATCTGATACATTTTTTAAAACTCAGAAATTTCAAGCAAAGTAAGTGGAACTGCCCAAAGGCAACATATAAATTTCATTTGAATTTAGTAATGGGAATGTCTAGTCCAATATTTTCATTGCTCCAATTTTCTCTAACTTCTAAAATGTTTGGCTATCGTGTTTAGATATAAATCAGATACCTCCTGAATTCCAGCTCTCATTCCTTATTTTGTATCCCAATCATTGTCAATTTGAAACTTGCTAGTGATGAGACAATTACTCATTTCTCCTATCAATAAATTTTATGGTGTTTTTAGAATGATTGTCTGTTTGACTCTATAAAAACATGATCATCCTTATAATATATATCCTTTAAAATTTTTCTTCATTAATGTTATATTACTTTAAGCATAGTTAATTTGTTTTATAAGCTGGTTCATAGCTCATTTTTATGAATGCTGTAAGTCTTCAAACACATGGTTAATTTTCTGATTATAGTGTTTATGTATGCTAATATATTTCTCAAGTAAAGAAAAATGTCATTTTATAAGAAATAAAGGCCATAATTAAGTTGAAATGTCCACAAAATAAGAGGTACCTTGTGTTTTTTTGCCATGAGATAAGGTGATACCTATACAATGCCAAGGGTAGTAGACATTGGAATGGAAAAAGAGAATGTAAAATATTTTACTAATTTCAAATATTTTAATGGTGTCTGTTATGCATGTTTTGACTCAATGTGATTTTTTTTTAATCTTTCTCAATTTTATCCTATCAGCTAGTTGAATTCAGTGGTTGAGACTCAGCTGGCACAGTCTCTGGCTCTGGCTCTGAAATGACAGAGTGTGCTGGGTTGGATACTGCTTGAGGGCAGTAGGCTCAGAAATCATTCCCAGTGCTAAGGCAGGAGGGCAGGAAGAACCAGATGTGGATTTGAAGAAATTTTAGTGTGCATGGCAGAAGATACTGAGTAATTATCTAGCAACATGGAATAAAATATCAGTCCACATTAATGTAAATACTATGGGCTTTAATAAAAATAAAAATCTGAGATTTTCTGAAAAGATTAGAACAAGTTAATATCATTTCCCATTCTTGTTTCTGTAACTAAATTTTAAACTGTAGTATCAATGTCATAAATTTAATTTTTAAACATTTTATTATTCTTTAAATATCACTAAAACTGTATAAGGCATATAAAGGATATATCATATTTAATTATGTTTATAATTTGAAAAGGACGTAGAACTATATATTGAGACAGTTGTTTTCTTTCAAGGAGAGAAAATAGATATCTGGGTAGATTGGGATTTCTCACCCAAGTAAAGGTGAAGTAAAGATCATACATTCACTCCATCCATTCATTTTCCTAAGTACATTTAAAAAACCTGGTCAGCTAATGTTGGCACATGAGTTGATTTCATAAGGGATAGAGGCTAGGTTCTAGGGATAGCTGCTTTCACTGCTTAGTTATCTAACAATGACTGGTGCTATATTGGATAGACAAACACTGTTACAGGAGATGAATTATGGGCCACACATATTGTCAATTCTTGAAGACACTTCTTAGGATTGCTTTTCTCATACCCCGAGACAACAGATGTGAAGAGAAGAGATTTTTTTTTTCATAAAAATCATTATGCAAAGCTATTAAAGGGGATAGATATCATCAAGTTGCTAACACTTAGTATTTAATACCATCTATTAATTTAGTATTTTTTTAGAATCCCAGAAATTTGAAAATACCAATTGAGAACTGAAAATGTGATGATTTAGAGAGGAAGTGAGATGCTCTCTTGCATCACTTTCCTCTCCGATTCACCTAACTATCCAGAACATGGGCAGTGAAAGAGTAGGCATTACCAGATGCTAACTATTTTAAAAGTAATGGGAAAATCATAACTGAAAGAACAAAGCTCAGAGAAAAAGGCAAACCTTTGCCTGTGGTAGCCTTAGCATTGCACCTTATTGATAACATTGGGTCAGCTTCAATGAGGGAAAGGACCATAGAAACACGTAGGTGAAATGAAACAACCAACACAATGATGAGTGGGCTTTTAGGTTTCTTTCTCTCTTGTAAATAATGAGATCCTCCTATCCCTCTCCATCTATACCCTGGGAGTTCAGTTCATTGACAAAAAAGGTTCTATAATAAGAGTATTTTTAAAAGTCCTTCTCAAGAAGTTAATAAATACATACTTTCATTTGCTTTTTCAGTGAACTCATTGCAAAGCTATACTAAAACATAATGCCCTTGACATAGCACATACTGCATTAAGGCTGAACCATTCTTCCCTCAGATTTGCATGTAAAGTCATTTCGTCATATTTTCTAGACTTCGAAATATATCATAATTGTTTATCTCCCAGGAACCCTGGACTCACACATAGTGTAGTAAGATAAAATATTTAATTAGCCAATAATTACTCAGCTCTTTTTGTTCTTCTGTATGTATTTTTGGACACAGTAATATATTCTCAGGCAATATAAAAATAAAGGTTAATTTGTGCTCAACTTATAACAAATCTCCATGGTGTCTGAACAGAATTTATATCAGACAATGAAATGTGAATTTAAATAGCTCTTCTCTAAGAGAAGATAAAGGAAAAAAGAGGGCCAAAAAGATGAATAGACAAAATGCATTGAGGTATATTTGTTTCTTTGTATGTCAAGTGCACAAACCAAGTTGGTTTCCATTTTAGGGCATTCTGATACTGTGTGCTGGTAAAGCATACTGTATTATGTGGTTTCCCATGGATATAATCCCTGCCTTAAGGGTTTACAGCTTGAACATTCAGAGCTATCCAAGCAGCTCATTTCAGACATATGCAGCTTAGCATGCTGACTGGTAGAAAAGCTGGCAGTGAACTCTCAGTTAAGTTCCTGTGTCAGCATCATAAGCACAGGCATAAAAACAAGGATGAAAAAAACCAAAAACCAAAAAACAAGGATGATCTGTTCTATGTCTGTGACATAACCAATGAACTTCCAATGAAAGACAAATAGATTTCCAGAGTTCCCTAGTATTAAAAACTATTAAACTGAATAAATAAAGAAGACTGAAATATTAGCATCCCTATACTTAACATGGTTGATTTTTGCATAAAAATCAAAGAGTTCATTTTTATAATGAAACTGTGATTCTGTGATTATGAAAAAATGCTGGTGACATTTTGTTAAGTTTTCTTTTGCACAATTTTTTTTTTCCTGGCAAAATTCTTGGTGGGGAACTTGAAACATCAAAATGAGCATTGGTCAATTAGAGGTATTTTAAACAAGAGTAGATGAAATATTTTTAAGTATGTTTTATTTAATCATTTAATTTATTTAAATCTAATTTACTTAATCATTTAATAATTTATTTAACAAATTGAAAAGCTTTGACTGTATAGAGAACATTTAAAAAGTCTTATTCCATATGTAATATGAGTTCATCTAAAATACATCGTGTTTTAATAATTGTCATTAAATTGAGTAATAAAAAAGCCCTAAGTATTAGAATACTAGGTATAAGAAACATATTTACATACAGAAAGACTCTGTTCTGGATCCCCTGTCCCAATATCTCAAGATATTATATGCATAGACCCATTCTAATATGACAATATGATATAAAAATGGAAGTGGCTGAATAAATTTACATCATTTGTATATATATATGTGATCTTTTACATGGATATAGCATGAGTACTGAGTCCCTTCATGCTGATATCAGGAATAAACATGCTTACTTAGAATTTAGGATATATTTTTATATGGAAACCCTGTAATATACATATAATACTTACATATGCTTAAAATTTATATGGTAGATGTAGCACAACTTTGTTTCTGATTTTATGAATAAAATCTGTAGTCTGAAGATCTAAACTTCTTTTTAAGCTTTTTGGATTTTCTTTTCTTTTTCTTAAACTTCATCAGCAAATATAGTCCATTTTCCAAATAATAAACCTATCCAAATTAGACATCTTTGTTCTCTTTATTTTTTCTACTAAGGAAGGTTTTTAAAAAATGGTACTGTAAAGAATATAACCAAACTATCATAAAATGCTTATTTATTAAAAATATGATGTCAAGTGTGACATAGATGAGGTCGAGGCAAGACAGTAATGATCATTTATTCTCTACTATAAAGTAATAAATTGTTTTATAAAACTTAAAGAAAATTATAACAGAAAGATATAATCAATCACATTCACTAAGCAATAGCTATTAACAGTTCAAGAGATACCAAATTATATATATATCCCAGGCACAAGGTGTTCAAAAATCTAATTCTTCAAGGAATAACTATAATTCTACTTAAATTTCAAATAGCAATAATATGTTTCTGAGAAGTAATGCGGCTGTCCTCTGTTCAAAAAAATTCATGCTTTACTAGAGCTGTTCCAGGCTACTTTTAAAATTTCCAGGCTAGGTTTTGCCTATGTTCTGCTCAGATAAAGTTGTCTATCCAGCTGAACTCTAGGGTGGAGGTAATGTTACTCTCCCAGTATAAGGCTATGAGTGCTTTACTAGGGTGACCAATAGAGACCATTAGAAAGAGTAACTAGTTTAACACACAGCCACACACATAGACACACTACAACCTGGGACTGAACTCTGGACCACCTGGAGTATAAATCAGCGACTAAATCCAAAGTGATGTCCCAAGTAGGCTTGTGGAACAGAAAAAGAACATTATGTAAAAACCAAGGAAATCTGAATAGTGTATGGACTTTAGTTAATATTACTATTATTAATGGTAACATGTAACATCAATGTAAGATGCTAATAATGACGAAAAATAGTACAGGGTATATGGGAATTCTTTGTGCTATCTTTGCATTTTTCTGTAAATCTAAACTGTACTAAAAAATCAAGTTCATTAAAAAAGTAGTGGTATAAGAAGCTAAAAAAGTGTCATGCTTACTCCATCTACAGAGATAACATTTCAAAGTCTGGTTAGCTACTCTGTCCAGAGTCAAGTCCAGGTCTCCACATACCTCTTCTTCTGTCATGTCCACGTACTGCTTATTCAGTCTCTAATATATGGATAAAACTGTTAAATTACTAATCACCAGCAGACCTGTGTGACAAAGAGGGGAAATGGGAAAACTCTTAAATAGATGAGTTATAATGTTTAACAAAGAAATATGGTTAGATATATAATCCTTGTTTCAGCAAATATTATGAGCATTCTTTCTCCATTATACACTCTGTACTTCGTTTTTTTCCCTTCAAACGGTATGTTTTAGTATGTGTTCTGTAGCTGGTAGTGTGGTCTGGTCATTAATTCTTTAGGAACATGAGCCTTTAGTAGCCCTACTTCTAAGCGGCTGTCATGGTCTTCTATATATATTTTGAATATATCTCTATCTCTATATCTGTATATAGAGATAGAGACAGAGAAAGAGAGACAATAATAGAGACAGAGAGAGAGAGAGAGACAGAGAAAGGGTTCAGAACAGGCCTCCCCAAGATATGCCACTTTGGCATTTGGATTATTTCAAGCTAAAAGCAGTTGAGACTCAAGATAAACTATTGCCCTTCCCTTAACTACATGGGAAAATTTAAATTGGGGATTTTTTTCCAGAAAAATAATTATTACCAGAGATAAATTTTATCTAAGTGGCCCCATCCATATGGCAGAACAAACATCTAATTATCTTCTTATCTTCCTGTGAATGACCCTCCTGTTCTTGGAAGCCCCAAGCCCCCATCCCATTCCTTAGCTCAGTATGGAATATACACTTCATTTCACCTTTTTGTCTCTGAACCTCTCATGTATGTGGGGTTTCTATAAATACGAAATTAAATTTGATTTTGTTCTGTTAATATGTCTCTTGTTAATTATGTGATTCTAATTCTTCAACTAGCCAAAAAGAACCAAAGAAGGGAAGGGGGAAGGGAAATGTTCCCCTTCCCAACAACGTTGGGAATTGTAGGTTTGAACTGTATGGTCCACTTATACACAGATGTTTTAAAATAAATACTACAGTATGACATGATCTGTGGTTGGTTGAAAATGTGGATGTGGAACCATGGATACGAAGGACGGGCTGTGGGACTTGAGCATCCTCAGGTTTTGGTATCTGTGGTGAGTCCTGAAACCAATCCCCCACAGATACCAAGGGATGGCTGTGTTTGTGTATCTATATATCTATCTATCTATATTTGCCTATTTATACAATTATATGAGAAGTATGAATTTCTGAATTAACTAAGTTACAGTTCCATAATCTAGTTAAATGAACCCTGGGGTAATATTACTTCCTTGAATTTAAAAAACCTACAAAGAGTAGAGCCCATATTGCTACAATAAATAACAAAAATTCTATGAATGGATCAGAAATTGTAACAGAGAGATGTATAATTTATACTTCTCCACCTTCCTTTCCAAATCTACATATTTTGACTCTTGAAAAAATGTCACTATAGACTTTTCATTTGTTTGTTTATTTATTTATTTTTGGCTGCCTTGGGTCTTCGTTGCCGCATGCAGGCTTTCTCTAGCTGCAGTTAGTGGGGGCTACTCTTCGTTGCGGTGCGCGGGCTTCTCATTGCGGTGGCTTCTCTTGTTGCAGAGCAAGGGCTCTAAGCACGCAGACTTCAGTAGTTGTGGCTCGCGAGCTCTGTAATTGTGGCTTGCGGGCTCTAGAGCGCAGGCTCAGTAGTTGTGGCGCACAGACTTAGTTGCTCCGCGGCACATGGGATCTTCCCAGACCAGGGCTCGAACCTGCGTCCCCTGCGTTGGTAGGCGGATTCTTAACCACTGCGCCACCAGGGAAGTCCCACTATAGACTTTTTATTCATGAGAATCATTTACTCCAAGCCCTTCAGTTTGTCTCCCAGAAGGTACCAAAATTTGGACATTTGGGAAATATGGTAAGACTAGTAGTAAACACATAAACAGGAGTTGATTGCCCCAAATATTTTGCTACAAAATGAGTTTCTAAATTGTATTAGGTTCTTCTCCATATTTTTCTCTTCACACCGAAGTCTTTTATTCATATGTGTACTTGACAGAGCCTATGAGACATGCCTTTTCCTAGCACCAAAGAGTCTGGGTGAGTTTATGGAATCCTCTTTGGGCAGGCTCACCTGTTAATGTGAGAAGGGTGTTCTCTAAAGATGGCTGCAGAGAAAGAGGTTGAGAGGGAGAGAGGCAAGAGAGAGAGAGAGATCTATAACCTCTCATTTTACAGATGAAAAAATGAAGACAAGGACTCTTGTTGAAATGTTTTCAGACAGCTACTTTAGTGCTCTAGAATCATTGATATTATGATTACTCTTTCTGTTAGTTGTGTATTGGAGAGTTCCCATAATATTTCTGTATGAATATGAAAGCAAATGGATCTGGACTTCATAAAATGGACTGATGTTGACTGTTTTCATTTTAAACCTGTTTACCTTGAGAAAATGTATCCTCTACATGTGGAGAGAAGACTTAGAATGAGGAGGTCAGAAATGCAATCTCTTGGGACAACATCAGTGCACAAAATGCACCACAGGAAACTATGATTCTGATGATGCATTCTGCAACTATGATTCTGATGGGGAAGGAGGTCAAAGGGGAAATACTAAATATACTTTCATAATTAAGAACATATAGAGATTACTTCAATTTTTTAAGGAATAGTCCATTAATTAGGAAAGTCTTTTTCCCATTTCTATCAGAAAAAAAAATTGGAGTTCAAGAAAAGTTTAAATTGTTAAAATGAGATATATGAGATTGATATATTAATAACAATTTTTTGAATACACCACAACTTACTTTATACCAAATAGAAGATAATATTTTATATCATATACATTGTATATATGATATTGTATATCATATATCATTCATGCCTGCTATTTTTCTATAGTTTATTGTTTGCCATTAATATATATTGTTTTCATAATAGATATAATGTAAAAATTTTTTAAGTTATTTTGTTATAAAAGGGGGCAAAGTTGTTTTAAAAGAAGTTCATTTACGACTTGACATTAATTGTCCAGGGAAATGCAAGGTGTGATATATTGATGCAAAGAGGTTTATTAATCTATTTTTGCCAACAAACTAGTCTGCATTTATATGTTATAAACCATAATAAATATAGTGAAAAGTACTTCAGTATTATATGTGTCTAAATTTACTGTCACATTGTTTTTTTCCTAATATTTTAAAGTAGAATTGTCTTTTTTGGTTATTGATGGTTGTTATAACTATCTTGATGATGGTAAAAGTCATAAAATAAAATATATTTAATATCACTTCATATATAGAAGTATGATTGAGGAAAAGTTACTTTATTGTCTTTAGAATGACCATGTTTCTCTGATTCTTTAGTGTCCTTCTCAGTCATTATTAATGATCACATTTCATCTTTTTTCTGAAACCTTCAAACTTGTGTTTCTGATGCCCATAATTACTGTTGTATTAGAAACATAGGTGTTACCATAGTTATTTGGTAATTTGCATTGTGTCAAGAACTTTGAGAACAACTACAAGTTAATACGACATGCTGAATGACACATTTTCCTTGTCCTTATTATTAGGGCTTTAGAGAACTTGTGAATAGCTCTCCACCAGAGTCCTTAAGCATGAGAGAAAGACACAAAACAGTAGGCATTTCTGATAACATATCAGTAGGATATGGTTTGAGAATGTGGCAACAATGGGTTTTCTATGAGCACACTAAGAATTATACAAGTTTACCTCCTCCCTTCCACCATTTTCCATGTTTTCATCCCCACCACAGGCACAGCTGAACCATCACAAGCCTGGGCCTATTAGCACAAATATTCCTTACTACATGGAGGAGATAAAGCAGGATTCCTTCCTGCAGGCAGGCTGGCTACCTAAAGAATTGAGTGAAAAAGTAGCTGAGTCACAAGAAAGTGTATTTCCTCTCACATTTGTTGTGATTCTGAATATTTTGTATGAAGTTCCTGTTCATCTCTCAACCAAAGAAACTCACTTGAAGAGTTGATACCTTTACATTTGATTTCTCAAACTCTTTTTGTCTTCTTTCCAAAAACTTTAAGAAAAAATAAGGCTTTCCAATCTCAGTTGTGTGACTGAATGAGGACAGACACCATACAGTCTCAGCTTCCATAAATCACACTCACGAGAGCCTTTGTTCACCGGACTTTGATCACAGACTTCAGCATTCTCTCTGTTATCTTGCCTGAAGCAGGATCAGATTCACAGAAGCAGGCCATTTGATTCCCATTACTTTTGGTGAGTCCCTCCTTCCACTGGCAGAACGAGAGCAGTATTCTGGCTTAGAGCTCTTGAAATTGATACTACTACTGGGACAGGTGTTTCTGTAACAAAAGCAAGGCACAAAGCCATTGTGAATTCTTCATGTTGGGATTAGAAAGGAAACGCTTTCCATCTATATTCATTTAGTTATTCAAACGGTGTTTTAGACATATCTTTCCCCTGTGCTGCAGTTCATACCTCTCTAGGTGAAGCCAAGAACAAACTATAAAGCCTTGCCTTACCATCTGAGGTGTTCAATTGTGGTAAGACAGCCTCTTTAGAATTGTGAAAAACTGTTTCTAAAATAAATACCTGTGTGTCCTTCTGTATCATTTCTTTAGTATGGATTTTGCTTTTTCCAGCTCATAACGTGCCAATTTACATATATTATAAATTAGACCAAATGTTTTTTAAAAATAGTGCTGTTCATTAAAAGGATCATACACCATGATCAAGTGGATTTATGCCAGGAATGCAAGGATTCTTCAATATATGCAAATCAATCAATGTGATACACCATATTAACAAATTGAAGGAGAAAAACCATATGATCATCTCAATAGATGCAGAAAAAGCTTTCAACAAAATTTAATGCCCACTTATGGTAAAAACCATCCAGAAAGTAGGCCTGGAGGGAACTAACCTCAACATAATAAAGGCCATATATGACAAACCCACAGCCAACATCATTCTCAATGGTGAAAAATTGAAACCATTTCCACTAAGATCAGGAACAAGACAAGGTGGCGCACTCTCACCACTATTATTCAACATAGTTTCTGGAAGTTTTAACCACAGCAATCAGAGAAGAAAAAGAAATAAAAGGAATCCAAATCGGAAAAGAAGAAATAAAACTGTCACTGCTTGCAGATGACATGATACTATGTATAGAGAATCTTAAAGATGCTACCAGAAACTACTAGAGCTAATCAATGAATCTGGTAAAGTAGCAGGATACAAAATTAATGCACAGAAATCCCTTGCATTCCTATACACTAATGATGAAAAATCTGAAAGAGAAATTAAGGAAATACTCCCATTTACCATTGCCAGAAAAAGAATGAAATACCTAGGAATAAACCTACCTAGGGAGACAGAAGACCTGTATGCAGAAAATTATAAGACACTGGTGAAAGAAATTAAAGGTGATACAAATAGATGGAGAGATATACCATGTTCTTGGATTGGAAGAATCAACATTGTGAAAATGACTCTACTACCCAAAGCAATCTACAGATTCAATGCAATCCCTATCAAACTACCAATGGCATTTCTCACAGAACTACAACAAAAAATTTCACAATTTGTTTGGAAACACAAAAGACCCCAAATAGCCAAAGCAATCTTGAGAAAGAAAAACGGGGCTGGAGGAATCAGGCTCCCTGACTTCAGACTATACTAAAAAGCTACAGTAATCAAGACAGTATGGTACTGGCACAAAAACAGAAATATAGATCAATGGAACAGGATAGAAAGCCCAGAGATAAACCCACGCACATATGGTCACCTTATCTTTGATAAAGGAGGCAAGAATATACAATGCAGAAAAGACAGCCTCTTCAATAAGTGGTGCTGGGAAAACTGGACAGCTACATGTAAAAGTATGAAATTAGAACACTCCCTAACACCATACACAAAAATAAACTCAAAGTGGATTAAAGACCTAAATGTAAGGCCAGACACTATAAAACTCTAAGAGGAAAACATAGGCAGAACAGTCTTATGACATAAATCACAGCAAGATCCTTTTTGACCCAGCTTCTGGAGAAATGGAAATAAAAACAAAAATAAACAAATGGGACCTAATGAAACTTAAAAGCTTTTGCACAGCAAAGGAAACCATAAACAAGTCAAAAAGATAACCCTCAGAATGGGAGAAAATATTTGCAAACAAAGCAATTGACAAAGGATTAATCTGCAAAATATACAAGTAGTTCATGCAGCTCAATATCAAAAAAACAAACAACCCAATCCAGAAATGGGCAGAAGACCTAAATAGACATTTCTCCAAAGAAGATTTATAGATTGCCAACAAACACATGAAAGGATGCTCAACATCACTAATCATTAGAGAAATGCAAATCAAAAGTACAATGAGGTATCACCTCACACCAGTCAGAATGGCCATCAGCAAAAAATCTACAAACAGTAAATGCTGGAGAAGGTGTGGAGAAAAGGGAACCCTCTTGCACTGTTGGTGGGAATGTAAATTGATACAGCCAGTATGGAGAACAGTTTGGAGGTTTCTCAAAAAACTAAAAATAGAACTACCATATGACCCAGCAGTCCCACTACTGGGTTATATACCCTGAGAAAACCATAATTCAAAAAGAGTCATGTGCCACAATGTTCATCGCAGCTCTATTTATAATAGCCAGGACATGGAGGTAACCTAAGTGTCCATTGACAGATGAATGGATAAAGAAGATGTGGCACATATATACAATGGAATATACTCAGCCATAAAAAGAAATGAAATTGAGTTATTTGTAGTGAGGTGGATGGACCTAGAGACTGTCATACAGAGTGAAGTAAGTCAGAAAGAGAAAAGCAAATACCGTATGCTAACACATATAAATGGAATCTAAAAAAAAATGGTTCTGAAGAACCTAGGGGCAGGACAGGAATAAAGATGCAGACATAGAGAATGGACTTGAGGGCATGGGAAGGGGGAAGGGTAAGATGGGACAAAGTGGAGAGCGGCATTGACATGTATACACTACCAAATGTAAAATACATAGCTAGGTGAGAAGCAGCCGCATAGCACAGGGAGATCAACTCAGTTGCGTTGTTCCACCTAGAGGGGTGTGATAATGGATGGTGGGAGGGAGACGCAAGAGGGAGGTGATATGTGGGATGTATGTTATGTACAGCTGATTCACTTTGTTATACAGCAGAAACTAACAGAGACGCATTGTAAAGCAATTATACTCCAATAAAGATGTTAAAAAAAAACAGTGCTGTTCTATAGCAATGATTATTGTTATTCCTATTTTCTTCTGCTTTTTGAGAAAGATTTCTCTCAGATGTTTTCAAGGGAAATGCAGATTCCTATGGGTAGCATCCCCTAACTCTGTTTCTCCGGCACGGAAGCATCACCAGTGACCAGCAACCCTCAGGTTTCCCATACTTTGGTAGAGGTTTAGAGGAGGCTATGAATGTTACTACCCTCTAAAACTTGTTATAACCCAGCAACCACCCCAAATGATATTCTATGAAGAGACTTTGATTTATCTCTTTGATATAA
This sequence comes from Balaenoptera musculus, assembly GCF_009873245.2. Classification (NCBI taxonomy): domain Eukaryota; kingdom Metazoa; phylum Chordata; class Mammalia; order Artiodactyla; family Balaenopteridae; genus Balaenoptera; species Balaenoptera musculus. The sequence goes on from NC_045802.1 coordinate 55,866,771, forward strand.
TTACTGTAAGTTAGCTTTGTAATAACAACTTACAAAGTTGAAAGTTGTACAACTTTCCTACAACTCCCCTGAGAATGACACTTTTATTTGCTTATAGCCAGTGGAGATGTGGCTATCACCCTCACCATCCCTCGAGTTATCAGAGTTTAATGAAAGCCTACAATGTACCAGGTAAAATGCAACATATTGGGGTTAAAAAGGAAAAAAAATTAAAATATCATCTCTGTGTTTATAGAGTTCATGTCTAATAGGAGATACAGAAAAGCAAATAAGCTATTATTAGTCAATAAAATAAATGCTATCATGATGGAAATAGAGAAAAAAAATTTTGTCTCTTAAAAAGAACTGATCTTAGTACACAAGAATGTTTATTAATTTACCATAAGGTTTACCTTTACTTATATTGGTGCTTGATTTGAATGGATTCATCCAGTTTCTTACAGGTAGCTTTCTACATCATTAGTTCTATGGTACATTCAGTCAATTCAAACCACAATTCTATTTCAACAAAAAAGTAAAATTGATTACTTGTTATTCCATGCCCATCCAAATAGGATTTAGACTGCCTGACTGACCTTTGCCACGTCTTCTTTGACAACACTTTTCAAGGGATTGATTGTTTTGTTTACATATGGACAAAGATGGTATAGGCAATGAATGGGAAGAGTTTCATTAATTTGCATCTTTCTAGGAAAAGTGCTGAATAATAGAATTTATCAATAACAGCAAAAAGTAGAGAAGAAAAATGAGGAAGGAATTTTAATTAATATGAAAACAAAGGCGCATAAAGGAGAAAGAAAATTAAAGTTTAAACTAGAGCAGAAATAATTTAAATTTGAAAAATTGAATTCAAAAGTGTTTTTATAGCAAGCTTCCTCTATTCCTCCAAGAACATAAATGTAACTAAAACCAACCCTCCTGAAAGCTGATGAGAATCAAGAAAGCAATTACAAAACAAAGCCAAACGTTTAAAAGAGAGCAATTTGGATACAACTAAATAGAAGAGGCAAGTAATTAATAGTTTTGATAACAAAAGGAAGACTAACAAGGGGGAAAGTCATTAGAAGTCAAATAAATTAAATTTTAAATAACTTAACAACAAAAGCCAAGTCTAATTCTGTTGCAGGCAAATCATTGGCTTTTACAAGATGTCGTTGAAAAATATTTAGCCATTATGCTACTGTATTAGTTCTGAAAAACAGTGTGGGGGAAGTTGTTCTACTTTTGGTCAGCTTCTAAAGAGTAAAGTTACTTTCTCACTGAAATGTAAGCTCTAAGAGGACAGAGATTCTTCTGCTTCATTCATTGTTGTAGCCAAGATTTGTCAATAGTTTTTAACATAGGCACTGAGACATATTTTTAGAATTAATGTTGATGAACTTGTGGCAGAATAATTCATTGAAATAGCCATGTATGTTTTATTCTCACTACTTCAAATAAATAGAAGGAAAGTGGTAAGGAAATGAGAAGTGAAATTGCTTTAGTCTCTCAATCAACTCCTGCCTCCATCCCAAAGGAAAAGAGTGGTTTATGCATAGTAAATAATTAACTGGTTTCGTTGAATAAAACCTAAACATTTAATGGGAAAATAATACATTTTTCATAATAAGGTAGAGGCTCTAGGTCTTGAAGACTAAAGAATCATGAGAATTTTTAGCAGTTTCTCTCAAGACAGGGACATTTTGATCAAGACAGGGAAGGACACAGGATTTAGAATATGACTAGAAGTGTAGATCCTTGCCTGAATCCCAGTAAGTGCCTCTAAAAAGTAACAGAATCTCATAAAGGAATGGATCTGGAGTTTCCATTAGCTGAAGGGTAAATCCAAGGAGCCAGAGTTCTCAGCCCTAGCAATCTGAAATTCCCACCAATCTGACCATATGATTGGAGCAGCATTAAATTTGATTTAGAGAATAAACAATTATTTCAACCAAGTCACCAGTAAAAAAAGAGGCTTCATTGACCTCATTAATTAGGTTAATTAATGCCCATTATTATATGATCTCATAGCATTCCACCTTTATAGCTATTATGGCAGTTAATATTTTACTTTTATTTGTATGACTTGATTAATAACTGCTTATGGTTAGAGTACAAGCTTTATGAAGGCAAATGTCATGCTTGTTTTTTTTTTTTTTTTGTCATGCTTGTTTTTTCACCCTCTCTAGACCGTAGAAATCTCACAATGAAAGTAGAATGGATGAATGTGCCCAGTAATGTATATGCAAGCCTGCCAAGAATCATATATAAAAAAATTCCTCTGAGAAATATTTTATAAAGAAACCCATACTAGGTATATGGATTAGACATTATGATCGGATTATCAAATTCAGATGAAATATTCCAGAGAAATTCAAGAAATATTTTCACAGGAAAGACAGAGGTTCGCAAAGTCCATACTGCTCATAATCTTCAGAAATTCCTTAGGCCCTTCCAGCTGGGCAGTTAGATATGAGCTTTCCGTGTTCTCTTCCTTGGTGGTGTAGCATTGTTTTTGAAAGTCCAAGATTCAAAGAACTAAAAGATTTTTTTTTTTTCTGTTTTAACTAGTGAGAGTAGTATATCGTTTACACTGAGTTAAATAGTAAAAATTAAAATTTAAAATTAATCTCTTAAAACTACGGGATAACTCAGTGCATTCTAGCACATTAAGAAATCTCAGTACACAGACTCAAATAAAGGATGTCAAGAGAATTACTCAGACAATATGAGTTCCTCTCTTGGCCATTTGTTTTTTCCTCAGCCAGATATACCAGGCGACTGGTCACAGAAGCAAAGGTATGAACAAAGTTTCTGGTGTGTTTTGCTGGCACAGATTATGTGACCATACTTTTCAATGCCACCTAATCTGCAGTGGGGATCTTTTAAAAAAGAACGTGTTAGCAGTTTAATAGTTGTATAATGCCCTCAGATAGTAATGTATTTTGAGTTTCTGCAGCAATTAGTGAGAAGGAACATGTTTCCACTTATTGGTTAACTGTCGATATCTATTATATCTTGTTTATATAATGTGAATTGTATTTGTCCAGCAAGAACTGGTTTTAAATTCCAATACTACGTAAAAATAAGAACATCAGCAATTTACTTAACCTCTCAGTGCTTCAGTTTCCTCCCTGCTAGAAGGGACATAATAATGGTATTTTGAGGAAAACATAGTTCTGAGGACTAAACTAAATTTTAACACAGGATGTGGCACATAGGAAGTGGTCAAACAATGGTAACCAAAAGTAATAGTAGTAAGTGATTAATCATCTATCTATTATATTCCAGGAGTTTTTCTTATATATTTAAAATAATTATATGGATTTGAATCCATTATCAATGTTAATGCAGTCTGTAGTCTTCCCTTTAATTTTAGTTTGACTGTTTCATTTGAACAAGTTTGGTATTATTGCATTATTTATTCTTGTCCTGTTTTCTTTGATTGCTTGAGAAAGTTGTTGTTCTTCCACAGGCCTGAGAGATCCTCTACTTTTATATTCTTCATTTTGAAGGAAAAATGGATATTGAGTTGAGAAACAGGTGGATAGGGCTAGACAATGCAGGGGTATTCAAAAGCAGGTTTTTTATGCTGTGCAAGAAGGGCCTTTGAAAGTATTTTTTCCTGTAGTGCTATGAACAGTCTTGGGATACTTGAGAAAATGTGTTGAGGTCACCAAATTCCATAAAATGTCTGAAAAAAAAAGAAGAAAAAAGAAATGCTCTCTAGTCAATGATTAACGATTAATTAACCATGTATTTATTGACTACCTAGTCTATTAGTCAATGTCCCAAGCTTGTTATGGACACAGAGACTATTTTGATATAGATTAGAAATCTTGAATTTCACAGGAGAGAGATGTGCATTGAATATTCTCCATCTGCCTCTCCAGGTTCGTGCTCCACCATTTGCCATGCAGCTCGAAGCTTCAGGAGGCTGATTTTAAGACAATGTCGATGGGATCCCTTGTCCTCCTTTTCTTTGTGGGGTTCAGTCAGTTGTACGCTCTGGAAGATCGGGGCTGGATCAAAGAGAGGTCAGTGTATCTCCTTCCACCATTCCTCCCTGACAAGCTGCCGTGAGGTAGCGCTCATGTTCTTCATCCAAGACCTTCTTCATCCACGTGCCTTCTTCTGATCTAGTCGCCAGGTCCCTTCACCTCAGGTTAGTAAGTCTTCCAACTGTTGATGTTGCCAAAGTGTTTCACTACTCTTTATTGCTTTCCCTTAACGGAACCCTGCAACTTAAATCCCTTTACTAAACAAACTTCAGTGTAAAAAAAAAAACTGGGGGGGGGGGGCTTCCCTGGTGGCGCAGTGGTTGAGAATCTGCCTGCCAATTCAGGGGACACGGGTTCGAGCCCTGGTCTGGGAAGATCCCACATGCCGCGGAGTAACTAGGCCCGTGAGCCACAACTACTGAGCCTGCGCGTCTGGAGCCTGTGCTCCGCAACAAGGGAGGCCGCGGTAGTGAGAGGCCTGCGCACCGCGATGAAGAGTGGCCCCCGCTTGCCGCAACTAGAGAAAGCCCTTGCACAGAAACGAAGACCCAACACAGCCAAAAATAAAAATAAATAAATAAATAATATTTTTAAAAAACCAAAAAACTGTGGGAAGCAGGAGGAAAAGAATGCGCTTCCCAACTTAATCAAATAATAAACTTATTACTTAGACTGAGATGCACTAGTCAAATGCTCCTTCAAAGAAAGATTGTTTTGGCACAATTGCTGGGAATGCTGTCCGCAGAGAGTCTTTACCTCTTGGCCCTTCTAGGATCAGCCTCCCTTGCAGTGTGCTTCTTTGCCTAAGAACATGCCTCTTCTTGTTTGGGGGTGAAGAGCCCGGGACATGTCGGCCCAACGCAGGACAAATCTGAGCGGCCATTCTGGTTCCAGTGTCACTGTGGGCTTAGAAGAGGGCTGTTAATTGTCCCTGCATTGCACCTCAGCCTCTCCCTCTGCCTGCCTCTGCTGCTTTCCATTCTCTTCCATGCTGCTGATTACACAGGTCCTCCCAGTAAACCCCCGGCATGCCAAGCTCTGTCACAGATGTCTATTAGAATTTCACTCTCCACTGCACTTTTTCTTCCCTGTATATGGTATTTTTTAATGAAGGGGATCATAAGTTGATTTCAAAACATTTTGTTCAGTAACTAAGGAAACTTTAGGAAAGGCAGTAGTAATAATTCAGGCAAAACAATCATTTAAAATATAAAGTAGTCTGTGGTTTGTGTACTTTTCATACCACTTTTATTATAACACGTTGCTTATATTTTACCACTGGAAAAAGCATTGCAGATTTTATAGGGAAGTGTTATGGATGCCACATGGTGATGCAGCTTTATGTTTAAAAACATATGTACATGTGGAAACTCAGAAGTGTGTCTGTCAACTAACTACATGCACTGAAATGTGACCCAGATATAAGAAACAATCCAGTTGCGCTGATGATCAACTTGATGTCCTCTGACATTTTTATTTTTGTTCCCTCTCTTTGAAAAGGTGTCCTATTTTTCAGTTTTTATGACATTGAGCAATTTCTTTTATCGCTTCTCACACTTAAGGGAAAAAAAAGGAATGAATCAAATGTATATGCGATTAGATAATTTTTTATATTTTCATATAGTCTTAATTTTTTACAGTCTATATTTTTATACATTCATATTGTAATAAAATCACATGCATAAATTTCTCTCTAATATACCTAGATTTTCCATAGATTCTTATCATATTCCTCAAACAAACATATATTGAACAAAATAACTTGGAAAATAGTTTCTTTGCAAGACTCCAGGCCATGACATTTTACCATTGTTGAATGGGGTATTTTAGCTCAACAGTAACTAAAGCTCTTTGGAAGAGTTTTATAGAGCACTCATTAGGACCTTTTCTACACTCTCAGACTTCCTGTAAGATGAGAAAATAAACTTAAACTCCTGCTTTTAAAGTCGCAGTTGGTCAGGAATTTGATTTCTTATAGAAAAATATATTTCTAATTGATACAAATAACAATTCCATCTTTCTGTCTAGACTATATAAGAGAAAGCTAGACATTAATCAATGACATTGATGATAATTCATAAGAGTTCGGGAGCATTTCTCTGTCCTTTTTTGTGGTGGAGGTGATGCTCTCCCATTCTCGGAGAATCAAATGAAGAAGGTGCAAGTGAGCCCATTTAGAAAGACAGAGGATTGTTGCAAGAATGTAGATTTGTATCATACTCTGCAGATGCAAGCACTCAAAGGCCCCCTCTGTACCCTGGTAGGTGTGGAGCACCAGAACATTGTAAAGAAGCATGCCCTGTGTCCTCCTACAGTTTGGGAGACAGAGAAGACTCTGCTTTTCACTTGGAGATGTGAAAAGGTTCTAGCCAGGCAATGACATGACTGGAAGAGAGCAGTAAGCCGTTTCAAATTTCATTTCTCTGTATACAGGGCAAGAATTATATTGCCACATTGTAGAGGGTATCTGAGAATGCAGCATTTTCAAAGAACTTTACCAAGAGACCTGGTGCAGAAAATGACTGGTAGTGTACCATCAGGGGAAGGAGCAAAGTAGTTGTCACAAGAATTCAGCTTGGATTTGTCAGCACTCGTCGGGAAATGATGCTGTGAAGAAGGCTTGAGTGGGACCGAGAGTACCCAGAAAACTAGAAACGCCCACTCCAAGAGCAGGCATGTGGTGGCTAGAAATGGCAAAGGTTACTCAGCAGCCAAAGGATAACTACAAAGAGCCTCAAGTGAAGAGACCTTTGCCCTCTTTTCTCTCATTCTGTCTCATTTACCATCATCAACCTTGTGGATCGTGGGAAGCCAAAAGAGAAGATGACAAGTGAGTGGAAATTAAGTAACAAAAAGACATTATCCCCTTTCAGAGACGCTCAGGCTGCTAGGCTGTGATTCAGCCTGAGCTGGGGCTGAGGAAGAAATTTTAGGCTATATTTGAACATGAAGTTTTAATTAGTCTAGAAATTTAAATATCTGAAAATATCAAAAATGTAGGTCCTACCTGAAATGCTCTCCAATTTTGTAAAAAGAACATCTGTGGAACTCATCTGGAAACAATAGCAAAGAGAGAGAGAAAGAGAGAGAAAGGAGGAGAGGAGAGAGAGAGAAACAATTTCCAATTTGCAGTATAAGAGATTCAGTGTTTTCAACAGACAGTTACCTGAGAAGTGAATATGATTATGTGGGCATCTTTGTGAGTTATAGCCCATTAAAGGCATATGCAACCCTTGTTGCCTTTCCGATGGCAGCTTATTATTTCTGTGTAAATAGATGGAATTAATAAAGGAAAAATATTTACCTTTGTAAATTACCAACATTTTTGTACCTTAAATGATATTTGTCTCTTGATGAATGTTGTTTTTTCTTCCATCACTTGGAAGTGAGTGGAGTAGTGAGTGGACGAGTAAAGCTTTTTTTAAATATTAGGAAGTCATGGGACTTCCCCGGTGGTCCAGTGGTTAAGACTCCGTGCTTCCACTGCAAGGGGCGCGGGTTTGAACCCTGATCAGGGAACTAAGATCCCACATGCTTGCCGCCCGGTGTGGCCAAAAAAAAAAAAAAAAAAATTAGGAAATCATCATGAGGAAAGTAGACCAAGAGTTCAATCAGTTTACTTCATAAGTAAATTTTGTGAAATTATTCTTATTTGTTGCTTATATTTTTGAGTATTATGTTGTAACCTAGAATCTCAGTTTTAAGTCACAACCAAATGATTGAAGAGGAAAAGAATTTTATTACCTCATATACTTGAGAAGTTCATGGAATCATCCTTGCCTTGCACATGTCTGAATCCAGCTGCTCAAATAATGGCCACAGAAATCTGTTCTCTCCCACTCTATCTGAGGGAGAGAGATGGCATCATTATTATTCATGATCGAATTTATTCATGACAAAGCTGCAGTTCATCAATATGGAAAATGTCACAAGCTAGCAATCTGGAGAACTTTGACATACACTCAAGTTTTCCCAGTCTTTATATTCTTTTTTGTTGCTCTTCATTGAAAATACTTTATCTATCTACCTACCTACCTATCTATTCATATGCATATCCATATATACATATATTTAATCTAATAAATGATGAATGGAAAAGCATTTAAAAATCAAATATATAGTTTTAAAATTTCTTTCTTTCTGTAAACATTAGACACAATCTGGCTCTTTATAAGAAAAAAAAAGAAATGAGAGTCCTTCTGTTAGTTACCACTGTAAAAATGTAAAACAGTTTTTAATCTCTGTAGGAATCAACTTTTTTATTCTACCATTTCATAAGCATCTGTTAGTGAGAGTATTCAAAAAGGAGCCGGTACATCCAGGGAATATACTAGGCAATCTTTCAGGATAATTAGAAAGAAAATATTAAACATAACTACTTATATTTATTTTTGTCTATAATAGCAACACATTATTATAGATGAAATACTTTTATTATAGGTGATTATAGATCATTTATTACTTATATGTAATAAATTTAATGTAATTTTAATTTACATAATTTAATTATGTAAATAATTTAATTAAATTTAATTAAGTACTTATATTTAGTACTTAATTTTATAAGTACTTAAATTGCACACAGAATTTGTCACTGGCTCAGTTTTTATGTCAGACTGTCATGTGTCACAGGTCACGTGAAATATTCAAGCTATTCCCATGGAGGTGTGGGGATCCCATGGAGAAGGGGTTTGATTTCAGTTTATTACAGTATGCTGCAGTTTACATGTGCTTAGAAATGTAAGCTTAGAAGTTTTACTATCAAGCAAATCTGGTGCATAATTCTGTCAACCAGTCAGTTCCTAACAGAGTTATTCTGATCACCCAAGGCTCCTTTCTGGTTTGGTGTTGTGTTTGTTTTGTTTTTATTGCCCTTTACCCTGATCCCCATTTCTATTCCTATCCCCTTTTCAACCCCTACACCAGCCTGTTCAATGTAAATCCTTAAATGTGCATATCGTCCTGTATTTCTTGGGATGTAGTTTTGTGTATATGACCCATGCAATCTTGTGTAGCATTTTTTTTTAATTCAACACAATACTTTTAAGTACTATCAATATTACCATACATAATTTTTCATTGCTTCTAAGTATGTAAAAATTATTCCAAAGTTTGCATCTACTATATTTTACATATCCATTCCTTCCTTGGTTGCCTTCTCAGTGTTGTTCAAATCCATGATAACAATCAATCATAAATAAATAACTAAATAAAATAAATCATAAATAAATAAAAAATTAAATGGCTCAGATAACTATCTTCATGCACTTCCCTTATGATTATACTTAAGACTTTCTAAAAAGATATGCCCCAGTGCCAGGAGTGGGGTGGCTAGGTCATGGGGCATATGCATAGTTTTACTAAGTATTCCCAAAATCTTTCCTGTAAATGTTGCACCTGGTTACACTTCCATCAGAAGTACATAAGACTTTTTAGACCACCTTACATTCACCAATTCTTGGGAGTTTGCATTTTTTGGGGCCAGTTTTAAGTATGTAAATATATTTTACTTGTTATGTGAATTTCAGACTACCAGTGACTTTGAGAATGTCTTTATTCTGCTTCAGTGAAATTGTTTATGTGTGCCTCTGCTCATCTGCCACTTGATTTTTTATTCTTGTCCTGTTGATTGTTAGGAATTCATTGTCTATTCTAGGTAGTAATCCCTGGTCTGTTTTAGGAAGTGAAAAGTTATTAATATCTATTTTCTTTGTTTTTGGTATTCTTCATTGAATAAAAATTACTAATTGATGGTAAAATATCTGCCAACATTTTTTGCCTTAATGTGTGTTCAACTGGGGCATTTTTAGGAAGTTGAATCCTTTTCTGCAACTATTGAGATAATCACATGAATTTTATGTTTATTCTTTTAATCTAGTAAATTGAATGACAGTAAAAATTAAAACAACTTTTCACTCTTGAAATAATCTTTGAGATGTACTAGTCTTTTTATGTTACTGGATTAGATCATCTAATATTTTGTGATTTGGATGTTTGTTTGCATCTATGTTCACAGGATAGACACTGATTGATTAATTGATAGATAGATAAGTCAACAGAAATATATTTGTATTGCCTCTGTCTGATTTCAGGTAGTACTGGCCTCTGAAAATGAGTTGGTAAAAATTCCCTCCTTCTCTGGATGGTCTTTAAATATTTGATAGAATTTACCAGTGAATTCATCACAACCTGAAGTACTCTTTGTGAGAATGTTTTTCATTAGGAATTCAATTTTTAGGTAGATAAAGGGATAAGCATTAAGGATTAAAATAATTTAATAGATACAGTATTTTTTTTGGTTTTTCTGTATGTCCATTTATGTTGAAGCTCTGTTATCAGACACATCACCACTTAAGATAGTTATCTCTTCTTTATGAATTGATTTTCTTATCATTATATAATATTCCTTTTTATCTCTGGTAATGCTACTTGTCTTAGAATCTATATTGGCTAATAATATTGTCCTATCTGCTGTTTTATGTATAGTGCTTGCTTGGTATAGCTGTTTCCATTCATCTACTTTCAATCTGTTTGTTACTTTATATATAAAGTATGTCCCTTGTAAATAATACACAGCTTTTTATTTAGGCTGAAATCCATCTTTTTTTGGAATGTTTAGTACAGTCTATGTTTATGTGAGAAAACTGTTGATATGGTACTGTGCAAGTCTACGATCTTGCTCTGAGTTGTGTACTTGTCCCCTCCAATCTTTGTTACTTTATTCTTCTTCTTCTGACTCATTTTGCTTGACTCAAGAATTTTATTTATTTATTTATTTATTTAAAAATTGAAATATAGTTGATGTACAGAATTCTATTAGTTTCAGGTGTATTACACAATGATTTGACATTTGCATACATTGTGAAATGATCACCAGGATAAGTCTAGTAACCGTGTGTCCCCATAGAAATTTACTACAATATTATTGACCATATTCTTTATGCTGTATTACAACCCTGTGGCTTATTTTTTTTAATAACTGTAGGTTTGCACCTCTTAATCCCCTTCACTTATTTTACCTCCCCTCTCGCACTACCCACCCCTTTGGTTCTTTGGTTTTCTGTATCTATGAATCTGTCTTCATTTTGTTTGTTTTGTTTTTTAGATTCCACATATAAGTGAGATCATACAATATTTGTCTTTATCTGTCTGACTTATTTCACTTAACATAATATCCTCTAGCTCCATCTGTGTTGTTACAAATGGCAAGATTTCATCATCTTAATGGCTGAGTAATATTCATTGTATATACTTATCACATGTCTTTCTCCATTCATTGTTGATGGGCACTTAGGTTGCTTTCATATCTCGGCTATTGTAAATAATACCACAGTGGACATTGGTGTGCATATAACTGCGAATTAGCGTTTTGTTTTCTTTGGGTAAATACTCAGAAGTGAAATTTCTGGATCAAATGGCCATTCTATATTTAGCTTTTTGAGGAATCTCCCCACTGTTTTCCATACTGGCTGTACCAATTTACAATCCTACCAACAGTGCACCAGGGTTCCCTTTTCTCCATATCCTCACCAATGCTTGTTATCTATTTTAAGTACTTAGTTTAGAATTCCATTTTATTTACTTTCTTATATTGTAGTTTTGCCTTTTTTATATTTTAGTGACTGACCTAAGCATTACATATCCATCATTCATTATCACAATCTACCTCCAAGTGACGGTATAACAGCTCCTTAATAAGTAACTTATTGCATACTGTCATGTACACAATTCTTTCTTTTGTCCTTTAGTTATCATACTCAGTTGACTACATAATTTATTAACTCCATAACACAAAATATATAACTGTATGTATATTATTATTTTAAATATGTATTGACCATTAAAGATTTTAATACATGTCTAAAAGGAAGTATAATTGTGTTTAACCACATGTTATTTTTAATGAAGATCATTCCATTCTAGACCTAGTTTTCATCCAGTGCCATTTTTCTTCAAATACTATATTAATAAAGTAAAAGAAAAAAACCCACCTGATCATCACAATAAATACATAAAAATTTTTTAAGTAGGCATACATTCATGAAAAAATACTAAACAAACTAAAAATAAAAGGTAACCTCCTCAATATAATAAAGAGTATTTACAAAAATTTAGAGATACTGGCAATCTTAATGCAAAAAGGTCTATGGTTTTTTCTTAAGATTAGAAAGAAAGCAAGTATGTTGGTTCTCACCATTTCTATTCAGCATCATCCTTGAAGTTATAGCCAGTGTTATCAGAGAAGTAAAAGCAAATGTAAAGCCCAGTCAGATAGGAAAGAAAGAATTTAAAAGTGGGGTTTTTGTATGTGTGTGTGTTTTTTCCCTGTCACATGATCTTGTAAGTAATCTATTAAAAAATATACTAAGACTAATCTAATGAGTTTAACAAGTTCATGGAATACAAGATCAATATACAGGTCAGTTGTATTTTGATATATTATTAATAAAAAATCCAAAAAAGAGATTAGAAAATTATTTTACTTGTTTTTGCAATTTCTTCTGTTTCTTTTACGTTAAAACATTCTTCTTAATTCTAAAATCAAGTAAATATTCTCCCAAATTTTGTTTTAGTTTTTGTATGATTTTATTTTATTACATTTAGTTATGTAATCTACCTGTTATTTAATGATAAATGGTACTAACTAATAAAGAAAATCTACATTACTTATCATATTATAAATATTACTAAAATAACCTTAAACTTTATTGTATTTTATTAAGGGCAGATGTATAAACAGAGAAAATAAAAAATATATTAAATTTCTCAATTTGTAATCAGTCCCAGTGGACTGTCATATCTAATTTTCTTCCTTGTTTTTTGAGGATGTGTTACCCTTGCCTGTTATTTTTTCTGAATATTTTCAAAATACATTGTCTATGATTCAAAGATGATGTAAATTTTAGTTTTGATTGGAGATGCAATAAGTATATAAAAAAGGAAATACACAACAACTTGGCAATATTTTGTTTTCCTACCTGAGAATATAATGGTCTCTATACATGCTCAATATCTCATAGTAAAAATGTATAGAATTACTTAATCTAATTTTAAGGAAGGACAATAAAGCAAATGAACAACTCAAAGATTTATTCATAGCTATATACATTTACTCTAGAAGAAAATATTTATTTGGCTCTAGACTTTTTGTGAAGATGGGGCCACTGATTTAAGGCCGCATCAAAGTGTACTTACTATAAGTTATAACAAGGTGCCTTCCTTGATCTTAGCAGAAACCTGCAGAGCTTATGTACACCCTTGCCACTTAGAATGTGATCTTCAGACCAGTGGCATCAGTATCACCTAGAAGCTTGTTAGAAACATAGAATCCTGGGCCCATACCTGACCTACTGAAGCAGAACCCAGTTTAACAAGATCCCTAGGTGACTCTTATTCACTTTAAAGTTTGAGAGGCACAGATGAAGTCCATCTATAACTTGTAGCTAGAAAACAACTTCAAAGGAGAAACAAATCATAATGTAGTGGAAATAGTTCTGTTTAATATTTGCCAATATTAGTAAATATCCATAAAGCATAAATGCAATTTTTTTCCATTATTAATGGCAACATTTGTTGAAATTTGTCTTTATGCCCAGGTTACTTTACCAAGTGTCTGCTTAGTTGCAGTGCAAGCTTTTAGAATGCCGGGGAATGTGTAATATAAAGCATCTTTTATAAAGATGTGTCCCAAATTCTAAATACAATGCAGGTGCTCCGTAATTATTTTTGAACACAAGACTGAATGAGTGAGTGGTTTAATAAACAGTTATGAAAATGAATTAAAATGAAAATACAAATCTCAACATTTCTTTGTTAAAGAAATAGATATCTATGTTATGGTAATACTATATTGTATTCACTTTATTTCCATAGGATGTGTGAAAAGAAATGTGTTTGTTTTTGTTTGCTATTGTCGCATAACAATTTATTACACCTTTAGCATCTTAAAAAAATATAAATTCCTTATCTCACAGTGTCCTTAGGTCATCTCTGGGTGCATGCTACATGGGATCTCAAGGGGTCAGGCTGCAGTCCATACCACCCAGGGCTGCAGTCTCATCTAAGTCTCAGAGTCCTCGTTCCAGCTTACTTGTTGGAAGATTTCAATTCCTGCTTGTGGGACTAAGGTCCCTGCTTTCTTGCTGAGTGTCAGCTGGGGGCTCTTCTCAGCTAATAGAGGCCACTAGCCCTTCTCTGTCATTGGTTTGGCCCTTTCCACAACATAGCAGTTGGCTTCTTCAAGACCAACAGTAGAGCCTTTCTCCAGTTTGCTAAGATGGAGTCCTATGTAATATGATACTCTCACTAATGTGTCTCTCCCATCACTTTGATCATATCACATAATTCCATCAAGGGAGCAGCCATCCAATCAGTTGAGTCCTATTCATAGTCAAGGGGAGGGGATCACACGGTGCATGTACATCAGGGGAATCTTAGGGAACATCTTTGGATTCTGCTCACCACAGTGCTCACATATAAAGGGGTATATAAAGGAAAACCAGAAATTCCCTTCGCCTCTATAAAATCTGGCTCAGACACCTGAAGAAGACATATCCAAATCTATTTTGCTGCTTTCAGAAATGATACATTTTCAATCACAAAAATAAAGTTTACTACAGCAAAGAGTCCTGTTTTCACTACAAATATTTATTTCCCCCAATAAATGTCCATTACTTTAGATAAACATTCCAGGGTTTGTAATTGAAGCTGTTTACTAAAGCACTTCTATCCATCACATATTTGAAATCTAATATCATTACTTCTCTTAACTTTACCTTATTTGAGCTGAATAAAATACAAAGTGCTGGTTCTATGATGCTTGCTGCTGCATGTAATAATGTACTAGTGCATGTATTAGATGTTTAAAGAGTCAAACTCTAAAATACAGTAAACAACAAAAAGTCTAATAATTAGGAAAGAGCAATATTATTTTGTGAAAATGCAAATTTAACTGGGAAAGCCACACATTTACTATAGGGCTGTATTATTTTAAAAGGTAACCCTTTTGTTAGAAATTTATGGTATAGATTATATAAGAATGATGCTTCAAAATAAGAGGGTTTTTTTCCTGCCTTTCTCTGTATTTTTAAAATCAGAGGAGGGAAGAACATGAAAATGTTATACTTTTGCCTTGATTATTACCTTTCAATCAAATAATAATATGATGCCAAAGCTGTTATGAGCTGGTGCAGATCATGGAAATAAAAAGACAGAATTATAGATAACTACTAAAAATACATTTTACAAACATTAGCCTTGAGACAAGTATAATACGTATAAAGTAGTTCTCTGTAAAGATAATGCATTGGGCTTTTTTCTATCTTGGTCTTACAAACTGATTTTCCTAGGGAGTACTAATACCAAATAAATTGTTGTCATTAAAATTACATAGACCTGGGCTGAAAGTGTGTCTCTGAGGTAACCTTAGATGCTGACTTTAATAACTTCATTTTTCTTCATTATCTTAAAGCCTAAAAAAGCAAAGAATAACCATAATTTCTGTGAATATATTTGCAAAGTCAAATTGTTTGATGACAGTTTAATTCTATTTTTTAAAAGAAACTATCATGATAATTTTGATGCCTGATTATAATGTATGCTATACCTTGATTTGGCATTTTTCATTTACACTGTGGTTTTTTCAGGGCTTCCCACAAATGCAAGGTGATATAAGTTACTGTCTTGGATATCCTATTGCAGTGTCTAAAATCTCAAAATATACCATGTGGTTCAATAGACCTGTCCTCTATTCTTGCTTTAGAGCACAGTTCTGAGGCAAAGTGAGACTGAAATTGTAGGAACAGGGCTTCCAGGTGAATATAGTCTTTCAGCCCCTCTACAGTGTAGTTTCAAAATGATGTGACTTGCATCTCAATGGCATATGTAAGAACTTGAAATTTAAATGATTTTTCCTACTTTAGGAATAATATTGCTTTTAATATCTGCAACCCACAAACTCTCACGTTATGTGTTAACACGCCCAAAGCATATTTCCTGTGCTAAATATAATATTTCATACTATCACATGACTAATGCTTATTCTGAGCTATCTGTCAGTGAGGCCCCACCATCAGTCGTTCCTGGTAGAAATGCCCGTGCCTCAGTAGACCAGGTGGAAAGAGCTGAAGACACAGAGAGAGGTATTCAAAGTAGTATTACCCTGTGATGTACATATATTCTCCCTCTCTCTTGGGAAATGGCCCCCCAGGGAAATTTTGTGAACATTAGTACCATGGTACCTGCTCTTTTACCAAACAGTCTTCCTACCTTGTCAGTGTCTTCACAGACTTTGCTAGTAGGATGAATGGAGTCAGGTTGGGAAAGAATGGGATGACATGAGCAGGGTGGGTCATGAGCAATGGGCGGTGCTTTTTGTAGACAGAAAACCTGGCTGGGAGCACAGTCTGTTAATTACAGCACCTCTAGGCCAGCCATGACCCACATACAATGAAGGTTAGAGAGTCCACCTATGTAAAACTGAACATCCAAATTTAGTGGCCAAAAGAGTCTCTAAGAAACATGTTGAATATACAAATTCAAAGTCTAACTCATACAGATTTGGTCTCAGCCAGAGGGGGTGAAAGCATTAAACTGTGCATTTTTAACAACCAACCCAATGTCTTTCAGGACCAGATATTACAAATCATCAGACCATGTGACTCAGTATAGAAATTTAAAGGTAACTGGCTTCCCTAATGCTTAGGGGTTCTGAGACAAAGGAGAATATCTTTAGAAAGCTGTGTATATGGTTTATTTTCTTTTTCCTGGGAAAAATGTGGAAAGAATAGCTGGAACTCTTAGTGAAGCTGACTCACTACTAGAAACCTGAAAAATTTAACTGTCCCAAGTGCGCCTGTTGTGAAGAAAAGAACATCTAGTTTTGTAGTAACCAAAATAAAGAAGTTAAAATGTTTTTACTTTCTGGAACTAGACTCCCCAACCTCTTATAACACTTTCAAACATATATTTTGGAAATATAGTATCTATGGAATTAAGGGACTTAATGTTTGAGGTGGGCAAAAGATTTCTGGCAGTATACTCTTTGAAAGAACTTTGCTCAGAACCTCTGAACCATTATTTTAAGCCATCTCGGTGGTGAAAAGTAATCATAGCATCCTAATACAGATTTTATTTTGTGCCAGACACTGTGCTATATGCTTATATCACTGCATTTCATTTTTTCTAGAATAAAACATTTTTTGGAAGATGAGATAGGATACCCCCAGATGTGCTAAGGAAGTTAGCCTCAAGTGACCACAACATTAGCAAAATGTTTAATATGAAAAATCCATGACAATTCTATATTATATATAATCATATATTTATATACAGTTTAAAACACGATTTCAATTATTTAAGACCTAAACCTTCGGGTAAGTTAATGTTCCATCAAGAACAGTGACATATTGTGTCTTCCTAATACAAGTTGTTCATTATCACAGCCTTCCAGAATCACCATTCTATGTCCCTGAGGTTCATATTCCCCAAATTCCTCTAGTCTTCAGAGCAATCCTGAAGTGTCTGTATGGTTATCCTACTTAACGCATGGAAAAAAATAAGCCTTAAGAAAGCAAGTAATTTCCCAAAGTCACATCCAACTAGTGCTTATGAAATCCATGATTTGAACAAAGATCTGTTTAACCTTAAACCCATAGTCTTCCCACTATACTCCTTCTCCTATGAGAAGGGAGCTTAATTTTAGAAATAACAAAAGATTGTACAGAGAGAAGTATGTAAGTAGAGCTGAAAATACTATTTAATATTATAAAACTATAAAAGAGCAGGACTGCATTTACTGCTCAATAAACAGTAAATATTCTAAGTAAATATTATATCTTTAGTGTCTTCATTGTGTGTAACACTCTACTAGGAACCTAGGAGAGTGAAGACAATTTTTAATTTTATTATAAATGTTCAGTATAAAGAATCTATACCCTATGTTTTGAAACTAAACAAATTAAAGGTATAGTCAAGACCCATCTTTATGAGTGAATGAATTTCCTGTACTGTGTTTGGTTATCTAGCTGTGTCTTAACTTGTCCCCAAAAGTTGTGAGCTATTGTGATGAATTATTAAGGCATTTTCCTTTCCCTATTTCTATAATCTTGAAAGGAAATGTGACTTTGTAACTTCTCCTATCAATAGATAGCATTTTTGTTACCCCTTGAATATCGGTAGCTTTAAAACTTGCTTTGGCCAAAGTGACAGTAGCAAACATGAGGCAAAAGCAGACTTGACAATTGTTTGTGCCTTAAGCTTGCTCTCTGGCTGCTTGTGGAACTCTGATGCCATGTGAGCAAGCCCAGACAAGCCAGCTGGAGAACACACATGAGACAGACCTCATCTATCCCAGCCTTCCCAGACAAGGCGTCAGAAACCAGCCAGCCCCAGCTACCATCCTCTAGCTGACAGCAGATGTATGAGTAATGGGGCCTAGATATGAACAACTGCCCACCTGAGACCAGCCCAAATTGCTGACCTGCAAAATCATGAGTGAAACAAATGGTTGTTGGTTTAAGCCTTAAACTTTGGGGTAGTTGGTTACATAGGACTAGATAACCTGAAACAGTTGACAAATAGAGATGCAGCCCCCTCAGCACACAGATACTGAGCAAGACAGAGAAGGAGAAATAGTAACTGGAAGAAAAATGAAGGGTGATTTTTATGTGTGATGATTAACAGTAGAAGGAAACAGTAAGTTCAGATAGATCCTACCTGATAAATTCTATTATCCACTTGAAATGGGAGCTTGGGTCTTCTGAGAATCCAGTGGTGAGATAGTAGACTAGACAATAGTGATAAAAGTTTGAAATACACTTTGTGAAAAGGGAAAGATGACAAGGGACTCGTGAAAATGCTTAACGTCCTACTGAATTTGGAGAATCTAAACTGTTGGGGGATTTGTTGTTCAACATGTGCCATTCCCTAGAAGTTATTACACTTTTGAAATCCCAGACAAACTTAAAAGAAGACACATAGTATATAGCTGGCAGAATCTAGAGATTTTATTTCAGCAAATATTATACCCTCAAGCAATTGAATTCAATCAAACATTGAGTCCAAATTTGTTTCAGAGAAAGAAACTTTTAAAATGACTTCATAAATGAAAAACTGAGCTCGTTTCAATTCTTCCCTGAGAATAGCCATCAAATTACTCACATACAAACAGGGAGGAATTTTGAGGGAGTGTTATTAGTTTACACTCTTCTGGAGTTGTTTCTGAATTATTATGGTCCAATAGATTTAATCTGCAATATTTCAAATAGGGCGGAACTGGACACTTATAGCCAAATACTACAATTATTCCCATATAATGTTCTAGCAGACATGTTAAATATGCATTACTGGCCTTCAAACACACTTACATGGATCTGCAACTGATAATAAGAATCTCCTATCCTTAATATGAATATTATAACTCAACTTCCTGGGAAATAAAAGGAAAATAATTTTATAAATCTCTGGCTACTCTGCCTTAAGGACCAGCTAACCACTCTTCTCCCACAACACATGATCAAAAAAGGTTTCTTACACCTCCCTTAAATTATGATACAGGGTATGTAAAATTCTTTAACATTCTATCCATCATCTGTTTCCTTCCTCCCCACTCTTTCTTCCTCCTTCTCACTATTCTTTCTTCCTGTCTCCTTCCCTTCCTCCTTTCCTTCTCCAAATTTCATTTAATGCTTCCATGTGACTACATGTGATCTTTTGCTAACAGTTCAAGCGTGATTAGGTAATGTTGCCCCATACCTTGAGTCCATCTGGGTCATTCTTTACCACATTATTCTGTTTTACTTCTTCCGTGAAAATTAGTTCGTATTTTTGACAATTAGAACAGCATTTGCACAGCGTAAACACTATATGGGTTTGCTGCTATTGGAATTAGAACATATCACTGCCTGATCATTTTAATTAGTTAGTTTCTTTAGTATTTATGAATAACCTTGCAAACTAGAATAAGAACTGATAAGATAGGGAACTTCTCTGTCCTATTCATTATGTCCCTTCCATGTAGAACAATGCCTAGCATATGTTAGACGCTCAGTAACTATTTGTTGAAGGAACAAATGCCACAAAAGTCCTCCCAGACTTACGGAGAAATAAATAAATATAGAAAGGTAATGCATTCTAAAATGGAAGTATATTTGAAGGACAGAAGAAAAGATAATGGGGTTTCCCATTTTGGGAAGGGAGATAAGTAAAATATTCTCCAGGAGACTCTTAAATAGAGAGGAAAGATTTGTATAGCATATACACATTTGTACTTCATAAACTAACTTTGAATGAAATTCCAAAAGCAGATTTCAAGAGTATTTTGAGTAATAACAACCTTCTTGCAATAAAGACTCTAAATATTCACAATATAAAGAAAACCCACATTATACTGTATATGCTGTAGTTTTTTTCATCGCAGTAGAACATCTATGTGAATTCATAAAATAATAATGTAGTACTTATCATTTACTGAATGTTTACTATGTGTTGCATATTTGTGAAGAGCTTTGCATATGTTATGGAATTTAACGTTTACCACAGCCCTCAATATTATAACAGCAATTTTTTTTTATTATTGAACATTTGGTTGCTGTTTCTCAAGTGTGGCATTTTGTCAAGTCAAGGCCATTTTATTTATTGTTTCCTCTGCCAAGAATGCTTTTCTTCCAGATAATCTCATGGTTGGCTCCCTCACTTTATTCAAGCCTTGGCTCATATATGAGGCCCTTAGCTTTTTCTGTTACCCCATCCATAACAACATGCCCATTGCTATTTCTTGCCGTAACTCCTCACTGCATGATGATATAATATAAATTACATACAGGCTGAAGCTTTCTCTGTCTTGCTCAACTGGTTCCTCAGCAGCTAGAGCAGTGATCACCAAATAGTAGATACTTAATAAATACTGATAAGTTAGTAAAACAGGTAGGATTTGGACTCATGAAGTTTGGATTTTGATGCTTTCTCTTAACTACCTATTATTGAAAATGTTTAGTCATCAATCATCTATCAACCTACCTGTATCTGTACTTGTATTCTCTACATTTCTCTATTGCAGTGGACTTGGTATTTCTCCTGCCATTAATTATGCTCTGAATATCAGATCTGTCTCATTATCATGGACCTTGCTTATGTAGTTATCCATTATCCCTGACATCATCAAATAGAATTTTTCTCTCTCTATTGATCATTACCATCAGCCGGCGGACATGCTTTAGCATCCAAGTTATAAAAGCCTTCAGTGGTTCATCTTATTCCAGTTATCTAGCCATTTGTTTGATTTCCTTCAAAGCAAAAATTTTCTTTATAACTCATCCCAGTCTGTAATATAATCCTATCAATCCCACTTAAATGCCGAGATAGAGGTCCCTAACAATCTTCCTGTAGCCAAATAAATCACTTTTCTGTCCTCATCTTTCAGGCGTTTTTATCTTAGGAATTTTTCACTGGTAACTATGATTTCTTTCTTAAAACACTTCAGTGGTTTGGCTACGATGACACCTCACTTTTCTGAATTCTTTTTCTCTTATCTAAATGACTACCTTGTGTCAGTGTCCATCATTGCTCTACTGCATGGCTCAGTCGTGGGCTTTTGTTTCTCTATTCCATGTGTACTGTCTCTAAAACATCTCATCCATTCCTAAAGTTTTACATTCTGTGTGATTTCTCCCACATTAATATTTCTAGTACTAACCTCTCTGGGCATATGCATTTGCCAGTCTTTCTGCCTGAGATATTGGAGATCTACCAAGCATGTAAAACTAAATACATTAAAAAAAAAAATTGTCATTCATCACCATTATCTGATTTTTTCTCATCTAATATATCACTGTAAATGGCACCACCAACCATTCAGATTCTCAAGCTAAAAACTAGTAAAACTTCTTAATTCCTTTTATGCGCTCAACTCCCAAAATTAACCCATCAGAAATAACTGAGCTTTCTTCCAAAACATACTCCAAAATTTTCCCATTTCTTCTCTTTCCATTGATATTACTTCTAGTGCAAATTAGACCCTCCATAATACACTTACTTTACCTAATTATTTCTGTTCAGTTATCTAAATTCTCTAATTCAGGTTGTTCTTACTTGTTTTTGACAAGGATTAGTTAAGTTTATCTACAGAACCCACATATTCTGAAGATAAAGATTACCTCACAGATTTCCCAATGGCAGGAAGAAATTTCAGCACTGCCCCCCCTCCCCAAGGCCTGTAACCAGGAAATAGAAAGTTCAAAATCAAGGCCTCTTGTTGCTACTCCTTTTTCAGTGACAGCTTCCTTCTTTTACCCCTGTGCTGACCAAGGTGCATTGATACTCTGGGCTCACAGGCCAAGCTTGATTTATTCAAACACAACCCTCATCCACCAAGTTTATATCAACCTTAAAAGTATAGTGCCCTCAGCAAACTATTTGAAGTACCTAAAACCAATTCCTTAAATGTTTGGAAAAAATAATCTAATTGGCTCCTCTTAAATCAGATGTCCACCGAGTGTTTTTGGCTGTAGCCAAAGGATTTTAATGCTCAGTAGGGAGTAAGGGAGTGTACTCTTTGAAAATGAAATGTTGATAATCTCTCAAAAGGTATGAAGATAACAAAGAAATTAAAAACCATTATGTATCTTAAACACTGAAACAACCAATATAATATAAGGGGAAAAATTACAAGAATATAAACGAAAGAAGAGAATCATCCAGAGGCCAGAAAACTCAAGGATAATCTTAAAGATGTAGTTTGAATTAAACCAAATTAAAGACAGGCTCAGAAGATGGACTTAAGCTTCATTTATGGGGAACAAAGGAGTTTTGCTATAGGTTAAGAGGAGATCACTTTGGATGGTTAAAAAGTCTAATAACTAAATCATGTTGGGAAGGCCAAATAAGTCAACGCCCAACGATGAAGCTTATGTGGGGCTGATCACTTATCTACTCAATACGTGTCACAGGTGAGTAGCATTAAAAGCAGAGACAGGGAGCCTGTGCCTTATTCATTTAGGAAATAGAGCTCAAAGAAAAAGAACTAGAATATAGTGCAATTCTCCCTGACAGAGCTGGCAGCTCACAACCACAACATGTACTTTTAACAGAAGCCGGATTCAAATGTAAACTAGATAGGGGGAAAAAGCCAACACAACACTTTAACATCACCATAAGAAAAAAAAATATTAAAGAATTATTTCTGTTCAAGATTACCTATTTCATCTATAATTGCCCTCTAATTGATAGATGATGAAAATTGTAACACATTTACCCTTATCAGTGGTCAGCTATAAATTTTGATACGGGATCTACAGATAGGGAAGGCCACCAAGGCCTAAACAGATTTCTTCTTTTCAAATGGTGAGAACAATTTTTTTTTTTTAAAGATAGAACTTTGAAAACATTCTTCAACATGAGGAAAATATTAAACTTGTGGTGAAACTGGGACATTTATTTGAAAAACATAATCAGAAGCAGAGGCAAACATCTAAAAGGATTTTTAAAATAGGATCTATTTTGGACTTGGCATAATTGAAAAAAAAAAGAACTGA
Organism: Balaenoptera musculus; assembly: GCF_009873245.2. Lineage (NCBI taxonomy): Eukaryota > Metazoa > Chordata > Mammalia > Artiodactyla > Balaenopteridae > Balaenoptera > Balaenoptera musculus. The sequence continues at coordinate 55,890,280 of NC_045802.1, forward strand.
AAGACCAAATATCAGTTGATAATAAAATAGCAGATCCAGTTGACAAGGGAGTAGTCTAAAACAAGCTTAGATAAATAAAGTGAATAAGACAAGGAGGAGGGTAAAGAGGCTAACATTTCACTAAGGAAGTTTAATATTATAAAAATTATTTAAAAACACAATATTTTGTGGAGGAGTGTCAAGAAAGTCCCCCAAGATGTACAAGAAAGGAACAAAGGGATCATTGTTCAAATACTTTAAAATAAAGATATTAGAGGCCAAAAATATAAATTTACTTACAGATAATTATTTTTTCATGTGAGGAAGCCACAAAAAAATCTTTTATAAATGCAGTAACTAAGATATAATAGAAACCAAAAATACCAGCCAAACAAAATTCTGCCTCTCTGAGTGAAGAGTCAGAACATAAAATTAAAGAAAGGGAATATTTTTTAATGAAATGTTTAATTTAAAACTAAAAAAAAAAATCAGCTAAAAAAAAGTTTAAAACAAAGTTACTACAATCAGACTGGTCTTAGATTATTGCCACACAATTAAATGTTAATAGAAAATATAGCAACAAGAACAGAGATGTGTTGAAACAGTTTAAGAAGTAACAAACAGGGACTTCCCTAGTGGCACAGTGGTTAAGAATCTGCCTGCCAATGCAGGGGACAAGGGTTCGAGCCCTGGTCCAGGAAGATCCCGCATGCCGCAGAGCAACTAAGCCCGTGCGCCACAACTACTGAGCCTGCACTCTGGAGCACGTGAGCCACAACTACTGAGCCTGCGTACCACAACTACTGAAGCCCATGTGCCTAGAACCCATGCTCCACAGCGAGAAGCCACCACAATGAGAAGCCTGCGCACCGCAAAGAAGAGTAGCCCCCGCTCGCTGCAACTATAGAAAGCCTGCGTAGATCAATGAAGACTCAATGCAGCCAATAAATAAAAAAAAAATTAAAAAAAGAAGTAACAGACTGATTTATTTTAATGCATTTAAAGAAAAGATAAACAATGTAAATAAATATATATTTAATCAATACAGAAGCCCAGTCCGTTGAAAGTTAATTTTAAGATAATTAGTTTAATATAATCTCCATTATAATTATTGCATTACATTGGAATTCCAAAGTGCAGTTACATATTATTTAGATAAAGAAAAATAAAAATAATTTTCACATTTTAAAAATTTTGGCTAAAGTGATAATAAGAAAAAATAATTTGTAGTAACAGATGCTTTACCATAAAATTCAGCAAAGTAGTATTATTAATGAACTAAACGTTATGCTCAAGGGGTAACAAATAGAACATAAGGCAAATCAAAAGATATCAGAAGGAAGCAATGAGAGTGATAAAATAGGAATTGATATACTAAAAGAGAAAAATCAATGTAAATTAGCGAAAACTTATTATTAAAGAAACATACCTAAATGTGGTCTTTTATGAGCTTAATATTTCTTAATTTATTCCTCGGGGTTTTGTACAATTGGTAATTTTTTCCTTGTTTGCCCCTAATGGTTATGATTAAGGAGTTCTGTATCATATACAAATGAGCTACTGAGCCTGAAAAGACATGGAAGAAACTCAAATGCATATTGCTAAGTGAAAGAAGCCAGTCTGAAAAGGTTACATACCGTATGCTTCCAATTATATGACATTCTGGAAAAGGTAAAACTGTGGAGAAAGTTAAAAAGATCAGCGGTTGCCAGGGGTTAGGAGGGAGGCAGGGATGAAGAGGCGGGCACAGAGCACTTTTAGGGCAGTGAAAGCACTCTGTGTGATACTATAGTGGTTGAAATCTGTCATTATACATTTGTCCAAACCCATAGAACGTTCAACACCAAATGTCAACCTTAAAGTAAAGCGTGTACTTTGAGTGACAATACTGTGTCAGTGTAGGTTCACCAGTTATAACCAATACACCACTTCAGTGGGGATGTTGATAATGGAGGTGGTTACGCATGTGTGGGGAGACGGCATATATAGGAGACCTCTGTACCTTCTGCGCAGTGTTGATGTGAACCTAAAACAGCTCTAGGAAGTAAATTCTACTTAAAAAGGGGAGAGAACGGGTACAAACACTATATTATTTATGTTTGTGTTAATGGTCTTCATGCATTTTTGAAAAACTTGATAGCTCTTTATTTTTCAGATAGTTATTGTATTTCTGATTAATACATGGAAATAATACTACTGTAAGTAAAGCATGAAGTAGGCACTCAATGTTAGCAAACATCATCATCATCATCATCATTATTCTTTATTCGCGAGCGATCCAATTTGGTCCCAAGGAATTCCATATGAAAGGAGAAGCTGTCTGTTAAAATGGTTATAACACAGATTTTCTAGATGGACCAACCTATATTCATATGTTTTTGAGAGTCTATTGTGAAAGACTACAGAAGAGATGGAAATCTGTTCTATAACAATCATAGTGGGGACATAACCCAGGCATTGGCTCTAGGGTTAATGTGACAGCATAATCTAAGTTTCCCAAATTGAATGTAGCAGAAGTGGAAGGATGAGTAGTAGGTAATATTTTGAACTGGGGATTTGATAACATTGCAGTGCTATGAATTTAAATTTAAAAGTCAGAAGGTAGAGCTAATTTAGCAGGAGGTAAGAAAGTGGTAGATTAATTTTAGAATTGGGGAATTTAAATTTTTCTTAACAGTTAACATAGGCAAATATGCCTTCATATTACTAAACCTGTTAGCTTTGGAATTGGTAAAAAGGTTGTCAGTATAATTATAAACACAGAGACATAATAAAGAGTTCCTTAGGGGAAAAAAGACAAATGTATAAATTATACAAGACTATAAACTTTAAAGTAGACTGTTCATATGAGATTTTTCTCTCCCAAGAAATGAACTGTTCAAACAATGACTTCAGAGTCCAACAATCTGGCATATTCTTGACTATTTGGGAATTAAATCCAAGTATAAAATTTTGGCATGCCTAAAGGTGTTTGGAAATGGCATGACAGCCTGAAAATCTGGCTAGTCATAGGTTATTGGAAACCATATCATAGCTAGGAAACATGGCTTCCTCCTGTATATTTAGAAGTTAGATCAGAACATAACAACTTGGCATACCCAAAATGATCTGGGAAAGTTAACATGGTATAGTGATCTGGAACAACTTGAAGTATCTGGAATGCCATCACTGTCCAAAACTTGATACAGCACCAGAATCACAAGTTTCAAAATATGTTCTGGGATAACTTTTATAAATGCCCTTGCCATTTTAAGACTCTAAAATTCTATATAATTTCATATTTTATATTGTCTATGAAAATCATCATTGTTTCATTTGTCCTTCCAACTAGGGTATTTTTCAGAGAGAAAGGGGCACTATTATTCTGGGAAAGCAGACAAAAATTGGGATTGTTATAAGCAAGTGTTTTATTATGCTAAACTGAGCTTAATATATAGCCATGATATTAGGACAAAGCAGCAAAGGACAGAAATCTTAATATTAGAGTAACTAGCTTAAAAAGAAAGGAGGAAAAAGGAGGAATTATAATAGGCTTATAATACCAGGCACCCTCTTCACCCCATCCTCTCTCCAAGAAAAAAGTAGAGAGTAGAGGTAATGGTGGTATCTACTATTAATTTGCATCCTGGGTTGCAGTCTCTGTTTCTGTTTGCCTCACAATACAAATACTCATTCCAGCTCTACAAGGTCATTTGGATTCACGTCCTTAGAGCACCAGAGTTGAGAGGATACAGGAGGAAAGAGATCCAATTATTTCACTAAAAGATTCTTTTTGGTCCAATTATTTCTAGGAAGATGGGTAGCTATTTTTATCCTGCCTTGGCCACATGCCCATCCCTATGATAAGGGTGCAGAATACATTATAGAAAGGTACATGATAAGGGGAGCAGACAAAAAACAGCTGCTAAAGACATTTATTTCTTTAAAAATGATATGACACTGTTTAGGTAAACAATTTCTTCTGATTAAAGAATAATTTGGCATTCTTCTCTTCCTAATATACTATTGAGAAGTAGTTGTTTTATTGATTATCAAAATTAAAAATTAACTATTACAGTTTTTTCCCCTCCTTTTTATTACTGAAAATGACTTTTAAAAATACAGTAAGTCCCCTGCATACGAACCTTCAAGTTGCAAACTTTCAAAGATGCGAATGTGCCCTGTATGCCAGCTGTTGTACTGTACTACTGTGCTTTTCAAGGTACTGTACTGTAAGATTAAAAATGTTTTCTTTGTTTTTTGTGTTTGTTTGTTTTTTATGTATGATTTGTGTGAAAAGTATTATAAACCTATTATAGTACAGTACTATATAGCCAATTGTGTTAGTTGTGTACCTAGGCTTTATTGGACTTACGAACATCCTTCTTGGAATGGAACTCGTTCGTATGTAGGGGACTTACTGTATTTGTTTAAAAACTAAAATATTTAAGTTGTTTAAAGACTGTTTGCATGCAATTCTTATATTTATTCTCATTTCACTTTTTATTTTGAGATAATTTAATATAAAAGCATATTGCAAAAATGCTAGAGTTCCATGGACCCTTCACCCAGATTCCCCATTGAGTTGCCATATTTCCTTAGTCTCCCCCAATCTGTGACAGTTCCTCAGTATGTTGTTTGCTTGTTTATTTTTCATACTATTGCCATATTTGGAAAGTATTGGTCAGTTATTTTGTAGAAGGTGGATTTTGCCAAAAGCAATTGTTTCTGACGTGGCATTTCAAGCATTAACTTTCTATTTCCCTCATTCATTCTACATTTATTAACTGAAATCCTTTCTATAAGGAACAGTTGTCTCTTATCCTTATTTATTTATTGTTATTTCTTTATATCAGCATGGACTCATGAATATTTGTTTCACTGGGTCATAACCTCAAACTCTGCTATTTATTTTGTTGTTCAGATTGTTCCTTCTTTGCTTCCTCTAACACTGGAATCAACCAACTATCCAAAGAGCTCTGGTTCTTTTCATTGGAAAATGGTATTTAGAAACCAAGATATGGGTGTTAGTTGTGACTCTTGCTACTGCAGTTTCACTGCTTCTAAGCACGGCTTAGTAGATGAGCTAGGAAATATATACATATACATAAACTGTGCAAACCCACATATCTATATGTTTGTATCTGCCTATCTGTGTATAGGTATGTATAAAACAAAATTCAGCAAGTCTTAAGTTGTGATAGAAGTGTAGTGGCATACATATATATATGTATACATAGATATATATGTATGCTATCTATATTTATGTGCATATATACTGAGTACATATGTGTTTATATATAATTTGTATGTATATCCATAAATATAGGTAGGAAATGTGTATGTGTGTATATGTGTGTGTTTATATGTATGTTGTTCTTTCATATATCACTCCACAACAAGACTTCCACATAGAAATAAATCTGATAGCTAATCAATTATCAGAATTAAATAAAGACCCTATATCTAAAGAACTTTCAGCTACTACATTTCCGTCACATCCCAAGACTTGCTGAGTTTTTATGTTAATCTATTCTAATTATCAATATAGTTGTAAAAACTCATTGTTCAAAAACTTTCTTACTCATAAAACAAATGAAATTTTCACTCAATACTTGTTCATTTTGGATCTATACATAATAAAATGTGTATTTGAAACACTTAAAATGATATATATCTATCATTGCCTTTGATTTTAGCAGTTGCTAAAGATTGTTATGATTTTGCTTCAATGACTAGCATCAACTGTGAAGAATGGAATTGGATATTTTAAACTGTAAAATCACATTCACATAATACCTCACTTGAAGTTTTACAAAAATATTTGCTACCACAGAAAGAGGACAGATATGGGAACTGGAAATACTCTCCATCTATTAAATCTGGTAGATAATAGTATGATTTTTTATAGCAGACATTTTCAGAAATAATAAAAAAATGCATCTAGCATGGAAAACATGATAATCATTGCTAGGCTACAATATACAGGAATGACCTTCTCTTCAATCTCAAATGTTATTTGAATTTAAAATTTTGCTTTGAAGAAGCCTAATATGGATATCAAATAAGTGATTGTAAATGTATCTGAGACTCCAGTCTATCTTTGTTTAGAAAAGCTGGCTATTTTCAACCAATATTTTATAGTTGTCACTAATGTCAATTACACAACCAGCATAAGAACCAGACAAATGCACAAATCTGCAATTTAATTTAGCTCTACAATATTATTATATTACTAGAAAAGAATGAAACCAATGTTCTTTTGGAAACTTAACACACACAAACACAGACACATACACACAAACATACACTATACACACTCCATTAAAATTTTATTACAAAGAAACACCATGTATTTTTAGCAAAACCAGGAATCCAAACACTATTTACTTCTTTTAAGACAGATTTTTACCTCAGTGTATTGAACTTCTCCATCAAACTATTTGTTTATAAAGGAAGCAGGTACGTTACAGCTGGCCTTTGGATCAGGCTAGTATCAATCCTATTAATAAAATGATAAAGAACTTATAAGATAGAAATGACAGAACAATATATCTGAAAAACATACACGCAGAAATACTTAACAGAATATTAGAAAATTGGATCCAGTGGTTAATAAAGACGGATAATACTTTGTAAAAAAATTAATGAACAGATTAAATAAAGTAGTACTCAACTAAATAGAGTAGGGAGACCAGAAGGGGGAGCTCTCATGCCGGGTGAAGATAGTGGAATCCAACAGGGAGATGAAAGACTCCTGTTTTTTTCCTGGCCATGATTGCAGACCCCATATTGCAATTTCCTGCTGATCCCAAATAAACTTGTCTGTGCTGAAGAAATATCTGGCAGTCTATTTGTTTTAGGTCAACAGCTTCAAAATCAATTATGTTTTGATCCTCTCTATCAAGTGTTGGTTTTCTGTTTGTGTGTGTGCTCTTGTTTTTATGATTTCATTCATTCTATCTGCCTTTGCCTTGGGTATAATTTTCTCTCCTCTTTTTAGTTCTTTTAGGTAAAATAAAGTCATTAATTTTTACTCCTTTCTCCTTCTCTTCTCCTTCTCTTTTTCCTCTTCTTCTTCCCCTTCTTCTTCTCACTCCTCTTTCTACTCTTCCTTCTCTTTCTCCTTCACCTTCTTTTTCTTCATCTTCTTGATTTTCAATAACCATTTACCACTATCAAATTTCATCTAAGAACTGTTTAGCTGCAACTCTAGAATTTTGATATGTTTTGTTATATTGTAATGACAATCAAAATATATTTAATGTCCTTTATGATTTCTACTTTGATCAATTGGTTATTGAGTATTGCTTAATTTAAATAATTTGTGATTTTCAAGATTTATTGATATTATTGATTGCTAATTTATTTTCATTTCTGTCCTTTTGTACAAATTCCAAAATTTGAATAATCTTTGATTCTTTTGTAATTTTTAAATAGTTCACAAATTCCATGCCTGACAATTTTTAATTGTGTGCCAGACATGATAGATGATATGTTGTAGGATTATAGGGAGTCTGAACTGTGTTGTTTTCACTTAAAAGATGGTAAATTTTGTTCTAATAGTCAAATAAGTAACTTGCAGTTCTTCTTGAGCTTTCATACATGTTTCATTTATTTATATGAAGATTTTTTTGAGGAATGATAAATTTGATTTTTGGCCTTATTTCTAGAACATGTTTCTCCATTTAGGCTGTGTTACTAACTCTTAAGTTATGGCCTATCTGGTTTCTCAAATGAATGACTAAAGAGCCCATTGAGGTCTCTCTCCTCTGACTCTGCTAGAATTCCAACACCTTGAATCCCTCGCCCTGAATAACAAATTCCATTCAGGTCTCAGCCATGTTGCAATTAGAAACTGCTGGGTCTCACAGACTCTGCCTTGTGCGTGTGCAGCTTAGCTTTCATCTGAGGAGCCATAGTGAACCTCCACGAGAAGTGTCTGTCACCTGCTCTGCTCAGCTCTCTTTTCTTCAGGACTTTGGCCCCCAAATCCAGCTAGAGTAGCAATGAACTTTGAAACGTGCTTCCTCAGCCCACTGAGAGCTATGTGTTCTGCATTGACTCTACCTCCCTGTGTGGTGGAAAGGAGACTTCCCTCAGACAGAAGCCTGGGAAATGGTTGGGCTTCCTCACGAATTTCCCTTTTTCAAGGATTACCTTCTTGCATTGTTTGCTGTGTAGTGCATAAAAACAGTTGCTTCATATGTTTGTCAGATTTTATATTTGTTCACAGTAGGAAAGTCATTCTGGTACTAATGACTTGATTATGTTTGGAAGCATAAGTTAGTAATTACTTTCCAATAACATTTATTGCAAATATATCAAACTTGTAATATCATTGATGTGCTTTAGAATAAACTAAATTTTTAAAAGTGATCCAAATAAGAAAACTACTAATTAAATGAAAGCATAAGTGGACATGGCAAAAAAATGAATTACTAGTAACCATAGAAACCCTAGTAACTTGACTAAGAACATTGACAGTATTTTGAGTCAGAGATCCATGAATTTGATCCCCATCTCCATAGCACACAAGCGTGGTTTTCCTTTTTTTTTTTTCTTTTATAAATTACTCAACATCTCCAAGCCTCAGTTACCAATGTCTAAATATGACTAATATGATTGATACCTAATATCTAACTCATGTTTTACTTAGGACTAAGAGAGATACAACAGAGGGATATTATATGCCCCTATGTATTAACATGAATTCAACTATGCATTCTGGGCTAAGAGAGAAGGAGAGAGAGAGAGAAGAAGAGAGAGTGTGTGTGTGTGGGAGGGAGGGAAAGAGAGGAGAGAGAGAGATTACTTTTAAATAATTTTACATTCAACCAGGTATTTTACTCAAAAAGCGTAAGTACCAATAAGAGAATGGGTGATTCTTACAGTGTGGAAATGGCATTTACCACACTGGGGTTAGATCTAATTCATTCTAGTTATCTACAGTGCATAACAAATTACTCCAAATTGTAGAAGCTTAAAACAACCATAATAATTTGTTTTCCTCTCATGGATTTTTATTGGTCAGGATTTTGGGAAGGACTTGGCAAGATGGTTTTGGCTCAGGATTTATCAAACAATTGTGAGCAAAGAGTGGCTCAGCTAGACTGCTGATATCTTGGTCTCCAATATAACACATTCTTAGTACATACACAAAGACAATATTAATTATACGTAATTATCTGATGTCCTGACTTAGAACTTGACTGCACAAAAAAAAAGTTCTTTAATGTATATAATTTGTTTTAATCAGTCTGTGACATATGTCAAGTATGTATTTGTAACTATCACTAACTATCACTACCAGTGGACTTTAAAATTTTTTTTTGATTGAGATGGTAAAATTTTCAATTGTCTTTGAAGATTTTTCCACGAAAATGAAAATCAACATTTTGGATCAAAAGAGGTGATATCCTGTAGTACCGACACATATTCTTTAGATAATCCCTGGATTTATTTAGTATGGATAACCCAGCATAGATGTACCTATAATCATGCAAGCTTCCAAGAAGTATATGCATTCTTAATTGAATTTATCCTTAAATATCTATTCTAAATCATTAATAGTGAATTCAAAAGAGTAAAAATGCATTAATAAAGCACATTCAGAAATTTTATCTTAAATAATGAGCCTCGAAAGCCAGCTATGAAGTACCTACTTCCATTATAAATAAATATTTTGGGTGATAGAAAAGCTATTATAGATATTATAGGTGATAGAGATATTATAGTAAAATACGTCTTAAATGAAGTAGGTAATGTTTGCATTTCTGAGTTTGCTGAAAACATGATGTCCCTCTATAATAAAATCTTAACGGAATGTGTGTGTGTGTCTGTGTGTGCAAGTAAATGTGTATATGATATGTATGTATAAATATATATATATACATGTGTAAGTGGTATATGTGTATGCATATATGTGTGTAGAAGATGAAAAACATGAACTGCTGCATCTCAGAAGATGGTAGGCATTTCCAATAGTTCCAATGAATTCACCTAGAAACTTTTAAGAGAACATGATAATAGAAGATTACATATCTATATTTTTGAGCTTTATTTTAATAGATATAGTAGGCTTTATTGAAATCCTATTTTTGCTTATGGGTGCTTATAGGCTTTATACCGAATACTTTATCATCTAGTTTTAAATGACTTTGACAAGGATATATAGTTCTTCAATTTAAATATGAAAATCCTTTATTGAGTATCAAAATTCTATGTGAAAATGCAGCGTTGCCAAGAGTCAGTGATTAGAGAAGATGACTACTAACATCCTTCAAGCTTCTCTGACTTGCTGAGAGAAAGAGACATAGAGACAGAAAGGAAGAGTTTTGTTGTCTAAGTAGTCCCTGCTCTTATTTTATGATCATAAAATGGCCTTTCATAATTATCATTTGCCTTCCATGTAGATAATGTATCCCCCAGATCATCAAGTCCCAACAGTAGCTATAATTATCACACCAGTTACACCAGGACAAACTGGTTGAGATTAGTTAATGTAAGGGAACAGTCCTCCTTGCTGGCAAAACAGATTTTAGAGATTGCAAGTCTAAGCAAGATAGTAAATTTACCAAAATAATGCCATGTTTTATGGGCATTGAGGCTTTATCTGGAAAATACTATCTGAAAAAGATTAAATTTAAAAGAAAATAAAAATAGTTACCTGTGAAGTCAGCCTCTTTTGGAAATGGGGTCTCTGGAGATGCAATTAATTAAGATGAGGTCACACTGAATTCAATATGACTGGTGTCTTTTTAAGACAGAGACACAGTCACACACAGAGGAAACATCTTTGTGAGGACTGAGGCAGAAATTGGCGATGCAGCTGCAAGCCAAGGAATGCCAAGGATGCTGGCAACCACCAGAAGCCAGGAAGAGGCAAGGAAGGTTGCTGCCCCAGAGCCTTCAGAGGAAGCATAGCCCGGCTGACCTTTTGATTTTGGACTTCTGGCCTCTAGAACTATAAAAGAATACATTTCTGTTATTTAAGTCTCCCAGTTTGTAGAATTTGTCATGGCAGCTCTAGAAAACTAATACATATGGTAAAGGTTTTTTATATTTATCCAGAAACAATTTCTTGTTTTGATCATCTTGTATTGAAAACATTCAGAACCTTCTCTTGAAAACCACTTTGTACTTAACTCAGTCATATCCCTTAGCATTTACTCTAGTTAGGATCAGTTGGTGGGAAACAGTTTAAATTTGTTTAAAAATGTCTATCTGTATTTCTGGAAAACAAATCAACAAATATTTGTTTAAGCAGTTGAGTAATGGAGTTGGTTAAATAACCAGATTTTTTACTAACTCATACTGATCTTTTTAAAGATTAGTCAGTGTTGCATTTTCCTAGCAAATAAGCTTAAAAATGCTATTAGCCCAATAACAGGCATACTTTTTATTTCCTTATCCTACTTTTTATTTATTTTTCTTTCCCTCTTTTTTGTTTTTTACTGTAAGCCATATTGCAGGATTTTAGAAAGAGAAAATGTATGTGAAGCACAAATGACTGTATCAAATATTAGTTAGTCCATATTTATTTTTATTTATAAGCGGTTGCTCTCAGTGATTTTATATCTATTCAGACATGCAAGACACGTATGTTGTGCTGAACCCAATGATATGATTGCTTTTTAATAATGTTAAGAAAGAATAACTGACTTGGCCAGGTTTCTTTCTTTTTTTTGGCTACATTTCTTATTGAGTTAGTATTGATCAGCAGAGAAGATTCCTCCACCAAGACAGAACTTAACCTTTTGAAATTTGGAGACTTCCTCTTTCAGAAGTATTATCTAGAAGCCCTGTCCATGTAAGCTCCAATTAATTTAACGTGTGGAGAGAAGAGTCTGGAAGTTGTGAACCCCGAGCCATCAGTGCAGGTGTTCTGCTCCTGTACACATTATTTCTGTTAGAATGTCTGCTACAGGGAGACTCCCATGGCATTACTACATCTGTCAGTCATTTCACTCCACCAGCCAATAATGTGAAAACACATCTTGTAATTAAGACTTACAGTCAGTCGTGAAGTTTTGACACCTTTTTGAATGCCTGGGAAAAGATGAAGAATTTGATCAGCTGTGGCTGAAAAATGGTATATATGGTATATTTTAGTTTGAATAGTCTTAGCAATAGTAATTCAAGAGTTATCAATTTTAAAAAATATAAAAGAAATTCTTATCACCATAATAAGGTTATCAAAAACAAGCATTTTTAAAACCTTGCCAAATTATTTGGATTTAATGTACATTGCTATTACAAAATCGTTCAAAAGTACATTAAGCTCAAGGAAACTCTAGCTAGAGGTAATAATGTGTAATGAAAATTCTTCAACCAAAAACAAATTCAACCAAAAATTTAGGGATCTGAATTTTAATAATAAAAATCAAATTAATAAAGAGCAAACAAACTCTGCTGCCATTAAATTCAAGAAGGCAAACATTACGTTCTGTATAATTGGCTATATTTTATACAGTGTTTAGAGGTAAATAGGGAACTATCATATTATAACTGGCAGCATTAATTTTTGGCAAAAGTTTAATATAGGGTACCTCAAAATCCAGTTGTTTTTTTTTTTAAATCCAGTTTTTTCATGACCAAAATTATGTCTAAGTTTGAATAGATACAATTAAAAAAATCACGACTCCTTATCAAATTCATATTAAATAAGATAGTTATCTAACTTTATTAAAATTATCACATATAAATGTCTGTATTTTAATAATATTTATGAGGCCCTACTGTTCCTATAGAATATAAGTTAAAAAATCTTTCTTTATAAGAGATTGTAATATTGTTTCATAAAACTGAAATTTCTTATACCTTAAGTTAACATATTTTCTCAAAAATTTAACATATTTTACTCTAAGCATTTGTATGACCAAATTATTAGATATTTGGAGTCAATCCTTAAATATACATTCAGTTGTTCAGTAAACATGAACTATAAGCTGACTACATGGCACTGACCAAAAATGATAACAATTTAACTGAGTGTGTATGCTAATAATGATAAATTATGGTATATTATTAAAATATGTATGTTCAAATTTCTTTAGAAGCATAGAAGATATAAAGTTCATTTCCTTAAGTACATAGTGAAGAGCATGGTGAAGAGAGGAAATCACAGTTGAAAAATTGATAGTGACTCTTGAAGGAGTTTGATTAAGTAACTCCATGGAGAATGATTAATATTTATTTCAGTTATGAGACAACAGTGTAATGTGAATATGAATTTAAGTAATTTTTATGGTAGAGTAATATCCTGAAAAATTGAACTAATAACTCTAATCTGATGACATGACTACATCTGAAAAATAATATTTTCTTCTGGATACTGTATTTGAAGAGAGAATATACAACCTGAAACTCATTCAGTGGCAATCAGCCGTAATTATGAGGGATTTGTAATCAAGGTAAATGTGGTGAGTTCCTGTTATTTTAGATTTTCATCATTATTCTGAATGACAAATAACTAATACAGAGTTCTGTTTATGCTCATGGCGTGCGCGCACACACACACACACACACACACACACACACCCCTCTTCCTGTATCTTCCACTCATAACTATCATAGTTTTTTTGTCTACTTTTTAATACTAGAAGTTCAAAGGCAAAGTCTTAATATTATTAGTAGTTCTATTCATGGTATTTCTTGAGATACAAAGAAAATCTAAATCCTGATGCTTTATGTTAATATACTGTGTTATAAATTCACTTACATTTTACTTAAAATTGCAAAAACTATATTGCAATTCAAGGCAATAATGAGCACTTCATTTTATTATTACTATTATCATTATCAACATCTTGAGCATTCTTATATTCATAACCATCATCCTCACTGTTATCAATACTAATATTAAGAGGTCTGGGACAACAATATACAAATCTTATGTCAAAATTCTTACAGTTCTTTGATTATTCTATTGGTTTATCTATTTCTTCCATCTTTTGATGAGTTGATTTAAGTGTTTAAGTGCTGTCTCTCTAGCCTTTATTGCCAGATAGACATTCTGACTCCAGTCATTTTTAAATTTGTGTCTTTTGATTTACTGTCATTTAGATGCCTGATGGGACAACATTTGAAACAAATTTTATTAAACATTTATCAATATAGCATCTGACACATACAGGCACTCAATGAAAAAATATTAAAATTGTTGCATGTGCTACCTCATTGAATTCTCATAAAACCCTACAAATATAGTCCTACAATCGAATATTACTGTATACATTTTTAAATGAAGAATTTGAGGCTTAAAAAGATTATGTAACTTCCCCATAGTTACCTATCGGGTGGTGGAAACAAGATTATAACTTTACATTGATCTAATACATATCCAGAATTCTTACCCATCTGACTCCACCATCTTCATTCATGGTGCATGATGTCTGTATGTTTCTGTATGTCCCTCAAATCTTCCACGACAGGATATGAAAGGTAGATTCTCAGAATGATCTCCAAGGGAAATAGAAGGCATCCCATTTGATGATATAAATTTTGTTAACGTATTATATTAGTCAAACAAAGAAAGGATATTATAGAAAATAATTACCAAAGGTGAGGAAAAGGAAAAAGAGAAAGAGAAAACAAGAAAAGTAAATGATAAAGAGAAGAGAGAGCAAAAAGCGAATGTGAGTGCATTTGTCTGTTGTTCCCACAGTTAGAGAGGTTCTTCATTAGCAAGACAACAGGTTTCAGTCCAAGCTGCCCTTCAATTGTTATGTCCATGCATAAGCCTAAAACAGATGCCCTGCCAGATTTAAGGGCTTAATTATTTGGAACATATGCTAGTCATGTGCCTTCTTATAGGCAAATGTGCGATGTATTTCTTCAGAGAAAAATGCCATTTATAAAAATGTTCTCTAGTCTTTAGCAAAAAATGCCCGGTATAGTGTTGTTTGCCTATTTTACCTTTTAAAAAACATCACTCAATATTTGACTTTCATTAAATCTCACCTTAAGTTTTCTTTATAAATTTTTGTTTGCTTTAAATTATTTTTGTATTGAATCTTCACTGCAGTTCTTTTTATTAGTGTTTAGGATCTGCAAAAATATCAGTATAGAGTCAAAGTGAGTATTCTACAATGTTAATTAGTTTCTACTCAAAATTAGTGTTCAAAAAAGAGCATGTTAGTGAATATATCTCAGCGTTCAAAATATAATTCATCTATGATTTATATATAATATAACCAGTGTTCAAACATACAATTTCACCTGTAGATTTTAATACCAATGCTAGGCATAATTCATTTACTCCATTTATTTTATTTGCCTACCAGTCATTTATATTAACATGACTAGGTAATTCAGTTAAAGAAGAAATGTGATTGTCATTGAATTCATCAGTTGTGCCATTAATTTGATTTTAGTTTATTGCATAAAGAATCACAAAATGTTCTTATATATTGTTACATCAGAGGAGTCTAATATTTAGAATTTACGTCTAAACTTTTCTCTTCCTCCTCCTTCTTTTTCTTCTTCTTCTTCTTCTTCTTCTTCTTCTTCTTTTTCTTCTTCTTCTTCTTCTTCTTCTCCTTCTCCTTCTCCTTCTCCTTCTCCTTCTCCTTCTTCTTCTCCTCCTCCTCCTTCTCCTCCTCCTTCTCCTCCTCCTTCTCCTCCTCCTTCTCCTCCTTCTTCTCCTTCTTCTTTCTTCTTCTTAGTATTATATTTGTCAATTATATTTGCTCATGATGCTGAGATATCCCAGATGTGGTAATAGATTTTGAAAGGCAAGTTTATGGAAATTAGAATTTTACATTTTCTTCACTGAGAATGAAGTGAAATATATATTTATATAGGTATATGAGGGTTGTTTTTCAAATAAATAGTTCTTACCTGAACATGTTGGTAAGTGGTGGCTAAACAAAAAGCTCTAATTGTTTTATAATACCACTAATGCATGTTAGATACTTAGTTTTGGATTTCACATGAATAAAATGGATGTCTTTTTTGTTTCGATTTTAAATTACACTAAATAATAATTTCTCTTTAAAAACATTGTTAGACTTGTCATATGAATACATTCTAAAGCAGAAAAATACAGAAATTAGCCAAGTAGGTGGAGATTTCAAAAAGATATATCACTTATGACAACCATATTTAGAATTAGGATAATTGGGGGGGAATTAAATTAGAGAAAATAATTATTCAAAGGTGTGGGTCATGATTTTAAGATTGTTGAGTGTGATGCATGAGAATAACTTTTGCTTTAAAAGGCAACAAAATTGAAGATTTCTGGGTAAGAGAAGACAAAGAATCAAAGCTGTGGTAGTTTACAGACTTTATTAAAAACAACAGACATTATCTACTTCAATAGAAACTAAAAATATTTTAAAGTCTAGTGATCACCAGCCTCTAGAAATTTCATGGTGACTGATTTTGCTCATCAGGATTCTGTTCAGGAGCTCTTGTTTTTACTTTGCTGTTGAGGTTCCATAACAAATAGCGTGTGCGAATCATCCAGCATTCCTCCTAAGACTGTGCATTCTACTTTATTGACTCCAGTGCTATTGTGCAAGACATTTTCCCAGTAATTGAAATTCCCATAATCAATGCACAATCTATTTTATGGATGCTGTTCTTTTCTATTTTCCTGTGTACCCTTTGTTACCTTATTTTTCTTCACATTCTCTGAGAGATCAAAATGGCCCTCATTATTGACTCAGTCCCACTTTATGTAAATGATAATGCCCTCTTGGGCCTGGAGAACTGTAGAGCTTTTATCATATTTGCTAGCTCAGGGTGTTCTTCCATTTGCTTTAGCGTTTTTGGAACTCACATTAATTTGACATATATGGCATAAAATACCTTTATACATGTGATAAAAATGCCTTTAGTTTTTGTGCTTCATTGCTTGGGCCTTGTTAGTTTTCTTCACTTTTTAATATTTCTCATAGTTTGATGATTATGCAAAATCATTTACCTGACAAATGTTTCTATTTCAATGGTTTTTTAAAATTTTGAAAATCATCTGTTTCATTTGTGAAATGAGTCAAAAGGAATGTTCTATAATAAAGTTGGAGAAGTTATGCAATTAATATTCTATTATTAGATTTATGTTATGCCATTCTTTACATTGTACTAAGAATTTATATTTTGTGGCTTTTGATGTCTAATAAGAAAGCATAAAAAATATTGACTAACAACACTTTTGAAATTATAAACATTGAAGATTTAGTATTACTTGCTTTGCTTTAATAAATCATATTATCTTGACATCACAAATTTAAGTGTTCTTTAGATTAATTTTTCTGCTGAAATTCACTTTTTTCCAGACTAATAATATTATCAAAACTGTTTTGGTTTAATTGTTAGTTTAAAATCAAAATCCAAAATTGGAGAGCAAAGGGCTTTCATTCTTAACCATAAAACAAGATTGTAGTCTATTTCTCAGTAAAAACTAATGAAATCCTCAACTTATAATCAAACTTTTACAAAAAGTGAATTACATTAATTTTAGATGTAAATGATATACTCATTTTTTGAAAGAGAAAGTAGACCTTAACCAATGTTTGTTGTCTTGGAGATACAAAAACAGTGCCTTTACTCTAAGTTCCATTTTCCATTCTTTAACTATTGCTATTTCTCTTCTCTGAGTCATTTTCAATTTTATTTAGTTTTCTCTTAATATATAAAACTGGACTTTATATTGAAGAAAAGACTAGCATTTTGATAGATTTAATTTGCAGCAACAGTTTACCATACAAATCAATGAGGCAAAGAACAACTTTATTAGGAACAGCTCCCAAAACTTTGCTTATTGAGCAAACAATCATAGAATTTATCTAGGTGCTATAATAATTAAATGGGGCCCCAGAGACTGAAGCAACTTATTTTTATTTGACAAATCAAGCACCAAGTGGATGAACTATGGTAAAGAAGAGAGACGGGCATTTCTGTGTTTACAAATCTGAGTTATTATTCTCCTTGAATAGTGAATAAATTCCTGTTATTAATAGATTCATTAAGCTGTAAACATGTATCTAATGTTTGGTCTGGGTCTCTTCCTGGATTCTCCTAGAAACTCAAAGCCTGAGCGGAAGCCTTGACACAAATTGTTTTTTTGGAAAGTCTAGAGACCAGGAGTGGGGGACTAGGGAAAATTAGACAGAAAATAGTCAGTACAAGAGTGTGTTATCAAGCTGGTCCATCAGTGTGGGCAGCTGAGGCTCAGTCCATCTGGGATCTTTCAAGAAGCAATTTAGAATGAAATTCAGAATAGTCCACCTAAAGTTCAAAAGAGCAGAGCATTTTTGAAAGAACTCTTTATCCAATGACTCCTTCTGACATTGATCAGGAGTTGCCTAATGGGGTGTTAAGTCTCTATAATTCTTAGTTTGTGCGAGCTCAAATCCCCAGTGTTTCCTGTAGGTGACCAACTCTGGTGCCAGAGAAGCTCTAAGACAGATAACTGGTCCATCTAGATGAGGTGCCTGTATTTCAGTTGTTGGAAGCTGATGGCCAGAACAACGTTTGAGGTAAGAGTTGTTAAGAAGATGATAGAAACATTTCTTTTGGTCTTAAAGTTTCGAGGGAATCTGGAGATTCATGGTTCTCAGGTGCATCCACTCAAACGTTCCTACCTTTGTCCCAGGGTTCCACTAGTTTTTACTCACAGTCCTGAGTTAGGCATAGGCGATATGTTAGCATTGTTCATTCAGCACCTTTGTAGTCATTTGGCCTCATAATAAATCCCGGTCTTGATTTTCAGGGTCTGTTCTGCAGCTGCAGTCAATAAGGGTCTTTTTCATACTGTCATAAGGGTATTTTGATTTTTACAGAATTTTTTTGACAGTAGCCTAGCCCGAACTTATTTTTTATGGCCTCTAAAGTCATTCCCCCATATAGGTGTTCAGGTGCCACTGCTGCTATATAAATCAGTGCTTCACTTTCCACCTAAAACTCTTTCTGATTCTCAGCCAGTGAAAGTCTTAATAACTGTGATGCTACTGCATATGCTCACTTTCTTTTTGCAACTCATCCCAACCTGCCACCAGGGAATATGGTAGTAATTGTGATGTTCCTGTGTATCAGAGGTGACCACCACCCTATTTACCATCAGCAATAGATAGTATTGCTAATTAACTATTGAGTGATCCAGTTCCAGAATTTCATCCTGAAGGTGTGCTTTCAGTAGTCCCTTCTGGTACCAACTGTTTTACCCAGGGGCCTCTCAGAAAGCAGCAAACGATAAAAAGTTTGAATGTAAGTAGTTTATGTAGTATTGTGTAGTTTATTTATGTAATATTTATATCAGGGATGAAGATTGGATGACTGAATGGAAAAACAGATGATACTCAAATGAATTGAAACCTATGTGCACAAAGAAACCTGCACATAGATGTTTATAGAAGCTTTATTCATATTGACAAAATTTGGAAGTGACCAAGTTGTTCTTCAGTAGGTGAGTGAATAAATAAATTGTAGTACATCCATGCAACAGAATATTATTCAGCACTAAAACAAAATCAGCTATCAAGCCATGAATAGACATGGAGGAACTTAGATGCATATTACTAATTTAAAGAAGCTTATCTTTATTTTTATTTTTAAAATTTTATTTTATTTATTTTTTATACAGCAGGTTCTTATTAGTTATCTATTTTATACATATTAGTGTATACATGTCAATCCCAATCTCCCAAATCATCCCACTGCCACCACCACCCCCCCCCCGCCACTTTCCCCCCTTGGTGTCCATACGTTTGTTCTCTACATCTGTGTCTCTATTTCTGCCTTGCAAACAGGTCATATGTACCATTTTTCTAGATTCCATATCTATGCATTAATATACGATATTTGTTTTTCTCTTTCTGACTTATTTCACTCTGTATGACAGTCTCTAGATCCATCCACATCTCTACAAATGACCCAATTTCATTCCTATTTATGGTTGAGTAATATTCCATTGTATATATGTACCACTTCTTCTTTATCCATTTGTCTGTTGATGGGCAGTTAGGTTGCTTCCATGACCTGCCTATTGTAAATAGTGCTGCAGTGAACACTGGGGTGCATGTTTCTTTTTGAATTATGGTTTTCTCTAGGTATATGCCCAGTAGTGGGATTGCTGGGTCAAGGAAGCTTATCTTTAAAGGATACATACTGTATGGTTTCAATTACATGACATTCTGGAAAAGACAAAACTATGGAGTCAGTAAAAAGATCAGTGGTTGCTAGGGGTTAGTGGAGAGGGGAGAATAGAAGTGGAGCACAGAGAATTTTAGGGCAGTGAAACTATTCCCTATGTTTTCTATTGTCATTGTACATTTGTCAAAACCCATAGAATGTATGACACCAAGAGTGAACCCTAATATAAACTATGGACTTTGGGTGATGATGATATGTCAATCAATGTAGGTTCAGCGATTGTAACAAATGTGCTCTACAGTGAGAGATGTTGGTAGTCGGGAAGGCTGCACCTGTGTGGGTTCAGGTAGTACTTTCTACTCAATTACTTATTTATTTATTTTATTATTTTTGGCTGCGTTGGGTCTTCATTGTGGTGCACGGGCTTCTCATTGCAGTGGCTTCTCTTGCTGTAGAGCACTGGCTCTAGGTGCATGTGCTCTAGAGTGCAGGCTCAGTAGTTGTGGCACATGGGCTTATTTGCTCCGTGGCATGTGGGATCTTCCCAGACCAGGGCTTGAACCTGTGTCCCCTGCATTGGCAGGCAGATTCTTAACCACTGCACCACCAGGGAAGTCCCTTTCCACTCAATTTTGATGTGAATCTAAAAGTGCTGTAAAAAATAAAGTATATATTAAAAAAGACAATAATGGAAATTTAATACAAGCGTGCATGATCACTTTGGTCAGCAATGTGTGGGCAACTGGGGCTTAATTCCACATTGAAGTGTTAGCAGAGATCTGGGTCTGAAACTGAGAAATACGTGGCACAACTTGGTGAAAGAATAGTCAGGTTACATCTGAGAAAAGCTGATTGTCATTGCAATGGCTTGAGTAAATGCTGAACTCAAAAGGAATAAAGTAGAAATAAGAAGTGCCCAATATACACCCCCCTCTCCTTCCTTGCTTTCTTCACGTAAGATGAAATTAATTTAAATATCATATATTTTTAGGCTTATTTTTGGTAATTTTAAAATATTTATTCAAGAGGGCAATTTGCTCAATTCATTGAATGGCCAAACTCCCTAGACTTTGACACATTCCATATTTTGTAACTTTCTGAAGTTATTTTATGATCCCTAACCTATTAATACAGGACAGTTGAAAGATATGCATGTCTAGTCTTTCAAGTATTTAAGTATATTATTAATGGAGTATAAATGAATCATAAACTATTCAGTCTTGTGCACCAAGAATATTCCCCACATGATCCATGTGAAGATCTGAGTAACTTCAACTGATAGTTAAAACAAATGAAGTTTGTTTTAGTAAAAGAAAGAGAGGACTATAATCTTTTAAGCAGATAAAATTTATCAGGAAATCTCCTGAAAACATATTCTTTATTCCTCATAAAAGACCTATTTGTATGGAATCATTATCCCTTTTATACATATAGCCAGAGACCTGTGATGGGTGTAAAGGAGATTTAGCTTCCCTGTGATATCAATCAGCTCATCCAAGCCACTTTTCCTTCAAAATGTAGTAAGGCTATATTAGTTCCAGTTATTTCATTTTTCATTAAAATATTCAGCAGAAAAATAAATCTGATAACTCCCTTTTTCCTTTAATAAAACTGAAAAATAAACAAAAAAGCTTTTTCTTTGTATCCAACTGGCTGGTCTCCCGTTCATTGGCAGAAATTGGTTCTCATACTTAAACCTAAAATTAATCACAGGAAAGGGTATGTTTTTACAAAATAATATGACATTGGCTTTTGAATTGAGAGTTAGGACAAAGCTGAAAGGCCTTTGAGGGGATGGTTAATTGAAGCGGGTATGGCATTGATCAGAGTAAATACTGAAGTTTAAATGACCTAGAGGCATTATCAGTAAGGCATTAAAGAGTCAGGAACTTATTGAAAGCTGATAGAAAGGAGACCCATGTTACAGTGCCAGGAAGTGCAGCTAAACTATGACCTGTGCTAACATGGAAAATAGAAAATATACCTAATAACTTGACTTGCTCAGGACGCTTCTAGGCAGAATGTTGAGGCTACCACCTAGAGGAAGTTTACAACAAAAGGAATAAGGAGAGAGACATACTAAAGAATGAGTTATTCTGCATTGGAATGACATTTGGAGAAAATGTAAAGGGCTCTGAATAATCTTTTCAGCCAGCAAGAGTTCGAAAGTAAGAACCTTAGTATAAAAATCAAAATCAAAGTGCGATTGTAAAATCTTTTGTTAAGATTTCAGAAAGATTTATACGAATGACTCACATTTTCAAATAGACCAAAATCCTTCAGTGGATCTTAAAGGCATGCCTTCAAGATCCTTTCACTTAAACAATGGAGATTGCAAGAAACTTAAAAACATTGTTCTGTAGCAACCTCACCCAGAGCCTAAAATAGGAAAGGATTTGTCTCAAAGAGATTGTTGGTTGTTCCTTTTTTCAAATTAAATGTACTCTAATACAATGCAATAAAAAAGCCCACACATTTTTAAGATTTTTTTTTCCTGGTGGAAGTTACCTACAGCTAGAACTATAAAGTTACAGAAAATATACAAAATGAAAAGGGGCCTTCGGATCCACACACTTTTATTGGCAGGGAGCATGGTGAGAAGTCTACTCAGTTGCAAAGTCAGTTTTCTTATGAAGAAGAAAGTATTACTTACAAGGTACAATCAAACGTATAGATGACAGAGCCAATATTCACAGACAGAAATTATCAAATAGGACTGAGCCCTAATCAAGAAATTGGCAACTTGTGACCTGCTGGATTTCATAAGTGCTATGGACATTGCTGTGTGCTTTTCCCTTTCTACTTTTTGAATGGGTGTTATCTATAGTGGTCATCCTGTCCTGTCATAGCACTGAGAGAGAGAGAGAGTGTGTGTGTGTGTGTGTGTGTGTGTGTGTGTGTGTATGTGGTGGACTGGGGGAGATAACTTGTCTCTTTAGCTCCCAGATCTTCTAAATAAGAAGACTGATGTAGAAAGAACTGTACCAGAGGAACTCATGATCTCCTGGACCTGAGTAAGAAGTTGACTTCTGGACTTCAAGCTGATTCCTTAATAGAACGAGACTTGAAGGGACTTGGAGTGGGGGGAGGAATGAGTGTGTATTGCATGTGGGAAGGATATGAATTGTTGTGGCTAGAGGGTGAATGATAGAAAATCATATTTTCAAAAGATGAGTGCAACCATTATACATGGACCCACGTGGTCTTCTACAATGTGACTTTACCACTACCCTATAATAGGGAGCCTAAATCCCTTCAACGTGTATCTATGGTGGCCTATGACTCACTTGTAACCAATAGAATAGAACAGAAGTGAAGGTAAATATATTTGAGGCTATATCATAAAACATAATTCAACTTCTGCCTGGTTTACTAGGACACTTGGTTTGGAAACCTAAGCTGGCAAAATACAAGGTCCTACGTCATTAAAGCCACTATACTGTGAGAAAGTCTAAATTAGCTCACACAGAGAGACCACATGCAGAGGTCCTGAGGATGTACAAAGAAAGGTGACCAACGAACTCTCATAACTGCAGAGTGCTAATTTCAAAAATAAATCCTTTATTCAGTATTACTCATAGTAATTCTACTTCTTTGAGTAAACCCTAACTAATACAAACCATAATCCAACTTCTCATAGACATCAAAAAATTCAGAAAAATAAATTAACATGTTCTTTACAGATTAAGGCAGTTTCCAATCAATTTATCAGGAGTATTGAACATGTACCATGTGCTCACTTTAACTGTGCTGGAGATAAAGTCTATGCCTTTGTGGACTTTACAATCTATTTCAGGATACTGGTAATAAACAGTAAACAAATAAATACATATGAAATATAAGCCCAGATAGTGATAAGAGCAATGAAGAAGACAAATAAAGTAAGGTAATTTAAGAGAATGGAAAGGTTAAGGGGTGATATTTTAGATAGAGCAACTTGGAAGACTTCTTTATGGTATTATTTGAAGAAAGGATAAGATTATTTAAATAAAAGGGAGGGATCTTTCCAGAGACAATAAAAGTGTAAATACCTGAGTTGTGAGCATGCTTAGAAAGTAAAAAAATTAATAAGGCGATAAGTATAACTTGAACCTTATAAAATGAGAATAAAGATCAGAGATATAATAGCAAGACGTGTAAGTCATGACAGAGGTTTTACATTTTCTTTGAGAAAGCCTACTGAGGTGTTTTGTTCAGGATGTTGATATAAACTGGTAATGTTTCAAGCAGGAACTATTGAAAAGGAGAAGGGGCAAGACAACAAATTGATTTTGTAGGATTCTTCCAAGTAAGTTTTAAGGGCTGGCTTGGACCAGAATATTAGTCACAGAATTTATGAGAAACAGTTCAAAATCTGGGTATATTATAATATTTCTTTATAGCTTGGATATGGAGGGTTAGCCAAAATGAGTAGTCTAGGTTAAGGCCAAGGTTTTTGCCTCATAAGTGACATAGAAAGCACAGGTTTGGGTGGGGAGAGGAATCACTGAATGATGAGAACTGAGATAAGAATGCTGAGAATGGAAAGGTTTTAGGGCAAGAAATCAAGAGTTCAGTTTTGAATATGTTATGTGTGAGATGTCTGCTATACCTAACATGTAAAGATATTGGGAAAACATTTGGATATTCATTCTCAGATTTCTGGCATTTCTGGAAGAAGTTTGGGTTGAAAGTTTTTTAAAAAATAGATTGTCCAGATTATAAGTGGAATTTCTGCACACTGTCATGGTCTGGTTTACTTAGGTAATGACCATAGACATAGTGAAAGGAAGAGAAGAGTTTGCAGGTCTGAGCTCTATAGTACTCAGCAACTTGGAGCAGGAAGAAGGAAGCATATCCATCAAAGAAGCCTGAAAACAGCAAGCTAGGTAGAAAAATAAGTACTGAGAAATTGTTATTTCCCAGAATCTAGATGAATAAAGTGCTTCAGGGAGGATGGTGAGATCAATTGAATCAAAAATTGCTCAGAAATCAACAAAGAAAAAGGTAAAGACCATTTGGCATGACAATATAGATATCAGTAAACTCAATGGGAGTATTTTCAGTAAAGACATGGGGTCACTGCTGTATAGCATAGGGAAGTCTACTTTGCTGTACAGTAGAAACTAACACAACAGTGTAAAACAACTATACCCCAATAAAAATAAATAAATAAATAAAAGTTTTTAAAAAAGACATGGGTTCATAAGACTTTTTGAAGTAGACTGAAGAAATAACAGATAAAGTGGGACCAGTAGAATAGGTTTGGCATTTCTGAGTGTTTTCCTATACAATAATTGAAGAAATTGACAGCAGATTTTTTTTAATAAGAAAGAGCTTTTGCAGCAGCTTTTTATTTTGATGAACATGCTCCAGTAGAGATGAACATTAATGCCATAGTAGAGGATGGGAGTAATTTCCAGAACAGTGTCTTTGAGTAGAAATTGATTGTGCCAGAGAAGAGATTGCCTTATATAGAAACTGTTGAACCAAGAGGGAAGACAGAGTATGTGGTGGTAGGTGGAGACAGTTTTAGAGGGAAATTAAAATCTTCTTCTGATTGATTATATTCTCTTAGTGAACTAAAAGGTAATCAAGAGAGGGTGAAGGTGGAGAAAGGCTCAAGGAGGAAGAGCGGGTGTGAAAGACATACTTGCAAGTGAGATAGTGAATTCACAAGGGAAGTATAGCAGGTCGGGCAGCAGAGATACTTCCCATTTAAGGATTGTGTTTAAAAACTTAGAGTAGATCCAGTCAGCATCGCTATGTGAATTCCTTCAGCTTTGAGAAACCTCTCTGGTGCAGAAATAAAGTAGGCTTAGTTGAATTTAAATACAGTTTAAGTAGGGTTTTGCTGGTAATCTGGGGAGAAAGGAAGGCAAGAGAGTTGATGATATATACAATCAATTAATTCTGTTGCTGGATCATGGACTCAGTTGTACTAGGAAGTAATGAGAAATGCAAGGTTGTGAGTTACAGAGATTAAAAAGGTGTCAGCCCCACAGGATTGGAAATCTTGGTGGGGTTGGATAATTTTACTAAGAAGAATACTTAAAGAAATGAATACAGTGGAACAGAATACTTGATATTGGGATTTGGTATTGAGGTAATTATTAGTTAGGAAAAGATTGTGACATACAACCATAGTAGTGGATGGCTGAGGCAAAGTATAACCTGAGACATCTACCTGAAGCCCAAGCCATCCTAATTTTTACATTTTTGAATTTGTCAATTCTTATTTATCAACTAGTCCAGGTTTAATCAACAGCAGAGGAAATAAACATTATTAGAGCATCTATATTTTCTTATGTACTAAGGCAATTACTAGAGATAAAAAGAAGTGTAAAACTCTTTTTATTCAAGGAATTTTATCTCTTTGAGATAAAAATAAAGATGCAAGAGTAATGGTGAAGAAGCAAGGCAAACAGGAAATTGATGATTTGGTATGTTTATTATCTGTTTGTAATGACCATCTTTTCTGGTTGCCTAATAAATTTTATTTTGATTTCTGTTTGTAAGTTATCTCTTCTAGTAAGTTACACACAGTCACAGAGTATCTATTCTTTAAATAGCATTGCAGGTAAAAAGCAAGATACACATATTGGAAATAATAGCCATTGACAAAAAGCTGATCATATAGTATGCATTGTTAACACATTTTTCTAGACATTTCGATAGAACGGCTAAAAAATGTCAGAGTTAATATAGTTTGTTATTTTTATGTAGTTCAGTGTCTTGATCCATTAATCTCTGATTTTAAATTTTTATTATTGTGTTGATAGTATTTATTATTGACAGTGGGAGAACATTAATGTATATAAACTTTTGATTATAGGCCCAGAATTTTATCTTAGAGAGAAGAACTTCTGTTGCATCTTCAGAATATTGAGGTTTAAATGTTGCACAATAGAAGGTAATAATATGCAATGTGTGTATGTATAATACAGATTAACACATACTACATTAATTCAAAATCAAGGGTATATTTTGAACAAATGTGAGAAAATTTAAATTGTATTTAACCAAAGAAAAATCATACTATGCTTTACGCATAACATGGTTCTATTTCCGGTACCAATGAACAGAAAATGACTGTTCCCATATGGAAAATAATTGGAAAAATTTAAACACTGGAATTGTTTTTTAGCAAATAATTATATGACAAAGACATGGTAAATTAATTAAAGAAAAATAATTACTCAGATACTACTATAAAAAAGAAAGTTTCCTCAATTACCTGTTTTTTTTTTTTTTTTAATTATTTTTCACCTGAGTTATTTCGCTGATATTCAGGCCTTCTTTTTTTTTTTTTTTTTTTTTTAATAAATTTATTTATTTATTTTTGGCTGTGTTGGGTCTTCGTTTCTGTGCGAGGGCTTTTGCGGCGAGCGGGGGCCACTCTTCATCGCGGTGCGCGGGCCTCTCACTATCACGGCCTCTCCTGCTGCGGAGCACAGGCTCCAGATGCGCAGGCTCAGTAGTTGTGGTTCACGGGCCCAGTTGCTCCGCGGCACGTGGGATCCTCCCAGACCAGGGCCCGAACCCTTGTCTCCTGCATTGGCAGGCAGATTCTCAACCACTGCACCACCAGGGAAGCCCCAGGCCTTCTTTTACTCTGCAGATGATAGCATTTCTAAAAACTTATAACGTTTATTTTATTCCCCAAGCCCGTGTTTCCATATTTATTTCTATATTCAAGAGCTACTCATTGAGCAGTTTCTAAGGTGTATGGCATAAATTTGAAATAACCTCAAATTTAAAAGGCATTGCTCTTTCATAACGAGTATTTTACAGAAAATATATGTATGTAAATTTTATAATGCTGTACTGTGAGTTCCAAACCTGCCCCCACCCCCATCAAAAAATTCCTGGTCATCACAAATGAGGATGTGATGATCTTTGCTTCCGGTGTGGTAGGTACCGGTTTCAGGAAGGACTTCAGAGAGGAGGTCAAGCTAGAGCTCATTCGGCAGACAGCATTAGAGTGGAGACAGCATTAGAACTGGAGGATAAGGCTATTAAATTTTTCCTCTCACTCTCTCTTAATCCCATTACTATTTGGCTTTGCCTCTCACCATTGTGCCAAATTGTTTTATCGACATTTTAATCAAGCTCCAAGCCAAGGTGGATTTACTGTGAACCTTATTGCGCTTAAGGTCGGGGACTGCTCACTTTCATGGGCCACTTCTATTTCTGTAATTTGGAGGGTCCTAATTAAAATATGTTTAAATAAAATTTGGAAAAGTAAACTATTTTACCTCAAATTGCTAAGACCAGTCCCTCTTCCCCTTCCATATTTCTTCTTCATACTTCTCCTTGAGTTGGAGAACAATGGTCCTGGGCATTTTAGGAATCCAGCCAAGGGCAAGTTACTTTGGAGACATTGAATTTTGGCTTATTAGGACATAATCATATTGTCTATAGTCACTTCTGTATGTATTTGTTTATTACTGGCCAAAGTGCGATAGGAATACCTTCTAGGAATACATTCTTACTTAGTTTGCAAATTCACCTGCAATTGTGACATAAAGGTGCAGGTGAATATAGCTTGTGCATCTGAAATTTGGAAGTACGTAGGCAGTATAGGAGATATAAATCTTGAAATATACAGTGCCAGATGCTAGACTGTGGAAAATATATCCAGTCATCAGATGTGTAGAATTGCAAGCAATGTTTTAGTTCTTACAGATGCCTAGTCAAAATGAATGTTCTCACCTGTCAGGAATATACTTGACAATGCAGAGCAAATAAGTATATATGCACTGTACTTTTTCCTATGTGAAATGTGAAAAACAGAATTTATCAGAAATCATATGTTTGCAGGGCCATAATATAAGCACACATCTATGTGTGAAGTAAAATTTTAATGAATCTCCACATATTGGATTGTATCTGAGCATATCTGATACATCATATCTTGAAGAGTATGGTGATTCTATTCTTATAGTAAATATGCCTAAAGAAATAAAAATTCTGTGGATAAAACGTCAAATATTTACCAATAATTCAATGTGTATTACATAAAAATAAGTCGTTTGAACATTAGGTTACTTAATAGACTATAGTTACAATTCATTTTATTTGAATTGTTATTTTTTGCCTTAATTTCAAATTAATATTCAGAATTATTGGTCCTGTACAAATTCACATGTGACTTATAAAAAGAAAAAAATGTAAAGTAATAGAAAGAAGGCTGGTAGAAACTTTAATACCCAAACTCATTATATCTCCATGGAAACCTATGAATTTTATTGTCAAAATTCATGAAAGAAACTTTTCTAAATGATAATGAAAATTTTAAAAAACCAATTAGAGAAAAGACTAATGTTTTTACTTCTCTTCAGAAACAATACTGCAAAATCCTTGTCATACATATAAAGCGTTAACAAAGAATATGCAGACAAAAATGTACAGAAAAAAATGTAGATTTATGTCAGGTAGTTACTTAATAAAAACACTGTATTATTTTTCTCTGGATTTTATAATATTTGTGGTACGTGCCACTTCCCTAAAAAAATCTGTAATATGATGTGAACTCTTTTGTCACTCTAAATTAACATATAATATTTTACCTAATTTTAAACGCAATGATTCATATTATTATAAAACATGAACTTCAAGGCCCATCCCTGGACGTGACTCTGGCTCCAGGCAGCTGCAGCCACTGACGATTCTCAGTCCTCACAACAGCATTTGTTCTGCTGATAACGACTTTCTCCTGAATATACTTTCTTCATTTGGTTCAGGGCACAACACTCTCATGGTTTTCTTCCTATTATACTCTTGATACTTTTACTTCTCTATTTAAACCCACTCCCTTTTGAAATTTGATATTTCATCTCAGAGCTGGATTGGTGCCAACAAAATGCAACACAGTTGGTATTTCAACCCCCAAAGTTTCACTGCCAACCGGACCTCTCCAAGAACTCCAGACTTCTCTACTCAACTCTTCTCTACTCCTACTTTGCCTTTCTATGTGGGTTTCTACTAAGCATCACAAACATACCCCAAACTGAATTTCTGATCTTTTCTCCAAAGCCTACTCCTTCTACAGACATCTAATCTCACTTAACAGCAACTCATCACTAGCCATATTTTGCCTTGTATTGATATCTTTGCATCAACCTTGATTTTTTTGTTGTAGTATCTCAAACACATCAGGCATTCTTCTCCCTCAGAACACCAGTGTTTTCACTCTCTTTTTTGGGGATACTCTTCCCCAAAATTTACAGATTACTCAATACCTCGCAAAATTCAGGTCTTTATTAAAAATGCCACCTTCTCAATGAAGCTTACCCTGGCCATTTAAAATTGAAGATCCTATCCTAACAGTACTTAATCCCTTTTTGTGATTTATTTTCCTCATCTAATATATTATGTGTTATATTTATTGATTCTGTTTGTATGGTACGTCTTGTTTATATATTTGGTTTTTTACATTTATCTTCTCCCATTAGAATGAAGGTAGGAGTGTTTTTTCTTTGTCTGATTGTTTTGTCAGCTACTGACATTGCAATGTGTAAAGTCGTGCCTTGCACAAAGAACTCCTAAAACAATTTTTGACTAGCTATTAGATAAGTTAAAAATATTGTTTACTTACATATTCCCCAAAAGTTATTTTTTCATTGTATACCCTTATTTTAAAGATGTATCTCAAATTTCAAAAGGTAGAAAGTCATTTAAAACCTCTATAATGCATGAATCACTGTAAATAATAAATATTCTATTTACTTGCATGATGTGATGTTGATAAATTTTCTAAGATTATGCCTGCATAAGTACTCATTATAAAATCTTAATGGCAACAGTAGAAAAATTAAACATCAGAGAACCATATGCACCTGATCAATTTATTGATATAAACATACATAAACAAAATATACATGTGTTATGATCCTAGAATCCACACAGAGATCATCATGAACCCTGGATGTCTCAGGATATAATTAAGATGAGTTTCACTTTCATTATCCCTGAAAAAAATAACTGAAAGTTTGTGTGAGTGAGGCTAACACAGGATTTGAGATCCAATCCAGACTTATTTCAATGGTTGACATACAATGTAGTTAATTGGAAAAACTTAGAATTTATTTCCCATTTGTGATATCATACCCTTATAAGATTAAGATATACACTTATAAGTGTATCTATACCTGCTTTAGTAACAAAAAAAAAAAAAAAACAACTCATTTCTCTAGGCAAGGTATTCCCAAAGGCAAGCATATTCATTTTGTTTTAATTCATAAATTATTTTTTCCATTTGAAAGCTTTTCTAATGTTTTATTCCAATATGTCTTATCCTAGTATGCACTTTAAAGTGATGATTTAACTAATATAAAAATATTTTTGCTGCTTCCTTATAAAACCCATTTTAAAAAATCCATCCGATTTTCACATTGCTTTTCAGTAATATCTTTGGAAAGGATATTATTAATATATCAATGATTAATACAATCCATAATGTATTAATTAATATAATAAATATGAAGTATTGAATACAGTGATTTATGAATATTTTAGTATTAATGTAGCAATGATTATTAATCAATAATTAATGATTTTTGAAATGACATAATCTTTATTTATAGTCTAATTATCAAGTTTTGGAATGAAGTTTATCTTATCCTCATAAAATTAGTTAATCAACTTTCACCCTCTTTTTGTTGCAGAACTACTTGTGTAATTACAGAAAATACTAACCTTCAAAATACCATTCCTAAAAATCTTGGTAAAACACATCCATAATATTGCCTGGACCTGAATATTTTTGAACATTATTTTAATTTCTCTAGTGTTTATGAGACTACTCAAGTATTTCATTTTTTTCTTTACCAATTTAGCATTTTGTGTTTTTCAGTAAATTAATGCATTTTGTCTCTTTTTTTTTTTTTTTCTTTTAACATGTCAATCCCAATCGCCCAATTCAGCACACCACCATCCCCACCCCACCGCAGTTTTCCCCCCTTGGTGTCCATATGTCTGTTCTCTACATCTGTGTCTCACCTTCTGCCCTGCAAGCCGGCTCATCTGTACCATTTTTCTAGGTTCCATATACGTGCGTTAATATACGATATTTGTTTTTCTCTTTCTGACTTACTTCACTCTGTATGACAGTCTCTAGATCCATCCACGTCTCAACAAATGACTCAATTTCGTTCCTTTTTATGGCTGAGTAATATTCCATTGTATATATGTACCACTACTTCTTTATCCATTCGTCTGTTGATGGGCATTTAGGTTGCTTCCATGACCTGGCTATTGTAAATAGTGCTGCAATGAACATTCGGGTGCATGTGTCTTTTTGAATTATCGTTTTCTCTAGGTATATGCCCAGTAGTGGGATTGCTGGATCATATGGTAAATCTATTTTTAGTTTTTTAAGGAGCCTCCATACTGTTCTCCATAGTGGCTGTATCAATTTACATTCCCACCAACAGTGCAAGAGGGTTCCCTTTTCTCCACACCCTCTCCAGCATTTGTTGTTGGTAGATTTTCTGATGATGCCCATTCTAACTGGTGTGAGGTGATACCTCATTGTAGTTTTGATTTGCATTTCTCTAATTAGTGATGTTGAGCAGCTTTTCATGTGCTTCTTGGCCATCTGTATGTCTTCTTTGGAGAAATGTCTATTTAGGTCTTCTGCCCATTTTTGGATTGGGTTGTTTGTTTCTTTAATATTGAGCTGCATGTGCTGTTTATATATTTAGGAGATTAATCCTTTGTCCGTTGATTCGTTTGTGAATATTTTCTCCCATTCTGAGGGTTGTCTTTTCGTCTTGTTTATGGTTTCCTTTGCTGTGCAAAAGCTTTGAAGTTTCATTAGGTCCCATTTGTTTATTTTTGTTTTTATTTCCATTACTCTCGGAGGTGGATCAAAAAAGATTCTGCTGTGATTTATGGCAAAGAGTGTTCTTCCTATGTTTTCCTCTAAGAGTTTTATAGTGTCTGGTCTTACATTTAGGTCTCTAATCCATTTTGAGTTTATTTTTGTGTATGGTGTTAGGGAGTGTTCTAATTTCATTCTTTTACATGTAGCTGTCCAGTTTTCCCAGCACCACTTATTGAAGAGACTGTCTTTTCTCCATTGTGTATCTTTGCCTCCTTTGTCATAGGTTAGTTGACCATAGGTGCATGGGTTTATCTCTGGGCTTTCTATCTTGTTCCATTGATCTATGTTTCTGTTTTTGTGCCAGCACCATGTTGTCTTGATTACTGTAGCTTTGTAGTATAGTCTGAAGTCAGGGAGTCTGATTCCTCCAGCTCCGTTTTTTTCCCTCAAGACTGCTTTGGCTATTCGGGGTCTTTTGTGTCTCCATACAAATTTTAAGATGATTTGTTCTAGTTCCGTAAAAAATGCCATTGGTAATTTGATAGGGATTGCATTGAATCTGTAGATTACTTTGGGTAGTATAGTCATTTTCACAATATTGATTCTTCCAATCCAAGAACATGGTATATCTCTCCATCTGTTGGTATCATCTTTAATTTCTTTCATCAGTGTCTTATAGTTTTCTGCATACAGGTCTTTTGTTTCCCTAGGTAGGTTTATTCCTAGGTATTTTATTCTTTTTGTTGCAATGGTAAATGGGAGTGTTTCCATAATTTCTCTTTCAGATTTTTCATCATTAGTGTATAGGAATGCAAGAGATTTCTGTGCATTAATTTTGTTTCCTGCAACTTTACCAAATTCATTGATTAGCTCTAGTAGTTTTCTGATGGCATTTTTAGGATTCTCTATGTATAGTATCATGTCATCTGCAAACAGTGACAGTTTTACTTCTTCTTTTCCAATTTGTATTCCTTTTATTTCTTTTTCTTCTCTGATTGCCGTGGCTAGGACTTCCAAAACTATGTTGAATAATAGTGGTGAGAGTGGACATCCTTGTCTCGTTCCTGATCTTAGAGGAAATGCTTCCAGTTTTTCACCATTGAGAATGATGTTTGCTGTGGGTTTGTCGTATATGGCCAACATTATGTTGAGGTAGTTTCCCTCTAAGACCACTTTCTGGAGAATTTTTATCATAAATCGGTGTTGAATTTTTTCAAAAGCTTTTTCTGCATCTATTGAGATGATCCTATTGTTTTTCTTCTTCAATTTGTTACTATGGTGTATCACATTGATTGATTTGCGTATATTGAAGAATCCTTGCATCCCTGGGATAAATCCCACTTGATATGGTGTATGACCCTTTTAATGTGTTGTTGGATTCTGCCTGCTAGTATTTTGTTGAGGATTTTTGCTTATATATTCATCAGTAATATTGGTCTGTAGTTTTCTTTTCTTG
Source organism: Balaenoptera musculus (assembly GCF_009873245.2). NCBI lineage: Eukaryota > Metazoa > Chordata > Mammalia > Artiodactyla > Balaenopteridae > Balaenoptera > Balaenoptera musculus. The sequence goes on from NC_045802.1 coordinate 55,924,599, forward strand.
TAGTATCTTTGTTTGGTTTTGGTATCAGGGTGATGGTGGACTCACAGAATGAGTTTGGAAGTGTTCCTTCCTCTGCAATTTTTTGGAAGAGTTTGAGAAGGATGGGTGTTAGCTCTCCTCTAAATGTTTGATAGAATTCACATGTGAAGCCATCTGGTCCTAGACTTTTGTTTGTTGGAAGATTTTTAATCACAGTTTCAACTTCATTACTTGTGATTGTTCTGTTCATATATTCTATTTCTTCCTGGTTCAGTCTTGGAAGGTTATACCTTTCTAAGAATTTGTCCATTTCTTCCAGACTGTCCATTTTATTGGTATAGACTTGCTTGTAGTAGTCTTCTGGGATGCTTTGTATTTCTGCGGTGTCTGTTGTAACTTCTCCTTTTTCATTTCTAATTTTATTGATTTGTGTCCTCTCCCTACTTTTCTTGATGAGTCTGGCTAATGGTTTATCAATTTTGCTTATTTTCTCAAAGAACCAGCTTTTAGTTTTATTGATATTTGCTATTGTTTTCTTTGTTTCCATTTCATTTATTTCTGCTCTGATCTTTATGATTTCTTTCCTTCTGCTAACTTTGGGTTTTGTTTGTTCTTCTTTCTCTGGTTCCTTTAGGTGAAAGGTTAGATTGTTTATTTGAGATTATTCTTGTTTCTTGAGGTAGGCGTGTATAGCTATAAACTTCCATCTTAGAACTGCTTTTGCTGCATCCAATAGGTATGGATCGTCGTGTTTTCATTGTCATTTGTCTCTAGGAATTTTTTGATTTCCCCTTTGATTTCTTCAGTGATCTCTTGGTTATTTAGTAACATATTGTTTAGCCTCCATGTGTTTGTGTTTTTTATGTTTTTTCCCCTGTAATTCATTTCTAATCTCATAGCGTTGTGGTCAGAAAAGATGCTTGATATGATTTCAATTTTCTTAAATTTACTGAGGCTTGATTTGTGACCCAAGATGTGATCTATCCTGGAGAATGTTCCATGCACACTGGAGAAGAAAGTGTAATCTGCTGTTTTTGGATGGAATGACCTATAAATATCAATTAAATCTATCTGGTGTATTGTGACATTTAAAGCTTCTGTTTCCTTATTTATTTTCATTTTGGATGATCTGTCCATTGGTGTAAGTGAGGTGTTAAAGTCCCCCACTATCATGTTACTGTCATTTTCCTCTTTTATAGCTGTTAGCTGTTGCCTTATGTATTGAGGTGCTCCTATGTTTGGTGCATATATATTTATAATTGTTATATCTTCTTCTTGGATTGATCCCTTGATCATTTTGTAGTGTCCTTCCTTGTCTCTTGTAACATTCTTTATTTTAAAGTCTATTTTATCTGATATGAGTTTTGCCAGTCCAGCTTTCTTCTGATTTCCATTTGCATGGAATATATTTTTCCATCCCCTCACTTTCAGTCTGTATGTGTCCCTAGGCCTGAAGTGGGTCTCTTGTAGACAGCATATATATGGGTCTTGTTTTTGTATCCATTCAGCAAGCCTGTGTCTTTTTTTTGGAGCATTTATTCCATTCTCGTTTATGGTAATTATTGATATGTATGTTCCTATGACCATTTTCATAATAGTTTTGGGTTTGTTTTTGTAGGTCTTTTTCTTTTCTTGTGTTTCCCACTTAGAGAAGTTCCTTTAGCACTTGTTGTAGAGCTGGTTTGGTGGTGCTGAATTCTCTTAGCTTTTGCTTGTCTGTAAAGCTTTTGAGATCTCCATTGAATCTGAATGAGATCCTTGCCAGCTAGAGTAATCTTCATTGTAGGTTCTTCCCTTTCATCACTTTAAGTATATCTTGCCACTCCCTTCTGGCTTATAGTTTCTGCTGAGAAATCAGCTGTTAACCTTATGGTCCCCTGTATGTTATTTGTCGTTTTTCCCTTGCTGCTTTCAATAATTTTTCTTTGCCTTTAATTTTTGCCAATTTGATTACTATGTGTCTCGCCATGTTTCTCCTTGGGTTTATCCTGTATGGGACTCTCTGTGCTTTTTGGACTTGGTGGCTATTTCCTTTCCCATGTTAGGAAAGTTTTCAACTATAAACCCTTCAAATATTTTCTCTGGTCCTGTCTCTCTCTCTTCTCCTTCTGGGACTCCTATAATGCGAATGTTGTGTTTAATGTTGTCCCAGTGGTCTCTTAGGCTGTCTTCATTTCTTTTTTTTCCTTTTTCTTTATTCTGTTCCACAGCAGTGAATTCCACCATTCTGTCTTCCAGGTCACTTATCCATTCTTCTGCCTCAGTTATTCTGCTATTGATTCTTTCTAGTGTAGTTTTCATTTCAGTTACTGTATTGTTCATCTCTGTTTGTTTGTTCTTTAATTCTTCTAGGTCCTTGTTAAACGTTTCTTTTATTTTCTCCATTCTATTTGCAAGATTTTGGATCATCTTTACTATCATTACTCTGAATTCTTTTTCAGGTAGACTGCCTATTTCCTCTTCATTTGTTTGGTCTGGTGAGTTTTTACCTTGCTCCTTCATCTGCTGTGTGTTTCTCTGTCTTCTCATTTTTCTTAACTTACTGTGTTTGGGGTCTCCTTTTTGCAGGCTGCAGGTTCATAGTTCCCGTTTGTTTTTGATGTCTGCACCCAGTGGCTAAGGTTGGTTCAGTGAGTTGTGTAGGCTTCCTGGTGGAGGGGACTGGTGCCTGTGTTCTGGTGGATGAGGCTGGATCTTGTCTTTCTGGTGGGCAGGACCCCATCCAGTGGTGTGTTTTGGGGTGTCTGTGACCTTACTATGATTTTATGCAGCCTCTCTGTTAATGGGTGGGGTTGTGTTCCTTTCTTGCTAGTTGTTTGGCATAGGGTGTCCAGCACTGTAGCTTACTTGTCGTTGAGTGGAGCTGGGTCTTAGCGTTGAGATGGAGATCTCTGGGAGAGCTTTTGCCATTTGATAGTACATGAAGCTGGGAGGTCTCTGGTGGACCAATGTCCTGAACTGGGCTCATCCACCTCAGAGACACAGGCCTGACACCTGGCCAGAGCACCAAGACCCTGTCGGCCACACGGCTCAGAAGAAAAGGGAGAAAAGAAAGAAAGAAAGAAAAAATAATAAAATAAAGTTATTATTACAATAAAAAATAATTATTAAAAGTAAAAAAAATTAAAAAGAAAAAAAGAAAAAAAAGAAAGAAGGAAAGAAGAGAGCAACCAAACCAAAAAACAAATGCACGAATTGTAATGAGCACTAAAAAGTATACTAAAAAAAAAAAAAAACGCACAGACATAACCCTAGGACAAATGGTAAAAGCAAAGCTATACAGACAAAATCACACAAAGAATCATACACATACACACTCACAAAAAGAGAAAAATGAAAAAAAAAAAAATATCATTGCTCCCAAAGTCTACTGCCTCAATTTTGGGATGTTTCATTGTCTATTCAGGTATTCCACAGATGCAGGGTACATCACGTTGATTGTGGAGGTTTAATCCACTGCTCCTGAAGCTGCCTGGAGAGATTTCCCTTTCTCTTCTTTGTTTGCACAGCTCCCGGGGTTCAGCTTTGGATTTGGCCCCACCTCTGTGTGTAGGTCTCCTGAGGTTGTCTGTTCTTCACTCAGACAGTACGGGGTTAAAGGAGCAGTTGATTTGGGGGCTCTGGCTCACTCAGGCAGGGGGGAGGGTGGTGTACAGAATGCGGGGCAAGCCTGTGGCAGCAGAGGCTGGCATGATGTTGCAAAGCCTGAGGCACGCCGTGTGTTCTTCCAGGAAGTTGTCCCTGGATCACAGGACCCTGGCAGTGGTGGGCTGCACAGGCTCCTGAGGGGAGGTGTGGATTGTGACCTGTGCTTGCACACAGGCTTCTTGGTGGCTGCAGCAGCAGCGTTAGTGTCTCATGCCCATCTCTGGGGTCCGTGCTGAGAGCCACGGCTCGCGCCCGTCTCTGGAGCTCGTTTAGGCAGTGCTCTTAATCCCCACTCCTCACACCCCAAAACAATGGTCTCTTGCCTCTCCAGCAGGTCCTGGCTTTTTCCCAGCCTCCCTCCCAGCTAGCTTTGGTGCACTAGCCCCTTCAGGCTGTGTTCACGCAGCCAACCCCAGTCCCCTCCCTGGGATCCAACCTCCGAAGCCCCAGCCTCAGCTCCCAGCCCCCACCTGCCCTGGCGGGTGAGCAGACAAGCCTCTCAGGCTGGTGAGTGGTGGTCGGCACCGATCCTCTGTGTGAGAATCTCTCCGCTTTGCCCTCTGCACCCCTGTGGCTTCGCTCTCCTCCGTGGCTCTGAAGTTTCCCCCCCTGCCATCCCCCGTCTCCACCAGTGAAGGGGCTTCCTAGTGTTTTCCTCCTTCACAGCTCCCTCCTAGAGGTGCAGGTCCTGTCCCTATTCTTTTGTCTCTATTTTTTCTTTTTTCTTTTGCCCTACGTGGTATGTGGGGAGTTTCTTGCCTTTTGGGAAGTCTGAGGTCTTCTGCCAGAGTTCAGTAAGTGTTCTGTAAGAGTTGTTCCACATGTAGATGTATTTCTGATATTTCTGATGTATTTATGGCGAGGAAGTTGATCTCCACGTCTTACTCTTCCGCCATCTTGAAGGTCTCCCCCCAATAACTCGATAACTTCCTTTTAAAGATATTATTTATATGAATTTTTTAAAGTAATAGGTATTTGCTTGTATGTTTGTGGTGCTCCAGCATTTTTATGACTTTACACAAAGCTTTAAGATTTGCCTAGATTCTTTGTTAGAAAAAGAAATAAAATGTATATTCATTTGTTATAATAGGAGTCCATGTTTTGTATCTAGATGTACTCATCAAAAAAAAAAAGTAGTTCTTTGAAAACAACTAGCAAGAATTGTGGAGGGTGTGAGATGTTACCTTAATGCAACCCAACAATTTATTTTGCCACAGTTTCATAGATGTTTGTAGAAGACTGGTGACTCCTGCATCAAAAGCAACAGCATGACAGTGTGAATTTCATGTTTGCATCTGTTTTTGTTTTCCACCAATTCCCATAGTGGAAGATGCTGAGGAGGACCCAGGTAGATACTGTACACACAGTGGGTTTGTGTCACAGGTGAGGAACCCTGAGCATAGGAAACCCCAATCTTAAAAGGGGGTAACTGTCAACTCTCTCCAACCTTTGCTCTGAAGGGAGCTGTTATCTTTATAATCCTGGATAGGAAACATCTGCTTTTCATCCCAGAAGAAACACTGTCTCTAACTTCTAAGGCTCTTATATTGATATATACAAATATCCTTGAAAAAGCAGTCCAGAATATAGCTATCAGTGCTTCTTCACAAAACATATAGATATACAAGAATCTCATCAAAAATTATCTGCAGTGATCTTATACAATTATAATTGCATATAATCCAGGCATATTAGTTGCTTTCAAGACTCACAAAACCTTCAAAATTTGAATGTTAATAATTTACTATCAGTAGATAAACCAAAGGCCACAATTTCACAAGCTAGGCCAAATGAAAGGGTCAGAATAGAGCAATCTTTACTAATTAAGGTTATAAATGTTCTCTTCCATAATCAATTAGATTTTGAAACCTTTAGGTAAAAATTGGACTTTAATCACTTTTGTAATTCTTTAAGGTAAAACAGTATACTGGTACTTATTAGCTGGTAGTAGTAAATGTCTCTTATTTTCAATTTCTCACCATCAATTACTTTGGATAAATGCCCACCTCTACACCGAGTGACTCTGGTAGACTGCCAACCACCAGACCCACAAGAGACCAAAAGGCTTAGAACAGTAACTGGCACAGAGCAAGCGGCATGTAAGTATTTGTTACGTTAATAAAATTAAATCAAAGAACTCTACATGATGTCATGCTTAATAAAATTTTGCTGAATTTTATCAAATCTTAATTTTCTCTAAATTTGTAATAGACAGTTTGCAATTATATTCAAAATTCAAAATGACAAAGCAATTCTTTTACATATCCTGGTCCTTCAACCACCCAGGTTTCCTCATTATAAGCCAACAATATTATTAATGATTTTATCTTCTGGAGAAATTTTATGCATATATAATAAAAAAGTGTGTATTCACAAATATACAAACTGCTGTTTTCTCATTTTAAAAGAAATGGTAGCAAGCCATACCCAGTATTCTGGTCTTGCTTTTTTCTCTTACATGTGCATCTAGGAGATCATTTTACATTCAACACATATGGAAATTTCTTATTTTGTTTTACAGCCCTGTGTTATACCATTTTATGGATTTATAGTGGCTCATTAAACCATTTTTTATTGATAGACATTAAAATAATTTCCAATATTTTGCTATCATAAACAAAATCGTAATGATAAATTTACAAGCAACTCAATTTGGATCTGTGCAAGAAGAGCTGTAATTGAAGAAATTAAAGCACAATTTACAATAAAAAAATTAGAATAAATTTTTAGAAGTGGAATTTCTTGATCAAATTACTTGGATATTTTTGGGGGGGAGACACAAATTGCCATTGATGATATATGTAGATTTGTATTATTTAAACTTTCTTGAAGAATCCATGAGAATGCCTGTTTCCCTATGCCCTTGCCAACAAAGCATGCTATAATATGTTGAGTTCTTTCAGTTCAGAAAGTAAAAAATGGGATGGTAATGCAATTCCATTTTACATTTTTCTTACTGTCAATGAAATGGATCATATTAATTTATATAATTAGATATTTGTACTTCCTCTTTGGATAATTATTTATGTACTACTTTTGAACATATTTCTACTTTCTTTTCAATGTGGAAAAGCTCTTTGCATATTGAAGAAATTAGTCTTTTATTCTTAACTGAGTTATACATGTTTCTTTTCATTTTTGCCATTTACTTTCTGTGTTAGTTTTCTAGGGCTGTTATAACAGTACTATAAACGGGGTGACTCAAAACAACAGAAATTTTTTTTTTTTTTTTTTGCATTTCTGGAAGCTAGAAGCCCAAAATTAAAGTTTATTCCTTATACTTGCTTTGGATAATTTTTGGATAATTTTCCACAAGTTAAGGGTGGAATTCTTACAATATGCCACCATGTTTATTCTGTTTATATTACATTTTAGCAAATAAATTTAAATCAGTTTTTAAAATTTACTACATATTATATATACTCCAGTATATCTGATAGAGTTAATTGGATACCATCATGCTTGACATTACTATGCCAGTTTCCATTTTCCTTCCTATTATTTTTTTAAGATTCATTCAAAGCTTTCACTGACTTCTAAGCCTACCTATTGAGATTTTCTATTGAAAGCATCTTTATGTTTCAGTTGTAATGAAGATATATTAACAAAGCAAAATAATATATATGTGAGCATCATGCCACTTGTGATAGGCTGAAAAAATGGGCTCCCAAAGTTATCCATGTACTAATTCCCATGTGACTGTGTTATCTTACATAATGAAAAGGACTTTACAGATGAAATTAAGTTAAAAATCTTGAGATGGGATGATTATTCCAGATTATCCAGGTGGGCTCAATATAATCACAATGGTCATTACAAGAGGGAGGCAAAAGTATCAAAAGTAGAAGGAGATGAGACAATAGAAGCAGAGGCTCGAGTGATGCCCTTAGAAGATAGAGGAAGGAGCCAGGAATCAAAAAATGCAGGTGGCGTCTAGAATCTGGACTAGAGAAAGAAATTCTCTCCCAAAGCCTCTAGAAGGAACATAACACTGCCAACACCATGAGCAAACTTCTGACCTTCAGAACTGTAAGAGAATAAATTTGTGTTTTTTTAAGTCACTGTGTTTGTTGTAATTACAGCAGTGACAGAAAACAAATGCATCACTTAAGATATAAAATTGGAAATATAAATACACTTAAAATAACATGTGTATCCATCTCCACTCTTACTTCTCTCTATATGTTCCGTATATATATGTAAAACCACTTTCCTAATTTTGAAATGTATTATTTCCATAATTTCTATAAATTTACAATATACATGTGTCACAGAGTGATACTTATTCCCTTCGTTCAGAGTAAGAGTAGTAAGTCCACGTATAGTTGTCCAGCTAGACTGTATTTTCCTAGTTCTTTTGCTCTATGTTGTTGCATGTGACTGAGTTCTCACAAACGGCATATGTACAGAACCAGTGGGCTCCATTTCTGTGTCTGAACATTAAGATGTTAGGCAGATGATTCTTCATGGTCTATTTTTTCCTCTTGCAGCTAGAAAATTCACATGTGGAATTATGCTGAGGGTTCCATATATTCAGTGCAAACTAAATTCTCACCCTTCCCTGGTTTTCCATGGTAAGGAGGTATGCTGTTGGAGAAGTGGGACCTGATGTATGGGATAGAGATATCTGAGTAGATACTGAGAAGCAGAGAAATTGTGACCACAAATCTACCTGAACTTCTACAAACTAAGGGGAGAAGCTCCTCCAAATTTATCTGAGGGAAACTACAGTTGTCTGCCTAAAATCTTTTAAGCATTACACTCAGGGCACTGGTGATGCTGATTCTCTTCAGGATACATCGTACCAACACATTTCCTCTGTGTCCATGACTTAAGTAGGATACCCAGTATTTTAGTCCATTAGGGGACTGTAACAAAGAACCATAGGCTGTGTGTCTTACAAACAACAGAAATTTATTTCTCAGAGTTCTAGAGGCTGGAAGTCTGAGATCAGGGTGCCAGCATGGTCAGGAGTCTCCCCTAAGGAGTCTCTTCTGGGTGGCAGACTACCTTTTTCTCACTGGGTCTTCACATGGTGGAAGGAGCAAGAGAGCTCTCTGGGGTCTCTTCTATAAGGGTATCCATCTCATTCATGAGATTCATGAGGGCTCTGCCCTCATGACTTAATCATCACCCAAAGATTCCACTTCCTAATACCATCACATTAGTGGTTAGGGTTTTAACACATAAATTTTGGGGGGACACAAATACTGAGTCTATGACATCCAACATAGTCTATTGGGAATTATAAGGAAAGCTCATGGACCTGATAACTATACATGGAAAGAATGGCATACTTTCACAGGCTGTGTCAGCAGAGTACACATGGGATTGGATACTAAAGGTGTTATACCAAGGAGGAGCGATACAAGGCTCAATAAGATTATTGTATTAATATGGAAGAAGTTACTGTGGATTAGAATTTTGGTACCTTGTCTGAATCCCAGGGGGGAACAGTTTTAATAATCTGATAAAGACAAATTGAACTTGAAGTCAATGATGGCCTATAGTAAATAAGCTTGAAATGTCAGCTTCTCCCTGGCATACAATAGATGGTGGCCCAGAGAAATGAGAATGTTAGAATGGATATATTATATAGAACCTGCTTAGCCATCTCCTAAAAATACTGTCAAAAGAACTCACCAATTTTTAAACAAGTTAATTGGTGCAGAGAATGCAACTTTCTTATACTGCTAATTCTCTGTAGCTCAGAGATGATGTTAGGAATCCTGAAATGGAAATAGATTCTTTGATATCAGTAGAAAAAGGAGGGTCACAGAAGAAGTAGAGGCCAAGTTGTAATGAAGTATGAGGGGTTTATATTCTATATTATATTTGAAGTGGGAGAATATTCATTGTAGATCAGATGAATATAGCATGCATGTTTTAATCCCCTGACAACATAATAAAATATTAATAAATAAAACAAAAACATGTATCTAAAATACAAATAGAAGAGATAAAGTAGAATATGAAATATAATTGATCTAATAGCAAGATGGACAGAAGGATAAAAGGAACAAAAGACAGATGGAACAAATAAAAAACAAATAGCAGAATGGAATAATTAATCCTAATAATATTGAGAGTATGTTAAATTTAAATAAACTAAATATTAAATTGAAATGAGAGACAAAATTTTGCACTTGCACCTCCTATCCTGTAGAAAGAGAAACAGTACTTTGTGGATCGCCTTTGATTTTGGTGACAACATTTTTTATATCTGGGCATCCTGGTCTAACCCCTTTGCTGGACTACTTAATAACTGTCACTCTTGAATGTGACCTGGAAACAAAAAAGGGGGTCTGCAGAAAATTCTGGTTGTGACAGAAGATATTCGGCCATTTCTTTGTTACAGTGTAGCACACTCCATGGAATAGGAGAATCTTTGTTAAAAAAAAGATGTTGTAAAAACAATGGCAGGCCCCAGGAATAATTATAGTGAAGGTCTGGGTTTTAGGGTAAGGTCAGAACCTCTTCTGCTGATAATTAGTATCCACTAAAAAGTAGTTCCTGGCTTTTTCCTTCCAGCCAGAACATAAAAACTGGTACTTGACTCACCCTGCTGCCTTTCACATCTATGAAACTGGACAAAATATATAGTTCAATTGTTTTCAAGCATTGTGTAAAGAGCAGTAAAAATCTTTGGTCCTTGAGAAAAGAAAAACAAACAATGTAAGCCACACAAACATCCCAGCCTTTCTTGTGAGGAAGGTGAAGTGTAATCTGAAAAGATTGGCGTTGTGAGCTGCTGAAGATTTCAGCTGAAATTTGCTGATCAGGTAGATGAGAAGTGGCAGCTGTGCAGGTGGAGAGGAGGGAGTGGACAGAGTCTGAATGGAGATATACATAGTTTTATGGTCCAAGGTTAGAATGTCTTTGGACAAAGGTTGGGATAGAAAAATAGAAAAATCTAAATAGAATGCTATGGAAGCAACCTAAGTGTCCATCGACAGATGAATGGATAAAGAAGTTGTGGCACATATATACAATGGAATATTACTCAGCTATAAACAGAAACGAAATTGAGTTATTTGTAGTGAGGTGGGTGAACCTAGAGACTGTCATACAGAGTGAAGTAAGAAAGAGAAAAATACCGTATGCTAACACATATACATGGAATATAAAAAAAAAAAAAAGGTTCTGAAGAACCTAGGGGCAGGACAGGAATAAAGACGTAGATGTAGAGAATGGACTTGAGGACATGGGGAGGGGGAAGGGTAAGCTGGGATGAAGTGAGAGAGTGGCATGGACATATATACACTACCAAATGTAAAAGAGATAGCTAATGGGAAGCAGCTGCATAGCACAGGGAGATCAGCTCGGTGCTTTGTGATCACCTAGAGAGGTGGGATAGGGAGGGTGGGAGGGAGACATAAGAGGGAGGAGATATGGGGATATATGTATATGTATAGCTGATTCATTTTGTTATAAAGCAGAAACTAACACACCATTGTAAAGCAATTATACTCCAATAAAGATGAATAATAATAAAAAAATAAATAGAATGCTAAAGATATTTCAGTAATTTAAAGGAAATAATTACAAAGAAGAAAGATGGATTTAAAAACAAATAGAACAAAAAGAAAATAAAAAGCCATTATATGGAAATTACATTAAATATAAATGTACTAAGCACTCTAAAAAAAGGTAAAAGTTGTCAAACTGAATAAAAGAGCGAGATCCAACTTTATTCTGTCTCAGAGGCAAAAAGATAGGAGAAAAGTAAAAGTATAGGGAAAACATAGATCATGGAAAGAGTCAACAGAAGAAAGGTGATGTAGCTATAAACAGTAGTATCAGAGACAGAGAAGGATATCTCCTAATGACAACGACTCAGTGCACCTGGAAAATATAACAGTCCTAAATATATGTACATAATATCAGAGCTGTAAAAATAGTAAGACAAAAATTGACAAATCTAAATTGAGAAATAGATAAATTCACAATCATAGCTGGATACTTTAACATCACTAACTTAATAATTCATGGAACATATAGCCCAAGTATAAACAACCCAACTGAGCCCAGCCCCAAGCCTAGACTGATAGAATGTAGTTACATGAGTGAGTCCAAAAGTACTTCCACCTCCTTGTTCTTTCTCATTTGTAGGTTAACTGGAACAACCCTTTAAATTAAAACATTCTTTTTTTTAAAATTATTTTATTTTATTTTTTTAATTTTTAATTTAATTTTATTTATATTTTTACACAGCAGGTTCTTATTAGTTATCCATTTTATACATATTAGTGTATATATGTCAATCCCAATCTCCCAATTCATCACACCACCCCCACCCCCCACCCTGCTGCTTTCCCCCCTTGGTGTCCATACGTTTGTTCTCTACATCTGTGTCTCAATTTCTGCCCTTCAAACCGGTTCATCTGTACCATTTTTCTAGGTTCCACATATATGTGTTAATATATGATATTTGTTTTTCTCTTTCTGCCTTACTTCACTCTGTATGACAGTCTCTAGATTCATCCACGTCTCTACAAATGACCCAATTTTGTTCCTTTTTTGGCTGAGTAATATTCCATTGTATATATGTACCACATCTTCTTTATCCATTTGTCTGTCGATGGGCATTTAGGTTGCTTCCATGACCTGGCTATTGTAAAGAGTGCTGCAATGAATATTGGGGTGCATGTGTCTTTTTGAATTATGGTTTTCTCTGGGTATATGCCCAAGACACTGATGAAAGAAATTAATGATACAAACAGATGGAGAGATATACCATGTTCTTGGATTGGAAGAATCAATATTGTGAAAATGACTATACTACCCAAAGCAATCTACAGATTCAATGCAATCCCTATCAAATTACCAATGGCATTTTTTACAGAACTAGAACAAAAAATCTGAAAATTTGTATGGAGACACAAAAGACCCCGAATAACCAAAGCAGTCTTGAGGGAAAAAAACGGAGCTGGAAGAATCAGATTCCCGACTTCAGATTATACTACAAAGCTACAGTAATCAAGACAATATGGTACTGGCACAAAAAAGGAAATATAGATCAATGGAACAGGATGGAAAGCCCAGAGATAAACCCACACACCTATGGTCAACTACTCTATGACAAAGGAGGCAAGGATATATAATGGAGAAAAGACAGTCTCTTCAATAAGTGGTGCTGTGAAAACTGGACAGCTACATGTAAAAAAATGAAATTAGAACACTCCCTAACACCATACACAAAAATAAACTCAAAATGGATTTGAGACCTAAATGTAAGACCGGACACTATAAAACTCTTAGAGGAAAACATAGGAAGAACACTCTCTGACATATATCACAGCAAGATCTTTTTTGATCCACCTCCTAGAGTAATGGAAATAAAAACAAAAATAAACAGGACCTAATGAAACTTAAAAGCTTCTACACAGCAAAGGAAACCATAAACAGGATGAAAAGAGAACCCTCAGAATGGGAGAAAATATTTGCAAATGAATCAACGGACAAAGGATTAATCTCCAAAATATATAAACAGCTCATGCAGCTCAATATCAAAAAAACAAACAACCCAATCCAAAAATGGGCAGAAGACCTAAATAGACATTTCTCCAAAGAAGACATACAGATGGGCAAGAAGCACATGAAAAGTTGCTTGACATCACTTATTATTAGAGAAATGCAAATCAAAATTACAATGAGGTATCACCTCACACCAGTTAGAATGGGCATCATCAGAAAATCTACCAACAACAAATGCTGGAGAGGGTGTGGAGAAAAGGGAACCCTCTGGCACTGTTGGTGGGAATGTAAATTGATACAGCCACTATGGAGAACAGTATGGAGGTTCCTTAAAAAACTAAAAATAGAATTACCATAAAACATTCTTAATAAACTGCAAAACATTGCTGGATCCCATATTCTAAAATATAAACATAATAGTATATATTAAAATTTTGAATGACAAACAAACAAAAGCATACGTTTGAACACTATCTACTAATTTGATCTAAATAATTAATTTTTATAGCACAACAGGCACAACCACTACAGAATACACATTATTTTCAAGTGTATATTGATGAGTCACCAAGACAGACTGCCTTATGGGAAAGATAACAAATCTTGAAAAAGTTCATAAACTTGCAATCTTACCAAGTATTTTTTCTGTTGACCGTCATATTAATTTAGACTTATCCTTCAAGAGTAAAGGTTACCTGTGGTGATTACACCCACTGAAAAACTACTTTATCCTGATGGTTTTGGTAGATGGTAAGGTGAACATAGACTGGATTTCAAAACAAAGGAGCTATAATTTAAAACTTAAGCTTCATGACTATTTGCAGAATACAAGTATTTTAAAGTATGTTGTGGTTTTAATTTGCATTTCTATGAGTTTTAGTAAGTTTTGGCAACATTTATATAATTTTTAACAGTTTCTTTTTCATATTCATTGTCAATTGCATCCTGGGTGTTTATTTTACTTTTAAATATGTAGGAAAGTTTACATATTTTAGCTTATTTTGAAGTTCCTTATATTGAAAATATCTTCTATTGATATTGTAGGCTGACTTTTAATGTATAGAAATATTCAGTTTTAATGTAGTTGCATATGTAATATTCTTTATGTTTGTCTGTTTTGTGTCTCTTTTAAGAAATTCTAAGCTACTTAAATACAATAAGCATATTATCCTATATTATGTGCTAACAGTTTTAAAGTTTTGCTTTTTAATTGTAAATAATTGTTATCATGTGGTATTATGTGTTTGTGTCTGTGTGCACGTGTGTGTGTGTGTGCGCGCGCGCACGTGCGCTTGAGTATGATGTAAGGTAGCCCATTCTTTCCTCCACCAAATTGTAATGTCAGTGCTGCCAAATATGAAGCAACTGTACATGTTTGGCACAGTACTATTTTTGAACAATTATTGGGAATGTTATTTTAAATATTATTTTTCTAGTTACCTAATAATGAATAATTGCCTAAAATAAGGCTTTTATGATTTTTGTAATGATTCACGTTCATATTCTGAGTAGTCCCTGTGACTTTCATTTGAATTTGCTGGTTCTTCCACATTTCAACTTCTCCTCTCAGATGTGCTAATAGCTGAAAAATTCTGTGATTATAGGTTCAAATGTAAGAGATCTTGGCCAAGGGAATGGGAGAAGAGAAAATGAGAGAGGAGAGTCAGTTCCTTGTGGACAGAAAGATGAATGGTTTTTACTGTCCCTGTATGTGTGTGGCATTCACAAGACCATTTGAAAATATATTTAGAGTAGAATGTCTCTGTATGAGTTGAATATAAGTGTAATCTCCAGAAAAGATCAAATTGTATAGATATTATGTTTTTTTAAAAAAACTAAGACAGGGCTTCCCTGGTGGCGCAGTGGTTGAGAATCTGCCTGCCAATGCAGGGGACACGGGTTGAAGCCCTGGTCTGGGAAGATCCCACATGCCGTGGAGTGACTAGGCCCGTGAGCCACAATTGCTGAGCCTGCGCGTCTGGAGCCTGTGCTCCACAACAAGAGAGGCCGCGATAGTGAGAGGCCCACGCACCGCGATGAAGAGTGGCCCCCACTTGCTGCAACTAGAGAAAGCCCTTGCACAGAAACGAAGACTCAACACAGCCATAAATAAATAAATAAGATAAAATAAAATTAAAAAAAACTTTTAAAAAACTAAGACAAAATTAGACTATCCAGGTCATTTCAGGTAGATTTCAGTTAGTAACTTGGAATGGCGTGTATTTATATCACTTTTTGGAAACCTTATGTCACAGATTTTAAAATAGAAAGACTTTTCTAAGAATACTGCATTGTAATAGTGTCTATAACCAGATAATGGAGAAGGAAATACTAAATTCTATTATTCATGAACATTCTCTGCAAGAGTAAAATTTAGAAATAATGCACTTCAACCCTTCAGTACAGTCCTAAAATTAGACCACTACATTTTAGAGGTAGAGTAAAACTCAAGGTAAATACAGTGTTGGTATCAAATGAAATCTTTAACAATGCCTGTTAACAATGCCAGTAATGAAAGACAAAATTACACTTTGGGTGTAGGGGGCTGAGACACTTGGATTGAAAAAGCTAAGTTTAGATGAAAACGAAATAGCCAGACTGTTGACCCAGAAATGAACACTAAATATATTCTTTCATTCACAATAGAGAAACATGTGGTTAAAAGAATTGCAGCTCAATTGTCCTCCTCCATAAAAACTATTTCCAAAAGTAGAAAATGAAACTGCTTGGTTATTTATAATAAAAGATGTGAAGACAAAAAGATTAGCAAAGAAAAATGATTAGCCTTTTGGTGAAAGTGGCTAATGTCAATGGAATCCAGAAGGGGAGACTTTTAATTAACTCTCAGTGTCAGTATCATACTTTCACATTATTTTTAGTGATGATTATTATTGTTGCTAACATGGATTATTTATTCAGTGCCATGTGTTAAGTATTTAAATAGACCCTTTCAATTAATTGAAAAGATTCTGTTGATCAGGTGGTATTCATATACGCATTATATCAATAAAGTCACTGAAGCTTAAAGAGGGTTCTTTGGCAGTATCGTATTGAGAAGGAGTGATGCATTCAGAATTCAGATCCTGGCCAAACGACTCAAGTGCCTGACTCAAGTGAGTGACTTTTAATCATGACACATTTTTGAACCTTCTTTTTCCTAACGAATCATAATGGCAAATTTAATGTGTACAACTGAACAATGGAGAAAAAGTAACCAAAGTTTTCAAAGATTATTAAATACTGACTCTGAGCTAACAATAGCTCCTATGAACCCTGAATTACCACTTTGAACTGCCAATATGAGTGAGAGTTTATGGGTGCCAGATTATAAAAGATACTCTAACAGAATTCACCTAGTGTTGGGAGCAGTAGAATTTTAAAAACACTGTGATTATTTCTCCAGCTCTTGGTATTACTTTGGAATTCAAGTGGCCAAATTCCATGTTAGCTTCCACCCTATGGCACAAGGACTATGCTAGTTGAATGTTCCACATGGAAAGTTTCAGAGCTCCAACTTACTACACAAGTAATAAATCAAAATTAAATGTTACATCCCTGGAGATATTATGAGAAATTGTACTTCCATAAAGATTTCAAAGATGTGCATGAGATTATTCCAGTCACATATTCACATAATTTTTCAGTTTGTCAGTGAAAAAAAGACTAAGGCATCTTGTAGAATATGGTAGGTTAATAAATATGGTATTGATGACTCATATTTCATTTGCTGCCCCAAATCAAATCAGCGGCTGCCACTGGGCTTGAGTCTATTGATGTCGTTAATAAATGTCTATACTTTTGGAGAATAGGAACCTCCAGTAGTTTTTGTGTGACAAGACCATCACTGCAAGTTTTCATACTGTTTTATTATTATGTAAGCTTCCCTACTCTGTAATTCACTAGATTTGTTGCAAAATTATTAACACCTTCCCCTTTCTACTGAACATTTATGTTCTCCAGGATATATATAGTAATATGTATTTAGAAAAGTGTAGGTAGCTTGGATTTCTTGATAAGACATATGTGAGAGGAGCAAGAGTTATATCCTATTTAAAAAACAGGAAATTTCCTGGGGATCCTGTGGCCTGGGTCATATAGAGATACAGACTCTAAAATGAAAAAGAAATAGCTGCCATAATATATACCCCTTATATTTATAAAGGGAATGTACTCCTTTACAGTTCTATTTTTGATTGTATGAAGTGCCATTTAACACATGTAGATTTTCATTAGTAACTATTCATCAAGTGAGTCGAAAAGTGAACAACTTTGAATGGGATTCCTGAATAACTGAAGGCTAGAAATAAGTAGGTGTGACAAGGTACTATTCTGGGGATGGTCTTCACTGAGGCAGGGGATTCAGGAAATGGATAAAATTTAAGATGAAAGATGAGTTGAGTTGAGAAATATACATTTTCAGTAAAATTGAGTAATTCAAGAAAATATATTATAGATTTAGTGTCATAAACATCAAAAAGGACAGTGAAGCCATGTTAGAAAACTAGGTCTCTAAGGATAAAGCATGTGAAAAAAGAATTAGTGGGGGTGAGGAACAGAGACTTCTATTGAATAGTGTAGGGGAGGAAAAATAATTTCCCTTCTACCCTTCTGAGTTCTTAGCCAAGACCTCTGCAATAAAAGACAGGTTAACAAGAGAAAAACAAAGTTTATTAACATGTATACATTGTGTGTACATGGGAGATACCCATGGAAAAATGAGGCAGCTTAGAATTTAGATTTAAATATACTATCTTAAGAGGGACAGGGAAGGAAGGATGTAGGCCTCTTAGAGGACAGTAAATGATTTTTAGGAAAGATGAATGGGCCCTTAGAAAAATAGATGGGAGTTAGGATAATTTATGACAAAGTCTGGTTGGATGTGATGTCCATTTCTGGTCTCCTCTCCCATGAGTCAATCTTCCCTGGTTGATGAAATTCCCCAAGAGGGGATTTATGACAGTTGACTTCTTTTTGGAAGATTTGTCTTTAGGCAGATAAGGGGAGTTCAGAGAAATCCTCTCCGTGCATATGCTGTTTCCAAGTGCCTACAGCTCAAATAATCAATATACCAAAGCAGCATATTTTGGGGAAGCGTGTTCTGAACTCCTGCAGCCATATTTTGGGGTAGCCATAGACTGCTATACTTCAATAAGTAAAAGTAGATCACTAGTCGTAAGGGTGAAAAAAAGGACATTGAAGAAATAGAGGCATCGCTGGAACAAGGTAGGTTTCCAGATGGAAACATAGTATCAAATACTATAGAGAGAAAGATCAATGAAATTCCACTGGGTTGTTCTCATTATCACATTGGTAAGATTTTTGCTCCTGAGTAGAGGTAGTAGGTTATGACAGACTGACATTTCCACTAAAGACAGCTGAAAAAGCTAGATAAAACACTAAGATCATGTAATGAAAGTCATCAGATAACTATGTATGCAAAGAGAATTAGCTTGACTAAAATTCCAGAAAGAGAATGCTTCTCAGAAGTGAGCTGAGGACTGCAGATACTTTTTCCCCAGGAGCTTTCTGATGATGGTTGCAGGCTAGAACTGAGGTTTGGCACAGGCAGGACTCCCTCCTGGCAGAAAGAGTTCCCAGAAAATCTGGTATTGGCTGTGCAGGGCTGGAGTGACAGAATTGGAGATCTGACAATCTTCAAACACATGGTGGGTTTCCCCCTACAAGATATTTTCTGAAGTGGCTGAGAGGAGGTTAGAAGCTGAGTTGAAAAGCTTCTCTAAATTATCATGTAATAGTCCACATCTCAAGGGATTTAGGAAACAATCAGCCAAGGACAAGGACAAGAATTGCCAAGGACAAGGATCTGAAAATAAAAGACATGAACTGAAACTCAGAGAAGGAAGGTCGAATTGACAATGAGGATCTATAGTCACTTGCCACTCTTCCACCCAGAATCCCTTACAGCTAGAGGCTTGGACTTCAGGGTCGGACCTTCTACAGGACACGAGAACTCGACAGAGACTTTAGCATTTGCACAGGACTGGAATGCAGAACCTTGACCCCTGGGGCCAGCTTCTCCCTCATGGCCTGTGTAAGTTTTGAAGCTGAATGGGGCAAAAATGCTAGATGATTAATCCTAAAATCTCTGAAGAGCAGAAATGAGTCTCCTTCAGCCATTTAGGTCTACGTGGATAAGACTTGCCAGGCTCTCAATTAAAAGCCTTGCATAAACATACTGCAGTAAGGACAACAAACTAGAGCGAAACTAAACCTTATTAAAATCGCAGCCCAGCTCCCCCCCAGGTCAGTTCCTGATTAGAATTAGAAATAAATTCTCTCCCTCTTTCTCCTGAAGATAGCAGAACAAAGTCTCTTTTAAAAGACATTGTCACCTCTTTTCAGTTACTTAATGAGTATGTGTTTTTTCCTGGTATTTTTGCTTTGTACCTTGGAATTTTATAGTTGGACAAATAGTGTCTTAGTGGTCTGGGCATAATATAGAAGATTTGGTTTAAAAGTCTAGGGGGAAAAAATCAGTTGGGAGGCTACAACCATGGTGATCCCCATGATTTTGAACAACACCTAATCTCCTGCTTAAGTTTGTTGATGAAATTTTGATCTATACCCCCTCTATCAAGCCTTCTAAAACTCATTGTAAACTTGCTACATGATATTTGGTATCTGTTGAAGTTCATGGGGTGGACAATATCCAGAACAAACAGGACAGGTAGACAGAAGGGGCCTATAGAAGGGTCGAAGTAGGCCAGTGTTCTTAGGACAGCCGGTATTACCAAAAGAGGGTAGAGCAGCAGTTGAAAAATGAAATTTTGTATTCTACGTTTTGTTTCCAGAGATATTATAGATTTAGGGGAGGATGGAAAAGAGTCTCTTAGTTCTTCAAGGCTGCTCTTTGGTTTGAGAACAGTTTCATGGAAGTGGCTTATCAGAGATGTCACATCTGATAGGAAGGAACCAAGATGCTCTGGGGACTTTAATGGTTTAAATGGGCCGTGATGGCCAGTCAGGTTTATATTATTTTACTGGAAACCTCTGGAACTGTAGATGAGATTAAATTCTGAGTAGAATATAACCTCTTGCCCAAGACTTCTTATGAGACACCACTGACTTAACTTTGAAGTATAGCCAGGACTTTGCAGAAAATAAGCTGCAGTATATAATGTTATAAGTCACCATGGTACTTCTTCGAAGCCAGATTCCATTTACCAACTCCTGAATTCAAGCGATATATTTATAGTGACCTGGAGTAACCCAGAAATTTGGGATAAATTAGCGTTGGTGGGTGTCAATGAGAGTTCTAGACATGGCAATACATGGACTTTTCAGACTTCTGTGTTATGGTGATTAAGATGGAAGGAGCAGCTCTGATGGAAGATACCGGCAAGTAGTAAGGCACGCTTCTGTCTCAACGTTTGGAAAGGCTTCTCTCCATCAATTTGAAAAGGCTGCAAGCGTAGGAACTTGGCCAGTTTGTCTGTCAAGGTTCGCTGAAGTCTTCCCAGAACTACAACCAAAAGACTAGGGCATTTCACTCCATCTCCAAGTCAGAGACACTGAAGAGAGTGGTGCTAATCATCACAGAGAGTTGATGCCCAAGTGATCCTTGCTGCTGGGAGACTCTAAGAATAGGTTTTCTTAGAGTCGGAGGAGGACAACTTGCATTTTCTCCTCCTCTTCTCAAAGCAAAAATGGAAAATACATCACGCACTTGCTGTGATCCCAGAGCTGAGAGGTTCCTGTGCTGCTGTTGCTGTTGCTGTGAGGAAAAAAGAGGGCAGGGTGTTTGGGGCTGAAAATCCCATCTCCACAGAACCACATCCATCAGCATTTCTAATCCAGGCCTCATCTCCCTCCCTCCTTCACAGATGTCACGGGGCTAGACTGGCTCTCTTCAATTCCCAGATTAGGCTTCTATATATGCTTAATTGTAATAAAAATATATGAGGTTGCAAAAAGTTACAGAAATAAAACCGTAAACATTACACTTGCTGTCTAAAGGTAACATCTGGGTAAGGAGAAAAATTATTACGATAGTAATATTTAAGCTTCGGTATGTTAAAAAATATGAAAAACTACATTGCCCAGTTTTACTGAAGAGAAGAGAAAAAATTATTCTTAGGACAAAATTGGATGAACTGAAATTGGTATAACTAGTGATTGGTGATGAAATCTATTCCAAAGTTTATCACACTTCCTTACTCTGTGCTTCTTTATGTCTACATTTTATCTTGACATTGATTTGTTAAACAACTATGATCTCATATTAATTAATTAACCACAATTAATTAGTAACTGTACATAAACTCACAATTAATTGCCATAAATATGGATATACCCTTACTTTAATAAAGATGAGAGTGGCATTAAATTGTAAACCATATTTTTGTTTAGTAAATAGAATTGCATGGGATTGTATTAGTTATCCATACTTGAGTTGTTTCCTGGGTTGGTTTCATTATTTGTATTAATAAAAAATAAAAGCTGGACATCAATGTGCACATGATTCAAATACATAAAGAACCTGATTCCTGGAAGGAAATATAATTATCTTTTTATACAAGTATTTGATGACAAATATCACACAAAGGCTTTAAAGTCATTTTATTCTTTGCCAACTTAACATTGATGATGTTTTACTTAACGTATTTGAAGAGACATGTTTATGTTGTTATTTTTCTTAAAACAGCTAATGTGTCTATATCAAAGAATAACTTATATCTATATTTTTATATACACTACCACCTCTTTATTTGTCTCTAAATATAAAAATAATTGGGTAATAATATTTATAGTCTTATATATAAATTCTTGTTTATTATTCATAATAATGTTGAGAAAGAGGTGATGTACCCATTTCACACCTGTCAAAAAAATAGAGAGGTTAATTAACTTGCCTGTGGTTAAGCAGATGGTAAACAGCTGGGAGTTAAGCCTAACTCCCAATAGCCCTGGTCGTGTTAAGGATAGGAGACTGCCTCTCTGGCTTAGATAATCGTTATTCAGAGGATGAGAACTGTTTGTTTTTAATGCCTTCAGAGTATTTTTAAAACTGTAGGACATGCATATTTTGCAATCAAATAAACAATAAACTCCAAGCCTAACTTTAAATAAAATGCTTATATAAACAATGTAGACATGTCAAAAATTCTAACCTCATAAAAAAGATCATCTCAGATCCCTTCTATTTGTTGTCCCCAATATTAATTATTATGGAACTAGCTCAAAGGAGACGCTGAACCATTTCTATCAGCAGTCTGTAATGGATTTGTTTCACACTGCACATAGGGCAGTTAGGGTGCTGGTTTGGATAATGACTTCGCTTCCTATCAAGATGTAAGGGAAATTGTCAAGAAACTAGTCCTCGGAGTTCAAAGTGGGAGTCAGATAGTGAGAAGAGTGGAAGGGTCAGGGGAGCAGAGGGAATTATGGTGGTTAGTGGTGCACTAGGACGCTGATGGGAGATGAAGAAAAGAGGGAAGAATGAAGGAGGACAAAATTTTAAGTCTCTGGTGTCTTAATGCTGGAAGCCATTAAATCTGAAGGCCACATAAAAATGCCTGTCACTTGCTATCACACTTACTGGGATTTTCAAATCCAAAGTAACTCAGAGCACCTCTACTCTAGAACAGTGTTCCAAACCTGGATGCCCCACAGCGTTTTCTGGGAAGTGAAAGCTAAAAAAAAATGCTAATACCTAGGCTCCGTTCCTCCCTGTTATGATTCAGTCCAATTTGGGCGGGGGCAGAGGACCCACTTCCTGATTGTAATTAGAAGCCAATTCCACAAGGTATGTATATATGTATGTACATATGTATGTATATGTGTGTGTGTTTGTTTGTTTCTTTATTTATTTTCTGCTGGCCTGTGAAGTTTCATCTGTGTGTTTGGGAGATTGAGAACGCAATCATTTTATTATCCCAAGATACTCTCCTTAATAAGTCCATCATCACAGGATCCTGTCCGGTCTTTATTATGGAAGTAGGGCAGGTTTGAGGCACTGTTTGTAGGTCAAAATTATATCTTAATGCTTTCATGTTTAATACCTAAACACTTTAGATTTAAATTAATTACATTTGCCAAATGTGGCAAAATAATATTGATCAGCAACCGCCATTTTCCCCTTTTCTGCTTTGCTAACAGGAACTCTGTTTTGTTTCGTGGTGATAATGTTCTCTGGGAAATTAGGGGCGGCCATTGACTCCTGAATAAACCAATTATGTAATCAATTATGGTAATCCTTTTACCCTGTTACCCTTTTACCAGTGATTGGTTTACAGTGTGCACCTAACTAATTTCTGACCAATAGGATATAAGGGGGTGGGAATCATCTGGCGTTTCTGAAAAAGGTTTTCCTCCATGATAGAAAGTTGGGATCTCTGATGGTTTCTTTTTACCGATTTTGGTTGCAGTTTTCTGGGTTTTATGATGCTTGGAGTTTGTGATATTTGGAAGTACCGTCACCACCTTAAAATTACAGAAGAGGACGTGGCCAAGGCAGTGAAGGCACAAAGGAGAAATACGCCAAGAGCCATGGTCCTGTGGGATGTCGCCCAGCCGGGAGCCAGTCCTGCTTCTGCCCATCTCGGAAGGTATCATAAGGGATCACACATGTTTTCCCTGTTCAAGTCACTTTTGGCCATGTATGATTTTGTTGCCTCTGATACATTGATTTACATTTTCCCCTTCCTAGCAAGATATATTTTACTTAATCTTGTTCAGAATTGTGAAGCTATAGGAACTGCTCTGCTCACCCCAGTACCCCATGAGTCCCTTTGTCTTTTTTTTTTTTAA
The DNA here is from genome assembly GCF_009873245.2 of Balaenoptera musculus. Taxonomy (NCBI): domain Eukaryota; kingdom Metazoa; phylum Chordata; class Mammalia; order Artiodactyla; family Balaenopteridae; genus Balaenoptera; species Balaenoptera musculus. The sequence continues at coordinate 55,948,473 of NC_045802.1, forward strand.
GGGTAGAGTTTTTTTTTTATTTTTATTTTTTAAATTTATTTCTTTATGGCCGCGTTGGGTCTTTGTTTCTGCACGAGGGCCCTCTCTAGTTGCAGCAAGCGGGGGCCCCTCTTCATCGCGGTGCGCGGGCCCCTCACCGTCGCGGCCTCTCTTGTTGCAGAGCACAGGCTCCAGACGCTCAGGCTCAGCAATTGTGGCTCACGGGCCCAGCTGCTCCGCGGCACACGGGATCTTCCCAGACCAGGGCTCGAACCCGCGCCCCCCGCGCCGGCAGGCAGATTCTCAACCACTGCGCCACCGTGGAAGCCCCCCTTTGTCTTTATTTTAGCTGCAGCGTCATCACGTTCACCTCACAGACATTTCCCCCAGGGGTTTCAAACACCTCCAGCTGATGATTTCAGCACAGGTTACTTGCATTTTGTTCAAGATGACTAGATTTTAAAAAATAAGAATCCTGGTGTTTTCCATATGTGCTGATTAAAATGAGCAGCAGACCAAAGTGAGTTTATTAGAAACAGCAAGGATTGTAGCATGGAAGAGAAAGGCCAGCAGGAGGGAGCATCACAAAATTAAAATTACAACGTAACCAAGCTGTGCTGTGAAAATTCAGTGAGTTCCGTATCTTAACTCCAGTGTGGAAATGTGAGGAGGCTGAGGTGAAAAATATTTCTGGGTCTGGAGACCAAATGGCAAAGTAATTCCTAGCTAGGGGAAATTAGTTGAGTTCAGTGAGGCCTGCATGCAAGACGCTGGAGGTGGCAAGACAGGAGAGAGGTGATTAAGAAGATCCATCATTCTGTGCTCTCCGAGCTGGGTCTTGGGGAGGAAGGCACAGGTGCAATCAGTAAAACTCAAAGCAGAAGTGTAGCCAACTCTTAAGTAGTTCTGGTGTTGAGAAGCTGGGAGACCTCATCAGAGATGATTCATTTCAGGGGTTTAGCTGCATTCCCTACTAGAGGAAATATGATCTAACAAATAGGAATATGGAGAAGCTTAAATGTAACACGTAAACTGCTTAGCACACTTTCTAACCCATAATAAGTATGCAATAAATGTTATGTATTTTAAGTAAAAAAACCCCATAAAAATGTGCATATTTCTCTAGAGTTATATCTGAAGGAGGATAGCTATTTGGGTATCAAAAGTGGCAGAATAATTAATACTTAGGTATTTTAAAAAGTGATGAAACAATCTATGATTTGGTCATGCTGCTTAGTTCAGTAAAACGGAAAATGCATAACCAGAAATAAAAAGGACAGTAAGATTGTTCACAGAAAATATTTTTAAAATTTTGTGTAATTACAATACAAGGATAATGCTTAAAGTATTTTTTATCTGCATCAGAATGTGACTAATTTTTCTTCTTAGAGCAAAGTATTTTATAGAGCAGAATATTTTACAGACACTACTCTTAAATCAGGGATTGATCTTCCTCCCCAGGTGACATATGGCAATATCTGAAGACATTTCTGGGGACTTCCCTGGTGATCCAGTGGTTAAGACTCCCTGCTTCCACTACAGGGGCAGTGGGTTGGATCCCTAGTCAGGGAACTAAGATCCCGCATGCCACGGGGTACACCCCCCCAAAAAAAAAAAAAAAAAAAAGAGAGAGAGACATATTTGGTTGTCACAACTGGCCAGGGATTGCCACTTGTATCTGGTGCGCATTGGTCAGAGATTCTGCTCAACATCCTACACCGCACAGCACGGCCTCCCCACTGCCCCCAGCAGAGAATCATCCAGCCTCAAATATCACCAGTGCCAAGTTTAAGAAACTCACCTTAAAGTGATTGAGTTTGTTTTTATTCATTTATTTTTAAAAATTGAAGTATTGTTGATTTACAATATTAGTTTCAGGTGTACAACATAGTGATTCAATTTTTATAGATTATAATCCATTTAAAGTTATTACAAAGTAATGACTATATTTCCTTGTGCTGTACAATATATCCTTGTTGCTTATCTATTTTATACATAGTTTTCATCTCTTAATCCCCTAACCCTATCTCCCCCTCCCTCCTTCTCTCTCCCAATTGGTAACGACTAGTTTGTTCTCTATATCTGTGTGTCTGTTTGTTTTGTTGTATACATTCCTTTGTTTTTTTTTTTAGATCCCACATACAAGTGATAACAGAATATTTGTCTTTCTCTGACTTATTTCACTAAGCATAATATGTGCTTAGTGAAATAGCTAGGTCCATCCATGTTGTTGCAAATGGCAGAATTTCACTTTTTTTTATGGCTGAGTAATTTCCCATTTTTTATATATTTATATATATCTATATATTTATACACACACACACACACACACACACACACACACACACAGCTTCTTCATTCATCTGTTGCTGTTGTAAATAGTGCTGCTATGAACATTGTGTGCATATACCTTTTCAAATTAGTGTTTTCATTTTCTTTGGATATATACCCAGGAGTGGAATTGGTGGATCATATGGTAGTTCTATTTTTAGTTTTTTGAGAAACCTCCACAGTGTTTTCCATAGTGGCTGCACCAATTTACAATCCCACCAACAGTGACTAGGGTTCCCTTTTCTCAGCATCCTAGCCAACTTTTGTTATTTGTAAACTTTTTGATGATAGCCATTTTGACAGGTGTGAGGTGACATCTCACTCTGTTTTGATATGCATTTCTCTGATTAGTGATGTTGAACATTTTTTCAAGTGCCTGTTGGCCATCTGTATATCTTCTTTGGAAAAATGTCTATTCAGTTCTTCTGCCCATTTTTAATTGGGCTGTTTGGTTTTTTTTGATATTGAGTTATATGAACTGTTTATATATATTGGATGGTACACATAAAGAAGCACATAAAGGAGCAAGTTTGTGTAACATATCTCTCTTGCCCTTTTCAATCATCCTCATTTTGATATGGTCTTCCTAGTAGGCTATTTACATTTTTGGTTTCTTTCCCTGAAAGCTGTGTACAGGTAATTCCATGTACCATTATTGAAAAAAAAGAACAAAACAAAAATGACTTTTTAGATTGGTGCTGGTATTAATAGCCACTTTTCTGTCTTGGCTATGCATTTAAAAATTTTTTTTGTTTTTTTAAAACTAATGCCCAAAAGAAAAAGCATTATAATTTTAGACTCAATTATATGTCTTGCATCTTATTAGCTTAGCAGTTGGAAACATTTAGTCTTTAGGTGCAAGACTGTTATAGTACCAAGAAAAACATGTTGAATGTGTTATGAGACTGTTGTTTTTTTCAAATAGAAATATGCAATAAAGAGATGAATTCATTTAAAAATATGACCCTTATTGGTAATATCATTTGCAAATATTTTCTCCCATTCAGTACATTTTCTTTTCATGTGGTCTGTGGTTTCCTTTGCTGTGCAAAAGCTTTTAAGTTTGATTAGGTCACATTTGTTTATTTTTGCTTTTATTTCTTTTGCCTTAGGAGACGATCCAAAAAATATTGCTATGCTTTATGTCAGAGTGATCTATGTTTTCCTCTAGGAGTTTTATGATTTCAGGTCTTACATTTAGGTCTTTAATCCATTTACGTTTATTTTTGTATAACATGTGAGGAAATGTTCTGTGTTCTTTTACATGTAGCTATCCAGTTTTCCCAGCACCACTTATTGAAGAGAGTGTCTTTTCTCCATTGTATATTCTTGCCTCTTTTGTTATAGATTAATTGACCATAAGTGCATAGGTTTGCTTCTGGGCTCTCTATTCTGTTACATTGGTCTGTGTGTCTGTTTTTGTGCCAGTACCATGCTGTTTTGATTACTGTAGCTTTGTAGTATAGTCTGAAGTCAGTAAGCATGATACCTCTAGCTTTGTTCCTTTTCCCCAGGATTGCTTTGGCAATTTGGGGTCCTTTGTAGTTCCACATAAATTTTAGGATTATTTGTTCTACTTCTGTGAAAAATGTCATGGGTATTTTGATAGGGATTGCATTAAACTTATAGATTGCTTTGGGTAGTATACATTTTAACAATAGTTCTTCCAATCCAAGACATGGGGTAAGTGTTACTGTGGGGGGTGTGTGTGTGGGGGGGGTGTATGTTCATGGGCAAGAATAAAGACATGCAACAAATAGATAGATATTCCATAGGCAAGCAATGGGAAAAAGGAGAAAAAAAGGAGCCTTGATAATCAACAGGTAGTCTGTGTTACAAACCTATTACTTGCATTCTAGAACTCACTGTATTTAAATGGCATAATCAGGACTAAAATACAGAGTTTAGTGCTCCTAAATAAAGGCATGTTCCCTGGGATCATCTTTCAAATATTGGTATCAGAATTGGCTATTTTTGTTTCATTAAGGCTATGGTAAACTCATGCAACTTTTAAGGATGTTTTCTAAAATGGTGGTGATGATATTTCTTTATGTTGTAGCACATCAAAAGCAGTTGTTTCTATTTCATTGTACATGTTTTTATAGACTTTGGGATTCCTGATGAGATAGAAATACATTTATGAATATTCTAGAATCTAGCTGCTGTTGGATTTATAAGATAAATGACAGCAATATATCACAAACATAACAAAACCTCTTCTTCATGTCCTTTCTACTAGTATAATATAATGAAAGCTTGTGTGGTAACTCTTTAGACCTTACATGTTGACTGTGTTGACTGTGTTTGCAATTATGATCACTCTGAAAGAAAGTATTTCCTTTGTTAACTGTAATTTCTGACTCAGAAGCAAAATTAATCACTACAAGAAATACAACCTTGACCTTCTTTTAAAATCTGTATTTGTAAGGTATGTTGTTTCCCATGGTATAATAGGGTAAGAGAGTGCCTACACTTCACAGTGAGACATAGCCTTAATAATTCAAGCTGCTTGTACTTCAGGGAAAGAACACCCACTCCTGAACTGCTCTGCAGTCTCCTCTTGAACCAGAGCAAAGATTTACAGGACTAGAGCTGGTGATCCCACAGCCTCTTAGTGACCCCATGTTTCTCACTGGCTCCCGGGGGCTCCAGTCTGCTGTGTCTGTGGGAAATTGAATACAAGCATAGAAAGCAGAAGTTCCTTTCTCCATTTGTCAGCAAAGATTGCAAACCACGAAAGCCACAGAAGCTGAGCCATGAGGGCATTCTTGGATGCCCACAGGTTTGGATATCAATTAAACTCACTGATGATGAGATCTCCATCAGTGGAAGTTTTCAAATATATAATAATATGGATGTATGTCTTGGAAGGGACTCAAGCATTGCACAAGTGACAGGAAAATCTCTAGCATTTTTTCTATGCCTGACATTTTTAATCAACATTTTATGCTACATACTTCCAATATTATATAAGGAAAACAAATATCACTAGCAAAAAATGCATAGGAATACAGAAAAAAAGTACCTAAGGCTTTTATTTATAAAATTAGCAGGTAATGTGAATTTGCATAATTACTTTTATAAGAATTCATTATAATTTTTTATGATTTTCATAAATATTAATAGTAAGGAAAACTAAATTTATATAAATCATGTTTTATATTACTTTCTATTGTTTTGAAGTTATTACTTTCTATTGTTTTGAAGTTACCTGCTTGTGGTAAGCAGGATAATGATCTCCAGAAAATTTCAATGTCCTAATCCCTGGAACCTGTGACTATCTTATAGTGCATGCAAAGAGGAATTAAGGTAGCAGATGAAATTAAGGTTGATAATCAGGTAACCTTGAGATGGAGAGATTATCCTGGATTATCTGGGCCACACCATGTAATCACAAGGGTCCTTAAGTGTGGAAGAGGAAGGCAAAAGAGTCAGAGTGATGCAATGTGAGAGACTCAGTCAGCCATTGGCAGCTTTGAAGATGAAATAGGGAAACAAGCCAAAGAATGTGAGCAGTTTCTAGAAGCTGGAAGGGCAAGAAAACAAATCTTCCCTAGAGCATTCAGAAAGGAATGCAGCATTGCGAACACTTTGTTTTTAGCCCCTGTGAGACCAGATTGCTGACTTTTGACTTGTAGAACTGAGAATTGATTTGTGTTAAGCCACTTCTTTTGTGTTACTTTGTAATGGCAGAAATAGGAATCTAATGCAGTGCTAAATAAAAACAACCCGTTGTATGTTTCTGGTTGTCATTTTGCTTGCAGGTAAAAATACAACTCAAACTAACACAGGTGGAACCTCAGAAAGAACAAGGGCTCTTGGGCCTGAGAAATCATGGATTCAAACGCCACCGTGGTGTTTTTCTCTCCATCTCTACTCTTACTGCTCTGTGTGTTGTCTTCATTTTCTCAGGTAGCTGCCTTCTCCACACCTAGAAATGTGACCACCGGCAGATGCCAGGCATAAATAGCTTCAACTCCAAATAGAATTTCCAACTGAAAAAAAAAAAAAATTCCCAGATAAAAGCCCACCTAATCCATATGTTCCCTTGTCCAACTCACTAGGAAGGTAATGTGAGTAATCATTTTTTAAGGCCTTCAGTAGAAGAACAGAGATAGAGTGGGGTAGTTCCCTGAATGTTTATAATAGAGAATGGACTTGAGGTCACGGGGAGTGGGAAGGGTAAGCTGGACGAAGTGAGAGTGGCATGGACATATATATACTACCAAATGTAAAATAGATAGCTAGTGGGAAGCAGCAGCATAGCACAGGGAGGTCAGCTCGGTTCTTTGTGTCCACCTAGAGGGGTGGGATAAGGAGGGTGGGAGGGAGGGAGACACAAGAGGGAAGAGGTATGGGGATATATGTATATGTATAACTGATTCATTTTGTTATAAAGCAGAAACACACCACTGTAAAGCAATTATACTCCAATAAAGATGTTAAAAAAAAAATAAGGGGAAATGTTTATAACAACAGGGGAAATGGTGCATGCAGGTAAAAGTAGAATGTACAACACAAGGTTTCATGAATCCTCTGTATACTGAATGAAAACCAGATCAATACTATCCAAACTGTAGCAGTGGTAGAAAGAAACAAGTGATTACATAAACTGCTAGAAATAAGAGAGGAAATATATATGTTAGTTCCAGACACTCTAATTGTCTTCAAAAATTGATTTAAGTGTTGGAGGAAACAGAGGTAATTGGAAAGTCAAGTTTTAACATTTTGAGCTTTAGGCTATTATGGGGTTTGTGTTTTAAAGTGCCACCTGTAATGAGTATCCAGTTTTTGGAAACATTAGGTTACCTAGTTTAGTGCCATTTGATACAGGAATGATTGCAAAACAGCAAATGTAATTTAGAGAGGCTAATGTGCTCCATTCCATTTATTTACCAAAATGAATTTCATTAGATTTGTATTTGTAACCTTCAGTTTTATCTTTATTTTTTATTCTGTGAACCGTTCCTATGATTGGGGTCTTCCAAGAAGAATAGACTTGTACATTTGAAAGCTTTGTTTTTCAAGACCTTACTTTGAAGTGATAATCCCCCCACTTGGCAGTTGTTCTACTTTATCTGTCAAATAGCCCCTAGGGTGTTATGCCTTTACAGCATTTGAAGGTTTATCTTGAAGATAGCTACAGAAAGACAGTCTTTCTTAGTAGATTTTTAAGGTTTCTTTTTAAGGTTCTTTAGCAGTTCACTCTTAACGTAACCTTGAACCACAAAGAGAATTATAGAAATCTCATGTACCGGCAATGAGTATTTATGTAAAACTTTCTATAGAATAATTAGTTTAACACCATTGTAAAAACATGATAAACTGCAGTTTCTTCTGCAAAATTTCTGAAAATGCTTACTACTCCAGATATTAAAAAGCTCTTTAGAAATTTCAAATGTGTTTTACATAGGATTATCCTTTAGAAGCAAATATTCGCTTGGCCAAAAAGTTCGTTCGGGTTTTTGGTAGGCAGTGGGAAAACCGAACGAACTTTTTGGCCAACCCAATATCACATGTCTCAGCACAGTTTTTATGACCAATAAGTATATATTCATTCTGTTTATTTTCAGAAATAAATATCACTTTGCTACTTATAATACTACATTTAAAGTTTGATTTATAAGTTGATATTAACCCTCCTAAATCTATGAAACATCAGTTTTTACATAATGCTTGACTTTTATGTTGTAAAATTGATAATGAAATTCATAATTTTTAAAAATGAAAGCAATATCAGCTTGAAAAAACAGTGTATTCTCTAATAATACGAACTTAATAATATAATCACACTATGGAGAGCCTTAATATATACCTTGAAAAAAAAAAAAATATATATATATATACCTTGGAGTTTTTTTTAAAAGACACTATGTTTTAATCTCAGTGTACTGAATTTAAATCCCAGAGCTTTTCAATGAATTTAAGAGCTAAATTGATACCTCTATAGTTAGAAAAAGTGAAGAAAGTGTGAGAACTTTCTCTCATAACGCAAATTCTTTGGGGCCTGTTACAGACTACTAGATCGAAAACTCAGGTTTGGGGCTCAGAAATCTGTCCTTTAAAAAGCCCTCCAGGTGATCCTGTTTCATGCTACAGTTTGAGAACCACTGTTCTTAAGGAAAAAATTCTACAACTCTTGCATGATTTACCCAACCTGCCCTGAAGAGAACTGTGCCCATTTATCGAGGTGACGGTGTACCAGAAAACGAATATACTCAAATATTTTGGAGATTTTTAGATATTCTTTTTAAATGGTCCCTACTACTTGGGCAGCCAAAATATCAAATTTGGGCCCAAGTTTATCTCATAGAAGCCCCAGTAAGTCTGTAGACCTTTCCTGAAGTTACCTCTTGGGTTATTAAAGGAAAAGTTAAATTAGACACGTTCATCAAATGGCATAATCTATACTTGGCTCTCTGATCCATGAAGTGAGGCCTGCTATTGCAGAAAAAAAAGTAGAAACCCCTGGGACTGTCATTTGTAATAGCCTCAAAGACTTGAGAGATAAAGAGCTGATATTCTTCTTACACAGCCTTTTATATCATTGGTTTGATGATATGAGACCAAATAGACTGCAGTCAGGTAGTGACTGTAATAACAGTTGAGGCCAGTGTTATGGCATTTTTGCTGAAGTAAAATCAACAGTCTCTGGCACCCGGTAGCTACTGGATCTGGCAAAGTCATTCTTTTCATGACAGTCAAAAAAAAAAAAGATATCACAAGCAGCAGCAGGGGACAGAACTCCAATTTAATTCTCACTCCCCAGTACTAGCTCGACTTTGCTGCTGTGTGTCTTACATAGCCTTCAAGGACCTTGATTATTTAGACATCCCATATTAAATCACACTAGCCTACTATATTAATGACGTCATGACATTCACATAGTGGGATCTGGTGAACAGGAGGTATTAGGTACCCTAGAAGCCTAAGAAAAATGCATGTGCTAGAGCTGAAGTGCAGAGAAAAATCATGACAAATACCCAGCAACTTGTTCACTGCAGTGAATTTTTTAGGATTTTAATATGGAGACTGTTGAACTAGGAAAGAGGTGTGATACTCGTGCTTATTTTAGATTTTGGAGGCAACATATTTAGGTATGCTGTTCTAACCCATTTACTATGTGACCTATATTAGGAATCTTAGTAAATTGTAAGGCAAACCAAGTTTTTCTTGTATAAGCGAATGCTCTACAGTAGTTACATTACAAGAAAATGTGCCATTTTTGTCCTAATGACATTGCAGATATAGCACTGCTCGAAGTGTCACTGATAAGAATCCTGTATGGGGTCTTTGGACAGCCCCAAAGGAGATTCACAGACCAGATGCCTGCTAAAAGCCAGGGCTTTTCCTGCTGATAGCCATTCTTCTTTTGAGAAAGAAATGGTCTGAAAGAATGGTGGAATGGCCAACAAAATCCTCAGTTACGGTGCTGTTAGGGAGAAAACACCCCATGACTTTGAGTTGTTCACTGGTTCATTCATATAATATAAGATGCTGTTATTAGAAGAGCAGAATATGTAAGTCAAGGGACCAAGGGGTAGAAATGTTAGTGGCCCCTCTTTCTACCTCACTGTTGTATCTAGTAACACATTCAACTTTGGACTGTGCTGTACAGGATTTAGTTCCCGGGGCAGAAATCTTTCCTACAGTAGTCCTATTAAACTTGAAGTTGAAAAGACTATCTATCTGGGGCACCTCTGTGTCACTCAAAAAATACAGAGAAGGGGGTTTCTTTGCTGGCTAGGGTGATTGGTCTCTATTACAAGCATAACTAGTACTTAAGACAGCTTCATGACCCGTTAGAAAAATAAGACTGTGGCTTCTATGCATAACTTTGTAGTGTAGCTATACATACATACATATATTAACCAAATTGATTATGACTTTTCCTCCTTTTACTTTCTCCTATTACTTTGAATGAGGTGTGTTGGAAGTGATTAACTTACAAGTGGTGAATTTATAAATTCGGAGATTATGAAAATAAATGGAGCCACATCTGGACTTCATGGGGAAGATTGCCTGTTACATGAGATCTTGAACTTGAGTTTGTTGCAAGGACTAATGGAGTTTTGTGGCTCTCACTGAAACAGAGAAAAAGGGAAGGGAAAGGGAGTGAGAGAAGGAGGACATCTTCTTTTATATGATAGAGAGTTGACTCACGTCAGGTGAAAGCATGTTGTTAAGTATGGGTAAAACGTGAAAATGGATGCCAAAGAGTGAAAGAGGAGTATTCTATTGTTAGATTTTCCCTCCCCCTCCCCTGATCTGCTTTGTATCTTGGCAGGAACTTGGAAGAATAGGGGGAATAACTATTGCTTTATTTTATTTTCCAGACTGCAGTATCAACCAGATTCTTATTGGGAAGTACCAGCACGATATTGGAAGCCAAGGTATCTCCATGCTTCTTTTCTACATCAGGTAACTTCCCTGGGCAACAGTTTTCATTTATGTCCCCACTCCCACCAAGCAGACAAACGTACGGGGGTTTTGCTGTTTTCTATTGACCAAGACTCATGAATATAGGAAAACCATTACCTCTGTTTACCTTTCGTGAAGGGACAAAGGCAGTAGCCTCTTGCTGTTTTTTAGTTCTGGATGATCTCATAAGCCTTTTGTAGCTTTCAGATTCTCCACTATTTAAAGCAATAATTCCTTCCCTCTATTCAAAATTTTTAGAGGCTTCTGTTTTCCTAGCTAAATCATGACTGGTAGAGATCTTGAAAATTGCCATCCTATTGCAAAGCAACAGCTTCAGGTGGGGTCAATACAGGATTTTCACACCAGCAGAGGCTAACTTATGCAGAAAGAGACAAACAGTAAGAGGGACTTGGGGATCATTAAGTCTTCATGGCATAGGCTTCTTTGAGCTACTACATATGATTACTGCTTTCATTCTGGTGATGGTTATTTGAGGAGTTCATGTAATCTTTCTGGCCAGGATATGATTTTAGTGTATCATGCTTTGCCATTCAAAATTGAATTTTTATAAAATTGGAATGTCTGAACAATATATATATGTGTGTATATTTTGAAATATGTATATTTGATGTATTTTCAAACTTTCCTTCTTTCCTTTAGAATAGGGATGTAACTGTTCTCATCGTAATCAATACATATACTTATTCTGATTATTGTCATGCCTCCTGTATGCAGTGGTGTACTAGTCTGCCAGAGTTGCCATAGCAAAATACTACAGACTGGGTGGCGAACAACAAATTTATTTTCTCACAGTTCTGCTGGCTAGAAGTCTGAGATCAAGGTGTCAGCAGGGTTGGTTCCTTCTCTCCTTGGCTTGAGGTAGATGGCTGTCTTCACATCATCTTCCATGTGTGTCTATATCTGTGTCCAAATTTCCTCCTCTTATAAGGACACCAGTCATACTGGATTAAGGATTGCCCTAATGACCTCATTTTACCTCAACTCTCTCTTTAAAGATCCTATCTCCAAATATGGTCACATTATGAGGTACTGGGAATTAAGAGTCAATATATGAATTTGGGGGGACAAAATTCCGTTCATAACAAATGGAGACAGTATTTGTTCCCCAGAATCATATCCTTTTCTATAGCAAAGACCCAGTCAGGGACTGTGTTATCTCGCCCAACACCCCCTTACCCCATGTATGGCATTATTACTAGTTTCTGGAAAAGGAATACAACCCGAAGTGGTGAGTTACTCATTGCATTAAGAAAAATTAGTGGATCTATAACCAGTTACACAGGCATTGAAATTTTCTGTATCTATGAGATAGTTTTGTAGGCTGTTATGCCTCTATACTGTTGGCATTTAATTTCAGATAGCTTTAACCTAGTTAATTCATAAATAGGTAGTAGAAGTTGAGTGCTGCCATTGGCATTAGCAGTCACAATGCAGATGATTAGATAATAGTAACTACTGGTTAAAAAATTGAAGCTCTATATTGTGCAGTGGCCAAATATTTGAGAAAATGATTACTATCTGCAGTAATTCAGAAGGCAAACCATGCCTTAAGGAAGTGGTTGGAAAAGGTGAGAGGGTTCGTTTGTTAGCTTTTATTTGATGTTTCCGGAAGGGGTTAAAGAAGAAGAAAAGGCAGTAATTGACTAATTTCCGAGTAGAGGTGGGAAGAAATAATGGTGAGAAATATGGCGCCACACCTATTTGAAAAGCGCAAAGGCTTCTATATCTTAAATAGTAAGAGATGATACTCTAAAAAGGATTTGCATGACAAGGAGTCACTCAGATTTCTTAGTTAGAGAGTTTCAGTCGTCCTACCAAAATTATAGTAGGGGAGTTTTCTTACCATCTAAGCTAATTATTTCAGAGGTATGATGAAAGGAAAAAAAAAAAAAAATCCAGGCTTAAAACTTATAACTAGGAAAGAGCTTTGGTGTGTTTAGTGACTAGTAGCAAATGAATTAGAAGACTACTAAGCTTTTTAAGAATAATATTACCAAGGTTAAAAAAAAAAAAAGCCTCATTTAATTATCTTGCAGTTCTAAAACAACCCTTCGGCTTTGTAACTTTGCAACAGAAGGAAACGCCCATCTCCCAAGGAGGACATACTCTTCCTAGACCTGAATAATGTGTTCCAAGAGAGGTAGTGAACTTTGAGATACAAGCAGTACCTTATACGGACACTGGGTTTTCTCCTTTGAGTTAGGGGGAGAATATAGTACGTTGAGTTGGAATAAGGCTGCAAATGAATTTTTATTGACCAGGAGGACAGACTGTGGAAGATGTGACTAACTGTTCCTCCTAAAACCCATCTCCTCTCTCTCTTGAGTGCATAGCTAGATTACATCTCCCAGAATCCCTTGCAGTTAGGGAGTTCATATCATGGGTTTCCAGCCAATGAAATTTTGGTAGAAGTGTTATGTGTAACTTCCAGGTTTTGATCAAAAAACTGCTCACACACGATGATCCAATATCTCTCTCATTCCATAAATTGGATGTGGATTCCTAATGTTTCTTTCAGCTGGGTCCCTGAATTTTTTGTAGCAGTGTCTCCCTTCTCAACTTCCCACTGACCGGAAATAGCCACATTGGACTTTGATATGAGTGAGAATAACTTCTATTTTGTTGAGACATTAGAATGCAGAGATTCACTAGAATGGCTAGCATAGTGTCCTTATTATCCTCCATTCATTTTGTGCATCACCCTGTATTACCAGTAGAAAAGTAGGGTTCCAGGAGCAAATTTGTTGATTTCTTCAATATTTGTTATTTTTATAATTTTCATTTTAAAAATCTTTCGTTGATAAAAATCCAGTCTTTAATGTGAATTTGATGATTAACAATGGCTTTTGGTGATGAAAATATAAAGAGGGCAGAAAACTTGGGAAAAAATAGGATTAGTAGTCTAGAAAATGAATTCTGTGTTCTTTAGGGTTTGTCTGATCACTAGCTACACACTTGCACACCAACAGAGAATTCACTCTAGTTACCTCATTTCAATTTTATGTTTACCGTAGTGTGTGTGACTGATAACATGACTAGATTGGAAGCAGCAGCCGTCTACACTTTTCTTGCGTGGCCACCATAAAAGACTAAGTGGGATATGTGTGGTTCTCTGTGTAAATAGAGAAACAGATTGCAGTTGGGAATAGGACTGGTTTTCTTTTGTGTCTCTGGCTTTGCACACTTCTGGAAGGTAAATAATCACAGTTATAATAAAAGAAAAGAGTTCAGTGGTTACGATGTATTAGAAACGCAGTCTCCCTCTTTTTTTCAGTTAGTTTTATTCTTCAGTTAATCATGATGTTAGATTATCTTTAATATTCCCTTTCCCAATATTTCCTTATATTGCTTTTGCAACTGAAGTCGCCGCTGTTGGGGAATAATTTAAGTCATAGAGTCTAAGAAATAATAATAACAGCAACTGCATGAGTTTTAAATGTGAAATTTTTGCTTCTACCTGTAATGCAGGAATCTAGCCTTGTTTAATTCCCTTTGGGTATGTATGGGATGCCTCATCGTGTGTCTGACCTGTTATCGTGAAAAAGTGAGGTCTTCTTACATTTCTTTCTTTTATTTCTTTTATCATTACCTGAGCAATATACAAGTTTTCCTGGGTGCTTTTGCTCTGTAAGGCATCGGCAATTCTGCAGCTGATGAATTGTAATCTTTGCAGTAACACAGTAGTGCTGTGTGGTCTGGACAGAGTCTGTATACAGACACATGTTGGGATCCACCGAGAATTAGGGGAATATCACAATAATCAAGGCAAGTGTTAAATTTTCCAAAGGAGAACAGAGTATATATGCATGTGTTCCTAACACAGAGACTTTAAAGGAACATTTCTGTAAATGTTTATTTATTTTCATCTTTGTTTTTCCAATCAGCTGACTCATAGCTAAAAGAAAAAAGAATACCTTTACTTTCCTTACCTTGGTAATATTGCAAAATATTGATCCACTCGTGTTAAAGTGTTTATGAAGTATTGCTGTTTTGTTGCAGATCCATGTGTAGTAAACTATACTTTGTATTTCAAAGATTAAAACATTAAGGCTAGAGAATTTGTATGACTTACCTACAACAACTGTATGAATTAGTGGCAGAAAGAAAATTAGAACCCAAAGCATCTGCATCCATGCTTACAGGCCTGCAGACAGAAAGCTTATAAAGTGAGCTATTTAGGCAATGGCTATAAAAAGCAAATTTCAAATGTGACTTCTTTCAGTGATCTTTTTTCTTCTCAGTGTTAATGCAATTAAATGTAGTTTAATAATGGTTGCCTTTTCTCTGTAAGTAGCAGAATGCTGTTAGAATGAGTCTAGCATAAATCTCTACTCAAAGAGCATGTGCCAACACAAAGCCATTCACACAAGGGAAAAACTCTCTGGAGCTTAGGTTGACACATCAAAGAATAGATCGAAACAGAAATTGCTTAAATGAAAGAGCTTTAGGCTTTTATAAGATTAAATATTTTTGACTATCTTTATATTGTATGTGGATGTAAATGTTTATTTTAATGTAATATTTTAAGTATTTTTGTTCACTACTAGTAAATGGGGCCAAATTATAATCAGAATCTTGAAATTCATTCTTTATCTATACTTCATTTGAGGGTTTGAATTTATACTCTTGTTTATGCTGTGGAAATTTGGCTATCCGTTGTTTTATTTTGCACAAACTAAATTTAAGCAATATACTTCTGAGTAGAAAGAACTAAGGCCCTGTAGCATTCTGCTTTTCCACATATAAACTTATCACCAATGATAAACTCATTTAAATTTAGAGAATCTTATAATAACACCAATAAGTTCTTAGCTTCTCATAGGCACGATCAATTCACCTTGTTAACTTTTCCTAACGCCAACAGTAAAATTCAATAAAGTTCTGTTTTCTTTCCTGTAAACTAAAAGTAGATAGGTCTTCAAATTTTATTTATAGCTGTTGGGAGAACAATAATAAAAAAATTGTAGATTAGGTGTAGAAAATACAAAGCAGTTAATGAAATTTAAAAATAAGACTAAGCCACAGCTCTTGGGGTATTTAGACTTCATATATTCAGAGTTTCAGAGAGTAAAATAGTGAAAAACAGAAATGTTACCATGGAGATAAGATACTTATATAGTATGTGTATGAGGTGAGTGTGTGTGTGCGTGTACGTGCACATAGGTAGATGTGCAGTATGGGTAAGAATTCTGCTCAGAAGTTATTTCGGATATATTTAAAAAACAACTTCCACTTTCAATGAGGGGGCACAAAAGTTACTGTGAAATACGATATTTTAATTTTCAGTGAAAAAATATTGTAAAGGACATCTTATATGTTTACAATAATGTTAAGCTTTATTTGGTATAGTGTACATAATGCAAAGGGAATTATAATGCAAAGTTCATTTCTAACCTCTCATAGTAGTTTGTATGGCTTTTCAACAGTCATCTAAGCTTTTTAATGCATGGTCTCCATCTCAACGTCTTCCTTCAAGTCTTGCTCAGTATAAAAGTTTAATAAGTACCTGAGGAATTCATAAAGTTACTATCCCTAAATAAGTCTCTTTTCTATGTAATTAATGGCACAAGGAAAGGATTGTGGAGTGCATATAGGAATTTTGGAATACACTTGGAAGGTGTATCAGATACTATGATGTGTAATACAGGGAAGTGAAATGAATGATGAAAACATACCTAGATAATGCTGCCATTTTCCTCATCTCTAGCTGTGTCTAATAAAATTCCCTTTCTAAACCTTACATTGCTTGCTTAAAATGGTTTTCCTTCAATATTTTCTCCAAAGGATCATAAGCCAATTCATGTCTTTTTTGCATGTAAAATGTATTTACAATCTACTTGTCTGGCAAGACCTGCCACCATTTAAACCTGTGCAGTATAAGAATTATTACATTTGGATTGGGAGATGGGAACGTGAACTAGCTGAAAAAGAGATGACTGTTCACATTTTAATCTTTGTTCTTGTTAATGAGAAGTATTCTTAAAACATAGCATGGTATGTAAGGCAAATCTTCTTAATGAACTTCTGTGTAATTGGTTAAGTATGAAATAAAGTAAACAAAAAGTTCAGGCACTGGAGCAGAGAGGAGTATTAAGTACATGGAAGCCGAAGCCAGAACTCCTGGGTTTAAATCTTGCCTTTGCCACTTACCAGCTCTATGCCCTTGGATAATTTGCATAACCTCCTTCTGCCTCAGTTTCCTCCTATGCAGAATAGAAATAATAATATATCTAAAGTGCAAATAGTGTATGGTAAATCATAAGCACATTTTAGTTGTTAGCTATAAATCTGGAAAGAATGACCTGTATAATATTTAAGGGTACATTATATAAGCCTTATTAAGTTATATTTATTAAACCCAAGGTATATTTTAATCATAATTAAGACCTGCATCTATGTAGATCTATGTGGTATAGAATGTACCAGGTGTTCCAGGACAAAGAGGAAAGGTAACTAAATGTGTATTGTCTGCTGTCCAACATTTAAAAATTATATTTTTATATTATATAAGAATATTTTTTTCAACTTGGGTAAATATCCTCTTAATTCAGGAAAAGCAGTTCAGATTTCTATACGGTATTCACAGGAACAGACTTCTCTTGTATAGCACAATGTTTTGCTACTGTTGTTCTTTCTTTTCTTAGTCAGGAGTGCTGCTCCCCTGTCTTTGGATCACTCCCTACCTTCCTTTACACCTCAGTTTAAAAATCTCTTCAAAAGGATCTTCCTTATGACCTCATCTAAAACAGCTACAACCCCTCGATTTTCATTAAAGTGCGTGTAAATACATGAAGTCATCATATGCGTTTGACTGCTAACTTGTTTTGTGCCTTTTCCACTAAGAAGATAATAACTTCTGTTTTGTATCTTTATATGCCTTAGTGCCAAGTTTAATGCCAGGCACATAGTAAGTACTCAACACATATTTATTAAATGAATGAGTGAATGATGTCAGCTAGTCATGCTTGTTCTTATATTGCAGTGTTTGGTTTTGGTTGTTTGCTTCTCTTAGATTTCACCCAGGAAAACCTTTATCTGTATTCAGCATTTTCATATATGCCTGAACTATTTCTCTCTCCCCTCTTTTTTTCCCCCCAGCATTGTTTCAGTGCTGCTGACCTAAGTTAATTGACTTCCCAACTTCCAAGTGACCTAGAACTCAAAATGCTTTGTATGTAGTAGAGAAGAGGGTCAGGTATTTTTATCTGGAAGAATGAAAGTTATATACAAAAACAACAGGCTTATTTGATGGAGAATGTAGATAATAGACTTATTATAACCCTATCTGAATTCTTTTGACAGCTTTCATTACTTTCACAAAAACTCGGCCAATGGCTGCCACTTTCCATTGAACTGTTGACTATCATGACTCAGTGTTTAATTATATACATTTTACCAAATGATGGTTAAATAATGAATATATAATTGGACATGAGTTCTGTGCCCTCCCAAAGTAACATGCTCTATTTGTTGTCGTGGTGTTCTAAGTCTTTCCCTAGGGAAGAATATTGTCTTTCATTGTGCTTCTGTGGCTTTCTTTCTCTTGCCTATTTCTGCTCAACAAGATGAAATGTGCACATCTAATTATAACCAACTGCATGGTCATCCCAAGGTTGCCTCAATTATCTTCATGTATATTTGTAAATATGCTACCTTTTCAGACATCCATGCTAATGTAAGGGAGCAGTGATGTAGATATACCATATTTGTTTGCTAGGGCTGCTGTAAAAAGGTATCAAAAACTCAGTAGTCTAAAAAGCACACATTTATTGTTTCACAGTTCCAGAGGCTATGAGTCCAAGATCAAGGTGTTGTCACGGTTGATTCCTTCTGAGGGAAGTAAAGGAAAATCTGTTCCACGTCTCTCTCTTAGCTTCTGGTAGTTTGCTGGATATAATTGACATTACTTGGCTTGCAGATGCATCAGCCCAATCCCTGCCTTAATGTTCACATGGCATTCTCCTTCTGTACATGTCTATCTCTTCACATTTCCTATTTTTGTAAGGATACCAGTCATCTTGGATTAAGGCCCCACCCTGCTCTAGTATGACCTCAACTTACATCTGCAACAACCTTGTTTTCAGGTAAGTTCACATTGTGAGGTACTGAGGAATAGAAATGTATCATAAGAATTTTTAGGGGACAGAATTTGACCCATAATACCTATATGATTCCTTCATGATATTTAAACATAAGACATCCAGATTTTCTTTATCTGACAACTGGATGTTCACTGAAGAGTGAAAGAATGTTAATCATTCATTTTAGGATTTGGCTTATTTGTTGCAAATAAATAAAAACCTGAAATTATTCAACATTGTTTACTTACTTTGTGGACACAGTTTCTCTAATTTGTAATTTGTTTATGTGCTTGCATATATCTGCGTCATATATACTTCTATTTCCCACCTACTTTTCTTACTCCATAGATGTGAAGAAGGGAAGTGTCAGAAGTTTTATTACAGTGTTGGTATATTTTTATTATAAGAGTATCCTTTAAGTTTCCATAATTAATATTTCTTCTACACTCCTTTAACACTACCTATTTTGCTTTAGGTTTTAACTTCTACGTCTCCAGTTTTTAACTTTGTTCTCATTTATTCTCTCCAAAGGTATGTAATGATAAGTAAACACAATTAGCAAATATACTATGAAGCTACATAATTCAAGAGGTGAGGAACTCTCAAAACCCAACCACTAGAGATTACCCTTAGGTAAATGCAGGCGGTAGGCTACTTTTTCAGAAAATAAACTCGTAAACAGTACCTTGATATACTTTACCTTAAGTGTACTCAAAACAACCAAGAGTAGGCTGGCCTTGACATGTGAAAGTCACTGATTGGGGTATGTCAGAGAAATTCTCTTTAAAATTATAGATTCTTTTTCCAAATAAAGAACTCCAGTTATCTGATTTTAATACCAAAGAAAATATACGCCTACTTTGTTAAAAATGAAAGAAAAAAAAAAAAGCACTTGAGTGCACTTAGAAACCAGCTAGTGAATAAAGTTTTGAGATGTACAATATACTATTCTTCAAGAGAAATAGGCTTTCATCCCTCCCATATATTTTGAACACCATATAATATGCAACTATGGTATTTTTTTCCTATCTGTACTGCATGTGATCTGTTTAAAGTTAATAAACTGACAATGCTTTGGTGAGGCTAATTAAAATTAGAGTCTGTGCTTGTATCAATATTTCACCAATTCATTTTTTTTTTCCTTTCTGAATATCTTCAGGAAAGTTACTACATCAAAATCAACTTTCTTAAGGCTGGAATAATGGCAGGTTATACAGTAGTTTACTTTCAAGTCTCCAACCCTTCTTAGATTTTAAGCCTTGTTTTTATAAGTGCACCTAATGAGGTCAACAATCATTAAATAGAGAACAGAAATGTCAGCATGGGCTAAATCTAACAATTTGCTCATTACTTACTGTCAAGAATAGCTTATGAACTTTTAATGATAATTGCTAGTGAGAAAACCCCCCAAACTGAGAACAAAATAATTAGAATAAATGAGACTGGTCTACGTGACAGACTGATATATTACACCCCTATGACTTTACCATTTTATGAAATAACATATATAAATTTTTTAAATAGCTCATTTATAATAATATCTATGGCCTTTGGAATTACTATCTCTCATAATCTATGCTTATTTATGTTGCTAACTTCTATGTCAAGATTAGTCGTTTTTTCCTTTCAGAACTAAAGACAGAAAGTTAAGTTTAAATAGTAGAAACCCATATTGAAAACAGATGCTATTTATTAAATTTGCTTATTTTTCAAAATTCCTGCTGCTTTTCAACTCTGTATAACCTTTCACTTACCCCTGCTGATTCTCTGTTCCAGGGGTCACACCTGTTCTTAAGGAGATGTGGGGTGGAGGGGATTGGAATTTGAGAGAAACACCTGGGTGACCTTTGCTATAAAGGATTTTTGTATATTGCTGAGTCTTTTCACTTGCTGCCCCAGTGCCCTTTCCGTGGACCGCAGCAACATGCCTCCTGCTGCCCCGTGGGTCAGGATTCTTCCTTACAGGCAAAATAACAGTGAACAGCTCTACTCTTAGGAGAATATTGAGCGGTTTTTGCTTTCAGTGAAGAACTCAACGGTGGGAGGACAAACATAAGGAAGGGGTTTTGTTATAAAATGACAAATAAACATTGAAACATAAAGTATGTGTGTTACTAGGAGAAGGAAGAGCTAGGATTTATTCTTAGTGTCTGAAGCATTGTAACCTTCAGCTAGTTATTTATACTATGGGGACTTATCTTTATACATAAAATAATAAGACAGACTAGGTGATGTATAATGTTCTATCCAACTCCATTAGTCTGTTTTTGAATGTATGACATTGCAATATGTATGGGCAGTTGTTAGCTTGCAGGTGATTCTTCTGGGCTGCTTTATCCTCACTTACCCAAAATACAGCTCTATTGCTTTTTCTTTAAAATTTTTTTCTTTGCCATTAAAGGCATTGGAAGAAGCATGGAATGATATGGTTACAGAATCAGGGGGTAGAGGTTGACAAAATTAAGAAGTAGTGATAAATTGATTAAACTTAAGTAAATGGATCCTAAGAAGCCAGAACACTGTATCACCTGCATGATGGTGATATTCACCTAATACCTACTTTACTCTGAGATTTTTCATTCTTCTCCGGTCATCTGTCTAATTGGCATTATATCAATTAGACATGCATTTGAGTTACCAAAACTTCACCTAAATATATCCTGAAAATTAGTATAACACTAAAGTGGGGAGAATGTTTGATGTAATGGTTTGCTTGACCTTAGGAATGGGTGATATAATGGGTAAGAATAGTGTTTTCACCACTAGCTAACATTTGCCAAGTGAGTATAACATGCCATGTACTGGACTATCTTACTGAAAACCCACAAAAATCATATGGGGTAGAAATAATGGTCTCCATTTCACAGATGGTTAAGCCAAGGATCAGCATGTTTATAGTTTGCAATGGTCACATGGTGCTAATGAGTAATAGAGAGAGAATTCAAATAAAAGTCTAATGTAAATACCATGCTCTTAACTGCTATGAAACCGTAGTATTTTTAGATAGCGAGAGTTTACTATACTGAAGTCAGTTTGAACAGTATCATTTTTTCCCTTAAGCTGTGAATAATTTTATGCAATTTTAGCTTAATATAAAACAAATATTTTCCACATCATTAAAAATCTTAAGTACACTTTAATTGATGCCTATTTTAGTTTTATATCGCTGTTGTAACAAATTGCCACATGTTTTGTGGCTTAAAACAATACAGCTTTATTATCCTCTAGTTCTGAGAGTCAGAAGTTCAACACTGGTGTTATGGGCATAAAATGAAAGTGTTGGCACGGCTACACTTTTTTTTCTGGAGGCTCCAGGAGATACTTTTTCTCTTGCCTTTTCCATCTTGCAGAGCCTGCCTGTGATCCTTGCCTCATGGCTATACTTCATTTTCAAATCCAACAGCAGGGGGTTAAGTCCTTCTCACATTGCATCACCCTGATCTACATTTCTACTTCCCTCTTTTACTTTTCAGGACATTTGTGTATACAGTGATAATCCAGAATAGCGTTGCTGTTTTAGGGTCAGCTGATTAGCACCCTTATTTCCATCTGCAAACTTAATTCTCTTTTGCCATATCACCTAACATAATTACAGGTTCTAGTTACTGGGATATAGACATCTTGGGGGTGGGGGGAAACTACGCTGCCTACCACCGTGTCTAATATTATATTTTAGAACAATATCCTAATGCTTTATGCTGCCAGGATCCTATCTCTCAATATGTTATTAACACTGCTATTATTAACACTGATATTGAGGAAATAACACACTTATGAATGCTGAGATTATATGTATCTAACTAGTAGGAAATCACACGTGTTATATATTACTTACCTACTACAGATTTCCCAATTCTTGAGTTCATAATTTTGTCTCATGGGTTAATCATTGGAATATTTTTGTTAGTTTTATTTTTAAGATATTTTTTCAGGATGTGTGCACATATGTGAATATATGTTGATTTTACACATAAAAGATTAATTCTTGGTGTGTAATTCATGGTTATAATTATTTCCCATTGAAGATCTAGAAGAATACCATTTTTCCTGTCATGCAGCATTTCATAGGAGAAATATGAGGCTTGAACAATAGAAATCTTGTGGGATTGAGTCCTTAATCTGTGGGATCTGATGCTATCTTCAGGTAGATGGTGTCAGAATTGAGTTGAATTGTAGGGCACCCAGCTGGTACTGAAGTATTGTTAGGTGGTGTGTGGAACCCCTCTCCCCGACCTGCACACACACATTGGAATGGGGTGCAGAATGCTTTACCATGAAACAGTCTCCAGGGTGCATTTTTGAGTAAATGCATCAAGGTGCTGAAGAGTGCTATGTTATGGTCACATTTGTATAAGGGCAAGTATAATATACTATAGTGCATAGAATTTTTCTAAATCCATATGTAAAAACTGGTCATGTTGAATATTTCTGGGAAGGGTGTCATGGTAATGGGAAGTCTAGGCTGAGAAGGAGACTGACTTTTTACTGTAATTATTTTATATTATTTGAGTTTTAACATGTACCTATATCACTTTTCAAAGTAGTTCTTTCCAAAGGTTTTTTTTTTCCTTGCTTATAATCAAACTGTCCTCCAGAAATTTTGCAACAATTTACATTCCCATGAGAAGTTTAATTTTTCTTTTCCTGGAATAATCTTCTAGAATGTGGATATCAGATCCCACTCACCTCTCTCCCCTACACCACGTGTACAAACATACCCAAGTACTTATAACACATCTGAATACATATGTGGACATTTATGTACTCCAAACTTATATTTCTACAAAAATTCAAAGAGTATCTAGTATCTGGGCAATAAGGACCTAAGATGAGGGAGGGACACAAATAGTACCTTTCGTACTGTACTTACAATTTTAATGTGTAAAGCACTAGGATGGGGGCATTAACCGAATGTATTGAAAAGTAAAGTGGTGATGGGAGGTTTTCATGATAGGACATTACATTCTTTCTAATATGATTTTAATTAGAGTGGAATTAAATCAAATTCAATTAAAACGATGCTATAAAATATTAGACCAAGTGGGCTGCGTTATGGTTCCTGGTGGTAGAATATGGGAAAAATTTAGTTTCCTTATTGATGTTTACCTCTCTTTTCTATAAACATGAAATTGATTGTCATCAGAGAAAAATATTTTAAACAACATATACATAATCAGGGAATGGCAGTCCCATACTCTGTATTCACCATTGTTAACCTGAGTAGAGATAATAGGTGTGAGCAAGGGCTTTCCATCTTTTAGAGATGACCACTGATGGTGTTTTCCATTCTGGTTTCATAGTCCTACTTTTCTGGCGTTGCATTCATTTTTCATGTGTTTTTATAGCATGCTAGTTGGAAGTTGCTGGATACTCATGAGTTTTTGCTAACCACCACCTGCTCTGAGATGAGTCCTTCTAATTCAGAACAGGAATATTGATTTGTGTTTTTGGATTATGTGCAACATGTAGCCTATTCAAAGTAGAGTGTGTTCTGTTATAAAGGATAATCATGGGATAATGCTCACCTTACCTGAACTGCCCACTTTTGGCTCCAGAATCAAGACAGCTGTAGTAGTCAGGTGGAGTCCATCCAGCTTATTATACTTCTCTTCTGTAATAATAACTCAGATTTATTTAACTCCATATTTTGTGATGTAAAAATATTAGTTTTAAGTGCATAGACCCTAATCAGGGAACAAGAACTAAACATGTATTTACGTAAGATTTGATGGAATTTGCCATGAACGTTCAATTATACTTTACCAACACTTATGAAAAAAGCATTTTAGCTAAGGGATGCCTTTTACGTTTCCTTTTTCTCTTGTTTTGGTCCAGTTAAGTTTCTTTTCTTGCTTTGTTTCAATTTTGTTGATCTTGTATTCTTGTAGAATGATAATGATACCTGAGATGTCCCTTCCCTGTATGAGTATTCTTATTATTCTTTTATTACAATTCTAGATATGTACATCTATGATTAATTAATATTCACTTTGAGTTTTGTATCTTCAGGAGGTATTCTCGTAGAAGGATAAGCTTCCCTCCAATGTGTGCTGTAAAATCCCTGCCTCTAGTTATGCATTAGTGAAGCAAGATTCCTTCTTTACATAGTCCTGAAGCTTCCTGAGTGTCTCTGAATTTTCTCTGCTGCTAGCTCCATGTCCTACATGTATTTTGGTGCTAGGGATGGCCTTAAACTCTTCTCCTTTTATAAGGAATAGCAACTGTGTTGAAAATAAATCCCACCCTTTTGCTGAAACGTGTTCACCGTGACCCTTTGGGAAACTATCAAACTTACTGACTGTTTGCTGCAGCTTAAAATTAAAAGCTTATGTGCAATATCAGGGCTGCTATGTACAGTTGGGCCAGTTGTGCCCTATGTAATGACAGAGGAAGCTATTCATAACATAGACTTCATTGATTTGGATATTTTGGGGGACAGTTTTTGAGAGATGACGGGGAAGTGTTTTAATGCAACAAAATTAATACATTCTGACAATATTCTGATATATGAAATTGTCTTAAGGAAGAGACACCTTTTTAAAATGTGAACAAAGGATCACATGACTGAGCATTGAGCCAAACTGTTGTAACAAGGAATCTGGAGATTCCATTCACTCAGATACCTTTAGATAGACCATACAGCAAAGCGGTGATGAGAATGTTTTTTAGAGTCAGAAAGACCTGACTCAAATCCTGATTTCTTCATCTCTTAGCTGTGTGACCTTGGGAGAAATATTTAACATCTCAGAAATTTGGTTTCCTCATCTGGAAGAATGAGCATGGATAATAAAACTTTCATGAGTTAAAACATTAAATTGCTCTTGAAAAATCAGCATACATTGATAAAAATGGACAACAAGTAGACAGATACTGGGCCAGCCAACTGGGGGACTGAGGGACAGTTTTTGTTATATGCATGTACATCGTATTTAACTAATTTTAAAATGGTACCATAGATAGAGGGCTTAGCAAAGTGGCTAGCAGGTGATGTACATGTAATGGTAACTCTTAGATAAAAATTCATAGAAATTCAAAACATTGGCCCAAATGGCCAGAACTGCTGGAAGATCAGAGGGATAGGATTCAATAATGGCAAGCCGTGGGTGGGGGTCTTAGTACCAGACGCTTTGTGTGCATCATATAGAGTAAGCTGTTATAAATATGGGCAGAGTCCTCTGCTTCCTTTAGGCAGAAAATGCAGATGTTCAGGTTTTCCCCAGAGGAGTACCTAGCAAATGATAAACTCTATGAAATGCAGGTGAAGATGCAGACTTAAGAAAAATCTAAGAAACTGCCATATGAGAAGAAATTTTGCTAAAATAAGAAGCCCTTTGGGCTTTGTTCTCCTCTCAACCCAAGGCAGAAAATGAGTTATAAAATTCACCTCTAGTGAATTTACCTGAAGTGAATTTTATGTCTTCTTGTGTGTGAAATAAGAGGGCATTGAAAAGATATGAGCAAGGAGTGATAGAAAGGTACAGGGATTTACCTCAGGTGGAATCATTTTAGTGGTGATGTTACATGAGGAGCTCTGATCTTTTGGTGCCCAGGGGAGAATATAGAAATATATCTAGCAAACAACATTTTAATCCCAAAATACCCACAGAAGTTCTTGAGGCAGAATAGCTGATTGAGAGCAGATGTGGAAATTTGGAAAGAGAAACTGGATGAGGCGTAACTTGAATGTGACTATTGTATATAAAACCGCATCTTTCAAGAAGCTTGTTTTAATTTTTTAGTGTTTGTAATACTGTGTACTTTACCATCCCAGTTTCTCAAAACCATTTCTTTTCGTGGACCATCAGAGAAGGGATGGAAGCCAGAGAGAAATATTCAGTCACAGCCCAATGTGATTCTAGGGAAACCTTCAGAATTAGACATGTGGGAATATTTGTGTTATGGCTTGGATTTCTAGAAGCAGATACTGAGATGGATTTAGGTATAAAATCTTTATTAAGGAGCAGCACCTGTGAAGGAAAGGAGGCAGGAGAGGGATTGTGCAGAGGGAGAAATCGAATAGTGATGGAGCCCTGGCCGAGCCTTAACCGGCCCGATAGGGAGGCCTGCAGTGAAACCTGCCCAACAGAGTTGTGTCAGGTTGGCCTGAAGTGTCCGGGCCTTTTATAGCCCACTTTGTTCAGTCACTGGGTGGAATCTGCCTTTCTCTGCTATTGCCCTGCACTCAAGGGCAAGGCCTCAGGCAAAGCAGCTTTCCGCAGCTGAGCTAGACCAGAAGCAACTGAAAACAGGAGGCTGTTTATTGACTGCACTTCTCCAGCTGGGTATCGTCTTCCCTTGATGGGCAATCTGAGTGGCACAGGTCCACGTTCATCCCTCTTAGATAAGCATTCTAAAATGGCGTTGATAGACCAAAACTCAGCCGAATGCTGTACTTCTATACATCTTGACTCTTATCAATTCTCCATTCCCATGGAAACCTTGTTTATTTTCTTCTGTAAGATCAACAAAGACCCTATAGTATCTATCTGAATTATGCAGGCTTCTAAATGTCCACCAGGTATATATGATCCATGTTTCCCACCCAATATTTAGACAGACATGGCAGCATGTTTATTTATTTCTCTAATATCACCCTATTCATTATCTTTACAGTTTCTCATTTATTTCCTTTTATTATGTAGAGATATACATCTTGGACTCATACTTTTTCAAGTGAAACTAGGAAAGGTAATGCTGTCTGTGGCATTCTTTTTTTCAAATGTTTTTGAAAGATTAACAGAATTTACTATATAGAATTATGATAGATAATACTGGTCCAGAAAATTCTAAGAAGTGTTATAGACTTGAAATCTAAACCTAAAGTAAACTTCAAACAATTCTATGTGTTATGCTTTATATTTTAATAAATTATTTCTCTAAATAATATCTGAAGGGCTAATTGCCCAAAATGAAGGCCTGTTTCCCTGGGAAAAATAAAAGTTCTTTTTTTAAAAAATCTCTTAATAAACCAAAGTTCACACCTAACGTCCCTAATTTAATATCTCTAATTTAGCATACATAGTTTATTTTTTAAAAATAAAGAAAGAGATCGCTGACTGCCGTGATGTTGACAACTTTTTTCTTGGCTTCAGTCACAGTTCTGATACTGCTTGACCATTCTAAACCTCGATGAGACCCTTCAGGCAGGAGTTTTACAGGAGTAGGCAAGCATGAAATTAATTTTCTAAAGTGAGGTAGCTTACAGATGCCAGAAGCTCATAACTCAGTAACACTGGTAAATCCCTAAATTAGTTCTTTAGCTTCTAGGCTGTTTTTGTTGTTGCCGTTATTACTCTTATGATTTAACTGGATGAATTACTTCAGTTTTTGTTTTCTTGTGTAGAAAGGGTGGATTACACATTTTCAGGCAAGGAAGTTATTTTCCATTATTGTGTGTGTGTGTGTGTGTGTGTGTGTGAATATTCTGGCTATATTCTTTTGCTGTAAGGCCTAGTTATCCGGGCGTGCACCATTGTTTTTAATGTTAATAGGAGACGTTTCCTTTCACATTGCATTTTTCCTCTTATTCTGATTCTGTAAGAGAGAGTACTATGTACAGTTGGTAGCTCTATAGCTGTACTCTCTAAGGAATATAAATTCTGATCTCCGTGTAAAATCATGGAGGACTTCAACTTGAGGGATTGTAATAATTTTATATACATTGCTTATTTACAGATAAACATATTTAGATGACTATATTAAAATGTGTAATTTTTAGTAATGTAACCACTCAGAATATAATTTCTACTTCGTGTGTATTGACCTGAATATACTATTACTTATACTACTAGTAAATATACTACTATTTCAACTCTTACAATGTAATCGTTATTGATTATTATAAATGAATCCCAGCCAATCATCTGGAATAGTGGTTGTAGTGTGTGTGTGTGTGTGTGTGTGTGTGTGTGTGTGTGTGTGTATGTATACATACAGAAAATTCCCCAGTGATTTTTTGCTATAATAGCTAATTTAGAGGTTATTAGTCAAGTGTCTTGCTGTGAATTCCGTCTGCTATCTTGACTTACATACAATCAGCTGTGAAGCACTGATAGATGTTTTATATAATGTACTGTATTTTCATGGCCACAAATCAGACAAAAACCAAGTTGGGAGTATGAATCTCTGCACTAATAATTTTCAATGAATCCCCTTCCACTCTCTTTAAAGCACTATCATCTCCTTTTGTACTGTAGAAGTATATGGAGCCTAGGAGATAAATGGCTATCTGGTCCAAGTCCATCTCTCAAAGAGACCAATGGGCCATCAATGCTATGTTCATTTCTCTGGTACATTAGTATGTAATTGGGACGGATAGACTTGGAGTTGTAAGGATATTCACATTCATCCCAAGACATGTTAAATAAGAACAAAACAGAAGATCCAAGTGGAAGCCCTAATACTATATTCTTCCACCTAGGTCAAGGTAAAAAATCAGAAGCAATATTATGTCTAGGCAGATGGCAGAGATTAGTGCCATCTTTGTAGACTTACAGGATTCAGTTTTAATGGTCTCCATCATATCCCAGTTTCCAAAATAAAAAAGTCATTGCACCTTGCATCTGCTACAAAGAGGTACAGCACTTGTAGACTTCTTTGGGTTCTGAGGACCGCACACACCACATTTGGGAAAATGGCTTTAAACTATGTATTAGTGCTTTGAAAAGTTGTTTTGAATAGGTACAGGAGGATAAAGGGTTCTGTGACACATCTAATCTATGATATTTGTAGCCCTATCAATTAGACCATATTACCCAGGAGATCTCAAGTTGCTAGAGGTGATTATGGTAGATAGGAATGCTTCTTTGTGTGTCTTGAAACCTAGATTCCTCAAAAGAACTGGACCATAGTTAATATAAATTTGCCCATGTTTTTGAAGGAAGTCCATGCCAACAGCAGCAGAAACTATTGCTCATGTAAAAAGTAGATCCTGGCATGTTACTGGACTCTAGTAGAGACCGAATGCCTAAGAAAGGGACAAAAATGAACTCTGCAGTTGAAGCCTCCCACCAAGAGCTGGGTAGGGCAGACCTGTCAAGTCATAAGGCTTGACTGACAGAGTCTCAACTCATTACACAAGTGAAACAGTGCATACGTATTTGGTCCTGAGAAGGTCCAGTGGACACAAATTAGTTTTAAAAAAATGTGGCTTTATACCCATGTCACTAGCCTCTGTCACAGCTACTTTTTAGATCATACTATGGCCCAGTAGTGTTTTATGTATGATCAGATGATTGAAAAAAGTAGGGAAAAAACGTCCTGATTCATGGATGGCATTGTTCAGTCCTATAGTACAAGAAGAAAATGGTGCATGGCTGCTCAGAGTATCACTTAGAGGTGACCCTGCAAATCTGTGTTGAGGAGAAAACTTCCCAGCAGACAGAGCTATGAGCCATACACCAGACATCAACTTAGTCTGGAGGGAGAGTAGCCTGAGAGAACTCCTAAGGAGTTCTGATCATCTTGGCTTACTATTCAGGGGCCAGGAAGACTACTGTAAATTAGAGACCATGTAACCTGGCTGGGAAGCATGTGGACGATCCTGTGGGATTGAGCACAGAGATGTGTCATCTCACATCATGGAGGATCTCTCACTGAGGAGACTCTACAAACTATCCATTAGAGCTCATGCAGCCAGTATGTTCAGCTCTCCAGGTACCTTAGAATGGATCAATAATGTTACAGCCATTGTGATCAGGAATGGAAATTTTGGACACCTCAGTGGAAAGGGCTTTCTCAGCAAAGCTTGTCTAGCTTTTACTTCTGTTTGCTCTTTCATGTCCTTGGTGACAAGTTAATTGTGTTAAACCCATTCCTTACTGGAGTTGGGAATTCATTTTGACTTATATTAATACATTTTCTGGGTTTGGTTTTGCCTTTTATGACTACAGTCCTTAAGTATAGCACCAATACCCAAGGGTTCATAGAGTGCCTAATTTATCATCATACGATCCCATATACCATTGCCTTTCCTCCACACCCCCCAACACACACACAGAAAAAGAAAAAAAGAACCTTCACTGGCAAGGAGGTACAACCACTGGCAAGTTAGCATGGTCGTCAGCATCATAGAATGTACCAGTTTGGGGAAGACACCCTGCAGTTTGGGCTGATGTATTTCAAGTTCATCATTTTATGGTGCTGTGTCCCATGTAAGTATAACAAATGTCCAGGACCCAAAGCACAGATGTATGGCCCCCTACCACCCTAACTCCTAGTGACCCAACTGGTCAATTTGTAGTTCCCACCTGCAACATTTGCTGGGCTACAATCCTTATTCCCAAGGCGGAGACTTCCACCAGGAGATACAAGAAGATTTCAACTAGGCATAATATTATGATTGCTGCCTGAATCAATCTTCCCCTCCCTTCTCTTCCCCTTTTTCCTTTTCCTTCCTTCCTTTTTAAATGGGAGAACTGTGAGTAGTTACCACTCTGGAAGAATCAATGCCAGGATGGACTGAATTCAACGTGAGGCACTTGTGGATCTGTGCAGTGTAGCAGGTGAAGTCAATGCCCTTTTCTTATCCTCTCACCCTTGCCTCGTCAGTATGTGCAGGTCTAACTTCCAACTCTCATCACATGCATTTTATTGCTAAGGGTTTTTTTTCACGTCGCCAGAGATTGCTTTGACACTCTGAGTCCACTTTGCCACCATTATGGCACATTGGGAATGCTGAGAACTTGAAGACACCTAGGAACAGCTCTGAATCGATGACGGTCCAATGACAGCGGAAGTTGGTGGAAGTAGAATGCCCCGCTTCTTTGCCATTCAGGAGGGATAATTCGGAATCAGGTGTCATAGACCCGGCTCCTAGTTTCACCAGTTAAATTAAGCTCAAATGGCTGATTGACAATGCTCACTTCGCAGGATCCTTTTCTGGTTTCACTTCCTTACTCCTGTACTGGTATTCCCCTTACCTTCAGAGTAAACTGCTAAGATCCAGGTGTTTGTCTCTAGTTGTTATTCTTAAAGAATTCCATTTAGATATTGCCCTCTCTGGCATCCAGCTTGGATGAAGCTTTCTATTTCTCCCAGGTTTTGTCATTGTTCATGGTAGGCTCTGCTGACGTCTGCATTTGTTTCTAGCTGCTGTTGCACAATCCAACATATCCCCCAAAGGCTCTTCCTTTCCCAGCCAGAAGGCCCTCCCGGTTATACTGACTCTTGTGCCCATCCACATCACTCTCAACCATATGGGAAAACATTTTAACAAGCTGGGGCTCACAAGGTGCCTGTGGGGTGATGCCGTTCTTGTTATTTATGCATCATTCTCTGTCTCTATTATCTGTGGAACTAGCTGCTTATCAAAAAAACTTGTGGCCTGAAAATATGCACAGCTTGCCCCCTAATTTCATATCCTCAGACTGAATCTCTATCCTCATCCTCCTCTTCACACAGAACTTGACTCTAAATGTTTCCAATAATTTTCCTTTTACTCTGGTCTAGACAGAGTGTTTATTTTCTAACCTCTGTAGTAGAAATAATAGTTTGGCAAGTATATTTCAAACTTAAGGCTTTTTAGCTTTAATCATTCAAAGAGACTAATACAGTCATCTCTGGGTATCTGCAGGGGTTTGGTTCCAGGACCCCCCCCCCCCTCGAATATCAAAATCTGCAGATGCTCGTCTGTTATATAAAATGGCATAGCATTTACATTAAACCTACACACCCTCTTGCATACCTTAAATCATCTCTAGATTACTTATAATACCTAATACAATGTAAATGCTATGTAAATAGTTGCTAGTGCACAGAAAATTTGTTTTGCTTTTGGAACTTTCTGGAATTTTTTTCTAATATTTTTAATGTGTGGTTGAATTCATGGATGTGGAACCTGTGAATACAGAGGGCCTGCTGTAATTCAGTTCTTTAATTTCTTGTTGTAATTATGCCGTGGCTTCTTTAACAAGGATATCACGATCCAGCCTCAGAAGAGTGAAGTAAATAGAGTGAAGCACACTCATGCGTGCACACACACGCAGTAGTTTACACTTCTGTTACCTACTGCCACCGCATGTGCAGCTAAAGTAGTCTTAACAAGACAGTGGTCATAATGATGCGTGCAGTGGGTAGGAAATCATGAGAGAGCAGATGTTTACTTTCAGGTTAGCAAGGGTATAGTATTTTTTAAAACTATAGAGCAAAGAAAATATCCGATAAATCTTTGTCCTGTGACATGAAAGGGGCATATATCTGTATGTATGTGGTGGGAGAAGTGTCATTGAGCTGTGGAGTGATGCATAAAAGAACTTCTAAACAGTTACAGAAGTTTAATCAGATGCTAATGGTTAACTGTGTTTCCAAATGACTTTATGCTAAGATTTCTTTAAAATATACTTTTTATATGATGACCTTTGGGAAATAGATCCCTAATAATTTATATCCATTGCCTCTTCACATGTTAGTTTCGTCATTTCCTTCAGGATATTTACCCCCCAGTATTTCTATATATGAATATGGTATTATATCATTATTATATATTATTATATGTGATAATATAATTATAGGATATACAATAATGGATAATCATTACATGTATAAACTATAAATAGGTATATATCACATGTAACATAAGTAATTATATACACAGGTATTTATCATTATGCCTAATATATAATATTTAATCAATTGTATCTAATATCTGACTCTATATATTATGCATGCCTAATTTATTATGAGAGAACAAATTATATATATGTTGCTAATTTAATTATTTTGAATATTTTTATATGTCCTTAATTTTTTGAGAACTGAAGAATTCTTGAGATTTCTTAAGAATGTCTTTTCATATATTCCTAAGTATGTAAAACCCCTATATCATTTCCCCAGTATCATTATTTATTATTTTTCCCCAATATCATTATTTCCCCAATATCATTATTTAATAAGGGAGAACAAGAATTTTTTTGTTGTCTGTAGTTTTCTGAACAACATCCCAACTGGTTTACTGCACATGATAGTTAATAAACCTTAGTTAACTAACCGAAGTCTAATCTCCAAATGTGCTAGTGTCTTCATCCCTGTCAGTCTCCTGAATTTATTGCAGCAGCTGTCCAAACAGACAGGTTAATCATTGTTGCTGAAATAAACCAGATTCTGTCACAACTGAATGCTTCAGCTAGTTTAGGTGAAGAGGAATATAGGATGTCAGATTATGATACAGGCAAAGGAGTTGAGAACCTATTGTATTGCATAAACCTTGCTTTCCAACATTTATGTGTCTTTGTTTTCTTCTCATATAAGATAGACCTGAAATATCAAATGTGATTTCTCTAGAAATATGTTTCCTAGTGTTGCAGGTAGAAATTGTGTGTCAATGCCTTTTTAAATTTTAGACAGTGACTTAATTTAGTGATAATCAGTAATTTAAGCATAAAATGATTTTCACCCGATGCTTTTCTTACATAATTCTTGATCTGAAAATTAATTTACCAATTTTCTTGGTAAAGCAAAACATAAAAAAAAAAGAATAGCTGCCTCTCTTTTTAAAGAAAGGGAATTGCTGTTAAAAAAAAAAATGAAAAAGGCAATAGGAAAAAGAACTCTATGTATGTAAAGTTACATAGACTAGTAAAAGTCATGAATGCAAATGGTCTAGACTCTTCCAAAGAATATGTAAGTGCATATAGGGAGACATTACTAGCTAACAGCTATTGAGAGGTGTTCACATGTCAGGTCTGTTGTGGAGCACAGCGATTAGGTAATTTTTGGTTTCCTTAAAAATGAACAAAACAACAGCAACGACAAAACAAAGGAGTTACATACTGCTCCCATTTTACAGACTGGATCATGCAAGATCACATAGCAAGGGAGTGGGACCATTGTTATTTAAACCCAGGTATTTCTAATCCAGAATCTGGACTCTAAATCACCAATCACCGTGTTTATTATGTCACTGTGAAGAGATACATGGAAATACAGATCTTCTGATGTGTTGTACTCCTTTATGCAAAGTGCAGTAGAATCTACCTGTCTGTGCTAGAAGAAAATATACACTCAGTAGCCTTGTAGACTTGGGTACTACCAAAATTAGGCTATAGATCCTGCCTAAAGCCAGCCGTAATGCATTCACAGAGCTTGTCTGCCAGACTCTGCTTCCTGATACATTTGCAGATGTGTCTGAGCTCCAGAAAGCTCTGTTTCCCCTGGATGCAATGTTAAATGGAAGACAGGGTGTTTGTACCATAGAGGGTACGTAAAACTCTGTAATGGCTCCTTGTACCCACTCTGGTGAATGCACCTCTCTTTGAAGTCCACTGCTATTAAATTCAATGTGCATAGTGTTCCTGAAACTATGAAGCTAATTAATGTCAACCAATGCCATGTATGTAGGCTGCCCTGAGGAATCTCCTTCACTTACAAAAAAGAACTAAAATAGGGTTTTTTCATCATCATCCATTCATTATTTAACAAATACAAATTAACAACTTCTACATACATTCTGCCAGGCATTGTTTTGGGAACTGGGGATGAAGCAACGAAATAATGTCCTTTCCCTGATGGGGTTTATATTTGAATGGAAAAAGAGAAGCCTGGTAGGGAATGAGACTGAAGAAATAGCAAAGGGCCGTGGTAACCATTTGGATTTCACTGGAACTGTGATGGAAAGCCATTGGAAGTTTTTTGAGCAGGGATGTGGTCAAATGTGGCATGTACTTTAAAGGGATCCTTCTGGCTGTAATCTGGTAAATAGATACCTACCCCTCCATGTTCCTGTGGCTGAGTTGACTCTGTTAGCCTTAGATAAACAGCCCCTTAATTGCTCTCAAGAACCCTCTCTGTACTGCCATTCTATTGCTGCGTGCTATGTGAACAAAGCGTCAACATTATTACCCTAATACTGCAGTCCCTAAGAACCCTGGCATATACCAGCATCAAACAGGCACTGATATTTGGGGACTCTATTCTCAAGAAAGATAGGTGTAATTTAGTCCAGAGCCTATCTGCAATTCTAATGAGATAGGTTATCTATTTTGTGATACTGCAGAAGATTTCAAACAGTAATTTTGCAGGGACGTGTCATTGAAGCATGCATGATAAATCTGAATTGAAAGATAAGGAATTTTTGGTTTTAAATTTTTGCATAACTTAAAGGGCTTCTTCACTTCCTGTATTATATGCTACCATATTTCCTGTTCTTAGAATAATGACTGGTACAATATAGATGTTCAATAAATATTTTTTTAACATCTTTACTGGAGTATAATTGCTTTACAGTGGAGTGTTAGTTTCTGCTATATAACAAAGTGAATCAGCTATACATATACATATATCCCCATATCTCCTCCCTCTTGCTTCTCCCTCCCACTCTCCATATCCCACCCCTCTAGGTGGACACAAAGCACTGAGCTGATCTCCCTGTGCTATGCGGCTGCTTCCCACTAGCTATCTATTTTATATTTGGTAGTGTGTATATGTCCATGCCACTCCCTCACTTCGTCCCAGCTTACCCTTCCCTCTCCCCGTGTCCTCAAGTCCATTCTCTACGTCTGTGTCTTTATTCCTGTCCTGCCCCTAGGTTCTTCAGAACCATTTTTTTCATTTTTTTTTTTTTTTTTTAGATTCCATATATATGCGTTAGCATACGGTATTTGTTTTTCTCTTTCTGACTTGCTTCACTCTGTATGACAGACTCTAGGTCCATCCACCTCACTACAAATAACTCAGATTCGTTTCTTTGTATGGCTGAGTAATATTCCATTGTATATATGTGCCACATCTTCTTTAACAACTCATCTGTTGATGGACACTTAGGTTGATTCCATGTCCTGGCTATTGTAAATAGAGCTGCTATGAACATTTTGGTACATGACTCTTTTTGAATTATAGTTTTCTCAGGGTGTATGCCCAGTAGTGGGATTGCTGGGTCGTATGGTAGTTCTATTTTTAGTTTTTTAAGGAACCTCCATACTGTTCTCCATAGTGGCTGTATCAATTTACATTCCCACCAACAGTGCAAGAGGGTTCCCTTTTCTCCACACCCTCTCCAGCATATTTTTTTTAAAAATAATGTTGACCATGTATGATTCTACAATTATATACTGAATGCTGTCTATATGTCAGTGTACTAAGTCTTAAAGGTGATATATATTGAGAGAAGACATACTCCTGTCTTCAACGAGTTTGTGGTCTAATTTAGTTTAAGAGATTAAGCACATGCCTATTAACGTAACTTAAATAAGAATTGGCATTTCCTACATGTTGCTCTGTACCAGGCACTGTGCTGTACATTTTTCATGTATTTTTCTCTTTTAATCCTTGCTACAGACATAAGAAGATAGTAATGTTATCTCCATGGGGCAAAAAAAAGAAGAAAAAGAAACTGAATCTTAGAGTTTATATAATTTGACTAAGATCCCCAGACTGAGAAATAAACCCAGACAGTCTGACTTGTCTTCTTTTTTTTTTTTTTTTTGGCTTCTTAACCATTAGGTGCTAATTGTCTCTGAGGAGTCAGTGGTGTCAGGCACTAACTGTGATTAGCCTTTAGAAAAGGGAAAGACATCTTATTGTTGGGTCCTAAGGAGAAAGTTCATGGAGGAGATGGACCGATGAAGCAATATATAAAAGAGAGAGAAAGCCATCCCAGAGGCACAGTAGCAGTGCCAAACTCAAAACGGTCAAAAAATGCAGAGCATGTGGAAAAGAATATAAAAAGGCAATTACAACTTTAAAATTTCTGTTAAGTTTTTGGTATATGTGGTGCGTGTCCTTTCATGTATATAATTAGCCTTTATTCTTTAATTTTAATTCTTTTTTTTTTAAACATCTTTATTGGAGTATAATTGCTTTACAATGGTGTGTTAGTTTCTGCTTTATAACAAAGTGAATCAGTTATACATATACATATGTTCCCATATCTCTTCCCTCTTGCATCTCCCTCCCTCCCACCCTCCCTATCCCACCCCTCTAGGTGGTCACAAAGCACCGAGCTGATCTCCCTGTGCTATGTGACTGCTTCCCACTAGCTATCTATTTTACATTTAGTAGTGTATATATGTCCATGCCACTCTGTCACCCTGTCACATCTTACCCTCCCCCCTCCCCATATCCCCAAGTCCATTCTCTAGTAGGTCTGTGTCTTTATTCCCGTCTTGCCACTAGGTTCTTCATGACCTTTTTTTTTCCCCTTAGATTCCATATATATGTGTTAGCATACTGTATATTTGTTTTTCTCTTTCTGACTTACTTCACTCTGTATGACAGACTCTAACTCCATCCACCTCACTACAAATACCTCCATTTCATTCCTTTTTATGGCTGAGTAATATTCCATGGTATATATGTGCCACATCTTCTTTATCCATTCATCTGATGATGGACACTTAGGTTGCTTCCATGTCCTGACTATTGTAAATAGAGCTGCAATGAACATTTTGGTACATGACTCTTTTTGAATTATGGTTTTCTCAGGGTATATGCCCATTAGTGGGATTGCTGGGTCGTATGGTAGTTCTATTTTTAGTTTTTTAAGGAACCTCCATACTGTTCTCCATAGTGGCTGTATCAATTTACATTCTCACCAACAGTGCAAGAGTGTTCCGTATTCTCCACACCCTCTCCAGCATTTATTGTTTCTAGATTTTTTGATGATGGCCATTCTGACTGGTGTGAGATGATATCTCATTGTAGTTTTGATTTGCATTTCTCTAATGATTAAGGATGTTGAGCATTCTTTCATGTGTCTGTTGACAATCTGTATATCTTCTTTGGAGAAATGTCTATTTAGGTATTCTGCCCATTTTTGGATTGGGTTGTTTGTTTTTTTTGTTTTTTTGTTATTGAGCTGCATGAGCTGCTTGTAAATCTTGGAGATTAATCCTTTGTCAGTTGCTTCATTTGCAAATATTTTCTCCCATTCTGAGGGTTGTCTTTTGGTCTTGTTTATGGTTTCCTTTGCTGTGCAAAAGCTTTTAAGTTTCATTAGGTCCCATTTGTTTATTTGTGTTTTTATTTCCATTTCTCTAGGAGCTGGGTCAAAAAGGATCTTGCTGTGATTTATGTCATAGAGTGTTCTGTCTATGTTTTCCTCTAAGAGTTTGATAGTGACTGGCCTTACATTTAGGTCTTTAATCCATTTTGAGTTTATTTTTGTGCATGGTGTCAGGGAGTGTTCTAATTTCATACTTTTACATGTAGCTGTCCAATTTTCCCAGCACCACTTATTGAAGAGGCTGTCTTTTCTCCACTGTATATGCTTGCCTCCTTTATCAAAGATAAGGTGACCATATGTGTGTGGGTTTATCTCTGGGCTTTCTATCCTGTTCCATTGATCTGTATTTCTGTTTTTGTGCCAGTACCAAACTGTCTTGATTACTGAAGCTTTGTAATATAGTCTGAAGTCAGGGAGCTTGATTCCCCCAGCTCCATTTTTCGTTCTCAAGATTGCTTTGGCTATTCGGGGTCTTTTGTGTTTCCATACAAATTGTGAAATTTTTTGTTCTAGTTCTGTGAAAAATGCCAGTGGTAGTTTGATAGGGATTGCATTGAATCTGTAGATTGCTTTGGGTAGTAGAGTCATTTTCACAATGTTGATTCTTCCAATCCAAGAACATGGTATATCTCTCCATCTATTTGTATCATCCTTGATTTCTTTCATCAGTGTCTTATAATTTTCTGCATAGAGGTCTTTTGTCTCCTTAGGTAGGTTTATTCCTAGATATTTTATTCTTTTTGTTGCAATGGTAAACGGGAGTGTTTTCTTAATTTCACTTTCAGATTTTTCATCATTAGTATATAGGAATGCAAGAGATTTCTGTGCATTAATTTTGTATCCTGCTACTTTACCAAATTCATTGATTAACTCTAGTAGTTTTCTGGTAGCATCTTTAGGATTCTCTATGTATAGTATCATGTCACCTGCAAACAGTGATAGCTTTACTTCTTCTTTTCTGATTTGGATTCCTTTTATTTCTTTTTCTTCTCTGATTGCTGTGGCTAACACTTCCAAAACTATGTTGAATAATAGTGGTGAGAGTGGGCAACCTTGTCTTGTTCCTGATCTTAGTGGAAATG
The DNA here is from genome assembly GCF_009873245.2 of Balaenoptera musculus. Taxonomy (NCBI): domain Eukaryota; kingdom Metazoa; phylum Chordata; class Mammalia; order Artiodactyla; family Balaenopteridae; genus Balaenoptera; species Balaenoptera musculus. The sequence continues at coordinate 55,988,324 of NC_045802.1, forward strand.
GTTTCAGTTTTTCACCATTGAGGACAATGTTGGCTGTGGGTTTGTCATATATGGCCTTTATTATGTTGAGGAAAGTACCCTCTATGCCTACTTCCTGAAGGGCTTTTATCATAAATCGGTGTTGAATTTTGTCGAAAGCTTTCTCTGCATCTATTGAGATGGTCATATGGTTTTTCTCCTTCAATTTGTTAATATGATGTATCACGTTGATTGATTTGCATATATTGAAGAATTCTTGCATTCCTGGGATAAACCCCACTTGATCATGGTGTATGATCCTTTTAATGTGCTGTTGGATTCTGTTTGCTAGTATTTTGTTGAGGATTTTTGCATCTATGTTCATCAGTGATATTGGCCTGTAGTTTTCTTTCTTTGTGACATCTTTGTCTGGTTTTGGTATCAGGGTGATGGTGGCCTCATAGAATGAGTTGGGGAGTGTTCCTCCCTCTGCAATATTTTGGAAGAGTTTGAGAAGGATAGGTGTTAGCTCTTCTCTAAATGTTTGATAGAATTCGCCTGTGAAGCCATCTGGTCCTGGGCTTTTGTTTGTTGGAAGATTTTTAATCACAGTTTCAATTTCACTGCTTGTGATTGGTCTGTTCATATTTTCTGTTTCTTCCTGGTTCAGTCTCAGCAGGTTGTGCATTTCTAAGAATCTGTCCATTCCTTCCAGGTTGTCCATTTTATTGGCATAGTGTTGCTTGTAGTAATCTCTCATGATCGTTTGTATTTCTGCAGTGTCAGTGGTTACTTCTCCTTTTTCATTTCTAATTCTATTGATTTGAATCTTCTCCCTTTTTCTCTTGATGAGTCTGGCTAATGGTTTATCAATTTTGTTTATCTTCTCAAAGAACCAGCTTTTAGTTTTATTGATCCTTGCTACTGTCTCCTTCATTTCTTTTTCATTTATTTCTGATCTGATCTTTATGATTTCTTTCCTTCTGCTAGCTTTGGGGTTTTTTTGTTCTTCTTTCTCTAATTGCTTTAGGTGCAAGGTTAGGTTGTTTATTCAAGATGTTTCCTGTTTCTTGATGTAGGCTTGTATTGCTATAAACTTCCCTCTCAGAACTGCTTTTGCTGCATCCCATAGGTTTTGGGTCGTCGTGTCTCCATTGTCATTTGTTTCTAGGTATTTTTTGATTTCCCCTTTGATTTCTTCAGTGATCACTTCGTTATTAAGTAGTGTATTGTGTAGCCTCCATGTGTTTGTATTTTTTACAGATCTTTTCCTGTAATTGATATCTAGTCTCATAGCATTGTGGTCGGAAAAGATACTTGATACGATTTCAATTTTCTTAAATTTACCAAGGCTTGATTTGTGACCCAAGATATGATCTATCCTGGAGAATGTTCCATGAGCACTTGAGAAAAATATGTATTGTGTTGTTTTTGGGTGGAATGTCCTATAAATATCAATTAAGTCCATCTTGTTTAATGTATCATTTAAAGCTTGTGTTTCCTTATTTATTTTCATTTTGGATGATCTGTCCATTGGTGAAAGTGGGGTGTTAAAGTCCCCTACTATGATTGTGTTGCTGTCGATTTCCCCTTTTATGGCTGTTAGTATTTGCCTTATGTATTGAGGTGCTCCTATGTTGGGTGCATAAATATTTACAATTGTTATACCTTCCTCTTGGATTGATCCCTTGATCATTATATAGTGTCCTTCTTTGTCTCTTGTAATAGTCTTTATTTTAAAGTCTATTTTGTCTGATATGAGAATTGCTACTCCAGCTTTCTTTTGATTTCCATTTGCATGGAATATCTTTTTCCATCCCCTCACTTTCAGTCTGTATGTTTCTCTAGGTCTGAAGTGGGTCTCTTGTAGACAGCATATATATGGGTCTTGTTTTTGTATCCATTCAGCCAGTTTGTGTCTTTTGGTGGGAGCATTTAATCCATTTACATTCAAGGTAATTATCGATATGTATGTTCCTATTCCCATTTTCTTGAATGTTTTGGGTTTGTTATTGTAGGTGTTTTCCTTCTCTTGTGTTTCTTGCCTAGAGAAGTTCCTTTAGCATTTGTTGTAGAGCTGGTTTGGTGGTGCTGAACTCTCTCAGCTTTTGCTTGTCTGTAAAGGTTTTAATTTCTCCATCAAATCTGAATGAGATCTTTGCTGGGTAGAGTAATCTTGGTTGTAGGTTTTTCTCCTTCATCACTTTAAGTATATCCTGCCACTCCCTTCTGGCTTGCAGAGTTTCTGCTGAAAGATCAGATGTTAACCTTATGGGGATTCCCTTGTGTGTTATTTGCTGTTTTTCCCTTGCTGTTTTTAATACATTTTCTTTATATTTAATTTTTGATAGTTTGATTAATGTGTGTGTTGGCGTGTTTCTCCTTGGATTTATCCTGTATGGGACTCTCTTTGCTTCCAGGACTTGGATACTATTTCCTTTCCCATATTAGGGAAGTTTTCAACTATGATCTCTTCAGATATTTTCTCAGTCCCTTTCTTTTTCTCTTCTTCTTCTGGGACCCCTATAATTCGAATGTTGGTGCACTTAATGTTGTCCCAGAGGTCTCTGAGACTGTCTTCAGTTCTTTTCAATCTTTTTTCTTTATTCTGCTCTGCAGTAGTTATTTCCACTATTTTATCTTCCAGGTCACTTACCCGTTCTTCTGCCTCAGTTATTCTGCTATTGAATGTTTTTCATCATTGCTTGGTTCCTCTTTAGTTCTTCTACATCCTTCTTAAATGTTTCTTGCATTTTGTCTATTGTATTTCCAAGATTTTGGATCATCTTTACTATCATTATTCTGAATTCTTTTTCAGGTAGACTGCCTATTACCTCTTCATTTTTTAGGTCTGGTGTGTTTTGACCCTGCTCCTTCATCTGCTGTGTGTTTTTCTGTCTTCTCATTTTGCTTATCTTACTGTGTTTGGGGTCTCCTTTTCACAGGCTGCAGGTTCGTAGTTCCCGTTGTTTTTGGTATCTGTCCCCAGTGGCTAAGGTTGGTTTAGTGGGTTGTGTAGGCTTCCTGGTGGAGGGGACTAGTGCCTGTGTTCTGGTGGATGAGGCTGGATCTTGTCTTTCTGGTTGGCACGTGCACATCTGGTGGTGTGTTTTGGGGTGTCTGTGGTCTTATTATGATTTTAGGCAGCCTCTCTGCTAATGGATGGGTATGTGTTCCTGTCTTGCTAGTTGTTTGGCAAAGGTTGTCCAGCCCTGTAGCTTGCTGGTCGTTGAGTGAAGCTGGGTCTTGATGTTGAGATGGTGATCTCTGAAAGATTTTTGCCGTTTGGTATTACGTGGAGCTGGGAGGTCTCTTGTGGACCAGTGTCCTGAAGTTGGCTCTCCCACCTCAGAGGCACAGCCCTGATGCCTGGCTGGAGCACCAAGAGCCTTTCATCCACACGGCTCAGAATAAAAGGGAGAAAAAATAGAAAGAAAGAAAGAAAGAGGATAAAATAAAATAAAATAAAATAAAGCTATTATAATAAAAAATAAGAAAAAATATTACGAAAAAATTTTTTTAATTTTTTAAAATAAAAAATATGAAAAAACTTATTAAGAAAAAAATTTTTTAGTTTTTACAAATAGAAAATAAAAAATTATTAAGAAAACATTTATTAAGAAAAAAAATTTTTTAAGTACAAAAAAAAAAAAAAAAGGACAGACCGAACCCTAGGACAAATGGTGAAAGCAAAGCTATACAGACAAAATCTCACCCAGAAGCATACACATATACACTCACAAAAAAAGGAAAAGGGGAAAAATTAATATATCCTGTTCCCAAAGTCCACCTCCTGAATTTGGGATGATTCGTTGTCTATTCAGGTATTCAACAGATGCAGGTACATCAAGTTGTTTGTGGAGCTTTTATCCGCTGCTCCTGAGGCTGCTGGGAGAGATTTCCCTTTCTCTTCTTTGTTCGCACAGCTCCTGGGGTTCAGCTTTGGATGTGGACCTGCCTCTGCGTGTAGGTCGCCTGAGGGCATCTGTTCTTCGCTCACACAGGAGGGGGTTAAAGGAGCAGCTGCTTTGGGGGCTCTGGCTTACTCAGGCCGGGGGGAGGGAGGGGTACGGATGCGGTGCAAGCCTGCGGCGGCAGAGGCCAGTGTGACGTTGCACCAGCCTGAGGTGCGCCGTGCGTTCTCCTGGGGAAGTTGTCCCTGGATCATGGGACCCTGGCAGTGGCGGGCTGCACAGGCTACCGGGAGGGGCGGTGTGGAGAGTAACCTGTGCTTGCACACAGGCTTCTTGGTGGTGGCAGCAGCAGCCTTAGCGTCTCACGCCCGTCTCTGGGGTCCGCGCTGATTGCCGCGGCTCACGCCCGTCTCTGGAGCTCGTTTAGGCGGTGCTCTGAATCCCCTCTCCTTGCGCACCGTGAAACAAAGAGGCAAGAAAAAGTATCTTGCCTCTTTGGCAGCTGCAGACCTTTTCCCGGACTCCCTCCCGGCTAGCTGTGATGCACTAGCCCCTTCAGGCTGTGTTCACGCTGCCAACCCCAGTCCTCTCCCTGCGATCCGACCGAAGCCTGAGCCTCAGCTCCCAGCCCCGCCCGCCCCGGCAGGTGAGCAGACAAGCGTCTCGGGCTGGTGAGTGCTGCTCGGCGCCGAGCCTCTGTGCGGGAATCTCTCCGCTTTGCCCTCCACACCCCTGTGGCTGCGCTCTCCTCCGTGGCTCCGAAGCTCCCCCCCTCTGCCACCCACAGTCTCCGCCTGCGAAGGGGCTTCCTAGTGTGTGGAAACCTTTCCTCCTTCACAGCTCCCTCCCACTGGTGCAGGTCCCGTCCCTATTCTTTTGTCTCTGTTTTTTCTTTTTTCTTTTGCCCTACACAGGTACGTGGGGAGTTTCTTGCCTTTTGGGAGGTCTGAGGTCTTCTGCCAGCGTTCAGTGGGTGTTCTGTAGGAGCAGTTCCACGTGTAGATGTATTTCTAATGTATCTGTGGGAAGGAAGGTGATCTCCGTGTCTTACTCTTCCGCCATCTTGCCAAAACAGTCTTTAATTTTAATTCTTTAATTTTGACTTTCAAAATCAGAGAAGTGGTTTATCTGACTTTAAAAATTTACCTATGTAAATTATTTAAGCTGATAAAATTTTATGGATTCATTTCCTTTCAAGATGTCAATTTTTGTAAAAGGACGTTGAATGCCAGGAAACTGGAGAATTTTCAAAAGTATGCTAACCCACCAGGAGGCATGGGGAGGGATAGTGGGGAAGGGAGGAAGGGGAGAAGAAGAACGGACAGGGGAGGTAAGAGGGAGAAAGAGATGAAGCAGCAGGAGATGGAGAGTGGGGAGGGGAGGAGAACTAGTTCTCACATTTCAGCATCAGAAAATAGTTCTCAAAGGAAAGGCTTCACATTATCTGCTTAACGTGAAGCGGGATCTGTCTCACTTTTATTTCTACAACATAGTGTATTGACATACATATATATCTATCCCTTTTAAAGAATGTGTACACCTGTGCCCCACGACTCTTCCTGTTGTACGCCATCAGAGAGGGCTTGTCTCCCTGCTGCCTCTCTCTTTGTTTCCTCCTCTCTCTCTAGGCCTTTCAGGATCTTCCAATCTCCTATAGAGCAAGAAGAGTAAACCCAGTATATTGCATGCTGTGAAGATTTTAAATGACAAGATAAATGCCAAGGAAGTTTACCAGTACTGGCAGGGTATTTCCAGATCTTAGGGTTTAAATGCTTTAACCTTTAGATGCAAGTAGCTCTTTACCTCTTGATTGACGTGTGTTCTTTAGTCTTGTTGGCTTCTAACAGTATTTTAGTAAGCATTTTATATTTGTCCCTAAAAGTGTATATGATATTATCTTAGTGCATGTCCCCTTTTTAACGCAAATTCCTTTTTCAAGTTGGAGCTAGACTTACATAGAGGAAAACACTGAGGAGAGCAGGCATACCAATAGCTATTCGTAACTGAAATTGGTCCTTATTCCTTTCTGATTTTTGACATCTTTATTTATACTAACCTTAATTTGTTATTTCCTAAAAATTACTTTGTCAGTTATAAATTACATTTTGCTGCTATAATAGACACCACACTGCAAAGATTAGACACGCCATAGTTTCTTCTTTCACATAAAAGTACCCCAAAGGTAAGCAGCTGATGGTTGGCTTGGTAGCTCTGAGCAATCAGCTAAGTCCAAGGCTCCTTCTGTCTTTCTGCACCATCATCCATGATGAGTCATTTCCACCTGCAAGTTTATAAGATAGCTGCTGCAGCTTCATCTATAGTTTAGAATTTCCAAAAAGGAGAGGAGAGGAAGGGGAGAAAAGCTAAAGAAGGTGCGTTACAGAATTCCTGTCCCACATTTTATTGAGGGTTATTCTCAATGGAACCACTCAACACTTTTACATAGATTTCTTTGGCCAGAATTAGATATATGGCCATACCAACCTGCCAGGGGAACTTGAAAAGTGTAATCGTTTTCATGGGCATATTGCCACCCTGAATAAAACTAGGAATCTTTGATTAAGCAGGAAAAGGAGAATGAAAATAGTGTTGGCAGCGCCTCGTCCCTGACATAATCATGTAACCTTTTATCCTTAACTTAGAGTCATGATTGTCCGAGCTGAAAATGACTTTAGAGATAACTTCAACTAATTCCCTAATAGAAATGAGGTCATTTACTTGTTAACATTTAATAAGTACTAACTTATGTGACAGGCAATGTGCTAAGGGCTTATATGCAGTATCTTATTTTGTGTCTTTACTATGTCTATGAAGGTAGCGTAACTACTTAATAGCTGTGATTTTGGTTAAGGCACTTAACACCAGTCTTAGTCTCCACGTAAGATTCTGGGGATAGTAAATATGAAATATTCATCAGCCTTTTAGTTCCATGTGAGTAAGGATCATGTACTCCTAATATATGCCATGTCAAGGATGGTGTTTGATGCATGGGAGGTACCCAGTTAAATGTTTAGATTAATGAATGGAAGGTCACACTGCTGTTAGGGTTTGAAGCACTCATATCTGACTTCAGAGGCTGGGCTTTGAATCGTACTGCATTGCCTCATTTTTTTTTCTTCTTTTGGTCAAAATGTTTTGCTTTGCTTTTAATTTATTCATTACATAGCAGTTTTCCATGGTAACTTTTTTCTCCCAAATAAACGTTTGTTCTAAAACCTCATGAAATTAGAATTTTTTTTATTGCAAGTGACAGAAACCCAATGCAAGTGAGCTTAAACAAAAGAGAAATGTATCACAGGGATAGTGGAATTTGTCAAGGAATCCAGGGATATGAATGTGCTTGGTCCTCGGGACCAACCATAAACTGCTCCAGCAGAGTCAGCACTTTCTGATCTATACATCTGTTCCTCTCTTTGCATCTTTATTTTCCTCTATCACTCTCAATGATTCTTTTGTCACTTTATGCTTTGCTGTTCCCAAAGCAGGGACTATCACATTTGCAGCACGCAAACTGCATGTTGTATCTTCAGTGATGAGAAAGAAACAGAGTCTCACAGTTACGTTTACAAAGTTCTCATGGGGAAGCACTCTAAGTGGCTGAGATTGGGTGAGGTGCCTACCTCTGGTGAATACACAGAGAGGAAGGGGATGGCGATGACCAGTTTTATGTGTGTCAACTTGGCGAGACTGTAATTTCCAGTTACTTACTCAAACACTGATTTAGGTCTGCTATGAAGTGATTTTGTAGATATGATTAAAGTTTGTAATCAATTGACTTTAAGTAAGGGAGGTTATGCTAGCGAACGTGAGTGGTCCTGAGCTAGTTGACTTGCAAACCACTGACGAGTCGCCTTGAGACCAACACCCACAACCCGTCTTTGCTTCTAGACCTACAACTAGACTCAAGTCTTAGGGGGCCCTGAAGGGTGAGGTACAAACTATAATCCATAAGGCTGTGCACTACACGCCAAAAGGATTGTATAATTTTTCCAATGTATACTGACAGAAATATGGAAAATTTGTGTGGGAATGGATCATAAGAACTTGAGATCATGGTGGAAGGAACATATGTTGGATCAGGTTAAATTTTTTGATGTGGGCTCACTATGCAGGCATTCTGGATTCAGTGTTTTAGCTTGAGGGATTAGAAATAGCTCTAACAGTTGGCTAGTTTTAGCACTGAAATTCTAAGGTATTCTACACCAGAACGGCCTTGTCATACTATAAAGGGAAGTGTCTGCAGGCTTAGGGAGCTTGAAATGTTAGAGTGAATTTATCATGTGAGAACTGCTCATGCACCCTGGATGGTCCAGAGGAGACACATTTCACTAAAACTGAGAAAAAAATTGTAAGGAAAGCCTCAAAATCGTTGAAAAGCTTGAGGCTGCTGTTCTCTGTAGATCATAACTTACAGTGAGAACTGCTACCATCTAACCGGGTTTCCTGCATGCAGTGGGGATAATGTGATCCTAGAATAGCACAGGCCATATGGTGGCATTTAAGTGGCAATGACAAGGTAGATATGTTTAACTTAACAGACAGTGGAGTCAAAGCAGATAGAATAATCTGACTCACAGAGAGGTGTGGTGATGTTTAGTTGAATCTGGTGACCTTAAACAAGAAATAAAAGGGAAGGCTACTAAATTCTTATTTGACCTGTATAAGGAGAAGAGCTCTAGGTCAACTGCATAAAAGTCTAACTTAAACACTGAAACCCTGAGTCATGGCCCCTCAGTCAACTCCCAGACTTGAGCCAGTTTACAGACATAGAACTCCTCTTGAGGAAGGACCCTGTAGATTCCAGTTGCCCAAGATAGGTACTGTTCACCTTTCTCCCAGCTGTCCCCAAAGGACTTATGGCCACTTTTTGGGAAAAGAGAAATATTACTTTTGGGGGATTACTGGACACTGTCTTTGAACTGAAATTAATTCCTGGAGACAAAAAACATCATTGTGTCCACCATTCAGAGCAGGAGCCTGTGGAGGTCGGATGATCAATGGAGTTTTAGCTCAGATCAATCTTATAGTTAGTCCAGTTTTTTAATAAACATACTCTGTGGTGATTTCCCCAGTTCCAGAAGGCATAATTGCTATAGACCTACTCAGCAACTGACAGAATTTCCACATTGATTCCCCAAATTATAGAGTGAGGTCTATTATGGTGGGAAAGACCACGTGGAAACCAGTAGAACTGTCTTTACCTAGGAAAAAAAGTAAACCAGAAGCAATATGCATCCCTGGAGGGACTGCAGGGATTGCCATCATCAAGGACTTGGATGCACTGCGGTGATTCCCACCATACCCATGCAACTTACCTATTTGGCCTGTGCAGAAAGCAGATCTTGGAGAATGATAGTAGATTATCATAAGCTTACCCAGGTGGTAGATTCCAGTTGTAGCTGTTCTTTTACATGTGGTTTCATTGCTTGAACAAATCAGCATATCCCCTAAAAGTGGTATGCAGCTATTGGTTTGGCAAATGTTCTTTTCTGAATGCGTATTAGTAAATACCGCTTCCAGCTGGGCAAGACCAGCAATACTATTACCTTTACTGGTCTATCTGAGAGGTATGTCAACTCTCCAGCCCTGAATCATAATTTCCTCCACGAGTACCTTGATTGCCTTTTCCTTCCGTGAGATATCAAACTGGTTTCTTATATTGATATTATGCTGATTGGAACCTGGTGAGCAGGAAGTAGCAATTATACTTGACTTATTAGTGAGACATCTCTGTGTCAGACAGTGGGAAATATATAGAAAAAAATTCAGGAGCCTGTTATCTTAGTTATATTTCTAGGGGTCCGTTGGTGTGGGGCATATTAAAATATCCCTTCCAAGGTGAACTTGCAAGTAGCTGCATCTGGCCTCTCCTACAACAAAAGAAGGACAATACATAATGGGTCTCCATAAAATATGGAGACAATATAATTCTAATTTGTTTTATGCTACTGTGACTCATTTACCAAGTGACCAAAAAAGCTGTTTTAAATGGGGCACAAGAATAAGAGAAGACTCCGTTACACGTCTGGCCTGCCATGCAAGCTGCTCTAACTCTTGGACCCTATGATGCAGTAAATCCAATAATGCTGAAAGTTTGATGCCTTTGGCAGGCTTCTTTAAGTTAATCACAGCATGATATTAGGTGTTTGGACCAAAGCCCTGATATCCTCTACACATGACTACTCTCAATTTGAGAACAGCTTTTGGTTTACTAATGGACTTTTTTAGACACACTGGATGCTTACCCATGGCTCACCAAGTTACCAGGCAACCTGAGGTACCCACTGTGAATGCTCACAAAATGGTGACTTCAGCAGAAGATTTTACTAATCAAATATATCGGATTACTCATTCTGTGGACACCAGTCAGCCTTTTTCTACTCTTCTCCATGCCCCATGGGCTCATGAACAGAGTGATCATGGTGGCAGGTATGGAGATTTTGCATGGATGTAGCATTCATGAATCGAGTGTTGTCTGACCCTTCAAGCCATATGTTTGGGCATGCCAAGTAGTAGTCCGTCATCCAGGGGAAGTAGTATATACGAGATTAGGCTTGAGCAGGGCCTGAAGGCACAAGTTAGTTGCATAAAGAAGTAGCCCAAATGCCCTTGGTCCCCACTCCTGCTACATTACCTTTACTTTTGAAGCCCATACCAATGATCTTATAGAGACGTCTCTATGAACAGTTGACTGAAGAAGAGAAATGTTTCTCTTTTGGATGGTTCTGTAAGATATCCAGGCACCACCTGAAAGTGGACTGTTGTAGTACTGTAGCCCCTTTCTGGACATCCTGAAGGACAATAGTGAAGGCACAGTAGTGCCTTCCTGATGGCAGAACTTTGGGCGGTGCATCTGGTTGTTCATTTTGGCTGAAGGAGAAATGATCAGAGGCGCAAGTCTATAGCAACTCATTGGCTGTGGTTAATAATTTGGCTGGATTGTCAGGGTTTGGAGGGAACATGACTGATAAAACTGGTGACAAGAAGGTCTGAGGAAGAGGCATGTGGATATACCACTATTCATGGGCAAAGAATGTGAAGACTTTTGTGTCCTACATGACTGCCATGAAATGGTGACCTCAATAGAGGAAGCTTTTAAAAATCAAGTGGATAAGAGTACCCATCCTTTGAATACAAGTCAGTCTCTTCCCCTAGCCACTCCTGTCCTTGTCCGGTGGGCTCATGAGCATATTGACCATGGTGGCAAGGAATGGAGATTATACGTAAGCTTAGCAATATAGACATTTACTCATCAAGGGCAACCTGACTACAGCTTCTGGTGATTGTCCCCTCTGCCAGATGCAGAGAATAAAACTAAGTCCCCTAGAATAAAACTGGACCCCCAAGTTGATCAGCTACATTAGATAGCTTCCATTGTAGAAAAAGCAGAACTTTACTCCTGCTTGAATAGACACTTACTCTGGATAGTGAATACAGGAAACGTAAATCCATATCTCTGCCAAAGCTACCACCCATGGACCTACAGAATGCCTTGTCCTCTGTCAAGGATTCCACATAGCACTGCTTCTGAGCAAGGAATTTACCTGACAGCAAATAAAGTATGACAGTGGACCCATGCTCATTAAATTCACCCATCTTACCATGTTTGCATCATCCTGAAATGAACAGTAAAAGAGCCTTCTTAAGACACAGTTATAGTGCCAGATAGATGGCAATACCTTATAGGACCTAGGCAGTATCCTCCAGGAGGCTGTATAAGATCTAAATCAGCATTTATTCTATGAGGCAGTTTCTTCCACAGCTAGCATTCATCGATCCAGGAATCAAGGATTGTAAATGGGAGTAGTCTCATTCACTGTTACACCAACTAATCTACTAGCAAAATTTTTATGTCCCATCCCCATGACCTTAGGCTTCGTTGGCTTTAGAGGCCTTAGTTCCAAAGGGAAGAATGTGTCCACAAGGAGACATAACAATAATTCCACTGCAGAGGAAGCTGAGAATGCCACTTGGCCACATTAGGCTCTACACGCCTCTGGATTACCAGGCAAAGATGAGAGTTACTATGCTGTCTGGGTTGCTGATCCTGATTACCAAGGGGGAATTGTGTCATTACTACACAATGGGAGTGAGGGAGAGTATGCCTGGAATACAGAATATTCCCTAGGGTGCGTCTTAATATAATCATGTTCTAGACTAAAGTCAATGGAAAATTACAATCACTCAATTCAGACAGGACTGCCATTGGCCCAGACCCTTGAGGAATGAAATTTTGGGTAATTCCACTAGGCAAATAACCACGACCTGCTGAAGTGTTTCTTGAAGGTAAAGGGCATTTGGAATTGGTAGGGAAGAAAGTAGTTTTAAATACATCTGTAACCATGAGACCAGTTGTAGAAATGAGGATTATAATAGTTATGTGTTTTACTTATTTTATTTTATTTTATTTTTTAAATGTGGGTTTATTGCATGGAAATAGACAAAGCTTCATGCCACCAAATGCTGTTTTCAGAGCGAATTTTTTCTTTTTTTAAAGCTGAGATTTCTTTTTTTTTTTTTTTTTCTTTAATTATTTTTTTAAAATTTATTTATTTTTGTTTACACTGGGTCTTCGTTCCTGCACACGGGCCCTCTCTAGTTGCGGTGAGCGGGGGCTATTCTTCATCGCGGTGCGCGGGCCTCTCACTGCGGTGGCTTCTCTTGCTGCGGAGCACAGGCTCTAGGCACACGGGCTCAGTAGTTGTGGCTCACGGGCTTAGTTGCTCCTCGGCATGTGGGATCTTCCCTGACCAGGGGTCGAACCCGTGTCCCCTGCAGTGGCAGGCGGAATCCTAACCACTGCGCCACCAGGGAAGCCCTACTTATTTCATTATAAATGTATATATATGTGTGTGTATATATATACACACACATATATATATATTTTACACGCACACTAGATATTTGTTTTCTTCCATATTTTATCCCCTTGTTATCTAAGGTAAGAGTTACTAATAATAGTGAACTATCACAGTATTTAATTTAATATTTAATTTAAAGCCTGTTAAAGGAGAAGTGTGAGAATCGCCTCAAGGCTTTGCATCCTCCTCTCGGGAAAGGATTAGTCTATTTTTGGACTAATGTAGGATAGTTTTATCGTGTTTTGTGGAAGTATGACTTTGTTCTTGTCTTTTATTTAAGAAAGAAATTTGGTTTAAAGAGATGTGTATGCGTGCCCAAGCTGACAAGGGGTGGACTCTATGTTTTAACTTGTTAGGCTGTTGCCCTCAGTTAATCAATCAAACATTAATCTAAGTGTTGCAATGAAGGCATTTTATAGGTGTGATTAAATTCCACAGTCAGTTGACTTTAAGTAAGTGAGATTATCCGAATTAATCTGGGTGAGCCTGGTTCAGTCTGTTGGAAGGCCTTAAGAGCAGAACCGAGGTTTTCTTGAAGAAGAGGAAACTGGCTGTAGACAACAGCTTTGGTGATGCCTGAGAGGGCCATCCTCCGTTTCCTGTTGCCTATGGATTTGGGGACTTTCCTTGCCGGTTCCCACGAGCATATAAGAAAATTTCTTGTGATAAATCTCTTAAGATATATTTCCTATTCCTCTGTTTCATTGGTTGTACTTTGGACAGAGTTACATTTCACATAATAGACGCTGCAATGCGAACAAGGGATAGAAAGGAGCAGGGAGCAATTTAAGGTGAGTGAGTCCAGGTGGAGGGGGGTGTGTGTGGGGTTAGCATGGAGGGAGGTTGGAAAGATAAACCAGTGAATGGTCTATAGGTTTTATTATGACCTCTGTGCTAAGCCTGGGATCAATATTTTTGCTGCTTTATGCTGTGTAGAAAATTCTGCATAGGAGATCTGATCATTTCACTATATTTGCATGTATGTATCCATGTTTTTCTACAAGATTTCCAAATTGTCCTCATAGCTGTTTAATTTAACAGAGTGGGGATAATGCTCAAATTTAAAAATTATTTTTTGGTTTACCCTTTCACTGATGTTCATAAACTCAGAATTTTTAGTTTTCCAACTGATCATTGAAAATGTAACTGTAGTTTCTATAGACATTTAGGGACATATTCTAGAGAATTATGTTATTTAACATATAAACACTTAAATTGGGACTATATTTTCTTTAAATCTTTACCATCTATGTTTTTGAGTCAGGGCATTCCAATACATATTATAACCATTCACCCTTTATTTCCTAAGCTTTTTACTCTTCATGTATTCCTTTTTTCTTTACTTTTGCTATAGCAAAATTGCTGCTGAATTATCCATTAACTTTTCTCAGCAATTGCACTTCCTTAAAAAAAAATCCCATGCTAGCTCAAGGCAAAATGAGCAGAGATTGCCAGTGTTTTCAGAAGCTCCATTACAAAATGAACAGAGAAACAAAATTAGGCTTAAAGAAAATTAAAGCACTAGCAAAACAAGGTCTTTGGCAGGAATATTTCTGCTGAAAGTTAAATGTGTTCTTCTGAAATGCAAAGTGAGTTTGCTATACTGATGAGGCTCTTCCTTATAATTAAACATCAACAAAACAATTAGAATATATTATTTTTGTTTTAAGTACATATTTTTAGGAAGGTGACTGAGGAAAAAACAGAATGAGGTAAGAGAAGAAAGAAGACTAGTAGGAACGAAGGGGTGAAATAAGAAAGAGGAAACCTTAAATTCTTTCTATATATCAGCGCCTATTTTTAAAAGTACTGGAGGAAAAAAAAACGTTCTTGAAATAGTATTATTTAATCCTTGGCAACTCAATGCATAATTCAGTCTGTCTCACAGTAGACTATCTGATTCACAGAAATCATTTTGGATGTTATCTTCTCAAACAGCAGTTTTACCTTTTGGAAAGCTAATTTCAAATAGATTAGGATGCCTTTGCAGTCTGTCAACAATAATAGCAGATAACAAAAGAAAGACAGAGGGAGTGAGAAATGGGGGAAGGGAGGAGGGAAGATGAAGGAAGGAAGTTAATTTACAGAGCCTAGGTATTTAGGCCAAATACTCAATTCTACTTTAATTATTTTCTCTCCTTGTATATGTGTCATCAAGTTTGACACACTTTTGTGCCATCTATCTTCTATGTTTATTCCTAATTTAAACAATGGCTTTTGAAAGATTCATATAAAGCATTTTGAAGTTTATATTTAGATTCATGATAATGTTCATACCTTCAGATTCCTTAATATCTCTCTTGGAAGATGAACTTAAAGGAATATTAAAGACTTTGAAAAATATATACCCATTAAACCAGCTATTACTGTAGAATTATTTTTAATAGGGAAAACTTGGAAGAAAAATGGCTAGGAATCAGGGAACAGTAAATTGTACAACATTGATTCAAAGGGATAGTGTGCCCTTACTAAAATGGTTATTATAATCACAAGGTAGGAAAACATTTATGCTAAGTTGAGTGAAAAAGTCAGAAGACACATAAACCTCTACCTCAGTTATAATTATTTAAAAAGCCATATACATTTAGGAATGAACATAGGAGCAATGAAGGCTTTAAAGCAACTGGTGTGTTTGAGTAGTGGAATAGTGAGTAATATTTCAAAATGTATCTTTTAGGCAATGTCGACTGAAAAAAAAAAAAAAAAAAAAAGCACAACATGAAAGTGTGAGTTAAGTTTTATTTGGGGCCAAATGAGGACTGTAGCCCAGGAGACAGCGTCTCAGATAACTCTGAGGAACTGCTCCAAAGAGGTAGGGGGGAGGTCGGTATATATGAGATTTTGATGAAGGGGGATACATGCAACCCAGCGCACACTGTGGTAGGAGGTTGCTGCCCGTCCCTAGGAGCAGATG
Source organism: Balaenoptera musculus (assembly GCF_009873245.2). Lineage (NCBI taxonomy): Eukaryota > Metazoa > Chordata > Mammalia > Artiodactyla > Balaenopteridae > Balaenoptera > Balaenoptera musculus. Next base: position 56,003,971 of record NC_045802.1, read on the forward strand.
TCTCTGTTAATGATTTTTAGTGCTTTTCTAGATATGAGAAGATGCAAGAAATTGAGCTCATAAAATCTTCTCCTGAAAATATCTAACTATCAGAAGGCCTGTTCTGCCAGTTCTTCCCAGAGCACAGAGCGCCTCATTGCTGGTCTCCACCCTGCACTCCTTTCAGGGTGTGCGGGAGGTCAGCAGTTGCAGCAGCTTGTGACTTCATCCTTGTAGAAGCAGATGGCAATTTTTTTTTTAAATTTATTTATTTTTATTTATTTTTTTGGCTGTGTTGGGTCTTCGTTTCTGTGCGAGGGCTTTCTCTAGTTGCAGCGAGCGGGGGCCACTCTTCATCACGGTGCGCGGGCCTCTCACTGTTGCGGCCTCTCTTGTTGCAGAGCACAAGCTCCAGACGCGCAGGCTCAGTAGTTGTGGCTCACGGGCCTAGTTGCTCCGCGGCATGTGGGATCTTCCCAGACCAGGGCTCGAACCCATGTGCCCTGCATTGGCAGGCAGATTCTCAACCACTGCACCACCAGGGAAGCCCCCAGATGGCAATTTTTAGTTGGCAACAGTAAATGAAAATGAAAAGAAATTTTTAACCCATGTGGATTTTTCAAAATTTTTATTTCTGAAAAGATTATTGATACTTTTTTTGATAGTTTACCAGATCTCTCTCTTCTCTGCTTCTACTTGTCTTACAATTTAGTCACGTATTTTCATCTTTTGGCTCACGTGTCAGTTGTTACCGTTTTGATTTTTGATGATATTTATTCTCAAACTCTCTGATTCCTTATGTTCCTCAACTGTCATTTTATAACATGTATTTCTTTAGGTCCAAATAATATATTAAGGAGGAAAGAAAAATGGCTGGAAGAAAGGAAAGAAAAAGAGAAAAGACTGCTATGATGCAGGCTCTTGATGGCACAAAATTAAATTAAGATGGACACAGTCCCTTTCCAAAATAAAATTTTGATCAAGCAGTATAAGATAGACAAAAAATAATTACACACATACTTACTTATAGTAGATAAGTACCATGAAAAATTAGGATACAGGGAGTACACAAACACACCCACATACACACACAGATACTAGGGAAACATAATTTGAGTTTGGGTTCAGAGAAGGCACCCACAAATATCTGATATTTAAGGTCATTTATAAAAGATATATAGAAATGATCCAAGGTGAAAGAAAGGAAGTGATTGTTAAAGGCTAAAGGAAACTTCTTGTGTGGCAGAGATATTAAAAAAAAAAAAAAAAAAAGGTGATGAAATGATTCCCTAGTAACTTAGGAAGTATGAGAAACTCAAAAACTGAGACTGATTAAGGCAAAGGAGTAAGGGAGAGAGTAATGTTCTTAGATGATCATATATGCCATAGTAAGAATTTAGGATATTTAACAAGGAAGAGCACTGGAATATTTTATGCAAGAAAACAAGAAGAGAGAAAACTGATGTATTCAAAGGCTGTCTGGAAGGTTTGTGGAGAATCACCTTGAAGGAGGCAAGAGTGAGTGGACAGATCCACTAGAAAGATATTGCAATGACACCAAGGAATCATAGTGGCTTAGACCAGGTGCTGGCACTGAGGTAGAGAAATTTTGTCCTGAAGAAATATTTTTGAGACAGAATTTATCAGACTCGTTGATTGACTAATGTGAAAGCAAAGGAATTCGAACCTAAACTGAGAAACTTTAACATTTAAAAGTTTTGGCTAATAAATACAAATCAAGGGAGGAGAATGGGGAGAAGTTGCTGAGGTGTAGAAATCATTCTTTAAAGGCATCCATGAAGAAGGAAGTTATCAGTTAGGTGTAACCCAGGAACTTCTGTCTACTTTCTTCTGAGACGATATCCCTAACTAACTTAGAGTGCTATCAAATTTGGTTTTACTTTCTGTCCTGTGATTGTAGAGACCAATTTTTTCAGAACAGCGGGTGTCTTTGCTGCCTCAGGGACTCCGCATGAAAGTCTCCTCATGAGGATCTGTGGTCCTTACTTCTGTGGAGGCAGAAAGAGAGGGGGATGCATCAGACTTCCATTCCCTTTGTCATTCTGTCACAGTTCGCCTTCATGAGAAGAGCGCCCCAGAATGCAAAGTTCTGCCTGGAAGGCCCGGGGAAATCTCTAAGTGGAATTAAAACAAAGAAAGTACTAAGATTAAAGTTCTACGTAACTTGACTCTGACTGCCCAGCACTGGAGAAAACCCCTTAGACTTCAGCTTTAGGATGGTGTGTGACGATGGGGGTGCTTCTCCACAGCAAAACCGACTCTCCTGCTGCATGTCAGTCCTCACTTAGTCCTCCTCCCCTCCCCCTCTTTCAATTCTGCGGCCTCACTCCCTTCCTGAAAGCCCAAGATCTCTTTTGTACAGTAATCTCCCCTTTCCTCCAGGCTTCAAAGAGGGGATGGCCTCCAATCCATAAGCGAAATCAAGCAAAACTCCCTTTCTAGCGTGTTCTCCTTACTGTCAAGAAGCCTTGGCCTGTCATTTCTCTTACTACCACTCCTACTCAGAAGCAGGACCCTAAAAATCAGGAATCCCCCCTTAGAGGAAATGCATGCTGCATCCATTCTAAAGAAAGAATGGTTTCTTAATCAACACTCCCTGGCCTCTCCCCTTTTAAATTCATTTGCTGTTGTTTAGAGCTGAAGAGAATTGTTATCTCCACAAACAAATAATTGAAAACATTTAATGACTGCTTTTTGCTGCATTGGTATCCCATTACTTTCTATAGAAATATTTTTTTTTTAATGTAAAAACTTCCTTTATCAGAAATAGAGAAGACTAACAAATATTTACTCAGCTGAGTTCTTGACAATCTTGGATAGTTTATCCAATACTGTGAAGAATAAAATGTTTTCATTGGATGGAAATTCCTGCTAAACCGACCAGGAATTCTCTGGCTGTGTGGTGGGGTAGATGGTAGATGGGGGTGAATTGGGAGTTAAGGAGAGACGGGAAGGTAGAAATAGAGATTGTAGTCAGCACAGACCACATATGGCCATGACAAGGAGGAAAGCGAACTGTTGTCAGATGGTGAAATCTCAATTCTGGGAGGATTTTAAAATTTTAATAGCAGTCCCTAGATTAAATATAAATGAATAGAAGAATAAAATTCATAGGGACAGATGATGACATACAAAGAGGGGATAATAAGTAGACCAGAGAAACTGGAAATCAAGAGGGTAAGGAAGGAGACTAGGATTCAGGGCAAAAGTGAAAGATTTCCTGGATAGGAAGAGAGACAGAACCTTGATGAAAGTGTGTGTAAAATTAAAGATGGCAGGTGCTGCAGAGGTAGGTTTGGATAATGTGTGCCAGGAGTTGGAAGTTTTTTTTGTTTTATGTATTTTATTTATTTTAGTGAAATATGATGAAATGGCAAGTGCTCAGAATGGATAAAATTAGAAAATGTTGTTGTAGATGTTATTCAAGAAAGCCAATTAGAAAACTGATAAAATACTATAATGGACTGAGCGTTTATGCCCTGCACACCTCGCCCCCCACACCATTCATGTGTTGAAACCTAATGCCCAATGTGATGGTGTTAGGACGGGGGCCTTTGGGAGGTGACTAGGTCATGAAGGCAGAGTTCTCATGAATGGAATTAGTGTTCTTATAAAAGAGACGCCAGAGAGAAACCTTGTCCCTTCTGACATGTGAGGTTTGAGTGAAAAGGTAGCCATCAATGTGCAAACGGGCCCTCACTGGACTCTGAACCTGCTGGAGCCATGATCTTGAACTTCAAATCCAGCTTCTGGAACTTCAAGAAATAAATGTTTGTAGTTTATAAGCCATTCAGTTTATGGTAATTTTGGTATAGCAGCCCGAACAGACTAAAATAGATACTAAAGGCTTACTAAAGGCCAAATTGAGATTGGTGACCATGAAGTTTCAGGTTTTAACAGAATATCTGTCTGTTCGTGTGAGATTCTACAGCAGCCTGCAGCTACCCTATGCAATGTAGGCAGGAGAAAAATGTATTAACTGTTAATGCTAGTGCAGGAGTGAATTTGACTTGTGCCAACGACTAAATATACTCCCTACCTTAACACATTTTTCTATAATCTAACATATTTATATTATACAATGTAATACATGACCTTTTTAAAAATTTATTATTTTAACATCTTTATTGGAGTATAATTGCTTTACATTGTTGTGTTAGTTTCTGCTGTATAACAAAGTGAATCACCTGTATGTATACATATATCCCCATATCTCCTCCCTCTTGTGTCTCCCTCCCACCCTCCCTATCCCACCCCTCTAGGTGGTCACAAAGCACCGAGCTGATCTCCCTGTGCTATGCAGCTGCTTCCCACTAGCTATCTATTTTACATTTGGTAGTGTATATATGTCCATGCCACTCTCTCACTTCGTCCCAGCTTACCCTTCCCCCTCCTTGTGTCCTCAAGTCCATTCTCTACGTTTGTGTCTTTATTCCTGTCCTGCCCCTAGGTTCTTCAGAACCATTTTCTTTTTTTTAGATTCCATATATATGTGGTAGCATACGGTATTTGTTTTTCTCTTTCTGACTTACTTCACTCTGTATGACAGTCTCTAGGTCCATCTACTCACTGCAAATAACTCAATTTTGTTTCTCTTTATGGCTGAGTAATATTCCATTGTATATATGTGCCACATCTTCTTTATCCATTCATCTGTCAATGGACACTTAGGTTGCTTCCATGTCCTGGCTATTGTAAATAGTGTTGCAATGAACATTGTGGTACCTGACTCTTTTTGAATTATGGTTTTCTCAGGGTATATGCCCAGTAGTGGGATTGCTGGGTTGTATGGTAGTTCTATTTTTAGTTTTTTAAGGAACCTCCATACTGTTCTACATAGTGGCTGTATCAATTTACATTCCCACCAACAGTGCAAGAGGGTTCCCTTTTCTCCACACCCTCTCCAGTATTCATTGTTTGTAGATTTTGTGATGATGGCCATTCTGACTGGTGTGAGATGATATCTCATTGTAGTTTTGATTTGCATTTCTCTAATGATTAGTGATGTTGAGCATCCTTTCATGTGTTTGTTGGCAATCTGTGTATCTTCTTTGGAGAAATGTCTGTTTAGGTCTTCTGCCCATTTTTTGGATTGGGTTGTTTGTTTTTTTGATATTGAGCTGCATGTATATTTTGGAGATTAATCTTTTGTCAGCTGCTTAGTTTACAAATATTTTCTCCCATTCTGAGGGTTGTCTTGACCTTTTAAAAAATGGTAAAATATGTCTGCTTTATCACACATCTCTGAGACTTAACACTGATAGCATTCTCTTTGCCACCTCTTTATGACTAAGTGCCTACCTTTGTGGTTTCTGAGCATATACTTTGAATACTTTTATTATAGGACTTATCATAACACATTTTAATGATCTCTTTTATTTGCTTCACTTTTTATTAGATAGTTCATTTCTTAAAGTCAGGAACCTCTTCTTCCAATTTTGTATTCTTAGTACAGAGCACTGGGCCTAAGCTTTTAAGAAATGCTTGTTCAACAGAGGTGAATGAGTCTGTGCTCTATAATTGAAATACCTAAATCAGAAACTCTTAAAAGATTTTATCCAAGCTTCTATATTTAAAACTTACTTATTGCCAATTATTTGACTAAAAATAATTTTAAGTAGTGTTTTTATTGTGAAATTGCAATGCATATGGGCATATATTCTGGCAAATAAAACATTTATTCTCTGCTATCATAATTTTTATTCCTGAACATAAGTATAAACTATTATGAATAATGTAGCAATTGCTACCATAGTATCAGCCCCAGTGACAGTAGTGTTTGCAGATATATATGAATTTATTTTAACCTAGTTGTGAAAATGCAAACTATCTTGTCCTAATTCTGACAAGAAGTCTATGTTTCTGTTTGGGGTGGGAATTGTATATATTTCCAGCAAAGCAAGTAAGATACTGTCTGCTGAATGCAACTACATGCAAATAATACTGATTGACTCACATTCTCTAAAATTAGTACAGAAACTCTCTGTATGTTTTTCATAATATTTTACTGTTCTTTTTTTAAAAAATATATGCATGGCAGTAATGACTGGGGGATACTGATAAACAGATTCATTTGTTGAAAGGCAGAGGAAACAATGAAGTGAAACAGTTCTTATATTCAGGTGAATTTTCATAAAAGTTATATATACCTCTGGCACTGAGCCCCAATGTGTTTTTTTTCTCTTCCTGCTTCTGTTTTTCATAGGTTCCTATCTAAAAATATTGCTTTAAAGGCAGCATATTTATTTTATATTTTGAGGAGAATAATTATCTTTATATATTCCACCTGCTGTGGGATCTTCTTAAACAGAGAAATTTTGACTGTATATGACCTATTAGGATCATTTCTCAGGAAAAAAATAATTTTAGGTAGTCAGAAAATGGAAGTTATGCATCCCTTCCCTGGAGCAGACTTCATAGCTTCTACATTAACGGGAGGAAGGAAACTGCAGCTGCACCCTCAGGCTAACTGTCACTGTTTTTTAATGTCATGATCTGGAAGTTCAGAAGGGTCATCTGAGAATGGTTCTTGGGCTAATGCTAAGAAACGGCTAGAGGATGTATAAAAATTGATGCTGTGGCTGATATGATATAGCGTCTCTGTCACAGGATTTGGAGCTGCTTGGAGAAGTTAGAAGAGAATGTTTTTCTGAATGTTCATTACAAGTAATTTCAGTATTTAAGAATGGAAAGGTGTTTGTGGTAGGCCCTTTCATTATCTGCTCTGGGTGTAAACACATATGTTAATCCAAAGAGGAGTAGGATTATACATTTAGATGTTTTAAAAAATATAGTCTGAATATTTTTATTTCTTTGTACATTTTCCTAATGAGATTGATTTGTACTGTTATATCTTGTGTTCTTATTTTTTCCTTAATTCATATGACTTTACTATTACCTATAATATTACAGGATAAACTATTTGAGGGAAAACTCATTTCAATTTATTTTCAGGTAAGGCAAGTTTTTAAAATTAAAATTTTCAGAATGTTTGAGAGTACCTCAAACTCTTGAATATATTAAAAACTCAATTGTGAGAAAGCTTGATAAATTCAATTTTTTACACTTGAAACTACAAGATGTCATCGTTGATTTGTTATAAAATGGTAGAGTAAGAACAGGGACACACAGCAAAATTTTAAATATAATGTGTACATGTTTTTTCAAAATGCTCACTATTACTTAACTGACAATAGGATAGGAGATTAGGGGGGAAAGTATGATTTGGGCTTGTTGTTACTGTTTTCTTTGGTGATTTTGCTCAGAGGTTTTAACCTAGTTTGGAAATGAAAGTTCTTAAAGAAAAAAAAAGTTCTATAAATATTTTCTAAAAGATTTCTTCTCAAGGAGTTAGATCCTAAAACATGCACTGTGAACCATATTTTAACAAACCAGAAGACTTCTTATAAAAGAATGGAAGAACGTTTTTTCCAATATCTTTGTTTAAAGTTGGATATTTGTAGGAAAAAATAGTTGCTTGTATTGAGAAGTTTATTAAGAGACAAAAGCATAATTAAAAAAAAATGTCAAATGTAACTCTTCTAAAAGAATAAGAGTAAGGAAAATGAGTTATTTGAAGCACTTAAATATTAGAATTTTACATGTTATTTGTAATTCTTATTAGAATGCTTTAAGTATAATTTATTGTTTTCCAAAAGAATAAGCAAAGAAATATTGTTAAATTATTTGCCCATTTTCACATAGGTAGAGGATGTACGAGAGCTGAGATTTCAACCCCCAAATGTTGAGCTTCCAAGTCAATTCCACTGCAAATATATTTTTTGACTCCAAATGGAAACTTTTCTACACTGAGTCATTTATAAATAGCAGATTCCAAACAAATAATTTGTTATATAATTTTTGTAGAAAACCTAAAAATACAGTAAGATAATTATGTCACCTGTAATCATAAAATCCCTGTTTTAGTGTCTTTCCTTATCTGCATTCTGTGCAGCATGGTTTGTTTATGTTGCATGTGTGAGTGTGTTTCTGGGCATATGTGACTGGGTAACATCATCTTTATGTATATAGCTGAAATGTGTTATCCATTCCTTCCCTTGTGATACCATTGAATTGTGTTCAATTGTAATAGAAGAAATTTTCATTTATAGAAGTTCATTCTTAATTCTTCCATAAAGAAAGCAATTCTTCTTAAGTTTGGATTTTTATCAGTTGAGTTTTGTGAGAATGAAGGACAGGAGTACATCCATTATCAAAACTAAGAAATCAGTTCTCTACTTGCAATTATTTTTCTTCTTGTTCTTCAGTAGACTGGTTATTTTTTAATGATTCTCTTTTACTCATTTCACCTGTTATATAATAAATCATTTATCAGGTTTTCATAAAAAGAATGTTTCCCAAACTTTACTAATCCTTTTTTTTTAAAAAATAACAGCATGGACTCCTCTTCGGGGCAAAGTTGGTCATTGCCTTAATCAGGATTCTACCTTATATAATAGCTGCTCAATTGGTCAAAAAATAAGTTAATATCTATCTCATTTTCCTTCACATGCCAAAACTGAGTATAGAAATATTGCAAGAAAAAAGTATCATTGCTTAGAACAGTAATATGAAGGAAAAATATTCTATATTAAGTACTTACGCTTTAAAGTAAAATTTAAACATTGCTTGTGAATTTATTCTGTGTGCTCTGTGCCTTTAAAAATTATTTTGCATATACATATCAAGATCATGTAAATTATACCTTACAACCAAACTCTGTAATCCCCATACAGTAAAACTGGAAAGGTCAGAATATTATTTAATGTTTTACAGTTTATGTAAAAATAAACTGAATTTTCCCATTTGGCCTTGACAGGTAATATGGTGATGACAAAAGCTTCTAGACTCCTTCTCCTTAACTCACACTGTAATCTGACATCACCTTCAGTTCCTAATTTGCCTTTTAGTTTGCTAACACTTTCAGAACGACTGGTACATAAAGCTCTTATTCACACCCGGCTTCTATTATTACCAAAACCGTTCTGCCTCTCTACTCACTTACCAAAGAAAATCTGTCCTACATATAATAGAAATGCAGTTAATGAAATAATTGGTTTAAAATGTTGTACTCTGATGGTGTACATTATAAAGACTTTTGCAGGCACTATAGCTTTTAGGAATATCATTTTGGATGTCATTTGTGAAGTGCACTGTTAATTAGAATGAATTGCATGACAACTTTAATGCATTTGGTATTCCTCCTTGACACTAGCACTATACATACCTTTTCCCCCATAAGTTTTGGTATTGAAAAATCTTCCTTTCTTCTTCTTCTTTTTTTATTTTATAACCTGTAGAACCTAAATTATTATTTTTTCACACACACACACACACACACACACACACACACACTGTATTTTATTTTAACAAGGGATAAATAAACTGACACCAAGCATTGTAAATGGATGACCACAACAAAAGCAACAATGATTGCAATTACCAAACACAAAACACACTCATAATATGTCATAATATTGACATTCAGTTCAGTAATCCTCCACTGTAACACCTCCTTTACTTTGCAGTGAAAATTGATTTGTATATTTTTTGCCTCTGAGTCCTTGTGGGATGTTTTTTTTTTTATTCAAACAGAAAGTCACAAAAATTATAATCGTCCTCATCAGTTCACTCAGTCCCATGTAATTAATTTTTATTTTTTAATCTTGATCTTTTGTTAGCACCTTTATGAATTCATCAGTTTTCCATTAGAGTTCTGAAAATGCTTATTCATTCAGTTCAGCAGTATAGTCAGTTACCAGAAACCTGTACTTGTCAGAGTCTTTTTCCATGAATTCCTTGAAGATGAAACCCTTTTATAGGAACAGTTTTGCGAAAGCATCAGGGTACACCCAGAACTGTCTGTAAATGACAAAAGACTTAAAAATGACCACGGTTAAAGATTTGATGAAAGTTCATAATAATGCAATTGACAAGGAAATTTAGTTATTTCTGAGATATACATTTTAAAGTAATAACTAGAATTATGACTTATAACATTATACCAGAACATATAAGATTTTTAGAAATTTCATGTAATGTCTGAAACATTTATATTAACATATTTCCATACAAATAACCCAAAGAAAGTTTAGTATTAGTTGTTTTTTGTTTGTTTTTTTATACTGCAGGTTCTTATTAGTCATCAATTTTATACACATTAGTGTATACGTGTCAATCCCAATTGCCCAATTCAGCACACCACCATCCCCACCCCACCGCGGTTTTCCCCCCTTGGTGTCCATACGTTTGTTCTCTACATCTGTGTCTCAACGTCTGCCCTGCAAACCCGTTCATCTGTACCATTTTTCTAGGTTCCACATACATGCATTAATATACGATATTTGTTTTTCTCTTTCTGACTTACTTCACTCTGTATGACAGTCTCTAGATCCATCCACGTCTCAACAAATGACCCAATTTCGTTCCTTTTTATGGCTGAGTAATATTCCATTGTATATATGTACCACAACTTCTTTATCCATTCGTCTGTCGATGGGCATTTAGGTTGCTTCCATGACCTGGCTAGTGTAAATAGTGTTGCAATGAACATTGGGGTGCATGTGTCTTTTTGAATTATGGTTTTCTCTGGGTATATGCCCAGTAGTGGGACTGCTGGATCATATGGTAATTCTATTTTTAGTTTTTTAAGGAGCCTCCATATTGTTCTCCATAGTGGCTATATCAATTTACATTCCCACCAACAGTGCAAGAGGGTTCCCTTTTCTCCACACCCTCTCCATCATTTGTTATTTGTAGATTTTCTGATGATGCCCCTTCTAACTGGTATGAGGTGATACCTCATTGTAGTTTTGATTTGCATTTCTCTAATAATTAGTGATGTTGAGCCGCTTTTCATGTGCTTCTTGGCCATCTGTATGTCTTCTTTGGAGAAATGTCTCTTTAGGTCTTCTGCCCATTTTTGGATTGGGTTGTTTGTTTCTTTAATATTGAGCTGCATGAGCTGTTTATATATTTTGGAGATTAATCCTTTGTCCATTGATTTGTTTGCGAATATTTTCTCCCATTCTGAGGGCTGTCTTCTCGTCTTGTTTATGTTTTCCTTTGCTGTGAAAAAGCTTTTAAGTTTCATTAGGTCCCATTTGTTTATTTTTGTTTTTATTTCCATTACTCTAGGAGGTGGGTCAAAAAGGATCTTGCTGTGATTTATGTCAATGAGTGTTCTTCCTATGTTTTCCTCTAAGAGTTTTATAGTGTCCGGTCTTACATTTAGGTCTGTAATACATTTTGAGTTTATTTTTGTGTATGGTGTTAGGGAGTGTTCTAATTTCATTCTTTTACAGGTAGCTGTCCAATTTTCCCAGCACCACTTATTGAAGAGACTGTCTTTTCTCCATTGTATATCTTTGCCTCCTTTGTCATAGATTAATTGACCATAGGTGCGTGGGTTTATCTCTGGGCTTTCTATCTTGTTCCATTCTTCTTCCTTTCTTCTTATGTAGAACAGCCGTATGACACTGTGAAAAGAGCCTAAGCATTGGATGGAGAGCAAGTGGCCTGGTAAGAGGAAGCCCTTGTTTTACAGCCTCAGTTCTTTCACTTCCGGGCAGAGTTTGTAACACCAGCTACCAGTAGTGCTCACTGGAGCATCAGATGCATTCATGGAAATTTGTTCCATGCAGCATGATTTGTTTAATTTGATCTTACTATATGTAATATTCTATTTCTTTTTATATTTGTTCTATAAGGGGGAAAAAGGCAATTTAAGTTATGCTTATGCATCAAGTTGGCAGCTTGAACATTTTTGCAATTAGGAAATCTTTGGTATAAAATTTTAAGAATTACTACAGGAGGAATAAAACAGACTTTGGAGTCAAGTCTTAATTCTACCAGTTAGTGGTTGTTTGTCCTCTGACAGGTCACTTAACCTTCTGAATTTCAGTTTAATCCATGCATAAAATAGGCATTATTATAATACTTAATTCATTTAGGTGGAGTAAAGTTTGTATAGTTGAAATACGTAAAGTTTCCAGGGCATTAACCAGGCACAGGGTACAATACAAGAATTATTACGTCCCATTCCTCTTAATTATCAGGACACCCGAAGTGGGTCAATGTCATAATTAATGTCGTCTTAGTATATATGTGTATGACTGCATGCAGCTAGAGCGATGCCAGAAACATAGTGGATGCTTAAAAATGTCTTTCATTTACTGGTTAGCAGCTGATAATTAGTTGATACATACCTAGACAGTGGCTAAATGTGGGATCTGAACCAGTCCATTAAGGAAGGAAAGAGTATTTAATCATAGATATTATTTAGAATTGTTGGCACATGGTATACCCACTTTTATTCTATTTCATCATGGTTTATAAATTCTGTACGGAGGATACAATCACCACCACCCCCTTATTGAATTTCCTTCTTGACACATTGTTGACTGAACCGGTTGGTTGTTTTTTGCTGTTGTCCAATCAGACTTGGTTACTTCCCATGTCTTCCTGGTTAATGCCTATTTCTGATAGTTGATGCCAATTTGCTGCCCTGGGGTCAAGTATTGTTAATATAATTCCTGGGTATTAAGAAACTAGATATTAAATGAATTATAAGGGTATTGAGGAATCTAGTTAATTCCTACACATCTTCCAAAATCTTTTTTTTTTAAACATAGTATTAACTGTAGTACTTTATTTTTTTCTTTAATTTTTTAATTTTTTTAAATTTATTTTTATATTTATTTTTGGCTGTGTTGGGTCTTCGTTTCTGTGTGAGGGCTTTCTCTAGTTGCGGCAAGCGGGGGCCACTCTTCATCACGGTGCGCGGGCCTCTCACTATCGCGGCCTCTCTTGTTGCGGAGCACAGGCTCCAGACGCACAGGCTCAGTAGTTGTGGCTCACGGGCCTAGTTGCTCCGCGGCATGTGGGATCTTCCCAGACCAGGGCTTGAACCCGTGTCCCCTGCATTGGCAGGCAGATTCTCAACCACTGCGCCACCAGGGAAGCCCAAAATCTTTTAAGATGCTATATTTCTGATTCAATTGAATATATATTTAATATAACTAGATTTATAACTGTAAGCAAGAATCACAGGATTAAAAGAGTCTTATCAAAGACCTTGATTTTTCAAAAACAAAGACTAATCCTTACCATGTTTCAACTTTTACCAACGTCCAGACTATTAAAAATACTTTAAGGTGGATCTTTAGACAGAAGATAAAAATGACTTTGATATGCTAGCACAGACCTCTATTTCTTTCAGCTACTTCAAAGCTGCTGTTTACCATTTCTTCAAGATTTTCAAAGAAAAAGCCTTGACTCTCTTTGACTCTCTTTGTCCACTTCTGCACCTCCTATTCACTATTCAACCCACTGCAGTCTGGCTTCAGTCTGGCTTCTGTTCTCAGCACTCAGTTAAGAGTGCTATTATGATGAAGGTCACCAAGGAGTTCCCAATTCCCAAACCTAATGAATATTACTTCATTTGACACTATTGAATCACTATTCCATTCATTTCTATGTTTCCTCATTCTTATTCTCACCTTCTTTTTATGTGCGTATTTCTCTCTTCTCACATTCTTTATATTTGTTGTTTTACAGAATTCCCTAGACCCACCGCTCTTCTCACTTCAAAAATTCACTTATTCTTATGGCATCAATGACCTTGTACATGTTGATTCTTAAACTGTTATTTTAAGATCAGACCTTGAGGACAACACTTGAGGTTGAGATTTGTGTATATAACCATGAGTTAGCTTTTCTTCACCTTTCCACCTAGATATCCTACAGGTATCTCAAATTGAACAAACTCCAAAACTGAATCAATTGTCTATGCTTAAACAATTCTGTATTTTCTGAGTTTGTACTACTACTGTCCATCTATTTTCCAATCCTAAGAACGTGGTTGATGTTTTAAATCATCTTTCACTTATATGCAATGAATAATCTATTCCTAAATTCCCTTAATTTTCATTTCTATTTTAGCTGTTCAAGGTCAAGTCTTCCCTCTCTATAGTTAGATATAACTGTTATAGAAATATTCTAGGTGGTTCTCCTGTTTTTGGTCTTATCCCATTACATCCATCCTCCAGAGTCAACATAAAGTACTATAAGCCAAATATGAATGTGTGATTTCATGTAAATGTTCAGGCACATTTTTATAGCCTACCTAAAAATACAGTCACAGTATTATATTTCTAATCTCCCATTTTGCCTACCTATAGAGAATATTCTTCTTGTATGGTGTCTACTCCATTGACAAATTAAAAAACAAATGCAAAAACAAAACCCTGGTACTTACTGAGTCCAAGGAGTCAGTGGTTTTATTAGGTCCAGTTGATAAAACTTGAAGATATGACCATTCAGCAATCAGGCTTCATTCTCTGCTTCCATTGTTGCTTTTACTACCACACAACATTGCTATTGCAAACAGGCAATTTCTCTTTGATGTTCTTCCTTATATGTTGATATGACCAATGGAAATTGCTGCTAAAGTTTCAACTTTGGTTTCTTGTACCGAAAAAGATTTCTCTCTCCCCAGTGGTAATCTAAACCATATTTGATACCACCATAATTCTTTGTTCCCAATGAAACAGCATTTGAATATACACTAAAACACACACACACACTTTTTGAAAACGTATGTTCACAGTGTTAAGGTGTCTTGTTTAAGAATAATTCTGACCCAAGACTTGCTTTTTGCAGGAACAAGGTATTTTCCATGACAATGAAGGCTCAGGTTCTAATCCATTCCATTAAGATGATCTCTTATCTCAAAGAGAACCTTGTTATTCTAACCGGCCAAATGTCCTCTCTGGGCTCAAAAATCAATGATAAGTACCCCAACATTAACCTTCTCAAAGTAAGGAGTAAGAATCTTGATTCTTTTTTTTCTCAGAAAGTAAGATCACTACCACTACCCCTGCTCCAAGAAATTTACTTTTTCTGTTTAATAGTGTATATTTCCCACATCCATAAATACCATTCAAAATCGAATATAATTTACAATGTCTGTGTATACCCATATATAAATATGACATCCTTATTAACAAATTTTCTTATATGGGGTATTTATTGTAAAATGTTTTTGTTTTTAAAACTTTCATAAATACCTTCGGGAATATAATATCTTTGTTCTGTGAATATTCCCTTGGAATAAATTTTCTCCACTGAAGTTACTGCAAGAATATTTCCAAGATTTTTATAAAAATGGTCAATTTTGTATATGATTATAAAAGCTTATATTCATTTCAACAGTGCATAGGAGTGCCAATTTCTCATATGTTTAACAAGATTGCATTAGCAGTTTTAGTGGCAAAATAATATCTCACATTTTAATTTTATGATTCCTTATCATCAGTACCTCATGCTTCTTTCCCCACATGTGATATTTAGAAGGTCTCATTGGATGTCTCAAATGAACTGACAAAGCATTTTTTCCACTGTTTACCAAATTCCATCTTCCCTAATCTGGTCCCTCTGGTAGTTTATTATTGAGATTTCTGATGTTCAAATGACACCACAGCTATTGTTATATGCCAAAGGAGTGATTTCTGTTTGCTCATCTTAAAGATGCTGATATCCACTAAGAATTCTTTTGTTTGTTTTCTATCACATTTAAAGCTTCATGCTGTGTTATACACAAATAAGGAAATCAATTCTATTTCTTTCTAAACTTAATTTTATTATTATATACTATTGTAATTCTGTCCACCTCTGAGATATTTTCCTCATAATAGTCCCTTGTGTTCTGACTCTCCTGTCTCTGAGCAACAGCAACTTGTTCAAAATGACCTGCAAGCAACCTCCCTCTAAGGCCACTTAGAAACGTTCAAACTATCTGAATTCTAGACCACGTCAGCCTGTAAGCACTCTATTAAGCGGTAGAGTTTTTTCCCCGCCTGGACAATTGTGGCTGTTATAACATATTATGAGGCCAGTTATCTAAATATACCAGAAATCAGGTGCACTGTGGAATCCTTCAACCTGATACATTGATGTCATCAACTCTGTATATTTAAGCCGGAGTATAAGAGAACCAAAAGTAAAGAAAAAGAAAAAAAATCCTTTCGTTCCGTGGTAAACTCTTTTGATTCAGGAGTTTTTACATAGGTCAATGATGTCCATAATCCACCTGAATTTATATGGAACATTTTGTTTGAATTGCATATTTTCCCCTAGCTTTTACAAAAGCCATGAGAATTCTGTGACTCAGAATTATGTTTAATAATAAAACCACACAGAGGCAGCCTTCAGTAGGGCTTCTACCTTTCTGGTTACAAGACGACAGAAGCCATGTGAGGAGAGAGAGATTACCTACGTCAAAGGGTTTATAGCAAAATCTTAGCTCTGTGTTTGTTTGTTTTGTTTTGTGGCTATTTTTTGTCCTTGTATGCAGTGATGAATTAAGATAAAATGATTTGGGTTTTTTCAGTTAAAAAAAAAATGCTGAGGGTAAAGTCTTCTCTCTTTAATACTACCTAGCAATTTTTAATTGAAAAGTTTTACCTTTTTCGAAAACAGTAGGGAATCAACTTTGATTGACCTTTCTGATGAGGACATTATTGAAAATTCCTATCATCTGATCTTTTTTTTCCCTATCTACTTCTCACTGACCTTTATTGAATAATTCTGAATTAGATTTAAATTTCCTTTGGTCTTTGTGATATTTACTGTCGAAATACCAGTTGCTTTGTGGATCGTTTTTAAGAGGTTCCTTTATGCAAATAGCATTACTATAAATGAAGCACAGATACATGAAGTCTTCTCTGCTTCTCTTCTCTTTGTATCCTGTTAGCCAACATTTCTTTTCCACATATATACTCTAACTCTGAAATACACTGACTTTTATTATTAACAATGAATATCTTAATGTTTTTACTATAACAAGTAATGATCTATTTTAATAGATGACTTTAAGATAAGCTAATGCTAACAAGATAAAAATCAATTTAATAAACAAAAGCTTACATTTTTTTTCCCAAGGAGAATTATTTTTCAGTGTAATGAAACTTAACAAAGATATTTTGAACACCTAGTGTCTACAAGGCCCTGTGCTAGGTACAGGAGAGATAGAGAAAAAGGCAGCCAATAGACAACTTCTACACTCAAGTTTTAGAGAAAATTACATTAGTGTATTAGTTAGAACATAGAGTCTAGGTTGCTGTAGAATCATTTTTGTGTTTCTCAGTCATAACATTGAGATAGACTGGTGGTCCAGGATAGGCAGGCCGATTTGTTCCACAAGATCATCCAGGGTTCAGGGCTCTTGTCTCTTGCCTCTCTTCTCCCTCAACTATTGACCTTATCTGCATAGTCAAAGCTGGTTGGCCAGCACCAAGTCCAAGTCCTAGACCACAGGAAGGAGAACCAAAGCCTAACTTTATAAGGGAAAAGCCTATCCTTAAAACAATTGGCAAGGACTTTATTACACACCCAAATCTAGATACAAAAGGGATAGACAGTGATCCTGCCTGTGTAGGCATGTGCTAGAGTAAAACTTAGAGAGTACTAATGATTAAAGAAGGTAAGATTGGACACTGTAGGATTATTATATTACATATATGCTTTTATACAAATAAAAAATACAACACATGAATGAGCTATAAGAGAGAAATGCAAATATAGGAGCATGAGCCATTACTTTTGGACGTGGGTAGTTGGGAATATTTCATGCATGCTTTTTTTTTTTTTTTTTCCCCAACTTATTGGAAGCCTTTACTTTGGCATGCTTTTTCTTTCTCTTTTTTTTTAAATTTATTTATTTCTGGCTGTGTTGGGTCTTCGTTTCTGTGCGAGGGCTTTCTCCAGTTGCGGCAAGTGGGGGCCACTCTTCATCGCGGTGCGCGGGCCTGTCAGTGTCACGGCCTCTCTTGTTGCGGAGCACAGGCTCCAGACGCGCAGGCTCAGTAGTTGTGGCTCACGGGCCCAGTTGCTCCGCGGCATGTGGGATCTTCCCAGACCAGGGCTTGAACCCGTGTCCCCTGCATTGGCAGGCAGACCCTCAACCACTGCACCACTAGGGAAGCCCCTCATGCATGCTTTTTAAACTGGGTCTTAATATTTGATTTGAACTTCAGTATGTATAGATAAATGGAAGGGGCTTTCAAACAGGGATCAATATGGTCAAAGGTTTGAGGCTGTGTGGGAAATACTAGGTAAGAGAGCGTAATCTAGTTTGTTAAGTAGAATGAAATTTTGAGATTTGAACAGAGAATGTTTGCATAGAATATAGGGATTTACTCTCTAGAGAATAAAAAGCTAGGTTCTATGCATAAATATATTTACTTACTTTAGAGGTATACTTCTGGAGTAATATGTCTAGAAAAGGAAGATAATAGAATCACTTAGAATGCCAAAACACTATTGACAGATAATCAGTACTTGAAACAGTGATGTTAGAAAGCAGATTTAATATTTTGATTTGTGACTTTATTTTTTTTACTAGTACCAGATTATTAAATAATTTAATGTAATCTTGAAAATGCCAACAATTATTAACACTCTAAGTTGTTAACAATATGATTCTCTCTTGATTCTTTTGCTTTACACAATCCCAAAAGAAATTATGTTTTTAGATATACTAATAAGGAAGATATCCTACATTGCCTTATGGTTAATTTTTTATGCTACTATAATTTACTTCAAGTTATTCATGTATTCAATTTCTTGCCAATGCTTCCAATATTATTATTCTTGGTATTTGCAGTAGTCAGCATATAACAAACAAAATAGATATCAGTGTTAAACACATAACAATGACCAATGACTTGACTCCAACTATTACGCTTATTACATAGAATAAGCATACAATCAGAAAAGGAAGCCAGTTATTATATACTCCTAAAACATCAACTCAGAATGCCAACAATGATTTCACAATAGTGACTTTGAAAGAATCTGTCAAATACTATTGGAAAAACAATAGTTAAATCACTAGTTTTTGTTTGTTTTCCTCTACATTCTTCAGGATATGATATATATTTCCTTCAGTTTTCACTACTATTATGGGGGAATTAAAGTAAGGAGTAGCATGCTATTTGGCTACTTTCAAGTTGTGTCTTTGTATTTGCAGTTATCTATTGTTTTATTATGAGCCACCCCAAAATATAGTGACTTAAAATCAAAACACTGATGTGTCTTTCCCACAGATCTGCAGTTTGGGCTGGGCTTATGGGAGCAGCTCCTCTCTGTTCTTTGTGTTGTCAGCTGGGATGCATTGACTACAGCTGAAGGATCCAGCTTAAGGTAGCTGGCAAGTTAATGCAAGCTATCAAGTGGTAGCCTCAGTTCTTGTTCATGTGGGCTTCTTCACTAACTACTTGGGCATTTTCCAAGACCAAATGTTCTAAGAGGCAGAAAGTGGAGGCCACTCTCTGAAGAACTAGTTCGGGAAACTGGCATAGCATCACTTATGCCAAAATCTATCAGTAAAAGCAGTCTCAAGAGCCCACCTTGATTCAAAAGAGGGCACCCCCAGTGGTCTGCTCGTAAACTGCCTCTCAAAAAAAGTGTCCTCATTTGTAGTGTTTACCAATTTCTATGGTGTAAATATCCTCACTCCAGCAGAATTAGAGCTGCCAAACTGCACCACGGAACACAGAGTTGGAAAGGAATGAGCAAAAGCCATTCTTGTGAGCTAGTGCAAGCAGATCCAGCACCCCACTTTATACACCCAATGTCGTAATGGCAGTTAATGTGTGGCCACATTCAACCAGCCACACGCTGGGAATATCAATAACTTGTGAATTCCTTCATTTGCAAGATAGGAATGATGGCTGCATTGCCTCACAGATTTGTGTTAGGCACAAGATAAGTTGTAAATGAAGCACTTTGAAATTTAATAGGTAACAACTTCATTCTTAGAAGCTATCCTGAAATTATTTCCTTAATAATGATGCTGATGTTTCTCTAGAAGATAACATGATGTGTTACTTCACTATCTGATTTTTCATACTAAAATGATATAATGAACATTGTACAACTGTTTTATTTGCTATATAGCTCACATACTGGTGAAAATAGTGTATTTTATTTACAGACAGTTCTAAAAACCATATATTGTTTTGAATATAGGAACTCTATTTGTATCTGAATAAACCTCCAGATTTTAGTCCCCTCTTTTAAATGTTGGGAAGAGGCCCAGAATCTAGGTCTCCTAATTTGCATAGCAGAGTTTTTTTCACTTAAATACACTGATAAAACTGGCCTTTTGATTTAAAAGAATAACTAGGGGCAACGAGAAAACATTTTATTTCAGTGTGGTATAAAAAAAGGAAGATCTTTTTTCTACAGACTGATAATATTACAAATCACATTTCATGTGTTGAAAATTCAGGTTGGGTATTAATATTAACCCTGCTTCACACAGAGCACTTTGTTCTGAAGTTAAGCAAGTATTTAAAAAGCAATGTATTTTGGTATATTTTATATGTCATGTTAAACCCACCATCACATAGGAACTTTTGAAACAGGGGTTTCTCATAAAATATTAAAATATAGCATCCTCATTTAACTCTGAGCTTTCAAGAAAAATCCATTTTGTAAATTACATTTCATAAATATATTTCTAACATTGCTTACAGAGTCATTGATTTCAGTAGAGATTTTTATTAATTTCATTTGCATTTCTTCATCTCAGAGTATTTTATCGACTCTTTCAAAATTAAAGACTAACCTAGAATGCTGTTACTTGAAATTAGACTACCTTGCCTAGATTTTAAAGAATGAATTATTATGCTATGATATTTTTTTGTCAGTCACCTGTCTATGTGGCAAGTGTTCTGTGATTTAATCATTCTGTTTAAAGTGTAAAACTCTTTATGTTATTTATAGGATATGACCTGATGTGTCATTCATAGAAAAAAGTCAGAATTTAATTTAGAGGTAAAGGTCTAAAAGTTAAAAAAAACTATAGAAATGCTTGGTGATTGAGATATTTTCTCTCCTGAGATATTTTCTCTCCTTGAATTGAATTATATATTAATATTTTTGCTGCTAGATCATTGATTTAACCATACAGACTTTCTGTTCTGTAGGTTAAAAATTTAGGAAATTGTAGCATCTATTTAAACATTGACTAGAAATATATTTTTCTCCACTACATTTTAAAGCTACTCTGAATGACGATATGCCATAAAACAGTTACGTATGAATGAACCTTATGTGTATATATCACCATGGATTGATCTCAAAAACACAATGTGAATGACAAAAACATGCTTCACAATGATATACAGAGTATGATATATCTTCTGTACAAGTCCATCAACACAAACATTTACATATTATTATTGAATGCCTATTTATTCAATTCATCCAGGAACTAGTTGTCTTGCCATATTAGCGGGCCAGGGACTGTTCAAGGATCTAAAGATTCAGAGAAAATTCCTGACTTCAGTGATAGGAGACAGTAAATAAACAAGTGTTATCCATAAAATATGTTGTACTTTTTAGGTTGATAACTACAGTGGAGAAAACAAAGATGGGAAGAGAGAGAGACTGTGTGTGTTGGGGGTGGGGAATATTATTGCATTTTAAGATGGGGCCTCCCTGGGAGCTATAATTTGGGAAAAGACATAATAGGAGTGAAACACTGAGACATACAGATATCTGAAGGAAGTGTATTCCAGGCAAGGGGCCTAAGGAGGCAACATGTCTACTATGATGGAAGAAAAGCAAAAGGGTAAAGAATATGGAGCTGAGAAAATGAGGGGTAAAGTAGTAGGAGATGCGACCAAAAAGGTAACTGGAATATATCCAAGAGGGTTGTCTTGGGCTTGGGTCAGACTCTGAGACTAGACATACCCATGTGTTATTTATTATGGAAATGCTACCAGAAGAACCTGATAAAAGAATGGTATAATCAACAAAGGAAGGGGAAGGAGCAAAGCAAGACTATGATTTCAGTCTGAGTCCTAGACGCAGTCTGATCCTTTCAGGGGAGTTCTAGAGTACGAATTACCCTCAGATCCAATCCCAACTGCAGGCAACATAGCTGGTGTTCAGATCCCAGCTCAAGTTAGCCCTTAAGCCAAAGGCTGCTTGAGAGAATGTAAATTCCCAGGGACTCTGAGCTCTCTGCAGGCAAAGTGGCTGCAGCTGTTCAGGAAGTCCTCAGAAGAGACTTGAAATCCTGTTCTATTAGCAGTAGAGTGGAAGGCGAGCAGAACATCCAGAATGTACCTACAGGGTTAAAGTTTGTGTCGAACTTCGTCAACCTTGTAAAGGATTCAAGACTTTTATTGTAAGCAAGATGAGAAGCCGCTGGAGGATTTTGAGCTGAGGTGACGTGATCTGGCCTTTGTTCTAAAAAGAATGGACTATAATAGAGAGTCAAGGGCAGGAGCAGAGAGAATAGTTGGGAAGTTATAGCTGTATTTCCTTTGATTTATTTTGGTGTCTTGGACCAGAGTGGTAACAGCAGAAGTATTGAGAAGTGTTTGGATTCCGGTTAATTGTAGTTATCTTTACATTCAAAAAGAGTCATGGAATGTGAGAGAAAAAGAAAAAAGTCAAGGAGAGAACTCTTAAGAGGTTTGGCCTAAACTACTAGAAAGAAGGAATTTGTAAACTAGTATGGTGGTTAAAAAAAAAAAAAAAAAAAGGAAGAATATTTTCTTTTTATGGTGGGAGAACATATCAAGTGCTCAGTTTTTGATGAATGTCTAATAGCCATTTCTAAATTAAATCAAGTGGAGATAATCAAATAGGCCTTTAGAGAAGCAAGACAAATTTAGAGGAGAGACTCTGGCTGCAGATGTAAATTTGTAACTCTTCAGGGTATGGAAATAAGAACATGAAATTCCTGAGAATGTGGTTTTATATGGTAAGTATAGATCTAAAAGCAAGAAAGAAAAAGAAAAAAACGATACTGGAAACAAAGGGAGAAATGGTGGAGCAATGACTTGAGGCAGCACTGAGGACATGGAATTGAATGCATACGTGAAAATGGTGAATCTAGATAGGCGTTTGGCAATTCATTAATGGTGATGTGAGAGAACATAAGATATAGTGCATGGACACGTTTGGGGGTAGGTACAATAAGGGGAATTTGCGGATATTCTCTTCTCTATTCTTCTAATCTGTCAGCAAAATATAAAGCCAGGGGCAGTAGTTGAGTGTAAATATAGGCAGGAAATGTTGAACATTTGAAGTCAGAAAAACATTTAAATGTCATGTTTCACACTGGGAGAATGGACGGATTAGAGAAATAGAACGTGATTGTGGAATAACAATTGAGCATTCAATTGAAATCTTTGATCATGAATTTAAATTGGAAGATGCAAAAAGATTAGTTATCCTTTAACTAAGCAACATATTCAGCATGTTGGTAGGATTGTTCTGGCCAGGGTTTTAGTTTAGCCAATTGAGTATGAAAAGATAAGAGAGTTGAAAGGGAATGAGGGTGTTTTTGAGCGATTACAATGATTAAATATGGAATTTAATCAGGTTATGGGGGAAAAGAAGACTTTAGGGTATTTTGAGACAGGAAAAAGATGAAAGTATTGATTGTAGATTATGGTGGGTTAGGAAGATTGATGTAATTGGAGTACCACACACACACTTAGTGAGCTAGAAAACAGAAGGTGTTAATCAGATAGTGACATACTTGAAAGTTAGATTAATTTAAGGAGGAGGTAGCTGTTACTGATCATGAAAAGATCTTGAGAATAGACGTATGATTGTCTGAAGTAGAGTGGAGTATAAGATTGACTCTTGAACGGATCAAGAAAATTAGAGGCAATAAACATGTAAGTGCCAAAACAGCAAAAACTGTTTTATGGACTGCTGGATGTGCATACGTGTCTAAATCATTGTCAGGCACATATTAGACACTAGAAAAATATTTATTGGGTAAATTAATGTAATGAATGATAAAAAATGTTAACATACCAACTTTAAGTACATTCAACTGCTTCAGATTTGATTCTGTAATGGTGTCTTAGTTCATGTGGGCAGACTGGGTGGCTTATGAACAACAGAAATTTCTCACAGTCCTGGAGGCTGGAAGGCTGAGATCAGGGTGCCAGCAGCGTCGTTGAGTGGGGGACAAGGTCTTGGTACAAGGTGCAAAGGAACTCTCTGGAGCCTGTTTTTAAGGCCATTAATCTCATACATGAGGGCTCCACCCTCTAGACTTAATCACCTCCCAAAGACCCCACCTCCTAATACCACCACATTGGGCATAGATTTCAACATACACATTATGGGGGGATACAGACATTAAGACCCTAGCAAATGGGAAGCAAAGGAATAAAAAGCTGGCATGTTAACTTTATCAGTGATGATGTTTCCTTACTCATATTTTAGAAAAAAGCAAATATACTATTTTGTCGTAATTCTTGTGTGAGATACATATATGTTATTATTTTCTGAACATTTTTATACATTTTGCATTTCAAAAAAATGAATGCAATTTAAAAAAACACAGGAAATGGAATGCAACACATAAAACAGTGATCATTTAATTTTGCACATACAAGTGGTAGAGAACTATATTTCTATAACAAGACAAAGTTTGGTTTTTATAAAATAAAGCATAATGATTAATGTTGAAATGTAGCAATGAAAATTTAGAACCTAAAGACTGAAAGAATTCACATCCCAAATGAGGACTTTTCCCAGAGTAACTGCAGAATAATATCAAAAACTGAGGGAACAGGCATTGTAAGAAGAACTGAATTAATTAGCCAGTCAGTCAAGTATTTAAAGAAGTTTCATTCTCAAAGTGTAGCAGAAAAATCTGAAGAGATTTTTTAAAAAGATAAATTGAAAAGGAATTTAATGATCAACTAAAGGGACTAAAGTCAAATACATTCTGGAAAGAACTCTGCTAAACCACCAAACAATAAGTAATTTACAGATTATCTTAAAACTGTCAAGGTGGGTTGGAGGGAAAGGTTAATGAAAAACTTTAACTCATTCTATAATACTACGATGAGAATTATACTCAATCCAGACAAGTATAACAAAAAGAAAGGAAAAGGGGAGCTTGAGAGAAGATGGCGGAAGAGTAAGACGCGGAGATCACCTTCCTTCCCACAGATACAGTAGAAATACATCTACACGTGGAACTGCTCCTACAGAACACCCACTGAACGCTGGCAGAAGACGTCAGACCTCCCAAAAGGCAAGAAACTCCCCCGGTACTTGGGTAGGGCAAAAGAAAAAAGAAATAACAGAGAGAAAAGAATAGGGACGGCACCTGCACCAGTGGGAGGGAGCTGTGAAGGAGGAAAGATTTCCACGCACTAGGAGCCCCTTCGCGGGCAGAGACTGCGGGTGGCAGAGGGGGGAAGCTTCGGAGCCACGGAGGAGAGCGCAGCCACAGGGGTGCGGAGGGCAAAGCGGAGAGATTCCCGCACTTCCCGCACGGAGGCTCGGCGCTGACCAGCACTCACCAGCCCGAGAGGCTTGTCTGCTCAGCCGCCGGGGCGGGCGGGGCTGGGAGCTGAGGCTCGGGCTTCGGTCGCAGGGAGAGGACTGGGGTTGGCGGCGTGAACACAGCCTGAAGGGGTTAGCGCACCACAGCTAGCCGGGAGGGAGTCCGGGGATAAAGTCTGCAGCTGCCAAAGAGGCAAGAGACTTTTTCTTCCCTGTTTCCTGGTGCGCGAGGAGAGGGGATTCAGAGCGCCGCCTAAACGAACTTCAGAGACGGGCGCGAGCCGCGGCTAACAGCGCGGATCCCATAGCAACAGGGGCGCAGAGGGAAAAACGGAGAGACTCCCGCACAGAGGCACAGAGGCTCGGCGCCGAGCAGCGCTCACCAACCCGAGAGGCTTGTCTGCTCCCCCGCCGGGGCGGGCGGGGCTGGGAGCGGAGGCTCGGATCGCGGGGAGAGGACTGGGGTTGGCGGCGTGAACACAGCCTGAAGGGGTTAGCGCACCACAGCTGGCTGGGAGGGAGACCGGGAAAAAGTCTGCAGCTGCCGAAGAGGCAAGAGACTTTTTCTTGCCTCTTTGTTTCGCGGCGGGCAGGGAGAGGGGATTCAGAGCGCCGCCGAAACGAACTCCAGAGACTGGCGCGAGCCGCGGCGGTCAGCGCGGACCCCAGAGACGGGCGTGAGACGCTGGGGCTGCTGCTGCCGCCTCCAGAAAGCCTGTGTGCGAGCACAGGTCACTCTCCGCGCCGCCCCTCCCGGGAGCCCGTGCAGCCCGCCACTGCCAGCGTCCCGTGATCCCGGGACAACATCCCTGGGAGAACGCACTGCGCGCCTCAGGCTGCTGCAACGTCACGCCGGCCTCTGACTCCGCAGGCTCGCCCCGCCTCCTCCGTACCCCTCCCTCCCCGCGGCCTGGGTGAGCCAGAGTCCCCGAAGCAGCTGCTCCTTTAACCCCGTCCTGTCTGGGCGGGGAACAGACGCCCTCAGGCGACCTACACGCAGAGGCGGGTCCAAATCCAAAGCTGATCCCCAGGAGCTGTGCGAACAGAGAAGAGGAGGGGAAATCTCTCCCAGCAGCCTCAGAAGAAGCGGATTAAAACTCCACAAACAACTTGATGTGCCTGCATCTGTTGAATACCTGAATAGACAACGAATCATCCCAAATTCAGGAGGTGGACTTTGGGAGTAGGATATATTAATTTTTCCCCTTTTCCTTTTTTTTTTGTGAGTGTATATGCATATGCTTCTGGGGGAGATTTTGTCTGTATAGCTTTGCTTTATAATAGCTTTATTTTACTGCACTATATTATAGCTTCTTTCTTTCTTTCTTTCTTTTCTTTCTTTTCTTTCTTTCTTTCTTTCTTTCTTTCTTTCTTTCTTTCTTTCTTCCTTCCTTCCTTCCTTCCTTCCTTCCTTCCTTCCTTTCCTTCCTTCCTTTCCTTCCTTCCTTCCTTCCTTTCTTTCTATTTTTTCTCCCTTTTACTCTGAGCCGTGTGGACGAAAGGCTCTTGGTGCTTCAGCCAGGCATCAGGGCCATACCTCGGAGGTGGGAGAGCCAACTTCAGGACACTGGTCCACAAGAGACCTCCCAGCTCCACGTAATACCAAACGGCAAAAATCTCTCAGAGATCTCCATCTCAACATCAAGACCCAGCATCACTCAATGACCAGCAAGCTACAGTGCTGAACACCCTATGCCAAACAACTAGCAAGACAGGAACACAGCCCCATCCATTAGCAGAGAGGCTGCCTAAAATCATAATAAGGCCACAGACACCCCAAAATACACCACCAGACGTGGACGTGCCCACCAGAAAGACAAGATCCAGCCTCATCCACCAGAGCTCAGGCACTAGTTCCCTCCACCAGGAAGCCTACACAACCCACTGAGCCAACCTTAGCCACTGGGGACAGATACCAAAAACAACGGGAACTACAAACCTGCAACCTGTGATAAGGAGACCCCAAACACAGTAAGATAAGCAAAATGAGACGACAGAAAAACACACAGCAGATGAAGGAGCAAGGTCAAAACACACTAGACTTAACAAATGAAGAGGAAATAGGTAGTCTACCTGAAAAAGAATTCAGAATAATGATAGTAAGGATGATCCAAAATCTTGGAAATAGAATAGACAAAATGCAAGAAACATTTAACAAGGACGTAGAAGAACTAAAGAGGAATCAAGCAATGATGAAAAACACAATAAATGAAATTAAAAATACTCTAGATGGGATCAATAGCAGAATAACTGAGGCAGAAGAAAGGATAAGTGACCTGGAAGATAAAATGGTGGAAATAACTACTGCAGAGCAGGATAAAGAAAAAAGAATGAAAAGAACTGAGGACAGTCTCAGAGACCTCTGGGACAACATTAAACGCACCAACATTCGAATTATAGGGGTCCCAGAAGAAGAAGAGAAAAAGAAAGGGACTGAGAAAATATTTGAAGAGATTATAGTTGAAAACTTCCCTAATATGGGAAAGAAAAGAGTCAATCAAGTCCTGGAAGCACAGAGAGTCCCATACAGGATAAACCCAAGGAGAAACACGCCAAGACACATATTAATCAAACTGTCAAAAATTAAATATAAGGAAAACATATTAAAGGCAGCAAGGGAAAAAAAACAAATAACACACAAGGGAATCCCCATAAGGTTAACATCTGATCTTTCAGCAGAAACTCTGCAAGCCAGAAGGGAGTGGCAGGATATACTTAAAGTGATGAAGGAGAAGAACCTACAACCAAGATTACTCTACCCAGCAAGGATCTCATTCAAATGTGATGGAGAAATTAAAACCTTTACAGACAAGCAAAAGCTGAGAGAGTTCAGCACTACCAAACCAGCTTTACAACAAATGCTAAAGGAACTTCTCTAGGCAAGAAACACAAGAGAAGGAAAACACCTACAATAACAAACCCAAAACATTTAAGAAAATGGGAATAGGAACATACATATCGATAATTACCTTGAATGTAAATGGATTAAATGCTCCCACCAAAGGACACAGGCTGGCTGAATGGATACAAAAACAAGACCCATATATATGCTGTCTACAAGAGACCCACTTCAGACCTAGAGACACATACAGACTGAAAGTGAGGGGATGGAAAAAGATATTCCATGCAAATGGAAATCAAAAGAAAGCTGGAGTAGCAATTCTCATATCAGACAAAATAGACTTTAAAATAAAGACTATTACAAGAGACAAAGAAGGACACTATATAAAGATCAAGGGATCGATCCAAGAGGAAGGTATAACAATTGTAAATATTTATGCACCCAACATAGGAGCACCTCAATACATAAGGCAAGTACTAACAGCCATAAAAGGGGAAATCGACAGCAACACAATCATAGTAGGGGACTTTAACACCCCACTTTCACCAATGGACAGATCATCCAAAATGAAAATAAATAAGGAAACACAAGCTTTAAATGATACATTAAACAAGATGGACTTAATTGATATTTATAGGACATTCCACCCAAAAACAACAGAATACACATTTTTCTCAAGTGCTCATGGAACATTCTCCAAGATAGATCATATCTTGGGTCACAAATCAAGCCTTGGTAAATTTAAGAAAATTGAAATCGTATCAAGTATCTTTTCCGACCACAATGCTATGAGACTAGATATCAATTACAGGAAAAGATCTGTAAAAAATACAAACACATGGAGACTACACAATACATTACTTAATAATGAAGTGATTACTGAAGAAATCAAAGGGGAAATCAAAAAATACCTAGAAATAAATGACAATGGAGATACGACGACCCAAAACCTATGGGACGCAGCAAAAGCAGTGCTAAGAGGGAAGTTTATAGCAATACAAGCCTACCTCAAGAAACAGGAAACATCTCGAATAAACAACCTAACCTTGCACCTAAAGCAATTAGAGAAAGAAGAACAAAAAAACCCCAAAGCCAGCAGAAGGAAAGAAATTATAAAGATCAGGTCAGAAATAAATGAAAAAGAAATGAAGGAAACAATAGCAAAAATCAATGAAACTAAAAGCTGGTTCTTTGAGAAGATAAACAAAATTGATAAACCATTAGCCAGACTCATCAAGAGAAAAAGGGAGAAGACTCAGATCAATAGAATTAGAAATGAAAAAGGAGAAATAACCACTGACACTGCAGAAATACAAAAGATCATGAGAGATTACTACAAGCAACTCTATGCCAATAAAATGGACAACCTGGAAGAAATGGACAGATTCTTAGAAATGCACAAACTGCCGAGACTGAACCAGGAAGAAATAGAAAATATGAACAGACCAATCACAAGCACTGAAATTGAAACTGTGATTAAAAACCTTCCAACAAACAAAAGCCCAGGACCAGATGGCTTCACAGGTGAATTCTATCAAACATTTAGAGAAGAGCTAACACCTATCCTTCTCAAACTCTTCCAAAATATTGCAGAGGGAGGAACACTCCCAAACTCATTCTACGAGGCCACCATCACCCTGATACCAAAACCAGACAAAGATGTCACAAAGAAAGAAAACTACAGGCCAATATCACTGATGAACATAGATGCAAAAATCCTCAACAAAATACTCGCAAACAGAATCCAACAGCACATTAAAAGGATCATACACCATGATCAAGTGGGGTTTATCCCAGGAATGCAAGGATTCTTCAATATACGCAAATCAATCAATGTGATACACCATATTAACAAATTGAAGGAGAAAAACCATATGATCATCTCAATAGATGCAGAGAAAGCTTTCGACAAAATTCAACACCCATTTATGATAAAAGCCCTGCAGAAAGTAGGCATAGAGGGAACTTTCCTCAACATAATAAAGGCCATATATGACAAACCCACAGCCAACATTGTCCTCAATGGTGAAAAACTGAAACCATCTCCACTAAGATCAGGAACAAGACAAGGTTGCCCACTCTCACCACTATTATTCAACATAGTTTTGGAAGTGTTAGCCACAGCAATCAGAGAAGACAAAGAAATAAAAGGAATCCAAATCGGAAAAGAAGAAGTAAAGCTGTCACTATTTGCAGATGACATGATACTATACATAGAGAATCCTAAAGATGCTACCAGAAAACTCCTAGAGCTAATCAATGAATTTGGTAAAGTAGCAGGATACAAAATTAATGCACAGAAATCGCTTGCATTTCTATACACTAATGATGAAAAATCTGAAAGTGAAATTAAGAAAACACTCCCGTTTACCATTGCAACAAAAAGAATAAGATATCTAGGAATAAACCTACCTAAGGAGACAAAAGACCTGTATGCAGAAAATTATAAGACACTGATGAAAGAAATTAAAGATGATACAAATAGATGGAGAGATATACCATGTTCCTGGATTGGAAGAATCAACATTGTGAAAATGACTCTACTACCCAAAGCAATCTACAGATTCAATGCAATCCCTATCAAACTACCACTGGCATTTTTCACAGAACTAGAACAAAAAATTTCACAATTTGTATGGAAACACAAAAGACCCCGAATAGCCAAAGCAATCTTGAGAACGAAAAATGGAGCTGGGGGAATCAGGCTCCCTGACTTCAGACTATACTACAAAGCTTCAGTAATCAAGACAGTTTGGTACTGGCACAAAAACAGAAATATAGATCAATGGAACAGGATAGAAAGCCCAGAGATAAACCCACACACATATGGTCACCTTATCTTTGATAAAGGAGGCAAGCATATACAGTGGAGAAAAGACAGCCTCTTCAATAAGTGGTGCTGGGAAAATTGGACAGGTACATGTAAAAGTATGAAATTAGAACACTCCCTGACACCATGCACAAAAATAAACTCCAAATGGATTAAAGACCTAAGTGTAAGGCCAGACACTATCAAACTCTTAGAGGAAAACATAGGCAGAACACTCTATGACATACATCACAGCAAGATTCTTTTTGACCCAGCTCCCAGAGAAATGGAAATAAGAACACAAATAAACAAATGGGACCTAATGAAACTTAAAAGCTTATGCACAGCAAAGGAAACCATAAACAAGACCAAAAGACAACCATCAGAATGGGAGAAAATATTTGCAAATGAAGCAACTGACAAAGGATTAATCTCCAAGATTTACAAGCAGCTCATGCAGCTCAATAACAAAAAAACAAACAACCCAATCCAAAAATGGGCAGAAGACCTAAATAGACATTTCTCCAAAGAAGATATACAGATGGCCTACAGACACATGAAAGAATGCTCAACATCATTAATCATTAGAGAAATGCAAATCAAAACTACAATGAGATATCATCTCACACCGGTCAGAATGGCCATCATCAAAAAATCTAGAAACAATAAATGCTGGAGAGGGTGTGGAGGAAAGGGAACACTCTTGCACTGTTGGTGGGAATGTAAGTTGATACAGCCACTATGGAGAACAGTATGGAGGTTCCTTAAAAAACTACAAATAGAACTACCATACGACCCAGCAATCCCACTACTGGGCATATACCCTGAGAAAACCATAGGTCAAAAAGTGTCATGTACCACAATGTTCATTGCAGCTCTATTTACAATAGCCAGGACCTGGAAGCAACCTAAATGTCCATCGACAGATGAATGGATAAAGAAGATGTGGCACATATATACAATGGAATATTACTCAGCCATAAAAAGAAATGAAATGGAGGTATTTGTAATGAGGTGGATGGAGTTAGAGTCTGTCATACAGAGTGAAGTAAGTCAGAAAGAGAAAAACAAATACAGTATGCTAACACATATATATGGAATCTAAGGAAAAAAAAAAAAAAAAAAGGCCATGAAGAACCTAGTGGCAAGACGGGAATAAAGACACAGACCTACTAGAGAATGGACTTGAGGATATGGGGAGGGGGTGGGGTGAGATGTGACAGGGTAAGAGAGTGTCATGGACATATATACACTACCAAATGTAAAATAGATAGCTAGTGGGAAGCAGCCGCATAGCACAGGGAGATCAGCTCGGTGCTTTGTGACCACCTAGAGGGGTGGGATGGAGAGGGTGGGAGGGAGGGAGATGCAAGAGGGAAGAGAAATGGGAACATATTGTATATGTATAACTGATTCACTTTGTTATAAAGCAGAAGCTAACACACTATTGTAAGGCAATTATACTTCAATAAAGATGTTTAAAAAAAAAAAAAAAAAGGAAAAGGAAGAACTTTAAACAAATGTTGCTTTTGTACATGAAAACATGCATTTTTACATCACAAATTCAATATCATTAAATAAAACCCAGCTTTCACCAGGGGACACAGCAGTGATTTCAAATAATTGAAAATTGAGTCTACCACGTGACCCCTCTGAGCTACTCATGCCAACAAATAAATAAGCTAGAAAGGGGTCCATGTACTGGCTGAGGTGACTGGTTCTAAGTATAAAAGAGAAAATGTGATGCTACTAGAAAAGAAGGTATAAGGAGGAGAATGGCTTTCTGGGGCTCCTGTGGATACTCCAATGTCCTGTGCTTAATGTCCATAGGAAATCACATCAACCCGATATAGTCAGGATGTCTAAGGACCCAAACACTTTCGAAATAAAGGTTTTTCTCATTCAACCAGGCAAGAAACTACAACCAGCTGAGGCAATTGCTGAGGGCAAAGGGAATACAGAATGGTAGTGGGAAAAGGTAGTAAAAAATACCAATGGTGACCTCATGACTAATTGCTGAATTGAGGTCTTAATAGTTATGATTGTTTGATCCTTATTTCAATAAGGGATGCAATGTGTATAGTTTAAGCATTTTCCTCCCCCTTTCCAGTTCTCTTATCAACAAATATAAAATATGTCAGTAATACCTAACCTTATATCTCAATATTTAGGTTATAGAACATTAAAGAGAAAGTGATTCATCCCAAATAGGAATGAGTATCAAACAAAGACAAATGTAAGGACTTTGTAAATTTTCTTAGGAAGATGGTTAGTGTGTTTTCAGTTGTACAAAGGACAGTTAAATCACGTTAGGAAGAAGCATGATTTTAGAACTTATCTGTGGTTAATAGGGATGCATGTGGATTCCAAGTTATCAAGAGATGAACCTTGATAACCTTCTACTGTGTCAAATTAGTATCTCAGAATTTCTTTCCCTCTATGTTCTGGGCTAAGGTTGGCCATAAGAGAAAATTATGTGTAAAATTTAGAAAGTGGGAGTGAACAACAGCTAGATGGAGGCTCAGGGGGTCAGCGTAGGATAAGACAAATTAGTGCTCATACATGGTGTCTTGAACCTGCTGACTCACCTTGTTGATGTGAAGCAGTAACTGGGCTTCCACATCCTCCACTTTTTGCCAGATCTCCTCCTCCTGCTCCTTTGGGCCAGGTATGTGTTCACACCCTCGACCAATAACACTAGCCTCTTCTGCAAATCATCCGCATCATTGAAGTTGGATAACTGGAGATGTTGAAAGGTTAACATGGCTTCCGGCTCATCCTCATAGGTTCCAGTTCATTCTTACAAGTTCTAGTGTGCCCTTGCTCTCCCTCACACTATGTCCATATTTCTTATGTACACTTGCCCTCTTCACTTCCAATCCAGCACCAGACACAGAAGCAGCAGCTGTAGATGAACTGTTTAACCACTCCCACAATTGCACAAACAAATCTTTATAATAATTTGTTATAAACCATTATTAATGGCCAATCTCTAATTCATCTCTGACTGATACAAATACCTACAAAATTGAGCACACTTCCTCAAACTTCTCTTTTCTAGGGAAGCTGTTTGATTTAAATATGTAATTTAAAGAATCTCTAGGAATGTTCCATATTGTTTAGTCATTTTGACATATTATATAATAAGAAAATATTTTTAGCAAAGCATTTTATTTTAAATATTTTGCCTGTTTAACCAAAGGTTATGATATTTAATCTATATTATATAAGAAAAAAATTGATCCACAAATTTAAAAATGTATCTTGGTAGGTTTAGAGACAAAATATACCCTGCTTGGTATTTACCAAGAGTTTAAGATAACTAAAACTCGATAAACTTTGATTATGAAAACAATTGGCAATTCTATTTTCACAACTTTATTCTAAATGATTAATTCTTAAAGCCTTCACTTATACTCTTTTAAATCAAACCTTTATTAATAACAAATGTTGCTTGAAAGGGTATGCATTTTCAAGCCCTTTGTATTTTGTGGTAGTTTGAGTTGTATCACCTCAAAACTGCAAACTCTGTGTTTTTAAATTAGTAGATAGATACCTGAAGTACTATTTTTGCAGGCTTTGCACAGGCCCCTGTCTACTACTTTGATATAGTCTATACATAGTCTGTATACATCCTGTATTCTGAGCTGGTAAAATACATTGGAACTAACATATTAAATATTTTATGTGCTTTTACAAGTGCAAAGTGCAAAAACACATACATTAGTCTCATTGATGACTCTAAAGTGGATTGACATTTGGTGATAATGCCTAAACCTTTTGACTCTTGTATAAAGAATATAGCCCCCCCTTCATTTGCCTTAACTTGGAGGTGGCATGTTTAAATTTTCACATATACTTAAAGAGTTTATCTGATCTTGTTTCCTACTGTGTAGTTTTATTTAAATCTTAATAATTTTTATGCTATAGCCTTTAATGATTGTGAGTAAGAGTAAAGCCAAATTAAAATTGAAAACCCTTCAAAATACTTACAGATGAAATGGGTTGATGTCTAGGATTTGCTTCAAAATAATGTGAGGTAGGAGAAAGTAGTGTAGATGAAACAATATCAGTCAAGTTTTGATAAATGTAGAAACCTCTTCATGAGGTCACTTGTGGTAGGCTCTTATGTAGCTTCAGGATGGGGGCTGGTTATCAGAAAGAGCAACCACATGATTAGTGGGTTGGAGCTTTGAGCTAGCATAAATTCCAGGGAGAGGAGGGTGGCTAGAGTTTGAGTTCAAATACATGGCCAGTGATTTAATCAGTCATGCCTACATGATGAAATCCCAAATCATTCTCTGTACACCTGAGCCAATAGAACTTCCTAACTGGTAAACAACATTGATGTGCCAGGAGGGTAACACTTCCTGATTCCTGAGGAGAAGGCATAGAAGCTCTGTGTTCCCTCCCTGAATCCATCCTATGTGTATCCTGTGTAATAAAACTATAATTTAAATATAGCACTTTCCTGTATGCTGTGAATCATCCTAAGAAGATTCACAAATAATCAAACCTGAGATCTATCATGGGAACCCCCATCTTTGTAGCTAAGTTTTCAGAAGAGGGATAGCCTGAGGATACCCCCAAGACTTGCAGCTGACATCTGAAGTGAGAGCAGTCTTACAGAGAACTTTTCCCTTGACCTGTGAGGTCTAACTCAGGTGGTTAGTGTCAGAATTTAACTGTAGTATACCCAGTTGGTCAGACCAGTTGGAGTAAACATAATTGTCTTTTGAATAAAGTTTACATTTTGACATAAATTTTCCTTTTATATAGCTTTTTATTTTCCCATCTGTCCCTATTCTCTAATTCAAATTGGTGTCACAGAAACACCAAAATGATTATATTTCCTAATCATACATAGCACTTATCTTCATGTGAATGCTCATGGCACTCCCTTTGTCTAGAATGTCTTTCTTATGGCACATAAATATCATCCAGCATGATCGAGTGATTCTTTTATACTCAGTTTAGTAATCATTTCTCCAGGGTGTTTTCCCAGCTACCATCCACCAACCTCTTCCCACTCCAATACCCATACCCACTGCTAAAAAACTTGGAGTAAAGTACCTCTTTTTAGTATTTTTATCAAACCTTGTGTATATCTCTATTATTGTACTTGTACATCATTTCATAATGCTCATGTAACTGTTTTCCACAGGATGCTGTTAGCGCCTCAAGAATATGATTCTATTTTCCTGTTTTTTTGTTTTGTTTTGTTTTGTTTTATCCCCAGGACCTAGCTTAATGGTTGCAACAATGGGCAATAAATATTTGTTGTGAGAATTATTTGAATGAAGTGAATACATTTGTGTATGTCTTTCATAATGTGCTTTTGTTGTTCTCTAGATCTAGGCTTATTATGGGATTTATTCTATGGAAGTTATTTTGTAATTAACTTTAAATAAGCTTTTCTGTGGGACGGGGAGCACTGTTTACCTTGTAACTTTTTCTATAAATTTCCTTCATGTTCAAATTAATCTATTCCATTTGCCTTGTGCACTTTTTCCTCTCTCAATTTGAAATGTCCTTGTACGTTTTCATAGAAATATTTTGTAATTACATTGTGATTTGGACATCTGAAATCTAAATAATAACTATATTAACTTTGAAAACATGTAATACTGACATAACGTTAGATCTTAAGCTTGAGGATTATACAAATATTTATCACTCAAGGTTATCAACTGTTGAGTTGTGAAATCCTTAATTATTCTATTAGACTGCATCTTCATTACGCTGATTTGATTTTTTTTTTTCTATCGTGTAGGTAGAGCAGACTTCTTTTGGTCCAACTAACATTAAGACTGTGCCTCTATAACGTCACTTATTTAGATGATGAGTGAAATTTCAATTACTCTAAATGCATGATCTGTGTGTAATTAAAAGACTGAAACAAGAAATTTGCTTTTTTCCCCTTAAAATTGCAGCTGAAATTATGTAGGCCCCTGGACTCCCACTGTAAGATAGTTGAGAATGATTATCGGAATCTTCCAGGAGAAAAATTTCCGTTAAGTACTCTTGTCATCAAAAAATTTTCAAATCTTATATACAGAGAATGGAAAATAATACATTTATATCTATATATACCATTTTATTTTCTCCTAAGCTATTTCTTTGTAATTATGTAGAGGTGGATTAAATTTGTTTATGTTTGAGATTCTCCCTTCCATCCAGGTTACTATGTCCATTTGTAGGCATTATTATGGTTAAAATAATATATATAATTTCTATCTTAAGAGTTTGACATTACCATTAGAAAAGGAAGTAAAAGTCAAATCTTTCAGCAGCTGCAAAAAACATGCCCTGCTCAGGACCCTGAACAACTCCTATCACTCAACAATATTTCTGAATGAATAAACATATACGTGGGGTGAGAATCACTCCATATTACTGAAAATTGCCTGGAAATTAGCACCAGATCCATTCCATTTATCTATTACCATATATGTCATCCTAGATTAAAACATTTTCATATAATTATCTATTTTCTACTATATTCTAGAAAACGTCATCCCGTTCCTCTGATTTTAAAGTCCCAACCACCTTAAATATTGAGCTCAAGTTGCATCTCCTTATTGATGCCTCTGGCTTAAAATTAATTTCCCTTTTCTTTGGTACTAGTGCACAGTGTATCACAAATTAGTACTTTCTTGCCCTCTAACTTTAATCTGTGTAAACTGTGCACATCTAGTTAGATAAAAAGCTCTTTCAGATCACCAAGAAGGTCTTAGTTTTCTGTGCTATTTCCCTATTTCAACAAACAACCCAGCAAATCCACATCCACTGAGTGGATGTACTATACGTAATGACTAATTGATTGATTAGAAGAATGACTAAACTTTCTACTCAATGTGACCTTTTCTAAGAAGCCTTCCAAAATGAAAAGAAAGCCTTAGGCTAATATATTTAAACAATTTGCATAACAATGTATTTTCCCTTGTGGGTTTAGCTTTATTCATTTATATGTAAATGATTGCATATATGTGACCATATCAATTTAATAAGGAAGGAGACAAAAGGCACAGACAGAGAGACAAACAATATGAATATCACTGCTGTAGAGTGTTAGCTCTGGAATAAATACGCCTGGATTCTTAGCTCTGTCAGATGTCAGCTCTTTTATCTTGAGCAAATTGCCTAACTCGGGTGTCTTATGATTTCATCCAAAAAATGGTGATAATTCGTAACCACTTCACACTTTTTTTTTGGAAAATGAATGGGGGATAAATGAGAAATAGACAAAACTGTGTGTGTATATATACATATATATCATTATAGGTTGTTATGAACTGTAGTATAAGCATATACCTATATACACATACAGTTCAGAACTTACTCTATATTGTGGTCACCATAATATTATATCATTCTTAGACAGTCTTTCAAGACTAGTTGTTTTGGGGATCTAGTTAAAGAAGATACCAAGTCAACCTCTGGGAAAGAACTCACTCTTAATAGAAATGTAGTTGTAGTACTTAGTATGACCTAGTAAAAATCCTCAAGGTCAGTAAAAGGATAATTTGAGTACCAAAGAGCATGTGTCATTTAGATCACCTTCTGACTCAGCCTGCAGGGACCGATGCCTGAATCCTAGGAGAAAATGTCACTAAAATATATGTCTGACATTTAGAGGAAAAGGCAACATGGTCCTGTAGCCTAAGTCAGAGAGCATAATGAGGATTATTGTTGGCAAATGATGACACAGATACAA
Source organism: Balaenoptera musculus (assembly GCF_009873245.2). NCBI lineage: Eukaryota > Metazoa > Chordata > Mammalia > Artiodactyla > Balaenopteridae > Balaenoptera > Balaenoptera musculus. The sequence continues at coordinate 56,042,680 of NC_045802.1, forward strand.
CCACTTAAGAGACATCCACAATGAAGAGCAGCTGGTGAGGCTTATTCGTTTTTGAGGCACTAGTTCAAGAGGCAAATGAGAAATACAGTTTTGCTGTGGTTTAGAGCTGTTTGTGGTTTTGGGGTGTTTTTCTAGCATTTTGGTAGTATTAGCAGCATCCTGCCATCAGTTGCAAGAGCTATGCATGCTGGGAAACAAATCATTAAATGCTATGACTTGCCTAAAAATTTTAAATAGCAGAATAGAAATAAAACAGACTTTCCTTCTGATTCAGTGCTCTTTGTCCTACTTGGCTGCCATCTTTACCTAGAGTTTCATATCTTGCTCATCTTCAAAGTCACTTGGCAGATATTTTTAAAATCCATAATATTGAGTCATTGAAAATTTGATTCAACATGTTGATGGCAGGTCCAGGAAGCATAGTTCTTCAGGTGTCCTTTCTTAATCTGAGACAGTCGGCTTTGGAAGCCACTGACCTAGACTAGGAATAATACTTTTTTTTTTTTAAGTTGTATTATTCATTCAGCTTTGGAATCAGCTAGCCTCGGTAAGTATTCTATTTCAACCATGTAATTAGTGGTCTGGGACAACTTTTCAGAACCTCATACTACTATTCCTTGATTAGACCTATTTAACAACAGTGTTGTGAAGATTACAAATGATGTGATATGGCATATTATAGGTACTCAACAAATGACATCTCTTATAAGGTGAATAATGATGACCTAAATAAAATTGCCCAGCATGTTATAAATGTTAATTTATACACCTTTTAAAATCATTACATTAATGATTTGTAAATATACCATATACAATGACTTATTTTCTAATAACATTTTTTATATAATTAGGTAAATATCATTGCAACCCACAACAAATTATAACAAATTCTAAAAAATTAACATCGAAATTAATGAAATTTTACAGAACTGAAATTCTTTCTATTCTATGTAATAAAAATAAATTATTAAACATATAAAATACTTTTCATAGCAAACTACTTAGTTTGTTGAATTACATACCAAGGAAGTATTACTATTTTAATTCTAAGAACAGCCTATTTAGCGATTTTTTATAATAACTCGATTGTTTTGGGTGGTTGTTAGTTGTGCTTGTTTTCATTGCTACTTAGAAAAGTAAATCCAAATATTTTCAGGAATAGATAAGTTTGAGTTATCCAATTGATTTTCCCAGTCTTTAGGATTTTGAGAAGTAATAAAATCTAAGTGACTTGGCTTCTCAGCAAAAAAAACTATTTATTTGTTTTTTTCTATGTTGTATAAAATTCACAATTTTACCACTCACCTTTTAAAATATTCTAATAAGAAAAATATAGTATGTTTATGAAGTTCAGTGATTAATTATATGAAAAAGTTTATAATATATACTTAGTCCAGTTTTATATCTTCCTGTAAATCAATATAAAGATGAAAGTAGTAGATATTGGAGTTTTCTGTTCTTTTTGAATGTATTTATAGAAACCTGTGCAATGCTTTGAATACTTTTTACCATACCCATGTGTGACAAAATATTCTTTACTGATGGTATAAATAGATTCAACTGCTTTGTCATTGCAATCAAGTTGACCCATTCATAGAGAATATTACAAAGTGGCATTTTTATTTTATAAATATATATCATATATAAGCATATATATTTTAATATAGAAACTACTATAGAAATAATGACATGTTTGAGTGCTGTTTTTGAAGACACAAATGAATATTTTTATGTGTTCTAAAACTTAGATAAGAGTTTAAAGAAAAAATTCTTTACTAAAGAGAATTTAAATACTTTCAATTCTTCATGGTCCTAATTTATAATGTTCCTGGTCAAGATTTAAAATGTAACCAGTGTTAGTATTCAGCAGGATTCTGACAATCAGCAGATATTTTCCTAATATTATATCAAATTTTAGAAATCCATTCTTTCTAATACAAAGACTCCAAAATACAATAATGTATTAGAGAGCTGTCATTAAATTTCTATTGTATAAAATAACAGTAAAAAGTAATTACAACACATATACTGAATTTGCTTGACATTCAAATTATGTATGGATAATGTTTCTGATCATGACTGGAAACATGGAAGGAGAAAGAAGACAAGACATAATCCTTTGTGTCAAGGTGCCTTCAATCAGATACAGAAGCTAGTTCCTAATTTAATAGAAAGCAGACTAAATTATCACTGTACTACATGTACAAATAATTCAAATTGATTATAGGCAATGGAAGTATTCATTCCGGTAAGGAACTAGAAGCAATGATAGAAGATAATAGGTTTTGAATAGGTAGTGAAGGAGGGAAAAGAAGGGAAGAGTTTTAGAAAAGGCACAGTTTTGGAAAGTACCATATGCACATCTCTTCAGAGAATGGCAAATTGGTCTCTGGCTGAAGTATAAGACATTTCTGGGGATAAAAATAAGAAAGAGGGAAAGATACAGTGACATATTCTGGAAGGTCCTGTATGCAAATTTAAGGAACTTGGTTTTTAATGCTCACTAAACAAACAATTATGGAAAAGAATAATGGCTTAAACTGTGTATTAGGATAACAACTAAACACAGTATGAAGAATATATAAAGTAAAAGGTTGGATTTTGAGTGAACAATTAGACCACTGCTAGGCAAGGGCTTATGAAATCTTGAATGGGCTATGGAGTAGGGTGGGGATAAGGGAATAAGGAAATGTTACAAAATAATTTAGTGCATTCTTTAAGATGAGGGTTAAAGGAAAGAGAGGTGACTATGAGATTTAGTCTTAGTGGTTGAGAGGATATTACAACTCAAAATACTAATTTACAGCAATGAAAATTTAAGAATCGTACTAAAATAATATGTGATTTTCTAAAAATCTACCAACAATTTGCTATTCTTAAAGCATTTGATTTTACATGAGTTTTCTTTAGAAAATCAAAACCTGTATAAATTTTGGGGCTTCCCTGGTGGCGCAGTGGTTGAGAATCTGCCTGCCAATGCAGGGGACACGGGTTCGAGCCCTGGTCTGGGAAGATCCCACATGCTGCGGAGCAACTGGGCCAGTGAGCCACAACTACTGAGCCTGCGTGTCTGGAGCCTGTGCTCCGCAACAAGAGAGGCCACGACAGTGAGAGGCCTGCGCACCGTGATGAAGAGTGGCCCCCGCTCGCCACAACTAGAGAAAGCCCTCGCACAGAAATGAAGACCCAATGCAGCCAAAAATAAAATAATTAATTAATTAATTAAAAAAAAAATAAACTGTATAAATTTTAACATATTAGAGGTCTAAGCACAATCAGAATGATTGTAATTAACGAAAGGAGCTTTACATGTAACAATGCACAAAATACCACCTTCACTGTTAAATCTCTTAAATATGATTGTGATATTTCCCCATGATAAAAGTTATTAATTCTCAGGGGTAATATTAGATGACATGATTCACTTTGTTATGATCAGAAATGTTCTCACCCTAATATTTATTTTTCCCTAACAGAAAATAATGGAGTTATGTATAATATGTGTTATATGTATAAATATTTCAAAATTAGGAAATTATTCATTCTATATTTGCAGACAAGTAGAATGGCACTTCTTATGTCTGGACAATGATATATGAGAATAAGAGCAATTCACAGAAAATCCCTAATGTCAACTGTACTTAATGTCTTCAATCTCCCCATACTAAAATTTAATCAAGTAACATATAAGCTAAATTTTCTGCTTCAATATGGTATCTGACATGGATACCGTGAAGATATCAAATGGACAAACCCTTGCAAGATTAAAAAAAAGGATGTAGGAGCTGCTCTGTCAAAACTAATTTATAAACTCAAGGATGATAAGTTTATGGCTTCATTGAGCTATTTACCAATTCCTAACATAATAGTCATTTCAGTCATATGAAGTGCATGCATAAATACTGGTTTTTATGGCTCTATTAACTTTTATAACTTTGTGTAGGTTATTGACCTCTTTCTCTAAATGCCTACAGGCTTTATGTCATAAAGATATGAACTTGAAAGCAATGAGTAAAACGTGAGTTAACATGCCTATGTTGGCCTTGAAAATTATTAATGAGAATAATTGGAAAGGAGTAACAAAAATGGTGAATCCTAGTTTCCTAAAAATTGCTATTATCCTTAATTAACTTAAAAGCCCTCTGAAGATGCAAACATTTTTTTAAGCTTTCATCATTGTATAGTTGATTTACAGTATTGTGTTAGTTTCAGATATATAGCAGCAGTGATTCAGTTTTATATACACACAAACATACATATATATACATATATATAATTTTTTCAGGTTATTTTCTATATAGTTAATTATGAGGTATTGAATATTGTTCCCTGTGTTATACAGTAAATTCTTGTTGCTTATCTGTTCTATACATAGCAGTGTGTATCTGTTAATCCCATACCCTTCCTCCCCACTCCCTCTCCCCCCTTTGGTAATTGTTTGTTTTCTATGGAAGACATGAACTTTTGAAACATACTCTAAAAGTTTCTATTGATAGAGTAAGAATCCAGTGCATATGCAGTTTTCTGATTTTAGCTAATCTGTTCTCCATTTTACTAGGCTTAGCTTTAAAAGCTAGAGTATAAAAAAAATTAATAGGCTAAATTAATTGGATTAAAAAAAATCAGGTGGGAAAAATTCACAAAAGGATGGTATTATAATAATAGTTACTATTTGCTAAGAGCCAATCATATGCCCAGTGATGGACCAGGCCCTTAACTCGTTATTTACAATATTTTCCAATAAATGCTATTAACCATTTCTTTTTATAGATGCGGAATTTGAGACCCAGCAAGTATCATTAGTTAATTTAAAAAGTTACCTAGTTAGGACATGGAAAGTCAGGGTTCTAATGTAGAAATGTCTGACTTGTAGAATAGTGGTTTTATGTGCATTTAAGTCAGTTTTGATCTGTAATTTCAAGATTCTTTTTCTAACAGGTGGGATGTCTGTTGACTGTGCCCAGCATTTCCTTCTATTTTTGAATCTCAGCTAATTAATTATTCAGCAAGTGTAATAATATCACTTTCATATGACAAATTAAATTTAGAATCAGTGCCCGCACATTCAAATTAATCAATTGTCAAAGTAACATCTTTCTCTGTTGCCTTTCTATTTAATCCTGATAAAGAATCAAAGTGAATAGCTCAATTCCTACACTATTAACAGTAACTTGAACCTTCAAGATTTTACATTTCACGATCTTCATTGTTTTATCTTCTCAGCCATTAGCAACACATTTTTAAAAGGTGGATATGAACTAGGTCACGTATACAACTGTACAAGTTATATTTCAGCGTGTGTTCTTTTCTGGGTATCCATTCTTGCCTGTCGTCATTATTGGTTTGATTGATTTAAAAACAAACATTTAACATTAATTAGAGCCCTAAAAACGGCCTGTGCATGCTAAAATATGATACTTGTAACTTCTTCAAGTACCTACTTGAGATTTTCAAGTCCCTACTCTGCTCTTATCTGGCTCTTTGATTTATCTTTGATGCATTCCACCATTTATATGAAATTTGGAGATTGATTTATCTATTAAAATTCTGAAGGAGGTAAAAGTAGCTCATCATTTTTCTTCTGCTCAAAGTGTTAGATCTACATTAAGATCATTTTCTATTTCTCTTGGGCCTTTTAAAATTGTGTTCTAAGGTGAGAACAATGAATTACCTGACAGAAAAAGGTTTTACCTGCACTGCCAACCTTCCAGCTCATGATAAAATCATTTGAGGTAGTTTTTATGCAGCCTGTAATGGCTGCTGGCATGCAACTGTGACAGACAAGGGCCAGACATCACCTGTATCTCACAGATCACACAAAACCAGTGTATCAGGGGAGGAAGGAAGTGAAGGATGAGAACTTCAACTCACTTCATTTTGAAGAGACATGGCTTATATCTGTCTTCTACCTTTGGGGAAAACAAAAATGGCAGGGTTGCAATAAACCAAACCTTCCAAAAGGTGAAATGGTTCAAAAGATTAATAGAACCAGTAAGAACTGTATTGCAAAACTAAGAATATTACTGTATAAAATGGGTCTAGGATGAACCTTGAAAACATGAAACTAAATGAAAGAAGCCAAATAAAAGGCCACATATTATATAATTCCATATATATAGAATGTCCAGAATAGGCAAATCCATAAAGATAGAAAGTAGATAAATGGTTGCCAGAAAGGCATGGGGTTGGGGGCACACTAGGGAGGGGCTGCCAATGAGTACAGGTTTCTTTTGGGGTGATGAAATTTTTCTAGAAATAAATAGTGGTGGAGATTGCACAATTTTAGTAAAAGCAGAATAACTGGATATTTTGAAAGATCGATTATTATAATATGTGAATTACTTTTTAAAAAAAAGTGGCTTAAGCCACAACATTCTGAAGATATTAGAAACTTCCTGGATGAAAAAATGTATATATATTTGACTAAATACTAGGTAATCTAATTTTTTAATAAGCACACATATTCTGAAGTTAATTATTTTCAGACACTTGAAATACCCTTTAAGCAGAGTGTAAAATATATCTGACCCTTGAACAACGTGGGGGGTTAAGCTACATATAATTGATAGTTGGTCTTCACTATATGCGTTTCCTCCACCTCTGAGGATTCAGCCAACCATGAATCGTGTAGTACTGTAGTGTTTACTATTGAAAAACATCCGGGTATAAGTGGACCAGCTCAGTTTATACCCATGTTGTCCAAGGGTCAACTATATTTCAGAAAATGGGAAAGGCAAGAAGTCCTAAAGTTTTCAAAAATATTTCTTTTTATAGCGAGCATGATATTTGAAATCCAGGAGTCCCTAAACTCTTAGCCTAGAAGTACTGAAGAATTTGTCTTCACAAGACAGATGTATAAAATAGCCAGGTAGTAAAAAATAGAAAAAGCAAAGTGGACCTAGGTCAATGTTAGTATTTCTATTATTTATTCAAATTTTACTTTCTAGTATGGATATATACTTCAACGTCTTAATGCTGATTCTGAAGGAGAAAATTCTATGATTAAAAGAATCTAGCTTGCTGTCTTCTCTATGTCTCTTTTAGAGATGTGTAGTCTAAGAAGCTTTGTTTTAATAAAAATGGCACATTAAAATTTTTTCCATAAAACCATTAACTTTATATGCTAATATTATAGCAACTTAGATATGCTGTAGTTAAGTGTAATGCTTATTGAAAAGCAATTGTGTTTATGGCTTACTTAAAACTTAATTTTTTTCCTCAAACACATTCAAAGCATCTGAAAGCACAATACAATTTTCGCAATGTAGAACTCCGGCCCAAAATATATATTATTTATACAAATCCCTGCTTTATATAATTCTCAGTAGAAAAGCTAAATTCAAACAAAGCATCTTATTTTCTGTACCTGCATAGTACACAAGTTGAATTGCATATGAAAATAAATGTTTCATGTTTTGATTTGCAGTTATTTTTATTTGCTAAACTATCTCTTTAACAACTTAAAGTGGAAATTGGATTCAGTATGATGCAGTTAACATTTTAAAACTAATACTGAAATAACTAAAAGGAGAAACATTAGAGTAACAGAAAGAATAAGACTTTTTACCTTGAAAATGGTTTTAGGTACTATTTACTGAGCATGTTTTAAAAACCCTCACACCATACACAAAAATAAACTCAAAATGGCTTAAAGACTTAAATCTAAGACATGACACTGTAAGACTCCTAGAAGAGAACAGAGGCAAAACATTCTCTGACATAAATTGTACCAACGTTTTCTTAGGTCTCCCAAGGCAATAGAAATAAAAGCAAAAATAAACAAATGGGACCTAATCAAACTTACAAGCTTTCACACAGCAATGGAAACCAAAACAAACTGAAAAGACTGCTTACAGAATGGAAGAAAATATTTGCAAACGAGTGACCAACAAGGGCATAACTTCCAAAATATACAAACAGCTCATACAACTCAGTAACAACAACAAAAAAACAACCCAATCAAAAAATGGGCAGAAGACCTAAGTAGACATCTCTCCAAAGCAGACATACTGATGGCCAAGAAGCATGTAAAAAGATGCTCAACATTGCTAATTAGTAGAGAAATGCAAATAAAAACTACAATGAGGTACCACTTCACACCAGTCAGAATGGCCATCATTAAAAAGTCTACAAATAGAGGGCTTCCCTGGTGGCGCAGTGGTTGAGAGTCTGCCTGCCAATGCAGGGGACACGGGTTCGAGCCCTGGTCTGGGAAGATCCCACATGCCGCGGAGCAACTAGGCCCGTGAGCCCCAACTACTGAGCCTGCGCGTCTGGAGCCCGTGGTCCGCAACAAGAGAGGCCGCGATAGTGAGAGGCCTGCGCACCGCGATGAAGAGTGGTCCCCACTTGCCGCAGCTAGAGAAAGCCCTCGCACAGAAACGAAGACCCAACACAGCCAAGAAATAAATAAATAAATAAATAATAATTTTAAAAAAAATTAAAAAAAAAAAAAAAAAAAAAGTCTACAAATAGAAATGCTGGAGAGGGTGTGGAGAAAAGGGAACCCTCCTACACCATTGGTGGGAAGGTAAATTTGTGTAGCCACTATGGAAAACAGTATGGAGGTTCCTTAAAAAAATAGAGTTACCATATGATCTAGCAATCCCACTTCTGGGCATATATCTGAAGAAAACTCCAATTCAAAAAGATACATGTACCCCAATGTTCATAGCAGTACTATTTGCAATAGCCAAGACATGGAAGCAACCTAAATGTCCATCAACAGAGGAATGGATAAAGCAGATGTGGTACATATATACAATGGAATATTACTCAGCCATTAAAAAGAATGAAATAATGCCATTTGAAGAAACATGGATGGACCTAGAGATTATCATATTAAGTGAAGACAGAGAAAGACAAATATTACATGATATCACTTATATGTGGAATCTAAAAAAATGCTACAAATGAAATTATTTACAAAACAGAAACAGGCTCACGGGTATAGAAAACAAACTTATGGTTGCCAAAAGGGAAAGGGAGGAGGGTTAAATTAGGAGTTTTGGATTAGCAGCTATAAACCACTATATATAAAATAGATAAGTAACAAGGTCCTATTGTATAGCACAGTATATGTGTGTGTGTGTGTGTGTGTGTATATATATATATATATATATATATATATATAAAGCTGAATCACCTTGTTGTATACCAGAAACTAACACATTGTAAATCAACTCTACTTCAATAAAAATTTTTTTTAAAGTCCTGCTTATTTACAATATCAAGTAATCTTATCATACCTACAACTCATCATCATAAAAAAAAAAGCCTGAACAGTAAAGCAGTTAAACTTTCCCAAGGTCACACAATTTAACAAGACAACATTTAATGTCACTGCACGTTAATAAGTTAACATGTAATGAGATTAAAACATCTGTTTCAATAAATTCCACCATACCATACAACTGATTATAACACATACACGTGAAAAAATAAGAAACATAAAAACTACAAAAAATCCTTCTCTCCATCTAAATGGGGCAAATATTTGTAAAGCATACTTTGTAAAATTTGGTTTTCAAACAAAATATCTACAGAGCTATTTTGTAATCACTTACTAACTGACACATATTTAAGGTAACCAGTTGTTAAACTATTATGTTCAAGTCCTCTATTACCTACAAAGTTGTTTGAATGCACAAGAACTTCCTATTCTAGCGTAGTGACACAAAGCAGCACCATGAGTGGAATAGATTTACACAACAGGGTGACATTAAAGCTATTTACTTCAGTTGAGGTACTGTTATAGGCCATGTTACCGTAATTTCTTGTGAAAGGAACAATATTGCTGCTTAATAAGCCATCCATTAATGAGAATGATGGTAGTTTTATGTAGAATGTATTCATCAAATTTAAAGGTAAAATGGCATCTTTTCCAAAAGGAAATGTATTATATTGCAAATATACTCCTGTATTGGAAGCAGACTTCTTATACATGTAGATTCTAGATATCAATGTGTATCCTCTCTTAATATCACTTAAATATGGTGAAATATAGTGCTAAATGTTTTATAAATAAAATGTTTCCTAGGGTTTAGAAGCCTCACAATACATCTTCCTTGTAATCGGTATAAAGTGTTTATAGTGATTAACAAGTTTAATGCTTGTTTTTAACATACTCTTTCATTATTTTTCTTAGGACATTAACAGTATGTTCTGTCATGGTGTGGTTTCTTTAAACAACCATTAAGATACACTCTGCATACGAAGAAATTTTTCTTTTTCTGTGTACCCTACCATTAGAAAAACTCACCACATTATTTTTAATGTGTTTGTTATACAGAAGCCATTCCAGATTAAAGAATGCTAACAAGATTTTGATACTAAGATAAAGGTACATGTATCAGATTTTGCATTACAAGAACAAAAACAAAATTTTTATGGCCAGAATTTAAACAACCCCAAACTAAGCAATCTCATAAATATTTAAGAAAATATATGTTTTTAAGATGTACATACAAAAAAAACATTGAAAAAGCATCTCTGGAAATGAAATGGTAATTGCCATTTCTTTCACAGCTAGTTTATTGCTGTGATTTGGTATAATAATTGAGACACTGATTTGCTCTAGGGTTGTGCTAGGGTTATACATTTATGGATAAAATGGAGAGCAGAGCATGTATTTATTAGATGTTAATGATATTCAGTCTATATCTAAATTGACTAATTTTTAGTCAAAAGAATCAGTCTTTTTACACCACCACAAGAAAGAGAGGCATAAAAAGAGAGAAGGAGAAAAAGAAAGAGAAGGGGGATTAAAATTTTAATGAACTTCACAGAGCCAGGCTAAACCTAGAGAGCATATTATTACAGACTATTTCTCTCCCAATTTAACCCAAAGCAACTTGTCAAGATTTGCTTCTTTATTGAAGGAAACCTTGAAAATTAGAACAGCAATGTTCATATTTATAGCAAGTGTAAATGATAAGCCCAAAGGTACTACATCAAATGTAGTCAAGAACTATTCTAACAGTTTTTATTGTTTTGTTATTTTTATTTGTCTCCAGTATCTTCAAGCCTGTATCTACAAGATGAAACCTTTGTTCAAAGAAAGCAACTGAAATATGGAGTGGAAAAGCATTTCCCAGTTTATTTCCTTTTCTAATTCCAATGCCTTGTTTCTCATCCTTTGTTATCTTAGTCACTAGGAAGGAACTACATGTGAAAGAGTTGTCATTGATGGTGAAGCAGTCATCGGTACCGAGATGGACCAAGACATCAATGCCTTTAACGATGGACTGCAAAGGGCACTTCTCCTTAAATTAATGTGAAATAAGTCCTGGGATTCCTTATCAAATTTCGGTACACTATAGTCAAATTATATTTGTATAATTCAGTCATTCACTTAAACATAATTTTGTAAAACTACAGTATATGTATAGGCATACATTTTAATATTTAAACAGTATTGGAATTTCAAATTCAGTTATATATATTTTTTGTTAGATAATATTTATACTTTTTAATTTCCATTTTGAAGCAAGATGGACATATTTTAAATATACCTAGACATACTATCATTTTATAGTTTCAATTAAAATATTTTTATTTTTGTACCTTCTGTTCAGTTGAACAGAATTATTGTCAAACCACAAATTTACCTAAAATGAGAAGGTTATTTTTATCTTGTTACTAGCACTATTTTTGTTTTCTTTCTGTATTTGGTCATTTCTTTTCCATCTTACTTTATCTTAGAAATTCTCATTTAATACACTGTGACCTTGATCTTCAAACACTGAACATGATGCTCCTCACATGCTCACACCCTTTACAGGCTGGCCTCAAGAAAATTCCACATCGTTTAGAGCTGCTTCAGTTGCTAATGGAATCTCAGCGTGATATGAATTCTCTAGATAACATGATGTCAGGAATACTGACTTTTATACTTCAAGAATACCTATCTTTGAAATCACACACACACATTTTATTATAATCATGTGCACAGTGTATTTAGTATTTGTAATATTTGAGTAATTTCATTGCTTCCCTTGAGATGCGTGACACCATGGGCAATCAGAATATTGCTCACAAGAGGAAGAGAGGTGGCATGGAAGCTGGATAGACAACAGTCACCACTATAGGCACCTTCCTAACCAGAGCTATTGAGGAAGCAGCTATTGATTGATCTTTATGTAGTTGCATAACTGTCATTACATTTTGGCTTTACCATAATTAAAGCAAATAAAAACATTAATATTGTACTTTATTAACAACTTGTCCACTAACTCAGTTAATTGTCATCAGCTACCTATGTTTGATTAACTTTATAAATGCTTATTTTATTACATTCAGAATCATTTACTATTTAAGACAATTCCTAATAGTAAGTGATTTTTTTTCCCCCTAACTAGACGTAAGTATTTGAAATGACAGATCTTGATGAAATCATTTAACATTTTCCACCATTGCTATTGAGGTTGGAAAGTGGGGGCTCATGACATTAAAGGTAAAACTGATACTTCTTTCAATTTGTTTTTTAAAATATATAATTTTAGTAATATAAAAGATTCTAAAGTTTTTGGGTGCTTATTGAAAAATTTAATGGTTTGTGTAGAAAATATGAGCGTAATAAATAATCATACAGTTGGTTTTTCATTCACTATTCATTTCAGGTAGTTAAAACTTTACTCAGTTTCTAGTTGTTTGACAATTTAGTCACATATTTTTATACATGTACTTCTTATGGGCCATTAGTTATTGGCAGAAAATATTCAAAACAAATTTTGTATAGATATTCACAGGTGTAGCAAACACCAATGGAAATGAACCAACTACTGCTTTCTGTAAAAAGATGTATGAGTTTCACATGAATGATGTGTTATCATGTGAAAATATGTCATGATTCCATTTAGATAAAGCTCAAAAACAAGTGAAACTAATCTATGGTACTGGAAGTGAAGCTAATGGCTGATGCCTAGAACTCGGCGTGAAGGTGCTTCTGGAGAGCTGGTGATGTCCTATTTCTTGAACAGGTGTGAAAAGTCAATGCTATACACTTATGCATGTTAAACTTAATTTTAAAATATTTAATAAAATTATTAGAAACAGAGTGCTCTAGCTTTTAAAAAAATCTTACCCAAAGTGAGGTATAATGAATTTTTGAACTTCTTTCTAAAAGATATAAAAACACATTGTCTTATGTTGTGAAAACCACTTGATCAAAATTTTAAAAAATGGACTTTACCACATGGGATATTAGGCATAATAAAAACATATAAGTGCTACCTCCAATTACTATTATTAAACTGATATTTATGAAGAACTAAGAATTTTTGTTTAAAATTTTAATAACGGGATACTTAACATTACACAATAACATAAAAAATAAATACAGTAAATCATTAAGTTACTGCATTAAGATGGCTGATATTTTTCTACCTTATGCTTTTTTATATCTTTAAATTTTCCAAAATTAACATGAGTTATAACCTAAAGCTATATCATAAAAATGCTCATTTCCATTTACCCAGTGATTCTAAAACTGGACTTTATTCTGTGCAAAAAAATCTAACAGGAAAAATATACAATTATTTTTTACTGTTGTATTTATTATAATAGAGGAATTTGTATGACTAACGAATATATGATATGCATCTAAAATATACTATTATGCTCTTCAGCAAGTGGTGCTGGGAAAGTTGGACAGCCACATGTAAGTCAATGAAGTTAGAACACACCCTTACGCCATGCACAAAAATAAACTCAAAATGGCTTAAAGACTTAAACATAAGACATGACACCATAAAACTCCTAGAAGAGATCATAGGCAAAACATTCTCTGACGTAAATTGTACCAATGTTTCCTTAGGTCAGTGTCCCAAAGCAACAGAAATAAAAACAAAAATAAACAAATGGGATCTAATCAAACTTAGCACAGCAAAGGAAACCATAAACAAAATGAAAAGACAACCCACAGAATGGGAGAAAATATTTGCAAACGATGTGACCAACAAGGGCATAATTTCCAAAATACACAAACAGCTCATACAACTCAATAACAACAAAAAAACAACCCATTCAAAAAATGGGCAGAAGACCTAAGTAGACATTTCTCCAAAGCAGACATACAGATGGCCAAGAGGCACATGAAAAGATGCTCAACATCACTAATTATTAGAAAAATGCAAATAAAAACTACAATAAGGTATCACCTCACACCAATCAGAATGGCCATCATTAAGAAGTCTACAAACAACATGCTGGAAAGGGTGTGGAGAAAATGGAACACTCCTACACTGCCAGTGGGAATGTAAGTTGGTACAGCCACTATGGAAAACAGTATGGAGGTTCCTCAGAAAACTAAAAATAGAGTTACCATATGATCCAGCAATCCCGGTCCTGGGCACATATCTGGACAAAACTATAATTCAAAAAGATACATGCACCCCAATGTTCATTGCAGCACTATTTACAATAGCCAGGTCATGGAAGCAACCTAAATGTCCATTGACAGAGGAATGGATAAAGAAGATGTGGTACATATATACAGTGGAATATTACTCAGCCATATAAAAGAACAAAATAATGCCATTTGCAGTAATGTGGATGCAATTAGAGCTTATCATACTAAGTGACGTAAATCAGAAAGAGAAAAATACCATATGATATCACTTATATGTGGAATCTAAAATATGACACAAATGAACTTACCTATGAGACAGAAACAGACTCACAGACATAGAGAATAAGCTTGTGGTTGTCAAGGGGGTGCAGGGCTGAGAGAGAGATGGAGTGGGAGTTTGGTGTTAGTAGATGCAAAGTATTACATATAGAATGGATGGACAGCAAGTTCCTACTGTATAGCACAGAGAACTATATTCAATATCCTGAGATAAACCATAATGGAAAAGAATATAAAAAACTATAGATATGTATATATGTGTATATATATGTATATGTATGTGTATATATAACCGAGTCTCTGCTATACAGCAGAAATTAACATTGTAAATCAACTGTATTCAATTAAAAGAATAAAATGAAATAAAATATACTATTATGGTGATTATCATCTATTTTTAAAGTATTTTATGATACTTTAAAACAGTATCATAAGCTAAAATTATCTTAGAAATTGTAATTCTTCTTTCAGCATACTTTTTACTGCTATGTACCCTGAAATAATGTCTTGTTATTAAATGAACATTTAAATGCATAATATGTACTTTTTAAAATTAAGGAGCATTCATGAAATATCAACTAGCTCTCAAATGCTGATGGTCTGTAATAGCCAATGTCAGAAATAATGTATTCATAGTTCCATAATGAAGGCCTATAATTAAAGCTTTGTTTTTAGGGTAAGTATGTGCAGGAAAGGTAAAGACATTTCAAAGTCTCAAGTTGGAAAAAAGTGGGGATTAAAGGATCTTGTGTTACTTAATGCAGTTGCCTCCAAACCACTTGTAGTTATTCTTTTTCTGGTAGGTAACAAATTCCTGAATTTTATCTCTTATCACAAAGAAATGGAGCCTGAGAAAGTTACTTCTTGTGCTTAGTTAGCTAACAGCGCCCTTGAACTGGGTTTCTCTTAACTCCCTAATAGACTTGAGATCAGTCCTAATTGTGTTTCCCCATCTCTTCTTTGAGATGAGTAGTCATGCAATTGCCAGGTGGATAGCATTGGTCTGGAGTCTTGGAATACTGGCTGCTGTTTCCACAACAGTACAATTACCATGTGGGAGACATTTTTAATAAGCAAACTCTCATGCTTGAATACGGTGCAGGGAAGGAGAAAAATCTATACCTCTTTGATCTCTGTACTCCAAGACTTCTGTTTGTAACAGCTCACAGAAATGTTGGGATGGTCCTGATAAGCAGCACTTGTTAGTTATGCAAATAGTTTTTTTTCGGTTGAACGATGAAAGTGTCTGAGTTGGATATTTGGTTGGATGACAGAGCACAGAGGCCACAGGTGAAAATATGTAATCCCTGTCCTCTTGCCTTTCAAATCTGACTCAGTTGAGTTGGGTTTTGGCAAGGGGATTTGGTAAACACATTCTAAAACAGTGAATCTCAACTCTTACTTTTTAAAATAAGGATACCGAGGTGTACCTTGGAGCAATGAAACAATTGTCTAAGGATAAAGCCAGGAGGTTGCTATGAATGTTAAAATCTAAGAAGCCCTGCTAGAATAGTGGTTTTCAATGTGTGGCCACTGGAATAGCAACACAGATGTCACCTAGTAACTTGTAAGAAATACAAAAAAAAAAGGGGAGGGGTACTTATTCCATCAGAAACTCTGGAGATGGGACCCAGTAATCTGTGTGACAGCAAGCTCTGGAGCTGAGTTTGATCTGTGGCAGTTTGAGAACTACAGGTATAGACTAGAATGTAAAGGAGTGACTCAAAGTAGTAGATGTGTATTTAAATTTACCACAGCAGTAAATAACAGTGAGCAATTGACTAGGGAATTGTTAAGTCCCCTGTAAAAATTTGCCTAGGAAAATTATCTAAATATAAGTAACTAGGAACAGGTCCTTACAGGATTCTCCCCAATTTATCACAGTCTACAACACTCCTATGAGTAGGCGAATGTAGAACAAAAGAGAAACAACTAAGTTAAATTATTTTAAATTTATGTAATGTTTTTCATATTACTTAAGCTTTTCTACAATCACTAATTTTATCCTCAAGTTCATCAAGAAACTGATACAGAAATTTCATATACACTTTTTATGGACTAGGAAGGATACTGAGGCTTTAGATAAGATTACTTGCTTAAAATACCCTGGCTAAGACTAAGCAGAACCAGAACTTTTGGCTTTGGATCCTGTGTTCTAACCTATGTATTTTAAGAAAAAGATGGAAGGAAAAAGCAATCTTTGTTTGACAGGCGTAACCACTCATGAAATTTATCCTGTGTATGTGTGTGTGTGTGTGTGTGTGTGTGTGTGCCCTTAGATTCCCTTACCCCACCTCCATTACAGAAAAGGCAACTGAGCTTTTACACAAAGCTCAGAGTTGTAATTAAAACAATCAAATCCAAGATCTCTAAAAAGATTCTGAATAGATTGCAGATTGCTAAAATGCAGAATATAATCAAGCAAATCCAGAGAGGATTTAACAGAAACTTCTTCTGTCTTAATTATATGTACCGGGTTAATAGAGAGCCTGTAATAAAGAGGGATCATTTTGTTTTGTTTTTAGCAGAGACTCATTATCATGCCATTTGTCATTAACAAATACTTAAAATCTGTATGTGAACAACCTTGTAACTTTTCTGTGAACTATTTGCATCTGAACTTCCCTTCGACAATAAAAAAGGTTATTCAAAGCCCTTTGAGCTCCCTCATTATATACATTGAGGTCTGTACATGAGAGCAAATGACATAGACTGCTCCCTCAATTACCACCACTCCGCCCCCATCAAAAATAAATCCTATTTGTTTCAGCTCTAAAGAAATAGAAATATGTGAGCCAGGTTATAAAGTAAATTGACAGCATACATCATACATTATTCATCCTTCTCTTCGCCTATTACCTTGCATATACTAAGTTCGATTTTTTATATTTGGCTTCAGTGCCCACATCAATGTATATAGTTGTCATGACAGAAAAATAAACTCAATTGAACTGGGTATCTATTACATACCAGACATCAGGCTAGGTCCTAGGAAGTTAGTGGTGAATAACAAAATTATTGCCCTGCTTGGGAAAGACAATAAACAAATAATTTTGAGTGCAATAAATGTTATGAATGTGGAAATAAAAGGACTGTAGATCTAACCTAGACGAGAAGAAGCGGTAAGTCTTCCCAGGGCAAGATGCATTGCAGCTGAGACCTAAAAGTGATCTTTGTTAGATAAGCAAATGGGGTTGTTATAGAGCAGAATTTTCATTCAAAAAGATCATGTTCAAAAGCATGGAGCATAAGGCTCATTCTCAGAACAGATAGAAGAAAAGCAGGGGTGGGAGCGGAGGGAAAGTAGTGTTAAGAGAATAGAAAGAAGTTGAGCGGTTTTGTGAGTTAGGAATAAAAACAAGAAATATCAAAGCTTGAGGAGGAAGATTATTAGACAGCCCTGGGGAAAAAGGGGTATGTAGAGACAAATGTGGGAGAATTAGTTCTAAGGAATCTAGAAGCTATGACAATAATGTGATGCATGTAACCTAATGTCCACCTAATATGCAAGGAAAAACTGTACATGTACTTCCCTTTTTACATTAAATATTTTATAAAATTATCTGCAAATGCACCTTCAAACTTTATACCTGATCTTGGAGGAACACCTTCATTTTTTTCCTTTGCTTCTACTCTTTTCTCTCCTCTCAGCCCACATAAGATATTGTCTCTTTCTACCCTTTGTAAAAATAGGATTAGTCTTGATGGACAGGTGTTTTCAATTTGCTGGGGGTTTTTTTCTACTTGTGAATGCTTGACACAAATCATAATTTTGATAGAATTGAAAATGGCTTTCTTGATTAAGTCAATTAATACCATACATTTTGGAATTGTTTCCAATGCATTTAGAAACCTCTTTTGTTTTTTGTTTATTTTTAATTGGAGTATATTTGATTTACAATGTATTACTTTCTGCTGTACAGCATGGTGAATCAGTTATACATATACGTATCCACTCTTTTATATATTCTTTTCCCATATAGGTCATTACATAGTGTTGAGTAGAGTTCCCTGTGCTATAAAAGTAGGTCCTTATTATCTTTTTTATATATAGTAGTGTGTATATGTCAATCCCAATCTCCCAATTTATTCCCACCCCTCCATTTCACCCCTAGTAACCATAAGTGTTTTCTACATCTGTAACTCTCTTTTGATCTGAATCACACAAATAAGATTTAAAGGGATATATGGGGCATGCTAACTTATTATCCTGCACCTGTACAACTACAGACTGCAGTGTAGCACGGTATATAGGACTTTGAAGTCAAAGAAACCTAAGCCTAAATTCCAGCCTTATAAAACCTGGGCAAGTTATTTAAAATTCTAAAGCCTCAGTGACTCTCTGAAAAATAAAGAAAACAATACTTGCTTTTAAAATAACACATATAAAGTATTTATCTCACAATGCTCAACAAATGTTAAATTTTTCTATACAAGGTATTTTTGAACCAGGTTTTTGTCTATACAAGGTATTTTTGAACCCGAATTTTGTCATTGTTGTCCTTTGTTCAATACTGTGTGTTGAGAAAATATTAAATTTAGAAGACTACATCACCAAATCATTAATGTTAATTATTTGTTATTATTATTAATTAATAAAGAAGGATCACCAGATTCAAGGTCAGTAGCAAACATCTGGGTTATTCTGTAGCCACGGTGGTCTATGGTTAAATTTAATGACCTGCAATATATGCACACTGTGCTAGATACACAATCTGTGTTCGTTATCTTCTCTAAATCTGGAACCACCGATACCAGAGCAAGCCACAGAGAAGTAACTGAGGCCTCCAGGGGTTTGAGGCACTATTCCAAGCTCACTCATCTAATGCTTACTGGAAATGAGTTTTATACGAAGGCCTATTTGGTACCACACCGTCCATCTCTTTACATTTTAAAACATCACAAATCAAGAAAAGAACTCCCTCAAACTATTTCAATTCAAGAGAAGATTCAGCAATAAGAACTTCCTACCAGGAACTTGAGAGATAGCATCTCATTTTTCCTGGAAGGGTAAGTTATTTTGCCTACGGTCAAGTAAACCAGACTCTGTTGTCCAAATCCTCAAGGTCCTTGTGATTAATTTCTATCCCATCAGTAGAAAATGAATTTATTTACATGCCTGATTAAGTCCAATCTCTTTTTTTTCATGGGGAATTATATATATATGTTATTTATATATATATAAAGAAGCTGTGTGTTGTGGTGATTTTCCCCACTGCCTTCTGTGGGAATTGGACTTAGATGCCTAGGCTGCAGGGTGCATATTTCATAGAATACTCAAGAATATCAAAATATTAATTTACCACCTCCCAAGTTAACACTGCAGTGGTAGGGGAAGAATCAATGACACATTGGATCTTACTGGCTCTGACTAGATTACCTGTAATACTCAAAACCCAGTATTCAAGGTGTTAAATATTCCAGATGGTTCTCGGACATCACTAGCAAGTTAAAAAATCCCTTTATATGTTGAGCCAATCTAAAATATTCCTGACACACTGAACATAGATGAAAGGAGTTTCCATCCCATGGTTATCTCTCTGGAAACTGTCAAAATAATAAAATGTAACTGCCATCTAAATTATTCAGTGACCTATTTGCTTTAGGCAATGAAAAAGTATAAAAATCATTACGTATATTTTATATTCTCTCTAATGTTTAGACACAGTTGCAACAACATCAAAATAGCAGGCTGAAGTACATTGGAAAATCTAGAGAACCTTCCACATTTTCCCTCTCATTTGGGACTATGTCTACATAATGCATGGTAGAAGCAGGTGTTTGCAAGATACAAGTTCACATCCACACAAATTTATATTGGTGCTAAATAACTAAATGGTTTCATTTGCTATGCAGTACATAGAACAGTAGCACAGATGAGTTTGCAACATTCAAGTCTTTGGGGCTGTGGAATTGTATCCTAATATTCAGATTGTTGATGGATTTTTTTAGTTCGGGAACAGGAAAAAGTTGACTCTACTGATGATTTTGAGATTGCACACCCCCGCTATTTCTCATCTGCTCAAGTGAAAATCATAATATTGCACCAGGGGCTTCCCTTGTGGCGCAGTGGTTGAGAGTCTGCCTGCTAATGCAGGGGACACGGGTTCGAGCCCTGGTCTGGGAAGATCCCACATGCCGCGGAGCAACTGGGCTCGTGAGCCACAATTACTGAGCTTGCGCGTCTGGAGCCTGTGCTCCGCAACAAGAGAGGCCGCGATAGTGAGAGGCCCGCGCACCACGATGAAGAGTGGCCCCCGCTTGCCGCAACTAGAGAAAGCCCTCGCACAGAAACGAAGACCCAACACAGCCAAAAATAAATATAAAAATAAATAAATAAATAAAGATTACTATTAAAAAAATAATAATAATATTGCACTGAAGTATTAAATCCATCAGTTCATTTGCATTCACTTCTCCCTTGGGAGCTATTGTCCTCTCTCTTTTTATGTCAGAGCACATGATTAATTTATTCACTCACAATTACACTTGAAACAAAGCTTAAATTTGAGGTAACAGTTGTTTTAAAAAGAGGTGAAGAGACCGACTCTAGATGATGTTTTCAGCCTGAGATTTAGTTAACAGTAGAACCTTACAGCATTAGAGTCATTGCATATTATAAAATACATGCAAGACCATTTGGTGACTATGTTTGTATATTTTTATAAAGACATGATACAATCATATTTGTAAATTTAAAGCAAATAAAATATGTATATGCACAGGGATAATTTGATTTTTTCAAAGCTTTAGTACTTTACCCATATTTCCCATAAAGTATTTGCTATTAATTTGAAGATTCTGGCTCCTATATTATTACTTAACTGTTGAAATCTCATTCAAGATGTACAGTTTACAAGTGAAAATAAATTAGCATATAAAAGTTAAATCTTTTATCATTATATAATTTTTAGGAAAATAAATCTGAAATATATGAACTTTTGCCATAGCAAAATAATTCAAAAATCATATTTGAACTTGATGATGAATGACAAAATTAGCCTAAGATTAGTGTCTTCATATAGTCCTGAGTGTTTTATGAAGTTTATGTGGGACTCAAAGTTAACAGATTGTTATTGATGATGTTTATCATTCCTCATTTATGTATATGAATATAGACATACGTACATACATTTATATTATGTATATATGCATAGTCTAACATATACATATTTTATGTTTATATATATATATATATTATTTCTTAATGCCTCCCACAAAATGCATAGTCCTATAGCAATCACACATGAAAAACAGCCAAATAAAACCAAAATGAGTACCTTGATTATCACTTTTATCTACTTAGTTATTCCTTGCTATGTTTTCTGTTCTCTTTCAGATCATATAGATCCTGGGAATATTGAGTTATTCCAAGAGGTATTTCTTAGCGGAGTTTTATGCTCTATTGCCATTCATCTCTAATAAAGTCTATCATTTTTTGCTTTCTGGGTAATTTTTTAAGCTATAGTGACTCACCATTCCTCTTCCATTTCAAATAGCACCCAAAGTTGCCAGATCTATTGGCATCTTTCTGTTAGTGTGGTCTACATTCTGAATTCCATGGTTTTACTGGCAAATCTTGAAATATCAATGTTGGGTTGTGTTGTGTGGTAAAGCATTTTGATTTCCATCATAACACAGCATTTTTCTCTTACTGTCACTCCTCTGGACCACTACTTACTGTTACTCATCTCTGCTTGCAGTCATTACACACAGATATGAAGATAAAATATATTTGTTACCGAATAATTGTCACCCTCCTCAAATCAATTCATTTGTTAAAAAAAAAAAAAAAAAATACACGGAGTTTCTAAATAACCACTATGTTAGTAATGTGAGTGGAGCAAACATCTTTTGAGTGCCTTTAAATGTCAGTAAGAACCTGTGCAGGTGTTAGGGTGGTTCAGGGCAAGGCAGAGAATTTTCCTTTAAATCAGGCCTATTTGTCCCTTTGAATGGTCTTCCTTTTGTGTTCACTCCTTTTTGGGTTTTGTGTCTAAAAATGTGTTGGATATTTGTTTTCCCCCTGAAGTCCTACAGAATTAAAGGGGATTCTCATAATTTAGAATTACAAAAGCAAAAATAGATAATTTGTGTTTTAGAGAATTCTGAAATCCTAGAAAAATCATTGAAGGTAGTAAATTTCCCCGAAATGGGACTTTTTTCCCTTTTGCTTTCCCAGTTCAAGCAATACTTGACCATGCTATAATTTTCCAGATTTTTTGCAAGACTTTTTTTTTTTTTGCCTGTTTTAGTTTATTTCCACTGTTGTTTTGAGCATGGTGCTGCTTGTTTGATGTATGTAAGAGCTGTAGCTGATTACAGATTTAAATTGGAACACAAAACAACATCACAAAAAAATTAGAAACTTTTAAGCAGGAAAGACCAATGTGTGGTCTTATTCTAATGTTACTTTTTGACAGTGGTGTACTGATTTTGTAGCTGAGAGAATTTGTCTTATTTGAAGTGTCTCTCTATTGATAGGCATTTTAGTGGAGAAGGCACATACCTCCTAACTTATTCATTTATATGCAAATATAATTATATAACATAGATTCAATAGGTCCACAAAATACATAAGTTTTTTTGATGGAGTGAACAAAGAATTTCTGTGCATGACAAACAAAAGCCCCTATGTTTCTTTTCCTCACTTATGGTATCACTGGGTTCAGTCTTAGTGTTAAGGAGGACTTGGATCAAATTAGTCTCAGGAACACATTTGACATTTACCTACCGATTCCCTTCTTTAGAGAAGACAAGATTTCATGACATTTTATCCATTCATGTAATCAGTATGTGTCTTGCTCCTATTTTGTTCCAGGCACACTGCTAGCTACTAGTTATCCAGAGAGAAGCTCCTCTCCTCATGGAATTTGGTGAATGTTCCCTGTGGACTTCAGAGGGTGTTCTCTGCCAGGACAGTGAACTCACTGTGATTCTAGCAGAACCTTCTTTATCCTCTTGCTCCAAAC
This sequence comes from Balaenoptera musculus, assembly GCF_009873245.2. Taxonomy (NCBI): domain Eukaryota; kingdom Metazoa; phylum Chordata; class Mammalia; order Artiodactyla; family Balaenopteridae; genus Balaenoptera; species Balaenoptera musculus. The sequence goes on from NC_045802.1 coordinate 56,066,281, forward strand.
CTCTTGCATTTTAGTGATACTTTTCACTATATTTTTTCTATAATAAATAAAAATAATCTCAAAAGTAATAGAAAGTGTGAGATTGAAAAATGTGCCTTCTTATTATCTATTCTTACCACATTATATTTAACCTAGAAAATTGAGCATAAGACTGAAAGGATATGTATCAAAGTAAGAGAAATGTACAATTCACCTTGTAGCCATTGATAACCACTTACATAATTTTCCCAGGTTGATTTATAATGTAACAGTAAAGAAAACTTTTCTAGGCATTTTTAAGTTTCATTTTCTCTTTTGACAGCAAATGCTACTGGCATTTGCAATTTAGCTTAACAACTAGCAAATATCAGTCCAAATAGAAGTCTTATTCCAATTCCACTGAAATCCATGCATCTCCTAAGAGTAAAGTTATTCCATCTTTATTTAAAAATCTTAAATTGCACCATTTTCATCAGCAACTTATTGCTCAGAAGCAGTTTTCACAGCAGTCTCTTTTTACCACCTATCAATCAACATGATTAGACCTGCCAAATACTCAAAGGTAAGAAATAAAAGGGCAAAAATAAGACAGACCTGCCAGGTATAACTTTGCAGATCAAATAACTGGAAATCTCTATATGTGTGATCATTGTAACCCCAGGAATATTTAGAGAAATGTAGCCTTAAAGCTAAATTTATGTTTTTTAAAATTTTAAAATAAAAATCTACTTTTATTTTTTGAATACTCCTTTTTTTTTTTTTTTTAACAATTAGTAAATAGTCTAAGACTCCAATGAGTATCTCATCCTCTTTGCCACTTATTGCTTCAAAACCCCAGGTTAAGTCAATCAGCATATAGGATTCTGATGGTGAGAGGAATGAGTACAATTCAAGCCAGTGAGAGTTTACCACTGACTTCCCAGAAAAGTTTTTCACTTTTAAAATCTAGGCAATGGTCATCCCTTTCCTGCTGAGTAAAATTGCTATTGCTTCAGCAATCATTCTAAATCCACCATGACTGCCAAAGGATGACCAAGTAAAACCATAGGAAATATATGCATAAATGGTGATATCATTGTGCCATTAAATCATCAGACCCTGAATCCTATGCTAACTGTAGCTTTTCTGTTACATAATTAAATATATATTAATATTGTTCATAGCAGTTTGAGTTGGATTTTCTGCACCTTGCTGCTGAAAGCATTTTAAATAAAACATGGTCTCTAGGTTTGATTGAATGGTAGCTTGATCTTCAGTCAATATTTGATTCACCCTTTGGACATTTATTAAATATCTACTATCTCAGTAAAGACTATATTTGGCTACAAATAAAGGTGTCTTAAACAGGATATATGTTTATTTCTCCACTGTATAAACACTCCAGAGGTAAGTGGTTCAGAGCTGGTTACTGGCTCTGCTCTATGAACTCCCCAGGGAACCAAGGACTTTCCTGTTCAGAACTCTGCCATGCTCCGAAAGGGTCTGTCCCCCGCCACCTGCCAACTTCATGTTCCAAAATGAAGCACACATATCCCAAGGAGTGACGAGGAGGAAAGGATGAAAATAAAGTCAAAATGTATCTGCCAGCTGTCTCTTAAGGAAGGTCTCTGGAAACCTCCAGATGATATTTCTGTCCATATCCCATCTGACCTGAACTTATCCACAGAGCCACACCTGACTCTTTAAAAAGCCATGTGTATTCTGAATTAGCATGCATAATTCTGGAAAAACAGGAGTATAGATGTTGAGGACAACTAACAATCTCTGCCACTACTACTATGTGTCAGAAATCATGTTAACTACTGGATGTTAACAAAATGCATAATTTACAATAATATTATGACAAAGATATTACCAATGGATAGGATAACCCTGAAATTTCTGATATAAACCAGAACAATTTTAAGTGTAAAAGGTAGCACCATTAAAAATTATACTGGGTAATCAATATAAATTGAAACTGACCATGGACATGACATATATAGGGAATCTCATTTAGGTATCAGACACCTTTCTGTACTTTTACTAATTAAAACAAGTAATATATGTTATGTAATTTTTCCTGCACAACTGTTTACTCCTGGTGTTTTAAAGTTTAAAAGCTGAAATAAAGTATTATATATTAATGACTAAATGTCACAGAAAAATGGAGACTTTTACACATTTGGAGACATTTTGAAAGCTGTAAATAAATGTGTCTCTATACATTTTATTCTGTATGATTATACTTTAAGAGTTCTCATGTTTCTCTTTTTTGAGTATTTCTCTTTCCTCTATTGTTAATCTGTCAATTATTAACCTTGGTTTTGATCACTGTGCTTCTAAGAGTAATTCTAACACCCCCATATAAAATTGTTGTTCCAAGGTAGTTTACATTGGGCTGAACAAAGAGATAAAATGGCTTGTTAGAATAGTGTGTAAAGGGCTTCCCTGGTGGCGCAGTGGTTAAGAATCCGCCTGCCAATGCAGGGGACACGGGTTCAAGCCCTGGTCTGGGAAGATCCCACATGCCACGGAGCAACTAAGCCCGTGCGCCACAACTACTGAGCCTGCACTCTAGAGCCTGCGAGCCACAACTACTGAGCCCGTGTGCCGCAACTACTGAAGCCCGCGCGCCTAGAGCCCGTGCTCCGCAGCAAGAGAAGCCACCGCAATGAGAAGCCTGCGCCCCACAACAAAGAGTAGCCCCCACTCACTGCAAGCAGAGAAAGCCCACGTGCAGCAGCGAAGACCCAATGCAACCAAAAAATTAAATAAATGAATAAATAAATAAATTAAAAAAAAAAAAAAGAATAGTGTGTAAAATAAAATGCCAAGATGTACCCAAGAGAGTTAAGTGCATGGATTTTAGGGCGTGAAACTTTAGACAGCTATCTCAGGTTACCTAGATGTTTGTGTGATTACTTCAATTTTCATGTTGGTTCAGATTACTAAAGGAATCTGTGCATATAAAATATACGATGTCCATTTGCTATGCATTATATGACATTCACTCATTTGTATGGCAAAATGAGTTTCAGACAAATTGCTAATTCCCTCATCGTTGCCTTCCTGTAATATGTCAAATATATTTTCACTGTGTCTTCCACAGTCCCGTCAGGAAAATAGAAATCAATCTATGTTGTTCAAACAGGCTGAGTAGTTACACAGGTGGCAGAGAGCTGAATGGTCAAAACAAAGGTGGCAGGGACTGAAGGAATGAAAAAAGAAGAGGAGATAATATCAAGAAACCTAAGTTGCTAGTGCCTCTGGGCAGGAGGCTACCAGGATGCATCAGGTACCACACACAAGAAGAGGATGTAGTAGTAGTTCTGGGGACACTGATAGGTGATCAGCATTGAAACATCAAACAAATGCTCAAGTCCAATAGCACCTTACTGCTACCACTGCTCCAAGTAATTCTAGTAGCTGCCAGTAACTGCTCTACCAGAATCAGAAAGCTCCTCTTTTCCTCCCGCCTTCTGATCTAGCAACAATTCTTCCTATTGGCAGAACCTATCAGAAAGCCAACCAACTATACATGGAAAAAGTGTAGTTTGTAAATTTCCAGTGTCCTAAAGTACATAGCAAAGCAGAGAAAGACATATGTGGAAGCCAACATTAAACAGGCAAAAGATAAGAATAAAGACTAAAATTTGATCTTGAGAAGTTTAACCATATAAAGAAAAAGTGACAGTTGATCTTATTGGTTCTTGGATATGTCTATAATGTTTGCTCCTTACCCTCGTAACTGCATTGTAGGTTCTTATGCCTGGAAATTTTAGAGTAACTCAGGCAGAACCTCTTATTACTAGATTCAATTTGGTTTTTACTTTAGTTAATTAGTTAATTAGCAACTACTAAGTACAATGGGTCACAAAGACATATGAAGCAATGCATACAGTTAGACTGAAATCTTCCATAATTCTCTGGAAGGTTGACATGACTCTAAATTCACTTGTGTTTTGTAATGAAATTATTTTGCTACATTTAGGATTATTCTCAATGGACTAAATATATTTTCTTCATTTTGCTTTACCCATTTATCTAAAATATGTATATACAATATTAATTTGTACATGCTGTATTGATCAGCAATGTTTTACTGTGCTAACAAATGACACCAAAATTTCATAGACACAAAATTTTATTTCTTGTTATCCCTATGGCTGCTGTAGGCACAGGCATCTGTCTAGACAATACTGTCAGCCTTCCATGTGGCAAATCAGTCATCTAGGTTGCTCAGATCTCAACATCCCTCCTCTACCTTCAAACAAGGTCTTCTTACATTTTGCATTAGGCTATAATGTGAGTGGAACGGCTCACAACAGGTTTCCTATGCCCATGCCTGGAATTCATACATTAATTCTGGTAGCAAATCACAGGGCCAACTAAAATGTAAAGGGGCAGGACAAATGGGAGATTTGTTTCTTTTACACTTATATTTGTCCATAGAAGTTATAAGGTCTAGGAATATAAATAAGGACATAAATCTATCATCTGATAAAATGTCCTTTGGGAGGAAACTAAAGGTAGGTAGCATAGTTGAGAAAGACCTCCCTGAAGATGTAACATTTGAGCTCAAACCTGTATGGGATGTGCTTTTGACGTACTATCTATTTTGATTCTGACCCAGACTCTTGTAGTTGCATGTTAAATTATGGATATTTTTAATCAAATATAGATGCAAATAATTTCTTTCCAGAAGAACCCAGTGTTATGATTGTATTGCCTTCTACAATATAAATTATTTTTGTATATAGGCTGGCAATTATATTCCTATTTATTTGTTAGATTTCTATAATCAATTCTTAAAATATTTTCTTTCTGCATAAATATAGTCAATTGATCTTTGACAGAGGAGCAAAGGCAATTCCATAGCAAAAGAATAGTACTAGAACAACTAGATATCCACACGGTTAAAAAGATTAATCTAGAAACAGACCTTTTACTTTCCACAAAAATTAACTCAAATGATCATAGACCTAAATGTAAAACACAATACTGTAAATCTCCTAGAGGATAATATAGGAGAAAGTTAAGGTGACCTTGGGTTTGGCAATGACTTCTTGGGCACAGTAATACCAAAGGCAAAACCCATGAAAAAAAATGATAAATTGGTCTTTGTTAAAACTAAGAACTTTTAATTTGTAAAATACTTTAATAAGAGGATGAATAGATGAGCCACATACTGGGAGAAAATATTTTCAAAACACCTATGGGATAAAAGACTGATATCTAGAATATACAAGAACCTTAAAACTATATAAGAAAATAAATGATCCAATATACATGGGCAAAAGATCTGAACAGAAAACTCCTCAAAGAAGATACATAGCAAATAAGCACATGAAAAGATGCTCAACATCATGTCATTAGGGAGCAGCAAATTAAAACAATGAGATGTCACTACATATCTATTGGAAAGTCTAAAATTCAGAACACCAACAATACCAAATTCTGGAAAGGATGTGAGGCAGCAGAAACTCTCATTCATTACTGGTGAGTGTAAAATGGTACAGCTACTTGGGAAAACAATTTTGACAGATTCTTCCGAGTCTAACATCGTCTTTCCATATGATCCAGCAGTTGTACTCCTTAGCATTTACCCAAATGAGTTGAAATATGTCCACACAAAAGCCTGCACATGGATGTTTATAACAGCTTTATTCATATTGCCAAAACCTGAAAGCAACTAAGATGTCCTTCAATAGGTGAATAAACTGTGGTACATCCATACAAAGGAGTATAATTCAGCACTAAAAAAAAATAGCTATCAAGCCACAAAAAGATATGGAGGAGTCTTAGTAAATGCATATGGCTAAGGAAAAGCTGCCAAATGTGAAAAGTCCATATACTGTATGATTCCAGCTATATGACATTCTGGAAAAGGCAAGACCATGAAAACAGTAAAAAGATCAGTGGTTGCCAAGGGTTGGGAGGGAAAGGGAAGGATAAATAGTTGGAGCACAGTGGAGTTTGGAGCAGTGAAACTATTCTGTGGATAAATGTGATTATACATTTGTCAAAACCAATAGAATATTTAATGTGAAGAATAAACCCCAATATAAAATATAGATTTTAGCTGATAATAATGTACCAATATTGGCTCAATCTTAACAGATATAGCACACTAATATAAGATGTTAATAATAGTGGAAACTAGAGGGAAGGTAAGATGGTATATGGTAAATCTCTACCTTCCACTCAATTCTTCTGTAAACCTAAAACTGCTCCAAAAAAATGCCTGTTTAAAAATATTCTTTGTATCAATTCTACCACCCTGCTGTGCTGTCATAAGTGAATTTTTAAAATCTTTGACACATTTGTATTTGAGTGAGATCAAGCTTGTATAAATTTTGAGAGTTATTTTTTGACAAGTTGGTCATAAATAATATACAGAATAAAATATTTAGGAGAAGTTGAAAAATAATTCTAATACATAAGGGCTTGTTTTATTAGACATTTGGTGTTGAATTCAGCTATAGTAATTCAAACAATATGGCGCTGATTGGATTCAAGAAGATTAAGGCTTAGAATATATTGGCTCTATAAAAAGTTCCTATGTATTTCGGTGTTTTATTTAATATACAGAAGAAGTTTTATTTTACGTAATTAAGGAAGTTATTATTAAATTATGATATAGGAAAATGAACTATTCAAACAAGTTAGATGTTCACTCCCACCATTATCCAAAAAATAAATACTAAAAGATAACTAACACACACAAAAAATGAAACAAAAATTAAATAAGAGACTAAACCAGGATGTCATGTGATCACATATGCCTGTCCCCTCTCCTGCCCCAAATTGCTAGATATAGCATCAGGGAAAAAAAGAACATATAACCTCACAAGTACAGTTGTATTGGGACAGGAGTCTCTTAAAATAAATCTGGAATATTAAAAGAAAATTTACCAGAGCTGAAGAAATACAGAATTCTGTATATTTAAATGGCCCGCCAAGTTCCAAATAGTAAGAATGAGAAATAACCCACAAGACAAATATCATGGTAAAAGTTTTGAACTCTAAGGGAAAAGAGAAACTATGAAAAGCTTTTAGAAGTAAAATATGTTTATTCCTACAAAGGAATAAAATAAGAGTGTTGTCAACGTTCTCATTACCAAAACTAGATTATGTAGACTGTGTTTTAGGAGAAGTTGATAAATAATCTTAATGCATAGGGCTCATTTTATCAGACAGTTGGCATGTAATACACCCATAGTAATTCAAACAATATGCTGCTAATGGGAAAACTGATTTAGAATTTAGAATTCTATACCCAAAGCAAACTTTAAAAGTGGGATAACAAAAATAAACTTTGTAAAAACACAAGGACTCAGGTTTACCTCTTATACATGCTCTCTGTAGAAAATTACTATAGAATGAAATAAATGTGTCAAAAATCTTAAAATTGTCAGATTCATCAGTATAGTAATATAATAGGTACGGATGTTAATGAAATAATGTAAAATTTGCACAAAAATATGTAAACAGATATTCATCATACAACTTATAATAATCATACCAATGTCTAACAATAACAGTTAATATTAATTGACTGCTTACTCTACCTATGTTGTGCCTTTACATGTATTACTTTATTCACTCCCATAATTCTATGATAGGTAATATTTTAACCTATTTTATAGATGAGTAAACTGAGATTCATCGTGTATACGTTGGAGAACTAGAATTCAAACATGAGTAGTCTGATGCCAGTGTCCTCTTAGTCAATGTGTTATAATGAGATTGCTTAAAAAAAGAAAGTATTGAAGATCCATAACATCAAATAACATGGATGACTTCACATCAGTAACAATCATAAAAATCATTGGGGGACGTCCTATAAATGACATTAGGAATAGCTCTAGATTTTAAAAAATAATTAAAGCAAGATACTAAAAAGCAATAGGTTATTATACAAAATAGTATATATTAATGCATAATATATTTAATAAATGTGTGTGTGTATATATATATATATACATAGAAGCAGGAGAGAGAAAAATCTAAAAGAATTTGAGCTTTTATGTGAAAATAATAGTTATATAAGAGTAAACTAGAATATCTATTTAAAATAGATAACATTTTTGATTGCTGTATATATCCAAATGCTTCTATTCAGAGAAAGTAATAGAAAATCCTGTCACATCAACATCTTTCTCTTTCTTTTTTTTTCCTCCAGAAATTGTCTCTCCACAAATTCTCCAAACTCAAAGTTTACATAATAGTTCTTTGTTCTCCTCATATGCATCAGTGAGAAGCTCTCAAATTTTACAGTATTTTAGAATCATGAAAGATGTCCATCAAAAAATAAACTGCAATCATCTAGGCCCTTTTGTGCCATTTGATTCAGAAGCTCTAGCTCAAGTATGTGCATGTTTAACAATCTCCTCAGGGGATTCCAAGGTGGAGAGTCTTCTGGCCATATTTTGCTCTATAGTCTCACTAGAAGTTTACAGCTATCCTTTATGAAAATAGAATTTTTGATTCAAAGCTTTTAATGATGTTTCATTTCCTAACAGTTAAAATGTTAAATACCTTAGCTAAGTATTCAATGGCATGTGTATTTAATACTGCAAAATTTAACCATTAAATCATTTATTCATCCGTTCATCAACCCTTCCATTCCTTAAACAAAGAAGGATTACAATCTTATTATGTTCTAGGCATTATTGTTGGTTCTGGAAATGCAGCCATGGGTAAGGCAAGGCTCTTGACCATGAAGAACTCTGTGGTAGATGGTATTATTTTTCCCAAATACCCACTGCCTCCATCTCTGAGGTATCTCTTTAGTGTTTCTCCCTAGGGGATGAATATATCTGCTTTCTCCAACTGACATCAAAGTGGCCATAGGATTTTCTCTGAGATGTGTATGAATGACATATCACATTCAGCCAAAAGTCTTCAGAGCCATTTCATGGTTTTGACACTGCCTGTCCTATCCTCTGCCTAAAAAATCAGCACACCCCAAATACAGGCTGCTTCTTCAGCCTGGGTGCTAAAATAATAAGACACAGAACAGAGCCAAAGTGGAAGACATAAAACAGAAGTGAGAAATAAACCTCTGTCATATGAAGCCAGTGGGACTTTGGTGATAAGATTTAAAAAAAATTAGCTTATAAACAATAGAAATTTATTTTTCACAAATCTGGAGTCTAGAAGTCTCAGGTCAAGACACCAGCATCATCACATTATCTGGTGAGGGCCCTCTTCCTGGTTCATAGTTGGCGCCTTCTAGCTGTGTCCTCACATGGTGGAAGGGCAATATCATAATTTTTATTTTTAACAACAGAAGTCCTGCCTCTTCCCTGTTTGCACTGTCTTGTCCTCCCCATGTGGCCCCTTGAGGCATGCTGTGCACTTCCTCCAGGACTTGTGAGGAATAAAACTCTCTATTTCAATTTTTGTGCAGTCTGTTGTTGAACCACAGCTCACTGCCTGGCACTATGCACTCCACTTAACAAATGTTAATTTAATAAAGTCACAACACCCTTGTTCTTTGGAGCCTTTGGGGAATTTTCTCTTCAGAGATTATTATTTCTCTTTAATGGCTGGTACATAAATCTAGAGGGTGTTGTTCCACTCTTGCTTGGTGGTGGAGGTGCACTGTTTAGTTTTGAGTGATAGGCTTTACACTTTTAAGTTACCTGAGAAAATTTGTTCCACTTAGACCCACTTAATCCACTATAGGACTCTATGGGGGTTTGCAGAAATAGCCACTTAGTAATTAAGTGTGATCATTTCCATGTATGATTACCTCATAGTTCATTAAGACACTCACTGAAATTAGTGAAGACTGCGTGGAGATTTAGGAGTTTGGGATAATAGATTCTGATCAAATAGCCACATTTATATTAACATACCTTACCATATTTTTAATTGACAAACCTATATAATCTCTACTGTAGCAGGGTATTCAGACATTTTATATTTTCAGTCTATCAAGGCAGTTGAAAAATTTGTTATATTTTATGGAGGGATTTGTGTGAATTATAACAGTGTTACTTTGTTTTATAACCATTTGAAAAAATTATGTCACAGGAATGTTGAGTAACAGATTGTTTCAAACTGGGGGTAAGACATATTGGGAGCTGTCTTAATTGGTATGTTACAAAGTCCTATCTTTGGCCCTATTATCATCAGCATTTTTACTAATGTCTTTGATAAAGTTATTTTGGTTGTTGATGACACATATCCAGAGCAAGGAGAAATAATTAACACTTGATGAGTGTTGCTTTCCAGATAAGCTGATTAAGAAGGAAAGGAATACCGATCTATCCAAACAAAATTTTAAAACCACAAGCATACAGTTACACGTGTGCATATATTTGTGTACGGATAAACCCTCATACTGTATGCAGATTCCATTCCCAAATTAATTATCCAAGGATATAAAATCATAATGGAAATGAGTTTTCCCTTGTGCCAAAATAGATGTAGCCAGAGTCCTTCACTGGGGAAGCAGTTGCCTGTTGCACACTATCTGAAAAAGGTAGGGTCTGGTTAGGCTCCAGAAAGTCAATTTGTGTATGATTCTGAACTTTTATGCATGGGACTTTAAATTGACATTTTGCAAAATCTTCAATTGTCAACCAATATGCTCTTTTTAAGGAAGTGTATCGAGGTCATGAACCAAACTCTGTATCAGCAAGATCACACATTCTTCTGGAGGGGGGCATTATAATTAGTGCCCAAATGACTGAAAAATACCTCTGCTCCCAACTTCCTCAAGAAATCCATTTTTTTTTCCTACATTACCACAACTAGGTTTCAAAATTCTCTGATGAAAATTATGAAATAAGGTAAACAGCCTAAAATTTAGCCATGATAAAAGGAATATCTATGTTGAAACTTAAAACCCAACAATATATATGGAATCTAAAAAAAAAAAAAAAAAAAAATTGGTTCTGAAGAACCTAGGGGCAGGACAGGAATAAAGACGCAGACATAGAGAATGCACCTGAGGACACAGGGAGGGGAACAGGTAAGCTGGGACGAAGTGAGAGAGTAGCGTGGACATATATACACTACCAAATGTAAAATAGATAGCTAGTGGGAAGCAGCTGCATAGCACAGGGAGATCAGCTCGGTGCTTTGTGACCACCTAGAGGGGTGGGATAGGTAGGGTGGGAGGGAGACGCAAGAGGGAGGAGATATGGGGATATATGTATATGTATAGCTGATTCACTTTGTTATAAAGCAGAAACTAACACACCACTGTAAAGCAATTATACTCCAATAAAGATGTTAAAAAAATAATAAGGTAAAATGAAAGCCCCCAAAATTATATAGATAGATAGGGAGGCAGGAGTGACTTTGGTTCACCAAGGTAAAATGTTCATCTCAAATATATATTATTTTAGTTTGCTAGTTCATTATGCATTTCCAACAGTAAATAGCTGTATAGCACTACACTTTAATTAGAATTGTTACAGAGTAATACAAAAGCCAAGTAGCGTATTATAAGAGGAATGTGGAAATATAGTTTGGAAAAGTAAATATAATAACTATCTTCAAATACTTGATGGGTTTACTGATGGAAAAAAGAAGATTTATTTAATATGTGAAGGACCAGGGCAAATTACAGAGAAGTTGATTTTTAATCAATTCAAGTAAAGAAATTGACTAGAATTAGAACAATCCATTAATAGGTATCGACTGTATCACAGGAGAAACACAGAGTGATAAATGAAGTTTAAATAAAGTTTAGATAAATATCTACAAAAGTTTTTGTAGAAGGAATTAAAATGACACAGTTAAGTCACAAATCCATGTCTAAATTTGGTTATGAAAAATAGGTTATAAAATATTGGTCTGAACTCCATGAAAATTTTTATAACATTATTGTGAAATGGAAAAGTGCCCAGGAAATAGATCCATATTAACCACATTACGGGCTAACTTCAACACCCAGCTCACTGATGCCTTGGCCTAATTCGTAAATACATGTGATATCAAACCTTATAGGTAGATAGAAGTTCATCTATGGCTGTGGTTCTCAACCATTAGAATCACCTAGGGGATTTTAAAACCTGTAAATGCACAGTCCTCTCTACACCCAGTACCCGCTACACCCAGGTATTTTGATATGTGTTTAGAGTGGGTCTTTCCATAATTATTTCTTTCAAAATATCTTGGTAATTATACATGTATCCACACCTGTGAGCCATTGAAGTTGTCTAAATTTATTATAGTAAGAGTGAATGACAGTGTCAATTCCATTGGGTAGATTATATACAGTTTTCCATATTCCTCAGAAAACATTTTCTCATTTATTCATATACTAAATAAACAGCCCTTTTGCTAGGGCTAAGAATAAAAGGAAAGCTAAAGTAGCTCTCTACTGGATGAGATAAAGATATAAACAACTGCAAGATAGTGTGAATATAAATAGCAAAGAGATGAAATTGGAAAGATGAAGGTGCAAGGTACCAGTTGTAATATGAAAGGACACACATCTTGAAATGGCAGTTTGGATTAGAATACTGGTAAAATACTAGGATAGAGGGGTGACTGAGATCAGCTTAGAAAGAAACTCCTACACCCTGAAAACTTGAGTCTTATCCTAGAACAAAGTGCAGAAATATTTGAGGTCTTTTTCCACTCACTCCTCTTTTTCTCAACACATAGACATATAGGAGCAGTTTTTAATTACTCTTTGGCATGAACTAGGTATTCTTCAAACACTTCAGAGTATCCAAATTTGAAATTCCCTTCCTAGTCCATGTCTCAAGGGAGAATACAATCCTTGCCATCATCAACTGAAAAGACCTAGAACCAGAGGCTGAGATTACATGCAGATATGCAATGGGTAATTACAAATAGGAAATATGGCATTTTGGACAATCAGAGACTAAGAACAGATTGTCTGGACTGCTAAATTTCACAAAGGAAAAAGATTTAATGAATGATTTATTAATAGAGTTATTTTAAGAACTTAAGACACCAACTTAGAGGCCTTGTCTAAGAATCTATTTATACATGTTTTAATAATAATTAATATTAAATATATTATTATTATACGATAGCTAGTGCTTATCTGGTGCTCCCTGCATGTTATTACTTTTACAACTGTGTAATATAATTAACTGATGAACAAAGCAAATTGTACATAGTAAAATTTAAAAATAAGTTATGTACTTATTAGATTATTTCAATCACTGGAGTACCAGGATACATTAAAATGACAGCAAGTACAGGAAGTAGTAAGAAAAATACCAAACGTAATTTTGTTAATGCTGGAATGCTGACTTAAAAATAACCCTAGAAATAGGCCACATGCGTTCAAATGAGGTCATGGTCTCAATTCAAGCTTCTGTAAAACACATATATTTTTAATCTTTCATCTCCCTTGTTTGTGTGTGTGTTGAGAATGTGCCCGTGATTAGCAGTGATTTGGTAAGATTATAGAGGCATATGGCAAGAAGTTGGGCTTCTTGGCATGTTTTGGCAGAATGACTTTAGTGATTTTTGAGTTATAAGTGAGCAAAAAAAGAATACTTTTTAACTTTGTAAAACATTTGGATTTTCATAACTATATAATCCAAAATAACAGCAGTTATAAACTTTATACTTGGCAACCTTAACATTCTTATTTCAAACTCGAAGCAGCTCATGTTGTGAAGTCTATGGAAATGTAAGCATGTGCAATTTATTTCCAACACAGGCAGAAGAGGAGTTTAGTTTAAGACCATATTTAACTAAATAATTAAAATCCTTGCAGATACTCTGATTTGTTTAGCAGTATAGCTAAAATGAGATGAGCTAATGATTTCTAAATTAATATACTCATTAATTTACTCATGCTAATTTGATGATATCACTTCAGAAAATACTCATTTGAATGATGTTGCCTAGTGTTTTGCAGTTTTTAATTCGGTTTTTGGTAGCCATAATAAGAAAATGATTGGTGATATGCTCCTTGTTACTCTGATGTTGATAAAAGCATGCTATATTGTTTAAACCTTTAATATAAGGACCATAGTGGATAATATTTCAAAAAGCCACATTCTTAATGGTTTCTGAAAAGGAAAATAAACAAAGAAAAAATGTGAAAATTTTTTTTAATCATTAGGATCCATTCTAAAGCACAGAGATCATATATTTAATCTGTAGTTCCTTTAGAATATAAAAGGCATTACACTCTTACACTGTTGCTGGGAAGATAAAATTGGTACAGTCACTATGGGGAACAGTATGGAAGTTCTTTGAAAAATTTAAAAATAAAACTCCCATATGATCCAGTAATCCCACATCTGGGCATTTATCTGATGGAAATGAAAACACTAACTCAAACAGACATATGCACCCCCATATTCATCACAGCATTATTAACAGTAGCCAAGACATGGAAGCAACCTAAGTTCCATTGATGGATAAATGGATAAAGAAAATGTGGAATATATATACAGTTGACCCTTGAACAGTGTGGCAGTTAGAAGCACCAACCCTTCCCTCAGTGGAAAACCCAAGTATAATTTATAGCAGGCCCTTAATATTTGAGGTTTCTACCTATCCATGGGTGGTTCCATATCTGTGGATTCAACAAACCGAGGATCATGTAGTACTATAGTATTTACTACTGAGAAAAAATCGCGTATAAGTGGACTTGAACAGTTCAAACCCATGTTGTTCAAGATTCTACTGTCTGTGTATATGTATATGTATATACATACACACTCATACAATTGCACACCATAATATATCGTTCATCCATAAAAAAGAAGGAAGCCTTGCCATTTGCGACAATATGGATGGACCTTGAGAGCGTTATGCTAAGTGCAATAAATCAGACAGAAAAAGATAAATACCATATGATCTCATTTGTACATGGAATCTAGCAAACAAACAAAACCAAAACCAAAAAAAAACCCCTCACAGATACAGAGAACAGATTGGTGGTTGCAGGGAGTGGGGGTGGGCAAAATGGGCGAACAGGATCAAAACGTACAAACTTCTAGTTATAAAATAAATAAGTCCTGAAGATGTAATCTACAGCATGCTGACTATATTTAATAATGCTGTACGCTATTTAAAATTTGCTAAGAGAGTAGATCTTAAAAGTTCTCATCACAAGAAAAAACTTTGTAACTAAGTGCAGTGATGGATATTAACTAGACTTACTGCGGTGATCATTTTGCAATGTATACAAATACAAAAAAGGCATTACAGGTCAAACCTTATTATCATGGGCACAAAAGTAACTCCTCAAAACCTGCTGTTAGGAGATATCCAAGGTGGCGGAGGAGTAAGACGTGGAGATCACCTTCCTCCCCACAAATACATCTACATGTGGAACAACTCCTACAGAACACCTACTGAACGCTGGCAGAAGACGTCAGACCTCCCAAAAGGCAAGAAACTCCCCACGTACCTGGGTAGGGCAAAAGAAAAAAGAAAAACCAGAGACAAAAGAATAGGGACGGGACCTGCACCAGTGGGAGGGAGCCGTGAAGGAGAAAAGTTTCCACACACTAGGAAGCCCCTTCGCGGGCGGAGACTGCGGGTGGCAGAGGGGGGAAGAAGCTTCGGAGCCCTGGAGGAGAGCGCAGCCACAGGGGTGCGGAGGGCAAAGCGGAGAGATTCCCGCATGGAGGATCGGTGCTGACCAGCACTCACCAGCCCGAGAGGCTTGTCTGCTCACCCGCCGGGGTGGGCGGGGCTGGGAGCTGAGGCTCGGGCTTCGGAGGTCGGATCCCAGGGAGAGGACTGGGGCTGGCGGCGTGAACACAGACTGAGGGGGGCTAGTGTGCCACAGCTAGCCGGGAGGGAGTCCGGGAAAAGGTGTGGAGCTGCCAAAGACGCAAGAGACCATTGTTTCAGGGTGCGCGAGGAGAGGGGATTCAGAGTGCCACTTAAACGAGCTCCAGAGACGGGCGCGAGCCGTGGTTATCAGCGCGGACCCCAGAGACGGGCATGATACGCTAAGGCTGCTGCTGCCGCCACCAAGAAGCCTGTGTGTGAGCACAGGTCACCCTCCACACCTCCCCTCCCGGGAGCCTGTGCAGCCCGCCACTGCCAGGGTCCCGTGATCCAGGGACGACTTCGCCGGGAGAACGCACGGCGCGCCTCAGGCTGGTGCAACGTCACGCTGGCCTCTGCCGCGCAGGCTCGCCCCGCCTCCTCTGTACCCCTCCTCCCCCCGCCTGAATGAGCCAGAGCCCCCGAAGCAGCTGCGCCTTTAACCCCGTTCTGTCTGAGCGAAGAACAGACGCCCTCAGCGACCTACACGCAGAGGTGGGATGAAATCCAAAGCTGAACACCAGGATCTGTGCGAACAAAGAAGAGAAAGGGAAATCTCTCCCAGCAGCCTCAGGAGCAACGGATTAAATCTACACAATCAACTTGATGTACCCGGCATCTCTGGAATACCTGAATAGACAACAAATCATCCCAAAATTGAGGCGCTGGACTTTGGGAGCAACTGTAGACTTGGGAGCCATATGGCTGACAGGGTTGTGCTCCGGCCGGGTGTCAGGCTTGTGCCTCTGAGGTAGGAGAAGTGAAGTCAAGACATTGGTCCAGCAGAGAACTTCCAGCCCACGTAATATCAAACAGCGAAAGCTCTCCAGAGACCTCCATCTCAACACTAAGACCCACCTCCACTCAACGACCAGCAAGCTACAGTACTGGACACCTTATGCCAAACAACTAGCAAGACAAGAACACAACCCCACCCACCAGCAGAGAGGTTGCCTAAAATCATAATAAGGTCACAGACACACCAAAACACAACACCGGACACAGAGCTGCCCACCAGAAAGACAAGATCCAGCCTCATCCACCAGAACACAGGCACCAGTCCCCTCCACAACCCACTGAACCAACCTTAGCCACTGGGGGCAGACACCCAAAAGAACGGGAACTACGAACCTGCAGTTTGCGAAAAGGAGACTCCAAACACAGTAAGTTAAGCAAAATGAGAAGACAGAGAAACACACAGCACATGAAGGAGCAAGGTAAAAACCCACCAGACCAAACAAATGAAGAAAAATACACAGTCTACCCAAAAAAGAATTCAGAGTAATGATAATAAAGATAATCCAAAATCTTGGAAATACAATGGAGAAAATACAAGAAATGTTTAACGAAGACCTAGAAGAACTAAAGAGCAAACAAACAACGATGACCAACACAATAAATGAAAAAAAAATTCTCTACAAGGAATCAATAGCAGAATAACTGAGGCAAAAGAACGGATAAGTGACCTGAAAGATAAAATAGTGGAAATAACTACTACAGAGCATAATAAAGAAAAAAGAATGAAAAGAATTGAAGACAGTCTCAGAGACCTCTGGGACAACATTAAATGCACAAACAATCTAACTATAGGGGTCCCAGAGGAAGAAGAGAAAAAGAAAGGGACTGAGAAAATATTTGAAGAGATTATAGTTGAAAACTTCCCTAAAATGGGAAAGGAAACACTGAATCAAGTCCAGGAAGCACAGAGAGTCCCATACAGGATAAATCCAAAGAGAAACACACCAAGACACATATTTATCAAACTATCAAAAATTAAATACAAAGAAAAAATGTTAAAAGCAGCAAGGGAAAAACAAAAAATAACATACAAGGGAATCCCCATAAGGTTAACAGCTGATCTTTCAGCACAAACTCTGCAAACCAGAAGGGAGTGGCAGGACATATTTAAAGTGATGAAAGGGAAAAACCTACAACCAAGATTACTCTACCCAGCAAGGATCACATTCAGATTCGATGGAGAAATTAAAATCTTTACAGACAAGCAAAAGCTAAGAGAATTCAGCACCTCCAAGCCAGCTTTACAACAAATGCTAAAGGAACTTCTCTAGGCAGGAAACACAAGAGAAGGAAAAGACCTACAATAATAAACCTAGGACAATTAAGAAAATGGTAAGAGGAACATACCTATTGATAATTACCTTAAATGTAAACGGATTAAATGCTCCAAACAAAAGACATAGACTGGCTGAATGGATACAAAAACAAGACCCGTATATATGCTGTCTACAAAAGACCAGCTTCAGACCTAGGGACACATACAGACTGAAAGTGAGGGGATGGGAAAAGATATTCCATGCAAATGCAAATCAAAAGAAAGCTGGAGTAGCAATTCTCATACCAGACAAAATAGACTTTAAAATAAAGACTATTACAAGAGACTAAGAAGGACACTACATAATGATCAAGGGATCAATTCAGGAAGAAGATATAACAATTGTAAATATTTATGCACCTAACATAGGAGTACCTCAATACATAAGGCAAATGCTAACAGCCATAAAAGGGCAAATCGACAGTCACACAATCATAGTAGGGGGCTTTAACACCCCACTTTCACCAATGGACTGGTCATCCAAAATGAAAATAAATAAGGAAATGCAAGCTTTAAATGACACATTAAACAAGGTGGACTTAAGTGATATTTATAGGACATTCCATCCAAAAACAACAGAATACACTTTCTTCTCAAGTGCGCATGGAACATTCTCCAGGATAGATCATATCTTGGGTCACAAATCTAGCCTTCGTAAATTTAAGAAAATTGAAATTGTATCAAGTATCTTTTCTGACCACAGCACTATGAGACTAGATATCAATTACAGGAAAAAATCTTTAAAAACTACAAACACATGGAGGCTAAACAATACGCTACTAAATAACCAAGAGATCACTGAAGAAATCAAAGAGGAAATCAAAAAATACCTAGAAAAAAATGACAATGAAGACATGATGACCCAAAAGCTATGGGATGCAGCAAAAGCAGTTCTAAGAGGGAAGTTTACAGCAATACAATCCTACTTCAAGAAACAAGAAACATCTCAAATAAAATAGCTAACCTTACACCCAAAGCAATTTGAGAAAGAAGAACAAAAATACCCCAAAGTTAGCAGAAGGAAAGAAATCATAAAGATCATATCAGAAATAAATGGAAAAAAAAGGAAGGAAACAATAGCAAAGATCAATAAAACTGAAAGCTTGCTCCTTGTGAAGATAAACAGAATTGATAAACCATTAGCCAGACTCATCAAGAAAAAAAGGGAGAAGACTCAAATCAATAGAATAAGAAATGAAAAAGGAGAAGTAACAACTGACACTGCAGAAATACAAAGGATCATGAGAGATTACTACAAGCAACTCTATGCCAATAAAATGGACAACCTGGAAGAAATGGAAAAATTATTAGAAAAGCACAACCTTCTGAGACTGAACCAGGAAGAAATAGAAAATATAAACAGATGAATCACAAGCACTGAAATTGAAACTGTGATTAAAAATCTTCCAACAAACAAAAGTCCAGGGCCAGCTGGATTCACAGGTGAACTCTATCAAACATTTAGAGAAGAGCTAACGCCTATACTTCTCAAAGTCTTCCAAAATATAGCACATGGAGGAACACTCCCAAACTCATTCTACGAGACCACCATTACCCTGATACCAAAACCAGACAAAGATGTCACAAAGAAAGAAAACTACAGGCCAATATCACTGATGAACATAGATGCAAAAATCCTCAACAAAATACTGGCAAACAGAATCCAATAGCACATTAAAAGGATTCTACACCATGATCAAGTGGGTTTTATCCCAGGAATGCAAGGATTCTTCAATATACACAAATCAATCAATGTGATAAACCATATTAAAAAATTGAAGCAGAAAAACCATATGAACATCTCAATAGATGCAGAAAAACCTTTTGACAAAATCCAAACCCATTTATGATAAAAACCCTCCAGAAAGTAGGCATAGAGGAAACTTACTGCAACATAATAAAGGCCATATATGACAAACCCACAGCCAACATCATTCTCAATGGTGAAAAACTGAAACCATTTCCACTAACATCAGAAACAAGACAAGGTGGCCCATTCTCACCACTATTATTCAACATAGTTTTGGAAGTGTTAGCCACAACAACCAGAGAAGAAAAAGAAATAAAAGGAATCTAAATTGGAAAAGAGGAAGTAAAGCTGTCACTGTTTGCAGGTGACATGGTACTATACATAGAGAATCCTAAAGATGCTAACAGAAAACTACTAGAGCTAATCAATGAATTTGGTAAAGTAGCAGGATACAAAATTAATGCACAGTAATCTCTTGCATTCCTATACACTAATGATGAAAAATCTGAAAGAGAAATTAAGGAAACACTCCCATTTACCCCTACAACAAAAAGAATAAAATACCTAGGAATAAACCTACCTAAGGAGACAAAAGACCTGTATGCAGAAAAGTATAAGACATTGATGAAAGAAATTAAAGACGATACAAACAGACGGAGAGATATACCAAGTTCTTGGATTGGAAAAATCAACATTGTGAAAATGACTATTCTACCCAAAGTAATCTACAGATTCAATGCAATACCTATCAAACTACCAATGGCATTTTTCATAGAACTAGAGCAAAAAATTTCACAATTTGTATGGAAATACAAAAGACCCCGAATAGCCAAAGCAATCTTGAGAAAGAAAAATGGAGCTGGAGGAATCAGGCTCCTGGACTTCAGAGTATACTACAAAGCTACAGTAATCAAGACAGTATGGTACTGGCACAAAAACAGAAATATAGATCAATGGAACAGGATAGAAAGCCCAGAGATAAACCCACACACATATGGTCACCTTATTTTTGATAAAGGAGGCAAGAATATACAATGGAGAAAAGACAGCCTCTTCAATAAGTGGTGCTGGGAAAACTGGACAGCTACATGTAAAAGAATGAAATTAGAACACTCCCTAACACCATACACAAAACTAAACTCAAAGTGGATTAAAGACCCAGATATAAGGCCAGACACTATAAAACACTTAGAGGAAAACGTAGGCAGAACAGTCTTGTGACATAAATCACAGCAAGATCCTTTTTGACCCACCTCCTAGAAAAATGGGAATAAAAACAAAAAATAAACAAATGGGACCTAATGAAACTTAAATGGTTTTGCACAGCAAAGGAAAACATAAACAAGATGAAAAGACAACCCTTAGAATGGGAGAAAATATTTGCAAATGAAGCAACTGACAAAGGATTTTGCTTTGTAAACTCCAAAATTTACAAGCAGCTCATGCAGCTCAGTATCAAAAAACAAACAACCCAATCCAAAAAATGGGCAGAAGACCTAAACAGACATTTCTCCAAAGAAGATATACAGATTGCCAACAAACACATGAAAGAATGCTCAACATCACTAATCATTAGAGAAATGCAAATCAAAACTTCAATGAGGTATCACCTCACACCAGTCAGAATGGCCATCAGCAAAAAATCTACAAACAATAAATGCTGGAGAGCTTGTGGAGAAAAGGGAACCCTCTTGCACTGCTGGTGGGAATGTAAATTGATACAGCCACCATGGAGTACAGTATGGAGGTTCCTCAAAAAACTAATAATAGAACTACCATATGACCCAGCAACCCCACTACTGGGCATACACCCTGAGAAAACCATAATTCAAAAAGAGTCATGTACCACAATGATCACTGCAGTACTATTTACAATAGCCAGGACATGGAAGCAACCTAAGCGACCATAAACAGATGAATGGATAAAGAAGATGTGGCACATATATACGGTAGAATATTACTCAGCCATAAAAAGAAACGAAATTGAATTATTTGTAGTGGGTAGATGGACCTAGAGTCTGTCATACAGAGTGAAGTAAGTCAGAAAGAGAAAAACAAATACCATATGTTAACACATATATATGGAAACTAAAAAAACAAAACAAAAAAAAGGTTCTGAAGAACCTAGGGGCAGGACAGAAATAAAGACCCAGATGTAGAGAATGGACTTGATGACACAGGGAGTGGGAAGGATAAGCTGGGACAAAGTGAGAGAGTGGCATGGACATATATACACTACCAAATGTAAAATAGATAGCTAGTGGGAAGCAGCGCATAGTACAGGGAGATCAGCTCGGTGCTTTGTTACCACCTAGAGGGGTGGAATAGGGAGGGAGCCACAAGAGGGAGGAGATATGGGGATACCTGCATATGTATAGCGGACTCACTGTGTTGTAAGGCAGAAACTAAGACACCATTGTGAAGCAATTATACTCCAATAAAGATGTTAAAAAAAAAAAAAAAAACAACTATTGTTAACAGTGGTTCTCAATTATAAAGGTGCTTTGAAAGCTTTACCACACAGAAACTTTGATCTTGTAACACAGACTGACTCATATATGGATGGCAGTAATCACTTGATTATCATTTCCACAAAAGGGAAACGGGAGATTTCTCTCCGTTATAGTACGTAAGTACAGATAGGGAATCTTAAACACAATCACATGACACATAGATGTTTTTCTTCTTTTCCCTTAACCAATTTCTAGAAAATGTTGCATGTGTCTATTTTCTCAAGATGAGGGATGTACTTAACTCCTGTGACAGATATTGTAGTTCATTATTTTATGGGAAAAATTCAAGAAGTAATTTTTTTAAATGTTTCCTTTGGGATTGAAAAGGAAAAAAAAATTTTTTCTTGTGTTTGTATTTGTACATATATAAGTATGTATAAATATATATATACATATGCATTATATATATTTATGTAAGCAGTGTTTCTACAATTATGACAGTTATTTCCATCCTGTATCTGTTTAAAGAATCATCAATATCATCAATATTAAATATTTACATAAAAACTTTCAAATTCTTATTCTATTGGAGTATTATATATCGTTATTCCCTCTCATGCTTAAGAAATAATTATTATTTATCAGAGGTCTATCAGTCTCTAAGAACTGTGGCAGGTCCAAATCCAGTGAAATTTGCCCAAAGCGTGACCACCTATGAGATCAGATCCTGGAAATAAAGGCTCTGAATTTTATTCCCACCACTATTACTCTAACCATGTCATATTATTTTATAATATCTTTCAATAAATGACTCCATTTCATTTATAACAGAACTTAAAATCTATATAGCAGTCGTATTAGTTGGAGCTCAAATGGTTTTCAAAATATTATTTCACAGTTTAGCATAGAAATTAAAACTTTTAAACATAGGTAGCTATTTAGGTTCAGTTTGTGTTAGGAAAAAAATCCCTTCTTTGAATTGACAGTTTTGAGGTTGAGGTTTTTGTGAGAGAGAATTGCCCTTTATGGCAATCCTGTGTTTAACCCATTGGGAGTACGCTAATTAGCCTCCTGTCCTGGCTGTTGATGGAAAGAATACAAAATGCATGCTAGTATTCAAGATGGTGCAATCCGAAGCTGATGAAGTCAATGCAAATGTCATGTATGAGATTTTTCAGGGAGAGAGGAGGGGATAGGGATAGTGAGAGAGTGTTCCTCTATGAAAGAAGTGTTTGTGCAGGCTGCTCAAATGAACTGCTTGTTGCTTTGCTCAGCTGGCACAGATCCACAACTTTTAGACCTCACATGTTTTAGCATCCCTTTGTTTGGGATACTATACTGTATTTTTAGTGGTTATGAAGATTCCTTATGTCCTTCAAGCATCTAGAAACACAGTGATGTTGTTATTTTTGTTACTAATCCACTCTAGCAGAGTTAAGTCAAATTCCATTACACTTAAGGGCATGTGGATATATTGTTGACACTAGTGTGAAATCAAAGGATATCTTTTGCACTGATTATCTTTTTTTTGGTAGAAATTAAAATTTTGTGATAATATCATGGATGTTTATCATTAGCCTCTTTTCTCTATAATATCTTTTCAAAATATAATATGCCAGTGCTTTACATTTCATGAATGGTAAAATTTGAGGAAGTATTTTTTTAAATCAGAATTAACAAAAATAAAGTTTGTTTGTTTTACTCAAAAACAGATATCAAGCCAACTCTTATGCAACCTTAATTTAGCTCTAGAGCAACAGAGGCAATGGTTAAATTAAAAGAGTGTGTGTGTGTGTACTTTTAGAAAAAATATGATGGTTGTGGTTTAAAGGAAGAAAACAACCTTATTCATTGTTTTACCATTATGTAAGTAGGACGATTTTTAAAGTGAATATGAGTTTAGCAGATTTTAACTTTAAGTGGTGATATTCCTGGATAGTGAAAACACAAGAAATGTAAAAAAAAAAAATCAGATACCAATCGAGGCCAAGAATAATACATTTTAGAGATTAAACCAGACATAAAGCATTTTTACGAAGCTAATTTTAAGCTTGCTATGATAAAATTTTGAAAGTAATAGAAATTTTTTTATCAGCTAAATATGGGTCAATTATGAACTGTTAAGAAGTTACTGAGCCAGATATAAGTTTTGGGAATGTATTAATTATTTCTCTTTATCACTGAATTAAGCACTAAATTCAAATACTAAAATTATAGAAACGCTCATATTTTTTAAAGGCCATAGATATAATACTCTAAAGAAATTTTAATAGATCATTAATAGCTTATATCAAATAATCAGTAACTATTATAATATAAAAATCAATATATGAAATGAGATATTTACATTTGGAAAAATAATGCAAAAATTATAAACTATTTAAATTATTGAATAACTCTGTACTGTAATATATATTGGTATAAATGTATAATGAAAGATCCACATTTTTTTTAAGTTTAACCAAATACTAGGGAAAGGATGAGCTGACACATATACAAAACTACAAAATGTTTATTAAAATATTAAAGTTAAATCTCTATAACTCTTTCACTAAAGACATTCAAAATGGAAAACACAAACTACATTGTGATTCTTAAACTTCAGTATGTACTAGAATCATCTGGAAGGCTTGTTAAAACACAGACCATTGGGCTCCACCTCCAAGTTTCTGACTCAGTGGGTCTGGAGTAGGGTCTCAGAATTTCCTACAAGCTCTTGTTAAGTGATGCCATTGCTGCTGGTGTGAACCACTGGGCTAATAGAGAAATAAGGAGATACTGGCATACATAATGGGTAAAAATCGCAAAGCCAAATTAAATTTCTATTACTTTTAAGAAAATGATTGCATTTTAGTTTTTACTTGTTTGCTAAAACAGTGTGAACCAAATGAGATACAATCATTTAGTGACTATTTATTCTTTCCTCTAATCATGGGCAGATTCTATAGCTTTATGGTCCTTGTCAGATTTGAAAAAGTCATACATGTGTAATCAAGTTTAATCTCTAATCTCATATCTAATTCAGTGCATGTCTTCTATACTTTTCTGGCTAAGTCACGCTTGACTCTTGGCCCTAGAAACCCACAGACTACAGGTAAAGGTAGTATGGTCTGCTTTCTCACTGTTTCTTTTCTCTCCTTTGGATTCCACTATCCTTCACTGGATTAGGACAGGAACATGTGTCTCTTTTGCTGCATTTTTCTTTCTCCCATATCTAGGTGAGTGTCGATGTCACAAAATTCTGAAGGCTAACTACTATCTCACTGCACACATGGGTAAACCTACTGACAGGAGATTCCCAAAGATGGTGATTGCTCTGGCTTGCTTTCTTTCAACTCTCTTCAGCTACCATCCCCGTCTTTTGTTGACTTGGCAGCTGGCCAGCCTTCCCAACTGAGTTCCTGCAACATGCCTCACATCTGACTTTTATGTGCTAAAATTACAGTGGAATTGTGTCCTCATTCACCCTCGCCACATCAGGTGACGGTTCTGCTTGCTGCTCAACCTGGCACCTTTTTCTTGCCCAGGACTGTGGCTTCAATTCTCTTCCCACCTTTGCTGAAATAAGCACATGTAGCTGACAGTTTGATGGAGGAGCAGATTTTCACTAAAGGAATGGAGGCAACCCTTAAATTTCTGAGTAATTTTGTAGGAAACATCCTTACTTGGCTTGAAATGGAGGCTTCAGAAACTGGATTAGAATTGGAGCATCAGAGCCAGTTCTAACTCTCTTTTAAGTGCTGAGGTGGGTGTCTAGCCTCCAACTGCTTGTTGCATTGTGTTTATCAGTCCCCAATTGTGGATCCCATTAGCCAATATAAGGCAACAATAAAAGCGCAGCTGAGCATACTGTTACGTTAAGAGGACATGACAAAAATTCAACCTCAGAGCCACATTGAGAAGAAAATCACAAAAATCTAACTTAATTTCCCAGAAGCTTTTGGTACGAGAGATGGAAGACTTTACAACGGTTTAAAATTAGTGGTTTGCTGAGAATGTTAAAATTCAGGTGGAATCAAAAAGAAACTGCAATGGTGGGAGTAGTTTGTTTACATAATGGCAACTGAGTAAAGTTTCTCAGTAAAGCTATCTGTGGGAAAGAAAGAAGCAAATTATTTTAAATAGACATTATGGAGGCAGCCTGGTGGTGATTGGTGTAATCATATTTATAGACAAAAAGGCCTAGCTCTAGGGAGAATTAATATACAGCTACTTGGGTTATTGAGCTATTTCTGGTATTCTCAAGTCCCAGTTTTTCTAGTTACAAGCAACAAGTGAGTCATCATGTTATTTAACTACTCATTTAATTTTTTAACACGTGAAATGGAAATTAACCTTTCCATAGAACTACGGTGATGATTAGGAGGGATAATACATATGAAGTGCTTGTTGCAAATGTCAATGTGAGTACTGCTAGTACAGTCCAGCAGGATCTAATGGAAGTCAATTAAGAACATGGTTAAAATATTAGGCCCAAATTTTAAATTAATGAGGAAATTTCACAGAGACATAAAGATCAAGGCTACCAAGTAGTATTCAAAATTAGGGTGCCTAAGAATCACCTGGGAGCGTTGTTAAGCTGCAGATATCTTCACAGCTAGGGTGAGGCCAAAAAAGTAGATTAAATGAAAATTTATTGTGGATTATTTTTTAAATCACACATCGAAAAATATGGGAGAGGGGTGGATGCTGGTTAGTAGAATATACTGAGAGAATAGAATAAAAAGATAAAATGGGACCAGAGATGAGTGTCACTGAAAATTTTAGCATTAGCTGTAGACCTGTTAAAACTTGAAATTGAGGTGTACCATCCCATGTACCTATTATCCTGTACATATGTTTTGAAATATTTTGACCTGTGCTCTCTTCTTCCACTGCCTGCTCTATTGTGCTCAATAGTTAATGGACAGGTATTTCAGCTGTTGGTATTATATAGTCTGAATCTGCTATAGATACTGCATCTTGTTTTTTGTTGTAGACTCTATTGAGATTATGCTTTTAAGACAGTGAATCAAGACATGTTTTAGTAATGAGGGAAAGAAAAACAAGGGAAAAATATTTTTTATGTCCCAATCACCATCTTTTAAGAAAACAAATCCATTAATTGGAGCTAACCTATGGCATTCTGTTAAAGAGATTTAACAAAAGTCACTTCTGCCAACTATGTAAAAGGATGATTATCATTGTTGGTTATTCTGAGTTATCAGAGTTAGAACAATATTCTAATTATTAACACAATCAAGAAATTTCAGGCAGAGTATTTGCTCCTCATTTATTTTAGGAAGAGTATTTCCTCCTAATGTATTTCTGCCTTAAATCATGAATGGAACAAGTGAATTCAGTAAAGGTTTAATTCCTACATTTACCATATGTAGGAATTAAATTGTACCCTGAGAGAATATGAGAGATTCCAAGAAATTCCAAGTTTCCCTATTGATCATATGCTATCCAGCATAAGGTCAAAAAACACCTGACAAAATTATTGTTAGAACTGACGGTTATGTAGTAGATATCTATGTTTAGTCAGATATTGTGAAGGGTCTGAAATTTTACTCTACTTGCAAGCAGCCAGTTAGCCTGGTAGAGTTTTATATCCATATACTGGCAGAAGAACACCAGACCTCTGGGTCAGAGACAAACAGTTTATTATTATTCACAGCACAGAAAAAGCAGTCATAGCAATACCATGCACTGGTTCACCATGTCTCATTTCCCTCAGGGAGACATCATGAGGACCTGTCACCACAGGAGAGGAACTCCGAATTTTAGAAGATTCTGACCTTTATCAGAGCTGTTTGTGACCTTCCCATCCTCCCTTCTAGAGAGACTGAGATTACTCACTACCTTGGAATGAAGCAAATTTCCTCCATGGGAGGGTGGGATGCCATCTTTAGGTTATTACCTCATAATGTAAGCAAATGTTTGAAGTGAGGGGAAGTAGAAGACTATCTTCATTATCCTAGATGATTCCAAATATCTCCAGAGGGATATACTCTTTCTAACTTCCAATTCCAGGTGCTATTCAAACATGCCCTTTGCTCACAAGTGAAGAGAACACACAGAAACATAAGGAATCCATGGAGAATTATATTCTAAGATTGTGTAGCATAATTTTTATACATGTTTTCTAATTTTAACTACTATGATGGTAGCTTTTTTCTTATAGTAAAGAAGAAAAGAACAGATAAAGTTTAAGTAGCTGTCACAAGATAGAAGAGTCCTCATTTCATCTTTATTTTCTGTGTTTTTCAGCAGCATCAGCACCTGTTATGGGCTGAATTTATCCCCCCAAAATTCATATGATGGAGTCCCAAACCCCAGAACCTCAGAATGCAACCAAATTTGGAGATAAGGTTTTTAAAGAGGTAATTAAGCTAAAATGAGGCCTTTAGGGTTGGTCTTAATCCAATCTGACTGGTGTCCTTGAACAAAGGGGAGATTAGGACACACAGACACAGGGATGCATGTACAGAGAGAGAAGACCGGGTGAGGACACATGAAGAAGGTGGCATTCTGCAAGACCAGGAGAGAGGTTTCAAGAGAAACTAACCCTACTGACACCTTGATCTTGGACTTCCAGCTTCCAGAACTGTGAGAAAATAATTTCTGTTGTGTGAGCCATCCAATCTGTGGTATTTTGTTACAGCACACCTAGAAAAATAATATACTACCCTAGCCTCAGATAGCTTGTTCTTCAGACACAAATAGCTAGGAATTCAGAGATGGTACTGCTGGACATGTCATATAGGAAAAAGTGGTTACATTGTGAAGAACTTCAACAGGTAAAACTCAAGCAGGTCACTACATTCAAGATTAGGTTTTCTGCTTTGTTGTTCTAGAACATTAATATTATTAGAGCCCAGAGGTATATTAGCCTGGGGACCATGCCCTTAATAAAGAATACAGTCATAATTATGAACTAGGAATAAGAAGTAGAGAGATGAAGACTACCAAAGGAAGTAGAGAGATGAGACTTTCTAACCACCAGTGCCTTAAACACTTTGACTATATTCCAGACATTTTTCTATGACCTTCATTACCTCATAGAGTGCCTACCTAGAGTGTGTGCAGTAAGTCCATAAAATCAAATGAAACTTTTGCTAGCTGCTCCCAGAAAGGCTCAAGCAAGCAGTGGCTACATCACAGAATTAAATGACGTTCATTCCTCAGAACAATTAAATAATAATTTCTACATGGATCATAAACATTGTTACATTCTAAGGCCTCCCCAGCTGATTCTACTGTGAAGCAAGCATTGAGACCACTAGGCTAGAGTACCCCTATCCACATATGTATATTTCTTGTAAGCCAAGTAATTCCCAAATATCAGAAGCTGCTGTTTTTCCAGTACCTGGTGATTATTTCCAGTACATTGTGATATTCACATTACCAGTTTGTACCTCCAGTCAAGGACTTGCCTTGAAATACAATCAGTCCAGGCCTGGTTGTCTTTTATTCATCAGGGATGCAGGGAATTATTCTATTTTGAAAAGCCTGTTTCAAATATGGCAGGAAGATATATACCAACTGAGGTGCTTTTCTCCCTTCTGTGTGATGACCTACTTGAATCAGGCCTTGAGACATGAGAATGACATTGCCCAGAGAAGAGATTGTAAAACAGAAAAACTAATAAATAATGAACTTTTAAATTAAAAAATCTGATCTAGAATTATAGAGCAGAAAGATACAGGAAGTTGAATTTCTGCTCCCAGACCATTCACTTCTCTGAACTGTGAGGAGAGAGGACAGGGTAGTGTGTGGGAATGTGGAGTCATAACAAGGTATATATGATATTAAGATCATAACTTCTACCTGTTTTTTGTTTAGTTTTTTGTTTTGTTTAGGTCTAGTCTTTTGGAGTGGGGTGTTGTAGATGGTACAACTTTCTTGATGTTTAGAGAAATGATTTTAAAGAAGACCAATACTGCAACTTTGAGTTAAAGCCTTTTCCTGGGTCGCCACAGTGGCATTGTATGTCCAGCCTGAGAGGACAAAAATACAATTCCTAAAATTCCTGCCGTTCCTCAGTTCTGTTGGTTTAGGATGGAAACATACAATCGCATTTGCCCACACCCAAAGGGGCACTGAAATTAACCACAGAAGAGAGAACCCAAACAGGAAACTCGATAGGGACTCTCACTGTCAGATAGAGGGGACACAGCAGCTGGAGTTATGGAGTGAACCATCCAAACAGGGATTTGATGGAGGGCAGAGACAGCAACTTAGTGGATATTTTGCTAGAGGATGCTGAAACACCACAAAGGGAGAAGTGGACAGGATAGGATGAATCTTTAATTCCAACAATAAATATCTGAGAAAAATTACAACAGTTAGTAACTTAAGAGTTTAAATTAAGGTTTTTGTATCAGAACAAATAGGGAGAACTTACGGCTATGGAGGAGTTAAAGAGATTAAAAAATTGTCTCCCCCAAAAGAAATAAAATCTGAACCAAGTTGTCAGAAATATCTATTTCAACATTTTGGAAACTGGTCAAATACAAACAAACAAACACAAAAAGAAGCATTTTTTAAGACATGCCAATGAATTTCAGGTAACGACACTTGGAATCTGTGCCGTTATTGCTAGGGCTACTCGTATACTCCCTTCCCACCTTCTCAATCAGCATGGTAGTTCTACCAGGGCGGTGCTGACTGTGAAAACTGGAAGCTTCCATGGCAGAGGAAGCTGACTTTGTTTCAGTGCGGAAAGTCCAACCACAATGATATTACTGAAAATGTAGCAAACATGATTGGAAACAAATACAGAAAGCATGCAGCCGCATTGGCTTAAGGCAGCAATTGGGACTGGAGTTAGTCCACTGGCCAATCAAAATTTTTAGCGAAGTGATCCTAGAAAAAAGAGCCATAGGAGCATTAGATGGGCTCTCCCATATTCCTGACTTACTGGGGAGCTATTTGTACTTGGAGAGGAGAACCAAAAGGGCCCAAGATCTCCAAGCAACTCTGGTTGAATGGGATACTCTGCACATGCACATGGGTGTCTGAAGGGGCTCCGGTGGAAAGATGCGCAAACTGCCTAGATTTTGGAAGTACTCTCCAATCTGGTACAAATATCCACGGTTAGAGTGTGGAAGATTTACTGGCTTTAGGTTTGAGCAAACTCTTTCACCAATCACTGGCTGTCTAGTAAGCTATGCAGACAAAAGTATAACCATTAGGAATTGAGGCCAAAACAAAAAGAAAAAAAAAATGAGGATAAAAACAACTGAGTGAGGCATCAGTGATCACACACTGTACAGGAGAGGAGTCTACAGATTAAGTCCTGGAAAGTTACAGCATAAAGCAAATGAAAGAAAAACAACAAAAATTAGTGATGGTAACAATGCTTCTCAATTGAGAAAACAAAACCCAGAAATGCTACAACACATTTTTGTATTGTATAAAAGGTATGATTTACAAAAAGAAAAGAAAAAATTGAGACACATAAAGAAATAAAAGAGTGTGAACTTGCTCAGTAAAACTAATGGTTAATAGAAACTGTCTCCAATGGACTCAGACATTAGGTTTTGCAGACAATGATGTCAAAACAGCCATTACACCTATGTTCAAAGAATCAAAGGAAACAATGCTTAAAGAATTGTATAAGGTATGAAAATGTTTCAACAAAAAGGTAACATCAATAAGAAATAGAAATTCTACAAATATACTAAATGTAAAGCCTAGTGTGAAAATTTAAAATAATCTAAAATAAAGAATTTTCTAGATAGGCTGAACAGCAGGTTTGAGATAGAAGAAAAAAGCCAAATCAGTGAACATGAATACAGACCAATAGAAAGTACATAATCTGAAGAACAGAAAGGAAAAATAAACAGAACCTCAGAGACCTTTAGGACAACATCAGGGCACACTGACATAGACGTATTAGGAGGCCCTGGGGCAGAGGAAAGAGAGAAGAGGCAGTAAAAGAAATGAAGGATAATGGCACACAACTCCCTCAAATTTGATTTTTAAAAAGTGATACCAAAGAAGTTTAGAAACAAAGAGATCCACACCCAGATATAAAATAGACAAACTCTTGATAAAGGAGGCAAGAATATACAGTGGAGAAAAGATAGCCTCTTCAATAAGTGGTGCTGGGAAAACTGGACAGGTACATGTAAAAGTATGAAATTAGAACACTCCCTAACACCATACACAAAAATAAACTCAAAATGGATTAAAGACCTAAATGTAAGGCCAGACGCTATCAAACTCTTAGAGGAAAACATAGGCAGAACACTCTATGACATAAATCACAGCAAGAACCTTTTTGACCCAGCTCCTAGAGAAATGGAAATAAAAACAAAAATAAACAAATGGGACCTAATGAAACTTAAAAGCTTTTGCACAGCAAAGGAAACCATAAACAAGACCAAAAGATAATCCTCAGAATGGGAGAAAATATTTGCAAATGAAGCAACTGACAAAGGATTAATCTCCAAGATTTACAAGCAGCTCATGCAGCTCAATAACACAAAAACAAACAACCCAATCCAAAAATGGGCAGAAGACCTAAATAGACATTTCTCCAAAGATGATATACAGATTGCCAACAAACACATGAAAGGATACTCAACATCATTAATCAGTAGAGAAATGCAAATCAAAACTACAATGAGATATCATCTCACACTGGTCAGAATGGCCATCATCAAAAAATCTAGAAACAATAAATGCTGGAGAGGGTGTGGAGAAAAGGGAACCATCTTGCACTGTTGGTGAGAATGTAAAATTGATACAGCCACTATGGAGAACAGTATGGAGGTTCCTTAAAAAAACTAAAAATAGAACTACCATATGACCCAGCAATCCCACTACTGGGCATATACCCTGAGAAAACCATAATTCAAAAAGAGTCATGTACCAAAATGTTCATTGCAGCTCTATTTACAATAGCCAGGACATGGAAGCAACCTAAGTGTCCATCATCGGATGAATGGATAAAGAAGATGTGGCACATGTATACAATGGAATACTACTCAGCCATAAAAAGAAATGAAATTGAGATATTTGTAGTGAGGTTCATGGACCTAGAGTCTGTCATACAGAGTGAAGTAAGTCAGAAAGAGAAAAACAAATACCGTATGCTAACACATATGTATGGAATCTAAGAAAAAAAAAAAAGTCATGAAGAACCTAGGGGTAAGATGGGAATAAAGACACAGACCTACTAGAGAATAGACTTGAGGACATGGGGAGGGGAAAGGGTAAGCTGTGACAAAGTGAGAGAGTGGCATGGACATATATACACTACCAAACGTAAAATAGATAGCTAGTGGGAAGCAGCTGCATGGCACAGGGAGATCAGCTCGGTGGTTTGTGACCACCTAGAGGGATGGGATAGGGAGTGTGGGAGGGAGGGAGATGCAAGAGGGAAGAGATATGGGAACATATGTATAACTGATTCACTTTGTTATAAAGCAGAAACTAACACACTATTGTAAAGCAATTATACTCCAATAAAGATGTTAAAAAAAAAAAATAGACAAACTCTTGAAAGCCAAAACAAAGGAAAAATCTTGAAAGGAGCAACAGAAAAACAATTCACCATGTATAGGAAAACAATAAGATTAATATCCTAGGTATCATAAAAACCACTGGAATATAAAAGGTTATAGAATGGTATGCTCAAAATGCTGAAATATATATGTATATATTGAATTTTATTTATATATGTGTTATTCTTTAAAAAAGGTGAAATGAAGGCATTCCTGGGTAAACAAAAACTGTGATAAATCATTGTGAGTATACCTGTCATTCAAGATATGGTAAAGGAAATTGTCAAGCTGAATGGAAATTACACCAGATGTTAACACAAATAGGAAAAAATCAAGAGCACTGGAATTGATAATTATGTGGGTAAATGTAAATTATTTTTAAAATGTGCCTCTCTTAATTTCTTTAAAGGATGCATGCTTCTATATGGCAATAATTTTCATATATATGAAATATATGATAATATATGTTTTTCATATTTAATATATGTGAAATTTATAGCACAAAAGATAGTGAAGGATGGAATTATATCAGAGCAAAGTTGCTGTATTTAATTGGAATTAAACCAGCATTAATTGTTGGGATACAATTCCTCATGGGTCTCTGTCTCATTTTCATACACCTTGTCAGCAGACAATTTTGCCTTTGTGCTAGACTGTCTTTTCAAGAATATTTGTATAGTGGACAGCCATGGGAGACAGAGATATTATCTTCCCACTGGAGCAAAACATAGGCAAGCTTGCTGTCCTTGTATGAGATCCAAGTGAGCTAACCTCAGGGTTACCTTCCTGTAATGAAACTCATTTTGTGGGCAAGGGCCACTTGACCCTTTCCAGTTTGCCTTTGTAGGAATTAGGTTTCAGGGAACCAGGGCATAAACATGCCAGTCCTTTGGCTTCCAATATTGTGTGAATAATAAAGTCCTTTGCTTGTTCCCCATGAGTCACATGTCTTCTGTCAGTATCCATGAGACTGTTGCAGGCAATCTGTTATTTAAAGTAGGGTAAACTTGGGACTTCCCTGGTGGTGCAGAGGTTAAGAATCCGCCTGCCAATGCAGGGGACAAGGGTTTGAGCCCGGGTCCGGGAAGATCCCACATGCTGCGGAGCAACTAAGCCCGTGTGCCACAACTACTGAGCCTGCGCTCTAGAGCCCACGAGCCACAACTACTGAGCCTGAGTGCCACAACTACTGAGCCCACGTGCCACAACTACAGAAGCCCATGAGCCTAGAGCCCGTGTTCCGCAACAAGAGAAGCCACCGCAATGAGAAGCCCACGCACCACAACAAAGACCCAACAGAGCCAAAAAAAACAAAAAAATTAATTAATTAATTTTTAAAAATAAAGTAGGGTAACATCTCAAAACTTCAACAGTTCTTGAAATTAATTGAAAGTAGATTGTGATAAATTACATATTGTAATTCTTAGAGTAACCACTAAGGAAAAAATAAAAATACATTGTTAAAAAAAATCACCAGAGGAATTAAAATGAATGCTAAAAAATATAGTTTACACAAAATTCAGCAGTAAGAAGCAACAGAGAAAGAAATACATGGGAAAAATATTTTTTAAAATGTGTAGACAGAAATTCAAACATGTTGATAATCATATTAAGTGAGTTTTGGCTAATCATCCAAATCATCCAATTTTTTTTAATCATTAAAAAGCAAGATTCAATGTATGCTGTCTACAAGAAGTACATTTAGATCAAAGACACCAATAGGTTGAAAGTAAAAGGGTGGATAAAGATATACTTGCAATACAGTGACCATAAAAGAATGAAAGCAGCTATACTGATATTAAACATAATAGAATTTAAGAAAGAAACATTTAGTAATGACAAAAGTGTCCATACATACGTAAGAAATAATAATTACAAACATATGTAACCTAGCATAAATGTCTCAAAATACGTGAGGCAAAAACTGACAGAGTTGAAAGGATATATAGACAATTTAGTAATTACGGTTTGATATTTCAATGCCAAATTCTCACTAATTACTAAAACAACTCTATAAAAAAAACCAGCATGGGTACAGAAGACTATTAACAATAGTTAATACTATTAGCAATAGTATTAATAGCAATACTAATAGCAATACTAGTAACCAACTTGACCTATCATCTATAGAATACAGCACACAACAAAAGGATAATGCATATCTTCTCAAGTGCACATGAAATATTCTTTAGGATATGACATGTAAAGTACTATGTTAAGAAACAAGGCTCAAACTCAAAAGGGCTGAAATAACTGAAAATATGTTCCCCAAACATAAAAGGATTAAATTAGAAATAAAAGAAACAAAGTTGGGAAATCTTCAAATATTTGGAAATGAAGCAGAACACTTTTAAACAAACCTACAGTTGAAAGAATAATATCAAGGGAAATTAGAAAATATTTTGAACTGATTGAAAACAAAAACGAAACATATCAAAATTTACTGGATCCTGCTAAATAGTTCATAGATATGTGTAATTTTGTGTCCCTATTATTAAAAAAAGAAAAATTTTTATTCAAAATTACAACTTCAACATTTGAAAATAGCCCAAAGAGAGGGAAAAAAAAAAAAAAAGAAAGAAACTGAATTCAAGCAGAAGCAATGAAATAATAAACATCTGAGGAGAATTCAGAATATCAATAAATAAAATCAATAAAACCAAAAGATGATTGTGAAAAAGAGCATAAAAATTGACAATATTTTAGACTAACCAAGATAAAAAAGAACACAAAAACATCAAAATCAGAAAATTTAAGAAGCCATTACTAATGGCCCTACAGAAATGAAAAGTACTGTAAGAGAATATTATGAACAATTTTATGCCAATAAATCAGAAAATGTAAATGAATTGACAAATTAATACAAAGACAATTATCAAAACTGACTCAAGAAGAAACAGAATATCTGAATTGACCCATTACTGATAAAGAGATTGAATTAAGAATTAAAAAAATATATCTCATGAAGTTTCAGGCTCTTATAAATTCATTAGTGAGTTTTATCAGATATTTAAGAAATAATGACAATCTTAAACACTCTTAGAAACAGAGAAAGTGGAAACATTTTCCAAGTATTTCTGTGAAGATTATCTTGCCCAGATATTAAAACTAGGCATAGATAGTACAAGAAAATAAAATTATAGAAACTACATGAACATAGATGCAGATTACTGACAGAACGTCAGCAAATTAATCCCACAACATATAAAAAAGATCATATACAAGGACAATTTGGCATTTTCCGGGAATTCAAGGTTTGTTCAACAACTGAAAATCAGTTAAAGTAATACACCAAATTAATAGATTAAAGGGATAAAAAAAATAATGTCACAGTTACAGGAAAGGCATTCGGCAAGCCCCAATACATATTAATGATAAAAATTCACAACAAACTACAAGAAAAGAGGAATGTACTCGTCTAACGAAAGCATTTATGAGAAACCAATGGCTAATATTGTACTTAATGGTGAAAGACTGAATATTTTCCCCCTAAGATCAGGAACAAGGCAAAAATATTGGCTCTAGTTACTCCTATTCAAATATTGTATTAGAGGGTCTAGCCAGAGAATTAAAATAATAAAAATAAATAAAAGGCGTTCAGACTGGCAAAGAAGTAAAACTGCCTTTACTTGCAGATAACATAATCAATCCTGTATGTTGAAAATTCTAAGGATCCTATAAAAAGACTACTAGAATTAAGAACCATAACAATGTAGCAGGATACAAGGTCAATAAAATAAATCAATTTATATACTGGTAACAAACAATCCAAAAATAAAGAAAATAACTATTTATACTAGCATGAAAAAGAATAAAATACTATGGAACAAATTTAAGAAAGAAACCAAAATTTGTATACTAAAAACTGTGAAACATTGCTGAGAGAAATGGGAGAAGTTTAAAATAAATGGGGAGATATTTCATTATGCTGCTTTGTAATACTGAATTGGGTCTTCTCCCCAAATTCATCTGTTTTGACGCAATCCCTATTAAAAATTCCAGCATTTTTTCTTCTGTAAAATTGACAAGCAAATCCTAAAATTTACATGGAAATGTAAATAATCTAGTATATTAATAAAATATATTTGAAATATAAGATCAGCTTTACTATAAATCTAATTAAGTAAGATAGGGTGGTATTGGCATAAGGATAGATTCAGAGATCAGTCAAAATGAATTGCAGGTTTAAAAATAAACCATTATATTTATGGCCAGCTGTACTTCAACAAAGATGTCAAGACGATATGTTGGGCAGATGATAGTCGTTTCAACTAATTGTGCTGGGAAAACTGGGTACCCATTTACAAAGAAATATATTTAGACACCTCACATCATAACAACAACAATAAAAAATCAAAATGAGTCAGCTGCTTAAATATAAGTGCTAAATATATAAAATGTTTAGAAGAAAACTGGAGAAAATCTGTTTGACCTTGGACTGGGCAAAGAGAGTTGTGAGATATCAAACCAAAATCATAATCCATAAAAAGCAATAAGCTGAACTGCATCAAAACTAAAAACCTTTGCTCTTCAACAGGCATTATGAATTAAAATTAACAGGAACAAAAAAGACGAGCTGAAGATTGGGAGAAAATATTTGCAAATCATTTATCCAATTAAAAAGGCAAGACATGAAAGAGGCCAGATTTCATTTATAAGGAAATTCCAGAAAGGCAAAGCAATCAAGACAGAAGGTAAATCAGGGGTTTTTTGGTATTAGGTGTAAGAACAGGGATTGACTACAAATGTGCACAAGGGAAGTTTTGGGGTGATGAAAACTATGAAAACTGGATTGTGCTGATGTTTGCATAGCTCTGAATATTTACTAAATATCATTGAATAGGACACTTACACTTGGTGAATTTTATAATTCATAATTATTTATGACTAATTTTTTATTCAAATAATTATTTTATTCAAATTATACCTTAATAAAGTGATTTTGAAAGAAAAGAAATAGGCACTCATGCTGTATCTTAAGTTTAGTCACAAGAAAATGTAAAGAAAATCATATTCTAGATTCACATGACTAAAAATTATATCAGTCACACCACTAAAACTATCCTCACACCATGCCTAATATCCTTTGGTACTACTCAAGATGCAAATCTCATTGTTATATAGATCATCTCTTGTTAATCTCTCCAACCCATACTTATTACTTCCCCTTCCCTAACACAAATTCCACAGCCCCACTTGCACCCAAATCTTTTCACATTCCCTGTGAAGCCACTATTCTTTACACAGATTTCTCTATATCCAGAACCTCTTCACTGAGGGATCCTGAATCTCCTTGCTTTTCCTGAAGATGCATTATTCCCCTGAGGGTCCTGCCTCCTGTGTACCCCTGTGAAGTAAAGGAAACTCTTACCCCACACCCCAGGTATTCCTTGCTCCCTGCAACTTCAACACTATTTCCTTAATGCTCTTTTATACAAACCTCGGTTCTTTGAGGCTTATCTATGTTGTGGTAATT
Source organism: Balaenoptera musculus (assembly GCF_009873245.2). Lineage (NCBI taxonomy): Eukaryota > Metazoa > Chordata > Mammalia > Artiodactyla > Balaenopteridae > Balaenoptera > Balaenoptera musculus. The sequence goes on from NC_045802.1 coordinate 56,105,276, forward strand.
CACCCTTATTTTATTGAAAAAAAAAAAAAAAGATCTTTGCACACTATTCCTACTTTTGTCATTAATCCTATGAACTACAGCATCTACTTGGAGCTTCCACTTCACTGATTCTTTGAACTCCTCAAAACTCTATTCCTTTGATCTTGGTATTCTCCCTACCATCAGTACCCTTCTTCCACAGTCAGTTTAGGCCCCATCTCCATTATCTCAACCACTGGCTTGTCATTAAGCTATAGTCTATCTGTGTACTGTCCTTTAATCATACTACTCACTCCTCCCCCAGCAAACCCCAAACCTGAATTAGAACAAATGAGTGGCTTCACATTTATTGCCAGAGAAAAATACCCACTGTACAGATCTGTGCTGGTATATAATCTTTGTTTGCTCCTTCCAAGTCACTGCCTATTCCCATTCTCCAAATTATTTCAAATATCATCTGCCTTTGTCCTCGTTCTCAACAGGAAGTCTTTCCTTCAGATTCGTAGAGCAAACAAATGCTCAACTTTCTGCCACCAGTATTCGAAGTTATCTTCTTTCCTATTTCTTAAAAGGAGTTACCTTTTATAGCAATCATAATCTTTTTCCTCATCCTTCTTCAGGTATATTTCTCTGCTGATTAACCATTTTTTTGGTCCTATCTTCAGCCCCACCCCTTTTCTTGGATCTTTTCATTGACTACTTGCATATACTCGCTTTTTCCTTCTCACTAACATACATCCCTCATGTCCTCCTGAGATAACCCCATGTATTTGTTTTCCCCTCCGCAAACATCTTGAATTTAACTGAATTAATTGTTGCCATGTCCCATCTATGGCAAAACCCTTTTAAGTCTTGCTTCTCTGCAAAACCTCCTTTCCAACAGCTCTGAAACTGCTGTTAGTTTTGCTAAAACATATATTAAATATTCCTGTATAAATAATTGAAAGACATTTAATTCTACTGATTATTTATCTTCATGAAAACTCTATTCCCCTGATTCCTTTCTTTCTCTCTGGCCACCATTTTTTTTTTTTTCCCCGCCTCCACCACCTCTTCAATGGCATCATTCTTTCAGATTTTTTTCTTTGTCCTCTTCCCTTTCCTCCCTCTGCTCTCTCTTATTTAATATGCCAAATATTTACCATTCGAAATAAGCCACCTTATACACATTTAACTAATTCTCTTTCTGAGCAGCAAAAACCCCCACTTCTGACTTACAAGTAAAAAATAAGGAATTAGGATATATTTATCTTGGCATATTATTTTCTAACTGGTGTGTGTGTATAAATACACACACACATATATATAAAATAATTTCTTATATTTTAATGTTGCAGAAAAGGTGTCTTCATCCAATCCAAAGCTAACTCCTCTCTCTCTGCAGTGGGTATCATCTCCTCCTATTTTCCAGGAACTCTAAGACCATAGATCATACCCACTTTCCTTTTTATCCTACAATTATCTTCCTTCATTGATACTATCACGTTAGGCTGTATTTTTCTCATCTCATTTCAGAAAGCCTCCCCCCACCTTGAAACTCCCTTTATCAAACATTTAACATATCTCCTTTATAGATATCTTTCAAGACATATTCAACTAGCCATGTCCATTCTTCAACTTTCGTTTACATCTTAGAATCACTGAAGTCTTGTTTTCACTCCCATCTCTTCTCTAAACCTGTATCCACTATGATTGATTTCACTTGAGAATTCAGTAGCACCTGGGAGGCTGGGTCTTGAGTGTTTCTTTTCCTTATATTTGGTAAATAGCACTTTCTGAATTTCTCCTTTTGTTCAGAACAGTCATTCTCAGTCTCCTATACACACTTCTCATCCTTTATTGACTCTTCAAGTATTAGTGATCTCATGTTTATGGTTTCAATATTCTTTTGTCACCTCCATATCCAGCCTCTGCAGTATATATCTTCCATGTTGATGGCTTTAAATGCATCATTTATGCTGATTCCTCTCAAACTCATGATGTTCAGACATTTGTTTTACATTTATGCTCTATACTTATAACTATCTATTAAATATAATTACTGAATATCCTATAGTAGAGGCATTTCAAATTCAGTAGGTCTCAAGTTACTGTTTGTCTCTAAAACATGCTCTTATTATTGCCCCAATCTTGTTTAAAGCCCCATAATACATCTTCAGAATCATTCTTAATTTTCACTAATATATTATTAGATTTTTAATATATATACAGCATGTACTGTACAACAGTTGCTATGGCAATGTTATAGCACTATGATGAGATATATACATATATCACATATACATTATATACAACATATATAATATAAATTATGACACATTATGTACAATACATATATTTATATATACATATAAGTATATATACATATATTATACAAGCACAGTGTGGCTGTACTTTACTGTTTATTTAGTTTATAAAACTCAGTCTATCTCACTCCAATGCTTATATTCTTTTCTCTTTGATACTCTGCCTCCCTATGTTATTACAAAGCTTTGAGGAATGGTAACATATGTTGTAACAAAAACTTCTAATTTTAGGACATGATGTTGGAATTAGTAGATTTCCATAGGATAACTTTTCTTTAATAAGATTGAGACAATTTCTTTTTAGAGTTTTAAATAATCTAATAAATGATGATATATAATATTCCTCTCCCTATCACCTCATTTTAAAACTCAGTTCAGCTTACTGAAATTCAGGTAGTAATGCCATCGCATATGTGAAATGCAGGAGTTGTAGCTCACTTAGTTTTTTGATGTAGGAAAGAAGGCTTTTTATAATTATTTTTATTTAGGACTCAATGGTGTCACAAGATATTAATTTAGTAGAAGACCATATCAAGGTAACCAGTGTTAAAGTATTTTGTGATTATAATAATAATGGGACAATTAGTAGATGATAGAAATCATCTTATGGCTTAAATCCATTCCTATCGATTTTGAGGAGGGAGGAACTCAGACTTCTGACAGCATTTTCTACCTATAATCCATAGTAAGAATTTGTATTTTCTAAGGCTGCTGAGACTCTTCAGAAATATATAGAAGCGATGTTCTTTAAATCGGTGGGTTACAATTTGGGCTTTAACTGTATGCTCTTTTAAAATTCTATTCACATATTATTATTGTTGAATATCGCCTTCTATATATGCTGGAAATCAAAGGCTCCTACTTTGGGTCTTAAGCAATGCATTGCAAATGGTTCCCAAAAATGCTGTTTAGCTATATCTGTCTGCTTTATGCTAACAAATGGCAGTAGCTTTGCAGAATTTAGTGTGGTTTTACATTGTACTCAGTTTCCTATTGCAAACAAAGGACTACATTATACAGTGCTAGAAAATCCTCCAAATTAGGTTAGATATAATACTTAATCTGAAGTTAATACCCAAAATTAAAAAACCCATCAGGAATATATGCATATAATCATATATGCAAACAAGGAACTAGGAATCTTTTCAGCTACCTAAAACTTGAGATTCTTCTCGTGGTATTTAAACGTACTTCTCACTTTAAAAAGTGAAAATGACTAACATGTCTGCCACTATAGGATATTTTAGACTCAATAATGTCCTATGCTCACATGACATTCACATACCACCCACCAAACCTTATACCCAAGACCTTCCCTCTTGCCAGCTTAGTTTTAGTTGTGTTAAACTGGCTTAAAAAGAAGAGACCAAAACCAAAATATTCAAAGTATCCAAAATAAATAATCTTAAATAAATCGAGGTATGCAATAAATGAAATATATCTCCAAATTTCCAATGTGGTATCAATTAAATTTGTTACTAATTTTGGAGTATTTAATACAAATACTAATATTCCTAATATTGACACACATAACTGTTGTGAATTGTCAAATTATTTAAACCACCATCATTTATGCAAGATTAATATGAGAGAACATGTTTATAGCTGAAAGTAAAATCTAAACTTCCCATTTCCACAAGGCATACATTTGAGAAAGTTAAAGACTTGAACAGTATCTTTACAAGGAAACTGTAACCAATTTAGCTAATTTAGTAACAAACTAAATGTATTTCTTTGAAAAACAAGAACATTAGCCTATTAGTTATTGCTGTCTTCCTTTAAGGTGTATTGTATTACTATTCCTTAAGTAGATCAACTTCAAAAGCACTTTTCATATTTTAATTACTGGTTGTACACTGTCATGTCTCCAACTATCCTTATGATTTCCCTTTCCTTCCTGAATTAACCTATATTCCCTTCTTGTTTTGAGCAATAATCAAGCTGCTATTCTGCTTTGGCAGAACCTGGAGATCAGATGAGGCAATGCTTTAAACCTTCCTCCTTCCTTCACTGGTATAATACATATATTAAAGCCAACTCTACATTTCTTCCAGCCTTCAAGCTCAAAATTCCACCTACCTGTTTATACACACATTCTCGTAGACTATCCTTTAAACTTTTGTCCAGCTCTTGAAATTTTCTTCCAACCAATGTTGACTGGACTTTCTACCAAAAAATATGTACCTAGATTAACATAATCTTTGATTCATATCCAGGCAACTAACCTGGTCCAGATGTGCAGAACAAGTTAGCAATGTTTTAAAACCACCTGGAGTGTTATCAGATTTTGAAAGAAGGCTAGTAACACCAGAGTCGGGTAATCATTGCTTATTTTAGCTTGATCCGGTAGCAAACACATTCGGGGCATAAAATTGAAGACTATAACAAGACAAATCTGGAGACATGCTTTTCAATAACTATCAAATGTTTCATTTGGCTGATGACCTCAAATAAAACAAACAGGTTCAGTGACTTAAAAAAAAAAGTTAAGCAAATTTTTTCTTCTATTTTAATGAGGTTGTTTTGTCTGTTTGCCTGCTACATAAATACTTTACTTACAAAGGGATACATTTACACACAAAGTGCATGAAGCACTTGATGACAAGTAAGCACAGAACAACTTGCAAATTCATTGACTATAGACCTAGTCTTGCTTATAATCACTATTAGTTTGACATAACATATACTGTCATTAATATTTATGAATTGCACATGTATGTTAATCTATTTAATTTATATCAATGTCACATGCCTTTCATTAAATATCAGGAATTCACTGCATGACAAAAGTTTTGTTTGTAATTAAGGGTAACTATAGGTAATGTGGTAATGATGTTTTTATATGATTTGAACAAAAATCCTTTTTATGACTCAGTGAATTGTCCTTCAATGCTTTTAGCTAGAACATTGTATGATGATGTTGTCTGAGTCATCTCCGACACAAAACTACTGAATGAGCTTTATTCTTTTTTAAATTTACAATTATTCCAATCACTTATCTATTCTAAACTAAATCATGTTATATTTCTTAAGAGTGACTAACCTGACACAATATTGTGTGCTCTCAAAACATCTCATACTTGACAAACTAAAATTCTCAAGCCTTATGACTTATTTATCATTGTTGTTAATGATCATTCTTAAGTCATCTCTTTCCTCCAGTGGAGTATATACCCCTTTGAGGCAGAGGCAGAAATCTATTGGTGTTGGTCATCATTTCACCATTGATATCTGGCATACTTAATCAACTAAAGTCAGTAAAAATAATAACCCCAATATTAAAACATGGGAAAACCCAGCCTCCTGAAAAAAAGTTTTATATACACTAAAACAAATTCTCCATGAACTGATCCTTGAAGGTAAGCATACAAGATTTTGCCATGTTCTTTCTGTATTTATTAGGCATTAAAAATAATAATAATATTAAAATCAGCCATATTAAAAATAATTATAAATTATCTTCTCAGTAATTCTTTATTATTTTCATAACTTAGTAATTCTCAAGATTTCAACATGGAGAAAGTCTGCATCACACAGATGAAGACATAATAGATAGCTTTTTTCTTTTCATTTATTGTTATCTGTCTTATTAATATTGTAAGTGGCACTCTTGTAAATGTTTTAAAAGATCTGGTAGACAACAGCACTAGTGGTACAATTCTTTAAAGGCAAAATATCTCATTGAAGCGTAGTATCAGTTTAACCTGTTTTTCCTCCTCCCTTTAGTGAAATAAAGAAAATCACCTGTTAAAGTAATTATACAAGGGGGCTAGATAGAGGTGGCTCTTATGCCTTGGTAGCTAATGTAAGCAAACCAAAACCTAAGCCGGAGTCGATTCATTTGAATCCAAGAAATGAAACTTAGAACAACCAATCACAAACAGCAAGTAGGCTTTCACAAATAAGGCACTGCCTAAGTGACAGCCAATCAAATAATGTCCTTGCTTTGCTTCCATGCTGCTCCTAACCATCTTTGGTATTATGGTGCTGCCCAATTCCAATCAATCAAATGAACTCTCGAAAAAGTATAATGTACCTCAGTTACCTTTTAACACACCTGTGACTTCTCATCATCAAGCCATTTATTCAGTATTCTCCCATCTTCAATGTCTCTCATTAATTATAATCGAATAATTATATTTTCCTTAAATTTGAGAAATTACACATTTATAGTGTTATAAATGCATAAATTCAAAATCCATAAGGCCTTACACTCAAGCTTTTTACAAGTTAATCTCTGAAATCTAAAGACATCAGTCAGGGTGATTCATATATCTACTAAGGCCTAATAATTATTATTTAAAGTTACTGTACCAAATTAGGCCTCCAAAAATCTTTGATTAAACTAATTATTTTATTTATTGTTTTAGCTCGCAGAAACAGCTAAATTTTTATTTATCACACAAGTTCTCAATATTCCCAAACCACCCTAGAACAGGCTTCACGTTTACCAAAAAGAATCTTAGTTTGGTAGAATAGAGACAGATGTAGTATCAGCTTTGAAGCTTGAGCAGATCCACACAGTGTCATTACAATGATTTTAATGGAAGAAAAATAATAAACAAACTGAATCTTCATCCTTCAAATTACTAATGTGATCATAAAGAGTATTTTGATGAAGTTATCCTCCAGCACTAGTGCCTTTTATAAAAACCATGCTGTTATTTTTGGTGAATTATGTTACTCAGATTTGCATATATATGTGTAAATATATAATTCACTTATATTACTCAATTATATTTGTTGTATAACTCAGAGATAATTCATCATTCATATATACAATTCACTTAACACTTGCAAAATATTTCCTATATGCCAGGTACTATTCTAACTTCTGGAGATGTAAATTGAAGAAGCTAGTCATAGGCTCTACTTTAATTCTGCTTAAAATCTTACAGAAAAGACTGGCCTTTGGCTCTAGTCCAGAAATCTCTGATATAATGTCTTGATACAATGATGAGAATAAGTAAATATAAAGCCAAATTTTGCAACTTTCATTTTACTCTACTGGCCCTTCAAACAGATTTGGAAGGAAATATGCAAAATTGATGAGAAAACTGCTCAATTTCAAAGACATTAGGATGGTGTTCTCTGCACTAAAAAAAAAAAAAAATGAAGAATTGACAAATTTGTCGTATTGTTTGGTTAAACTAAAACTAATTTTAAAGTTTCATTTGAATTGTTTGAATAATTTTTTTGTAACCATGTGGTCCCATTTGTTTATTTTTGCTTTTGTTGCCCTTGCCTGAGGAGACAGATCTAAAAAAAACCTTGTTAAGACTGATTTCAGAGAGTTTGCTGCCTATGTTTTCTTCTAGGAGTTTTACGGTTTCAGGTCTGACATTTAAGTCAGTTTTGAATCCATTTTGAGTGTATTTTTTGTATATGGTGTTAGAAAATGGTCCAGTTTAACTCTTTTACAAGTAACTGTCCAGTGTTCCCAATGCCATTTATTGAAGAGACTGTCTTTGACCTACTGTATATTCTTGCCTCTTTTGTCATAGATTAATTGACCATATGTGAATGAGTTTATTTCTGGCCTCTGTTCTGTTCCATTTATCTATGTGTCTGATTTTGTTCCAGTACCATACTGTTTTGATTACTATAGCTTTGTAGTATAGTTTGAGGTCAGGGAGCATGACACCTCCAGTTTTTTTCTTCTTTCTCAAGCATGCAAGTTCTTAAAAAAAAAAAAAAAAAAAAAAAAAGTCCTCTCCCAAGATCATTTTCAGAAACTACTTGTGAATGTGATTTGATAAAACAAGGCAGGAAAGCAAGAAAGAAGATATAAAACAAGAGTTGGGGGCACAATCCAGCAAGGAAAGTTAAAGAAAATTTCCAAGATTATGAGAAAAGAAAGTCTTAAGGACAAAAGCCAAGCGATAAGAGGAGAATGAATTCTGAACACACCAAAAGGAAGAAGGATTTCAGGAGAAATGCCTCCATATTCAGACTGAAATGAAACTGCCATTACCTGATTCTATTCTTTATGTTGAAATATAATTTTTAATTCTTTTGTACTTCTATGGATGAATTCAAATAGAAAAAAAAAGGTAATCAAAAAATTAGATTCCAAAATCTCAATCAAATGTTATGTAAGAGAAAATGTAACCATATCACAGTAACAAAACTTACAAAGATATAAAAATTAAACACTAAATATTTACCCAAAAAGTTATACAATGTACACAAAGGATAGAACAAGAAGGTGTTTGGGGATGGGGCTGAGAGGGATTTTGTATTAGGTTGACTAAATAATTTTTTGTAATAAGAATAGATTATGCCTAAGATTAAAGAATCAGGAAATAACAGAGTAGGTTTTGGGTGATAAAAATGGAAATGAATCAAATATAAAACAAAATAATAGGCCTTCAGTGGTCAATTCTAACATGGAAAGGGGTAGGAAAACGACTGATTTTTAAATAAGCATTATAGTATTATGTGTTTTTAATAACATGGTGTTTTAATGGCTACAATAAAAAAATGGAATTCTTTTGAGAAAATTATGATAGGATATTTTTATTGGGAAAAGCTTCCAGATAAAAAAATTAAATAATGCATTCTTTGGTAGATATATTAAAATTTATGTCATATGATAGGTCATCAGAAATAGAAATAAATAATCTGTTTCCAAGCCATGATAAGGCAATACTCAACTATTTTGGAAGAAATGAAATTCTATCAGAACATTATAATGAGGCTCCCAGCTTGATCAGATATAGGTTTTGGTTTGCATGTTGGGCAGAGGGAGAGCTGACTGGAAATCTGCCCAGCTTTTTGTTGCACTGAATCTAACCTACTCTTTGTATTTGGGTAAAACTCTCAGTAAGCCTGCCAGAGTGTGCCCTTTGCGGGGTGGTAGTTGGAGGGTTAAGGGTGGGAATAAAGGCAAAACGGAATGAGAATTCTTCAATTGACAAATATGAAGAAGTAGAAGTAGAAGTGGAGAAATTCATGTTCATTTTATCTTAGAAACTTAAGTGAGAGTGGATGGGGGAGTGAAAATGGAATAATATTTTTGTTTTTTTTCTGATCAAAAGTTGCAAAGAAAGGTAAAATATTATAAATACAATTTTACAATGTCTATGTGTTCTTAAATTCCTAATTTCTTATTTTATATATTTTTTCACATATAAACAGCAATGTGCTCCCCAGTGTCTAATTCACTACCTGATAAAAAATTGAAAACATAAAATGTTACATTAAATGTTTCAGCTTTTTTAACACATTTGATTAAAAGTAACAGAATCAAGTGCTTGTTACTTTGCCTTTTAAATAGGTCTTGGGGGGAAAAAAAAAAATCTCCTTAGAAGTCTCACTGGAAATAAACTGCTGAAATCTGTTACTGACTTCTGCCACCCATGCAATTGCTTACATGACATGGCAATGAAAACAAATGAGGGAATAAAATATAAAATCTGACAGTCTTGTAGGAAATTGGGAGCTGAATGTGGCATACGTATGTCACAATAAATTTTCGCAGTTTGCATAATAACAGTTCACAATGTAGTTTCCCCAGTTTGTTTCTCATAATCCAAACAAATTTAAAATATTATTTTCCTAAAAATATTAATCTTTTTTTTTTTTTAATTAGGAGAGTGAAGCTTGATGAAGTTAAAAAATCTCAAAATCTCAGAAGTTATGAGGTCAAACGTCATGACATCAAGCTAGTGGTCAAACAAGTAATAACACACAACTTTTAATAGAAACAATGTTTCTGGCAAAACTATTTTGTAGATTCCAGACAATTTCTAAAATGCTTATTAAAAAATTTGGGGGTATTCTTTGTAAAATAAAAACGCTTAGCTTTTATATGTATTATCATATGTAAAATTTGTTTAATAAAATAGTACTGCTTCAATATGTTAGATAATTGTTATACATTTGGGATTTCATGAGCTGTCACATTAGCTGAATCAGTGTGACATAAAGACTGAACATGAGAATCAGGAGTAGAACATATAAGTTCCCTAAAATGGGTGTGCCACATGCTGTGTGGTTTTTTGGGGTTTTTTTAAAGGGATTTTTGTAGACAATAAATAACCAAACCACTATAAAGCAGTCACAGTAGTCATACTGGAGTGGCAATATGACACACAAATGTTGTTACCTGTTTTACCTATCAAACCAAAAGTTCACATTCTGTGATATAGCTTGAAGTTATGGGAGCTGGGAGGTTTTTTTTTGGGAGGGGGCGGGTGTTGTTTGTTTAAATCTGAAAGCAACCAAACAGAAAAGGGCGCAGTAGCCCACATAATGGGCAAGATATTAAGTAAAATAACATCAAATCACTAGAAAATGCTTAAATAATATTGCCTCTTGAAAACAAATCCTAAAAATGAAGGAATATTGAATAAGAAAGAATGGAAGATATATGTTTCAAATGCAAAACAAAAAGGAGGGCATATGGTCTCTGGAAGCCAAATGATTTATAAAGAATTGGATTCTTAATATAAATATAATTCTTAATATAAACAATTAGAATAATTAAAGCAATGTTATATTAGTGTAAGTACAGCCAAATATTTTAATGCACTTAGAGAGCCCAGACAGACCCATTTATAATATATATCCTCATATTTACATGGGAAGTTGATGAAATATGAAATGTTTTACTGTCATAAAACAAAATCCCTGTTTATCTGAAAATCTACTTCCAATATTGCTAAAAATTAATATAAACTGTATTCAATTTAAAATGTCCTTGAGAGACTTGGAGATTTGGTTCAAATATGGAACTGATTTTCTTCTTTGTGTATTATAAATTCCTCAATTTTACACGTTGGAATGAATACACAAGGATAATACCAATTCACTCTACTTATTTTGAGAATATAAGAAAACGTATGTGGTATAGTATTTTTAACATATATATATTTGTAGAATGTTTTCATATTTCTTAAGACAAATAGCCTAACAAGGTATGGTAAATATGTTTGTTTTACATCAAATATGGGGTGAGGGGAGAGACATAGCCATGATGGAGAGCGGAATCAGTCACTTCTAACAATGTGAAATCCAGAATCACAAAGGCAAGCAGAAGTCTTTGTGGAAAATAAGAACATCTGGGTTTGCCTCTGGCTTTAGAAGTCTCCATGGGAACCTGTCTTGGATAGATTGGGTTTCAGGAAGCCCAGTGTGCTTGTGAATGTCATCAAACCAAATCATTCCTGTCCCTTTAGATGTAACTTGTCCTTGAACATTTGCCTATGGTACTAGAACTAAAGACAATTATGCGGAATCCTTCTGGGTTTTCTAAGGAAAGGCTAGAAATGTCAAAAAGCTTGCTTCTGAAGTACAAATTCTGATGAATTGATAGTGACTGCTTGAGACAGTATGTCAAGAAAAATTCTTCAGTTAATTCTCTACACAACTGGGAAAATGCAATTATCAATTAGGCAGCATCTATGCTGTTTACTTGCCAACTCTGAACTACATTATTCCGAAGCCTAGAATTCCTTAGGGGCCTTAATAGTTGGATGTGCAATATCACAAAAGCATTGCCATGGACAACACAAAGGAAACCAATATTTCCCTCTTCTCTGAATTTCAATCATACAGTACTTCCACCATTTATAGTTTGAAGAAAGAAAGAATATACGGCTTCCACTATTATGCAAATATTATTTGGGATGGTTAACATAGGAAGACATCGGAGTTACTTTTATACCAAGTTTGCTTTGCATATGATCTAGGTAACCTCTTAGCAGAATCCAGCAGTAACAGGGCCGTGGATTGCTTTGCTCTATGCAGTCTATGCCCTGTGCACAGATAAGACTTGGGTGAGGTATTCAGTACGATTGAGAGCCGGAGAGCCCCGGTGAGAAGACACAAGTGAAAATAATCTGCAGGTCTAAACCACAGGAAATTTCCCCTCAGGTTGATCTCAAATATTCAGACCGACATCAATGGAGCTCAACATTCTTTGGAACTCTTTTATCTCTAAAATAATCAGTTGGGTTTCTTTACTATCTGATCGCAAACTTCTAACATTGGGACTCTATATGTCTTTAACATGTTTCGTCTTTTATCTCATTTTGACTTTGTTCTTTTGATCCCTCTTCTACCTCATTTTCTGTATTTCCCTTTTTGTTCTCCCTTCTTTTCTATGCATGGATCAATACTTAAATCATTCTGTTAACCAATATTCTCAATTTACTTGGCCTTTTGCTCTTCACTTCATTTATCCAGCAAAACCACCACTCTGCACGGACATAATTGTTATTAATGATGCTGGTGCAGGTTGGAGCAAGGGAAGTTCACCAGTAATGTAGACTGGTGAGTTAATGTCTCTGTGTTTCTAACCACATTCAGGATTCCAGTCCTGCCCTGCAATAGCTCCTCCAATTTCTTAACCATTAATTTGAGCATCTCTTTCCTTCAGTCTTTGCCACCTGTTTCTTCACTGGAACATGAAAAGGCCATCAGGTAAGAACTCAATTTTCTGCTACCCAACCCACAAACCTCCCCTCCCCTGGGGACCTGACTAGGGTTTTCTGTGGACCTGGGTGCTGACTAATGCAGGAGATATCACGTGGAGTGAGGGTGGTCTTGTGTCCTAGAACACCGCCCGTCTTGGCCATATTATCACATAGTGGCTGTGCCCCAGTCAGGGGGGTTGATGCCGGCAGCATTTAACCATTGTTTATAAACTGCTTCAGATCCCAAACTATCCTAACAACCTCAAAACCTCACCTCTGCATCGTGAGTGCAAGGGAAAGTGAGTGCAGGAACCCAACCCATGGCTTCTCTGCCCTGTGCTATAGCTTCCATTATCTGTCACCTCCAATACCCACAATTACTAAACTAGTTCCTCTAGTATATTAAAGTCATCCACTGTGTTTGAATTGAACACGAATTGAAAACCAATTCATTAATCTGACCACAAACTAATGGACGTAATCATAATTATAGGTCCTCCTCTAAATGTTTCAGGCACTAATGTAAGTGAGAAATAAGTGCATGTAACATTTAACAATTCTGAGATTAGAAATATGAAATTATTTTAATCACCGTTATGAACGTTTGCTCTGAAACAAACTGCTCATAAAGTATGTTACAGTGTTTCCGTAAATGTTAAATCTAAGCACTTCTGGTGGGACTGAAATTTTTAGTTATAAAAAGTATATTTTATATAAAGTCCATATTTTTTCACTTTTCAGAAACATTATCATAGGGAAGATGAGTTGTACTTTTTACTTCATTAATCTGAATTATTTTTAATCTCTTAAGTACATAGATTTGAGCAGCTTGGTGGATAGTAGAGTAAAATTACAAAAATTTCTTTCAAAAATAAAATATCTTACTCTCTACTTTTTTACTCAGTATTGGATGGTCACTCAATCGATATTCATTGTTCACTATTTCATTTCTACATGTATATTAAGATAATGAATATATATTAATATCAATCTTAGAGGAATAACAATTCAATTTTCTTTTTAATGCAAGGTTTATCAGAAACAAGATAAGTTTTAATCTTTATATTTTAAACTGTATTGATTTCTTATTTATATATAAATAACAATTTAATTTGCATTTGCTAATACAAGGTACTTATGAGAGTCATTTCTTATTGCACAGAATAGATGGTAAATATGTACAAAACATCTGCCAGTATGTAGTTGTCCCTAAAAAAATTTAAACATATATTTAAAAATTTAAATATAGATTTTACCTCTAATTTTTACTTCTAGAAAGAAAAAATATCCTCTTGATTGATAGATTCATTACTTATGCTTTAAGTATTCAAGATATTACTGCATTCTCATTTTGGCAATCCATACTTCTAAAATCTGTTTCATATATAAAATACCAAAATGTATGTCAGCTACTGACCAACTGATTTTATGGCCTCATGCCTGACATATTGACTACTCATTTGGATATCTAAACTAACTAAATTACCCTTTGCCAAATTAATTCCTGGAGATTATACTGTGACTTGAAAATAAGTTTATGTGTTTACAGAAAAGAACAAAGTGTACTGCATAAATTGTAATGTTGACTTGTAGTGTTACACATATTTTGACCTAATTCCTTTTTTTTTTCACAACGTCTTTGAAATGATCATATTTTCTTGACATTGACAATCCTGCCTTAGCTGCTATTCACGTGGGTTCCTAATCATGTGGCATATAGGCTCACATGAATCACAAAACATCAAAGGAATGTTTTATTAGTATAGCCTCATGTATCAACTGACTTCTTTGTGTTAACTATTTAATTCATTTCAAATCTCTGACATTAATAATGCATTTGTCTCGTGTTCCATTGACCTGAGGTCACAGAGAAGGAAGAATTAGAGAATTAAAGAGTTTATCAATTTAAAAGTACAGTATTAAAAGAGTAAAAAAAAAAAAAAAAAAAAAAAAAACCTTTGCATTTCATGATTTCGAATTATAGTAAAGTGACAAATTTTAATCATTGGCTATTACATATAATGGATCTCTCTTTCTGTTAGTATGGGACATTTGGTTATCAGTACTTATATGGAAAAATTTTTGTCAAAATAACCACAGATTAAACATAGGTCCAGATACTTTTATAGGCTAGGTATTAATCACAAACAAGAATCCACTTAGAAATACAGAAAACAAACAAGCTCACAGACAAAGGTAGTCAGAAAAGCCCAGGGAAATGTGGGTACTAGACAAAAAAGGAATTTAAAACTTCTGCTCTACTTCTAATGCTCTTCCTATTTAATTTCTTTTCATGGACACTGCTGGCTTATAAGAAAGCCCTCAGTGAGGATTATATGTGTTTTATCAGAGTCTGGTGGTATTACAGCAATGGAATATGTGTAGAAATCTGAACTTAGGAAGAGTTTTTGTAAATTCTATTTCTAGGTGTCAAAAATAACTTTTATTGCAGTAATTATTGAATGCCTTTGATTTTTACATTTTATTTTACATGTGGTTCTATATCAATTAGGTTTTTCCAGAAAAACAGAACCAGTAGACTCTATCATTTATCAATCCACTATCACTTATGTCCATATGTAAAGAAATTTATTATAAAAAATTGGCTCACTTGATTCTAGCGGTCAGCAGGTCTAAAATGTATAGGTCAGTCCACCAGGCTGGCAACTCCAGCAGGAGTGGATGCAGCAGACTTGAGGCAGAATTTTTTTCCTCTTGGTAACACCTCAGGTTTTGCTATTAAGGTCTTTCAAATGACTGAGTGAGGTCCACCCATATTATTGAGAGTTATCCCGTGCTCTTAATGTTAACTGATTGTGTAGCTGTTAACCACACTACCTTCACAGTAGCACCTAGATTAGTGTTTAATTAAAAGAATTGGGCACTGTAGCCTAGGCAACTTCACAGATAAAACTAAACATCACAGAGGTTATGTATGTATGAACCACAGCAGCATATATCATACTAATAGACAGATTTTTCTATGTTCTATTGCTTATGACTTTTAGTAGGAAGTATTTTTAAGGGACTTGGATTTTTTTCCCCATGGCATCACTGCTACATAAGCAGAATCCTATTAAAAAATATGGGATGAGCTTCAAACGCGATTGAAATGTAATATTTCTGAATATTTGTGTTAACTATTTAATTCTGAATTAAATTTAATCACTCAGCATACCTATCTTTTGTCTTATTAACTACTCTATATAAAATGTAATGATTTTGATAAATACAAAGCATATCATCACTTATGTTTAAATGACTTAATATCTAGTGATGCACTTATTTCCTGTAAATTGTTCCAAATTATTATTTTTCTTTCATTGCATATTTAATGGATTTTTTAAAATTGGAGATTCAGAACCTTGCTATATTTAGATAATAACTTCATATTATTTGCAAGTATTTCAAGTTCATACTATAACAATTAAATCACATCAGACTGATATATGTTCATTTTCCCAGCCTGCTTTTGCCTTTAAAATACTTCCATACATGCTATTTGTTCTTAGTACTGGAACTACAGCCAAAAACTCTATTTTGATTTATTTTTTCAAAAATGAACTTCTGCGCTAGATAAAACGCTGTTGTTATTATTATTAAATATTATTTCAATTACAAATCCAATGAGCAAGAGTCTATTCAAGACCAAAGTATTATTTTGGATGATAAAATAGGAGATTCATTACCTTTTTTCAGGTTATGGGCATGCTATAGCTATAATAGGAGGGTTAATATAACTACATAATTATAATCATCTGGAAAGCTTAACATTCTCTGAAATTTGCAAGCTTATTTCATCATTTGAGCTACTAAGAATTATCTGTAACTCCCAATATTTAAAAAACTATTTTACATTTTAAATCTTTTATTATTTTGTTTGGTCAACTGTGTCTTTACCTTCCATTATTTTCAGGTCAAGATGCCTTCATATTTTAAATTGGCAGTTCAAAATATTATGTAAGTTATTTGTTGGCTTTGTTACAGAAGAAATTTAGATTCTTGTATGTATTTCTTTTTCAATTTACCTTTTCATCAGTGCCTACAGGGAGAACTAAGATGACCTTGGAATCTAGGCAACTAGATAGGGAACATGAAAAGAAAATCAGTCTGAAATTGCAATGGCAACATTGTGTGCTCTTAGCAATATTCTGAATACAAAAAAGCAAGACAGTTGTGATAAGCGGTGAGGCAGATGCAGAAAGATTTCTGCTGTTATATATCCAGAAATTGTAACAGTTTATTGATTCTCACTTGGGAATTTAAATGGGTAAAGAGGACTTTGAAACGATATTTTTTTCCTATTTGAAAAATTGCTTCTTTAATATATTAAAAAAAATAAATTCATATGTAATCTAACAAAGGAGTATTTCTTTTAAATCTTACATACAGATGGCAGGGTACTATAAATTACCTTCTACTATACTTTAGGCACTCCATAAAGACTTATCTAATAGTTGACTGACTATTTGGATGATTAATGAGTAGTAGAAAAGCCTCCATTCTTGTCCACGATAATAAGAAAATTAATCCTAAATTGAAACATGTTTTACTTTGGTTATTTGCCCTTGGTATTTGGCCATCTTCCAATCTACCAATTTTAACTTGTGTAGTATATCTTATAAAATGATATTACCACAATCTGTCATCAATATCTATTACATTTCTACCAACACACTCATTAAAAATCTACATGGAAATGCTATCAGAGTTTTACAAATAGGACTTATCCTCTGTTTGGGCAGACAAAATACCTAGGCACACATAAACAATAAAGGGTGAATAGTCGGGTGGTTAGCATGAAATAAGACCAGCAATATTAATGATTATTTGTATTTTCTGTTGTCACTGCCATTGACCCCAAAGGATTTGAGCTGTCCCAAGTCAAAATGTGGACCTGCATAAGTGGATGGCTTTGTAATCCTAGCTGGGGTCAAACATCCATCACAAAGCTTCCTTGTAAGTCTTTTGTTCTTACGACTGCGCAGATTTCCAGCTGAAGTGAGTTAGTAAAATGTTTACAAAAGTCAGGTCAATTAAGCGGCTCAACCGCTAACACCACCAACCTATTCTCAAATAGGTTTAGGTATGAGTCTTGGAGTGGAGGTTTTCTGAGAAGATCTGACCCTGCTTTCCAGGTTTTCTACATCACTCTCTTTCAACGGGTTATCACAACAAATTGGACACTAGGCGGCTTCACTGTTTTCTACTGCCACGCAGTTGTGGATATTATTGTCTTCCCTCACTTCACATTTGGAAGAATATTGAAACATACTGTATCCATGCTTATATTAAAAACTGTTTTAATAACATGTGTGGGAATACGATTTTCTTTCTTCATATTGATAAAATTAGAACTTACACACAATCTTAATAATGTCCTTGAGTGCATTTAATACTTTTAACCATTTATCACTGATCCGTGAGTGGAAACAATTCTCTATACTGCTGTATTACTGTTCTATTGCTTTAACAAATTGCCACAATTTATCAGCTAAAACAACACACATTTATGAACTAACCTTTGTAGATCAGCCAGGTCAAAAATCCAGGTGGGCTCAGGTGGTCTTCTGCTTAGGGTCTCAGAGGGCCAAAATTGGTGTCACCCAAGCTGTGTCCCTTTCAGGAGGTTCTGGGAAAGAAGGAATACGTTTCCAAACTCCTGGTTGGGAAGGCATTCAGTTCCTGGGACTGAGGTCCTTGCTAGCTGTCAGCTGGTGAGCAGTCTTTAGTCCCTAGAGATTGCCTGCATATATTCTCATGCTTTCCAGGCGTCTCCAACACCTCTGTGCCGCTGCTCCTTCCACCAAACAGTAGGTACACTCCTTCTCAGACTCTGAACCTCTGCAACTTCCCTTCTGCTGCGTCTTACTGGCGTCCTCCTCTTCTTCCAGCTGGAGACGTTTCCCTGCTTTTAAGCACTCAGTGTGATTAGATTGGGCCCACCTGGATAATTCAGGCTACCGGCACCAGGTTAAGGTCCACGCCTTTACATCAGCCACGCTCTTTTTTTTTTTTAATTATTATTTATTTTTTATTTTTGGCTGTGTCGGGTCTTCGTTTCTGTGCGAGGGCTTTCTCCAGTTGCGGCAAGCTGGGGTCACTCTTCATCGCGGTGCGCGGGCCTCTCACTATCGTGGCCTCTCTTGCTGCGGAGCACAGGCTCCAGATGCGCAGGCTCAGCAGCTGTGGCTCACGGGCCCAGTTGCTCCACGGCATGTGGGATCTTCCCAGATCAGGGCTCGAACCCGTGTCCCCTGCATCGGCAGGCAGATTCTCAACCACTGCGCCACCAGGGAAGCCCCAGCCACGCTCTTTTTAATGTTAGGTAATATTCATAGGTTTTGAGGATGAGGTCATTGCACAAGTGGTGGAGGGCATTATTCTACCACAGCTGCAGATCCACAGAATTGATTTACCTTAGCATTTGTTTGTATATTTGTCATATTTTCCAAAATACGGATACAAATATGTTGTTTACCATTATTTAATATAGCTATCCTCAAGTGAAGAAATATTTTGATGTTGTATCTGTCTGAACTATAAACTAAGTAACATGAGCAATGTTTTAATTGTAAGACAACTTGAACCAGCTAAAAAAATTAGTACCTGTGTTCTACACAAACAGTAGCATTTTAGATGTTAAGAAAATTAATAAACTGAATATTAAAATATAAGACATGGTTTCCCATTGATTTTTCCATTCCACTTCCCAAGAAAAAAAAATTCTAGGATCTGAAATTTTCTTGATGTCTTTTCCTTTTTAAGTTCTCATCAGTAGACCTTGCATTGATGCTGACTGAAATCAATGAGTGTGTGATGGAATATTCTTCCATACTTAATTAATATTCTTAAAGGGCAGTGCATTTAAATAGTAAGTCCCTATTTCCCATTTATTCCCTCAGAGAACTTAACATTCTTAGACCAGAAACAGACACTGTGCTTTGTACCTTTCAATATGTTCCTTCCCCTCTGCAACTTGAACAGTATTTGTAGTTCTATATTATACAGTGTAAGTATTGCAGTGAAAAATGGCTTCAGTGTACCTCACTCCGAGCACCTTCTTTAAAAATAACATATTTATCAGTCTTGAAAGTGCTTTTGATACACAACTCTTTGAGTTTATTTTATTAAAGTTTATTATTTCCTAAAATGTATGAAGTAAAAAAATACCTTTCATTCGTGTTTCAGATTTTTTTCTATTAATTTTACTCTACTCCATTCTTATCATATTTTTAATCACTATAAATTAAGTAAATGTACGTAAACATTCCACAGTTTTTAAAGCATGAGATTCTGATGATTACTGGGTTCGTGGATGAGGTAGAAACTCACCCGATACCATAGTACCTTGTACCTGGTAGTAAAAGTAAAAGCTGTCTGCCTCTAGGTTGGGATTTAATTTCTTTGCTGTCTGTCCCTTCAGTATTCAGGACATTTCTGTAATGATGGATGTTTTAGGAGGAAGGCAATGTCAAATCTGCAGACTTGCTTGAACACGCTGTGGTAATTTACGGCCTGCTTTCTTGGTGCTAATGCAATGAGCTACATCATATTTGAGGTTCAAGAAGATAAAGAATTTGTTATTTCAACAGCTTGACATGTATTCCTGTTAGAAAAATAAGCCATTTTCCAAAAGATAAAAGCTGTGCACAAATTTTTCTGTTACATTTACACATAAATATAAGTGGAATTAAACTAATTATGTAATAAATTCTTTTCTAGCACATTAGTGTTTAAAACTAATAATAAAATACTTCGGAAAATCAAGAGCTAAGTGAGCATTGATATTTTCTTTCTTTCTTGTAACAATTGTATGTGGAATATGTTTAAAAGCATCCAATATACAGTAAAGTATTAATAATATCCAAAAGTTACATATATATATACATATACATATGTATATATAATATACATATATTCACAGACACAATGAAGAGATCATCTTTGGAATTATTTTTCTATAAAAGAATAGAAATATAAGCCAGGAAAGTTAGGGAATTAAATTTCAGAAGAATACATATCTCCTCTGATGGAATTATACATATGCCTTTGTAAATTTTAGTTGAATATTATATCTTTATAATGTTTTCTACAGTTAAACATGTGGTGAGGAATAAATGCTTTCTTTTATCTGCCAAGTATAAAGCCTTTATGTATGTTTCCAGCCAAATATCATTTTCCTAGTGCCCAGTTAAAATTTTAATTACCAGTAAGAAGCATGGACATGACACATTTTTCACAGTTGCTTGAATATTTAAATACATCTTATTTTCTGCTCAGGCTAAGTAATCTCAATTGATACATCACTGTCTTAAGTTTTTAGTAGAAGATGGGTTTCTTTTAAAACAACTCTAGTTATACCACTAAAATAAAGTTTGAGATAAATAGAAATTTTATTTCATTAATTTTTCAAAAGAGTACAAACATAATTCAAATACTACTGCTACCTAAAAGTCTACTCATTTCAGAGTTCAAGAGGCCACAAGTACAGAAAACAGTAGGTATTTGTTTAATGTATAGCGAAGACTTGTTATATATAATAGTATACAATTGTATAGTGGGCCATGTGAAAAGATTAATAAAAAAAACTCATTTTAACATTAGATTTTGAGTTTACTTATTAATGCATATTTTCTGATAGCTTTTGATATCTAAATATATTCCATCACTTTCCCACCCTCTAGAATCTTCTCCATGAGATACATGAGAGCCATTTCAACTGAAATCTAATTTAGTTACCTTCTCCTTTCAAAAGCCACCTAAAACTGTAAATACTACAATTTCCGGTGTTACTAAGATAAATTACTATGTGGATGAATACAATTACATTCACCTAACATTCTGAGTTTGTGATATATCTAATCTCCTCTGCACTTCAGGTTTTAGAAATTAATGGGCAGTTCTCAATGATAGAGTTAAACAATTCACTTTACAGATTAACTACATCTGGTTTAATCTCATTGACTGCGCTCCCTCCCTGCTGTTCACTGTTTTGTTTTGTTTTGCCTTTTTACCCCTATTCTTCACTGCTTCTCAGGCTAAATAGATTAAAGAAAATGTCTTTTGGATTACATCATAGAGTTAACTCTCCTCTGGTAACATAATATCCATATATCAGGTAAAAAGGAAACATGGAATTGAAAATATTAAAAGATGTTGGCTGTTCATCACTCTAGTTGAAAATACTTCTTTCCAATAAGACATTGAAAGCTTAGTCTCTAAGCAAATTATTTTCAAAAACGGGACTGGTGCCTAGACCATATAATTTTTCAATGACTTATCAAAATATTTTACAATAAACCTTTCTACATGAAGCAAATACATACACACACACACACACATATACACATATACATATGTATATATAAATCTCCTAGACAAATTTGTGAAGTAGGCAAAAGTCAGTCACTGTTAGTGTCTCAGATTCCTTTATTCTGCATTCAGATTCACCAAATATTTTCTGAACCTCTACTATTATGCTGTCATTGTTGTAGGCATGTTCTAGGATGCCACCTCACTTAATATTCACAAGAAGCCTATCATATCCGTGGTATTATAGAAATAACAGTGAGGAAATTATTAACCTCTCTAACAGTCTTAGGGATTATTGTGTTTTGCTTAAGACACACAGACAATAACAGGCATATTTAGTAACCAAATCTTCTGAAACCAAATCAATCAAAACCCTAGTTTTATCTTACCAATTGTACTTCTAAAATGCTAAATATACAATAATATTGGGTCATCTAATATTTATAAGAGACATACAAAATTTCTAGATGCAATGTATTTGTATACAGTATTTTAAAGCGCATTTAATTACAACATTAAAACCTATTTCCTGCTGAATTATTTTAGGTTATGGGAATCCTATAGGTATTGTTCAAGAACATCACATACATGAAATACAATGAACATTCTATCATATGTGTACTGAATATTGGTGCCAGAGTATTATATTTCTGATAGAAAGCCTTACTTAAGGGTAACAATATTAAGGAGATAAATGATAAGCTTAAAATTTGTCAAGCTATTAGTCTCCTAGTGAAAAATATGGATGATTATCAGAATAGTTTAGGTCATAAATTCCACTTTATCTAAAATATAGACATAATAGAGACATTAGTGGAATTGTATTTGCTTAAATTAATGTGATCTTGCTCTCTTTATCTCATTCAAGTGAAACATTCACATTTTAGTGTAAAATATCTGCATTATTACTTTTAAAAATTGAACAATGCTTAACTACCATTAAAATCGAGGGCTTATTTTCGCTATATTTACTGAAATTGTAGTAAAATACTGTGATTCTGAACGTAATTTCTCTCCAAATTTGACAGGAACTTTAAAACTGAGATGAACAGAAGGGACTTTAATGGGGAAAGTGCTCCAGTTTTCCCAGTAACAAAGATATTTCAGAAAACGAATCCACGAAAGCTTGGTGTTGTTACACTCTCCCTTTAAACATTGTGCAGACTCTGAAGCCAGATTCTACTTGTATTCAAGGCCCAGCTCCATCACATGCTTTTGTAGGACCTTGGGGAAGTTGCTTAACATTTCTGTGCCTTAGTTTTCTCATCAGTAAAACACTGATGATAATAGTAGTACCTATCCCATAAGATGCTTATAGAGATTAAATGACTCAATAATGTCAGTGTCTAGCAGGTAGTAAAGGTTCCCTAAGTGTTACTGCTAAATCTTACTACCCATCATTTCTTAGACATGGATATAACCCCTTTTAAGTTAATTTCTTTTTATTTTCAGCAAACAGGACTAGTAATAACCATTCAGTCATCTTCACTGAAATTTCATAATGGCTCTTACCATTATTTCCAAAGAATCCTGCTAAGAACAATGAGATTCTTAAAGTGAGGAACTAGGACTGCACAGGAAGAAGAAATCTACTGTTACATATACATAGGATCCTTTAGACAACCAAAATTAACTTAATGATATCATTAACTTTAAAAAATAAAGATAACTTTTCAACTTTGCATATACTACTACTATAACTAATGATAAAAATAATTAAATGTTAAGTTTACTACCCTGAAGAATCCAGTGTTAAAGTAACTTGTATCAACATATGTATTTATACATTTTTAACTTCTTTTTGTATTTTATGTTATGTTTTTTATTGTTTGGATCCTGAATTAAAGTCTATATATCTTAATTACATCAAAGAAAGTAAAATCAACAAAAAGTTAATGCTCTATCAAAATGGATATTACTCATACAGTGGCTAAATTGAAATACCTGTGTAATAATAATATTTTGCAATTATATTGCCTTTTTGTTGTCTCAGATATTTTACAGTTTCTCAAGTGTCTACACAGGGCTCATGTTATCCCTTATTGCAGTGGAGTTTTCCCTTAGGTAAACCAACATTTCTGCAATAGAAAAGTGACCTCGTATACAGTTAATGCAGCAAATTAAAATTATCCTTTTTTTTTTCTTTTGAAAATGCCTGGGGAACTTAAATTCACAGGATACAACTATGAAAGTGATATTAGACTAAGAAACCAGCACTAATAGTCAAGCTACCGAACCCAATAAGAGAAAAACAGAAGCAGATACAATGTAACTTGCTGTATTACAAAGGTGTACACCATCTCAAAGCTGCCTGATTTAAGGAGTCGATAAACTTAAGGAGCTGTCCTTTTCAAAATCTATTAAGTGAGACCACCAACCATTGATATTTTGCTGTTCCCGGTTACATCTGTACAACCTACTTAGTTCGGAGGAGCGTCCTCTGGTAATTACTGATGGCCTGCTCTGACAATTTCTGTGAATTTTTCACATCCTGCAGGGACTTGAGTCACTAGCGATTCTCTTCTCTCCTTAGTGCGTGCTGTCAAGAGCCGCTGTCAGATTACACCGGTGTCTGTAATTAAGTTGTCAATGACTATCTGTAACTCTGCCACTTTGCTAGCCTCTCAACATATACATGAGATCCTAATCAGGTTTCAAATTCATTGTTTTTATATGAAATTAGGAGTGTACTTCTATGTCTCCTGAAGTTTAATCATGTTCTTCAGTTTTATATTTGCCTCAGTTCATGATAATAACAATCATTGTGCTTCTATCATGCTTCTGGCATTATACTAGTGTCAGCAATGAGATACACGATCTCCGACTTTAAGAATTTACCTTTTATCTGGGGAAAAATTTTTTTTCCTTGATCCCTCTTCAACTTATATTTCTAGCCTTGTCGGGCAACCAATTCTACTCATATAGACAATTTTATTTTAATGTCATCATCATCATCATCATTATTATTAAAACCTTCCAAACAAGATTATGGTTAAACCAGCACTCTCATACAATGCTGTTGCAATATAGGTATAATAAGTATTCTATGGGCAACTTTTGGAAATCTTTATTAAAATGACAAATGCCATTCTCTCGAACCCAGCAAAGTTACTTATAGAAATTTTTCTATATAAATATACTTCCTCATGTGAGAAATATATGATTATTTACTGTCGTATTTTTTTATGGCAGAAAATCTGGAAATAATATGAATTTCCCTAAATGACACATCAAATAAATTACAGCGTGGGATTGGGATTGACATATATACACTAATATGTATAAAATAGATAACTAATAAGAACCTGCTGTATAAAAAAATAAATAAAATAAAATTCAAAAAATAAAAAAAAGGTGAGGCTTATATAGGATATGGGTGGGGCACTGCTTTAAAGTTAGTTATTTTCTCCAAACAATTATTTTAAGAAATATTTTAGATATTTTTAATGGATCATTCATTTATTTATTCACCAAATATTAGTGAACACGTACTACTATGCATCAGAGTTATGGAAATAAATAAAACAAGCAAATAAATCCATGTCCTCATGCAGCTTACAATCTGGTAGTAAAATAATGGCACTAAAATGCCATCAAGAAATGGCATCACTAAATGGCATCAAGAAATCAATGAACCATGTATATTCTATTTTAGGAGGTGACTATATCTATGAGAAATACAGTAGGATAAGGAGACTGATAAGAATTGGTCTGTGAGTCAATTTTTGATAAGGTGGTCAGGGTGGACCTCATTGGAAGGAACATTAAAAGTAGCAAGGGAGAAAGTATGGTATCCTTAGTGGAAGAGAAAACTAGATATATTTTGAAAGTAGAGTCACTGATATTGTCTGAGAGATTAAATGTGGAATGTAAGAAAAAGAGTGCAGTAAAGAATGACTCCAAGGTTTTTAAGCTGTGTAACTGTAAAGGAAGGAATATCTACTAATTGATATGAGAAACTTGAAAGTAGTGTAGGTAAGGGGGAGAAAGTTAAGAGTTCATTTTTATGCATGAGTTGGGGATATCTAGAAAGTAACCAAGTGGAAACCTGTTGAAAGCTGGTCAATGATTTCCTGTAGAAGTCTATAGTGGATGTGTAATTTGGGAATCATTAACATACACATGATATTTAACATCACAGGACCAGGTGAGATAAACGAGGAAGTGACTATAAATAAAGGAGAGAGGGTAGATTAAAGCCCAGGCAATCCTAAGTTAAAAGGTCAGGACAGAGATGAACAAAGGGGTAAAAAGAAAATTAAGAAGCAATGAGGTGGGGAGAAACAAGCATAATATTATGACTAAGCAGCTAACTGAAGGATATGGTTCCAAGAGGAGGAGTGATTAACAGGGGAAATGCTTGTGAAATGCTAATAAGAATTGGACAGAGAATTGACCATAGGACTACACAGTGTGGATGCCTTTCATGACCTGGAGCAGTTCATTTGTAAAATGGAAGTAAAAAACTGATTCGAGTGGGTTAAAGAGAGATGGAAAATGGCTAATGGTAAATTCTTTCAAGGAGTTGCTCTAACAGGGGAGAAACAATACCTTAGCTAACGGGGTTAAGTGGAAACAGGAGGGTTTTTTTTTAAGGTGGAAGGAATTATAGGCTATATTAATGCTAATAGAATGATCTGGAGAAAAAACTTCAATAGTGCTGTATAGAGATAATTATTGCTGTAGATAGGTCCTTGGGTAGGCTAGAGGCACTGGGATCTAAAGCAGAAGCACTTGTGTATGTGTTGATGCGAGGTAGGTATTAGCCTCAGTAATGAAGGCCAGCTGTCTACAGCAGGAGGAAAGAAGGCAAAGTACATATTTTTAAAGATACTGTGAAAGGTTGATATGGGGCATTTATTTACATTCTCAGTGAAATTCTTAAAGTCATCCACTGAGACTGAGAATGAGAGGAGATAATTAGTGGCTTAGGAGGATGAGAGGGTATGTGAAGTAGAGAAATAAATATAACTGCTGGTGAGTGTTAAGGGACAATATGAGGTTCATTTATAGGAATTTAGTCAGCAGTCCTGTGATATTTCTTCTTCTCCTCCAGCTACAGTCAGCAGGTGCAGCCTGGGTGGAGAATTGGATTTAATTGAAATCATGGCTTTGCCAAAAAAATCAGCTAAAGAGCATTGAGGGTTTAAAAAAAGATTGATGACAAACACTGACCAGGGAATTTAACATAAGAAAGGAAAAGAGTATACAAATGGGGATGAGGGACAAGAAAATGGTGGTAAAATCAGTGGGAATTCACCTTAGCTGGTTCAAAGGATTACTGGGATATTTAAATACTGCAAACTTTTTTCTCTCAATATAGCAAAGACTAAGGAGAGACTATTTCAATGAAATACAGACTGGAAAAAATGCAAGCTTGATTTAAAATATACTATCTCGAGCTTTCCAATCTTAATTCACCATCTCTGGGGTTTCAGTAGTATCTCACTACCTCCTTAGATATTATTCAAATCTTACCATTTTCTCTTCCTTGTCACCTACAAGTAAAACATTCACAAATTACATCTTCAAGAAAATAATTTTGTTGCTCATATTCTTCCTGTCCTTTACCCTTTAAAGATCAGTGGAGGGCTTCCCTGGTGGCACAGTGGTTGAGAATCTGCCTGCTAATGCAGGGGACATGGGTTCGAGCCCTGGTCTGGGAAGATCCCGCATGCCACGGAGCGGCTGGGCCCGTGAGCCACAATTGCTGAGCCTGCGCGTCTGGAGCCTGTGCTCCGCAACAAGAGAGGCCGTGACAGTGAGAGGCCCGCGCACCGCGATGAAGAGTGGCCCCCGCTCGCTGCAACTAGAGAAAGCCCTCACACAAGAAACGAGGACCCAACACAGCCATAAATAAATAAATAAACAAAACAAAACAAAACAAACAAACAAACAAAAAGATCAGTGGTAAGTCAGTGGTTCCGGCTCCTTCACCTCAACCCTTCACTTGCATTTCAAAAATGCCATTAAAAAGACAGTGTTAAAAGTTGTTGAGGGACTTTCTCATCCTTCCCAATAGAACAGGAACATCTCCATGGATTCCCCCAGTTCAAAATCATAAAGCCTGTCATTTATTTAAATGGTTCAGTTGCATATTCTCATAAAATCAACATTGTATATTTACCCAAATAGAAAGTGATGTCCCCAAAAGGTTATTAAACAAGTAAATGGCTGATTTGGGATTTCAAATCAGGTCAGAAAGTTGTTTCCACTAGACTCTGGTGAAACTAACTAACAACAGTATTTAATAATAGTTTGTGTTTCATTTTTTAAAATCACATATTTATTTAAAATTGTTTTCAGTTGTGACTTAAAATTGAAATGGGTAAATTGTGAATTATTTCTACATATGCATTTAGGAGATATATATATACATATATATATATATGTATATATATATTTCAATTTTGGTAAACTTTAAGTGTTTTCCAAGAGTTTTCAAAGTGAACCCGATGACCTGACAATGATTAACTGCAGGATTGGAAAATTCTAGTGACTAGCCGGCTCACTCTGTCACCTAGGTATTTCAGTAAGGCCTGGGAAAAAGTAGGTCAGTTTTTCTTTTCTGTGTCTCAGGCTTTCTTCGTTTCTCTTTTTTCTCCCTCTGTGTGTTTGTGTGTGTGTTCATGAATGTGTGTACGTGCTCACACATTCATGTGTGTTTGAGTGTTTAAAGCAGAAAACAACAAAGAAAAGGGGAGAATGTTTGGAAAATACAGCCTGCGTGAAGGCCAAGCAGAACTGAAGCAACATGTCTAAAGGATGTCAATTGTACCCACATTTCAGTGATAGTTATGTCCTTTTTGGCTCTTACGATTAATTCTATACTCTTGTCATACATACTTAACACTTTAGAGAAGCAAAATGTCATTTTTCCTCTGAGAATAAAAGGTAATCCAAAGCATGTTGTTTACTAACGAGTTAAATTATAAATTTAATATCTTGCAAAGAATTACAATAGAATTATGGCAATTTAAAAATTTTAAAGACACATGCAAATAAAAGGAAATATTTGAAATATACTAAAATGGTTGCTTGTGATGGAAGAGGTAAGAGAGTAAGGAATGGGATGTTAAGAAATGATTATATATATATGCTATAAATGAAGGTAAAGATGATGGCTTAGATAGGATTAAGAAAAATAATGAACCCTGAAAAGAAGCATACAATTAAATTGATCCTCTGCAGTTAAGATAAAAATAAAATTTTAAAATACAATTCATTTGTGGTTTAATAGTATCCATGATAATATTAAGTCAAAACATATGGAACTGCTGTATTCATAGGTAAAAAGTCAGATATTGGCAATTACATATTATTTAAACTTATCCTAATAATGGTAACTCAAGTTTACCTGGGATGTTATACATAGAACATCTCATGCCATTCTTACAAAACACCATGTTATAATTGGGAATTACCCATGCTAGCGATGATTGAATTGATGGTCAAAAGAGTCAAGTATTAACAGCTGAAAGTTAGAGAGCTATTAAACATCAAACCAGATTTTTTGAGTCCTGATCTAATTTGCTTTCTACTGTAAACCTTATGAAGGTGGCCATGAGCCTATGTTCCAGCCCTCGTTCTGCCAGTAATTTTGAGAATTCTTAAATTTTAATATCTTTATCTATAAAATGAAAAGGTTGAATTATATGACTTGGTTTATAACTCATAAAAATCTGTCAAAGATCTTCAAGTCTATTTTTGTCCTTTTAATAAAGGTCTCATTATTATTTTTGCATTTACTCTGGGCGTATGAATATACTTTCTCACACGTTACATTGCTAATTAGCAGACTGGGTCACTGAGACATTGGCTAAACCACTCTCATATGGTTCAATATAACTGTAAAGATCTGTTTAGGCTAAAAAGTAAGGAGGTCAATGAACAGTATATTCTGACATTGTTACTATTTTCTTCATTAAGTGATCTTGTTCAATAACCTATAGCAGTAGCATTCACACTTTTTTTGATGGTAAAGTCTTTGATTTTTCAAATGAAATATTATACAGAATCTAATATCAAACAGACTTTTATAAGGGTGTGTTCTTGTTATGGTAGCAGAGATGAACGTGAGCTCCTGTATAACTGTATATAAACATCCCTGAAATCCTGGGGCTCCAGGAAATCCAATTCGACAACCACTGTCCAATATTTGTACATTCTGTTGCTTTGCGTGTATAAGAAGACTAACTAAATCTCCCATTTTGTTTCCCTTAAACTTCAGGATTCAATATATCATTTCCAAACTGGCTCTATGTTTCATCATCTGTGAACAATGTTTTAAAAAAAAGCATAAGATTCTTCCACATGAATATTCCATGATGTTCTGAATTGAATATGATTAGGCAAATGCCAAACAAACATTTAGTGCATACGACAGTCCTTTACTGTATTTAATTCTCTGAAAATGCATTGTGAAAAATCTGTTTGAGACGAAATAGCTGTTGATTATCACTGACATTTCACATATAGACATCAGAGTTTGAAATTCCTACATGATATTTGTTACTATCCCACTCGGTGGGCCCTTCTCCTAGTGAACGCTGACACCAGCATGAAACATTAAGGAAGAAATCCTCTACTTACTATCCATTACTGCAGAAGTGCCCTGAGGGATGCAAAAAGCTTTCAGCACTGAATATAAAAAAAAGAATGTTTTCACAAGGCACAAACTGTTTGTCATATTCTCAAAGAATATAGTGATTCAAGGTTAATTATGTTTTCAATAAACTGTTTTATTTTGTTAGGAAATGCGCCTTCTTATTCTGAGAGTGTTTTTCCTAGCATCTTTCAACATGTTGGATCATGTAAATCATTTTGCCTCTTCTGATTCATCTAAAGAACCAATTCAAAAATAAAATTAAATTATAAAAGATAAAACTACAAAAAGAATATTTTTTCACCCAATGGAAAACGCTCTGGGCCTCCTAAAGACCAACCTCTTTCTCTCATTTTGAAACTTACTTTATTTAGTAGGTGAACAATCGTATGCACCTGGCACTATTTTATCACATCCAAATCCACAAATGTTTCTGTGTTCCAATGAAACTTTATTAAAAAGACATACAGCAGGTCAAATTTTGTTCATGAAATGTAGTTTACTAATTCCTACTTGGAGATAATTTTTAAAAATCTATTTTATATTATTTTTATTAGTTTATGCATTCATTCAGAGGCACAAAAGGGAAAAGGAAAGTAATGTGCAGTCTAAATAAATAATGTTGTATAAATTGCATGTTATAGGAAGTAACACTTCATCAGGGATCTGTGAACAGTAAGAGACTGAAGGAAATAAGTGTATAGAAATAAAATTTATCTATTTCAATCAAATAGAGATAGGAATGAGTTAAAAATGCATAACTCATCAGTCTTTTCCTCACAATTCTCCCTATATGGCATTGCATGAAGGAGATGGCTCGTCTCTCAACCAATGAAAACCTATGGGGAAAACAAAGACACCAGCCCCTGGTAGTGCCAAGCTGCCTGCCACAATAGCATGCTATATTTACTTTCTGTTCTCTATTGGCACTTGTTCTAGAATCTGGGAATCTCTTCATTTCCCTGGGCTGCAATTACCTCACCTATGAAAGGAACAGACCATTTTAGATGATATCTACAATCCCGTCAACTTTTAAAGTTCTACAGTATTAAATAGCAACCCATTTCTCACCTGATATCATCAGAGATCACAGTGGAAATTCTGTGTCCCTTTTCGTCTTTGTAATAGCAAATCTCGTATTATATTTTGCCTCATGTGTAATGCTGCCAACTCACCAATCCTAGGCTGGCTATTCATCTCCATTCTTATAATGTTTCTATTTTTTAAGTGTCTTTTATTTTTCTGTTGCCAATGAAAGAACAAAAAGAATTGACCTTCACTTATCAATGAAGAAAAATAAGTTTTTAAATAATGCAACCTGAAAACTTTTCCTCTCAAAAAATACCCTATGAATGAAAATTTCATATTTTTTTTTAGTTTTCCTCTTTGTTGAACTACTTTTTGAATCTGTGGAAGAACATCAACAAAGGAGGCAGTCCTTGAAGCAAAACAATTGACAAATAGCTCCTCTTAGCAGCTGACAAAGACGCTGTTGTGCCATTGCACAGCAGTTGGAAAGTTTATTGAAGGAGTAAAGAGCCAAATAATTGACTTCTGAAAAAACAAATCCCTTGAAAGTTATAATAGATGAACATTATTAACCTATAAATGACTAAAACCAACTTCCTAATAAGCAGAAAATTTTTCAGGATTTCAAGTACAGGTAAGACACTTGCCCAACTTCACAAGGGTAAATCTTTGAAAAAGGGGGAGATAAAAATAAAAAAGAAGGTAGATTAAAGAATTAAGTGTACACTCATAAAAGCACGTTTCTTTAACATGTCTTCAATTGTAGAATTTCTAGTTGTGAAAAATAAACATCAGAGATGCCTACAAACTAAAATTTTCATATATTATTTTCTTTATGAACTAATTAAAATAAATTTTTTTTCATCTAGGTCTTTATAACTAAAAGTTAAGTTTATTCATATATTTCGAGTAGAAGGAAAGGGCCTATGTATAGAATGAATTCAAACAAGAACATAACTAGAATGAAAACTCAGTCTTCTGTGCTTTCAAATCCTGGGATGATAGATGTGACCTGAGGGCTAGGTGAGTAAACTGAAGATTGTTTTTATGTGATTGATGGTGTGGAAAGAGCGCCAGAATTATTTGCAGAAAACCTTGGTTCAAATTCTGGCTCTGTCGGTTGCCAGACACTCAACTTTGTCAAAGTTATTGAACCTTGTATTAGCTCTAAAGTTGGACTAAGCATCTGCCCTTTGAACTTAACAATTGCTGTGAAGTTGAAAATAGATCTTGTATACTTAAGAGTTTACAAAACGGTAAAATGCTATAAAATTGGAAGTCAAGCTCATCTGGAAGCACACAGAAAGAAACACAAGAACTGAGAATCTGCAGAATTGCATGGCTTGCTTATCCTGGTTCTGCCTCTAATTAACTGAATGACTTTTGGTGAGTCATTCCCTCTGGATTTTCAATTTCTTTGCTGGAAAACAAGAAAGTTGTTGCTTTAGATGGTGTCTATGTCCACTTTGGCTCAAACTTCTATTATTTATACCAGAAAACCTTTCCTCAGGGTCTGGTTTCTCTTGTTAACATGTCTTCTCCCTGAGTGAACACACTGACTCCTGAACTGGCATAACTTTATATTATAATTTATTTTCAAACTATAATCTTTGACTACTACTATGCTGTACATTATTGAGCCCTAGTCTATATCTCCAGTTCCAAATTCCTTCCAAAGGTCAGAAATCTTCCCCTGTATATGCTAGTAATACATCAAACACTTGATGTAAAAATAAATAAATAAATCACTATCTCCCCCTACTCCAGAAATCAAACGATCAAAAAATATTCTTCCTTCGCAATTCCCCACTCAACTGGTGGCACTAAAAACCATCCTAATAACTTGGTTTTAAAAACGATAGATAATTTATCTTGATGTTTCCTTGCCTACCATTCCCTAAACCAATTATTCACAAGTCCTACAAAACTTTGTCCTTTAAATGTCTGTTTTACACAGCATACATTTTCTAAAAGATAATATCAAAGCAAGCCCCTTGGAAAAAACACACAATATAGAAATAAATAACCTAAGAAGAGAAATACACCTATAATCCCATCTCTCAAGGCTAAACATTAAGTTTATAGCATATCTTCATTTTCATTTCCTACACATTTATAAATATATAACTGTTATTATCTTAAGAAACTCAAATAATATTTATAATGCCTGGAAATTTTCATTTTTCATTTACATTTAAAATGCAAATCTTTATGTGACATATTTATGTATATATATTTCCTAACTCATTCTCTTAAAAATCCACATAGTAATTCATCTTATGAATGGGCATTTAGGTTGTTTGCCATTTTTATAACATTCAAAATTATTAGCGTGACTATATACTTTTACATATTGAGAAAGCAAATATGTATTCAGATATATGAATATAGGTAT
The DNA here is from genome assembly GCF_009873245.2 of Balaenoptera musculus. NCBI lineage: Eukaryota > Metazoa > Chordata > Mammalia > Artiodactyla > Balaenopteridae > Balaenoptera > Balaenoptera musculus. Next base: position 56,139,326 of record NC_045802.1, read on the forward strand.
TCATAATATAGGTATTCATTATACACATTCGTTCTATGTTTTTTAGAAGGTAAAACTCACATTTTAAATATCAGTCTTTTCCTCTCATTCACTATTGTCCTAATTTAGAGACTTACAGAGTCTTTTCTCTATTGCCATGACAATTTCTTAACTGTACCTAATGCCTACAAGCTTTTGGTCTTTAAATCTGTTTTCCATGTCACCAGTCAAACGTTTTATTTAAAATGGAAGTGAAAGCACGATGGTGCTCTGCTTAAATGCATTGTCTTTCAGACCCACAAAGGATAAAGCCAAGCTTCACCAATGCCTATAAACCCTTCATGATCTTGTCATGATTTTGTCCTCTCCAGTACTACCAATCTCATCTCTCTTGCTATCCCCTGACTCCAAATCCAATTATAACATTACTCATTTACATTAATTTGGGGCAGAGGGGATACATTACATATGCCTACAATACCTTATCTACATTTTTTGACTGTCTTACTTTCATTTATCCTCTAAGGCTTAGTTCAGATATTCCATTCACCAGGAGGCTTTTAGTAACCCTAAGACTGGGTTATATATTCACCTTATGCATCTCACTTCCAAAGTCCTATCACCACTTTACCCTCTCATTTTTATGTTCTCAAAGGGCAGGGAATATATGCCATGCCTAATCCCTAGCATTCTGTAAAATATCAGTAATAGCTGATTGAACTTAATGGTGTTTAAGATTAGTAAAGACTTAAATCAAGATTAATAAAACCTTAGGTTAATCTACACCTTCTCAGTTGTCTGAAGAAAATTCTAAACACTGACTTGGCCTAGGTTCAGAATTAATATCAATGATTGGCACCTGGTGGCTTTCATGTTACTTTTCCTGAGGATGAGATGCCCATATGGGAATGAGGGAGATAAGAATGACCTCAGGACATTAAACCTGTAGGATCTTTATAAAGTAGGCCAGTGCAAAGGCTTATATGATAGTAGGAAATCTGTTAAATGTATTTAATAGAGAAATACATCATTAGTCAATAGAGGAAATTTTAAAAACTCAAAAGTAAAGCCTTAGCAGCAAAATTTGGCATTTGCCCTTCAACTGTCTGGGAAGAAGAATCCTTAGCTGTGGGCTTCCACATTCATGCATAATTAAATTTCTCAACCATTTTTGTTATTCTGATCCCCTACTCACAAAATGAAGGAATTTTCAAAGCAATTAATAACCAGTGTAGCTTGGGCACCAACCAGTGAGTGCTACATTTAATTTGTTTTTTTTTTTTTTTTAAAAACATCTTTATTGAAGTATAATTGCCTTACAATGGTGTGTTAGCTTCTGCTTTATAACAAAGTGAATCAGTTATACACATACAATATGTTCCCATATCTCTTCCCTCTTGCATCTCCCTCCCTCCCACCCTCCCCATCCCACCCCTCTAGGTGGTCACAAAGCACTGAGCTGATCTCCCTGTGCTATGTGGCTGCTTCCCACTAGCTATCTATTTTACGTTTGGTAGTGTATATATGTCCATGCCACTCTCTTACCCTGTCACATCTCACCCCACCCCCTCCCCATATCCTCAAGTCCATTCCCTAGTAGGTCTGTGTCTTTATTCCCGTCTTGCCACTAGGTTCTTCATGGCTTTTTTTTTTTTTTTCCTTAGATTCCGTATATATGTGTTAGCATACTGTATTTGTTTTTCTCTTTCTGACTTACTTCACTCTGTATGACAGACTCTAACTCCATCCACCTCATTACAAATACCTCCATTTCATTTCTTTTTATGGCTGAGTAATATTCCATTGTATATATGTGCCACATCTTCTTTATCCATTCATCTGTCGATGGACATTTAGGTTGCTTCCATGTCCTGGCTATTGTAAATAGAGCTGTAATGAACATTTTGGTACATGACTCTTTTTGAACTATGGTTTTCTCAGGGTATATGCCCAGTAGTGGGATTGCTGGGTCGTATGGCTACATTTAATTTGAATAATACCAGCTACAGACAACAGCCATGGTCACACTGGCGAATACTGGCTGGACATCAGCTTTGTTACTGTATTAGTTTCCTAAGGGCTGCTGTGACAAAGCACCATACACTGCTGGCTTAAAAAAACAAAAACATTATTCTCTCACAGTCTAGAGACTAGAAATTTGAAATCAAGGTGTTAGCGGGCTTGGTCCCTCTGAGACTAGGTAGAATCTTTCTTTGCCTCTCCCTAGCTTCTGGTTGTTCCTTGTCTTGAAGCTGCATTACTACAATCTCTGAATCTGTCACTACATGATGTTCTCCTTGTACGTCTCTCACCTCTTTATATAAAGACAACTGTCATATTGGATTAAGGGTCCACCCTACTCCTGTATGACTTCATCTTAAATTAATTACATCTGCAAAGACCCTATTTCCAAATAAGGTCACATTCACAGATATAAGGAGCAAAGACCTCAATATATCTTTTGGGGAACACAATTCAACCCATAACAGTTATCAAACAATGCCTTCTTTTAGTGTCATCTCTGGTATAACTTACTCTTGGGATGTATTATCACATGGAATTCCAGAACTATTACTGAGGACATATCTGTGAGTTATTTTAAAAAATGGAAGTTTTTCTGAGAAAGTTACCAATACAGATAGGCCATTCTAACATTTGTAGCCAATAGTAAATGTCTTAGACTACAAGGTTCAAAGACAGACCTTAGATCTTGGAATGCTCACCTGTTCACCCAGGTAATAAATATCCTATCGAGAGGCCTTTCAGAAGATAGGAAAAGCTTGTTAAATCTTTCTGCTGTATTCATAGTAGAAATGCAAGTATTTATTACATATTTGTTGAATATAACAAATAGGAGAAAAAAGTTGGCAATTAAAAAAACTTCTTGCCATAAGAAGTACTAGTTTGATAACAAGTGAGAAATACGTGTTCCATTAAGTACAGCTCTGAAGTTTCATGCACAGCCAAAAATATGCCTTTAACTTTCTCACTAATTATGCCCCTGAGTTGCCACAGAAACAGAATGAAGATCTACCCTTCTTATCCACAATATATAAGTTCTGTATTTTTGTTCCATATACTGTATCAAAGATACTCAGTTAACAGGGACCAGGGCAGGAATAAGAAAGGAGAGGATCAGAGCTGACCTTTCAAACTACACTTTGATTCAGATTCTGAAAACACCAATCTTTCTACCTCGACTCCCATGAAAATCACAGTTTGGGGAGCCACTATTTCTGATGATAGTTGGTGGTATTCTCAGTCATGTTTGAGCAGAAAAAGAAAAAGGAAGGATGACCAATCTCAAGAATGATGACTCTGTGTATTAGAGTGAAAGAAGGAAATTCATCTGGGGCCATCTGTCAGGTTAGTATATTTGGTTTTTTCTCTGCAGTTGACAGTGATTTTTCAGAGATGCATAGAGAAATATTAAGGTTAAAAATAAACATATGCAAATTTATGATTAACGAAACAAAACAAACAAATAAGAAACCAAAGAACTACTAAGCATTCTATGGAACTCCACACATGATGGAGTAAAAAGCTCTGGGTTTAATATGATTTGGCTCCAGGCAGGCCTTTTTTATTTTGTCTCAGCTTTGCTTTTGCAGAATCATCTTAATTCAGTCATTAAAGAGAGGTAACACATTGTGGTAAACTTTTGAATATTTATGTGCTTTTACATTTGGAAGAAGCTTCCAACACTAAAAACACTTAAAAAATCTACAAGAAGTCTTTTTGTTCAGCAGAAACGGAAAATCTAGGCCCTTGCCATATTATTGAAGGAAAGAACTGCTTTCTAAGCTGAGCTACTTGCAGTTTTAGAAAGCGAAGGTACTACACATTAGGTAAAACAGTAGAAAGCTTTTTTTCTGAAAACATTAGGGAAACAGATTCTGGCATCTAACGTTGCTTTGTAACAAGGAATAAAATCATTGCAGGCATTATTTATAAAACAAACTTTGTGGAGAAAATAATCTTTCCAGGACTTAACAGAATTAAGTAGTACAAAATAATTATTAAAATCTGTCAAGAATTCCAACAATAACAGTGAAAAAACCATTGCAATAAGTAAAACATCTTGATTCCCAAATAGCTGTAATATTAAAAGTGTTTTACATTCCAAATGTAAGAAGCCATACCTTGTATTAATTAACCTAAATATTTCTTTTCAGGCTTGGTATCATAGCATTGAGGGCTGCCAGAGCCTTAATTGTGTGTGAGGCCTGAATTTTTGCCAGTTCTGGATGCAGTCTCATTAGCATATTCATAAGTCACAGCCTTGTGCAGGTGCCAGCATGCTGCAAAATGTTTTGTGACTATTTGTTGCTGCAATAGAGGCAAAGAGTAAATTACCCTTAAAAAGTCCCATTATGTACCATAAAACAACATGTAATGCTGTAAACTAACTGCAAAGGCTTTTTAGCAATTAGTCCACACCAAATGAAGTGATACTTTGTTTTGTGAGCAATGTAAATACTAGCGATCCAGAGCAGAGGAAGTAAAATAGAGATTTTCTTACATTAGATGAATTAGAAATAGGTTTTAGTTTTATTAAGTGATCAATTAACATTTTCTGGATAATATTCCATGTTCACGGGAAAAATCAGAATTCAGAAATTACATTCTCCACAAAAATTGAATTCTTAAATTCTTTATATCTTAAATAACTTTTTTCTATGAAATAAATGCTAAAATATAATTATTAAAAAATAGGAATACTATCTAATATTCAATTCTTGTTCAAGTGCAAATGTGCACATATAGGCTTTGTTAATGGAGACAACTGATTAGGAAATAGTCTTTTTCCCTTTATGCATTCACTTCAGAAAATATCTGGTCATATTAAAAGAAAATTATGGTGCCATAAGTGGCCTGTGTTTTTAGAACCATGTGTTTCTGGATTCTAAAAGAAAAGTCTTCCCCATATGTGTGCACACACATACACACACATACACACACATACATTTTCTGTTCTTTGCAACTACGGTGTCAGTGTCTTAGCGACTCTGACTTAAATAAGGTTTTTGATTTTTTTTTTAAGGAATAATCCTATATGAAATATCAATCAGCTCTAACTCTGACAGTTTAGTCCTCAGATATGGCATTACTCTAATATTTCTACAATGAAGATATATAATTAACATTTGCATGTTGAACATTTCTGTATGTCTGTGTATAGATGGACTGAGATAAATATCTATAATTTTAAATCTATATATAGATATATATCTGTACAGCATGTCCCCTACTTACAATGGTTCGACTTAACAATTTTTTGACTTTATGATGGTGTGAAAGTGATAAGCATTCAGTAGAAACCATGTTTCAAGTTTTGAATTTTGGTCTGTTCCCAGGCTGGCCATAGGTAGTTCCATACATACTCTCTTGTGACTCTGGGAAGTGGCAGCGAGCCGCAGCCCCCAGTCAGCCATGTGATCACAAAGGTGAACAACCCATACGCTTAAAACCATTCTGTACCCAGACAACCATTCTGTACCCAGAAAACCATTCTGTACCCAGAAAACCATTCTGTTTTTCACTTTCAGAACAGTAGTCAATAAATTACATGAGACAGTCAATGTTTTATTATAAAATAGGCTTTGTGTTAGATGATTTTGCCCAACTGTAGGCTAATGTAAGTGTTCTGAGCACATTTTAACCTAGGCTAGGCTAAGCTATGATGTTCAGTAGGGTGGGTATATTAAATGCATTTTCGACTTAAGATATTTTCAATTTATGATGGGTTTGTCAGGATGTAACCCAGTTGTAAGTCGAGGAAGATCTGTAATCTTAAATTTATATACCTACCTATAACGTATAATCTATATATAGAGATATATCTCAAACACATTGACATACTACTGTACATATATACATACATATATATGCACACACACACATATATATATATACACAAACGTAGGTGACATAATTTAGATTTTTATATTTTAAGGAATCAGTTTCCCAGCTGAGGGTAATTATTAAAAAGTATTACACTTATATAAAATAATGGAATGGAATAAAATACATAATGCAATTATAATTGAAATCATTTATTTTTTAAATGTTTTAAACTTCAATTAAGTTTAGTATACATTTTAATTTCTAGTTGGAGTTTATATAATATGCAAAGATTTTAGAAATTAAAAGTAAAAATATCAAAATAGAGATCAACATTTTTTCTATAATATATAGGTATATTGTGGCCTATATTTTTGTGATCTTTTCAGAAAAAATACATTAAGTACCTTCCTATGTGCGAGACATGATTAAATGCTCTGGGAATAAAAGATGAACAAAATGCAGTCTCTTAAGGAGCTCTTAGTTTGGTGAGGGAGACAGACAAATAATTAGCAAATTTCAAAATAATAAAGCACATGCTATGATAGAGTTATGCCTAGGGAGCTACTCTTTTTAGTTCTCACCTTTCCCAGTTATAAAAATGATTTTTTAAATTTGAAATGTTATGTTAGGAGATCAAAACTTCAGGCAGACAAAAATGAGTGGTGTAATTTGATCTTTCCATCTTCCTCAAGTTTGAGTCATAGGACTGCAGCAGAGTACAAGCAGACAAGGGAACATCTTAAAATAAATATCAGTAACAGCTGCAGATTTTCTCCTGGCAATAAGCCAACTAGGTGTGAAAGGAGAACTTGGGAACCTCTAGGTGCATGATCTTTGGAATCGGAAATTGTTATGCTCAAATAACGGAAACACTACCATTTTGGTAGCATTACCCTGAAAATTTTCAAATTGACAGAATAGTTTCCTCATTAATCTAAGTACATTTTGCTGCCCATCATTTGCTGCATTCTTGGAATGAAGGCAAAAAGGGAACATGTTAGCTATATTCTCTGATTCTAGTAATAGTCTCTTTGCCTACCCTTCTGATCTCAGAGATAGTCATCATAAAATTGGTACTGCATACTCATGTCAGCTTCAGATTTGTTTTCCAAGGAGAAAAGTAAGTAATATTCTCACCTTGGAACTGACTCATCTTTTAATTGGACAGATTGGGAGGTGATTATGGCCTCTCTCTCTCTCACACACACACACACATAGGCACACACAAGCACATGCACACACCTACACAGCTTTGACACAAAAGAATGAAAAACAAAAGGTCACCAGTTGTATGATCAACATGATTTCTTCGGGCTGCCAATAGGTACTACATATAACTTAAAAACCCAATCCAGTATATAGATTTTGCTTATGTTCATGATCAAGTTACTTACTTTCTAGATTTCATATATGCCTGGTGTCAGAACTTTAGAAATGAGACTCGAACAAAAGCTATAAAATATGGATCTAAACATTTCAACTATTTAAATAGGCATCTTTCTTTGAAAAAAATTCTGATGAACAGTATAACAGTTTTGTGGTCAGAATTTAAATGAAAAGGTAAATGCTCCATTTTAATACTAAGCTTATCTCCTTGTATGGATATAATTTTATTCCTTGCCTCAGTGATCATTCTAACAAACAAGATAAGTCGACCAAACGGGTTATCATGTGCTTTAGAATACAGTTTGGAACTGAAATGCAAGTTTATCTTTGGTTTGAAAGCTGCCTAAAGCACACAGATAAATTTTTCCTCGATTAGTTATCTCTTGTCTTGACTTTTTAAACAGACTCAAAATTATATAAACAACATATTTTAAAATTATTTTTCTATATCCTCTTCTTACTTATGTAAATTCAATTTCAAATTAGTAATTTAACATTATCCATTCTCTCTGTGTTTTGGAGAAAATAATCCTTTAATTTTTTCCCTTAGAAAACAGAACATTAATTCAAGATCCTCCCTATTAAGTATATTATCATAGTCTACAATATTTCTTTACGAGTAATATAAATGCAAAACATGATTCTGCCACATCTCATTGACTCTCTCTTATTTCTCCTGACCTCTATGTGCTGCAATATCTGCTGCCACAAATCAAAAATTCCTAGAGCAAAACTTTTCTGCAAGAGTAAAATAAAATGAACCAAAGTAATAGGAGTTTCTGTTTTACCTACAGATAATACACACACACACACATACACACACACAGAGGTATATTTATCTGATTAGCCGTCTGTACTAAATAAGCATTATCAAAAATAGCCCTAAAAATCAGAAATAAATGACTATAGACAACATTTAAATCTTTTCCTGAATTGGGTTCTAGCCTCTCCTGTGGTGATGTGGTCATCTTGCAGGATCTGGATTGACAGGCTTTGGGGACACTGGAGCTTTCTTCCTAGGATTTGGAGTGAAGATAGCAACTGATTGATGATATTATTTGCCCAGCTGAGATTTGCACCTAAAGTATCTTTCAGTTAAAGTAGTCCTTATGATGACGGTAAATCCTATAATAGACAGTCATTTTAGTGTTTTTTTTTAAGACTTTTTCATTAAAATATCTATACAAATGTCCATGTAATACATGTTGAAAAACATCGGAAATTAGATTCTAATTTAAAGCAAAACGAAAGTGGGTGTTTATGAGAGGCAAACAGCTCCTTTCCACTGCTATCTCTTGGAATCTATTAATTCATACTCATCAAACATGTATAGGACATCTGTTTTGTTTCCATCCTAGTACTATACCCAGGAATTAAAAGATAATAGAACATAGTATTAAGACGGTGGTAGGTATGTAATAATACAATTATAATTAAATTATAAAAGGTAATAATAAAAATATTGAAAAACATTATAAGTGAGGGCAAAAATTATTTACTATTATCTACATTCTATGTACCAAGAACTACACAGATCACTTTGTAATCTGTACATCTTTTATTTAATCAGCGATACAACTCAATACCATTGATATTATTATTTTTATGCTTGAGGACAAGTAATTGAGATTCAGAGAAATTTAAAAATTGAAATATGATTCTTGACTATCAATGGCTGAATCCAAATTGAGTCACTCCAAAGCTCATGTTTTTTTCATTATTCATGAAAGTTAAGTAGGCCTGGACTGTTTACAAAAGATTTGTCACAAAAGATGATGTGTGAGATCATGTGTGATCCAGGCCTTGACGATAACTAGGATTTTGCCAGATGGTTAAGGTGTTGAAGGACATTCCAGGACATGGGAACAGCTTATGCAAATTAAGTAAGTGACATTTTTGTGGATCAGTGAATTCTGTGTAGTTTGAGCTATGGTCTGAAGTGACTTTGTGAAGAGCTCTGTAAGGACTTGGCAGGGCATGCCAGATGTGGTTGAGGTCGTTTTGTTTTGTTATAAGAATGAGAGTGAAAGGAAATTTTTAAAGAACTTCAGAATGAATAAAGACCAAGCTTACGGAAAGTCAAGAAGCAATATCATCCATTAAGTTACTATTAAAATAGACTGGAATTAGGTCAGAAAATGAAAAGATAGAGTGATACAGATTCATTAAAACATGTTTCTTTCACCAGAGGTAGTTTGAGAATTACTTATCTGGAAGACTTAGTTCCTGATTGGATGTGGGTATTGAAGGAAGAGATTTCAGATGCTGAGGTTCCTACCTGTGGTGCTGCATGAATCTTATCATTATAACAATATGAATTTAAGAAGGATGTGAAGGGAAGATAGACTTATTAAATCAGTTTGAGCCATGCTTTATGACCACCATGCAACATGTATAAAGTAAAAAGAGAAGTAGAAAAAGAGTAGACCCTGAAGAACATAAATGTTTAAGCTATGGGCAAAGGAGGAGAAATTATCAAGAGAGACTAAGAAAAGCAGGAAGAAAGAAGGAGAGATTTCCTTTAAGTAAAGGATAGTTTCTCTTCCTTTGCTCAGAGCTTAAACCTTTATGTTCTCCAGTGTTTACTCTTCTTCCACTTAATGGGTATAAAGTTTCAGTTATGTTTGATGAATAAGTTCTGTAGCTCTGCTGTACAATATTGTACCTACAATTAACAACATGATATTGTGCACTTCAAGGTTTAAGAGGGTAAGTCTTATGTTAAGTATTCTTATAACAAAACAAACAAGCAAGGAACACAGGAAATTTGTGAGGTGCTCGATATGTCTATTACCTTGGTTGTGGTGATGGTTTCATGGGTGTTTGCCTATATCCAAACACATCAAACTGGACACGTTAAATATGTGCAGTTCTTCGTATATCAGTTTTTCTTCACTAAAGCTGCTAAAAAATATTTTCCAGTAGAGATGGTCAACAATATCACATACTATAGGCAGTCAAAAGAATGAGAATCAAAAGAGATCACTGGGTTTAGCAAAATGTAGTAAAGATTTCTATATGAATATGGAAAAGAGAAAAATTTAGTGAACATGCTTAAGAAATGGAGTGAAGGCAGAACCTTCATATTATATGATGAAAGGTGAATCAGGTTTGTGGAAATAAAGGCAGATAACTGACTCATATCAAAAGATTTGCATGGTAAAAGCAAAGAACAAATAGAATAGTAGGTTTAGAGAGAAGGGCAATACATTAGAAAGATTTTTTACTATTTGTTTATTTTATTTCATGCTGTGAAAGATTTAAACAAGTTTGACATCTTCAAAGAAGAAACCAAAGGTAAATGGGAAAGAGGGAAACTGGAGGGGAGGAAGAATTGCGGGAGGGAAAAGAAAAGAGAGGGAGGGTTGGAGATCAATGAAATGTGAGAAAAATTAAGCTAAGAATTAAACTCTCAGCTCAGGCATTGTGGGATGGGAGTCAGAATCAGATGAAAAGATTGTTCAGGAAAGAAAGGTAAAGGAAGGAAATTTCTTGCTCTAAGCCCAGAGGGAAGAACATAAATATTGAATTGATTCTGAAGGCAGAGAGAAAAGTGCGTTGAAGGGACTCTGATGATCTATATTTTCCTCAACTCTTTGAAAGATGGTCATCTGCAAAGCTGGAGATAGAGTAGGAGTTTGAGGAGAATGTAAATGAAACAGTCATGATGGAGAATGAGAGAGGGAGAGGTCCAGGGACAAATATGGTCCAGCCTTATGAACAGTCCAGGTGAAGAGAGACAGTACTAGTTCCTTGGGTGTTCACCCTTAGACACAGGCCAAATAGTTTTTATTTTCTAGCTCAGGAATAGTAATCTTGATCATGAAATACTGAGTTAAACATTCACCAGAAGAAAAAGGTCACATCTTCCTGTTACTTCTCACTTGATTAATAATCAAAATGAATCCACAAGATACCAGTAGCCCATCTCCATATGGTTTTCATTACATCCTTTGATGCACTCATGAAAAATTTAGTATATGCCAATGTCATTTTACATAGAAAATATCTCTTATTTTTAACTCATCTGGTACAACTGGTCACCACATCCTGCAGGCTCCTGCCTCTTTCCCACCTCATCTGTTTGCACACACCCCTTCCTGATCAACCACATTGGGCTTTTTGGTTTTCCACTTTCATTTCTTATAATCCTGCCTAAAATCCTCTTCACACACTCATCCACACTGCCTCCTTCTCTTCACCTTTCAGATCTCTGCTCAAATGTCACTTTCACCAAGAGAGCTCTCTGAGCATTCCAGCTGAAATAGCACCATCCTTGAATACACTCACACCTCACCTGTATTACATTCCACCCTCCTATTCCATTTTAGTATCTTTTTATAACACTCTGAAATCACATTATATTAAACCACACTTATTATTATGTTTAAAATTTTTTTTTGCTTAATTTCCTGAAGACAGGGAGTTTGAACATTCTCTTTACTATAATATTAGTGAGTCCCTAGAATAATGCTTCACAAATAATATAGTTCAAAAAAACACCTTTCAATTGCCTGAGAATGTGCCTCTGACCTGACTGTGGGGTCAGCTCAATCCCAAAAGTAATAATGAAAGAAGAGAGAGGAAGAGGAAGAAGAGATAGAGGAATAACACTTAGTGACAGATTGCTGTCTCAGGCATGTTTTTTTGGAAGATTTCTACACATATACTGGGAATAATCATCTACAGCACCAATCTCCAAAAGTTTTAGGAAGGAGACAAGCAGGTTAAAAATGGGTATACTTTGTATATTACAGGGAAAAAGTTTAATAAAAACAAGTAAGTTATAAAATGTTTAAAGAAAAGCCATCTGCAAATGTGCATGTTGAATTTTTTTATCCTCCAAGGAAGTCAAAATGAATTAATTACACCTGCCATTTAAATTTCACTAAATTCCACCATCAACTCTTTGGAGGAAGTGGTAGGGAAGTTCCAAATTATCTTCATCACATAAAGTGTTATCTATTTATTAGGACACATCATTTCTTAAGTATTAGTAATTTATTACCTTCAAACTAAGCTATTTATGATAAGAATAGACAAAGTTTGACTTAGTAGGGTAAAACAATAAATATATGATATCACTCAGATGTGGAATCTAATTTTTAAAAAATGATACAAATGAACTTATTCACAAAACAGAAACAGACTTACAGATATCAAAAACAAACTTATGGTTACCAAAGGGGAAACGTGGGGTGGGGAGGGATAAATCAGGAGCTTGGGATGAACATACACACACTACTATATATAAGATAAGTAATCATCAAGGACCTACTGCATAGCACAGGGAACTCTACTCAATATTCTGTGATAACCTACATGAAAAAAGAATCTAATAAAGAATGAATATATGTATATGTATAACTGAATCACTTTGCTGTACACCTGAAACTAACACAACATTGTAAATCAACTATATTCCAATAAAATGTTTAAAAATCTTCCTAATTTGTCATGATAGTAAGATTTAGTGAAATTTAATTTCTTGTCCCTTTTATTGCCCCCATAAAGCAACTTTTCTACATTAAAAATTAAATGCAACTTTTTTCCTTTAGCAAACTTGAGTCTTCTTGTATGGTATGGCAGAAGTACAGCATATAAATTCTGATAAGCTCTTGAAATTTGGAAAAAAGTATCCAACTGTACATTTTGCCTAATGTCATGACTGGAACACTTCAGTCAAACTAAGATCTCATTGACCTTGGCAGTATTACAGAAGAAAATAGCCTTTGAAAAAAGCCTGCAATGCATTTTCCATAAACAGGTATTTGGTTCAATATCCATTTTGCATATATTGCATATTGCATATCATTCTCTGTGTTCAAAGAAGAAGAGTAAAATCTATTTTTTCTAATATTTTAAACTTAGTTTAGCTGGGACCTACTGATAACACAATGTGAAATATCCTGTATTTTCTGATATCCTTGTACCTTTCATTTTGTTTTGTTTCAGTTCCTCTCAATCTCACTGTTTTTCCTAAAATAAAATGCTTCTTATTATAAATGTCATACAATGAATATATACATGTACAATAAATATAAAAATTAAAATAAGTCATAGTACTAATAGATATTCTTGACCCAGGACAATAGATGCTGCACTTAACCTCCAAGTTTCCTTATCCAAATCATGGGAACAATCATTGCTATTACCTAGTTGAAATCTATGAGGAAGGAGGCAGGTAGATTAAACAGATGGGTTCACAATTTAACTAATGGATCAATTTGAATTTTAAAAACTTAACATATTTTATACTATAGAAATATGGAGTAAATAGTTCTAAGGAAAAACTATTTTAAATGTTTAAAAGTAAAACCACAAATAAGCACATATAACAATATAGAAAATTTTAAATTACAAAATGTATATGCATATATTCCCTTCAAAGAAGATATTCTGAACATCACTGATAATGTTGGCATTTGACCTAAAATTGTGGATTCAAAATAATCTCAAAGAGCTCTTAGTGCATTTTCAATATAACCTAAAATGTATATAAAGCTTTACAAAGACTTCTGCATACCACGTTTCATTTGATCCTTGCAAGAACACTGTTAGTTGGGACATAATTTTAGACAGTGTTCTAGAAGTCACTTGTTCAAATAGGCAAAGGAGTTAGAATTAGGATCTAAGACAGTTGACTTTTTAATTCATTATTTTATTTGTATGATCATTCATGTATTGAAAAATTACAAATGAATACCTATTATGTACCAGATATATACATTGTGTTGAACATGACATATTCTACATCCAATTCTTGTTCTTACACACATTAACATACTTCATATTTTAGAATGAACATTATGATGACATGCTATAAAGAAAAAGAGAAAGCTGAATATTTATTGCAAAACAATCTAGCATAGTCTAGGTCAGCAAAGGCCACCCTGATGAAATAACTGTGTTTGTTCTATGCCTGATATATTGGATTCTAACAGCTCTCCCAATCTCAGGTATTGTATTTTATTGTGTGCCACGGTTTTCAAGCCATCAGTCTTATTTTGGCTTCACAAAACGATGAGGTTCTCATTACCTTACTGTAAAAACAAATCTCTTTGTAAAAATATCTCAGAACACAACATCTCATTTGTGTATAGGCTCCCCTTTGACTAAGTAAATTCCCCTTCCAACAAGAGGACTATTTGAAACATGAAAATTTGAACGTAGGGTTAAATTACAAGTAATCTGCTGAGATTGTAGCGAGATAAACGTATTTCCGGCAGAGGACAGCTCAAGCTGTTTCACTATTACTAAAATTAAGATGTGTATGAGAGTAAAGTAGAAGTTTGGAATGGGACAGTAGGAATGGACCCAAATTGTATGTGTAATATTTAAAAAAATAGGTACAAGTTCAAAATGTACTGGAGAGTCGTCTGATTTTCCATATACATTTTGGGGGAGGAAGAAAATTTTCTCTACCCTTCTAGGTTCTTCTGGCTGGCATAAGAATTAAACTGGCATGAGACTGATTAACAGGAGAAAATCAAAAAAGTTTAACTACATGTATACATGGAAGACACCCAAGAGAATTGAGTAACTCATGAAAATGGTCCAAGTCTTTACCTTAAATACCATCTTCAGAGGAAAGCAAAAGATGTTGGGAGTAGGAGTTTGGGACTTCAGAGGAGAGGAAAGCAATTGACATGGAGAAGGAAAAGCGAATATTTGGTAAACAAACGTTTGTTGGGCCACGCAGAGACAACTGGACACAGAGTGAACTCTGATCCCTACGAGTTCCCCACCACCACACAAGCCCATATTCACTGCAGATTTCTCTGGTGATAACTCTATTCCTGTAACAGGCCCTCCATCTAAATTCTTCAAGCAGTTGGTAGGGGTGGGGCGAGATCAAAGTTTCTTCCAGAGCCTTTTGCGCGATGATTGTTTTCAGCTCAAAATAATCGGCGCGCTAAAGAGACATTTTGGGGTGGCAAGTTTTGCTCCCCTACAGTGTGAGCTAGTCAAGGTACATCTAATCAGATCAGAATGATACTTGCAGTATTGAAAGGACAAGACATCAAGGTATGGCAAGTTTGGGTTCTAATCCCAGCCCTCCCATTTAATAATTGAGTCATATCACTAAGGCTCAGCTTCCTCATCTATAGAATGGAGATGATAGCTTATAAGGTTAAGAAATTTTCATGGCATAATGTGATTTTTGTGGCACTTTGTATAAAATAATATATGAAACATTAATAGAAATATTACTGACAACAATAGCTTGGAGGTAGGTTATAATAAACTTTTTTTGAAGACTCAAAATTACAAATAGCAGAGGTTTTAAAATTTTAAATTTCTCCAATGTATATATTTTTTTCGTCTGTGGGACCTTAATAATAATTTAGTCTTCATTAAATTACCGGAAAAATTTCTATCAACTTGAGTATTGCATCCTAGGAACATCTCATTTAAAGTATTACAAACTGTTATTCATTTTTTTCTAAGCTCTTATATGTTGGTTGATGTGGACCGTTGCCAAGTCATCTTATATTCCAAAATTCTTAAAATATCTCAATCCCCATGTAATTTCTCAAACTACATTAGTCTGATTATCCTAATGTGCAACTCTATAAGAATCGGAACTGTGAACTATTCAGTATGAGAATCCCGCTTGTGGCAACTATATAAACGCACTTTAAAACTATCAGAATTGCAGACAGGTGCATTGGCAGAGGACAATTTCTCACTTCCAATGTGTAAGAAAAATTCCCCTAGCAGTCTCTTTTTGCTATTGATGATGACTGATTTTGAAGGAATAGAGTATTACAAAAAGCAAATGTTTTAGTGTGACGAGCGTATAACGTCCGAAAATGAAAAAAAGAGGAAAAAATAAAATATATTGGTCTGTTGTCTATTACATCATGTCCTATCTCAAAAATCAGGCAAAATATAATAATATGTGCATATAAAAAAAGCACTTGCATATATTTATATTTCACTTGGAGGTGGAAAAAGCATATAAAGAGAGCACATAGACTATCAAATTAAGATGACATAGAGTTGAAATAGAAAATGGAAACTTTTCTCTTCATATTCTTGCTTATTTCTTCCAAAGTATTCCTCTATGTTTTGTTCAGACTTTAAGTGATTTTAGTAATGCACCTTACTCACTTCCTTTAGTCACCTAAAGGTGGGCTAGTACATTTTATTGTCTGGAAAGTAACATTGGAACTTAATTTGTTCTCTCTGTAATTCGAAGTACTTGTTTATAGTTTTATTAGTTCGCCCTATGTGATGCATCTGAGTAAAGACTGTATCTTATGCCTGGGTTTAGTGAGTATTCAGTAAACTATTATTTGTTATTATTTCTTTAAGTTGAAGGAAGTCTACTTGATATCATTTAATGAAATTTTAAAAATCAAAAATAACATGCAAACAGACGAAGAGGCTTCTGTGGATTCCAACAGCAACTCCTCTTGCAGGATCTGTTGCTGTAGCCTTTCCAATTATACAAAAAACACCCTGTCTCCATTCTCTGTCAGATTCCGGAGTCTGCTCTAGGAATTTTCAGGCATTGTAAAACTCTGCTGAATCACTTAACATTCTGCTTCAGTTTCTCCTTAAAGCACTTACTTTGTTTACTTTGCAGTCTTTGGGTGCTACAGCAGCTTTGATGCCCTTATGTCACTACCCATCTCCAACCTAGGCCCTGCCCAAGGCAGAGCCATTGCAGTAAGTATCATTTCTATGCAGATGAAATAGTTGCTTTCCAGGCTCCTTTGTTCACAACTCAACTCATTTTGTCAGTGAGTGTTGAATATTGCTTCTAGGAACTGATGATGAACTGTTTAAGAAACCTGATTGAATATCTACCTTGAATATCTATTTTGAGACTATGTTTTATAACCATACGATTTATTGCATGCTAACATTTCTCCGAAAAACATGAATTGGATTCTGTACCTGATTGGGAACACAATTATGAGATCAAATGTCTACGTAATTGAATCTTAAAATAAATGTGAAATTTCTACTTCACTTCCACAATCCTGACTAAGCTCCTTACATTTTTGGATATAATGAAATTCTAGACCTTTTTTTTTTTTTTTCAGAGAACTGAGATCTGAGAAGTTCATATTCTATTTCTTAGAAATAAAATGATGGTCTTATGTTTTCTTTTCTTGTGAAAAGGCAATGTTGATGGTGACTAAGCTAAGAACTGGGTCTAGGATGTGTTGTGCTGTCTGAGGCACGTGGTTCTGGATAAAAAAAGGTGATGGACAGTCCAGTGATCATCCAGATGTCTATCTGTGAGTTGGTCCCAACCAGGAAGGATCCCAGGTGTCTGTGCTGAAATTGTCCAGTTTACTAAACTAATTGGGCACCCTAGGACCATGGTGGTGCAATTAATAAGCCATTCCCCTGATAGAATAAGGACTGGCACTTAATACAAAGCAGGGCTGTAAAATTACCTCTTTCCAGATAAAGTACATCTATTTCCTTTATTCAGCCTCTCAGAAAACCAGGTCTTAGAAAGCCTTAGTCATGGCTAGCTTCCAAATATTGACCACTTTTTATAGACCCTTTCCCTTCCTAAAAGTTTCTCTTTTTTTCATCTATTTTGGAATGCATGAACACTTCATTAAAACAATTTTCTTTTTTGCTTTTTGAGTGCGTTTGGAGGTAGAATCTTTTAATTCTTTTGTCAGTATTATCTTTGAATCTTTTCATGATTATACTATGTGTAAATCATAGTTATCCTAGATGCGTTATTACTCTGCACAAACAAACTATGTATCTACTTAGGAATATGTGACAAATTCAAATCTCTTTCTACTGGCTTGAGATTTATAGAGCTCCTTTCTTTTCCAATCTATTTCTTAATGATCTCTTCTTTTATGTATGTCTTCCCTATTTCTGTAAAGTTCTCCCACATTCAGTATTTATATTTACCACCAGCTCCCTAATAATTAATTATCTAATGATTTTCTATACCATAGGACTTTCTAAAGTCATAACATAACATGTTACAAATATAGTGGGTATTTTGAAACACCTCTTTTTCTCTTACTCTTCAATATATCAATTTAGTAATTGCCATAGATTCCACTACCATATAATTGTTTTTTCAGTCATTGCATCAAATATCTCAGAAAGTCAAGTGTTTCCTCTCAAGACTTGTGTTTGTTAGTTTTGCAATAAAAATGAAAGATTATTTGTGAAAAACGATTTTCCAAAATGTATCAGTCGTTGGAAACATACCGTTATTTTCAACAAGTATATTTCAGTTACTTTATTTTCCTAAGCAAATAATGAGAAATACAGTTAAATATGTATCCACAATGAAGCAGAGTTAGAAAGAGCCTGAACTCTCAGTAACAGTAATGTGTAATTATACTATGAATCCATAAGATAGGGTATTATGTAACCGATAAAAATACTTTCAAATAATGTTATTTTAAAAGGATCAGAATTGTAAATACAGTGTATCTCAACTACAAAAATGTATCAGAAACCTTCAGAAAGAAGAGTACTGGAGTGTTAATAATGAGTAGATCTAAGTGGTATGATTGTAGAGGTTTCTAATATCATTTTTATTTGTTTATATGTTTCTAAACTTTCTACAGGAATATATTATGCTAATAAGTACAGAACAAATCTATCTCCAGAGACAGAAAAAACTCGACCTGTTTTGTAAAGAATAAAAATCTATCAGTCGTGTCTTCTCAATATCTGTTCTCATGTGGGAGATAGTATCTTTTAAAATACACCTATTTGCACAAGTAACTATACCAGAGGCATTAACTCTAGTATTCCCTATTCCAAAGTCACTCCCTGGGGATGAATTAAACAGCAAGAAAGACTCCTGAACTGTTACAAAGTGTCAGGTGCCATTTAGTGCACCATCACTAAAACACTCAATGAATCCCAAAGGCCCTAGATCAAGGCAGCACATAAGCCGTCAACTCCACAGGCATCTACTAAAAAGCAACCCCGTGCACACTTAAACATGCTCAGGAAACTTCTCTGACAGCAACTGATTAGGCTACATATGTGACCGAGGAGCAATTCTCCTAACCAATAGCAAAAATAAAGGAGGGACAAAAGAAGTTACTTCCCCTTTGTACTCAGTTGGTAAAACAAACCTCAAAGAATATAGTCTGGACCACTTTACCCCTAACATATTGCCTCCGTGTAAGCTTCATTTTTTTTTTTCACATATTGATTCTAACATTATAAAATCTCAGATTTTCACAAGATTTTACAATTAGACATCTGGGTCTCACATATTAAGTCCATAAGAACCACGTGGAGATATCGTTAAAGTGAATTTTCTTGACTCCACTCTGAGAAACTTTGATTTGATGGTAGGAATTTTTATTGTAAATAACTGGTGTAAGCTGTAAATCCCAGGTGTAACTATATTGTAAATCCCAGGTGTAACTGAGATTCAAGTGGTCCATGAAGCATATTTTGTGGGCTTGAAAAATGATTCTCATACCTGTAACATCCTTTGACAATACAGTTAACAAATGTAAGTTGCAAAGAAGGCAGAAAAGAATAATCATTGCCAAGTTGAAGTTTACATATACATCTTTATACCTGTTTTATATCTCCGGGTGACTTACACACCCTATTTCTTGTCCACATCAGTCCACTTGGAGAAAATAAAATTAAAAAACAAACAGCAAACAAAAAACAGAATCACCGTGGTAGATCAGGCAAATGCAGCCAACATTAACAGCTTCAGGAGACCTCACAACTTTAACATCAGAAGTATTAAATGATTTTGAAGAGGGAGGAAGAAGCTGAATTGGTTTCTAACATGTTCTAAAGCAGAGGAAATTGACCCATTAGGCACAGTGCCGAGGGCCCACACTAATTTTAACAGCCCACAAGCTGTTTTCATTTATTTCAAACTCAGAAGAAAACTTAAACTTTTAAGTAGAAGAAACTGTTTTAATATATATCATTAAATATCTGTCTTTATACCAATACAAACATAACATATACTTTTTAAATATTTTTTAATGGAGAAGGGGGACTGCAAAGGCAAAAGTGCTGAGGCCTCACGAAAGTCACAAAGCAGCTCTGGTCCAAAGTTGTCTGTTATAATTGTCCTGATTTTTAAACTAATATATGTTCACCACCGATCATTTTTCTCTCCTTTCTCTACCTTATACAGTGGAAAATGAGTGTGAAGCTAGCTATGACTTTGCATTTCTCACTAAAGTATCTATCAGATTTATCAGGAGAAAATATATGGGTTTCTAGCAAAGCATCACATCCTAAAGATGTCATCAGGAAATGCTTACTGACTGACTGACATCAGTAAAACCTGCTCAAGAATTCACAGCCTTATGGATTCTGCTTGGGAAGCATGCTTAGCTTGTGACATGCAAGTAAGAAAGTTTTGATTTATCCCCTGTGTTTGGTGAATTGTTTATGTTCTTAATGTTTTTAGATCTTTCTTAGTATTGGTTCTGCTTGATGAATTCCATTAAAGGTAAATCTGAATAAAATACCAACATTTTCTGAATATCCATTTTGTTTGTTCAACTTCTTTGTCCAGAAAATGAAAGAGGCATTTGAGAAAAGCTTACTTGTTTTTCTCCCAAGAGTCCTGAACTCAGGTCTGTCTCATGCTGAACAGGTCATATCATTTGAAAATTTTAAATACTTCTGGCCAATGAATTCTACTTCTTAGAATCTAGGTTAAAATACTCATTGAAAACAACTAAAACTCTGAATTACAAGAAGATATCCACAAATAGTCATAAGCAACCAGAAATGCAATAAAAACAATATTCCTATATTAATAATGATGGCAGTAATCACATAAATCATGCATTTGCATGTTCATATTTTTTCCACTCCACATATTTGCAATGTTGCCTGGAAGGAATTTGGGATGATGACAGAATAGAAGTTTGTTATCCTGGGATTCTAAGTAAATTGGCTGGGGTCTGAAGCAACTGGAGTAGCCTGCTGCTAAGCTATCTCTCCTGGTGACATTTCAACTTCTATAAGAATTAAGACAGTCCCGAAGTTAGCAATGAAAGTGAAAAAAGAAGTCAACATATTCACTAGATTGTTTATTATGTAATAATAATAAATTGCAATTTTGAAAATTGCATAATTATAAACAATATATAAGCTGAAAATGGGCAAATAAAAATATATTTAGTCTTCTATATGTAGTATGATTACAACCAGATTTTTAAAATGCAAATTAGCTATTCAAAGATTTTTGGAAAATATAGAAAGTACCCTTAGGTAAATATTTAGGAATTTTTTATTCCTTTTTATTTTCATGTTTTCCAAGTGTATATATAATGGAATTTTAATGTAGGAAATAGAACCAAGATCAAAATAAATAATGGTGTGAGCATTAATTGAGAAAGGTAAATATAAATGTACAATAAAATAGATTCTAATATTAATAAGGAATAAAGAAAAATGTAAACTATTTTAGTTGCCGTAAAATTTGTCAATGGGATATCTAAAAGCCATGGTTAATTAAGAATTAATGTATCTTGAATTAAAGTTGGTCATTTCCAATGGTACAACACTGCCTCTATACTTATTTTAAATTCTCTATCTTTTGTTTGTTTCATGCAAACTTTTACACTGCTGTGTTGTTTGTTGAGAAGCCATCATTTGATATATCTATCTACCCTCAAGTAACTCTCAATCATTCATAAAAATTATTAATGATACCAGTTCCTCTTGCTTCCCTTTAAATTAAAAGGGTACCTGCCTTCCTCTGAGGAGAAGTGCTTGCCATTACAGAAGTCTGGGAAGTAAATAGAATAGACAATTCCATGGCCACTTGTATGTTGAGGAAGAGTTGTGATTTCAGTAAATTGAACGATGGTCTCTTTCAGTCCTCAGGTTCTTCTCCACTGCTTCAGATACCTAGGCTTTCTCTTCCTCAATAACCTCACTACCCTGACTGACATTTAATTCACTCCTTGCCAATTCTCTGTTCCCAAAAGCCTACGAACCAAACATCTTTGTTTGTGCTTCCAAACAGTCAAGCTCAGCTGACTGACACCACTATACATGTGTGTTAAATAACTTATTTGGGGCTTCAAAGGGCCTGTCCCAAACTCTCAATACCCTTGTCAATCACTCCTCTAGTAGTAATCTATAATCTTACCCACTTTTTCAAGCTCCCAATCTTTCCCTGGCTGCCTATTCCCTGAAGACAATTTTCCATCGTCAAGGTAGTCAAAGATTCCAAGATTTTTCCCTTTTTATGTGGGTCCTTTCTTATGCATAGTATGTATAGCTTTACCTTTACTTTTCCTTCCTAGCTTCCTTCCTTAATTCCCTCATACCTCTGAGAAAATCCTGTTTGGAAAAATCTCTTGATTTTAAAAATTTTTTCCTGCTGAATTACTAACTACCCCTGTTGTCCTCTGCCTATACCCTTGATAAGTCTATAAACATGTTTATCCTTGGCAATTCTTACTCATTATTTTAACTCTTTCCCTTTTTATCTTCCAGTGCACCTCCAAAGACCTATGTGTGCCCTCTAACTTTCTCTCCCTGCATGAAAGAACAGTCTACTGTGTATGTCAAATTCATTATATCTACAATTATATTCAAATTATATTCACCCTGTCACTTCACCATTTACCCCAATGCCTGCTAATATTTTTAATCTTGTCTTTGTTGATGTCTCTGCTCAAGATAAAGACCCCCAGGGTCATTTATGAGTTTTTCTTCTACCCCATTAACATATCTAATAGTTTTCCAAGTCCAGTAGATTCTGTACACCCAATATCTTTTCCATATGTTCATGGGCTTTTTTGTTTGTTTGTTTTAACCTCTTAAAATCTGTATTAATATTCTTGTAGAGTATTAGCATAACCTAACGGATATCCCTTCTTTCCTCATTTCTGATCTATTGTATAGACCATTCGAAAAAAATGTAATTTTAATTAATTAAAAAGATGTCAAGGACTCTCATTACCTATCAGATTTTAGCTGATCTATAATATTACCTCAACTTTGAAATTTCATACTTACATGTAACTATTATTTTATCATTTGATACCTGAATGCTGGGAAGTTATGTGTACCATCACAAGGTAGAACCTAATAAAGCAGAGGGAATAGATTAATTTTAAGTGTATGTCTACCTTATGCCAAACCAGAGCTAGCCGATCCATATGCATTTCCAGACTTGTTCCCCACACAATAGCACATGAAAGTTTTATCCATATTTTATAGAGGAGGACCTAGGATAGAGAGATATTTAGGAACTTACATAAGTACACAGAGATTACATGTCCATTCCTACTTTCATGCCGTCTTAGTCATGGCTTTTCCCTGCTTTACAACTGCATTACAGTGACCTTGATGGTTTATTAATATGATTGAATCCCAGTCAGAAGGGAGCTCTTAAAGCAGGGATCCTGCATTTTATTTTCTTTAACCAACATGCCTGACAAAAGGGTTGGCACATAAAGATATGTAAAAAATATGTATTTTTCAAATGAACTGGTTATATGTGATTTTTTAAACTGACAACTTAAATCTTAAAGACAATCTTAAATCTTTTAAGAGTTAGTGAAATTATAAAGAAATAAAAAATAAATACATTCAATAATTATTTAAGTGCCTACTGCCCACTTAGCACTAGTGGAGATACACTAACAAAGGAGAAAAAAAATCCTTCATAAAACTTAGGTTATAACTGGGAGAAATACAAAAATAGAAGAAAATACAAAGAAAATGTGATTATTTACATTAATTATTCAGCCATAAAAAAGGAAGGAAATCCTGCCATTTGTGACAACATGGATGGAACTTAAGGGCATTGTGTTAAGTGAAATCAGTCAAACAGAGAAAGATAAATACTGCATAATATTGCCTATAAGTGGAATCTTAAAACAAATTAAAAATCAAAAAAACCCAAATTCATAGATACAAAGAACAGATTGGAATTTGCCAGAGGCAGAGAGTGGGGAGGGTGAGCCAAGTAATTGAAGGCGATCTAAAGGTACAAACTTTCATTTATAAGATGAATAAGTCCTGGGGAAGTAATGTATGGCATGATGACCAAATATACTAATATTGCATAGTATATTTGAAAGTTGCAAAGGGAGTAGATCTTAAAGTTTTCACTGCAAGAAAAAAATATTAACTGTGTGTGGTGATGGATGTTAAATTAACTAAACTTAATTGTGGTAACTATTTCTCAAAATATACATGTATTAAATCATTATGTTGTACACCTAAAACTAACAAAATACAATGTTATATGTCAATTATGACTCAATAAAAAAGAAACTTTAAAATGCAATATATATATAAAGTATTAATATGCTGATAAGTGCTATGACATAAAGTTAATTAGAAAAGGGGAAACGATAGGGTATGTGGCCTACATATTTTTAAGTAGAGCCAACAAGATTTGCTAACATACTGGAACTGGGATGTGTGAGAAAGAAAGGAATTAGGAATTATATCAAAGTCTTTTGCCTGAGTAACTTGAGTTGTCCATTTCTATGATGCAGAAGGCTGTAATAAAACTGAGTTTGAGAAGTACCATGAGGTCAGTTGTATACATGGTACCGTGGTCTGCCTACTAAACATCCAAATGGAAATGCAACTCTGCAGATAAATGTATGAGCCTAGTGTTCAGGGAAGAGGTCCAGGCTGGAGATATAAATTTAGCAGTCATCACTGCACAGATGGCGTTTAATTTTACAAGACCAGATGAGAATACCAAAGCAGTGAGGAAAGAGAAGGGCAGAAAAGAGAAGGGCAAGAAGTAAGCCCTGGGGATGCTCAAAGGTGAAGAGGTTGGGCAGATGAAGAAAAATGAACAAAGGGACTGAAAGAAAGTAGTCAGTGAGGGAGGAAGTAAACTAGAAGAGAGTGGAATTTTGGAAGATAAGGGAAAAAAAGCATTTGAAGAAGAGAAGAAATGATGATCTGCTTCAAATGCTATTGATAATTCAAGTAATACGGGACTGAAAAATGGCAACTGAAATTTACAATGTAATGGTCATCAGTAACCTTGGAGAGAGCAATTTCAGAAAGTGTTAAAGACAAAAGCCTGAAGGAGAGGTTTAAAGAGAAAATGAAGGAAGAGAAATTGAAGATAGCAAATAGTAAAACCCACAAGATGCTCTGTTTCCAAGGGGAACAGAGAAATGAAGTAGTATAATAGTAGAGATATAGGTCAAGACAGAAAGAGAAGGAGTTGTACTATTTTTAAAAGGATATGGGGAAATTACAAAACCAATTATCTCCTCATTCTCAGATATTCCATACATGTTACATTTAAGTTCTTAAATAGCAATAACCAGGTTAACATATACATTAAAAAATAACAGAGAATTTTTCTGAATAATGATAATTTTCTCTGGAGCAAACAAATTGTCATATTAAAAATGTAGAGAACTAGTAGGACTATTATGTGTTTAACTTAGGTTTTTTAAAAAAAATATTGACCAAAAAATATCCATTGATCAAAAAACAAATCATAGTTTAGATATCTATGTGGTCAAAAAATATACAATAAAAAATATTTAGAAATATGTGGTGATAATTCAAAATTAAGTAACCAGGATGTAGGAATGTGTTACAGTAACATACAGCTCAAGTGTTACTGTCTCTCATATATTGATAAATTAATAATTGGGTTATAAAGAGAAGCAGTGAAAAACCATAGATAATATTTTCTAATCTGATGACAATTTTCAGTATTTTGGTTGTATCTGATCAATTAAAATCACAACAATATATGGCGCATTTAAAAGAAGTAATAAATCTTCAAAATAAAACTTTAGTGGAGAAAACAAAACATAGAGCTTTGTCCTGTTACTCCTAATACCCAGTTATCATTCCAGTAGTGGAAGTGAGATTTGGGGGGAGATATTTATTTTTCTAAACACTGGTTTCTAGAATACAACATTGGGGGACTTTAAGAGATAGTAAACCTCATTCCATATATTTAACTTATTAGTATCCAGTTACTCTGTCACTGGTGAAAATTAACCAGCATAGGAAAACAAAAATCTTTATTTCATATCTACAAATTGATGTACATCAAACACTTACAGATGACTAAGTAAAAATGAAATCTTACAAACAATTTGGTATGACTCCCTTCAACCTCTGTGCTCCATCCTTCCCTTAGTGTGGGCAGAAGTGCTATCATGAAGACATTTGAAAAGGGACTAATATTTTCTCAGATGATCTCTTCAAGTGGGGCCCCAAGGAAAGATCCAAGCTAAAATATTCCATTAGATACTTCCTTGGAGAATAATATGGTTATTCTTGAAATGCTGCAAAGGAAATAACTATAGTAAATCTGATTTATAGAGGACAATTAAGTTAGAATTATTCAGTTCCAAGAAGTGGCTAAGGAAATGTAGTCTATAAATGTAAAAGCTTGTTACTAACAAATCACTCCTTTATATCACAAGTATATGACCTAGAAAGCTATAGCTTCAGTAAACTCATGAACCAGTGTATTTATTGCCATTTCTTACTTAACCCTGTGACTGAGATTTAGTAAAAAAAAAAAAAATCTGTCTGTAAAAGGATGTATGTCAAATTACTATATAGATCAAACTAGTCAATTTATGGGAAGCATGGGGTAAGGATGATGCAATTCTATTGACAATGAATATAGAAAACTCAGGAAATATTTTAAGTAATTTTGTCACATCATATTTACTCTGGGTGTTAGAAGAAATATGCATTGAACATTTACTGGCCTAAAAGTACTGCATGCAGCGTACTGCGTATATTCTTTATGAAATCAACTCATTTTACTTGAATTTCTGTTTGATAACTTCAAATCTTAAAGTTGCAGTTTTTTTAGTTGCACAGCCATACACCCAGATTTATTTGGGACATTTCTGATGTCAGATATTACGTGAAAGTGTACTAATTAGAGTTAAACCATGTGTTTTGGTTTTGGTTTTGGAAAACATGGCCACCATATTACTAGATCCCTTTAGAACAGAGATGGGAATTAAAGTGCTTATTTTAGGATGAAGGTTCTTAACCTAAGAGAGAGAGAAAGGGGGTGGGGGTGGGTATTCAGATGGGTAGACGGGTCTGGGTAGAGAGGTCACCTCAAAGATTGAAGAAAAAAGCATCCATTAACATTTTGGTAAATTAAACAAAAAGATAGTATACTTCTTGAATATTTGTATTCTCTACAATGTCAGGCAAATGTAGAGAAAACATTCACCTTCCAAAGTCAATTCTAGTATCAGTGGTCTTTAAAGCATGTGTACGTGCTTTGGAGAGAAATTCATTCCAGTCTGTCCCACATCCCTGGAAATTGCTCAGTCCAGGACAAACTGGGAATTTGGCATGTGTTGCTGATCTCCAAAGAAAACTTCATTTAATTAATTAGTAATTCTAAAATAGAGTACATAGTAAATTGAGAATCACTTAGTTGAAACACTAAAAAAGGGTGTACCTTGGCTATTGATATGACAAATAGACGGTCAAAAACATATACTGAACCACGATGGTAAAATACAGAAATGCCACTTTTAGGGAGGTCTATGAATTTAATATTCTTACCTGGACATATTCATTTTTTATTATATTCCAGTAGAACTACAGTTGAAAGCTAAGTCAGTTTTAGCTTAAACCTCTTTAACAGCATCCTTACTTTCTTCCTCTTCTCCATTTATTTCATTAGCTAAGAACAAATTTTTTCAAATTTTGATTTCATCATGCACTCTACTTATAAAAACAATAGAGTGATCATATCTTAAAACCCAGTCAAGGCGTATGATGCCTTTTAATACTTTACTTCCTTTTGTCTGGCTTGCTTTAACTCCAGGTATATGCAAAAAGCATTGTGACAAGGGATACCATCTACTGCCAGGGAAACCTACCTCCTGACCCCCCACTTACTCTTTATTTCCTTCCACTATTACTCTAGTAATTATATTTCTATGGTCTGCAATCAGTACCTTCCCTAAATGATATTATCTGCCTCAAAACTGTCTTTAAAGATCAACTCTTGTGGGGGAAGGATAAATTGGGAGATTGGGATTGACATATACACACTACTATATATAAAATAGATAACTAATGAGGACCTACTGTATAGCACAGTGAACTCTACTCAATACTCTGTAATGACCTATATGGGAAAAGAATCTAAAAAAGAGTGGATATATGTATATGTATAATTCGCTTTGCTGTACAGCAGGAATTAACACAACATTGTAAATCAACTCTACTCCAATAAAAATTTTTAAAAAAAGTAAAGATCAACTCTTATATTAGGAACACCTAGACCATCTATAACCACTCCTCCAATAAATGCCACTCCATTCTTTATTCATCATGGACAGATAACAAACTGTTTTCTAAGGAAAAGTTGGGTTTTTTTTTTAAAATTTCTGAAACTTTGTGATAATTTGGGAGGAGTATGTAAAGAATAAAATAGTGATAGTTAAGTAAAAATAATGGGAAAATTTAAGTCAGTAAAAAGGTAGGATTTAGGGGTACCCTGACAATGATCTTAAGACCCTCCAAGATGGAGTTCTTTCTGATGTATATTCAAGATATGATTTACCTAATTGCATACTCATTTGAATATCTCTATTAGTCCATAATAAATTACAAAGACCCTGAATTCTATACAATTGCATTTTTAGTGTACATTTTATTTTACCTGATATATGTGTATTTTCCTTCTTAGCAATGGTACTGAAACAAATGTTAATACCTCACTGAAACATGAAAATTCATTCCTTATTTTTCCTTTGATTTGAAACATGTATAAATATCTTTATTTCTCTACATTTGTTTTATTTTTAATGTAAGGTAGTTAAAATTAAATACTTAGAGCTACAATATTATAAAGTGCTAATCAGTTCACAAAATCATAAAATCTAAATTCACTTTATATAGGGTTCTTTTTCAAAATCACACACAAAAAATTCAATTTCATCCAAGCTAAACTTAAAAAAATATCTAAATATATTCTCACAAATACCAATACACACTAATAAAAATAATGTCTGCTCTCTTTCAAAACATTTTAGTAACTAGGCCACAGGAAAAAGTGCTTAAATATTTTTAAAAATTAAAAAAATACATAGAAATATGTAGCAGTCAATACTCAACAAAAAGATCAATTATCTATAACAGTAAGATTTCTGGAATATATATATATATTTTTCTTATTTCTTAAAAATCAAGTAAAATCTACAAGAAATGCTTTAAAATAGCATTGACAGTATTCTACATATAATATCTTATGTTGAAAAATGTATTATCGTTACAGAAATCTACATGTCTAAAGCTTATATTTTTAAAATTTGCTTCACTTGCCATCATAGTTGTCATTATGAGAGGTTGCTGGATACAGTATGTTTTTTCTAGTTGGGTGCAGCAAACGACGGTTAGGCTATGACAGTTGGAAGATGCCTGTGAGAACAGAACCACCTATTATGATATATGTGCACATGTTTGTGATAGTGTATTATAAGGCATATTGATATTTAGAATAACCATTTTGGTTTCCAGTTTTTCTTTAGCAATCTCATATTTACCTTTGGCATACAATCATTTGGAGTGTTCACATGTTAATCTATTTAGAAAATGATTAACATTGTATTTGGCATTTAAAACATTTGTTCTTGTGTGTCTGAGATAAAGGGGCAAAATTTCATAAAATACAGAATCAGGAATGTATTTTTTTCCCAGAAAGGGCCGAGTCTAATGTTTTCTAACACTAGTGGTAAATTCTCTGGATGGCAGAATGCTTCTGTCTCTTGTCTACCTAACATATTCTAAGAAAAGTGAAAGTAGGTCAGGTTATTTTGCAAAATATGAACCCTGTTTTATCTTCTCTGAGGTAACCTTACCTAGGCATTCAGTCTTTGTGACTATGACAAACTCTTACTACATATGTCATTTTAGTTTTAAATCTGAATTTATGATTAGTTGACTCCTATGAAAACATGTGCTAATTTAACCTTATTAGCAAATAAATTAAAATGAAGTGTCTGAATTTTCTGCTTGACAGATTTGGGGAAAATAGAAATGTGTATTGTAAAAGTAAAAATAAGTTGTATTATATTGACATTTACTAGCCAAAACATTTTGTCATTACATGATATATGTCATTGGGAAGTGTCAAAAATGTCATTATCCTTAAAATCAGTCATAGCACACTGAAAATTCATTCCATTCTATTTTGTTACCATAGGAGCAATAATAAATTTAATGAGATAACTTGCAAAGGACAAATACAAATTAATCCTGGAACACTAGAAAATAACCTGGAATGCT
The DNA here is from genome assembly GCF_009873245.2 of Balaenoptera musculus. Lineage (NCBI taxonomy): Eukaryota > Metazoa > Chordata > Mammalia > Artiodactyla > Balaenopteridae > Balaenoptera > Balaenoptera musculus. The sequence goes on from NC_045802.1 coordinate 56,169,785, forward strand.
ATGATGAAAACCACCATGGGTAAAGCTAATCACTGTTGATTGTGTGAAGCAATTAGATTGTTGCATGAAAGAACATGGAGAAACAGGAAGAGACAAACATTGGTGTTTAAAGAAGGAAACCTTGTTAACATTCACTCAAGAAGAACACCCTTAAGGAATAGAGCTGTACCTTCCCACTGCAACAAAAATTGCTAACTTGGAACAAATATTTAACTTTGGGCTCATTTTATTTGGGAAAACATATAAAGAAAGCTATCTATCTGGCTGTCTTCAGAGTAAAATTTGGAGTCATAAACATTATCTCAAGTTAGTCACACATCTGCCATTTTTTGCAAATAATATAATTATCCCTGAAAAATATAAATATTTGCATTATTTTAAAAGGTATATTTCCTGGGAAACATCAAGGGAGCTTGAAATGTGTTACTTTCCATCAAACAGAGGAAAATGTAGCATGCTGGACCCAGAGTAATTCTTGAAGACAACTGGAAACTGACTGCTGCTTATCTGTGTTTCCCCAGGGATGGAATGACTATTGGAGCCTCCTCTTACCTACTGTCAAACACACCATTCATCTTTTCCCGTTCTGTTAGCTTTGAATCAGAAACTATGCTGATGATTTTACATTTCCAAGGAGATAATTCCATTTACAATGCACTCACAAACATGTTACATACTAGTCACATCTTAGACTTTCAGTAATATTTGATGAATGAATGAAACTCCAAAAACATTCCAATTAATATCACCTTAAACAAAAGTCACAATACCACCATCCCCATGTTCTCCAATAAGAAGAAAACTCCACCCCATTACAGATAAGAAAATTAATAGATTGACACTAGAAAAATACATCTATAAATTATACAATCATATATATAATTTTTGTTGCAGGACTCAATCTACAAAGTTTATTTTATGATATAAATTATATGTTATAACTAATAGAGAAAATAAGAACAATTTTATTTTCTGGTCCATAAGGTCCTTTAACATAGGACTATGGTATAATATTATCTCTAGTTCCCAAAACAGTTTTGTTAAATAAATGAGTGAAAAAAACCCCATCACTTGCATATGAACACTGTTTCAAGAAACGATTTGTAAATTCATACTGTTTAGTGCACAGGGTATATTTTTGCAAAGAATCAATAAAGTTTAAAAATGGTAAGAATTTAGGTCCAACTCACAAAACTCCACAAAAGATCTTATAATAACTTATGTCCAAGTCTGTAATAGTAATTCTACAGTCACTGATCAATATTTAGAATTCTATGTATATTTGTATCTTATTATTATTACAGCTTGCCTGCTGCCAAAAAAATATCTTAAGATAGTTGACCCACTTGAAATATGTCAGTTAAGCAGTCATTACTATGGAGAAATTAAATCAGAATTGTAATATTTCAGAAGCACATTTCTGTCACTTCAGTAAGACTGGGGTTTTCTCTACCCCTGACCTTCTCACCTGCCACATGATGAGAACACATTTTCTCCAGTTATAACCCACCAATACTGACTATTGTGTTTCGCAGAATGTGAAACAGAGGGTGAGAATACTGGCTGTAAACTATAGGAGCAAAAGCAGTATAAACCATAGCCATCTGCCAACGCAACGCTCTTCTCCCAAGAATTCAAACCCCAAATCCAGGCACCCACCCTTTTTTCCATCTGCCAACATGAGGAGTAATTGTGCCAACTACACCTTCCATTTTCATCACCTACTAAACATGACTGAAGTCTTCTCTCTGTTCTTCTGAGTATCAAAAAATGTCCCATCACAACCTTATTAGCCACATATGAAATGCATACAACGTATTTTTAATTAAACCAATGAATTATCTTAACTGTAAATAACAATTTGGAGAAACAAAGAGTGAGCATTCTCCCTCATTGATTCTCCCACACTTCCTATTATTTTTTCACCTATATTTCAGAGAAAGATCCTCTGGCTATAATAAGAATTTCAGACTAGAAGCTAGGAATGAATCAAATGTTTTGGATGGTTTACAAACGATTTCCCTATTTAAAATCTAAAGATGGGGAAGATGGATTAGACTGATGTCTAAGGTATCTTCCAAATTGATAATTATAATTGAATCCTGCAAAACAATAGAGTGATTATTAGGCAAAATTCCACTTGGTATAACTTCTACTCCACAAGGAAACACAACCCATAGCACAAAATGCTGAACAACTCAAAGAAAAATCTGTTAATTTATTTTTACTGTTTTATTTAAGATTTTGTTTTATGTGGACCATTTTTAAAGTCTTTACTGAATTTGTTACAATATTGTTTCTGTTTTATGTTTTGGCTCTTTGGCCACGAGGCATGTGGGATCTCAGCTCCCTGACCAGGGATCAAACCCACACCGCCTGCATTGGAAAGTGAATTAACCATTGGACCACCAGGGAAGTCCCAGAAAAATCTAAGTTAATTTAGACAAATAATTGTTATTGAGGAGAAAAATGAAAACAAATTTATCTTGTTATATTTTTTAAAGTTGAAAATATTTTCTTAGAAAAATCTAAAAATCTTTAAAAGGTATAATTGCACATAGTCTTTGCTTATTTAAACATTTATTTTTATTAAAAATTTGGCTATAAAATTATGGCTGTGTTTTCTATATATGATTGGTTCCAAAATATCTTCTAACCATGGCCTACTTGGTGGTGTTTTTGTTTGTTTTTCTGTTTAACTCACCTCATGACCTAAAATTCCTAACATTAATCATATTTTTAGTTTTTCAGGCCTTCATCAAAAGTAACTCATAATAGAAATAAATCCCTACTGCTGGCTGATAAACAAGAAATTTTTATTACTCCTTTAGGATAAGAAGTTTACTTTCCATTCACATGAGTTGAGGAGATCCCTGAATTCTGCTTTTAGGATATTAATTTATCTTGGACGTGTAAAAAATTAGGCTGTCTTCATCTTGAAATGGATACAGGTGTTTCTTTAAATGTGCAAGCAACATACTAAGTCTCTTGAGAACTACTCTGAGAAACACTGTCAATTTACTTATTATCTTTTAGTGTTGAAACAACTTCTTCCTTAAAAATAATAAAGGAATCTGTGTTTCCCTCTTTGTTCAACTGATTTTTCAGTTGTGGTTGTGGGACTATGTTGATGAGTGATGTCCTACTTGTAATCAAATTCTCTGCAGATTTCAGTGCATAAGGAACTTCAGAAAGATCACTGTAACCTCTAAGCGAAATCAGTGGGAACATCTACAGCTACTGCTGGGTGTCTGCAATACTAAGCCACAGAAGAGAGTGGCTGCACAAGACAATTTATTCAGTGAGCTGTAATGAGACATTTTATCTTTCTGGTTATAATGTTCTCTATGAAAGGCCACAGCTGATTCCTGTTTAAAAGCACAATTTTTTTCATTACTCACTATAGAAGGTAAATTATCTTTGTTATTTCTATCTTACCATTGTAGTATTTAAAATTGAGGAAAGTTAGATGATGCTTCAGTAGTTAGAAATCAAATAATTGACAGAAACAGAAGATTCATTTTTAACTCCTAGGCCTATGTGTCAAAATCTTAACCTGATCTTTGTAATATGCATAACAAGTTTCTATAAAGTAATGATACATACCCAAACAACTAATGCCTTTGAAATGCTTGGAGAATATAATACCCAAAACTTTTGCCCTTATTTCAATTCAGCCAGCCACTTCTGTTACCAGGGAGCATTGCAGCTCAGAAATCTCATCTTAGCATCCTTCATTTTGACCACAGACTCCATTTCTTCAGTTCTTCCAAAAACTCATTTCTGCCGAATCTGCTCTTCAAATTCTTAGAGACCACCATAGTCCTAATTCTGTCAACTTGCTCCTGTCTATTAGAACTATTCTTCATTTTCTTTCTAGTTTGGACCCAGTTATTTATCCATTGACTAATTCTCTATTCAGGTCATCTAACGTATATGCGTCATTATGCTTCCACAAAATAGGTCCAGCAAATGCCTGTCTGGGTCAGCATCACGTGTGTCTTTTCATCCAACTACCTAAGTATGGATTAAGACACATGCACACACTCATACACTCAGACATTCCTCTGCTGAATGGTAGGATTACAAAATCATTTTTTCCTAATTCGGCTGGAGCTTCTGATCTCTCTGTGAATTCTTTCCATCTCTACTTTCCACTTTTATTCACATAAGTTAATTAATACCATTGCTTTGGTGAGGAATGGTCTTCCATAAATCCTTGTCCTCGAAACTAAAGCTTACATGCAGCCACATCGTCCGTATTTTCTCATCCTTTAAAGAGTAATCTATGTTCCGATGCCTTAAACTCCTTCTTCCTCGGACCCTGGTCAATTAATCATATCATCCAACTTAGACACCTTCAAAAGTTGTCCTCCTTACTGTCTCTTTTTCTAATCCAATTAATATGCTCATATGTATCCCATTCTAAACAAGTGATTTTTCCTTGATCTTATTTTAACCCCTAGCTGCATCTAGCACCTTCTTACCAAATTTTCACAAAAATTTTATATATACAGTAATCACTTATATCCACCTCCACACCTACCATTCACTCATCAACACACTGGCATTTGTCTTCCTCCCTAAGAAACCCCCCCTTTCACTGAATTTGGCATCCTGCTAATTAACAAATGCTGTGGACATTTACCTAGAGCACATCTGCTGAGCTAACATTCAAACTTTCTTCAATTCTCACCCATTTACCTTCATGATGCATCTGGTCTTACATCTCTTTGATCAGCTCTTGAATAACCATTTTTGCCAGTATTCAGTCCTATTATCACTGCTCTTTTCAATCTACACCTGCTTCCATGTTATCTTGATAATTTCTTCTATAATGATGGTTTCATTTACCATATCCTGTAAGTCCTAAATCTATTACTTAAACCCCTCCCCTACCTTTGGTTTTAATATCAAAATGCATGCAGTATGCCAATGCAGAGTTAGCATGTGCAAGAATGGACTCATCTCTTCCCAAAAATCAATGAAGTTTTTGGTATTTTTTTGTCCAAATTAGTGGCATCTTAATCCACCAAATAAATCAAACTGGAACCCTGGGAGTAATTCCTGAATTCTATCTTTTATCCAACAATGTAGTCATCAAGTACAGACAATTTGACTACTTAAATAGCTTATGAATACACCCCCTTCTCTACATATTGAACAGCTCACTATGCTACTTAATAATATCCGAAGAATCCCATAAACCAAAGACTCCCATAAATAAACTGGTAGCTTAGAGGCCTTGTATGACTCAGACATTTTTGTTTTCCAGTAGTATTAGTATTGATCATACACAGTAATAGGTAGGTAGATAAACAGATAGATAAATAGACAGATAGATTTTTGTCCATAATAATAAAATGTTATAATGTTTACTCAGAATAAAATATCCATTTCACAGTCCTCCTTGCATCTAGGCATGTAGACAAAGAAGAGAATCCTATGGAAGTTTCCAGTAACTTTCTAAATGAGTTTGTTCTTCTCTCCATTATCTTGGTCATTTCCTCTGCTGCCTGGACATTCTGAACTAGAACAACATAAGTTCAGCCCAGGGATGATGGGGTAGTGACGGAGACAGAATCTGGTTCCCTATAGTTTTGGTAGAAAAGAACTGACATTCTAGCCCAGGACTGCATTTTTCCAGATCAATCTGTGAGCAATAAATAATTTCATTCTTATTTTAGGATATCCTGTTATTTGCAGCTGAACCTAATTCTAATGAATACACCAGATTTTTGGCTATTTTTGAAAGACTGGGCAATCTGGCAATTCTATACGACGTTTCCCCATGGCAACGACTGACTGGAGAGAACAGCCTTAGTGTTAAAAATTCTTCTGTGTCTCCCTCTCTAGACTTGATTCTTTAATAATTCATTTTATTTGCCTTTGAATATCAAAACCAATACAAGATACAATCAAATTTCCTTAACCTAACATTCAAAGTTCGTGATGATTTGGAACTTTGGAACATCATAGCCCTTTTTTGTGTCCTTTACTCTCCCCGTAGACAAAGTCCTTGCATTTCCTTATCGATATCAGTCTCTCTCTAACCTCACTTCCTTGGTTTATGAAGTACCTGCTACCTAGAAAGGCCCTATAATGCTCCCTATTCCAATAGGGACATGTGCCTCCTGGGACGGTCAGCCTTAGATGTTCCTTCGTACAGGAGGCCTTCCCGTCCCTTTAGGTTGGGCTGCAAGTTCCTCCTCCCGCTTGCAATTTCCTAAGCATATCTATTACTACATTATTCTAAAAATAAATTTCTGCTGAAGAATCTACTACTCAACAATATTTTAAATAAAAATACTTTAAAAATATGCAGGGTGTTATTTTTTTAAATGAGGATTACCAGAACTTCAAAGATTATGAATCAGTAAGTTGAAGACAGTGCCCAGGAATCTGCACTTGAAAGAAGCACATCTGGTGGTTTTCACACAGGTAATCCAACACCCACATTTTGACAGGAAATGTCTTTAAAATGTGAGCTCCTTGAGAGTGTGGGCTTTCTTATTTATCATATATTACTTGACACCTAACACGTTGCCTTTTGCTCAATAAATGCTTGTTAACACAAGTGTCTTTCTGCACTTGGGAGAAGCAGGAATTCTTGCAGGTCATGAGGTAAGTTTAATAAAATACAGCTAAGATATATAAAATTGTAAGCCATCATCTCTGGACCTTGGCTCAGTCTGGCAAACTATCAGTACAGGGGTTGGTCAGCATCATTTATACTAAGCAGAATAATGAGTGTTTAGTGCTTTATCTGTGTTTCTAACTTTTGTACACCAAGATCTAGAGCAGTAGTACAAATGTGCTTATTTACTCAACGGTAGTATTTATTCACTCATAATTCACTCAGAGTTCATAATTGGAACTAAACATCTCTCAATATCCGTGAATGTCGATACAGCACTCTATACGTATTGGCCACTCAATACTTCTATTGACTGCCCACATATGCTATTTTTTACAATAACGTGTATGTTTTATTTTGTTTTGGGATACCAAATGTAAAACTATTAAACTAGTAATGAAACATGTTCTGACTTGACAGAGATTTTAATTGACTAATAAAAGGTAAATGGCTATTTTTCACATTCCTGATTTCAGATGCTTCATCACCCTAGACATTCTTCTCATTAATCTAATTTACTAAAATCACATAGAAAATTGCTTGCCTCAGTTTATAACCCAAATGTTTGGGAGTATTATAAAATATTTTAAAAATTAAATCTAAATAAGTATATATAATTGTTTACTATAGAAATGCCTTTAATGAAATAAATTTTTAGAATAGATATCTATTATTAGAAATGTTTTCTGCTCAGGTAGAAGATGCTTAGTTTTTCTATTCTTGATATGTAGCTAACTTTTAAAAAATCTACCAAACGTTAATACTTGTTCCTCAATGATCAGCTTGAGACACATACCTACAGTTATATGCTGCCATTCTGAGAAAAAATCATTCTTCAACCACAGATCAAGCTGCTATCTGGATCATCCCTGGCTATTTCCTATTCTTCTTACAACACTTGACTTTCATAATGCCTCTTTGTAACTTTTTCTATTATTTTTGTTCAATGCGTTTTGTTCATGTCCTTGCCAGGTTCTATTATACACTCAAAACCACATATGCACTTGGGTTTTCATTTTCTTTCTTAATAGACCTTGAAATTTCCTTCTTAATGCCAACAATTAGTCAAACTGAGAGTTCCCATTAACTGTGCAGGCTTCCTGACTAATGTCTCAGGGTGATATATTTTAACCCTGAGCACATTATTAGAGTGCCATAATAAGTATCTTCATTTTGGCACTATCTCTCCTTAAACAATTTTCTCATTCTCTGGGCTGATTTTCAATATGAGCTGAAGAACAGATATATTGAACTTGTTTACCTGTTCAAACAAATTTAAAGAGTACAATTTTAGGGATGGCTTAAAAGAAGAATTGTGATTAATTATAAAATTACTCTTAATGGAATATGTAGACTCACATTCTGAAAAAATCTTCTAGGGCTCAAGTTAATTAAAAATAATGGATAAACATGAGAGTGCATAAGAGATATTCCTCAAGCAATTTCATAACTCAAAAATATAATACAAAACTAAATCATCCTTAATATAAGTGAAACACAGCTCAGACATACATTTTACTACCTCAACAAAAGCAAGAGAATAACCTTTGTAAATGGGTTGCACTTTCATTAGTACAGAAAAACTCTAATGGTAAAATACTTAAGCTATAATATTAGGGCCGCTGAAATAATGTGATTCAAAACCATCTGCAGTCCCACAGAATCAAACAGTCCAATTTACAAAATGTCTTCTTGCATCTAAATAACAGAGATTCATTTCTTTTCTTCATCATCAGTACAATAAGAGTCTCAAGACTTCCTTAGTTCAGAAGGCCAAAATGACTACGCTCTTCTGTCATTTTTGCCCTGCCCCCAGAACATACATATGGAAAGTGAGAAATTATCTCTGCATCAGCACTCGTGCTACACAGCTAGAGTCAAAATTACATTTAATTTTATCTCAAAGTGGTGTCGACCATATTGCATTAAAGGAGTGGAAAGATATGAGCTGTGTTTACAATACAAAGACATGGACGGCCATTATTTGGTCCCTATCAAGTCCTTGTATCCCTATAGCACACTTTGGATTGTTTCTCCACCTCTTGTGCAGAGGACTCATGAGCAACTAGCGCGATGTACTTCTCCCTTAAACTTGAATTCTTTTTTATTTTCTCCCCAAACATTCATGGATTAGGTGGGAGCTCTCTTTCAGTAAATCAACAAATTTTTGAGGTCTCTAAACATGGATTAAATAATTTAGCAAAAAATAGTAAACATGCTTTTTATGCATCTGCTTGAATTTTTAAGAAAATTGTGTATCACAGAACTTTCTTCTGTCCAAAAAAAAAAAAAAAGTCCTCTGTACAGTGATTATAAAAAATACACCCCAAATTAATTTTAGTTGCTGAGGTGAATCCATCAAATGCTGTAAAACCACTAATAAAATACTTGTAGAATCCATAGGAATTTAAAATTTCAGTATAGTATTATTAAAGTTTATAATACAGTTGTTTCTGCTCTAATCTTTAGAGACACAAGTATTTGCTTTTTAACCCCAAAATTAGGAACTGAATTTCAAAGATACCGAGCTAATTAATTCAAAAAGACAGTGAATTTCCCTAAAATTCCCTAAATGAAATGAAATGAAAGCTTTTTTAAACAATAAACTTTGTAACTTCTTAAAAAGATGAAAACTAATCATTGCTTATGAATAAGACTATTGTTTTTATAAGACAAAAAAGATTACAAGAATTATAAAATATTATCAAGAAAAAAATCAATGTCAAGTAACTAATTCTGTTTGGCCTAAAGCAACTTGGGACAAGATATGCTTGAGCTTAGTAGAAACTAACAATCCCTAATAAATAATTTTAATGAATGCTTAAATTTCAAAATCATCTAGGAAACTCGTCTTATTAAGTATTGATACTTATTTCGCCACCGTGTGATATGCATTTGGCAAATTTCACATGGGTAAAACATTTAAACTATTTATAAATTAATAAGTGATTTTAGTAAATCTAAAATAAAGCTTTGCTTTATTTATTCAACAAACTGTGCAAATGTACCATTTTCCTTCTAGTAATTCTATTAACCTTGCAAATTAGAAAAAAATGATAGGATTTCTTAGTATTTCAACATAGACATTTTTGGTGTTGCTGTGCTCCTTTCCATCCTTCTTGAGTTAGTGACCCAGAGGTTGTGGTCTACTATTGCCCTCATTCTTAAACCATGGGTTTGTGTGTGTGTGCGTGTGTGTGTGTGTGTGTGTGTGTGTGCAAGGAAGGAAAATTTTTTCCTGAAAGACTCCAGTAGATTTTTTTTTTAAACATCTTTATTGGCATATAATTGCTTTATAATGGTGTGTTAGTCTCTGCTTTATAACAAAGTGAATCAGCTATACATATACATATATCCCCATACCTCCCCCCTCTTGCGTCTATCTCCCACCCTCCATATCCCACCCCTCTAGGTGGTCACAAAGCACCGAGCTGATCTCCCTGTGCTATGCGGCTGCTTCTCACTAGCTATCTATTTTACATTTGGTAGTGTATATATGTCCATGACACTCTCTCACTTCGTCCCAGCTTACCCTTCCCACTCACCGTGTGCTCAAGTCCATTCCCTACGTCTGTGTTTTTATTCCTGTCCTGCCCCTAGGTTCTTCAGAACCATTTTTTTTTTTTAGATTCCATATATATGTGTTAGCATATGGCATTTTTTATTCACTTTCTGACTTACTTCACTCTGTATGACAGACTCTAGGTCCATCCACCTCACTACAAATAACTCAATTTTGTTTCTTTTTATGGCTGAGTAATATTCCATTGTATATATGTGTCACATCTTCTTTATCCATTCATCTCTCGATGGACAATTAGGTTGCTTCCATGTCCTGGCTATTGTAAATAGAGCTGCAATGAACATTTTGGTACATGACTCTTTTTTGAATTATGGTTTTCTCAGGGTATATGCCCAGTAGTGGGATTGCTCAGTCATATAGTAGTTCTATTTTTAGTTTTTTAAGGAACCTCCATACTGTTCTCCACAGTGGCTGTATCAATTTACATTCCCACCAACAATGCAAGAGGGTTCCCTTTTCTCCACACCCTCTCCAGCATTTACTGTTTGTAGATTTTGTGATGATGGCCATTCTGACTGGTGTGAGGTGATACCTCCTTGTAGTTTTGATTTGCGTTTCTCTAATGATTAGTGATGTTGAGCATCCTTTCATGTGTTTGTTGGCAATCTGTATATCTTCTTTGGAAGAATGTCTATTTAGGTCTTCGGCCCAATTTTGGATTGGGTTGTGTGTTTTTTTGATATTGGGCTGCATGAGCTGCTTGCAAATTTTGGAGATTAATCCTTTGTCACTTGCTTCATCAGCAAATACTTTCTCCCATTTTGAGGGTTATCTTTTCATCTGGTTTATGGTTTCCTTTGCTGTGCAAAAGCTTTTAAGTTTCATTAGGTCCCATTTGTTTATTTTTGTTTGTATTTCCATTTCTCTAGGAGGTGAGTCAAAAAGGATCCTGCTGTGATTTATGTCATGGAGTGTTCTGCCTATGTTTTCCTCTAAGAGTTTTATAGTGTCTGGCCTTACATTTAGGTCTTTAATCCATTTTGAGTTTATTTTTGTATATGGTGTTATGGAGCATTCTAATTTCATTCTTTTACATGTAGCTGTCCAGTTTTCCCACCACCACTTATTGAAGAGGCTGTCTTTTCTCCATTGTATATTCTTGCCTCCTTTATCAAAAATAAGGTGACCATATGTGCGTGGGTTTATCTCTGGGCTTTCTATCCTGTTCCATTGATCTATATTTCTGTTTTTGTGCCAGTACCATACTGTCTTGATTACTGTAGCCTTGTAGTATAGTCTGAAGTCTGGGAGCCTGATTCCTCTAGATCTGTTTTTCTTTCTCAAGATTGCTTTGGCTATTCGGGGTCTTTTGTGTTTCCATACAAATTGTGAAATTTTTTGTTCTAGTTCTGTGGAAAATACCATTGGTAGTTTGATAGGGATTACATTGAATCTGTAGATTGCTTTGGGTAGTATAGTCATTTTCACAATGTTGATTTTTCTAATCCTAAAACATGGTAAATCTCTTCATCTGTTTGTATCATCTCTGATTTCTTTCATCAGTGTCTTATAGTTTTCTGCATACAGGTCTTTTATTTCCTTAATTAGGTTTATTCCTAGGTATTTTATTCTTTTTGTTGCAGTGGTAAATGGGAGTGTTTCCTTAATTTCACTTTCAGATTTTTCATCATTAGTGTATAGGAATGCAAGAGATTTCTGTGCATTAATTTTGTATCCTGCTACTTTACCAAATTCATTGATTAGCTCTAGTAGTTTTCTGGTAGCATTTTTAGGATTCTCTATGTCTAGTATCATGTCATCTGCAAACAGTGACAGCTTTACTTCTTCTTTTCTGATCTGGATTCCTTTTATTTCTTTTTCTTCTATGATTGCTGTGGCTAAAACTTCCAAAACTATGTTGAATAATAGTGGTGAGAGTGGACAACCTTGTCTTGTTCCTAATCTTAGTGGAAGTGGTTTCAGTTTTTCACCATTGAGGACGATGTTGGCTGTGGGTTTTTCATATATGGCCTTTATTATGTTGAGGTAAGTTCCCTCTAAGCCTACTTTTTGCAGGGTTTTTATCATAAATGGGTGTTGAATTTTGTCCAAAGCTTTTTCTGCGTCTATTGAGATGATCATATGGTTTTTCTCCTTCTATTTGTTAATATGGTTTTTCACATTGATTGATTTGCGTATATTGAAGAATCCTTGCATTCCTGGGATAAACCCCACTTGATCATGGTGAATGATCTTTTTAATGTGCTGTTGGATTCTGTTTGCTAGTATTTTGTTGAGGATTTTTGCATCTATGTTCATCAGTGATATTGGCCTGTAGTTTTCTTTCTTTGTGACATCTTTGTCTGGTTTTGGTATCAGGGTGATGGTGGCCTCATAGAATGAGTTTGGGAGTGTTCCTCCCTCTGCTATATTTTGGAAGAGTTTGAGAAGGATAGGTGTTAGCTCTTCTCTAAATGTTTGATAGAATTCTCCTGTGAAGCCATCTGGTCATGGGCTTTTGTTTGTTGTCAGATTTTTAATCACAGTTTCAATTTCAGTGCTTGTGATTGGTCTGTTTATATTTTCTATTTCTTCCTGTTTCAGTCTCTGAAGGTTGTGCTTTTCTAAGAATTTGTCCATATCTTCCAGGTTGTCCATTTTATTGGTGTATAGTTGCTTGTAGTAATCTCTCATGATCCTTTGTATTTCTGCAGTGTCAGTTTTTACTTCTCCATTTTCATTTCTAATTCTATTGATTTGAGTCTTCTCCGTTTTTTTCTTGATGAGTCTGGCTAATGGTTTATCAATTTTGTTTATATTCTCAAAGAACCAGCTTTTAGTTTGTTTTTTTTTTTTGAACATCTTTATTGGAGTATAATTGCTTTACAATGGTGTGTTATTTTCTGCTTTATAACAAAGTGAATCAGCTATACATATACATATATCCCCATATCTCTTTCTCTTGCGTCTCCCTCCCTCCCACCCTCCTTATCCCACCCCTCTATGTGGTCACAGAGCACCGACCTGATTTTCTAGTTTTATTGATCTTTGCTATCGTTTCCTTCATTTCTTTTTCATTTATTTCTGATCTGATCTTTATGATTTCTTTCCTTCTGCTAATTTTGGGGTATTTTTGTTCTTCTCTCTCAAATTGCTTTAGGTGTAAGGTTAGGTTGTTCATTTGCGATGTTTCTTGTTTCTTTAGGTAGGATTGTATTGCTATAAACTTCCCTCTTATGAAGCAACTGACAAAGGATTAATCTCCAATATTTACAAGCAGCTCATGCAGCTCAATAACAAAAAAACAAACAACCCAATCCAAATATGGGCAGAAGACCTAAATAGACATTTCTCCAAAGAAGATATACAGATTGTCAACAGACACATGAAAGAATGCTCAACATACTTAATCATTAGAGAAATGCAAATCAAAACTACAATGAGATATCATTTCACACCAGTCAGAATGGCCATCATCAAAAAATCTAGAAACAATAAATGCTGGAGAGGGTGTGGAGAAAAGGGAACCCTCTTGCACTGTTGGTGGGAATGTAAATTGATACAGCCACTATGGAGAATAGTATGGAGGTTCCTTAAAAAACTAAAAATAGAACTACCATATGACCCAGCAATCCCACTACTGGGCATATACCCTGAGAAAACCATAATTCGAAAAGAGTCATGTACCAAAATGTTCATTGCAGCTCTATTTACAATAGCCAGGACATGGAAGCAACCAAAGTGCCCATCATCGGATGAATGGATAAAGAAGATGTGACACATATATACAATGGAATATTACTCAGCCATAAAAAGAAACGAAATGGAGGTATTTGTAATGAGGTGGATGGAGTTAGAGTCTGCCATACAGAGTGAAGTAAGTCAGAAAGAGAAAAACAAATACAGTATGCTAACACATATATATGAAATCTAAGGGAAAAAAAAAAAAGGTCATGAAGAACCTAGTGGCAAGACGGGAATAAAGACACAGACCTTCTAGAGAATGGACTTGAGGATATGGGGAGGGGGAGGGGTGAGATGTGACAGGGTGAGAGAGTGTCATGGACATATATACACTACCAAATGTAAAATAGACAGCTAGTGGGAAGCAGCCGCATAGCACAGGGAGATCAGCTCGGTGCTTTGTGACCACCTAGAGGGGTGGGATAGGGAGGGTGGGAGGGAGGGAGATGCAAGAGGGAAGAGATATGGGAACATATGTGTATGTATAACTGATTCACTTTGTTATAAAGCAGAAACTAACACACCATTGTAAAGCAATTATACTCCAATAAAGATGTTTAAAAAAAAAAAAAAAAACTTCCCTCTTACAACTGCTTTTGCTGCATCCCATAGGTTTTGGGTTGTCACGTTTTCATTGTCATTTGTTTCTAGGTATTTTTTGATTTCCTCTTTGATTTCTTCAGTGATCTCTTGGTTTTTTAGTAATGTATTGTTTAGCCTTCATGTGTTTATATTTTTTAGAGATTTTTTCCTGTAATTGATGTCTAGTCTCGTAACATTGTGGTTGGAAAAGATACTTGATACGATATCAATTTTCTTAAATTTACCAAGGCTTGATTTGAGACCTAAGATATAATCTATCCTGGAGAATGTTCCATGAGCACTTAAGAAGAAAGTGTATTCTGTTGTTTTTGGATGGAATGTCCTATAAATATCAATTAAGTCCATCTTGTTTAATGTATCATTTAAAGCTTGTGTTTCCTTATTTATTTTCATTTTAGATGATCTGTCCATTGGTGAAAGTGGGATGTTAAAGTCCCCTAGTATGATTGTGTTACTGTCGATTTCCCCTTTAATGGCTGTTAGCATTCGCCTTATGTATTGAGGTGCTCCTTTGTTCTGGTGCCTGTATTCTCGTGGATGAGGCTGGATTTTGTCTTTCTGGTGGGCAGGACCACATCTGGTGGTGTGTTTTGGGGTGTCTGTACCTTATTATGATTTTAGGCAGCTTCTTTGCTAATGGGTGGGGTTGTGTTCCCGAACACAATGTCCCGAACTTGGCTCTCCCACCTCAGAAGCACAGGCCTGATACCCGGCCGGAGCACCAAGACCCTGTCAGCCACACAGCCAGGTACATGGGGAGTTTCTTGCCTTTTGGGAAGTCTGAGGTCTTCTCCCAGCGTTCAGTAGGTGTTCTGTAGGAGTTGTTCCACATGTAGATGTAGTTCTGATGTATTTGTGGGGAGGAAGGTAATCTCCATTTCTTACTCCTCTGCCATCTTGAAGGTCTCTTCAGTAGATTTTTTAAAGAATCTCTTTATAGGCATATTTTTTCTGAATTACAGCACTATGACTTTGCTTTTTATGTAAATCTAATTTTATATAAATCTATTTCTAGCTCCATATATCAAATATATTATGATTACCTTATCAAAAGGATTAAGCACTACACCCTCTTAGGAAGGTAACCACCTTTATCTCTATAATAGACTTAAGAATGGAGTTATTTATTTACAAATATCATGCTTTGTCATTTGGATAATACTTGATTTGAGAAGAGTATGGGTCCTGAAAATAATAATTTTGTTTTGCCATTTTGCAACTATACTTAAAGCATAAAGATATGTGTTTTTATAAATATTCATTCAATCAACTAACATTAATCATGTATCATTCTTCAAATAATCAAGGTGGATAAAAGATCCAGAACATATGAACCTTGCTCAGGAAGAACTTACAATGTCAGTAAAATCTAAAGGGTGCAGATTTTCTAATGTTCAATAATATCTATTTATCACAGTGAACATAGGTATAAATTATTTTAAAAGAAGGTGGGAGGTGAATTTTTCGTCAAGTAGATTTGCTTACTGAATTAAAAAAACAGTTCAAATTAAAACAAATTGAACTTTTGTTTCATTAAGTATGGTCTTAGCTGATAAGTTCAGATGGAAGATCAATCAGCATTTTAACACACCAAATTAGAGGAAATACACTTGCTTATAACGGTCAGTAAGAAAGTCATCCAGTTACATATTTAAGGAACTGCATACTAATTAGCATAGACCATCAGTTTATTATTAGTTACATTTTGTTAGGCTTATGAAGTCCCATATGAAAAGGACAACTCATTAAAGACAAGTGGGATTCCGGTAACTTTTGAAGGGTACACTGTTTTCAAATAAACTCTAGTGTGAGCAATGAATCTTATTCCCCTTAAAAATGGGCTGAACGGAAGGATCTTCCAGAGCCATAGTAAGAGAGAAAATTTGTTCTATGCCATGTTCTATATTTATTGAGACACAAGTTATTTTGAACCACTAGGTCATAAGTAATGATCTATCCTGTGTTTCAACAGATGGCGTAATTGAAGAAAGGCCAAGTTCTTCATGGTAAATGGCACACAATTTAGACTCAGAGATGCCTGAAAGCCATAGGAAAAAATGCAATGGCTTCTCTTTTTCTTTTATTATTATTATTTCTCTGAAATGCTAGTTTCTTTCAGAAGGAATTGGCTCTAAGCCTATTATTTTAGACCACTAAACTATGAATTTGGTTTTCTAAGATCCGAGCTTATTTTGTTTTGTTTTTCCCCTCCCAAATTAGGTGTATCAGGCAATTATCTCTTCTGCCCTGCAAGTCTGTAAATAAGTGTTCTGGAAAAAACAAACAAATAAACAAAGGGTGTTGTGAATGACAAGAGGGTAGTGGCTTCTAAGGTCAATAAGTGTGGGAAATATTGCATATCACACATTTCTCATGGGGACTCAGAATATTTCTTGAAATCAGTGAAGTCCTACAGTAAGGATTAGTACTTAAGTTATTTAATGCAGTATTTCTCCAAATTTTAAAATCAAAAAATCATTTCTGGAGACCTTAGTCTTTATATCTCTTGGACCTTGGGAATAATGAAACAGTTCTATAAATAGGAGAGTCACCACAGATTATATTGGAAGTAGTCCCTGGGAGGAAAGCGTGTTTCCTATCCTAAGCAAATGTATTCTGACATCTTAGCCTGTTTCACTTTTGGCATTGGAAAGCAAAATGAACTGCCTTCCCAGAAGATAGCATGGATTATTAGCATGCTCACAATAGCAATAATACTATATTATAGATGCATTCATAGATAGGTGTTATGTCAAACAAAAAGAACTGTGGTTCTGGTTACAGCTAATACAGAGTCTTCAAAACCAGATACAATACTTGTTCAATTCTGTAACTGATTTTGGTGGAGAATTTGTCTTAAACAAGCACCAGTCTGAATTCCCTCCCCAGTTCTATTGGACACCTTGGAAGCAGCCAAAAGGCAAAATTCTGCATTCTCAGTATCTTAGATGATGGAGAAGGAATCTCTCAGATTTCTTTATTTAAAAAAAAAGTGAGTTGGTTCCATATCATATTTATATGTAATTTGAAAAACTAAGAAACATTCTTCCTGCCAAATATCCCTATTAAAATACTAGCATTAAAAATGCATTTATTTGTTACCAGGCTGCTATTAAATTTTTTAAAATACTCCACCTCTTGCAAAAAAAATTGTTGTTTTAAGCTATCTTCTCACCTTAGTACTATTTAGCTTGAGGTTTTTTTTTGTTTTTGTTTTTTTTTTTCTTTTCTTCCTGTGGATTAGCTAAAAATAGCTACAACGTAGAGATTTAAATGGAGTTTAGGAAGTGGAAGTACAAAAGGAAGAGAAATTAAATTTTAGAGTGTCAGTTACGGTCCAGTAATAGAACAAGCTGTGGGATGCAGGTAAATTTGTGTCAAAAATTTTTTTAAAATTATGTGTTTACTTCAATGTGGCTGTGGAATGGGGAAACATAACAAGATAGCATTATATACCTGTAATCCCTGGAAAAACAACAACATGGATGTCAGAAAAAATGTCACAGAAGGTTGGGTTGGGTAGATATGATAATCTCCCATCAAATACCCAATTGCGTGTTAAAATGCATTTGTTTTAAAGTCCTTCTGATCTGGCTTTGCACTTTGGCTCTGCCACTGAGCAGCGTACTCCCGGGTAAATTGCTTTCTAATCTTCAGATTCTTTATTTGTAAAATAGTGATTTTAAAAAATGACCTACCAGATATAATTATTTTGAGAATTATATAAAAATATTTATGCAATAGAGAGCCACTCTTAATGGCTAAATCTTTCTGAGAGTTCATCATGTATTAACCTCTTACAGGCATTTTAAGTGTACTAATGCATTTAATATTCATGATATTGCTATGAAGTAGACGCTATCATTGTCATTTACATTTTACAAGCGAGAAAATCAAGGAGCAAGAAGGTTAATAACTTGGTCAAGTTCACACAGCTAGCCAGAGCTAGGATTAGAATTGATACAGTCTGATTCTAGACATGGGATTCTTAACCACTCCAGTAATT
Source organism: Balaenoptera musculus (assembly GCF_009873245.2). Classification (NCBI taxonomy): domain Eukaryota; kingdom Metazoa; phylum Chordata; class Mammalia; order Artiodactyla; family Balaenopteridae; genus Balaenoptera; species Balaenoptera musculus. The sequence continues at coordinate 56,188,298 of NC_045802.1, forward strand.
CTTGATCAAACATGACTAATTTATTGTCAGTCCTCTTCAATCATTATTTTATCCCTGGCCTATTTTGTCCGCATTTAAAATTATATTCTAATAAAATTCCCTGGTATAATTTAAAATATCCATACACTGAATGGAAAAAACTTAGAGAAATATCCTATATAATTTTGAAAATTTTATGTAATATGTATAATGCAAAATATGTTGAGATATTTTAATGAATCTATAATAAAGATTCTATTTGCATTTTATTAGAGGAATTTAGAGTTAATCTAGTCCAGGGATGGCAAACTACCCCCCACAGGCCAGATCAGTCCTGCTGCCTGTTTTTATGCCACCTGTGAGCTAAGACTTGTTGTTGCATTTTAGAATGGTTAAAAAATCCAAAGAATAATATTTTTTAACATGTACAAATTATATAAGATTCAAATTTCAGTGTCAGTAAATAAAGTTTTGAATTTTTTCAACACAAATTTTTGGAAATTTGTTTTCTCTCTTGTTCAATACATATCTACATATGGACTTAATATCTACATAATGTCCTAGATTTTGCATCTAAGTCCACAGAGCCCAAAATACTTATTATCAGGCCCATTACAGAAAAAGTTTTCTGACCACTTGATTCTAGCCCAACAGCCTCATTTTAGGTTTGAAAATTGAGACTTACTGGAATTAAGAGCCTTGCCTAGTACGTAATCCAGAATCAAGGCCTTCTGACTCTAGGTTCCTTGTTACGGACCCAATAAGATCCCAAAGACTTTAAACTCTGTAGCACCGTGAGGCTGTCTTGTGAGAAACCAAGCAGAGCTGTCATCCAGCTTTTAACTTTCCTTTTAAAAATAAGCTGAGTATTTACATCATGGCATCCCAACCATACAGAAAGAACGGAAGCCACTTAGGGCCTTATGAAGAGGGAAAAGTATCCTTGTACAATATCTAAAATGAATATTTGAATTTCAGCAGGACAAAAAAATAAAATGAAAAGTAATCACAATTTACTCTGAAGATTAAGTTCAATTACACTTAAGTTGTTAGAGATTAGAGACAGTTAGTGATGGTGTGCTGATTGATGCAGATAGACCGTTCTATGAAGAAAACACGAAATGTGTTTTATTGTGCTGTCTACTCGAAGTGTGGACTAAATACCAAATGTGGCATAGGGTTTTTAAGCGCTAACCAGACCAGACTACAGAGTTGCAAGCAAAAGTAAAATAAAGCTTCCCGTAACAGAGTCCAACCTTTGACTAACTACCAAATAAGAACAGCCTCATCCTCATTCTTGTCTTACTATTGATTACTAATCTTCCTTTGCCAGAAATCTTTCCTCTTGCGGAAAAAAAGAAGTTAAGTCTTTTGTCACTGGTAATGGATAAAATTGTTTGCTTCCTTCTCACTCAGAAATATGCTTATTAAAGCAAAGAGCTTAAGCATTTCAATTTAAAGTTTACACTGTACCTTTATATCACAAGCTGTTTTGCCTTTTCCAGGCCATTTTCTTTCATTTTCAATTGATTTTCATAAATGAATATTTTGCTAGGTTTTATGCATAGTCTTCTGGTTTGAGGGAAAATGTACAGATTTTAGAGATATCACACATGTTTTATACCTTTCCTACAACAGTTAAGTCTAAAACCAAGTTTACATTCAATTTTCAATAAACCTGCCCTGAAGGTAGAATATACCAGTTGAATGCAACCGTAGGCTTAGTTTTTAATTTTATAAAATAGAGCCATCAATAAAAGATGAATGATGAATTCCAAGTCTCTGTTTTCCTCCCTAAACTCTCCCTGAGCTCCATATTTCTATGTCCAAAAGTCTACCCAGAATCTGTAAATAGGCATCTCACTGTTACCATGTTCAAAATCTAACACTAAAACCTACACCTGCTTCCTCCAGCCTTCCCTTCTCAATAAAAGACACCGTCACCAAGTTAGTTGATAAAGAAAACACACACGCATACCCTTATTTTTCCTTTCCTTGGCACTCCCACATCTGCTCCAGTACAGAGTTCTGCTGGACACCAAAAATTTACCACCAAGCTCACCACTTCTGTCCACCTCCACTACTACCACGACTGTCCAAGAGGCCATCATGCCCTTCCCAAGCTCTGCAAGAGCAGTTCCATGCCTTCTACTTCCCCCCAATAATTCATCACTAAATAAGCCAAAATGGCTATTTAAACTACTTGTATCATATCACTTGACTGCTTAAATCTCTCTGTTATACTTGAAATAAAATCTAAACTCCTTGCTATGGCTTATAAGGCATTCTCTGTTTTCTCTCTGCCTCTTCCACTTCATATCTGCCTATGGTCAGATGCCAGCCATTCTGGCCTTCTTTCTGGTACCTAAACATTTCATGCACGTTTATAAATCAGGATGTTTTGTACTTGATGATTTGTTTGCCAGGATCTCTCTTTATCTAACCTTCAAATGATTGTGTCAACATTTTCACTTAGTTCATGCATCATCTCTTCAGCGGGAACTTCCATGACCATCCTAAAAAAAAGAGATCACCAGTACCTCCCGCATTTTATTTCATTCATAGCTCTTCATCAGTCAGTGGTTTACCATTATCTTTGTTTGGTTTTGCATAATCCCCTATAGACTGTAAATTCAGATGAGCAGAAATCTAGTCTTTTCTGTGTTGTTTTAGAACCTCTGCTTAAGCGCCTGGCATGCAGTAGGGGATCAATAAATATCAAAGTAAAATTTCCATCATCTTCAGTTGTTTTTCTTCCTTTGTTTTAATTTTCTGAATTAGGCATAATTAAGATGTATCTCCCTGACACCAATGCTATTTTGCCTCCTTGAAATGTCTTGAGCTACATGGTACATACACCACTGACAATTGTATTAGTCTTGAGGAATACACTATTATAAGGCTGTAGTCAAAATATTCCTCAATCATGGTTTAAAAGCTTACATAAATATGGACTGAAATTTCTCTTCTTAAAATATGTCAAACTAGTTTAAGATATTATGAACTAAAATATAAAAGAAAGTAATTCTGTTTCCAATTATGAATTTGATTACTCATCAAGTGTGTAGATTGGGCTTTCAGGCATGGAAATTTAACAGGCACTATATTAGCTATCCATGTGAAGATGTTGAGAAAAAGGTTCTATGTTATACAAAGCTTGTCGCATGAATAGTTTTGGGCTGGCAATAAGTAATGTCATGCTTATGCAAATAATGTTCAAAAGGGCTGATCTGACTTTCTTCTCAATGTGGTGTTATAAATTTAAAGTTATAATAGTAACATGACATTCCATGTAATTCATTTCTCCGGGATTATTACTGTTTCCAGCTTTTAGTTTCTTGGCTTCAAGTCTTATTCCTCATAATATTATACCATAAGATGTAATACCCTCCTGGAATACTCTGCTTGTTATGTCTTAATGTCTAATTATACCAAATACCATCTGTAACATGAAACCTGATTGTTAGAATGTTGATCATTCTGGTGAAAAATACAAATGCCATGCAAAGTTTTGCTGAAAAATTTAAAATGTAACATTTTCTGATTCCCACAAATAATAATAATAATAATAAAATTAAGCTCCCTCATTAAAGCATGTATTGAGTCATCAGAACACATTTAGTCATTAAGGAAACAGAGGGATTAATGGTATTAAACTATTTGCTTTAGTCATTTCATTCCCTTTAGATTCAACTGATAATGAGTTAAGGCAATTTAGATCCATTATTCAGGAACCTTGAGAAATTCACTAACATAAATTTCCAACTCAGTGATGCCAAAGCCATACTCAAACATTTGCTGTATAGCCACCAAAACCCAAACTGGTGCAAAATATATCCAATTAAGTAAAGTTAACTGGACTTGCCACTTTACCAGATTAGCTACAAAAATTACCTAACTGAACAGAAATTAGCAAATAATTATTATTCAATATGATTGCATATATTATACAACAGTTTAGTCATGTAGGATTACTTAAATTATATAAAATAATTATTTTAATAAATAAAAATGCCTGGACTAAGCATGTGGATTTTACAATAATGTATAGGCAATGCCATTATTTCAAGATCATTTGCTATTTTGTAATCCTATTGTTTTATAGAAGTGGCAAAAATTTCTACATATTATTCAAATCATATTACTATTGTAATAATGAGCATAACTTTCTTGTATCATATGCCTTTTGGAAATTTTAAAAAGATATTGATTTAAAAAAGAAAATTACACAATAAATATCACTGAATCTGGTAAGAACCATTATTGTTTATGCTAATAGTGGCCCTTTCCACTCATCCTCCTTTCCTGGGAGGCAGAGAGAGCGCTTCTCTGCACTGTGGATCGACCATCTACATTTGAGGCCCTTCTCATTTTTTCACTATATATTGACTCTATTGATATGCTGTAGCTGAATATGTTTTCCTCCTGTATTCTTCTGCCAAGAAAAGAAATGGAGTTAGAAGCAAAGGGAATAATGCATAGAAGTTAGTAAATGCATGACTTTGCTTACTGCTTTCTGGACTTGTACACCTGGAACGCATTACTAGGTAATTGAAGATTAGGCTTTACTAAATAAGAAATGGCTACGGGATTATTAGCTTTACCATAAAAATTTTCAAGTATATATAATATATTAAAGCTTCTGTTATCTATTTTATGTATATTATAAACAACACAAATCAAAACTAAGTACCCAGAGATAGCTACTCCAAAATTCTTATGATACCATAAAATATTTTATTCAGCTTTCTAAATTTATATTTGATTTCTCAAATAACTGACATTGAAAATTATCAGTCATCCATTTGTTAAGATAAAAACTGGTTTGATGGTTTCTTTTTAGAAGGATTAGTTAGGAAACTCTTAGTGAATTTACAAAAGAGCAGACATTATTCCCATTTTATAGAAGAAGAGACAAACCTAGAAAAGTAATGAAAGTACCTCTTTCATTTGAAAACATTGTTTTAAGATTTTCAACTCTTCGAACAAGAGGTAATAAAACTTATGTGACAACTGCAGTTATCCAAATGGCCAAGGCCTTAAATTACTTAAAAGAAACAAAATTTTCTAGCGGCATCACATCATTTAAAAATGATCAATGATGAACTATTCTAAAATTACAGTGATGTATGTATCTCATTTTGTAGGCTGTAAACTCCTTGAGGTTAGAACTACCTTTTTTTATTCTCTAAGAGAGCATCTACAATATTTTTCATGTAACAAGTACCCAATATTGTTGCCAATTGCCTATTGAATCTGTAGGTTCTAACTCATTCGAAATTCTTTCAACAAGTAGATAATTCTCCTGTCAGCTTTGTGCGAAGTTCAATTAGGAAATATAATTATTTTTCAAGTATGCAATAGAGTATATATTTAGCAAGTAAATGGAAGGAGAAGGGTGATTAATTAGATATTCGGGATCTAAGCCAATTAACTAAAACTGCCAGTCAATTGAGGCCAAAGGGTGATACTGGGCTTTAATAATCTAAGATGATTACTTCAGTGATCCATTTCATTATAAAATTATAGTCCTTAAACACTTAATCTGTTATTATCTTAACTATTTAATTTTTTCTGAAACCCAATCAAATTTTGATAGACCAGAACAGAATAGATATTGATTCAGGTCAGGATTGTTCTGTTTGTGACATGTACTTTCATGAAACCATTTAGTGGCATTTCTTTCACTTTCAACACAAAGACGAAAGTCCTCCATGTCCTGTATGTTACTTTTTATAATCATATTTTTAGTGACTTTATAGATGAAAGAAAATGCCAAGGGATTAAGTTAAATTTATTCAATTTAGCCTTTGTTTTTTATGGTTCTGGATCACATTGAAGCAAATCATGTAACTTAATAATTTTGAGTATGCATTGCATTTACTATACCTGTTGATATCATAGTTCATCTTTTAAAAATTAAATAATATGTTACATTTGGAATAGATTGAAATAAGAAAGAAAATGAAACAAAAGTGAATACATGCTAAAATTAAAATTTTAGCACATTTTATATTTCCATTTTTCCTCAAATAAGCATACAAATAAAACTAGTATTTATAAATTAGCTCGCAGAAGAGGTAAATTAGAAACCACACTACATCATATTCTACTAACACATTAAAAACACACACTTCCCTGTTCACCCTTGCAAATTCATCCATCTCTCTGTACATACCAAACACATTTATTAGCAATTCTGGAAAAAGCTAAATTAACAAACTGTCCTTGAAATCACCAGTATAATTTTGACACATTAAAATGCCTGACAATTCTAATTACATCTGATATAAACACTGTTAAGAAAAAGAATCCTGTTATAGTAATGTTAGATCAGCTATTCCAGCTTCCTCCTGGATAAACATGTAAAAATGGTTAAACAATAAGTTTCTATGGCAACAACTTAAATTCTAAGATCTTCTTAGTTACACCAGCTGCCACAGAAGGTACTACTTTCTTTAAAGCAGTGGGAACTAACCAAGATATCTCCTTTCCTCCTTTTCCATCTGGCACAACTAAAATCTCTTACTTTGATGAATTAAAGGATGATTTAACTGGAAACAAGATATCTCAACTAAAGCACATGGTAACTACCGTTATATGAGCATTGTATGTTAAGACAAAACAAAGACAAGAAGCTAAGTACTTCTAAGTGAAAGTTATATGGTGAGACCATATATATTATGTATCCTGCAAATTAAGCTTATATATATACATATATAAACTATATGTTAGTTTATATATGTAACTGTGCCAGAGATACTTTATCAAAATAAATAAAACATTGTCTAAATAACAAATGCTCTTATGAAATCATTGAATATCTTTTCTACATGGATTTTTAACATATATTATTATGTATTAAAATATTTGATAGTCCTAATATTTTAGAATCAATATATAGATAATTTAGATTTAATGATTTGAACTTATATAATTCATAAATTCATACAGCACATTCATTTTTTTCTTATATGTTAAATCTTCTTATACAGTCTTGGAGAACACACTAAGTTATCTCCTTCAAATATAGGACAATTTTTTCTGTTGCAAGACATACTGGAAATATAAAGGGCCACCAATACATACTGAATTAAGAAGATAAAACCAGGGTCCTTAATTTTTATATTGTATTTTTACAGCTATATACACACACACACACACACACACACACACATATATATATATATATATATATTATATATAAAAAGGATAGCATTCTTTAAGAAATTACCAGGTAAATATATCTGACTACTCCATTCAAAGAGTGAGGTTTTGGAGTATGAGGAAAATTGTATTTAAATACAGCTCCACTATTTACCAGATTTGAGTTATTGCTTACTTTTTTTAAGCCTCAATTTTCTCATTGGTATAATAGAAATAACAATATCTTATTAAATTTTTATGCACTTGTGAGGGCTAAATTAAGTAATTCTGTAAATCACTTAGCACATGCCTGGACACAATGACCACTCAGAAACCACTGAAGCTAATCTTTTAAAAATACCTTTAACATTGCCTTCTATATTTTAATTTCTTTCTAATTACTATGAAGAAAAGTTCATGCCCCAGTGCACACTTTCTACCAGAAGTTCTATTTTCCTGACTTAAACTAATCATGTGTCAGTTTTTAAAATTACCATCATGCCTCACTAGGTATCTTTCAAGTGTCACTTTCCACCAGAAACATAGAACACCTGCCATCTTTTCTTTTCCTTCTTAAGGTCATAATATCCTTGAATATATGACTCTTCCCCTCCCCCAACTTTTCAATCAAGAATAAGTCTGTTGATTGCCTACAAGGAACCCAGTTGTCTTTCCATAAAAGAATTAAGGCCTTCACATGAAAAATGAATAAATAAATAACAACCCATAATATTTGTCAGAGGATAGTGGGTTACAACCTTACTACTATGAAATGCAGTCCACAAACAAAAGAATCAAGAGAGAAAATGATGAATGGCCTTAGGAATAGTGATGGTTTATAATAAGGATTTTATTTAAAAAACATTAAAATAAATAATACATACTCCAGAACATCACTGTTCTGGGACATTGCTTCTCTTTAGAATATGAGTTCTAGAAGGCAAATCTTCTTACAACTGCTCTGGGGGCTTTCATTAGCTGATTTACAATCCTACAGTAATTTTTTTTTTTTTTAAATCTGTGGTCTGCAGTCTTCTAACATACTTCTCAAGGGTGGATATGTGGTGGAATGCAGACCCCCATCAATGTGTAGTTTTATTTGCTGTTTTGTCCCCTAACTGCTGATAAAATAGACTGCTTAGAAATCCCAGAGGACTATGACTGAGGCCAGAGTTACACTGGCTCATAAAATTCAAACAGTTCAAGGCTTTTCTTGTTAATTACTGGGCCACAACCAAAAATCCGAATGATGGGAGAGAAACACTTCTTTAGGATAATGATTGATTTCCATAAAGACGAGTGCTTTAACAAATTTCAATATGCATTTGCTGGGGCGGGTAGGGTGGGTGGGCACTAATTAGTTTTACCGTTTTCAGCAGATGTTGAATTCAAAACGCCAGCAGCGTCTCAAATGCCAGTCATTAGGGCTGTCTTTCATCGAAGAGTGCTGACCAATGAAACCGCCACTGTTTAGTGAGACCGACGTAGACAGAGTCAATTAAATCAAATCTCTACTAACATCCTTAACATATCTGCAGTGTATGCAGCAGCAGCAGAAGCAGCAGTGAGGGATTTCCAGTATTAATAAAGGAATTCACTGCAGCAGAAGGAGAGGGGGAAAAAAGGGAGGGGGAGGGGGCGTGTCGGGGGAAAGACCTTCCTTAACCACAGGGGAAAGCTGGAAAAGTCCGGGGGCGGGGATGGAGAGGGAGGGGAGCTACGTAAAGGGTAAAAAGCTAAGTGAGATGATTAAAGAGAGAGCCTTAATGTAGCTCTTGAAGTGATCCACCCCCAACCTTCCCCCTCCCGCGTCCCTTCCACCGCAAATCCAATTTACCAGTTGCAAATAAGAAGCTGGAAAAATGTAAGGACCCAGAGTTGAAAACATTTTCACTTTAATACTGAAAAAATATGCCATTATAAAATCCTCGAATAGAATTAGTAAGTTCCACGTGCTTTCTCGGTTCTTTTTTCCTACTTTATAAGTAAGATTTACACCAGCACAGAATTGCTACCATTGGATCGCAGCCTAAGCACTAGAGTGACATTAATTGGTCATGCTTAACTGCCTCAAAATCTTTTTTTTCTTAATAATTACACTGATACTATAATAGAAATCATGGGTACTTATTTTACATTCAGATGGAAGGCATTATTGGATATGTATAGAAAAATATTCCCCCTCCAAAAAAAAAAAAAAAATCACCATCAAAATAAAAGAGCCCAAAACAACCCATAAAACTTTGCTCAACAAAATACATTTTTAACTCATAAAATGAACTGATGACTAGCCATGCAAGTGTCCTAAATAAAACCTTTACATTTTTTTTTCACAGTAAACGTACGCTCTGAACTGCCTACCGATCACAAATAATGGCGAAATGGCACTTTCTGATTATACTGTATTTTGTTTATAGAAAGTTTGATACGATGGGATTTATCAGGTAAGAGGGTGGGTGCTGTGAACGTGACGGCGTCCCCAGTCGCGGGAGGGCAGCGTCCCCGGAGCGCGTGGATTCCATGCGAGCCATGCAGCACGTTTTGTTTTCTGCCGGAAGTCAGAGTTGCTTATTTACAATACATTCATGCCTTCGTGCAACTGCCCATCCCTGCGTAGCCAACGGGCGCCATCGCGCCCCCCCCTCCTCACGGGCTACTCCACAGGGGAAGAATAGATACCTATCTCTCTATATAGATGTGGGTATATGTCTATATGCATAGGACCACGGTACCTTCCCCTCCAGCCCCTCTCCCGAGGGGAAGGGCACTGTCTGATCTCCGAGCAGGGCCCCCGCCGGGGCTTTGTCAAAAGGCGCTGCAGCAAAGAGGGATCTGGCAGGCTCTCCCAGCTCGCCACAGTCTGCTCTTTGTTTCCAGAGGGAGCTAAGGGGTCAGACCCTCTCAGTTGAGCGAGTTCATAGTTATTTATTTACTATATCCATCAAGCCTTGGGGCGCGCTGGACCTGGGTCTGGGCTCCTCTGACCCCCGGGGATGCCGGCGGAGTGGGGGGAGGGGCGAGGCAGTTCCATCCCCCCCCCCTCCTCTGCTTTAGCCGGGTTGGGGGTCTTAGTCTGAGAGCGAGTGGGAGCCACAGTCATACACTCTGTGGGCCCCGTCTGCGTTGTAAGGCCCATTGTGCCAGTAGGAAGAGTCACAGACTGTCTGTAGGGAATTAATTTCGGACGCCGAGGAGTTGGCGTCCCTTCTCTTGGACCGCTTTCGATTCCTCAGGATAAACACGAGCATGCCCACCACCGTGAAGGCGGAGGTGACAAACACCAGCAGCAGTCCCGGGACCAACACGGAGATGGACACCCTGCTGGTGTCTAAGTAGGAGTTGGAGTGTGTCCCGGTCTCCGCCAACCCGGTGCTGTTTTTACTGTGCGAAGTTAACGTGGGCGAGATCCTCGCGTACAGCTGGGGGCAGATCTCGTCATTGGAGAGCAGCATGAAATCCTTCCTAAAGAAGTTCACTGGCGTCTCGCACTTGAGGTCGCTCATCAGCACTTCGGAACCCAGGCGTTCTGCCCATTGCTTGAAAGGCACAATGGTGCAGGAGCACTCCCAAGGGTTTCCGTGCAGGTCTATCTGGATGATGGAGGTTAACTGGTCCAGCACCCCTGCCACCGGAAGGTACATGAAGTAATTGTTGTGCAGGCTGAGTTTAGAGAGCGAGACCCCAGCAAACACGTCCACGGGTAGGGACCTCAGCAAGTTGTTGTTGAGAATGAGGATCCTCAGTTTGGGCATGGCATTGAAGGTGGCCGGCAGGATGAGCTGGATGGCGTTGTACTCCACGTTGAGGTACTCAAGGTTTTGCAGGCCGGCGAATTTCTCCCGGGACAGCGTGTCAAGGTAGTTACTATCCATGTACAACCACCTGAGGTCCAAAAGATTCTTAAAAGTGTTGTTCTCTACGGTGGCAATGTTATTGTTGCCCAGATCCAACAGAATGAGATTCTTGTAATCCACAAAGTGCGATTTTCGGACGCTATGGATCTTGTTATCTCGCAGGAAAAGCTCCTGCACATTGGAAAGCTTGGGCTTCAAATCAGCCAAGCTGCTCACGTTCCGGTTGTTGCAGTTCATCTTTAAACCCGACCCTGGGATGTGGTCGCAGCTGCAGCCCCCAGGGCAGGGCAAGCCGTGGGCTGGGGGTTTGTTTCTGGCGCTGCCGGTAGCTATCGCTGCCGTGGGTCTGATTTTGATCTGCCAGTTGCCTGGGATCTTTGTACCTCCGTTTGGAGCCGACCCTGGGGTGGCATGATCTTCTTGCCCACTTGTCTTGAAAGGAGTTGGCAGGGGGCCAGGAGCGAAGGTCTCTTCTTGGGCAGGGGGAGCCGGGAGACTAGAATCCACTCTGTTTTTCAAAGGACACAAGTCCTGTTCAGTGGTTTCATTGAGGTCTTTGCCCTGCAGTCTGGTGGGGGCTTCGCAGACTACTCGGCCGATCAGGGCATTTTTGGGAATGTTTTCGAGCCATTCTTTCAGGGAGAGCAGATCACAAGTGCAGTCCCATGGGTTATCCTCTAGCAGGATCTCGGCAATGCCAGGGATTTGCTCTAAGACCTCCTCGTAGGGCAGTGTTTTCAGCCTGTTTCCCCGGAGGTCGAGGTGAGTGATGGGCACATATTGGAACACATTGGCAGGTAGGGTGCTGATGAGATTGTCGTTTAAAATGAGTACCTCCAGCTTGTTCAAGTCCTGGAAGGCCCCCGGGTCTATATCCCGTAATAAATTAAAATCAGCCTGGAGGTATTCCAGATCGTCCAGCCCCAGGAAAGTCTGCTTTCGAAAAGATTTGATCTTGTTGTTATTGATGTGCAGCCTTTTCACCAGCTGCAGCCCCAGAAAAGCCCCAGGAACGATTTCATGCAAGCCATTATTTTCCATGTGCAAACTAACCGCATTATAAAAGTTAGCGAACTCATTAGGGAAAAGTCGAGTGAGGGAATTGCCATGCAGAAATAGATGGTAAAACTGGGAAGTCGGGGCGGTGAAACGCTGAAGACTTGTAAAGCCCTTTTTTTCACAGTCTACGTGTAGGTCCCCTTCTATCTCATTGCAGGAACAGATCTTCTCTTTGCAAACGTCCCCTGTAACGTTTCCAGCGGCAAAACAAAGAGACGTCTCCAGCAACAGAATCCAAAGCAGCATTTTTAAAGCGAGCAATTCATCCCCGATCTCATCACAAAGTAACAGCGACCATCCTGCTCTCCACAGACACAATTCAAGTTCATTTAGTGCTCCAATGTCCGAACCCAGGGAAGGAGAAGAAAAGGGTTTGGGGGGGTGGGGGTGGATTCCTTCCTCCCTAACCCCCCCCGCACTGCAACAACCCAGGCGCCAGTCAATAATTATATCTACAAACTATCCAGGCACGTAGTGCAAGGCAAGCAAAAAAAAAAAAAAGTAGAAAAAAATAACCCCACTCCCCCTCAGCCCTTTAAAAATAACGAAAAAGAAGTTAAATATATACATATAAATTAAAAATACACCCTTACAGAATCTCGTCTAGTGTTCCTCACTAACCAGAAAGGGAACAATGCTAGTAATTAGAAGCAAGTGCATGTTAGAGAAACAAGCAGAGGGTTTGCAGCGTAGTACAGGCACACTGCCTGTGCATGGCTGTGCATCGGACTGACCTTGCCTCTGATACAAAGCAGGGTTTTCGGCGGCTTCTGCTGTTGAGGCTGCTGAAGGAGTTCTTGCTGTGGCTGCGGGTTGCCCAGGAGTCCCCCCGAGGAGCTGTCCAGCCCCCTCCCGGTGCTGAAATCACGCCCGACCGGAGGACTCACACTGCCGAACCAATGGCGCTGGAAAATTTCCGCAATCGCTGCGTTTTGGGGCTGTCCATCGTTTCCCTTTCCTCCCCTTCGCTCCTCTTCAGCCTTTTTTTCTGGTCTCCGGCTCTCGGTTACTAGATCTTCTTTTCTTGTTCTTCTCTTTCTTCTGCTCTTTCGGAATTACGTGGAGGGGGCGGAGGGGTGGGGGCGAGTTGTCTGAGGGAGGGAGAGAGCGTGAGAATGGGGAGGGGGGAAGAAGAGAGTTGCTAAGAAGCTCTGCTCGTTCCAGCCTGGTGCACTCTGAAAGATCTGACACCCTCTGCTGATCTGCAGTAGCAAAAATCCATCTGGTGAGGGAATGCTGAAGGAAAAAAAAAATCAATCCACGTACAGGGCAAGCGTTAAAAATGTGGGCATTAAAGGCTGTCGATCCACATAGACGTTTATTTGAAAAGGATTATTTAATTATTTTTGCGTGCTGGAAACTTTACCCTTTCCTTTCCTTAATGACCTCACAGCCCCCACTAGCTCCAGCGTTTGGAAAGAGTGCTTTTAAAACATTTATTTCCGGATGGCTTGAATAAAATTAGTGTCAGGGTGTCAAGCGAACAGCAATTTGAGGTAATTATACTGCACGCCATTTTCATCGGTGCTTTAAATGCATTTCTTCTGTCTCTGCAGTACAATGTTTTATGCTATTTGATGTCTTTGAAACCGTTTTTTTGTTTGTTTGTTTCCTTTTTAACATGTTTGAAAGTAGCTATCTGGAACATATATTCATATATATATTTTATACAATACAATTGGGTATGAATTTTTTTGCTGCTAGGTATGTAATTTAGGCAAATACTTTTTAAAACTTGGTATAGAATTTTAGTCAATTTGGCCATTGACAGTTAGGTTTCTCTGATGATATTTCTTGAATGTTACTTAAGTCTGCAGGGTGAAAACACAGTGCACGCTTTCGTCTTTGATTCCAGACCCGAAATCCTTCACTGGAAACCGGAAAAGGAGGGAGGGGGCAGGGAAAAATCCCAGTATGATTCGTGAGTGCTCTTAAAATCCCACTGGCAGACTCGTGTGTGCACACCACACACACGCACGCACACAGGCTCACCCTCACACTCACACACACGAAGTTTCTGCATCCGTTTGGACGAATTTAAAATGCATACAAGTAAATAACCGGTTGCATTCTGCTAGAGGGAGATAGAAATCTCCAGTCCCTAAGGCTCTGTGCGAAACTTATCTACAGATAGTGGCCAGTTTCTCTTTGCCGGCTCAATGGTGCTGCCAGGGCACAGTGCTCAGGCTTCTCCCAGGGAAGTAATTGCTGGATTCTTCAAACTTAGATGGAGCTTATAAAAACCAAGTTCTACTAACATCTGGGACGGGAGAGAATGTGACAACGCAGCTTCTCTGGAAGGCTGTTTTGCTGACTTAGAGTCAACACCTTTTCCATCAATACTTCTAAAAATTGTGTGCATTATTTTAGTGTTTGGAATTTACAGGACTTAAAAAAAAATGTTGTTTGGTCCTTTCTTCAGTCTAAGCAGAGATCATATGTTCACATCAGTTTCCCTTTTAATTAGGTCTTACACAAGTTGGACAGTTGTTACAAGCCTGATAATAAGCTGCATAAAATATCAAATATTCAAGGATTGTGTATTTGGAAAAGGTTAAAAAGTGAAAGATTTGGAGGGAGGAATGGGGTTGGGAAAATTCAGGGAAATGTAGAGGAGATTTCTTATTCCAGGTCCAGAAGCTAATTACTGGGGAGGGGCAGGTTTCTTATCTATATATAATATTTTCATATAATCAAATGTTGTGTTGTCGTCTTCTGGTGAAATTCAGTGGAGGGTTGTGGATGAGGGTTCAGCTCAGAATTGGGTGTGCGCGCACACGTGCGTGTGTGTGTGTGTGTGTGAGAGAGAGAGAGAGACAGAGAGAGAGACAGAGAGAGAGAGAGACAGAGAGAGAGAGAATGAAAGGCCTTTTTCAGACAACCTATTACACTTTTAAAAACAATTCTGTTCTTATTTAACCTATTACCACATGCAGGAAGAGGGAAGAGAGCTTAATCCATTTGAAACTATTTCACGAAAATAATGCTATGTGGTTGAGAACTGCAGATGTGGAGGAGGAGTTAAATTGAGGGGAAGGATATTTCTGTTTCTTTGTAATAGGACTCAGATCTGAAACTTCTTGGCCCCAGAAACCATGCTGAGAGAGGAGGGCAGACTCATGCAGTGTCTGTGGCAAGACTGAAGGAGAGACAGAAAAATGTTGGCTGTTTAGGAAGAAAAATATTGATGGCAATCATCTAAAATCACACCTTTAAGCTTAATTGGTTACTTATTTATTCAACTTGCTGAATAAATACTTTATGTGAAGAGACCCAAAGAAATGTATTGAAGCTGACTTTAAATTAACAGAATTGGGGTAACAAGCAATTGATATTAAGATTTCATACCCCCCTCCCACCCATTAAATGCTGTATCTTTCTCTCCTGATTGCTTCTTTCCTCTCAAAGCACCAATCACATTAGAAAATTTATGGACAGGATTTTCCTATTTCAATATGTTACAAAATTTTTTCTACCATCCTCAAATAGTTTATTATCTCTGCACTGTAAGAAAAGGATGTGGTATTGCCCAGATGAACAGCCAAACTTCAGAAGAAAATATTAAGGTTGTATCACCTCTATGAAGATATCCACTACCAATTTGTAAGCAAAAAATTGTCACACACGTATAGTTCTATGGAAGATGCACCCTTGTTAATGAGTTAACAAAAGTCTTCTTAAAGTAATTATTTTCATAATAAGTACATTTCAGAGGAATAAAGCAGCTTAGAAAAGTATACCCACCCCTCCAAAGGCTAACTCTTCAAGTACAGCCGTACATTTCTTGGTGGGAAATAAAAAAAAATATGGGAATGTGTATGTGATCTAAACATTTCTAACGCCTTAGGGGAACATTTCTTAGGCATGAACTCTTCTTAAAAGGGTTCTACTATATCTATTTGAGGTCAAGTGAACTACTTCAATTGCTTTGCCTCTTATAACAGATGATCTCAGGAGCCAGAGATAAAGGACACTCCAGCTGATGATGAGAATTGATAATATTTGCTCGGGGCTGTAGTTTCATTTTTATGTTGTGGCCAGAAGTATTTCAATTGCATCGTTAAATGTTCATTTTTTCTTATTCTTCCTCAAACAGGTTCATCTCTCAAGTGACACAAGTAACATGTAAATATCACAAAGTCATTCAGATTAAGAAAGAGGTCATCAGTTAATAATCTATTTTTTTGCAAGTGACATAAAATTTCCAGATATTTCCATATGTTCCCTGCATATTTAAGATGAAAAAGTAGAATTTATAGCAAACATTAATTTTTATATCTTTTTATTCTTCAGTATTTAATACTCACAATAATTTTTAAAGTATTCAATTTTGATTTTTAATTATAAAAATAATATATTTTTAAGAAATACAAAATTATATATAAGAAGTTCATCTTTAGTCTTTCCTCATCCACACTACTTTTTATTCCAGAGAGAAATACTGATAACTTGTTGGTGTATAGTGATACCATTATCCTATTTTATAAATATGGAAACTGAAATTGAGGAATATTGAGTTATACATCAAGATTAAATAATATCTGTTGACTTTTCAAAAGATAGCAGAGCTATAAACTCATGAGCCAAACTTTTACTCTCAGTCCTAAATCCCTATTTATTCTAAATATGCTAGGCTGTTACCTTGATTAAGCTCTCCCTGGATCGGTTTCCTTACTAGTAAATTAAATCATTGGAGTTTGTGGATATTTTGTTCTCTTCAAATTCTTTTTTTCTGAATCCAACACTTTTAAAAAATAATTTCACAAAAGCTCTAGTGTCTTGACTCCTTACACTTTTCACATTTGGATTTAGGATATTTTGTTCATGTATTTGCATATTCACTAGGGATTGAAGCCAAGAGTAAATGTAACAGGAACTGTAGAATAGAATTCACTAGTTCTGAGCTTAATCTACTACTATGCTTTCCTATGTTTCATAAGATAAAGGAGTTGTTGGAATTCTTCCTTCTGATAACAACTGTAAACTAAGAGACAAGAACACGAATCAATTATACCTGTAAACTAACATGTTTCGAATGTACGATTTCCCCCATTTTCTTTTTGTAGATTGCAAATAACATTCTAGGAATATAGTGCCAAGATAATTATCACATTAGATGACTTCTAAAAGGCAAAACAGTAAAATAAAAAAAAAAATTTCTTATTTTTAATCTTCGAACTTCCTTTTTTAAAAATTTTTATTGCAGTATAGTTGATTTACAATGTTGTGTTAGGTTCAGGTGTACAGCAAAGTGCATCAGTTATACATATACATATATCCATTCTTTTTTTTTTTAGATTATTTTCCTCTATAGGCCATTACAGAGTATTGAGTATAGTTCCCTGTGCTATACAGCCGGTTCTTATTAGTTATCTATTTTATATATAGTAATGTGTATATGTCAATCCCTGTCTATCCCTCGCCTGCCTTTTCCCCTGGTAACCATAAGTTTGTTTTCTACATCTGTGACTCTACTTCTGTTTTGTAAATAAGTTCATTTGTACCCTCTTTTTAGATTCCACATATAAGCTATATCATATGATCTGTGTCTTTCTGTGTCTGACTTACTTCACTCCGTATTACAATCTCTAGGTCCATCCATGTTGCTACAAATGCCATTATTTTGTAAAAATATTTCTTTTATAGTAAGTTGATTTTCAAAATGTACCTACTTTTATTTATCATCAAATAAACAGCAAACTCAGTAGAATATATCAAAATACCTTTCCCGTTTTTACTTTGTGTCCTGAAGTCTCATTTTCTCATGTTCATATCGCTTTAAATTTATACTGCTTTGTGTCTTAAGTTCAACCATCTTGGAGTGGAACCTATTTTCTCATTAAGTCCATTTGTCTAATAAAACTCATATGAGTCACTGTTTTGGACCTATTGGGAAGAACATTGATCAAAACTATAAATTTATATGTAAGAAAATCTTAGTTTATTCCTTTTACTATACTATACTGAAATAAGGACATATGTTTGTACAATTGTTTATTATATTAATTGGTGCTTAAGTATATGCTGTTAAGAACTTATTCTACTCTTTAAAAAATATCCTACAAGACCATGCAGATAATCACATACAGAAAAAGAGCTCTGTTTTTGTTTCCTACAAAGTATGTATTACCATTTTTAAGATAAAGAAATACGTATTACTTGTTTAGGTTTTGGAAAATATTGAGAGCAACAAGAACAAAATTAAAATCACAGAGTTGCAGCACTCAGAAATTAATCTGTGAACATACAACCATATATTTTGTAATATACTTTTTGCACTTAACATTTATTTGTGAAAATGCTCAATGTTAATAAACACCCATTACTATATTATGTTAGGGGCTGAATTCCTTTGCATGACATAAAATAATCATTGAACTAATTCCACATTGTTGGAGATTTAGTTCTTTCTCAAAATTTTGCTCTCATAATGCTGCAAAGAACAAGCTTGTACATAAGTCACTGTAAACATCATTATTTATCTTCTTATTACAGATCCCTAGCAGTTGAATTCCCAGGTCAAAGTATAGGAAAAATGGGATACAAATTGACAAATTGCCTACACAAAATTTTTGCCAATTTATACTCCATGAGCAGTAGATGAAATTTGCCATTCCCCTAAATCCCTACCAACAGTATTCATTATCATTTAAAATATTTCCCACTAGTTCAGTACTTTTAAAGTGAAGCCAATGCTGACTTTATTACTTGAGCAAATTCATTTCAATTTCTAACTATTTATTGAGTACACCGTTTGCCTTCTTCATTCCTATTCAACTTTTAAGATATAATTTTTACTTAACATCACTTCTGTGAGTCCTTTCCATACCAAGCCACCTATGCATCTCAATCCCTTTCACCTTAATACCATCAATAGAATAACTACTAAATTGTGTTTTTAAAAAATTATTTGTTTGAAGCATTGATTTCTCACTAGACTGTAACATTCTTGAGGGCAGAGATCAAATCCTTTTATCTTTTTATATCTGTCACCTAGCAGAGTACTGGGCCCATTATGTGGTGTGATGTGCATAGACCAACAGTGAAATAAGGTGATATGTGAGTTAGTGATAAATTGAGTGGGGGCAGATCACAGGAGTTAGAAAGCTCAGAGACAGGATTAATTCACAAACTAGGAACTTGGGAAAGAGATACAATCTATGAATTATTTAGGTAGACTTTTAAGTTTCACATTTTTTACGCATTATGTGCACTTGATATATTTTCTCCTGTGTTATCATGCATATATTTATAAAGTTATTTTTCTTCTCCAGAAAATGAGTTTCTAACCTACATTTTGTATATCCCTTAAGTGTTAGTACATTACCATGCACCTGGTTGACAACCAATAAATGTGTGATGATGCTAATGATAGGGATGAATTGTTACTTTTGCAAGAGGAAATAGATTGTGAAACTAACAGTTGTGAATATAAAAGATTTGAAAATCAGAAAATCTGAAGACCCGGTGAGTTTACCGCTTCAGCTTATTGACTGGACTTTTAAAATGCATAAAAAGAAAAATATTATTTGTTATTGTATTTGTCTTTTGGGGGATGTGGCAAATTTTTAAAGAGGCTAAAGTGTCTTCCTTATTTCTTTTATTAATAAAAATATCTCTTATTAAAAAATCTCTCTGTGCATTAGCTATATTATTATCTTTGTCATGTATATTACTATGTCTTCCTTGGGTCTTATTTCAGGCCAAAATTTGACTCTCTTTTTTGAGAGTGTTCATGTGACGTCAAGATAATGCAACAATTTAAAAATGTATTATACCCATACTCTGTTTCAACAGTTTTCAAAAAAGGTAGATGTTAATATCATTTATTTATTTATCTTTACGTGTGCACAGAAGCCACACACAAACATTCATACACTGCAAGCATTGTTTAATATGTCATATAATACCTACCCTGTGTAAGATACCAGAATACAAAAATGTAAGATGGCCAATGTCACCATTTGCATTTTCATTCTTGTCTGCAGTATCTTGAAGAGGAGGAATAAATCTCCAAATCACACGCACTCTTGCAGGCCAGGTAGAGTGATGTATTTAACAGAGGTAGATGGCTTTTTGTGATGGCCATTAAATCACATCTTATGGATGGCTAATATCTAATCAGCTGATGAGAAAGTTCAACACCATCTCTTTTAGATTTCTGCACAAGCACTATGTACTAGCAGCTAACTTTTATTTCAACATCATGACAAATGGAAATCCTATCGGGCACTTTGAATTACCCAAGGAAAAAGATTAAATACTATCTGTTAAAGTAGAAAACATGTCATTTTCTAATCAGTTGGAATTAGCAACTCTTACATTTATGGTAACTATTAGGCTGTGAAAAAGCATTATCTCACATGAGCAGTAACCTGGAGCTTTGAACATGACTCTTACTTCGTAACACTTGTTGGTCAGTTTCTTTTAAGTCTTGTTGGGAGATAACCTACACTTACCATCATCAATGATAAAAACTTTAGCCCTTCATTTTCCCAGATCTCACGGTGGCTCTAGCAGACCATATGGCTTGGGCTGGCCAATTAGACTCACATGTCTGGAGTTTGAAATTAGACCTAGTGACACGCGGAAAGAGAAACAGAAGGACTTCCACTAGCAGCGGTAGTACTGGCGGCAAGGAGGAGCGTGCAGCATCGCTCTGATAGGGAACCTGTGCTCAGGATCCCCTGCTGAGGGTGAGGTTCATGCAAACTGTGGGCTGCCGGTCAGAACACCGGCGGCACCGTCCTCGCACAGGGTGCTGCGCGGCGGCAGGACTTCAACGGATTCTGACAGTGGGGCCACTTCTGTTTCTGCCCATCTACCCAACGTGGTTGGCCTCTCCAGAGACTTTGGGAGCTACTCACTTTTCTCTCTCTAAATGTCTTTTTCTGTGTGAATAAATCAGGAAATCTGACTGATCTGAAATGTGAGTCAAGTGAACATAACATTCTGGTTTTCCTAGAAAAGTCCTGCTTTATGCTGCTTTTTCCAGTAGTAAATATACACAGCACACAACTTCACTTCCCCAAGTGTCCTGATCCATACAATAAATTATATGGTCAACCCAACAAAGAGGCCATTTCTCCCCTTGGAAATCTGTAAATTAAATGACATAAATAGGGTACTAGCCAGTATGCTCTAGGTAGATTTAAAAGTGGGATGAAAACCCTGCAAATTTTCAGTTCACAGATTCTAGTTAGCCTGTTCCTATAACAAGTATTTGGACATGAATCATTCATGCATGGAGCTGTACAAGTAACAGATCTCCCGCTCCACAGTAGGTGTAACTTGGGCAGCATTCATATCTGTGATAAGAATAAGAGGGCACAGCATACTTAAGCTCTCTTGGTGGTTATTGTTGTTGTTGAAATAAGTGTACATAAGCTTGAACAGTTGAATGTTAGAAAATTAACTAAATAATTAGTATTTTAAGGAAAAAGTCTAGAAACCAAGGAAGGAGAGAGAATTGAAAAAAAGTTTGGTTATATTCGGTTAAGTACCAATTTTTCCAGAGTTGTAAGGGATGTAAGGGACTCTGAAGGCCTGATATGATGCAAAACCTCAGTACAATAGTCAATGGCTTTTTGAAAACCAGTGTACATCTCCTATTGTTAAACTCTGCACATATAGTCTGAGGATTTATTTTCTATATTCCTTGTCAAAATGTAAGGGGATCCATATCAACTTTTATACTTAGAACTTTTAAAATTAATTGTTATCTTAGACTGGCTTTTAGGTTTGGGAATTACGATGCTCAGGGCACGTAGCAATTGAACATCTTCCCCACCACAGGGTTTATTTTGAAACTTGACCTCACAATGATGTTATTCTAGAGGTAATTCTGCATGGAACATTCTGAAGGAACCAAGTGATAACAATGCACCCACAGAAACTACTTCTCAGGTGAAAATTTCCACCATCCCCCAAAATTCTACCAATGCTTTTTCTAATAATTTATGAAAGATAATTGTAGTTTATCAAAGATAACTGAACAAGAAGTAGGTAATTTTTTCCTACTTCTGAGATAATGATGGCTAAGGGTTTCAGAATATTATAGTGATTAACAGCAGAAGATAAATTCAAATTTTGTAATCATATTTGAAAATCCACAGTGTCACTTTAAGGGGGCATTGAGAAATAAGGCTTTAAAGCCAGCAAATCAGTTCAGTTAACATTATTGTTGTTTACGTATCCAGTTGTTCCATCTCTAGGAACATCTTCGTAGGTCAGCTGAGGTTGGCGTGTTAGACTGCATGGCTTGCATAATTCCCTTGAGAGAATTTTATCATTTCTCATTTTACTTGTGTCACTGTGGCTAGGCTAACTAGCTACATTCCTATTTCTTCTTGGACAAGTGCCTCCATTGCAGCCATTTATTTCTTTGAACATATAGTATGATATGTGTGCTTATATTAAAAGTACAATACTTATTTCAGCTCCCAATTATTTCAAGCTGAAGTTCATATCTAAATCACTGTGACATATCCTTTTCCTGGAATATTTCTTTCTGTCCAAAGCCTTTCTCCCTATAATAACTACTGTGAAGTCTAAGATGTGATCTCATATCTTGTAGCTGATTTACATGTTATTAAATAAACAAATATATACACATATACACAGGTGTACATACACAGGTACACCTGTACATATGTATACACACATATAAATAGATGTACATGCATGTGGATGTGTGTCTATATGTTTCCTCAAATGTGGCTCTCTGTCTCAACTTGGTTGTCTCCCATCAGTGGGATTTTTTGAAAAGTGACTAAATATTCTTTATCTTCATTTTTTTTTTCAGTAAAATTGGAATAATAGCTTATTTTCGAGAACATAAGATTCTCCATACATATTAATGAACAATTCATATTTTTGTCTATGTCTTTATAATATTATCTGCCTGCCCTTTTTTTTTTTTAACATATTCTTCCTTTTTCTAATATGGCACAGATTGAAATTGTCAACCTAAAAAAACCCATTGACTGGACTAGAAAATATATGGAATATATGCATGGGATATTTCAAATATAATGAAAGCTTTTGAATAACATCTAATACTAATAAAGAAAATTCACTAGTTTAATAGCTATGTTAAAAACAATTGTGTTAAACGGGTACCAGATTTTCATTCTAAAACTCATACAGTTACTTGCTGTTTTTCTTAAATGAAGTTTTTTGTATAATAGGTTTTAATTAAGGGGGGAAAATTTAGCAAAATTTTATTTTACAGTAACTTTCTAAAATGCCTCTCTACAAGGCCATTTTCACATGTCGTTGTAATTGACCTCATAGTACTTGAATCTAGTTGAATTTAGTTTAATCGACTAGCTTATTTGTAATGCTTATGAAATTCACTTCTTTGAATTTTTTATTTGTTAGCATACAACCTTCATAAAAATACTTGTCATTGAAAAACATGATTACCACAAATTGCAAATATTGTTACTTTGATTTAAAAATTAAGTAGAAACAATAATAAAAACAAATACACAATACAAATTTCCTTACACTTTAATGCTTTTCATCTTTAATACTGTGTTTGAGATGTACTATTTTAATATACTCTTCCACAATTTTTTTAGTAATTTGAATTTGAAAATATTTCTTAATTATTCTCAAATATTCCACCCTTTCTGAAATTAGAAATAATTAATTAAAACATAAAACATCAAAACCCAGTAATTTTGCTCTTACTTTTAATCTTTTTATCTACTTCTTCTAAACTAATCTAAAAATAAGTAGTGATAAGAGCATATTTAAAATTTTCATAACTGTAATTGTTTTAAGTTCTCTTATATTAAAAGAACACCATTAGGAAACTCTCTAGAAGATGATTATTTACTGCAGCATTATTACTATTTCATTTGCAATTTTACCAGTTTAGCCAAGTTTTGCCTTTTGCTTGATCAATTAATTCTATGTAAACCATTTTTATGTCTTCAAATCATAAATAACTGGGTTTATACCATTGTTTCTGAAACTTTTTATATTTTCTACTTCTCATGCCAAGAGCCTTTTAGAGACTTTTTCCCCCTAATCTTTCACCCATAAAATTTCATACAAGAAATATACTGTATATCATATATGTGTTATGGCCCTTTGGAGGTTTACAAACCATTGTAATATCTAATATTCTGCCGCTCCAAGCCAACTTTTTCCCTTTGTGGGTGATATTGCCCCCACTGAAAATGTGTGATCTATTCCCACAGAGTTTACTACTAGTTTAATAACATATTTACAATTCATGATATTGCTGAAGGAAGACTTGCTGAAATAGTCACCACCAGTGCATAAAATATGTCAATAGCATTAGAAGATAACATAAAACAGTTTGTCTCTGAGGTGGTCTTGAAAAATCAAAATCAAATGTCATATTTCAATAGGATGTTTCTAAGGTAAATCAACCAGATGCAAAATCTTCTTTCCATAAATTATAGTTCTGCTCACAGTACTTAAACATCTGCAAACATGTCAGTCAACAGACATGTTGAAATGCTCTCCCAATCTATGTTAAGAGAAGACATCATTTTTTTTTTCATCTGAGGCTCATTCATCTGAGGTTTATTACAACCAGCATCAGCACACATGCCTCTGGCAAATGGTTTGCTGCACTGTGCTTGTCCTGCTGTCAATCTCAATTGCCCAGTGTCAGGAGTTGTACATTTGACCAACCCCAGGTGGCCAACCACCTTTGAGCTGGACTCTCTCCCTCACCAATGGGGTGAAGAGGAGGGGCGTGAAACAATGGGAGAATAAACAGCCTTGTTTTAAAATCTAATTTCAAATTACAACCAAATAAAACACAAAACCGTGGATATCAATAGGATGTGCAAATAGTCGTAGCTTATTGCTTATTTTTCATAATAAAATAAAAAATGAATAATTATGACTATATATATCACTATTATTTAGTAAATGGTTATTAAATTACTTTGCTTTACATGTTTAAAATGTCTAAGCACAGAAATAGAAACAAAGTAGAGGCTTTTGTTAATATGGTATCAAGTTTTACTCTAATCTTTGCCTCTAGATTCTTGGCATTCTGTTGTATTTGAGGTCATGTCACTGCCTTGTCTGAGCCTATGCAGAAGCAGTATACAATTAGCATTATCTATATAAATATGAGATTTTCAGATTTTGATCATGATGAAAGCATTTTGTTTCATGAAGATCAAAATCCAATGACATAACACAGAATCAAAGGCAGCTTCACCAAAATTTTAGTTATTTTCCTAGGATAAGACATCTATTCAGATTTGAACTTTCACACATTAGCTACATCTTCCCAGTGGATCTATTATTGAACAAAATAATTGTTGCAGTTCAGTGCCCAGGAAGAGTAAACATACTTCTAATGCACTTTTAAAATTTCCCATGTGTGTATATCAAATATGATAATGTGGAAGAACTCGCTATATTCCAAAGTGCCATGAAAATGGGAGCTACTTTGGCTGTATTTTCAACTTCTTGAAAAAAGGGACTAGGTCATGATTTTCTTTGTATTTCTAGCATCTGGCAGAGGACCTGGCACAGTGCAGCTGCACAGAATTAAGGAATTAATTAATAGCATGTTTGGTTTCACAAAGGATTTAAGGTAGTTTATACAGGAAATATACACAATAAAATAACAAAATGTAGATATAGACGTATTTTTAGGGAGAATTCAATTTGGAAAGGGCCATCAGGACCATAAGGTTTTCAGTCATTTTAATTTGGTTACACATTTGCTCCTGAGCATTATGGTATCTGAAACAAAATGGGTAATAACACTTTTGCTAGTTTATAAAGGCATGATTATAGGTAAGGTGTATTCCACGTTTGCGAAATTACTCACGGTACATCAAACTCATAGAATTCCTGTGATGTTTTCTCTTTCTACACTCTTCTAGTACGAAAAGCATAATTCAAAAAAAATGTACTTTCATTTTATTAATCACCACATCTTATGCCCTGTCCTGTTATTCAAACATAACTTACCATTCAATAGTCTACTTCCATTTATAAGTAGGTCCACCGGGTGCAGGATATTTTTAAACATCCATGAGCGGGTGGCCAAATTCTGAAAGTAAGTACTACATTGGGAGTTACTTTATAATATGGGGAGGTAACTATAGTTTCCTTAAGAAAACCAATTTTTTTCAGAAGTACTGAATATAAGTGCATGTTTTCAATGTAGGTTTTCATACAGAAGAAACTGAGAAATCTCAATATTTTGGATAACATAATAACTCCTTAGAGCAAATAAAGGAATGAGTTTTAAAGGCTGTTCCTATAATAATCTTTTGGTGAAATAGCAACACTGCATTCAAATAATTTGGTAGGGTGCCGAGACTGAATAATCTACATACAAACTCTTTGACTGTATGGCTTAATCCATGTTTAAATCCTTAATTGTCTGCAAATATAAAAGGATTCCATATGCTTCATAAACTCTTTCAAAGTAACATTATGGTATATGTTAGTCTGCTTTCTGTCAAAGGTTAAGAAGCTTAAAAATGCTCATGACTGTACAATGAATGATAATTTTGAATTATTTCAAAAGCTAGGTGAAAAAGACACATGGCAATGACTTTCAAAATAATACTTTAGAAGAAATATTTCTCTTATTTATGTGAAACAATGTTTTAATGTGGTCCATTGTTATTTTTTATTATTGTATATGTTGACATACACATATGTATTAATAAATGAGGGCGAGCAGAAGAAAAAGAGAACGTTTTCTAATATTAGCCAAGTATGGACCACCATTATTTCTTTTCTTCTTATAGAGATAAGAAATATATCAAAATATCTGCATATGTTAGTAAATTTAAAGGAGGTATGAACAGAAAAGTTTTCAACACTAGCTAACTATTGAGCTGTAAAGTATAAAACACTATGAAAATTAAAGTTAAAAGATGCCAAAACATTATAGAAAATATGCCAAAACAATCAAAAGAGGTGGGAGGGCATTTAGATCCCAAAGGATACTAATTAATGCTCAAATATAAATTTAATCACTACATTTTGCAGTTCAAAAAACAAAGATGCACAATTTATATTAAACATCAGCTATGCAATAATATCTGCCCTGCTTATTTCATGTCTATACTCTGAGGATTAAGAAGGATGATGGGGACAAAGGGCCCTTGTAAACTGTAAATCACTGTCTAAGTTATTTAGGTAACCATTATTTTACTTTCTTTTCTCTGTTAGTAAAATACTTTTAAATGAATAACTATATGAAATTTCTGAGCAAAACCCAGATGCACACCTAGAAGCTTTATCAGATTCTTTGAAATGTGTCTTTTTTCATAAAGAATTGATGAATCCAGAGATTATGATGAAAACACAGTGCTTATAGTTAAAAGTAAGGTACTGTGCACTTCAAAATTTAAAAAGGTAGATCTCATGTTAAGTGTTCTTACCTCCCCCAAATAAAAATTAAAAATAAAAAACAAGGACTTCCTTGGTGGCGCAGTGGTTAAGAATCCGCCTGCCAATTCAGGGGACATGGGTTCGATCCCTGGTCCGAGAAGGTCCCACATGCCCGGAGCAACTAAGCCCGTGCACCACAACTACTGAGCCTGCGCTCTAGAGCCCGTGAGCCACAACTACTGAAGCCCGTGACCCTAGAGCCCGTGCTCTGCAACAAGAGAAGCCACCACAATGAGAAGCCCGTGCACTGCATCGAAGAGTAGCCCCCGCTCACCACAACTAGAGAAAGCCCACGTGCAGCAACAAAGACCCAATGCAGCCAAAAATAAATAAATTAGCTAAAAAAAATAAAATTAAATTAAATTAAAAAAATAAAGGAGCGCCACCCCGAGCGCGGCGGCTCCTGCTGCGCGCAAACGTGAAGGGTACAAGGTGCAGTGAAGCGAGAGGCCAAAGGCGGGGAGGAGTTCGTCAAAATGATTTAAATTGCTGTGTTTGGACGGTGGCGTGCTAGCTTTTTCTTTGTTTTGGGTTGATGAGAGACGGTCAGCCTGAATTGCCAGTAACCATCTTGCCACTATATGGAGAGAGTTTGACAGAGCAACGAAAGAGCCAAGAAATGAATCCTGAGGCCATTCCTTGAGCCCTGGAGCTAGAAATACCCAAAGCCACTTTTTACCCCCCTTTTTCAATTGTGTAAGTCAATAAATTACTTTTTTCTAATTCAAACAAAAAAAATAAATAAATAAAAAAATAAAGGGACACAAGGAAGCTTTTGGAGGCGATGGGTATGTTTATTACCCTGTTTGTGTGATTTCAGTGATGGTAGCATGAGTGTATTCATATGTCCAAACCCATTCAATTGTATACATAAATTACACCTCAATAAAGATGGGGGATAAAACATGTTAGAGAAGTATAGAAGCCAAACATGAGAGCCATAGGAAAGCTTGTAAAACAAATATTCCTTTTTTTAGTGTTTACTTTCCAATAAATGTAAGTGTAAACTTATTAAAATTTATTTATTTATTTTGAATTTTATTTTATTTATTTTTTTATACAGAAGGTTCTCATTAGTTATCCATTTTAAACTTACTAAAATTTACATGGCATGTTTCCATTCTTGTCTCATAATACTCTAGCTTATATTATAGGCATGTCCTATTTCCCACTATAAACTGTAAACTGTTTGAATTTATGTGTGCATGTATATATGTATGTATGCATAAATGCATATATATGTGAAATATACATATCTATATATATATATGTCTATATGTATATATATATAAAATCTCAGTGCTCAAAATAACATCATAGTTTGTACATTGGTATGGATGGCAATAACAAGACCTCTTTACTTTCTAGTCCCTGAAAGTTATACTTCACATAGGTACATATTATCTTAAATACATGCCGCTTCACCCTAAAGACTAGCTCATTGCATAAAGACATCTGATACCAACAAGAAACTTAAAAACAAGAGAAAAGCATTAGAACCAGAGCACAGTAAGAGGAGAATCACAAAGTAATATACTGGCAAAGGACATCCAAGAATGTTAAGGAAAAGAGTGAGCCTGGAAAGTATGTCCACTTAAGTCCTTTAATTCTGATTTCACACTCATCAAACCTCCTTCTAGCTACTATATATCTTCCCCAGACATTCCCTATGGGAACAGGAATAAACAGAGTAGATATTCAAAATGAATTTTCAAATAAATAAATGACAATTACAACTTAAAATTAACTCTGCGGAACACTTTCTCATTATATCTTTGCTACTCATTTAGCTACAAATTACAATTTCCTTATATCAGAATTATTTCATTTCACATTTTCTTTTAATGTATAACATATTGATACCTGATTTTCTCACCTAGGCTGTGCATACTTTGAAATCAAACTACGTTTTACATTCACACATAGTAGGTTCCCAGTAAATATTTATTCTTTAATTTCTCATGATAAAAATAAAACAAAACCCAATTTGTAATTCTATGTATCAAAGAAGAGGTAATAACATTGCTAATTCATTTTTTTCTTTAGTGGCTCATAATATAGAACTAATTTGTAATTTCTGAGCTTCATTAAGTACACCTAGAACTATGTATTTAAGTTCAAAATTATAGTGTCAATTAGGCATACATGGAAATCATCTTTTAAAACAAAAAGTAGAAGATACCAGGAGAGACATGCCTGTTCTAAGCTAATTAGTGTACAATGGAATATTTTCAGTTAGAGGGGTGTTTTCCACAAAATACTTTTACCATTGATATAAATTCATGTACCTCATGAAAAAGACTAAAAATGTTACGATTCCATTTCAGGTTTCTAGAGCCATTTCTACTTGTCTCAGAAAATTGTGTTTTGTCCAATAAAGCACGTTGGAACTCAAATAGTTTTCTCCATGCCTTTCTCCCCATCCCACCTGCCTTTTTTTCACTACTGCTGTTTCTATCCTAATTCGCTTTTCATTTAAAATATATAACTAAAAGAATCCAGTCATGTATACAGTGAATTTCTAAACAATCTTCAAGTCAATCAAATACTACTGTATTTTCAAGATTTCTAAATTCTATTTAGATTTTTTTCCTTTATACAGTCCATGAGACAGTGTTAAGTAAATATTTGTTAAAACAATGCAGTATCTGCTCAATGTTATTGATTCAGCTACTAACAAGTTTATAGCCCATCAAAAATATAACATTTCTATTTCGCTTTAGTACATTGAAATTTTAAAAAGATTTAAGTCATTTGTAGACCCTCTTCTGACCCTACATTCAAATTAGTTACCAGAACATGCTATTACATTTGCCCATTTGAATATACTACAAAATATATTTTAAGGTGTCTGATACTCTAAACAGAGCATTAAAATAAAAATAAATTAGAAAAAATAGAGGCTGCATATGAACAATTGCAATTTATTCATAACTACTAAGAATGTGCATTCCTCTTAGTTCTCAATTACAGATATATTTACATATTTTGAGGTTATACTAGGTGGTTCCTGAGATCCCTGCAGGTCTGTGACTGTGATATATATGTATTGGTGAAGAACAAATGAATGGATAGATAAATACAAGAATATGGCTACTGTGATTTAGGAAAAAAGTGGTGATAGAGTGAATGCTTTGCTGAAAAGTACAGTTGTTTGGTCTGTGAAATCTTTCTTTGGGACTGAGGAGCTACACTTGGGATTTTGGATTGTATAAGAACTTGCAGTCTGCATAGAACAGTATCTCATTTTAATATGAGGCCGAATGAATGTTTTGCTGCCCTCACCAGGACACCACAGTGTATGCAACTCTTAATTGCATTGAGAAGACTTTTGAATATTTGCCTAGACATATTCATATACTTCTATGCATGTACATATAAAATCCTACTGGAAGCCTTATTATACTTCTAATTTTTTTATTTATTCATTCATTCATTAAAATGAAGGCACCAGAAACATCAAGCAAAGCCAACTGAAAACTAATATCAAATATGAGTAATACAAGCATGCTAATGAGGGAAATTTTTGTTTTATACCAATTTATGATTATAAAGATTAAAAGAATATGTTTATTTTGTGAAGTCTAATAAAATAATGTGTCATGTACAATTAAATTAGGACATACATTTATTTCAAAAGCAAAATAATAATAATGTGTTCATAGTTTATATAATTATTTAAGTCCAAGGAAAACATCCTCTTATCTGGTGAAAATAATACTCATTTGGTGGCAGAAGCATGTACTTAATCAAAGCCAAGAAGAAGGGTTGAGGCACTCACAGAAATCTATTGAGCACTACACCCCTCTCTGGGCCTTCAAATGTAATGACATACACGTTATTATTTACATACTTTTCCACAAAGGCCTTGATTTTTTTGGTCTTTCAAATTAATGATCACTGATAATTGCTTACTTTTTTATGTTGCATTTCTTTTTTATGTGAAAAATATACTGTTTTCTGAGCCACTTAGTATTTAGGTCAGCCTTATTGTAGAAAGATCTATACAAGTGTTTGTGAGTTGTCATTAGCTGTAGACTTCTTGAAGAAAAACATTTCAGGACCTTGAAGGCATTAAGCTAACTGAGATAAGTCAGACAGAGAAAGACAAATACAATATAATCTCAATTATATGCAGAATCCAAAAGAGAATCTTGTAGAAACAGAGAGTAGAATGGCTGTTACCAGAGGCTGTGGATGGGGGAATTGGGGAGATGTTGCTCAAAGGGTACAAATTGTAGTTAGAAGATAAATAGTGATTATAGTCAATAATACTGTATTATATACTTCAAAGTTGCCAAGAGACCACACCTTAAATGTTCTCACCACAAAAAGAAATGTTAATTATGTGTGTTATAGGTGTTAACTAACACTATAGTGCTAATCATATTGCAAGCAT
Organism: Balaenoptera musculus; assembly: GCF_009873245.2. Taxonomy (NCBI): domain Eukaryota; kingdom Metazoa; phylum Chordata; class Mammalia; order Artiodactyla; family Balaenopteridae; genus Balaenoptera; species Balaenoptera musculus. Next base: position 56,220,155 of record NC_045802.1, read on the forward strand.
CAAATAAACATGTTGTACAATTAAACTTATACAAGTATATCTCCATAAAAAAATATAACATACAGAAAAAGAAAAGAAGAATATTTCAGATTTTTAAGGTGATGAAGAAAAGACAATAGCTCTTATACAATAGCTTGCTTTTACACTTTGATAAGTACAGCTGGGTAAAATCAGAGATATTCCATGATTTCCCTGGAAGAGCTTTGGGTGGTATATGCCTTTCCACCTTCTAGATTTTAAGAGATGAATAATGAAACCATTTGCCCTTGAACTGAGAGTTTGTTCTGAACATATCTATATTAAAATATATAAACTTATAAATTGTTGAAACAGATTCAAGAATATTACACTTTATAAAATGTGTATAATGGGTATTCGAGTGTTTATTTTATTCTTTTTAGTATGTATCTATGTTTCTTTTTTCCTGATTAATCCTCAAGAAAAACATCTCTTTTATTACTCTTTTCAAACAGTATTTTTTCTTCTTTATTGCCAACTTTTTATCTTCTCTATTGCATCTTCTTTCTCTAATTCATTAACTTCTCTCATGTTAAGCAGTTCATACCTTCTTTGAGTTTTATTTAGTGTTCTGTTTTAGACTTAAGTTAGCCATTTTGCTATTTTCATCTTTTTATTCTTGTCTAATATAAATATTAAATCCATAATTTTTCTTCAATATATTATTGTTCATTGTATTAACATGTACTATTTTCATTGCCTTCAAATTTTTATGTTATATGGAAAATCATCGGGAGATATTTAGAAATGCATTTAAAATTTTTCACATGCACACACTGTATTTTGATACTGACTTCTGACTTAAATTGCATTATGGTTCAAGCATATGATCAGTCTCAATCATACTTTAAAAATGTTAAACTTGCTTTAAAGTCTAGTACAAAATTGATTGTAATATATATTATCTGTGAACTTTAAGAAGAATGTGTTTTCTGTAAACATTGGATGTTGCATACTGTTGTTCAGATATTTTATATTCCATAATTTTGTCTACTTGAATATACAAATATTTGATGCAGGTATTTTAATGTCTTAGAAATATGATGATGGATTTTTCCAAATCTCATCAAAATTAGATTACTTTTTGTTCATATATTTGTGTTATGTTTACTTTAACAGGTGTCAAACTATTTTGTTTTGATATTAAAATAAATAATCATTTTCTTTGTGAGTATTTGATTAGTATATATTTGCTATCATGTTTTACTCTCATCTCTTTTTTCTTATATATTAATTATGGCTTTAGGAAATAGGACACAGCAGCCAATTTTTACATCTTAACTGGCAAACTCTTGTTTTTATTTATAGGCATTCCTAATATATTCACATTTATTTCTACCTACATATTTTGACTTTTCCATTTTCCTTTCTTTTCATATGCTTTTATATTTTCTTATCTTACTTTGATAGGCCTTTTTTCTTTTATTCCACCTTTCTATAGGCTCAGAATTTATGCACTCTATTTCTATAATTTTAATGGTTATGCTTAAAACTTCACAATACATACTTAAGTCAATGAGGTTAAAAATTTAAACAAAATATATTTAATTATCTTCATTCCTAAGAATGTAAAAACTTTAGAACTCTTTAACTCCACTCACTCTTCACAGATTACATGCTTCTGTGGCTCCATTTAATAAAATAATTTTCATTAGACTTCCTTTTGTTTTTTTGACTTACATGTATACAATTTCTTGCTTATATTCATTCTTTACCTCAGTTTTCCTTGCTGAGATTATTTTCTGTTAGACCCATAAAGTTATAACTTCTTTGATCTCAAGCTACTTCATTGCTTTTGATAATTGACTCAAAGGTAAATTTCATTAATTTATATGTAAACTCTTTCTCTCTAGGAAAGAGTTTAGAACTTTCTCTTTATCTTTCAGAATCTTGTCTTTCACTTTTTTGAGTACTTGCCAAGGCTATGCAGCTCAGATACTTGTGTTTCTGAGAAATGTCTTTCTATTAGCTTTTATTTTCTTTGCTCTCTTTATCAGCATTCATATTCAGTTGTATATCAGATTTCATTTATTGCTTTTCCCACATTTTATCCTTTTGCACTATTTCTTTGATATATCTTGACTTTTATAAGCCATCAGTTATTTTGTATTTAGTTTTAGAAATAATATTTTTAATTTTCAAGAGCTTGTTATTTCCTATTTTGATTTTTACATTTTTCTTGTATTGTGAATGCAATATAAGTGAAATATAGTTACTCTAAAATTCACTTCTTTTCCTCAATCTGTTTCCTGTAGAGGAGTGGTTCTCAACTAGAAATGATTTAGTCCCCTTAGAATACTGGCAATGCCTGAAGACACTTTGGTTATCACAACTAACAGGGAAGTGCTGTTGGCTTATACTATGCATCATGTCCAAAATGTCAATAGTGTCATAATTGAGAAACCCTCAAGAGTCATTTTTAAAATCTCAATTTTTGATTCTTCTACTGATCCTTGAATATCCTTTCATATTTAAAAATGAGACAATAAAAATCTGGTTTCGAACCTTACGTACTTGTGTGATTTTGTCAATGGTGAGCTTTGTTACAGGATGAATAGAACAAAAACAAGAATGTATACTTGGCATTTAATTGCTTCAGAGAAAAATTGTTTAATTCTTTGCTTGAGTGCCTAGCTTCCAGAACTTTATAAGATGGTGTAAGAGAAGAGGTGATGGAATTTTATGGTTCATATACAGTCATGTAATGAATCCTCTTGTTTGGTAAGGTATATCAATCTTACACTTTATTGTATGCAGGATTCTCAAGTTTCTACTTTCCTTTGGTTCTCCTGTGACAAGTCTTTGCTGTTTCTCCTTCGTTTATACTATAAGCTCCTGTTATTGCTGCCCTATTTCATCACTTTCACCTCTTTATTTGCTCTCAGCATTCAGAATTTTGCTCAGACCTCTTGTCTGATGATTCTACTTCACCTATCCTCCTGAATATTGCGAGTCTACAATTTTAGGATTTTAAAATTTCACTTTAATGGGGTTTTTGGATGTAAGGAAGGTAGATGTGCCAAATGTATCCATCAGTTGCAGTCGTCGTTGAAAAACATTTGCTTCTTTCACTTTTGAACTTGTTGAATCATTGGAAAGTATTAAAATCAGCCATCTAGTCTTCTCCCAGCAGTTGAGATGATCTATTTCATATGCTTTTTAAAACATATTACTTCCCACTCAGAACCCTTTAACAGTTCCTCATTGCATATTGCCTAAAACATAAAATCCTTCTCCTGATTTCCTACTCAAGAGATCACTGACGAAATCAAAGAAGAAATCAAAAAATACCTAGAGACAAATGACAATGAAAACACAACGACCGAAAACATATGGGATGCAGCAAAAGCAGTTCTAAGAGGGAAGTTTATAGCTATACAAGCCTACCTAAAGAAAAAAGAAAAATCTCAAGTAAACAATCTAACCTTACACCTAAAGAAACTAGAGAAAGAAGAACAAACAAAACCCAAAGTTAGCAGAAGGAAAGAAATCATAAAGATCAGAGCGGAAATAAATGAAATAGAAACAAAGAAAACAATAGCAAAGATCAATAAAACTAAAAGCTGGTTCTTTGAGAAGATAAACAAAACTGATAAGCCATTAGCCAGACTCATCAAGAAAAAGAGGGAGAGGACTCAAATCAATAAATTAGAAATAAAAAAGGAGAAGTTACAACAGACACCGCAGAAATACAAAGCATCCTAAGAGACTACTACAAGCAACTTTATACCAATAAAATGGACAACCTGGAAGAAATGGACAAATTCTTAGAAAGATATAACCTTCCAAGACTGAACCAGGAAGAAACAGAAAATATGAACAGATCAATCACAAGTAATGAAATTGAAACTGTGATTAAAAATCTTCCAACAAACAAAAGTCCAGGACCAGATTGCTTCACAGGTGAATTCTATCAAACATTTAGAGAAGAGCTAACACCTATCCTTCTCAAACTCTTCCAAAAAATTGCAGAGGAAGGAACACTCCCAAACTCCTTCTATGAGGCCACCATCACCCTGATACCAAAACCAGACAAAGATACTACAAAAAAAGAAAATTACAGACCAATATCACTGATGAATATAGATGCAAAAATCCTCAACAAAATACTGGCAAACAGAATCCAACAACACATTAAAAGGATCATACACCACGATCAAGTGGGATTTATCCCAGGGATGCAAGGATTCTTCAATATACGCAAATCAATCAACGTGATACACCATATTAACAAATTAAAGAATAAAAACCATATGATCATCTCAATAGATGCAGAAAAAGCTTTTGACAAAATTCAACACCCATTTATGATACAAACTCTCCAGAAAGTGGGCATAGAGGGAACCTACCTCAACATAATAAAGGCCATATATGACAAACCCACAGCAAACATCATTCTCAACGGTGAAAAACTGAAAGCATTTCCTCTAAGATCAGGAATGAGACAAGGATGTCCACTCTCACCACTATTATTCAACATAGTTCTGGAAGTCCTAGCCACAGCAATCAGAGAAGAAAAAGAAATAAAAGGAATACAAATTGGAAAAGAAGAAATAAAACTGTCACTGTTGGCAGATGACATGGTACTATACATAGAGAATCCTAAAACTGCCACCAGAAAACTGCTAGAGCTAATTAATGAATATGGTAAAGTTGCAGGATACAAAATGAATGCACAGAAATCTCTTGCATTCCTATACACTAATGATGAAAAATCTGAAAGAGAAATTATGGAAACACTCCCATTTACCATTGCAACAAAAAGAATAAAATACCTAGGAATAAACCTACCTAGGGAGACAAAAGACCTGTATGCAGAAAATTATAAGACACTGATGAAAGAAATTAAAGATGATACCAACAGATGGAGAGATATACCATGTTCTTGGATTGGAAGAATCAACATTGTGAAAATGACTCTACTACCCAAAGCAATCTACAGATTCAATGCAATCCCTATCAAATTACCAATGGCATTTTTTACAGAGCTAGAACAAATCATCTTAAAATTTGTATGGAGACACAAAAGACCCCGAATAACCAAAACAGTCTTGAGGGAAAAAAACGGAGCTGGAGGAATCAGACTCCCTGACTTCAGACTATACTACAAAGCTACCGAAATCAAGACAATATGGTAGTGGCACAAAATCAGAAACATAGATCAATGGAACAAGATAGAAAGCCCAGAGATAAACCCACACACCTATGGTCAACTAATCTATGACAAAGGAGGCAAAGATATACAATGGAGAAAAGACAGTCTCTTCAATAAGTGGTGCTGGGAAAACTGGACAGCTACATGTAAAAGAATGATATTAGAATGCTCCATAACACCATATACAAAAATAAACTCAAAATGGATTAAAGACCTAAATGTAAGGCCAGACACTATAAAACTCTTAGAGGAAAACATAGGAAGAACACTCTTTGACATAAATCACAGCAAGATCTTTTTTGATCCACCTTCTAGAGTAATGGAAATAAAAACAAAAATAAACAAATGGGACCTAATGAAACTTCAAAGCTTTTGCACAGCAAAGGAAACCATAAACAAGACGAATAGACAACCCTCAGAATGGGAGAAAATATTTGCAAACGAATCAACGGACAAAGGATTAATCTCCAAAATATATAAACAGCTCACGCAGCTCAATATTAAAGAAACAAACACCCCAATCCAAAAATGGGCAGAAGACCTAAATAGACATTTCTCCAAACAAGACATACAGACAGCCACGAAGCACATGCAAAGATGCTCAACATCACTAATTATTAGAGAAATGCAAATCAAAACTACAATGAGGTATCACCTCACACCAGTTAGAATGGGCATCATCAGAAAATCTACAAACAACAAATGCTGGAGAGGGTGTGGAGAAAAGGGAACCCTCTGGCACTGTTGGTGGGAATGTAAATTGATACAGCCACTATGGAGAACAATATGGAGGTTCCTTAGAAAACTAAAAATAGAATTACCATATGACCCAACAATCCCACTACTGGGCATATACCCAGAGAAAACCGTAATTCAAAAAGACACATGCACCCCAATGTTCATTGCAGCACTATTTACAATAGCCAGGTCATGGAAGCAACCTAAATGCCCATCAACAGACGAATGGATAAAGAAGATGTGGTACATATATACAATGGAATATTACTCAGCCATAAAAAGGAACGAAACTGAGTCATTTGTTGAGACGTGGATGGATCTAGAGACTGTCATACAGAGTGAAGTAAGGCAGAAAGAGAAAAACAAATATTGTATATTAACGCATGTATGTGGAACCTAGAAAAATGGTACAGATAAGCTGGTTTGCAGGGCAGAAGTTGAGACACAGATGTAGAGAACAGACATATGGACACCAAGGGGGGAAAACTGCGGTGGGGTGGGGATGGTGGTGTGCTGAATTGGGCGATTGGGATTGACATGTATACACTGATGTGTATAAAATTGATGCCTAATAAGAACTTGCAGTATAAACAAACAAACAAACAAAACAACTAATACTAAACTTTCATTGGGTTATTTGTATGGAAATATGTTAATATAAACGTTTCAGACATTAAAAAAAAAAAAAGTGCCTAATGATCTGGACCCTGATTATCTCTGTAATCTCATCACTCTTGTGATGACTGTGGAGCAGTCATACTGATCTCATTGCCCCCCCAAATTAAATTCTTTCTAGGTTTAGAGACTTCACAAATGCTATTGCTTGGAGAAAACATTTTTAACTGAAATTTACTTCCCGCAGGAGACCTTCTCTGAGCACCACTCACCCCCCCATTCTAATATTAATTATGTCTAATTGTTGTAAGTTCTCATTTTGCCCCGTTATTTTTCTTTCAAAGCACTCTCACTTTTTAAACATTACATAGTCACTTTTTGTAATTATTATAGATAACTTTCCTTTCTACAAAGTTTTATGAGGGCATGGATCACATTTTTCACTGAACACAGTATCCTCAGAACTTAGAGTGTCTAGCACAGAGTAGGCAGTAATCATATAGTTATAAATAAGTTAGTGACATTAAAACATGCTATTTGTCTTTTTGATATTGTCAAGTATAATCGTAATGACTCCCTTCTCAAAAGATAAGCTTTATGTACCTAAAGTTTAATCACTGAATGAATGGAAGATTATTGTGTATCATAAAGAATGGGGGATATCTTGCAACATATGCATATGTACATATGTATGTATTTATATGTGTGTGTCTGTGTTTTCTTTTAACCTTGAAATGACTCAAAAATCCCTATAGTTTTAATGCTACACAAACCTTAGATCATAAGGTTTCTTGATTTTTCAATCTCTCTCTCTCTCTCACACACACACATACACACACACACACACACACACACACACAGAGTTCTGTGATCCTTCCTTCCTTCCTTTCTACAATGTTAACTTTGCTGCAAATGGCATATTATGTCCCTGGTATATCCTATTCTGAACAAGAATTCCTGAGATTCACGGTCTTGAAACGCTATTAAGTCATTAGTTTAATGAGTTCAATAATTAAACCTAAATACTACTGTTTCTTTTCAGAAATATTAAAATAAAAATGTTTCCATATGGTACATTTGATGTAGAATTTTTATCACCAAATAACAAAGCTCATGGGCAGATTTGTGGTTGTCATATAAGCCCAAAATTGCATACTATTTGAAAAGAACTATGTGCTATTACTTGATATAGTAAATTTCCATTAGGATTTTAAAGCCACAAATAGGCATTTTACCAAAGTCCTCATTAACCTGCATCAGTAAATAGATGCTTTACATCTAGATGATGGAGAAATAGAACTCTATTAAGAGCTGTTATAATATTCACATTACAATAGTTTCTCCAAATGTCCTTTACCTTCTACTAAATTACTTCATTATAATCATAAAAATGTAACAGGATATTACTTTATTATTACATCAGTATTATACCACTCTGCAAGTTCTTGTGCATTTTGATTTTTCAATACATGTCTGTACTGAGAAAAGTCTGTCATGTTGAAATATTAGGCCTCCCTTGCCTCAAAGAGAAGTAATTTTATTCAGAATTCTTTTTGTTTAAATATTTCACTGTTGTCCAAATTTTAATCAATTCCGAAGTATTGAATTCTGTGTTTGTATGGGTGTACATAAGTACAAATTTTGGGAGCTTAGTGGCTACCTGGCACTCTTATTAGCACTTCTATACATCTGTGAGATAACTACCATCTGACACACTGGTCTAATTCACATAATTGTCACTAATGGACAACTGATTTAAAGCTACGTTTATCCAGTTATAAAATCCACACTCGTATACTGCAGGCTATATCCTCTAATATATGATACATTTAACTGATGTTGATCACTTTGGACTCAACATCTTTTAAGTGTAAGAAAAAGTGTTTTCTTTAAAAACATTGTATTAATGTTATATTAATACATAAAATACTACAGAAGCTGGAATTGGGGGTATGAAGATAACTAGAAATCTGCAACTCAGATCTGTCGATAGTAATACCACACAATTCACATGCTAATATCTTAAGACAAATCAAACTAAAGTAAGACACTGAATTATTGTACAAAAATAGATTTTCCCTATCATCTATATCTTCTGATTCTCGTGGAATATATATCTATCTAATGTAAAACTTCCTTTTCTGTCTGTTAAATTTTAAATAAAAATCTGATTTTGTGTGCTGCCATCATAATGGCCTCTCATTAGAGCAATGATGGAGTTTTTGCCTCATTCTCCTCACTCTAAAGAGGGAAGATATTGTCATTTTGAATTGATCCAGAGGCAAAAGGAGTTACCAAGAGCACAATCTGGAGAGTAAGCTCTATGAGAAAAGGGACCTTGTTCTCAATATTGGTTGCCCCCCATACCCAGCCCGGTGTCAAGCACAGAAGTGAAATAAATTTTATGCAATAAATATTTGTTGATTAAATGAATGACTATAATAATTTTATCTCTACAACTGGATTAATTTATGCTTAACAGGTATTTTAAAAAATATGACTGCTACCCTCTACTAAAATAATAGTCAAAATTTAAATTTCTTTTTTTGCTTAAGCCCGAATATGTATTGTAATAAATTTGATAAAGAACATTTGTTACAAAATTTTGTTCCAGTATTTATTTGTACCATGAACTGATTTAGCTACACATTTTTTGATTGATCAAATAATTGTGCAGGCATCATTTATGATGACCCAGGAATCAATTTTAAAAAAAGAAGCCTTCCTTTTAAGTCAAAATCAAACAATTTCCCAACACAGCAATACTTTATGCTTTGTGTGGTAACAAATTAAAAGACACAGCCATTATTATTTTTATTGAATACAAGTAAAAAGAAATAAAATTGCTCAAGAGAATTTAAGTGTTAAAATGATTTATCACCTCAAGGTCACCTGTAAATATACTTTTAATATCAAATACTCAATTTTCTACCTTTCTGTATATTCAAAACATATAGTATAATATTGTTATTATACTATAATATAGTATAATGCTTTCATCGTTGTTTGCAAGAAAACTATGAGCACAAAAAACTGTCACATTGTCAGATGTGGTAGATACAGTCCATATTTTCTTCCAATTTTATTTTAATAGTAAACTGTTTAAAGCTTTATTTTCAATTCAATTTACTTATAATAATTATGCCATTTCAACTTGTTAGAAGCATTTTGAAGCTATTAATGCAATGTGCACATCTTGCATAGCAGAATTGTTTCTTGAGGCATCATAATTCTACTCTTGCACAAAAAAGCTCTGGCCACCCTTTGATTCATGATTCTGTTTTGCATTTAGGTTTAATTTTTAGGTCACATAAATCATATGTAAAGGGACCTTGGTAGATCTTGATGCCACCAGAGCTTTTATAGAATTTAACTTTGGTTTGGTGATTATTGTGAATTGATGAAAATTGACTACGACAGAATCTAAAAGGCATGTTGGATTTTTTGACACAGATTTCTAAATCTCTATCGTTAGCTCCTTGTGCTACAGGTACCAACCTAATATCACAAAGGCAGTGACTATGTTTATATTTGAGACTTGCTATCTCAGGTAAAAATTAGAATCATCATACACGTTGAAAATCAACATTACTTATTGAATGACCTCAAAATTTATTTCTACATAGTTTTTTTTTCTTACAGATGTATTCCTACTAAACATAATTTCTCTATATATGTTACTGAGAATACTCTTTCTCTGATTCTTGAACTACAAAATGCTACCAGCAAATAATATCATTCCTTACATCATTATCCCATAACAAATTGGTTAATTCTGATGTAATATTTATATTAAAATGCATTTTGATACTAAAAAGCTATTCTGTATTAATGGGATCCATATATATGCTTTGTGATATATATGTTTTAAGGAAAAATATAAAATTTATAAGGAAATATATTTATAGCTATATTTATATACTCAACTTTAAAAATAATATGTTGAGGACTACAGATGGATTTTTGTGCTAAACAAACAAATTTAAATGTCTTTAATGTCACAAAAATTAATGACCCCCCCAAAACAGAAATCTAAATATTTTTCCAAATATTATTTCTAATTTACCTTTATGGTTCTTCATGTTGATCTTATTTTATACTTTGAACACTCTAGTTTTAATTCAGTTCTTTGTAATAAATAAAATTTCAAATGGCAAAGTTGACATGATAGATGAATCCTATTTTGTGATAAGCTTATGCTGTTTGTAGACAACAAAGTTTTTACTAAGATACTGAAAATTGCAGCATACAATCCAGATTGTTTTTTGACTGTCTCTAAAAATTGTTACAATACACAGAAGTAAAAATGAAAGGCAAAACAATCACTTTGAAATCTCTATGGTGACAAAATGTTATAAAATGTTCAAATATAAATCTAGCACTATAATCATTTATATAACCTTCTTGGAAAATTTGACTTGGGTAGTTCCTTAGTAATTTTTTAACTTTCTGCATTAAGTCATCCATGAACAAGCTCTTTAATTTCTATGTACTCTGTGTTTTTATAATATATAGAAAAGAAGCATAAGCATAAAATATTATTCTCTATTTATTAATCACCCCTTCACTTCAAATTCATGTTAAATTGAGTCATCTGTTTATGTGACATACATACACCTTTTACCATTTTGACTTCATAAGAAATTGTGAGGTTTATAAAACATTTCTCATGTTACAGATAAGTAAATTGGGGAATAGAGAAAATAAGTAACATTGTGAAATTTACAAAGGTGATAATTCCCAGAAACATGTGCTTTCATTCTTTATTTATATTTCTGTAAGAGCTAGACAGAAGGGTATCTGAAATAAATTATTACTTAATAGCCAAAATAAATTCTTGAAAAATGTTACCACTGGTTTTGCAAGTTATGGATGGAATGAAATGATGTCTTGGGTATGATTAAAAATATCTTATGGTGGAGGGAAGTGGATGGTGTACAGAAGAAAACAATAATGGCCAAAGGTTGATAACCATTGAAGTTGAGCATGCGTAAATAGGGGTTTATTATATCTTACTTCTTACTTTTCTATATGCTTGATTTTTTTTCATAAAGAAAATCTAAAAAATGTAAATACTTCATCTAACAACAGCAGAATACACATTCTTCTCAAGCTCACTTTGCCAAGATAGACCACATTCAAAACCAAAAAACATGCTTTAGCAAATTTAAAAGAATAGAAATCATACAATATCTACTTTTAAACCATAACGGATTTAAACTAGAAATCAATAACGGAAAGATAACCAGAAAATCCCCAAATACATAGAAATTAAATGGCATACCTCTAAATAACACATGGGTGAAAGAAGAAATTTAAAAATATTTGGAACAAAAGAAAAATGAAAACACAATTTATCAAAATTTGTGGGATGCAGTGAAAGCATTGCTTAGAGGGACATTTATAGCATTGAATACATATACTATAAAGAAAAAACGTCTGAAATAATAATCTCAGTTTTCACATAATGAAACTTGAAAAAAAAGAGAAAATCAAATCCAAAGTAACCACAAGAAAAGAAATAATAAAATTTAGAGCAGAAATTAAAGAAAGAAAAAACAGAAAATCAATAGAGAAAATCAACAAAACCAAAAGCTGATTCTTTCAAAAGATCAATAGACTCAATATTGTCAACATGTCAGCATTTCCCAGATTGATCTATGGATTGAGTTAAATCTCAACCAAAATGCCAGAAAATTATTTTGTGGATATTGAGAAACTGATTCTAAAGTTTGTGTAAGAGGCAAAAGACCCAGAATAGTCAATACAATGTTGAAGGAGAAAATGTTGGAGGACTGACACTACCCAGTATCAAGACTTACTATAAAGACACAGTAATCTAGACAGTGTGGTATTGGTGAAAATATCAACTAATAGATCAATGGAACAGAATAGAGATCCCAGAAATAGGCCCACATAAATATAGTTAGTTGATCTTTGACAAAGTAGTAAACATAGTATTTTCAATAAATGGTGCTGGACCAACTATTACATCCATGTGAATATAGACACAGACCTTACATCCTTCATAAAATTTAACTCAAAATGTATCATAGACCTAAATGTAAAACACAAAACTATAAAACTCTGAGAAGATGACATAGGAGAAAACCTAGATGGTCTTGGGTATGGTGATAAATGTTTAGATATAACACCAAAGGCATGATCCACGAAAGAAAGAATTGATAAGCCAGACTTCATTAAAGTTAAAAGCTTCTGGTCTGTGAAAGACAATGTCAGGAGAATGAGAAGACAAGCCACAGACTGCGAGAAAATATTTGCAAAAGACACATGTAATAAAGGAGTATTATCCAAAACATGAAAAGAATTCTTAAAACTCAAAATAAGAAAACATATAACCCGATTCAAAAAATGAACCAAAGACCTTAACAGATATCTTAGCAAAGAAAATGTACAGATGGCAAATAAGCCTATGTACAGATGCTCCACATTAAATGTTATCAGGAAATGCAAATAAAAACAACAGTGAGATCCCACTACACATTTATGGCTAAAATCTAAAACACTGCAACACCAAATGCTGGTGAGGATGTGGAGCAACAGGAACTCTTGTTCATTGCTGACGGGAATGCAAAATTGTACAGCCACTTTGTAATACAGTTTAGTGCTTCTTACAAAACCAAGCATACTCTTACAATAGGATCCAGTAACAACGCTCCTTGGTATTTTCCCAAACCAGTCTCAAACTTATGTCCCCACCAAAACCTGCACACAGATGTTTAAAGCAGCTTTGTTTGTAATTGTCAAAACTTTTTAGCAACGAAGGAGTCCTTCAGTAGATAAATGGATAAACTGTGGTACATTCAAACAAAGGAATTATTCAGTGCTAAAAGGAAATGAGCTACTGAGCCATGAAAGCACATGGAGGAATCTTAACTGCATATTACTAAGTGAAAGAAGGTAATCTGAAAAGGCTACATACTGTATAATTCCAATTATATGACTTTCTAGAAAACGTAAAACTGTGGAGACAGTAAAAAGATCAGCAGTTGTTTGGGGTTCAGAGGGGATGGATGAAAAGTTGGAGCACAGATGATTTGGGGGCAGCGAAAATATTTCGTATGATACTATAATGATGGATGCATGTCATTAGGCATTTATCCAAACCCACAGAATGTACAATACCAAGAGTTAATCCTAAGTAAACTATGGACTTTGGGTGATTATGATGTGTCAAGGTTGCTTCATCCATTGATAATAAATGTACCTTCTGGTGTGGGATGTTAATAATGGGTAAGGCCGTGTTTGTTGCGGGAGAGGTAGGGAGTAAATGAGAAATCTTTATACCTTCCTCTCAATTTTCCTCTGAACCTGAGACTGCTCTAAAAATAAAGTCTTTAAAATATTTTTTTAAAAATGTGTTGCCAAATTTAAATAAATTTAGAGCGAAATAATGAAATAAAAGGCCCCAATTGTGTGTGTGTGTGTCCTAGTAAAAGACTTTTGGGTGGAAAACTAGAAATGACAGCAATATACTATGCCATTGATTAAGTTAAATGAAGAATGAAAAAAGAGTGACAACATGGAAAAATATGGCATCACTGAAGTTAAATTCAAATGATTAGTTAAAAAAGGAGGAAATACACAAAATAGAATACAAAACGGTGGCATTATTTTGCAAACAACATACTTTGTTATATTTATAATGTATATTTTAAGAAATAACCATTAAATTGAACACTAGCCATGTTAATAAATATGTAAAAATATGTTGTAAATTTAGAAGTTTCTGAATTTACTCTTGCTCATTTATGAGATATACTAAATCTTGGTCTTTTCCAGCAATTAAACAGCTGCTTGTATTGAAAATTCAACTCCATTTATTAGGTGTGCGATATTGAACATGCTACTTAACTTCTTTATGCCTCATGATATTTATCAAAATGAGGGTAAGGGGGCTTCCCTCCTGGCGCAGTGGTTGAGAATCTGCCTGCTAACGCAGGGGACACGGGTTCGAGCCCTGGTCTGGGAAGATCCCACATGCCGTAGAACAGCTGGGCCCGTGAGCCACAATTGCTGAGCCTGCGCATCTGGCGCCTGTGCTCCGCAACAAAAGAGGCCGTGATAATGAGAGGCCCGCGCACCGCGATGAAGAGTGGCCCCCGCTTGCCACAACTAGAGAAAGCCCTCGCACAGAAATGAAGACCCAACACAGCCATAAATAAATAAATAAATAAAAATTAAAAAAAAAAAAATGAGGGTAAGGATTATATTTATTTTATAAGGTTATTATAAAGAGTCATGGCGTTAATACACATTAACTTGTTAAGTATATAAAAAAGGACCTGGCACATACATGAAAGAAATTCTGACTATGATGATGAGGAGGATAATGAGGAAGATATAGGAAACAATCATGGTTTGAGTTTTGATTTTTTAAAAATATTCACAATAGAAGAAATCCCCATCTAACCAGGACTGAGCACAGGTATTTATATGAGGGGTTTAACATCACCTAGCCTTGTAAGAATCTGATAGCATTTTTCTTCATCCTGCAATGTCATGTTCTTAGAGGTCTATCTAGGATATAGGGAATTCTGCACACATTATTTTTATATATATATAAATTTATTTATTTTATTTATTTTTGGCTGCGTTGGGTCTTTGTTGCTGCGTGCGGGCTTTCTCTAGTTGTGGAGAGCGGGGGCTACTTTCCTTCCTGTGCACCGGCTTCTCATTGCAGTGGCCTCTCCTGATGCGGAGCATGGGCTCTAGGCGTGTGGGCTTCAGTAGTTGTGGCACACGGGCTCAGT
Organism: Balaenoptera musculus; assembly: GCF_009873245.2. Classification (NCBI taxonomy): domain Eukaryota; kingdom Metazoa; phylum Chordata; class Mammalia; order Artiodactyla; family Balaenopteridae; genus Balaenoptera; species Balaenoptera musculus. The sequence continues at coordinate 56,235,455 of NC_045802.1, forward strand.
AGTTGTGGCTTGTGGGCTCTAGAGCACAGACCCAGTAGTTGTGGTGCACGGGCTTAGTTGCTCCGTGGCATGTGGGATCTTCCTGGACCAGGGCTCGAACCCATGTCCCCTGCATTGGCAGGCGGATTCTTAACCACTGTGCCATCAGTGAAGTCCCTGAACACATTCTTAATTCAGCATTATTTTGATGAGGATTCCATAGGGTTTCCATTATTTTAATGTCACACTGATTGATAGGTAGAAACAATTGGAAGCTGTCATCTCTATTTTCGAAGGTTCATCATCTTCTTTATAGAAAAAAAACACTTGGTTCTACTAGTTTCTTAATAGTCAAGCTTTAGTATGAAAATACCAGCAAGGAATAGCATTTAATTTTTGTATCTTGGATATGACTTATGTCATAACCTCTAAGTAGGAGAGTCTATCTCCAGTGATGAATTATGCCCTAGTATGGGTATACTCTGAAAAAAATGATATTTTCTCAGACTTTCAGTTATTCAGTCTCTTCAGATGAGCTGAAGATAAATTTCATTTCATCTTACCATAAATTACTCTGAAGAGTTAGTAATATATAAATGAAGTTCCTCTATAATAGCTCAGTGGATTGATATCATATGTCTATTGCAGAGACCTAATTTTTACTCATGGATTATAATGGTCACTGCATCATTTAGTACCAAACATTATACATGAAAATGCCCCACTAGTTAGTCTTACAATCTAAAACTGTACCTCTATCTCAGAATCCAATATAATGAAATGTTTCTTTGGCTCAATCCACTAGCTATAATCTTGGTTTCCCTATTATAAAGCAATCTAAATGAGTTGCAGTAAATTAGACTAATTAAGTTAACAAGTCAAGCAATGCATACACAGTACTGTTAATCTCTGTTCAATTAATAGTATGTTCAGTTATCATAAGTCTTTACTTCTATAGCTATTGAAGGAGTTTCTAAAAACCTGTATCACTTATATTTAGAGATTTTCTTTTAGATGTTGGAGTTATGTAAATATAATGGATCACCATTATTATTATAAGTTGGAATAATAAAATGTTGCTTACACTAAACCATGCAACAAATTATGGTACTCATTTGGTGTTGTTAACTCTTTATTAGAGTTCCAGTGAAAAGAAGATGACTAATCTAATTTTGATATTTAATACTGTTATGTAGGCGTGAGGTGAAAATATTCATCATGAAAAGAGCCATTTCCAAATGTCTTAAAATTTAGTTTTCACCTTTCTAAACAGGATTGATTCTGATACTTCAGGATAAGATATACATTTTCCATTATGTTTTTTTTTTGTTGTTGTTATTTTCTCAATTCCATTGTTTTAATCATTGGGAATCTGCTAAATGCTTTGGATTGAACTTCAGATTTATTCTTCAGTGGTTCAACAAGCTTAATTTTTAAAAAAGGAAATGGAAACAATTTAACTAGAAAATTAAGTCACCAACACATGAGCCTCTTTTTCTTGCTACCCTTTATATTGACAGTTTTCATCAGTGCCACTTATATGCCATAGAAAATAATACCTCACTTACGTTGAGATAACTTTTCGAGTAATGTCAAATATTTAGAACAGTTAAAAACATGAAAGCAATAAACTTATGCCATTCAATCATGTGCAGGATATTATACAAGTTCCTTAAAGGAAGCCCTTCAGGCTGCTATTCAGAACCTATGCATGCTAATTTTAGACATCATTTCGATGTGGATTTTTTAGCTGCTATTTGAGTTTGTAGCACATTAGAAGCAGTAAATTAGAAGTCTTTCTGTTTCTGTGTGTGTGTGTGTGTAGTTTTGAGTGGCAAAATTTAGGAAATGTATTAAAGTATCATTCAGAGCAGAAGAAATTGTAAGTAGGTACAACATTTGTGTGGGCCAGAGTGGTACTGGTAAGGGTGATATGAAGAGGTAGATACTGACAATTTTGAAGTTAGAGTCAACAGATGCTGTTAACAAAGGTCCTGAGTCATTCCATGGAAGTTAAAATTATATTCAGTACATGTTATTTAAAAGGCGAGAACATGTATAATCTATTTTGGAAAGATTTCCACTAAAATGGTAAAACCAAGGTCACATTAAATGTTTAATTTTAAAGGGTAGGTCTCTATTCTGGGAAAAGGATTAGTACATTATCTGACAATCACAAGAAAATAGGATTTCCATATAATAAAACAATATCCCTAATAATGTGCTCCTGGAACACAGTCACTACGGTGGTTAATTTTATGTCAACTTGACTGGATCCCAGGGTGGCCAGATATTTGGTTAAACATTATTTCTGACTACGTCTGTAAGGGTGTTTCTGGATGAAATTAGCATTTGAATGAGTGGACTCAGTAAAGCAGTTTACCCTCCACAATGTGGGTGGACACCATGCAATCTGTTGAAGGCCTCAATAGAACAAAAAGGTGGAGAAAGGAAGAATTTGATCCTTTTTTGCCTGATTGCTTGAGCTGGGACATTGGTCTCCTGTCCTTGTTTGTTCCCAGTTATCAGGCCTTTGGACTCAGTTTGAATTACACCACTGACTTTCCTGGGTATCCAGCTTGCAGATGGCAATCATGGGACTTGTCAGCCTCCATAATTGTGTGAGCCAGTTTCTTATAATAAATCTCTTCATTCATATATATATATATATATATATATATATATATATATATGATCTATGTATGTATGTATGATGTATTATCTATGTATCTATATTTTATTAGTTCTATTTCTCTAGAAAACCCTAACTAATATAACCCTAACTAATTTCTCCCTGAATTAAGGTCATGATTTTTGTTTTGCAAGTGATTCAGTAAATCCTAATAGTAGGATTCCACAGAAAGTGCACTGATGTGGAATGATTACAAGAAGAATGTCTGGAGAAAATTCTTAAAAGCTACCCTGAAGCAGGAGTACAAATTATAGACGAGAGATTATTGGCTACAGAGTGAAAAAGGAAATGTAGAATCAGACTGAAGAAAGAGAGACAGAGCTGGAGGCTAATGCAATAATCTATGTGGGGAATAATGAAGGCAAAAATTAACCAGTATCCCTAGTATTGATGGTAACCAGATTTTATTTGACTATAGGATCTAATTAATTTTTTCAAAGCTATTGTTGAAACATATTTGCCATTATAAAAATAAATTATATAATGTAGGTTGTTCTGTTATATATTTGAGGAGCTGAGTGATACATTTGATAGTATTAATATTTGAAAGTTGTAAAATTCAGAATGAATAGAGAAGCATGAGCCTGCCAGAAAGCCAAAAGGTCAAATCACCAAAAAATTAGTAGTCAATGACCAGTCTGGGATGAGCACCTTGTAGGGTCATGTGGAAGAATATACAAATAAATATGAAATATTGCTTTCATATGGAGAGTTCAGAAACATACACATAAAGTTGGCTAAGACAAAATTATATCAACACAATAAGAGACAATGGTAATAAAGAGTCAATCTGACAGGTAGATTCTGGGAGATCATTTATATGGTTTCAAAGATGACCTTTGGCCAAAACTACCAAATGCACGTCTTCATCTAAACCTGCCTTCTAAACCTCAGCTAGTTCAAACTGGCATTATACCAACCTCCATTATACTAGACTCCAATGGTCTAAGATGAATTCAGTAGCTTCTCTTTAAAGGTGTTCTTTTCTATTTATTGTTTCTGCTAAAGAAATTCTTTACTTGCTTTTTTCACCAATTAGAAATATTAAAGTTGACTTCAAGCATTTCATTCCCATTTCCCATATCTAATCACCTGCTAAGTTCTGTTAATTCTCTTACTACTATATTTTAAAAAATTCTCTGCCTTTCTCTTCTAAAGTTTCCTCTTGTAAATATCTGGTTCAGGTATTCATCATCTGCTTTATCTGTTGCAATATCTATCCAATTAATCTCCAGGTCACTGGATTCTAATCTTTTTAATCTGTTTTTCGCACTGTCATCTGAGTTATCTTCATAAAAACAGGTAACATTCTGTCATTTTCCTTTTCAGAAACCTTCTGTGTGCCTCATTATCTACAAAATACAGCCAAATTCTTTAGCATAGCATTCAAAGGTCTCAATTACTTGAATCTAAATTACCTTTCTATTTTCATCACTTGAAACCAAATTATGTTTCCATTTTTATTACTTCGTCACTTGCATCATTTCTTTCTGGAACGCCTGAGTTAATCATACCAGTCTACTCACTACCCTTCAAATATATCTTAAATTATCTGTCCTCTGGAATGCCTCCTTTTCATATGATTAATCTTGGACATATATGACCTCAAACTCATTTATTTTAACTAAAATAGCAAGCAAAATTTGTCTTTGAGAGATTTAAATTTTAAAAGAAAAAGAAAAAAGAAATCATGGATTACAGAACTTGTAAAACAAGAGTTTCTATCAGCAATCCTGGGCACTTATGTCCGTGGCCGTGCCTTTTTAAAATTTTTATTCAAGTAAAATACACATATAGAATAAGTACACACATCATAACTATGGAGTTTGATGAATTTGCCCTGTAAATACATCCATGTAAACAGAAATCAGATAAAAAAATAGAACACAGACCAAACCAGAAGCCCCCTGTCCCCATCCAAGACTACAGTCCACCAAAGATAGCCACTAACTTAACTGCTGCCACCTTACATATGTTTTGTTCTCTCTTTCTCTCATTCTGCTACTTTAGATAAATGGAATTATGCAGAATGCTCTTTTGTGACTGTTTTAGTTTGCTCAACATTTTATTTGTGAAACTCATCCATGTCATTGCATGTAATTGTAATTTTTTCCCTCTCACTGCTGTATAGTTTATTCATTCATTGAATGAATATGCTATAGCATAACTATGCAATCCAATATTGAGGAATATTTTTGTCATTTCCAATATTTGGCTATTTTTAATAGTTCTGTAAAAGTCATATCTATATTTGGTGAACTTTGGGACACATTTCTATTTGATATATACTATGGAGCACAATTGCTGGGTCAAGGGTTTAGTAAATTTAGTTTTAGTAGATTCAGCTAAACTGTTTGCCAAAGTGCTTATACCAAATTACTCCCCAACAAAGAATATATGAGTTTGATTTGCTCCCCATACCTGCCAGTACTTGACATTTTAGTCTTTCCTACCTTACGTATTCTGAATATGAGGTGGTGTCAGTTGTAGTTTTTAATTTTAGGTGTTTCTTTTCCCAGGCAACTAATGAAGTTGAGCACATTTTCTAATGCTTATTGGCCATTTAGCTATCTTCTGTTGTGAAGTGCTTGTTTGAGTTTTTTCCTCATTTTTTTCTTATCTAGGGTGACCTTTTTCTTATTTATTTAGAAGAAGTTTCCACATATTTATTTAGAATAGTTCTTTAAATATTGTGAAATCTTTATCAGATTTATATGTTACAAATATCTTCTCCCACAATATGGGTTGCCTTTTCACTTTTGTACTGGTAATTTTTGATGAAAAGATGTTCTTACCATTAATGTAGTAAAATTTATTATTTTTCCTTTAATTACTGACTTTGCATCACTTTAACAATATCTACCTACTCCATAATTATAGATATTCTTATCTGCTACATTCTGGAAACTTTATTATTTTACTTTTCATATGTAAATCTACAACCCATCTGAACTTGTTTTTTATCTATGGAGTGAGAGATCAAAATTCATACCTTTAAAAAAGTAGATAGCCAGTTGATAAAGACTCATTGATTGAAAGTGTATCCTTTGCCTGCTGTACTGCAATATCGACCTTGTCACAAATTATTTTACTGTACATTTGTGAATGTTTTTGAGCTTTATATTCTGTTCCAATTATGCTGAAGAATTAAGAGTCAATTTGATTTTGGAAATCATATTACATGTATTATATGTACTATAAAATGCTAGGCAAACAATTAGAATTAAGTGTTCAATATTTCTTTGGTAAACCATTCATTTTGTCTAATCGATAGAATCTTCTTTCTAGTTCTTCATCTATTATGTTTAATATCTGAACGGTCATCTTGTTCCTTACACAGTAAATCCACCCCAACTAAATTACCTCTCTTTATTCACTAATATTATGTCCTACTCTAGTTTGATCAGTAGTCTTGTCCAATATGATTGCTCAACCCTAATTGTCTGTGCCTATTCTCAAGTAATTCCCCTCAACTCAAAGTTTAGTCTCACTAATTCTGTGTATCTAACTCTACCAATTCAAGTTTATTACTATCTGCAAATCTGACTTAAAAAGCTTTTCTCTCAGGAAGACTGTTGCAGACACCTGTAAACTTCTTAATTGTTAAGTGATAGAGTGTCTCTTGTTTATATGTCACACTAAAGAGCAAAAAACATATGTGCTCAATCTGCTATCTAATTTTCACCTAGAATGCTTCTTTAATATCTAACCATTTTTCTCTTCCTTTCTGTGATATAAATCCCACGTAACTAAACTACCCCTTTAAAAAACAAATTCCAAATTTATTGGGATGTAACTGACGTATTGTGTAAGTTTAAGGTGTGATTTTACATAGGTATATATTGCAAAATGGTTACCAAAATAAAGTTAGTTGGCATATCTATCACCTCACAGTTACATTTGTGTGTGTGTGTGTGTGTGTGTGTGTGTAATGAGAACTTTTAAGATGTAGTTAGCAACTTTCAAGTACACAATACAGCATTATTATGCCATATATAACATCCCCAAAATGTATTCATCTTATCACTGGAAATTTGTACCACTTGAGTACCTTCAACCATTTCCCTCACCCACACTCCCTGTCCCTGGCAGTCACCAATCTGTTCTCTGTTCCTGTATTTGTTTTTTTGTTCCACATACAACTGAGATCATATAGTATTTGTTTTTCTCTGTCTGACATATTTCACTCAATGTAATACCCTCAAAATTTCATCTTTGTTTTTGTACATGGCAGGATTTCTTTCTTTTTATGGGCTCAATAATATTCCATTTTATATACACCACATTTTCTTTATCCATTCATCCATCGATGGGCACTTAGGTTGCTTTCATGTCTTGGCTATTGTAAATAATGCTGCAGTGAACATGGGGGTGCAGATTTCCTTTTAAGATGGTGATTTTATTTCCTTTGGATACACACCCAGAAGTGGAATTGCTGGAACATATTTACTTTTAATTTTTTGAGGACCCTCTATTGGTGGCTGTACCAATTTACATTCCCACCAGCAGTGTACAAGTGGTCCCTCTTCTCTACATCCTTGCCAGCACTTGTCACCTCTTGTCTTTTTGATAATAGCTATTCTAACAGGCATGAGGTGATATCTCACTGTGGTTTTCTCTGATAATTAGTGATGTTGAGCACCTTTTCATGTATCTGTTCCCAGTTGAATATCTTCTTTGGAAAATATCCATTTAGGTTCTTTGCCTATTATTATTATTGTTATTACTGAGTTTTCTGTGTTACTTATATATTTTGGATATTAACCCCTTATCAGATACGTGGTTTGTAAATATTTTCTCTCATTCCATAGGTTGCCTTATCAGTTTTTTTATTGTTTCTTTTGCTTGAAGAACCTTTTTAGTTTTATTTCTGCTTTTGTTGCTTATGCTTTTGCTGTCATATCCATAAAATTATTGCCAACATCAATGATGTCAAGGAGCTTTTTCCTTATGTTTTCTTCTAAGAGTTTTATGGTTTTAGTTCTCACATGTGTCTTAATCAATTTTGAGTTCACAAAAAGTAAATCATCTCTTTTACCAACACCAGGACATTACATGTTGAGCTTTGAAAAAGGGAAAACCTCTTTAAAAATATTCTCTATTTACTTTGGTTCCATAATTTTTACCATTAATGAAAGGTTTATGTTATTATCTAATGGACTTGTAAAGAGCATGTCATTAAAATCATTTCACTGAAAATCTTAAAAGAGATACTAGTATATAATAAATAGTCACAGACATTTAAACTATTTGGCCTCCAGTTTCGAAATTAAATTAAAAATTGTCCTTGATTTTTCTTCCTCCATTTTCCATTTTAACTTGTAATTAATAGTAATATACTTTTCAGGGAATAAATTAGATAGATTATAATATGGAAAATACAACTGAACCAAAAAGTTCTAATAGCAAAAATTACTCAATATGAAGTCTGCCAAACTACAGATTCCCAAAGAGGACTCTGGACCTCCAAACAAGCCAAGGAAAAGTCTTACAGTACACAAATAAATTTTCTTTATGTATTATCCAGCTTAACATTTAAAAATGAGAAATTGGAGTTCTTTGCCTTCTTAGATTTATGCCAAGGAACATCACCCATATTATGATTCTATTTTATAGATTGCAGATACTACTTCTTGATACCTACTGTCTACCACTAAACCTAGAATAAAGTGACAATTTAAGATATTTGTAGGTATTCTATTGGCAGATGCTGCCATTGACGGTAAGCCATATGAGGCGCATATGAACCACTTTGTTTCATATCAAATTCTTCTGAATAGCTCAGTATTCACAGGCCTATCCCAATGCTACTCAAATCCTTTATATTTCTAGATACTCTTTTATGGGCAGCCAAATTTCAAATGGTAGGCTTTAAGCATCTCTTTTAATCTAGTTTAAAGCAGTTGCTACCAGTATAATTAGTTTTAAAATTTGTTTGTTTCTTATTGATGAAATTTACTTCTATAATCTTAGAACATGTAGTGATTGATTTAAATGAGTTTTATCTGCATAGAGTGTAGAAGTAAAATTATGCAAATATAAAGTTAGTACATAAAAGTAAGACTTGTTTATTCTAATGAGAAAAATATATCAAAAGGTATTATTCAAATTAAGAATATGAGACTTCCTGTTTTATTTCCAAGAAGAGCTCAGGAGTTATCATTTTCATCCTTACAGCAAGAAAACATCTGAACAAACTGAAAATCAATGTATGTCTCTTCTTAAACCCAAGAGAGAATTTAAGTTGCAGGACTAACCACCCAAAATCTGGAGAGGCAGGTGAATATATACATTCAAAATTGAGATCTGCTTACTAAAAGCAGAAATTGCTGGAGTTGATACTGTTAGAAACCCTTAAGTGATAATTTTGACAAATTGCTGGAGGTTGAGCATGGACTGATGTGAGAGTCAGAAACCCCTGGAGGCCTTAGCCTTAAGATGAGAGCCCAACACTTTTGTACATTTTACCTCAGGGACACCCACCAGGTACTCATGGTGAAAAGCCAAGAAAAATCCTCTCTTGGATCTGACAGAAGGAAGTGAAAGGACCCATTTTGAAATATGCTGAGATCCTTCTCCAGAAGAAAAAAAGACTTTAACAGAATCTCATTCTACCTAGGGGGAAGGGTATTTAGCCAACTCCAGCCATTAAAATACTAAGAATTAATCATAACATTATAGATTGCATCCTCTTACCTCCCCCACCTCATCACATCACCAGGACTTCAGTCTAATGTCAGTAGATAATAACTGAATAATCTGTAAGGCATAGGACCTACTGTCTCCCATAAAACACTAGAGGAATTTGAAGCATCTGGCATCCTATAGTTGCAGCAAACGTGACAAAAAGCTCAACTTCTAGCCAGATTAACATAAAGACTTATACTGAAGATCTTTTACCTCAGTTTCTGTTACCTGAGACATCATGCCTGCCTTTCATGAAAAATTATAAGGCATGTTAAAAGCCAAGAGGAACACAGTCTGAGAAGACAAAATAAGCATCAGAACCAGATTCAGCTATGACGTGGATTTTGGAATCATCAGACCAGGAATTTAAAATAACTGCATCAAGGCTTTAATGGAAAAATAAACAACATACAAGAAGAGATGGGAAATGTGAGAGGAGAGATGGAAACTAAAAAAAAAATCAAAGGAAATGGTAGAAATCAAAAGCTCTAACAAAAATGAATAATGTCTTTGATTGGCTCATCAATAGACTGGACATGGGCAATGACAGAATCAGTGAGCTTCAACATATATCAATAGAAAATTACAAAACTGAAACACAAAGAGAAAACTAATGAAAAATAAAGTAAAAAAATACTGTCAAAACAAGAAGTAATCCCCATTCTGTCACTAGCCATGTGGTCACATGTAAGCCACATAAATTTGGGTTTTAGAGAAATTGAGATAACAGAGAAATTGGGATAACAGAGCTGTATGTGGCCAAAGGAGGCTGAAACAGTTTAACTCCTGAGATGCCTGTCTACTTGTTCTAAGATCTGAGATTCTAAATTTTGTCATTTATACTAACAAAATTTTTAAAGAGGATTGGGAGAGTTATTGGGGAAAAAATTATATGTTGTTTCTACTATTAAGTTACTAAACCATGAAATAAATTAATATAAAATGAAAGAAAATATTAAAATGCTAAATGTGCCCCTAGGATATTACCTTCAATGTGATTTTAAAGATTACAAAGTCCCTTGTGGGCACAACAGTAAGAGAAGACACAGACATGAGAGGTTTGTATGAGTTTTGACTGGCAGGATGGATGAGTGGAGGTTGTGAGGAGTAGAAAGAGAAACCACATTCATGAAGAAATGCAGTGAGCCCAGCACGTTCAGATTTCAGGAGCCACTGTTTTCTAAAAATTTCTGTTCATTGCTTTCCTACATAGGATGAGAGCTAAACTACAAAGACAATTTTAGTTCTTTCAGTTTTAACAGATGAAAATCCAAAATAGGTTTTGAAAATTATATGATTTTAGCTCTATATTTTGTATATCATATTGCAAAGCTAAACAATCCTTTATTTCAGGCATTGGCAGACCATGTCCTCAAATCCAGCCCACCACCTGTTTTTGTACGGCCTCCAAGCTGAGGATGATTTTTACATTTTCAAATCATTGAAAAAAAAAGAAAAAGAATTCATGACACATGAAACTCATCTGAAAATCAAATGTCAATATCCAAAAATGAAGTTGTATTGAAAACAACCACATTCATTTGTTTATGTATTTTTTTGTGGCTGCTTTCATGATACAACAGAATGGAGTAGTTGCTATAGAAATGGTACAGCCTGCAATGCCAAAAAGAGTTACTTTCTGGCCTTTTCCAGGACAAGTTAGTCAATTCTCTTTCTTCCTATAACACTTACTTGGTTAATTTGTAAAATAAGGTAGATGACATGAAAAGTTATCTTCAATGATACCCATAGGTAACTGCAAATTTTAAGAAATCAGTGTTTTCCTCTCTTTGTGTCATCTCTTAGAGCTTTGTCTCTGAAGTTAGACAGACATCAATTTGAATCTGGGATCCTTCATCTGCTACCACCTTGAACTTATACAAGGTACTTAACTTGTGTGAGTTCTTTTTCCCTCTACTAAAATGTGGGTAATTCTTCAGAGTTGTAAGGATTAAATGATATGACATATGTATGGGGCTTTCATATATATATATAATATACATATATATCCATATATATATAGTCACTGTTAATATTTTTACCATTTGGCAGTAAGAAATAAATATGTATTTCAATCTGAAATTCAAAATATCATTTTTGGTTTTGTTTAATCCACTATTTTTAATATTCAGAGTTTTATGTAATTAAATTTTTTTTTCTTACTATGGATTAAAATCAGAATATTGTGGGGACTTCCCTACTGGTCCAGTGGCTAAGACTCTGCACTCCCAGTGCAGGGGGCCTGGGTTTGATCCCTGGTCAGGGAACTAGATCCCGCATGCTGCAACAAATATCCCGCGTGCCACAACTAAGACCCAACACAGCCAAATAAATAAATATTAAAAGAAAAGATCCATTGCTATTTTTTAAAAAAATCAGAATACTGTACATAATTTTCTTAAGGACAGAGTACTGTAATACGTATGTAATATGGTTGCTGGAAAAGGTGTTCTGTTCCTAGATTATTTTAGAGGCACGTATAAGATTTCTCTGGTTTATATCAGGCAAAACTGACTTTAGGAAATCAAGCTAAAGATCTATTCTTGCATTATTACTTGTCTTTTAGCATTCTATCACACTGGTAAGATTTACTTTGAACATTCTGTGGGTTAGTTTAGTATGAATTTGTGAAGTTTTTATTTCAGATTTTCACAATAAATTAATCACATTTTAGTTGTATGAATTTTTTACCTATGCATATTATTTTATAGAAAATATATTGAACAGTTTGTATATAGTTATGCATATATAACTATATATAATCATTTGCATATTAAGACAGTGTATACTTAGTCAATGGATACTCCAACTCGAATTACAATTTTAAATCATCATAAACTACTAAAACCAAGAATACAGCAAACGGTGTTTCTGTTTCTATGGTACTACTCCTAGCATCCATCCTAAATTCAGTCAATTTACTTACCTACTTTAAGCATTTACTTATAATTAGTCCATACCAGGAAAAAAGTTAGGGCTTCAGTTTACAGTGGCTGATAGTACTAATTAAATTTCTATTCATATCTTTTGCTTGTTATTCATCTTACAATATTCATTAAGGGCCTACTAGTAATAATTAGAAATATTTAAAGCAGATACTGGTCAAGGAAGATAGAAGCCTAAAATAAGCAGTTTAATTGAGGTTACAGAGGACATGTTGGAACAGAGAGATATTTAAAAGATAATAGCAGAATTTAGTTAAGTGATTAAGTATGGGCGTTAAATAAAATAGCAAAGTATGATCTCTAAGATTTGACTTGAGTGTGATCTAGTAAGCAGTTTGTCACCAATAAAGGTGGAAGGTCAAGAAAGTCAAGAAACTGTCAGAAGTCACAGAGACACACGGGGAGATGTCTCAATGCAGCATCCTATGGGAGATATTCTGAAGGTAATGAGATAAATAAGTTTGGAATTCTGTGTAGAGTTTAAGATTGGAGATTCAGATTTCTGACATCAGCATATGGGACAAATTTCTAAGAGAGTTTACACTTAAATGGCACTTAAGAGACTTTAATGGAAAGGTCTAAGAAGTAGATTAGGGACCAAAAGAAACTTTTGTCATATGCAAAAATTATAAAATCATTTCATACTCAAAATTATTCTACGGATTCAAACAGCCTACTGGATTAATATTTTAGCTTCTTTGCATGGCATTGAATGACTTCATACTCTTGCTCTTGGTATAGGAAGCACGTATCCAGCCACAGATGTTTTTAAACTACATTGACTAGTAATATGGGATATTTGTGATTTCTTGATCAGGTCATTCACTCTTACATAATTTTGATTTATACATATTATTCCTTCTATGTAGAAACCTCTTCCTCTAATTGTGGAGCTGGCAAACATCTGCTCATCCCTAAAATTTTAATTCAAAATCTTTTTAATGGAGCTTTCCCTGACCTTAAAGGAAGATTTAGTTCTTCTTTCATCAATGCCTCCACTGAGTTTTATACCATTTCTATTATGGGTATTTTCTTATTACATTTTAATTGTCATTTATATAGCTATTCCATCCTCTTGAGGGCAATGTTCTTGAGAAATATCAAAGTGACAATAATCAGTGGGGATGGTGACATTATTCCTTAAGGAGGAGAAGCAAATGTCATAAAGCGTTGGTCAGTGAGAAGGCTCCCCTGATTTCTATTCCTGGGCTGTCAGGATCTATTATGGTCATAGAAGTGGTCCCTGAGGAAGGGAGTGGATGAAGGTCTCCAAAGACTTTAGGTGAAGAGTTGTCAGGCTACGTTAGTATCTGAGTCATTCATGAGGATATTGAAATTAGCCAGGATGGTAGAATTATTTAAGGGTGGAGAGGAAGACCGGGATTGAGTGCCTATAGCCTGCCTCAGTGCTTGTGAAAGCATGATGTGGAAGCTAGCGGAGGTTTAAAAAGGGCAGGGCTAACGAGGATTCTCTATCCATATCATTGTTTCCATCCATTACACTCCACAAACTCCCTTCTATCTTCCTACTGCCTCTTCTGGAAATGGTGCAATTGAGCCAGCAATGTCCGTCAAAGGATATAAAGTGTGAGCTAAGAAGCAACTTTTGCATGAAGGCAGAAAAGCAGTAATTTCACTACTGCTTCCAGAGGTCTCTTCCTACTTAAGCAAATCTGGTAATGTTGCTTCCATTTTTAAAACCTCTACTGGCTTTTCAACACCTAAAGATAAAGCTCATGCTCACAGCACTTCCCAGTCTGATTCTGCCCTGGTCTAGTTTTATCTTTCTCTGCCCGTCCCCTCCTCCTCCAAGCACAATGTGCTCTCCTTAATGAAATCTCCTCGTCCATCACTCCTCACCTTTTTTTTTCATGTTTCCCTCAGTCTATGCTGCTTTGTCTCTCTGGAAATTGCTCTCTTCCCTGACCCACATGATAAACTCCTACTCAAACCCAAAAGTCAGCTCAGATGTTTATTCCTTGCCGAATCTTTCCGTGAACATCCTCTCAGTGTTTTCATAGTACCTGGTTTATACCTCTACTCACCATATTTTATTTACAATAATTTGTTCATACCTGCCTCTCATTTTATTGTAGGCTCTCTGAGGGAGAGTGTCTTATTTTATTCAGCTTTGTCTCTTCAACATTAAACATAAAACCTGGCACATGGATCACATCAGTAAATACTGGCTGATTATACAAAAAGGAAATTGTAGTGTTTGGGGAAAAATTATAAAGTTTTAATGTAAGCACTCTGCTTAACCAAATAGGCATTTATAAAAGTGGAGCTGTTATACTTGTATATTCTCTTGTTTTATGCCCTTTTGAATTTTCTAACATAGCTTTTTTTCTCTTGTTATTTGTTTTCAGGTTTTTTATTATTTTTTTGACATATGTTAGCAATAGCTTTGAAGGAAAATACTGTAGAATATAAACTTACATACAGAGATACGCATACATATGTTAGTATTCATTTAGTACTTTTGCCCTGCTTTTTTCTGAATTTCTCTATGTGTAAAACTTAATCATTTAGACAACAAAGCTTAACATCCTTTAAGAAACTGCTAGGGAGAGATAAACAATCATCCCCTTTGTAACTTCATAAAGAAATCGTTTTCATTCATAAAATAACTAGCGTGGTCTATTCTAAGTTATTTTTGTATGAATGTGTTATTATCACATTTTTTGTTATTTTATATTACCTTGCATCTAATGTAAACATCTGGTCAAATTGTTATGTATGTAATTATTAACATTCATTGCACTATAAAGAAAATTATTGCATATCAAAAGGGTGTACTGAATAAGGAAATCTACATATAAAAATGCTTTGAGTGGGCTTGTCTTGCAGCACAAAAACATATTTTTCATGAATAAAATATTCTAGGGAATTGAAATTTTAAATGACCATACTTTTCTCATTTTGTTTTCATTCAAAACAATTTTTTCTTGTACTTTTAGTGGAAACTATATAATGACAAAAACTCAGTTTGTATTTTAAAGCCAGCAAAATTTATCAAAACAGTCATCTAAAATGTTATTAAAATTGGGGTAATAATGAAAAGTGGTTAGAAATGACTTCTAAATTCTAACCTTAGGTCTTCACTTACAAAGTGTGTGATTTTGAACAGTTTCTTTTCTTCTGAAAGTATCCCATATTTGCTTATACTTATTTATAAAACTGGGTTTACTTATATTACCTTCATTATAGGATTCTTGCTTAGTAGGGTTATGCTGAAGAGCATAAGCCAGTAGAGGTCAGGAAAGCAATGAAATGAATAAAATGGCACTCTTGAAAGACAATAGGGAGGGGTGAGGACTGTGGCAAGTCATTTAAAAGATGTAAAGCTCAAATTTTTATTTAAAAGTTAATTTATTATTATTGTTGTTGTTATAGTTACTATTATGGCTTTCATTATTCTATCACTAGCTCTGTAGTAATACAATATTACATAGTAATGAATTTTATTATACTGATTGTGTTGTGCTATATTGTATTTTGGCTTGTTCTGATTATCAGTTAAGCTAGATAAGAGCATATTGGATTAAAAATTTAAAGAAAGTTAATATTATCCATATATTTATCATAATTCAAAAACACACACAAAGAAATAAAATAATTTCAATGACCATTTTAATACAAATATTCAAAGAAGTAAAATAACAGATACACATAGCATTAAAAATTCAAAATAAAATTTAAATTTCAGCTTATGCAAAGGTAAAATAAGTAAAAACCTAAGTGTTTTTGGTTTGTTACCTAAACAAATCATCAATTTTTACTTGTTATTATTACCTTTTACTTGTTCAAAAATGTATATTTAAATGAGATACAATATGAATCTGCAAAGTGGAAAATATGAAAAAGAGTTATGGGTCATCTCAGAGTCACTGACAACACAACATCAATTATATGTGCAACCATATATATCTCACAGAACTGCCAACTGTCCTTCAACCAGATGGAATGAGAGTCAGTGAAGAAACTATTTAGAGCTGATTGAGATCTGCCTCAGGTACATGTTGATAACATTTTTACCACTGAAAGAGGCATTTCCTCTTCAAAAACATTGTCAGGGGCTCATAAACATGGGCATTCCTTAGGGAGCTATCATTGCCTTAAAAGAACATTGAGTCTGAAGAAAACAGTGCAGATTTTAGGAATTTAATTTATAATGCTGTCATTTTGTTCATGAAATAGTCTTTTTTTCCCCCTCTAGTTTTATAAAGAAATAGTTTTCGATATAAACTGTGAAACTAATAAAATTGGATAGGAGGTGCTATTCTTAATTTATAACCACCTATGGTTTCTAATCTTTTAAGGAGTAATGCGGAAACATGTTGTTCAAAAGATAAGTGGAAGAGATAAAAGTTGTGGAGTTATTTGGGGTAAGTGAAACCAGGATTTGCCAGATAAAAGTAAAATAACTGTGCTGGCAGCATTTCAGTGAGCTAAAACATAATACAAAATGTAAGTTGGAGAAAACCATTCCTTTCAGTAAGAGATTTCTTTTAATTTTTTCACTTAATCTGGATAATGTTAGCATATATATATATCTTCTCTGAGATTAGGAAGAGAATGAAACTATGTCAACCCATACAAAAGTACGAAAGCATTATATACCAACAATAGAAAAATACCTCTGCCTGTGTTTGAATTCATGCATAGCACAGAAAATTCCAGTGTTAAAGATATCACACTTATAAGTACATAGAGACATAAGCCATTTTTATGTAAATATTTAAAAAATATATATAAGATAAATATATATATTTCAGAACAGAGGTTCTATAAAAATAACTTATGCATGTTTCCACAATTTTACATATTCCATGACACTATCTCTACAAAAAATGAGCAAAGAATTAGTTATAAGGATAAATTTCCCTGTATGAAAAATTATTTTTAAAAAATATTTAAATGATTACAATGCCTCATTTTAAGAAGTAGTCAGAAGATATGAAATTAACTTATTTTAGGTATTATTATTATAAGCCATTAATTAAATGACTGATATGCTTAATAACAATTTGTTGAGCACAACATGTTTCATAATAAAGTGCGTATAAAATCCTCTGAAGGCATAGTGGACAGTCTGGCTTCTTTTTATGAAAAGATTACAAAATGTTTTAAAACAGAAGAGACATTTAGGAAGCTGAATTATAATTAGTGGTTTGTCAACTGAGTAAGGTCCAAGGAAGGTATTCACCTCAAGGAAACAAGATAAGCCAAGGTAAGAAAGTGGAAAAGAACACAGGATGGGAGGGGAACGCTAAGTCCTTCCCTATTATTCTAAGAACAGATAAGCAGGGATCAGATTATGAGAATATGTTATACAGTGCTAATAAATTGAGATTTCTGGTTGGCAATAGGAACTAGAAATGATTCAACATTTTTGAATATAGAATGCATGTAGAAAAACATATGAAAGACACAAGAAAGTCAGGATCAGAAAGCTCTGTAGGCAAAATGATACCTCAGTAATATCTATCTATTCCTTCCCGAATGTCCATAAAATTGAAGTATGAAATATATAATGGGAGAAAAAAAGTCCTGATAACAGGAGGGTAAGGATGTGTGTTCCTTTTATATCACATATTTCAGGAAACTTAATTAACTAAACAGACCAATATTTATACAGTAGCTATTGTGTCCTAGATACTAAAACAAATGAAATATATGGATGCGGCAAACAACTAATGAAGATATTAATATACTAAGGAATGCAGATGAATAAGTAAGATCTGAGAAACAGAGAGCACTATGGAACCGATGACATGCACAATGTCCCCAAATACTACCTGTCCAAAGTTTATTCATCAGTTTCAGGCTTTCTGCTGTCAAAACCAAATAAACACAATAAAAATTAGCACCATAATGTTTTCTTCTTGCTCATCTCACATTAAAGTTTGGTAGGAGTGAGGGAGAATGTGTAGATTTTGCTTCCACATACTCTTATATATATATATATATATATATACACATACATATATCAGACAAGAATCTTGCATCCAGAATATAAAGAATTCCTACAGGTCAATAAGAAAAAGGCATACAACTCAATTTTGTAAAAATGGACAAAAACATGAACAGGACTTTCACAAAAAAAGAATATTCAAATGGCTAATAATCGAAATGCAAAAGGAAAGGTACTGAATGTCATTACTCATCAGGCAAATGCAGATTAAAACCACACAGGTATGCCACCATACAACCATTGAAAGGCCAAAAATGAAAACACGGAGTAAATCAACAGTTGGTGAGGATATGGAGAAGTGGGAACCCTATCACATTGTGGGTGAGGATGTAAAGTATACAACACTTTAAAGAACTGTTTGGCAATATGTACTAAAACTGAACATACCATAGCCAACAGAAATGGATGGACATGATGTCGACATTGTTATTAATTTGAGTTAAAAACTTACTATAAGTATAAAACAACTTACTATAAATATCATAAGTAACAACTTACTACAAGTACATCTCATTTAGTCCTTTCAATGCCCTGCTTTTTTAGTTGAGGAAACAGATATTTAGAGAAGTTAAATACAGTATAGCCATTAAGACTTATGTTTGAAGTCAGATGAATATAGGCTTGAAATCAGACTCTATCACGTGATAACAGTTTATCTTTGTGTGAGTTACTTTGCTTCTCTCTGCCTCAGGTATATTATATGTAAACTGGAGATAATAAGGGTACATAGGGATATTTTGGCAATTAAATAACATAATGCAGGCAAAACACTTTGCAATATCTTAAAAATAAGTAATACAATAATAATGATTATCATAAAAAATTTTAAATGTCTAGGAGTAAATTTAAGAAAAACCTCAAACTGTATGAAGACTTTACTTCATAACTTAAAGGAAGGCTTGAGTAAATGAAGAGGCACACTGACAACGATTATGATTAGGAATCAAATTGTCTTCACAGCCTATCTTCTTAAATACTTGGCATATTTACTTCTATGTACAACACAAAACATTTATAACAATGAGTTGTCTATCATAAACGTCAATATATTACCCCAAAAATGTAGAGATAAAAACCTCTTTTCACTCACAACCTAGAAGGAGTAAGGAGTATAAATTGATTTTACTGCATCTCATCATCAGAGTTTGCCTTGGGTGGCCGGGGATTAACCATGCTAGCAGGTTTTCGTCCTCGGTGATTATTTCAGCTATATTAATGCCATTGATTTCTCCTTTACATTTTGAACTTCCATATAAGATTTTGTTTGAAGAAATCATTTCACTATTAACGAAGTTTGTAAAACCTTTTTTCCAGTGTATTAACTATTAATGACAAATAATTTCTCTCAAGACAAAAACACAAGAAATGTTAGATCAAGGGTTTTGTCAATGACATAAGAATCAAAATATTCTCCTTATATTGCCATTATTGTTTAACATTAAATTTTTCCAAAACAGATTATTTAAAATAAATCTAATGAAAAATATTGAAATATTATGATACATATTGAAATATTGAAATATTTGATACAAATATTTTAAAATCATTATTTTTACATTATTATATATTTATATACTTAGCAGTAAGAAATAATAAAAAGGTCTTAGACTGCTTCCTCAGTGTTTGGGAACATAATGTCTGATAGGTTCTATTCTGACATTTTGAAGTATGTGTGTGTTTAAATTTTAGCACACGTCTTTTTAATATTTTTCATAGTATATTCCAAACATATACAAAATGAGAAAGAATAGTATCATGATCCTTAATGGATCCATCAAACAATTTCAGCAATTATCTATTCATGACAAAACACTTCCTCTATCCTGGGTTATGTTTAAATTAGAAAAAAAAAAAAAAAAAAACACCCAAACAATACAAGATTAATATACAGAAATATGTTGCATTTCTCTACACTAACAAGGAAATATCAGAAAGAGAAAGTAAAAAAAATCCCATTTAAAATTGTATCAAAAAAGTGTATCTAGGCATAAACTTAACCAAGGAAGTGAAAGAACTATATGCTGCAAACTATAAAACATTGATAAAGGAAATTGAAGATGATTCAGAGAAATAGAAAGATATCTATTGCTCTTAGATTGGAAGGATTAATATTAAGAACTTCCATACTACTCAAAGCAATCCACAGATTTAATGTTATCACTATCAAAATATCCATGAGATTTTTCACAGAACTAGAACAAATAATTCTAAAATTTATATGGAACCATGAAAGACCCAGAGTTGCCAAAGAAATCATGAGGAAAAAGAATAAAGCTAGAGGCATAACCCTCCAAGATTTCAGACAATACTACAAAGCTACAGTAATAAAATCAGCATGGTATTTGCACAAAAGCAGACATATAGATCAATAGCCCAGAAATAAACTCACATACCTATGGTAAATTAATCTATGACAAAGGAGACAAGACTATACACTGGAGAAAAGACAGTCTCTTCAACAAATGGTGTTGGAAAAGCTGGACAGCCACATGTAAATCAATGAAATTAGAACACTTCCTCACACCATATACAAAAATAAATTCAAAATGGTTTAATGACCTAAATATAAGACATGACACAATGAAACTCTTAGAAGAGAATGTAGGCAAAATATTCTTGGACATAAATTGTAGCAATATTTTCTCCAATCAGTCTCCCAAGGCAAAAGACATAAAAGCAAAAATAAACAAGGAACCTAACCAAACTTAAAAGCTTTTGCATAGCAAAAGAAATCATCAACAAAACAAAAAGACAACCTACAGAATAGGACAAAATATTTGCAAATGATGCGACATACAAGGGGTTAATATCCAAAATACACAAGCAGCGCATATAATTCAACATCAAAAAAACAAACACCCCAATCAAAAAATGGGCAGAAGATCTAAATAGGCATGTTTCCAAAGAAGACATACAGATAGCCAATAGGCACATGAAAAGATACTTAACAGCGCTAATTATTAGACAAATGCAAATCAAAACCACAATGAGGTATCACTTCACACCAGTCAGAATAGCTACCATCAAAAGTCTATGAATGATAAATGCTGGAGAGAGTGTGGAGAAAAGGGAACCCTCCTACACTGTTGGTGGGAATGTAAATTGGTGCAGCCACTATGGAGAACAGTATGGAGGTTCCTTAAAAAACTAAAAATAAAGTTATCATATGATCCAGCAATCCCACTCCTGGGCATACAACTGGTAAATATGAAAACTTTAATTTGAAAAGATACATGCACCCCAATGTTCATAGAAGAACTATTTACAATAGCCAAGACATGGAAACAACCCAAGTGCCCATCAACAGACAATGGGTTTAAAAAGATGTGGTACAATGAAATATTATTTAGACATAAAAAAGAATGAAGTATTGCCATTTGCTGCAACATGGATAGACCTAGAGAATATCATACTGAGTGAAGTAAGTCAGACAGAGAAAGACAAATATTATATCACTTATATGTGGAGTCTAAAAAATAATACAAATTAATCTATATACAAAATAGAAACAGATTCACAGACACAGAAAACAAACTTATGGTTACCACAGGGGAAGGCAGGGGGAAAGGATAAATTAGGAGTATGGGATTATAAGATACAAACTACCATACAAAAAATAGATAAGCAACATGGACCTGCTGTATAGCACAGGGAACTATATTTAATATCTTAAGATAACCTATAACGGAAAATAATCTGAAAAAAATGTAAACCTGAAACTAACACAATATTGTAAATCAACTATAATTCAGTTTAAAAAAATCCCAGACATCATTTAATTTCACCCATAAATACTTCTGGATATAAATGTATAAGGGTATTAGTTTTTTAATAAATATAACCAAAATACTGTTTTACAATGAAATAATTGACAATAATTCCTTAATATCATCAAATTTTCCAGATGATGGTCCAATTCTTCTTCCCCTTCCCCTTGTTTTCTCCCAGTATGTAACTTGAAGTAATAGTTCTTCTCATTAATATCGATCAGGTGGTGTATCTCAGCCTTTTTGCATTATCTCTTCTTGAAGGAGCATTTTTAGACCTTTTTTTTCCTAGTTACCTCCCCTTCCATGAGATTTTATTACCATTAATATACCATCACTGTTTATGTGCCGTGGCCCTTTAGAGGGCCAAATGGCATTGTAATAGTTAAAATATTTTTTTCCACCAAGAGCAAATTTTTGCCTCTCGGGGACAAGATCCTCCCTATTGAAATGTATTTTACATATTATCCCTAACTCCTTGCACGTTTTTGATGAATATACTGCATGTACATTGGGAAGTCATATGGCTATTGTATACTATACTTTCTACTTTATAGCCATTATTTATTTTTAGTTATCCTGATAAATATGTATTTAATGCTCACCCTTCTTCTCATGCTGTCTTTACAATTATTTTTGCTCTAATACCTCATTCTCAAGTTGATTACTCAAGAATGATCTATGGGAATAGTATTCCCTGAGGTCTTGCATATTCTTAATAGTAGTTTTTACATTTCAAAATCATTTTGGTTCATTCATGTACCTTGAACATTATAAATACGATATTTCTTTGTCTTCTGACATAAAATGCTGCTGTCAAAATGGTTAAGGCAATTTTATTTTCTTTCTAAGAGGCTTAGTTATTTCACTTAAATGACCAAAGGCATCTTGTTTTTCTTTGAAATTTGATAATTTTTCTTGTGTTGGCCATTCTAGTTTATTATTAGTTTAATATTTATTAATTTTTTATGTATTAGTTTTACCTGGTTTATTTTCCCAGGAATCAATGTGTCTTTCCAATATGTACTTTCATATTTTTTTTCACAAAAGTTTTCTTGAAGCATAGTTTTAGAATATGTACTGCTCAATTACTTTGGTCTCTTTTATGTGAAGTCCTATTGTGTATAAGCTGAATTTTTGTCTGTCTTCACATCTATTCTTTCAAATTTTTAAAAAACTCTCTCCTCAAAAAAAGAAAAAAAAAAACCAAAAATCTCTCTCTTCATTTCCTTTTTCTCTTAAGGTAATATCTACTGTGTTTATTCATTTGTGTTCCTTCCAGTACATTCTTCAGCTGGAATTTTTTTTTTTTTTCATTTCTCATTCTTTAATGAATTCTTCATCTCTTTTTCAAAATTTAATTTTCTTTGATTATATTTCTCATGTACTCCAAAATAAAGTTATACTGCTCTTTTACATCTCTTTTTATTTTATTTTTTATTTTTTTAACAACTTTATTGGAGTATAATTGCTTTACTCTCTTTTTATTTTAAAAGTTATTTTAGCTCATTTTGAAACATTAGGTGATAGTTTTCTTATCTTCTGTGTATCTTTGGTGTGATTTTTATTGCCTGTAAAGATGGCCTTCTATTTCTTATTCTCTTTCCTCTTACAAGATTTTGTATAGAATTTGACAGCAGTCTTTTTCTGCTGCTCATGTTTATGTGATACAGACTTTCTTATACTTCTGCAAGGGACAAGTGAGTCAGGAAGCTTTTCTGGTTTATGGCTCTAGACTTCTTTTTCTGTTATTTTATTTTCATGAACAGCTAAATACATAGCCTTTTACTTTAAATATATGCATCCCCTGAGCCTCTCTTCACTTCTCTTTCTTTTCCCTGTATTGCCTCTATCCTGCTCATTTTGGATTCAACCCTTAGCAGATTCTTCTAAGAATACAGTTTTGTTTTGGAAAAAAGATTTGTTAACAAAGCAAAGAATACATATTTCCCAGACTACTCCAGTATCATTTTTCCAGTTCACATTTTCCCTTCCAAGTTATAATTCTATTCTCACATTAGATTATCAAGGGGAGAACACCTGTTGATAAATTAAGTCTTGTCCATTTTTTCAATGCTGTGAGAATCCCTGCTGCTTTCCTCTGAATCTTTCTTTAAACTTATGGGTATGACACAAGTTTTATAGCTGTTGGGGACTTGTTCCTACCCAACAGAATTATGAAATCCATGGGGATTGCTGTTGCATGGTGGAGACTAGGAGGACAAAGTCTGGAACTTCAGGGATTCATAGGGGCAGTACTTAGTGCACCATATTCAACACTGTTAGACAATAAGATATACAACAAACCCTTAAAGACATAAACAAACCTTTTGGTAATGATAATTTAGATAACCTCAACAGAATGAAAAAGATAAAAGTAAATGAGTAGTCCAATTTGGGTGCTAGTATACACATGGAATGTGTGATGGAAAATGAAAACACAGATTATCCAATATAGATATGCAATGTGCTACCCAATGGGGGACTGTAATTGCCATTTAGCTTAATTAACACTTTATTTTTCCCCTACCATCTTTTTGGTGCTACTGTCTATGAACTGTAGGCTGATATCACTGTTTAATTCCCAAGTGATATATAAAAAGATTGACATCGAGCCACAGAAAAATTGTGGCTTGCAGGAATTTGTGTTTCCCCTGCATCTGGGGTGTGCATTTCTTCATCTAACCAAAGTACATGATTAGATGCTAAATAGCAGAATGGTTCACTTTGCTAGCTATTCTACATTTACTCCCCACCTACACCCCACTTTCCATTCTCCATACTTTTCTGACCTGTTCCTTTTATTACATATTCTGACTTCCACAGTCTTTACTGCCAGAGAATCCTGGTTGCCAGTTAAGGACTGCTTTCTATCTCAGCAGTTATATCCAGTTTGCCTCTGTTAGTTAAATGCTGTCTTCCATTCTCTACAGATACTATCATTCCCACAGATAGTAGGAAGTCCAGTTCCATGATCGCATCTTTCACAGCTAACTCTAAACAATAGAATATGCGCCCCACTAAGTGTCACAAAAATGTTCTCCTTGTTCTTGAAAGTCATCATTAGCCAAATCCTATAATTTCTCTTTTGTGTGTATTTTTTTCTCACAGAGCAGGAACTGTACTTCCCTAAGACTCTTCTGACCAGACTCTGGTTATCAGCCTGGAGATGATCGGGAGAGGGGGCATCTGATCTTGTGGATTACAAAGTTTTTCTTATGAGACATCTGCCTCAGTTGAGGTAAAAATATGTGTATCTGCAGTAAAAGTATGTTCATAAATTGAGATTATTTTTATTTTTTTAGACTCCAAGACCCCAATATTAATTTGTATCTGTGCACAACTGGTCAAAATCACTTATTATTAACATATTACATATTTTGATGAGTATTTGATGAATAAATATAATAACTAAGATTTTATTAAAATGCTTGCTTAAACATGATAGATTGGTCTTTTTTTTTACCAGTTATTTTATGTATCCATATTACTATTACATGTTAGAAAATACAGAATTTTTACTTTTATAAAATTATTAAAATGTAATTTTGTTTCTAATTTTTAATGAAATAAAAATTTAAATGCTATTTATTCATATAAAGAAGTACATAGGAAGGGGAATGTCTTATTTAGTCTATATGATTAAATTACTGGACCTTCTTCCATTTTAATGACAAAGATCTCAAAGTAAGCAACTTTTAAAAAGTTAATTAGCGGGAGGAGAGAAGATGGCGGAAGAGTAAGACGCGGAGATCACCTTCCTTCCCACAGATACAGTAGAAATACATCTACACGTGGAACTGCTCCTACAGAACAACCACTGAACGCTGGCAGAAGACGTCAGACCTCCCAAAAGGCAAGAAAATCCCCACGTACTTGGGTAGGGCAAAAGAAAAAAGAAATAACAGAGACAAAAGAATAGGGACAGGACCTGCACCAGTGGGAGGGAGCTGTGAAGGAGGAAAGATTTCCACGCACTAGGAAGCCCCTTCGCGGGCAGAGACTGCGGGTGGCAGAGGGGAGAAGCTTCGGAGCCACGGAGGAGAGTGCAGCCACAGGGGTGCGGAGAGTAAAGCGGAGAGATTCCCGCACGGAGGCTCGGCGCCGAGCAGCACTCACCAGCCCGAGAGGCTTGTCTGCTCCCCCGCCGGGGCGGGCGGGGCTGGGAGCTGAGGCTCTGGCTGCAGTCGGATCACAGGGAGAGGACTGCGGTTGGCGGCGTGAACACAGCCTGAAGGGGTTAGTGCACCACAGCTAGCCGGGAGGGAGTCCGGGAAAAAGTCTGCAGCTGCTGAAGAGGCAAGAGACTTTTTCTTCCCTCTTTGTTCCCTGGTGCGTGAGGAGAGGGGATTCAGAGCGCCGCCTAAACGAGCTCCAGAGACAGGCGCGAGCCGCGGCTATCAGCACGGACCCCACAGCAACAGGGGCGCAGAGGAAAAAAACGGAGAGACTCCTGCACAGAGGCTCGGCGCGGAGCAGCACTCACCGGCCCGAGAGGCTTGTCTGCTCACCCGCCGGGGCAGGCGGGGGCTGGGAGCTGAGGCTCAGCTTCGGTTGGATCGCAGGGAGAGGACTGGGGTTGGCGGCGTGAACACAGCCTGAAGGGGTTGGCGCACCACAGCTGGCTGGGAGGGAGACCGGGAAAAAGTCTGCAGCTGCCAAAGAGGCAAGAGACTTTTTCTTGCCTCTTTGTTTCACGGCGCGCAAGGAGAGGGGATTCAGAGCGCTGCCTAAACGAACTCCAGAGGCGGGCGCGAGCCGCGGCGACCAGCGCGGACCCCAGAGACGGGTGTGAGACGCTGGGGCTGCTGCTGCTGCCTCCAAAAATCCTGTGTGCGAGCACAGGTCACTCTCCACACCTGCCCTCCCGGGAGCCTGTGCAGCCCGCCACTGCCAGGGTCCCGGGATCCAGGGACAACTTCCCCGGGAGAACGCATTGCGCGCCTCAGGCTGGTGCAACATCACGCCGGCCTCTGCCGCCGCAGGCTCGCCCCGCCTCCTCTGTACCCCTCCCTCCCCGCGGCCTGGGTGAGCCAGAGCCCCCAAAGCAGCTGCTCCTCTAACCCCATCCTGTCTGGGCGGGGAATAGACGCCCTCAGGCGACCTACATGCAGAGGCGGGTCCAAATCCAAAGCTGAATCCCAGGAGCTGTGCGAACAGAGAAGAGAAAGGGAAATCTCTCCCAGCAGCCTCAGAAGCAGAGGATTAAAGCTCCACAAACAACTTGATGTACCTGCATCTGTTGAATACCTGAATAGACAACGAATCATCCCAAATTCAGGAGGTGGACTTTGGGAGCAGGATATATTAATTTTTCCCCTTTTCCTTTTTTTTGTGAGTGTATATGTATATGCTTCTGGGTGAGATTTTGTCTGTATAGCTTTGCTTTATAATAGCTTTATTTTACTTCACTATATTATAGCCTCTTTCTTTCTTTCTTTCTTTCTATTTTTTCTCCCTTTTACTCTGAGCCGTGTGGACGAAATGCTCTTGGTGCTCCAGCCAGGAATCAGGGCCATGCCTCTGAGGTGGGAGAGCCAACTTCAGGACACTGGTCCACAAGAGACCTCCCAGCTCCATGTAATACCAAATGGCAAAAATCTCTCAGAGATCTCCATCTCAACATCGAGACCCAGCTTCACTCAACGACCAGCAAGCTACAGTGCTGGACACCCTATGCCAAACAACTAGCAAGACAGGAACACAGCGCCATCCATTAGCAGAGAGGCTGCCTAAAATCATAATAAGGCCACAGACACCCCAAAATACACCACCAGACGTGGACGTGCCCACCAGAAAGACAAGATCCAGCCTCATCCACCAGAACACAGGCACTAGTAACCTCCACCAGGAAGCCTACACAACCCACTGAACCAACCTTAGCCACTGGGGACAGATACCAAAAACAACGGGAACTACGAACCTGCAGCCTGTGAAAAGGAGACCCCAAACACAGTAAGATAAGCAAAATGAGACGACAGAAAAACACACAGCAGATGAAGGAGCAGGGTCAAAACACACCAGACTTAACAAATGAAGAGGAAATAGGTAGTCTACCTGAAAAAGAATTCAGAATAATGATAGTAAGGATGATCCAAAATCTTGGAAATAGAATAGACAAAATGCAAGAAACATTTAACAAGGACGTAGAAGAACTAAAGAGGAACCAAGCAACGATGAAAAACACAATAAATGAAATTAAAAATACTCTAGATGGGATCAATAGCAGAATAACTGAGGCAGAAGAAAGGATAAGTGACCTGGAAGATAAAATGGTGGAAATAACTACTGCAGAGCAGGATAAAGAAAAAAGAATGAAAAGAACTGAGGACAGTCTCAGAGACCTCTGGGACAACATTAAATGCACCAACATTCAAATTATAGGGGTCCCAGAGAAGAAGAGAAAAAGAAAGGGACTGAGAAAATATTTGAAGAGATTATAGTTGAAAACTTCCCTAATATGGGAAAGGAAACAGTTAATCAAGTCCTGGAAGCACAGAGAGTCCCATACAGGATAAACCCAAGGAGAAACACGCCAAGACACATATTAATCAAACTGTCAAAAATTAAATATAAGGAAAACATATTAAAAGCAGCAAGGGAAAAACAACAAATAACACACAAGGGAATCCCCATGAGGTTAACATCTGATCTTTCAGCAGAAACTCTGCAAGCCAGAAGGGAGTGGCAGGATATACTTAAAGTGATGAAGGAGAAAAACCTACAACCAAGATTACTCTACCCAGCAAGGATCTCATTCAGATGTGATGGAGAAATTAAAACCTTTACAGACAAGCAAAAGCTGAGAGAGTTCAGCACCACCAAACCAGCTTTACAACAAATGCTAAAGGAACTTCTCTAGGCAAGAAACACAAGAGAAGGAAAACACCTACAATAACAAACCCAAAACATTTAAGAAAATGGGAATAGGAACATACATATCGATAATTACCTTGAATGTAAATGGATTAAATGCTCCCACCAAAAGACACAGGCTGGCTGAATGGATACAAAAACAAGACCCATATATATGCTGTCTACAAGAGACCCACTTCAGACCTAGGGACACATACAGACTGAAAGTGAGGGGATGGAAAAAGATATTCCATGCAAATGGAAATCAAAAGAAAGCTGGAGTAGCAATTCTCATATCAGGCAAAATAGACTTTAAAATAAAGACTATTACAAGAGACAAAGAAGGACACTATATAATGATCAAGGGATCGATCCAAGAGGAAGGTATAACAATTGTAAATATTTATGCACTCAACATAGGAGCACCTCAATACATAAGGCAAATACTAACAGCCATAAAAGGGGAAATCGACAGCAACACAATCATAGTAGGGGACTTTAACACCCCACTTTCACCAATGGACAGATCATCCAAAATGAAAATAAATAAGGAAACACAAGCTTTAAATGATACATTAAACAAGATGGACTTAATTGATATTTATAGGACATTCCACCCAAAAACAACAGAATACACATTTTTCTCAAGTGCGCATGGAACATTCTCCAGGATAAATCATATCTTGGGTCACAAATCAAGCCTTGGTAAATTTAAGAAAATTGAAATCGTATCAAGTATCTTTTCCGACCACAACGCTATGAGACTAGATATCAATTACAGGAAAAGATCTGTAAAAAATACAAACACATGGAGGCTACACAATACACTACTTAATAACGAAGTGATCACTGAAGAAATCAAAGGGGAAATCAAAAAATACCTAGAAACAAATGACAATGGAGATACGACGACCCAAAACCTATGGGACGCAGCAAAGGCAGTGCTAAGAGGGAAGTTTATAGCAATACAAGCCTACCTCAAGAAACAGGAAACATCTCGAATAAACAACCTAACCTTGCACCTAAAGCAATTAGAGAAAGAAGAACAAAAAAACCCCAAAGCCAGCAGAAGGAAAGAAATCATAAAGATTAGGTCAGAAATAAATGAAAAAGAAATGAAGGAAACAATAGCAAACATCAATGAAACTAAAAGCTGGTTCTTTGAGAAGATAAACAAAATTGATAAACCATTAGCCAGACTCATCAAGAGAAAAAGGGAGAAGACTCAAATCAATAGAATTAGAAATGAAAAAGGAGAAGTAACCACTGACACTGCAGAAATACAAAAGATCATGAGAGATTACTACAAGCAACTCTATGCCAATAAAATGGACAACCTGGAAGAAATGGACAGATTCTTAGAAATGCACAAACTGCCGAGACTGAACCAGGAAGAAATAGAAAATATAAACAGACCAATCACAAGCACTGAAATTGAAACTGTGATTAAAATCCTTCCAACAAACAAAAACCCAGGACCAGATGGCTTCACAGGTGAATTTTATCAAACATTTAGAGAAGAGCTAACACCTATCCTTCTCAAACTCTTCCAAAATATTGCAGAGGGAGGAACACTCCCAAACTCATTCTATGAGGCCACCATCACCCTGATACCAAAACCAGACAAAGATGTCACAAAGAAAGAAAACTACAGGCCAATATCACTGATGAACATAGATGCAAAAATCCTCAACAAAATACTAGCAAACAGAATCCAACAGCACATTAAAAGGATCATACACCATGATCAAGTGGGGTTTATCCCAGGAATGCAAGGATTCTTCAATATACGCAAATCAATCAATGTGATACACCATATTAACAAATTGAAGGAGAAAAACCATATGATCATCTCAATAGATGCAGAGAAAGCTTTCAACAAAATTCAACACCCTTTTATGATAAAAACCTTCCAGAAAGTAGGCATAGAGGGAACTTTCCTCAACATAATAAAGGCCATATATGACAAACCCACAGCCAACATTGTCCTCAATGGTGAAAAACTGAAACCATTTCCACTAAGATCAGGAAGAAGACAAGGTTGCCCACTCTCACCACTATTATTCAACATAGTTTTGGAAGTGTTAGCCACAGCAATCAGAGAAGACAAAGAAATAAAAGGAATCCAAATCGGAAAAGAAGAAGTAAAGCTGTCACTATTTGCAGATGACATGATACTATACATAGAGAATCCTAAAGATGCTACCAGAAAACTCCTAGAGCTAATCAATGAATTTGGTAAAGTAGTAGGATACAAAATTAATGCACAGAAATCTCTTGCATTTCTATACACTAATGATGAAAAATCTGAAAGTGAAATTAAGAAAACACTCCCGTTTACCATTGCAACAAAAAGAATAAAATATCTAGGAATAAACCTACCTAAGGAGACAAAAGACCTGTATGCAGAAAATTATAAGACACTGATGAAAGAAATTAAAGATGATACAAATAGATGGAGAGATATACCATGTTCCTGGATTGGAAGAATCAACATTGTGAAAATGACTCTACTACCCAAAGCAATCTACAGATTCAATGCAATCCCTATCAAACTACCACTCGCATTTTTCACAGAACTAGAACAAAAAATTTCACAATTTGTATGGAAACACAAAAGACCCCGAATAGCCAAAGCAATCTTGAGAACCAAAAATGGAGCTGGGGGAATCAGGCTCCCTGACTTCAGACTATATTACAAAGCTACAGTAATCAAGACAGTTTGGTACTGGCACAAAAACAGAAATATAGATCAATGGAACAGGATAGAAAGCCCAGAGATAAACCCACACACATATGGTCACCTTATCTTTGATAAAGGAGGCAAGCATATACAGTGGAGAAAAGACAGCCTCTTCAATAAGTGGTGCTGGGAAAATTGGACAGATACATGTAAAAGTATGAAATTAGAACACTCCCTGACACCATGCACAAAAATAAACTCAAAATGGATTAAAGACCTAAGTGTACGGCCAGACACTATCAAACTCTTAGAGGAAAACAGAGGCAGAACACTCTATGACATACATCATAGCAAAATTCTTTTTGACCCAGCTCCCAGAGAAATGGAAATAAGAACACAAATAAACAAATGGGACCTAACGAAACTTAAAAGCTTTTGCACAGCAAAGGAAACCATAAACAAGACCAAAAGACAACCCTCAGAATGGGAGAAAATATTTGCAAATGAAGCAACTGACAAAGGATTAATCTCCAAGATTTACAAGCAGCGCATGCAGCTCAATAACAAAAAAACAAACAACCCAATCCAAAAATGGGCAGAAGACCTAAATAGACATTTCTCCAAAGAAGATATACAGATTGCCAACAGACACATGAAAGAATGCTCAACATCATTAATCATTAGAGAAATGCAAATCAAAACTACAATGAGATATCATCTCACACCGATCAGAATGGCCACCATCAAAAAATCTAGAAACAATAAATGCTGGAGAGGGTGTGGAGGAAAGGGAACACTCTTGCACTGTTGGTGGGAACGTAAATTGATACAGCCACTATGGAGAACAGTATGGAGGTTCCTTAAAAAACTACAAATAGAACTACCATACGACCCAGCAATCCCACTACTGGGCATATACCCTGAGAAAACCATAGTTCAAAAAGAGTCATGTACCAAAATGTTCATTGCAGCTCTATTTACAATAGCCAGGACATGGAAGCAACCTAAATGTCCATCGACAGATGAATGGATAAAGAAGATGTGGCACATATATACAATGGAATATTACTCAGCCATAAAATGAAATGAAATGGAGGTATTTGTAATGAGGTGGATGGAGTTAGAGTCTGTCATACAGAGTGAAGTAAGTCAGAAAGAGAAAAACAAATACAGTATGCTAACACATATATACGGAATCTAAGGAAAAAAAAAAAAAAAGGCCATGAAGAACCTAGTGGCAAGACGGGAATAAAGACACAGACCTACTAGAGAATGGACTTGAGGATATGGGGAGGGGGTGGGGTAAGATGTGACAGGGTAAGAGAGTGTCATGGACATATATACACTACCAAATGTAAAATAGATAGCTAATGGGAAGCAGCCACATAGCACAGGGAGATCAGCTCGGTGCTTTGTGACCACCTAGAGGGGTGGGATGGGGAGGGTGGGAGGGAGGGAGATGCAAGAGGGAAGAGATATGGGAACATATTGTATGTGTATAACTGATTCACTTTGTTATAAAGCAGAAGCTAACACACCATTGTAAGGCAATTATACTTCAATAAAGATGTTTAAAAAAAAAAAAGTTAATTAGCTCTCACCATTAGTTCTCCCTTCAATGTTTTTGAATTAAAAAATTAGAAAAGACCTGATTTTCAAAAGGATTTATTACCCAGTTATTAGTGTCATTCACTTTCTTAATTCAGATACCAGTAAGCCAAATTGCCCATTTGTTTGGTGTTTGGGAATTTTTACAGCATGCCAACTGGGAGACTGAATTTTAAGGGGGAAGCAGGTAAAAGGAATCAATGTAAGTCTTCAACACCAGGCTTAATTTCAAGCAGATGACTTTTAAGAAAAAATATATTTGGAATTCAGGTTCTGGACATTGATTCCTTCCATACATAAGAAAAATATTATGCATCTTGGTTTCATAAAACCTAGCTTGAAGACCACTGCTGTATTCCTTCCTTGGATTTTCTTATAGTCTGTGTATTGATGAATCTAACTAGTTCTATTTTTCTCTTGAGATGCTCACACACACACACACACACACACACTCACATACGTGAAGTATTTTTCCCCTATATTTGTTAATCATTTTATTTTTTAATTAAAAAAATTTTTTATTGGAGTATAGTTGCCTTACAATATTGTGTTAGTCTATACTGT
Source organism: Balaenoptera musculus (assembly GCF_009873245.2). Taxonomy (NCBI): domain Eukaryota; kingdom Metazoa; phylum Chordata; class Mammalia; order Artiodactyla; family Balaenopteridae; genus Balaenoptera; species Balaenoptera musculus. The sequence goes on from NC_045802.1 coordinate 56,269,212, forward strand.
ACAGCAAAGTGAATCAGCTATATGTATACATGTATCCCCTCATTTTTGGATTTCCTTCTCATTTAGGTCACCACAGAGCATTGAGTAGAGTTCCCTGTGCTATACAGTAGGTTCTCATTAGTTATCTATTTTATACATAGTATCAATATTGTATATATGTCACTTCCAATTTCCCAATTCATTCTCCCCCGCTTATCCCCTTGGTATCCATACATTTGTTCTCTACATCTGCTTTCAAACTAGATCATAAATCATTAAAGACAGTATCAGACTATGTCTTCTATACCATTTGCAGAGACATGGGACTTATACATCGAATGCAACCAATTGAACATTGACTATTAAGAGGTATTTTCTGAAGGCCAGAATACCTGCATTTTTATCCTGGTTCTGCTACTTTCCTTCTGTCATATCTGGGGATTGCTGCATAACTTCTCAGATCCTCCATCTAGTCATTGTAAAATTGGCATTACAATAGCCTTTATCTCAGGTAGTATCTGTGACGATTAAATAATTTAATACATCAAAAGCTCTTATAACACCATCAGTAGGAATCAGAGCTCAATAAATATTAACTGTTAAATTCTTCTTTTTATATATATCTATATCTTTATCTCTATCTATCTATCTATCATCCCCAGAATATTAGCTATAAGTTTAATGGCACCAAATTTTTAACGAGACTTGGAGCAAGTTTTCATATCTTTCATCATTTTGAATCCTTTTTACTTCCAACCCAAACTGATACTAACATCTCTTGAGGCTCTAAGTTTTCATGGTTCTGTTCTTTCATATCCAGCTCTTCTAGTAAAAGATGAACCTTTTGCATTGTACACTCTAACTCCCCTACACAATTTTCTGATACACAATAATGGTGAATAGGAACTCTCTGCAATCTCTGTACTCCATATAGTATCCAACTTAAGAAATAGGCCTTTAGCTGAATTTCATTATAAATCACAATAGATTTTTCTTTTGAGATAATTTAGAAAGGATTTTTTCATAGATATAGAAAAAATTGTTACTGAAACTTAGATCACAGTTATCAGATTGTGTTCAGGGCCAGCAAGTATCTCAGATCACATCTGTCATGAAACTGGCAAAAGAATGCAATCAAACTGTTCAAAATTAAATAAGTAAATTAAATATGCATTGAATTTGGTGTTTTATAGAAGTAAATATTCAATTAAATCACGATAATAATGATATTTTTGAAAACCTATTATATAGGACTGATGTAAATGTGGAGAGCTTGATAGGAAAAAATGGTCAAAACTGAAAGAAATCAGTTTGAGGAATCATAACAAAAATAAATTTCCACACTCATCAAGTAGATTGCTACAAGAACATGTGGTCCACTCCTGATTTCAACCAACTCACTTGAAATGTCATTCACCTCAACATCTTTAAAAACTTAGTACAAATACCCTTCCTCTTTACTATACAGAAAAAAAGATGAAGGAAACCATTTATTATGAAATACATTTCCAAGTATTTTAAATGATTCATAGCATACCTCTTTTTTGAAAAGAAAAATAGCAATCTAAGCCCAGCGGGTTCCAGTACGTAAATCATCATGATAGCAATAACAAGGAGTGTGATAAGGTTGACTATCTTCTGCAGAAAGTACTGGTGTAACTCAGCGTGGTGCACAGAGAGTTTGAATGGATTAATCATGCCATTTTTATATTACCTTAAATGATTCATTCTATTAAAAATTATTATTATTGTCCAGGCCATTTCGGTTCATAAAATCCTGTTCTTCTCATGGTGCTACCACAAAATCTTGATTAAATGAAATTCCAGAGGCATGATTATTTGATTCAAAGAGGTTTAAGGAAAGACATCTCTGTTAAAAATCTTTTAAAAATATATAATAGTGTGTCATTTAAAAAATATAGTGTGAATGGAATGTTTCATAGTTCCTTTGTGACCATGAATTTTTTGGCCCTAAGTCACCATTAGGAAAACTAATTCTCATTGAACAGCAGAGTATTTGGTGGAAGTAAAGGTGACTATACCAGATCTATCCAAGTCCTCCAGAATCCAAGAAATTTGTTTCATTCATATTTATCTCGTGAAAGACTAGCCCAGAAAAAAAGAGAAAGCTTCTTGAAGGTTTTAATAAGTTTAGTTTTCTTACTGAAAGGCTACCATATAGGCAGACACAGACTTTATACACACGGACACACACATACACATTTGTTTAGTGCTTCACTTACAACCTTAAAATATATTTGACACTTCATCAGTTTTGCTTATTTTCATATTTATCATAATCAGTCCTTTTTCAATTATCTTCACAGGCTTCCGTTGCCTATATATGTGCTTCAGAAAATTATAATAGCCCATGTGCTCTCATAAAAACACATTATCTAAATAGAACATGCTGCATTTCTTAGGAACTCTTCCTCCTCTGCGGTAAGAGCAGACATACTTGTCTTCCACTCCCTGGTTAATGGCACACATCTATGAAAGAACCTCAAAATTATAAAATCATCTACTTCTATGCCTTTTTCCTTAATCTCATGAAAATTACCACCTAAGTATCTCTGTTGCTCTTTCCTGAGAAAACTTCTATCAGTCCTATTTCTTTCCAATCTATTCTCCATAGTGCTGCTAGAGTGATTATTCCAAAAGGAAAATCTGTTCATGTCATTCCCCTACTTATAGTCATTCTGTAACCTTTCTATTTGTTTGTCCTTCCCAGACACATGCAAAACTTAGCTAATCAGTTTTATGAGAGGTGGTGTAGTGTTATGCAGTGTTTTTCAAGCTGTGCTTTATGATCTAATATTAGTGGGTCATGAAATCAATTTAGTGGTTCATGTGACCTGCAGTTTTAATAAAATAAAATTTAATAGACTATGGTGGAATAGAATAGAAAAAAAAAAAAAAAAAACAGGACACAAAATTACTAAACTCAGAGCAGATGTGGGGTCTTGGAGAACAATGCTGAACTACAAGGATCCATGTATAGACAAGATGAAGAGTAATCTGTGTTACCTGGAGATCGTGGACTTTTACCTGGAGGCAGTGATCAGATGGGGCTTTTTCTATCTCAGGGCAGTAGTGAGTGTATTCTATGTGTGTGAAAAATAGTGATATCCATATTTGGTGATGTTTCAGTTTTCCATTGCTTCATAGCAGATTATCTCTAAATTTTGTGGCTTAAAAAGCAACAATTTATTACTTACCATTCTGTGGCTTGAATGGACAATTCTGTTCTACATGATGTCAGCTGGAGTTACCAGCTCAGTTGCATTCAGGTGGGTTTTCAGATGTTTGGGGCCTTGGTGTTGACTGTAGCCTGGGACTCTACATGTTCCCTACCTCCTTGTGGTGTTTCATTCTCCATGGGTTCTCAATGTGGCCCCTCTCTCCAGAAGGATAAGCTGAACATCTTTTTAGCCTCTTAAACACTGTACAGCAAAACATTCACTTCCCTCACATTCTATTAGTCAAAGCAAATCCCAAGTCCAGTCTAGGTGCAAAAGTAGGGGAATAATACTTCATTTCTTAATTGGAGGAGTGGCAAAAAAATTATGGCACCCTTTAATCCACATATCAACAGGGCTCATTCTGCCAGAGACAATGTATGAGCCCCCAGATCCATTTTATTTTCACCCTGGGCACATAAAATAGCCATTTATGTGGGATGGTAACTACTTCTGGACATTGGAATGTAAGAGGAAATATTCGTTCTCTGCAAGCTAAAGCTTAAGAACATATGTATGTCCTTACTTTCTTTGATCCTGAATTGATTGGAAGGATCCAATGAAGGACATGGAGGTCATATGAGATGTTCAGCTACAAGGTCCCTAACTGACTACTTGGAGAAGAATAATGAAAGTGAAAAACCTTTGCTGTATACAGAATCTAGTTGTTGTTAGAGCATCTAATATTACTTATAATGATTTATACATAAGAAGAAATATTCTTTAGAGAAACTTTGATTTCAAGAGTTTATGTGTGCGGGTAGGTGCAGTGGTCTTGGTATGTGATATAAAATCTATTTCTTTTTGTGGATCTCCTCAAACAAAGTTTAGAAGGCATTACAGCACTAATGAAGAGCACAGAATTTGGAACCAGACAACCTAAGTTCTATTATTAGTCATTTTACTAGTAGTGTGACCTTGGGTAAGTGACTTAACCACTCTATTCCTCCCTTACCTCATCTATTAGTGGGGATAAAACAGTACCTTCTTCTTAAATTTGTGTGAGAATCAAATCACTTAATGCATATGTATCAGTTGAAGTTTTGAAAAGAAAACAATAACTAACCCAAGTAGAACAACAGCAGAATTTAAGATGAGGCACTGATTACAAAAGTGTTTTGAAAGTTGAAGGGACAAACAAGATGATAAAATAACCCAGGGATTAATATAGAGAAGGCAGTATCTCTCCTATGGCTGAAGGACAAAGGATGGGTGTGGTTTCTCAGGAGATGGAACCACCCCTCTGGAGTTGGGAACACTTCCAGGCAGGAATTTAGAATCATGACACTGGCCCTGCCCTCAACAGAGACACTGCTGTATCCAAGAGAGAAAGGAGGAGAGAGGCACTGACTGTGCTTGTTTACCTGCTCTTAAATCTCCCTCCACAGACTCCTTTGTCTGAATCTACTAGAAACCAATTGTCAAGAGAGCCTGGCAAGTGTAATTTTTAGGGGGTGCCCCACTGTAGTACAGAGCAAAGCAAGAAAGGACAGGAATGAATCTGAGAACAAGCAAAATGCTCACCATAACATGTAAGAGGTTATAATATAAGCAAGTGATGAATAAATATTGACTATTATATTGCCACTATCCTTTATTTTAAGCAGTAGTTCTGAATCTTTTTAAAGAGCTTAAAAAGGTTATCCACCTGTTAGGAACTCACATAGAATTCTGCACACAGCACTGAAGGAATCTATCTCTCCCATTACACAGCAAGTGCATTACGAGGAGATACTGTGTTTTAGTCACTGATATAACTCCAGGCACATTACTCAGTAAATGTGGTCCTTCAACCACTGTTTTGTTTTACATCAATAAATGGTCTATCTTCTGAAGCATTTCTGTCACTGACCCTACTCAGGCAATTAGCACCTCACTTCAGGTCAGCTAAATGTTCTTGTACGATTCTCTCCATTCCACATGCGGTCATACTTGGCTTTATTAAAAGAAAATATATAAAGATGCCAACCTAATTTTATATGATACTCTATAAAAGGAAAATATAAATAGGACAACTTTTTACTTAAGGTATACTCTGATGCGATTCCATTATCTGGTTTCAAGCTAATTTTCCAGCTTCATGTTTTCCCTTTGTTCAAATATACACAGTCTATTCAAATACACTCAGCACAGCACACTCATTAATACATCTACATCTCCTCTCAGAATATCCCTTCAGTTTTCTTCTGCAAGCTGACTAGTGGCAACTATTCCTCCCTCAAGATACAATTCAACCTCTCTGATGAAGTCCTTTTCAATTCTCAGGAGAAACTGTCACGTTCTTCAATTGTAATTACTTCCATTAGAGTTCTGTATTGATTATATAACTTTCATTGTCCGTGGTTCTCAAACCTACCTTCATATTAGAATCATCTGGAGATTTTAAAAAGCTTGAAGCTTAGACCATATTCATGCCAATTTTATCAGAACTCTGGGCATCTGTAGTGGAAACCAGGCAACAGTTGTTTTAAGGCTTTCCAGAAAATGTCAACATTAAGTTTGAAGAGCACTATACTAGACTGTGAATTCTTTTAGGGCAGTGAAGGAACCATTTAAAAACATGTTATTTGAATGGGTCTAAATACTTATAACAGTTTCTAAAATATAGTTGACCCTCGAATATATTGCCTAATAAAATAGAGCATGCATACATCTACCCAAGTATGAAATTTCTCATCTACTTTAGGAATTGAATTACAAAAGGAGGGCACGCTGACATCACTCACTTGAATAAACTCTTTTCAATCCTCCTTTAGGTGTAGATAGATGTGGATACATTGAAGAAGTGATAATCAAACAATCTGGCTACCAACTGATTACATTCACTGATTAAGCTTAGAATAATTCTCAGTCGTTCTCCAAGAATATAAATCTAGAGAGCTGTTACACTTTTATTAAGGCTGTAGGTCTACTATGTATACTCATATATGCAGAAGTTCATTCAAATGATTTACGAATAATTTACTGTCTAGAAATTACTGGTTTTACATGAGCTGTTATGACATGTGATGTCCACATATTTTGGATTTGTTATGATTTAAATCAAACTTGGTTGAGTTCAAGTATTCCAGAAAATTGAAAATAAAGTAATCCTCACAGACATTTGGTGTTGTTTTTCCTAGTCAACTGACTATTTCAATACTTTAGAGAAATGTCTTAATTAAACCAAGTATATCAGTTTGCTATTTTTTATCTGAAATTTTATCTACTGAGCTGTTAACAATCTAGCATAATAATGATTATTCAGTGAAAAATGGGGAAAAAAGACAAAAATAAAGATTTAATAAATTGTTTTTCATGACTACTTGAAATATGTGCTCAGAGAAGGGAAAGGGAGAATATTGGCAAAAAACAGTCCCAATCTAAGGACTTTAACAGTTAAATTAGAAAGACCTTTGAAAAAACATGTTTAACATAAGTGCTTTAAGCTAGAGAGAAAGAATGATGACTAACTTTGAGTTCATACTTAAAGCCAAAAAAATTCTCCCCACTTATTTGATATAGAAAAAGGAGAAGAAAATGTATGTTATAGCCATGCCCAGATAGATCCTATTAATGTTACTGAAACTCTCTCCCACCATTCTTTATTAATAAGCTAAAGAAGAGATATCAGGAGCTTCCCTGGTGGCACAGTGGTTGAGAGTCTGCCTGCTAATGCAGGGGACACGGGTTCGAGCCCTGGTCTCGGAAGATCCCACATGCCGCGGAGCAACTGGGCCCGTGAGCCACAACTACTGAGCCTGCGCATCTGGAGCCTGTGCTCCGCAACAAGAGAGGCCACAATAGTGAGAGGCCCGTGCACCGCAATGAAGAGTGGCCCCCCGCTTGCCACACCTGGAGAAAGCCCTTGCACAGAAACAAAGACCCAACACAGCCAAAAATAAATAAATAAATAAATAAATAAATAAATATATTAAAAAAAAAAAAAGAAGAGATATCAAAAGGCAGATATAGAGTAAATCTAAATGGTGAATTGATCTTTAAAAGAAGTGGGGGGGATGATAAAGGCCAACCATATGATAAATATTAAACTATATGTATATTCCAATGATAACTAATGCTATTATGGTAATTGGAAATGCAGTAGAGTTCCTGAGAAGGCCACCTGCAAATATGAGAAGTTGAATTAAAATTGAAGACATATCAAATGGCATATATTATTTCTATATTAAACCTGTAGAAAGTAAATGAAAAAAACTTCATCCTAAAGCATCTGGCTAAGCAGAACATACAGACAAACCTAGTAGCCAATTCAGTAATTAAGGTGTTTTCTTTGTCTTTTTAAAGACACATCCAGTATAATTTCACTAGAAAGGAATATAATTAAGAAGTTTTAAAGGAATAACAGCAAATTTCAAATTCTGATTATGGCAGGGTTAGGAAATGGAATTGTACAAGGAATCATTAAAATATTAACTCTGTAATGCAGAGGGGTGAAAGGATGATTATTCCTAAGATGATGATCTATTTACAAGACCCTTGGTTATTGATTGTGATATGTCACCCACGCATTCAGGTTGCTGGGTTTTTATCTTTTTCTTCAACTGATTTCTGTTCTTGAGTTCTTACATAAAACCCATATTTTCCTGTGTCCTCTCCTTTATAGAAATCAGAAAATAAGTTTTGATTGAAGGGCTGGATAGCTGCTTCTGACTCTTACCCTGAGTGTTTAGATCATTCATTTGCTTGGTTTCCCTGCCATTATATTTTATTTTCCTTTTTCAAGGAGAGATCTCAATGTTCTTGTCCTTCTTTCTGGTATCATCTGGAAAGTGATTGTCTTTTTGTCTCTAAAGCACCTTACAGGTTCATGGTATGATAGACTGAAGATCTCCCTGCTCTTCCTGTAAAAAGAGCTCTGCCATAATTATATTTTATCTGTTGAAGACAGTTGCCATTCCCAGAAGCTTTATCTTTGTATCAGTTTTAGTCTTCACAAATAAGCCCTATGATTCAGTGATCTGAATCAGTTTATTCTATGTTATATCTAAAGGCCATTTCATAGAAGACCTCTGTTGGTGAGCCCAGGGCTATCAATTATCATGGTTCATGGCTCTCTATAAAGGGAAAGTATAAATATCTGCAAGTTCTGTCAGAAGAAAAATACTACTCATCTGAAAGATAACTGGATCTGTTCCTTCCACTGCACCCTTTCTTGGTTCCGAATGAACTTTCATATTCTTTAAGAATGTCCTTCCAGAGGTCTGAAGGAAAGATCTCATCAATCCTTCCCACTGGCATCTCATTTCCAGTATTTAACAAACTTGGACCAAGCTCCAGATCCCTAGTTGCTTCATTCTCTATGTGTATCACCTCCAAGAAAAACCCCTGGCAATTTCATATTTCCCAATGGTAGATGGGAAAGTTAGTCTAATTGCAATAAAAAAAATGGCATAGAGAGGCAAGATTTTTTTCACATTAACCCTGATTTGATCACAATTTGAAAACATATGTGTAATATGTATGAATATTTACATGCAGTAAAGGGTTGTCAATTAATTATTAAATATTTATATTTCACAACTATGTCCTGTCATTGAAGGTACAAAAAATATAATGTAGACCCAGTGCCTGACTACAAGCAGCTTACTTTTCAGTAGTAATTCTAATAAATACAGAAAATAATTAGAGAATGTGTCTATTCATTCTACCTATTAACTGGATTGTGGAATAATATGTACAGAAAGTTCAAGACATGAAAATGATATGTTTTCAAAGAAGGATTATGTCATAAAATAAACTGATAATTTATTAAAATGGACAAAAACTATTAAATCCCAAATAAAGCATAAAGAGGATTAAATGAGACATCTAAATCTCTAGAATAAAATGGTAATTTACATTAATAGTGGCTATTTTGAATTGAAACATTAAAATTTTAATTGTGCTTCTCTTATTTTGTGACTTCTCATTCAAATCAATATTGTACCTGTACATGGTATATGTGATATTTCTTAATTAGCCAGCATATTTAAATAAATAAATTAGCCCATTATCCAGTAAGAGTAATGGTTTTAATTCATTGAGTACATGGGTTCCAGGCACCAGGTTTATATAATCTTATGTAATTTCATTTGACTTATGAGGAGGCTGAGGGCAGCAAGGTTAATCCACTTCTTCAAGGTCACACAGGTCATAAGAATCAGCTAACACCATATTTAAATAGGTAAATTATCTACTCCTGATGTGAAACAAAATTCCCAGATAAAGACTTAAACACTTCTAAACTAAAGATAATCTTCTTTTCACTTTCTTCTTACTATACTTAGCAATTCATCCCAATTTACACAAACTTTTACTTACCCTAAATCTTCTTTAAAAGGATTTCTGACTTTTTCACAGAATTATGCATGCCAGTATTTATAATATTTCTAACTACTTTGAGCTAACACTAATCTTTTCTTACTGAATGCTATATTTATAAGTATGCAGCCCAGTTCTATTAAGGTCAGGATTTTCTGCCAAAATACATACTTTTATTACCCCTGTCCTTTCAATTTATTTTTTTTAAAAATTTCTTCTAAAGTGGCTATTCCTGCTCTATTGACCTAGAACATTTTATATCACAATTCAAAACCAGTGCCAAATGTGACCTTAGAATAGCAGGATAATTCCAAATAGTTTTTAACCATAAATATGCAAGAACAAAAAGATAAGTCTATTTTTAAATAAAAATAACTTTGTTATATCTTGTGTTTTTTGTTGTATAATCTGGGTATTAAAAAAACAAAAACAAACCTTGAACTCATATGTATCAATATCAGGAAAACCCCTGGCATTATTAAAAAAAATTCTCCCAAATAATTACAATATAAATTTACTTATTTTGTCTTTCCAAATATCAACATCAAGCCTCTCTAGTATTTTAACATATAGACTTTCTACTTTTTTTTATAGGTTCTTCAGATAGATATGTTAGAACATTTAATTTTTAATGGCACCTTTCCAAAAATTAATGCATTTTGCCACAAACCATCAAAATCCAAAATAGCACACCTAACTGCCCAAGTCATTCTGTGAATCCATCAGTACGACACACTATGAAGTAGCATTAACTACCCTTAGGAACAGAGTTAATGTTTGTAGATGTGCAGACTAGGACTCACAAATGTCAAGGTTTCCTAGTACTGGCCTTGTCTTATCGCACACTATTTTACTTAATATTGAGAAAGCTACAGTGGCTATTTGGACTTTGTAATATTAAATTGTCAAAAGTTGCTTTTACAGAAGCAAACAAAAACATACAAATGTTAAAATCTTATCTATTCTTACATTTTACATGTGTTTTTTTAATATTAAATGGGGTTTGAAATATAAACAAAAAGTTGCACTTAGGTCTTTCTATGTATTTTCCAAGTATGTCCCAAATATCGTGATGAATTATGCAATACAGCATAACACTGACTCCTCTCTATCTTCCTTGGTAAAGTTGTCTATCTAAAAATTTTCTCCAAAATATTAAATTATCTTTTCCTTAAATTGTCACAACACTTTGCAAGCAAAAACAGGCCTTTCTACAGGTGAGATATAAAATGGCATTCTATGAACATAATGAAGCTTAATTATACATCTGAGTGTTGAGGAATGATTCTTTCTGGAGGAATACTCTAAGAAGCAGTGTAAATGTCTCACGACAGTGATGACAAGTGAGAAGTGCAAAGGACAGTGGCAGGAAATTATGAAGAAAATCTACCATATATATGTAAGGAGAATCATCGTACAACGGGGTGTCAAGGAGAACCTTTCATTAAGTGAACACAAATACTTCGAGCATAACAATTTGATAAAAGCATTATTGATTAGAAATTAATTTTCAAATGAGGAACTAAAAAAATTTGATTATTAAAATTTATGAAGGTCATTTGATTTCCTTAATTAGTGAACAGTTTTTCCTGACTTAGGGCACTTTTCAATCAAGTACCAATGACATTATTTTCAAATCTAAAAAAATACACAGAAGGTAGTTTATAAACATTTTCCTTATCTAGACTTCTCCTTGTGTTGGGCGTTTTTTTTGTACTTTAAAATCAGAGTTACTCTCAATTCAAATAAAAATATGTGACTTTATTTGTAATTATTTTACAAAACTTCCATGTTATTAAGGGGGAGTGATTTTTAGAGGAGATTGCTTGAACGCTTAAACCTGCCTGCTAATATTGGTTTATAATATTATGTAAGTATCATGTGTACAACATCATATTTCTACTTCTGTATACACTACAGCAGGCTCACTGCCAAAAGTTTCATTTCCATCTCTCACCATACAGTGGATTCTCTTTACCCTTTTTTCCCTTCTACACCCCCCTGCCTCTTCCCCTCTGGTGATCACTACTCTGTTCTCTGTATCTATGTATTTATTTTTGTTTGGTTTGTTTTGTTCATTTGTTGTGTTTGTTTGTTTTTTATATTTCACATATGAGTGAAATCATATGGTATTTGTCTTTCTCCATCTGACTTACTTCACTTAGCAAAATATCCTCCAGGTCCATCCATGCAAATGGCAAGACACCCCCCCCCCCAAAAAAAAATCTAAAACAAGTAAAATAAAATAAATAAAATGGTGTGGCTGAAAACAAACAAACAAGGAAAAAACCTGCCTTCTAAATCCAAGCATAGTTGTGAAAGAAAAGGGATTATTTATTATGACTATTTTTCTTGATATTGTTTTGCTTTTTCTAAAATTCAGAAACTGTGAGTACTCAGTAGCTAGAACATCTCTAAGTATAAAGTATTGAACAAATACTTTATTTGTTCAATAAAGTATCTATTGAACAAATAGTATGTGGTGTGTGGGAACTGTACACACATAAATTATCTCTATTCTCTAAACAAGCCCATTACTCCGGAGATGTATAAATTAAGCCATATGAAAGGTAACGAACTTGTGGTCACACAGCAAATTAAACTCTGAGCCAGATTTTCAACCCAACTTAACCTTATTTTAGGGCTCTTGGGTTCATCTCTGAATAAGACTGCTCTGATGGCCAATGGTATCCCAGTTTTCTTCCAATGATGTGTCCCTTCTGATGTTTCTAATTGTGACTGGCTAATAATTTGAGTTTCTATATTTAACATCAGCTTCAGGTGCCGAAACAAAGGTAACGATTTTGATAAAGCACTCAGAAAAGATTATGAACGATCAGCCTTTTTCATATATAGACACCGACAAGAGCATCTTTGCCTCTCTATCTAATACTTACTGATAAAAATGGTTCTTCTTCCAAAACAAGTATTTTATGAGGCAATCTTCAGCAAATTACTATATAAATAATTTGTACCCTATTCCTTTCTGTAACCAGATCCCCCTGACTCACCTAGTACACCTTTGCATCCAAGTCTTAATTCTTTTCCCCCATGTATTTACTTATAGTTGGTGTGTTGGCAAGCAGTTGCTAATATAGTTGCCTGAGGGCCTAGTGGGAGAACTGCAGTGTTTGCATTTATTTTTCCCCCAGGAGTTCACAGAGAAAGCTATGGCAGTAATTTCTGTAATTTCAATATAAAGTTATACCATGTCATCATCTACTCAGTGTTCTCTGGTCATATAATCCTATGCTTTAATTCATCTTACATAATGACAAGCTCTACTTTAAAGGAAGGGATTTTCTTTTTCCAAATAGGTATAAAGATAGGTATATAGCATGAAAAACATGGAAGGAAGCTCTTGGAGGGAGAGATAGAAGGAGGGAGAATTATATGTTGGCCTGGAGTGAAAGGAACAAGCAGAAGATTTACATGTAGTGTTATCATGGTGTGTTGTGTGTCTGTAACAGAAAATTCAGAGTTAATACATATGCATACAATGAGAATTAATATTTTGGCCTTGGTAATGTAAAATGGACAAAACACCCAAATAGTGAAAAAAGAGGAGAAACTACTGTGACTAAAATGGGAGGTGAACAAAGAAGTCTATATATTTGAATGAAATTGAAAGCAGTGCTGATTAGTTTAAGCCTGGATTCCTGAAGCACTCGGCAACCAGCAAGCAAAGGGGAAAGCTTTAAGGTTCCTGTAACCTGGGGGTCAGATAACTCCAGCCCCAGCCAAATCTGGCCCATGGCATCATACTTTTGTATACTTCAGGGGCAAAAAATTATTTGTACATTTTGAAATGTTTCTAAAAAATCAAAAGAAGAAAATATTTTGGACCCAAAAAAAGTATAGGAAATTCAAATTTCAATGTTCATAAATAAAGTATTTAATTATGGCAATATAAAATATGTGCAAATTTATTTTCTCTCTTGTTATATAAATGCTTATATAATATTCTTCATTTTGCCAACTGGCTAGCAAAGCCTAAAATATTTAGTAATTGGCCCTTTACTGAAAAAGTTTTTCAACCTCTGGCTTAATCTAATCAGACCCACCTGGAATTGGATAGATTTCCTGAAACCATAGTGTCTCTAGCCAATGGAGTTGTGGATGACATAGATTCAGGAAAGCTTTTTACTCAGAACTTTCACTGAAACAGATGGTACAGGCAAATAATGTGTATATGAATTAATTATATAACTTATTTGTTATTTTAAGTTTATTATGTGAATTTTATATCCATATGAATATAATAACATGAATCCAGATATATATATTCATTATAATGAAGTTATTATTTGAGATCTGCACATGAAAGAATCTGACCTATTTTTTTTCAAATATATAGAGAAGAAACACTTTGGGGAAGATAGGATATTATATCATCACAATGAGATTTTATCCTTTATCAATTTATGCTCTTTTAATTTTAATGTAGTCGTTTCACTATTGATAACCAGCAAACAATTGTGAGAGTGCTCTTTTCCCCTCCCCTTGAACAGCTGTGGGAGGATGAAAATATAAATTGTAGGAATTAATAATTGGCTAGTCTGTTCTATAACAGTCTGGCAACAATCAAACACAATCTCTAGATGACACTTTTTGAGACTGGAGAGCAAATCTAAAAGGATGAGAACTGTTTTCTTAATTGGATTTATAAATGTAAACAAAATAGATACCCTGTAGTATGTTTAGATTATAAAGTAGAGAAAACAGGTATTTAAAAATATAGGCCATATATTTAGAAACAGAAGGAAGGTCACATGACTCAAATCTTTAAAGGTGACTTTCTGAATTGCAGCTAAACATCCACTGGTTAATTGGGGGAGACTGACTTAGAAGTCAAAGACAAGGCTTTATCATTAAGGGCAGGTTTGATGGATCCAGGCACTGGATAAGATGTCCCTTGATAACTCTACTTAAGCAGCAGGTTTGAGATTTTCATTACTTACACATATACATTAACAAATAACTATGTTACTGTAAAATTACAATGAAAATAATAATTCTTAAAAGCCTTAGAGAAAAAAAAAGCAAACTAAAATCAATTTTTTGGTTTTGCATTATAGTATTTCTTCAAAATAATCTAACACAATGTCTTTCTTTTTCTTCAGTTTTTTTTTTTTGAGTTGAGGGGGCTGGCAAATCTCTGGGTTAATCTTATATCACTAGTTATTTCATTGTTCTGTGTTTTGACTTCATGTTCTTTTTAAGTCACAAAGATAAGATAGATAAGCAAAAGCCAAAAAAAGAATTCCCAAAGTTTATACTGATCACAAATGTATTTTTAATAACATTTAAAATTAACTTTAGTCATGAAAATTAATTTACAATATTTCTCCCCTGTAAAAAGATAAAGCATTACAAATAAGGCTAAAGGAAACTGTGCCCACTACTCCAAATCCTTACTTTTATACAGGCATCCCTTTCTGAGGTGCCATCCGATCTCTGAGTTTATAGAACTGAATTCCAAACTGCCAGAATGAGGAAAAGGTCATGGTGCAAAAGAAGTATGGGAAAAATATATTAGTCACTATAGCCAAACATATTAATACTAAAAGAGTATATAAGGAAAAATCCAAACAATATATTTTAATATATAAATTTGATGTCAATGCTCTGATACATAATCAAGTGGCTTCCCATTCATTCATGAGTAGAAGTCAAAGTTCTTACCAGGAGCACAAAGCCTCATTCAGATCACCCTCCCATCTCATCTCTCTCTACTCTCTCCCTCACTCATTCAGTCCAGCTGCACTGATCTAGTCAAGGCTCTTTGAACAAGTCAAGCACACTCCCAGTTCAGAGCACCAGTGCTGTTCCTGCTGCCTGAGATGCTATTCCCCCCACCCCACCCCCCAGACACAACTCCTGGCAAGCTCTCTTCTTTCCTTCGGGTCTTCAAATTAAAAGTCACTTTCGTTAGAAGGTCTGCCTGGCCTCCTTATCTAAGTTTCCACCCCACCTTCCTCATACTTCATTTCTTCATTTTCTGGAGCATTTTGCCTCCTGTGCACTCTCTCTATGTATTTTCCTTAAAACCTAGTTTCTTGACTAACCCTCTCACTAGACTATAAGGTGCTGAATCTAAAGATTTTTCTCTGATATGTTCACTGATGACTCCTTTGTACTAGAAGACAGTGTGTCATATGATAGGTGTTCAATAAATATTTGCAAATATAGTCTTTCAATATTTTAAGATTTACTCCTTTCATATGAGACCATTATACGTGGCATAGTCAGTGAATTAGTTCAACTTTTTCTTTTGGCAATGATATAAGCACAAATTAGAATAGCTTAAGTCTAAAAAGTTAGATGATGATGGACATGGGTCGAAATTCTGTAACTTTTCAAACCTCAATCTCATACCCACATGGCAGAAGAGGTCTTCCCAGTTCCTTTTTCTGGACCACTGCTTTCTCAGTCTACACAAAAATGTCCACAAGAAGGATCTCTCTGTTTGTACTGAGGTGCAGTATCTTCTGAATTTTATGTAATGTGCACTCAGAAACTTTTTGCCCAGGAAGGAGAACCTTAAAGAAATCCAGAGGATTTTATTGGGGAAATAAAAACAAAGTTCTCCTGCCAATCCAGAAAACTTCTCCACAAAGGTAGAAGAGAAAGAAAACAATTTTATTATTGACCAAACATCAAGCCAGATGTGATACTCATCACAGGCAATCCACTAACAGTCTGGAAAAATAAAAAGAAATCTTGCCCATTTATACAGCCAAGCAGATACAACCTATTACCTACAAGTTCTCAAATAATAACTAGTTCTCAAGTAAGAGGATCGACAGCACTGTTTGTCACACACATTCATCCTAGATTCACCTGGTAATTAGGGTAGACATTTGTGTTTGTTAATTGATTTTATCCAAAGGAAAAATAAACTTCTTATATCATTATGACAAGAGGTACTTTTATAACTTGGAGGGAGAGGCCAGCCTAAGTCAGCTCCTAGCCTCCCACAGAATCTGGGAGGCAGGGGTTCTGTCTTTGATAATTACATTTGAAAGAGATGGTTCCTGTATTCCTGAAAAAGACATTTCTGGGTCCTGGCAAGAGGGTTATTTAGCTCCTAAAATAATTTACACACATTTCAAACAGAGAAAGCGTTTAAAATTACAAGTTTTCTAAAGAAAATGCTCTAAGGGGAGAGTCTCTTCCTTTATATTCTATAGGGAGGACTAAGTCTCTTTCATTTACATTTGCCCTTACAAGGTAAGTTTTGAAAATGGAAAGAGTAGAACAATGTTGAATAAAAAGAGTGCATTTTTGTGTGAGCAAGTGTGTAAAAAGTTGATTTTTTTAAAGGGAGCAGTGTGAAGTGTTGAGTGGAAAGAGAAATACATAATTACATAGAAGATAACATATAAAAACTGAGCACTTCAGAGCAAAAAGATCCCCATTATGGTGAATAATTACAGAAAACTGAGTATGCAGTGTCCCTAAGAGAAAGTTCTTTACCATATTTCCCCCACAGGACTAGCTCTATAAATTGCACTTTTATAACTGACACTTCAAGTTTGTAGCTTACTACTGCTTTTCAGAGACATACTAGTTGCCGTACTAAATTTTCCATTCTTTAAAAATTAAACGTCAGTGTCAGACTCTGCCTTGTTTTTTAAATTCCTTTTTTTCTAAATGACCTCATCTTTTTAATTTTTATTTTCATAAATGTAATAAACTCCTGGTTAAAATGGTAGGATGAGCTAATACGCAAAGTCTCTCTACTTCAAGCTCATAGAAAGGCAGTGTGAAATACAACTAGAATATTAACTACATAGCTGAGTTTAAAAAAATTGAAAAAGAAAGAAAATAAATGAAAATTCATAGATATCAAAGGGAAAAAAGGGAGGAAGAGGAGGAGGAGATGCATAGCCAGTGTTGAGCACAAGTGTACTGCTTAGCCAACAGCAATTCCACAACACGCGGTCCACCCCGTGCACTGGAGCTTTAATGCCCTCACTGTGTGCGTGCATGCGCATGCGCGCGCGCGCGCGCGCGTGTGTGTGTGTGTGTGTGTGTGTGTGTGTGTGTGTGTGTGTGTGTTTGAGGACAGGGAGTGGTGTCAAAGCTGCAGGACTCTTGCTTATGGGGGTTCTAAAACCCATGAGAGATTGAGTATACAAAACGACAATTGCCAGACCTAATATAAAAGTAAAACTCTCACCTACAACCTCGGTAGCAACCAGCCCAGGAAGCCTAACCACAGCTTCTGTAGCACTCACCCCAAACTGCCCCAATTTGGTCAATAATTACCAGCTTTCCTAATTTTTTCTCCTCCCTTTATAACTCAGGACCAACTAGAAAAAGCCAAGTATACTCCCTAAACCAATCATATAAGATGCCCCGCATATAGCTAACCAGTCTCCAGCTTCCCCATGCAAATAACGTCCAGCTGGGGCATACCTGAAGCTTCTTTTTGAACTATAAAGCCTTCCTGCTCTCTGCCTGACTCTTGATTCTCTGCCAAATGCAAATGATGGTGGCTGACTTCCTTGTTATAACAAGTCTAAATAGATCATCTTTGCTTGTTTTCTTTTGTTTGTGCCCACGCACTAAATGTCTTGGCGGAGGCCAATATGAATTCATCTCCAGGCACTTAGGAATATTGAACCACTCTGTTTATGCAGGACTCCATAAAAAATAACTTGCCGAGAAGATGATGAGCCATTAAAAAAGCATTTAATATCAGCAAGTAAACAAAATTTCTGTGACAAAGAAGAATTAAACAAGTAAATATAGATAATGGATTCTCTTCTCTTATAGTCTATCAATTGTTTTGCTTATTTGGACCATGAGTGTTGTCTAGATTTTTTAAGGGAAATAATTATTTACAAGTTGTTTTAATTTTTATGCTATTAACCATCAAACAAATAGAATTACCAGTGCCTTCCCCCTTGACTTGGCTGATCACCTACAATGCCACAGAGCCCATACCCTGGTAGATAAAAATTGATAGAATTTATAGTCTTAGGCTTCTATTTTTATCAAATATTTCTATGTGGTCTTGAAACACATATCTTTTCATTTCAGTGCTGCATTGAAGAGTGTATATGTGTATATACATATATAATATATATACACACTGGTTAAATCTCAGCTTTTAGGACATTGTACCAGCTCACTGAAAAATGCTTTTTAAAAAAATCTCAAACATCAAAGAATTGAAACAACGAAATAGTTACCTTGAATGTAGGGGTTTTTGAAAGAAAGAAAGAGAAAGAGAAAGAGGAGGAGAGAAAAGAGAGAGAGAGAGAGAGAAAAAGAAAGAAAGAAAGAAAGAAAGAAAGAAAGAAAAGAGAGAGAGAAAGAAAGAAAAAGAAAGAAAGAGAAGAAAGAGAAAGAGAGAAAGAAAGAAAGAAAGAAAGAAAGAAAGAAAGAAAGAAAGAAAGAAAAGGAAAGAAAAGGAGAGACAAGGAGAGAGAGAGGGAGGGAAGGAGGGCAGGAGGAGTGAAGGAAGGAAAGAAGAAAGGAAGGAAGGAAGAAGGAATTAGGGGAAGGCAAAAATTCTCTCCTCTTACTCTTCTGATACCTCTTTAGAAGGTCTCTTATCGGTAAACACACTGGAAACATACTCTAATTAAAAGAGAGCCTTAAAATATTAGGAGCACAGGCCACCTTTTTTTGACCTCTTCTGACTATGAAATCATGAAATCACAGCCTTCCTCACACAGGCATCTAAACATTTTGCTTCAAGGATCAGGCTATTTTAAAAAGTGAAACTACAGTTGAAAAAAAATAACCCTCAGTTGACGCCTGCTTAATAACACGATTTTGTTTGTCTTTGTAAAACATTTTAGAAAAATCATGTCATTAAATGATTTTTATCAAAAGCATTTTAAAAACCTGGAAAGCAAGGCACAAAAATTAAAATCTGTCTTTAGGAAATATTGGCCTCCACAAAATCCAAATTTATAACCAATAGCAGCTTGAGGACTGCTGGCTTATTAGGAAAGAAAACAGACTGTAAAGTGAAAGAATTTTTTCCCCTTCCCATTCAGCTGGCTTACTCCCTGAACTTTTGAAAAAGTTTTAATTATTTGGGGCTTTAATATCATCAAAGGTTATAATAATACTTATCAGCAGCCTGTTTACAAACACATTCATAGGATCATCTTAGGAGTGCCAATCATGGAACCTTGCTTCTTCCAGGGCTGGGTCTATGTCTTGACTTGCCTCTAGGGGCCAGACCATTGTATACCGATTGTGCTCACTAATGCTTACTTGATGAATTAATTAGTTACAAATTATTTCATTCACCTTTTTGTGGAGATGATTATCTGGGTTATGGTGATAAAGAGGTGAAACCTTGTTTATAGACCACCCGTTCCCATCAAGGCTGATTGGGGGAATGTACGTCCTTGAAGTTCAGCTGAGTCCTTAGTTCCACCATATTCTTAGATAGATAGCAGGATCCAACTCCATGCATCACTTACCAAATTTAGGACTTAGTAGTCCACCATCATCAACACTATTAAATATTCACTGTAACTGAGTTCCTCAGCTGTGCCCAGTTTTAACCCTCATTAATATATTTATCAAATACAAATTTTAATTCATGTATACTTTTTGTCTATTTCACTTCTTGAAGGAATTTTTTCCTGAAGTTTAATACCTACTGTTTGAAATACGTGTGTTCCTTTTATTGGTCTAAAATATACTGGGGCAAGGAAGGGATGTGTAGGTGGTTGTTACAGAGTCACTCTTGTAAATCACAAAATCTCTGAATTTCTAAATTGGAAGGGACCTTTGAGCATTTAAAGAACATTTCTCCCCGCGAGTCCTGGAGGATACCTTCAATGAATATGCATGTTAATTGGATAATTGGTGTTCGGAGAGAGGTTCAGACTGGGTGCCATGGGAGAGGCATTCAGTCCAACCTGGGGGTTGAAGGAAGCCATGATGGAGCTGTCTTATGAAAGGGTAAGAGTAGACCAGGTGAAGAAAGGTAAAAGGTGCTCCAGGTAGATGGATCAGAAAAAGACAATGCTGGTTGGAGTTGTACAACAATTGGGTGAGGGTTAGAAGGAGCAGGCATGGAGGAGAGAAAAGAACTACAAGTCACAAGGTAATGTAGAGGAGGGAAATGAATCCGGAAAAATGAGAAGGTCTGGTCAGGAAGGGAGTTTTGAGCTGTGATAAAAAATGTGAACTAAACAGTGCTTTTCAAACTCTGGTGGAGGATAAGGGACACGTTCTGAGAATTCTTAAATTTGTGTTTCATTCTGATGGAAAAAATGTTAAAGTATATTGCTACTTATAAAGGTAACAAGACTTTAGTTCTTAAGATGGGGCTCTACAAAATAAGGTTTGAGGATAAATATCTGAGAAACATCAATGATTTATACATATGTTCCCTGAAGACTGTAAAATAATTCCCTATTCATGACAAAACTCCATTGTACATTATAACCACTGGTTCCCTTTTATCTACACTATTATTTGTTTAACCCATTAAGAACTCTAACATATATGTGAGTCACACTTTCACCCTGCAAAAACTACGTGGCCTTTCTATTTTAAGTGTTCAATAAATGTATTACAGACATCAAGAAAAAAATTTTTATGCTATTACTTCTTTTTGTATATCTGGTGATTTTTACGTATCTATTCACCCTCTTAAAAAGGGCTAGCGGGGGCTTCCCTAGTGGCGCAGTGGTTGAGAATCTGCCTGCTAATGCAGGGGACACGGGTTCGAGTCCTGGTCTGGGAGGATCCCACACGCCGTGGAGCAACTGGGCCCGTGAGCCACAACTGCTGAGCCTGCGCGTCTGGAGCCTGTGCTCCACAACAAGAGAGGCCACGATGGTGAGAGGCCCGCGCACCGCGATGAAGAGTGGCCCCCACTTGCCGCAGCTAGAGAAAGCCCTAGCACAGAAACGAAGACCCAACATAGCAATCAATCAATCAATCAATCAATCAATCAATCTTTAAAAAAAAAAAAAAAAGGGCTAGTGAATTTTTGGATTCTCTTCTTTACTATTATATGGAAAGAACTCTTTCCCATCTAGGTTTCTCCTTCCAGTAGGAATTCTGAGCAGGAGCTTTGTGAAACAAGATAGTTTTCCCTTGATAGCTGTGGACTTTCCAAATATCTGAATGGGAAGAGTGTTTCCCAGGAAACTCAGTGTGGAATTAAGCCTCTTGTGTTCTTGTTGCTCTTTGTTTGATGGGGAAGTTGGTTGTTTTTTGTTCTTAGCTTAGAGAAAAGATATGTCAGTTTTGCCCAGTCTGTGTCTAGTTTTGCCTCTGTTCTGACTGGGAATGAGGGAAGGATGGGAGAGCAGAACGATTCAGTTGCCTTTGTTTGCATCCTTCCATGAGCTCTCATGGTCCAGCTCTGCTTCTCAGCTCAATCCTCTGCAGGCACTTCTGACAGCAGCCCAGAGCCCCATTGATGTTCTACTGGGCACACTGACTGCCATATACTCTGGAGATACTCTAAGTATATTCTAGGAATTTTGGCTTTGGAGTTTTCCATGTTCCTCTTCCATTCACACTCTTCATGAAA
Source organism: Balaenoptera musculus (assembly GCF_009873245.2). Lineage (NCBI taxonomy): Eukaryota > Metazoa > Chordata > Mammalia > Artiodactyla > Balaenopteridae > Balaenoptera > Balaenoptera musculus. Next base: position 56,291,262 of record NC_045802.1, read on the forward strand.
TTTGATGAATTCTCTCTGAAGTTGTAGACCTAGTCACTATCTTCTCTACATTGTTAGTAATTTCTTTCTTTCTGCACCTTAAGACTTCATTTTAGTGCAATTTTCAGTAAACAGGAAGGCAAATACATATGTGCTTAATCTTCATGAGCCACAAATGCTTTATTATACCTAATTTTAATGCTATATGTTGTAACTTAAAAAAGAACTTCCCTCCTCAGTTTCTGATGTTCATGGTTACATTTTGTCTTAAAGTGTGTCAAAGAAAAATTGCACTGGATAAAGTGAAACAGTCAAGGAAGACTTTATTCAAGCCTATTGAAATAGGAGAGAAAGGCCAGAATGGAGTGTGAACGCAACCCTGCTAAAACAAAAGGTGGGAGAAGTTTAGGAACTGGGGTTGGGGGTGGGGTCATAGGCCGTCTGTGTTTGCTAATTGGTCTTATTCAAAGGAGAAGTAAACTTTCTCCTATCTTCATGCAGAAGGTAGTTTCACAGTGTGGATTGTGTTGCTCCCAAAAGTTAGGCTGCTGTCTTTCCATAGAAATGGGGAAATAGGGGTGCTACCTTCCTTGAAGTTTACATTTCAAGAGGTTAGCTCCCAGGTCCTTGAGAAACTCAGTCCTGGGTTGTAAAACTTAGAGTTTTTAAAAAAGATTTACATCTCAAATGGGCAGAGAAAGGATTGACAATTATAAGTTTTCGAAAGTAAATGCTCTAAGAAAATGGAAGTCAGGGGCCAAGAATCAGGAAGAAGCCTGTCTAAAATTTAGTCAAGCTGAGGGGGACCTTAAGGCCATTTTAATCAAGTACAATAGATTTTCAGCTAGATTTCATTAACTTTCCTCCTAGACTAGGTCAGTATTTAATGACTATGGAAACTATTTGGTAGGAAATCCTAAAGACTAGGACACCTTTCCTAATTCATTGCATTTGTTATATATACCCTAGGCAGCCATTTCACTTGTATCATTCAAGGAATGCAGTTCGCAAACAAAATAGTACACTCTTTAAAATCTGGCTTGTTTTCATTCGATTTCATTTTGTTCTGTATTAGAAAAATGTCCTTGAAATAAACAAAACTATGTAGAATATTTTATAGGCTGCCATGATTCATAGTTATTGAGAAGATTTAGTAAATTATAATGGGATGTGTGTTCAATATCAATCAGAGTCTCAAAGATTGCGAATTACTAATCACATATACAATAGGAGATAAGTATCACATTAAATGTCAAAAATTTAGTAGCATGTTAAGACAGCTCATTTGTGCAATATAAAATAAGTAAGATTTAATTGGTGCAAGAGATTTATTTTTGTAAAATAAAATAGGATTATACAACTGAAACAAATTATTTAAAGATTTTAGTTTGGAATAGATGTCCAACTTCTATGTGACCGAAGTGTTCTGGGAAGCTCTTGGTACTTTTGTTTTATTATCTGACTGCCCTTTCACTGCTTAGGTTGATCAAATAACAAAATTAATTAGAATTTTTAGAGTTTGGGTAGCTATAATCCAAGGAAGTTCTACCTCAGACTTCTATGAATAAATAGGCAATAATTCATATACAGGAGTGTGACATTTAATGACTGTCAAATGTTTACCCTTGAGTGTGTTATTGACTTTAATTATTTTCTGTCTTTGTGGTGAAGTTATATAACCTGTGTGGATGTAGGCATCAAATAAATTAACATCATCTTGTAAGGAAACAAACAAAACTATTTAAGTTGTCAGATGTTGGTAAAACTGTTAAGCAACTGAAGTTTGAAGTAACCAGCATTTTATCTAAAATATGCTTCGTCTCCCCCACCCCAAACCCCCAGAGAAGTTGGGAATACAGAACTGGAGGGGGAGCTCTCCCAGAATCCATTTCCTCCATCCCTTTGCCTGTAGAAAGATTTTGTATCATCTTTATCACTAAGACAGTCTTATCCAGTCTTGTATCTTCTCTTTGAATACTATTTTTTACTAACACACACACACATAAACACACAAAACTTGAAACTAACACAAAGAACTGAAAGATCTATAGTTTATGATCATGGCCACACGTTGAATCATTGAATAGAGATCCTAATCTGTCATAACAACTTTACAGGGTTTTAAGGATTATATTTGTTAATTTAAAGACAAATGCTTTCTGAACTGTAAAGCACTGTATAAATATAAGGCATTGCCATTAAAGTTGAATTTACTAAACATAAACTTCTGAAATTATAATCTTTATACTAATCCCTTATGTTTACAATGTTATGCTTATCCACTTCAATACATGCCAACCAAGCCATGTACTACAACAATGACATATCAACTGACCACAGAATATCTTGCTAGCTACTTACAAGCTAATTCATAATTTATTGAGACTTAACCTTCTCTGGGAGCTGCACATCCTGTCTTTTCATTATAATCCATGTTTGTGGACCATCCTGATACACCAGGATTGCTATTCCCATTCCTGTGTACTATTCCTATCAAATCACACTGAGGAGATGATGGTCAAAAGGTTACATTCATATGACTTTAAGAAGTGACTGAAGCACTTATTTTATTACTCCAAGTTAGATAAATATTTAGCGATACCTATCAGCAAACAAAATGTTTAAGGAACAAAGAAATTCTTCCCAAGATTACAAGAATCTTTTTGACTTTGCTCAAATACTCTAAAACACACAAATTTTGAGCTATTTATTGTTTTGGTATATTGGTCACTTAATCAAATGAGTAGTAAAGAAAACATGAGTATGGTTGGCAGAATGATAGCACCTCATCGATGTGCACACCCTAATCTCTGGAATCTGTGAATATGTTACATGGCAAAAGGGACTTTACAGACATAATTAAAGTAACAGACCTTAAAACAAGCAGAACAGACAAAAGGTAGGATAAAAGGATTCAAAGCTCTGCTACCAGCTCGGAGATGAAGAAATCCACATTCAAGGAGAGAAGAGAGGCCTCTAGGAGCTCAGGACAGCTGAAAGCTGACAGGGACTTAAGTTCTACAACTACAAGGAACTGGATTCCTCCAACAACTTGGATGAATCTGAGCGTGGATTCTTTCCCTAAGCCTCTAGTAATAAATACAGCCTTACTAACAACATGAGACCTGTGTTGAACTTCTGGCCTCCAGTCCTGTGAAAATAAATTTGTGTTGTTTTAAACTGCTCAATTTGTGGGAAATTGCTAAGGCAGCAAAAGAAAATCAATACAAGGAGAAAGTTTCACAAGGAATAGAGGCCATTGTTTCTTGATGTACACACACATTCATTTATTCAATCAATGAGTTTTACTGAAAGCCATAGAAGAGTCAGGTACTGCACAGTGTTATAACTTGATATTAGAACTAAGGGAATAGGAAACAGACCAACTTCCTGAAATAAGCAGAATTAGAATGTAGATTATGTATGATGGTAGCAATTTGCAGCAATAGTATTTATTCTACAAAAATGCAGTTTACTTTCACAGATTAATTATATAAGGAGGAAAAAGAGGTAGGAAAGGGCAAATGAGGAAGAAAAGAAAAACAAGAAAAGTGAAATACTATTTTATCTGTATGTAAGATACATTAATTTGCCATGTAACACTTAGATGCGTGGAATTGCATTCCTTTCTTGTCCTGAAGAAATCTGTGACTTAAAAAGCAATTGACAGCATAGATGATACATATTCATAATTATCATGGGATCCTCTGCATTTCTTTTTTTCAAATTTTATGTTTGTATTTTTCAAAGTGGGTCCAAGTGAACTTTTTTTTTTTTTTTTTTTAGTATATCCATAGGGCAAATTCCTAGAGGCTAGCCGCTTTCAGTTTACTTTGAAAAATATACTTCTGGAATTTTTATGATATTTATATAATTTAAACTACTTAACGACAGGGTTTTACCTATAAAGGAGTTCTCATTTGCATTTACTTAAGCTGAAAAGAAATTATTGAGGGTCGATAAAAAAGAAAATAAGACTCTCAGCCCACTTTAATCCATATACATTTTTTTCTTTTGCTTGTCCCTTGCTTGTCCCCCATCAGCTTCTCATTTTCAGTACTTGAAAAATAATTTTTTTCTATTTTATTTACTTAGTTATTAACAGCAGAATGAGGGATAAAGTAATAGTTATTGTCTTTCCTGATGTCCTTCCATTATTAATAATAGCTATGTTTAGATGTAACTAGCTCATAGAATGGTTGTATATTTTTGTTTTACTCTCTTCTGTAAAGAGGTTTGCCATCTTACCTGGGTTTTTAACTCCCTGTAGCAAAACTGGTTCTTGAGATTGTGATGTATAAAACCATAATGATAATATCATAATAACTATGTTGGTCTCTCTTTCTCTAGATGCCAGTACTGTATAACTTTTCTTCCAAAATTTTCTCCTGCAACTTTTAGAATTTGATTTTTTTTTTTTGGCAAAAAAACAAGCAAAAGTAGATGAGCAATTCCTAAATACAATCAGTTTACTACAAATAATATTTTAGTTTTGAAAACTCAGTCTATAAAACCTATTGCTTACATCTAAATTTTTTCAAAAAGTCCTGTGATTTTATTAGGAATATCTCATCATGAGAAAAAAAAAATCCATTATTGGATTTTTACTACATACAGAGTAAAATAAATTTTGTTGATATTTCTTTTAAGATTAGGCATTGGGGTATTTGAAGAGTTGGGGTGGAATTTCTGGAGAGGGAAATGCAATGTAATTAATTCTAATAAAACATATTTCTTCCCTTCTCAACTCTACCCACCATGAGTGGACCTCCAGGTTCACCCAAAGACTTCCAGGTTCACTCTTCCATGTTACTTACTGCTCAAAATTGGTTGTTAATAGTGGGCAGGGGGTGCTGCTGGTGGTGGTGGTGGTGGTGGTGATAGTCTTCTGGGTGGAGGACAACTTTTTTTGTCCGGAGCCATTAACATTTTTCAGTAACGAAAAAAGAAAAGAAAGCTAAAACTCAACACAATGGTTGCTTTAACATTTTGGGATGGGATAGGACAAAAGCTTCTTTTTCTTTTAAGTGTCTTCAGTCTATGAAGAAAAAACAAAACATAACTGGATCTACCTAACAGGTCAACACACTTAAACTAAAACCTGAAGACAAGTATCCATTCATTTGGTGTGTCACATAATCAAATACAGCGCTTGGAACATAATAAAAGTTCATTAAAAATAACTGATATTTAAATGATACTAAAAAGCCTGAAAATGTCATTTGAACATAGATTCAAATAGCCTTTACTGAGCACCTGCTATGCACACTGGATACGGAAGAAGAAGACTGTCTTTAAAAGTTTTATGCTCTATTGGAATATACATATAAGTTAGTAGATCATTTTATGATGGAGATTTACAATGAGAGCTTCGGGGACATATAAGAGAGAGAAATACAAGTGAAGTTGGAGATAAAATACAGCTTCCTGAAGCAGATAGGTAGGCCAATAAAGAGGATGGAGCGAGAGAACGACAGTGCTGTTTTAGGAGTTTAACGTGCAAGGTATGAAGAAAGAAAAAGCCTAGGGAGTTTGGGAAATTTGAATATTTCAATATAGGAGGAGTCCAAAGAATAGAGAACTAATTCTATACTTCACATGGTGTATTAATTGTTTCAAAATCATAATATTGGTAAAGTGGGATATTTGTGATCAACTTCTTTAATAGATTTGTCACACTTGTCCCATTTTTATATTGGTTTTCTTCACAAAGAATTAAGGTGGATTTGCTCAGTGATGTGTAGCATCTACTCATTACCTACTCTGAAAGCGTAAAGCTAAAAACGTTTTCACTTGAGCCTTGGAAGGCAGAAATGAAACAGAGGCAATCCTCTTGCTATGTGAGCTCTTTTCTCCTAGAAAACCAGGATGTGGAGTTGGTTTTGCCTGAAGCAGTTTTCCAATGGACCAATTTAGACTGTGCCAGTCAGTGGGTCAGGATCAGCGTCTCGTGTCCATGACCAGCTTGTGTGTTTCAAAATACACTTGTGCCTGTGGTGGCCGTGGCTCTCTGATTCCAGCTTTCCAAAGAGTAGAGAGAGGATATGCTTGGTAATGCAGTCAAGCCAATGGCAACTTCCTAATAACTCGTAACTAATAGCTCTGATTAGACAGAGGTTGTAGCTCCCCTGGAAAGTGGAGCCTGTCATAAGTGCCCTTCTGAGAATCCTATTCTTTGATCATTTCTTCCAGCCCTTCCAACGGTTTCATAAGCAAGTCATCCTTCTATTAAAATATTCTTTTTTTTTTAAACATCTTTATTGATGTACAATTGCTTTACAATGGTGTGTTAGTTTCTGCTTTATAACAAAGTGAATCAGTTATACATATACATATGTTCTCATATCTCTTCCCTCTTGCATCTCCCTCCCTCCCTGGTGTGTTCTAATAGTTTGGTCCAAGAATATTGCTTCCTAGGTCTTGGGTTATGGCAATGAAACTGGTTGAGTTCATGTAGGAAGCAGAAACCACTGTAAGATATTTTAAGAATATTTTACATATATACACTACCAAATGTAAAATATTCTTAAAATATCTTACAGTGGTTTCTGCTTCCTACATGAACTCAACCAGTTTCATTGCCATAACCCAAGACCTAGGAAGCAATATTCTTGGACCAAACTATTAGAACACACCAGTTCAAATGAAGATAAGTAACAGAGATAAACAAAACACATTTAAAGTGGTTCTACTTGTAGGTGAAATTGGCTTAAGCTATGAATCTGGAACTCTGTTTATAGGAGGGAATCATTTAAAGTTGTATTTTCTTTATTCCTTAGAGAGGGATTATGCCAGTCTCTGCATGCCTTACCAAACAGAAGGTACTTTCATTTTTATATTAATATAGGGCATGATACCTAAAACCTTAAACCTCTAGAATATGAAATTAGAGATTTAATTAAATCAATTCACCTTTATCTGTGTCTGACTCTACATGGTATATTTAATAGTGATAGCAAAGATATAGAAAAGGGAGATCTTACTTAAACAAATAGAAAGCTGTCAACATTTTGCTCAAAAATATTAGGTAAAAAAAAAAAAAGTAGGTAAAGTAGTCCAATATTTCAATTGTTGATACATGAAATGATAGTAATTAACTATGCTTCAGGTAATGGCTATAACCAGACATGCTCTACATATTGAATTTTTTTCAGGCATATTGTGATACAGATACGTAGAGAATTTAAATATAGTATTCAAGTGGGAGAAGGTATGCTGATCAATTCCCTGAAGAAATATGTAGCTGAGATATAGGATAATGTTGGGAACTTATGCAGATCTGTAAGAGGAAATTAACCTGCACCATGAAGCACGTAGCATCGCTAATAAGGTAGAAAGTAGCCTGATCAAAATGAATGACGTCAGATGCCCTGCAGGCACCAAAGTGAAAGCAGGTTGTCCCTTGGAGCAGAGCCTCCCACTTCTAGCTGGAAGCAGGTAAAGACCTCTTTAGCTTTAGCATTTGCACAGTATTTCAAATAGAGAAGAAAAAGCTGCCAGTTATAGCTCTCAAGTAGGAACAAGAATGTGGTAAGAGGATATGATTATTTTCAATAAATGAACAGAGCAGTTGAAAGCCTATTGTTTTTAAAAAATTATGAAAACACAGAGAAGCTAAACCATTGACCTCTCCTCTATGCGTTCATCCATGGGAATACAAATATTACTGCTTTAATAAGTTCACAGTAGTACTGTTTATTCATTCATTCATTTAGCAAACAAATATATGTTCTATGTGTAATGCCCTGTGTAACATAATGAAAGTAGAAACAAAGAGACCAAAACATATAAGAACATGAGAACCACCTTAAGTAAAGTACATGCAACACTAGTGTGTGACATGGGGACAGACATTAAAGAAGTAAAAATTACACAAGGACAAACTATGTACTATGAAGAAAATGAAAAGTCTGCAGAGTTATGGGACAGAACCCTAGGGAATTTCAGTGTATAGAGTTTGTAAAAAGAGAGAGAAAAGGTCAGAGAAGAATAACAATGAGAGTCTGATGCTACAGAGTTCTAGAGAGAAGAAATGTTTTTAGGAACAAGAGATCAAGAGTATTGAATGTTGCATTCGTGTAAGATGTAAGTAGAAAAGGAGAACACTGGATTTAGCAACTTGGAGGTCACTGTGGCCCTGCTCGTGTTGTTATTTGTAGGTGAGAGAAAAGATTTAGCATCTAATAATTTCTTTTTTCTCAATAATGTGTGAGGCAAGCTCATGAGCTGAGATGGCAGAAGGCGGGTAGGATAACACATATTTGGAGAAAGAAGAAGATGTTATATAATCTTCTCAAGAATTAGAAAGTGAGTTGGCTACTTTATATATAGTAGAATGATCAGACAGTGCTGCAGCCTGTTTGAATCTTAGGATACTGAACGTTAAGTAAAACTAGTGTGTTGGCTTGAGTGTGTGATTCAGCTGCTTGGTCAGAGGTCCAGGGAAGGCTTGTTTTTGAGTTTGTAGGGGAGGAAAAATTCTCCTCTGACCTCTTAAAATCTCCAGCTGGGCCTAAGAGTTAAACTGACATAAAACAGATTAACAGGAGGAGAGCACATACATTTTATTTATATGTACATGTCCATGGAGGTCTTCACAAGAGAATGAAGACCTGAAGAAGTAACCATAGCAGGAAGCTTTTACATCTTTTAGAAAAAGAGACAATATATTTGTGAAGAATTGAAAAGAAAAAGTGGTTTGGGCTAGGCGTAGTAAATGGTGAAGAAGTAACTAGGACGATAACGGTTAGTTTACCGAGGTTTTTGTACAAATTTCTTGGCCCCTAAAGCCCCATCTCTGGTGATAAAAGTGTCTTCTTTTCTCTTGGTACAGGGAGGGTGATTTTCACATGGGCATTTACTCTTCTGCGTTCAGGAAGAAAAAGGAGGTTCAGAGTATCCTTCTTGCATCTGATGTTTCTTAAGTGTCTTTAGTTCAAAATAATTCAAAGTGGCATATTTTGGAATGACATATTTTTGTTTCCTTCGGGTCCATTCAGAGTTGGGATTTTGGAAAGCTAATATGATGATGAGAGTGCAGGACGTGGATTCAAGAACACATTGAGGAGTAATTCATTGAGGATTCATAGAGTCTAAATTGCTCAGTAAAGACGGTGAGGAAATGATATGGATGGATTATTAGCAAATGGTAGGATTAACTAATGGGGGATAGAATGTGACAGGCATGGTAGAAGAGTTGAACTGAGAGTACTTGAAAAAGCAAACTAAAAGGAAAGAGATTGCTTTTTTAAAGGCTGGGTGTTTGCATTTAAAATTTTGAAGATGAGGTCAAGTTTTTGATGATTATGGTTGTCCTAAGTATCATTATAAGAGAAGATAGATGAAGAAAATTGGGGGGAAATTTCATTAGACATAAGTAAGCAAAGAAACTGAAATATTAAGTGTTGTCTAAAATAACTATGTGGGTATTGATGTTGCCAAGAATTATAACAGCAACTGTGGGAAAGTAAAACTTTGAGTCAAGAGCTAAGTTTTGACTAAGTAAATGGGAGTCAGCAAGAGATTGGTATATCATGGAAACAAGGAAGATGAGTAAATGGTTCATCTAAATGGTATAAGTCTCAAAGAAATGGAACTAATTTTTAGCTCTGGAAGATAGGAGGGACTTACTCCTCTGATAGTTACAATAAGGTAAAATATGACAGCTATTCATTTCCCATGGAAATGTGGTATAAAATAAAATAAATAGCACCAGATTTGGAGGGCCACAAAGGGAGTGGGAGAATTCAGGGCACTCTCAGGTTTCTTTAAGGGCAAAGAGATAAAGCAAAAGTTCTGAGAAGAGTTTCAGGATGCAAGAAAATTTACTTAACACTCACGTTAAGTTCCAAAGACGAAGAACCATAGTTTAGGAGGAAGGGATTAGGAATTGCATCAGATTAGCAGAGAGCAGTTGTGAGGTGAGAACTCAGGTCATGATGGATGTCTTGAGGCATAGGAAAGCAGGGATATGCAACTCTGTCGGGACTGGTCCTGTTCCACATTGAAGCTGGGAGGTCAGTTCTAGTTCCATGGATGCTAACAATTTACCTTGTATAATAGTGACATGCAGGAGTGTTATACACCCAAACGTTACTCAGAGATGGCTGCCTCTTCAGGCAACATGGAGTTGGGTGACAGAGGAGGAGCTATTCTTACTCTCTTGTCGATTATTACATCCCATCTGTCACTATACTTGTCTTACACATTGTCTCATCTTCTCCCCAGAGTATAGCACTGCCTTAGGAAAGTAACCTGACTTATTTATCTTTCTGTGTTGCATTTTGCCTGCTCTTCCAGAAGCATGCAATGAACAATTTTGGTACTGAATTAAGTCTGAGACATAGAGATTATATGATACAGTGCTCCCTATTTAAACTTTTCTTTCCACTTAAGGGGTGACTTTAAATTTTAAATCCAAGTTATTCATGCACATACTTTAAAGAGGCACCTACTTTTATGAAGCTTGTTAAAACAACGATCTCCAGAATACTTCCCCTTCTTCAATGACCCACACTTCATTTAATGGATTCCTTTGCATTTACCTTCATGTCTCAAGTTATTTAGTTACATTTTGATGTTATTTACTTTTAAAAATCATCTATTAGATTTGAGATGATTTGGAACTAACTTTTTGACTCAGTCAAATATTGAGAAATAAAAATGCCTACTCCATAGTTAAAAAATATACTTGCAGTTTTATTTTTTTCTTCTTAAAATATAAACACACACACACAGACACACACACTTACATATAGTCACACCTACCCCTCAGAATAACATTAAACCCAAACACTTTATACTGACATTTGGACTTTCAAACACAGTTTTTCAATAGTCTTGATCTAAGATGCATGGAAGTGAGATAATAGTCTGAAGCTACATGTCCATTTCAAAACTGAATTTTCACTAAATGTCACAGTGCAGCTCTCTGCTATTTTTTTTAGAGTGAGTATATTGGTTCCCAGAAGGAAAGTATATTTATAGAAAACCATACCCAGTAACTCAAGGGTAATGTTGTACCGGCTTTAAACCTGAAAGATCTCTATCCTGCTACACATTCCCCTTTGTAATTTAAATGCAACCAGGTGCATATAACAGTCAAAGAAGTAGATTCATGTGCAAAAGTGGTCTAAATTTACTCGGTTTGAAGTTTATGCATAATTAGTTACAGCATTTTGCATGCGAGCAATAAAAATACTCTGGGGTTCTAAACAGTCACATTTCCGGTAGAAAAATGTAACATTGTGCTTTCAAAGCAAGGAGTACAGGTGTGTGTGTGTGTGTGTGTGTGTGTGTGTGTGTGTGTGTGTGTGTGTGAGAGAGAGAGAGTGTATACATACTAACTGTTGTTTCTAGGTGGTAGTATTATAAGTGACTCATGCTTTCAATTTTGTGTTATTTGTAGAAATATATGTATTTCTACAATAAATATGTGGTACTTTAAAAATCAGAAATAGTACATGGATATTTTTAGAGTCACTGACTGAGAAAAATCTGTGGATACTTCATAAGAAAATATTCAATAGGTTTTGGATATTTGGATCTGAATCTCAGAGGTGAGATCAGTTTTGGAAATATAGACTCTGGAATCACCACTGCGTAAATGTTAAAACTTTAGGTTATGTGAGGTCACTCAGTGGTGTCAGTGTAAAATAGGAAGAGGAGGGGCCAAGAAGATGAAGCTAGCCTGGAGAAATACTACCATTTCCTAAGTGGAGCTAGAAAGAGAACAAATCTGGGACACTGAGAAAGAGCAGTCCAAAATATAAGGGAAAGTCTAGGAAATGTAGCCCTTTCTAGAATACGGGGAAATCTCAGATGTCACATAGAAGCTGATTAAATCTGGGGAAAACATATTGATATATTGGTTTATCATTTAAGTAAGACATTTAAAAAGTTAAGTGGCATAGTGGAGTCAGAGTTGGGTTTTGGGAGTGTTGATGAGAGACTAGGAGTAGGACAAAGGCAATGCATGTAGGTTACCATTTATTAGGAAGCCTCGGTGTAAAGGAAATAGGAAAATAATGTCAACAGGATTATATTATGAGGAGCAAAAAAGCAATTGAAAGAGACATTGAGAAAACAGAAATTAGTCACCTGGCATTTTCTTCCAAATTAGTTAAGGACAGACTAATTTGAAGAATGTTAATTAAATCAGCCATGGGATAGTAGCATGTTTGAAACTCCAAAGTGTGAATGTTAAAAATTAATTTTTATATATTTCAGCAAAGCAGGTGCACATGGCAGTTACTGGAGGAGACCCTAATTGTGGAAACTTTGAAGACAATGTATAGAAATCAAATTTAACTTTTCCTCTGGGAACAGTTCTCCAACTTGAGAGACTTATAGGGATCATCTGGAGGACATGTTAAACACAGATATCTGGCATCCACCCTACAAGTTTCTGATTCAGCGGTACAGAGGGCAGCCTGATATTCTGCATTTTCAACCAGCTCCTAGGTGATGCTGATACTTGGTCCAGAAGCCACACTTTGAAAACCACTGTGCTAAGGGATTCAATAAAAGCCATCAAAATTTAAGTGCCTTAGCTTTGCAAGTAGCTGAGTATGGAAATAGCAAAAAATAACAACAAAACAAATAACAGAGTGTGAAGAATAAAAAAGTATGTGTAAAGGAATAACACATTTAGAAATTTCTATACGTGTAAAACCTTCCTTTATTCTCTCTAAAACTGATATAGGTAGCCTCATGAGCCACCTTCCTCCAGACAGTGGGGAGAAAACTGAATTTTAATCTTATATGATATAATAGTTTAGTGTTTTCAAGTTAATTTTAAATCTCTTTAGGTAAAAATTCTAGGTCTCTTAAATTGATGCCTCCCTCCAGGGATCCTTTCTAAACAATATCTCCCTGTCCAAAAATAGGTGTAGATTTAAACAAACTATGACAATTATGATGTTCATCATCACTTGATCTATGTGATGTAGTCAAAGATCCTTTTGATCTCTGATGTAGAATGTTCATTTAGTGAAAGGTCTAATGTGCAACTAGTTCCACCCTTGGGCATTTGCCTTGCATCTTCTGCTAAAATATGTGACTGACATAACATGTGTTCACATGTTTTGATGACTCTCAGTTTTGTTTGTATGGTTTGTCTGGTGCTCCGTGTCTGGGTGGCCTTATCGTACATTTCTATGGTTCTGAAATGTCTTTGAGTTTTGCTTTGTTGTCCATTGGACCATGGCTTCAGTTCACTGAACTGTCACCATGCTCTCAGTTTAGATATTTTCTGCCTCACCCCCCAGGCCATATAGATCTTCCAAACCCTTCCAAGGAAAGAATAACTTGAGCTAAATTTATGTGACAGTCCAGAAGTTTGAGCTCAGGCAGAAGAAACAGAGAGTAGAGAGACTGAGGCCCCTCTCTAAGGCCCAGCCTCCCCAGCCACTCTCTGCTTCCTTTCTGGCAAAAATTTCTAATCCAGAAATGGGTGGATTGGGGCCTTTATATTTTATCTCCATGATATCGCCCTTTTCTCTTCTGGAAAATTCATTTGTGATATTTTTCAATGGGGTAAAAAATAAGAACAATAATTTTATTTAAAATATTCTATCTTAAAGCCTATTGTATTGCTGTATAATTGAGATGTCTTTTTTGAATGTCAGAAATTGCAACTCTTTCTCTTTGTAAGCTTGCTGGAATAATCCTTATCCCTTTCCAATGCTCTCTCTCCATCCCATGGCTGATGGGTACATTAGATTGACTAGATAGAAATCATTTACACAAAAATGAAAAGACAAAAGACAACTTGATATATTTAACCTATTATCCCATCATGTAAATAAGAGATGTAACATCATAACTGGAAGGCATGAATATATTAGCATTCTTTCCCCATATCAATACATCAAGAAATGTGAAGTCTCTAGTTAAAACTATAGAAAATATATTTTCGCCTCTAGCAGTTTAATATAAAAGAGATGCAAAAGACAAGGGAAATATATTAGAGAGAGTATTGGACCAACACTTATTTTTCTACCAAAGACACTGAGCTTGTCTCCAGTGGCTTATCTGTTATATATTTTTAATGCATCTGGCTTCTAGCAGAATCAGATGTACTGTTAAGCTATGAAACTTAAACTTATATGGGATCTTGAATGTTCACGTCAATGTATTCCTCTGGTTATATGTTAATGTAAATTTTGCAAAGGTAAGATATATTTGTAGTATTTTTTTAAAATCCAGCATGCTAGATTAAAAGTGGCTTCAGATTGTATGCTAATCCTCCCATGGAGAAATGGAGCTTAATTTTCCTCCTATTACATCTGAACTAATCTTACTAACTTGCCAGACCAATACAATGTGGAACCAGTCCCATTCTGGGACTTCTGGAGCTAGTTAATAAGAAGCTCTGCAGCTTTCTCCTAAGCCTTATGGATGCTCGCTCTGTGGGAATTCAGCCACCATATACCATGTCCAACTTCCCTGAAACCACCAAGATGTGTGGAAGCTCAATCTAGCTCCTTGGAGAGGCCACAAGGAAAGCAATGTTAGCTATTCATCATACCAGCTGATCCAGCCCTGGCACCTGATATGTGAGTGAAGAAGCCATCTTGGACATTCTAGCCCCAGCGCACATCACGTAAAGAAACAGGTCCTAAGATGTACGGCCAAGCCAGCTCCTCCAGCCACCCCAGTCATCCAAGACACCTTAGCTGAGGTCTCAAACATCAGGGAGCAGAGATGGGCCATTGCTTCCTTTTCTAGAGGAAAATAATCTAAAGACAAAACAAAACAAAAACAAAACCAAGAACGCTCATTTTTCCTTTTCTGGTTTCTGTAGAATTGTTGGTGACTATTTGCCTCTTTTGAATTAATAAAATGCCAATTAACCACTTTTAAGAGAGTTATTCCATAAAAGTGTTCAATTCCTTGTAAACTAAATTTATACTCCTTTAACAAACAAAAACAGTGGTTGTAGAATTCCAGCCTAGCATTAAATATTATCAATCATATTAAAATCAAATATCAGTCATGTTAAAACCAAAAACAGACTTGTGGAGTGTATAAAGGATATTTCTGGGGTGATGTTGATAGTATTTCTTAGGCTGTTTGCTGTTTAAACGTGTATACTCATAGTCATTGGGTTTGTTATGTTGTTCCCTTGTGAGTTTTGCACTTTTCTCTCTGTATATTTTTTAAATAAAATGTTCAATAAGTAGCTCATATGATTTGCTCTATGGTTAATTTTTTTTAATATAAAAAGACAAAATGAAGAGTGAAAGCCTCCTCTTACTGCCTTATGTCCCTGTCCCACCCCAATATTTCTCTAGAGATATGATTTATTTTTAAAAATTTTGCGATTCCTTCCACAAAGAGAACATTTTTCATCACTCTCTTATCTATCTATATATCTACTTATACAGCCATCAATCAAATATCTATATAACAACCTATCTATCCAATTTGATATATGCATAATGGATGATAATATATATATATTTGTATTTTGCTTTTAATTTATTTTTTGCTTATTTAAATATCTCGCTAATCTTTCTGCAAATCTTTATAATAACTTTTCATCACATGAATGTACCATGATTTATTTTATCAGTTCTTTGTTGACAGTCACTTTGGTTGATTCCAGGTTTTGTCCACTACAATCAGTAACACCACGATTAACCTGAATTCAGCAATTAAACTGACGGAGACATGTATACTCAACAACTCTTGGTTAGTCAAATTAACAGTTTTAATAATAGAATAAGTGAAAAAAAATTTTTTTATGTCTGTTGTATACTGAATGTTTGAGTCTTCTCAAAATTCATATGTTGAAACCCTAATGCTGATGTGATGGTATTTGGAGATGGGGCCTTTGGGAGATAATTAGGTCATGAGAGTGGAACCTTCATGAATGGGATTAATACCATTAATTATTAATTATTAATAAGCAGAGGCAAGAGAACCAGCTAACACTCTTTCAGCCAGGTGTGGACACCAGCAAGAAGACAATTGTCCATCTGTAAACCAGCAGGAGGGCCCTCACCAAGAGCCTGGCTACCCTGGCACCCTGGTCTGGGGCTTTTAGGTCCAAAACTGTGTGAAATAAATGTTTGTTTCTTAAGCTATCCGGTCTATGGTAATTTGTTATAGCATCCCAAACTAAGACAATTTTCATTCTTAAAATCGGATATCCAAAATCTCTTGCTATTTCTAACTTCTTTTAGCCTTTTTCTTTGAACTATTTTTATCTACTGTCCTTTTTCCAGATGAGTTGTTTGTAGTTTATTTCCTGAATTATATCAGCTCTGTAATAGATTAAAAAATTAGAATTCTCACTGGCATACTTTGTCAAATGGTTGTATTCTGATGAATTATTTTTCTGTAGCATTAAAAATTTTTATACAGTCAGATATATCTATATTTCACTTATGACTTCTGGGGTGTGATGGGTATCCTTCTTAGAAAAGTCCCACAAACCAAGTGAACCAGGAGAACATTGCAGACTCCTGTCCTGAGGCTCAGATTCATTTCCTAGATTGTAACTCTTTCTACTTAATGAAAACAAACAAGATACAAAGTGAAATGAAGTTAATAAACTTTTTCCCTATAGCTGGGTACTCTAAGCCTTGATATTTAAATCCTAAGAGGTATTTATGCATGATGTAATAAAAAAAAAACACATGTAATACTATGCAGAATTTTATCTTTTTCTCTCTTCAGAAATATTATACAAGCTTAACCTAGTAGAGATTAGAAAAAGCAACCCTTTTGAATCATAGTTAAAAAGAAAAATAGTGCATCTGGATGTCATCACTGTTCATAATCAGATTGTTATAAAGGGGACAAGCTTTCAGTTGGGGGCATGGGAGTGGACAACAGTTCAGATACTTTACAGAGAAAAAGAAAGCCTCACTTTCCAAGACTGTGAAAACAACAGAATAATATCTACTATATCAAATATTATTCTGATTAAAAATAACAGTGCCTTTGTTGAAAAATCCTTTTGACTTATATTTGTCTTTGTATGTTTTAAGTATCGCTGCACTCTAAAATTAAGCCAAGATTTAATCAGGAGCTGAACAAAAAAGAAGGGACTCTTCTTTCTTTGGAAAAGGTTTCCTAACAAAAAGTGTTCTAACAAGCACATTCTACAAGATGGAAATATTTTTTGAAATAAAGGGTAAATACAGCTTACACAGACACACACACACACACACAGATACACACATAAACACAGACACACACTGATACAACCTGTCCCAAATGCGATTCACATTCATTTCCTCACTGAGTAGAAATGCCACCTTTATTGTAAACTAAATTCCATGCATATTTTGGAGTTATATCTGAACTCCTGTCTGTACCTTTGATCTATATGTTTTGATGACAGTAACAAATCGTGTTAATTATTCTAACTTCCGTCTTTTAATATGTGTTAAGACTATTTTACTTCATTACACTTTTGAAAAAACTTTTCCTGATTAATCTATCATGTTTATTTTATCAGATAAAGTTGAGTTTCATTTTATTAAGTGAACCCCTCCACTCTGTCCTGCTGCTATTTTAATTGGATTTCAATTAAATTTATAGATTAACAAGAGAATTTTATATCCTTATAACTTGAGTTTTCTTATCCAGAAACACTTTACGTTTTTCCATTTATCTTAATCTTTTTATAATGTCTTTTATAGGTATTGTTATGTTTCTTTTCTCTCCTTCTCTTTCTCTCTCTCATACTTCTGTAGAATAAATGACACATACAGATATATAGATGCTACACAATTCTTACAAATTGTATGTGTACTTTGGTTAGAATTATAAACAGACTTTTTTCTGTCATATATTTGCAGGTAATTTTGTTTACAAAAAAGAGAAAATGATTTATTTTGTGTATTAATTTTATAACATTAAATCTTTTATTTTTATGAGATTTTTAAAATGATTCTCATGTATTTTGCTGGCATGTAATCAAATTGCCTTCAGTTTTTTTCTTTCTAGCCTATTATTTAGACTGATAGTTTAATTTTGTTTAATCAAATGGGCTAGCACTGGTAAAATAAGGAAAATAAAATTGGTTATGGTGGGTAAGTTTGACATGTCTAGTTTATGACATTAGTCGTAAGGTTTCCTGTACTTTTCTTTAGCATGACTACATTTACATATAATATGGTGATTAGTTCATTATGTTAGTCAAATTAATTGACTAATTTATATATATATATAATATATATTACATAGTAATATATGTATTAGTCAAATATATATACACACACATGACATACTAAAGATCTATGTATCAATATTCCTTATTCAACTTTTAAAAATTAAATACGTGTTGACTTAGTCAATTGCTCTTTTTTTTTACATTATTTTTTAGAGTAGTTTTAGGTTCACTGCACAATTAAGAGGAACATACAGAGATTTCCCATATACCCCTGCTCCCACGCATGTATAGACTCTCCCATGACCAACATCCCACTACCTTACATCTGTTACAATTGATGAATCTACATGGACACATCATAATCATCCAAAGTACATAGTTTACTCTATGGTTCACTTGCTGTAGTACATTCTATGAGTTTGGACAAATGTATAATGACATGCCTTCCATCATTACAGTATTACTTGCATAGCCCTAAAAATCTTCTATACTTTGCCTATATATTCCTCTCTGACCCACAACCCTGTGCAACCACTGATCTTTTTACTGTCTCCATGGTTTGCCTTTTCCAGAATGCCATATGGTTGGAATCATACAACACATAGCCTTTTCAGATTGGCTATGCCACTTAATAATATGCAGTTAAGTTTACTCCATGTCTTTTCATGGCTTGATAGTTTATTTCTTTTTAGTGCTGGATAATATTGCCTGGTCTGGATGCACTATAGATTATTTGACTATTCACCTAAAGGACATTTTGCTTGTTTTCATGTTTTAGCAATTATCAATAAATCTGCTATAAACATATTTGTGCAGGTTTTTTGAGGGCATAATTTTTCAGCTCCTTTGGGTAAATAACAGGAAGTACAGTTGCTGAATCATGTGGTAAGAGTATGTTTAGAATTGTAAGAAACTGCCAAACTGTCTTCCAAAGTGGCTGAACCAATTTGCATTCCAACCAGCAATGAATGAGACTTCCTGTAGCTCCACATCTTCGCTAATATTTGGTGTGTCAGTTTTGTGGATTCTGGCCATTTAATAGGTGTGCAGTGGTATTTTTAAAATTTTTTTATTTCTCTGATGACACAATGTGGAGCATCTTTTCATATGCTTATACTGCATTGCTTTGATAATCGTAGCTTTATCCTAATACACAAGCATACTTTATACTTGACATTGTGCAGTGTCAATCCTCCAGTTTTGTTCTTCTTCAATACTGTGTTGTCTATTCTGGGTCTTCTGCCTCTCCATATAAACTTTAGAATCAGTTTGTCAAATATACAAAATAACTTTTGGGGATTTTGATTGGACTTGCATTGAATGTATAAATCCATTTAGGAAGAACTGATATCTTGATAATATTGAGCATTCCTATCCATGAACATGAAATATCTCTCCATTTATTTAGTTCTTTAGTTACTCTCATCAGAGTTTTGTAGTTTTTCTCATATGGATCTTATACATATTTTATTAAATGTATACTTAAGTATTTCATTTTTTAGATGCTATTATAAATAGTATTGTGTTTTTCATTTTAAATTCCACTTGTTGGTTGCTGGTTAACAAGAAACCGATTGAGTTTTGTATGTTAACGCTGGATCTTGCAACCTTGCTATGATCACTTATTAGTGCCAGGAATTTTTTGTTGTTGGTACTTTCATATTTTCTAAATAGATGATCATGCCACCCATAACCAAAGATGTTTTTTTTTCTTCCCAGTGTGTTTATTCCTTTTCTTGTCTTAATGCATTAGCAAGGACTTTTAGTATGATATTGAAAAGGAGTGGTGAAAGATCTTTGCCTTGTACCTGATCTTATTGAGAAAGCTTCATATTTCTCACCATTAAGTATGATGTTAGCTGTAGGTTTTTATAGATATTCTTTGTCAAGTTGAGAAAGATTCTCTCTATTCCTAGTTGACTGAGAATTTCTTTTTCTTTTATTAAATCATAAATTGGTGGTAAATTTGGTCAAAGTTTTTCCAAACCAGGTTTACATACCGTAGGATAAATCCCATTTGGTCATGGTATATAATTTTTATACATTGTTGGTTTTGATTCACTAATATTTTATTGAGGATTTTTGCTGCTATATTCATGAGAGATATTGTTTGTAGTTTTCCCTTCTTGTAATATCTTTGTCTGGTTTGTTATAAGGGTAGTGCTTGTTTCACAGACTGAATTAGGGAGTATTGCTTCTGTTTCTACCTTCTGAAAGAGATTTTAGAGAATTGGTATAATTTCTTCTTTAAATGTTTGTTGGAATTCAGCAGTGAACCCATATGGGCTTTTCAGTTTTGGAAGGCTCTTAATTATTGATTAAATATCTTTAATAGATATAGGCATATTGTCTATTTCTTCTTTGTCAGCCTTGATGCCTTGTGTCTTTTACAGAATTTGTCCATTTCATCTAGGTTATATAATTAGTATCCATCTAGTTGTTTATGGTATGCCTTTATTATCCTTCTAATATCCATAAAAGCTATGGAAGTCCCTCCTTTTGTTTCATTTTACATGTACTTTTCCTTTTCAATGTGGAATGCTTGAAGTTGTCTTCACTTTATTTCTTGGAGAGACTAACACTTCTCTTGTACATGTTTGTTTATCCTTTTTTACTTTAAAATTTCCTTGGTTGCTTTGGTTAATATGCACCACTTATCAGAACTTATAGTTTGTTTATTGGCTGCATTATGTTCTATTTTGAAGGAAATATGCATCTTTGCCAATTTTTATTTAAAATAGATTTTAGGTGCTGTTTATATATTCTACGTATTGACTCCTTTTTAGAAATGTGCTTTTATAAATATCTTCTTCCAGTTTGTGTCTCAGTTTTTTAATTTTGTTTTTAGAGGAGCATTAGTTCTTAAGTATAGCATAATTTATATATCAATCTTTTCCTTTTGTTTTGTGCTCTGCGTTATTTAAGACATCTTTTCCTACTCCAAATTTATAAAGGTATTTTCCTCTAGTCTTCTAAAAATTTATGTATTTTCTCCACATTTAACTATTTACTAGTAAAATAGTCATATAAGATAGTATTCAAAAGGGTTTATGAACAGTATTTGCACATTAAAAATCAGTAAAAGAAAAGAAACTACACACAGACACATACATGCATGTGTGTACATGTGGGCGTGCATACAGATGTACCACCTAATTGAAAAATAGGATTATCTTATCCCAGTAGCCCTGGTTTTTCCTCTCACTGATCACATCCTCTAGCCTGTATACAACCACTAACCACTAACCTGTTAAATTTGAAGAAAACAATTTTCATTTCTTGATAACTTACTCTTTCACTCAACATTATGTTTATAGGGGTTATCAATATTGATGACAAAAGCTGCAGTTCACTTACTTTCATTGTTTTGTGCTATTGTACAAATATATTAAAACATTTATATTCTACTGTGATGAATATTTGAACTATTTCTAGCTTTTTGATTTTAGGAACAATGCTACTGTTCACATTTCTGTACAAGATTCCTTGTGCATAAATTCAAGCATTACTTAGGGAACATATCTAATAATTAAATCAGTGGGAGAGGACATGACAATTTTCAACATACTAGAGAATACCAAATTGTTTTCCAAAGTGGTTCCACAAATGAACAATCCAAGCAGCAAGGGATGAGTCATCCTCGTAAAACTTGGTATTAACTTTTTAATGTTTGTTTAGTAATGGGTGTGAAATTGTATTGAATATCTTAAAGGCATTTTAATTTTTATTTTCCTCATTACTATGGAGAGAACATATTTTTTTATTTATATGGGTCATTTTTCTCTCCCCTCCTTGTGAAATTTTTGTACCTTACTTTTACCTAGTTTTCTATTGAATATTTTTTTTAATCTTATTGAATTACAGGGATTCTTTGTATGTTCTGGATACTAACATTTTACTTATAACCTATATAGCAAATCTATTTTGAGAAACAGATGTACTTCATTTTAAATGTTGTAGAATTTGTAAATTTCACTTTTTTGGGGGTTTGATAACTTACTTAAATACAAATAACCACAATTAAATTGTAAATGTGTTCACCAAATTGTCTTCTAAAAGTTTCATAGTTTACCTTCTACATTTAGGTCATTAATGCCTATAGAACTGCTTTTGTTTATGGTATGAATTCAAGATCTGTTTTTTTCATTTCCTTCCTATCTTTCTCCCCTCCTCCCTTTTTCCCCTTCCTCTTTTTTTTTTCTTTTTCTCTTTTGACATGGATAATTAATTATCCCAGCATTATTTATTTAAATATTTCTCTTTCAGGCACTCATCTGAAAATCTATTAATGCCCTTCTATAAGTGTGCATTTAAAAGTGTGTCTGTTTACTGGCCCATCTATTCTACTTATGGGACTATTTCTAAATAGTATTTTAAGAGATTCTCCATATGTTCACAAAGCTTTTTCTTATCTAATAGTATCTTTACTGTTCTTTGAACATTCAATACTAACAGAAATTTTATTTTCTTTTAATTTTTTAATTTTTAATTTTATTTTTTTTTACATCTTTATTGGAGTCTAATTGCTTTACAATGGTGCATTAGTTTCTGCTTTATAACAAAGTGAATCAGCTATACATATACATATATCCCCATATCTCCTTAACAGAAATTTTAGAGACTACTAGTAGTGTTTTACACACACTGACAGTTTTTGTATTATGATTGAGATTTCATCAACATTACAGATTCACTCAGAGAGACTGAATATCTTTACGACATTGTATTCCAATCCATGACCATCGTATATCCATAGTATATTCCATAAAAGTTGTCTATATTTTTTCTTATAATTACTGTTAGGTATTATATTTTTATGTCATATTTTTGAAAATTAGCTTTAACTGTTGTGGGTATGCCAAAATTTAATTGAAGTTTGTATTCTGAATTTCAACTATCTTGAAAAATTGTCTTATTCACTGTAATAAATCATCAGAGGAGTTTTTGCTTTTTTAAAGTAGGCAATAATGTTACTTGGAAAAATGACAAAATACTTTTCCTTCTCAATCCATTTACCATTTTCTTTTTTTTTTGAAATTTTATTATTATTACTTTATACTGTTTATCTAGCTAGGACTTACATGCTATATTGAATAGCATTGGCTATAGTGGGCACCAATCTCTTGCTCTTTTGAAAGGGCAATGTTTTCAGTGTTTCATAATTAACCTTGATATTCGCAATAGATTTTTGAGGGTTCTCTTTATTGAGTTAAAGAAATCTCCTATTTCTGGTTAGTTAAGAATCCTTGTTGATAGATGTGAATATTTATCAATTACTTTTTTGTGTTGAGGTCATTATGTGATTTTAATCCTTTAATCTCTTTATGTGCTATTTTATTTATTTTCAAGTTATTCTCTTCTCTTGGCTTACTGTCCCAAGTTTGAAGTTAAATGCCTACTCCTCTTGCTTACTGGAACTTTTCTGAGGCTGAAACAGAAGTTTCCAAGAGTGTCATAAGCTATACATTAAAGTTTTTTTCCATTCTTGTATGTCATTAATGTTGGTATCTTGCATATATATGTTTCTGTATATATAATATACATGTTATGCATATATAATTGTATATAATATGTGTAATATATGGGAAAATAAAGAGGTTAGGTTAAAAGTATACTATATATGTATATAATAATATAATTATATATTATTGTATATAATATATGTATTATTATTATTTTAACCTAATCCCATTAATTAAGGCTTAGAGTAAAAAGATTTTGAGAGTTGACTTGCAACTGTTATCTCCAACCAGAATTTTACACTAGAATTTAGAATTTATTTATTTTTAATTGTTTAATTTTGTCTTAAATTATCATCCTACCTGTAAGCTACCTCAGGGTAGGAATTACTTTATATATGTCAATTGTATCCTTTGAATCACCTAGCAGAATGCAAGACCCAAGAGAAATTTTTGATTGGTCTGTTTCCTTTCACAAAGAACATGAAAAATAAGGTTTAGAAAATGCTTATACAAAAAAATGTCATTTGTAAATGAAACATTCAAATTATTGTCCAGAGTGTGTCCTACTCTGGTTTTCTTCCATCAGACTGCAGGAAAATATGCACTCCAAGGAATATGGGGCAGTTTTTTAAATGTTGTTGATTAAGGTCTCTCTGAACTGTTAATTTTGGAAATATATTTTTTTGAAAAAAGAAAAAAAGATCATGCTATGCCTGTCAGACAATATTTTTAAGCAGTCTTTCTCAGCACTAAACATCATCTTGTACTTCAGGTGTGGGTGATTGATGTGTTTCCATTCCAGATACGTCAGGAGTCAAAGTAATGTTTTATTTTACTTTTATATTCAAGGTGTCATTTCTACAAATCTTAAACATGCTTTGGAAAGTTTCAAACCAGTTTTGAACAGCTATTTAATGAACTGTGAACAAATCTCTGTCATAAATTGTCTTTATATATAGTAGAGTCACTGTGTATATATGTGCTTTAAAGCTCAGTTATCAAACATTACTAGTAATGGAACTTTCATTATGTAGGCCAATTTTTAACATGTTACCATCATAAAGAAAATCCAATGAAGCTTAATTTTCTTTATCTGCTTGAAAATATAGCAAGATCAAGTCTACTGTGGTTTAGTAGAATTAACATTAGACTAGGGAGCAGTATTATTCTGGTAGGTTATATTATTGTTCATACATATATGTTCTCTCTCTCTGCAGAAGATTATTTTCATCCTGTCCCACTGAGAGCCAGCTTGCTCATATGACTTTTGTACCCTTCCTTATTGGAGGATTATTCATGCCTGTCCACTTGAATTAGGATTGATTTTATGACTTACTTTGTCAATTAAATGTGAACAGAAATGACATGTTACACTTCTAAGAGTAGCTTTAAGAGTCATTTGTGGTTAGCAATGTCTTTCCCTCCTTCATACAAAGTAGCAAGGTTGAAGATCAAAGCTCCTTTGTCAGCTTGAGTTCTAACATGAAGATGATATGGATTAGAACAACAAATGAACATTGATAGACATTTGGTAGGAGTGAGAAAAGCCTTTATTGTTGTATTCCCACTACAATTTTGGGGTTGTTAGTAACTGCTACAAGATCTAGCCTATGCTGACTATTATCTTTAAATTACCATTCTGACTTTGTATATTTTTGTTGAATTGATTCCAAGTTTTTAACTCCTGATGTGTCCTAGTGATTCAAATGGAGCATACTTACATACTTTTAAGTGAAGCTCACATTCATTTATTCACCTATTCACTTATTAATTCAAAAATACTTACTACAGTCCTATTATGTGAATGACACTGTACTTATACTGATTATACATCAACGAGCAAGAAAAGCAATGTCTTCATCTAGCTTATAACCATGGAGCATACAGATATTAAGCCCTAACCTCACAATTAATTACAAATATTAAGAGCACAATAATTGCTATGCACTTCTAAATAATATGTTTTGAGGAATTCTTTTAGAGCTAAGAGTTAGTTATGAATTTCTTAAGAAAGCAATATTAACTCATCTAAACAGTTTAAAAAAGAGAGAAGAAAAGAGAGTGAAAATGGCAGAGTAAAGACTTCTAAAAAATATCTTCTCTATAAAAGTAATGAGAACACTGGCAACAATTGTGAAAATTCAGTTTTTCACAAATCTGGAAATTAACCAAACTCTTGCAAAACTCTGGAGTCCATTTTTTTTTTTTCAAGAAAATCAACTGAAACTTGGTAAGAATAGTGAGCTTATGACATGTTTACTTGTCTTATTCCCATCCCTCTGTCTCTACAGTGGTTTTTAAAACCAACAGCCTGCAGTCATAATAGAATTAGAAAGTTGGCAGACATTGGAGAAGGCAGAATGCTGCAGGAGCTCCTTTAAGTCCCACTCCCACAATTTATCATTATTTGATTTGTCTGTTGGTTCCAAGAAATCACAACTTGTTAGTCTGTATACATGTGACCTAACACAGAGCTTCCCCAATGTGAGCAGTCTTTGCCCCTGCAGGAGAAAATATATATACTGGAACCAATCTCCTGCAGATACTGAGGAATGACTGTATTACATTAATTGATTAAAGGACCCCACAGTGTCATCCCAGTTGAACCATTTGTGCAATTAACACTTCTTGCCCTCCCCTCACCAAAAACTCACCCTCTCATTCCATAAGAATCTCAATTTTTCCTAAGTGTTAAACAATCTAATTATCAGACAAAAGTGTGACTATCTAAGAAACTTAACCTCAGGTTGTTAATCCTTGAGAGGAGGGACTTATTTGCATTTTTGGATGAAATCTGTTACCAAGTTAATCTCGGGTTGTGGAATGTTTGTGAGACTTTCTGTCTTATGAACACCCACAAAACACTTCTCTACCTCAGTCCCACATTAGCCATTGTTTCTTATATTAACCACAGTAATTTTCATTTCTACCCTTTTGTGCAGTTAAAATATTAAACTGAATTTCCTCAGTAACTCTTCTGTGGCTGACACTGTGATTGTTGCTGAGGTAAAAATATAAATACAGTGTAGTAGTCAATAACTCAAGCTTTATGAAGGAATCCTAAAGGTGGAGTCTCAGCCTGTCCTATTATACCAGCTGTGAAATCAGGCTACTTAACCTCCCTAAGTCTTAATGTTTTCATGTGAATTAAGGTAGTAATAGGAATGTTATGAAATTAAGTATGAAAATTCACGTAAAACATGAAAAACAGTACTAGGCACACAGTGAACACTAGGTAAAGCTGACCTATGGTGATGATGATAAGGAGAAACATTTTTTATTTCCTTTCATCATAGACTTTGTACCCTCTTAAATTATGAAAGCATAAACTTTCAAATTTTTTTCTAAACTAGAAAGAGTTTCAGTTATTAAAAGGAGAATCTTCATTTTTGAACCTTGTCCTCAATTTCGCTAATGTAGTTTTTTTCAACTTGAGGCTTTTTGATCATCTCTTCTGAGATTTTCTGCAAAATTTAGTATGTATGGTGACTTTAGAAATGTATAAACACTTGTTAAAGTTTATTCCAGGCAGATGTCACCTACTAGCAGGAGTATATAAAATTTAGGATTCTACATAATGAAAATATCATTAATATTCTTGTCCCATCAAATGAGTCAAGCTGTTTTTCCAGTCACATAATGTAGAAGTGTTTTCTATCAAATTGTATCTTTCAGTCACACCATTCTATTCATTACAAAGCATTGCTAATATTATTACAAAATATAAGGACAGCTAGCAATGTAAATGTAGTCACTGATTATTATGAATATCATAAACTCCATATTCAGAAGACATAGGCTTTTTGGCACTGTAAGTTCTATATTTAATCTGTCTGCATATGTATATGTATAATAACTACTATGGAAATACTCAGGATCTTTGACAATATTGCCAATAAAATGTGAAAGAATGCCCTTATTATCTTAAACTGCACAGTGCTCTGAAGCCAAAGTGAAGGGTTTAGTGTCACTGTTCAAAGGCCAGTGCCAAAAGAAGCCCTTTCTTCTCTTACTGAATTCCCAGATGGCAGGGCAAAGGCACAGAGGGACTTCAAGGGGCAGAGAATTGTATAACCTTGGATGTGCAGTGTGTTTCTTAGGTGATTATAAAGAAGGCAGTAATGTGCTGAGTTCTAAAAGAACGTACCATATTGCCAAGGCAAGTATTTTGTTTCTCAATGGATCTGTTATTCAGAGTCTATTTGGATGCTTTTAAAAATAGATAATAACAGAAAGTAGAATAAATTTTTGAACTGGGTAAAGGACTAGAATTATCCTGTAGAACAATTCTATATCTTCAATATATTACATTAATAGCCTTTAAAATTTTTACCTAGGTGTTTTGTTTTATATAATATACACATTCCTTTTTGGAAGACTTTATATGCAGGAAAATAACATGTATGCTTATGAGTAGCCTGTAATATTCAAAGGCATGTCTCATGCTGAAGACTGTCTCTCTCCCATGGCTTTGAGTCACTCATTGTTTTGCCCAGAATCTCTGAATCTCTATGGTGGCTGTCTTTCTTTTTGGTGAATCACTTTAATTATATTTGGATCAATTTTACATAATTTAATCAAGTGCTATATTTCTGAAGTACGGGGATGAGAAGGCAGAGAGAGGGAGAAGGAGAAGGAAATTAGAGGGGGAAAGGAAAGGAGAAGGGGGAGGAGAGGGAGAGGGGAAAAGAGTGTATACTTCTAAGCTTAGATAAGTGAATCAGTTCAGGTTTTAAATCAGAAAGACATAGATAAAGTCATATTGATTAAAACGAAGGTTCATATATTTCATGAAATAAACAAAGAAACATCAACAAAATTAATACAACCTAAGAGTTAAGATGTTTGTATCTGCCTCTGTAGTTTCAGTATATGATTCTGAAAGTTTATAAGCCATAGGGGATATTGCACAGGATGTGACTGTACCAAAAGAAAAGAAAAGCTGTCTATCATTGACAGTTCCAGTCTTAAAATGTGTTGTCAAATGTGCAGCTATCTCACACAGTTAAAATAAGCTAAGAAAATGACTTCACATTCAATACAGCTTGATGCCTGAAACATATAAATTAACTCCCATGTGACGTTCACTATCATTTACTTTTCAAAAATCATATTAGCTGCATGGTGTCAGTAAGCATTGATAAATTACAAAAAATAACCAATGGGGGGAAACATGACCTTTAAGATCTTAAAAAGTCAATCATTCCCCAAAAGCGTATTAGATATTGCCAGTCTTCATTCATATCTAAAATGCCTTTATTCTACAAATATTAAGTATTTGACGAATGGAAGGTATGGTGCTGGATTCTATAGGGAATACAAAGATTTATAAGATGTGGTGCCCAATCTCAAGAAGTTTGCCACTGAGTTTGAAAGGAAAAAATGACCCAAATAAATATCACACAAAGCAATATATCATTATAATATAAATGGCACATAGGAAGTTCTCTTGACTTTCTAAGAAAGTAGAAATGATCTTTGAGAGAAGCTATTAGGATCTTGAGATGATATTAAGCCAATGATAGTTAGAGAAGATGTTGTTTAAGCAGTGATATTGCAGGATCAATGTGCTTAGAATGTCTGGCAGGTATGTGAAGGATGAACTGAAGTTGTCAAACATGTGAAAATGATTAGCCAGCTTTTTCCACTGTGAGTTTTGCTTTATTCCATTTTAATAAATATTTATTACAGTCCTAATACTTTTCCTCCATGGGAAAAGAAACAAGAGTGCTTCTCAAAGATGTTCACGTTGCAGGGTTTGTCCAGTTGCTCCAGATACAACCAAAGGGTGTTTAAAAAAAAAAAAATTGTAATTATCCTTGGATTCAGATAAGTTTAAGTATTTCTCTTGAAAACTTAAGAAATTTGAAGAGTTCTTATTGTAATAGAAAATACAAATAATGTAATCCAAACTAGAAAAGCTTTGACCTGAAAGGAGGAGAAAATTTTGAGCATAGCACAGTATTTACCACCAGGAAATATCTCACAACCTATCTGCTTGTGAACCCATGTCCAAGCAGACTAGAAA
The DNA here is from genome assembly GCF_009873245.2 of Balaenoptera musculus. Taxonomy (NCBI): domain Eukaryota; kingdom Metazoa; phylum Chordata; class Mammalia; order Artiodactyla; family Balaenopteridae; genus Balaenoptera; species Balaenoptera musculus. The sequence goes on from NC_045802.1 coordinate 56,320,861, forward strand.
ATTGGGAAGTATTAATAAAACTTGACAGAGACGTCTGTGATTGTCAACCATCTTTGATAACACGATAAACTACTCTACCACTACAGCAGCCAACCCTACTATGGCCCAGCTTTGCAATTTCCTCTTATGAAGATTGGTATATTTTAATATGGCTTAAACCAGTTTGGAATGAGTTTCTGTTACTTTCAATCAAAAGCCTTCTACTTGACACAAACAATAAAAATTAATTTCAAGCCACATGGCCATGTGGAATAATGCTCCCATTTACAAAACTTAGAAGATCTGGCAGAGGTACCTATTTAGGAATGTGATCATTTCAATATTATTGGTATTAAATTGAAGATGGGGATATCTGTCTGGCTACAGCAACATAAAGGTGATGATTATTTACTTATGCACTTAATATGTAATATTAAGCAATTAAAAGTAAAGAAGTAAAGCAAAAACTAAGTCAAGGAAGAACATAATATTAAAAACAAATTAAAAAAAAGAGACAACTGCATGGTTCAGAAGTAAGGAGTATTTATAGTCCTAATAAGATAATCACAGAATGATGATTTAACCAAAAATAATAGTATAGTATTGGAAACAAGAAGGTATGATGATGAGATATATTCCATAACTATAATTTAATGTCTAAAATTGATTAACTGAGCAAAGGCAGTATAAATATATTATTTTAAAATGCAAAAATAAAATGAGATAAATAACGGATTTTGGAGAGAGCTGTTTTGGTGTAGAGTTGGGTAAGGAAGGCAGCTGAAGTTTTTCTCTCTAAAGGTTTAATTTGAGTTTTTGAATGATGTTCAAATATTGAAAGGAAATATTCAGTTTTAAGGCACAAGTAGTGTTCTATTGTGAATGCAGGGTTTTTTTCACTCTCAATAATAAGGTATTTATGAATAATTCTGAATATTTTCTTATTTTAGATGTATCTTATACTCCTTTGGCTAGATCTTTATAAAAAAAGAATCTATTAAATGGTTATTTTTTATTAACCTATTATTAATCATTTACTGTATCCAGACTCTATAGTAGATCCTAAAGCTATAGATATAATGGAATATTTATTGCAATTGACAGTTCATATTCTTTTGGATTAAATATATATATAAATAGTTAAAATTACATTTAAGTGTCTTAAGAGATGTAACAATAATGACAAAGAAGGATTACGTGAAAGATCTAGGTTCCAGGAGACAGAAGATGAATCCTGACTCATAAGAAAAATAATCTAGAACTTTTAGAGACTACAGTCCCCTAAAACAGCTTGGTGATTGCAACTATATTTATTAATGCCATTTTAGGTACTCCTTTTCACCTTTTTGGATTTTTTCATGAACATTTCACCTAATTTGCCTTTTAAGTACATGTTAAACTGTCATTGTTTTAAAATGCTTTTAATTTGCATATTTATTGGAAGTGTTTTATACATCCCTTACTGAGGGTTCATGCAGACACACACACACACACACACACACACTTGCAACTTTATTTTAATTACAGAGGATGCCAATTTTTAAAAAATGTGATGAATCTATTTATAAAATAAGAAAACAAAGTGCAATCTCTATTGATTACATCTGAGCATTCCACAGTGTTGAATCTCAATAAGCCATATTAATGGTATGAATAAGTATTACATATTATTCTAACTGATAAGACTATCCATAGGCAGACTAAGAGAAAGTAACATTACTTAACCTCCAGTATATAAACAGCCTCTTATCAAAACGTGAAAGGTGTTTGCATTCTCCTTGCTTTCCAAATTGGTCATCTGCCCTTTCTATCACTGGGAGTTATGTTAGATTTCCCCTTCAGTTTATTTTTTTTTAAAGCATACTTGTTGATATTTATGATTCAGTACATAAAATTGCATCTTTCCTACCCAAGTAAATTGAAATTAAAAAAAAAAAAGTCTCAACTCTGTTCCAGTTTTTGAGTTTCATCTTTGAATACATCAATCAACTCCAAATTTCATCATCTATATCAATATAATCAAAATGCCAGGAAATTGTCCTGATAATTATTTTGTCTAAACTGATTAAGATGGACAAAGACAATAAAAGAACTACAAAAAGAAGGGAAATACAGATAATGAATAAGTTTCACAGGAATTTTAAGATGTTTATTCCCAGCTCTTAATGTAACATTTTAGAATTTACTATATTTACACCGAAGACAATGAGTTACATTATATTCTACTGGAAAGTACAGTTATGTCGCTATGAAAAAATACTAAAAATAATTTTGACAAAATATTTAAATATGGACTCCATATAGATTCTACCTCAATATTTCTGAACCTCTTGTCTATTGCCATAAAAAGAGGCACATAATAAAACCATTCTATGAGATGGAACTAGCAATATTTTCCCTCCCTAGCACATCACTATATGTTGCTATTTTAAAAATAATTATTAATATCCATAGATGATGAAAATTGTCCTCCAAGAGCAAATACCCGAACAATCGTTCATAAGCCTGACTCATATAAATGAATGGATAAATGAATGAGGGGTAGAGAGAGTACTGCCAATCACACTTCCATGCATTTTGAAATATTTCTCGTAGTTACTGAAATTAGTCGTCAAAGACTAGTTTGTAATTTTGTTTACTTTGAAGTTAGTAGAAAAGAACGTTTGACAGGAATAACTAGAAAAACTAAAGGGAGGTGCCCTGGTAAATCCCATTTGTTAGAATGGTTCCAAGTTCTTACTACCATAATGGCTCTTTCATATAAGTGCATACTTTAGGAGGAATAGTAAAGTATACAACTCCTCTCAGGGCAAAAATGAGATCAACTGCTCTTAAATAGTAGGGTCAGAGCCCTGTTAATAATAATAATGTTTATTCAATTTTGAATTCTACCTTGTTATCTATGATAATGAAATAATCAATACTTTCTTGAAATATAATTTACATCCAGTGAAATGCACAAATATAAAGACAGAGCTTTGCGAACTTTAACACATGTGTACCTTCCTATAACTACCACCTAGATCAAGATATTGGATATTGCTCTATCCCCAGATAGTTCCCTCTTCTCCCTTCAATCAACCATATTCTCCTGCTCTGGGTAACCACTATTCTGATTTCTAAGAATAATAGCTTTGCCTGTTCTAGAACTTCCTATAAATAGAAACATTCTGTGTACACCCTTTTGTGACTGACTTGTTTTGCTCATTATGGTTTTATCTTTTTTTCATGTTTCAGAAAGTGTTCCTTTTTATTGCTGAATAGCATTCCCTTTTATGTGATGTATCACAATTAATTTATTCTTGTGCTGATGGATATTGTACTTGGGCTGTTTCCACTTTGGGGCTAATTCAGTAATGTTACTTCAATGTTCTGGAATTAACCTTGGTTTACACATAAACCTATATTTTTGAAAATATTGCATAATTAAGGCCAAAGTTCTCATTGGTGGAAATCTATTGGAAATGGATAACTATTTTCAATTTTCCTCCATGGGCTGGGTAATCTTTTAAGTCTAAATCTTAAAGCAGAGACTGGTATCAATATTTTTTTAAAGGTATCTTTATTTTTATTGTTTTACTGGCTTCATTGAGATAAAACAGACAAATTAACTTTGTGTAAATTTAAGGTGTGCAAGGTGATGATTTGGAATATGTATTTATTATGAAATGATTACCACCATAATGCTAGTTAACACTTGCATCACCTCAGATAGTAACCATTCTCTGTGTGTGTGTGTGTGTGTGTGTGTGTGTGTGTGTGTGTGTGGTGAGAACATTTATGATCTACTTTCAAAGCAAATATTCAGTATGTAGTAAAGTGTTAACTATAGTCACCATGCTATACATTAGATCTACAGAGTTTATTCTTCTTATAATTGAAAGTTTGTACCTGTTGACCTACATCTCTTCATTGCCCCCAACTTCCAGCTTCTGGCAACCACCAATCTACTCTCTGTTTCTATGAGTTCAAGTTTTTTAGATTACACATTTAAGTGAGATCATGCAATATTTCCTGCCTGAGGTATTTCACTTATTGGCATCAATATTTATAACAATAAACTCAGGGTACTATTAACAGTTACAAGGCATAGGTCACAGAGAATGGAACCTCTACCTGTTAAAGTGTTGACCTCTCCTAAAAAGGGCAGAAAGCTAAGAACTACACAACCATATTATCTTAGGATGATTAGCAATTACTTTTTATAACAAATAATTTTTTAAAAGCAATTAATCCTAGTATCATTTGAGGCACAGAGAGCTTAAGAAAATTGCCCAAATCCCCAAAGCCAGTAAGTGGAGGGGTTTGGATTGAACTCCGGTCTTTCGCCTCAGATGTCTATTTTGTCTCTATTTATCCAAATAATTGAGTAGATGAACCATTGTCACCCCTGATGTGGAACAGAATTTTCTCAAGCAAGAGAAATCTTGGCTCATGAATGTCTCCAGCTGCTTAATGGGAACCTAGGTGAATTTCATCAAATATATTGTTTCCAGAGTTAGAGGTTAGTTTTCCAGAGCAGTTTAGGGATTATCGCACAGATTTTTCTAGAGGCATTGAATGTAGGATATCATGGTAACGTTAAAGATGGATTAACTACACATTTTCTAGTTTTTCAGAGACAGTGCTTCAATTATGGGGGGTCTAAGCCCATAAAAAGCAGTGGACTTTTATTTCTAAAATTGTAATGTAAATGCTAGCTAGATAATATAATTTACATTTTGGGAAGGCTATATTAATGAGCTATAGAAAGAACGCAAACGGATGTAAACACAAACAGATATAAACACAATGAATATCATTTGAATAACACGTAAAATACATTTTTTTTGTAGTCTCTGATGAAACAGCTTAAATATCATTAACTTTATGAGTTCATTCTCTGCTGAGAAGAGGGATCAGAGGTACACAGATCTACGTGTACATTCTTTCACTTGAGGGACTCATCAGGTTAAATTCCTAGGCTTAATATTTACAATGGTGCAAAAGTTCGTGAGCTCATAATCCTCTTTTTGCGGCTAAGAAAAAATCATCTTATTCTAACATAAAACTAGGCTTACTTGAGTATTTATAAGATGTGAATGAAAGGACAGATTCAACTATACTTCGATTAAAAAAAAAGAAACGTAAATAACTCATCAAGTTGGGGAAGCAAGTTGTGGCTCCTTTTGTAATTTTTCTCCTAGGGCTTCACGTGTAATCTCTCTCCAGGAAGCACGGACACGCATGAGACTGATGTGTACTCTGGAACAGCGGTCCCAACCTTCTTGGCACCAGGGACCTTTTTCGTGGAAGACAATTTTTCCACGGACAGTGGGGTGGGGGGATGGGTCAGGTGCTAGTGAGTGATGGGGAGTGATGGAGAGCAGCAGATGAGGCTTCGCTCGCTTGCCCACCACTCACCTCCTGCTGGGAGGCCCAGTACCTAGCAGGCTGAGGACTGGTACCAGTCTGCGGCCCAGGGGCTGGGGACCCCTACTCTAGAAACTTGTCCTCACAGCATTTCGTAACAGATAATGCTTAAAGTGTAGAGGAGATTCTCAAGTGAAAAGGCTTTCTTAAGCCTTATCTTTTAAAAATTTTTTCCCATTTAAAGCAAAGGTATGCTACATTAACTCACAAAAGTGTTTTTTTATTTACTGCTTCTGCCTCCAATAGATTTCCTAAGCACTAGTGTTTTAATGAACAGGTTAAAAAAAAATCCTAATGTGATCTATTTATAATGTGTGTGTTCTTTATCTTATACTAGTGTCTAAAATCTTCTCCATGGATGGACCCCAAATAATATTCCTTTACGTGCTAAGTGGTATCTAGACAGTGGGATAGGTTTAATTTAATTTCCTTCTAACTATATAGAGACACCTTAGTTTTCAATTAGAATGGTGTGTTTATCTTCTTTTTAAGTTCTATTTACTCTTATCTAAAACATTACCTTGCTTAAGCTACATTGCTCCTGCTTGAAATGCCCTGATGTAGTAGACAACTGTAAGCAGAACCTTGCTGCAAAATACATAATTAATTAGGCCACTGAAAGCATACTTTATTTCTCAAAGGCCACCTTATACCAGGCACTGCACCTAAAACCATGAAAATATTGGTCATTTGCTAAAATAGAAAATTTACAGAGGGGATAAGTGGAGAAGGATTGTAATCCATGTTTATAAAAGCTATTTAATTCCATCAAGAGCTTCACAAATGACTGGCATCTGATCATATGTTCAAAAATTCATTTAAAAATTACTTAAAGGAATTAGAAGTGCAGGACTATAAACTTGAAATAGACAAATGAGTATGCTAACTTAATTCTTGATGGTAAAAGAAGTGGTCATATAGACAATTCAGTAAAATAAGATTCTGGATTACTCACTTCAACTGTTGAGTACCTGAGGATACATGAATGACCTTTCCCCAAGACAACTTTATGGAGTGTCTAGTTCAGAGGGCAATACGTTATCATATAAATAATAATAACATAAGTTTGATATTAGTGCTGTTGCTAAAATGGCTAAGAGGTAGACATTAATAGTGTCTGTTAGGGTAGAGGAAGGCTTAAAGAGCTGATGAAATTGGAGAAGAAATGTGAGTTATAAGTAAGACTTTATAAAACTACAGTGAGGTACCACCTCACACCAGTCAGAATGGCCATGATTAAAAAGTATACTAATAACAAATGCTGGAGAGGATGTGGAGAAAAGGGAACCCTCCTACACTTCTGGTGGGAATGTAAGTTGGTGCAACCACTGCAGAAAACAGTACGGAGATTCCTCAGAAAACTAAAAATAGAACTACCATATGAGTAGTTCTAGTAGCATATATCTGGAGAAAACCATGATTCAAAAAAAAAAAATAATGCATCCCTCTGTCAATAGCAGCACTATTCACAACAGCCAAGACATGGAAACAACCTAAATGTCCATTGACAGAGGAATGGATAAAGAAGATGCGGTACATATATACAGTAGAATACTTCTCAGCCATAAAAAGAATGAAATAAAGCCATTTGCAGCAACATGGATGCAACTAGAGATTATCATGCTAAGTGAAGTCAGTCAGAATGAGAAAGACAAGTATCATATAATATCATTTATAGGTTGAATCTAAAATATGACACAAATGAACCTATCTATGAAACAGAATCATGGACATAGAGAACAGACTGGTGGTTGTCAAGAGGGTGAGGGTTGAGGGAGGGATGGAGTGGGAGGCTGAGGTTAGCAGACATGAGCTTTTACATGTAGAATGGATAAACAACAAGGTCCTACAGAGAACCATATTCAATATCCTATGATAAACCATAGTGGAAAAGAATATAAAGAAAAGAATGTATATATATGTATAACTGAATCACTTTGCCGTACAGCAGTAATCAACACAACATTGTAAATCAGTCTATGGTTACCAAGGGGCAAAGGGGGGGAAGGGATAAATTGGGAGATTGGGATTGACATATACACACTACTATATATAAAATAAATAACTAATAAGGACCTACTGTATAGCACAGGGAATTCTACTCAATACTCTGTAATGACCTATATGGGAAAAGAATCTAAAAGAGTGGATATATGTATATGTATAACTGATTCACTTTGCTGTACACCTGAAACTAACACAATATTGTAAATCAACTGTACTACAATAAAAATTAATTTAAAAATAAATAAAATGAAATTATAAATAAATAAAGTAAGAGTTTAAAAGGTAAAGAATAAGGAAGGCAAGCAAGGCAAGATCATCATCATGAATAATGATCCATAGGCACAGGAATGCAAAGGGATATGTGCTTTTGATAAACACTGAGAAGTCTATTGCTGTTAAAATTTTTTTTTTATTGGTAAAGGGGAAGAAGATCAAGGCCAAATTGTGAAGGGTCTTACAGACAGCATTATGCTATTTGTATAGTTAAGCTAGTAAATCTTTCTATATACAAAAAATTACTGTGCTAAATGCAGAATGGAACACTGGACTCCAAAGTTAGCAGTCCTTGATTTCCTTGTAATAGCAGTGTCAGTTCCATCTCGTGTCCAGATTTAAACCTCAGAGATGTTTATTTTTTGAGGTTTTTATTTATACCCCACAGTCTCAGAGACCTGTGTTAAAGGCACTTTTCCTCAGAAATGGCTCGACTGAGGGACATTTTGAGCCCGAATACGTAAATATATACTTTTCCTTTTTTTGTTGTTTTAACAGCAGCAGGATGTTTTGAAACCCAAACTCATATTTTCTTAAATCTGCCAGAAACAGATGTTTTAAAATAAACTGTAAGGAAAAGTTATCATTGATGGGGAGGGGGAAATTGCTTACTCACATACATTTTGTCATTACCAGCTGTACAAAGTGTGCTTGTGAATGACTGTTATACACATGGTCTGGTTCCAGAAAATAACTGACACACACATTTTCATCTTGATTATAACTGAAAATAGGTTGGCTGTGACTGTTCAGGGTCGTTAATTACCTCTTTCGATGCAGTGATCTAAGATATTGGAGTATTTTGCCTAGTCTTTTACTATTTTATTTCTTATCTTTTGTCTTTGGGACAGGCAAACATTGCGGCACAGCTGCTAAGCAAACCAGCTTCAGAAGCAAATTGGGTTGTGAGATTAAACACCAGGAGACAATTGGGGTTTTTCAAATTTGCATGGCTAATGTAAATAGCCCCAGGAGCTCATTAGAGAAAGCTGGAGGGGACCTGGTGGGTGGGCCTTCTTCTCCCTGCTGGGAAAGGCAATGGTTAGCCCTTGAAGAAAGATAACAAAACAAAACAATACAAAAAGTTGAATCATAAAAACGTAGCATGAGCAAAAATAACATCTTTAAGACTTAGTTTATTCTTCAATGCATGAGTAACAAAAAGCATAAACTACCTGTATAATAATCACCTTATTATTTTAAGTCACAATCCCTGTGATTAAAATAAGCATTTTTTCAATCTCCAGAAATGGAAAACTATTACTTTCTTACCTAAATTACAGTTTATATTTATATCTAATTTATATATTTATATTTACATTGTGTTGATACAACTTTCTATCTTTTTCAAGAAATATACTTTTATGGTAGAAACAAGAGAAGTGTCTAGCTCTATTCCCTCAAATTAAAGAGATACTGAGTTTTCTTTTACAATATAATTTACATTCACTCCTTTTCCATTTTTGCATTTACAACCTGCAATACGATATGTATGATTGTTTTTTTCTTGATTCATATTGCTTTATTTTTTAATTTTTTTTACAGTAGGTCCTTTTTGGTTATCTATTTTAAATATAGCAGTGTGTACATGTCCATCCCAAACTCCCAGTCTATAACCCCCACCCTTCCCCCCAGTAACTATAAATTCATTCTCTAAGTTTGTGAGTCTGTTTCTGTTTTGTAAATAAGTTCATTTGTATCTTTTTTTTTTATAGATTCAGCATATAAGCAAATGATATGTATGATCTTACATCTGTGTTTTTGCACTACCGATAAAAATGACCTCCCTGCCTGGGGATCACTCTATTCTAATTCTTTCTCATGCTCTTGCAATATTAATCTTCTTACTCAATGAAAGCAAAGGCCTTGAAGACATTTATAGGGCCATGCTCCTGTTCCCAAGATAGTGTCTAGCACAAAGGATGTGTTTGTCATTTCATTATTTTTGAATTAATGATTAGGTGTTGCTATCCCAATTAAAGTCATACTGAGTAAAATTTATAATGGAATCCATTGTTCTCACATCCTCATTTCAATCTAGTGGAAAGAATCTCAGAGGTAATTTAAGCTGATGCTTTTGTTTGAATATGACCAAAGAAAAGCCCAGAGATATTATGTACATTTATGTGTAATTATTAATCTTACACAGTATTCCAGATACTGTTCAATGCCCCACTAATACAGAGAAGAATATAACTCCACCTTCATGATGCTGAGTGCTTAATAATGTGGGAGAAAACGTCATAAATATATAGTCTGGGTGAAATGTTCTCAAAGCATGGGCCCTGGAGTAGCAGCATCTACCAGGACCTTGTTAGAACCCACATCCTGGGACCCTTCTTGAACTACTGAATCTGAAACTCCTGAAGGGAAGAAGGCCAGCGATCTAGATTTTAATGAGGCCTTGTAGGTGATTCTGATGCACACTAAAGTTTGGGAAATTCTGGGCTAATGGAGATATATTTTAAAATATTGCTTTAGGGACTTCCCTGGAGGTCCAGTGGTTAAGACTTCACCTTCCAATGCATGGGGTGTGGGTTCGATCCCTGGTCGGGGAGCTAAGATCCCACATGCCTCGTGGCCAAAAAAAACCAAAACATAAAACAGAAGCAATATTGTAACAAATTCAATAAAGACCTTAAAAATGGTCCACATCAAAAAAATCTTTAAAAAAGAAATGCTGCTTTAGTTCATTTGTTAAAACAAATGTCATGGTTAACAGTAACAATATTGAGCTGTTGCTACCAGGAAGGATATTTTTTAAAAGTCACCTGGTCTCAGACCCAATCTGGAAATGTTTGTAAGCCAATGATAAGATCAAATGTTAAACATTATTTTACAAATAAAAGTAAAGAGAATAGTACTGCCGCCGCCCAACTTCTAGAATTTTTCAAGGAAAAATGTGTTACATCTATACCCCCTCATCTCTCCCTGCACTATCCACTGGATTATTTTGAAGCAAATCATGGAAAGAGTTAAAAGGTATATCATTATTTTAAGATCGATAGCTAGAACAAAATGACTATCTATAAAAGTTAAGTCTCTAATATTAATATTTTTTTTTCCTAAGTAGCTGGGGAAAGCATGTAGACTCTGTTTTGGTTTTATCCATGCTTCTTCTGTCTTACTTTTTTTCATTTGGCTGATCTACTTCTGTGTTTTTCAGTGAGACCATGTCCCAGACAATCTAAACTGAGATGGTTCTATCCTGGCTTCTGCTTTTGTTTGAACCAGCATTCATTTTAGGTGGTAGAATATATTGATTGTATTTCTAGGGACACTTTTGTTTTCTCCAAGATTTTCATCACAATCTTTATAGATATTTACTTATTTTTCTTATCCTCAATGTCATTGTATAGTACTCAGTATGTTTTTACTTTTCACAATATATTAACCTATTTATTTCTCACAATAACTCTTTGAGGTCGGTATTATTGTTGTCTTTCTTTTTTTCCAGAAAAAAATATGTTAAACCATGTTGAAGTTATGTGGTTTACCCATGGACACAAGTAACAGAGCTGGGATTCTGACCCAGTCAGTTTAGCTCCAGAGACAGAGATTGTGGTTACTATTGTACACTGTTCTCATCAACATTTTTTTAAAATTCCATTTGTGAGGCCCTCTAATTTCTGGCTGTATGATTTGCGATTCATTGTTCTTTACTCTGTGTTTAATCATTCTCAACTAACATTTTCTGTTGCCTGCATACTGTCTTGTGTTAAAGAGTACGTTAAGTTGGGGTGCTAAAGTCTGGGTACAGTGAACTCTGCCAGGGAAACTGTGATCAATGAATTGGCTTTTGAACTGGGTCTTAGAGGACTTGTATGAGCTTTCAAGGCAAAGTAGTGAAGAAAAAGTGTATTAGTAATTGGACAGAGCACAAGCAAAATCACAAGGTCATACAATATCCTGGCATGTACAGAGTTGTGGAGATTTTGGCATAGGAAACGTGTAGTGACTGTCCACAGCATTGGAAAGAGTCCCAGAGTAAATTTCTTCAAGACAGGGTTAGACTAAGTGATACTTAAATTTTACTCAGCCTCTACTTCCCTTGTTTTTAGTTTCTCTACAGACAGGAACATCTCCCCCACTATTTGGTCTAGAGAAATAGTGAAGGAAATGCTAAGAGTACTAGGCTCAAAAATAAGATATAGATCTGAGTATGTAATTCCTATTTTTTTCACTTAGAATCTCTGTGACTTTGGGTCATTCTTAACATTCCTTTGCATCATGGGGAAATTAATATTACCTAATATTAATAAAGACCAGTGCTTTTGGTTCTAGGTGACTGAAACACAAAATTCACAAGGCAGGTGAAGAGAACAAATCCAAGTAAGTAAATAGGGCAATTTATTTGATGAACTTTTATCACTTGTTTTTAACCTAACATCCCTTGATGTTATTTTTTAGCCTGTTGTTGGTAAAAGGACTCATGCAAAATTATGAAAACATTTTCAGACAAAATGCAACTAGGTTCAGATCATAAAATAAATGACAAAAACACTATAGTAAAAGGATTCATATTACTCTGTAAGCTCTCTAAAGCAGTTCTATTCTGCCTCTATTTTCTACGCACACTTCACATACATTTAACATATATTTCCCATTTTTCCTACTAACCTCCTCAACTGGCAGCTTGCATCGCAAAGTCTTTAGCACAAGCCACGCCACAACTGGCTGGCACACTAAGTGGTCAGCAAGCAATAGTGTCTCTAGAGTTCAATAACATTGCTTCAGAAGGACTAGAAGAAAGAGAAACAGATTTTAGCAGGTGTTAAAATGCATCAAATACGCATTGTGCACTATGAGAGGACACCATAGCAGGAAGTAGAGATACTCAGCCCATCTCTGTTAATTATAAAGAACATTTTAATATAATACTTCACACTTCTTGGGCACAATCTTATATTTTGTGCCTGTATTGAATTTTTTATTTTGTTATTATTATTTTTTCTTAACCAGGTGAAATTTTCTTTTACATGGTATATTTCCTTTTTCATCTTATATGACATATATAATTAAAGAAACAATCAGTTAACTGAAGAGTTATTGATTAAATGCTTATTTATGCTGTGATACATAGAATAGCTGAATTTATCTAAGAGCATGTATGGTTAGCCTAAGTTATTATATGTATTTATAATAAATTCCAGGTTTTGGCATAGTAATTAAATTAAAATGGTGACACATCATCATCATTAATATTTTAATGCTGTTTATAATGCTAATTATGTCATATTCAATTTAAAATTAAATCAAATATTTCTTACTTATATAACTGTCCTGAGTTTTCTTGGTATATAATTTTGTAACGGCATGTCATAGCAATTCATGATGTATTATGTAGAAAGTTGTGAAATATGTCATCAAGCAGTAGCTTATGTTGGAAAAAGTTAAACTATATACGTAAAGTCTGTGCATAAGAAGGCAATTGAAAATAGTTTTCTGAGAGTGCAGTCTTCAAGTGGTAATATTTTAAAAATAATTATGTAAGCATAATTGTTTCTTCAAAATATTAATTTATTTGATGTTTTTAATTTGCTGCTATTCCCTTTTTAAAATTCACTTTTGAGTACAACACTATTTGTGTTTATTGCTACATTTAAGTAGAAAAAATGAGATTAATGAGCCATATGCTTTTATCTAAGAGCATAATTAGACAAGTTCATTGTCATGCATATGTACAAGGTAAAAAAAAATTTTAAAGAGAACAATATGCTAAAATATAATTTAAGCATTATAACACATACACTTTTGTATGTGCGTATTACTGTGAAATAAATATTTAAGAAAGTGCGACTTGGACTATAATTTTTGCAGAACGATTTGCTGAATTGGTTCTTATATCCTTAATACATAAAAAAAGATATTGCACTTTTTTGTTGATAATTGTACTTTCAGTTATGAAACCAGCATTTACAAAATTTGGAGAATTTGTTATATTTATTTCTCATTAAGGGATAGATTTGTGATTATTATCCTAAAAATTAAATATCACTTCTACCTGATGATTCTAGAAAGCTTCAGAAGTATGAATCAATAAATATTTCCAGGAAGGCATTGAAGAATGCAATCTAAATCATAATGCATATTTTTTTACCTCTCTAGCATTCATAAGTGTATGTCAATTTAAGCTAATCTCTGCTGAGACTCCAAACTACACTTTGATTTTTACCCTTTAAATAATTGTGGGGTTGTTGTTTGAGTTGATTTTGATTTTTCTGTAAAGAAATATTAACAAAATTCAAGGAGCTGAGGAAGTTTGAAGCAAAAATCTAAATGTTTAAAATATAGATGTAACAAAATATCTCTTTTTTCTTAGCTGAAATAATATTTAGAAACTCCAAAGACAAAAAAAAGCAAAAAAAAAGTGCCTTGTTTCTATTAAATACTCAATTATTCACAAAAAGGTCAACCTCTTTATTTTACAGTGAGGAATTCATCAGATTCCCCCCAATCTGCCTTTCCTTGGTGGCAGTGTTGGAGTCATGTCTCCTATACACTGTCTAGTTTGGTTTACGTAGTACCACCTACTGCATCATAATCATCTTAAATCAAGTATACTTCAATTTAAAAATCACTTTAATAAAAACATTGACATCAAATTTGTTTTCAAAAAATTTTATGATCTGAGTTTGAGGTGCTACTTGTGCATAATTTATCATTTTGGAAATCACCTGAGCGTTTCATTCAAAATCTACTTCATCAGATCAAAATGAAAGTAGCAAGAGTGCATAGGTATATTTGTTTTATGTATTTTGCAATAAGAAATCTTAAAGGTCTGAGCCAAAAAGAGTTTTTATTAGAATGGGTCTTTTAGTTAGAATTGGAAAATTATTTCTGTCTACCTAGTAAGAAAAGTATTGTTTTGAGATTATGTAGTTGTGTACCGTTTTTTTCTGACACGGCACACTAACAGACCAAACATCAAATGAATAATCATTATTAGGATACAGTAAACCCAGAAGCAGGAATTTATATAAAGAAAGTGGACACCAGGGTAATAGGGAAAGGGTTAGAGCTATGTAGCCAAGAATAATTAATATAGTGAATACAGAAAAATTTAGGAGTGTATTAAATAGGCAGAATGTCAGTGTTTCTGATTTCTCCCATGAGCCTGAAATATGGGACTACATAGACTCCCATTTCCTTCCTACTGAAGTCCGTTTGTTTTCAATACTAATGAAGTTCAGTTATCAAAAAGAACACTTCTTTTTCCTGATTATCACATCAGAGCAACTAGGAGCTGACATAGTAGGGCTGGTTACCCATTTGAAGAGTCTGCCTCCCGCTGGGTTCTTCACAATTTAATCGGAAAGGTAGGGAAACAATTAGAAAATAGTTGCTCCAACACCAGAGATATATCCTGGAGCCAGCTGTGCTGTTGGAAAACATTTCCCATGCATGGCAATTAAAAAACAATTGGGAGCCTATTTCCAGTAAGTCATAGAAGAGACATTTTAAAGGAGGTGGGCAGGATGTGGCTTAACTGTGTCACAGGGAAGCTACAGCTGGGGGAAGTGGAAACAAAAGGGAAAAAAATCAAGACCAGAATAAAACTCAGAGTCTCAGAAAATGTTTTAACAAATATAAAAGAGCAATTGATCTGTATTATTGACAAAAACTATATCTACGGTACCTCCAAGTAACAATACTCACAGATTACCAGTTTACATTTTTTTTACTGTTGTATTCATGTTGAGAAAATAGTCTTATGTTATTTTATTTATTTGTCATTCAAGCATACCTCCTACTCTACACTTCTCCATCCACTTGAAAATATTTAGACTCTTTCTGAAGAGAGTGGGTTAGAGTGATTTATGTGGAGATAAAAGTGAATCCTGGTGCTTCAAATGTTATTAGAAAGCTTGTAAATCTCTATGTTACATATGTTACATATAGATGAGGTACATATATTAGTGATATTAAATCAGACGAATTCTGTGAGGTGGCTCTCTGAATTAGCAGAAATCCACAATATAAAAAAATATTAAAAGAGGCTAATTTTATTAACTTCAAATATTGAATCCTTTGTAGAAACATCAAAGAGATGCTTCAAAATTTAAGTGGTGTAAGACAATAGGCATTTATTTTTCACTCTCATAGCAGTCCGATATGGTGTTCCTATTTGTTAGTAGCTTTGCTCAACGGGCTGTATAGGGAAGCAACATTTGCCACCCAAAACGTATCTCTTTGGCATGAAGTTTATTTTAAGCTGAATATTTTTAAGAAATAGAAGACTCAAGGAGTCTTTCTTTTTACCTCCTCCTTAACTGCCTAAATGAATTTAGATAAAGGGCCTGGTCCAGGAAGAGGAAATATCTATTTCCACCAGAAATATCTATGAAGAATACAGGCTGGGTGCGGTGGGCGAAACTCAGAAGGGCATGGAGACCAAAGTTCTCTCTGTGTCCCATTGTCTGTGCTTGATATAACAAATATTTGCTTACCAAACATTTGCTTTTCCACCGCCATAAGAATTGCCTTCCTCCCCTTCGAAGTCTCAAACCCCTATCCCTTTCTTCTCTTAGCTGGCATATAAGCCTCAATTGCTTAACATGTCCTAGGGTCTCATTTTTCTAATGGGGCCCTTGTACACGCACATAATTAAATTTATGTACATAATTAAGCTTTTCTCCTGTTAACCTGTCTTATGTTAATTTAATTATCAGATTAGTCAAAAGGTCTTAGAAGGCTAGGGGAAAATTTCCCCTCCCTTACAGCTGATTTAGGCCTACAGCTTCTTTTTTGCTAAGGTTTTGCTATCTGCTAGGATTTCGGAGTCCTGTAACTGGAGAAAGGAGAGAGAATGAAGGTACACAAACTTTATGACAACAGAAGTACCACCATTGTTGCTACTCAAACGCCTGTGAAACTAGTTACGTGGCCACAGCTGGAGACCAGGTGAAGTGGTGTTGCTGGGAAATATCCCTGGCTGGGCACCCAACTCCCAGCCAGAATTCCACAATATGAAAAGTAGAGCACAATTTTGGTGGCTCACTAGTTACGAAAACCTCACTCTTGACAGTTCTTCCTGCCACAGATACATGTAACCAAAGGATTGAATAGAAAATATGTGATCATAAATGCCTGGGGGTGTGGGAGTGTAAGCAATGTGGGTACTATAAGAAATAATCACTGTCTCAAGATCATTTTATGATAAATTATGACAAAGGGAACCAAAAGTTAATGCTTATTTTTATTTGCAAAATTTCTTTGACACAATTCCATAAACTAAAGTAACAACAAATTAAAACTGCAAGTAACATGATGAGTTAGAAAGCATTGACTCACAAGATTCATATTCTAGTACCAATTTTGCAAGTCAAACTAAGTGTGTCATCTTAAGTCTGCATATTTCTTATTCTGCCGCCTAAATCTAACACATGCCAGAGGGTCAAATTAGTTCATATCTAAATCTCCATAAAGTTTTAAACTTTTGAGAGTTTCTTTTTTATAATTTAGGAGAATGATTTATCGTGGATATAAAAGTTCAATTCAACAGTTATTGTCTTTCACTGTAAAAGACCCTGGGAGAGTCATACATAATAATCAAAGCTGAGATTAGTATGCAATTATGTGCCAGCCATTGTTCCAAAATGCTTTACTTTTACTTAACATTTCTCAATAGCCCTATCATGCTAGTGTTATTATCACCATTTTACACATGCACCCATTTATGTATAATGTATATGTATATTTCAATATATATATGTATCAGATCTATGATGAGAGTTTAAAGACACTGTATCCTATTCTCTTAAGGCAGAATCATAAATTGCAACTGTGTTCATTCTAATAAATCAAGAAAATCTTGGCCAACATGCGAAGATCTTTGGAAGCAAAATCACACACCATTTTGCCATATATAAAATCACAGTGGCAGTGAACTGATAATGCTTGGTTTAGCATGCAACATTATATCAAATTATTTTATATAGAGTAGGTAGTTAGAAAAAACCTAAGAAAGAGCATACTAAATGATTAAAAATGAAGAAGTGGCATAAGCATGTATAAAGTGTATTTTAAAAATCAGCACTCAGATCTAGAAAGATGAAAGCATTGTGGTAGGACTAGAATCTCTAAAACTATGAAGACATTAATTGAATCAACAAGCATATCCTCATCCAGTCTTAATTCCTAGACATAGAATTTAACATAGGTCAAATTTGTTTTTCTATAAGTTTCAAAAAACTAAAAATATGTAAAGACTAAAAAGGACTTAAAATATGTATGAATAAAAATATATAATTGATTTGTTAGGAATATTACCAATATTTTTTTCTTTCACGTAACATACAATTCATTCATTTACCACTCGTTCAAAATATATTCAGAAAAGATTGCCAATGTAAAGTCTCTGAGTTGTGTACCAGTATAATAAAACAAGCCCCTAACCTCAGTCATGAGACAAATACACACATACATCTTCTGGATTAAAAAAAAAAAAGGAAAATGTCATGAGCAAATGCCAGGTACATTTCTATCAGACGAGGAAGAGTTTTTTTGTTTTTTGTTTTTGTTTTTTTTTCCAATTACAGGTAGCAGAGAAGTCTACAGGGAAAATATGCCTTCTGTGCTAGGTCTTGATAATTGCTCTCAGGTAACTGTGAGAATCATTTTCTACCAAGATAAATTTAGAAGAGTAAAGTCACATATCTCCTGGGAAAGATGATGTTCTGTGTTTATTGAGTTTGAAGTACCAGTGGGAAAAATCAGTGGATGATGCTGATCAAATAACTGGAAGTATGAATCTAAAGCTCATCAGGTAGGTTTCAGCTAGACATGTGGAAGCCGTTTGCATAGTTCTGGGCTTGGGGGGACATTTCAAAAGAGAAATATATAGAGGTGTCTAAGGATAGTTGGATATTAAATGGTAATGTACAATGTAAAAAAAAAACTAAATCAAATGAGCCTCTTTGGATCATCATTCAAGAGGGCAGCTGTCTTACTTAGAGATGACCACTCAGTGTCGTCAGATATCATCCACTTAAAAAAAAAATTCTTTATCTTAGGCTTTATGTGGACAAGAAAGACTTTTCATTAGAATCACTGATTCTACATTGTAGAATGAAAGAAACAAATGTATATGCAAAGTCAGTCTAATTTAATACCATATATACATACACAAATAGCAAACCACAAATTATATATAAATGGAGATTCTTGTATTAATAATCAATATTTTACTCATAAACATAGCAGTGAAAAATTTTAGGAAGTTATAATAAAGACAATTTATTCTGTTCTGAGTTCTCCTTGACAAAATTCTACCGATAACTTTTTGGTATCTTTGTTCTGATGTAGTCTATTTGGGGAAAAATAGAAAATTCTCAGCCATTGTGTTTTATATATGCTAAACATTAAATAGCAGGGACTTTTTCTTACTAATAGCATCCCTAAGATATTTTCATTACCTCCAATATCACCTACAAAATGTCAGCTGCTATTTACTTAATACCTATGAATAGCTTCTGCATCTTCTCCTGTCCCCTGAAGCATTTTGCTGTATATTCTGTTCAACTTGTTTGCTTTTTCTGTGTTACACATGAGCTGGGTTTTACTTCACATTTTTTCTGTGGTGTGGAAATGGAGTGTTTGAATTTGCCTCTTTAAAACAAGAAATAGCAATTTTCCAATTGACATATAAGTTGAAAACAGAAATACAGTTAAGATGTTATAACATCTTCTGTTATTCTTTCTTCCTCAGCACAGAGTTTCATTCATTTAACCATTTAAAATCAAGAGTAATGCAGACTGCCCATATTGTTAAGAAACAGAATCATGAAAAATATTCAAAAATAAATAATCAGAGAAGGCAGCAGTGCACTGATATACAAGGCAAGGAAGATAAATTCAAATAATCTAAGAATAGAATGAGAAATAATAGTAGGAGCTGGTGATTAGATGCATTTAATGACTTTCATAAGAGGAATTTGAGGAAAATGATGAATGGGAAAAGATGAAAGCAATAGGGCAACACATGAGAAGTCATGATAGGGATGCATTGAAATCCACATATGGTTTCTTAGGGAAGCAAAAATAATTTTTCCTTTATCTTCTGAGTTCTAGGTTAAGACCTTTGTAATAAAATACAGATTAACAAAAGAAAAACAAACAGAAGTTTATTAACATGTGTACCTTATGCACACATGGGAGATAGATACACAGGGAAGAATGAGTAACTCTCTGAGGTGGCTTGGAACTCTGGCTTAAAAACTGTATTTTGCTAAAGATAATAGAAGAAAGGGATTCGAGGGAGGTCAGTTATGAGGAGGTTATCAGGAAAAGCATGGTAAAAAGGGTAAGGCTTGTTATACAGATTTATCTTAGTGCCTTTTCCTGTGATAAAACTTGTCTCTTCCTGGTACAGAGAAGGAAAAATCCTTTACAAATGGAGAGTTCCTTTATAAATTTCCCTTACAAAAGGACAACTTCTGTTCTGTTTTCAGAGCTTCCCCTGTTTCTGCTGCTTCTCAAAATAATCAGCATAAAATAATCCTTTTGTCAAAGAGGCATTTTGCGGTAGCACATTCTTCTACACTTCAGATTCTAAATACATAATATTAGTTACTTCATCACGTTTTGACTCATTGCAAAAGTATACTTTTTTTTAGCATCTGTTTTACCTTTTAACTACTTTCACATTCAGTTTAATCATATTAATGTAATGCAAATTGCATGGAAATACATACCACCTAAGTGTCTGAAAAGTTTGTTTTCCTAAGTAATTAAAATTTAATCTTCATTCACTCTTTTTACCATTATTGGACATTTTCACTTAGTCTTTTTCTGCATATTAAAAATTGATTAAGTATAAACTAACAGGGGTTTTTTTGCACTTATTCAAAAATATCTGTGTTGTAGAGTAACTCTTGTAAGTATATTGGATATGTCAGCATCACCCTAAATCTATTCTTTCCCTAAAGAATTCTGGGTATTGGAAAATTAATGCCTCAAAGGAAGAAGTAAGTTCAAGAGTATCCACAGAGAGGCTTCCAAGTCTTTCACACATCTGGTTCTTCCAGGTCTCAGGTGTTTTCCATAAAACTAATTGTACTTTGATGTGTTTTCATGTCTGAGAGCCTCTGTCTCCATATAGAGAAGAAGAAATTGATGAAGGTCTACAGTTCCATTGTTTATACATGCAATGGACTGAATATCTGTGCTTCTCTCCCCTAAATTCTTATGCTAAAATTCTAGTTCCTAATATGATGGTATTATGTGGTAGAGATTTGGGGAGGTAATTAGGTCATGAGAGTGGAGAATGGGATTGGTATTCTTATAAAAGGGATTCCAGAGCATTCCTTGCTTGTTTTCTGCCAAGTGAAGATAAGAACAGAAGTTGCCAGTCTGAAAACCAGAAAATGTCTCTCACCAGAATAAGATCATGCAAGCACCCTGATCTTGGACATCTCAGCCTGAAAACTGTGAGAAATAAATTTCTGTTGTTTATAAGCCAATCAGTCTATGGTACTTTGTCATAGCAACATAAACTGACTATGACAATGGAACACATCCATCCCTAATTATACAGCCGTTTGTTATTATGTGTACCCATTTGAGTGTGTCACTTGACGTTCTGGGATTCAAGGAATTCTGGAGTCCTTCCACACAATAGGAATAGAAAGGTTCTCCCCTGAGGCATCTTTAGTCTCTCTGCCTCATGACTATTTTGCTCCTCAATTTTCTTTTAACACCTACACAGGATGATGGATGGAACACAGGGTGGGGGTGCCTCTGCCACCTTTGTATTCCATCTCACTTAATGAACTCTCTAAATCTTTCTGTTTTGAGGCTTTAGCCCTGAGCATGGAGATCTGACCATGCACTTAACTCTTACCTCCATTTCCAGGTTTTGCTATATGGCAAATGCATGTATGAGTAAATCTCCATCAAGTCTTGTACTGTTTTTGGAGAAAGAATATGTTTGCATGTGTTCTATGATTTAAACTTCAGGTTTTCACCAGTGAATTGGGCTTATGACCTTGTGAATTTACTATAGCAATATTAGAAAACATTAGACATAACAGAAACAGAATGTTTAAACAACATCACATGGTACAGACTGATTAATAAATCTATTACAAAGGAGAAAGAGAAAATTGGAACTGTTTCAGTACCAAAAAGACATTAAAAATTAAATGAATTATTTATTTTTTAGATGAGGTAACAGGCCCAAATGATGTTATAACATGCTTGAGGACATGTAATAAAGAGAACCAGGATAGTGTTGACTGAAAAAAATGCATAACCTAAAAGTTGAGAATTATGTTTTATTTGGTGGACATGCTGAGGACTTAAGCCCAGGAGACAGCCTCTCAGATACCTCTGAGGGACTGTTCCAAAGAGGTAAGAGAGGAGCCAGGATATATAGGAGTTTTTCTAAAAAAAACAAAACAAAACAAAAATGAAAACAAACCCCAGGTAGTTGAAATATCAAAAGATTACTGTTAATTAAGGAAAACCAAACATCTAAAGTTAATGAATTTAGTGCTTTTCTATGTATGGGAAGATACAAGAGACTGGGCTCACTGAAATCACTCCTTTGATAAGCACCCTAACTATCTAGGGCCAGTATCCCACTTTTCTCCATCCTGAATTCCCTCAGGGTGCACAGGCTGGGTGACTGCATTGGCTGATGGCTTGAGGGCAGCAACATCCTTTGTTGTGGCACGAGACATTCCTCATCCACAACAGAACCCAGGTCACTCTGCCCAGTGTTCTTTCCACTCACTGTCTAATGTATAACACATTTATCTTTATGTTTTCTAAGACAAAGCAGGAAGATTTATTATCAGTAAATGTACTACTTAGCAATAACCAAAATGCCACACATTCAAATGCAGAAATATAGCTTTTTAGAAATAATGTTTCCCTTATATATTCCTATTCAGTCAGAAAGAAGACACTTATGTCTTTCCATGAGCCTTCTCAGTGATTGCACACAGAGAGCATCCAAAAAAGTTTGATTTCTGAACTGGAAAGCAGTTTTGAAGCCCAATATACCAAAGGAATGCTGAGTAAAAGAGGACAGGTATAGCTGTGAATCTCACAACTGTACACTTACTAAAAATTTTGCAATTCAGTTTTCTTATTTTTTATTAAGAGGAAAAACATAGACTATCCCTCTGGACTCTGGCATTATTATTATTGTCCATTTTGTCAATTTCCCCTCTGCATTCCCTATACTATTACTAGATAAAACTTGGATCATTATTTTGATAATTGCTTTTTTTAATAGTGTTTTTCCTTGCAAAATGTTTATATATACAAAAAAATTTATGTTAATCTGTTGGGGTATTCATTTTCACAAATGTCTATTTATCATACATTCTATTTTGCAACCTACATTTCTTCCACCATTTCATGAATTCTCTTTCCACTGGTTTAAATATTAATTTATATCATACTTTTAATGGCTATGAGATTTAATGGTAGGGATATATTGTATTTTATTTAACCAATCCCCTAACAAAGAAAAATATTATTTCCTATTATATAATTACAATCATTAATACAATGAATATTCTTGAACATTTACAATGGAATGATTGCATGCATATTTACATATATATACTTTATCATTTGTAAGTTACTCTCCTGTGGCAGAATGTATTTTCCAGATATTCTTTTTGCTATGGGACTCACACTCCTCCCATTAAGAGATGGGTCCCATATTTCCTACCCTTGAATCTGGGGTGGGGCTTCTGCCTTCTCTGACCAACAAAATTTGGTAGGAATAATGTGATTTTCAAAGCTAAGTCATAAAGTTGACAGAGTTGGGTTGCTGGGTTGCTCTCTGGGCTCATCTGCTTTTGGAACCTTGAGCCTGCTTATAAGAAGTTTTGCTACTGTGATGTTACTAAGCTGGAGAGACTGTTTAGCTAGAGATAGAGTGATGCCTGCAGAACCACAGCAATTCTAGCTCCTGCACTTCCAATTTCTACAGTCTAGTCCACTAGACATGTGAATGAAGAAGACTTTTGATGACCCTAGCCACAAACAACCATCTGACGACAATCTCATGAGAGAACTTAAGCTAGCACTACTTGAATAAACCACACCTGAATTCCCAACTCATTCCTGATTATTCCTGTTTTAAGCTACTATGTTTTGGGGTGATTTATTATACAGCAATAGATAACTAATACATCTGTGTTTTTTGCCTTTCAATGATTTGCCCAAAATATCCACGGCCAATGTTTTCCCAGTTTGTCTTTTTTTTTTTTTTAACTTAGTAGTGTCCATTTACATGAAATAGTTATTATCCTTTAACAATTTTAGTACCATATCATATTTAAATAAATCTTATTACCACACAATGTCCTAAAAAGCTCTCCTGGACTTTCTTCTTGTAATAGTTTATAGTTTTCTTTTAGGTTACACAATAGCACAGTTGAACTGAGTATGAGAGAGAGAGAGAAAGACAGACAGAGAGAGAGAGAGAGAGAGAGTGTGTGTGTGTGTGTGTGTACAGTAATGATCTAAGTTTACTTCTCCTACAACTTTTTAGCTTATAATAATCAACTTTTTCACTTATAATAATCCCCCTCTACTAATTTGAAATTCCAATATTACTATGTAGTTCATTGGCTTGTTTTGCTCCCTGCTCAGTAATCTTGAAAATGACAGACATATAGTAGATAATAAATATTAGTTCAAATATTATTCCATTTTATTTCTTTCTTTATCTATGGTTGCACAGCAGCATTTGTTTTTTAAATTATTAGGGTTTATGGGATATTTACACATATGGCAAGGCAACCATATTTCTCCTCACTGCATTTCTTGTACAAATCATACTTTATTACCTATTACACATCTCTTCTAGATGAAACTCGGAGTCAATTTATTCTAATACAGAAAAAAAAAATCACAGTGAGATGTTCATTGAATTTGCATTAAATATATAGGTTAATCTCTAGTGGAAATGACAGTTTTAAAATAGTGAGTCCTCCCATCTAAGATCAAGGGAAGTTAATAGAAAAGATACAGTGAAATAAGAGTCAGCAACTTATTAACGGTCTTGTCATCATGACTCCATGTTATTGTCCATCAATGTTAAATGAATTGACACTAAAATAAATCAAAGAAGATGAGAATGCCTTTAGTATGATTACATTGATGGCTATTCAGAATTTATTTGGCTTGTTCTTGTGTCTGGTTCCTGTAATAAAAGAACTTTATTTGCCTTATCAGTGCTATTAACCAAAATGTGTTGATTTATAATAACAATTCTTTCTAAAAATGCAATAAATACACAAGGTTATTTTAAACAGGAATGATAAACATTATTACAATATCATAAAATCAAATAAATAATCTACTATTTATTAGTCACCACTAAGGTAAAATGCAATGTGTGAAGCTCACTATAGCCAATAAATTTCATATGATACAGCACACTTATTTCATATCCAATGACCTATAAAATTTTTCCTAGGTAAGTAGGTTAATACATATTTTCACATTGGAAATTTACCATAAAAATAATGAGGTTTAATTCTCTGATCATGTAGATTCATCTGTTTTGAATGTGTTACCCTTACTTGTTCATTGAGCGAATGATTATGTGCTATACATTCTTTAAGCACAAGTTAAATGTCATATCATTGTAGAGCCTTCCTGGTACCTTTTATTTCAAGCAAAGTATATCACTCCAGTTAAGTGTTCCCAAAGCACCTATTAGATTGCCTAGGTATATAGTGGGTTTATTATGGTGCTCAAGAGTTCAAACATCGAAAACAGCCCTGGGCTTAGTCCATGATTCATCAATCTATAGCTCTTTAACTGTGAGCTAATTACTTGGAGCTCAAAATTTTGAGCTCCAAAAATATGTCACATTAGCTGCTGCAGAGGTTTTGGTTGAGATAATATATGCAATATATTTAGCTGAATACTTAACACATATGTAGTGCTCAATAAATAGTAGATATTAGATGGCACCTAACAAAATGTTAATGATGATGATGAGTGAAATATTTGTTGCTAGTTCAATAACCTGAATTTCTTGGAGGCTGGAATCACATTTTAATTATATTGTACAGTGTCAGCTATATTACAAATGCACAATTAAAGCTTGCTAATGATTAAAAAATATGTGGTGTTAAGAAAAATAAGTAAATAAATAGGAGAGAGATGGTTATCGTGATCATTCTGCACAATGGTTTTCTAGGAAAGGGAAATATATTAAGCTCTGACACGTGGAGTACTCAGTGTAAATCTCAGAATTCTCTACGTGTTTTAGAAGAATGCCAAATCTTCTATTGTGCAAGAAAAAACTTCCCCAAAGATCTGGTCCATTAAAATCATTTCAGACCTGATATTTATAATCTTGAGAAATATCAGTAATGCCCCAAAAGTTCTCCCAATGATGACCACAACACCATCAGGGAAAGTGGGGTATTTCTATAACCCTGACGCCAATAGTTATTGTTGATAAGTGAGAATATATCATCCTCGGAGTGGTTTCTCCTTTTGCACCTTTTTATTTTGCTATAATGATGAACAATTTGCTGTTTGGCTGACTGAAAACGCATGCAACTGATGTTTATGTTTCATTTCATACTCTGGATTCTTACATCCCTACACTTTTCTCAGAAACACTTTCATGCTTCCTGGGCCTTTAAAATCTATTATATCCATGTTAGATAATATATAAATATATATATATATATATATATTTTTTTTTTAAATCTTTATTTATTATTTATTTATTTATTTATTTTTGGCTGTGCTGGGTCTTCGGTTCGTGCGAGGGCTTTCTCTAGTTGCGGCAAGCGGGGGCCACTCTTTCATCGCGGTGCGGGGACCGCTCTTCATCGCGGTGCGCGGGCCTTTCACCATCGCGGCCCCCCCCGCTGCGGGGCACAGGCTCCAGATGCGCAGGCTCAGCAGTTGTGGCTCACGGGCCCAGCCGCTCCGCGGCATGTGGGATCTTCCCAGACCAGGGCTCGAACCCGTGTCCCCTGCATTAGCAGGCAGACTCTCAACCACTGCGCCACCAGGGAAGCCCCAGATAATATATATTTGCATCTCTTTTGTTTTTCTCACTTCAAAACCTGGGCAATATAGATAAGCTTGTTTTGGGTAAATTTCACCAAATTTTCTTTTTCCTTTCTCATAGGAATGTCTCATTTCATGATGTTGCATTTAATGTTTTCAAATTCCTGATTCACACACAGAAATTGGAATTCCTGAAATCAAAAGTTATTCTTAAATGCTTTAAGCAATCTTTATATTTTTAAAATTATTAAATAAATTTATTAAATTAAAATTGTGAATATCTTTAAAATTATTCATAAAGTATTGCTTAATAATATTTTTACAAAGAACTAAAGCCTATAATTAATACTCTTACCGTGGAAAATGCCAGCAAACATTATTGGAGAGAAGTTAATCATGTAAACATTCCATATCGCCTAGAAAGATTAACAGTACTCATAGAAATATGGGTCGGATTTGCCAAATTAAGAACTAATTTGGGTACTAGATGTTGACACTTCATGGGACACTACTCACAGGATCTGCATGAAGTATATCATATATAATGACTTAGTCATATTTATTTCATTTTCAAGAAAATGCACATCTAGCCACAACCACCCCTGAACCCAGCTGCCATCAGTGCAGGACCACTTCTCTTCCACATTCTCCTGTACTGGGTCCTGGAAATGTCAACCTTGACCTTTCAGCATTGCACATGAACATTTCCTGATCTTACTCTCCACTTAAGTTAGTGGATTTCTTGGAATCACAAATGCCTTTGTTATCACAGAAGAATTACAATTATTTTACTGTTCTCCTAATTTCTCAACTAATTTGTTTCCAGTATTTGGTAATCAAAAAAACAAAAAAATAAATTTCCCAAGAAATGCCAGAAAATAATTCCCTCATGGAACACTATCCCATGTACAACCCATTTTAATTTTATTTCAAAATAAATATTCTTCACAGTTGAATAATTTTGCTCTCAATATTTCCTTGTTCTCTATTCCCAATCTTCCTGTCTCCTTTTCCTTTTGTTTCTCTCACTGAACACCCCGTCCCTTACTTTTTCTTTATCCTTTTCTTCCTCTTCTCACATTAAGCGCTTTATTAAGATTCTTTCTATAGAGAAGCAAACGTGAAGAAGATAATGAAATATTAGAACTTTAAACTTGCAAGCAGACTTGTTTATATTGCTAGGCCACAAAAAAGTTGATAATGGATGGCTTCAAAAGCTGGATTGGAACCCTCAGCCAGGCTGAGGAAGTGGATGGGTAAAAATAACATGTGCTGTTACTCATGGTCTTCAAGTTCAGGTGAAGCTCACACCCCCTCACACAGTGTCATAACTAATTCTATGGTGATGAAGATTAAACTGAAGCCTTAAACACTTGCAGATTTCCATGCTGAGAGACAAAAAGACAAGAATAGTGGCAAAAGCAAATGATTTTAACTAGAACGTAGATACAGGCATTTCCTCTAACTTTGGTGGTGCTCTATCTTTTCTATTATTTACCTTCTAGATCTCTCTTGAATCTCCCATTTATAAAGATAATATAATGTTTTTTTAAAAATCCAATCTAACTTGTTTTGTCCATTAATGGCACCATTTAGTTCATTTACATTGAATGCAAGTACTGATATATTGGAGATTAAATCTACCCTTATAACATTTGTTTCCTGCCTGGCACATTCCTTTTTCTCTGCATTTCTGCCTTCCTTTTATTTTTATTTTTAAAAAGCTAGTCCCTTCTATTAGCCTAAAAGTTATATAATCTTTTACTTTTCTTTCAATGATTAAACAGTTACAATAAGCAACCAAGATTTTACATCTTCCTGTGCAGTACAAAAATCATGGGACACTCCTTACTTCTTTAATTATATGCTAGTCTTATAGTGAAATATATGTATGGATATATAGGCATGTACATATAGATGTAGATGTATAAATATATATTAGATATGTATTAAACACAATAGTACCAAATTGTTTTATACAACATTATTCATTTATATGTACCTTTGTGTTTACCATTTCATTGTTTTTTTTTTATACAGTTGTTTTACATTTTTGTGATTCTTTTATTTACTTATTTATTTATTTATTTATTTATTTATTTATTTATTTATTTATATATATATTTTTTGGCTGTGTTGGGTCTTCATTTCTGTGCGAGGGCATCCTCTAGCCGCGGCAAGCGGGGGCCACTCCTCATCGCGGTGCGCGGGCCTCTCACTATCGCGGCCTCTCCCGTTGCGGAGCACAAGCTCCAGACGCACAGGCTCAGCAATTGTGGCTCACGGGCCCAGTCACTCCGCGGCATGCGGGATCCTCCCAGACGAGGGCCTGAACCCGTGTCCCCTGCATTAGCAGGCAGACTCCCAACCACTGCGTCACCAGGGAAGCCCTCATTGTTTTTTTTAGTATATCTTCTGTTTCCTTTAGGATAATTTTCTTTTTTGCCTGAAGACCACCTTAAATATATCATTTAATATAAATATGATAGTAATAAATTTCCTCAGATTTGATTGTCTGAAAGTATTTAGGATTTCCCCTTCTTTCTTGAAGGATATTTTTGCTGGGGAGAGAACTTTAAGTTGAGTTATTATATTTCAGTATTTTAAAGACATCATTCTTATTGCTTTTTTGGCTTTCATTTGGGTTGAGAAAATAGCTACAAGTCTCTATGTTACTGCTTTGAAGGAAAAACAGTAACTTTGAGTCATTTTTTTTCTTTCTACTTATAAAAATTTCTATTTTGCTTCTTTCACTCCTCAATAGTTGAATCATGTAACTAGATGTGGCTTTCTTGGCAATCATCTGCAAAACTTCTCTATTGATTTCTTAATTTAGGTTACTTTATTTTTTCAGTTCTAAAATGATCATGTGATTCTTTTTTATGATTTTCATTTCCCTGATAAAAATTTGAGCATTTTCTTACATCTCTGTACACATACTATTCAAACTTATTTTAAAATCTTTGTCTGATAACATGTCCAGGATTACTTTGGTTTACCTTTATCATCTATTTTCTCTTGCTTTTCATTTGCGTGTTTTAACTTCTTTATGTGTCTAGTGTCCAGTTATTTTTTATTAAGTGCCAGGAGTTGTAAGTGACATTTAATAGTGTAAATGAAATTTAAAGTCTAAAATACAGTTATTTTCTTCTAAAGAGATTTTACTTTGGCTTCTGGAATTCAAAAGGGGTACCAGCAATCTGGTATCCCACTCACCTTTGGATGGTAGTCTTGAAAATTTGGCTTCACACTCTGTGAGGGCAAGTCTACTTCTCATTCACCCTAACTCTTAGAATAGAGGTTTTTGGGATATTACTCAAAATGTGGGGAATTACTAGTTGCTTCTCAATGGCAGAACTTAGACATTTTTTTCAGTCCTGAAAGGCTGTCAGAAATGCTGCTCATGTTCTTTGCCTTTCAGCACCTCTTCCTGAATTGGTGGATAGCCCTAAAAGAATATTGTTTTCAAATACTAAGCTTACCTTTCTAGGTTTCTACCTATTTCTGAGATACTTGTCTGGCAACACTTTACTATTAATATACCATTACCTTTTAGAAACTTTAAGTAGATTTTTTAGTAATTTGACCAGCTTTTCCAGTTGTCCTCACCAATAGAGTTTACCCAGATTAACTAGATCTTTCTTATTCTAAGCAGAAGTCCTTTCTCTTCTCTAGTTACATTCATTGCTTTGAAGGTCTTATATAGTCTCTCTCAATATAATTTGTAAACTGAATTTACAAATATAATTTGTAAACTGAAACATCCTAAATTTTTACATCTCTTGTGAAATATAGATACTTATATCCAGCTATCTATTAGACATTGCCACCAAAATGTCTAATAAATATGTTAAATATAGTCAAAACCAAATTTCAAATGATCTCCCTAAAAATTGCTCCTTTAGAGTCTTATCCATGTCAGTTCATTGGAACTTCAAAATTTCAGTTGTGTAGGACAAAAACTTGGAGTCCTTATTGACTTTTCTCTTTCTCTCATACACCATATTTACCCATCAACAAAACTTGTCAGCTCCACCTTTAGAAAATATCCAGGATCCCCCTTCTTATGCTATCCACTGCTACTGCTTGAATCTAAACCACCGTCATCTATCTCCTGAATAGCCAGGTTCAAATATTTATGAGGATGTTGAGAGATTGTCAAAAATGCTGATAAACATGGATACAGGAGTCAGAGAGCCTGAGTAATTTACTTAACATCTCTTTAGCTTCTTCATTTATAAAAATGAAGAATAATTTTTCATATATCATAAAGTGCTCATGAGAAATAGTTAATATTTATTAAAAATAACAACATTGTCTACCATATAAAAAATGTTATCTATTAGCAACTATTATTATATCAGTACTACTTTCCCTTATGTAGTTGTCATTACTGAAGGTGATAATAAGACCTAGAAATATAAAAGTTTGTTTAGTGGACGTTCCTCTATTTTGAGCAATTAAATCATTCTTATATCCAAATATACATTTAAATTTTTCATAACAAAGTACAAAAATGAGAAAATATACTAGAGTAAATTTTCCCTTTTTGGAAGGAATTAAAGAATAAAAATTCTGAGTGTTGATTCTTTTTGGGTTTTTTTAGCTTATAAATAAAACGTGATGTCCTTTGACTTCCTTGCTTTGTTCAATACATAGCATCATGCAGACTTCCAAAAGAATCTTGGCTTTAACTCTGCTCAACATAAAATGGTCTGTGCCCTATTTTAATGCTGGTTGTTAAGATTGAAATTTTTAAATATTTTCTTCATCATTTTCTTCAGGCTTAGTTCAGTCACTATTCATCATGTTGCACTATCCTTCAAACTCTCCAAAATAAATTAAAGAAAAAGATCAGTAAGGGAATTACTTTATGTTCACTTGTTGAGAAGCCAATTTATTAATATATTATAATTTAAGAGAAGCACCTTTATCCAAAATAAATCTATCTATGATAATAGACACCACAACATATTCTACATATTATTATTAAAATATAGGTTACCTAACACTTGGATTCAAAATCAGGGAACACTATAAGAATAATGACATTGGAATACTCAATGCAATAATAAATATTATAAAAGAAATTTCTATTTAAAACTAAAGCAGCCTTCTAATTAAGCAGGATGTTTTTAAAGGAATAGACACGTATTTTGTTTAACTGAGCACCTTAATGGTTTCAGTTCACACAAAAATGGACCCAGAGCTGAAACTGGAGGTGGAGTAGCAGAGTGCTAATTCCTCTTCACTCTAGAGTGAGAAGAATTACAGTCCCTGGGAGGTAAAGAGAAAACATTAAAATGGCAAGTTTCTGGAACACTCACTTTGGGCACTGGGGAGTAGTAGAAAAGACTTTTAGAAATAGATTTGTAAATTATTGAAATTTAAGTTGTTTGCTGAGTGATTCAACCGTGAAAGAGTTCTCCCCCTACCCTCCCCCCACCTCATCTCCCAGTCTCCCCACGACTTCAGGATTGCTGGAAATATGGTCAAAGTTTCGGTAAGTGGAATGCTGGTGGGTGTGGATGGATTCAGGAAAAGCTGCCGAGTTTTGCAACTGGAAACTCCAAGCTTCATGCATGGAATCACTAGACGATTCAAACCCTGAGTTAATTCAGGGTGATACAAAGACACAGATATATTAACCAAGACAATAAATGTAGTCCCACCACCCCAAAAACTATAAGACATCTTGTGTAGGTGTTGAAATATACATCACTCAATGTGAGAGTTAAGTCAATCACATTTGACCCATAAATGGATGGTTTGATTTCAATGACTATTTGAGTTATAAATAATTTACCTAAAGGAAGTAGTATGATCATGTTTTGCACACTTTTTACCCCCAGCAGACAAAATGGCTCATCAGTTTCAGATATGGTGGAGAATCTTTTTTTTTTTTTTTTTGAGAATCTTATAATAGTAGGCAAAAGAGCTTTTCTTTTACTCCAGATGATAAATTTTTACGAACTGAAAATATGGTATGTGTACATTCACACTGGCCTTCAAATCTAAAACAAAATACACAGCAGTACTTGTGTTCCTTTGTGGGGGGAGGTGGGGGAAAGGGGGGCTGGTGGTAGAGGGTGTGTGGAGGAGTGGGAGGACGGAGGTGGGAGGGGCAAAAAGAAAAGGTCTTACACTGGTTGCTAACTTAATAATACTAATGCTGTTATCTAGTTTATATTTGCCAGATACACATTTTGTGGTGTTACTTTCCGGATTGTACAGAAAGCAAACTACATCTCAGAGAGGTTATTCACAGAGAGAAAATTAAAAATTCAGCGTTGAGGGGACTCCTTGAAAACTACATTTTACTAGATTATGAAAGGTTTTAGGAGAGACGCTATCTCCTTACGGGAAAAACTGGTTCTAGAATACAACCATCTTCAAGCAGGAGGGGAAAAAAGTTATTTGTTTTTTAACTTGTACCATGTGCGAAGTACTTTCGGGCACTTTATATCAGTCATTTCCTTTGACAGTCCCAGCAACCCTATGAGGTAGGTATCAATACCCTCATTTATAGAAAAGAGAATCCAGTTTTTACAAAAGTCTAAACATTCATTGAAAGCAAAGCTCAGTCCAGGTCTGCTAAATTTTAAACTTCATACTTCAAACTACTCTGCATTTAGCACTCTGTTACCAAGGTAAGAACTAAGGTATATGAGTTAGATTTTGAGAGGAGATAGATTTACTGGCACGTAAAAAATCTCTTTGATGATGAACAATCACAGTGAAATTCTTTTAGTATGATTTTGAGAAATATAACCTGCTAAAGTCACTGTCAAATGATGGTTATATTTAAAGCAAGTTGATGCCATTCCCAGGAATCTAGTAATTATGTAGTCTTTGAAGCCAGTTCTAAGACAAGGCTAATTCTGCACTTTTCACTCTTTCACCAGAGGTAGGTTAATTCCAATATCCTTACATATTCTCTATAGGTAATAATTCTCAAGTAAATGAAATCAGATGTAGAATCACAGTGCTACAGTTTCATTTTGCATGCTTTACCAAAGAACACTTGTCTAAAAGAAGGACTTTTTTTTTGCCAGTAATATAATAAGAAACAATTTCAATTTGGGTTTTTTTTTTTTTTCTACATCTTTATTGGAGTATAATTGTTTTACAATGTTGTATTAGTTTCTGCTGTATAACAAAGTGAATCAGCTATACGTATACATATATCCCCATATCCCCTCCCTCTTGCGCCTCCCTCCCACCCTCCCTATCCTACCCCTCTAGGTGGTCACAAAGCACCGAGCTGATCTCCCTGTGCTATGCAGCTGCTTCTCACTAACTATCTATTTTATATTTGGTAGTGCACATATGTCCATGCCACTCTCTCACTTCGTCCCAGCTTACCCTTCCCCCCTCCACTGGTCCTCAAGTCCATTCTCTATGTCTGCGTCTTCATTCCTGTCCTGCCCCTAGGTTCATGAGAACCATTTTTTTTTTTTTAGAGTCCATATGGACACTTAGAAACTTAGGTTGCTTCCATTTCCTGGGTATTGCAAACAGAGCTGCAATGAACATTGTGGCACATGACATTTTGAATTATGGTTTTCTCAGGGTATATGCCCAGTAACGGGATTGCTGGGTCATGGTAGTTCTATTTTTAGTTTTTTAAGGAACCTGCATACTGTTCTCCATAGTGGCTGTAACAATTTACATTCCTACCAGCAGTGCAAGAGGGTTCCCTTTTCTCCACACCCTCTCCATCATTTACTGTTTGTAGATTTTGTGATGATGGCCATTCTGACTGGTGTGAGGAGATACCTCATTGTAGTCTTGATTTGCATTTCTCTAATGATTAGTGATGTTGAGCATCCTTTCATGTGTTTGTTGGCAATCTGTATATCTTCTTTGGAGAAATGTCTATTTAGGTCTTCTGCCCATTTTTGGATTGGGTTGTTTGTTTTTTTTAATACTGAGCTGCATGAGCTGCTTGTAAATTTTGGAGGTTAATCCTTTGTCAGTCGCTTCATTTGCAAATATTTACTCCCATTCTGAGGGCTGGCTTTTCATTTTGTTTATGGTTTCCTTCGCTGTGCAAAAGCTTTAAAGTTTCATTAGGTCCCATTTGTTTATTCTTGTTTTTATTTCCATTTCTCTAGGAGCTGGGTCAAAAAGGACCTTGCTGTATTATATGTCATAGAGTGTTCTGCCTATGTTTTCCTCTCAGAGTTTTATAGTGTCTGGCCTTATATTTAGGTCTTTCATCCATTTTGAGTTTGAAATGGGAAAAATTATTTTGTTAAAGACTAACAGAAGATAATTTTGGATATAACAATCATTTCTAAATATACATTAACCAGAGGAGCTTCAAGATGGTGGAAGAGTAAGACGTGGAGATCACCTTCCTCCCCACAGATACATCAGAAATACATCTACATGTGGAACAACTCCTACAGAACACCTACTGAACTCTGGCAGAAGACCTCAGACCTCCCAAAAGGCAAGAAACTCCCCATGTACCTGGGTAGGGTAAAAGAAAAAAGAAAAAACAGAGACAAAAGAATAGGGACGGGACCTGCACCAGTGGGATGGAGCTGTGAAGGAGGAAAGGTTTCCACACACTAGGAAGCCCCTTCGTGGGCGGAGACTGCGGGTGGTGGAGGGGGGAGCTTTGGAGCCACGGAGGAGAGCGCAGCCACAGGGGTGCGGAAGGCAAAGCGGAGAGATTCCCGCACAGAGGCTCGGCGCCGAGCAGCACTCTCCAGCCCGAGACGCTTGTCTGCTCAGCCACCGGGGCGGGCGGGGCTGGGAGCTGAGGCTCGGGCTTCGGAGGTCGGATCCCAGGGAGAGGACTGGGGTTGGTGGCGTGAACACAGTCTGAAGGGGGCTAGTGCGTCACAGCTAGCCAGGAGGGAGTCCGGGAAAAGGTCTGGA
Source organism: Balaenoptera musculus (assembly GCF_009873245.2). Taxonomy (NCBI): domain Eukaryota; kingdom Metazoa; phylum Chordata; class Mammalia; order Artiodactyla; family Balaenopteridae; genus Balaenoptera; species Balaenoptera musculus. The sequence goes on from NC_045802.1 coordinate 56,356,432, forward strand.
GCTGCCAAAGAGGCAAGAGACTTTTTCTTCCCTCTTTGTTTCCTGGTGTGCGAGGAGAGGGGATTAAGAGCGCCGCCTAAACGAGCTCCAGAGATGGGCGCGAGCCGCGGCTATCAGCGCGGACCCCAGAGACGGGTGTGAGACGCTAAGGCTGCTGCTGCCGCCACCAAGAAGCCTGTGTGCAAGCACAGGTCACTCTCCACACCTCCCCTCCAGGGAGCCTGTGCAGCCCGCCACTGCCAGGGTCCCGTGATCCAGGGGCAACTTCCCCGGGAGAACGCATGGTGCGCCTCAGGCTGGTGCAACGTCACGCCGGCCTCTGCCGCCGCAGGCTCGCCCCGCATCTGTACCCCTCCCTCCCCCCGGCCTGAGTGAGCCAGAGTGCCTGAATCAGCTGCTCCTTTAACCCCGTCCTGTCTGAGCAAAGAACAGAGGCCCTCAGGCGACCTACAGGCAGAGGTGGGTCCAAATCCAAAGCTGAACCCCAGGAGCTGTGCGAACAAAGAAGAGAAAGGGAAATCTCTCCCAGCAGCCTCAGAAGCAGCGGTTTAAATCTCCACAATCAACTTGATGTACCTGCATCTGTGGAATACCTGGATAGACAACGAATCGTCCCAAAATTGAGGTGGTGGACTTTGGGAGCAATGATATATATTTTTCCCCCCCTTTTCTCTTTTTGTGAGTGTGTATGCGTATGCTTCTGTGTGTGATTTTTTCTGTACAGCTTTGCTTTTACCATTTGTCCTAGTGTTCTGTCTGTCCGTTTTTTTTTGTTGTTGTTTTGTTTTTTTCTTATTTTAGTATAGTTTTCAGCGCTTGTTATCATTGGTGGATTTGTTTTTTGGTTTGGTTGTTCTTTCTTTCTTTCTTTTTTTAAATTACTTAAAAAATTTTTTTAATAATTATTTTTTGCTTTTTATTTTATTTTATCTTTTTCCTTCTTTCTTTAATTTTTTCTCCCTTTTATACTGAGCCGTGTGGAAGATAGGCTCTTGGTGCTCCAGCCAGGCATTAGGGCTGTGCCTCTGAGGTAGGACAGCCAAGTTCAGGACACTGGTCCACCAGAGACCTCCCAGCTTCACATAATATCAAACGGCAAAAATCTCCCAGAGATTTGCATCTCAACGCCAAGATTCAGCTCCACTCAATGACCAGCAAGCGACAGTTCTGGACACCCTATACCAAACAACTAGCAAGCCAGGAACATAACCCCACCCATTAGCAGAGAGGCTGCCTAAAATCATAATAAGGCCACAGCCACCCCAAAACACACCACCAGACGTGGACCTGCCCACTAGAAAGACAAGATACAGCCTCATCTGCCAGAACACAGGCACTAGTCCCCTCCACCAGGAAGCCTACATAACCCACTGAACCAACCTTAGCCACTGGGGGCAGACACAAAAAACAACCCCAACTATGAACCTGCAGCCTGCAAAAAGGAGACCCAAACACAGTAAGTTAAGTAAAGTGAGAAGACAGAGAAACACACAGCAGATGAAGGAGCAAGGTAAAAACCCACCAGACCTAACAACTGAAGAGGAAATAGGCAGTGTACCTGAAAAAGAATTCAGAAAAATGATAGTAAAGATGATCCAAAATCTTGGAAATACAATGGAGAAAATACAAGAAACGTTTAACAAGGACCTAGGAGAACTAAAGAGCAAACAAACAATCATGAACAACACAATAAATGAAATTAAAAATTCTCTAGAAGGGATCAATAGCAGAATAACCGAGGCATAAGAACGGATAAGTGACCCGGAAGATAAAATAGTGGAAATAACTACTGCAGAGCAGAATAAAGACAAAGAATGAAAAGAATTGAGGACAGTCTCAGAGACCTCTGGGACAATATTAAATGCACCAACATTCGAATTATACGGGTCCCAGAAGAAGAAGAGAAAAAGAAAGGGACTGAGAAAAAATTTGAAGAGATTATAGTTGAAAACTTCCCTAAAATGGGAAAGGAAATAGTTAATCAAGTCCTGGAAGCGCAGAGAGTCCCATACAGGATAAATCCAAGGAGAAACATGTCAAGACATATATTAATCAAACTATCAAAAATTAAATACAAAGAAAAAATATTAAAAGCAGCAAGGGAAAAACAACAAATAACATACAAGGGAATCCCCATAATGTTAACAGCTGATCTTTCAGCAGAAACTCTGCAAGCCAGAAGGGAGTGGCAGGACATATTTAAAGTGATTAAAGGGAAAAACCTACAACCAAGATTACTCTACCCAGCAAGGATCTCATTCAAATTTGACGGAGAAATTAAAACCTTTACAGACAAGCAAAAGCTAAGAGAACTCAGCACCACCAAACCAGCTTTACAACAAATGCTAAAGGAATTTCTCTAGGCAGGAAACACAAGAGAAAGAAAAGACCTACAATAACAAACCCAAAACAATTAAGAAAATGGTAATAGGAACATACATATTGATAATTACCTTAAATGTAAATGGATTAAATGCTCCAACCAAAAGACATAGACTGGCGGAATGGATACAAAAACAAGACCCGTATATATGCTTTCAACAAGAGACCCACTTCAGATCTACGGACACAAAAACACTGAAAGTGAGGGGATGGAAAAAGATATTTCATGCAGATGGAAATCAAAAGAAAGCTGGAGTAGCAATTCTCATATCAGAAAAAATAGACTTTAAAACAAAGACTGTTACAAGAGACAAAGAAGGACACTGCAGAATGAGCAAGGGATCAATCCAAGAAGAAGATATAACAACTGTAAATATTTATGCACCCAACATAGGAGCACCTCAATACATAAGGCAAATACTAACAGCTATAAAAGGGGAAATTGACAGCAACACAATCATAGTAGGGGACTTTAACACCCCACTTTCACCAATGGACAGATCATCCAAAATGAAAATAAATAAGGAAACACAAGCTTTAAATGATACATTAAACAAGATGGACTTAATTGATATATATATATAGGACATTCCATCCAAAAACAACAGAATACACTTTCTTCTCAAGTGTGCATGAAACATTCTCCAGGATAGATCATATCTTGGGTCACAAATCAAGCCTTGGTAAATTTAAGAAAACTGAAATCATATCAAGTATCTTTTCTGACCACAATGCTATGAGACTAGATATCAATTAGAAGAAAAAATCTGTAAAAAATACAAACACATGGAGGCTAAACAATACACTATTTAATAACCAAGAGGTCACTGAAGAAATCAAAGAGAAAATGAGAAAATACCTAGAAACAAATGAAAATGAAAACACGACGACCCAAAACCTATGGGATGCAGCAAAAGCAGTTCTAAGAGGGAAGTTTAGAGCAATACAATCCTACCTTAAGAAACAAGAAACATCTGAAATAAACAAGCTAACCTTACATCTAAAGCAATTAGAGAAAGAAGAACAAAAATACCCCAAAGTTAGCAGAAGGAAAGAAATCATTAAGATCAGATCAGAAATAAATGAAAAAGAAATGAAGGAAACGATAGCAAAGATCTATAAAACTAAAAGCTGGTTCTTTGAGAAGATAAACAAAATTGATAAACCATTAGCCAGACTCATCAAGAAAAAAAGGGAGAAGACTCAACTCAATACAATTAGAAATGAAAAGGAGAAGTAAAAACTGACACTGCAGAAATTCAAAGGATCATGAGAGATTACTACAGGCTACTATATGCCAATAAAATGGACAACCTGGAAGAAATGGACAAATTCTTAGAAATGAACAATGTTCCGAGACTGAACCATGAAGAAATAGAAAAGATGAACATGCCAATCACAAGCACTGAAATTGAAACTGGGATTAAAATCTTCCAACAAACTAAAGCCCAGGACCAGATGGCTTCACAGGCGAATTCTATCAAACATTTAAAGAAAAGCTAACACCTATCCTTCTCAAACTCTTCCAAAATATTGCAGAGGGAGGAACACTCCCCAACTCATTCTACGAGGCCACCATCACCCTGATAACAAAACCAGACAAAGATGTCACAAAAAAAGAAAACTACAGACCAATATCACTGATGAACATAGATGCAAAAATCCTCAACAAAATACTAGCAAACAGAATCCAATAGCACATTAAAAGGATCATACACCATGATCAAGTGGAGTTTATCCCAGGAATGCAAGGATTCTTCAATATACGCAAATCAATGAACATGATACACCATATTAACAAATTGAAGGAGAAAAACCATATGATCATCTCAATCGATGCAGAGAAAGCTTTTGACAAAATTCAACATCCATTTATGATAAAAACCCTCCAGAAAGTAGGCACAGAGGGAACTTACCTCAATATAATAAAGGCCATATATGACAAACCCACAGCCAACATCATCCTCAATGGTGAAAAACTGAAACCATTTCCACTAAGATCAGGAAGAAGACAAGGTTGCCCACTCTCACCACTATTATTCAACATAGTTTTGGAAGTTTTAGCCACAGCAATCAGAGAAGAAAAAGAAATTAAAGGAATCCAAATCAGAAAAGAAGAAGTAAAACTGTCACTGTTTGCAGATGACATGATACTATACATAGAGAATCCTAAAGATGCTACCAGAAAACTCCTAGAGCTAATCAATGAATTTGGTAAAGTAGCAGGATACAAAATTAATGCACAGAAATCTCTTGCATTCCTATACACTAATGATGAAAAATCTGAAAGTGAAATTAAGGAAACACTCCCATTTACCATTGCAAAAAAAAGAATAAAATACCTAGGAATAAACCTACCTAAGGCGTCAAAAGACCTGTATGCAGAAAATTATAAGACATTGATGAAAGAAATTAAAGATGATACAAATAGTTGGAGAGATATACCATGTTCTTGGATTGGAAGAATCAACGTTGTGAAAATGACTATACTACCCAAAGCAATCTACAGATTCAATGCAATCCCTGTCAAACTACCACTGGCATTTTTCACAGAACTAGAACAAAAAATTTCACAATATGTATGGAAACACAAAAGACCCCGAATAGCCAAAGAAATCTTGAGAAAGAAAAACAGATCTAGAGGAATCAGGTTCCCTGACTTCAGACTATACTACAAAGCTACAGTAATCAAGACAGTATGGTACTGGCACAAAAACGGAAATATAGATCAATGGAACAGGATAGAAAGCCCAGAGATAAACCCATGCACATATGTTCACCTTATCTTTGAAAAAGGAGGCAAGAATATACAATGGAGAAAAGACAGCCTCTTCAATAAGTGGTGCTGGGAAAAGTGGAAAGCTACATGTAAAAGAATGAAATTAGAACACTTCCTAACACCATACACAAAAATAAACTCAAAATAGATTAAAGACCTCAATGTAAGGCCAGAAACTATAAAACTCTGAGAGGAAAACATAGGCAGAACACTCTATGACATAAATCACAGCAAGATCCTTTTTGACCCAGCTCCTAGAGAAATGGAAATAAAAACAAAAATAAACAAATGGGACCTAATGAAACTTAAAAGCTTTTGCACAGCAAAGGAAACCATAAACAAGATGAAAAGCCAGCCCTCAGAATGGGAGAAAATATTTGCAAATCAAGCGCCTGACAAAGGATTAATCTCCAAAATTTACAAGCAGCACATGCAGCTCAATAACAAAAAAACAAACAACCCAATCCAAAAATGGGCAGAAGACCTAAATAGACATTTCTCCAAAGAAGATATATAGATTGCCAACAAACACATGAAAGAATGCTCAACATCATTTATCATTAGAGAAATGCAAATCGAAACTACAAGGTGATATCATCTCACACTGGTCAGAATGGCCATCATCAAACTATCTACAAACAATAAATGCTGGAGAGGGTGTGGAGAAAAGGGGACCCCCATACACTGTTGGTGTGAATGTAAACTGATACAGCCACTATGGAGAACAGTATGGAGGTTCCTTAAAAAACTAAAAATAGAACTACCATACGCCCCAGCAGTCCCACTACTGGGCATATACCCTGAGAAAATTCTAAAAGAGTAATTTTCTCTAAAATTAAAACTTTAAAATTTCTCTAAAAGAGTAACCATAATTCTAAAAGAGTCATGTACCACAATTCATTGCAACTCTATTTACAACAGCCAGGACATGGAAGCAACCTAAGTGTCCATTGACAGATGAATGGATAAAGAAGATGTGGCACATATATACAATGGAATATTACTCAACCATAAAAAGAAACGAAATTGAGTTATTTGTAGTGAGATGGATGGACCTAGATTCTGTCATACAGAGTGAAGTAAGTCAGAAAGAGAAAAACAAATACCATATGCTAACACATATATATGGAATTTAAAAAAAAAAAAAAAAAAAAAGGTCATGAAGAACCTAGGGGCAAGATGGGAATAAAGACACAGACCTACTAGAGAATGAACTTGAGGATACGGGGAGGGGGAATGGTAAGCTGGGACAAAGTGAGAGAGTGTTAGTGTATATGTGGACATATCTACACTACCAAATGTAAAACAGATAGCTAGTGGGAAGCAATCGCATAGCACAGGGAGATCAGCTCAGTGCTTTGTGACCAGCTAGAAGGGTGGGCTAGGGAGCGTGGGAGGGAGGGAGACACAAGAGGGAAGATATATGGGGATATATGTATATGTATAACTGATTCACTTTGTTATAAAGCAGAAACTAACACACCATTGTAAAGCAATTATACTCCAATAAAACTGTTAAAAAGAAATATATACATTAACCATATTTGTCAACATATTACATAATTTTGAGGCCACACCTTTTCCTGAGTATGGGAACATAAGAATTACTCAACTGGATTATACCACCATCCATAACCTCAGTATTCTACCGCAGGCAGTACAGCAAACGATGGTCTATGGGATGCTAATTGTTCAGTTCTCAGATTTACTGAACTTGCCCACATTTTTAATATTAGATTTTAAATGATCTCAGAGGTTTCACCTTACGCTCTTACTTAGCATCAAAATCATTTGTACCTGCACAGCTTACTGTCTATGTTAACATGACTATTATTTGATGTCATTCCTAACATAGCTTTCTTGTTTAAGCACTGTTATCATCAACATAATTTCACTATTCTCAAAAACTCAGACTCAACAAAAGTTACAAATAACTTTATTGTTTATTCCAGAAATTTCCTGAAAAAATACTTAAATGACCATCAAACTGTTCCACTTGAATAGAAAAATCAAATGACCATTTTTCTAATGAAGACTTTAATTTCACTGCAATCCTCACCTTGCTATGTCCATATGCTACTATATTATGACCCTTTCCCAATTCTAATCAAGCCCCAGTTTGAAAAACTCACCTTAAATAGACTCCAAAATGACAAATTTATCCCAGATTTGTTCTTCTGTCTCTGAGACCCTACTTAGACTCTATCAAGATAGTGATTTTCCTTACCACAGTGAGGAGGAACCTCAGTATTCTCTAGTCAACAGGTAGTTTGGGGAATATTTTCAAGGAGTCAGTGTATGATAATACACTGAAGAATCCTATTTTGTTTTAATAGGGTTCTGATGAAAATCCCATTTTTTAGCTCTTGTCTTTCTTTTATAATGATCATTTTGGGGGAAGAAATTATTTTGTTTTCTATCATTATTTTCTCAGTTATACAGCATTTGTTTAAATATTTCCTTTTGTTTTACAAAAGGAATGAAATGACTGCTATATCTAAGAATTTTAATCATTTAAGTACATAAATCTGAAAAAAATCCCCCAAAGTTCTAAAGATTTTTAGGGGAGAGACTGTGAAGGTCTTCTCGGTAGTAGATTTTAGTGAATAAAACACAGTCTAATTTAAGTCCAAATGTAACCCACCTAGATCTAAAAAACTTTGCCTAAACTTTGATTTCAAGTTTGTGAGAAGTTTGATACTTTCCTTAAGATATGTGTAATTTCTTAGGAGTGAAGGAAAGAAATGGCCATTCTTGGCTCTGAGGTCTGGCTACCCTTGCATTAATTCACTTTATAGAACGTGCCCCAGATCTGCCTCTTTTCCATTTAATACAGATTCAAAAGTAGAACCCATTCTTTTATTGATGAAAACATAACATATGCATGCACACACACACACACACACACACACACACACACACACATTCAACAAAGTTCTTTTGGTATAAAGTTTACTAGAGGTTTTCAGAAATACAGGGGGTTTAAATTGCAATGATCCAAACAATTTAAAATTCTGTTTAGTATCCTTTTTAAGCAGTTATTTAGCCATTTCAGTAACTTCAACTTCAGCCTCCCATGATGGTATAAGGCTTTTACCTCACTCTCCCGACCTCCTTTCTCTACCAGGGCTTTCCTCTCCACATATCACAGTCAACTTGATAGTTATTTCTTAATTGATATAAAGATTACAGATTGTTAGACCAGAACTAAGCAGGGATCACTCATTTTCTTTCCATCCTTCTTTATTTTAAAATTTTTATCATGACTTTTTTTTTCTGGAATGAGTGGGAAATTAAGAAAAAAGACAACTCTTGGTAAGGCTATACCTGACTTCATCAACTTCAGCATCAGGTGTCCTTCAGAGAACCAAATGAGTAGAACTGATCTCAGCATAAAAATGATGACTGACATTAACAAAGCCAGTTATTACGGATAATTGATCACTGAGATGTTTCATGACAATTACTCTCCTGGTTACTTTTCACGTAATCCTGGAAGATTTCCTGATGACAAGATAACTTCCAGTGTAAGATATCAGAAGCTGAATTTAAACTAAGGGAGAAAGAGAACAGATAGAAATTTAAAGGGACATACTAAGCAGTAATCAGGCTTTTTTCCCCATAATTCTTTCTTGTTCTATGTTTTCTAGATTTTGTTTCTGTTCATTTTTCTCATGGAATTCAGTTGATTAGATTTAAACTACTTGGTGATTTTAAATAAAAAAGTTATTTAAAATGTATTTCTGGTCACTGCCTTTCTGTTTGTATATTCTACTCAATCTTTTCTTTGAAAAGACTACTTGAATTTCAAATTTCAGGATAGCCCTATCTTTAAAAAAAAAAAAAAAACCTAGCCAACAAAATACCTTCTACCTAATATTATTTAGATAATCTTATATGCTAAAGTCACATTCTTGTTTTCTCATTCCATATGCATATATTATCAGAGATAAAATTGCTACCTCACAGCTATGTGGACTCAATTTTTACAATATTAAATTATTTTTGGAACTGACAAAGTTCATAAAGAGTAAAGGATAATGTTGCCATTAGCATTTTGCTGTGAGAATCATGAAATATTTTCTTATTTTGAGAGTAAAACTCTACTTCAGGCCCAGTCAAACTACAGTAAGCGCTGAATACAGAAATTTTGGGCTAATGCTTTATCTGGTGACATAATTCAATTTTATTTTTATTTAGTAGGCATCTTAAAAATTGTAGTCTTTGCTTCAAGAGAGACTCATTATGTCTAAAACACTGCATCTGCCCTGGAGACACATAGTTTTGCTGGAGAGCCAAGTGTTATTCATATGAAGTGGTTAGAGACTGACACAACAGCATATAAGAAAGTCCTTAATTAAGTACACTCAGCTGTCAATGTGCACAGTCTACATAAAATACACTATAGCCAAATGGAAGAGATTAATAGGAGTAGGGGTAGAGGTGGATCGTATGGGATAAAAACAATAAAGCATCATCAAAGAAGAAGCAGTGTTTCTCCTTCAAATGGACAACAAAAACAAACTATAGTAAAATACTCAATAATATTTTTTAATTCATAAGAACTTTCAGAATCACACAAAAAAAGCATTCCTGGCACTCAACAGCCATGCTATCCTGAGTACATTATTTAACAGTCTGAGTTTATTTTCTTACCTGTAAAATTGTAATAATTATACCCACCACCTAAGATCACTATGAGAATTGAATGTCAAGGGTCCAACATAGGCCGCAGTACATGGTGAGTGCTCAGTAAACACATCTCCTATTCCCTCTTAGTGTGTTGCCTACAGACAGCATTTAATAGTGATTTATCTGGCTTGATAGATACACTGAGCTGGAAGATTGAAGAGAGCCTGCACATTTTAAAATGAAGCTAGAGAAGAGCTGCTTTATCAAATGAAAATAAGAAAATAGACCACATGAGTTTACACTTATAAATACTATATCTTATTTCATAAAACAGGTTTTTGAGTTTCAAATATTTCATACTGTTACATACTGTGTTCACCTCTGGGAGGTAATGGGCCATGAAGTAAATGTGTAGGTTTTTACATGATTTCTCATCTTGATTGAATTAATTTAGTACAACTTTATGCCCAGCTGTAAGTTGCTCCTGGTAAAAGTCATGTTATAGGAGTCTTTGTTCCATTCAATTATAAAGGCATTTTTAATTTTACTCCTAGGGGGTAATTGATTTCTGACAGTTATTAAAAAATATTCCAGTGAATTTTTACATAAAGTATTACAGGAAAGTTAATATCTTCTAATACAAAACAAAATGATCATTATTTTTGTTTCTAGTTTTCTAGTATCCTAAGGTAAATTTTATGTGTTAAGACTTCTATGTGCATTTATTTTAATGAAAAGTACAGAGGAAGGAAGGTATCTTTAAACTAGATACAAATCTTGACAAATCCCATGATTAAGAGTATCTATTATCAACTGCCAGTTTTCAGCTGCTGCTATTTGTATTAGGGTCTCCTTTTTTTTTTTTAATGTGGCCAGTACTGATAATTCTTTATAAATAAATAATATCTTCAGATTTTCTTTCTCATTGACATTTCTTTAAATGGCTTGTAAGGCAGGTTTCACTGACTTAAAATAATGAGGGTTAAATTAAAGCAAAAAATTTCTAAAGACAGTTAACTCCAACTAAATCCATGTTAAATGTTGAAATCTACCTGCAGTAGTCATTTTAGAGTGTTCACTAATGTTTTGTTTGTCTCTTCTTCCAGTAGATGGTAGGACTGTAGTTCCCTGCCCTTAGTTAAACTCAAGTGTGAGCAGGAGTGATGAGTAGGGCAGATGTTCTATGGGCGAATATGCTTTTTTCATGTTTTTTTTTTTTTTTCCCTCCATCAGAATACCTGACCACATTCCTGATCATAGCTGCTCCAGCAGTCTCTGCCTGGTGTAACTAATGAGGAAGACTCAGAGCAGTCCCTGGATCTCAGCAATTCAAGGATTAGAATATAAAGAAGAACTAAATATTTGATTTTGAAACCACTGAGGTGTTAGGGTTATTTGTTATAGCAGAATAACCTGCCTATCTGTACTGATATTCTAGGCTTTTTCTAAACACAAATTATGTCCTAAATTGCATAATATAAAATATAGAATATAGCACAACTGTGGGGTATGCTATTTTGACAACTCATATATTTGGGTTGAGTTTGTATTTTCAAGCTTACCAGGAGACACTAGAGAAGACCAAAGAAAGTAACGGTGCATAACTTGCAATCTTAGAACATCTGTAAGATAAATGATCTGGAAACTCATTCCTGAATGTGGGTAGGTACAGCTTAAGAATATGTGAAGACAATATAAAAGTGCTATTGAGTGGTATTTGCCAATTGTCATGCCTCATACAGATTTGTTTATCTACACTGTATTTTTGATGGTCTTGGAGAATGTAAAATTTTAAGAATAAAACAATATTAACCTATTTTCAAATTCTGACATCTTGAAATCTGTGTAATATTGAATCTACTTTAAGCATTATTTGAAATTTTAAGCAACCAAAATATACCATGTATTGAGGAAAATATTGGAACAAGTTTTATAATGTATATAATTGCTTGTTCATCTGAGCTGCCAGTGTTTCCTGTGCTTTGTGCTCAATAACTTGAGAATCTGATGCAGTGTTTATAGTTGGAGCATTATTAAAACGCTCCCCAGATTATTTTTATGCAAAGCCAGGTTTGGTAATGACCATTTCTCATTTTTTATATCCACAAAGACAAATAAAATATGGAACGTATTTAGGTGATGCTTTAAATTTCATACCACAGATAACTTTTTCCTTTGTATGAATTCGAAGAACCTTTTTGAAATCTATATTTTAAAAGAATCATTTATTCTGGGGTTATAGTGGAACATCTAATTATTTAATTAAATCTCTATTGAGCTTTTGCTAGGTACTATGCAAAGTGCTCATTCATCATCAGGACAAATAGAAGAAAAGATTAACTCTTCAGTTTACTAGAGTTTACATTTTTAGGACATTCAACATCACCTTTTAAAATTTGCCCTCATTTTGTGTTTCTATTTTATTTTATATTTTGTAGGTTATTTCTGGTGAATATTCTTAAACACATTTTGATTGAATGGATGAGTGAGTGTCTGAGTGACTGATTGAATGAATGAACATATGAATGGAATAGGCCATGCTCTTGCCCTGGAGAGCATATAGTCTCGTGTGGGGTGGACACTAAACAAAAATATCACAGTGCAATATGATAACTGGCATGGCAGACACAATTTCTAAGTTCCCAGACAGAAGGAGATGGAAACTAATCCTGCCGAGCGAATCAGAGCAGGACACAATGACTTGGATAAAAGTTGAATTTCTTTTCTCACAGCCTGCAATTATTACCACTGTTAATCAAAATATGATCATAAATTTTAAAAGCAAAATCACAAGACTGCATTTTTTGACCTAATTATAATATACCAGGAAAAATATACTTATGAAACCAAGCTTTTAAATTATATTACAAAGTAGAAATAATTGGTTCATAATGCCAGGGGTCCATGTGATCTCACTGAATGATTTAAGGTGTCACTAAGAGATCTCGGAAAACACTAAGGGGAGGTAAATGCTCTTTCCATAACAGAAGAGAATCAACTTTAATTACTAAACCATATCCTTGTACTTAAATTCAAACACCCTTGACAGAAATGCTAGAATATGGGTCTATGATAAGAACCTAGATTCATTTTGGAGAGTTGGAATAAACTGGCAAAACTGGGTTAGAAATGAGAATAGATTTGGTAAGATAATATTATATACTAAGTATATGGAGATTCATAAACATCATTGCATAAACATTCAAATAAATGCAAAATTCTATGGAACAGGAACTAATTTCCATTGTATTTGGCATTATTTTCTATGTAGATGTAAATTGCCAGTGTGATAAATTGTGTTATGTTTGCCCTGATCCCCTCTACCTCATTTCCTTGGAATAAGAATTCAATTTGAGTTCAAAATACTAGTGCATGTATTCTTTCTCATAATGTCCTTCATAGAATATGAGCATCAAAATAACCTAGAGAACTTGTCGAAAACAAGAATTCCCTGGTATATCTAAGATCTTAAAACAAAACAAAACAAAACAAAATTCAAGAGCTCAGGATCTGTAATTTTTAATGATAATTCCAGGTGATTTTAGCACACTAAAGTATAAACACCACTCTCCTGCATCAGTGAATTTATCTTTATTGATTCATGTACTATATTCTTAAATCCATTCCTACTTATGTTTTCAAATAAAGAATTATCTCTTCATTAAATCCTGCCTTGTCATCCCAGTCACTACATATCCTACACACCTATTTACAATGAAATTCTAAAGTGCTTGTTACTGAACTAATATCACATATGCTTAAGAACACAGACTCTGGAACTGGATGTTTACATTTTGATTTCTGCAATATCTGACATGTGCCCTTGGGGAAATAACAAGCTCTCTTGTGCAGCTTCTTCACTGCAAATGTTTATAAAAATCAAACTTACTTCATTATGCTATTATTGATATTACTTGAGTTAATGCAATGTAAATGTTTTAGAATGGTACCTGGCAAAAAGTTTTAGAATCAACTTCTAAGTGTTTACTATTATTATTTTATCCCCATTCATTTTGATTCTTAGTATTAGTACTACAACTTGACCAGACAAGTTGTTTTTATGTGCATGTTATTATTTTTCAACTGTACTAAATATTTTTAAAGAGAACAATTCTCTTCTTGTTTATATCTTAAGAAAATATATTTTATGGGATAATTCTTTTTGCAACATTTTCTCAGAGGCAAAATGACATTTTCATTGTTCATGTTTTAGTGAACAACTGCTTTATTCTTATTGTCTGGCTACCATATAGCAGAATATTGCAGAATTTCTCAAATGTATGGAGGTGAGATAGCTATTTTTTAGCAGATGTTTGCAGCTTACTTTTATAAGGCCACAGAAAATTGTACCAGTATATTATAAAATCATAACCTCTAGTCTACTTTCATTGCCTAAGGTTTTGACCATGTCCTGCAAGCTTATTGTAAATTGTGGTCTAAAGTGAACCAGAGGAACTTTAATGAAGGTGCAGGACTTTTACACGAGAGTGTTTTTCCACTATGATACAGGATCAGATGTAGATCCTCATAAAGGAAAATAAAGTTGCATCTAACACTTATAAAAGTTATGTAAAAATTTTATTCTGCATCTGCACATAAGAAATCTAAAATGAGAGTGTGCTATGTTTTCATATTGCTTTCTTAAAATCTATGTAATGATATCATGTCTGTTTTTTGTGAAAAAATGTGTGGCATAAGCCTGTTCTCTATAACATAGGTCTCACTGTGTGTTTTCCACATCAGTGTTAACCCTAAATGACAATAACTATGTCAAGTTCAACTGTGATATGCATTCAAGAGAAATTACATATTTGTAATTACATTTAATTTGGCCCACTATACAGGACTTCACATTAAAATAGTGCATAAATAATATGGCATGCAGCTGTAATATTAATTTCAATTTTGATCTTACTTGAATTCAGCTTTACTTAAAAGAATTTAGTGACTAGAGAATGCTGCCAACTTCTTAGGTTAAAACTCAAAAAAAAATTAAAAAATCCATAAACAAAAATAATCAGAAGAATAAAATATAACTTATAAACTAAGCATAGCATATTGTGTGAAGATACCCATTTTTGCTACTTCTGGCAGTATCATTAAATTGGTCATTAAAGAATAAGAATGTCAGGGAAAAAGGGAGAGGATAAGGCTAGCTGAGTGATATAAACAAACTTTTGGAGGATGGAAAGTGGATGGGTAGGTGTTTAGATATTATCTTCAAATTGAAAGGTGAAATTTGTCTTTCTACTGCATAAAGGGGCAACGTATTTTTCAGCACCATGGACAGATCCCGAATTGGCTAGAGAAAATTCTGAAGAGAGTAAGGTATGGAACTAAAATCATAAGAATACTAACCATCAAATAAGAGGAGGTTAGAGGCCAATACACCCTCCTCATATCAGAGAAAACACTTAACCAGGTAGTTACATCTCCCTAAGAAATAAGTAGGAAATTTATTCTATGGGACAAAATTAAGGACCTTCAGACACAGTAAGAGCAGGCAGAGGTCTTATACTGAAAACAAGGGCAATTAGAGAAAAGTATAATATTAACAATAAGACCCTCAAGCTCATTATGTAGGTTAGCTCTGAGACAAAAAGCACACAGGCATAATTCTTCTATCTTTTCCCTCAGGAGAATAGGATATTCTTCTCTGAATATAACACATAGGCCCACAGAAAATACCTGTTGTGATGTGTGGGGGTTATTCTCATAAAATGGGTGAGTTCTTATCTGATTTTTCACTTAAAATAGAGATACCAAGCTATCTTTAAAGCCTCATTCTCAATTATGTAGAGACAACTGTGATCACATAGCTTTGAGGAAAGAATTTTTCAAGAATGAGAGAAACCAAAACCAAGAAACTTGAAAAAGCAACTTAGCAAAAACAGGCAATAAAGAGAGACTGGAAGAAAACAAATCAATATGGTTAATATCCTCAGAAATATCAGAAAGTTTACTAAATCCATAAAATAAGCACAAGATGCTTTAAAAAAGGGGCATTCCATAAAGAAAAAATATACTTGTAAGTAAAAATATAGTAACCATAGTAGAACATTCATTTGGAGATAAACTTGAGGATTTCTTCAATGAGTACAGTGAAAAGACAAAGAAGAGAAAAAGTAAGAAGAAAGATATGACACATTTAGGCCATCAATCTAGGATCAACACCCAAACTTCCAGAAACAGGAAACTGGGAGAGGGGGTACAGGAGTTATCAGAAGGATGGTGCCAGATGATTTCCTAAACTAAAGGGCAAGACATTTTCACATTCAAATAGTGAATCTGGTTTTCATGACATTTAGTGAAAATTAAGCCACATGAAGCACATCAATTAATAATTCCAGATGACTGAGATTAACTAGATAATTCTACTTAAAATGTTCTTTCTTGCTCTCAACATGGCCCATAGCAGAATTGAAGGGCCCCAACACTTCCTATCATCATCTCCTCAACAGTATAGGCTGCCTGAAACAGCAGTCCCAGTAAGGAGACTTATTGGGAGGGTGTGACTGACTAACTCTTTTTTAAGAAAGTGTCGAACACTTCCTAACCCTACCAACACAAACTCTTTTTGACGTTCACTTGAACTAAAAATCTGTCATGACCAACGTCCATTAAACACTCATCTTCTTCTCAGAACTAGCTTAAGCTTTGTGCAAAAATTATGGCCTGGATGTTGGATAAAGGTACTATTTTGTCCCTCTTACCATATGTGTACTAAAGAGGTGAACTAGGCTCTTGATTAACTTTTCATTATCACTTGCGCATCATTGTTTCACGCTTCTCCCTGAAATATCCGGCAACTTGGAGGTGCACATTATTGCTCCAGATGCTTCTCCTTGAACTTCCACTTTCCTGGTCATTATTCTTAATCAATTAAATATTATAATGGCTGGCTCACTGTTCTTTTGTCCTGTAATATTCTTGTTTTCATTCTTGATTTAAATATCTCTGTCCTCTACATGTTCAATTGTATTGCCTTCCACTCCATTTCAGTCATCTACTCCCATATCCCTGGTCTTATCATTGCTAATAACTGTTCCACTTCTAAAGCCTTGATTTCAACACATAATGCCTGGGTTAAGAGAAGAACTCTGGATGCTAACTTTAAACCTGCCTTCAATTATGTGAAGAGTTCTTTCCCAGAATACAATGCTTAATCTTTCAAAATTGCCAATAAGATTGCTTAGGAACAATTTTTGAAAAATACTAGGAAGCTGAGTGATTTGTAACAACAAAGAAAATGTGAATTTTTAAACTCTGGATATTTTTAGCATAGATTTTATTTAGTTAAATGCACAAAAACATTTACATTTAACAACTGCTTGTTTTCTAAGAAAACATCAAGTAAATATTCTGTGGTTAGGTGAAAGATAAGATCATCATTGCTGTTGCAAGTTGAGACAAAAAAATAAATGGTAAAAAGATAAAGTATCCTATATTTGAACAAATTATATGCCTCCATTAAGTTTAAAAATCCCTAAGAAAGAGAAATAAGATGCTTTAGTTTGTTACAATGGGATTTATTCATCATTTCTACAAACCTTAATAGAGCTGTAGTTAAAATATAGAAATCTTGATGGAATTGTTTTAAAAGAAGAAAACCTGTTATACTGAGACCCCAAATGTATTCAGAAAATTGTTTCCATTTAGACTATCAAAATTTTGCAGCCTTCTTTGCATTATTGTTTGCATGCTTAAGTCTTGACTTTCATGTTAATTTAATGTTAAATATTATCCAGAAAATAAGCACTTAAAGCTTTATTCTGAAGACTGTTCAGGCTCATAAGTTTATGAAAACGGGCTGTAAACTGAAACACCATTTTCTTATAACTATGGCAACCTACATACTGTTTTAATGAAAAATGCCAGTATAAAGCTTTACCTAGCATCAAAAATGCTCTAAACAAAAACATATCTTTGTATTTAATATTTGGATTGATAGCCTGCAGAGCTAAGATAACAGGTTTCTGTCATTTAAGAAGTTGATATAAATGGCTCTGTAAGCTCCATATTATTTCTTTATTACTTGCTATGATATTGTGTGGGGACATCACTTATCAAATTGTAAGTTTCAATGTGTTATCTCAGGTTAAAATGAAAGCATTAGTCAAAAGCTTATGTGGATTTTACTGCCATCAATGAGTTTTGGCTTTACCTCAATGTACAATAGAACAAAATATCCTTATTTTATTAAATCAACATGCTAAAGATAAGAAATGAAGGTATAGGTTTTTCCTTCCATTAAACAAACACCTTTTAATGTAAAAAATAAAGGGCATAAAGTTATGAAAATTATAGTAGATATTAAAATTTAACATTACAGAGTTTAAATTAAGTGATAACTTTGCACTATGGTGTATTATGTACTATTAAATGTTGTAGAAAAGAGTGACTCAATTTCTATTCCTATTTCTTTTAAATAGGTATTACTTATTGTTTGATAGTTAATTTTGTAGTCTTACTTTTCATCAATATTCATCAAGGTAACTTTTGAAAATTATGGCAAAATTTACTCAAGTCATTTAAATATGCTTTTAGAAAACACCTCCTTTGTTGTATAACTGTAAATAGACATTACTGAATATAAGTTTTGACATAATTTTTCTTAAGACTCATTGGGTTAATATTTGGAAATTGGTGTTCATGTTGACTCAAAGAGCAATCATGTCTCTGAATAGGCCCCTAACAGATTTTACACTCATGATAAAGCCAACAGCATATTTATCCATCTTCATAATCAACTGTAAGTTAAGAGTTGATGGGTGTGCCATAAGCATGCATAAATGATGCTTTCATCCCTTGCATCTGTTCATATTAATAATGATAATTCTTAAACAGTGATTTTCATCTTTGAGTGTTACAAATGCCAACTAATAATTAATCCCTTAAGTGCTTAATTGCATATGGATAATTAAACCCACTCTTTGCTGGCAATGTTTATAGAGAAAAAATGAAAAGGCAAATTATATCAAGCCTGATTTTCTAACCAATGGTTTGAAGATGTGACTTTCATATATGTGGGTAGAAGCATCCTTTATAGCCCCATTTCTGAAAATACCTTTTGAAGAAAAGCACTTCCACAATACTGAGAAATATTATGTAATTATTTCTATTTTTGAGAATTACAAGGAACATTAGTATATTAAAGCTGTTGAGATATAAACTGTTTATTTCTGTGAAACACAGACCATCAGAAACTTACTTGGTCTTTGAATGTCTTTTTCATAAGACCCAACTCATCTGGAATGAGTTTTATTTGGAAGGACTTTTGGAAATGATGTAGTTTGTTGTATGATACCTCTCAAGGAGGTGGAAGATTATTAGAGTTATATTCTTTTTTCTAACTTGGCTGCATGGTCTTCTGCATTCAAAAGCCCTCTCAAGTGTTCATTCTTCAAAATGGTTCTGAATATTATTTCAGACAATATCAGGAAACTTTTATAAAATCAAAACATAACAGATATTGACTTCCTACTGTCACTGACCTAACAATAATGATTCAGCACTAAACACTAAATGCTCATAACAGCGCTTCTCAATGAAGGCACTCTTGGTGAGTTAGTTGGAGTATTTATTCATTGTGAGGGATTTTAACACACACTGTAGAAAGTTTAATATTTTTTTCCCCATTCCCAATGTCTTTCTTGCTTTCACACTTGATTATGTACTGCCGATTATTATTTTATAATTGTCAATATGCCTTGTGTCCTCAGTGTGTCTGTGCTTCAAGAACTCATGTCTCATAATCTCATGGCACTTTGTATAGTTTGGTGTACACAATATTTATTCACCAAAGATTATTAAATTACTGCTACATACTATTTGGATATTTTCTGGAGAACTGAGGGTATAGCTACCATTTTCTCAAGACCAGTATCCAAAAGTGTATGTAGGTATGTATTGGGACAAGAAAACCTATGGCGAATTCAGGACTTATATTAGAAACTCTGTTTTCCCTAAGCTAATCAACATTGTAGGATATGTTTTTATTTTTTACTTGTCTGTGCTTGTAAATTAATCTTTACACATTATAAAATGGAAAACAAAAGCTGCAATTTGATAAATGTACTTAGTAATAAACATCTCAGCCTGTTTTACTCATTTTACAGATATTAGCAATATCCATGTTACCATGCAAGTAAAGGGAGAGTCAATTATTGGAGATAAAATATAGTAGCACAACATAGGAACACAAGGAATATCTTTAAATTAATTAGTGAAAGGATGGTCAAGAGAAAACTTATATGTCTTCAAGCAGGGGTGTGTACTTAAAGTGGGGTTGGTACTACCTTCTATCAAACACAATCTTTCTTACCTTTTTCACATGCTGACTTGTTCTCACCTACCAATTTTTACTAAGTTTGACATTAAGGACAGTAAGGTATGGGTTTGCTGTTTATCTATGTATCTATATCTATCAATGGTAAAATCTTAAAATTTTTAGCTTCGTATGTAAATAACTTCAGTGCAAAAGTAAGTTTATGATGGATAATTATCTATATTATCAATGATCTTTTTTGAAAATCATCTTTTTGCTTGAATATAATAACAAAAAAAGAAATGACTATCACGTCATGAAAATATATTGTATCATTGTTCTCTCTGTAAGAACAGTTTATGTAAATTAATTTTGTTAAATATTCAAATTCACTAATAACCCAGAGGTGCTGTGAGAAGAAATTTTGAAGAAAGTGATTAAAATGATTGGGGTCATGGCAACAGATGAACTGGATTGTTATTTTGAGAGCCAAGCCAGACTACAAAAATTTTGAGTAAAGCATGTGAAATAGTTTTTATTCTCATGATATGTAATTTTTGGAAAAGAGTTAAAAACACAAAAGGCCAGAGTTTCAAGGACACTATTTATCTGTACTCTTTGAAATATATCACCTAATTGTTATGCTATTAGATCAATGGGCTATGGTATGGTAACTCCAATATTTTGGGAGATGATAAGTACCTGGGGTTTGTTATACGGAACAAGAGTATATGGAATTTATTCTAGACCCTGTGGAAATGTGATCTGGATATTTGAATATTGTTTAAATAAAAACTTTTCAGCCGCATAAGGCAATTAGGACAAATTCATATTTTCTGAAGTGGAACATCATGACATAACAATGTGGTAAATAATAATGGGAAAGCAGAGGAGTTACCGCTATTAGGCCCAGGAAGTGCCAGAAACTATAGCCTTTTCTGTCTGGTGTTTTAGCTCTTTGGCTAGAGAGCTAGAACACAACTCTTCAGTGTTCTATTTTCTCATCAATAAGTGGAGACTAATAATAAAATCTATTACATTGAATTTTTGTGAAGATCAATTGAGATAATATGTGTAAATGCTTATAAAGAATAAAAATTATGCTGTGTCTAATTAAAATAAGTTACTGTTAATATTATTATGTGCAATTATAAGCTGCAACTTGAGGGGAGGTTTTGCTGTCCGTTTCTTCTTTTCCACAAATCTGCAGATGATAGAAATCCTGACATTGTAACTAATTCCTTTGTGTTAAAGAAGTCACTCATTAAGAACAACCATGTGGAAATACAAGTATTAATTTATTCACTAAATCTTTGGTGGGAAACGTGTACTTAAAAATTTTCCCAGTTAGCGTGTATTTTGTTGTTGGAGTATACTTTGAAACACTTATAAAGGAAAGCAGTGCAAATTTCAGTCTAATATTTTAGAAAATATTGGCACCATACTGTCACCGGGTAGGTAGAAGGAGACTAGAAAGACAGAAATCATTAAAAGATAAGTCTAAAATGTTTTAAATTTTCCAAAGGAAATAAAATGGCTATTTTTAAGACCCATACAGTATATTGTACATTGGCAATGAGAGTCCCAATGATCAAAGATTAAACAAAATTTTGTTTCTCCCTATACATTTTTCTCTTAATTATGAGTTCTTAAACTCGAAGGAAAAAAAAAAAAAAGACAAATTTAGGAGGAGGAGCTTGCATTTTGTGGTGCCAATGAATTTGATCAAGGTAATACCCTCTCAAATATGAAAGAATCCTTAGCATGAGAAAAAGGTTTATTTAAATAGCACATGCACTTACTATTTTGGATATATATTTTATAATTAGACATGCTTATAATACTTACATACAAAGCAATCTTATTTACAGAACTTTAAAATCAATAAACATTTTATTTGGGTTGGCCAAAAAGTTCATTCGGGTTTTTCCGTGAGATGAGAAACCCGAACGAACTTTTGGGCCAACACAATATACCAGAATGTATACATTTCAGGTTCTGGTGGCCTTGCTTATGAGTAAATAAATGCAACGTGTTAGAGATTTAGCACAATAAAAGTCATAATATTGATCGCAAATATATTGTCACTTCACTAGAGTAATGTTATGAAATAAAATTAAACCTGTAAAAGAAGATTTTTTTAATAAAAAAAGATTAGAGACTTCATCTAATTATAATACCCAAAACAAATGAACTGGAAATGGTATCACATTTCATTTTAACATAAAGTGTAGCTAAAATCATCATCATTATTTAATAAAACACAAATTGTTAGTTATCAGGAATGTTTAAATTAGGTGCTGTGTAAATCACATCGTCCATAGGAGTTTTCTTTTCTGCTTGTCCTCTAGCAAATTACAACTTTAGGAAAAACTAAAGCTTTCTCAATTTGGACTGCTTGCAGATCCCCACCATTTTGCTAATTACTGTACCTTGGCCCTCTCTCTGACATTTTGTCAGTTTCACTGAGGTAATGGTTGCATACATTAAGGAAAATTTAGTTCTGAAAGTCTAATCTGATAAAAAATTTTACATAACTGTTGACTGCAAATAAAGTCTCTGAGGAGGAGGTAGAATGGCAAACTAAGCAGCTAAAAGCTTTTCTCAGGCCTTCCTTCTTGAAATATTTCCTTAACACAGGAAACAGTAAATAGCATTTGCCCCCTTGAACATATCTAATAATATGTAATTCATTAGTTTCATTATTAAACTGTGGATTTATGACTTTTCTCTGGGATCAGCTACTTCATATTTCATTCTAGAAAAAGCCACATCCAAAATGACAAGTAAAGCTGTTGGCACAGATTTCAATTAGATTTTTGCCAAAATAACTAGATTCCTTATATGCACGTTTTAAAATAGTACAGTTAATTTTTAGAACAGATTTTATATTGTTAAATTCTTTAATATTGCTTATGCAAAATAATGCTGAACAAAGAACTACATTGTGATTTATCTAGCTTAATATGCATGTAATTATTTAGCATAGTGAAAGAAAGCAGAAACATGGGTAATTAAAAATTCCCACATTTTTTGTGTTTGGTGCTTTATTTCTTTCCTAATTTGCATGGATTAGTCATCAAAGTAGATTGACAGGGGGTCTATTAGAGGGATAGGGTTTTATGTAATGCTCATTCCATATTTTGCAGAATTCCCTGCTAAAATGAATTTGAGAGTGAGACAGGGACTTCAGACTAACATGACAACCAAATCTTTCTTCCTTGAATTGCCAAAAAATAGGGACCTCTCCATCAGTTCCAACCTCAAAAGGAAAAGTACTGATAAGAACAGAGCACAAGGAGAATTGAACAGGCCCTCAGAAGGCAAGTACTTCCTAAGGTTCATCTACCATGTCTGAGGCAAAGAAGACCAACACAGCCAGACAGCACGAGAGAAGACTGCTTACTGCTTCCAGACTCAGCATTTTTGCCCCCAAATGAAGTGGGAGTATCTCCCAATACATCATGGATCTAAAGAACAGGCCAATAACTTTGCATCTCACAGGAAACATGGTGTAAGGAAGCAGATAGAGGTAATGCCCTCTTTCGAACTAGGAACAGCAAGACACGATTCTTTATAGTTTTCTATTTTATCTAAAAATAAAGACGCAAATATAATGTAGGAGAATGCCAATGTTTTCTGAGAGATTTTTTGACAACTGAAACAAAAATATTAGTCAATAATGTTTTCAATTGCTTCAGGAGAAAAGGCCATATTCCAGCTTAAATTACAGAGCATGTGATAACCAAGGTCATTATATTTAGAGCAGAGTTTAAATGCTGTCAAAATGAAATTGCTATAATTAAACTGTATTCTTTCACAACTTCCCATTCATAGCTATCATCCAAAAGCACAGCATGTTAATTCAGGTAAGCATGACAAAGGTAAGATTAATAAATGTAAAAACACTGAGAAAGATAAACAACTGCAAGTCTATTCATTAAAATGCTTCAGAGGGATTCTCCAACAGCATCAGAAGAAGGCATTGCAATAAGCACTGGCAAACAAGAACAACATAGCAGAATGTGCTGGTATGTAAATACGAGCAACGGAGTGGTTTAGCAGAAATTAACATAGCATTCTGCCAAATGATGAAAGGTTTAACCTTATATGTTACACATTCCTTTAAGGATAAACAGGTAATTAGGTCACCATTTCTATGCAGGGAGGGAGAAAGAGGTTTTCTTTGAAGATTCACAAAATATACAGGCAAGAGAGACTTTAGAATTAGAAAGCACTCAATTTGAATGTTACCCCTATCATTTACAAGCTGTGTTGCTTTGGACAAGTTATCTAATTACACTTAAAATAAATAAAGCAACTTGGAACACATGGTTTAGTTATACCTCTTCTCAAATACAGTTCTTATTTTTCACTAGCTGAGTGATATTGGATAAATTATTTCTGGGTCTCAGTTTTCTCATCTGAAAATTGGGGTAATGAATATTCACCATTTGACAATAATGTCTGATAAAACCTCCCAGAGACTTTGTGAACATAAAATGTGATAATATATGTGAAGTATTCATTATTCTGTTTTAACAAATATTTATCTCTATCTCTACTAATTATATTCTTTAAGAAAAAGGTTTGGGAAGATATTAAATTGCTCCCTTTGTGACTGTGATACCATAAAACAAAATGAAAACAAGTATTCTCACATATTGCTGATGGGAGTGTGAATTTTTACAACTGAGAAAACAACATGAAAATTCCACTTATTTGTATATATCCAAGAGAATTTAAAACATGTTCACAGGAAATCTTACATGAATATTCATAGGAGCACTATGCATAATAGCTAAATGTGTAAACAGTTCAAATGCCTATTAAGTTATAAACAGATAAACAAAAGTAGTTTATCTAACTGTGGAATATTATTCAACCATGAAAAGGAATGGAGTACTGATATGTGCTACACCATGGGTGAACCTTGAAAACTTATATCAAGTTAAAGAAGCAAGACACAAAAGGCCATGTACTGGATGATTCCATTTCTATGAAATGTCTAATAAAGGCAAATCTGAGTCTATAGAGACAGAAAGTAGATTAGTTGTTGCCAGACCCTGTGAGAGGAGGAATGGGGAGTGATTGCTAATGGATATGGGGTTTCTTTGGGGGGTGATGAAAATATTCTAGAATTAGATAGTGGTAATAACTGTACAATCTTGTGAATATTCTAAAAAATCATTAAATTGAACACTTCAAAATGGTAAATTGCCCTTGTCTGTGAACCTACTCTATAGAAAGAAAACTACCAACAAATACATAAAAATTGTTAGTTCAGGATATTTGCCATGGCAAGCAGTTGATAACAACAAAAATGACCATCAAAAAGGAATGTCTGACTATACTCTAATAAAATAATAGCAAAATTGTTAGGGTACTTACTCTAACTAAGGTTTCAGTTCGCAATTTGCATGTATTGCCTTTTTGTTAACCATACCAATGTTCTTTCAGTAGCCATTATTTTTAATTTCTTCATTCTACACAAGATGAAACTAAATCATGGGAGAAAATGATGTCTAAAGTGGCACTGTTTGTATTCCATACCTCAATCAACTTCCATAGTTTGGAACATGAAGTCTTATTAAGTAGAGTGAGTCAGTTCTGCATGTATTGTTATGCAGGGATGTCCAGGCTAATATATGTGGAAGCAGTAGCAGGTTGTAATTAAAATCACGGATTCTGGAGCCACAGAGTCTTAGTTTGTATGGCAGCTCTAAAAAGTACTAGTTCAATCATTGGGCAAAGTATTAGTTTCTCCGTGCCTCAGTTTCCTTCTTAGTCGATGAAATGAGGATAATAATGCCTAAGTCATAGGGTTGTTTTGATCATTAAATGAAATATTTCACACAAACTGCTTAGCACAAATTGGAATATAGTAGAAACTATGTGATAGTTAATTTTATGGGTCAGCTTGGCTAGGCCACGGTACCCACAGATTTGGTCAAATATTATTCTCGATGTTTCTCTGAGGGTATATTCTAGATGAGATTAACACTTAAATCCGTAGACTTTGAGGAAAGCAGATTAGCAGACTGTTCTCCACAGAGTGAGCCTCGTCTCATCAGTTGAGGACCTTAATAGAAGGAAGATTGACTTCCCTGGAGAAAGGGAATTTTGCCAGCTGACTGCCTTCAGACTCAACGGCAACTCTTCCCTGGGTCTCCAGCTGGCTGGCCAACCTTGCCAATTTTGTACTTGCTGGCATCCACAGTCATGGGAGCCAACTCCTTAAAATAAACCTCTGTTCTCTCTCTCCATACACACACACACACACACACACACACGTATACACACATACCATATTGGTCTGTTTCTCCGGAGAATACAGACTAATACACCCTAGCAAAGTTCACTCTTAATTTATTAAAAAGAAAAATGCCAAAAAGTATATCTTATAATCCCATTTTTGTGAAAAAAAAGTCTTTGTTTATACACATACCTGCTTCTTATACATAGAGAAAAAGGTAGAGAGAGGCATGTGAGATTGAATAATGAAGAAATAGCTTCAGACTTTCTATTGATATTTTGTACATATCTGTGTGCCCCTACTTTGATTCATTAAGCATGTGGCTTTTGCAGTGTGAAGAAAATGCCATAAAATATTTAAACTTTTAAAAAAAGATTTAAAAACCAACAACCCAAACAACAACAATCACAAACAAGGCATCTGGGAAGAATCTTTGCTTATGTGAATTTAGAGGCAGAGTTACTCCCACTGTCAACTAGGCCACAATTGACAGTGAAATGTTAACAAGAGGAAGGACAAAGCTGTGTTATGGTCTGAACTGGGACATGAAAATAGAGAATCCGTGAAACAATCAGTCTAATACTGAAATTATCAGTTTTTTGTCCAAGACCTCTCTTTGATTTTATCATATCATTCAATTTTCTGAATGATTTATGAAAGTTCTTTGGAGATTCTTACTGTACACAATAATGTCTAAACTGAAACTGACAGTCAGCCTGCCTATTTGAACTGTCTGTATGAGAGAATTCAACATACTACGTCAAATTTCTTCAGCTAATGTTTTGATTATCAGATGAACTTACATAAAACATTTATTTTGCTGAAATTTGCCCAAACTCTCCAAAAGGTCCCACTAATAAGCTGAGTAATATTTCTAAGAAATAAAACAACTTCTTCTCTTAGCTTTTGAAGGTCTATGATTTTTTTGCTTTAGCCCATATCTGAAAACTAATTCCTGGTGAAAAGTCTTGCTAAAAGTCATACAGCAAATTGATAGCAAAGCTACAAATAGAACCTAGTAATTCTTATTTTCAGGTCCAGACTTTAATCATTGAACCAGACGACTTGCCACTTTCTCTGACTGATCACCCTTAGCATTTAATCCTTCTTCCAAGATTTCCATTTACAGAGGTGACATAATTCAAGATTTCTGCATGGTTCACATGACAGACAAAGGCATGTGTGGGATTAATTTGCTGAGGATGACAAAAATTACAAAACTGAAATGGTTTTGGAGAATAAGTGTAAAATATGCTTGGTATTTTATAATGGAAAACTGCCAAGAAAATGACAAAGATGTGTAGTGTGTCATTGCAATAATCCCGTGGCTTCACTTACTCTATCAAATGCATACAGTGGTTGGAAAATAGATGGCAAGAAATTATTTACTGGAGATGCTGATGCAGAAAGACATATTCAAACTCAAGAACACATTACTATCAGCTGGAGGGCTACCAGCCTCAAGCCTGCAAGGGCTAAACATTCTATATCCTGAAATTAGTACCCTAAGCCTCATGAAACAGCAGAGACAGTATAATAGCCAGAGAAACACAATGCCCGGCTGCCACCATGGATTCCAGGGTGCTGTGCACACTCTAAAGAGAGAGGATGCAGCTGCTTCTTCCCAAATTGAAGTTACGAATAGCTGTTGCTTCTTATCCACAGCCCAGGCCTGAGGGGGAGCAGCATAAAATGTTATTAAGGAGCAATATTTTCAAACTGAGTGATGATCTCTTATCTGTAATAGAGGTGAGTAAAGATACAAGCAGCTTCCTTTACCTTTCTTTTTTTTTTTTTCTTATTTTTTTCTGCATTCACCCATCTCATTTAATAGCTCAGAAGATTAAAACACTCTTCTGAATACTCACAGTAAAGCAACTATATCTGATTAAGTCTCTGATGAATTGAAATTGGAAGAGATCCAACAGCAAGTCTAGATTAAACTGCATCTTACTTTTTAGATACAGTTTCATAATGCTGTATGTATGTATAATTATGTATGTGTGTTTTCCATTTTATTCTACTATGATCTTGTCCAGAAGATGAAAGGTAGGTAAGGAGATACAGTGGCAGACCCTTATGTGCAGAGATCTAGCATATGAATTTGAAGTAGCCCACCTGAATATATATCTTGTGAGGGAAGATTTTTGTGTAACCAGCTCACTGTTGTGTTAGTTATGTAAAAGGACACTTAGGAATAAGCCTTTGCAAAGTCTGCCTTGTGAAAGAGATGCTGCTTACCTGGTGTGCTTCAAGTGGTAGCAGAATTGTACCTGCAGTTGAGTCCATACTGTTCATAGTTTTCGCTAATAATATCTGAAAGGTTTCTATCACAAAGACCTTATGAACTTTAAAATATGGCTTAAATTCCATGGAGTTATATACATATATACTGATATATAATTTAAATAGTTTTTAAAAAACATGCTGTAAGTTTCTACACAAGGAATTCCTGAAACTCTTAGCCAAGTATATCTTATCTTTGGAAAAAGTCTCTGAGACAATTAACAATCATTTCCTTCTTTTGAATCCTGCCTCCGTATCATATGATGCTACCTATGGAGATCTCACATTATTTCAAATCCCACCTGTTACTGCATTTAAACTGTCATGTCTCTGCATTCTGTTTGTCATTTGTTTTTATTTGCTTTCATGTTTATTCTTTGAATACTATATTCCAGGTTCCATTGTCAGTTCTTTATACATGACATTTAATAAGACCTTGTTTTCTGATACCCTACCTTTTAGAGCTTGGAGGGAGAGATCAAAACCTTTATTTTGGACAAAATCTATTTTTGACACTGCTACATATTAAAGATACGAAGAGAAGCAGACAGTTTGATAAATGAGTTTTGAGTTCAGGGAAATGGTTAGGTCGACAGAATAAACATTAGGGAAGAAAAGGAACTAGCAAAGGGGATGGCATTGGGAGGAAGGAGTATAATGGTGTCCCATAGGCCAAGTAAAGTAAATATTATAGGAAGAAAGAAGTGATGAACAGTGCCAAATACAGCTGAAAATCCAGTGAGTTGAGGGCTTAGAATTAGCCACCAGATCTGGCTTAGTGAAGTTGCTATGAAGCTGGTAAGAACAGTTTCCATGGAGGAGTGGGGATGAGAGCCTGATTATTGTGAATGGAACAATGAAAAATGCAAGGCAGTGGAGAAAAATAAAGATAATTTTTTGACTCAGTTTTGCAATAAAGGGAAGAGAGAAATGGAAAGATAATTGCTTAAGATCTACTTAAGGTCAAGAATTTTGCTATTTTTTAAAATAGCTGGATGCTAATAAAGAACTATTAGCAAACATAAAAATGTAAATAATAAATATCCTCCTCTCAGGGAACTTTGTATGTATGCATATTAATATCACATAAAAAGAGATGATTATTTTTTGTATGGAAACACAAAAGACCCCGAATAGCCAAAACAATCTTGAGAAAGAAAAACGGAGCTGGAGGAATCAGGCTTTCTGACTTCAGACTATACTACAAAGCTACAGTAATCAAAACTGTATGGCACTTGCACCAAAACAGAAATATAGATCAATGTAACAGGATAGAAAGCTCAGAGATAAACCCACGCACCTATGGTCACCTTATCTTTGATAAAGGAGGCAAGAATATACAATGGAGAAAAGACAGCCTCTTCAATAAGTGGTGCTGGGAAAACTGGAAAGCTACATGTGAAAGAATGAAATTAGAACACCATACACAAAAATAAGCTCAAAATGGAGTAAAGACCTACATGTAAGGCCAGACACTATCAAACTCTTAGAGGAAAACATAGGCAGAACACTCTATGACATAAATCACAGCAAGATCCTTTTTGACCCACCTCCTAGAGAAATGGAAATAAAAACACAAATAAACAAATGGGACCTAATGAAACTTAAAAGCTTTTGCACAGCAAAGGAAACCATAAACAAGATGAAAAGACAACCTGCAGAATGGGAGAAAATATTTGCAAATGATGCAACTGACAAAGGATTAATCTCCAAAATATACAAGCAGCTCATGCAGCTCATTATCAACAAAACAAACAACCCAATCCAGAAATGGGCAGAAGACCTAAATGGACATTTCTCCAAAGAAGATACACAGATTGCCAACAACACACGAAAGGATGCTTAACATCACTAATCATTAGAGAAATGCAAATCAAAACTACAATGAAATATCACCTCACACTGGTCAGAATGGCCATCATCCAAAAATCTACAAACAATAAATGCTGGAGAGAGTGTGGAGAAAAGAGAACCCTCTTACATTGTTGGTGGGAATGTAAATTGTTACAGCCAGTATGGAAAACAGCATGGAGGTTCCTTAAAAAACTACAAATAGAACTACCATACGACCCAGCAATCCCACTACTGGGCATATACCTGAGAAAACCATAATTCAAAACGAATCATGTACCACAATGTTCATTACAGCTCTATTTACAATAGCCAGGACATGGAAGCAACCCAAGTGTCCATCGACAGATTAATGGATAAAGAAGATGTGGCACATATATGCAATGGAATATTACTCAGCCATAAAAAGAAACAAAATTGAGTTTTTTGTACTGAGGTGGATGAACTTAGAAAGTGTCATACAGAATGAAGTAAGTCAGAAAGAGAAAAACAAATACTGTATGCTAACACATATATATGGAATCTAAAAAAAAAAAAAAAGGTTCTGATGAACCTAGTGGCAGGACAGGAATAAAGATGCAGATGTACAGAATGGACTTGAGGACACAGGGAGGGGGAAGGGTAAGCTGGGATGAAGTGAGAGAGTGGCATGGACATATATACACTACCAAATGTAAAATAGATAGCTAGTGGGAAGCAGCTACATAGCACACAGAGATCAGCTCCGTGTTTTGTGTCCACCTAGAGAGGTGGGATAGGAAGGGTGGGAGGGAGACGCAAGAGGGAGGAGTTATGGGGATATATGTATACATATAGCTGATTCACTTTGTTATAAAGCAGAAACTAACACACCATTTTAAAGCAATTATACTCCAATAAAGATGTTAAAAAAAAGAGAGATGATTATTTTGATAGATCTGAATTTAGAGTTTTGCTTTTGTTGGTCCTCTAAAATTTTTGGTTACCCTCAATAATTTGGCAGACAATGTAAGAAATGAAGAAAATCAACTAGTTTTGAAAGTTTGAAAAATACATCATATTTAAAATCTAATTTTGATTTTATTATAAATCATTCAAGTACATACAAAGTTGCAACTTGTTTATTAGCACATTTTCTATAATTCTTTAAAGTGTTATGAATTCCCTTCTATCATCCATATGATTGTGAGATATAGTAAACTGCTTTTTATCTTATTTTCACAGTTTTCTGTTCCAGAATAAAAATTCCTCAAGAAATAAGTAAAAGAGACTGTGACCCTAAAGGTGATTTATTAGGTATATTAAGAGAAAAATGCAGTGAAATTTATGTATAAATGTATTTCATTTGACTTCACATATTACTATTGCAGTTAGTGCTTTCAAACTGAAAAATATATTAAACTTTTCACAACTTTGTCTACATAAGAATATAATTTTATCTACTTATTATTTATGTAAATTTATGAGTGGAATACCTCATTAATAATATATTTTCCCCCCAAAATTAGTGAGGTTTAGACTCTAAATCTTTATCATCACACTATTTCCAGTCCCCACAAGAACAACTAGGATATATGTGCTGGTGTCCTTGTGATAATAGTAACACTGACATTGAATCTTTCAGATGGACCTTCAGCTTTCTTTGACAGGCTCATTCCAGAATGAGTTTTCCTATGAAGTTATTATTTTTTACAGACTTCCAAGTAGTATTTCAAAGAGAAGCATTCACTAAGTTACACTGAATAAAATCTGTCACTGTATATTTTCTCAGTGATTTCTAGAATATCTGAAACTCTTGTATGCAAGAGATATTTTTCAGGACCCTCATCCTTAGAAGGCTTTCCTCTGGATGCTTCCAGTGATGTTACAATGCGATAAGGAAAGCATAGTTTCTGGACTGGTAACATCACTATCATCTAGAAACTTGTAGAGACAAAAATTCTCAAGCCCCACCACAGAGCTAATGATTCAGAAATTCTAGGGGAGGGGCCCAGGAATCTGTGGTTTAACAAGCCTTTCAGGTCATCCTGATGTTTGCTGAACTTTGAGATCCTTTGCACAAGGGAAAACTATAGTATAATTAAATTAATTTTTTTGTTTTTGTTTTTCTTTAAAGCTGTTTTCAAAAAGATGAACATCATTAAAATTTCCTCTCTGCATGGAATTTTTATAGCTTATCTCAGCTGAGAAATTGTTTCTAAGTTCTATAAAGGTTAAAGGAATTAAATGCATTGCTTCTTTTGCCTTTAATAAATTCAAATATTAATATCTTAGATCATTTTTATTGTTGTTATTTGCTTGGTAAATTTAGGCACACTCAATACACTTATTTTTTCCTTATTATCATATCTTCATATTGTAGACATATTTTACTTTCACTTTATTGAAAGAATTACCAAAATAATTATAATCTCTGAATGTCACAGTGAAATTTGATATCTTATGTGATTTTTATCTTTTACTCAACTGTGTTCAGTGTCCAGCACTGAACACTGGAGACTAGGATTCCAGGCTTAAAACCTAATTGAAGAGTCTCTGACCTTCCTTCTTGTAAGTTCACACACTAATCTTGGAAGTACAGAGTTCAAGAGGTAGAATGCAAGGCCATGTCTGTCATCATCTGGGTACAGGGCCCTTAGCCTGTGTCCTAATTTTACTCTGAAAACACTGGGAGACAAAAATGGTCTGGTCTGGTACTTACCTAATGGAAAGTAAGAAAAAAAATGGAAGAGATAACATTTTCTGCAATGACAGAGGCAGTTGTGGAAAGAAGGATCCTGAAACTGCAGTTTAGCACTGTCACTGTGAGTCCTTCGATATGCCAGACCTTACTCCTCACCAGTGTTCATGGTGGGGAAGGAGCCTTGGTGGTAGGAGGATCCACAGCTCTGTGAAGGTGAATAAGCCTAATACACTAGTCAATAAATAATACCAAAATAAAACTTCACTAAAGGGAAGTTAAGTGCAATATTAGTAGAATTAATGAAAGATAATGCAGCTGAGATTCCTGGACAATAGTGGATGCCTCTTCCTGTTTACAATGACATAACTGGACTGAAATACGATCTTTGAACAGTTGTCCAGCTATGGCTTGACAATTTTTCCCCTATTAAATATTTTATCCTCTCATAGGGTATTACTTTTCTATTATCTGCCTCTTCACCTTGTTTTCCCTTTTCTCACCAAAAGTACAATAATATCTCCTTTTACTTTTTTACCTATTTACTTTCATATTATCTATTTAGTGGGGAAATTATGTGGAGGTAGGCTATCTTGGATGTGTGGGGCTAGTATAAGGCGACAGTGCCTGCTGTCTACAACTAAGTGTTTGAGATAGGAATGTCTCAAGGAGAGTGTTAAGAATCACATATGGAGCAGGCTTTTTATTTATTTTTTTAATCGAAGGGGACTTGAAGAAGATACGAGTTTCAAAGTCAGAAACTGAGGACTTCAAGGGCTAGAGTATACAAGATCAAGTGCTGTGAGATTGGAAAAGATGTGCAGGAATGTGGTCTGTGTAAATAACAGAAACAGTAAGTGTTTGATGCATCTATTAGATGTTTCTTCCAAATAGCAACACTGAAGATGACCTCAAAGATGAAAAAAAAAATCATTTAGAACTTGTGATTAATAGTTTGTTAACTTTTAAAATCAAAGCTCCTTTGTGTACAATTATTTTACGAGAATTTTTATAATACCACTCAGACACGTCATCTTAACCTTATAGGTCTAGTCACATGTTTAATCCACTAAGACCATTAAGGGAGGAGGTATCATTATCACATAGAGAGTACTGTAGAAAGTTGACCTGTGTCTGAACACTGGGTCATATATTTCTGAACACTATCTAATGTTCAACATTAACTGTGAATGTAGTAAGAAACATCTGAATATATGATATATATCTTTGCCATGTCTTGTAACTATTGCATGAGGCATGAGATGAGATTATTACATTTAGGGTACTTCTAATGGATTAAAATGACTGAAGACATGTGCTTCCTGGAAAATGTGGCATTACATTGTTGATTTGTATACTTTTTCTTTATTGCTGAGTGAATTAACATGTATGCTAAAATGCCTTCGTTTTCTTCCCACACTTTGTGATTTGGTGCCAAATGAAATGTATTTTGTAAAATGAATGATGAAAACATGCCTACCAAGGATGAACAGTGTCATTGAATATATATATATATATATATATATATATATATATATATATATATATATGTACTCACAGATTATATTTTACTGTGTTTATATTGTATGTCAAATGACAGTTATGTCAGATGCTTAACTGTAATTCCAAATAACAAAGCCATATTTCCATAAGTCAGATAAGGGTGACTGAGAATCCCATCAACCAATCTATTACATTAGCTAGTTATCATTAACCCACTAGCTTGCAGAATGATGACAAAGCTTAATGCCAAGTAGTTGTCAAACAGATCAACTCAATGAACCAATTTATTTTTAAGCTATAGACAAAATACTGATTTCAAAACCTACCTCAATGGAATCACCTCTGTAAAAGTTAGAAGCTATTTAATGTCATATAATTAAGTAGATGTATATGAAG
Organism: Balaenoptera musculus; assembly: GCF_009873245.2. NCBI lineage: Eukaryota > Metazoa > Chordata > Mammalia > Artiodactyla > Balaenopteridae > Balaenoptera > Balaenoptera musculus. The sequence continues at coordinate 56,391,443 of NC_045802.1, forward strand.
TCACAAAGAAAAATACTTAGTAATGACTTTGGTAAAACGGATCATAAATCTACAGTGAAGGAGAAGTATCTTTATATTTTCCTATAGGACAGCAAAATAACCCTAAAAATGCCGAAGAGTTTATAATTTCACTACCATTCTTAAAAATCCAGCGCAACTAGGAATAGAAGTCAAAATGACTACACAAAAGATCTCTTAAGAGACAACACTTCTTCATGAGAAAATAGCAACCACACTATTTTCCAAATATATCCTTTCAGGGCATATTCCACATACAACCATATTTCATCTCTAACTTCACTCTTCATATTTTTCCAATCTAGTCAAAGTCCCCTCAATTGGCTTGCTATTTTGAAGGTCAAAATCTCTGCTTTCCCAAATTCACTGGACACTTTAGCCATCTTACTCAGGTTCTAAACAACACCTGACACAGATGATCATTCTCCCCTCTTAATGCCCCATGTATTCACATACACATATATTTATGATATACACATGCGTAATATTCACGTTGAATGAAATGCATGCAGACTTATTTAGAGTTATCTATAGAGTATGGCATAACTATTAACACATTAATGCTCTTAAATATTTATTAAACATATACACTGTTCAAGATAAGTAGTTATATATTTTTACTGAGATATATATTTTTAGTAAACTTATTTTTTGAAAGAAGTTGATGTTAAATAGTGTTCTAACATGAAGGAAAAAACAAAAGTAGCTTTAGTTTCCTTTAGCCTAAATGTGAGTATATGGATATGCATGTGATAAAATATCACAGTTAGTTACTAATTTTCTATTTCCATGCAGTTTGTATATGTTTGAGGATATAAAATTTTTCCAGAAGTTCCAGAAAATCATTTTGTATGAAAGAACATGAAATTTAAAGTGTAAATAGAGTGGATCTCAAAATTCTAGCGTCTTATGCAGCCCCATTTGATGGTATCTAGTTATTCTTGGATTCTAAAATCCAGAAAATGTTCAGATATGAAGTTTCAGGCTCTATTTTCTTAAAAGTTGGAGAGAACAATACTGTGTGTTGTTCTCAGTTAAATGCAAATTGCTTTATTCTTTCATTTCTCCTAAAACTCACGATCAGAATTCTTCTTTGTGTTTTCTGACATCAGTGTTGTGAATCCTAAGAAGCCCCAAGTCTCTCTCTTTGGGTCCACTGACCATCACTCTTGTCAGGATCTGCAGCAATTTCTCAGTGAGATTCCTTTCCCTGAGATGTCTCAAGTCTCTTTTACTAAGTAAAAAAGAGCTAATAAATATGGCTTTAAACTCAAGTATCATCTTTGCCCTCTTCTATTCCCTTTTCTTTTTACCCATTTCCCTACTCCAAATGACAGTTATAATTCACTTCTATTTATTTCATGAAGGCAGTAACTAGTATATTATCACAAAACTCAATTGAATAAACAGAAATTATTTATAGCACGTTAGTATCTGCTTAGGTCATTAGTCAGAAATATGGATCCTAATCCCAATGTAGCTACTATTTATATGTATAAAATTTTCTGAGCTATTTAAACTCTGACTTCAATTTCTTGATATTCAAAACAAAATTAAATATACAAGATAGCTCTCATTTCTAATAGTTATTGAACTAATCAGTGATTTCTAGGATGTGAAAATAATATGGTATGCTATTCCATTTGAAGATATTCTTAATGGTTAACAGCATCCCCAAAATTATGTACTGCATTTCAAACATATGTTCCCTTTGAAAACGATTAACGTATTTGTCTGTTATTGAAAATCTTTAAGGACAGCGATGAGTGAAGCAAAAGGATTTGTTTTATGTATGAACTAGAATTCTGAGAAAATCCCATCTGTGCTTTGTAAGTCAGTTTGGGATTTGTGCTGTTGTTGTTTTCACCAGGAAGCATCAAGATAACTAGTCCTCAAAACATAAATGAGTTTTTCCCCTCCTAAGGCACTGCCCAAATGATCTAAAGCCAGAATGTGTGTGTGTGTGTGTGTGTGTGTGTGTGTGTGTGTTTCTCTTTGAAATAGATAATGAATTTCATGCTTATGGTAAGAAACTGCTTTAATTTCTTTTAAAAATTCCAAATCTTTTTTTGTTCAAATACATTGAATACCTTGAACTTCAATATTTTAGACTCTTTAAGATACCAAAAATAAACAGTAAGTTAAATATAGTTTTAATCAAGTAGACTGATTGATATGGCAAGTGAATTCTGTATAATAACCAAATCACTACTTCAGCTAGAGTCTAAATGGTCAGAGATTTAACTTGTGTATTAAAGTGAGAGCTCAAGACTAATTTATAAATCTCTAACCAAGCTGTTCTACTAAGACAAGGTATTTAATACTATATAATCATTTGTTTGTTTAATGACTATTATAGTTATAAGCTATCTTAAGAATATATTCCTGACAATTACCAGAAATTTCAATGTCATTATTAGAATGTGGTTCCTACATAATCTATTTCAAATCACTAAACCCCATTATATGCTTTGTTGCCATGGTTATCTGGGCTAAGTCCAACAACCTGTGTATACATCAGGCCAAAGATCTTCCATTAAAATTCTACCTTGTCGGGCTTCCCTGGTGGCGCAGTGGTTGAGAGTCTGCCTGCCAGTGCAGGGGACACGGGTTCGAGCCCTGGTCTGGGAGGATCCCACATGCCGCGGAGCAACTGGGCCCGTGAGCCACAACTACTGAGCCTGCGCGTCTGGAGCCTGTGCTCCACCACAAGAGAGGCCGCGACGGTGAGAGGCCCGCGCACCGCGATGAAGAGTGGCCCCCACTTGCCGCAACTAGAGAAAGCCCTCACACAGAAACGAAGACCCAGTACAGCCAAAAATAAATAAATTAATTAATTAAAAAAAAAATTCTACCTTGTCACATTTACACAAGTGGAATTCTTCTAACTTGCATAGTCACTGTGTAATTCTATTTTAGGACTGGAGTCATATTCTATTCAGCAAGACCTGGTGTCCCGTTTAACTGAGCAATCCAACATTCTCTCCCCAGTTGTATTAGTAGTGTATATCAACAGAAGGAATGATGGCGATATCCACCATGCTGTTATTCCAGAATATCCCTAAAAATGGGTATTTTGTTTCCATGAAAAACAGTTGAAAATGTTGTTTTTAAAGAGAACCATAAAAGTATCATGGGAAGTTGAGATCCATTATAATATTAACACTTTTAATGTCTATATCACTTTATATTTTATGAAGCATATTCTTATGCATTATCTCATTTAACCTTCAACATAACCACTATAAGTAAAAACCAGTTTTTTTCTCAGTTTTATAGAGATATAACTGACAAATAAGATTCTGTAAGTTTAAGGTGTATAACTTGTTGATATGATACACTATATATGCAAAATGATTACCACCATAGAGTTACCTAACACCTCCATCCCATCACATAATTACCACTTCTTTATGTGGTGAGAACACTTAAGGTCTATTCTCTTAGCAACTTTCAAGTATACAATAGAGTACTATTAGCTATAATCACTATGCCACACATCAGATCCTCAGAACTTACTTATATTATAACTGGAAGTTTATGCTCTTTGACCAACATTTCCCCTTTTCTCCCACCCTCCAGCCCCTAGTAACCACCATTCTACTATCTGTATCTGTAAATTTGGCTTTTTTAGATTCCACATATAAGTGACATCATGTAGTATTTGTCTTTCTCTGTCGGATTTAGCTAACTTATATAATGTTCTCAAGTTCTATTTCGGTTGTGGTAAACAGCAGGATGTCCTTCTATCTAACAACTACAAATTGGCACTTGACATTGGCACTTGCCATCTACCTCTACAAGGATTAAATCATGTTTGCTGCAGCAGTTGACTTTCAACCACCCCTGAAAGGAGTTCAGGGTGGAGACCAGAAATGAGGCACTCTGTGCTCTGTGAAAAACTGGCAGAACTGGTCTTCAGATAGTTAGATATTTTCAGGAGCTGATTTTATGAGCCCAATTCTTATATCTCCTCATATCTAGAAAAGCACTAAAATCCTTCATGGTGACGTCTGCTCCTCATGACTAGCAGTAACCTTCCCGAGACTAGCAGAAACCTTCTGCAAAAAATTATGTGCTTGATTGCATGTACTCCCCCTTCACCAACATCACATATATACTGACCTTTCCTCCTACCTCTTTGGAGCAGTTTCTCAGAGCTATCTGAAATGCTGTCTCCTGGGCTGCAGTCCTCATTTTGCCCCAAATAAAACTTAAGTCACAACTCTCACATTGTACATTTTTTTTAAGTCAACATATCTCATGGCTGAATATATCTCATGGGGTATATTTATATTATATTATATTATTATATTTACACATATGTACCACATCTTTATTCATTCATCTGTTGATGCACAATTAGGTTGTTTGCATATCTTGGCTACTGTGAATAAAGTTGCAGTGAACATGAGAGTGCAGGTATCTCTTCAAGATCCTGTTTTCATTTCCTTTGGAAACAGTCCCAGAAGAGGGATTGCTGGATTATATGGTAGTCCTATTTTCATTTTTTGAGGACACTCCATACTATTTCCATAGTAGTTGCACCAATCTGTATTTCCCCCATCAATGCAAAGAGAGTTCCCTTTTTTCTACATCCTCACAAACACTTGTTCTCTCTTGTCTTTTTGTTAATAGCCATTCTAACAGGTGTGAGGTGATACCTCGTTTTGGTTTTGATTTGCATTTTCTTGATGATTAGTGATGCTGAACACCTTTTCATATACCTGTTGGCCATTTGTATATCTTCTGCGGAAAAATGTCTATTCAGTTCCTCTACACAGTTTTTTAAATCAGATTGCTTGTTTTTTGCTATTAAGTTGTATGACTTACTTATATCTTTTGGAATATTAACCCCTTATCAGATATATGATTTGCAAATATGTTTCCCATTCCATGGGTTGCCTTGTCATTTTGTTGATGGTTTCCTTTGCTGTGCAGAAATTTTAATTTGATATTGTCCTACTTGTTCATTTTTGCTTTTGTTGCTTTTTGATGTCAAATTCAATAAGTTATTGGCAAGATCAATGTCAAGGAGCATACCCACTATGCTTTCTTCTAGGAGCTTTACAGTTTCAGGTCTTAAATTCAAGTCTTTAATCCATTTTGAGTTGATTTTTGTGAGTGTGTAAAATGAGGATCCAGTTTCATTCTTTTGGCTGTCCAGTTTCCCCAACACCATTTATTGAAGAGAGAATAAATTCTCCATTGTATAGTCTTGGCTCCTTTGTTGTGAATGAATTGACCATGTATGCATTGGAATTTTGATAGGGATTGCGTTGATCTGGGTAGTATGTATATTTTAACAATATTAATTCATTCAGTCCATGAGCACAGAATATCTTTTAATTTAGTTGCATTTTTCTCAGTTTCTTTCATCACTGTATTATAGTTTTCAGTGTACAAATCTCTCCTCAATTAAATTAATTCCTAGGTATTTTATTCCATTAGATGCAGTTGTAAATGGGAATTTTAAAAAACATCTCTTTCTGATAGTTTGTTGTTTATGTATAGTAATACAACTGACTTCTGATTTTGTATCCTGCAACTTTACTGAATTTATTTATTAGTTTTTTGATGGAATCTTTAGGGTTTTTTTGCATATCACACCATATCATCTGCAAATGGAAAGTTTACTTCTTCCTTTCATACTCTGTCTCTCATTATCTCTGTTTCTCTCTTCACTGTCTCGGTGCATGTGAATGTGAATGTGTGCGTGTGTGTGTGTTTCTTTGTTAGGATGGACTTTTATTACCCTTATATTCAGAAGGACATTTTTTTTTTCAAAAAAAAAAAAAAAAAGAATCCAAGTGTTTGGAACATCCTGGTTCAAATGTAGAATTCTATATTTTGTTATCCCACAGTTATTTTTGACTGCAAGAATAATGTGAGCCTAATTAGTCCATATGAGGAATTTGATGACAGTATAAGAAAAAAAATGTCATTGTGTGCCTAATAACTATACAAAACCCTCAAATTTTCAGTTTAATGGAATTAAGAAATGTTAAACCCTCCATTTATCCTAGCAATTATACTAGTGCACTGAAAAACTTATTTTCAAAAATGTCACATTTAAGTGTTCAGTCAATGGAATCATTAATTTTATAGAAATTCTCAAAATATGCAAATTATTTGGGAATGATGCACTTATAAGGTGAAGTTTTATAGTATACATTAAAAGGCTAAACAAAATTTCTTTATAATACGTGGTTTTCTCATGGTATAAAAACAGATATTTATTTCTTATTATTGATTCCTGGAGGTCATTTCTGCTTAGGTAAAATCAGACAATATACATCCACAACGAAGACCATGCAATACTTAAAATGTGTGTGTATGAGTGTGTGTGTTTCCATATGTGTAGTGAAAAATACTGTTATCCGAAAGTGCCTTGTATTTCTTATAATTAAAGAATGCAGGATCACAAATGAATATAAATGTCTACTAACATGCTGTTCTATTGTGCACACATGGGGATTTGACTTGGCACTTGTGACATTTTAGAAAAGTAATAAAAGAATCTTTTGAAATCTTTAGTAAAGAAACATGTTTCTAACTATGATATTTTTAATCTGAGTAGGGAACATAGAATTTTGAAATGGAAAAATACATTCTATTCACCTTCTGGTTTACACTTAATTCATCAGAGATAAGAAAAAATAAATCCCAAACTAATTTTCTTATTACAAATTTTCCAAGGTTGGGGGCTCAACAAACTCAAATATTACACAGCTCAGAATAAATGGAAAACATAAGTCCGTCATTCTGAAATTGAAATCCACTCTTTTTTTGTACTCTGCCTTTTCTAAAGGACAAAGCTATTCACTTCCATGAGGATAACTTTGTTCAGTATATTTGAATGAGTTATACCTTCAGCCTTCAGTTATTCCAGTTTTAAAATAACCACGATAGAAGTACTTTCTTAAACTTTTCTTTAATAAACTTATTTCTATAACCTTCAAACGTTTTAGAAACAGCCATGCTTACCGCCAAAGTCTATAATGGAACTGTTGAATACAAATTACAGTCTAATCAAAGACATCTCTTGCGTTGCAAATTAAAAGCATTCTTTTCATGCATGGAAATAAAGTGTATGGAAAAGGTTCTAAGAAACATTTTATTAAATTATCTTAAAGTTAGTGATATTGTATAATAAATATTTTTTAAGATTCTTAGACAAAAAGAATTTGTATGCCATCATCATCAATGCAATAATACAATCACATAGTTGTTGATGTTTTTGTTTATATTAATTGATCTGAATAATATCAACTTAGAACTATTAAGCCTCAAAATAAGTATATATTACAGTGCTTTTAAAGTAATGTTCCATAAAGTTAAATTCTTGGGTGAGAATGTCAGAGATATAAGAAATTCCATTTAGTTTTCAAGAGATAATTCAATTGCATTTCATAGAAAAATACAGATAAGTACACTGTTTATTTTCATTCATGGATTCTTTCATTTAGTAACTGTTTTGGAGGACACATTCCAGACAGACAATGCTGATATTGGCTCAGACACAACTGATAAAGATGAGTGAAAGATGGCAATTATATATTAAATATTAAATTGACATTTATTTATTTATTTAAATTATATCTTACCAAGAGAGAATAAACATTGCTCAAGGTTTTTATTAAAATTATTGCAAAATAATATTTGTTATTGTAAAACAATATTCAAATAACAATATCCAAAGCAAACTTACTTAATAAAATTAATATTTTCAATGTTGCTCACACAAATAACACATTTAAAAAATCATATATAAAATTTGAAAAATGCATACACTAATATTAAGTAAAAATGTATAATATCAAACTAGGTTTTTAATTATGTAAAATGTCTGTATTTATATGGGCAATTTTGAAAAGATTGATTTTTATTAGGTGATTTTTATCTTGGAGAGCTGTAGATTTTTTTTTATTTTTGGTTTTTCACTTTGCTGATACTGCCTTGTATATCTGTTATGATGAGAAAGGAGAATGAGGACAAGGATGATAACACATTTAAAAGGTTCCATATAAAAATATAAATATATTATAATATTAAGATGTAGAAAATTATATTTATAATTATATAAAATCAAGTATTATTTTGTTATAATAATCACTATTATCCTTACTCATTTTACTCACTACCTCTCCCTGAGGTAATCACTATTTATTGCCTAATACTGCTTTTTTATAACATATTCAGTGTCTATAAACACACACACAGCTTTTTATGTGCACCTGTTTTTAGAATAAGTGTTATTTGACTCTATATGTCATATTTATCAAAATAGCGAAAGATAAGAAACTATTCTATTATGCTGATAAGAAGAGATTGGAAACTTGAAGTAGAAGTCATGAAGGCCTGATTTTTCAGTTAAAATACCACAAAAAAGAATTTTATATAAATAAAGATGAGGCGAAATAAGAAAACACTTGTTTCTCAAGCACTACTTTGAACAAATTTAAACTTTTAAAAGCAGCATATGATTAGCTCACGATGGAGTCCTCATTCAGATCCTTCAATGGCTTCCTATCTCACTGAGAATATAATCAACATCCAACCAAGGCTTGGACTGGGCTGGCTTCCATTTACTTCTAATCTCACTGACCTGTCTTCAGCTTACTAAGCCTCTGCTTCTTCAGAAAGTTTGCCTTTTCCATTCTTTTTATAAAATTTTCCCAGATACTTCCATACCTGGATCCTTCATTTTATTTGCATTCCTGCTTAAATATCACTTTCTTAGAGAGGCTTTATTTGAATAACACGTCAAAATTTCAGCCCCTGCTATTCTCTTTTCCATTGCCTTGCTGTACTTTTCTGCATTGCATTTATCATCAACTCACACATACAGAAGCGTATGTTTATAATCTGTATGTTCAGCTGGAATTTAAGTTCTATGAAGGCAGGGAAGCTGTATATTCTATTTTAGGGTGATCAAATGTTCTGGTTTGTGTGAGACTAGGGTTTTCTCAAAACGTGGGACTTTCAGGGCTGTAACTGGGAGAGTCCCTGGCAATGGGACAGACCAGACCTAGAACATCTGGTCCTCCTGGCTGTTCACTCTTGCTTTCTTTCACCTGCAGTAATGTTAGACACATAGGAGATGCTTAATAACTATTTACTGAATGAATGAATCAATGAGTTTACCATATTAAACTTCAAATTCAAGAATTCTTTTAAAAATTACTATTAAGTTTCATAAAAAAAGGAGCTGGAGTTTCTGGTGTCAATTTTTGGTTTGGGTGCTTGGAGATTTTCCATTGCTCCTCTGAAACAGCTAAAAAACAAAACAAACAAACAAACAAAAACCTGTTTGCAGGAGCTAGTTGTAACGCCCTTAAGATAATCTTCAATCACTTTGAAACTAACTTTCTCTCATTCTTGGCCCACTACTTAAACTTACTTTCCCAGAGAAAACATACCCCACACTCTTTAGGACTTGCTGCTGTACACTTTTACAGTATCTCTGGATAATGCTTTCCACACTGTCAATCTTCCCTTTTAGATGTGGGATTCCATAAACTCAAGGACCATGTCTATCTTGGTCACTGCTGATTCTCTGACATCTAATACAGTACATCCATTTTCGAGTTTCCTCTAGCACATCAGTTGACGGAGAAGCAGAACCAGTTTCCTGGTTACACATAACTGATATAATATTACCAAAGTGTATTTATAATATAATATGCACATATACCCAAATACATATGTAATGTGTGCTAAATAGTTAAACACGCCTTTTGTACTATGGCACATAGCGGCAATGAACACTCCTCTCTCTGGAAATCTTGAGTAGCTCTCTATTCCTTGCATCTAAAGAGACCTAAATAAAAGACAGATGAGAAAAGCAACATTGGGAAGAGGTACTGTGGACAAACCTGCGATTATAACCAGTGGGGGGGTTTGTACTCAGTATTTGGATGCACTGTGCATCCTAGTGAATTTATCTGAAGCGCTGGGAAAATCTGAAAATAATTCAGACTGGGAAGTTTCCAGACGGGATAAGGAAAGAAACAAGGCACAGTATATTATTCAATGCATTATACCAGTAAATTGTCCTATGATTAGACTGAAGTCATCTTCTACTCAGAAAAAGGTTTTAAGATATTTTGGAAATTGTTAGTGTTGTTTTATTTTCCCATAGATTTTTTTAAACTAATAAGTTTTGTAAAATGTCTTTTTCCTCAGCTGTAACAAGAAAAAAATAATGGAAATGCTGGGCTTCAGAATAGTGAGAGGACTCAAAATCCCCTGTGGGCCACAAACCTCCTTTGTTCCTGCAGCTGGTGTGGATGGAATCCTGATGGGGCTAGAGATGAACAGAGGTGATGGACCTCAATGGAGCCAACTGAATACAGCAAGGACAGCTCTTTCTTTTCTACACTAGAAACTTCTTTTCAATGTGCTCATCTGTCCAAAAACAACCTCCCTCCTTTTCTCCCCCAATCTATCTCTCATCTCCTTTACTACTTGGCTGAAAACACAGATCACTGTGGCACCTCTTCTGATTAACCCCGACTCACTCTGATTGCTTTTTCTGTTTACTTCACTTCAGAACCTGCGTAGTAGCTGTGCTATGCTAATTTGCTCTCATTTATTTCCTGCTTTTTAAAGGTTGTTAAATCTTTTTAATCTTCCACTAAATTGTCAATTCTTTGAAGGCAGGTACGTGGGTTTTATGTCTTTTATGCCTTCTCCCAAAACTTAGTAGAGTGTTCTGCCCATATGAACGCCAAATAACTAAATTAAGGTAGCCTGAGACAGACTCAGATTTTCACTAAAGTAATGCTACTGTTAAAAAGAGATGCACATATTTTGTAATACTCCAAACTACAGAAAGGCAGTAGCTTCTACTAGGTCACTTTCCAAACTATATCTAAATTTAGAACTGAGGAATTACATGCTAGTTTGGCACATACTGTGCATTCAATTATTTTTTAATCACAATTTTTTCATGCATAATTTACATATAACAAAATGTATCCATTTTGTGTGTCCATTTTGATGAGTTTTGACATATAGATACATAAACATATATATGTATATATATATAATTTGTATACTCTCTACTCTAATCAAGATATGGAATAGTTCCATCATTCAAAACATTCTCTCCTGCCCCTTCCAGGTCAGTATTCCCATCCATTGCCTGAGGCAACAACTGATTTGATTTCTATTAAACAAAAATTAACTTTACTCAAATAGAATCTACTTATCAAAGTTTTATAACAAGGTTACATTTCCATTTGTTAATTGGACTACAATCTGAATTTCTATCCTCAGAAGCAAAATGAGTAATGAATTATAACATATTTTCAGAAGAGCCTAGGGAAGAAGTGGTAGTCTCTCCAAATCTGAACATTTAATTTTTTCCACAAGTATTCAATTAGTTCCTTAGTTTTCTCCCTAGTCTTGGTTATGACAAATTGGTCTTTTGTGTGTGCTATGGAAAAATAATAGGACTGGGTAGAAATAATAAGAAAGTATATTTTGCATTTAATAAAAATTCTATACATAATTGATGTATTAATATATTATTGATTTGTTCCACAAAAACAATTTATTTATAAAACCTATTATAATTATTCTTTTTCACTGCAGCTCCATGAAGAAATTCAGACATACATAAACATGAATTGAACCTTATTTTCTATACTGGATGGTGCTCATTAAGTTTGTCTTTATTTCTCCTCTTTTATTTTTCAGATTTAGGAGCTTTTAAAATATTTTATTGGAAAAAAAATAGAAAAAAACCTATGTATTAGGTTTATAGATATGTGTGCAATTAAAAAAAAAACACTACTGTTACCTTGAAAAAAAAAGATATATAAGAAAATAGCTGATTGTTAGTGTGTTGGTGTTTTATTCAGTAAAATTACCAAACTCTTATTGCTTTTCATAGTTTAACAGTTAATTCTCTTGGCTGATAGCTGCTATTGAAAAATCACAATCCCTCTCTCAGATTCCAGACCTGAGCCAGTCTTAGACCCAGAGTCTATCAAATACAGTGGAGTCTATGACCTCTTGAGGATAGAAACTATAATGCCATGGGAAGAGTTATATAGCAGCAATTTCTTTCAATCTTCCCACAGAGTGACCTATGGCTGGGATATTCCTTCGAAGGGATAGGAAGAGTTATTGCATCTTGCACCTGACATGTAACATTCTATTATATACTACAATGTCTTTGGAAATAAAAAATAAAACTATAATTATTTGTAGATAGAGTGATTGTCTATTTGCAAAATTCTGAAATCTATTGACAAATTATTAGAAATAATAAGAACCTTACAAAAGTTTGCTGGATCAATATACAAAATATGTGAATATACAAAATTGACTAAGTTTCTACACCAGTTTGTGGTTTGTATTTTCATTTTCTTTCTGACTTTTTTTAATGGACATAAATTCTTGATTCTAACATATTCCATTTAGTCAACCTTTTCTCTTAGGTTTGTATTTTTGGTACGTTTTGTTTAACAAGTCCTACTTTGTTTTCTAAAAGTATCTATCTGGAACTCTTATTTTTGTATGGTACAAATTTGGGATTCATTTTCTTCCTATGTGGTTATTCAATTGTACGACAGCGCAGTTTTCTGAACAAACCATCTTTCTCCATTGTTGCTGTCATACATCAAGGATCCATTTCTGGATTCTCTATTTACCTGGGATCCATTTATAGATTCTCTATTTATCCCGAATCCATTTCTGGATCCTCTATGCTGCATAATTGGTCTGCTATTTTACCCCTGAGTCAAAACTATACTGTACTGGATACATTATAATAAGTCACAATATGTTTATAAGTCTCCTAACCTAATTCTTCTTCTTAAGTGTCTTGGCTATATTTGGCCCTTTGCCCTTTCATATATATTTTAGAATCAGCTTGCTAAATTTATTAAAGAATGCTCTTAGGAATTTTTTTGGAATTAAAAAACAATATGTCTGAAAAATATATGTATGTTGAAAAGAATTGATATCTTTTCAGTATTGAGTGTTCCTATCCATGAATATATTATATCACATTTTAAAAGTCTTCCTTCACGTCCTTCAATAAAATGTTATCATTTTCCATATGAAAAAATAAATAAATAAATAAAATAAAATAAAATATTTTATTGAAATTGTACAGAATGTAAGAAAATAAGGCAACTATACATAAACTCTCTGAAGAAAATTATACCTCAATACTGAAAAATTACACTTCATAAGATTGTTCCACAAGCTTTTGTGACATATGTTTGAATGTAAAAAAACAATATTTCATAGTTAAAGTTCATGTTCCTTGAAGGGCCTTGTTATGAAAAGCTATGCTGTCTTAATACTCTGATAAATTCTGTACTTTATTAGGATTCAATCTTTGTACTTAGCAAGGTGTTGTGGCATATATTAAATGCAGAACTGAGAAAGAACATTTTGCATGTAGACACAACACTTTGAATATATTAAGAGATACACATTAATCATTTTGGTTTCCTGGCTGTTACAATGAATTGACTTAAAAATTGCTATGAATCTGGTTATTCTATGCAAGGCACTTCAGATAAAAATATTTAACAAACAAAGAAGGTTAGGAAGTAGCAGTTGGTTCACTTTTTTTTTTTTATAACTTTCTTGAAATGACATGAAGTTTTTGGAAGTATATATAAAAGGATTTAAAATTTTCTCATGAATAATTTTACAGTTCCAAAGAGGCTGGTTTTGTGATAGGAAAACTGTTCATTTGTGTTTGTAATGTGGTCTTTGAACTGTACTCTGAAATGACATAGCTCATTTTAAAGGCTGTAGTTTGGGTGGCATGCACTGTAGTCCCCAGGATATATTTTTCCTGACAGTTTTTATAGTAATGATAAGATATTACTTTAATGTTTGCTATGCATTTTTATTCTATTTCTTTACTCAGATCCTAGTATACCTCTCTAAAATGTGAGGTGAGGAATATAACAAAATACTATTCCAAAGTTTTTTTAGAAGTATCAACTTCTCACACATGTAAACTAAGAATTTTATACATACACACACACACACCCCTACTTAATTGTATTACTAATCTCCATATTCTCATAAAATTTTACCTGTTTTTTAAAATATGTACCATGGACAAAGTATGATTGAAATGCTTAGTATTTAATTTAATATTAAACATAATCCTATGAAATCAGTATTATCTCTAGTTCATAGAGACAGAGAATCCTGAAAAAGTTCAAATATAATTTGATCAAATCCATGGCATTTATGAGCAGCAAAAGTGCAACTGAATCCAGGGAAGTAATTCTATGTTTCTCTGCATACATGCGTGAGGACAATTTTGGTGTTAGACCATGGTCATTTCTACTGCAGGCTCTATCATCATTCTGCCACAATTTGCCGTGTGGCTGTAACATCTATCATATCCTCAAGCAATTCATTTAACCTCTATGTGCTTGTCTCTTACATAAAAAGGGGATAAAAACCCTATCTGCCTCGTATGATGCGTGTAAGTTTTAAGTGAAAAGAACTTAGAAACCTGCCTGGCAAATATTGTGCTCAATATTTTTAAGCTATTATAGCATCGCTTAATTAACAGTAGTGGTAGTAAGAGTAGCAGCAGCAGTAATGATAGAAGGAGGAGGAGAAGTGGGAGAAGGAGTATAAAATGATCTTCATTGCCTCTTCTGTAGTGGCAATTCCCTTAGGTACTAGAAACGAATTATGAGTTAAGTGTAGAGCACATACACATGGTTTTTCTTCCTTACTTTCATTCTCGTTTCCTAGTCAAATTCCTTTAAGCTATACCACTTATGAATTGTATCATGTTGTGTATGATCAAAGACTTTGTTTTCAGACAGAACTGAATAACAGTTTCCACTGTATACCATCTAGGTGAGCTTGGTTCAGATCCCTCATGTCCTTGGTGTTAGTCTCTTTATATTTGCAAAATGGGGATAATCTTAATTACTTCACAGATTTGTTAGGAAGAGCAAAGAACAGATTGGATATTAGCCATTTTGCACAGGTTCTGGTACACAGAGATTGTTCAGTATATATTACTTAGCTCTGTTGGCTCTGTGACTGACTTATTCACTGACCTTGGACAACAAATCACTTTGTGTCTCAGAGCTCCAGTTTTCTCATTTACAAAAATAAGTTCTGAAATAAATATTTAGTGAAATAATATATAAGGTAGTTGAACCAGATGCTTCCTAAGTCCTTTTGAACCATGCAATTCATAGATTATTTGACTAGTAAAATATAATCCATAAAATAATCTTATCAGGTCAACTTGTATTTATTGATGGCCTAAAGTACACACAGTAAATAACTTACACACAAGTTTGTTTCTAAGGAATATACCCACATAAATTGTCATATCTTTTAAAGCATAATCATTAATTGCTATTCTAATTAGGTAGGTAAGAGAACTGCAGATAACTAGTACAACTGATTCATTAAGAAAGCAACACTCTGTCTTTTCAATCTTAATATAATCTTAATAGAAGATCTTAATACAAGAAAATAGAAGTGGATAATAGAAGAAAAAGAACTTTCTCCCAAATTCTGGCCACAACTGGATGATACAGTCAAATATTCATTATTTATTTTATGAGAATTAAAACATTGCCAAATGGATGAGATTTTGTTAACATAAGCAATTATATAATATATACTTTAATAATGAAGACAGATTTTGGAGATAAGTGGGAGAAAAATAAAAGAGTGGTGTTTTAGGGAAATACACTACTGTAATGAATATAGAAGACTTCATTCAGTTAGAACTTAAACGTTTCAAAATTCATGTGTTTTAATATATCTTTAATTCTATAAATCTAGAATCTGTAATAATATGCTACACACCAAACACTATCTCCATGAGAGATTATAATATTACTGAAGGTAAATGTAAAATTCTTAATCAAAGAGGATTAACTGGTAAATGGTGTCTGGGGATTATGTGTGTATAATCAAATGATTAAGTGATGTCGCCAATCTCATAACTCTAAGTTCCTGACATTGGCCAAAGGCCAGGATTGTTCTTCAAGGTCTTGCCCCTAATGGAACATCGAGGCAATCAATCTGTCATGACAAATGCCAGAGTGCAGACTTATTCTATTCTCTGATATTTAAAGGTGGTGAAGAATCAGTTATGTGTTTGCTAGATATAGTTATACTTTATTTATAAGTAGACATAAAACTGGAAATATAGAGCAAATGTTTATTGTAGCAAAGATATTAGGCAAATACTTCAGAAAAACTTTCAAAAAGAGAGATATGAAATTGTGAATTACAGTGATCAGGACACCATACCATACTGAAAACACAGGGATTTTACCCCCAAATTATTTTGAAAACATTACCATTAAGCTAAACAAGACCACTTCTGTACAAAATAGCACAAGTAATTCAGGATTAGCTTGGTTATTTGAAAGATAAATTAAAAAATTAAACAAAAATCTAGGAAGAGGTATTAAATACAGAGTGATATAATGTTTGTTGTTACAATACTGAAAGTATCCTGTTCCTTGATATATAATTTGTAAAAATTATTATGTAACAGAGGACAAACCAAGGACAAAATAACCCAAGTTAAAGAAATGCTGGCTGTATTCCCTCTGGGCTGTTTGTATCTTGTTGTTCCCTCTGTGGCCCTCCTCTGGGTCAAGAGAGCCTCATTTTATGCATCTTACGGCAAGTAAGAATTATTCTTTGGACCCCTAACCTATTACAAAGTCCACCTCAAATGAAGTGTTGTTCTTTGCTTTATGTAAACTTTACTGATACCATAAAAATGATAGATTTAAGAATGGCTTCCTCAGGAATCTGTCTATAATTACTGACAAAGCCCAAATAATGACAGCAATGCAGGGTCTGAATAGTTGTGGTAATAAAGATTCTGGTAAATGAGGAGTGGAGTGACCTTGACATGGCACATTAAATCTTCATTAAAGTGTCTGAGCTATTTAATGATTAATGGTTTAGAATTGTGGGATTGGTAAATGGGAAAAAAAAAAAACAAAAAAGAATATTACCAAGATTATTAATTAATGTTTCAGATGTATTTTAAAAGGGAGAAGTGTATTTACTTACTAAAAAATTGACATATACAGTAAATAATTTTAAGACTTAACTAACCAAAATAGTCTAATAATTTGGAATCTCCATTAACTAGTGTATAGAAGATGTCTAATAAGAGATAAAGTGTATTCTTTATCAAAATCTCTATTGCAAGCTAGGAACATCTTAGATATAAAATCAAAACACTTATAGGAACAGATTATTTTGATAATGACATCATTTTTATTTCAATAAAATGTTCAGTGTTCCATTGTATAGACCTTTGTGTGATTAGCATACAAAACATCAAGTTCTACTCTGACTATACAGTGTTTGGTGTGCTGGAAAATGTCGAACAGAGAGCCAATATTTTCTATTATCAGTTCACTTTCTCTCCCCAAATGACAGATACATATACACACACACACACACACACACACAACACCCCAGGACCAATTTGGACCTGTTGCAGATAAATGCAAACTCCACAGAGGGCGACAGTTACCTTGGCGGTAACTTAAAAACAGGAATGTGTGTTTTCAGTTTCTTAGATACTTCCAGTGGTTTTTCTTTAAGAGTGAAACTATTTTTTTCCTGTGAATTTTGAGGGTTCTGTAGTTTGAGCATAATAGCTGAACTTAGAGATGATCAGAAGTATTTTAAAAAAGGTATCATGGAGCATATGGGTCTCATCTTCAATATATGGCTTTAGCAGAAGCTTATGTTTTAAATTTGTAATGTGTAGGCATTTTCAAGAAGCAGCAGTGGGAGTAAAGTTCATAGGTTTGAATGAACACATGTGAGTGAAAATGCCTAAGGTGAGTAGCAAAAAGGTAATATTGGAAAGGGGTGAATGTGTATAGGCAGATTAGTACTAACTTTCAGAGAATGTGAACAGCACGTAAAAAATGAATTCGGCTAAGGTATATTAAGTGCTTACTGTTTGTGTACACATTTGGTAGCAGTGGAATAGCAGCATTAACTAAGTCACACAGTTCTCACCTTCGTGGAGTGCACACTATAGAAAAGAAATGAGATGCACTGTGATATAGGGTTACCAGATTTAGGAGGAAAAATAAATGCTACAGTTACATTTGCATTTCATATAGCAATGAAAAATTGCTTAATATAAATGTTTCACATTTTATTTAAAAAAACATTTATTGTCTATCTGAAATTCAAATTTAACTGGACTTCCTATTTTGAGGGATCATTTGGGATGAGGGTGAATGTGCAGGGGAAGAGTTGGAATAGGAGGGTGATGGGCTGTAACCAGAGAAAACAGCATACCAAAAGAGACTGGAAAACAGAGATAATGACTTCTTGAGTGATACAAAAAGCATTCCAGGAAAGTGAGTGGAAGAGTTGCCCCAAGATGATGAGAAAGCATAGGTAGCAACTGGGTAGGAATTCAGCAGCTTAGGCAAATTTTATTTAAAGGTGTCACCATGTTCAAACCTTTATTCTAGTGTGGGAGATTGAGTTTGACAAGACATGATTAGTCTGAAACGACTTAGGATGAATAGAACATGGCGCTTGAGTCAATGAGAAGGTAAAACAGAAAATATGAAGAATGATCATCCAGGTTCAGACTTAGAAAAGCTAGATGAAGGGTAATGCTATTTCCTGAGAAAGGGGACAGAGGAAGTTGAAGTATCTGGAAAATAAATGATAATAAATTAAGTTTTTAACACAGTTTAATTCGTGTTACTTACAGAGCATTCGAGTGGAGCAAGAAGTTGGATATAAAACTTGGAATCTCTTTTAAAAAAAATAGGTGGCATTGAAGTATAAATGATGACCAAAGCCACAGGAGTGACTGAAAGAACCTCAAGTAGAGGAAGAATTTAGAGCTCCAAGAAATTCTGACATTAAACGATGTGGTACAAGAGCAAAAGCTGGGAATGGAGACTGAGGTAAGAGTTCAAAGAAGTAAAAAGTCAAACTAGATGAGTGCTGTGGTGTGGAAGTGAAGGAAATAGCATTTCAGAAGGGAGGAAATGGTCAAACATATCTCCTATTTTAAGAAATAAAGGAAAATGAAGACTGTTCTCAGTCTGAGATTATTGTTACTGTATCACAAGTACTTACTTTACTTTTTATACAGCAGGTTCTTATTAGTTATCTATTTTATACATAGTGGTGTATATATGTCAATCCCAATCACAAGTATTTATAGTGAAGTATGATGTTGGACTCCGTATTAGGGAAGACTGTGGAATTAGTGGGACGTGAGGAAATGAAGACAGTGGGTGTAAATATATCCTCCAAAAAAACTGAATGAAAAAGAGATGTGAAGAATATAGTGATAGCTGGAGAAACTCCACTGTGTTTGCTCACTCTTATTCTCTCTCCCTCTGGCTATCTCCTTTGAGTTGAGTGAGATTTGAAGTTGTTTAAAATGACTCCAAAAATTAGAGAAGGCAGGTTGCAGGAAAGAGAGTGGGTGATAGAGCAGATGACAGAGTGTGTGACTGAAAACACCAGTGGAAAGAGTGAGGAGGAAGACCCCCTCCATTGCTGTCGGGGTTGGACAGAGCAAAGGCTGGGGACAGACAAATGTTCGTTTGAATTTGGGTACAGAATACTGAGATCCTTTTCGTCTTACGCATTCAGTTGTTATTTCCATGAAAAATGAGTGGTTGAGCTGGTGGTTCCTGAAACATACTGCACAAAACAGGATGTAAAGAGAGAGAGGGCTGATGGTCTGCATTAAATAGTTGTTCCCCTTATGACAAGAAACAGGCCTCTGTATCGGAATTCAGTCGGAAAATATCATGATAAAAGCAGTTTGGGGGACATTACTGGCTGCTACATCTTACAGAGATAAAGTAAATAGGAGAGTAAAAGTGGAAAGATTACTAAAGCTAAGAGATGTAAGAGCTTCCACTCTGGACTGTGGTTATTGACAATATCTAACAAGTGATTGCTGAATCACTTTACTTCTGAACTTACCTGTATGTATCTATAAAATGAGTTTTTCTAGTATTATCCAGATCTAAAATTCTATCAGTAGAAATGGAGAACTGCAGAAAGCAAGATAAAGATATGAGGTTTTGGACTAAGTGGTTGGCAGTTAAGAAAGTGGAAGAAGATACATGAGTAAATATATGTGTCTGTGTGTATTTATTTATTTGGTTATTTACCTATATGGTTATAAAATAAACTATCGCAATTAGCATTATCTTTGAAAAGCTGAGATCACAATTTGAATCCTGGCTACTTAAACACTCTAAGCTTCAACTTCCTCACCTATAAAATGGGGATAACAAAGATATCTCATAAAGTTATGAGGAAGATTAAGTAAGAATATGTAAATGAAACCTGTCACAGTAGGGATAATGATAAGTGACCTTTTCATGGGGGAATTGGACACTGTAAGATGTCAGTTAGTCCAGCCACAGTGAACCATCCTCTCTATAGACTTCTACTGTGGCTCCCTGACGATGTGCTACTCCTTAGGTTGATCCAAAAGTTGGAATCTACCTCTTCATTCTCTTCAGAATTTCTCTACGTCCTACTCCAAGTTTCTCTCACTCGGTATAATCTTTTCCTTCCTAACTAAACTTTAACCTTGTACCCCTGTTGCACTTTTCCTGACCCTCCCCTTTATCACTTAGTGTTAGAGTTGTCTTCATGTATTGCGAACTACACTGCTCCCAAGTTTCATGTCATATAATTGGTTCATCCTTATGACACAACGAGAACACAATACAAGGCAAAAGGTGATCCTAAGGTGCTTAGCTACAAAACTAGATTTGGGAGCTTCACACCAGAAGAACATGGGATCAGCATTTTTAACAAACTCTCCAGAAATTTTATACGTATGCTAAAGCTTAGAACCACTCGTACAGGTGTTATTAATATTTCTTGAGTCAATCAGTAAATTGTATCTCTATGAAGACTTGTATATTTAAGATCTTAAGTAAAAATATTTAAAGGTAAATCGAGTTCATTAGTGTTTATGACTATGTTTAGAATTAATAAACAAATATTTCATTGTGACTATAGGGGAGTAATACTGATGACAGTAATTAAAAAGAGTAATTTGAGGCTGGATGAAGTCAGGAGGAAAGACTTTAGTTGATCTATGATTTTATGAGTGAATGTATGGTATTCAAGTGATGTCCAAAAGAGCCACATGGAGGATTCTTGTATGAAGGTGATGTTCTGATAACAAATCTATGTCTTATTTCCCCCACTGTATCAATAGTTTAACATTTTGTACATTCCTTACATTGTCGGTCAAATTTCCCAGGGCATGATCTTTCTCTCTAAATAAATTACATGACATTTAGATGATGAATTTTGAATGGAAACTGAAAACAACTTTGTTCCCCACAATTCTCTACTTCTACTAAGAGAATTTTAGATCTGAATAATACTGGGCTAACCCATTTTACATATACATAAAGGTAAGACACAAAAGTGAGTAATACAACAAAATTGCACTGTTACTTTCGATTTCTTTATAACCC
Source organism: Balaenoptera musculus (assembly GCF_009873245.2). Lineage (NCBI taxonomy): Eukaryota > Metazoa > Chordata > Mammalia > Artiodactyla > Balaenopteridae > Balaenoptera > Balaenoptera musculus. The sequence goes on from NC_045802.1 coordinate 56,412,970, forward strand.
TCACAACCCTTTACAAAATCACACTTTATCCAATGAATTCTCTAGACACAGTAAGAACAGACAGAGAATATGGAGTGAGAAAAGGAAAATAGAGTAATGGAAACCAAAGAAGAAGAGCTTTTCAGGAAAGAAAGAATAATTAAGAGTGTGAACTGCATTGGAAAGCCCAGGGAGAGAAGAATTAGAACAGATGGGCTGAGACTATAGTCAGGTCACCAGTGATTTTAGATAAAGATATTTTTGTAGAACATGGAATAGTGAAGCAGATTTAAAACTGATGATGAAAAAAATCTGATGCAATATCTCTAGACATTTATTTGTAAAGTTTGGACCTGAAAGGAAAATCAGAGAAAGGAAGAAATCTAAAGTGTTGTGAGCTTTTCCTACTTGTCAGTAACTGAGCTAAGTGCTCTAAATAGACCTTATCCTATTTTTATGTGAATGACTTATATTCTAGATATTATTATATTCATTCTAGAAAAGAAGTTCTTGCTCAGAGCAGTGGTTCAGACAATATGGAAGATAACCATTAGGGCATAGGTTAGAAATCTGGATATATTCTGGGTGGTAGAATCAAGACTTGGGAGATGTATGTATGTTCGAAGGCAGGGATGAATGTACCTCAAGAGATTTACTAGAGAAGAAGGGTATAAAATTTGGAAGAAAGTTCCTCAAAAGGCCAGAGGAGATGGGAATCTTAGAGGGATGGGTAAACTTTACAGAAAAGGCAATTTACATTAAATTGGTAAATTTAAAGTCAGTAACAGTAAAGTTACTGTTATTATTAAACAGTTTCTATATGAATTACTTTCAATTGTTATTTTTAAAAAGAGCCTAGCTTTCTGAGATTCTTCTTTTTCTGAGCAATATTAAGTTGACCCTACAGGATAACAATCCTGTTGACCATAGACACACACGTATCTTCATTTATTACCATGTATTCTGTGTCATAAATCTATAGTTTATGGACTAGAAAGATGATTCTAGCTAAAGTGCATATTCTTCTTTAAATGAAAAGAATATTCATCAGCATTAGTATTCCCACCTTTTGTTTGTGGAGCATGATTTGACCTACATATGCATAAATAAGCTGCATAAGCTATTTGCTAAGATGACACTTGATACTACATAATTATGACCTGTTGTTTGAATACTTGTGCCCCAGCCTACTGGTTAATTATTTTTAAAGGGAACCACGAAAGTTCATTAATATCATTTATTTTTAACACTTTTTAAACTGAAAATTCATGCATGCGAGACTCAAAATAGATGAAGTTTTTCAGTGCCTCACAAAAGAACATTTTATAGTGAATACATAATAATATCGGAAGGAATTTGAACAGCCTAGCAAGCATTTGTATTCATTAAAGAGAGCTTTCATAATCAGACCCAATCAGACCCTGATTACACAGCAATTTAGCAGTATCTTCACAAGCAGTTTTATCAGTTACACCCATATTCTCTGTGTTCAGGGATTGTTTGGGATACTGGTTAAAATATAACCATAAAAATGAAGAATTCTTTGGCTAAGATTTGATAAAAGATTTTGTAGATTAAAAACAAGCTCATTTATGCCTGGTGAGTGTCAACCTCATAGTGCCTCACAGAATGGAAGAAATAAAATAAGTGTGCCCGCCGTCTCACCCAGGTTGATATGTTGATCTTGGGTCTGTGATTCCATGTCAGCACCTCACACTTACGTTCAAGGCTTACTATGACATGGCCCCAGACTTCATCAGTCGGACATTATCTCTTCAGACTCTCTAATATAGATCTTCACTTAGTCAACCCAACTTCCCACAGGTCAGCTTTTTACTCTCATTACTCTCATCCATACCTTAGGCTCATTGTCTTTATCTTGCCTTTTACACTTTCTTTAGCAATCCACTACCACCAAAGTATAATTAATTCCCTATTCTTTTGTGGAGTATCATTTAACTTTATTACTCTCTGCTGCCTCTACATTTCTTGTCTATCTATTGTCTAGATCACTCGTTCTGCCTCTTACACACATTCCATGCATTTTTTTTTCCTTTTACATGGTAAGCACTTTGAGAATAATATTGGGTTTTACATGTCTGCATTACCTATGATAAATTTACATGATAGATACTAAGAAGATATTGAAATTAATTGAATGATTATTATACACTAACAGACAAGTACTCTCTGTTTTTAATTATCTCTTTATGATTTCATGCTTTCTTATACAATGATAAAGTTTACCATCTAATTTCTAATAATTTCTTCTTTGGCAGCTTTGAGCCTGTGGATTATTTTATTTTCAGTCTCTTGTCCCAATTACTTATCTGTACACACTGAGCACTCTCCATTCTACGGTCAAGTTTTTTTTTTCACTGATACACCCAATCACTAGACTTGTGCTTAGTATATGAATCCAATATTCAGGAAAACTACATACCTGATATAATTGTTTATTTATATACTGTAAGACTAGCTTTGAGACACTATGGACCACTTTTAATTTTAAAATTCTCTCTTGGTTCCAATTGCAAAAATATTTCATGATTATTTTCCTTCATCTCTGAATATTAATTTTCCATATTTTTTGTTCCATTTTTTTCTATCCACCCTTTAATAGCTATTGTGCCTTGAGAGTCTGTCTTTGGTTTTCTTTTTTTTTCACATTTATCACGCTCTCAAAACTTAAATTCCAGTGTTCAACCTCAGTTTCACTATGACACTAACACCTCAATCCCCATCTTGTTTCTCTCCTAGCTTTAGACATACCCAAATGAAAATCTCACTAGACTCCCGTAACTCATCATGGTCTACCCAAATCGTGAAGTAACCTAATATGTCAGATCAACTACCTGTTCTTGATTTTCATTAGCGTTGTCACCTTGTCCCTTAAAACAGTAAATTGTAAGGTATCTTTCCTTGTCTCATCATTCTCTCCTCACATAGAGTTAGTCGAAAAATCTAATCACATCTATTAAAAGTAATTGTATAATCTACTTTAGCCTCTTGATAGTTGCTTTAGTGCCTCATTTTAAGACCCCATTATCTTTTGCTTGAGATATTGTAATAACTTTCTGTTGGATTCCATGGCAAAAATTTTGTGTGTTTTGCATATTGCCTCCAGAATTGTATTCCAGGAAACTTCAATAATCTCATTCCTGTGATATAGATTGCCTACAGTATAAATTAACATTCTTTAGCTTAGTATAACAGCTCTACCACAAAATGATCCACATCTACCTTTGTGCTTTTATCTTCGGATTCTCTTTTAACCTATCCCTGAACTTTTACCACACTGAAGTTCTAAGTATTCCCTAAACACAGTATGTCCTTTATTACCTCTATCTTTATATATTGTTTCTCCTTTGTCTAGAATATCCTATCTACTTCACCTGGAAAATTCCTAATTATCTTTTAAGATACAGTTTGAAAGTTACTTTATGAAGGTCTCTGAATCATATTTACCACTTTGTATTTTAATTTATCACCTACTTCCTCCTTTACAAAACTGTCATCTCCTAGAAGTGGCTTTCTTTTCTCCAACAACCAGTGGAGGAACTAGAACACAGCTGAAACAAAGCAACAGTAAAAGTAGAAAGCATGAATGCATCAAAGGTCATATTTTGTTCTTCCCTATAGGTGGATATCATCAACCCTATTTCATATATGAGAAAAGGAAACAAAGATCATTAGTCCAAAATCTTCAGAACAGTTCATTACAGAGCCAGGATAAGAAATTAAATATCTTATTTTTAATCTGGTGTTCTTAACATGTACTCTATAAGGAATGTGCACACATCATATTGTTTTGATAATGAGCAATTAAGGTAGAAAATACATCAAATAGAAATTTGTGGAATCTGGCTTGGAAAACTTTAGGATAGATAGTTATGTTAGCTATATTTTTAAGTTCTATACAGAATTTTATACTGATTTTAAGGGTTTTTTGTTGTTGTTGTTTTGTTTTTAAAGCTCAAAAGTACCTCTGAGAAAGACAGAAAGAAAATTAGGAGTTAGGAGACTGCTGTGGAGAAAAAGAGTGGGTAAAAAAATCTATAGAGCAACTGTAGATAGACAATTTTGTACTCCCTCCTTTCCCATTGCATGGTCATATAAGAGGATTTTAGATTATCTCCATTCTGCCTTCAGAAGATTTACAGCAGGAAGTTAATAAAGCACTCAGCAGAAACTCAGGCACAAAATAGGCAGGGAAGGGAAAGATTACCTCACAGAAAGATAGACTTAATTGTATTGTAGATACCAAGTGGTCTCTTTAGAACTGTGTAGTAGAGCAATAAGATGAAGAATAACTGCCCAACCAAGCTAAACAAAAGCCATCAGACCCTTCCCTTGAAAGAGCACCAGAGGGAGCATAGGAGGTGGGTAATAGCCTGATTCCACAACTTATACATAAGATGCTTTCTTTCTCCCAGGGAGATGCAGATGAATAAGAAACCAGTGTAGAAAGTAAAGAAACAGCACGTAAATGACAAAATGAAAACAAAAGCAAACCAACAGCAGCCAATCAACCACACACAAAAAGCACTCCATAAACTGTACATTCAGATTTACATGTTATTGAATAGTGTAGAGGTATTCTCTCTGATGAGAGCCTTCAAAGGCTACCTAGGGGTCAAAACTTTGAAAATAATTTAGTATTTGAAAATAATTTAGGAAGCAATGGATGGGGTTTCACTATTACAGACAATATAAAAGCCTTTTTAGTTTTTGGTTTGGTGGTAATTAATTTGCAAATGTCCACAAAATAATTGATACAGAATATATGCATTTCTTCTCAAATGGGAAATGGGTAACACAGGGATGATGTCAACACTTGTTTGTGATATTTGTTATTGAAATGGTATTGTACATTAAATTCATTATTATTACACATAAAAATATTGTTCATATTATTTTTACTCCTAAGAGACAATTCACAGTTCTCTTTTTCTAGTTTCTACCACTCTTTTAACGCTTAAAAAGATCTGTACCATCATCAGATATACATTTACTAATGTTTACTTCCATTTTAAATCTTTTCCTTTACTTTTAACTTTTTAATTCATTTTAATTTTACTTTGTTGTAAATGGCATATAGGAATCATTTGTATTATAATTTCCCCCAAGTTTTTAAGCAAATTTTCTCATTATCATTATTATATTCTTCTCCTGATACCATTGATTAAAATGCTACCTATATAAATACATGAATATTCCCAATTTTGCAGTCAGTTTTTCTATTTTATTACATTAATCTGGCTATGCTGGCAAAAAATTTGTACTGGTTTAAGTATTATGGCATTACAAATATTCTATGAATATTTTTGACTTTTTGAACCATATATTGAATATGTTCTTAATTTTCAGTGGCCAGGTTCTTTTATCTGACTGTTATTTTGCAAAAAAGATAATGAAAGTTTTTTGTATTTTTCATCTTTTGTAGCTAGGAAGAAGTCATGTTTTTAAAATTCTAATATGTGTTAAAATAAAACTTTATGTTGTATCTTTCAAATGATTCTTGTTTGTAAGTATAACCTTCTTTTTGATGTTGATTTTTTTATTCTTCCAGGACCACAATTGTTGCCTTATTTTAGTTTGATAATTGTTTTTACTCAGTTTGTCCTTACTAGAAGATAAATCTCAGTTCTGAGACCTCAAAAGCCATAATTTCTTCTCATTGTTTTTTTTTTTTTTTTTTTTCACTCTCTTTTTATGTTTTTCTCTGTAGTTTCCCATTTTGGAGTACTTCTTAAAGAAAGAGAAAAGCAGCCCAGGCTACTTTTCCCTGGGAGCTGGCATGGCATTCACAGTTAGGCTGTGTTATTTCTCTGCAAGGTCATTCCGTGCCCAGGACTAAGTCCATAAGAAGAACACTCCATAGTCTTAGCTGTACACATACAAAAACAGTAACATTGCACACCACAGAAAGGACCAAATTCCCACTTCTGCCAGGAAATGTGAGTAATTGCTGCTTCTTTACCAGTTACAGTTTACCATGCTCCATTTCTCCTGCCTTCTAGATAGAAAATTTTTGCACATCTAATTACTGGTTGGTTCCTACTTTCTGAGAGCACCCTAACAAGACCAAATCCCTGCTTCCTTGAATCTTCCCCCAAATTACCATCACAAGCTGAATCCAATTACAAGACCCTTTTAGCACTTTCTCTTGTTGTGTTGTCACCCTTGCTTCGACAAGTAAATACTCCAAATATGTATAACTGCATGGTATTCCTGAATGTCTTTCCTTGGATGGCACTGGCATATTCAAACTCACAACATTTTTCCGTTTATGTTTATTTGTTCTTCAAAATTTCTGTAGTTCTATCTAAATATTACTCTGTTTTCCTTTACATTCAAAAGTGAGACATCTCTCCATGGTATGTTTTCTTTCTTTCTTATTACATAAAATGTTCATAGATTCATATATATTGATATAAAAGAAGTGATGATCTAGCCTTATATTTGTTTTAAATTTTATAAATTAGTTTTGCTTCAATCCTTTATATTTAATACAGCGGAGAATGGAGATTTTTCTCTTTCTTGCATGTTGTTTGTTAAACATTTGAAACGATATGTAACGGCCCAGCAGCCTGCAGAGTAGAAGAGAGAAATGTGGGCAGAATAAAGTCACTCAGGCTTTCTGACTAAGCCACTGTAATGGATAGAAGATTTCCTAATCTACTTTTTGTTTTGGCTTCAGTGAATAGTCAGGTACTTGATGAGGCTGCGACTGGCCTTTCCCTGGAGATTTAGTCTTGTGATGTAGTTGGATATTTAAAACAGCTGCTTGCAAATATGGTTTATGTGAATGTGGAGTATAGGTCCCCTGGCTTCCCTATCATACTTTGTTCCAAGTTTGAGCTTCTAAGAAGGTCTTCTGTGCTTACTTCCTGAGTTTTCACTGTGTTTTGAGGAAGGGAACTGTGAGTTTGCTCTTACTATATTCTTGTGTCCTTTTAGGCACGATTTCATTGATTAGGTCTGAAGATCAGACTTTGGGGCAGGCAATTGTAGCCTCCTTCCCTTCTACATGGAAAGAGCTATCACTTCTGAATATATATCCAAAGGAAAGGGTGATTTTCTTCTCCATCTCATTTGTTTCTATGTAGTGGAAACAAATTATTTTTAAACACATTTCTTTACATACCCAAGGGTGACATGAAAGGAGATTTCTTACAACAGAATGAAGTTTTTCAGAAGAGCTTGTCCCTTCTGCAAAAAGACTGAAATGAAGCTCTTTTTTTCCTAGGCTTCTTTGATAAAAAACATTTTAGAATCTTTTTCATGTTTAAAATGTTATTTCACCTACCTAATCTAAATCTCTTAACCAATTTAAGATTACTTTTTGATTTGTTTACCTAAGAAATCTGGCTGAAATTGGAGGATTTTCCACTATTACCACACCTATCATATTCTTAGTGAAATGACTTTTCTTTAAATGAGCACAAGATTTAGTAAATATATTACATTATAGGTAATTACACAACAACTTTGACTATCGTTCAGTCCCTCCCCAATCCTGTCAGTATACTACCAACAAACTAATAGTGTTTGTTATAATGGACAGAGTCCTGGGGATGTGGACACAAATAACAAGTTTATATCTTTTGACTGCCTCTTGGCTCCTGTGTGAACTTGGACAGGTTATTCATCTCTCTAACACACAGTTTCTTTACTTGTTACATTTATGGAGACGCTGTGAGAAGCCGTAAAAAATTGCAAGGATATAGAGAGAAACTAGAGTATTATTTTCTCAAGATAAGTGGTATTTTCTTTGTCCCATAGCAGAATGCTTTTTGAGTGTGATCTAAATAAATATTACCTTGACTAATGCCTTAAACTAATCAAGTGTAAAAAGGCTACCAGATCTAGATGAGCTATGTCATCTTTCCAAAGTATCAAATATTACAGTGTAGCTTGAAATACTAAAGTTTATTTTATTATTTATAAAGATCTGTGTTTAAAAGGGATGAGTAATTCCTCATGTTTTGGTCATGTGCAAAACAAAAGTATAATTATGGTTTTGATTGCCAATTACACAAAAAGCTATTAAAAAAGAAGAAGAATATTATTGTAGAAATCATTTAATAACAAAACTACATTTCTATATGTTATTATCTTTTCATTATTGAGTTTAAAGTGACATCTGGTTTTCTAAGTTTCTCTACAAAAAGAGATAAAATGTAAGGTAGATAGAATATAAGATAATATGGAATAAAAATAAACATATCTAGATGCTGCCCAATCTGCAAATGCCCAATAATAAATACATTAAATTGAAATGTTCTCTTGTAACAGAGTTTTATTTTGAAAAGGGAAGTTGGAGGTAAACACAACTACTATTCTTCTATTGACTACTTAAATCATAAGGAAAGGTATATAACACTATAATTATATAAAATATATACTGTTCCTCATTGTTTAGTCAGTATAAGAATAGACACACACGTAATAAATGTAAGACTATGTGTGTATACATGTTTATATCCTTGTACTGAACAGATTTTGCCATGGAAACGTACTTTATGTTATCAATTACAATTCATTCCCTTTCCTCAGAGACTATAGGTACTGTAATGTGCTAGCTTAGTGGATAATTCAAGTTCTTTGGCTGAACATCTGCAATAGTCACAGGGAAAAAGCATATCCCGTTTAGAGTTCAAGAGCAAGCACCAGGATATTAGTATTTTAATAGAAAGAGAGATTATTCTGATCTCTAGAGAACCACGTTAAGTCATGTCTTACAGTAGTTTTATTCTGTGTTTAGGAACGTGTTAGCAAAGTAGCGTGTTATGTAACTGTGCTAGTAATAAAAGCAAGTTTTACTTTGAAAATTTACATATATCAGGCTCTCTACTCAGGGCTTTAAATGTATTATGTCACTTAGTTCTCACAGTAATCCTACAAGGTAGATTGCAATAAATTTGCAGGTGAGGAAATTGAGACTTAGAATGGCTCAGAAAAGCAAAGTAATGTAGCTTGTACTAATATTGAAGTTGGCTTTTTATTTTAAAGAACAGGTTTTTTTGTTAACCAACATTTCAGGAAAAGCAATAAAATCTGCATATATTCCTAGTGGAATGCCCTCACCACTGTGCCAGGATCCTACATTTATGAGCACTCACTATGTGTTAAGTTTAAGTTTTGTGTTACTTATTATAACAACGCCTGTCTAAGCAATAGCTTAGATTCTTTTTGCTCTGTAGCAGTCAAAATAATTCTTTGCTTCACACATATTAATTCATTTAATTCTCAAAATAACCCATCATTGTCTAGATTTTACAAATATGGAAACGTAGGTATGAAGATGGCTAGGGCTCTGTACAATGTCACAAGACTAGAAGTCATCCAGCAAGGATTTCCACCCAGGTAGACAGTCTCCAGGTATGGCCTTGCATTAGTCACCATCACGATGCTTTTCTCTCAGTGTGTTTTGACTTGAGAAATAACACCATTATATCAGCAGAGAGATCTCTAGCAGAGAGACTTACTTTCATTTTTAAATTAATAATATTTTAATTTAAAAATATATTGAAATAATAATGTTAATTGATGTGTGAAAGCAAATATAGTATTTGGCATCAAAGGTTCTTAGCCAGTCTTTTCCATTATAATTCAAAATTATTAAACAACACAAATATGTCCTAGTTTTAAAATTCTTTGACTGAAGAAGGTAATGTTTTTCCTATGCTCTTCTTTCAAATGGAGAGCTCTACTTTTGTGTAGAAAATAAATCATCCATAATTTACTTTAATAGCTAAATTATTCTGAAGTACCTACAAGAATCAGGAAGTTACTCTGCATGGATGGTTTTGAAAAATGTAGTAACATAACATTAACTGACAATTTGATATATGAGCATGTGTGGAGCTGGGGATATTTTAAAAATCACCATGAACACACTGAATTTTAGTAAAACATATATAAATAAATAAAATGAAAAATCTAGACTGCTATAAGCCCACACATTTTTGTGATATGAATAGAATAATTACATGACAACATAGTATCCAAGGCCCACTAATCCATACACCTAATTTTTAAACTCATTCCAGGTGGCTTAAGAGAAATGGAACATTGGTCTTAATAGAATATTAGTGTAATCCTTGTAACTGAGAAAAACTCTTGAGAATACTGAATTCAGCCGTTGTCTTGGACAAGTTCTTTAACATATGGTTCTTAACCTGTATCTACATTAATCATCCTGTTTTAATTAAGTTTTCTCCTTGTGACAAGTTATTATTTTTACCTGTGGGATTTATTTTTGTCTATCTTCTATCTAATCATCTCTGTATCTATGCATCCATTTATTTAGCTACACAAGTATATAGAACATAGACAAAAGCAGTGTTCTAGCATTTTGAAGGATGCAAAAGTGAGTATGTCAGATTAATTCAATGACATTTCATCCTAATTCAGAGAAGATAAAGCAAACTTGAAAAAAATGCAGAGAAAGTATATGACATGGACACATTATAACGCATATAACTTTGTTGGATCATATGTGAACTTCTGTATCAATGTCAAAACATGTCTTTCCAACACAACACAAATGCAGGTTAACACAGTAATTATCTCAGTGATCAATTACACCATTGCCTAAGTGAAACGGAGCTATAATCCTTTTCTCAAGGATCTGCAACTTTTAGTCCTTTTCCATCCCAGTGGCCCTTCTCTATCCTGTTCTATCATCCTCATCTGCCTTACAGCCTAGGACCAAAGTCACTATCCAGAATAATGACAGCCAAAATCTACTGTCTGACCCTGTGAATTTTGATCTTTTTCTTTTTTTGCAACTCACCTCAAGGACTTGATTTAAAATCTGTAGGACTGGGTACATGGGCTATCAAGACGTAAAAGCAATAAACAAAATGGGACTTCTTGAATGATTACTGAAGATAAAGTTCAAAATACCTTCGGAATTTGACAGATCCTGTCAGTCTTGTTTTATTTTCCTCTGATCTCTGCATTCTATTTCTTCTACAGATGGCGCCAATTGATGATCAAAAGCAAGTTGAGTCCTATCTTGGCACAATAGGACTGACTCTATTCTGGTCTTAGTGGGAGATAATTTAGAAATTCTGTTAATTTGCTCCAGGTTCAGCATAAAAATTATCTTTTTGTGAGTTTGATCATAAATTAATGACCTATTTCTTCAAGTGAATGTTTGCTATTTTCTTGAGTTCTGGTCACTATTTTGCTTCTAACTTGAAATTCTAAGCCCCAGGTCCTTACCTCTGAACTTTCATTCCAAAGGCCATATTTTGTTCTATGAAAGACTTTCCAGATATGGATTGTGTGAACTCCTGATTGTCAAGGATTACTCATCACTGATCACTGACCTGCTGTGGGAAACCATGTTACTCATACAGCTTTGCTTATTTTGAGATAGCCTGGCCATTTGACATGCACAACATATTAGGCACATTAAAGATAGACCAGTTTCAGATTTTCCCCAGAATTCCGCTATGATTCTGAGCACCAAAGGCTCATCAAGGTGTCTGTGGTAGAAGCTCCTGGGTTGTTCCAGGCCTGGTGAACCAGGAGATTAGAACTATATTGCATTGGGTTGAGTATGCCATGATGGTTAGGTACAGAAAGTGTCTAGTTATTCACCTAGGCTTTATACCACCTCCCATACTCTGGAAAAATCTTAACAGAATCAGATCAGAGGAGGTTTTAAAGAATTTCTTGAATATCCCTGGTCTTTCCTGAGACTTCTGGTCACAGGCATTAAAAAGCAGGGTCTAAAAATAAGATGCCTAAAGTCATAATTCTAGCATTGTTTGCTGCAGAATCATGGACGCAGAGTTCAATAATCATTTCCTCATCCTTTTCATTCAGTGGAAACACACACAGATGCTGGGACAGCTGGTTTCATTGGCAATGAGTTTTTATTGCTTGCAAGAGTGCGCCCTGCATGCCTGGGTCTATGCCTTCTGAGAATTCTGACCATCTGCCCTTTAGCAAAGCTTTCTTCCCAAAGTGCATTAGATTATCTTGCTCAAGTTTAGTACATAACAAAACTGGGCCTCCAGATATTCTGGAAACTCGGTATAAATAACACTCAGATAAACTGATGCTCCGGTCTGTATGTACTCTATTCTTATTATAGAAATGTAATCCTCATGGATACAATTTGCTCCTAGAAATAATGTTTCTATTGTTCAGAAAACTTATTCCATCTAGTGATATTTTTCTAAAATATGTCCACACTAATTATAGGGAAATTCTCTTATAGGCAGTATCATTATGGTTCATTTCCTATCATCTTTGTTTGGTGGAATCTGTTTTTCTTTCAGAGTGAAAATTAGATTGCTAACAGCCCCTGGGCCATGACAGGAGTTCAGATGGTTGTCAAATAGGTTAGACAATGAAAAGTCCATAACTGCATATCCAGGAAAACCTGTACAGAAGGTATTGTCTAGCTTTTAGAACATGTAAGGCAGTTCAGTTTTTTGGGGGAGACTGTATTTTTGTTTTTGTTTGTTTGTTGGTAGATCTGCCATACAGGGATGTTAATTCAAATGTAGAACTCAAATTAGGAACTGAGTTCTGGGAATAAAATACCAGGTTAGTCACATGTAGTGAGAATCACAGGCTGAGACCAAGTCACCCTTTAGAGGCTGGATAGTATAATGGTTAAGAACAAATATTCTAGAATGCAACTGTTTGGGTATATCTCCCATGACTTCCACTCACTTCAACGCAATTTGAGGCAATTTACTTAACTTCCGTCTTTTCATGTGTTAAAATGTTGATTTTAATGTTTTTTCTTACATCATACATAAGTCTGGCAGGGTGACAAATATACCCATCCTTGTGACACCTGCCCTCTGGTCACCATGGCCTTCTCAGGTTGTGGCTGTTGCATTTGTTTTCAAAATTGGGCAGAGAAGAACTAAGATGTGTCCAGATAGATTATCTGAGTACCACATACACTCTTGTTCACATCATATAATAACAGAGAATATGATAATATGAGAACACTATATTCTCATAAGAGGGTAAGAAAATACAGGTAATTGGTGCTAATCATTGTGCCCTGCCCATAGGTTCTCAGGACATATTCATTGATTTGATGAATGAGTGCATAAGTATATGGGGGTTCAAATCACTTTGGAGTAGTGATCTCTAAATCAGAGTATGTGCATTCCTGGTTTTATACAAAATGATTTAATGAAATGTGAGAAATTAATATAATTTATAATTCTAATTATGCTTTATATAAATATATATACACTTTATGCTTTATAATTTACATGACATATTAATAAGCAGAATATAAATAAATGTATAACTATCAATATGAATATAAATGTGGAGTTCCTTATATTTTTTGTAGCTAGGGATCCATGAACAAAAGTTTGGAGACCCTGAACCAGAGCATCTCAGAAATAGAGCATGTCAGATAAATCCACTCATACTTGGTAATTCTCCCACCATATATCCTGTGGATGTACAGAAAAATATACACTAGATTCTATATACCACTAGTACTTTTTTGAATAAAACATATTCTACAAGAGGGAAAAAAGATAAAGAAATTAAGTTCCTTAGCCAAATTATGTACCCACAGCAAATAGCCAACAAATTATACTTTTCTTGATCTTATAATTTTTATCACTATCTAAAGTGAAATTGATTCTTATTAAGATCAATCAGTAAAATAAACTTGGCATCTGAGGAGTTTATATCTGACCTTTTCTGAATTTCATTTAGGATCTTAGACCTAAACTGGAAATAAATAGGTCCTGTGATTCCCATCAAAAGCAAAATTCAATTGAACACAATCTTAGGGCTCCAACAAAAACTAGAAATCACTTATTTAATTTTGAGCCATTTTTCTAGAAGAAGTTAAAACACCTAAGTTAAGACAAAATAAGAAAATTGAGTTCAGGAGGAGATGGGGACCAGCACTACTATAACCCAATTCCCAGGCCAATGTTCTATCTATTAAATTAATGTATATAAAAACCACCAGAGAGACATAGACATTTAGTTTTTTAAATTCCATGGTATGAGTACTGTAGTATTTTATACATTTGAAAGAGATTATAGGTGGAACCATGAGAAATTTAAAAAAATATGTTAACTTCATAGTCAACACACATAACATATATACACATGTGTATGCATACACGAACAGTAGTACATACATACGACAGTATACATACGCATACACACACACACATAAGAAACAGAGAGAGAGAGAATGACAGAGGCAGAAGGAGAATAGTGAGATCAAAAGGTTTATAAAATTTTATCTGAAATCAATGTTTCTTAACTTTGAAAACTTAATTAAAATGTATTTGTTCACTTTCATGTTATTAATTGCTTTTCAGTCAGAATTTATACAATTGAGTGCAAACAAAATGCTATTGATTTATATTTAATATGATTAAACTAGTCATTATATTGATAAAAATGGAAAGAATGTTTCACTAGAGGGACAATAGTTTGATTTTTGCAATTGATAACGTTTCGGCAACATTTTAAGAGATTATCACTGGAAAAATGATATCAAATCATTTTGAAAAGGTGTCAATTTAAAGATGTTATTTACAATATTATGAACAATTTTGTATTAGATGTAAAGCTGCTGCACTCTCTCAGATGTGCTGGATCGCCTCATGCTTTCTCTATGAAGGTGAGCACCCAGCCCTGGATGTCTCTCTACTTCAGATTGAGATGAAACATCACGCTGGGGCACATGGGATCTGACTTACCAAGTGGCCAGTCAGGGCCAGATGAAGAACACAGCAGTGTAAGTGAGCTGCCAGAGGTGGGGTAGAGGAATGTCAACTTTAATCAATCAAAAACAGGAGGTAGGAGGGGAGTTGATCAGTTAAATATCCTCTCCTTACCCTCCTTGGTAGAATTCTCTAAGATGTAGTTCCACCTTTCAACCTTAGCAGGGATGCCCTACGAGGCCTAATTCACAGAACCCCTGAGAGCACTACTGGTCTCCCCAGGGCTCTCTGAAGCAGTAGCCAGAGCAGTAACACACCTGATTCACATCATTCTATGCCTCAGGGACGTTTTTTCCCACAGCCTCACCGCCGTGAACATGAACTTATCAAATAAAGTGAAATAACACCTATAATTTTTTCTTTTAATACATCATGACTTACAATATAATATGACTGACAATATTATATTAGTTTCAAGAGTACAACAGAGTGACCTGGTGTTTTTATTCATTATGAAAGGATCACTCAGATAAATCTAGTAACTATCTGCCACCATACAAAGTTATTACAATATTGTTAACTATATTCCCTAAACTATACACTACATCTCCTTGACTTATTTATAACAGGAAGTTTGTACCTCTTAACTCCCTTCACCTATTTTGCCCATTCCCCACCTCCTCTCCTCTGGCAACCATCAGTTTGTTCTCTGTATCTATGAGTCTGTTTCTGTTTTGTTATGTTTGTTCTTATTTTTTCTTTTTTTAAGATTCCACATATAAGTGAAATCATATGGTATTTGTCTTCCGCTGCCTGACTTATTTTGCTTAGCAAAATACCCTCTAGGTTTATCCATGTTGTCTCAAATGGTAAGTTTTCATTCTCTCTCTCTCTCTATATATATATGTGTGTGTATATATATATGTGTATACTACCTCTTCTTTATCCCTTCTCCTAAGTGTCATTGGACACTTAGGTTGCTTCCAAATCTTGGCTATTGTTAATAATGCTGCGGTGAACATCGGGGTGTCTATATCTTTGTGAATTAGTCTTTTTGTTTTCTTTGAATAAATACCCAGGAGTGGAATCACTAGATCATATAACAGTTCTATTTTTAATTTTTTGAGTAACCTCCATACTATTTTCCATAGTGGTTATACCAATTTACATTCCCACCAAGAGTGCACGAGGCTTCCCTTTCTCCACATCCTTGCCAAGACTTGTTATTTGTCGTCTTCCTGATAATAGCCATTCTGACGGGTGTGAGGTGATGCCTCATTGCGGTTTTGATTTGTACTTCCCTGATGATTAGTGATGGTGAGCATCTTTTCATGTGCCTCTTGGTCATCTGTATGTTTTCTTTGGAAAATGTCTATTCAGGTCATCTGCCCATTTTTTAATTGGATTGCTTCCTTTTTTTTTTTTTTCTTGATATTGAGTTGTACGACTTCTTTATATATTTTGGATATTAACTCCTTATTGGACATAACATTTGCAAATATCTTTTCCCACTTAGTAGGTTGGCTTTTCATTTTGTTGATGGTTTCTTTTGACATGCAAAATTTTTTATTCTGATGGAGTCCCATTTGTTTATTTTTGTTTCTGTGCCCTTGCCTGAGGAGGCAGATCCAAAAAAATATTGCTAAGACTGACGTCAAAGAGTATACTGCCTACGTTTTCTTCTATTAAGTTTTATGGTTTCAGGTCATACATTTAGATCTTTAATAAATTTGAGTTTATTTTTATATATGATATTTTCTTATGAAAACTAAAGGAGAGCTTCAAAGACCTTTTTAAAAAATATATTTCATTTGAGAGACAATTCCTAAAGATAGAGAATGGTTTATTTCTCTTGCATATCACAGTGTTCAGGTAAATAGATACTCTATCATTATTCTTCAGGCAATTTGAATAAATGTCTCTATGTTTTGCTTGAGTGATTTTTATCTGGTGCAGCTTTCCAGTTTGTTTGTTACAGTTCTTGGCAGGAGGAACATGTTTTTAGTATGTGCAAAACTTATTCAGTATTCCACAAAAATATGTATTTTTACTTCTTTAATGTGAGTCCTATGTATCTATTGCTATACATAATTTTAAGGGATATTATTTTTGCTATTATTGTTGAAGAGACATGTTACTCATATTTTCTAATTTATATTCCTGGTATGTGGGCGGGGTGGGTTGTTGTTTTTTGGTTTTGTTTTGTCTTGTCCAAGTGGGTATCCACCTACTTCAATGTGGTAGTTAATTAACTAATTAATTTTAATTTGGAGTTTGGTGTAGAAGTTATTAAACATTATAATTTAATAAGTATAAAAAAGAAACATCTTTAAATATTTATATTTTTATTCACCCAAATTAGGTGAAAATAGTTTAAAATTTTACTTTGTGAATATTAGCAACATTAATATGAATACATTTAAAACTCTAGGTAAAAGAAAAATATTTATTTAAAAAATATATTTTATTCTACCTTTATGTCTATTTTCACTTTAACCATCATATCAGAGATTAAAGGTGAAAAAGTTTTGTCATGTAACAACAAACAAAATCCAGCACGCTTTTATATAGTAGGCGGTAGATGAGTCTTTGTTAAATTAACAAATGGTCCAATATTCTAGAATTATTGTATCCATTTTTTATAATCTAATACTCAATAACATATATTTTCTGCTTATTATATATTATTATTTTCAGATACTATTCATTTATATTAAATATGCATGAAATTTCTACATACTTTAGATTTAATATTAAACTAATTATCATAGTTCAAATATGATTTAAATGAAAGCTACATTCTCAGAAGATATGAAATATTATTTTCTTTTATATATTGAAAAATGCCAATATTTTATTATGAAATGAAATATAGTTAATATACATTCTGAGGAAACCTTTGTTCCCATTTTTCTGAAAACCAGTTTAGTTTCCAGTTATTTATATCAGTTTCTTAATTTTATTTAGATAGAGCAGTTCTGAAAGAATACTATAAAGCAACATATTTCAGTTTTTATACCTTTTCAAATATTTTCACAGTAGTTTGATTATTTAGGTAAAATTCAAGAATTTTTATTTTATTTATACCTCATATAAATGTAATTTATTCCTTTGTATTGTACCAATCCTGTTAAGTTTCAGATTCTCATTATTCAGTATATCTTTCTATATAAATCACAGTCTCTACATTCAAAAATATGGGTTTTTCAGCACTGCAGAAGAAGTTTCTGTATTATCTATTTATTAGAGCAGTAATAAATGATACTGTCTTTAAATGGAGTGGATCCCAAGCAAATAAATGACTTGTATAAAGTTTGTCCTTCTCTTCATCCTCAGATTATTCCTATATACCAGCCATAGCTCTGGGGGCCCATTTTTGTTGTCTGCAGTTAATTTGAGGTCAGGGCTAGAATTAGACTAATAAATTTGGATATAGACATAATCAAAACTAAGATCTGATTGGCCTGGCATCATAAAACTATTTGGGATCATTAATTCTGCATTCAATGTGGCACTCAGTATGTGGTATTCAAATTACCAAGAATTATTCTATAAACATGAATACATTTGAAAAAAAATGTCTAAAATTCATGTTAATGTACTTTTATTTGCCTCATTTCCAAAAGGATTTTAGGATAAGGTCAGAGTATAAATCGTTTTTCTTTGTGTTTAATTAGGGTAAAGAAAAAAGAGATGCAAAATTGTAACAGGTAAAGCAGCAGTTGCTACAGAGAAAATATGTTGTCAGTAGAAAACCTTACACAATATCTAAATCTGGAAGGCTACATGATCAGTTACATAATTTATAATCTCCACAAATTTAAAAAAAGCAAGCAAATATTCTCATGCAGTCTTCTTAGGAAGTTTTATCTGAAATCCAGAATCAAGTTTCCAGATACGAAGCATTCTCTATCCTATATGTATAATATATATTATACATGATATACTATATATACATATATATTGATATGTATTATATAATACTATATTATATACTATATATAATATGTATGTGTGTGTATGTACTGAGGAAAAAGTGTTATAACTTCACTACAGACCCTAGTAACTGTCAACTCACAAAGATCTGTGATGTTGTTAGTGCCATCTATTTCACAATGTATGTGATATGAAGTGTTCAATTTTGAGTGCATTCTACCTTCACCTTATCTCTCTTGCAGCTGTTGAGTAAAACAATATTTTCATAGTTTTTCTAAGAGTCAAAGACTATGGGATATACAAATATATGGGAAATACTGGGTTTTAAAAGATATAACACTTCATAATGAGGTCAGGTGTTTGGCTATGATGACATGGCTTTGACAACAGACCAGATCATTGTGAATCAATTATAATGTGCGTTCAGAGTAGATGATTATTGTCATGTCGACTCCAGGTTATAACATTTCAAGTCGGCTGGGTTGCTCCTCTCTCTCTCCCTCTCTCCCTCTCTGTCTCAGCTGAATTGTGGTTTTTGAAGTGCAATACATATTACACGAGATATCACTGTTTTTTTGTTATTGTAATTCTTAAGCCTTTTTGCTAAATCATACCCATTATGTTAAATTCCTTGTTTCCTTATGACTACTATTTTGTAATTTATTATTCTCTTCCTCGTCCTTTCATTCTTTTGTTCAAGAATATTTTGGTAATGAAGAAGGAGAGCATTTATGAAGTCACTAATTAGATTACAAAGAAAGAAAAGACTGAGTAGAGCTTTCATTGAGCAGGTACTTTGAGGTCAGAGCAGGGCTATCATGGCCAGTAACAGGCAAATCATTACACCTTTAAGCTTAACTCTCTGACTGTGAAATGAAGGAAATATGCCTATTTCATAGAAAACTCCACTATTATAAAATTTCCTAGTGTCTTGTAGACAATCAATTTATGTTAGCTACTTTTATTTCCTTCAAAGTAGGCATGCAATTTTAGACTTAAATTAAAAAAAAAAATGCTCTTCAAAAGCATATAGAAATGTCTTCTAAACCTCACATTACAAAGAAAAAAAAAGCTTTCTCATTGTAAACACTAGCTCCTACTTATTTCTTTAACATCATAAAGGAAAAATTATTTACTCTTTTTGGACATGTAACTACAGTATTCGCAATAATTATTTTGAATTTGAAAATAGAAATTCTATAAGACAAAGGTTCTAACGGTAGATTATTACGAAATGACACAAAATACAAAACAATGTCCTATCCCTATTTAACCACTTAAGAAATATATTCAATTTCCCTAAATCAGCTTACTTGGAAATGTCTGAGTCACTTTAAATGACACAAAGGAAATCCAGTACACAATTTTTGCTGTTTTCCCTGAAAATTGCAGGGCTAATTCCCTATGCAGTGCACATAAAATGTTAACTCCTAGTGTCCAGTTTGGTTTTATCTGATGAAGTGAAGCAGAGAAAATAGAGTATTAAATGTTAGCACTGCTTGTTTGCTGGCAAACACAAGATTTTCAGCTACCTGAATTATTTAGAAGTATTTGGTGTGTGTGTGTGTGTTTGTGTATGTACATATTTCCTCCTCTTCCCATGCTTCTTTCATGAGTACAAAACATTAAAAGCCAGAAAAAATATTCACAATGTAGTCTGATGCTGGCATGAGAATACAGTTATTTTATTTGAAATTTTAGTGACATAACACCAAATCAACTGTGTTAAATGGTTTTGTATGACAAGACTAATAATGACTAATTTTATAGAGCTAAAAATCATTGTGCCCTTTTGTAGCAGAAATGTGAATTGTAGAGTACTAGCACCATTATTTCCCCTCTAACAAGCCACACGTGACTGAGGTAAGACCACAGATGTTGTCTGACTTTATGTTGCCTTATCTAGGAAAAATAACAATGGCTTTACTTCTTGTCTCTTGGTATAGGACAATTATCATCAAACAATTCTAAGTGGTGAGATATTGCTCCTCGTATTCAGATCCAAAAGAGTCTAGGACCTAGATGCCATTATAATGAATGTAAATTAGTGTATAGAATTTACTTTGTGTCAGGATGTGGTCTTCTTTTTTTCCTAGCAGTCTGTGACAGTCACAAAACATTCTTTAATTCTGCTAGGACTTCTGGTTTTGATTCTTTCTTTGTGCTACCTGATCCATTCATTTACTCTTCAGTTAACTAACTTAAAGTAACTGAAATGGAAGAAAAGAATCAACTGAATAGTGATACTGAAGTGAATCATATCTTCTACCCACCGCTGCTACCAAGTAAGCTAGTTTCTCTTACTCAGTGAAAGAAGTGGATGATCTTAACAGGCAAGGGAAATGTCTATTTTATTACAATATTTTGTAGAGGAGGTTTAATTTCTACATTTTCCCTGTCCAAAATTCATCACCTTCTACATCAAAATTTGGTGGCAAGTGTCAGTACATTTCAGGGTTGCTTTTTTTTTCATCTATTGAATAAGTCAACAGACTAAAGTGGCAATATAAAAAAATAAATAAATATTTTTCTTAGCCAGTTATAAGAATAGTTAGAAACCATATTTTTAAGATAAAGATGTGATTTAAGAGAATAGATTAAAATCAACTCTGGAAGAGGTGACTGGGGCTGAGAGGGGTTACTGTTTCTTTGGTGCAATAATAATTGCTCCCAGTTAAGTTGTATAAAAATATTATATATTTATAAAAATAGAGCAGCTAGTCAAATAAATGGCACTTTATACAAACTTGTTACCTTATTTAATAAATGATAATTATATGCCCACTATGTGCCCAATTGTATTCCAAATGTTGGGATAAAAAGAGAGTAATGCAATTTAAAAAAGTGCCTTGTATACATGAAGAGGAGTAATATATAGTGTGGCCATCAGGGGAAACCCCTCTGAAGATGCAGCATTTGGTTTGAGAATTAAATTATGAGTAGAAGACAATATAAAAGTCAGTAGACACAAAGTATTAGAAGGTTGCAACAACATGTGCAAAGGTCCTTAATGTATTCAAGAAACATAATCAAAGTTTGTAGTGAATAAAGGAGAAAAAGGTAAGGAGTACGTTGGCTAATAACAATGGTGTGATAATATAGGGGGTTATAGACCATGGAAATGATTAGAGCAGCTTCTCTCAGACCCTGGGAGGCCCCAAGACATTTAAGGGAATGTGCAAGGTCAAAAGGATTTTCAAAACAATGTTAAGACATTATTTTCCCTTTACACTGTTTTCACATTTGCACTGATGGTGCAAAATTAATAGCAAGTACATTTGCTGGTGACTTTGTACAAATCAGGGCAGTACTGTACTAATGATCTTTGTATTCTTAAGTGCCATGCACTGGTGTTAAGATAAATGTCAGCTGCAGTTAAGACTGGCTTTCATGAGGCAGAAAAAATTACTAATTTTCTTCAATCTCAACCATTGGGTACACCGTTTTCTAATGTTCTGAGTGTTTAAATGGAAACCCTTTCTTCTGCTGTAAACCAAAGTATGCTGATTGTCTCAAAAAAAAATCACTTGAGAGATTATTTTTATTCTTGAGTTGAACTTCCTCTTTTATCATAAAACATAATTTCTAACTGAAAGAATGACTGGCAGGAAAACTATGATTATTTAAAATATAAAGTAAGAAAAACTGTCAATTTAAGGTAACTGACATTTGTGGCCAGTGATAAAATCCACACTTCTAAGTGAAAATTAGATTAAATTATATTTTGAAAAATTTGTATTTGCCACGATGAGAGTGAAAGCTTCCCCAGGCATAAAAACACATAGTATCACTATGTGCATAGTATCGCTATGTGTGATAATATTAACATATGCAATTTTGACATTGTTGTAAAATAAATTAAGATTTAGAAGATCTGCAAAAACCAGTAAACTACTAGTATTTCTTAATGATCAATGCATGATATTACAAAATATTTTATGGATAGCAGCTCTATTCCAGGTGATATATAGACTGTTTTTTAAATAACAATAATGAAAAATTTATCTATGCTTTCAGATCCCACACTGCAATTAACCTTTAAGAAATTACCACTTGTTAAGTTTTGGTGTAGCATCAACAAAGACTATCCCTATCCAGTAATATGAAAGGCTATTAACATATTCATTCTTTCTTCAGTCACACATCCTGGTGACCTCAGATTTCCTCCATAAAGGTAAAAAGAAAAATATTTCAACTGATTGAATGCAGAAGCAGATATAAGACTCTACCTGTCTTTTTTATTAAGCCAGATGTATAGAGATTTGCAAACATTTAAAATAAGGTAATTTATTCACTCAGTATATTGTTTTGGAAAATACAGTTACTTTTATAAAAACATGTTATTTATGTTAACAAGTAATGAGTTTATAAATATTTTAAAATAATATATTAATTATATTATTACATTAAATCTATTGATTAATTAAACATTCATTATATTAAATCTAATATAGTAGATATTACATAAGCAAAAGCTCTGTGGTGGTCTCAATGATTTTTAAGAGGGCAGAAGGGTCCTGACACCACAGTGTTTAATGCCTCCTGCTTTAGCCTGCTTTTGCTCACAAAATCCAATCATAACTAATTTAAACAAGTAAGAAATTTCTTGGCTCCTGTAACCAGGAAGTCAGAGGTAGCACACACTTTAGACCCTTGTTTGTTGGATTCTGTTCTCTGTTCTCTGCAATTCCCTCAGTTCTCTGCCTACATGCACTGGCTGTGCCCTCAGATTCTCACTTTCTTCCTGGCTTCAAGGGATTGGCATATACACACGACTATATATAAAATACATAACTAACAAAATAGCTGAAGGGATTCGAGCTCTCATATCTTTAGCGAAGTTTGTTTTTCACAGTTCCCAGCAATTTCTCTGAAATTCACTTTGATTAGATAGGTTTAGGTCACATAACCTCTCCTCATTAATCCTTGTGGTCATTCATGTAACATGTGCTGGCAGGAGTTTCTGTTTTTCTTTTTTAGTTTCATGTTCCTACCCTGGAGCAAAGGTAGAGTCACTTTCCCTGGCACTACAGGAATCCTCCATGGAAAAGATAGAGAACGATGTTAGAAAGGCAGCCAAGTAATCCTCTGTGCTGTACTACTGAGTTTGTACTAAATGCAGTAAAAGAGTTATAGATTTTTAAGCAGAAATGCCATAAATTAACTTGCAACGTTTGTAAATTGTTTAAGCTGCTGTATGGAGAATGGAAAGTTGGGAGCAAATGTACTATCTGGGAGAGCAGTTAAGAGGTTATTGCAGTAATACACAGAGGAGGCAATGACACATTGATTCAGGAACTGGTAAAAAGTGATGGATAGAGGTAAACTGATCTCTTCTATACTTGGAGATTTTTACCAACAAATGTACTCAGCCTTTGGATTGTAGGATGAGAGAAAGAGCAAAATAACTTTTGGGTTTTGAGCTTATCTCCAGAGAGCACGGGATAATGCCATGTTCCAAAATGGGTGAGAATCAGAAAGGAATATGTTGGGGGAGAATAGGGATCAGTTTTAGGCATGGTAAAATTGAGATGCTTATTCAATGATCTTGGTAGCAACATCAGATAGATATCTGGTTATGAGTTTTTAACCTTGCCATCACTATAGCTTACAAAAGTTCATAATATACAGATAAAGATGATAATTTGGGGTCATATCAATGAAACTGGGATTAAGATAGCTAATGACAGTCAACATTATATCTACTACTTCCTGTTTTTAAAGTCTTTAAATACCTTTATCTTGATCTGAAAATATAATTCCTTAAGCTTCCTAGTCTACCTGTTCCACACAAGTATGCTTTAAATAAATATATATCGAGCATCCAATATGTGCCATGTACCACTCATTAATTTATTTAGCATATCACTGTCTAGTTTAGGAACATATAGATAATTCATATTTATTCCTAAAAACATGTCCACCATCTTGTAAGGGAGTTTAAAAAGAAATATAATATTGAGCATAATAAAAATTATTTTCCTTATTTATTTCACAACTATATTTCCCTTGTCCAACATTGGTTAGGCATAATGCCAAGCACTGACAGTGTTGAATTCATGAAGATTTCAGTTTGGGGTGTTGTGAATAGTGATTCACAACTTTAAAACATCAAGTAGATAAGTAGGAGATATGTAATGCGAGAAAGAATATGAGGCATATTTGAAACCATTACTCTTCACAGTCAGCTCAAATTGGTCTGGTTTGTTTATGGACAACTTCAATGGATCTAACTGAAGGGGATGGTGCCACTTAGCCTAGTATTTCTCAACCTAAGCACTACTGACATTTTGGACTAGAAGATTCTTTGTTGTGGGGCTTTCTAGGATTTTAGCAGCGTCCCTGGCCTCTACCCACTGGATGCCAGTAGCAATCGTGGCAACCAAAAATGTCCCCAGGCATTATCAAAAACTGCTGCTCGAATCCAACCTTCTTCTCAGGATCACGTCCATATTTCTTGCAACTACTCTCTAGAAAATTCTATGTGCATGCCCTAACATCCTCTCTAAAGGAAAAAAATCTAAGTTAAAATTATTTACCTTCTCCCTGGTATCATAAAAATCGGAAGATAATGTGACAACAAATATGGCCATCAGAATTATCTGAGGAGGGATTTTTAAAGCCCAGAAAAGTTTATGATTTACCTGAGTTTATGTGGAGGGTTTGAATATAGAATTAGCACTAAAATGCATGATCCCTGAATTCTCATTTTGTGCTCTTTCCACTAGAACCTTGACTTTATGTATGCCTATTTCTCATGATGTTGCTATTTATATGCTTAGTCTCTAAGAATCAGTGTCTCACTGGATTCATGTTTACTCTCCTGGTATTTTTAAAACTTGTTCCAAAAAAAAATTCCTTGTTCACACCTCTCCCATCTCTCACCAGGTTAGTCATAGAACCGTATAAATGATTCTGTATAACTTTTTAGAGCATCTGTCATTCTAACTACTTTCCATTTTCATTCCTTATTAATGGCCCCACCCCCAAACTCTAGTTTTAGGTTCACCGGCTACTTCATGTTTGTACATCTTGTCCTAGGCTCCAAACTGTTTGGTCTTACCTCTCTGTTCTTCAAATTATATAGCACAGAACCACGAGATGAAACTTGAAACACCACTGTAATTATACCACTCCTCTATTCCTAAATGTTAAAGGATTCTTCCAATTCTAGAGAACATATTTTAGGTTATATAGTATTTTTTTCTGTAAATAAAATTATTTTTTGGTTTAAGGACCTTCATAATTTATCTGTAGGCAAATCACCATGTATCATCAAGGCTTTTACTCTAGCAGAATTGCTCTCCTCACCCTGAAAAAAAAACTTAAGCACTCTGTCTGGAAGACTTTCTTACATTGTTTCCTGTGCCAGCATAGTTCATTTCTCCCACCTGTCCAAACCCTATTCTTTTTTCAAACTCCAAAGACTCTCCATAGAAAAAACTAGCCTATTCCAGTGCACAATGGTGTCTCTCTCTTCTGAGGTGTCAAAATATATATGTATTTTTTACTTGTTATTTTCAATTAATAATGTACTATCATACAATATCTCTTGGATTTATTTTCTTAGACCAGCTTCTGAGACAAGGATTTGTGTGCAAATGGAAGAAATCAAGCAAAGGCATTATTGGAGATGAAAACCCAGCTTCACTTAAAGTTCCTGGGGAAGTCTAGTGTTTAAAATCTACAGCAGAGTTTATCTCATCTCCAGGTGAGTGAGATGGTCCATAATACTATAGCAGTCATTCAGTGTTTAGTAACCCCTGGCCACTCTGAGGACTCAGGTGGGCTGGGCCGGGCTGGGGTTGGGCAGGCTTCTCTGAGTCATGTAGCTTCAAAAGCACAGTGGTAATCTTCCAAGATGGTACAGGCCAGACAGTAGAAACAGGCTCTCAAAAGGTGAAGGACAGACACACAGACTTTAAGAGAGATCACTTTGGCTCTGGACAAAGCAACCAAGATCTCTACTACGTGTGTCATTTTAATAATTGCAAAGCTGTTAACCATTTAATGCACTTACTCCTTCTCTGTTTCAATAGATGACAAGGTTCTGAACAGCAGGGTTGGTTCACATACTGTGTCTTTTGGTGTCTGCTCAGTGGCAAGCCCTGAACATAGTCATTGCTTAGTCCATATTTGTTCATTCATATTTCAAATTAATTAGCACTTATCTTTTACATGATATCATACTTAGGTTATAGGTTAGATTACAGGTTTTCAAAATTATTTTAGTGTTGTGCAAAATTAGAAAACATTATTTGCCCATTTGGGTTTCATTTTCCCGCTTATATATCAGAAACCTATGACTTCTATAGGAATATAATTGCCAAGATTTTCAACTTACTATATAAAGTATTTGGCTCTCTTCAGCAGCTTCTTTTCTTGGCTCACTTAAGCTCTCCCCTTTATGTGTGTTCCTTAATACTTATATTCTGTCTCTGCCAGCCAGTGTGTCTGCCACAAGGTACTGGCAAATGAAAATGTCAATTCTTTTTCAGGATATTTTAATTATAGCTCCTTCAAGTTCTTCACATGGTGAAGACTAAACTTATGCATATTGTTTTAATTTTTTGTATGTGACACTATAGATTTTTATAGCAAAATAATTTTTTTTTCTTCTGGCTTTTACCATAGTTACTGTAGCTATAGTGAGGGTGTAGTGAGTTTGATATTTAGCAAGGGGAAAAAAAAGCGACATTTGTGAGCAAACGTTTCATTTTTTTATTGCAATTCTATCTTTATCAATACATGATTAATTTATGTCTAACTTACCTTCTTGAATAAAGAATACTCCAATAAACACAAATAAATAATCTAGATTAAGTTTTCAAAAAGTGATTCTTTTTCATCTAATGACACAGTCCAGCCTTGAATATTGTTAATCAAATGTGTTTCCTTAAGGTGCAATCATGTAAATGATGAGATGCTCTCAGCACAAGCTTGAATAATTTATTTTACAATTCACTGAAGATCATTCCATTATTAGATGAAACTTAATCATTCTTTTAAAAAGGCAAAAGATTCATTCCCTGTAAAAATCTGCAGTGTTTTGTTTTATATCAGTAATGTTACATTTATATTTATTTGTCTTTATTAGTAGATTATTGTGACAAACCGCTGAAACTGCAAGATAGTCCTCTATATAATATTATTTCAGTATCAGCTGTAAGCCCTTCTTCATGGTTTTTTTTTGCATTATTTCTCAGTATAATTATTTTGTAGGTATACATACATGTATACGGGTACATACATATGCACAAACACACACTCAAGTTCTTTTGGGGTGTTGGGGGAAATGGGAAGATGTTGGTCAAAGGATACAAATTTTCAGTTATAAGATGAATAAATTCTGGGATCTAAAGGACAGCACGATGACTGTAGTTAATAATACAATATTGTATACTTGAAATTTACTAAGAGAATAGATCTTAAGTGTTCTCACCACACATGCCAAAACAATAAATAAATAAAAGTAACTCTGTGAAGTGACGGATGTGTTAACTTGATAGTAGTAATCATTTCATAATGTATAGGTATATCAAATCATTACATTGCACATCTTAAATATATACAGTTTTTGTCACTTATACCTCAATAATCCTGGAAAGAAAAATAAAATGCAAGTTCATGAAAAACAGGAAAAAATGAAAATTTGTTTTACAGAAGAAAATTTAATGAGTTACTGAAAGAGAAATACAGGAGAACAACAAGGGTGAAAAACAAGGTTTCTAAAGAGAAATTGATCTGGGGCTAGATTTGATAAAAGAGAAAGACATTGTATAAGTATTTCCAGAAATTTTCAGATACTCTATTGCATAGTGGTAAATTCTATTATATCATGTAAGGCCATAATCAGCGGTATTCCCACCTATCCTCCCAGATTTCTTCATTAGTTTTCTTTCTAAATCCTATGTTCAATGGTATATATTTCCACCTTTACTAGTTCTCTTTATTTATTCTCTTTTTCCTCTTTTAACTTTCTTTTCCATCCTGAGTAAGATCTACTTCTTTTAGGTACACCCTAACCTCGACTGCCCTTAAAGTATAATACAGAAGAGGGAAAAAAAAAAACCCACTGTACTTTCAGTCAACCAAACCAGAGCCTAGAGAATTAATTCCATCATTTATTTGCTGTATTTTTCCAATTGGAAAATGAGGAAAACAATACCTGCTGTAATTAACTCATGAAGTTTTGTGATCTTCAAGTGAGATTACATATATGAAAGCAATTTGTAAAGAGCAATGCTTTATTAGACTGAGCCAACTCAAATATAACTCATTTAGGAAGTATTTCTGAGTCCCACATCTAAGAAGAATCTATCTTCCCCTCTGGGCTACAAAAGCTTTTAGTTTATATCTAAATTATAGAAGTTATGCTATAGGCCTCAAAAAATTAGATGGGCTCACTTCGAAGTCATGGGCATTATCTGTTTCACTCATGGGCTTGCAGTGTTACACTGTACATAACCTCCAGCTGATAGAAGTTTATTGAATAGGAAATTTTGCATTATGTTTGCCTGTATCGCTCACTCTGCCCTTAAGCATAAACTGCTGTAGCTGTATACTTCTCTATTTCCTTTTTGAGTTTTTTGCTTATATTGGTTTAAAAGTTGACAGTATTGAACTTTATTGGAGTCCTGTGATCCTGGAAAACAGTGATGATTAAAGAAATGCCCTCACCCTTTATGTTCCCAGTATGATTTAGGTAAGAATCAGAGATACTTCCTTGTTTACCTGTGACAAAGCTAAACACATATCCTCCAAATTCTATTCTCAGCATCATCAACGATGAATTAATGTATTTGTATCCACTGACCAATCTGCATAAAATAACTGACTAGACCAAACTCTGATTAAGCTCCTTGGCCCCTGAATTTGGACCCACGCTCAGCCTGATCCAGCACAAACTGGCTGACCACAAGCCTTCCCCAGACAACTGTCTGATCATACCACCTACTCCCTCACACCTGGTTCTTTCTAGTCTTCTTGACTCCTGCTTGTCAAAGAAAAGAGATGCTTGCAGACCTTATGGTTGGAGCATTCTCTCTATTGCAGTAGTTTCCTTTCCCCTATTGTATTAGTCCTTTTGCTCCATTGTCATTATTCTTTCCGTTAAAGTCTCTCCTTACCTAAGTCCACATTTGTTTTATTTGACAAAGTTATACATGTATTTCTAGTTTAACCTGAATGTTTAACACACTCCCTTCTCCATGTTTGTCTAATCTCTTTCACTGTTCTTTTTTTTTTTTTTTTGGCTCTTGAACTCTTTCTTTCACACTTTAAACTCATTATTCAATCTCTGCTCATTAAGGTTAACGTCCTCTGATCTATCTTCCCATTGCCTTCTAGGTGCATGATGTATTTTCCAATCAGTCCTCTGCCTATTTATTTCAAATGGCTCTGGTTTTCATTTTTTTGAAGTTTTTCCATATTGACTGCATTTTGCATACTATAAAATGCTTTGCTCGTCATCTCCATTTTTTCTTTTATTTCTTTAGTTACTTTAAAAACATTTATTGACTATAAGGGGTTCTTGCGGGTTATTAATACCACTCCTGTTTGGTTGTATTTTCTGACTCCATTATGTTTAATTTTTACTGTTTGTTATGAAATTGTTATTGTTTTTCTTTAAGAACACTCAACTGCCATAGTTATGAAAGGATGGCATCTGCTGGTTTCTACCATGTATTCAGGGATTTCATTAGACTAATGACAATTTTATGTTACTTTTGAAGTTTCAGTATTTCTGCATCATGCAGATTTATACAAAGTCAGATCCAAAATCTGTAGCTAACACAAGCATGCATATTTTTCATTCTTATTACTTATTACAGGAAGCTCATTTACTTATGCAGAGCCCTGGGCAGAGAAAATCTTTTGACCGTCTTGCCTAGCTGATGTTCAGGTTTTCTGGTTTTCCTTAAGTTAAAGATTCAGTGCTTGGAGAATCTCAGAATACAGGGATTTTCAGTTCCAATGACAAAACCTTGCACATTTCTAAGGCCTCTTGCCCAATCCTAGAAAGGATACTAAAATCCAATCAATCAATAATAAATAAATGCATTTATACATACACATAAATGGGGTAGAAGAGAGATCTTTTATAGTAAAAATCTAACTAATAACACAGAAGAAATGATGGAATTTGAAAATCCTATTCTTCACCAATATAGTCATAACTGGTTAAGACAAAAATTATCAGCTAAAAATAGGGAAAATGTGATGAACAAGATACCACAGAGTCTCAAAAGTGTCTCCCTATAAATTATGAATTGTAAAGGGAAAATTATAACTTTACAGTGGAGGAATGTGGCTTTCAAAAACTTAAGTGATTAAATTGAATATCACCAATAATTAGGCAAACTGACTTCACATGTTTCCTATTTATGGTGCACCGAGAAGATCACTTCCCATCTGTGATATCCTTGTGAAAAATAATTTTTTAAATGTATAATCCAAATATAATAAGAAAACATCAGACAAACTGATATTGAGGGATCAGCTACAAAATAACCTGCTAGTACTTTTGAAAATGTCAAGACCATGAAAAAACAAAAACAGTTAAAGAACCATTCTAAATTAAAGAAGGCTGGAAAGACATGACAATTAAATACAATTCATGATCCTGAATTGGCTCCTATTGCAGGGAGGAAAATCCTACTAAGAACATTAGTAGGACAACTGGCAAAGTTTGAATTCGGGTTGTGGATTATTGTTATCAGTATTACCAATATTAAATTTCCTGATTTTGATAATTGTACTTTAGTCATGAAAAATATACCCTGTTTTTAAGAAATGCACAATAAAATATTTATGAATAAAGCGGTATAAAAACTGCGTTATTCTCAAAAGTTTCAAAAAACCACACATATGTATAGATTTTCATAGATTTACATACATGTGTATAGATAAATAGAAAATAATAAAATAGCCCAAAATGTTGATAATTTGCAAATATTTGGTTTTGCAAACTTTCTATAAATTTAGATGATTTCAAAATTAAAATTTATAAAAACTAAAATAAAAAATAACTCCAATCACTTAGCAATTAATTTCTGCATCTTTCATCCTTTTCCCTTAAACATGCAGGGTCAATGTGCTATTTACTTGGGGATTTTCTCCTTCAGCTTTCCATTTTCTTTTTGCTCCTAGTAACAGATTGCCTCTATTTCTTGTGCACCTGGCTGGGTGCACTTTTTCCTTGTCATATTTTGTCCAGCATATTTGGGGGCTTAGTAGTGAAAGGTGATCCTCTTTGTTGTCTGAATTAGAAGCATCCTATTTCGTGTTTCTATTTGTCTTTTTAGGCATATGCTTCCTGATTCCCTGCCTCGAGGGAGAGTCCTATAAAGCAAATTTATTGCTTATTCATTTACAGTCTTTATTAGTAATTTGTTTATAGGAGGCTCTGTGGCTGGCTCACCTGGATTTAAAGGCTGGGTTTACCATGCATTAGCTCTGTGACAAGCATTGAGATTTTTCTAATCTCCTGTCTTCTCATAGGTTAAGTGAGGATAAAAATGATTATCTTATAAAACCGGTAGAATGGAGGCTCGTTCAAGGATGACAGAGAAGAATGAGATTAGGATAGGTGAATTGCAAATTCTTGCAGAGAAATGTGATCTATGTTAGAGCTGAAGAATGGCTCTAACATTAAGGAGATTATTTGAAGCCTATTGTCTTGTTGAAAATAAAACAGTGTGATAAAAACTACTAAAAGCAGGAGGAGGCTATCTGTGTTTATCATTTAACATTAATCCACATGACAAATAATTATGGATCCACTTTCGATGTCAGGCAATTATGAGAAGAATAAGTGAATGCAGTCCTAATAATATGAGTGAGATGGAAATTAAAGACAAAAATATTAGAAATTTTCTGAGAAAACAATGGCAGGACCACTTACTTTAGAAATGAATGTTAGCAATAGAAACAGATGAAAGACGATGGTAAATGTTTAAATCTGGAGAATAAGAGATTTGAGGTGTCAACGACAGTAATATAAAAACTGGAAACTATGAGATGAACCAGAAGATGAAAAATGTGGAAGGTGGAAACATTTTAAAAGTATTATTGTCATTATATTCCTTGTAATTACATGCTTCAATTGTAAATGGTAGAAACCCAACTCCTATGCTCAGAATTTTTAAATGAATACCAATTTTAGATTTATATAGTTCTCTATTCTCATATCCTCATTTTTGTTGCTTATATCATTTATATTTTGTGTTTACAATCTGTCTACCAACCTTTTATTCTCCTAGTTCTCTAGGTTTCTATATTAATAAATATTAAGATTCTATGACTTAATGAGGGTATATATGGAAAAATATAAATATACACATACAGACACATCATATATATTAATACTATATATTATGATATATATATTAGCTGATTAGTGCTTATCAGTAGGACTTTTTATCAATCTTATATATTCTTTACTTTGATTTAACCTATGCTTTTCTAGATTTAACCTTCAGGCAGACTTTTTTTTCCCTCAGGAAGAATATATTATTAATATAAAATGACTTCCTTCAATTGTGTGAATTTTTGTCTGTTAAATTAAAATGATCTTACCTGGGTCACTAAATCAGGACAGGTTATTTTGTAATGAAACCAGGAAAAAAATCTCAGCTACTTAAAACAACAAACCTTAATTCAGCTCACCATAATTGTCCATAACAGATCAGCCGTGGGTTATTTTTATTGTACTCAATTCTAAGCCCAAAGCTGACAAACTGAGGCTTATCAGTACAGCACAGGGAAAAGAAGGTTCTAGAGCTGCAATGTCTAAAAAGGCAGCCACTAGCCACATGCAACTATTAATTTTAAGCTACTTAAAATTAAAATTCAGTTCCTGAGCCACACTAGCCACACCTCAAGTGTTCAATAGCCACGTGTGGCTAGTGACTACTGTGGTAGAAAGCACGTGTCCCTCATCATGGAGAGTTTCACTGGATAATGTTCTACTGGTGGGTCTGACTTAAGCACTCACATGGGAGTGATGCAGGTACTTTTACTCTCAAGTGATTGGCCAGAACAAGTCACATGGCTCCACTCAAACCCAAGGGAGTTAATAAGTTCATTGCTACTATTTGACATGAATGGGAGAGAATTTTTTGTCAAATATTTGTAGAAATATTTAGCAAGCACAACTATTGATTATGCTCAATGAGTATAACTTTAGGAGGGTCAAAATTTCCTCAAATTGTTTTACAAAATTATATTAATATTTTCTCACATGGATTTTGTGGAGAAGACTTAAAAGGGTCTCTTTCACCCCCTTCCTCCACCATACAGGTGTTATTTTTCTGCCAGTCACACCTCTTTTTTTTTCCTTAACAAGTTATATCAGAATTTATTTTTGACCAGTCCTTGAAGAGTTTTCATTCCTTTTTTCTAACTGTGTGCAAAGTATTCCATCAAATACATGTGCCATAAGTTATTTAACTACTACACTATTGATTAACATCATTATTTCCAACATTTTGCTATTGTAAATATTGTTGCAAAGAGTAACCTAGTCACATTCATCAATCCACATCCTTGAGAGTATAGTGGAGCATTTTTTTGAGTCAAAAGTATATGCGTAAGTACAAACTAAAACTGCAACGAGACACCACTACAAGCCTGCCAGAATGGCTATAATGAAACCCACAGAAAATAACTAGTGTTGGAGACAATGTAGAGAAACTGGAACTCTTATACATTACTAGTTGAAAATCAAAATGATACAGCTACTTTGGAAAACAGATTTTATTTTTGCTTTATTTTTATAAAATTAAGCATACATCTACCATATGACCTAGTAATTCCACTCCTAAGTATATACCAAAGAAAAATAAAAACCCAGGTCCACACAAAGACTTTTGCTCAAATATTCACAGCAGCTTCATTTGTAATAAGAACTGGAAACAACCCAAATGAGTATCAATTTGTGTATGAATTTAAAAAAATGTATTTATCCGTTCAATGGAACACAACTCTACAACAAAAAGGAATAGATTACAGCTGCACCAACACATGAATGTAATTAAAAAGCATGATGCTAAGTGAAAAGGGACAAGCATAGACAACCACATACTGTACAATTCCATTTTTATTTTAGTAAAGGAAAACTATGGTGACAGAATGGAAATCAGGCATCCAGGGAGAGATATAGAAAGACGATTGACTGCAAAAAGATGGAAGTGAATATTTTTAGTGATAGAAATGTCCTTTCATAATTTTGGTAATGATTATATGACTGCATGGTTGTATACATCTGTCCAAATGTATCAACATTTATGCTAAATATTATTGAATTTTATTGGTTGTCAAGGAGGCCACTCTAAAGTTGATAGAAAAGATTCTAGAGAATAGGGCTAGAATTATAGATTTGACTATCATTCGTATGGATGTAGCAGGGTTAAATTTCAGAATTTATTATATAGTACACAACTAGAAGGTTTGAAGATCACCATTTGACTCTGGGATTTTTAAGACAGAAAGTTAAGTAGGATATGTGGACAACCAAAGACAGTGAAAAAGACAATCCTCTAGTTTGCCTGGCTTATCTGTGACCATCCATGGTCTCTCCAGGCTATCTAAATTGTTCAGCTTTCATAATTTGGAATAGAATATAAATGCAGGAATTAAAAATAAATACAAAATTCAACCCCCAGCCAAATAAATCCTAGATTTATGGTTGTAAACACAGCTAGCCGCACATTTTAGATATATTAACTGCACATTCATTGTTCTGAGATTGTTTTAGGTTGGAACGATAACTTAAAAATGAAACAAGAATTCCAATTTCTCCACATCCTTGCCAACACTTTTTTGTTTTGTTTTGTTTTATAACAGTCATCCTGACAGAATGGATTAAAGAATTAAATTTAAGACTTGAAACTAAAATTTCTTGAAGAAAACACAAGGAAATTTTTTATAACATTGGTCTTGGCAATGATTTTGTGGGTATGGTACCAAAAGCACAGGCAAGAAAAGCTTTTACTTCTTGAGATATACTAGTTTTAGACTTTTCCATATTTTTCTGACTTTCAGGAAGCTAGTCACACTATGAAATTATTCTAATAATTGATTTGCAATGCTCCATATATCAAATAATTCATTCCAAAATTTTTCCTTTTCCCTCAGAATTTTTTCTTACATTTTAGGTAATTATTTATAGCTAGAGTCTGGCTATGAGTAGAACTTTTCTAATGCCTCAGTACTGTATTATACCCATCTGCTAGAAATTCCTTGTCATTGCCCAAGAGATAAATATTTTGTAAGTAAACAAAATACCTGCCCTGACACACAGAAGTAATATGACAGAAACAGTATAAGCTTGTGAGGTTAAACCTATGAAGACACACAAATATCTGAGCCCCCCCGAGTTTATTTACTGGTGACTAAAAGGAATATCATTTTGGTATTTGTCAAATTTTTCGATCCTGTGCCTCCTTTTCTCTCTTTTAGTAGAGAACCTATATGTTCAAAGTCTCACTGTCTTTAAAAATCCTCCTCAGAGGCTAAGACGTGAGAGAGATGCTTCTTTGCTATGCATATATTCATCACAGGAGAGATGTGTCTCTGAGCATGAAGTGGTATGTCAGACCAATAATGTGAAACTTTTGCTTTTCTGCTTGAATTAAAGTATTGCTCGGGGCTCTTACCCCACTCAACAAAGCACAAGCTTTTATTTGGTATCATTTTTATTGCTGCTCTGCAAGTTCTATTTTATTCTTGAATAAGGAAGTCATGCTGTGAAGTAAAGACTCTGTTCACTTTAAAGTACCTAAAGCCTTTGGAAAATGGCTTTAAACCATGTTCTGCATCAGCTGAGCATGGTGGAATTTATACAATTGTCAAAGTCATGGATTTCACCTTAAACTCTAAGCAAATCGAGAGAGTTCCAGAAATAACCCAACAAAATTTTCTCCAAGTATATTATGCATCTTTGTACATACTCAATTCCATATTCATAAGACCCAGTCCCCCCGCCCCCCATGAAAAGGGTGAAAAATGGTCATTTAATTTATGATGTAGTAGAAACACCAGGAAACTCCTCAGTGGATGAGCTGGTCTCCTGAGATTCTGACTCTAACATGAATTTAGTATCTATGACTTTAGGGAGTCAAAGAAGGTCTTGGAACCAGCGAGAAGGCTCTGAGAGCTAATGATTTTTAGAGCTTATTCTGTGCTGAGGTGTTTGAAAAGAGAAATTCAGTATCTTTTCCATCTAATACACTTTTAACAGTCAATATCTAAGACTGCTGACTTTTTTTTAAAAAAAAATTCAACTTTCTATTTATCTTGCCCAATGACCCTGCAACAAAATACAGAGTGCTTTACAAGTAGTTTAGGTAGAGAAACTTTTGAAAACTGTCAGAAAACGTATTATTTTTCTTTTGAGAATACTGGCCAGGTTGTACTTTAGTTGTAGGGGCTTCTTTTAAAGCTATAAACATGTTCGATAATAGGCTAATAATTAATATTACATTATCACACTTTAATAATAATTGATATTACTTTAATATCACATCTTAATATTTGGATGTATAAGTCTTCCAAAATATAATTGATTCAGAACAAAAGTTAAATATCAATTGTGATCATTTTTGGCTGTGTATCACAGATGCCCAGTTTCTTAGGTCACTTACAGTTTGCGGATGAGCATTTATGGCTGGCACAACTACTCACAAGCCAGGTCCCCCCTACTCTGGTTCTCTATTTTTTCTTAATTTATGGCTTGCTTCTCCAATGTTACAGGATGTTACTCTGTCTCCCAGTATCAGGTACGTGTTCCAGGCAAGAAGAAGAAATGCAATGGGCAAATATGTCTACTATCTGAAGCATGAGAGAGCTACCACTCTGACATCATTACAGTTATACATGGATGTTATATGTATTGATATAATGTAGCAAAGTAATGATATATATTCATTATAGTTTTACAGAAATATAATAAATCAAAAATAGCTTTTTATGAAGTTCTCCTCCTCCCAAAAATATCTGATTATATTCTGTTCAGCAGATTACACCTCATACCCTCTCCATCTAAAAGCCTGAATAAAATTAGTTTGTGATAATATGTAGTTTTTGATTTGAGAAAATAATTATTGTCAATGTAGGAAAAATATATTGATGGAAAGCAGTAAGGAGAATATTTATTGAAGAAGTATTGATTTAGTTGTATTTCCAAGGGATGCTGTTTATATTTTTATAGATACATGTGCTAAATAGACACCACAGTTAGTGAGGTAAAATTTTGCATATTTAGTGGTATTTGTTATTCAAACTTCCAACTGAAACAAATTTTATCACTAGAAAAAAATCTTTATTGATGTAGAAGGACAAAAGATGCAGAAGTTAATAACATACAGTGTTTAAAAGTCTGTAGTATTTAATAACTGTAATCCCAGAGAACATCCTTCTCATATATACCTGTATGTTAATATCTATAAAGCATATTAATGTAATTTTTAATACATATTTACTAGAGCATATGTGTTTATGTTTATGCAATATTTCTTTAATTTTTTTCTTCCTTTGGCTATCCCCACACCCTGCATGCATTTCTGCTATGTAACTTTTTTTCCTCTCCACTGGATCATCCCCCCAAATAAGATTTTCCTTCATGGCCTAAAGCTTTCTATAGTTTTTGTCATGAACTTTATTTCCTCCCAATTCTCCATTTTAATAATTCTCACTTTGTCATCATCACTCTATCCATGAAATTCTTATTTCTAACACTCCTCCTAGCCAGGATACATGCATTCTTTTTTTCTTTTTTTCTCTTTTTATTTATTTATTTTTAACATCTTTATTGGAGTATAATTGCTTTACAATGGTGTGTTAGTTTCTGCTGTATAACAAAGTGTATCAGCTATACATATACATACATCCCCATATCTCCTCCCTCTTGTGTCTCCCTTCCACTCTCCCTAACCCACCCCTCCAAGTGGACACAAAGCACCGAGCTGATCTCCCTGTGCTATGCGGCTGCTTCCCACTAGCTATCTATTTTACATTTGGTAGTGTATATATGTCAGTTCTTTCCTGTTACTCCTTGATGTCTTGCCCTCTGTTTTAGAACAATAGACTTCAGCATCTGCTATGACATGAACCTCAATTCTAGACAGATTCAACATTTTCATCATGTTTATTATACCTATGCTAGAAAATAATGCTACAGGAAGTCTGTCAATCCATTAGCCCTCACTCACAGCTTCTTCAGAATGAATAGTGATAATTCTTCTCCAGCCAAGGCCAGGCTGAGTCAACCACTGTCCCTTCAAGTAATTGCTAGTCTATTCTCTAACCCATCTCTTTGATTTTTGAAATGTTTTTCTGTTAAGCCCAAGCAGCTTTCAGTCCTTGCTTTGATTTGACTACACATCTTGAGAAGAGGTGAAAAGTTCTTGCAGTCATTATCTCTTCATACTTAACATCCCCGATTCTCTTCTTTCTCCTCCTCCTCTTCCCTGCACTCTTCTCCTTCTCTGCCGTATTCTCCAATACTTCCTCTTAAATTTTCCCCACACTTTTTAGAAGTATTTTTTGCCCCATAACAGAAGAAACAATTTACCAGGTTTTTTTTTTTCTTATATTGGCAAATGAGACAGAGGAATAGGAAGAGGGTAGCTTTCATTTGATACGAAAATATTGTGTTATTTCTCTTCACTTTTATATCTAAGCTTCTTAAATAAGTTTTCTTTACTGTCAGCTCCAATTTCTCATTGAATATTCCCTCCATAGTCCTATAGAATTTGATTTCCTTCCTAATAACAACATTCAAACTACTCTGTGACTTTGCCTGTAATTTTCTCCCACAAGATAACTGTCTTGTTTTATTTCATCTTTGAAATTTGCCATTCCTGACTATTGTCCTTCTTGAATCACCTTTCATGCTTTCTGTGATACTGTTTGCATTTTTCTCCATCTCTCTCTCTTTCTTCCCTTTGTCAGTGTCTGGCATCTCTCTGTTTTGGTTTTTCAGGAACATCTGCTGATACTAGTTAGTAGGTAACTTCCATATTTGAATCTCCAGCACAGTATCCCTGGCTTTTTTGTCTGTTTGTTTTTTACCTTGCTAACTTCTCTGCTTGGAAATATATTTATTATCTTTTTCATCCAAATTAATGATCCATCTGAATTTCTTTATTTTCATTAGCATCCCCCATACTCACCACATACTGGGTGCTTTAGATTTTTCTGTTTTCTGTTCCTTAGTGCTTTGAGGGTACCGACCTTCCTCCATTCAGCTACTAAATCATGTCTTATCTATCCCTACATCTTTAAGACTTAACTCCTCATTTGTATATCCATAGCTATTGCCTTATTCCAGGCCCTCCTCTTCTCGTGCAAGCATTACTCTATTAGCTTTCTCCATTGTTTCAGTTGATTCTTTATGATGAGGCAAGAATAACCTGTATTAAGTAGCAATATCATAACTGTACTCAATAACCATCTCCTCATTATCTATGATATCAAAACTGATCTTCTTTGGGAAGTTAGGACTCTATTACATATTTATTTACCATTTAAACTTTAGCTACAGATTAAGTATTACCAATTTGGACAAGAGAAGAGTTGTTATATTTTTGATACAGTTTAAAAGGACAATCTTTGATTTATGCTAATAGACTGAAAACTCTCTCATACTTTCTGGTACATTAACAAATCTAATTTCATCAATTTTGAAGTTACTCTCATTCTCTATTAAAAAGTATGGACAGCCCAATTTTTTACATTAATTACCAACTAATCCCATCCTCTCCATTTATAACTAATATATAACCTCACATTCTAATTCACCAAATTAAATAATTTCATATTTCAGGATTTACTCTCTTAAAGTTATACAATATGAACATCTGAGAAAACCCTTATCAGTTGCTTTATATTGGAAAACTTCCACTTACCATGCATAAGGGAGATAAAAAGAGGAAATGTTATCAAAATATCAAAAATTATGATGTTTTCAGTTTCCTAAGGTTATTATGATCTACAAAGCTTCATTATTCTGTTTATTTAAGAACACCACTAACAACTTTTCTATTTTAGCTGCTATCCCTTCTGCTCAGGGTACTGTCTGTCTGACAAGTAGTCGAAAAACCTCCCACAGCAGGGTGACACATGAAAGAGAAACTTCCTACAGTATCAATGACTTTAAAGGAACAGTTTGAACATAAATGGATTTGTGAAATTTTAGTCCATAGTAAGACTTAATTTCCTAGTGTGTAGGAGGTGGGAGAGAAGTATTTCTATCCATCATGCTGTACACTGGATGATGAGGTGTTAATTTAACACGTCATAGAACTCTTCAAAAGAGAATTATTACTTTGAAATTATCATTAGGTTGTTTTCAATTACCACATAGTCTTTGTGTTTAAAATCTAAAGAAATACTTAAACGTTACATTGCCTTTGGTATAAATCCAGGGACATTTTAGCACTAAAGAAAAGTAACTAAACCGTTTTCCTGATAAGTATGATTTTAAGTCTGACTCCTTTTACCTCTTTCTAGCTTTTCCTTCTCTGCTTATTTATCCAGACATATATCTATTGTGTAGGCCAATTATTCCAAACACTTGGTGGTAAGTCCCTTAACTGAGGAACTGAGGAGAAAGTTGCATTCTTTTCACATACCCAGATAACTGATGCTTGGACTCCTGCTGGCATGTGAGCTATCCCAAACAAACACATATGTTTTATGATATGGATATAGGCCGTAATACGACGCTTGGCAGTGACTGAGCACTCAATTGTAATGTGTTTTTCTTTACTCTTTCTTGTCTAAGTACTATTCCTCCTCCAGCTGTGATGTCTATAAAAATGGATATTACTAATTTGAAAATGTAGTGGTATAATTCACATGCCCTAGGGCCAATAGTAATTAAACAGTAAACTCCGTAGTGAGTGTAAATGAGAGAATGCTTGCATCAGTTAGCTTTTACTGTGTAACAAAACACCAAAGCTTAGCGGCTTAAAACACTAAACTCAAAATTCTGTTGATCAGCAGGTGAGCTAGGCTTAGATGCGCAGTGCTTCTTCAGTCTCTGCTAGGCTCACCTCTCTATCTGTCATCAGATAAAGTGGCTCTGCTTCTCTATTTGAGTGATGATTAGCCATGGAGACTGGAGAAACTGGGCCATGAGCCACCCTGCAGGCTAGCCTGGGCTTTCTCATGGGAAACTCAAAGTTACAAGAGCAACAGGACAAATCAAGTCCTAAAACATCAGCATTTTTCAAGTTTCTGTGTCACGTATGTTAGGTTTTTTTCATTAACCAAAGTAAGTTGCATTATGAACACTAGGATAAAAGAGGGAGGACCTATCCAAAGACTATAAAAATGGTTATAGATTGAATGTTTGTGTCTCTCCACAAATTCATATGTTGACACCTAATCCCCAATATGATGTTATTTGGAAGTGGGTCCTTTAAGAGGTGATTAGGTCATGAGGGTGGAACCCTCACTAATGGTATTAGTGCCCTTATAAAAAAGACCTCAAAGAGCTCCCTTGCCCCTTCCACCACATTAGGACACAGCAAGAAGATGCCATCTATTAATCTGGAAGCAAGCTCTCACCAGGTATCAAATCTACAGGTGCCTTGATCTTGGACTTCCCAGTCTCCAGAACTGTGACAAATAAATGTGTGTTGCTTAAAAAAAAAAAAAAGACTAGAATGAGTAAGGGAGGACTGACCCAAGGAGGAATGCAGGGAAGCAAGACAAACTTGGAGGCTATTACTACAACAATCTACCACATAGGTAATGAAAAATGACATGATATAATTGGTAGAGTTTATTTTAGTTTTAAAGCCTAAAACATGAAGATTTTTTTCCACTAGCAGGATACTAAACATTCTCCCTTTTCCATGGGAACCCCAAACTC
This sequence comes from Balaenoptera musculus, assembly GCF_009873245.2. Taxonomy (NCBI): domain Eukaryota; kingdom Metazoa; phylum Chordata; class Mammalia; order Artiodactyla; family Balaenopteridae; genus Balaenoptera; species Balaenoptera musculus. The sequence goes on from NC_045802.1 coordinate 56,455,465, forward strand.
CTGGAGAGTATATAACATCCTGATATCCTATAGAATTTTCAGATTCGAAAGATAAACAATTACTAGTAACTATCTGGGGTGAATAATACAGGCCAGGAAACAAACAAACAAAAAAGTTTGAGTAGGGAGGAGAAATAGGCATGGGTCATAAGCAAGATCTGGAGGGGCTCTTAATGAGGGGACCCTGGACTTTGATAGCACAAGCAACTTCGTAAGCTTTAGAGCGCTCCCCTAAATATATAATACATTTTGTACACTTTCCCTATTGAGAAGAAGTTTGTGAAATTTCAATAAATCCTATAGGTATTTTTAAAAATTCTAAGTAAAGAAAAACCAACCATTTTTAGATATTGTTATCTTTAGATTCCTGGGGGCTGAACCTCCTTCGCACTTTACAATTAAGATTAAGTGACTTGCATAGAGAAAGTCAGGTAAAACTTCCCATCTACAGAACATCTAGATTATATCATCTGAGTATGCTATACAGTAAAACAAAATATCATAGCTTATTGATTAGAAGTAAGACTCCTGCTGCCACAGAGTCTAGCTTCCTATCTCAGCCCCATTTACAAGCTGTATGACTTTAAGCAGGACAGATATTCTCTTTAACCTTTATTTTCTTTATTAGATGGTAATAAAAGTACCTACTCCAAGGTTCTTTCAGGTTGAAATGAAGTCACATGTGGAGAGACCTGAGCACTCAATAGATTTTATCTGCTATTGATGGCAAAATGCACTAAAAGGGCTTGAAGTAAAGCAATAACTGCAGACACATAATCTGTAGAAAATGCTACTGAACTTTCCAATTGTTCTCTCAAGAGTAGTCCTTTTATATGAGAAAATCAGACTAGTAAATGCCCTGTGATTTCATTTCCTTCAAACCCCATCTCATGGAAACTACCTTAAGAGGAAAAAATAAAATTTTATAAAAGAATTATAAAGTGTTAGAATGTAAAATGCATTTCCAATGCTAATGTAACCTGCTAATTTAAAAATGTAAATATTTGATAAGAAATACTTTGTTTAATCTAGAGTCATGAGAAAAATGTAATGGCACTGGACAGAAGAACAGAGAGCTGTAACAACTGAGAAAGAGGGACACATGTAGAAATCTTTCAGTAAGACTAAAATTTTACTGTTCCAGGACAGTTCCCTTCAACAGAAAGGACACAATACCATAAGCTCATAGTAGATAACTACACCCATAGTAGCTCTAAATCACATAATATACGTGTGTTTTTAAAACTATGAATAAATGCAAGTATTTGATGCTGATCCTGAGATTTTTAAATCAATTAATAAAATGGAATGTGCCATGCTTTTCGTTAGAAAAGTTAAAATTGAACTGAGAACTAGAAAATTATGATAAATTTTTCAGGTGAAAGTTGGAGCGAGTGGAATTAAATGTTCCAAAATTCCTGTGGCTTTCGTGTTTGAGGCACCAAATAAGGACAATTCTGACTAAAACAGCGGGGTGAGAAGGGAGCGTGGCCCTACATAAATCGGAAGAAGAGAGAGCCAGACAATTAAAGGGCTTGCAAACCAAGATAAATAGACCAAGATACATAGTATGTATAAAACTCTTTCCTTTTAAACTTAGGAGCATACTTATTTAACTAACGAGAACATGCTGTATAGCACAGGGAAGTCAATGCACTGTGGTGACCCAAATGGGAAGGAAATCCAAAAGGGAGGGGATATATGTATATGTATGGCTGATTCATTTTGCTGTACAGTAGAAACTAACAACATTGTGAAGCAAGTGTACTCCAATAAAAATTAATTAAAAAAAATAAAGTAAAATTTAAAAAAGAGGAAAGAGTTTTTAAAAAGAAGGATAATATCTGATTAGTGACTTAAGGAGACCATTCTGAATGGTACGTAGAGAAAAAAAGATGGCCATTAATAATACATTCAATAAAATTAGAAGAATTTTATGCTTTTGCAGTGTTGTTGAGAAAGTTGTGGTGGTTTTTATTAGGATGAAAACAATGGAAAGATCACTTTACCGTGAAAGGGACTTCATAACTCATCTGATGTGGTGACTGATGGAGAAGAAATCCTCATGATTCTCAGAGATCTGATTTGACCTACTGAGTGAGGTACCAAGATGGGAGAATATGGAGGAAGTGTAGATTTAGAGGAAAAAGAAGAAATCATGAAATTTGCTTTTGGATATATTCAGTTTGAGTTGCCTTTAAGGAGAAGGTTGAATAGGAACTAAAGGTGAGTCTTAAGAGCTGCGCTATTTAAAGTTCCAGCAAAGAAAGATGACCTGAACATGGAGCTGGAAGGAAAGAGGAAGATAAGGAGGGAAAATGTGAGACAAGTCAAGGAAAGAGTGTTTAAAACAGGACTGGATTTTCAAGTGTATTGAAGGTTGATAAAGTGTAAAATAACAAGTGAAATGAAAAGTCACTATTGGATTTTGGGAGAGAAGTCAATGGAATCTTGGAAAGAGCAACTTCCATCAAGTGTTGTGGGCAGAAGGCAGACTGAAGTGGGTTGAAGAGTACCTGAGGTATCAAGAAGCAGAGGCCACAATACAGAAAACCCTTTCCAGATGCTTTATTACAGTATGGACAGGAGAAGAGAGATGAGAGGAGTTGGGGAGAGCTGAAATCAGTGCCAAGAGACTTAAAGATGGGAGTCACTGGCATGATTAAAGGTTAGTGGGAAATGTCTATTTACCAAGGGGCATAATGATGTAGCATACTGTACATTGGAAGATTGTCTTTGAAATGGAAGATGGGCAATTCCTTCAATGAAATAGAGCCAGAAGTGAGAAAGATTCAGATACAGGAATGCTTTTAGATATGATAGCAAGACATAGATAAAATTTCTACTTGGAGTTTTTTTTTTTTTTTCTCTATGATAATTGAAACAAGAGAAGAAAAAAAGATCAGAAATTAGAAGAGAGTAAAGAGCATATGAAAGATAAATAGCACAAAAAAAGAAGAGTAAACTAGAGAAAAGCAGAAAAATTGCTGAGCATGGTCAAAGATTTATAGGGCTATATGTATACCAGTTGCTGTTTTGCCTTTTTGTTATTCATTATTAGAACTCAGCTTCTTGGATGAGGGTATTACAAGCGTGGCCTAGTCTGTCATTGCCAAACATTTTTCCTGTTTCTGGACCCACAGATAAACTGCATTTTTAAGAGTCTCTGCATCAAGTTGGGGCCATGCAACCAGTTCTCACAAATTAAATGTGAGAAGAAGTAATATATTATTTGGGGTACAAAGCAGTTAAGAAAAGATGTGCTTTGGAGAAAGCACACATGCTGTTAACAACCTGCATGGAAGGAGTTTGATTAGTCTCTGAAAAGACTGCATGAGGGAAAGTCTTTATTCTCCTTCTTCCATCAGACTGCATGGGACAGAGATGAGAACGTAATAAAATTTAATTGTGATTAACCACTGAGATCTGGCGTGTTTTTTTTTAAACAGGAATTGTTCTATCTTAACTAATACAGCAGCTGTAGCCTATCATAACATAATCTAATGTTAATGTTTAACCATATAGAATCCATGGGAAAATAGAAAGTTTAAGGTATTTTTAACAGACTAATTGCAAATAAAATCATGAAAACTATGCTGGGAAAGGGGAACTAAAGACAAAGGATTGATAATGGATATTTAATTAGTTGACAATCTTAATGAGTGATGAACAATTAGATTAGAGGAACTGGAGTATGGATAGATAGTAGGACATGGTCAAAATAAGGAATGTTTTCAGTAGTGATTTTAAAGAAGCTTCTGTATAACTTGATGAAAAACATAATCCTTAGACTAACCAAGGGGATGTGTCAGATTGCTAAAAGTGATGTTCACGTGAAAGCTGCTGCTAGGAAATCAGGAGTTATGAGGGAGAGAGCAACAGCGGGAAAGTATTAAAGCCCTCAAAGAATGAAAAGATTTACTAGGAAAATGGAATATGATACCAAAGGAAAAGCGCATGGTACTTGGTGGTGAGACCAGTAATGCTTAAAAGAAAACAAACATTTGTAGGACGTAGAGAGCACCTTTAGAAGAACTGGATCATTGGAAATATGCTCAGCATCATGAGGAGAACTCAGGAGCCCCAAAAGACACACACACAAGCATAAACATATTTTCAATTTAATTTTGACTGTCATTGGAGGAGAACATCATTACCTGTAGATATCCACTTCGGTCTGGAAGAGTGGTCCAGTATAAGACGTACAGTCAGTATTTTACATGGCCAATTAGTGGCAGTAACTGGAGTAAATATAGTACAGTTGTAGTAGAAAGTGAGCAAACAAGAGACATCTGGTCGTTCTCCTGACAAGAGGCATTGGCAGTTAGCCTAGAGCGTAATGATCTGAGAGACACATTATTGTAACATTTGTACAATATTCCCCTTCGGAAAGGAACTGCCTTTTATTGGTGGGGGGAGTCTTCTTAAATTCCATGGAATAAAATGTGAAACCTTGAAATCAGGACTACTACAGAAATCTTCACCAAAATTAATAGACAAATAGTAAATCTGTTTTGCTTGAGTAATGAGAAACTTTTTTAGAAGTGGGTGGGAGAGAGGAAAGGTCAGAAGGGAGGAGGTTGGGCAAATGACATCTTAGGAAATTAGGTAAACATGCAGTGTGAAAGGCCAGGAGAACCCCAAAATGTTTGGTAGCTAAAAAATAAAAATAAATAAAAATAAAAACAACAATATGTAATATACAATTTAATTCTGTTTTGCTATTTTAATGTGATCCCTTTCCTCTGATTCTAAGATCTTCACTAAAGTCTTCTCATTAATACCTTGTATTAATGTGTATTTTTGCAAGTGAGTAGAATTTTAAGAAGAGCTTCATTTTCTCATCTTTGTCAATAAAAACATTTAGTCAAAAAAAAAAAAAAAAAGGCATGGGAGTACCACTCTAGATAAAGAGGTCACCATGAAAATGTGATCTTTCGGAATTCTTAAAAACCTTGAAGAGGAATTTGGATTTCTATGGATTGTAGAACTTGGATTCAAGCCAGTATCAAATATAAATCTACAGGAGCAAAATGGGCCTCACTGGTATCTGATTTACGTAAATAGAATCACCTGAGCCATCATTGCAGGTTTGGACCTGCCCTCTTTTCATTGACCCAACACTCCCTGTGGCCCCCGAATGCAGGTACCTCAATTACTACACACTACCACCTTATAAAGGTGTTACTATTATTATCCTTGCTTTGAAGATAAGGAAATTTAAGCTTGGAAAAACTGAATAACTTGCCAAATTTTAGAAAGCTGGCAATTTACAAAGTCAAGCTATGAGCCAAGGTCTTCCCATCTCAAAATTCTTTTAGCTTAACTACTAAAGAGGTCCCTGAAACATTATTAAATACACATATGAAATCATAAGGAGTTTTAGTCTTACCATCATGTGAATTATATAAGACCATATTATATTACACACAGACAAGTTCTCGTTTACTGAGATACAAAATCAAGTGGAGGTTCACCTAATGTTCACTGCACATCCCCTGTGACCAACAGTAGGCTAGAAACTTTAACATATGTTGTCTTTTATTCTGCCTATCTGCGAAGTCCTGGCCAATGGTTAATGGAATGTAAGCTTTCAGTTCTGTTGGTGCCATTGGGGGGTGTTTATTGTTCTATTTAAAGATGGCTGTTGGAACAGCAGGTGCGAACTGTGGCTGAGGTACAATGTGAATTAACTGGGTGTCACAGGACCATCAATATGCTGCTTTGACTTCACTTAGCCACATATTAAGCTTAAACCATTCTGAGACACCTCTAGTATCACAGACATATATGTATCAGGTAAGCCTCAAGATGAAAACAGACTTCTTTTCAAAGTGTTGCATACATTTAATAAATATTTACTGACTGCATGCTATGTGCCAGGTACTATTCTAGGGTTGGTGACATAGCAATGAACTAAACAGACAAAAATTCTGCCTCTTGTAGCTTATATCCCAGTGGACTTTATCTGTCTTAACTATATTTATTAAAGGACAGTACTATGACAGCAAACACATGAGCTCTGAAGCAATCACTTGTTCATCCTGGCAGCTTTTCTTAGATTTGATATTCTTAGCTATAAAATGAAGAATGTTACATTATATAAGGGACATTTGAAAGGTTAATTATAAAGAAATGTGTGTACGTTTACTATGTGTGCAAGGACTTGCTTATCTTGATAGACATTTTTTGAGCTAATACTGAAGAACATTATGGATTCAGTGAAAACATGATTATTTCTATCATTAAAAATCCTTTTGTCATAGGTTCAAGTGGGCTATTCTCTGAAGAAATGTTTGCAACTTCTATTTATTTCATTTTAAAGATCTGTGATACATGACTCTCGCTGGACTCCCACAGGGCTAATATATTTGGAGTGGAAAACAGATTTTTCATAATTATAAGCAATTTCATTCACACAAAGGATACCAGACCTCCATTATCATGCACAGAGCATCTTATACTTGGAAGCAAAGCATGCTATGTGAAAAGGACTAAATGGTGATGACTCAGAAGTCCCAACTTTTATTCTTAACTATACCATTTAAAACCATGTGAGTCCCAAGAAATCACTTTCCCTCTCTGAAGCACTGTTTCCTCATCTGTAAATTGAGACCAGTGTTTCTGCTTCTACAGAATAGAGAGCTGTTCTGAGGATCAGTTAAAAAATTATACAAAATTTATCTGAAAACTGCTCTTCAAATACGATTGCTTGGCTCACAGCAGGCATTCAATAAATGTGTACTGAATGGAGATTTTATTATCACTTTTGCATCCAGGACTGAGGTGTTTTAATTCATTGTAGACACAGAGAACTAGTATTTGAAGGTAGAAAGGTGACTCATTTATATTTGACAGATAATCAGATTGCACTGGCCAGTGTAATTATATATCTTCGTGGGGAGCTAAATTTATTATGGAAGATGAAGGGCAACTTGCACAGCCTTTAGTCTGGCAGTGTGCACTAATCACAGAAATGGAAACCTGAACTCAGGTAAACGAAATACAGAAGAGGGAGCCAAGCTGGGCCATGTTTTCACCCCTGAAGCTCTAACCCTTCAGATAACTACTTTTAATAAATAGTTTGTAAATATTCAGTAAATATAAATAAGTGAAAAGCTTCCATGGGTTTTAGGGGAATAGGAAAGCTATTTGGATCACATGTAACTAAACACTAAAATCAATGAAAAGCATTTGCTAAAGCAATGGTTGTGATACTATTTCCAATTATATCACTACAGTTGTCACATTGATTATATGCATGCATACATAATGAAAATAAGAAATCAAGTTGCCTAATCAGCAGTTGGATTTTTCATTGTAATTGCTTTCTTTACCAACCTGCTATTTTCTGTAACTCCGCTAGGTTAATGTGGCATGTTTTTCCTGAGTGATATTCTCAAGCAGAATTTTGATGGCTAAGATATTCAATTACTATAAAGTCACTACAGTAGTCTCAAGTCCCTAAACTCCTAAATTTCTAGAATTACAACCCCACCATGATCCTTAATAGGGATTTGTTATTTTCCCTCCAGATAATGCTTCTCTGAACTATCAAGAAAGAACCAACTTGAAATACAACACATTCAACAGATCCCCTGAGTTGAAGTCACCCGCCACTGCTTCTCATACTGACTTTAGGGAACATGTTCCATCAGAGAGAGACCTCCTCAGGCACCAACGAGATGTTGGTAATTCTTCCTATTTGGTTTAACCTATTTCAACAATTATTATGTGACTTCTGGGTATAATGTTCTCCTTACCTTCTCAGAAAACTGCAGCAGGAGATATTAATTCTGAGTGGTGGAATCTAGAGAAAGTTTATGATTGAAGAGAGTCATCCTGGCACGTAGAAGATAGATTTGGGAAAGCAGATATGATTTATCAGAGAAGAGTGTAAACATAAGGAACAGTTAAGCAAAGGAGAGAAATACAGAGGTCCATGATATACTGAGGGTGGGTGGCTTAAAGTAAGGAGTTGTGTAATGAGGCTGAAAAGTCAGAGTGATGTAAAGGAGCAGTCTGTTTTCAGAAGAATAGTTAAAGGGAGCTTGTGCAGAAGTCATTTGAACTGAAACATAGAAAAAAAAAAAAAAAGAAGAAGTGCCGGTTAGTCCAAGTGTGGTCTGTGGACCAGTGTGGATTGAGTGGATTTTACCATTCAATGAGATTAAAAAATGGAAAATGAGAGTAAGTATTTAAAAACCTTTGTAGTACTTGACAGAGTATTGTTATGTCTATTCTTTTTTACTAAATAAACTTTTTATTTGAGATAATTATACATTTGCATACAGTTGTAAGAAACAATAGAGTGAAATCCCATGTGTACATTACCCAACCCAGCTATAATAACTTACAAAACTATAATACAATGTCATAACCAGAATAATGAAATTGGTAGTCAAAATACAGAACATGGGCCTCCCTGGTGGCACAGTGGTTGAGAATCTGCCTGCCAATTCAGGGGACACGGGTTCGAGCCCTGGTCTGGGAGGATCCCACATGCCGCGGAGCAACTGGGCCCGTGAACCACAATTACTGAGCCTGCGCGTCTGGAGCCTGTGCTCCGCAACAAGAGAGGCCACGATAGTGAGAGGCCCGCGCACCGCGATGAAGAGTGGCCCCCGCTTGCCGCAACTAGAGAAAGCCCTCGCACAGAAACGAAGACCCAACACAGCCATAAATAAATAAATAAATTAATTAATTAATTAAAAAGTGCTTGCGCTACAGAACAATGTTTAAAAAAAAAAAATACAGAACATGTCCATCACACAAGGTTCCCACATGGTGCCTTTTTATATTCACACCCACTTCCCTCTTGTCCCTGCCTTCTCCTTAACCCCTGGCAACTACTAATTCGTTCTCCATTTTTGTCCCTATAGGCATGTTTTATAAATGTAATCCTACAGTATGTTAACTTTTGAAATTCTAATAATAAAAAATGGTGTTTGCATTTTATGCTTTTTATTTGATTTTTCTAATTTATTTTAATTGCATTTTACAAAAACACGGGTCCACAATAGACTTGGGAGAAAAGCACCATTCCCCTTTTAACCATGAATAATTTGAAAAGAACTGCTGTGGTGAAAAGTAGCATGTGAAAAGTGATAAGTGAGGATGTGTAGAAGTGACAAGGCAGCATAGTGTGCCTGACCAGATAAGTGTGCCTGAATGGCTGGGCTGCTTCTCAATTATTTATTAGCCATGAGGAGCGAGCGAGAGTGTCCGTACCCCCTACTGCTTCCTTTCAGTTACCATCTTCCTCTGCCGCTGCTGCTGAGGTTCTCCCTGGAGGCTGTGTTCATTGACAACATCCTGGAGGTAATTCACACTGACAGTGACAACCTTAACAGCAACACTCAGGAAAGGCTCCCAATAGCAGCGATCACAGTGTTCTTCACCTACCTGGATTCGACTGCGCGTTCAACTCTCTTCTTCCCTGACTTCCATGATGTCAGTTTCTCTTGTTCTTTTCCTGTATCTCTGATACACCCTGGCTATTCTTTGTTTTGACTCCTCTTTCTAAAACTTGCCATTACATGTTCTGTCTCTAAAGTTACACCCATCTAACCAACTGGTTATAAATTTCTTATTGGTCATGGATCTCTTTGAAAATCTGAGAAAACCAGTATATGAGCAACCTCCCCTTTAAAAATGCCCATGGAACTACCATATGACCCAGAAATCCCACTACTGCGCATATACCCTGGGAAAACCATAATTCAAAAAGAGTCACATATCACAATGTTCACTGCAGCTCTATTTACAATAGCCAGCACATGGAACCAACCTAAATGTCCACTGATAGATGAGTGGATAAAGAAGATTTGGCACATATATACAATGGAATATTACTCAGCCATAAAAAGAGATGAAATTGAGTTATTTGTAGTGAGGTGGATGGACCTAGAGTCTGTCATATAGAGTGAAGTCAGAAACAGAAAAACAAATGCCGTATGCTAACTCATATATATGGAATCTAAAAAAAAAAAAAAAAGATACTGATGAACCTAGTGGCAGAGCAGGAATAAAGAGGTAGACATAGAGAATGGAGTTGAGGACATGGGGTGGGAGGGCGAAGCTGGGGCGAAGTGAGAGTAGCATTGACATATACACACTACCGAATGTAAAATAGTTGGCTGGTGGGAAGCAGCAGCATAGCACAGGGAGATCAGCTCGGTGCTTTGCGATGACCTAGAGGGCTGGGATAGGGAGGGTGGGAGGGAGGCTCAAGAGGGAGGGGATATGGGTACATGTGTATGCATATGGCTGATTCGCTTTGCTGTGCAACAGAAACTAACACAGTATTGTGAACAAATTATACTCCAATAAAGATCTATTAAAAAAAAACAACTGGCCAAAAAAAAAAAAAAAAAAAGAAATTGCTTGAACCATAGCCCTTTTGCAGGTATCTTCTACCCTGAGAAGAACATGTGAACCAAAATCAGTGAGGGCTAAGGAGTAGAGCTATAGTCACCAAGTCTGGGGCATCACTGAGCAAGTAGAATGATCATTCTATGAAGAAACGCCAAGCCACGCTGAGACTTAGACACTAAGGAGTCACCTCAGCAGCGATGAAAACCTTTGCTCTGCAGGAACGGCCTTTAGTAGTGGGTCCGTGGGTCATGAGGAATACTGGCAGAAAGGGTATGGAAAGCAGCTCTGTAACTTTCTGGGATGTACGAGTTGAACACCATACACATCTGAGAAGTTTGTGAAAAACCTGAGGTGAGGAGAAAGGGGCAAGATACAAGGATAGACTTTGGACTGACTGCCACTGAGGGAATTGAGGAGATCAAAAGGAGTATTCGAAAAATAAAATGTATATGACTATTCATATTTCAAGTTTTTAAGTCTCTACTAGCTGTAAATAGATCATTAAAATATATATAAAAAGAAGTAACTAAACAAAGACTTATTCTCCTGATCTTATGCTTAAATGAAAAATTAATAACCAGTGATGAAAATATTCCAGAAAGTCAAAATTGGCAAATATATAAAAATTATAATTTAGTTTTGCTCAAAATGATGAATGAAACTGTATTTATTTGAACTGAATAAAGAGTTGAATGGCAGTACACATGCCATCTTTTCAGTATAATCAGAAAAACGTTCTCAATTTTACCAACACTGGTGAAAACACTGGTTTCAAACATACTGGGGAGCAAATGTGATCAGAGAAAACCTCTCTCAGTTCACTCTGCAATGTAAGCGTAATATGATTTCTAAAATTCAGCAAGACTTCAAGTTGAAGCCATGTTGCTTTAACTTGCCATATAGCTTTTTGTCCTCAGGTCAACGGTGAGGTCACCTATGGCAAGGCTTGCCTCTTTTCTATGCTAACTCCATATTTGATTTTAATGTAACCTTAAAATGGAAGACGTTTTCAGGTGTCTGCAATTCTCTGCCTGCCAAAGGCATTGATAAGACTGTATCACCATCAAACCTGGTGTATCCTGGGGTGTATCCCTAACACTGGAATATTTTATCTCCTCTTGCAGAGTAGTATTTCAGTCAAAGAGCTCTTAAGTTTATCAGCACCATCCATAAACCTGAATGCAGAGTTTTAAATAAAGAATACATTATTCATGTAATCAAAACATAGCCTAAAGTCAGTGGGTATCAAAGTACTAATTCTTGGGTCTCACCCCAACTTACTGAAGCAAAAACTCTGGGAGTGGAACCCAGAGTCTATGTTTTAACAAGCCCTCCAGGTGATTCTGTTGTACGCTACAATTAAAAGCCCATTGGTCTAAGTAAACAATCTTCTAATTAAACCTTGCCATAAAAGAACTCCTTCTCATCAAATTGTTCTAAGAAGGGAATTTCTTATTTTTTCTCACAATAAAAAATATAACTTCTACTTGAAGTTCCATCAAGTTCTTTAAGGCTTTTACTCTGGAAATCTAGGAAATTTCTACACATAACCATGACATATTATGCTCCCATTTTGTAAAAAGCAACATCTTTGATACAGAAACTAATTCAGTCTTGGCTCTAATGAAGCTGATGAAATTTAGAGTAGTAAACAGGATATAGTCCAGTAGTGTAAGCTGAGACTTTATGACATTATACACAAATGTTCCAAGCTATGATTTTAATGATATGTGGTGATACTTTCATCTCCAGAGCCACAGAATCAGATATGTTAACAAATATTACAGATGCCCACCTAAACACAAAATACTCTGATTTCCTTTCATTTCATTTCATTTCCTTAAAGATGTACTTTTCAAAGAAAATTTTGACTCATTCAAACCTTTAATACTTTTTAAATTAATAAAGTGGTGTGAGAACACATGTCATTGTGTAAGCCCAGAAGCTGGCCACAAAGAGCAATACGGAAATTCCTATCCAGCTGCATGTTGAAAGATGTTTACTGTCTTTCTCCATGACTAGTTTCAAAATACAATAAATGTCACCTTGGGAGTGTTGGTGGTAGGGCGTCATGTGTCAAATGGCATCTCCTCTATTGTATTTATTTCTGTCAAGCCACAACTTGACTTAGCCACTTCAGAACAAACAGCTTCACCAAATTGTGCCAAATCATGTGTAGAATTTTTAGTTCAACTGCCTGATAAGCAAATTATAAGATGCTTTAAGGCAAGGATTGAGGCAAATCCAAGATTTAAGGGTCCAGCCTTGTTCAAATTGAGCTTATTTTTCACATGTGTTTTCAGGATGGATAGTTACAAAGTACTCCTTTAGTTCTGCTGGCTCCATGCTTACATTGCTAAATCCCTGGCCAAAAAGAATTACTGCAGCTTTTTTGCAGCATTATATTTTGCATAGTGACTAAATCCAAAAGACGAGTTCTCTCCTTTCTTCTTTCCTTCCCTTCTCTCTTTAGACTTCGTCCAATGTAAAAATATAGAGAAGTTCATTATCAAAATGTCATCATAACCCAAATGGTAGCCTGTATTTTTATTTAATCCAGTGGGAAAGCATTCTGGTTGTCATGAGATGGTAATACGAATACTATTCTTTATCATGTACCACAGCATTTCATGATAACTTAATTTGTTTGGAGAGAAACAATGTATTAAAGGTAGGTGCACAAGGCTATATACCAGGTTGTTAGCAGTTCTTATCCCTAGAGAATGGGATCCAGAGGAAGAGAACAGAGAAGGGAGAGGAGCATTTCATAAGTTCACTTTATAAACTTCTGTATTGTCTCAAAAAAATTGTATAGGGAACATGCATTATTTTTATAAGAAAAATACCTGTAAAAATTTAAAAGTTCTTTGCTGAAAATAAGCCTAAAAACAGAAAAACAAAGTCTAAGAATTTTCAAATAAGAAGGCATCTATTAGAAAAAAACTATTCATTTAAAGTGTATGCATAGGTCCCTATGCTCACCCTTGTAGATTTCAGACCACTGATTAAAATCCAATACCTGCATATTCTGTTACAGTGTCCTTAACCACCTCCATAGGTTTTTCTTTGAGCTGAATTTCAATATAGGTAACTCCCCACTTGATACTTTCTCCTCAAAGGATATCACAAGGACACCCTAAAGTTAATGTGTTCATGATAGTGCTTATTGAATTTTTCTCAGAGTTTCTCTGCCTTTGTTGACCATTTCATTTGAGAGCAACATTATTTACCAAATATTTTACTGTAAAATTTGTCTCTAAAATTTATCCATATTTTTATTGACACCATTGACTTACTTCATTTCTTTTCTGAATTTCTGAAATAACTTTCTAACTGAACACCTAAAATTCAGTCCTTTATTCTTTCAATCTATTCTATATACAAACTTCAGAATTATTTTTATAACAGGCCAAATTTTATCATTGCACTCCTTTCTTAAGACCTCTAATGACGTCCCACTAATAAGACGCAATCCAAACTTCTCAACCTGGACATCCATGCATACCTTTCACCAAAGGACTCCTTTCCTTCCCTTTCTTTTCTCACACCTGTATAGGAGTTGTATCAGTGCTAAATGCATATTTGGGATTAAATTTTTAGCCCATCCTGTAAAGGCGTGCAAGTATTCTGAGCTTATGGAATTGCATGCTGCAATGAAGTCAATCTCCCTTCAACCAGGCGCTATCATCCACATAAAATTAGTTTTTTAAAAGACAAGCAGCAGTTCATATGGAGTAGAGTGTGTGTTCTCTATTTCAAGCAACTTAGTTTGAATCACAGAGGACTCAAATTTGAGGAAAATTACTTTACCTTCTAGGTTTCAGTTTTCTCAATTGTAAAAAAGAGGTGATAATAGAATCCACCACAGTGGGTTGAGGTAGAATGAAGATTAAAGGAGATACCACAATGTAAAGCAGTCGGGAAAGTCCCTGACACGTTTTCAACTGAGTAAATGTAACCTATTATACAAATTGCCTTTTTCTACCATGTAGTATTTTACCGACTCAATATTTCAAACACTAGTCTCTATTTCCACTAATTGATTTATTCAATGTATTCATTTCATACTCTGTTCCATGCGTTATACTAGCCACTGGGAATCTAAAGTGACACCTTAACACTCAAGACTCTGACTTCCTTAAAATTGACATTAAGATGTATAATGTGTCATCAGTAGTTACAGTCATTGTCTCTAATCTTTAAATAACCCTGAAAGTAGATTTCACGCATTATTAACAGAAGGGGATATTGAAGCTCTAATAATATAAATTAATTTAAGGTCGTACAGGTAATGAGTGATAGAGTTGAAAGATGATCCTAATTTGTTGTCTATCTCCCACCCCATCTTAAGCTCATATTGGCTACCACTACTATCTTTAGTAGATCATGAAGTATGATAAAGGTTTAGATATATTATTTCAAATCATCATAGCTGTAAGGTTAGCATTTCTCTTTCAAATTTAATATAAAGAAATTGAGACAAAATTGAGGTGAGTGCACCCCAAGAACTATTCATGAATGAGAAGCAATGGCTAGATGTGCATACCAAAAGGAATGGGTCTTTTTAAAATGATGCCAAAATTTAAAAAAAGAAAGAAAAATGAGAAAGAAATGACATAAGGTACATAATCCAATTCCATTTATGCATTTAGATAAGTAAAAACACTAAACACACATAAAGTAATATTCATTTTGTAAGAAAAGACACAAACAAAAAGATATCCATCCAGCACTGAAAACAGGTTTCCTATAGGGCAAGGTTTAGTTAAAGTGATAAATGCAGACAAAGGGAATAAAACATAAACACAAGAAGTGTCTTGCAGGAACCTGTGTGTGTGTGTGTGTGTGTGTGTGTGTGTGTGTGTGTGTGTGTAAGGGTGTGTAAGGGTGTGTAAGGGTGTGTAAGGGTGTGTAAGGGTGTGTGTGTAAGGGTGTGAGAGAGAGCAAGTTAGAAATTTACCTAAGAGAAAATATGTAGCCAGCATTAAATGTTCACTCAAATCGATTCCATGCTCTTCCCAAAATACAATTTTTCCATTATGAACATTTAATTCTATGGGAAATTTTAGTGCACAAAATAATGTGGTTTTGCAGTTTGATGATGAGACAAATAGGAATGTGTTAAGTAATTCTGGAAAATTTTGATAGTTTACATGTCTATTCCTCAGTATATATCATACATTTCTAGATAATTAACTTTGAAGAAGTTATTGAAAATACCAATCTAATACAGATTTGTTATTTAATTTTTTATTAATGGAACTCTAAATGATTTTTGTTTTCAAAAATTATCCCGAAATTTATTTTTTTGTTGGCAAAATGTTATGGATATTATAGTCTTTTATACCTTAACTCAATGTTTTTAAAACTCTTCATTCAACAGACCTATTTTTAATAAATTATGTTCGACCCTCAATAGGTGATATAAATGAAAATGAATCTCCACCTGTATAGCCAGGTTCCCTTTTTTAGCCCATGAGAAGCCAGAGGAATATATATCTCATAGGAATAAAAAAATACAGGTTTATCAAATGACTTACTTTGAAAACAACTTTCCTAAACAAAATTCAGTATTAGTGTAGGAAAAAAATCCAAAAAAACTCTTTCACAGCTAACCTCACCTTACAATCAGACCCAGTAAGGATTTGATGAGTGAATAAATGAATGAGTTCATGTAATAAAATGTTTCAAAGTATATACCATTTTTTCCTAAATGTTGGAATTTGGAAGTACTCTGAACAAATTGCATAAAACACAAAAAAGGTAAAAATAAGCTGAAAGGACAGTTGAATATATAACCTTCTTTCTAATCAACTGAATGTAAACTTATAAGATGCGTTTCTGAATGAAGATTTTATCTGTATTTATATTACTGCCTAAACTTAACACAGTAGGATAATTGTCCTGATATTTTCTCTTTTATAATACAGTTGGCCCTCCAAATCTACAGGTTCCACATCCATGGACTTAACCAACTGTTGATCAAAAACGTTTGGAAAAAAAATTCCAGAAAGTTCCAAAAATCAAAACTTGAATTTTCCTTATACAGGAGGATTTGTGTAGGTTATACACAAATACTATGGCATTTTATATAAAGGACCTGAGCATCCTTGGAATTTGATGTCTGAGGAAGATTATTAACAATCCCCTGTGAATACAGAGGGACAACTGCATTATCTACCTATATCTATCTATTATTTACCTATATATCCACAAAAATATATCTATTTCTATATCTATACAGCTGTCCCATTTCAAATCAGTTTTAGAACAATGTCAGTTAAAAATAATGTTATATGTAAACAATATTATTATTTATTCACTGCTTATCATAATTTATTTAGGCTCTGTCCATTTAGATGCACTACGCCACTTAATTCTTACAAAATCCTTTGAGAAATGGATTCCATTATTCCTCTTTTACAGATAGGTAACTGCACCTTAATAAGACTAAATAACTTGATCATGTTTACTCTTAGAGGAATATAGGTTCTAAAAGAGCCACACTGGATTTTTAGTAAACACAAACACTAAGTAAATTTTATGGAGAAAAACCAAAGTGAATTCAGGATGTGTGAAATTTCAGGGAGATGAGGAAAATGTTAGAAAACAAAACAAAATAACCCATCATATTTATGAGATGGCTGTGCGTTTGTTATCAGGTTCTATAACGTTGGACTACTAGAGCCCCTCTGACGAAGACCACTAGGGACACACCTGCAGGCTAGAAAAATATTTTATTGATCTGTGGCATCAAGGGAGACTGCATGCTGCAGGTCCTTGTAATATCCATGTAAGGGGGCAGGGGTAGGAAGGGTTTCTGGTAAGCTTGGGACTCGCCATGATGGATTCTAAGGAGGAGCTAGGACAGGAAAGATCAGCTCTGAATTGACTGCAATTTGTAAGGGGGAAGTAAGTAGCTTTGAGTTCAGGACCGGTTGCTGTTGTGAGGAGACAGAGGCTAAAAACCGTGTATCACACTGACCTTGACTCAGAAGGGGAGACTAGCAAAGCAGGGAAATAGTCGTCTCAAAAAGGAAAGTCGGGCTTCACTGGTGGCGCAGTGGTTGAGAATCTGCCTGCCAATGCAGGGGACACGGGTTCGAGCCCTGGTCTGGGAAGATCCCACATGCCGCTGAGCAACTGGGCCCGTGCGCCACAACTACTGAGCCTGTGTGTCTGGAGCCTGTGCTCCGCAACAAGAGAGGCCGCGACAGTGAGAGGCCCGCGCACCGCGATGAAGAGTGGCCCCCGCTTGCCGCAACTAGAGAAAGCCCTCGCACAGAAACGAAGACCCAACATAGCCATAAATAAATAAAAATAAATAAATTTAAAAAACAAAAACAAAACACAGAGGCCCCCCCATCACTGCTCATGAAACCATTAAAAAAAAAAAAAAAAAAAGGAAAGTCATTTTGACACTACATAGCTGCAATGGGAGAAGTATTATTTCCTATGAAACTTCGCAGCTGCTTTTATCAATGTCTGTTATCACAGTCTGATTAATTACAGGGCTGATTTTTACTGTCTCTGCATTGAGCAGATTTTTTACTCTTTTAGTTTCAGGCTGCTTTTTCCTTCTTCAGAACTCACAATTTATTCATTATTTAAAACGTGGAGTCTGGAGCTAAAGAGGCTGGAAGTGGATCCCAACCCTGTTACTTCCAGACTGGGTGAGTGTAGGAAAGTCACATAACCTCTTGGTGCTTCAGTTTTCTCTAATATAAATATGGGTAAAATAATTACACCTTCCTCATATTGGAAACATAAATTCAGTGCAGTGTCTGGCATTTAGTAAATGTTATATAAGTATCGTTATTATTTTTGATGTTGTTATTGTTGTTATTTTAACCATATTCAACTGCAGGTAAAGTACTTCTTAATGCTCACAAAATACTTCGGACGCAAACAGTTTTTGCATTATGCATGGAAACACAACGCAATTCATTGTATATATAATGACCACAAAACGAATGTGAAAGGTAAAAACACAGATATCACAATGGATAGATCTTTAGCTTTCAATTTGTTCGTCTTTGCCCTCTTCCGAAGCAGAGTCTCACCGCCAGAGCATGTTATATATATTAACAATGTGAGTGCAAACTCTAACTAAAGCAGTGTGTCCGTGGCCTAATAAAAATTTAAGCAGGGTTAGAACTCTTTTTATAGGTATAAAACTATGATTAAGTTACACAGTCTATGGCTACTCGTGAGCTTCACTACATTTCAGGTGAGAAAACTGAGGTTGTAAGAGATTACATGAATTTTACTTCCGTGTTCACATAGCCTCAATTTCTAACATATAAAAACAATGATAAGGCTCAGTACAGATATGAAAGCATCCTAAAATAAGAAAATTACAGGAAAAAATCTGTATAAGGTAAAACTGGATATCTTTGGGTCGAAATAGACCACGTAGTACTAATTTGGTAGTACAAAAAATAAATAACATGGAGTTAAAGAATAGACTTACTGTTTTGCCTAGACCTGGTGTGGTATGTATTCAGGATCAAAACCACCAATTGTATATAGGTTGGAAAATCTATATGTATTTAAAAGCATAAATAAGGCTACTCGGAATTGCATACAAATTTTTTTCTCAGATTTAATTTGTGCAAGATCTTCCAGAATAGAAAAATTTACAAACTGGATGATTAGACAAAATGTGTACTTGAAACATGAAAAAATTGTATCAAAATAAGGAAAGTGGAAACTGCATTGAATAGAATAATGACTACAGCATATGATGGAAATTTTCTTAATATTACAAAATTTTGACATAAACTATTTCAAGACTCTTGGGGGAGGGTGGTGAGTATATATATATTACGACTGAATCTGTAGAATATAATTTAAAATGAGGCATATATTTGTCACTGCATTTGTTTTTTTTCTTTCCTAACTCATTCTCAATGACTATTTCATACAAGTCAGATATTTCTCATAGCAGATATAAGGGCCATAAAGTAGACTTAATTCTTCCCCTCATTTTGTGCAGCCTTTGATTGTATTTGTATTTTCCAACCTCAGCTCATTTTTCCTCTTTTCAAGGAAATATTGAGATTGACTCATCAGATGAAAGAAATATTTTATGCTCTGATATCAAATCATGAAATCCTTAGATTTTGCCCTGTCAGTTCAAGAAGTTGGAAGAAAAGAGATCAGAACTATCTGTGATTGTGACAATCATTTAAGGAAGCACAAAGGGAATTACTCTTATTACATTTGCCACTTTCCAGGAATCCTTTCTTTTAAACATTACTGAAGATAATTTTCCACTACTTCCTCTTTTCTAAGATTTTTTCCCCTACTAAAAGGCAGATTTCTAGACTGCTCTACTTCTGAAAATATAGCAAAAAAACAGGGGGACAATTCTCTGATCTTCCTGTCTGAAGAACAGATGACACCCTTCAAATGACCCCTGTGATTAGGGAAAATAAATGAGCATTACGCAACAGGCGTTCAAATACTCCATTTTCCTGTCATTATGGCATGCTAAGCTTAACATTTCTAATTATATACATAATTTTTATTCAAGACTCTTGTCCTTTAGTAAAAAAAAAAAATATCTAGCTTTCCCAATCTTGGCTAGTAACAAAAAATACATATATTTTCATAATCTAATTCTAAATTAGATTAATTTAAAACCTACTGAATTATACTGAATAAAAGATTCCATTCATCCAACCTACCACCGTATGAATTAAGCTTTTCCATATGAACTGTGATTATTTATCTTATTATAAATTTCTTTATACTTGTACTCTTCCTCAGGCCTGAAATTCTTCTTATCTCCTTCTTATAAATCATTTTTACTCAACTTCATCCTCTTTGCTTAAAGGTAAACTAAACTAAGCCAGTTTGACATGAAGAACTCTTAGTATCTTTTATTGGTAGATAACTAAAAATTATTTGAGATGGATATAGTGTCCCTACAACCTTGCTATCAAGTTATAATGAAAATAGTTCTCAGACCGAATTTCATCATATAGACAGACAATTATGAGGCAGATTTATCTTAAGAGTCACAGATAGTCATAACATGTGTTCTAAATTAGGAAATCACATCTCTTTGGTGGTTTGGCTACCTGAACATAACTTTCATGAAATTGATAGCAGAGGCACACCTGACAAGATTCCAGAAGTGGGATTCTGTGATCTTGATTATTAGCAATTGGCAAACCAAAATTCTGCATTTCAATTTCTAGATGTAGGATCTTTTATGGATCAAATTTTTGCTTTTTTTCCTACTGGCCTCCCTAGATGCATGCTTGTTCATGCAAGTTTGTTATTCATCTAGAGAATATTTTAGCCATTTTACGTCTGTCAGCTACCATAAATTTCAACAGAGAGCCAGTTTCCAACATTTATTGGGCCGATTAAAAATAGACAACTTTTACCAGCTGACCAGCTCTGAATATAACTGGCCTTAGAGTATAGCTTACATCAACCCACGGTTTTTATAGTGTGCTGTCCTGATTGCTGTATTTTAAATTAAATCACAGATTTTATAACATTCAGTTGGCATATTGTGAAGGAACACTTTTCTGTGGTAAAACAATGAAGTAAAGCAATTATTTATTATTTTACATAAATTCCTTTTTCATTATAGGGGTCAATTTGTGATTATATAGTTAAGGGCTCATCATCTATAATTATTAGGAATCACTAGAGTAGATTTTCCAGAGAGCCTATGCTTGAATGTTGAACGGCAATGCTGCAGTTGTATGGGGAAGAGAAAGGAGTCAGTCGGCTAATAAATGTCTGTAAAAGACTCACTGGTTTTACTACTTAGAGGTAGGGACTGGTAAAGGAGAAACTAAGAGATGAACTAAATCTGTTAGAGGTCCCAAGCAAGGGAATGGTGTGTTGGCAGTCTTGCCTTGATATGTAGCTGGACCTCAATCTGAAAACATAGCCTGGGACAGGGAACAAATGACTAAAATCTATAAGAACAGGCACTGTTGAAGAGGAAGATGGATCACAGAAACATAAAGGAGTCAAGCCAAAATGCCCAGGTCAGCCTCAGACACAGTAACAATGACTGAGTACTTAGAAACCTATCAAACTTGAAGGGTGAGTAGAGGCAGCATGAAAGCAAGGATTTCTGTGTATGAAAAATGGTACAAATTCATTCAGACGAGCAGGTAGCTTTTCAGCTTTCTTTATCCTGATTACTGCCAGCATAATGTTTTCACTCTCTGATCTCAAAGTTTCCTCAAATGGCCTCTAAGAGAAAGCAAAATGGAATTAACAGCAATATGAAAACCCTGTTTTCTGCAAATGTGATTCTTCCATGCAGTCTCTTTAAGCTTTACTAGCTTCTCTGAGATGGGGACTTTTAAGCAAAGACTAGAAGGGTGAAAGGAGTAAAGCCATATAGATATCTAGAGGGGGAAGTTTCAGACAAAGAGAATAGTCACGACGAAGTGAGGGGTTTGTCTGGAGTATCTGAGGAATTGGAAAAAATCACTGTGGACCCAGTGGCATGAACGAGAGAGATTGTAGTGGGAGAAGCAGGACAGACGATTAAGGGAGTCAATAATGTAAAGGCTTGCAGACCATGGTATGATCTTAATAGTTTTCTCAAAGAGCAACAGGGAAACATTGACACATTTGAAGGTAAGAATGACATGATTTACCTGGTCAATCTGACAAATATTGGAGAATAAACTTTAAGGGGGTGTGCAAGGCAGGGATGGAATCATAGAGACAAGATAGGAGGCTATTGCAGAATCAAGTAAAAGATCATAATGAGATGGGTCAGGGTAGTAATAGGGTAGGTGGGGAGACATTGTCAGATTAAGGATTTATTTGAAAGTAGAGCCAACAGGAAATTTTGACAGACTGGTTTTGAGACAAAGTAAGAGAAATTAAGGGTAACTCCAAGTGCTGGTCCCTAGCAACTAGAAGTATTAAGTTACTATCAACTAAGATAGATGGGAAAGAATATGGGTAGAACAGCTTTTTTTTTTTTTTTTTTTTTTCCTTTTGGAATGGGGAGTGATGATCAAGTGTCCAATTTTAAATATATTTAAGTTTTAGAGGTGGAATTATCAGGTAGGCTGATGTATCTATGAATTTGGAAATAGAGGTCTGGGTATATTTGGGAATTAGCAAATAGATTTATTCATGTCATTTATAACAGATAGACTTTGCAGACATAAGATTATATGGGATTACCAAGGGAGAATAGATAGTTAAGAAATGGGGCTCCCAAACTGGTTCATTATGAAATTGGAAGAACAGGGGAATCACCATGGAGACTGAGCTATAGCAACAAGTGAATAAGATGGAAATCAGACAACAATGATGACAACACGATGGTCGCTCTGGAAGCCTAAGGAAGAGAGTCTGTCAAGGGAAAGAGTTATCAACAATGTCACATATGACCATTGAGCACTAAATGTTGTATTTAGTAGCACTAGAGTTCATTGGTGACAGTGAAAAAGCAGTTTCAGTCAAGAGATGAGAGTGGAATACTGAATCACATAGAGTCAAGAGAAAATTGGAGGAAGAATAGAATCTACAGTAAAATATCACCTTATTTTACTGTGAAGAGAAGCAAAAATATAGGGTAGTAGGTATCCAGGGAAGTGAGGTCAAGATAAGTTTGTTTTTTAATGGGAGAAATAACATCATTTTGTATGACTAAAGAAACAATTTAGTAGAGAAGTGAAAATGAGGATATAAGTAAGATGGAGAGAAATTGCTAGAGCAATGTTCTTGAGTAGGTGTGATCAAGGTTACAAGTGTAAGTATTAGGCTTTTGACAGGAATGTAAACAGCTAATCTATAGCAAGAAGAAAAGCATGGTTTCCTCTCTGGTTAGATGTTGGAGGAGCCTGCAGAAATGATAGTTTGATTACTTAATTTTGTGCATTATTAATCATGATAAGGTTGAGGATGGTGGAGGAGGTATTAAAGAGAAGAGCAGGTATCAGAGAGTCATCTAGGAGAGGGGGCCAGTGAGTGAATGAGGGGAATATAGAATGACTGCAGGACAGCATTAAAGTCAACGTAAGGTCTAAGATCAAGAATTTCAAGTGCAAAGAGTCGTTGTGGTTGTATGTTTTCCCACAGCTACATTAAGCTCTAGATGCAAGGATGAGGCAGGCAGAGAGTTGGATTTCAACAGGATTGTGGTTTTGTCAAGTGAGTGTGTTGAGGAATGAGAGAGGCAGGGAAGTTGAGGTGTAAGTAAGATAGTTTTACAATGATTGATCATGGGCTTAAAACTTGTTAAGTTCAGAAGAAAGGACGTCGATGGGTTGAGGGACAGCGGAAAGCCGACAGGAGCACATCAATGGCATCCTGGCAAAGGAAATTCACACGAATCAAAGGAGGTGATGATCAGAGAGAGGGCTTCAAAGAACAGAGATAGTGAAGGGCTGAAATTTTGAGAGCAACAAGGGTAGGACAGAAGTGAGTGGCAAAGTAGGGTAAAGGTGAAGGTGAAAGTGAAGGTGGAGAAGAGTTCAATAAAATATAATTCTAGAAGAATCATCTTGGTATCATGACGTCACTAAGCGTTTTAGGGAGGAATATATGAGAATAACCTGAAAGCCAGTAAAAGGTACGTGGAGCCATCTATCCCACACTGAGTCATTAACTTTTAATTACTCAGTTTGCTTAAAAGCGATTGTTTTACATAGTGCTCCTGTAAGAAGGTAGAATTACAAAACTAAGTATCAATAACAGCTTCATGCACAGAGGCTTATCTTATATATTTTAAATGTTTTATCTCACTCTTGCTACATTTCTTCAAGCACCTTCAATATTATTTTCAACTCTGCTTTCCTGAACTTTAAGCCTTCTTATAGTTCAAATGGTTTCCACATCATTTAATAGCTTGCTATGAATGACTCTGCTTTTCTAACCTGTTTAGTTAAAAACTGATTCTGTTGATCCATTTTTCTCAGCGCTTGGTTTCTTGCTTCCACAGCTGCTTTTTGCTCGCCTCACCTCTCTGATCCTGTCGGCAACAGAGCAAGGCTAAGACGGAAGACGCACAGAGTTCACATTCACACTCCTTTTCCTTGAATCCTGGCTTATTTCCAGCCACCTACTCCCTCATTGCAGTTCACAGTAATTTAATCTCACTCTACACGAAGAAAGTGAATTTTCCAGTTTAATTTAAAGTATATAAGATTAGAAATAAGAAAAATTATACAATTAAAAAGAAGAAAAGTGTAGCCAATTCAATAAAAGAAATTGACACCTCAGAGGGCAAATAAGAAACTCAGATCTTGCCCCACAGTGTTCTATTTTATTCCAAAATGAGGCCCTGCTGTAGATTTCACTTCTCCATTGGGAAATAAGTTTCCCTTTCTAGAAGAACAAATATATGATATGTGGTTGACAAGCTGCCCAATAACCCATAGCTATTTATTGCCAAGAATTCCATGCAAAGCAGTCTAACACAATCACTGCTCAAGATTCCGTGTACTGTAAGATTGACGAGCTTTTTTGGAGAGCTTCCTAAAAATACAGAGGCGTGATGTTTAATATATGCAGCCAATTTCTATTCCTAGAGAGTTCCCCAGTTACCTGGCTTGATCATTCTGCACTCTAAAATACATAGCAAACCCTCAAGAGTAATTCATAATAAATTCTTTAGCTCAAATCAATAGCATATATTTAAAATATTCTCCTCTCTCTCATTTCTTAATTTTGCATAGCTTAAAGCTGTATAGTTCCATATTTGTCTATCTACAAAATAATGCCACTCTCTTCATGGCTTTTGCCCCAGAATACCTCTCTGTGCTTTCCTTTCTCATCATTTCCAACAGAGCTCTTTATCCTCCTCTCCTCTTTAGTTTTATTAATGAATTAAATTTGAACCTTTCAAATGACTTCTTACATCTCCATTAGAAAACTTCATTCTGATGACACCACCATGACTTATTTCACATTTTTCTGACTTAACTGTTCTCTTTTCCTCAGAAAATTACCTAAAGTTATGATATGAACCTCTATTCTGTGTGCACATGTGGAGGAGAAGACTCATGGGTGCAAATGGGGTAGTGATAGTTTCCTGACTCTATTATCACAGCAGCTATACCTAGAATTTGGATGAAATGCTAAACCTAGAGGCTAAATATCCTCCTCCTTAGTTCTTGGCTTTATTAGAGAAGAATCATCTATACTTTGAACAAAAGGGGGGAAGTCAATAAAATTAGAAATATTACCATGGGCACATGTACATCCATATAAACATGCATTAATTTCTCTTCTTGTGAGGTAAGAAATGGTCCCATTATTGTTTTGACCCACTGCTTCCCCCACCCCAATAATAATACAAAGAAAAAAGGAACCAACATCTTAGTTTTTCATCTTATTTAACTATAGTTATTTATAAAACAGAATTTACTCCCTCATATAGTTAGAAAAACAGGTAACTAAACAGTTCTCTCTCATGATAACACAGAGTTAACTGGCAGCAAAGCCCTTTAAGCTTTCGTGAGGATGGAGGACCTCCTCTCTGCACTGGAACGCTTCTGCTTTCTGGGGAGGAAAGAAGCCATTCATCCACTATTTTAAATGTGACTCTGGCTGAGAGTTGCTAGAGCAGAAGCTGAATTCTTCTTCCATATTCTCATTTTTCTTACACAGAAAATTAATATTCCTCCAACTTTATTATCTTTTCTTTACAAACATTTTGGACAAGTGAGGCAGAGAATAACAGTTTGCACCTGCTGGAGGGGAAGGGCCTATATCTTGTGATCTTAAATTTTGAACTACTTTTAGGATGGAAAGTGGCTTTGAGTCTGTAAGTTTACTTTAGCTAGCTTTTTTTTTTTTTTTTAATTTGAGGCTGAATATAGTTTTTAAATGTACATGCTTATTCTTATAAATACATCTGTCTCTCTTATTGATGATTGGCTTCTAGCTGTTTTTCTAATAAATCCATAGATTTTTTTTAGAAGTGAAAATGAATTGCTTATCATTCAATATATATTTACATATAAATAGGGAACAATTATGGAACACATTAGTTAGATGCATTAAAAATGTTTTTTATATTGTCTTGATATCTGAGTGATATAGTAGCTTGATTTTTAAAAGGTATGAATTTGCATAAATTCCCATTAATTAAAATGTTTGATGGATATATTTGTTATCTGTTGCTGCATAACAAATTACCCCATAATTTAGCAGCTTAAGATAATAAACATTTATTATCTCTCACAGTTTCTGAGGATCAGGAATGTGGGAATGGCTTAGCTGAATTCTGCCTCATGATTTCTCATGTGATTTCACTCAGACTATGCACCAGTGCTGCAGTCATCCTAAAAGTGGCCTGGGACAGGAGAACCTACTTGTAAGCCCACTCACATGTCTGTTGGCAAGGCAACACGTTCCCACATGGCTATTCACCAGAGAGTTCAGCTCTTCCTCCTGTCAGCCTCTCTATAAGGCCTCTTAAAACATGGCAGTTTGCTTCCTCCAGAGAGAGGGAGAGGGAGGGAAAGATCCCCAGATGGAAACCACAGTCTTTTATAACCTGAGTTCAAAAGTAATAAAGTATTATGAAAGTATATACTATATGTACAGTGTGGGAGAAAACTGTACAAGACTATGGATACCAAGAGGTAGGGATCATGGGGCCATTTTGAAGGCTGGCTACTATAGTCAGATATATTGCTAAACCTGTTTTATTTACTTTTGAAATTAGGTAATTTGTACTTACGACAAAAAGTAGCAAAATAAAACTTTGTGTATGCATGATTAAACAAATAAGTGAAGTTAGATTAAAACATGCTTACATGCAATAAGTGCATTTATTTAGCATGCAACAAATTTTAAATGGTTATAAATGGATATACATGTAATCGATAAACTTCATCCACAATTTTAAATTTGTTTTTGAATAGAAATTAAATTACTTATTTGAAATCATTAAAATAGAATTATATGAAATGCAGACCACGTACATGGATTCTAGGTGACTCAAACTTTCTAAACTGTATAAGGGTTGATATGCTCAAGAACTTGAAAACTCAGATTTTCTAAACTCTCTGGGCAGCAGAAATAGCCCATTTGTTTGTCCCTAATAAGATTAGCACTCCCCTCTTGCTTAAAGACAATTCAGAAGCTTCTTTCTGTCTTGCAAGTCAGGTGGCACTCCTCTCTGGATTTACAGCCACCTTCAATGCTGGCCACCAGCCCCATAACTAAGGTCAAATCAAAATGTAACAGAGCCAGGAACTGCTGGGCCTATTAAGTAAGAAAAGGCACTATAAAATGAAGGAGCTGTAGGACCCAGCCAATGTGTACTAGGAGAATATAAATGGATAAGATCTTAAGAGCTGGAATATGGGGGATGGAATACAAATTTGGATAAGAGAGAATTCATTGATATGGAATTGCTCTCTTTTAATACAGGATTTAACACCCTGAATCCGCCAAGGAGATAGTGCTAATAGTGGCTAATTTGACTCCTAGATGCTTGGAAAAATCAATGGCTTTCCCAAAATGAAGTAAAAATGCAAGAGTTACCATGGAAAATGGTGGAGGTCAGGATAAAATAGCTCAGAGAAGTGACAAGTTAGGGTGGATAGACTATGAAGTTCAGAGAAGCCACTAGCTAACTATACTCTCTAAGAGGAACTAGAAAATACTGTTTATGAAAACAATAAAGAATATCCTGTTGATTCACTTTGCTGTACACCTGAAACTAACACAACATTGTAAATCAACTATACTGCAATAAAAATTTTAAAAAATAATAGTTTGCTTCTACAGAATAAAGGTAAGTACAAATATGAAAAGAAAAAAAAAAAGAAAAAAGAATAGCCTGATGAGAAGGGCACCAGCGATTCTGAGAAGCTAAATAGTTAACGTCTTCTGTGTTCTGTGGCTTAAAAGGGACGATACTGCTACAGATACTGACTCCCTGATAGTAAGAGAGGGTGATAAAATCTGAACATATTAGGGCCCGGTGGTGAAGCATAATCAATAAGAACAGCAAGGTCAGAGTGGCAGCCAGTGGAGACAGATGTGTGAAGAGATATAAAGATGGTTACTAAATCAAAATGTCACGGAGACAGCCAAAAATGCTATTTCTCAATCTATGTAATCAAAATAATAAAGTATGGATGGTGTGGAGGTGGAGGGCAGCTGGTACAATAAAAAAATAATTATCCTTTCTCAGATTCTGGACTTGAGCCAGTCTTCAAACCTGATATAGCACTGACTGATGGAAAGACCAAGTTTGCAAGAGAAAGGAAACTGTAATACAACCAGTGCATACAGTTATGATGCATCCAATCCTCCCACAAGGAGACCTATGTCCATTCACTTGAATAAAAAATACACTAGAGAAATGGGAATACATAGATATTTCAGGAACTGCCGGGAAACAGAGACCAAGTTGACACTGATAACCTGTGGACTCAGTGTCACCATGGCACTCCTCTTAGAGTGGATGCATATTAGAACAGATGAGAAATTGAATCTATCTAAGTACCTACGTTTCTACTGAGTCCATGGACCCATTTGCTGGTTATTTCAGCAGTATGTAAAATTGTAATGGATATTCACAGTTATTGCCAGAACTCCCACATGTGTTCCTCGGCCTGTGGGTAATAGCTATAATACAGGAGAGGTCAAGCAGAAACATCTGAATCTGCCCAGCTAAGAGAGTAAATAAAATTTTCCAAAAAGCCTCATCTGAAGGCAAAAATTAATGATACTTTAAAATATCTAAACAATGCAGAGGTAGTGAACCTCATTACATACCCATTTAACTCATCATTTATAAAAGGATTTATCTGGCACTTATAAATCAGATGGATTCTGGAGGATTATACTGTATTATTGCGAACTCTGCAAAAGCATAGAGTAGCCCCAACTATAGCTGCTGTGCTAGATATAATATCTTTATTAGAGCAATTAATAAGGTCTCAGGAATGTATATGTAGCAATTACCAGGTGAAGGGGTTCTTTTCCATCTCTATCATGAGGGAGGGTCAAAGTAGTTTATATTCACAGATTATTCCCAGAGCTACATTAACTCCCTCTTTCTCTGTCAGTCATACTATAATTTCAAGGGACCTGGAGCTCCTAAACATTCTATAGAAATTCCCATTGGTTTACAACTTCAATAATATTATATTGTTCAGAAGAGAGGGGTAAGAAAGTGTGGGTACATTAGTGGACTTGTAATGTTTGCAAGCACTGTAGAAGATGTGAGATGAACACTCTGAGAATTCAAGGGCCTTCCACACCGGTGAGGTTTTGAAGAGTCCGGTGGTCTGGGGCATGCCCAGATTTCCCCTCCAAAATAAAGGACAACTTATGTTTTAAGTCTCTCATATCTCCCACTACTAAAAAGGGAGCACAATTCCCAGCAGGCATCTTTAGGTTCTGGAGTCAGGATATTCCACGCTTGGACTACTGTTTTGTCCCTTTTACCATGTGACATGGAAAGTTTACCTTCTGATTTGAGCTCTGAGCAGGAAAGGGCCCTGCAACACATCTACGCCGTGGTGCAATCGGCCCTACTGCTTGGGCCATGTGACCTAGGAAACTCTATAATAGTCAGGGCATCTGTGGTGACAAAGGGTGTGACCCTTTGGTAGAGTTTAGGGAAATCCCCAATAAAAGAACAACAACACAGACCCCTACGATACTGGAAGAAATTCCTATCATCTATAACAAAGAATTATACACTACTTTACAAAAATATCTGCCAGAATGCTACAAGGTTCTGGCACAGGAATCACAGTTGGCTATCAGATATCACATGACTACATGTCTAGAACCACACATCATGAGCTGAGGTCTCTCAGACAACTCAAGTCGTTAGATTGGACAGGCTCAGCAGTAATAATCATAAAAAGTAATATACCCAGTTATAGGTACATCTAGTACAAGAGGACGAGATTAGGCTGCAGGAGCAGGTGGCCCAAACCCCCCTGTTGTCACCATTATTGCACCATTGCCTCTCGCTCAGTGTAAATCTATATCAACATGTGGGTACTTCATCATGGGAACCACTGGCCCGAAAATTTACCACACTCCTCAGAATGCAAATAAAATGGCCATTGAAGACAATAACTGAAATATCTGCTTGGAGATGGTGGCTGGGAGAATGGAGCACCATTCTCCAGGATGTAGTGTACAGTCTAAATCGATAATCATTTTATAGTGTTGTGTCCTCAAGAGGTAAAATATGCAAGTCTGAGCACGTAAGGTTCAACTTGGAGTGACTTTTCTTACCATCATTTCTAGTGACTCGTTTGGGAATTTGTGCTTTCTATCCCCAAAAATCTGATATGAACATCTAGATATCTTGGTTCCAAGAAGGAAAACTCTTCTCCAGGAAATAGCAAAAGAACTACTAAACTTTTAGCCCTGCCTTTCGCCTACTTTGGCTCCTTGTGCCATGAGACAATCACGTAAGGAAAGAAGTCACATTCTGGTATGAACAACTGACCACGATAATCAGGAGGAGATAAAGTTGGCAAAAGTAGCAGTGAAGAATGCATTTGGCATCTCTTGGTATTTCTCTGTGATTTTTGATGCTAAGTGACAGGTACAGCAGTCATAGATTGAGAATTACATAGTATGAAGGGATTTAGTGATGAGTGTTTGGGTCACCCTAATGCTTTAGCCACCAAGACATTCAGAGGAGCTCTTTAAAGTGAGAGGAATCTAGAAGGGTAATAGGAGAGGGAGGTGACAAATATCAGTTGTGGCCCAGACACGAGCTACAGTGTAAGGGGCTGTAGGGGCTGTAGTTTGTTCCACTAACCTTCCCCTTGAACGTTTCTCCAGGAAAAGAACAAACAACATTCTGCAAGTTTCCAGATGGGATTAACCTTTTATATAAAGCAGGTAGATCAGAGCAGCATAAGGATGGATGGCGGTGGATGCCATGGGGTACCGTACAAGTGCCCCCACATTACTTTCAGGACGGAGACATGCATTCTTCCGGCAGCCAAGAGAATTACCTTCTGACAGCTCACAGCCTAGTTCCTCCGCACAAATCTCCCTCTGCTGTAAGCATCTGCCTGACCCAAGGCTCTGCCTTCTTCAGGTAAATACAAGGACACAAAGGCCCAGCTCACTATTTAGGGCAACTCTGAAGGGCCATCCTGGACTCAGGTCTCCTGATCAGTAGCGGCCTTTATTGTTACAGCACCACAGTCCCAAGTCCCTCCCTGCCTCTCCTCACTCTGACACACGTGCTCCTGAAACTATGCCCCCGTATACCTTCTCCCCACATAACTTGATTTCAGAGTTTGCTTCTTGGGAATTTGATTTTAAGATGGTAAAATTTTTACTTTTGTTTACTATTCCATGCAGGACGTGTAAAAAAAAAATTTTTAAATGCGAATGGATTTTGAGTTTAAATTTATCCATGTATCACTCAGGCCTTATTTCCCCTGCAATAAGAGCTCTAGGTCATGGCAAACTTCCTTACTGCTTCTCCTAGTCACTGGGTAGGATTTTCTTAGGCTACTGACACCTTGTTTTGAATGGGAAGGTTTTCAAGGCTTTCAGCTTTCCTCTTCTTAAACTCATCTGGGTCTGAGGTCATATCTTTCATCCCAAGTAGGCTTCCAAACTTCTTTTTCAAGCCTCTAGGACTTCGAACCAGTTCCCAGGCCTCTGGATTATTTTGGCAACATCTCAAAATTCTGGCTATGGCTGTGCTTTTAATTCCAAGGTTATTTCTGGGACCTGTAGATTTCCCTTTCCTTTGATGAACCTGCTCTCTATAAAACAGTTTTTGTTTTGTTATATCCAGATACCTTATACATTACTGACAAAAGAAGTGATCTTTACCTGCTCAGTTGGCCATGTAGATGGAAATCAGAACACTCTCCTATTCAGAGTTTAGCATATAGCAAGTCAGAGAGTAATATTTAATGAACATAAAATAATTCGGAAAACATTTTTATATAAAGCAAATGTCACCACTTTGACCCATTTCCCCAACAGAACATTGTGCAAGAAAATCTAGTATTTAAAAACACACATTTATATGTCCATCTATGTCTTAGTCTGTTTGGGCTGCTATAACTGAACACCATAGGCTGGTTTATAAACAACAGAAATTTATTTTTCGCAGTTCTGGAGGTTGGCAGTTTCAGTGTCTCACAAGGGCCTGCTTCATGGTTCATAGCCTGTAGTCTTTCTCTCTGTGTTCTTACAGGACGGAAGGCCAAGAGGGAACTCTCTGGGGGTCTCTCTTAAAAGGTCACTAATCCCATTCACGAGGATTCCACCTTTGTGATCTAATCACCTCCCAAAGTCCCAGCTCCAAATAGGACTAGGCTTCAACACATGAATTTTGGAGTGACACAAACATTCAGACTATGGCAATGTATGCATGCATATTTTTACAAAATAAGGTATTTCGATTTTTTCTTTTCCTGTGATTGATTTCATAATGTGATTTCAGTTTCTTCAACATGGTGATAGATTTCAAGATCATTGAAATATTTAATCTATTTAGATTTGCAAACTAAAAAAATAGAAAATAGACTCAGTTCTTGTTACATATACAAAGAACTGTGCAAACAAAGAGTCTGATTAAATATTTTAGAGGAAAATATGATGTACCATACAGCAATGTTTGCTATTATTTATAAGAAAGAAAACAAAACTGGACAGTTTGTAGGCTTTAGAGTCAGAACACCTAAATCCAAGTTCTGACCCTCTTTTTAATTAGTGTGCTGATCTTAGGAACATCATCAAACTTAGATTAGCAAAGATCTCTCATCTGGGAAATGGGACCAGTAACTTAAGTAAGTCATAGTGTCATAAGGAACCAATTAACATGAAGATTGTGAAATCATTATAAAATAACATCTGAAATTTAATCTTCATCATCATCATCCTATTGGTCATTATACTTTTAAACAAAGTATAATTTCTGATATGGACAAATAATAAATTAAATTTTCTAGAAATGTATGCAACTATACTTTGAAAGTTGAAATGGGAGTGCTATCTACAAATGGGAAAGCTTTGTGAAAATTAATTAATTAAAAGATCATCTATTAATCATTTATATTGGATAATAACATCATAAGTAAATCCTGGTAATCTGCTTGTCCTATTCTATAGAAATGCTGTGCCTAGATCTATGGCTTAAATACTTAAATTGTAAATAATCATGACATTTAATTACATTACTGTTTATAAAATTAAATAACAATTAAAATAACTGGAGAATTCAAAAATTAAAAAATCAAACATAAGCATCTATCACAAATAACAGCTGCAGTAAGGTCTGCCACCAAACCCTTTCCCACAATAGCAATTATAGAAACAACTTAAAAATACATAGAATTAGAGAGGCTTCAGAGAAAAAATTTAACTTTAACACTAATGTATCAGAATGGAATTACCTTACACACAAAGTAGATACCCTGCCATGAGATTCGATTATAACTTTTTGTGATGATCTATCACTGAGGGTAATTTAATATAACATTAAATATTGAATTCTTATTACTAACACTCCTAGTTTAATTTTATGCTCACCAAGAAACCTTCAAATATGAAGTTTGGTATTTTCTACTCAGTACCTATAAGAAGAGATTCTGTATTGGATTATCTTTTCTATGTTGTTTTTCCCACTGTAAACTAATTGTATTGTTATTCTGTTCAATTACATCAAGCTTGGTTAATATGCGACTATCTCATAGAAATAGAGCCCCTTGATGTTTACAAATTAGCCTGCTTTAGCCTGTTATAAACTCTGGACTGAGGTTAAAGAATTAAGTTAAAGCTTAGAGAGAACTTTCTGGGCAGCCATCCAGTCACCCTCAGGTGTGACTGCATCACTGCATGCTGCATGCATCTCTTCTTGAAAGTTCTCCAAGCAGAAGACTGTATGATTCATTTAATCAATACTGATAAACAGCTATAGAGCATCGTCTATATCACAGAGTGATCCCGATCAGAGGCTCTAGACTCAGACTGCTTATTGCTTACTTAGCCTCATCCTATTAGAAACTGGAGAATTTGGGACATTTCATATGATGTATTTCATATTTTTTTTAAATATTATTCTAATTTTTAAATATCTCTCCCACGGTGTTATAAAGAAACTAAGCTGAGTTAGTGGAGTTAGAAGAAGTAATACTGCAAAGAGAATTCAGTATGCTTTCCTGTGCATGGAAAAGCACAGGGTTAGTTAATACTATCATCCTCAACATCATTATATTATTATTATTATTATTATTATTATTATTATCATCAAACCACTGTGCAAAGCACAAGGATTTAAATACAAGTAACATTTTTCTTAGGAACAGCTAACTACCAGTTTCTTCAGGAACAAAGAAAGAAAAAAATGTAAATGTAATATAAGGATAAACAGAATATTGTGAAATGCAGATAATAGTGTCTACCTCACAGAGGTCGTGTGAAGATTAAATAGCATATGTAAAATTCCTGACAAATGGGAGCTACTCAGAAGCAGCTATTGTTACAACCATTGTGTGCATTTTTATCATGTTGCCAAAAAAACCACACTTTTAAAAAAATTTAAGTTTTAGAATCACAACCAAAAAATTGCTATGGTCTTGATTATCCCTTTCCCATAGTACGTCTGAGTCCCTGGAAGCTTCCTTACACTTCAACAACCTGAGAAAAGGAGAACAGAAAATGTTCACTAGCAGAGCCTTTTCTCTGCTGCAGAGGCTACACTCTCCCCGTGAACCAGGGGCGCTTGCACACGTTTTTGCCTCCCAGGATCAGCTGTGCTGACAAAGAACCACCGCTGTTCTAGCAGCACACTCTGATTCTCAGTCCTTTAGCAGTGAGGGAGGGAAATGAGGTGTTGATATCCTGCTCCAGCTCAGGGTTTCTCAGCCTCCGCACTACTGACATTTTGACAGGATAAGTCTTTGTTTTTGTTTTTTGTTTTGCCCGGGGTGGGGGGTGGTACAGGGGGCTATATTGTAAACTGTAGGATGTTTGGCAGCCTCTGGTTCCTACTCACTAGGTACCAGTAACATCCTCTCCCCCTTCAGGAATGATAAGCAAAATGTCTTCAGACACTGACAACTCTCCCGTTAGGCACAGAACTCGCCCTGGACGAGAACCGCTATTCTAGACACAGGTGCCTGTAAGTTTTAACGTTGCCTTTTCTCCAGCTACCAAAGAAAACTCTTTTGTTTCTCCTTTACCTGGCATTTTGAAACACTACTATCATTATAGGGTGTGAGGTCATTTGAAAAGTGAGTATTTCAGATTTGGATGTACAGGAAATAATTTTGAAGAAAGTGGTATTTGTTTGGGGGCTGGCAGGATTGTGTGAGAGGGAGAACAGATAGGGTGGGAGTTGGGTGTATGGGGGTGGGGGGATGGATTAGTCTGAAGGAAAAAAGCAAGTAAAGACTTGGATCTGTGAAAATTCCCACCTTGTTTGATGGATTCCAAGTAAATATGTATGATCAATGCTTAGGAAGTCTGAGGCCTGAACAGGGAGATAAATTATTAAGCTTCAGAGGAAGACAGAGTAAGGCAAACTCTCCTTATTCATCTGAATATGTTCTGTAGGACCAAGAAATGAAAGCTACCAAAATAGGTCAGTGAGTCTTCTGGGTACAGGTTGATTCTGGTATATGAATCAGAGTTAATTCAGATTAGTGCATAAGGAGTGCCTGATTCCCTCTATTCCTTGTTAGACAAATCAGTTAAACATCAAATAACCAAGACCTACTGTGAAGGTTTATACTCTAATAGTTGCAACCATTTACTGAGTACTTATTATGTGCCAGGAAAGAGCTCCATTGTTGAACCAGGGGATATGTGATGAACACTCTTACCTCTATAAACAAATAAGAAATATGAGGCTCAGAGAGTTTGGATTTCAGATCTTTCTGAATAAAAATTTTTTTTTTCTCAGAACTCAGTGAAATATAATTAAGGCTTCCAAATGTTTACTGTTGGGAGATGAGTGGCATTTGGTAAGAACATTTATTATATAATGTATCAATTTGATTCCAATAACTTTGTGCTCATATTACAACTCTAAAGAGTCAACATTTGCTATGTAAAGTTGAAATCCCGTTACCATATTCCACTTCTTCAGACCCTTAACAATATTGAACAATCAAGATTTCTGATTTCTCTCTTCCCTTTTTTCTCTCTACTGTTACCTCGCTACCTCTTTCTCTATTTCCTTAGTGAATTAGAAATCTCAGTGTTTTGTAATCCAATATAAAAGATAAAAAACAAAGTCTTAGTTGCCAGACATATTTGAAGATGTATGTACCTATTCACGAGTGAAATTAATATTCAAGCATCAATAAATTATAGTCTAAGCTCAGATTTTAAATATTCTGGCTCCACAATTTGTGAAAACTGAAAAGCACACTTTGCTTTGAAGTGCCAAGAGAATTCAATACCAAACTTAGAGAATAGGATATTAGTCTTATGATAGATCTGAACTCTCAAATATAAGAATTCCACAAACAGAGGATAAACAATAAGATTCAATTAGTAAAAATATCCAGCCTCTCACTATATACCACATCTTAGAGTTATGTGTCATTACACAAACCTATAGATACACAAACATGCCATTCAGCCACAGAGAATTACTTGTGTCTAATCTGCAGTTTTATTTCCATACACCATTGCTCACTTTGTATCCCCTTAGTTTTTAAACCAATCCATCCACCTTCTGATCACCTATCTTTCAGCCCCCTTCCTTTCTTTTAAAGATTATCTCAGATGTCATTTTATATACAAGCACTTCCCATCCCCATAGTTAATTCCCTTTGTTCTCCTTTAGACATTCCAGCTGACTTAAAATTATATATCAATATCATTTATAACATTGTTAATTCTTTAGAGACAGGAACCATGTCTCACACATCATTTGAATACTGATAACCACTGGAACAATGCCTTGCTCATAGCTATGTTTAAGAAATGTTTATTGACGAGGATTTGAATGATCACATATGGCAGAATATTTTTTCCCCCTATTTCCCTCCCTCTTCTTCCTAAGATTTGGCAAAATAGTTATGGAATATAAAAAGAGACACTCTTTGGCAGAATATTACATGGACGATGCCATGATTGAGGATTTGGTATCATAAAAGTTTGATTAACTTGTAGATACCATACCCTGAACACACCATCTTAAAGAGTCCATTTTTACTCACCATTCTCCCTCCTTGTGAGCCACCTGAGGATTGAAAACACAGTGAGTCCTCTGAGATCATCTCTTACCTTTGTCATAACCTCCTTCACCTCATGTGACTCACGGAATATGTCTGTGAGGAGTTCAGTTCCTTGGTACCAAAAAGTCTTTCCTACAACAGGAAGGAAAATGGCACCAAAAGTCCAATAGAAAGAATTGTTTTTACTAAATTATGAGAGAAAATGGTCTCACCAGAGGAATGTTAGATTATGCCCACTCACAGAAATATTTTACAGCTACCTTTGCTTTGACTTGTAGTCTTTTTTCCTTGCTTTATACTTAATTTTACTTCAGTCAAACCGCAAACAATTATAACTTGCTCCAGAGTTATTGCAGTTATAGAAAAGTAATGACTATTTCAAACATGCCATGTCAATCCAGCTTCAAGTTCAGTAAAATCAAATTCATTCTTTACTATCTCACAATCTGCTGCTTATCACTGATTCAGAAATAAAACATCTATATTTTTTGGTATATTATTTCCATTAGAAAACACAATGCCCTAGGCAAAACACTTCTCTTTGTACTTTGTCAAGCCAGTAGTTATTGACCTCTGTAACAAAAACAAGTACCCTGAATGAAATAATACCAAGGCCTTAATAACTACGTTAAAATGCTTTTGAACTTTTATAAGGTATGTTAATCACAGAGAGAATATAAATATAATATTGTACATAAGTCAAGTAGAAAATAAATCCAATCACACTCCCACAAAGTAAGTCTTCAGCATGTACTAATTTCCACTCCTTAAATAGCAATGGAAGTGCTATATATCACAAATAAAATGTTTTTCTTAACAGTAAGTTGACACTGTTCTGTAATCATTCTGAAAAATATCAAAATTATATGTACTGATGGATAGATGTATGAATGGATGGATGGATAGGTAGGTAGGTAGGTAGGTGGGTAGATGGATAGGTAGATAGATAATTAGATAGATAGGTTAAGGCAAGTATGACCCCAGCATTTGATAATTTTGTATTCTTAAGATTTAAAAATCGTAATTTAAAAGTCTTGATTGGTAAGAACTGTTTTATGAGAAATTAGATTTGAAAAGTATTAACTGAATATCTTATGCAAAACATGAGACTTGAGTGATTCCTTAATTCTAGGCTGTACTAGGGGAATCAGCCTGAGAACAAGTGAATGAGGATGACTGTGCTCCCAAGAGCACTGTGGGCTTAAGTAAAGTGTGAGTTAAGTAGTTCCGAGAATTGAGATGAGAAAAAAGTAGTGGGACCAGATTTTGGAGGATGTGAAATCCAGGTAGAGTTGTACTTTCTAAGCAGTAAAAAAATTATATTCATTTGTACTTTGGTTGCTTTTCTTTGAATTCAGAATTATTTTAGGACATATGATGATTTAGAATTTAATACTGAGATTTCTTCACAAGAGGATCTTTGTGCAAAAGAATGAAGAGGGATGCTTGAAATACACAGTGTCAGACAGATTTATTTGTGTCCTAGCCTCAGAAAAGCTTATGACATTAAATGGGACATTTTTGGTGCTTCCCTACCCCCTTTTCATGTCTCTACTACTTAGTGTCTATAATATAATGCTGTTTTAATTGCTCAGGAGATCTTATTATGGAAAATTGTCCACAATTTTTTATTCAACAGAGCTGTGTTGTAGTATCTGCATATTTCTAATGACAC
Organism: Balaenoptera musculus; assembly: GCF_009873245.2. NCBI lineage: Eukaryota > Metazoa > Chordata > Mammalia > Artiodactyla > Balaenopteridae > Balaenoptera > Balaenoptera musculus. The sequence continues at coordinate 56,494,681 of NC_045802.1, forward strand.
TCCTTATATCAAACTTATTGTTGCTTGCAACAATATAAATAGAATGTAAATTGAAACAACTCTTTGCAAATGCATATCAAAGGTTTAAGAGAATTTGTATTTTCTTATTGATAAATTATTTTTAGTCTGTTGAACTGAGAAAATAATCTCATCCATAAATAAATTACAAAGATATCCACTAAAATATAATTTCTAACAAAAACATAATGAAAAGGATCTAAAAGTTCAATAATAGAATATTGGAAATACCGATTATGTTTTATCTTTACCATTGGAATACTTAATAGGAAGTCTTTAAAGGCAATGGGGAAAAAAGGTAAGACATAAGAGTCAAATAAAGAGGAAAAAGTACTACTTAAACACACACACACACACTCACACACACACACACACACACCCCTAAAAACAAAAACAACAACAATAACTCCTGTGGCAGGATTGCAAGTTAATCATAGTTACTCTGTATGCATTCTAATTATCCTAAATTTATTCTTATTCTCTTCTTGTCTGGATAGTTGAACAGAGGACTGTATTGTCTACACTCCCCCCAATTTGTCAGTCTGTAAACAAAATGCTCAGTCTTTCGGTTTTCACTCTCTCTCCTGGTCCTCTTTAAGATGATGTCTAGATGTAGGAATGGAAGAAGAAGTTGTGTGACTTTCATGAAATGTGGGAAGCAAGGGGACAGGGTGTCTGGATCGTGCCGTGCCCTCCACTGCTAGGCAGTGGTTCATCTCTGGTGTTCCTGGAGCTGAGCAAGGACCACCAGGCACATTGTGGTTTTATCCCTGGGTGTTCAGCATGAATCTGGCTAGCCACATACACGTGGAAGTGAACTCTCCAGAGTTTTACACTGGAAGCACAGTTGAAGAAATCTGCCTTCAATATCCTCTTCTTCAAAAATCCAGACTGGAAAGGGAAGGATTTACTCCCTTTATCTTCCTGTCTGATTGCATCTTTCTTTAGATAAAATTCAATGAACAATTCTTAAGGCCTGTTATTTGATCTATCAGAGAAGAAATAAAGGCATTAAAAGAGTACTTTCTCTTGCCAAAGCTTTGCCTTCATTAACTTGATGTAATGTCTTATTTAGATGTCAAAACCCTAATATTAAGTCTCTTTTTCATTTACGTTTTTAATAAATCAATTCTAATTCTCCTTCAGGCAGGAGGAAGCCATATTTTGATTAGATAATGTTCCTTCTCTTTGAAAAAGGAAAAACGTTTCTTAACATTTAAGCTGTTACACCAATGACAAATGGTCATAAATCAGATGTGATCTAGGCACTTTCTTTGAATTACATAATTTAATCCTCAAAGAGTCCATTGATCTGGGTGCTATTAGAATCTGCATTTTTATTAGCCTTTCAGGGATTAAATAAATTCCTGGACATGAATGACAGCTGTTAAGTGGCAAAACTTAGCGCTACCTGGCCCTCAAGTGTGAAATTTTAACAGTTGAACATACTTCCTAATCAAATTTGACACAAATTAAAAAAAAAATGTGTTTCTAAACTCATACAAACAGCTAAATGAATCTGGAATCTGATGTAGAAACAAATGAATAAAGAGTAAATTAGCATGGAGAGTCTGAGAAAAGCTAGGCAAATATACAGAAAATTTAAACACACATACAAACACATACAGAGGAATATAAATTTAAATTGTCTGTATACAAAGCATGATTTTTCCCAACCTTAATAATATTTAGCTATTCGATATTTTTCTCAAAAATTAGAACTTTCCAGAAAGAAGGAAAAATGATGTCAAACAAAACATAAAATACAAAATATGATATAATATACTCTTAGCAAATGTTCAAGTACAAAATGCCATATTGGTAACTGTAGGCACTATGTATGTTATACAGCGGATATATAGAATTTACCCATCTTGTATAACTGTAATTTTACACCCTTTGGACAACAGCTCCCCATTTCTCCTCCCTCTCAATCCCTAGTAGCCATCATTCTGTTTTCTGCTTCTGTAAGTTTGACTATTTTAGATGCCTTATAAGAGTGAAATCATACATTCATCTGGGTGCTATTAGAATCTTCATTTTTATTAGCGTTTCAGGGATTAAATAAATTCCCCAACGTGACTGTCAGTTATTAAGCGTAAATCATACATATTTGAACTACCGTGACTAACTTATTTCACTTAGTACATTGTCCTCCACGTCTATCCATGTTGTAGCAAATGTTAAGATTTCCTTCTTTTTTAAGACAATATTCCGTTTTATGTACATGCCACATTTTCTTTATCTATTCATCTAAGAATGGACGTTTAGATTGTTTCCATATCTTGGTTCTTGTGAATAAGGCTACAATAAGTATAAGAGTGCAGACAGCTCTTCAAGATTCTGATCTCAGTTATTCTCGACATATAATTAGGAGTGGTACTGCTGGATCATAAGGTAGTTCTATTTTTAATTTTTTTAGTAACCTCCATAATGGTTACACATAGTGGCTGCACCATTTTACATCCCCATCAACACTGTACAAGGATCTCAATTTCTCCACATCTTCACCATCACTTATTATCCTTAATTTTTTTGATAATAGCCATCATAACAGGTGTAGGGTAATATCTCATTGTGGTTTTGATTTGCATTTTCCTGATGATTAGTGACGTTCAGCATCTTTTCATATACCTGTTGGTTATTTGTATGTCTTCTTTGGAAAAATGTGTATTCAAGTTGAAACTTATCAAATTGTGTACATTAAATATGCACCGTTTTTTTTGTATATCAATTGTACCTCAATAAAATTGTAAAAAAAAGTTTTAAAAAGACTTCAGAAGAATATATTTGTAAATGAAAATGAAAAGGATCCAAATATTTAATTCTGCAGAACAAAGATTTTGATACTTTGTATTTTTCTCCTTTATTCTTTTCTGAGTTCCCTAATATTTACCAAGAAAAAAATAATATATATTGAAAAGAATTTTCTCAGTCTTTAGAACATTCATTTTTGTTACTATACATTAAATTTCAGTATATACTGTTTGGCACAAATCATTTGTTCATATTTATAATTATTTTAAAGATTTATCCATAAGTAAAAAATATCTGATTCAAAATTTTGATTATCGTTAAGGTTTTTAATAAATTTTGCCAAATCAGTTTAGAGGAATTCTATTTAAATTTCTCTTCATTGGCAGAGCATGAGCTTGTTTGTTTCACCTCAGTCTCACAGAATTTAGTATTCTCTTATACTTTAGCTAAGATAATTATTTGAAATGGTATATTATTAATAATATAAATATATTTCTTTGAAGCTGAATATTAGTCAGGTTTAATGTTAAGTTGCATATTAAGGATATTAACTTTTTCTCTGATATCTTATAATGATCTGGTTTTTTCTTCATTGTCTTTTAATTTAGATTTTTAAAATTATATTAACATTTCATGTGTTTTTATAATCAGAAAAAAACTTTAAAAATATCTAAGTTCTATTATAGGACTTTGCAAAGTCACTCTCCCTTAAATAACATTTACTAGCATGTTCATAGCTGTTACCACTTACTTATGATCTATTTGAAATTATGTTCATGCAGACTTTCATTGTATAAACCAGAATGAATAAGGTATGCAAGAATATAACAAATGATGGAAACCCAAAGAGGAGGTCTTTGGATAACTGATATGTCTTTTAGTTATTTTAAATCTTACTAATAGAGAAGCATCCTATTTAAATTCTTTTTTACGAGTTAAACTTTTGCAATTATTAAAGCATTAACAATTGTTTAAAAATCTTCTTTTCTACATTAAATCTTTCAGTCCACTAAACTGGTGATAGTATCAAAACATTTTATGAATTCAATTAAAAATTTCAGCTGTAACTTATGTAAATTCTAGTCTAAGTGAAATCCTTAATTTATACTAATTCTAAATCTAAATGAAATTATAGTAACTTTTCTAAATTCCATTAGACTAAAAATTCTGAATTAGACATCATATTTCTTTTACTCAAATACCCTGCTTCATTATTGTCACTCCACATGACTCATCGTTTCTTCCAAAAATATTTTTGAACTCTTCCCAAAAATAATAATGTTGTTAATAAGTGATATTTATTGAATACTTCCTAAATGTAAGAAAATATTTTAAGTATTCTGTCTGCATGAACTAATTTAACCTACATGACAGTATCCTTCTCACAGTCAGAAAATGTGCAGTGAAATCAGAAGACTTCTTGCCTCATTCATCAGGGGTCTCTCTTGGGGCTTTTCACAGGCTTCTAACTTCTTTAAATCTGAGAGAATTCTGGAAGTCAGAAGTCCATCTAGGATGTCAACAGCCTAAACTCAGAATGTCAACAGTTCTCTTTCCTTTCTGGAGACTCTAGGAGAGATGCCATTCCCCTGCCTTTTGCAGCCTCTGGCAGACAGCTGCATTCCCTGGAGGGTAGTCTCCTCCCTCCATCTTCAAAGCCAACAAGTGCATCTCCCTAAACAGTCTTCTGTGGTCATGACTCCCTCTGATTCTCTTCTTCTGCCTCCCTCTTCCACTTTTAAGACGGCTTGTGATTACACTGGGCACCCAGTGAGTGAAATAGGTGAGGGAAATTAAGAGGTACAAACTTCCAGTTACAAAACAGATGAGTCACTGGGATGAAATGTACAGCATGGGAAATGTAGTAAATAATATTTCAACATCTTTGTATGAAGACAGATGGTAACTAGACTTATTTGGGTGATCACTTTGTCATATATAGTAATATAGAATCATTATGTTGTGCACCAGGAACTAACATAGTGTTGTAGGTTAATTATACTTCAAAAACAAACTCAGAGAAGAGATCAGACTTGTGGTTACCAGAGGCGGGGGCAGGGATAGGGGAAATTGGAGGAAGGTGGTCAAAAGGTACAAACTTATAGTTATAAGATAAATAAGTACTAAGCATGTAATGTACAACATGATGACTATAATTAACAGTGCTGTATGTTATATATGAAAGTTGTTGAGAGTAAATCCTAAGAGTTTTCATCACAAGACAAATTTTTTTTTCTTTATTTTGTATCTATATGAGATGATGGATGGTCACTAAACTTATTTTGGTCATCATTTCATGATGTGTGTAAGTCAAATCATTATGCTGTATATGTTAAATTAGTGCTGTGTGTCAATTACATCTCAATAAACTGGAAAAGAAAAAAATCTAAATGGCAAATTTTATGTGGCACATAATAATAATCATTCGCAGTTTCCAGAGGCAGAAACCATGGCCCAGATACAAAACAACTATTTCTTAGTAGCAAAACTAAAAAATGAGAAAGTCGACCCCTAAGTCCAGTCTGAGGTTCAAGGTTTTTTGGGTGTTCAAATTCTTTATAGTGATATAAGTTCTCATGCTTTAATATTTTTCCTTTTTCCATCCTATTGGCTATTCTACATGTTAGGTGTTTCAGACAGAGGCCCTAGTTTAAATCTGACAGACAGGAATCAATGTTCTGAACAGGAAAGCTTTTCACGCCTTTTGAATTTGATGTTGCATGTCTTTTTCATTCTCTCTCTTCTTCTGTCCTGGGTCTCCAGAAATTTGTCTTTCTCTTGTCCTATTTGACTGACAGGCAGAACCAAATTTGTGAAAGCTGTTCAGGTAAGCAGACATACAAACCAGTAACAAGAAAGTGTCATGACTAGACTTACATCAGAAATGATAGGAAACACTGACAAAAATTGTTTAGAAGCAGTCATTTGTGTGTGATGGTAGTAAAAAATGATGAGAAAGAAACAATTCAGTAATCAAAATGCTGATATTTTTCTGACTGGACAGACTAAATAGTGCAATGATGAATCTCATATTAGTCTTTTTTTTACACAGATCTATTAGAAAGTAGCTTCATTTGAATACAAATGTCCAGCTCAATAAGGAGAGAAAGGTGTAATATTAAGTATCAAGTCAAGAAATAATGGTTCCTAATTTGAAACTAGAATTTAATTTTAAATATGATAATAAAACTTAATAACTTTTTGCCATGTGATCCAGCAATCCCACTGCTGGGCATATATCCAGACAAAACTATAATTTGAAAAGATGCATGCACCCCAATGTTCATTGCAGCACTATTTACAATAGCCAAGACATGGAAATAACCTAAATGTCCATTGACAGACAAATGGATAAAGAAGATGTGGTGTATATGTGTGTGTGTATATATATATATATATATACACACACACATATATATATACCACATACCTCTATTATGTTGTCCAATCTCAAGTTAGGAAACAAAATATCATACGTATATACACACACACACACACACACACACACACACACAGTGGAATATTATTCAGCCATAAAGAGAATGAAATAATGTCACTTGAAGCAACATGGGGGGTCCTAGAAATCATCATACTAAGCGAAATAAGTCAGAAAGAGAAAGACAAACATCATATGATATCACTTATATGTGGAATCTAAAATACAACAAATGAACATATCTACAAAACAGAAACAGACTCACAGATATAGGGAACAGACTTATGGTTGCCAAAGGGGAGGGGGGTGGGGGAGGGAAGGATTGGGAGTTTGGGATTAGCAGATGCAAACTATTATATATAGAATGGATAAACAACAGGTCCTACTGTATAGCACAGGGAACTATATTCAGTATCCTGTGATAAACCATAATGGAAAAGAATATGGAAAAGAATACACACATATATATATATCTATAACTGAATCACTTTGCTGTACAGCAGAAATTAATACATTGTAAATCAGCTATACTTTAATAAAATTTTTAAAAACGTAATAACTTTTAAGTTATTATATTGAGGTTCAAAATTTTATTATTGAAAATGGCCTAAAGTTCCATTTTGATCTTAGACTGTTTTGACATGAGTTGATACGTTTTGTCTCTGTACTTTAGGGTATCTTTCAATCACCATGCTCAAAGAGCTAGTGTCTACTGTTCTTCCTATTTATCATTTATAAAATGAGGTTCTTATTATAATAATGCCTAATATATATGCTCTTAAGAGAATTAATTAATGGTTATTAGGGAGTTAGAGCAACATGTGACACACAGTAAACACAAGATGAACATTAGATACTATCTTCATTATTATTGCTATTTTATTGCATGCAGAACAATACAGTATGGCCATACAAGAGATCATCTGTGCTCTTGGATCTATGAACTCTTAGGAGGCAAGGGAAATAGGGAAAAGATACAAAGCAGTGAGGACAACGTTTGTTCCCATAGCAATGGTTGTCAACATATTAAACTTAACTCTGAAGAGTTTGGGGCAGAAAAATGTTTTTGGAAATTTTAGCTACCTCTATCATGTTGCCCAATCTCAAATTAGGAAACAAAATATCATTTAAAAGGCAGGTGCTTCCATTTAGCCTTCAAACAGGATGACATTTAAATTACCCCCAGAGGAATAAAAGCATACATTGTTGAAAAACAAACAAATCACAACAATCAAAAGCAAAACAAAACAGAAATCCAAAAAAGAAAGCTAACATGTTCAAAAACCTTTCTTGTTCACAACCTACAGTCCATATGCTTAAGTCTATTGTGTCTTGATCTAAGAAGAGATGCAGAACAGATGGTATGTTGGTAATAAACTTAGTTAAGCCCATCTTCTGTTAAGAGAAATTGCTGCTGCCCGTATTTCTGATTTATTCTACCCAATTTTAATGTGAATCTTAAATGTCAAGTGTGACAGTTGGAGCAATTAAATATTTGTGGTACTCTAAATCTTGATGACCATTTATGAATTTAGTTACTATATTAAAAATAGATCTGTTTTCAATGTTGATTTTTTTTTTTTTTTTTTTGGCTGTGTTGTGTCTTCTTGCTGTGCGCAGGCTTTCTCGGGGGCGTGGGGGGCTAATCTCGTTACTGTGCTTCTCATTTCAGTGGCTTCTCTTGTGGCAGTGCACGGGCCCTAGTGCACACGAGCTTCAGTAGTTGTGGCGTGCGGGCTCAGCAGCTCCGCAGTATGTGGGCTCTTCCCGGACCAGGGATCGAACCCGTGTCCCCTGCATTGGCAAGCGGATTCTTAACCACTGCGCCACCAGGGAAGTACCTCAATGTTGATTTTTAAATCCAGTATATCTAAAGTTTTTCCTCTAGATAAACCCCAAAGCTTTCAGGTGCTGAAAATGGGAACTTCTGTATGCTCCAGAGGTCCATGGCTAAGAGACATATATTTTTATAGGCTACATTTTGTTTTTTAAAATAGTCATTCTATCTTGAGTTCATGGTTGTGGCACTTTGACTCACTATATGTCAGCTACTTGAGAAATCTGTTTTTCCAAAAATATCAGCTATACAGAATATATTTATATATGATTATATATATGATATCACATATCATATATATATATGATTCCTGTAAGATCACATATTGCAGTTTTTGGTAAATACAATCTACATAGGGGTAACATTCCCCAAACTCATCCAAAATTTTGATAAGAGAAATAGTGCCCTTGATAGATTGCTATCATTATTAACACCTGTTAGTGGCAGACGCAACTAATTATTGAGTAAGAAGGACTTAGATCAGCAGTCCCCAACTTTTTTGGCACCAGGGACCGGTTTCCACAGCTTGGGGGGCGGTGGTTCAGGCAGTAATGCCAGCAATGGGGGAGATGGTTCAGGCAGTAACGCAAATGATGGGGAGCGGCAGATGAATCTTTGCTTGCTTGCCCACCGCTCACGTCCTGCTGTGTGGCCTGGTTCCTAACAGGCTGCGGGCCATCACCGGTCCGCGGCCCGGGGGTTGGGGACCCCTGACTTAGATGATATATTTTCTTTCGTCATGTGATATTCTGTACTGAGCAGCACTGAAAACACAAAGAATTTTGTTATCATTTAGGAATATGTTCAAATCTTGCATTATCCATTTATGAGTAATTCTACGCTTTTGGAAAACTTTATGATTGTCACTTTGTTCATAATTAGTGATATAATACTAACTGTGTCATGGGTTTATTTTAAAAACTTAATGGAGTTGTTAAATAAAAATTCTGGCATATGTCATCAATACAATTGAAACATATTAGCTCCTCCATTTTCTATTTTTCTTTTAAGTACTTCATGATACATCCCTTCCTAAGATTTATATTCACTTCATTTTCTATTTTCCAAATGCACCAAGTCATATCAGGACAAAAAGAAGAGTTAATTTTATCTGTAGAATATTCTCTATGAAAGTTCCCAGTAATCCATTATGCTGTTCAAAATTTTATCCAAAAAAATTAATTGTATAATTTTAATTAATTTTATCTGAAACTATTAGAATGTAAAATTAAAAATCCAAAGAATAATTTTAGAAATGTATATAATTAATTTTTCAATGCATTTTTTAAATAATTAGTTTAAGACAAAAGTCTGCAAGTTTTTTCTGTAAGGAACCAGTTTGTCTTCGTGGATCATATGCAACTGTTTCACTGTTACGAAACTTTGCCATTATAGCATGAAAATAGCCGTAGACAATACACAAATAAATGGTGCAGCTGTGTTCTAATGAAACTTTATTTTAAAAAGGGGCTAAAACAACGAGATACTACTATACATCTATTAGAATGGTACAAAGAAAAAATCTTTTAAACTTACAGTATCAAATGTTACTTTTGAAAAGCAACTGAAACTCATTCATTACTAATGGTACAACCAGTTGGGAAAACAGTTTGGCAGATTCTTAAAGAGCTAAACATACTCTTAATATACATTCCAGTAATCATTCTCTTAGATATTTACCTAATTGATTTGAAAACTTATGCCCATCCGCCTGTAAATTTTTATAGCAGCTTTATTCATAATTGCCCCAAATTGGAAGCAACCACGAATTCCTTCAATAGATAGATGGATGAACAATGTGTAATATATCTATATATGGAATATTATTGAAGACTAAAGTGAGCTATTCAGTCATGAAAGAAAGTGGGAGAATCATAAATCCATATTTCTAAGTGAATGAAGCCAGTCAAAAAAGCTACGTACTGTATGATTCCAATTATATGACAGTCTAGAAAAGGTAAAACTAAGAGGCAGTAAATTGAGGGGAGGGGAAGGAGTTGAATAGGTAAAGCACCTGTGATTGTTTTAGGATGCTCTTCTGCAAACTCTTCGTATGACTGGGTTATACTCACTCCATCTTAATTCACATGTAATCTCTGAAGAGAGAATTCCTGATCACACTTTCTAAAGAGGGCTCCTCCCACATTGCATAATTTATTTCCCTCACAGAATGTATCATAATCTATACTTATGCTTTTACATATTTTACAGTTAATTTTTGTCTCAGTATGTAAGCTCCATTAGGGCAGAATCGTCATCCACCATTTTCACTACTCTTTCTCTCATACTTGCCACATATTTTAAAATTCAATCTTAAAGAGAAGTTGCGGGCTTCCCTGGTGGCGCAGTGGTTAAGAATCCACCTGCTGATGCAGGGGACATGGGTTCGAGCCCTGGTCCAGGAAGATCCCACATGCCACGGAGCAACTAAGCCCGTGCACCACAACTACTGAGCCTGTGCTCTAGAGCCCGTGAGCCACAACTACTGAGCCCACGTGCCACAACTACTGAAGTCCTTGTGCCTAGAGCCCATGCTCCGCAACAAGAGAAGCCACCATAATGAAAAGCCCATGCAATGCAACCAAGAGTAGCCCCCGCTCACTACAACTAGAGAAAGCCCATGCACATAAACCAAGACCCAACGCAGCCAAAAAAATTTTTTTAAACAAATAAAAAAAAAAGTTGCAAGAATTGTACAGCAGCTCTATATAGCCTTCACCTAGATTCACCATGTGTTAATATTTTGCAACACGTGCTTTTCTTCTTTCTATGAATACCCACCCACAAACATTTATATTATTAGAAGTATCTGAGAGCAAATTATAGACATCATTATTCTTTACCCCTTCAGCATGTATTTCTTCATAAGGACATTCTCTTCCATAACCACAGTGCAAAGAAGAATCCAGAATGTTTAGTATTGATACACTGTTATCTTCCCAAAAATGAACTTTGCAACAAATTTAATATTCCTGATTCAGAAGTATTACACATTGCATTTTGTTGTCCTGTGTGCATTTAATTTCATTTACTCTAGAACTGTTATGAATTGATGTTCTGAAAAGGACATCAGACTAGAATAGTTTTATAAATTAGTTTTATAGAATTCTCTTGTTTGGATTTATCAATCTTTCCATCTGATTAGATTCAGATTTTGCATTTTCATCAGGAATACCACATAATGGGTGATGTTGTCTTACTGAATTGTGTTAGGAGACACTCGACGCCAGTGGGTCCTATCATTGGTGATGTTAACTTTGATTACTTGGTTAAGATGATGTCTGCCAGGTTTCTCCCCTGTGAAGTTAAGATTTTCTTGTGTGTAATTTATAAGTAATACATGCTGAGATATCTTCAAGTGGTATAAATATCCTGATCCTCTTCAAGCTTTTATCCAGTGGTTTTAACATCCATCCATTTTTTGAGATATATTATTCCTTCAACATTTACTAGTTAACATTGTACTCTAAGGAAGAGCTCTCCCTCCCATTTTATCATATGCTGAATACATTTGAAATAATTTATGTTTTACATGCATCCTGTACATGAGAATAAGTTGGTTTTTCAAAAAAGAAAGTAACACAAAATATGAAAATATGGCAAAGAAATGATCTAAGTTACGTGGCAGGTCTAAGGACAGAGGAACCTCATAAAAGTGACAGAGAAAGTCCTGGCAGAGTAAATACTCAAGTTATTTGTTGAGTTAATTATATTTGAGGAGAACTAAGAAGTTACAATTTTATGAAAGCTTGGGAGTACAAATTTTCAAGAAGTGTTTAGCTTGACAAAATGCTAATGTCTTAAAGGTAATGAAGGTATGAAATTAGCTGTTCTGCCTATGAAGGTCATTGGTGACAAATGCAGAATTAGACATGTGGGTTTGTGGGCAGGAAAATGTATTTAGGGGACCATCAGCAGAATCAGTAACAGTGAAATCAGTTACATTTAGACAAATTTTCCAGGAGATGTCACGGTAAAGACAGAAAACGGCTGCAGGTAAAATAGGTAAAGAGAAGTGTTTTTTTAAGATAAGAAAATAGGAATGTGTGTAAGCAATTTCTGGGTGTCTGTAGAGACAGCGTACTACAGGTACTGAAGAGGTAGAAGGGAAATGTAGAAGTAAAGTCCTACAGATGTTAGGTGACAAATGAGAAATGCCTAGCGCAGTTGCAGCCCTCTAAGTACTTCAGTCAAGGGGGTGAAGAGAAACTTGTAAAGAGTGCACAGAAATATCTAAAGAAAAAGGCCAGGTATAATATATTTAAATAGTCCATTATAGTTTATGTAGTGTTTTCATTGGCCTATGTGGTCATATTCAATTATCATAAATACCTAATGAGGGAGGTAGTATATTCTTATTTTTACCTCTGAACTATGTTTCTTGGAGTCACAAATCATATGCTACAAATGACGAGGACCTGGCCCTTTAGTGCAATTTGAGGAGGTGCACTTGTGCATGTATTGGGGGAGTAGGTAAAATCATGGACAATTTATTCTTTTAAATTGCCTTCAAAATGTGAAAAGTTTCCTGTAGTTATACAGCACATTATAGGATTAGGATGCTATGTGATGAAAGGCACAGAGGCAGGAACGCGCACGGTGTATTTGGAGAAAGGCAAGTTGACTGGTGGCGCCGGAACACTGCCGCCTCTTTTCTGTGCTCCCAGAGGCTGGGTATATGTGTCTGTCACAGCCCCCTCAGCACTGTACCAGCACCCTCCCCGTGCCTCCACCAGACTGTGCGCTATGCAAACAGGGGCTGTGATTTTCTTCTCCTTATCTCTACTGCCTAACACAGAGATTTGTACCCAAGGCATATTTGTCAAATAGATGATAGAAGCAAGGGATGAAGCTGAAAAAGTCATCTGAGGCAAGGGCAAAGTTTCCAGCTTCTGAAGTGAGTATGTCAAAGAGTTACATACTTCCCAGTTGTCTTGATTTAAAAGGAGGCATTCATTTTAAACTGCATAAATTAGATCTATGGCTTGAGAATGTATTTCCATCAAAAAGTAAGTAAAGTGTTCAGAACTGTGTCCCTGCCTATCTTAGAGGATTTCAGTGGATTAACAAGGCTGATGAATTTAGCTCAGTTTTGGTAGAATTCATTACTGATTGAACATGGGAGAATGCAATTTTTAAAATGACACCACATTAGAGTATATTAATGCAACTAATAATTGTCTTAGAGGGGAGGAATTATATTTTGCCTTCTAATCATTCTTTAAAAAAACAGGCTAGAGTTAAAATACGGTGATTAAGACTATCGTTCTTGCTTGGCCTTTTCTGCGATGTGTGTGGGGGGAAAGGGGGAGGTGCTGCAATGGAACACAGAAGATTAACATTATGGCTGATCCCCCCATATAGGATAAGGTAGAGACTTCAGTTTACTGGGAATTTTTCCTTACATTGAAAAATAAATTACAAATTCACACACAGCATCGCAATCCATGTGATGGGTGGTAAATAAGACAAGTGGATATTTTAAGACAAAATACTCTTGGTCCTAACAGGTGTGTTTTCATAGCACTTTTGTGTGTTCCTGTGAGATGACAATGTGTGCTCTCCAAGGGGGAGGCGTCCCAGTGCATCCAAATCAACACTAGCAGTTAAGAGTGCACTTAGGCACTGAAAAAGATTAAGTAGCTATTTGATTATGTTAAATATATGTAAAATCAATTACCTATCTATGACGAGAGAAAGGGAATGGCATTGTTAAATGAAGTGCTCAAGTAATTTTGTAATTTCCTTTTAATTAACATAGTCAAGGTCTTTCTAAAAATATATTTAATTTGAGATGCCTTAGTTGTAGATTTAGAGAACAATGGAAAAACCAAATTCATGTAACTGAAGAATAACAGGAGATACAAATGCAGTTACAACTCCAAATGAAAGAGATCAAACTTTTTCAATTGTAGAATATCAAGTAACCACTTAGTAATTCAAATGTTTCTAGACTTTTAGATATGCATGTATTAAAATTTCTGATAGTGTAGTTCAAAGATTGTATTAATTTATTGCAACTAAAAATATGACTTAGATTTATTGACACATAAAGTGACCAGGATGAGTTTTTTAGGTTACAGTAGTAGGCAGAATTCTAAAGATGTTACTCCAAGATTCCCATCCTCTGGTTATTGAATCAAACACAAATCGAGGTACTGCTGTGTAGGCACTGTGCAGATGGAATCAAGGTTGCTAATTAGCTGATTTTAAGAGAGAAGATTATCCAGGATAATCCACTAGGCACAAAGCAATCACTTGAGCCCTTAAAGATGAGAAACATAGTAGAGTTAGAGAAATTCAGAGGAAAACAGAGGCAAAGGAGAAGGTGAAAGACAGAGAGGTGAGATAGATTTGAAGCTTGAGAAGGATTCACCTCAACATTGATGGCACTGAAGAGGGTGAGGTACTAGAAAATGCAGGTGGCCGCTAGAAGCCGAAAATGACCCTCGGGCAACAGTAAGAAAAGCAAATGGAGACTTCGGTCCTAGAGTTGCAAGGAACTGAATTCTACCAACAATCTGAGTGACTCACTCCCTTTGACTCCAGTAAGAAACAGAGCCTTGCTGTCTGCTTGATTTCTGCCTTGTGATATTTGCCGAGTCCATCTGGACTTGTGACCTACAGACACTGTAAGATAAATTTGTTCTCTAAGCTGCTAAATTGCTAGTGATTTGTTATGGCAGCAATAGAAAACTAATGCAATTACTATTTTACTTTACTCCCAAGAAGTATATGACCTAGTTGAAAAATGTTTCACCATTAACAATTAGAGAATGACATATCCTTGTGGATGTTAAAGAGAAGCTAATGTTATAAGAAAGAGTCAATCCTCTCAGGACAGATGCGTAAACTGTAATTTGACCTCTATCAGATCCATTCCTGTGTCAGGGAGTTCAGTTCCTGCAAGATTATGTAATGTCCTTTTGAAAACCCACAAGTGGTGTTCTCATATGCCACGATTTTTTACATCATTCTTTCTGGGCAACATTTACTAATTTCAAAATGTTCCCTAAAATTTTACTGTGTTTGGAGAAGAGATGAGAGGCCTAATGACATAAATTTTTAGAATTAACAAATTATGAAGCTTTTCATCAACTAGTGGTTGCATTTACCAAGAATTTTTGGAGAACACAAAGAAGAGTCTGTTATAACAACTATAATACATAGGAATAAAGGTCATTTTATTAATGTATTTAATGTATAAATAAGCCTTGTACATGTGTTGGGAACAAAGTTCTTGTAAATGGAAAATTTTTCATTATGCCTAACTGTTGTCTGTATGTCTTATATTGTACAATTAGCATTTTAGCAACAAAGACCTGGATTAGACCTTGAGCTCTGCTATTTTCCACTGAGTGTCATTGGACAAGAAGCAGAACCTTTCTAAGATGCAGTTTTCTCATTTGTAAAATGAAGAATGATAATAGCTCCTTCTCTGGGTTGTTAGAAGGATTAATTAAGCTAATGAATATAAAGTGATTAACACTATGCCTACCATGCAGTAACCTAAACATTCAGTAAATACTGTCAGAAGAATAAATAGTAACAATCATCATCATAATCTATTTTATAGACTCCCACTAACCTATGAAAGCTCCTTTATTCCTACTGTTCTCTCACTATTGTTGTTTATACAGTTCCATAATTTTACACAGTTGTAAACACAGCAGAGATAGACTTTTGGATTTTATTTATTATGTTGCTTTATATACTCCATAAATTGTTGATGAAACAATTTACCCCCAGGTTTCCAGTTGTTGCATAGGCAGGATAATTCCAATTATTTGTAGTAAAAAAATTGTCATAATTATTCTTGAACGTATACAGTTTTATAATGTTTGAAATTATATCCTGAAGGTAAATTGCGAGGAGTAGAACTTATGTCTTTAAAATATATAATGCTTGAGTACTTTCCCATTGGTGAGGTGAAAAATATTGCTAAATTCCTCCCTCACTTGTGTGTGTTTTAATTTACATTTGTCTCTAATTATTGGCTTTATTCATTTTACATGAATTTGCTTATTCTTTGTAATTCTCATGTAACATTTTTGTTATTATTCTTATAAACATTAGATCATTTATAATTTTCTAACATATTTGTATAAATATTTATGTATACATATTATTTATCAATACATATGTACATATGTAAACTTAACATAATTATATCAGCAGTTTTTCCAAGTCTATTTTTATTTTTTCAGTTACTTTTCACTCTGTGAAGGTTTTCAGTTTTATGTAACCCAATTAGTACATCTCTTCTCTGTGATTTCTTAATTATTTCAATGTTTAGACAATTATTACTGTCACAATATTAATCTATTAAATTTCAATTTTATTTTCTGTTTGTTCTTCTAAGTTTATATTTCATCTGCTAATGTGACTATATAAGTTTTAATAGAATCTGTTTTGATGATGGAAATGTTAGATATCTGCACTATCCAATGCAGCATTCAGGAAACAAACATGTCTATTGCACATTGGAAATGAGACTAAATAGCACTGTGTTGTAACCCTTGGTCTTAATAAGAATATTTACAGTATGCAAAAAAAATGTATGTGATTTGTACTTTCCTGATACCAATGGCATAATTTATTTCCCCCTTTGGGTTAGAAAAAAAATACTAAATAGTGCTGGTTACACCTAAAATTATCCATCATAACTTTATGTTGATTGATAAAATTCTAGCTTTTTCTTCATTCCTTTGTCATTTATTAGAACATATAACATACCTTTTATTGATCTATATGAGATGAGTGCTCTCTTTTATTTATGAGATAAATGTTAATTTAATATAATTATGAAAGTACGTATGCTTCATAATTATGAATATATGTCGTGTATTTTTGTATATATATGTATATATAATACATATATGTTTTTACCAATGTATATTTATTTCTAAAGAAAAAGTGGATACAGAGACCTCTTAACAATCCAGATGTTCCAGAAAAATGCAAAGACTGCATTAAAAAGAAAGGATTGTTCTGAAGTGGGTGTCACACATAGAGTCCAGCATGAAAGAGTCCCCAGTCCTATACATTGCAAGCAGGTAGAAAAGAAAAATGTTTTGGTAGGAGAATAATGTGCAGACCCAATCTCATCCCAGGAGATGAAACCTTTGAATGACCCTACTAATTATAATGAACCAATAATCAGACAAAGCAAGATCAATACTGAATGAAGAAGGAAATCCCATCTTTAAAACTAACAGTTCCCCTGCTTCTACCCTTTGACCAAAAGAGCCTCAACCTTCCCCTCAGCTTGACTAAACTTTAGACAAGCTTCTTTTTGAATCTAGGAGTCTGATTTCCCTTTTTTCATAGCACAAACTTATCACTGTAAATTCTTTCTCTGCCACTTTGAGATATTAATCTATTAAAAGCCTGATTGCCAGACTTACAACCCAAGAAAGTCCTTATCAAGGACCTAGGAGCTATACCTTTTAAATGTAATTTTCAAGGAAGATAGGCCCCCATCTTCCAGTTTCAGTGGGAGGCTAGGAGCCTAACTGCTAACTTTACTGTGCACCTTGCTCCAAGTTGTAAAACTATCTCATGTCATGAAGATATGAGAATGGTAGCTTTTCCTTTGGGTAAGGACAATTAGCAAACACAGGTGGACTGTTATTTCCCCACCCTCATCCTCTACCCACAGTAGGACACATCTTAAAAGCTATCTAGCCCTTTGTTTTAGTGGAGTTAAGCTCAGACTGAGTTCTGACCTCTCTCCCCTACTGTCGTGAATAAAGTCTTCCTTGTCTGTTGCTACAGACTGAAAGTTTGTGTCCTCCCACCCCCCAAATTCATATGTTGAAACCTAAACCCCAATGTGAAGATATGTACACGTGGAGCCTTTGAGAGGTGATTAGTTCATGAGGGTGGGGCCCTGATGAATGGGATTAGTGCCTTTATAAAAGAAACCTCAGAGAACTCTCGACCTCTTCAGTCAAGTGAGGACACAGCAGAAAGATGCCATCTATGAACCAGGAAGTGGGGCCTCACTGGAAACTTAATCTGCCAGCAACTTAATCTTGGACTTCCTAACCTGTAGTACCCTAAGAAATGAATTTCTGCTGCTTGTAAGCCACTCAGTCTATGGTAATTTATTATCACAGTCCAAATGGACTGACTGTGTAATTTTCCAGTAAAATTTTTGCTTTGAACCTTCTTCCAATCTGTTTTCAATATGAAAGCCAAAGTCTGTATAAGACCTTAAGGCTCTGTGTAATCCCTGTGTCCAAATTTATAAACTTTCTACCTAAATCATTTCCTCTTCTACTATATATGCAATTCTGTATGGAGGAATCTGGGAGTCACCCCTGAAAACTTCCTTCACTGAACTCCCAATATCCAATCATTCTTTAAATCCTATCCCTTTTACTTCCTGATACACTCAAAGCCATCCTTGTTTCTTTCCATTCACTGTTATCCTTCTGTACAAGATATTGTATTCCCTGCTGGAATAACTATAGTAGCCTTCTTTAAATCCTATCCCTTTTACTTCCTGATACACTCAAAGCCATCCTTGTTTCTTTCCATTCACTGTTATCCTTCTGTACAAGATATTGTATTCCCTGCTGGAATAACTATAGTAGCCTTCTTTAAATCCTATCCCTTTTACTTCCTGATACACTCAAAGCCATCCTTGTTTCTTTCCATTCACTGTTATCCTTCTGTACAAGATATTGTATTCCCTGCTGGAATAACTATAGTAGCCTTCTAATACTCTCTTTGAATGTCTGCTAGTACTGCTCTGTACTCTCTACTGCTAATACGGTATAGGGGCAGTAGGGATGCATCATGCACACGTGATGTCATACTCACGTGTAAAGAAAGCCCTTCTGTAGTGTCCCCTTGGTATTTTGATAATTCTTAAATTCTAAAAAGTTACCTATACTATCACCTTGTACAATCTGACCTCTGATTACCCACCTCCTCTCCTATTATTTGTTTTTTTGGGCTCTATCTCCAGCTCATCTCAAGTCCCTTGCAATTACTGGAAATTTATCCCTTCCCCTACACCTACCTTCAAACATGCACACACACTCCTGTGAGCAGCATCTTAACTGGCTAATTTCTAATTATCTTTTTTCTCAGCTCAGATAAAACTTTCCCAGAAACATCACCCCCAGTCCCTCTTTACCAGGTCTGTCCCATCTCTGTTTCTATAATCCTCATCTTTCATAGTACTTTTCTCTACTACTTATCACATATAGCAATGATAAATTCTGTGGTGATTAATATACATTTCTCTCACTAGACTATAAACACCTAGAGAAGAGAAATTGTGTCTGTTTGCTAAATGTTTTAGCCTGCAGTAGGCTCTCCAATATTTATTAAATAAATGCTTCTCCATTAATTTCTACCTAAAATTCAAAATTTCTACTAAGGAGCCTGAAATCTATTCTTAGTCAGGTTTTTTTGTTTGTTTGTTTTTTTCCTTTCTCTCCCACATTGCATCTCCATTCTGTATGTGTGTATGTAGGGGGCAGTGTCTTACATGATAACAGGACTATGTGAAACACCTGTGGGAAGTGTCACCTCTGGCTCTTTGTTCTCCATTCTAGACTGGAAAAGTCCCTTAATCTCTCAGGTTCTTGGTAACTTTTCTAATCAAACTGATAGTTGCTAAGGCAGCTCTCATTTATCTCCATGCAACAACTTCAGGTATAACAGGACAACCACTTGAAGATATGGAACATTTCTGGTTATTTTAGGACCTGTTGTTGCACAGATACTATTACAGTTGTCCTTTCTGCTTAATCTCATTATGCAACTGTATGATTACCTGTTCAGAGCTTTGACTGGAAAATGGATTGCAGGTTCTTTTCATTTTGTTTCTGTGATTCTAGGAGAATCATTCCCTAGTTTCTAAAGGATTATGCCTTTTCTCTCTCTTCCCCCACCCCCTCTCTCATACACACACACATACACACAGAGTAACCATTTCTATAATATTGTTTTGCCAACATAATATCCAAGATGGATGTTAGAAGGATTATTTATGTTTCTTACTAATTCCTTTCCTGGTTCAACAAACCTGAGAAAAGGAAGAAACCACATGCTTAAAAGGGGGAGATGAAGGTATGTTCAGTGGAAAAGAAATAATCATGAGGGGAAAAAAAGAAAATTTTATCCACTACCTACTTATACTAAATACTAGAAAACATATGGTTTTACATCATTTTATTACCAGAAAGAAAAAATTAATACACATGCAATAATTAAAGAAAAATCCTGTCCATTGTATTCAGTAAGTCTTTAATAATGGGCACCCTCATTAAGAAAACATAAAACCTAAAAAGGAGTGGGAAGTGAGCCTTAAGCTCAGAGAGCTATATTTACATTTTAGCAAATCACCACTTTGTTTTTTACAAAAATCACTCTAATGGGCCTCTTTGTTATTCAAAGATAAATTGAAGATTCTATTATGAAAAGCAGAGCTTCAAGACAATAGACTTAAATTTCTCTGCATAATAATGGGTTTTCTTCACTGTAGAAAGATTTTATCTTTGCAATTTATGTATCTTTTATCAAAAGCTATCCAGAGGAAAGTTGAAGTAGCCACTGGACAATGACAAAAAATGAAAAGGGAGTTGCCTCATGCCAGAATGAGAGTAGACAGGGGAACACATTTGTGTGAAACTCAACCCTCGGTGGTCTTCCAAGCTTAATGCCTCAGGCTGT
Organism: Balaenoptera musculus; assembly: GCF_009873245.2. Taxonomy (NCBI): domain Eukaryota; kingdom Metazoa; phylum Chordata; class Mammalia; order Artiodactyla; family Balaenopteridae; genus Balaenoptera; species Balaenoptera musculus. The sequence goes on from NC_045802.1 coordinate 56,515,422, forward strand.
GCAAATGGGACCAACGAGAAAGATAAACATATTCTAAAAAGTTATTCTAGTTGTAGTGGCAGAAGATATGAGCAGAAGTTGGTCAAATTAAAAGACTGGCTAGGGCTTCCCTGGTGGCGCAGTGATTGAGAGTCTGCCTGCCAATGCAGGGGACACGGGTTCGAGCCCTGGTCTGGGAGGGTCCCACATGCCGCGGAGCGGCTGGGCCTGTGAGCCACAGTTGCTGAGCCTGTGCGTCTGGAGCCTGTGCTCCGCAGCGAGAGAGGCCGCGGTGGTGAGAGGCCCGCGCACCGCGATGAAGAGTGGCCCCCACTTGCCGCGGCTGGAGAGAGCCCTAGCACAGAAACGAGGACCCAACACAGCCATAAATAAATAAATCAAAAAAAAAAAAAAAAAAAAGACTGGCTAAGGGATTGTTAAAAAGACAAAATTCAACTGAGTAAATTTTAAAGATTTTATCGACTTTATTCAACAATTGATCAACCGGGCATAATCCCATCAAGGAGACAGAAAGGTGCTCTGAAGAGTTGTACAAAATAAAGACTGATAGGCAGAAGGAGGTGAGACAAAGGATTTACAAGTAAAGAGTGGATTGTTTCAGGCAAGGTCACCTTCTCTGAGGGGACTATCAGGCAGATTACCTTACTAGTGCTGATCAGGTAATTCCAGAATGACTGGTTTAAGATTCTTCTCCTGAAGAGGCTGAAACTGTAAGTTAGGTATTAAGTCTTGATTTGGTGATGTGGGCTTAGCATAAGTGACTCCATTTTGAGCCTGTTGTCTCTTTTTTAAAATAAGATAGAACTTTTTTCACCCTGAGGAGAATAGACATTCCAACTTCCATCCTGAGAGGAAAAGATCCATGGATGGTGTTATGGACTAAATTGTGTCCCCTCCCAAAGTCACATTGAAGCCCTAACCCCCAATGTCATGGTGTTTGGAGAGATAATTTGGTTTAGATGAAGTCATCAGGGTGGAGCCCTCATGATAGGATTAGTGTTGTCCCCAAAGAGACACCGAAGAACTTGCTCTGTCTCTCCCAACCATCTGCATGTGAGGACAAGTGAGAAGGTGCCAGTCTATATGACAGGAGACAGCTTCACCAGAAACTAACAATATTAATGTCTCAATTTTGGACTTCTAGCATCCAGAACTGTGAGAAAGTAAATTTCTGTTGTTGCAGCCACCCAGTCTATGGTACTTTGTTATGGCAGCCTGGAATAGACTGGCAAATGGATTGTGAGATTTGAACTGGGGAACTTGACTCTATAAAGAAGAAAGATAATGAAAAACCCCACTATTCTGAGGAGCAAGGAAAACTCTTCTGGGGACCAGATACTAGAGTATTAGAGAGACACAGAACTAGTAGGGAGACAAACTTCATCAAAGCAGTCTAAACATGTGAGTGTATGTGTATGTGTGTGTGTGTGTGTGTGTGTGTGTGTGTGTGTGTGTGTGTGTGTGTGTGTGTGTGTGTGTGTGTGTGTGGTATTTGCGATTAATTTATGTTATGTACAAGCCTTTGTAAAGTCTTATTAAATGTGGCCAATTTTACAGATGTTGTGGGGGGAAGGAAATGCTGTGTTCATTTCTAAACTGTAAAAAATCAGCAGCCTGGAAAGTTAGGGGAGGGAAGGCATGAAGCAATCTGCAAAGTGTTTGGTAGCTGGCTGATACAAGCTAGTTGACTCAGGTAGAATGCAAATCTCAGGTCAACTCATGTTGCATGTAATCACTCATCCTGGACTTATTGAAAAATATGAAGTAAAACTGGAAAAGGACTATATTTCCTGTTGACAAGTGAAGTGAGATAAGAAGGGTGATATCTGAAAGCTGAAGAAGCTCAGAATTTCTGGAACAACAGGCAATTATCTCATTATATCAGATCTATTGGGTATCCTATCCATGAGGGGAGAGAATCAACCTGTCCTTGGCTTTGCTCCCTGACTCAGACCATGAGCCTGAACTTCCCAGTCTAACTTTCCCTGATTTGATCTATGACATTGCCACCTAAGTATAATTTTAACAATAGTGGGTTTATGTCCCTGTTGATAGCGTTTTATTTCTTAGTCAAATGAACTGTTAACCATAGATAACTACGGAGTGATGAGAAGCTCACAGATTTCAAAATATTATTTTATCCTGTAATAACTGGCTAGCCAGGAATGATTGCCTGACACTATATTAAAACAAACACAACGGCAGTGCAATTCCATTAGTACATAGAATACATAATGTATAAACATAGAGTAACTAAATTGAAAATGTGTAGTCAGAAATACTGAATTATTCAAGAAAATGGCAATACTGCATGAAGAACTTTTGGGAACAACATTGAATTTTCCAAGGAAATGTTCATTTAATTCTTGCATTGATCCCAAAATAACAACAACAAACAAACAAACAAACAGGCAGCTGTCATGAAGCCATAAAGTATACTTCCTCCTCCAAACTTTTATTTGGCCAGTGGAACATTTGGAGTAAGACTCTTCTTCTAATTCTACTTCTGACAATTCATTTCTCTCTTACTGTTGAAAGTAAATAGAATTCGTCAAACCTGCTGGACTGATTCCATGCCTTTACTCTAAGGCCATGCCTAGAAGAACAATTGCTAATGTAATTAAAGCAGGAAAAACATCTTTAGTCAAGTTAGACATATTCCCATAATACACTAATTTAGACATAGCTATAAAAGAGATTTCAAGCCTGATATCCCAATATGGATCAATACCGTTATCATATTTCTAATAAAAATTTCTCACTGAGGTTATATGATCCATAAGAATTTAAATAAATTAACATCACAAGTAATGATAAATTAAAAAAAAATGCCATCTAGATTACAAGCAAAAGAACCTTCACGTATTTATTTTCATTTTAAATAACCAGTAATACACCTGACATTACTTATCTATATTTCAATGATAAAAGGACATTTAACCAGGTCACATTACTTATACTTATTGAAGCAATTTGATAAAAGAAAAATAAATGTGTTCATGTAAAACTGGCAATATCTAATTCTGTCTCTCATTAAGAAAGGAAAAAATACAACTTTCATAACACACTGAGATTTCTGTATAATATCCTAAATATCATACTAGAGCAAAAAAAATTTTAAGCACTAAATTTTAAAAAAATGTTTTAAAAATTATAAAAATGTGATAAAAACAGAAAAAAATTAACTTAGCCTCATCAAAGTGGTACAAGATTCTGGCTTGGGTGGGGAAGCTTCTAATATAATGCAATTAAGTTAAAATTTAAGGAATTAAATAAAACCACTCAATATGATCAGTGAGAAGGGAATTAAGTTTAGTATCATTAATGCCTTACATGTGATAAATGAAGTGCATTGCAATTTCTCTTTGTAATAATACTCTTTGTAATACTCTGTGTAATACTCTTTGTAGTAATACCCAAATCTTACTACAAAATGTTAACTCTATTTTACATATAAACACAATAAAGCTTACAAAGGTATTCCATGCCAAGGGCATATATATTACACGAGATAATGTCAGGATTGTAACCATAGATTTATCCTCAAATTTCACCTTTTTTGTCATACGTCATACTGTGTTCAGCAGTGAGCATTTAAAAATATTATTTGCTTATCATATGTCTGTTTTATTGTGCCCTAATTCTTTTAAGACCAATAACTTATTGAGAATACAGACTACATTTTGTGCTCTATTCTTCATACCTAGCAAGATTCTGAACTGAGAATACAAACGGCTCAACAAATAACGTGCTAAAAAAATTTTTAGAGGAAGTGTAGCTTAAGGAAATCATTGAAAGCAATAGAAAATTTTATAAGAAAAGTGTTATAAAACAGCTTTGATGAAACACAGCATGCAAGTAAATGTGCTCATGAATTTTATGTGTTTGGAAAGAATAGTACAATGACAAAAATGGTTTTGAAGAAAATGAATGGGATTGTTCTAATAGGCAACTCTGAGCTCTTGTAAAATTTATAAAGAAATTTGACTTATGTTTTCTTCTTTCTATAGTAAGTATACTGTCCAAAGTTATTGCTATGTGATCAGATATGAGCAAAGAGTGGCAAAATTTCACCTCTCATTTGAGTCTGAACTAAATTGATGCACACAAAACAATGAAAAAGAAAAGCATAAAAGCCAGAAGAACTGCAGACGGGACAATGTTTGGAGAGAAAAATTAACAGGTATTTTGGCAAACTTTACAGTAAGCCTGATAGTGATCCAATTATTAAGCAGCAAATCACACAGAATGGGAGAAAACATTTGCAGATTGCATATCTGATAGGTGATTAATATATAGCATTTATAAAAAAAAAATTCCTAAAACTCAACAATAAAAGTCCAATTAAAAAATGGGGGAAAAAAAACTTGAATAGCATACAAATGGTCAATAAGTGCATGAAAATTAGCCCACTATCACTAATCATTAGGGAAATGCAAATCAAAACCACAATGAGATACCACTTCACGGCCATTAGAATGGCTATTATAAAAAAATCAGAAAAAAAGTGTTGGCAATGATGTGCAGAAATTAGAACCCTTGTACATTGCTGGTGGGAATGTAAATGTTGAGCTACTGTGGAAATCAGTATGGTGGTTCCTCAGAAAAAACTAAACATATAATTATTATATGATTCAATAATTTTACTAATGGGTACAGACTCGAAAGAATTGAAAGCAAGGATTCGAACACATATCTGTACACCAATATTCACAGCAGTGCTATTCACAAAAGGAAAGAAGGACAATTTAGGACAACCTAAATTGTCCATTGACTATGAATGGATAAATAAAATGTGGTATATACATTTACATCAATTGTTATTATTAAAATAATAAATTTTGTTATATACATAAACCAAGACATAAACAAAAGCAAACCAAGTCTTTCATAAATATAGAAAAATATGGTTTTCAGTAAGTTACCATTTAATTGAAAGAAACCTCAATTATTTGTATTAGCCAAGTACAAAAATTTAGCAAATGCAACTACTTTTTTCCCTTCCTTTTTCCTTCCTTCCCCTATTCCTACCTTTTATTCTGGTTTTTTGAAATGATATTGCATGTTCACAAGGAAATACACACACACACACACACACACACATACACACACACACACAATACTTGTTGAGTCTTTCAGAAGCTAATAAACATAATTAATGCAGATACACCACAAAATTTTATAATAGACTAGTGTCATTTACCCAGAAATAATATTTAAACATTGTTACAGCAAGAAAACAAAGATAAATACATGAATGCTTCAACTTACAGTTCATCACTGAGGAATTAAAAAGAAAAAAACAAAATACCACCAAAAACAAGCAAACAACAACAATAAAACTAATCCAAAATGTGAGCCAGATTTAGCACTTATGTAAGTTTTTCCCCTAAGAGAAATTGTATTTTACTCCCCTGAATGACTGTTTTGGGGATAAGAAGAGTTGTATTATTATTTTTTTGCTTATTTATTTGAGGTATAATTGACAAAAATAAATACATATAATTAAAGCATATGTAGGGGAGCAAAATTTGCCACCCCAAAGTGTCTCTGGCATGAGGATGATTTTGAGCTGAAAATAATCAAGGCCCTAAAGACTCAAGAACGAACTTTGAGCTCCCTTTCAGGTGCCTAAAATAATTTAGATAAAGAGTTCCCAGAAGAGAACTATCACCAGAGATGTCTGTAAAGACCATGGGCTAGAAGTATTGGGGGCCGCTGGGTAGAGCTAGAGATCAGTTTACTCTGCATCCCATTGTCTCTGTATGATCCAGCAAACTTTTGTTTACCAAACACTTGCTTTTGCCTCTCCATGTGAATTTCCTTCCTCCCCTTTGAAGTCCCAAATCACCACCCCCAACATCCTCTTTTGTCTTTGCTGAAGATGGGATTAAAGGTGAGGACTCCAGCCATTTTCGTGAGTTACTCAGTTCTCCTGGGTCTCTCCCACATATATACATATTATTAAACTTTTGTTAAATTTTCTCCTGTTCACCTGTCTCATGTCAATTTAATCAATTTAATTCTTAAACCAGCCAGAAGAATCTGGAAGGGTAGAGGAAAATGCTTTCTCCCTGACACATACAATTTGATACATTTTGACATATATATACTCCCATGAAACAATCACTACATTCGAGATAATAGATATATCACCCCAAAATGTTTCCTCATGACTCTATGTAATCTTTCCCAGCTACCTATCCAACATGCACTCCTCATCTCTAGGCAACTGCAGATCTCTTTCTGTCGGTAGAGTTTGATTTACATTTTCTAGAATTTTACATAAATGGGAGTATGTATTCTCTTTTAACTGACTTCTTTTATTCAGCATAATTATTTTGAAGTCCATCAATGCAGTGGCAATGTATCAATAGTTCATTCCTATTTGTGGCTGAGTAGTATTCCATTTTATGTATATACCACTGTTTGTTTTGTCACTCACCTGTTGATGAATATTTGGACTGTTTTCAGTTTAAGGCTATAACAAACAGAATAAATAAACATTCATTTGAAAGTCTTTGTATGTCTATGTGCCCTCTTTTCTCTTAGATATCTAGAAGTGGAATATTTGATTCATATGGTAGGCACGTATTTAACTTTATAATAAACCATGAAAAGGCTTTACAAAGTGACTGTATCATTTATATTCTCATTAGCAATGAGTGATAATGTCAGTTCTTCCTCTTCTCCAGATACTTGGTATGGTCAATTCTTTTCATTTAGCTATTCTAATAGGTAGTGATATTTTCTTGTCATTTTAATTTTCATTTCTTTTATGACTAATCATATGAAGCATCTTTTCAAGTGCTTATTTGCACTGCATATTTGCTTTTGTATATTTTCTTTGGAGATGTCTCTTTGAATATTTGACCATTTTTTATTGAGTTGTTTATTTTCAAGTTTTTGACTTTTGAGCATTCTTTATATATTAATGATGCAAGTCCTTTAGCAGACATAAGATTTGCAAATATTTTCTCCCCATCTGTGGATTGTTCTCTCATTCTTTCAACATCGACTTTTGATTAGCAAACATTTTTAATATTAATGAACCCAAGATCACAATCTCTTTTATTTTCTTCTGAAAATATTATAGTGTTTGGTTTTCCATTTAGGTTTACTTTTCATTTTTAATTAATTTTTGTATAAAGTGTGAGGTATGTTTCAAAGCTTATTTTTTGCATATGAACTTTTCATTACTCCAGTGACATTAAACATAAAACTATCTTATCTCCACTGAATTGTACCTTTGTAAAAAATCAGTTTTCCATATGTATGTGTATATTTTTCTGGACTATATCTACATAAGTCTACTTATCTCTCTTCGGAATGAAACCACATTGCCTGGATTACTGTAGCTTTATGATAAGTCTTGAAATCAGGTAGTTTAACTTGAAATCATGTAGTTTACCTTGAAATCATGTAGTTTACCTTGAAATCATGTAGTTATCTAGTTCTCCAACTTTGATATATTTTCAAGTTGATTTCACTATTCTAAGTTCTTTGCATTTCCATATAAATTTTTGTAATAAAGTTATCAAGTTCTACAAGAAAGCTTGCTAGGATTTGTGTGTGAGTGGTAAAAACATAACATTGAGCCTACTATCTTAAACATTTTTAACTTTACAGTTTAGTAGTGTTAAATATATTCGCATTTTGTGCAACTGATATCTGAAACTTTTTCATTTTGCAAAATAAATTCTATACCCATTAAACACTAATTGCCCCTCTCTCTCCCTCTACCAACCTTAGTCAACCACATTTCTTCTTTCTATTTTTACAATTTTGACTACTTCAGATATTTTATATGAGTGGCATTATATGGTATTTTTCCTTTTATGACCAGCTTATTTCACTTAGCATAATGTTCCCAAGGTTCTTTCATGTTGCAGCATGTGACAGGATTTTCTTTTCTTTTAAGTTGAATAATACAGTCTATTGTATGTATATACCACATTTTCTTTATCCATTCATCCATTGATGAACACGTGAATTGCTTCTACCTCTTGGCTATTGTGAACAATGCTGCAATGAACATGAGTATGCAAATAATCCTTTGGGATCCTGCTTTTAATTATTTTGGAAATATATCCAGAAGTGGAATTGCTGGATCACACGGTAATTCTATTTTTAATTTTTTGAGCAACCTATACTTTTTCCATAATGGATGCAACATTTTACATTCTCACCAACAGTGTGCAAGGTTTTCAATTACTTCATATCCTCCCCAACACTTGCTATTTTCTATTCTTTTGATAGTGGCTATCCTAATGGGTTTGGGGTGAGATCTAACGGTGTTTTTAATTTGAATTTCTCTTATGCCTAGTAATGTTAAGCATCTTTTCATATGCTTGTTGGGTGGCCTGCTAGGATTTTGATTGGGATTTGCTATAGCTGTAGATTGCTTTGGGGAGCATTGAACTCTTAACAATATAGAGCTTTCAGCCTCATAAACAGAATTATATCCATTTAGGCTGTCTTTAATTTCTCTCAGCAATGTTTTGTACTTTTGAATGTATAAGTTTAGCACATCTTTCATCATACTTAGCCCTAAGTATATCATATATTTGTTCTTGTTGTAAATGATATTCTTTTTAATTTAGTTTTGGATTCCTCCTTAGCACTATATAGAAAATATATGATTATTTTTATTTTGATATTACTACCTTGCTAAATTGACTTAATAGTTGTAGAGTTTTGTTCGTTTGTTTGTTTTTTAAGAATCCACTGGATTTCTACATTGATATTCAGGTAGTCTATGGATAACAAGTGTTTATTTCTTCCTTGCTAGTCAGTGTGACTTTTTTTATTGCAGTGGATACAATCTCTAATACAATATTGACTAAAAGTACACAGAAAAAACCTCGGTCTTCCTCTTGATCTTAGAGATAGCAGGAAGTCCTTCACTATTAAGTTGTGATTAGCTATAGGGTTTTCATAGGTACAATTTTTCAGGATGAGAGTATACTTTTCTAGGTCTAGGTTGTTGATATTTTACAGAAAAAAACAGACGTTCAAATTTTGTCAAGTACTTTTTTTCTGTGTCTCTTGAAATTATCACATGTTTTTTGATGTTTAGTTTGTTAATATGGTAAATTACTTTGATTTTGATTATTAAACCAAGTTTTCATTCCTGTGATAAATCTAACTTTATCATGATACATTATCATTTATATTGTTAGATTCAATTTGCTAAAATATTGTTCATATTATTTGAATCTATATTTATCTGGGATAATAGAAATCGGTGAAGCCTCTTAGATAGCCTCATCCACCAGAGGGCAGACAGCAGAAGCAAGAAGAACTACAATCCTGCAGCCTGTGGAACAAAAACCACATTCACAGAAAGACAGACAAGATGAAAAGGCAGAGGGCTATGTACCAGATGAAGGAACAAGATAAAACCACAGAAAAACAACTAAATGAAGTGGAGATAGGCAACCTTCCAGAAAAAGAATGCAGAATAATGATAGTGAAGATGATCCAGGACCTCGGAAAAAGAATGGATGCAAAGATCGAGAAGATGCAAGAAATGTTTAACAAAGGCCTAGAAGAATTAAAGAACAAACAAACAGAGATGAACAATACAATAACTGAAATGAAAACTACACTAGAAGGAATCAATAGCAGAATAACTGAGGCAGAAGAACAGATAAGTGACCTGGAAGACAGAAGGGTGGAATTCACTGCTGCAGAACAGACTAAAGAAAAAAGAATGAAAAGAAATGAACACAGCCTAAGAGACCTGTGGGAAAACACTAAACACAACAACATTCTCATTATAGGGGTCCCAGAAGGAGAAGAGAGAGAGAGAAAGGACCAGAGAAAATATTTGAAGAGATTATAGTCAAAAACTTCCCTAACATGGGAAAGGAAATACCCACCCAAGTCCAGGAAGCACAGAGAGTCCCATACAGGATAAACCCAAGGAGAAACACACCGAAACACATAGTAATCAAATTGGCAAAAATTAAAGACAAAGAAAAATTATTGAAAGCATTAAGGGTAAAACAACAAATAACACACAAGGGAGCTCCATTAGGTTAACAGCTGATCTCTCAGCAGAAACTCTACAGGCCAGAAGGGAGTGGCATGATATACTTAAAGTGATGAAAGGGAAGAACCTACAACCAAGATTACTCTACCTGGCAAGGATCTCATTCAGATTCGATGGAGAAATCAAAAGCTTTACAGACAAGCAAAAGCTAAGAGAATTCAGCACCACCAAACCAGCTCTACAACAAATGCTAAAGGAACTTCTCTAAGTGGGAAACACAAGAGAAGAAAAGGATCTACAAAAACAAATCCAAAACAATTAAGAAAATGGTCATAGGAACATACATATCGATAATTACCTTAAACGTGAATGGATTAAATGCTCCAATTAAGCAAACCAAAAGACACAGGCTTGCTTAATGGATACAAAAACAAGACCCATCTATATGCTGTCTACAAGAGACCCACTTTAGACCTAGAGACACATACAGACTGAAAGTGAGGGGATGGAAAAAGATATTCCATGCAAATGGAAATCAAAAGAAAGCTGGAGTAGCAACACTCATATAAGATAAAATAGACTTTAAAATAAAGAATGTTACAAGAGACAAGGAAGGACACTACATAATGATCCAGGGATCAATCCAAGAAGAAGATATAACAATTATAAATATATATACACCCAACAAAGGAGCACCTCAATACATAGGCAACTGCTAACAGCTATAAAAGAGGAAATCGACAGTAACACAATAATAGTGGGGGACTTAAACACCTCACTTACAACAATGGACAGATCATTCAAAATGAAAATAAATAAGGAAACACAAGCTTTAAGTGTCAAAATAGACCATATAGATTTAATTGATATTTATAGGACATTCCATCCAAAAACAGCACATTACATTTTCTTCTCAAGTGCACATGGAACATTCTCCAGGATAGATCACATCTTGGGTCACAGATCAAGCCTCAGTAAATTTAAGAAAATTGAAATCATATTAAGCATCTTTTCTGACCACAATGCTATGAGATTAGAAATGAATTACAGGAAAAAAAAGTAAAAAATACAAACACATGGAGGCTAAACAATACATTACTAAATAACCAAGAGATCACTGAAGAAATCAAAGAGGAAATCAAAAAATACCTAGAGACAAATGACAATGAAAACACGACGATCCAAAACCTATGGTATGTAGCAAAAGCAGTTCTAAGAGGGAAGTCTATAGCTATACAAGCCTACCTAAAGAAACAAGAAAAATCTCAAATAAACAATCTAACCTTACACCTAAAGGAACTAGAGAAAGAAGAACAAGCAAAACCCAATGTTAGTAGAAGGAAAGAAATCATAAAGATCAGAGCAGAAATAAATGAAAGAGAAACAAAGAAAACAATAGCAAAGATCAATAAAACTAAAGGCTGGTTCCTTGAGAAGATAAACAAAATTGATAAGCCATTAGCCAGACACTTCAAGAAAAAGAGGGAGAGGACTCAAATCAATAAAATTACAAATGAAAAAGGGGAAGTTACAACAGACACTGCACAAATACAAAGCATCCTAAGAGACTACTACAAGCAGCTCTATGTCAATAAAATGGACAACCTGGAAGAAATGGACAAATTCTTAGAAAGGTATAACCTTCCAAGACTGAACCAGGAAGAAACAGAAAATATGAACAGACCAATCACAAGTAATGAAATTGAAACTGTGATTAAAAATCTTCCAACAAACAAAAGTCCAGGACCAGATGGCTTCACAGGTGAATTCTATCAAACATTTAGAGAAGAGCTAACACCCATCCTTCTCAAACTCTTCCAAAAAATTGCAGAGGAAGGAACACTCCCAAACTCATTCTATGAGGCCACCATCACCCTGATACCAAAACCAGACAAAGACACTACAAAAAAAGAAAATTACAGACCAATATCACTGATGAATATAGATGCAAAAATCCTCAACAAATTACTAGCAAACAGAATCCAACAACACATTAAAAGGATCATACACCACGATCAAGTGGGATTTATCCCAGGGATGCAAGGATTCTTCAATATACGCAAATCAATCAATGTGATACACCATATTAACAAATTGAAGAATAAAAACCGTATGGTCATCTCAATAGATGCAGAAAAAGCTTTTGACAAAATTCAACACCCATTTCTGATAAAAACTCTCCAGAAAGTGGGCATAGAGGGAACCTACCTCAACATAATAAAGGCCATATATGACAAACCCACAGCAAACATCATTCTCAATGGTGAAAAACTGAAAGCATTTCCTCTAAGATCAGGAACGAGACAAGGATGTCCACTCTCACCACTATTATTCAACATAGTTCTGGAAGTCCTAGCCATGGCAATCAGAGAAGAAAAAGAAATAAAAGGAATACAAATTGGAAAAGAAGAAATAAAACTGTCACTGTTTGTGGATGACATGATACTATACTTAGAGAATCCTAAAACTGCCACCAGAAAACTGCTAGAGCTAATTAATGAATATGGTAAAGTTGCAGGATACAAAATTAATGCACAGAAATCTCTTGCATTCCTATACACTAATGATGAAAAATCTGAAAGAGAAATTATGGAAACACTCCCATTTACCATTGCAACAAAAAGAATAAAATACCTAGGAATAAACTTACCTAGGGAGACAAAAGACCTGTATGCAGAAAACTATAAGACACTGATGAAAGAAATTAAAGATGATACCAACAGATGGAGAGATATACCATGTTCTTGGATTGGAAGAATCAACATTGTGAAAATGAGTATACTACCCAAAGCAATCTACAGATTCAATGCAATCCCTATCAAATTACCAATGGCATTTTTTACAGAGCTAGAACAAATCATCTTAAAATTTGTATGGAGACACAAAAGACCCCGAATAGCCAAAGCAGTCTTGAGGGAAAAAAATGGAGCTGGAGGAATCAGACTCCCTGACTTCAGACTATACTACAAAGCTACAGTAATCAAGACAATATGGTACTGGCACAAAAACAGAAACATAGATCAATGGAACAAGATAGAAAGCCCAGAGATTAACCCACGCACCTATGGTCAACTAATCTATGACAAAGGAGGCAAAGATATACAATGGAGAAAAGACAGTCTCTTCAATAAGTGGTGCTGGGAAAACTGGACAGCTACATGTAAAAGAATGAAATTAGAATACTCCCTAACACCATACACAAAAATAAACTCAAAATGGATTAGAGACCTAAATATAAGACTGGACACTATAAAACTCTTAGAGGAAAACATAGGAAGAACACTCTTTGACATAAATCACAGCAAGATCTTTTTTGATCCACCTCCTAGAGTAATGGAAATAAAAACAAAAATAAACAAGTGGGACCTAATGAAACTTCAAAGCTTTTGCACAGCAAAGGAAACCATAAACAAGACGAAAAGACAACCCTCAGAATGGGAGAAAATATTTGCAAATGAATCAACGGACAAAGGATTAATCTCCAAAATATATAAACAGCTCATTCAGCTCAATACTAAAGAAACAAACACCCCAATCCAAAAATGGGCAGAAGACTTAAATAGACATTTCTCCAAAGAAGACATACAGACGGCCATGAAGCACATGAAAAGATGCTCAACATCACTAATTATTAGAGAAATGCAAATCAAAACTACAATGAGGTATCACCTCACTCCTGTTAGAATGGGCATCATCAGAAAAATCTACAAACAACAAATGCTGGAGAGGGTGTGGAGAAAAGGGAAACCTCTTGCACTGTTGGTGGGAATGTAAATTGATACAGCCACTATGGAGAACAATATGGAGGTTCCTTAAAAAACTAAAAATAGAATTACCATATGACCCAGCAATCCCACTACTGGGCATATACCCAGAGAAAACTGTAATTCAAAAAGACACATGCACCCGAATGTTCATTGCAGCACTATTTACAATAGCCAGGTCATGGAAGCAACCTAAATGCCCATCAACAGACGAATGGATAAAGAAGATGTGGTACATATATACAATGGAATATTACTCAGCCATAAAAAGGAACGAAATTGAGTCATTTGTTGAGATGTGGATGGATCTAGAGACTGTCATACAGAGTGAAGTAAGTCAGAAAGAGAAAAACAAATATCGTATATTAATGCATGTATGTGGAACCTAGAAAAATGGTACAGATGAGCCAGTTTGCAGGGCAGAAGTTGAGACACAGATGTAGAGAATGGACATATGGACACCAAGGGGGGAAAACTGCGGTGGGGTGGGGATGGTGGTGTGCTGAATTGGGCGATTGGGATTGACATGTATACACTGATGTGTATAAAATTGATGCCTAATAAGAACCTGCAGTATAAACAAACAAACAAAACAACTAATACTAAACTTTCATTGGGTTATTTGTATGGAAATATGTTAATATAAATGTTTCAGACATTACATGAAATTTCTAAAAATCTTATATGTTCTGGTATAATGTTATAAGTAATAATCCTAGTTATTACTTTAAAATGTATATCTCAGAAATAACTAATTTTCTTGTCAACTGCATTATTATGAACTTTCATCAAATCTTTAACCGTGGTCATTTTTAAGTCTTTTGTCATTTACAGACAGTTCTGGGTGTACTCTGATGATTTTGCAAATATGTTCCTATAAAAGGGTTACATCTTCAAGAAATTCATGGAAAAGACTCTGACAAGTACAGGTTTCTGGTAACTGACTGTACTGCTGAACTGAATGAATAAGCGTTTTCAGAACTCTAATGAAAAACTGATGAATTCATAAAAGTGCTAACAAAAGATCAAGATGAAAAAAAAAATTAATTACATGGGACTGAGTGAACTGATGAGGATGAGTATAATTTTTGTGACTTTCTGTCTGAATTAAAAAAAAAAAAAATCCCACAAGGACTCAGAGGCAAAGAATATACAAATCAATCTTCACTGCAAAGTAAAGGAGCTGTTACAGTGGAGGATTACTGGACTGAATGTCAATATTATGACATAGTATGAGTGTGTTTCATGTTTGGTAATTGCAATCATTGTTGCTTTTGTTGTGGTCATCCATGTACAATGCTTGGTGTCAGTCTATTTATCTCTTGTAAAAATAAAATACAGTGTGTGTGTGTGAAAAAAAAAAATTTATAAAAGAGTTTTATCAAGAGTGAATAGGGCTTCCCTGGGGGCGCAGTGGTTGAGAGTCCACCTGCCAATGCAGGGGACACGGGTTCGAGCCCTGGTCTGGGAGGATCCCACATGCCGCGGAGCAACTGGGCCTGTGAGCCACAACTACTGAGCCTGCACATCTGGAGCTTGTGCTCTGCCACAAGAGAGGCCGGGACAGTGAAAGGCCCGCGCACCGCGATGAAGAGTGGCCCCCGCTCGCCACAACTAGAGGAAGCCCTCACATAGAAAACGAAGACCCAACACAGCCAAAAATAAATAAATTAATTCATTAAAAAAAAAAAAGAGTGAATAGATTAATATATTTTGGTAAATTCATACAAATTAGTCTTTACTGCAACAAACATGATTCCACAACAAAACATGATGAATCTCACAAACATATCATTGAGTGAAACAAGACACACAAAAATACATCTAGTGTACTTTCATTTCTATTATGTTTAAAGACTAGCATAACTGAACTATAAATTTTAGAGATGCATATATAGGTGGTAAAATCTGTAAGATAAAGCAAACGTCAATTATCACAAAGGTCAGGAAAAGTAGAGATTACTTCTTTGGGGAAACAAAGGGCTTTCAAAAGTGCCAAGGCATGTAAGAGTATTTTAAGATGCTGGTAATGGTCTATTGGTTGACTTCAGGGATTGTAACACTCATAGCTATTCTTCTAATTATCCATATCTACTTTTTCTACTCCTAGTTATTTATTATATAGTGTAGGGCAACTCAAATTTTTCACTGTGTAGCACAATTCCACAAATGACCATTAAAGCACCCTGAATATTAATTCTGTGGTTACAAATAAATGTTAGCAAGTAAGCTAATTTGCAAATACAGAATATGTGAATTATAAGGATAGACTGTATATGTTTATAAATATCAATATATAATATGTATAGTTTGATGTAGTCCTACTTGTTGATTTTGCCTTTGTTGCTTTCGTTTTTTGTGTCATACCCAAAAAATCATTGCCAAGACCAATGTTAAGGAGATTTCACCCTGTGTATTCATCTAGAAATTTTAAAGTATCAGGTCATTTGTTTAAGTCTTTAATCAATTCTAAGTTAATTTCTGTGGGTTTGTATAAAATATGGGTCTAATTTCATTTTTCCACATGTTGTTATCTGGGTTTTTCAACATTATTTGTTGACAAGGCTATCACTTCCCCATTGAATGTTCTTGGCTCCCTTGTAAATATTAGTTGACTATATGTGGTATTTTATTTCTGGTCTCTATTCTGTTCCATTGGACTACGTGTCCATTTTTATGTCAGTACCATATTGTTTTAATTACTATAGCTTTGTAGTACAGTTTGAAATCAGGAAGTGTGATGCCCCATCCTTGTTCTTCTTTCTCAGGGTTGCTTTGGTTATTTGGGGTCTTCTGTGGTTCTATACAAATTTTAGGATTATTCTATTTCTGTGAAGATGTTTTATACACACACAAACACATACACACACAGTTGAATATTATTCAGCCATGAGAAAGAAGAAAATCCTGGCATATGTGACAACATGGATGAACCTTGAGGGCATTATACTAAGGGAGATACATTGGACAGAGAAAAAAAAATACTGCATGATATCACTTATATGTGGAATCTAAAAAAGCTGAAATCTGTAGAAATAGAGAATAGAATGATGGTTACCAGGGTCTGGGGGCAGGGGAATTGGGAAGATGTTGTTTAAGGGTACAAACTTGTGAGTAGTAGATAAATAAGTCCTGGAGATCTCATGCACAGCACAGTGATTATAGTTGAACTTAAATTTTTTATACTCTTCCACATACTCATAACTTTCAAACAGGTAGTTAATAGGGACAAAGTAAATAACTCTTTACGTATTAAAATAATTAATATTTAAGTAAGTTTAATTCAAGTCATTTGGCTTACCTTCTAGCTATTTTCTCACCTCAGTGAAATCAGAGAAGCATTCAAATTGCAAATCAGTTACAGATATTTCCTTGTTTACATGATCTCAAATTGAGAAAATAAATATTATAAGTATTTTTCCTAATGTATATTTAAAGAAATGTCAAAATATAAGAATTCCTATAGATATTCAATCTAAATTTTAGAGAGGTTTATATATATGTATGTGTGTATATAGATGTGTGTGTATGTATGTGTATGTTTGTTTTTCCCTTTTTAATAAGTTTAGTCAACTATATGGTGTATTCTTCAATAAAAAGACAATATAAATATGCTCTCTTAAAATTTCTTAGCTGACATTTGAATGTCCACCTATTAGAATATTTCTGAGAAGACCAAACCTAATATGTTACAGATATTTTAGTTTGTGCCAAATTTAATAATTATTTAAAATAATCTATTTATAATATTTTATTTTCATTGAAATATCTAAATTAATATGATATCTATTTTAGATATATAAATATCTATATGATTAAACTGTATATTTATATTTGGAAACCTTTTATTTCAATACTAGTTCTGTAACTTAAAATGAGTTAAGCTTTGGTAATTTAGTTTTTTTGTTTTTACTACAATTAATACATTCCTTTCAGGGTTCTATTAAAAATTAATGATGATTCAGTAAGATTAAAAATATAAAATCTTATCTAAATGACTAGGTATCAAAAAATGTTAGCTCTTATTTTATTTATAATTAACATGAAAATTCAAGTAAAATAATAATTTCATTTATTTCTACTAAGCTGGCTCCACCTAGATGGGTATATCATATAATTATGAAAACATCGAGTCCCTTGACCAAGGTTGTATGGCATACTGGAGGGAAGTAGATTTTGAAATATGGGAAACTTTCTGTAGTTAAATTTTAATTATGCATCTTTAGTTCTCAATCAGAAAGCTGGCTGACTTGGAGATGGAAGCCATTCTCCATTTTAGGTGAGACCACAGAGTTCATACTTCCCAATTCTTAGTGTTGTCACCAGAAGAGGGTAGCTTGACAGGAAAAATGAGACTTCAATCAGACTATGTGAAATATTATGATAGATTCACATTTTTCATCTTGAACACTGAAGTGTGATTTTCTGAGAAATTTTAGAGATGAGAGAAACTAGAGATTTGAAATCCTTTTTTGTATTTTACTAGGATATAACTACTCGTTACACTACACCAATATCTGATAGGAAAATTACCCTATCAATGGTAACTTACTAAAAATGGAATCAATTACCCATTTTAGAAAACAATGAATAACTGTGATGAGTCAAGGGGTTCTTTTATAAAGCTTTGTCAGTTATCATCTTAAATACAAAGTTAAATTGAAACTCAGATTAGCATGTTGGGCACATATTTGGTATATATGTCATGTTGGGTAGGTGAAGCCTAAAAAGTCATAATTTTCATATTAGTATGAAAGTGAGCACATATATTAAATATAGATTTTGGAAAAATTTAACAAGCATGAAAGCTTTATTGAATCCCCAGTTTTACTCTCTTTTTTCCTTCTTTTATTTTATTTTTTTACTATTTGTACGTGTATGTATATACATATGTACATATATACATGTATATACATACATACACATATATACATATGCATATATCCTACTGGTTCTATTTATCTATTTATGTTAGAACACTGATAGAATTTCTGTTAGAAGTAGGAGAAAATGAAGAGATATGTGATGACATGAGTTGAGGGTGATAGGTAGCCAAAAGATAGGTGATGTAGTCAAAGTTTTGGCAGTCTCTATGAGACTGAAGAAACTTTTAAAAGGTGGTAATAGATTCAGCAGCAGCTTGAAAAGATAGGAAGTGAAAGTCAGGAATGATTAGCATGAAGATTGTGGGGATTGTTCAGTTATTGATGATGTTATTAGCTAGGTAAGGTGGGTGAGTTCAAGATCTTGAAAGTGACAAAAAGTAGTTGAGGAGCTGATTGAAAAGACTCTATGTAATGAGGAAATACTGACATACTGAAAGGATGAAGACCATTGCCCTAGTGATAACATTTGTGATGAATTAGAACTTAATGAAAGTTTTGTGAATGTTTACAACTACAAACTGTATATAAATCTGATGACATGAACCTCAGAAGAGTTGTGGTATTTATTTGAAGCAAGAAGGGAAATGGTATGGAAATGACAATGAAAAACAGGAAGGTAAATTATGTCTCATGTAGCTCCTGTGCAATGTGGAATGCCTTAAAAAAAAGGCAGGATATGCAAAATCTCTAGTGAGCTTAAGGATACAGGGAAGAAGTATCCTCAGGAGAAAGTGAAGTTTCTTCTAGAGCATGAAGGTGATGGGGAAACACATAGCAGAGATCAGGAATATATAAAATGTTTAAGATGATGAAAGATGTTCCAATGAGAACGGTGGAAGTGTTTGAATGATGATAAGAGGTGGAGAATCGGGTCAGCTTTTCATGTTTTATATATAAAGTCTAAATGATTGTAAACTTCCTGGGGTAATTGAGCTTCTGGTAATGAAAGCAGTTCTAAATAGGCTTCTACAGTATTCGTTTCATTAGTTTTTAGGGAACCTGTTTAGTCTTTGTGGATGATTGGGAAAGAATGATTGTCTGATCAGAAGCAAATTAAATTATATAGACATGACTTTGTTCCTGCTGATGAGACATTTAGACAAAACCTGCCCATATTCTATATTCCTATTAGAATTATTTTTAAAAGGGAAAAATAAAAGCCAAAATAGAGATGAAGTGAGAATAAGTAGGTGGAATTGGGAATATTAAAACATACACACACACACCCTATATGATATCATCTAATCCACTTATTTTCCTGTATAAGAAATATACTTTGGAGTAGATTTATATCTCCAATGAAATGCATGAAATATATCAGGTGTCCCATACATGTTTTTGAAGTGATAAAATCTTACCTCAAATGAGTTACGTCCACCTGCTTTTAAAGCAAAAATTGTGTTATATTCAGGATTAAATTAGTCCAATGGATACTCTCAGAAGCATTTTCAAACCTGAACTGACTTTAGACACAGGTTTCAATTTTTCCAAAAGTTATAATTGGAATTCTTTAGGGATATACTTTTTTGTACACACTTTTATGACCAAGGAAGTAGAGGCTTTGGGGTATGCTTATCTGTTTTTACTTTTCTACAAGTTTAAAGAAAATTCCACAAAAATCTTAGAAGGGTTAATGGAATAGAATTGATATATATTATACTCTACCATCAAGACTATCTTAAATTAGAGAACTTTCTGTATCATAAATAGACCATGCAGTATTCAATCAATATTTATGTGTTGTCTATGGGTAAAGCTCTGTCCAATAGACTAAAGATAAAAAGGATTACTAAAATATAATTAATGAATTTGTTAATTTGCTTATATACTGAAATACTTAATTTTGAAAAGATTCTTCTTACTGAAATGCTGAAAAGAGTTTGAAGGAAGAGAAACTGCTTTCAGGGGAAGCAGAGAAAAATCAAAATTACATTAACATTTAACCAAAAGTAAAACGAAGGGAGAAATATATGAGAAAGAGTAAGTAAAAGAACAACAAGAAAAAAAGCAATAAGAAAAAGTTATGAGAATAACAAGATTAAAAATGTCACAAATGACAAGAAAAATAGCAAGTGAATAAACAGAAAAACATAGCAGTTCTAAATTGAAAGGAATACAAGTAAATTCTATATGGTAGGGATTGCTTATTATCCAGACTTGCACTGTCCAATACAGTCACAAACCTCATGAGAGTATGTAAATTTAAGTTACTTAAAATTAAATAAAATTTAAAATACAGTTCTTTAGCCCTACCCAATTACTTGTATGTAATAGACAGTAAACCTCTGCTGTGAAGCTGAAATGATAAGGATGTTAGCATATTACATTTTCTATAATTAAGCCTTTGTGCAAAAGATGGATGAAATTCTCCTAAACTTTCAGAGAGTTTATCAAGTTCTTCACAACTAAGATCTAACTCTGATAATAACAAGACCTATGGTTTTAGTCATTCATTGAAAAAGAACCAGTTGCATTTCCCTGGGCTCTCTCTTGCATCCCCAATTGAATCTTGGTTATTTGAAACTCCTAAGCACCTAAATTAAGGTGCCCAAGGGAGTTTTTCAAAAGCTCCCTGTTACCTGTTGCAGCCAAATGTTCTCTAGCTTCTTTTAAAGAAAAAAAATCACAGTTGAGAGAAAAGTAACTCTATTTATTGATGTATTTGTTGCAGATGAAAATAGAAAAGGTAGGTGAGACACAGTGATTTTGATTCAATTTAATCTGCTGATATTTCAAATACTGAACTAAGCCCTGGGAATATAAAAATAAAAAGTCATATAACAGTATTTAAGAAACTGTTTTAAACAGTGGTTTTTGACCAGTATGACAAAGCATGGCACAGCAGTGTTTCCTAAACCCTCTCCAGCTATGTGCCACATTTTGACAGATGTATAACATGTATTTTGATTCTAAACTCTATACACCTATTTTTATAGCCACGTCTGTCAGGATGAATGCTACAATGTTTGCAGAGCAAGGTACAACTTGCTTTGTGTCAGAGGTAAGAGATGAAGCATAAAACTAAATGAATGTCAAAGAAAGTGTTCTCTGGAACATGCAAGAAACTTGGCCTCATGAGAACATAAGAGTTTATTCAAGGCAGTAAACATTTCTCTCTAAAAAACAACATGGTGTTGAATGGCAACCATTAAATGGTGCAGTAACTGTGGATTCTTTTACAGACACTCTGAGACATTGTTGTATAGATTTTGTTATATTATTACTGACTTGTGGGTAGTATTGTTTTCAGTCTTAATTCTGTCAAGCACAGATGCCAAAATTTCTAGTAGAGTATTAACAAGTAGTTCATAAATATAAAAATAATACAAAACACAGACATACAAACACAACTTTAAAATGCAGTTTAATAGATATATTAGCATATGTATATGAGAGTAATCCTAAGGCTTCAGAAAAAGTGTCATAAAGGAGGTAATATCGACAAAGAGCAAAAAGAAATTTCTTGTAAAAGAAGTGGTGAACTGTTGAAAATGAAATTGACAACCAGTATTGGTTCTGCCTGAAAGTAATTTGGAAGGTGGGCGTACTTGGACCATGAGGTACGAGGCTGGTGAGGTGAGCATGAGGCCAACCTTGAGAAACTGAATGTCATGCCAAGGAATTCTATATATCTTAAAAGATAATTCAGGCATTTTAATTGAAAAGGGAATATGCATCATGATGTAACAGTTTAGGATTGGTAGACTCAGCAAGACAAAGATTTTGAGATGAGGGTTTTGAAACAAGCTTATGGAGTAAAGGGTTATTTGATGTAATATATTGAAAAGATAGGAAGTGTCATGATCTCTAATAAGGTTTTCAGAAAGTTCGTGAAATTAACAATAAAGTTATTTGCAACTTTTATCTTCCAGGATTAGTAAAGTCATATTACACTATACAGTAGATTGTAAAATCATGTTAGTGAAGGCAACCAAATAGTAAAGTTCCACTAGAGTAGGCAAGAAGTTGACTGTTTGGAGATGGTTTCAGTTCACAGTGCATGCCCCACCCTCAGCTTCCCCAGTAGTCATTCTAAAGCTTGACCTGAAGGGTGAACAATTAATATCTGGGAACATAACCAATTCCACTCTTCACTATTATTTAGGTGTCTCAATGGTGTATCAAGTTTCAGGGGATTGTTGTTTCACCTCCCTAAGTGTCATGTTTTCCTGTCTTTTTGCTTGGTGACCATTTGTTGGAACGTTTGATAGTATAGCAGCTACACAGAAGCATGTATGACAATGGGGTTACACATCTATATAGTGCACAACAGATAAAAAATAGGAGAATTGTTATCAGAGCTTACAGTCTGCATCTAAGCCAGTGGCCAACAGTGCTCAAATTAAACCAAGAGAATAGATCCCGTTTCCAATCCAAAGTGTCCTCAGAACCCAATATAGTTATTTTAGCCAAATTACCTATTTAAAATGTCTGTTTTTTCTCAGATCTTTTTATTAATATTAAAGAGCCTAGAGAGATCTGCATGGATATAAGCATGCCATTCTTCTGTTAAAACACTGCATGTTCTTCCTCGAGAGGCCAATATGCTATCTAAAGAGCTTCTATTCTGAATCACTGCCTGTTAAATTTCATAGGCAAAGCATTGTC
The DNA here is from genome assembly GCF_009873245.2 of Balaenoptera musculus. Classification (NCBI taxonomy): domain Eukaryota; kingdom Metazoa; phylum Chordata; class Mammalia; order Artiodactyla; family Balaenopteridae; genus Balaenoptera; species Balaenoptera musculus. Next base: position 56,538,677 of record NC_045802.1, read on the forward strand.
TAGTACCCTTTTTCTTCTCTGACCTAATCACTTAGAATTTTCCCATATCCTGGGCATCTTGTGAAGCAGAGTGAAGAGGTTTGAGGAGAAAAGAAAATTGTTTAGATCTACCTTGAAGAGTTAGTTTCAGTTCTGAAAATGAGGCCCAGTACACAACAATAGGGCACGGCTCATCAGTAATGGCATGTCCCCAGAATATCAAATTTTTAGTATCAAAGTAAATAGACTTAAAGCAAAAGATAAATAATGCTTCTTGCTCATAAGATCAGTAAAAGGGAGATGGTTTCCAAATGCACACCATCTACTCTCTAATCTTCTTCTAATTTTTATTTCTATGAAAGTACATTCACCAAATAGCTTTCAAAAAAAAAAAAAGCTAGCTCTAGCAAGAGGTCCTGGAGTATTGTTTTGCTGGGGATAGGAAACTCCTTTTCTAATAATGAAGTGATAGATGAATTTAAATTTCTGGCTATTTATCCTGTTAGAGTATATGCCATTTAAAAGTTACCTAATGATTGAGTCAGTTAACCAGAAAACAAACAAATTCATCATAAGGAAATTGTACCAAAGTAAGCCTGGTGGCTCCCAGAGGAAAATGTTTTACAAATCCAACAGTTCATTTTAATATATGCTTTAGCCGATACATGAATAAATTGTGTCTAGTTATTAGACTCATACCAAGGAGTGATCAAGGCTTCAAAAAGCAATACTAAAAAAGATTAAAGAGTGACAATTTTTTGCCCCATGTATCTTGGGCAGAGGTTGTCTACATCTTCTATAGCCAACTACCTAATTCAAAAGTGGTGGGTAGAAACAAGGTCCTACTGTATAGTACATACATTCAATATCCTGTGATAAACCATAATGGAAACGAATGTAAAAAAGAATTGTATATATGTATAACTGAATCACTTTGCTGTACAGCAGAAATTAACACAACAGTATAAATCAAGTATACATCAATTAAAAAAAAAAACCTTGGGTAGAAACTACCGCTACTTGGGTAGAGAAACCTCTACTTGAGGTCTCCCAATGGAAACTGATTCCAGTTACTAAGAGTTTTCAGCTCAAGGTTACTGGCAGCGACCATCTTCCAGTGATTTGAGGGTTGTTTTTTCTTCTTTAGTTGAGATACATAAATACAAGTGTCAATGCCTTAGAGTTTCATTACTAAAATAGTTAAGAGTATCTTACAGGATTATTTCCATCAGTGTTTGAGGGCTGTCATACTCTACTGGCTCTTCCATCACACCATTTCTCCAGGTGTTGGGAGATGTCAGGGCGGTTTAGATGGATGTTGAGAAAAGGCTGCATGTACCTGTGGCTAACAATGGGTGTGTTACATGAGTCTCCTGAAATATATGGCCATGTCTGCTTGCAAGAATGTGAAGTGTAGAATAGATGATTTCACTGGTCTGTTCTTAACTCATGGGAAATTTAAAGCACTCCCATAGGAATTTCATTAAAACCAATGACGATTCCCTCAGCCAAGAAAGTTTGAAAGTCTCTGAGAGTATGACTGATTTTATTTTCAGAATTCCATTTGTTCATTATACCCTTCCTGAAGAATGAGGGTTATATGAACTGTAAAGTTTCTGAATAGTGGTAGGGTTTTGCAACACTCTCTGATAACAATCTCACTCATGGGTGCCCCTGTCACTAGAAAGATAGCTTGGAATTCCTCAGTTTGGGAATACCAAAGCAAGTTTTTTGTTTGTTTTTTGTTTTGGGTTTTGTTTTTTGTTTTTTGTTTTTTGCTACCATTTGAGACACAGCTCTTTGAAAAGAAAAGGCTAACTGAGAATAAGCAAACAATGACCATCACGTATTCAAAACCTACATTGGGGATAGTTATATGAAATCCAGTTGGAAATGTTCGAAGGAGTACTGAGGTTTGGGCTCTTCTATGCCACATCTTTACAGGTCACCAGGATTGTGGTGGTGACAGATACACCAGAGACAAGTTTAGGAGTTTCACCATAAAAATCCCCCAACAATGTACTGTGGAGAGTTTTTCCTTGCTGGGGTGGTAATCTCATGTAAATTTTTTGCAAGTCTCTACTTGAGGTACTCCAGGGCTATTTAACCTCCAGTAGTAGGGTGCCAAGTGTTATTCTCATGCTTGGCATTCAGAATCTTCCACTATCCCTCTTCTAATCAGGAGACAATCCTGGGCATTCTAAAACTGTCTCTCTAAATTTCTTTGAAGATTTGGTCTTTTGATATATCATGAGGGCTAGGATTGTATTATTGTAGACTGTTTGGGAAAATTATCAGCCAGGGAATATATTTTAGCTTCCTTGTCTATGCCTTTTTGAATAAACTACATTTATGATAGCCACCACTATAGAAAGTTTCTTTAATCTCTTGATCATTTTTAATCGGGTTGATGCTGAGGTTAGAAAATTTTGTTGTTTTCAAAATTTTCCAAAATCATGGATGACTCCAAGAGCGTATCTGCTGTCAATATATAAATTATTATTCTTACCCTTAGTTAACCAACGCATACTCTAATGAGCTTGATTTAGCTCTTTCACCTTGGCAGATTTTTCCTATGATAAGGGATTAGAGTCTATTCTACTTTATATTCTCCTGTTTCATTTTTAAGTTATAACTCATTCACAAATAAGGTTTTGTCTTAATTTTACTACAGGCACTTCTAATAAGTCTGAGTGTTTTGTTTCTTTTTGTTGTTGCTGTTGTTTGTGGTTTGTTTTTGCCTAGGAGGATAGTAGTAGAAAGACTGGGAAAATATAAAATAAGCCCCTCTTCTGTCAGGCTTTGACTATTGGTTTTAATGCTTTTTTTAGCTGCCAGTTTTAAAAAAGTATAGTGTTTTATTTAGTTTCTGGTTTTAAAGTGTACTGTGAAAGTTTTAGTAGAGGATTTGTTAGACTTATCTAAACCTTCGGGGGTTCAGCCCCAATAATCCTATCTATAACAGGAAACTTTTGCCTTAAGTCATCCAGCACCTTCTTGAGATATTTAATCTGGCCTTTAGATACAGGGTACCTGTCAGTTAACGTCAAATTAAATACAACCACATTTGGAATAGAGAAGGCCTCAGGGATTTCAAGGAAGGGATCATCAGGATAGCATTTAATATGGCAATTCCATTTATACCGTAAGTTGTTCCCTATGAAATTATTGGGTGTGGAATAGAGAGGAGGAAAGAATGTTCCCTGATTAAGGTGTGAACATGGGGACATAGTCTGGGGTATAGGGAATGTGTGAGAATTACTGAAGGTAACCACCACCAGAGTAGTTTGTTAACTCCAGGAAGAATTTGTATAACAGTTGTAAGGTTAAGGTCAATATTATAGCACCAGCATCAATTAAATTTTTTGCAAAATTGTTCTTAGTATATATAGAAATTGCTCCTTCTGAATTTAAGAGCAAAATGGGAAACGGAGTGTTTGATTGCTTCTTAGTACCTTCACTGATTATTCCATTTTTTTCCCTTTCACTTTCTTAGTTCATGTAGGCCAATTTTTTCTAATAGTCTTTTTGTTTAGAGTATCTACAAATATCTTTCTCAAGGGACTTCCTGCTCTGGTGTTTAATGCCTGGGGTAGGAGCAGCTAGTTGTTTTATCTGAAAGGCCATCAATTTATTCTCAGCCTTATTCTGTTCTGGTAATAAGGCTTTTTGAAAGCATTCAGTGATATTGGAGGTCTGGAAAATACTAAACTTCGTTTACAATAACATAATATAAAAATCATATTATTATAGCACATAAACAGAATTTTAGAAAGTATTATAAATACTGGTGCTGAGATACAAGGATTTCTTTCCCAAATATTTTTAGATTCAAAATTGTACTTCAACAGACCCGTATCTCTATACCTTAACACACTCTAATTGCATTTGTTGTATAATTACCAACAATAGCCTTCTGCTTTGGAATCTGCTCAGATGGATTCTTTAGGGAAAATAAAAGTGTAAACAACCATGATACATTCTTTAGGAGGCAAAGATCTATAATCCCACAGAATGCCAGATCAGAAAACTACAGTGGCCATTAGAACGTGTTACCAAAATAGCCTTCAAGGTTCTTATTCATGATGGAAGAATATGAAGGTAAGTTAAGTGGCTGTACCTTTTTTTAAAGCTAAGCAAACTGTTTTAACCAGGCTCTCTGGTGAAAATTCCACACATACTTCATCATTAGAATGCCAGAAACACAAAAATAAAAGGGAAAATGAAAATTAAGTAGTTTAAAACATTGTTGGTCATACATGGAAGATGAAAATCTCGGTGAGAATTGACGCTTAGGAGAGCACAGTATAAATGTGTTTACAACAGCAATAATTCAATGCTACCCATAGGATAAAATGCACTCTTCTGCCTCTCAAACATTATATTTATATATATAGCTCTGTTTCTCTGTATTGTGTATGTATGCATCTCTCTCTCTCATATATATATGTAATATATATGTAATTTTGGGAGACACTTCTCCATGTATTGCTCACATTTCTGCACATATTGTACACATGTGACTGTCTTTTGTTCCAAACTTACTTTTCAAGGATGTCTGTAGAGAAAATAGCTTTAAAGATGAATTGTCTCTTCTAAGCAAATGGCATGTTTGCTCAAAACCTTGAAAGAGAGTGTCTTCCTCAGGAACAACAGGAAGTCATGCTTACTGTCCATTATAAACGATATAGGTTCCCTAAGTGCACGATTCTTCTATAACTCAGCCCACTGTATGTGTAGGTATCACCTGGCTTTCTTTGTCCCCCTGTGGGAATTGGGGCTTGCAGAACTGCAATAAAAAATGTTCATACTCTGGCTACTGCCATTGCTGTGAATATATTCTTCTGACCTAGGAGTCTTGTATCTTCTGCCTGAATTCACGCAACTGTAGCAGGCTGATTTGTTTGCTTGCAAGTGAGTTCAAATCTCAGACCCTTACCAGTGTTGACATGTATTAGATATGGCATTTGAGAACACAGTTTTATGGGTATAATTGTATGATGGAGGATTGGCTTGTATTTTCAATGTTTTCAAACTTTAGTCTACTGATGTGATAATCACAATGTGCCTACTAGCTCTTTATACCTTTTATAAAAGAGGACACCTGAGAGAATTCTGGTCACATTAATATACCTTTGGAAATGTTAAAGTAATTACATTCATCCCAAGTTAGCTGGTCTCAAAGGATACACAAAGAAGCAGAGTTGGTTTTAATAGAAAAACTTCAGGAAGCCAGACTGGCCTCATTTTCTGTTACTGTCTTACCCCAAAGGAACCGTCACACCATTGGTTGACTACAGGATTGTTGTTAAAGTAAAAATCTTAGGAGAATAACAATTTGGAGAAAGCTAGGGAAAAGCCTGGTTCTCAAGGTCTTATGGTGCCTTGAAAGATTTCACCTTAATTCTAGACAGAAATATTTGAAGGGATGTTTGGGTTTCTCTTTTCCTTTGTGAGGAAAAGAATCTCATCTGTTTAGTGAGAGGGAATGCCTGAATTTTAGGGGCCAAGTTGATCCAGAGGTAAGACCTCTGCATTTAAAAAGTCAGCCCTCAAAACCAGCATGCCACACCTTAATTCATGGATTCTTGTGCTCAGACATGCAGTGTATCTACATGTAAGCAGCTCAGCTAAAGCTGCAGCCACATCTCTGCTCCCCAAGTTCTAATTTCTCAGTCTGAAATTGGTTATAGTAAGTCAGGATTGGAAAGATATGAAAGTTTAGGCTTAAGAAAAAAAGGCTTAGGGAATTCTGCCAAGCTTCTTAATTCCTATATATTAATTAAAATCAGATGGATGCCATACGTTGATCCACAGCTGGACTTTGATTTTGTTTTTCATTTGTCGAGAACCCAGAAATGAGATATGATTAACACCATAACCAACCTATAACAATGAGAACACAAAGAAGGTCTTGCTAATGTAGTTTACTTCATGCCAAATAAAATCTTCCTATGATTAAACTCTCATTTGCACCATTGATGGTATCCCCATGATGTACTCAGATCAGCATTTTCAAATCACAAAATGATCTTACTAATAATGTCCTGTGTGGATACCTTAAATTGCTCCTTCTACTCTGTAGGATAAAGGCCAGTTCCCACAGAAGGGTGCAGAAAGTCTTTAGGTTGCTGATGCTTGTTCATTTTCTTAGGTTCATTTTCCCTTCCAGCTTTATTAAATGCCTTCCCCTTTCCAGCTGCCTTCAAGAATCAGGTCAGTGTCTCTCCTTCAAGAACACACAATGCCCTTCTCTTCCTCAATTTAGTTTAAGTACTCTCTTGGTACACGGTCATCACACTTAGTGTATTAAATTGCGAACGTTTGTCTATTTCTCTGTTTCTGTCAGTCAGCTGAGTTCCTTGAGGACAGGAAGCTTAACGCTCATTACTTGTACTTACTCCACATCCCAACCCTCAGCATAGGGTAGCCGCTGAATAAATGCTTTTAGAATGACAGTACCTCTATGATGTGCCAACTAAATCATTGGAAAGCTTTCTAAATCCTAAGGAAGTAGTGGAATGGAGAGACAGATTCCTGACATAGAACCTGTGAAAGATGGAGCCTGGAATCTGTAGTTTTCAAAATTCCTCTAGGTGATTATGATAACCCGCCTGATTGAGAACCTCTTCTCTAGCTCCTGTCCTGTGATTGATTTAGCTTTTGATTTTAAGTACTATTTTTAATTTTCTCAATCTTTCCTTCATAGTTTTATAAATAGATGATTGTACTGGATGTTCTCGGTTAGACACTCTAGATTCTAATATTATTAATAGTGAAGATTAAGTATTTGAACTAATCTGATCATGATGTTTTTCTTTTCCTAGACAACCAAAAATGTCTTCTTAAGAGCACATTTTTATATTTCTCTGAGTGGAATCTTTGAAATGATTAAGCACTTGTCAATGCCTGTCCAACTGTATAGGTAAGTTGTATTTGTATTGCTTTTTTGTCTATTGTTCTGTTCATTGACTAGTTCCATAGTAAAGAAAAAACCAGGTGGGGGAATACTCAACATTTTTTGAGAAAAAATGGTATAGAGTATAAACATTTAAAATATACTGTAAAATTATAAACTGTACCATCAATTCTGTTACTTTCCAAAGTTTTACTTAACCAGGTACCACAAACATTTCTGTGCAAATAATGAAATAATGATACATATTTGGGATTACTATCTGGCATACATGAAAAGACAAACACAATGTCATGGATATAGAGCGTGTGTCAGTATCAGTTCTATTTTCTTTTTTCTCACAGTATGTTTGCTTCATCTTCACATGTGTTCATAGCTGTGAGCCAAATGTACTACATTGTTATCAGCAAGTTAAATGAGGTAAGAAATCATGGCTGCAAGCATGTTGGGTTAGTTGTTTTACATTTGAAAATTCTCTTTATTGGTCCAGTAAAGAAAAACTTCCACAAAGAATACCAGAAATTGTAGCTGTTTATTCTTTTCCCCAACTCCACCAAAAGCCATCTCTTCTTAAACCCTTTAAAAAGCTCCACTTACTTTTCAAAGATTTTAAAATAGTGGCTACATGGACCAGTATTTGTTGAGCCATGCAAGGTATAGCGAATCAAAACAACATGACATTGATATTTATGAGGCTAGAGAATAAGAGATTAGTGTAGTCAATGCTGAAAAACCTTTGTCTGGGTTTCTAGATGCCCAATTCAATTAAGATATCTCACTTTTTCTAATAAGGATTACATTGGGCAATACTTCTGTTCTACCATTTTTAAATTATACCTCCTTATAAAGGAAAAAGAAAATAGATAAGAAATTAAAAACAGTGAAGGATCTGTGGTTAGAGAGGAGTTGAACTTGGACTAAATGTTCTACTATGGTAAGACTTAAAGCACCCTGACCATCTTTGAATTATCAATAGTGTGGTGATTTTAAAAACAGCTACACAATACTTTGACTCTACTGCCTTCAGGCTGCAGGGTCTCTATCCCCTTTCCTTGAGTCTGGGCAACCTTGTGACTGCTTTGACCAATAGAGTATGATAGAAGTGACTTTATCTGACTTTCCAGACTAGGTCATAGAAGGGAGAAAACTTCTATTTGTTCTCTTGACTACTCCTTTTTGAGAGCTGAACTAAGAAGATTGGCTATGATGAAGACTGCAAAGAAGCCATTCCACATGGAGAGGGCACACTTAGACATTCTGTTGAAGGTCCCAGTTAAACTCAGAGTTTCATCATTCCAGACCAGGTGGCAATCATGTGGGAGAAGAAATCTCCAGATGATTCCAGGGTCCATTCATCCAGTTACCCCAGGCTTGGATCTTTGCAGCTGAGGTTTCAGACATGAGGAGAAGAGACAAGCCATCTCCTCTGTGATTAATTCCTCATCCACAGAATATGTGAGCATGACACAAAGATTGTTTTGTGCTACTTAACTATGGGGTGGCTTGAATATAAAAGCTACACTAGATACTGGGAGCAGTAAAATTCTAAGCAGAAAATATTGTCCACTATTATCCCCAACATTATCATTGTTGACTCTTTAAGCAAATGTGAAAGTACTTACAAAATAAAAAAAGAAGTATATATACCTTTCTAATAATTTATATTTATGAAATGATCATAGTCATGGTTAAGGTAAATATATAATTGTTTTAGATAAAAATATTAATTCTGAAATATGAGAATAAATGTTCATAAATGTTTTATTATTTGCATGTTCCTTTTGCCTAGTTCCAAACTATTTCAAGTTCTGCAAACTAGTTTGGAAATAAACTAATAGATATAGATTATTACTACCGAATTTATTCAGTTGTTTTCTACAATCTAGTATAACCACTTACCATAGTACTGTCTGTCTTTAATAATCTAAGTTAATATAGGTAGAGAGAAGTTATTTGCCAGTTCTTATAGCCACAGGCTTTCAGAGGTTAGTGAGAGAGATGTAAATGTAAAGCAGCTTGGAAAGATTCACATAGCATTTCCCTAGAGCTAAGAGTTTCTACAGGATAAGAATGAGAACAGGACCTTTTTTTGCCTTATGTAATAAACTCATATTATGTTTGTGCTCTCACTAGAGGATCTTCAGTATCTAGAAAACCTGAATCATATAACTTAGAATTAAAGCCCTAGTGATTAGTTTATGGATTTGTATCACAATCTCATCCAACTGGTGAATGAATAAACACTATATGGTTTATTCATACAATAGAATACTACTCAGACATAAGGAAAAAAATTTGATGTATATCTATCTTAGATGGAACACAAAATGATTAGTGGAACTTACAACATTTGTTCTGTTTTGCCTCCAATTTCAAGATACCAAACAAAAGACTTGCCAATGATGCCCAAGTGATGGGAAAGAAATGAGATGGGCATTATGTTTTCTCACAACCTTCAACCCTAAGAGAGATTCCAGGAGGTAGGGCAGGAAGAGAGACTTCAGTCAGGACCCCATGGGCTCTATGAGGTAAAGAGACAAAACCAAGAGTCCAGGGAGAAAAAGGCAAAGGCTGATTACTGGAGAGATGAGAGATACTGTAGTATGGAGTCTAGAGATCTACAGATGGAACCACCCAAATATTCACCTGAGCATTCATCAGTGCAGACATGAGGGTAATTACTTGAGACTGGGGAATAACCACCCTTGAAGGTTAGAGGTAATAGTGCCTGATGCCAGGGCAGTGCTTATTCCCACCAGTTAGACTGAAAATTTCATGATTCACTGGGGAGAGTACACAGAAGGGTCTTGCCTCTGTGGGGAACATTAAAGCTACACAGAGCACTGCTCTGGTCCTGTCTAAAAATTCTTAAAGGAAGACTTGAGAGGATCAAGCTGTTTCCAAGTAACCTAGCTGTGTCAGACAGGAAGGTTCAGGAATATTTCTAAGCATACAAAAATATCCAGTTCTCAACATGGTAAATTTCACAATTTCTACCATCTAGTAAGAAGTTATCAGGCATTCAAAGAGCAAAGATGACACTTGTGACTCATAATAATATTAACAGAATTTAATCAATTGAAACTCAACCCAAACCGACACAGATGTTAGAATTGGGAGACAGGAATTTTTAGATGGTTATTTTACCTGTATTCGGTATATTAAAATGTTAAGAGGCTCAGAAGATATAAAAAAGTATGTCTGCAACTTCTAAAGATAAAAATTACAAGGTCTAAGGTGAAAAATACACTGGATGGGTTTAAAAGCAGATTAGACATTACAAAAGAAAAGATAACTGAACTTGAATACATAGCTATGGAAAATATTCAAAATGAAACAAAGAAAGCAAAGAGATTAACAAAATGAATAAAGAATTAGTGAACCATGGGACAAAGTCAAGAAGCCAACTACATATGTAATTGGAACCCTCAAAAGAAAGGAAAGGAAGAGATAAAAGAAAAATATACTTGAAGAAATTATGGCCAAAGATTTTCCAAAGTTGTAGAAAACTAAAAATCCATAGATCCATGAGGCTCAACAAACCACAAGCATGAAGGGACATGAAGGAAACTGCAACAAGTCACAGTGCCCAAACCAGTGATAAATAGAAAACTGTAAAAACAACTGAACTAAACTGGGGAAATCTGAACAAGATGAGTGGAATAAACCAATTTAAATATCCTGGGTGGGATATTGTACCATAGTCCGTAAGTTGTCATTATTGGGGGAAGCGATAAAAGATAAACAAGGTCATTTTTGTAATTTCTTACAATGGCATATAAATCTATAATGATTTCAAAATATAAAGTTTAATTATTAAAAAAATGGAATAAAACAACTTATATACAAAGGAATAATGTTAAGTTTTAAAACAGATTTTTCATTGGAAACATTGTAAGTGCAAAGAGAGTGAAGTAATATTCTGAAGTATTGAAAAAAATGCCAAAATATAATTATACACCCATTTGAAAATAGCTTTCTCAAAAGAAAATATTATAAATTGGACTTCATGACATTAAAAAATTACTTCCCCTTGAAAGTCACTCTTTAAAGGCATAAAAAGACAAGTGGCAGACTGGGAGATAATATTTTAAAATCTCATATCTGATTAAGGACTTGTGTCTGAAACATAAGAACTATCAAAACTCATTAACAAGAAAACAAACAACATGATTTTTTAAATGGGCAAATTATTTAAACAGACATTACACCAAAGGAGATGTATTTATGGAAAATAGGCACGTGAAAATATGCACAACATCATTAGCTATTAGGAAAATACAAATTAAAACAATAATTAGATACTAGAAAACACCTATTGGAATGGTTAACATTAAAAAGACTGACCACACTAAGTACTGGTGAAGATGTAGAGGAACTGAAACTCTCATACATTTTTGGTGGCAATATAAAATGTTATCAACACTTTGGAAGAGTTTTGCAAATTTGTAAAAAGTTAAATATATGCTTACTCTATGATCCAGCCATTCTATTTGTAGGTTTTTATCCAAGAGAAAAGGTAGCATATGTTCATATAGACATGTACAAGAATTTCCATACTAGCTCTATTTATAGTACCCAACAAATGGAATTAATTCATATAGCCTTCAACTGGTGAATGAGTAAATAATATATGGTGTATCCATACAATAGAATACTACTCAGATATAAAAGGAATAAAATGTTGATATATATCTATCTTAGATGGAATCAAAATGATTAAGCCAGACCTCCCCACCAGCCAATAAAGGAGAGTATGTATGATTTCATTTGAACAGATTTCTAGAGATTGTAAACTAATCTATGGTGATAGAAAGTATGTCAGATGTTTGGGAAGAGGGCATTGGAGGGAGAATTGGAAGGAGATATTTACAAATGGGCATATGGAAACTGGGAGTAAGGGATTATCTAGTCATGGTGATGATTTTACGGGTGTATGCATACATTAAACTTATCAAGCTGAACAACTATGTGAAGTCAACTGTATCACAATAAAGCACTTTAAAAATAAAATTAAAATATTTCCTTACAGACTGTAAGTTTACCAGCTTCAGATACCTTGTCTGCCTTGACGGTATTAGACTTTAGGAATCATTTATTAAACCCCATGGGTTCAAAATATTTCCAAAGAATCTACTTATTACATAAACATTGCTTTGAGTTAATTGTCTTAATTTTAAAAATTATATTAAACACCGAAAATAGGCCAGAACATTCTGCCTTTTAATGGGCTCAGAAATGGTTAGTTGCAAATCAATGTTATATGCTCCTGAAGTCACTGAATTACCAAAAGGTTTTTTTTTTTTTTAATTATTTGAGGTACACTTCCTTTAATTTTTATGTTATTTAATTCTAGTATTCCAAAGCTTTCTCCAATTTTCAAAGTTGTATTTCCTAATTAGGGAAGTCAAAAAATAATTAGGATATGTTTGTATCCACTGACTCGCCCACCTTTACACATACAATTCATAGCATTGGAGAAATAAAATTTTTATGTCTCATACTACCACACTACCGTAGTAAAGTGCATGTTACTCCAGAGCTACGCAATTACCCTTTAGTTTCATAACTATAATACATATATAGACAAACCAGAATCAGTTTATTATACACTGTACGATAGGCTGCAATTTGTTCAACCCATGCTCCTCTCTTTTATGAAAATGAGACCAAGAAAGATTTTTGAATGCTCTTCTCTGTTTGAATCTTTTTAAACAATTTAGGATTATTTTTCCTGCTCGGAATCTGTTTACCTTAGCCTATGTTAACAACCCTTTCTTCTTCTTTAAAAACAGCCTAATTACTGTAGTGGGGACTTTTGTCAGCCATCACACATTGCATCTAGAAGTGCTGGAACAATAACTCAGGGCGACTGACTGACAGTGACTGCTACCAAATTAGCATTCCCATGGAAGCCAGCATCAGTTATCATCAACAGACATTATCCTCATCTGAGATTTTCTGAACTGCTCTTCAATACAGGCCAAATCTCTCAGTATGCAATAAAACAAAAGAAACTTTCTCAGAATACGTTATTAGGATAGAAGCAAGGATCTTGTGTCCTTTTAGGCTATACAGTTTTCTTTAAACTGTAGGAGGTAAAATAGAGGAGATTTCTTTGTGTTAGACATTACCTCTTAGAGTGGGATGATTTAAATTTAGCATATTTAAAAAATAACACATATACTGAATTGAGAAAATTAAAGTTTTAAAGCTGATTGATTAGTGAATTGTCAGTACATCTGTCATGGAAATAATAAATCATGTTAGGGTTAGATCTGAGCAGAAGTGAAATAGCATGAAATAACACCTTATTCTAAGGAATGAAAGTGGACTGCTTGTATTTTAAAACCTTTTATAATTCAAAACAAAAATGCATTAATATTTAAAACCTAAGTCTGAAAGCTAAAAGAGAATTCAGATACCATCTAGTGAAAATCACTGTATATAAATAGGAAACTAAAACCAGAGATGTTCATGATTTATAGTGTTAAATCATCAAATACAAAAAAATCAGAACAAGACCCAGGATATCTAAACTTGTATCAGTGTTCTTTCCATTTCCAAACACACACACACAAACACACACACTCCTTTATGTCCAGTGTTCTGTTCTATTTGTATTACCCCATTTAAACTGGGTTTGATAATAAACTTCAGGACTACCTGATTTAAATTTTATGTCAATATTAATGCTTAGAACTGCCCAACTCCTCAAAACCAGCTTTGTATGATGTCAAACATCTCAACAAACTACTTTTTATCTTTTAACTCTGCACCCTACCTGGCAATCCTGAAACCACTAAACATGCGTCTTGTAGTTAATATCTGATGAATTAAGTAGCCAAAGTTACACTTTAGTACAGAACAGAATTCTGAGTCACATATAATATAATAACAATTCTATGATAATTGACTGCAATTTTTATGTATCAATATTATCTGGGATAGTAATATTTCATTCATTAATAGATACTCTGACCTGAGTTATATTCAAATAAAGCTTATGACTACTCTATAAACATATATACCATATATATCATAGAGTTAGTTTCCAAACAACTGAAAGTAACTACATTATTTCTGATGTGTACCTTATATTTTTATATAACAACAAATTTATATGTGAGAAATTGCCTAGATTAGTTGCTTCATTTTTTTACTAGATATTTCCAACTTGGATGACTAGACGTCTTAGTATCAACTGGACACTGGCACTTCCATATTAAATTAATCATCTTTACTTGGACCTATTTCATTTTAACCTGTTTTAATTATTGGCAATTCCATTATCTAGAACTCTAGTTTTTTTGGGTTTTTTTTAGTTCATTCTTCTCACTTACTGTTATAGTAACTTTCCTTAGCCACCAAGTCTTCAAAAATCTCTCTAATATCATGTCATAATGTGTGAAGAGTTTTATCCTTTCACTTTAAAGGAAGACATATATAATATTATCTATGCTATAAATATAATTTTATTAAATCACATATATACATAAATAACCATTATAGGGAATAAAGAAAAATTTGGATAGGTAGCTTAACAGAGTGATGGAAATTTATTTGTTATATTCTTTTGGTTTAAAATTTTAAAAGTTGTCTCATTTTTCTTTATCACTGTAGCTCATTTTTATGTCCATATTACAAAGGAAAAAGAGAGATTTTTTCATTCATAAATGACACTTCTAATTTTTATTGCATCCAGAATTTTTTAACCAGACTACCCCTCTAGTCTGGATAAGATAATGCCAAATATTTCTGCTGCTAGTACACAATCTAACCGGTATGATCTTATTCGCTTGATTTGAATGTAAGCAAATACGGCCAGTTCTCTTCTACTTTTGTAATTAATTGCTAACTACTTACTTACTCTTCATAACAGGAAATCCACTATCGCTACCATAAATTATCCAAAAATTCTTGGATATACTCAGTTAAAAGGAGTAAACCCTGTTTCTATACATCAAGCACATGGATCTCTATGTTGCTGTGACATTGGCTTTAAAAATGGATCCAGCTCCTTCTGATTTAATGCCTTCTGGTCTTCTCTTCCTGGTTGTTCTTGCATCTCCAGGGATACTATGGTACTGACTTCTTATATTTTGGCTCACAAGATTACAGTCCTTGAATACAAGTTTAATGACAGTTGACTGAGTCAAAAAGCCAGAAAAAGATCAAGGTAACCCCCAAAGAATTAGAGTATAGAAATGATTACAAATTAGTCAAAGAGAAACAGATGAATGAATGTGGGATTGACACAGGGTAAGAGAAACTGCAGAGGAAAACTGTGATTAATATTTCAAAATATTTTCCTGCCACACTTATTCCCTTTACTGACTAACATGACAATTCCATTACAGATAATCTGATCTTTTTTATTTGAATCCACTATGCTCATTTCATTCACCAAAGAAATACTTGCCATACAAAACCCTTTCCATCTCTACAATTACTATGCTTTTTTAAGTAAGCAGAAATTTTAGAAAACCTGAAGCCATAAAACTTCTAGAAGAAAACATAGGCAGTTTACTCTTTGAAATCCATCTTAGAAATTTTTTTTTTTTTTTGGATATGTCTTCTCAGGCAGGGAAACAAAAGCAAAAATAAACAAATGGGACTACCTCAAACTAAAAAAGTTTTGCACAGCTAAGGAAACTATCAACAAAACGAAAAGGCTGCGTACTGAATGGGCGAAGATATTTGCAAACTATATATCTGATAAGGGGTTAATATGCAAAATATACAAAGAACTTATACAACTCGACATTAAAAAAACACACAACCTGATTAAGAAATGGGCAGAGGACCTGAACAGACATTTTTTCCAAAGATGACATACCAATAGCCAACAGGCATATGAAAAGATGTTCAACATCACTAATCATCAGGAAAATGTAAGTCAATACCACAATGAGATATCACCTCACATCTGTCAGAATGGCTATTATCCCAAAGACAACAAATAACAAATGTTGGTGAAGGTGTGGAAAAAAGGGAACCCTTGTACACTATTAGAGGGAATGTAAATTGGGGCAGTCACTATGGAAACAGTATGGAGATTCCTCAAAAAATTAAACATAGAACTACCATAGGATCTAACAATTCCACTCCAGGGTATTTATCTAAAGAAAGAAAAAAAAAAAAACAAACCACTAATTAGAAAAGAAATATGCACCCCTATCTTCACTGCAGCATTATTCACAATAGCCAAGATATGGAAGCAACCTAACTGCCCATCAATAGATGAATGGATAAAGAAGGTGTGGTATATACACAATAGAATATTATCTAGCCATAAAAAAGAATGAAGTATTGCCATTTGTGACACCATGGATGGGATGTAGAGGATAATATGCTAAGTGGAATAAGTCAGACAAAGACTGTATGATTTCATTTATGTGTGGAATCTAGAAAATAAAACAAATGAACAAACACATCAAATCAGAAATAAAGTCATAGATACAGAGAATGAACAGGTAGTTGCCAGAGGGGTGGGGAGTGGGGGAAGGAAAGAAATAAGTGAGGGAGATTAAGAGGTACAAATTTTCAGTTACAAAATAAATGAGTCTAGGTATGAAATGTTCAGCTTGGGAAATATAGTCAATAATTATACAATATCTTTGTATGGTGACAGATGGTAACTAGACTTATTATGGGATCATTGTGAAATGTACATAAATATTGAATCACTATGCTGTGTACCAGGAACTAACATAGTGTTGTAGGTCAATTATACTTCAAAAACAAACAAACAGACTCAAAGAAAAAGAAATCAGATTTTGGGGTACCAGAAGCAGGGGATGGGAGGAGGGGGAAGCAGATGAAGGCAGTCAAAGGGTAAAAACTTCCAGTTATAAGAATAAATAAGTACCAGGGATGCAATGTACAACATGATAAATATAATTAGCACTGTTTTATGTTATATTTGAAAGTTAAGAGAGTAAACTGTAAGCATTCTCATCAGAGGAAAAAAACATTTTTTCTATTTCTTTAATTTTGTATCTTTATGAGATGATAGTTGTTCACTAAACTTGTAATCATTTCATGATGTATGTATATCAAATCATTATGCTGCACAAACTTCTGCAGTGCTGTATGTCAATTATATCTCAGTAAAAATGGAAGAAAAAATAGAAAACACTACTTAAAATTATTAGAAAATATTAAATAATACCATGACTTAATAAAATAAAAAAACCAAAATATATTTAAATGCGTTCAATTTAACACAGTGTTTAATTTTTCTATTAGTTAAAAGAAATATGATAAACACTGAAAGGAAAAGAAAAATAAGTAAAGCCAACTCTCTGTGCTCAAGGAAATTAAAATCGAGTAAGGTAGGTAAGAAGAACACTTAAATATATTACAATAATCATATTTAAGGGTGCCATGATTAAAAGAGCAATAAAATAATATCACCATTCAATAGAGAGGGAAATTATTTTTGCTTGAGTAATTATAAAACAATTTATAATTTGAAATAGTTTATGAATATTAAAAAAAGGATTATTATATAACAGCCCAAAGACTTCTTTTTAATGAAGAAACAAGACATTTATCTAAAATTCGTGGGCATTCAAAGGGCACACTGATGATAATATATCTAATTGGTCTTGATCAAAAATTGAAAGCAAGATGCACTGCTTAGGATAAGTATGAAAATATGCCACTGACATAAACAAGTATTTTGTGGGAAGCAAAACCCTGAATTAATGGGAGATTAGCACATTTACCAAGATATGATTATTACAGGTGATGGCTTTATATAAGGTAGTCAAAATATAAGATTCCTATTGTATTAGTCGACTAGGGCTGTCATAAAAAGTAGTACACACTGGATGGCCTAAACAACTAAAATTTATTTTCACAAAAATCTGGAGCCTGGAAGTCCAAGATTAAGGTGTGGGCAGGTTGGGTTTCTCTAGAGATTTTTCTCCTTGGTTAGCAGATGGCTGCATTCTTGCTTTATCCTCACATGGCCTTTTCTCTCTGTGTGTGTGAATGCTCTCCAAGTGACTCTTCCTCTTATAAGGATATCAGTCCTATAGGATTAAGATTAGGGACCTGCCCTTGTGGCCTCATTTAAATTTAATTACCTCCTTAAAGGCCCTGTCTCCAGAAATAGTGACATTGAGGATAGGGACTTCAGCCTATGAATTTTGAGGGAACACAATTCAGTCCACAACATCTATTTTACAGATTTTTATGAAAACAGAGTAGATGGTGATATGTACAAATGTAGACAGCAGAAGTGGATGGAGTGGATGAACCCCAGATTTGGTGGCAGAGTGAAAATCAGAGAAGAGGAGGGACTACAGTGTCTCAAAGAATGCCCAGGCTTCTGCTTGCATGGTCAGAAGGGCCATTTATAAAGATACAGATTTTAGTGTGTGAATAATTGTGAAAAAAGATGTACTATAAAGTTTCAAACAAGTAAATGATGTTATACTCTTAAAAGTACTAACCAAGACTATGAGTACACAAAGACTAGATCACTTTAGATCAACTGTTCATTCTTTCATGGAAGTTTACTGAACTATTAGTTTGGGTAACTTAGTAGATGCAGTACATCTGCCTTGTGAAGGCATTTCACAAGGTCCCACATAATGTCCTTGGGAACAAGAAGTCATTTTTTTGGAAGGCAGGCCATTTGGGTGGAGTTGTCAATGGTTGATCATGTTCAGATAGAGCTATAATTACTGAAAAATCTGTCAAGAGAGAAGATAGATTCTAGTAGCACGCAAGAGAGGTTTTTGCCCCTGCTCTGTTTCACATTTTTATCAATGGCTTGGATGATTAAAATTGCAGACGACACAAAACTTGAAGTGCTATCACTTTGTTATATTATGCTGGATGACAGACATCAGATGCAAATAAGAGCAAGGACATCAGATGTCCTGTGAGAGTTACATCTGAAAATCAACACAATGTATCAAAGCAGATTTATACAGAGTCACCTCAAAGGCAGGCAAGGTCCCAAGCTTCATGAAGACTTGCTTGTAATTTGGCTGAATGCATTATCTTATTTCTAAAAAGAATATGTCAATCAAAGGTATGAAATATCCATCACGGGAGTGTGGAAAAGGGTGAGTCACGGAGGCAAACATTGGCTGCTGTCATTCTAAGCCTGGTCAGGGGAGAAAGAATCTTAGCCAATGGGTTTCAAATATTCATGTTCCATTAGCAAGGTGATAATTATTAATATTTTGGATGAACATGTTAATTGTTGTTATCCTGATACCAATAAATATGAGATTCATCTAATTATGTTTGTCCTTACAAAATGCTCTTAAAACAACTTTCTGATTCTGCTATTGTTTTCCATCATGGATCTGCCTAGGGGGAGAAGATAAACTGCTTATACTGAGTCAAAGATCCCTTCTTTTTAAGAGTTCCAATTTTATTTTGAATAGATACATTGTTGTTCTAGTTTTATAGATCAATTTTAAGAGCTTGATTAAATTATTTCACAAGTGAGTGATGGATCCATTCTGAATGTAATTATACAATCAGTTTTCTGACCCTGCAAATATGAAGGTCAGATATTGAACCACGGTAAATTCACGAACATATGAGTAGCATAATGAAAGGACTCTTGCAGGACAACCTGTGGCCATTCCCAGGAGGCAAAGCACTTAGCATAGCATTGTCCTTTACTCTTCAAGGTCAGCATTTGTTCTAGTTTTATTTCTAGCATGTACTCAAAATCAACAGTAGAAAAAATAGTGCCAGTAATCCACAATAACCCACAAGGAAAAGGCTTAAAGATTTTTTAATGACAAGATAAATAAGATAGTAACACACAACATGAAAGGACAGGAAAAAAAACTATTGCATTTTTAATAACCTTAAACAATCAATGTATACAGATAAATTAATATAGGAGACTTTATGCTTTTAAAACATGTATTGTAATATGTGGTTCTGATAAAATATTTTAAGAAAGATTTTAAACAAAATCCTGTTAAGGGAGAAGCAGCTAGATTGGTAGAATAAATATAACATATACAATTAAAATATATTGTTATAAAACATTAAGCACATGCAAAATGTATAAGGAATAAAACAACATACACCTGTATACCCACCACCTAGCTTAATTAACATTGTCAATCCTATTGAAGTTTCCTCCCCAATCTACTTCCTTTATTCTCTTAACAGAAGCTTCCTTTATCCTGCATTTTTTGTGTATTATCTGGTTCATATTCTGTAACTTTGGCAGTTATAAGGATACTGTGCTGTTATTTTGTATGCTTTGAAACTTTAGAGAAGTTGAACTTATGATATATATCCTCTGCAACTTATTTTTTTCCAAGAAAAATTGTTTGTAAAGTTCATCAACATTAATATGTTGTGCCATTTCATTTATATTTGCTTCTGTGCAGTGTCCCATTATATGAATATGTATGAATGTGAATATGATTATTATTCTCTGTCAATAGATATATAGATAGTTCTCCCCACTTTTTTTCTATTACAAGCGATGCTATGGATACTCCTGTATATGTATCCTGTGTACTTTTGATTTTACCTGGTGTACACACCAGGAACAGAATGACTGGCTTATAGATTATGTACATTTTTAAATTTTTACCAGTAATTTTTAACATTTTTAAATTACCAGTAATTTTCCAGTCATCTCCTAATGTATATTTATACTTGGTACTCTAACCACAAATGAATATGAATACTGTTTCAGATTCTCACCAACACCTGATATTATGTTTTCTGTCATCATGATAGGTGTGAAAATATACCTCACACGGTTTGAATTTGCAATTCTATGATTATTAATGAGGTTGAACATCTTATAATTTGTTATATAAACCTTTGATGTTTCACTTTCTATATTATCGTTTGCAGCTTTCATCCCTTCCAATTGAGTTTTTTTCCTCAGTGACATGATGTAGTTATTTATGCATAGTATATATTAAACTTTTGCCATTTTTAACATATGTTACCAGGATTCAATTTTTTTTTAAGTAAACTTTTTATTGTTAAATAAACTTAGATTTACAGAAAAGTTGCAAAGGTGGAACAGAGTTCCCATACAGCCCTCGTTTGATCAAGCCACTGTTAACATCTTATAATACTATGGTATATTTGCCAAACTAAGAAATTGACATTGATACATTTCCATATCATACATTTTTTGGATTTTGCCAGTTTTTCCATTAATACACTCTTTCTGCTTCAAGATCTAATCCAGAGTACCACCTTACATTTCTCTTATCTCCCCACTCTCCTCTGGCCTGTGAAATTTTCTCAGGCTTTCCTTGTATTTCATGACTCTAACAGTCTTGAGGAGTACTAATTAGGTATCTGTAGAATGTTTCTCAATATTGATTTGTCTATTGTTTTCCTCATGATTAGACTGAGGTATGGACTTTTGGAAAGAGATGATGTGCTCTTCTCATCATATCAGGTGTATATGATATTACACGACATTGGTATAAACCTTAGTCAATTAAGGTGGTCTTTGCCAAATTTCTCCATTGAAAAACTACTAACTTTTTTTTCCATTCCCAACTCTTTTATTTGAAAGTATGTCATTAATTTAGCCTATCCTCAAGGAGGAAGAGGGGCTGGGAATTAAGCTTCATGTAGAGGGGGGTACATACATATATTATTTAGAATGATTATGTCAGAAAGATTTATCTTTCTCCCCCATTCAGAAACTCAGTTATTTATTTATATCATTATAGACATGCATATTTATTTTATTTCTGGATCTTTTTATTGTTTTCTTTTTATATTTTAAATACAAGTATTTTATAATCAAGTATTCAATAATTTTTATATCTGAAGACCCTAGGGTTTAATTTTGTCTTTAGGACTTCTAAGGTGCCTGGATTTAAGGTAAATTATTCTAGGCAGCATTTGTATTTGTTTCAGACAGCACTCTTAGGTTCCACCAGTCAAGGATCACTTTAAATTTACATCTCATATTAGAATATTTCAGACCAAGCATGTAGTTATATAAATTCAAATTTATAGGGCAAATCCGATTTGAGAACATACTTAAATTTACCAACCACAGGGCAGAATGATTTTCTCCTACTTAGAACGAGAAAAGTAATTTAACATATCAGCTTTGTATAAGGCTGATTTTTTGTTTTCTTTTTTTCCAGCCTATGGTTTCACAGGTAGTCCTTCTCTACAAGGCTCTGGGCTCCATGGAAAAGTCTTGGTTCCTACTTCCCCTTTGATAAGCTTTAATTCCTTTCCTATCATCCCCACATGAATATAAAAATCCATGATGAAGTTTTAGAATCAGTGAATGTCCTCAGGGTAGCTCAGGACTTGCTCACACTTAAAACAGTAATTTTCATTTCACCTTTATCTGTTGACAAAAGTGGAGGATTTCCTTTATTTATTTTTTGGGGAGCTCAGCCAGTATTTTAAAAGAATTGTTTTTCCTAGTATGAGTAATTAGGTTTGATGAAGCAGGAAAAGTTCTCATAATATTCAATCAATAATATTTCTTCATTCCAAAGATATTTCATATGTAGGAAATTCGGCATTTCCTCTAGTATTTTGCCCTAAGAAAAATATGAAGCTAGGGTGAGGAAGTGGTAATATGTATTTTTTGCTTCTTTAACTTTTTATTATCAAATATATATATAAGCAGACAGATCTGTATAGTGAATCCCCATGTACCCATTACCCAGCTGTAACCACGATCTTATTACCAATTTTATTTACCCTCATCCAGTCTTCCTGTTCTTAAATATTTTGAAGCAAATCCAAGACATATTATTTAATCTATGTATATTTCAGTATGCAACTCCACAAGAAAAGGGTTCTCTTAAAAAAACAAACATACCCACAGTATGTATCATTATGCATTCTTTTTATAAACTTGTGCTAGAGGGATTCAATCTATCCGTATGCTATACCATTGACCAAAACGCAGTAACACTAGGGAATCAAATATGCCATCACTTTAAAGGAGTATTTTCTCACAATTAGAACTTTTTTGAAATTAAATGTACTAAATTGTGAGTTTGTAGGTTTTTTACTATTGGATTACCACCTGTTAGCATCTTGTAGAAGGGATTACCTGGGTAGGGATTAATTACATGTCTAGTGTCTTTACATGATACCCTCCTATCTGCATGGGATGACCTAATGAACCAAGTTGATGGTAAATGTGAGATTATATATTCCATGTGTGAAGGATGTTCTTAAAGATTTTAAACTGGAAATCATTTGTCCCAAACTACAATCCTTTATGTTTTTGACTTTTAGTTATTTTATGTAGGAATTAGATGGCCATGGTTATGATCTTTAATTTGAAAAATAATCTGTAAAGATGTTCTTGCTTTCCAGAATAAGCACACTCCAGTATCTGTAATGTGTGGCTTGGATGAAAGCTTTTATTCTGTCCTGAGCAGTTTTGCCTTAATGCTCTCAATTGCCATATAAGTTTAATATAATTTATAACATTAAACAGACTCCCCCCCATTTTAGATTATCTTTGATTTATTTGTGATTATTCATTCTCTCCAAAGGAATGTGTATGAATAAGGAACAAGTGAGATGCAATTATTCTATTATGTTGCTGTGCCACATAATTCACATGATCTTTATTCATCTGATGTACCAAACACTGAGTCCAGCAATCAAACTTTATTATAATAAACAGTGGACAAAGCACATATGCTAATTACTGCCTCATTATTGCAAAATGCTATTCTGAATATGTGCTTCACCAAATATTCTATAGCTTGTAAGGTAAAAACTATAATGTAGCTACCATTAAAGAACAAATAAGCATTATAAAGAACAAATTAAAGAATATATTGTATATTTCTGCTTTGTAAATAGGTTCAAATTTACAAAATAGAAATGGAGTCACAGATGTTGAAAACAAACTTATGGTTACCAAGGGGGAAAGGAGTGGGGGAAGGGATAAATTGGGATATTGGGATTGACATATACACACTACTATATCTAAAATAGATAAGAACCTACTGTATAGCACAGAGAACTCTATTCAATACTCTGTAATGACCTATATAGGAATAGAATCTAAAAAGGAGTGGATATACATATATGTATAACTGATTCACTTTGCTGTACAGCAGAAACTAACATGACGTTGTAAATCAACTATACTCCAATAAAAATTATTTTAAAAAGAATGTATTGTATAATACATATTCATTATAAACTCTAGGGGAAAAAAACTACATATATATGTGTATAATTGCAACCTCTGTATGACATTAATTTGTTTCATGCTTTAAATGTCATATTTTGCCAAACACCTATACACTTTAGCTATTATATATTTTATCCCAATTTCCCTTTCCCCTAAATATCAATATAGTCTCAATCCCTGTCATTTCACGATCACTCCTAATCTCATTTGAGCATTTTAACTATTTACCACTCATAAAATGTCAAATTTATCACTATGCGCTTTATAACACTAACCAATACTCACAACCGTATCATTTACTCATGTAATTACTAATCCAAATCCCATTCATATCCTATCCATCCTTTAAGATCTGAGTAAGGTCCCATTTTCTCCATGAAGTTATTTAACATCTATCCATTCAACCACCCACTAATCCCTTTATTTTCTGAATGTTTATTATCCTTACTGTATGTTCTACATATGAGTTCTTTGTATTATTTTAGCTGATGTTTGCTTATATCTAAGACTTTTAAAGGAATTGTAATTTGTTAAGAAAAATGGATTATATATTTTCATATCTGTACCTCCTACCAATGTTTCTACAAGTAAATTGAAAAATGCTACATAAGATAAATGGTAATAAATACTTGTTGAATTACATTGGCCTAAGTGGGTAATACTTTTCTCAATAATAGAAGCTATTTTTCACCAACTTAACTTTGCTGACATAGGTAAAGCTTTAACTTTCCTTATTTAGACAGTGCAAATTTGAGTATATACCAATTAACTCACAATGATCAATACAGATTTAACTGAAGTGCAAAAGGGAATTTGGAAGACAGAAGTAACTGAATTGAATGTTAAATTTTTTGAAGACTGTTAACAATTGTCATCCATTTCCCTTAAAGATTAGTAAGTTAGAAATATCTTTATTACAATAAACCCCAGAGTCTCCACAAACATTCACAAATGTGCATTTTCATTTGATCCTAAAATTAGGCTAAACTCTTCACCACTTTGTATATAGAAAAACATATTGGCCTCATTAAGATTAGTAATGAGAATTGATTTTACAGAGTATAATCTAAATTTTATGCATGTCATTCTAACTGGGCTAATGAAATTATTTTGGTTACCAGAAGCATTTCAGTCTGGCTATCTGGAGTGCAGTATTTTACATGAGCTGCCAGAAATAAAAGCATTCATTTGCACTTCTAGACAGAAAATGTGGGTGTCTACAGGCTGCCATACAGAACTAGAGAAACCAATTGGACAATAAAAACCTTTAAAGTATCTCTCCAGATGGCTGAGCTGCTGTTCCTTCACGTGAAACCACAACACCCTACTTTAGGTGATGGCATTTCTGCCTGTGTATGAAAATTCAGAAAACACGTTTAGAACTCAAAGAACAGTATTCAGCTCTGTTGGTGATCAATATTTTTAGAATGATTTTTGGAGGTGTAATATTTATCATACCCCTGACGATTGGGATATACACGTTTCTTCAAATAACTGAGTAAACATGAGCTTTCTTTACAAACAGAAGCAAATTTCTAACGTCACACAAAAGAAGAAATATGGCACAGAGATACTAAAGTTAACAAGCTTGATATCCTATTGACAGTCAATAGCATTTTTTTTTTTTTGGAAGGAATGAATCAAAGACATCCCTTGTATTTTGCATGGTAAAAATTATGTGGGTGTCATTATAGCTTTTATGAAAAATGACTAAATGATTATACAAATGTTATTCTCAGAGACTGTTGTCTGAAATGGCAGGCAATAGCTTCTGGATATATTAGATTTTATTGGTATTGTACAGATGTGTATAATTACTGCTTTGCTTTGCTTGAATAGAAGCCATCTGTTTATCTTGGGATGATTAGAGCACTTAACAAATTTAGTCCCTTTAGCAGCAGAATCTGAATTGCATTTACTTATTAATTTATTTTTCATTTCATGAGATTTAAGGGAGCACTGTGAGAAGGAGTCCCTGGACACCTAAACTTTGAAAAACCTGAACTGTGAAGAAAACTGACATTTACAGTCAAAATTTTTTTCTATAAGAGGCTGCATTCAATCCATTTTACTAAAATGTTAGATTAAATATGGCTCTGTTCTACTTTTAGAGTAAACCGATGAATTTTACTGATTCCTTTTTTTATTCTATTGAAGTGAAAAAAATTATTGTCTTGATTCAATCTCTTAATGTGGTAGACTACATGAATCAATTTTCCAATATTGATTTTTGAACGTGTAAAAAAGAAAACATGGTCTGATCTGATTTACACTTTTTAAAACACTGCTTGTTCCAGTTATCTATTGCTGCATAATAAAATAGTCTATAAGATTAAACAAATATTTTGCTATATTTCAAAATTTTGAACATCAAGAATTTGGGGACCATTCTACTGAGTAATTCTTCTACTCCAAGTTGTTCCAACCAACACCATTTGGTGGTATTCAGCTAGTGGATAGAACAAACTAGAAGTCCAAGATGGTTCATCACATTCACATTCAGGTGCCTTGGTGGGAATAATTACAAAACTGGAGCTCCACTAGGAGCCCTTATACATGGCCCTCTAAGTGTGGGCTTCTTCAGACCATGGCGACCTTAGGGTAGGTGAACTTCTTATATGGCAATTCAAGGTCCCCAAAGAATAGTAGAAACTGTTGGTGTTCTGAAAGACTAGGCTAATAATGGTCTAGCATCACTTGACAATATTCTATTGGTCAACCACTTCATTAGAACCAGGACACTTTTAAGGGAAATGAATGTGATTCTACCTTTGAGTATGAGGAATAGCAATTAACTTGTTGCCATATTTTATCTCCTGTAGGGTTGAAATGATTTTAGTGATTTTTTTTTTTTTTGCATGTATTTTAATGAGTGAGTTTGCTTTCTCCTTCTCCTTCATCAGCTTAAACATGTAATGAATAGTCTTTTATATATGTATATTAGATTGAAATTATAAATTTTTTATAACTGCTTAAATAATTTACATATTTATGGAAGCATAATAAAATATCTACTATGATTGTGGCCTTAGACTTATTTGAGATTTTTATTATATTTTTAAGCCTAGTTTTGGGTATATAAACGTTCATGACTTTTTACACGTTTTGTGGAATTCTTCTTTTATCATTATTAATTATATATTTTATCTCTTTTAATATTTTGCTTAAATTATATATTTTTATAATTTTTGCATGGAAAATTCTACTTCTTTGGGTTGGCATTTGATATTTTTTTTCCAAACTTTTATTTTCATTTTGTTTTAACTATGTCTCAAAAGATGTAAATAGCTTTAATAGTTCTACAAAATCATTTTGATCATTCTGAATATATATGGGTATAATCCTGCTATCTTGAAAATAGATTCATATTTAACATCCTTTAACCTAATTTTCTTTCTCTTTTCCTTTGAAACCTTTCATTCTATTGTTAAAGTTTTCTATATGTGACCTTAGTTTTCTCTGTGGATTTGGAAACCACACATATTTTTAATTCTTTTATTGAATGTCCGTAAATATTTAACATCAATATTGAATTATAACTACTAACGAGGTCTGACCTTCTTCAGTGCATTGATTTCATGCCCTCAGAACAAGACCAAGTCCTTAGCATCTTTATTCACTAAACAATGCTTCTACTCCCACTACCCACTTTTCTCTTTCTGTTAGAGTTGTCTCAACTTTAGCTTCAGCTTTTCTAGGGTACACCATTTAGCCATATATTTAATTTTTTTCTTTTATATTATTGATTAAATTCACCAACATTTCCTATCATTATCTGAGCTTAGTTTGTTTTTTGTACCTCACTCCTTCCTTTGCGTTTTTTTCTTTTGAAAGCACATTTCGTACTTCTTTCAGTGAATATCTGTGTCCTTAAGACTCTTTATTTCCCTTAATAAAAATTTACTTCAATTTAGAATTCTAGGCTGACAATTACTTTCCTTCATCACTTTTAAGTTTATTGTCACTGTACTTTGCCATTTAGTTTTAATTAAAGAAAGTGCCATTAGGACAACTGCCATCCCCTGTATATATTCCGTATTTTGCCTGCACTAGTTTTAACATAATTATTTTATCCCTGATAGTCTCCTTTCACTCTCATGTATCCAGATTAGAATTTATTTTTCTACCTTAGCACCTGAAATGTATCTCAGTTTGAGGACCTAAGTTACCAAGTTTCTGTGGTCTTTTATAGAAAGTTCTATTAAACAATTAAAGAAACCCCTTAATTTAGCCATTCATAGTTTTTAATTGGGCTTTTATTTGTTTAACATTTACCTTCCTCTCTCTTGCATCTTAATCGTCAGTATCTCATTCTCACTTGGAACATTTTAATTGTTCTTGTTGACAGTCAACTGATATTTTTGTGTTTTTCTACCTTTTTTTTTTTTGCAGGAATTTCTACCTGTTTTCCTTCTACCTCTTTGAATAAACCAAAAACACTCACTTTAAAATCTATTTTGGATTACTCTTACATTTGAAATTCATATGGAAACATATATATTCTGCTTTTTTATGTCTGTCTTATGCTTAGATATCTTTATATACTATCTACTGTCAGATTTCTTTGTGTGAAATTGTATTTTGATCATTTTTCCATTACTCTCTATTTCTCTGCATACCTTTATCCCATCCAGCATTTTTTTTTTTTTTCCAGTTAGCTCTTCCCTTGTGGCCTCATGTCCAAAATATAGGTCTTTAATCTTGGTTTGGGATGATGCTGTGTGCTTATTTTGGGGATGTAGAAAATCTATTGCTAAAAACAGCAGGTGGCTTGGATCACTCTCTGGTCAAGGGTTTGTGAATTTCTTTTCCCACCTACCTAGACTATAGTTTCATAAAAGCTTTAGTTCTGGGCAAAGGTCAGTATGAACTTTATGAAGCCCTCTTTTTAAAGCTGGGGAGAGAATATGAACTACACCCTTGACCTCTAGTTTCCATCCATGAGCCTGACTACAGTCATTTTCAAGTTTTGAATTGAGGTCTTTTATAAATTTTTTCATGGTTTCCTTGTAAGACAGAACTTCTGGCAACTCCCACTTGCTTCCAGATCAAGAGTACAACAGGCTGTGGTTTCAGCCCTGTTCTCTATTTTAGTGTTGGTTTTGATTCTCAAAGATCTCATTTGGGATAGATGACTTTCACATTTTTACGTTATATTTACTTTATATATTTATTTTTTATTTTATATTACATTTATTATATATTTATCTAGGATGTCTATGATTTGGAATAGAAATGAGGTGATTAAAAGTTACAATGTTATCATGAATGGGAGTTGAAATTTAAACCATATAAATTACGTAATTATTAATTGAAATATTTTATTCCCAATCTTTACAGTTTGCCTCACAGAGTCATAGATGAAATAATGGATAAAATGCTTGTGTAAGTTTTGCTTTAGTTTTAGATATCACAAAAAAACAGTTTACCTTGCTTTAAATTTCTGCCAAAATAATGTGAGTCTGATTATATACATAAAATGTATAATATATGAGCATATATGTTTTATATGTAATATGTATCTCAAGAGGCACAATACTGAGAGTAATATTTAGGGATGTAGTTAAGTTTTTTGTCATATCATGGTGCAGATTCGGTCAAGAAGAGGTAAAAGAGCTGATGCTGAGTGTAAACACTGGGCCCTGAAAGATGATTATGGAGAGTGAAGATCATGCATTGATACCTGTTGTCCAGGACAGACAACATGTATCACTATTTTGGCCAATAGTGCTAGATTCATAGGGTAACCTACGTTCTCATTTACTGAGAATATCCAGATCCAAAGAAACCATCCCGCCACACAACCTTGGAAGCTTCTAATTAAAACGACAAAGCTGGGGCTTCCCTGGTGGCGCAGTGGTTGAGAGTCTGCCTGCCAATGCAGGGGACGCGGGTTCGGGCCCTGGTCTGGGAGGATCCCACGTGCCGCGGAGCGACTGGGCCCGTGAGCCACAGCTACTGAGCCTGCGCGTCTGGAGCCTGTGCTCCTCACCAAGAGAGGCCGCGATAGTGAGAGGCCCGCGCACCGCGATGAAGAGTGGCCCCCACTTGCCGCAGCTGGAGAGAGCCCTCGCACAGAAACGAAGACCCAACACAGCCAAAAATAAGTAAATTACCAAAAAAAAAAAAAAAACAAAAAAAAAAAACGACAAAGCCTTTTATCAAACTCTGAATGACTGTAAGACCCCATCAATATGTTCACCGGCTGAGTGCTTTTATGTGAACAAGAAATAAGTTTCATTTTATTTGAGGCATTCTACAAATCTGCACTATTTGTTGGAGCAGTTAGTCTGCATTAAATGATATTTTACTCTATTATACTACTCATCATGATTAATACACAGAACAGAAGCTTAAGCATTTATCTATCACCACTTAGATATAATTTTTAATAGATAATTTTTAGAGCAGTTTTAGGTGCACATCAAAATTGAGTGGAAGGTACAGGGATTTCCAAAGACCCTCCTCTTTTAAGAGAACCATAAATAGTTATATACAGTATCCCTAATTTTGTCAATTATCAATTTCTCAGTAAATTTGCATACTCATGAACCATAAAATTAGACAAAGCAGTTCCTGTTCAGGTACCCTATTTTGTTTCTGTGAGGTATTAAAATGAACACAACAAACATAATATGTATCTAACTGGTCCCTGATAGACTTAAATCAGGAATATCATCTCTACAGTACTAAAGCGTGTCCTGTGGGTTTCATCCACCTCATTAATATGTTCCCAATTTACAGCTCTAAGGGCTATAAAACATAACTGAGTAAAACTGTATAGGATGATCAAGATTTTGGGGGTTTTGTTTTCTTTTAATATTACTTAAGGAACAGAATGATTTAGAAGGGGAAAACATTTAGAAAGGGGGACAATATAGAAAAACATTTTAACAGCTTAGATGTGAGGCTATTTATTATTCGCTCATCTGTACATTCAGTAAAATGTACTAAGTATTTTCTAGGTGTTGATATATGAATGACAGTAGGAGTATGGAGATGAGGAATGACTTAAGGGATAATTACATAAGGACATTCAACAGGGCATCAAAACTGCTTAAGCCTAGGAAGTTGTACGGTTTTAGGTCTTACATTTAAATCTTTAATCCACTTCCAGTTAATTTTTGTGTATGGTGTAATATAAGGGTCCTATTTCATTCATTTGCATAAGGATATCTAGTTTTCCCAACACCGTTTATTAAAGAGACTACTCAGAACTTAATACAATGGAATCCACAGGTTTTAGTGAATACTTTAGTAATTCTATCATTCACATTATATCCAAATCTTTTAGAATGATTATAATAAATTTTCAATTCCTCTTCTATGACTTAATTTAGAAGATTTGTAGGAGTCCCCAAAAGTATATATATATTTTGGGTTACTTCTGAGATTATAGATGTATATAGTATCAATATGATGATGGAGACCAGGGTTACTGATATTATTAAGAGATGCTATCATTGTCATTAAATTAGTAGGCAGTGGCACTATGGAAAACAGTATGGAGGTTCCTTAAAAAGCTAAAAAATAGAGCCAACATATGATACAGCAATCCCACTCCTGGGTATATGTCTGGAAAAAACAAAAACTCTAATTTGAAAAGATACACCCCAATGTTCACAGCAGCACTATTTACAATAGCCAAGACATGGAAACGATCCAAGTGCCCATCAACAGATGATTGGCTTAAGATGTGGTACAATGGAATATTACTCAATCATAAAAAAGAATGAAATATTGCCATTTGCAGCAACATGGATGAACCATGAGAATTTATGCTTAGTGAAATCAGACAGAGAAAGACAAATACTATATGATGTCACTTATATGTGGAGTCTTAAAAAATAATACAAACAAATCTATATACAAAACTGAAACAGACTTACAGACAGAAAACAAACCTATGGTCACCAAAGGGAAGAGGGAGTGAGGAGGGACAAATTAGAAGTATGGAGTTAACAGACACAAACTACTATATGTAAAATAGATAAGCAACAAGGATTTACTGTATAGTGCAGGGAATTATATACAATATCTTGTAATAATCTATAATGGAATACAATCAGAAAAAAATGGAATCACTGTGCTGTACACCTGAAACTAACACAATACTGTAAATCAACTATACTTCAACAACAAAAAAAAGTAGTAGGCAATGGAATTTTCTTTATAACTCTTGCCCAAACAGGACGAAATTCTCCAAGAAGTTGATGAAGAATGTTAAAAGTGAAAAACAAACCAGACATCAGCCTCTCCTCTGATACAAATTCAAGTACTTTAACCTCTCTCCATTAAGATTCTCCAAAAAATAGAAGACCAACTCTGGATAACAAAGGATCATCTATTATTGAGTAACCCACATGTCTGAAAATCATTATCTGTTCCCCTTCCAAAAGTTTACCCATTGCACACGGTATTCCTCCCTCAAAATCATCTGTCTGCTAATGTCACATTTCCTTTATGTACTTCTTGGACTTTCCCTTATAGTAACTATTTTCTGCTGCTGAGTCTACTTGGGTTCCCAACCAAGATCATCCAAATTTTGCCAACAAAATGACAAAATGCACTCAATCTTTAGCATGGCTACTGTCTCCAGCAGTTTTTATCACTTTCATATCAGCAGCTGTCAGAATTACCCACAGAATATGAGTTTCTATATCCTATATTTTCCTTTAGCTCATGAGAAATGTCAAAAGTAAAAAGCAAACATTGATAAGATTCTCTGATTTCAGAAAATGAGAGACCAAGCCAAAATATTGGTTGTTAAATTCTTCATTGCACTCAAGGTTTCACAATGTATTTTCACTATCATACGTGGACTTTTGGTACTTTAGTAACCTGCCTTAGGAGAACACTATCCATATTTTTTTTTTTATCTGTATTGAAATCTTATTTCAATACAACCTTCTGCCTTTGTGTTTCCTTTATTTTGCATGTTACAATCTGTTCTGCTATGTGACATTCCCTTTCTTTGTGTTTTTACTTTTTTTCTGAGCAAACCAGTTCCTAAAATCAACTACTAATTTTTTTTTCTAACTCTGAGTTCATAAAAATATTAATAGACTCCACTGGAAAATGAGAGTAGAAATATGCTATTTTTATACATTGTTTGGCACTGTTACCTGTGCTTTCCATCTGGCATGCAGCTATCCTTCAAATATTTCAGTGCACAACACAGCAGCTGGTTGTATGAGTGGATTGTGTCATAATATTCTTGAATGTTGGGAAAGTACAAACATGGAGAAAGGGGCAGGGTAAAAGGAATTATTACAGATAAATGTTTTTAAAATGTAATACTAAAATTATGAATAACTGCTATAATAATATTCAATTTATATAAAGACATTATTTCTAAATGCAAACACATTAGAAATATAAGGATTAAATGTCTATCATATTTATAAATGATAATTTTATACCTAATTAATAAACTTTTAGCATATTAAAGCACATATAAAGACGTTAGAGTATTTTATTTCTCTTTTGCCCCACAAAGCTGTCAGCAAATCCTCTCAGCTTTACGCTTATAATATAGCATAGTCCAGTCATTTCTCATTACTGTCTATAACTTATGGTATTGTAAATTCAAGATATGTGAGGCTATTTTGCTTCATACATATAAACAGTGGGATTCCTCTTAACTGAATGGAAATTTTTGTATTGATACAAGAATATACATGTGTAGATCACTTAATTTTATGGACTACCTGTCATCTTAGAGAATTAGTAATTTCTGTGAGGGAAAAAAAGAAAATGTAATTACAGATGCATATTCTGCCACATCTGTGAAATATAGTATCTTTAGAAATTTCATCTCTTAAGATGGGACTTGGAATACGTTACATTCTTAGAAAAAATTCATAGTTAGGGAGTCATTTTTACCTTACCAAATTAAAAATTAAAGCACAGAATATCATACATTGATGATACAAAAGCAACTTCCATTTAAGTGTGACTGATTAGGGAACTGACTTTTGTTGTTGTTGTTGTTCTCCTCCCAAATATGTAGTTTTGAAAAGTCCACTGTTTTATCATTTATGTGATTTTTCTTTGGGGTGGTTCTCAAATGAACATCTTTAAAAACTTATTTATCAAACATATATACAGAATTTATTAAACATATCTACAGAAAACAATAACTATACATTTATAACTCAAAAGAAAAAGTGAAATCCTATGTAACCACCACACAGGTCAATAAAGAGAAAACTACTTGTACTTTGGAAGCCTACCTACTGACCCTTTATAATCACTACCCACTCCTCCCCTTCCCAAAGACAGCCACTATGAAAAATAGTAATACTATAGATTCATTTTGCTCGGACTTTATCTAATTGAAATAGACATAAATTATTTTTTGTCTTATTTCTTTTGCTCAAATATAGGAAATGGGAGTCTTGTACTTGAAAATTATAAACATAAATAAAGAGGAAACAGCTGAACTAGATACCTTCCATTAAAGCAAATATTGAAGCAGGATAAACCAGAGTGGTAGAAAACATAACTGCAGACAAATTAAGATCTGGCAATGTTAAGCAACAATGTTTACTTGGTTTTTCAAATTTCAAGTTTGTGAGTGCCTTAATCCATGGTTCCTCAAAATTTTAGTTACATACCATCAACTAGTTACATGTACCTCATAGAGCTTATTCTCCAATGCAATAGCATTTTCATTGCCTTTTCAATGCCTTTTCATTGCATTTATTAGTTCTGGTTATTTTTTTTCACTTTAACTAGACTACAAAAACTTTTAAGGAAAGGGATTATGTCTACATTGTGAATACCTAACATAGCGCTTTACAATTTGTAGCTATTCAAGTACGATTTGTGTGAATGAATTAAAGATTATCTGCATATCGGTTTCATATTCTTCATCCTGTTAATATATTACTGCAGGATTTATAGTCAAAATATATTTTTTAGAGCAGTAAAACCAATGTCTTTTAAACAACCTTTTTATTTGAAGTATCATGTACAAACAAAAAATGGACAAATCATAAGCATACAACACAAATTTTCAGAAAGTGAACCAACGTCTGTAACCAGCATCCAGATCAGGAAACAGACTATAACTGCCACCTTAGGACCCCTCATGCCCTCTTCCACCCCCGCCTTTCACAGATAACCACTATCTTACCCTAACACCACAGCTTTGTCAACTGCATTTTACAGAGAGGAAACTTGGCTTTAGAGAAGTAAAGTGACTTAGAAAAGTCAGGAGTAGTGGATGGTGGAGTCAGCAGGGCTAGGAAGCATGGACAATACCCCTGGTTAAATATGTATATTTTTATCATACAAGAGTCTCAGGTGTTCCAGTGAGGTGTGCAGGTACCAGAATCAGGCTACACATGGAGGAAGGTGGTGAGGAGAAAAAGAGAGGTTAGGAAATATTGGGCACAGGCCAGTAAGTATCTAAGAGTGGAATAGAAGATGCAGCCAGGTGAAACTAGAGAGGACTAGACCAGTTTCCCAATGCTTTTTATGGGATCCTTGAGTAAATCCCAAGGATCTGCTTCCTGGGTCATTTTCTCATACCCCCTCCCCCTCTTTGGCTAATTTTAGACTTGAGTATTACTAGACAGTAGATGGTGGGAGTGGGGTGGTTTGGGGTGGTGTCAATGTGTAGAGACATGTTACTTATATTGTTATAAGTAGTTGTAGTTTATTTTCATTGCCTTATATTATTCCCATTGTATGATGACTTCACACATTTATTCATCTATTTTACTGCTGGTAATGTTTAGGGTGTTTCCAATTATTTGCTACTAGGAAAGATGACATAAATAATCTGAACCCATGCTTATACCTATCTTTTGCATATATTCACTTTTTTTGGTGTAGCATATTATCCTTAGGAATGAAATTCCTGGGTTACAGAGAATGAGTGTGCTTAATTTTAGCTGATCCTGCCAAATAGTTTTCCAAAGTGATTATAGCATTTTATGCTTCTATCATCAGTGTATGAGCTTTCTCATTTCTCTACATCATTACACTGTCAGCTTCTAATTTGAGTCATTACTAAGTGTATAATAGTATCTAATTGTGGTTACAATTTGTATTTTTCTTATGACATGAATTTAAACAGCATTTCTTATGTTTCTTGACAATTTTGATACCACTGGTGAAATTCACTTGTAATTTTGTTCTTTTTTCTTTTGTTTTGAAAATTATGAATAGGTTTTACCTGTTATTTGTATAGTCTAAAGTCATGTATTATATAAATTGCAATTACTTCTAACATTCAGTGGACTGTCTTAAACTCTCTGATGGACAGATTTTTCTTAAGTTTGATGTAGTCCAATTTGTCAAACTTTCCTTTATAATTAATACATAATACATCCTGCTTAAGAAAGTTTCTTTCCTCAAGGCCAATCTTCTCTTACATTATTTTTTAGAAGTTTTATTATTTTACTTTTGTACTGAGAGCTACAATCTAACTGGAATTGATGTTTATGTAAAATGTAAAGTAGATATAAGGATTCATTTGGTTTCACAAAGATATGCAACTGAAGTAACACCAGTTATTGAAAAGGTTACCATTCTTCAACCTTCTAAATGCTATCTTCATCAAAATTCCAGTGTCCCTGTATATGTGAATATACAGAATATATCTATTCTGTTTCACTGGCTTAATTTTTATCCTTGTGTCAATACCACAATATTCAGTATGGTTGCTTCATTTAATAAAAAAAAAAAAAAAAAAAAGAAAGGTAGTTCAAGTTCTTCTAGATTTTTCTCTTCCTCCTCTTCCTGCTCCTCCCTCTCCCATTTCCTGTCTCTTTTTCTTCAAGATTATACTCACTGTTTTTGCTTCTTGAATTTTTATATACATTTTAGAGTAAGCCTTCCACACTGACAACCATACCAATCCTCAAAACCAATTATGATTTTGATAAAGATTTCATTGTATCTAGACATTAATTGGAAAAAATGACATTTTTTGTTTTCAGTATAAAGCTTTAATTCTAGGAACATAATGTATTCTTCTGCTTATATAAAAATTTTAATAACTATCAATAATGCTTTGTAGTTTTCTGTGTTAAAGTCTAAATATTTTGTTAGGCAAATGAATACCTACATACTTGATTTTTTTTAATGGTACTGTAAATTATATATTTTTCATTTATTCTCCATTTGCTTGTTGCTGGTTCACAGAATGCACACCACCATATTAAAGTAGCATTGCCTAAAAACTTATTAAGTCAATAATTTGCCTTTAAATTATTGTATAATTTCATTATGCACAATCAAATCATGTCATTTATAATTAATGAAGTTCTTTTTTTTTAAACAATCTTGTAGTTTATTTATGTTTATTTCTGTTTTTGGCAGTGGTAAGAACCTTCAACCTAATAGAAGTGCTTATGGTGGCATTGTTCGTCTTCTTTTCAAACTTGGTAGAAAGTTTCTGTTATTTTACAAATTTGCTGACAGAATTTTTCTAGATAATAAGATAGTCATATGTTGAATGTCATGATTCATTCGGGAATTTTTTTTTTCTTTTTACTTTTTTTTTAACATCTTTATTGGCATTTGGGGATTTTTGAAATAATTATATGATTGATCAACTGTATAAAATCTCAAATATTAAACCAAATGTATCAATTTGACTGGCTGTAATATATATCACTGGATTGGATTTGCTAATATTTTTGTTAGAATGTTTGCAACTGTTTCATTGTGCTTTTCTATAAATTGTCCAGTTTTAGGTAAATTTAAAATTTTTGTGGAATATTTTATAATATTCTTATACTAGTTTTTTAACATCTATGAAATCTATAGTGACATCTTACATTTTATTCCTGAATTTGGCAAATCATGACTTCTCTCATTTTTCCTTAATCAGTCTTACCAGAGATTTATAAACTTTATTACTCTATAGAGAGAACTGAGTTGTTAATATTGTCTACTGCATATAGAGTTCCAATATTTACATTTTTGTGTTTATTACATATTTTCAATGTCTTTAATTTTCTGTTCTTTTGGTAAGTTTTTGAGATGGATGCTTTGATCACTAATTCAGACTTTTTAATTTTCTACTATATGCATTTATGCATATGTATATATATATATATACACACACACACACATATATATCCTTTAAGTGCAGCTTCATCTGTAATACACGTGTTTTCTAAGTTGCATTTTACTGAACATGTTCAAAATATTTAAATTTTAATTTCTTTACTAGTGAAATTTTAGATGTATATTATCTGAAATTCCAAATGTATAGAGATTTCTTTTCTAGTTATATTTTAAAAATCTGATTTATAGATTAATTTCCCTGTATTAAGAATATCTACTCTCTGCAGTTCTTTGAAATTTTTATTGAGACTTGCTTTGTGACCAGAATTTTTTAAAAAGTGAATTCAGCAGTTTTGGTACAGTTTGTCTATAGTCACTTAGCACTTAGTTTAATTTTATTTTTCATGCTTTTTTAAATCTCCATATTCTTTGTCTAATATTTGTTAGATATATTAAAATATGAATATGAATTTTATTATTAATAATAAATGAATAAGCTTTGGCTTTACATATTTTGAGATTTAGTTATTTTTGAAATTTAATCTGAATATTTTCTCCTGTCTTTGTCCAGTTCATTAATTTCCTTGTCACCTGTATCTAATCAATTATTAAACCCACCCATTGATTACTTAATCTCAGATATTTTATTTTTTACTTCTGTAATATCATCTGATCATATTATAAAATTTCTAGTTCTCTGCTGTAAATTTTCAGCTTGTTTTAATTTTTTGATTTTATTGGCCAGTAATTTTAAACTATTTGTCTAATATACCTAGTATCTATGGATTGATATTATTGTTCAATTATTTTCTTTTCATATGCTTGGCATTTTAAGTATGAAACATTTTATACTAAGAAGGCTAGAGATAATTTAAAGCACTGCATTATATTTTCTTCCTACATAGTTTACTGAAAGAAATTAGGGTGAAAGAAGAGTGCCTTAATCCAATGAGAACCTTGTGCTGATGTGATGTTTGATTTTAGAACTTGGAAGGGCTATACTATTTCCATTTCACTTTTGCTTTTAGAGAGTAGCTCTATGGAGATCACAACTAATAACGTATGGTATTTACAAGAGCCTCTCAGACTTGCCAGACCTTATGTTCAATTTTTGTCTTCTAGGCCTTGTGACTGACAAATATTTGGTTTAACTTCTTAGCCTCTCAGCTGTCAGTTCTTCATTGGAAAATGTCACAGAATGAAAAAATAATAATTATCAAGTTATATATCTGGGATTCCAACCTCTCAGTGACCCTTGGCTCCTCCAGTCATTTCTGCCTTGGTAGCTCTCTAAAATCTCATACAAATCAACTTAATTTTTACATTTTTTTCTATTTAGTTGTTCATAGAGGTATAATTGTCCAAAGCAGCAAATGTTGATTACTTGTGAAAATGAAATCCTTATGTGAATATTTTATTATATGAACAAATATAAGTGCACTTTATGAATAAGCATATAATAAAAAACAGATTCACGTTTTAAGGCTGCCATTAAAACAAAAGTTGTTTTTCTTGGATTTGAAATTCTCCAAAAGATAAGTCTAGTTAACTTGAAGCAAAATAATGGAATAGAAAGTATTGTCTTTTTGCTGCTTGTTATAATATGGCAGGTGCTTCACATAATAAATGAGTTAAGATTTGAGTAGTTACTCTGAGCCAGACACTGTGCTGTATAAACTCTGTGTTTAACCCCTCCCCAGCACCCTAGAAATTCATTTATCCAGTATATCTTGTATATCCATTTCAGGTTAAGTACTGTATATAGGAAGGTAAGAACCTTGTAAAACATCAAACCACTGGTAAGTTATAGAACTATTACTCATAGTTGAAACTAGGTCTAGATTTCAGGCACTTAACCTTTTCATACTGTGTTTCAACTGAGATATTTTGGAAATGGTTTAAGAATATAAAGTTATTCAGTTCTTGAAAAATAAGTTATCTAGCAATGATTTTCAAGTGAATGAAAATGCTGTATAATCCATTCACTCTAATCTTCTGACAACCCAGAGAGCTGAATATTATAAATTTCAATTTAGAGTTGAAAAATATTTATTAAAATGTACATTTTCAGGTGCCACCTCAGAATTACCTAATCAGATTCTCTGGCAGTGTGGTCTAGGAATTTGAATTTTTAATATAGTTTATTTATATGCACATTCAAGTTTAAGGAATATTGTACATGAAAAATGTTTCTAAAGAAGTATTTGTCATTTGATACACTTTACTCTATTAAAACTAAACCATAATTGAAAAGGTAGAG
Organism: Balaenoptera musculus; assembly: GCF_009873245.2. NCBI lineage: Eukaryota > Metazoa > Chordata > Mammalia > Artiodactyla > Balaenopteridae > Balaenoptera > Balaenoptera musculus. Next base: position 56,579,027 of record NC_045802.1, read on the forward strand.
ATAAATTCGTATATGACTGCTATGTAAAACAAACAGCGCTTACTGGTTTTTTATCCCTATTGAGATTTTATAAGCAGTTACTCAACCTGATTTTTATGAATCCAGAAGGATTTATTCAAATACAACCTTCTGCATCTATAAAAGAGTTAAGCTGTCTATTTTCTAAGAATTTTATTTCATCAACTTCTATGGACTTTGACTTGTCCAACGTGGCTACTTGGAATCCACTGAAATCAAGACTTTGAGAGTTTGTGTTACAGAAAGCACCCACAATGTCAAGTTAATCAAGTTAATCCAAACTTAAAAAAATTATCGATGGAGAAATTTTATCTGAGAGACTCAAAACATGAACAAAATTTTCCTTATCTGTTATTATAACTCAGGAAAACTATAAAGTAGGGCAAGATACAGATCATCTAGGGACCATTTAAATTTATAAAAGGATTTTAAGCAGTTATCCTAATTGTGAAATGATAGATATGTTTTAGTAATAGTATACAAATTTTCTGGTTAGGTTAACGCTTTTACTTACCTGGACCTTGCAAAAAGACTTATCAGTTTTGTTCTTCTTCCTTGGGAAATACTTTCAATACACTCTGGTGTGAGGGAAACTTACTATATAATTTTAAAAGATAAATTTCCATGTCCTTTTTTCCCAAAGTTTTGAAAAGTTTAAACTAATGTATTTTAGAATAAAAACTGTCCAAATTTTAATAGGATTTAACCTTGACATAAAGTTGTATCCCTTGCTCTAACAATATTACATCTACATATTGTAAATTTTAATCATATAGTATTATAAGATGTCTGGTGAGGCTTAGATTAATTCCTCCATTGTCACTATGTAACATTTGATCTTAAAACTAAATTTCTCATATTCATGTATACATATATCACCAACATTTCCAACAGATAGTCACCAGACATAATTTTACATGATATGCAGCTAGAAGATTGAATTTTATTGAAAAAAAGGCGCTATGAAGGCAAGCCTTAGAACTGCACTGAAAATGGTAATTTCAGTTACTTTAACTGTCCTGCTCTTATACTCCAGAACACACACCCACCCATTCATGTTACCCTGTGTAAACGTGCTAACAAATTTAGAACTTGGACATTCATAAATGAAAGATTTAACCCTGAAATTCACTCAGCTACCTCCCAAAGCAACAAATTTCCAGAACCAGACAGAAAACTGGACAGCTACATGTAAAAGAATGAAATTAGAGTACTCCCTAACACCATACACAAAAATAAACTCAAAATGGATTAAAGATCTAAATGCAAGGCCTGATACTATAAAACACTTAGAGAAAAACATAGGAAGAACACTCTCTGACATAAATTGCAGCAAGAGTTTTTGATCTACTTCCTAGAGTAAGGAAAATAAAAACAAATATAAACAAATGAGACCTAATTAAACTTAAAAGTTTTTGAACAGCAAAGGAAACCATAAACAAAAAGAAAAAAGACAACCCACAGAATGGGAGAAAATATTTGCAGATGAAGTGACTGACAAGGGATTAAGCCCCAAAATATACAAACAGCTCATGCAGCTCAATATTAGAAAAACAAACAACCCAATCAAAAAATGGGCTTAAGATCTAAATAGACATTTCTCCAAAGAAGACATACAGATGGGCCAAAAGCATATGAAAAGATTCTCAACATCACTAATTATTAGAGAAATGCAAATCAAAACTACAATGAGGTATCACCTCATACCAGTCAGAATGGCCATAATCAAAAAATCTATAAACAATAAATGCTGGAGAGGGTGTGGAGAAAAGGGAACCCTCCTACACTCTTGGTGGGAATGTAAACTGGTACAACCATTTTGGAAAACAGTATGGAGGCTCCTTAAAAAACTAAAAGTAGAGCTACTGTATGATCCAGCAATCCCACTCTTGGGCCCCTATCCAGAGAAAACCATAATTTGAAGATACATGCACCCCAATGTTCATTGCAGCACTATTTACAATAGCCAGGACATGGAAACAACCTAAATGTCCATCAATGGATGAAGGGATAAAGATGATGTGGTACATATATACAATGGAATATTACTCAGCCATAAAAAAGAACACAATAATGTCATTTGCAGCAACATGGATGGACCTAGAGATTGTCATACTGAGTGAAGTCAGTCAAAGACAAATATTATATAACATATGTGGAATCTAAAAAAATGGTACAAATGAACTTATTTACAAAATAGAAATAGAGTCCAGATGTAAAAAACAAACTTATGATTACCAGGAGGGAAAGGGAAGGAGAGGGATAAATTGGGAGATTGAGACTGACATACACACACTACTATATATAAAATAGACCTACTAATAAGGACCTACTCTATAGCACAGGGAAATCTACTCAATACTCTGTAATGACCTATAAAGGAAAATAATCTAAAAAAAGAATGGATATATGTATATGTATAACTGATTCACTTTGCTGTACAGCAGAAACTAACACAACATTGTAAATCAACTATACTCCAATAAAAATTTTTTTAAAATATTACGGATCAAGAATATAACATTCGGTTATATACAGCTTCCTCCCAAGAACTTTAGTTGATTGCTATAAAGTGGGTATACTTTTTTGTTTGTCTCCTTTTCCTTCCCTTATCCTTCCTGTATTATTTCTCTTGTGTTATTTCTAGACACTGGACTATAAAAATCACCACTATAATATTTTTTTCCCTTCTCTCAACTCTTTACCCTTTTAAACATTTTTATATTTCCAGTTCACCATTCTCAAGGAATTGCAATAGCTGTCATACTTTCCATCTGGTGACTGTGTCCCAGATGCCTCTGACTGTCATTAGGTGAACCCTAGGCCCCTATAATTAACTATCATGACCAATTTTTACAGAACCCCAAAGGAACTCATGGGGCATAAGAGAACGAGACATAGGGCTAACAATACCGGTTATGACCAAATTATTTTCTTACAAAACCTTCAGTTTAACTCCAAAGATGTTAATTTGTCTTCTACAATTAGACTAACAAATCTAGAGAATAATTTGAACCCATCTTTATTCTTTTGTCTTATTATACTTCATTATAGCCTCTGAGACTATGTTTTTTGTGTGTTATCAGATGGCCTTAACTCTTTTACCTCATTAAAACATGGCATATACATTACATGGTCATCTTGCCTTTCAAAAATTCAAACAAATTTTCTATTTGTTCGTATATTATTAAGAGCCTAGTGTGGTGATTTGCCAGTGGAATACACTAATTTACATAAGGCCTTCTAGTCTACACTAAAACATGTGACCCATAATTTATTTCTGATTATTCCTCAATTATCCAATGAAACAGCTTGAGATTTACATGTCCAACAAATGAGTTTGTATAATAAATATCTGGGTAAACACTTCAGGAAAAGTAGGTCAAGTATTCAATTAGTAAAAAAGGCTTCAAAACTTGGCAAACTAATCTATGTGATTAATTCATTTGGGTGGGTTTAGGCAAACTGAAAACTGAAACAAAAACTGGCTAAGAGGAAGTTTCCAAATGTTACCTAAGTTGTTTCTGAATGTGTTAATATCCTTGCCTTCCTCTGCTGTCTAATACGGTTGCTTAAACATTAATTTCCAGCGATAATTCTGAGATGTCATCCAGCAGATGGCATGTCAAAAAGAAACAGTAGCCTTCATAGTCAATTTAGCTCCTCTGGGAATGAGTTTTGACCCAAAGGAAAGAAAGGAATTATTGTGAGGGAAATGTTGTTATCCTTGTTTAACTATTGAAGATGCTAACAGATGGATACCAGTAGCCATTACCCAGAGTTGAACAGAATATGCACATTTTACAGCTGAAATCATAACCTTCAGAAACACCCACAGATAACTGAAATTGTTTTCCTTAACAACTGCATCAATTTGCTTTAGGGCAGACTGTTATCCCTTATTGGTTTTCAGCCAATCAGTTTGCCAAAGAACAAGAAATAAAAACACACACAAAACAAAAGAGAACACATCTCATTGTTTCACGGAGTGGTTTATAAACTCTTGTGGTTTATGAACTCTTGTTTGCTTTTGTTCACTTACTATTATGTAATATAAATGATGAATTTACATTGTATATGAATAAATTCAGGTATACTTTTTACTAAACTAATTTCAAATTATTCTTTGAAAAGTAGGATCTGACCTTGCCAAGCCTTTAGAGTCAATTTCTATTAACATGAAACTGAGAAGTTAGAGGAACCATTTAAATGATACCAGAAATGAAAGAAAAATATAAATATAAAATATAGGACATTCTAAAAGACAAGAACCTGGCTTTTGCAACAATCAACAGCAGAAAGTAAAAACAATGAAAGGGACACTGTTGTAAATCAAGAGACTTAACTTGTATAAATACCAAACATAATGTGGTCACCTTATATGGGTCTTGAGTTTAAAAAGAATCATAGAAAATCATCACTGAGAAAATTAGGAACACTTAATTTTGATTTGGGTATCAGAAAGCAGCAAAGAAGTATTTTTAATTTTTAGGTGCTTTGATAATTTTTGCATTTATGTTATTGATATATAGGGGCTAAGGTTGTACTGCTTCTTCTGCTCTTGACTGTGTTTGAAATTTTTCATAATTATTTCAGCTACAAGATCATGTATATATAATGGTGTCCCTTTTTCTTAAAATTATTAAGTAGCTCTTCACAAATTGTAGTGGAAATTTCAGACTCTTTCATTTCTAAATAAGGCCCTTTATGAACTAGAAGTTCTTACTTTTCTGAATTCACCATTCACCCTTATTCACCCACTCAAACCAAATCACTTAAAGTTATATAAACAGTCATATATCATAACTATTTGCCTTTGCACAGGTTGTACCCTCCCTCTGATTATTATCTGCTATTTAAAAACAAAAACAAACAAGAAAACCTGACTTTAAAAGAGCAGGTGTTATTTGTCTTGCTGCAAGGAAAATCACCTCTGGTTAGATAGTTGAAAAATTCACTCTTAGTATAGAATATGAGAATGTTAGATAGTCATTAGAAGAAAATGAAAAAGAAGACCTGGTAAAAGCACTTTAGACTGAGTGAGACATATACTGAAAGTCAGCTGGGCAGATGGGTGGAATTAACTAATGCCTCTCTTTGGGTACAATTTGTATTTACATATGTTAACACAATTAGGCTCTTAATCCAACCAAGATTTATGTTGATTTAAGATGTTTGCTTTGTTTCCAATTTGATATGTATCTTCTTTGTATTCCCATAGCCTTGTGCTTGCCACAGGATACCTTATTCATTATTTTTAAAATTCTCTTTTGCGTAATTATAATTAATTTGAATGTCTGGATGATTTCTTATGATTTATAAACTTGCACCTAGCACAATGTCTGGCTTATTTTACATACTAACTAGGCATTGGGGAATTTATTTTGAATTAAAGAATTATTTAGAGGAGAATAAGAGTGTGGAGAATATACACACAAACTTTAGGCAGTATCTGGGCCTATTAAAGTGTTTATTTTTAGTAAAGGAATTGAAAGTTAAAATATTTTTATGTGTACTTTTCCAGATAGTGAATGACTTTGCTATTCTTTTAAAGAAAATCAGTACTGTGCTGACTCTGAAAACTGGTCCTAGGTTTTTTTTTGTTTGTTATGTTTTTGCATATTTTATTGCATGAGCAGTTCAAGAGCAGTTTTAGTATATACCAGTTTCTGGTTTTTAACTTCAAGTCTTTGATAATGTTTAAGTCTTGGAGTTGTAAAATTTCCCCTGAGGATTGGAAATATATTCTCATGATGGCTCCTTGATCTTTTATTGCATCCTCAAACAAAGACCAAAAAGGAGATTGGATAGAAATAGAGAATATCAGAAAAAGTACATCACTTAATTGATAGTGGGAGAATTGTTAGAATGGAACAGGACCTATGACTGAGGTCTACCTGACTGGCAGGCTCAAAACTGAAACAGAGAAATCAATTTCAAACCAATCAGATGTCACAAATTTCAAGGCTAGAGAAATGTAAAAGAAACTGCTTATGGCTTCTTTGGAAGGAAAGGCCTTTATAAATATAACTATTTTATAAATGTAAGTATTTATGAAATAGAAAATACATTTTTCAAAGTACTTGGAAACAGACAAAAGAAATAATTTACACTTACAAGGCATTGTCCTATGGAATTTTTAAGGATTATATGATTTAGTACATCAATCATGTGATAAACAGAAACTAGCAATAGCTTCAACTTTAGAGAAGAAAATTAAAGTACATAGAGAGTAAGCAGCACGTTCAAGTGAATAAGTGGTGGGTCTGAATTTCAAATTGAGAATTCATGCTCTAGATCTTTTCTTCTGAATTATTATTTTATGTAATACAGACTGTTTCTCCAATTGTGGAGTCTGTATTTCTTCGTAATCTCCACAATTACGAAGCAAATTCACAAAACCCAATTAACTGTTTAACTTAAGGGTGATATGGAAAGAATCCTTAATTTGCTTTAATTACAGCCAAATTGTTATAGTCATGAAGCACTCTCTTCTCAGAGGATGTTCACAGGCCCAAGGTATTTGTCTCTCTCCTCTACGTATGGTTCAAATTCTACCCAAATTTCAATACGTAACTTAAATGCTACATCATGTAATTCACTACACAAAAATCATCTCCTTCCGCTTTAGGCTACTGTAGCACTTTCTCCATAACTTTATTATGAAACATAATATCTTATGAAACATAAAACTTAATAATAATAAAAAGGGAATGGAATTTAAAGATCCAAATTCTGACTCTTCAACTAGCCAGGTATGCAAACTTGGTCTTAGGCCCTCTGAGTCTTGATTTCTTCATCTTTAAATTAAGGTTAATAGCCTGACCACGTAAGATTACTCAGTATGATAGTTTATACAAGGTATACCACACAGAGTCTGAAACACCATTAAGAACTAAATAAATGTTTTCCTTTTTTTCCTTCATTAATCTGAGAATCAGAAGACTCAATTCTGGTCTTTGCCATAGTTGTTAGAAACTTGGCATTCACATGGATTTCATATACCTTGCCTTCATTCCTGTGTGCATTCATTCAGTATTTGTTGGAGGTCTATAATGTACAAGACACTGTTATAAACTAGAGAAATATTTGTATACAAGTGAGATAAGGATACAACTACACAAAAATCTTCATGGGACATGGTCCCTGTCTTAATGTCTACCTTCAGGTCAAATGAATGGTGACTGCTTACCAAAAAATGTTTAACAGGCTCTCATGTCTCTTCTTATAATGGCATTAATTCCATCATGAGAGCCTTGCCCTCATGACTTAACCTCATCCTAATTACTACCCGAAGGCTCCACCTCCAAATACCATCCCATTAGGGATTACGGTTTCAACAAATGAATTTGGGATGAGATGCAAACATTCAGTCCATAACATTAAGTTTGTTAGTGATAGTTCTAGAAGCTGGCCAAAGTAGGGAATTCAATCACTTACACATCTGATGTTATTTAAAAGAGAAAAAACAAAAAAGCTGCTTAGTACTGGTTTTTTATTCTGATTGAAGTTAAATATCTTTTGTGCTCACTCATAAAAATAATCAAGTGGTATGTAGTGAACAATGACCTCCAAAGCATCACTACCATCAATATAATGAAAAGTTACATTAGGTGATTTCTTAAAGCATATTTAAAATAAGCTAGTGATATAATACATGGTGAGAGTTTAATCATTACAATTCTATGCTGAACCAGTCTTTGATCTTAGGTAAATTACTTTCTTTTCTGTGACTCATTTCTCCCATCTTTAAAAGGAAGACATTAAGCTAGATAATTTCTTAGGCCTTCTCAGCTCAAAATATATTGAATAATAAAAGGGGAAATCGACAGCAACACAATCATAGTAGGGGACTTTAACACCCCACTTTCACCAATGGACAGATCATCCAAAATGAAAATAAATAAGGAAACACAAGCTTTAAATGATACATTAAACAAGATGGACTTAATTGATATTTATAGGACATTCCACCCAAAAACAACAGAATACACATTTTTCTCAAGTGCTCATGGAACATTCTCCAGGATAGATCATATCTTGGGTCACAAATCAAGCCTTGGTAAATTTAAGAAAATTGAAATCGTATCAAGTATCTTTTCCGACCACAACGCTATGAGACTAGATATCAATTACAGGAAAAGATCTGTAAAAAATACAAACACATGGAGGCTACACAATACACTACTTAATAACGAAGTGATCACTGAAGAAATCAAAGGGGAAATCAAAAAATACCTAGAAACAAATGGCAATGGAGATACGATGACCCAAAACCTATGGGACGCAGCAAAAGCAGTGCTAAGAGGGAAGTTTATAGCAATACAAGCCTACCTCAAGAAACAGGAAACATCTCGAATAAACAACCTAACCTTGCACCTAAAGCAATTAGAGAAAGAAGAACAAAAAAACCCCAAAGCCAGCAGAAGGAAAGAAATCATAAAGATTAGGTCAGAAATAAATGAAAAAGAAATGAAGGAAACAATAGCAAAAATCAATGAAACTAAAAGCTGGTTCTTTGAGAAGATAAACAAAATTGATAAACCATTAGCCAGACTCATCAAGAGAAAAAGGGAGAAGACTCAAATCAATAGAATTAGAAATGAAAAAGGAGAAGTAACCACTGACACTGCAGAAATACAAAGGATCATGAGAGATTACTACAAGCAACTCTACGCCAATAAAATGGACAACCTGGAAGAAATGGACAGATTCTTAGAAATGCACAACCTACCGAGACTGAACCAGGAAGAAATAGAAAATATGAACAGACCAATCACAAGCACTGAAATTGAAACTGTGATTAAAAACCTTCCAACAAACAAAAGCCCAGGACCAGATGGCTTCACAGGTGAATTCTATCAAACATTTAGAGAAGAGCTAACACCTATCCTTCTCAAACTCTTCCAAAATATTGCAGAGGGAGGAACACTCCCAAACTCATTCTACGAGGCCACCATCACCCTGATACCAAAACCAGACAAAGATGTCACAAAGAAAGAAAACTACAGGCCAATATCACTGATGAACATAGATGCAAAAATCCTCAACAAAATACTAGCAAACAGAATCCAACAGCACATTAAAAGGATCATACACCATGATCAAGTGGGGTTTATCCCAGGAATGCAAGGATTCTTCAATATACGCAAATCAATCAATGTGATACACCATATTAACAAATTGAAGGAGAAAAACCATATGATCATCTCAATAGATGCCGAGAAAGCTTTCGACAAAATTCAACACCCATTTATGATAAAAGCCCTACAGAAAGTAGGCATAGAGGGAACTTTCCTCAACATAATAAAGGCCATATATGACAAACCCACAGCCAACATTGTCCTCAATGGTGAAAAACTGAAACCATTTCCACTAAGATCAGGAACAAGACAAGGTTGCCCACTCTCACCACTATTATTCAACAAAGTTTTGGAAGTGTTAGCCACAGCAATCAGAGAAGACAAAGAAATAAAAGGAATCCAAATCGGAAAAGAAGAAGTAAAGCTGTCACTATTTGCAGATGACATGATACTATACATAGAGAATCCTAAAGATGCTACCAGAAAACTCCTAGAGCTAATCAATGAATTTGGTAAAGTAGCAGGATACAAAATTAATGCACAAAAATCTCTTGCATTTCTATACACTAATGACGAAAAATCTGAAAGTGAAATTAAGAAAACACTCCCGTTTACCATTGCAACAAAAAGAATAAAATATCTAGGAATAAACCTACCTAAGGAGACAAAAGACCTGTATGCAGAAAATTATAAGACACTGATGAAAGAAATTAAAGATGATACAAATAGATGGAGAGATATACCATGTTCCTGGATTGGAAGAATCAACATTGTGAAAATAACTCTACTACCCAAAGCAATCTGCAGATTCAATGCAATCCCTATCAAACTACCACTGGCATTTTTCACAGAACTAGAACAAAAAATTTCACAATTTGTATGGAAACACAAAAGACCCCGAATAGTCAAAGCGATCTTGAGAACGATAAATGGAGCTGGGGGAATCAGGCTCCCTGACTTCAGACTATATTACAAAGCTTCAGTAATCAAGACAGTTTGGTACTGGCACAAAAACAGAAATATAGATCAATGGAACAGGATAGAAAGCCCAGAGATAAACCCACACACATATGGTCACCTTATCTTTGATAAGGGAGGCAAGCATATACAGTGGAGAAAAGACAGCCTCTTCAATAAGTGGTGCTGGGAAAATTGGACAGCTACATGTAAAAGTATGAAATTAGAACACTCCCTGACACCATGCACAAAAATAAACTCAAAATGGATTAAAGACCTAAGTGTAAGGCCAGACACTATCAAACTCTTAGAGGAAAACATAGGCAGAACACTCTATGACATACATCACAGCAAGATTCTTTTTGACCCAGCTCCCAGAGAAATGGAAATAAGAACACAAATGGGACCTAATGAAACTTAAAAGCTTTTGCACAGCAAAGGAAACCATAAACAAGACCAAAAGACAACCATCAGAATGGGAGAAAATATTTGCAAATGAAGCAACTGACAAAGGATTAATCTCCTTACAAGCAGCTCATGCAGCTCAATAACAAAAAAACGAACAACCCAATCCAAAAATGGGCAGAAGACCTAAATAGACATTTCTCCAAAGAAGATATACAGATTGCCGGCAAACACATGAAAGAATGCTCAACATCATTAATCATTAGAGAAATGCAAATCAAAACTACAATGAGATATCATCTCACACCGGTCAGAATGGCCATCATCAAAAAATCTAGAAACAATAAATGCTGGAGAGGGTGTGGAGGAAAGGGAACACTCTTGCACTGTTGGTGGGAATGTAAATTGATACAGCCACTATGGAGAACAGTATGGAGGTTCCTTAAAAAACTACAAATAGAACTACCATACGACCCAGCAATCCCACTACTGGGCATATACTCTGAGAAAACCATAGGTCAAAAAGAGTCATGTACCAAAATGTTCATTGCAGCTCTATTTACAATAGCCAGGACATGGAAGCAACCTAAATGTCCATCGACAGATGAATGGATAAAGAAGATGTGGCACATATATACAATGGAATATTACTCAGCCATAAAAAGAAATGAGATGGAGGTATTTGTAATGAGGTGGATGGAGTTAGAGTCTGTCATACAGAGTGAAGTAAGTCAGAAAGAGAAAAACAAATACAGTATGCTAACACATATATACGGAATCTAAGGAAAAAAAAAAAAAAAGGCCATGAAGAACCTAGTGGCGAGACGGGAATAAAGATACAGACCTACTAGAGAATGGACTTGAGGATATGGGGAGGGGGTGGGGTGAGATGTGACAGGGTAAGAGAGTGTCGTGGACATATATACGCTACCAAATGTAAAATAGATAGCTAATGGGAAGCAGCCACATAGCACAGGGAGATCAGCTCGGTGCTTTGTGACCACCTAGAGGGGTGGGATGGGGAGGGTGGGAGGGAGGGAGATGCAAGAGGGAAGAGATATGGGAACATATTGTATATGTATAACTAATTCACTTTGTTATAAAGCAGAAGCTAACACACCATTGTAAGGCAATTATACTTCAATAAAGATGTTTAAAAATATATATATATATATTGAATACATTTTGTATAATTAAATTTCCACAGCTGCTACACGACATCATCATGTATTCAATAAAAAGGGTCCTGGCAGTTTACGTTGCCACTATTTTCAAGTCATTTTGGCCACAGAATCATTTCTTCAAAATAAGTTTGATTCATATGACAGAGAAATAGATGAAGAGAGGGAGAGAAGCAGAGCTGGTCTGCTAGTTATTGAAGTGGAAGTCCCAGAACTCAGCTTCTCCCACTGCCCATAGTTCTGCAGAGCTGGCTCTGAGCTAGTTCTACTGAACACTCAGGGCTCCAAAACAAGACTGAAAACTAATCAAAATGAAAGAAGCATACAGGCATTGAAATCAGCCATTCCCAGGTTTAAATTTTGAATTTAACATGCATCAGCCGTGTGGGGGCAGACACAGGTTCTGTGATGCCTTCACACAATCTGGGAGGTTCTCTTTTAAGAAAGAGATCACAGAACCATAAACACAAAAATGTGTATAGGATCCTCCCTGCCAAGAAGGGATTGGATATGAGAGGGGTCCTCACGCTTAGCTGAATGACTTAGGATGATTTAGTTCGTGAATCTAAACCTCAGTTTCCTCAGCTTCCAAATGAATAGAGTACATCTCTTGAAGGTGAGTATGAGAATTAAGTTAGATAATGTTTGTAACGCATCTAGCAAAGAGGCAGGAAATTTGATGTGTATTAATTATACTATATATGTGTCAAGGTTTTGTCAAAGATGAATTGTACCAGACAAAGTTAAATAGGCAAGAAAGATTTTATTAAAGACTATTGAAATCTCTCTATGGGAGATAGATTGATTCAACTGTATTGAAACCCCAGGCAGGAGGGTTTTAAGCACTGGAATGAGCTAGTGGAAAAGTACTAGAGGGCAAGACAGCAGAGGTTGATCAGTGTGATTAGGCATCTGTGTGTGCTCACTGGCAATTATCAAAGCTGGTCTCCTACCTCCCACAGAGGCTGGGGGATAGGAGTGTTGAAAGTTTTCCACTGAACAATTTGGAAATTACATCTAATAATGTTATACTGTTGTTGTCTAATACCAGCAAAGCAGAACTGGGATATATCTTGGACAGCATGGGCGCTGACAGATTTCTAGGAACTTTAAAGTTTCTGAAATATTTATATTAATAGTATTTTACCCATACAAATAACCTAGGGAAGGTTAAACATCTTTTCTTATTTGACAATGTTTTTAACACAACTCAACATATCAAACAACCCCATTTTTTTTTTTTTTAAATATCTCTCTTTTTACAAGGTGAAAGGAAAAATCTTTTGTGAATTTCCAGGGGTCCTCTGGAAAATTCCAAAGTCAATTTGAGATCAAGAAAACTTCATTTGGAATTCTATTTCGGGAAGGCAAAATATCAGAAGTTATCAAAAATGTCAGAAGATTTGGGCACTTGCGATCATGAGTCACTAAAACAATACTTGGTTACCTATTTAACCAAAGTGTCAAAGGATTTTAAAAACAAATACAGGTGGTAACATGACTGAAACAACAACAACAACTTTAGCTCTTTTAAATGTGAGAAGACTTGGCTCAAATCACGTACATGTTCAAGTCAACATAAAACACAGGAAGTTATTCTGATAAGACACAGAATCTTTACCTTCCAGGAAAGTTACTCATAAGGAAAAGAAAACCTTTTACAGTCTTATTATGAGCAAACCAATAATCTAAGAAACTTCTGTCATTTTAACAGAGAGAAAACCAAACTCTAGTTTTGCATCAGCACACTGTTGATACTAAAGGTTATTAAAAAAGAAAACAGAAATTAACCCAGTCTTAACTAGCTTTGACTACACAAAATTATACTCCATTTCTACAAACCTATGGCTATTCCTATCCATTCAGATTTTGTCCTACATTTTCTTCTCACTCAAGAACAACCAGTCACTTTAATTTAGGATGAAATTACTCTTTTTCCCTTAACAAGAACACACCCCACATGACTTGCATACTTTTCTTTAACAAAACACATCCTACACTCCCAATATACTTTGCATACAAAATTGTTTCTCTTTGCCCTAATTATTTCTAATAGATTCATTTAGATAGTTGATTATACTTTTTAACCACTTGTAGGTTATATTTTACAGAGAAAATGAGGAAATAGATCATTATGAACAGTTTTATATCAGCATTCTGTAGCAGACAAGTTTATGAATATACCATCTCACAATTTTTTATACATATACACTTTCTTATGGTGTAATTTCTCAATATGTCAGCAAGAATATATTTAGTAACAGTTTCAATATATTTAGCCCCTCTGCATCATAAAAATAAGACAAAACTATATAAACTTAAACTTATGCCTAATAATAAAGGTTTTAGTAGATTATCTTAGAAATGACCTAGATATTTCATGGATATTACTTAATTTAGCAAAATTCTAATGTTTTGCATTACTAAAAATATTTTGGAAACTAGTTTTAAGCAGAGATAAAACATAATTGCAGTTGAAATAAAGTTTATCAGAACAAAATTTATCAGAATAAAATTTATAATCTTAAACATCTGGTAGATATAATATCAGTTTACTTGATCAGAAACTGAAGTAGAATAAAAATGTATGTTTTTATTACATTTAATGCTGATAATTCAGAAGACAGCTGATTTTATTAAAACAGCTGTTTTTATTAAACTATAATTGCCAAAGTTTTACCTAATATATGTGAACTTGAGTTTTTAAATATTTGGGTTAATTTTTATAAGAATATACATTTTTGGTACTGTAAGAATCAGAAGCTTAGTAGCTTCTAATTTTTTTAATTTCTGAGAAGTTCAGGAATATTTATATTTATTTATTTCTCTAAGCCATTGTAATAGAGCCCCTTTAACCAGATGTTATAAGTTAATTTGGTAATTCCATCCAGAGGCAGGAAATATCAGCACATATAGTCAGCAGAAGTCTTTTTTTTTTAATTAATTAATTTATTTTTTTTGGTGACTGTACCTCAAAGTGGCTTTATATGTGTCCTGTCCCTGTGCTGGGGCAGATGAGGGAACTCTCTATGGGATGCTTCCTGGGGAACCTGAGAGTTCCGCTGGTCCCAGGGTCTGCCTCCAGGGATCGAGGCTCAGAGACTGTCAAACATCCTCTAGGACTCCTTGGTTTTCCTCACAGGGACTTCCAGCCCCTCTAGTGGGACTCAGCACCATTGGGCCTCACACCCAGGTAGGAGGAGAGAAATGAGAACAGTTTCTAAAGGAATGGACTTGGAGGTTAATTTTTCCTGGTTGAAAGCCGAGTCAGGAGTTCACTGAGAATGCTCACCGTCCTCTCAAGGCCACAGCTCCAGTTCCCACCAGGCCCTTCCCACTCCTGCCTCCACCTTGGAGCTTCCCATGGAAAACCCCCAGACCCAGGACTCATGCACTTAGCTCACAGCCTGGGACATACGCCATCATACACAGAAACCCCAGACCACAAGGATATAGTCATGCAGACACACAAACATAGACAGTCATGAATATAAACACATAAAATTCTACTCACGGTCACACCCAGACCTATCTGCCCATGCACAGTCTCACCTCACACACAAAATCACACACACGGGCTCCCACGCAGCGATGCCCCCACACACCTGCACTCCCATGTGCCCACACTCCCATCTCTCTCTGAGATGAGCTTAGTGCCAAACCTGAGGGCCCAGAGGGTCGTCCTGTGACAGGTCCCCCTACTGACAGGTTGGTGAAAAACATGGACACTTGAACAATTAGAGTCCATGGTCTGCCCAGGTCTGAAAATATTGGAGCTAGTGACAGGTCCCCCTACCACTTCCCCCAACACTAGTCTGGCCAGATGGCGGAGGCCTCCAGGCCCCAGGAGAATTCTCCCTCACTGCTAACCCGCCAGCTGACAGGCAGGCACATTGAGGTCTGGCTCTGCCAGAGGGGGGCACGGTGTAAATAAGGGGGTAATGAGGCTCACCAACATCCCCCATCCCCTGCCCGAGACCCAGATGTGGCCTGCCCCAGGGCCTCTCACTGTTGGGCAGGGAGGAGCTTCCGAGCAGAGACACACATTTACAGGGATTCACACGGAGCCACCCACACAGACGCAGACCTCCACAGGACACAAAAGGACCCAGACACGGGCAGTGTCTGGCACTCCCCCTTTAGCAGCCCCTGGCAGTGGCACCCCCTCCCAAGGCATGAGCCACTCGCCAAAGCCAGGGCTGACCTTGCAGAGCGCCTGGCCAGGCCCCTCACTCCCCCTCGGCCTCTCACCATCAAATCAGCAGAGGTCTTTAACAGAGGATAATCAGAAGAGTGATAATTCCCTATCGAGGAGAGACACACCAAAGTAACGGACCAAAAGTCAAACAAGATCTCAGCACACGACAAATACTCTAAAACTAAACACGACAAAAATCAAACACAACAAAAACTCTACCAAAAAACCAAAGTTCAATCAAATAAGACCTCATTACCAATAAGAACACTATTAGAATTAAAGTCAATTCCTTACCATGCCTCAAGGGTTGGATGTCTGAAGCACTGAATCAGAAGTCAATGGTTCCCTGATCTATCAGTCAGGAGTGAAGGCAGAGGCTTTAAAATTGCACACCAGGAGTCCTGGGTGAGAGGCCTGGGGTCCAATGATGAATCTTATCCTATCCGAGGTGCAACACCAGAACTGTCAAAGAAAATTTGCAAAAGACAGAGTTAAGTTGGCAAGGTAACTGGGGAGAAAGATTGAACTCAACTCCACTGAAACAAAAGGTGAGTGAGTTTTCAAGTGCTGAGGTGACCTAGTGGGAAAGTACTAGAGGACATTAGTGGGGTGGTCAGTTCATCTAATGTGATTAGGCCATTTCTGCTTGCTAATTGGAACTTACTGAAGTTAGACTCCTACTCTCTTACAGAGACTGGGAAGTAGTGGCACAACTTCCTTTGACATTATAATTCAAAGGATGTCTCCCAGGTCCTTGAGGAAGACATTTCTGGACTACCAAACTGGCAAGAGGCTTTGAGATCTATATATATTTTAAGGGTCATTGACAGCATCAAAATTAAGCATGGCATAAACCATCATTAACCGAAGCAAATACAATTCTTAAAAGGCAAAATAAAAGCTCATTCATCTTATACATCCATTTTTTCCTTTTCTAATTGTATATTATGGTTGCTCAAAAATAAGTTATCAAATGAAAGAATCAGTCTCAGATCATCAAGAACACAGAAATCAGATTCAGATTCCAGAGGGAAATCAATGTAGCTGAAGGACACAAGATAAAGAATATAGGAAAGAAATCAGGTTTTAAACAAAGGTCAAAGGGAAAAGAAATAGGAGAGCACAATTATTCAGTCTCAGAATGCATAAACAACCAGAAGCAAATAAAACAAAGCAAAACAGTAGAAGAGATAATGCCTGAGGGGGTTAAACTGTCGCATGTGCTTAGTAGTTTCCCTCACTACCTTAAACAAGAGGAAGAGGAATTGGTTCATGCCTAGACCTCAGGCTTCCCTTGGACCTAGGTAAGATGTGTACCAGAAATTTTAAGTTGTTCCAGTTCAACTTTTTAAATTTTTATGAAAAATCTCTTATGAATGGATTAACGTGGTATATTCCTCAATCAGTTATATCTTGATTTTTTTTAAACACTATATTAAACAATTACCAAACTTTTCACTTTGTAATATTTGGAGACCAAACTATTTTATAACTTATTAAGTATGTTGCATTAAATGAGTTCTTCAATTTTTGTATTAAAACACCACAGATTTTATTTCCTAGAGAAAAACACATTGCATGTCATTGTTGACTCATAATACATACAGTTGACATGTCAATGGTCACTAAATATACGTTGCTCTGAAAGATCTCTATATATGTATACACACACATGTATATTATATATTTAGTTAGCAGTTTTATAGTCAAATATTTTTAAGGACTAGAAACTATGATGGGGCAAGGAAATCTGACAGAATGTAGCATGCTGATGTTTATTAGAATCTACTGTTGACAAATTATTCCTAGGCCATGAAAATGTTTCATATCAAGCAAAAGTCGTCTATTATGTAATAATAATGAGTATACCTCATCTTGCCTTTATTTTTGAAAATCTTAGAAATGGCCATACACTGCTGAAACACAACAAACCATAAAATACTTCAGAAACTAAAAAAGTAAAATTGAAAATTTAGTTATTTGGTGTTTGTTATGGTGTACACAATATATCAACTATTTCCATTTATTATTTTTAAATAAAATATTTTGAAAATATTTTTGAGCATATATTAAAGAACTAAGTCCATTAGTCTAAAAATAACCAGTAAAAATATATCATACAAAGAAAAAATGTGCAATTGCTAGATTTATATAAACAGTAAAGAGAGCCAGACAATATAGTAAACTGCAGGATTTCCTATGAGAATGTTTGATATTATCTATGCTATAACTCCCAGTTTCTTTACTTCATAGCCTGAGAACAGAGGACATTCAGAATCTTCTCTGGGGGACAAAAGAGTGTATCCCTAAAGACTTTTTCACCCTTACTTGGAAACTTGTTGTGATATACACTGCCAGGGATTATTGGTCTATATTCCCTTTACTTTTGTTTGCTATGCAGATAGATAATGAATTCATCTTTCGGTGTTACTAAGTCAAATTAATTTATATGAGTGCTTGTTTTATTTGAAAATCTCCCTAATTTATTTCTTTGACATCTTTCCCAATCTTGTTCACAACAACAAAATATGTGTACACTCTGTTTATGTGGCAACGGGGTGCATTAGAAATGCAGAAAACAAAAATTAGCATGTTGGGTCAGATCCATGATTGATATACTTTGACACTTTGTCTTTGATAATTGCATTAGGGATGAACTTTTGTAAAATCATTTCCCCACTGACTCTTCCCAGCATGGCTGACTTTTTCATTGCATATTGCCAAATTTTGCGAGCACTGGTTCAGTGTTGATGGGCAGGTTCAAAGTTGGATGGAAGCTGTTGAGGGTCCAAAGCTGTCTTGTGTTCTGTAGAAACCAGGGCAGGATACATAATCCCTACTTGAGTTATACTACTGCTTAGAGGATTAGTACTCCCTGAACTCAGATACCTTAAAGAAATTTTATTAAAAAAAATTTTTTTAATTGTAGTCCCTTCATTCCCTGAGTTAGGGCCATAAGTTCACTAGAGCTTGAGCCATAGATAAACTCAAGTTATAGACAGTCACTGCTCCCCAAAATCACACTGCCAATCCTCCTATGGGTTAAGCTATTTACTTACTCATTTTTATCTGCTTCCCTGACTTTCTCTTTTAGAATGTATTCTCTCCAATTAACCTACCCAGCTTTTCATGCAAACTGACATGTATCACTAGGTCATCAGAGAAGTTCAAACACATCTCCATTTTTCCCTGTAGAACCAATTTAGTCTCAACCTGAATAAGCCCCTACTGAAATTTAAAAATTTTTATACAGTTCTTCTGACTAAAATTATCCATCTTATAGGATAACACTCAGAATTACTACACTTAAATATGGGTAGAAAAGCTTTTGCTTTTACTACCTAGCTTTTTTTTTTTCACTTTCTTCCCATCCACTGACTGTGAATATAACAAACACTTACCTTTTATTTTTTCCTCCCAGTTAAGTAAAGTGTTCTTTATTATTCATATTTGTATCTAAAACTATATGTAAACAATACCTCACTGAGGTGGGGAATAAAGGGAATTAATTATAGGTGAAATCATTTCCCCTGCTATGCTCTGAGTGCTACACTAACATGAACTTCTTACTTCTTATGTGAATTGAACTTGAGACTCACTTATGGCTATCCAGCAATATGTGACAGAGCTGTGCCTGAACCCAGGTAATGTGGCTCGAGAGACATCTTAACCACTGCACTATGCTACCTTGTTCTTTCTTTAAGCTAGCCTAGAATTTAAGAACATCCTAGAAGTAGTATTGGCAAAAGTTTCTTCTTTTCCTCTGCATACCATTGATCCTCCCTACAGGAAGAAGGGTGATTTGTTTTATTAATAGTGAACAAAATTGGACATGTGTTAGTCTCCCCTCCTCGTAAGTATGTTAGAGGTCACAAGCACATTTGGTTTGCTCCTCGTCCTTAGACTATTTTGGCAGACCCAGATTGTCTGTGCGAGACCTCACTCTCCTCACAGGTGGACCATAATTTCCAGACCTGGAGGTAGAAGTGTCTTCAAGTTCAGGTCATGTTCTCTAACTCAGCCAGACTGAGAACAAAGCTAATATGTTGCTCATCAGTTTACATCTGTGCCTATTATTCAATTGGTTCAAAGCTAAGTTTTGACCATGATGTGATTAATTTCTAGCATTATGCCAACTATTAACACTCATTGAAAACTTACTATGGATTTCTCAAGCATTTTTTTTGTAACTTCACTTCTTTGTCATTTCAATACAGCAAAACTATGATGCAGGTATTAGTATACCCATTTTACTCATGAAAAAACAGTTTCTGACAATTTACCTATCTTGGCAAATTTATTTAACGTACTACATCTAGTGAATAATAGAGCTCTTTTCAGAGCCTCACACCCTTCATGTTTTGCTTGAAGAGTAAATAGCTGATGGCCTATCAGAAGCTCACTGGAGTGTTTAATATGCCTCCCCTCAAATTATTAGAAGCTTGTATAAAATTGCATTGCAGAATTTTGCCCTCACTTCATTGTCTTCCAGGGTATAACATTATGTGAGGAAATTTCCAAAGACTAAACATCCTTGTAAAATATTGTCTTAGCTGGAGGAAAGTCAGATTAAATAAAGATAATGTAGAAAGTGTTATAATCAATGAAATCAAATTATTTAATTCTCTTTTTCTATTTTACAGTTGTCTTCAGTTACTGAAGGAGTTTTGCCAATGGTACCTTTCCTTTGTGTAATGTATACTATAAAAATAGAATTGTCTTTAAATCACAGTAGTGGAAGGGAAAATATAGAAAGTTTAACACATGCACCCCCACCCCACCCCACCCCCACACATATACAGGACACAGACAAACGCACATGTTTACTGTTAAAACTGATTTATAAAAATATTTGTGGAATGTTTTAACTTTTTATATTGTTTTGGATTAATGATACACTTGCAAATGTGGGTGTTCTAAAACATTCAAAATTGTAAATGTCAAAGGATTCTATAGTCATCTAATCTTTGCAATTCATAGAAATTTTCTTTATGCAAAAAAAAGTGTTTATTTAAAAAAGTATGATGAAAAACAAAGCTTTTTCTCTAAGATCAGGAAAAATATAAGGATGTCCAATCTCACCACATTTATTCAACATAGTATTGGAAGTCCTAGCCAGAGCAATAGGCAAGTAAAAGGAATAAAAAGCATCCAGATTGGAAAGAAGAAGTAAAACTGTCACTATTTGTAGATGGCATAATATCATATAGAAAACCCTAAAGACTCCACCAAAGACCTATTGAAATAAAATAATTCAGTCAAGCTGCAAGATACAAAATCAACAAAAATCTGTTGTATTTATATACACTAATAATAGATAAAGAAAAGATAAATAAATTATTAAAGAAAGAGAATCCATTTACAATGCTTGGTGTCAGTCTATTTATCTCTTGTAAAAATAAAATACAGTGTGTGTGTGTGTGTGTGTCTGTGAAAAAAAAAAGAAATTTAAATAATCTCATTTACAGTTGCATCAAAAGAAAAAAATACTTAAGAATAATTTTAACCAAGAAAGTGAAAGGCCTATACACTGAAAATTATAAGACACTGATAAAAGAAATAGCATACTCATAAAAGGAAAGGTAATCTATAGTCATTGACTGGAAGAATTAATATTGTTAAAGTATCCATACTATCTAAAACAATTTACATATTCAATGTAACCCCTATCACAATTCCAATGGTATTTTTCACAGAAATAGAACAATCCTAAAATTTGCATGAAACCACAGAAGACCCCAAGTAGCTAAAGTAATCTCGAGTAAAAAGAACAAACCTGGAGGCATCATGCTCCCTGATTTCACACTAAATAACAAAATTATACTAATCAAAACTGTATGGTACTGGCATCAAAACAGACACATAGGTCAATGGAACAAAACAGAGAGCTCAGAAATAACCTATGCTTATATGGTCAATTAATGTACAACAAAGGAGGCAAGAATATATGAGGGGGAAAGGACAGTCTCTTCAATAAATGGTGTTGGGAAAACTGGACAGACACATGCAAAATAATAAACTGGACCACTGTCTTACACCATACACAACAATTAACTCAAAATGGATTAAAAATTTAAATGTAAGACCAGAAACCATAAAACTACTAGACAAAAACATAGGTGGTAAGCTCCTTGACATCGGTCTTGGCAATTATTTTTTGAATATGAAACCAAAATCAAAAGTAAGAAAAGCAAAGATAAGTGAGACTAAATCAAATTAAAAAGCTCTACACAGCAAAGGAAACCATCAACAAAATGAAAAAGCAACCTACTGAATGGGAGAAAATATTTGCAAGTCATGTATCTTGCATACATGGGGATTAATATAAAAATATAAATATAAAAAGAACTCATACAACTCAATAGCAAAAACACACAAAAAAACAAAAAAAACTTGATTAAGAAATGAGCAGAAGATCTGAAAAGACATTTTTCCAAACAAGATATCAGATGGCAAGGAAGTACATGTTAAGGTGTTGAACATCTCTAATCATCAGGGAAATGCAAATCAAAACTACAATGAAATATCACCTCACACCTGTTAGAAAGACTATTAACAAAAAGACAAGAGGTAAATGTTGGAGAGGGTGTGGAGCAAAGGGAATCCTTTGTGCACAGTTGGTGGAAATGTAAATTGGTGCAGCCATTATGGAAAACAGTATAGAGGTTCCTCAAAAAAATTAAAAATAGAATTACCACATGATCCAGCAATTCCACTTCTGGATATTTATCCAAAGAAGATGGAAACACTAATTCAAAAAGACATATGCATCCTCATGTTTATTGGAGCATTATTTATGATAGCCCAGATATAGAACAACTTAAGTGTCCATCAATGGATGCATGGATGGATAAAGAATGCAGTCTATAGTCACCATGGGATATTATTCAGCCATAAAAAAGAATGAAATTTGCTGTTTTTGACAATATAGATGGACCTTGAGGGCATTATGTTAATTGAAATAAGTCCAAGAAAGACAAATACCATTGATCTCACATATATGTGGTATCAAAAAAACAAACAAACAAAACAAGCTCATAATTACACAGAACACATTAGTGGTTGCGAGAGATGGGGGTAGGTGGGTGGGTAGAGGGTGTCAAAATGTACAAACTTCCAGTTATAAAATAAATTATTCATGGAGATGTAATATACATCACGGTGACTATAATTAATACTGTATTGCATATTTAAATGTTGCTAAGAGAGTAGATCTTAATATTTTTCATCACAAGAAAAAAATTCTAACTATGTAAAGTGACGGATGTTAACTAGACTTATCGTGTTAATACAAATATCAAATTATTACATTGAACATCTGCAACTAATATTATGTCATTTACACCTCAATTAAAAAGAAACTTTACCAGAGAATTTCATGATATTAAATTCCATTGAGGAATGTCTCAATGTCTTAAATGTCTTAAAGCTGAACTAAACTCCACTTTGATGTAGCTTATGCTTTCTCAGAGATTCATATCAAAATTTTGAGAAGCAAAATTCACTAAAATCTCCTGCTAAATAAAATAAAGCATTGACTTTTGAGTCACATAAATAAGAGTTGATTTTGACTCCACTATTGAGCACCGATGTGGCCCTGAGCAATTTAAATAAACTTTAAGTTCTTTGTTCTTTTTATTAAAAGTGGGATAAAGATGTCTAGATATGTTCTGATTATTAATTGAAATATACATAAAACACAGGTATATTTTAGGTGCTAAAAAATGTGGGTGGTAAATATTGCTTAAACTTTCACTATTTGTAAAATGATTCAGCTAACATAATAACAACATAAACTACAAAAGAATGGGATGCTTTACATATACAATTAAGGAACATATTCATTTGTCCAGAGAACCCTAGACTTCTATGTATGGATCTAGAATGCCCACTTTCCACATGACAGTAGAAATGGCAGTTATGTCTCTTATTAGCAGAACTTTGCCAATATTTCTCATGCTGTATCAAGTTACATTGTTTTGAATATCAGTTTAGAAAAGGGAGTTCTGTGGTGAATCAATGCCATAGTAACTCATAATTCCTAAATTTGAATTCTACCATGCTCAAAGCATATCCTAACTATGCACCATCTCAGTAATATAAGAAATTAGCTGTCAGAGCAGACCTGAATATACTCTTAAAATACAAAGCCACTGTTTTCTATTTTTTAATCTCCATTAGAATGCAGTGTTTAAGAGTATGGAGCTTAGAGTCAAACAGCCTAGGCTTGCATTATTACTTTAATATTTTCTATCTCTTCAGTTTTAGAGAACTCAATTGACATGTTTCAACTTGAAAGACAGGGTGGTGACACCTACCTGGACATGTAATTTTAGGACATAATAGAAATCCAATTTTATTGAAGGAATAAATGAATGTATTTTATGAATAATTCTGAAACCACTGTTCTTTATGGTTTTTCAGGCTTAGCTTCAAACATAGTCATAAGATGATTGTGTAGGCATTTATGTAATGTGACAGAATTTTCCATCTCATAGTGATATATGCAGGTGGCAACAGTATTGCAGAGAAATGTCTTTATGTTTCTAACCCCTAATAAACCATTCAGTATGTGTCCCCCATTGTTCACTTTCAATATCTGTTTTCTTTCAATATCACAGTAGTTGCTAGCTCAATTACAAAAGTTTCTTTTTAATATAGCAAATATGTTTTATTTCCCTAGATATTGTAATATGGAGGCATAAATAATTTTGGCATTAATGCAAAACATTTATTGAGCCTCACTCTGGGCAATGCTTATATGTGACAGGTGCTTAACAGTGACGGATTTGATCCCAAGGAAGTTAATTTATTCAGCCACTGGGTTTCTATTTGGAAAGTTTCCCTAAAAGCTCTCTTGTAATAGCTAATTGTATTTCTATTTTATGTTACTTGAAAGCCAGGGCTGATATTTATTCTGTACCTGGTTTCCCACCACATGTATCACAATAATAATTCTTGTGACTTAGAGCAAATATATCTTTATAATTGCTTGTAGGATAAGACAGCATTCTTAGGAGAAGAGAAATCCATGTTTTTCAGAGAAACAAATTCAAGTTATTCCTGTATTAATAGTTTGGGAAGTAGAATAAGACGCCATAGATTTACCTAACAATTTGAAGTTACAAAGCAGATTTAACTTCTTCAGCAGGTCAAATGTGATACTAAAAAAATAAATACAGCTTTTCCCCTAGCTAACAAGAATGCTCACAGGAATCAGAATATTTTAGAGCTCAAATGTTTTTTATATTCTGGACTTACCTTCATTAAAATGAAGTCTCCTGTCCCATCGCACAATGGTGGCAATTCACTTGGATGTTACATAAATAGTGTAGAAAGCACTGAGACAAATTTCTAGGAAAGTAGGTACTTGGAGATATAAGTAGAGTTCTTCAATCAGTACCTATGACAGCTGCAGCACTAAATATTCACTTAGTAGAGACACTCAACTATGTAAGTCAGGTACAGAATACTAAGTTTTGTACAGCTGCTTCCCTGTTCTCCCCCCTTTCAGCAAAAAGATGTTGACTGTTTTATATAATTTTTGTTTAAATTTAAAACCTATATGACACAGCATGCAAATTTATATTGATATTCACATTTTATTTTGTTTATGTTAATCTTTTTTGAGTGTGAACTGAGTATGAAAATAAATACTTTCTCCACATGATACTAACTTTTAGCATTCACTACCCTTACAGCTATGATTTTGCTGTAATACAAAGGTTAAATTTCACTATAGATAATTCTAACCATAGTTCTGAGGTACTCTCACTTTCTACAATGTTCTTTTAAATTGAAGGGGACATTCTGTTCCAACACAGTCAATCTATATTATACTCCTAACATACTCTTACCTTGCTCTTGATGGTGTTTTAGTTATCCACATTAACACTGTACTTCTCTTGAATTATGGAATTAAGAGCTGCAACTCTACTGAAATGACTTGTACAATGCTTTCCACATGAAATGGTTTATTCAATATTAAGTATTTTTTTAGTATAATCAGATAGCACCTCTACATTGACATCTACCTGGATTTCTTTATAGCTTCTAACCCAGAAATACATGAAATGGCAATTTTGATGTAGAAACATCCCTTCTGGGAACTTGGTCTTTTTATCGTCTATATTTATTTGTACCTCTCCTTTGGTGGCCTCATCCCATCTCCTGGAATTAAATGCAGGAATTAACCCAGGTGGTAACATCACTTAAATGTATACCATTAGTCCAGGTCCTGCTCCCCAAACCCAGACTCAAGTTGAAGCTTCATACTCACTGTTTGCTACGCAAATACCGAATAGTCGTCTCAAACTCTGTGTGCCCCATCTGAACTCCTGCTTTTCTTACTAAACTGCCCCCACTTTTAATCCCTTTTCAGTCTCACATCAGGCAGTAGCCATACTTCCAGTTTCTTGGTCTGAAATTGGTATCGTCTGTGCTCAACAGAGTTCTCTGTAACCAGGAACTGACCATTTTCAGCACTTCCACTGCTGCCACTAAGTTTGCTGTATAGATCACTGGAATAACCTTCAAAGAGGTTTCCCTGCTTCTACCATTACTCCTACCTTCTATTCTTTACAGGCCAGCCAAATGACTTTTTGAAATGCAAGTCATGGCATGTCACTCTTTTGCTCAAAATCCTGAAGTGGCTCCCCATTTAACTTCAGGTTTATTGTCTGCAAGGCTCTACGTAACAAAGTCCCTATTATCTTACCACCTGTCGAATCCCTCTCTTAGGTATGCAGACAGCCTTCCTTGATATTCCTGGAACATGCCAGGCTTGTGCCTGCCTCAGGGACTTTGCCCTAATTGTTCCCTCTACGTGGACCATTCTTTCCCCAGATATGCATATGGTCAACAGCTCCATCTCAGTCTTTAATCAATTGTCACTTTCTCAGGGACGCATACCCTGACCACCTTACTTCATAACGGCCACATTCCCACACCTCCCTCCTCCATGTCTTCCCTCTTATTTAGTTATACATCCCTAACCTTACCTGGCTGTTTTTATAGCACTTATCACCCTCCGATATTCTATATTATACCTGTTTTATTTTGTTAATTCTTTTTTGTCTATCTCCACTAAAATTGTACAACATAACATTAGATATCACCTTGTTTTGTTCTGATGTATCCAAGTGCCTAGTCAAGTGCTTGCAGGTATATAATGAGTAGTTTTTGAATGAATGAATAGATTTCTAATTTATCTCAAATCATGCAGCCCAAGTGTAGCCTGTAGCTAAATATTACGTTCAAATTTTTTCATGACATTCAATTGCTATTTTAACAATCCCAATTTGTATAAAAATTAAGAATGCTTTAGATACTCTGGAAACTCAAGTCTTAAGTATGTCTTGTTACCTCATTCACATTGAATTGTCTTATTTTAATTCCCTTTTTGAAAAAGCGAGCACTCGTTTATCTCATATATTCATTGTGGTCACAAAGTTTATTCACAGCAGGATCTTTCTTGAGATGATTTCCCTTTTATCTCCAAGTCTTTTTTTATATTACCTCATATGCTACTTCTCCCTAATTGCTTCAGATAATGGCATGACTTATCTCTGCCTTAATATTTTTCTGCTTTAACTTTGTTTTCATTCCTTCTAGAATGTGAAAGAATCACTTATTTTCCTAAGTTTACTTACATAGCCATGTTAATTTGTGATTTAACATAAATAATAATCAGTTCATAAATGTGAATGGCTTCTTTCAATAAATTATTCTAGATTATGAGTGAGGAACCATCTGGTTAGAACTCAGTGGAATCAATTTTCAGCATCACGTTCCCAAAGTTATGGATGTGATTCCCTGACTCATTCTGTGTTAAAAAATATGCCCAAGTGTTGTTATGGAAGACAAAGTACTGGTGTCAGTGGTCTCCTTGCAGAATGTCATTATAAGCAGCAGCTATGCAACAATGAAAGTGTAGCTGGCAGTAAACCATGAGCCATACCAATTACATTTGAAAGTAAAATATTCCCAGTAATGAAATATATTAATTTACAGTGAAAGCTATTGAAATCTTTGGAAAATGAGATTTCCCTTACCTTGGTGCACCTCAGGGAATTTTGTATTCCTGCTAACCTATTTGCTTCACGTCTTAAATATTTTGCTCTCTAAAAATGATGGCTGTGCTGACAGTTCTCTCTTCCTTCTTTGTTTGAAGAATATCTCAGGTAATGGAGATGAGGTTCCTAACTAACATTTCACACTAACATTTCATTTGTGGACAAGTATCTGTCACATATGACTCTAATAAGACACTCAAATAGAGATGTGTCACAAGCAGTGACCAATACCTTCAGGTGGTAGAACTTTCACACAAGTCACGTCTATCTGAATCATCTAAAGATAACTTTAACATCTTCACAAAATTGAAGGTTATATTATGCAAGAGAAAGAATTTCTTACCCTCAATAAATTTCTGTAACAGAAATCATTCAATGTGATAGTATGCTACAAAATTTGGTACTTTTTAGCTATAGCAATCTTGAACCAGCTTCATGCTGAGTAAGACCATACATTTCAAGTAGAACTTTTGATAGTGGGCCACAAATAATCATTTATTTGTTAAAATTTTAAGCTAAATGAGTGCATTTTATTAACTTAATTACCTTATTAAAATATTTTTGTTAATGTCTATGTACTGAAGTGGGGAAGAATTTATTTATAATTAGGCCTGGTTTGAGGCAAAATTATGATATTGCTACCATTTGTTTGTCAATGCTGTGTTCTTCTGTGGCTTTCAATGTCTTTCTCCAAATGTGCCCAAACTTGTGACTCAAATCTTTACCCAAGCTATTCCTGCCTCATAGTGCATATATAATGAATAGAGTTTTGTTGAAACAATAAACAAGTGCCTATCTTTATCTGTATCTATGAACAAGGTTTATCCATCACTTTCTTTATATCATCTTCTGCACCAATAAATTATAACTCACAAGAAATGATCTGATATAAATAAATACATTTAGCAAACTAAAACTTTGATATAAAATATGGTTGAAATGATATCTAAATGATCAGTTTCTAAATGATTGAGTTTTCTTTCTTATTAAAATGACTGTAGGGCTTCCCTGGTGGCGCAGTGGTTGAGAATCTGCCTGCCAATGCAGGGGACGCGGGTTCGAGCCCTGGTCTGGGAAGATCCCACATGCCGCGGAGCAACTCGGCCCGTGAGCCACAATTGCTGAGCCTGCGCGTCTGGAGCCTGTGCTCTGCAACAAGAGAGGCCGCGATAGTGAGAGGCCCGTGCACCGCGATGAAGAGTGGCCCCCACTTGCCGCAACTGGAGAAAGCCCTCGCACAGAAACGAAAACCCAACACAGCCATACATACATACATACATAAAAAGAATGTAAGCAGACAAGAATAGCATTAAAAAAAATAATAATAAAAAATTAAAAAAAAAAAAATGACTGTAAGTTTACAAATTGTTATTATATAGAATTTGGCCAGGATGTACACATTGGAAACCCTACTCTCCCTATAGCTCCACGAAGGAATAATATTCACAGATAGTAAAGCAAGAAAAAACAGATTCAGCACTGTAGTCCTTTTGTTAGAAGTGGGCCCCATGGTCCAGTGTGGGATTTCTGAATGCAGGGTAGAATCAGGTAATGTCTTATTTTTCTGTGCAAGAGAGTTCTAAGATTCCATGAACCAAAGCAGGCCTGGGGTAACACAGACAAACACACACAAAGTCTAGGGTTACACAAACCGCAGTCTGAAGAAAGAGCACATTCGTCAGGTTCAGAGGAAAATGAGTGGTAGAGGAACAAAAAGCAGTGATGCCACAGAGTACGGGGCCAGCTCAGGCGTGGCAGCTGTCTGCCTGCTCCTCCACTCTGTGCTAGGATAAGAGAAAGCATCCAACAAGTGCAGGGGAAACTCTGGGAAGACTAAAGAAACATCAGCGCCCAAACCACTGAATTTGCATAATATCATGGATATTTTAACAGGACCAAACAATATTCTCAGCCTATCTTTTCTCTCTGCCATGTCTAAGTGCATATTCACAACATTTTTCAATAATATTAACTACAAAAGCTTCATAATGGATTTCAAAGTGCCCCTCATCACCCTAAGATCAGAAAAAATCTTAGTCTAACTTTTGCTACTTTTTTCTCCCACCAAAGGCATTCATTTTTTTTGAAAATCTTGTTATATCTAAATGTTATAAAGAAAAAAATGCTCAAAAGTTCGAATTTTTGGTATAGTTATGGTATTGTGCATATTTCTTTACTATTCTTTACCTATGTTTGCATAATTGATATCTGACTATATATAATTATGAACTATTTATTCTGTAGCTCTATGTTTATATTTGAAAATGTTGTTCTTGACACCAAGAATACAGCATTGATAAAACAAATTAACTGTTCTCATTTTTCCAGTGTAAGACAGGCAATAAACAAAAAAATGAATATACCAGAACAGAATGCAAAGAAAATGAAAGCATAGTAAGGGGAAGATAGTTGTGGGGAACGGGCTAGGATTTTCCACATCAGTGTTGCTGAAGAAGAGTTCTTGATAGTGTGACGTAAGTGCAGAGATGTAAATATTGGGAGCATTTTCCATATTCTTAAAATTCTAATGCCTATTTTAATGGTTTCACAGTATCCTTCTGTATTTATGTGCTATCATATTTAGTTAGATGCCTACTGTTTGAATTTCAGGTTAACTTTTTTATGATATAAATGGACTGCTGCCAACATATATAGTGTAAGACTTGCTCACACTTCTAATATTTTCCTTAGACATTTAAATGTAGATTTACTATGTCAAAGTTTAATATTTACAATGATCTAGTAACCAATGTTGGTCTGCTTTTCAGAATGAATGTAACATTATGTGTGGTTTCTAGAAGCATATAATATTGCTCAGCTCCTTATATGAAAGTCAATATTGTTGATTACCTTTTTCATTTTAACTAATTCAATAGAAAAAAAGGTAGGGTTTTTTTTTTGTTTTTAATTGTTATTTCCCTGAATACTAGTGTAAATGACCATGTGGAGCACAATTTTTCTTCCCTCTCATTTTGCAGTTTCTGTTCAGGTGTTCAAGTACAAATAGATCTATCAATTATTTCACTCTGACTCTTTACTGTTACCCTTATGCTTACTTACTCCCAGTAGCTTCTCATTATTGCACAGCAGTTTAGAAGCTCTTTCTGTAGCAACAATAAATTCTGCAAACAAAATTTTATGCCTCAAAGGAAAAATAAGTACAGAGACCCAGTGTATTCGAAGGGGCTCAGAGATAAGACATCCAACCTCTTGCCTGACTACCTGCTCCACAGTGGGCTCAAATGGGTTCCCCTAAACTTTTTTTTTTTTTTTTTTTAAATATGCCACAGGAAGAAGTATATAGTTCTTAAGATTCTCCATGGCTTTGCTAACTTTAAAACTCATTTCTATCTCTTGTCTCCAAAACTCTAGCCATAGACCTCAAATTGCAATTTCCCCATATATGTCATAGTCTCAGTTACTTTCTTGCCTTTTCCTTCTGGAGGGGATGCACTCTCCCCACATGGTCCACTTCAACTCCAAAACTACTATCAAATCTCAGTGCAGTAAGACTTGCTCTCAACTCCCTTCCAACCTAGGTCAGGCATCCTTGTTCCATTTTCATGATGGAGTGTATCACTCTCAGCATACTTCTATTATTATAACCATGTATTTACTTTTGGTCTCTTATGCCAAATTCCTTGGTGATGCAGATGATGTCATATGCATTATATTTGTTTTCAGCATTCAGTGGATAATCAAGAAATGATGCTTAAATAAATGGAAACAGGAAAGGTCTTTACCTTTCACTCATTCTGACATCTTCCTAGAATCCCCAACAACATTCAAACAATTCATCTCTCACATCAATGCCTGATTATTTTTAGAGAAAACTTCAATCATGACACTTAGTGCTAAAAAACATTCAATATTTTCCTGTTGCCCACCAAGCTAAATCAAAATGGCACAGCTTGATTTTAAAAGTCTTCTATACTACAGTCCCAGTCTGATATTTTAGCCTGTTATGGAGATGACCTGCCTGCAAAATCTGTGAACCTCTCAGCATTTTCTATTTCCCCAGCATCTGCCAGTAGTCATTGCATTATGAAGGACTTCCTCTTTATTCATAATGTTCATCTGCCTTAATCGTCTTCCCTGATACCTCCCAATTGGAGGAGAGCTCTACTTCCTCTGAACTGTTACATGACTTTCTAATTCTCTTATAGCACATTATTTTTGTTTTTGTTACATGCACTTGAAGATCCTTCATTTCTGTGTCCCACAAAATCATGCTTATATTTCTATTCACAGTAATACCATGTTAAAATGATGAGTTTCACAGATTTCTTATTTATTTGCAATACAATGTTTTAAATATAGTATGTGATCCATACATATTCATGGAACTTAATTAACAAATATTTGACCTAAGCATGAAAATATACCACCAAGTCATTACTGGCTTAGCTAAATAACTATTTTCTATTTTCACTCTCTCTGAATAAGTATTCTACTACTACTTTACTTGATTCTCCTTGAATCTTTCATTACTTAACCTCATGGATGTTAACTGTATCTGGTTACCATTACACCTAAAGAAGATGAAACTTCCATTTTGTTAGGTCATATTCCTATATTGATAAAAAACTAATATTGAATAGCTGTTCTCTTTTCCCTGTTGTATTTAGAAGATCAAAAACTACTTTAAAATACTAGATAAACCTGAAGTATTTAATGGTTCCAGGAAATGAGTGAAAAAAAAAAAGATAGTAGCAGGTCAAAGAGAAACAAGAACCAACCTTAAGAAGTATTCTGCGGCCAAAACTGGTACGGTTTGAGCCCCCCAAAATTTTTAATGATAGTATTGGATTATAAAACATAAGATAAACATTCATGAGTATGTATAGATATGAATAATTCAATCAAATATAGGAAGAAGAAATAGCTCCTCATTAAAGAAAAATTTATATTAACATATGTAGGACTTTAGGAAACCCAAAATCGCTATTAAGCGAACACCACAGTAATGAATTTTCCAGACACAGTCAACCAAGGGATGCTAAAATCAGTGGGGATGAAAAAAGTCTAGCAGCCAATGTACAATATGATGACTACAGTTAATAATACTGTAGTGAATAGTGGAAATTTCCTGAGAGAAAAGAATTCAAGTATTATCATACACACAAAAAAGTTGGTAACTATGAAAGGAAAATATGTTAGTTAGACTGACTAATAAGTATTTTACTGTGTATATGTATATGAAATCATGTTGTAAACCTTGAATATATAACATTTTTATTTAAAATTTTAAATTAAAAAAACAAAATCAGTGGGCAAAATTTGAATAGAAAGAAAATATTTGCATAAGCTCAATATTTATACCAAGATGTTTATCAATTACAAAGTAAATAAGTAACTTTACAGTCTGGCCATTAAGTTGGTTGGCCAAAGATAATATAAAATCAAATGCCTACATTTCTACTGTATCTGCAAAGTATTTACGTATGAATTCATTTTGCCCATTTATAATCTATTAAGAAGAAATGCATTGAGATTAAATTATATACAGAATTTAAAAATCATGTTTGACCATGTTTTGTATCCAATATTTTTAAATATATACAAATCATATTGCTGAGAATTAATAAAAATCAGTAATTAGAAAATTATTCAGCATTTGAGGGGGTTATTCCAAATAACCAAGTATTTTCATCTTATGGACATATTAGTTGTTGCTTTTGTGTGGCACAGGACAAAAATCTGCTTGGCATATCTTATTGTTATTTATTAAACTAATAAACATGTCATCCGATGTATAGTAACCTTGTGCTACCATCTGTTTGTGAATAAACAGACCTTTTTCTAGCAAGATAAATGACTAAATCTTTCTTCATATTATAAGTAAAATAATGATCCATGGTGCAGCAAGTGAGGTCAATCAGAATCTTAAAACTATAGCAATTCAGCAACCCTTTTTAGGTAACATGCCTGCAAAGAGAAACTCCCAAAGCTACTGGATGTTTATTAAATGCAACACTGCTGATTGTGCTGGGCAGACTCCTTCACAGATGGCACATGTTTAGCTACCATTTCTGCAATGTATTGCCCCAGGGCAGATGTCCTACAAACAATCTTATTCCTTAGTGATTTGCTACTTTATTTACAAGGGACAATTCAAAAACAGATAAAAGACAAAATGTCCTAATCTTTTCACCATACACTTTGGTCACCTGACCAATATTCCTGCCATAATTCTAAAAATTCCCCAATGTAAGGAATAAATGAAAACAGAAAACTACTTTATATCAGAACTAATATTACAGCCAGATTCCTTTAATTTCTAAGTCAACAATTTTTTAAAGTTTAAGTATACTGATTAAGTACAGATGTAAATTCATGATCATTTCATTAGTCAGTTATCCTCATTACTATTTACAAAACAAATGATTTCCCTATTATGCCCTAAACTAAATAAAGTCCCTGTTCCTTTGCATATTTTAATACACTGACCTATTTTTTCTCAATAATTTTAGGAAAATAAACTGAAAACTATTATCAAAAAAGTTTAAACCCATCTGGTAAAGGAGATTTTACCCTGTCACTTTGGCAGATGTTTAACAGTGGAATTATGCCAGCATAATAATACATATCATTTGAGTTTACATGTGGGTGTGGAGGAAAAATAACTTTTTACATACATAATCTTTATTATATACAAGTTTATATTAATTTTTGTACCCCTTACTGCCTCCTTGTGCTCTGCTCTCCTGTTACACAGTCGTGGTGATGGGGAGTAGAAACACGTTGGTATGCCTATGTATTGTACTTACATCTAGAGTCAGAAGATATGGAAGAATCATTTCTTCCAAGACTGGTTCCTCATGGGGTTCCCCATGGGGGCTGAGGGAGGAAAGGGTGTAAACCAGATACTAAGTCACATTGACTAAGGAGCATGTTACACTAAAATTCTATACTGGAAGGAATGGTTTGATTTTTCCTCCTTCATACAAAGTTAATTTATGTTTGATAAATGAATAAAGAATTACTCTATTGTCACCATATTTGATGTGTTTAGCTTATTCTTCTCTGATTTACAGTTAATAATACTGATGTGTTTAGCTTATTCGTCTCTGAAAGATGTGTTCTGATGTGTTTAGCTTATTCTTCTCTGAAAAACACATTCTGATGTGTTTAGCTTCTGATGTGTTTAGCTTATTCTTCTCTGAAAAACACCTAAAGGGTAGCCTGTTAGAAACATTTGATATTCCTTTGCTTTGTAACCAAAACACAAGCACTCACCATCTCTGTACTATAATTCATAGAAAACACATTCACTCTCCATACCCCATCTGTCTTCAGAATCAAAAAACAGTAAAATTCTTCTGTCCGAATCTGTTGGCCAGATAACCACATTTTCACTCCGAATTCCATGGCAATTGATTTCAGAATATATGTTCAACACATTATCCTATATTCATAGAATTTTATGTTTGAGGGGCTTAGAGATACAAAATATACATCTGGTCACATTTGTATATCTCTAGTAAAAATTAGACAAAATTCTTAGCTGACGATGTCTTTTACAGGATGATGAAGAAATACTTCAACTTTTCTGAAATATTTTTTTTTTTATTCTATTCATGTCAGGTCCGAGTCTAGAGTGGAAACTAATTTTGTTCAGTCTCCTCAGTGGAATCCAGGCTGTCCCTCAAGAGCTTCCTGGAAGTTCATTAAAGTATCCAAGCTTGAAAGCACAAATAAGGGTTAATTTTCAATTTTTAAAGATTTTAAAAAAGAAAGTGAAGGAGCTACTTCAAAGTTATTGATTATTATGAATATTACTGGGAGTCCAATCTGATTTATTTGTAACCCCATAACTTGTCCATGATTCTCTTAGTTTTTAATGTGCTTTATATTCATAGTGATGATTCAAGCTGCAGAGTATAAAACAAAAAATTTCATTATGGAAAGTTTCAAATAGTTTGTTTTTGTTTCAGGATTAGTGCACTTACCGATGAAATGACTAATCCCTAAGATCTGTACAACAATAATATATAGTTGAGTTTATGAACACTCATTGCAGGAAAAAGTTATCTCTTGACAGTCACATTTTATGAATCACCTTCTGCCCTCCATGTAAAAGTGTTCACAAGTGAAATACACTGAACTTGAACAGAGCCTATGAGTAACGATTAGAAATCCAAAGAAGAAAATTTCAAACTGATTGGGTGTAAACCATCCAGGAATGTTTGGAGATTCAAAGATTTTGTTGCCACTAAGGTAGGAAACATTATCAGTTTGGATAATATGTCAAACATGAAAATGTTGAAGGTATTGGAATTATTTAACCTAGGGAAGAGAAAATTAAGACTAGTTTTTATAACCATCTTTAAATACTTGAAAAACTGCTCTTTCAGTCAAGTTAGATAATGTTGCATGCAATCTACCTGAACAATCTCACTAGCTTGAAAACAACAACTTATTTTTCATGCTACAGGCAAGCTCAGGTAAGTGGCAGTACTCACTACAGGTCCTCTCTTAGGGACACAAGATGATAGATTTTCCACCATGTGTAATATTGCTGGGCATCATGACCATGGATAAAGAACATGGCACATGATGTACCAGCTATTCACAGTATCTTCCCAGATAGCTATGCCCTCTGAAATTTCTCATATTTCATTATACAAAGAAAGTCACAAGACCATATTTGGCTTAAAGGAGGTGTGGAATTGTAGTCCTACAATGTACCCAGAAAGGGAAGAGTCAGAAATGTTAAAAAACAGCACTAACTACCACAACTGCCATGCAGAAGATTATAGCCCCTCACTCCCTGTAAAACAGGCAAGTTGATGTATACATGGGTATAACACTCCCAAAAGTATATGCAGATTCTTATACCCCCCAAATTATGCATGGAACTAAGATAGGTAACATTTATTTTAATTAAGTAAGTACTCTATAACTAGGTAATATATTTATAATTCAAAGGTAAATATTATACACACAGTAATCTTCTTCCCCTCTGTCAGTCATCCTACTCTCCCACCTTGTATAAGCAACCATATTTCTTACTTTGTGGTTCCAGAGATTTTAATATTAATTCAAATATTTATTCTTAAATATCCTTAATAGAAAGGAAAATTCATAAAAGCATATTACAGTTATGTGTGTGATTAAGCCAATCATTTAAATACCCTTTGGCATAGATAAGATTTGTATAATTCAAACATTCTTAAATGTGAGCTGTAATGGTGTCAGAGTTTCTCCCAGGAAATCACTGATACGAAGAGCGCAAATTTAGAAGAATGATGTTGAGTTCTCTAATATGAAAAACTGTAAATGAATGGAATTTTTGTACTTCATTATAACAATTTCTAGCACAGTTCTACAAAGATTAAGATGTACCAGTATTTTATAACTTGAGATACTGATTTGAGATATTGAAAGTAGAGAGTGTATATATCTTCACAATTGATCCTAAGAAGCATCTTGAATTTTGATGATCGTTCCATCTGTCTATAACTTAAACAGTACATTTACACTTCCCTCAGAGGTCAATAAGAAAGATTTCCAAAACCATGACCTATACATGACAAACAATGAGAGCCCCTCATGTTTTTCTTTTGGTTTAATAGTTAAGAGAGTAGATCTGTGATCAGACTGCTTCTGTTCATATCCCAACCTGGCCTCTTAGGAAATTTGTAAACTCCGGTGATATAGACTGTTTGTATACCCCACTTCTTATGCTGAAGCCCAATCCCCAATGTGATAGTACTGGGAGGGGATTAGGTCATGAGAATGGAACCCTCATAAATGAGATTAGTCACCGGAGAGAGCTTTCTTGTCTTACCCACCATGTGAGAAGACCATTGTCTATGAACCAGGAAGCTTCCGTACCAGACACTGAATCTGCTGGTGCCTTGAACTTGCACTTCCCAGCCTCCAGAACTATGAGAAATAAATTTCTGTTGTTTATAAGCCAATCAGTCTATGGTATCTTGCTACAGTAGCATGAACAGACTAAGATGCCAGGCAGATTACTTAACCCTTGTAAACATAGGTTTTTCTTATCTCTAAAATGAAGAATAACTATTTTATCTTAATTTATACTTTTTTTGTGAGGATTAAAGGCAACCACAAGTACAAAACTGAATAGTGGAGGCATACAGTAATCACTCAAATGTAGGTAGTGTTATTATAGACACTTATGCCTTAACTTTTTATTTTCTCAGATTAAAATTTGATCATTTCCCCAGTTGTATACTCTCGCTTTCCAGTTCTGTCCATCAGCCTTAGCTATGATACTTGGTAGAGATTCTCATACACTAACTTCTCTGAGTAACTATTGCTAAAACGTGGCACCACAGATCACTGGGACCCACTGTTAGTCTGAGTGACTGTTGCCTTTTTACAGAACTTTTAAGGGCTTACAAGAAAAAAAGGTTAATGATTATAGCTGGTAAAAAGAAAAGGAACATGCTTGAAAGATAACAGAAAACGGGCTCTTAATAACCCCTATTCCAAGCCTGCATGTCTCCCCTGACTCCTCCTTCACTACTATGGCTAAGTACTATGTCTCACGTTTGCTTTCCTTCAAATGTTGCCCTCTCTAATCCCCCTTTAAAATTATTAAAATGTGCTGTTCTCAGCCCCTTTAGCAATCATTTATCGAGCCATTTCTATTCTGAGTCTGGACTCAGATTACCTTTCCATTTTTTCCTCCTCAGACTACCCAACTGTTTTAAAAGTTGAAGCGTTGCTTCAACCCAACTGTTTTACAAGCTCCTCAACAATGATTTGAATTTCCTATTTTTGTGCCTCTCAACTTGTGAATCTCTAAAAATGTTTCCAGTTTCAGACAAAACCTTGGCTATTTTTAAGATACAAATTAAAATGCCATTTAAAAGCCTCACCTATTTGCCCTTAGCAAGTTTTCTTCTTTCTCTTAGTTGCAATACATGTTAACTCTAACAAATATTTAGCACTTACAGAAGAGATTTTAAGCTGATTACTAAATTGATATTTAAGCTGATTACTAAATTGATATTCTTAAGATATATTTAAGTTGATAGTCTTGCCACCTGTATTTCTTATACCTTACTTTATCCCTAGAGTTCCTAGACCAATGTTTTTTCATAAATAAATATTTTTGAGCAATCAATCTTTCATTCATTCTGAAATGAAGATTTTTCTCTCTGAATAGATACACATATGTGCACAAATGCACACCTGTGTGTGTCTGCGTTTGTGGACATATATCTGTTTATGTTCATGTGTGTGTATGAAAGGCTGATCCAAAAGAACACAGATACTATTCAAAGCTTTTTCATTTGCTCTTCAAGACAAGTGTAAATGGAAGAGTCATGGCCAAGTAAATATGTCCAATCACATGTTCCATGTTTTGGATGCACAAAGTAAAGATGAAGTACACAAGCAAGTTAGCTCCGATTTTGGTGTATAACCATATCAGCGTGGAGTGAATAATGAGCACATGTTAAAGCACTTTGAGAACTGTTCATCACCATGCTTTATATGTTTAACTTGAGTATGTTTTTTAGACTTGCAGTTCCAGATCTGAATGATCATCATTATCTCTTGGGAAGGTTAATTTACAAACTCCCCAATCCCTGTATCATGGATTACTGAATCACTGTCAATAACCTTTGGAATCAGCATTTCTGGAATGCTGTCCAGGTGATCCTTTGGGAACCTTTGTTTCTAAGATACAGAAATTCTGCAGGCAAACATGAAAGAGTCATAAATGTGTATTTTTGCCACTAAGGGTAGGCTATGCTCCTGTCACTGAATATGTAAGCATTATTATATTTGGAATTTTTCTCACCAATCCTTAGTCACTTTTAAATTCTAGGAGCTTTGAGAATATTATAAATTTCCATGTATGTATTATATTCAAAATAAAAATATTCTTCAGAGTTGATGTGGATATATGCAAATGCATATTTCTGAAATGTATTTATACTTTACATTTAACAATTACAATACTAGCAATTCGGGAACTTTTCTAATTTTTCACATCTCTACTTAGGATAATATATTATACAAGCAGATGTACAGAATAAGAGATGCCTACTGGAAAAACAAAAACCAAAAAATATGCACAACCTAAAAGCTGAGAGTTATGTTTTATCTGGGTACCTTACTGAGGACAATAGCCCAGGAATCAGCCACTCAGATAGCTCTGAGGAACTGTTCCAAAGAGGCAAGGGAGGAGTATATAGAAGTTTTTACTTGGAATAAACAAAAACAAAAACATGTAATTGAACATCAAAAGGTTACTGCTAATCACAGAAAACAGAGATCTCAAGTTAATGACTTTAGTGCTTTTCTAGTATGGGACGATGCAAGAGTCTGGGCTTATTGAAATTATTCCTTAGATAAGCAGTTTAACTATCTAAGGCCAGTATCCTGTTTTTCTCCATCCTGAATTTCCCTCAGGGTGCACCATTAGGGGTGGCTTCAGTGGCTGAGGGCTTGATGGGGGGCAACATTCTTTGTTACTGGAATGGCAGGCGACATTTTTTTTTTCTGTCTACAGAGGGCTAGGCTGGGCTGATGCTCAGTAAACTTACAATGAGCCATTGTTGAGTGAATACATGAAGGTCCACAGTTAGCATTTTGTTTTCTGGTTCCTAAAGTAATACTGGAATTGTTTTAAAAAAAAATAAAGAGAACTCCTCTACGCTGTCTACAGACAGGTTCACTTTCAGTCAAAATTCTATCTCTGCATGCTGATGGGAGAAGTGAAGTCTCTTCAAGCGTTTCCTAACTGATGTTTCTGGATGGACCCAGTTTAAGGATGTGGAGTCAAGTGAGGACAGGTAAAAGGATCTCACCAAGATTACAACTTTATTTTACTGGGATTGTTACAGGAGAGAGAAAGGGCTTTTAAGAAACTTTGAAGACTAAACAGAGACCTCATGTATCACACAACACCTGTCAGTGAGGGTTTTCATAAGCACATGAGGTAGTTGATCTGTAACTGTAATTCTAATAACCAAACTGTATGGTCAGGCTACTCAAGGCGGCCATTCTCTTGCTCTCTCTATACCCCCTGCTTGACCAGTGCCTGCTTCACCCACACCCTACTCACATGACTGACCTTCCTACATACTTGCCCCAGACCCCAGCTAGTGATTGTTCTTATCACAAGGGCATTGAGGGGTGTGCCCCTCTGCTAGTTTCCCTGGTAACCCATGAGCCAAACAGATATCAATTCCCCCTACAACTGGCAATCTTCTCTTCCCGCAGGGAGGGGAGACTGCTGCCATGTCCTGCTCGCCTTCTGCGGCACAAGATTGGGGTGGTGCTCCAGGACTTTGCTCCACGACATGTAAGATCCCCCTATCCATTAAACCACTGGTGTGGCTGTCACTCACTGACTCAGGGCTCTTTCTTCAGTCTTAAGGCTGGGCAAGTACAGCCTTTCTAGGCCTGCTGGGTGCAGCCCAACACAAACTTATATGTGTCTTTTAGCGCTTACAGGTCTATTGTATCTTCTTTGCATTTTTGAACTCAAGCAAGGATTATCCTTAGTAATTGATAAATACCAATGGAAGGAAAGGGAGTCACCAATATACAGTTGTTGGGGAGAAGTACATTTTCCTCTACCCTTCTAGATTCTTCTTGCTGGTCTAAGAATGAAATCGACATGAGCTAGGTTGACAGGAGAAAATCAAACAAAAGTTTAATAACATGTAGACATGGGAAAGACCCAGGAAAACTGAGTAATTCACCAAAATGGTTGAAGCCTTCACTTAAATACCATCTTCAGCTAAAGACTAAAGAGGATGTTGGAGATAATGGTTTGGGACTTCAAAGGAGAGGAAGGAAATTCGCATGGAGATGGAAAAGCAAGTGTTTGGGTAAACAAATATTTATTGGGTCATGCAAAGACAATGGATACTGAGTAGACTGATTTCTAGGCCCTGCTGAGTTTCCCCCACTATGAGTAGCCCCTATTCTCTGCAGATATCTCTGGTGATACCTCTAATCAGGGAGCTCTTTATTCTTTCAGGCAGCTAAGGGGAAGGTCAAAGTTTCTTTCTGAGTCTTTTGGATCTAGATTGTTTTCAGCTTGAACCAATAGCATGCCAAAGAGACATTTTGGGGTGGCAAACTGTGCTCCCCTACACTGTCCAACCACCTCCCCAAAACAAAATTCAAAGCTTGGAGGAAACCTTGTGTTGACTGCTACAATGTGAAAATGCCTATCTGTGTTTTGAAATAAAAGAAATTTGTGTCAATGACATTAAAGTGATAGAACCGGTTAGGACACAAATGTAGGTAACTCCAAGGCAAATACCTGTTATTCACATTTTAAAAAGTAGGCCCAGGACTTCTATGAGTTGAAATTACTATTGAAGCAGTTTGCCTGTAATTATTACTTTGACAGAGATTTGCAAGGTTTAAAGAACCTGCTGTCAACTTCAGAACAACAAGGGGTGGGATAATGAGTGATATTTATAAAGAGAACCAATAGGATCTCTTTGATGATTTATTTACTTCCAGAAAAAAATATAAAAGATGCTCTAAGATGGCATATAAAGTTCTTAACTTTTACTCTGAGTTAAGTTTACTTAAATGCATTATAAAATATTAAGAAAATACAGATAAATTGAACTGAAGTACTGCTTTGCTGAGAAATTATAAATACAAATATTTACTTTGTTTTGAAGATGATATCTTCATAAAAAGGGACTCTGTTTTTTTCTTCACCTCAGTACAAATAAGAATCTAGCACTTGTAAGTTGCTTACTACATGCCAGACACTGTTCAGAGTGTTTTACATATATTAACTCATTTAATACTCACAATAACTCTATCAGGTAGGGACTTACTACTTCATTTTACAGATATAGAAGCTGAGGAACAAAAAGGTTATGGGTGCTGTTCAAGATCACATAGTAAGGGATGGAGTGTGAGCTGGGCCTGAGCCATCGATGATGTTTGAGAAGGACGGTACCATGAGACAGCACATGAAAGGCTTAAGCACATGGATTCTGGGGCACAGACTACCTGGGATCAACTATTGTAATACCTCAAAAGATTCTAAGATCTTTAACTTAAAATGTCTTTTTAGAATCCTCTTAAATATCACAATTAGGTTAATCAGCTTTTTAATATCACATAGCCAATAAATTTTGGAACTAGGAAGAGAAAATAGATGCTCTAAGTCCTAATCACAAGTGCTACTGTAGTAGAGAGCCTGACACCATTTTTGATGTCTGACTGCTGACAGATTTTAGGTCGCTCCTCTGTCCCTTGTCCTCTAGACCCATATTTGGGTAAGATAGGTAAGCCCCACCTCCTCCCTTGGTGCAGATGGAAATACAAATTGCTAAAGCCCTGACCGAAGAGCTGGAAACTTGCCCAGCTTCATCTGCTGACCACAATAAAAACTCCTAATCCAACCCCAACCTCTTTGCTCAAGACATTCCCGACCAGTTTGGGTACCAGTCTTGTCCTCCCCCCAAAATCTCTTCATGTGAGCAATAAACCTTTGCATATTCTTGATGTGTGTGTGGCATCATCAGACTTGACTTTCAAACCAATTTTGGGTGAGGGGTTGGTCGAACCCTCTGCTGGGTCACCACAAACATCTAACCAATACCTACATTGTAAGAGCTAAGTATTAATCATTTTCACTGTATCATTATGAAATTAACAGATAATAGTTTTCTGAGCTTGGCCTCGTGTAAATACATATTTGCCTTGAAAGGTTCACCTTTCTCTCCTTTTAACATATTAATATAGTTAAATTTGAAGGCTTAAACCATATATTCAAAATATTATGAAAATAACAGATAATTATCCCAGAATAGAAAATGGGATCATTTTATTGTCAGTTATAGCAGGTACTCAAAAAATTGAGTTGAATTATTATATGATTCAGTAATTCCACTTCTGTGTATATACCCAAAAGAATTGAAATCAGGGACTAGGATAGCTAGCTATACACCCATTTTCATAGCAACATTATTAACAGTAGCCAAAAGGTAGAAACAACCTAAATGTCCATTGACAGATAAATGGATAAACAAAATGTGCTC
Organism: Balaenoptera musculus; assembly: GCF_009873245.2. Taxonomy (NCBI): domain Eukaryota; kingdom Metazoa; phylum Chordata; class Mammalia; order Artiodactyla; family Balaenopteridae; genus Balaenoptera; species Balaenoptera musculus. The sequence goes on from NC_045802.1 coordinate 56,622,956, forward strand.
TACATATACAACGGAATATTTTTCAGCCTTAAAAAGGATGAAATTCTGACATGTGCTACAACATGGATTAACCTTGAAGACAATTATGTTAAATAAAATAAGCTAGGCATAAAGGAACAAACTTAATGTTATATATAATTTTACCACAACAAAAATTAAAGTTTATAAAATTACCCCAATGGCATCTTATGGCATTTCTGTCTTTTCTCATATATATATTCTTGAATTTGCAATGCCTTTTCACATGTTATGTGATCTAAACAAGACTTTTGTCCCAAATGAACATGGTGGATTGAGTGGCTTCCTGAGTTTTGATATTCTTTCCTCTAATAGGAAGGCTCAAATTCTAACAGGGTTTTTGAGTAAAGAATATTTCCTCCACATGAATTTATAGAATATTACTGCCAGTATTGACTTCAAAAAATTAAGGTAACCATAGATACATTTTTCTTCCTTGCTTTCTCCCACTACATGGTTTAAAATGGTTTTAAAAAAAAAAAGAAAAAAAGACAAGTAATTACATATTATACATATTACACTTAGGAGTTAAATCCTATGAAAACTATGTTTCTACCTATACAGATTTTTAATAGTTTCCAAAGAATATATCAAGCACCATGGGCATGATGAGCAAAATTCTTTCCCTGAATCTGATTTACTTTTTCCCTGATCTAATATAAGCGGTAGGGGAGTAATATATGCCATCCCAAAATGTCTTTTTGGCATGCATACAAAAAAAATGTTGCCTGCCATTCCTGTAAACATAGAATGTCACCCTCCATCAAGCCATCAGCCACTGCAGTTGCCCCTGATGGTGCTCCCTGAGGGGAATTCAGGATGGAGAAAAAGAGGATACTGGCCCTAGGTAGTTAAGATGCTTATCTAAGGAGTAATTTCAGTAAGTCCAAACTCTTGCACCTTCCCATATATAGAAAAGCACTTAAATCATTAACTTGAGATGTCTGTTTTTTGTGGGATTAGCAGTAATCTTTTGATGTTCAAAGACATGTTTGTTTTGGTTTTGGTTTTTTCAGCAAAAATTCCTATATACCCTGGCTTCTCCCTTACCTCTTTGGAACAATTCCTCAGAGCTATCTGAGAGGCCGTCTCCCAGGCTATAGTCCTCAGTAAGGTTCCTGAATAAAACATAACTTGCAACTTTTAGGTTGTGTGTTTCTTCAGTCAACAGGCATGTGGATTATTTCACACTGAAACAATCAAGACCCAAAAGGAAGAAACTTTTACCTCTTCCTTAGGTGCCTAAAGAACTTAGATGGAGGGCCGGTTCCAAGAATAGAGCTCTCACCAGAGATCTCTGCAAAAAATATGGGCTAGGTGTAGTGGGGGTAACCGGGCCTAGAGATCAGAGTCCATTCTGTCTCACTGTCTCTGCATGGCCCAGTAAACATTTTTTTTTTTTTTACCAAAAATTTGTTTTTCCATCTCCATGTGAATTTCATTCCTCCCCTTTGAAGTCCAAAACCACTACCCTCAATATCCTCTTTTGTCTTTAGCTGAAGATGGTATTTAAGATGAGGGCTCTGGACATTTTCCTGAGATACTCAGTTTTTCTAGATCTCTCCTGTGTATACATGGTATTAAACTCTTGTTTGATTTTCTCCTGTTAATCTGTCTCACGTCAATTTAATTCTTAGACCTGCCAGGAGAACCCAGAAGAGTAAAAGAAAATTTCTTCCTCCTCAACAATCAGTGTACATTAACAAAAAGAAAGAGAACTGCTTTCCATTTATATAGAGAAGATCAAATTTCATAAAGATCCACAGAACACACCAAAAAATTAGGTGAAAAGAAGAGATACCTTATTTTATACATGAACAAATGGGAGGTGATTCACCCCACTCATCCAAAATATAAACCTAAATTATCAGAGGAAGACTAGGATGTAGGATATAAAATTGACTCATCATTATATTTTTATGGGATAAACATGAATCTTTATGCAGTTTCTTAAGTATGAGCAAAACTTGTAGTGGTATTGATTGAGTGGGCAGGGAAAACAGTAAATTCACTACTCTTTCCAGGGAAGACTTAGCCTCTACATAACAGTAAATTCTATTTATTTCTGCAGTCATCTCAAATCAGTAGAAGTGAGCATTTTAATGAGGGGTATTGAGGTCATCTTTGCAAACTAGGGCTTGCTCTGATTGCTTCCATGTCCTCATCCCAAATGCTTTAACATTAGAGGTGAAAACCCTCTAGTCATCTTAATTTTCTTCCACTTATTTCAGCAAACATACTACTTGCCGAGTGAAAATAAGACATTTATTATGTTATGAACTCCATCAGCATAATTAGTTATATTGTAGTCTGATACATTACAACAGGGCTTTGGGGTCTGTAGAATTACAATAAGGAGTAGAGCCTGAAGCCATGTCTTTTCTTAAACAGTACATTTGAAGAACACAAAAACTCTTATCATCTCTTCCAACAAATACTCAATTCAGTTTTCTGTGTTTCTATGCACTCTGAGAAGACTATTTTCTTCTTAGAAGGGGATTGGGGTGGGTATGGGTACCACTGCATATTAAACAGCCAAACTATCCTAACATAAAATAACACACTTAAGTATTTGTTATAGGATTGTTACTCTAAGATACGTGGATTTTTAGTATGCTACCATTCAGAGGGTATTTTATTCCCTTTTTTGAGCTTGCTCTAGATGATCTATCCCTTTTTTCTCTTTTTCTCTTTTTTTTTTTTTTTACATCCCTGAGCTTACTAAGAAATTATGCCTCATATTTTTAACACATTTTCTTTGCCATGAAGCAAGCCTCTGAAGGGATATACTTTGTGCATTATAGTTAATCATATTTTTATAATAGATACTATTTTATGTTATGCAAATTAAAATACATTGCAATTTTTAAAAGACAATTATGTAGAAAATCTTGCCATATAGGTTTTTGTATCTCATTCTTTTTGTTCAGTTTTTATAGCACCTATTCAAAGCAGGGATCTTAGAAATGGATGATTTGTTTTACTGTCTACTTAGTTTTAACACAGCATTAAGAGTGAGACCTAAAGATGTATATGATAAATTATGAGTGCATGTGAACTGTTTTTTCTTTTATCTAAATATTTAGAAGTATAGAAAAGAATTGGTACAAATTGTTTAACTTGCTTTTGCTAACTACAGATATATTAGTGTCTATGAAGAAAGTGATGAAATTTAGATCCCCTATACTAAGACTCAACTCCCTCACAATCAAAGTAAGTTATGGCATTGTCATTTGCTAGCTTTTTATGATCTTAGATGTAATGTGGGCATTAAAGTTATTATAATCCTACTAGCATATGGTCACTAAGCATATTAATGGTCAAACTGAAATAGGAGAGAATGGGCAGGGCACAACCTTAAAAAGAATGACATAGCCCTTGAGGATAGTCATAAACTGGTTAGAACTAACTAGGTCCAAGATGGCAAAGATTTGACTTCCTGTAGACCTTGAGCCTTATTATATGCTCATTGTAATACATAAGTGTATGCTAAATGACACAGCACGGGCAACATGACAGTTTTGAGACTAACCATAAAAGGCTAAAAGGTGGATGGTGGCCCAGTTCCTGGAAATCTCTGTCCCGTCCCCCAAATAGTTGGAATACCCCTCCCACTTGTTAGCCTATGAAATTACTCAGCATATAAAAATTAACCACCCCACATTTAGGGTCCTCTCGCCTTCTGAGATGGCCCACACTCTGTGGAGCATGTTTCTCCCAGGGCCATTCTTGCTTTTTGAGATGGATCACATTCTATCTATGGAATGATTGTCTCTCTAAATAAATCCACTTTTACCTATCAGTTTGTCTCTCACTGAATTCTTTCTGTGAGGAGACATCAAGAACCTGAGCTTCATTAAGTCCTGAGACCAGGTGTGTGATATTAATTAAGAGACAGGGAATTCAAGTCCCAATCTGGGTTTCGGCTGGGTTCAAGTCCTAGCCCATGGGTTCAAATCTCAATCTGAGTTGTGTGGTTTTAGCACTGTGAAACTCAGTCATTGATTTGCTTTGGGGGGTTTTATATTACTATACTTATATAAATGCTTTTAACCTTTTATATATGTATTTGTTAGTAAGACAAATACGACTAAATAGGTGAATGACTAGTGTTTTAAACCCCTGCTATCCATATCTGAGATTCTACTCTGCTCTGTTTTAATCAGTTTTTAAAGATTCTCATCACCTCTTCCTTAAAACACCTCATGAAATGCTCTGAACATAAGGAAGGATGCCTTAAATGGATATCTATTCAATGCAATTGGTTTGAAAAGTGATTATTTTATTTTTAAATCTTATCATCCTTTATTCCTAGACATGTTTAGCCATGCAACACATTCATTTATATTAGAGCAAAGGGAAAAAAGTAATAAAGGAGTCAAGAGACAACTGGTTTTATAGAAAACAGTTAACTCTGAATAAAGACAGAAGTTACTGATCAAAAATAAAATTCCTAACCTGACCCAAGGCCACTATTTTCATGGCACAAGACCTGAAGAGAGAGAATGAACAGTTGCTAAGTGCTGTTGTTATTTGGAATCTGAGTACCTGAGGTCTTTTACTTTTTCTCCACATGTTCACATAGTAACCATTAAAGGAGGCAGGCAGAGCACGCATAACAAGATTGTAACTTTAGGAAGGGAATATGGAAGCACAGAATCAGCAACAATGAAGTAGGAAAGGGATCTAACGGTCTTCCAATGCAAATCCCTCATTGTTACAATGGGTAAAATAAAGCCAGATATTTTGACTTGCAAAAATGTGGCCAAAACACTCTTAGTATTCAATACACTCTTAATAACTTCTCTTTTATTCTCATTTCAATTTTTGAATTTACTTCTGTTGTTAAAAAAAAAATCTTTCCAACCTTCTCTTCCCAAGCATGTTTTATTGAAGAATCCAGTTTAAAATAATTTGCACACAAAATGCCACAACCCCAAAATGTATGTGTTTTCTTTCACTTTAGATTTCTGTGGGCATGAGCCATGAACACAATCTCAAGATAAAAAGATTTGAGGCTAATACCTTTTATATGCTGTGTATGTACCTACGAAGTAGATGTGCTAGATTTTGTTCCTAAAGACTGATGCCTGTTTAGTCTTCAACTTAATGAAGTTTCCAAAGTGTATCACTTTAATATGTCCTGTGAACTTAAAAATATCAATTAATGATCACCCATTAAAAGGGAATCCAATCTTTGTTTATAATATTAAATAGTCCAGAATTTGTTTTATGACTTCTATATATGCATTGTTTTTTATGACATAAAACAGCAAGACTTTTTAAAATAGAATATGAATATAGTAGGTAAATATGGTTAAAAAACAAAATTTTTATCTTTATAGTTTATACATTAATAGTTCTTAATTGCTCGAATAAAAACAACAAAGGAAATTTTAACCAAGCAGGATACTATGAGGCCTTCCCAGGACAGACCCCTCCTCCATAGCCTCTACTTTAGCTCCTCTCTGAAGTACCTAGATAATAGTATCTAATGCACATTCCTGAGTTGTTTTACAGATGCTAAAACCACCAACAAATGGAGGAAATTAACTACTTGATGACCATGAGCATGTAGCCTTCAGACCTACTGCCCCCTATGGATTGATAATGTTAACCCCTGTGACACTGCCCTGTTACCTCACCATCAATCAATTAGAGGATTGTGCATGGGGTGATCACATACCCTGGGACATCCCCTCCCTCACCTTGCCTTTAAAAATGCTTTCATGAAACCCATAGGGGTGTTTGGGTGTTTTGAGCACTAGCTGCCTGGACTCCTTACTTGGCACCCTGAAATAAATGCTTCACTTTCCTTCACCACAACCAGCTGTCAGTAGATTGACTTTACTGTGTGCAGCCAATAGGACCTAAGTTTGGTTCATAATAAAATCACTATGTAAGCAACTTCTAAGAGTAACCTATGTATCAAAGGAAGATATACAATGATTTTTAAATCTCAATAGTAGTAATGCCAAATCTTACATAAGTTATTGCCACTGATTTTAATATATAAAATGAAATATATATTAATGCAAATATATGTCCATAATTTTGATGTTAATAGGTTAATTCTCACATGAAATGATGTTAAGTATTTATATATAAAGATATACTTAAAGAAATTGTCTCAGATAAGATGCTTTCCCTAAATTATACAGATGCTAATTGGGAAGCAAAATTAAATCCAACTTTTCTCTTTTTGCATGCATTGTTCTTTTTAGTACATTTGTTGGCTCATTACACCTCATCTACTTTACAATAAAATGAGGAATTTTATAGTATTTTTTAGTATCTAACAGGTATTTTCATATTAGCACAAAGTAGAATTTTGAGTACAACACAAGACAAAGCCAAATAACTTACATGCGTTAGTGACTAATATTCTTTAGCAATAACAAGACTATCCTCTTAGCCATGCCTGAGTCTCAAATGATTCCTTTATTCACACTGTTCATATTCAGTTTTTCCTTTCAATTATACCACCAGCACCAACTGAATTAGTTCCTACCTTTCAAATCCTATTGCTATCATTTTACACACACTGCTACTCTACACCAGAGCCTTAGCCTCTGCAGTAGGAATTCACACCAGGAGAGGCATCAAGAGGCATAAATAAATATGTTACAGATGCATTTTGTTAGGTTAATGTGTATAGAGTTAGGTAAGTGTGTATCTATTAAGTTGAATGATGGCTTCTCATTAGCTTTAATGTGTTCAGATGTGTCCTAATAAGATAAATATCACCTGTGCCTTGAATAGGAGCAAAGCAAAAGTATGGAAAAGTTGAACCCTTCATTTGCCCTTAGTTCAAAAGCCTCTACGACTTGGAGGGCATCAAAGACTTTTATAACAAGAACATATCTTCCATGAGGTCCAGCTGCTATGTCATAAAATTAGTAAACTGTGGCACCATGTGGTCATATCCAAAACACTATTTTACATAAATGATGAAACTATGACATGTTCAGATCAACAGAAAATCAGTGTGTTACAAGCTTCAAATTTTTCTCCTTTGGGCCAATTTTTCTCCCTTTAGTGAACCCTACACACAGCTGATAATTGAGTTTATTTGTAGTCATTGGGCATGCACTGATAAACAAGACATGGTTGCTACTTTGAGAGATAGAGAGATGAATGGAGAGTATACACATAAATAATCACAATGCAATGTGAGAACTACACACCAAGATACTTAACTGTGGCTAACTGATCTGATTTATGTAAGATTGTAGAAAAATAGACCATCGAAAAACATGGAAAGGTCAATTCTTCAACATCATCATCATTGTAACCATTATTACTTTACTAACAACACAATGCAGGTGTGGTGAAATATACTAAGAAGATGTAAAAAAAATATGTTAAAATTATGCAGTATTTAAAGTATGGCATGTTCAAGGAGATTAGAGGAGTTCAGTGTGCTTGGATATATAGAAAGAAAGAAAAAAGTATACAGAAAGCAAAGATGAGATCCTGAAAGAATACATTGCTATTGGTAGTGAAATATCATTGCAGATTAACGTTACGGAATATCATAAACAGTTGTTTTAAAAAGCAACACTGTCAGTGATAAAGAGAACACAAAGAGATGCACAGAGATATTGAAAGTAAATGGCATAGGGGTCTCTAGGAACAGTTATGAGGTTAAGTGTAGGGATGGAGAAAGGAAATTGATATGGCAATTTGGGGAATCATTGTGAGGATTGTGATACTGAGGACATGTGAGAGAAAGTATTATCCAGATAGTCAAGTTTCCAGATTGTTTTAATTGAGTATATGACAGTGACTTTGAAAGGGTTAACGTAAAAAAAAAAAAAAATGGAGGTTAGGAAAATAATTAAGGTCAATTTTAGAAATTACAGGTTGAAATAGTATAGTGAAAGAGAAAGCACACAAGCTGATTGGGAATGCATTTAAGAATAACAGAATATTAAAAAAGAAGATTATGATATGTCGTATCGGCATGCTGTAGGAGATAAGTAGAGAGACCTTTTTAAGGAAAGCATAAAGTCAAAATCAAAACATACTTAAGAACTGAAGAAGATGGGGGTGGGATGAGGGAGACAGAGAATCAGTGAGAAAGTGAGAGAAAGAACTAACTTTTCAAACATTTTGGAATAATGTTATATTTACAGAAAAGTCACAAGAATATCACAGAGAATTTCCATAAACTCTTTACTCAGCTTCTTCTAATATAAACATCTTATATATGAGTTTCTAATTACTTTAGCAACAGATTACCACAAAATTAGTGGTTCAAACCAACACTAATTATCAACTTACAGTTCGGTGGTCAGAAGTTCAAAATGGGTCTCAAGGTGTCCGCAGAGCTTTTATCCTTTCTGAAGGCTCTAGGAGAGAATCCAGTTTCTTGTCTTGTCCAGCTTCTAGAGTAAGGACACCGGCATTCCTTGGTTTAGGGCTCCCTTCCATCTTCAAAGACAGCAACAACCAGCCGAATGTTCGGGCCCAGGGTAGGCGGCCCCAAAATTAATATGCCTCTATGGCATATTAATTATTTTGAACTAAAGTTACCTAAGAAACAGTCAATGCAAGAGGCACACTCTCTCTGACCCTCCTTTCTGTCTCCCTGAAAGCAAGAAATAAATCTCTTCTGTGAAAGGTGCACTCCTTGAATCTGAAGGTAGAATGATACCTTTATCGCCAGAGAATAGGGAATTTGGAGGGAGAAGCATGTATAAGCAAATCTTGTTACTGCTTTAATTTTCTATCCAAGCCCAAACTCTCTTTAGATTCTTCACTAACTGAGCACCCAAAAACCTAAACCACAAGAGGGGTAGGGGGAAATATTCCCTTGCCTGCCACGAACCTTTCTTAGGCTGCAAACTGTGATACTAACTCTCCTCCCTTCCTTCTCCACATTTAAGAGACCTGTGATTACATTGGGTCCACCTGGTTAATCCAGGCCACTCCCCCTAATTTAAAGTCACTTTATTAGCAAATCCAAAGGCCAGCTGCTACCTTAATTCCCCTTTGCCATGTAATACCACATATTCACAGGTTCCAGAGATTAGAATGTAGACAGCTTTGGGAGAGGGGGCCATCATTCTGCCTACCATCATAACTATGGTTTCTTTGCCAAAATGAAAAACCTAATAACATAGGCATATTACTATTAACTAGTATCCAGAATCTATTTGCACTTCACCAGTGTTTCTACTATTGCTCTACAGCACTATTTTTTTGTATAATAGGGAAGCCAGAGTAGTAACCTGCTCAAAAATGTCTGGTTCAAAAGTTTGTGTAAAATGAATCCCAGGTCATAGGCATGGTCATTCGCAAGTCTCATCTCATACAAAGTATCCTTAAATGCAATATCCCAGCCACACTGAGGCTCATGATGACCTAGGAACATACACAAAATAGCAACCCAATATTCTCTTATTTTAAGATATAAAAATTTTGAACAAGTTAACTTGGAATTTTCTTTTTACTGTTCAACCTTTTGTTGCCCATAGGACCCACTTCTCATTATTTTCACTCTTCCACTCTAATAGATTATTTTTTGTCTGGATTACTCAATAGCTACCTAATAATTCTTCCTACTTCTGTTATTTCCCATCACAATATATATTCCACATAACAGTTCACGACATCTTCTTAAAATATCATGTTGCTATCATGCCCTGAAACTCTGAAGGCTTTCTTTCACACTAAGAATAAAATTCCACCTCCCTATCCTGAACTAAAAGGCTGAACATGATCTATCTCACCCTCCAGACCTCATCTTCTATCACCATTCTTCTGGTTTATTCTGTTCTCAACTTTACCAAGCACATTCTGTCCTCACTGTTTCTACCTAATATTTCTTCTCCTTTGAATATTCTTCCTCTAAGTATGTGCAGGCTTGCTCTTTATTCCTTTCAGATCTCTGTTCAAATGTTGCCTTTTTATAAGGTGTTCAAAAAGAAATCTAAAATAAAAAGTCCAATAAAATGCCAGTCTTTTCTCTCTTTTTCACTTCTTTAATATATCATTTAGCACTACCTGTAAATTACCTTTAAATATCAAAATAATTAAAGTTAAATCAAATTGCATACAATGAATATAACAGTTAATATTTCCAATTATTATTTGCATGGTTTCTAGATGCCAGGCATTGATCTAAGCATTTTAGATTAAATACTTTGCTCCCAACAACTCTCTGAGGTAGATAGCATAATTATCTTTCTTCTACAGATGAGAACACTGAGGCACAAATGAATAGGTAACTTGCCTGAGGATACATGGCCGCTTAGATGCAAAACAAAGCACCCAACCCTATTGGGCTGCTTCTGAATCACATGATGCTTACCACTGTCATGCTGTCTGTTAGGTAGGCATGAAAAAAAAAAAAGCTTTAATAATTGTTAAAAAAATATTCAAAATAAGTTTTTCTTTACCTATTTCTATCAAAAGATTTGGGTCAGTGAAATTTAGGATATTTCTAAGCACCATCTTCATTCCTTTCAACAACTGAAACTTCAGCTTTATCCAATTACTTTTACTCAATTCAGGCCCTTTCAATTTATTCTCTTGATTAATGTATATATAAAATAGTCTGAGAGCCTCTCATACGTCCTCCTTGATCTAATTTTCTAATTCTTATGTCTAATACAGGCAATTTATCTCTGCTCCATGGCTTTTGTCTTTCTCTTAAGGCTGCCACATGCTTAACCAAATACACTACTTTCATTTTACAACTCTTCTTGTGTCCTGTAACTGAATTCTCCCATCTGAAAGGAAAGTTCTGTAGGTCCCATTGCGTTGAATAGTTGGATAGTGGGTAGCTGGAAATCCAGGAGCCTAGATGAAGACATTCATGTATATATGGGTCAATGCTCTTATGAAATATCTGCTGTCTTTCGAGGTATCAAAAGTAAGATACACACCAACAGTAAAAGCCCACTTTTAATATAACAAAAATATTTTATATTGCCTACTAATATAAAAATAGGACATTCTATTAGTATAGGCAAGTGCATTTTTCTACCATCACCTGGCACAGTTCCTTGAATTCCCTTTACACTTTGGTGCACACTTGGGAGAACTGGCTCACACAAGGTAGTCCTTGGTAAATCTAACCATCAAGTAACTGAAGTACTGCCAATTTGTAACTAGTCCCATCTCCTTCAGCAGTTACACTTAAACCCAGATTCTTATATATCTTGCTGATAATATATCGTGCAAGATGGTGCATAACAGGAAACAGCTATAATCTTATAAACATAGACTCTTGTGACTCATCAATAGTTTCCATTTCTCTAAATTCTTATCTCTGTAGAATTAAACCTCTAATTAATTTGTTTAAAAAGTTCCAGAAGAGCACATATTTTGTCTAGGATAGGCAGGAAAAAGTTCATTTCAGTTTGCTGAATGGATGTGTTGGCAGAAATGATGGCTAATGTAATGACCTGTGTTATAACTGTATAAGAACTAAATTGTAGACTACTTTGGGAGGATTTTAAAAATCCATGCAGGATTTGGAAAAAAATCTAATGCAGGTTACAGTTTAAAAGGATCTATTTTGATTTTTCTCAAAGGAAATAATTATTTTCACTCAAACGTACAGTGTATGGTGCTTATTGGCTTAAAATTATTCTCTTAGTGACAAGATAATTCTTTTACTCATTAAACTGAAGTGTTCTTAGCACTTAATATCCAAGCTTATAATTCCTGCAAGCATTCTGTTTCAGTAATATTGGATGTTTTGACAGCATCAGACAGGCCCTGCTAATGTAGCGTCAAAATACTTTACATAGCATGTGGTTCATTTTAAGGAGGTCTTTTATATTTGAAAGACACCTTACCTCCTGATGTGATAAAATGTATCACAATATTACTATAAAATATCTCGAATAGGAAATATATTTCTTGACACTTAGAAGAAATCTGTGACTTTTTTTCTCAAACTGCCCTTATGTGGCCAGTTGTATTCAAGTACTGTTTCAGTAAGATTCAGTATGGCAGTTTACCAAGGCCTCTATAAATAAGTGCTGGGGGAAAATCATCACAAAACCTCTCTAGAGTCTGAGCTGGCCTGATAAGTGATAACTCAACAAAAATATGGTTCAGACAAAGTATCTTTGCCTACTATGCCCGTTATATATTTGTACCCTTTCCCCTTATAGAATCCACATCTGTCCTCTATGTGCCCCCATCAAGCTCATTTCCTTTGTGTTGATAAAGGTGACTTGGAAACACAATAGTATTTCAGTTAGATTTGGAATATCTTCCCAAGCAGAATTTATGATGACGTCTGGGTTATAAGGAGAAATGATTAGTCCATTTTACCCTTCTCTTTAAGTCTGAGCTAAATACAGAAATGCAGATAAAACTGGAGAAGGAAGTGGCATTGCATTGGCAAAAGAAGCAGAGGCATCCACGCAGGAATTTGAGGAATTTCTCCTAGGTATAGTATAGCTACTAGTAGATTACGGGGAAAGTCAATGGACCAACCACTACTCAGAATTGCTTGGGAGTTGGGTAGAAGATATCCACTCCACTACACCTTTACTAGTCCGGTTCTAACTCCAAGGATTGAGGATCAACAGCAAAGTTATGGAATATACCATCATCTCTGAAATTGTCTGTGGTAGCACCTGTTCCAGGCCTACATTTGATCTAGCTATACACACCAGGCAAAAATAAGAAACAAAGATAACTAATTCCACCATGAAAAATGGGGACACTGCCCTACTTCATTCTCAGTTACCATACCAAACATAATTCATATAAGATTACTGAGATAATCAAACCAATTTTTTTGACTGAATCTAATTACTGTCTTGACACTCCATTTATATTGGATTAATCTTACCTGTTCAAGTAAACTCATAAAATTTGGGAAAAAAACTTAGTTAAGACTCATGCTCTTCCTGTTATCTTTCTCTGGTTGAACATAAGGGTCAAGGGTTTGCATTTAGGCATTGAGACCTGAGATACTGTATTTCTAAGAAACTCAGCTGCACATTATGCTGGTAGGCAGGACCAGACTTTGAGTAGCAAAAGACTAGATTAAAGTCGCAGTTATATATTCAACTATGGTGCCTTGAGATGTTTTATTGCACTTTACTTGCAGATATAGTAATCTTTCCCCACTAAATAATCTGTGTTCTCCACTTGTAGGTCTGGGGAGAGTGACCATATATCCTGGTTTCCTTGAGATAGTATATGACTATTGAACCAGCTTAATTACTAATAGTACTTCTGATTTAGCCTAAAGTACCTTAGTTTGGTTGGTAAATAATATTACCATCTTAGATCTAGGTGACTTCTGCTACAGAGTCCCCTCATTACAACTTTGTGACTACTTTAGAACAATTGTTCCTCTCCTCAAAGCAATTCTGTTCCCTCTTCAATTGTTCCTCTCCTCAAAGCAATTCTGTTCCCTCTTCAGTATCCTGGGACATTCAGCTATTCGACTAAGCCATAGTGATACTGACTGAATTTCTTCTCAATTATCCAGAGGGGAAAAGAATATAGTTTGATGTGTCCTTGGCTTCTCAAATAGTCGTTGGCACCTATCATACTGCTTAAGAGTTAAACGTGACATTGGGGTGGTGGGCAGGAAGCAGAGCTACTTCACAAAAGCCCTAACCACTTCTAAATCTTGATTCATTTTCTAATATATCTTTTAGACCTCTTAGATTATCTACTCTATTGGTGGCAAGGCATGGGTGATGGGGGGAATGAAAATTCTGATCAATTACATTTTCAAAATTATATCCTACCTAAAATTTGCTTTAAAACTTCAAAGGACAAAATTTTATCCTTCTATTTATTTGTTTCTTGAAAACTCTATGGGGGCAATATCATCTCATGTAATCCAGTGAGGAAGCAGAAATCTAAACATGATCTATGTTAAATGGTACTTAAACTCTTCAGGCCTCAGGACCTATTTCTTATGGCCACTGACTATAGACCTCTGTCTCACCCAGCTTCATAAAGGTTTCTAAAATTTTGGTGGAAAAACAAATATATAATTTATTTTATATATACATATGTATAATATATATATAAATAAATATCAAAGTTTAATAGCATTTGTGTGACCTAGGCATGCACTGTGAATAATAAACCCTAATATTAAGGATTTAGATCAAGTTAATCATGGTACACAGTAAAAATAAACTATTCTGTGGGAATGAATACAGGAAAGGTACCAGATATATGCAATAATACTATATTTTTTGAAAAAGGAACTGTCAGGTATCAGACAACTTTTTTTTTTAACATAAACAATTGTATCAACTAGTAATAAATTTAGATTAAAATTTGACTAAAATATTTTATATAAAATTATTGTCATAAATCATATAGTATCTGAACTCAGGATAGAGATAAAAAATAGCAATGACAAATTAAAAAATAGAATTGAGCCAATAATTTAGGTGTTTCATAATTAGAATCAGTAAAGGAAAATATAAAATATTCTCCAGAATTTATAGACTTGTGTAAAGAAAGGAGATGATAAAAGAACAAGTAATAAAAAATAGATATAAGCATACATATAAAAATATTTCAAAATTAGAAAGGAGATCTGAGAAATAAACAATGAACAAAGATATAACAAAAAGGAAGTCAACTATTCTTGAGCTGAAGATCTTTGAATAAGCACAACTGTAAAGGTTCATCAAGTATTACCAAAAATAAATTAACAATATTCTTAAACACATTTTGATGCAAATTTTGGATTTTAATGATAAGGAAAAAAATCTGTAGTACTACTACGTATATATGCTGAAAATAATTTAGCCCCAGAAATCAACTTTAAAATATTTAAGTAGAGAAAGCAATGGAACACCATTTATGTAGCTTGAAGAGAAAAGGTCCGTAAACTGATATTTTCATACTCGAACCATTTGCAAGGCCTGGTAAGAGATATTACCAGAAATGTAAGGATTAGAAGATAAACTACTGGAAAAGGAGATATTATAATTTGCAGTTGATATACTTGTTTACATGCAAAATCTAAAGAAATAAATTGAAGATTTTGGAGCTCAAAGCATAATTTTGCTGTCTTTGAAGATGTTATATTAATGTTAAAAGAGTTATTAAATTATTAATTTGGAAGTAAAAATAAAATGTGCAATAGAAACAAGAGTATAAAGTAGCAAAAAATACATTTAGTAAGAAATAAGCAGGATTCATAATAAGGAAATTATACACTTTAAAGAAATAAAATATTTGAATAAAAGAGATATGATGCAGATAAAATTTTTTTACTTTGTTTTCTAAACCACTTGAGAAGTTAAAATTTCTAAATATTCCCATTGGAAGTTTTAGAAATAATAATAAAAATATTTAAGCTTTGCATTAAAAAATGAATGACAATGTCAGCTTTTTAAAAATGAATAAAGAAAATACATAATAGAAAGGGAACAAATTTTGATCTGTAAGATTAGGTCTGAGGATCTAATGTAGAACATGGTGATTATAGTTGATAACACTGTGTTGTATAATTGAAATTTGCTAAGAGAGTAGAGAACTCTTACTAAAACAAAAACAACAAATAAATTTTAAAAAGTATAACACGTGAGGTGATGGATGTGTTAATTAATTAGATGGGGAAATCTTTTCACAATGTATACATATATAAAATCATCATGATATACACTTTAAATATCTTACTACTTTATTTGTCAATTAAATCTCAGTAAAGCTAAAAGAAAATAAGTATAGAAAATGTTCAAGGAAAATTGGAATAAAAACAAAATGAAACATTTATATTCCTGCCATCCTACTTATAAGAATTTTTACAATCAAATTATAAGACAAGTATTTTTAAAATATACATCATTGTTTAAAGTCCACAGAAATGTCTTTCATATGGTCAAATTGCATTTAATAATTTAAGCATTCATTCTCTGCCATACACCAGAGTAAACAGTAAATAATTGTTCACAATCAGGAACAAGGTAAATACAAACCCTTCTGCCCCTATGTTGTAGTAAAAGAAGAGGCAAACAATTGTGCAAATTAAAAGACAAAACAAACTAACATAAAACTAGATAGAATAATAGTAAATTGTATTAAGTGATAAGAAAACAAGTGCTACCAGGGAATCCAGAAAGTAATGGGGAGGTATCACATCACTGGGTTATTTAGGTTATGTCTGAAAGGTAAGAAGTTAATAGACCAAAATCTAGAAGGATACTCCAGGTAAAAGGAATGAATAGCCAGGGCAAGACCTTGGTGCTCGATATGGATTGGCATGTTGTAGGAACTGACAGAGAGTGTTGTGGCTGGAGCCCAGTGAGAAAGGGGAAGCTGCCAGAGATGAAGTTGGAGGAAGAAGGTTGAGCTGGGTCACTAGGTCATGTTAAGGAATTTGGATTGTATTCAAAATCTAATGGAAAGCTCTTACAAGATATCAAAAAGTTGACCGACATGATGTAAATTACAGTTTTTTGAAAATCACTCTGGTGAAGAATGTACGAGAAAGTCACTGGAGAAAGCAGTTAAGAGGCTATGGCAATGGTCCAATAATTGATTGTGGCTTGGACAAGAGTGTTACCAGGAGAGATGGAGAGAAGTAAAATGAATTAGAACATATTGCAGAGTCGGAAAGGACAGAATTGTCATTGAATTGGATGTGAGGGTCAGAGGGTGGAATAAAGCATGGCTTTTATTCCTAAATTGGTACTTGGGTGGATTTGATTGCCCTTTAGTAAGGAAAAACTGGTGAGAGGCAAGTTCGGGGCAAAGAGGAGAACTTCATTTTGGAGATATTAAATTTGACATAGCTTAGAGACATCAAAGTAGAAGAATCAAGTAAACTTGGATTGTGACTTTGGAATTCACAGGATGGATCTAGCAGGAAGAGTGCCTTTGGGAGTTATAAGCATATAAGAACGTATACCGTGCACAGGGTGATGGGGAGGAGATGGGGAAAAGAGCAATGAGGCATCTTACTATTTAAGAATCAAGTAATATTCAGGAAAGTAAACAAAGAAATAGCCCCCTTTATTGTCTGAGAAAAAGCTGGATCACGTAACGTCACTGAAGCAGTGAAAATCGTGTTTTGACTGTCAATTATTTGAAATGTTCTGAGAATTCAAATTAAAGTAAGAATGGACAATGTCTGTTTCTGTTGTATCTGGTAATAAAAAGATCATTGTTGACATTGATAAGAAGCAATGATAAAACAATTACAAATTGGGATAAACTATTTTTGTTACAGAAGTCTTAACGAATATAAAAACAACATTTCATATCTAATTACCTGGTAATTCCTTCAAGGATATTATCATTAAGAAAAAAAATCAAGAAATGTTTAGAGAGCTTTGTATACAGGCATGTTTTTCAGTTATTTCTAATATACAAAAAGTGGCAGACTACCTAATATTCAATAACAGAGGATTGGTTTTAAAATGTACACTCATAAAATAAAGTGTTATAAAATTATTAAAATCATTTGTTAGAACAATAACTGATTTCATTGAGGATGGTTTTGGTATGTAGTTTTTAAACTGAAGGCCACAAAATGATATTAAAACTATGAATTTGTGTAAATATGTGTCTATACGTGTCAATCCAGCTAGGCATCCTTTTCTTTTTGACTTAACTGTATTGCTTTATGTTCAGAAAACTTAGAAAGCAATGGTTTAATTCATTTGAAACATTAAAACGTTCTTTGTGGCTTAGTATGTACTAATTTTATTGAGAATGTTCTAAGTGTGCTCAAAAACTGTTTTCTTCTCTTGGTTGTAAAGTCCTTGGATGTACTTCAAGTTGACTTTTATTAATTCAGCTATTAAATTTTTCAATATTTTTGTGTATTTCTACCTGATATTTTCTGAGGATTTGTTAAAATTCTCAACTACTATTTATCTGTTTCTATTATTATTTATCTTACAGCTCTGGCAGTTGTTGCCTTATATATTCTGAGATATGTGATGTGTGTGCATATGTGTGTGTGTGTGTGACTTCTTTTTTGGCTTTATAGTATATCTCATCAATTTATTGCAGCGATTGTGATATACCATATTTTTGCCCTCATATTTGCTTCTATATACAATATATTATTTTTGTCTCATTTTTTTCCTTTCCTTTCATTGGATGGGTTCACTATTCTGTTGCTATGAAAATCATGCATTCTGTTCTAATTTTTCTTGTGGTTCCCCTAACTTACTGAAAGTCATTCTTATGTTTATGTATCTCTAATGATTATTTATGAAATTAAATGTAGTTAAGTGGAACCACTACTCAAAAACACACTCACCTACCTCTCGTTTCCACATCTTCTGTCCACCATCGTTACTGCTGCATTACTATGGTCTGGAATTTCAGTTCTGGAATACAATATAATGTTTAGGCACTCAGACTGTTGTAGAAAACAATATTTTACTAAGCTATTTACATATAATTTTTCCTCATATAGATTTTTATCTTGATTTTTCTCTCCTTGAAGGAGTGTGTATCCAGAAATAAGTCAATCTTTTGCCAGAGTTTACATGGGATAGACCTAGTTTACCCTTTGACCAGTAAAATTATAAATATTAATTGATTAATTAATAATTATTTATCACCTATTAAAAATTAATGCTAGGAAGTGTCCTAGTTTGGATGATAAATTATATGAGTACCCTCTATAAGAATTTTCAAAGAGGATAATGAATTAAACATTCTGATACCTTGTATTTCTCAGAATAATTTCCCCTTTCAATTAAATGAGACTTCTACTGGATCTAAAGTATAGGTTTGAGGTTTTGTTCATATGGCACTTTGAAGATTTTACTTCAAAGTGTTCCTCCACTTGTCATGGATGATGTTGAAGTCATTTGTCCATCTAAACTTATTTTTTGTAGGAGAACCACTCTTTCTTCAGAAATAATTTAGAAGTGTCTTTGTTTTATAGATTATAAAGTTTCAGTGAGACGTACTTAGCTGTGAGTTCATTCCTCATTTTTTAAACAGCCTTATTGAAATATAATTGTTACACAAAAACTGGACATATTTAATGTATACTATTTGATGGATTTGAAGATATACTCTCACCTGTCAATAAACCATCAGCACAATCAATATAATAAATATATCCATCACCTCCAAAACTCTCCTCCTGCCCATTTGTTTGTTCATTTGTTTGTTTGTGTGTGATTTGTGTGTGTGTGAAGACAACTTGAGATTCACCCTCTTAATACAAAATTTTGAATGTTCAGTACAGTATTAACTATTGGTACTATGTTGTACAATAGATCTCTAGAAATTATTTATCATGAATAACTGAAATTTTATAACTGTTGAAAAACAAATCCCCATTTCCCCTTCTCCCCAGGCCCAGGTAACCATCATTCTATTCTCTCTTTAAGTGAGTCTATTTTAGATAACTTATATAAGTAGGATCATGTAGTATTTGTCGTTCTGTGACTGGCTAAATTCACTTAGCATTATGTCCTCTAGGTTCATCCTGTTGTCCCATATGGCAAGATATTTTTTTCTTTTTTTTAAGGCTGAATAATATTCCATTTATTTATGTATCACATTTTCTTTATTCATTCATCCATCAATGAATATTTAGATTGTTTTCATTTTTGGCTTTTGCAAGTAACGCTGCAACGCACATAAGATGCAGATATCTCTTTGAGGTTCAGATTTCAATTCTTTTGAATATATAACCAGAAGAAGGATTGCTAAATCTTATAGTAGTTCTATTTTTAATTTTTTGAAGAAGTTCCATACTGTTTTCAACAGTGGCTACACCATTTTACATTCTCACCAACAATGTACAAGAGTTACAATTTCTTCACATCCTCGCGAAGGAACAATTCCTTTTTCTTTTGTTTTCTTTTCTTTTTTTTTTTTTTTTGATAGTAGCCATCCTAACAAATGTGAGGTAACATCTCATTGTGGTTTTACTTTTCATTTCCCTGATAATAGGTGATGTTGAGCATTTTTTCATATATCTGCTGGCAATTTGCAGGTCTCCTTTGGAGAAGTGTCTATTCAGGTCCTTACCTCAATTTTAATTGGATTACTGGTTTTTTTACTATTAAGTTGTAAGTGTACTTTACATATTTTTAGATCCAAACACCTTATCAGATATATGGTTTGTAAATATTTTCTCTCATTCTGTAGGTTGCTTTTTCACTCTATTGCTCACTTCCTTTCTTTTTTAGGTGATGTAGTTACATTTGGAAGTATACCTTCCTCTTAAATTTTTTGGAAGACTTTGAGAAGGATTGATGTTAGGTCTTCTTTAAATACTTGGTAAAATTCACTGGTAAAGATATCTAGCAGTGAGATTTTCGCTGGTAGGTTTTTGATTACTGATTCTATTCCTTACTCATTATTGGTCTGTTTAGACTTTCTATTTCTTTATTATTCTGTCTATGTAGGTATGTTTCTAGAAGTTTATTCATTTCTTCCTAGTTTACTTAATTTGTTTGTGGCTAATTGTTCATAGTAATTTCTTATGATTTTTCTATTTATGTGTATCAGTTGTAATATTTCCTCTTTCATTTATAATTTTATTTATCTGCATTTACTCTCTTTTTTCCTTGTTTTTCTTATTTTAGCTAAAGGTTTACCAATTTTGTTGATCTTTTCAAAAAGCAACTATTTGGTTTTTTTCTATTGTTTTTCTATTCTCTAATTACTTCTGCTGCAATCTTTATTATCTCCTTCTTCTATTAATTTGGGGGCTTAGTTTTTTTGTTTCCTTGAGGTGTGAAGTCTTTCTACTTT
The DNA here is from genome assembly GCF_009873245.2 of Balaenoptera musculus. NCBI lineage: Eukaryota > Metazoa > Chordata > Mammalia > Artiodactyla > Balaenopteridae > Balaenoptera > Balaenoptera musculus. Next base: position 56,643,668 of record NC_045802.1, read on the forward strand.
TTAATGTAGATATTTAACACTATAAATTTCCCAAGTATTGTAAGTCATTTGTTAGAAACTGTGAATGTTGATGATGTTTCTCTAGCCTGAAAGTTGGGACTTTTGGAAGGTGATTAAGTCATAAAGGTGCCTTTATGATTGGAATTAATGCCCTTTTAAAAGAGACTCCTAAGGGCTAGCTTGTCTTTTCTACTATGTGAGACCATGGTGAAAAGAAGGCTGTCTATGAACCAGAAAGTTAGTTCTCAGCAGACACTAAATCTGCTGTCAGATTGATCTTGGACTCCCCAGACTTCAGTCTGTAAGAAATAAATTTCTGCTGTTAAACCACCTAATTTATGGCATTTTAAAATAGTATCTTGCACAAAGACAATAGTTTATTCCTGTTTCCTAAGTTTTCCCCCAATGTGCTTATCCAGGATCTCATCCTGGAGGCAACGTACACTCAATTGTCATGTTTTCTTAGGCTCCTCTCGGCTGTGACAGTGTCTCAGACTTTTCTTATTTTTATGATCTTGACAGTTTTGAGGAGTACTGGTCAGGTATTTTATAGGGTGTCCTATCGGAATTTGTCTAATGTTTAACTCATGATTGGATATGGATTTTGGGGAGGAAGACACCAGTTAAATTGCCATTTTCATCATATCATATCAAGGGTATACACTATCAACATTACTTATAACTGATGAGGCTGATCTCAATCTTCTTGTTGAAATGCTGTTTGCCAGGTTTCTCCATTGTAAAATTTTCTGTATTTTATTCTTTTCCATACTGTGCTGTATCAAAGGAATTTACTATGTAAGGCCCACAACTAATGACTGGGGAGTTATGTGCCTCCTCCTTGAAAGTAAAGAATCTATATAATTAAAAATACATTTTTCTGATGGTAGATTTGTCTTTCTTCCCCACATTTATTTTTATATCATTGATTTATATCTGTATGGAATCATGCTTATTTATTTTATACTTTGGGTTTTAACTCAACACTACTTATTTTGTTGAATGAGTTGCTTCAGTTTTGGCTACTGGGGGCTCTATCAGCTGGCGCCAATTTCTCTTTGACTTACCACTATTTTTGTATTGTTTTTGAGCACTCCTTTAGTTTCTGGACTACAAGATATTCTAAGCCTATCTTATATACTGCCTTATTCTATCCTACAATCAGCCATTTCTCCAAGGAGTTTTAGTTCCTTTTATTGGAGAATGATATGAGAAAGCAATATCTGGGAACTAGGTGTGCTCATTGCGAGTGGGATGTCTTTGCTTCTAAGCCTTTCTATCAATATCTGAGAGCAAGGAAATACATTAGTGTATACCAATCCATATACATATATGCCATCCATTTACTTAACTGTTTAATTCTAGTAAACATGTGTGGTGGTATCAGAATTGTTAACCCTGAATGGAAACAACTTTATCAACTAGAATACAGTGCTCATATAAAGTTCATTGGGCCTTTAATCTTACAATCTCCACTCATTTCCAAAGTTACTTAGATCATTATCTTTTCCTTGACTCCTTCAGTGTTGTTTCATACAATTATAATAGAGTTAAATTATCTTGTCACATTCGGCAAGAGGACCCCCCAGCCTCCTAAATAAGCTTTTTTAATTTGCATGTAGTAAGGTTTACATTTTTTCCTGTAATGATTTTTTTTTTTTTTTGGTCTGGTTGCCCTGAGCCAAACATAAGAGATAGTATGGAGTTCACTGTTCATTAGAAAAGAGGAATTGAACTTTCCAGTTTAGGGCAATACACACAAAAATATATAGGAACACAAATGCATAAAATGTATTCAGGGAGGGGTTGATAGGCTAGACTTTGTGGAGCCCTTGGTTCATTTTACATAGACGGATTATTGGAAATAATATTGATTAAATAGATTGTAGTCCAATTCCCTTGGAAAACCAACCAAATACCTTTTAGATTTTATTCGTATGGATTTGGGAGCTATTAAGGTTTTGGAAAATAAACTCTCTAGCCTAAAAACCTTTAACATATATTTAGTCTAAACTCCCCAAATAAGAAGCTACTGACTCAAGAAGCTACTGTTCTCAAATAATTAAATACTGACAGGAATCTGGAATAGCATTTCTATCTAAAAATGATGACAATGAACCATTCTCCTGTGAATTTCAAACATTCTTAAATCAGTTAGATAAATATCACATTTTTGTGATGTTTTCATTTACAACTCTGTCAATTAGCACTGCTCAGAAATGTACTAAATAGTCTCTAAGTGGCTTGGAAGAGTTAATGTCTCCCTAAATGCTTAATTTGTTACCCAGGATTGACAGAGGCACAGACACAAACAGATACCAATAACATTTAGTAGCACTGAAATAAGGTGAAGAAGAATCTAAGCATTTTCTTTCATCTCTTCAGGGCATTATTTCTGTCTACTGCTCACCTGCTCTAATTATCCTGGCAGCTCACTTACATTACATTTTTTCTGCTACTAACAAGATGAGCCAGATTTTTCCCAGTGCCAAAGACACGGTATCATCAACAAAAACGTCTTGATGATACCCTAGTGACTCCAGAGTGTTAGTCCATCTCACTGGGCGCTTATCTAGGTTCCAAGGAATAGTATGCTCCAAGGGAGAATGTAGCTCAATGAGAGATGGCTTTAGTACACAAGTGATGGTACCATTCAATTTGCTTTTCTTATATTTACTTTAGGTAAACATTGGCAACAAGACTTTGATTTTGAAGCAAACATAGCACCACACCTGCTGCTCATGTTGGGCTGTTTTCAGGTCAATTAGTGCCTCCTAAATTCTTAAAGCAGGTGCTAATCTGGTACTTAAAGTACTGAGACATTTGGCATATTTTCTCTGTAAAGAGAAGTTGGAAGTACTTTGTATAAGAATTTAAGAGGATAGATGAATAAACAAACATTACTTTCCCTTATTAACCTTGTGTTTTTTTTTAAATGAGCAACATATTAAAAATTAAATTTTAGTTTAGAAGCAGCTTAAGCAGCTTTCCTCTTAAAGAATAGAAAACACATGACTAGCACATCTTGATTTGCTTCTCCACATTAAAGTTTTAATTTCTAATTTAATCTCTAATTTGTTAACACCAGTGTATTAGGGAGTAAAAATCAGTATCTTCTTCAATATGGATTCTACTTTTCTTAATGAGAAGATTAAGAAGCATTATTATTTAAGAAGCATTTTAGAAGAAGAATTCCCCATGAACAGATTTGTGTTTCAGAGACAATTCTGACAGGAAAAAAGAAAAGAAAAACACTGCATGCATGTAGTCATTCACCAAATACCCATGGGAAATGTATTAAAGTCCTGGGTCTATTAGGGATTTGTTTAAAGAGAAGAATACAACATAGGCCCTGGACTTAAGTCACTCAAAGTCTAGGAGAGGAAATATAAACAAATTAAAATACCCTATGAGAATCCCAGGCAGCTATAATAATATGCAGGAGTATCATAAGAGGGAGTGATCAATTCTATCACAGTTTATAGGACACTAGATGAGCTTTGGGAAAGAGATTATACCTGAGCTGGATTATGAAATATGAAATTTGAGTTTTTAAGAGTATAAAAGCGAAAAAGAATGTCTGGGCAAAAGAAGAAACAAATTCAAAAACAGGAAGACAGCATCATTCGCTTGGAGAAATAAAAACTGTACAGTACAGTTGGTATAAAATCAGTAGAGCAGATCAGCAATGTGGGAGTTGGGACTAGAAATTTAAGGGCTAAACAATGGTGTGACTCACAAAACATGTTAACCAGCTTAAATTTTTCCTGTGAGTCAGTAGTTCTCATAATTTAGCATGCAAACATAACCTTAGAGAGTTCGTTAAAAATGCAAATCCTGGAACTTACACTCCAAAGATTCTCATTTAGCGGGTCTGGTTAAAACTCAGGATTCTGAACTTTTACCAGGTCTGCAGGTTATTTTAAGCCATACCATTATTTGAGAAACAGGACAGTAGATGATGGGGGAGCTTATGAATGACATTAAGCAGGGAAGAGCCATAATTAGATTTGTGTTTTAGAAACTATTTGAGCAGTGACATTGATTACACAACGTAGGATGAAAGCAGAAGTGAGGGAGACCAATCAAACTTGTTAATTTGTTCACTTAAAATGTGTTGAACATCAAGTATGTGCCAAGACCTGTGCTGGTTATCATACATACATCACAAGTCTCCTGATGAGATCGGCAGATTTTTCCAAAGTCTGCACAGCTCAGTTTGCACAGTTTACACAGCTCTCACTGTGACCTATGAGCTCATGTGAAAACGCTTGCATAACTATTTTACTGATTCTCATGAAGAGCCAAAAAGTAGAGAGCTATGAAAGCAGTAGGATTTTGTACCTCTTTTGTGGGAAGGGAGAGTAAGAGAGTGGCTTAGAAGGTCCGTAAAGACTTTTGAGTGGGCTGGCAATCCACAATTCCACATAGGCTATACAGGAAGGATGTGTTTGACCAAATTAGGGATTTGGGGATAATCAAAAAGAGCAGTTTGGGGTTATTGTAGAGATCATATATGTGTAATCATTTGATTTTTATAATTAGGGAATAATATTCTTACCCTGAAAGGTTATAGGTATCAAATAATTGGGCACAGACCACATATTGCTAATGGCATTCATTGTTTTTTCCTCTAGATGAGAAAATATATCAGTTCTGTTTTTATTACTTTGAATGATTTCAGAAATGGTTATTTATAAGGAAACAGATCATAAACTTTAGAAAGCATCTTTCCATTTCATACTTCCCTGTCCACCTGAGTCTGATTGAGAACCCAGGGATGGGCTTGGTAAGGAGCAACCCTGCTGCAGCACTGCCTCAGCCCCTCCCCCACCCATCAACATGCCTCCCTATGTAGCCTGTGACCTCTCCTTGCCTTCACTGATAGTTATGAAGTACTGCTTTCCTTTTCTTGTACTTCAAATTTAGCAGACGAAATGTGAATTTTCTCTAAGGAATCACTGGTAATACAATAGGGGCAATGATGAAATGAAGGTAATTTCAGGATATCAGGAATAACAAATTTAGGAGTCTGGGGTAAAGGTAGGCAGACAAGAGGAAAGAATTCCTGGACCTGAATGTAGAACACGGTCAATGAGAAGACTTGAAATTTTCAGGACATGTTTTTATGAACATCAACCTCTCAGTCAAACCGCAGACATTGTTTTTCTCATGGCTCACAAGGTTCTTTACAAGAAGTAGTAGCTCTCAGGTTTTTCCTTGGTTGCTGAAAAGCTTAACACATTTGTAAAGAAAATTAAATATTTTACTGCCCTACTATTATTTTTTTTAGAATTCTATATTTGTTGCATAATTGAAATAGATTTAGATCTAGATATGGATATCAATATCCATATCTAGATCTAGATTAAAAATTTGCAAAAATGCCAAGTTTTAAATTATCACCTTATGGAGTTCCCAGCCTTCCAAGAATGTACGCACCCTCTATTTCCCTTGTGCTTTCCTCGTCAATTCGTGAGACTTTATATGTTTTATTTAAATACCAGTTACTCTGGCAGGGAAACTAGATATTTTTTGAGTTGGATAGAATGACAACAGCTTAATAGCAGTTAATATTTATTGAATATTTACTGTGTGTGAGATAAATGCTCTCATTTCTAAGTGATTGACATGCATTAGCTCGCTTCCTACAAAAAATAACATAAAGAAGTAGGTACTATTATCAACTCCCTGTTATAGTTGGAAACCTAGAGTAAAAAGGATGCTTTTCTTTGGCATTGTTTTCTTCACTCTATTCATTTATCACTCCCCCAAATACTTTTTAATTTCCAAAGTCTTGTTGACATCTCTCATCTTCTGTTACCGTATCATTCACTTTGTAGTTGTCTTAATTACTTGTCTTTAATCCAACTGCCACCATCATAGAAGAAGCTCAGTAGAGAGCAGAGATAAATCCATGTATCCACCATGTTTAACCAGAAATCCACAAGTCATTTTCCACATGAGAAAAATGTATGTAATTTGTGTTTTATTTGATTGATGTCCAACGTAATATTGATGTTAACAGCACAAAGAAGAAGCCCAATGTGATAGACCTGGTCTCCTAAGGAGCAGAGGTCAAGTGGGATTACACATTCAAGAGATATATTAGGAGAAAGGCTTGTGAGGCGCAAGGGAGAAGGACCCTGGGACATCTGAGAGAGGTGCAAGTGCATAATGCAGGTCTGACCCTTCTGAAGGAGAGAGGGAAGGATGGTTAAGTGGGAGAATCCTACACTGCCATGCAATTCTAAAAAATGTTTGGCAAGGCTGATGAAGAGTTCTTGAGCCACAGTTGCCCTTCTGAGGGATTATTCGTCCCTTAGGAGTGGGCATGATTTAGTATCACTGCTGTGTCAAGGCACTGGCTGGAAGCAGCCCATGAGAGGCATTTCCCTGGTGCAAACATCATGATGAATTTCAGAGTGCAGCAGCTGCAATCACAGTCCCTGCAGGTAGACGTCTCTGTGGTACATTTTCATTGTCACTACAGCCAACAGTGATCGAGAATCTAGGTTAAATAAATATTCATTTTCTGTATATACAAATCATGCACATAACTCATGAATCAAATAAGATGCTAGAAGATGGAAAAACTTAATGCTTTTCTATTTCCTTTAGTCGTGGCTTTACAAGGAGACAATGAATGTGAATTTTTTAAAAGGATTTTGTACCAGGCTCCTTAGGAACTAGAGGTAACAAAAGTCTTGCTTGCCATCAACAGATGAATGGATAAAGAAGATGTGGCATATTTATACCATGGAGTATTATTTAGCCATAAAAAGAATGAAATAATGCCATTTACAGCAATATGGATGGACCTAGAGATTATCATACTAAATGAAATAAGACAAATGGAGAAAGAAAAATATCATAGGTTATTGTTTATATGTGGAATCTAAAAAAAAGATGATACAAATGAACTTATATACAAAACATAAACAGACTCACAGACATAGAAAACAAACTTATGGTTACCAAGGGGAAAGGGGGAATGATAAATTGGGAATTAGGGTTAACATATACACACTATTATATATAAAATAGATAACCAACAAGGACCTACTGTATAGCACAGGGAACTGTACTCAATAATTTGTAATAATCTATAAGGAAAACAAATCTGAAAAAAATAGATATACATGTATGTATAACTGAATCATTTTGCTGTAAACCTGGAACTAACACAACATTGTAAATCAACTATACTCCAATACAAATTAATTAATTAATTAATTTTTTAAAAGTCTTGCTTCTAGCTGGCCTACTTCCTTAAGCCAAATATCTCCTAGATAAAGGAGGTTTTACTTCTACAAAAGGATGAAGATATTGGTTAGATGGAGAAGTTTTGGGACAGAGATGATGAAGATAAATGTATTCAGGCACCAAAACATTGCTGGAAGATTTGGAGGGTTTGGATATAAAAATAAATGAGATTATTTTGAGAAAAATGGAAAAAATAAAGTAGGATGGGAGACTGACAATTCAAACAACTTTTATTTTAATTTAATTTTTAAAAAATTTATAAGATCACCTTGGAAGAAAGATGGAAAAAACTAAGTTAGGGAACATTGGGTAAGAAATAGTATATTACATTAGGTTAGCGCTTTTGCAGAGAAGTGTATGGATCTTGTACTCAAACCATCCTCTAATTAGAATTCACCCTAAGATTTTAAGGAGGCAGGTGTTAAAATAATTAGCAGTGTGTATAACCATTTAAAACTTGAAAAAAGAGAGATTAAAACCTAGAACATGCATACACATATTTGCTGGTCTTAAAGAGAAATTTTGCTATTTCCTCTACCTATTGGACTATAGATTATGATTTATCTTTGTATGGTAGCTTCTTTCTGAATCTGTAATATGTGAAGGATTAAGTGTATTAAATATAGCCTACTGGCCTAATATGACTGTTGACAATTACCATGCTTTGTCTGACTTCCCAGTTACTCTGGATCAATGCAGAATATTTTCACTCTATTCTTTCCCATCCCCCTTTGCCACTTAAAGTTTAAATAAACTAATTTCATAGCAAGTTTGCTTGTTTTTCCTTCTCCTTTTTACTTTCCTGAATTGTTCTTGTGTTGTTGTTGTTGTTGTTGTTTTTCTTTCAACTGTTTGAAAATTCTAAATATTATTTTGTTTTTCTTACTGGATAATTTTCATTTCTTATCAGTTTTGATATATCTATCACTATCTGAACTCTTTCTGATTAAGAATGATTACTTAACATTCCTTTATCCCAGAGCAACTTCCATGTTGCATTTTGCATTATTAATTCATTATTTTTTATTAAACTCTGTGCCAAGCTTTCTGATCAACAAATCAGACAAGGCCTCTGCCTTCATCTCATCTGGATTCTAACAGGAAAAAAGAGACTTTTTACATGCATCAAAATAAAGCATTGCAAATTGTTATGTCTAAGGAAAGAAATAAGTAGTGAGGTGTGATAAAGTAAGTAGGGTCACTAAATTTAGATAAGTTTTCCTAAATGTATTTACTGAAGTGTTAAAATTTGTTTTTTAGCACATTAGTTACCATTGGCATATAAATTCTATTCTTAACTCCTGTTCTAAGTATGTCATAAATCTGAGTTCTTCATGCTAGTTCTTTTAGACTTATTTTGGTTTCACCTGGTATCTGCTTAATTAGGATGATTGGCACCATTAGTAAAAATAGATATCAACCCCCAAGGTTTGTTAACTATATTTAGCCTAAGGGATTACAACCCTTCGCACAGTGTTAAAGAACAATTCACCTTGCGTATATTTTGTCATATCAATGAGTAATTCCTGAATGCAGGGAAAACGGCTGTCCGTGCACTGGTGGGCCCATTCCCACTGGTGTCTGTTGTCAGCTGAAGCTCTCGCGTGTGCGTCCCAGCTAGGATGTGCTGTAGTGACTAAAATGACATTTGGCAGCAATGCACTCTGAGGCCTAACTGTTTTGGAGAAACTAGGTTTAAATGTCTATATTGCTCCTTTGTGCCCAGCAGGAAATAGCAGTATTATCTCTTCAGGTTTAACCAAAGATCAGTACTACAGTACTATTCTATCAGTATTGATAGAATAATATAATTATTCTATCAGATAATGATTGAAATAACTAAAAGTCCGCCACCATTTACAACGTTAAATCACCTGTCTACTATAAATACAAATAAATATGAGTAGTAAAGGGGAAATAGTATGAAAAACACTAATCTGAAGCTTTTACCAAAGAGATTTTTTATTCCTCATAGGATAGAAATCTACTTTTTTTTTTTTAATGCAACAATTGGTAGCAAAATATGGAAAGAGCTAGGCTGGGAATTAAGGAGCATGGTTCGGATCATTAGTCTGCTACTTAGTAGCTGTGTAATAATGGGCAATTGACCTGAAGCTGTTTATCTATTTGTAAAATGTGGCTAAGAGTATCGACATCACAGAATTGTTTAAGGATGAAATATTATAACGCATATGAGGGCATCCACCATGAGATTTCTCACATGGTAGGTTTAGTTGCCTTTTTTTTTCTGGATCTCTTATTAAATAGTTATATGGCTTTGGGTGAAGGAGTTGAACTTTCTGGGTCTCAGTTTTCCCATTTAAAATAAGAGAATGAGTTGAACCATTCTTTGACCTTTCTACTTTAGAATTCTGAGTTGTGATAAGGAAAAACTTCTGACAGAGTTGACTGTTAGTTAAGGGAAATGTTTCATGAAGTAGTCAATGCCCCGTCCTGTCACTGTGTCTATGGAGGATGACGTTTACAGTAGGGTTCCATTTAGAGAAGTTTTTAAACTGGTAGACAGCAGTTGTATTGAACTGGGACTGCACAGCTATTTCTTTTTTTAAAAAAGTAGGCAATAATTAATTCATGATTTCAAAATAAAAATAATGTTTTCTGGTTTCTCTTAAAAAACAGCAGCATGGAAACTGCTTGTTTTATTAAATTGAATGGCAACATTCAGCTGAAGTAGGGTCATTTGCCCCTTTAGAGCAGACCTACTATAATTTTTCAGAAGTCCCATCAGTGTCTTCATTGTGTCTTCAAATCTCACTTTTATATGACCTTCCCAGATCCCATAGGCATTTGAATTTGTGTTTCCAGTCTAGAGGTTTAGGGAAAAGAACTAAAGAATTCTTCTGACTCCAAATTTCCATTCTTAAGGACTTTAAAAATACAGTTTGTGACAATAGCACCAAATGACTATTTATTTGGGGGTGGGATTGACATGACAAATGATTAATCATTATAAAACATTAGAGTTCTTAAAACAACAACAGTGTGTGCTTATTTGTAACTTGATCATATTAAGATGATTTTATAAATTTTTTTCAGGACATAGAGTGTCAGCTGAGGGAACACTGACACCTGATAGCTAAATAATCCAATTGAAACTGGAAAAATTTTCTTCAAGTGTAGAACTTGAACATGCAAACATCAATTTCTGAACTGAAAGAAAACATACTGTATAGATTTTGAAGGTCCACATATCCACAAATGTACTTCACTACATTTCCCAGCTGAAATTTTAGAAACAAGGCTGTATCTTTTGACTTTCCACAGTAATGAAACTTTCTATATCCAGGACTTTCAAACTCTGGGAATTCTTTTTTGAACCTCCATTATAAGTCAGATAGCTAGTCATTCATATAGAAATGTTCTAGAAAGTTTATACTTTTTTTTGTTGTTGTTAAATTATACGTGGTATATTTAATCAGTCTATTGAGATAAGGAATGCAAATGCTGTATTCCTATGGGTTAATTCTTCTGGATGAAAGAATTCTTACCTTTTGAGCAAATTTCTAGTGGGAAGACATTTAATGACCAAAAAAAACCCAAAAATATTTTAAAGAACAAGAATAATATGCAGGGAGGAACTTCAAGATGGCGGAAGAATAAGACGTGGCGATCACCTTCCTCCCCACAAATACATCAGAAATACATCTACATGTGGAACAACCCCTACAGAGCACCTACTGAACGCTGGCAGAAGACCTCAGACCTCCCAAAAGGCAAGAAACTCCCCACGTACCTGGGTAGGCAAAAGAAAAAAGAAAAAACAGAGACAAAAGAATAGGGACGGGACCTGCACCAGTGGGAAGGAGCTGTGAAGGAGGAAAGGTCTCCACACACTAGGATGCCCCTTCGTGGGCGGAGACTGCGGGTTGCGGAGCGGGGAAGCTTCGGAGCCGCGGAGGAGAGCGCAGCAACAGGGGTGCGGAGGGCAGAGCGGAGAGATTCCCGCACAGAGGCTCAGTGCCGACCAGCACTCACCAGCCCGAGAGGCTTATCTGCTCACTCGCCGGGGCGGGCGGGGGCTGGGAGCTGAGGCTCGGGCTTCGGAGGTCGGATCCCAGGGAGAGGACTGGGGTTGGCTGCGTGAACACAACCTGAGGGGGGCTAGCGCACCACAGCTAGCCGGGAGAGAGTCCAGGAAAAAGTCTGGAGCTGCCCAAGAGGCAAGAGACATTTTCTTGCCTCTTTGTTTCCTGGTGCACAAGGAGAGGGGATTAAGAGCGCTGCTTAAAGGAGCCCCAGAGATGGGCACGAGCCGTGGCTATCAGCACGGACCCCAGAGACAGGCATGGGACACTAAGGCTGCTGTTGCAGCCACCAAGAAGCCTGTGTGCAAGCACAGGTCACTCTCCACACCTCCCCTCCTGGGAGCCTGTGCAGCCCGCCACTGCCAGGGTCCCGTGATCCAGGGACAACTTCCCCGGGAGAACACACGGCACCCCTTAGGCTGCTGCAATGTCACACCGGCCTCTGCCGCCGCAGGCTCGCCCTGCACTCCGTACCCCTCTCTCCCCCCAGCCTGAGTGAGCCAGAGCCCCCAAATCAGCTGCTCCTTTAACCCCGTCCTGTCTGAGTGAAGAACAGACGCCCTCAGGGGACTCACACACAGAGGCAGGGCCAAATCCAAAGCTGAACCCCAGGAGTTGTGCGAACAAAGAAGAGAAAGGGAAATCTCTCCCAGCAGCCTCAGGAACAGTGGATTAAATCTCCACAATCAACTTGATGTACCCTGCATCTGTGGAATACCTGAATAGACAAACAAATCATCCCAAATTGAGGAGGTAGACATTGGGAGCAATGATATATATATATATTTTTTTCCCTTTTTCTCTTTTTGTGAGTGTGTATGTGTATGCTTCTGTGTGTGATTTTGTCTGTATAGCTTTGCTTTTACCATTTGTCCTAGGGTTCTGTCTGTCCGTTTTGTTATTGTTTTTGTTTTTAGTATACTTTTTAGCACTTGTTACTTGTTAACATTGGTGAATTTGTTTTTTGGTTGGGTTGCTCTCTTCTTTCTTTCTTTCTTTTTTTTATTACTTAAAAATTTTTTTCTTAATAATTATTTTTTATTTTAATAAATTTATTTTATTTTATTTTATCTACATCTTTCTTTCTCTCTTTTTTTTCTCCCTTTTATTCTGAGCCGTGTGGATGACAGGCTCTTGGTTCTGCAGCCAGGCATCAGGGCTGTGCCTCTGAGGTGGGAGAGCCAAGTTCAGGACACTGGTCCACAAGAGACCTCCCAGCTCCATGTAATATCAAACGGCAAAAATCTCCCAGAGAACTCCATCTCAATGCTGAGACCCACCTCCAGTCAATGACCAGCAAGCTATAGTGCTGGACACCCTATGCCAAACAACTAGCAAGACAGGAACACAACCCCATCCATTAGCAAAGAGGTTGCCTAAAATCATAATAAGGCCACAGACACCCCAAAACACACCACCAGACGTGGACCTGCCCACCAGAAAGACAAGATCCAGCCTCTCCTACCAGAACACAGGCTCTAGTCCCCTCCACCAGGAAGCCTACACAACACACTGAACCAACCAGAGCCACTGGGGACAGACACCGAAAACAATGAGAACTACGAACCTGCAGCTTGTGAAAAGTAGACCCCAAACACAGTAAGTTAAGCAAAATGAGAAGATAGAGAAACACAGCAGATGAAGGAGCAAGGTAAAAACCCAACAGACCTAAAAAATGAAGAGGAAATAGGCAGTCTACCTGAAAAATAATACAGAATAATGATAGTAAAGATGATCCAAAATCTTGCAAATAGAATGGAGAAAATACAAGAAACGATTAACAAGGACCTAGAAGAACTAAACAGCAAACAAACAGTGATGAACAACACAATAAATGAAATTTAAAACTCTAGAAGGGATCAATAGCAGAATAACTGAGGCAGAAGAATGGATAAGTGACCTGGAAGATAAAATAGTGGAAATAACTACTACAGAGCAGAAAAAAGAAAAAAGAATGAAAAAGATTGGGGACAGTCTCAGAGACTTCTGGGACAACATTAAACGCACCAACATTCAAATTATAGGGGTCCCAGAAGAAGAAGAGAAAAAGAAAGGGACTGAAAAAATATTTGAAGAGATTATAATTGAAAAGTTCCCTAATATGGGAAAGGAAATAGTTAATCAAGTCCAGGAAGCACAGAGAGACCCATACAGGATAAAACCAAGGAGAAACACGCCAAGACACATATTAATCAAACTATCAAAAATTAAATACAAAGAAAAAATATTAAAAGCAGCAAGGGAAAAACAACAAATAACATACAACGGAATCCCCATAAGGTTAACAGCTGATCTTTCAGCAGAAACTCTGCAAGCCAGAAGGCAGCGGCAGGACATATTTAAAGTGATGAAGGAGAAAAACCTAAAACCAAGATTACTCTACCCAGCAAGGATCTCATTCAGATTCAATGGAGAAATTAAAACCTTTACAGACAAGCAAAAGCTAAGAGAATTCAGCACTACCAAACCAGCTTTACAACAAATGCTAAAGGAACTTCTCTAGGCAGGAAACACAAGAGAAGGAAAGACCCACAATAACAAATCCAAAACAATTAAGAAAATGGTAATAGGAACATACATATCAATAATTACCTTAAATGTAAATAGATTAAATGCTCCAACCAAAAGACATAGACTGGCTGAATGGATACAAAAACAAGATGAATATATATGCTGTCTCCAAGAGACCCACTTCAGACTTAGAGACACATAGGGACTGAAAGTGAGGGGATGGAAAAAGATATTCCATGCAAATGGAAATCAAAAGAAAGCTGGAGTAGCAATTCTCATATCAGACAAAATAGACTTTAAAACGAAGACTATTACAAGAGACAAAGAAGGACACTACATAATGATTAAGGGATCAATCCAAGAAGATATAACAATTGTAAATATTTATGCACCTGACATAGGAGCACCTCAGTACATAAGGCAAACACTAACAGCCATAAAATGGGAAATCGACAGTAATACAATCATACTAGGGGACTTTAACATTTTCACCAATGGACAGATCATCCAAAGTGAAAATAAATAAGGAAACACAAGCTTTAAATAATACATTAAACAAGATGGACTTAATTGATATTTACAGGACATTCCATCCAAATACAACAGAATACACCTTCTTCTCAAGTGCTCATGGAACATTCTCCAGGATAGATCATATCTTGTGTCACAAATCAAGCCTTGGTAAATTTAAGAAAATTGAAATCATATCAAGTGTCTTTTCCGACCACAACGCTATGAGACTAGATATCAATTGCAGGAAAAAATCTGTAAAAAATACAAACACATGGAGGCTAAACAATACACTACTTAATAACCAAGAGATCACTGAAGAAATCAAAGAGGAAATCAAAACATACCTAGAAACAAATGGCAATGAAAACACGATGACCCAAAACCTATGGGATTCAGCAAAAGCAGTTCTAAGAGGGAAGTTTATAGCAATACAATCCTACCTTAAGAAAAAAAAACATCTCAAATAAACAACCTAACCTTACACCTAAAGCAATTAGAGAAAGAAGAACAAAAAAACCCCAAAGTTAGCAGAAGGAAAGATATCATAAACATCACATCACAAATAAATGAAAAAGAAATGAAGGAAACGATAGCAAAGATCAATAAAACTAAAAGCTGGTTCTTTGAGAAGATAAACAAAATTGATAAACCCTTAGCCAGACTCATCAAGAAAAAAAGGGAGAAGACTCAAATCAATAGAATCAGAAATGAAAACGGAGAAGTAACAACTGACACTGCAGAAATACAAAGGATCATGAGAGATTAATACAAGCAACTATATGCCAATAAAATGGACAACCTGGAAGAAATGGACAGATTCTTAGAAATGCACAACCTTCCGAGACTGAACCAGGAAGAAATAGAAAATATGAACAGACAAATCACAAGCACTGAAATGGAAACTGTGATTAAAAATCTTCCAACAAACAAAAGCCCAAGACCAGATGGCTTCACAGGTCAATTCTATCAAACATTTAGAGAAGAGCTAACACCTATCCTTCTCAAACTCTTCCAAAATATTGCAGAGGGAGGAACACTCCCCAACTCATTCTACGAGGCTACCATCACCCTGATACCAAAACCAGACAAAGATGTCACAAAGAAAGAAAACTACAGGCCAATATCACTGATGAACATAGATGCAAAAATCCTCAATAAAATACTAGCAAACAGAATCCAACAGCACATTAAAAGGATCATACACCATGATCAAGTGGGGTTTATCCCAGGAATGCAAGGATTCTTCAATATATGCAAATCAATAATGTGATACACCATATTAACAAATTGAAGGAGAAAAACATGATCATTTCAACAGATGCAGAGAAAGCTTTCGACAAAATTCAATACCATTTATGATAAAAACCCTCCAGAAAGTAGGCATAGAGGGAACTTTCCTCAACATAATAAAAGCCATATATGACAAACCCACAGCCAACATTGTCCTCAATGGTGAAAAATTGAAACCATTTCCACTAAGATCAGGAACAAGACAAGGTTGCCCACTCTCAGCACTATTATTCAAAATAGTTTTGGAAGTTTTAGCCACTGCAATCAAAGAAAAAGAAATAAAAGGAATCCAAAACAGAAAAGAAGAAGTAAAGCTGTCACTGTTTCCAGATGACATGATACTATACATAGAGAATCCTAAAGATGTTACCAGAAAACTACTAGAGCTAATCAATGAATTTGGTAAAGTAGCAGGATACAAAATTAATGCACAGAAATCTCTTGCATTCCTATACACTAATGATGAAAAATCTGAAAGGGAAATTAAGAAAACACTCCCATTTACCACTGCAACAAAAAGAATAAAATACCTAGGAATAAACCTAACTAAGGAGACAAAAGAACTGTATGCAGAAAATTATAAGACACTGCTGAAAGAAATTAAAGATGATACAAACAGATGGAGAGATATACCATGTTCTTGGATTGGAAGAATCAACTTTGTGAAAATGACTCTACTACCCAAAGCAATCTACAGATTCAATGCAATCCCTATCAAACTACCAATGGCATTTTTCACAGAACTAGAACAAAAAATTTCACAATTTGTATGGAAACACAAAAGACTCTGAATAGCCAAAGCAATCTTGAGGAAGAAAAACAGAGCTGGATGAATCAGGCTCCCAGACTTCAGACTATACTACAAAGCTACAGTAATCAAGACAGTGTGGTACTGGCACAAAAACAGAAATATAGACCAATGGAACAGGATAGAAAGCCCAGAGATAAACCCACGCACATATGGTCACCTTATCTTTGATAAAGGAGGCAAGCATATACAGTGGAGAAAAGACAGCCTCTTCAATAAGTGGTGCTGGGAAAACTGGACAGCTACAGGTAAAAGAATGATATTAGAACACTCCCTAACACCATACACAAAAATAAACTCAAAATGGATGAAAGACCTAAATGTAAGGCCAGACACTATTAAACTCTTAGAGGAAAACATAGGCAGAACACTCTATGACATAAATCACAGCAAGATCCTTTTTGACCCACCTCCTAGAGAAATGGAAATAAAAACAAGAATAAACAAACGGGACCTAATGAAACTTAAAAGCTTTTGCACAGCAAAGGAAACCATAAACAAGACCAAAAGACAACCCTCAGAATGAGAGAAAATATTTGCAAATGAAGCAACTGACAAAGGATTAATCTCCAAAATTTACAAGCAGCTCATGCAGCTCAATATTAAAAAAACAAACAACCCAGTCCAAAAATGGGCACAAGACCTAAATAGACATTTCCCCAAAGAAGATATACAGATTGCCGGCAAACACATGAAAGAATGCTCAAGATCATTAATCATTAGAGAAATGCAAATCAAAACTACAATGAGGTATCACCTCACACTGGTCAGAATGGCCATCATTAAAACATCTACAAACAATAAATGCTGGAGAGGGTGTGGAGAAAAGGGAACCCTCTTGCACTGTTGGTGGGAATGTAAATTGACATACCACTATGGAGAACAGTATGGAGGTTCCTTAAAAAACTAAAAAGAGAACTACCATACGACCCAGCAATCCCACTACTGGGCATGTACCCTGAGATAACCATAATTCAAAAAGAGTCATGTACCAAAATGTTCATTGCAGCTCTATTTACAATAGCCAGGACATGAAAGCAACCTAAGTGTCCATCAACAGATGAATGGATGAAGAAGATGTGGCACATATATACAATGGAATATTACTCAGCCATAAAAAGAAACAAAATTGAGTTATTTGTAGTGTGGTAGATGGACCTAGAGTCTGTCATACAGAGTGAAGTAAGTCAGAAGGAGAAAAACAAATACCGTATGCTAACACATACATATGAAAACTAAAAAAAAAAAAAAATGGTCATGAAGAACCTAGGGGGGAATAAAGACACAGACCTACTAGACAATGGACCTGAGGATACAGGGAGGGGGAAGGGTAAGCTGGGACAAAATGAGAGAGTGGCATGCACATATATACACTACCAAACGTAAAATAGATAGGTAGTGGGAAGCAGCCGCATAGCACAGGGAGATCAGCTCGGTGCTCTGTGATCACCTAGAGAGGTGAGATAGGGAGGGTGGGAGGGAGGGGGACGCAAGAGGGAAGAGATATGCGGACATACATATATGTATAACTGATTCACTTTGTTATAAAGCAGAAACTAACACACCATTGTAAAGCAATTATACTCCAATAAAGATGTTAAAAAAAAAAGAATAATATGCAGTAAATACTAAGAAGTCCAGTAGATCAGTAAACATATGTAAAAGAAAATTATCCAGCTACTTTCAAGTTTTACCAGTTTTCCCAAATTTATCAGACTATCTCCTATTCACTATTTCATTTCATTAAACTTCATTTCCATATTTATTTAGAGAATTATTCAAGAACTATAGTTGCTGAAAAAGTAGCCAGGTATTTAGCAATCACCAGGAATCTTTGCTGATTCATCTCCATATTGTAACACTGTGGGATTTTCCTACTCGACTAATTGCAGTGCACATTCGATGATTCAACCACCAGTTCCACAGGTACAGCTGAACTCTTTGAAGCTACAATTGCTGAGTTTTAAGCTGCACTACAGGTTGTACAGCTTGATTTTCTGATTAGGTTGCCAGCTTTAATAATTGAGCTCTAAATGCAGTACAATTTATTAATCAGGCCTTAGTCGTTATTGACAACAGTTGAATGTTTAACTCTAGATTTTTTTCATTTCCTAATCCCATTGCCTCACATATTAATCTCAATATAAATTTTAGAAGAAATTTTAAGTGCCAAATTCATGATATGACTCATATTGACAACTTTGTGAAATAGAATTATTTTTAATTATAAATGTAATATATAAATAAAATTACTTTGAAAAATGAGAATAAAATTATTTTATCATTATAAAATAAACAGGAATTTATTTAACTATATCTTTGCAATATTTAAAATTTTCTATTTTCTCACCCCCAAAATACATTTCTATAATTCTCAATCGATCATATAATGTATCTTGGCTATGGAAATTAAAAAGTAATTCATATATATATGTATATATGTATACACATTTATGTCTGTATATATCTATACACACATATGTGTGAATGTGAATACATATATATAAAATATTGATTTGTGACATATACTCAGTTATGAAATTGGAAAATATTATAGCAAAGTGTTTTTCCAAAAAAAAGAGAAATAAATCTGACTAATCCAATATTACACTCAATTTTGTTACTCATAAATTATTTTCCTGACAAGACTGCTCAGGGTATAAAGATTCAGTCGTGCATAACAAAAAAGTTCCAGAGATCTGCCATATAACATTGTGCTTATACTTAAGAGTACTGTACTGAGAACCTACAAACCTATTAAGAGTAAAGAACTCATGTTATGTGTTTTTTGCCACGATAAAATATATAACATTTAAACAAGAAGAATAAATAACACCTAATTATAGCTATATTACAGTGGAGATAGTCAAACTCTCATTCACTCAGGTAATACTTTCGGGCATTTACAATGTACCAGAGATGTTCACACTGGCAAGAGTTATAGACAAAGAGAATAACAATCACATGAAAGTTTTATAAATGCCATGATCATAAATGCACACATTGCTTCAGGAACAGGGGTGTAAAGCAGGTTGAGAATTGACTGGAAGTCTTCCTAGTGGTAAAGGGGCATAAACGAAAGAATGATTGGAGTTTACAAAGGACCTTCCAAATAAAGGAAACAGCATGTGCGAAGGCCAGAACGCCAAGGACCATGGCAAATATGGCAACCTCATGCTGCAGGCAAATCATTGCTTCCCTTAATTTTCTTAAGTTATACACTGACTCCTGAGAACATAGTAGGTTCTACTCCTCATTCTTAATGCACAGTTCCTCACTAAAAGTGTATTTTTATATTATGACATAAATCAATTGACTAGGAAATATAGTCAAGATACCTTAAAATAATAGAGTGCTTCACGATTTTCAAAAACCCTAAATTTGTTCTATTTCATGCCCCTTACAGAAATTGACTGAGATGTGATAGGCAAGTATTATCTTAATTTCAGAAATAGACATGGAGGTAAATAATGTGTTCAACCACACAAACCTAGTAAGTGACAGAGATTTGAATCTTTAAAAAGACTTTTTTAGTTTAGGGCATAAATGATGGAATAGAAACCAGAGGATTTGAATCTGGATGGTTCCAGATTATAGTCCAAGCTCCACTACTTACATGGTGTGTAGGTTTCAGCGACTTTATTTAAACATCTTTGAGTTTGTTATCTTATCTGTGAAATGATGTCAGCTGCTGAGAGAATTAAGGAAAAAAATATTTTTGATAACTTGGCACATAGTAGAGAGCAAATTAATAGAATTTCCATCCTTCCAAGTCATATGTTCATAGCAATTACATTAATAAAAATCTCAGTTAAATTGTACTATACAAAAGAGTTAAAGCATTAGAACGTATATCTCCATTATATTAATATTAATCACAAAAGATGTATTGCCAATGAGGTTTTGATTTTTTTTATCTTGAAGCAATCAAGCACTTTTCACAAAATAAAAACACCAGAAAATCAAAACAACAGTCTTATTTTAAAGTGACCAATAATGTCATTCAAAGACAACAGACAAAATTTCATGTTAATGACATTAAGAGAAAAGTAACAAGTAAAATCTTCATGGCTGGGTTAATTTTAAGTCATGTGCTTTAAATCTCCTTAATAGAGGTAACTACTTAAACACTTTTTGTTTTTACTTAACAACATATACACTTGCACAATATTCAGGGCAATCAGTGTATATGCAAATTTAACTACTAATATATTCATTTCAATCAGTAAAGTATGCAATAACCTAACAGTTGAAGTATTCAGCTTAGGTAGTAAACAGTATGCAGCTGGTTCTATAAAAATAAAATATGACTATGACATAAAGGAAATCTACAAAATGTTTAGATCTCAAAACTGCTGTCCAAATTTTCATCAGCTGTATTATTTGATAAATATGTTAATCAGTAACAAATCAGAGCAATTAACCGTTTGTTGGGTTTTTCTACTTTCAGTTTTAGTGACTTAGCCTTTATCAAATGAAGCAATGTATATTTGTAAAATCAAAGACAAAAACAGAAAAAAGGAAAAGAAAAAAATAATAAAACACTCTAAAATGTTGAATGTCAGGATATATTTCTCTTTCACATGTATAATCTTTTTGGGCACCACCTAATGCCTGTGAATAACGGTCATAAAACAGTTATTGGCTTTTCATAGCTCCCCTTCTCTGGGTAAAACCATGTAAGTTTTGGTTGTTAATATCTGGCATGTAAAATAAATCATTTAAATATTTTCAGAGTTTACAAGATTTAAAACTAGATCATTTATTTAACCCAAGTTTATAAAAATTATAAATTTAGAGATTGAATTTGTAATGTATAGTTATAAAACCTTAACTGGCAATAAGCTGTCACGGGGGAGAAATCCTTTAACCTGGTGTATTTAGATAAGAAATCTATTTCCTACTCCTTCTGTCTTAAATACTTTATTTGAGTAAAAGACTTTATTTTCTTTTTTTAATTTGTAAATATAGATGTCCCAGTTTGACTTTAAAAACTACGTATTACTTTATATTAATTCATGAAATTGCATATCAATCTATTGGAATTTTTCTCCTTTCTATCTTATCTTAGCCATCTAAGCAGCTATTGGACATTGTCTATCTCTTGGAAAGCTTGACTGTGATAGATGAAGACTGTGGACTATCACACTCCAATGCCAGGCTCCTAGTGGCAAGAAAGAAGAAAGGTAAAAACTATATTTCATACTGTTTTTGTAATCAAGCTGTGGATATTTAGGAGGATGAGCTATTTAGGTTTTGTCAATCAGATGCACTCTCATGAAACTTGGATTCACTGTAAGTTATGCACTGAGAGGCACAGGGAGTGGAAAATCTATTTTGCTGTTATGGATTATGGCAGAGGTGATCTTGTTTAGAAGCCAGGAGCTAGATAGCAGCTTCTTGATTTTTGGAGAGGCACAGGATTTGGAAAGTGTATGTGGTGACAAATTTAGTATTCTGCCTGATCTTGGCAAAGGCAGCAACTCCTTCTATGGCTGAGTCCTATGGATTATTCGGGGATTTGTTCTTAGAGCAACAGACAATTGTCTCTTGATTCAACCCTCCAGGTCACTCTAGGCATGTGGTTTAACCATGAATTCCCTTTTATTTAAATGAGCCAGAGTAAAATTGGCTATCTTAAATAGAAAACACCAGTAAAGAGTAATTACTAGAGAGAAGTAGTGTTGCATGTGAATCTAAGCAAAGTGTAGTCCTGTCCTAGTAGTACTGATATCAGCTGGGAGTTTGTTAGAAATGCCAGATCTCAAGCCCACACCAGACCTTCTGATTCAGAACCTGGGTTTTAACAGGCTCCCCAGATGGTCTGTATGCACGTTAAAAAGGTTAAAGTTGCAATCTAAAAAATAAGTGAGTAAACAAACAAACATAAATGTAAAAAAAAGGAATATTTTGGTTTGCTGGAGGTAAGCAAAAAGTGGGTGGCAAGGGCTCAGATACTGATGGCTGGAAAATATGGGATGCACAATATGAGGTGGGTGGCAAAAGAGTCAAATTGTTTCCTGCTGTAAGTTGGAAGGCAGACCATGTGCTTAGGCTGTTAGGGCGAAATAGAAGGAAAAATTAATAATATTGGCATATTTAGGTTGTTTCCTGCAGCTTTCAGAAACATTCCAAAGAAATGGATATTTCAAAAAACTAGAGGTATTTTGTCTTAAGCAGAGATGGAAAAGTACATGGCTACAAAAAAGCCTGAGGATACAACCTAAGTTGCCCAAAAGTTACATGATTTGGAGCATTCTAAGGCTTAAAAGCCAATTGGAGCTATACTCCTGAAACCAAGCAGGCCTATGTAGGGGCCTTCCCAGTGACAGACCCCTCTGTGTCCCCGCTTGTTGCTGATTGGGAAAAGAGGCTATGGAAATACACTGTGACCTCCCTACCAGTGAATGCTTGAAGAAGTAAAGAAGGCAGAAACAAAGACAGGACAGCCAGGCAGGAGAATAACCATAACTTAAACAATAAATCAGTCTCAGGGACTCCCAGTTTTGTTTCAGAGGTAAAGATAAGTCTGACGTACAGCCCTAAGTTGTTTCACAGACCCCAAAACCCCACCACCAGGTGGAGGAAGTTAATTGCATGCTGACCACCAGCAGGTAGCCCTCAGAAAATTGATGCTGAGGGCTACCTGAAACCAGAAAATTGATGCTATTGACTCCTGAAATGCCACCCTGTTCCCTCACCACCAACCAATCAGAAGGATGTCCAAGAGTTGATCCTGAACCCCATGACCCCTTCCCTCACACTGCCTTTAAAAACCCTTCCCCGAGGGCTTCCCTGGTGGCGCAGTGGTTGGGAGTCTGCCTGCCAGTGCAGGGAACACGGGTTCGAGCCCTGGTCTGGGAAGATCCCACATGCCGCGGAATGACTGGGCCCGTGAGCCACAACTACTGAGCCTGCGCATCTGGAGCCTGTGCTCCGCAACAAGAGAGGTCACGATAGTGAGAGGCCCGCGCACCGCAATGAAGAGTGGCCCCCCCTTGCCACAACTGGGGAGGGCCCTCGCACAGAGACGAAGACACAACACAGCCATAAATAAATAAATTTAAAAAAAAAAACAAAAAACTTGACCTTTAAAAAAAAAAACAAAAAACATTAGAATCTCTAAATGACATGTATACCTTGTTTAAAAAAAAAAAAAAAACCCTTCCCCAAAAGCCGTCATGGAGTTCAGTCTTTTGAGCATGAGCTGCCTGTTCTCCTTGCTGTGCCCTGAGACAAATGCCATACTTACCTTCACCAACCTGGTATCAGTAGATTGGCTTTGTTGCATGGCAGGGCGAGTGGACTCTAGTTCGGTGCGGTAAAACTCCAAAGTACTGAAGCAGGAGTGAAAAGTGGCTGCAGAAGTACACCCAAGTAGAGATTAAGACCATAAGCTCAATTTTATTTTGCTTTTGGGCTTGTGCTTGCTCTTTGTTAAATGTTTGCTGGAAGACAATGGAATCTAGCACCCAGGCTAAATCCGATTAAGTGTGCTGTCTTCTTGCCCAGGCCTTCTGAGAGTTGTCGTTGAAGACAGAGAGGGTGAGCAGCACACAGAGACAGCATGTAAAAGACAGGAGCATTTAAGATTCCAGTCTTTGCAACATGTGTGGTAGTTTTCCCATGGAATTGATTCAAGATAGGAGAGAGGAACTCTTTTTGTGCTTTTGAGGTAGTGAGGTGACTATATTGTCAAAGGAACTTATATGGAGTTTGCACAACTCACGAAGCAATCTCTCCACTGCCCAAAGCTGTATCTCCAGAAGCATGTACTTCCCAAAGTCTACCTCATGTTACATTATGCTATGTTGTATTTTCTTTTGTTATGGACATATCTGAAACCTAACTATATCATACAATTCTTAAGGATTCAAGACACACTCATCTTGATGATTGTCCTAAGCATACAAAGATAATTTTGCAAAAAATATTACATGTACAAATTTTCCAAAGAAATAGAGATGATGCTGATAAATTTTCCCACAGAAAGAATAATGAAAATGAGGTTTATCTGGAATAAAGACAGTTTCATTCATTCAAGAACATCTAATGAATTGCTACCATGGCCAAAGATTCTACTAGGTGGTCAGAATAACAAAATTCTCATTCCAAGAAGTGTCCAATTGATTGGTCTAGGACAGATATTAAAATAAATATTTTATAAATAATGTTAGAAAACTTACAAAGCAAATAAGAGTGAGTGACTACTTCCTCTTGAGGCAGAGGATGAGGCAAGGAATGTTTCTCAGGTGACAGAACTTGAGCTGAATGTTGAACTTTAAGTAGATGTGTACAAGGAGGAAGAATGGGGAAATCACAGTCTGGGTAGTGGGAAAGCATGAACAAAGACTGCAGGTCATGAAACTATATAATGAGCTAAGTAGTCAGTGAGACTGGATCATGTTGTTCTGGGGGTCAAGACACGGGCGAGAGTGATGTTCTGGGATTAGAAATGGTGGAATTTGAATGCCTTGTTAAAATGTTTTGACTTTATCCTCAAGGCCGTAGGGAGAAACACATAATTTTAAGAAACGAAGTGGTATTTTTTATAAAGATTATTTTAATAAAAGTGTGAAGAATAGAGTGAAATAGTGTCCTATTTAGCAGAGAGAAAGCAATTAGAAGATAATAATAATAAAATAAAATAAAATAAACAAGACCTAAGGACCCTCTTCTACCCCAAAACAGCAGGTATGAAAAGGAGGGGACATGTTCTAGAGTGGCTAAGAAGGTTAAATATCATGACTTGTTCATAAAGTGGATTTGGGAATACAGAGAAAAGCAGGCATCTAAGATACCTCAGTGTTCTGGTTGACTGTGGGTGGGTAATAGTGTCTTTTATTTAGTCTACTGAGAAGGATCAGGTTTACTTAAGGTAAGTTGCATTTGAAGTACATAAAAGGCATAATGGAAATAGTTTGGACTTCAGAAACACGGCTTGTATTCTGCTCTGGCTCTTACTAAATGGGAGCCCTAAGCAACTTAGTTTCATCTCTTATATTTTACATCTGTGTAAAATAGATGTGATAAAAAATTGTTGTGAGAATTGTACACACATGGTCCTTTACAAGTGATAGGTGATGAGGAAAACTATCACCGTCACTTTAAAGGAATATTCATGACACTTTAAAATACTTATTTGGATTTAGAAATGATTTCTGTGTTAGGGGGCATTTTGTAGCTTAGAAAAGATAACATCTTTGGGATCTGGAAATCTTAACTTCACTGCAACATATCCAAAGGTGATCAATGCTCAGCCACTTGTGAACATGAATGCAATAAAAATATGACTAAGTCATTAGAAGTGCCCTTAAAATAGCTCACCATTCTGTACAAGGAAAATAGAACTGACCTCAGCATCTTTTATTTAAACAAGTTTTAAAAGGAAAGAAAGCAGACAGCTATTCATCACTTTTTCTGGTCATTTATTTCTAGATTATCCAAATCTTCCCAAATTTGCCACTATGTTTTTTTGGTTTATTCCAATAATCGATTCAATTTGAGGTCCAAATCAGTTATTGGGGCAGTTGTGTTACACTTGCTTTTCAGATACACTTAAGTATTAACAATGTACTTCGAAATTACATTAGGAAAATATATCTCATTTTCAAGACAACATTGTACAGACCATATGAAAACACTTTCTGTATAAAGTTCATATTTAAAGCCAAAATGTTAAATGCCGGTGGGAAATTAATAAAATAAATGCATCAATTTATTTATCCAAAGAGCTGTATTTTCATAGGCCAGGTGGATTGAAGAAAGGTACAATCCAAAAGTGTAAGAGAGAGAACTCTTCCATCAAGAGATTAAAGTTTGGATGAATTTTCAATGGCATTTTAGCACTATCCCAGCACCATACAATTACTGTAAATTTTCTTCTCTCTCTTATCATCTATACCCAAGAAGATTGCACCCTCTTTAGTGGCTTTTCTATTCGCAGATGATTCACAAAGCTGTGTTTCCAGACCAGACTCCTCCTGTGAGCTGCAGACATGCAGCGGATTGTAACTAGTTACCTCCACAGCTGTATGTATGTCTAGGCACTTATTTATCCTCTAACCTGCATCTCCTAAATCACTCAGGTGGTATGTGGTACAACCTGTTTTCACCCACCAGAAACTTGGGGGTCCATCTTAGAATATTCCTCCTCTCTATAGGGAAATCATCACTCGTTGACCAAGTAGTTTTGGCTCTATTTCCACACCATTTAAAAAACATTTTTCATCCTTTCTATTTGCCACTTTCACTGGAAAATTCCAGGTCCTTGTCTCTTATTCAGCCAAGTTTTTTTCCTGCCTCTATTGTCAGTCTTCCTTCATTCACCTCTCTGGAAATGTGTCTTCTATACTCAAGGCATAAATTTTTGAAAAGATAAATATTTATTATGTTATCTCCTACTTAAAAACACACCGAAGGCCCATAAATGCCTATAAGGATAGAGTCTTCAGTATATCCTATAGGAATTCCCTGATCTAGCTCCTGCCTGTGTCTACAGCTGGATATCTTGCCAAATGTCCACCCAATTTTGCTATTCCCAACTACATAAAGTCCCCCAATCACTTCAGATTCTGTCAAATCCTGTGATTTTTCTTACCTCTAAAATTTTCCTGATATCCTAACTCCTTACCCAGGTCCCTTCAGTAGAACTTCCCATTCCCTTACCTGTACCTCTCCTATATCCCACACATCCTTTTCCATAACAACATGTTGTACCATTATTTGCTAGTATACTTAACTTGCCCCATGAGGTTGAATACCTTTATGTTAATATGCTGATAAATGCACTCAGGTACAGCATCTACTGGTAATAATAATTCCATCATTCAATACCACTTATTGACTACCTACAATGCATCAGGAAATGTTGAAGAACTGACTATATTAACTCATCACTCTGTTACACATAATTTATGAGACAAGAAGAGGCTGAATAAATTGCTTCAGTTCCCTCACTGAATGAGTATCTGTGCCAGAATTTGAACTGAGTCATACTGTCTCCAGAACCTGTAACTGTCTTTCTTGCTAAGATCTATTAAATGATTATTGACTAGATGACTGAAATATATAAACACCCATGATTTTGTGTGAGAGTTGATGGTTTTATTTTTACTTAAGGTACATTCAGGAAGCAGTGAACTGTCAGAAGTTCTAGCTTATTGTGATAATTGAGTTAATGCCTATGAATTACTTAGAACATGTACACAGTATGTAGGCAGTAAATGTGTTCTGCTATCACATCTGTTTTTTGAGACTTACCTATAAGCTGGGTACTTTAATGGCCACTTTACATAGATTTTCTATTTTCATCCTTTCAGCAACTTTGAAAGTTGACATTATTTTCTCCTATTCATCAGAGAGGAGACAGAAGATTAGAACTTAAGTAGTCCTCAAATGTCACACACATGGTAAGTGTTAGAAGTAAGATTTTAACATAGTTCTAGCCATCCCTAAAACTTTAGTTTCCTGTAGTTCAGATGATCCAGTAAAAATTTTGATTAAATGGTAATATATATGTATATTTCTTGTTCAAAATTTCTTGACATGGCCTTTGCTGTATCATTTAACTTTGAGACAAATTCTACCACTTTATTTATTGACTGCTGTTTTATATGCTTCAAGGCAAATAATTGTCAAATAC
The DNA here is from genome assembly GCF_009873245.2 of Balaenoptera musculus. Taxonomy (NCBI): domain Eukaryota; kingdom Metazoa; phylum Chordata; class Mammalia; order Artiodactyla; family Balaenopteridae; genus Balaenoptera; species Balaenoptera musculus. The sequence continues at coordinate 56,671,746 of NC_045802.1, forward strand.
ATCAACATTTATCATAAAATAATTAATATAATCTTTCCATTTAAAATAATTTTTTTCTTCATGTGTGACAATAACTGTTAAGGTACATTTCCAAGTAGAAAAAATAACTTGAAAAACAATCCGTTTGGGAGAGTGAGGCCTGTTTGCATAATTTGATTTTTCTGTTAACTAGATTATCTTTGAAATATTATTTTAAAACTCTGAAAGCTTATTAAACTGAACACATAGAGCTCCAGTTTCTATTTCCAGACTTAGATACCCCTCAACTGCTGTCATCATGCTGTTAATTGAATGTTTGTGTGAAAATGATGCGTTTTCAACGGCAAGAGCAAAAACATTGTTCTCAACTCTTTGATTTTGGTCTCTTTTTTTTTCGGATATATCTAAAGCTGGTTATAACTTTGTTTCTCAGTCTCTACTTAATCTTGGCTTTTGACTTTCTATCTGACAACTTCACTTTGGTGTGTCACTGCTTGTCACTCTGCTTTAATATGTTTTTCTTCAGTAACTTCAAACACTGTAGCAGGCTCTCTAGCATCATGAATAAGAGAACATTTTTAAAATATAAAGAAAAATGAACAGGGCAAATTATCTCTGAAGAACAGAATCCTCTTGATGTATATTCATCATTTCAAAATGCTGATACCATGACAAAAAACAACTACAGTGTACCAGGGAGAGTCAAATCTGTAAGACGTGAAAAGACTTAAATGAAAATAATAGAATAGAGGATTCTGCAAAGATAGCAGAGTAGGAAGCATTAAGAATACTTTTCTCCACCTCGATGACAATATGTCTGATGTAACTATATCAGAAATTGGAGTCTACTGATGGCATGCAACTTCCAGAGGAAGGCTTGGACATAAGTTGAGTTAATTTCAGTCAGTTTCATGACTGAACCCCTCAAAACACCCTGGACTACTAGACTCAGGTGCACTCACCTGCTTGGCATTACCTCATACATTTTGCCACACATAGACACTAGGAAAATTGAGCATATCTTTGTGACACCACTGGGAGAGGACACTGGAAAGATTGCCCCTGGTTTCTACTGGTCTTCACCCCATGCACCTTTTCCGTTTGCTGATTTTACTCTGTATTCTTTCACTGTAATAAACCAGAACCATGATTACAACAGCTTTTTTGAGTCTTAGATTTTGGGTGATTTATTAAGCTTATGGGTGATCTTAGGGCCAGCAGGATTTGCAAATTAATAAATTATTTTTCTATGGCACTGTTAAAGTAACATAGGCTCCTCATTCAATTTTAAATGCATAATTATCCTCACATGATTTCTCTCCCTCTCTTGCTTTTTTTTTTTTTTTTTAGCCCATGTGGTGGGTGAATCTAGAAAATTCTAACTGGTCTAATATTTTTCCCTTTTCCTCGATGTAGCCAGGTAGGTGAGCTGATCTGGATCTGCCTTGTCACAATGATAAATTTCCTATCTTTGACAAACTTATCCCTTAGGATTATATTTTGTATTGTGTATGAAGATAAAAGTCTTCCCTTAAGCTTAAAGCATAAACCATACACAACAATCAGGATTTTACCGGAGCTGTGTAGAGGAAGATACAGGTCCTTGGAGAGGGACTAGAAAAGTTGCATTTGGATTCCTTTCTACTATTTTCCCTCATATGTATAGCTCATTGGGAACCCCAAGAAAATGAAGAGTAATTTGCAGGGGAATATTTTGTCCTGAGTTTCCGGGAAACTATATCTTCATATAATACCAAACACTAATTTTCTAAATGACGAGGCTTCCAAAAATATCTTAAGCCTTGCAAAGTGGAATAATAGTGCTAATTAGTGCTAATTATTTGCAATAGATATGTCATACAGGGAAAGCACTCAGTAGTTCCCTTTTCATTTGCTGGCCATGAGAACCAGTGAGTTGGGTGATCATGGTCTTCTTTCCTCTCTAGCTCATGGCTTCATATGTCATTAGACAATTAACCTCTTTGTACTTCAATTTTTCCATCTACTTGGTAATAATGTTGACTTCAAAGGAATGCTATGACAAATAGTTCTATATTTTAGGAAATTATTTCTTCCTATTAGTCTGGAGTTAATTGTTGCTTTTTATTCTGATGATAAGTTTCCTTAAAGGAAATAGGTAACAAACCCCAGAAGTAATAGGTATTAGTACTTTTTGTGGGGGGGCTATTTCAATGTTGTTTTCTAGGTCTTTATGTTGAATAACAGGCCCAAATGGTCACATTGGTAGCAACAAACACAGTGGTTCATAAGTGGCAGTGCAGGGATGACTGTTTCCTCCATGTGATGCCATACTCTATCTAGAAGGCGCTAGTCTCAAAGCAATGATCAGCACAACGTTAATCCTACTTTTCTTAATAAGGAGAAATTATATCTAGAAAAGCAAAGCTAATGTCAATATCCTTCAACAACAAAAGATTATTTCTTACAAACTCTAACTCGCCACAGTGCTAATATAAATCTCTCCTAAATTCACAAAACCCAGTCAATCAACTATCTGTCCACATTTGGAGAGTTTATAGTAAGTTCATTATTAGTTTCTTTAATGTCATTTTGATTAATTTACTGAGTTATTCACCAGGTAATTTTCCTAATTTACTTATTTTCAGATGTATGACGGACAATTCAAATACATGGAATGGGTTCCATAGTACTATTAGGCTTGCTTAACATCTTCCTCTCAAAAATCCCAAATTTCACCGTAGTTATATCTACCAAATTAGGCAACAGCATGCTCTAATAAAAAAAATTATTCCTTCACACATTATAGTATGTATACACTCAAGCAAAGTAGAATATTATAATTATGTAAGTAATATTATCAAATCAGAAAAATGTATTCCTTTTTTTAATCTTTATTGAGGTATAATTTATTACAAAAAAATGGATGTATTTAATCTATACAATTTATGGGTTTGGTAATCAGCATACACCTATGAAACCATCATGATAATCAATATCCAAACAAACATATCCATTATTCCAAATGTTTCCTCCTACTCTGTGTTTTATTTTTTGTTTATTTGTTTTGTTTTGTTTTTGTGGTAAGAACACTTAACAATGGAATTATTTTATCTATTATGCTTGCTTTAGCTATTTATATTAAACAGATTAATCTCTAGAATTTGAAAGACACTTCAACTAAGAAATCAAAGCCACTATATTTTGGTGGTCTATTGTGGTGATGCCTAACTTGTGGTTTTCATCATTAATGTATCAATAGTTGTAGTAATAGTGAGCATTTATTTTGACTTGGTATAAAAACATACTTTCTTAACAATAACATACGAAATAGTAACTGTTTATTCAGAGTTTACAGGTGGGAAAACAGAGGTCAAGAACATACAATTAGCAAGTGACAGAAGTGGAATGCTTACCCCAAGTTACTCAATCCAGAAGTAGCACTCTGAACCACTTTCCCATGCTTTCTTCTGTTTATTGCTTTCATAAGAATGGTATTAAAAATAAAAATGTTCAATGTATTTTTAGATTAAAACCATATGTTATTCACATTTTATAAGACATTAATGCTACTATTCAATTTAGTTGACTATGCATTCATTATTTTTTTTTCATTATTTTTATACCTAACAAAGAATGTGTATCCAATACTGAGCAAAAGCCTAGCCTTGTCTATCTTGTCCTATTTATTAATCAAAAAATTTTTTTCAGCAACATAATGAAATAAAAACAGCAATAAATGCTAAGAATTGAGTATCTATTATGTTCTAGGCACTGTTACTTGTATTAATTTATTTAATGCTATTAACAGCTCTATTGGTAGGTACTATTATTTGCCCCATTTCACAGATGAGAACAATGAAGAACAGAAAGTTTAAACAAATTACCAAGGGTCATTCAGTTAGCAAAATGAAGAGGAAAGTTTTGAATTCAGAAGAGTCCACCTTTTGTAGCTTTCTTAGTTACAAAATAAATAAGCCATGAGGATGTAATATTCAGCATAAGGAATATGGTTAATAATATTGTAATAATTTTGTATAAGCACAGCTCATTACTGGACTTACTGTGGTGATCATTTTGTAATATATGCAAATGTCAAATCACTATGTAATACATCTGAAACTAACAATATAGTACCTCAACTATATTTCAATTAAAAAAAAAATCAAGACACATAGAGAAGTCAAGGAACTGAATAAAACAAGAATATACTGAAAATGAATTTTAAAACATTTTATTTGAAAGATAAAGTACACAATAACAGGATACAATCTTTTTAGATTACTAAAGAAATACTTGTGGTATCTTTGGGAAAACGTTTATTTTTTATTTGCTTAATCCTTATTTCAGAGTGATTTATTCTTTGGTCTAATAACTCATTGAAATATTAAAAAGTTTGTTTTCATGAAATAAGATACATGAAGACAATTTTCAAAATAATTTAGTATACAAATATCTTTTTAAATGCCTAATATGCATGAACAATTATCAAAATCTTTAAACCCAAAGCATCTGGGGTCTTTTCACATGTCTTGAATTATTTCTCAAAATTTTAATTATAGCTTTCAGTTAAGCACTGTATTTATGAGCATCAACTTTCTTAGTATTCTTACAATTCTGCAATTTTGTAATGGATATATTAAATTTTAATACTTAAATTTGGGAATAATGGAACTAATTATCTAACACTGACAATTGATTTATCAATTGTGTTCCCTCTGTGTATTTTATTTGATACTAGTGAGGAACAGGAGAAGCTAAGCAATAAAAAATGCTTCAAAGGAGTTGACACGTTCTAATTTAGTACTTACTGTCAGAGAATAGGTTATGATTTAAAATTTTGATCTCTCATTTGCATGATAAAGTGAAAATAAGTTCTTATTAGTTCTTTCATATTGCAATGATTTTTTCCTCTACCTAGATTTTTGACAAAGAAATCAGTAATTCTGAATGTTCTAGAGCTTCTTTTTAATGACACTACTGATAATAAGGAAAGAAAAGGCTAACTACTCATGTTTACAACTAAAGCTGCCTTGATTTATTATAGGAATTTATTCAAATGTTCCGTGAATAATACATATGATTACAGGGTTAGTTAAGAAAAATACAAATACTTGTTTTTATTCATGTAATAATATTAAAAAAAACTGATGAATTTTATATTAGTTATGCTATCTCAAACTGTAAGGATAAGAAGTTGGTAGGTCTACAGAGCTGGGAGTTTGTTGAATGTTTGTGTGTTAAGGAACTGCACACACATATACACAAATACACATTAAGAGTGGTGTAGGTCTATTTAAACATCCACTCAAGCTCAGATGTACACATTCATTTATTCACACGTTCATTCGAAAAGTATTTTGGTCTCTAACATGTGCTAACTCTCGTGGTAAGTGCTGGGAGGTATAGTGAACAACACAAACATATTCTATGTTCTATTTAGGAATGGGTGCAGAGAACATTGCACAGGTAAATGAAAAACTACAACTCTAATAAGTGCTATGTGTGGACATACACTTAGTCTCAGTAGTGGGTGTGGATTAAAAGCGCTTTTGAAAAAGTGACATTTGAAGCTGAAAGATTTCACTAAGTGAAGAGGAAGAAGAGTGCTCCAGAGTGAACACAAAAATATCCAGTGATTAAGGAGTTAGGACTATATTCTAAGAAAAACAGTAAACCATTGAAGGACTGGAATAGTGACAAGATCAAATTTATGTTTTGAAAATTAATGTCTACTGTTTGGAATGGGCATGTGTTGGAGGCAGGAGGTATGTTTCCCAGTGTGCTTTAATCACTTGCAATCACCTAAGAGAATGATGAGGGTAATTCTGATTAAAATGGTGTTAGTGAAGAAGGATAAAAATTGAAAGATTCTAGAGTTATCAAAAATGAAATTTGTTTAAATATCTTCTATGAGATGGAACATTTAGGGAGAGTCAAGTATGATACCCAGTTTTTAGATGGAAGAACTAGGTAAACAATGTGCCAATCACTAGCAGAAAGAACATGAGAAGACCAGGTAGGATGAATAGATGAAAAATCATGAGCCATACTATGTTTAGTTGAAGTATGCGTGGATGCAAAGGGCTATTAAAGTAGTTGGAAGCCGATTTATATAGGAATCTCTGGATGAGATTAATACCTTAATAAAGTAATGATAAATTATTCAACTTCTCTAAATAATATGCATTTACTTTGAAGCAATGTGCTGCAAATCAGATCAATCCAGTCAGCTGTTTAGGTGTATTTATTAAATTCTTTAATAAAATTGTGTACATGACTATTGTCTTCAACTACTAAAAATAACAGATGACTTAAGGAGACATTTATTAATGTATGATAGGTTTTCTTAGAAAGTAAATAAAAGTATATTGTAACTAATGATAATAATTTTTTAAATGTATTATTAGGAGCAGTAATCAATACTAATTTAAAAATAATTGTACACACTGCTGTATTTAAAATATTTAAAAGAGATAACCAACAAGGACCTAATGTAAAAAAAGTTACTATAGTAAAAAAAATAAATAAATAAGGGCAAAGCAAATCCAAAGCAAAAGAAATAATAATTGGAATAAATATTCTATGCCCTAAATATAGGAAAAATAATTTCCTTTTTAATTGCTTATAACACTTTTATCAAATTTGCAAAGTTGATCATATATTAAGTCACTAGGAAACATCAATGAAGATTGATATATTTTGTTGAAGTTAAGCTGCCCTTTTGGAGCAAAATTAATTTGTGATTACAAGTGGCTCTGAATTTTCCTAGTAAATGTGACGTACATAAAACATACTTTATTTTCTGAAGCACCATTTGATATATGAGAGTAATGTTAAAAAATGTGTGAATGCATTATGTTCTTTTATCATTTTATTGAAGCTTCAGAGAAATTTTCTTTGAAAATTTACTATAGATTATATTCTGACCTGTAGGTCCTAAACTTTGTTCTATCACAGTGGTGTCTATTTGTTTGATTTGAAAATCTCAAACAATATTTTACTCCAGAGAATCACCCTTCTTTGCTCTTTCCTTTTGTTGCCTCTCCTTTCCCCTAACTCACTCCCCAAAGGCCACCCTAAGTCTGACAAGACTTCCCCAGCCTCTCCCATTATTTCCTGTTTCTCACTCATCCCCATTTCCCAGCTGGAACAGATTTATCATTTATCAGTTTTAAAGGTGCTAGTTGGTTGAACAGGATTAAAGGCAAAAAAGCAATGAAATACAGAAAGGGCAATCCTTCAGGAGATTTTTATTATACATTTATTCCAATACTGTAAAAGTTCTGAAATAGAAATCACATATTCTGACACCAATACCAACAAGTCAATTATTCAACTTTTGCTGAAAATGCTTACTGAACATATTTTTTTCTAGACCTAGAGAGCCTTATGCTATTTCAAATTTTGTAAAAACTTTCTTTTATATATTTATAATTCTCAAGAGGGGAAGAAAACAATATATAAGTCAAAGCTTCTATTTCAAGAATTCTTGGTGTAGTTCAAAGGCGTTCTGAGCAGGTAGAATATGAATATAATGACATTGAAATTGATACCAGTAATTTTTGCAATGGAATTGCCACCTATATAAAGGAATGTAAGAAGATAAAACATGGAACAATTTCTTTGAAACTAAAACTTCATTGACTACCAAAAATATTGCAGTTGCTGCAAAAAATAAAATAAAATAAAACAAGCAATTGCTAAAAAGATCTCAAAGTATCAATGGAAGAAGAGATTCTTTGAAGGTAGAGTCAGATAAAAATATTTGGGAAACCATAAACAAAACAAAAAGACAACCTATAGAATGGGAGAGAATATTCTCAAATGATGCAACTGACAAGGAATTAATCTCCAAAATATACAAACAGCTCATACAGCTCAATATCAAGAAAAAAATAACAACCCAATCAAAAAATGGGCAGAAGACCTAAATAGACATTTCTCCAAAGAAGACATACAGATGGGCAAAAGGCACATGAAAAGATGCTCAACATAGCTAATTATTAGAGAAATGCAAATCAAAACTGCAACGAGCTATCACCTCACACCAGTCTGAATGAACATCATCAAAAAGCCTACAAATAACAATGCTGGAGAGGGTGTGGAAAAAAGGGAACCCTCATACACTGTTGGTGGGAATGTAAATTGGTACAGCCACTATGAAGAATGGTATGGAGGATCCTTAAAAAACTAAAAATAGAGCTACCATATGATCCTGCAATCCCACTCCTTGGAATATGTCCGGTGAAAACCATAATTTGAAAAGATACATGCACCCCAGTGCTCATTGCAGCACTATTTACAATAGCTAAGACATGGAAGCAACCTAAAAGTCCATCGATAGATGAATGGATAAAGGTGATGTGGTACATATATACAATAGAATACTACTCAGACATAAAATAGAACAAAATAATGCCATTTGCAGCAACATGGATGGACCTAGAGATTGTCATACTGAGTGAATTAAGTCAGATAGAGAAAGACAAATATCATATGATATCACTTACATGTGGAATCTAAAAAAAATGATACAAATGAACATATTTACAAAGCAGAAATAGACTCACAGACATAGAAAACAAACATCATTACCAAAGAGGAAAGGTGGTGGGGAAGGGATAAATTAGGAATTTGGGAGTAACATATGCATACTACTATATACAAAATAGATTAACAACAAGCACCCACTGCATAGCACAGGGAACTATACTCAACCTTTTGTAATAACCCATATGGGAAAAAAATCTGAAAAAATATATATGTATGTAAATATATATGAATATATATGTATATGTATATGTATAACTGAATCACTTTACTGTACACCTGAAACTAACACAACATTGTAAATCAACTATACTTCAATAAAAATCAATAAATTTAAATTAAAAAAATCTGGGTTAGCTTATAGTTATCTCCTCACAAATTTTAAGAATAATATTGAATCAAACAAAGACTTTTCAACACAAAGCAGGGGAGAAAATACTTGCAACTCATATATCTGATAAGGGATTTTTAACCCTAATATATAAAAAGCTTACAACTGATTAATAAAAAGACAAATATTCCAATTTAAAAATAGGCAAAGAATCTGAATAGACCCTTGTTCAAAGTAGAAATAAAATGGCAAAGAAGCACATGAGAAGACATTCAATATAATTAGCCATCGGAGAATTTCAAATTAAAACCACAAAAAAAATATCCTTTTTACACTCACTAGGTTGGCTATAATGACAAAGACAGACAGTAACGAGGGTTGGGCACATGGAGAAATTGGAACCCTTGTACATTGCTGGAATATAATGTGCTGCAGTCACTTTGGCAAACACTTAAATATTTGAACATAGTTACCACATAACCCAGTAATTTCATTCCTGTGCATAGTTGAAGAGAATTGAAAAGATATGTTCATGCTAAAAATTATCCATGAATATTCATAGCAGCATTATTCATAATAGACCAAAATGGAAACAACTTATATGTCTATCAACTAAAGAATAGATTAAAATATGTGATATATCCATAAAATGGGATATTATTTGAAAATACAAGGGAATGGAGTACCGAAACATGCTATGACATGGAAAAGCTTTGAAAACACTACACTAAGTATAAGCAGTCAGTTACAACTGCATGCTAAGTGCAAGCAATAGGTTATATATATATTGTCTGATTATATTGATATGAAATGTCCATAATAGGCATATCTCTAGAGACAGAAAATAAATTAATGGTTGCCATGGGCTAGGGAAGCAGGAAGGGCAGTGACTGCCAACGGGCACAGTGTTACGTGTTAGGGTAATGAAAAAGTTCTAAAGCCACTGAATTGTACTCTTAAAGGGCAATATTTTAACAATAAGACTTTTGCTTTTGAATTGCATCATGCTAAAAATCACTAATTTCTCCTTTCCCATTATTACATAAATGTTTCTGGAGACATAAGAAAAGGAAAAATACAAAATTTTCTGTATTTCTTGTGGCAGTTAAATTTTATTTACGAAAGGAAAGAAAAAAATAAAAAATAAAATAAAATTATAATACACTTTTTGAAATAAATTGGCACCAACTTCCAAGTGGTAGTAAATGCGTTTGGCTTTCTTCACTATGTTTAGCTTAAGCATTTAGCATTTCCTTCCATCAGAGAATGGATTTACTCACTAGTCAACCATTAAAGTACCTCATTCCAATCCCGATAGGGTTTTGGCGGCGTCACTACCTGTCCTTATGTTGTGGGTGGAAACAAAGCAGAGTGTAGAAATGAATGGTTCAGAAGCACAACGTCTACAAGGAGACATCAGGAGAAAAATAATACAGGGTGGAAGAAAAAAATACTGAAATACAAAGAGAAGGAAATGTCACTCTGACGTCTAAAACAAAAATAAAACAATTGTCTATTATTTTCTAGAGAAAAATGAGGAAAAATTCACACAACTTTTAGCTTCATATCCATGATACAATGTAAAAGTATCTGTCCTTTATGAATCATGGCAGGAAATTATAAAGAAAAACACTGTGATGTCAGAGATATAAACCGATAGTTAGATGCAGGAAAATCACATCCAAATCAGACCCATAAGTTCCAGTATACACCCAAGTAAGTTTCAGATAGAGTAAAATTTAAATGTAAGAAAGAAACTATAAACTTTAATATAGATTATTTTAAATGTAAACTTGGAACAAGGAAAACATTTCTAAGTGTAATCCTGTAAAAGAAAGTTTGATATTTTCAAATATAATAAATAGAAATGTAAACTTTCACACATCAACTGAAATGATAGAGTAAACTGAAAAATAAACTATGAAGATAGTTGGAACATTTATGGTAATAATGATTGAATATCCTTAATTTATCAAATTATCTTATAAACCAAAGTGTCTGTTACACAGATTATTTGTGTAAATTTGAGGGCAGGTTGGATTTTAAGAGGCTGTAAAATTGAGACTTCAAAGACTACTCCTCAGAACCCAAGTCCAGTTTTTACCTCTGGATTGCCTCTGGGTGTTTTCCTCTTTCATTTTATATTTTCTACTTTACTTGACCACTGAAATAAATATTGATGGTACTCCTTTTGTGTGTACTTACTGTAATATATATCTGTTCTATTTTTAGAATAATCCCTGACCTTTTCAACTAAGTGCAATTCATCCTCTTTTGAGATTTTTCTTCCATTTGTATATACAACAAGGGAGAATAGTCAGAATTAATGTTAATTTTAGCCTGTCTTCACAATTTTTGTACACGTGTTTAAATTTTATTATTCAGGGTCAAAATATATTAGCATTTTTGTCTTATTTTTACTTACTTTTTCACTTTTGTTTCCTTTCTCTATTACTTTCTTTTTCCAATATAATATTTTTTCAACACTGAAGCTGAATATTTGAGGATAGTACTTTGATGATGCCATCTAACACCATTGTTTTGAAGTGTGATGCATTAATGTGAATTTTTTTCATTTTAGTCACTTTAATTATATGCTGTGAAGACAAAAGTGGAGTGAGGTTTCGTATGGTGTGATACTCAGAGTTAGAATGAGAATATGTTTCTCATCTTACTTGAAGATAAAAATGACTGACTGCAAATGGTTTGTGTTTTATGCTACATAATGATGTTGGCTTATAAAAGTGTTGAAGTGTCTTCTTAAAAAATAGCCCTACCACAAATTAATTGTTTTCAAAACAGGTACATCTCGATTACTCTGTGAAAATTTCAATGTCCAATGCCTTTTGTTCAGGCACTTTAAAAAAATCTTTGTTCCTCATACAATCTCCTGGACTTCCTGACCAAGGATGTGCAGAATGATGGTTTGGCTCTCAACTTCCATTCCACCTTGAAGATGAAGGAAAGATGGAAATCCATACTTCCCATCCTTCATGGTTACCAGGGTTCTGGGAGTGAACTTGGTTGCATCTTTCAGGCCCTTTCATGAGATTCAGAAGGCTCTATCTTAGATTAATCAGCAGATTCTGGCAAAACAGAATGCTAGCAGTGGCTGAACTGCCTGGTCTCTAGTTTTATGAGAGTGGTAGGTACCATGGTTGCTTAACGATGATGATCAAAGCCCTAAATCTGGATTTCAGCTGCAGTGGTGTAACCTAGATGCAAAAAGCTTGCGACAGCCTCTTACCTCCCAGTCCTCTAGCCTTTCAATGATTTTTAAGCACTTGATTTTTATTATTATTATTTTTATTTTTACCTAAAATACTAACAGGGGTTTCTATTCTTCACACACTCCAGATTAAACAAGTCATAAAGATCTGTTCTTGAGAATGTGAGATATTTTGTGTTGGAGGAAAGCTTGTATGCATAAAAGACTATTTAGAGTTACTTGTGTTTTATTTACCACTTCACTGAAATCATAATTTTCAAAGGCCTACTATTCTTTCATTCTGGTTCTCTTATTTGTAAACAGATAATTTTATGTAAAATGAAACAATCATTATTGTTTGATCATCTCAAATTTAATAGAATACCATTAAACAATCAGCTATTTAGCTATATTTATATGTTTAATGCTTTTAATTTTATTTTCAGTAACTTCAAGTGCTTGGCAAGGCATTGTAACAAACAAAACAAGCAAATCTTCAAAATACTTACAAAATTTCTTAGAAATAATACATTAAAGGGAATACATTGATAGGAAAAATAATATTTGCCAACATTCCAATGCTCTTAAATGTCATAAACATTCTAAATAGCAACCATACAGAGATTGTTCTAAATATTATACAGAAGTGTCCATGTTTAAACTGGGTTTCCCTAATCATCTCTATATTTAATTTTAAGTCTGACCAGATTTGAAAAAACACTTTGCTCCTAAGAAACAGATTTACCGGTGGAAGTTAAGTTTAACTGGTCAATTATTTATGATGATTTTATTGTTAGTTACTGAGATTTCAGACAGGATAGAGGATGCAGAAGCCAAGGGTTTCTTTCTTTCTTCTTTCTTCCTCTCCCTCCTCCTCCTCCTCTTCTTTTTTTCTTCTTTTTCTCCTTCCACCTCTTACCCCTCTCCTTCTCCTTCTTCTTCTTCTTCCATTTCAGGACGTCAGTTGTTTCCAAGACTGCATCCTTCAGATGGATTGGTTTCACAGCTCATGTCTTAATGCATTTCAGTCTGTCTCTACTTGACTAGAGCCTACTATTTTTAGCCCTCTAAGGATATATAATGGTTTGTAGAGAATTTCACTACCTTTATCTTTTCCCAATGTGGGGGCCTCATCCAATCCACTGGGGACCTATATAGACAAAAAAGGATGAGTAAGGGAGAATTTACTCTCTTCCTGTCTTCAAGCTTGGGCATGGGTCTTCTGGGTGTGTCTGTAAGGCTGTTTCTGGATGAGATTAACTAAAGTTTGGACAACTACCTCTATTAAACGTTTGAATCAGAAGACTGACACACCCAGAATCACGTTTGATCAAATATCAGGGCACACTGTGATGCAGTCAAGTTGACAGATACAATTAACAAGTCCTAATAATACCTCTAGCAGTTAGTTAAGCATTTTCTCATTAATTCATTACTGTCCATTTCATAGATTATATTGATATCAATGTAATTCTACTCTGTCTCAATTCTCTTCCTTTATTGATGGGTAATATCCCCTTCTAACAATCAGATTCTTACAGTTAGAAATTTAAGCAAACACGGAAAATCTGTCATGGTTTGGCTCCTTTTTCCCTTTATTATTCACATCTTAAAACTTATGTGACATCCAGATGGAGAATCCATTTCATTGCATTCAAATAGATTTCCATTGGGTTTGTGCTCTGTTTGTGTGGTCCCTTGTGTCTAAAAGAGGTGAATTACGCCTAGGACTGCCATAAAAGTATCATCTTTGATGTTACAAAGAGAAGTACTCTGGTCAAGCCTGTCAAACAGGCAAAGTTTATTTTGGAGGCACTGACCATTCTATCTTCCAGACAGTATACATGTTTTAAAGCCAAAAGACTTGGCTTCAGATAGCAGCTTTTTCAGTTTTTAGCTTATTCAAGTAACTTAACCTCTCTGAACTGCATTTTTTCCTTCTAAAAACTCTTGCAGGGTTATTGTGAAATTAAATGTGTGAAATGCCAAGTTATTCCAGCCTCATTCTCAAACAGAATCAAGTTGAATGGTGGTGAAACACATATTTAAAGAGAACAGTGTTGAATTGATTAAGGTAAGAAAATTTGCAATCTGTTTCTTCTCCTCTTTCCTTTTTTCCTTTCCAGAATTAATCTCTCTAATAATTCTCCTTCCTTAATTTTCCAATGTAAAATTTTTTGATACTGTTTTCTGGAATTCAGAAAATGACCACACACCTCTATGATTACACAGACTACATAAGTTATGTGTCAAGGAGAGAGAGAAAAAAATATTTTAAATGAAACATTGAAAATACAAATCTTAAAGTACTTCTATCTATCTTTCAATTTACAGTAAAATATTTATTTCTATAATGTTAAGAGAGAGCCGAACCAGGAAGGTATTAAAGAATCAGGCAATTCATAATATACAGCATTGTTATTATAATAGGATGTTAGAAATGTGGAATTTCACACCCACCCCAGATTTCTGAATCAGAATCTGTGTTTTAATAAGATCCCCTACGTGATTAATATTCACATTAGAGTGTGAGAAGCCCTACTGTATAAGATTTTATAAAGTATGAAGATTCTTATGTGGAAATTTCTTTCCCTTAGAATACTTTTCCCTGAGATGTGGCATTGCCTACCCCTCTAGTATCTAACATTATGAATTCAACAGAATATGTGGTGATTCTGTATTAGACTGGTTTGTCTTATGACTACTTAAAGACAGAGTTTTCTGAGGTAGTCACAGCTATAATGTAGAAATGAAGGGATCCTGGACCAATGACACCTCCCAGAGCAAGTGATTTCTTTGGACCTGTTGACCATTTTCTCTTTCCCATCCACCATACTTTTGTTACAAATGTCCTGAAAACTTCCCCAGTGTTCTTGTTTCTGCTACTTTTTCTGATAATATGTCTCTTACTGACAACTTGTAACAAATAAATTTAAGTTATGGGTTATTCTCATTTCATTGTTATAATTATTAATTGGATGATATGATTCTTCCTTAAAATAATACCACAATCAGTAAGCAGGTTTGGGAAATCTTTGAGAATTAGTCATATACTTCTATATCTAAAAAGACATCACATAGATTCTGTCAACTGTACCTACAATACAAAATACTTTATGCTCTGCTCCAAATGGAAGTGGTCACTAGACTATTGATAAATTTTAGTTTGATGGTCAAGTACAAAGATTATTCCATATCTTGACCTCATTTTCTTGACTCTGCTTCTAGAATTAATTTCCAGTGAAAGCAATTATCTGAGGCATGGGCATAGGTTACATGGACCTCTCCAGATGAATTCTGATTACTGTTTAGTTTAGAATTGCAGTGGTTTTAGGATGTTGTTTTTACATGTTTTCTCTAGCTATCATTTTAAAAGAATTGAGGAATGGCAAAATGTAAATTAAAATAATAGCTAGGAATTTGGACTAGTACATGGTATAAAAAATAAATAAGGATGATTAAAATGATTATAATAAAATATTATATAACTTCTGGTATTCTTATTAGTTTAATTGGGTCTTTTTGTGATTTTCTATAAGATTATAACAATCTATCAATTTTCATTTTTATTGTATAAAATATATTCATATGTGTTTAAACTTATCTAGCAAAACTAGGACATTAAAGGATAAGTTATGCTATAAACTTGTGCATATTTTTCATGTAAATGCTTTTTTTATTGATACATTCTTTGGAAAATTACCAAAGTATAAGCATTTTTTCTTTCCTACTGGCAAAATGCTCATATTAAGACACAATCTATTTTATCTCATACATACATTACATTTGAAATCTGACAAGAGAAGGTGAAAAGTCACTTAAAGTTGTGTATGACACATTAATTAGAGTATTAATCTGCAAAGAAAGCTTTCCAACTTAGAAATTTGAAGAAACTTCTGAGCAAGACTTGATTATTGTAGATATTATTTCAGCCCATTATATCTAAGAGACTCTGGGTTATCAGAACTACTTATATTAGTGAATAGCTTAGTGGTAAAATAAGTAAAAATGCAGTATTTAAAGCTATTTTTTCCTTTCAAAAATAACTTTAATTATGTAATAA
Source organism: Balaenoptera musculus (assembly GCF_009873245.2). Taxonomy (NCBI): domain Eukaryota; kingdom Metazoa; phylum Chordata; class Mammalia; order Artiodactyla; family Balaenopteridae; genus Balaenoptera; species Balaenoptera musculus. Next base: position 56,687,859 of record NC_045802.1, read on the forward strand.
ATGTCTACAGAAGAATAAAGTTACCAGTTTCAAATTGTAATTAAAAGTGAATCTGATAATAACTCTTACCACATTATTGTATATCCTGTCTTTTTAATCTATTCAGTTATATATCTGCATATATAGAGAAATACGTAGAAAGGTTTATGGTTTTTAAACAATTTACACAAATGCTATCACACTGTTTGCATTATTTTGTATTTTATCATTATTATATAATTAATTCCTGCACATACAAACACACACACACACACACACACAGAGACACGTGAACCTAAACAGTTTAAGTGGAAATTTCAGAATAAGAGTTAGTCTAAAACTCACTAACATGTTAAGTCTGAATCTTTCCCAAGTGTATATTTATATCACACATATTTAGAAAAAAGTTAATATTTTGGCTCAGAGCAATAAGGAATCACATAGTTAATAATTTAACATGAAGTCAATTAAATAGATATTTTGTTTTTAATATGTTATTTTTCATTTTATGCTGTCAGATAACATTTTATTAATGGGCTATTTGAATGACCATTGTTTGCCCACAGGAAAATTAAACATAAAGTAGCATTCTTGATTCTTATTTTCCTTCACTATGTAACACTATCCACAGTAATTCTGTTGCTGCCTATTCTATATACACACATACCTCCCTTCCCCTTAGGACTTAAGCCATAATTTATAGGATGTAATTTTATTTTTACTATTATGGCACCCAGCAGGGATACTTTGGAATATTTTTATAGATTAATAAAAGCATTCTTCATCAAGCTACCATCTGCTAGCTTGTCAATTTCATCTTACCTACGCACAATGAAGTACTACAGGGCTTATAAAACCTTCTCAACAGCAGAGTCAGTTTTGGCATGCAATAATCGTGACTTTTTTCTTCCTTTTTCTCATCGTTGTCTACAGAAGTGATAGTATTACTCCTAGCGACTTGAAAGAAACACAGTCAAGGATGAGTGTTGACAGACCACAATCACAATACTTTCCCCTTCTTTTATGTGATCTGGAACTGTTCAAATTTCTCAGAAGTTTTTTATATAGATCTTTAGCATAGGTAATTCTGTATGGTATCTTAAGTTCCATAAGCAAATTTGGTTGCTCCTCTACTAAACTGAAAATCTACATTATATAATTTTTTTGGTTTAACATGCTAAACATTTCTGTTAACAAATATTTTATTTGACTGCCAGACATTTAAACATGTGTGAACATCGATGAATAAGCTTAAAACAGTTTATCAGGTTTCTTTTTTTGTATAAATAGAACTTATAAAATAGTCATTAGCAAATTACAAAAATGAACAAAATTATTGAAAAAGAATTGCATATTGGAGGATTTTTGTTTTTGATTTAATGTTATCTTTGTTTTTGCTTCATATTTTTTCTTTTCATGTCTTGTTCTGAGAAATATCTAGGTTTTCTTCTTTTTTCTTTTAGCATAACTACATTTACTAAGTAAAATTTTTTTTGAGAAAAGTGAGTTACTTCTGTACATCAAGGCAGAAGTACAAACATTATCCAATTTAGATACAAAAAAAAGAAAGCACACTTTGTAAAGAATACATGTAAAGTGATGCTGGTTTCATAAACAAAATTATATTTACACACTAATATTTTAGCCTATTCATGAAATTCATAATCATGTTGTTTAGGATATTTCTTATAGTAACTTTAGCTTTAAATTTCAAAACACAGATATACATAGTAGTTTCTCTTCATTATTCAAAAATTACATAAAAATCATATTAAAACTTTAAATTTTACTATCTATCTGTTTTCTGATATATCTTTGGCAGTGTTCTGGCAGAATACTTTTAGATCATAACTCTGTTTTTATAGAAATATAGTCTTAATCAAAATATTTATGAATTTTATTAAAAATTGTCATATATTTATTATTTGGATGATGAAAAATATGTAATGCCTACAACCTGAAATAATACTTATTTGTCAAAAAGATGCCTATAATTCAATCACAAAGCAATAAATAGCTATAGTTTAAAATATAAAATGCTACTACATGTCTATGAGATTCAAAAAGGGAATAAAGGTTATGAAATAATTTTGTTATGCACTTGAAAATAAAACAATGCTATTGTTTTATAAAATTAGTCTTTTTGATTAATAGTTATCAAACATGATCTCTTAATTTATTATGTAAAAAATAATTGGAATAACATCTAATTGACTGCATCTTTTACTACAACAGACTGTACTCTTTGTAAAGACAGTCCGTTCAAATAATTCCTATTTCAATTACCTATTTCAAATAATACACCATTATATATATATCCAGTTAACCTCCTTTTATTTCTACATTGGGTTATCTTTTGTATATTCTTAAAATTTTTTCCAAATATATCACAAACCTATGCTTGGAAGATACTGATTGTGTGAGCATACATTCTAAGCAAGTGGTATAGTGTTTTGTGGCAATGTTATTTTCACATTTATCTTCATTGCAAATAGGGGCCAGATCACCTAGGATAAACAGGGAGGCACACCAAGGAGACCAACTTTCTAACTGCTAACCAATCCCAAAGGAACAGAATTTACAAAAAATGAGCCCTGCTCATCTGGAGGTCATATTTAATATTAAATTGAGGGACTTTAATTTAGAGGTGGATAAGGAGCTGAGTATGGAGGTGAAGGTCAAGGAGTTTACTTCTCCTTTCCCACTCACCTGTTGAGAGGTAGTGTGGTATTATAGATATTATAATAGGTATTTTGGAATCATGAATTTAGGATTAAAACCAACTTGGCTTTAAATCACAGCTCTCTAATTATTAACTGTGGGATAACACTGCTCTAATTTTCATTTTTCTTATTACAAAAGTAGCACATTTTTTGTGTGCTGTAAATCAGATGGAGTATGTGAAACAATCTAATAGAAAATGCATTGAGTTCACTACTTCTGCTACATTTTCCTAAATTAATTCTTTGTAAGTCATAGCAAACATGTATTGGAATTTGTATCACAAATGTTTCACCAGAAGTTTGATATTTTTCTACATACTCATTTTACTCCATAATATATATGACTGACTTAAATTTAAATGCAATTCTAATTTCTCTCCTTAGAATGTTTCTTCTGGAAAACCTGTACATCCTTGGTGATAAACACAAAGTGTCTCGTTTAATTTCCTCAATGTGTATAAGCTAAGTGCTGTTTTTATTCTGTTTTTTCCAATGAGGAAGCTGACACTAGAGATGAAACAACATGCCCAAGTTCACGCAGGCAATAACTGATGGAGACTGGATCTGAAGTTAAGTGGAACACACTTTTTTTTGACTTCATATATGAGTACTCAACACGTGAAACTGAGAAAATATCCTTTCAGTTATTGTAGAATTACAAAATATCATGAGGATTTTCCATATCAACCTGCCAGAAAATTTTACTTCTTTTTGCCCCATCAAACTAGTCCTTCAAATTTTGTTTCCACTTGCCAATTACAGTCACCCATTCTTGTATTGTTCCTGGCTCTGTGATGGCCATACCAGCCTTTGGGCCAAAGAAAACTATGTCTGCTACTAATGTCTTCCTAGGCCAGAATAGATGGAGTTTCATCTATTCTGAATCTCTTTATTTTTACTGGAGACTTTGATGTCTTGATCATATGCCTTGTCAACCTGTCCCTACTATTGCTATCTAGCTAATTCTTTTCTTACTTTTAATTATCAATATACTACTTGCTTTTGCCCTATGTGTACAACACACAAGTCAAACTGATCTGATGAATACAAAATTAAAATGAAAATCTACTGCGCACCACATCCCATTCCATTTCCCAGAAATAATTGCTGCTGTTCTTGTTTCTATAGTGATTACAGCCACTCTCTCCATGGGTAATACGTTTCTCTCGTTCTTGCTGACAATTAAAAAATTGAGCATAAAGTGTATGAAGTACTCTGCAGACAACTCTCATCTATTTCACGTGGCCATTTTCAATGACACCCCTAACCTCTAGCATCAGAATCCCTCAAAAGACGCCAAACTGCAAAAAAAACCAGAACTCTCTCATCTCCTTTTCTCACTCCCTCTCTCTCTCCATCTTGCAACATGCTGGTGATTGGCCTGATATATAGTTTTGAGGAACAGTGTTTGAGAAACAAGGAAAGAGATCAATGCTAATAGCTCAGCAATTGGTGTCAACATACACAAGACAAAAGGAACCAGGTAGACAAAATACTAGAGGAAAAATTAAGATAAATGGCCAGACAAATGATCAGAATTCAAGCTTTCTTTTAAAAGTATAGACTGATATTTTTTTCTTTAAGTATGTGTCCATAAATTAAAAATGTTTAAATGGAGTACTGTCTAGTCCCCCTTCTTGAGTTTGTTGATGTAAAATTGCCATGAAAGAAAAAGGGGAGGGGGAGGCAGGGAGAGGCAGGAGGAAAGAGATAGCTGAGCAGCATAGCTAGGTGGCAAACCAGAGATCAGCTTAGTTTCCCACTGAACTGAGTTTGATATGGCCATGTATTCCTTAATTTTTCCTCTCAACAGAGTAGACTGTGGAAGGTAATCAAGGCAAATAGATACACAAGACAAACTGATACTAGCAGCAGCTTTCCATGCTCCATAAGGTACTAAATATCTTGTCTGCTGATGACTCCTGTTTTCTGTTCTCCTTTCTATAGTAGGCTTACTCCATTGTTTTGTTTTGTTGTTTGCCCTTCTGGCTCTCCCATAGGTAAGATTTGGAGAGCAAAAGGAGAAACAGTACGTAGGCATCTATTATCTTGATGAGAGAGCCCGATTTCCGATTATTTCCTTGTGTTTTAATCATCCACCCTGTGTTGTTCTATAATATTCTTTTCTTGTGTCTTTAAATTGTTTTCCTACTGGTTGCTGAAACATCAGAATTACTCTTTGGTTGGTTTAACATGATTATAATTATTATGTTCTTGACTATTTTTTGCTGTTGATTGCTTTGCTGAGTTCTGTACCTCCACTTCTGTCTTAACTCCAACTTCTCAGTTCTTCCATGGTCCAAATGGTTGAATTTCTTAGATTTCTGTCAAGTATGTCTCTCATTTATTCTGATGACCTATCTTCCTGTCAAAACTATGCTAAATCTCATAATCCAAGGGCTGAAAAGCAGCACAACAAATAAAGAAACATAATAATTTGTGAGGTGAAAACAATTTAATTACTGCTCCAAATTGGTGAAAAATGAGTTTAAATAACTTACATTTTAAAAATTCTCATATTATGGAGACATTTTGAATTAATATATAGCTTTAGTAATTTTCCAGTAACCAGGGTGTTTATGAACTGCCTGGTCACATGAAGAACTGTAAAGCACAGTCATTCAATAATTGAAGAAACTTACTACAAAGCATGACATACATGAATCACTTTCTTACAATGAGACTTGGAATACAGCCTGTAGTTAAAGGCACACTGAAACTTATTTTTAAAATCATACATTCCAATTACATCAATATATGGCTTCTTAAACCATTTAGCAGTGACCTGATCAGGATAAATAGGTCATTTTCTGGGAACTAATATTGTTCATTGAACACATTCTAAACTTCATTGGATTAAATGAAATAACACCAACATTTCACCCCTTAATACATTTGTAATTAAAGTTATATGTTCAAAACATACCACATAATTTAATAAATATTTTATTTTGAACCCACCCATGGGCCAAGCACTTCTCTAGGTACTAGCTGTGATAGAATGAAGGATAAAATATTGCCTTGTCCTCCAGGAAAGGGACTTAGAGTCTTGCAGGAGATAAACACACATAAGTGACTACAATATAACAGGTCATGATAAATAGTGCAATAGACTCCAGTATAAGAAATGATGGTTTTTTTCCCTAAAACACAGAGCAAGCAAGGAAGGAAAATTTATTTCAGTCTGTCATGAGACCCAAATTGCAGCCAGGAACAAAAGAAACTGCAGAGTTGGATTCTAGAAATGCAACTCAGGGAATATCTAAAGAGCATGTAATAGTTAACATTTTGCTGAATGTAAGTAACAAAGTTAGTTGGGCTAGTCTCAGTTTAAAGAGGAATTTGTTGTAACATACTGAGGCATCTCACAGAGCTCAACAATAGGAATTCCACTAGATCTCAGAAAGTTGGAGTCAGGGATTCGTCTGCCAACAGATTTCTCATTCCCTCCGTGGTCTCTGTTTGCCTTTGTAAGAATGCTCATTAACTTCCTTCTCTTTTCAAAACGTAGGTTTTTCTTTTATGTTTCACCTGGTCTAACCTGTATATTGACAGATTCTTGTTTTTATATGTAAGGGTTTCAGCTACCATGAGAGATACTGGACTTATTTTCTAGTTCTATTTTCCAACATTTCTAGGAAGAGACTGATTTACACAATTTGGCTATCGCGGGTCCTGTGAACTGGAGCAGGGTTGTAGGTATTGTTCCAATACAGAAGAAGCTGCAATCAAGTAGGCAAAAAGAAGAGGGGCACTTTCTAGAGCTGGAATGCTTAGAAAGTAGGCATTCCTGTAAGTGTCCACTAGAAGATGGATAAGTCTGGTTAATACTTCTGGAAATGGTTTAGCTACGAGGTTTCTAATCAGGTGATTACCCAGGAGTCAGTCATTATGATATAGATTCATAGTCTATGAATATTAATAACCAAGAATATTCACTAGGTTGTGGGACAAAGGCTAATTTCCAGTGATAAGACCTGGCAAAAATAAATGAATACAGCAGGACCAAAACCACTGTATAATTTTCAGAGCTGCATTCAACTGTTGGAGGAGGAAATAGGGAACCTGGCAAAGGATGACTCCTGTGTTTTTGGCTTGAACAACTGAAGAGAGAGTGGTACTAATTTCAGAACAAGGAACACTGGCAGGTTAATAAACTTAGGTGGAGAAAATAATTTGTTCCATTGAAGTCACGTTCAATTGTAAATGACAAATAGAGATAAAATAGGCAGTTAAGAAGAGTTTTAAAGTCTGGAGGGCAAGTGGACTATTTGGACTTGGAGGAGAGCTGGAATAATCCTCCCATTTACCAGGAGGGAAGACAAAGATCATAATTGCAGACTGAGGCTGGGTTTGAGATTTAGAGATAACAATTTAAGAGAGTTCCTCCCCAAATACTTTTATTTTCTCAAGCAATCTGAGATGAAGACTTTAGCTAAGAGGGAAGAGGTATAGCAGCTGGATGCTTATAGAGGAAAGAGCTAAAGGAATATAATCTTGTTGGTATAATTATCCTGGTGCTATTAAGAAATTGTTCTTCTCAGCAATGTGAGGAAGAGAAGCTTAGAAAATGTTTACATTTCAGTAATACTATAAATAAAGCAAACATCAGAGTAGCCTAAACTCTTTTTCAAGCTTAATGCAAGCTCTATTTCCTGGACTGTGCTAATGTCAATTTGGTTAGGATGGAAACTATGTTTCCCAGACTTTCTTCCGCTCTATGATTCAAAGTTAGAAATGATCATAAAGAGACTTTGCATGAGATTTGGAAGGCAAAACTGAAGCAGTGTCCATTTTTCTACAAAGGTCATTGTGTTCAGATATCGTGAAAGGCACAGAGGTGGGCCCCAGCCATTCTCTGCTCTGCATTCAGGTTGTCTTCCCAGCTTCTGGTCCTGTTGACTAATAATGGCCTTGTCACCCCAACCCTTGGCTGTGAAGCTACAGAGGTATTAGCTGCACAGAGTCCCTCTTCATGAGCTTCCCCCTTCTTAGGAAGATGGACGTATTTTTTTTTTCCATTATCTCTTCAAAGTTCCATATTGCCACCTGTCAGTCCTTCAAGTAGAATCTTTAGTGGCTCTGACTCAAACTTTCCGATTGCCCCTTCCACTTTTGTATAAGCACTTCCACTTCCCAGTACTTCCTCTTTCGTATAAGGTTTAATTCTTTTACTAAACACCTTAATACTGAAGTACTCATCATGATTCTGGTTTTCTCACTAAACCAAATATATTATTTCTGATTACAGTGTTTCTCTTTAATATTCAAGGTTAAATTTCTGTGTTATACACTAGTGAAGACCTTAAATATTGATATGGGCCTCAAATTGTATGCAAAGAAGCTACCTTTAGGAGTTGAGATCGATGTTTCACCCAGGAGAACAAAGTGCTTGGTTTGCATGCAGCAGCTCTTTGGTTGAGGCTGGTATTTGATTTTCAGGAAAAGATACATTAAAACAATTTTCATCTAAGACTTACTTCAAATCAGGAATGTGCAGAATTTATGGATTTGTGGTCATCAGTATGGAGAATACATTTATTTACCTGGATTTCAGATTGCAATATCATTTTAAATGTTCTAAGAGGGGGCAAACACTAGTTTATGGGTTTAATGTCCTTTAAAATGATAAGTCAGGGGGCTTCCCTGGTGGCGCAGTGGTTGAGAATCTGCCTGCCAATGCAGGGGACACGGGTTCGAGCCCTGGTCTGGGAGGATCCCACATGCCGCGGGGCAACTGGGCCCGTGAGCTACAACTACTGAGCCTGCGCGTCTGGAGCCTGTGCTCCGCAACGGGAGAGGCCGCGACAGTGAGAGGCCCGCGCACCGCGATGAAGAGTGGTCCCCACTTGCCACAACTAGAGAAAGCCCTCGCACAGAAACGAAGACCCAACACAGCCAAAAATAAATAAATAAAAAATTATAAGTCAGATACAAGTTGGTAACCCTTGGATGGCTGCTTCATATTTTCTTCCTAAACTCATTTAAAACTGTTTCAGGTTTCAGAAATGAACTGACTCAGTGATGGCCACAGTTAACCATTTTAATTATTGTCTTGTCTTTGGGATTCTGGTCATATTCTTGGCCCTAGCATTACCACTTGACTTATTTCTGTATTTTCCACTGTATAGATTTTAAACAATGGTTGTAAGGTATCTGGGAACTCCACTGAGATAAAACAGAGTGAGACAGTTGATGTTATCAATGAACAGATAAAGATAATTTAAGCCAGTGCTTTTTACTTTTTTTTTTCTTTTGGAATCAGTTAGCAATGTCCATTTTTAAAAAGAGGTTTGCATCCAGCAGGCCAAAAATAAACAAGGAAAATGGTAAAAATAAATACATAAATAAAGGAAGGAGGGAAGATATGCTGAATAAAATGGATTCTTAGAGGCAAATCTAGTATTACATGAAAGTAAAATAGGATCAAATATCTACCTAAGTAGGGTAGTTCTAGGGAATAAGTTTCTTTAATTGTTATTGGGGTGGGAAAGGATCTTGGCCCTAAGTGAACTAGAGAATTTTCAGAAAGTTAATGAGAATGTCCTGTCTAGGTGAAGCTAAGGTATACAAAATAGTTGCTCCTTAAAATCTGTAGACATGAATTTAATAATCTGCATAATTGGGTAATCATAACTTGATAAATAAGGGAGTAATTTCAGATGGTTAGTTAAATTTGGACATATTTGAAAGGTATGTATGAAAAACGTTTTTAAATCATTTAAGTAACATCAGGTTTTAAATTGACAGAGTTATTTTGAAGTCGAAAACAATAATGGTTTTCACTACATGGTAAATGCCTGTGAAATAGGAGGAAGTTACTGAAAGACCCTGCAAGACTGATAGGTCAATCAAAAAGAACCATCATGGCCACAATAAATGGAATAAAGTTATGGAAGAATTTGAAGGGCAGCAGTGGGGCCTGGAACCCATGCCATCCTGTTTCAGATTTAGGCAATTTGGATGGCATTGCCAGTCTCAGCTTGTCCCAGGCATCAGAATGGGACTTGGAAATTTTTGAGGAAAGCATTCCAAAGTTTGGGTCCACTGAGGCATGAAACCTGGGCAGGAGCCCATTTGCCAGGGTCTGAGGGAAGTTCTGCTCGTGATAACTTCCATTAACATCCATTTATTTGTGCAAATTCCTTTAATAAAATCTCTTACAAGTTTTTTGTAACACTTTTCTTAGTTGCAATTTTGTATTTGTTGCTGTTATTCCCCGCCGCCCCCCACCCCCCTTTGGCCATGCTTCTGAGCAGCTTGTGGGATCCTGGTTAATCCTAGTTTCCTGACCAGGGATTGAACCTGGGCCCTCGGCAGTGAAAGCGTGGAGTCCTAACCACTGGACCACCAGGGAATTCCCTGTTGCTGTCATTATTAAGAACTTTCTGTGCTAATACACTATAAGTTTCATGATGGCACAGATGATAACATGTTTTGTCTTATTTCTTTATCATCTAGTTCAGACTAAGTCATCTTGCAATAACAAATCCAAATATCGTTAGCTTACAAAAACCAAAAATGTATTTCTCACTTATGTTAATGTCTTTTACAGGTCAACCTTGGCTGTGTTCCAACTCTTCTTCATTTCTGAATCCAAGCTAAAGAAACAGCCTCTGCCTGTAATTATTCAGACTCACACACATGAGAAAACAGAGATAGCAGAATCTTGTGGTGGCTCTTAAAGCTCTTGCCCAGAAGTGGCACATGCCATCCACAGTTACATTTCATTGGTAAAAGCAAATCGCATGACCAGCATGAGTTCAAGGGAAGTGTCAATATAATCCTCCAACAAGAACAGGGTTGGTTCAAAGGAGAAGCAAATCCTCTTTGATAATATCTAACAGAATCTGTCCTCTTGTTCAAACATTTAGTTTCCTCCTGTAAGCACACAAAGAAATTCTCTTCCTTCCCCTAGGTAGACCACTCAAAAGTCCCATTCAGTCATGGCATAGATTCAAAGTTCAGGATCTTGTGATGGTCCCCATATTTGATTTGACTGTGGTTCCTCTAGATCCGGATTTATTTATTTATATTGTTTACCTATATTTACATCTCAGCATGTTTGGTTTGTAGTAGTTGCACAATAAATGTCAACTAAGTGACTAAATAATTCACAAAACAAGGCAAAGAAGAGTATAAAGTGTTATATAATATAAGCATTATAGAAACTCAAATGAGGAGATCAATTAAGATTGTTATTTCAGGGAAGCCTGGAAAAGTAGGGTATGAGATGGTAAGAAGGTGGCATTTCCAGAAAATGGAGAAGATGAGGAAAGCCATCAAAGAACATTATCTGTATGAGGCAAGCTTGATGAGGAATCTGAAGGAAAATGATGTCTTTTTATAAAAACAACTATGGTTTCTAACAGCTGATATAAGTTTTTAAATTATATATATGAAAATCTATTTTTAAATATTTCTAATAAGTAGATTGAAATATTCTTTATCTAATGCATATGATTTTTTTGTATAACTGAAACTAAGGTTACTCATGTTTCCCTCAGAATCTTTGTTCTCTTATCAAACACACAGAAGAATATTCTCATTAAAAATGACACTGGCAACAGCAAACTCACAAACAAAATATTCTGGCTTTACCCTCCTCATGGTGATTTATGATAATGTACTTAAAGTGTCTACCCAAAGCATTAAAATGATTGAGCGTCCTGAGATCACAAAATAATGCCACTGAGAAGTTAAATGAATGATAGAAGAATTCTAAGAGGGCAATAATGGAATTTTATTTTATGACTGCACTGACCTTCTCTAAATTTCTACTCAATTCTTCCTTATCATTTCTGATATGTTAGTCTACATACCTAAATTAAACACCTGTCTGTAAACTAAATTCATTCACACAGGAGGAAAAAAAAAAAACTTTTGAATTCACCATATGCAAGTTTGTTCATAAGCTTTTAAACTTTAAATCTTGATGCCTCTCCTGTGAACAGTAATTAATCAGACATGATGAAGCAACTTAGTAAGTACTTAACTGACATGTCTTTGGTGTATTTCCTCTATCTCGTTCAACATTCAACAAATACATATTAAGAACTGGCTATGAGTAATTCCTTGTTCTGGGTGCTGAGTTTTTTATTGAGGAATATGATAATGGAATAAAATTCATAATGCAGTGCTTTGCCTCTGCGATGTAGTAGATATGAGACCTTAGGCAAGTTGTTTAACCCTTTCTGTGCCTCAGTTTCCTTATTTGAAATACTACGATGTTAACAAATCTCTCTCTCAGAGTTGTTATTAGGAAAAATGAATAAATGGATGTTTGCCTGGAATCGCATCCAAATGTTAGTTACCTTTTATTAATATTATTAGAAAATTACAATGACAGTGTAATCAATCTTTATAGACTGTAAAGGAGGGCTTAACTCTCTTTTAGAATGAGGTTTCCTGGGAAAAGTAATTCTTGAGCTGACTATTGATGTCAGATTAAGAATTAACCTGATTGGTAGAGCAGAAGAAAGGCAGTCCAGGAAGAGAACAGTGTATGCTACAAAATAAATGTACAAGAGCATAACACATTTTGAAAATTGCAAGTCGTTGTGCATAGCTGGAACCAAAGTTTCAAGAGGAAAGCTTATATAAATGGTGCTAGAAAATATTTCTCAGGGCCAGATCAGAAAATAACTACTTCAGGTTAAGCTTTTTACCACAGTTTTTGTTATTTTACCTATAAATATACAATAGCATATCACTTTTGGAAAAAAGTTGTGTATGGTATGTGGAAAGTGGGTATCAAGGTTAAAAGTATTAAGATAATAATTTAGGATGTTATTATAAGACTCATATGATAATGATGAGGCCTTATACTAACATTGAAAAATAGATTGGAAAGAAAGGAGGTTTCAGAAATAGGATTAGTGGCAGGGATAATTAGGGCAAAACACTGGCTTATCAAGGAATGGCAGAAGAGCAGACTTTTTTTTACCATCTCCAGAACAACCAAGGAACTAGAAAGGAGTGACATCATGCCAACAATGGACAGCAGAGAGTGTCAAGGACGGAGTTATTAGCTGTGCGATATTCTATTGAGTGTCAAAGAAAAAGGATAGAGCAAATTGAAACTGCTCTGTAGAATCTTGAAAGTGTGACAATATTAATAACCTTTGTTAGAGCATTCTAGTGTGATAATCATAACCAAAATCATATTTCATTACTCTTAAGTATGAATGGGAGATAACATTAAAACACATAAACAAACATCAAAAATGCAGCTACTGAGAGCAAGAAAGAGAGAGTGCTTTCCAGAGAGAAATTGGAGCAAGTAAATATTTCAATAAAAGGGGGATACATATACATATATATATATATATATATATATATATATATATATATATATATATATATATATATTTATATTCCCATATTCTTCCTGGGTCACTAATAGAGTGGGACCCCAGAGGCCATAAAGAGAAATAGGATACGTCAGAATACTGAAGAAGGGAACACACTTCTACTGAGGAAAGTAAAAATAGAGCAAAGATGGGAAAAAATGTACACACATATATAGGTGAGTGTGAAGCAAGGCAGGTGATTAGATCTCTATTTCTCTATTTTTTTCTCTTTAAATATTAAGAAAAAAGTAATTAGCAGAAAGTAATGGAGGCAGATCAGTGTCACACGGAAGGGTTCAGAACTTTAAGATGGTAGAAATGTTTGGCAATAGCTTAATATTAGTTAATCTAAGTCAACAGTCATCAGAAATAAACGTATATTCAGTTGGCATTTAAAATTCCAGAGATTCCTCAAAACCACAAAATAGAACTGGTTTCAAAGAGTTGGTTTATTGATTGTTAAAGTTCCTTTTCAGGCAGTATTTCATTGGGTAGGATAATGTGTAGAGGCGGAAAAGGAATGTGAGTTATACTGATCAGCAATTAGAGTTTTACATCACATATGTCAAGGATAAGAAGAGATAAGAAGGGATAAGAAGTTAAGGATCTTGGGCTTCCCTGGTGGCGCAGTGGTTAAGAATCCACCTGCCAATGCAGGGGACACAGGTTCGAGCCCTGGTCCGGGAAGATCACACATGCCGCGGAGCAACTAAGCCGGTGCACCACAACTACTGAGCCTGAGCTCTAGACCCTGCGAGCCCCAACTACTGAAGCCTGTGTGCCACAACTATTGAAGCCCGCACGCCTAGAGCCTGTGCTCTGCAACAAGAGAAGCCACCGCAGTGAGAAGCCTGCACACTGCAACAAAGAGTAGCCCCCGCTCTCAGCAACTAGAGAAAACCTGGGTGCAAGCAAAGACACAATGCAGCCAAAAAAAAAAATTAAATAAAATGAATAAATAAATTTATGAAAAAAAAAAAAAAGAAGAAGTTGAAGATGTTTTCAAGAGTATCATGAGGTCTTTGGCCTCGGAATGGGAGTGATGGCAAGAGGCAACTGATAGCCCAGCATAAAAATAATTTGGTTACAAAATTAGAGATCTCAATGAGGACAGGGATCAATTTGTCATCATAAATAAAATGGGTTAAGAGTTCAGAAGATGGAATATTTGAGTTTACATTTTCAGAAGTGGATCAGCCTGAGGAATGACCAGATCCATGATAATATCCATGGGAATAGGTTGTTGCAATGAAACGAAGGTGAAAGCCACTGATACAACATGGTGAATTAACTCTATTTGCAGTCTTCTCATTTTAACCAAGTTTTATTTCAATTAATTTCAGTTCACATGACCTTCTCTTGCAAAATCCTCCCAGAACCATAACAAAAGTAAATAAAAGAATAGTCTAACTTTAAAATCGGAATCAATTTATAATAATGAGCATATGAAATCTGACTCAACATATTAACCATACTTAGCAAGTCATTAACTTCTCTTAGCCTCAGTTTTCTCTAATTGTAAAATTGTAGTAATAAATGTTTCAGCAGATTAAGTTTTATAAGAGTAAAGTTATGCATGTCAAAACACTATGTATCCTATATGAATGTTCACAAATATTAGGTATGATTTTATTTATCATCATCATCGGTATTAGTCAAATTCAAATTATCCATACAAAATAAACACATATGTTCAAAATACAGACTGGGACTAATCAGCTATGATTGATCTCTTCTCCACCCAAGAAATATGAATTTGCTAAAAGTTGTTAACAGATTATTGTGGAACGAAACTTGAATTGCTTCCTTTTGAAATCAAAGTGCATGCTAATGAATGCTTGCTTTTTCCTTATAAAAAACTAAAACAAATACATGTAAACTTTTATTCCTTCTAGAGAATAATGATTGACTATTGATCTTGTTCTTGATAACTAGAGTAAAAAGCAGTTAATTACCACAATTTAGAACAGTTTGGGACTGTGTTTAGCTTCATGTAATGGCAATGTGATCACCACACATGTGTGACTCCTCACATTAGGACACATGAAAAGGCAGGCAGCCCAAAGTTGGAGCAGAGGCTCCAGGGTACCAGAGCTGTTCCATTTCTACTTCACCATCTTTAGCAAATGGCATTTACTTCCACAGTCACCTTATCGTTGCAAGATAGTGCTCTACCTAGGGTTTCATTTTTGCAATCCATGCCAGAATAATTATAGTAATAAATAAACAACAAAAAAGAAATAAGTGATGCTTGTATCAAGAAAGCAAATTTTCCCAGAAATCCCAGCAGAAAATTCATTGGCAATAACTCTGTCTCAAGACAGCACTAAATTGCAAAGGAGGCTGGGAAATGTAGTTTTTCAACTGGGCAATTTGTTACGTTAGACAAAATGGGGACTTTGGTAATAAGAATGTAGAAGAGACTAGACATTAAGTAGGCAACCAACAGTCAGCCACATTCAGTGCATGCATTTTGAATTTATGACGATACCAAAAAAAGAAAGTTACATGAAATATTCTACATAATTATTGAATTATAAATTCATAATATGAACATACATATTGATAACTACCTTAAATGTAAATGGATTAAATGTTCCAACCAAAAGACACAGACTGGTTAATGGATACAAAACAAGACCTATATACATGCTGTCTACAAGAGACCCACTTCAGACATAAGGACACATACAGACTGAAAGTGAGGGGATGGAAAAAGAAATTCCATGCAAATGGAAATCTAAAGAAAGCTGGAGTAGCAATTCTCATATCAGAAAAATCGACTTTAAAATAAAGACTATTACAAGAGACAAAGAAGGACACTACATAATGATCAAGGGATCAATCCAAGAAGAAGATATAACAATTGTAAATATTTATGCACCCAACATAGGAGCACCTCAATACATAAGGCAAATGCTAACAGCCATAAAAGGGGAAATTGACAGCAACACCATCATAGTAGGGGACTTTAACACCCCACTTTCACCAATGAACAGATCATCCAAAATGAAAATAAATGAGGAAACAAGCTTTAAATGATACATTAAACAAGATGGACTTCATTGATATTTATAGGACATTCAATCCAGAAACAACAGAATACACATTCTTCTCAAGTGCTCATGGAACATTCTCCAGGATAGATCAAATCTTGGGTCACAAATCAAGCCTTGGTAAATTTAGGAAAATTGAAATCGTATCAAGTATATTTTCTGACCACAACCCTATGAGACTAGATATCAAACACAGGAAAATATCTGTAAAAAAAACAAAAACATGGAGGCTAAACAACACACTACTAAATAACCAAGAGATCACTGAAGAAATCAAAAAACATCTACAAACAAATGACAATGAAAACACGACGACCCAAAACCTATGGGATGCAGCAAAAGCACCTCTAAGAGGGCAGTTTAGAGCAATACTACCCTACCTCAAGAAACAAGAAACATCTCAAATAAACAACCTAACCTTACACCTAAAGCAATTAGAGAAAGAAGAACAAAAAAACCCCAAAGTTAGCAGAAGGAAAGAAATCATATCAGAAATCAGATCAGAAATAAATGAAAAAGAAATGAAGGAAACATTAGCAGAGATTAATAAAACTAAAAGCTGGTTCTTTGAAAAGATAAACAAAATTGATAAACCATTAGCCAGACTCATCAAGAAGAAAAGGGAGGAGACTCAAATCAATAGATTTAGAAATGAAAAAGGAGAAGTAACAACTGACACTGCAGAAATAGAAAGGATCATGAGAGAATACTACAAGCAACTATATGCCAATAAAATGGGCAACCTGGAAGAAATGGACAAATTCTTAGAAAAGCACAACCTGCCGAGACTGAACCAGGAAGAAATAGAAAATATAAACAGACCAATCACAAGCACTGAAATTGAGACTGTGATTAAAAATCTTCAAAGAAACAAAAGCCCAGGACCAGCTGGATTCACAGGTGAATTCTATCAAACATTTAGAGAAGAGCTAACACCTATCCTTCTCAAACTCTTCCAAAATATAGCAGAGGGAAGAACACTGTCAAACTCATTCTACAAGGCCACCATCACCTTGATACCAAAACCAGACAACGATGTCACAAAGAAAGAAAACGACAGGCCAATATCACTGATGAACGTAGATGCAAAAATCCTCAACAAAATACTAGCAAACAGAATCCAACAGCACATTAAAAGGATCATACACCAAGATCACATTGCGTTTATCCCAGGAATGCAATATCCCAGGAATGCAATATATGCAAATCAATCAATGTGATAAACCAAATTAACCAATTGAAGGAGAAAAACTGTATGATCATCGCAATAGATGCAGAAAAAGCTTTTGACAAAATTCAACACCCTTTTATGATAAAAACCTTCCAGAAAGTAGGCATAGAGGGAACTTACCTCGACATAATAAAGGCCATATATGAAAAACCCACAGTCAACATCGTACTCAATGGTGAAAAACTGAAATCATTTCCTCTAAGATCAGGAACAAGACAAGGTTGTCCACTCTCACCACTATTATTCAACATAGTTTTGGAAGTTTTAGCCACAGCAATCAAGGAAGAAAAAGAAATCAAAGGAATCCAAATCAGAAAACAGGAAGTAAAGCTGTCACTGTTTGCAGGTGACATGATACTATACATAGAGAATCCTAAAGGTGCTACCAGAAAACTACTAGAGCTAATCAATGAATTTGGTAAAGTGGCAGGATACAAAATTAATGCACAGAAATCTCTTGCATTCCTATACACTAATGATGAAAAATCTGAAAGAGAAATTAAGGAAACACTCCCATTTACCATTGCAACAAAAAGAATAAAATACCTAGGAATAAATCTACCTAAGGAGACAAAAGACCTGTACGCAGGGAAATATAAGACACTGCTGAAAGAAATTAAAGGTGATACAAACAGATGGAGAGATATACCGTGTTCTTGGATTGGAAGAATCAACATTGTGAAGATGACTATACTACCCAAAGTAATCTACAGATTCAATGCAATCCCTACCAAACTACCAATGGCATTTTTCACAGAAGTAGAACAAAAAGTTTCACAATTTGTATGGAAACACAAAAGACCCCGAACAGCCAAAGCAATGTTGAGTAAGAAAAACGGAGCTGGAGGAATCAGGCTTTCAGACTTCAGACTATACTACAAAGTTACAGTAATCAAGACAGTATGGTACTGGCATGAAAACAGAAATATAGACCAATGGAACAGGATAGAAAGCCCAGAGATAAACCCATGCACATATGGTCACCTTATCTTTGATAAAGGAGGCAAGAATATACAATGGAGAAAAGACAGCCTTTCAATAAGTGATACTAGATAAACTGGACAGCTCCATGTAAAAGAATGAAATTAGAACACTCCCTAACACCATACACAAAATTAAACTCAAAGTGGATTAAAGACCTAAATGTAAGGCCAGACACTATAAAACTCTTAGAGGAAAACATAGGCAGAATATTCTATGACATAAATCACAGCAAGATCCTTTTTGGCCCATTTCCTAAAGAAATGGAAATAAAAACAAAAATAAACAAATGGGACCTAATGAAACTTAAAAGCTTTTGCACAGCAATGGAAAACATAAACAAGATGAAAAGACAACTCTCAGAATGGGAGAAAATATTTGCAAATGAAGCAACTGACAAAGGATTAATCTCCAAAATTTACAAGCAGCTCATGCAGTTCAATATCAAAAAAATGAACAACCCAATCCAAAAATGGGCAGAAGACCTAAATAGACATTTCTCCCAAGAAGATATACAGATTGCCAACAAACACATGAAAGGATGCTCAACATCACTAATCATTAGAGAAATGCAAATCAAAACCACAACAAGGTATCACCTCACGCCGGTCAGAATGGCCATCATCAAAACATCTACAAACAATAAATGCTGGAGAGGGTTTGGAGAAAAGGGAACCCTCTTACACTGTTGGTGGGAATGTAAATTGATACAACCACTATGGAGAACAGTATGGAGGTTCCTTAAAAAACTAAAAACAGAACTGCCATATGACCCAGCAATCCCACTTCTGGGTATATACCCTGAGAAAACCATAATTCAAAAAGAGACATGCACCACAATGTTCATTGTAGCACTATTTACAATAGCCAGGACATGGAAGCAACCTAGATGTCCATCAATGGATGAATGGATGAAGAAGATGTGGCACATATATACAATGGAATATTATTCAGCCATAAAAAGAAATGAAATGGAGTTATTTGTAGTGAGGTGGATGGAGTTAGAGTCTGTCATACAGAGTGAAGTAAGTCAGAAAGAGAAAAACAAATACAGTATGCTAACACATATATATGGAATCTAAGGGGGAAAAAAAAAAAAGGTCACGAAGAACCTAGTGGCAAGATGGGAATAAAGACACAGACCTACTAGAGAATGGACTTGAGGATATGGGGAGGGGGAAGGGTAAGATGTGACAAAGTGAGAGAGTGGCATGGACATATATACACTACCAAAAGTAAAATAGATAGCCAGTGGGAAGCAACCGCATAGCACAGGGAGATCAGCTCTTTGCTTTGTGACCACCTAGAGGGGTGGGATATGGAGGGTGGGAGGGAGGGAGATGCAAGAGGGAAGAGATATGGGAACATATGCATATGTATAACTGATTCACTTTGTTATAAAGCAGAAACTAACACACCATTGTAAAGCAATTATACTCCAATAAAGATGTAAAAAAAAAAAAAAAAGTTTCAAAGCAAGTTATCTCCCAGGATATTCTATCATAGAAGTGTGTTGATGATCATGGAATCGAATAAACTCTACTGTGTTGATTTCTAAAAAGCATGTATCTGAAAACTTTAAATTCAAGCAATGTACAGAATTTTACTCCAATGGTTTCCAAAGTTAGTTGCTTGTAACCAATAGGCGTACAAGAATATCTATTGGCAGCAAAAAAAAACTATTCAACTTCTATTTATATGCAACTTTACCAAAAATAAGAGAATTCTTTTTCCCAACACTTAACATACAGATTTAATCTCCTTTGCTAAATGCCAGCTCCAATAAGTGAAGTATCCTGAGGGATTAGGGGACGTTTTGCAATAAACAGGGATTGAAGACAGTGCCACTAGAATCTGTTCATTTTCAGTGTACTGTACTATGGAAAGAGCATTGATGAATCAAAGGTTTGGAAATGTTGACATATTTATATGATTTTGTTACAGAAATTATTGCCTGTACAAACTCTCACATTACCTGCAAGGAAAATTTAGAAACTTTTTTTTCTTGCTTGTTTCAAAGTTTTGAAATGAAAGTTTCAGTTGGTTTAAACCTATATCATATTTTTTTTAATTAATTATTAATTATTTTATTTTATTTATTTTTTATTTTTGGCTGTGTTGGGTCTTCATTTCTGTGCGAGGGCTTTCTCTAGTTGCGGCAAGCAGGGGCCACTCTTCATCGCGGTGTGCGGGCCTCTCACTATCGTGGCCTCTCTTGTTGCGGAGCACAGGCTCCAGACGCGCAGGCTCAGTAGTTGTGGCTCACGGGCCCAGTTGCTCCACGGCATGTGGGATCTTCCCAGACCAGGGCTGAACTCGTGTCCCCTGCATTAGCAGGCAGATTCTCAACCACTGTGCCACCAGGGAAGCCCTATATCATAATTTTTAAATGATATCTTCCAATTAGTTTTAAGGAGAATGGCTACCCACAGGGAACTATATTCAATATCCTGTAGTAAATAATAATGGAAAAGAATATGTATATACACAAACATATATATATGTATAGATATAATTGAATCGCTTTGCTGTACACCAGAAACTAACACAACATTGTAAATCAACTATAGTTCAATAAAAACAAAACCAAACCAAAGAGAACAACTATCAAGGAGGGTGACAATTTTCTTTCCAGAGTAAATAAATTCATGCAACTTTTCTATTTTTCTGATTTCAATTTATTGATCTTCTTTTCCTCATAAGTGACAACAACTTTCAGGTATGATGGTCAAACCAGAAACAGAGGAGTATTTAAGACAAGAGTTATTTAGTACTCCCCTCTTATTTCCTTCCTCTACCACTGCAGACTAAGGCAAAATATTTTCCAGGACTAACTTGTAGCTTAGGGTTGACTTGTAACCCAGTTCTAACCATTAAAATACAAGCAGTGGCTGTGCTGGAAAAGAATATTAGAACATGCCTCGTCAGTCTTTTGACTTTTGTGCCCCCTTACTGTAAAATTTCACCTCTAGCCTGGATAACAAATATAATGGGAAAGATGCAGCAACCATTGTGTGAACATGAAGATGAAAGTCATATTCTGGAAAGGACAGAATTGGAAGACAGAGGGACAGTAGTCCTTGAAAACAACCTTGAACAGATTCAATAGCTCTGGATTTCCTATTTTTGTAGTTCTTAAAACAAGAGAAAATGAAACTCTAATTTGTTTAACTTATTTTAAAAGCATTATTGCTTAAAACCTAACCTATTTCTAAAAAATATGTTTAGCATTGATGTACATTAAATTAAGAACCAGACTTTTAAATAGTTTAGTTATCATTGATACTAAATATTTATAAATTATTTTATAAATACTGTTGATGTCTAATACTAACTAATGCAGAATTTATACTGTAAGTACTTTTACCTATTTTTCACTCCTTTTTATATTTTGCATATTTGAAAGGCACTGGATATATTGGTATAGTAGGAAATGTACTTTAAATTCTATATACATTCAAAAAGAATTATCACAATGTAAAAGTTTGGAGAGCACTAATTTAAACCATTCCTTTAGCCATTTTTTTTCAATACAGTATCTATTGAGAACTCATTGTATGCTAGGCCCTGTGGTGTGTGCTAGCAAGGTAATTTAGTCAAGTAGTTAAAATATGACTTATGTTATTGGTTGAAAGGTGATAGGCACAGTTACATGACTAGTATTATAAAAGTGTTTTAATCTTTCCTTTTCTAAACATGTAAAGCATTATACACACTAAGGAACTGTGCAACATATGTGGCTTTTTAGCATATAAAGACACAAAGTCATGCTTACTCTTAAATTCTTCCAACAACATGGAATTCGTATACAGCTCATTGCCTTTCATTATAATTACCTCTTTACTCCAAAGGTATGTCTTCTCTACTATGATTTGAATTCTTCATAACAATGAGTAACATTATCCATTCACCATGTATACCTGGGTCTATTACTATGCCTGGTAGGCAGTAGGTATTTAAAAAAAATCTGATGCATAGCTGAATACATTAATTCATTTATTTGTGTAAGAGGTAATTACTGAAAACACTTTGTGATAGAAGGGATTTCAGTGCAATTGGTGTAGCAAAGATGAGAAGAAACAGTTCTAGCCTCTGAGAGCATACAGTTTAGTTAGGAGGGCAAAAATTAGTACATGATGTATTGAGTAACATACAGATGTACTGACAAATAAATTATAAGTAAAAATGAAGGAACTCTCATACTTTTTTGAGAGAGTCAGTACAGAGTGTTATTTGGACTGAACTTGATGAAAGAGTGGAAATTTGCCAAGTGGGCCAGATAAAACAATCCATCCCAGGAAGGGAGAAGAGTATGTGAAAATACAGAGGGCCTGACCCATTGTGGGTACTTAATAAAGGTTTGCTGCATTGAACTGAGTGATTCTTACCAGAGTAGACTTGTGGAGGCCAGGGGAAGAGGTGTGTTTTGCCAAAGTGTAAACCTAAAATAACATTTTTCCTATGTCAAGGTTTTAGGTTTGGGGATAGGTGTTTCAAAGTAGTTCATAGGAGTTTTGAGATTTTTACTAATCTAATTGAATATGCTCTTGGTGCTAGAGTATAAATATATCCTAAATTGAATTAAATGAAAAGGCACAGAGTTTCATGATACAAATGTTAGATCTTTTGGTATAGCACCTGAGTTTCTGTTCATTATTTTTTTTCCGTCTATTTTTTTCTCATTCGTTCAGATGGGGTCATTTTTATTGTTCCATTTTAAAATTCCCTGATTATTTTCTCTGTCTCTTCCATTCTGCTGCTCATCCCATTCACAGAGTTTTCTGTTGTTGTTGTTTTGTTTTGTTTTCTTTTAATTTTAGCCATTGTATTATTTTCCATTTGTTTCATCTCCATGTCTTCTATTTCTTTGCTGGGTGTTTCTGTTTCTGCATGTTTCAAGTGCATTCATAATTGTGTACTGAAGCATTTTTGTCATGACTGCTTTAAAATATGTATCACATAATTCTAACATTTCTGGTAGCTCAGTAAATCTCAGTAATGACATCTATTGATTATATATATATATATATTTTTTTTTTTCATTTAGTTTGAGAACTTCCTTTTTCCTGGTATGACAAGGAGTTATTGATTGCAACCTGAGTATTTTTGTGTAATATGTTTTAGTATGACAAGAGGTTATTGATTCAAATCTGAATTTTTTGTGTGTTATATGAGTCTCCGGATCTTATTTAAACTTTTCCTTTTAACTCACTTTCTCTACACCACTCTGGCAAGGGAAGGGGTGGCACACTGTCTCATTACAGACAGGTGGAGGTAGAAGTCCAAGAAGTCCAAGCTTCCCTTGATACCTGAGATGGAGGTTGCTCTTATTTAATGCTGAGCAGTGGTGGGCATTCTAGCTTTGCATGTGGTTTCCAGTGACACTGCAGTGAGGCTGGACTTTCTGGCACAGAATATGGTAACAGTCCTGATTCCTCCCTTCTAACACCACCTCATGGTGGAGGGAGGGCATGCCTGTTGTTGCCAGTGAGGGGTGGTCCAGTCTCCCCATGTAGTCTCCTCTGACACCACAGGGTGTCAGGGATGAAAACCTGAGATCACCATTTGCCTACTCGGCCACCACCCTGGTGGGATGTTGGGAGACCTCATTACAGCCTAGGAAGTCTAGGTTCCCCGTTCAAACTTTGCTGGTGTAGCTGGGTGAGGAGACACAATTTTGCTCTTGTTTTTGTTCTTATTTTTTCTGTGGCTTTTGGCTGTGAGAGAGCAGTTATTTTCTAAAAGCTTTCTGTTTTGCTAAATTGCTCTTTTTCCTGGTCTTTTGTCTGGAGACAGTAGGCTTTGTTAGAGCTTTTATTGTGCCTACCCATTGGCATTTGTGGGTCATTCATTCCTTCAGCTCTATGTCTGGAATGTATGAAGTAAAAAGAAATCAGAGAAATGCAACATACACAACTTGTTGCATTGAGGAAAAATATTTTTTCTCTCAGGAAAGGAAGAGGGAACATACCATCATGTCATTCCTTGGGTCCTAAGGTCACGAAATGCTCTACTTTCCTCTCTCCACCTTTCAGAATCTTCTTATGTTTTGCATACAATATCCAGGTATTTTAGTAGCCCTTAGGGCAAGGAATAGGGAAAAGCACATCATTTTCTCTGACGCATGAATCATATATAAGTTTTAAGGATAAGTTTCTCTTCACTTAATATAGTAGTACTAATAAATGTTATCAAATACATTTTCTATATTTAATAAATCAAACAACTTCCTGGCTTTATTAGCTATCTCTGGAAAACTTTTGGGATAATAAAATAAGTCAAATTTAGGTTCTGCAATGGCTGAATTGTAATTAGTACTACTGTACACATTTTTTCAATTATTTACAGTTGATTTATTAGCAGCCTTAGGAAGAGTGAAGATCAGAAAATTTATTTCCTAAATAAAATTGCTATGAAATAGAGTTAAATATATAATGCTTATTGCTGAGATTTTTAAGTGTAATTCACTATCATTAAATGTTATGTCTTCAAGGAAATACAGTTGTAGAGGGTCACCATTAAAAATTAATACAACTGCAACTTTCTTCCTCAAAAAAAAAAAAAGAAAAGAAATAAAAGGAAGATTACTAATCCTTATTTTCTTATTCTTGTACTTTTTTTGTAGCTATAGAAATCAGGTCAAATCTTGAATACATTGGCACCATTGCAGTGATACTTCAACAGCCTACCTCTTTTCTGGACCTTGAATAGAAATGTTAATTGGAAACTTCCTTTTAGAGAAAGGCATGACTCAAAATTGTGATTTTCTTTATTTAATTGGGAGTATATCTAGAGATTTATAGCTCATTATTTTAGTGAAAATAAGAGAAATGCAAAGTACACAACTGGTGCACTGAGAAAAAAAAATTTTTTTTCCCCTAAGGAAAGGAAGATATTTTCATTCTTTTAATTCCTAAATAATTAAGCATCTACTATTTAAGTTAATTGATAGTCACATAAAAATAGTTTGTCATGACAGAAACCTGAGCTGCAAGCACATTAGCTTGAAAGGTTTTTGCATCCATCACCTACTTTTATGTCAGGGCTTCAGAAGTATTGAAATAGAGGAAGGGAATTGCCTTCCAGGGTTGTCTTTACAGTTGTCAAACCTGGAAATAATATGTTAGGTGTTAGAGTACTCTCAGACATTGTGATTAATTGAAGGTTGGCTTACTGACAAAAGACTTCACAGAGGCATGTGTTGGGAATTCATGAAATAGCTTAGCTTCCCTTGTCTTTTGCACAACCTGCTAACACATTTCAAATTGTTCCTCAAAAGACAGATTAGAGAAAGAGAAACTCAGCCTTTGGCATAAACTGTATTTTATAGCTTTATAAATCATATATATAATTATATAGTTACCTAATGTACATATAGCTGTATATATGTGTACACACACACACACACACACACCTCTAATAATATTTAGTTTCCCATGGTTAGGGTTCCAAAGAATGTCAAGCTTTCTTGTGACTCCAAAGATTTTAATGATGTCCAAGTTGTAATTAATCAAACCAATAAATCTTAACAGATATCTGCTGGGATAAAGGATGTAAGAGAAAGCAGTTGAAGTATCTGTCTTCCAACACTATTATTATATAAATAAAGTTTAATCATATTGTAGTATTGGATGAGCAAAAAGGGGATTCATTTCTTTTAGAAATGTTTCTGTTAGTCCCTCAAACACCATCACATTGATAATAAAAATGACAAATGACAATCTATTGGGTTGGCCAAAAAGTTCGTTTGGGTTTTTCTGTAAGATGTTAAACCCGAATGAACTTTTTGGCCAACCCAATAGAAAGGTGTGGGAAGTAAATCCCATTTGTGAAATGGAAGGAAATCTTGTGAATCAACTACAGAAATGAAGCTGTTAAAAGTAGGTCAGGAGGGTCCATCCTGCTTACTTCTCCCATTACCCAGACACCAAAAGCATTAATGAATTGTATGAATTTAAAGTAAACCCTGTCCATCCTATTTTCATCTGACAGTGTTTTTAATGTGTATACGTTAGTGTGTATATATATATATACATATATATATATATATATATATGTAAGTACATCAAGAACAATTATTAGTGT
Source organism: Balaenoptera musculus (assembly GCF_009873245.2). NCBI lineage: Eukaryota > Metazoa > Chordata > Mammalia > Artiodactyla > Balaenopteridae > Balaenoptera > Balaenoptera musculus. The sequence goes on from NC_045802.1 coordinate 56,714,266, forward strand.
TTGAATACCTTTGGATTACCTAGATGCATCTCAAACTCCCATCCCAACATCACAAGATTGAAGTCAGGACTGAATCTCTTAAGAAAATTTTTTTTTTCATCATGGATTTTTTGCATTAATGTAGATTTTTAAAATGTATCAAAATATAATTTATGTTTGTTACTAAGTTTTTTGACCCCCCCATCTTAAATTTGCACCTGAGATGACTGTATACATACATACCTAGTCACCTCATACATGCCCAATATTTGAAGTTGATGGGTGGAGTGTTTGACTCAGACACATCTTTTCTTTCTCCTTCAAGATGTCAACTGAAGAAAAACACACAACCTAAAAGTTGGAGTTATGTTTTATTTGGATACCTTACTGAGGACTATAACCTGGGAGACAGTCCCTCAGGTAGCTCTCAGGAAGCATTCCAAAGAGGTTAAGGGAGGAGCCAGGATATAAAAGAATTTTTGCTGAAAAAAAAATGTAGTAGTTGAATATCAAAAGATTATTGCTAATCACAAAAAACAGACATCTCAAGTAGTGCTTTGCTATGTATGGGAAGATTCAAGAGTCTGGGCTTATATAAGTTATTCTTTAGATATGCATCTTAACTATCTATTATTGCCCTCAGGGCACACCATCAGGGGTGGTTGCAATGGTTGATGGCTTGATGGCGGGCAACATTTGTTGTTTACTCGAATGGCAGGTGACATTCTTTGTTTACTCAAATGTCAGGCAACGTTTTTTGTCCACAAAGGCATGACTCCTTCAGTGCATTAGGGCAGGAAGGGGAGAGAGACTGGAGACAAATATCCCCTCCCATCACTGACCTTTTGTATACTCCTCTTGACCTTGACTGTCAGAGCTCTCTGGTCAATATTGACTGTCCTCGGTATCACACACCTGATGCTGAATGTCATTTAGAATGTGTGTGTGCCTGTGTGTGTGTGTGTGTGTGTGTGTATGCATGAGCTTCTTAGAATTACATGGCACCTCAGGCACATACTCATGTTACGGGAGATCTCACTGTGGCTCAGCTTCTCAAATTCTCCTTTCCCCTCGCATGATCTTGCCTCTTAAATCGTCCCCAGTGTATGTTTTCATTGGTGGTTCCCTCATCAGCTCCCTTCCCTGGACACTTGAAAAACAAACATTCTCTAAATTTAAATATACACATATTATTTTGAGTTTTTAATATGCTGATGGTTTTACTAAGCATTTTTTAAAAGAAAACTTTCTAATTTAAAGCTGAGAACTGGAACCAATGAAAAGAAGAATGTGAAAGGAGGTTTAGATTGGTGGTGAAAAGGAATTTCAAAGAAATGTTTTTATATTTAATATTTTAAATTTAATATGTAAAATAACTATTTTTACTATCTGGCATAATATTCCCCTCTTTCCATTAAATAATTTGCTTATTCGTGCCGTTTATGAAAATGACCTCATCAATCCAAGTTTCTCATAACATTTTTACAAAATAAATTATACTTTTCATTTTCTGGTTCCCAAAACACTGTATAGAAGTCCATAACCCTTTTCAATTAGGATTGGCATCTTAGCAGTTGTTTTAAAAATAAAGAGAAAATTTAAATATACCATATGTTAATTGTACTCTATGATTGACACTTTTAAGGACAATATTCCCAATACATTTCACAACAATCTAATGAAGTAGTTATTATGATTGTTTTACAATACACTTGAAGTACTGAGAGGTGAAATGATTTTCTCAAAGTGACATAGCTTTTAATGTCAAATTTCAAATCTTGATCCTGATTCTTTGCCCAGAGCGCTTTTAATTGTAACAATCTATGAAGAATATTATGAGAGGGACCTTATAAAGACTAATTATTTTCAAATTGGTTTTCTATCTGTTTCTCTTTGAGGATGTTTGTAATTACTGGTGTGATATTTTATAACCTAAAATTTGCAGACAATAGCAAAATTATATGTGGAAGTGCATCTGAAGCAGAATATGCATGTCTAGGTCTCTGACACTACATTGTATTCTCAAGGTGACTAAATGGAAATGTGACTGCAGGAGGCCTATTTGAGTCATGCCAAGTACAGCATATTGTCTAGCCTTCTTTTCCCTGCTTATCTCCTGTGGGTGCTCAAGAAACTAAGTTTGGGGTTGAAGGATTAGCCTCAGCAGATCCACTTATTTGATTAGTGTCTTGCCTGCTCTGCTTTTACTCAGGTTCATTGATCAAGATGATTGTATTCTCTGTCCTTTGCTGGGCAAGTCAGGCAGAGGAAAGGGATCATTTGCTGAGATGTGAGTCCTTAGGGCAGGTCTACGTCTTTGAACACACACAGTCAACTGGCTAGTTCACTATGGTGTTCAGTAATAAAAATAATAAAACAAGTCAAATGGCCCCTCTGTTAGAAGGAAATTCCACTCTACTCTGATTCTCAGCCGGGAAAGTTGGACTTTCACATAGCTAGTGAACTGTATTAGATGGTGGAATAGTCTCCCTAAAGAAGAGACAGATGATCCACAGCTTGGAGAATTTTAAAGTGAAAAGCACACAGCCTGACAAAGGAGAAAATAAGAAAAACTTGTGTTGTCTGAGGATAGCCAAATGTGAGTTTTCACTTGGCTTCTACTGTCTCTAATTTAACTCTGTTGCTTTTAAACTCTAAAGGGAAAACAATTTTGTATTTTTTTCAGGATTTGGAGGAAACATATCAGCTTTGATGACAGTACAGTAGAATCATATAGGAAATTTTATATATCTCACACTGAAATATATTAGTCAAATTCTTATCAGGTTTAAATGTGTTGTTAAAATGAGGACTCAGTGCATTTGATAGAAAATGTTGAAATATGAGAGGTATTTTCCCAATGGAAACTAAAGGCATATTCTGAGTCTGTGGAGACATGTCAGTGCCTAAGGCACTGAGTACACAAGAATTTTTTGGCAGAGATTATGGGAGTTCAGAGCATAACAAAACAAATATGTCATTACTAATTCATTTTGGTTGTTACAAGTGAAAGTTTGCATTTGATGGACCAGCTAATGAAATCAGTAAAAATTTTAATTAAGAAATACTGTATGCTAACAAGAATAATAATTAGTTCTAATTTATTAACTTTTCTTTTTCACATTTTTGTATTAAAATGTATCATCCAAAAAATATTCCTGAACATGTAGCATTAACATTCCCTAGCAAACCTGATTTAAAATATCCTTAATATGTCTGCCTCAATCTTCTAGTTTATATGGTAAAAACTTATATATAATTAGAGCCACAAATGTATAATTCATGGTAATGTAATGAAGCTTATGTTTCACTATATAAATGCTTCCTTAGCACATTAACGGTATAAACAACAGTTCATATGGGATCTAATTTGAAAGAAAGCAGTATTTTTGAGGTCTTTATTGCATATGAACAAATACATTTTAACTACAAATATCCCTTTGTCTATTAATTCCAGTAGGATTTCTACTCGATTACATCTTATTTAGCAAATAGTTCAGGATGAAATTGAACTGCATTTATCTTTTTTTTTTTAAATTGCTTCATGCATTCTGTTATTTAAAATGGATTCCCCCCTCCTTGAATTCATTCACACTGGTCGTATTTTACGTATGTGTGAACATCTTTCTTCTCTAAGAACATGTTGCTCTTCAAAATTATGAATTTAATTATTGTATATTTTACTAATATAGCCTACCAATGATACAGAAAGTCTTTAGAGCTAGCGATATGCCTCAGAATCTGCCTGTTTTCAGTGGACATATTAAGGTAATAGACTTTTGTATATGGGGCTTTTCTAATGTTTGTATATATTTTATATTTTCCCAATCTGTCACTATGTTTTCTCAGTTTCCTACTAATTCCCAAACCTCAGTTCCCTCCCTGCAAAGGAGAGCCTACTCTAGCCAACCTCTTTCTAAAAATGGATATGACAAGATACTTATTCTCTTTTAAGATTTTTCTTTTTTTCTATTTTGCTTGAAAATTTAATTCACCTAGATTTTACTTAAAGTACTAAATGAGACATAGAGTTAAGGTTTTTTTTTTTTAAAGAGCAATTTTAGGTTCCCAGCAAAACTGAGAGGAAGGTACAGAGATTTGCCATATACTCCCTGTTCCGACACATACACAGCCTCTTCTCCCCCCATTATCAACATCTGCCACCAGAGTGGTACATTTGTTATAATTGATGAACTTGCATTGACGCATCATAATCATCCAAAGTCCATAGTTTAGATTAGTGTTCACTCTTGGTGTTGTACAGTCTATTGGCTTGTAAAAATGTATAATGGCATGCATCCACCTTTGTAGTATAATACAGAGTATTTTCGCTTCCCTAAAAAATCCTCTGTATTCCAATTAGTCATCCTTCAGTTTTCCTTAACCCCTGGCAACCACTGGTCTTTTTATTGTCTCCATAGTTTTGCCTTCTTCAGAATATCATACAATTGGGATCATACATTATGTTGCCTTTTCAGATTGGCTTCTTTCATTTAGTATTATGCATTTAAGTTTCCTCCATATTATTTCATGGCTTGATAGATCATTCGGTTTTAGCACTGAGTAATATTCCATTGTCTGGATGTACTGCAGTTTATTTACTCATTCACCTGTTACAGAAGATCTTAGTTCCTTCCATGTTTTGGCAATAAAGCTGCTATTAATATCCATGAACTGGTTTTTGTGTGGTCATGTTTTCAACTCCTTTAGGCAAATACCAAGGAGCACAATGCTAGATTGTGAGGTCATAGTATGTTTAGTTTTGTAATAAACCATCTTCTACTGTCTTCCAAAATGACTGTACCATTTTTCATTTTCACTGCTGATGGGACTATTTTTAATATCCTCTTTGATGAAAAGCCTGTAAGGTCTAGTTATCTATTTCTATTGTCACTTGTGATTTTGGCATCTTATATAAGAGGCCATTGCCTAATGCAACATGTTTTCTTCTAAGAGTATTATAGTTTGAGTTCTTATATTTAGGTCGGTGATCCATTCTGATTTATGTATGCATGTATGTATGTACATGGTAGGAGATAGGGAATCAACCTCATTCTTTTGTGTGGATATCCTGTTGTCTCCATACTACTTTGTTGAAATAACTATTCCTTCTCCTTTTAATTGTCTTGACACCCTTGTCAAAAATTAATTGACCATGAAGAGTTTATTTCTGAACTATCAATTCTACCCTATTGATCTATATTCCAATTTGTATGCTAGTACCATGCTGTGTTGATTACTATTGCTTTGTAGTAAGTTTTGAAATCAGAGAATGTGAGTCCTCCAATTGTATTCTTTTTTTTTTTTTAAAGATTTATTTATTGATTTATTGATTGATTGATTGATTGCTATTTTGGGTCTTCGTTTCTGTGCTAGGGCTTTCTCTAGTTGCGGCAAGCGGGGGCCACTCTTCATCGCGGTGCGTGGGCCTCTCACTATCGTGGCCTCTCTTGTTGCGGAGCACAGGCTCCAGACGCACAGGCTCAGTAGTTGTGGCTCACGGGCCTAGTTGCTCCACGGCATGTGGGATCTTCCCAGACCAGGGCTCGAACCCGTGTCCCCTGCATTGGCAGGCAGATTCTCAACCACTGCGCCACCAGGGAAGCCCCTCCAATTGTATTCTTTCGCATATTGTTTTGGCTATTCTGTATCCTTTGGTTTTTCACATGAACTCCAGCTTCATTTCACCAACTTTTTTTTTTTATTTTTATTGGAGTATAGTTGTTTTACAATGTTGTGTTACTTTCTACTGTACAGCAAAGTGAATCAGCTATACGTATACACATATCCCCTCTTTTTTGGATTTTCTTCCCATTTAGGTCACCACAGAGCACTGAGTAGAGTTCCCTGTGCTATAAAATATAGGTTCTCACTAGTCATCTATTTTATACATAGTATTAATAGTGTATATATGTCAATCTTAATCTCCCAATTCATCCCACCCCCTCTTTCCCCTTGGTATCCATACATTTGTTCTCTATGTCTGTGTCTCTATCTCTGCTTTGTAAATAAGATCGTCTATACCAATTTTTTATATGTGTTAATATACGGTATTTTTCTTTCTGACTTACTTCACTCTGTATGACAGTTTCTAGGTCCATCCACATCTCTACAAATGACTCAATTTCATTCCCATTTTACCAACTTCTGCAAAAAAAAAAAAAAAAAAGCCATGTGGGATTATGATAAGGAATGCATTGAATCCATAGATCAATTTGAGTAGTGTGTCCTTGTAACAATATTAAATCTTTCAATCCATGACCTTGTCTTAACATTGATTTAGTTCTCTAATTTCATTCAAACATATTTTGTAATTTTTGTTGTATAAGTTGAAGGGAAACAAAATTTGCCATGCCAAAATGTCTCTTTGGCATGTAGATTATTTCAAGCTAAAAAGAATCAAGGCCCAAAACATTCAGGAAGAAACTTTGACCTTCCCCCTAACTACCTAAAACAATTTAGATAGAGGGTCTGTCCCCAAAATACACCTATCACCAGAGATCTCTGCAAAGAATATGAGCTAGATGTGGTGGAGGTAACAGGGCTTAGAGACCAGAGTCCACTCTGTACCACATTGTCTCTGCCTGATCCAGCAAACATTTATTGACCAGATATTTGCTTGTCCATCTCCTTGTGAGTTGCCTTCCTTCTCTTTGAAGTCCCAAACCACTATCCCAACATCCTCTTTTGTCTTTAGCTGAAGATGGGATTTAAGATGAGGGCTTCAGTCATTTTGGTGAGTTACTCAGTTTTCCTGGGTCTCTCTCATGTATATATGTTATTAAACTTTTGTTTGACTTTCTCCTATTAATCTGTCTCATGTCAATTTAATTCTTAGACCAGCCAGAAGAACCTAGAAGGGTAAAGGAAATTTTTTTCTTCCCCAACAGTGTCTTGCACCTCTTTTGTCAAGTTTATTAAGTATTGTTTTAATGTTTTTAATATTTATAATTGGAATTGTTGCCTTAATTTTATTTTCAGATTGTTTACTGTTATTATACAGAAATAAACTTTATTTTTATAAATTAATCTTTTATCTTACAATGTTACTGAACTGGTTTTATAAGTTCTAAGAGTTATTTTGTGGATTCCTTAGGACGTTCTGTATATCAGATCATGTCATCTACAAATAAAGATAGTTTCACTTCTTTATTTACAATCTGGATGCCTTTAATTTCTTCTTTTTGCCTAATTATTCAGAATAGAACTTCCAGCAAAATGTTGAATATGGGTAGTAAGGATGGATATTCTTGTTGTCCTGATTTGAGGAAAAAGCTTTCAGTCTTTCACCGTTAAATATGATGTTAGCTGCAGGTTTTTGTAGATGGCCTTTTTCATTTTGAGCAAATTCCATTCTATTTTTTGTTCATTGACTGTTCTTTGTCATGAAAAGTTATTGGACTTTGCCAAGTACATTTTATGTGTTTATTGAGATGACCATATGAATTTTGCCCTCTATTCTGTTAATAATGATGTGTTCTATTCATTCATAAATTACAATTCTTGAGTGGCTTTTCTTTCTGACTCTCTGTGCTGGCTGGATTGTGCTATAGGCCAAGGTCCACTTTAAAGGTGGCTGATTCTAACTGTCACCTCTACAGTCTTCACATGCAGCTCATGGTGTCTATACTTATGGGGATGTAATATTAGTAAATTTGCAAATTTGGCCTCAGGTTCAAACCATGGTCTCAAATTTTTGGTTATTTGTAATAAACAGGATATTTTTAGCTCTTGCTGACTGTTCTGTTTCTTTTTTGCTTAAAATTTGAGGAGAGAAAAATGTGACTAATTGGTAATTTTTTAAATATTGTAAATTAGATATTTCCAATGGCTACTAACTAAGAATCTAAGGTATAACCTTATTTTTTCCAGTTTCAGAAATAATTGCATTGACTTACCATTTGGGTCAGAGTTAAATATTGCCACAACTTAAATATAATCCTCAAATATGCCCACTTAAAATTGGCATTCAAGTAAGATTCACTGGACATAAATTTGATTAAGTTGAAGGATTGCTTATCCCGATCTAGCCAAAAATAAATCTTGAATTTATTCCATGCATTTCTATTTCGTGAGAACAAACATTTTCTGTGTAAAATGATTTCTCGTAAAATCAAAGTTAAAATACTTTAACACAGAACCAGATATTAACATGACACTATATTAAATGTAATTTTACTCCTATTAATTTTATAGTTTTTATTAAATAAACTTGTAGTAGTTTTAAGTTTCATAATACATTTATGCATAAGGTATTTTAAAGTGATATCCCATGTCTATAAATATTAGGTAGTAATCCAATTTAGAGTAAAACAATATGGAAGCTGTGCAAGATCTCTTTTTTCTGTTTATGCTAGTTTTTTACTTTAGTCAAATTTGAGAATTTTTACTGTGAATAATCTAGACTGCTTGCATGTGCCTAGGCTGGTCTGACTCCTTAGTGTTTTTTACTATCTCTGTTATATCTTTCTGACTCACTGCCTGGTGAATTCCTAGCCCTCCTTTTGGGTACAACACAAAAGCAACAGTCATTGTCCAGCTTCCCATTAATTTTTACCATTAGCCAGCTGTGCATGCCCCTAGGTGTTCAGGTGTACACACACACAAACACACACACACACACACCCCTTTGCTTTCTACTCTGTGTTCCTAGTGTATGTTTTAACTTCTATATCACTTTGCTCTCTTATTTATTCTGTTAACTTACTTCCATTCTTATGTTAAAATTTCTGTGAGAACAGGAACTACATCTCACACTGCCCTATGTTTTCCTTTTGCAGCTTTCTACTTAGTTCAGAGTACCTTTCCTTGATTCTGAGTTGAACTGAGTAAACACACAACCTGTATTATCCAATTTTAAAATGAAGTAATGTAGACTAGCCTTCTGAGTTTATGCTTTTCATATGTTAAGAAATGTTTAGAAACTCCTCTTTTAAAAATATATGAAAGGCATATTCCTTTTTAGGACATTAACACATTTTATTTTAGATATTCAGGTTTCTAATAAGGAGTTAATGCCTTTTTATGTTAGAAAATGCAATGAGAAATAAATACGTACTTAAATTCTTTATACTATGCATTTTAATTTTGGAATGGTTTGCTATTAATACCCATTGTAATAACAGTAAATTCAATTCTTATTCTATAGATAACTTCGTGATTCCAGTTTTCTCATTGCAATTCAGTGTATTTCCCAAGTGACAGAACACTATTTTAAAGTAAATTACTATTCCCACTAATAAAGCCAAGTCTATTCACACAATAATGTAATCAATAAATACATATTGATCTCCTATTATGTGTCAGGCAATAATTTGACTACCAGATACAAAAATTAAAGATTTATTTTTGTGCCTCAGAAAGAAAAGAAAAATAAGTACCTGAAATACAGGATTATGGTGTACAAGAACCTGTCCAGGGAGTAAGAGCCATAGCTGAGTCCTGGCATGGCCTGAGCAAGGAGGATTTTGTTGTTGTTTTGGTTTGGTTTTTGTTTGTTTTAACCTGAATTAGGCTGAAGGATATGAAGGAATTAAGTAAATCATACTAAATGAAGTAAGCCAGACAGAGAAAGACAAATATATTATATCGCTTATATGTGGAATCTAAAAGAAGAGGAAAAAAAATACACAAATGAACTTATTTCCAAAACAGAAAGAGACTCACAGACACAGAAAACAAACTTATGCTTACCAAGGGGGAAAGGTGGGTGGGGGGAGGGATAAATTAGGAGGCTGGGATTAACATATATACACGACTATGCATAAAATAGATAACCAACAAGGACCTACAGTATAGCACAGGGAACTATACTGAAGGTAAAATAATCTGAAAAGGAATATATATATATATATATATATATATAACTGAATGATTGTGCTGTACACCTGAAATTTATACAATATTGTAAATCAAATATACTTCAATAAAAAATTAAAAAAAAAAAGATCTGTGGGGAAGAACATTGAAGACAGAAGGGAGAAAAATACAAAGAAGCTGAAGGGAGAGAGAGAATGGTGTGTTGGAAGAACTGTTAAGTATTCAATATTTCCCAGTCCATAGCTGAGCTGTAAGGTACTCTTGGTGAGAAAGCAGATACTGGCAAAGGAGAGTTAGTACAGTAGGTTTAATAATGACTCCCCAAAAAATATCCACGCCCTAGTCCTTGGAACCTATGAATGTTATCATCCATGGGCAAAAATGTCTTTGCATGTGTAATTAAGTTAATAAGCTTTAGATGGGAAGACTTTACTAGATTATCTGGGTGTTCCCTAAATGTAATCACATATATCCTCATAAGAGGGAGGCAGAGGGAAATATGACACACACAGAGAAGAGGAGAAGGCAATGTGGCCACCAAGGCAGAGACTGAAGTGATACAGCCACAAGCCAAAGAATGACAGTAGCTACCAGAACCTGGAAGAGGCAAGGAATGGGTTCTATAGAGCTTCTGGTGGGAGCACAGCCCTGCCATCACTGATTTCAGCCAAGTGGTACTGATTTTGGATTTCTGGCTTCCAGAACTGTAATAAATTTCTGTTATTTTAAGCTGTGAAGTTTGTGCTAATTTGTTACAGCAGCCCCAGGAAATAAATAGTTCATGAGGGCCAATCCAGGAGGGTGGGAGCTTGCATGGTAAGCTAAGTAATTTGTACTCTGATTAATGAAGACATTTTTTAAAATAAGAAATTCATAATCATAAAAATTGAATAGGTAATGAAAAATACCTCTTCAGTTACAATGCAAGTGTATAATCTTACCATGTATGTTTTTTTAAAAATAAGGGTTTTCTTTTATGTTGATCATTCTGTCTACATGTATATATATATATAAATTATTTTTTATGTCTGCATGCTTTGTTTCACCAAAAAGGCTATGAATCTTAAAATTATCAAGTCATTTTTCCTTTTGACAATGTTATTGAATCTACCCATATGCCATAGGAAAATGTAAAAACACATAAAATACTGCACACAAATGTATAGGCCTTACAAAGTCTGCTGAAACAAAATCATCTACTCCATGGGAAGTCATAGAAACTTTGGATAGGACAGATTTTAAAACCATCGATTCCTGTTAAAACTTGCAAATCAACTATTTGCCCTTTTCAGCATTTACTTTCTAATTCTTAGCAAGAGTGAACAAAGAGCAAGGAGAGAACTAGAATACTGTATCATTTGCTGATAATAAGTTAAAGTGAAAAGCAATTTGGTTTTACTCCCTCTCTGTCTAACCAGCAGCATGACTTTGGAGAAGTTACTTTAAGGTTTTCTGTTTCAAATTCCCATTTATACATTTCTGCAGCTACATAAGGTATTTCTGTAAGGCCTGTTCCAGTTGTTCTATTCCTCTATTTTTCTGACTACCATGTTCTACTTCTCTATGCTAGAGAAGTAAGACCAGATAATAACTTTAGAACAATTTAACTATTCAGGAAGTGTTGACAAGGCGCAATGCAAAGTTAGAGAAGCCAAGAAAGAAGTGAATCGTGAAACAGTTGGCAATGCTGTTCTTTCCTATCAGTTCTGAGAAGACTGTTAGATTTTGACATGTAAACTTGCTTCCTAAGAGCATATAGGCCTTCTGGATCGTGCTATACACTATTTGATTCTTGCTAATCAGGCAGATGCCTAATTCCACCTTAGGGTGTGTTAGTTATTGAAAGTCAGTTTCATGCGCACAGTCTATACCACTGTGACAATGGTCAGTGCATCTTGAAAATAATCCCTCTCGAAAATAGAAATAAATGTACAAACATATCTGGCTGAAATGTGCACAATCTTCAATACTATCTATCAGTCTATTTAATTAAAATAGCTCAGGAAATCAGTAACCTATAAATGGTATATCTGGGAATTCAAAAGAGAATGGCCTGCATTTAATATTGATTACATGTCTGCATTCTCACATTTTCCTATATGTTAGGATTACCTAACTATGAAGGATGAACTAGAAACTGTAGATTGTACTGACTATGTTTGTTCTGCACAGTGCTTAGCACATGGCAGTGGATAACAAGACACTTAGTATATGTTTTGATCAGATCTGATGACTCTGAATTATCCTTGTTTTTCTTCACATCATTTCATCTATAACAAAGCTAAAATTTCAATGGTCTTTATGAGTCTGGAATATTTATTTTGAAAGAGAATATTTCTATACCAAGAATAAAGATTTTAATATGGTTGTAAACTCAGTACACTTCATTAAATCTTATATTCCTCATGTAAACATTGGTGTTACTTAGTCTGTGGCAATCAACTACAGCACAATTTTACAATTATTTATAGAATTAAATAATTTTGCCATTATGCATATGATACTGTCCATATTTCATTTATGTATGCATATAAAGATTCTAGGGAATTATATAACATATCCGCTTAAAATAAAGCTTATTAGTAAAACTTCTATATTGCCTAACATTTCAATAAACTGTGCCAAAATTTATAAATTAAATTAATATAATATGCATATTATTTCTAAATATTAATGATGTAAGTGCCTATTTTAATAAAATAAGTTTTCATACTTTATACAAATTTAATTTTGTAAACCAGTTAATATCCTAACTGCACTAGCCAACATGATATCTAAGTAATAATATAGCTAGTTCGTGCAGTAAGCAGTAATCACCTGCCATTAATCATTTTGAGTGTCATTTTTATAAATCCAAATTTTCACTTTTGGAGTGACTACATTCAAACATACAACTACATAGCTATAATCAAATTATGAAATCATCATAAAAATGAATTAAATCATTAGATAAAATGGGTTGAGTCAAAATTCTGTGCCTGCCATTTTAAAGATAGTATTCTTTGGTATTAACATTATTACTTCACCCATTTGACAGATTGCAAATCCAGGTAAAGAGAAGTAATGTGATTTGCCCAACATATAAAGGAAACATTCTGATTCAACCATCACCAGCAATGCTGAAGACTCCAGTTGCTGGGATTCATTTCAATTTTGATATGTGAGATAAGAATGCTTATTTCTGACCTCCCTTATTTACAGAACAAATGAACAATGTAGGAAGCAAATAAAAGAGACTTAATGTAACAGACACACACATATATGAATCAAGATGTCTGATACAAGTATATCCCAAAGCACTTAAAAGTTCGATCAGAATAACTTACTCAAGGGTATTGGCAATTCTGATTCTGTGGATAAGAATGGACTGCTTACACCGTAGACACCAGTCGCCCCTTTGAACCAAGCGAGGATATAAATCAGCAAGCAAAGTTTTCAAAGCTTATTCCAAACAGAACTTTACACCCAACAAAGCTGTAACAAGCAAGAACATTACGTGGATCAGCCTACTGTGCTTCAAGCAGAGGAGGTAGCTTTGTTCAACCCAGGCTTTGAGCTGACCTGGGGCTTAATAGGCAGTCACAGCGCCAAGCTCTGCAAACTGCAGCACTGACCATGGATCAAAAAACAAACTCCTCCAGCATCCATGTCTTTTGCCAGAGCTGAACACATAGGCTATTAAAAATGACAGTGTTATATAGGTAAGAAGGACACATCATCTGGACATATGTGTATGCAAATATTTATGTAATTTCCAAACAATGATGATATAGATATTAATTATAAATAATTACAAATTTATCTAATTTGTTACATTGTTATTTAAACTTTTTAAATAAATGTGAATTTTATGAAAAAGAACAGAATGTAGAAACTGGAATATTTCTCAAGGAAATAATATCCCATTTTTAGAATTTGGAAGCAATATTTCAAAGTAATAATTGACATTGACACAATGGCATTGCATGTATACATATAGCATGAATTTGAAGCTGGTTCACTCACTTAACACTTTCTCACAAGCATCCTAATAGAAATCATCTGTTAAGTCATATGTGTGTATATATATATATATATATATATATATATATATATAATGATTATTCAACAGACTGAAGATGCAGGAAAAAGGAGTAGGTGTCAGTTTGAGGTCGTATTAAACTTTGTGACAAAGTCTTTGGTTTTCAGACTAAAGTCAATTATAAGAAAGAGAAATTCACATATCAGAATTTGGTTTGGTGACAATATAACATGGCATTGTCTTTAATACTGGATCACAGAAATGGATATCTGTTCTTATGTTTTACAACCCCATAATTCCCCTTTATTAGAAAAATCTCTGCCTCACAAATATTTAAATTGATTCATTGTTTTTGACTATAGTCTCCCTACTGAAAACTATCAACTGAACTGCCAGATGAAAACTTATGTTAATCGAATTTGCCATATTTACCATTTTGATTACTAAAATAACATTACACTACATTTATATTCAAGGGATACTGCATCAAAACAAATAAATAACAGAGTATGATACAGATGTACTGTTAAAAGTTTCTAAATATAAAACAATGCTGATGATTTATTAAATTGTGAATCACAATTTGAAATGGTGGACCACAAAAATAGTTACTTTAATTTTTGCAGATATTATTTGGAACTTTAATACATGAGAGATAATCCTCACTCAGAGTGTTGACTTCTACTGGAATGTTTGTGAGAAAATGTTAGATGAACTGGCTTCAATTTGTTCTATATGTATACATGCAATGCTATTCACATAATAGCATTCAATTACTTTGAAATATTTCTTCCAGATTCTAAAAGTGAGCTATTGTTGCCTTCAGAAATATTCAGTCTCCAACATTGTTTTTTCATAAAATTCACATTTATTTTAAATGTTTAAAACAATGTAACAAATTAGATAAATTTGTAATTGTCTAAAATGAATTGATCAGCTTAAAGTTGGAATGATGCAGTAATCAAACTATTCCATCTGACAGATAAAAGCAGAATTTTAATTCTAGCAATAAAGTTATCTGTGACCTTTTTTTTAAGACATTATTTACTCTTTCTGTAACTCAGAAAACAAAATAATCACATTCTACTCAATGATATCTAAAACATATAAAACATCTAAAATTTGACTTTGCCATTGTTTAAAATGTATTTACCAGAAGCACAACATTTTCACCCACTAGAATTGATTATACTAAACAATAAAAAGCTGCACTAAAGAGCTACACGGGTTGAGGTCAATTTTTCAAGTAAAATTGGCTCTTGGCCTTTCATAAACCTTTAGAGAATAGGAAATACAGGCTCATTTATGAGGAAAGATTTTCTTTACTTACCCAAATGTAGCAGAGAAACTACCCTTGAATGGCTTTGTTTATGCATTGTACTGAGTATTGAGATACTATTTTATGATACTCAGAAGCAGTATTACCTAAAGGTATGGAATTTTTTAGTATATAGATTATGCATGTGTGACTTTAGTTTTATGAAGAGCGATATCATGTGCTTAATTCTCATTATCAGTGGTAGTAAAAAAGAGAACACTTTTTAAATAAAATTATATTTAAATATTTTCCTCATTCTGTGAATAAAACTTTTCTTTAGTTAAATTTAATAATAGAATTTATGCAAAAATGGGGAATATTTATGATATGGAGAAAAAATAGTACTTAGGTGAAAGCCAGCTGTTTCATTTCACTATTGTGTGTGCCAGAAAAGCTAACTCTAAAGTAGATTTAAAACTTAAAGCATAATGTTAAACAATTTAATCAAGTTGATTGAAATATCTTCAGGAAATCATGGTAGCATGTTATTTCTTAGCAAGACTCAAAGAGCATAAAGCACAAAGTAAAATTAATTAGTTTGACCACATTAAAATAAATAAATTCTCTAAGAATTTAAACAAAGTTTAAAGACAAGCCACACATTGTGGAAAAAAAGGTATATACAATCCATACAACTGAACGATGTCTGTAAGGAACTCTTAAAAATTATAAGCTGTAAAAAAGATGCAGAACTTCTCTAATCATCAGGTAAATGTGAATTTAAAATAATTTGATGAAATTGTTCACCCAATATTTTTGCAAACATTTAAAAGTCTGAAAATAATTTTAATTTTACTGGAGCTTTTTGAAAAATCTATTTTACAAGGCAGTGACTTAATTTTGCTTATATTCAACTGTATATCCACTTATGCAGACAACATTTATTGATAATCACCATTTTGATTTTAATTAGTAATTACACCTCTGTCTATCCCTTGGTCTCTCTCACTCATACACACACAAGCACACACATGCATGCACACATGCACAGACATGCACTTACACACAGAGAAATATCTTTCCAGATTTTCTAATCCATTGGTACATGGTTGCTGTTCTCTCAACTCTACCACTTGTCCATTTTGTACTATTTTTTTTTTTTGGAATTTTTTATTTCTCACAGGGCCAGCTTTATAATCTTAAATTTTTTTCAAAATTTTATGCTTATGAAAGAATAGTAAAACCAAATTGTTAAGATTTGCGAATGATCCTACAGGAAATGTGATGAAAACTGCATGGACATTGTTTCAGCATTTGCCTCGTTACCTGCAGCCTCACTAAGCTATAATTTAGCTACCTCAAAAATAAATAAAACCACACCAATAACGGAGTCCCCTGTAGCAATTAAGCTAATTCCCTTTATTTCTTTACTACAAAATCTTTGAAAGAGAAGTCCATGAATATTTTTTCTTCTGTTCTATTTCTCTCTGGAACCACTCCAATAATCTGGTTGTACGAAGAAGTCAACTGAATGATATCTTATCAAAGGTAACAATCACCTGGAAATTATTACCTCTCATGATTAATTCTTACTTTCTGTATAGTTTAACCTATGAGCAGTATTTGATATAGTTGATCACTCTTCCCTTCCTGAAACCATATGTTTTTTCTAAAAGTTTCCAGGACACCATACTCTTTTTCTATCCCACTGTTTACCTCTTCCCAGTTTCCTTTGTTAGAGTCTCCTCATATCCGTGCCCTCAAAATACTAAGGTATCTTAGAGCACAGTTCTAGGATGTCTCCTTTTTGTCTATCTTATCCAATCTCAAGGCTTTAAACACTATCCATAAGTTAACATTCCTCACTTTATATTTCTTCTAAATTCTTTCCTTGAACTCCAGACTCATCTATCAAAGAGCCTACTAGAATCTGTATTTGAATGTCTAATAAGCATCTCAGCTTAAATCTCTTTAATTCCTGATACAATGCCCCCCTGTGCCCAGACAGATTCTCCTTCAATTTCATTCAACTCAAAAAATGGCAAATTCATATTTCTAGCTGCACAGATCTAGTCTATTTCTCTTCATCCCCATTGCAAATACTAACACTGAAAAGTTCATTTTTATGGTCAGTTGGTTTGTGTCAGATAGCAGAAGATACCAATCTTTGAAGTAGTGGAGGTCAGGAAATCTGATTATATTTTTATATTTGTTTTTCTTGAAGATTCTCATATCTCCCGGCATCTGGAACACTAGTGATTTATTTAATATTTTCCCAATTATTTAAAATAACCAATGCTTTTTATCTTGTACTTTGCATTCAATTTTGTTGGTCTTTTCCCCTGATGTTGTAAATTAAAAAAAAAAAAAAAATCTCCTTATAAAAGGAAAGTACTTAGCCTTTTATAGTGTTCTTTTGTAAACCATGGAAGCCATTTTTAAACATAGGGAGATTATTGGACATGGACATTTGTCATTTGTGTGCACTATAGAAATATAAAAATAAACAAGCAAATACTGATATCGGATTAATCACAAAGAGCTCTAATTGTTCTTTACAATACTTGTATAGTGAACATAAATAAAAGTTGAAATGGGAATGGAGATAGAATGGGAAGGGATGATTTCTGGCTTGTCTGTAGCTTTATGTCTCCTTTAAATACTAATGTGAGTTCTAAGAAATGAAGTTTCTCCTTGCTCTTAAGAAAGTATAAGGGAATTCATAAAACGTACACAAAGGAGTCAAGTCCGTATCAAAGAAAATCTTCATATGTTGACCACAGGTGATAATGTACATTAAAGTTAACCCTAATGCAACTCACAATAACTCTGGACATGTATTAAGAGAACATCACATAATGAAGTAGGGAAAACCCATCTATAAACTCCGGTAAGATTGTCTTGGTTGTTTGAAAGTTTAGTATTTCCCTCTATCGTGTGAATACAAAATATTTCCAAATAAACACATTGGTTATATCTTTGCTTATTTCTTGAAAAAAAAAAAGGAATTTAGATTATAAAGTCTCTGAAACTTAAAAGACCTTCTATTTGCTTATGGAGATTAAAAAGCATTTAAGTAAATCTAAATAAAGGAATTCAACAATTTCCTACAATACATAAATTTAGCTCTAAATGCTATAAACAAGCTATCCCTTTAAAAAGTTTCAGACATTTACCTGAGCTGTAACCTTGAAAACAAATTTTTAAAAGTTTAGCAATGAGATAAAACCACTGTAATTCATAAAATAAGAAGCAAAGAAAGTCAGGTTAATAGCAAGCTGGCAAGGAGATGAGAAAACATAACATGATTCTAATATGTTTATGCTACATTTGAAGATTTTAAAACTATATACTAATTTGCATATAAATACAAATAAATTACATAATAAGTTCAGGAAATATTTCTAATCAAGGCAAATCTCTGAGCAACTTTAATTTTTAATAATTTTTGTTTAAAAACAATTTTCTCTCTGATTTTATCACAGTATAAAAATTAAATGATTGTATAAGTCTGGGTCTACTTCTGCACTCTGTTACAATGATCTATTTTTTTTTTTATTCTTATGCAAGTACCTCCTTGTCTTGATTATTGTAACTTTACAATCAGGTACTGGTGCTCCAACTTTGCTCTTTTTCAAGATTGTATTGGAAAATCTACATCTTTCTCACTTCTGTATAAATTTTATAATTTGTCCATCATTTTCTACAACAAAGCCAACTAGAATCACAATACAGTTCCATTCAATCTGTAGAACAATTTTGGAGAACTGTCATCTTAACAATTTAGTCTTATATTCATAAACATGTTTATTTTCTTTTTTATTTAGGTCTTTTAAAATTCTGCTTAGCAAAATTTTATAGATTTTAGTATACCATTATTATATATCTTCTGTTGAATTTATTCTTTTTTACATTTTCATGTTGTGGATAAACAAAATTAAGTGACACTCAGCAAATACCTTTTGGCGAAACTACTAAATATTTGCCAGGTTAATAATAGCCAGTATATGCTCCACTGCATCCCCTTCATGGGGCTCAGCACAGTCCTTACACTGCGTATATTTTTACTGCAGGCCTCAAGCTATCACCATTCCCACCCTCTGACACTATGAGAGCTCTTTTGCTGGTGGGTCATGCACCTCTCCCAGGAATAACCTTGCTTTGCTTATGCCTGAGTGAAAAATAAACATGTAACATTTTTATAAATGCTGCTTTGATGTGGTGTGTTTTGACATCCAGTACCTTATAAAGGGGAGGAGGTCGTGCTCTAAACCACAGTCCCAGCAAAGAGCTGGGTGATACTGTAACCTACATTATTGTAAATAAAATTCTTCTTTTAAATTTCATTTTCCATTATTTCCATTTGTTTGTCAAGTGTATATAAAAAATGGAATTAACTTTTGTATGGAACATCTTAACTTTGCTAAATCACATAATGTTCTCGTTGTTTCGTAGATCTCTTAGGATTTTCTCTGTAAACAATCATGTCTCTTGGGAATAAAGACAGTTTTATTTCCTCCTTTCCAACATTTCAGAATTAGCAGCCTTTCAGATTGGTTTCTTTCATTTAGTAATATGCATTTAAGGTGTGTGTACGTCTTTTCATGGCTTGATAGCTCATTTCCTTTCAGCCTGAAAAATATTCTATTGTCTGGATGTATCATAATTTATTCAGTTTATTTATCCATTCAATAACTGAAGGACATGTAGTAGAATTTTTATTATTCATATATATATTGTTTTGTGTGTGTTTTAACATCTTTATAGGAGTATAATTGTTTTACAATGTTGTGTTAGTTTCTGGTGTATAACAAAGTGAATCAACCTTGTATATATACATATATATGTATACATATATCCCCATATCCTCTCCTTCTTGCGTCTCCCCCCCACCCCCTCTATGCCACCTCTCTAAGTGGTCACAAAGTACCGAGCTGATCTCCCTGTGTTATGCAGCTGTTTCCCACTAGCTATCTATTTTACATTTGGTAGTGTATATATATCCATGCCACTCCCTCACTTCGTCCCAGCTTACCCCTCCCCTCCCCGTGTCCTCAACTCCGTTTATCATATCTGCGTCTTGATTCCTGTCCTGCCCCAAGGTTCATCAGAACTTTTTTTCTTTTTAGATTTCATATATAGTGTTAGCATACAGTATTTGTTTTTCTCTTTCTGACTTACTTCACTCTGTATGACAGACTCTAGGTCTATCCACCTCACTACAAATAACTCAATTTCGATTCTTTTTATGGCTGAATAATATTCCATTGCATACGTGTGCCACATCTTCTTTAACCATTCATCTGTCGATGGACACTTAGGTTGCTTCCATGTCCTGGCTATCGTAAATAGAGCTGCAATGAATATTGTGGTACAAGACTCTTTTTGAATTATGGTTTTCTCAGGGTATATGCCCAGTAGTGAGATTGGTGGGTCATACGGTAGTTCTATTTTTAGTTTTTTAAGAAACCTCTATACTGTTCTTCATAGTGGCTGTATCAGTTTACATTCCCACTAACAGTGCAAGAGGGTTCCCTTTTCACCACACCCTCTCCAGCATTTATTGTTTGTAAATTTTTTGATGATGGCCATTCTAACCGGTGTGAGGTGATACCTTATGTGGTTTTGATTTGCATTTCTCTAATGATTACTGATGTTGAGCATCCTTTCATGTGTTTGTTGGCAATCTGTATATCTTCTTGGGAGAAATGTCTATTTAGGTCTTCTGCCCATTTTTGCATTGGGTTTTTTGTTTTTTTGATACTGAGTTGCATGAGCTGCTTGTATATTTTGGAGGTTAATCCTTTGTCAGTTGCTTCATTTGCAAATATTTTCTCCCATTCTGAGGGTTGTCTTTTTGTCTTGATTATGGTTTCCTTTGCTGTGCAAAAGATTCTAAGTTTCATTAGGTTCCATTTGTTCATTTTTGTATTTATTTCCATTTCTCTAGGAGGTGGGTCAAAAAGGATATTGCTGTGATTTATGTCACAGCATAGGCAGAGTGTGCTGCCTATGTTTTCCTCTAAGAGTTTTATAGTGTCTGGCCTTACATTTAGGTCTTTAATCCATTTTGAGTTTATTTTTGTGTATGGTGTTAGGAAGTGTTGTAATTTTATTCTTTTACATGTAGCTGTCCAGTTTTCCAGCATCACTTATTGAAGGGACTGTCTTTTCTCCATTGTATATCCTTGCCTCCTTTGTCATAGATTAACTGACCATAGGTGCATGGGTTTATGTCTGGGCTTTCTATCCTCTTCCGTTGACCTATTATTTCTGTTTTTGTGCCAGTACCATATTGTCCTGATTACTGTAGCTTGGTAGTATAGTCTAAAGTCAGGGAGTCTGATTCCTCCAGCTCCTTTTTTCTTTCTCAAGATTGCTTTGGCTATTCGGGGTGTTTTGTGTTTCCACACAAATTGTAAAATTTTTTGTTCTAGTTCTGTGAAAAATGTCATTGGTAATTTGACAGAGATTGCATTGAATCTGTAGATTGCTTTGGGTAGTATAGTCATTTTCACAATGTTGATTCTTCTAATCCAAGAACATGGTATATCTCTCCATCTATTTGTATCACCTTTAATTTCTTTCATCAATGTCTTATAGTTCTCTGCATACAGGTCTTTTGACTCCTTAGGTAGGTTTATTCCTAGGTATTATATTCTTTTTGTTGCAATGGTAAATGGAAGTGTTTCCTTAATTTCACTTTCAGATTTTTCATCATTAGTGTATAGGAATGCAAGAGATTTCTGTGCATTAATTTTGTATCCTGCTACTTTACCAAATTCATTCATTAGCTCTAGTAGTTTTCTGGTAGCATCTTTAGGATTCTCTATGTATAGTATCATGTCATCTGCAAACAGTGACAGTTTTACTTCTTCTTTTCCAATTTGGATTCCTTTTATTTCTTTTTCTCCTCTGATTGCTGTGGCTAAAACTTCCAAAACTATGTTGCATAATAGTGGTGAGAGTGTGCAACCTTGTCTTGTTCCTGATCTTAGAGGAAATGCTTTCAGTTTTTCACCATTGAGAACAATGTTGACTGTGGGTTTGTCATATATGGCCATTATTATGTTAAGGTAGGTTCCCTCTATGACTACTTTCTGGAGTGTTTTTATCATAAGTGGGTGTTGAATTTTGTCAAAAGCTTTCTCTGCATCTATTGAGATGATCATATGGTTTTTATCCTTCATTTTGTTAATATGGTGTCTCACGTTGATTGATTTGCGTATACTGAAGAATCCTTGCATCCTGGAATAATTCCCACTTGATCATGGTGTATGATCCTTTTAATGTGTTGTTGGATTCTGTTTGCTAGTATTTTGTTAAAGATTTTTGCATCTATATTCATCAGTGACATTGACCTGTAGTTTTTTTTGTGACATCTTTGTCTGGTTTTGGTATCAGGGTAATGGTGGTCTCGTAGAATGAGTTTGGGAGTGTTCCTCCATGTGCTATATTTTGGAAGACTTTGAGAAGTATAGGCGTTAGCTCTTCTCTAAATGTTTGATAGAGTTCACCTGTGAATCCAGCTGGTCCTGGACTTTTGTTTGTTGGAAGATTTTTAATCACAGTTTCAATTTCAGTGCTTGTGAATGGTCTGTTCATATTTTCTATTTCTTCCTGGTTCAGTTTTGGAAGGTGGTGCTTTTCTAAGAATTTGTCCATTTCTTCCAGGTTGTCCATTTTATTGGCATATAGTTGATTGTAGTAAACTCTCATGATCCTTTGTATTTCTGCAGTGTCAGTCATTACTTCTTCTTCTTTTCTAATTCTATTTATTGATTTGAGTCTTCTCCCTTTTTTCTTGGTGAGTCTAATGGTTTATCATTTTATTTATCTTCTCAAAGAACTAGCTTTTAGTTTTATTGATCTTTGCTATTGTTTCCTTCATTTCTTTTTCATTTATTTCTGATCTGATCTTTATGATTTCTTTCCTTCTGCTAACTTTGGGTTTTTTTTGTTCTTCTTTCTCTAATTGCTTTAGGTGTAAGGTTAGGTTGTTTATTTGAGATGTTTCTTGTTTCTTGAGGTAGGATTATATTGCTATAAACTTCCCTCTTAGAACTGATTTTGCTTCATTCCATAGGTTTTGGGTCATCGTGTTTTCATTGTCATTTGTTTCTAGTTATTTTTTGATTTCCTCTTTGATTTCTTCAGTGATCTCTTGGTTATTTAATAGTGTATTGTTTAGTCTCCATGTGTTTGTATTTTTTACAATTTTTTTCCTGTAACTGATATCTTGTCTCATAGCTTTGTGGTCAGAAAAGATACTTGATAAAATTTCAATTTTCTTAAATTTACCAAGGCTTGATTTGTGACCCAAGATATGATCTATCCTGGAGAATGTTCCATGAGCACTTGAGAAGAAAGTGTATTCTGTAGTTTTTGGATGGAATGTCCTATAAATAACAATTAAGTCCATCTTGTTTAATGTATCATTTAAAGCATGTGTTTCCTTATTTATTTTCATTTTGGATGATCTGTCCATTGGTGAAAGTGGGGTGTTAAAGTTCCCTACTATTATTGTGTTATGTCGATTTCCCCTTTTATGGCTGGTAGCATTTGCCTTATTTATTGAGGTGCTCCTATGTTGGGTGCATAAATATTTACAATTGTTATATCTTCTTCTTGGATTGATCCCTTGATCATTATGTAGTGTCCTTCTTTGTCTCTTGTAATAGTCTTTAAAGTCGATTTTGTCTGATATGAGAATTGCTACTCCAGCTTTCTTCTGATTTCCATTTGCATGGAAGATCTTTTTCCATCCCCTCACTTTCACTCTGTATGTGTCCCTAGGTATGAATTGGGTCTCTTGTAGACAGCATATATATGCGTCTTGTTTTTGTATCCATTCAGTGAGCCTGTTTCTTTTGGGTGGAGTCTTTAATCCATTTACATTTAAGGTAATGATCGATATGTATGTTCCTATTACCATTTTCTTAATTGTTTTGGGTTTGTTTTTGTAGGTCTTTTCCTTCTCTTGTGTTTCCTGCCTAAAGAAGTTCCTTTAGCATTTGTTGTAAAGCTGGTTGGGTGGTGCTGAATTCTCTTAACTTCTTCTTGTCTGTACAGGTTTTAATTTCTTTTTTTAATTTGATTGAGATCCTTGCTGGGTTGAGTAACCTTGGTTGTAGATTTTTCCCTTTCATCACTTTAAATATGTCCTGCCACTCTCATCTGCCTTGCACAGTTTCTGCTGAAAGATCAGCTGCTAACCTTATGGGGATTCCCTTGTATGTTATTTGTTGCTATTCTCTTGCTATTTTCACTCTTTTTTGTTTGTATTTTATTTTTTGATAGTTTGATTAATATGTGTCTTGGCGTGTTTCTCCTTGGATTTGTCTTGTGTGGGACTCTCTGCACTCCTGGACTTGACTGACTATTTTCTTTCCCATGTTAGGGAAGTTTTCAACTATAATCTCTTCAAATATTTTCTCAGACCCTTTCTTTTTCTCTTCTTCTTCTGGGACTCCTATAATTCAAATGTTGGTGCATTTAATGTTGTCCCAGAGGTCTCTGAGACTGTCCTCAATTCTTTTCATTCTTTTTTCTTTATTCTGCTCTGCTGTAGTTATTTTCACTATTTTATCTTCCAGGTCACTTATCTGTTCTTCTGCCTCAGTTATTCTGCTATTGATTCCTTCTAGAGAATTTTTAATTTCATTTATTGTGTTGTTCATCATTGTTTGCTTGCTCTTTATTTCTTCTAG
The DNA here is from genome assembly GCF_009873245.2 of Balaenoptera musculus. Lineage (NCBI taxonomy): Eukaryota > Metazoa > Chordata > Mammalia > Artiodactyla > Balaenopteridae > Balaenoptera > Balaenoptera musculus. The sequence continues at coordinate 56,739,053 of NC_045802.1, forward strand.
GTCCTTGTTAAACATTTCTTGTATTTTTTCCATCCTATTTCCAACATTTTGGATCATCTTTACTATCACTATTCTGAATTCTTTTCAGGTAGACTGACTATTTCCTTTTCATTTGTTTGGTCTGGTGGGTTTTTACCTTGCTCCTTCATCTGCTGCATATTTCTCTGTCTTCTCATTTTGTTTAACTTACTGAGTTTGAGGTCTCCTTTTTGCAGGCTGCAGGTTCATAGTTCCCGTTGTTTTTGGTGTCTGCCCCCAGTGCATGAGTTGGTTCAGTGGCTTTTGTAGGCTTCATGTTGGAGGGGACTGGTGCCTGTGTTCTGGTGAGGGGGCTGGATCTTGTCTTTCTGTTAAGCAGGGCCGCATCTGGTGGTGTGTTTTGGAGTGTCTGTGAACTTATTATGACTTTAGGCAGCCTCTCTGCTAATGGCTGGGGTTGTGTTACTGTCTTGCTAGTTGTTTGGTATGGGGTGTCCAGCACTGGAGCTTGCTGGCCGTTGGGTGGAGCTGGGTCTTAGTGTTGAGATGGAGCTCTCTGGGAGAGTTCTCGCTGACTGATATTACGTGGGGCCAGGAGGTCTCTGGTGGTCCAATGTCCTTGACTCGGCTCTCCCACCTCAGAGGCTCAGGCCTGACACCCAGCCAGAGCACCGAGACCCTACCAGCCACACAGCTCAGAAGGAAAGGAAGAAAAAAAAAAGGAAAATAAAATAATGAAATAAAAGAACAAAAATAATAATAAAAAATGAGAGCAACCAAACCCATAAACAAATCCACCAATGATAACAAGCACTAAAAACTAAACTAAGAGAAACATAAAAATCAGAGACAAATCAGTCGCAGACAGCAAACCCCAAGTGTACAGTTGCTCCCAAAGTCCACTGCCTCAATTTTGGGAATATTCGTTGTCTATTCAGGTATTCCACAGACGCAGGGTTCATCAAGTTAATTGTGGGAATTTAATTCGCTGCTCCTGAGGCTGCACGGAGAAATTTCCCTTTCTCTTTTTTGTTTGCACAGCTTCTGGGGTTCAGCTTTGGTTTTGGCCCTGCCTCTGCGTGTAGGTCACCCTCAGGCAACTGTTCCCCAGCCAGACAGGAGGGGGTTAATGCAGCAGCTGATTAGGGCCCTCCTGCTCACTCAGGCCAGGGAGACAGAGGGGTACGGTAGTCCTAATTGGAATGTGGGTGAGCCTGCAGCAGCAGAGGTCAACATGACATTGCAACAGGCTGAGGCATGCCGTGTGTTCTCCCAGGGAAGTTGTCCCTGGATATTGGGTTCCTGACAGTGCCATGCTGCATAGACTCCTGGGGTGGGGGGCGGGTGTGGGTAGTGACCTGTGCTTGCTCACAGGATTCTTGGTGGCAATGGCAGCAGCAATAGCGTTTCATTCCCGTCTCTGGGGTCTGAGCTGATAGCCATGGCTCACACCCATCTCTGGAGCTCCCTTAGGCAGTGTTCTGTCTTCTGTGGGCTCACAGGGAAGGAATCCCCTCTCTTCGCGCACCTTGAAACAATGGTCTTTTGCCTCTTTGGCAGGTCCAGACTTTTTCCTGGACTCCTTCCCAGCTAGCTCTGGCACACTAGCCCCCTTAAGGCTGTGTTCATGCAGCCAACCCCAGTCCTCTCCCTGGGATCCGACTTCCAAAGCCCGAGTCTCAGCTCCCAGCCCCCACCCACACCAGCGGGTGAGCAGACAAGCCTCTCAGGCTGGTGAGTGCTGGTCGGCACCGATCCTCTGTGAGGGAATCTCTCTGCTTTGCCCTCTGCACCCCTGTTGCTGTGCTCTCCTCTGTGGTTCTAAAGCTTCCCCCCCTGCCCACCCCTCATCTCCACCAGTGAGGGGACTTCCTGGTGTGTGGAAACTTTTCCTCCTTCACAGCTCCCTCCCAGTGGTTCAGGTCTTGTTCCTATTCTTTTGTCTCTGTTTTTTCTTTTGCCCTACCCAGGTACATGGGGATTTTCTTGCCTTTTGGGAAGTCTGAGGTCTCCCAGCATTCACTAGGTGTTCTCTAGGAGTTGTTCCACATGTAGACGTATTTTTGATGTATTTGTGGGGAGGAAGGTGATCTCCACTTATTACTCCTCCGCCATCTTGAAGGTCTCCCCATATATATTTTTAAAAACAGTCCCCATTTATCGTGTTTCTAACTTACAGATCTGTCCTAAAAACTGAAGGACATTTCTGAATTGTATAAATCTATTATTTTTTAAAGAAATTGGACCTACTTAAAAATACTATGAAACCTAATGATACTATGGTTTTATTTACAATATTATTATTCTTTCAAAAGTAAAATGTCAAAAGTAATGTTTTGAAATGATTTTCTTTTGAGAATAGCCAAATTCTAAGTGTGCAGCTAAGCAATTATATAATGTCATGACATATAGTTGTATTTTATCATTGGCAGGTAATTTTTTCATATTTTTTGGCTTTCTATAGAATATTATATGACTGTTTTCCAAATATGAGTGACATTAGAATCTTCTACAAGCTTACTTCAAAAAAAATACTAAAAAGTTATATCACTGTGTTCCCTTACATTTTAGATCTGCTGAGGGTAGGACATTTAACCTTCAGAAATAGCACTTGTTTTCACAAATGAGTATTACTGTATTTTGATTTATCTCTAATAAGAGTAAAAATTATAGACAAACATTTCATATATAGCTTGCTCACATGATATTATTATTACTAATATCATAATTGTCTACAGAGGCACTATTCTGAGAAGTATACACAATAAAAAGTTTAGAGTTCATCACTAAAGCTTTGTTACAGCTACATAATACTGTGTCAAATTCGTAGTTAACATTTTATTTTAGTTGTTTTGTTCTTTGTTGATCTAGAAACTGATATTTCAGCACTCTAGAGCAGGGTTACTTTACAGTTTATAACACAATCTAATACTTATCAGATTATATATCTACATCATTTCTATCTTTACAAAAACAGTGTTTATTACTGAATAGTAAAGCTTTTCGAGTGTAGAGAATATCATGAGATTTGCTGGATAAATTAACTTCCTTGCAAATGGCATAAGAAATGTCACATTTTATGAATCAGAGTTAACAAGATCTACAAAATGGTATGCCACAATTTTCACAGTGCATTACGGGAATATTCTATCTGAGTATATTGCAGCCATTCATGATTAACTTTCAAAGCATCAGCAAAGAATCTTTCTCTAGCAAGTTTTAGAGGTGATTTCACCAAGATTACTCTAAATATTGTGAATATACAAGAGGTTTCTATATAATATGCATGAGTGAATACTGAGAAAATGTCAAGGAATGCATTTTGTCTGAAATATACCAATTTCTTAATTTTTATGACATTCTTATCTTTAGTTTCCCAATGAGGTATTTATTGTACATTGCTATTTATTTTAAAAGGCAGTGACATTTGCCTGAAGTGCTTTAAATATATTTCTGTATATTGAAAACTTTATGCATCTTCAATATTCCTTCCATAAATGTGAGTCACATAAAATCTATTAGAATGCTGTTTATACAAATTAGCATTTTGAAGGAGGTTTTTACATTGTTTTTGGTGATCTTATTTTTGAAAGACCATGTCTGAATGGAAAATGTATCATGCAATCTCACCATAAAATCATTTTTTCCTTTAGTTTTATTAATTTATTCAATTAAAGGAAATTAATAACAGGGACAAAACCTGTATTGTATGAAAACAGTTATTCCCTACATGATAAAAGTTAGTTTATATTAGAACTTAAGAGTTCTCATATAAAAATATGGGCCAAAACCCATAAACCATAATTATTTTTACAAAACCATCAATGTTTTTAGGAGAGAAAGAAGATAATAGAAGTAAGAAAGCAGCTAATAATATAAATTGATGTCAGAGGAGCTTAAGAAAAGAGTATAATTTATATAGTTAATATCTACCTTAGCTAATTAATTTGTTTTTTTCTCTCCCTGCACTGCTGTAGTTATCTTATAATGTATTCTAGATTATCGAGATCTTCATACTCCATTCTTGCTGAAGATAGAACAAGATAATAAAATCTGTGTATGCTTGGTAGCTAAGTTGTTACAATGATAAAAGTGCTACAGCGATAAAAATGATAAAAGTTAAGGAAATAATTATGATTATTACAGCATCCCATACACATGCAAAAGACTACCTTTATCTCTATATTTAAAAATCATGACCTGTTTCATTATAACATCTTAAAAATCTCCTTAGAAATGGAAATGCATTGGCTCATTACTGAAGCTAAACAAAGCCCATATCTAATAAGCTAGTAAGTTAAAATAAGTCTTTATTCAAAATGGAAATCATTAAAGATTATTGCACTGTTTTTAGATGCTACCAGATAATGGTTATAAATGTTCACTAAGAAATTGTATACACTGATTAAATAATCTAGACTGTGAGGTGTCTATTCACAATTCCCTACATGAATAATTTAGGGGGCATTGTGAATGCTGCTTTTAACAATCTGTGGTATTTGTTTTAAGACCTCTCCTAATGTTTGTAATTTAGCTTCACCCATGCCTCTTCCTAGCAGAGGATGGAGAGTATTAATATTAAGGCAATTACCAAAATTTCCTAGATCTTATAGGACAGATTATAGAACAGCCAAGACACTACAAAATCTTACTGAGTTAGGTCTGGGAGCTTTTGTGGCATGTCTCATGTGCTGTGATCCATATCTCTTTCTTTAGCTGAACTCATCTCAGCCATGTGCTGTGTCACTGTTTATGAGTGTTTCAACAGGATTTGTGAACACCTTGATATAGATGTTGATAAATAAACAGTATTGATGCTTCAAAACCTGGAATTGTATACTGCGAATTAGTGAGATGAAAGCCCATTTTCCCCATCACTAAAAATCTTGGACCATGATAAAACTAGATTTCTAGTTTATGCTGTAGAATAAATTACAATATCAGGAAATACCCTAATAATTCACAACTATCTTTCTTTTTATTTCTTTTTCTCTACTTCCCTTTTTTCTGTCTTTCCCTCCTCCCTCCCTCTCTCCCTCTCCCTTTTCTTCCTTCCTTCCTTTTTTCCTTCCTTCCTTCCTTCCTTTATTTTTATTTTTAAATATTGCTCTTTCTGTGTATGCTGTGATCAGAAAGTCATGCTCCCTCTGGCTTCAACCTTCCTCAATTTCCTTGTCTAAACTGAACAGATTTTCCCCAAAAGGCATATTTTGAATTAAATAGTTTATTATGTCACATTTTACTAACATCAGAGGATAGAATGTTGTCATGAAAACCACATCCTTTTATGTTAAGAACATAAGTCAAATTTAAAAAATGTTGAAGAAAAAAGATTCAGTAATCTAGTTGTCAGATAAAATAAGGGCTAAGAACTGACATTTCAGTTTAACAATGTTTAGATTATTAACAACACAATGTGTGTGTGTGTGTGTGTGTGTGTGTGTGTTTTAATATAAAAGAATAACTTCAGGAGGGAGAGAGAGAGAGATTTTGAAATTGAATTCTTAGAGGGATATGAATAGACAAGAGAGGATGGGTTAATCCAAAATGATAGGATGACCTTAAGCAAAAAGAGAGAGAGCTTATCCTTAATTACAGGAATAAAAGAATATGATTGGGTTTCCCTGGTGGCGCAGTGGTTGAGAATCTGCCTGCCAATGCAGGGGACACGGGTTCGAGCCCTGGTCTGGGAAGATCCCACATGCTGCAGAGTGACAAGGCCCGTGAGCCGCAACTACTGAGCCTGCGCGTCTGGAGCCTGTGCTCTGCAACAACAGAGGCCGCGATAGTGAGAGGCCCGCACACCGCGATGAAGAGTGGCCCCCAGTTGCCGCAACTGGAGAGAGCCCTTGCACAGAAATGAAGATCAAACGCAGCCAAAAATAAAATAAATAAATTAAAAAAAAAAAAAAAAAAACAGTAAAAAAAAAAAAAAAGAATATGATTAATGATACTGACAGATTAGTGGATTATTTTTTCTCAATAAAAAGAGAATGCTAGTCAGTAAAAGAGAAAATGTGACCAACCAAAGCAGTGAAGAATGTGGGAAGTATTTAACTAACTTGGGGAGAAAGGAGAAAGTATACATCTTCTAGAAGAATAGGGTAATAAATAGACTGTGAGACACTGATACGTTCTCTGGGCAGCATTTAGGGCCTACTTGAGATGAGTGGCATGGATTTGAAGTGAGATCAGTTAATTATTTTGTATCTTTTATCCCTATGCAGGGATATCCTGTAAATTATTTGGATATGTAAAGGGCATTGGAGAATGTGTTAAATGACTAGGTTATTCTGTGCAGAACAGACGAGATATGAAGACTACTAATTACATTTAAGTATGTGTGTCTAAAACTCATATCATTGCTCCAGCTGATGCGTTTAAGAAAGAAGACACAAAAGAAAACTATATAAAAATAGCCATTCTTAGATTCTTTATTGGTTCTGTATGTGCTTATAGAGGTCAGTGAAGTCTTCTTTCCTATGGAGTTAAGGATATTTCAGTTGTCTTTGAGCTTGTAGATGGACAGTGTATGAAATGATTATCTATATTTTTGCCTCCATGAAATGAGAAGATATGCGCTGTTTGTGATCGTTGCTTCTGTTACTATGAATTTTTAGTGAGACTTATACCTTACTAGCAACACTCTTTTTTGTATGTGTATTAGGATATAGATGGCTGAAAAAATGCAAGGCTTAAAATGTACATACTTTTATTTAGCTATAAACTGTTATATTTTTATAATCTCATACTTCACACTTGAGATTGTCATCTCTTCTGCCCTCTGCTGATGGGATTTGCTCATATACATTTCAAAGCCTGCTCTCTTTTGTGTATCAGTTAAGTTAGGAAAGAATTTTTAGTTTACATTAAAGCTAAATCATGCAACTCTTTTTCATTTATCCATAATTATTTAGTTTTTTTTTACATAAAATTGAGGAGTCTAATGTGTCACAATTATAAAGAAAACCATAATTGGGTTAAATATATTTTCTACTCTCATATCTAGCAAATATCAAAATCACTATGAATGAATTTACACTGATGTTTTCAAATTATTTTCATAGTTTTGTTATCAGACATATGATTTAAAATCCGGATACAATAATAAAAAGAAAAGAATGGATTAAAGCAATAGTCTGTGTTTGTCATGTGGGCTGTATAAATTGTAATTTATAGTCTATTGGCTTTCACATTCTTAACCTTGAACTGAGAGAAGAAGCAAAATGAAAAATGAAGTGGTTCATGCACACTACTTTTTTCCAGATAGCATACACCTTCAGTGATTTGTACAATAAGAGGTGTTCTGTTCTGTGTGTACTTTATGTTTGCTCTCTTGTTTTCAGTTATTTTTCAGTTCTGTATCTTCTTTAGGTCTCATTTTTTTGTGGTAACTTGCTAGAGTTCTTTTTTTTTTTCTGCCATTAAAAAAGTAAAGAAATTTTTACTCCATAAAAAAAAATCACATTTTTCTTACAAGGAAAATGCGTCTGGCAATAAAATAAGTATATTTTGAAGCTGTTTTAAAAATTTTTGTTATGTTGAGGAGGCTTTGTTTCAGTATGCTCAAATGTTTTGAAGTTACATAAATTTTCTCTAAAGTTGAAAATAAAACTAAATGTATAATAAATTCCTGTCAAGGTTACAGTAGTAGTCCTTTAACATGCAAATATGGTTTTAAATCCCAGCTCTGCAACTATCTAAGTCTTTATTCTTTGGCAAGTTATTTTTCTTCTCTGTCCCTCAACTTTCTCCATGATAAAACAGAGATGATAGTCTACCTCAGTGAGCTAACATAAAGATTTCATGAAATAATACAGGTAAATTACATGTGATAGATTGTGATACATTATGAGCATTTAAAAAATATATTCACTGTAATAACAAAAAGAATAAATGCTAAACTAGATAATCTTAAGAAAGCAAGACATAATTAGCCATATAACATATGGCTTAAAATTTATACACATATCCATATTGCCAGTTCAATTATAGCTGAATGGGTTTTTATCTGAAATTAATTCTTTAGGAGACTATAACAGAAATTATACCAGCCAGAGTATTATCTTAATAAAATATTCAGCAAGTTCAGGATTAGCCTTTCCTTAAGCAGAGAGGTTGACTTTACAATTCAACTACCAAGAGAGATTATTTTCTGATGACATGGAAAAGTATGAAATGCCACAAATTTGTTTAGTTAACAGATACATTCAAGAAGTTATTAGGTGTTAGGCATGATGTTATATAGTGGATATATATCACTGAATGAAACACAGTCTGTCCTCTCATAAAGTTTACTTTGATGGAACTCAAGATGGGAAGACAAATAAAAAGTAAATAAATCAACAAAAATGAATGTCATTAAAACTATTATAATTGCCTTGTTTTAAAATGGCAGATGCTGAGATGATAGAGATTAATAGGGTGGGAGAGAGCAGGGTTTCTTAAAGTAGTCAAAGTAGACAGAGGTCAGAGGAAAAATAATATATTAAATGGGAGTCAAAGAATGAGGAAAAGCCAGCCTTGTATAGAGAAAATGGGAACAGTAAATGCAAAAGTCTAAAATGGATGAGTTTGGGTGCTTTGGGAACCGAAAGTAAACCAATTTTCTGCAGCATATTAAAGAAGAGAGTCATTTGAAATGATGTTGGAAAAAAATGAGAAGAAATCATGGCATGCATTACAGACCATGTTAAGGAATTTGCATTTTATTTTCAGGGCTATGGAAAGTCATTGATTAGTTTTAATCAACAAATTAATAAGATTAGATTTATAATTTATAAGGATCCCTTTGTTATGTGGAGGACTGTTTTAAGGTCTGTACTATGCTTTGAAAATACTTTGATATTGACAAAGTGGTTTGTGTGAGAGAGAGAGAGAGAGAGTGTGTGTGTGTGTGTGTGTGTGTGTGTGTGTGTGAACTAACATTATACTACAAAACAAGGGGAAGGTATTTGTAAGTTTAACACTTATAGTGCCTAAATCAATAATTTCCACTCCTAAAGGGGCTAGTTAACATCTTAAGGACCCTGATCAGGAGTCTTCACTGTGGAAACTATTCTGCCTAGCCCTCTACATGAAGCTATTTAAGTCTACAGTGGGGTAGTTATTTTTAACATTCATTTTTTAACTTTTAAAGAAATTTAAAAAATAGTATACCACTTTGCTCATTTAAAAATTACATTTCAGATATTTTGTCAGAAATTTAAGTATTGACAAAGTAGTAATTTTTACTGTATTATGGTGGCATTTTAAAATTAAGCCATTGCCATTTCCAAATTAAACTACTTTAAAAAAATACTGCCAAGAGAATCTAAATATAAGTCATTTGATACTCTCCATCATCTACTTAAAAATACCTACAAAAAAGTTCTTTGACAGAAATTTTAAAGATTTTTCTTTATCTATTATTCAATATTTCCATTTATTTTCCCACAGAATTCTATCTAAAAATGTACTGCATATTCTCACAGGGATAAAGGTGCTCTAATAGCATTTAGTGGGCAGAGCCTAGGGATGCTAAATGTCTTGAAATGATTGAAGCATCCTCAACAAAGAACTGTCTCACCCCAAAATTCCAGTAGCATTGTGAAATACAAATGGCATGCTGTGTTTTTAAGTAATTCTATCCCTTGTCTCCTGTAATAAGAGCTCCTCTCTCTCTTTATTGTAGTGACCCAAGGTTTCCACTAACTTTTCTGAGGGCTGCAACTATCCTTAATCACTTCAGATACAATCATATAGAAGTCTAGGCTTTCCAACTGGATTTATTCAGTGTTAGAACTTTAGGAAGAATGGGTCCTATAGATTTAGCACTACACCAAGTACTATAATATAAGCATGATCAACACAGGGTCCTTGCTAGCAGGTGCTCATATTATAGTGGAAACAACAGAGATTTGGTCCAGTAATGATACCAATGTGATAAGCACAACAAAACAGTTTATAATAAGTTTAAAACCTGATGGCCTTTATGCATTCTGCTCTAGACCCCATACATGTAAATGTAAGATCTACTCTAGACCTCAAGAAACAGGAAACCAGCAGGAGATGTGTGTCGATTGGTACTCAAGAGTTACCAATATTTCAAAATTGTAAGTACCACAAAAATATCTGGATATGTGTCTTCTTTTAAAAATAAAGCAAACACAGAGCAACAGCAAAACAGGTCCAGATTTATCTCTTGGCAACGCCTAACCAGAGATGAGTTTCAGATCCCTACTTTAGATAATATCTGAGCTTCCAGTTTGCCACAGACCTCCTAAATCCAGCTTCATTCAATTGTGTTACCTGCCTCACTCCTATAGGGGTTTGAATTTATACCTGATCTAGATCTTCAGCAATGACAAAAATTTTCTTTGATATCAATCAACACTTTTGATTGATATATTTCTCCATAATTGCAGATAATCTTTACATTTTAGATTTCATATTATTATTTCTATATTTCTATATTGTTATCATGTAATCATTTATTAAGCATTTACTTTATGCTATATATTATGTTTCATATACTGTAAATGATTTAATATATGTAAGCAATTCATTGTGAGGCAATACTACCTGCTTGATTTCATAGTTTTGAAAACTGAGACTTAAAGGAATTGGCCCATTTGTCTGAGGTCATCGAAGTTGTGATTGAGCAGATATTCTACTGCATATCTGTCTCACTACAAAACCTACATCTTACCAACCAACCTGCTTTAATTATAATATATGATTTATTATATAATATATAATATATGATTTATTTGTTTTTTAGATATTATAAACAACTTGCAAATCAAAACATCTTTAGGTGACTCAAGATGGCTAAAATTAATTTCTTGATATAATAAAGAGCCCAAATCTCAATACTAAACTTCCTTTATAAAAGTTATTCGATTTGTAATAATTTTAAACCTTTGTGTCCTTCAAAAGACAATAAATCTAGCATTTTATGATTTCCCCTTAGAGGAGAACAAAATTTGTCACTTCAAAATGTTTCTGGTATGCAGATAATTTCTAACTGAAAACAATCAGACCCAAAAGACTCAGGAAGAAACTTTGACCTTCCCCCAACTGCCTGAACACTTAAGATAGAGGGCCTATTACAGGAGTAGATTTATCAACAAGGTATCAGCAGAGATAACTACAAAGAATATGGGCTAGGTGTGGTGGGGGAGAATCTTAAAGATCAGAGTCCATTCTGTGTCCCATTGCCTCTGTATGGCCAAGCAAATATTTGTTTGCCAAACATTTGCTTTTACATCTCCATGTGAATTGCCTTCCTCCCATTTGAAGTCCCAAATCATTACCCTCAACATCCTCTTTTCACTTTAGCTGAAGACGGCATTTAAGGTGAGGACGTCAGTTATTTTGGTGGTTTAGTTTTCTGTCCCATGTACACATATCATTAAACTTTTGCTTGATTTTCTCCTGTTAATCTGTCTCATGTCAATTCAATTCTTAGACCAGCCAGAAGAACCTAAGAGGGTAGAGGGAAATTTCTTTCTCCTTGACACCCTGTTAGACATAATGATACCACTTATTCCCTTTCTTCATTCAACAATTATTGAACCCCTACAGTTCATTAGGTACTGTACTAGGAGCTGGGGTAAGAGCATTGAACACAATTCCCAGAGAAATTAAGTTCCAGTTGAGGAAATAGAAAATGATGAAAAATACCACCTAAATACAGAATGAAATGCCAGGTTTCATAAGAGCTATGAAGTAAGTAAAGGATGGTCGTCATGTGGTCTGTCTTAGAAAGTGTTGTTTGGGCAGGACTCTCAGATAAGATGACGTTTGAAAAGAGACCCAAATGAAACAAAGTCACAAATGGCATGAAATCCTAAGAAAAGGCATTTTAAGTAGTGGGAATAGACTTCTCTGAAATGGGAACATGTTTAAAACACTGGAACAAAAGTCAGAAGTTCAGCATGTTTCAGTGTGGCTGGAGGGGCAGAATAATAATAAGCAGTCAGATCAGCCAGGTTGCCTGTGGGAAAAATGTATGTTATTGGTTCAGGATGAGATATTTTCCACTCCCAATGTTTTCTCTTAAGAGAGATCCTGGTTCCCTACTGCCTTCTCTGTTCTGTGTCCCATGAGCCATAGAGGAGTTGGAGTTTTCTGATTTATTTCTTTAGAAGATGATTCCGTGCATGCACTAGTTATATCTCTCTCTCTGTCTTTTTCTTTCTTGGGAAAGAGTCTATCTTCAGTCAGCCTGACTTTTCCATTTCTCTGTTCCAGGAAAAAAAGGGGAAGGTTCTGCTCAAGTGGGATGTGGATGGAGTAGGATGTTGTAGTCTTAGACAGCGAGATCAAATATCAGTGATAAGATTCTGATTACCTTTTTAATGTATGTATGATGACAAATCAATGCAGGTTTCATTTTTAAGTGATCAGCTGAACCCAAACTATTGGAAGTCTAAAAAATTCCAAGAAAGGAACTCAGGAGTGTGCTAAGGTAAAAAGCCCCAAATGTGAAAAGATGGCTACACTTTGATCTAGCTACCACATAATATTTTGTTAAAGGATTTAAAAGGTACTTTTTTTTAGATAAGGCTATTACTACCTTTCTACCAGTGGGTTGGAGCGTTTGGCAGAAGCTCTGCTAAAACAAGTACAAGTGATGATTTTCTCTTCTTAAGAGCTATAAAGCAAGAGCTCTCTTTAGAGAAAGATACCAAAAATTCAGAGGCATAAAATACCCTCTTTATGCTATATAAGAGTCCATCTCTTTGAGTTACTTAAAAGAGAAGATACTGAACAAAGATCCAAACTGTGAAGGAGTTTATTATCACATGAACTTGACTCAATATAGCTTCACCACTGGTTCCATCTCAGCCAGCATTCTAAGCAAGAGGAAGATAAGTCTCTTGTCTATTATGTTTTCAACAATAAACCCAGAATCTAGTACTATGTCTGGAATATTTAACACATTGTTGCTAGATGAATCAATATTATTGTGTGTTTGTGTGAGAAGGAAATCTGGTCTAGCATCTGCTTCATTGTCCTAGTATGATGTATGTATAATGATCTGCATATGGAAATGAGTGGCTATTGTGCTTTGCTTCCTGAGTTTTATGTTTAACCTGTAAATTTTATATATAATATTAATATTTTACATATTTTAGAGGGATCTGTGGGTATATTAATTTTTGACAAACAGCAATCTCCAAACACATTTAGAACATAAATTTTGGAAGAATGTCTCCCTTAGTGCTGCCTGAAGACATCTGACTTGTAAGCAATAGAAAGCTATTTCCCAAAGCACCTTTGACCCAGACTCCCTATCTAAAAACACAAAAGCAGATATGTGTTAACAGTAATTCACAAAAAAGTCAATTAAAATGTTTTAGAAGAACAAGCAAATGAAATGTCTTAGAATAAAAATATATGTTAATCAGGTTTGAAAGCAACAGACCATATTGCAAGTTGTAGTCTATTTCAGCCAGCCTTTTTATAGTAGCAAATTCACTACACCAATGCTATCCAATACTTTCAAATTTAATTTCTGCATGTTATCAATACATAAAACCTACTTTGGAGACCTAGAAGAAATGAAACTTCTTTCCTGCAGCTTTTCCTGCTTCCCCGTTTGTTCATATCATTTTTTATGCTGCTTGCTTCTATCTATTTGTTCATGCTTTGTTTATTATATATTTAAAAAATTTAACCCACAATATAATGAATCATTTTTCTCCTTAAACCCTCTCCCATTCCCATATGATACTATAAGCTCGCACAGGTAATTGTCAGAGTCCTACTCACTACGCTATTCTTTTTCTTATCGTTCTCAATCCCAGAACTTTTATAGAAGCCAAAATAAGTTGATTGGATTTAATGATCTGTGATAAAAGAAAACAGGAAAAAAATTAAATAATGCTAGTATTGATGCTAATAAAAATAATAACTGAACATTTACATGACTAATAAGAGTTGCAATCAGATTTGTAATATTAACAAATTCAAAATAATTAAATGCTCCATGTATTAGCCATAATACTGGGCATTTACATAATTATCTTAGATCAAAATATTCAATATAAATCTACAAGGGTTTTAATCAATCACAGTGTTTTACTGGCTTGGCAAAAGAAAGCTTTCAACACATTTACTGCAGTGATTTTGGTCCAGGTTCTGACACTATCATACAATTCTACGTTTTTTGGTCATGGTTTCTTTATCTATTGCCTCCTCTCATGTGTTCTCTTTACTTTATCCTCCTTCCACATCCTATCACTGAAAAATCTCAGGAAGAGTCAAATTACTGACTCTGATTTTTTATAGTAAAATATGAAGCCCACATTTCACTGCTTAAGGCACATATTACATTGATGTAAAAAACTGACTAATAAATATAATTTTTGACCAATCCCTGTTAATGATGATTTATCAGACTAGAAATTGGAATCTATTACATTTTTTAATAGGAGAGGTCATAATATATGAGTTAATCACTGGATACCTCAAAATAATCACAGAATTATATTTTGAGAATATTAAAATCATAAGGGTTATTTAATCCTGCCATTTTCTTAAAGAAGAAAGAGATACTGGAGACAGCTTTGCATTGTCAAATTATAGACTTTTAGAATTTAAACATTATATAGAATTTTAATATAATCCTTTTACTCTATAGAGAAGGAAACTGGAGTCTGGACTTGTTAAACATCTTGTACATTGTTCTTCAAGTAGTGTATGAGCTGGGCCTAGAAGCTTCAGTCTAGGCCCAGGTTCTTCTGGTTTCTGACCCTTCTTATTATAAAGAGGTTGTTCTGAGAACAATTCTTTTATTGTATTTTTTAAAAAGACAAATACATATTATAAAATATTTTCTCAAAAACAGAAAATATGTAGAATTCTCAAAAACTTTTCATTCATATATTACTTAGTCTGTGCTTAATATTTTTTCCAATGGTATTTTGTTTCAATAAGACAAACTACATTTTCCTGTCACTTGGGAGAGACAAATTTTTGGCACTTTCCTCAGGATGGGTCATCAGATACAAGAAACTTTCTATATTGACTTCTTTGAGTCTAGAATTCACATCTTGCTCTGTTTTACCCTGAATTTATGTTGGCACATCGGGCCAATCTCAGGCTGGCAGTAATGGAGATTTGCAGAATATGGAGTATTTGATGGTTGGTATGAAGCCATTAATTAAACCAGGAACACTCCATTTTAAGGAGGATTAACGTAAGTAGTTCTACAACAGATGATTCTTTTAAAAATTTTTATTCTTTTAAATGACCTAGCTTACATCATTAAAAGTAGTCTGTGTGCTTAGGTGAGATTTTTAAAATGTATTTATGTGTCCCAATTTTGGGGATATTAAACTTTAAACCCCTGCAAACAAGAACAAGCCTCAGACATAAGGGCAAATATGCAAAGGGCTGCTCATATTTATAGTAATTCTGACATAAGATCGATGTTATACCCCACAAACATGGTCACATAAATTATTTGGAGGTGATGACATAAGCATAATAAATCATGCTATAAATCATCATTTTCCACACTGCATTTGAAATACTGTTACTGTGGAGGAAAATTCATGATATCTCTTGTCTCATGAATGATATCTAATGAATAAGGGAATGATTTAAAATGCTTGATCTTAAGAGTTTCTAAAATCAACACTTAATTTTCTTATATAAAGTTAAATCTCGTAGCATCTACAAAAACTTCAAAAAGTTCCTTAAATGTTTACTCAATGTAAAATGAATGGATGTCTAATTCCCCTACTGAGAGTATGGCATGCTATGCTATGATTTTTGGATAATCCCGCAAACTCTTAACAAGTAAATCTAATTTAAGGGGGATACACTCACTCAACAATTTTTTGGAACACCCACCTGAACCAGAAATTATGCTACGGCCACAGACATACTGGAAAACAATACAGAGTTTGCCTTTCCTGTCGTCATTGGAGTTTACTGCAGAGAAGGCTGCCTCAGTAGTATCTTAATAACTACCAACCTAGACCATCCCTGAAATGCTTCTTCTAATTAAATCCTCTATCTTTCTATAGTGTGATTATCTAAGCAGTTGAGCTTGATATATTTCTACTGTTAAATTTATTAACATCTTTATGATGTTTGTTACTGTTCTTTGCATATCTCTAGGGAAATTTCTAAAACTCAAGTAGGCAGGGAGTCGATAAATTCCAAAAATTTTTATACAAGGTGATTTATAATAAAAGGGTGTTTTTAGTCCTTTGCAATAACAAAACAGAATACTGCTGGCACTCTAGAAATGGGGAAGCCAAACAACTACTAGGGTTGCTATAATGCAGGGAGAACAAGAAAGGAACAGTAGAAGGGGCACATTAAACCAAGGTGACATAAAGCCTCTTACATATGGGGTCCAGAGACCAGTTTCTATAAGATAAAAGGAAGGACTTTATGATCCCAGACAGTATTTAAACCCAGGTACAGAGATGGACATTTGTAATTGGCAAAAAGTAAAGGAAAAATATGGATTTTCTTTAGCCTAGTTGAAGAAATAGTGATTCAATAAACTAACACATCAATATGGTCTATAATTCTAAGATATATGCCATTAATAGAGTTGAAAGATACTAAGATGGATAGTTGAGACTTGATGGGAAATGTTTTAGATAAAAGAAAAGCTGGCAACAACAAAGCTTATCTCTGAGTCTCTTTTAATGTAAGTAAAACCTTTAACCCATAAACTCATGTGTTACTTCTAGGGACCATAGACAATGTCAGCCATCATAACTCAAGGTCTCTACATTCACTCTGTACCACTTGGCTACTAAGTTACTAAGAGGAATAGATGTATGAGAAAGCAAAGTGGCATTTGTTAACACAAACTGTTACTTGAGATTTATGCAAATAGAGAGGATATTAGGACCATTGTATTTAAATATCCTGAAAAAGATTGTTTATTAAAAAAGTTTAGGGCTTCCCCGGTGGCTCAGTGGTTAAGAATCCACCTGCCAATGCAGGGGACATGGGTTCGAGCCCTGGTCCAGGAAGATCCCACATGCCGCAGAGCAACCAAGCCCGTGTGCCACACTACTGAGTCTGTGCTCTAGAGCCCGCAAGCCACAACTATTGAGCTCGCGTGCCATAACTACTAAAGCCCGTGTGCCTAGAGCCTGTGCTCTGCAACAAGAGAAGCCGCTGCAGTGAGAAGCCCGCGCACGGCAACGAAGAGGAGCCCCCGCTCGCCGCAACCAGAGAAAAGCCTGCGCGCAGCAACGAAGACCCAACGCAGCCAAAAATAAATAAATGAATAAATTTTTAAAAAATTATAAAAAAAAAGTTTAAATGAAAACTTACCCTGAAAGAAGCTTTCCTTCTTTTTCTTTCTCATTGTTTTTATTTTCCTTTTCTGTCCTATTCCAGTTTCCTGAAGGAAACGCAGAGAAAAGACTCAGATAGCACTGTTTCTCAGATACACATGCATCAACCATATAATTTTCTTATTAGATTATAAAATAAATACTAGGCAACATATATAGTATTTGGGGGAAATATTCTATGGCTTGAAATACACAAACAGAACTACAAAATTTTAAACCGATATAGCATAATAAACAGAATTAATGATTATAGAATAAATACTGCTTCAACCAGGTTCACTTAGGAAACATAAAGAGAATGGATTAGCATTTTGTTAATTTAATAGGATAATTAAATTGGTGAATTTTAATCACGTACTTTTTGTTTTATTTCAGTCTTTAGTAATTAACCATAATAATGAAGGAGAAATTGTGTAATTTAGGTTTTTCTCCCTCCTAAAATGATAGAAATTTAGGACACAAAGATCTATGGCCAAGAGCATAATATCTCCCCCAATGGGACTGCCAGATAAAATAAAGAACACTCAGCTGAATTTGAATTTCAGGTAAACAACAATGACTACTTTAGTATAAGTAAGTCCTAAATATTGTATGGAATACTTACAATAGAAAAACTATTTGACATTCACCTCAAATGTAAATTTAACTGGGCACCCTGTATTTTTATTTACTAAACTCTGGCATCCTTATCCTGTAATCTCTATGGCCTTATTTTATGTTTCAAATGCATGCTTTTCTATTTACATCAAGCTAAAATAAATATACTGGTTCAGAATTTATAAATGTCTTCATAGCTGAATCTTCCAATATTCCTAAATACCAAGTTAGAAATAAGAGGAGAAGGAATCAGAGGTTTTATCCTTAACATGCGAAAGGGGGTGAAATTATGCCTGAGGTGTGAGTATTGGGAATAATGGGAGTATAAACAATGTAGTGAACATCATCAGATAGAGAAATAAATGACAAGGTACGGCTTTGTACATAGACCCTATGACATCTTTTCTGCGACCTTAATCAACAGAAAAAAATAATTCCTGCACCCAGCCATTTTCTCTCAAAAGAATCACAAATTCTTTATTTATAATGAAACCACATTGGCCTCAAGCCCTAATACATGAAAATGAAAATGTGCATGCCATCAATGTGGCTATTAAGTAAAGGATTTTCCCCTCAGTGGAATTCATTTTTTTTGTTTGTTTGTTATGAATGAACAAATAGGTCTTTGTGAACTGAATTGGCACAGCCAGAGATTACTGCTAAACCTTTTTTTGTGTTTGCAGTACATCCATTGTGAAGACTAGAAGCTACAATTTGTTTGCGTGTCTTTTTCATTTTGATTTTCCCCCCCTTTTCAGGTTACTTTGCCACTAACAAGAACAATAATGCCAGAGGAAAAGATAACTTGAATGAGACTGCATGAATGCGTTTCCAACTAAAATGAGCAGAAAATGAAAACACTTTAAATGAAGTGCCTCAAATAAACATTTAATTTAGGATAAGATGGCAACCGCATATATACCACCATATCAAGTATTGAAAGAGCATTTATTGAATAGCTGAAAGACTCATTTGTGGGAAAATAGATGTAGCTCTAAAAGTGAGCTGCTGAGAGTAAATATGTAAAACCACATTTAAGCGGCATGCAATTAACATGAATTTATACTAAAAAATGAAAAATATGATGAGATTTTGGGGAATTACATATCTGAACAAGAAGCTGTTTCGTTTTTCATCAAACACGAGCCTAACTGTACACTGGATGCTCTTTAATGAGCTGTAGATTTCAAACAAACTAGATGGTTTTCCATTCATACATTAGGAAAAGTAGATGCACTATTTTCTCAATCCCTTCTACGTCTTTCTTTAAATATCCTTTCCTTATCTCCTCTACATGTTTAAATACCAGTCTCTCCGGCCCTAATGATTTTATCCTACTTTATTCTCTACTTTCTTCTTAATAATTCCTGCTTTTTATACTTTCTTCCCTCTAAGTTCTCAGGTTTTCTGGCATTAATATTTGCTCTGTCCCTTGTCCATTATTTTATAACAGTCTCTCTTCACTCATCCTTATATTTATTTCTAGCCACATAATTCGCTTTCACATAATATCTGGGCATTATAAATATTTGTGTAGCTACTAAAACTGTGACCCTAACAGGGAGATAGAAAATTTCATATTTTTAATACATACAGAAATGATATTGCTATTAGAGTACTTTGTAAATCATAAAATATTTAATAAAATTATAATACTTGTTTTTATTAGAAGTATTATTGGAATTGTTGATGTCATATCACACATGACTAGAATAATCATCTAACAGTTATACCATGTAATGAACTATATTTTCATAACTATATATTATATAAAACTGTAACTATATGTAAAATTATTTTAATAATATAAGTATAGGGCTTCCCTGGTGGCGCAGTGGTTGAGAATCTGCCTGCTAATGCAGGGGACACGGGTTCGAGCCCTGGTCTGGGAGGATCCCACATGCCGCGGAGCAGCTAGGCCCGTGAGCCACAACTACTGAGCCTGCGCGTCTGGAGCCTGTGCTCCGCAACAAGAGAGGCCCGCGCACCGCGATGAAGAGTGGCCCCAGCTCACCGCAACTAGAGAAAGCCCTAGCACAGAAACAAAGACCCAACATAGCAAGCAATCAATCAATAAATAAATCTTTAAAAAAAAATAATAATAATAATAATATAAGTATAGGTCAATCAAATTAAAATATATAACTGTTCCCAATAAAGTAAATAGCAAATGCACTGGTAAATGATAAGGATGTCAAAATGTTAAGCAATTTCTTTTTCTCTTAATATTGCTATTTTTATCAAATAGGGAAGAAGCGAGTCTCAATGGATATGTTTATAGAATAAAAATGGAAGCTGTTCTGATTGCTTCTAGAGCCAAAGACATTAACAGAATAGAAATTACAAGTGATTTGTATCTACCGCCAAATGTTTTGTTGGCTAATATCAGTTATATTATTTTCTGCTCATTCAGCATTCAGAAGATCAATTAAATTTAAAGAAATGAGATTAAAAGTGATAAAGTGGGGGAAGGGTAAGCTGGGATGAAGTGAGGGAGTAACATTGACATAGGTACACTACCAAATGTAAAACAGATAGCTAGTGGGAAGCAGGTGTATAGCACAGGGAGATCAGCTTGGTGCTTTGCGACCACCT
This sequence comes from Balaenoptera musculus, assembly GCF_009873245.2. NCBI lineage: Eukaryota > Metazoa > Chordata > Mammalia > Artiodactyla > Balaenopteridae > Balaenoptera > Balaenoptera musculus. The sequence goes on from NC_045802.1 coordinate 56,759,548, forward strand.
AGAGGGGTGGGAAAAGGAGCGTGGGAGGGAGGCGCAAGAGGGAGGGGATATGGGGATATACGTAGGCATATAGCTGATTCACTTTGTTATACAGCAGAAACTAACACAACACTGTAAAGCAATTATACTCCAATAAAGATGTTAAAAAAAAAAAGTGATAAACTGGTTTTAGTTTTCTGATCCAATGTTAAAAAGAGAGGCCTTCAGTTACTTTACGCCTAGTTTAATCCTCAGTCAGGATACTATTTGTTTTATTCATGCATCTTCCTACATAAATTTTGAATATTTTGTATCTATTGATCACAGTTTCTAAATCTTTTAAATTTTCTTTAGACTTAGGGTCTATTTTTCCAATGGTTTTTAATGGAATGTCAATTACACACTAAAATTTTTTCATTCCTGAAGATAAAATATTAAAAAACTTTAAATATGAAGCCTAGATCAAAGCCTATTCTGTCATTTAACTCACTGATTTAGTTTCATTCTTCTAAACTTTAATCATCTATATATCAAGCAATAAAAATATAAACAGGGTTCCAGGGAAGGCATCCTGGACCTCTCAAAGCCAAATCCCAAGACTAGAGGCTCTTGGCTCTATGAACCTCTCAACAATCTTCTTTCCTCCCATTTTCATGGCTGAGATCACTAATTGGTAAGAATATAGCTTCCTGTGATAACTCTTTATCTCCCCCATGTGTTTAAAATTTCTCTGATGGAAGATGGCGGAGTAGAAGGACATGGCGCTCACTTCCCTCTTGCAAGAGCACCAGAATCACACAAACTTCTGAACAATCATCTACAGGAAGACACTGAAACTCACCAAAAGAGATACCCCACATCCAAAGACAAAGGAGAAGTCGCAATGAGATGGTAGGAAGGGGCGCATCCCAAACGAAAATCAAATCCCATAACTGCTGGGTGGGTGACTCACAAACTGGAGAACAATTATACTACAGAAATCCACCCACTGGAGTGAAGGTTCGGAGCCCCACATCAGGCTTCCCAACCTGGGGCTCCAGCAAGAGGAGGAAGAATTCCCAGAGAATCAGATTTTGAAGGCTAGCGGGATTTGATTGCAGGACTTCAACAGGACTGGGGGAAAGAGACACTCCACACTTGGAGGGCACACACAAAGTAGTGTGCACATCAGGACACAGGGGGAAGGAACAGTGACAACAGGGGAGACTGAACCAGACCTACCTGCTAGTGTTGGAGGGTCTCCTGCAGAGGTGGGGGCAGCTATGGCTCACCACAGGGACAAGGACACTGGCGGCACAAGTTCTGGGAAGTACTCCTTGGCTTGAGCCATCCTGGAGTCCGCCATTAGCCCCACCAAAGAGCCTGTACACTCCAGTGCTGGGTCGTCTCAGGCCAAAACAACCAATAGGGAGGGAACTCACAGCTCCACCCGTCAGCAGACAAGGGGATTAAAGTTTTACTGAGCTCTGCCCATCAGATCAACAGTCAGCTCTACCCACCACCAGTCCCTCCCATCAGGAAGCTTGTACAAACAATCCTCTTAGATAGCCTCATCCACCAGAGGGCAGACAGCAGAAGCAAGAACTACAATCCTGCAGCCTGTGGAACAAAAACCACATTCACAGAAAGACAGACAAGATGAAACAGCAGAGGGCTATGTACCAGATGAAAGAACAAAATAAAACCCCAGAAAAACAACTAAATGAAGTGGAGCTAGGCAACCTTCCAATAAAGAATTCAGAATAATGATAGTGAAGATGATCCAAGACCTCAAAAAAGAATGGAGGCAAAGATTGAGAAGATGCAAGAAATGTTTATCAAAGACCTGGAAGAATTAAAGAACAAACAAACAGAGATGAACAGTACAATATTATTAGTAAAACTTCTATATTGCCTAACATTTCAATAAACTGTGCCAAAATTTATAAATTAAATTAATATAATATGCATATTATTTCTAAATATTAATGATGTAAGTGCCTATTTTAATAAAATAAGTTTTATACAAATTTAATTTTGTAAACCAGTTAATATCCTAACTGCACTAGCCAACATGATATCTAAATAATACTGTAGCTAGTTCATGCAGTAAGCAGTAATCACCTTAAAAGCTTTTGCAAAACAAAGGAAACCATAAACAAGACGAAAAGACAACCCTCAGAATGGGAGGAAATATTTGCAAATGAATCAATGGACAAAGGATTAATCTCCAAAATATATAAACAGCTCATGCAGCTCAATATTAAAGAAACAAACAACCCAATCCAAAAATGGGCAGAAGACCTAAATAGACATTTCTCCAAAGAAGACATACAGATGGCCAAGAAGCACATGAAAAGCTGCTCAACATCACTAATGATCAGAGAAATGAAACTACAAAACTACAATGAGGTATCACCTCACAACAGTTAGAATGGGCATTATCAGAAAATCTACAAACAACAAATGCTGGAGAGGGTGTGGAGAAAAGGGAACCTTCTTGCACTGTTGGTTGGAATGTAAATTGATGCAGCCACTATGGAGAACAGTATGGAGGTTCCTTAAAAAACTAAAAATAGAATTACCATATGATCCAGCAATCCCACTACTGGGCATATACCCAGAGAAAACCATAATTGAAAAAGACACATGCACCCCAATGTTCATTGCAGCACTATTTACAATAGCCAGGTCATGGAAGCAACCTAAATGCCCATCGACAGACGAATGGATAAACAACATGTGGTACATATATACAATGGAATATTACTCAGCCATAAAAAGGAAAGAAATTGAGTCATTTGTTGAGACATGGATGGATCTAGAGACTGTCATACGGAGTGAAGTAAGTCAGAAAGAGAAAAACAAATATCGTATATTAACGCATGTATGTGGAACCTAGAAAAATGGTACAGATGAACTGGTTTGCAGGGCAGAAGTTGAGACAGAGATGTAGAGAACAAACATATGGACACCAATGGGGGAAAGCCACGGGGCGGGTGGAGATGGTGGTGTGCTGAACTGGGCGATTGGGATTGACATGTATACACTAATATGTATAAAATAGATAACTAATAAGATCCTGCTGTATAAAAAAATATATATATAAACAAATATGATGGACTGAGGATGTATTAATGGTAATCAGATTATCAAAGTACCATGCTTTAAATTGCATGTCATTTCAAACCATTATGTGACCTTTCTAATCTAATTACTTAATTTTTGCCCAGCTAAATTTTGTTATTGAGTTGGAGAAAATTTATTTTCATTTAAATCCATTAAAAAATCTCCTGGTTTATATAAAACCCCTGATAGCAGACAGAACATCCTTTTCCTGTTACAAGTGTTTGGAAGCTGTGTTGGGGCTCCTTACATGTTTCCTTTTATTCCATTGGACTTGTTTTAACAGCACATTTAACATATAACCACATCAACTTAAAAGGACAGATTTTCTTTGAAAGGCATGTTAATACATTAGAAACATGCTCCCTGACTACCTTAATAACAACCGCTGTAATCTCAACAAATATTTAGTTACATTTAAGGGGAAAATCCACAGACTATATTAGGAAGATCATGCCACCGACTTCTAAAGTTGTAGTAAATCTATGTGAGAGATACCATAGTCATTTGATCTGATGATGTCAGAGTCTGGAGAGATAAATAATCAAAGATATACTTCAGTAGACCAGTCCTTAGTCTATCCAGATCTTCTGTCTATATCTAATAACATCAATAACCATATTGTGGAAGGATTGTGATTATTATGGTCTGAATGTTATGGTCTGAATGTGACCCCCCCAAAATTCATATGTTGAAATTCTAACTCCTAAAGATGGTGGCATTAGAAAGCAGGGTCTTTGGGGGTGATTAGGTCATGAGGATGGAGTCTTCATGAATAAGATTAGTCTTCTTAAATGGTGCAAATGAATCTATTTACAAAACAGAAGTTGAGTCACAGATGTAGAACCAAACTTGTGGTTATCAAGGGAGAAAGTGGGGGGGGGGGATGAATTGGGAGATTGGGATTGACATACACACACTACTATTTATAGAATAAATAACTAATTAAGAACCTATACTGAATAGCACAGGGAACTCTATTCAATATTCTGTAATGACCAATATGGAAATAGAATCTAAAAAAGAGTGGATATATGTGTATGTATAACTGACTCACTTTGCTGTACATCAGAAACTAACACAACATTGTAAATCAAGTATACTCCAATAAAAAAATAAATTAAAAAAAGATTAGAAAAAAAAAAAAGATTAGTTTTCTTATAAAAGAGACCTCTTAGAGATCCCTCACCCCTTCCACCCTGTAAGGCACAGTGAGAAGGCACAGGCTGTGACCCAGGAAGAGGCCTCTCACTGGAATGAGACCATGCTGGCATCCTGATTTTGGACTTCAAGCTTCCAAAACTGTGAGAAATAAATATCTGTGTTTATAAGCTACTCAATGTGGTATATAGTTAATAGCAGCCACATGGACTAAGAGAGTGATCACGTCACACTTTTCATTTTGAAAATGCTTGCTCTGAAATAGAAAACTTGAAAATGCTCACTTCTCAAAGAGTACATATACACTCCATGGCTTTACTCTTCCTTGGCTGCTTCTGCATTTCCTAATACAGATACTCACAAAAGGTAAAATAGCTGACATCATCATTAATATAACTAAAAAAATAGTACTTTACAATATAAAATGGCAGATACGTTTCTAGGCTTGGGTCTTATTTTTCCAACCAGTATCCTCTATGCCAGGTTCTCTGGCCAATTGGAAGACATGCCCCTGATGTACACATTCTCCTCTCTCCACTCCTGTGGTCAGTCTCTACATGCCTTTTGATGCTTCCTGTGGTGTTGGTACTCTCAATAGCACTTCCATTACCTGTGACACTGACAGGTGATCTGATCTAAATCAAGCTTTTCTGCTTATAGGCAGGTAAGAAAACAGCTCAGGCAAAATCTTGGAGCATAATAATCTGTAAATTGAAGCAGAAGATTTTGAGAGTCACAAGCTAAGTTCTATTCTCAGTGCTGTCTTGTTAAAAGAGATTCCTTAGCCTATGTTTCCCTTATGGATCAAGTGTTCAGAAATAAACAGCTGGGACCCAAGGCATCTGCATGGCAGGATGAAGCTTTTGTCTCTCACAGCAAAGAGCTTCCAGACCCCTGCCAGCCTGGCACAGCTCTCCAGACTAGAGGAAAGACTTTCCTTAAGCACTTACTCACAGAAATCATGCTTTGATATGTTATTTTATGTTACTTTTTATCCAAAAAACCCCAGAAAATTATCCCTACATTTTTACACCTGAAAAAAGGATATTACAGTGAATTTTATTTTTTTTAGGGTACGAGTATGATACTACAGTTGGCACAGATAATAATTAGAAACAAGATCTAAAACCTCACACGCTGGTTAAGTATGGGCTAACAGAATTAGCCTGTGCCCCTTCAGGACTGTGTACCTTCAATGAAAACCAAGTATCAGGACCAGGAATTAAACTTCCAGGAGCCTCTGGAAGGCAAAATCTGTACTTCTCAGTGACCTCGTAACTCTTAGGCTGTTCACGTCCAAACTGGGACATATACAGACATTCTTTTGGATGTGATGGCAAATCTCACCTAAGTCGACCTCAAAATCTGAGAGTAGAAATGGATTAGAAACCACTAGCATATAAAGAGATTAGACTCTAGTCAGTAGACTCTTGCAGCTGCTGTAGGGCCATGCTCAAACCAGATTGCGGCCAAAAGTGAGACTCTATCTAGGACTAAGATTCTCCAGGGATGGCTTCAGAGGGACTCTTGAGCCCAAATAAGCAACGGGCCTTGATAGATCTCATTTTAAGGCACTTCGTCAACAGAATATATCATACCATTATCTACAGATCACTGGATATATTTCAAAACTTTAAGCTGTTATCACGTCTTAGGAAGAATAGAGCTGAATATATGAACTACTGACTGGACGAATAAGCAGCCATTTGACCTACTTTAAAGTTACATTTTCACTAGAGCACCAATGAATTCTAACGCATGAGATATGGTGAGCTAGTCTATGTTGAATTTACCCACGGCTTACTTTCATGGAAACATTTTTACTTTCCAGAATATTTGGTTTTATAACTAGGTCTGTGACCTGCTAAAAGTTCTACTGCTTTTTGCATCAGGAGACAGTGATCATAATATAATAAATTTAAATCAACTGTGTATTTGTGTGCTAAATCACCTGCATACAAACCATCCATAATTCTTTTTGAATACTACCTTCAAAATATATTCAGGATCCCAATATTTACTACCACTTCCAGCGCTACCAGCCTCATCAGAGACACAGTTGCCTCTTGCCTGTATTACTCTAATAGCCACCCAGCTGGTCTCTGGTTCCAATTTTGCCATCCTTCCTCTTCAATTCTCAACACAGCAACAATATTAATTCTTTTAAATCTTAAACCAGATTTCAAATGCTCTAATGATTCTCATTTTTACTTACAGTTTAAGCCTAGGAGTTTACAACTAATTGCCTATGCAGTTCTGTGCAGTCTGGGTTTGGACTCATTTCCACTTCTTTAAATCTTTTTTTTTTTTTTTCCCTGCTCTAGCCACACTGTCTTCTTGCTGTTTTAAATATTCTCTTCTTAGATGCTTTGACCTCACAGTTCCCTTGCCTAGAACCTTCTTTCCTCAGATAGTTGTATGATTAACTGCCTAACTTCCATCAAATTTTGCCCAAATATTACTTTTTCTATGAGACATGCTGATCTTCCTCTCTTTTTCATCCATTTTTATCCCTATTAAATTTCTCTATTCTTTTCCATAGAAGATTTCAATATCTAACACATTGTATATTAGCTTTTGATTTTGATCATTTATCACTTATTGTCTATATTCACCTACTATAATGTGAGCTACAACTAGGCAGAAATTTTCACCTCTTCTCTGATGAATTTTAAGAACTTAGAACAGTGTTTCATACATATTAGGCTTTCAAATAATTATTTGCTAAAATAATGAATAAATGTATGACATCAGATTCTACATTATTTACAGACGTAAGAACAGACGCCATAAGAAACTTTTTGATTTACAACGTCAATAGTTGAGAAATCTCTCTCCATCGTGTGTGTCTTTATGTGTGTGTGAGATACATTTACATTGCTAGGTCTGAATTGTGTCCCCCCCTCCATTCACATGTTGAAGTCCTAACCCCCAATGTGATTGTATTTGGAGATGGTGATTTTAGGAAGTAATTAAAATTAAATAAGGTACAAGAGTGGGCCCTAATCTGATAGGATTGGTGACCTTATAAGAAGAGGAAGATAAAGAGATATCTCTCCACCATGTGAGGACACAGCAAGAAGGCGGCCATCTGCAAGCTGTGAAGAGAGATCTCACTAAAAATCGAACTCTGCCAGACCTTGGCCTTAAATTTTCTAGCCTTCAGGACTGTGAGAAAATAATTTTCTGTTATTTAAACCATGCAATCTGTGTTATTTTGTTATGGCACTCTGAGTAATTCACACATATATGCATATTGTGTGTTTGTGTCAATTCTGAGACATTGTCATCACCTGATCTTAATTTGGTAGCATTCTTCTCCAGCACTTAAATGTTTCCTAGGAGCTCAAGGACTTCTATTTGAAGTAGGGTAGTGTACCAAATTTAGTCTATCATAAGTTGACATTCCATCATCATTTTAATTAGGCTGTTTTGAGTCTGGAAAAATCCATTATACTACCCAATAGAAACTTGTAAACTCTCCAAAGAAACTCATACAAATGAAAATAACACATTAGGGAGAATAGAATGGTTGCCTTGAGGAAAGAAGAGATGGAGGATATGATACTAAAAGGGAACAGATATATAAAATAAGAAAGGCATCTGCACATACCAATAATATTAATATGCTATGAAAACTCACTTTGATTATGTCAATCTTCTTCACCTGAGGTTAAACAATGTATTTACATTCAGCATGTTATTAAATGTAAAGGGCTTGAATCATTTTTAGAAAATTTTAAAAAGACTTACTGGTGTAAGGATAAACAGTCACCCTGAGCAATACTGTGAGAATGGCTTAATTCGTACCTGCATTTCCTCACTTAAGGTACCAATACTATGTATTTGTGCTTCCTTACCTATTGAGAGTGATTGTCATAGAAACATCCTTACATTGCTTGACTCTTCTCTGGACCCACTCACAACTGCTACTTTAATTCTGGTTGGTAACTGTGGAACCAAATACAGAGGAAGGAAGAAATAAAGAGAAAACGCATGTTATTACTATTTTTCATTACATGCCTTGTCCACCCGCCACTCCTACTCCAGCCTCTCATGCTAAATGTTGGAAACATCCACAAAAGGGAAAAGAAGAGAGAGTCCTGTTTTCATTTTCTGGTCTCTTCTTGCCTTACACTCATCCTGTTCCCTGTTTTGATCCTATCAACTCTCCTGAGTGTCAATTTTTAAAGAGGTAATGAGGGCAAAATGTAGAAACTGTGAAGTGTAAGAAAAGGAACAAAGAGCAGAGCAGAGCAGACTTCTTCCAGTCCTGGCTGTCAGTCAACACAATTCATTTTCTCCTTGACCCCTAATATTAGCTCGGGCAATTCATGCAGGGCTTGTAATAAATGATTCAAAAATCTCAGTGGCTTAATCCAATGAAAGTTCATTTCTCACTCACACAAAGTTTATTTCAAATGTTTTTGGTTGGGGAACTCGTGGCTCTACTCCAAGGAGTGATTCAGGAATCCAGACTCCTTCCAACTGTTGATATCACCATCTTTGATATGTGAACCCCAGTGACTCAAAGGAAAGTGAAAGACTGTAAGGGAGGTATATGGTGACCCACATCATTTAACTTTATATTCTATTATCCTGAACTGGTCTCACGTGGATGTAAAGACACACTAACTGCCCATCAACACTCCATATGCAGGTCCACACGTCTTAGGTGTCCTACAGGTCATCTGTTTCTGCCACACACCCCATCAGTGATTAGGATTTCTCTTTATTTCAAGTGCCTGTCTATTTGTCCACTATGTTCCCGACCTCTTTCATCAACTTAGAATTTATACTTAAGCTAATAGCGCCATGTAAAACAGTCCGTGATCTTGAATGTTTAAATTGCCTTGAAGAGATATATTGGTAGAGCTCCATGTTAGGCTCTGAACACACTTCTTCAAAGAATTATTGTTGAGTAAAATGGTTTGGTTTTATGTTTTTATGAGGACAATAAAATACATCAGGGACATTATGGGCCAAATAGGATTTCGTGGAATGGAATTAGAACTAAATCACCTCATGTAACAACAATTATGGAAAATGTTTCCAATGAAAATTTATATTTAATGTTAAATAAAGTATATAAATTGATGCCTGCACATCATAATATTCTGAAGGAGCATCTAAATAGAATTATGTAGGGACATGACAATTTTTTATTACAGAAGCAAAGTGATAGCTGTGAGAGCACAGAGCTGCTGCATACACATATATTCTTTCATAGGGTAATTTTTAAGATAACTTTTTGTTTATTAATTTCCTTTCGGAAGAACAGCATTAGATTTTTTTCCCTAGAGACTGTAGTATTTTATCTTGATGATCTCAGGTGATAGCACAGTGTTTGGCATTATCTGTGGAGTCCCAGTACTTGCTAATTTGAGTTCCCCACTTGGAAAGAGGATTTTGTTTCTTTCTGCTATGCAGAAAACAGCTAAGAGCTGCTGGAGAAAGCTCACTGATTTTCATAGGTATAATAGAGAAAGGCGTTCTGGATCCATTTCTCAGATGAGGCACACAAACTTAACACAGAAAACTAACTCTGCAACCATTAAAATGGCAACAAAGATTATTTTAAACAGGTTCTCTAAAGAAGCAAAGATAAATTTGGTGGAGTCATTTTTTTAAGGGAAAGTTCTAAATACAATTTTTTTGTTATGGTAATGTGGTAAAGGTACCATACTCATAAATAATAATTGAGAATTCATTAGCATAAATCTATGAGCTATACTGCTTTTCATTTTTTAAAAAGATATATTATGGCTTTGGTATTTTTATGTTTATCTCTTTTAATTTTTTCTGATTATTCAATGATAATTGTTATTTTTTGTTCCTTTTATAGAACGTATTTTATTTCATGCTAATCCATACTTTAAAAAATTTTTCTACATTCATTATTATACTAGATTTGCTTCTATTATATTGCTCATTATTTAGAGCTTGTTTTGTGCCAGGCATTGTAGACTGAAAGGAGAATGCACATGATTCCTGGCCTCAAGAATGTAGGGATCCATGACAGAGGGAAAACAAAAAAATAAGTAAAACATAAGGGCTTGAATATACATACAATAGTGGAATACACGAGTTATATTCCACATGAGGAAGACAAATAATGTTTGAAAGTCGGGGAGGAAGATGTTGTAAATGGAGAAAAACAACTGCAAAGAGACTATGTCATAATTTAGTTAAGTATGTTACATAGTACCTTTGTTTTTGTCATTGGTTAATTATTTGTCATCCTTAGCCAACTGAATTAATTGGGAGGTCAACAAAAGGACTTATTCATTTACAAAATCCTAGTGCAACAGTGTCTGATTTTGACTCATATTTGTTGGTCAGTAAAGGATTATGTGTCTGCTGAACTGGCAAAAAGAAACTACCTGATCTATGTTGATTTACCCCATGGTCTTCTAATGGATGTTTCTGGGACTATTGTGCATTGTGGTGATGACATATATTATAGAGAAGTCATATTTCTCTTTCTGAATTTATAGTTGTTGAGGACTTAACTATGAACCTAGTTTAATGCTTTTTATATTTAATTGTATTTAAACTTATAACCTGCACTTTGAGGTAGGTTCTATTGCTATCTAACTTTTAGAGATAAAACACTGAACCTTAAAGAAATTAAATGACCTGCTCAAGGTGACACACATCAAATTGGGGCATAAAAAAGAGATCAGATAACATATTCTGATCTCTTAACTACAACATTTCTACCCTTTACTTTTTCCCCTTTCTAAAATCATTGTTCATTATGGTAGTGTTTTTGTTAAGGTTTTACTGTGCCAAAATTAATTGTTCTCTCAATTTGATCTAATAATTACTTCTATGCTAGTAAGTATGGCATGACTAATGACTCAGATTTATTATATGACCTCAAATGTTTGGTCAGTTTTTACACAAACTAAAATAAATATTAATATATCTAGTTAGGTGTTTTTACATATATTATCCTATGTATTATGCCCAAGAAATGTATATATTCTTAATATTATACCTATATCATTATTAGGGAAATGGTAGAAAACTAGTTGTGACTTGCTTAATGGTAAAATAAGAAAATAATGTAGAGTAGCTATAGAAAATAAATAAATAAAAGGTATTGCTTACTGTGATATTTACTTTATAATGGGACCCATGAGTATGAATATAGCAAGAAATCTGAAAAAGATTAAGAAAAAGATTAACACCAAGAATTACAGAGCTACCAAGAGTACGTAGATATAAATATGGATATATCTATACCTATATTCATATCTATATACACAGTTTTCACTAAAATTTTTGTTGAAATTTTCCTAAGATCTTCTCTCCAATGGACCAGTGTTTTCTTCCTGTCCATTCTTAATTGGGAAAATATCCTCGCCTTCTGTAGTACACGTATATTAGAGTTACTAGCATTTACAGAGCTTAACTTGCTTTCTGATAATCCCATTTCAAATTCTCAAATTTGATAGTCTCATGATTAGATTATATGTACTTTCCAAGAACATTCAGTTATCCAGTCATCAGAGAATAAAAGTCATGCAATACAAATATTGCTGCTGAGGAACCATCCCTCTATGTGGATGGAGCAGTTCCTGGAAAAACAGAACCTAGTCATAAAATAAGTTTTCATGACATTACATCCCTTGATTGCTCAGTGCATACATCTTTTTTCCCCTCAATATGAAATTCCACTGAAGAAAGATTTTATCAAAATATAATTATCTTCAGTAAAATCTCAAGAACATCTCCATTTTTGTGAGGCAGCTCAAATCTAACCAACTGGTTGCATTCACAAGCTATGATATGAAGCCACTCTTTCCTAAGTCCATGATACTAAGGTGACTTCCATATATCTATTAGTGTACTCTCATTTTTATGCAAGTATTATGTTTTTATTCTGCAGAATATGGACACTACCAATAATCCCAACATAATCATTAAAAATACTAAACTGTAGCTTCCATTTGGAATCAAAAATGTAAAAGAAATAAATTTCATATTGTAGATTGGTCAATGGTCTAAAATGTGTAATATTTCTTGTTTTAGATGGAAAACAATGTGCATGATAACATCAAGTATCAAGACCATCTATCCGACTTCCTTGGACTGTCATTTTGGCTGCCATAATATATTTCCCTGGCCCAAGGGTTTTTAAGACCACCTATGAGAAAATAATTGGGGATAAATTCTGTGTGTGTGTGTGTGTGTGTCTCTGTGTGTGTCTGTGTGTGTAGGGAGTATAGAGATTGTGACATGATTACTGTCTTTATCTTGTTTTGAATCAGTGAATCAGGTGTCAGAGTGTTTTAAATTTTGTTTGTTTGATAGTAATTTGTTTTCATTCCTTTTGTTTAGTTGTTTTTTCCCATTCTTGGCTAACTAAAATTGTGTTTAATTACAAGCCAGTTTTATTTAGAGGTAGGGGGCAATTTGCTAAAAGCCAATAAAATTTCAACTACATATAAAGACTACTGTTAATCCACCCAATTTCCAAGTTGTTAGAGAACAGAATCTGATTGGCCTCAGGTCAGATGCCCATCATTTTTTTTTCCATCAGCTACTGTCAGGAAGGCAGGTTAGGCATCAGCATTGTGGTTGCTAGGGACCTACCCTGTGAACAAGTTGGATGCTTACCATTGAAGAATGGATAGGCAGAAATTTCAGTATATAAATTCACTCAAAATTCCAATACTGTATCCACCAAACCAGTATAACTATTGATTAAATGTGCAAGTAAAAGATGTAACCCTGTGCATTTCCAATGAAGAATTTAGCAAGAAAACTGCAACTCTTTATTTGATGTTACCATTTTCCACTTTTTCTTGCAAATAAGAAAAATCATTGGGAAGTTATTGAGCACTCTGAGATGTTACTGACACTCTAACAAGGACTTTCAATATTCTTTGTGGAATCAAAATCAAATGCAGGCGGGGCTTCTCTGGTGGCGCAGTGATTGAGAGTCTGCCTGCTAATGCAGGGGACGCGGGTTCGAGCCCTGGTCTGGGAGGATCCCACATGCTGCGGAGCGGCTGGGCCCGTGAGCCACAGCTACTGAGCCTGCGCATCTGGAGCCTGTGCTCCGCAACAGGAGAGGCCGCGATGGTGAGAGGCCCGCGCACCGCGATGAAGGGTGGCCCCCACTCGCCGCAGCTAGAGAGGGCCCTCAAACAGAAACGAAGACCCAACACAGCCAAAAAATAAATAAATAAAAAACCAACAGTAGGGACCACAGATTAATATGGGCACAACCAGAATGAAGGATCATGAAGTTTAAAAAAAAAAAAAAAATCAAATGGAGGAACCAAATTGATGGAGATGCTGACAATAAAACTGAATTGGAAAGAAATCATGGCTGTTTGGGGGATATCACAGGAGAAAAAGCGTGGTAGAAGATTCTGAGAAAACTATCAAAAATATCAGTGTGATGTATTCTGCATCCTTAGGACTTTTAAAGTTCAGTCCTTGAAGTAAGCAAAACTATTTTTCTTCTTTCTTACTCTTTTATCCATCATTTTCTCTCCTCTATATTTTTTCTCCTTTCAATAAGAAGTACTTTTCTTTATTGACGATATAGAGTTTAAACTACCTGGACCCAAAGTATCCATTGTGGAAAGCTTTATGTCTGACAGCTATATTTCAGCCAATGAAAGAACAACAAAATAATGGCTTCACTCTCCCTTTGTTCCTACTTTGAAGGCAATGCACACTACAGTTCGAGCAATAACCTAGTACACTTGCTATCAGTCTGTGCGGTTACTTTGTGCCATCTTTCACTATCCTTTGGCTATCTTTCCATTTATATATCAGGAAAATAATATTAATTATATGTAATCTCCTACTTAATAAATTATAGTGTAATGATATAATGGAACTGTATAGGATTAGTAAAAATAATGAGAGGATTCTAGAGACACTAAAAAGAAAAAACATCCAGGATATACTGTCCAATGAGAAAAAATTGTGTTGTAATTTTTGTTCACATACATTTATAGTGTTTTGTGTATTAATATATATAGAATTATACATCATATTTAAACACTATGTCTCTGTGTGATAAGATGGCATGATACTTTTATAGATCTGTGTTATATGTGATTCTCTCTCTCTATTTATATGTAAATGAAGGCTTATATTGTAGTTATTTTACTATGAGTGGGTTATACTTTTTGAATCCATAAAATAATTTTTAAAAACCTAATTGGTTATAGTTTTTGTAATAGTTGTGTAATCTTTTCTACAAAATACATTGATAAAAGTACAGAATGATATTCCTATGTATGGGCAAGGAAAAAATACAAATAAATAAAAAGTAGATTTTTTTTTAGTGATTTGAAATTTTTATTATATTTTTATCTTCAAGTTTTAATATTATAGAATCACATATACCTCAATTTGAATGAAATTCTTAAAAACATAGCTACATAATTAATTTACCACCATATGCTGAATTGCAGTATAAAATGTTTTAAAAGATACTATGAATAAAATACAACTGTAAGAGTGTAAAATAATCATAAAAATCATCTCTATGTGAATTGTGCTCCATTAATATTTTGATTTATCTTTCCAGAATAATAAACACTTTAGACTGTCTATTTAGCTATTTCCCATTTTCCTTAGTGAGAACCCTACAATTTCACCTATTACCTTGTTGCTTGGGAATATAGACTATGTCATTTGGAATAACACTGGTGATTTATCTAATCTGGCATTCTCTGTTCTAAAAATAAATTTTAAAGATCATTCTTCCCTCTGTGCTTACGAAGACAACATGGTTTAGAATTTACAAAAAAGAGTAGAGATTTATCTTAGGCAAGAGTATACCAATTGCATGTGACATTTATCCTCTCCAGCCAGATGGCAGTGGGATGGAATTTGGGTCTTTCTTTTTCCTTTATGTATTATTCACAAGCTAATTTAATGTTCAAATGATAAAACCAACAGCAAACCTGAGCAATTCCATTGTGTAATTAGACAGCTCTTTCGCTGAAAGGAAGAAAAGTTTCTAAGTTTCTAGTCAATATTATTGTTGCATTATATTTTGTTTAATAGTTTTAATAACATTAATAACCATAACTTAACAATAAATACATAATGCTCACTAGCAAATATTCCATGAGCTGTTATATAAAATTAATGTTGTTTCACTAAGGCTCTTTGAATTTGCTGGTCAGTTCCCTTCCCTTCTGCCCCTATCCTGAAGAAAAAATAGCCTTTGACTTCTGGATGTTTAGAAATGTTCCAGCAATGATGGGACAAATGGTAGAGGCAGTCCTGACTTGGTAGTAATATCACTGAGAATCGAGAAACACAGTTACGATAAGGAAGGTGGCATCCTTAAAACTGAATTTGGCCCAGAATATATTAAAACCAGTGTGAGATTAGTTGACTGTCAGTGTAATTTTCCTGGGAAATGTATATTTTTTCTTTAATTATTTAGACAACTCAAATGATTGGTTATTGCAAAATATCTGCTCAGAAAAAAAAAAAAAATAAATAAAGCCAAAAAACACTGCAAATTCTTCTTTTAAAAAGTGGACATTTAGTAAAAATATAACACTTTAGAATAATGACAAATACCTATGTAGATGTTAATATTGCCAGGAATATATTAAATTTTTCAACCTTCAGTAACTTTATGAAATAAATGCTGGAATTATCTTCCCATTTTAAAGGGATGAAGAGTTTAAAAACTTCCTCAGAGACACATATCTAGTTAGCTGAAGAGTCAGGTTTGAATCAAACATTCTGGGTCTAAAGCCTGTACTCTCACCAGTTTTGTCATCTAGCTTTTCAATGAAGAAAGAATATTCCTTTAAAGGAAAATACATTTTCAGAGGTGAAGGCATTATCATTAATTCCATTAATTGGGCTATTGAGGGAACAAGAGGACACTTGAGAGCTAAATCGACCCTTGGTTGCTAATGAAAAGCATTAAGTTGTTTAGACTAGATCAAGTTCTGTTGATGCTGACAGGTAACATTGAGTCTATTGTGATATCTGGAATGCCAGAGCCATTTCAATACAAGCACATTCTAGAAAATTAGAAAGATACATTGGGGAAAGAGAAATAAGAGATAAATGAAGGTGAACATGATCTAATTTACTGTACTAGGAGAGGTTCTCAGACAGATTAGGGAATCTTCTGACTGTGATTCTCTGCCTATAGATAACTCAGCATTTTAGACTGGATACTTGGAAAAGGTCTTATTCCTTTGGGGAAGTAAGTAAGTCAAATATTGGTATATTATGGAAAAAGAAATTCCATTCAAATTCCTTTTAAGCTATTTACTTGATTGAATACATTTTGGCCATGATAGGCCGTGATCAGGTCAGTGACGCTGAGCACCAGAGAAACTAGATGTATGCCTGTACTAAACCCATAACTTTTCAGGTTATGGGAAGTATACCTTTCCCTCCCTCGTTTCTTCACCCCACATAAAATGTCTATATCTTTTACCTCATCCTCTACACTCTACTGCCCCTGACCCTCCTAATTTTTTCCCTTAATTTCATTCCTTCCCAATTGCATCAGACTCCTAAGATGAGCAACCTAAGTATGTCTCAATTCTAATAATAGCTTCCTCCATGCCTTGGTACTCATTCCTATTGGGAAGGATTGAGGAAACTATTTACTGAGAAGAAAACCTCTTCAATTTCATTAATTGCCATGTTATGTCAGCCTTCCCCACATAATTTGTGAGTTTGCATCCCTTTGAAATCCTAAAAGCTCCTAGGTTAATTACAGACTATGTCTGTCATAGCCCTAGTTCCACTAGATCTCAATGTCTTATATAACATCTGGATTAGATGCTTAAAGATAATGAACAAAAATAGGGAATATAGTAGGATAAACATTAAAGAATGACTTTAATTTTAAATGTATCAAGATTGAGCTGTTTATGAGACATCTGTGCAGAGGGTGTCCCATAAGTACTTAGAGAAATGCAGTTAGAGCTCAGAAGAGAGAGAATGGCAAGAAAAATATAAGTCAGAATCATCAGCCTAAAGATTTTGTCTCAAGCTAGAGGCTTTACTTGATTATCTAAAGCTCACATTTTGTATTTCTTTCTTTTTTTTTGAGAGTCCAGTAAATTTCACTCCTTGTCCCTATTCAAGTTACAAACAAATTGAGAAATAAAACAGCAGGTTCAGCAGATGAAAGACCAAGAGATCATTTTGATGACTCATAAAGCTTGATTGGAAAACACAGCTTGATTTATGTATTAATGGGCCTGACGTCTCCCTAATTATACTAGAGTCTACACAGGATACCCCATTCAAGGGAAATGCAGAGTCTGCAAAAATATACCTCTATTTTTTTTTTTCTGTTGATTTAGTTTGAGTAAGAAGAAAAAAATGGACTGAATTCCCTGTGCCTAGGTATCTTCCTAAATTAGCTCATTTCAGAAATATGGACCACTTGCTGTCATCCCATCTCCCAATATGGTAGTTAACTCCTTTATATTAGTTGGAAAAATGGATGGAGCAATGAACAAAGGAGAAAAACAGAAACCTGTGACAGACAATACAGATTTTAGAAACAGAAATCTCTGTAATTGGTCAGAAATGTGACCCAATTAACTAAATCTACTCCAAAATCACACATTACTCAAGATTGAAAGTTTCTCAAATTATTTGCAGTCAAATTGTCCAATATGGCCTATTATAAATTCTGCAATGAAATCAGGTGACACTGTGAGAAGTACTGAACTAAAAAAATGCCATACACAGAGTCATGCTACATATTAAGACATTTCCTTGAGTAAAGATAAATGTCCAAAACCCAAACTGCCTTGCAGGTTAAAGCTCAAAAATATTAAATGACAAGTAGTCAAACCTGACCTAAATCTATCTTGCATTTGTCTGTCAAAAATCCAGAAATTTGAAATCATCCCTATTTCTTATACAGATTAGTTTCAGTTGAAAAGATTTTCAAATTTAGGTAGAGTTAGGGAATCATTCAATAGCTTTTGCCTTTGTGTTTTCTCACCCAAGAGCTGTACTTCCTGTAGGAGCTCACAAATTGAATTAGTTTGGTGTTCTTTTATTTCATTCACATCAAATAGTTCAAAGGGTTGATAGAATACACAAGAGTTTTTCCAGTGCTGGCTCCTCTAAATCATTTAAATTAGCCCCTAAATCATTTATTCCAGGCAAAATTATATCCTCAGATCGCAGTGTTACAAAAGACCTATTTCTTTTGGTTTCTAACTGAAAACTGGTCAGTTCTTTCCTGGGTCCATCTCTTTTGTGTAACTATTCAAAAGCAGTCAACACAGCCAACGCACAACATTAGGTTTCACTTTTCTAACCACTTCCCCCAGAGCTTCTGGTTAAGCAGACATGTGATATGCATCCTCAGTTACTACAGGTGATAGTTTTACCAAAAATTTTGCCTCCCACTGCCAACTGTACTATTAAAATCTACAAGATTGTTATTTCTGTATCTTCCTGATCAACTGAAAATTTTGACAGGAAAATACTGACTCTATCTCTAGTAATGTCATTTTAAAGACTACTTTATTTATTATTAAATTACCTGTACCAACTTCCCTTTGGTTTGTATCAGTATTTTCGTGATATAATTCTTTTCTCTGTTTTTTACCATTTAACTCTCTGTGTCCTTATAATTTAAGTAGCTTTGCTATAGACAAAATATAACTTTGGTTTTGAATTCAACTGACATCATCTTTCATTTCAAGAATTTATTACATTTATATTGATTTACAAGTCTATGATTTTACTTTGTGTTTTCTATTTGTCCAAATTGTTCTATGTCTCTTTTTTTCATGGTAGACCCAAATAACAAACTTTAAGAGGGGCTAATCTTATTCTAAAACTGTAACTAAAAAGGGCAGGAACTGAGAAAACAAAACAAAAAAGCATTAGCATCTGCCTGTTTTCAAGAGAGAATTGGCCTTACTCTAACAGAGAAGCTATAATGTTCTCCTCTTTGATATAAACAATTTCAGAGAACAATGACAGTCTATAAAGTCACTGTGATTATGATGCATAGGACAAAAGACAACTTTATAATAATGTCTGAGCACATACAGAACTGAAAAGAAGAATTCCAGATGTCCTAACATCAAGTTTTTTGTTTCTTTAGGACTTAGAAAGTACTTGGCAAAATGCTTTCTCATCTTTAAAACCTTAGCATTTTTAAGATTCCACATGTAAGTGTTACAAGGAGATAGGGAGGTGGAGGAACAGGACAGATGCTGTTCAAGGGTACAAACTTGCAAAAAGTAGTAAAATAAGTCTTAGAGATCTAATGCACAGCATAGTGAATATAGACAACAATATTGTATTATAATAATCAAACTTGCTAAGAGTCTAGAACTTAATTATTCTAACCGCTAAAAAGAAATGATAATTGTGTTACATGATAGAGATGCTAATTATCACTATAACACTTATATTACAAAACATAAATGTATCAAATTAATATGTTATACAGCTTAAATTTACACCATGTTATATGTCAAATATATTTCAGTTTAAAAAAAACCAGCATTTTTTGCTCAATGAATCACTGGTTTTAGATGGAAGCCTCTAGGCTACTTTTTTAGCTCGCTTTTGATATTTCTTTTACTTTTCCTTTCATCTTTTAATTAATTTTGAATTTATGTTTCTACTCTGCTCATGATTCCTCCAGAAATTTGAATACCCATGTGTTTAAAAGTCTAAATTTGATGCACATTTTGTCTTACAATTAGCATTTTATTAAATATATACTACTATAATTGTTCAGCATATTAGGGCTAATTTATTTTAATCTTATTTAGATATTTGTTGTCATGTTTTATGTATTCAATAATTAGATATACATATTAGCGTAATTTTCTTTGTGTATTTATTGGGTTGGTCAAAAGTTTCATTCGGGTTTTTCCGTAACATCTTACGGAAACTTTTGGTCAACCCAGTACATCTCAGAGCTTCATTTGAAATTATAGTCCTTCTTTGTGAATCATAACTTTATGCTTCCTTTTAATGTGTAGCTTTTTGGTAGCAAATTCAGTTTTTATTAATTTCAAAGTATCTTACTTTTACCCTTATTTTTGTTTATTTGGATATTAAACTGTAGGTTGAAAGTGATTTTATCTGCACAGATTTTTATCAAATATCTTCTGGCTTCCTCTGTTGTTTTTATAAAATCACCTATTAGTTTAATTGGTATTTCCTTCTAGGTAATCTGTTCTTTCTTTCTGAAGGCTTATATGATCTCCTAATTATCTTAGGTGTTCAGCAGATTTACATAAATGTGTCTAGGAGTTAACTTCTTTTTACTGATTCTGCTTGTTATTTGTTGTTCTTTCTGAATATGAGGATGGGTCTTGTTTACCATTTGAAGAAAATTCTCATATATTATCTCTTTAAATCCTATCGCTCATCCATTCTCTTTATTTGTGCATTCTGGAACGCTAGCTAAACATATGCTAAAATTTTCACTTTACTGGGGCCCTTATGCTTTTAATGTAAATATTTTTGCTTTTTTTTTTCTAATGATCTATTTTCTACTTAATATTCTTTTCAGCAGTGTCTATTTTGCTTTTAATAATTTGCTATGCTGTTCATCTATAGTACTTTTTGGTTCTTTATTGATCAGTTTTGGTAATCTCTTATTATTTTGTCAAAATTTCAAATTCTTTTGACAGGGCTGATTCACCTTTTTGCTTGCCATTAATTTTAGGCTGGCTTGACTAGGACAGCTGTCACCTGAACTTCATGTAAACTTCCTGCACTGTAAGCTCATTGCTCCATCTCATGCCCAGTCCTCGGTCCTATGTACCAACCACACTCTTCCCTACTACTGCAGTATTTGACGCAGTTTGTTGTTGCACTGAGCCCCCCAGTGGCTTTTAGCATCCCGCCTGCCACCCACTCCCACCCTCAACTCTGTCAACAACTACCTTCTCAAGGTCTCAGCTTATAAAACGTTTGTTGACCAAGAGAGACGCATCATTACTGATGGATATTTTTTCCTTAAGCATTTAGTAGTTTTTAATAGTGAATATTATTTTCCTTGTAACATTATTTTAAAAATAATTTGAGACATATTGTATGAAAGTGAATTATGCTAGAGGGTTTTGATTTTAGGTTCCTTCTGCCTGTGCTCTGTGTGATCCAGCAACCTGAGACTTTAATTTTTTGAAATGGAATTTCTCAGGCAACACAAGAAGTGTGAATTTTGGCTTCCATCCCTTTAAAAAATGATGACTTCTGGTTATTAATTTTCCAGAACATGAGTACACGTTCTCATAAGCTCTGCTCCATACAGAGCACAAAGTCAAACATACCAGTCTCTTTTGCTGCAGTTCTGCAGGACTTTTAAAAATTCCCTTCCTTTGAGAATATGGACTAACGGAGGTCCAGATTTTAGCTCTGAGTGACAACATGGCTCTTCACATTGCTAGGATTTGCTCCTGTCACCTAGATGGGGCCAAATGATATCTAGCTTCCAGGTCTTCAAAGATTGGCCATTACCATGCTGTAGGGTGTGTCTACTCTGCAACCTGTCTTACTTCACTAAAAGAGGAAACACATTGTAAAATAATGTTTTAAAATGTATCAGAGTTTTTAGAGAGAGGTTGCTAAAGAAGTTTTCTCTATTTTCACATAGATACACAAATCCAGAGTTGACTGAAATGAGGAATTAAGTTATTTTCCTATATCTGCCTGATGCCCTCATCCTTTTAAGCCTATTACTAACTTTTTTGCATTAGAGGCTAGAATTTTTTATGACTAACGGTTATAGTTAGGTAGTTTTCAAAGAAGGAGGAAAGGTTATCAGAAGATCTCTTTATAATAATGGAGATAAACTTCCTGAATTTACCTCTCTTGCTTTGTGTTTAGGTATTCTGAGATTCACTAAGATTAAAACTATTTTAATGATATCTTCTGTAGGAAATTTTTTTAAAAAATCACACGGTATAAAAAGTGATAAGCTAAATTTTAGTTATATCTGATACAGTATGATTTTACCCCTTTGAACTTAAATTATTAGAGCTACAATATAACATATATAATTATCTAGTTTAGATATATTGGTTTTCTGCACTGAATCTTTTTTATAATATTATATATTCTTTTCATAGGAGAGGTTTTCAGATTGCAATGCCATCTCTTATACTGAAGGTCTGCTAATTTATGAAGATAAATAGAATTGTTTAACCTCTTCCAAAATCATGATCATGTGTGTGTGAATATATATAGTGATATATATGTCTCACCAATGTATATGAATGCATAAAGGCAATTCTTTTAGTTATTGAAAATATAGAAGTGATACTTAACAAAAGTCATGCTATTACACTACTGTTAACATATTTTACTGGATCTTAATGCCTTTAAGCTGGTCAGAATGCTCATGGATAATTCATAAATACAGATTATACTACGTAGAGCGTTTCCTATTTCATTTTAACTTCAAGTCTCTAAACAATTAATTGGGGAAAATGTGTGCAATAGATATTTTAAATTAAGCATTATTGCTTCTATTAATAAAGATTTCATACAAATTGACAAAAGAAACTGTAATCCTTTATGAGATAAACAAACAAAAAAGATCACATATCAAGTAAGCATAAGAACAATGTTCAACATTAATATAAACTGAATAAAGGCCAAATGTTAAAAAAAACTGAGAATGTTCACCTATCAAATTTTGGTCATTTTTTAATGAAAATATTCAGAGATAGCCAGGAAAACATTGTCTTACATTTCAGGAAAAGATATAAATTGCTGCAACATTTAAAAAATAAATTAGGTAGTTTCTATTCAAAACTATTGAAGATTTTGTTACCAAACCAGGTTCCCTTGCCCGACAAGCTGCAAGACAAATGCTGAGACCCCGAGGTTTGCAGCAGAGAAAGGGTTTATTCACATGGCAGCCAAGGGAGGAAAGGGAGAACAAGTCTCAGATTCTCCTCTTTGAAGGCGAGGTGCTTGGAATATTTATGGGTGAAGCGTATAGGGTGGTTGGAGGTGCAGGGGAAGGTGACTGGTGGTAGGAAAAAAAGTGAAGTAATTCCCGCTCTGTGCAGCCATATTTGACTTAAATGCTTCTTCATGGAATGCATGTTCACAAAATGGTGGCATTAGTATGATCTGAGCATAAAGTTTTGGTCCTCTAATGACAAAAGGTCACCTATCAGACAAGCAAGTCTATCCTGCACAGACCCTAATAAGCCACGTTAGTTCCATCCAGTTTCAGCACTTTTGCTGTGCTGCAAGGGAGGGGTTTTTAACTAGCTGTTCTCTTATCTGTTGCTCTATAAGACAAGCTCAAGAATTTCTGTTAATCACCAGTTTCTGTTAAGCCTATGGGGTGTGGTTTCAGGATTTTTTTTTTAACCTTATGGGTCATGGCTTCAGTTTCACATACGTTGACATAATTAAATGTTTATGTAATATTTTTTACAATGCTATTTTAAATTAAAAAATTTAAAACTATTTAAACATCCAATAACATAATAAACCTTAAATAAGTCCATACATACATCTTTATTATGAGATATTATTGTTATATGTCCTTAAGCATGCATGATTATTGAGTAACAGTAATGGCCTTAAAAATTCATGGAAGATAGTATTAAATGAATAAATTGGGATAAACTATATATATGTTACAGGATTTAATTATATAATCATCACACACATACACATGTAACAGGTAAGCCTATGAGAAAATACAGCATTATATGCCATTATGGCTATTTTTAGGTGAAGTGCTAAAAAGTGCTTTTTTATTTTCAAAGAATTTTTCTAATTTATTATCTAGAACAATAAAAAACATGCTGAAAACATGGACTGAAGTAAATAAAATAATTCTTGTCTGCGTCATGTACAATGACACTAGAATATAACCTTTTTTTTTTCTACAATGCTGATAAAGTCATTAAATTATTAGGAAACATACTTAATTCATGGATCGAGATAGGTTTTGACTACAGAACAACCATGGAATTTTAAAAAATGCATGCCTCTGTACATAATATAATATGATATCAACAAGCTCAGACTAAGGCATAGTAAGAGGAAGATAACTGATTTTAGTAAGACAAATACTTATAAGATGCTTCGTTTGTATATGACATTGAATTGGGAATATAAAGTCATAGTCATCTCAGATATTATAATTAAGAATTGGGATTGGCCAAGCACAGAAATGAGTTTCCCACATGAAGTAAAAACACATGTACTCATAAAAGGGCAAAGGTAAATACAGGCATTCAAGTGAAAGAGATGCTATGTCACATTGATGAAATCTAGATGGGATATAGTAATAATTAATTTAAACAATTTTTAAACAATTTTATTACTTCCTGTAATATTTTAAAAGCAATTAAGTAGAGAGAAATTAAAAATTGTCCAACTGTGACTAATGAATGCTCTTAGTGGTAGAGTTATGATTGAGCATCTATAGTTGGATTTCTGACTTATAAAATTATTGCATATAACTTCATATCATTAATTATTTTTAAATCAAATTATGCCTAGTTAATCAACTAGTTTAAAAATTCCTCTGCTGTACTCCTTCCACTTCTTATTCTTGATCCTCAGAGGTACTTTTAATTCACTTATCTGTATCTTTTATTTAGTTTTCGATTATTTACATTTTATTTATATGTCACATACAACTATTCATTGATTTCTGTTTTAATTCACATCACATTTTTTGACTAACTACATGGGAATAAGTGATTTAACTTTAAAAAAATCTACCCCCTCCACATCCATTCACATATACCTGAATAATTTTATAATATTGTGAGACAGACCAGTGGTTAGGGCTTACTATATTTGGAGTATAAAAATATAATCAATAGCTGAGCCATACTCTACTAATTACCTCTCTTTTCTTTGATAAACTATCTCTTATAGATAAAAATTGTTTCTTTTTTAAAATGTGTTTGACTGGTTTCTTTGTGCTTATCAGTATTTTTTTTCCTCCAACTCTCTGCCAGAAGTGATATCACCTACTGAAATATTTTAATGCATTAGGTAAACAAAATGTGTGTGTGTGTGTGTGTGTGTGTGTGTGTGTACCTTCCCTCCTGGGCTATGCCTCACCCCACTACCTAGTTGGCTGATATTTAGGCAGAGCTGATATTCTGAGATATACCTTGAAATTTCCTTTGCCTCTCACCTGTGTTTGATCTTCACATTCCCAATCTTAATTCCTTCATTTCACTGGAACCTATATCCAGTGATTTTCTGATAAAATGGGCCAAATAAGAACAATTTTTTGATACTCAGACATCTAGAAAAGTCTTCCTTCTTCTCTATGACTTTTCTACATATCTGTTTCATACTTTATTCTCTCTCCTTAAATTACCCTATCCCTACTCTCAGATGATAACCTTGATTCAAACATCACTAAGAAGATTGAAACAATCAGAAGGAAACTTCAGTCTATCAGCTTCTATCTATCAGCTTGAATCTCAGTTCATATACTGTTCATTCTCTCCTGTTAACTAAAGATGCATGTCCTTATTCCAAGCAAAGGTAAACTCTCCATAATTGCCTGCTATGCCTTAGACCCTGTTCCATCTCAATTTCATAAAGATATTGCTCCATCAATTTTCCCATCTTTTTTTCATCATCATCATTTCTCTCTCTCTCTTCTGGATCATTTTCATCAGCATACAACCATACTATTATCTCCCATCTAAAAGAAAAATTGGCCTGATCTCTCTCTTCTTTCAACTACTATCTCATTTTTCTTCTCTTTTTTACAGCAAAACTTTGTATTTTTTTAAAAGTTATTTATTTCAGACTATTCTCTCTTAAACCATCTCCAGTTAGGTTTCTGCCCCTATCACTTCAAATTTACCATTTGATAAGCTTCCTTTATCAAGTTAACAATGATTTCTTGTGAAATACAATGGACTTATTTCAGCCTTCCTTTATTGGCTATCAGTGGCATTTGATACACTGGATAACACTCTTGTTCTGAAACACTTTTTTCACTTGGTTTCTGTGACATTCTTCTAATCTAGTTTTCCTCGTACCTTTCTGGTCATTTCTTTAGCTGGTCAGTCTCTTTTAGCTGGTTCATCTCACCAATGTAAAAGTGTGCTTCTGGGCTTGGTTCTTCATTTTTTTTTTGTCTCCTTGCTCACTCCCTAGGCAATCTTATGTACTTCTCTCATCTTTAGCTACCATGTACATGATGATGGGAAATTGACGGAGCAATATTTTTAAGAAATGAGGTGGAATGGGGTCCAAAGCATATTAGGCAATTATGCAGAGTTTAGTTTTTGCTTGGAACAAGGACAACACATCTTTTTTCTCTCTATGCTCACTACCTATGCAATCGTATATATATTTTCTTGTCTTTAACTACCATGTACATGATGATGATTATAATCAGAACTTCTCTTCTGTGTTCCATATCTACAGTTATGATGACCTTGACATATCCTCTTCAACGTTAATCAGGCATTTCACATGTAACATTTCTTAAATGGAGATTGTGATAGCTCAACACACATGTGCAGCCTGTGATCTTTTCCATTACACTAAAGGGCAACTCTATTATTTCAGTTGTTCAAGTTAAAAATCTTGGCATTATTCTTAACAACTTTCTTGTTTTCATACGCTACATCCAGTCCATCAGCAAATTCCAAGAGCTTTACCTTCAACTAGCCAGAACTCACCCATTTCTCCTCACTCACATTGCCACCACTCAGTCCAATCCACCTTCTTCTCTTGCCTGGATCATTGCAGTAGCCTCTTAACTGATGTCCTTGACTCTGTCCTAGCCACAGTATTTGTGCCAAAATTTATGTCTAAAATGCTCAAACTCTTCTGCTGGTTTTCCATTTCACTCAGAGTTTACCCAAAGTTTCAATATGATCTTCAATATTGAACATAACCCCACTTCCACCCTTAGTTTTCTGATCTCTTGCCTTAATCCTCTCTTCTCTCAGAGATTAAAGCACACTGACTTCTTCCTATATCTTGAATATGCTATGTTGTATGTGCAGTTCAAGTTCTAGACTTTTCTTTCCTGTAGGACTCCTTGGAATACACTTATCCAAGAAATTCTATTTCTAGATTACTCCCTATATTTCCTTACTCAGAAACCCACTTTCAATGAAGACGTTATTTGTTGTCCTCAGCACTTATCAAGATCTAAAATTCTCTATTTTTACTTATTTATTTTGTCTCTACTATTAAAATATAAACTACATTAAAGAAGGACTTGTTCTATTTTAGAACATATTTTCTCCTTAGTATTTATAACAATGCCTGAAGCATAATAGCTACTCAAAAATACTTGGACAATAGTATAAATAAATGAGTGAATTGGGTTGATACTCTATATAAACAATTGTAGATTGGGAAATTTGACCCATCAAAATTTTGAAGAAAGTGCTTCACTATCTTCTAACTTATGGTATTGGTGTGATGAAATAAAATGTGTCTTTTTTCCCCCTATTCTTTAGATGATATAGGGGCTTTCTCCTAAAATTTGAATGGTTTTAGGGCTTTAATCATAATGTTCTAATGTTTACATCAGTGTGGGCTTTTCTTTGTTTATCCACAGCTTGCCACTTAGTGGTGGCCAATTTCAAAAAAGAAACAATTATCTTTTAATTCTGGTAAGTAAAATGCAATCCCTTGAAAATGTCTTCCCTGGCACTTACTCTACTCCCTCTTTTTGGACCTCTTAATAACCACATAGTACAATTTCAGCACTGGTTCCCTAATTTTCATATCTTTTCTCTGCTATTTCCAATTTCTTGGTAGTTTTGTTCTCTAATATGATATATTTTTTCAACTTTATGTCCCAATACTTATCTTGATTCTTTTCATTACTGTCATCATATTTTTTATATTGCCAAAGACGTCTTTACATGTTCTCAGAATATTTTGTTTTATACAGTTTTCAGAATAGATACATAGAATATCATTGTTTGTTTTTTTGTTTGTATTTTTGTTTGTTTTTGGATATTGAGTATAGCTTTTTTTTAAAAAAAAGATCTTTTCTACTTTATACATTGTCTGTTTCTACATTGGTTCTTCATTGTGTTAATTAGTCTTTCATATCAGAAGATTTCCTCAGTTCAGTCTAGTGATTCCTTGTTCTCTGTCCATAGTTGATAGTTAAGAACTCTAAAATTCACCAGAATCTGAGGGTGGCAGGGCTTTGGATGGGAAAATTTCCATAGACTAATCTGGCTGGGCCCCTGACTAAAAGTGTCTGCAATTCATTATCTCTGATTAATTTCCTAAAGAGAAATCCTTCATTGTCCTTTCTGTGCTCAAGGATGAGGGTATCTAAACCTCCTAGGAGATGCAGAGCACACAGATGCTGGGCCTTCTCAACTTTCAGTGTTCAAGTTTCCACACTTTTCTCTGTTTTTCAGCATGTGTTTGGTGCCATCAGCTGCGTTTGGTGCCTCCAACATGATGCCTGTTCAAACTCTCCAGAGAGTAAACCTCTAGCCTGGATGCACCAAAGAGGGAAATTTTAGCTCCAGATATACCCGCACTTTCAAGATTACCAGTGCCAAATTCCTGTGGATTTCTGGAATGCTGCCCTGCAGATGGGTTTGTTCCTAGGCATTTTTTCCTAGGGTTTGTGTCTCAGCTTTTCCTTATCTGATAAATCTGTTCCCACTTGTGCATTTATCGCCAGCTTCCAGCATTTTGGGTATGTTGCTTTTCCTCATGTACCTTTGACCTTGTGAATTTTGTCTCCCCATCCCCTCCCCCGTCTGCTTTTCAATCTTCTTTTGCTTACACTATTGGAATTTCAGGAGGCAGTAGATAAAACCTATGTATTCATGGACTACATTTGTATCACTTATAATCGGGAGACAAAATGCTTCTTTCCTGCCCCCACACCCAAAAGAAAGCAGTGGTCATACAAAAGAAAGTTAGAGAAGTTGAAAGCTATATTTTAAAACTGAGTTTAAAGAATTAAAATTTCATATTAATATATAATGTTTATACTTGAACAAATTACCCTGTCCTCTCTTTCAGGCATTGTGGTAAATTTACATAAATGTTTTATACTATATTTAGTCAAGATAAAACAACAACAATAGCAACAAAATCAATAAAACAAGCCAAAAAAAAAAGCAAACAAACAAACCCAAAAACCAATAGTGTGGGTTAGTGTTAATAATATACTATGAGGGGGGCTTCCCTGGTGGCGCAGTGGTTGAGAATCTGCCTGCCAATGCAGGGGACACGGGTTCAAGCCCTGGTCTGGGAAGATCCCACATGCCGTGGAGCAACTGGGCCCGTGAGCCACAACTACTGAGCCTGTGCGTCTGGAGCCTGTGCTCCGCAACAAGAGAGGCCGCGATAGTGAGAGGCCCGCGCACCGCGATGAAGAGTGGCCCCCACTTGCCACAACTAGAGAAAGCCCTCGCACAGAAACGAAGACCCAACACAGCCATAAATAAAAAAATTAAAAAAAAATAAATAAATAAATTTAAATAGCACTTGGCAAACAAAGAGAGGGAAGAAAAATATTAAAAAAAAAGTCCTAAAAATGAAATATCCTTTAAAAAAAATAATAATAATAATAATATACTATGAAAAAACAGAAGCTGATAGTTTATAAAAAGAATTCTAGAAAATCTGTTACGGTATTACCTTAGATAGTGTGTCTTTCTGTAAATTGGCTTTAATTTTGGGAATCAATCCCATTAATGCATTAATGACTAGGCAGAATTCAAAATGTTAATTCAGTGCCAAATGTTCTGACTGTGTTAAATCTAAGTTGGCAAATTATTTTCTTTACATACTGGGAACAATTTCTAAAATTAAATATGAAGGTCCTTTGGTAACTGTGTAAGAGTTCTTACTCTAAACAAAATCTGAATGTCATTACCTATTGTAAGAACTTGCTTTTCAATGGCATCATCAGGAAACATTATGTTCTTTTATTTCCATATCATGTAGGTGCCAAATTGAATTTTCTGATGTAATAGTCCAGCTTATTATATGTGGCCTAATGCTACATTAATATCATTATGAGCAAATAAACCAGTGAAAGAAACAAAGAAAGAAGGAAGATGGTAAAGAAGGAACAAAGGAAAAAAGAAAAGTTCTAATTTAATATTTTCTATAGATTTTTACATGTCCTTATGATAGGACAGCTCATTTCAAAGTGCATTGGCATGACATCATTTTTATTTAGTCTCTAAACAAGACTCTATAGTTGGCAGAATAGACTATGTCCTAGTTTATAGAAAGATATATAAGGAAAACATAATAATATATGAGGAAAACATGGCTAAATTTGTATTAGATACAAACTTTTAAAAAATTAATTAGTTCAAGGTTTTTTTCAGTAATGTGTGTACATCCCTTATTACATATTTTAATGTGGACATCCTGTAATTCTTAGACTTTAATATACAATGGATAAGATATGTTTTTAAAACCTTAAATATTTCCCAGTTTTCTAAATATCCACATTTACATGCTTAGCACTTTGGTTTTTAATTATATCAGCTTTAGTCACCAGCATATCAAACATTTAAAACAGGAGACGTTCTGATCCTTCAAAAAAGGTAGAATTTTAATTCAGTCATTTTTAAAATTTGATTGAACCATGTAGTGTAAGTTTCATTTTCCTCCTTAGATCATCTGCATTATTGTCATTCTAGGGTAGCTTAAAAGGCAAGGTGGAAACAATTTCCCACTGGTCTAGTGAAAGATTTGTTTGAATTCCTTTTTTATTTTTATTTGTTAATAACTATGGTAGCAGTGACATAGCCAGGCTCCAGCAGAGGCTGCTGCCTTGGGTCAGTCACATCTTTTGATGGGGAAACAGCCTCCTTAGGATCAAAAAGAAGCAGTGCAATCTTGGGTTCTGATTTCTGTGCATTTCTCCTGTTAAGAAGTCCCTTTATGAAATAGCTATGGTTCAGAAGGGATTTGGGGGAAATACAGAGCATTTGTTTTTAACACAAGCACTTAGCCTGACACACTTGACTAGCTCTGAGGGACTGAAGAGTCACCAGATGGAGGAACTTGGCAACGTGAGTTATTTAGGGCGGCTTAGAAAAGAACACTGAGGACAGAAACCATTTCGGCTTTACTGAAGTCCTGCTTAGTCCAAAATACTTTCTATCATCTGGGTGAAAAATAGCTCAGAGTGAGTCAAGGAGAGGATAGTAAATAAACAAACATGGAGTAAAAGGCTCAGGAAAGTATACCCAAGATAGGCTGAGATAGAATACCCACCCTGTGTGCCAATATGGCCCTCTGAGTCTTAAGTGAAAAAATGTTTAACTTAGGTCAGCAATTCCATCAGTAGTTTCTATTTTTCTCCAGCCAGAAGCTACCTGACATAAATACAGTGGAGTCCATCAAAGATTCTTGAAAAGGTAAAACTTCAAAAGAGAACTGACAAAAATTTTATGAAACTTCATTTTGCAGGTGGATTTTAAAAGGCTGAACAGGGGTTGGAGGTAATCCTCCCAAGATGCATCAAAAAGCTTAAACAGGTGAAGGGAAAACACTTCAATCTGAGATCAAAAAGGAATCATTGCTGCTGTCTTGGTTATTTAATGTTTTCTCCAATATAAATCATTTAAACTAATTCACATTTGGTTACTCCTGAAATTCACTGCTTTGGAATAAAAAGAGAGAGAAAGACAGACTATACACTGGCTTTGCTTTATTTCTGTCACTTTGTTCTTATTGTTGTTGTTTTTGTCATTCTTCATATATATGATATGTGAAATTGTTAGCTTTCAGTTTTCCAAAACTCCTCCTTCTTTTCCCACCATTTTTCTTATCTGAACAATACAAAATATTGAAGCCAGTCTTTGCATTGACTTAGTTAATTAAACCATTTACCTTCAATTTCCTTTTTTTTTTTTTAAATGAAGGACTGAAATCAAGGATCAGTTAAAATAATCTTCATTCCTAATTTAAAAACTCTTATAGCCAAGGTTACAACCACAAATGTTTCTATCATAAATTTTTGCAACATCATATAATTAAATACCTATAAAATTCTCATTTATTGATGTAGCTTAATTCCAACACTCCTTATATCCTTGTTAAGGTAATATAATTTATATTTCAAAACCTCTTAAACTTTTGGGGTGTTTGTCCCAGATGAATAAAATATGCTGGGCTAGAATTATTATAAATGCCAGTTTTACTTCCTTTTGAAAGATTAGAAAATATAATTCACGTTTTTTAATCAACCAGTTATCCTCTGCTAACATGTGTCTATTTTTGTAATGCATTACAATGATGTCTTGGAAAAGCTCATTTCAAACATTTATTATTATCAGGAAAAATCTCAGAAGGACTTTCAGTCTCATAGTTCTTTAGCTATCATTAGATAAAAGGAAAAAAATGTTATATTTTCCCTTGGGTTTTTCCTTTCTTTTTGTTGCTATTGTTGATTGGGTATTTTTCTTTTTGTGGCTTTAGGCATGGACAACTTTGTTAATTTCAAAAAAAAGTACTGCTTGGTGAGTCAGGTGGCTCAAATGAAGTGACTCAAGGAAGTGAAAAATGTTCATGTTGTGTTTGATGCTTTTGAAATTTTCTATGTCAAGATGGTTTGCCCAAGGACATATTTTCCCACTTTCTGTAAGTTGTTTTGCCACACCTGCCAACTTATTCCTTAGACACATTTCTCTTTATGGTGCTTTTTCAAAATGCTTTGCCTAGTTTAGTTGAAGCTTGTAAACCTCTTACATTTTTTAAACCTATCACCTTTAACTTGATTTTATTTTAGAGTAAAAAAGTGATATATCACTTGATATATTTCAGATGTTATTAAGCAAAAATTTTGTGCTTCCCTCATGACCATATGAGCTCACTCATCGAATCGTTGCATTTGGAAAAACAAATGATTATCATAGGATTTTTCTTTCTTCCTTTCTTCTTTTTTAAGAATTTACCCTTAAGAGATGTAAGTCAATTATCTTTTAAGTTTTTAACCTTTAACAAAGTATACTTTATTTCCTGTGGTAAGACAGTGTTTTCTGTATTGTGCCTTTCATAGACATCATACATTTTTACTGTAGAGGAGAAAGTATAGCATTTATTTACTGCCTACTCTATGGCAGGCACCATGAATGATTTAAAATATATATTCTCATTAAACACTAAGGCCATCATATATTAAGTCTATTTAATAATTAGAAATCTAAGGTATTAAACATGTAAGCCAATTTTCCAAAGTCATAGAATTAGTATCAGGGACAAATCTTTATTTCAAGTGTACATAATTGCCAAAAGTATATTATTTTCTTGACTTTATATTATTACTGATGTGGTTCGACCTATATAATACTAAGCATGAAATGACTACGTAAGAAATTCTCCTGAACTCCAAGACTCAAAGGGAGTAGGTACTTAGTGGTGATACAGAGAAGTGATGTTGTGCTTTGGTGAAGTAACTTTCTCAGCTTAGACAAAAACAAGAAACTGATTCTTCTCATTAAAATCTTATTTAAACATTTTCTTCTTATACCAAATCACCACAAAGAATTCAATTTCTATGTAAATAGTCATTCTAGGGGCAATAAGTGAAACAAGTACAGTGGATCCTCACTTTCCATTGATTCTGTATTTGAGAATTTCCCTTTTCACTAAAATTTCTGCGTGACCCCGCCTTGCCAGATCAGTACTTGTGGGATTAACATATTGGGATTGGGATTGGGATTGACATATACACACTACTATGTATAAAATAGATAACCAACAGGGATCTACTGTATAACACAGGGAACTATACTCAATTTTTTTTAATAACCTATAAGGGAAAAGAATTTGAAAAGGAATGTATATATATATATAACTGAATCACTGCACTGTACACCTGAAACTGACACAATATTGTAAATCAACTATACTCCAATTAAAAAAAAAATAAAACTTAAAAACAGAAACAAAAACAACAACAACAACAAAATACTCATGGTGTTTTCTGGTCATTTGGAGACATTTACAGAATGGCAAAAGTTCAAATTACTCAACACATATTTACAGCTGATCTCAAACAAGATGATGGCTTACCTTCTTGCTTTAGCTCTCAAACTGTAAGCAAGTGTCCTTTTTGTGGTCTATTTAAGTGTCACAGTTCTTCTGTTTTTGTGCTTTTTGTTGATTACTTCACTTTTTTAATTGCTCCTAAGGGTAGTATCAAAGTGCTGTCCATCGTCACTAAGTGCAGGAAAGATCTGATGTACCTTCCGGAGAAAATACATGTCTTAGATGAGCTACATTCAGGCATGAGTTATGGTGCTATTGGCTGTGAGTTCAGTGTTAATAAATCAACACTATATTAAATAAGATGTCTTTAAAAGAAACGAACATAAAACAAATTTATGTGTTGATTTGTTGACAAAAATGTTAGGACTAGGAGCTTGCAGGAACCTAATTCTGTATTTCTCCTAGGAACAATGGTTCAGTATTCACTAATTCAGTTTTTGCAGAGACTTTGTAGACCATAACTACTGGGAATAACAAAAATGTACTATAGTTGGCATTCTTCCAAAACATCAAGTGGGTAAATGTAGGTTTAAATGTACGATAATAAAGAACTAGAACTTTGAGATTATTCATCCTTTCAGTCCCCAAACAAGTGCATTCTATAAGTTGTAATACAGTCTAAAAAGAGAAAATACTACACAAGTTAAAAAAAAAAGGAAAATATAAATACCAGCAGAACTTGAAGGAGGAAAATTCCAAACCAGATCAGCAACTAAATAATGATATCATGACCTAATTACTCAGTGTCTTTTCCCTTCTATCTTCTTTTCCCCCTCCTCCTCTATCCTTTTCCCCATCTCACAGCATCAGTATATATCAGAACTTGTTGATTATTCCTTTATAATGTTCCTTTTTTTAATACTTTGTCCTACTGTATATAAGTTAGTCTTTATTATTTCACACGCATATTATTAAGATAGTTTCTTGCCTTAAATATTCAATTAAAAATCACCCTTTATCTCTTCTCAAATTATTTGTTTACTGTGGGTAAGAAACTTAAATACCTTGAACATGTTTTTTGAGGACATACACAAAAATCAAATATGTGCACATCTACATATTTATAAAATGCCATCTTGTATATGTTACTCATTTGATAAGAAATCTTAATGATTTACCAGTGCATGCAGAATGATCCCCAAATCAGTTGAATGTGTTTGTCAAGTGCAGAATAAATTGTGTCCTTGGTGATGATGAGCCAGATTCTCCAAATGGTTGCCTATGCTATATGGAAACTCCTGTGTGGTATCATTGTGGGATGTCAGGAAGCCACAATTACCTAGAGGGGAGCGCTATGCTGACAATAATAGAAACTAAACGAATGACAACTATGTTTTAAAATGAAAGACTAGAAACACTTGGGCAAAACCAAATTTAGTTTAGATAATCTGTTATGAAATATTAACTAGAATATCTGAGTCAAAATTGAAAATTCAGTCCTTCAGCAAGATATTTCATAATTTACTTCATATCTTCAAGTCCCTGCCTCCTGCAAATGGAAGCATTGCAAGAGAGAAACACATACTGTCATAATATTCATACAAACCCCAAACTAAATAAAAGCCTAAGTGAATTATATTAGAAGTCCTGTTCCCATTGGCAGTAATTAGCCTGTTTGTCCATTTTTCCCAGGGAGAGACACTGAATTTTGTGATTATTTATGACAGTCACATCTTACATGAACTATTGCAATTTTTCCATTTAATCTTTAAAGTAACTCAGTTAAACTTATATTCATTTTAAAGATTTGGAAACTCAGGTTTAGAGGTGTTAAGTGACATAGCTGGTAAGAGGAAAATTAATGGTTAAATTCAGCTTAGTCGCTTCCACAGATCACAATTTACCAAACTTCTTTTCCAAAGTAGAAAGTAACATTTTTGAAGCCTAGTGGTATAGTGAAAAACCACATGACCCTAGATAATCCCACAGATGACACCATATTATGAAAAACATGTACGTGAATTTATTTCATCCTTTGCTTTCAGAAGCAGGAATTATCATAGATTAAAAATGTGACCTGTATTGAATACTAAAACCTATTTTTCTTTATAATAGAGAAACACAAAATATCAGTGCAGAGTGTTTTGTATCTACATTTATGTTACATACTTCTTAAGAAACTCTATAATCGTTCATAAATCCTGGAACATTATTTAACTGCTTGGTAAAATCAAGGTTACTATTTCCTTTCCATGCTTGATACAGTTTTCGCAGTTAAACATTGAGTAATTAGGATCCTGATTTTTTTAAATAGATATTTTTACGTAGTAAAACAAGCTCATGCGATCAAAATATAGGATGAAATAAACAGATATGATATTTTTCTGAGTATATGTTTAACATAAAATGTTTCTCAAAGATGTCTGTTTTACTACTTGTAAAAAAGGAATAAAAATAAGAAACATTTCTAATTATATTATCGGTTAGCATATGCACAATATAAAACAGTAATTAAAAGTCAGAGACAGAAAAATGTAAAAATATGACCATGACTATTGGTCTTACTTATTCAAAATATTTTAAATGTTAGTCTTTTGTTTCTTTCAAAATTATTTGTTTATATGTATATAAATGTTCTATTAATGTTTTATATTTCATACCATCTGAATTTCACATCAGGAATTTGTATTCATTTCATATTTTCTTATATTCAAGTTGACATTCTTTAAATATACATATTAGTTTAACAGTGTGATTTGGTAATACATAACTATTTACACTGTCTCATTTATCAGACAATCTGATCTCTACTCCATATCCATATCTATTTTTCCCAAATAAAATTCCTCATTATTTTTATAAGATTGGTGCTCTATTCAACACGTCATGGTTATAACAGTTGTTATTTACCATTAGGCTAAATGAACCTAACTTGTATATTACCTTTTATGATCTAGTCTCAAATCACATGGTGACTTAATCTTCTAGTGGAGGCCGTCACAAAGGCCAACTCAGATTCATGAGGAGAAGGCATAGATTCTTCACCTTGATAGGAAGGTGGTAAGTTTCTTGAAGTTCATGTGGAATATAGCCATCATCAGAAAATACATTCTGCCGCAGCTGCCTTCCTACTAAATGGGATGACAGAGATCAGCTGTAATTGAATAAGGGTGTCTAAGTGTTGTTGTTTTCTTGTTTTCCTTTTTTTGTTTTTCTGGGTTTTTTTAGTGTGGTTCTTAGTTCCTAGCTGTTGGGCCATAGTATATTTTCTTCATTTGCTCTCTCCTAGCATTTTCGTTTCTGTAGGCCTGTGATTTTCAAACCTCCTGTATCCTAGTGAATTAATTAAATTACTACATATTTGAAAGTTCAATATGACTTTTAAAAATATTTTCAGAGTATAATTCCCACAATTTTACTGTTCCATGTGATTTAATCAATTTTCAAGGATTTTTCCATATTTAGTATAATCCATAATCCACTAAAAATTGTTTTCTTAAAATTGCTGTCTGTGGTTTGACAAATGTGTGTACATTATATACAAAAAGCGTATGATTATTGATGGTAAATATATCTGAATGTATCATCTAACCAATCTCTTAAATCAACAGGTTATTAAAATAAAATATTAATATACTAAACTAGTTGCAAAATGTTGCCTAGCTAGTTAATAGAAGAAAAAGAAAGCATTAATTAAGCACCTATTTTTGTTACAGGGTCTGTGCTGCAAGCTGTGAACATAAATAACGCATAAATACTCTTTATTCCCTTCCTTCCTTCCTTCTTTCCTTCCTTCCTTCTGTCCTTCCTTTCTTCTTTCCTTCCTTCTTCCCTCCCTCCCTCTTTTCTCCTCTTTCTTTCTTTCTTTTCTTTCTTTTTCTGTCTTTCTTTCTTTTCTTTCTTTCTCTCGTTCCTTCTTTCTTCATTCATTCATTCATTCAACAAGTATTTCTCTACTGCGTACTATTTGCCAGGTGCTCTCCTAGACACTCAGAATATAGCAATGGATAATATACACAATATTCTCTGTTCAAATGGAGTGTATACATTTTAATAAATTAGAAAAAATACATATATACAGATTTTTTCATGATAAGTGCCATGAGGTAAATGGAGTAATATAAAACAGAAGATGATAAGGGGAAGCAATAGGGTGTGGGGGGACAATGGAGATTTTTATCCTTATGAACCTTATGTTCTTATGGGAACAAACACATGATAGATAATTTTTATGTAGTATGGTTGGTGTAGGTATATTTGGTTTGTCACAGAAGCATACGAGACACAAAGAGCTAATTATGCTGTTTTATATGTTAACTTTTATCAGCTTCAATGTATTTATCTGTAAAATAATATATCTATCCTAACTTTCCATAATAATATTCCATCTTAAATATATATGTGACTAATTATAAAATAATTATTTGTTATTTAAGTTCTTAAAATGCAAAGTCTTAAGTACCAATGTCTTTGATACCAGGGTTTTTTGCAAGGTAGCTTAAAATAATCAGCACTTTATAGTTTTTAAAAATGCTAGATTATATTTTATTTAGTAGCAAGGAATTGTATCACAATACAACATTTTTTATTGTTTACTAGAAATAAAGTCATTCTGAATTTCCAATTGCACTTAATGCTAACATCTAAAATCATTTCCTGAATATTAAACCAGTTCTTTTCTAAAGGCAGTAGTATACTACTGTACTAGAAAAAATGAATTTTTATTCTGTCACCCCTCTTTGGAAGATTTTCTTATACTAGAAAAAACAAGCAATCATAAATATAATTTTCTATGAGCATAATGTAGGTGATAATTTATAAGCACCTCTGAAATTTTTCTTCAAATTTGTTGATTATACTCTCATTTGTATGACATTGCTGTGTGAAATTATTTTTATATATACTTTTATAATAATAAAACTTTAAACAAAAGTAGTAAATTAACATAAGCACTGATATATAAAAAGGTAATTCTCAGTCTGTGCATACATGAGAAAAATTGTTTATTAATGCTTCCTTTGCAGATTATAGTTGAATAGATAATAAAAATTAATAACATATTTCCTTCTAGTTCTGCTGGTGAAACAAAGTATTTATGACGAATCTACTGTGATGCATTAAATGTGCAGCACTGGTGCTATTTTAGATCAGTTAGCCTAGATCTATTTTGATAATTTATATTAACCATCTATTTATTCTCGGTTCTCTTCATTATGTTATACATAATTGACTAAAGAGAAGGACTAGTTCACTGCTTGCAGAAGGATAAACTATTGTTTGGAAATTTCAATCATGAAAGGAAAAATATTTGGACAAACGATAAATGCGTATAGGGACTTTACAAAATTTATGTACACGATTCATTTATCTAATAATTCCATACATGCTTTTTTATTTATAAAAATTCCAAACCAATATATTTTGAGGCAAAGCCTTTTGAACAGTCACAAATAGTTGTTTCATGTTCTCTATGTTTAAGCCCTGAGGGAAATACAGAAAGATGCATATTTTTTTCCTTCTAAGGTATGAATTCTCCAGTTGAGGTAAGGCATAGTACAATTATTAGCAAGGCTTTTAAAGTTAGAGGGATCTGCAAAGAGTCAAGTTTTGGGAAAGTCACTTCACTTCTCTGAATTTTTGTTTTCTCATCTATAAAACGGGGATAATCATAACTATTTTACAGTGCTATGGGAAGTAAATTGATAATCACTATGCCTAATATTTAATAATTGCTTAAAAAGTGTTTTATATTATAAGCCATTATTGTTGTTATTAACACTGGATGTTCTACAATCCAAAACAAATTTAAATTTAGCATAACAATGCAATTTTTCTATAAGAGGCAGAGAAGATGGCTATCAAATATTGAGTGTTAACTGTGTTTTAAAATATAACCCGCTGAGAAGTCAATTGGAAATGTCATTTTACATTAAGCACAAGTATTTGCAGTGATGATGATTATGGTTATTTGGCCTAAGAATCAAACCAAAGATGGCTTTTAATCTAGAAAGAAATGAAACATTTTTGGAGATTATTCTCTTTATCCATTATTGTTCCTTGACCATATTGTATGTATTTGCATGTTGGAGGAGAAAAAGGAAAGAAAAAAGGTTGAAAAGGGACAGAGTAAAGATGATTGTTCTTACATATATTTAGAAACCACTGGTTCAGGAAGGAACAGACTCATATACAGAGATGTTAGTATGGACTCAATGACTTTTCACTTCAGGAAAATCAGTAGTTAAACCATTTTTTTTCTCTCTGTATGGAAAGGCGTTTTTCAACTTGTCTAATTGATTAACATCCTGAAAATAATGGAACTACATAAGCTCCAACTTTCTACTTCTGTAGAAAAGCTGGCTAAAGTTACTGCGGCATAAACATTTTTTGCCTGGCAGTTTATTGCACTCCATGGGCCGTTTGAAACAATGAAATGATGACAAAGATGTAAAATAATAGAAGGATAGTTTGTTCAGTTTATGAACCTATGTAAATTACATAAATAGCAATGCTTCTCAAACCTTGTATTTATGAATCAACTGGAGAGGATGCTCAAATGCAGTAGGGGTAAAATGTACTTCCCTGGTGGCGCA
Organism: Balaenoptera musculus; assembly: GCF_009873245.2. Taxonomy (NCBI): domain Eukaryota; kingdom Metazoa; phylum Chordata; class Mammalia; order Artiodactyla; family Balaenopteridae; genus Balaenoptera; species Balaenoptera musculus. The sequence continues at coordinate 56,800,320 of NC_045802.1, forward strand.
GTGGTTCAGACTCCACGCTCCCAATGTAGGGGGCCCAGGTTCGATCCCTGGTCTAGAGAACTAGATCCCACATGCATGCCACAACTAAGAGTTCTCATGCCACAATTAAGGAGCCTGTGAGCTGCAACTAAGGGGCCCACCTGCCACAACTAAGACCTGGCACAACCAAATAAATAAATATTAAAATAAATAAATAAATAAAATGCAGTAGGTATGGTTTGGGACCTGAAAAATGTGCATTTCTTACAAGTTCCCAGTTGGTGTGGATGCTGCAGGTCTGTGAACCAATATTTTGATCAGCAAAACTTAGAAGATAGCATCAAGAAGTAGAATCAGATTAGTCTGAGCCCAGTCTGAGCCCCAGTATTCTTTTCATGTTTAAATACTTAGAATAAATATATTCTTACTTTATTCTCATATTCTCTTTTTTTAATCATTTACATTGTTTTTTTTTTTTAGTTTTTGTATTTCTTAATTAAAAAAAAAAAAGTAACCTAAAGTTGGTAACCTCCTGGGTTGCTACAGATAATGGTAAGTGAACCACGTTACCAAGCACATTAACCAAGCACATCAACCAAGTGTATTTTAGAGTAAAAGTTATATGTAGCTGCCTCAAACACATTTTGGAATAAGCAGAACCTTATGTAATAAATAGAGTTACTTGCTGCATTTTTAAATAATTCAAATACACGTTTCTACTCTGTTTTAAGAAAATCTGTGGTGGTGTTTTAAATACTACTAATTGACAGAGTTTGGAAGAATCAATGATACAGCTGAGCTGGAATTTGAGGAAAGACCATAAAAATAAGCAGTTATGTCCCAGAAGAAGCTAATCTATAAAATGAATGCTTGGTCATGGTTTCCAGACATTTCAGTTCTAGGTCTTCTGCCAAATAGGCAATTGACAGTAGGGTTGTTTAGGTGGTATTTTTTCTTATTTTAGGACAAGGAAGCCTAGGCTTAAATACATTAAATTGTTTTTCCAAGTTCCCAAAGCTAGAAAGAACAAAGTTAGGATTCAAATCCAGGTTGCCTAATTCCAAGTCCCTCACTCTTTTGACAAATGTACCTGAGGTTATTAGAGAGACTTCCGATACACTGATGCATTGAATTAGGCATTGGTAGCTTCCAATCTGATTTCTGTGAATAATTTGGGGCCAAAGTTTGTGCTTGTTTTAGGTATATTTCCTAAAGTTCCACCTTCTGACACAACTCTTTATTTCTCTTAATATGTGATCATTTGAATAATATAATTTATTTTTTACCAAAGCATTTTAATTTTATAGCCCTTTTATTGCATCCCACATCAAATCTTGGTAAATTTAATATTGGTTAGTAAATATTTGTTTTCAATTTTGTCTTCACAAGCAATGTATATAATAATACATTTCCCTGAATTCTTGATCTCCTTTTGTACTATCCATAACAAATCAGTATTAACAAAGATAACTTTTAACTTCAAATGAAGTGAAAATTTAAAATAAATTCATTTTCTTTATATTTCATAATGCATCAGAACATTTTTGGAGTATTTAAAGACAATAACAATTCTAAGAATATTTTATCCCCCTTAGGTAATATATATGTATTTCATGTATCTCAAAGTAACATAATAGTTTGCCTTCTCCTTTTATATCACATTAACAGTAATTGAATCAGAAATATGAATATTAAAATTCCACCCATTTATCAGTGTTCACAGTGATGGATTTTCACCCTCCTCTCACAATGTAGAAACTTAGTGAAAAAGAAACTTTGCTGCAATGCAACAGAGCTCTACTTTTTTTTTTCCCATTTGTTCAAAAGGGATTTTATTCAAAGATCTCATTCTCTAATGTGGAAAGGAAGAATATAATAGTCATTTCCCACATATCTGACCCAGAGAATTAAAAAGTTGATCTTTAGTGTGCCGTCAGGAAAAGAAAAAAAAATCTGTAGTCATTAGCAAAGCCAAAACCATTCGGAATTCATGCGTTTTTACATTGTAATTGGAGTCGTGACCTTAGCAAAAAGTCAGAGATAAATTATTGACTTTCATCCATGGAAAATGTTGGCTTCTAATACAGAAATTTCTAAGTAAGTATCGGCTATCTTCAAATGCCCATTTTCTCTAGCAGCGGCATTAGACCTGCTAGAAGTGTTCCTTAATGTGGTCTAATTGACAGCGTGAATGTGAGGCCGAGAAACCTCATCGCCCCTTATGCTAACCATCAGGGCCGCTGTCCCTGGACAGAGAATAGTTGACGGTTTCAATTACACCAGGATCATAAGATCATTGGCTGGTTACTTTTCAAATGATCACGATCACGTTTCCAAAGGTTCATTCTTGTCACTTTATATGGGAAGTCATCACTTACATATGAGAATAAGACAAGAAAGAACTTAGTCTTTTTATGAAGCTAAAAAATCTCTAGAGAAATTAAGAACTTGATGAACTTATATCATGTGAGAAAACAGGAATCACATGAATTATCATTGTCTATTTGGGGCAGCCCACAATTATATTTGATTAGGAAAACATATTTTAACCATAGTAAAATTTTCATTTTTACTGTATCCACCCTATTTGTATATCTACTTATGAATAAAAAATTAGTTTTTAAGAAGGCAGCTTTTTCAAAGGTAGTAATCTCTTTTTACAGAAATTAAGATACTTTAAAATTTTCTATATTATTGGATATATACATATAAATTAAACCCTAAAATTAAAAATTTAAACATAAGGTTTGAAAAATTTATGAGAAACATTTTAAAATAACCTTCATATTCTCTTTTTAGTTCAGTCTTTTTATCATATTATATTGGCAAAAATTTTTATATTGTTTTAATTAAGCATTGTAGGTTTTCTTAGTCATCACCAACAGGTAGTAGGGGAAATCTCACTTTGTATATGGGGAGAGAGGTCGATAATTTGTTTATTTCATATGATGAATTCTTTATGAATTTGTTTATTTCATATGATGAATTTCTTTATAAAACACAAGTAATATACTTCTAGTTGAAAAAACATGTATCACAGTCTAAATTTAGAGTGCCATCTAGTGATGAATAAGAGTTCCATCAGCTATAGAATTTAGGAAATATTACTGCTTGTATAATGTTAACTTCAGTATAGATTTCTGTTTTAACCTGGGCAATATGACTTAGCATATTCAATATTAATCTAGTGGACAACATGATAACTTAATGAACTCTAAATTGGGAGACATTTTAATTTAAAAATGATTTAAAATACATGCAGTATGTTTAAACTTAGCAACAGAGAAATTATTTTCATGTAGATTAAGAATGAAATAGATTGCACTGGCATTTACACTAAAATATTTGCAGTTAATTAACACTCACTGACCATACTCAAGGTTACTAAAGGTCCCCCCTAAATGTTTGTTGATGGATTAAATCAGAGAACAAATAAAGAATAAATGTTTCAAAACATATTATTTCAAATGTCTGTATAAAGCAGTAACAACGACAGTTTTAAAAATAAAACTCCTATTTTACAAAATTGGTCAGCTTTGAGTATTTTCTCCTTTTACTGAGTGATTGATTTTTTTTCTAGAGTATTAAGTCTTTGAAATTAAACATAATAATTTATGAAAAGGAAAGCAAGGAACACAAAAGTTGGCAAAGGAAAGGAAAGATAAAGAAAGGAAGAAAAGGGAAATGAGAATGAAATAAAGATTAAGGAAGAGAGAGCAGGAAAAGGCAGGGAAGGGAAGACAGCTTTATTGATGATCTGCTCTGTGACAGCTATTGTAACAGATGCTATAACACATATAACTCCATTTCTTTCCACCCTTTTTAGTAGGAGGGCAACTGAGACTTGGTTAGGTCAAGTAACCTACTCAACTGCTTCAAAATTTTATTTTTTATATTAATCTGATTATTTTTTGCAAGTGTTAAATATTGTTCACCTTCAAAATCTATACCGTAAATGTTTTAACAAAGTAGTTGTAACAATGTTTTGCAAGTTTTACTTATTTAGAGATCTAGATTAGTTTCCAGAAGATCTACATTCAGATCATAAGCTTATTATTTATTTACTTTTCATGGGATTTTGGCAATTTACTAAAGCATTTGGGAAAAATAACAAAGGTGAGAATTTTCAATGACGTCTACTTCAGATCTAGTTTACTATATTAAATTAGTATTTAAGCTCATTCATTGTGGTATGGCTGGCCTCATGTTGCTTGCTTATGATATTTATCCACAAACAAAATGATTCTTTTGCTATAGATTAAAATCAATGGACCAACCAAAGAAACCAAAAAGCAGGTAAATCATCCCGAAAGAGTCAGGACTGGTTCGCCTTTAAGCTATAGGATCCTCCAGTAACCAGTGTCTTCCCTTTATAATCGCTCAAGTTATTATGGGGAAAAGAACAGCAGGTTTTAGAGGACTTCTATGGTTCTAAGGGACTCTGTGGCCCCTTGATCCCACTTGACCCAATAGCTGTGTTCTAAATCAGTATTCTGCCATAATCACTGATTTTAAGGCTCCCCAATTATACTCATTCATGGATTCTGTTCAATGTAGAAGGCATTTTTCTTAACCAAATTAACATTTTTTAAATAAATGACATGGATTCACATTATGTCCTAAATGAAAAAATAATCTTTTATTTTTAGAGATCCTTTATCTGACCAAGTTTCTGAAAGAATAATATAGTTGATGCTTTCAGGGCAGTTTCTTGAAGGGTACTGATATGGGGTCTATTATATGCCAGAAAAATGGCTTCAACTCCTATCAAGCCAGATAGCATTGTTCTAATTTAGTATCAACTTCAATGTGATGATATTTCTCTGGAGATTTGCCAATAACCTGCTGTCATCATAGGAAGTGACTTTGGCTCAGGCATTTAGTCAGGGAGCAAGTCACAGGGGACATTCCAAAATGAGCAAGGCAGTCTCTGCCTTCAAGGATATGGAGACTTTTCTGTAGAATATTAGTTTGTTCGTTTCACCTTGAGTAAAGGAAAAAGGAAGGTCATGCTAAATATGTTGTCTCAGAATGCACTGTTTTCAGTAAATGAATCAGGGATAACTTGTAATTGTCAGTAAAAATTGGTCTTGAGCAAATTTTATTCCCTAGCAATAGTTGATATTTGCTGTCTTTCAGTTCTCATTTCTAACTCTAATTTCCTTTTGGAAAATCACTGCTTCCCAATTTCTGTAACCTTGGCAGAGTTGTAAATCTTGGTGCCTATCCTTACAGTGCAGAACCTTAGGGGAGTCCCCAGAAGGTTCTTCTATTGGATCAACTTTTTTCCAACCTTTTCCTCCACTTCCAGGAGATAATTAACACTTAGTCAATCAGATGCTCTAGCTAAGGATCCTAAACGTTTACCACGTAACTGTGAACAGAAAAAAGGAAATGGCTTTGAGTTCATTCTTTGCAAACAAGAAACTCTGAACAAGCTTTCCCTCTCAACTGCATGATCATGACTCCTTACTAATCACACAGTTGGGTTTTTTAAACTTAATTATTTATTTATTTTTGGCTGTGTTGGGTCTTCATTGCAGTGCACGGGCTTCTCATCGCGGTGGCTTCTCTTGTTGTGGAGCACTGGCTCTAGGCGCGTGGGCTTCAGTAGTTGTGGCTCGAAGGCTGTAGAGCACAGGCTCAGTAGTTGTGGCACATGGGCTGTGGAGCAGTTGCTCCACAGTATGTGGGATCTTCCCGAACCTGGGCTCGAACCTGTGTCCTCTGCATTGGCAGGCAGATTCTTAACCACTGCGCCACCAGAGAAGTCCCAGTAATCACACAGTTTTAACATGAGCACTGAGACTTGGGATGAATATTTAATCAGAAAATAACTCACTAGAACCCATGGAACCTCACTTTGAATAATTTGTAGAGTTCCTGGAAGCAGGCGATACACCTTCTAAGGGAAGGGAATGGATATTAACAAGAAAGCTATTTTCAGAGAGGTAGTTTTAACAATCGCCTGCTAAATATTTCTGATTTCCAGACTCCAGAAATATGATATTATTGTACTCCTTGGCCCCTTTAGAGTTGAGTGGAGCCTTGTGACTAAGTAAGACTGAGTGTGAGCAGAAGAGATCAGTGCCGTTTCTGGGCCACAGTATTTAATTGCTAATGCAAGATCCTCCAGGACATACTTTGCCTGTCACTTAGTAACCAGCAAAGCTAAAATGGTAGCTCTTCTGTCAATTCAGGTCCCTCAGGGACTGTGTTGAGCAGTGATCTGACACCCCATGAAGGATGTGTTAACTGGGTGAGGAGTCATCTTTTGTTGTTTTGGCTACTGAGATTTAAGGGTTGGTATTTCAATATAAAACATCATAACATAAAACAGCATATCCTGACAAAAACAATCAGCTATCTTCACTAATAACGTATGTCAGGGCCTCAGCCGAGCTGGAGAGAAAGACATGAGTTGTCAGCTGTCAATTAAAACAACAAGCCAAAATGAGACTAACAGTCAAGACTTTAATCACTTACTGTGATATTTTAAGCAGGAGGTTAAACCAAAGAAAGCACCAACTCCTCCTCTTCCATTTTCCCCCTGTTGAAGGTCTGTTGGATCAGCCCAGTCATGGGCATGATATCACCGATGAGGGAGCCTGGAACAAAAGGTTCCTATAGTTTTATGAACCCAGGGGCCAGGGGCGAGGGAGAGGGAATGTCTGAGAGTGGGAAAGTACTGAGAACTGAGTCAGAATGGAGAAAAGTGTCTTCAAGTTTTCCCTCCTCTCTCCCCTTGTTAGAAGGCCTCAGCAGAGGCACCTGAGGAAGTTGTTGGCCAAAGGCCCCAGATAAAGAGGCTTCTGATTAATGCAGCGGGGTTAGGAATGCAGATATGCATGAGAGTATGGCCCCCCAGGAGGTCTGAGTCCTTGACTGCAACTCCCTTCAGAGACTGCAGTGCACTGACTGTGCACCAAGCCAGTGTGGGGAGGGCAGCTTTCCTCTATGATGCTGCCAGGTGAAGACTTTGCAATGATCTATAGTTAGGTCTGAAAAATCACTCACAGGATTTTTGGCCAGGAGCCAAACTCTTCAATATATACTTACAAGACCACAAATGTATCTGCTTTGACGCTAGAAGTAGGGAATTGATAATCATTATTATTTTTTAATGACCAGAAATTTTTTTTAACCAATCAACTTATTTCAGTTATCTATGGCTGTGTAACAAAGTGCCCCAAAACCTAGTGGCATAAACAGTCATTTTAATTTGCTCACAATTTGAGGTTAAGGAATTTGGAAAGGGCTAACCTGAGTAGTTTATCTGTGATCCTTTTGGTATCAGCTGGAGTAGTTGTGACTGAAGGATGATGCCCTTCCAAGATGGCTTCTCCATTCACATATCTGTTGCCTCAGTATTTGTTAGTCTCTCTTCTCTCTCTGTAAATTAAATCCCATAGTTATGATGTCTCATCTTCCAGGGTCTTTGTATACGCTGGGATTTCTAAGGTTTCTCACAACTTGGTGATCCCAGGGTAGTTATATTTCTTTTATGGTGGCTGGCTTCCAAGAGGGAGGAAGTAGAAGCTAACAGGTCAGTTAAGGAGGACACCTAGAACTAACACAGAATCACGCCTGCCCTTTCTTTTTTCTTTTTTTTTTTTTGTCAGTACAGTCACAGAACCCACCCAGTTCTAAGTGGTTAGAAAATTAAGCTCTACCTCTTGCTGGAGGAATGGCAAATCACATTGTAGCAGCATATATGGAATGGGAGATACTGTTGTGGTTACCTTTGGAAATCAAATCTGCCGTGCATCCCACGTTGGTGGGTTTAGGAAGACTGGAATACTAACTAGCTCAAAGAACATCTGCAGCAAAGCATTTATATTTCCTAAGAGCAAAAATATATACAAATTACCATAACACAACATATACATATAATACGTTGTGTAAGAAAAAATAGGATGAAATGTTTCTTTTAAGGGATAATGTTTATTTCAAAGGGAGGCTTTATTTTAGTTCTCTATTGCTTCTATAAGAAATTCCCACAAACTCAGGGACCAATAACATCTCCTATTTTTTATCTCACAGGTCTACAGCTCAGAAGCCCAGGTGGGTTTAGTTGGTTTCTCTGCTCCAGGTATTATAAAGCCAAAACCAAATTAACCACAGTTCGGGGTTTCCTACTAGAGGTTGAGGAAGGATCTGTTTCTAAGCTCATGCACGTTTTTGACTGAATTCAGTTTTTTTGTAGTTGTCAGATTGAAGTCCCTGTTTCCTTGCAGGCTGTTATTTGGGACCAGTTTTTGCTCCTAGAGGCCACACGTTCCTTATACTTTGTACGTGGATCCCTCCAGCAACAAGGAATTGAGTCATTGTGCTTTAAATCCCTCTGACTTATTCTTGTGCCATCTCTCTCCAATTCCAGGTGGAGACGTGCTTATCTTTTAAGGGCTTATGTTATCAAAGTGCACCCACCCAAATAATCCAGAATAATCTCACTATTTTAAGGTCTGTAAACATTAGGTGCATTTGTAAAACCCTTTTGCCATGTAGCATAACATATTCTTAGGTTGCAGGGATTAGGGTATGGATATATTGGGCTGGCCAAAAAGTTCGTTTGGGTTTTTCCCTAACATCTTATGGAAAAGCCTGAACGAAATTTTTGGCCAACCCAATATTTAGGGGGATATTCTATCTATCACAGAAATAACAAAAACACATTTGATTGTGTTTTGACAGATGAAGAGGATATTTTAGTGCTATAGAAGTTGAAGATATGGCAGAATATGGACTGTCTTGAATTTATGCAAGGGAGTTTGAACTAAATGTTTTTACTAGAGTTATAAGAATGGTATTGCAGCAGAAAATAACATGATTTTCTTTGTATTTTTCACAGATAAATTTACTGCAGATGTGGAAGAGTCTTTAGTTAGAGGAAACTGATTCAAGGTTTAAATATCAGGAAGAAATAATAATATTATATATTGTGACTTACTCCTAAGACTGAGAACAGAAAAAGAGAACAATTTCAAGGGGGTAGGAACGAAAGTATTTGGTGATCAACTTTTTCTTAGTTATAAAAGGATCTTGACTGGCATATGTTTTGCAAGTTTACCTAAAAAGATGGGGAGGACATGGAAAAATTTGGTTTGAAATTTTTATAATATTATAATTTCAATTTGGTTGAAATTATAATGATTTTGAGATGTAGTTAGGCTATCTTTAAAGAAATATCCTTTAGGTAACCAGATGCATTAATAGGTCATGAGTTCAAGAGAGAGAGAAAATATGCAGAGGTACCTGTGGTTTTCTATTGCCTTTTAAATAATATAAATAATAATTATATTTATATTTAGAAGACCCGTGTCGTCTAGAAGTTTACAAGGACACCTTGGAAAGCATTTTCCACCTTGTCTTAGTCCATTTGGTTACTATAAGGAAATACCACAGACTGGGTAGCTTATAAACCACAGGAATTATTTTCTCACAGTTCTAGAGGCTGAATAATCCAAGATCAAGGTGGCAGACTGGCAGGGTGAGGGCCCTCTTCCTGATTCACAGCCAGTACATTTCCACTGTGTCCTCACAAGGTGGAAGGGGCAAGGGAAATCTGTAGGATATTTTTATTTAAAGCACTAATCCCATTTATGAGAGCTACACCCTCATGACCTAATAGCCTCCCAAGGGCCCCACCTACAATTACCATCACCTTTGGGGGTTAGGATTTCAATGTATGAATTTTCAGGAGCCATGAATATTCAGACCATAGCACATCTTTCCCCATAACATCCCCTCAGTGGCATATTATATACTTTTTCTTACTATAATAATTGTTTTTTCTTCCAATTGGCTGGTGTTAATAATGCTTGAGCAAAAGCATGTCTTCAGGTTTTTATAATTTATCTTTTTAGCATTTAAATCCTCTTCTTAACTGGCAACTAAGATTTAGGTTACCAAATCAACGATGCCTCTAGATGTCTTATTTTGAGCATAAATGGAACTTGTTGTCTATTGGAACTTATTCCAAAATGGAAATAGCACTGTTAAGTGGGATGAGGCTAGATCTGAAATAAATTTTGATATCTATACTTAGGAACACACACACACACACACACACACACACACCTTACTTGAGTTTAAAATTGTGAAGAGGTAGTAAAAAGAAGTCACAGAATTAATGAAAAGCCAAATATATTTATGTGGTCAATAGAATTTTGCAGAGGGGAAATTATTTTAACCCTTTTAGCCTACTCAAACTGTCCTCTGACATCAGGGTTATTCTGGCATAGATGCTCAAAAGGAAATGTCCTAAAGGAGGCTGTTGCACTTTTATAACTAATACCATTGTATCCATGTCCCGTTATTCTTCTTGCTTGTTTCCACATTTGTGGAGCAATTATTTTACGACTTTGTTAAACTTTTCCACAAGACTTTCTTTTTGAAAAGGGTATACTGAATAGGAAAATGGTCTATGTTCTAAGACGTGATATGTATATATATATATATATATATATATATATACATATCTACATAAATAAAGATCTAAGCCATTATTGGACAGTTTTATGTCAGATAACAGATAAATTAAAGCATGGATTATTATGGTAATGAATTGTATAGTGGACACATTTGATTTCTTTTTATCATTGTTTAGGTTTGGTGAATTCTAGTTTTATTTTGATTTGTTTTATTTCTGGTTTTTGTATGTTTTTGTTTTGGAGAATTACTATTTTGCAATGTGAAGAATTTCAGAAAGACTTACGAAGTTTATAAATAACAATAAGTAACTTGAATTAATATTAGAATTAATAAAGTTAATATTTATAAAATTGGGACTTAATAGATAAGGTCTCTAGGGGCCCAGAAAAAAAAAACAATGTGGGCATCATCTACTGATAAACCCATTATTGTTGACACTGCTATTTGCTAAATGTCTCCAAATCTTAGGGACACCTAGAACAGACCTTGGCCTTGGTATACACCCTGGTAATTGCATGAAAACTGTTGTAATATGCTTATATTGATTAATAACAATTATATAGCATAGAATAATATCAATATTATCAAAATTTTATCAAAATTTGATATTTTATCAAAATTAATATCAAAGACACATTGCATGGCCTTCCTATTGGTTTTCATAATGCCATCTAATTTTGACTGCAGATTTGCAATTATTGATCAAATGTTGATTGATTCTATATCCACCTCCAAAATTTTCTTACATTTTTTTCTATAATAGTAGGGTCCATTTTTGCATTTTTGCTCCCATTTCCTTAAAAAAAAAAAAAAAAGGTTAAAAACCAGGTGCCTTATTTTTGTTAACCAGGTATTCCTGCTTCCTGTCCTCATTCTTTGAATGAACTCCATTTATTTAATGAAGTAGTTTCTTAAACTCCTGCAAAAAAAAAAGAACAGAGGCAGAACTTGACTTGCATTATATTGATGTATTAATGTCACATTTGACATATGACAGTTTATTTGGTTTACAAATGGATACAAACAATAACATCAATATGCAGAGTAAAAAATACTGGCAATATTGGCTATTATTTATACTGAACAACAGTGTTATTTAGAAGTTATGAAAAAAATCAATATGTTACTTGGAATTCAGTAGAATACATTAAATCTCTTTTTGTTTATTTTGGCAATAAAAGGTAGATTGTAGAAGGAAAAAAACCCTGCAGTCAAACACTAATCCACTTTCTATCTAAACTTATACATATGCATTTACATAGGCACACAAATCAGTCACACATGTAAGATATCTAATGATTTTCTGTTGCTTAAAAGCTAGAATCTTACTTATTTCAAAGAACATCAGAGCTGGGGGAACCTTAAACATTACATCACTGGAGCGGGTCTTTTCATTGCCAAGGTCATAGAGTGAAAGCGATTTAAAGTAGAGTCAATTCATCTTCCAAGCCCAGTTTCCATTTTATAAGAACAGTTTGTCCCATCTATCTAGAAAACTCAAAGAGTATAATAAAATCACATTTCTAAAGTCCCAAGATCATTTTAAGGGATATTGCCCTCTCCCACCTTCACGTTCCAGAAGCTTGTTATCCGATTTTTGATCCTCAACATATTAGAGGCTTTGCTAATGGCTCTTTCCGGTGCTGAATCATCCAACACAAGAAAGTTTCTCCCTTTAGTGTGTGAAGAACCTAGAATGAGTTTGGAAACTTAAATTCATTTGATGAAAGTGACACTTATTTTTTAAATATTTTTAGTATAGACAAATATATCTATATTTAATTTAGAGGGATATGGTTAGAAGAAAAACGTCCTTATTTTCTATCTATATTCCTAGAATGGAAACCACCAATACAAATTGCTGAATTATGTAGTACTATAGGAAAACAAATGATGAATGAACTCAGGCTCCATTTAAGAGTATTATACTTAAAACAAGTCTGATATAAGTCCACAACATTTTAAAATTCCTTCATAATATATTTTGAAGTTAAGAAACTTAATTTTGTCAGATGAGCTCTATTTTCAATCACTCTAGAATTTATTACTCCTTAATATATTAGTTTATTCAACACATATTTTTTAATGCCTTCTATGTGCCTGACACTTTTATAGGTTATTTTATCTATTGGACAGAACAAATAAACTCTTTCCCATTGAGGATTCTGTTTCTATGTCTTGGAAACTCAAACCTACAGTCTTTGTAAACTGAGCAAGAGCTAGGTAAATCTGCAAATAAAATATCTTTTTAGTCAATTTACTTATTTTTTTTTTCCAAAAGAGTATTCTATCTGGTGTAGACAGGGAGTTAAATGAGTGTGATTTACAAGTCAACGTATAGTTGAGGGGATGCAGAGTGGATCAATGAGAAATGAAGACTCTGGGGCCAGTCTGCTTGGGTTCAAATTCGAGGTCTGCCATTCCAGCTGTGGGCAAGAGATGATGTTGGGCATGAAGGAAGAGGCCATATGACTTAGAGTATTATAACTTTATGGAATCATAAATTTATTTGACTATTACACAAATGAAGCACTTTAATTTGTAGCATTTCATAAATAGAACTGAATATTTGATCTAATATAACTGTGTGGAAACTGTTTTTTTAGAGGGGAGCACATTTTAGGCAGAGAAATTAGTCAAGAGTTCCTAATAGCCTAAGATAAAAATTCATGAGACTTTGCATAAAAATTTTAAAAATTATAATTGGAAAACACCAACAATTTTTGAGCCAGTTTTACTAAAACTTTGTATGTATAGAGTCACTGAATCTACCCTATGAGCTATGAATTATTATTATTTCCCATTGTAAAAGAACAAAGTGCAGCTTGGAGACTGTATTAGTCAAGGTTCTCCAGAGAAGCAGAACCAATAGGAGATTGTCTATCTATCTATCTATCACCTATCTTACTATCAAATATCTAGCTATCTATCTAGCTATCTATAGAGTTTAAGAAATTAGTTCATGTGATTATGGACAAGTCCCAAGATCTTCAGGAGGTTGAAGACCCAGGAGAACAGATGATATAGTTCCAGTGTGAAAGTCGGTAGGCTTGGGCGCCAATGATTCAGTTCAAGTTCAAAGGCAAGAAAAAAATGGTGTCTTCACTCAAAGCCAGTCAGGCAGACAGGCAGCAGAAATTCTCTCTTACTTGGCATTTTTGTTCTATTTGGGCCTTCAACTGTTTGGATGAAGCCCATCCACATTCTGGAGGGCAATCTGCTCTACTCAGTCTACTGATTCAAATGTTAATCTCATCCAGAAACACCCTTACAGACACACCCAGAATAATGTTTGGCCAAATATCTGGGCACCCTATGGCCCAGTCAAGTTGACCCATAAAATTAACCATCACAGAGATGTTTAGGAGTGTGACTAATATCATACAGTCTCTAAATGATAGGGCTCAATTTTATATCCAAGTCTACTTGACTTGATAACTAGCTTTCTCTGTCCTTATATTTACTAATTTCTATAAAATAAGAGTAGTAGATATTTATTGGGTTGATTTATGTGCTGATAAGAATGAAGATACAGTCAAAGATGAATTAGGGTTCTCCAGTCAATGGTAGTGGGATTAGGGGGGGAGGAACAGACTGAGTTAACCCAACATTGAAAGAGATAGTTGATTCACTTTGGCATATAGTAATTCTTTGCTAGGTAGCTAGGTACCTAAGAGCTAGGTAGCTCCTGGATGCCCACGAGAGGATGTCAAGAATATAGTTGAATACATATGTGTAAAGCACATGGTGAGGTGAGAACAAGAAATAGAGATTATGAGTTTATTATGCACACAGAGTAAAAGCAGAAAAGAAAATGATACAAAATAGTCTAAGAGGCACCAGAATAATCTGGGCAAATAAAGGGAGTATAGCCTTCCAAAGGGCAGCGTTGATGGCACCATAGAGTGATACAGTCTTACAAGGCCACAAATGATTTTCATTCAATTTAGTACCTTGGAGACTTTTAATTTCTTTAGAGAGAACATTTTTAATTCAGGAATGGAGGAATTGTTGGATTTAAGATGTCAGTAGCAAATGAGATCCAGGAAACTGGACTCATAAAATATAGAATATATTTTCTATAATTTGAATGAGAGGTAAAAGAGAAAGGCAGTTTGAGGGTCAGTAGCATAGAGAAATTTGTTCTATGTAGTTTTGGTTGTTATTGAAATGGATACATACACAAGAAATTGAAAGAGGATGAGTATCTAATAGAGATAGGATCCTTTTCCTGGAGCAAATCCATGAGGAGAGAGGTGGTAAGATTATCAAAAACACTCGCATCTGGAATAAGTAGTAGACTAAGGGGCCAATATCCCAAAGCAGGTAAATTCCTAAATTCTGGATCTGTTCTTTTCCATGCTTAACATAATTATCATTTCATAGATAAAATTCAATTCCCATCAGACTATAAATCCTTCAGATTTTCACTCTCCTTCTCATGACATTGAATGACTTGTCCAGAGCAGAGCCTTGCTTGTGTATTTAAATTCCACTTACCTTTTAAGAAAATACTGCCCTAACCTTCTAGGCAATTAAAAAAAATTCTTTTACATAATCATAATTTCCCTATCTTAATATCATGCATTTTAAATAAATTTTCCTGTTTTATCTCTCTATAACAAAGGAAAAATAACTGGACATTATTCAATGCTCTAAATAAAAATATGAAAGTGATCTTAAGTCTTCTAAAGATGATAGGGGATAGACATTGAACACATTCTCACTGAAAGCATTTTTGAATCATTTCTAATAAACAAAATGGCTACGTATGCTCTCTCTGTCTTTCAATTAAAAAACAATTTCAGACGACAAACCAATTTCAGATGACAAGTCTGCAGTGTCCAAAGGATCAATCAGTCCAAGGACTTCTTCCTCTCTATCAACATTCATTTTAGTTAAGGTACTGCTACCTGCCTTAACAAATAAATCTTGATTTCTCAGACATTTCACAAGAGGTCTTGTTGGAGACTTGGAAGGTAAAAATAGAGTAGAGGCCATGTAGTAGCTCACACATATTGTCACTTATCTGCTGGCTTCATTGGCATGAGGCAGTGGATGGGCCTGGAATGCCTTCACTTTCCTCTGGATCCTTTCTTAGCTTCTCATAGTCCTGGGTTCAGTAGGAGTGTTTAACAGTACCACAAAGGACTCAATTTCTACACTCCTCCATCAAGGTCAGAGGCAACAAGAACTGACAACAAGTTTCAGTCCATCTGCATGGGAATCCAGCTCATCCTTATGGGTTCCAGCTTGATCTTGCATGCTCTCCCCCACTGTACATCCAGCTTCCCTTCTTGACTTGCCTGTCCTGTTTACTTTTACTTCCAGCATCACACTTGATTAGAAGAGCCTTAAGGAGACTACTTAACTAGTTCCTAAATTGCTTAAAGTCAAATTCCCGTAACCAAAAATAAACAAATGAATGAATGTGCTATGTGTATATATACAATATAAATTATGCTGATTGTTCTGCTTCTCTAATTAAACCTTGATAGATATACCCAGTTTTTATCTTTAACATGAACTCACCTCTGTAATCTTTACTGATATACAACCAGCCTACTCCAATCAACACTTTAAATTTATCATATTCAGGTCAAAACTTCTAAATTTCACTCCAAAACTATTGTTTCACATACATGCTCATGTCAATAAAGGGATATTTCAACCTCTTTAGTTTCTCAGGTCTGGGAACATCTTTGATTTTGCTCTTTATCTCACACTCACC
The DNA here is from genome assembly GCF_009873245.2 of Balaenoptera musculus. Lineage (NCBI taxonomy): Eukaryota > Metazoa > Chordata > Mammalia > Artiodactyla > Balaenopteridae > Balaenoptera > Balaenoptera musculus. The sequence goes on from NC_045802.1 coordinate 56,816,464, forward strand.
ATCCACCTATGACTCCTCTAACAAATAAAATTTTAAGCTCATCCATGTATTTATTTCACTTTATATACTAATGAAACAATAGATTAATTAATGTGCTCCACAATATTTCTTGACTACCAAAGGATCTTGCAAGTTTACAATTATATTTTTAAAACTATAGGATATAATATATCTCTTCAGCAGCTTAAAATCTAATTGTGGAAGAAAAATATCCAAACAATAACAGCAGCAACAACTATAGATTTTGCAAGGCTGATTATGAGTAAGTTTAATTAAAGATGAAGGAGAGGGAGGAAGAGGAGGATGAGGAGGGGTAAAAAAGAAAAGAGGAAGAAAAGGAGAAGATTTCTGACACATAGTCAGCTATGTAAATAGAAACAGGCTGGAGTTTTAAAGGAGCATATTGTGGATTTGGAGCTAAACCTTGATCAACAAATATGGTTTGGGTGAAAAGAAAGACAGGGAAAAGGCATGCCAATCTGAAGCACTCAGGATAAAAGTGCAAGAATAGCAAGGACTGCCAAAGGACTGAACACATGGACAGTGTGCAAGGTTAAATGATCAAGTTATCATAATACAGTTAATACAATCATGGTGCTAACAAGTACTTCAGTTAAGGATGACCTTTACCTACCACCACATATACCATTAAGTTGATCTTATCTTAGAAGCAATTATATACTAAAGGTCATTTTATTCTTTATTTTAAATGAACTTCTAATGATCAGTATATCTTAGTTTTATTTCTAACAGCACTTCTTTTCAGCATATTATGGAGTATGCTAGTACTCTTAAAATAATCCTTACCTTGGTCATTCCAGATAGAGTCAACATGCTTATTTTGCTGTTTTGATATATTTTAGAGGTTGGGGAATTGGATATTGAAACAAAATAGAAAGTTTATAAATGAATGCACTAGGCCTTTGTAATCATAGTGGGTGGGTTAAACTGATAAGTTTGCTGATTAAAAAAAGTAGTTATATGTAAAGTTGATTTCCAGAATGTTCACAGAATTATTTTTAAGTATCATAATACAAGTTCATGAACTTGTGCCTCTATAAATTAGAAAGCTGAATACAAACAGCAAGGTATTCAAACAAACTTCTTTCAAACATAGTTTCATTAACCCAACTTTCACTTACAAGTTTACAAGATAAGTTTTCCCAAATCTTTTATTCAAAAAATGAAAGCAATTACTTGGGACTGTTCCATTGGAGGAAAGAAATCCAATATAGAAAACTTCTGGGAAGTAGCCTGTGCTTCCTATGAGCAAATGTGAAATTTGTACTTTTACATTACTTTATGATTTTGGATTTCATTAAATGCTTCGTTTTCTGACCAGGGCTAGTAAAGATTCTGATTCTGTGTAAGGCTGTGTAAAGCTGATTTAGTGCACCTGGCTGGTGGTGTCCTAAGTTGGGCTAGCAAAATTGGCAGACTTTATGACTGAATATGCAGAGCCTTCTTGACTTGAGAAAGCTGGGCTTTCATAAAAATATACTGTTAAGTATTTCTCAGGAATTATATTTTCTTTGTGTATACAGTTTTTGTGAGAAATATATTATCCATTCAAAATTTGATTTGTGAACTTCTGCTCAAGTGATCAGTAAAAATTTTTAATTCTTAAAAAAAGTTTTTTCTTCATCAATAAATGGATCTTTATAACAGAGATGAGGATGAGACAAGAAAGATGTATAAGTTAACATTAATTTATAATCAAATCAATTACAGTAAAGGAATTAGAGAAAGTCTCTTAATGATCCAAATAAAATATCAGACTACAGCTTTTCATGTTAGTAAATGGGGGATGGTGAGAAGGAAGAAAACAATAGTTGAGCTGTGACATAGAAAGAGAGAAGTCCTATACTTCTGAGTCCTTGATATGTGCCAGACACTTTACACATCATTTCTCATTATTTGTTACATTGATCTTAATTGTATAAATAATTATAAAGTAGGAATTCTAAGTCATTATGACAAAAAGCCTAGATAAGAGTAGAGCTTTAAATCTACTTGTTTGATAATATTCTGAAGGATACTCAATGCACTGGAGGGTGCTTAAGAAATAATGGAAACAGAAAATATATTCTCAACAAATTAGGAAAGCAGAATCAAAATCATAAAGGGAGAAGAAGAAAAGAACATCTCCCTTCATTCTGTCCCATGCAAAATATTTATCACACATGGACTGGGCTAAAAAACATTAAAATATCAAATATATGCCATATATAGATATACACATATAAAATGCTATGGATGCATGTGCACGTGTGTGTGCATGTGCCCGTGTGAGAATTTAGGCAGGATGGCTGATATGTTTAATATTTTTACATTTTCTAATCATTTGGAATCAACTTAACATTATGATATTTGCAAAGCATAAGGTGAATTCTTTAAACTAGTGATTAGCATGTTTTCTGTTTTACTAGGCAGCAGTATTTAAATGAGCAATTAATATAGTGTTGCTATATAGCTAAACACATTATCTGGAATCGTTTCAACTAGGTACTTCATGCACAATAATGAAGGCTATAAGCCTGACTCAGTCACTTCAAATAGAAAATGCTTTGCCCCAAAACACAAAATAGTATTTTGTAAAATGAATTTCTCTCCCCCTTTTTTTTTTTCTGCAATATCTCCTGTGCTTTGACTGATATTTTGGGCTCACACATTTAAAACTGCACTTAAGCAATAGTGAAAGCTTTTGGAAAATTAGGAATTCAGTAATAGCCACTTGAAATATTTTCCACAGTATAAAAATATTTACAAAAATTTTACTAGTTCTACTTAAACTCTTTAAATACACACTTCTGGATTTTTTTTTTTTTTAAAGAAAGCTGCATTTTTTTGGCTGTGTTGTGTCTTCGTTTCTGTGCGGGGGCTTTCTCTAGTTGCAGCAAGTGGGGGTCACTCTTCATCGCAGTGCGCGGGCCTCTCACTATCGTGGCCTCTCTTGCTGCGGAGCACAGGCTCCAAACGCGCAGGCTCAGTAGTTGTGGCTCACGGGCCTAGTTGCTCCGCGGCATGTGGGATCTTCCCAGACCAGGGCTCGAACCCGTGTCCCCTGCATTGGCAGGCAGATTCTCAACCACTGCGCCGCCAGGGAAGCCCCTGGATTTTTATATAACTTTTAAAAGGGGGGGAAAAGAAAATTGCACTTTGATACCTTTAGCTACAGTTAGATTTGGGGCATGATATAATCACTACGGAATTACTATCAGAAAAAACCTGACCAAAAATTTTGACTTAGACCTGAAGGTGTCTGTCAAGGGCACATATCTGAGAGATGCTGAGCCATGACAATATTAGCACATTTATTGAGTGTTTACTATGTTCTAGCTAGCTACCCACACACTCTACACATTTAACTTATATTACCTTGATTTTGGAAATACAGAAATGGAGGCAAAGATGAGTTTGTAACTTCTTCAAACCAAAGTCACAAAGCTAATAAATGTTGGAAACTGGGTTAAAATCCAATCTCCAACATATTACATATGCTGCAGTGGTTGCCTTTCAAAAGGGATGTGGGGACCACACATAGATACAGTTTTAGCCAGGCTGAAGATGATACTGTCTTCTTTGTATTTCTTTTCCCAGTCTCTGCTTCCTGTTTTTATCCTGTCTTGCCAATTCACTCTAGGTAGATCTGCAACTAAAAACACAGTGTAGGGATAGCATCTTCAGAGTCTGTCTTCATAGTAACTAGAGTTGTGAAAGTTACCATTCCAATGAATACTTTAGTAGAAGTCAGGATGAAAAGAAATGAAAAACAGAAATTCTGTAAAGATGTTAATTTCTCCCAATGAACATAAACTGTGGCAGGAAATAACAGGAGATTCCCATTCTCTATATTGTCACTATCTGAATGGGGAGGAGTTTAAGTAAAAACAAGGCCAGTCATTGTCAGACCTTCAATATGGCAAACTGCCAGTACTTTTAGGATCTTAAAGTTCAGACATTTAACAACCTGCTCTCCATTTAGGCAATTTAGTCCTTGTGAAAGGAAGATTGGCAGGAAGGAAAGAAAGCAAAGCCCTCTGTTAATCCGAAGAAAAATACATCCTGGGCACTAAGTGCACAATCTTCTATCATGTTATCCTAACAAGACACTTTTCTTTATACGTGGAAAGAATCATTTACAGGACAAAGGGTAATTGAGATATTGACCGTAACCACTCCTTGATCTTAGAAACCTGTCCACTTGCTATATAGTCCCCATGGCAGCTGTGCCTATTTATTATTCTTTCAAAAAAAAAAAAAGATCCCTCTGGATTGTCAAAGATTGAGTGTCTACACAATATGAAATTCATAAATACATACTTGGGATAAATTCTCAACTAGTGTTGACAGGCTTTTAACACCTTTTGTAGGTGTTAGAAATAAGGTAAAATCAACATGGAGTTGCTACTTGTGAAGAAGTTACTTAAATCATTATCAACTGATCCCTTACCGATCCTTTCACTCATGTTTTTGATCATAAGGTAACAAAGAAAGTGCAGTTCTAGTCCTATGTGGAAGTCCTTAAGAATAATTTAAAGATTGTGGGCCACTCTAAAGCCATATAACATTTCATTTTTAATCCTGAGTTGAAGGAGCAATACTCTCCAGTATTTAAAACGGATTTCTTCAATGTTAAGTATCCATTAAGTTAGAAGGAAAGAAAACATATGTATTTATTCTTTAAATATTAGACAGCATGTCCATTTCTAAAAGAGATGTGGATTTAAGTTTGACATAATAGCTTGAAAGCTTTCTTTAAAAAATCAGAAGATAAAGCTTTTTATAACAAAGACAGCAATCACAGACCTCAATTATTTGTGTAATGTTTTTTAAAAGATTCAATAATGTGTGTGTGTGTGTGTGTGTGTGTGCTTGGGTGGGACTGGAAAAAATGGTTAATATACATGTAGTTGTGGTTAATATAAATGCAATGGCAAAGGAAAACTGTTGATTAAGTTTTTTACATCATGTGCTAAGAACTTGAATGGAATTTTACATAGTTTATTCTCATTAAATCCTCACAGAAGAACCTTGGGGTACTGTGTATTACCTGACTTTTATTAATGAGAAAAAAGAGACTGAATGATTAAATATATTTTTTTTGTTTGATTAGGTTATGTTTTCCTCATACAATGGGATAGTAGAGATTCATTAAAAACAGTGATATTTAGAAATATAGGGAAATGGTCATGCTAGAAGAAAGAGCATTTATTATACCTAATATGAGTTTAAAGCAGTAAAAACACCCTATTTTATATTGCTAATATAAAGTTAATGCCTACTGAGTGTTAAATAGTATTCTGAGGTTAATTTCATCCTCACAAATGAGTAACTAATCTTAGACATCTTCAAGCTTATGAGGTCACTATTGCTAATAAAGTGTTAATTAATTCTTTTAAGTCTCACATCAGCCCTATGAGGTCAGTACTATTTGATTCCCTTGGAGGCTGAATCAGAGAAAGCTTAATTACGTTGCTTTAGAATATACATTAAAGGCTGGCAGAGACAGGGTTTGAACCAGGCAATCAAGCTCCAGAGCCATTCATCTTAAGCCTTCTGCTCTATGCCTGAAACTATACGCATTATAATTTTGGGGGTTTCACCTCGTATGCTGAATTATAGTAATATTTATTTTTTATAACGAACATACATTACTTTCATAATAGGAAAACCAAAGCAATATTTTTAGAGAGTTCTTGAGAAATGCTTGCTTAAAAAAATAGGAAGTAAAAAAGAAAAAAAGGCATAAGGTAATATGAAGACCTTTGGGATAGAAGATGAATAGTTTGCCAAATGGATAACAACTGTCAAGGAATCACCATGGTTAGTAACATTATTAGAGTCTGAGGTTAACAGTGCTATAGTATCAGGGAGTATTGTGTCAAGGAACTTGAGTAAAAGGAGGAACAATTACTACTTTTGTGAGCTCTTATTTTGTGGTTAATGATTCAAGCTGTGGTTGACTCGACACTGTGTTCTCTCCATGTCTAATAAATGCCAACTAGCACATGAGTATGAATTTCAGGTAACAGGATCAAACTTAATATGTTGTTTGATTTTTTTGTTTTGTTTTGGGTTTTTTTTTGTTTTTTTGTTGTTTTATTTTAATGTAATTTTTAAAGTAAAGTGCATAATTCATTCATGGGTAAAAATATGAAAAGTGCCCTGCTGATTTTAAAAAAATAGAGAAAATGTTGAGAAGTATATTTATTATATCTGCTGAAATTTTATTTAATAATGGGGTTACAAGAATGCAAAACCGCACGACTGAGCGTTCTTAACACCCTCTGCATTCAATAAAAAAAGTCAAATTAAATGTTCTTTATATTTCCTTACAACCTTCAGTTCTCATTACGTTGTGCTAAACTTTAATTTTATAAAGATGCACCCTATATAAAGAATAAACAAATGTTCTATAAAAACGTTGCATATTCAAAAATTAGAAATCTATAGAATATGTATCAATGTTTGTGTTAACAATAAATTTATTTCAACACTGATATTTTTCAGTGAGTAATTTTGCAACTGAAATATCAGTGACTTGTTAATATTTACATACTTATTTTGAAATTGAAGTCCAACAAAAATACACTGTTTTTGGAAGTAAAATGCATATGATTAAAAAAATCATTGATTCTGAAATTAGGATACTATTTATATTTATTTTAATTGACATACAATTATTTTATTAGAGGCTCTTTCCAAATGCAGTGTGTAGAACTGTCTTTATATTTTATAATAATTTAAGTGATTGTAAAAAGCAAAATTCTTTTTTATCTGTAACTTAAATAAATGTCTCAGAGTTGACATAGGTTATAACAGAGACAAGATATCCCATTGAGAAAGGCATTTTCAGATTTCACTTAATCATTTATATCTCTCTATATATTTTAAGAGAGTTTATATATTTATATATACATACATATATATACACACACATATATATATATGAATGATGGAGTGAAACCTGAAACATATCTTGATACACATTCTTCAAAGTCCCTGAAAATGTTAGTTACTTCTACTCTCCAGTGCAATGAAAAGGAAGAAAAGCCATTCTCAGCTATTAAGTGACTACAAAGAGCACTTTGCCCACATCTCAGTGGGGAAGCGTGAAATTCTTTAATACCTGGTTTGCAACAGCAGAGCAGTATCAAATCAAATCTTGACAACAGTAACTGAGAACATAGAAAGAGAGTATCTTTGAACTCTAAAATTTATCACTTTCAAACAGAAAGATTGAAAATTAAAGGAGGCATTTTCATTCTTATGATGAGACACAGAATAATCTAGAACCAGTATAACAGAAATAAGCGGAATTTTGGAAGAAAAAGAAAGGAAAAAAATAGAGCTCTTTCCCACACCCATGTAGAGCTAAAATTTTTATTATGAGCTCATGTTAGAGGATTTGCATTGTAACTAAAATCATCACATTTTCTTAAATTTAAATTTTGCTGTAAATTGTCATGGTAAAAAAAAAAGTTCATAAATTAATACAACACAATTCCTTTATCCACTCATCACTTAAAATGTATTTAGTTGTTTATAGGCTGTTACAATGGTAAAAATTGCTTCTTTGAACATTCATGTATATTGATCCTAGTGAACAAGTGCAAGGTATGAACTTTTTGATCTCAGGATATCTTTATAATTAAAAAAAAATTTAAAAGCCCCCAAAGATTTTGTTTATGTGGTCTATAATAATCAATAATGACTCTATTAGTAATTAAAATTAAGATATTTCAAAATACTTGCTTTTAAGGATTAAAAATTAATATTGTTTTATAATTACTATAATCGTATGCCCATTATATGTTAATGCATTTTACTGAAAATAACACATTATTTAAAACAATTAGTGAGAAGAATACTATTGTTTTATACCTTAATAGAAAAGAGCTGGATTCACATTTTCATTTCTGCATTCAATCTGTTGCAATAAGTTTTTCATTTTTTTCTGCTTGAAGAATATAAAGAAAAGCTAACTTTGTGCAGAAATGATGTTGAAAAAAATGAGAAATATTTTAGTAGCCTTTTTCAGATAATTGTGTCTATTTTTGATACTATACTCCAACTTGACAAGTGATCATTTCTTAAAGATTATTTATAATGTAGAAATATGAAACCATATCAATAAATCTTTCATACTTTAATATAGTAAAAAACCATTACTATCTTTGAATGGATCTTTTACCCATATATGATTTTGTATCATCATATATTGTTCATTTGGAAAATATTTCTTCAATGAATTATACAAATCTTCCTAATATTGACACATTTTATTATTTGTTTTAAAAATAATTAAAATAATAAATTATAATTGTTAATATCTCCATTATCTTATCAGAAAAACCCTAAAGTATTGGGAAGATATAAAGCTCATGGAGATGGATACAGGTTTCTACATTTCTAATACTTGCTTGAAGTAACATTTTTTTTTTTTAACTGTAAGCATGTATGGTGAAGAAAAGTGACTATTGGTATAATTTGGAGTCTCTACCTTGATTTGTGCTGACACCAGAAGTTTTACTCACTATTATTTTTGCACCAACAGTGCAAATGTCAGTACAATTATTCTGGGGTAAAAAGTGACCATTCAAAAGGTTATTCAGCACTTTGTATATTTCAGCATTACTTGTGTTTATTGCCAAGCATTTCCATAAATTATCTTCTATGATGGCTAGTTTGCACTTATTCTGGGCCAATGCAAGCAAACAAGTACAGTCACATTTGTGTATTAGTCCTTTCATAAGTCAAAAGTACAATCCTAAAGACAAAATGCTGACTCAGTCTTCATGTTTTAAATAAATTATTAATTTGAAGATTTACTCTGTCATTGAAAAGCACATTGACATGATTTCTGTACTAACTTTGCATCTGGCAGGCATTCACCAGTGTCAACTATTCAAGACTTTTTCAATCTCTCAGCTTTCATGTACAGTTATCCAGCCAGTGAAATATGAAAATTTACCCTGTAAGAGATGACATGACTTCTTCAAATGACTTTCATCTTTAAAAGAGCTCATCACATTTACCTTTTAAAACACTCAAGTATTTTTTTTTAATTAGCATGATTGGTTTCAAAATGGTGCCACATTTTAACTGACACATAATATTATTCAAAAAAATCTGTGGTATAAGACATGAATCATATGATTAACATCTTATAAAGCTGAGAGAAAGATGGTCTTTGTCATATTTTCTTTTCTTAGTTACAGTTGGCCCAGTTTATTTCGACTAGTTTCCTTTTTCCATGAGTCAGAATACTCACTGAAATGTCAAATGCATCTTTTTCAGTATCTGCAATCATAGATGGTAAACCTGTGGGTTGAGAAAACAGGCTGCTGAATCTCCTTTTCTGGGCCAGTGTTTCAGCATTAACTATAAGAAAAATATATTGTAAATAAACTTTATTTTACTTAGGAGACAAAATGTTTTTATTCTAAAATATCTATTTCAGATGAAATTTAAGCATTTGGAAAAGTTTTTGAGTAACATTTTAAAAAAGATAAATGCAAAGCAAGAATCCAAAGTATTCTTAGTTGTGTTTCCACATATTTACATTTACAAGTGATTACTTAAATATTTGGAGGAATTTCTAGCATCTTACTATTTGTATTCTCTGTTTTGTCCTTTTTCTGATTCTATTTTACTCCTTCTATGGTGCCTATGTTTTTTTTTTAAATGATTGAGATATTTTGCTGTTGTTTTATCTTCCCTCGCTTAATCAGTTTATTATTCACCCTTAGATGTTGCAAAGGTTTCTTTAGTTTAGATATTTGAGTAAACGTGACTTCACAGAATACGCTCACATGAGGCTCTTATTTAAAGGCAAAATGGCTGTTGTGGCAGGAGGCATACAATGTAGGCAAGCATCCGAGGACTAAGTCTAGGAGGTGTAGACACTCACAGGGAAGGCCATTTACTACTAGGCTTATTAAATCAGTTAGGCCAGGACCAAACCAGCAGTAATAAAACTGATCATCAGTGGATGTTTGGACTTTAAACAGCACATCATAGATCTGCGGTCCTCATCTTGGCCAACAGTTGAAAACTGTACACTCAGACATCCTCAGATATGAAGACGGAACTTCATCAGTCCATTTGCAAATCAACTCTATCTTTGTATATGCTTCGTTTTACTCTTTAATAGTTGGCCTACTTTATCTTTCCCATCTAATTTAATAATATCTAAACTTAATATCATTATTCTCCTCTTGAAAAAATATTTTTCTTTATATTCTAGCCTCTTTCCCCCCCGCAATGGATAAGTCACTATTCTTGTTCTTTTAATTGGTCATAAGCATTATACTTTTATTTAATATAATATTAGTTAAATATTTCTACAGCATATTTTCCATTTTATGTTATGCAGTTAGCAGTTTCCAATAAATCATTCTTGTTGAAATTAATTATTCTTTTCTAAACTAAAAAAAATTCTTCAGAAAATGCTGAAAATAGAACCTAAATAAGATGATCCCACACTAAGAGTTGCATTCAAGTTACTTTTATTATAAGAATAATATAATTTTTTTTTTATAATTTTTAAAAGTATTTCTAAAGAAGGATGCCTGAATATTTTCTACTCTACCATAGCATATATTATATTCATTATCTTTACTAAAGTGTGGATAAAAAAACTGTAAGTGCCCTCTGACATTTCTTCTATGAGCATGTGTTGTTGGCTTCTGATTTGTAAAGAAAACTATTCACCTTTTGCTTGATATCAATGAGTATCATTAAACTGGCATTTTAAAACTGAAATTACTTTCTATTTTTCCTATTTGTTAGTTTACTTAAACATCTACATTTATTCTTGAAGCTTTTAAAATTCCAATTAATTATTTTCCCACCTTATTAACTTTCATTATGTTTCAGATTGATGTATAGCAGTTTAACATAAAATACTTCATTTCAGTTATCCATACATGCATGAAATTTGACTACATCTATTTACCTTAGTCAACTAGTTACAACTTATGTCTTCATACTGGTTACTCATTTGTCAGGTTATGGTATAACTAAAACCACTTAAAGATCTACAGGTGAAATTTTCTTTATCGTATAAAGATAAATAATTCAAAATTTATGATTTTCCAAGACCAGCCTTAGACATAGCAAACCATCAAAAGTCAGAAATATGTGTTATTTATGAAGTGCAAAAGAATAATGTTCACCTTATTTTTCTCTACATTATAATCAGACGTCAATAAACCATGGAGCATGATATTACCTAAAGCTATTTCTGTTGATAGTTTGACATGAGCAGAAGACACCTTGATGTGTAAGCTCTCCCCTTTCTTCTTTCTCAGGCAATTTTTAAGAGATAAATTGTGAAACTGTCAGGACGTATCTTGGATGGTTTCAATAGGCTTGAACATGAGATACTTTTCTAAAATGTTGTGCTCAGGTGAGTTAAATGTCAACCATTAATTTAGTAGAGAATTAAAACATCAGGATCATTCTATGATCAAGGTCATAAAATGAGTGGCTGCCAAAAACTCAGGAGAAAAAAAAACACAGATTGGGTTGTAGATTACGTAAAAGACAAGTGATTCTAAAATCTGGAAACTGTTTTCACCATTGAGAACGATGTTGGCTGTGGGTTTGTCATATATGGCCTTTATTATGTTGAGGTAGGTTCCCTCTATGCCTACTTTCTGGAGAGTTTTTATCATAAATAGGTGTTGAATTTTGTCGAAAGTTTTTTCTGCATCTATTGAGATGATCATATGGTTTTTATCCTTCAGTTTGTTAATATGGTGTATCACATTGATTGATTGCATATATTGAAGAATCCTTGCATTCCTGGGATAAACCCCACTTGATCATGGTGTATGATCCTTTTAATGTGTTGTTGGATTCTGTTTGCTAGTATTTTGTTGAGGATTTTTGCATCTATGTTTATCAGTGGTATTGGCCTGTACTTTTCTTTTTTTGTGACATCTTTGTCTGGTTTTGGTATCGGGGTGATGGTGGCCTCATAGAATGAGTTTGGGAGTATTCCTCCCTCTGCTGTATTTTGGTTTATAGTTTGAGAAGGATAGGTGTTAGCTCTTCTCTAAATGTTTGACAGAATTCACCTGTGAAGCCATCTGGTCCTGGGCTTTTGTTTGTTGGAAGATTTTTAATCACAGTTTAAATTTCAGTGCTTGTGATTGGTCTGTTTATATTTTCTATTTCTTCATGGTTCAGTCTCAGAAGGTTGTACTTTTCTAAGAATTTGCCCATTTCTAACAGGTTGTCCATTTTATTGGCATATAGTTGCTTGTAGTAAACTCTCATGATCCTTTGTTTTACTGCAGTGTCAGTTACTTCTCCTTTTTCATTTCTAATACTGTTGATTTGAGTCTTCTCCTTTTTTTCTTGATGAGTCTGGCTAATGGTGAAAATCTGAAACCATTTCCTCTAAGATCAGGAACAAGACAAGGTTGCCCACTCTCACCACTATGATTCAACATAGTTTTGGAAGTTTTAGCTGCAACAATCAAAGAAGAAAAATAAATGAAAGGAATCCAAATTGGAAAAGAAGAAGTAAAACTGTCACTGTTTGCAGATGACATGATACTATATAGAGAGAATCCTAAAGATACTACCAGAAAACTACTAGAGCTAAGCAATGAATTTGGTAAAGTAGCACGATACAAAATTAATGCACAGAAATCTCTTGCATTCCTATACATTAATGATGAAAAATCTGAGAGAAATTAAGGAAACACTCCCATTTACCAATGCAACAAAAAGAATAAACCTACCTAAGGAGACAAAAGACCTGTATGCAGAAAATTATAATACACTGATGAAAGAAATTAAAGACCATACAAACAGATGGAGAGATATACCATGTTCTTGGACTGGAAGAAACAACATTGAGAAAATGACTATACTACCCAAAGCAATCTACAGATTCAATGCAATCCCTATCAAACTACCAATGGCATTTTTCACAGAACTAGAATAAAAATCTCACAATTTGTATGGAAACACAAAGACCCCGAATAGCCAAAGGAATCTTGAGAAAGAAAAACAGAGCTGGAGGAATCAGGCTCTCTGACTTCAGACTATAATCCAAAGCTCCAGTAATCAAGACAGTATAATACTGGCACAAAAACAGAAATATAAATCAATGGAACAGGATAGAAAGCTCAGAGATAAACCCACGCACATATTATCACCTTATCATTGATAAAGGAGGCAAGAATATGCAATGGAGAAAAGACAGCCTCTTCAATAAGTGGTGCTGGGAATACTGGACAGCTACATGTAAAAGAATGAAATTAGAACACTTCCTAACACCATACACAAAAATAAACTCAAAATGGATTAACGACCTACATGTAAGGCCAGACACTATAAAACTCTTAGAGGAAAACATAGGCAGAACACTCTATGACATAAATCACAGCAAGATCCTTTTTGACCTACCTCCTAGAGAAATGGAAATACAAACAAAAATAAACAAATGGGACCTAATGAAACTTAAAAGCTTTTGCACAGCAAAGGAAACCATAAATAAGATGAAAAGACAACCCTCAGAATGGGAGAAAATATTTGCAAACGAAGCAACTGACAAAGGATTAATCTCCAAAATATACAAGAAGATCATGCAGCTCAATATCACAAAAAAACCCAATCCAAAAATGGGCGGAAGACCTAAACAGACATTTCACCAAAGAAGTTATACAGATTGACAACAAACACATTAAAGGATGCTCAACATCACTGATCATTAGAGAAATGCAAATCAAAACTACAATGAGATATCATCTCACACCGGTCAGAATGGCCATCATCAAAATATCTACAAACAATAAATGCCGGAGAGGGTGTGGAGGAAAGGGAACACTCTTGCACTGTTGGTGGGAATGTAAATTGATACAGCCACTATGGAGAACAGTATGGAGGTTTCTTAAAAAACTAAAAATAGAATTACCATATAACCCATCAATCCCACTGCTGGGCATATACCCTGAGAAAACCATAATTTGAAAAGAGTCATGTACCACGGTGTTCATTGCAGCACTATTTACAATAGCCAGGACATGGAAGCAACCTAAATGTCCATTGGTAGATGAATGGATAAAGAAGATGTGGCACGTATATACAATGGAATATTACTCAGCCATAAAAAGAAATGAAATTGAGTTATTTGTAGTGAGGTGGATGGACCTAGAGTCTGTCATACAGAGTGCAGTAAGTCAGAAAGAGAAAAACAAATACTGTATGCTAACACATATATATGGAACCTAAAAAAAAGAAAAAAAAAGGTTGTGATGAACCTAGGGGCAGGACAGGAATAAAGACACAGACGTACAGAATGGACTTGAGGACACAGGGAGTGGTAAAGGTAAGCTGGGACGAAGTGAGAGAGTAGCATGGACATATATACACTACCAAATGTAAAATAGATAGGTAGTGGGAAGCAGCCGCATAGCACAGGGAGATCAGCTCGGTGCTCTGTGACCACCTAGAGGGGTGTGATAGAGAGGGTGGGAGGGAGGCACAAGAGGGAGGGGATATGGGGATATATGTATACGTATAGCTGATTCACTTTGTTATACAGCAGAAACTAACACAATACTGTAAAGCAGTTATACTCCAATAAAGATGTTAAAAAAAAAAAGAAGAAGAAAAAAAATAAAATTTGGAAACTGGAGAGGACCTCTGATATCACCTCTGTGAAATGTAGGAATGACAGTGGAGTAAGAATCTAGACTTAGTTCCTTTTAAGAAACATTGGACTCTATTAATCATAGGGCTTTTGGGCTTTTTCAGCTATAGGGGTCCACTGAGTATAAGATATTTAACAAATATTCATTATTTAGCTATGAGCCAGATAAAATTTCATAATTAAAACTAAATTGTGTAAAATTATAAATTTATTTTTCTAAAAAAAAAGGATATATTATCTCATGCTCTAACGTGTTGGACCTAGTAAGATAATATAATCATTAGAGATACTGTCAATCAATGAAATAATTTTTCAACCATACACTGTTTTATTATAACAAATAAAGACTTCTATCTATTTTGCACATATTATCTACCTCCTCATGACTTCTTAGTTCCAGGCAACAAATGTAGCATCCAGATTTAGCATCCAGATTTGGGTGGGGAACAGGTAGTAGAAGGGAATAGGAAGTAGTAGAAATGTATCTGATCTATTTATCTGCAAGCATTTTCTGAAATACACTTCATCTCATATTATTTATCATAAGCTTCTACGTTTGTTGCATCCGATGAGAAGTCTTTAGTCCCACCAACCTTTTAGTTACCTAATTTAGATTATTTCAAGCACCAGGTCTTTTTCAGGTCTGCTTGCTCTTTTCAGACAATTCTTTACAAATATTCAGATGAAGGTAAGGAATACTGCAAACAGAAATTCTCTCCAAAATTCTTTCTTGGGTAGGTCCTGATACTTAGTGGTGGAAGGGTTCTTTGGCCTTATGCTGAGAACTATTTTTACCACCATTTCTGCATTAAAGCTGCTTTACTGTTTTCAAATGGTGGATTTTTTGTGGGTTTCATTGAGCTTAACCCCATCAGAAAGGCACACACCATGAGTAATCTTTAACAAGACTGCAGGGGCAAGGAGGTGCAGTTCTTCCCTGTTCTTGTTCCTATCTCTTCTGTATGGCAAACATATTTAGTTTGGCATCCTTCAAAGCTTAATTTTTGGTTCTTTAAAACAGCAGACTCTTGACAATGAAAAGCCTTTCATTTTGAGGTTATTGTCCCGGCTTGAAGTATAAAAATCTAATTTGGAACACAAAGCTAATCGTTCATTCTGTTGTTTCTGAATTCATTTCGGACCTCTCTTTTTTGCACGTTCTTGAAAGCAATGAATGTTCCTGATCCAGTTGCAGGAAGATGGAAGATGGAGAGGAAGAAATAGATGTGTGAGTAAAAATTTGGTTTATAGGTACAAATTTTATTACAACATACATCTATTTGCACAACCTTTCTTATTTTTTCAACTTAAGCATAACATATATGCAGAGAGCTTGGCATATTTTAAGTGTACATATACCATTCAAGTAAGGAAATGAAACATAACCAGTATGTCAGAAGCTGCCTGCATGCCAAAAGTTAACAACTATTATGATTTCTAACAGATTATTCCATATTGTGGTTTTGACTATGTTTGAAATTTATATAAATTAATTGTATGTAGTTTTTCAAGTTTTGCCTTTTTTGCTCAACATTATGCTTATGAGATTTATGCATGTTGCTGACTGTAGCTCTAGTCAAGCCGTTCTAATTTCTGTACATTATTCCATTGAGTAGATATATTGCAATTGATAATTTGGGATTGATACTTCAATGTTCCAGTTTGGAACTTTTATAAATCATGTTGCCATCAGTACTGTTGTATGTATTTTTTGGTATGCATGTGCATACAATTTGGTTTGAAAAGTGTTTGTCTCCAACATCACTAGATAATGCCAAAGAATTTTCCAAAGGGTTATACAAATTGATTCCCCCTTAAGAAATGTATGAGCACTACATCCTTGCCAACATTTAGAACTGACAGATGTTTTGTTTGGTTTTATTTTGTTTTAAAAGGCATTCTTAGAAAGAAACTTCTTCAAACTGATACAAGGCAACTATGAAAATCCCACAGCTAACATTATTTTTCACCTGAAATCAGGGAATAGGCAAGGATGTCGATCTACTAATTCTCTTCAACATTTTACTAGAAATTTTAGCCAGAATAATAAGAAAAGAAATGAAATAAAAGCCATTATAATCTACTGGGAAGAAGTACAACCATTTTATTTCCAAACAAGATAATTTTCTATCTTATCTTAGAACATGCTACAGAATTTACAACAAAAGCTACCTGAACTAATAAGTGAGTTTAGCAAGTTGGCAGGAAACACGGCCAAGACACAAAAATGCATAGGTGTTCACTTTCATTCTTTAAGAGGAATTTTACAGAGTACATAATTCTAAATTGACACATTTTTCAGCAATACTCTGAAACAGTGGGGAGAATCCAAATAATCAACCAAGGCAAGAAGGTATGTTTTACCATTGACAATATTTAGAAATTCCAGTGCATTATGATAATAGAGAGCAGAGTGGTTTCTATTCACTTTTATTATATATTTAAATTTATTATAGACAGTGAACCTACTTATTGCCTGTACTTGGGACAAAATACCCCCTCCTTGCACATAATATTCCATAACTATGAAGATATCGTTTAATCACACCCAGCTTCCAAAAGTTTTGCTTAAAAGCAACTGTTATTCTTAATTATAAAGTATAATTGTAGGTAAGATACAGCCCTTTCCCCTTGTTATTGGCTGCTTTATAGATCTCTCTTTGTGTTTGGTTTTAGCATGTGTAAATTTCATTTTATATTTGTATTTCTTCTCAGGTGTTTGTTATAGCAGCACTTTGATCTTTTTAGCAAAATCTATATTAATTTCTTAGGGCCATTATAACAAAGTACCACAAACCTGGTGGCTTAAAGCAACAAAAATATATTGTCTCATAGTTTAGGAGGCCAAAAGTCTGTTATAACAAATACCTAAGAAAATGTGAAAGTGGATTTGGAATTAGGTAATGGGTAGAGGCTGGAATTTTTTTTTTTTTTTTAAACAACAACAATTTACTAGGTCACAATTTTAGCTGGGCTCAGCTGGGCAGTTCTTCTGCTGGTCTCACCTGGAGTTGCTCATGTGGCTGCAGTCACCTGGACCAGGATGGTCCAAGATGGCCTCACTCACATGTACGATGGTTAACTGGGGCTGTCGAGGCTGGAAAATTTTTGAGTTTCCTGATAGAAGGAGCCATATTGCTTGGAACCTGAGACCACTTTCCCTTCTATTTCAGTCTTATGGAATGAAAATGTCTATGCAATGAGTGTCCCAATATTGTATTTTATAAGCATATAACTTGTTTTCTAATTTCACAAGTCTGTAGATGACAAGAAATTTTGTCTCTAGATGGACCATACCAAGTGTCTCTCCTGTAACTGATTTAGATGAATTTGAGTTGATTATATTTAGATGAGGTTTTGGACATTGAGTTAAACTGGAATGTGTTAAAACTTTTGGGGATGTTGTGATGGAGTGAATGTATTTTGCACATGGGAAAGACATGAATTTCTTCATGGTAGAGGGTGGACTCTTATGGGTTGAATTGTGTCCACCCAAAAAGATATGTTGAAGTCCTCAGATTAAAATATAGTCACGTATAAGCAGAAAGGTGAGCATAATAGCATCTACAAAATGATTTTTGTTCTAAAATTCAATGTACATGACCATCAGGTACAATCAATAACAAGGTTTGGTTTTTACCATAAATAAAATTGCTATAGAGTTTTGTCCATAGCTATACTGTTTATAATATATTCTCACTTCCAGGGTAAATTCAATTAAAGTAATTTATTAACATAATTAATTAAATAATTTATTAACATAACTATTCAGTTTGATCACCATAGCAAAGATAAATTGGCTGACATATTAAAATCACGACAGCTAGGATAAATTTACTCAAAACTGCTTATGATGTTTCAGGCACTTGACCCATCTGCCAAAGTTATAATCCAGGACAACCTACAAAAGGTAAGTATAAGCAAGAACCAAAGTTTCAAAGTCTATTTTGAAATTTAAAAATGGAATTTTGCAATTGCCTCCTTCAAATGGACATGAATATATTTTTGCTATATATTTTCTGGATGGCCATAAGATTTTATTTGCCAAATGGCAACCACATTAACAACTAGAAAACAAAGGAGATAAAACAAAACAAACAACAACAATCAGCCTCCTAGATTTTGTATTTTCAACTTGGTGCATTACTAACTTTTTTATCTAGAGATAGAAGTGCCTATTTTACAATAGCTGTACATGGTACCTCTCATCATCCAGAAACTCCATTGCCTTTATCATCCTCTATCAGTAGTGAAAGACAAAAGAACAAATAAAGCTTGGAAAACTATTTGAAGGATTAATTGCCATGACCTAAAGTATCATCCTTAACTTCCTTGGCTATCAAAAATTCACTGACTGGAAATCATAGGTCATCATTCTCTTAACTCTCACCTGGTGAGACTAGCAGTTAACATGTCCAATAACTGTCATTTTTTAAAGGTTTATTGCAATATACAAAAATTTATGACCACCAGGTCTAAGCAGCTTTACCAAAGGAAAACCTCAGAAACAATGTAAGCATGCTCTTGAACCTCTTTGGAAAAGATCATATCAGGTCTTACTAGCCCACCAATTATCTTTGAAAGCACAGATTCCTAGATTTACATTTCCAAACTCACAATGCATCACAATCCCATGACCCAGCTGTCCTCAATGCTTGGAAACGTAAAACTGACACTCTCGTGATTCTCTAAAAGCAGATGGCATCATAAAGAATTCAGCTTTTCCAAAAATTCTGGATCACATATCTGACATTTAGACTTAAGATTTTCAGACACAAACTCTGAATGCCAGGGGCTCCTGATTGTTGTCTCTTTCTACTTTTTTTTTTTATAACTATTTTTAAACCATTTGTTGTAGTTTCAAGTTAAAAGTTTTTAATTATCAAGGATGGAAAATTTAAGATTTTTCCCTTTGTTTCTAAAACTTTTTTTTTTTTCCAGTAGCTAATCCTTGGTATTTGACAACACTTGACTGATAGAATAAAGAACTAAAGAGAAAGAAATGAAAACTTGGAAACCTGGCCACTGTGGCACTTACCAAATTGCGGAATTTAGATTTAGGTGTTTTGTGGTTTTTTTTTCTGGCTTGGACTAAGAAAAGTCCATGTTTCTAAAGGAAGCACTTCAAGTGTATTGATGATCCACTTCTTGTGTTCCTTAGCATTGCAATTCTATATTATATCTTGTCCAGAACCATAAGTGTTTTTACATAGCCACTATCTGATGAGTGAATTCACCAGAAAAAAAAAAAAAAATTACACTTGAAACTCAAACATTTCCTATGCTCATGGACTTCACTTGTTCTTCAGACTTAGAAACCTGGATAGAGGTGGGAATCTGGACTCTGACATTTCAGCATAAGGATGTTTTCCCTGAGGCAAATGCTGGTAAAGAAGAATAACTGTAAAAGTCTCTAAAAGACTAAAACTGATTAACTATGACCCTTGAAAAACTTGACTCCAACTATTCCTCCCCACTAGAATTTTGCTAAATTCAAGTTGATCAACCAATAGCTGATAAACTGCAACCACAGTTTTGCTGCTCTGCCCTCCTGTCCTGTAATTAATGTAATATAATTTTCCACAAATATTGAGAATTTCCATAGTGAACACTCTTGGAACAAAACTAAATTTTGACTGATCTTCTTCTATCTGTCATATAATATATTTAAGTATCTTGATTAACTCCCTAACATTCATGTCAAAGTTGATCTCATTTAGCAATATTTAGTATAACTATAGCTTGAGCTAATTACTTGGCTTGTTCTTTCTCCTTCCACCATAGGTAATGGCCATTTGGGTTGGTCACCAGGAAAAAAAACTAGAAAAATGAACAAGAAACAAAGAATCTGAGTTATTCAGCAAGGCAAATGTTCCATTACCAATTCTCCAAAGTAGATAGCCTAAAGATAAGTCCAGAAAGTACATTCTATTTCTTCAATTTCAGCAAGGAAATCAAACAGAAATCCAGAGTATTCTGTGTGGTTTGGGGTTTATCATAGCTAACAGGCCAGGACATTGGGTTTTCTTGATGCAGTGTTGCAAAAATATATATTAATTATTTACAGATCAAAACAAGGGAAGAATGTAATGGTGAATGAAATTTTTATCGTATATTTGTGTAGGGCTAAATCATAGAAAAAATATTGTGATATTAAGGATTATGAATTTTTTCTTATAAGCGATTTAAAACACTAAGCTATTTACAGAGAGAAAACTTAACTAACTTCTGTTATACAGATGATTTTGGAAACAGTGAATGATTGTTTAGAAATATATTGGAAGAAGATAGTTTAGGGGAAGATGATGTATACATGCTCATGGTAGTGTTTCAATGAACTGACAACTTCCTGTACTCTAAATTTGAGAGCTAGCAAAGATCAGGAAAAAAGTATCCCAGAATCATGGCTGGGGATGGTCCCTTCTCTTTGCAAAGGGGCTTACCCTTTTTTGAGGAACAACAATGAGATCAAAGCAAACTAGTCCTCATTTTTCAGACAAGTGTTTGTTGGGATTCTGGGGTAAGCTGCAAATCCAGCTGTCATCCTTACATCATTCTGAGTGTGAGGAACTTCCACTCATTTGCTTCATTTATTCAAATTTAATAGCCTCAGGCAATGCCTATTTAGCCAATATCTGTTGCTTAGAGCTGTTTCAATTCCTCTTTTCTTCCCCTTGAAAATAAACCCTACTTGCTAACATTTTCTGTGTATCATATATGATTTAAGATGGTAAATCATATATCTGGGAAAATAATGTGGTTTATTTGTTAATGTACTCACTTTTAGGAAACACTTGGCCCTTAAATCAAAGCACTACCTCTTAATCGTGTGTAAATTACGTAACAATCAACCTTAGATTTTATTCTAAGATTGTACTTACTAGCTTTGAGATCACAACCAGTGATTGGATAGTTTATCAAATCGGTTTCATCATTTATAATATGGGAATAATTTGATATGTATGTATGCATATATACGTATATACATAGCTGTTTATAAAAAATGTTGTGGTAATGGATGCTAAAGTAATGTTTAAATGGTCTATGTCTTTAAAATTTTTTTTGCATATACCTACTAGTCTCATTGCAATAAGCTTTTATAACAAAATAGAAAAATACTGTGGTCTCTAAGCTGAGAAAAATCCATATGTTCAGCTTTAAGGGTGTTCCATTATATACTACATCTAAAATTATGAATAAACAATTGATCATATTTAGAAAAAATAATTCTGTATATGTATTTGCTTGACCTACTCCTTAAATATAAACCTAAACTTTCATTTGGGTTTGTAGTTTTTTTATTAATTTAGAATATGTTTTATCTTTATATGCACAATTTTTAATAGTATCACTTTTATACATATGTATTCACATCTCTATTTTTCTCAGTTCTTAAAATATTACTGACATATGTCTCAAAGTCACTGTCTTCACGACTACTTGGGAATTTAGGTCATGCTGCTTCTTTCTGCCTTTGGGTGTCATTTTACACACAAAACTTTCACTGAAAAAAATTGGTCTCCGTGCACTGTGAAGGTCCTGTATAAATTTCATGCTGTGATATTCTTTTAAAATTATAGCTAAAACACATGATAAAAACACTGAAAGTAATGAGACATTTATTTATTCAAGTATCAGTAATTAAAGAGAATAGGAAAAATAATAAAAAGAAAATATTAACCTGGATCACATTTTTTAATGATGTTTCATACACATAAAATAATGAAATATATTGTTTAATGAATAATCATAATGTGAACACCTATGTAAATGCCACCTTAGTCAAGAAATAATAAAATATCACCAGCAACTCATATTCCTCTCCCCTCATCTCATGATTTTTTCCAATCACAGACTTAGATATTCCCAGAAGTCACCATTATATTGACTCTTGTGATACTCATTTTCTTACTTGCCTCTATGGTTTTCCTATGTATACAACCTTAAAACTGTACAGTTTAATATTGCCTGTAGTTGAACATTTTACATATAGAATTCATACTCTAGGCAGTCATTTTTCTTTGTTCTTTCACCTGACAGTATGTTTTTTTAAACTCTTCCAGTTGTTTTATGTAACTAGTTTATTTTCATTGAAATACAGTCTTGCTTTCTTGTTTTTAATTATCTTGACATTTATGAATTAATCACAATTTATATATTCATTTTATTGACAATTTTTTCCTCTACTATTGAGAATAGTAGTACAATAATTATTCTTGTACATCCTACAATAATTACTCTTGTACATCCATCCTGGTACCCTTGATTATGCTAAGTTTATTATGAGGAGTGGAATAGCTTGGTCTTCGGGAATTCATATGCTCACCTTTCCTATATAAAGCCAAACCGTTTTCCAATGTTTCTACCATTAGTGCATACATATCAAAATATATCTACTTTCTACCACTCCTGGGCTTGTCAGTCTTTCTAAATTGTTCCACATCCACCAACATATATGAAAAGGAATCTTATGGTTTGGGCTTGAATTTTGTGTTTATTAATGTAGTTTAAGTACCTTTTCTGATATTTATTGGCAATTTGGACCTTTTTTATTTCTGAAATCCCTATTAAGCCTTCTGCCCATTTTCCTATTGGATTCACAGTGTTTTTCTTAAAGATCTATAGCAGTACTTTTTTTTATTATTATTTTATTTTTGTGGCAAAGTATGCATATTATAAAACACTTTTAAGTGCTCAGTTCCAGAGGTAGTAAGTATGTTCATATTTTTGTGTGACCATCACCACTATCCATATCCAGAACTCTTTCATCTTACAAAGTTGAATCTCTATACCCATTAAGCAATAACTCTCCATTCTCCCCTCCCCCTAGTCACTGGCAACCACCATTCTACTTTCTGTTTCTGATTCTGACTTTAAGTACCTCATGTTAAGTGGAACTATACAGTATTTGTCTTTTTGTGACTAGCTTAGTGTCATGTCCTCAACATTCACCCATATTGTAGCATTAGTCAGAATTTCCTTTCAAGACTGAATAATATTCCATTGTATCTATATACCACATTTTCACTTACAGATTCATCTGTCAATGGATACCTAGGTTGCTTTCACATTTTAGCTATTGTGAATGAACATAGGTGTACAAATACCTCTTAAATACCTTGCTTTCCTTTGCTTGAAGTTGCCTACCCAGAAGTGAAGTTGCTGGATAATACGGTAGTTCTATTTTTAATTTTTTGAGGAGCTGCCATTCTGTTTTCCCCAGGGGCTGTGCCACTTTACATTTCCATCATAGTGCATAAAAGTTCTAATTTCTCCACATACTTGGCAATACTTGTTATTTAAAAAAAATTTTTTTAAGCCATCTACTGTGTGTGAAGTGGTATATCATTGTAGTTTTGATTTAAATTTCCATAATGATTAGCGATGTTGAGCATCTTTTAATGTGCTTATTGACCATTCCTGTATCTTCTTTAGAGAAATGTCTATTCAAGTCCTTTGCCCATCTTTGAATTCGATTCTTTGTTTGTTTTCTTTTTGCTGAGTTTTAGGAGTCCTCTCTCTATATTTTATAGCAATTGCATTGAATCTGTATATCACGTTTTTGGTCAACAAAATTAAGTCTTCCTATCATTAACACAAGATGTTTTTCCATTTATTTACATCTTATATTTCAGCAATTTTGTAGTTTTTATTGTACAAACGTTTCACCTTCTTGGTTAATTCCTAAGTATTTTATTCTTTTTGATGCAATTGTAAGTAGAATTGTTTTAATTTTCTTTAGGATTATTCATTGTTAAGTGTATAGAAATAGAACTAATTTTTGTGTTTTGACGTTGCATCCTGCTATTTTCTTGAATTTGTGAAATCTTTAGGGTTTTCTACATGCAAGAGCACATCACCTGTGAACTAAGATGATTTCACTTTTCCTTTACAAATTGGATGCCTTTTATTTCCTTCTTGCCTAATTGTTCTGGCTAAAACTTCCTATGTTGAACACAAGTGGCAAAAGCAGGTATCCTTTCCTTCCTGATCTTAAAGGAAAATCTTTCAGTCTTTAACCATTGGGTATCATGTTCACTGTGGGTTTTTCGCGTATAGCTTTCATTATGTTGAGGTAGTTTTTTTTACTGTTTTTCTTTATTTTTCTATTCCTAGTTTGTTGAGTGTTTTTATCATGAACAGTTGTTGAATTTTGTTGAATGCTTTTTCTGCATCAGTTGAGATGATCATGTGTTAATTTCTCCTTTATTATGTTAGTGTGGTACATTACATTGATCAATTTTCATATGTTGAATTGTCCTTGCATTCCCAGGAGAAACCTCATTTGGTCATGGCGTCTTATCCTTTTAATATACTAATGAATTGTATTGTTAGTATCTTGTTGAGGATTTTTGCATCAATGTTTATAAGGTATATTGGTCTGTAGTTTTCTATTTTTGTAGTGTGTTTGTCTGTCTTTGGAATCAGGGTAATAATGGCCTCAAATAATGAGTTAGAAAGCATTCTGTCCCAATTTTTTGAAAGCTTTGGGAATGATTGGTATTAGTTCTTTAAATATGTGGTAGAATTCACCATTGAAGCCATTAGGTCCAAAGCTTTTTTGTTGTTATTGGGGATTTTTAATTAATGATTGAATCCCCTTTCTAGTTAAAGGTTCATTCAGATTTTACATTTGATCATGATTTGGTCTTAGTAGGTTTTGTGTTTCTAGGAATTTGTCCCTTTCATTTATCTATTGGATGACATACAACTATTATAGAATTATTATAGTTATAATAATTATAACTATAATTATTATAGTTATATGTTATAATAATTGTATGTTATAATAATTATAACATACAATTATTATAGTTATCCTTATAATCCTTTTTTTATTTCTGTAGAATTAATAATAATTATATTTATTTCTGATTTTAGTAAATTGAGTATTCTTTTTTTAATCCATCAAGCTATAGGTTTGGCAATTTTGTTAATCTTTTCAAATAATGAAGTTGTTTGCACTGATTTTCTCTATTGCTTTTCTATTTTATCTCTGCTCTAATCCTTATCACATCCTTCCTTCTGATAATCCTGGGTTTAGTTTTCTCTTCTCCATCTAGTACTTTATGTTGCAAAACTAGGTTGTTGATGATCTTTCTTGTCTTTTAATGTGTTTATAGCTATAAATCTTCCCATTAGCACTACTTTAACTACATCCCATATGTTTCCGTATGTTGTTTTTGTTTTCATAGATTTCTAAGTATTTTTTAAATGGTCTTAAGATTTCCTCTTTGATCCATTGGTTCTTTAAGATACGCTGTTTACTTTCTACGTATTTGTGGGGTTTTCAATTTTCATTCTGTTACTGATTTCTAATTTTATCCTATGTGATTGGAGTAGACACTCTGTATGATACCTAAACTTTTTAATCTATAGAGACTTAATTTGTGGCCTAACAGATGATCTATCCTAGGAAATGTCCCTTGTGCACTTGAGAAGAGTATATTTTATTGTTGTTGGGTAGAGTGTCCTGTATACATCTTTTAGATCTAGTTGTTTCATTGTATTGTTCAAGTTCTCTATTTCCTTACTTATCTTCTGTCTGGTTATTCTCTCCATTACCAAGAGTGGATTATTAAAAATCTTCAACTATTTTTGTAGAAATGTCTATTTTTCACTTCAATTCTGTCTATTTTTTGCTTTACATATTTTGATGATCTCTTATTAGGTATGTAAATATTTATAATTGTAATAGCTTCCTACTGTTGAACTTTTATTAATATATAATGTCCTTCTTTGTCTCTTCCAAACTTTTTTTAAAGCTATTATGTCTGATACTAGTATAGACACCCTTAATCTCTTTTGGTTGTTATCTGCATATATTTTTCCATCCCTTTACTTTTAACCTATTTGTGTCTTTGTATCTAAAGTTAGTTTCTTGTAGATAGCATATAGTTGGATCATGGTTTTTTTTGTTTGTTTGTTTTCCATGCTGCCAATTTTGTCTTTTGCTTGGTGAGTTTAATCCATTAACATTTAAGTAATTACTGATAAGGAGGAGCTTAGTTCTGTCATTTTGCTATTTCTTTTCAATAAGTCTCATAGCTTTTTGTCCGTTTTTCCCTTCATTATTGTCTCATTTTGTGCTTAACTAATTTTTGATAGTGAAAGATTTTAATTTTCTTCTCATTTTCTCATGTATATAGCTATATACGTTGTGGTTATCACAAGAATTGCATTTAACATCCTAAAGCTATAAAATTCTACTTTGAATCTATACCAGCTTAACTTCAATTATATATAAGACTCTGCTCCTTCATAGCTCCTTACACTCCACTTTCAGTTACCAGTGCCACATCTTGGATTATTTTCCTTTAGTATTAACCAGCCAGTGATAAATGCCTCTCTTCTTAAAAGATAATTGTGTGTAGTATAGAAGTACAATTCAGCAATGATTTTCTTTCAATACACTAAATATATTATTCCACTCTCTTTTCTTCCTCTTTTACTGTAGAGAAGTCAATGTAGCTGGTACTCCTAAAATCTTTTTTTTTTTTTTTTTTAATTCTTTGGCTTTAAGATTTTTTTTTTTTTCTGTTCTGTTTTTGGGTTTTCAGACCACTTGCACTCTGAAAATTATATGCAATTTATTGGAAAAGTCATTCAACAATGAGCTGATAGTCAAGCTATTTGATGGAAATTCTATGCTTCCCACTATCAGCAGCCATCTGGTACTGTTAAGTGTTGGAATAGCTTCCTTACAAATTAACAGATTTCTACTTCAGTTCTTCCTAATCTACATCATTAGAGTAATTTGGTCATTGAATAGACCAAATGAATATGAATAGAGCTCTTTTCAGAAAGAGACCATCCAGTCTCAGCTAGAGATAGATGAGTGGATTCTACCCCATCCATTTCATTCCTGGAGATGATGCATCTTTTTTTCGCCTACCAGCAACCTCAGGCCAGCCTGGTTGACACACTACTCATGTGACAATATAGTGAAAAGAAAGCAAATGGGATTCAAAAAATTACTTCCAATTAAGTTTTATGAAAATGCATTGTCTTCTTCCACCTGAACCTTTTGTGTTAAAGGTTTAGCTGTGAGCAGTTTATTGGAGAAAAAATTAATTACAGATACTGAAATGTGACACACCGATGCTACCCAGCAGGTATCTTAGATAAACAGGACAGATTGGACTTAATGCCCTCAGGCAGTCCCTCCAAAAACAAGAACTAGGTTCAGTTATTCAAACTGAATAATTGGATATCATAAAGTTCATCAATTGGCTGGAAGGCTATGTTGAAGGCACCATCAACCTGTGCCCTGCAGCTGATTAAATTCCAACAAAAGCAAACTGTTTTTCGAGTACCATATGCACCTTTGAAATCATACTTTGGGGGAAGCAAGCATTAATTTGCATCTCTTCCCAAAACACAATGAATTTCACCTTAGCGATGTCCTTAAGAGACCTCAAATATTTAAGAAAATGACACCAGTAGATAATTTATCCCTCAGTTGGCTGGAAAAATCTTTAGACAATATGACTTCACTTGGCTATTTGGGAAAACTTCCTGGAAGGATAACTGATTCATAATTTGTGTGCACCCTGTAGGCAGTTATTCCCTAAAATGGAGTCACCCAGTTAGAAAAGATGGTACAAAATCTTACTATAGCTTAAATGAACAATTACAAGAGTTGGGTGATTGAAGGCATTCAGGTCAACTTCAAATCATTGGCCAGGGTTCCGGTGAGTGATAGAATTGTCCTATACTTCCTCCTTGCAGGCCAAAGTGGAGTTTGTACAATCACAAATATGTTCTGCTGCATCTTAAGAAATAGCTCAGGCCAAGTGGAAAGATCAATACAGAAACTTAAGGAAAAAGATACCTGACTTTCTCAGGTAGATGCTGATGGTTTATGGGAGTTTAGCTGGCTGTGAGTTGTTATGCTTTTTTTTTTAAACATTTCTAAAGAATTCATAGTTATTATCTCTTCTAATATTGCCTCTGTCCCCTGTCTTTTTTCCTACAGCTCTCATTAAACAATATTAGACTTCACTCTGTCCTGCATGTTTTCATTGCTGCTATCCCATACTTTTATTGTTCTGAGTCTGAGTGCTCTATCTAGATGATTTATTTTGACCTAACATCCAATATTTTTTTTTCAGTCTGCTGTCAAACTTATTCACTAAGTTTTGATTGGGTCACAGATTTTTTTAAAATACTTCCACAAGTTTTATTTGAATATTTTTCAAATCATCTAATTCATGTAACAATTTCTTGTTCTCTGCAGATATGTCCAAAGTTTGTCTGTTTTTTAACATTGTAAAAATTAATTTTTTTTTAATCTGTGTCTGATAGTTCCAGTAGGTATGATGACTTTGTGGGTGTATTTTCACTGTCTATTTCTTTCTGTTCATTCATTTTTTGTTGCTACTTGTGTGATTTGTTATTTCTGACTTTATATTAGTCACTATCTTTGAAAAATAATTTTTGGGTTTCTGAGTAGCTGAGATGAATCGCCTCCTTTAGAGGAATTTTGTGTTTGCTTTTGCCAGGTTCCTATGGTACTATGATTTAGACACCTCCTTGACCACACTCAACAGTTGAATTCCCTTGGTTCTCCCAGAATGTGTCCTTAAGGTGTTAAATCATATGGCAGTCTGTATTTGTCTGTAAGTTTCTAAGGCTTGGGATGGGGTATATTTATTTCTCATTCAAGTTTACCCTAAGAATGCAGCTTTAATTTAGAGAATTTGCACTTGGATTAGTCACCTTACAAGGCTTTATGCTTATACTTCAATCTTCCTTGCCCTATTAGACCGTCAAAATTATTCAACCTTGGAGCTCAGTTACTCCAAGACTGGCATATGAGCTTAGGCTCTATGTACTACTTAAGAGTGAATTCTTGCTTTCTCTTATGTTTTTGCCTGATAATTCCCTATTATTTTATCATCTTTTTAATGTTTTCAGTAAGATTTGTAAAGGTATTTTATCCAACATCTTTAGTTGTTTTCAATGGAAGAGTTAGTCTGAATAATGTTGAGTGCCATTAGAAGAAGAGTTTGCTGGAAAATGTTTTATTTGTTTTGTTTTATTATTGGTTTCAGTTTATAGTTACGGGGCATTTATCACACACCAGACATTGTGTAAAATAGGTTTCTGTTTTTAATCCTTGCAAAAACTCTACGGTATACATTTTAAAAAGAGGGTTGCCCAATGTCGGTATATGCACAATGAAAAATATGAAATATGAAAACATTCTTTATTTAGATTTCTCAGAGTTACCCAATTATCAAAAGGATACATACATATGTATGTATATATATACATATATATGTCCTTATATATAAAAGAACACTATTTAGAGTACACTTTTATGATGACTCCTTTCATTGGTCTGGAAAAAAATAATACTTGAAACTTTACCTATTACAACAAGTGAAATAGTATATTCACATATAATAGTGACGGAGGCAGTAAGAAACAGCAAAACGCAATATGCAGATAGAACGTGAAATTGGGAGTCACATTGTACTAAATTGAATCCTAGCTCCATTGTATACTTAGCTATGGAGCTTCATTCACATTACCTAACTTTTGTGTACCCATTTTGTCACCTATAAAAGGATAATAATAATACTGGTTTTAGGTATTGTTATATAGATTAAATGTTCATATGGTGGACATAAATATGAAACAGATCTTGCCATATTATAGTCAATAATCTAGTCATTAATGTTGTTACAGTGCTACTTTATTATTTATGAAATAAGAATGAGTCCAGATTCATACACTTACAATTAATTTTGTCCCAAATAATGTAAATGTTTTGTTTCATAATGACTCTGTCTGGGGCGGGGGGCAGCGGGGGGACTCCCTTAATTAATTGCCACTGGCTTATTACTACTAAAAAATTCTTAAAAATCTGATACTCATGCTGAGGCAATCATAAACCAGCAAAACTTATAATTTACATAAACTGACCTGTATGAACAAGTATAACAGATGGCTTCTGTTGAAATGAAACTAACAGAAAAACTTCCTAAAATTTCAACTATCAAATGAATGCAATTCAAACACCAAACCACTTTGTACAACTGAAGAAACGTGATTTCATAAAAAAAAAAAAACAACAATATAGACAATTTGAAAGAGAATGGTCACTGCTATGAAATGAATTAGCATTCCAGAAAAGCAAGAGGAAGAAATGGTTGTCAAAAGAATTAAACCAATAAACAATAATAACCACCACACAACCCTGAAGCATGAGATCAAAGAAATGGAAATCATGAGAAAAACAAACAAAAATCATTTAAAGGGTAAATCCAAGAGAGGAATCATGTGACTAAAAGGAATTTAACAAGACAGGTAGGTATAATTGGAGCAATACTCTACAGAAAAACTTAAATCTGGAACTTAATCTCTAGCAAAACTAATGACAATAAAATGGAGACACATACATATTTCCTTTTAAATTCCTAAATATACAGGTTAAAGTAGAAAAGCAAAAGTATTTCCTATTTTTTTTTTTTAAACTTTTGTATGGAAAGAAAATCAGCCTTTTCTACTCAGAATTCACATTGATAACCAGGGAAAAGGGAAATCAATGGAACAATGTTTAAAGATAAAGGTGACTGATTTTTAAGTTATTATTGTTCGTGTTAAATGATAAAATAAAATCTTGACAAAAATGCAAGAATTCATAGTATGGTTTAACGCTTATGTGCCTGATCCGAGGACAGTACTTGGCATGTTGTGCTAAACAAAGATCATTGAAAGAGAGTAGGCATTTTAAGACAGAGAAGATAAAAACTCCCTGGAGCAGGAGACAACAGTGAGTACTGACTGTGGATCATTTTTTAAATAAATGAGAACACATACACACATATACATACACATGGCATTCCTGACACACAGAAACATAAAAGAACTTTTTACTAACCTAAAATTAAGGCTTAAAAACTATGACAGCATGAGCTAGGGTTTAAACAGGGGTTAGAGTTGGAAAGTAAATGCAGTCTAGACTCTAGCCTAGCAACTGCCTCATAGAAGATGCCAAATAAATTACAGCTATAAAAAAAGCAACTGTAACAGAAAATTTCTGCGTGGCAGTAAGAGATACCATTCCCTAGATAAAGCAGGTGATTGGAGAACATATTGTAGGCAGAAGGACCTCTTTACTTTCTTTTACTTTATGAGCAGTGGTCTCTACTGCTATATGCTTGGTGTCTACCATTGAGAATGTCTGACTTTTTAGCTAATTTTGAAAGGGATCCTAAAATTTCTTTTAATATCAGTATTGAATTTGATGATATAAAGTTCTAACATCCATTTAGGGCAACAAGAGATGTATCAGTAGACAATGGGGAGTCTGGATTACAAAAATTCAATTTCAGGTTGATTTTGTGTGAATTCGCAAAGATATTTTAGTATGCTAAAGCTAGCTAAATATTGCATTGACCAATCCCATGCCATATATTATTTGTAAGATTTGTAAGATACATTTGCATGTATGTACACACACATATATCAGTTTTACCACACACACACACAAACACCTATATGTATGGTTTACACACAATGTATAAATTATTTATCTAAGAAATATCTATATATAAATGTATTGACTTTAAATTTATATTTAATTATATGTAGTTTTACTTCCACAGTAAGAGTTTAGTTATTCTAAATTTAATTTTTTTCTATTTTTTAAGCTTGAAGATTAGAAGAATTCTGTTAGATACATCTATATGTTTATCATACGGACCCATGTCAAGATTACAGAGTTAAAGTTCTGATGCTCAGTGAGGGATTATTAGGTAAACAAATATCATCCTAAATAATAACTTATTCTCATTGGGTGTTTTACTTTTCAGAAAATAATGTGAGCAAACATTACTGGGTAAGTATAATGCAGAAGAAAAAGGCAGAAAATGAAGCCGACTTATGTATGATTCAATTCAGAGATAAAAATTCAGTAACAAATGATAAAACCTGTTATTTCCCAATAGCTGCAATTCAAACGCATTGTCACTAAATATATCTCAGCCCCGTCTTTATATTCTCATACCTAGAATTAAGCTAAAGTCTCATTTCCCGCTGTGGCCACTTGAGAGAAGGACAGAGGAATCTAGAAACATAGTAAGGATCTCTTGAAAAATCAGGATGTTTAATTAATTGATTTAATTTACTGTAGGATAACTCTGAATCCATTTTAATTTCTTTGAATGCAAAGAAATTATGATAGTAAGAGGATTCAGCTTGACTCCAGACCAGAATCAGTTGAAAGAAGCTGACCATGAGATTAAACTTATTCACCATCCTGATTAAAGGTATTAATGAGTCCTTGATTTGGCAAAATTTTTAAATCAATGCCATTTATTTTTCTTTTTCTTTACCTTTAAATTTTAGAAGCGGTAAGAATTTGAAAGTAATGCAAATATTTATTTAAATGTTTCATATGAAACTAGTCTCAGCACTTGTGGTTTCGTCCCAAGTATGTTATTCCTCATTTCAACATGTCATATTTCAAATACTCAATCAAAACTTACTTTTAGAATGGATTTCCTAAGGAAAGCTCTATGGATTCCTACTCTTTTCTGTAACAATAGTACTGCCCAGCCATTGAAACTAAAAAGTAACCTACACCTGTGGGTTCCTACAATGTACCTATATTTTCTTTCTAGGACGTTATTTGTATGTACGTACATATGTATGTATGTATTTGCTCCAAATCATATATATCCAACCTCACAAACAAAACATTTTAAGGAAAAATTTTATAAATAAATTTTTTACTTGCATATCAAGTGACCCTTGATATATACCCTTCATATATCAAATTACCATATCAAGTGAAAGAAGTGTCTCCTGTTGACATATATTTAGCCTCTATTTGAAAAATTCCCCAACATTTCCTACCTAATGAACCCAGACCATGAAGAATATTTTAGGTTAAAGAGTGTCAACTTTAAATATTCAAACATTTTCTGGGAAAAATAGCTTTGGAATTATGATGATTCAGTTGAAAAAGTTACATTGTATTAAAATTCAGCCCAAAACATTACTTATCAAAAGGTTACTTAGTCAACAATTAGCACATCTGAGCAGTTTGGGAAAGAACTATTATTGAAAAATAATTTTGTATCAGAGTTAGGAGTAAAGAAATTGCAAGTATGTCTTCATTGCTATCTGAGTATATTACCTAATCTCCCTTCCTTCCTCTCTCTCTCCCTCCCTCTCTCTCTCTCTCTCCCTTTCTTTCTTTTTTCTTTCTTTCTTCCTTCCTTCCTTTCTTTTTTGTGGTATACATCTGTGGTTTGGTTTCTGACAAATTTTTGCATTTTTAATAAGAAAGATGATTTGCCTATGGAAATCTTACATTATATTTTCATTCTATGTACAATATATATAACATTAAAAGCAAAATTATTTAAAAAAAATAGTCTTCACAATTGTTACTTATAAATATAAAACCTGGGTGGCACCAAGAAAATTGTATTGCAAGCATTATTATAAACATCCCTTATTCTTTTAGCAAAAGGATATAGAGTTCTCTGGTTTCTAAATCAGTCTCATCCCACCTGACCCTATTATAAACTCAGTGCAACAGATCTAAACATAAGGAACTGAAACATTTGCATTGGTTTGGAAAGAATATATACCCACATGGGGACAGAACAAGTGAGGTTTTTATAGTTCCAAATATGTTTTCTTATTGAATTTGCACCTGCTTAAAGCTCAGCCAAATTGTGCTACATGGGCCAGTTCTATTTTCCATTTTCTTTGTGAATTAAAAGTAAAATAAGTGTGCAATTGAGCCTAGACAGCAGATGGTCCGCTATAGGTATAAACACATTGTACCATATGTCTGAATGGCACTTTCAGAAGTACTTGGAACTGCTAAAATATTTCATTGTCAATAGACATATGAATATACATACACTGCTACAATTAAAGATAAAGTGACTGATTCACGTCTTACCATTTGGGAGAAGAGTGGCTTAGGAATAGGTGTGTAGTCCAAGTGGGAAACAGCAGTTTCCTTTGTTGACCCCTGATGGGATAGAGAAAAACAAAGCCAACATAAGGTGGTAAGTTTGTGGAGAATTTTGTACATTTAATAGCCATGAACAAGTAAGTATATGCAAGTGAGGCTCCCTCTGGCTTCAGAACTGTCTCTGGGGTAGCTGGATATCCTGGGAAGAAAGCTGAAGGTACCTGAAGCCCTTCTTTTTTCCTCATGTGATTAACGTTATCTTTATTCCATTCCCAGATACTTTCCTTTCTTCACTGCAAAATGGAAAAGTAAGCAACTTTTAAAGTGACAAAGTTTAGCTAGATATTTTTACAGAGGGGAAAAACTAAAGTTCAGAAATGTTACTTGCTTTGACTCATAGGACATATCATGGGAGCCAACAGCTGATCCAGGTTTTGAAGCCCATATTCAGAATGTCACATATGCTGTGCCTGCACTTTCTAAAGATACATAATATATAGCTTACCTCTATATTAAGGAGTGTTTTATTTTTTCTTCTTTTAGATGATAAGTGAATGTATAGGTACGGATTTCTTCCTTCTTTTTTTTTGTTTTTGTAATTTTACCCCTGGGTGAGTCTAACCAAGGAAATGGCTTCAGATGTCACCTCTATGTAATCATCATTCATTTAAGATCCAGACCCAAATCTACAACTAACAGTTATACATTCACATATGAATGTTCCATCACGGATGTCCCTAAGCCAACAGGAAAACAGTGCATTTTACTACCACAGTATCCTGGTCAGTCTTATGCCAATCTAGGTTTCCGTGGTATAGATTTTGGCTCTAATATGTGCACAAATCATGAATAAAACTTTAGTCATCTTTGTCACTTACCTTTTCGCCAACTGCCTATTCAATTTATGGATAGTTTTGTCACAGGCAAAGCCCACTGGTGTCCCGGGAAAAAACATGATGTAATCCAGGTGATAAGCTCTAACCTCTTCCTTTGGGCTTAGTCTAGTTTCACTCACCTATAGTGGGTTGTGTGCTAAGGCCTTGCACCTAACACGCTGAGTTAGAGTTTCCAGTGCAGAACCGCTGTGCCTGACACACCAGCATCCTGTGCCCTGCGAAGCGCTGTGCACGACACCTCAATTCAACATGGCAATGTCGGGCTGTGTGCAAAGACGCTGCTCCCGGCACCTCAGTCTGGGGCGCAGTGAGCAGCACGCCTAAGCCCCACTGGTGAGAACTCCACCCCCTCCCCGCTGACAGAAACCCTGCAAAGCAGCCCTGCCCACAGCCTTTTGGGGAGTGCATGTGCTCTAGAGCAGGAGCTTGCACTTCTCCATTCTTTGATAAAGAATAAAGATGTGGTACATATATACAATGGAATATTACTCAGCCATAAAAAGAAATGAAATGGAGGTATTTGTAATGAGGTGGATGGAGTTAGAGTCTGTCATACAGAGTGAAGTAAGTCAGAAAGAGAAAAACAAATACAGTATGCTAACACATATATACGGAATCTAAGGAAAAAAAAAAAAAAAGGCCATGAAGAAGCTAGTGGCAAGACGGGAATAAAGACACAGACCTACTAGAGAATGGACTTGAGGATATGGGGAGGGGGTGGGGTGAGATGTGACAGGGTAAGAGAGTGTCATGGACATATATACACTACCAAATGTAAAATAGATAACTAGTGGGAAGCAGCCGCATAGCACAGGGAGATCAGCTCGGTGCTTTGTGACCACCTAGAGGGGTGGGATGGGGAGGGTGGGAGGGAGGGAGATGCAAGAGGGAAGAGAAATGGGAACATATTGTATATGTATAACTGATTCACTTTGTTATAAAGCAGAAGCTAACACACCATTGTAAGGCAATTATACTTCAATAAAGATGTTTAAAAAAAAAAAAAAAAAAGACATACTGAGAAAAAAAAAAAAAAAAGAATAAAGCTTCCCTTTGCCTCTGAACCGAACTCGGTCTCATTCTATTGGCTCAAAGGACACCTGGCAGAAGCACTCTTGTTGGGGATCCACTCGAAAGGCTGGATAACAGTTCCTTCTGGTGTTATTGTAATGGCTATCTAATGTTCATTTTCCTTAGCACTTCCCGTCCTAGTTTGCGGCCTTGTCCTAAACTTTCTACTCTCTCATATTAAATACCTAATTAATCCCCTAAATGTTTAATGCTATTTTTACATACTGTTTGTGTTTTTGCAATTGTGCTTTTGCTGATTTAAATTTTGTCTCCATATTACATAACACAAATTTTAAAATATACTTTAAAATGTGAAAAGTACAAGAGAATGTAAGTAAATGGCTACTGTATATTTCTTCAGACATTTTAAAAATATTTGGGGGGACTCCAGTTCAAGAGGGGTGACACAGGAAGATCCTGGGCTCCCCTCTTCCCAGGGACACACCAAATCTGCAGCTAAATATGGAACAACTCCCTCTGGAAAAAAAAAAAAAAACCACTTAAAAATCATCTAAGCAACTCCTACATGAGGGACCAATGAGAGAAGGCCCCTTATCAAAGTGGGTAGGAGAGGCTGGTACACAATCTCTCCATAAACCCCATCCTTGGCACTGAGACCCACAATCAGGAGGGGACTCCAAACTCAAAGTTTGTCCCTGAGGAGTGAAAGCTTTGAACCCCACATCGGACACCCCAGCTTTTCAGACCTGTTTCTGAGAGATGAGCTCCCAAAAGGTAGCTTTGAAATCCAAAGGGGCGGGCTCAAGTCCACAAGACCACAGGCTGTAATAATCTGAGAAAGGGCTCTTAAAGGGCTTGCAGGGTCAGTCTCTACGGCTTTAGCGCTCAGCTTGGAGGCAATAGATGGAGAGGCTTATTTGGTAATCTTAAAACATTGGCCTGAGAGGGAGGCAAATAATTTAACACACATTAGGAGGCTGGAAGGCAACATCTTCACGGTCTTCCTCTGCCTCACTACAGCTCTCTGATATCTCCCAGAAAGAAACTCATACACTCATCTGGAGTCCCAGTTTTTGCAACTGACACCTGGGCATCAACTTCAGACCTCCAAATTGCCTGGCTCTGGTGGCCAGCCTGGTTTATGCTTGTAGTCCCACAGGACTGTATATATTTGTACACTTTAAAAGCTGCTGCCTGAGCATCTGCTTCCAATCATGTTGAATCTAGGTACTGAATGAGATCTCTTCTGGAACACTGAAAGTTCTTGGCACACCCTCAACTACTGGGGCCCATTAAAAATAACATAGGCTGCTGGTACAATCACAAAGGTTTGAGAGACAACCAAGAGCTAGGCCAGGGTTGAATGATAAAGTTCATCTCCTGTGTAAGGCCACTCCTTCAAGACTAAGAGAGGTGGCTCTTTTACCTAATATATAAAAAATAACATAGAGAGTCAAGCAAAGTGAAGAAACAAACAAATATGTTCTAAACAAAAGAATATAAAACCTTAAACTGGGGCTTCCCCGGTGGCGCAGTGGTTGAGAATCTGCCTGCCAGTGCAGGGGACATGGGTTCGAGCCCTGGTCTGGGAGGATCCCACATGCCACGGAGCAACTGGGCCCGTGAGCCACGATTACTGAGTCTGCGTGTCTGGAGCCTGTGCTCCACAACAAGAGAGGCCGCGGTAATGAGAGGCCCGCGCACCGCGATGAAGAGTGGCCCCCACTTGCCGCAACTAGAGAAAGCCCTCGCGTAGAAACGAAGACCCAACACAGCCACAAATAAATAAATTAAATAAATAAACCAAAAAAAAAGTTTAAAAAAAAAGATACCGCGTGCTGCAACTAAGACCCAGCTCAGCCAAATAAATAAATATTAAAAAAAAAAAAAATCCTTAAACTATTGTTTTTGTATCATGCAATAAATATATATTCTGTGACTACCTTAATTCAATTAAGATTATACACTTAGAGATAATTACGTTACATAATATGACCCACATAACCTAGAAATATTGAAAAAATAAAGTTAGGTATGTCACAAATGCATAAAATGTATGTCAATGCCTTTCTATCCTTATATAAGCATACCATGAGTAATATTTAATATAAAATTAACAATGTGTTTTCTTACTGTCTTATAACTTTGCTTTCAAAGAATTACATTACCTTAGAATAGGTCTCTCTCTAATAGTCTGAGAAACTGCATATCAGCCTATCATCACAGGTAAATGATTTTTTAAACAAATGTAACAATGTTCCCAATACTGTATTATGAATATGACTGTAATACTATATACCATAAAAATTTTATAATGATTCATTCATTAGTGTATAGGCTAGGCTACCATGAAGCAATCCTACAGATTACACTAGACTGCCATAAAGAAATCATGTTGCTGCTTCTTCATTATCAATATATGAATTGTTTTACTTGTAAAAATATTTTTTCATGTTATCTTTTTTTAAAATTTTAATGTCTAGTAGTGATACATATATCATCTACAGTGGTTTGTATCATATAAAACAATATTGATATAGGTACTGACAGACAACTCATAAACAGATGATGTAAACTTACAGTATGCATAAATATAGTACAGTACTGTAAATATTTTTTCTTCCTTATGATTTGCTTAATAACATTTTTCTTTTCTTTACTTTATTGTAAGAATAAAATACAAAATATATGTTAACTGTTTATATTATAGGTAAGAATTCAAGTCAACAGTAGGCTATTAGTAGTTAAGTTTTTGGTTAGTCAAAAATTATACATGGATTTTTGACTGTGCAGGGGGAAAAGGTCAATGCCCCTAACCCCTGTGTTGTTCAAGTGTCAACCATACTTGAGAGATAATATAGTACTACTTTTTTTTCCATTGTGTAAAAAATACTTCACCAGTGGTGCCTTGGGCCATGGCTGGGCAGCTTCAACCAGACCACCCTTCTATAGATGTCTTCTATAACAAGTATACAAACATCCAAATCAGGAAATTAAACACCAATACACTTCTAGTGACAAACCACAAACTCCATTTAAGTTTCACCAGTTGTCCCAATCATGGTCTCTATAGCAAAGGATCCAATATTACATCACACATTTCATTTACTTGTCGACTCTTTCTAATCACATTCAATGGAATGCTTTTGTTGTCTTTTCATTACTTTCATGATCTTGAATTTTTTAAAGTACTATGCTACAGGTAGTTATTTTATTGAATGCTGCATCAGTTTTTGTTTGACTGATATTCATCATGATTACTTTTTTTAGCTCTTTTAACAGGGATATTGAAGATAAAATGTATATTCTTTTTATTCCATCATGTCAGTTGGTACACGATAAAAAATTGCCCTATTGTGGGTCATGTTAACTTTGATCACCAAATTATAGCAATATCTGTCAGGTATCTTCATTCTCTTTGTCTTTTTAAATTATGAGTATTTTGTGAGGACATACTTTGTGACTAAAATTACACTTTGTATAAAATTGTGTAAATTTATACTTTGTGTGAAAATTTTTCTCTGTTTCACATTTTTACCCATTACTTTTCATATTCATTGATAGTTGTCTATACCAGCTTTTGCCAGGAGGGTTACCAAATGGTGATTTTCTAATTCCACAACTTATTCTGCATTTGTTAATTGGCATTTATTTGTAAAGATGAGTTTTTTCTTCTCCATATTTACATATTTATTCATTTATTTATATTGGTATGGACTTATGAATTCTTATTTAATCAATGAGCAACAATCTGTTACAATCTTTTTGTGCATGTTTGCTTTTAGTTGTCTCATATTTGTCCAGTGGGAGCCTCTTAAAATTAGAACTCCTGACCTTTCAGGATGTCTCTCTCATTCTTTGAGAATTTGCTTATTTTCTTTTTTTTTTCTTATTTTATTTTATTGAGGGTTTTTTTGAGTTTTTGAATTTTATTTTATTTATTTTTTATACAGCAGGTTCTTATTAATTATCTATCTTATACATATTAGTGTATCCATGTCAATCCCAATCTCCCAATTCATCCCACCACCACCCCCCCCCAGCCACTTTCCCCTCTTAGTGTCCATACGTTTGTTCTCTATGTCTGTGTCTCTATTTCTGCCCTGTAAAATGGTTCATCTGTACCATTTTTCTAGGTTCCACATATATGTGTTAATATACGATATTTGTTTTTCTCTTTCTGACTTACTTCACTCTGTATGACAGTCTCTAGATACATCCACGTCTCTACAAATGACCCAATTTTGTTCCTTTTTATGGCTGAGTAATATTCCATTGTATATATGTACCACAACTTCTTTATCCATTCGTCTATCAATGGGCATTTAGGTTGCTTCCATGACCTGGCTATTGTAAATAATGCTGCAATGAACATTGGGGTGTATGTGTCTTTTTGAATTATGGGTTTTCTCTGGGTATATGTCCAATAGTGGGATTGCTGGGTCATATGGTAATTCTATTTTTAGTTCTTTAAGGAACCTCCATACTGTTCTCCATAGTGGCTGTATCAATTTACATTCCCACCAAAAGGGCAAGAGGGTTCCCTTTTCTCCACACCCTCTCCAGCATTTGTTTTTTATAGATTTTCTGATGATGCTCATTCTAACTGGTGTGAGGTGATACCTCATTGTAGTTTTGATTTGTATTTCTCTAATAATTAGTGATGTTGAGCAGCTTTTCATGTGCTTCTTGGCCATCTGTATGTCTTCTTTAGAGAAATGTCTATTTAGGTCTTCTGCCCATTTTTGGATTGGGTTGTTTGTTTTTTTATTCAGGTTCATTTTATTCTTTGTTTTTTCCAGATTTGTATTGGTCATTTTTTCAAAGAATCTGTATTCCTTGCGGTGGAGAAAGATATTTGGAAATATTTCTAAATATTTAGGAATGCAAGATCTGAGTACTAGATTTGCTCATTGTTACAGGGGTGTCACTGCTTCCAGGATTTTTCAGAGAATAGATCCCAAAATACATGAATGTTTATACATGCATAAACACACACGCACATACTCCACACAGGCACACATATGTTTCTTTCTATACCTATCTCTATATTGAAAATTATTAGTTTACACCAAAAACTCCTTTTTTATTCTGACACCAATTATTATAGTTCATGTTGCCTTTGACTCTTTCCCTCCTTATAACTCCCTTCTCTGACAGTGAGAAACCTCATTTCATTTTAGTTAAAAATCATTATGTTTTGGCTCAATCCCTCCCTATATCACAATCCGCAAGGCTATTCTTTACTCATACCTAACAGTCATGCTTCTGTTTACTGGACTGTCTGTAACATTGCTGAGACCTCAAACATAGCTGGGCCACGGGCTTGCAGCTCTAAACCAGAAGGCCACCTTCAAAAAATACATTGTGAAACAAGTGCGGCTATAATGGCTTTTTGCTTCACTTTTTTTTTGTACCTATTACTTTTGTCCCTAATGTTTGCTTCATCTTTACTGTGATGGAGGTACTTGTATAGATGGAGATAGATAAATTGCTAACAAAGAAGGAAAGGGCCATCATCAGCAAGACATAGTATATGCTGTAGGATGTTGGGATATGTTCATTTATTTATTGAGCTAATATATATAATATTATAAATATATTTTATACATGAAATAATATAATATATAATTATATAAACATACATATGCCTGTCTATAAGCATATATTTATGTGTATGTATATATTTTATATAGAAACATATATATACATACACACACATAGAGCAAGAAAGAGAGAAAGAGAGTCAGAGAGACAGAGAGAGACATATGGACCATCTTCTATTTGCCAGGATCTATGTTAAGGCTTATAAAAGAATACATAACTTGCCTGCAATCAAAAAGCTAAAGAGCAGGGAAATGAATATGAAATAGAATATATTGATATGTGTGTGTCTGTATAACTGAATCACTTTGTTGTGCACCTGAAACTAGCACAACATTGTAAATTAACTATACTTCAAGGAAAAAAAAGAAAGTTGAAGATTATAAAAAAAAAAGCAAATGTGTGCCTATTAAAATAGTTTTTTCAATCAAAAAAAAAGCTGAGCAATCTACTTAGATTCAATATAGATGTCATACTCAACACTACTCTATAAAGTTTGAAAATTTATATATTTATTATAATATTTTAATATTTATCTTATAATATTTTTCTCTAATAGTTTTATAATATTCATACAATATCATGT
Source organism: Balaenoptera musculus (assembly GCF_009873245.2). Lineage (NCBI taxonomy): Eukaryota > Metazoa > Chordata > Mammalia > Artiodactyla > Balaenopteridae > Balaenoptera > Balaenoptera musculus. The sequence continues at coordinate 56,859,207 of NC_045802.1, forward strand.
ATATTATAATATTTATATCTTATTGTGCCTAAATTAATTTCAGGGATCACTTTAAAACTGCATACAAAATTACTTCACTATCCAAAATATATTTGATTTTTTTATGTGTTTGGTAAAAAAGGGATAAATAGAGGAACAGAATTATTGTCTATTGTTGAGACAAAGTAAAATAATAATGATAATGGTAATGATGATGATAATAATAAAAACTTTATACAGGTTCTCTATAGAAATTAATTCAATTGACTGCAGTTATCTTGTGAAGAGATCTACTGAGCACCTTTGTGTAAGAACACATAAGAATAGCTTATTGCCTTCCTGATTGTTCATTTCCTCTTTGAATAGGCAGAAAATTGTTATCAATACAGAACTCTGTCTTTGAAGATAATTTTAATCACCAATCACACATATAGTTTGTAAATTACCCTGAAGTACAATTCCACAGTACATAAGAATTTAATAGAACTCACAAAGGCAGGTCCTTAGTGTCAGCTAAAATACAATACTTTCAGATGAAATTACTTTCTAAGCCATAGTTGAGGAAAGGCTAAGCAATTTTCTACAAACAATTATTATTGACTACTCTGACAGTAGCATGATGTTAAAAAGAAATTTATTACTCTGTTTTAGGTTTCTGAATTTTCAGTTTATAGCCTAACATCATGTCTATATCTGATTTCTATTAAGCTGGGAGATGAAGGAAACTGTATGTTTTCAGAGGCATTAAATAGGTGTTTAGATTTTGTTGTTAATTCAGGCTTGACATATTACAATACGTATACTAAGAAAGGCAATTTATTTAGAATGCTTACTGTGTTTTTCTGTCTTGTTTTTTTAATTTGGGGGGATTATGTTTTTTTATTATTGATCTGATGTAATTATGTAGTTCCCATGTTAATTAAACTATAATGCCATAAAATAACTAGATATTATAGTCTATCATGCTCACAGAATTTTGAAATTTTCAGATTGAAGACTGAACAGTGATCTAGAAATTTGTCACAGTTTATATGTTATCTTTTACAAATATAGCTTTTATTTGCAAGGTATGTAATAAAATGTAATAATAACCAGAAACAAATAGATGAGTAGCATTTGTTGATTGTTTATAATGTGTGAGGTACTGTTCTAGCCCTTTTCATAAACATTTTGCTCATTTTGTAGAAAAGGAATCTCAGGCTTATCTAAGGTCACATAAAGTGGGGCTGAGGTTCAGTAAGGATCTGTCAACATGATTAAACATTACTCAGTACCTAGTTGTTTAGCATAAGTAAAGGAATATTTTTATATAATATAGTTTTTGCTCAGGATAATGCTTTTATGTTTTATTTATGTTTTTCTAGTTAGAAATTAACTTTCTAATTTTCTTTATTCCACTTACGAGGACTTATTTTGGTTAACTATCTGTATTAATTATCTGTTGCTGTTGTGAAATACTACCACAAACTTAGTGGCTTAAAAGAACTCAAATTTATTAATATTTTCTTTCATCTTTATCTTATAGTTCTGGAGGACAAAAATCTTAAATGGTTTTCACTGGGCTAAAATCTAGGACTTCCTTTGAAAGGCTCCAGGAGAGAGTCTGTTACCTTGCTTTTTCCAGGTTCTAGAGGCTGACTGTAATCCTTTGCTTGTGGTCACTTCTTCTATCTGCAAGCCAGCAGTTATGACATTTCGATCTCTGCTTCCTCTGCTTCCGTTGTTCCATCGTCTCTGACTTTGACCTTCCTGCGTCCATCTTATTAGGATCCTATAATTACACAGAACTTGCCTGAATGATTCAGTATAATTTCCCTATTTCAAGATCCTTAATTTATCTGTAAAGTTCTTCATTTGTAACAGCAGGAGGGCAACGTGATATCACTGCAATGTGTCAACTCAAAGTACATGATACAAATATCTACAATGGAGCGATATACTTTCTAAACGTTCAAAGATTACATTTAAAAATGTGAGTCAGGAGGTGGAGAAGATGGCGGAAGAGTAAGACGCGGAGATCACCTTCCTTCCCACAGATACAGTAGAAATACATCTACACGTGGAACTGCTCCTACAGAACACCCACTGAACGCTGGCAGGAAACGTCAGACCTCCCAAAAGGCAAGAAACTCCCCCCGTACTTGGGTAGGGCAAAAGAAAAAAGAAATAACAGAGACAAAAGAATAGGGACGGCACCTGCACCAGTGGGAGGGAGCTGTGAAGGAGGAAATATTTCCATGCACTAGGAAACCCCTTCGCGGGCAGAGACTGCGGGTGGCGGAGGGGGGAAGCTTCGGAGCCACAGAGGAGAGCGCAGCAACAGGGGTGCGGAGGGCAAAGCGGAGAGACTCCCGCACAGAGGCTTGTTGCCGAGCAGCACTCACTAGCCTGAGAGGCTTGTCTGCTCCCCCGCCGGGGCGGGCGGGGCTGGGAGCTGAGGCTCAGCTTCGGTCGGATCGCAGGGAGAGGACTGGGGTTGGCGGCGTGAACACAGCCTGAAGGGGTTAGCGCACCACAGCTGGCCGGGAGGGAGACCGGGAAAAAGTCTGCAGCTGCCGAAGAGGCAAGAGACTTTTTCTTGCCTCTTTGTTTCGCGGCGCGCAAGGAGAGGGGATTCAGAGCGCCGCCTAAACGAACTCCAGAGATGGGCGCGAGCCGCGGCGGTCGGCGCGGACCCCAGAGACGGGCGTGAGACGCTGGGGCTGCTGCTGCCGCCTCCAAAAATCCTGTGTGCGAGCACAGGTCACTCTCCACACCGCCCCTCCCGGGAGCCTGTGCAGCCCGCCACTGCCAGGGTCCCGTGATCCAGGGACAACTTTCCCGGGAGAACGCAGGGCGTGCCTCAGGCTGGTGCAACGTCACGCCGGCCTCTGCTGCAGCAGGCTCGCCCCGCCTCCTCCGTACCCCTCCCTCCCCGCGGCCTGGGTGAGCCAGAGCCCCCGAAGCAGCTGCTCCTTTAACCCCATTCTGTCTGGGCGGGGAACAGACGCCCTCAGGCGACCTACACGCAGAGGCGGGTCCAAATCCAAAGCTGATCCCCAGGAGCTGTGCGAACAGAGAAGAGAAGGGGAAATCTCTCCCAGCAGCCTCAAAAGCAGCGGATTAAAATTCCACAAACAACTTGATGTGATGCATCTGTTGAATACCTGAATAGACAACGAATCATCCCAAATTCAGGAGGTGGACTTTGGGAGCAGGATATATTAATTTTTGCCCTTTTCCTTTTTTTGTGAGTGTATATGTATATGCTTCTGGGTGAGATTTTGTCTGTATAGCTTTGCTTTATAATAGCTTTATTTTACTTCACTATATTATAGCCTCTTTCTTTCTTTCTTTCTATTTTTTCTGCCTTTTACTCTGAGCCGTGTGGAAGAAAGGCTCTTGGTGCTCCAGCCAGGCATCAGGGCCGTGCCTCTGAGGTGGGAGAGCCAACTTCAGGACACTGGTCCACAAGAGACCTCCCAGCTCCACGTAATACCAAACGGCAAAAATCTCTCAGAGATCTCCATCTCAACATCAAGACCCAGCTTCACTCAACGACCAGCAAGCTACAGTGCTGGACACCCTATGCCAAACAAATAGCAAGACAGGAACACAGCCCCATCCATTAGCAGAGAGGCTGCCTAAAATCATAATAAGGCCACAGACACCCCAAAATACACCACCAGACGTGGACATGCCCACCAGAAAGACAAGATCCAGCCTCATCCACCAGAACACAGGCACTAGTTCCCTCCACCAGGAAGCCTACACAACCCACTGAACCAACCTTAGCCACTGGGGACAGATACCAAAAACAACGGGAACTACGAACCTGCAGCCTGTGAAAAGGAGACCCCAAACACAGTAAGATAAGCAAAATGAGACGACAGAAAAACACACAGCAGATGAAGGAGCAGGGTCAAAACACACCAGACTTAACAAATGAAGAGGAAATAGGTAGTCTACCCGAAAAAGAATTCAGAATAATGATAGTAAGGATGATCAAAAATCTTGGAAATAGAATAGACAAAATGCAAGAAACATTTAACAAGGACGTAGAAGAACTAAAGAGGAACCAAGCAACGATGAAAAACACAATAAATGAAATTAAAAATACTCTAGATGGGATCAATAGCAGAATAACTGAGGCAGAAGAAAGGATAAATGACCTGGAAGATAAAATGGTGGAAATAACTACTGCAGAGCAGGATAAAGAAAAAAGAATGAAAAGAACTGAGGACAGTCTCAGAGACCTCTGGGACAACATTAAATGCACCAACATTCGAATTATAGGGGTCCCAGAGAAGAAGAGAAAAAGAAAGGGACTGAGAAAATATTTGAAGAGATTATAGTTGAAAACTTCCCTAATATGGGAAAGGAAACAGTTAATCAAGTCCTGGAAGCACAGAGAGTCCCATACAGGATAAACCCAAGGAGAAACACGCCAAGACACATATTAATCAAACTGTCAAAAATTAAATATAAGGAAAACATATTAAAAGCAGCAAGGGAAAAACAACAAATAACACACAAGGGAATCCCCATGAGGTTAACATCTGATCTTTCAGCAGAAACTCTGCAAGCCAGAAGGGAGTGGCAGGATATACTTAAAGTGATGAAGGAGAAAAACCTACAACCAAGATTACTCTACCCAGCAAGGATCTCATTCAGATTCGATGGAGAAATTAAAACCTTTACAGACAAGCAAAAGCTGAGAGAATTCAGCATCACCAAACCAGCTTTACAACAAATGCTAAAGGAACTTCTCTAGGCAAGAAACACAAGAGAAGGAAAACACCTACAATAACAAACCCAAAACATTTAAGAAAATGGGAATAGGAACATACATATCGATAATTACCTTGAATGTAAATGGATTAAATGCTCCCACCAAAAGACACAGGCTGGCTGAATGGATACAAAAACAAGACCCATATATATGCTGTCTACAAGAGACCCACTTCAGACCTAGGGACACATACAGACTGAAAGTGAGGGGATGGAAAAAGATATTCCATGCAAATGGAAATCAAAAGAAAGCTGGAGTAGCAATTCTCATATCAGACAAAATAGACTTTAAAATAAAGACTATTACAAGAGACAAAGAAGGACACTATATAATGATCAAGGGATCGATCCAAGAAGAAGGTATAACAATTGTAAATATTTATGCACTCAACATAGGAGCACCTCAATACATAAGGCAAATACTAACAGCCATAAAAGGGGAAATCGACAGCAACACAATCATAGTAGGGGACTTTAACACCCCACTTTCACCAATGGACAGATCATCCAAAATGAAAATAAATAAGGAAACACAAGCTTTAAATGATACATTAAACAAGATGGACTTAATTGATATTTATAGGACATTCCACCCAAAAACAACAGAATACATATTTTTCTCAAGTGCTCATGGAACATTCTCCAGGATAAATCATATCTTGGGTCACAAATCAAGCCTTGGTAAATTTAAGAAAATTGAAATCGTATCAAGTATCTTTTCCGACCACAACGCTATGAGACTAGATATCAATTACAGGAAAAGATCTGTAAAAAATACAAACACATGGAGGCTACACAATACACTACTTAATAACGAAGTGATCACTGAAGAAATCAAAGGGTAAATCAAAAAATACCTAGAAACAAATGACAATGGAGATACAACGACCCAAAACCTATGGGACGCAGCAAAAGCAGTGCTAAGAGGGAAGTTTATAGCAATACAAGCCTACCTCAAGAAACAGGAAACATCTCGAATAAACAACCTAACCTTGCACCTAAAGCAATTAGAGAAAGAAGAACAAAAAAACCCCAAAGCCAACAGAAGGAAAGAAATCATAAAGATTAGGTCAGAAATAAATGAAAGAGAAATGAAGGAAACAATAGCAAACATCAATGAAACTAAAAGCTGGTTCTTTGAGAAGATAAACAAAATTGATAAACCATTAGCCAGACTCATCAAGAGAAAAAGGGAGAAGACTCAAATCAATAGAATTAGAAATGAAAAAGGAGAAGTAACCACTGGCACTGCAGAAATACAAAAGATCATGAGAGATTACTACAAGCAACACTACGCCAATAAAATGGACAACCTGGAAGAAATGGACAGATTCTTAGAAATGCACAAACTGCCGAGACTGAACCAGGAAGAAATAGAAAATATGAACAGACCAATCACAAGCACTGAAATTGAAACTGTGATTAAAAACCTTCCAACAAACAAAAGCCCAGGACCAGATGGCTTCACAGGCGAATTCTATCAAACATTTAGAGAAGAGCTAACATCTATCCTTCTCAAACTCTTCCAAAATATTGCAGAGGGAGGAACACTCCCAAACTCATTCTACGAGGCCACCATCACCCTGATACCAAAACCAGACAAAGATGTCACAAAGAAAGAAAACTACAGGCCAATATCACTGATGAACATAGATGCAAAAATCCTCAACAAAATACTAGCAAACAGAATCCAACAGCACATTAAAAGGATCATACACCATGATCAAGTGGGGTTTATCCCAGGAATGCAAGGATTCTTCAACATACGCAAATCAATCAATGTGATACACCATATTAACAAATTGAAGGAGAAAAACCATATGATCATCTCAATAGATGCAGAGAAAGCTTTCGACAAAATTCAACACCCATTTATGATAAAAGCCCTGCAGAAAGTAGGCATAGAGGGAACTTTCCTCAACATAATAAAGGCCATATATTACAAACCCACAGCTAACATTGTCCTCAATGGTGAAAAACTGAAACCATTTCCACTAAGATCAGGAACAAGACAAGGTTGCCCACTCTCACCACTATTATTCAACATAGTTTTGGAAGTGTTAGCCACAGCAATCAGAGAAGACAAAGAAATAAAAGGAATCCAAATCGGAAAAGAAGAAGTAAAGCTGTCACTATTTGCAGATGACATGATACTATACATAGAGAATCCTAAAACTGCCACCAGAAAACTGCTAGAGCTAATCAATGAATTTGGTAAAGTAGCAGGATACAAAATTAATGCACAAAAATCTCTTGCATTTCTATACACTAATGACGAAAAATCTGAAAGTGAAATTAAGAAAACACTCCCGTTTACCATTGCAACAAAAAGAATAAAATATCTAGGAATAAACCTACCTAAGGAGACAAAAGACCTGTATGCAGAAAATTATAAGACACTGATGAAAGAAATTAAAGATGATACAAATAGATGGAGAGATATACCATGTTCCTGGATTGGAAGAATCAACATTGTGAAAATGACTGTACTACCCAAAGCAATCTACAGATTCAATGCAATCCCTATCAAACTACCACTGGCATTTTTCACAGAACTAGAACAAAAAATTTCACAATTTGTATGGAAACACAAAAGACCCCGAATAGCCAAAGCAATCTTGAGAACGAAAAATGGAGCTGGGGGAATCAGGCTCCCTGACTTCAGACTATATTACAAAGCTTCAGTAATCAAGACAGTTTGGTACTGGCACAAAAACAGAAATATAGATCAATGGAACAGGATAGAAAGCCCAGAGATAAACCCACACACATATGGTCACCTTATCTTTGATAAAGGAGGCAAGCATATACAGTGGAGAAAAGACAGCCTCTTCAATAAGTGGTGCTGGGAAAATTGGACATGTACATGTAAAAGTATGAAATTAGAACACTCCCTGACACCATGCACAAAAATAAACTCAAAATGGATTAAAGACCTAAGTGGAAGGGCAGACACTATCAAACTCTTAGAGGAAAACATAGGCAGAACACTCTATGACATACATCACAGCAAGATTCTTTTTGACCCAGCTCCCAGAGAAATGGAAATAAGAACACAAATAAACAAATGGGACCTAATGAAACTTAAAAGCTTTTGCACAGCAAAGGAAACCATAAACAAGACCAAAAGACAACCCTCAGAATGGGAGAAAATATTTGCAAATGAAGCAACTGACAAAGGATTAATCTCCAAGATTTACAAGCAGCTCATGCAGCTCAATAACAAAAAAACGAACAACCCAATCCAAAAATGGGCAGAAGACCTAAATAGACATTTCTCCAAAGAAGATATACAGATGGCCTACAGACACATGAAAGAATGCTCAACATCATTAATCATTAGAGAAATGCAAATCAAAACTACAATGAGATATCATCTCACACCGGTTAGAATGGCCATCATCAAAAAATCTAGAAACAATAAATGCTGGAGAGGGTGTGGAGGAAAGGGAACACTCTTGCACTGTTGGTGGGAATGTAAATTGATACAGCCACTATGGAGAACAGTATGGAGGTTCCTTAAAAAACTACAAATAGAACTACCATACGACCCAGCAATCCCACTACTGGGCATATACCCTGAGAAAACCATAGGTCAAAAAGAGTCATGTACCAAAATGTTCATTGCAGCTCTATTTACAATAGCCAGGACATGGAAGCAACCTAAATGTCCATCGACAGGTGAATGGATAAAGAAGATGTGGCACATATATACAATGGAATATTACTCAGCCATAAAAAGAAATGATATGGAGGTATTTGTAATGAGGTGGATGGAGTTAGAGTCTGTCATACAGAGTGAAGTAAGTCAGAAAGAGAAAAACAAATACAGTATGCTAACACATATATACGGAATCTAAGGGAAAAAAATAAATAAATAAAATAAAGGCCATGAAGAAGCTAGTGGCAAGACGGGAATAAAGACACAGACCTACTAGGAGAATGGACTTGAGGATATGGGGAGGGGGTGGGGTGAGATGTGACAGGGTAAGAGAGTGTCATGGACATATATACACTACCAAATGTAAAATAGATAGCTAGTGGGAAGCAGCCGCATAGCACAGGGAGATCAGCTCGGTGCTTTGTGACCACCTAGAGGGGTGGGATAGGGAGGGTGGGAGGGAGGGAGATGCAAGAGGGAAGAGAAATGGGAACATACTGTATATGTATAACTGATTCACTTTGTTATAAAGCAGAAGCTAACACACCATTGTAAGGCAATTATACTTCAATAAAGATGTTTAAAAAAAAAAGTGAGTCAAACAAATAAATCATAATAAGTGTATTCTTTTCCAAAGAATCACAGAAAAATAACTTTCTTATCTTAGAATTTTTGTTTGTTCTTTTAGAACTTAGTAAAAAAATTTTCTTCTGAGGAAAAATTGAAGGTTTTGAGAATCACCACAGCCTATGCCAAATTCCCAAAGAACACAGAACCAATGATTCAAGGAAGATTGTGAGGAGCGGTAGTTGTTGAAGGATTATTTAAAAGAAGCCCTGCATTTTATGTTCTGTGTCCATCACTATTCAGAGAATTAAGATGGCCGAAGATTTTTACTATTTTTGGTATTAAGTATGTATCTATTGAGGAGATGTGTGCATATAGCTAATCTACACACATAGGGCCCTATAATAAAACATAATTTCATGGAAAGAATAAATTAGATAAGGTTATCCTATATCCATAGTTATTACATTTCTCATTGTGAATAGTTAAACTTGAATTCTGGTTTATAGATAAATTATTTCTGAGGTTGCTGGTGTGAGGTCATGCATAGGTAATATAGTCATTCTCAGTGTATCTTGAAATTAACTTTTTTAAGCCTACAACCCTTAAAGCAAGACTTTACAAATTTGTGAATTCATGATGTTAATACTTAGAATGTTAGCTAGAGATGACTTCTCCTAACATCATATTTATTTTACCAGATACCATTTATCAAAAATCTATAACCTTGCCCTTTGCTCAAGCTGGTCTCAGGAGTGCGCAAGCAACTAAGAAGATTGTCAACCAAGTATAGAACAGAAAAGATTTATCCCACAGCCACTGGAGAAAAAAGAAGAAAATGTTAAAAAGAACAGATATAAGGACATACTGCCATTTGATCACAGCCAAGTTAAATTGACTTTAAAGACTCCTTCTCAAGATTCAGACTATATCAATGCAAATTATATTAAGGCTGTTTATAGGCCAAAAGCATATGTGGCAACCCAAGGACCTTTAGCAAATACAGTAATAGATTTTTGGAGGATGATATGGGAGTACAATGTTGTAATCATTGTAATGGCCTGTCGTGAATTTGAGATGGGAAGGAAAAAATGTGAGCACTATTGGCCTTTGTATGGAGAAGACCCTATAACATTTTGCACCATTTAAAATTTCTTATGAAGCTGAACAAACAAGAACATACTACTTCATTAGGACACTCTTACTTGAATTTCAAGATGAATCTCATAGGCTGTATCAGTTTCATTATGTGAACTGGCCAGACCATGATGTTCCTTCATCATTTAATTCTATTCTGGACTTGATAAGCGTAATGAGGAAATACCAAGAACATGAAGATGTGCCTATTTGTATTCATTGCAGTACATGCTGTGGAAGAACAGGTGCCATTTGTGCCATAGATTATATGTGGGATTTAATGTTTTTAACTTAATACAATGTTTAAAACATTTTTTAATGCCATTGACTGTGTCAATTTTTTTTTATTTTTATTTTTATTTTTTTTATTTTTTATTTTTTTAAATTTATTTATTGATTTTATTTATTTATTTTTGGCTGCGTTGGGTCTTCCTTGCTGCGTGCGTGCTCTCTCCAGTTGCGGCGAGCGGGGGCCACTCTTGGTTGTGGTGCGTGGGCTTCTCATTGCGGTGGCCTCTCTCGTTGCGGAGCACGGGCTCTAGGCACGCGGGCTTCAGTAGTTGGGGCACGAGGACTCAGTAGTTGTGGCTTTTGGGCTCTAGAGCGCAGGCTCAGTAGCCGTGGCGCACGGGCTTCATTGCTCCACGGCGTGTAGGAACTTCCCGGACCAGGGCTCGAACCCCTGTCCCCCGCATTGGCAGGCGGACTCCCAACCACTGCGCCACCAGGGAAACCCGACTGTGTCAATTTTTAACTGAAGTATGATTGACTTACAATATTATATTAGTTTCAGGTGTACAACATAGTGATCCAATATTTTTATACATTACAAAATTATCACCACGATAAGTCTAGTTACCATCTGTAATCATACAAAGTTATTATAGTATTATTGAACTATATTTCCTGTGCTGTACATGACATCCCTGTGACTCATTTGTAACTGGAAGTTTGTACCTCTTAATTTCCACCTATTTCACTCATCCCCCCACCCCTGTTCCCTCTGGCAACAACCAGTTTGTTCTATGAATCTGTTTCTGTTTTGTTAGGTTTGTTCGTTTGTTTTGTTTTTTAGATTCCACATATAAGTGAAATCATACAGTATTTGTTTTTCTCTGTCTGACTTAGCATAATACTCTCTAGTTCCACTGATGTTGTTGCAAATGGCAAATTTTCATTCTTTTTCATGGCCGAGTAATATATATTCATCATATGTACACACCACATCTTCTTTATCCATTTGTCTGTTAATGGGCACATAAACTAAAAAGAGACAATTTTGTGCTAAATAAGAAGGAAAGCAATAAAAATAATGCAATTCGCAATCTGAAGCTTTTGAGAGAAATTCAAGTGAAGAATGACATCTTAAGTATATTTAGTCTTAAATTGTGGTCTGATTATAATATTTTTGTTGAAGTACATTTTTGGTGGTCTTGATTGCAATCTGTGAAGTCAATTTTAATCCTAAATATAGAATTAAATTTAATTAAATGACTGTTGTGCTAGTTTTGGAAAAGTTTTTGCTGTTTTTGTTTTCTTACACAGATGTCTCCTAATTGCCTGCTTTTAGTGACGTTATTTTAGATATCAAAAATTCACATTCACATTTAACAGCTTTCTAAATAATCAGATGTGAATTAATTTCAGTTTTTTAATACTCTATTCTCCAATTTTGGATCTTTGTCACACAGCTCTTAAAGGCCAGAAGCTCATATTTTCAATTCTGGCAGATGGAGAATTTGCAAAAACTTTTAACAAAAATATTGGCACATATCCATTCAATATATTATGCTAAAAGTAGCTCTAGTTTTGAATATAAACTGTATTTTCTTAACAGATTTGCTGTTTCCCCCACTCTTAGTCTTTAAGGTGCACAAACCTTGTATGATATGCAAATGACCAATTACATCGTGAACAATTTAATCAGTGAAAAGCAGCTATGCTTGGGTAGCTCAAGAAGATGTGTCTCAGTGTTTTAAACTACAGCAAATCTGGGTTCTGTTGAGTTAGTGGGTGAAGGGAATTCCAAAGATTCCAGCCATTTTTCCTGGCCTATGTACTATAATCATGATTTAATGTAATAATATTTGTTGCCTTATGTATTGCGTTGCTCCTATGTTGGGTGCATATATATTTATAACTGTTATATCTTCCTCTTGGATTGATCTCTTGATCATTCTGTAGTGTCCTTCCTTGTCTCTTGTAACATTCTTTATTTTAAAGTCTATTTTATCTGATATGAGTATTGCTACTCCAGCTTTCTTTTGATTTCCTTTTGCATAGAAAATCTTTTCCATCTCCTCACTTTCAGTCTGTATGTGTCCATAGGTCTGAAGCGGGTCTCTTGTAGACAGCCTATATATGGGTCATGTTTTTGTATCCTTTCAGCGAGCCTGTGTCTTTTGGTTGGAGCATTTAATCCATTCATATTTAAGGTAATTATCGATATGTAAGTTCCTATTACCATTGTCTTAATTGTTTTGGGTTTGTTTTTGGAGGTCCTTTTCTTCTTTTGTGTTTCTCACTTAGAGAAGTTCCTTTAGCATTTATTATAGAGCTGGTTTGGCGGTGCTGAATTCTCTTAGCTTTTGCTTGTCTGTAGAGCTTTTGGTTTCTCCATCGAATCTGAATGAGATCCTTGCTGGGTAGAGTAATCTTGGTTGTAGGTTCTTCCCTTTCATCACTTTAAATATATCATGCCACTCCCTTCTGGCTTGTAGAGTTTTTGTTGAGAAATCAGCTGTTAACCTTATGGGAGTTCCCTTGTATGTTATTTGTCATTTTTCTCTTGTTGCTTTTAATAATTTCTCTTTGTCTTTAATTTTTGCCAATTTGATTACTATGTGTCTTGGTGTGTTTCTCCTTGGGTTTATCCTGATTGGGACTCTCTGCGCTTCCTGGATTTTGGTGGCTATTTCCTTTCCCATTTTACGGAAATTTTTGACTATAATTTCTTCAAGTATTTTCTTGGGTCCTTTCTCTCTTTCTTCTCCTTCTGGGACCTCTATAATGCAAATATTGGTGCATTTAATGTTGTTCCAGAGGTCTCTTAGGCTGTCTTCATTTCTTCTCATTCTTTTTTCTTTATTCTGTTCTGTGGCAGTGAATTCCACCATTCTGTCTTCCAGGTCACTTATCCGTTCTTCTGCCTCAGTTATTCTGCTATTGATTCCTTCTAGTGTAGTTTTCATTTCAGTTATTGTATTGTCCACCTCTGTTTGTTCTTTAATTCTTCTAGGTATTTGTTAAACATCTCTTGCATCTTCTTGATCTTTGACTCCATTCTTTTTCCGAAGTCCTGGATCATTGTCACTATCACTATTCTGAATTCTTTTTCTGGAAGGTTTCCTATATCCACTTCATTTAGTTGTTTTTCTGGGGTTTTATCTTGTTCCTTCTTCTGGTACATAGTCCTCTGCCTTTTCATTTTGTCTATCTTTATGTGGATGTGCTTTTTGTTCCACAGGTTGCAGGATTTTAGTTCTTCGTGCTTCTGCTCTCTGTCCTCTGGTGGATGAGACTATCTAAGAGGATCGTTTGTGCAAGCTTCCTGATGGGAGGGACTGGTGGTGGTTAGAGCTGGGCGTTGCTCTGGTGGCCAAAGCTCAGTTTAACTTTAATCTGCTTGTCTGCTGATGGGTGAGGCTGCATTCCCTGCCTGTTGATTGTTTGGCCTGAGGTGACCCAGCACTGTATGGTTCTTTGGTGGGGCTAATGGCAGACTCCAGGAGGGCTCATTCCAAGGAGTACTTTCCAGAACTTCTGCTGACAGTGTCCTGTCCCTGTGGTGAGCCACAGCTGCCCTCTGCCTCTGCAGGAGACCCTCCAACACTAGCAGGTAGGTCTGGTTCAGTCTCCTATGGGGTCACTGCTCCTTCCCCCTGGGTCCTGATGTGCACACTACTTTGTGTGTGCCCTCCAAGAATGGATTCTCTCTTTCCCACAGTCCTTTCGAAGTCCTGCAATCAAATCCTGCTGGCCTTCAAAGTCTGATTCTCTGGGAATTCCTCCACCCATTGCTGGACCCCTAGGTTGGGAAGCCTGACGTGGGGCTCAGAACCTTTACTCCAGTGGGTGGACTTCTGTAGTATAATTGTTCTCCAGTTTGTGAATCATCACCCAGCAGTTATGGGATCTGATTTTATTGTGATTGTGCCTCTCCTACCATCTCATTGAAGTTTCTCCTTTGTCTTTGGAAATGGGGTGTCATTTTTGGTGAGTTCCAATGTCTTCCTGTCAATGATTGTTCCACAGTTTGTTGTGATTCTGGTGCTCTCGTAAGAGGAAGTGAGCACACGTCCTTCTACTCTGCCATCTTGAACCGAGAACTGTTTCAATTTTATATTTTCTGTTTTAATTTTTTGGGTGTTTTAGATCCAGTTCTTTTTATTAATAATATAAATTTCTATAATCTCTTGACATTACAGTAGCTTTACAATTAGTATCATTCTAGGCTATAAGTTACATGATAAAGGCACAACAATTGTCTTTTGTGCACCATTGTGTGCACCATAAGTGGATAACAGCTGCTCAATTAGTAAGTGATTAATAATACTATATATATTATTCAGATATATATAATATACTAGGTATATATGTAATTAGGTATATATTTTATCTGATATATATTATATAATATATATATATAAGGTTAATATTCCATGTCCATTTATTTGCTAATTCATACATCAATCATTCATTATCCATTCATTCATTCATTTATATATATAATATATGAATGAAAATGATTAAAAGAGAGAGTGTTTTCAATTGCAGACCATTTCTTAGGAGAAAACCATCCTTTGAGACAGATAGAGAATGCATCTGCAAATTTAGATCAATCTCTTATTCTCTGCATCTGTTCAAAATCCACCTAAATCTTCAACTTTAGATTGCATATAAATTTAAGGCATTCATATTGATTTTAGAGGCTTCTGGGTTACATGTAAATATAAGGTGTGTATATTGATTTGAGGGTACTCAGTTCACTGTCAGCAGCATTTGATTTCAAAGGCTAGGAGCAATTTTGCTTTGCACTTATCAAAATAAGAAATGGATTTCTTTTTAAGTTTCTATTATGTGTCCTTGAACTAAAAGACTTCAAGTTGTTTAGGCATCTACATTATTGATCAGTTCCACTTTCTTTATTAGGATAATTTTAGGAAGTGTGCTCTGTAGCTTATTCTTTAGAACACTGGCATTTTTTGTGCAGTTTATTTGACAGCAAGGATTTCAACTTTATGATCAATTTTATCTCAAGTGGAAATCAACACACAGGAGTAATAAAACTAAATCAACACATTAAATTTTTTATGGTTTAGCAGCATTTATCAAAAAAAAAAAAACTTAGTTGTGACAAGATGCTCCTGTGGTGTAAGGGATACTTGCATGTACTTGATTTCCATTTCCTTCTTATATAATGAACTCCACATCTGCTTATATCTTTGATTCTTGGATATATTCTTCATATCTCAAGTCAAGATTTTCCTGCAGTTTGGATGATTTAATATCTTATAGCTAAGCCTGATGCCTTGCCAGAATACTGCCTCCAAGTTGTCAATAAAGCTGGACACTTCTAGTACTCAGATATCACAGGTAATAGAACTCCATTTATTATGTTGTCCTCAGGGATAATGTTATTATAAAGTGATGTAATGATCTCTTTAAAATATGCGAGTTTTATATGTTTGTTTTTAAAATGCAATCATCAGTTTAACACAAAATTTATTCAGTGCCAGTAACATTAATTTTAATATTTATTTTATAATTTATTTATAATTACAGGTAAATTAAAAAGAATTAAAAACAATGGTTGATATATGCTTATAAAGAAAATTCTAAATTAATATTATTATTAAAATAAATGTCTTTAAATATTTCTGTAATTTGAAGCTTGATATAAAAATATTTGTCCTATACTTCCATAGTAACCTTGATGTTCAAATATTTTATTATTCACCTAACAAATGGAAACTGTTAAGGAACTAAATGGAAATTAATAAACTATTAATGTTTCTTTGTTAAATCATGTTTAATGAGCAGACTTTATGGAATCTAAGAATGCTAGGGAAATCAGTTATGTTGGTAGCATGTACTAATATATTGCATTCCAGATATGCTCATCAGACTATATAATACTTACAAAGTAATGCAAAATACAACTGACAAAACACACTATAATGGCATACTTTAAGTTAATGTTTATGAGAAATTGTAATGCTTCACTTCCATCAGAATAAATATAATCATGAAGTTTAGGAACATTGATGTATTGACATTAATGTGCAACTTCCACATTTAGAGGAATAAATAATTTAGTAGTTCTAAAATTCATACAAACATAGGCAATCTGAATATAGAATAGTAAAACATTTTAAGGAAACAAAAACTCCAAAGAATTACAATCATCTTTAAAAAACCGTAAGGTACTTAAAGATGTTATTATTTTGAAAACATTTAGAATATTTGAGAGAGTCATTGAAAGAAGACAAAAAAATTCTCAACATCTACTTGATCATGAGTCAATAAAGCACCAGGAAATATAGCTTTATTGTATGCTGTTTCCCACTAACAAAAGCACTTTGTAGGCTGGGAATGAGTTGTGGTGCGTTGGCTGCCTAAACAAATTGCAGAGGCAATAATCCGAGGTTCACCTTTGAAGATATTGGTGCTTTTTCTAAAGTTAAATGCAGTGAAGCCTATTACATTTGTGTCTTATTAACCAGCTTCAAATAGAGCTATGAAGCACTTTGTCCTCACTTTACAGGAAGCCCTAGAGACATTCTTTTGCTGCTAAATGATTTGTCTTTGACACATTGTTTGGTAAATTTCCACTTACTACAATGAATGAAATAAGGGGGTTTTTGGCATGTGTTCAAAAGGAAAGAAAGCAATTGTACAGTGTGTTTTTTCCCCTAATTGGACAATGAGAAATGGCTTAAAACATAAATGTTATGTGTCTATTTGCCCCTGGGGATTTGGGGATTTAGAATGGAAAATTGGGATTAAAAACTAAAACTCTGTGAGTCAAATGCAATTTTTAAAATAATGAATTTGCTTCACATTTGGTAAACAAAAGCTGAAATATGAAATGGTCTATATAACTGTGATAATTGTCTATAATACAATGTAGAGATAATAATATCTTTAAAATTGCACCATTTAAAAATAATATTTAATTGATTCTTTTGAATCAGGATTGAAAGCACCCATTCCACTACCCAAAAACAAAATACCTCATTGGAAGTGTTGACATTGATTCCTAAGAGAACTAGTAAACCAAAGTTTGGAAAACAAAAACCACCTTTTATCAGTTGTTTTAGGCTTCATGAGGTACCAATAAAGTGTTAAAAGTATCAGAGTAAATTCCTTTCCACAGGGGCACATTAATGTATTTAAGAAATTGGTGAATTTTTAGATCAGAATTATCTGGCAGAAACTTCAAAGTCAACAGCTTCTTAAACACAACCCAGAGTAAATTATTCACTTCTTTTAAGTTGCAGAAATTCTTATTGGTTAAATAGCCATGCTCCTTGTTTAGAGAGCTTCTAGAGGGTTGAGATGTAAAGTACTACATTATATATTTCATTGCAACCTGTATCTCCAGAGAAGGCATTCAGGTACATCATTCTCCCCTTCTGTGCACTATAATGTATCTTCACTCATGATATTTCCAGAGTATTCCAAATTTGGGAGCCATGCTTTATTCATTTTTATATCCCTAATATTAACAAATATATTTTCTTTAATTATGTACTGAATGAACAAGTAAATGAATCCATTGAATGAATGATCAAAATTAAAATCTCTTTGATCTTTAGAATACAATGTAAAACACCTCAGGAATAATTGGTACAGTAATTAGTACATTTACATTTGCTCCCCTTAATCCTTCAAACAACAGTAACAACAAAAATCCAACTGGGATCTGGTATCACAAAAAGTACATTTTGTGTTGAACATGTTTATATTTCTACAGGCATTCAGTAATACTTACTAACTTAAAAAAATACTGACACCCATTCTGTTACTTTTGTGTTCCAAAAAGTGAAAACCACTGACTTAGACAAGCCTCCTTATTTAGTAGCTGAAGCTATTAGGATCAAGAGACATTAAATCCCTTTGATTTTTTCACACAGGTAATTAATGTCAGAGCCAGGAACTGGTCCCCAGTTTCCTGGAATCTAATCTGGTACATTATCTTTTAGAGTGCTCTACTTCCCTATTTGGACCATTCTTCTCAGTGAGAGCAAATACAAAGATGAAGAATGAATGGGACTCGGTGGGTTGGTTGTCAGAGTTTAGTGAATAACTCAGGGGTTCAAAGCTTTCAGAACAGTTCTGGTGAACATTCCCTGAGAGTTAATGACATGTTATTTTGTTCCCTTATGAATTCTTGAAATACCAGCATACAATAGTCAGCAGCTTAGTCACAAAAGCATAATGTAGACATAGTTATACTAAGGCAACACAATTATTACTAAGAGGGCTTAGTGTGACCAGTTTAAAAAGCAACACACAATAAAAGTGGTGATGTTGAGTTTGTATTTTTAAACTTCTGGGTATTATGAAAGGGGAAAAGAAACAATTTCAGATAAGGAAGGGGAAAGAAAATAAATATAACTTTGTAAGGAAAAGAGCATATTTCAAAGATCAAATGGTAAAAACAACAACAAAACAAGGAATTTTGATAGAATTTGTATTATTTACTGCAGCATAAAAAGCTAAATAAAAAGTTATTGATGTCCTTGGAAGCAACCTAAGTGTCCATCGACAGATGAATGGATAAAGAAGATGTGGCACACATATACAATGGAATATTACTCAGCCATAAAAAGAAACAAAATTGAGTTATTTGTAGTGAGGTGGATAGACCTAGAGTCTGTCATACAGAGTGAAGTAAGTCAGAAAGAGAAAAACAAATACCATATGCTAACACATATATATGGAATCTAAAAAAAAAAAAAAAAAATGGTTCTGAAGAACCTAGGGGCAGGACAGGAATAAAGATGTAGACATAGAGAATGGACTTGAGGACATGGGGAGGGGGCAGGGTAAGGTGAGACGAAGTGAGAGAGTGGCATTGACATATATACACTACCAAATGTAAAATAGATAGCTAGTGGGAAGCAGCCACATAGCACAGGGAGATCAGCTCAGTGCTTTGTGACCACCTAGAGGGTTGGGTTAGGAAGGGTGGGAGGGATATGCAAGAGGGAGGGGATATGGGGATATATGTATATGTATAGCTGATTCATTTTGTTATACAGCAGAAACTAACACAATGTAAAGTAATTATACTCCAATAAAGATGTTAAAAACAACAACAAAAAAGTAAAAAAATAAAAGTTATTGATGTCCTCAACATGTTTACTATTCAAAGGGGAGAATAAGTACATGATAACATGTCATATGTTTGGTAATGATCTAAGTGTTTTGTAAATATTATATCTTTTAATCCTTACAATAGCTCACTAAGGTAGCTGTTATTATTGTCCTCATTCTTTCTTGGGGAACCTGATGAAAAGACTTTAAATAAATTGTCTGTAGTATCATAGGTAATTATCAACCTTGATAAGGTTGATAATTGTGGTTACTCTGACTTCAGGTAAGTACTGCCGAAACATTATGCTCTACTGTCTCTGAACCACTATGCTATACTCTGTCAAGTTGTAAAGCTAGCATGATAGAAACTATGATGTAAACAAATAGAAATTAAATAGTAAAAGAACACAGGAAAGTGTCAGTTATTTTAAACTGGGAATAGTGAAAGTTTAACTAAATTAGTGACTTAAAATTGGCTTAGGAAGTCCATAGATAGAAAAGAGAAAAAAAAATGTTGTATGAACAAGTACACAAAAAAGTGATTATTCGTGAACTGCCTCAATCCACATTGTAGCTGCAATATTTTGCCGCGGATTCTTTTCTAAACTTAACATTTGGATTTTTCACCTGCTAACTTTTCTTGTCTACCACACTCAAGATCCAATATAACTACCTAATTTTTCATTTATACACTCAGCCCAAATATGGAGAATTTATAGTATGTTCCAAGTCCCTTTCCTAAGTGAATAGGAAACAGAAATCAAGATGTAGTCCTTACCAACACAGTGTATGCAGTACTGTGTGGGATGCAGAAAAATAAAAATTTATCTGTAATTTACATGTTATTTGGTAGAAGTAAGCCCAGGAGTTAAGAACAATCAAGCCAAGTCTACTAAGGTTCAGGGAAATATTCCTGTAGAAAAAGATGCTGAAGCAAGCACTGAAAGATAACTAAAAATAAGAATTGGAGTAAAATAATATTCTAGGTCAATGAACCAAATATGAAGAATTATGGAGGAGAGAAAGACATACACCATTCTCTAAACCATGTGATATATCACTCAAAACTTCCCTAACTCTATCTGTTTGTGAGACAAAGATTTTATAGCAGATAGGGTCAAGTGGTACTACTGCTAATTGGGTCTTTCACCTGCTAATTCTTATTATTTACAAACTGTAATAAGACTTGAACTCTGCAAGAAATATCAACATGCTCAGGAGAGACTGCCATACTCTATCTTTAAAATATTTAAGAACACGAAAAACTGCAAGTGAGGCACTGAAAAGGAACTGTGATCAAACCAGGGACTGAAATAAATGGGAATAAACGTACCTTGCATCATATACCTTTCTAAACAAAGAGGAACAAAATCAAAAGTGATATGGTTGCATACGAAGGACAGAATAGTCCCTGGGAGACCATGGGGTTGGCATGATAACCCAGGTAACCTCGCCACCCAGTTAAATGTTGCAAGTTGCATATAGAATGTGGCTTAAAAGTAAAAATAAAAAATAAAAATAAAAGGTCCAGTGAAAAGTGAAGTGATATTGTGAAAAATAATTTGCTAAAATCTTAGTGTGGTCTCTTCTTACAAAGCTTTCTTCAATTTGTGCAGCCAGGGTAAATTACTCACATTTCCATGCTCCCTTAACATTCTGTACAAATGATGATTACAGCTCTTACCAAATTTTATCACACATTCCATATTTATTTCTTTTTGTTATACAATAAGTTTCCAATTATTCCAATGAATGATGTATGAATTAATTTTTTAACTAATTAACTGATGAGAAAACTGAACACATATTTTTGGAACCTGTTCATATATATAATTTGCTTTTATACAATATTATTTTGTGAATGACTAATTTAGAAGAGGAAAATCAGCTCAAACACTTGCTATAAAATATTTCAGATAAAGTATGTATAAATATTGAATAGAAGTTTAAAGGAAAGAAATAAGCTAGTGAAACTTCATCTGTGAGATCCAAAGTCTTTTTAATATTTTATTTTCAAATTAAATAATAGGCATTTGTATTTGCTTTTTTATATGAACTAAAGTATAATATAAAATATAATGCATGTAATCATATAGATATTAATTTAGTATATAAATATTATACCCTAATACATTTTTGTTGTGATTATTTTGATTTTATAAATTTTTTATCATATTCCAGTAAAATGATCTAAGGTGGTACATGCTAGTATATTTTATTACTTTACATATGTATCAAGGCATTTTTCTATAACAAGTTACTCAACAAATAAGTACTGAGGCCCTTCCACTGAGAGTCCAAAGATTCTGGGAACATAATAAATTAGACTAGCAAAGTCTCACTATTACACAATGTATATTCTAGTTCGGAATTATATCAGTAATTAAGCTCTCGTCATTTAGCTTCCAATCAACCCCTTGATATTCTACTTTGCAATACTTGGACTAGGATTCTTCAAACCAATTTTTTTTTCTCATCAGCTGACTTCTTTTATCTCCTGCCAAATGAACACACTATAGGAAGGTAGGAAGGAAAAAGATGGGTGTACTTTTTCCTTTCTCTTTGGTTGCTGTTTCAGTTGGCATCTCTATGTCATTGGATCTTTGCCTTGGAAGTAACACCACTTTGATCCATTTTCCAACTTCCTTTAGCACTCACAACCAATCTTGTTATACTTTCTCAGAACTATCTGAGAAATTACTATTACTAGCCAGACAGTGACCCCTGCTCAGAGCCCAGATCTGTAGGCTTATCGCTCCTGAGGTATCAGCACCAGACAGGAAGTACCCCTCCTCAATGTCTGACCCCAGGTTGACAGGGACTCTTCCTTTGAGTGTCTATCCTTGGATAACCCAATATTATCTCTGTTTTACTTAAGTGTTTTCAGTTCATTTTTCCAGACATCCCAAAATTATATAACTAATATCCTATACTAAATTTTCTCTGTTGAAATACTTAATGTGGCTTCACTTTCCCTGACTGGGTTCTAATTGGTATTAGATTCAGTACTTGCTATTAGAAATGGTCCAAAGAAAACAGAACCATACATATGTGATTATGAAACTGCTTTGTTATGTTTTGTCTTAAGGCAGTAATGAATTCATTGACAATGAAAAATGGAATATCAGTGGATTTCCCTGATAATAAAATTTATTAAGTTAATACGTGTTATTGACTGTGAGGTAATGATTGCTGAAGCAAGCGCACCGGGGAGCAAGAGGCTGTTGTACATGACCATTACGTTTATAATGATGACTACAGGATCTGATCAGTGCAATCTCTGATTCTGAATGCACCAAAGAGTTTATGTAAAGAAAATCCAAGCTTACAACTTTGCATTCTCAGCTCACATAATTGAGAAGCAGAGAGCTTCCATGGAAGCCTCAAAAGAACCACCTAACAATCTTGTATTCCTTATAGTTTTAAGACAGAGCTCACAGAATACCAGAACCAAATTGTAATCGTATAGCTTTCAGAATCACAGCATATGTTGAATTCATAGATCTCTCCTCTCTCTCAGTGAAGTATTTATTTTGAAAGAATAACACTCTAAGATTATAGACATATAGATAGAATCAGATGAGCTGAGAATATTTAATACCCAAATCTCTCTGAGCCATTTTTGCTAGCAGAAGGATACCCACTCTAAAGAGATCTATGCTCTCCAAATGTCTAGGGAGACAAGTTTTACTTGCTATTGCCTGACAGGTACAATAGTATACCTTCATGGTCTTTTTTCAAGGCTATATCAATTTTCCTGCTTTTTGCCATAATCTAGTCTGCAAGAACCTTGGTAGTATTAAAAAACCACAGAACAATTTACACTGTTCACCTATATTTATGAGACTTTGCTTATTAAATATAATGGCAGGAAGTAGCAATGGCCATAAAATGCTTAGTAAGAAAAGTGTGAGCCAAAGGTTGGAGTTAAACCCCACAAAAATGAGGGGTCTTGCCATCTCATTAAATGATGTGAGTATTCACTGAACTAGAGCATATAAATATAACCCCTCCTATGGCACTTTGCATCATCTACTTCAAAAACAATATGTTATACATACTTTGTATAACAAATAAGACTGACAATGTTCAGTGAGTGAGGCCAAGGGCAAGAGAAAACTCTTCAGAAAGTCCCATCTGCAATAAAAGTTATGATGTCATATGAACTTTTTGCAAAGCAGTTCCATTGTTATATAAAATATCTGTGGCAAAGAAAGGGCTGTTCTGTGAAATATTTAGCAAGGCCAATAGGGCAGAGAACTTCTAGGACTGTTATGAAGCGACATCTTTCCCTCTTCTGCATATAACATTTTCAAATTTCCTTATGAGAAATACTTTCTGGCTTGTTACTGGGCCCTGTATAAATTGAAAAATGATCACAAGTGATCATGATCACATCAAGAGATCATGCAGCTTGACCTAACAATTTGGTTGGGCGTCTTCTGGCTACCAAATCGTTAAGACAGAACATTCACAGAAGCCATCAATCATCTTATGTAAATGATGCGTTAGAGATCAGGTTCTAGCAGGTAAATAAGATACAAAGAAGCTTAATGAGAATCTGGCTCAGATTCCTTTAATATCTTCTCTCAAAACATTACCACTCCTCTTCTCATGGCCTCTTGCAGAGTTCCTTATGACAAACTGACTGAAGAGGAAAGAGGAAATATCTTAGGACTTTTGTCCATACAGTGTATCTAACCATAAACAGACTACTGCAGCAATAGAACTTCGATCAGAAGTGTGTCCTTGAAAGGCAACGATAAATGGAAATCATCTCAGTTGGCAGAACATCAATCTACAATATTTTTGTAGATCCTTTGTCTGGATCAATCAATAAATAGATGTATAGATGTATATGCATTTGTATGTGGGCAGTAGTTAGTGGTTTGGCTGTATGATCAGAAATTTGGAAAATGAGTAGAAGACAGAATTGAACAATTAGTGACAATGGGTTCATAGGACTATATAAATACACCTATTGGAATGAGAAGAGCATGAAGCTATTTGTCTACCATTGAATGCTGACCTGACAAATGTCCATCTAATTCAGAGGAGGCTTTCAATAATCGGATGGACAACATGACCTCTCTTTTGGATATGTCTTTCTCCAACCAACTTGATACTTATTTATAAATTGGCCGTGGTAGAAAGGATAGCGGCTCTGCATGGGCTAAACAATGTGGAATTTCCTCTCTAAGACTCATTTTGCTGTCTCCACTGCTAAATACCTAACTTTGCAACATCAGAGAAAAAAATACCGAGGCCCTGATATGGCACCATTCCTAGGGATGATTTCATTGGATACCATCTCATGGGAAGGGCAGTGATTTGTCCTCACTGGTTTAGAAAGATACCTTATTTATGGATTTGCTTTTCCTGCACATAATGTTTAATAGCACCACCATCTATGGACTTATTACTTCTGAACAAAGGAATTATTTGCAGCAAATAAACGTGGAAATGGGCATGTGCCATAAAATTCAGGGTTTTTTTTCACATACTTTATCATCCCAAGCAGCTGCCTTCATAGAAAAGAGGAGTGACCTACTAAAGGCTCAGTTATAGTGTCAGTTGAGAATTAATTCCATGAAAGTTTACTGTTCTATCTTACAGATATGTGATCTATGCTTTAAGATAAGTATCGAAATATGGACAATATTTTTCCATTGCCAGAAAATATAGATCTTAGAATCATGGAGTGAAATGAGGGAGGATCAAATTACTATTGCTTTAGTTTTCTATTGCTGCCATAAAAAAAGTCACAAACTGAAACATTCACTTAAAATAGCACAAATTTATTGTCTCAGAATTCTGTCAGTCAGAAGTCTGGTGGTCTTGGCTGGTTTCTTGGCTTAGCTTCTAAGAGGACTGAAATCTTGTGGTAGCAAGATTTTCTACCACTTTTCTATGCAATCTTTTCTGGAGGTTCTGGAAACAAATCCACTTCAAAGCTCATGCAGAATTTTTTGGTCAGAATCCAGTTCAATTTGGTTGTAGGACTAAGGTCCCCATTTTCTTTCTGGCTGTCAGCCAGGGTTTCTTCTCATCTCATCTCAGGTTACCCCCATACTCTATCTCATTGAATCTCTCCTCCGTCTCAAAACCAGCAATGAGTTGTATTCTAATTCATAAAATTTCAATCTCTCTGACCTCCCTTTATGCTTCATTTCTCCTCTGCACCTGTCTGAATGACGCTTCTGCCTTCATTTTCTGTTTTTAAGGATTCATATGAATACATTGAACCCACCTAGATAATCTAAGATAATGCCACGTTGAGGTCATCTGATTAGTAATCTTAATTCCATTACCAAAGTCATTTCACAGAACTACCAAGATTAATATTTGTTGAATAACTAGAGGATGAGCATCTTGATAGGGGAAGACACTTTTATAATCCTGCGTGTCACACTATTGCACCTAATAATTCATTTAGAAAGCTTTCCCTGTACCAGAAATGTTTGTTGTGCTCTTACCACTAGGGCACAGAAAAAAGGCCCACTGAACTGGAGGTTGAAGTCATCACTTGGCCATTTTGATCTCCTCGTTCCACTGAATAGTCAAAGAACACGATAGTTATGGGGTGATGTTAATGATTGTGATACCTATGAGGTAAATACGTTACTGATACACATTAGGGATAAGGAGGAGTGTGCTTAGAACCCACAGATTTATCTGAGGTGTCACTTAGTACTTCCATGTTTAAAAGTAAACATTAATGAAAAACTACAGCAAACAATAAAAGCCAGAACAAAAAATGTTAGATCTTTCAGAAATGAATTTTGAAAAAAAAAAAGAAATGAATTTTGTGGTCACCCCATAAGGTAAAGAACTTGAACCTGCCTAGAACAATGAATTGGTAGTTAAAAAAAAAGAATGAAAAAATATCAGCTTTGTCGATTATGGGCTTACATTTAGAGAAAAAAAACAGGATTGTAGCAGGTATGCATATTCCCCCCTCTACTTGTTACACACACACACACACACACACACACACACACACAAGTGAATATACCACACAATTTTTTTGTTTCTACCTCCTATTTTTCTTTTATTATTGTGTAAATGGAACGTTGTCTGTTAGTTAACTTTTCGTGTAGCATTTAGATTTCAATATATTCATATGTGGGGGGACTGTAACACCATTAGTGGACTATTTAAAATAAATCAGAGGTGGATGATATGATATTCTCTGTGAGTTGAATAAAATGAGTCTTAGCATCTTGCCCCATCTTTTGGAAAGAGGGTAATAACTTCTCTGTTTGCATGAAAAATAGTTACATCTTGTTAGGCAAAAGGATAAAGTTATATTTGTTATTGGATGGAAGTTCATTATAATAAATGTATGTGTGGATACAGTGTACCAAAAAGATGAGATATACTGGTTGTTAAACATTTTCTCTCTGTTGCATCATATCATTTGCTCCCCAGCTTCTTAACCACTAGCCAAATAGCATCCCATGCTTATCAGTCTAAGTCTCATTTCCATTGGGCCCATTTCTCCAAGTTCTTAAAGCACTACCAACAGCCAGTTTAGTGTCTTCCTCGGAGTTTGAGCCTTTCTTTGCAGGGCCCATTCTGTGAGTTCTTAGGTTCTCGTACTCTCTGTCTCTTTTTTTTTAAATTTTTAATGTCAGCTGTAGGGGTAGTAGTCTGATGCCTGCAGTTGCAATGTCTATGTTACTTCAGTGTTGTCTTTTTGCTTTTCCAGTTCTCCAATACCTATGAAATAATTCCTTATATTTAATTCTCTACTGAAATAACCAGTGTGGTTTCTGTTTTTTCTTGAAAGTACCCCCTCAGAGAGAGGGAAAATGTTAATAAGCAAGTAAAACAGTATAATATTAGTTAAACATGATGTTAGAGAAAGTGAACCAGAGAGAAACAGAGGTAAAGACAGAGAAAAGAAGGCAGGAAGAAAATCAGAAGAAAGGAGGTAGGGAGGAAAGAGAAGAGAAGGAAGGAATTTCATATAGTAGAATTACAAAGGAAATAAAGCAAGATAATAGGATGGAAGTTGACTGAGGTGAGTAGTGAAATTTCATACAGTATGATTGAGGAAAGACTCTAGGAATGGACATTTGAGTGAACACCTAACATAACAGCCTGGTGTGATACTGATAAATGTTACAGTGATTTTCCCATCAGCTTAGTAAAGACATACGATTTTCAGCATGGAGCATAACACAGTGTAATGCATGCTGCAAAGCACAATCAGTATGAGGATTTGAGCAATGGGAGAGCTGTTATGGAAATGTTTAATTCCCCATTCAAAGTTTTGAGCCTAAATATTGTTGAAATCCAGATGGCTGACTTAAAGCATACCACAAAGGAGAAGTGTGGAATGTCCCTAAAGTGTTGGAATGTAATTGAAGTACCATCTGACTTTTCATTTGCAAGGTAAGCAGTTTTTCATGGTTTCCTTTTTATATTTACATAAAAAGGATTTCTTAGTGAGACCAGAAGGCTTAGTAATGAAATAGAACTTCTGAAGCAATAGCAGTCAAGTTGAGAACTTGTTTTCCAGAAAAGACAAGAAGAACAAAATATAATAGATAGGAGGATGAAGACCTCCAGCAAAATAAACCAGTTTCTTCTACTTTGGAGGGAATTTGTTCAATGAAGTTTAAGTCCCTTGTGAGTAGTAATCCATATAATTTTGCAGTGTGTATGACATACATGCTTCATTGTGTCGGTGCAACCATTGCATTTTTTATTTATTTATTTATTTATTTATTTATTTATTTATTTATTTATTTATTTATTTATTTATTTATTTATTTATGGCTGTGTTGGGTCTTCGTTTCTGTGCGAGGGCTTCCTCTATTTGCGGCAAGCGGGGGCCACTCTTCATCGCGGTGCGTGGGCCTCTCACTATAGCGGCCTCTCTTGCTGCGGAGCACAGGCTCCAGACGCGCAGGCTCAGTAGTTGTGGCTCACGGGCCTAGTTGCTCCGCGGCATGTGGGATCTTCCCAGACCAGGGCTCGAACCCGTGTCCCCTGCATTGGCAGGCAGATTCTCAACCACTGAGCCACCAGGGAAGCCCCACCATTGCATTTTTGAGAGATAAATTGAAAATATTAGAGATTGATGATCCATTTAATGAGATTAGCAGCAGCAGAGGAGAGAGCAAAAAATTTAACTGAGAGGAGATAAAAGTTCTCTACCTGTTTTTACATCTATTGGTAGTATTACTTTCTGGGGAAGTTAACAGGTGAAGAAAATTGGAAATGCACCGAAAGTTTTGTATTTACAGGGAAGAAAAATAATGCCATTTTAATGGCTGTCTTTATTGTTTTATTTTCAATATGAAAGTCACAGAAGCAATCATTATGACACTGGATATATCATATTGTTGCTATACAGCACCTTAAGACAATTACACATCCTAATTGATCTCTGAGATAATTGTGTTTGGTCCATCAAACCATTTTACGGATAGTATGAATAGAGAATATGCTACCAATCTATATCCCTCAAAATTTTTTCCTGGAAAATCATGAAACACATTTTTGCCAGAGAGAAGACAAGTTAGTCTCCATATAAAATTTCTTGTGTATATAACTTCATAATAAAAATTGATTCAAATTCCTTATCACATGAATCTCCAGTACCATTGAAATAATAACAGTTCGCATTGTTTATACCATTTTACAGTTTACGGTGGGCTCAGTTCAATTTACTTTAATGTTTCTCAACATATTTGGAGCGCCTACATTATGTTTTGTGTTATTTTAGGCATAAAGATACAATGATAGGTCACCATTATCTTCAATTTGCTCACATTCCAGTGAGTCAGAAACCTAAAAATGTTATTATGGAGGGAGACCTTCAAGATGGCGGAGGAGTAAGATGTGGAGATCACCTTCCTCCCCACAAATACATCAGAAATACATCTACATGTGGAACAACTCCTACAGAACACCGACTGAACGCTGGCAGAAGACCTCAGACCTCCCAAAAGGCAAGAAACTCCCCATGTACCTGGGTAGGGCAAAGGAAAAACAGAGACAAAGAATAGGGACAGGACCTGCACCGAGGATTGGTGCCGACCAGCACTCACCAGCCCGAGAGGCTTGTCTGCTCACCGGCTGGGACGGGTGGGGGCTGGGAGCTGAGGCTCCGACTTCGGTAGAATCCCAGGGAGAGGACTGGGGTTGGCTGCGTGAACACAGCCTGAAGGGGGCTACTGCAACATAGCTAGCCGGGAGAGAGTCCAGGAAAAAGTCTGGAACTGCTTAAGAGGCAAGATACCATTGTTTCAGGGTGCGCAAGGAGTGGGGATACAGAGCACCGCCTAAACGAGCTCCAGAGATGGGCGGGAGCCACAGCTATCAGCGTGGACCCGAGAGATGGGCATGAGACGCTAAGGCTGCTGCTGCAGCCACCAAGAAGCCTGTGTGCAAGCACAGGTCACTATCCACACCTCCCCTCCTGGGAGCCAGTGCAACCCACCACTGCCACGGTCCCGTGATCCAGGGACAACTTCCCCGGGAGAACACATGGTGCGCCTCAGGTTGGTGCAACGTCACACTGGCCTCTGCCACCACAGGCTCGCCCCGCATTCCGTACCCATCCATCCCCTCGACCTGAGTGAGCCAGAGCCCCCTAATCAGCTGCTCCTTTAACCCCGTCCTGTCTGAGCGAAGAACAGATGCCCTCAGGTGACCTACACGCAGAGGCGGGGCCAAATCCAAAGCTGAACCCCAGGAGCTGTGCGAACAAAGAAGAGAAAGGGAAATCTCTCCCAGCAGCCTCAGGAGCAGTGGATTAAATCTCCACAATCAACTTGATGTACCCTGCATCTCTGGAATACCTGAATAGACAACGAATCATCCCAAAATTGAGGTGGTGGACATTGTGTGATTTTGTCTGTATATATAACTGCTTTCACCATTTGTCCTAGGGTTCTGTCTGTCATTTGTTTTGTTTTGTTTTTTTTTGGTATAGTTTGTAGCATTTGTTATCATTGGTGAATTTGTTTTTTGGTTTGGTTGCTCTCTTCTTTCTTTCTTCCATTTTTGTTCTTTTTCTTATTCATTTTTTTATTACCTTTTAATTTTTCTATTTTTAATAATTTTATTTTTTATTTTAATATTTTTTTTTAATCTTTCTTTCTTTCTTTCGTTTTTCTCCCTTTTCTTCTGAGCCGTGTGGCTGACAACGTCTTCGTGATCTGGCCAGGTGTCAGGCCTGTGCCTCTGAGGTGGGAGAGCCAGTTCAGGACATCGGTCCACAGAGACCTCTCAGCTCCATGTAATAACAAACGGCAAAAACTCCCCCAGAGATCTCCATCTCAATGCTAAGACCCAGCTCCACTCAACGACCAGCAAGATACAGTACTGGACACCTTATGCCAGCTGAACTCAACGACCAGCAAGCTACAGTGCTGGAGACCGTATACCAAAAAAACAACTAGCAAGACAGGAAGACAACCCCACCCATTAGCAGACAGGCCGCCTAAAATCATAATAAGTTCACAGGCAAAACAAAACAAAGCACTGGACACAGTCCTGCCCACCAGAAAGACAAGATCCAGCCTCATCCTCCAGAACACAGGCACCAGTCCCCTTCACCAGGAAGCCTGCACAACCCACTGAACCAACCTTAGCCCCTGGGGGCAGACACCAAAAACATCGGGAACTATGAACTTGCAGCCTGAGAAAAGGAGACCCCAAACACAGTAAGTTAAGCAAAATGAGAAGACAGAGAAACAAACACCAGATGAAGGAGAAAGTTAAAAACCCACCAGACCAAACAAATGAAGAGGAAATAGGCAGTCTACATGAAAAAGAATTCAGAGTAATGATAGTAAAGAGGATCCAAAATCTTGCAAATGAAATGGAGAGAATAAAAGAAACGTTTAACAAGGACCTAGAAGAAGGAAAAAGTAAACAAATAATGAACAACACAATAAATGAAATTAAAAATTTTCTAGAAGGAATCAATAGCAGAATAACTGATGCAGAAGAACAGATAACTGACCTGGAAGATAAAATAGTGGAAATAACTACCACAGAGCAGAATAAAGAAAAAAGAATGAAAAGAACTGAGGACAGTCCCAGAGACCTCTGGGGCAACATTAAATGCACCAACATTTGTCTTATAGGAGTCCCAGAAGAAGAAGAGAAAAAGAAAGGGACTGAGAAAATATTTGAATAGATGATAGTTGAAAACTTACCTAATATGGGAAAGGAAATAGTCAATCAAGTCCAGGAAGCACAGAAAGTACCATACAGGATAAATCAAAGGAGAAACATGCCAAGACACATGTTAATCAAACTATCAAAAATTAAATGCAAAGAAAAAATATTAAAACCAGCAAGGGAAAAACAAAAAATAACATACAAAGGAATCCCCATAAGGTTAACAGCTGATCTTTCAGCAGAAACTCTGCAAGGCAGAAGGGAGTGGCAGGACATATTTAAAGTGATGAAAGGGAAAAACCTACAGCCAAGATTACTCTACCCAGCAAGGATCTCATTCAGATTCAATGGAGAAATTAAAACCTTTACAGACAAGCAAAAGCTAAGAGAATTCAGCACCACCAAACCAGCTTTACAACAAATGCTAAAGAAACTTCCCTAGGCAGGAAACACAAGAGAAGGAAGAGACCTACAATAACAAACCCAAAACAATTAAGAAAATCATAATAGGAACATACATATTGATAACTACCATAAATGTAAATGGATTAAAGGCTCCAACCAAAAGACATAGACTGGACTGAATGGATACAAAAACAAGACCCTTATATATGCTGTCTACAAGAGACCCACTTCTGACCTAGGGACACATACAGACTGAAAGTGAGGGGATGGAAAAAGATATTCCATGCAAATGGAAATCAAAAGAAAGCTGGAGTAGCAATATTCATATCAGACAAAAATAGACTTTAAAATAAAGACTATTACAAGAGACAAAGAAGGACACTACAGAATGATCAAGGGATCAATCCAAGAAGAAGATATAACAATTGTAAATATTTATGCATGCAACACAAGAGCACCTCAATACATAAGGCAAATGCTAACAGCCATAAAAGGGGAAATCGACAGTAAAACAATCACAGTAGGGGACTTTAACACCCTACTTTCACCAGTGGACAGATCATTTAAAATGAAAATAAATAAGGAAACACAAGCTTTAAATGATACATTAAACAAAATGGACTTAATTGATATTTATAGGACATTACATGCAAGAACAACAGAATACACTTTCTTCCCAAGTGCTCATGGAACATTCTCCAGGATAGATCGTAACTTGGGTCACAAATCAAGCTTTGGTAAATTTCAGAAAATTGAAATCATATCAAGTATCTTTTCCAACCACAATGCTATGAGACTAGATATCAATTACAGGGAAAAAATTGTAAAAAATACAAACACATGGAGGCTAAACAATACAGTACTAAATAACCAAGAGATCACTGAAGAAATCAAAGAGGAAATCAAAAAATACCTAGAAACAAATGACAATGAAAACACAACAACCCAAAACCTATGGGATGCAGCAAAAGCAGTTCTAAGAGGGAAGTTTATAGCAATACAATCCTACCTCAAGAAACAAGAAACATCTCAAATAAACAACCTAATCTTACACTTAAAACAATTAGAGAAAGAAGAACAAAAAAACCCCAAAGTTAGCAGAAGGAAAGAAATCATAAAGATCAGATCACAAATAAATGAAAAAGAAACGAAGGAAACGATAGCAAAGGTCAATAATACTAAAAGCTGGTTCTTTGAGAAGATAAACAAAATTGATAAACCATTAGCCAGACTCATCAAGAAAAAAAAAAAGGGAGAAGACTGAAATCAACAGAATTATAAATGAAAAAGGAGAAGTAACAACTGACACTGAAGAAATACAAGGTATCTTGAGAGATTACTACAAGCAAGTAGATGCCTATAAAATGGAAGAAATGGACAAATTCTTAGAAAAGCACAACCCTCTGAGACTGAACCAGGAAGAAATAGAAAATATAAATAGACAAATCACAAGCACTGAAATTAAAACTGTGATTAAAATTCTTCCAACAAACAAAAGCTCAGGACCAGATGGCTTCAGAGGGGAATTCTGTCAAACATGTAGAGAAGAGCGAACACCTATCTTTCTCAAACTCTTCCAAAATATAGAAGAGGAAGGAACACTCTCAAACTCATTCCACAAGGCCACCATCACCCTGATACCAAAACCAGACAAAGATGTCACAAGAAAAGAAAACTACAGCTCAATATCTCTGATGAACATAGATGCAAAAGTCCTCAACAGAATACTAGCAAACAGAATCCAACAGCACATTGAAAGGATCATACACGATGATCAGGTGGAGTTTATCCCAGGAATGCAAGGATTCTTCAATTTATGCAAATCAATCAATGTAATACACCATATTAACAAATTGAAGGATAAAATCCATATGATATCTCAATAGATGCAGAAAAATTTTTCGAAAAAATTCAACACCCATTTATGATAAAAACTTTACAGAAAGTAGGCATAGAGGGAACTTACCTCAACATAATAAAGGCCATATATGACAGACCCACAGCGAACATCATTCTCAATGGTGAAAAACTGAAACCATTTCCTCTAAGATCAGGAAAAAGACAAGGTTGCCCACTCTCACCACTAGTATTCAACATAGTTTTGGAAGTTTTAGCCAGCAATCAGAGAAGAAAAAGTTTTAGACAGCAATCAGAGAAGAAAAAGAAATAAAAGGAATCCAAATCAGAAAAGAAGAAGTAAAGCTGTCAGTGTTTTCAGATGACATACTATACATAGAGAATCCTAAAAATGCTACCAGAAAACTACTAGAGCTAATCAATGAATTTGGTAAAGTAGCAGGATACAAAATTAATGCACAGAAATCTCTTGCATTCCTACATATTGATGACAAAAACTGTGAAAGAGAAATTAAGGAAACACTCCCATTTACCACTGTAACAAAAAGAATAAAATACCTAGGAATAAACTTACCTAAGGAGACAAAAGACCTGTATGCAGAAAACTATAAGACACTGATGAAAGATTTTAAAGATGATACAAACAGATGGAGAGATATACCACATTCTTGGATTGGAAGAATCAACATTGTGAAAATGACTATACGACCCAAGGCAATCTACAGATTCAACGTAATCCCTATCAAACTAACAATGGCATTTTTCACAGAACTAGGACAAAAAATTTCACAATTTGTATGGAAACACGGAAGACCCCGGATAGCCAGGGCAATCTTGGGAGGGAAGTGCAGAGCTGGAGGAATCAGACTCCTGGACTTCAGAATATACTACAAAGCTACAGTAATCAAGACAGTATGGTACTGGCACAAAAACAGAAATATAGATCAATGGAACAGAACAGAAAACCCAGAGATAAACCCATGCACAAATGGTCACCTTATTTTTGATAATGGAGGCAAGAATATACAATGGAGAAAAGACAGCCTCTTCAATAAGTGGTGCTGGGAATACCGGACAGCTACATGTAAAAGAATGAAATTAGAACACTCCCTAACACCATACACAAAAATAAACTCAAAATAGAATAAAGACTTAAATATAAGGCCATACACTATAAAACTTTTAGAGGAAAACATAGGCAGAACACTCTAAGACATAAATTACAGCAAGATCCTTTTTGACCCACCTCCTAGAGAAATGGAAATAAAAACAAAAATAAACGAATGGGACCTAATGAAACTTAAAAGCTTTTGCATAGCAAAGAAAAATATAAACAAGATGAAAAGACAAACCCTAGAATGGGAGAAAATATTTGCAAATGAACCAATGACAAAGGATTAATCTCCAAAATATACAAACAGCTCATGCAGCTCAATATCACAAAAACAAACAACCGAATCAAAAAATGGGCAGAAGACCTAAATAGACATTTCTCCAAAGAAGATATACAGATTGAAACAAACACATGAAAGGATGCTCAACCTCACTAATCATTAGAGAAATGCAAATCAAAACTACAATGAGTTATCACCTCACACCAATCAGAATGGCCACCATCAAAAAATCTACAAACAATAAATGCTGGAGAGGGTGTGAGAAAAGGGAACCCTCTTGCACTGTTGGTGGGAATGTAAATTGATAGAGCCACTATGGAGAACAGTATGGAGGTCCCTTAAAAAACTAAAAATAGAACTACCATATGACCCAGCAATCCAACTACTGGGCATATACCCTGAGAAAACCATAATTCAAATAGAATCATGTACCACAATGTTCATTGCAGCTCTATTTACAAAGCCAGGACATGGAAGCAAGCTAAGTGTCCATCGACAGATGAATGGATAAAGAAGATGTGGCACATATATACAATGGACTATTACTCAGCCTTAAAAAGAAATGAAATTGAGTTATTTGTAGTGAGGTGGATGGACCTAGAGTCTGTTATACAGAGTGAAGTAAGTCAGAAAGAGAAAAACAAATACTGCATTCTAACACATATATATGGAATCTAAAAAAAAAAATGGTTTTGAAGAACCTAGGGGCAGGACAGGAATAAAGACGTAGACATAGAGAATGGACTTGAGGACATGGGGAAGGGTAAGGGTAAGGTGAGATGAAGTGAGAGAGTGGCATTGACATATATACGCTATCAAAGGTAAAATAGATAGCTAGTGGGAAGCAGCTGCATAGCAGAAGATCAGCTTGGTGCTTGTGACCACCTAGAAGGGTGGGATAGTGAGGATGGGAGGGAGACTCAAAAGGGAGGAGATATGGGGATATATATATATGTATAGCTGATTCACTTTGTTATAAAGCAGAAACTAACACACCATTGTAAAGCAAGTATACTCCAATAAAGATGTTAAAAAAAATGGTATTATGATATAAAATGAGAATATAGATAATAAAAGTCTATAGAAAGTGCCTCAGGAACATAGAGAACATAGAGAAACTTCTGTCTGATTTTATAACCTAGTATTTTTTTTTCAATCTGCCTATTAAAATGGTGTTAAGCTAGAAAAAAAGTTGTATATAAGTATGATATATTATATTATATATATGAGATTATTTTTATATATGTTATTAAGTGGGAGGTAAAAAGAAATTCCAGATATTGTATAATTCAATTATGTAAAATCTATACAGTATATATGTGTGTGTGTTTATGTTTTTCAGGGAATCTATGATTGCAAAAATTTTAGATTAGTTGCCAGGCATGTTCCCATGCTGCTGAGGAGGCTAATTCTTAGAAGGGCTCTAGAACTGCTGGAAGTGATCTCCATTATTCTGGGTCTAGTCAGGGAAACATAGACCACACATTATTTTAGCAGGGAAATGTGTTAGAGGAATCGGTTAAATAGACAGTGGAGAACTTCAAAAAAATAAAAATGAAAACTGACATAACAAAAATGTTAATGCAGAGAGCAGCCCTTCCCCTAGTGTTGAGGAAACAAAGAAGACTGGCCGTTATTGCCAGACCCCATAAACTTGGAGGAGGGGCCTACAAAGCTGGGACTTGGACCTCTGAGGAAGAGTCCATCCAGCTAGTGTTGATATTGCAGAGACAATTTCATGAACCTAATTCTTTGAATGTGAGAATAAGCTAGAAACTAGAACCGATCACTGCAGGGTGAGGGTCCATGCTGGGACAATACTGTTAGGAACAGCAGTGTAAGAAAAAAGAGAAAGTTCCTTCTTCCATATCCTGCCGCTTGCCATTTTCTCTGTAATACTCACTGTTGGCAGCACCTAACCAATAGAAAATCAGCTGGCCATGAAGAGATGTAGTTTGTAGAATTCTAGCCCTACCATGAAAGAGTAGAGAGGGGTGGATTTCTATTTGACTGAGAGACAAATTTCTAATAACTCATTGAATTCTTTAAATTCTTACTAAATATTTATATAGTATTAACTATTTGAACAATACAATGACAAGAGATGTATAGAAAGGGCATTTCATCTTTTAAAATATATATATATATATATTTAGTCTTCTTAATATTGATATCTATAATTTTCTGGGGTTCCAAGAATTGCCACAGAATAAGAGGAAGCTGTTGATTTCCTAGATTGAGAACTTTCTTGCCATAAACTAATTTGTCTCATATTTAAAGGCATAGAGATTTTGTCATTATTTGTTTATCCTAATTCTCCCAAATTAACTGCATTGCTAGTTGCCAAAACTTTTCTCCTAAAGCAAGATCTAAGAAAAATTGGATAAGTGCTTTTAATGCATTTATTCACTCTTTATTTAGGGCATATTAGGGCAAGTTACTTTAAAAATGTTAAAAAAAAAAAAAAAAGAAAGAAAGAAAAACAAGGTGGATGGAATAGTTTCTCTAGTGAAACTTGATCTAATAGAAATGACAGGAAAAATGATTTAAGAATACATCAAATCTTTAAAATTTTCTGTAATACTATTTACTGTAGTAGTAAGCTTTCAAGTTCTTTTTTCAAATGTTTTATTTTTTTTTATTTTTTATACAGCAGGTACTTATTAGTTATCTATTTTATACATATATGCCAATCCCAATCTCCCAATTCATCCCACCATCACTACCCACTTCCCCCCAACAAACATTATTCTGTA
This sequence comes from Balaenoptera musculus, assembly GCF_009873245.2. Classification (NCBI taxonomy): domain Eukaryota; kingdom Metazoa; phylum Chordata; class Mammalia; order Artiodactyla; family Balaenopteridae; genus Balaenoptera; species Balaenoptera musculus. Next base: position 56,897,204 of record NC_045802.1, read on the forward strand.
TGTTTCTGTGGCATGTTTTTGGATGAGATTTACATTTAATTTGGTGGACCCTGAGTAATGCAGATTGTCCTCCCTAGTATGGGTGGGTCTCATTCAGTCTGTTGAAGCCCTGAGTAGAATAAAAGACTGACTTCCCCTGAGAAAGAGGGAATTCTGCTAGCTGACTGCCTTCACATTTGACCTACAACATCAGCTCTTCCTGATTCTCCAGCAGACTGCCTTTGAACTTGAACTGCACCTATTTCCTAAGTCTCCAGTCTACCAGCCTCATCCAGATTTTGAACTTATCAAGCTTCCACAATTGCATGACACAATTCCTTTAAAATATATATATATATACACACATATGTATATATATATTCATATGTATATATATGTATATGTATATGTATTTATATAAACACAAACACATATCATACTGGTTCTATTTCTCTGAGAATGTGACTAATAAACTTCTAAAGAATTAATCCCTTATTTGTCTTAGTTTCCAAGACTGGGGGAATTCTTATTCTTTTCCTTTTCTCCATTTTCACCATATAGTCTATTACAAAATCATGTCTTTTTCCCCCTATTTCTCCTGAAAATCACAGCAAATAATTCAATTCTCTAAATCTCCTCTGCTTTTATCATTCATTCTCACAATTCTAAATCTTGGCATGTGCCTTTTCCCTTGTCAGGAATGCCCCTCACAATCTTATTTTCCTGGTTCACTGCTATTTATTCTTCAAGTACCAATTCAGGCCTGACTTTCTTGGATAAGCATCTCCTGATAATCAACAAAAAGTAAGTGATGCTTCTCTATCATTTTTTTTTAACCACTCCTCTTATTTCTCACTTTCACTTGTCTGATCACTTGTCTGTGTCTCAGCTCTTCTTCAAATTGTTAAAATGTTGGAATTCTGTCATGCATCTCTGAGCCTCAGGTTTAACCCAGGTCCTGGGACATATCAGGTACTTACTCAAAGATTGTTTGATAATTGTATGGAAAGAAATAGGGGATAGTTCATGGATGGATGTTGAATAGAAAAATAATTGAGAAAGACCATCTATGTAATTTGGATATTATTTGAATTAACCTTTGTGCAATCCTGAATTGCATAGTAATTAACAGTGTGTCAATACAAATCTTATGGGTTCAAATCCCAGTTCCAGCACTGTTGATTTAGCTTCCTGTGTCTCAGTTCCCTTTATTGTATATTAAGGTAATAGTAGTATGAAACTCAGGTTTTTATGAGAGACTTAAACTTGAAAATATTTCTACAGCACTTATCCAAAGGCTAGCATATTATAAATGGAAAAAAATACTTAAATTGAGCAAAGTGCATTCAATTTAAGCATTATTATAAAGGTCTGGGGTTTTCTTTTAGTACATTTTACTGCAAATATGATATAAAAATTGAATCTAGATGAATCCAGATATCTTACTACATTAGTTACATACCCTCTCCCCTAACCCTGCCTCTCCATCTTTCTGTGTTTAGCTATACTGGAAATATCATTTCTCTACTACATCATGGTATCTCTGCCTTAATGCATTTACCTACAGTTTTCGCTGAAGAGAACACTCTTCTCATTTTGATTTTCTCTTGGAAAACTTAACTTCTGCGGGAATGTCTTCCCTAAAGTCTAAACCAGTCAATGTCTTTCTACTTTGTTATAAATACTTGTTTAAAGTTTGTGATTCCTGCTAAAGTTAAGCTTTGTGAGGGCGAAGTCTGTGCATGTTTTTTAAAATATAGAAATCTAGCATTTCACACTCTATATTATACATAGTGTATATTAAATAAATATTTTAAAACAAATACATAAATATTTCACTCATCTGAACAATGATTTCTTGTCTATAAATGTTTGATGAATGTAAAAATTAAGTATTTTCCCCTCTTTTTATGATTGGAAAGCAATATAACTAAGATACTGGATAACTTTTATAGCTGAACTATCTTCATTCCTTAGATGAAAACAATTCTTATAGAACATAATTTGCTCAACTTTATTTGGAAAAATTTTATCTTGCCATTAAGAACATCTTATTTTAGGAAAAAAAAAAAAAAGATGATACTAGCCCACTGCACTAAGGCACCTAAAGGGTTAATTAGTTTAAAAAAAGAAAAAAAATTCTCATGATGTAATAAGAGAAATGAGATTCTTTTTACTAATATCAAAGATTAATATGTCTCATCATGAAATATCCATGCTCCACTGAAAGAAAGCAATTGTTACTTCACCTCTGACTGCTTTTCCAAATGTCCTAAGATCTTCAGCTGCCTTTTAGCAGTATATTCATCCAAGATTTACCTGCAGTTGTGAAGTCAGACACAAGTTCACTAGCCTCTACAAATCCTGTATTTATGTTTATCCTTCCAAAATATGTGTGATAATCAGTACCTCAATATTGAGAAAACATTTATAACATTCCCAGGATTTATCATATTAAAATATTCTTAAAAATTGTTTACAGTTTTCAATGACTCATTCTAGTAAAATTTTATGTACCTCAGAGAAATTTTATTTTTTTTAAAGGGAATAAAATATTAGCACCAAACTAGGCTATAATTTTATGTAGCATGCAATTAAAATAATATAGTCTATTGAATATTTGTATATATGATCTGAATGTTGTGTATAAAAATGTAAAACAATAGATTTAAATGCTGTACCCTCCCACAGGTCTAAATATCATCACTCTTTTGTTTCTTTTACTTTCAGTTATTAAAAATAACACTGAATTAATAAGAAATTATAAAGTTCAAGAAATATGAAATGAGAGTTTGATTTCAACATTACTAAATTGTAAATTTAAAGCATTAATTTTTATCTCATGGTAAGTACTCTAATTTTCATATGTATAAGCATTGTTTACAAAAGAGAAAATATATATGTATGTACAAACAGCCATGTATGTGCGTGTGTGTGTGTGTGTTCACCAAACAGGTTCCATACCCAGGAACATATGAACGCTTGCTGATGTAAAAATGAGTAGAATTGAAGGAGAGAAAAAATATTATTGTGGATGTATACTGAAGTCCTCGAGTCATGTCAAGAGATGGGACATAAAAAATATAGTTAGGTGACTTCAGCTATCCAGCCAACTGCCTGAAGTCTGAATGAAGAAGAACAGAAAGTCCTCCAAGTATTTTAACGCAATTTATTCACAATGCTAAGTACCAAAGGATATAAATTATTATCTGCAATTCAAGTGGTATTCATATGATTGAAGGGTACATCTAGGAGTATGTATGATTTTTAGTGAGTTGGTTACAACTTCATCCATTTCCTTCATACTCAGGAAATGGTATTAGAATATGAATGAGTGCAAAAATGTTTTCTTATGGAATAAGAGTAAATAAATGAATTCGTTTTAAAAATAAATTTCACAATCTGACATCTTTTAAAATATAGAAATATATTATAATTATAATTGATAGAAACATATCATGGTCTTTTCAGGGAAGATTAATAATGAAATAAACATCATCATTGTCATCTTTGTGGTCATCACCTCTACAGCAGGATTTCTCAAACTTGGCTCTATTTGTGCTTTGGGCTGAATAATTCCTTTTAGGGGGCAGTGTGGCTGGCTATCTCGAGCATTTTAGGATATTTAGCAGCATTTCTGCCCTTTACCCACTATATAGTAGTAGTAACAACCCTCACCCCCCAACAATTGTGACAACCTGAAAAGGTCAAATATTGCCAAAAGCTACCTGGGGCTACAAAATCAATCCTGGTAGAAAAACACTGCTCTAGAGAGAGCTCCCTGGACATTTTTGAATCCATGCATCAAAACTGTCTGTGCCCGCCACTTCTAAATCTTAACCCAATTTCTATACCTTTGGTCCAGTACTTTTTCTGAGGAGATCTCTTGCCACAGCCTTTAAAAATATTGTTTCTCATGTTAAACATCCATGTTTTAATTTATCTTGAATTTATTACCATCATTATACCAGAAATTTTAAAAAGTTAACTCTCCACATATATTTTAAATTTCTACATTGATTTGAAATAAAATATTGTACTGGAGAATCTTAACCCAAGAAAACCATGTTCTGTAACCACAGTATAATATATTCTATATATTAAAACTTTTCATAAATTAACCTGATTTAATTAAGCTTATTATATCCATACATTTTAGGCGTGTGGGTGTATCCTATTAGTTTGTGCCACATTTGATTGGAAGAATTAATAGAACCATAAAGTTAATTCCACATTCGTTATCATAACAGAACAACATGGGAAGATTACAATCTTTGCATTTCTGCATAATGATATACACCATCAATGACTGGGCACCTTCTGTATTACAAATCACAAGGGAGTCAAAGGAGATGCTCATCACTGATTTGGGAAGTGGACTAAGCAAAGATTTACCTCTGCTAAATGAGAGTATGCACAAGATGCTACGAGAGCAGATGGACTCTTCACTGATCTCTGTCTGAATGGGTCAGGAAAGATGTGATGGGGCTGATTTTGGAAGGATGAGTAGGATAACATCAGTGTCAGATTACTAGTGATCCATTCATTTACCTACATTACACAAAGTTTTACTGCCTAAGAACATAAACAACAGTTTCCTGATTTAATGAAATATACCTGGTAGGCACTGCACCAAAGAAGAGCAAGTAACCCGAATTCAATTACTTTACTCAGATTCCCCAATATAAAAACATCTGAATTGATAAAACAATTAATGATCAAATCACATTAAAAAGCCTCTTTGCCAAACTCTGGCCACTTTCCATTGCCTTGGAAAACACAGTGATTGATTTTTATACAAAGGTGAACTGCTAGCAGAAGTTTCCTCCAAAAAGTCTGAACACCTCTGCTTTCCCTTTTTTTCCCAGCTGAACAGAGTGCTTAAGGGTAGGTGTTTGTGCTTTCCCCTGTTTATGTTGTGCTTGTTTTTACAATAATTTAGATTAGTTAAATTTTTCATAAATAAGTTAAATGTCCATAAGAAAGACAAATAATTTTGTCCATGAAAACTGTGGAAACACACAATAAAGGGGAACTGCTAAAGCATCTTTGTAGGTGTGAGTGAGTGAGTTGACTAAAAAAATTGGTAAAGTGTGAAAATCTAAAAGGATTCTAGGCTTGGATTGCTTTAAAATTGATCCATGTGTACTTTCAAATTTTTAAAATGAAAAATGAAATTTCTGAATATTGTTTATGCAAAATTTACCACTCAAGACTCCAACTCACGTATGAAGAGAAACCCATACATGAAGAAAAGTCTTTGGATCCACATTTAAAATCTGATATGTGAATGTACATTTACATGTTTTAAGCAAACAAAATAATGATTAAGTATAACTTTTTGAGTCCTAAGTATAACTATATATTTATTAGCCTACCAATTCTTAAATAATTAGATAAAAATGTTTCAACTCTGTAAACTATTGTGGTTTTGAAGGTTCAAGTGACAATTAATCAAATCGATTCTGATGCTGTAGAACTTCCTACAGTTATAAAAACTGAGAAATAGTCATTTAATTAACTTTCAGACTTGAATAGGTCATCTGAAGTGAAATTATAACCAGTAATTTAATGAATTCTATGGAGAGCTGTCCACCTCCTAAAAAGCCATTTTGTGTGTATAAATTAGTGATAATGCATTTTTTAAGATTTAGACAAAATACAAGCATATTAGTGTTTATATAAAATGCCCTATATATGTAAACAATAGCACAGTTCCTTTAAAAAATAGACTTTAATAACTGATACCCCCTACAAGAAAGATATAGATTTTCCTTTTTGTATATGAAAAACACATGAAGAATCATTTTTTATTGTGATGTCAGTGAACATTTTCAGTTATAAGCTTAGAATGATATTTTAATAATTCTTATTTACTTTTGTTACTACTTGAATTGTGTATCATCTGGAAAGCTAAATCTCAAGGAAGAACATAGCTTTTCCCCTGTAGTAGTTTGAATTAATGATGTGCTGTGAGTTGTTTAAACAGGTGTTTGCTTTTATAATTTAAATTTTCCAAAAGGGGGTATCACAGACAACCAACCATCAGAAAATAACAAGCTGTGATGGCTATACACAGCTGTACTTCTCACATTCCCATGGGCATTGGGAGTCATTGTTTTATTTCTGACCATCTGCAAACCCCACTAAGGTCATAAGCAGGTGTTGTGTATCCTCTGGCATAATATTCTTCTTTCCAGAAACAAGAATACAGTTAGGATTAAGAAAATAGGAAGAACACAAAGTTAAATTGCCTTTACACCTACCTGATTTGTATAATGAGAAATTTTAGAAAAAACATGGTAAAAATATTCCCCAAGAATAAATTTCTGTGTTTGTTTTTTATTCCAGGTTAGTCAAATGTAATTACTGTAACAGCTTTTTTGTTTAAACTGAATTCTACCAGAAGTTGTCATGGAGATTGGAAATAGAGGGCTGCACAGTTGAAGGATGGAAAAGATCAATCTGTCTCCAATTTTCTATCATTTATGACTTGGCAAGGATGTAAAATTCAGTAGTCCTATCAGAAATGTGGATTTCATGTGTGTTGTGTAGTCTCTTTCACTGTTCATACGTTTGATACTGTTTCTTGGTTGCTCGCTTACGACACTGTTCATACTCTCTTTCCTAATTTTAACTAACTCACATTTTAAAAAATGCATTGCAATGCTCTTGTTGTATATTGTCTAATTTTGTAACCTAGTTTTTGAAAAGGTAGAGTGTTTTTTCTCTACATTTAATCTAATGTTGAACACACAAGAAGTAAATAGCTATTTAAAAATGATTCTTAAGGTTATTTAAATAAGATCAATATGAAGTCTACCCTACGACCTAAATTTCATTTTAGCCAATAACTCCAATCTTTACTGAAATCATATTTGAACTAAAAATACCTGCTGGTAGCAAGGGAAAAGCAACAAATAACATACAACGGAATACCATAAGGTTAACAGCTGATCTTTCAGCAGAAACTTTGCAAGCCAGAAGGGAGTGGCAGGACATATATAAAGGGATGAAAGAGAAAAACCTACAACCAAGATTACTCTGCCCAGAAAGGATCTCATTCAGGTTTGATGGAGAGATTAAAACCTTTACAGACAAGCAAAAGTTAAGAGAATTCAGCACCACCAAACCAGCTTTAAAACAAATGCTAAAGGAACTTCTTTAGGCGGGAAACACAAGAGAAGAAGAAGACCTACAATAACAAAGGCAAAACAATTAAGAAAATGATAATAGGAACATACATATCAATAATTACCTTAAATGTAAATGGATTAAATGCTCCAACCAAAAGACACAGACAGGCTGAATGGATACAAAAACAAGACCCGTACATATGTTGTCTGCAAGAGACCCACTTCAGACCTAGGGACACATAGACTGAAAGTGAGGGTATGGAAAAAGATTTCCATGAAAATGGAAATCTAAAGAAAGCTGGAGTACCAATTCTCATACCAGACAAAATAGACTTTAAAATAAAGACTATTACAAGAGACAAAGAAGGACACTACAGAATGATCAAGGGATCAATCCAAGAAGAAGATATAACAATTGAATATATTTATGCACCCAACATAGGAACACCTCAATATATAAGGCAAATGTTAAGAGCCATAACAAGGGAAATCAACAGTAACACAATCAAAGTAGGGGACTTTAATATCCCAATTTCACCAATGACAGATCATCCAAAATGAAAATAAATAAGGAAACACAAGCTTTAAATGATGCATTAAACAAGATGGACTTAATTGATATTTATGGGGCATTCCATGCAAAAACAACAGAATATACGTTCTTCTCAAGTGCTCATGGAACATTCTCCAGGATAGATCATATCTTGGGTCACAAATCAAGCCTTGGTAAATTTAAGAAAATTGAAATCGAATTAAGTATATTTTCCAACAACAGCACTATGAGACTAGAAATCAATTACAAGAAAAAATCTGTAAAAAAAACAAACACATGGAGGCTAAACAATATGCTACTAAATAACCAAGAGATCACTGAAGAAATCAAAGAGGAAATCAAAAAATACCTAGAAACAAATGACAATGAAAACAAAACAACCCAAAACCTATGGCATGCAGCAAAAGCAGTTCTAAGAGGGAAGTTTATAGCAACACAATCCTACCTCAAGAAACAAGAAACATCTCAAATAAACAACCTAACCTTACACTTAAAGCAATTAGAGAAAGAAGAACAAAAAAACCCCAAAGTTAGCAGAAGGAAAGAAATCATAAAGATTAGGTCAGAAATAAATGAAAAAGAAATGAAAGAAACAATAGCAAAGACCAATGAAATTAAAAGCTGGTTCTTTGAGAAGGTAAACAACATTGATAAACCATTAGCCAAACTCATTAAGGAAAAAAGGGAGAAGACTCAAATCAATAGAGTTAGAAATGAAAAAGAAGAAACAACTGACACTGTAGAAATACAAAGGATCATGAGAGATTACTACAAGCAAGTATATGCCAATAAAATGGGAGAAATGGACAAATTCTTAGAAAAGCACAACCTTCCAAGACTGAACCAGGAAGAAATAGAAAATATAAACACACCAATCACAAGCACTGAAATTAAAACTATGATTAAAAATCTTCCAAAAAACAAAAGCCCAGGACCAGATGGCTTCACAGGTGAATTCTGTCAAACAAGTAGAGAATAGCTAACACCTATCCTTCTCAAACTCTTCCAAAATATAGCAGAGGGAGGCACACTCCCAAACTCATTCTATGAGGCCACCATCACTCTGATACCAAACCAAAGATGTCACAAAGAAAGAAAACTACAGGCCAATATCACTGATGAACATAGATGCAAAAATTCTCAACAAAATACTAGCAAACAGAATCCAACAGCACATTAAAAGGATCATACACTATGACCAAGTGGGGTTTATCCCAGGAATGCAAGGATTCTTCATTATATGCAAATCAATCAGTGTGATACACCATATTAACAAATTGAAGGTTAAGAACCATACGATCATCTCAATAGATGCAGAGAAAGCTTTTGATAAAATGCAACACCCGTTTATGATAAAGGCCGTCCAGAAAGCAGGCATAGAGGGAACTTTCCTCAACATAATAAAGGCCATATATGACAAACCCACAGCCAACATCATCCTCAATGGTGAAAAACTGAAAACATTTCCACTAAGATCAGGGACAAGACAAGGTTGCCCACTCTCACCACTGTTATTCAACATAGTTTTGGAAGTTTTAGCCACAGCAATCAGAGAAGAAAAGGAAATAAAAGGAATCCAAACTGGAAAAGAAGAAGTGGGGCTGTCACTGTTTGTAGATGACATGGTACTATACATAGATAATCCTGGGGATGCTACCAGAGAACTTCTAGAGCTAATCAATGAATTTGGTAAAGTAGCAGGATGCAAAATTAATGCACAGAAATCTGTTGCATTCCTCTACACTAATGATGAAAAATCTGAAAGTGAAATTAAGAAAACACTCCCATTTACCATTGCAACAAAAAGAATAAAATATCTAGGAATGAACCTACCAAAGGAGACAAAAGATCTGTATGAAGAAAATTACAAGACCCTGATGAAGGAGATTGAGGATGCTACAGATAGATGGAGATATAACATGTTCTTAGATTGGAAGAATCAACATTGTGAAAATGACTCTAAGGCCCAGGGCAATCTACAGATTCAATGCAATCCCTATCAAATTACCACTGGCATTTTTCACAGAACTAGAACAAAAAATTTCACAATTTGTATGGAAACACGGGAGACTGAGGATAGCCAGGGCAATCTTGGGAAGGAAGGGCAGAGCTGGAGGAATCAGGCTCCCTGACTTGGGACTATACTACAAATCTACAGTAATCAAGACAGTATGGTACTGGCACAGAAACAGAAATATAGATCAGTGGAACAGGATAGAAAGCCCAGAGATAAACCCATGCACATATGGCCATCTTATCTTTGATAAAGGAGGCAGGAGTGTACAGTGGAGAAAAGACGGCCTCTTCGGTGGGTGGTGCTAGGAAGGCTGGACAGCTACATGTAGAAAAATGATGTTGGAACACTCCCTAACCCCATACACAAAAATAAACTCAAAATGGATTAGAGACCTAAATGTAAGGCCAGACACCATCAAACTCTTAGAGGAAAACATCAGCAGAACACTCTATGACATAAATCACAGCAAGATCCTTCTTGACCTACCTCCTAGAGAGATGGAAATAAGGACAGAAATGAACAAAGGGGACCTAATGAAGCTTAAAAGCTTTTGCACAGCAAGGAAACCATAAACAAGACGAGGAGACAACCCTCAGAATGGGAGAAAATATTTGCAAATGAAGCAACAGACAAAGGATTGATCTCCAAAATTTACAAGCAGCTCATGCAGCTCAATATCAAAAAAACAAACAACCCAATCCAAAAATGGGCACAAGACCTAAATACACATTTCTCCAAAGAAGATATACAGATTGCCAACAGACACATGAAAGAATGCTCAACATTAATGGTTAGAGAAATGCAGATGAAAACTACAATGAGATATCATCTCACACCAGTCAGAATGGCCATCATCAAAAAATCTAGAAACAATAAATGCTGGAGAGGGTGTGGAGAAAAAGGAACCCTCTTGCACTGCTGGTGGGAATGTAAATTGATACAACCACTATGGAGAACAGTATGGAAGTTCCTTAAAAAACTAAAAATAGAACTACCCTATGACCCAGCAATCCCACTAGTGGGCATATACCCTGAGAAAACCATAATTCAAAAAGAGTCATGTACCAAAATGGTCATTGCAGCTCTATTTACAATAGCCAGGACATGGAAGCAACCTAAGTATCCATCAACAGATGAATGGATAAAGAAGATGTGGCACATATACACAATGGAATATTACTCAGCCATAAAAAGGAATGGAACTGAGTTATTTGTAGTGAGATGGATGGACCTAGAGACTGTCATACAGAGTGAAGTAAGTCAGAAACATAAAGACAAATGCCGTATGCTGACACATATATATGGAATCTAATAAAAAAAAAATGGTCATGAAGAACCTATGAGCAAGACAGGAATAAAGACGCAGACCTACTAGAGAATGGACTTGGGGATACAGGGAGGGGGAAGGGTAGGCTGGGACGGAGTGAGCGAGTGGCATGGACATATATACAATACCAAACGTAAAATAGATAGCTAGTGGGAAGCAGCCGCATAGCACAGGGAGATCAACTCCGTGCTTTGTGACCACCTAGAGGGGTGGGATTGGGAGGACGGGAAGGAGGGAGATGCAAGAGGGGGGAGATATGGGGATATATGTGTATGTATGGCTGATTCACTTTGTTGTAAGTGGAAACTAACACATCATTGTAAAGCAATTATATTCCAGTAAAGATGTTTAAAAAAAAAAAAAGTATCATACAGCGTGATCAAGTAGGATTTATCCCAGGGATGCAAGGATGCTTTAATACAGGCAAATCAATCAATGTGATACACCATATTCACAAATTGAAGGATAAAATCCATATGATAATCTCAATAGATGCAGAAAAATCTTTTGACAAAATTCAACATCGATTTACGATAAAAACTCTCCAGAAAGTGGGCATAGAGGGAACCTACATCAACATAATAAAGGTCATAAATGACAAACCGACAGCCAACATAATTCTCAATGGTGAAAAACTGAAACCATCTCCCCTAAGATCAGGAAAATGACAAGGGTGCCCACTCTCATCACTATAATTCAACATAGTTTTGGAAGTTTTAGCCATGGCAATCAGAGAAGAAAAAGAAATAAAAGGAATCCAAATCAGAGAAGAAAAAGTAAAATCGTCATTGTTTGCAGATGACATGATACTACACATAGAGAATCGTAAAGATGCCACCAGAAAACTACTAGAGCTAATCAATGAATTTGGTAAATTTGCAGGATAGAAAATTAATGCACAGAAATCTCTTGCATTCCTATACACTAATGACGAAAAATCTGAAAGAGAAATTAAGGAAACACTACCATCTACCCTTGCACAAAAAGAATAAAATACCTAGGAATAAACCAACCTAAGGAGACAAAAGACCTGTATGCAGAGAAGGATAGGACACTGATGAAAGAAATCAAAGATGATACAAACAGATGGAGAGATATACCATGTTCTTAGATTGGAAGAATCAACATTGTGAAAATGACTATACTACTCAAAGCAATCAACAGGTTCAATGCAATCCCTATCAAACTACCAATGGCATTTTTCAAAGAACTAGAGCAAAAAATTTCACAGTATGTATGGAAACACAAAAGACCCCAAATAGCCAAAGCAATTTTGAGAAAGAAAAACGGAGCTGGAGGAATCAGGCTCCCTGACTTCAGACTATACTACAAAGCTACAGTAATCAAGACAGTATGGTACTGACACAAAAACAGAAATATAAATCAACGGAACAAGATAGAAAGCCCAGAGATAAACCCACACACATATGGTCACCTCATCTTTGATAAAGGAGGCAAGCATATACAGTGGAGAAAAGACAGCCTCTTCAATAAGTGATGCTGAGAAAACTGGACAGCTACATGTAAAAGAATGAAATTAGAACACTTCCTAACACTATACACAAAAATAAACTCAAAATGGATTAAAGACCTACATGTAAGGCCAGACACTATAAAACTCTTAGAGGAAAACATCAGCAGAACACTCTATGACATAAATCACAGCAAGATCCAATTGACCCACCTCCTAGAGAAATGGAAATAAAATCAAAAATAAACAAATAGGACCTAATGAAACTTAAAAGCTTTTGCACAGCAAAGGAAACCATAAATAAGATGAAAAGACAACACTCAGAATGGGAGAAAATATTTGCAAACGAAGCAAATGACATAGGATTAATCTCCAAAATATACAAGCAGCTCATGCAGCTAAACATCAAAAAAACAAACAACCCAATCCAAAAATGGGCACGAGACTTAAACAGACATTTCTCCAAAGAAGATATACAGAGTGCCAACAAACACATGAAAGGATGCTCAACCTCACTAATAATCAGAGAAATACAAAACAAAACCACAGTGACGTATCACCTCACACTGGTCAGAATGGCCATCATCAAAAAATCTAAAAACAATAAATGCGGGAGAGGCTGTGGAGAAAAGGGAACCCTCTTGCACTGTTGGTGGGAATGTAAATTGATACAGCCACTATGGAGAACAGTATGGAGGTTCCTTAAAAAACTAAAAATGGAACTACCCTACGACCCAGCAATCTCCCTACTGGGCATATATCCTGAGAAAACCATAATTCAAAAAGAGACATGTACCACAATATTCATTGCAGTGCTATTTATAATAGCCAGGAAATGGAAGCAGCCTACATGTCCATCGACAGATGAATGGATAAAGAAGATGTGGCACATATATACAATGGAATATTACTCAGCCATAAAAAGAAATGAAATTGAGTTATTTGTAGTGAGGTGGATGGACCTAGAGTCTGTCATACAGAGTGAAGTAAGTCAGAAAGAGAAAAACAAATACCGTATGCTAACACATATATATATGGAATCTAAAACAAATGGTTCTGATGAACCTAGGGGCAGGACAGTAATAAAGACCTAGAATGGACTTGAGGACATGGGTGGGGGGGGGGGAGGGTAAGCTGTGATGACGTGACAGAGTAGCAGTGACATATATGCACTACCAAATGTAAAATAGATAGCTATTGGGGAGCAGCTGCATGGCACAGGGAGATCAGCTCAGTGCCTTGTGACCACCTAGAGGGGTGGGATAGGGAGAGTGGGAAGAAGACGCAAGAGGGAGGGGATATGGGGATATATGTATACGTATAGCTGATTAACCGTTATACAGCAGAAACTAACACAACATTGTAAAGCAATTATACTCCAATAAAGATGTAAAAAAATTAAAAAATAAATACATAATTAAAAAATAAATACATAATTTAAAAATTTTTAAAAAAAAGCTGCTAGTAAATTCAAATTTCACCCTGGTTGCCTTTATTACCCCATTCTCTGTTAGGGATACGAATAAAAAAATAAACAATATTTTTAAATTGTATAGAAAAGCTAAATCATGAGCCATACGATGAAGTTTACTTGAAGAAAAGTAACAAAATAAATATATTTTTATGCAATTATATAATTGCAAGAAATTAACCTCCATTTAATTTGAGTGTTCATATCTTAATAAATCATCTGACCAGTTTGCTGACCTCCACTTGAAATCTTTACTTTTTGTAATGGTCAGTTTCATATGTCAACTTGGAGAGTGTCTTGGGATGAGATTAATATTTAAAACAGTGAACTCTGAGTTAAGCAGATTGCTTTCCATAATGTGAGTGAGCCTCACACAATCAGCTTGAACAGAAGGAAATGACTGGCTTTCCTGAGCAAGAGGGAATTCTCCAGCAGATTACCTTCGGCTTGGAACTGGAACATTGGCTCTCCTCTGCCTCAACCGTGTCAGCCCACACTACAGATTTGGAATCTCCTGCGGTCCATAATCATGTAAGCCAATTCCGTATAGTGAGTTATATATATATATATATACATATGTATGAACCCTAATTCACCTTCCTTTTTAATTGAAATAGATATTTGAATCTGAACCATACTATGGTCATGCCAACTCCTTCAGTTATGCACTAGAAAGTAGAATGGAGTCAATTCACTGACTTTACCCAACATTGGAACTCTTGAAATCCCAGGTTAATTGGACACCAAAGTTCATTTTCTTTGCACTCTTAAAACACAATGTGGAAAAGTCTTTGCTTCCAAAATCTAGGCTACTGTCATTTTTTTTTTTTTTTTTTGGCTGCATCATGTGACTTGTGGGATTTACTTCCCCAACTAGGGATCAAACCCAGGCCCATGGCAGTGAAAGCACCCAGTCCTAACCACTGGACCACCAGGGAATTCCTGAAGCTACTGTCATATTGATAGTGATGATTACATTCCTGGTGTTTTCCAGATTACAGGAGCAGATATTGTACAATAAAAAAATTACTGACTCTATTAGGAGATTTAACAGTGTACTTCACACAACTAGTTTACTTTTTTATCTCTTAACATTATTTTGCTCCATTTTGAAACTTTAAATCTATAGATATTGAATCTGATCCTTATCTTTGAAAAACTGCTAAGATTTAAATTAAAAGATCATATTCATTTAGTATATATATATATATGTAGTGTACAACTTAGTCTTTCGGAATAGTAAGACCCAAGAGCTTCTGTTGATGTGTAAAAGTTTTTATTTTTATACAGCTATATGAGAAAGCTAATGACAACATAATAAATTCTTCATGTACTTAAAGTGTTATAGTTTAGAAGGTTCTTACACTGAGATTATGACTTTCATATTCTTCAGTGGGAAATTTACATACTAGATTGTACAGTATATTTATTTGAGATGCAGCTCTTTGTTTTGCCCCCCATTTAACAATTTTGCTTCATAAAATATAAGAAATTGGAGTTCATATTTTAGAGCTTCTTTTTTTCAGTTTTAATTTTTCTATTATATGAAGTTGAAAGTTTTGTGGAAACCCACTTAGAATACACTTTATGTTTATATTTAATATTAAACTTTGAAATATGCTTGAAAATAAAAATAATTCTTATCAAATAATGTGGCCAGCAATGTAAACACACAGTCACATAGAATAAGACAGATAATATAATAAGTATATGGATAAGATTTTTTAACTGCTTGCAAGAGCTGGTGCCATTATCTGCCATCTTGATACCAACTAGCAGTCTGAGAGAAGAATTTACTCTTTGTTTTCTTATTCCCTTATGCATAACTCTCTGTGGTGTGCATGTGTTGACTGTGATGTTTTTGAAGAAATTGTATACAAGTATTTCTCTATATCAAGGAACAACATTTTGTTTAAAAAAGCTACTTTAAGTTAATGAATCTATAATTGCTTAGGGGATATAGGTCACAAAAATAATTTTTGAATGCAGGTTACATGTGGAGAAAGATAAAAGACAGAAGAACACAATAAATGAAATCAAAAATACTCTAGATGGGATCAATAGCAGAATAACTGAGGCAGAAGAAAGGATAAGTGACCTGGAAGATAAAATGGTGGAAATAACTACTGCAGAGCAGGATAAAGAAAACAGAATGAAAAGAACTGAGGACAGTCTCAGAGACCTCTGGGACAACATTAAACGCACCAACATTCGAATTATAGGGGTCCCAGAAGAAGAAGAGAAAAAGAAAGGGACTGAGAAAATATTTGAAGAGATTATAGTTGAAAACTTCCCTAATATGGGAAAGGAAATAGTTAATCAAGTCCTGGAAGCACAGAGAGTCCCATACAGGATAAACCCAAGGAGAAACACGCCAAGACACATATTAATCAAACTGTCAAAAATTAAATATAAGGAAAACATATTAAAAGCAGCAAGGGAAAAATAACAAATAACACAAAAGGGAATCCCCATAAGGTTAACATCTGATCTTTCAGCAGAAACTCTGCAAGCCAGAAGGGAGTGGCAGGATATACTTCAAGTGATGAAGGAGAAAAACCTACAACCAAGATTACTCTACCCAGCAAGGATCTCATTCAGATGTGATGGAGAAATTAAAACCTTTACAGACAAGCAAAAGCTGAGAGAATTCAGCACCACCAAACCAGCTTTACAACAAATGCTAAAGGAACTTCTCTAGGCAAGAAACACAAGAGAAGGAAAACACCTACAATAACAAACCCAAAACATTTAAGAAAATGGGAATAGGAACATACATATCGATAATTACCTTGAATGTAAATGGATTAAATGCTCCCACCAAAAGACACAAGCTGGCTGAATGGATACAAAAACAAGACCCATATATATGCTGTCTACAAGAGACCCACTTCAGACCTAGAGACACATACAGACTGAAAGTGAGGGGATGGAAAAAGATATTCCATGCAAATGGAAATCAAAAGAAAGCTGGAGTAGCAATTCTCATATCAGACAAAATAGACTTTAAAATAAAGACTATTACAAGAGACAAAGAAGGACACTATATAATGATCAAGGGATCAATCCAAGAGGAAGGTATAAAAATTGTAAATATTTATGCACCCAACATAGGAGCACCTCAATACATAAGGCAAATACTAACAGCCATAAAAGGGGAAATCGACAGCAACACAATCATAGTAGGGGACTTTAACACCCCACTTTCACCAATGGACAGATCATCCAAAATGAAAATAAATAAGGAAACACAAGCTTTGAATGATACATTAAACAAGATGGACTTAATTGATATTTATAGGACATTCCACCCAAAAACAACAGAATACACATTTTTCTCAAGTGCTCATGGAACATTCTCCAGGATAGATCATATCTTGGGTCACAAATCAAGCCTTGGTAAATTTAAGAAAATTGAAATCGTATCAAGTATCTTTTCTGACCACAACGCTATGAGACTAGATACCAATTACAGGAAAAAATCTGTAAAAAATACAAACACATGGAGGCTACACAATACACTACTTAATAACGAAGTGATCACTGAAGAAATCAAAGGGGAAATCAAAAAATACCTAGAAACAAATGACAATGGAGATACGACGACCCAAAACCTATGGGAGGAAGCAAAAGCAGTGCTAAGAGAGAAGTTTATAGCAATACAAGCCTACCTCAAGAAACAGGAAACATCCCGAATAAACAACCTAACCTTGCACCTAAAGCAATTAGAGAAAGAAGAACAAAAAAACCCCAAAGCCAGCAGAAGGAAAGAAATCATAAAGATTAGGTCAGAAATAAATGAAAAAGAAGTGAAGGAAACAATAGCAAAAATCAATGAAACTAAAAGCTGGTTCTTTGAAAAGATAAACAAAATTGATAAACCATTAGCCAGACTCATCAAGAGAAAAAGGGAGAAGACTCAAAGCAATAGAATTAGAAATGAAAAAGGAGAAGTAACCACTGGCACTGCAGAAATACAAAAGATCATGAGAGATTACTACAAGCAACTCTATGCCAATAAAATGAACAACCTGGAAGAAATGGACAGATTCTTAGAAATCCACAAACTGCCGAGACTGAACCAGGAAGAAATAGAAAATATGAACAGACCAATCACAAGCACTGAAATTGAAACTGTGATTAAAAACCTTCCAACAAACAAAAGCCCAGGACCAGATGGCTTCACAGGCGAATTCTATCAAACATTTAGAGAAGAGCTAACACCTATCCTTCTCAAACTCTTCCAAAATATTGCAGAGGGAGGAACACTCCCAAACTCATTCTATGAGGCCACCATCACCCTGATACCAAAACCAGACAAAGATGTCACAAAGAAAGAAAACTACAGGCCAATATCACTGATGAACATAGATGCAAAAATCCTCAACAAAATACTAGCAAACAGAATCCAACAGCACATTAAAAGGATCATACACCATGATCAAGTGGGGCTTATCCCAGGAATGCAAGGATTCTTCAACATACACAAATCAATC
Source organism: Balaenoptera musculus (assembly GCF_009873245.2). NCBI lineage: Eukaryota > Metazoa > Chordata > Mammalia > Artiodactyla > Balaenopteridae > Balaenoptera > Balaenoptera musculus. The sequence continues at coordinate 56,915,654 of NC_045802.1, forward strand.
AATGTGATACACCGTATTAACAAATTGAAGGAGAAAAACCATATGATCATCTCAATAGATGCAGAGAAAGCTTTCGGCAAAATTCAACACCCATTTATGATAAAAGCCCTGCAGAAAGTAGGCATAGAGGGAACTTTCCTCAACATAATAAAGGCCATATATGACAAACCCACAGCCAACATTGTCCTCAATGGTGAAAAACTGAAACCATTTCCACTAAGATCAGGAACAAGACAAGGTTGCCCACTCTCACCACTATTATTCAACATAGTTTTGGAAGTGTTAGCCACAGCAATCAGAGAAGACAAAGAAATAAAAGGAATCCAAATCGGAAAAGAAGAAGTAAAGCTGTCACTATTTGCAGATGACATGATACTATACATAGAGAATCCTAAAGATGCTACCAGAAAACTCCTAGAGCTAATCAATGAATTTGGTAAAGTAACAGGATACAAAATTAATGCACAGAAATCTCTTGCATTTCTATACACTAATGATGAAAAATCTGAAAGTGAAATTAAGAAAACACTCCCGTTTACCATTGCAACAAAAAGAATAAAATATCTAGGAATAAACCTACCTAAGGAGACAAAAGACCTGTATGCAGAAAATTATAAGACACTGATGAAAGAAATTAAAGATGATACAAATAGATGGAGAGATATACCATGTTCCTGGATTGGAAGAATCAACATTGTGAAAATGACTCTACTACCCAAAGCAATCTACAGATTCAATGCAATCCCTATCAAACTACCACTGGCATTTTTCACAGAACTAGAACAAAAAATTTCACAATTTGTATGGAAACACAAAAGACCCCGAATAGCCAAAGCAATCTTGAGAACGAAAAATGGAGCTGGGGGAATCAGGCTCCCTGACTTCAGACTATATTACAAAGCTTCAGTAATCAAGACAGTTAGGTACTGGCACAAAAACAGAAATGTAGATCAATGGAACAGGATAGAAAGCCCAGAGATAAACCCACACACATATGGTCACCTTATCTTTGATAAAGGAGGCAAGCGTATACAGTGGAGAAAAGACAGCCTCTTCAATAAGTGGTGCTGGGAAAATTGGACAGGTACATGTAAAAGTATGAAATTAGAACACTCCCTGACACCATGCACAAAAATAAACTCAAAATGGATTAAAGACCTAAGTGTAAGGGCAGACACTATCAAACTCTTAGAGGAAAACATAGGCAGAACACTCTATGACATACATCACAGCAAGATTCTTTTTGACCCAGCTCCCAGAGAAATGGAAATAAGAACACAAATAAACAAATGGGACCTAATGAAACTTAAAAGCTTTTGCACAGCAAAGGAAACCATAAACAAGACCAAAAGACAACCATCAGAATGGGAGAAAATATTTGCAAATGAAGCAACTGACAAAGGATTAATCTCCAAGATTTACAAGCAGCTCATGCAGCTCAATAACAAAAAAACGAACAACCCAGTCCAAAAATGGGCACAAGACCTAAATAGACATTTCTCCAAAGAAGATATACAGATGGCCTACAGACACATGAAAGAATGCTCAACATCATTAATCATTAGAGAAATGCAAATCAAAACTACAATGAGATATCATCTCACACCGGTCAGAATGGCCATCATCAAAAAATCTAGAAACAATAAATGCTGGAGAGGGTGTGGAGGAAAGGGAACACTCCTGCACTGTTGGTGGGAATGTAAATTGATACAGCCACTATGGAGAACAGTATGGAGGTTCCTTAAAAAACTACAAATAGAACTACCATACGACCCAGCAATCCCACTACTGGGCATATACCCTGAGAAAACCATAGGTCAAAAAGAGTCATGTACCAAAATGTTCATTGCAGCTCTATTTTACAATAGCCAGGACATGGAAGCAACCTAAATGTCCATCGACAGATGAATGGATAAAGAAGATGTGGCACATATATACAATGGAATATTACTCAGCCATGAAAAGAAACGAAATGGAGGTATTTGTAATGAGGTGGATGGAGTTAGAGTCTGTCATACAGAGTGAAGTAAGTCAGAAAGAGAAAAACAAATACAGTATGCTAACACATATATACGGAATCTAAGGAAAAAAAAAAAAAAGGCCATGAAGAAGCTAGTGGCAAGACGGGAATAAAGACACAGACCTACTAGAGAATGGACTTGAGGATATGGGGAGGGGGTGGGGTGAGATGTGACAGGGTAAGAGAGTGTCATGGACATATATACACTACCAAATGTAAAATAGATAGCTAGTGGGAAGCAGCCGCATAGCACAGGGAGATCAGCTCGGTGCTTTGTGACCACCTAGAGGGGTGGGATGGGGAGGGTGGGAGGGAGGGAGATGCAAGAGGGAAGAGAAATGGGAACATACTGTATATGTATAACTGATTCACTTTGTTATAAAGCAGAAGCTAACACACCATTGTAAGGCAATTATACTTCAATAAAGATGTTTAAAAAAAAAAAAAAAAGACAGAAGAAAGTAAACACAAATAGAAATTTAGGTATCTTTTTCATAGCTTTTCTTCCAATTAAGAGGGAGAAATTATCCTGGTATGTGCCAAGCAGCCAGCTGGCTAGTGGATTGCCATACGGCATACATTATCTACTGAACTTCAGCCTCAAAATGACCAAGATAAACAGATAATTTGAAATCACAAGGGGGTAACTTGCCCTACTGTAATGGAGCTAGGACATGACAAAGAAAAGATTCCAAGTTAGGACTACAAGGCCTCAAAAGCAATATTTCTAAAAGGCACCATTCTTTAAAAGATTGAGTTTGCATCAGCAGCCTTTTCAAAAGTGGTTTAAAATCATCTGAATCTGAAAACATAAAGATATAAGATGTTTTAAAATTCCCCTATCTTTCCTTGTTAATACATTTATTAATTTTTAAAACAAATTGTAAATGCTTCTACTCTTGCTATCACTGCTTCTACTGCAATCACATAGAATACAAAGGGCAATGAGATCTGAAATATTTTGCTTATATTGCTTATGATTACATTTGAATTGAAGACACACATTGCCTATTTCTGGACTCATTTCACCTCTCAACATTTATAGAAACCAACATTCTCATAATCAGTGCTAGTATTGTTACAGGAACATCCCTTGGATTTTTCAGCTCTGCACTGTTTTCTACTTATTTCTCATTTTTATGGACAATATATTTACTTTTATATTCCAGTTCTTATTCTTCTGGCCTTTTGATTACTCCTGTTTTTCCCTACTTATATTTCTTTAACATGCTAGAATGGTGTTTGACAGCAATGATTTGATAGTGTAATTGATATTTACAAGCAGCAGCCTTATCTCTATTCCTTAATAACTGTGATACTGGGAAAGATACTTAAACTATAAAGCACTCAATTTCCTCATCTGTAAGTGGGGAAAATTAAATTACTTTTTTCATAAGGCTGTTATAGAATTAAATTAGAAAACATATTAAAGGACTATCTCATTTTGTGGCACATTTCATTTAATATATATCTTAGTAATATTAAATGGTTATTGAATTGTGGCACTCAGTGCTCAATACACAGTATCAGTTTTTTTGGATCTTATGGTATTTTATACAACACCTCTTGCAAGACCATTACAGCACACTGTGCCTAATAGAGCTGATGCACACAGCCACCTAGCCTACATAGTGTGAAATTCCAGGCAGCATCATTCACATAGATTACAATATATATGGCACCACCTGAGGTAGTACAATGTATTACTCCCTGAACCTAGTCAGCTTGTAACAGAGTAAAACCAGAAACTCCCCAACTCAAAATCAGATCCTGTTTCCAAGACAATCATACCTAAAGTGACAGACACAGTTAACTGTCTATTCAGAAGCCATTATTTTCTTTTTATTTCTTGCTAAATAATTTAGATATAGTTTAGGAATGTGAAGGTGCTGTGTCTAGGAAAGATGGGCCCCTTCCTAGGCCCAGGGGATAACTGATGGTTGAACTAAACTGTGGCAATCTTATTCCCCTTTGCCAGAAACTGGTTTAAGGAGATTGGCAAGTTGACCCAGTTCTGGCCAAAGATATATTAGGGGTGTTAGGCTGTCTGGCCTATGGAAAAGGATTTCCACTATTACTGAAAAAATGTGTAGAGAGACATTCCCCTTTCTTTCTTTGGATGCAGTCATATAAGCAAGTGTGGACTACAGGTGAAGTAGCCATTTTTATCGTGATATAACAAGCCTGTGGATAACAGAAGAGATTCTAGGACTGGCAAAAAGGAAATACAGAAAGCCAAGAGGTCCTGAATGAAATTATTAAGAATTAGTAGTACCTACTTCCCATTTCATGTTACGTGCAGTTTTGGTTAGGATTTCTATTAATTGCAAGTAAAAACTTCCTGATACATTTAATTAATTTGACCTCTTTGTTTTTCTTTTATGCCAATGGATTTCACAAGGTGAATATTAACTCTCATTTTTCTATTTTCCCACAATCTTCTTGACTAGAGGTGACACATTCTCCACCTCTCTTCTTCTGATCCTCTCATTTTTTATTTATATATTTTCAATGTAGAAAGACAAATAACTGTTAAACAATTATACACATTTTTATTTCTACATTAGCTGTAATATATGTCCTCATCTATGAAATGGGGATAGCATATGCTTCAGAGGGTTATCATGAAGACTGTGTAACATAATCACAGACATATTCTAGGCCTTTAGTAAATTGTGATCTCTTCTTGTTGGTGAAACATATATTACCTTAAAAAAGATTTTTTAAAATTTTATATACTCAAAAAATCTTGACTAAAGAAATTTTTAAAAATATAAGCACTTAGAGTAAACAAATCTCTTCTGTATAGTATTTGCTAAATGCCAACAATATCCTGACATATCAGTAGTAAATGCACAGTACATTATATGGATCGATCGTTTGTAAGGTAGAGAAATTCAAAGAAAATACATATTTACAAGTTCTGACAATATTGTGAGAGAAGTAACAAATTTCAATTATATATCTATACTAATAAAAATTTTATGGTACTTCCTCAGTTCCAGGAAAATTTCATTGTTTGTCAGAAAATAACAAACTTAACCCAGTGTCTCCAGACAAATGAGGCATTTTATTCTGGGATTTACCTTGGGGTATATTGGCTGGTGAATGGTTGTATCAGTGATAATATTTTCTGACATAAAGTTGATATCTCTCTCTCTCTCTCTGTTTTTGACTTTATGTATAAAATAAACAAAATTTATGAGTTTTTTCTTATAGTGGAAAAATAATTTTTTGCTTATAGAAAAAAAGCATTTTCAATATTGGCAATAGAGTTATGTACTGAGAAAGCAATTCAAGTGGCTGTAAGAAGCCTGTTTCTTATTCCAGTCATTCTTTCTCATCCCTTCCACCCTTACCGCCAACAAGATGCAGTAAAGAATAAATGAGAGTGGATATGACATTTAATAGAGTGTCTGCTATGAGGCAGGCATTTTACTTGTTGTTCAGAGTAGAACAACTCATTGTAGCCCCACTCACCAACTCAACTGAATGAGTTGACATTATTTCACATTTACGGGTGGGGTTTGAGGTTCAGAGAGGCATAAAGAATGATAACATGAACATGTAGCACCATTTATTAAATCCAATATTTGGCAATATGGAAATTCGTTTTCTTTTCTTATTTTAAACTCCTGACACTAATGCTTCCATTTCTCTACTTTTTCACAGCTATCTCATAAAATTCACAATATATTATAATTTAACTTTGAGTACCTAACTAGTAAATCAAACACTAGATTTTCAGATAACTCACCTTCAAATGCCCCTTGGTATTTGATAAAAGTACATTGTGCTTGGAATGGACATTTCACTTTCACATGGCTCAGTTTATTTATTCTTTCAACTCATTATGATAGAAAAGTTATTATATATTTATTGAGCACATGTTCTGTGCCAGACTGTATGTAAAACTTTTTTTATGCCATTTAATCTTCACAGCAATTCTATGAGTTAGAGTTAACTCATTTAACTCCATTAAATATGAGTTAAATATTACTCTTATTCTCATTATTATTTTCAGTATTATGATCATCGATGAGGGTTGAGTCTCAAGAACCAATTAGTAGCAGAGCTTAGATTCAAGAATAGCATTTGAGTCTAGAATCTCCAAAGGTATAAATATCCCAGTATTTTTTCACATTTTATCATCTGACCAGTATATTATCAACTGTTTAAATGCGAATAAAATTGTTTTTAATATGTATGTTTGCAGTACATAGCCTATTGCTTACATATTGGTAGATTTTTTAAAATGTTTTAAAATAATCTGTAACTATGTATCTTAATAAGCTTTGCAATACATTGAAATTAAATGTGTAATTAAATTCAGCTATGACAAGAGTGTGAACTCTATGTGGTAGGAAGTTTATTTGTCCTGTTTACTGTATCCCACAAGTTTGGAACAGTGCATCACATTTGGCAGTTATTTACTTCATAATTGTTGATTAGGTAGTTATATTTTACTATACTAGAGTGACTATAAGGAAGCAATACAGAGTGATATGGGAAGTACCATGCAGAAAGAGAAACCAGATCGGAGAAGGAAATTCAAAAGCTGGAGAAGAGAACAGAGAGGTACAAGCTGGGAACTACTCACTGTCAAGACTGAAGGTGTTGGCCACCCCTGCTTCTCCTCTAGGTGAATTCCTGCTGCGTTCTATTTTGGAATCAGAGGTTTTAAAAAGCATGAAGTCATGGGGTTTTAAGGTGGCACTCCAGTTGGCAGAAACCATGACAACAGAAGAGCGATCAAATGAGACTTTTTGCTGAAAGAAAATTTAAAAGCTTGTAGTAATTGTGAGTGCCAGGAATGGGTGTTGAGGTAATTTGGATTTTCAAATTTCTCATTGACTTTATAAAGTGCAATCTCTTTATATTTGGTATACATGCTGTGCGCATAATGTTTTCTTGATTTAAATTTCTCAATATAATTGTGTTACAAAATTACTTGAGGTTTTTTTCTGGAAACTTTGGAAATGATGGGAAAGATAGGTATGAACCACAGTAGAAATGAATTAACTAAAATACCTCATTTTTCTTGAAAAAATGTTGAGCTACAGAAACGTGGGCTGACACATATTTGCTTCCGGGTAATGGAAACATATCAAACAGGACAAGATACCACTTCAAAGTATATATCAATAATTCTCAAATTGGAATGTATCATTTTACCACATTTTGCTTCTGAAAAAATATAAACCCTCTTTGGCAAGAATTTTTCAAAAATACCAAAACAGATAGTGACACTAAAATTGTTTAATTTAGCTACTAATTATTATAAAGGACATTCTGCTTTAAAATTTAGGATATCTGTCATACAATGTGAATTGTTAAAACTGGACCACTAAAAAAGAATTCAAAATACAGGATGAATAAGATATTTTAAAAAATTATATTAATTTGGACACTTTTATTGAAATTTAATAACATTTGAAAAAGGAGGAAAAATTCCCTGATCATAGTATCTTTTCACTTTCAGAACGTTGTTATAATTTTTTATCTATAGTCATACAGAGTAAAATACTGATTTAATGATAAAGCAATACTCGTTTGTTAATTGCTAAATTCAAATGATACGGTTTCATGTTTTGCATTATTCTTTTAATTGATTTAAAAAATATAATGATACCAATACAAAATTTTAAACATTGTAATATAATAGATAGTAAAATGTAAAATTTAAAAAGCATGAGGTGATTTAAAAAAATCTAGGCTTACTCTAATACTCAGTTTCTTATCATCTTCCTATATTTGAACTTCTTTGGTTTATCTTATGACTAATAAGTATTGTTAAATAAATTCACTTCAATTCAATTAATAAGTCACTTGAAATTCCAAAAATTAATGTAGCTTCTGCATAGAGACTCTGTAGAGTACTTAGACAGTCCTAATCATTAAAGATGGCAGGGGGGGACATATGTATTATCTCAGCTAGTGAAGCTAACCTTTTAACTACTGTTTTCTGAAAATAATCTAATGGAATCAAAACATTGTCAGGCATGTTTGAGACACATTTAGGCCTTGGATATAAGTTGTAAGATGGTCATGTTTTTGGAACCCAGTATTTGAAACCCATAAATATGACATAACAGCTGACAAGGGGTCTGAAAATATGAAGTACTTGATACCTGGGAAGTCCTGAAAAATGCTGTCATTGACTGAATTTCTACCACATGCTTATTACTATATAAAAAGAAAACTCTGAATGACTCAGTTCTTATAGATAAAGATCTTATAGTTCTTATAGATAAAGATCATAGTGGCAGGATATCACAAGACAAATTGCATTTTGATGAGTGTTCTAAAAAGTACAAGAAGTACACTGAGGCACAGATAAATTATCCAAGTTTTTGCAGAAAAATTTCAATCCTATTGAAGAAGTAATACAAATAAGAGGAATAATTACAAATCAAACATTCTTGGATAGGAAGGCACATGATCTATATCCATGCATGCAGGTTAGTTTAAAGAAGAATATTCAAAGCAATATTAAAATGATCAAAAAGTGCTTTTTCCCCCTCTCATTTTGTAGTAGTTTTTAACAAATTTCATATATAGACTGAGTAGAGGCAAATGTGAATGCTCATCATTTTGAGGAAATCAATGACAGACACTGATACTGAGTTAACATATCAATCATTCACCAAAGGTAGAAAGAGTTCATTTTTTTAACATTTTGTTTTGTGTTAATTAAATAATTTAGTAAAGCATAAACTCTATAGAGATGAACAAAAACTGTACTGTATTTTTAGTGGAGTTTAGCACAGTTTTATGTTAAATAATCCAATTGTCTGACTTCAATGGTAAAATCCAAAATGTGCCCAGTAAAGAAATTCTGTAAATTTTCCAAATAAAAAGCTATGACACTATGTTAAAAATTACATTATAGTCTTTTGAGCTAATTATGATTAGAGAGTCAAGTTTTTGGTTAGAGTTTAGTTCTCTCAAGCCAGAATCTAGTTTATATCTACAATGGAAAAAAAAAAAATTTGCAATCACTGATAGATGGTTAACTGTGTCATAATCACAAATTATCTGTATGTTTCTGCGGTCATTGGTGAAACAAGCCCAACATTACTATTGTATTAAATTTCTTAACGTGAAGATCTCTTGCTGTCATTATATCTTTACTGAAAATTTGTGGTTAATAACATATTGGATAAATATATGCATCGATATTTTATGTAGTGCAGAACTTAAAAACAAACAGAATGAAAAAGCAAGTTTTTAGAAGCTAATTGAGTGGATAGAAGAAATAATTGAACAATTGAAGAATTGTTAATTCAGGTGATTGAAGGAATGCATATGTACATATACCACGTACAAATACAATGCCTGTTTGGCTTCTGGTGCAATTCAAAGGATTATGAATAATGTCATGAGCATATAGAAAACCGATAAATGAAAGCTTTCTTTATCTTACATAATTCATTATGCTTGGAGACATGTACTTCCAAATATTATTTGAATTAATCTACTACATATCCAGATTCTAATATGTTATGATTTTAGTTATTGCTTTTTGCATTTATGAAATGAGAATGTGATTAGAACTTTTTAATCTTTTGCATGAATACTAGAAAACGTTGTGTTTTTGAGTCAGACCTAGGTTGGATTATTGGTACTGTTCATTAATACCCTTGTAACCTTGAGTTATTTAATCAACATTTTTCAGCTAATTAAATAAAAAATGGCAACATTTACATTTTATAATTATGAAAATTAAACTAGATAACATATGTAAAATTCCCTAGCTCAGAGTAGACAGGGATATGTTTTTCTTTCTTTTCCAAGAATAATACAATGGGAATTGTGATGAAAGGCATAGTTGTGAAAACTTTTGTTTTTTAAGTGAAGAAGCAATGTGGAAATTTAAAGATAGTACTAGAAATAATTACATTTACTTCTACATACACAGTCTCTTAACAAATTCATATTATAGGTCAATGGAATAATCATGACATTTTGACATCATAGCAACTCAAGTTAAGCTACTGTCTCTACCTCTTAAGAATAATAGGGGCTTCCCTGGTGGCACAGTGGTTGAGAGTCTGCCTGTCAATGCAGGGGACACGGGTTCGAGCCCTGGTCCGGGAAGATCCCACATGCTGTGGAGCAACTGGGCCCGTAAGCCACAACTACTGAGCCTGTGCGTCTGGAGCCTGTGCTCCGCAACAAGAGAGGGCGCGACAGTGAGAGGCCCGCGCACTGCCATGAAGAGTGGCTCCCGCTCGCTGCAGCTGGAGAAAGCCCTCGCTCAGAAACGAAGACCCAACACAGCCAAAAACAAATAAATAAATAAATAAATAAATTTATATTAAAAAAAAAAAAAAAAGAAGAATAGAACCTTGGGAAAATCACATACCCTCAACTGGAGTGTCTGAAAAATGCAGATAGCAACATATAATAATATAATTTATTTATTATATGTTATAAAATAATCACATGAAACTACTTACTAAATTTAAAATGTTTAAAAAATGTAATATTGCTATCCATTTATAATTATCTAAAAATAATTGAATTAAAATGACTATTTTAGTAATTTTTAATTAACGATTTTATACCTATAACTATTAATGGGTATTTATAAATATATCTATCAATATTGAAAACAATATCAATATAGGTATACTCCTTCATAGAAAAAACATTCACAGTTTAGTTCTTAAACATTTGTCATAATGTTAAAATGTATATTTAGGTTTATCATTGACTAGTAAATTTCTTGCTTAAAAATATATACTTTTATATATTTCCCTTTAAGATAGGACTCCCGAGATGCGTGGCATGTGTCAAATATTTTATAGATACCTTTATCAATACTCTAACTACAAGTTTATATTAAACTTTAGATTAAGAATTCTTTAAAAAATCTACAAAATACCAATATATGGTGGATGATTCAAGATATTTATAGAGATTTTGAAATAAATATCATTCCATGACAGTGAATGCCTTCAGTCCTATGCACATGGATTGCCTTTTTTCACCTGAAGAATTATTATCATAATGAATACTAGATAATGCACTTAGTAAAATAACTATGTATACAACCCTACACTCTAGATTTGTCATAATTAGACAGTTGAGGAGCAATTTTTAAAATATTTTGTTCCCTTTTTGTGTATTAAATTTAGAGAGAAATGCATCCTTCTTCAGAGCTATGGGGAAATAACATGTAATAAGTTACAAGCTAAGATACTTATGTAAAAATATTTATAAACACTGGCTTATAAATGTCAGGATAATGAGCCACCAAGTTAACTAAGATGTAGTTTAAAATCATGCCTATTATATTTCATTCTATTACATGAAGTAGCTCCCAAATCATTAAGGCAACATGCAACAAAACATTATTTAATTGCTCTCTATTATAATGTCATTCTGATAACAAAATTTCATTCAATAATTGAATAATCATTTTCAAGTGCAGTACTCATAAAGAGTGCTGCAGGAAATACAAAGACAATACATGCTTCCTCAACTTCAAGGTGTTCATTAGTGAGACAGATTCTAACCAAATGTACTCCATTGCAAAGCAGAATTAAGTAAATGGTGTGGGAAATACAAACTATCTCTACAGCAGCACAGAAATAGAAGCAATTAATTTCCCTTGGAAAGAAATCAGCCAGCCAGTTTCAAGACTGAAAGCTCAGTTATGAAATGAGTTAAAGAACAACTGGGTAAATTTAGCTAACCTCATTAAAATTACAGTTCGTAGAGTATACTGTTAGAACATAATCCTGGTTATACAGTGTCTTTAACTTCATGAATGTTGTGACTATTTTTCTTTGTTTCCATTGGGATTTTGATGTAAACTTGAAGAAGCTCCAAGTACTACTAGTCTGATGTCATTTTAAATTAAAATTTGCTGGTATTTCATAAAAATATACAGTAATGAAATTATATTCCCCCTTCCAGTTGACCATATACTTTCCATATTTCATCCAGCTGATAAAATGTTAAACTGGTATCAGATCAGAGATATACTAGACCTAATGGTGAATCATTTCCCTTTCCCTGATCTGTGTATTTCCTGGGTATTTTTAAGTACAATTTTATAAATTTTATAAATTTTACAATTTGGATATTTTTGTTGTATGGCAATTCTGGTCAGTACTTTGAACTGAACTCCCACCTCCACCCTACACATACACACACACACACACACACACACACACACACACACACACACACAAACACATGGAGACGCTGGACTAAATGTGAGAAAAACATGTCTTAGATATTTATTTAACCAACCTTGAAACCAAAACAGGGAAATACATAACTGGAACAGAAAACAGTAAATTTAAATTGAGACAGAAGAGCAATAGTTATTGGGGGTGGTGCCAGGTCCTAACAAATGAGGCTGGCTGGGCTCTGAAACCTGCAGGAAGCAGAGTCAGGTTCCTAGTGTTGCTTTGTTTCATTTAGTGAAGGTGCAATCGCTTTAGCCAGTCCATAAATAGCTTCCTGTCATGACTCTTTTACACACATCCTTTAGTTATCCACCATATTGCATCCCTACTACCAGACAAATGTTCCTGGATCCAACAGCCTCCTCTTCATCCATTAGGTTATTTTTATTTCTTCTTTTTTGTGAGTGTGATTTATTTATTTATTTTTCAAATTTATGTTGGTTGAGTTGGAATTCCTTTTTTTTTCCTACATCTTTATTGGAGTATAATTGCTTTACAATGGTGTGTTAGTTACTGCTTTATAACAAAGTGAATCAGCCATACATATACATATATCCCCATATCTCCTTCCTCTTGCGTCTCCCTCCCACCCTCCCTATCCCACCCCTCTAGGTGGTCACAAAGCACCGAGCTGATCTCCCTGTGCTATGCGGCTGCTTCCCACTAGCTATCTATTTTACTATCTATTTGGTAGTGTTTATAAGTCCATGCCACTCTCTCACTTCGTCCCAGCTTACCCTTCCCCCTTCCCGTGTCCTCAAGTCCATTCTCTAGGTCTGCGTCTTTATTCCTGTCCTGCCCTTAGGTTCTTCAGAACCATTTTTCTTTTTCTTTCTTTTTCTTAGATTCCATATATATGTGATAGCATACAGTATTTGTTTTTCTCTTTCTAACTTACTTCACTCTGTATGACAGTCTCTAGGTCCATCTCCCTCACTACAAATAACTCAATTTTGTTTCTTTATATGGCTGAGTAATATTCCATCGTATATATGTGTCACATCTTTATCCATTCATCTGTCGATGGACACGTAGCTTGTTTCCATGTCCAGGCTATTGTAAATAGAGCTGCAATGAATATTGTGGCACATGACTCTTTGAATTAAGGTTTTCTCAGGATATATGCCCAGTAGTGGGATTGCTGGGTCATATGGTAGTTCTATTTTTAGTTTTTTAAGGAACCTCTATACTGTTCTCCATAGTGGCTGTATCAGTTTACATTCCCACCAACAGTGCAAGAGTGTTCCCTTTTCTGCCCACCGTCTCCAGCATTTATGGTTTGTAGATTTTTTGATGATAGCCATTCTGACTGGTGTGATGCGATACCTCATTGTAGTCTTGATTTGCATTTCTCTAATGATTAGTGATGTTGAGCATCCTTTCATGTGTTTGTTGGCAATCTGTATATCTTCTTTGGAGAAATGTCTATTTACGTCTTCTGCCCATTTTTGGATTGGGTTTTTTTTTTTTTTTTTTTTGATATTGAGCTGCATGAGCTGCTTGTAAATTTTGGAGGTTAATCCTTTGTCAGCTGCTTCATTTGCAAATATTCTCTCCCATTCTGAGGGTTGTCTTTTTGTCTTGTTTATTATGGTTTCCTTGCTGTGCAAAAGCTTTTAAGTTTCATTAGGTCCCATTTGTTTCTTTTTGTTTTTATTTCCATTTCTCTACGAGGTGGGTCAAATAGTATCTTGCTGTGATTTATGTTAGAGAGTGTTCTGCCTATGTTTTCCTCTAAGAGTTTTATAGTGTCTGGCCTTACATGTAGGTCTTTAATCCATTTTGAGTTTATTTTTGTGTATAGTATTAGGGAGTGTTCATTCTTTAACATGTAGCTGTCCAGTTGTCCCAGCACCACTTATTGAAGAGGCTGTCTTTTCTCCATTTTATATTCTTGTCTCCTTTATCAAAAATAAGGTGACCATAAGTGCGTGTGTTTATCTCTGGGTTTTCTATCCTGTTCCATTGATCTATATTTCTGTTTTTGTGCCAGTACCATATTGTCTTGATTACTGCAGTTTTATAGTATAGTCTGAAGTCTGGGAGCCTGATTCCTCCAGCTCCGTTTTTCCTTCTCAAGATTGTTTTGGCTATTCGGGGTCTTTTGTGTTTCCATACAGATTGTGAAATTTTTTGTTCTACTTTTGGGAAAAATGTCATTGGTAGTTTGATAGGGATTGCATTGAATCTGTAGATTGCTTTGGAGTATAGTCATTTTCACAATGTTGATTCTTCCAGTCCAAAAAAATGGTATATCTCTCCATCTGTTTGTATCATCTTTAATTTCTTTCATCAGTGTCTTCTAGTTTTCTGCATAGAGGTCTTTTGTCTCCTTAGGTAGCTTTATTCCTAGGTATTTTATTCTTTTTGTTGTAGTGGTAAATGGGAGTGTTTCCTTAATTTCTCTTTCAGATTTTTCATCATTAGTGTACAGGAATGCAAGAGATTTCTGTGCATTAATTTTGTATCATGATACTTTATGAAATTCATTGATTAGCTCTAGTAGTTTTCTGGTAGCATCTTTAGGAGTCTCTATGTAAAGTAACATGTCATCTGCAAAAAGTGACAGCTTTACTTTTCTTTTCTGATTTGGATTCCTTTATTTCTTTTTCTTGATTGCTGTGGCTAAAACTTCCAAAACTATGTTGAATAATAGTGGTGAGAGTGGACAACCTTGTCTTGTTCCTGATCTTAGTGCAAATGGTTTCAATTTTTCAGCATTGAGAATGGTATTGGCTGTGGGTTTGTCATATATGGCCTTTATTATGTTGAGGTAAGTACCCTCTATGCCTACCTTCTGGAGGGTTTTTATCATAGATGGGTGTTGAAATTTGTCAAAAGCTTTTTCTGCATCTATTGAGATGATCATATGGTTTTTCTCTTTCAGATTGTTAATATGGTTTACCACAATGATTGATTTGTGTATATTGAAGAATCCTTGCATTCCTGGGATAAACCACACTTGATCATGGTGTATGATCTTTTTAATGTGCTGTTGGATTCTGTTTGCTAGTATTTTGTTGAGGATTTTTGCATCTATATTCTTCATTGATATTGGCCTGTAGTTTTATTTCTTTGTGACATCTTTGTCTGGTTTTGGTATCAGGTTGGCGTGGCCTTGTAGAATGAGTTTGGGAGTGTTCCTCTCTCTGCTATATTTTGGAAGAATTTGATAAGAATAGGTATTAGCTCTTCTCTAAATGTTTGATAGAATTCGCCTGTGAAGCCATCTGTTCCTGGACTTCTGTTTGTTGGAAATTTTTAATCACAGTCTCAATTTCAGTGCTTGTGTTTGGTGTGTTTATATTTTCTATTTCTTCCTCGTTCAGTCTCAGAAGGTTGTGCTTTTGTAAGAATTTCTCCATTTCTACCAGGTTGTCCATCTTATTGGCATACAGTTGCATATAGTAATCTCTCATGATCCTTTGTATTTCTGCAGTGTCAGTTGTTACCTCTTTTTCATTTCTAATTTTATTGATTTGAGTCTTCTCCCTTTTTTCTTGATGAGTCTGGCTAATGGTTTATCAATTTTGTTTATCTTCTCAAAGTGCCAGCTTTTTGTTTTATTGATCTTTGCTATTGTTTCCTTCATTTCTTTTTCATTTATTTCTGATCTGATCTTTATGATTTCTTTTTCTTTTTTGTTCTTCTTTCTCTAATTGCTTTCGGTGTAATGTCAGGTTGTTTATTTGAGATGTTTCTTGTTTCTTGAGGTAGGATTGTATTGCTGTAAACTTCCCTCACAGAAGTGCTTTTGCTGCATCCCACAGGTTTGGGGTCATCATGTTTTCATTGTCATTTGTTTCTAGGTATTTTTTGATTTCCTCTTTGATTTCTTTCATTGTTATTGTAGGTCTTTTCCTCCCCTTGTGTTTCCTGCCTAGAGAATTTCCTTTACATTTGTTGTAAACCTTGTTTGGTGGTGCTGAATTCTCTCAGGTTTTGCTTGTCTGTAAAGATTTTAATTTCTCCATTGAATCTGAATGAGATCCTTGCTGGGTAGAGTAATCTTGGTTGTAGGTTTTTCCCTTTCATCACTTTAAATATGTCCTGCCACTCCCTTCTGGCTTGCAGAGTTTCTGCTGAAAGGTCAGCTGTTAACCTTATGGGGATTCCCTTGTATGTTATTTGGTGTTTTTCCCTTGCTGCTTTTAATACCTTTTGTTTGTATTTAATTTTTGATAGTTTGATTAATATGTGTCTTGGTGTGTGTCTCCTTGGATTTATCCTGTATGGGACTCTCTGTGCTTCCTGCACTTGATTGACTATTTCCTTTCCCATGTTAGGGAAGTTTTCAACTATAATCTATTCAAATATTTTCTCAGTCCCTTTCTTTTTCTCTTCTTCTGGGACCCCTATAAGTCGAATGTTGGTGCATTTAATGTTGTCCCAGAGGTCTCTGAGACTGTCCTCAGTTCTTTTCATTCTTTTTTCTTTATTCTGCTCTGTGGTAGTTATTTCCACTATTTTATCTTCCAGGTCACTTATCCGTTCTTCTGCCTCGGTTATTCTGCTATTGATCCCTTCTAGAGAATTTTTAATTTCATTTATTGTGCTGTTCATCATTGTTTGTTTGCTCTTTAGTTCTTCTAGGTCCTTGTTAAACGTTTCTTGTATTTTCTCCATTCTATTTCCACAATTTTGGATCGTCTTTACTATCACTATTCTGAATTCTTTTTCAGATAGACTGCCTATTTCCTCTTCATTTGTTTGGTCTGGTGGGTTTTTATATTGCTTCTTCATCTGCTGTGTTTCTCTATCTTCTCTCTGTCTTGCTTAAATTAGTGTGTTTGAGGTCTCCTTTTCGCTGGCTGCAGGTTCGTAGTTCCCGTTGTTTTTGGTGCCTGCCCCCAGTGGCTAAGGTTGGTTCAGTGGGTTGTGTAGGCTTCCTGGTAGAGGAGACTAGTCCCTCTGTTCTGGTGGATGAGGCTGGATCTTGTCTTTCTGGTGGGCAGGACTGTGTCCAGTGGTGTGTTTTGGGGTGTCTGTGACCTTATTATGATTTTAGGCAGCCTCTCTGCTAATGTGTGGGGTTGTGTTCCTGTCTTGCTAGTTGTTTGGCATAGGGTGTCCAGCACTGTAGCTTGCTGGTCGTTGAGTGGAGCTGGGTCTTAGCGTTTAGATGGAGATCTCTGGAAAAGCTTTCTCCATTTGATATTACATGGAGCCAGGAGGTCTCTGGTGGACCAATGTCCTGAACTCGGCTCTCCCACCTCAGAGGCACAGGTCTGACACTCGGCTGGAGCACCAAAACCCTGTCAGCCACACCACTCAGAAGAAAAGGGAGAAAAAAAGAAAGAAAAAAAGAAAAAAAGAAAAGAAAATAAAGTTATTAAAATAAAAATTATTAAAATTAAACAAATTAAAAAGTAATAAAAAATAGAAAAAAAAAATAAAGGAGAGAAACCATACCAAAAAAAAGTCCACCAATGATAACAAGCGCTAAAAGCTATACAAAAACAAACAAACAAACAAACAAAAAATACGGACAGACAGAACCCTAGGGCAAATGGTAAAAGCAAAGCTATACAGACAAAATCACACAAAGAAGCATACAGATACACACTCACAAAAAGAGAAAAAGGAAAAAATATATATATATATCTGTATATAAAAAAAAAAAAAAGGAGGAAGAGCGCAACCAAATCAATAAACAAATCTACCAATGATAATAAACTCTAAATACTAAACTAAGATAAACATAAAGCCAGGAACAAATTAAATGCAGAAAGCAAACCCCAAGGCTACAGTTGCTCCCAAAGTCCACCACCTCAATTTTGGGACAATGCGTTGTCTATTCAGGTATTCCAGAGATGCAGCGTACATCAAGTTGATTGTGGAGATTTAATCTGCTGCTCCTGAGGCTGCTGGGAGAGATTTCCCTTTCTCTTCTTTGTTCGCACAGCTCCCGGGGTTCAGCTTTGGATTTGGACCCGTCCCTGCGTGTAGGTCACCTGAGGGCATCTGTTCTTCGCTCAGACAGGACGGGGTTAAAGAAAAAGGTGATTCGGTGGCTCTGGCTCACTCAGGCCGGGGGGATGGAGGGGTATGGAATGTGGGGCAAGCCTGTGGCAGCAGAGTCCAGCCTGACGTTGCACCAGCCTGAGGTGCCCTGTGCATTCTCCCCGGGAAGTTGTCCCTGGATCACGGGATCCTGGCAGTGGCGGGCTGCACAGGCTCCCAGGAGGGGAGGTGTGGAGAGTGACCTGTGCTCGCACACAGGCTTCTTGGTGGCTGCAGCAGCAGCCTTAGCGTCTCATGCTCCTCTCTGGTGTCCGTGCTGATAGCCGCAGCTCGCGCCCATCTCTGGAGCTCGTTTAGGCGGTGCTCTGAATCCCCTCTCCTCGCGCACCCCGAGACAATGGTCTCTTGCCTCTTAGGCAGGTCCAGACTTTTTCCCGGACTCCCTCCCGGCTAGCTGTGGCGCACTAACCCTCTCAGGCTGTGTTCACGCCGCCTACCCTAGTCCTCTCCCTGGGATCCCACCTCCAAAGACTGAGCCTCAGCTCCCCCCCCACCTCACCCATCCCAGCGGGTGAGCAGACAAGCCTCTTGGGCTGGTGAGTCCTGGTCGGCACCGATCCTGTGTGCGGGAATCTCTCCGCTTTGCCCTCTGCACCCCTGTTGCTGTGCTCTCCTCCATGGCTCCAAAGCTTCCCCTCTGCCCACACCCTGTCTCTGCCCATGAAGGGGCTTCCTAGTGTGTGGAAACTTTTCCACCTTCACAGCTCCCTCCCTGAGGTGCAGGTCTCGTCCCTATTCTTTTGTCTCTGTTTTTTCTTTTTTCTTTTGCCCTACCCAGGTATGTGGGGAGTTTCTTGCCTTTTGGGAAGTCTGTCTTCTGCCAGCGTTCAATAGGTGTTCTGTAGGAGTTGTTCCACATGTAGATGTATTTCTGATGTATTGGTGGGGAGGAAGGTGGTCTCCATGTTTTACTCCTCTGCCATCTTGAAGGTCTCCTTATTTTTTCTTTTATTTCATAATGTCTTAACTTGTCTTCTTCAGGTTTGATTCCTTCAGTAGGATTCTTTGTTTGGCCATCACAGTGATATTTATAAAACCTAAATCTGAGCAAAATTCAATGCTTTTCCTTTTTTCCTATTTTTGTATGGCTCTCCGTTATCCTTCAAATAAATCCCATACCTTTAACAGACACATAACATCATTCACAATCTCATCCCTTCTCACTTCTCCAGATTTCTTGCATTCTTCTTCTTCCATTTTCTTCCCAGTTTTGTCCATACACTGTAGTTTCACAATTGTAATCTGCTTCCCTCTGTGTTCCACCCATTCACATTTCTGTGCCTCCATTAGCATGAGAATGCTCACTCTTGTATTTTTTACCTTGTGTACACCGGTCTTCTTGTATCTCAGGATTTCTCAAGCATTTCATATTCATTATAAGGCCTTCTCCCTCCCCATCCAATTCCCCCATACTGCCTCTGGAATGTATCTTCTGGTTGTTTCTCTGCTATTGTGCTCACACCACTATTAAAGAATTTCCAGGGCTTCCCTGGTGGCTCAGTGGTTGAGAGTCTGCCTGCCAATGCAGGAGACACGGGTTCAAGCCCTGGTCTGGGAAGATCCCACATGCCACGGAGCAAATGGGCCCGTGAGCCACAATTACTGAGCCTGCGCATCTGGAGCCTGTGCTCCACAACAAGAGAGGCCGCAATAGTGAGAGGCCCGTGCACCGTGATGAAGAGTGGCCCCCGCTTGCCACAACTAGAGAAAGCCCTCGCACAGAAACGAAGATCCAACACAGCCATTAATAAATAAATAAAGCACACCTAGTATAGTGTAATTTAAAAAAAAAAAAATTGATTTTCAAAAAAAAAGGATTTCCAAAGTTGAATGAATCATAGCTGCCTAATTTCATAGTCTTCCTCACTCTATTACTGTATGTACTGATGCAGCATAGATACTCCCTTGATGTGCATTGAATTAGGAGATGAATTACTTTGCTGTGAGCTGTACTGGGAGGGAAAACTCTTTAAGACCTTCATCAATTCATTTATTCTCTCTGGACCTCAGTATACTAAACAGTTAGTTACAGAAGATTGAATGAACTTATGTTTAAGGCCCTTGTACAGTCCTTATAATGGCCTACAAACTCCTCCAAGATCTGATCCCATCCCTTCTCTGACCTCATTCTCTATTCATTTCTCCAACTGTTTCAGCCACAGGTCTCTTTTTTGCTCACCAAATACGTCAGGCATGCATCTAACATAGGACAGTTGTACTGCCTATTTTTTCAGGCCTATGTGCTCTCTCTCATTATCCCCATGGGTAACTCTTCAGTTCCTTTAAGACCTTCTCATTGAGATCTACTGTAAAACCAACATATTATATAAATAATATAGAGAATAGAATAGAATATCTATAACAAAGGCTCTAGTTTTGCTTTCTTCTTTTACATACTACCTTTGTCTTTGTAACACAGCATTTCGTTTACTATTTAGTATATTTACTGATTATTGTCTAACATCACCTGCTGGAATATCAACTCCTTGAGGGCAGAAATCTTTGTACAGGAGTGTATTTTAGGTGCCTAGAACATTTCTTATCATATCAGTAATTACATGTTGAATGCATGAATACAGGTAACATTTAGTTCTATGAGTTAAAAACCTTAGTTCAAAATCTTGGATTGTATTTCAAAAATTTTTATAATCAGTTTGAAAGTGATCTTTTAACCTTGTCTATACTATTTCTGTTTAAAAACACCTTCCCTCAGCATCTTCCAAGGAAATATAATCACTACTTTTCAAATAATCTTTATTTGTTCTCACTCTTATGTCTGATTTTGCTCAACTTATCTACATAGAACTCTATTTCCTCTAAAATTTAAACATATCTTACTTAAATCATTAAGTCTGTAAAATCTGTCTCAAATCAAAATTAAAATGAGAAAATTTTCCTCATCTCCTTAGTTAGAAGTGTTTTCTCCCTTTACAAATCAACTGAAGCATTTATTAGTATACTTTATTTGATTCTAATGATTAAAACTAATACAAATTGTTACTTTGGGCAACAGTGGCTTATTTTATCAACTAAATTGCAATTGTTCCGTAAGCAATTTATACATACATATATATATATAATTTATGTACACAAATATGTATATTGTATATAGTTTTCATTGTTTTTGTTTTCCATAATTAAAAATCATGAAGTAGACATTATATAAAAGTGACAATATATTTTGTAAAATACAGTAGATTATATCTACCACTTAATTAATCGACAAGGAATTATTCTTTTTCATTATTTTGTAGTTTTTCTAATTGCTAAATAAAAGTATGTAATTTTGGTTTCTCTCTGTGGGATGGAAGAAACAAGAAGATTATATCTTGAAATGAGTGAGATATAATTAGGATGTTGCTAATTATATTCTATTTTAATGGCTACCAATCAAGGATCCGCTAAACCTCAGTAAGTCGGTGTGGAAAGTTAACGGCTTGAAAAATTAATTTGATTTATTTCCTAATTCAAACTGAAAAGTCACAGAAAGTTTTCCTATCCTCTGTTGATTGAGGACCAAATGTTCTAGTAACAATTCTTATAGCATATTAATGCTACAATGAAGTAAGAACACTTTATTTTATCTCAAAACTTCATCTAGAAAGGTATCATGTTTAACAATTATGATATTTTTTTAAAAAATTAATTCTAATCACATTTATGTAAAGCATTCTATTGAAACAGAGCACTCTTGTCTTAAAAGAGGTATGTGCCTAGCATGTTGCCTACTTACTTTCCCAATAAAAAAAGACCAACATTCACCTCAGATCAAACCTCATATTCAAGGTGGATTTGAATTAGATGTTCTTTATCATTATTTCCCATGTCATACTGTTATCCATTGAATGGTTAGACAAGTCTATATGTTTTAACTAAAGATGAGATCTTCTCCCACAAATTACTGAGTTTTTTTTTTTTTTACAAATTCAGCTTGGATGGGGTCTCATTTAGTTATTTGTTTTCAACAATCTATTCTTTGGAGAAAACACCTTCTCTACGATTTTCTGAGTATATTCTTTCCCTACCTGCATGGTCTCTCAACTTTTCTTTCTGGTCTTCGGATAGGTATCATCATACTGGAGAAGTCTTTCTTCACCTGCAGGAATTACAAACAATAAATAGTACTTGTGGCTTTGTTTCTCTTAACTCTAAAACTTCACGTCTTACACTGCTTTCCCAAGTGGTATACATAGTCTTCATTCCTAGCTTTCAGTAACTTCAAGAAATTGGCTCAAGGGTCATCAAATTTGTCACATATTGCAGGGTGTTCTTTTTAATAAAAAAATGAATAATATCCCATTGTCTTTATATACCACATCTTCTTTATCCATTCATCCTATTATGGAC
Organism: Balaenoptera musculus; assembly: GCF_009873245.2. Taxonomy (NCBI): domain Eukaryota; kingdom Metazoa; phylum Chordata; class Mammalia; order Artiodactyla; family Balaenopteridae; genus Balaenoptera; species Balaenoptera musculus. The sequence continues at coordinate 56,938,250 of NC_045802.1, forward strand.
ATTTAGGTTGTTTCCAGGTCTTGGCTATTGTGAATAATGCTGCAAAAAACATGGGGGTGCATATATCTCTTTGAGATAGTGATTTCATTTTCTTTGGATATATAGCCAGAAGGGGGATTGTTGGATCATAAGGTTGTTTTATTTTTTAATTTTTTGCAGAGTCTTCATACAGTTTTTCATAGTGGCTGCACCAATTTACATTCCCAGCAAGAGTGTACAAGAATCTTCACCAACAGTTGTTATCACTTGTCTTTTTGGCAATACCCATTCTGACAGGTGTGAGGTGATATCTCATTTGGGTTTTGACTTTCCTGATAACTAGTGATGTTGAGCACCTTTTCATTGACAGTCAGGTTCCACGTTTACAGATTCAACAACCGTGTGTCATGTACTATGTTTATGATCCATGGTTGGTTGAATCTGTGGATGCAGAACTCAAGGATGCTGAACAGAGGGCCAACTATGGGACTTGAGCATCCATCTATTTTAGTATTTCTGGTGGGTCCTGGAACTAATTTCCCACGGATACCAAGAAACAACTGTACTTGTTGGCCACTTGTATCCCTTCTTTGATAGAAGGTATAGATAGAAAATATCTATTCAGGTCCTATGTCCATTTTTTAATCAGATTATTTGCATTTGTTTTTGAATTGTATGACTTCCTTATATATTTTGGATATTAACTCCTTATCATTTATATGATTTGCAAATATTTTTTCACATTCTGTCTTTTCATTTTGTTGATTGTTTCTTTTTCTGTGCATAAACTTTTTAGTTTCTTTCTAGTGTAGTCCCACTTATTGACTTTTGCTTTTGCTGTTCATGTTTTTTGGTGTCAGGTACAAAAAAAAATTGCCAAGACCAACATCGAGAAGCCTTTTCCCTATGTTTTCTTCTGGGGGCTTTATGGTTTCAGGTCTTACATTTAAGTCTTTAATCCATTTCAAGTTAATTATTGTGAGTGGGGTAAGATAGGGGTACAGTTCCATTCTTTGCATATAGCTATCCAGTTTTCTAAACAACATTTATTGAAAAGACTATATTTTTTCCTATGAGTATCCTGGACTCCTTGTCAAATATTAATTGGCTGTAGCTGCATGGGTTTATTTCTGCCCTACATATTCTATTCCACTGGACTATGTGTTTGTTACTATGCCAGCAGCATACTCTTTTGATTTTTACAGCTCTATAGTATAGTTTGAAATCAGGAAGTATGATGTCTCCAGCTTTGTTCTTCATTCTCAAGATTGCTTGGCTATTTGGGGTCTGTTGTGGTTCCTTAAATTTTAGGATTATTTTTTCTATCCCTGTAAAAAATGTCATTGAAATCTTGAAAGGAATTTGATGGAATCTATGGATAGCTTTGTGTGGTATGGACATTTTAACAATATTAATTATTCTGATCCATAAATACAAAATATCTTTCCATTTATTTGTGTCTTCTTCAATTTCATTCAGCATTGTCTTATGGTGTTCTGTGTACAGATCTTTCACCTCCTTGGTTAAATTTATTCCCATTTTATTGTTTTTCATGCTATTGTAAATAAGGTAGTTATCGTTATTTACTTTACAGATATTTTGTTGTTAGTGTTTGGAAACACTATTATTGATGTTGATTTTGTATCCTGAAACTTTACTGAATTTATTAGTTCTTACAGATTTCTTTTTTTTGGGGTGGGTAGAGACTTAGGGGTTTTTTATAGATAAGATCACATAATCTGCAAATAGAGAAATTTTTACTTGTTCCTTTTGATTTGAATGCCTTTTATTTCTTATTTTTCCTGATTGCTCTTTTGGGGACTTCCAATCTCTGGGCTTGTCATATATGGCCTTTTTTATGTTGAGGTACATTTTCCCAATACTCGATTTGTTGAGAGTTTTTATCATGAAAGTATAATGACTTTTGTCAAACACTTTTTTGCATCTATTGAGATGATCATTGGAATTTGATTTTTTGTTCTATTAATGTGGTTTATCACATTTATTGATTTGTGTATGCTGAACCATCCTTGTATCCCAAGGATTGACCCCACTTGATCATGGTGTATGATCTTTTTAATATGTTGTTGAATTTAGTTTGCTAGTATTTTGTTGAGAATTTTTGCATCTATATTCATCAGAGGTAATAGCCTGTAATTTTCTTGTGGTGTCTTTAACTGGATTTCATATCAGAGTAATGATGGCCTTGTAAAATGAGTTTGGAAGTGTTCCTTCCTCTTCAAGTTTTTGGAGGTGCTTCAGAAGGATTGGCATTAATTCCTCTTTAAATATCTTTGTTCAGGCTCCCTAGTCAGGTGAGGCCACAAGATATGCTCTTTGATTGGGCAGGGCCATTGGCTGGGCTCCCTGCTGGGGCAAAGCCATAGGATATGTTCAACAAATGAGCAGGGTCTTTTGCTGTGCTCTACCAGTGAGTGGGATTTTAGGCTGAGATCTGTGACAGGGAGGTAACATAGGCTGGGTCCCAAGACTGCTCAGGTCGCTGTCCATCCTCCCTGGCTATGTGGAGCTGAAGTTATGCTCAAGAGTTGGGCAGGGCTGCTGGCTTGGCCCCTGGCCAGAGTGAGCAATAGGATGTACTCTTGGGCTGCCAGGAATCTGTGGCAGTGCTTTTGGATGGGGCAGGACTGGAGTCTGTACTCAGCAATTGGGCAGCATAGAAAACTTGCTCTCCTGCTCTGGAGAGCTTGTAGAAATTGCTCCTTGGCCAGTGTGACCCGTTGACTGGGAATCCAAATCAGGAAGGAATGCCAGCTGAGCTCCCTAGCCCGATAGAGCTGCTGGCTCAACTGTGCAGATGGGCAGATCCATTGGCTGGGATATCTGCTCCAGCACCACAGGAAGTGGGAACACAGTCTGTCAAGATCTGGGCACTGGTTGTATAAGCCCCATCTCCCTTTTCTATTAGATCCCAGTGGTTGAGCTCTACATGTTCACACAGTGATCCTCATGAGGTGAGACCCAAGTGGGCCTGCCAGGAAGCCTCATGCAATGCTGGAGAAGCTGGATGTCTACTTTGGGTTCTCTTTTTCCCACTGGAGAAACTGTAGGTCCAGGGGAGCCCTCTTGGTTTGGTGTTGTGCTAACCTCAGGGAAGGACGATATGGTCAAAGTGCAGCCACTCCTCTTACTCTCTCAATATCATCCTTCCTGGTCTCTGTTGTCCAAGGAACCACTTAAGCCTCACCCCTGGGTTCTGGGATTTTCCCAATGGTGTCTTTTCTGTGGATAGTTGTTAGTTGGTCTTCTGAGGGGGAATGAAGTTGGAAACTACCTGTTTGCCATCTTGATAACATCAATCTCCGCTGCATCAAACTAATTATAATATGTAATCAAATTCTGATCCAGAAACTGTCTTAATGGGTACTAAGTGTAGTTATTATTCACACTGCCATACAAGAAACCCCTGTTTAGGTGTGATAGATAAAAAGCATTTCGCATGAAGAAGATGAGAGAGAACATTTAGAAAGGGATCAGGAAAACTTAAGAAACAGTGGGGCAATAGGAGCCAAGGAAACAAGTGCCATGAGAATGATTAAGGAGCAACAAGGCTGAATGTTACAGAGATGTCAGTGAAGATGAAAACTAATTGAAAGTATACAATGAATTTATCTCTGAACAGGTGTTAAATTTGCAAATGCTAGGTGTAGGGAATGCTAAGTGTATCAGCAAAAGTCATGTTATATTAGGTCAAAATATGACAGTTAAAGTGCTTTTGGGAAAGAGAAAGAATATAGTTTTGAATGTACTAAACACATGGCAGTTGATAGTGCAAGGTCCTTGAAAAGTGATAAAAGTACAGAGATAATAATAAAATAGATTTATAATAAAATAGATTTTAGAACATGTGGTTAGATACACAACTAAAAGCAGCCATCAAATACTATATGAGAACATATATAGTCCTAAGAACTGGAGGCCACCATATTGACAAGAGTACCCGAGGTAAAAAGCAAGTTAGCCAAAGATTTTATACATTGTTTTTTAATTGGAGTATAGTTGATTTACAATGTTGTGTTAGTTTCAGGTGTACAGCACTGTGCATCAGTTATACATATATCCACTCTTTTTTTTTTGTTGTTTAGATTCTTTTCCCATATAGGCCATTACAGAGTGTTGAGTAGAGTTCCCTGTGCTATACAGCAGGTTCTTATTAGTTATCTATTTTATATATGGTAGTGTACTGACACTACTATAAACAAGATTTTATATTTTTGAGGGTGGTTTCTATGTATAGAAAAAAAGTTTTGTTTGTGTATTATTTTGAAATACAAATTATACACACAATTATTTTTAGACACACACAAAATAGTAAACCTAAAGCTTTATATCACTAATCTAAATCTGACTGGTGTCAAAAGATGCTTCCTCACTAAGGAAAAAAATAATTAATGATGGTCTGACTCAAGCAAGCATTGGTGTCTATCCTGATGCACTGAAGTTACAAATCACTGAGTGGAAAGAGTCCTACCTCGGATGGAAATCTTTATTCGTACTCAAAACAATGATGGGATGCACTGAACCATGGAGCCCAATTTAAAATACCTATTGCAGGGATGCATTACTTTTATAAAAAGTGGTCTAGTCACACGCTCTATAGTTTTTAAAGCTATGAGCACTACCTACTTCTGAAGTCTCATTTGTTTCTATAACCCAAATACACGTTGCTGTACCATTTTATTGAATTCCACTAATATATTAACTGATTCATTTTATGTTCAGTTATTTTCATTTACTTCCTAGTAGAGCCCCACCTTTAAACAAATTCAAATGATATGTGCTTCTTTTCTCCATATTTCAATGCTATGAATGACTCTAAGTTTTATATATTTTTAACAATAGGGAAATGTGAAATGAGATTTGTGAAAAATCAAACTATTACTAAAGTTAAGTGTCAATAGTATCACTTGTGGATTAAACTAATGTAATTATGATCCAGGAGCACATGCACAAATGTACAGTAGGCCAGATGTACCTGGTAGAGATTATTAAGAGATTTGTATACTTATTGGAAACAAAACATACAATTTTTAATTTTCTTAACTTTGGGCCAACAACAAAGTTTCTATAAAAACACTAAGCAGATATTTAGAAAATTCTTCTTGATGATTAAGGCTTTAGTAAAATTATATAACTGATAAAAAATTAAGATTAATAGAATATTTAATATATGTTTTTACTTTTGCTTTATCAGTATAAAGGAATGCTGAATTACACACATTTGTATTAACACCATAAACACAATTTCTAAATAAATTATACTTAGACAAAATTGTTTACAAAGGACACTTTAACATTTTGCTAACTTGAATACTAAAAACTAAAGACCTTGTAGAGATAAAAATGTAATAAACACTTAAAGTTTATAAAAACATTAAAATTACATCTATTAAATACTATTTTTCTGAGAAACTAGGCATGATGTTTCATTCATTTAGATTTCTAGTCTCTAAATCAGTATTTAGGACATCTACTCTTGCTCTGCCTTTTTCTAGTCTCTGGTAATAGAGCAGTGAACAAAAATTTTTCCATCCTAGAGTTTCTATTTTAGTGGAGAAGACAGATGATAAATGATAACGAAAATAAATAATATATCAAATGGTGTTATTATAAAGAAAAATACAGCAGGAGGAGCAAGTACAAAATGATGAGTTTGAGGGACTACAATTTTAACTAGAGTTATAGGGGAAAGGCTCACAGATCATTTTGGAGCAAAGATCTGAAAAAGGGTGAGGCAATTCAATTGGCCATCTGTTATCTATGTATTCCAAATGGAATACATATTGCAGAATGTGTTTTCTTTATATAAAATAAGAAAATCATTAATATTGTCAATAATTCGTGTCAATATAAATTGTTCCAAATTTAATATTCAATTGAAATATGTTATTTCTAGAAGATAACTATTTTCTTTTTGTTATCTGCTGTACTCCCAGTACATATAAGTGTATCTATCACATGATGGACACTCAATAAATACTTGGTGAGTGAATAAATATTGTCTTAAATATTATGAACCAAATTATTTGTCCAATGGAAATATTTTCTTGGCATTATTGGTTACTGTATTTGAGAACTACTATAAGCTACAAGTTACAAGACACCCAACTGTGAATGGCATTCACTGGGGAAAGGCTCTATAACATGCACAAGTTGTACTAGGGTATTTAGTTGGAGAGTTGGTTAGGCATTTCAGTGATTTTTATCAATAATTCAGGCTTTTGATTTATTTTCCCAGTGGGTCAGCATTGTCCTATCACTGTTTGCCAGATGGTTGCAGCATACCCGAGCATCTCCTAGTCATATAACAAAGTGCTAAGAGATGTACTCCATTTCCACCTTGCACTATTTATTAGTGAGTGAAATCATTACCACAAGTTCTCTAGGAAAACAATCTTGTCAGGAAGAGAATCACATACTACTCACTCCTCCTATCTACCAGCTATAATATAGCCCAGGAAAGTATGTATATCTCTTTTCCTGCCTCTGCCTTGAGAAGTAGGCACTGCCAATTTAGAAAAACTAAGAGGAGTAAAACTGTTATACACATTACCATCATCGATTGTCACAATATGACAGGACTGAGTTGGCCCACTATGATTCTTTGTATAAACTAATTAAATCTATGAGCAAATCATTTCATGTTGGCTGCTCATTTGCTTTTCCCATCCAAGAGTACTCTGTATCTACTTAGCCCAAAATACCTACAGCTTCTCCCTATCAGTGGAGTATATTTTACATGTGACTTGCTTTGGCCCACACAGTGGATGCTGAAATGATGTATTCGTCTTCTGAGTAGATGCTTAAGAGCATTCCAGTATTTCCAGCAATTTTTGCTGTTTTCTCTCTTCCAGAAGAATATTAACTCCCAATTAAAGACTGGCCTCTGGGCTGGGTTCCCAAATAAGGAGACATTTAGAGCAAAAGCAAAGTCACTGCCGACCCACAGTACATTAATAACATGTAATCATAAACATTGAAGTGTTGGAATTATTTGTTACTGTGGCCTTACCTTAAAAAAAAAAAAACTTACTAAAATATGTTTATAATGAAAATTCAGTGAAATTGAACCTCAGAACTTTTGTGAATTATTAAAGGTACATTGAAAATGGTTACTTTTTCAAAAACTATCTGAGTCAGCAAATAGTATGTAATAGAGCTATTTATTTAATTAGATTAAGTATTTGGACATAATGGACAGACACAATGAAATATGTTCTTTTGATCATAAATGTATCTACCAACATAACATCTTTTAAATCTTAGCTTATTCCATAATTCATTTTGCCTACATTGCTTCACGTTTATCCTGAAAATCCTAAAGAGCCATTAAATTGTATATAAAACTTCAACATATTTTGTTTTATTGTGCTTCACTTTATTACCCTTAACAGGTATTGTGTTTTTTACAAATTGAAGGTTTGTGGCAACGTTGCATCCAGCAAGTCTATTGGGGCTTTTTTTCCAACAGCATTTGTTCACTTTGTGTCTCTGTGTCACATTTTGGTAATTCTCACAATATTTCAAACTTTTTCATTACTATTAAATTTGTTATGATGATCTGTAGTCAGCGGTCTCTGATATTACTACTATGGCTCCAGGAAGGCTCAGATGATGGCTAGCATTTTTTAGCAATAAAGTATGTTTTAATTAAGGTGTATACATTGTTTTTTAGATGTAATGATATTGAACATTTAATAAACTACAGTATAGTGTAAGCATACATTTATATGCACTAAGAGACAAAAAAATTTGTGTTTACTCACTTTACTGTGGTGGTCTGGAACTGAACCCTAATGTCTCCAAGGAGGTATATCTGTACTTCAAGTTGTTACAGTACAAAAGGAGTAAATTTTTAAAAATATTAATAACAAGATGGCTTCAGTAATTGAAGAAACTTAGAGAAGCTCCAGATGATTAGATTGAAGTCACCATGTGTTTGGGGATTCCACAGATGGAAGGATTTTGGTATCACAGACATTGCAACATGCTTACTATAAAATTGCTCTATTGTCTTCTATATTGCACTTCACCAGAGCAGTGATTTATTAAAAGCAGTGATTCTATTTTTCTGGCACATTTCAAGCAAAATGATGGTGTGCCAACATTTTATAAAACAAATATGGAAGACAGAAGTAAAAGAGGAGAATTTATGAAACAATTATGTTATTGCCTATTAAGAAATAATTGAAAAAAGGAACGAGTTTTGTTTTGTTTTTTTACTTTTTTTTTTTTTGAGTAGTTTAAGGTTCACAGAAAAATTGAAGGGAAAGTACAGAGATTTCCCATATTCCTCTACCTCCACACATACATAGCCTCTCTGATTATCAACATCCCTCACCAGAGTGGTACATTTGTTACAACTGATGAACCTACATTGACGTAATATTATCACCCAAAGTCTATAGTTTACATTTTGTTCCACTCTTGTTGTTGTACATTTTGAGTTTGGACAAAAGTATAATAACATGTATCAACTATTTAATATTCTACAGAGTATTAATCCCTCTTCCCTATCCACAACCTCTGCAACCACTGATCTTTTTTGTCTCCATAGTTTTGCCTTTTCCAGAGTGCTATATTGTCAGAATCATACAGTATGTAGCCTTTTCAGATGGGCTTCTTTCACTTAAGATAAGTGGGTGGCTTATCTTATTCTCTTGGCATTGGCTTTTGCAGAGCAGAAGTTTTTAATTTTAATGAAGTCCAGCTTATCAATTATTTCGTTCATGTTTCATATGTTTGGTATTGTATCTAAAAATTAATCACCATATCTAAGGTCATCTAGATTTTCTCCTATGTTATCTTCTAAAAATTTTCATAGTTGTGGGGTTTAGATTTAGGTCTGTGATCCATTTTGAGTTAATTTTTGTGAAGGGTGTAAATTCATTTTTTTCCATGTGGATGTCCAACTGTTTCAGCACCATTTTGTTAAAAAAAAAAAACCAACTATATTTGCTCCATTGTTTTGCCTTTGCTCCTTTGTCAAAGATCAGTTGACAGTACTTGAAATATTACCATGTCTTTAAATTTTGTCTCCAAGTCACCATCATTCCCTGGTGTATTTCTTACACCACTTGTCACTTTTTGCAATCTGATCCTTCATTCTTATATCTGACATTTAATAATTTAGTGCCTCATGGCTTAGTTCTGATACCTCTTCTTCTTATCAAAACTTTTATCATTTTATACGTTCTCCAGCTTTAAATGTTGTCTAAAACCTAATGGCTCCTAAATTAATACCTCAATCGGAACCTCTCCTCTTATCTTCAGCTCTGTAATCATGTAATCAACATCACCTCCTGATGTCTAATAGGCTTCACCACCTTAACATCCACAGTGGACTCCACATTCCCTATCACACTGAATAACCTGATTTGCAGTGAATGACTATGTCATTATTCCAGTTGCTTACAACAAAAACTTTTTCAGCATCAACCCCTCTCCTTCTCTTATATCCCACAGCGAGCCCATCAGTGTATATTGCTGGCACTACATTAAAAATATGTATCAAAACAGCCATCATTTCTGATCTGGGTTATTGCAATAGCCTCTTAACTAGTCTCATACCACTTCAGTACTTATATCCCTGGAGTTTTCCTCAGCCAGAGTTAGCTACTAATTCAAAACCTAAATCACATCATGACACTTAGCATTTCAAATCCTTACACTGCCTTTCCACCTCAGAGTAAATGTCAGTCTTTATAATGATGTACATATCCTATCTTTCCTCTCCTGTTTTTTCTCTGCTACTCTCCTGTTATTCTACCTTTTATTTTCTTTTCTAGAACACACTGGAATTCTTGTTTTTCCTTAAAAAAAAAATTTGGACAGCTCTGTATTCAGGGTCTTTATCCAGGGCCTTCCTTCAAACACTGAGGCTTTCCCTCCAGATATCCACATGACTTGCTTACTTCTTTCAGATTTTTAACTAAATGCCACCCTCGCTGTGACAACCCTTTCACCCTATTACTAGCCCTTTCCTTACTTTATGTTTCTCTATAGCACAACACCATCTGATGAAATACACACTTGACCCACTAATTTGTTTATTGTGTATCTCCCATTCCTGGAATATAATACACATGAGGTTTGGCATGTTTATGATTTTTTTTTCTTATGTAATTTCTTGACTTAAAGTGTCTGAAACAGAAAGGTACTCAAAAATGTTTCTTGGCTAAAACTGCCAGATATTGTCAAATTGTCAATTGTCTTCCAAAGAATTTGCTCAATATGTCAAATTGTCAATTGTCTTCCAAAGAATTTGCTCAATATGAATTTGCTCAATATGTAATTTGCTCAATATGCATAAACTCCCACGTTATGCAAGTTCTTGTTTTCACATCACTTTCATCTATGTTTTGAATTATGAAATTTTTTTAGGAAATTGGCAAGTAGAAACATTTATCTCAGTATTACTTTAAATTATATTTCATTAAATTATGAGGTATGTGTAGAATATTTCCATTTTGTCTCACTTTTGGTGTTGGCTACCTGTTCATTTCTTTTGCCCACTTTAGACCAACTTTTATTCCTTTTTTATTGATTTTTAAGAACTTTAAATACAGTTAGAAAATTGGTATTTTATCTGTGGGTTTTGTTGCCCATATTTTTCCACTTTTATTTATGTATTTTCTTTGTGCATTATTATGCTGTCAATTTCATGTATTTTATCATTTTCCTTATGATCCTATGAATTGTGTGACATACTTAAAAAGTAAAAATTCCTTAAATTCAAATTTTAAGCAAGAGAGGAAAAAGCTTATTTAAAAATAAACGCAAATGGATTGTACTGAAACCTACTCAGCACAGCTTCACAATTAAGGTAAACATAAGAACCAAAGGCAATTTGTAAAGAAGTGACTATACTATCTCTTCACTAGAGAATTGAGAGACCCATACATATAGGTCTAAGGAAACTCTATCTTGTTGCTTTTAAATTTTCTTTTTTCCCATTTTCCTGGATTCTAGTTAGTTTTCTAATAATTTGCTGCATTGTTCATACTGCTGTCTTCATTATATTCCTTTTATTGTGTGATTATGAGTAAAATAATTACAGAAAAAAATTCATTATGTGTGCATTTGTTGGAATATTATAGATTTAATAAAGTTATCAATAAATTTAAATCAGCTTAATATATCATTGGAATTTAAAATATGGACATTTAGGAAAATGATTACTTGCTTTTGTGTTTTGCAAGTATATGGACTGCTTGCCTACAGAGATAAGTGGAATCTTCTGTTCCCCCCCACCTTTGGAGAACATCATGGATATTGAAGGGGGGAAAATCCTAAGCTGAACATCTCTATAAATTCATACATTTAATATCAGATACTTGTCCAAAAATTTGTGTTTGGTGATGAAAATATGAGCATTACATTTAATAGACGTTAATAAAAGGTTTTTAACTGATTCAGTGATGTATCCAAATTACAATGTTACACAGTTTTTAGGCAGTAAAGTAAGACTTGATCTGCTGCCACATAATTATTTTTTTCCAGTATTCCACGTTATTTGGGCTAAAATCCGTGAAAATACCCTGACCTTATTCTAGTATTTGAAAGTGGATGGTAGATTCCTTTTCTTCCACCTACATCAGAATAAAATAACCTGAGACCTATAAGATCACAAGGCAGCAGCCATGCAAAACTGCATTTGCACTTTCCAAACAGAATGGAAGGAAAGACCATTAGATCTGAGAGGGAATGAATAGGACATAATGAAGCAAAAGAGGCAGTCCAGTGAGGCAGGAGAGGAGCGAATAGAGTTTAAAGGGGAGGTCTATTATAAGAGAACAGAGAAGTAGACAGAATTCAGATCTGGTAGTCGTTAATTTTTAGTTTATTTGTTTGCTTCTTTAGTTAATTAGTTTACAGCTATAGACACACTTGGTAATTTTATTTTCTTATGAGAACAGCAACAGTGCAAATCTAATAGAATCACCAAAGGTGGTAGTGAATAGACAGCCTATGAAAATATCTTTTAGCTGATCTTATTATTTGATTCGATGCAGTAATAAAGACAGATGAATTCTGTGTATTTGAAGAATATCTTCCTTAAATTCTGTCTCTATTATTACTTGGGGTATAATATATGAGTAACTATCTATTTATTATTAAAAGCTGTTTGAGGACTTTAAAAATATTCATTCCATACAGCACTAGGAATGGATAATGATAATTTATAAAATAAAGAGGTTTTCTGGATATTAAACTGATAAATCTTATTGCTTTGCTGTAGCATTCTGAATTTTGTGATGAAAAAATACCAGACTTTTCTTATGAAAGACAAGTTACTATCCCTTAGTGACTTTGTATAAGTTCTTAATTTCAGTGCTAAATTAAATGACTCCATTATCCTGGGGAGGGGGAAATAAATGTCACCTTGTCTCAAAATGTGAGTAAGTGTCATCTTGGATATTATTAGTCTCTGCATTGTGTTAGGCAAGCTGATTTTATGTGTTGGAGCAAAACCCACGGGTCATAAACTCAACAGAGGTGAGTGAGTTATGATAGTCCTGGAAATGCATTAATGAAATTCTGCAAACATCAGTACGGTACATTAGTCTTCATCACATTTGGCTTTATTAAACACACAGATAAATGAGAGGCTGTCATGTACACCAATTGTTTTGCTTTTTCAAAATGACCCAAGGAAATATAAAAGGTTTTCCTATTTTTCCAGCTATTTTAACATCATGTGTAAATGATAACATTTCATAGTTTGTTGATTTAAAGAATGAGATAGTTTAGGATTTTTCATCACCATGATTTAATATTCATCAAGAATCTATAATATGTTAGACACAAAAGGAAAAAAAAAAAAGGACACTGCAAAGACACAGTTTCTGCCCTTAATTTATGTTTGCGTATTTTCTCTAAAGACTAGAGAAAATATAATGTTTGCTTCAGAGTACATGTTTTGAAAGCTGAAGTTTTCCATCAAAACCAATGGGGCTTAAACCATAGTAAGGACTAGGTTGATTTGTTCATTTCAAGGCAAAGTAGATGTTAAGATGACAGTTATACCAACTAACAATAAAAATTTAAATGTTGAGCTCATTGAAGGAAAATTTTGCTCTATTGACCAATTATATGAATGTTTGGTTTTTAAATTCAAATTAAAAACATGACTTACAATCAGGATTTTTTTAAAAATTTGGGGTGATATATAATAAACTGTGTAATTAATTTAGATTTTGGAACAGGAAGATGGCAGTCACTTTAAAAATGTGATGTAATATATACCCTAAAATATTTTATTGTATGTATTCTTTATACGTACTTTAGCCATGCGACATTCCTTTAATATATCCTTTATAATATCCTAAGAGTAAAGTATCTCAAATACCAAATTCATCTCTCTTTTCAAACATAGTTTCCACGTTTATCCAATGTATATTCTTTCCTACAGCCAAATTTTATTATGTGTATATATTTATCACTCTTTGTCTAATTTTCTTCTCTCATATTTGGCAAGGTAAATATTATGTCATACTACTGGTGCTTTTCTAATGGAGCATTACACAAGTTCCTCAGGGAAAAACTCTCTTTTGTTTTAGTTGCTGTTATTCAATTTTTATGATGATGATGATGGTTGTTATTTGACTTTTGATATCTCTTATTCCTGATCATAATGTATTACTGTATATTATCTAAGCACTCAGTGTTATTAGTTGGCTATATGAATACATACTATCTTTCTATCCATCTACACACACATACTTATATATATAAGTATATATATACATATATGAATATATGTATGCATGTATATCTGTATGCATATATGTGTATACATAAATTATGGATAGTGAGGAGTAGCATTTAAAATATATGTTTAAAATTTAAAAATCAAAAGAATGCATATGCATCAAGAGGATTTTAGATACAAGAAAACCAATAATTCAGTGCAAAGCTTATAGGATTCATGAAATTCATTTTATTAATTGCATAAAAACTGTAGAACTATTTAGAAACTTGTCAGTAGGATTCTAGTAATATTTTAATGTCCTTTAAACTTTCTACATTGCTTTAGGTGAGTGTAGATATTAGAATATGAGGTTTTTAAAAATAATTAATTAATTATTTTAAATTGAGGTAACATCGGTTTATAACATTTTTTTATCCATTTATAACCAAAATTTATCTTATCAATTATCAGTTAGTTGAACATTATTATTGTAAAGGAAAATTTGAATTTCACAATGATGTGGCAATATCATTTAAGAATCAAACATTTGGGAATAACTGTATTTCTAAATATATCTACTAGATTACTATATAAATATTAACAAAAGCCCTTTTTGAAAACAGAATATAAGAAATGGTTTCTTTAGCCAATTCCAGTCAGATTTCTGTGCATTCCACTGAAAGCAGTACATATCAAGGTAGATGATTAAAGTTATGCTTATCTGACAGCTGATGTCCAGTTAAGAGTATAAAATTTACTTCCATACTCAAATATTCATAGTATGTAATGGAAGATAATAATTAAAGACATTGGACTGACCACAATTATTTATTTGTTCTCTGACCAAAGGGATCAATAATGATAAAAAAGGAATAAAAATATTATGGAAAAAAATAATGAAGAAACCTAGTGTGGGTATCATTGAGGCTACTCAAGATAATTGAAAATAATTCCTACATTTTGAAAATTTCACAAATTGTTAGTTTAGACTTACTAGTATATGACCTGTAAATTCTTATTTCTAGTCTTCCTTACTACAGTGGAAACTTGTGATCTACATTACACCAACTGGATGTACCTCTTTAAGGCTTATTTTCTTATGCGTGAAATATGATGTCACAGAATTCAGGGAAAATGGCTTTCTGGCAATCATGGTGGCAGAGTTGTTAGTTGTTCAGAAGCAGTTGTGTTATTTTCTGTTACTCAATAACTAGATGCTAAACATTAGGACAATGCTTTTTTGTACATTGGTTGTTGCACTATGTAGCTTCAGAATTTGATTCCCTGGCTATCTGGAAGATTCTGTGAGTCACCTAATATTTATTAATATTTTTTTTTAACTACCAAGAAATGGATTTTACTACTTGCAAGGATGAGTTCTAGGCAAAAGTAATAACTTCAAGAAATGATTGCAATTAATAAATATTCAAGGATATGCTAAACTTGGATTTCCTATCTGACCTGGTCTGAATTCAATACTACAGGATAGAAAATTGGAAGTCAAGAGAATCCAGTAGTGCATATATTATTCAAATTCTTACTTTTACTCACATGGATCATAATGCCTGTGAAAAGCAATACTCTGACAAACTAAGGGCTACTTCATATTGCACCAATTATTTAATGATAAAATATGGCCTTCAGTTTTTAAATTCTTACCTCAAGACACAGTCATAGAAAATGCAGATTTTTATAATGCTCTACTTTCTTATTTCCTCCAGCATGGTGATGATGATACTGAAAATCAAATGTATGGTCTGAATCTGCAAATTTCTGAATTATAAGATAGGATGGATCTCTAGGCTTTACAGTCTCGTGTGTGGAATTTTGGTAATTAATTAGAATTAAAGATGACCAGGAAATTGAGAAAATTTTGATAATGCCAAACACAAAACTTTTTTTCACCAACCAAAGCAGCTCCTCTTCTGCTCACTGAAGCTTAAAGACCATGTAATTATCTTGCCTGAGAAAATCATCCAGTAATAGTAAGAGTATTCTCTTCAAACCCTACTGTAACTACCATGCATCTTCCACAAATCCAGAACCATATCATATTCCACAAGGCCAATTGCAAAATCTCATTTAAGGAGGCTTACAAGACAAAGAATGCAAGTTTTGCAATTACATCTATAAAGAAAACTTAGGTATATGTATAAAAATGTATGCCTGTGGTGCTAGACAAGGAAATGAGAAATATAATTTTCTATATGTTACATTTATAAATATGAGTTCACTTACCAGAGATTTTGAATTAGATGTGCTCCCACAAAGTGGTAGTAATTGATTACTCAGTAAGGGTAGACAGTAACCTAATTCAATGGGGTTCTACACAAAATAAAGTTAAGAGGTCAGAAATTCCTTGCAAAATTGGAGAGGTAAGATTCCAAGTCTAATGAAGATACAAGTGTTGGAATAGATTTATATGGCCTGCTGTGCGCATCTATCATTTAGATATGCTCTGGGATGAGGTTAAAAAAAAATAATCATTTTAACAGGCATTGAGAAATTCTTCAGTGAGGGGGGAGCAAGCATCTTATAAAAATATTCTTTTGGCTGTTTTCTAAAGAACAGAGATGTGGGTGTTAAATGCTGTTAATAAAATGTGTTGCTTGGTTTCAATGTGGGTAAGATGCTGATCTGGCAGAATTCTAGTACCAGTACTAAACCACCAGAGGTAACCTTCATAGCTACTAGGTCTTGTCTCTAATTAGAACAGAATGATCTGCAAGACTAGTTGATAGTAACTAATTAATCATTGGTTCCCACAACAAATATAATTGGGTACAATTTGTATAATTATATTAGGATAGTATAATTGAAAAAAGAAAGCATCCTATAGGCCTGGAAAACAGTTCCCTAATATGAATCACTACAATACAAAATCTCTACCCTTGCCTCATATTTTAGTCTTAATCGATTCAGACCCAACATGGGCCCCTAGTGTGTCCTTGAGTAAGACCTATACTGTGATACTACAAGCATCTGTTATATCATCATTCTAACATTTTCTAACAGACATGTGTCATTTACCAAGGTAACTCTGTACTTGTAAGTTAATGGCAATTTTCTTATATAATTGTATAATTTTCCTGAGTTATATTCATTAGAACTCAGAATGGCACTGTTGTCATGGCAGTATCTTATGGCTTTCAGGTTTCAAATATGTTTGCTTATGTACAGCTTACTTATCAGTGCTTTACTAGGTAATAGAAGTCTATTTAGTATTGCACATATAATATTCCCTTTGGAGTTTTTACAAGACTCAGCAGCAGATTTTTCAGCACTGTCACTTGTGTGACTATAATAAGAGGTAAGACTAATTTAAAGTTGCCATAGAGGTCCTTTGGTTTAAAATCTTTCACTAGGTTAGGAAATAACTTCTCTGAGCCTATTACATTCTTTTGCAAGGTATTCAGTATGCATCAAAAGCATCAATCCATTCCACAATAATTACGGTTTTCGTTGTCCCATACTGACTATATATTGAATTAATTCCCCAAAGTTTCCTCCTCTTCCTGTACTTTATTTCAATTAACAATAGATATAATCTTAAGTTACTGTGATATGGCCACTGTCATTTAAAACATCATAATAAGCGAGTTTATTATTGTCTTAAGTCAGGTGGGAATCCAATTCTGAAATCCCATCCTGAGGGCCTGCTTCCTGAAACAGCCCCAACTGGCAATTTTCTGAGCCCAGATTCCAAAAAAACAAACCTCACACGTGGACTAAATGTCAAGAATTTATTTGAAAGGTACAATCCTAGAGGAGTAAGAGTAAGACAATAGTGATGTGAGACAGGAGAAGATAGGAAGAAATGCATGATGAAACATCACCCTTCTGCCTACTGCTTCATGTGAAGCCCTAAAAAAAAACAAAAAAATACAAAAAAGAAACCACAGTTGTTTGTGAAGTGGATACTTCTGTAGAATCATAAGGACTAGCTCCATGGAAAAACTCCCTGAAGAAAGAAGAAGGAATTTACCTGCCTATTATTCTCTCATTTTACGTTTGATTTGATTCAGACCAGAATAGTTTCACTGCTGAGGCTGACCAGCCCCCGTAGCTAGTGGCTCTGTTTCAAACAAGATTTTTTTGCAACATGTCTTGCCACACCACTGAGCAGAAATCTGAATTCTAGAGTGGCTGTATAATAAATCATCTAACACAAACATTAAGCGTACATTGGGTGTGTGGGGGGGTGGAGGGCAACTTCCTGCTTGTAGTTAGTATGGGGACATAAAAAATTAATGCTGTTAAAACTCTTCATATGATCACAAGTAAAATTTGATCTCAACATCATACCACATACGAAATGATTTCTAGATAGTTTAGAAGTCAAAGTGTACAAGACATACTTAAAACATTTTTTAAGAAAATCCAGAATATGTTCATCTCCTTGGTAGAGAGGGTTACTACTTTAACAAAACATAGAAAGTTGAAATGGTAATAAAACATTGAAAATAAAATTTACTACATTAAATTTAAGAACATACATTGCTCAAAAGATACCATACAATGTGTATAATGAAAGCCACAAACTGGGAGAAGATATGTAGAACACATTTAAGTCACAAAATAACAGCAAGATACTACATATGGTACCCTGAAGAATAAAGAAAATAAAGACAAATATATGTGTAAATAGACAAAAGCATAACCCATAATTTGAAGGAATAAGAATCATGTTGACATATTAGTAACCGGTAGCAATCTATGTAATAATTAGTAAACAGCAATGATATATGATTTGACACTGATCGGATTGGCAAAAAAAAAAAAAATATGAGTGTAAAATTACAAAATATCGACGGGGATGTTAAGCAAAAATCCTTTAGTAGATTAAGGATAGAAGAAAACATTCTTAACATGAAAAAACTTAGTAACACACCTACAAAAAATTTAAGTGATGGAGAAATGGTACCTTTATTCTCTAAAATGGAGATAAGACAGTGATGTTTAATAAATCTTTCATTGTTCACATGTCACTATGTATTCTAACCACAACTATAACACAATAAAAAAGGAAGAGATGTTAAAATAGAAATGAAGGCAATAGGATTATTGTTACTTACAGGCAATATAAAAAGATTTGATCCCACTCTAATCTAAAAAGATTAGAAATAAGATCAGTAATGTTCTGAGTATGAAAACTGATTCTCAGAAATAAATTGGACTTATTTTCAAGAGCAATAATCAACTAAAAAATTAGTAATACACAAGAATTTAAGATTTCAACAAAAACTATAAATTACACAGTAATATATTTAATGCACGTTAGCATCAAGGTAATGTTAAATCCTTTCTAAAAGTTATAAATGAAGGTCAGAATAAATGGAGATATAATGCACACTGTCGGATGGTGAAATAAATAATATGAGGATATCAATTAATTTCAAAATGATCTACAAAATTACTTCATATATGTTCATATGTATCTAAGTCATTTTAAAAGCAGAGCAAAGGGAAAAATTCAAAAGACATTTAGACCTATTAAGCCATTTTTTAAAAGGGCAAATCTACCAGTAGGAATGAATAGAAAGTTCAGGTATCTACTTACATCTATCTATTTACCTATCTATCTATCCTTCTATTTATCTAATAAAATTTATTGTAGGATAAATATGGTGAAAACAAATCAATATGTAAGTGACAATCTATTTACTTTACCATATCAAGCAAGTGGGCTCACTTCATAGAAGAAAGTAAAATGACATCTCTACAGCATCTACAAAGGTGGATTTCAGATTTTCCTGGCTTAAATGTGAGTAAATAAATCATTAAATAAATACAGGAAAATATAACTTGTATATGTTTGGTTTAGGAAAGGAATTTTTAAAATAATATATCTAAAGCATATAAAATAGTATGAAGAACTGATGGATTTAATTATATACATATCATGTATGAAGTCTAGGAAAAGTCATATTTAAACTCAAAAACCTACAAGTGGCTAACATCTAAACTAAAAAAAAAAAACTTCTGAAAATCACTAAGAAATAAAGTAGGAAACAACAGACGTATGGAGAACATATATAAACAAACAATTTACAGAGGACAAAACTCAAATTCTATATAAGGTACACAAAATCTTAGCTAACTAGTAAATGAAAATAAAAATGTACTACATTATATTCATGACATGTTCAAAGATAAAATATTGGGTAAAACTTCTGGTGGAAATGATGTGAACTCTTCACTGCTGGTATAGATTTGACTGGTGCAGTAAACATGGTATGTAGCCTGATATACTCAGTCAAAATACATCCTATGATTCATCAATCCTCTGCCATCATATATGGCCCAGAGAAATTCTTACACACTTCTGTAAGAAAATGTGTCAGAAGCTCTTTTCAACATTCTTGTGGTATTGGTATTTGGAATCTGTTTAAATTTTTATTTCTGACAAAGGAGATAAATAGTAGTTACAGTCTATAGAATAAAACACAGCACTCAGAAGAAATAAACTAGTATATGTACACCTCATAAGTAAACAGATAACAGAAACATGTTTTATATTGCCAAGTCATTTATGCATTTTAAAATTATATATTCCCAAAATAAAATATATATAAAATTCAAGGATATATGTTAAACATTGGAGTGCCTGTGAGGTGATGGGAATGAGACTGAGAAAGGGGAAGAAAAATGGAATGAATGAATGAAATAATAAATAAATGAATAAAACAAAACAGGGATGATGGATGAAGACTGTATACCTTAACTGAGATGTATGTTTAACCCAAGTCTGTAAACGTGCGTTAAAGAAAGAAAAACAGTACAATAGGTCAGGAAAGCTGGCATAACCATGTGATAGATGATTAAGGAAGTCACAACTCCAGCATACAATTGCTAATGACATGCACATTTCCTATTTAGTTTGGAGTACATAGACAGTTGCACTTGTCACAGTGTCTAGCTGATACTGGGATTGTATTCAGCAGTATTTTCTACTTCCAGGTTCACCTTTTCAAAATGTGATAATTCTGCTCTGTATTAGGTTTGGAGATTCAACTTTCGAACTCTTTATCCAATACTTAGAATCAACAAATAAATAAGGAAAAAATGCAAACCATAAACCCTCTCTAATGTGTTTTATTTAAAAGATTTAGATTGTCAGGTGAAAAGGAGAGTTGTTACTAACTCATCTAACTCATTTTTGAAAACATTTAATTGAAATAGTTTATATTTAACAATATATTGTAAAATAAGTGAACTTACTGAACAATTTTATTACAGAAAGAACACTTCAGTACAATTTTCTTGTTTATTCATCTTTAACTAAAATCACTGTGTTCAATAAAATCTTAGTTTTACCCCCAGATTTCTCAGAGAAAGAGCCTTATATCCCATATCTTTATTCTAGGAACAGGTCAAATACTTTACCGAGGATCAAAATCAGATTCCTCAATTAGCTATCAGTTCAGAAAAACTACATTATTTTAAGAACTTGCATTTATAAATAAAATTTGTCTTAGAATGAATCTATGCATGTCTTATATAACTGTCAAATTTTTGGAGGTTTTGTTTATAAATTTAAAATGGAAGTACTTTATTCATAAACATGTTTTTCTGCAACAATTGTGGTGGAAGGTAGGTTATTAAACATGGGTCAAAAACGGTCTGTGAGAAAATGAATTAGGTTTTTCAGAGAACTCAGAAATTGGGAAGAAAAGAGTGATGAACTGGGAGCCAAGAGACTTGAGTTCAAGGTCTAATCTTGCTGGGAATATGTTGTGTGAATTTAGATACATCCTTTTCCCATCTAATTTTCTAGTTTCCTATGCTGAAAAAGACAAAGGAACTAGAAGCACACTTACACACAGTGCATTTCTAGTTATTCAATACATAAAGAGTCCATTCACTCAAGTAATCCTTTCTGAAAAGCGACTATGTGCAGACATTGTTCTGCATGATGGGGAAGCAATTAAAAAGAGTGAAGAGACGAAAAGTTGAGGGTTTATGCAAGGGAGTGGTGATAATAATGGTTCATGAAACTTAACGTATAAAGCAGGAAGGAAAAATCATCAGAGGGCTGAGGAATAAGCGGCTTTAAAAATGTAGCAACAAAGGATTTGAAGTCTAAATAGGATGAAAGCAGTTTGGAGTTGGAGAACTCAAGGATTAAACTGGATTGATAAGAGACTGGAGAGGGAAATGTTTGAAAGTGAGATAATGGAGGGGTTGCAGGTTTTGGTAACAAGAAGTTTTCAACTCTCCTTATTTCATAGCTGCAGCTTCTACACTGACTCCATCATCACCTATACTCTCCCTCATTATCACAACACTCCTCTCAAAAGGTACTGAGGCTTTATCCTTCCAGGTTGAAACTCAAAATTCTCAGCCATGTACCTGTATATTTGTGGGCAGTAGAATTTGAAACATGATATTGTTGGGGCTGCTGGTATACTCTATCACTAACATTTGAGAAGGAGATCTACCCAAATAAAAATTTATTCAAAACAGGAAAAATGTTAAATTCTCTTAGGAAATTCAATATATGAAAGTAGAATTGATGCTATAAAGTCAAATAGAAAATGACTATTAGAGTAGATCAGTGTGACTTTTGTGTTTTTGTTCCATATCTAGAGTTCTCCTTTCTAAAGATTATTTTCTCTCTCTAATATTTAAAGATTACGGTCCAAGATTGTGACCATATACAGGTATTTGTTATTCACATTGTGGCAATCCAATATACATTTCATTGGATGTTTCCATTTAGTATAAAAAATTCATGATCAAATGGTGATTTATCCTAATTTTTTAAAAAAGTTTTTGTGGTAAGAAAACTTGAGATCTACCCTCTTTACACATTTTTAAGTGTATAATTCAGTATCATTATCTACAGGTACATGTTGTACAGTAAATCTCTAGAACTTATCTTGCATAACAGAAATTGTATTCTTGTTTATTAGAAACTCTCCATTTTCCCTTCCCCCAGCCACTAACTAACATAATTCTATTCTTCCCTTCCATGAGTTTTACTACTTTGGGAACCTCATATAAGAAGAATCATGCTGTATTTGTCCTTCTGTGACTGGCTTATTTCACTTAGCATAATGTCTAGTTTCATTCATGTAGTTGCAAATTGCAGGATATCCTTTTATAAGGTTGAGTAATATCCCACTGTATGCAATACCACACTTTATCCATTCATTCATCCATGAACATTTAGGTTGCTTCTACCTCTTGGTTATTATAAATAATGCTGAAAGAAACATGGGAGTGTTAATATCTCTTCAAGATCTTGATTTTAATTTTTTGGATAAATGCCTAGAAATGTTATTGCTGGATCATATGGTAGTTCTATTTTCAATTTTTGTTGGAACTGCCATAGTGTTCTCCATAGCGACAACATCATTTGCATTCCTGCTAATAGTATACAAAGGTTCCAATTTCTTCACATCCTCACCAACACTTAATGTCTATTTTTTTGATAATAGCCATCCTGACAGATGTGAGGTGATATCTCATTGTGATTTTGATTTTCAATTCCCAGATGATTAGTGACGTTGAACATCTTTTCATACAACTGTTGGTCATTTGTATGTCTTAGTTGAAGAAATATTTATTCAAGTCCTTAGCCAATTTTTAACTGGGTTATTAGTTGTTGGTTTTTTGTTTTGTTTTGTTTTTCCTATTGATTACAGGAGTTCCTTTATAGTATGGAAATTAACTCCTTATCGTATATGTGGTTTGCAAATACTTTCTTCCATTCCATAGGTTTCCTTTTCACCCTATTATTTCCTTTATTGTGCATGAACTTTTTATTTTGTTGTAGTCCCATTTAGTTTGATGTTTTCTGTTTTTAATTTTTTTCTTTTGGCTTTTGCTTTTGGTGTCATATCCATGAAATCATTGTCAAGACCAATGTCATGAAGCTTTTCTCCTATTTTTTTTTTTCTAGGAGATTTGTTTCAGGTCTTATGTTTAATTTGTTAATCCATTTTGAATTAACTTTTGTGTATGGTGTAACATAAGTGTCCAATTTCATTCTTTTGCTTGTGGATGTCCGACTTTCCCAACACCATTTGTTGAAAAGAAATAAAAGACATGCAATTGAAAAGGGAGAAGTAAAATTGTCCCTGTTTGTAGCTCACATGATCTTATACATAGAAAACCCTAAAGATTACACACACACACACACTCATGCAAAACTGTTAAAGCTAATAAATGAATTCAGTAATGCTGCATGATACAAAATCAACATGTAAAACTCAGTTGTGTTTCTATACACTAATAATGAACTATCTGAAAAAATATTAGGAAAACAATTCAATTTACGATTATATCAAAAACATAAAATACTTATGAATAAATTTAACTAACGAAGTAAAAAACTGTAGGCTGAAATCTACAAAACACTTATGAAAGAAATTAGAGAAAACACAAACAAATGGAAAGACATCCCATTTTGATGGATTGGAAGATTTAATATTGGTAATCCATACTACCCAAAGAAACCTACAGATTCAATGCAATCTCTATCAAAATCTCAATGGCATTTTTTTTTTTACATCTTTATTGGAGTATAATTGCTTTACAATGGTGTGTTAGTTTCTGCTTTATAACAAAGTGAATCAGTTATACATATACATATATCCCCATATCTCTTCCCTTTTGCGTCTCCCTCCCTCCCACCCTCCCTATCCCACCCCTCTAGTGGTGACAAAGCACCAAGCTGATCTCCCTGTGTTATGTGGCTGCTTCCCACTAGCTATAAATTTTACATTTGGTAGTGTATATATGTCCATGCCACTCTCTCACTTTGTCCCAGCTTACCCTTTCCCCTCCCTGTGTCCTCAAGTCCATTCTCTAGTAGGTCTGCGTCTTTATTCCTGTCTTGCCCCTAGGTTCTTCATGACCATTTTTTTTTTCCAATGGCATTTATTATAGAACTAGAAAAACAGTTCTAAAATTTATACGTAACCACGAAAGACCCCAAGTAGCTAAAGCAATCTTGAAAAAGAAAAAAGCTGGAGGCATCACACTTCCTAATTTCAAGTTAGGTAGCGTATTGTACACATGTGATTTGTTCTAAACCATCCTGACACCCTGAAACTATATAATTCATGTTGCCTTATATGACAAAAGGGACTTTGCAAATTCTATTAAGTACCTGGAGATGAGGAATTATCTTCAAGTATCCAGATAGGTCAAACTTGATCACAGAGTCCATAAAAACAGAGAAGCTTCCCAGGCTGTGGTCAGAAAAAAACATATGACAATGAAAGAAGTTAAGTAAGATATAAATGTAAATTGGATATAAAGTTAAATACATTGGTATATAAATTTGAGATGAAGTTCTGGGTTTGAGAGACACATTTGTGAATTCTCAGTGTAAACATGGAGTTTAACAGCCTGGGATGGATGAAGGAAATGTGGGAGTGAATGCAGATAGACATGAAAATAGGATTAAGGACTGACTCTGATAAAATGTTTAAATATTGATAAGTCAGGGAACGGTCAAGGGAGACTGAGACAATGGCTAGAGATGGAGTACTGTGCTGGGAATCCAGTGAAGAATATGTTCACAGAGGGAGGTGGATAGACTAGCTACTCATAGATCTGACTGAAGATTAACCTTTGAATTTGTCAAAGTGGATGTTGTCACTGACCTCAATTACAAATCATTGTGTGGTGAGTTGTGGACAAAATTTTGATTGCAGTGGTAACAGGAAAAATAAAATATGAGAAATACTGAAATCCTGGTGATTTCAAATATAATAGCATAATACAGTTGCTTTCTTTCTTTTTTTAAATGATGTCTTGACCTAGTTTTGTGGCACTGACTAGAGGTCCTTCAATTTTCCTTCTTCAGTAGCTGAGTAAATTTCACCCAACAACTTCCCTTATCTTGTTTTCACACTCTGAGACTACTATGCATCTACTGTAATCACCCTGAGGCCAGGTGCCAGAGAAGTAGAGACAGCCTCTATTCCTCAGAACCCACAGAATTATTTAAATTAGACAATCCACAGGGAACCCATGAAATGTAGCTAATCTCACCTCTTTTGCCATACATAAATTGCCCCTATGACTCCAGATTACTGGTACTCTGTCTCTGTCCTGGGGTTCTGTTTTTTGTGGCCCTGAGTGGCAGCTTTCTCTCCTTTAGAATTGCAAGTAACAAAGAGTTTTGTCTTCTCTTTCTCCAAATGTAATTAGTGTCATTCTGCTGTGTCTTGCCATCAAAAGAATCTTTAAATCATAAAATTAATATCTCTTGAGAACTTTTGTTATCAGAGAAAGAATTGCGGTTATAGGAAGATTTGAGGGCAAGGGAAGGTTTTTTTCTCTTTTTATTACTTTTAGCAGCTATTGTAGCATATTTGGAAGCTGAGTAATTTAACAAGGAAGAAAACACTGTTGATTTGGAGAAAAAGTGAGACTATTGTAGGACCAATGATTTTTGAACAAGGCATCCATACTGGTTAATAGAGGTGATGGTGAGAGCAAGGGAGATTCACAATAAAATTGCTACTTTTATAGCAGAAACAAAAAATGGATATTTGGTGACAGTAATATTAAGCTTATGCCATAATATCACTGTATGCTGGCTCCCAAGAGAATACACTTCAGCAAAACACAGTTAAAACTTCAAAACACTAATGTGTTGTGCTATGGATCAAGAAGTTTCCTTTGGAATGTGAAAACTTGGCTTCTTTTCATTACATTAAAAAATATCATACTGGAAGAATTGCTGAGCTCCACATTTCTCCATGGAAATTAACCAATTTAAACAAACAAAAAGCAGTGAAATGTGATTCACTCACTTACAATTAAGACTAGCTCAGTATACTCAGCATCAACATACAATTTTTCTTTAGACTAGCCCTGTCCCCAGAGTGTTCAGTAGTAGTATAAAGGGTCAGGCTTATTAAATTATTAAATATCCTACTGGGAACCCATTGCATAACCCATATAATTTCTAAGTAGTATTGTAGCAATGAGAAATGTGTGGGTGTTTGGTTTTATGCATATATTTGCAGCCTATCCAATTTTTAAGAACTTGGGTCAAAAAAATTGTGCCTGATATTTATTCACAGTAAATTTTTCTTTAGTTCAGTAAAGTACACTTAAATTGCCATCCTCATATTTTGACTTTGCATACTTTTCATGCCTTTATTTTAAGGTTTTCTTTTGCTGTGAAACTGGTGAATATGCTTTTGAACTCTTTGTAATCAATGACAATTCTATTTTCTTGTTATCTATTGTTAATATAAAAATACTCTAATAATAATTCTGGCTGATAAATATAGCTGATAAAAAGATTTGCAACAAAGAGTTCTGAGATAAAACATTATCATTTTGTTTTAATTTATTAACAGATATTTTTGAATGATACAAATATTATAATTCCCATTAAGAAGAAGATATTAAATGTTTCATGGATTTTCAAATATTTCGATATTCCAATTGGTTATATTTAGTATTCATTTATATTTTCTTGAAAATATTATTTGTTAATAAACTGAATCATTATTTTGTCTTTCCAACAGTTGTATTATGAGCAAAATCAAAGAGATATAAATGAAATCCTGAAAAATAAGATTTTATTTAGTTGAGAATTACTTTTTGATATGAATATATACAATGCAAAGTAAAAATTATATGTTAATTATGTATGTGAACATACCTTATATACTTACAATGTCAATGATTTGATTATAATGACAATAAGAAAAAAAGTATAATTTTGGGAAACTTTATGTTATAGGTGATTTCATTTTAGATATTATTATTGAAATGATTTTTCACTATAAAGTTTACTGTATTCTCTAAGTAATATATATCAGTGTATTTGCTTTATTAAATAGCTGAAATCCATATAAATAGAAAGTTACTTTTTTATCTTTTAGCATATAAACTCTCAGAGATTTCAATCTCTCGACTTAGTTATAGTAAAGGCTGGGAAATAAAAACTATAAAAATAAAATAAAATTTTTAATCAGAATTTGGAAATATTCTGTTACATTTATTTTTTAGTTTTATTTGAAGACAGATTTTTAATTTAATGTTTACTTCTGAAAATATTTAAATAACCTCTAGAATAAATTGTTTATCTTTCAGCATATATTGGGAATGATTCCTAAGGTATAGATTTTTAGTTTAAAAAAAAAAAATGGAGTTTTGAATTGCAAAAGCTTTTTTTTTTTAACTGACTCTCTTAGAATTTAAATTAGATTAAATATTTAACTCTGTTCAAAAGGAGCTGATGACTCATCTATATACTCTAGGTGTAAGGAATGTTACATGCTACTGATTATTTTCTTTAAAAGAAGTCAATATGTTTCCATTAATAGAACACTGAGGATAATATATTTCTGTTGCAATCGAGTCGAGTGATGGATTGGCATAAACTTGGTGAAGAAAATATGAGCAAGGGATACTGTTTAAATGGAAGATTCAACCTGATTTGTTGGTAATGAGAGCCCAGTATTTTGACTGTTAGGAGGCAACAAGCTACATGTTATAGACTCTGATTAGTTAGAATAAAAGCATTTAGTGTAAGTAAATATATGCTTTCTTAAATTAGATTTCCTTAATAAAACATATTCTTTGTAGAATAACAAGTATTCTCAACAAAGTCTTTGACGGTTTAGTGAGAATGTGGAATAAGATCTCACAGGGATTTTTGTTGTTTTTTTGGTTTGTTTATTTTTAGGTGGGAAAAAGAGAATGTGCATTTATACCTTATCTAGAAGATTTATGTGTGTTATCCAAGCTGGTTCTTGTAATTTTTATATTCCTTTTACATGAAGGATACATGGCACTAGTAGACATTGATACTGGATTAGAACCCAACTGACAGATAACAAACTACTCTTCCTAACATAGCCTGTTGCTCAGAATACTTCTTAGATATTATCTTATTTGGATGTGCCTTAAATTTGAGTTCTTAGAACTCAAAATCTTATTTAGAAATTTGGAGTAAGCATATTGATTCTCCCTTCACATCTCTTATGAAAAGCAACCTTACTAATATAAAATTATAAATAATTTGATAGAATTTGTAGTTTGGAAAAAATAGTCAAACTAATGTTATCTCTATTTCCTGTTTAATCAGTATTTAAAATATATTTTATTTAATATCACGTATATTTCCCTATGCTTGTTTCATTTCTCTTTTTTGTCATATTAGTCATCATGTTAATCAAATGTCATACTACTATAATTCTTCTTTCACTCTAATATTTCTAAATCTATACTCCTAGAAGATATAGAAGACATCAGAAAACCAAATGGTAAAAATCTGCACAGAGAAATGCTGCTCAAATTTATATTGAAATGAAAGAATTTGAATTTTTATAGATGAATTGATAAATAGATAAATTTCCAAAAATATGATTTTAGAGGATAGATGTATAATCAAGTTATTACAAACCTGTTGTTTTACGTATGAATGGAGACAGTGTGGTTAAAAATTATCTGTGAGTCAGATAGAAAACCTTTTTGTGGAAACATCCATCCATCAGTGGAATATCATCTGAGATTTAGCTTATGGGCAACAAGATTTCTAAAATGCCAAACGCATAAAAACAAAATTGATAAATGCATATGCAGATGGTTTAGGATTTTTTGCCTAAGTTCAGGAAGAAAGGACTAGAACAAGTTCCAGAGGTTCAGCTCCATTGTTATACTATTCTGATTTATGTTTCTTTGGCATATTTACTATTATTAATTTAGCAGCTCCTACTTTTCCTTTATCAGCTTAAAAAATGAATTCTGCTTTATAATCTAGTTAATAAACACAGCAAGGTCTAGAGATAGAGATCAGATTTTGTATTTTCTCTAGGTAGCTGCTGAAAATTATTTCTCCTGAAAGTGCTTTTGATATCCTCTCTAATTCCTGACTCATGACTTTGATTTATTCTTTGAGTGTAACATCACTTTTTTTCTCCCAATGTTCCTATAAAAACATGGTTGTACCCAGTGCAGTAGTAACTCACAAAGTTTCAAATCAAGGAGCTATCATGCCAAGGAATAAATGGGAATAAGATAAAGCTGGCCAGGCAGGTCATAGACTATTGAGGGGAAGGTTTGTTTCCAGGAAGAGATGACAGGTCTACTCAACTGTAAGCTTTGGGTCGGGCTCTACAGTGATTTAGTTCTAGAGCAGTGAGCTATAGAAGAAAAAGCCAAGCAAGTCTCATAAATCTTGACACGCACAATGATAAATGCTACAGCACTCAGGTAATGTACATTTTAGAATATGTGAAGTAAATTCGAAGTAGTAGCACCCCTGAAAAGAAACCCTGGTTGTGAATTGTGGTCACAAAAAGAAATATTTCACTTGTTTTATATTGCTTACTGAGAGTGGAGAGTTGAGATAGGCCAGACCACAAAGAACAAAGTGGGATAAAAATTTAATGAGAATGATGGCCCAGTTTAAGCTTTGAAAATGAGCAATGCAATGAATATATAAGAGAATTAACACAAGATCGGAACATAAGAGAGTAGAAGGTAATCTTAATTTCTTGTATTGGTTCAAAAAGGTATATCAGAATTTTTATGTTTCAATGCAACTCATGTGGAATGAGAAATTTATTCAGATTATAGGAGCTCAGTGCTGAACCTAGGCCATTAGTTTTGATATAGAGATGTGTTGGGGGCACTTCAGCAACTGAAGTCTGATGATTTCAAATAAGAGATTCCTGGCTTTGTCGTACTTCCACACTATGTCATATTCTCCTTATACATATAGATATAAATATAGTTACAGATATAGATATAACTAGAAGATAGATATATTTCATATACATAAATATCTCTGGGCTTATAGGAGATGTGGTGTTTGCTTGCCTTGTGACTTTGATTCCAACCGTATATTTAGTAGGAACTGATTCAGAAAGCTGTTACCGCCAAGAGGTGCTTAGAAAACAAGAACTCACTCTTTAAAAACCTAAAACTGGAAGGGATTAAAAATTATTCAAATTTATATAAATATGTACTTAGGTATAGACCATGGGAAACATTTTTTATTTATTTTTCATTAAACCTTATAGCAAATTTTTTAAGAACATTGACTTTGGATCTAGATTGGTTACATATCCTAGCTCCACTACTTACTAGCTTTATGATTGCATACAAGTTACTAAAACTTTGTGCTTGTTTCCCCATATGCAAAATGGAAATAAAAATCATTCCTATTCTATTGGGCTGTGATGAAGATTAAATAAATAAATAAATGTAAAGTTACATGATTGCATGATATAAAGTCTCCCATTTTTTTTTTAAACTTCAGAGTTTCATTGTATTGCACTAAAGGAGCAGCAAGATGGCTATACAATGTTCAGTCTTGAAAATCTAAAGTACTTGCAAATTCTTAAGAATACCTTTACTGCCAGGTTAGAACAGTAAGTATAATAATGTATTCCTTAATTAGTAAAGTCTCACAAATTAAAACACATTTAAAATAGCTTTAAATGCATTCTCCACAAGTAAGTCAGCATATATTCTCTTTATATATACATACACACAAATATTTGTGTAAATATGTATATTTTAATTATTATATAGTATATAACAATATGTATAATATAATTTGGGTGAAAAAAGCATGGTTTAGAAAAGTATGCATACTCTCCTAACTATTGTGTTAAAAAGATGGAGACTATGAATTAATGCCTTTGTTTTCAAAAAATAACAAAATGTGTGCCTAATCAGAGGAAATGAACATGGAGGAAGAACAGGAATAAAATCTAAACTTTTTAATAAATCTTATTTTACATGTTAACTCTGAAATATATAAATGTTTCACATAGTTTAGAAACAAATTTTACAAACGTATTTGTTCATATTAAGTGTTCAATGTGCTACCACTAATCATGATGGTAACAAAGATGTCTGTACATTCTAAATATTTTAATAAGTGTGGAAATATCATCAAGAAAAAACCAAAAGTTTCCTCCTTCATGAAGAGTGAGACGATGAGAAGCCAATATAGATGATACAAATATCAAAAACAGAGGACTGGGATAAAACATTTTAATCGTGATGATAACTTCATATGACTTCTGGTCAAACCTAGCATTTTAAACTTAAGGATTTAGTACATTCCTTCCTAAGGATACATGACAAGATCATATATAACTATTGGTATAATGCAAAGGGACAGGAGACAGCAGCATTGGAGAGTTTTAAATATATTTAGGAAAAACAAATATTTATAGAAGTGTTTAAACTGACATAACAGGGTAATAAGCTGAGACTTAAGTGCTTAACAGTAAGAATGACAGATGGTAAGATACTTTCTGTTATAACATCACCATAAAGACTAAAATATTTTAGAGAATAGATATAATGAAATGAGGAAATGTAATAAATTACATTTTTAACAGGGTGGAAGGTTTGATTGCAATTTTTGAAGGAAAACTTACAAACTAAGAGCGGGATCAGGGAAGGAAATAATAGATCATATACAAAAGATCAAAAATAGAGTGACACTGCAATTTTTAATAGAAAAATTAAAAGATAACAAAGCAAAACAATCCTCATTCTTGATAAAATGTTTCTTAACTTGGTATTTTAATCTAGAGAAATACTTACTCAAGTATGAGAATATGTTTTCTGATATGTAAAATCTCCAAAACGTATCTGTTGTTATCCCTTTTTCAGGAAGTTATTAGAAGATGTGTTCCAACAAAATGTGAAAGCAAGCCAAAAATATTGAGAACACGAGATCCAGGAAACATGATCTACAACATAGAGTTGAGTACAACTTCCAGGAAAACATATTATTTTTAAACTACAAAGGTAAATGTAAGAAATGAAGAATGAGATTACAGTTGAGCAGAGAGGGGACTGAAATTTTGAATTTTTAACATTTTAGTTTAATTTAGTTAATTTTGTTGAGCTTAAAATGTTTAAAATGAATTTTAAACATTTTTTCCAACCATACAGTTGTATTATCTTTGTGAAAATATAAATCTATGGAAAATAATTATGAGGATAAGTAAAATTTGGACAAGTAAAAAGTTTTAATATTTTCAAAAAATTTTTAAGACGTAAATAAATTTTAAAGTACCACACATACATTGGAACAAATAAAAGAACATTCAAATATAAAATAAAAAACAGTCACCATGAAGAACCTATTCTGTGGATTTTTATCCCAGAGAGTCATTTTTAAGATGTTGGTACACATCTTGTTCAGGTTGTAGAAAATTTTGCAAAAGAGAAAACATCCTAACTGGTTAAAGCAAAAAGAGACTTTCTTTTTAAAGGCTTAAGAAAATAACTTGAAACTGAGCTTAAGGAAGGGACTTCTAAAACCAAGTACAGATGATGGCCACTAATTTTGCCTCTGTGAGTACAACAATCAAGAAGCTGTAGTTTCAGGAAGCTGCTGCCATAGCTGCTGATTCTAGAACAAAGCCCTGGTCACACCCTAGTCAGGAGAAGAGAAGCCTGATCCTCAAACCACACAGATAGCTGCCAGCAAAATGGACACATTGGACTATGTCAGTTCTTTACCTCATCACAATCCAGTCCTAAATCAAATTAACACAAGCGTGCATCTGATTGGAAACATCTAAATTACCCCCAGGGACCTGCCTAACTGCAAGGAAGTCTTAGAAAATGGTTTTTGTCCTCCCACTTGCACAGTAAAAAATATTAGAAACAGGTGGGAATAGGTGTTGAGCAAGTCAGTGACACATATACAAATTCCCCATAGTGAGAACAAGTATGTACTGCTCTTTCACGTGACTTTTTCACTTTAAATAGTCTCACCTTTCCAGTGCACAACATATCTCATATATAGATTTAAAACAATTTGTGTAATGATTCTCCTATATAGACTTTAATATATCTAGGTTTCTTTTACTGCTATTTCGAACAATACTGCTGTCAATAAATTTGCATGCTTGTCATAGCAAGCACGCACTTGTTTTTCTAGGATACCTCCCCAGAATAGGATTGCTCTTTGGAAATTCACACCTTTAGCTCAAGTCAATTAGTCAATTTGACTTTCAAAATACTTGTTCAAAATACATTTCCCTCAAAAAGAAACAAACAAAAAACACTGTGAATATTGAAATCATTAAAAAATAAAGTACCAATCTTTAGTGTTTAATTTTAATTTGCCTTATGATTATTTGTAAGCATCAAACATCTTTTGATATGTTTACCTATAAAATGACCAATATTCTGATTTTTCCCAGGACATAGTGTTCATATCTGTAATGCTTGCTTAATTAATAATAACACTCCTTATCTATATCTGGTCTATTTTTCCATTAAACACCATGCCTGATTCTTATTTTTAGGTGCACTTTTATTTAGGATTCATCAAACAATTACTTATTATATGTGTTACAAATATTCTCTCCCAGAGTTTAATTTTTACATTAAACTTTGATTTGAAGTGTCTTTATCCTATTCAAGCCTTTGTTTTGTACTTAGCCAATGCTGTTGATTTTATTATTTCTTTTTAGAGTTTCTGGGATATGTGTTATGGTTTAAAAGTCTTTCCTTACATCTTAAAATAAAGATTTGGACTTATATACAATACATAAAACTAAAGAAACTATGTGCCTTACCGTAAATTCATCTCTCTCTCCAGGAAACTAGTTCCCTTTTAGCCAGTATGTTACACGATCATCTGAAAGTACAAACACTGGCCCAAGAGACAGTGTTAGCATGTTCTTGAGTTAAGAGGAAAAAGTGAAGAAGGACAGGGAGGGGAAGGGTAGGAAGATAAGGAGGGGAAGGAGGGAAAGGAGGAAGAGGGCAAGAAAAAAACTTGAAAGACAAAGCTTAGTTTCTTGGTAGATTATAAATTCAATGCTGTGTGATCGAAGGTTCTGCCAGGCATAGAAGCTTTCCAGAAACCTGGCAATCTTCTAGAGTGTCCTGGGTGCTACTGATATTAAAATTCAGATACTTTGAAGTACTTTGAATATCATTTGGACTGGTGGTTATTGTATATATTCTCTCTAAATATTAGCATCTGGAAGGAAGGAGAGGCGGTCATGGGCTTTCCAAATTTCCAATATCCTACCATATACGTTCCTTCCTCCTTCCAGTACATGAGGTCTCATTCTTGACCTGATCAAGGCACTGTCTCCATCCCAGATTGAACCAGCATCAAGGATGGGGAATGTTCTGGGTAAAGAGAAAGGAAGTTTGAGTATAATGATGTACATGAATGTAAGACTTCAGAGAGAGGTATACTCTTTCAAATTCAAATGGGACATTTAGGCATTCCGTGCCAAGCAGAAATTGTGGATTTAGGTAAATGTGATCTTTCAGAAATTTTGGACTGAGAAAATCCCAGAATGCAAACCTAGTTAGGGGCTGATGAGCTGGTTCATATGTGAGCTTATTCTGAACAATTTTAGATGCCAGAACTGAAATTTAATCTTTTCCAACTACCCTAGTCCATAAATGCATTAGACTTAAAATATTCCCAAAGATTGGTTGCAACAAATGGTTGCTATGTACTCAGAGAAACTTGGTTCCTTTATTCAAGACCTTATTTTTCAAATATCCCTTTAATTCTATGATGTACATGGTAACTTCCATTAATGTCTATTTTGCTTACACCAGACATGGTTATTTCTGTTGTTTAAAATCAATACACTATGGTTATACAACAATGGTTATAGTTATTAGTATCTGGAATTGAGGTGTTGATATGACAGCCACTGATAGATGAGGGGAAGTGGGTGAGGACACTGAAGTTTATTCATTCCTGGGCAATACTTATTAGGTGGTAACAAAGCATCTGGTGGTTGCCAGTTATATCCTTTCCCATTTTCCATAGTTTTGAGAAAGTTTTCAATCAAGGAGCCCCTGCATTCCAGCAGGGATTTGAGATTATGATATAGGTTGTGAAGAATAGTATCCTATTCCCTGAACATGTTTTTTATTCAAGTAGTGAAACATGACCTACGTAGACCCACAAATATTTTTAAAGAATTGATTTTGAGGGACTTCCCTGGCAGTCCAGTAGTTAATACTTCACCTTCTAATGCAGGAGGTACGGGTTCGATCCCTGGTCAGGGAGCTAAGACCCCACATGCCTTGGGGCCAAAAAAACATAAAACAGAAGCAATATTGTAACAAATTCAATAAAGACTTTAAAAATGGTCCACATTAAAAAATCTTAAATAAATAAATAGAAAAAAAAAGAATTGATTACAATAGTGAGAGAGAGAGACAATCAGGCATTCTTCATGATACTGTGAGCAGTTTTGGCCATCTACAAGTGAAGTGTCTGCAGTATATATTTCCTACATTATAGAGAGAGATTTCTGGAGACCTAAAGAAGATCCAAGCAATGAAAAAGAATAACAGAGAGAGAGAGTCAGAATGTGACTTGAACATCTGGATCTACCTGTGTCTAAAGCCAGAATATTTTATTTCTTTTTATTTATATTAACCAGTACTTTTTTTCTTCTTTTTCCTTTATTTTTTTCCTTCCTTCATTCCTCACCATCTCCATATTTTGTCTTGAAGTAGTTTAAAGTGTGATTCTGTAATAGGGAAGAAAAAATCTGACTCCATATTAGATCTGTTCCTTTTGCTTTAACCTTGTGCTTTGTTGCTTGTGTTTAGCCATGCTGGCTCTGCACCTTTCGTAAAAGAATGTTGCCTGTAGCCTGAAATATACAGGATAACCTATTCTCAGAGATCTGACCTTTAAGAATCCATTCATATAGAGATAAAAATTGCAGAACAGAGAATAACATCTGTCTTGTTGGAGGTTTACAGGAACATCGTGATGTGACCTACGTGGACAGCAAAAGAACAAAGGATTTCGACACCAAGAAGTTTGCAACAACCAACCACACCCCTCCAGCTTGCCTTTAAAAGTGCTTTGCTGAAACCCTTCTGAGAGTTCAGGGGTTTTTGGGCCCGAGCCACCCATATCCTTGCATGGCCCTGCAGTAAACTTTTCTCTGCTCCAAATTCCGATGTTTTGGTTTGTTTGGCCTCACTGCGCATAGGGCACACGAACTTGTGTTTGGTAACATTTGGTTACTTAAAATTGAACAATAACTTCAAAAGAGTCCTAGTTAATAAATATCTAAAGAGAAACAGAATTCAGTCACCAAGTTGAGAGAGTCCTTTTCAGATACTCAGACATTTGTCTCCTGTAGTTGAGACAAATTCTCATCATTGAGTATGTTACTATGGCAAACTCATACTTGCTATGCACAAAACAAAGGACAGAGTTAAGTTGACCCTTGAACAATATGGGTTTGAACTGTATGGATCCACTTATACTCAGATATTTTTCAAGAGTAAATACTACAGTACTACACAGTCTGAGGTTGGTTGAATCCATGAATGTGGAGGAACCATGGATATGGAGGTCTGACTACAGTCAGATTAATGCCCCCATTGTTCAAGGGTCAACTGTACTTAGGACTTCCACCAGAAATCTGTGATTGGAGGTATTATACTAGGCTCTCCTCTGGTGTTGTCTTTTAGGAAGAGATCTTTACAAATAACATTTGTGAACTAATCAAGAATGGTAAGGTCTTACTTTTCCTACCCAAGAATATTCTTCCACTTTTAATGCAATCATCCCTATCAAAATGCTTCATCATGTATACCTGTATTCAAGTGCTTTCAATGACTCTCTCTCTGCAGGTATTCCCTCTTAAACATAATCATGCTCAGTTTTTTTGCATCTTAAATTATACAGCTATCTTTCAGACTTTCACTTTTGTCAGCCTGCTCCCTATACATTTGAGCTAAACATGAGGCTGAAGTCAAATAACCACCCTGTAAAAAATATTGTAAATATATCTTCTTCAAAGTATTAAAGATCTTACAAGACAGAATGGACAAAGTAGACCAAAATGTGTGTGAAGATATAAAGTGAAGAAGTAAAAGTCACTTTTACCCTGACAGCATTGGCATTATCAGGCAAACTTCAGCTTTGTGTTTCTCTTGGGGTGTAGGGGACAGAAGACAAAGTTCAGAGTCCAAACAAGATGAAGACCTAAAAGGGTCAGTAGGAATTTGGCAAAAATTGTCATAATTAACTTTTTCAGAACTCTTGAAAATAACCAAATGTTTGCAGCAATCCAGGAGTAGTTTTTTCAAAAAAAAAAAATGCCTGAATCTCTGTAAGAACAAAAATAGCTTTTTGATGTTTTAAATTAACTTATTTCCATCCACCTCTCTCTGTATTTGTGGTTATCTTAAATCTCAAAGCTGGAACTAAAGTAAAAACCAGCACCCTGGCAGCCACTGAAGGTGCCCAAACTAGATTGGAGCTCTTTTTCACTCACTACCAGAGAAATGTCATTATTTGACCCGTCTAGTGGTTCCATGAAAAGGTCCAACTTCCACTAGGAAAACTGCCTTTATTTGATGTAACTCAACTCTCACCCATTGTGAAGAGTCCCCCTTCCCCCCACCCCAGGGATATTGATCAAAATTAAAGGCAACTATTTAACATTGCAGCTGCTTGAGGTAGTGGATAGCAGTTGGGGCTATAAACAAAAACACAGAAAATAACAAGTATTGGCAAGAATGTGGAAAAATTGGAACACTAATACAATGCTGGTAGGAGTTTTAAATGGTAGAAATTTAAAATGCAGCCACTGCGGAAACAGTTCATCAGTTCCTTAAGAAGTAAAATAATTTGAACTTACAAGAGTATAAATTAATACAATGACTCAAAAATCTATTTTATATTATCTAATAATGTTAAAGATATTTTTATCTAAATCCATAACCCACAACAGTGACCTGCAACATTTGTACACGTATCTACTGAAAGGGTTTGCAAATTTTATATACTGAGACAGCCATTTTTTTTTTTTTTTTTTATAAATTTATTTATTTATTCATCTTAGCTGTGCTGGGTCCCCATCCCTGCGCGAGGGCCCCCTCCAGCCGCGGCAAGCGGGGGCCACCCCCCACCGCGGCGCGCGGGCCCCTCCTG
Organism: Balaenoptera musculus; assembly: GCF_009873245.2. Classification (NCBI taxonomy): domain Eukaryota; kingdom Metazoa; phylum Chordata; class Mammalia; order Artiodactyla; family Balaenopteridae; genus Balaenoptera; species Balaenoptera musculus. Next base: position 56,976,856 of record NC_045802.1, read on the forward strand.
CTGCGGAGCACCGGCTCCAGACGCGCAGGCCCAGCAGCCGCGGCCCACGGGCCCAGCGGCTCCCCGGCATGCGGGATCCCCCCAGACCAGGGCCCGAACCCGCGCCCCCCGCACCGGCAGGCAGACCCCCAACCACCGCGCCACCAGGGAAGCCCGAGACAGCCATTTTTAAGATGTCTTAAATTTTCAAATTAATTACACATACTTTGAAAAGATAAAATGATTGTCATTTATACATATTGAAATTTTATAATAAAACCAAAGAAGGTTTTTAAGAAGGGAGATTTTATTTTGTTTTGTTTGACTTTGAATTAGTCCTTTTTGACTTTGAATTAGGCCTTAATTAAATCACTCTGGCTGCCACATGGATTAACTGAATCATATGGAGCAGTGTGAAGGCTCCTCCATTATATGTCCCCATTGTTTAACATCAGGAATATCCCTAATATAACTTCTAGTAAATGGCTTATTTTACATATACTAAGTATAGATACAAGATTCTTAAAAAGTACGTGATGGAATGATTTTGAAAATAGTTGCCATGAACATTGAAAAGGAAATGTCAAAGCAAATCACAGAAAAACATTTGTGGGTAACCCCAGATTTTGAAACTGTTCTATAATTGTGTCATTCCCTGTAAAATGTACTAAAGAATGAGGAGACTTCTGATTGATACTAAACTGACCAAATTCTGATGAATCTCAAGGTTCATTTCCTCCCAACTTTCCGTAGTTCAAGAAATTGGCTCAAGAGTCACCAAGGTTGTCACATATTGCAGGGTGTTCTTTTTTATAAAAGGCTGAATAATATTCCATTATGTATATATACCACATTTTCTTTATCCATTTTTCTGTTGATGGACATTTAAGTTGTTTTCACATCTTGACTATTGTGAATAGTGCTACAATGAAAATGGGAGTGCTAATATCTCTTTGAGATCCTGATTTCAATTCTTTGGATATATATTGAGAAGTGGGATTATTAGATCATGTTAGTTCTGCTTTTAGCTTTTTGAAGAACCAATATACTGTTACAGTAGTAACTGCACTGCTTTGCATTCCTACCAACAGTGTACAAGGGTTCCAATTTCTTCACATCCTCAACTACACTTGTCTTTTTTTTTTAAATAATAGCCATCCTAACAGGTAAGGTGATATCTCATTGTTATTTTGATTTACATTTCCCTCATGATTAGAGACACTGAGCATTTTTCATATCTCTTTTGGCCATTTATGTTTTCTTTGGAGAAATGTCTATTCAAGTCCTTAAACAAATTTTTAATTGGGTTATTAGTTCTTTGCTATTGAGTTGTAGGGGCTCCTTATATACTTCGGAAATTATCCTTTTATGCATTATTTTGTTTGAAAATAATTTCTTGTATTCCATATGTTGCCGTTTTACCCTGTTGATTGTTTCCTTCGCTATGCAAAAGTTTTTAGCTTCATAGAGTCCCTCTTCTCTAGTTTTATTTTTGTTGCTATGTTTTGGTGTTTTATCCAAAAATCATTGCCAAGACCAATGTCATGAAAATTTCCCCCTATGTTTTTTCTTAGGAGTTTTATAGTTTCCAGTTTTACATTTAAGTTCTTAAACCAGTCTGAGTTGATTTTTGTGTATGGTGTAAGATAAGGGTCCAATTTCATTAGTCTTCCCAACATCATTTGTTAAAGTAACTATCCTTTCTTTATTGTGGATCTTGGCATCCTTGTCAAAAAAAGATCACTTGACCATGTGTGTGTGGATTTATATCTGGACCCGCTATTCTATTCCACTGGCAATATAGCTGTCTTCATGTTATACTGTTATAATTACTATAGCTTTGTAATATATTTTGAAAACATGAAGTACGATGTTTCCAGCTTTGTACTTACTTTATGAGATTGTTTGTCTATTAAGGCTCCTTTGTGATTCAATATGAGTTTTGGAATTTTTTTTCTGTTTACACAAAAAATGCCATTGGGATTTTGATAGGGATTTCATTAAATCTGTAGATTGCTTTGGGTAGTATAGACATTTTAACAATATTGTCTCCCATTCCATGAACATGGGATGTCTTTCCATTTATTTCTGTCTTCTTTTATTTATTGATATTCTGTAGTTTTCAGTGTGTGTCTTTTACCTCTGCAGTTAAGTTTATTTCTAAGTATTTTATTCTTTTTAATACTATTGTAAATGAGATTGTTTTCCTAATTTCCTCTTGATGTAATTCATTGTTATTGTATAGAAATGCAACTAATTTTTGTATGCTGCTTTTGTATCGTGCTACTTTAACTCATTTTTTAATTCTAATAGTTTTTTTGTGTGGTGTCTTCAGGATTTTCTTTATATAAATTCATGTGATCTGCAAACAGGGACAGTTTTAGTTCTTCCTTTCAGCCTGAATTCATTTTATTTCTTCTTCTTGCCTAATTGTCATGACCAGAACTTTCAGTGATATTTTGAATAGAAGTAATAAGAGTAAGCAACCTTGTCTTGTTCCTGATCTTAGAGGGAAAGCTTTTAGTTTTTCACTGTTGAGTATGATGTTAGCTGTGGGCTTTTCATATATGTTCTTTGTTAAGTTGATATAATTTCTCTCTATTCTTAGTTTATTGAGAGTTTTTAAAATGAAAGTGTGTTGAATTTTATCAAACGCTTTTTCTATATCTATTGAGATGATCATAAGAGTTTTATCCTTAATTCTGTTAATGTGTGGTCCATCATATTAATTGATTTTTGTATGTTGAACTATCCTTGCAACCTGGGGATGAATCCCACTTGGACACAATGTATAATCCTTCTATTAGTCAGGGTTCCTCAAGGAAACAGAATCAATAGGTTGTCCTTCTTGCTTTTGATCTTTTTTCTTTCTTCCTTTCTTTGAGGAATTGGCTCACATGATTATGGAGACTGAGAAGTCTCAGGAAGTCTGCAAGCTGGAGAACCAGGAATGCCAGTGATGTAGTTAAATCAGAGTCAGAAGACCTATTAGCCTGTTGAGCCAAAGGTGTAAATCCCATTCCAGGGCAGGGGAAGATGGGATGAGATATCCCAGCTCAATCAAAGATGCAGAAAACATGGGTGTATTCCTCCTTCCTATGCCTTTTGTTCTAGTCAGACCTTCAATAGGTTAGATGATGGCACCCACACTGGGGAGTATACGTTTGTATGCTCCTAGCTACCAAAATGGCAAGAACAATTCAGTTAGAGAAGGGAGATAGGTATTGATTATTTTTTGAGAAATGGCACTGGTAACATATTATTATTTAGTACAACAAGACAAAGATGTAAGTCGGATATTTAATATAATAAAAAAATTATCACCTCTCCCTGTAGCAGTTAGGTTCCTTTAAGAATATGTCATTTTACAAAAAAAAAAGGATCAGCACAATGTTACTTTATTTTACTTACTATGTTTACTTTTGATTACAACAGTTATTGTTATTCTTCTCTTGGTATCATATTCTGGTAGGAAAATAATAAAACAGGAAAAAATGTGAAAAAAGATATAGAAACTTGGTATATTTTTAATAGACATCATTTTGCATGGGACTGTAACTCTGGAAAACCACATGGAAAACCTAGGGGGATACTGAGAAGAAATCTTGTAAAAGGGGAATCTAAATTTAGGAGAAAAGCAAAGAAATTAGCTTTAGTTATAGAAATTGATGCAGTTGACAACAAATACACAAGTTTCATTTCAGCCTGTTATTTTGAATAAGAAACATAAATAAAAAGACAGGAAATAAGAATGGTGAATGTTTTATATTTTAAACAAAAATTGATAATAGTAAATTTTAAATGTCCTGGTTACAGCTGTTCTCCATATACTCTACATCCAAATATCCTGATAACAAGACTCTTACCTTACCTCAAAGAAATTCTAAAGGTAATAAGACATGCAAATATGATAAACAGTAATCAGGAACTAGTATCAAGCCTGTATCCATTCCATAGGACAGTTCTGTGTGCTAAAACTTTTTTTTCTATGTCCCCCACACTGTACATTTAATCGCTGTGACTCATTTAATTTATAACTAAGGAAGGAACTTCCTTCTCACTCCTGAGAAGGTTAATTTATGGTCTAAGGAGAAGCTTGGGCCTAGTATGTTTCACAAATGTGATGTCATACAAGGTAAATCTATGATGTGTATAAAAGGGTTAATTTGAGCTGCCCTGATAGAAAAATAGCTCCCAGGTAAGAATGAACTGTTGCTTCTCCTTTGGCTTCAGTTGTAGGTAATAAATCCATTAGTTATCCTTTAGTTATCTATCTATGTCACCTTGACTTTACTCCAGCTGAATGCACAGTATAAAAGAAAAATATTCACTATTGTTAAATGATCATTCTCCTTATGCTGTATGCTGGGATTCAGAGCCATCTAGTAGCCTGTTGTTTGGATAGCTCTGTCTGCAAATCCATCATCTGCATGAATGCAGGAGTAAGAATGTATCGACATTTTAACTGAGACAACCAAGGTAAAGACTTATACATAGATATAATTCATAGATATATGAAACTATATAATTACCCCATAGATAAAACACCTACTATTTGTATAAGTAAAACATGATATGGAAGAAATTTGAATGAATTGTTAGCATGGTTGAAATATGAGATGACATTGAAGGGAGCATATAATTTTGATTTCTATGTCTCATTTACATTTTAAAACAGAGCACATGGTTTTATTTAATCTGATAACTTTTGCTGAGTCAATTGTAGTTAATATGAATTAGCCTTTTCCTTCTTGTTTTCAATTGCTGGAATGTGTGGCATAAAGTGAGGAATTAGCTATGGAAAAATTAATGGCTGGTACAGATTGATGAAGTAGGAGTACTGATGAAAATATAGCAGAAAAATCAGATGAGTGACATGGTGATGAGTAACGTACTTCCTTGTTAAACAAACATTTCCTTAGATGCAGTTTTTGGTGACTGAACTCTCTCAAGTTTGAAAAATACAAATAACTTGATACAATTTTTATTTTCCAAGGAAGTGATTTAATCAATACATAGTATTAATTTATTAAAAAATTATCTGATATAAACTTATACATTCACAAATCATATGTTAATATGATAATAGAGTTTTCATCTAGAATAAGAACAAAATTTTTTCAGGAGTGGAAACTCCAAAGTGGAGTTATTTTGAATACCTGAGAAAAAAATTAAACTTTAAGCTACACTTCCCATTACTCTTCTTTCCTTCCTGGTCTAAGAATTGCTGGAGAAAAGCAGAATAGTGACCCTTTAAATTGATAGTATCTCACATTAATAAATTTTAAATCTTCTGCTTTTTAAAATTTCTTCTATTATTTTCCTGCATTAAAATTGTGAAATGAATTTGTTAGAAATATGTCCCTTAAAAGGTTAAAGATTGGCTTGAGAATGTCTAGTTTTTTATCTCTTTTATCAAAATGTAATCATTTTAATATATTAGATATTAGTTTTTCTTCATTGTTTGTCATTTTCCTATCGAAATGTAATGCATTTCCTTTTAATCTCTACTGATACCTATTCAAAATCATGTACCACAGTGTTCTATTTTACAGTATTATGCAAAATCTTTTCTGGTTTTGGATTTTAATAGTTGACTACAAAACTAAAACAAGCAAAGTTAAGCTGGCCATACTTCCTAATGTTATTATATAATTATTTTTCACTGCTATTTCAGAATTAGAGTGCTTAGTATATGTAAAGTGCTTGACACACTGGCTGGTATGAAGTATAATAGATACTCAGTAACTAGTGTTTGTTCTATTTTATTAATGCTGTTTTCAAACTGGCTCAGTCACTCCTCCAATTATACAATTATATCTTTTATTCAGCACTATGATATTTTAAAATGTGTAATTAATATATTTCTATACAACTCTATATTTATTGAGAAATGATTATGAGTCAATCCTATGGTAGCTGATGAGTCTTCTGTAAACTTTATCTATCTACACTTAGTGTCTGCTACCATCTATTTTTAATTTCAGGGATTCTGCTGCCCTCTTTTTTATTTTAGTCATGGATAATACCAGCATTTCTTTGTGCTGTGTTTAGTTTGTTTGTAATCTACTCATAATTCTTTCATAAAAGATGCTTTCCACATCCCTTCATACGATATTATGCCCTGTTGCCTTAGGGCTATGGAGTTCAGCAAAGACTCAAAGAATAAACATGGCAGCTTCAGTGACTACAACATTTTATAGTCTTTTATTTATTTTTAAGTTTTATCCACCTGCCTAACACATATTTATTACCTACTGTTTTAATATTATGAATTTTCATCAATAGAAAATACAATGTTATGCTTTGGTCATTTTGTGGTCTTTAAAAATTGTTTCATGCCTATCATTTTTTCCCTATAGCTTTCAGATAAACCATGGCAGTGAATGATTTGGATGTCTTTGAAGTGGTGTTAGCCTTTAGGGTATTATTGTGCAGGTTTTAGGGCTACAGAACAAAAAACCATAAAGTTTTCAATAAATCAAAACTTGATAAGTAAACAGTGGTTCTGGGCTTCCCTGGTGGCGCAGTGGTTGAGAATCTGCCTGCTAATGCAGGGGACACGGGTTCGAGCCCTGGTCTGGGAAGATCCCACATGCCGCGGAGCAGCTGGGCCCGTGGGCCACAACTACTGAGCCTGCGCGTCTGGAGCCTGTGCCCCGCAACGGGAGGGGCCGCGATAGTGAAAGGCCCGCGCACCGCGATGAAGAGCGGTCCCCGCACCGCGATGAAGAGTGGCCCCCACTTGCCTCAACTAGAGAAAGCCCTCGCATGAACCGAAGACCCAACACAACCAAAAATAAAATTAAATAAATAAATAAAGTAGCTATAAAAAAGAAAAGTGCTTTAAAAAAAAAAATCTTTGAGGCACTTTTAAAAAAAAAAAAAAAAAAAAAAAAAAAAAGAAAACAGTGGTTCTGTGACACATATACTGACCTGGGATGCTCAGATTTGTTAAATAATTTCCCTGATATCTTATTTTTAAATTAGTGGATAAATAAAATTAAAATTCTGGACTGATTCCAAAGTACACTATCAGCATACTGCTTGAATATCTTTTTGCTGGGCCAAGAAACTATTTCCTTATTGACCCATTCTTTCTATGCCTATTTTTGAATGACTTAGGATATTTTAAAATTTACCCTCAACTAATTTTTTAGCATAGCCCTCAGGGAATGTAAACTCATTGGTCCTGAAATATTAATTGATAGTAACTTCAGTACGGATTTCAGTGGTAATAGTTTGGTCTGGTAATTATCTAAAAAGCATAGTCTCCTTAGGGATTTGCATTAGAGACATTGGGCATAAACTACATAAATCTTTTCTAAACTAAATTTCACTTACAGTCTGCTATCTTTTTTTTTATTTCAGTGATGTCTCCTCTGCTTTTAAACTTTAATGATGTATAGCATTAATAAATCCATGCTATTTTTTAATGTTCAGATTGTTTGCAAGCTGCTCATAGTTCTTTCACATAAAATGCCTTCCCCATTCTTAGCAAAGCACAGAAATAGCACACATATATTTTTAAATTTAAACCACTGAACAAAAATTTACATTGCCACCAAAATTGCAGAAAAATTGATTGTATTAAAATAATTCTTATTAAGAGAGACATACGTCCAGTTACAAAATAAATGAGTCATGGGGATGAAATGTACAGTGTGGGTAATGTAGTCTCTAATTAATTATGTAATATTTTTGTACGATAACAGATGGAAACTAGAATTATTGTGGTGATCATTTTGTAATGTATAAAAATATCTGGTCCCTATGTCATGCACCAGGACAAACACAGTATTGTAGGTCAATTACACTTCAAAAAACAAATATACAAACACATAGAAAAAGAGATCAGATTTGTGGTTATGAGGTGAGAGACAGAGGGAGGAGGAATTGGATGTAGGTAGTCAGAAGGTACAAACTTCTAGTTATAAGGTAAATAAATACTAGAGATGTAATATACAATATGACTAATATAATTAACACTGCTATATGTTATCTACGAAAGTTGTTAAGAGACTAAATCCTAAATGTTCTCATCACAAGGAAAAAAATATTCACTGCTGAATTATTTGACATTTGCTTACATGAATTGTATTCCTTACTAAAATTTCAGTATACTGAGGACAACATTGCTTTCTACATGTTCTCATATCCTTAAAAGTATATGTATTAATTTGATAAATTAATTAAATGAATAGAAAATAAACCTTACTAATACTTGTTTGGAAATAAATTATTTCAAATTTAAGTAGCCTGTTGAGTATGAGCATATTGACTTAGAAGGAAATTTGCTTATATTAATGAATCCCAGGCAAACACTGAATTTTATTTCCATTCTTTACATTTCATTCCATTAATATCCTTTAGGTAGTGTTAGTCAAAGGAAGAAAAATTTTACTTTCTATGACTTAAAATTATTTACAGATGATTACCTCAATATATTATTATTGGAAGATATCTGTGAGGTTAATTTATGTTTAATTGTTATTATAGAATATATTACATCCTTAGTGTGTCTCAACCAAATAGCCACATAGGGGAGCTCTAACCTAACAAAAGAATAAATCACCTGCTAAACAGGACACCGTAACAGTACTTTTCCTCTTTCCCAACAAAATCCAATGAGAGTTTTAGCCATTTGTACAGTATTCCAATTATATATCTTTTTGGCTTCTTGGAAATATGTTTGCCCGAAGATTATATAAGTCACATTCAAAACAAATTACAGCAAAAGGCAGGAAGTTTTTTTGTTTTTTTTTTTGGCCAACCAACCAGTTTAACATTCTGTATTACCTTGGAACCATATTATTATGGCTAGAGATTTTACTTCAAAGCAATTACACTTAATGAAAATGACTGTGAATTCTAGCAGTTGCTTTGATAGGCTGCAGTAACTGATGAAAGGAAGTGCCTGTAAATTATGTAAAGATGAAAGTAACAGCATATCTTTAATAATTCATATTTAATTGCCTTGGTAAGACTTTTTAAAAAAATCTGTTCTATATGGAATATATATTTTAACATTTCCTGCTGGTGTGGTAATTTTAAGTGAACTACAACATTTGTTTGTTGTATTATAAAATGAAATACAAAGTGAGAGACAACATCATTACATACATTTATTTTAAATGATTAAAAATCATCTTTTAATAGCATAGAACTCTTAACAATTTAATATTTTTTACTTTCATTTCATTTCACAAGCTTTTCTAAATGATTTCAGCAAAAATTAGATAAAGCTATACTGTTGGGGATTACTCTCTGAATGACAGTGTGAGAAATTCCACAGACCCCCCAATCAATGAAATCAAATATAAACTGATGGAAATTATTTTTTCAAAAAAACCAAAGGCTTTAAAAATTATCCTAAGAGCATACAGCAAAGGAATAAATGTTTACTCAACACAAATAGAATAAATCTTGATAAGAACAGTGAGAGTCTGTGGCTCTTAGGACAGTTCACCCCCTACTCTCAGATAAGCATGACTGAAACTCCACTCAGGCTGAATGTGGGTAAGAAAATATGGCTCCTTTTCCCTGCCTCAGCTCCTACTCAAGGGTTACAGTATCACAATGGACAGTGGAGTGACCACCCTGATTTCTTATAATCCCTAACACTTTGTTTCTGAGGCTAATCCCAGGTAAGTGCAGCCAAAGGGCTGGGGGCTTCCTTCTTCTACCCAGCTTGCACTTAAAGGGCTGAGACTTTACCTAAGGTGTGGCAGGCCAAAAATACTGGGGCCCCAATTTTCACTGTCTCAGCTCACTTACACGGTGATGATTCAATGTGAAAAGAGACAAGCCAAGAAGACCAGAGGTACAAACAAACAAGTGAAAAACAACAAGCCCCAGAAAGAGGGGAGATCAGTATATATTTGATAGGTTATCTAACCTGTCCAGTTTTCAACAAAAAAATATTATGTGATGTGCAAAGATAAGGGAAAGTGAACGTGCACAAGCAAAAGCAGGCAAAAGAAACTCTGAGAGGGCTGATATATAGGACTTAGAAGACAATGACTTGAAAGCAATTATTATAAATATATTCAAAGAACTAAAGGAAATCATGCATAAAAAAGTAAAGGAAAGTATGGTGACACTATAACACCAAATATTGAATATCAATAAAGAGAATCATTTTTAAATGAAAGTGGTGATGTTTAATAGTACAACAAATGAAAAATTACTAGAAGGTGTCAAAAGTAGATTTGAAGGAGAAGAAAGAGTCTGTAAATTTGATGACAGTGATTATGCATAACAAATAGACAAAAGAATGACAAAAATGTACAGGCCTTTATAGAAAAGAAGGATGTTGTTAACCACACCAACATATGAATAAAGTGAGTACCAGAGGAAGAAGAGAGAGAGAAAAGTGCAGAAGAAATTTTGAAAAATTACAGAGAACTTCCCAAATTGGATGAATGGCATTAATCTAATCTTCCAAGAAGCTCAGTGATTTAAAAATCAGATAAATGCAAAGAGATCCACACCCTAACATATTATAGTATACTAAAAATTATCAAGGGCAAAGACGAAAAGAAAATACTGAAGCAGCAAGAGAAAAGTGACTCAGCACATACAATGGAACACTAGTAAGATAAATAGCTGACTTCTCATCAGAAAAAACAGGCCTGAAGGCAGTGGGATGACATATTCAAAGTGCTAAAAGGAGAAAAGAAACACACAAAAAACTGTCAACCAAGAATCTTATATCCAGCAATATATCTTTCACAAAAGAAGATAAAAAGACAAAGACATTCACAGATAAAAAGATTATCTATTGCTAGTAGACTCACTTTACAAGAAATATGAAAATAAGTTCTTCCATTTGAAAATAAGTGACTCAAGATAGAAATCTGAAAACACATAACAAAGCAATCATAAAGAAAAATCTGTAATTGTAAAAGCCAATTCAAATTCATGTCTTTTCTCCTTTCTTCCGTTACCCAAGTCAAAAAGCAATTTTATTAACAACATTAATACAATTGAATTTTTGATTCTATAACATATACAAATGTAACATCTTTGACAATAGAAAAAGAGGCACAAAGGAGGCAGGTGAGAACAAAGCTGATGTGGAATAAGGAAGTAATATTAGATAGTAACTCAAATCCACAGGAACAAATGTAGAGAAGTAGAAATGATAAATAGGAAAGTTAATATGTACATATTAAATATGTATATATATATGTAAATATATAAATATGTATATATTATCTATAAAATAGATATCCTCCATTTCTTCTTTCATTTTAGCTAAAACACATGAAATTATATAAAGTAATAATTATAGCAATGTATTGGTGGATTTGTATTATATTTAGATATTCTTTAAATGCTCAAAAAATGATAGAGAATATAGCAATGTAAGCAATATTTATCTACTAGAATACAGTTAGCATACATCTGTAGTAGATCATGGTGAAGTTAAGAGGCTTTGGCAGGACCTAGAACAATGATTTAAGAAAATAACTTAGAAATACAGTGTAAATTTTTAAGAGAATTAAAATGTTAAACTAGAAAATACTCAATGCAAAAGAAAATAGTCAAGCAGAGGAAAAAAGACATGAAGTATATAGAAAATAAAAGGAAAATTGAGAGACATAAATTCAACTATATTAATGATAAGATTCAATGTGAGTGGATTAAATAAATGAATGAAACAATTGACAGAATTTTATTTTAAGTACCAGATATATGCTCTCTACTGGAGACAGGTTTTAAATTCAAAGAAACAAATAGTTTGAAAGTAAAAGGATGGAAAATATATACCATGCAAATAGTAACCATAATAAAGCTGGAGTATCTATATTAATATTAGGCCAAAAAAGATTTTAAAACAAAAAATTTACTAGAGATAAAGAAACACAAATGATAAAAAAGAGTAAATTCATTAGAAAGACATAACAATTATCTACACACGTGCACCTCAGAAGAGGGTCCACAAATATAGAAAACAACTAATGAAACAATTTTGCAGGTGAAAATTGGCAATTCTAAAGTAATAGTTGAGAAAAAAGTGGCAAAAGAATGACAAGAAAATAGATCAATACAACACTGAAAACCAATGAGAACTCACAGACATGTCTAAAATATGTCACTTGATAACAATAGAATACCAATTATCTGTTATACATTTAACATTCTTCAAAATAGACCACATGCTAGGATGATACAAAATAAGCTTTAATACATTTAAAAGGAATGAAATCCTTTAAGAATTTTCTTTGATCATAATGGAAAGAAATTAGAATGCAATATCAGAAGGAAATTTGAGAATTTTACAAATAAGTGGAAATTCACAGAAACTGCTAAATAAACAATTGCTCAAAGAAGAAATCATGAGGAACCTAGAAAATATTTTGAAATGAATAAAAATGAAAAGATGACATACCAAAATTTAAGGGATATAACTAAATAAGTATCCAGAGAGAAATATATTTTAAATGTCCATATTAAAAAAAAAGAAAAAAGATGGTAATTACAGTTAATAATACTGTACTGTATACTTGAACTTGGCTAAGAGATAAACCTTAAGCATTCTCACAACATATATACACACAAAAAGACTACTATTTGAGGTAATAGGTGTATTAATTAACCTGATTGTAGTAATCTTTACACAATATATACATATATCATCACTTTGCACACTAAATATAGACAATTTTGTCAATTATACTTCAATAAAGCCGGGGGGGGGTGGGGAAGAAGATCTCAAATAAATAACCAACCTTCCACCAGAAGCAACTAGAAACAGTAGAGCAAAATAACTGAAGGAAAGCAGAGGAACAAAATAATAAAGATTAGTGCAGAATTTTAAATAATAGAAAATAAAGTCAGTAAAACCAGAAGTTGGTTCTATGAAAAAATAGAAGAAAAAATGACAAGGCTTTAGCTGTCTAGACCAAGTAAAAAAGAAAGCTAGAAGATTCAAATTATTGCAATCATATGATTCCACTTATATGAAATGTCCAAAATAGTAAAATTGTCAGCAAATATACAAAAACAAAGTCTATTATTTTGCATAAAACCAGGTGGTGGTAGGGTTATCAGGATATGGAAAGTGATTGCTATTGGGTATGTGGGATTTGGGGAAGGACGATGATAATGTTCTAAAATTAACTGTGGTGATGGTTGTGCAACTCTGTGACTATACTAAAATAGTGTGCTTTAAATAGGCAAATTATATATCAAAGATGTTATATATATATAAAACGTATGTATATATGTATATATGTGTATATATGTATATATATAGTTTTTCAGTGGGAAACTATGTTACTCAGGTTGTGAAATTCCACTTATAAAATGCATTAAATAAATTGAATCTTATTTTTCTAAGAATATTTTTACTTTCATTCATTAAAAGTTTTTAAAAATCATTTTATTAATTTTATTACTTTCATTCATTAAAAATCAACCATTTTCCAGTCTCTTTCAGAGATGTAAATACTTTTTGTAAGAAGTGAAACAAACCTCTATAGTCAAGAGAAGATACTTCTATGCTCTTCTTCCTCGTGGAGTCAAATCATATTTGTTGAAGACCTTTGTTCATTATAGGTACCACCAAACTCTATTCTCCTCATGTGAAGAAACTGAACATTGGGTTTGCAAAGGTACTTAATGTATCAAGGAAACCTTTTATCGACACTGTTCTATGAGTCACAGACTCCATCACTCTCACATAAGGACAGAAAATCATTGAAACAAAAATGCTTACTACCCTGCAATAGCAATAAAAAGTACATTTACCCGGAAACAATACATCCATTATCTCATAACCTTAGGGATGTAAGGAAGAGATAAAATTGAGACTACAAGACTCCTTAGCCTAAATTAATGGTTCAGTAATTTCCATTGGCATAATTTCAAATCAGCAAGAAGACAAAATTGAGATTTTAACTTTGTTATTCATCATTCTAGTATTGTTTTTCAAAATTTTCCTTATAAGACCAAATAAAATCATACATGATATGGTATATACCATGTTGCTTAGCATGTATTATAATCTAAACATGAAGCATATTTTTTGAAAAATCTTTTTTCAATCTAAAGAGAAAATACAAATGTTTATTCAAAAGCAACTAATATTATTGGTATAATACATGACAATAACAGTTGAATAAGAATGAATGTAGTCTTCACAATAAGTTTAAATTAATGTTTTCTGACCACATTGTTAAATTTTAAGTCAGAGCATCATCATAGTGTTCTATAGACCAAGAATAGTTTGAATTTGTCTTAGGGTCAAATTCTGCTTTCAATTCAGCTCTTACTGCAGTCTGGGAATGAAAGTTCCTTTATATTTAATATTTTGAAATGCTATCAATTGACACATAGCTATATATCTATTATTTCAAGAAAAATTTGCAATAGTTAATGACCAAGAAAATTATTTTATGATTAAATATTTATGACTAAATATTAAGAACTTTTAAATAGCTAAATAAATAATAGATAAACTGTTACTATAATTACTAAGAGTAAAGCAATTATACTCCAATAAAGGTGTTAAAAAAAAAAAAAGAGTATAGCTAGCTAATTACCTCTAAGAAAAAAAGTAACTTTTAATAGTTTTTTTCCCTGAAAGCAGAAAAGAGGCCAGGATTGGGTGCTGGTATTTGTATGGGTCATGATCCTGGGCAACAGGACTGAGTTTGCAAGAAGAAGGAGTTAGGTGAAGAAAAAAGTGATTCAAAGGTTGTTATTAAAGCTGCTGCTATATTAATGGTAACTCACTTGTGACAGGTCTTCTGTCACTCTAAATTGTGCACCTGAAGGACGGTAGCCAAAGCATTAATCCTACCTCATATGTTGGATGTTTCCCTGCCTCCACTGATGTCAATTGCCTTTAATTCAGATAAGCATATCTAGCTGAGTATATTCCTGTGTTTTCAATGAAGGCTCTGAGATAGAAATTAGAAAGCTGTGTGACACGGATATATTGTGGAATACTGTTGGTTGAATCCAAACTGTATATTGTATGGAACTGTCCACTGAAGCCGAGGCTGAAGTCAGAGGGAGCCTCATGTGATACCACATGATCACCAAAAGTACCTACTACATTTTTATTCTTTTGAGCTAACAAATACTTATAACATTTAAATAATGGTGATTTTTAAATTAATGTTTCTTTATCTTTTTCCAACATATTACTTTCAACCTACCTTATTTTTATATTTGTAGTAATTTTTTTGTAGATAATATAGAGTTGGATCATGTTTTTTTAATCAACTTTTCCAATTTCTTTCAAAAGAATGTTTAAATCATGCATATTTAGGATAATTATTGATAGACTATGGCTGAATGTCATTTTATTTTTTATTGTGTTATCTCTGGTTTTCATATCTTTGTTTTCTTTATTCTACATTAGTGTGGGTTATTTTAACATTTAAAAAAATTCCATTTTAATATGCTAATAGGTAATTTGCATGCATTACTTTAGTGGTTGCTCTAGAGATTACATTATACATACAAAACTCATCACAGTCTACTGATGTTCACATTTTACCAGTTTGAGAAAAGTGTAGAAGGTTTATCTCATTTTATATCTCTTTAATTTCTCACATTTATAATTGTCTTTAAAAACTTCCTCTCCATATATTTAAACCCATATCTGACAATGTTTTAATTTTGGTTTCAACCATGAAACATAACTGAGAAAACATATCAGGAGAAAGAAAATGGATTGTATTTAGTCATATTTTCTTTTTACATTATTTTTTCTTCTTTACTGATGCTCTCAACTTTCTTCTTTTATCGTTTCCTTTATTTTCACAGAACTTTTTTTTGGCCATTATTTGTGAGTAGGTCGATTGTTGACAAATTCTTAGTTTTCCTTCATCTGTGAATGTATTGAGTTTCTCGTCATTCCTGATGGGTAAATTCACTGGGTATAAAATTTTTGGTTGAGTGTACTTTTTGGCCTCCATGGTGTCGGATGAGAAATTGACAGTTATTTGAATTGTTTTCCCCCCATTGCTAAAGTTCCATTTCTCTCTGTATGCTTTCAATATTTTTTGTTCATCTTTAGTTTTCAGAAGTTTGATTATGATATATATGGGTGTGGCTTTCAAGTTTATCCTATATGGGAGATGTTCAGTTATTTCTATCTGTAGGTTTATGGTTTGTGTCAAAGTTAGGGAGAGGACTCAGTCATTATTACTTCCAGTACTTTTCAGAACCACTCTTTTTATCCTCTCTTCTCAGAACTCTAAAAACATTGGTATTAGATCTTTGGGTTATAGTCCAAAAGGTCCCAGGGCCCTGCTCATATTTTTATCAGAATATTTTCTCTACACTGTTCAGATTTTATTATTTCTATTGTTTTATCTTCAAGTACACTGATTGTTTTCTATGTCTCCACCATTGTGTTGTTGAGCCCATTTATTGAGATTTTATTTTACTTATTATTTTTTTTAATTCTAAAATTCCCATTTGTTCTTCAAGTGGGTTTATTCCAGGTATAACATAAAGGATCCTTGTGGGTTTGAAATGGTCTTTATCTTGTCTGTATCAAAGCCCATATCTTCATTGAAATGTTGTATTATAGTTTTTAAAGATGTAATTACTGAGCAAAAATGGGTAGAGGGTTTGTGGGAGTGCTCTGTATTTTTTACAACTGCATGTGCATCTACAACCATCTCAAAAATAAAAAGTATAATAAAAATGTAAAGTAAAAAAAAACAACCATCTGTCCTGACTACTCTAAATCTTTCTATGTAACAATATTCAAATCAGATTTTACACTTTCATGAAGCTGATTACTATTTGTTCTAATTAGTAATACTACATTACAAATCACACAAAATTTAATAACTTTTGTAAAGGTAATAATTTATTGCATCTCAGAGTTTTTTGGGTCCATAGCTCAGGAAGGGCTCAGATTCACATTTCTTGCTTGGAGTCTTTCATAGATTTGTAATTAGATGACAGCTGGGACCACAGTTATTTGACGACCTGAATGGAGACTGGAGGGGTCACTCACATAGCTGGCCAACTGGTAATGATTGTTGGCTAGGGGTATTAGTTTCTCTCTGTTTGCACCTCTTCTTTGGGATCTTTATGTTTTTGTTTTAATTGCATGACGGTGAACTTTTTCCAAAGCAAGTCATCTAAGAGACCAACTTGGAAATGATAAAGCCTTTTATGACATAGCCTAAGAAGTCACACATTACCACTTCTTCAGCATTCTTTTCATCATATGGGAACAGTGTATGAGAAGATTATATAAGTGCATGACTATTAGGAGCCGAGAACCATTATGGCCATTGTGCTCCCCGGCTAAGTGGCAAACATGGTAATTTCATTAAAATATCAAATAATTCTATATCTATAATAATATACATTTTAAAGTTTAACTACAATAGTAAGTCTTTCTATTTAAAATTTAGATTTCAAAAATAGTTGTTATAGATCTGGAGGATTCAGTTTATAAAATCATACTTCTGATGCCAACAATTATTTGAGCAGATATATATGACATAAGGTTTAGCTCACTCAACAGAGAGTCTCCTAGGTTTCTTAGCTTATATTTAGGAAATTTGTTAACAATAATGAATATACATAAATTCCAAATTTCAAAAACATATTTTTGAGTACCTAATGGGCTTAACACACTGAGTTACATTTTTTAAGTAAAAAAAAAACAAAAAACGTTTTTACTTGTTAAAATTACCAATTATGAGCAAGTGTATCAAATTGTTAGCTGAAAATAGAATACCCACCCTACATCATTATTAATCCCATCTAAAATTTTATGTTGCTGATTAGAGAGTAAAAGGATTCAATTTCCCTGAAATTACCATATATTCATACGTACGAAAATGAAAAAGAAAAATAACATATGCAATGTTTAATTCCCCTCCAAAATTGATTAATTAAGGTTTAGACTGTTCTTTGAAAGTGATAACTTTTATATCAAGTCTTTGAACATAATAGAGGTTATGTTTTTCAGAACATTTGGTCCCAGATGTCTCAAAAATCCACTGGGATATGGTTAGGAATCAGTAGTTCAGATCTTTATACTGTGTCCCTTGGTTTATCAAAAATGTTTATTCAAACTAGGTGTAGCCAAATATTATAATAGCACTTAGTTTAGAGATTTGAAAAATAGTCACAATACAATGTTTTCAATAAAATGGAAATATTATCTAATATCTAATTATAAAAAATGTGTATTCAAAGTTATAGGTGCACATACATAGCACATTTAAAGAGTAATGACTGTAGCAAAAAATCATAATTATGTAACTGGTGTATGAAGAAAATTTCATTCAATTCTTCCTTTAGCAATAATCTATGTGGAACCTCCTCTAGGGAGGACCAGCTTCTGTTCTGAAAGTTTAAGTTTAATTGTTAATTATAATATACAATCCTTTGTAATAATGCTAATTAGTTTCTAAGAAGCTGTACAACTATCCTCAGAGCTGTCATCTTGCCAGTCGACAAGAAATATTGTGATACTTCAATGTTGTACGAGTACAATACAGCAGAAGACATAGTGAAGAGAAAGACTGTTGAATGGCAATTGGCAATTCTGAATTAGTCTTTTCCCTTCTGTTCCATTAAAATCCTCAATACAGTTTAATGAAGACTGTAATAAAAACTTTGGAAATACCTCCATAGAAAAGCATTCAGTACTCTATGATAATTTTGCATTACATTACAATTGATTTTTTAAACTGCTTTCTTTTCATATTTTTAAAAAGAGTGCATCTATTTTTCAAGAAATTTACCTTAGAAAAAAAGTCTACACCTAAATATTTTCATATTCTAATGTGCTTAACTGCTTGTCAATTAAAAACAGAATGCATAAAAAATTACAATAAAATATTTTGTAATTAATTTTAGATTAGATCACAGACATCATTTAAGAGCAAGTTATGTAATCAACTAAAATGATATAATTTTCAGATTTTTACATATTAATAGCAGTTTTATGCATTTAATAACTATAATTCATAAACATGATTATGATGATGATGAAGAATTGAATAAGTGTCCACACGTCAGACTCTGCAGTAAGGATTAAATCGAAATCTAATTTATTTTTTCTCTGCTGGGGCCCATGTAAGGAGCTAGACATATGATAACCCCTTCGATCTGTAACATTAAATTTTTTCATATATCTTTATGTGCATGTTAGTTATTGATATATATGTCTGTATATTTATATCCAAATAATCTTGATTAAGTCATAAATTTTAAGATTTGCTTGGTATATTCATAGATGTACACACACGTGTAATATCCAATTTAAATTTTTCTATTTTATATTAAGACAGAGAAATCAAAAGACTTAATCGTCAGAATAATATTTACCTAGATGTGCCTAAATTGCTAGCTGGGAGGGAGTCTGGAAAAAACTCTGGACCTGCCTAAGAGGCAAGAGACCATTGTTTTGGGGTGCGAGAGGAGAGGGGATTCCTACCTTGTCTGCCCACAGGAGGCAGAGCACCACCTAAATGAGCTCCAGAAATGGGCGCAAGCTTGGACACCAGAGACGGCACAAGACGGCTATCAGCTTGGACACCAGAGACGGGCATGAAATGCTAATGCTGCTGCTGCAGCCACCAAGAATCCTGTGTGCAAGCAGAGGTCACTATCCACACACTCCCAGGAGCCTGTGCAGCCCGCCACTGCCAGGGTCCCATGACCCAGGGACAAATTCTCCGGGAGAACACATGGCACGCCTAAGGCTGTTGTAATGTCATGCTGGACTCAGCCGCTGCAGGCTCGCCCCACGTTCCAATTATAACTACTGTACCCCTCCTTCCCCCCCGCATGAGTGAGCCAGAGCCCCCTAATCAGCCGCTGCTTTAACCCCATCATGTCTGGGTGGAACAGAAGCCTGAGGGCAACCTACACACAGAGGCAGGGCCAAAACTAAAGCTGAACCCCAGAAGTTGTGCGAACAAAGAAGAGAACGGGAAATTTCTCCATGCAGCTTCAGGAGCAGCAGATTAAATCCCCACAATCAATTCCACAACTTGCATCTGTGGAATACCTGAAGAGACAACGAATCAACCCAAAATTGAGGCGGTGGACTTTGGGAGCAACTGTACACTTGGGGTTTGCTGTCTGCAACTGACTTGTTTCTGATTATTATGTTTATCTTAGTATAGTTTTTAGCGCTTGTTACCATGGGGGATTTGTTTAATGGTTTGGCGCTCTCTCCTTTTCATTTTATTGCATTTTAATTTTTAAGTTTTAATAATTTTTAAATTTTAATAATTAAAAAATTTTAAAATTTTAATTATCTTATTATTATTTATTTATTTATGCATTCTTTTTTTCTCCCGTTTCTTCTGAGCTGTGTGGCTGACAGGGTCTTGGTACTCCGGCTTAGTGTCAGGCCTGAGCATCTGAGGTGGGAGACCCGAGTTCAGGACACTGGACCATGAGAGACCTCCCGGCCCCATGTAATATCAATCAGCGAGAGCTCTCCCAGAGATCTCTGTCTCAACACTAAGACACAGCTCCATGCAATGGCCAGCAATCTCCAGTGCTGGACGCCCCCTGCCAAACACCTAGCAAGACAGGAACACAATCCCACCCATTAGCAGAGAGGCTGCCTAAAATCATAATAAGTTCACAGACACCCCCAAAACACCATCGGATGCAGCCTTGCCCACCGGAAAGATAAGATCTAGCCTCATCCACCAGAAAACAGGCACCAGTCCCCACAACCAGGAAGCCTACACAAGCCACAGAACCAACATTACCCACCAGGGGCAGACACCAAAAACAATGGGAACTGTGAACATGCAGCCTGTGAAAAGGAGACCCCCAAAACAGTAAGTTAAGTAAAATGGGAAGACAGAAAATTATGCAGCAGATGAAGGAGCAAAGTAAAAACCCACCAGACCAAACAAATGAAGAGGAAATAGGCAGTCTACCTGAAAAAGAATTCAGAGTAATGAAAGTAAAGATGATCCAAAATTGTGGAAATAGAATAGAGAAAACACAAGAAACATTTCACAAGGACCTAGAAGAATTAAAGAGAAAACAAAGAATGATGAAAAACAGAATGAAATTAAAAATTCTCTAGAAGGAATCAATAGCAGAATAACTGAGGCAGAAGAAAGGATAAGTGACCTGGAAAATAAAATAGTAGACAGAACTACCACAGAGCAGGATAAAGAAAAAAGCATGAAAAGAATTGAGGGTAGTCTCAGAGACCTCTGGGACAACATTAAATGCACCAGCATTTGAATTATAGGGGTCTGAGAAGAAGAGGAGAAAAAGAAAGGGTCTGAGAAAATATTTGAATAGATTATAGTTGAAAACTTCCCTAACATGGAAAAGGAAATAGTCAATCAAGTCCAGGAAGTGCAGAGAGGCCCATACAGGATAAATCCAAGGAGAAACACGCCAAGATATATATTAATCAAACTATCAAAACTTAAATACAAAGAAATATATTAAAAGCAGCAAGGGAAAAGCAACAAATAACATACAAGGGAATCCTCATAATGTTAACAGCTGACCTTTCAGCAGAAACTCTGCAAGTCAGAAGGGAGTGGCAGGACCTACTTAAAGTGATGAAAGGGAAAAACCTACAAATAAGATTACTCTACCCAGTAAGATCTCAATCAGATTCGACAGAGAAATTAAAACTTTTACAGACAAGCAAAAGCCAAGAGAATTCAGCACCACCAAACCAGCTTTATAACAAATGCTAAAGGAACTTCTCTAGGCAGGAAACACAAGAGAAGGAAAAGACCTACAATAACAAGGCAAAAAATTAAGAAAATGGTAATAGGAACATACATATTGATAACTACCTTAAATGTAAATGGATTGAATGCTCCAACCAAAAGACATAGACTGGCTGAATGGATACAAAAACAAGACCCATATATATGCTGTCTACAAGACACTCACTTCAGACCTAGGGACACATACAGACTGAAAGTAAGGGGATGGAAAAAGATATTCCATGCAAATGGAAATCAAAAGAAAGCTGGAGTAGCAATTCTCATATCAGACAAAATAGACTTTAAAGTAAAGACTATTAGAAGAGACAAAGAAGGACACTACAGAATGATCAAGGGTTCAACCCAAGAAGATATAACAATTGTAAATATTTATGCACCCAACATAGGAGCACCTCAATACACAAGGCAAATGCTAACAGCCAAAAAAGGGGAAATCAACAGTAACACAATCACAGTAGGGGACTTTAACACCCCACTTTCACCAATGGACAGATCATCCAAAAGGAAAATAAATATGGAAACACAAGTTTTAAATGACACATTAAACAGGATGGACTTAATTGATATTTATAGGACATTCCATCCAAAAACAACAGAATACAGTTTCTTCTCAAGTGTTCATGGAACATTCACTAGGATAGATCCTATCTTGGGTCACAAATCAAGCCTCGGTAAATTTAAGAAAACTGGAATCATATCAAGTACCTTTTCCAAACACAACGCTATGAGACTGGATATCAATTACAGGAAAAAAACTGTAAAAAATACAAACACATGGAGGCTAAACAATACACTACTAAATAACCAAGAGATCACTGAAGAAATCAAAAAGGAAATAAAAAAATACCTAGAAACAAATAACAATGAAAACATGATGACCCCAAACCTATGGGATGCAGCAAAAGCAGTTCTAAGAGGGAAGTTTATAGCAATACAATCCTACCTAAAGAAACAAGAAAAATCTCAAATAAAAAACGTAACCTTACACCTAAAGCAATTAGGGAAAAAAGAACAAAAAACCCCAAAGTTACGAGAAAGAAAGAAATCCTAAAGATCAGATCAGAAATAAATGAAAAAGAAATGAAGGAAACAATAGCAAAGATCAATTAAACTAAAAGCTGGTTCTTTGAGAAAATAAACAAAATTGATAAACCATTAGCCAGACTCATCAAGAAAAAAAGGGAGAAGACTCAAATCAACAAAATTAGAAATGAAATGAGAGAAGTAACAACTGACACTGCAGAAATGCAAAGGATCATGAGAGATTGCTACAAGCAACTCTGTGCGAATAAAATGGATGAAATTCTTAGAAAAGCACAAACTTTTGGAAGGTTGAAATGCACACATTCTTAGAGAACCACAACCTTCTAAGACTGAACCAGGAAGAAATAGAAAATATGAACAGACAAATCACAAGCACTGAAATTTAAACTGTGATTAAAAATCTTCCAACAAACAAAAGCCTAGGATCAGAAGGCTTCACAGGCGAATTCTGTCAAACATTTAGAGAAGAGGTAACACCTATCCTTCTCAAACTCTTCCAAAATATAGCAGAGGGAGGAACACTCCCAAACTCATTCTACAAGGCCACCATCATCCTGATACCAAAACCAGACAAAGATGTCACAAAAAAAGAAAACTGCAGACCAACGTCACTGATGAACATAGATGCAAAAATCCTCAACAAAATATTAGCAAACAGAATCCAACAGCACATTAAAAGGATCATACACCATGATCAAGTGGGGTTTATCTCAGGAATGCAAGGATTCTTCAATATATGCAAATCAATCAATGTGATACACCATATTAACAAACTGAAGGATAAAAACCATATGATCATCTCAATAGATGCAGAAAAATCTTTTGACAAAATTCAACACCCATTTATGATAAAAACACTCCAGAAAGTAGGCATAGAGGGAACTTCCCTCAACATAATAAAGACCATATATGACAAACCCACAGCCAACATCATTCTCAGTGGTGAAAAACTGACACTATTTCCTTAAAATCAGGAACAAGAGAAGGATGCCCACTCTCACCACTATTATCTAACATAGTTTTGGAACTTTTAGTCACAGCAATCAGAGAAGAAAAAGAAATAAAAGGAATCCAAATTGGAAAAGAAGTAAAACTGTCACTGTTTGCGGATGACATGATACTATACATAGGGAATCCTAAAGCTGCTACCAGAAAACTACTAGAGCTAATCAATGAATTTGGTAAAGTAGCAGATTACAAAATTAATGCACAGAAATCTCTTGCATTCCTATACACTAACGATGAAAAATATGAAAGAGAAATTAAGGAAACACTTCCTTTTACCATTGCAACAAAAAGAATAAAATACCTAGGAATAAACCTACCTAAGGAGACAAAAGACCTGTTTGCAGAAAACTATAAGACACTGATGAAAGAAATTAAAGATGATACAAACAGATGGAGAGATATACCATGTTTTTGGATTGGAAGAATCAACATTGTGAAAATGAGAATACTACTCAAAGCAGTCTACAGATTCAATGCAATCCATATCAAACTACCAATGGCTTTTTTAACAGAACTAGAATAAAAATTTCACAATTTGCATGGAAATACAAAAGACCCCAAATAACCAAAGCAATCTTGAGAAAGAAAAACAGAGCTGGAGGAAACAGGCTCCCTGACTTTAGACTATACTACAAAGCTACAGTAATCAAGACTGTACGGGGGCTTCCCTGGTGGCGCAGTGGTTGAGAATCTGCCTGCCATTGCAAGGGACACGTGTTCGAGCCCTGGTCTGGGAAGATCCCACATGTCGTGGAGCAACTAGGCCCGTGAGCCACAATTACTGAGCCTGCGCATCTGGAGCCTGTGCTCCACAACAAGAGAGGCCACGATAGTGAGAGGCCCGCGCACTGCGATGAAGAGTGGCCCCCACTTGTTGCAACTAGAGAAAGCCCTCACACAAAAACGAAGACCCAACACAGCCATAAATAAATAAATAAATAAATAAATAAATAAATAAGGACTGTAAGGTACTGGCACAAAAACAGAAATATACATCAATGTAACAGGATAGAAAGCCCAGAGATAAACCCATGCACATATGGTCACCTTATCTTTGATAAAGGAGGCAAGAATATACAATGGAGAAAAGACAGTATCTTCAATAGTGGTGCTGGGAAAACTGGACAGCTGCATGTAAAAGAATGAAATTAGAACACTTCCTAACACCATACACAAAAATAAACTCAAAATGGATTAAAGACCTGAATGTAAGGCCAGAAACTATAAAAGTCTTAGAGGAAAACTTAGGAAGAACACTCTTTGACACAAATCACAGCAAGATCCTTTTCGACCCACCTCCTGGAGAAGTGGAAATAAAAACAAAAATAAACCAATGGGACCTAATGAAACTTAAAAGCTTTTGCACAGCAAAGGAAACCATAAACAAGATGAAAAGACAACCCTCATATTGGGAGACAGTATTTGCAAACAAAGCAACTGACAAAGGAGTAATCTTCAAAATATACAAGCAACTCATGCAGTTCAATATCAGAAAAAACAAACAACCCAATCAAAAATGGGCAGAAGATCTAAATAGACATTTCTCCAAAGAAGATATACAGATTTTCAACAAACATATGAAAGGATGCTCAACATCAGTAATCATTAGAGAAATGCAAATCAACCCTACAATGAGGTGTCACCTCACACTGGTCAGAATGGCCATCAACAAAAAACCTACAAACAATAAATGCTGGAGAGGGTGTGGCGAAAAGGGAACCCTCTTGCACTGCTGGTGGGAATGTAAATTGATACAGCCACTATGGAGAACAGTATGGAGGTTCCTTAAAAATCTAAAAATAGAACTACCCTATGACCCAGCAACCCCACTACTGGGCATATATCCTGAGAAAACCATAATTCAAAAAGAGTCATGTACCACAATCTTCATTGCAGCACTCTTTACAATAGCTAGGACATGGAATCAACCAAAGTGTCCATTGACAGATGAATGGATAAAGAAGATGTGGCACATATATACAATGGAATATTACTCAGCCATAAAAACAAACGAAATTGAGTTATTTATAGTAAGGTGGATGGACGTAGAGTCTGTTATACAGAGTGAAGTAAGTCAGAAAGAGAAAAACAAATACCGTATGCTAACACATATATATGGAATCTTAATAAAAAAAAATGGTTCTGATGAACCTAGGAGCAGGACAGGAATAAAGATGCAGAAGTAGAGAATGGACTTGAGCACATGGGGAGGGGGAAGTGTAAGCTGGGATGAAGTGAGAGTGTAGTATTGAAATATATACACTACCAAATGTAAAATAGATAGCTAGTGGAAAGCAACCGCATAGCACAGGGAGATCAGCTCGGTGCTTTGTGACCACCTAGAGGGGTGAAATAGGGAAGGTGGGAGGGAGATGCAAGAGGGAGTGGATATGGGGATACATGTATACATACAGCTGATTCACTTTGTTATCTAGCAGAAACTAACACAACGAAAGCAATTATAGTCCAATAAATATGTTAAAAAAAAGATAACGTTAGTGATCTGTTTTCCAATTGCGTAGTTCAACAATTCAAATACAGAATTTATAATATTTATGAGTCTAGAATCTTATCAAAAGAGGAAATGCAATATTTTTGCACATGATACCATTACTGAACTTATTCTAGTTTCTAAAAATTAATGCACTCTATCAAAAAGGATTTAAATGAGACTCTTTTAAACTTTTCTAAAATCTTGCTGAATGATAAGCATTATCTTTACTAATTCTTAATATCAGAAATCACATGATTTTGTTTTAAAATTGGAATAGCAGCTATTACTCTTTGCGTCTCTATCCTTTTAAGCAAATATTAAAAAATTATTAGATAGTGTGCCAATATTATCTGCAATTACATTATCTAGTAGGAATATTACCTGTAATGGAAGAAGTCCATGCATATATAACAGTCATGCATTTTATTTAATCTTGTTACCTCCTTTGCAATTGAATTGTTTCATAATATTACTTGTTTTACCATATACAGGTCAATTATCATTCTTCTTGAGAACAAAGAAATAATCAATATAAGCAATGCATAATTCCCTATCCTTAATGTTGTCTGCTAATATAATACCTTTTCTCAAAGAAGGTGGTTTCTTTATTCAAAAATTTTTTTCTATAAAAATACGTTTTTAACTAAAATTTTAGACTTTAGATGTAGGGAATTTAATTAATCTTACTCTTAAATTCATAGTATATTATATTCATTGAGTCATGTAAAACCCTTTGTGATTTTAATTTTTTCACTTAATACTGATTTCCACTCATTTTCTTTCCATCCCTCCAGCACTGCTATATAAACTTACTCTGATATTTTTGATAAAAGTCCTTAAATATTCATGCACCTGCACATAGTGCATAATTATGTTTTTGCTTAATAGTTTTACTTTTGCATAATTGAAATTGTTCTATGAAATTTAAACATTTCCATGTTTTTGTATGGAAGTACATGGTATTTTACTAGATGGTGATTATTCCTTATTGATGGTTACTAGTTTACCACCTTGCTGATACAAATAATATGGGACACCTTATACTTACATCTTACATGTTTGGACTAAGTTTGGCTCATCAGGTCAAAGGGCATACCCATAATTAATTTAATTAAATATTACAAAATTGCCTTCCAGAATGACAGTTCCAATTTACTAACTTTCCAAGAGCTTGCTATCTTTCCAAAAATGCTCTTTCCAAATTGCCTATGTCCAAAACAACGCTTTGATAATTGAGGTCTAGGATTTTCTATACTTGGATGGATTTAGTTGTGTATATCATCACTGATGTAATTTGTATTCCGTATTACAGTGATTTGGACCATCTCTTGCAGCCTTTCAGAGTTCACCTTCTGTGACTTGAATCTACATATTATCAAATACATATATATATCTCATTGGAGATATATATGTGTATACATATGATATACATATCCTACTGGTTTCCTTAATTATCCAATTGGATTTACATTTTTATATTCAGCTTATACACTGTATTGTCATTTCCATGGTCAATATTTCATTTAGTACTTCTTCAATACTATTGTTCTTCCTTCTTGTTTCCAATTTTTAAACATCTTTTTGGATTTTAACTTTTCTGAGTTCTTAATTTTAAATCTTCTAATTTTTCCAATGTGAACAAATCTTGATTTGCTTGATATACTCCATACCTAGGCTAGTTATATCTTCTTGTAGCTATAAATCGAAGTTATCCCCTAAAGTGAGTTCCCGCCATGAGCGGAGGATGGGTGTCCATTTATGATTGCAGTGTGAGCCTCATCATTCCATGTGGACCCTGCCTCAGCTTATCTCCAAATCGCTGTATTACAGACCGTGCTCTTGCTTTTAAATGTAGCTTTCCTTTTAATTATTCCCTATTCCAAGCGTTAGGTAAAAGAGAGTTCAGAGGTCTGCAGTCCAGATACCCTCAAGTTCTTGGCTCCTCAACCTGGTAATAATAGTCTAGCATATTCTTAATATTACCCTACCTGTTGGTTCTACTGCTTTGCTGCCTTTTTGATATGAGTGGATCTGGCAAGATTCTGGGATTACAAGGTCTGGGCCAGAGGTGCATAATAATTAAATCATTTCTTACTTATGTCTTACGTTAGTTTAGAGGGTTTGTGGCAGCATGAACACTCCTACTGGCTCGAAAGTGTGAACTGATGTTTGTGAGTACAACCTGGGTCATTTTCAACTTTGGCCTCATAATTATGTTGTCATACCTCTGGCTTCAGGCTCTCAGAGTCACAACATGAAGGGCAAGGGAAAAATTCTAGACTTCTTCCTCAGAATACTCCTACAATCTGATCCCCTAGTCCTCTCCAGCCATAAGCCTCCATTTCTCCCAACAGTTGTAAGCCAGCTACTGCCTAATTCTTCGGGGCTTTATCATATGTGTCCCATTATTTGGATTTAAATTTTATTGCATTGAAATATTTTTTCTTAAATTTCTACGTTTTTACTCAACAACTGGAGCCATTAGCCAGTTCCTATTTGCTGTTCTTACTCCACTAAACATTTCAATTCTGAGTCAATCAAGAAATAACTCAAAACTTTTGCCTTTATCAGCTCATGCTAAATCACAGTCTAAAAACCTATATCAAATATGACTGATGGACCATTATGTTTCTCATAATTTTTTTTTTCTTCCACTCAAATTCAGTAACTGGTGGGTTTCCCTTGGAACTGTTACATATTGCCATGTCATGTTTAAGTTTTCTCAGAGACAAATTTCTCACATTTTTCTTCTCTCTTGACTAAATGGGTAGGACTGAACATTTTATCCTTACTCTTAATTTCTCTCTTATTACCCCTTATTGAAAATTGTATTTCACTTAGCACAAAGTGTTTTCCTCGAGTCAACTAGATTGATTCTTAGAGAATATGTTTATATTCTCCACTATGTGGAAGTTAAAAAATATGTCCCATACCTGTTTTATGGTTTACTTGGTTCAAAATTCTTTTTAGTTTTCCTCAACATCTTTGTCTTGCTTTTAGTCAAAGTTTGGATTCCTTTCTGGCTTTTCAGAATTGTTTGTTCATTAAAATAAATTTATGTTCCATTAAGTATTTGTTATGGATTATTGGATTAACGTTATACAAGTTTATGGATTTCAGGGAGCAAGGACAATGGACAGTAAGTTATATGTTTGAATCATAGTCCTAAAGTAATATGAGCATCTAGAATAACAGGTTGAATATAAGTTGATTGAAACAGTGGAAAAATGAAGTTTATACTTCAGTGAGTAAAACAACTAATATTTGCAATGGTTATTACCTGGCTTAACATTAACATGTGGAAAATATGCCCTTTGGTTAACAGAAGTTCTATCAGTGTGTTGCAACTCTCAAAAATGTATGCAATTTTTCATTTTTCACTCAATGTGTAGAAAGAGGAGGATTATGGCTCAGTTTTAGTCTGTTCCTTTCTGTGTACAGTGTTTTCCAACAAGATGAATGTGTCAAAGGTAGTGGAGATCAAAAGCTCTGGCCAAAATTGGAAAATTTGAAGAAATAAGATTTATCACGCAATGCTTGTTTTCAAATATTATGAAACATTATTTGGTAACAATCACTTTTGCTTCTTCAGAGGAAATAATTAGCCTACTCTGTACAAGAGTGAATATAGAAAATAGGCTTCTGGAAAAAACAGTAACAAAATCAAGAGTTCAATCCTCCAAAATGAGATAGCAAGGGATGGCATATTTATTTAGAAATCAGGCTCAGAAACCTCAGTCATGGAGTGAATCCATTGCCCAAATGCTACCTCTGATAAGGGCAAATAAAAAAAAAAAAATTATCAATCTATTGGTCAGTCATGTGTTATTGTTTCCAGCAAGTTAAAATTTGAAAGGTTTAGATTTAATCTGTTTCATCACAAAGGAAAACTAATCTATGACATGTGGATCATGATTATAGGAAAACAGACTTAGATTAATGAAAATGATGCTTTTTTTTCTCCATTAGAGTGGTCAGAAAGCTACATGGATTGCCTTAGATAAGCCTTGGTGAAGAAGGAAAGGAGAACTAGAGTTTCAGCACTATTCTGCTTCGTGTCTACACTGCTTTAGAAACCAAGAAGGGACAGAACCTGCAGTAGGAGCTTCTGTGAATTCACTTCTTTGAATAAAAGAGGTAAGGGAAATGACAGGAAGCTGAAAACATGTATTGATTTTAAGGCTATTATTAAAAACACACCATAAAATTTCAACACCTTTGTAATCTGATGATTCTACCACACTCATCGTTACTCTTCCAAATTAGTTTGGGCTCCTGAATGACACTCATTCCAATTGACTAACCTGCCATCATCCTTCATGATGTCAAGAGCTATTAAACCTGGTCTCATCAATCCTTAAACTCATCCACTGCTTCAATTTTCATTCCATTCCACTTTAACTTTATATCCCATTGCCACACCAATACATCATCATAATCAGAAATACACAGAAATACAGTCTCTGAACTCTTAAACTGAAATATTCTACTTAGAATAATATTAATCCTTTCTCATCTAAGTCTCCTAAATTTGTTCTCCCACTACACTTACTGTTTTAATGCTTTTAGTGAACTACACCATATATAAAAATATGTATAATATAAATGAACAATTTAAAGAGTAATAACAAGAGAACTCAAGCACACAAGAAATAGTGTATGTATGTATATCTCTAGTATTCTATATATACATATATGAAAGTATACATGTATGTGTCTTTTATATAAATTTATTTTATACATTTAATGTATATTGATATGTAATGTGTAAATAATATGTATAAAATGTGTGTATATGTACTCTGTGTGTGTGCATGTGTATATATTATTACACATGCACACACACACACATATGTGTATCTCCAGTGTTTTGGAAACAACCATATATTCCTGCCTTATCACATACCCTCCCCCAGTGATAACTGTTAATTTGCACAGTATTTTCTATATTCCAAGCACAATTTTAGATCCAAAGAGAAAGAAAAAAATATCAGTAGAAAAACTGAAGAAATACTTTGCCTTTGTTAATTTTACATTCAAATATGTACCTTTCAGAGCATGGGAAAGTATACAACAATTACATGAAATATGTTGTTTTCTAAATGGTAATAAATACTATACAGAAAACAAAGCCAACAGTGTCATAAGGATTGTTGATTGGGAGGACTTGCAACTTTAAATGTGTCATTCAGGCAGACTTCACTGAGAAGGTACAACGTGTACTTTCACTCATGTTTCATTGGTCAGAGCAAAAAGTTGACCACCCCTAACTTCACAATGATCCTTCCTTATGCACTAAATTGGAAAAGAACTGGACATTGGTGAATAATGACACTTTCACATCGAGTTAGTACTGCTGTGAGACATGATAACACATTTAGCATTGCAGAGTAATTACAGATATACAGAAAAACTAAGAATAGTGTTAGTACCATGAATTATGCTGTATATAATAGGACATTATCAATTAACAAGACTGGGAAGAAAAGTATTTGCAATATAAGGTACTAGGCACTGGATGAAATAACATTTGAACAGATTCCTTCTCTATAAGAGATTAGAATTGAGACTGAAAGACTTACAAAGCAAAATCATTTGTTGTAAATGGAACCTTGACCCAACCAAATTTTCTTTTGTGCTCTGTTTATACATACCATATTTAACTATCTGTTTACCAGTTTCTCTTATTTAAGAGATTATAAACTTTTTTTAGGTACAGAATCTAGCATCATTCCTGAAACATAGAAAGCAATAAATAATAATTATTAAATTGATAAATAGATGAACAAATTTACATTAGTGATATCATAGAACCCAGGCTTTAAAGTATCATCTTTTTCACATTTTATTTTGAAATGATGAAACAATGAAAGTTTATTCATTTTCAGTTAGGTATATGTGTGAGAAGGAGAGAATGTCAAAACTATTTTTCATTTTGCCTCTAGACTTCAATTATGGAAAAAATTCTACTTCTTAGATATGTGTTATGTGAATTCTTAAATGAATTTTCCAGTAGTAGGGTAATAATTTTTGTTTAGAATTCATACTTTCTTGAACTATAGTCAAACACCTTTGAGTTTGCTGGGGCTAAGGTTTTAAGATGAAGATATTTGCGACAATTCACTACCAAAAAAAAAAAAGAAAATTTAAAAAAGAAAAAGAGGGTAACTGCCTAGTTTTGAGTTGTGAGCGGAAATTGCTCCGACCACTCAGTGACACGCAATGCAATTGCTGAAACATTAACAATAAGAAAGGCAGCCAAGAAAATTACTAGAGTGGACAGTCACAAAATGCTTTTCCAGTCCATTAGACCACAGCATACCCAGCTAGATTTTAACAGATGTTCTGAGATGCCTGTAAAATATTAAAACGCTCTTTAATTCAATCATAGGGTTTCAGCTGAAGAAACAGCCCGATTTATTGCACCTTTTTCAGCTAATACCAAAGGTCCATTGATAGAGCAGTGAAAGCACAAGGAAGCCTGGGACAGCTCAGCCTCTTTGGCTCCAGGCCAGGGCTCTCTAGCTAGCCACTGGGTGTTATTGCGATGCAAATGCCTGGAAGCCAGGCATCCACTGCATCTGAATTAATAGAGAAGGAAACAAAAGTAACAAAAAGCAAAAACACAAGCAGAATCATAGTTTAGAAAACAAATCTTGGCATGTTCAGTGGCATTTCGAGCCTCTAAATAAGAAATTTAAAGCAATTTATTCAGCAGGGCCAAGGAAAAACAACAGCATATCAAATCTACCTGAAGGGTTTTATGAGGTGGTGATGGCTTGACAAAATTTAAAAGAATGAAAAGAATCTTTATTTCCCTCTCATCCAAACAGCTTACCTTACAGACTTTTTAAAGTGTTTTTAAACTTTTTGTTTTAATTAAAAGTTTTAAAAAGTATATTGGTGAGATGCATTTCAAAATGAAAAAACTATGCAAATAAAAATCAGAATATATCAGTTATTCCAAAAGAAGCTTGATTACTATATTCTAGATAAAACAGATAATCTTACTATAAAAACTATACAATTAACCAGGATTAACTCCACATGTCAAAAGAGAATATATAATTATTCATTATTTTTTGTTCTAAGGACATGTGTTCTGAGCTTTATGATCTGTGAACAAAATGAAACCCCTACCAATTTGCAACTCCTGTATCTTCAAATGTTTGCTAAATATTCAAAATAATATAACAAAATTAAATATAAAAAAGCTCTATTCAAATATTTGCAATGAAAGAGAATATGTATTAATAAAAAATTATGCTGGGCAAGTTCTAAACTTCCTTTCATTCTTTATGGATAGATTGTCTTACTTTCCTTTGTGTTGTTGGTATACAGACATTGTGTTAGACATTAGTGCTGTTCACCAAAGATTTCTGGGCCATCTCTTTAAAGAAGCACATGATAAGACTATGTTTCTCTATGCCCTTGAAGTTAGGAATGGACCTGTGACTTGAGTTGGCCAATGGAGTGGTAATTTAAGTGATAGGAGACATTTCTGGGCAGAAGTATTACAAGCCACACTATTTATATTGTTTCTTTCTACTGTCATGGTGATCTTGGAAGCAGAGTCAAAATGAAATGGAACTAATCTGTGTTTTCTAGTGAGGCTAATGTCAAGCCAACCAACTCATATTGGAAAAAGTGTAAGTAATAAAATTTTGTTTTACTAAGCCACTGGAATTTAAAAGCAGTTTGTTACTACCTCAGCATAGCTGACCCCATTCTGATATACATAGTCACAGAAGGAGATGCTGCTTTAACAAATAACTACAATGTATGGCACATTTTAAAAGTCCTGCAGTGAGCAGAAAATAGGAGAAACTCTTATTGCAGCATGGAAAAATAGTGATTCAGGCAATAGAGTGATAAAAAGAACTGGTAAACTGGCTACTTTTGATAATAATAAGACAGATCATAGATGTAATGACCTTATATCTTTTAGATAAAAAGTTGGAAACCAAATATTAGAAGTGTGTATGATTGGATATTGACTGCGAAAAAAGGTCAGATATTAATTTTCAGGTTTGATAAAACGAATGAAAAGAGATAAGGAGTACAAAAACTTAGCAGTTTGAAAAAACAGCTGCTTCTCACATGCAATTTCTAAAATATATATTTAAAAAAGAAAGTCTTGGACTACAAAAAACATTTAGAATTCACCATTACAATAATCATGAAACCAATCATATGTACATCATACTTACTGTTCAAAGCTCTGTTTAGATTAAGAAGTCTCAGATTAAAGGACTAATAGTGTGGTTTGCAGTAAATCCTGTTTCTTAATTGGACAAAATATTGTACTTCAGAGAAAAGAAGCTAATCATTTCTCCCAGTCTAGCACTGTGGGCTCACAGTACGTGAGACTAAATCATAAAGGGAGGCATAGGGATGGGAAAGCAAAGATGTATACAAATATAAGGAGTAGATTATGAAAATTATCATGAGTGTGATTATTGCCTCAGAGTAGTGTCCGTTACCAAAGAAATAAAAATAAAAGCCAATTAAATTAAGGAGAGTTATGTTTTCTACTCTACGTGAATCAAGAGGCTAAAAACTTCTGAGATTTAAAGCTTGCCTTGGTGCCCCCTCTACAAGCGGTTGAAAGGAAATAGGATGAAATGTTTTCAATCTATCAGGTTACTGATGCCAAAAACAATGGAAATGAAGGGATCTTTCAGAAAGTGAAAACAGGGTTTCTGGAGAATCATGAACATGGAAGCTCCTTCCAGGGAGCAGAACTAAAGTCTCATCAAGTGTCCCCTTCCCTCAGGAAGACACAAAGCATCAACCAGAAATTCTGGACTCTGAGCTCAATCTCATAACTAGATTGAGATATAGGGATTTTGTCTCACTTGGGAACCTTGGGGGTATGTATAGTTTATGTAGAAATCAATCCTACTTCTGCGTATACATCCAAAGAAATTTAAAGCAGGATCTCAAAGAGATATTTGCATGCCTGTGTTCATAGCAACACTATTCACAATAACAAAGAGGGGGAAGCAACTCAAAGGTCCATGGACAAATGAATAGGTAAACAAAATGTGGTGCATACATGCAATGGGGTATTAGGCAGCCTTAAAAAGGAAGGAGATCCTGTCGCATGCTACAATATGAGGACATCATGTTAGGTGAAATAAACCCGTCACAAAAGGACAATTACTACGTGATTCCACTTATATGAAGCATCTAAAGTAGTCAAATTCATATATATAGAAAGTAATGTCGTTACCAGCGGTTGGGGGAATGGGGCACAGGGGAGTTGTTTTTTTAATGGATATAGAGTTTCAGTTTTGCAAGATGAAAAAATATTGGAGATGAGTTTTACAACAATGTGAATATACCTAATGTCACTGAACTATACATTTAAAAATGGTTAAGACAATAAAATTTATGATGTGTTTTTTATTACAATTAAACAAAATTTAAATTATGCTCTTAGTAATGTTACATTACTGTTATTTTAGAGTTGCATTATTTTATTCCAGTAAATCTACAAATCTAGCCTATAATGTGATACCGAACAAATATTCTCTGGTTTTCTACTTAAGCAAAAAGAATAGGAAATATATATAGATTTCTACATGAACTGTTATTGTATGAAAGTGCTAATGACCAAAACACAAGCATAAAATATAACATTGGGCACACTGAATTGCCTTTCTAGTTCTACTCATTAATTAGGGTAACAATAATCAGGTAACAAAATTGCATTAGCTAGCCTGCTTTCTCTTGGACTTTGACTTTAGATCAGGGACAAAAGGAGTGCACAATACAGTAAACAAATAGTAACAATGTATCATGATAAAGGCATGCAAAAAGGCTATTGTGAGAAGGAGGGGTGCTGCTCCTGTTTCTAACAACAAAAATTACCCAATCTCACATTCTTCTTGCTAGAAAACACCTCCTACAGTTAAGAGGAAATGTGAAACCACAACATGTTAACACCAAAATAGAGAGACAGTTTAGCATTGGTAGACCCTCATTTTAAGAACCAGTAAAAGGAGTGCACGCAAAAAAAGAAAAGACTGCCTATACAACTACTAAGCAGTAAATGCTTTCCTTATAAAGTAACAGTTAAGGGGTGTATGAATAAAAGATAAGGTTAGTCAAGTGGAAAGAAACTGAGGAATAGAATAGGCATGAAAAGAAATGTATTTCAGACATGTGAAAGGTCACCCTGAGGTGCAGGAATGGGATCAGAGGACAGACTCAGGATATATGTAGATTCAGTATCAAAAGCTATGTAACAGTCATATTACAACGTCTTACGTGCTATACCAGGAAGGTGTTCTATTATTAACCAGGCAATGGGGAGGGAGGGTAAGGTCTTAAGTAGTTTGTTGACATTCAGATTGTGTTTCCAAAGCACAGATATTATAGCAGTTTTGTGGGTTGATTGTAATGGGAGGCCCATAAATATGCAAAAAAAAAAAAAAATCGAGCAAATCCTAAAGAAGAGTAAGGGAAGTGTGAATGAACATTTTATGAAGTTGGAAAAGCTTTTGTGAATGAATGTGTGAGAAAGGAGAAAGGGGAAAAAGAATTTACTTTTTTTTTTTTGCTGAGTGTCTGAGAGGATATTGATCACATTTATTGTGGTAAGAATTAACCAGAAGGGAAAAACATGGAATGATAAATAGGAATGGGGAAAATGTTTAACTGTTTTCAGGAGGGAGTACATAAGGAGGAACGAATGGTGCAATCCCAATGTTCTTATTAGAAACATTGAGAGCTCAAGGCTTCCTTTCCTGCCATACACACAATCTTGGCAAAATCTAAACATAGTAATGATATTTTCATGTTTTTCTTATTGAGCTTAACATTTTAACTATGGCAAAATACTAGGCAGAATAATATTCATTTTGGAAGAACACAATCAAATAATTAAAAATAATATTTTCCTCTATATAGTTGAGCCATGGGAAAAATAGATTTTTAAAATGTATTTTACTTAAGATTATTGCAAAGAATTCAAACACACAGAAACTACCAAGAGAGAACAACTTAGTGTTTTGGTGACTGTGTATGCACCTTGGTTACCATTTCTTTGTGAAGTTCAGAGGTACTAATTCCATGTCCTAGTTAGTGACAGCAGAAATGAAACTTATTAAATCTATCATCTTCCTAAGATGCAATCTATATTTGATATGCATTGAGATATGCTCAAGTGTTTCCAAATATCTTGTGATGGAGGTCTCCAGACCTTCTGGATTTAATTTTACAGGACTCACTCTTACTGAGGAATACTGACTGCTAAGCAAAAGATGGTTTTTTGGGGCCATATCTAAAATGAAAAAGCTCAGAGGCATCTCTCTGTAGGGAAACCTGGCCCAAAAAAGCTGTATATGTGTCAGTTCTAAGAGTAGATGCTGCTATTTCCAATCCCTAGCCCCTTTCCTGGCCTACTTTCCATCCTCCAGCTCTGTTATTGTTGCCTGATAGCAGTTCAGGCTTCCCTCTTTTCTTAATTGAGCATGGTCAAATGGGAGCCACTCTACGCAGACCTTGCCTAATGCCTGACATGGGGATGCCAAAGGCCAGCCTTTTGTCTCAAGGTGAGAAAACTGTTCTAAGTTGTGCTCCAGGACTTGTCTGTGTTTCTAAAGCTAAGAATATATTCTTGCTTAACTTTATTTCTCTATCCCTTCTTGCTTTCTCAATTCCCCTTCTCCTGAAAGCATACCCCAAATAATACTTGAACAAGAATCCCCACCTCAGAATCTGCTCCTAGAGAATAACTGACCTAAGTCAGCTATTTTTTTTTTCAAAGTGAGCAGTCCCATTCAACATTATTACATTAAATTAGAAGTCCTTCCAGTCGAACAGGCCAGAAGCTTCTGGGTTAAAGCTATTTGGATCTTCTCACTCATCCCCTTGTCTAGGAAGTTAGATTTCTCCAGATTGCTATTATTTTTATTTAGGGAAGAGTAGACATTGTTGCACAATGTTCAGAGCTATGGCAATGGCTGAGAGAGAGCAAGTATGTCTGGGAGGTAATATTATCCACATGCCAACTAAACTAACTCCATATATATATATATATATATATATATATATATATATACATAATACATAATATATATATTATTCATTTCAGGCTAAAGAAGTCTTTTGGTATAGCTAGTGCAAATGGGAGACTGAGTGTGACCATCACATTTTTTTGGTTGTTGAAAGGAAATTCTCTTAGGTTAGTTTTATGATAGAAATAGAATCCATTATGGATTAGAAAACTTAATGTTAGTCAATGGTGTAGAAAATGCATTTGACAAAATCCAACACTTATTCATGACAAAAACTCTCAGTAAGCTCTCTCTTCAAGTTGATAAACAATATCTATAAATAACTTACAGCTAATATCAAACTTAGAAACTCAAAGTGAGAAATTCTCAGCTCTCCCACTAAAATCAGGAATAAAGCAAGGATTCACCCTCTCACCACTGCTGTTCAACATCATAACTAATGTACTAAGTAAAGAAAAGGAAGGAATAATTGGGAAGGAAGAAATAATAACTGTATTTGTCCCCAGATAACATGATGGTCTGTGTGGAAAATCCAGAAGAATCTACAAAAAGCATCCTGGAACTAATTGATTATAAAGAAGTTGCAGGATATAAGGTTAATATAAAAAAGTCAATCAACCTCCTATATACCAGCAGTAAGCAAATAAAATATGAAATTAGAAACAAAATATTCTTTATATTCACACCCCCCAAAATAAAGTACCTAAGTGTATAAATCTAACAAAATATGGACAGGCTCTATATGAAGAAAACTACAAAACTTTAGTACAGTATAAGTGGAGAGATACTCTACATTCATGTATAGAAAGATTCAGTATTGTCAATATGTCAGTGGTTCCCAGTCGATCTATAGATTCAATGCAAGCCTACTCAAAGTCCCACCAATTTGTTTTGAGGATACAAAAAAAAAATTTTTAAGTTTATATTGGAGAGGCAAAAGTTCCAGAGTATCCAACACAATGCTTGAAGAATAAAGTTGGAGGACTAACACTGCTGCACTTCAAGACTTATTATAGATGTAAGTAATCAGGACTGTGTAGTGTTGGCAAGATAATAGACAAATAGATCAATGGAACATAATAGAGCGCCCAGAAATAGACTCACAAAATATGGTCAACTGATCTTTGACAAAGGAACAAAGGTAATACAATAGAGCAAAGATAGTCTTTTCAACAAATGTCACTGGAACTACAGGACATCCACAGGCAAAAAATAAAACTAGACATAAACTTAATACCCTTCACAAAACTTAACTCCAAATGGACCACAGACCTAAATTAAAAACACAAAACTGTAAAATTTCTGGAAGATGATGTAGAAGCATGATGACCTGGGGTACGATGATGAGTTTTTAGATTCAAATTTAAAGACGTGATCCATGAAAGAAAGAATTGAATAGCTGGACTTCATTAAATTAAAATTAAAACCTCTGCTCTGCAAAAGACAATGTCAAGAGAATGAGAAGACAAGCTCTTGACTGGAAGAAAATGTTTTCAAGAGACATATCTGATAAAGGATTGTTATTCAAAATATACAAATAATTCTTAAAACTCAACAGAAAAAAAAACCTGATTAAAAAATGGGCCAAGACCTTAATAGGTACCTCACCAAAGAAGATATATATATGGTAAGTAAGCATATAAAAAGATGCTCCACATCATATGTTGTCAGAGAAATAGAAATTAAAACAGCAATGAGATACCACTACATACCTAGTAGAACAGCAGAAATCTAGAACACGAATAACACCAAATGCTGGCAAGATGTGCAGCAATGTGAACTCTTATTCATTGCTAGTAGGAACGCAAAATAATACAACCACTTTGGAAGACTGTTTGGTGGTTTCTTACAAAACTAAACATACCCTTACTATGCGATCCAACAACTGAACTTCTTAAACATATTTACCCAAAGATGTTAAAAACTTATGTTCATGCAATTACCTGCACATGCATATTTATAGCAGCCTTATCCATTATTGCCAAAACTTGGAAGCAACCAAGGTGTTCTTTAGTAGGTGAGTGGATAAACTGTGGTATTCTAGACAATGGAGTATTTTTCACAACTACAAAGAAATGAGCTATCAAGCCATTAAATGACATGGAGGAACATTAAATGCATATTAATAAGTGGGAGAAACCAATCTGAAAAGGCTAAAACTATATGATTCCAACTATGTGACATTCTGGAAAAGACAAAATTATGGAAACAGTAAAAAGATCAGTGAGTTCCAGGGATTGGGTGAGGATGAGTGGTGAATAGCTGGAACACAGAGGATTATTATAGGACTGAATATCCTCTATATGATACTAAAATGAAGGACATATTTCATCTCCATAAAAATTAAATGTACAAAACCAAGAGTGGATTTTGGGTGATATTGATGTCTCAGTATATATTTATCAATTATAACAAATGTTGATAATAGAGGAGTCTATGCATGTGTGGGGGCAGGACGTTTATGGGAAATCTCTGTACATT
Source organism: Balaenoptera musculus (assembly GCF_009873245.2). Classification (NCBI taxonomy): domain Eukaryota; kingdom Metazoa; phylum Chordata; class Mammalia; order Artiodactyla; family Balaenopteridae; genus Balaenoptera; species Balaenoptera musculus. The sequence goes on from NC_045802.1 coordinate 57,017,616, forward strand.
CCTCTTAATTTTGCTATGAGCGTAAAATGGCTCTAAAAATGAAGTCTATTAAAACAAATAAGTAGGGAGAGAATACTTACAAAGAAGAGGCTCAAGTCTTCTTGAGTTATTATAGAGTACAGATTTTGGGGATACATAAAGGAAAAATATGTAATTTCTATCTCTATCTATCTATCAATCTACCTACCTACTTACCTACCTACTTACCTAGAGAGAAAGGTTTTAAATGAACAGTGTAGTAAGTTGATATGCAAAATAAAGCAGTTATCACGGAAAACCAATCTATGTCAAATGCAGCTAATACACTGAATGAATTGTAGAATGAAAATTGTCATTAGATCGGCATAGTGGAGATCATTGGGCTTCTTTCCTCTGTGTAGTGGGGACAAGGATCTGACTGGCCTGGATTCCAGAGAATTCAACAGGAGAGAATGGAGAATAATGTAAGTAGAACACTCCTTGATGATTTGCTACAAAACAGAAGCATGCACAAGAGTGGTAAGTGGAGGAAGATGTTGGAAAAGGTTGTTTGTTCATTTGTTTTGCAGTGAAAAATATTAAAGTGTTTCCTACTGTTGACAGGAATTATTCTTGAGTAAAAAAAAAGGGAAACTTACAAATAGGAATTCTTTGTAGAGATACACCAGTGGGATTCAATGCACATGTGGAGATTTTGGCCTTGGATGGAAATATTTCTAAACCATTCATTGTAAAGAGGAAACAAAGGAAAAGTCTGATAATTTTTGCACTGGGTAGATATGGGAGACCTCTTTTGATTGCCTACATTAGCTCAGCGATGTAAGAAGCAAAACTAACTGAGGACTGAGAAGAAGGCATAGAGAATTAGTTGCATAGAAAAATAGGAAAAATGAATTGATATAAGTATAGGAGAACTCCCTTGAGGATTATACTGATTAATGAAAGGTGAGAATGTGCACACGTGTGCATGTTTGTGTGTGTGTCCCCAGCTATATTCACATGCTGCATTGCAGGCAGAATGTAAAATTCAAATGTGGTTGTAATCAACACCCCCCTGCCAATCTCAGGAATCTAATCAAGGGAGAGAGCAAACTTGAGGATATATGCAAGGAGAGAATTATAAATGTGGACAACTGGTTCTGTATGCAGAGAAGTCAGGCTGTGAGAGGTTGATGAAAAGTAAAAAAGGTCAGTAACTTGTAGGTTATAGAAATGCCTATAAAAATTTAGAATCAAGTTATTTGAGTGATTGCATTATGAAGATAGAAGGCAATAGAAAGATAAAAGATATTGAAATTCAGGAGGTGGTTCAATTACTGCTCATTGAAAACCTAGGTGTCGCAATTAGTATGTCTGAGGTCAGGTGGAAGAAAAATTCAATAGAGGAGAAAACGTCAAGAAACTATGGAGAATAGATGATATATTTACATTGAATGATCATGAATGATGAAATATATAACTGGTAATATACAAGGAAGCACATTAAAATCTTCACTGAATGAGGGGAATTACAGAAGGACATAGATGACTGCAAACAGGGAGGAATCACATTATAACAAGCAAATCAAAGTGCTGGTCTTTTAAGAGTCTAAATATTAAGGACTTTGGGGGCGGTTGACTAGTTTGTGGGGACTGAGATCACCTAGAATGAAAGGCATGATGAGTCTAGCTCTCATGCTAAATTAGGGAGTTATGATGACCATGGAAGTGTAGGTAGCTATGCTAGTAACAGTGTCCTTTTATGGGACTGGACGCTTAGGCAGGATATTTGAGAGAGAAAGTAAAGTGGCTGTCTCAGTGGGAGCATAAGAAGTTTTCTAGGTCTTACTTCAACCCTGTTATCTTACTGTGTGTGGAAAATAGTCTTACAGTTAATGCTAGAACCTGGATGAAAGCAGTATTGAACCTGAGGGAAAACTCATGCCATCCTGCCAACTACTTAACAGAGAGCACAAATCTTCTTTCATAAACTAGTACAGTATATGTCATGGTATTGGCCAGTATATTATTCTGTTAATATTTTGAATATTATAATAACCTTGAGGACTTACTGATGTATTATTTCAGGAATATTCTGATGGTTATAAACTTGTCTTCAGTGGTGGGAACCAAGCAACTAAAAATGCAAAACAAAAAATTACAAAATTACTGAAAATTCATACATGAAGAGCTGACCTTATAAAATATCTTTCAATGTTTAGGAGTTTTGTTTACAGTAACTTTTACTTTTAACTTTTCTCAATCACTTGGACAATTTTTAAAGCAAGCATATATTCTTTTTATTTCTTTGTTTACAGAGATCCAAAACTATTATGAAGATTATCATTGCTTTAGTGGAAATAAGTCAAAAATGTATTTTATCAAATAAAAAGTGAATTATTTTTTAAAAATCATTGAAAAATTTAGTAATTTAGTAAAAGAGAAATAGAGGTGAAAGGATGGCAAAAGGAAAAGTGATAGAAGTTTGACCAAAATCACGAGTTGTCTGAAAGTCATTCAGATGCCTTTCTGTACAAATAATTGAGTTGGAAATACTAGAACAGACTGTTCTTGCCAGAATAAAAAGTTACTACTTTGACCATGCTAGGAATGTGACAGCTTCATCTACTGATATTTTCACATAAAATAGCTCTTCCATTCCCAGTTTCTTTGGGAAACAGAAGAGCAGGGATGTGTAAAAAATTTACAAATTGTAGAATATAAGATAAAATAGAACTTCAAGGACACATGAGTCAAAATGAATTTTCAATGTAAGTGAAGTAATATTAAAGTCATCCTTTATTATATTAGCATCATAGATTTCGATGTGTAAAAAACTTAGTATAAAACAGGAAGATTTAACATGGCTGGCAAAAGATCATGCAACAAGTATCATATAAGCATGAGTCAACATTATAAGAATAATGAAGATAACCATGTTTGCCTGAATTAAAATATTTTCGATTGTATATCTTTTCACAAACATTGCAATATTGGGGTAGAGAAACCAAAACACACTCATCTTAATTCAGTTTGGGGGGTTCATTTCAGCTATTGAGTATAGGGAAGTTTATTGATCAGTAAGAAAAGTTGATTTTCAAACAGTATTATTTTACTGTTTTTTCAATAATGCATTATGACAAGCATGCATAATAATATTACTTTGTTCTACTATTAGAATAGTAAAGTATTCCAGAAATGAAAAAATAAAATCCTTGGTACTGCAAATTAATAAAATTAGGGTTATTAAGTTGTTTAAAAATCATTTCAGGAGCTGACCTCATATTTTAAGAAGGCCATGTACTGGGAATTTCAGAGACTCAAGAAGCTATTAAAACACACACACACACATTCAAACACATGCACACACAGACTTCTTGGGTAGGTTTTTATATTGTAAGCTCTTTGATTCTCATGCTTTCGGAGAGTTGTTTGCAAGGGTTCCCTTAGTATAAAACATACAGTTCCAAATTAAAACGTGGAGACTTGGGTCCTGTTTTTGGCTCTGCTAGTTACCAAATCTATCACCTTGGACAGATCATCACCCTCTGAATATCCTTTTCTGTAGCAGGAATAATAACTAGGCCTACATCACATGCATATTGTGCATGCATAATTTAAAAAGAGCTCGGGAATGGCCTACAGTATAAAAATATGACAATATCTTAATAATTGTGAAAGGCAAGAGAAGTTCCAAAAATAGTTTTTTGCCTTCTCCTGAATTTCCTGATGCCTCTTGAAAGCTTTATTAAATGCCCACAAGATTTAGGTATTTAAGTTTTATGTAAGCTCCGTGGGAACCACAAAACAATAACCTATAGGAGATACACAGGGTCTACGTGAAGTTGTTCTGGGTTCCCGTCCTAAATTAAAGGAAACTTTTATAATGTCTGAAGATACCGATATGCTACAAATAAAGGAGAAGGATGTCCTAAATTCCTTGAAGCAGGAATCCACTTAGGAGGCACCAACCTTGACTTCCACATGGAACAGTACTTCAACTAGAGGTAAAGTGATGGTATCTGCATCATAAAAGTGAGGGGAACCTGAGAGAAGCTTTTGCCAGCAGCTTGTGCTATTGTTGTCATTGAAAACCTGAATGATGTAAGAGTCACATCCTCGAGGAATGCTGACCTGGGAGCTGTGCTGACGTTCGCTGCTATCACTGGAACTACTCCTATTGCCGCAGCTTCGCTCCTAAGCCTCCGGTTCACCAGATCCAGGAAGCCTTTCAGGAGCCGCGACTCCTGGTCACTGATCCTAGGGCTGCCCACCAGGTGTCACAGAGGTGTCTGGTATTAACCTGTCTACCAATGCTCTCGGTACCAGACCCTCCTCTGTGCTAACCAGACATCGTCATCTGAGCAACAACGGAACTCCCTCAGCGGGTCTCTCGCCGTGCAAACTGGCCTGGCCTGGGAAGTTCTGCGCATGTGCGGCATCTTCTCGCGGGAAAATCCAGGGCGGTCGCTCGTGATCTCCACAGGTCCTGAAGAGATTGGAAAGGAAGCGCAGGGTCTGCAGAAAGGGCCGCAAATGAGTAGGAATTTCACGGTGAATGGACTGCTACAGCTCCCGAGGTTACTGCTCCTCAACCCGAGGCCGCAGACGGTGCTGAAAGAGCCCCAGTGCCCATCCTGCCACTCCCTGCTGAGGACCGACTAGGCCTCAGGCCTCTGCTGGAGTCAGGACTGCAGCTCCCACTGCTCAGGCCTCTGAACGGTAAGAACAACCACTGAGTGGTCTTATGTTGTTTTTCCACAGAGTCTTAGAAAATGGAATAAGGTTAACAGAAAATAAGTAGTTTCTAAGGGAAAAGAAAAAAAAAAAAAGAACCGCTTCTTTGTTTGCTGTAGTGTGGGACTCGTCAATAGCTTTCATTGCCACGGGCTTTCACGGCTTGGCGTTTTGGGCCCCGCCCTTCCATTGGGAGTCTTACAAGTTTGGGCACTAGGTGTGAGGTCCTAACCCTTCTCTCCTCAGGGAGAATCTGGGAGTTGGGGGTTCCCTCCTGATTGTAGGGTGCTGTGCGGGGCTGGGGTTTATGGCGGGAGTGTGTCTCAGCCGTTCCTGCTTTGATGTGGGTATGTTCTTCATTAGCTCAGCGTATAGGATTCACTCAGTTTGATTCTGCATTTCTCTGGGGGTAATTGCTCCATTTGTAGCTGTAAATGCCATACACCTGTGGGAGGAGGGAAGTAAAGCAGGCTTTTATGTCATTATCTTTCTCTCTCTCTCTGTCTCTCTCATAGATAATTCACCAATCCTGATTTTTATCTCCAAAATTTTAGACGTTTACTTATTTTTTTTTTTAAATGTTATGCTGGCTAATCAAAAGACACCTGACAAACAGATCTCATTCTTAAATATCCTTGGATCTTCTAGAAAAACTGTTTGGAAAAGTAATAGCAAGTCTAAAGGTCACATGAATATTAAAAATTGTGTTAAAGTTTGTGGCCTGAACTTTTCCTAGGACTGTTACTACATTTTGGTGTTATACTCCATGCTTGAAAAGGGATTCCTTAAAAGTTTATAGCTGTCTGTTTAGCAGTCTCTTATCTACAAATCAAATTATTTTAGACTACTCTGTTTTTATATAATTTCTAAGAATAAAAGATCAAAATAAAACCTAAGTAAGCATTTGAGCTACCAAGATAAGTTCTTAGATATAATTAAAGACATATTACATATAAATTAATTATTCAAGTAGCAAACCATCTGCAAAATGATGTTTGAACTCACATGCCTGACTGATCCCCAGAAGTTCAAGGCAGCACATTTATTTTCATACTTCTTCCAATTTTTAAAAATACTTTTAATCATGGAATATATTATAAGTTGCTGTTTTAAGCTTCCACATAGGGGCCTGGGTGATGAAGGAATAAGAAAGACTCTGGTAATTTGAAAATTTCTCCAAATTACCTTATATATCTTAAATGCACTTAAAAGAAAATACGAGCATGCATCAAATTCTTTATTATACTGAAAAGGAGAACATAGAAGTAGAACTCCTTGAGAAAATAAGTAAACTTCCAAGACTTGCCAAGAACACCAAAATCTTAAGAAAAGAAAAAAGTGCAGACTGGGATGGTCTACTGGAAAGCAAAACAAAATGTACACATACGGATTTTAGAGCTAGGAAAACCCGTATTCAGATATCAACTTTGACTTAAGATAGGTGTATACTTCATTTTTTGAACCTTTGTTTTTCACTAGTGAATTGAAAGTAGCAACCAAAGCAAAGAATTATTATTTTAATTTATTTTAAATTTTGTTGTTGTTTTACATTATTGAAGCAATCATAGCCCTTTAGGGTAATTTATTTACTTGTAAAACTCTATTGTTTTACAAATCAATCTTCACTGAGAGCAGTTCGCCACTTGACATAATCTTACTGATTTTTAGAGCCTATTGAAGATAAACAAATTGTAATTATAAAGTTGTGTACCAGTTTTTTATTTAACTACAAGTTTGGAACTTAACATTGTTTACTTAGTATATAAATAGGTTGAATTATTTCATAATATATATCATTCATCTTCAAAACGATTACATTGCTACCAGACTAAGTATCATCTTCATTTTACAGAGGAGAAAACTATGGCTCTGAGAATTTAAGCTTAATATCCTGATTTTCATAAAGTCAAAATATCACCAAAACAAAACTCAAAGAACATTGGACTCCAAAACAAAACATGCAACACTGCATAACCATTACCTGTTCACAATTTAGACTTGAAAAGAAATGATGTGCCATCGAATCACCTTCATTTATCTAAGTATATGATTTAACTGCTTCACATTTAAAGAAATTAAGAAAATATAGGGGTTTTTTTTAATAAAGTATTTCAAAACCTTCATTGTTCACACTGCCTTGGTTTAAATATGATGTGAACTCTCTTGCCTTTTGTTAACTGAAGCATTTCCTATTAGTATTCTCATTACATCAACCACACATACTGGATCTGTTATTTTGCACTTATTATTTCCATGCAGACTTCTTTGAAAATTAGGATCTAACTTACATTATCTCAGAGGAGTTCCAGAACATGACATTTAGTACTTTAGAAATCAAAGTTGCTTGCTTTTTTATGCTGTAACCGTATCGGATATATGTATGCCTCTTGTCTTCCAAGCCTGAAATTAATTTCCTGAAATGTGCATTTTAACTATAAGATGAGAATTGAGTCCCAAAAAAGTTTGCTTCAGTGAAGAATAACTAAGCCATAGACATTGCTTTCAGTCTTTAAGAGAATGCAGATTACCCATTAAAAAGCAAAACCTTCATTTCATAAATTGAATAGAAAGATGATTGGAAGTAATTATGACTGCTTAAAAGTAGGTCGCTTGGAAAAGTCAAATCTAAGAATCTCTTCTGAGGGCCTGTAGTGTTTTTATTTAATTTTGAATAGAAAATATTTTCATTTATTTTAAGCATCTAATGTTTTATTTTATTCCCTTAAAACTAGAATTGATTGGTATGAATAATTCAGCAGTAAGTATTCTTTTATTTAAAAATAAATTCTGAAATTTATATTCATGTTAGGTAAAGAAGCACATCTTCAATATTCATTGAAACTAAAACCCTTACAGTAAACATTTATTCTGCTTTGCTATCAACTCAACCTTATAATAAGTGGTATGGTCTACTAATAATAACTTACTCTTGATATAAGATGAGTGTAGTAAAATATTTGAAATGTTCAAAGAAAGAAACAAAGGCTAACCTAAAATTCTGTATCTAGTGAAATTATCCTTGAAAAATGAAGAAGAAATACTAAGACAAAAGTTGAGGAAATTTTTTGCCAGTAAGCCTATCTTGAAATAAGTGTCATAAGTTCTTCACAGAAAAGAAAAATAATATCGTTCAGAAACTTTGAAACACATAAAGAAAGCAAGAACATTAGAGAAGGAATAACTATGGGTAAAATAAAATATTTTATTTTTTCACTCTCAAATTATCTAACATAAGATTTTGTTTCAAAATAATAATAGCAATGTATTGGGTTATTATAGCATGTGGATAAATGAAGTAAATGACAGCAATGTTTTAAGAGACAGGTGGGAGAAATTGGTAATATTGTGTTGTGAGGTGTGTGTATTATACATGAAATGGTATAGTGCTATTGGAAAAGAGATTTATATTAGTTGTAAATTATTTTACAAACTCGGGTAACCACTAATAAAAGAAATAAGGGAAGTATAGTTAATATGCTGAGAGGATAGACATTGGAATCATGAAATGTGATCAATTAATTTCAGAGGAGGCAGAAAAGGAATGGAAGTAAAGAAATAAAGAACAAGGACAACAGACAGAAAAAAGTTCAGATATGGTAGATATTAATTCAACTATATGAATAATCACTTTAAACCTGAATGGTCTAGTACAACAAATAAAAAATAGAGATTGCTGGAGTGGATTTAAAAAAATCAAGATCCAACCATATAGGTTTCTATAAGAAACCCACTTTAAATTTAAGACCCAGATTAAAAGTAAAGAGCTGGAGGAAGATATATCATGCTACCAGTAATCAGAAGAAAGCTGGGGAAGTGTTAATAACCGTAGTGTGTCCTAGGGTTATCCTAACAAAGTACTAACAGACTGAGTGGCTTAATACACAGAAATTACTTTTCTTACAATTCTGAATGCTAGAAGTCTGATATCAGGGTATTGACAGGAACAGTTTCTTGTAAAGCCTCTAACCTTGGTTTATAGATGACCGTCTTCTTCCTAAGTCTTTACACGGTTTTCCCCCTGTATGTGTATCTGTGACCGAATCTCCTCTTCTTTTAAGAACACAAGTAATATTGGATCATTTTAATAATCTTCATTTTAGCTTAATTACCTTTTCAAAAACTTAATCCAAATACAGTTACATTCTGAAGTACTAGGGCTTATGACTTAAACATGCATTTGGGGGGAACACAATTCAATGCATAGCAGGTGGCCATATTAATTTTGGACAAACTAGACTTTAGAACAAAGAAAATTATCAGGGATATAGAGAAACATTATATGATGAAAAAGGGGTCAATTCTCCAAGATGGTATAATAATCCTTAATGTGTATATGTAAGGCAAAAACTGATAGAACTGTGCAATGATATAGACAAAGCTACTATTATAGTTGGAGACATCAGTGCTCCCTATCAGTAACTAACAGATCCAGGAGGCAGAAAATCAGTAAGGATATAATTGACTGAACAGCACCGTCGATCAACTGGATACCTGACATTTAAGGAATATTTTATCCCACAGCAGCAGAATATACATTCTTCTCAAGCTGGCATGGAACATTCATCAAGATAGACCACATTCTGGACAATAAAACACACCTTAACACATTTAAAAGAATAGAAAACAAAGTATGTTTTCAGGCTAAAATAGAATAAAGTAGAAATCAGTAATAAATTCCAAGTATATGGAGGTTAAACGACACATTTCTAAATAACACATGGGTCAGAGAATAACTCTCAAAAAGAATTTATAAATATTTTGAACTACATGAAAGTATAGCTCATCAAAATTTGTGGGATGTAGCAAAAGAAGTGTTTAGAGGGTAATTATTAGCATTGATTGCATACATTACAAAAGAAGAAAGATCTAAAATCAATATTCTAATGTTCACATTCACTCACTAGGAAAGGAAAAATAAATAAATCCAAGGGAAGCAGAAAAGAATTAAAATTAGAGCAGAAATCAATACCATTGAAAACAAATCAGTAAAGGCAATTGATGAAACAAAAGTTTGTTCTCTGGAAAGATCAATAAAATTCACAAGTCTCCAACCAGGTTAGCAAAAAAAAAAAAAAGAGGAGGCCCAAATTACTAATAAAGAAATGAGGGTGAGAGTGAGAGTCTCACAACTAATTCCATGGATATTAAAAAGATGATAAAGAAATGTTCTGTATGACACTCTATGCCCTGAAGTTTGATAACGCAGATAAATGAGCAATCTTTCTGAAAGACACAAACTAGCAAAATTCAAAAGGATAAATAGATAATCTGAAATAAGTTTATATGTATCAAAGAAAATGAATTAATAATAACCCTTGAAACAGAAAGCACCAGACCCATATGGGTTCACTAGTGAATTTCACCAAATATTTAAGGAAGAAATTATACCAATTCTCTGCAGTCCCTTCCAGAAAATGTAAATAGAGGGACTGCTTCCTAACTCATCCTGTAAGGCTAGATTTACCCTTTAGTACAGTACTAAAACCAGACAAAGACAAGAAAAGAGAAACTATAGACCAACATTTCTTGTGAACAAGGATGGAAAAATGCTCAGTAAAATTTTAACAAATCTAACTCAACAATGTATAAAAATAATTATATACTATAATCAATTAGGATTTATTTCAGGTATGCCAGATGGTTTGCCATTCAAATATCAAACAATGTAATCCATCATCTCAATAGGCTCAAGAAGAAATATCATAGGATCATATCAGTAGATGCATAAAAATTGTTATTTGTCATTAGAGGATTACAAATTAAAACAATGAGATAGCACTACATACCTATTAGAATGGCTAAAATCGAAAAGATTGGCACACCAAATGCTGGCAGGGATGTGGAGCAACAGGAACTCTCATTCATTGCTGGTGGGAAAGTAGCCACTTTGGAAGATAATGTTAGTTTTTCTCAGCACACTCTTATGATAGTATCCACCATTCATGCCTCTTGATATTTACTCACATGAATTGAAGGCTTATGTCCACACAAAAGCTCACACAAATATTTATAACTTCTTTAGTCATAATTGCCAAAAATTGATGCAAAATGATGTTCTTTTTTTTTTAAAGATTTATTTACTGATTGATTGCTATGTTGGGTCTTCGTTCCTGTGCCAGGGCTCTCTCTAGTTGCGGCAAGCGGGGGCCACTCTTCATCGCGCTGTGCGGGCCTCTCACTATCATGGCCTCTCTTGTTGCGGAGCACAGGCTCCAGACGCGCAGGCTCAGCAGCTGTGGCCCACGGGCCCAGTCGCTCCGCGGCATGTGGGATCCTCCCAGACCAGGGCCCGAACCCGCGTCCCCCGCATTGGCAGGCAGACTCCCAACCACTGCGCCACCAGGGAAGCCCCGATGTTCTTTTTTTAATTGAAAAAAATTAACAGACAAATAGATTAAACAAACTGTGGTGCACCCATGAAATGGAATATTTTTGAGCAATAAAGAGAAGTGATCCATAAAAAGACATGGAGGGATCTCAGACACATATTTCTAAGTGGAAAAAACCCATCTGAAAAGGCTACATACTGTATGTTTCCAACCATATGACATTCTGGTAAAGCCAAAACTAGAGAGAGAGTAAGAAGAGGAGTGGTTTTTAGAAGTTTGAAGGCAGGGTGGAGACATGAATAGGCAGAGCTCAGGGCATTGTTAGGGCAATGAAAGTTTTCTATATAAGACTGTAATGCTGGATATGTGACATCATGCACCTGTCAGAACCCATGAACTATACAACACAAGTGAACACCAATGAAAACTATGAATTTTAGTTAATAATAAAGTGTCAATATTGGTTCATCAATTGTAACAAATGTAGATAAAAAATAGGGAAAACTGTGTGCCAGGGGTTATGATAGAGGTAGATGAGAAATCTCTGCACTTTCAGCTGCTCATAATTTATTGTTTTCTGTTGTTTGCTTTGTTTTATATTGCTAGATCTCTTTGGGGTTTTCACCAAAGAAGGTCTGTGCCACCTGCAAATCAGAATAAGGAGAGTTTTATCCTCTTTTTTTTTTTTTAATCTGCGTGTGTTTTCTTTTTCTGGTCTTATTTGACTGGCTCAACCCACCAGTGCTTATGTTGAATAGAGGTGGTAAGGAAAAGGCATCCTTTATCTTATTCCCAGTTTTGGGAGCAAAGCATTTACTCCTTCATCATTAAATATGATGTCAGCCGTAGGTTTTCCATAGTAGTCCTTTAGCTGTTTGAGGAATTTCCATTCTATATGTAGTTTCCGGAATGCTTTTAACAGGAACAGATGTTGCATTTTGTCAAATGCTTCTCCTGCGCTTACACAGATAATCGTGTGTAAGTTTTTGGTTCCTTTGCTTGTATTGCTGTTGTTATTTGTTTGTCCTTTATTCTACAATTATAGTGTGCTATGTTCATTGATTTTTGGATTTTACATTACCAAACTTTCCTTGGACAAACTTCACTTGGTTATGATGTATACAGATTTCTATATGTTGCTGGATTCCATTTGTTCATATTTTTAAGGAATTTCGTGTGTATGTTCACAATAGATATTGATTTGTGGTTTTGATTTCTTTTGATGTCTTTGTCTTGCATCCATGTTGAGGTAATACTGGCCTAATAAAATGAGTTGGAAAGTTTGTGTAGGATTGGGATATCTTTTCTACCTTTAAAGTTTGATAGAACCACCTCAGCTTCTTTTGTGATAAATTCTTAATTCAATTTTATTAGCTCATATAAGTTTACTTACAAATTCTATTTGTTCTTGATTTAATTTCAGTAATTTCTGTCTTTCTAGGAATTTGTCAGTTTCATCGAATTTGTCTTATTTGTTAGCATAAAGTTGTTCATAATATTTTCTTATAATTCTTTTAGTATTTGTAGGTTTTATAGAGGTGTTTCTCTTTAATTCCCATAAGTGGAATTTTAATAGTCATGTAGATTGACTATATGTCTCCCTCACTCTGTTACTAGAAAAACTCAGAATCAGTGCGTTATATAAAAATAAGCTACTTTTAATATTATACATGACAGTAAAGTTCTTTATCTTCAAATATTTCAAGTAACATTTCCTCTATTTTTCACATTTTTATCCCTTTTTCTTTATTTATAAAGGAATATGAGTAATTATTTACTCAGTTACACTTACACTTTTATTCCACTGAAAATAAGCTAGTTGTATGATAAGGAAAAAATAAGAAAAAACAACGCTGACTTTAAAGAGTTTCTCACTACAGAAAGGATTCTCACAATTTTTAATGGCCGTCATGATTTTAATGACAATTCTCCATTCCTAACATCCTCCTACTCTCCCATATGATATATGTAATGCATAGTATATGACATACTAATATGTGATATAAGATAATGTTTCTCAAACTGCAGATTCTTAAGAACCTTGGGGTCCACACAGATTCTGAGTCAGTCCTTGCTCAGTAGTTTCTGGTGATTCTGATGCAGGAGGTCCTGAATACACTTAGAGAACACTGTTCTAAGAGGATCATATAACACTGATGTCTGTGCAAGTCAACTCAGCGTTTCCTTTTATTACTCTCCCAAAGTAAAAACTGTCTGTTAACCCGTACTTTGCACTATCAAGCAAACATTTGATAAATACTATTTGACAAAACATCAAAATTGGGTTGGATTTAATTTTTATCTTCATATGTTACGCAGTTTACTGCTGTATAATTTTTAAAAATAATACTGAAATAGAAACAGAGAAGTTTCCAGTGTAATCTGACCTTTAAAAGACTAGTAGTATAGTATAATTTTCAAGATAAAATGGCAAGCCTGGCTTGATATATTTATTTTTCTTCACGTTTAAACTTTATTGACTGCCAGATGAACCTCATACACCTCAAAGCAGACTTTGATTCATTCAATCTTTGGACCATGTTGTACACAAATACATGTTTCAATTTTAAATTGTCATTTCTGTAAGTTGATGTTCAAAAATGATGTTTCGTTTTTGTGTATTTTTGGCTTGATCTTGGACCAGAAAATATAAATAAATTTCTCATCACATTTCTCGCCAAAATATAATTATGGAGGTAATGATTAAGACTCTAATGTGATGGCTGAGAAAATAATGACTCAGCATTTCAAGATTGTGAAATATATGCCAAAACAAAACTACTTTTTTTTTTTAAACTGCCAAGCATTTCAAGATTGTGAAATATATGCCAAACAAAACTACTTTTTTTTTTTAAACTGCCAAGCCACTTGATGCCATTTGACAGATGTGGTAGTCAGAATAATGTTCCCAAATATGTCCGTGTTCTAATTCTCAGAGCTTGCGAATGTGTTACCTTACATAGCAAAGGGCCTTTGCAGGTGTGATTAACTTAAGGGGATTATCTGGCTGTGCCCAGTGCAATCACGAGGATCCTTAGAAGTGGAAGAGATAGGCAAAAGAGGAAGAGTGACTATGGAAGAATGAATGGTCAAAGAGATGCAATGCCATTGGCTTTGAAGATAGCAGGGCCACAAGTGAGGAATCAAGCAGCCTATGGAAGTTGGAAAAAGCAAAAAAAATTGACTCTCCTCTAAAGCCTCCAGAGGCTTCCTGCAAAAACCTTGATTTTAACTCAGTAAGACTCACATTGGACTCTGGCCTATAAAACCGCAAGGTAGTAAGTTTGTGTTGTATTAAGCAACTGAGTTTGTGGTAATTTGTTATACCAGCAATCGAAAACTAATGTAACGTGAGTAAGTATGATAAACATGAACCACCAGTGATCTATAGACCAAATTTTGTGAAACACTTGACTAGATTTTAAATTTTGTTAGCAATCAGAGCCATTAGAAATGGCAATTTTAGTATGATCAAATGGAATAGAAGTTGGAAAATTATTAAAATTCAAAAATACTTGAGTTAATCCACTCAGTTCTATAAAGATCAAGCTTGTATTTAGTCATCCCTATTATTGCAGTACAGCAAAAGTAAGCACTACTTAAAAGCAGATTTTTGTATACTTATTAACACCTAATTCCTAAAAGTGATTTTTATTAGATTCATTCTAGTCAGAATATTAAAACATTATTTGACTTCATATGTATATGTGTTCACCAAGAAAGCACATAATTATGGTGTTTATTTTATATTTTAAAAGCATTATTAAACATGTTAAAATGTTTTTATTATCCAAAAATACTATTGTGAGACTTTTTTTATGCTTTCTATGTCATATACAAGAGTACTGTGCAAGTACTTTTCAAGTACCAAATTTAATGTTTACAAAAAACCCTATGTTATAAATGATATGATTCCCATTTTAAGTACAAAGATCTGAGATAGAATGCTTTAGTGACTTTTACAAATTCACCTTCTAAGCTTCAGAGTTGTAATCAAATCTAAGTGAGTCCTACACCTATGTCCTAAATCAGTGTACTACATATAAACCTCAATTTCACTTTTCCATGTTGATCACTTTATTTCTTCTCCTGCACACTTGTTTTTGACTCCATTTAAACACCCAGATGTAAAGATTTTCTGATTTACTGAATATAAATATTTAATGACCTTCTATATTAATTCTTAGTTAAAATCAAATTTTAATTTCCTGAATGCATATGCTTTTACAAAAGAAATAAGACTGAAAAGTTGAATCATGGAGAGCACAGTGGATAAGAATACATAAAATAGATTTGATCACAATTAAAGAAAATATCAACATATATTGGCACATGGCTTTGTACATTGCGATACTCTTTTTTTTTTTTTAATTTATTTTATTTTATTTTATTTATTTATTTATGGCTGTGTTGGGTTTTCGTTTCTGTACGAGGGCTTTCTCTAATTGCGGCAAGTGGGGGCCACTCTTCATCGCGGTGCGCGTGCCTCTCACTATCGCGGCCTCTCTTGTTGCGGAGCACAGGCTCCGGACGCGCAGGCTCAGTAATTGTGGCTCACGGGCCTAGTTGCTCCGCGGCATGTGGGATCTTCTCAGACCAGGGCTCGAACCCGTGTCCCCTGCATTGGCAGGCAGATTCTCAACCACTGCGCCACCAGGGAAGCCCCGTGATACTCTTTTAATAGAAAAATATCCTGAACATCACATGAGTTTTCTTATTCAGTGCAGTACACATCACTGTCATTCCATTATTTAAAACAGACAATTCCCCACATCTTCCAGCAGGTGGCAGCACAGTGTCACTATTTGAATCTCAGTTTGCACTTTTACAATAAACAGGCAAAACTAAATGGTAAAAACACAAGAATACAGAATATTTTAGAAACATTTTTGGGGGGTGTAAAGCATCTTTCTTTATGAAAAATATATATTAATTATAGCAAAACTTTATATTCATTTATGATTATAAGTTATATTTAAGTGTAAGGAAAGTAAAATTCAAAATAGTGGTTAGTT
The DNA here is from genome assembly GCF_009873245.2 of Balaenoptera musculus. NCBI lineage: Eukaryota > Metazoa > Chordata > Mammalia > Artiodactyla > Balaenopteridae > Balaenoptera > Balaenoptera musculus. The sequence continues at coordinate 57,033,655 of NC_045802.1, forward strand.
ACCCTTCAAATTATTTCTTTTCCCAGATCATTTCCAGTACATTAAGTGAAGTTATCTTTGAGAGAATATTACTGTTTAATTAATTTAAAATAAAATATGCTTTAAAAATCTGTTTGCCATTAGTGAGATATATTATTTATTGTATATAATATTAAAAACTATATATTTAGTGAATTTAAAAAATAAAACATACCATTAGAAACTCTTTCTAGAATGCTTAATTCTGTACAGCGTAGGGCAAAAAAACATTCTCATTATCCAAACTAACTTTTGTCCTCTGTTCCCTATCTTAATGACGTCACTGTCCGACTGATTTTATCAATCCAGTAAACTCAATTTTTTCAAGCTGGCCATCTCCCTTTACCTTATACCACACATCAACTCTTGTTCTGTCTTACCAATTTTACCACTTAAAAATCTACAGGATCTGTGCAGTCCTTTTAATTCCCCTGTCACTTCACTGGTCTGAGCCACTGTATCACCTTGATAACCTTGCCAGCCTCATAAAATATCTACTGGCCTCAAGATTCCACTGTTACTATGTATCAGTGTGAGAGAAATTTCTAAAACACAAATTGTGTCCTACCGATTTCTTTTTAAAAGGTTTCTCATTGCTTTTGGGATATATTTAACAACATTTACACAACAAATCAGGAGAATTTTGTTAGGTGTTTGAGATTAAGTAATTAATAAAAGAGAAATTGGCCCCAACCATAGAGTTTAAATGTTTGAGATAAACATAAATAGAAACTAAATAGAACTATATTATGATTTGATAGTATTGGAGAAGTTCAGGATGTTATAGGAGCATAACATAAAGGGAGATGATCACAAAAATTTTCCCTGAGAAATAACATTTATGTTGAGGGAGATGACAAGATTGGGGAGAGAGAGAAGAAATGGGATAGAATATTTGGGGGCCATGGTACTGGCTAGGGGCGCTTATATTCTCCCATGCAATTTGAGTGGAACATTCAAGAGTCTCAAGAGTGTACTTGAAGTTTGTAGTCACTGAGGAATTGATGCATGAGGAAGTTCCTGATCAGATTTGTTTTTTAGAAACTCAAATTGCATGAGAAGACTGATTTGTGGCCCAGACTGAGGAGAATGAAAGAGAAAGCACAGAGATGAGTGAATAGTCTAATGATCAGAGAATGTAGTTTTTAAAGCTTGATAGCTTGATTTAATCTCCTTACGCGTTATTGGTCTGTTGAGATTTTCTATTTCATCAAGATTCCATCCTGATACGTTGTGTGTTTCTAGGAATTTGTCCATTTCTTCTAGTTTATACAATTTGTTGGCATATAATTGTTTGTAGTAGTCATTTATGTTTATGATCCTTTGTATTCCTGTGACATCAGTTGTAATGTGTCCTCTTTTATATTTTTTTTAATTTGAGTTTTCTTTATGCTTCATATAACAAAATGTGAAAGTTTCTGATACTTGCTATTCTAGCCTCCTTTCAGTATACAGTATGGTCCATGATCTAGGCTTCACAAACACACCTACCATAGACTCAAATTAGTATCTAAGAATGTGAGGGATTAAGGACTACAGTGGGATAGCAGCAGCCATATGTCTAGTTCCTACAGCAACAGTTGTAGCTGTTTGAATGACAGCATCAATGCCTTATGTTGTTGAATTCAGTAATGCAATTTTTGTTGTTTGTCCCAGTGGAAACAAAAAGGGAAATAATTTAAACCCAGGAGAACTCCTTGAAGTGTAAGAGAGGGTAGCATACACTGGCCCTGTTCCACCCATATTTTCTTGGACCCTTTATATATTCTACAGGTGATTTCCAACAGCCAGTATCTACATCCATTTTACCTTGGATTTTTGGAAAGTCTAGCTTTCTACCTAGCTTTGGCAGCAGGTTGAACATGCTAAGGAATTACAGTGTCCAGGAGAAGCCCTCAACCAATGATGCTTATCCCATGAATAGGCTAAAATGGAAATGTGCATTTGCACTCTTTCCCAGGGTTTCTCCAACAGATTCAGCTGATGAGCACTTTATGGTAGCTTTGTTAATATCACACCCATTATTGTAAGTTACTTCTTCCCTTATTAATCCTTTACTTATTTAATCTCATTTTATAACTAAAGAATTTCTCTTGAATTCTGGACTTCTTGGTTAATGCATATTAAGACATTCGATTTATACTGTGATGCTAAGTCAAATGGTATACCTTAAAGAAAAACACCACCACTTTACACAGGCAGAACCAACGAAGACTCAGATCCCTTAAGAACGAAGATATGTGTTACCTTACAGGAAAAATCTCTGAGCTGCTGGCTGAAGTTACAGGACATGTGATATGATTAGTGAAGTAGAAAAGTAATGAAAGCCAACTGTCATCTATTGACAAGTTGGAAAATGAGTACTATAGCAGCTACTCATATTTCTTTTTTGCTCTAGCATATGCATGTGCATATAGTATAATTAATTTCCCTCTTCTACACATTTATTGCATAAAGGGTATAAGTTATTTGTAATATCAAAATAAAAATTTTGACAAAATAACATTTTAATGTGCACGACTGAATGACTGTAGTCCAAAATTTGTATTCAGTGATTCATAGTAAGCTTTTCAATGGAAAGGTTAAATGTATTTGATTGTACAAAATATAATTATATGATGTTAGAAAAATAGTTAAGTTTTTGGTGTTTATTTTAGAAGTAAAAACGAGAATACAATGATATTGATATTACACAAAGGTGGTGATGCTAAATATTTTTTATTATTACCTTTTGCTCCTCAGTAAATTAATCTCTAGGGAATCTTCTCTGCTATGAAAAAGGCCCTGCTTCAAACAAGTGAATTAGAAAGTTTCAGTCTCTTGCTTTCCAGGTCTGTGGCAGATAGTGTGTGTTTGGAAACTAGACCCCATTAATCCCATGCACTTATCCCAGACACTGAATTAGAACCAAATAAAATAAATGGCAATGGCCATGTGGGATTTATGGTGGAGCTGGTGGAATCAGTAGTATCCGTGTTCAGTTTACAGGATTAGCAGTGGCAGCAGTTCACATGAGGGCATCCTGGGTCAAGAGCACGATGAGGTCAGTACAGTCCAGTGTCTGGGCTGTTTGATGGTAGCAGTGGGGTTTTCCCTAACCACTCCTGTACTTGACTGTGATCACTCTTTCTGGCTATAAAGTGTCCAAGCCAGCTTCTCTAGACTTCTTGGAGATTCTGTGAGCCAAACAATAACCCTTAAGTAATACCATTACTCATTTATATTGACCAGATCGGATTATGTTTCTTTTAACAAATAATCTGCACTGATGGGACAGTGTTTCATTGTCATGAACTTACTCTGCATCACTCAAAGATAGTTCTATTTTAAAAGAAAGTAATTGAAAAATGTGGTTACATATAAAGTTGACAATATATCCTGATTTCTAATGGAAACTTAACATTTGCTGATGTGGCAGATGGATTTGAGAAATATTTTCACTAGAGGTTGATTCTTAGTTCCTTCAAACCACATTATGCAGGCAGCGGTCTCCCATGGCTACTTATAAATAAGTGGTTTTATATGTACCCCAAATTTTTAACATTTATAGATAATGATTTTTTGTAGTGGTAAAGCCTTATCAAAAGTATTTGCACTCATTAGTCCTATAGATGAAATGTAAACTAAGAATCCACCCATTTTTTTTTATTCTATTACTTTCTATATGAAGCAGACCTGAAATAGCTGAAATGAATAATAGCCCAATTTTCAAAACTATCCCAACAACTGGAATTTTCAGTTGTTACACTGTGTGAAAAAGTTCAGATCTAAATATTGCAGTCAATTTGGTTTTGAGTTTAGAATAAGTTGACAAAGCCAGTTTTAGACTATGGATTCTCACCATCTATCAAATAGCAATAAAAATTCAAAAAGAAATAAGTAGGCCTTCATTATGATAATTTATTACTATAAGACAAGTGTATCTTTCTCTGGTTCCTTCTCTTTATCCCAGCAATCCCACGTCAAAATTATCTATCTGAAGTCAAAACAAGAGGGCCGATGTGAAACTAACATACAGCATGCATAACATATATTTTTGTTGGATAGTTTTTTGAAACAGTTCAAATAAGAGGCAGGGGTTATAGATATACATATAGCTGATTCACTTCATTGTACAGCAGAAACTAACACAACATTGTAAAGCAATTTTACTCCAATAAAAAAAAAAACCAAATAGCCTGATCCATTAGTGAGCATTGTTTATCCATAATGAAAATGAATGTTATCAGCTATCAGGCTTTCCTCTTCTCTCCTCATCCCAAATAATGATGTTGATGGAATTAGTCTTTTAATGAATTTTAAAAAATTATACTACTTTCTCTGACTGGAAAGTGTGTGAAAATGGGCTGAGGATAACCAAGGTGAGAATAGATGTTTTCACTCAATACAGGTATCCTTTAGACTCTGAGGCAGATTCTTGGCAACAAGCTAATGGCATCATAATAGGAAAAACAAAAAAAAAGTTTCTAATATGACATTTTTAAAGTCACTGCCCAAAAATGTATTCCACCTACTTACATGAGAATTGTTTTCAGTATGACTGGAGTATTTATCTTTCCTCAGCAGGGAAGGATCTCTGAGTTATTTATTATTAATAATTATATTTTCTGTGTTTTATGAGCATTTCTTATATGTATGTATTATATGGAACATTAATGTTTCCCATTTTCATTAGTTTCCAGTTCTGCTGTTGAAAATTTCTCTATCATTCTGATACTTGATCATTTATAGCTGTTCTTACCTATTTTTTCTCTTTCAAATGATTTAGAAACTTTTCTTTATCCTGGATAAAAAAAAAAATTTGTGGTGATGTTCCTTCATGGGAGTATTTTTTTCATTTTATCAGGCACTTAGTCTGAAAACTAAAGAGGAATCAAATTCATGTTAGTAGATGACCACAATCAAGAGAGATATTGTATGGTATAAAAATCTGAAGACATGAGATTCAAAATTGGGGGCATTTATGGAGGAAGAATTGAATTTATTTTGAAATCAGAAATAAGCAGGGGTAAGTGTCTCTACCATATTTCTGGGCCCATTTGTATAAGATCTGGGAGAAAAAAGCTGCCACAATAAAAATTTAGAAGTAGCATTGTCCGTGGAGCAGACTCAGGACTGTTGAGAGAAGAGGCTGATGATTTAGGAATTTTCTTGATGATGGATGTTGAGTTCTGTATTGTATATTGTAAGAGTTTTCAAAGTTAGGAAACATGAGATATGAGGAAATTAAATTTGTGCAGAGAAGTGTTAAATGTGTAGAAAATTATGACGAATAATTGTAAGTAGGAGTTGAGAAGGGACCTAGAATTCTGGGACCTTTCAGAGTGATTCGCATTAACAGGGATAAAGAACATAATATGAGTCCTGGTATCCTTAAGAATGATAATAGTGACAACATTTATTGCTGGTGTTGTTTTCTTTTGTTTTATAATTTTTGTTTCCATCAGTAAAAAATCATTCATTATAATGGAGAAAAAGTAGCTTTATTAAATTATTTTCTGTAATGCATAAAAATGTATAATTTTTTTCATAACATTTCCCTGCAAGATAAATGGTTGTACTAGGTGCTACTAGGTAGGCTCTGAGGCTTAAAAGTGAGTAAAATAATCTCTGCCCATTTTAACAGGCTTAGAATTTTATAAGGAAGACCAAAAACAAATAACTTTTTTTAAAAAAAATTATTTATTTATTTATTTATGGCTGTGTTGGGTCTTCGTTTCTGTGCGAGGGCTTTCTCCCGTTGTGGCAAGTGGGGGCCACTCTTCATCGCGGTGCGCGGGCCTCTCATTATCGCGGCCTCTCTTGTTGCGGAGCACAGGCTCCGGACGCGCAGGCTCAGTAATTGTGGCTCACGGGCCCAGTTGCTCCGCGGCATGTGGGATCTTCCCAGACCAGGGCTCGAACCCGTGTGCCCTGCATTAGCAGGCAGATTCTCAACCACTGCGCCACCAGGGAAGCCAAAAAAACAAATAACTTTAAAGTGTAAAATTTGTCAGTAATTTGTCAGTAAGTGAGTAGTGTGTCTTGTTTTATATCACAGACTGCATCTATTTACTAGAGGAAAAAAAATATATAAAGCTTATTATTAAAAAAAAAAAGCTTCCTAACTCAAGGATGTATTTAGTTAATGTCGAATGTCCAGAAATATATACTCAAGATATTTTTTTCTGCATTCATTTCCTAAGAAATAGACTCATAATTCAAAATACTAGTGGTATGGATATCATAGATTCCTTCTTTTGTGTTGCAATGAATGATCACACGATCACATACTTGACCTTTCTAGGGAAGTATATCTTGATCTACATTCCGAAGTGTGGTGGTAGGCTAAGGAAACAGCTGTTATATTGTGGTAAACACAGATTTCTCATTCTTTAGCTCACCTATGAGAACAACAAAATACACACTCATAATGTCCAAATGTCTAAATTACCATACAAATGAAAGGATTTTGGCGGGTGGTTCTTGGTACCCTCTCTAGTGATGAAAGTGGCAGGCAATAGATATGGGAATCATGATTTCTCTTGACTGTGACAAGACTTCTGTAGGTGTCCTCTATTTAAGTTTATGTTTATCTGCCCAAAGTTGCTAAAAAATATAATCAGCATTCTGGACATAAGCCAAATCAAAAAGATCCAATATGCCAGCTTGTGAAATAGAGGCTGTTTAGATGTATGGTTTTATCCACGTTAGTTTTCAGTGCAAGGAGATTGTTTCTACTTCATTATTCCCAAAAGAATAAAACCCCCAACATCAGCAGAGGGGACGCACTTTGGCAGTACCAACAAATGCCTCTATGTTGCTTAAATATTTCCTGAAAGTTGTTTGTCCATCTAAGTCATTCTCTGCTCTGCATCATCGCTAACCTCCTTTGTTCATTACTTCCTGAAGTCTCATACGTGACTTCTTCATGTTTCTAACTACGATAAATGGAGACACCATGGTCCTCTCTTAAGTTCCTAAATTATAGTGGTTATTAAGCTTGAGTGTTTAATAATAAAACAACAGAAGGAACACTCATTCTGTTCTTCCCTGTCTTCCCAGGCCTATCACTGTGTGGCAGAAAGAAAGCAGCCTACTTTCCACTGTAGGTGTACCACGTCCCACCTTGTGCAGGCCAGACTCCACTGCACCTAGAGAGATCCTCCTGTTCCCAGTGCCTTGTGTAGTTTAAAGTGTAGGCATTTTAACTAATTGTTTTCATTTTCCCAATTTCAGTAAGTAGGAACTTGCCTTATATACGTATGTTTAAACTGTTCACAAAAATGTACCATACCAGAGAAAATGCCATAAGTACACACTGTAATTTCTACCCTAAAAGTAACGGTTTTACAGCTTTACTAAACTTATTATCCAGATTTTTATGGGAATCCACTTACACTCATAAATATTTTGCAAAGAAATGAGGACAAGTTGTGTTTAAAAAAAACTGTCCAGATATTTCAACTTGATGCCCAGTACATAATATCCCATTTATTTACAAGGATCTAATTTTATTTCTGTGACCATGAGCAGTTTCTGAGCAGAGTCTCCTAATTTAAACTTATTTTGGGCTTCCTTCCATGCTGCTTTGAGCTGTGACTTGGGAAACTAATTTTCTTTTCTCTCTATTTGGACTATCCTATGCGCTGTAAAAAATGCTTGATTTCTCTCTGTGTTATACCTCATAGGATAAATTTTTTTTTTTAATTTTAGCTTTTTTAAATGCAGGGAGAGTTTTAATTTAAAGATAGAAGGAATTTCTTCCTACTAAGTTACTGGTTGTGGATCAGCAAAAGCGACGAACTTGGTATACTTAGTAATTCCTAACATGGAGCATATCTAGGTGTCTCAAGCTGTATGACTTTGCATTATTATTAGGATTAAACATTTAAGGATGTTATTAGAGAAAAGGCCTGAGATTGCTCCCAAGAGGAAATAGCCTGGAGACTGGTAAAGCTGGAAGATCTGTCATGTTGCCATGCAAGTTTGATTCTAAGTGAAGGAGAATAGGAATTTATATGAAAGAGTCCTAGACTTTTCTTAGTCTAAGAAAAGTTCAACAGGGAGACTGGAGAGTTCTGGAACCAAAGCTGGCTGTCAGAGGAGTTCTGTGTCTTCCAAGAAAAGGCCAGCTCTAGTCTCCTTGCCAGTCTCAGTCATTAGCAGAGAGCAGTTAGCAAGAAACTTAACATCGTTACAAATGTGGTTGATGGATTTCAGAGCACAGCAGTTTGGGCCCTTGGTCAGTTATACTCCTGTTCCCAAGGCTAGCAGTTCTACTACTTGTGTTGTACAGACCAGCTCCTCCACACAGCTTCAGGCAACAGCTCTTCTGTGGTCCTCTGGGGCCCATTTTCTTGAGAAAAAACTTTAAAAAGTGATATTGCTTTGAACTTCAGTCCCAACTGTTGCAATTGATCTTGAAGCTACAACTGATACTAACCTGTTCCCAACACCACTGTCCATTCTAAATCACTCCCAGTCTCAGTTATCTTTTCAGAGGTCATGCTGGCTTACTTAGTAGTGTGACCCAAAACTTCATTACTGATGGGTCTGATCCCTTGATGGTCATACCCTTCTTCTCAGTCCCAGGTTGCTACGTGTATCTATTCACAGTTAAAATAGAGCAAGGAAGTACTAATGGGACAGAGGCAACCCAAGTGGATCACCTGGGTTCTATGCATCAAATTTGCCCCATTGTCTAAGTACAGTTATTCTTTCTCCTACTGATCAAGGTAAATTATCTCTGACATTAAAATGACCCCTCTGCTTGCCTTCTGATCCCTGGGCATATGAATTCTGAAGTGACCTGTTGGTGGCCATAACTTGTAGTTAAATGGGACCCTTGCTCTCACCTACTCAAATGCTACTCTGTGTGGGATTCCAAGCCTGTAGATCAAGCATTCTATAAGCTTCTGTGTGGGAGTGCTGGCTGAAGCTTTGTGTGCGACGAAAGCAAAACAGTGTCTGGAATAAGTATCTATCACTCTGAGGGAAAAATTTCTGGCACTTCTAGGACCTCATTTCTGAATCCTCCAAGAAGTAGATGCCAAATGGGATTAAATGTGATTAAATGTGCAGACATTTTGTTAGGAAAAAATGCCCATGAGAAAAAAATTGGAGTGAGGTTAGGAAGTTGGAAGAATCTGGGAGAACCTTCAAATTGCAATGCAAGTCTGACCCCAGTGAAGGAGAGATGAAAGAAGGTTGTTGGAAGCTTTCTAGACAGCAGCACAATCTAAGAAAAGTTCATCAAAGCTATGGAGGAGTTCTCAAGTCAAAGATTGCTGTCGGAAGACTATCATGCATCCCAGGAATGGGCCTGGTTTTGTATCCATGCCATACTTAGTCCTTGATTGGGAAGAAATTGTGGAAAGCATGGCCTTGAAATAAACATGAACATGGATATCAGAGCATAGCAACTAGGGCTTCCGGACAATAATGCTCTCATAGTTGGAAAGTCAATCAGTGTATTCTTATCACTGACACACTTCTTTCTTTGTTCATTAATATGATGGTTCATGAAAAGTGGTCAATACTTAATTAATAAAAAATAAAATTTATTTAATTGACATTGTTACAAAGGTGTATTTGAACTTCTCTCTTTAGAATTGCCTTGGAAGTCCAGTTAAGAAATACAAAATAAACCCACCATTTTGTTTTATAATGACATTCTTTTTACTCGGAAAATATTATCCAGCTTCTATATAACTTCGATTGCCAGGGTGGTTTTAAAACGTTGTTGTTGTCATTTATAAATAATTTATTCACAAAAGATGATACATTTTCAAAATTGATGTTTAAATTTTATAAAACATGTTTGTGCAGAAATATAAACTCTACACATAAACTATATTATAACAGCAAGAATAACGCAAGGAGTGAGGTATGCTGCTCACACAATTATATGTGTTATATATAATTTTAATATCACTGATACTTTAATATTTAATATTTTAAAACAAGCCAGGACATATTTTGTGGAACTAACACATTAAATTTATTATGACAGTTTTCATAAACATTCAGCCTCTATTTTGCATAAAGGGCCACCAAATAGTATTATAAATGTTATCAGGGACATTTTTGAATAAAAAATCTTTTGAGTTATTTTGTGGCTACCCACACATACTACACATACTACTTTCACATACTATGGTTGAATTGTTTTAGGTTATATTTTCTTAATATCAACTAAACACCTGCTTAAATCATAAATATTTACTTATGATCACGTGTGTTTGAAGAGAAAGATATCATTTTACTAATTGCATAAACATATTAATATGAAAAGCATATATTTTAAAAATGTGGTATATATATAAATATGCTGTGATGTAACATTTTATTTATCCCTTGAGAAGTTTCTAGGAGAAATTTAAATGTATATTAATGCATAAGAACTAATTTCTAATTATTTGCAGAATTGTTCTGCATCATATTCAATATATTACACATTTCCCTCAAATTTCACTAGATGGTGCTATGTATTAAATATAATAAATTTAGTAATGGATAGTTCATTTTAATGAACTATCTCTTTTATCATCATTTTATTATATTTATGACTATAAAACAGGAAACTGGCATTAGATGACTCTGTTTTTAACAGCATTTATGGGCCTCATTTATGGAGAGACACAGGTGATGAGAAGGCAAAATGGAAAAGTGCCGAAGACTTCCCCCTAACATGACTGCTGAGGCTGTTTAATGATGTGTGAGAGCTTATCCGATTTGTTATGGTTTATACTCACCTTCTGTGTTACCATACCTCTTCTTTGATGGCTAATTGAGTTATAATTTATAAATTCCATATAAATCTTCTTTTCTAGAATGTGCAATAATTACTGATATATACTAATTGACCGTTCAGAATGGATCTGATGAGCCATAAAAAAACGCAGGCACTTACTTTGAAATTACATATCACAGGTGTTATCAGGCAGAGTTTATTGAGATCTCTGTCAAAGAAGGACAAATGAAACTCTTTGAAAATGATAAAAAGCATAATCATTACTTTCTAAAAATAATTAAGTCTATTTTAGGTCTATGTCAGCAAACCATTCTTTTCTGATAAATCCAAATTAGAAAAGTTTTAGGATTCTGGCTAATATGTCATTACATAGCAACAAGTTTAATTATTTTACTCAGTATTTAAAAAACATTAGTAACTGAGCTGCTATATCGCCTAAAAAATCAAGGCCTATAATGTCTCTGGAAGAAAAGCGGGCCACTTGAATCAAAGAAGAACTTGCGTTTTTAAAATTTCCCTTAAGATTTAACTGTGGAAGCTATTTTTTTAAATAATGTATGAAGGAAACTGGCTTTGCCCTTCATAATAGTATTTTATTATGATTCACTGACCATAAACCTTTCCCACTTACCCAAGAAGGCCCTATTCTCCCTGGATCTGCCAACCATCCATAACTAACCTGCAAGCACATTTCTATGTTTCCACTGATTTCACTACACATTGGCCCAATTGTGCATAGTTCTAGAATCACATAGTGTCATATATACTTTTTCTCATTTATAACAGTTATTCTCTCTGCTTAGGAATCCTTTCCCTCAGATGATCCCATAACTTTGCTATTTATTTGCCTTTTGTTGTCTGTCATGTCCTACTGAGATTTAAGCTCCAAAAGAGGAGGAGCCTTTTATGTCTTATCCAAGGACATGTTTCCTGAACCTGGGATATACAAAGAATGGAATAGTCATTTGTGGTTGAAAGAATCAATACATTAGCTGAAATCAAAGGAGCTTGGCACATAATGTATGTTTTAATTAGAGCAAGTGCATTCAAATATTGTTGAAAAGTGCATTTTTGTCTAAGTATATGGAGTGCTGTTTTTCCCAAGCAGGTTTTTGAGAATAATTTTTTTTTTCCTATGTTGGAGCCAGTATATTTCAATATCCATCCTTTCATACTCAGCTAGGTTTCAATAGCATCCTTACTTTAATATCCTTTTTCTAGTTTTGTGTGTATGTGTGTGAGAGAGAGAAGAAAATTAAAAAAAGTTTTCATTTCATATTTTTAAATATGAAATAATATCACAATCTTTTGTTGGTTTTTTGAGTCTGTGTGTTTTATTCCTTATTATCCCTAACTTTTCTAGCATGTTTAGTTCAAACCATGATGCCTACAAAAAGATATAATTTTTGAATTAAGTTATTTGAGCATTAGTACTGCTATTATTGATAGGGTAATATGTGGGTTTTAAAAAGTATAAGTAGAAAAAGAATTGTGAAAATCCCAGGGCAAAATAAGACTTCTGAAAAGAATAAACAGACAAAGGATTATGAGAATGCCAGTATCTGAATAGATAATAGCACATTTCTTGGTCTACTGATTCACATGTGATTATAATTATGAATATAAATGCAGTCCAATTCAACTCTAACCTGATTAGATCTGCATAAACTTTCAAAAGTTAATCAATCAAGTAAAGCATGGGATAACTGCTTGTGTAGGTCATTACCCTTAGTAGCTTTTGGATATGAAGTATGATTGCACTTTTATTTTTTCCTAAAATAAAATTGTTAATGTGTGAGCTCTTTTCACTCCACTTATCAGTAAGTAGTTAGTTCCACTCAAGTGTCTGTTACATGTTATTCTGCAAATGGCATTGTTAAGTTGACCTCTGATTGGATTGTTTATCATATCCTGGTGGCCTTGCCAAATGATACCCTCTGACATTGGGAAGGTGCTCATTCTTCTCCATGCTTGCTGGTGAGAAAAGGTTTTGAAATCACTCTTTAGAATTGTTAAGTATTTATAATTTATGCCTTGATATTCAATTCTGAAATTCATGTTGATAGTAATGAGAATGTTGCTGATGTTACTGTTGCTAACATAAGGAAGTGATTTGGCGTTGCTGTTTCTTTACCTCTACTTTGCCATAAGAATTTATAGCATCTCTACTATTTATCGAAACAATTATTCAAACCTCCCTACTTACCAGAATCTGGTTTCCAAAGAAAGAAGGAAATTCCTTCTTGTCAACAATATTTTCAGATTGGGCTTTTACTCAGATGTTTGAAAGTAGGAATGTCGACTTATATATGTATCCATTATATAATACATATATCCATTATATATATAATAGGTAGGTATAAGGTACATTATATAAGGTATAAAAAGCTAATCAAATAAGTAAAATTTATTGTAATTCACCCAACTTACAAAATATAGAAGAGTAGTTATTTGATCACCTGAATAGATTTAGAAAAGTCTTTGGTCAACATTTGATCATAATAAGAAACTCTCATAAATTAAAATAGGAGGTAAGTCCTTTAAACCTGATAATGCAGATTTTCAAAAAACCTTACAGATAACATTATATTAAATAGTGAAAGACTAAACCGTTTCCCTGAAAGACTGAGTGTCCACTCTTGCCATTCCCATTGACCACTATTGTGAAGGACCTAGCCATTGCAATAAGAAAAGAAAAATATTTACAGTGTGGAAAGAAACATCATTTCTCTCATTAAAGGCAACGTGGTTGTTGATGTAAAAAATCCAGGGGGATCTACACAAAACCTTCTAGAAATAATGTGAGTTCAGCAAAGTTTCTGGATACCTGGTCAATATACAGATATCAAGTGTATTTCTAATGACTAGCAATGAACAATACTAAAATTTATGTAAATACAATGGAATATTACTCAGCTATAAAAAAGTGAAAATTTGCCATTTGTGACAACATGGGTGGACCTAGAGGGCATTATGATTGGTGAAATAAATCAGGCAGAGAAAGACAAATACTTTTTCACTTATATGTGGAAGCAAAAAAATAAAATGAATGAATATAACAAAACAGAAACAGACTCAGAGATACAGAGAACAAACTAGTGGTTTCAAGTGAGGGGTTGGCTGGGGGAGGAGCAAGATATGGAAGGAGCTTAAGAGGTACAAACTATTAAGTATTAAATAAGATAAAAAGATGTAATGTACAGTACAGGGTATATAGTCAGTATATTGTAGCACCTTTTTTTGGAGTCTAGTCTATAAAAATATCTAATCACTATGTTGTATACCTGAAACTAATATAATATTGTAAGTCAACTGTATGTCATTAAAAAAGCCAAAAAATTAAATTTATATACAAATTCAAAGGAACTAGAATATCAAAAATGGTTTTGAATAAGAAGAACAAAGTTCTCAGTCTACCTGATTTTACGACTTACTATAAAGTTACAATAATCAAAACAGTGTAATATTAGTGAAAAAAATAAGACAAAGAGGTCTGTGGATTATGAAATAAAGAGTTCTGAAATCAGCACAAACAAATATGGTCATTGATCTTTGAAAAAGGTGCCAAGGTAGTTCAGTAAAGAAAAGGTAGACATTTTAATAAATGGTATTGGAAAAGTGAATATCTATATTAAAAAATGCCTGGGCTCATGCTTGATACCTTATACCAAAATTATATCAAAATGGTTAACAGATCTAAATGTAAACCTTAGAACAATAAAAAATTTTAGAAACAAAATTTAGAGGATTTTTTTTTGTGAAACCATTTATTGGGTTGTAATATTTGGTTTATTTACCTATGGCAAGATATTTCAGGGTTTTTTTTGTTATTTTTAAAATCAGGGCTATTACATAAAATACTGCTTTTGAACATCCTTATACAACTTTTGGTGTGAACTTAGTTTCCTTTCTCTAGGATAAATGCCCAGGAGTACAGTTACCATGCAGTTAGAGAAGTGGATTTTAATTTTATATATCAAACTTTTCTCCAGAGTGGCTGCCTTATTTTACTTTTCCACCAACAAAGTATGAGAAATTAAGTTAGTTTGCAATAACTCTGGGGTTTCACATTTTAATTTTTTTAACTTAGCTGTTTAATTAGGTACATTGTGGTATCTTATTATGGTTTTAATTTATTTAATGGCTAATTAAATTTAACATCTTTCAAAGTATTTATTTGCCATCTTTATATCTTCTTTAATCAAGTGTCTGTTTAGATATGCCGATCATTTTGTAATTATATTGTTTTCTACTATTGATTTTATAGAGTAATTTATATATTAAGGACACATGACAAATATGAGATTTGCAAATAAATATTTTCTACAAGTCTATGTCTTGCATTTTTGTCTTCATCATAGAAACTTTCCCAGAGCAAAAGTTTTAATTTTGATAAATTTAAATTTATCAACTTTTTTGTTTTTGGTGGACTGTTGCTTTTTTCATCATGTCTAAGAAATTTTTGTTAACCCTAGGTCATGAAATATTTTTCACATGTTCTCTTCTTAAATATGATATGTTTTTGAACATCATAAGCATCTCTATTTTTTTCATTTATTTTTGTCAGGACTTTATAGTTTTCAGCTTACAAAGCCTCTACATTTTTGCTGATTTATATCTAACTATGTCAAATTTTTGGAGCCATTATTAACAGTATTTTAATGGTATTTATAAAAAAAATTAGTTCTCAATTTACATTGCCCTCATAAATAAATATAATTATTTGCATGCTGACTTCTTATCCTGTAACCTTATAAAGCACTTATTATTTAAAGAAAATTTTAGTTTAGTTTTCTTCATATTTTCTCCATATGTAACTATGTAAGCTGTGAATGGGGAAACTTTTCCATTGATTCCTTTCCAATTGGCTGTCTTCCCCCCCCGCCCCCCACCTTGGTCTATTGCACTGGCTTGGAACATCCAGTACAATGGGGAATAGGAAAGGAAAGAATGAAGATTTTTGCCATGTTACTGATGTTAGCAGGAAAGCAGCCAGTTTTTCACCATTATGTATTATGACAGATTTAGGTTTTTGTAATGTTCTTCATAAGATTGAGAAAGTTCCAATCTATTCCTAGTTTTCTGAGAGTTTTTATTAAGAATGAGTGTTGAATTTTGACAAATACTTATTACATCACTTACATGATTAACTATTTTTTTCTTCTTTATGGAAATCATTTTGCATTACTAGAATTAAATGATTTTAACCAGAAAATAGAGGAAGCTTGACTCCTAGTAACAAAAGTAAAGTTGAATGACATTTTCAATCATAAAGTGGATAATTGGTTTATGTTTTTATCTTGGAAACAGTGGAATCCTTCTGTTAAAAATGGTGGTATGTATACTACTTGGATCTTTAAAACATAAGAATGAAATCCCACTAAAAGGTTGAGAAATCATTAAATGTAATATTGGATTGTTTATTTTTAAAATCCTTATTGATTTCTGTCTCTTGTAATTTTACATATTTCATCTCAAAAGTTAGTTGAGGATACCAATTAATTTAAGCCTAATAAAAAAGATTTTTCCTGACCTTTGGCCAGTAATTACTAAAACAGTTTAAAAATGATTGCTTGCATTTATATTTTGTTATTGTTATGACTTTTTTTTTTTTTTTTTTTTAGGAAGAACTCTCCCATTCTTTTTTTTTTTAATTATTTATTTTTATTTATTTATTTTTGGCTGTGTTGGGTCTTCGTTTTCTGTGCGAGGGCTTTCTCCAGTTGCGGCAAGTGGGGGCCACTCTTCATTGCGGTGCGCGGGCCTCTCACTATCGCGGCCTCACTTGTTGCGGAGCACAGGCTCCAGACGCGCAGGCTCAGTACTTGTGGCTCACGGGCCTAGTTGCTCCGCGGCATGTGGGATCTTCCCAGACCAGGGCTCGAACCCGTGTCTCCTGCATTGGCAGGCAGATTCTCAACCACTGCGCCACCAGGGAAGCCCTGTTATGACTTATTTTGAGAATGAATCTGAACTTAAAAATCTAAGTTTAATTTTACAACAAGTAACAAAGTACACATGGATATATTTATCTATCATGGGAAAAACAGCATGTGAGGATAAAAAAAAAAATGCATATTTTTTTAAGATTTTGGAGTTCTCATCTCAAAGAAGATCAAGTAATCCAGGAGTAGAAGATACCTAGTTACTTATCAGTGTTGTCCCATGGATTTCTTTTACCTTACCTAAGAATATACATTGATTATATGGTGTGAAGTAGCAGGTTGTTACAAAAGTTATTTTATGGATTTTGAGTCATCCTTAGAAATAGAAGAATTTCTAGAGATCTGAGCAGTTCCTTACAATTTTAATGCATATTCTTTCTGAAGACAAAGCAGTAAAGCCTGAGCTAGTCCCTCATGAATCCAACACATACCACAAAATTACGTATCATAGAACCCCAGGATCTAATAGTATCCTAGTTTCCAGTCCATAAGCCATAAATATAAGTTGAAATTTTCAAAGGACAAGCAAAATAGTCAGTGTATATATTACAAATTCCATGGATTTAGTGTTTCCTGGTTTCTTTTTATACAGTACTGAGCTAATGCATTGTTTATAAACATCTTGCAAATCTCTGAAAACATCCTGTTCTGTGTTTGCTATGTAAAAACTACAAAAGCTGAATTTTTTCTTAATGGCTAGATATAAAGCTAATAGATGTATAGCAGAATTATTTTCAGAGCTCTCACACAATTCCAGGGACTGTGGTAGAAATTAAGGATTTCTTCATTTGAATATGAATAATTGCCCTATAAAAATTTATTAATGATACTAATTTCTAATATTGATGTTGTTGCAAAATTCCCAGTCTCCAATCCAAGGGGCACTGAGGGTTAATGATATACTTTGAAATGTTCCATAATCCCATACCTAGATTTATGATAACATTTGACCCCTGAAAACGACAATTATTAATTTACTCATATATTTTTCTTTTTGGTTATAAGTTTCTTGAAACAGGAACTGTGTCTTTCCATATTTGGGTCTCTAGCAGCTATCATATATCTTGCACATAACAGATATTTAATAAATAAGAAGAACCATTTTAGGTAAACATTGACAACTTCAGTTGGGAAGTGAATAATTTCAAGAAAGTGTTAACTGGCACATTATACCTAATTTAACTGAATGCAGTAACATAGACTTGAAGGATTGAAGTTCTTGTAGTTGTTCTGTCTGAGCATTTGACATTTTTGATGCTTATTTCCTTATTTGAATTAAAAGATTACCAAGCACAAATATACCAATTATGTAATGTTGGATTTATATTACCAGAGAAGAAAATGACTATTCTTAAAAGAGCAAAAGTGAACTTGATAATACAAGGGGGTTAAGGAGATTTGTCTATTACTCACAGAAATGTACTTGCCTTATTTTTTGTTTCTTCTGAAGTTTTAATTAAATTAGAGGTTTATGAAGATTGGCATAAAGCCATTTCTGACTTTTTATAGATAGCAGACTCATATTTTTCTTCCTCATCCTAGCATTGGTTCAAGATAATTCCCATCACTTTGATAAATCTCTAGTGACCTGATTCATAGTGACATGAACTCTAACATTTATGATAAGGGTTAAAAAGTAGCTGAAGAGTATGGAAGACAAGACCATTACATTTAATCAGTTGATACTTGCTGTGCCCTCTTCAATTTAATTTGTATGTTAATGGCTAAAATAGCTCTATGTATATGGAGCTAGATTTTTTACTATAAAATCTATAGTAAATGATTGAAATAAATTTAATGGCTTATATGTTGTTATTACTTTGCAATCTTTTTTATATTTTAAAAATCTATCACTTTTATTAGTCAAGATAATCATTAAAATAGCTGTTTCACATTAGAAAAATTAAAACACAATCATTTTGATGATATTTTTTCCTCCAAGGTAGCCATCTTTACTGGGAAGTGCCAGTTCTAACAAATTTTAAAATTTGAGGTGCATATGTAAACAAGAGTGATTGAATCTGTGTGAGTTATTTGATGCCATATTATTAAGTTATCAGTACATCTAAATCAGAATTCCAACTTCAAATGGATTGTAAAATCTAGCGTTTTTTGCATAAAGTGCTTAGTCCCCTTCAGTTTGCATTAATTTTGATCTGATCAAGGGTTTGGAGAATTGACCCATAGGATTGAAACCTTGATTTCAAATCTTCTCAACTCTAAAAAGGCCAAGATTAATCAGTGGTTATTATTATTTTTATTGTTTTCTACCACAGAAAATTGAAATTATAGGGTCTCTGATAAGCTTCATTATGGTAACAAAAATATAAACATAAATCCTGAGAAGACCAAATTATCTGAGAAGTGGAATGATTAATCAACTCTTTGATCCCACCCATTCAGATGTGAAGGGACACAAATGTCTGATAAACAGCTAAAGAGACACTCAGACAAGTGCTTTCCCCTGTTAATGTCAGTTACAAAACAAACAGATCCACTTGTAATTGGTGAATTACAATTTTAGAAGTCCGATTTTTTAAAAAGTTTTTTGAAGTTTCTTGAAAATCTGGCATGTGAGTCACCACTTACATGATGTTATGGTTGAAATTTCTGTAAACAGCAGCCTGAAAACATGCTTGTTCAGTGAATCATCAGTGGATAGTAGGAATGGCTCATAAATCTATCTCATTCACATTGCAGAAAGATAAATCACACTGAAGTTTTTTAAGTTGTAAACTATTATATCACGTACTTCTTATTCTAAAAGCTTTTTGTTGACATCACTGTTAGGAAATATGCCATGTCAGCTATTCCCTTTTATCAGTTAGAGTTGGCCCGTTGCTTTTCTATGGAATTTACTTTTTAATAGAAATACCTTACCTCTGGTTGCAATAGCAGTTACTATTTTTTTGTTAAACAAACAATTGATTTGTTCTTAAAATCTTGACAAAATAATACACTGCCTTGATGAGCTGGCAGCTTACTTTTTAATTATTTACCATTTAAACTGTACACTTTCACCTAAATTTGGATTAGTTTTGTAATAAAAGGTAAGTAAAAGAAAGACAAAAGGGGTAATTGAAGGGCAGTAATGGCAGGGTCTAAAATGAGTAACAAAGCTTTTTAGAGATCAACTTGACAGACTTCAAAGATATTGTATTCTTAAGTACTTATTATGTAGATGACTGTAATTTGTGTGGAATTAAGTTTAAAGAAATTGAAAGTTACTGACATTGTTTATAGAATTTTCCAGCATTGGAGAACGTGTTTAAGAAATTACAAATTTCTCCTTTCAATGCTTGCTTAGACTTGTTTATTGAAAAGAAAAAAAAAATCCAGAAAGACAAAGAAAGCTCTGAGGTCACTTTCTCTTGATATATTCATCCCTTTATTTCATCTGTATACTGCTTAATGACCTGATTGAAATTGAAAGTGTCATCTAGTAATTAAAATAACCTTAAGCTGAAAGAAATAACATATTTATGTCCTGTTGATGGAGGTAGTAAAGGAAAAGGAACAAAGTACCTGCTCATTCTCCAAAAGTGAATTCAATGATTTAAGAAACTACTATAAGATCTCCATAGCCTAGGGTGAATAAGATCAAAATTATGTTGAAAATAAATAAGCAAAATGTGATTAAAAGACATATGCCAAAGTATGTATTTTATAATTAATATTGATATTATTAAAGCCATTTTATCTGAAGTTAACATAAAAATTGAAAATATTTATTATCAATAAAATTTGAATGAAAATCTATATAATTACTACTATTTTAATGAAAAATAAAAGAATCTCTTAATGTAGACATATAGTAATATGAAATAACATGGGAAGAAATGATTAAAAGTATACATATTATCATTAATGTCTTCAGAATAATAGAAGTATTAAATATATTTATGTTTGATCTTTTGTAAAGCCATCTTTTTAACCAACATGTTTATTGAGATAATTCACATATCATAAAATTCACCCTTTAGAAATGAGTAGTTCAGTGATTTTTAGTATATTCCCAGAGTTGTGCAGGCATTACCACTGTCTAATTATAGAACATTTCATCATGCCAAAAAGAAATTGCCTACACATTAGCAGTCATTCTCCATTCATTACCACTTCCCTCCCCAGCACCTGGCAACCCCTAATATACTTTTTATCGTTATGAATTTGATAATCTGTACATTTCATATAAATGGAATTATAAGATATGTGGCCTTGTATCTGGCTTCTGCCACTTAGCATAAGGTTTGTAATGTTTGTCCGTGTTGTAACGTGTATCAGTACTTCATTTTTCTTATTACCAAACAATATCTCATTATATAGATGAACAGCATTTTATTTATCCACTCATCTAATGATCCACATTTGAATTATTTCCACCTTTTGGCTATAAGGAATAAAGATACTATGGTCATTTATGTACATGTTTTCATGGAGACATATGTTTTCATTTCTGTTAGGATAGAATTATTTGATCATAAGATAATTCTGCTTAACATTTGGGGGAACTACCTAACAGTATTTCAGAGTAGCTAGTTACATAGCAAGTTTTGAAAAAAGGAGAAAATCAAATTTGGTCTTTTTTTCCTCAAGATTTGTTTTTGGCTACTCTGGATACCTTGCATTTCTGTAGTAATTTTAGGAATATGATTTCAATTTCTGTAAAAATATTATACAGCTGAGTTTTTCATAGGGATTGTGTTGAATCTGTAGGTCATTTTGTGGAACGTTGATATCCTAACAATGTTAAATCTTCTGTTCCATGAAAACAGATGTCTTCTCATAGGAACAATAGAGTTCAAGTACTCTGGTTTAAACCTAAATACTCTCAGCCTTATATTGAGGCTTCCTTACTTCTTTCATATAATTCAGAGTCACTAGGGTCATAATTTGGAAGTATTCAGAACTCCCTCAGGAATAATGTAGTTTGTTCAGCCCAGACTGCCCACAATTCCTTGTGTACCTTCTCTCACCATTTCTCCAAAATTCCATTGTTCATTTTAACCTGCCAACAGCACCAGATCTTGTTTGCTTATTCTCCCCAGTTGTTTTAAAACCACTAACTGTGTGAGCCCTTATGTCATAGCTGTTTTAGGCATCCATAGCTCTTTTCAAATCAAGTGGCCTCCAACTTCCATGGTAGCTATGCCTGGATTCATTCTAAGTGCCACACTCTCCTCTTGGAATCTCCAGAGTTTAACTCTTCATAACTCTTGGCTGCTAACCAATGGTGGATTTACTCCCAGCAGCACTGTTTTTCACTTTTCATTTAAATTCCATTATGTATTTCACCCAGAAGTCTACAGGACACGTTAATACTTCAGAACAGATAGGACGCTATGATTTATTTTATTTTAGGTGGCTTTGCTTCTGTGACAAAGTAGTTGAAACTATTCCTGTCTGGATAAGGGGGAGATGGAGCTTGTCTAATTCCACATAACAGGCATATATGTATGCATGGCAGCTGTAGGTCAGCCTGCATACAAATACTTCAATATGCCTATGTTAAATAGTAGTGTTTTTAATTATGTTTAGAGTAATCAGAAGATACCAAAAAGGAAAAAATTCAGAACTTTAATGTTCGTCTATATTTACTCTAAGAACATAGCAGAATTTATTTAATAACTCACCCTTTGAAATTTCATACTGCTTTTAACATTGCTATAGTAAAATAAACGGTTAAAATATAAGAATATATATAAATATTAACATATAAAATTTAGAAAATGTATTAAATGTCCTTTGAATGGACGTTTACCAGTGGAGTTACTGGGTCCCAAATAGTCAAAGAGCTTTAAATAATGATGGACCTCAAGGCACCTTTCATCACATTCTTGCTAACGTTTGATGAATGACAACCATGTGCAATTTTATTATATAATTTTACTGTTACCATTATATATTAATATTTTATTTTTTATTTATTGAGTATTACTTTTTCTTCTGTGATCCATCTTTTCTTCTCTTTGCACTTCCTACTAATCTCTTTATTCTCTCGCGCTACATTCTAGTAGAGTTTCTCATGTCTACATACTATAGATTTTTATTGCCTACAGTATATGAATAAAGTTATATTCTTCATCACTTCCAGCATAGATATTAATTTTGGTATTATGACTAGAGTTCCAGAGTAGCTCTTCAAAATTACATCCCTCTGCTTCTTCTCAACCTCATTCAGTAGTGTTTTCTGTCCCAGTTCCTTAGAGACACTGGCTTTTGTGTCCTACTGAAGAGGGCAACTTATTTCTTGTCATTACACAATACAATATTCAGAGTCATCCTTTTGCTGTAATTATGCAAGATGATTATACATTTGCTTTTTTCTGAATTTTTTTTTTAATGATTGACTAAGTCTCTACATTCATTATCCTGATAATGATATACAAGCCCAGTTGTTTAAATGTCATTTATGCTGTGATTTACTACATGTGTATTTCTAGTCTTGGTTTTTCTATTGATTTGGATGTTAGGTTAGATTCTGTAAAAGAGAGTCTGAGAAGTGGATCTACATTCAAGGAATTTACAATGGGAATGTTGCCATGGGTAATCTAAAATAGCCTGGGAAGACAATAGAAAGAGGAAGAAGCCCAGCAAAGACTTGCTTTCAGATAAGTCTAGCCCTAGGATGATGGTGTAAATTGAACCTGAGGGTTTGTCTCACATGGAGGAAAGACATTTGAGCATACCTCCGAGATGTTACGGGTTTGAGTCCAGACCACCACAATAAAGTGAATATCGCGATAAAGTGAGTCACACAAATTTTTTGGTTTCCCAGTGAATATAAAAGTTATGTCTGCACTATAATGTAGTCTATTAAGTGTGCAATAGCATTATGTCTATTAAAACTATGTACATACCTTAATTTTAAAAAGCTTTATTGCTAAAATATGCTATCTGAGACTTCAGCAAGTCATAATCTTTTTTTGCAATAGTAACATCAAAGACCACTGATCACAGGTCATCATAACAAATGTAATAATGATGGAAACGTTTGAAATATTGTGAGAATTACCAAAGTTGACCCAGAGACACAAAATGAGCAAACGCTATTGGAAAAAGTGTGCCAATAGACTTGTTTCACACAGGGTTGCCACAAATCTTCAATTTGTAAAAAATGCAATACTTGCAAAGCTCAATAAAATGAAGCACAAGAAGAGGAAGTATGTCTGTATTGGTTTTTGCTGTTCATTCACTATTGCCTTGAAATAAATTGGTTAATGTGAGGTGATGCCAATAGCCCAAGTGCAACATATGAGCAGGTGTGGGCAGCAGTGCAGCCAGTGCATGTGTCTGCTGGATGAGTGGTGGCTCCAAAGCAGTGAATGAGATCCTAGGGCACACCAACAGTATGCGCTCCAATGTCAGACTCCCTGCTTGGTATCTCCACTGTAATCTCCAGGAGTCACCTAACTAAAGCAGTTTTAAAGTAGAATCTTCTTCCTCCTGATCCAGTCCTCTAGTCTCTTGATTGTCCAGATTTTCCCAGCTCATAAGTGGCACAGTCTTTCACTCGGTTACTCAGACCAAAATCCTAGATGACCTCTTTTATTAATTTATTTTGCTTATATCCCATATTCTAGGTTATTGAAAGACCTGTCACTCTGTATTCAAAACTTTTCCTGATAGTCATAGTAGTATTTTATGACCTGAGGGGGAGTGGTGCTAAAAATATATAATTTTTCGTCAATCCATGCAACTATATTGTCACCTGATTGTTATAATTATGTATTCTAATTATAGAGGCAATTAGACATGGGAAAAAAAACAGACGTTTCAAAGCAGAATGCTAAATTGAGAAGAAATGTTTGCTAGGTAGGCTAGCTTGTTGACTATATCTAGTCATTGTCATGTTCCTGCTTAAAAAATAGAATTCTCATTTGTATATCAAAGAAAAACACCAAGAGGAAAGTCTGGGCACTTAATGGATCAATTTAACTCTTATGAATTATGATAAATTAACTCTGTCTATATTTTAGTGTCTCTGTTGCTTCTTTTTCCTAGTTGTATCATCTTTCAGAGGAATCTGACAAAGAGGAAAGGAAAGGTTTCCAATCAAAGTCTGTAGCTTTTGTTGATGTAGATCCTATGATTACATCATAATCAGTGCATTAAATTTTCAGTCTTTAAAGTGCTTGAATGGATTTTCACCATTCTGCCTGTATTTGAGTGAAATTATGTAGCTCCCCTGACTTGTTCTAATTCTTTATCTGACTTTCATTGCTGGAACACCAAAGTAATCCAAACATCTTATCCAATGAACCAAACACTACATAATAAAATAATGGGGTGTGTGCTTACACGTGTATGGAAATGTGAAAGAATCATAATCATGGCACAAATTTAGCCAATCATAAATTCAGATATACCATTTAGGAACTTATTAAATATGGTAACATATTGGCTCTTAAACATGTATTTTCATTTAAAGAGGACAAAAAAAGACATTAGCTGATCTTATCCTTGGCTGTGAGTCTTAACTTTCTTGGAAGTAGGACATTCATAACAATTTTTACTTCCTAGGACTTTTTCTCAGTTGGATGTTTCAAAGTAGCCTATTTATTTTTAATGATTTGATACTCTGTCTTCACTGCCTTTTACAAGGTTAAGTTACTTTTGCTTTTATATCACTAAAAATACTGTTCAACCTAAAGTACTAAAGTCTCAAAAGTTGCACATATAGGCAGAATTAATGACTAGCCGACTGTGTTCTTCATTTAGTCTATCCAAAATGCAGAGTGCTGCTTTAGCTTTTAACTGTGTAACTGTTTATGTCATGGGGTCTTTGCACATATCTGCCACTTGGTAGATCTCAGCAGGATGATAAAATAAATACTCTTTGTTAGAAATCAAGATTTTTAAAGCCTTTAACACAAAGACCTAACGATGAACACTTTTTCCAGTGTCAGTGGTTTTATAGAGAAAATATAAAAAGGCCAATATCGTGCAAGTAGAAAATCTACTTCCAAGCTACATTTTGTTAAATAAACATAGAAAAGAATTGGTTATTCATGCTATTATTTCTACTTGAGACACCAACAATAGTACAAAAGTAGTATCTTGACTTGCCTCATTTTATACATAGGGACCGCGTTTGAAAATTTAACTGAAAAATCAAATTGTCATTAAAATTGATGTTTCTCTATTTTCAGAAACAAAGTATTAGAAATTATTGAAAGAAACATATTTCCAAAAATCAAAAATAATGATAAATAATAGATTTTGTTTTTGATAGTTTTCGAAACCTAATATTGTAGGTATGGCTAAGCTTAGCTTTATTCAAGATCATAGGTCCATTTCCTTGGCTAAGTTCTAAAGGCTGTGTGTCTGACCTTATTCCTCTAATTTAATTTGATATACATGTCAAACATCCATTTACCATATAGAGCATTATGTGTGTATTTCATGTGAATTATGAAAAATTACATAACCTACATCTTCATTTTATTGTCTACTCATAACTGCATTTTATGATCTAATTTTATTTTCATATAAATTTCAACTGCAAAGTTTTCACCTTTGTGAATAGATACCATATTTTAATGTCTTAATTATCCTATTGTGGACATATGCTTTGTTTCCAGTGCTTCTCCCATAACAGGCTGCCGCAATAAGCATTCAGGTCTAAGTGCCCTCTTGTATTTGTGCCACAAATGCAATAGGGTATTTAAGAATGGAACTGCTGGGCCTTAGCTTTGCACACTTTCAGTTTAATTAGATGCTGAAAAATGGCTCTCAAAATAGTAATATCAGATCACCCTCTCAGAATCATTTAAGAAAAATAATTTTATCTTTATTCATGCCAACATCTGTCTAACATACTTCTTTATTATTCCCAACACTGTGGTTTGAAATAATAGCTTTTAATTGCTTTAGTTAATATTTCTCTGGTAGCTTGTAAGATTGAGCTCCTTTTCATATCTTTAATTTCTGTAAAGACTTTCAATTCTGTGAGTTCTTAATTTCTATTCATGAACTTTGTTCTAAACACAGGTTCTTAATCTTTAAGATTAATCTTAAGGTTCTTAATCTTTAATCTTACTCTTTTTCTTAATTAGGTTTTTAATCTTCTTTATATATTTTAGATACTAAATATCTTCTATTATGTTGAATTCTCTCTATCAGTTGTTTGGATCTCTTCCTTCGATAAGAACATTATCAGAATCCAATATTCTAAAATCAATCATGGGAAGTGCTACTTAATTTTAAATAAATTAACTATAAAGACAAAACGTATGGTATGTTGCATTGGTATGGAAAAATATGTGACTTGGTTGATCATTTCTGTATTTATTGCTTCTTAGGGCAGTTTATTCAAATGCATTTTTAGAAAAGATAATGGTTTACATTTATCAGCTTTATGTATACCAAGGATATGTATTGTTCAGATAAAATAAACTATTGTTTATTTTACCTGCTCAAAGATTTTGGGTTTTGTCTCGACTATTTATTAAAAACCCTAATTTTTATTCAGTGTAGGGATAAGAAGAGAGAACACATTGTAAGAAACATAAAACAGTCATAGAGGAAAGGACTTATTATGAGGTAGAGTTTTCCAGATTATAATTTTCAAGCAAGACATACTTCATCTTACCACGTCCCTGTTTTTTTTCAGAGGTATATACCTTTCTCATCAAACAGCAAATTTGCTCATATATTTTTGTTATAGTTTGATTTAGGTTTAAATTGTCTACACTAAAAGTCATAATTTTTAATGTATAGTTGTGTGAGATTCGAACAACACATAGAATCGTGTAAATGCACCCACAGTCAAGATATAGTACCACATGCTTCGAATTCCCTCATACCTATTTGTAAACGACCTTTGCCCTCACTTGATCTCCTGGAAACCCGTGATCTGACTTCTGTCAGTATAACTTTCGTCTAACTCAGAAAGTCATTAAAATGGACTCTCACAATATGTAGACTCTTGGGTCTGTCTTTGTTCGCTTAGCATTATGAATGTGAGATTAATCCACATCAATGCATGTGTCAGTAATTTGTTGTTTCTTTTAGTGGTCAGTAGTACCTCATTGTACGGATGTGCCTTTGATAGTTTATCAGTTCACCAGCTGAAGGACATTTGGGCTATTCCCAGATTTTGGCAGTTTTGAATAAGGTTGCTCTAAATATTCACAAGGGATATTTGAATGAATACAATACTCATACCTTTGAGTAAATACCTCAGATTTCTGATTCTTATGGTAAGTGTGCACTAGCTTTATAAGGAACAGTCGAACTGTTTTCCAAATTGACTGTACAAAATTTTCTCCCAGCAGAAATGTATGTGAGTTCCACTTCATTCCCTCATCAACACTTAATATTGACAAAATTGGGATCTTAGCCATTCTAAGAAGTGTTTAGTGGTATCTCACTGTGGTTTTAAATTGATTTTACTGAGGACTAATGATATTGAACTATACTTTTAAATGTTTAAAGATGTGCTGTCTCCAATGAGAAGAAAATTGAAAGTGTGACATGTACACAATAGAAATTAATCACGTTTAAAATTTTGACTAAATAAATTTTTATTCGCTAAGTACGACTTCATGCTCTTTATACCTGCTCCCATTTATACTTTTTCCTAATGTCATCATATTTTAAACAACAGGAAGTATATTTGTCATTTTTTAGAAGTAACAAGAATTATGAATATAGTAAAGTTCTTGATATAATTTATTTTAATTTTGGTAAAAAATAATCATACTAAGACTTCCATTTCTAAAGCAGGTATAGTGTACCCAAAGTAAAATTCTGGTGATCATCTATTTATTTACTGTTTACATTTTCTTCATAGGCTTGTTAAATATGGGAATTGTAAATAATGTGAAACTGTGAGAAGTTGTGGATACACACTCTTAAAAGTAAGAGAAAAATTGTCAAGCTTGAGTACATGGATTTTAAAAGCAGGCTCACTTCTCAACAGGCAGTGAGATTAAAAAAAAAAAAAAATTGTGGAAATATATTCCAATATACCATCTTAAATACCTAGTATAGAGCTGTAAGTGCTCTATTTCCTATTAAATTGAAAGGAAAATCTCAGTGCTTTCAGTGCTTTTGTCTGTAAGGGTAATGATGTCTGGATGTTAAAAATTCCACTCCTATTTCTAACCTAAGAACAAATATAAAATATCAAGAAATAAAAATGTTTTAAAGTTCCAAAGCATGATAAAAATAGATGCTGACTTAGAATTAGCCAATAGTCCTACCCATGTAAATAACCTATCTCTTTCATTTATGTGACATATGATGACCTAACTACATCTTTAATTTCTTTTCCAATTTACTGGTTACCAGGAACATTATAGTAATTTTATTAGTTATTTTATATTCAGCTGTCTGCACCTGTGTTAGTAATTATAAACAAATGATTAATGTGATAGAAGCAGCTCATTTCATCAGAGAATGGCATTTTCCCTTGCTCTGACACTTCATTGTGCCAGTCATCTCCAAACATAAGGTCACAGCTGTTCTGTGACATTTTTACACAATGGAAAATCAGCCTGTTCCATAGAGAAATGAAAAAGAAATTT
Organism: Balaenoptera musculus; assembly: GCF_009873245.2. Classification (NCBI taxonomy): domain Eukaryota; kingdom Metazoa; phylum Chordata; class Mammalia; order Artiodactyla; family Balaenopteridae; genus Balaenoptera; species Balaenoptera musculus. The sequence goes on from NC_045802.1 coordinate 57,062,883, forward strand.
AATAACCTGACATTTGAAAGTAGAAAAAAACATTTCAAATACAAGTAATTTTATGAGGATCTTATGTGAAAACAACATCAGTGTTAAAGAAATAAAAAGGAATATTTTCTTAGGTCAATTTTAATATGGAACTAACAAGGCCATCATTCCAAGTCATTTATCCAGTGAGCAGGACTGACAAGCTCATGAAACCTTTCCAGCAGCCTACATGCATGCAATGTAAAAACCTCTCCAGTTTTTACTGTACAGCATGTGGAAAATCACTGTCCACTTATATTTTAATTGTGCTTTTATAACTTTATGTACATATCTATTTTGATGTAGAGCTACCATAAGTAGGTACATCCCTATCTTAAAATGACACATTTTAATTGGAAACGCTTCTGTCCTTTCTCTTCAGTCCATGAATTTGTCTGTCTATTCTACCACCACTGTCATGCTGCTTTAATTATTTGAATTTTTATTCTCACTAAATTTCTATCTTATCTATAGTATACTTGCTAGATTTATGTTTATTATTATTGGCATTTTAAGAATTGCTTACTAAAATGTAAGTCTGCATATTTAGACTTTTTACGTAGAGTATTGACATTGTTTCATCCTTTGAGAAAATATCTCTACCTTAAAAACTATAGTTCTCATTATAGTAATGAAGTATTTGGGCTATTACTTTTGATAGAACTTGAACATCACCATTCATCTGTCAGGTATGACTTTCAATAAAGGAAATGTTAATGACCATTATTAATAATTAGAGTTCTGATTTTTAAAATTTTGCTTTTTAAGCATATTTCACTACCTGTCCTGTAAAACGATTGAAAGCAGGGAGTCTTTCTACCATTTAGCTTTTTGTCTTGTGTTTTGGCCATGCCCAAAATTCCAAAATGTATATATCTACTAATATATTCTGTTCAGTGATTTCATCCAGCTCAGTGTCTTTAAAAGGTTTATATATACTGATGATTTGAATTTGTAGCCCTATGCTTCACCACAATAGCCTATTATATACTTTCTATATATTTATATCTGTATTTGGATCTGTAATGTGTATCTCAAGTTTAAAACTAAGCCTATAAAAATTAAAATATATTTTTTAACCACACAAAATCCATGCCCTGCCATCCATGCTCCCACAACCAATCAGCAGCAATTTGTTCATCTCTACATGCAACATTCTGTTTAAATCCATCTTTCCTACTCTCCCCTAGTTTAAGCTATTTGCTCAGACTACTGTAATGTTCTCAATTGATTGATCTGCCTTTATTTTGTTCTTTCTTATAGTTCCTCTTCTAGATAGCAGCCTGGGGGCCATTTCTAGAGTATCAATCAAATAACATATAAAACAGTCCAATAGCCTCCCATTTCAATTGGATTAAAATTCTTATTTCTTACCATGACTTACTGGGTGCTACCTAATCTGGCCCAAATCTGCCACTCTAAATTCATCTCCCACAGCTCTCTATATCAGAGAGATTAGAGAGATTCAGAATTCCCTAGTCTTGTTGCTTTCCCTTGGACATATCAGGCTCATTTCAGTTTCAGAGCTTTTGCAGAAGCTTCAGCATCCCGTTAGAATTATAGTACTCCATATCTTCAAAGAGCTACGTCCTTTTTGTTGTATAGTTTTAAATTCAAATGTCACTTCATCAGAGAACCTGTCCCTGTCATTCCAGTCAAATGTCAGTTAATTTCTGTGGTATAGCAAATTTATTTCCTTTATATTACTATTATCTAAAAATATTTTAATTACTTTTTTTACCTGTCTTTTCAATAAGATAGTATTTTCCTTGAGGTCAAGGATTCAAATTATTCAATATACAGTATCCTTAGAAACCAATATAATTCCTGGATTATAGCAGTCAACTCAATAAACATTTGTTGACTTACTGATATGTACTGAATGTTTGTATCCCCACAAAATTTGTATGTTGAAACCCTAATGTCTACTGGGATTATATTTGAATATAAGGCCTTTCAGAGGTAATTAGATCATGAAGGTGGAGACTCTGTGATGGGATTAGTGCCCATGTTAAAAAGATGAGACTGGAGAGAGGTTGCTCTCTCTCAGCCATATGAAGAAACCAGGAATAGGGCCCTTAGCATACGATTTCTAGCCTTCTGAGCTGTGAGAAATAAATGTTTGTTGTTTAAGCAACCCAATCTATGGTATTTGTTGTGGCAGTCAAAGAAGACTAAGACACTTACCAGGTTCTTCTGTAAGCAGAGGCAAGAATATTTTTCAGAACACATTTCAGGAGACATATAATTATTGTGGCATTCAACCTTTATCAAGTATTATACACATTTTTCTGATATGTTTGTCTTCTTATTTATTTTTATTCTCATGGAATTTTTTTTTCTGATTAATAGATGTGTTTATTTTCTCTGGACTAGCAGAATTAGGGGATGAAATAACCACTGTCTCTTTGTCCATCTGTTCATTCATTCAGCATTGTTTATGAAGTGCCCACCACAAGCTAGGTACCCAGGGTGCTACCTTCAGAATCTACTGTTCTAATTAGGAGAGAATCTCAATCAATCAATCAATAAATAAGTGCTGTGGGGACAATTAAGCAAGATAAATAATGTTGTGTGTTCTAAGGAAATGTTTACATAGTGCATTTAGGGAAGTATTTGTTGATAAGATGAAATTTGAGTACTGACATCAATGAACTGAGGCCATGACTCATAAGATATCTACAGAGGAAGCATTCATGACATAGAGAAAAACAAGAGAAAAGATAGTTGTTCTGCTTCAGGAAGAGAGTCCCCTGTTGCTGTGGTTGAGTGAGTAAAGGCAAGGACTAGTAGAGGTGAAAATGATGTAACTCAGGCTGAGTTGTATGATCCAAAGAAAAGACTTTGTTGTTGTTAGTAAATGGGCAGCCACTTAGAGGGCTTCATGCAGAGAACTGATATAATCTGACATGTACTTTAAAAGGCCCACTTTCACTGCTTTTTGTACAGGACAGAAGCAGGAGCATCAGTTGGAAGATTTTGTAATTATCTAGGTGGGGGTATTGTGTGGGCTTGGGAAAGGATGGATGGTAATAGTGAAAGTATTTAATTGTGAGGTTTTTGTTTTGTTGTGATTTATTTTGTTTTGTCAGAGGTAGCTGGGAAACATTGGATTTCTAGCGTCAGTTTGAACGTTTATTAGCTATCCAACAGGAAACATTAAGTACATAGCTTTATATACAAGCGTGGAATTTAGAGGTTTGGGCAATGGGTATATGAATACAAATTGATGAAACTAGTTGAGACACTAAAGGCTTATATATAGAGAGCTAATAGAAAATATTCCAGTGGTGAGCACTGGGCCATGTTATAATTTAGAAGTGGTCAACTGTTGAGGAACCATGGAAAGAAACTTATATGTCCCAGTAAGTATAAAAAAAAGGACCAGGAAATGACAGTGTTTAGGAAGCCAGGTTAAGAGGCATTTCATGACTTAAGGGTGTGGAAATAAGACTTTACTAACAAGATTCCAGGGTCCCTGGAAGCCAGTATTCAAGAATGGTGCATTACATAAAGTAGTATCATGAGTAATGATGTAGCCTGCAATACATAAAAGGTGATATGAAGCAGCAGAGGCAAGAAGATCTGTATTGGTCAATGCATACTGGTCCTAAAGGGCCATGGCATTGGGTAATAACAGAGGTGCTACCATTCTTTTATGTTGAGAGATAATAAATCAGCCAGGGATAGCATTTTTGACAAATAAAAAGGTGAAGCGGTTTCCTAGACCTAACCAGGAAGAGATGGTACTTTGACACCATGAAGAATCTCCACATGCACTTTTTGGATAGTAAGTAAATACTCTTCTCTACCTGTAATTCTAAATCATCATTAAATCACTATATGAACCCATATTTTTTCTAATACATTTTAAAATAAATTGGGTATATAGGAAGGGGTACCATAAAAATATTTCCCTTGGGTCCTATACAACTTAAGGATGGCTCTGGTATCAATACTGTGTTCTGATTTTGAAATTGTACTGTTGTTATGTAAGAAAATTCTCTTTTTTAAGGAACATATTCAGAAAATATTTAGAGATAAAGGGCTCAGTGTCTGAAATTTACTTTTAAATGATCAGAAAAATATTACGCACCAACACATATATTCACTTTGTAATTTTTTAAATATTTCAGCTCTATTTTATTTGAATTTTTAGAGATATAAGGTAAACTGAAGAGCTACTTTTTGAAATTGTTAAAGTAATTTTGAATCTTAGGTATGTGTACTGTTCTACCTTATGTTATTCTATTTTACTTTGGTATACTCAATTGTAACTTAATATTATTTCCCAAATATAGTGCTATTAATCAGGAAGATGTAGCAAATCCTGGCTCTGTGAAACCATAAATAGGTCCTATACCAGTCAGGAGCATAATATAAAATCTAAGTGTTCATGAATCAAATAATTTAAAGATGAGTTACCATCTTTTTTGATATATTTTGTCATTATATGTTCTACTTTTTCAACTGCATCTTTTAAAGAAATTTATTTACCTCATATAAAAAGAAACCAATCTCTAGATATACTTGCTAAAAAAGTTGTTGGTGTAAAAGAATATAATGATTGTATATAAATTAAGTGGTGGTCTCTACTTATTTCAACATAATCTGATTTGTAAAAATACTAATATAATATGTATCTGTTAATTTTATTTATAGCTGTAGACTGATGATTATTCAATCACTAAGAGGCAGTTTGGTACCTGGAATGGAATGGCACTAGAAATAATTTGTAGGACAGAGGTTTTATAATGAGATGAATCCGAGGCAAATGCAGGCTGAAAGACTGAGAGGAAGTGACCCCACTTCTGATCCTACTTTTCTGCAAATATCATATGATCATGGACATGAACAAAATAAGTATTGAAATACTCAGAATTAAATAATTCAAATCCAAAAGAATTTTGACTTCTAAATTTCTAAATAACAAAATCATGTTTCTGATGATCTTGGCAAATGCTACTTAATCATACTGGTAATAATGATGTCCACAGTGGATGTTATTCATCACAATGTCAAGACTTACACAACACTGTAAAATAACTATACCCCCCCCCAAAGAAAATATAGACTCATGGGTAGAAATAGAGAGCATTATGCTTAGTGAAATAAGTCAGACAGAGAAAGACAATACTCTATATTATCACTTGTATGTGGAATATAAAAAACAAAACAATTGAATGTATATAACAAAACAAAAACAGACTCAACAGATACAGAGAACAAACTAATGGTTGCCAGTGGGAAGAGGGAAGGGGAGAGGGGCAAAATAGGGGTATGGGATTAAGAGATATTAACTACTATGAATAAAATAGGTAAGCAAAAAGATATATTATACAGCACAGAGAAATATAGCCATTTTTTGTGATAACTTTTAATGGAGTTAATCTATAAAAATGATGAATAACTATGTTGTACCCCTGAAACTAATATTGTAAATCAACTATACTTAAATTAAAACAATATATTTAGTAAAATTTTTAAAAAGACAATAGACTGCATAGTAACAAAGTAGTTCATTACATTTTCTCAAGTATTTCCTTCTGACTCCTTAAATTTTCATGTCAGTAGCTACAAAACAAAGTAAAAAAATAGGAAATTAAAATGCACATACAATTTGCATTTGGAGTTTCTCCTTTTGCTTTTTCCTTTTTCTTCTTCTTATTGGACATAAGAAAATGTTCCCTAAGGTTAAAAGGGACAGTTTGACCACACTGGTGCTTCTTCCTTGTAGCTAAGAGAAAAATCAGAGTTTTGATAAAGTTTAGTAATTTAAATTCTCTTTGGTCTTTGAAACTTTTCTGGATGGTCAGTTTTCAGGCAAGCCAAACTGAATCTGTCAAATCTGTATTTCAGAAAAATAGAGAAAAGGTGAATACCATTTATCTGCGACTCCACCATATTGTTCTTAAATATATTGAGATATTTGAATTTGGAATTTTTTAATCCATTTCCCATCTTAAAATATATACTTCTAAATTTATGAAAACTTTAGTAGTACTTTTATTTATCTTTGTTTCAGCTCTTCAGTCATTCTGGTGTTATCAGAGATAGAAGATTTCAGACCATGATCTTCGAACTCCAGAATTCTACCCATTCTTCCTCTCATGGTCCCACTGCCCAGGTTCAGGGTTCAATTCCTATTCATTAGATAAAAATTCAATAGATACATTACATTTCTTCAGTTTTAATGATGAAATGTATATTATATCTTAAAAATGATAACTCTCCCCTCACTTTCCGTCTGTATGTGTCCCTAGGTCTGAAATGGGTCTCTTGTAGACAGCATATATACTGGTCTTGTTTTTGTATCCATTCAGCCAGTCTATGTCTTTTGGTTGGAGCATTTAATCCATCTACATTTAAGGTAGTTAGCGATATGTATGTTCCTATTACCATTTTCTAAATTGTTTTGGGTTTGTTATTGTAGGTCTTTTCCTTCTCTTGTGTTTCCTGTATAGAGAAGTTCCTTTAACATTTGTTGTAGAGCTGGTTTGGTGGTGCTGAGTTCTTTTAGCTTTTGCTTGTCTGTAAAGGTTTTAATTTCTCTGTCGAATCTGAATGAGATCCTCGCTGGGTAGAGTAATCTTGGTTGTAGGTTTTTCCCTTTCATCAGTTTAAATATGTCCTGCCAGTCCCTTCTGGCTTGCAGAGTTTCTGCTGAAAGATCAGCTGTTAACCTTATGGGGATTCCCTTGTATGTTATTTGTTGCTTTTCCCTTGCTTTAATATTTTTTCTTTGTATTTAATTTTTGATAGTTTGATTAATATGTGTATTGGCATGTTTCTCCTTGGATTTATCCTGTATGGGACTCTATGCTTCCTGGACTTGATTGACTATTTCCTTTCTATATTTGGGAAGTTTTCAACTATAATCTCTTCAAATATTTTCTCAATCCTTTTCTTTTTCTCTTTCTCTTCTGGGACCCCTGTAATTCGAATGTTGGTGTGTTTAATGTTGTCCCAGAGGTCTCTGAGACTGTCCTAAATTCTTTTCATTCTTTTCTCTTTATTCTGCTCTGGGGTAGTTATTTCCACTATTTTATCTTCCAGGTCACTTATCCTGAGGTTCTTCTGCCTCAGTTATTCTGCTATTGATTCCTTCTAGAGAATTTTTAATTTTATTTCTTGTGTTGTTCATCATTGTTTGTTTGCTCTTTAGTTCTTCTAGGTCCTTGTTAAAGGTTTCTTGTATTTTCTCCATTCTATTTCCAAGATTTTGGATCATCTTTACTTTCATTACTCTTAATTCTTTTTCAGGTAGACTGCCTATTTCCTCTTCATTTGTTTGGTCTGGTGGGTTTTTACCTTGCTCCTTCATCTGCTGTGTGTTTTTCTGTCTTCTCATTTTGCTTAACTTACTGTGTTTGGGGTCTCCTTTTTGCAGGCTGCAGGTTTGTAGTTCCCGTTGCTTTTGGTGTCTACCCCCAGTGGCTAAGGTTGGTTCAGTGCATTGTGTAAGGTTCCTGGTGGAGGGGACTGCTGCCTGTGTTCTGGTGGATGAGGCTGGATCTTGTCTTTCTGGTGGGTAGGACCGTGTCCAGTGGTGTGTTTGCGGGTGTCTGTGCCTTGGTAAATCTAAGAAAATTGAAGTCATATCAGGTATCTTTTCCAACCACAACGCTATGACACTAGATATCAGAGGAAAAAATCTGTAAAAAATACAAACACATGGAGGCTAAACAATACACTGCTAAATAACCAAGAGATCACTGAAGAAATCAAAGAGGAAATCAAAAAATACCTAGAAACAAATGACAATTTAAACACGATGACCCAACACCTATGGGATGCAGCAAAAGCAGTTCTAAGAGGGAAGTTTATAGCAATTCAGTCCTACCTCAAGAAACAAGAAGCATCTCAAATAAACAACCTAACCTTACACCTAAAGCAATTAGAGCAACTAGATAAAGGAGGCAAAAATATACAGTGGAGAAAAGACAGCCTGTTCAATCAGTGGTGCTGGGAAAACTGCACAGCTACATGTAAAAGAATGAAATTAGAACACTCCCTAACACCATACACAAAAATAAACTCAAAATGGATTAAAGACCTAAATGTAAGGCCAGACATTATAAAACTCTTAGAGGAAAACATAGGCAAAACACTCTGACATAAATCACTGCAGGATCCTTCTTGACCCACCTCTTAGAGAAATGGAAATAAAACCAAAAATAAACAAATGGGACCTAATGAAACTTAAAAGCTTTTTGCACCACAAATGAAACCATAAACAAGACAAAAAGACAACCCTCAGAATGGGAGAAAATATTTGCAGATGAACAAGTATTAATCTCCAAAATTTACAAGCAGCTCATGCAGCTCAATATCAAAAAAACAACCCAGTCCCAAAATGGGCAGAAGACCTAAATAGACATTTCTCCAAAGAAGATATACAGATTTCCAACAAACACATGAAAGGATGCTCAACATCACTCATCATTAGAGAAATGCAAATCAAAACTACAATGAGGTATCACCTCACACCAGTCAGAATGGGCATCATCAAAAAATCTAAAAACAATAAATGCTGGAGAGGGTGTGGAGAAAAGGGAACCCTCTTGCACTGTTGTTAGAAATGTACATTGATACAGCCACTATGGAGAACAGTGTGGAGGTTCCTTAAAGAACTAAAAATAGAGGTACCATACTACCCTGCAATCCCACTACTGGGCATATACCCTGAGAAAACCATAGGTCAAAAAGATTCATGTACCACAATGTTCATTATAGCTCTATTTACAATAGCTAGGACATGGAAGCCACCTAAGTGTCCATCAACAGATGAATGGATAAAGAAGATGTGGCACATATATACAATGGAATATTACCCAGCCATGAAAAGAAACGAAATTGAGTTATTTGTAGTGAGGTGGATGGACCTAGAGTCTGTCATACAGAGTGAAGTAAGTCAGAGAAAAACAAATACCGTATGCCAACACATATATATGGAATCTAAAAAAAAAAAAACACAGTTCTGAAGAACTTAGAGGCAGGACAGGAATAATGACACAGATGTAGAGAATGGACTTGAGGACTTGGGGAGGGGGAAGGGTAAGCTGGGATGAAGTGAGAGAGTGGCATTAACATATATACACTACCAAACGTAAAATAGATAGCTAGTGGGAAGCAGCCACATGGCACAGAAAGATCAGCTCGGTGCTTTGTGACCACCTGGAGGGGTGGGATAGGGAGGGTGGGAGGGAAACGCAAGAGGGCAGTGATACGGGGATATATGTATACATATAACTGACTCACTTTGTTATACAGCAGAAAGTAACACAACATTGTAAAGCAATTATACTCCAATAAATATGTGAAGAAAATGATAACTGTCTAGTGTTTTATGGAGATTTTACACATTTTTAAATCAATACAGCTTTTTCTCATTTTTGTTCTACATCTTTTCTATTTATTTAATGGATCTAAGCTGTATCTTGAAAAATGAAGTCAGAACACAAGTTCATCTTCACAAATGTTTTTTTTCTTCTTTCTACTGTGCCCTTCTCTTAGGCTTTTGTCCTGTTTCTAGCCTTTTCAGAATCTGACTTTTATAAAAAGAGTTCCTTTTCTTTGGTTATTAAGTTGCAATGATTTTGCTGTAGCTTAGCTTTTCAATTGCCACAGGCAGAATTTTTGTAAAAGTTAAATTTTATTCTTTATTTGGTATCATTATCTGTGTACCCTTATGCTATAATTTTGAATAATTCATTTGAAGTAAAACTAGCTATTGGCTATAAAAGTGATTAAGCTTTAAATGAACATTCGTGCTCAAAGAGCACTTTTTCCTGCCACAGTTACTTAGAGTAGAGTGATGTGGTAGACTTCCTCTAAACCCCAGCTTACACACAAAAGCACATACATAATTTTTTTTATTGAAAGGGAAAAGAGAAGAAATTCCAAAAATACCTATTTGAACTTGTCAGGTGGTCAGTTCTACATATTGGCTTGTATTTCTGTAGAGAGGCCATGGTTACAGAGAGAAATTTGGGACTCATCAGCATGTTATAATTGGTACTTAAAGCTATAAATTCTGGATGAGGTTGAATAGGGAAAACATAGATAATTAATAAAATGGAGCTTAGGATGATGCCTATTGACAACAGATTTTAGAAGAGGAATAGAAGCAGAAAGGAGAAAAATTAATAAAAGATTATTATTTCAGCAAGCCAAGAGAAGTTGTTTCAAAGAAGAGGTGTCATGTAAGTGACAAATCAGAGGAAGAGTGACTAGATAACTGAAAAATGATCACTGGATGTGGCAACACAAAGGCTATTTGTGACACTGATAAACAGCAGTTATAATGCATGTTGAGATGAGAGTGTTCTTGAGAAGGGAGACTGGTTGGTAAGCAAGTGGAGACAGCTGATACAAATGAAGTGTTCCTGGATAGAGAGCAGAGAAGCTAAGTATAGCTCATGGGGAAGTGATACCTAGATGGACATACTGGAGTATGAAGTGGCTCTGTTTTTTTATGAATCTGTCAATCAACTTTGAATAACTATATTTTTCCTCTATTTCTTTGAGATGGTCTCAACACTAACCGGTTCTAATCATGTCAGGAGTTTGTTTTTTGGGTTTTTTTTTTTGTCAGTATATTTACAAGCTATATGAATATATGATTTCTTTGCTGAGTTATGTTAGCTTTCTGTATTTATTTGTACTATCATATGTTTTCTGTAATATATTATTTCCTATAGCTCTTTCTACTTAATTTATTTGAATGTTATTTTTTCTGTCTTTTTTCTGAGGTACTATTTGAGAAGCTTTCTAGATCATTTCCTTTCAGATTATTTTTAAAAGTAGTTTTATCAAACCTTCATTTTACAAAATATGGTGATTTTCTGTGTATTTTTCAGCTTTTATCAGGGTGTAAATATTTTGTTCTTAGTAAGAGATCCGGCAGTATAGAACTGGGAACAATTGAACTTACTGGATTTTGTTTCACTAGCTTATGGTTGCTTCCTTGCTGTAGTGTTGCTGTCAAACATTAATTCTTCCAATTATATATACGTCTACTTATCTATTTATCTATCTATGTATGGAACAAAACATGCATGTATTTTTTCTGCATGGCTGCTTTTAGATCACCTTCATCTCAACCTTTTCTTCCCAGCTTCCTTTTCCCCAACCTTCTCTGTTTGGTTTCATTGGTATTTTTATTCACAAGTATTATCTAGTTTTTTCTAGAGCTCTATATTAGAGAAGCAAAGACCAAGCCTTGATATTTTCTCCAGCTTTTGTTGAGCCTCTGTTTATCCAGTGGAACAGAAACAGCTTGTTTTTCAGACTCTAGAGTCATCAAAATCATATGGAGACTTTGATAAACACAAGTTTCCAGGACTCATTAGCCCCAGATCTTCTGATTCAGTAGATCTGAAGTGGTACTTGATAACTTGCTTTTCTAACAAGTTACCCAGTGATGCTGCTGTTGCTTTTCTAGGGATCATAGTTTGAGAAACATTGTTTCAGAGATTGAACTACCTTCCCACATCACCATTATTAAGTAGAAATATTGCTTCTTCTCCATCAAAAGCATAGAAGAACATCTAGTGAAAGATCCTAGTCCCTCTGGTATTTGATGCACCTCATCTCAAAATTGTTTGGATCAAGGCTTCTCAGCATTAGTGATGCAAAACCCAGTTTAAAAACTTGTGAAGTCTGGCTATAACAACAGTATTACCATCCATTCCATGAGCTATTCAGGACCTAACTTCAGACTCCTGAATTACTTGGTGTACTTTCTCTTTTTTTACATCATATCTACAGCTTTCAATATCTCCTCAGGGAAACCTTGTGATCACATACCTGAGTGATATACTTCTTCTTTGCCAGACAAGTATTGATGTCTGCTTTTTCCAGAAACTTGTTTGTTGTTTTTTTTTTGGACCAACTGTATTAGTTTTACATACTGAAAATCTTAGCAACTTAAAACAATTTACATTGGTTGTCTCACAGTTACTATAGTCAGGAATTCAAGGGTGGATTAGATGGGTCATTGCTTAAGGTCTCACAAGGCTGAAATCAAGGTTTTTTACAGGGTTGGTTTATAATCTGGAGGCTCAATCAGGGAAGAATCTGCTTCCCAGTTCACTTAGGGAAAAGGGATGCCAGATTTCATCTTTTTACAGGTGTAAGAATCCTGGCAGTTTGCTTCTATAAACCCAGCCATGCATAGGTAGAGAGTAGGGTGAGTAAGCTAGCAAAATAGAGTCATGCACAATGCAGTCACACGAGTGGTATACCTTTGCCATATTCTATTGCTTAGGAGTAAGTCACAGATCTTTCTCACAGTGGAGGGAAAGGAATTACATAAAAGCATAAACAACAAAAGGCTGGTATCATGAGGGCCACTTTCTGCTCTGTCCACCACACCATTTAATAGCTTTTAGTGTTAAGTAACAGTAACATTTCTTTGTTGATTTTGGGAAGCTTCTTTTAATTTTTCCCACTAAATAATGTTAAATCTTAAGATATGATGATGAAGTCACACTTCGTAGAATAGCTGTAGCTGAGGTATAACAACAACAATAATAACTATTATTGTTATTTATTATTTTAATCTTTATTTTTATGTTTATTATAATAAATCTATCTACTTCTGCTTTGGAAAGGAATGTACTTGGCTGTTTTTTCCTATGCTACAATTTCTTGAAATTCTTAACATGTTTACATTTGGTTATATCATAAGTACAAAAACAAAGTTAATAGTTTATGGTGAAAACTTCAGCACAGGTATCATGTCATTTATCTTTCTAAAGTGGAAGTATAGAATTCCTCCTGCCTTCACAAAAAACTAGTTCAGTTATCAAAATTGTTACAAACAAAATCTTTAATCAATATACTAAAAATATACATTCATTTTGGAATACTATACCTCACAGGCCATTGAATATGAAATGAAATGTTTTGAATGTTTTCTAATCTCTAATGTTCTACATTGTATGCTAATTTCAGTATTTGATGTAGGGTTTGAACAGTATATCTACGTAAATTAGAAAGAGTTGTCAAAAGGTGCATACAGCTATTTTGTTTTTAAAATTTAACTGTTCATTGGTTTTCCATATATCTTTCGTATTTTTCAGAAATAATTTATTTTCTATACTACCCAAATATAACTAGACATAAAATAGCAGTGAAATTAGATTTCTCACCTATGATCATAATTTGGGGAAGGTATTTATATAGTTTCATTCTCTACAAAGCTCATATATGCTGATACACTTATTAGTACTCTTTTATGTATTTATTTCATTTTAGCAAATACTTGAAAATTGAAGATCTTTCAGTATTGTAACTACCAAATAGGTTAACACACCCGTATGTCTCTATTAGGAAATAGGGAATCAGTCATTCTGTATCATGCAGTGATTACTGCTCCCATGTGTATCTAGCACATGGACTCCCAATTTCTTTGGTTAAGTTGGATTTTGGCAATTTCACATTTTTAATATTTCTCAAATAGTATTTCACCAAAGAAATTTTCCATTTTGTTTGTTTGATAGGACCAAAATTTAGCCTTCCAATTTACACCTAACTGAATGTGGATCTTGCTTTAATATTGTCTTGCAAATAAATTAAAGTGACTTTTATTTCACTTTTCAAAATATAAGATGTTCATTAAGGTGGCCAAATAATATATCACATATATTACTGCAGTAGTCTAAAAGACAGTTAAATTTAATATTCTTAACTAGATTGGAAGCCATAGCTTACTAGAATTATAAGGCAGAACAATTAATACTTGCCTTCTCTTTTTCTATAAAAATCTGATAATGAGCTTTGCCTATAAAAGAAAAATAATGCAGTCCTAATGATCTGAAAAGTATAAATGAGCCCCAACACTCCATCACATATATTTTAGGTTGTTTTATGTAAATGGTGATAATTTTCTTACTCCTAAAGTTTAACATATCCATTTCCAGACAAGCTAAAGAAAATAATGTTCAGTAATAAGTATAGCACTAGAAAATTTAAAAAATGGCTACAGACAGTATGACTACTATTTATGAAATTAGAACAAGTCAAAGTAATTGCTTTTTGAGAGAAATACATTAGAGAGAAAAACATCTTTATAGAGATATGAATGATTATTAGCCTGTGGTATCGTATATAGCAGAAAGCAGGGATGAAATCAGAGTTTATTCGGGTGCTGTCAAAAAAACAGGAGTCAACTTGAAGAGGCCTTCATTGTTTTAAAGACAAGGAAAAGAAAAAAAAAATCTAACCTCAATAATAGTTGATTATACATAAAATATTTTTCAGTTCATTTTTAAATTTTAAGTAAAACCAAATATTTTTAGCAACAAAATCAAATGAATGCTACACAAATCCAGTTATATATAAATGGAAGCCAAAAATAAATTGCTGTAATACCATAAAACAGAAATTTAATTAAGCAGAAAAGTAGGAAATAATTTTTCATGGCCCATGCCATTTACATGAGTTAATCACAGTAATGTGGATAAATGACCTTGACCTTATAGTAGCAAAAGAGGGCAAAACATTCAGTGCACAATATTTCAATACACATGAATATACAAAGTTGATCAAAATGCATTGTTTAAAGATAAAATCCATTTGTAATAAAGCTACACTTCAATATCTAAAGTAAGCCCTAAGCTCCAGTTAGAACATAGTTTATTGTTAGGCCTGCCCATGACATTAAGTGTATTCATGAAAATAAATGCATAGGAAATATTTCTGTCATTTAAAAATAATGTCTTAAATCCAAAATATACCAGAACAAAAAACCAAATGACTGGCTTCCTGTTCAAACTGGCACCCTGCTGGTGTTGTCCCTTGGCTGTTCAAACCAGTCCATTTCATACTGCCCCAGAATGGAAAATGCATCAGTACATCACTATAACAGGATTGAATGTCAGCATTTTATCAAAATTTACTTTCAAACCAGTGACTTGTTAACATACACTACCGTAATCTAGATGCTAAACTAGTAAGTAACCAGTAAAGCATATATTTCTTCTCTTTTTAAATTGTATCATATCATATAATATTGATACCATTACCAGCAATATGATTGCTTGACTCATTCTACGGATTTTTTTGTTTGTTTGTTTTTTCCACATTTTTACCACAAAATTTCTTTAAGCTTGTATAGTCAAGTTTTCGTCTTTTAAAGAGAATTAAATATTTATTTTCTTCTCAGTTTTATATAAATAAATAAATAAAGGGGGGGAGAGAGAGACTATTCTATCTTCTAATTGTTTATACACATACACAGTGGATTTTTCATCTTTAAATATTCATTTTATAACATATTACTTCACTTAATTCTTAAATTTTCCCATTGACTATTTTGGTTTCCCACATAGGTACAGTAACTCTCTCATAATGATTAAATAGAGTTTTATTTAATCCTTGCCAATTCTTATGCCTTTAATTTCTTTCATTTGTCTAATTGCATTAGCTAGTACCTCTAACTCAACGTTTAATAGCACTGAGGATTTAAGACGTTTTGGTGTTCTCCCTGACTTTAGTCAGGTAACGTGCTCTTGTGTGTCCTCATACACAGCAATAACTTTGGGATTTATATTACTTTAATAATGTAAGATACTGTTCTTCAATCTATATTTCATTGAAGGTTTTTAACATGGATGGTTACTGAATTATGTTGGGTTCCTTTTCTTTATTCTTGTAGTTAATCATGTAATTTTTCCTTAGTTACAGTAATGTGATGAATTATAATAATACAGAAAGGAATAAATCACATCTGGTCTTAGATGTGTCAAGTTTGAATAAAATTTTCTTGACTTTTTGCTATTATTTAAAGATTTTGCTTACATATACATACATAAGCATGTATGTGCGTGTTTTCTGTGTCTTAATTTTTGTGAGTGATTATTTATAGATTTGGGTATTGATGTTATATTTGATTCATAAATAAAATTGGTAAATTTTTTATCTTTTTTTTGATCTGAGATAGTTTAAATAGCATTGAGATTATATAATCTTTAAACACATGTCCATGGATAATATCCATGAGATATGTGATATTTAGGCATTGGTAAAATTTCCTCCAGATACCATTTTGTGCTGGCACATTTGTGTGATATGGCTCTATATCTACATTTTTCATTTCTTGTGATGGATCTGATTAGAGTTTTTTCCTCAACTGCCATCGGATTTGGTCATTATATTTTTCTACACTCCGTCAGTTTCATGTATTTATTTTTACTCTGTTTTTACTGAGTTGTGCAAAGTAGTCTCAAAAGTTTTTAAAACTTTTATGTTTTGGTGATTATTTACTCTGAGATGCTGTATTTTAATTACCACTATTTTAAATAAATGCCGGCACCCCATTTTATATTTCTCCTTTGACCTAGGAATTAAAAATAGTTTATTTTATATGATAGGGCCTTTTCAATCTTGTTTTTAATTTCTAGCTGACTCTTCTCTATTATTTAGAATTAATTGAAGTGTCCTTTGGGGGCTTAAGATACAGTCAGTTTTCACGTGCCCTTGAGAAGAAGTTATATTACTTATTATCTCAATTCAGAGTTTATTATTTATATAGTTTACTTTCTTGCTTATGTGTCTGAGTGTTTCTTATTCCTACTAGTTTTGCCCGATAGACTAATATTTATCAGGCAAAATATCAATATTTTATTATTGATGCATTTCTGTTTCTTATTACAGTTCCCGAAGTCTCTTTTTTATCAAAATTGTTTCTGATGTATTTGAATCAATGGCATAATCAACTTACAGCCTGTTTGCGAGTTGTAGTCTTTAATATTATTAAAAGTTTTTTGCTATTAAGTGCTCTTCTGTGCCTCAGTCATACCTTGTCAAATACCAAGATTGAAAACCCTGTTTTCTTATTTCTTATTGCTTGTGTTCACCTGATATATTTTGGCCCATCTTTTTCTTTTTTTAAATTTTAACATTTCTGAATTTCTTTAAGTGTTTCTTTTAATATAGTAGAGTTTTGGATTTTGCTTTGTTGGCATTTCTATTCACTGATAGTGCTACTTCTAAGGATGATTCATTGTTATGATTTCTGCTTATCCGTATGTTTTTTTGTTTTTTGTGCTAGGCTATATTTGACCTTGTTTTCAAGGTATTTTATCCATCTACTGTAAGCAAACCCAACTTCTGTCTCTCTTATTTATGACATCAGTTTGTTCTAACTTGTATCAGAATAACTTTGCCCAACCTCTCCGCTTACACATGCACTCTTGACATTTCTCAGAATCATTATTTGTTGTGTTTTCAATTTGTAACCAAAATGATAACTTGCTTTTGGATCATGCTTTTTGTTTATTCAGAGCATGTGTGACAATGTTTTCTTAACCCCTAAATGGGAAAAATTGCAATCTTGAAAAACTAAAAATCATATTTCACAGGATATGCTTTATGGTTTGTGGTGATAGTCTTGGAGTAAAGTGGAAATGATTACAATATAGCCAATTGGTAGAAAGATAGTCACCGTAAATTTGGAGAATATATACCTGTTAGGAAAAAGATTAAGGTCTGGGTTATACAGATAATTGGGTCTATTGTTTAGGTTGAATTAACAATCTTAATTAATGGATACAATTTGTATTATTTTATGAACTGACCAGTGACAAATTTGACCTTATATGGATAGGAAAACAAGAATGTCTATGGTCTGTTTTTCAAGGACATTGTTTTAATAAGTGCAAATATCTGTAAATAATAGATTTTAGTTTCTGGTGTTAAAATTATATACTGGAAAAGAGCCAGTAAAGACTTTTTATAATTATACATTTTGATAAAATTCACTTTCTTTCACTTTAAAGAAAACAAAACAATTTCTAATATGCTATTTTGATCAAAATCTAGGATATAATTTCAAAAGTATTAAATATGCTTCATAGTAATTAACTTGTTGGCATTCCTTAAAATTTAACACATTACTCATATATCTTGTCTAAGCCCATGTATATTATCTTCCTTAATTTGCATGCTTATAGTCATGGTAAGTGGGATAAATTATATTTCAAATAAAAAAAGAAATAAAAAGAGCTTTTTTTAACCATAAATCTGAAGAATTAAGAATTTTGATTTAATCAAATTAATCTGGATTAATCAATTTTCACATAGAGAAGCACAGTAGAATCTATATCTATGTTAAGATAGACTATATTTGTGAATAACATCTGTTTTTTGTCCTGAATAATTTCATTTGTAACAGGCTAGGAAATTTTTTTTTAATTTGATAATGTATTTTATTTACCTAATACATACAAAGTATCATTTTAACATGTAATCAACATAAAATACATTAAAAACATATTTTGCAGTTTTTATGTACTGTCTTCAAAATCCAGTGTGTATTTGTATATCCAGCATATTTCAGTTCAGGCTAACAATATATTTTATTATTTCAGCTTTATTGAGGTACAGTTGAAAAACAAAATTATATGTATTTAAGTTGTATAATTTGATGTTTTGGTATACATATACATTGTGAAATAATCACCATAATCAAGCTAATTAATATATCCATCACCTCCACATAGGTACCATTTTCTTTTTCTTTCTTTTTTTTTTTGTAGTGAGGGTAATTAAGATTTACCCCTCTAGCAAATTTCAGGTATACAATGCAGTATTGTTAATTATAGTCACCATGTTGTACATAAAATCTCAATAACCTTTTCATACTGCCTAACTACAACTTTATACCTTTTGATCAGAATCTCTTCATTTCCCCTTTCCCTAGCCCATAGCAATCATTTCTTCTTCTATGAATTTGACTATTTTAGCTTCCACATATAAGTGAGAACATGTAATATTTGTCCTTATGTGTCTGGATTATTTTACTTAGCCTAAGATCCTCCAAGTTCATCCATTTTGAAACAAATGGTAGAATTTCCTTATTTAAAAGGTTGAATAATGTTCCATTATATATGCAATGGAATACTATATCCTTATATATGTATATATGTATCACATTTTCTTTATCCATTCATCAGTTGAGACATTTAGGTTGTTTCCATATCTTGGCTACTGTTAATAATGCTGCCAGCAACAATGAACATGGGTTTGAAGATATCTCTTTGAGGAATTATGTCCTTTGGATATATATCCGGAAGTGAAATTGCTGGATCATAGACTAGGAGTTATTAGTTTATCTTGTTTTCTAGAGGAAAGCAAGGTAAAGACACAGGACTGCTGAAGTGAGCTACAATGAATATTCATTTCTATATGTTCTGTGTATGCATAAGTGTTTTGGGGGACTCATTCATTCTCTAATTATTAAGTAAACACATCTAAAACATATGAGGAATATTGTGAAACACAAAATATTGAGGTATATGAAGATGAGTACATGGACTTTAGGAAGCCCATTTTTGTATTCTCACTACCTGGACTGAAGATGGATGTTCATTGGTTGTGATGTGAATTTATCTGAATAATTGGATTACTCAATTAAGTTTGATCGCCTAAGATAAGAAGAAATGCTACTTTAAGGATAATACTGGCTCCAAATCCATTTTATTATTTTCTTTAGTCAGAATTCTTAATTCTTAGAATTAAAGGTTGAAAAATAACCTTGTTGATACTGCTCCAACAGTAAGATTTAGCCCATCAATCAAAGTCTATGAAATGAAAAAATTTCCACATTTTGGAGGAAGGAGTTAACACCTGATGTTTATGGCTGTGCAGTTTAAGCATTGTTAAAGATCTGCTTCCCAGAGCACCACAGAATATAATTTTATTTTTATCTTAATTTGGCAAGGAATTCTAGTACTGTAATTAAAATGGCAAATTACATGTAAAAGTGTTTTTTAAACTTTGAAGTCTATAGTAATGAAGGCTACAATTTTCATTCACTATGAAACATAGCTGTACCTGATTGTATTTTTCAAATTAGTATACTTGTTCCAAAAAAAAAAAAAACCTGGAGTAGATTTTTTTAAGTAACATTATTTCATTTGAAATAATTAATGTTGTTATATTTTCTTAAATTAGTATGGGAAATAAGTAAAATATCTCATAAAAAGGAACAATTCACAGAATTTTTTGAATGCCATGTTTATAGAGATTTGTATTCACTAGAATTTCTTATGACAAAAGTAGAAAAAGAAATGGATTTCATTTCCAGCAGGATGTTCATGGAAGGAGGCAGCATCACATTAAAAGAGTGGACTTTCTTTGAAAGCAGCTTGTTGCCGGAACAGAAGAAAGAATAAGAGAAGAGTGATGTTAAAAGTGCTCTGTGGAATAAAAGAGGGGAACATATTTATATCAACTACCATGGCTGTGATACTCCAAGAAAAGAAGAGGGGGCTCGAGAGGAATGTTATGAAAGGGGACTAGATGATGATCTGTTTCTCACTATGCCTGCCATCCTTTCAAAACTCAACACTCTAATAATCTACAATAGTTATCAAGGCTTTGGTGACAGGATTTTCTGTTTAATTTCATACAATGCTGAGGAAAGGAAGCTTCAAAAGAGTAACATTTGGGTGCATATCATCTTGAGCATTGGAATTAATGTGTTGTAATCACCTAGAGTTTTATCATTAAGCAGGACCTGAAGTGCCCAATATGTCAAGTACTAGTCACATGGTTATCGGGCATTTAAAAAGTAACTGGTCTAAATTGAAAAGTACTTAACTATAAAGCACACACTGGATTTCAAAGATAGGACAAAAAATAAGGAATGCAAACTGTCATTAATTATTTTATACTGATTACATTTTGAAAGGAAAATATTTTGGATAATGAGGTTAAATAAAATACATTAATTGATTTCACCTATTTCATTTTAGCTTTTTAATATGACTACTAGCAGAGTTAAAATTACATATTTGGATCAGTTATATTTCTCCTTGTTTGTACTGATCAAGAGTAGCCAGAAGTAATTTCCCCAGTGTGCTCTGACTGTTGGATGCATAATATAAATGAGAGTTTATGATGAAATTTAAGATATTATCATTCATCCAATAACTTCTTAAACCAAAAAGATGCTAAAGCTTACTCCAAGATTAAAAGTGTAATTTAGTGAGCATAAGCAGTTGGAGACTGAATATAACAAACTGAGAAACCAATCAGTGCACTTTAAGAGCATTCACTGAAAAGTGGAAACCCAAGAAACAGCCAAATCAAATTGCTAATGGGAAAGTAATTAGTAAACTCACCTTCCATGGATAGCCATTTTCTTAAAAAAGTAAAGTCATTTACTGATAGACATGTTCAGTAGTATTTGGCCGTACTCAATTAGTAGTTATTAGATAACCTAGACTTGGTAGCTGCTGTTGTGAAGTGTACAATCCTGATGATTCTGGAACAATTATTGATGACTATTTGTTACCAGAAGCATGCTACTTACTGGTAAGATTGAGTCAAGGAATGTTATTGTTCTTTACTGTATGCCACTAACATGTTGCAAGATTAGTGATTTGAAACATGTCACCTATATGAGATTGTCGGTGGTGTCCTTCATATAAACTTAGAACCACCAGAACTTTTACCATCCTGCCTTTGTAACAGTTGAGGAAGTTTATGAGAATCTAATTCTCCGCACTCAAGAATTAAGACTCAATTGTCAAATATTGTGTTTTATAACTTTTGTAAAACAGCTCTCTTCCTTTTTCTTCACCAGTTTCTTTCATTCCCTAAGAAGCTGAAAGCAAAAATATAATTTCTTGAAGTAATGTTCTTTGGAGTAGAAAAGTTTACTCAATATTGGAAAAGTGCTTTTTCACTTAGTGTTTAAAAGCAAACTCAAAGGAAAATACCATACAGCAGAGAAATCATGAGGCTAAAAATCCAATGACTTAATTATGTTCTTGGCTTAACCACAAGCCAGCATGTGATTTTTTGGTACCAGACATATTTCTAAAAAACAATAAAAACAGAAAGCAAATACTATAAGGATAAATTTATTCTACCTGTATAGTAAAGGTAGAAAGGAGAAATATCTAGAAAAATATATAATCCTTTCAGACCAAAGTAACATAATGTATGAAGACCCAACCACTGAGCCAATTTCAAACAAGGGAATTTTAATTAAAAAAAAAAATACTGTATAGGATTGTGTATTCTCATAACTTATCATAATATTTTAGCAAACATGTAGTTTTAGAATGCACTTGACTGTAAATATTGAAATAATCTTTAAAAAAATCTAAAATAGAGGGAAAACAAAAGAAACAAAAATAAATGACAAAAAAATGACAATCAAAAATAAAGCAAAACAAAAACAAATGATTAAGAACTAAAAAGAATAAAGCAATAGCTTTCCTTGAAGGGTCTGAGTTAAAACAAGAAACAGAATTTATATTTCCGAGGATATACCAATCTAATTTCCTAAAGATTTAGGTAACAAGTTGACTAAAATGTGTATGTAACTTTCCCCATCATATAACCATATTCAAAACTTCATTGCACCATGAATATATTTTATTTGAATAATTTAACATCAGTACAAAAAAAAATGCATAATTGGAAATGACTTTTGAAGTAAGGAAATTAAATCAAGTTAAATTTTAGAGGACAGAACTGACTCTTGTTGCTGTGTTCATTGGTTATTTCTCAGATAGTATTCATTAAATGATATATTTAAAAACATAGGGACATTTACAGTTGAAAAGTCATTTAATATAATTTGTCCATTACCTGATTTTATAGTTGAGACTAATGTCCATAAGGATAAATATTTTGCCTGAGGTTTTACAGTGTATTGCTGTTACAAAATATTAAAATGCATTCCATATGTAGAATAATTTCCTCCACAGTAATTCAAAATAGTCAAGATATGGAAACAATCTAAAGATTTTTCCATGGATGAGTGAGTAAAGAAAATTCAGTATACATATAATGGAATATTATTCAGCCTTATAAAAGGAGGTAATCCTTCTATTTGCAACAACATGAATGAACCTGGAGAATATTATGCTAAGTGAAATAAGTTAGACATAGAAAGACAAATACTGAATGATCTCACTTTTATGTGGCATCTCAAATAGTCAAATTCATAGAAAAGAAAATAGAATGGTATGCAATGGGCTGGGGAGAGGAAATACTGTGATGCTGGTCAATAGTACAAAGTTTCATTTATGCAAGATGAATAAGTTCTTGAGATGTAATGCACAGCATGGTGACTCTACTTAATACTGTATTGTATACCTGAAATTTGCTAAGAAGGTAGAACTTAAATTGAGTCCTCTCACCACACACACACACACACACACACAAACACACACACACACACACACAAGGGTAACTATGTGGGAGTGATGGATATATTAATTAACTTGATTGCAGTGATCATTTTACACTGTTTATCAAAGTCTTAAACATACACAATGATTATATGTCAATTTACCTCCAACAAAGCTGTTTAAAAAAATTAATTAAATTCACCTTTTTTTTTTTAACATCTTTATTGGTGTATAATTGCTTTACAATGGTGTGTTAGTTTCTGCTTTATAACAAAGTGAATCAGTTATACATATACATATGTTCCCATATCTCTTCCCTCTTGCATCTCCCTCCCTCCCACCCTCCCTATCCCACCCCTCTAGGTGGTCACAAAGCACAGAGCTAATCTCCCTGTGCTATGCGGTTGCTTCCCACTGGCTATCTATTTCACGTTTGGTAGTGTATATATGTCCATGCCACTCTCTCACTTTGTCACATCTTACCCTTCCCCCTCCCCATATCCTCAAGTCCATTCTCTAGTATCACCTAACTATCTTAACAAAATGCTGCATCTCAAACAATTTAGCAAGAAGAAAAGATAATTTGCTCTAACCTGATGGATGATTTTACATGTAGCTCCAATGTCAAAAGTGAATTTAAAATTTGAATAACATTCATTAAATGTGAATACAGTGAGGAAAAGATCATTTCTTGGTTAACAGATTAACAAATATGAAACACATATAATGAATACTTAACCTATATAATATTTTTTCCATCTTATCTACAACCCAAAATGATATATCTAAGTTGGACAAAAAAATTTGCGGGGCATCTTTTTGTTGGAAGATAAGGGATTGCCTGTTCTATTCAGTCACCTTATATTCAAACATATGTGTTATTAAAACCGTAAAAGTTGCTATGAGATGATTCTTTTTTCAAGAAAAGAACTACCCTAATTCATCTCAATAAAATGTGATTAAAAAATAGGGGAAAATAACCCAAAACTCCATCAGTGTAAGTGACCTCATCTGGCTCTTTCATTTTATCAAAAAAGAAAGACACTGCTTATGTAATTCCAAATGGGTTCCTGGACGCAATTCCAATGTGAATGTGTGGAGGCTTCCTCACACCAACAAGCAATTCTTGGACACCAGTGGGGTGTTGGGAATTCAACCTGGAGATAGAATCAGGTTCTGCAGGTCTTTAGAGGGCTCAGTCCCACAGAAAGAGCCATCCTTCACTTCAGTTGCCAGTCACAAGCCCAGGTTTTTACCTGTGCTTCTGACTAACCAACTATAAAGTGGAGGTTCCAATAACCCCCTCCTTGGTTTCCATTAATTTTCTAGAATGGCTAACAGAACTTAGAGAAACATTTTACTTACTGAATTACTAGTTCATTAAAAAAATGATATGATAAAGATATAAAGATGAGCATCCAGACGGAAGAGATGTATGTATTATGTCTTAATCTTTGTACACCTTCCATTTTTAAGTGCTTAAATTAGTACTATATTGCAATAAAAATATAGAGATATAATTAATCAGCCATTAAAAATTTACTTCTACTGATTAAAAAAAATTGCATAGGGCAAGGTATGGGGAAAGGGCACAGAGCTTCCAAACTCTCTCTGAGCTTGCCACTCTCCCCAAATCTCCATGTGTTCACCAGTCCAGAAGCTCTCTGAACCCTGTCTTTTCGGGTTTTTATGAAGACTTCATTATATAACATGATTAATTGAATCATTAGCAACTGATTCAACCTCCAGCCACTCTCTCCTCCCCAGAGGTCAAATGTGGGACTGAAAGTTTCAACCTTCTAATCACATGGTTGGTTCTCCTGGCAGCCAGCTCCTGGGACCCGAAAGTCACCTTTCCTGAAGTGTTTTTAGCAACCAAAGACTAGAGACCAAATATTATCCCACTGCTCTACTGCTCAGGAAATCTGAAGAGTTTTGGGAGCCGTAAGCCAGGAACTGTAGATGAAGACCAAATATATATATATTTTCCTATAAATCACAATATGACAGTAAATTTAACAGTTTTTAAGCAATAACTCTACAAATAATTTGTAAAATTTTTAGCATCACATTGATTGCTTTACTTTACCATTTTATTTAAAATCGCAAAATAAAATATTAAAATTAATTTGAATTAAAAAATACTAAAAACATTTTATAATTTTATTGTTAAGCAAAATAATGTTTTGCTGCAGAGTAAATATTCAGTTATTTGAAGTCAATTATTATTAGTGCTACTGTAAGACCATTGGCTTGGCTTTGCATAATATCAGGGTTTTTAATAACATCTGGTCTAAAATCACAATGCTAATGTTTATTTATGTAGCCTGCAAGTTCAACTACTGCAAAATGGGACAACATATATGTCTTCCTCCCAAAGTTGTTGTGAAGATTCAATGACTATATATATTTATATATACACACACACACAATATGTATGTATATACATTTACATACACATATACCATGTATATACTGGTAAAGATTATAAAAAATATCAGGTTTATAAGTATTGCTCAATTAAAAAATCATTATTATTAATATTGGGTAGAAATATATTAAAAAGTTAAAAATATGAAGAAATACATGTGACCAAACACCCTTAAGTAGCTTTTCTAAACAATGCATGCAAATGTTGATGAGAAGCTTCATAAAGTAAAAAGTTTTTTAAACCATCTTAAGAAAATGATCTGTAGAGATTTGTGGATTTAAGGCATTTGTTTTCTTGTTTTTTTTGGTGTTATAGACCAAATGTTTTTGTCTCCTCAGAATTCACATGTTGAGACCTAATCCTTAATGTGAAGGTATTAGGAGGTGGGGCCTTTGGTAGGTTTTTAGGTCATAAGGGTGGAGCCTTCATGAATGGGATTAATGCAATTATAAATGTCACCACAGAGAGCTCCCTTGACTTCTCAGTGAGAACACATGTGAGGACACAGTGAAAAGACTGTGAACCAGGAAGCAGGCTCTCACCAGGTATCAAAAGTGCCAATGCCTTGATCTTCAACTTCCCAGCTTCCTGAACTGTGAAAAATACACTTCTGTTGTTTACAAATCACCCTGCCTACAGTATTTAGCTATAGCAGCCTGAGCCGACTAAGACTTTTTTTTTTCTTTTTATCCTTAGGCTCTTTTCTTATTATTGTTCTCTAAGGGTGCTTATGAATCTTTAAATTTTCAGTGAAATGGCTACACAAATTTGAAAACTGCGGGGGGAACATAATTTAATAATATGTCTTTTCACATAGACTGAATTCAGTAAACATGGTGCATATGATAGAATAGAGTCTGGTTTGTACATTTTTGAAGCATTTCAAATAACAGTTTTACTGCTATTTTGAGTGTTCAGCTCATTATTTAGCATACTATATACATTGTCAACGTTTTAGATCATTTTGATATATTCTATTTCAGGATATCTCAAGTAGGTTAAAACTCAGAGGCACCCACCTTACTGATGTTTAAACAAAGAGGCTTGTGCCCCTTTATATGAATGTTTAAGAATACCTTCAAAACCTATGGGAGGGTAAAAAATGAAGAACTAACTCTGTCAGCTTGACATTTCAGAAATCCATCATCTGACTACTGCAAAGTAACCTTATACAAGAGAGTGAACCAATTAGCCCTGTCACTCACAGACAGCTAAGTACAAAATGGATTTAAGGTTAGAGCTCTGAGATATCAGATTTAATGCATGACTTAAACAGTATTTCTTGTGGTGAAATGCTACATGAGTGGTTCTGGAATCTGGCACATTTCTGACAATGTGACTGATGATTGGCAATGAGATATAAGGGGAATTTTGGGCATGCTAAAAATGGGTCAATGTTTAAGTTTGTTCTTCCACTCAAATAGAAAGAAACTCTAGAAAATTGTCAGAGCTTAATTTTAATTTATTTCTCTTTTATAACTAAGTCTTAGTTCAACCACATAGTAGCAGTTTGATACTGACAAGGCTGAAAGAATGTGGTATTCCGGGTAAAATATGAAGAAACAACTTTTCTTAAAAACTGTAATGAAACAAAACATTGAATAAGGTCAGAATACCTGAATCACAATCATAAATATGACACAAACTACCTGTGTGTTATAAAATGAGCAAGAGAGTCACTTTGTTCCTTATTTACCGAAATAGAAAAAGAGGAAGATGACTAAATAACCTCAAAGTTTCTTCCAGTTAAACAAACAAAATAAAACAAAAACAACACAAAACTATTCATCATCTTAACCACCTACTACAGCAACTCCCGTTGCTACATTACAGAGTGAACTTTCAACAAAATGGTTCCTTCAGTTCAGTTATAATTTGAGTTTAAGCCCATGAGCTGATGAGAAGGGATTACAGAAACAATGAAAATATGGCAAATTATTGTGTTTGCTTTCCTCAAGAACATAATAACAAAGATTTTTTGTAGAAAATGAAGATAATTCATTATAAGTTTACATGAACTATTGAATCTATAGTAATGTTTCACTTCTGAGAAATATTTTGAATTATAATGATAACTGTCCTTAAAAACATAAAGGCTAAAATATAGGGGTAGAATATGTTTGCTTTTCATTCACATAGAGTTTTGCATAGATAATTGAATCTTCAAAAACAACCATCATAATATGCCAAAACACTAATTCACTTTGAGTTAAAGTTTAATTGTTTTCTTTAACTACAAGGGGTCTGAATAGTTATTTATAAAACCTAATGGCTTGGAAATCTGTTTTAGATGAGGATGTTTAGATATTCTTTCCCCATAAAAATGAAAATTTTTTTTTTGAAACTTAGGGCTTCAGATTTAATCAAGTTTTTAAATGAAGTGTGACATAAAAATATTGTAAAAATTGAAATAGAGTGGTATCATTTAGTTATGCTACATGATTGAGCAGAAAATATTACAATAATGATTAAATACAAAATCTGTTATCAGCCAACAAGATACAACCTCTTGAGATAAATAATTTTTTACAGAGGATGATATAGTCAAATCTGTCTAACTGAAAGTAATTCCCATATATTCAAATTAGGTGAAGATTAGAAGAGATGTTCAAGGGTAACATAGAGAAGGGTTACTGATAATACACTGATAAATGGAATATGTTCATTTTATTATTTTATTATAAATTAACCACTACTTAGATCTAAAGGGTTATCACTGTTCTGTCGATCTATCTATCTATCTGTCTTTCTGGATATTTTCAAGCCCTCTTAATCTGTTCTGCTATCTTTCTTGTACATACTCAATTTTATTCCCTATGCCTTGAATTATCTTTATAACTGTAATCATTCAAAAGCAGAAATCACATTTTATTATTTTTTTGCTTAAAATTATTCAATTACCATTATGTACAATGTAAAAATCAAACGCTATTTTCTTGTTCATTATCAGGCCCCTATTTATTTCTTTAACCTTATCTCTTAACCATGTCACACTTTAAGATCCAACTATACTGAAATATTTTCAGTTCCCTGCCTGTTATATATAGCTATTCTGGGCACATAGTTACTTGCCTATGAGATTCTCAACCTTACACCTTTCTTCTCTAAAGTTCCTCACTGTTGATCTTAATTTCTCTAGAAGTCCTTTCCAAATCTCCATTGTCTTTCTTCTATAAACGTTACAACCAGCTCTATCAACTCAGTTTTTACACTGAATGGAAATTGACTGTTTTTTAGATTGTCAATAATTTGTGAGCATGTTTGCCTCTCTTTTCCCATTATCTAGCCTAGTGCTTAAGTCATAACAGGTGCTAAATATCAATTGGATATATTTTAATGCTGGTCATTTACTACCTTCTGATATCAGTGTACTTCAGTGTCATCATGCATAAAATGAGAAGTTAATGCATAAGCAGTGATGGTAACAGAATAGATAACATATAATAAAAAGTTTTTCTGTTATGGAGTAACATACACTTTGTTAGATTAATTGATCAAGATAAACAAACATATAAATATAGATACATGACACACAGACATTTGTGTGTGTATTTAGTATGTTAGATTCCTTACAGTCAAAGATGACTGAAACATGTCCATATTATATTCTAAATTCCTTCCCTGGGTATTATCAAAATGAGGGTTCTTGATATTGGAACATTTTACAAGCCTTATTTTATTGAATCTATACCCTCACTTGTTTAAGTGTCCCATAGTTCCAGGACAACAGACCATCCTAATTTATCATTTAATTCCCGTAGTCACCAGTTTGGACTAGCTAAATGGGTTGCACATAATAATTATGTTCATTCCAACATTTCTGTTTGCCTGAGCTTTCAGATTCCTTCCCATATAGTATGGCAGGGAAGTTCAGCATTTCAACTTTATTATCTCTAGACCATTACTGAGTCTCATTTACCAAGTTAGCAAACTGTTAATATTCCTCCCAGTCATATATTATATCTGGCTAAGTTCCCCTTTATCAATACACTTATGCCAATCAAGTCTTATATTTTCATCTTCCTTGATGTTAACATTCTCAGACTGTATTTGCATATCGTATACACCTTTGCTCACATAAATTGGTGATACCTTGCGAAATGTTCACTGTCAGGCTATGTCCTCCTGGATAAGGCCTTAAGTGTCTCCATCTGTGCTGTGCTGGAATGTAACTATTGTTATATTTATGGAGGCTATGAGGAGTGATCTGTTACAGGTTCTGAAGACACTCATTATTCCTTTGTCGTACATTTGGTGGCATTATTCTAAAGAGTTTATACAAGAGAAGGCAAGTCCCTTAAGTTGGGATGAGTGGCTGCCTCTGTTGGCAAAGAATCAGGATTTAGAGGTTTAAAATTCTCGAATTCATCCATAAGTGTGCAAAATTCTGCAAATATTCTGGATTTCATGTCTTACCCTCAAATGCCTTTACCCTACACTGAAATTCAGTCATGTTCTGGGCTCAGTCTTCAACTTGTTTTTTTTCTATAAATATGAGGGACTTGCTTTAAAGTTGCCAAAAAGGATTTCTGATTTTCCAGTTGTGCTGTCTATTGGACATTTAAGCTCTTTAAATTAGTCTTTTGCTCTGTAAACGCTGAAGATTTGTCAGAAGCAGTCTAGTGATCATATAAGCTTATAGTCACTATGGTTACCATAGCACTGATGTTCCACAGCTATGAGATACACCATGTCTTGCCCTAGACCTGCCCTTCACCCCTTGCATGAAGAACTGTACACTGATAACTTATTCTGTCTTCCTGAGAATTCCACTATCTCATTTCTTCCAACAAGAAAGCAATCTTTCTTTGCCTTAAGAGCTCAGAATCCCATGTTCAGGGGCTGCTTCTGGGGCTACATTATCAATTACTTTGGGTTTTTTTTTGTTTTGTTCTGTTTTGCTTTGGCTGGAAACAGGTGGCATAATCACATAAGGAGAGTTTAATGGAAAGACTATCTTGAAAATTGCATGGATGGTTGAGAATAATGTTGAAGCATCCTTGAGCTAGCCACGTGGAGGGGCAAAGAGAAGGAACGTTTACTGGAACACAAAGAGAGTAATGGTATTTGCAAGAGACTGTTCCTGACAAGAACTATGGCTTTTAGTAGAGGGAGGCTACTAACTTGCAGAAACACAGAAGGGAGGGAGCTAGAGAAAAATTTTTTAAAAACCCAGAATTATTTTCCTCATGTTTTCTAATTTCCAACTCGCATATGTAAACCCTTTAAGGCAATACGGACAAGTTAGACTACCAAAGGATATAGCAGATTACTAAAGCATAAAGAGGAACTATGGAATGAAAAGTGAAAAAGAAATACAGCATATTTGCTATCATCTTCCATTACCAAATACTAGAACAGTACAAGACAGATATGCCATTTCTAGCTGATTAAGATAATCTGAATGTACAATAACATTGTAAATTTTATTAGCAAATTTAGCCTATAATTCAGTTTCAGTTATATAATTGTTAGCGTGTAAGCATGACTTCATTAATTTTAATGTATAAATGAACTAGAAAGGAAGTAGTGAATTTTGACTGATAATAAAAATAATTTATCATATATCTAATTAGGACATTTTTAGATTTTGACTTTTAAAGCTATAAAATTGTTTGCTACATTTAACATAACTTTTCTGGATTCAAAAATGCCTACCAGATGTGATCTGACACATAAGAGTCTCCAACATGTTTAAGACTGTAAAAGCGAATATCAAAGGACGTACAAATAGCTACAAAATAAGCATTATTAGCCAATTACTTTATTCTCATTACATTCATATTAATAGTAGGAGTAGTTTTTTGAAATTCAGACTACTTGTCTCCTAAATACACAAGTCAACATTATATCCTTTTAGTTCTAATTTGGGACAGAAAATGTTAATTACAGAAAATGTTAATTAACTAGTTATTACATTTTATATCTTACCCAATAACATGCTTCATACATTGTCTGCTTCTGATAATTTAATAAGAATTCCCAGTGATTTTCTCCTGCTGTACTTGTTTCTTTTATGCATTCATGAAATTTTGCTTGACCTTTAGATGTGTCAACTAAATAATTTTATGCCAAAATTTCAGGTAGATATTCTGACATATTTTATAAAGTCTAGCTTGGCTGTGTTTGTTCATGCTACCGTGTTAGTCAACATGCCTCCAAATGTGCATTCCCACGATGTAAGAGAAGATGACATAGATATCATCAAGTTGAGTTATGACTGCAGAAAATGAAGGATTGCTCTCATGCTGTTAAGAAGTGACATCCAAAATATACAGTATTCATCTCTCACACTGAGCATATTTAATTATATATTTTGATTCAACATTTCAAATGGATTAAAGTGGAACACTCTTCCTTAAGTATGGGATTTAGCCCTGAAAATCCTGATGCGATGAACTCACTTCATTGTATGTGAACACATACTTAATGCATAATCTCTAATTCTCCTGTTTAAAAAAGAAATGAAAAAGAGTCTAAAACAACCCTTTGAAAATCCACATAAATACATCTAAATATATTTGTTATCGTGTTAGTTAGTATGTAGGTTTATGCTGTTTATATTGCCTTTTATCTTGAGCCAGTAGGTGAAGAGCTGTATTTTCGTTACCGCTCTACAGTGTGTCATTGAAGTTGATTTTACAACTTTGATACTTTAAGTTGTTAAATATACCAGCATATTTAAAAATAGAAAACAGTTTCATTCTTCTTTCAAAATATGGGAGAAATATATTGGAAAGATTTTCTTTCTGAACAAACAGCATTATAGGAATCAGGGTTCTCTATGACTGTCCCAATTGATGTCTCCTTCTTTTCTTGAAAACCATAATTTGAGTTTTTAAAAAAGTTAGCAAGAATGCACACAGCCTAACCAGATTTTTTTTAAACGTTTTTGCCTTTTATTTTCTCAGCCATAAAATGATGGCTAGAACTAGGTGATACTGCAGATTTCTTTACAAATTTATAGTTATGATGTTATGTGTGTTTCTTTTTTTTTCAATTTTTGAATTTTCTTTTATTTATTTTTTTATACAGCAGGTTCTTATTAGTCATCAATTTTATACACATCAGTGTATACATGTCAATCCCAATCTCCCAGTTCATCCCACCACCACCACCCCCCCACCACCACTTTCTCCCCTTGGTGTCCATATGTTTGCTCTCTACATCTGTGTCTCTATTTCTGTCTTGCAAACTGGTTCACCTGTACCATTTTTCTAGATTCCACATATATGTGTTAATATATGATATTTGCTTTTCTCTTTCTGACTTCACTCTGTATGACAGTCTCTAGATCCATCCAAGTCTCTACAAATGACCCAATTCCGTTCCTTTTTATCGCTGAGTAATATTCCATTGTATATATGTACCACATCTTCTTTATCCATTCGTCTATCAATGGGCATTTAGGTTGCTTCCATGACCTGGATATTGTAAATAGTGCTGCAGTGAACATTGGGGTGCATGTGTCTTTTTGAATTATAGTTTTCTCTGGGTATATGCCCAGTAGTGGGATTGCTGGATCACATGGTAATTCTATTTTTAGTTTTTTAAGGAACCTCCATACTGTTCTCCATAGTGGCTGTATCAATTTACATTCCCACCAACGGTGCAAGAGGGTTCCCTTTTTTCCACACCCTCTCCAGCATTTGTTGTTTGTAGATTTTCTGATGCCCATTCTAACTGGTGTGAGGTGATATCTCATTGTAGTTTTGCATTGATTTGCATTTCTCTAATAATCAGTGATGTTGAGCAGCGTTTCATGTGCTTCTTGGCCATCTGTATGTCTTCTTTGGAGAAATGTCTATTTAGATCTTCTACCCATTTTTGGATTAGGTTGTTTGTTTTTTTAATATTGAGCTGCATGAGCTGTTTATATATTTTGCAGATTAATCCTTTGTCCGTTAATTCGTTTGCAAATATTTTCTCCCATTCTGAGGGTTGTCTTTTTGTCTTGTTTGTGGTTTCCTTTGCTGTGCAAAAGCTTTGAAGTTTCATTAGGTCCCATTTGTTTATTTTTGCTTTTATTTCCATTACTCTAGGAGGTGGATCAAAAAAGATATTGCTGTGATTAATGTCAAAGAGTGTTCTGCCTATGTTTTCCTCTAAGAGTTTTATAGTGTCTGGTCTTACATTTAGGTCTCTGATTCATTTTGAGTTTATTTTTGTGTATGGTGTTAGGAAGTGTTCTAATTTCATTCTTTTACATGTAGCTGTCTAGTTTACCCAGCACCGCTTACTGAAGAGGCTGTCTTTTCTCCATTGTCTGTCCTTGCCTCCTTTGTCATAGATTAGTTGACCATAGGTGTGTGGGTTTATCTCTGGGCTTTCTATCTTGTTCCATTGATCTATGTTTCTGTTTTTGTGCCAGTACCATATTGTCTTGATTACTGTAGCTTTGTAGTATAGTCTGAAGTCAGGGAGTCTGATTCCTCCAGCTCCTTTTTTTTCCCTCAAGACTGCTTTGGCTATTCAGGGTCTTTTGTGTCTCCACACAGATTTTAAGATTTTTTGTTCTAGTTCCGTAAAAAATGCCATTGGTAATTTGATAGGGATTACATTGAATCTGTAGATTGCTTTGGGTAGTATAGTCATTTTCACAATATTGGTTCTTCCATTCCAAGACCATGGTATATCTCTCCATCTGTTTGTATCATCTTTAATTTCTTTCATCAGTGTCTTATAGTTTTCTGCATACAGGTCTTTTGTCTCCCTAGGTAGGTTTATTCCTAGGTATTTTATTCTTTTTGCTGCAGTGGTAAATGGGAATGTTTCCTTAATTTCTCTTTCACAGTTTTTGTCATCAATATGTAGGAATGCAAGAGATTTCTGTGCATTAATTTTGTATCCTGCAACTTTACCAAATTCATTGATTAGCTCTAGTAGTTTTCTGGTGGCATCTTTGGGATTCTGTATGTATAGTATCATGTCATCTGCAAACAGTGACAGTTTTACTTCTTTTCCAATTTGTATTCCTTTTGTTTTTCTTTTTCTTCTCTGATTACCATGGCTAGGACTTCCAAAACTATGTTGAATGATAGTGGTGAGAGTGGACATCCTTATCTTGTTCCTGATCTTAGAGGAAATGCTTTCAGTTTTTCACCATTGAGAATGATGTTTGCTGTGGGTTTGTCATATATGGCCTTTATTATGTTGAGGTATGTTCCCTCTATGCCCACTTTCTGGAGAGTTTTTATCATAAATGGGTGTTGAAGTTTTGTCAAAAGCTTTTTCTGCATCTATTGAGATGATCATATGGTTTTTCTTCTTCAATTTGTTAATATGGTGTATCACATTGATTGATTTGCATATATTGAAGAATCCTTGCATCCCTGGGATAAATCCCACTTGATCATGGTGTATGATCCTTTTAATGTGTTGTTGGATTCTGTCTGCTAGTATTTTGTTGAGGATTTTTGCATCTATATTCATCAGTGATATTGGTCTGTAATTTTCTTTTTTTTGTAGTATCTTTGTCTGGTTTTGGTATCAGGGTTATGGTGGCCTCAGAGAATGAGCTTGGGAGTGTTCCTTCCTCTGAAATTTTTTGGAAGACTTTGAGAAGGATGGATGTTAGCTCTTCTCTAAATGTTTGATAGAATTCACCTGTGAAGCCATCTGGTCCTGGATTTTTGCTGGTTGGAAGATTTTTAATCACAGTTTCAATTACAGTGCTTGTGATTAGTCTGTTCATATTTTCTGTTTCTTCCTGGTTCAGTCTTGGAAGGTTATACCTTTCTAAGAATTTGTCCATTTCTTCCAGGTTGTCCATTTTATTTGCATAGAGTTGCTTGTAGTAGTCTCTTAGGATGCTTTGTATTTCTGCAGTGTCTGTTGTACCTTCTCCTTTTTCATTTCTAATTTTATTGATTTGAGTCCTCTTCCTCTTTTTCTTGATCAGTCTGTCTAAAGGATTATCAATTTTGTTTATCTTCTCAAAGAACCAGCTTTTAGTTTTATTGATCTTTGCTATTGTTCTCTTTGTTTCTGTTTCATTTATTTCTGCTCTAATCTTTATGATTTCTTTCCTTCTGCTAAGTTTGGGTTTTGTTTATTCTTCTTTCTCTAGTTCCTTTAGGTGTAAGGTTAGATTGTTTATTTGAGATTTTTCTTGTTTCTTGCAGTAGGCTTGTATAACTATAAACTTGCCTCTTAGAACTGCTTTTGCTGCATCCCATAGGTTTTGGATCATCGTGTTTTCACTGTCATTTGTCTCTAGGTATTTTTTTATTTCCTCTTTGATTTCTTCAGTGATCTCTTGGTTATTTAGTAACGTAATGTTTCGCCTCCATATGTTTGTGTTTTTTACGTTTTTTTCTCTGTAATTCATTTCTAATCTCATAGCGTTGTGGTCAGAAAAGATGCTTGATATGATTTCAATTTTCTTAAATTTACTGAGGCTTGATTTGTGACCCAAGATGTGATCTACCCTGGAGAATGTTCTGTGCGCACTTGAGAAGAAAGTGTAATCTGCTGTTTTTGGATGGAATGTCCTATAAATATCAATTAAATCTGTCTGGTCTATTGTGTCATTTAAAGCTTGTGTTTCCTTATTCATTTTCATTTTGTATGATCTGTCCATTGGTGTAAGTGAGGTGTTAAAGTCCCCCACTATTACTGTGTTACTGTCGATTTCCTCTTTTATAGCTGTTAGTAGTTGCCTTATGTATTGAGGTGCTCCTATGTTGGGTGCATATATATTTATAATTGTTATATTTTCTTCTTGGATTGATCCCTTGATCATTATGTAGTGTCCTTCCTTGTGTCTTGTAACATTCTTTATTTTAAAGTCTATTTTATCTGATATGAGTGTTGCTACTCCAGCTTTCTTTTGATTTCCATTTGCATGGAAAATCCTTTTCCATGCCCTCACTTTCAGTCTGTATGTGTCCCTAGGTCTGAAGTGGGTCTCTTGTAGACAGCATATATATGGGTCTTGTTTTTGTATCCATTCAGCAAGCCTGTGTCTTTTTGTTGGAGCATTTAATCCATTCACATTTAAGGTAATTATCGATATGTATGTTCCTATGACCATTTTCTTAATTGTTTTGGGTTTGTTTTTGTAGGTCCTTTTCTTCTCTTGTGTTTCCCACTTAGAGAAGTTCCTTTAGCATTTGTTGTAGATCTGGTTTGGTGGTGCTGAATTATCTTAGCTTTTGCTTGTCTGTAAAGCTTTTGATTTCTCCATCGAATCTGAATGAGATCCTTGCCAGGTAGAGTAATCTTGGTTGTAGGTTCTTTCCTTTCATTACTTTAAGTATATCATGCCACTCCCTTCTGGCTTGTAGAGTTTCTGATGAGAAATCAGCTGTTAACCTTATGGGAGTTTCCTTGTATGTTATTTGTCATTTTTCCCTTGCTGCTTTCAGTATTTTTTCTTTGTCTTTAATTTTTGTCAGTTTGATTACTGTGTGTCACGGCATGTTTCTCCTTGTGTTTATGCTGCTTGGGACTCTCTGCACTTCCTGGACTTGGGTGGCTACTTCCTTCCCCATGTTAGGGAAGTTTTTGACTATAATCTCTGCACATATTTTCTCGGGTCCTTTCTCTTTCTCTTCTCCTTCTGGGACCCCTATAATGCAAATGTTGTTGTGTTTAATGTTGTTCCAGAGGTCTCTTAGTCTGTCTTCATTTCTTTTCATTCTTTTTTCTTTATTCTGTTCCGCAGCAGTGAATTCCACCATTCTGTCTTCCAGGTCACTTATCTGTTCTTCTGCCTCAGTTATTCTGCTATTGATTCCTTCTAGTGTAGTTTTCATTTCAGTTATTTTATTGTTCATCTCTGTTTGTTTGTTCTTTAATTCTTCTAGGTCTTTGTTAAGCATTTCTTGCATCTTCTCGATCTTTGCATCCATTCTTTTTCCGAGGTCCTGGATCATCTTCACTATCATTATTCTGAATTCTTTTTCTGGAAGGTTGCCTGTCTCCACTTCATTTAGTTGTTTTTCTGGGGTTTTATCTTGTTCCTTCATCTGGTACATAGCCCTCTGCCTTTTCATCTTGTCTGTCTTTCTGTGAATGTGTTTTTTGTTCCACAGGCTGCAGGATTGTCGTTCTTCTTCCTTCTCTAACCAGATTTTATTCTTAAAAAAATCAGAAAAACTACCTGTAAATTTGGAATTCAGTTATTTGATTGACATATTTTAAAATAATACAAACCTTGATGTAGGCATGGAAACACAAACACAGCAGGAGACAAACACTCAAATATTTTTGTTTAAACAATTAACAGTTTTCCACTCAAATATAAATTCACATGGAAACTCCCTGAAGACGGACATACCACGATTCTTCATTATTAGAACTGTGTTTAAAAATATTGTTTCATCAATAACTTAGACCGTTTTTTTACGCACTATGATTTTAATAATTTTCCTTACTGCATAATATGTATTTTTATTTTGTTGTATTACTGTTAATGTTATTTTTACTAATAATAGATGCATGCAGTTTTCTAGTCGTTATATTTGTTTAATCTTTATAACATCCTCTTCATTATCATCAGTATTTTAAGGACAAGACTGTAAATTTAGTGCCAATTATGTTGCAAAATAGTTACAAAGTAAATGGGGTAATACATTCACATACACACATTTTCTTTGCATCATATATCATGAATTATTGTAAGAAAGTCTTAAAATAATTTTATAGATATACTTATTAATTGAAAGTACAGAATTTTCCATTACAACTTTAAAAATAATTTAAATATTTACTCATTGATTTAAAATACTTGTTTTCAGGAAAAAAAACCATTCAGGGTATTTCTTTAGCAATACAGTTCTTTTTTAAATTACATTACTTTTCTTTATGTTTTAAATCTTTCAAGATTTCCTACTCCCACAGTTCCTTTTTGTAACCAATATTGTTGTAACAGTTTTGACAGAAGCACAGTTAGTGGTACAGAGAATAAATCCCTAAGGAAGCATGATGCAGTTTCATGCATGAATGTTTACCTGAGAACTAACTTATTAAACAAAAATACATACTAAAAACGGTTCAAATGTTAAAACAATAATAATAATTCAAGGGAAAAGGTAAGATGAAAGGCAGTGTCTTCTCCTTAATCAGGTTTTTGGTGACATGAATTAATCCCTTTGCCAAAATAATTTCAGTGACCAGAACTCTAAATATTTAAATGGGATAGATCCAGAATATCATTTTCTTTTTCTATATTTTCTAGTATTACATAATTAAGTTTTGACATTTGAATTTGCATATTGTTTGGTTTGCATTATTGTTTTGGTTGGTGGGTTGGCTAGCTTTGTACTTTGATAAGCTTTAATTACTTGTACCCTTCTGTTCATTGCAGTCATATCTGTCTGGGCAAAGCCTCTCATATTTCCCATCCCCTGGCAATTTTCCTTCTGATGGGCATACACTTTTTTTGTGTGTTTTAACTAAGTCTTTGCATATGTATTTATTTTAAAGAATATGTTTATGTATGTTTTTAATTTGCATAAATATTTTATGTAAGATCTCATTCTGTTTCTTACTTTTACATTAAGCACAATATATTGTAAGACATATCCAAGTTGTTATATGTATGTTTACTGCATTAATTCTGAATGGCACAAGTTATTCCAGTGTATGAGGTAGCCTTATTCCTTTTATCTATTCCCCTAGTGACGATACATAGATTGCCTCTAGCTCCCTGTCTTTGTAAATATAACGTGAGAAGAATCTTTGTACACGTCTGCTTATGAACTGCACATGAGTTTCTCTGGGAACATATATCCAGAAATGGTTTTATAAATAAAGAAACAAGAGTTTTCACAAACCAGAAGATTATTTTTTAGAATTGTGATTACACCTTCCATTTGTCTTGAACTGTATTTAAAAATGTCATTTTCCCCACATACTTGCTTACCTTGGGCATATTTTCAAATATTTTAGATATTAATTGCTGTCTTTATGACATGGAATCAATCAATCCAGGATTGAAAATGTCTCTCAGTTTATTTATGACTTCTTTGACACAAATGCTTAAAACTTTACAAATTTTACAAAAAGTATCTAGAGCATTCAGTAATTGATTATTGATACTTTCTAAATTTTTACAGCATTGGCAAATAACTTTACTTAATATTATCTTCCTTAGTTTGTTATTGTTGCTAGAGGGGAGCTCCAACTTGCAAGTTGGTACTTCCTGCAGGTTAAGATCTGAGGAAACAGACACTTAGTAGGGAGATGCAAGATGTTTGCTCAGTATCAACACCCATGAAATGAAGAAGGAGAAAGTGGAACTGGGTAGGGGAAGAAGAAAATGTATGATCCAGGCCCCATAAAGCCTTAGCCAACATGGTGGAAAGCCAAGTGTGTGTGCCCATGGCAGTTGTCAGAGTAGGGCCAAATATCTGGGACTTTATATCCCTGCCTCTCTCAGTCAGCAAACTTGGACTGTCCTGGGAAAGAAGTGATTCTGTACCAGTTTCCAAGCTCAGGACCTAAAAGAGCAGTAATAATTCTTGAAACACTCTGGGAGCCCTGAGCAACCATGTAAGAGATCCAACAACCTTGAGTGTACCATGCAGAAAATTCCATATGTAAGCCCTCTGATAGGAGAGTACTAATTCAGTTTTTGTGTCTTCTCTGCTAAGGTTTCAGACAGGTAAGGGGAGCAATTTTGAACTTACCAGGACAGTCCATCTCCCAGCTGATTACCAATGAATGTCTTTAGTCAGTGCCACACGGAGCAAAAGAATCTCACAGTTGACCACTGCTGAGTCTAGCCATAATAAGCATTATTTATAATAAAATGGTTGCCCCTCTAAATTTGGGGGAAATTTATGTAACAATATATATGAGACCATATCCACTCTATTAAAACACACACACTGTTCATGTTTTCTGTTGCTATACTTAATGTTTCACTGTAAGTGCTACCTGTTCAACTTTGTCAGGTGCAAAGCTATTGTGCACATATTCTTGTGTATATGAGTGTCTTGCTAATACATTTTCAAGCACAAAATTCAATTGTGTTTTATAGTAAGAGAAACATTGACAAGTAGAGTGCCATATAAAGTAATAAAAGTATCCTGAATTTAAGGGAATTAAAAATAAAAATTGATGTTACTAGCATCTGAAAACATTAGGGATAATTAAAATTATACATTTAACTTTATTATTACTACTATTATATTTAAATAGATCACAAGTCACTTCATATATTGGGGAATTTTATGAAAAATAAATATTAGATTTATTTTGCGTGGTTCTAGAGTGAAGAGACTAGCACCAAAAATAGGTATATCAAAACATTTCTAACAAGTAAAACTGTGCCAAACAGATCAAGTTGCTTTGGGACCAGGATATTTCTGGCCAAAAGAGAAACGGATAGTTTATCAAGTTTGGTAGAGTTGTAACAGTGACATTATAGAGTTGTCTAATCTAACACTAATATGCCTTGA
Organism: Balaenoptera musculus; assembly: GCF_009873245.2. Taxonomy (NCBI): domain Eukaryota; kingdom Metazoa; phylum Chordata; class Mammalia; order Artiodactyla; family Balaenopteridae; genus Balaenoptera; species Balaenoptera musculus. Next base: position 57,103,901 of record NC_045802.1, read on the forward strand.
TAGTTTAAAAATAAATCTTCAGTTTTATTATATTATATATGGGCTCTACAGAGATGTGCTCCACCACTGTGTGTGTGTGTGTGTGTGCACGTGTGTGTGCATGCAGTGATAGCACAGTGTAATATAAATGGGAAACTTTCCCTACTGTATGTTTCTTTTCCCCCAAACTAAGTAACTGAATACCATATAAAGGTTGTCACCAGTCTTTCCATTTTGAAAGAAAAAAAAATTGTGTCTCCTTATGTGTATGAATATCGTAAATTAATGTACATGTGAAAATCTCATTGTAGTCCTCACTAATATAGATAGACACATGGATTGGTTGAGGGCAAATCAAGCTGCCCTCCACTGGAGCATGACATTCTGCACTCTCACTTCCAGAATATGAACCTAGAATCAGGTTGGAAGGCAGATGGATAACAAAGACGAGACTGAGTGCTACTGTTTTAAGGATATGATGTGTCTTCTCTGCTTATTCAAATGATATGCGATTATAGGTGTCTCCTTTCTTACCAAATAACAATAGGACAGAGAGAAGAAAGATCTTCATCTTTGAGAATTATATGTGTGCGATTTTTCCATTTCCTCTTTTCCCATTTCCTCATTTCTCATTCTAACTGCTGGACCAGCCATATACATGTGTGCCTTGTAGCTTCAGGTAGTAATGATAAAGTGGCCCTTATAAAGTTGTGTCTTGTGGGTGTGATGTTTACACATACTAACAAATTCATTTACTATACTAATGAAATTACAAAGAAAATTTATTTTATATAAAATTAACTCATGCCTGTGATGAAAAATATTCAAATAGTAATACAATGCCTACAATTTAAATATTTATAACAATTTCTATTCAATACTAAATCTACACATGCAATACTTTTCTCTCTTCCTTCACTTTCTCTGTCCCTCACCCAGCACCCCCACCCCCCACAGAATGTTAACACTCCTGAATAACACATGGTAAAATGCTTAATGAATTGGTGTTTTTCTCTATAACTTCTTTTTAAACTCTATTTAAAACCCTTGCAAACAATATACAGAGATCAGTGATCCTGTGCATAATGTCAAAATTTGAATGATGTAACTCACATGTAATAAGTAACTGGAAATTAGTCTAGTTGACTTTCGATTTGTAAAAAGCATAATATTTAAAATATGCTACCGTTAATGGAAACTGAAATACAAATCTGAGATACTTATTTACCAGCATGTGGCTCTTTTTGGGCCTTCAGTGAACATGCATATAATAATCTTAACATAACTCAGTACCACAAAACACGTCAGATTGGTTTGATGGTTACATTGATAAATTATATTTTAATAAACACACTCTAATTAGAGTAAAAGCTGTACTGAATATGTTATAGATATTACATGTAATTAAATATGTTAAAATTTGTGATATAAGGAAACACGTATTTTTACATACAAAACAAAATTTAAAAAGAAATACATGCTTAGCCATTATTGTAATGACTATAATTTGTTATAGTGAAATAAATAAAAATAAATATGCTTTGTAATAACAATAATGATACATTCAAATCAAATGACATTTGATACATTCAAATCAAATTAAGCATGCATATGAGGCAGTTGAATATGGTAATACAAGGCACCGGAATTAGAATCAAGCAGAGTTTAGTTAAATGTAAGATCTAGAACCATACATGGGCTATGTGAGTTTGGGAAATGATGTTTTATATACATGTACTAGACAGGATTGAGGGTATAGGAAATGACGTTCTAAAGTTCACACATAATTTACACTTCTTATTCAGTAAACTTACTTCTAAAAAAGTTTTTTTAATTCTTAAAATTTGCACCTACATTTTCCCCCATAGAATAAAAAAATATACTGTAGAACTTTAAAGAAACTCTCAGAAGGCTTCGTGGAGGATTTCTATCTTTATATGTGCTTTGGGAGGCAAACAAAACCTTTCTTAGCAGGAAAATACTGCCTAATGCACAAAAATAATCCTGAACTTAGGCTGCATACCATAGTCTAATCAGTTTAGTGAAATAAAAATTATGACAAAGCTAATCCATCTCATTCAAATCAATTGGTCAGTTGTAAGGATTTTTCAAACTATTGGCTCTAACATTGTGAGTCACAACCTTTTGTTAATAGTTATACTTAAGTTTTGCAGAGTTAATACTTCTATTATCTGTAACAGTTACAGATGGGACTTATGTCCCATAAATGTAATGCTTTTTTGTAGATTTTCTGTGAATTTCCATTTAACTCAAATTATGAAAATTAGGTATAAAATTGGTATTTTAGAATTAGCCCACCCATTTAATGCAATTCTGATGTTTTCCTTGTCTGTCTAGGTATCATCACAGATTGTTTATATTCCTAAATGGAAAGTAAAATGTAGAATAATAAGCAGTTAAAGAAGTATAGTTAAAATAAAACTGATCTCCTAAGGAAGGGTATTATTTAGAATTTTTCATTGCAGTTTCCTTTTTTAAGCAATAAGAAACTCTACAGTGAACCCGCTCTGTTTTATGTACCTTCCAAATCTTTTTTTCTAAATATTTTGTCTGTCAGGCTATATTTGACTTTTATTGATTTTTTACCCTCTTTCCAGTTGTTTGAGATCTGGAATAATTTTGGCAGCATGTTTCATTTTCTGTATGATTTTGCACAGTAAAATTGTTGGAACACTGGCACACTTGTCCGCCTGCTAAAGCTGAAAACTGTCACCTAAAATTGACATCCAGGGCTTCCCTGGTGGCGCAGTGGTTGAGAGTCTGCCTGCTAATGCAGGGGACGCGGGTTCGAGCCCTGGTCTGGGAAGATCCCACATGCCGCGGAGCGGCTGGGCCCGTGAGCCACAACTACTGAGCCTGCGCGTCTGGAGCCTGTGCCCCGCAACGGGGGGGGCCGCGATAGTGAAAGGCCCGCGCACCGCGATGAAGAGCGGTCCCCGCACCGCGATGAAGAGTGGCCCCCACTTGCCGCAACTGGAGAAAGCCCTCGCACGAACCGAAGACCCAGCATAGCCAAAAATAAATAAATAAATAAAAATAAAAGTAGCTATGAAATGCAAGATCCTGTTAAAAAAAAAAATAAAATAAAATAAAATAAAATTGACATCCAGACAAGATTTTGCGAGTACTTATAGTATTGGGAAAGTTTTTAAATTATGAGTAATAATATGGTAAATTTCACAGAATCAGCCCTGAATTCAGGACCTTTTATTCAGAACATTTTTTTTCTTTCAAAAATAGCTATTTAATAAGGTTTGAATGACAGTTATCCTTAAGTTTGTTCCTGAAACTACACTCACATCGCTGACTTCTACAGTCACAGCTATAACATCTATATGGTAATATGAGTCCTTCTATAAACAATTTATGTTACAGTTATATTCTTTCTATATATAATTTTGTAGTTATTGAATAAATAATTATTAGTATTCTGTACACTTAAAGATGGATAAGACGTTTATTTTTCAAAATCCTAATAAGCTAATAAACTCCAGAAGAAAAAAAAAACTTTAATACTAATAATATCAGAATCTGTTCACTTTTCACTTTTTATAATCAGAGATTATGCTTATCAATCTTTGTATGCACTTAATAAATTTTGGTTGTAATAAACTAGCAAAATGTAAGAAAATATTTTATGACATTTATTACTCTGTTTAAAGGCATATATTCATTATTAGAGTTAAAGTAAACTTAATTATAAAAGAAATATGTAAAAGTGAGTTTAAAATTAATTCTTGCTCTTAACTTAGCTGATGAATACAGAGTACCAAAATCAGTTAAAAAATAAATAGCAGAAAACAAAATGAAAATAGGAAAAAAATCATCTTCCATCTGATTTCGTCTATGTAGTGACCATTATCCTGATGTCTGAAATTCTGGACTCTTTCCCAATCATGTCTACATAACAGACAAGTACAATTAGTAGAGAAAAAAGATGTTTCAAATGCGTTTGTGTTTTGAAAAAGATCTTTGAAAATATGCAATGAGTTCGCAATATTAAAAAGGTAAAAACAATGTATTTCCTTTAGCTAGAGATATATTATTCATTTTTGTGTGATATTAATGAATGAATGTGTTAATTATATATTAAAGATACGGTTCCAAAATCTAACTCATATATGTAAAATTGTTTACAGATTAAAGTACATTGTAAAATAAAACAAATAATAATTAAAAGGAGAATAAATATTTATATAAGATGCATAGGAAATATTAAATCTCAGGATTCATATTTCTGAAACAACACGTATACTTATCTCATCCTGAGGTTTCATCTTGATTCGAGGTTTAGAAGTTTCATCAAATTATTTACAGGAATAATTAAGAAGGTTAGTATGCCACATGATAATTAAAAAATATTTATTCAGCACTGATTTTGGGATTTAGCTCTCAGAATATGGTGTAATTCTGGCTTGTCTCTAAAAATGAATGGAAACAGGGCATTTGATTATCCCACATCGTTATCAAGTCCATTTAATCCTGTAACTTTATGTCAAAATATTCCACTTCATTATATATTAAACAAATATTTATTTGTGCCAACATGTATAAATTACATGTTATATTCAGCAAATGCAAAAGGCCTGTGGTTCTATGGTAGAGGAGATAAGAAAAATAATTTATAGACCTGAGTGAGTGGCTGAGTATAACAAGTAATTTATCTGCAAATCTATAAATAAGGTCTAGAAACTTGTTATGCTTAAATTAAAAAAATTTTTTTCTACTATTTTCAATGACATTTGTACTATTTTATTTAACTGGACATTTTTAAAGTAATCAAAATTTAGAATTTATGATTATTTTTACATAATATAGGTAGACAGATTTTGAAATCATGCATGCAATGTAGGTTATTGCCAGTGATCATTTTAGTCTGAGAAGCAAGTAGAAAATTTTACAGGAGGTTGGTCTTTCTTATTGCTCATCAAGGTAATAGAATTCTTAGCATTTTTTACGTATGGCATCTGAAATCTTAACCATCTATGGCATCTGAAATCTGAAACAATTTTAATGACATGTATTACTTAGTTTTTTGCACGATGGCTCAACACATATCTCTTTGCAACCAAAATTAGAAATCCAGACTCTAACATAAAACAATATACATAAGATTTCATTCTTAAATGCTAAAATTGCATTTTTTCACTTGAGTGTTACATACCAGCGTCAATTGATATAAATTGTAAACTTAAGAATCAGGAGGTGAGAGTTAAATCAACTTGCCTGGGTACATTAGCTCCTCCTCTGGGGAGGGGTTTGGAAAAAAAAAATTACACCCAAATGTAATTACCTCGACTTTAAAATAAAGAATCAGAATCTGATTTAATATGACAGATACTGGAAGAAAATAAAATAATGGTGACATCAATAGTGGAACGTTTTCGGTAACTTTCACAAGAAAGGGAAGAGAAAAACAACTATTTGTACCAAGAATAGAGATTTCTTATGGAGCGAACACAACCTGAAGTGGCCCTAAGTATCATTCTATAATTTTCAAAAAGAAGTAACAGGTTTATAAAGCAACAGACAATGGTGATATTTGTGGATAATATCTTAAAATGATTTTGTAATGTTTCTTATTTATGCCTCTTGAGTTGCCTTAGGGATATGGACAATACTCCTTTATATAGTTTGAAATTTTAATTTATTTGTCACATATTTTGAATACTTTATTATAATTGCATCTATCAAATCATATATCTTAAAGAAAATAAAATTCAATTTACCTGAATACAGATCACAATTACCAATTTAATGATAACTGTGTAAATGCTACAAAAATTCAAAGTGTCATTTCACCAAAATGAAACACTTTTGATTCTCCCTTATGGCGTGGCAATGCTGGTTGAATGGAATTATACAAAGTTGAGTCCCTGGACAAAAGCTTGATTTGACAGCATGATTAACAGAAGAAAATTAAGTAGGTAAAATCAGAATACTAAGTCCTTTCCAACTAAGTGCATGCCAGAAGCCAAGTAAAAAGTTAATATGTTTCCAATTCCAAATGGCAGGACTGTGACAGGAAAAGTGAAATTCAAAGATCATATGGGCAGGTAAACAGTACAATAGTATTAGAAACCAGAAGCAGTCAGAGGGGACTATCCATGGATATTATAGTTAAAGGGATATCACAGCTAAGAGAGCTTATATGTAGGGGATTCTCTTTTAATTTCTGAGTGCTGTGTACTGCTTTATTAAATACCTCATATTAATGCATCGGCACAGAAACCGTAAGAACCAAACAAAAATTCTCAGTATTTTCATTGATATTGTTTTAGAAATTCTAGGAAGGCAATAGTACAAAAAGATCAAAATATATATAAAAACACAAATACATCCATATACTTTCACACACATGTACATGCACACACAAAAGGATAATATAGCATACATAGAACATTCCTGGGGAGAAACCCAGAAGTCTAATAAAAAAATGGGTTTTTATTTTGCTTCATAGAAATTACAATTTTGCTTCAAAATTGTAATTTCTATGAAGCAAAAATAACACATTATAAGTATAATAAAATGACTGATTTATTATCGCAGGAAAAAATAATCAGTATAAACAGTATTTCTGTGATTAAGTAAGAGAAACACTTTTATTAGAAGATTTAAGAGTATAAACAAATGGAGAAACATGCACAGTTTCTTTTTCTTCATTAATTTATCCATTTATTTATCAAATATCTATTGAGCACATATGAACCATTCAGAGTTCCAAGGCAAGAGTATGATAGACAGCAGGTGTTTGCTTTATTTTTTTTAACTGAGATATAATTGACATAAAACATTATGTTAATTTCAGGTGTACAACATAATGCTTTGATATTAATATATATTGCAAAATGGTCACCAGCAATGTCTCATCTGTCATCATACATAGTTACAAAATTTTTTCTAGAGTTTCTAAATGTAAAGATTAAGTGTTATAAAATAAAAGTGAGTTTATTGTAAATTAACTAATCGAATTTTTGAAATTCTAATTTAAATCTCATTGTGTGTGTGTGTGTGTGAGTGTGTGTGTTTTCTGGAGGACTCAGTAAAGCTACATTACAACTAAGAAGAAATAAGAGGAATTTTTTTAAAAAAGCAGGAAAGAATTAACATCACTACAGATTATCTCAGATTACAGAACTGTAGTTATTAAAATATTTTTGTACTCATGTGTGAAGAAAGAAATCATAGCAATAGTACAATAAATACTGCAGAAGCTAACTCCCATCTTCTGTTTAATGCCGAAGTATCAAGGAGGACTACCCTGAAGATCTTATATGAAAGGGAAGTCCTTCCTGCAGTTTATTTCTACCCTACTTTGTTTTACTTCACAATTTTAATTACTAATTGTCATATTACATATCATATGTAGGTGTTTTTTCTCAGTGTCCTAAGAGAATAGAAACTCTTTGATAACAGAGACTTTTTTTTTTTTTTTTTTTTTTCATTACTGCAGAGCTTGGGTCTGTAAGAGTACTGGGCCTAATAAGTATGTGATGATAGAATGTCTTATATACGAGGTAAAAAAAAAAGGCACCCCAGAATAATAAGGAAGCAGAGATTATTCAAATAGTAGTAACGATTTGCTGTTTCAAATGTATAAAAATGTTCTGCCGAGGAGATTTGCAAAAAAAAGTCCAGTTCAAATAAGGAGTATATTAAAAATTTTAACAACGTAGAATAATTGTTTAGCTGACCTAGACAAACTAGAGACATTTCAAATACTTAAAATAAATAAGTTACTAAACAAAGGTCTAGAAAATTTAATTCATTATGTAGTTTTTAATTTCTAAACAAATCTAATGGATATATTTATATAGATTATGTTTTAATCCTAGAAGATGCTGAGTACTGGGGACCTGAATAATTTAATATTTGTTTGTTCATCTGGCTAGAGATGTACCTATAACATGTAGTCCACTCTTAATAATAATCAAATGATAATAATACCAAAAATAATAACTTTCATTTATATAGGGTTGTTTATAAACTATTTTACTAACATTGGGATTTTTACTTTGTTGTCAAGAAACTGATAATCAAGGAAGTTATGTGGTAATTTAAGATCCCATGGCTACTTGGAAGCAGTTATGGACTTGAGACAGGAGACAGATGGGCCCCCCCACTCCGGGTAAACAGTTAGAGTTCCCTGTGGATAGATAGATGAGAATTGCAGGACAATTGAAAGAGGAGGCTGAGCCCTGCCCAGATAGAAGACAAGAGACCACATATTCCTCATTCTCGAAGTCAGGAGACCTCCCCGACCACATGCGCAGAAAGGCTCCTTGGAGGTCAAAAGGGGAATGATGCTAAGTGATGCTAACTACCCACAGGCCTCTTCGGTGGAATCCATCTTGGCTAAGAGATGCGAGCACACACATGGGAAGATCCTGAGATATACCAAATACGGACTTTGAACCAAGCAAATCAAAATGATTGGCCAAAGGAAACCCAGAAGAAATGCCCCATATAAGTGATTTTAACTGCCACAAGCGTGCAGCTCTCTCTCTGAGCCCACTCATGTGTCTATCTGTACGTACTGTACTCTTTTTTTCTCCCAATAAATACTTTACTTGTTTCACTACTTTCCATCTTTGCGGGAATTCTTTTTCTGCAAAGCCATAGGGCCAGGACCTTGTCACTGACCCCTGGTCTAGTGGCTAGGATTTGGTGCTCTCACTGCCGCGACCCGACTTTAATCACTGGCCAGGAATTGAAACCCTGCTTCAAGCCGCTGCAGGCCAAGGCCACCTGGGTTCAGACTGGTAATCCACTGGTCACATTGAAGAAGTAATTTGGGGGGAATTAGAACATTTATTATATGTATTATTAAGGGACATTCTATTATCCCACACAATCATAACCATATTTGGAAATATGGCCAATTGTGAATTAGAATTAGGTGAGTAATTTTGAGTAATTAAAAAGAAAGGATTCAAGTCCTTGGTGACTACACACAAATGGACAGGTGCATGCATTACTGATTTCTCTGATTCTTTGTAGCTGTGTTCTGTCCAGAACTTTTGCCTGGATCCTCACCCTCTTAATATGCTCCCAGAGTCAGCAAATCCCATATGGGAAAAGGCCACTGCAGAATGTCAACTCATTCTTCTGTGGTGCCACTTTCTCCAGAATTTTGTCCTATTAAATTCAGGTTGCTTCAGTGGTTCTCTAATGGCAGGAAACAGTATATTTTCTGTCAAGCTTTCTTAGTTGTTTTCTGCAGTAGATAAAAATCTGCTTGATTCAAGCAAATTTAAAAAAAAATATTTAGTACAGTGGTAAATTGAAATGCTAATGTAAAACTCTCAATGATTGCAGGAGAATTGCAGTGATGGGCTTTGTCTTCATAAGACAATGCAACTAGGAATATAAGGTTTAAATATAGAGAGAAGGTCAGTAAAGTTTAAGGTAAATACAAACATTACCAATGAGAATTTGGTGAATTCCACTTTTTTTAGGTATTCAACATTTTCTTTTAAAGGACACATTTATAAAAGAGCATCCTGTGTATGTGCCCAGACATACATTTCAACTTATTTTTATTTTTTAAAATTGTTTTAGGCCGTGCAGTGCGGCATGCAGGATCTTAGTTCCCCTACCAGGGGTCTAACCATTGCCCCTGCATTGGGAGTGCGGAGTCTTAACCACTGGACCGCCAGGGAAGTCCCTCAACTTATTTTTAACTAAGACAATGTGACTATACAGTTCACGATGAATGAACAGTTTAACATCACTTATATAAAATGTTACATGAAGAATCTTTAAAAAATTGATTATGGTCCCTCTATCTAAATTTGAGGGCACTTTCCTCATCTTTTGCATGACCCCAGCTGGGAAGACTGTGTTAACAAATAGGATAACTAGAGTTAGGAAATATTTAAAGCATTATTCTCCATCCTTCATTTTAATAACAAAGGGAGATTAGAACATTAAACAAATATCTCATTCAAAATATTTAGTGCTCCTCCTCATTTCTGTCTTTCTCCATCTCTGTCTCTGTCTTTGTTACTTGACTCACAATGAAACACAATCTGATAGAAGATATTTAATGATTAGTTTTACTAATAATAGTTTGTGAAAAAGTTCCCTAAGAATGCTTTTAAAAACTTAATATAGATGACTTCTGAATATCAAAATAAGTTTTTATTAACATTCAGGAGAATTATTTTTATTAAGTGTAAATTGTTTCCTTGATATACAAATAAAAATTAATTTATTATAATTAAGAAGAGTAGGACTCACATACTCTTCAATAGTATAAAATTTGTTTGTCCTGAGAAATGTTTTTGGCTGATATAGCCTCTGAAATGGATACACATACCTATCCTTGTTCTCCGGAGATGAAACTGTGCTCCTTTTAAGCTAGCATTTTTTGGCAAAAAGACATAGTTTTGATATGCTCAAGTTCAAATTTCTGGGTTGTTTTTTAATAGTTGAGCAATCCTAAAATGCACAGAACCCATGACATCCAAATTTGTGACATAAACAAGAACTAAATTATTTAATGGAAACTAGTCGATTCTATTTAATATTAACAACAAGAATTTATGAGTTGCTTTTCTATGCATTTGAAAGGAAACTAAAGTTAAAAAAATGCCATTTTCAGAAAAAAAAGTCATACTGTTTTAAAAGTGTAAGACAACTTGCTGTTCTCTATGTCTGGTTGAAATCATTTTTATGTTAAGAAGAAACTATGTACACAATGATTTAAAAGGGAATAGTTCAAAATCCACACTTTTCCTGGTGAAGTATGAGTCATACTTTAAGTTAACATTAAAAGAATTTGTATTTATGCCAATGCTATTTTAAAGAAGCTAGGAAGGATATGCTTAATACATTTCAAAAGGTAGCTAATAAAATAGTTTATTTTGTAATGTGGTTGGATTTGAATCTAATTAAATTCATTTATATTTTTGGGTATGAAGTCCAACCATTCATCTTTGAGGATGTTCTATTCCCTGTGTTGTTTTCAGCTACTGTTCATTTGCAGAACTTCTAAACTCTGTAAAACATTTAGGAGGAAGCACATGAATGAAGACATGCAAAGTCAAGCTTAATACCTATGATTTTTTCCATTTATGTTGATTTTGTTACTTTAAAACATTTTAGGAAGTTTTCTTAATTCAAAAAATGAAAAGTAATCTAGCATACTTTTAAAATAGCAAGCCAATAGAAAGCTCCTCTTATTTTTAAAGAAAATAAAGTCTCTCTCCATTAAAGTCCAAAGAAATTAGGCGTTCAAATGTATTTTCCAGGGAAGCTCTATATTATACATCATCTTATTTGCAAAAAAAGAAAAAATAATCTAACATTCTGATAATCACAGAAGATAATTTAGGGACTAATAAAGATAAGGCTACATTTCATTTATTTCAAGTAAGTTATGCTGAAAATATTTCCTTAAATGCAGATAAATACTATATGCTCAACTATAGAAAAAATATATTGTGTTTTTCCACATATATCACTACTCTAGCCGTTACAATAATATGTATCCAGGATAGAATAGTGAGTTGTCTTATGTTATTGACACCATGGACAAGTAACAATCCTTTCTTTGCATCCTCTGACCTTCAGAAATGATAACACTGGTCACTAGCTCCCAGGGTTGGGTAAAGTAAGTGAAATAATGTATTTGGAATATCTCTCAAAAGATTTGGTGTTTCTGGCTTTCTGGACAGAAATCATTTTATTTTTGTCTTTTTAATGCCAAAACTCTACAACATACAATTTTCTCAATAAATACTTGTTAAATTAAGGAATTTTTCAAAGACAGTACTTAAGGAGCGTAAAAAACAATTTTAAATAGTATTAAGATTATATATTTACATCCATTTGGGTGGATCTGGTTGGTGATTTTATCTCAATTTTGCTCACCAGAAGTTTTTTATTATTATATAGCAAACATAACCTTACATTTTCTTGAAGGGAAAGTATGTCTGCTTTTGATTATAGCCACTTAAATCTAAGTCAAGTTTTGAAAAATCTAAATATTTCTGTAACTAATTACTTAGGTACAGTATTTGACAAATTTTTTCTTTACCTTACAGCCTAAAGCACTATTCAGATGACTGCATAACTGTGTGTAAGAAAGAATAATTTTGTTATTAGTAATATTTATTTTGCATCAATGCATATGCCCATTTGTTGGTATGATATTTTAGCATTTGTCAGCCATTAGTGAAATGTTAATAGAACATGGGTCTAAAGCAATGATAGTTATGCAGATTTGTATCCAAAATGCTATCTTCAGTCAAACACTTCTATTTTCTATTAAAATCAATTAAAATTGTCTGCAGTATTCAGTTGAAATGCTTTAGTAAATCAGTAATCACTATGTTGTCAATTCCATATATTTTACATTCTCTCAATTTCATCATTTACTTAAGATAAATTAGTATTTTTCCAGGAACCACAGAATAAATATTTCTCCTTTAGAACCCTCTTGCACTGGTGATGGGAATGTAAATTGATACAGCTATGCTGCGGAACAGTATGGAGGTTCCTTAAAAAACTAAAAATAGAGTTACCATATGATCCAGCAATCCCACTACTGGGCATATACCCAGAGAAAACCATAATTCAAGAAGACACATGCACCCCAGTGTTCATTGCAGCACTATTTACAATAACCACGTCATGGAAACAACCTAAATGCCCATCGACAGACGAATGCATAAAGAAGATGTGGTACATATATACAGTGGAATATTACTCAGCCATAAAAAGGAACGAAATTGAGTCATTTGTAGAGACGTGGATGGACCTAGAGACTGTCATACGGAGTGAAGTAAGTCAGAAAGAGAAAAACAAATATTGTATATTAATGCATATATGTGGAATCTAGAAAAATGGTACAGATGAACTGGTTTGCAAGGCAGAAATAGAGACACAGATGTAGAGAACAAATGTATGGACATGAAGGGGGGAAGCAGGGGTGGGGGGGGTGGTGGTGGTATGAATTGGGAGATTGGGATTCACAGGTATACACTAATATGTATAAAATAGATAACTAATAAGAACCTGCTGTATAAAAAATAAATAAAATTCAAAAAAATGTCTCCTTTAAATAGTATGAATGTTAAATAAATTTAGTTTTTTGCAATTATAAAGTATCAATGTATTTTATATACACCAATTATTTATAAATTTTGAGATGAACTCAATGTTATCCATAAAATAGTTCAGGATGGGGAAATGCATTGTTACCATCGCTCTTCTTTTAACCACCATATTTGATATAAGGAGAAAAGTTAGCCCTTTTTCTTTAAAAAAGAATATTAAGTTGTACTTTGCTGCTTATATTTGCCTAGACCATAGTTTCTCATTCTCAGCACTGTTGAGCTTTTATGTCAGATAGTTCTTTGGTTGTGAGGTTGTTTTGTGCATTATTGGATATGGAGCAGTATCTCTGGCCCCAATCCACTATATGAAGTCGTAAGCCCTGTCATGACAACCAGAATGTCTCCAAACATTGTTTAGGTCCCCTGGGGACAAAATTTCCCCTTTAATTTAGAACCACTGGCTTAGCCTCTTCAGTTTACAAGTAAATACAGAACCTTGTTAATAAAAACACTCTAATGTAATTACCTCCTGCTATATCTTACCAGATTCTATACATATTCAAAAACTCACTTGCTGCATGAATGTAAAATAATGTAAAACAGAGTGTCATTTTAATAAGCCACATAGGCAGAGTGTAGTCTGGGAATAGTCTGATTCTTTTCTTTACTCTAAAACATCCAAGTAAATGAAAAAATAAAAGGGAGGAAATTAAAGGTGGATATTTTCTTTCCTTTCCTGTGAATTTTTATACTGTGCTAAAAAATAAGCAGAGTTTCTATACTTTCTGAAGTCTGTTGTTTAGAATGATCTACATTTTCATGTAATATTAATTATACAGATTTCCCTACCCCCTAAATTGTGACTACTTTTGATTAGTTTAGCTTGGTAAGTCAGAGTAGTTGATGCTCCCAAATTCAGAAGACATTTTTCTGGTTAGAGTGTCAAATGCCTTTGAAGTTTTAAGAAGTTAACGGTTTGTCGTAATGTATTATTTATTCTCAATTCTTTTTGAAAGGTAGTAAAACATATTTGAATGGTCGCTGTGATTACTGTAATTTGGTTAAGAGTGAGGATGGCTGGCAAATATGTTTGCCTATACTTTTTAGAATCTTGTTGTTCTGTACTTTCATCCATGTTATGGACAGACATGGAGAACAGAGGAAATTGACAAAAAGAAGATAGGTCCTCCAAGGCTAAGAAAAGCCTTCAGATACCTCCAAATTCAGATTTTTTTTTTTTCCGGAGAAATTGACCATATCTTATCCACCGTAGTTGACTCCTCTAGCCTAAGAGGTTTAAACTAGCAGTAGTTCTGTGGTCAATATAAAAGATTCATCCCATCCCCTCTCTACATATAGACAAACACACATATGTACACATTTATATGTATATTTATGTACATATAATACCCTCGGATATATTAATATATGTTATGATATACTAATATATCCATATGTGTACACAAATACATATTTTATATATACATATATATTAATAGAATAAATCCATAATTGTGGATATGGTAATTATGAAATCTCCACTAGGAATGACCTAAGTGCCTGAACACAAACAACTCTGAGGTCCTGTCTCTTGTTACCTATAGAACTCCTTCCTTTTGCATCTTTTATTTTAATGCCTAGAATTCTAACAAGAGATTTCAACATGATTAAGAAGAGGAATCTTATGAGAGCTTTAGCATTGGAATGTAATCTGTAAATTTAATATTTAAATCTCATATTTATGAACCAGAGTCATATTATCTCCATTTATTAAATTTCTCCAAAAATATTGTATTTGCAAGGGAAACTCAGACCATAAATCTTGCCTACTTTATTTGACAAATATTCTTCAGACTTCTTCAGAAATGAGGATGAGATATTACACTGAAAATAATATTTCTAAACTAATCACTCTAGGCAGTTCAGCAAAAGGGAATGACTGATTCTGCTGAAAGAGCATATGTTCTAATGCTGAAAATATGTGTGTATGTATACACCCATTTTTTTAAAGTTAGATTATAGACAGCCACTGCAACTTTTACCAGAATATCTTTATGTGGTACTTGTGTATATACACAAAGAAAGATTTCATATTTTTTTTTGAGTTGAAACTGTATGATTTGAATAGGGAATGGTTTCCCTGCTGAATATATATTTCTTTCTTTCTTTCTTCTTCTAAGCCTGTAGAAGGTAATGCCATTCAAACTTTAGGGTTTTGAATCAAGGAAATCCTATTAAAATACTGGTATACTGAAGGCATAATTAAATCCTTAAACCTTATCATACATTGGGGTGAGGGCATTAAGATCAGGAGCACACCCCGGGAAGGCACCAGAGGTCCGGATATCAGTAGGAGACTCTGGTGATTGGGTGTGGCATGAGAGTAACAGATGCCTTTGATTCTGGTAATTCAGGGGAAGTTTATGAACAATATTGGAGAAAAGCCAATTCTTATAAAAAAATATAACTCGAGTTGGCTCTGCTGCAGAAACAAACACCACATGTAAAAAAGTAATAGTCGACTCTTCAAAACTCATTCCTCAAATCCAAATTGGGTCCTCTGTTTTCAAATAAAAACCACAATCTGTAATCAGCAGATACTTGAAACTTAGTTAGAATACATTTTTAATGTAGTGAGAAAACAAAGTCATGGTAAACAGCCAAAAATTCAGTGCAGAAAATTCTGTGTTTATGTGACTTCAATAGCATTGGTCTCATAGTCTGTGCTTTACAGAAGATCGCTTCTGGCACAATGTAAAAATCAAATTTTTTACATTGTGGTAAAAAATTTGTGTGGTAAAACCTTTAGTTTCTAACTAAAGTCTTATTTGGATGCATATTCCTGAAATACTCATCCCTCTTCCTTAAAATAGCAGCAAATTGTTATAAATTAAAATCATACTTTTAAAAAATTAGTGTAACAGATCAGCTAGGTACTTTGTGTCCACCTAGAGGAGTGGGATAGGGAGGGTGGGAGGGAGAGGCAAGAGGGAGGAGATATGGGGATGTATGTATATGTATAGCTGATTCACTTTGTTATACAGCAGAAACTAACACACCATTGTAAAGCAATTATACTCCATTAAAGATGTTAAAAAAAATTAGTGTAAGGAAGATTATATATAATTTGTGTCAAGTAAGAAAAAGATAATATATATTAGAAAGCATTTCAGAAACATTATTCCCTTTGCAAATCTGGTACTCCCTGTATTACAAATAAGTGATGCATTACATTATGTAAACAAGTTAATAACCAGTACTGAAATAAATACGACCAATATATTTAGAATGTTATATAAGAATCAAAAGAAAAAATAATGCTTCAACCAGATATGTATCATTTGGATGTGTTTAAGCCAGTTAAAATATACATTCATTCACTGAATAAGTATCTTTGCACATTACTATGTGCCACGTATTTTTCTAGGTACTGAACAAACAATAATAAAACGTACAAAAGAAATTACCCCATGAAGTTTGTATTCTAGTAGGAGAGGTAGTAATAAGTGCTAAGGGGAAGCCATAAGGCACAGAGCAGGGAAGGAGCATAGGAAATGTTGAAACTGGATGCTGAAAGTTTACATAAGATCGCCAGGGAGGGCCTCTCTGCCTGGCCACATTATGGGTTTGTGGGTTCTAGGCACATTTGACTTAGGGACCCCTTTCTTCATTAAATAGACACACACATATGGGTATAGGTATGTATATAATTTTATTTTATGACCTTGATATAAAGACATAGTATTAATATTATATATTAAAACATTTTACTTGACATAAAAGTTTATTTCTTTCCTCTTAATTTTAAAATAAATTGAAATATTTTTGAGGAACCTTAAGAGTATTGTGTACTCTTAAGTATTATACTAACTGAGCCTAGTGGATGCATTGGTCCTATCTCACTGAGAAGACATTTTCTGAAAAAAAAAGAAAAGTTAAACAAAAAAACTAATTAGAGACGTATCTGGGGGATAGCAATTCATAAGGGACAACCATTAAAATGTCTGCTTGTGGGACCTTGCTTGGCATATGCTAGGAACAGCAATGAGTCCAATATGACTGGAGTGGAATGAGGAAAAGAAAATGTGAGGCCAAGTAAAAGATGCAGTGAGACAGTTGGTAGAGAATCTGTGTTGGTAGGGCCTTGTAACTCATTCACTAAAGGCTGTGGGCTTCATTCTGAGCAAGAAGTGATGCCGCTGAGGGAGGTATTCAGCAGAGAAATGACATGACCAGACTTTGATTTTAGCAGAATCACTTGGGATGAGGGAGACAAGGGCAGGTCTTAGCCTCTTAAGACAGTATCCAGGGTGATGCTATTTAAGTGTAAAGAAGGATCTGGTAGTATTCTGGGAGAAAACTGATTGTGTCTGGGGCTGGGGTGATGATTGGAGGTGGTGATGTGGAGTCAAAGTGAAGCTAAAAGTATTTGCTGAAAGACCATAGGTGGGGTCGAGAGGGGAAAAAAAAGCGGAACATAGGAATCTATAAGGATTTATTGCTGAGCAAATGAAATAAGAGCACTGGCATTTATTGAAATGAAGAAGACTACAGGAAGAGTAAATATTGGGGTGGATATCAATAACTCAGTTTTGCACGTGTTAAGTTTGCAACGACTATCATATACACAAATGGAAAAGTCAAGTAAGCATAGGATATTTAGACCTGGAGGTCAAGAGAGAACTAGATTGAAGATGCAAATCCAGGAGCTAGCATTTATATGATATTTAAATCATCAGACTACATGCGATAGTTCAGACAGTGAGACTAGATAATAAAAAATAATGTCAAATAGTCCAGGGTCACGACCACATTTAAGGCTGAGAGTGGTGTCCAAGAATTCAGGTGAAAGAAATACTTCAAAAATAGAGTAATACTGTATGAAATGCTCCTAAATAGCTAAAGTAATATTACTACAATTTGATCATTGAAATCGCCAATGTGAAATTCATCGGTGACTTTGGAAAGAGGAATTTTAGTAGAGTTTGTGTACAAAAAGTAGTGGAAGGGACCAATATGAAGTCAGCAATTATATTCTACGCTTTCAAGAAGTTTTTCTGTAAAGAGGAGGTAAATAGAGCAGAAGCTAGAGAGGAAAATAGGATCAAATCAGGTATTTTTTAAGATGGAAGAAATAGTTTATCTTTGTGATGGTGTGAATAGTACAAAAGAGAATTGGTAGAAGAGGAGAGGGAGATTCAATGTAGCAACGTCATTGAGTATGTGTGAGGGAATGAAATGTAAAAGCAAGGAAAGGTGTCGGTCTTAGCTAGGAGCAAGGCAGTCCATCCATTGTTACTGTTTATGCATAAAGAGTAAATTAGTAAATAATAAATTATTTGATTTGCCCATAAGAATTCAATAAACAGAAGCTGAAAGAATTTTACGTTTTATATTTCTCATATCATACATATATATTTTATTCTGTGAGATCCTCTAAAAGTAAAACAACTCAAAGTGGCATGATAACATAATACACTGTGACACTGAAAGCTCGCACTCTGAACTTCCAACAAAGTGTCTATTTCTTTTTGGTTATAGGTGTGAATATGTGTGGTATAGCAAATTTTTTTGTATCTACCCACAAGATGCATACCAGTCTCTTTATTTTCTGACTCAATTATTTAGGAGCATAGGCATGACCATAAAATTTAGAATTTTTCTATTATGGCATGATTTTTTAAGTAAATGAATAAAACATCAATATATAATTTAGAAAAAATAAAACTATTACAATATCTGTCTCATTCAATATTTGAATATGTTACTAATACTGAATTCTATTCAAACAGATATAAACTGTTGGAAAGTTTTAAAGATCTGTAATCTAATGAAGAGCAATCAACTTTGTTTGGAAATATGTGTACACAAATGACAATAACACTTCAAACACTAAATTCAAAATAGATCAGTAGGTTACTGCTGACCCCTGCATGGAGTTTGATCATTTTTTTGCATTGCTATTAAAATCCAGCAAATTGTAAGCAAATATATTACTTGTGCCTGAGATACCACGTACACACACACACGTATACATATGTATATGTACACAAACAATATGTAAAATACATTTTAAACATAGGAAGGTATCCTCTATATGTAACTCATAGGATTCTAACCAATTTCCTTTGGCTAGTGTGTAAAGGAGGAAATATATAACTGTACTTGAGTTTTAATAAGGCATCAATAATGTATTGCTGTTCTTAGCAAAATAAATCTGTTCATGAATAATTATAGCCATATTTTGTCTGCACTTCTATGAATGCTCACTTATTTCGTGACATGAGTTTTGAGTGTGTGGATACAAAGACTAAGAATGTTCCTTTGGGATTAGGATACAGATTCTAAGAAAATGGGAGGAATACTAGTAGAGATCATTTGAAGATAGTATGGACATTGTTAGACGTTATAGTCTTGCACACAGCATTACATAAAGCCTCTTCCCCACCCACCCGCCCCCAGCAAAATGCAAGGAATAAGCAAATTATTTGAAAACACCCATGTGTGTTTCAGAATGGAAACAACTTAAGGACATGAACTCATCCATATAAGAGCTCAAAGATAAAAACAAAATTAAATGAAAAGATGTGATATAGAGGAAAATAGCATTATTAATGTTGAGTCAGTAGAAGTCAGAAAGAAATAGAATTTGAATTAATGACAGAAAAATAGTACAAGAAAACCGTAAGTCTGATCCCTTTGTCCTGTATTCACTCTTCAATTTGCAATTCCTCCCACTAAAAAGGCAAAGATCATTTTCCTACTCCTTGATTCCTACACAGTTTTAAGCATGTTTTCACTTACTTTGCATGTTTAAGGTGCCTTGTATGTTTCCACTTACCCTCTTGGGCTTCTTGCCATCACCAAGAGAAGAGAAGAACATGCTTCATGTCCCACTAGTCTCAGAAGCAGGATAAGATTACTTAACCCAGATCAGCCAGCAGCCAACTCACAAAATTATGACCTAAAATAAACACTGATTATATTCAATTAAGTTTTTACAGATCTTTTTAATGCAAAATAGGCAGTAAATACACATTCAAATGCTAAATAATATCAGAAAGATGATACTACATGTTAAGAAAAAATATGGTCAAGAGCAAGAATAACTGGTATACCTGAATTAGATAACTGATAAATAGGAAATAATTTTCCAAGTTACAATATAAGAACATGATCTTGAAATGAAGTTTGTAATAATCCTAAAGATTGCATGTGTGGATGTATAAGATAATAATTATAGTGACAATAATAATGATAATAATAATAAAAAGGTGAGATCAAAGGATGAGGAAAGAAGTATGAGAACCCTATGTCAGATTAACCATAAGTATCATATAAAGTATATGTGATATGGAATATTCAACAATGTGCCATTCATAGCTAAATTATTGGAATTCAAGAATGAAGAAAATACTGTTCAGGCATCCAGGGAATATCATGCAAATAGCTTGAGAAGAAGGGAAATTGACTGGCAGCACATTTCTTAAAAGTAACTTGAGTGCCAGAAACCACAGAGCAATGCTTATGAAGTGCTAAAGAAAAGAACTGATTATTCAAAAATATAATATAAACCCTCTAGAATATCAGGCAGTATGTCTAGGGACAAACATAAGGAAACATTATTAAATATAGGGATGCATCACTCATAAGCACTTCTTGAAAAAAGTCTTTGTAAGATGATAGGTTATAAGGCAATGCCATTAATGTAAATAAATATTATTGGACAATTGGCATTATGCTAATGGTACAGACATAAATGTGATAAAATCTTGTAGTATAATAATGTATAATTAAAAATATTGTAAGTGAGAAGAGGGGACTTAGCGGAATTAGGAAGAAATGAGAGTATTAAAGACCTCATCTTTTATATCAGGTTTATATTTGAAGCTGGAACATTATTTATAAAATATAATGACTCTAATCCTAATGTTGTTATCTCTACTCTTAACCTGAGAGTGAGCTTTTAAAAAATGTTTCTAACTTTTAAAATGCATTTTAAAAAATTTAGTAAATTTTTCACTAATATCATCCTATGAATCTTTTTTCATTGAGCTTAAGTAATATTTGCCCTAAATTACATTTCATAAAAAAGTATTTCTTGCTTTGTATATTCATCTTTGGCCATGGTTACACGGGAGTATATCTACATAAAATTTCTCTTAAGATTTAAAGATGTTTAAGATTTTGTACTTCATTTTGTGTAATATGTTTCCTCAATATAAAGGCTTTAAAAAGTTATTATATAATTAAAAATATTCATCCTAATTGTATGTTCATTAATATTTATGACTGAGTAAATTCTGAGTAGATAATTGTTAATTATGATTAGAGAGATTTAGGGGTTTATTTTATTTTTTGCTGTTTTCTGCATTGCCTATATTTTTAATAGTAAATGTAACTTTTACACAAGCTATAAAGTATTTTGCATCTCAAGTGTAGACATAAATAAAGATAATAACTTGAACTGATAAGAAGACAATAAAATAATGGTCACAAGAGAAACATGAAGTATCAAACAAAAAAAAGATGACCACAAGTCAATTAGGAAAGACTAAGCAGACAGTAATATTTGTAAGCAAATGGAGAAATGGTTAAGAATTTTATGAACAGGAATGTAAGGGAGAACATTTGAGTGAAGAGTTATACTATTTGTGAATTATTTAACATAATAAAAATAGATTTTTGGAGCATATCATGTTCAAAACTCTGTGATGAGTAAACAGAAATATAAAATGGCTTCTGCTCTGAAACTTTTTATAATGTAGTTAATAAAGACTTGGATATTTGGCTTAGAAATGAGAAGTCTAAGGGATTTTATTTAATTCCTGCTAACATATAAAAATACCTTCATATGCAGAAGGAAGCCTAGTGGTGGGCTGCCCATATGTCCCCTTATTTTCCCAGCTTCGTGGAGTGTTGGTTGCTGAGAGCTTGCATGTGAATTTCCCTTGTGGACAGTCTATATCTAATAATAAAAGCCCAGCCCTTTTGCTTCAACACAGGATAACCCTCACAGGTGTAGGATCTGAGAATATTCCCCCAGTAAATCTCCTGCGTGTAACTATCTTTCCCATAGTATGTCTCCTGAGGGCACTGACCTATGAAAGTTGGTACCAGGAATCATCCTAGGAAGCTGACTCTAAAATGCAGTCTTGCAACTGGATAACCAGTTACCTAGGTGGCAAAGTGAACCATGCAATGTCAGTTCATGTACTCACAGCTTCTGGCATGCTGTCCTGGTTCAGCTGTTAAAATTTTTATGAGAGAAAGTATAAAAGTCTAACGATGATTAATCACAAACTAAAGGCAATAGGGAAAGCCTCCATGAGAATATAGTCATTTCCTGAAACCAGAGGGTAGAAACAGCTGAGCATCAGTCCCATGACTTAATTATAAGGTTAGCAGAGCTCCAGAAAAGATTGATGTTTTAACTCCAGCAAGTCTGTATACCAAGATCAGTGCCATGCTTGAGAAGGAGTAGGACCCTGAGATTTGGGATGGGGCATTTGAGTTGACACATTTGGAAAACCTGCATCCTGATACTTCCCTAAACCCTCTGGATCTGCAGAAGTGTCTACTACTTTCTGTTAGAATTTAGAAAGCACCTCTCCTCTCATGCCTGAAAACAATGCAGAAGTCTTTACTTTATTGTCCTCCTGGACAATATATTATATCACAACATAATCAAGCTTTGGAAGAGCTCACTTTTGTAAAAGGGGAAGTAACTACATGCCAAAGGAGCTGTGTGACTTATGAAACAAACGAACTTGCAAAGAGCCAAGGGAATGTATCTCGACTGGATATTAAGGATTCTGGATCAAGGAGGACAGGTCACAAAGTTGAATAAGAGAGTTTATACATATGGGAACATTCTCTATTGATACATGATTTAAAACCCTGGCAAGGTCCTAGGAGGCAGTACTAAACTTGAGTGGCTTTGAAAGACTGAAAAAAGTCATGGCCCACACAAAGTAAAGTAGACAGGCCAGAACTTAAATGAAAAATATTGGAGAAAAGGATCATAAGCCTTGGAAAACTGGGCATGTTAGGATTATATACATTCAGAAAATCCACTTGCTAACTATATTTTTTGGGAAGGTTACATTTACCCAAAAAAGTATGGAATGTACCAATGCGGCATCTTTGAGAAGTTCAGAGGTGACTATCTTTTGTAGGTATGGAGTGATGGTTATCTTGGTAGTATTGGGGTTAAGGGGATTACAAAACATAGAAACCAAGTAGCATTTAAAAATCAGAATAAAAGTGTGTGTAATTATCATAATGGGCAGCAAGGTTGCCCTGATATCTGGAAGGGGTCTGAAGTGCCCCAAACCAAGAGATAGGACAGAGATGTGGGGTGCCAACAGGGTATTGCTTAATTTACACAATTAAAACAAAATCCATGATGAATGATGAAAAGGCTGAGAGAAGAAAAAGTGGCAATTTGCTGTCTGATTTCTAAATATGAACCAGCTCTTAGATCTGGATTCCATATACTAAAGGAGAGGCTGGTATTCCAAGAAAGTATTAAAAGTAAAAATGTTTACTGCCAAAAAAAAATTAAAAAGATGAATAGATACATATAGGTGAATGATTGTCCAACAAGTCTGTTACTTTATACCGTGATTGTCCAGCAAGTCTGTTACTCTATACCAAGGGGATGAATGGGGTTCCTTTTAAGGAGTAATAGTATCACCCATGAGACCATGATTCTGTTAATATGTCTTAGTCCACTAGGACTGCTATAACAAAATACCACAGACTGGGTAGCTTATAAACAACAGAAATTTACTTATCACAGGTCTGGAGACTAGAATTCTGAGATCAGGGTGCCAGCATTGGTTGGGTGAAGGCCCTTTTTGTGGTCAAGGACTTTTTGTTGTATCCTCACATGGCAGAAGGGACAAAAGAGCTCTCTTGGAGCCTCTTATAAGGGCATTAATCTTCTCCATGGAAGCTCTACTGTTATGACCTAATCACCTCCCAAAAGCCCTACCTTCTAATACTGTCTCTTTGGACCTTAGGATTTCAACAGAAGAATTTGGGGAGACACAAACATTCACACTGCAACAATGTTCCTTTGAGGGCTCTACTCTCCATGACCAGGAGATATGTTTGCTTTACTAATGAAAGTAATAAAAATATCACAGAGAAACTTGATAGAAATTGCTAAAGAAATGGAACAAAAGAAATCCCAGGTGAAGCTGAACATGACATATTATTACACTGGGAACAAGGGAGATAAAAGAAAAGTTGAGGATTTGCCATGGTCTCAGAAGAGCAGCCTTAGCACAAACTTTTCATATCAAGAATTCTAAATTTCTGTTTGAGATACAGTGTTTACCAATAACTACAGAGTCACCGTGAATCCCAGTGGTAGACAGAAAACAAAAAAAGAAATTATGTAGAATAAAATCTCAACAATAGTTCTTGGATGAAGTAAGGCTTCATCAACCTTCTATGGGGAAAGACTGGTAGTTAGACAGTACTATGCATTTATGTGGTGAAGAAGGAGGTTTTAGTGTGAACAGACTGGGTTTTGAAATTCAGTGCCATCAGTAAAGGGTGTGACCTTAAACATGATAGTCAGCCTCATTTATGAAATTTTACAGTAACCATATATATCTATAGAGGGCGGTTTTGAATGCCTAAATAGGATCCAGTCACTCTTACCACTTTTCTAACCAAACATCACGTTGAGTCTTCAGAGACCATGGTCAATAAGGGCAACTTGCTCATTCCCACCCCCAAGGAGATACAGTTTATTGGTTTAGGGGTAATCCGATGATTTCCCTTGTTAGCATTAGTTGAAAATGGAGCATCTAATACAGTTTAAATGAAGAAATCAAGCTGAGAAGATTGTTGAATATTCCAGAGTAAGAAAGAACCTCCTGGAACTTCTTGGAAAACTCTCCACCAAATCTGTCTTTCCTCCTGTTGCTTTTAGGAGATGTGATGCTGGGTTTACCTATAAACATTTTTATATCCAGCTGACATATGGAAAAGGACAAAATACATTCATCTGTAAATAGAACTGAGAGCCTGGATTAAGCCAACTCTGAAATATCTGGACTTTCAGATTTGTGAGGAAATCAATTTTCTTCTTGTTTAAGCCAGTTTGAGGTTTGTTTTTCTTTTCCTTTTTCCTATTGCCAGCAGCCAAAAATATCCTAATGTAGCTTACAGGGTTATGAGCACCAAATGTGTTAATTAATGTAAAAGAGTTAGTGCCAGACACATACTGGCACTCAATAATGGGAACAATGTGCATGTGTGTTCCATCTCAGCCCAGTCACTAAACATGATACTTGATTTTTACTTAACTCTAATTAAACTAGCTACATTCTTATTAAACATTCAGGGTTACTTTTATTCATGCTGCCTTCAACTATTTTATTTTTCTATTATTTTTGTATTGATATATAATTCTAATGTAGCTCACAGGGTTATGAGGATCAAATGGAGATCAAATATTATAATGAATTTAAAAGAATGTTAACAGTACTTGGCAGTTAATGAGCCTACAAGAAATGGAACATTATATAAATTAATGGATATATCTTTTGATTTCCTCTCATAATCAAAATTATTTAGAACTTTAATTTTATTTTAAACTTTTATTTTGATAGGCATTTTATGGTCTTAATTTCTTTTTTAATATAAATTTATTTATTTATTTATTTTTGGCTGCGTTAGGTCTTCGTTGTTGTGCATGGTCTTCTCTAGTTGTGGTGAGCAGGGACTACTACTCTTCATTGCGGTGCGCAGTCTTCTCACTGCGGTGGCTTCTCTTGTTGCAGAGCACAGGCTCTAGGCACGTGGGCTTCAGTAGTTGCAGCACATGGGCTCAGTAGTTGCAGCACATGGGCTTAGTTGCTCCACGACATGTGGGATCTTCCCGGACCAGGGATTGAACCCATGTCCCCTGCACTGGCAGGAGGGTTCTTAACCACTGTGCCACCAGGGAAGCCCCAATGGTTTTAATTTCTAAATAATAGATTTAAAATTAGGAAAATGATGTTTAGTAATATAATTATTTTTGTTGCAAATTTGGGAATTGCCTTGTGAAAAAGAAAAATGTCTCTTTTCGTAACTGTTTCATTGGTTTTTGAAAAAGTGAGTATTTTTAAAAAGGTTATTAAGTTGTAATACATTTGTTGCCTCATTAAGCCTTAAATTATTTTTAATACTCATTTTATAGTTTCCATTCTTCATCTAGATTCCATAGTGTGAAAAGCCGTTGCTTGTTATGTTTCTCACTCTTATTTGGAGTAGCATGAGTTTTCTGATGCATTTTTTAATTTTGGCTAGCATCCTCAATCTCATTAAAAATTTCAGTTTGGGAACACTATGCAGCCTGATATTAGGGCACATTGCTCCATTTGAACACAGTATACATTTAGCACTCTTTGAGAATAAAGAGTGAATTGGCACTTGATTTTTGTCACAGAAGCACGTACAAGTGGACTAAAATAGGAAACTAGCTCCCAGGTAATGTAAGAAAACTGCCTTTTAGAGATGGTGTCACCAGAAAAAAAGATGCTGAATGGCTATTGGAGTGTGTCAGGAAACTCTAACAGTAGGAGTAGCTCATCTACCTACACCAGGAGAAGTGAGTTAAAAATAAGTGTCCTCAGATAAGTGAACTTCTCCTCTCTTTCTCCATTAACTTGCCATTTTATGATAAAAATATATCTGATTTTATATATATATACATATATACATTTGTATAAAGTGTACATTTATATAAAGTGTACAATTCAGTGGTTTGTATTATATTAGCATATTTGGGTAGCCATCATCGCCATCCAATTTTAGAATGTTTTCATCACTCAAAAAAAAGCCTGTACACATTAGCAGTCACTTTCAATTCCTATCTGTAGACCTCAGTAACCATGAATCTGCTTTCTGTCTCTATGGATTTGCTTATTCTGGAAATTCCATATAAATAGAATCATACAGTATGTATTTCAGTGACTTGATTCTTTCATTTATTACAACATTTCAAAGTTCATACATAATTCCAGAATTCATTAGCACTTTATTCCACGTTTAATTGCTGAATAATGTTCTCTTGTAAGGATATACCACATTTTGTTTATCTGTTCACCAATTGATAAACATTTGGGTTTTTGCCACTTTGGGGGTATTATGAATAATGCTGCCATAAATATTCGTGTGTAAGCTTTTGTGTAGATATATACTTTCAGTTATCTTGGGTGTATACTTCATATTGGAAGTGCTGGGTCATATGGTAACACAATATTTAACTTATTAATGAATTGCCAAACTGTTTTCTAAAGTGACTGCATCAATTTACATTTTCACCAGTAGTGTATGAGTGTTCAAATACTTGTATCATTTTTAATTTTTTTTTTTTTGTTTATTGTTGAGATGTAAGAGTTCTTTGTGTAGTCTGTATACAACTCCCTTATCAGACTTAGGACTTACAAATACTTCCTCCCTTTCTGTGGTTTGTCCTTTCACTTTTTTGATGGTGTCCTTTAAAATACAAAATAGTTTAATTTTGTTAAAGTCTAATTGATCTATTATATATATTTTCTCACTTGTACTTTTGATGTCCTATCTAAGAAAACATCATAAAACCTAAGATCATGAAAATGTATTTGTAAGTTTTCTTCTAAGCGTTTTAAAATTTTAGCTCTTACGTTAAAGTCTTTATTCCCTTTTAAGATAATTTTGGCATATGGTGTTAGGCAGAAATCCAATTTCATTCTTTTGATTGTGGTATCAAATTGTCCCAGCACATTTTTTGAAAAGATTTACTTTCCCCAGTGAGTTGTCTTGGCATCCCTGATAAAATCAATTGATCAGGGGCTTCCCTGGTGGCGCAGTGGTTGAGAGTCTGCCTGCCAATGCAGGGGACACGGATTCGAGCCCTGGTCTGGGAGGATCCCACATGCCGTGGAGCAACTAGGCCCGTGAGCCACAGTTACTGAGCCTGCGCGTCTGGAGCCTGTGCTCCACAACAAGAGAGGCCGCGATGATGAGAGGCCCGCGCACTGCGATGAAGAGTGGCCCCCGCTTGCCGCAACTAGAGAAAGCCCTCGCACAGAAACGAAGACCCAACATAGCCATAAATAAATTAAAAAAATTAAACTTTAAAAAAAAAAAAACAAAAATCAATTGATCATAAATGTAAAGTTCTATTTTTGAACTCTCAGTTCTATTCCACTGATCTATATGTCTATTTGTATGCCAATACTACACTCTTCTTGATCACTGTAGCTTTGTAGTATGTTTTGAAATAACAAAGTGTAAGTCACCCAACATTGTGTTTTTGTTTTTTCAAGATTGTTTGGCAATTCTAGGTCCCTTGCATTTACATATAAATTTTAGGATTAGCTTGCCAATTTCTGCAAAATCAGCTACTGAGTTTTTGAAAGGAGTTGTGTTGATTCTGTAAATTTATTTGGGAAACATTGCACCCTTGGCAATGCTAAGTCTTTTGATCCACGAACATGGCCTCTTTCTCTTTGTTTAGTTTTGTAATTTCTTACAACAGTGATTTGAACTTTTCAGTGCGTAAGTCATATATCTTGTTAAATTTATTCCTAGCATTTTAACATGTTTGATGTTATTATAAATGGAAATGTTTTCTTAATTTTGTTTTCAACATATTTATTACCAATATATAGAAAACATTGATATTTATATATTGACCTTGTGACTGACTGTGGTGAACTTGTTTGCTAATTCTAAAAGTTTTCCAGTGGATTCCTTCCAGTTTTCTATGTACATGATTATGTCATCTAAAATTAGAGAGAGATTCACTTCTTCCTTTCTAATTTACATGGCTTTTATTCCTTTATCTTTCCCAATTGCTCTAGCTAGTACCTTAAGTACAACGTTGAGTAGAAGTGGCAAGAATAGATAATTCTTGGATTGTTTCTGATATTAGGGGGAAAGTTTTCAGTTCATCGCCATTAAGTAGATGTTAACTGTGGATTTTGAGTAGATAACTTTTACCAGGTTAATGAAAGTCCCTTATATTCCTAGTTTGTTGAATTATTTTCATAATAATACGTTTGATATTGTCAGATGCTTTTCCTGCACGCATTGAAATGATCATGTGGTTGCTTTTATTCAATTGACATGGTGTATTACATTAATTTTCATGTGTTAAATTAATCTTTCTTTCCTGGGATAGATACAGATTGGTCATGGTATATAATTGTTTTCATATGTTGCTGGATTTGCTTTGCTGGTAATTTATTAAGAACTGATTTTTTTTCATCTATTTATAAGTGATATTTTTTCTGAAGTTTTCTTTTCTTGTCATGTCATTGTCTGGCTTTGGTGTCAAGGTAATGCTGGCCTCATAGGATGAGTTAGAAAATATTCTCTCCTGTATTTTGGAAAATTTTTTTAAAGGATTGGCAGTGTTTCCTTTTAAATCATCTTGTAGAATTTACCAATGATGCCATATAACCCTGGAATTTTCTTTTAGGAAGTTTTAATTATTCTTTCATCTTCTTCATCATCCAGATGCTTGCAATAGTAAATGCACAACCTATGGGTGTTCGGCAGGTTATAGTTATAGAAATAGAGTTAACTTTGTTATAGTTTCCTGAATAAATTTACCCACCTTTTGTCCATTAACATAGTATTTCAGAATGTGTAAAATCATTAAAAATTGTTTTAAAGAAAGCTATAAACAAGCTAAACTTAAGTTCATATCTGCATAACACGTTTGATATTTTTATGGTTGTCAATTTCTACCGATAGAGATTAACATTCTAAAGTTGTAGTTTTATTGCAAATTCCCAATTTTCAGTTAATTTTCAGCGTGACAAACTGAGACATAGCTAGTCAGATCCCACTGGGCTCGTTATTCATTTTGTTCAGCAGCCCTGCAGTGCTGATCTGAACATAAAGATCACACTGGCTTTAAATAGAATTCCACAGAAGGCAAACCGAAGTGAAAGAAAAGAAAGAAAAGATCCTTGCACATTCTGTGTGTGGTGCTCAAAGGAAAAATTTTTTTTATTGTACCCAATAATTGTTTCTATTCCAATATCTTAAATAACAAAAACATTTCTGCAGGCTTAAAATTGACAACTGAATTTCTAAATTTGCAATTGCCCCAATTTTATGTAGTTTAACATCCAATTTCGGGGGAAGGGATTTATACAAATAGATGAAAATTTTTTGATTATTTTTTTAGAAGATTAACTATTACGGAATAATTTTAGAATACTAGGAAGGACTTTAAAAATAAACTTATCCAATCTTGACATTTAGAAGAGGAGAAAAGTGTGATAACTCATATTTTAAATAACTTATTTTTTTAATGGGAACATTTTCACTAGATATTTCTTTTATGGTCCCTCTGAAACATGACATTTTATATCACAGTTCTATGAATAATATTGTGTTCACTTTATATAGACATAAGAAAAAAATTTGGCTAATCCATAATACATTTTAATTTTTGGCCCTCTTTGCAAAATAGAGAACATTACCTATTTGAATTCCCTTATTATTTATCTGGTATTTTCCATTAGGAAAACAAAATCATTTCAGTATTGAGGTTGATCTATTACATAAGCAAGTTGGATGTAAAAATCTATTTCAAGGATTTCCAAGTAAAAATGAGAAAGAAAATTGGTTTAGAAACCAAAGAAAATTGGTTTATACTGGTTTAGAAAAATAATTACTTAAACCTAGTTTTCTATCTTTAATAGTAAAGTGTATAAAGGGAAAAGAATGTTTACATCAAACTTAAGTAAATAATCTAAAATAACACAAAATTGTTCCCTTTTCCTCAAATGTCCTATTGCAGTTCTTCCTACAGTCACTTTTTGATTCATGCTACCTTTCTTGGATTTTTTCTTTTTGTCATAATGTACTGTCACTGGTGTTTTTCCACTGTTTTGCATTACTTTTTGCTTTTCTTCTTTATAATATGTATATGTAAAACTTTACTGTGAAAACATGTAATAAAGTTTGAGTATTTTAATCACACAATATAGGTTGATGGATTTCATATTAACTTGCAGGACCAGACAGGAAATGGATGCTTACTGACGTTATAGATACAGCATTATACCTAGAAGTGTATAAATGCCTCCTCATTCATAGACACACTCTGTGTTAGTAAGCTTGGGCTGCCATAACAGGATACCAGAGACTGATGGCTTAGACAACAAAAACTTATTTTCTCACAGTCCTGGAGGATGGAAGCCCAAGATGAAAGTAATGACACTGGTGAGGGATCTCACTAGCTCGCAGAGACATCACCTTCTCACTGTGTTCTCACATGTCCTTTTTCTCTGTGTGAGTGTGCCCTTGGTGTCTCTTCCTTTTCTTGTAAGGACATTGGTCCTATTAGATTATAGCTTCTCACTTATGACCTCATTTAACCTTAATTACCTCCTTAAAGATTCTGTTTCCAAATACAGGCACATTGGACATTAGAGCTTCAACATATAAATTTTAGGGGTACACAATTCAGTCTATAACACCTTCCCTCTAAAGAGGTATTAGTAATACTTTTCAAAGTAGAAGAAATTCAGAATGTTCTAAATGCATATGATTACCAGAGTGAAAGTAGGGCTAATATATATTTGAAGCAGGTATAATTTTAACCAGAGTTTACACAGTTTCAAATTTATTCAACAAAAGCATCTTCATATATGATTAGGTGAATTCTAAAGAATGTAAAGGACATTGAGTCTAAATATATAATACAAAGGATGTAGAGAAGTTTTGGCTTTAGGCAATATTCTACATTGTCTTGATGTTTCATTATTTTGTACAGAGGTTTCATAAAATTCTCTTCATATTCCAAATTTAATATGTGGTGTTATTTTCTTAGAATTATTAAAAAATATTTGTATATATTCACTCAAACATTTCCTGGTTTTTCAAATATTTCCTTTGGTTTGTTTTACTGATTATGAACTTAAGAAACAATTTTTAGTTGAATATTAAATAACATGGAGTATCATCAACTTTTCAGAACCTGGGTCATTAAATAAAAACTAGTATATTAGAAAAAAATTTTTTGACATCAACACTGCTATATTAGTCACAGGACTAGACACAGCTCTGATATTTAAGATTGTAAAAAATAGTTCATTTTTATTTTCTTTTGTTTGTTAGTTTGAACGCTCTCTCTGAGTCAGTCAAAAATAAACTAAAAACTTGTTAAACATGGAAAACTCTTAAAGTTTTGAGTCACACACATATCGGTTAATCACTATAAGTAACATTTTTTTCCCAACTATTTTGAAGTTATTTAACCATCTAAGACTTTACTTAGGTCTTTTAAGCTAATTAGTATTAATATATTTCAAACTTTAATCTATTTTTCATATTTATTCAACAGCTTAGGAAATTCTGGAGTATTATTAAAAGTTGCCTGTGAATGTGCCACTTACTACCTCTCTCCAAACTATCAATTATCAAAATCAACGCAGTAACAATAATTTTTTATCAAAACTGCTACTGACACTTATAAAGACAAATATCTATTGTAATACTAAGAAATTCCACATTTACATTGATTAACTAGATTGTGTATGACAAATAGGTAAAATCATCTATTTAATATCAAATAAATCTAGCTTATTTAGAGTAAGTGATTTAAGCTATGGCTGAAGGTTTATTTGTTATCAACCACAATGTGTGTATAATTTCTGAGTTCACAGAATAATCACTTTCCCATCGAAAATATATTCCTACATGATGCTTAAAGCATCACCTTAAAAAAAAAAACTGTCATTTTATATAGATAGATTTTTAAGAGCCCCACAAAAACATTAAATGGCATACAAAACTATTGTGAAAAAAAAATCAGGTACTGCACAATTAAAAGAAAACTGCAAAAGTGAAAATTAATGATTGTAACTGAAAAAAAATTAGTGTGCCCTCAACATTTTAACACTAAATATAGATTTAATATTAGGTAATATTTTATATGGATGATGTAGTATGGAGTAGATTACTTAAATAGATGATAGGGAGCATGTTAAACACTATACCTGTATACAAATCAGTGTGAATTGATCTATCAATGTTTATTAATGCTAAGTAAAAGATTGTGACTAACTAAAAAGGAAATGGATATGCACTAAGGACACTGATACCTCAGAAGAAGAAAGTGTCAAACAATGATGAAACTACTGAAAAGGAAGCTAGGCCTGGAAGGAAGACCAAAAATCACAGACTTGCCTAAGTCTAGAGCCAAATCTGGTGACAGTACATTCGTTAAAATATCAATTATACTAAATCTATCAAAGGTTATATCTTCTCTAAAAAACTTAACAAAGATGTGGTAGTTAATTGTAGTTTTCAAAAGTTTTAAAATAAAAGTTGGAGATGAAAAAGGCCTTAACAACACAGAAATATTGTATTATGACGTATTTTGCCATCAGCCAGATGATTTAGACCATAGTATTAGATAATGTTAATAGGAAAAATAATATTTTCCAAAAATAAAGTGATTAACAGATTATGAAAAAAAATAATCCAAGTAATGTCTTTAGAAATAAAATACTATTTAGAATAAATATATACTTATTTGTATACTAAACATTGTGCTTCTTCAAAAGGAAAAAAACATTGGGTCCTATTATCAAAAAAACTAACTCAAATTATGGTGTTAGGACTCTTTCCTATTAAGCTATTTAAAGAACTCCGCAAACATGATATTACATTTCAAACATGAATTGCTATTAGATTACTTAATGAAGAGATTATTTTAGTGCTTTATTTTGTTATCAGGTGTGTTAGCAAGATAAATTATTGTAGTGGTTGTTTTAAGTCACTGAGTTGTATAGTAGTTTGTTGTGCATCAATACATAACCAAAAGAGAGAATTATTTTTTCCCATCTCTTTACTATTATTTTATCTTCTACCAAAGTGACTATGAAGTTAATTTAGTGAATCATGAAATATTACATATGCCGATGCTCCAAATATTTGACAATTATATTTACCATGAAAAAATGTTGAAATAACTTAAATAAACCCACAATTTTTCTTAATTTCTCTTATTTATATCTGTATTTATTTATAATCTCCTACTACCACTGACATACCTCTCAGTTTTCAATCTTTTTATTTTAATGGGTCAGAAAAAAATTTTTTAAATAATACAAAAATACAGAAAGGAGCAGTGGTTAGGAGATTTTCGGAAACATGTGGTCCTTGGAAGACCCAGTGTGAACATGAGGTGGAAGCAGATTTTATGGAAAGCAGTGTTGAAAATACAGTGATTGTAACCAGAAAAAAAAAATGTCTTCTCTCAAGGTGACTCTTTCTGCATGTGTGCCTTGGATGGTTTCCCAGAAAGGAGGAGCTGAAAATACCCCATACTGCTCCAACAGTGTTGCATTTACTGATTGTGGAAGTGCTAAATGTCCTGCACCAGCCATGAAACAGACTGTTTTTCTGAACATTTATAAAGACCCTTATAGTGTAGACAATGAAGTCTAAACTCAAAAAGTTTTATAGTGAAATCTTAGGAGTAAGGGGAACGAAATAGTGATACCAAATGAGGTGAATTTGTTTGGTATATTGAAAGTATTCAGACTCAATAAGCAGAAGAACCTCTTAATATATGATTTATGTTTTATATGGTATCTTATTTTTATGGAATATTAAAATGACGTTATAATAGTACACCTTGCTTTTAGCTTATATATTCAATGAAAGACTGGGAATTGAATGTTGTACAAAGTAGAAGTAAAAAGTAACAGGAAAAGTAAAATATTTTTTTGAATAGCAAGTGATACTTTTCAAAGAATTTTATGTAAAGGTTATTTTATCATCCACATTTCATATGGAGGAAATTGAGACTCAGAGAGAGAAAATTATTTGAATGCTGTAACTTTCTGTTTGTTTTCTTTATTGCTGTTCTTTGTTTACCTTATATTATGTGGAGAATACCCTATTCATTCAATCATTTTCTTTAATAAAGGTTAAGTAAACTTGATTAGAGTAGTTTTCCTCTTTATTTTACTTCACTTTTTTCTTTTACTTCTTTAAAATTCACTTACTATTTCCTCCTATTAAATAATTATCACACACTAATTTTTTTTAATAAATGAAAAGTGTGACAATTTCTTTTTGACATTTTGTCTTAACTATTTTGACCTCTACAGGTTGTTTTATTTTCTTTAAGCACTTTAAATTTCTCTCTGAACACTTTAACATGATTATATAAATGACTACTCTTTGAAATTTCCCAATATTTAGTTACTCAAAGACTTGTCATATACTTTCTAAATGTTAGACAAATAATAGTGTCCTTGACACAAAGAATAGAAGTTTTCACTTCTGATCTGACAGTGTGAAAGGAGGAAGTGTTGTTATAAAGATGGGTTTAAATCATAAGCAACAACCTTCATTTCTAGATTTTACTTTCTGTCTATGTCCTTGGGAAAATTACTCACCATCTTTTAGCTTTAATTTGCTCATCTTTAAGTGGCAAAAAAAAAAAAAAAAAATAGTGCCTACCTCAAAGAAACTAGTAGGATTAAGGGAGAGTGAGTATTACCTGACTTAGAACAAAACACTCTTGCATATTGCTGAGTGGCAAAACTTAATATATATTACCCAATTGAATCTGCAGATCCCACGAAGTTGGATCTACTATTATATTTCTTTTGAAGATGATGAAATAACTATCTAGAAAGCTTAAGTACATTGTCCAAGATTATAGAAATAAGAGATTGCCAAAACAGTATTTGAACCCAGGCAATTCATATTCACAGTTCAAGCTCTTAATAATTTTATTGCTTCAATAACTAGATGCATTATTATTATTACTATACTTCTCAAAAAGACTATGGAAGAATATAATTATCAGTACCATGAAATTGATGCAGTGACTTCAGAGATTAGGTGAGAAAGAAATACTGAAGATTTTCCCTTTTCTACGGAAAAATGAAATTCAATTATCTCTATTATCCAACTATAAATTGTGTAAGAATATGCTGTAATGATAGATTATATCATCTTGTTAACATTACTAGAATTCTGTCCCCTGCCTTCTCTTCTAAATTCTTCGCCTCATTTAAAAATGTGTATGATAATAAAATGGAGAACACCCACAAAGGAGACTCATGATGGCATATCAAGTAGTTTTACTCTGATATTTATCGTGTACCTTCTATGCCAAATGTAACTAGGTCAATTTTGGATATGTGATCCACCTTAGCATTAGAAATTAAGATAATCAACTAAGAAAATGAGGTCAGTGTGCATTCCTAAGCAGGATTGACAGAAGCTAAAATAGTTGTAAAGATCAAGAGATTATAGATTTAGACTTTAGCTTTTCTATGAAAATAGATGCATAGATTGCAACTATAATTTCTCTGTGATTTAGACATAACTTTTACTTCATAAATCAGTTTGGCAACATTTTTCTTTTAATATAAATTGAGGAGGAAATCTCAGATCTTCAGCTTTATGTGCTAGATAAGATTAAATAATACATAGAAAATGCATTGCTTGTTTACTAACTGGCAACAGGAAAGAAATGTTATTGGACCAAGAAAGCAATTATTTATTAAAAAAAGAAGAAAAAAGATTTTAATTGTAAGATAAATATTATTTAATATATTTAAAATAACTGAAGAATATATTTTATTATAGGAAGCTTTAATACGTTTTTTTCTAACTACCAAAACACTGTTCTAAAGAAACCAACTTTATTCAGATGTTGTAAGTGTTAATCCTTATCCTTGCCTAATCCTTAAGCAAGGAAAGCTAATCTGGATTTATGTCTTCTGAATAATGCCCTATATTCAAACATGATGTAATCTCTTATTCCTTCTACTTGAAATTCCTATTTCCTTTTTCCTTTGCTTGCATCTGTCTTCTTTTGTGTTTCTATAAATTCCATTAACTGGAGCCAAATAACCAGAAAATCAGGGAAAGAGGTTAAAAAAACAGCAGCATAGCAAATGAAATCATAGTGGTTTCATCACTGAACATTCATCAGAAAGGCCCTCTTATTGAATTTTTACAGCCTTATTTCTGAATTTTATTGTATCTAAGAAACCACTGAAGCATAATACAGTAAATACTTTCTTCTTTTAGCTGTAACAAATAGAAATTTAAAAACACAAAATCATCTTGAGTAGTAGTAAACAATACCATGTTTTTTAGTCACTATTTTGCACAAATTCTGAGCTATGCATTTTCATAGGGTTTAGCTATTTAGCCATTGGTGGGAAGGGGGGATGAACTTTTGAGAAGTTATTATTATGATTACTAACTTGGCTTAAATTGAATAGAGCTATAAAGAGACAACTTAGTATGATATGTTAAGACTGCTTCTTATTAAAATTTCCCATATTTTCTGATCCCCATTTAATGCCAGACGTGGGAATACTTTCTACTTCCTTCTAAACACTATGCAATTCTCTCATCAAATTTTCTTCATTTGAAAATTTCTCAGCTTATAATTCCAAATAACTCTTATTTTTTATCACCTTCCTATAACCCCTTGTACAGAGTATAACAAATTTAGAACATGTCAAATGTGTGTATAAGATATGCTTAAATGCATATGATTGGAGCAATAATGTTAAATAATTATTCAAATGTGCTACTGGTACCTTAAGTATATTTTTTTTTCTTTTTATGCTGTTTTATTAACTAAAATGTGTATTTATTTTCTTATTTTCTGAAAGTATACATTGGTATACACATTATACTATATAATAAATCCAGCTTTTTATAAAATTCTGAAGTCTTAACTTGGTGGATACAATAAGGTTTTTGTTGATATCGGGAGGCTAATAATACTACTTTATAATCAACACTCCTATGGTATTTTTTCAAAAGATTCCATAGAAGGGTTGGTGTCTGGGTCACTACAGTGGCCTATTACAAAATGTGCTGTCAATTTAGATAAAGTCAAAGAGGTCAGTGTTCTCTCTGGTTAACTATGAATTGTACTTCATTCCTTTTGAGTGAATATATTTTATTTTAAACATTCTGTATATCCTGATTTTCTGGGTATGGAAAGGGCAAATTACCTTTGAAAATTATATAATCTCAATTTTTTTTTCCTATAAGAGTTGTCATCTAGTACTCATGCAGTAGAAAAATATTTTCATGCTTTCAGCACATAATTATTGTAATCTACCTTCTTTTTGTGAGGGGGATAGTAGTAAATGTCATGGTCTAGGAGTTTCCATTGTCTGTTGGGAGACACTTATAATAGGACCTTAAGTGTTAGAAGCCACCAATGAAGCCAAGTAAAGGACATAATTAAAATAAAACAGAACAAAATTGTCTCCAGTAAATTATTTCACCCAACATACATTGAACATATTGAGTAGTAACTCATCAAGGTGCATATATTAAATATGTGCAATTTTTGGTATGTAAGTTATATCTACACTAATTTAAAAAATAAAAATAGAATAGAATAAAATAAAATCTACATTGCCATTGAATATTTTTAAAAATCACATTGAGCAATAAGTAAATTTTCCCTTTCTATATTTTGGTTTAGTAATACACCCCATTTTCCTCAATTAAATTTGAGAGATGTTTGTTCTCGTCTTCTGAGAAAGTTTTCCTCAGTCTCAAGGGAGAAGGACAAAAAGCATAGATCCATCTACCTCCAGAATTGAACAATGAAGCTTGTATCTTAATAGCTATTAAAAACATTGAATTATAAACATGAAATTAATGTACTATATAACTAAATTAAACCAATGAAGGACAGAGGAAAGAAATCTGACGAATCTTGTTTCCTTCTAAGGTCAATGATGTTCTAAATTAATCTTAGTGGTTTTTGTTTGTTTTTTGAAGAGTGAGTATTAAAAGTCTTATTCTAGGTGTTTCCATCATCTATGGGAGCTACTCACATTAGCACCTAAGGTATTGGAAGCCACAAAAGAAGCTGAGTATGGTCCAACTCAAGGATATAATTAAACAAAATAGAACATAATAAAAATATATATTTTTTTAAAAATCCAGCTTCATATGATCAGTTTCCTAATGACACAGTGCCAGTAGTATTTCATAGGGGAAAAAAAGAATTTAAATAAAATTCTCTATAGTTTCACAAAGTGGTGAGAAGAACTAAAAAATTAGTAATTGCTTTAATAATAAGAAGGAATTATCAAATATGTGTACAGTGCTTAGGTTTAATTTTACTTATAATTGTTTTATAAGTTAATATGTTATGAACTTACATTTAGAAATTATTGGCTATTAAAAGTCTCTAAAGGAAAGGTCTTGTAGAAATTGTTGCAAAAAGCTTAGAAAATAATTTGCCATTTTCTTGTAAATGTATATGAGGATATTATTCACACTTTAAGTTTTTTCCAGGTGTCTGGTATGACAAGTAGTTTAAGGAAGATATCAAAGATGAGGAAGGACATAAAGCTGGCACACATAGAGAAAACAATACTGTATTAAGTACAAATACATAGATGATTTAAGTGCAATACAAAAATATGAACACAAGGACAAATTTATAACTTTCTTTTTTTTTTTTAATTTATTTATGGCTGTGTTGGGTCTTCGTTTCAGTGCGAGGGCTTTCTCTAGTTGCGGCAAGTGGGGGCCACTCTTCATCGCGGTGCGCGGGCTTCTCATTACCGCGGCCTTTCTTGTTGCGGAGCACAGGCTCCAGGCGCGCAGGCTCAGTAGTTGTGGCTCACGGGCCTAGTTGCTCCGTGGCATGTGGGATCTTCCCAGACCAGGGCTCGAACCCGTGTCCCCTGCATTGGCAGGCAGATTCTCAACCACTGCGCCACCAGGGAAGCCCCACAAGGACAAATTTAGATACCTCATAATTTAAAAGTGAAGATTGTCCAAATTTGCAGACTAGTTATAGTGTACAAAAATGTCAGTCACATAATCTGCTTTAAAATGGGACATGCCACAAGTGGAAAAGTACATTGGCTGGAAGTAAGTTCAATTAGATGGATTTATAAGTGGGGAAAAGATAATATCCTATGAGTACTGACAAAATGAATATCCAAACACTAACAATATTATATTGTTTTCAATTTCCTACTGTTTTTATTGGCTTTAGTCTTTCCATTTATGTCTTTGGACTTCTGGAAATCTATAGCTTGCTCAAGTTCCTATAGTAAATACTTTTCTATGTTCTAATACACCTTTAGCCTGGTAAAATATTGTTCAACTCATGGAAGCTAACTTTATACTGCATCAGCACATATTTGTACACAGTAAGTCCCCTACATATGAACGAGTTCCATTCTGAGAGTGCATTGTAAGTACAATTTGTTCATAAGTCCAACGAAGTTAGCCTAGGTACCCAACTAACACAAGCTTATACTTAAATATGTGTATTTTTTAAAGTGAAAATTTTCATAATACAGTTTTCTAAAATTTGAAAACATGCAAGGAAATTTCCATTTTTAACAACAGAAAAAAAAGTCAGTTTTGGTTATACAGTTTGTACTTTACAAATATGAAATTAATCTTTGTCATATGTACTCTTAATAACACATTACATTTCATTGTACTGGTTCTATTGTATATTTATTTTTATTTAAGTCAGCATGTTGACTCCAGGCAGGTAAATTCCTAAAATTTCAAGTAAAACATCCATGTTGTTTTTGTTTTTGAATGCCTCTGTGTTTGAAAATTTCTCATCTTCTATAATACACAGTCTCTTGCACTCAGAATATTTTATCATACATGACAAAGAATTCTGTTAGAACCACTTTAGTCTACATTTTCCCTAAGTTGAACATAAATCATTTATTTAGATCAATTTTCATAAGAATAGAAAAATTACTGTCCTATTTATAATAATTCTTCATAAGAGCTAAAGACATCTCTTTGCTTTATCTTAGCTAATTTTGCAAAATCCTTAATGCTTCTCTGAAATCTTGTTTGCCTTTTCTACTCTTTTGAAATAATGATTTGTAACTTTTTAAACCTCTGGCCCATTTAGAAATGACTTAAGTTGTGTTTTTAGGGAATGCCCTGTGAAAATTAATAAAACGGAGACCTAATCAGGCCCCCTGGCTTCAGACAATACTACAAAGCTACAGTAATCAAGACAGTATGGTACTGGCACAAAAACAGAAATACAGATCATGGAACAGGATAGAAATCCCAGAGATAAACCCATGCAGCTATGGTCACCTAATCTAGGACAAAGGAAGCAAGAATATACAATGGAGAAAAGACAGTCTCTTCAATAAGTGGTTCTGGGAAAACTGGACAGTTACATGAAAAAGGATGAAATTAGAACACTCCCTAACACCATACACAAAAATAAACTCAAAATGGATTAAACACCTAAATGTAAGGCCAGACACTATAAAACTCTTAGAGGAAAACATAGGCAGAACACTCTTTGACATAAATCGCAGCAAGATCTTTTTTGACCCACATCCTAGAGAAATGAAAATAAAAACAAAAATAAGCAAATGGGACCTAACAAAACTTAAAAGCCTTTTCACAGCAAAGGAAACCATAAACAAGACAAAAAGACAACCCTCAGAATGGGAGAAAATATTTGCAGATGAAGCAACTGACAAAGGATTAATTACCAAAATATACAAACAGTTCATGCGGCTCAATATCAAAAAACAACCCGATTAAAAAATGGGCTGAACACCTAAATAGACATTTCTCCAAAGAAGACATACAGATGCCCAAGAAACACATGAAAAGCTGCTCAACATCACTAATTATTAGAGAAATCCAAATCAAAACTACAATGAGGTATCACCTCACATCGGTCAGATTGGCCATCATCAAAAAATCTACAAACAATAAATGCTGGAGAGGGTGTGGAGAAAAGGGAACCCCCTTACACTGTTGGTGGGAATGTAAATTGATACAGTCACTATGGAGAACAGTATGGAGGTTCCTTAAAAAACTAAAAATAGAACTACCTATATGACCCAGCAATCCCACTCCTGAGCATATATCTGAAGAAAAACATCATTCAAAAAGATACATGCACCCCATTGTTCATTGCAGCAATATTTACTATAGACACGACGTGGAAGCAACCTAAATGTCCATTGACAGAGGAATGGATAAAGAAGATGTGGTACATACATACAATGGAATATTACTCAGCCATAAAAAGGAATGAAATTGTGTCATTTGCAGAGATGTGGATGGACCTAGAGACTGTCATACAGGGTAAAGTAAGTCAGAAAGAGCAAAACAAATATAATATATTAACGCATATATGTGGAATCTAGAAAAATGGTATAGATGATCTTATTTGCCAGAAATAGAGACACAGAGGTAGAGAACAAATATATGGATACAAGGGGGGAAGGTGAGGGTGGGATGAATTGGGAGATTGGGATTGATATATATACACTACTATGTATAAAATAGATAACTAATGAAAACCTGCTGTATAGCACAGGGAACTCGACTCAGTGCTCTGTGGTGACTTAAATGGGAAAGAAATCCAAAAAAAGAGGGAATATATGTGTACGTATGGCTGACTCACTTTGCTGTACAGCAGAAACTAACACAACATTGTAAAGCAATTGTACTCCAATAACAATATATAAAAAAAAGAAAATGTCTCTTAAGTGGCCTCTGAATCTAAATTATGTTAGAATAATTTAGAAAATTGACATAACTGCTTGATTATGTGGCCATTAAAAACTGTTAAGAAGAATGTTAAAAAAAAAAAAAAAAGGAAACCTCAACAAATTGGACTTGGGAAGGCCTGTAGAGGGAGCTCTCATGCCCTACCACTCATGGTCAATTACCCCGAACAGGAAAATGTCAATTATCTCAACAGGAAGACATAAGTTACTGACCCCAACAGGAAGAGATGTACCTCATGCTCCCAAACAGGAAGTACAACTACTTTTCTACCCCAGTAGGAGGAAAGAAGACTTCCTTCTTGCCCATCAACAAGCCCAGCCAATGTAAAACACAGCTCAGCTAAAGAGAAGCCATTGTCACCTAAACTTTTACTTTCCTTCAGTAAGTGTTCACTTTCTCTTTCCTGATGACTTTCCCTGTCCTGCCCTCCTTACTATAAAAGCCTTCCATGTTGTGTAAAGCCTCAGAGTATCAGTTTGCCAGATGAGATACCGCGCAATTCATGAATTGTTTAATAAAGCCAATTAGATCTTCAAATTTACTCAGTTAAATTTTGTTTAACAGCCCTTACTAAAAGATACACACACACACACAATGAGTTTAGACAAAAATGAACTGTCCAAAACACTGAGATAAGTTAAAAGTGGTAAACTCCATTATAGAAATTTTCAAATGTATCATTAAGTAACACAAAATTGTAAGTTGACACATTTTACAACTTTCTATTATGACATATTAATCTGCTAATATTTGCATTTTTTTGTGTTGTTATTACACCAATGTTTACCTAAACTCATAAAAATATAGACTGTGCATCCAACTAAAGAAGAAACTGCAAGGTAAGGACAGAGTACCTTTACTTTAAACAAAAATATCATTAATGATGAACAGAAATGGAAGAGTTTAAAAATACATGAATCAATCTCAAGTCTTTTTGATGGAAATCC
Organism: Balaenoptera musculus; assembly: GCF_009873245.2. Taxonomy (NCBI): domain Eukaryota; kingdom Metazoa; phylum Chordata; class Mammalia; order Artiodactyla; family Balaenopteridae; genus Balaenoptera; species Balaenoptera musculus. The sequence continues at coordinate 57,147,480 of NC_045802.1, forward strand.
CTGTGGGGTGTTTGTGTGTGTGTGTGTGTGTGTGTGTGTGTGTTTTCTGCAGAATGAATATTTCTTCTGATATTACTCTTAGAAGTAAGGTTTGTCACATAAAATTTTATCAAAAAGATTTGGCAAATACAAACAAGGGAAGTCATATTCTGTTCCATTTTTGTCACATGTTCAGCATCCTGGTATATCACAGAAGATAGATTTGACAAATTTTTTCTACATATTTATCTGCTTTTTAATATGCTATTTTTGCTGATGTTATTTCAAAAACTATCCATAAAGTTAGTTACATTCCGTATAGTTTACAGCTGAATAATTAATATGCTTATACAGTTGTTTTAAAAGTTTATGCATTCCAATTCATATCCTTTGGTATTATTACCATAAAAATATATTTTGTTAACTAAAACCTCCTCTGTGTTCGGAACATTGGCAAAATGTTTTCTGGATCACATTTGTGTTTTAAAAAACTTTAATGATGTATTAAATTTTCTTCAAGAACGTTTTTGCTTTTACCTCTCTGTGTATCATCTCTAATTGATTCCATTATTAAGTTCCATATGACTAATTTAGAACACATTTGTCTTCTTCCTGATAAACATATTAAGGAAGAAATTATTGTTAAAATATATTAATTTGCCTATATTAAAATATCACTATTATATTTCAGACACAGATTTATGTTCTTGGATACTGTAACACAAAAATGTATCTAAAATAGTTTGAATTTCTTATCCTGTTTTGGCGTTAGGAATAATCAACAATGTTGTTGCAAAAATTACTGTTTATTTTGGATCCCCTTCCAAATACTCTGTTTCTTATTTTATGTCACTAGCATTAGGTTACAGTTTGCAGCAAGCAAATTTGATTACAATAATTTACCAAAGTCACAAGTAATGTCTAGAAAAGAGGGTTACAAACCTGGTCAACCTGGTTCTAGAGTATGTGTCCATAATAACTGTGTACTTCCTATTGCCTCAATTTATATGTATATGTTTTTGCCTGACAGGAGAGAAGTTAGAGTGAATTGTCTCTGTTCAGTCATTTTAATGTCATGAAATTAAGATGTAAATATTAACACTACTGTATTCAAGTTTACTGGCCATAAAGCTCTAACCATCTTTATGGACTGATAAACTATGGCTCTGTTGGCCAAATCCTGCCTGCAACCAATTTTGGTACAAAAAAAAAGGAGGGGTGGGTGGGAGTCACATCCATTTATTTATTATTATTTACTAGTCTTTATGTCTGCTTTCATGCTTCAGTGGCAGATTTGAGTGGTGTCCGAAAAAGATCACATAGCCCTCAAAACTTAACTTATTTACTACCTGGTCCTTTACTGCAAAAGTTCACAAACCACTGAGTTGTAAATTAATTTATTTCCTTTTTTTTTTTTAAAGCAATATACTAGGTTATTGACGAAATGTCCGTTCTCATTCCAGCCATAAATGGATTTTTGTTTATACCTTGAATTCTTTGGTTAATTATGTTATTTATCAAAGTTTAATTGGTATTGTTGACCTAAAACAAATAGACTGCCAGTTATTTCTCCAGAAAAGTTTGGTTTATTTGGGATCAGCAGAGAATTGTGATTCATTGTTTGCAACCATGATGGGCCACATGCAAGCCCCTGCACAGCAAGGGAAGGAGAACTCTTTTACAGAGGGGAAAAGGAAATTGCGAGGGCTATAGTAAACTAAGAATCCATGGTTTTTCATTGGCTGAGTTGTGCCAGGAGAGGAGTCTTCTTCATTTTGGGCTCTGCTGTCATCACAAGGCATGAGAACTTCTTCTGGTCTCCTAAATCTATTTAATTGAGGTTTCTTTTCATTATTATTATTATTTTACATTTTCATCTTTTGAGCAAGATCTTTTTCTGAAAGCACTGCTGATCAATAATCATATTTTCAAGTTTCAGTGGTTTTTGTCCCTCAATGCCAGGAAGGACCTTTCTTGGGTGTAGTGTCTCACATCAGAGGGAAAGTGCAGAGATTGAAAGCCTATTGAGGTCACATGTAATTAAGTAGGAGGGTGAACACTCAAGCACTTTTTATCTAAAGTTCATATGTTATCAAGATCATAGACATTGGAGATCATCTGAAGTGTTATGTCATCATCAGAATTTTGTTGACAAACTTCCAGCAGGTCTGGTCCAGATATCTTGGCAATCTATCTCATCAGATGTTACATGCTTCAATTCTGGGAAATCTTTACTTTTAGGTCAACAAATGATATGCAGTTTCAGTCAGAATTCAGTGCTTCTCTAGATCTGTCACATGAATCCAAGAGTCTATTCCTTGGAATTTGGTGGCAGAAGGATTGGCTAGTAATACCTGATTCAGGCCTTTCCTTTGAAGTTGAAGAGAGTTCTTCTGAAAGGGATCTTTTTCCAATAGACAAAATCTCTTGGTTGCAAGATGTGATGCTTAAGGTCTTGGTGTCCTGAGAGCACATGGTGAAAAGATTACCAAAACAAGATTATTTTTAATAGAAAAAACCAGGCCTTTGCCATATTGGAGTATCTCTCTTTTTATCAGTTGTGGGTCAAAATAGTCAGGAACCGAGTGCATTGGGCATCTTGTGACTATCTCAAAGCATAAAAGTTTATGAGTTCCAAAAAGAGTGGATCTGAGATTTAGAAGAACCCACGCTAATGATTTTGGCCAAGGTGTTTAGAGGGCCTCTACAGATCTTGTCAGTTGAGTCTTGATGATACCATGAGTGTGTTTGACTAAATCAGTGAATTGAGAGTGGTAAGCATAGTGAAAGTGTTGTAAAACCAGCCAAACAGCACAGGCTTGTTGAAGTACCTGGCCAGTAAAATGGGCTCTTCAATCATTAAGTTCAGAAGAATTTCCTCAGGTAGAGATAATCTTTTCCAAAAGGACTTTAGCCACAAAAGAGACAGTAACTTGTCTGCAGTGGAAGGCTTCAGTCCAGTGTGAAAACACGCAGACCATGACTAAAACATATTTATATCCATGAGACAGAGGAAGTTGTGTGAAATCCATTTGCCAGACCTCAAATGATCCATTAGGCAGTTTAAAATTCCCACGAGCAGTGCAAACAAGCTTCCCTGGGCTGTACTTCTGACAAGCAGGACAAGTGAGGTAGGCACTTTTTGTGACCTTGTTAATGCTTCCCTACCAATGCTGGTTCATGAATGGCATAATTTTGTTAGTAGACCAATGGTTTTAATGCATGTACAGTGGTGAGGAGTATGAATTTTAGAGCCTCCAGTAGGACTGGATTGTTATTTGGTTCGAACTAGGGCGTTCTCTTTTTATCAAACCAATTAACCGTTGAATTTCCAATCTTGTTTTTTTTCTTTTTCTGAGGCCAATTGTTATGCTCCTCTAGCCAGTTTTTCTTTTAAATATGCAGTCACAAGCCACATGTGGCCACTGCATTCTTTTTTTTTTTTTTTAATTAACTTATTTATTTATTTTGGGCTGTGTTGGGTCTTCGTTTCTGTGCGAGGGATTTCTCTAGTTGTGGCGAGCGGGGGCCACTTTTCATCGCGGTGCGTGGGCCTCTCACTATCGCGGCCTCTCTTGTTGCGGAGCACAGGCTCCAGACGCGCAGGCTCAGTAGTTGTGGCTCACGGGCGCAGTTGCTCCGCGGCATGTGGGATCTTCCCAGACCAGGGCTCGAACCCGTGTCCCCTGCATTGGCAGGCAGATTCTCAACCACTGCGCCACCAGGGAAGCCCTCTAGCTAGTTTTTCTAATGTTCATTTGGGGAAATATCCCTTTGGACCATGACAGAGGTTTGGCTGCTACTGGTTCCTTTAAGGGCAGCATTTCTTGTGGAAATGTCAGCAAAGTGATTTCCCTTAGCTTCCAAAGAGTCAAGTTTAGAATGCCTCAGAATCTTAATGATAGTTAAAGTGGCATGTATTAATAAAAGTATTGCTGCCAACAATTCCTGAACATACAGGCCATTTTTAATTTCACTGGAGGTAAGGAAGCCATGTTTCCATAATATTCCAAAATCATGAGCTTTTCCAAAAGCGTATCTACTATCAGTATAAATATTGGCAGCTTTGCCCTTGGCTGAAGTCTAAGCCCTTTTAAGAGTATATGTTTCAGCCTGTTGGGCTGAAGTAGCCATAGGTAAAGATGCTGCCTCAGCAACATCAAAACGAGTTGCAGTAGCGCACCCAGCACAATATTTGCCATTGTCCGCTTTTAAATAAGAATTGTCAGTGAACCTTGAGAAGTCAGCCTTACCCAGTGGCATTTCCTGTAGATCATCACGAGGAGTCAAGAAGTGGTCTGTCAGTGTAAGCCAGTCTTGAGGGACTTCATTAGCGACAGAGGGGAGAAGAGTAGCAGGGTCAAGGTTACTGCAACATAGAAGAGTTATGTGAGAAGCAGTTAAGAAGACTTCATAGGAATGAGGTGGCTGACTGAGAAATGCTGACTGTGATGAGAATTCAGGAGAGCTTCTACTGCATGAGGTACAAAAAATTGTTGAAGGGGATCCCACAACAAATTCTCTGTGGCTTTATCCAAAAAGGCAGTGGCTGTAATGGCTCTAAGGCAAGGGGTATATCCCTGTGCCATAGGGTCCAGTTGCTGCCTATAATACCCTGTCAGTTGATAGTGTTCCCTGTGGTTTTGATGAGTACTCCAAGGCATTCCCTTCCTTTTCAAATACAGAAGGGAAAAGAGGAATGTGATCATTGTGATGCCCAAGGGCATTTGAGTTCATCAAAATCTCCTTTAAGGCCTTGAAGGCTATGTTATCTGATTCTTCCCATAACCTTGGGCTAGGGGGTGTTATTGTTCAGTAAAACATAAAGAGGTTTGGTCATAAGAGAGAAATTTGGAATCCAATTTTGGCAATAACCAACTAACTTATTAAATCTCATAGCTGGCACTTAGTTTTGAGTTTTGGGGAACTTGGGACACCTTGAAGTCTATCGAGATCCAGGTGTAACCCTTGTTCTGATATCAGATGTCCTAAATATTAAACCTGGATTTGGGCAAACTGCAATTTTTCTTTGGCAACTTTATATCTCTTTAAGGTCAAAAGCTTTAGCAAGTGAATGCTGTCTTCCTGTGAGGAGTCTTGAGAAGGAGAGAGAAGAAGCAAATCAACCACGTATTGAAAAAAAGTAGACCCTCTAGGGAACTTTACATCATCCAAATCAGCCTTCAGAATTTGTGAGAAATAAAAAGGACTCTTAGTAAAACCCTGCGACATTACTGTCCAGGTAGATTATTTTCCTTCCCAAGTGAAGGCATAAAGGTATTGGCTAACTTCATCAACTGAAATACTAAAGAGTGCACTGCATAAATCAATTACAGTAAAAAATTTGCTTCTAGTGGGAATGGATGTTAGTAAGTATGAGGGTTAGGATCAATAGTGTGTCAAGGAATAACAATGTTGTTTATTGCTTGGAGGTCCTGGACAAATCTCCACCCTTGGTCTTTATGTTTTCTCACCAGTAAAATGGGAGTGTTACAAGGGCTAGTACAAGGGATAATTAGGTCCTGAGCTTTGTGATCTTTTATTATTGGCTTTATGCCTTGAAGGGCTTCTTTGCTTATGGGATATTGATTAATTCTGGGAAGAGGTTTGTGAGGTTTATTTGAACCTTGATGAGAGGCCGGCTGTGAATGTTGCCAATATTCGTGGGGGGTTTTGCCCATAATGAGGGTGGTAGCTGATTTAATAGAAACAAATGATCAGTGTTTCCAGAATTAACTCTGGTACCATCAGAGATGAAACAAATAAGAGATGTCAAAGGGTCATTTAATTCATTTGAGTCCTTGCTTTAATGACTACTGTCAAATTGTAGAATTATTTCCCCCTTTGGGGTAAAGAAATTCTGGCATGATACTTCTCAAAGAAGTCTCAGCCTAATAAGTGGGTAAGGGTAAAGGAACTAAGGAGAAAAGGGTGGCTATCTCTTTAGAACTCTGAGGCAGGGGCTGCTTTATAGTAGTTGCATTGATCACCAAGAGTGTTGCTCTGGTGTCATTTAGGCCTGGAAGTGATTTATCCCCAATGTGGAGAAATGTTCCTCCAAGCTAATTAAGAAGGAGAATTGAGAAGAGCCCCATAGATTTCTCAGAGTCCCATAATTGAGAATTGGGAGACATTGGAAAGGCTGGTTAGAAGGCGAAGGCACCTAAGTGCTTAAATTTATAACAAACTCTTTTCCAATGTCCTGGCTTTTTGCAATAATAGCAGAAATTAGGAGGGTTTTGTTTTTGTTTAGGGGCCTTCATTTGCTGGATTTGAAGATTAAGAATTTTTGTAGTCTTCCTTTTAGGTGACTCATCTAGAAGTGTGAGGCAGCTGGGCTGCCAGATTAACTAAATCTGGAGTGGACATAGTTTCTCATTCTTTTCTGGTCCTTTTTACTAGAAGGGAAGGTCCCTGTTCAGCCCATTAATAAACACGGATTTAAAAGTTACCTGGGTGGAATCAACATCTAAAGAAAGACAAACATTTTCTTTAAAAGTAATCAGAAGCTGATTGTAATAGTCATGAACAGATTCAACAGATTCTTGTGTGGAAGCCTGAATTTTGTTCCTATCAACGGGCTTTGGAAAAGTTCTAGTAATTGCTGAATGAAGTAGCCTAGTGATTGCCTGAACCTGATCATATAGTAATTTAGCAGGCTGGTCTCCTGGTTGTAATTCTAGAGAAACTTCAGAATTTTTCTAATTAACATTTATCCAATTCTGGGCCTGGCCTTCTCTGATGAGCATATGAACTAGCTGATATAAGTCAGAGAAACCAGGTTGATAAGTTTGAATGACTATATTACATTCCTCAGCAAATCTGTGAGCATCTCCTGTTACTTTGGGAAAATCTTTGACTATGGCTTGCAGTTCAGCTTTAGTCCAGGGAATATAAGAAATTAAGGGTTTTGTTTTTTTTTAACTTTATTTTTTTATTGGAGTATAGTTACTTTATAATGTGTTAGTTTCTGCTGTACAACGAAGTAAATCAACTTCAATATACGTATGTATATCAATATACATATGTATATGTATATATCATATACATATGTATATGTATATATAAATATATCCCCTCCCTCTTGGACCTCCCTCCCCCCATATCCCACCCATCTAGGTCATCACAGAGCACCAAGCTGAGCTCCCTGTGCTATACAGCAGGTTCCCTTTGGCTATCTGTTTTACACATGGTAGTGTATATATGTCAATCCTAATCTCCCAATTCGTCACACCCTCCTCTTCCCCCTCTGTGTCCACATGTCTGTTCTCTACGTCTTCGTCTCTATTACTGTCCTGCAAATATTTTCATCTGTACCATTTTATTCCCTGCATCCTCAAAAAGTTTAATTTTAAAGGAACAGGTTCTGGTAAGTTCAGAGGAAAAGGGAGTAGGGAAAATACCCCGGAAAAAGGCAAGTTCAGAGAGAGAATTAGTATGGAGGATTTGAGGGTATAGAGGAGGCATAGGTGGCATAGAAAGAAGGGAGAAATATGGTGGCAAAGTGGAGTCTGACGATAAGGAGCTGAGGGAGAACAACAGGATGGGGCCAGAGGCAGAGCCTGAGATAAAGAAGCCAAGGAAGAAAAGCCTGAGGCTTCGGGAGCCATTTTATCTTTCTTTAATCATTTGTTTGCCTCAGTTGATCTTAAAATCTTATTTTGCAGAGCAGCAGTATTAGGCTCCTCATAATTTGGAAACCTCAAAATACGAATCAAAATAGGCATTCCATTCAGTTCTGGAAATTTTGGAGCTATTATAGTCCACATTTTTTTTTAATTTTATTTATTTTATTTTTTGCTGCGTTGGGTCTTTGTTGCCGTGCGCGGGCTTTTCTCTGGTTGCGGTGAGCGGGGTCTACTCTTCGTTGCGGTGCACAGGCTTCTCATTGCGGTGGCTTCTCTTGTTATGGAGCACGGGCTCTAGGCGCGCGGGCTTCGTAGTTGTGGCACACGGGCTCAGTAGTTGTGGCGCACGGGCTTAGTTGGTCCGCAGCATATGGGATCTTCCTGGACCAGGGCTTGAACCAGTGTCCCCTGCATTGGCAGGTGGATTCTTAACCACTGCGCCACCAGGGAAGCCCCCACATTGGTTTTAAGAAAATTAAGTTTAGGGATTTAAAAATTTCCTCATGCTGGCCATTGATATTCTAAATTGCTTTTAGTCAGGTCAGTCCTTTTATTTAGATATGCACATGAGGAAAGACAGAAATTTTTAAACATACTATTGGCCAGATTTCCATGGAGGGAAATGCCCTCAAAATATTTAGATAACTGGGATCCCATTTCTCAGAGGTTTCCTCTAGATCAAAATAAGAGTTTTCAAACAGCTGAAACAGCTTACAGCTCAAACAGCTCAATTCAGACTGCTTGCAACTCAAACAGACTGCAGGCCTAATACCAGCCAGTGGAACAGCTCAGTCCTGGAGGAGCCAAACTGGTTTCTCAGCCAGTTCCTATACTATGGTCCCTATTCCAAAGGAATGGGCTGAAGCCTTCTCAGCCAGTTTCAGTTGAAACAGCCTGATCTCATAATCAGACCAAAGTGCCAAATGAGTACTTGTATATGGAACAGAGCCTTAATTAGAAATGACAAAACCTTAAAATAGATCCTGAATAAAGCCTGGAGAGCTTCAAAGGCATAGGGCAGAGACCTGGATCCAGGAGAAAGATGTATCTTCCAACTCCAGGGTCAGGGAGAAAAGCAGTGAGCAACAGTGGGCTCAACTGTGGGTATCTCACCTCTTTGCTCACCAGCCCTGCAGCCATAGGGGGAGTCTTCTTTGGTTCCCATATGGGCCACCAAAATGTTGACCTGAAACAAATAGACTGGTAGTTATTTCTCCAGCAAAAAAATGAGTTTATTCAAGATTAGCAGAGAACTGCAATTTAAGGTCTGCAACCATGGCAAGCCATGTGCAAGTCCCTGCATAGCAAGGGAAGGAGAACTCTTATATAGAAGGGCAAAGGAAATTGGGAAGACTATAGTAAACAAAGAGTAAATGGCTTTTCATTAGCTGAGATGCTGCCAGGCAAAAAAAGTCTTTCTTCTTCTTGGGCTCTACTCTGGTCATAGGATGTGAGAGCTCCCCCTTCTGGTCTCCTGATTCTGTTTAATTGAGATTTCTGTTTATTAATTTTTTACAGCATAAATTTCCCCCCAAATATAGGATTTTCTTTGACTTTAAAAATTACAGTTAGTTAATATTTCAGTAGTTGCTTTTTTACTCACCCATTATTTTCCTTTTTTTTTCATTTTGATAACAGTGATTTTTATTATAGTTAATATGTATATATACTTTGACTTGCATTGTGGGTTTGTATTTCCAAAAAAAAAAAAATAATGAATTAAATGGATGTCATTTTCATGGGTATTTTCAGCACTTTTCCAGACAGTTCAAAAACTGCACAAAAGTAGTTGTCTTTTAAGCATTTAATTTAGACCAACTAAAAAAAATGACAATGAGAAAATATATACAAAGTTTAACATGCCATAAAATAAGTGTACATTAACTTCTTCTATGGGGACACACACACACACACACACACACACACACGCACACACACACACACACCGCATACAGGATGGCCTGTGAGAATCCTTTGAGAATATCCTACTGCTGGAGTTATCACTTTGCCCAACTAGAACAAATATGTGATTTTTGGAAAACCTTTGGCCACTCAGCAATAACGTACACTTTACTCATGTTCACAATCCCCAATATTAGCATCATTCAACTACCTAACATATAGTGTTTAATTCTCTCACTTCTTTCACAGCTGATGATTGCCTATCAAAAAGGGATAGATCCAGTTTATTTAGGAAAATTCAAGGGGAATAAAATGTTTGGCAGGAATATGAAAGTTAATTTTGGGAGTGTCTGGTTTTTACAGTAAACATCCAAGTAAAGACGTTCTTTTGTTGGATATTAGGGTTGAGATTTTTCAAGAAAGATCATGGGTGACAGAATATTTTTATAAATCATCAATTGATATAAAATTTCTGCTAAAGGATTTGGTTTTCAAAAAAATAATAACATGGATAAGGTAAAGAAGAAAGCCAAGGGTTAATGTTTAGCATACTTTTAATTTATTTTACTGAAATGTCAGTAGCCTAAATTGTGTTTACATGAATTTACATAATTTATATGAATTATAGGTAGTGATGTTTGTAAAATACATTAATATTTCACTTGGGTATATAGTTTAGAAAGGAGCCACCAGTTTCTCACTGCCCTGTGAGAGGTTACCCTCAGGACCCTTTAATATTCTACAGTCATATGTATGATACTTGTGAATCCTAACACTCAGCTTCATTTAGTCAAGATAACAAAATATAACACAAACAAATCTACTGAATTACCAGGTCACAGAATTTAAAACCATTAGTCATTTCCATGATCACTATGATTACAATAATATGGCCTATGATAATTTGTTTAGGAAAGTTGTAACTCTAACAAAGAAAAAAGTGCAATTTTTGAATTTGTAAATAAGTCACACAGTAACGAGAATTAAGAATATATATATTTCTATTTCTGTAATCTGATTATCATTCAGAATGCCTTTCATGTGTCTGATCAGATCTCAATTTATCTTGAGGATGAAAATTAATATTTAATAAAATTATTCTGTTCTTTAAAAAAATCTGAAAAGAGCATTAACTTTTTAAAAGTTATTTTGCAACACACTCATGGGTTGAAGAGTACACTGAAATTGCATAGGCTCATTATATTTTTCAGAGAATCATGGACTCATTTTGAAGTTGAAAGTTTTTCTAGACTGTGGCCTTCTGGCATCTGTTTAATGGCATGCTTGACTGTCTGACCAAACCAAACTCTTCTGTAGCTGGTTCATGCACACATTCTTCAGTAGTTCCCTCAATTTTTTTTTTTTAACATCTTTATTGGAGTATAATTGCTTTACGATGTTGTGTTAGTTTCTGCTGTATAACAAAATGAATCAGCTATACGTATACATATATCCCCATATCCCCTCCCTCTTGCATCTCCCTCCCACCCTCCCTATCCCACCCCTCTAGGTGGTCACAAAGCACCGAGCTGATCTCCCTGTGCTATGCAGCTGCTTCCTACTAGCTATCTGTTTTACATTTGATAGTGTGTATATGTCCATGCCACTCTCTCACTTCGTCCCAGCTTGTATTGAGAGAGAGAGAGGCAGAGAAGGAGAAAGATGCAGTTCTTTTTAAAGGAAAGGAAAAAAGCAACTATATAAAATAAAAAATGACAAAAAATAATTACATGGTATGAGAAAACTGGTCTTTTCAATAGTCATCTCCTTGGCACTGACTTATTGCGTAATGAGAGAAACTAGTGTTTATTTAGAGCATTCTGCTCTTAGAACTTTTCAGTTCAATTTATATGCAGCTTTAGTTATTGTAACATACAAGAAATTAAGTTGTTTACTAAATTTATTAGAATAATTACACAGATTTATGTTACATGCTTTAAAGCTAAATGCCTGTGTCCCATCCTACTTCTTTTAAATTACTGTAGCTCCACACTACTTTTCTCCTTCATAAGCTTTAGTTCAGTTCAGGACATGCAGCCTTTTTCTGAATTCATAAAAGCAACATAAAAGGAAATCACTTTTTATTAAAACCCTTACAATGAATTTATATATATGGTTAACTTAATTTAGGTAAAAAAATTAAAGTTCTTCAGTTGGCTTATTGCTAATTGCAATTGCTTTTGCATAATGAAAATTAAGTTATCATAATAGGAACATATTATTAGAGATAATTATGCAGTTTTCCAGAATTCAATGGTTAAAAGCTTTTCGATACCAAAAACATGTAGCTGACAAACAAATACTGGAAAATCTAATACAGTATTATCACACTTGTGGATTTTTAATTTAATAATAATGCTGTCTATTGTTATTTGGTAAAAAAAAAGAAAGAAAGAATAGTATTAAATGTTGTTTTATTTTGAATGAGTAGATTGTTTGGATTTGAATGGTTAAATTCATAACAAAAATGAAGCAATGATAAAAAAGAAGATTTGTTTTACTAAACTTGATACTCCGTCACTTAAATAATTTAAACATCATGACATGACATATATGTGTAAATGATTTACACTGAAATTCTAGTAAGTTTTAAAAACTGATATTTTAAATTTTAAAACAATTATATAAATTAACATTGCAAAATTAGAATAGTTTATTATGCATAATAGTTATTTTACATTATCTTTAAAGCAATTGTTTCTTTTAAATGTTCCTATTTTTATGATATTTGATCATGGCCTAGATGATGACTCTTTGTAATAGTTTAAGATGTCTAGACACCATCTGGATTGCATTTCAAATGATGTGTTTGTGGGTCTTTCATAGATTGTTTGGATAGTAGAATAGCTGGAATCATAAACAAATATGGCATGTAGAGTGTACCATTCAGGAAAAGCTGGTTGTTATTCCCAGAATATGCTTATTAACTCCTTCAAGCTACTTACTGTCATTAAATTTACTTTATTATATAAGTATATAAAATGTTGCAGCTAACACAGTTATATTATGAAATAAAAGCCAATCAAAGTTCTAGAGAAGTAATGAGTCAATTTACATAAGGAGCCTGGGGACCCTTTGGGAGCTCTAGTATATCCCTCAGAGTGGCTATGACCAAGATCCAAAAGCAGGAGAAAATAATAAAAATATCAAAGGGGAACTCACAGGAAAGGAGTGAATCTGGGAAGGTGACACAAGCTGCAGAAAAAGACCAAGAGGGATCAGGAAGAGTTCTAGTTCCTGCCATATGAGAAGCTACATGTGAGTCTTCATTCTAGGCAACTTGGAGGAACTGAGATCAATCTGACTTAATTTGTTACCTTCCTCCAAGAGTTTACAGATCAGTACAGGAGAACAGTGTGCACATGATTCCTGGATGAAGTAGAATGAAGTGTCGTAAGTAACATGTAGATAAAGGGCACTGTAAATTCAATTTGAGTTTATCTGAAAGGCCATCATGGAAGAGGCAGCACTAAAGGATGGATAAGGTTTAAAAATGCATGGATGTGGTTTAAAGTTATAATACTCAGGTTTTACAATGGAAAACATGGTCACAAGCTGCCAAGATAAAAGACAATATTTCTAGATCTTATAAGAAGTGATTACTTGTATCTTTTCAAACATCACTTTAAATCTGTTAGGACTTTTCTTCCCTGTAACTATTTTTCCCATTTAATAATTTATTATATAATTTTTATTTTCTTTTAAAATTTAGGACCACATTTTAAATAATTTTTTAGAATGGGCTTATCTCATTTGGATTATTCTTTTGGAAATTTTTGTCCAGATATCATGAATAGAATTTTCTTTATTGTGGTTTACTTTAATATTACTTCCTCATTCTCTGACCTACATAATAAGGTCAATGATGAGGATGAACATTACTGACCTCCCAATCTATCCCAATCACTTTATTCGATTTTTCACATTATCTAGAATTAAATTCCACAAAAAGGTTGTATGAATTCTTAACACCATTCAACAGATAAGATCAGTGAGATTCAAGAATTTTAAATACTTTTACAGATGTTTGAGCTAAGTCTCCCTGATGCCAAAATCCTTGGCTTCTCCATGACCAGGTACTATGTACATCTCCAGCAGATCCAGCACCTGTATTTTGAGACTATGGTTTAATTTTCTGGCCTTTTCAAGGTATGTATGTCTGACAGCATCTTAAAGCTGCAGATACAGTATATATTGAATAAATGGAGGAAGAAAGGAATCTCTTTTTACATATTATTCCATGAACATCAGAAGAACAATCTGCCAAAGTATTATTTTTATAAAATAAACAATGAGCTAAGCTATTTAAATAAACACTTTGCTCTGGAGAGGTCAGAATACTGAAATTGATGACCCAGCAGGCAATCTCTCTTCTTTTTTTCTTCCCCAAAGCACTTTGTGTTGTAATTTATGTCCTTGGAGAAACTATGTGTTTAATACTTAGTCTATTTAATATTTTAACTCTGAGCTATTGTTCACTGAGGCAGAAATTTGGAGACTGAAGTCATGCAGCTAAATCCTGTTAGAAGGCTGAAGAATCTACTTAAAATTTCAGAATGTTGATCTGGGCCATTTGCAGTGGATTGCAATGAAGCAGAAAATACATTTTAGACTTTGCTGTATTAGAGATAATGGAACAACTTTGCTCAAGAAGAGATAATTTAAACATATATTTTTTTGTTTCATATATAATCTCACTGTATGTTTTAGAGTGACTTGTATTATACAGTGCTTTTCTCTGCAGTTTTAATGTGACTATGACATTTCATTAGCTTCAAATGCCTATTCCCCAGATTTATTATTATACCTCCCCCATTTCTAAGGAACTAGATTTCCTTTTTGTTGTTGTTTTTCTAACTTCTGCCTGCAAGACAGTTCTTGATCTCTCACTGATGTGTCACTGCTCTGCTGAGACAGCTGTCACATATTTACAGCTCTGCTTTGAATGCTTTGTTTATGCAATATCTCTTTACCTCACTCTTTTCCATATTTTTGACAGCATTATCTCAGCTTAATCCATTGGCAATGTGAATCAAATTAGTTCTACACATATGTGAAAGGACAAGTGAAAGGAAAAGACAGGATAATCCAACAATGAGAGAGATTTGGAGAATTATTGGTTGTGGATTTCCAAAGTAAAAATTTGGTAGTTTTTTCAGACCTGTTTTGATGGGATTTTTATATACCAGTTATAGCGCCATTTAGCTTTGTCATACATCCAGTCTCAAGGATAGCGCTATTGATCTGAAACAAATATACTGCCAGATATTTGTCCAGCAAAGATGGATTTATTCAGGATCAGCAGATTACTGAAATTTGGGGTCTGCAACCACGATGAGTGAAGAGCAAGTCCCTGCGGGGCAAGAGAAGGAGAATGCTTTTATAGGGAGGAAAAAAGAAGTTGTGAGGGCCATAGTAAACAGAGAGTCCATGGCTTTTCATTGGCTGAGTCCTTGCCAGAAAAGAAGAGGAGTCTTTCTTCCTCCTGTTGGGACTGGCTGTTGTCAGAGGGCCTGAGAGCTTCCCCTCTGGTCTCCAAGCTCTATTTAATTTAGGCTTCTGTTTACTAATTTTTTACAGCAAAATAGTTTACCTATAAATTACAATTTGATTTTGAAGAATTTATAAATAATAATACAACTAGGGTTTCAATACCATAAGGTGAAGAATTTATTGTTCTTATTTTGTAAACAGAAAACCTGAGAAGAATCCAAAATGCATTCTAAGACATTTTCTAAAATGGGCATTTGAAGTTTGTCTTGCAGCTTTTATGTCATCCAGTCAATCAATAAGTTTTTATGGAACTCACCTCATGATGATTTACATGGACAATCTGTAGTTAACCTCTGCTCCTGCAGTCTACTCTGTCACCAAGTGCATCTCACATTCCCATGAAGTAAACTAAGATTTGTTTATTCAAATGTGTTTATAATATGTGTGTATGTATGTATGAGCTAAATGCAGTGAGTTATCAAGGTTAACAAAAAACCCCTGGCCTCAAGGATTCTATAATTTAGTGGAATGTTTTGATAGAATTTTTCTCAGTAGATTTTGTTTCTACATTACTTGATGGTGCTTCTCAGAAATACACGTATATTTATTATAGTCTGTGTTTCTGTATTTTAACCTTCAGTTTTCCAAACTCTTTTCTCTCTTTTCATCATTTAAACTGAAACTAAGTACTTCACCCAGCCTACCTCTACCATTACTATGATTTACTCTCTAGCTGTTCTTACATGTGCCATCCTGCTATCTTCATCAACATGATTTATGACTTTACTATTCTTGTAACTCTTGCCCAGGTAGATAAAGATTGCTCATTTTATTACTCATTTCAGGAACTTCCCAAACCTTATTTAAATAAATAAGCATCAAGATGTTCAACTTTTCCATACATAGTATCACATGATTAACTCTAAAACTGTTCAAAACTTATCAAGCTGTTTAAGTATTATTTTTTGAAAGCCATGATTTAGCAATCTTGGAGGCCCACAGAGAACCAATCAAGCTGTCTTTATCCTTAAAGCCCAAGACCTTTAACAGGGAAACAGCACTTCTCTTTGCAAGCCCTTGGGCATCTGGCTTGAGTGCCTCTCACAACATTATGATTATAGTTAATTACTTTTGTTGGGTCCAAGTTTCAATTCTTTTTGTAGCAGATCTCTTCAAATGCTGAGTAAGTTTTATGTCCTTGGGTTTAAACAAACAAACATTTGTAAAAACAAGATTGAGTTAAAAAAAAAAACCTTTAAAAAATCCTTTGATTATCAAATCAGATGAGAAAACTCCTTTATGTAAAGGGCACTCTTATTGTTTCTCTCTGCCCTTGTACTTTTTATTATTTCTCTATAAAAGGAAACTACATAGGAAAGAAGACAGACAAACTCCAATAAACCCACTCCTCAAGCCACATCTGGTGAATGAAAAATCTTATACCAGCATTCCTCAGTCCAGCTACCTCAGGTCACTTAGCAAAAATTTATAGACTTTCCATAGTCATGTTTTGTTTTGTCTGTGAATATCTGAATCTGAGAAAGATCTCTCTTCAACAATGCTTTCTGACACAAAGTGAAGATTAGTTGGGTGAACAGTTGAAAATACAATTAAGATGAGGGTCTCAAGACAACTTTTAGCGACGGTTTAAATGTGCCTATTTCAGTCTAAATTTTAGTCTGTGCCTCTTCTAGGACCAACTACTAGTTTATATATGTATTTCTACTTTAACCCATATTTGTATACTTATCATTTAAATAGCATAAGTTCACTGTTGACAATTTAAAATTATAATGGCCAACTTGAGAAATTTCATAGAAACAAATTTATTGCTTGAAGGGTCCCTTAGAATTGAAAAGGAGCAAACTTTCAAATATTAAATATCTGTTTATTTTTTTCAGATAATGGTCTTCATTATTTGAAATGAAAGTGTACATTTTTTAATTAAATTCACAGAACTGTAAAACCATCACCACAACATAAGTCTAGAATATTTTCATCAGCCCTCCAAAAACTTCATATGCAGTAGCTCACATTCCTTTTCTCCTCCCTCCCTCCACCCCACCACTGACTCTCCCAGCCTTTAGGCAAACACTAATCTACTTTCTTTTTTTTTTTTTAATGTGTGTTTTTATTTATTTATTTATTTATTTATGGCTGTGTTGGGTCTTCCTTTCTGTGCGAGGGCTTTCTCTGGTTGTGGCAAGTGGGGGCCACTCTTCATCGCAGTGCGCGGGCCTCTCGCTATCGCGGCCTCTCTTGTTGCGGAGCACAGCCTCCAGACGCGCAGGCTCAGTGATTGTGGCTCATGGGGCCCAGCTGCTCCGCGGCATGTGGGATCTTCCCAGACCAGGGCTCAAACCCGTGTCCCCTGCATTGACAGGCAGATTCTCAACCACTGCGCCACCAGGGAAGCCCCTACTAATCTACTTTCTATCTCAATAGAGTTGCATATTTTGGACATTTCATAAAAATGGAATCATATAAAGTGCAGTCTTTTGTTACTATTTGCTCTCACATAGTATGTTTTCAAGATTCATTTGTGTTGTAGCATGTATCAGTAGTTCATTTCTTTTTGCTGAATAATATTTCATTGTATGGGCAACCGTAGTGTGTTTATACATTCACCAGTTTGGTGTTACTTCCACTTTTAGTCTATTAATAAAATTTTGCTATGAATATTGTGTACAATTATTTATGTAGACATATGTTTTAATTTCTCTTGGGTTTACACTTAAAAGAGTGAACTTGCTGGGTCTTATGGTAACACTATCTTTACCATTTTGAGGAACTGAAAAACTCTTTTCCAAAGTGGTTGAAGCCTTCTACATCTCCAGTAATAGTGCACGAGCATTGCCGTTTCTCCACACTCTCAATAACACTTGTATGGTTTGTCCTTTTTATTATATCCATCTAACTGTGTGTGAAATGTCATTTCATTGTGGCACAGTTTGCATTCTCCTAATGATTAATAATCATGAACATCTTTTTATGTCTTTGCCTTTCATATAATTACTTATGTGCAAAACTATTCATTTGCCCGTTTTTAATGAGGTTATACATATTTAGTATTATTGAATTGTAAGAGTTCTTTATAAGGGACCACTTAAGGGAACCATTTTAGAATCTGTATTTCTTCCTTATAGTTTTATACTCAGACCTAGAACTACATATTTTGCAAATGCAGATCTGCTTTCTGTAGTGTTCCTTTGGATCAAAAAGCTATATCCATTTGCTCTTTCCTCAACTGGGACCACCAGGACCTTAGATTTCCATATGATTCTACTCTTATCCAGCAGGTGGATGATCTTTGTTATATTTTAATAGTGAGGTGAGGTCTAAGACTGATTCCATTTATCAACTTAACATTTAAGCACCCATAGGGCATATGATTTTCAAAAAAAGCTATAATTTTGTCACAGTAGATTGGATTACCTAGGACAAGATTTATCCTAGGAAGTTAAACTCCTACTCTGAAAGACCATGAGCTGTTTAAAACTTCCCCAGGCCTGTAACTAAAAGATGATTAAGAGGATTCTGTGTCTTAATGACTATTGCAGGCAATGAATTGCCAAGTGATATTAAATGATCATACCGCTGTATGAATTAACCATGTTCTTAGCAACTCCACCTCTTCCCAGAGAACCCCCAATACAAATAGGCTTTTAAAGGTTAAAATCAGCTCTTCAATTACTTTCCTCTCTCCTTACCATGAACATTATGTAATAACATCAAAAATAGATCCCCTGATCCCAAATTTTATCTTATCCTTCTTTCTAGCTAATGTATGTGCAATGGTTAATTATTTTAGTCACTCACAATACCCTGATCTCACTTGCTCCTCATTTCATTGTCCTCTGTGATAAAAATACAAACATGGGTGAACACACTCTTCTGTTTTTTCCCTGCTTACATTCAAGCAGCTGAGTTCTGTTGGAGTAAATCATAATGCATGACAAACAGGTGCTACTATTAATTCATCAGCAGCGACATCAAAATGGTAAAAGGTCAAAGAATGTCACCTGCCATTTCAGTAAGTTGCCACCATCTAGCCGTCAGCCACTGCAGGTGCCCCCTAAGGTGCACCCTGAGGGAATTAAGGATGGAGAAAGATAGGATACTGGCCCTGGATAGTTAAGTTAAGGTGCATAGCAAAGTAATAATTTCAATAAGCCCAGACTCTTGCTTCTTCTCATATATAAAAAAGCACTAAAATCATTAACTTGAGATGTCTGGGTTTTTGTTTGTTTGTTTGTTTTGTGACTAGCAGTAATCTTTTGATGTTCAACTATCTGGGCTTTTTTGCAAAAACTTCTATATCTCCTGGCTCTCCCCTTACCTCTTGGGAACAGTCCCTCAGAGCTGTCTAAGGCTCCCTTCCCAGTCTATAGTCCTCAATAAGGCTACGTAATAAAACATAACTCCCAACTTTTAGGTTATGAACTTTTTTCTGTTGACAGCCTTCATGAATTCTTACTTTTATACTCCCCAGTAGAATTGTGAATAACCAGAAAATCTCTCACACATCTTTAAGTTGATGACTAAAATTTTTCTACATTTATAAAATTGCAAAGATGTAATTTCTGGCATATTGTATATTATATATAAACATTAAATACATTTTAATTAAAAATTTAGAGCAGCATATTTATTTTGTTCAATGTACAGAAAATGTCCACCGTATAAACTAATTGGCAAGGACAGCCTCCATAATCAAATGAATCATTTAAATCATACTTACTTTCTGTCAGAAAGTAGCTTACTTCATTTTTCAATTCAAATAGAAATTTTAATACGAGCCTGAATGACAAGCACATTACTTCTGAATTCTGATTATAATATTAGCTATCCACTAGCTAATGCATAGTCTCGCGTGATTTTGTCATTTTTATAAAATCAATTACTATCCCCCTCAATATTTCTTTACTGTAATGGGAATCTTATTTAGAAACAAATTGGTTTTTTGTGTGTCCTAGAAGTCTCCAGAAATGCATCACATTAAGTTTGATAATGAGTATGTTGTGTTTTTTGCTTGTTTTTCTTTTGTTTTGGTTTTTGTAGGAAAAGAAGGATGGTTGTGAATGAGATGTTGGGAAATAAGAATTGAAAAAGGCAACACTCAGACAGATTTCTTTTACAACAAAATACATATGGAAAAGTTGAGATGCTAAAAATTGATTCACTTGAAATGATCTCTGGCAACCTACTGCCATAAAAATCTTGGATTTGTCTTGATATCTATGCTTTGAAGATCACAACAATCCTACTACATTCCTTTGTTAGCAGTTTTGCTGATCCACCAACAGTAATTTTTTCTATCCTTTACTATCTTTAAATCTCTACCACAAGTGGTGACTCTTTTCTATATGTTTTATATTAATTTCTTTTTGATACACTTATTTTTAATATAACACGTTCAATGGAATATTTTTCTTGGATAGAAGTTAGTCTTGGAAAATTATCTTTGGATATTTCTCCTCTTGTTATACATTATTTTGTAATTCAACACCTAGAATAAATCTTTATTTCTGATTTATAAATTTTGGAGAATTATATATCACCCTTACCAGTATAAAAATCAAAATATTATTTTATTGCATTTTACACTTTTCAAAATAACTAGGAGAACACCATCTTCCTCTCAGGAGGTTATACCAAGAAATTCTTGCATTACCTTGTTTCGTTTAAAAAATTTTTTTTTTGAGATATAAGATATTAAGTGACATATTAAACCATGTTTGCAGTGAAGGTGAAACTAAATGCACACAGATCAGACTCCTCTGTCTGCTGCAGCACATTCAAGATTTTCATCCTGTAAGAAAAGAGGAATTTTCATAGTACATTTTCCAAATTTAATTCCACTAATTAAATTTGGAAAATGTACTATGAAAATTCCTCTTTTGTTACAGGATGAACAAAAGAGGAAATTTCATAGTACATTTTCCAAATTTAATTAGTGGAATTAAAGAATGAGTGAAATTTGGGGCTTCCCTGGTGGCACAGTGGTTAGGAATCCGCCTGCCAATGCAGGGGACATGGGTTCGAGCCCTGGTCCGGGAAGATCCCACATGCCGTGGAGCAACTAAGCCCATGAGCCACAACTACTGAGCCTACACTCTAGAGCCCGCGAGCCACAAATACTGAGCCTGCGTGCCACAACTGCTGAAGCCCACGTGCCTAGAGCCCATGCTCCTCAACAAGAGAAGCCACTGCAGTGAGAAGCCTGCGCACCACAACAAAGAGTAGCCCCCGCTCGCCACAGCTAGAGAAAAGCCTGCACGCAGCAACGAAGACCCAAAAGTAAATAAATTAATTAATTAATTAACTTAAAAAAAAAAGAATGAGTGAAATTTATTGGCTAGAGTTGAAATTTTATTGACTACTGAATTGAGTTGATGAATTAGGAAACACCAAGACTATTAAAACATAGAATATTTAATAGAGCACATTAAGAAAATTCTGAGAAAAGTTTATATGAGCAAAAGAACAACTTTAGTACTCTAGTGATCCATTATAGACATACAAAGATTTCAGTAAAGCCAAGCTTGGAGCGATCTTAATTTCTTCAAGGGAAATATGTAATAAAATGTATAGCTGTAATTTTATTGTTAAATTCCAAATGTTGTAATTGAAAATGGGTAAATTAGGATATGATAATCAGCTGAGTGTGATAGAGACCTAACCTGAGAAATTTTAAAAAAGGAAAATAAATTCTCTGACACATAAAAGTATGAGCTAGTGAGACAGTCAGCTTCATGAAGTCATCTGGAGTCCAGCTCCCTCTGGATGTGGCTTCACAATCTCTATGGAATGTCTCACATTCACATAGTACAAGACGGCTGACCACCTTGTTTTTATAGCAGCCAGCGGGAAGGCAAAAAGAGAAAAAGCAGAGTCCTACCTACTAAGGAAACAACCAGGAAATTGTACACATTAATTCCACTTAACATCCTTTGCCAGAATATGGACATTGCTTACTACAAAACAGAAAGACAAGAGGCACATGTTGTGTATTCTGAATAGGTTATGTGCACAATAAATGCTGTACTATGGAAAAGGGGGAAAACAGATTTGGGGATAAGACTGGCAGATTCTACAATTTGAAGGGTATGAGATTAACTCTAGCTGACAAATCTAACAAGTCAGAAAAGTCATACATTGAATATTTCTAAGTATCATTTTATATGTTTATATACTTTTGTATTTCTAAAGGATCAGTGCTGTTTCCTAAAAGTTTTCTGAACATATACTGTACCAAATATTCAGAAGCAAGAATGCTTTAAACACATTAAAAATTTTCTTATGGATATCTGTTTTATTTTCTTTAAAGTCAGATAAAACTCTTATCAATCATATAGGGCCTCTAATGTAGGCCAAAAAAAAAAAAAGACAAGAACATTTTTATAGGATTTTTAAATTGATATTAATGGATTGTACAAATGGTCACAAGACTTTGAAAAATATTTTAGAAAAATAGTTTGGAATTGCAGTGTTACATAAGAAATTAAATGAAATCAGTGTAACATTTTCCTTTTATTGAATAAATTATTAAATGTATATTTGTACTCTAAAAAACTGATGTATAGTGGCAAAATATTCAACATTTTGCCACTATTACATATTTATTAAGTGCTATAATGTGTCATGTATATTGAGATATATTAGTAATTAGAAAAATAATTGTTCCTTTCATAAAATTGCATTCTGTTAGAAGGCCCTTCTAACATTCATTCTAATGAATGAATGAATGAATAAATGAATGGATCCTTGTTCCTTTGTTTTTAAATTACATATTGTACAAATCAACATAATAGGGAGATTTCTCTGTGAAAAACTGTGATTTGTTGCAGCAGTTTTGTGATTCTACAAGTTACTGCTGCAGTTGATGAGATTATCGTGCTCCTCTGTGGTTTAGGTTTACAAGCAGTAGCTTTCTGAGAAATTGTTGGTGAAAGTGCTATCCCAGGACAAGAAAGTATGGTTTCTTTGACAGAGAGCATTTCTACTCTCTGGAAAAATATAAAAAGGATTGCCTGATATGAAGGCTATGAGTAACTTGCTTAAAACTATCCTGTTGTTTTTCATTTCTATGTAAGAATTTTCCAGTTAAAAAAATTGTTATACCAAATGCAGATTTCATATTGATGCCCCTTAGCTTTTCCTATAAAAATATTTCTAACCAGTTAGTTTTTTTTTTTTTTTTTTTTTAACTAGTTAGTTCTTACCACACAGAGTTTGTGTGGTAGGCAAAATAATGGCATCCCAAATATATTCATGTCCTAATCTACAGAATTTCTGACAATGTTGTATCACATGGCAGAGGGGGATTAAGGTTGCAGATGGAATTAAATTTGCTAATCTGCTGATTTTTAAAATAGGATTATCCTGGATTATCCCAATGGACTCAGTGTAATCACAAGGGTTCTTAAATTTGGAAAGAGGCAGAATAGTCAGAATCAGAGAGAAGGCAGAAAAAAGAACTTAGAGAAAATGACTCAGCCTGATCTTGCTGGTACTGAAGATTGAAGGATGGGGCAACAGCCAAGGAATGCAGGTATCCTGTAGATGCTGAAAAAGACAAGTTAACAAATTCTTCCCTAGAGCCTACTGAAATAGTCATATAGACACCTATAGATTTTATAGACACATATAGATTTTATATCAGTGAGATCCAGTTTGGACTTCTGACATAAGATTTGTAAGAAAATAAGTTTGTATTATTTTAAACTGCTGTGTCTTTGGTCATCTGATATAGCAGAAATAGGAAGCTAATACATATGCATAGGTTATTCAATCTTAAAATAATTTCTAAATAGTAAATAAATGTAATAAATATTAAGTTGTAATATGAGCATGTTGACACCATTGAATTTTATTTCAATATTCTGAAGAAAAAAAGTGTGAATTTTAACCCGTCAATAAAACGTATGTTGATACTTACATTCAAGATGGTACAGTGAATTCACGCTCTGGTAAAAACCCCTTCTGCTTCAACACGTGACATTAATTAAACAATGAAGTAAAATTCCTAAGACAACTGAGCTATAGAAAAATGAACATATCTGGAGAAACACCTCCCCCCCCACACACACACAAAAGGTAGAGATGATGTTTGAAGCAAACAGATCACTGATCTGGGATTGTGCAGTGGTGGCCGTGGCTTGCCTTCCAGGGCAGAAAAAGCACTGGAGCCAGGCCCACTGCTTGAAGCCTGGGTTTGATGGGGACCCCCCCAAAAACCTATATCATGAAAAGAAGCTGAGAAAACTCCTGCCACACACCCTTCTTTTCAAGTATCATCATATGCTATGGTGAGCTGTAGGCCTAATGAAGAAGGAAGACACAGACACAAGATTTTAAAATCCAAACCCTGCAGCTGCTCTGGGGGTAGATCTGCATTTTATCAATCTCATGTTGGAGTAGTAAACCTAAATATCGAGTATATGACCTCTTTCTGAATCTGAAGTGTGGATTACTAAATGGAGGTAACAACAACAATTTCAACAGGCAAATAAAACCTCACAAAGGAAGAGATGGACACGGTGGGGAGAGAGAGAGAGAGAGAAAGAAAGAATAAAATAAAAATAAAAAGTCCTCTTCAAATAACCCTGCAAACCAAAATTTTAGATCACTGGGGAACACATAATTCTATGAAAACAAGAAAAACAAGGGTTGGAACAGAAATTCACTTTAAAATACCAATTTTTAAAAATCTAAAATATATATATCAAGGATGTTCAAAGAAAAAGTGGAGTAACATTATCTATTAAATTAAAAAATACTATAAATTATGAATAAAAAATTTCAGGGTATTTTATGCCCTTGCTTCCTCTTTTCAGGATGTTCTATGAATTTACTGTGTTTACCATGCAAGTTTGGCAAACAATGTCTCACTTTCAATCGGGTGAACCCATTCATACAGCTACTCTAACCAGGTGCCAGTAACTGCTCCCTTCCTTGTCCTCGTGGAAGCAATGATGCCCTGCTCTTTCTGTGCATAGGATACTGCAGAATCCCTATATGGATCTTCTAAATCCTGCTCAAACCTTTGTAAATATTTTCTTTTTTAAACTTTCTCGTACTGGTTCAGTTTGAGTTTGCTGTGTGTTTCATACTGCGAAACTTACCAGTTCAAGAATTGGTATTGAAATGGGCCCAGTAATTGGCCCTTAAAGTAAAGAGATTCTGAGTTCAGTTGCTTATATATTTGTGGTGTAAATGAGTAAACATCTTGATGGGGTAGAACAGGGCACTGTTATCCTGTAACCAAAAAATAGTCCATGAGAAAAGAAGAAATTGATAACTACAAATATCCAACTTACAAGTAAAATTTAAAAAAGCTTTGATGGTTGCTTTATCTCCTGTATTTAAACGCCAGATAAAGTAAGAACCAACCCTAGGGCCTCTTGAGGGTTTCTGCATTGTAACATCAATAATATGCTCAGTTCCATCAGGGCTGTTATGCTAATATAAGGCAGTGGCAAGGAAGGAGGGCTGCTTAGAGACATGGAATGGGAACTATTGGAAAGAATCAGATGAGATTGTGAAACTTAAGCCCCCCAAAACCTGAAATTCCCTTGCCAGAGAAACTACTTTGCTTCACTCTTTGAAGGAACTAGCCTTCTCTGGATAACAATTTCCAAGGACTGCACATGGGGTCTTGCCCCACAAGCCAATGCTCTTCAGGATCCAGATCGTGACCTTTCATTACCTCCATGCCTGTAGTGAGAGAGATCACAACCTATCCCAATTGTAGAAATATAAAAAATTGTATTGAAGATAGCCTTTAAATTAAGACAACTCCCACAGAAAAGGTGTTTGCTTTCACCAATTTGTATAAGCAGGGGTAAGTTTCTCAGAAGGAAACAGGTGAAAAACTCAAACTGAAGAATTTGGAGATAATTTAATAAAGTGAATATTTATAAAGGCTTTCAAGCTTCCTTGAAAAGATGCACAGTTATCTCTGTGGTGACTGACTTTGTAGGCCATAGATAATGTGGACCAATGATGCAATGAATTGTTTCCTGTGATCAGTGGAAATAATGGGATTCCAGAGTAGCTGAGGCAGGGTGATAGCTGCTAATCATCGAAGGCAAAGATGAGTGCAATTATCAAAATAAGCCGTGGTTACAGACACATGAGTTTAAGCCATCAGGCATCTGTGAACAGGGCTAATTGGTCACAGGGTCAAGGGATATGTAAGAAATGGAAAATCTTACTAAGTTGTTGCCTCACATATAAATTGGCAAATAATAACAAAAATAATTATTATAATTAGAGGAACTTTGAAGAAGTGCTCTGTAACACACCCTCTGCTGCACACCACAGATTTGTCCTGCAGCCATATATGTGGGTGACTATACGCTAGAGAAAGGAAATGCACAAACTGTTGGAGGTTATTAGATGCTGACTCTGAATTGACACTAATCTTTAGAAATAAGTGGACTACTAATCAGAAGGGAGATTTGTGAAGTTTAGACGACAGATGAAGTCCTGTCTTGAGGACTGGTGGTAGTGAGACTACAAATTGTCCCTGTGATTAATTATCCAGCCTCAGATCATATAACATAATTAGAAATATTTTGTATGTGGCAGATTCCCATATTGATTTCTGACCTAGGAAGCATATTTATCATTATAGAGTGTAGTTATGTGGCAGACAAGTAATGAATGAAACCCTATGCCCAGCCACATCAGAGTAGGTATATTGGATCTACAGAACACAGCCCCCAGATTCATATTAGAATAAACAAACCAGATAATTCATACAATGCCATGGTTTGGATATTCTGTAGATTAAGAACTAATACAGTGAGAATGGCTAAGTGGAAGCTTCTGAAATGGATTCCCTCCCCCGATCAATATATTAAATCAAAACAATAAAACTTGCCTGAAGGAATGGCAGAAATTAATTCCACCCTTAAATGCTAAAGGATGCAAGAGTGGTGGAATCCATGATATCTTCATTTAATTTGCCAGTCTTGAACCCTGCAAAAACCAGAACGATCCTGAAGGATGAAGTGCATTGCTCTATGCTCAAACAAATAATAAGCTATAATTGCAGACCCTATGCCCAATGCGGTAACGTTGCTGTAGCTGATAAAAAAAGTCTGAGGTACATGGTATGTGCCTACTGACTGAAAAATATGTGTCTACCCCTATTGCAAAAGAAATTGAGAAATAATTCTCATTCTCTTGGAATAAATAGCAATTTACAGGTGCACTCTTGACCTAGGGTGCTATTAAATCTTTCCCTCTGTGTCATGATGTGATAAAGACCTGGATCATCTGCACATCCTGAAGAAGAGAGCACTGGTCCCTCACATTACTGTCGTTTTGCTAATCAGAACGGATGAACAATATTTGTGTAGCATGTTAGAGGTAAGACCCTGGCTTAGCAGAGGATGGAGATAAACTCCATGAAGATCCAAGAATTCTTCCATCAGTAGATTTTAAGGGTCAGGTTAGCTAGAGTATGTGCTCTGGGGAAACTCTCACCCATGTGTACAATGAGAAATGAGAAAAAATAGTTTTTGCACAATTTTTAATAGTGAAAAACAGGAAACAAATGCTGATTTGCAAGAAAATGCATAAGTTACAGTACTTTCATACAATATTCTAATGGACATTAATTAGCTAGAGCACATTTAATATTAATATGGATAAATTCAAAGCATAAATTTGAATGAAAAGTCCTTCAAAATGATATATCCATAACCATATTTTATATTTAAATATAAAACTTGAAAAAAGTTTTTATGGAAACAAAGATGCTAAATTATAAAGAACATACAATAAAATGATACATCTGAAATTGTGATAGTGGTTACTTCCGGAATAAAAGAGAGATACATCAGAAAGGGTATAGGCACATGAGGAACTTCAAATATATCCATAAAATTTTATTTATTTAAAACTAAATCTTAAATACTTATGACATAATGCTAATATTTTCTTATGGCAGATTGTTGGTATACAAATGTTTGTTTCATTATTTTCCATTTTTATGTATTTGAAATATGTAATCATGGAAATAATAAAAATAAAATATTTTATATTAAAAAACATGTTTAAATCAACTGCATGAAGCTCAATATCAGGGTGCAAAGCAAGCCAGTTTTCAATTCTTAATTCTGCAGCCTTCAAGTATACTCTTTGTCCTCTTATTTCTAGGGACTTTTCCTCAGCCTTTACCAGTTCATGTCATTATTAGACTGCTGCCACAATTCTCTGATATTCTTTGACCTCCTGCATTCTCAGAGCATCATAAGATTCTAGAATTGAAATAGACTGTCCCATCATATTAACTAAATTATGTGGAAGTGGAAATATTTTCAATAATAGTTTAGATTATTCATTTTATGTCAAATGTCACAGGATAATGGTAAATTAAATTAAGTATTATTTTCACTACATACTTTCTGATCCTTTCAAACTAGTTTTTTTAAACTGTCCAAATAAATCTGCTTTGTTTTTAATTTTTATTGTTTTGGTTTTAATTATAGGTAGCTTTAACACCTTTTGGATTAGGAGGAAAGAAAGAAAGGAAGGAAGGAAGGAGGGAGGGAGGGAGGGAAGGAAGGAAGGAAGGAAGGAAGGAAGGAAGGAAGGAAGGAAGGAAGGGAGAAAGATAAATTCTGGTCTCTGTGAAATACCTTCATAAATCAACCTACTTATTTTCCTGTTCCAGATTTCTAGATTCAATTTTTTAAGCATGACAGATTTAAATATATGAGAAAACTTATGTTCCTTGCAGAGTTAGAGTCTATTTATGAAATGAAGTGAAGCTAGTGTGTAAGGTGCTGATCTCTCAGAGTTAATTAACATGCAGACACTGTATATGTGAAATGCGCTTCATGTAAGTCTGGTCACAAGGTTGCTGTATTATATAATGATATTTATGTATACAAGAGTAAAAAGGAAATGATTATAGTACAAAAATTTATATTCGATCAATAAAATTAGGAAACTATAATGTATATGTAAGGTATAGTAGATGTTTTTAAAAATTATTTATTCATTTCATGCAAGTTATTTTTATCTCAGGTGTTCATATGAAAGCAGATGGAAAGATCATTTCCTGGAGCTGAAAGTAGTACTAGGATGATAATATGAAGGCATTTCATTTTCTAATATACAGTCATTGATTCTCAAAGCATTGACTGATATGACTTAGTTATGCTGCTCCAGCCTTACAGATATTCTGTTTCTGATACCTTTAAACCTGCTTCCTTGTTTGATTTTTTCCTCCACCATTTTCCTAATATTTGGCTGCCTCTGCCTATTCTAAGTCTTCTAATTGATGCCCGATAAAACATGCCATTCCAGGAAGTGAAATACATCTTAAAGCTTCTTTACAACTTCAGGAAGTATCTGCTTCTGGTACTATTTTCTCATTGTTATAGGTGACCTAATAGTACTGCTATAAATTATGAAATATTGAAGTACTCCTGAAGGAGCTGTTTGAATTTCCTTACTCTATAAACCATAATCTTGACAGTCATAGTCCAACAGGATTTGTCCAATTGAGAGAGAATAATAATAGGAGAGATCCTTCATCCAGGTCCTTTACTATGTATATTAGTAAAATATTGTTGTAGGTGACAGAACATACTGTGAAACGGAAACACTATGCATTTTTCTAAAAATTTAAAACAAACTGTAAATATTTATTGTTCTGTTACTGTCCACGGAATTGGAAAAAGATCTCAATTTTTTTTTTAAATTTTTATTTATTGATTGATTGATTGATTGATTGATTGATTGATTGATTGATTGATTTATGGCTGTGTTGGGTCTTCGTTTCTGTGCTAGGGCTTTCTCCAGTTGCGGCAAGCGGGGGCCACTCTTCATCGCGGTGCACGGGCCGCTCACTATCGCGGCCTCTCCTGCTGCGGAGCACAGGCTCCAGACGCGCAGGCTCAGTAATTGTGGCTCACGGGCCGAGTTGCTCCGCGGCATGTGGGATCCTCCCAGACCAGGGCTCGAACCCGTGTCCCCTGCATTGGAAGGCAGACTCTCAACCACTGCGCCACCAGGGAAGCCCAAGATCTCAATTGAGTGTAATTTATGGAAATAATCATTATTTTTAATTGATTGTGAATGATGCATTATATATGTTCTTCTCTTCCTATCTCTGAAAACCACAGTCTGCTTATCTTAGGTCAGTCTCTAATGTCATTTTATTGCATCTGAGCCCTTACTTGAGAAAAACATTTATTCTTCATATTTACATTTACTTAAATTTGACTTTAACTACAAATGTCATATATGTCCTTGTTATGGGAAGTGTATACTAAAACACACTAACCAAGGCCCAAGTACCTCTATTCACAAAGGCTAAAAATCCCATGACTTACTGGGAATCTGTTTTTCTTTCCACAATTTCTACAATCATTACCACTGTAAGCATCTATCCAATTATTCCATAAACATATACTGAATACCAATCAGTTTCCAGGCACATCGCTGTTCTGGGGATATAAGTATCAATAAAGAGACACAGTTGTTTCTCCCTGTAACTCAAAGTTTAGCTGGTTGGGTTCTGTGTGTGTGTGTGTGTGTGTGTGTGTGTGTGTTTAGTAATAAACATTCCATTTTTTTTTTTTTTGGGCTTTAAACCATGTATTTTTAAATAGTAGGCTTCAAAGTTAAGTTCCTGATCCTCAAAACACAACTACTTAATTTATGATGCAATTATGAGTTATCATTTCCTGAGCTTAACTATAATGCAACAGATAACTTTCATTCATTTTAAATCCTTTGTTCATAGGAATTTAGAGACTATTTTCAAACCAGTACAAATATTTTATAAGTAATATCTAGCAGTTTATTAACCAATGGAGTATACTGCACAACAAACTACTTCACATCTTTCAGGAAGAAAAACTACTAAATTTGAAAAGTAAAAAGATGTCACCCACTGAATTCAGACACAATTAAAATGTGTTTTAAATGCTTGTTTGGGGAAGGGGGTCACACACTTCTATTCAATTAAGAGAAACATTTATACAATCCATGTCTTTTATTTTCTTTACACCCATCATGCCATGAATTCATAGGGAATGGGCTCCAACAGTTCAGGCTCCTTTCCATTGGTTCTCACGAAGTGTGCTTCTCTGGGTGGAGCAGGCTGGCGCTTCAGTTGAACCCAAGTACCTTTCTCTTTGGCTTCCTTCTTTCTCTGATCATTTTCCTTCACCCGTTTCAGGAAGCTATGTTGGCTCTTAGAGTGCTTAATATGCTCGATACGCACATTAATTCTCTTGGCAAGAATCTTGCCCTTAACTTGTTTGTTTGCAATGATGCCAACAGCATGCTGGGTAACACTGTAGACTCTCCCAGTTTTGCCATGGTAACATTTGTGGGGCATTCCTTTTTGAACAGTGCCCATTCCCTTGATATCTACAATATCACCTTTCTTGTAGATTCGCATGTATGTGGCCAAAGGAACAACTCCATGTTTTCTAAAAGGCCTAGAGAACATGTAGCGGGTGCCCCTCCTCTTTCCCTTTGTGTTGGTCATTTTGGCGAATTACTGGAAGATGGCGGTTCTGGCCGAAAAAGCCCATTTCTTAAGTTCTTACTATGGGTGGTGCTAAGAACTTTAAAATGTATACATATATATTCTCATTTAATTTTTACAAAAAATTATAAATTTGGTTTTATTATCTGCATTTCACAAGTCAGGAAATGTATAACACAGTGAGATTAAGTACACTAAATAACTCTTGTTTTACTGATTACCTTAATCAAAACTAGAATTAATTTGGTCAGAGATGGTTTATTTCTGTCTCTTGAGTGAAGTCCTCCTGGGTTTTATATTCAGCAGCTAGAGGTGTTTTGACTCTTCATCCATGAAAGACTTAAAGAGCTCTCATTTTTCTCTTTGGAGGTTTTGAGTTCAGCTCTTACGTTCCTGCCTCGGGAACTGCCCACTCAGTTTGGGGCACTTTGTCATGGCAGCCCAAGGAAATTAATACAGAGTCAGGAGAGTTAGAGAGGAAATACAGGGAGGGGTAAGCGTGTAGATTCTGGAACCATAGTGAATTTCCTCTCCTCTACTTGCTAATTGTATGATCTTGGACAAGTGATTAGCTTCTCTGTTACTTGCTTGATTCTTTGTTAAATAGAATGATGTAATAAAGAGTCTGACTCCAGGGCTTCCCTGGTGGCGCAGTGGTTGAGAATCTGCCTGCCAGTGCAGGGGACACGGGTTCGAGCCCTGGTCTGGGAAGATCCCACATGCCGCGGAGCGGCTGGGCCCGTGAGCCACAATTACTGAGCCTGCGCGTCTGGAGCCTGTGCTCCGCAACAAGAGAGGCCGCGGTAATGAGAGGCCCGTGCCCCGCGATGAAGAGTGGCCCCCACTTGCCACAACTAGAGGAAGCCCTCGCACAAAAACGAAGACCCAACACAGCCATAAATAAATAAATAAATAAATAAAAATTTAAAAAAAAAAAAAAAAAGTCTGACTTCAATTTTTGACCCCATTTTTTTATGTTTGTTGACATCTTTCAAGCCTCTCCTGTCACTCTTCCCCTTGTGCCTTACATCTGGGCAAGTTTATAAGAAAGCCTGGATGCGCTGTCCTTTGGTGCTGGTGGGAGATTCGAACCATGCGAGCCCATGCACATGCATGGGAACCCTCACGCTGGCCCTACTCCCTCAATTACAATAAAAACTCTGTCTTCCTTACCCTACAGTATTTGCTATTAGAGAAGGCAGTTTCTGGGCTGTCCTGAAAATCAAGGCTCTCATAGGCTGTGAACTGTTCATGATGCCGTGGGTCACGGAAGCAGCGATTCACAGATCTGGCACTGCCAAATGGAGCCAACCCTGTGCCCTCATCCTGTAGTATATTCATCCTACAGAAAGAGATTGGCCTACCCTCTTCTTTGTTCCTTGCCGGATCCCACGGTGTGGAGGGGTAACTCTCTCCCAGACTCCTTGGTTACCTCGGGAGTCCCTGAGGATCCACAGAGTGAATGCAATAGGAGTTCATACACTTAACGACCAGCAGTGACACCAGGCCTGTGAGGAAGCTCAGGGGAGTGTTTCTGCTTTTCTTCCCTTACCCAGGATTTATCTAATAAGAGACAAGACCCAAGGGAAACAACTGGCCAAATTTAACACTAGATGCCCTGACCAACAATTGGCCCTATCTGCACATTTTTCAACTCTTTTCCCTTGTGCTGCACATGGACACAAGCTGATAAGAAAGACAATATTTTCCATCCTTTGGCAGTAGTGGAAGGCTCAAACCACGCCAGCCCCTGCCCATGTAGGGGAACTCTTACCCTCAGCCCTACCTCCTAGCTTTAATAAAAACGCTGAGGCAGTCTCCTTTCCTCACTCTCTGAGGCCACTTTGGATCTGCGTGAGAGACTTGCCCTGCTCTCCCCAGAGACTTCAATTACAGTTTTAATAAAGCTTTTCATATCCTTATGATATGTGTGTAATGTCAACAGTCTCAACATCTGAACCACATTTTGGTTGTGTGGGAGGTCCATCCTGCTCTCCCGGATGGTCACTTCAGGATAATAACAGAATGAGATGCATATTAGCGAGTTAAAAATATGTGAAGTATTTAGGACAGTGTCTGGCCCATAGTGAATATTTACCATGTTAACTATTAGTAAATGCTTTGTACCACTTCTTCGCCCAGTGTGCTGACATCTGAAAGATTATGCTAAGGTGAACATGATATTTAGCCAAAAGTGTAAGGATTTTTAAAATTATTTCTTGAACTTAGAGGCAGATAATCACTCCTGAGAGAATATCAAGATATATGGTGGTGACTGCAGTAGCAGCACTAAGAACATACCTTTCATGTAGTATCCTAACACTCATTTAAAAAGCATTAACATGGTTTGTGCCTATGTGCAGACTTGTGTCTCATTTGGAAAAGTCACATCTCTTGCTTCCCGTTTTCCCAGTGTGTGCCAGCAGGCCTGATCATCATATACATTACAGGAATAGGTCATTTATCCCTTCAAGCATAAAAAAATAAAATATAGAACTCTCCCTTCCGCCTACTGTGAGAATGTCCTTCTTCCACATTCTTCAGTCACTAAGCAGGGCTGTGACAATGGAGAAGCTCCCTTTGATGTGGTGCTGGCAAATCAGACTGAACCATTTGTAAACCAGACTCAATCTGCCGTTTTCTTTTAATTTTTTCTATTTTCTTTTTCCTTTAGTGACTAGATGAAGCAGTTCATTTAGATTGGTTTGCTCAGGATTCCTTTAAACTCCCATCCAGCGCGCTACGATCTGGATATAATTTATTTTCTGTGGAGGAGGTTCATTGGTATGTGAAGTCGATTTGTAACTGACTCATGGAGGGGGTGAGGGAAGGCAAAAGGCATCAGTTTTGTTGATGTGAATCAGGTCACTGAAGATATGATTCTGAGTCCAGCAGCTATAGTGGCATTTTCTGATCTCAACAGGTAGCTTTTATTTTTGCCACCTTCTTACTCAAGGCAGGCTCCTCTGACTCTCAGCTCTTCTGCAGTTTGGCAATGGAAGAAGTTCCTGCACGTTCAATTTAGGGTCTGTACCTCTACCTAGATCTCTGAATATTAGATTAAGTATTAAACACATAATACAAATTATTTGCTCCTTCAGTTGACTACTATGGAATCTTTAATCAGTACTGAACCACCCCTGATAGTGTAATTGTACAGAGCTACTGCAAGCAACAGACACTCAAGGAAGCAATAATCTGGAATTGTTTTTCAGAGCTGGGTGATTTGGAAAACAGCAAGAATCTTAACATTGGCAGACAACTATTGCTAGTCATTGCTATGTGCTGATGTGTTAGCTACTTAAGTACTTACATTTTCACCTGTGGTCACCTGATACAAAATGTGTAATAAAGCCAATAAAGCCAACACTTTGATAAATTGTGCGGCTTCTGCAATAAACCTTTCCTTCAAGAAAAGAAGGGATATGAGGTCTGTGGGGTGGGCTGTGATTTATAACACACACAGGAGCTTAAAGCGAGAAAATTACAAACTCATGATTTTAAATTTTCAGTTCAAGAATGGTCACTTAATCACAAAGCCTCTCTGACTTCCTTTGATGGTTTAGCCGTAAGGCTCACATAGCAAAAAATCAGATACAGAAGCTATTCCTTCAGGTTGCTGAATTAAAGCCTAGATTGATTTTGCAGCTTCACCATAACTGTTACGCAGACATTAAAGTATTAAGCAGGAGATCATGATACATTGAGGATTAGAATGGGGTTGTCAGGGTAAATTAGGAAGGCTGTGAACGGTGCAAACCCCCAAATCTCTCTGAGCCTTTTTTTGCCAGCAGAAGCAGATCTGTTTCCCTTGTCTGATGTACCAGTTGTCTTATTTTAAAGGCCTAATAATGTCTTTATCCAAGACATTCTGACACGGTCAGAATGTCCATCATCAAAAAATCTACAAACAATAAATGCTGGATAGGGTGTGGAGAAAAGGGAACCCTTCTACACTGTTGGTGGGAATGTAAATTGGTACAGACACTATGGAGAACAGTATGAAGGTTCCTTAAAAAACTAAAAAGAGACCTACCATACGACCCAGCAATCCCACTCCTGGGCATATACCCTGAGAAAACCATAACTCAAAAAGAGTCATGTACCACAATGTTCATTGCAGCTCTATTTACAATAACCAGGACATGGAAGCAACTTAAGTGTCCATCCACAGATGAACGGATAAAGAAGATGTGGCTCATGTATACAATGGAATATTACTCAGCCATAGAAAGAAACGAAATTGAGTTATTTGTAGTGAGGTGGATAGACTTAGAGTCTGTCATACAGAGTGAAGTAAGTCAGAAAGAGAAAAACAAATACCATATGCTAACACATATATGGAATCTCAAAAAAAAAAATGGTTCTTATGAACCTAGGGGCAGGACAGGAATAAAGATGCAGATGTAGAGAATGGACTTGAGGACACAGGGACGGGGAAGGGTAAGCTGGGATGAAGTGAGAGAGTAGCACTGACATGTATACACTACCAAATGTCAAATAGATAGCTAATGGGAAGCAGCAGCATAGCACAGGGAGATCAGCTTAGTGCTTTGCGACAACCTAGAGGGGTGGGAGGGAGGCTCAAGAGGAAGGGGATTTGGGGACATGTATGCATATGGCTGATTCACTTTGTTGTACAACAGAAACTAATACAGTATTGTGAAGCAATTATACTCCAATAAAGATCTAGAAAAAAAAAATCATAGTACCTAATACTAAATTCAACTGATTATGAAGTCTCATTTATTAGCTGCTTAAAAGCTATTTTGACACTCACCTCTCTTACATTTTTCCCTTTAACAATTTCCTTCTTGAGCTTATTTTAACAAGATGGATGGCATATTGTGATCTCTTTCCAACCCTAAGCTCCAGCAGGAAGCTGGCTTGCAGCTGGAATGCGTAATGTGGTGATGCATCCCAGGACTTTCTTTAGTTACATGTGGCACTTCAAAGACTGTTCAAAGGGACCAACAGAGAGAACTCTGGGACAGCCTCAGAATGGCAAAGGGATCAACATGTGAGGTGCTGTCTTTGAAGAACCACATGTAGCAGTAGACGTCAGGGCTTTGGTACATGTGGTACATTTTACTTGAGGAGCCATCTTAATGTACAAAAGGAACCTGGGAAGAATTACGGCCTGCTTCACTTAGATGGAAAATAACCTTCTTTGTTATTTAAACTTACAGAAGAACTCAGTATGACATTTAAATGTAGGATATACAGCAGAGAAAGAAGGAAAAAAAAGAGAAGAAAATTCTGGAAAAATAACTGTGAGCATATACTGTTCATTTACTGATTTTTAGGCTAAAACAAAATAGTGCATGTAATCCCAAGAGTAGCTTTATTATTTATGTAAAAATATTATATCATAGTCTTTATTCTCTGTTGTGCCTACATTATTTCCTGGTAATTATTTAATTGGGAAAAAGATGCATTAATTCTTTCAGGTCATTAACCAGCATCCCACCTATAAAGTCTAAATGTTGTTTACACGTTTGCATCTCATTGCCTGATACCTGTTAATTATGTCTGCAGAGCAACGTAATAACCAATACCCTGAAGAAGAGATGCTCTCAAACTTGTTGCTGGGCTCTGAGACCTGTTGCTGGGCTTTAGAGTAAATGTTAAATTGTGGTAAGCAGAAGGAGCACAACTTGAAATAACAAAACTTAATTTCTTTCAATGGTCTCTGGAAATGTATTTAAAATTATCAGAAGACGCTATTTATCCAAATAAAAAGAATTAAAAAATAACACTTTTATGAATAAATATATCATGATTGCAAAGCTATGTGATGATGAAAATAATGATGTCACAGATGAAATGCCAACAAAGAAAGAAAAGCCTCAAGACCAAAGAAATCCCTGGGCTTCTCAGCACCTTAAAAGCCTTGGGCATCGTTGGAGAAATGCCTGTGGCAGTGTTCCACATTTAGTACTCTGCTTAGGTCAGGCCCAGCTCCTTTGCTGACCCTATCAAAACCTTTACTTTTTTCAGTTTTTAAGAAATTTGAAATATATAACATAGGCGTATATATCAATATATATTGTATTTGAGCCCTTATACCTCTCCAAATTGAACTATATTCTCTCTTCGAATCTGATTGCTCTATTTTTTCATACTCTACTTCTTTCTTCTCTATTTTAATTATTTAATAAAATTATATATATTTTGGTGTACAACATGATTGATCATATATATGTGTATATAGTGAAATGATTACTATAGTCAAGCTGATTAACATATCCATCTCCTCACATAGTTACTTTTTTTTTTTTTTAATACTGAGAGCACCTGAAATCTACTCCCTGAGCAAACTTCTGGTATTATTAACTATATTCACCTTGCTGTGCATTGTATCTCTAGATCTTTTCATCCCACACAACTGTCACTTTGTACCCTCCAACCAAGATCTCCCCATTTCCCTCACCTCCCCACCCCTAGTAACCACTTGTCTATTCTCTGTTTCAATATTTTTGGATTCCCCATGGAAGTGAGATCATGCAGTATTTTCTCTCTCTCTGGCTTATTTCACTTGGTGTAATGTCCTCTAGGTTCATTCATGTTGTTGTAAATGGTAAGACCACCTTTCTATAAGGCTCAATAATATTCAATTGTATACATATACCACAATTTCTTTATCCTTTCATCTTTTGACAAAAACTTAAGTCGTTTCCATGTCTTGGATATTGTGAATAATGCTACAATGAACATGGGAACACAGATACCTCTTCAAGGTACTAATTTTATTTTCCTCAGTGGACAAAGGACATGAATAGCCTTTATTTCCAAATGTGGCACACAAATGGCCAACAGGTGTATGAAAAGGTGCTCCAGACCACTAATTGTCAGGAAAACGCAAATCAAAGCTACAATGATATATCACCTCACACCTGTTAAGATGACTCTTATCAAAAAGATAAAAGGTGACAAAACTTGGTGAGGATATGGAGAAAAGGCTATCCTTGTGCACTGTTGGTGGGAATGTAAATTAGTACAGCCATTATGGAAAACAGTATGGAGGTTCCTCAAAAAACTAAAAATATATCTCTCTACTATTTAATCTCCTTGAACTATACAAGTTTATGTAATTTGACTTCCAATCCCTTAAGATATATATGTGCACACATATATATATACATATATAAAACACACATATATAAATAACATACATATAAACATAAACATACATATATGTGTAATATGAATGTATGTATATGTGTATATACCACAGTTATTCTTACCACAATTATCCTAATATATTTTTACATTTTGAATGAAATTAATATGCTCACAAATCCCCAATGAACACCCAAACTTTTGTTTCAGACTTCTACTATACGTTTTACATTTAACATTTCCACACTTACTGATCATTTGCACTAGCTCTCCCTTCTATCTGTAATGTTCTTCTCTTCACTCATTTCATGACTGGATATGTGGCATCTCTCATTTTTAAATTGTGTGTCATTTTCTCAGAGATGCATTCCCTGATCACCTTAAGAAGTATCTGTGGTCATACAGAGCGCTCTATCAAATATCCATTATACAGTCATATTATTTGCACTTTTGGTGTTTGGTTTTTGTTAATGTTTTTATGTTATTCCCATGAGTTCAGGAAATGTCTGTCTTGTGTAATATTGCATCTCTTTGGCATATTCCTAGCAGAAAATGGATGTTTCATAAATGTTTGTTAAATGATAAATATTTGTTGAAGAAACATACAAGTATCAACAGGACAATTTAGGATCTTCATATTTAATGAAATACTTCAGAAATATATTTTTTTATAAACTCTTGAAATATATTCCACTTAAAACAATGTATTTTGTTCATTGGGGTTTTTTAATACATTGAATATTTGTAAACATTTTTTTAAATTGTGGGACTCTAAAAAATTAATTTCTCTTAGGTAATACCCTCATTGCTGTCATAAAATTTAAGTGCTTTATGACCATCTAGAGGGGTGGGATAGGGAGGGTGGGAGGAAGATGCAAGAGGGAGAGGATATGGGGATATATGTAAATGTACAGCTGATTCACTATGTTATAAAGCAGAAACTAACACACCATTGTAAAGCAATTATACTCCACTAAAGATGTTTAAAAAAAAGTAAATTTAGAAGTCTACTGTAATATTTTGTTATATAAAATTTACCTTTTATCACTAGATTTCCTCACTTGCTATTTTAAAAATCACATAATTAATTTCATGAAATTATCACAATTAGATTTAATAGCTAATTGCAACATCATATCTTTTCACATTTGCCTAGTTAATTGGAGATAACAATCTTCTACTTAAGCCTTCAGAGTGATCATATATATTATATATATGTGTAATATACATATATAGTATACATACAAAACATGTACACACACATCTGATTGTATTTGTAAACATAAAATAACACTAAATCTGGCATTTTTTTAGGAAAAAAGTTCTAATTTGACTGAAATATTCATTCAGGTAGAATTAGAGTATTTATGTCAAAGGAAATGGAGAATAGAGTCTTTCCCAGTTACTCTGCATTCCAGAGAAAAGAGGGCATATCAATATCATCAGTGTATTACAGATTTATGAACTCTGTGTTTTCTCCACAAATGCTTTCTTACCTTGATTTTTATTGAAGACTTTGACAAAAGGACTGTGCAAAGATAGAATAACCTAAAAGGAAAAATAATTCTTTTCTAAATTTTACTTCTTAACTACGAAAGGAGCTATTTTTTAGATTTATTTGTAGTACTGCTCTGCATGGAATCCCTGAATGAAACTATCAAGTCAAATTAAATTCTGCGTGTATATGCAGAGAGAAAGAGCGAGAAAGAATGAGTGTGTGTGTATTAGTGTTTCTGTGTGTGTATGTGTGTGTGTGAAGAAAAATACTCTGGTTAGATCATGCTGCAATCAAATGACAAGCCACAGTTCCTTGGGACAGTGGTCTGAGGGGTTTAAACTCAATTCTGTGTGTAAACCAAGTACTCTAGATAGGCCTGTATTTACAAAGTGGTCAAATTTGCTTATTACATTGCTTGCAAGATGTTTTCTTAAAATTAGCATTCCTCTGTGAAGTTTCTCAAACATTTGTCATGGATGTATCCCAAATAGTTAGGGGAAAGAAAACTTAGGGACAATTCAATATGGTCCACTTCATCTGCCTCCAGTGCAAAGTCAAAACATACTTAAATAATCATGTTACTCTTTGGGTTTTTTTTAACATCTTCATTGGAGTATAATTGCTTTACAGTATTGTGTTAGTTTCTGCTGTATCACAAAATTAATCAGCTATACGTATACATATATCCCATATCCCCTCCTTCTTGCATCTCCCTCCGACCCTCCCTATCCCACCCCTCTAGGTGGTCACAAAGCACCGAGCTGATCTCCCTGTGCTATGCGGCTGCTTGCCACTAGCTATCTATTTTACATTTGGTAATGTATATATGTCCATGCCACTCTCTCACTTCGTCCCAGCTTACCCTCCCCCCTCCTCGTGTCCTCAAATCCATTCTCTACATCTGTGTCTTTATTCCCGTCCTGGCTCTAGGTACTTCATGACAATTTTTTTTTTTAATTCCATATGTATGTCTTAGCATGCGGTATTTATTTTTCTCTTTCTGACTTACTTCATTCTGTATGACAGACTCTAGGTCCATCCACCTCACTACAAATAACTCAATTTCATTTCTTTTTATGACTGATAATATTCCATTGTATATATGTGCCGCATCTTCTTTATCCATTCATCTGTTGAGGGACACTTAGGTTGCTT
Organism: Balaenoptera musculus; assembly: GCF_009873245.2. NCBI lineage: Eukaryota > Metazoa > Chordata > Mammalia > Artiodactyla > Balaenopteridae > Balaenoptera > Balaenoptera musculus. Next base: position 57,188,782 of record NC_045802.1, read on the forward strand.
CATATCCTGGCTGTTGTAAATAGTGCTGCAATGAACATTGTGGTACATGACTCTTTTGGAATTCTGGTTTTCTCAGCGTATATGCCCAGTACTGGGATTGCTGTGTCGTATGGTAGTTCTATTTTTAGGTTCTGAAGGAACCTCCATACTGTTCTCCATAGTGGTGTATCAGTTTACATTCCCACCAACAGTGCAATAGGGTTCCCTTTTCTCCACATCCTCTCCAGCATTTATTGTTTGTAGACTTTTTGAAGATGGCCATTCTGACCAGAGTGAGGTGATACCTCATTGTAGTGTTGATTTGCATTTCTCTAATGATTAGTGATGTTGAGCATACTTTCATGTGTTTGTTGGCAATCTGTATATCTTCTTTGGAGAAATGTCTATTTAGGTCTTCTGCCCATTTTTGGATTTGTTTGTTTGTTTTTTTTTTGATATTGAGCTGCATGAACTGTTTGAGTATTTTGGAGATTAATCCTTTGTCAGTTGCTTCATTTGCAAATATTTTCTCCCATTCTGAGGGTTGGCTTTGCATCTTGTTTATGGTTTTCTTTGCTGTGCAAAAGCTTTGAAGTTTCATTAGGTCCCATTTGTTTATTTTTGTTTTTATTTCCATTTCTCTAGGAGGTGGGTCAAGAAGGATCATGCTGTGATTTATGTCATAGAGTGTTCTGCCTATGTTTTCCTCTAAGAGTTTGATAGTGACTGGCCTTACATTGAGGTCTTTAATCCATTTTGAGTGTATTTTTGTGCATGGTGTTAAGGAGTGTTCTAATTTCATTCTTTTACATGTAGCTGTCCAGTTTTCCCAGCACCACTTATTGAAGTGGCTGTCTTTTCTCCATTGTATATTCTTCCCTCCTTTATCAAAGATAAGGTGACCATATGTGTGTGGGATTATCTCTGGGCTTTCTATCCTGTTCCATTGATCTATATTTCTGTTTTTGTGCCAGTACCATACTGTCTTGATTACTATAGCTTTGTAGTATAGTCTGAAGTCCAGGAGCCTGATTCCCCCAGCTCCGTTTTTCTTTCTCAAGATTGCTTTGACTATTCGGAGTCTTTTGTGTTTCCATACAAATTGTGAAATTTTTTTGTTCTAGTTCTGTGAAAAATGCCAGTGGTAGTTTGATAGGGATTGCATTGAATCTGTAGATTGCTTTGGGTAGTATGGTCATTTTCACAATGTTGATTCTTCCAATCCAAGCACATGGTATATCTCTCCATCTGTTTGTATCATCTTTAATTTCTTTCATCAGTGTCTTATAATTTTCTGCATACAAGTCTTTTGTCTCCTTAGGTAGGTTTATTACTAGGTATTTTATTCCTTTTGTTGCAATGGTAAATGGGAGTGCTTTCTTAATTTCTCTTTCAGATTTTTCCTCATTAGTATATAGGAATGCAAGAGATTTCTGTGCATTAATTTTGTATCCTACTACTGTATGAAATTCATTGATTAGCTCTAGTAGTTTTCTGCTAGCATCTTTTGAATTCTCTATGTATAGTATCATGTCATCTGCAAACAGTGACAGTTTTACTTATTCTTTTCCGATTTTGATTCCTTATAGTTCTTTTTCTTCTCTGATTGCTATGGCTAAAACTTCCAAAACTGTGTTGAATAATAGTGGTGAGAGTGGGAAACATTGTCTTTCTCCTGATCATAGAGGAAATGGTTTCAGCTTTTTACAATTGAGTATGATGTTGGCTGTGGGTTTGTCATATATGACTTTTATTATGTTGACGTAAGTTCCCTCTATGCCTGCTTTCTGTAGAGTTTTTATCATAAATGGGTGTTGAATTTTGTCAAAAGCTTTTTCTGCATCTATTGAGATTATCATATGGTTTTTATCCTTCAATTTGTTAATATGGTCTATCATATTTATTGATTTGCATATATTGAAGAATCCTTGCATTCCTGGAATAAACCCCACTTGATCATGGTGTATGATATGTTTAATGTGCTGCTGGATTCTGTTTGCTAGTATTTTGTCGAGGATTTTTGCATCTGTGTTCATCAGTGATATTGGCCTGTAGTTTTCTTTGTGGCATCTTCGTCTGATTTTGGTATCAGGGTGATGGTTGCCTCAAAGAATGAGTTTGGGAGTGTTCCTTCCTCTGCTATATTTTGGAAGAGTTTGAGAAGGATAGGTGTTAACTCTTCTGTAAATGTTTGATAGAATTCACCTGTGGAGCCATGTGGTCCTGGGCTTTGTTTGTTGGAAGATTTTTAATCCCAGTTTCAATTTCAGTGCTTGTGGTTGGTCTGTTTATGTTTTCTATTTCTTCCTGGTTCAGTCTCGTAACGTTGCGCTTTTCTAAGAATTTGTCCATTTCTTCCAGGTTGTGCATTTTATTGGCATAGAGTTACTTGTATTAATCCCTCATGATTCTTTGTATTTCTTCAGTGTCCATTGTTACTTCTCCTTTTTCATTTCTGTTGCTTTGAGTCTTCTCCCTTTTTTTCTTGATGATTCTGGCTAGTGGTTTATCAATTTTGTTTATCTTCTCAAAGAACCAGCTTTTAGTTTAGTTGATCTTTGCTATTGTTTCCTTCATTTCTTTTTCATTTATTTCTGATCGGATCCTTATGATTTCTTCAGCTAACTTTGTTTTGTTTTGTTTTTTCTTTCTTCTTTCTCTAATTGCTTTAGGTGTATGGTTAGGTTGTTTATTTGAGGGTTTTCTTGTTTCTTGAGATAGGATTGTATTGTTATAAACTGCCCTCTTAGAACTGCTTTGCTGCATCCCATAGGTTTTGGTCATCGTGTTTTCATTGTCATTTGTTTCTAGGTATTTTTTGACTTCCTCTTTCATTTCTTCATTGATCTCTTGGTTATTTAGTAGCGTATTGTTTAGGCTCCATGTATTCTGTTGTTTTTGGATGGAATGTCTGATAAATATCAATTAAGTCCATCTTTTCTAATGTGTCATTTAAAGCTTGTGGTTCCTTATTCTTTTTTCAGTTTGGATGACCTGTCCTTTGGTGAAAGTGGGGTCTTAAAGTCCCCTATTATTATTGTGTTACTGTCAATTTCCCCTTTTATGGCTTTTAGGATTTGCCTTATGTACTGTGGTGCTCCTATGTTGGGTGCATAAATATTTACAATCGTTATATCTTCTTCTTGGATTGATCCCTTGATCATTATGTAGTGTCCTTCTTTGTCTCTTGTAATAGTCTTCGTTTTAAAGTCTATTTTGTCTGATATGAGAATTGCTACTCCAGCTTTCTTTTGATTTATATTTGCATGGAATATCTTTTTCCATCCCCTCACTTTCAGTCTGTATGTGTCCTTACGTCTGAAGTGGGTCTCTTGTAGACAGCATATATACTCGTCTTGTTTTTGTATCCATTTAGCCAGTCTGTGTCTTTTGGTTGGAGCATTTTATCCATTTACATTTAAGGTAATTATCGATATGTATGTTCCTGTTACTATTTTCTTAATTGTTTGGGCTTGTTATTGTAGGTCTTTTCCTTCTCTTGTGTTTCCTGCTTAGGGAAGTTCCTTTAGCAATTGTTGTAAAGCTAGTTTGGTGGTGCTGAATTCTCTTAGCTTTTGCTTGTCTCTGAAGGTTTTAATTTCTCTGTCAAATCTGAATGAGATCCTTGCTGGGTAGAGTAATCTGGGTTGTAGGTTTTTCCCTTTCATCACTTTAAATATGTCCTGCCATTCCCTTCTGGCTTGCAGAGTTTCTGCTGAAAGATCAGCTGTTAACCTTATATGTATTCCCTCTTATGTTATTTGTTGCTTTTCCCTTGCTGATTTTATGTTTATAGAAGCCTAAATGGAGTGACACGGGCAGGTAGCTGCTTCTGTGTTGTAATTAATTTTGTCATTATTTAGCATAAGGTACAAAAATTTTGAGGCAGCTTAAAATAGTACTCATGTTTTATGTCCCCAGTGCCTTTGTTAACCATTAGCTTTAATGTAGAACATTTACATACACTCTAGCATCAAGTGGTGCAGATTGCCTAAGCAAAGATAGAGGAGTGATCTGGGTACCAGGGAGTGCTGGTCACAGTGAGTGCTAATGTACAGAGATCATCACTCTCTGTGCAGCTATTACGTGAACTTATCTTTTAGCAGAGTGGATTTTCACCCTGCCAGATTCATTTGACATGGAAAATATCCATTTTTTAAAAGCACTAAATAAGTCACTGGGAATTTACCCAATTAAATCAAAAACAATCAAAAGAAAACATAAACCCAAAGAATCTGAATTACCTTTTTAAAAAAAAATAAAAAAAAAATCTCTGTTTTCGTTCAGCTGCAATCACTTAGGATGTAAATTGCTTCCCAATGTGTTTTGTCATTGCAAGAACACACTTTTATGCCTTCCACCAGTAATATTTAAAATGCTACTATTATGACCTGAAAATGTTGAGAAGCATGCAAATTAACTCATAAACATCTGTAGGGAAACAAAAAAATTCAGGTATAGGAATTATGGTATTGTATCCTGATTTTACGTTCTCTTATACATACACATATACACAGATACACACACTCACTATACACCCAATTCTTAATAGTAAGAATAAATAAGGTCATAAATATATATTTAAAGGGAGATTAATAAATTCACATTGCTCCACATTTGTGTACAAATGACAACAAAAGTAAGCACAATGCAATTGAAGAATTGAGGAATGTAAGTAAAGGGCACTGCCTAATTTATATGATCAGATTTGTATATTTAAAATATCATTCTGGCTTCGAAGGTAAAATGGACTGGAGAAGATTACCAATCAAATTAATGTGCTGTTGAGATGTTTATGTAGTAGTTAAGCCAAAAACAAGAACTGTGGCAGTAAGAATGGAGAAAAACTTATTTGAGACCATTTTTGAGTGAGGACATGTAATTTTTCTCTTCATTTGTCATGAGATTCTGACATAGACCAAATCTTGGATAATAGAATAAGGCATTTTGTAGAATGTACGATTGAATGTGGGGGACACAGATCATTAAATACATAGATTTTTAAACTAGAAGCCATGAACTCTCATGAAATCCATGGATAAAATTGAGTATCTGTAATTTGGATATTAAATAAAGCACTGACTTCAAACTGAAATTCAGCATTTCATTCATTATGTAGTTAGGAAACTCACCACATTAGTTTTAGCCATACCTGTGAATTTGTCAGCTATATAAATTACGTATATTTTTATATTACATTGTGGTTATTACAGCTTTGTCCAAATATTATTTAATCTCTTCTAATACTTCTACTACTTTGGAATTACAGTACTTATTAGATGTGCCATTAGATCTTTTTTGTCTGTAATGAAGCATATACCTTGTCATATCATAAATGTTTAATATTCATAACTGCATGGTAATATATTTAGTTCCTTTGCGATCTTAGGTATTTTATTTTATGTATTGGAAAAACAATTTCCATGGCTTTCCACAGGCCAATGAAATTTTGAGAAACTCTGTTTACAATAGTACAACTATGCATATTATTCTCGCTAGCAGAGGCTAACCTTGACAATAAGAAAGACCTGCTTCTGTATTAGATAGTTCACCAAAAGCTGACACTGATTATTGGGTCTCTTCCCACCTTCACAATTCCACTTCACAGTATGGAATTCCTAGGTAGCAAAATGTAGCAAAATTGTACGTCAGAATCAGAGGCATAACCCTGAATTGAAGGAAAGTCCAACAAAAGAACTTAAGTAGGTAGAGAAAACATGAAAGATGGATAGAATGTCTATAGAGAGTATATTCTTAATGAAGGAAGAGGCACAGCTCTGTGAAACAGTTCAAGAAATCGAGACCAAAATCTCTGATCCCATGGCAGGTGATGGAAGGGAATGTTGCCAAGAATAAAATGAAAACTCTGTCAGAATTTCTCCTGATAGCAATAGGTTTGAATGCATCACTGAACTTGAAATTCTCTTTGTATATATTTCTAGATTTCTTGCTTGGACACACCCTGTATATCCAGAACAAGAATCACTACCCTGTTGTTATCTTTCTGGTGGAAAAAAAAATCTTGGACTCTTAATCTTTGACACAGTGTCTGCCTATACTTGAATCGTAAAATTGAGTCAAGAAATGCTCCATACCGTGGCATCAAAACTGTTGCCAGAATTTGTCCTAGTTCCCATAGTGATCCAAACACTAATGATGGTGAATGTAGGTTGGTAGTAATCTCAATCATTTTGACATTGGAAGCTCTGAATGTGTGTAATGTTCAGGAAAGTATATGTACAGATACTTGGGGATAACATATCAGTGAAAGAATTAGGCATGTTTATGACAGGGGAGGAGATTTAAAATGTATTTGATTCTAAAAATTTTCTAATGTCACAAATAAAAAAAACAGTCATGAATGAATGAGGCAAGAGAATATTATCACTTCTTTTTCTTTAGAACTCTTGATATCCCTTTGGTTATAGGCAAGGGCTGACCATAAAAATAGATTGCCTTTTGTTCAAAGAATTAGCAAATTGTATTTAGAGGACCTTGGTACACATGATAATGCTGACGATAACCTGTAGTTAGTTGCCTTAAGCCTACTGAGTCAACTGGAAGTCACCTAGTAAGCTTCTGAATCAGGGAGATCATGATTACTGCTTGTTCTTTCTAATGTCAGCCTCCATTTAACCCCGTAAGAGGGAAGTCTAAAATCTGTTTAATGATAAAGAAAAGGCTGCTCTTTAATGACAAAGAGATATTTTCTTTCTCTTTTCCCATCAAGAAAAAAAAAAATGTATGGAGAGATTCCAAGATCCATGGGTTTGTCTTTTATTTTGGCTTCCATTTGATGCAATTAGTTTCTTATTGTGCTGACAAGACTTCCCTGAAAACGGATTCTGTCATCCATTAGAAAGAATAGTGATAATGTCTGTGATCAATTCTAGGGAAATTATTAGCAAATAGACAGCAGCATTAGCCAAGGGGTGGGGGAACTCCAGCGAGACCCATTTATGCTTCACTGCTGTACCTCTGGCAGTAGGAGTGGTGGCCTGAACTTGTGTCCCAGAATGGACTCACCTAGTTGTTCTAGTCCTAGATTTTATCATGATTCATCTGAGCATCAACTAGCTGAGAGGGGCTACACAGATGAGATAAATCATCAAATGTGAAAAGAGAAAGACAAGACAAAACACTGACTAGAGTTTTCAAATGGAAACCCTTCATCTAGGATTTTATTTCCTGTGGTTCATGGAGAGATGGCCTCTTGCCATAAAGAACCTGACAGCTATATTTTGATGGAATTATCAAGCAGGGCTATTGGGATGTTCAATTGCAAAAGGAAATAAACAGTTGACTTTAAAAAAAATAATGATACTTCTCTCCCCCAGAATTTCTTTACAACTGTAATCTGTTTTATAAACACGGGAAACCATTGCTAAACAGCAAAATATGGACAAATCTAAATACAACAAAACTTTCAAAAGTTTGTGGAATGTGTGTTTTGGAGAGAAAAATAAAATCATTATGTGGGAGATAAGAAGATGATAAATTATTAGAAGGTAAAGAAGTGAAACTCAGGAATTGTGTTTTCTTGATTGTCAATCAGCATGACTAATGGTTATTGAATAAATTGTTTATTCTTCACTTTGCTCTTTTTTTCCCACTCTAACTAAAGATACAACATATCATATATAAAAATACTTTATAGCATCTCAAAACAGTTTTAATTCTAATTAAAATCCACAGTAATCTAATTATTATTATTTGTGTTTTAAAAATGAAGACACTGAGGCTATCACTCTTTTTAGGCCCCACAGTTAGTTAAGGGAAAACCTGGCTTTGAATCCAGTTCAGCATGCTTAAAGACTAGTTTATTTTCCCTCGAGAAGGAAAAAAGTAACCAGACATTTTAATCACCCACTCACTCATTCATTCATACAACAAGTATTTATTGAGCCCCTAGTATGAGCCAGACATAGTCCTGGTCATTTGGGGAAGACATTAGTAAACAAAATGATTGAAGATTGCTGCCTTCTAGAGTTTATATTCTAATGTTAGAGACATAAATAACAAAGATAAAACATAAGTGACGTGTTTAGTGAAGTAGTTTCAGTTGAGGAGGGATGAAAAAATGAAAGAGAATAAGGGATGCACAGAGCATTATGGAGCTGGCACTGCAGTAGAGGTGGGGGTTTCTTTGGTACCTGATATAACCTGCAACAAAAAACATCAGTGAGTCCCAGTAACTTTCACTCTGATAGTAGTGGCAAGGCTTTGTGTTTTGGGAAGTAGAGAAGATTGTTTCTTGGGACTCTTTCTACTCATTTGATGATGGAGACAGAAGATCTAGTAAAGGCCATATCTCAATACACAAGCTGGCTCTTGATCCCGTGATGGTGGAAGGCCTAGAATTTTTGTTTTATACTCAGAGCAATGCTCAGACTCATGTTTTGACTCCATTAGGGAGAAAAGTGACTTTAAATTGAGTGTTTGTGCTTTATTTTGACCACTTTTGATGGATTACAGGAATTCTATTGAAATAGTATGTTATACCAAGAGCAAGGGTCCCACCTTCACCTGAGTTCAACTTCATTAATAAAGCCTAATAGTGTCCAGAATACATTTTATTATCTACCATGATATCTGGGGGTAGGTGGAGGACCGTAATTAGACTATCATCTTGATAACTCAGACTTGTATAACTCATTTGCCTCTATTATAGAACCTAGCAGAATATGGCTACTTTCTTTCTTGGAAAATATTCTTAGCCCCTAAAATCATGAGGCATTGTATTGGATTCCTAAGGGTGCTATATATAACAAGTCACCACAAATATGGCATTTTGAAGCAAAAACAATCATTTTCTTAGAGTTCTGGAGGCCAGGTGTCCAAAATCCAGCATGCGCACGCTCTCTCTGGGGCCTCTTTTAGTGTATGTCCTGGAATTCTTGGTTTTGTAGAATCATCTCTCCAATCTCATCCTCCATTTTCACAATGGCTTTTCTTCTGTGTGTGTCTGTGTGAAATCTCCCTTTGCATCTCTATTAAAAACACACTTGTCATGCCATTTGTGGCTCACCTGGATAATCCAGGATAAACTCTTTTTCTCAAGATTCTTAACCTAATCACATCTTTTAGCATGTAAGATAACGTTCACAGGTTCTAAGGATTTGACAGTGTGAAGGAACTTCAATCTAAAATTGAAGTGGAGGATGTAAAATCAAAAATCTCACACATGTGCCCTCAGAAAAACAAAACTTAAGGACTGAGAGACTGATTTCCCATAAATGGCTGATTTACAGAAAACCAATGTTGTTGGAATTTTCTTAAATAATGGTGAGTTGGTAAGGGGTTGCCCTTGTATCAGCCTTGGAAATTTTGCTTACAGTTTTCAGAGACTTGAGAAAGAAATGACCTAGGTCAGGGTGTTCTTGCAAAGCAAGCTGAATTGAGCTTTGTTTGTCTGCTTGGGGAATTTTCAAAGTTGATCTCCATTTGTTTTGATTTTAACAGGCTCTTTCTCCCCTTTACATTCCCTGCCCATAAATACAGCCTGCCCCAAACCCTCGGTGTACTCATCTGTAGCTTGCCTCAGTTTGCACATTCCAAATTGCAATTTCTCTGCTATTCCTGAATAAATTCATCTCTTTACGTTTGCCTCAGTTTACCACTTTATTTAGGTCAACAACATGGATATCTTTTAGAAGCCATTTTTCTACCTACCAGGCATATAATAAGACAAAACTACTTACTGGATGAAACTTAGGAGATTTTATTGAAAGCATAGTGACTACCCTGAAAAGAAAGAAGAAATTGTCTTGAAAGCTCTGATTTACCAAAACTCATTGTAGCCCTAAATTACTCCCTATACCTTCTCCCTATTCTAGGTTCCTCCTGGCATAGCACAAGGGGTATTGAGGAACTATGCAGCAAAGAAGCTACCACTGTTCCCTTGTCATTTGTATTGAGTCTGTTATTTTTTCTTTACCAACTTTTGGAATTTTATATATATGTACATATATATAAATATGTATAAACACATATATAAGTGAATACTTTGTGTGTGTGTGTGTGTGTGTGCACGCACGTGTGTGTGTTTGTGGAGAGCGAGAGATTATGAGAAAGATTAAAGGCTTGTAAAGGCTGGCAAATTGAGCCTGTAGAACAAAATCTGGCAGGCTTGATACTGTCAGTCAGCTGTTGATGTTGCAAAATTTCTTCTTCTTCAGGGAAACCTCAGTTTTGTTCTTAAAACCTTTTAACTGATTGGATATCACACTATCCAGGCAATCTCCTTTACTTAAAGTCAACTGATTGTAGATGTTAAACATATCTAAAAATATCTCACAGCAACAGCTGGATTAGTGTTTGATTGAATAAATGGATACTGTAGTCTCACCAGGTTGACACATTCAAGTAACCACCATACCCATTTTTCTTTACATGAAGGAAATAAATTAGGCACTTAAAATTATGTGCTTCTTCTAGCATGGTATTCTCCATCGCACCTTTCCTACTCACTAAAAAAAAAAAAAAATGGTGGAATACTTGTATCAATTAGTATCAGTATTCCTTTTCTATTTCATGCTAAACTTTTCTGACTTTTTAAATGTCATTTCTTCTCTTTCATGTTTTAAGAGCAATGTCTTACAAATCAAAGCTTGCTTGCTTCTGTGAAAAGAACTAAGCAGCAGCAATCCTTTTGTGATTCTATGAAAAAATGGCAAGGATCTGATAATTTTCAAAGCAACGTATTGCATCTTGTTCTTGTGTCTTTATTTTTTCTCCTTAGATTAAACATAATTGGGATTTTGTTGCTTTAAAACATGCTTTTCTAGTCTTATAACATCCAGGACTTGCCTGCTATCTTTGTTCAGCAAGCTTTAAACATGCAAAGATATGAGACGTGATCAGGTTCCATAATGAATAATTTTAACAGTGAACAGTAGGAGGGTTAAATATACTCATAAGCGTGCCATTATATATAATCAGTAACAGTGGGTACAGTAAGAGCATGGCAAATAGCTGGAGCATAGGTTTATTATAAGCGTCGTGGCTTGAGCAAAGCAGAGGAAAGAATGTAATATTTTGACTGATGGATTCTCTTTTTAAAACGCCTATGAAGGGGAAAAAATGCTGAATTAGTTTCAACCTTGTCTACATCTTTAGTTATACATGCACGTAGCCTTAGGGTTTGCCACAATAGAAAACAGAAGAAGAAGCAACTTTCTAAATGTTATGAGTGAAGTTGTTTATTTGCAAGGCAAATAAGCTATTAATGTCTTTGAAGCAGCCACATCTGAATAATATTCACAACCAAGAATAATCATTTTCAGCTTATATTCATCTTAAGTTACTTTGAGTTGTCTTTTCATTTGCCTCATAAGGATTAGATTCTCTTTAAATCTTTCTTAGAAAAATAATTGACTGACATTTCTGAAATGTTTAAGCATTCATAGTAAGTTTTACTTTTTTTTTTTTCCCTCAGAAAAAGAAATTGCAAAACTTAAATAACCTCCAAACTTAAGGTTATATGACTGAAGGAATAAATCCTTGTGGATTTCCCTCACCCACTGTCAACAGACCCATAGATGGTTCTGATGCTCCACACATGTTCCCTTTCTTCTGCTTAGTCCTTCAAAACTCAATGAAAGCAAGGGAGAAAGCTGTGTGATTTCCAGTTCACCTCCCACATCTACTGAATAGTGTCTTTCCCCTTAAATAGATTTTTGTCCTAAAATTATGCTTTTAGGAATTCCGACTGTCTAACTTCGTATTCTGCCTTCAACATCTCCTAGTCATGTGACCTGGAGGAAATTATTTAAACACCCTCTGCCTCAATGTCATCACCTATAAAATGTGAGAACTTATAAACTCTCTTCAGTTTCTCCAAGGGTCATGTTCTTCTTGCCTTAAAATTATTCTATTGTAAATTCGTTTAGGGCATAAAATATGTTTGTTCTTTAAAGCAATCCTAAATTCCTAGGAAAGTTGATAAATCTTAAGTCATTTTTTAGGTCCAGTGGAATAGATGGCTTACTTAAGATTAGCTCTTTACAAATTTGTGGATTAGGCCATTTTAATTAGAGTCCTTTCAGATTTTTTTTTTTTCTGTAGCCATGATAACTCTTCTTTTTCACCATATTGTTAAAATAATAGCTGTTGTTTTCTGACACTTAGTATGTGGTATGCACTATTCTAAGAATTTATTTGACCCTCATAATTACCATATAAGTAAATACCACTATTATGCCTATTTTACAGATAAACAAACTAATGCTGATATGATATTTCTCTGAAGTCACATAGCTACAGAGTGGAAGTAACAATTTTGTCCCAGCCAATCATGCTTCTCAACCTATTGTTTTACCTCTATGCTAAGAAGATCCTGTGGCAGTCTTGGTTTACCACAGTATACATTTCCTCTTCTTTAAAAATAAAATCCTTGATTTTTAAAATCTGAGTTAATGGTCATCTAAAATAAGATAACTGTCTCCCTTCCACCTTGTACATTGTAAGGCCAAGTGACTCATTCTGCCCAGTTAAAGGAAAGCAAATGTAGCATGCAGTACTTCTCAAATTTCTCTATAGAGAAGTGTTAAAATCTACTTACCTTTCTCTGTGTATCTGGAACTGCATTCAATAGCTGGAGCTTTAGTTCTCATCCTGGGCCATGAGTAAGAGCCACTTCTTAGGAATATCAAAGTAAAAAAGATAAAAGGAGACAATTATATGGAACCGAATGTCATCCCTTAACTGCCTATGTGAAGATTCTCTTTTTGTGAAATAATTAAAATATTATAAATTAATTTACTAATAATTTCATTTACCCATTACGTACCATTTAATACAATCTTAACTGGTAGAATATTTTAGATTTGTCTGAATGAAATTAGATCTGATAAATTATATATGAACTGCAAACATGCTTTGCTTGGCCCATCTGCTCTTTTTAAAATCAGGTCATTTAACACAAAGTTTTGCATTTTAAGTTTGTCTTGGAAAATTATATCTGGTAACATTGAGATAAGCATGCATTCTATTGTTTATCCCTGTACCCTAGCTCCCAGTGTCTTTCACTCATTTGCCTTATTGTTATGCTTTGAGTGTGTCGACTGAACATAGCTGCGTAGAGACTCCCTCCTTGGTGTAACTTGCTTTAACTACTTTTGACTAGTACTTTAAAAAAATAACACTACCTAAAAATAATCTCTCAGCTTCATTATTGATTTTAAAATGAATAGGGTAGATTTGTTTGTTTAAGAAGTTCTAATACAGATAAAATATTACTCAAGAGTGGAAAGCCATGAGAAACAATTGCAGGGACAGTATCTCCATTTTGAGAAAAGTAAATAGTCTAGGTGCTATGCCTACGTTTTGGACTAATAAAAGGCCAGTAGGAGTTTTTGTCTAATATAGTTTTTTTTTCATGCATAAAATATATAAAACAATCTGTGCCATAAGACATGTCCCACTAGCTTGTTACCATGCTGTAGAAAGACAATCATTTATTAAAAAAAGAGAATCTAAACTGATACTTATAAGCACTGTAATATCTTAGTTCTAAAAAAGACAAAGGGTAGCGGTGACTCCTAAAATAAAATTAAATATGATTAACTACTTCAGGATACATGCATAGTTTTATCTGTTCTGTGTGTTTCCAGATATTCTTTAAGATATATGTTAATTATCTCCTTATTTTGTCATTTAACTATTCTTCATAGTAGTTGTTACTAATTTGACAATAGGACCTCCAAGTCTGTGCAAACCATTTCCATACATTGTTTTACCTAATAGGAAAATGAACTGTATAGACTTTTAAAATGTGTGAAGTGCTTTTACAACCATTATTGTCTTTAGTTAGGGTGAAAATAATGAGTGATTGGAAGGCTATTTATTTCTCATGATAAGGAAGTAGTCCCTTAAACATATTTCTTTCTCAGCTGGCTTTGCTTTACTCATCTACATGCTAGACAAAAATTTCCTTCAAAAATCATTATCATATAGCTCCCTACTTAAAGTACTTCAGTATAATTGCATCTCAAGAGTGAAGGGCTTTTAGTGATTTCTGTTTGCAAGTTAACTCTGGGAAAATTTTTCTTATTTAAATACATATTAAAGCTAGAAAATATCTCCTTCCTTTGTAGCCTGGCAGACTTTCCTGCAACCAATTAATGAGGCACATTTTCATAAAAACTACATCAATCTTTAGTATAGTTAATCATGATCTTAGAGGTTAAGATCAAAAGAAATAAAGGACTTCAACCAGCTTCATTGTTATTGTTAAGTCCTAAATTTAAGAATATGTATACTGTCATAAATAAGAATTAGGGAAAGAACATCATATTAATTAAAGATGTTGAATTCCCATGAAATAAGAAGTCAACATTGAGTTGTTAATAACATAAATAAGTAGAGATATCTTATTCACAATTGAAGTTTGAAATCTATATGGTATAAGTTTTATCGACAAATAAGATGAAAATATCCTGGCCCAGTATTTTGGAGACTAGGTAACCAAAGCCATTATCATCACTTGCAGTAAGTAGTAGACATTAGATTGTTGTGATAAATCCAGTCTTCCAGGAAGGAAAAAAAAAAAAAAAACATAAAATAAATTGAGAGACCATAAAAATTGAAAGGATAGTTGAGACTTAACAAAAAAAAGGAGAGAAAAGAAAAATACTGAGAATATATATGGTAGTTTTTGAGCAAGAGTCAGAAATTCATTGAAAAGAGAGCCAATGATGATGGAACTATGTTGTCAGCTCATAATTTTTTAAAGTTTTTAAACTTCCAAATTCAGAAAATGTATGTGTCCAGTGTGGAATGTAAATAAAATTAAAGGCACGAAGATATTTTCAAAAGCAGTGATTATTATAAGTAGAATAAAAAATAGTACATTTCCGTCCATTTAATAGTCAATTTAGTTAATTAAAACTGTGTACTCTTACTCTTGTATTTATGCTTGGTAACTGTTTTCGAACATCTGTAAAACACTAAATAGTCTTAATTAAATTTGACATGTTTTATAAATAGCTATGCTTGTAATTTTACAGATAATTTCTGTAATTCTAGTAAACAGTGCTTACTGATTGTACATAAACTATGGAAATACCTGAGAGAAATCGGAGTAATTTGCTCTCAGTTTAGTTCTTTTTCTACACTTTGTTAATCTTAACAACTTTGTAATGGTCATTATTATAATTAGATATTTGTGCACATGCATTTTTATTTCTTTAGATTAAAGAAATGTTAGGTCAGATTATAATAAAACATTGTTTTATATATTATACTCATATTGGCATTCTGAAAGTTTTACTACTTTTTACTTTCTCACTGTGCCATGCAGGACTGTGTCCAACCAAAAACTGCTCATAATTTTGTGTGGTATTATCATGAACTTTATTCTTCCTAAATATGATGTTGTGATACACGGCTTCTAAGAAGGCCCCTTGTGATCCTTCCACCTGGTATTCAGGCAGTTGGATCACCCATTCCCCTTGAGTGTGTGTGTGTGTGTGTGTGTGTGTGTGTGTGTGTGTGTGTCTGTAATTAGAAACTAAAATAACATGAGAAACAACTACACACCTATTAGAATGGATCAAATGCAAAAAAAAAACAAACCCAAAAAGCAAAACCTGACTATGAATTGCTGGTAAGGTTGCAGATCAACAGGAACTCTCATTCTTTGCTGGTGGGAATGCACAGCAGTATGGGCATTTTGGAAGACTATGTGGCAATTCTTACATAGCTAATCATTACCTTTCCTTATGAACCAGGAATTGTTTCCCTAGGTGTTTACTCAACTGATATGAAAACTTTTGTTCACAAACAAAAAAAAAACAAACAAAAAGCTGCACATGAATGTTTATAGCAGCTCTGTGTTCTGCTATTCAATTGTCAATGTTCATAATTGTTAAAATTGGAAGCAACCAAGATGAATGGATAAACTAGCTGAGGTATATCCATGCAATGGACTATTACTCAGCAATAAAAAGAAATGAGCTAAAGATATGGATCAATGTTAAATAAATATTGATAAGTGAAATAATCCAGTCTGAAAAGGTACATAATGAATCATTCCAAGTATATGAAATTTGAGAAAAGACAAAAGAAAAAGATCATAAAAAGATCAGAGGTTGCCTGGAGTTAGGAGTTCGTAAGGTAAAGTTGAATATGTGATACCTAGAGTTATTTTAAAGACAGTGAAACTATTCTGTATGATACTGTAATGGTGGATACATAACACTATTCATTGGACAAAACCCATAGAAATTTACAGCACACAGAATAAGCTTCAATGCATATAAATTAAAAAGAAAAATCCTAGGATGGAATGTAGAATGAGACAAAGCAATAAAGCTGTATTATAAATGTAGTAAAAAACCTCATTGAAAAGTGTGTGGGAAAATACACAAGTGAATTGTGAAATCAGTGGAGTCTGTAAGACTAAATGCAAAAGAAACTGTAGAAAAGCACTGTGCTCTAGTTGGTAAGGTTTTTTCCCACAGGGGTAAGGGGTTAACAATTCTGATAATGCTTTCCATGTATATTGGAATTGAACATTTAAGTAATGGATGGAGGATGGTGGGAACCAAGTTTCTTACTGTTGAAATAGGAGGTTATAGACAGGCAGGAAGAAAAGGCTAGAATGATCCATGTGATAATGAATGGAGTTATCAATATGAACTAATGTTTAACTTAATATATAAATACAGACAGTAACATGTAGAAGTATATTCTCCATTCATAATAGTGGATTTGTCTATTTTTCCTTGTAGTTACATCATTTTTCTTCATGCATTTTGATGCACTATTGCTTATATAGGATTGTCAGGTCTTCTTGAAGAATTGAATCCTTTATCATTATGTAATTCTCCATTTCATGATACAGCTGTCTGTGTCCCTTAGTTTTAACCTATCTGTGTCTTTATATATAAAGTGGGTTCTTTATAGACAACATAGAGTTTTGTTTTTGTTTTTTATCCAGCTTAAAAATACTTGTTTTTTAACTGGTACATTTAGACCATTCACATTTAAATGTTATTTTTATAGTTATGGGTTCATATCTATCATGTTTGTAACTGTTTTATATTCATTGCATTAGTTTTTTGTTTCTTTTTTGTTTATCTTTTTTCTGCCTTCTCCTATTTTAATTTAGCATTTTATGTGATTCCATTTTATGTCCCGTCTGCTGATGAGCCCATAAAAAGCCTTCTTCATTTTTCTTATAGTGTTTTTAATGTTTAATCTTTCATTGATTCTTTCTTAGGGTTTTAATCTTTTTGCTTACACTACTCATTTTTTCTTGAATGTCTGCTTTTTATATTCGGGCTCAACATATTATTTTAAATTATCTTTCTAATGATTTCAACATCCGTGTCATATCTGAGTCTGGTTCTGATGCTTGCTTTGTCTCTTCAGTCTGTGCTTTCACTTGAATTTTGTTCTTCCTTGTGTCTTCACCCCAAGAACATGGTGGAGTTCCTGGAAGTAAATCCCCCCAAAATGTTGGGCTCCCCCTAAGAGTGAGGCCCCCTGTAGTTTCTCACTCTCCGATTATTATTCTCACTCTCCCACAATTCAATAACATTACCCTTTAAGATACCAATTTATATCTCCAGCTGCTTCTGTTCCAAGTAAGCAGATTTTTTGGCTGTGACTCTCTGGAATCACCTGTCTCTCCAGAATTCATAGTGGGGATTTGTCCCACAACCTCAGTTCTCTGATGCAACCAAGAAAAATCATCCATTTTCAGTTTTTGCAGCTTTTTCTTGTTGTAAGAATGGGAATGGTGACTTCCAAACATTTTTTTTTCATGTTGGGGCTGAAAGCATAAGTCATACTGGTCTATTTTCATACTTTTTTATAGAAAACTTAGATAATAAAGAAAAATATGAAAAGCATAAAATATACAGAATCAAATTTTGTACAGATACTATCATGTTATTCCAATACAATTATCAAAAAAGGAGAATGTGAGATTATATAGATAGATAGATAGATAGATAAACACTTGGAAAAATAAACTCGAATTGTGACAACAGGCGAAACGTGGACTGCAAACCTGAAGTTTTATCCCAAACAGTGCATGAAAACTATATAAAAAGCAAGTGTTACTTTAGTACTTTAAAGAATGGCTATATTAAAGCCACGACTACAGGTTTCTCTCCAGCTTGCCATCCACAAATATGTATTTCTTTTCACAACAGTCCAGGTAATCAATGTTTTAAAGGGTATTTTCTGTGGATTTTATTTTTATTTCTGTAACCCTAACGATATGTTTTGTAAAATAATCTGGGTGACTCTTTTGCCAGTGCAAACCATATAGGGTTATAGACAAGAAAATTGTCAGAAAGTATGTAAATTAAATGAATCAAGAATTATCCCCTGACTTAACGTATACATAGAGAAACCTGTCAAACAGTATAGCTTTTTTAGAATATATTCTGCTTTCTGAGTCCTGGAGTTTAACAGTGGGACTGTTTGTCCTCTTTCCTGGGATTTTATTTAGTGCATATTATTTAAAGCAACTCAAACTCTCTGTTCAAAACTTGGGTGCTATCTATCTCCTATTTTTGGTATATCTTCATGTCATAATGTATTTTGCTACTGCTGGTACCTTTCTTTTCTCTATTCTGTTGTTGATATATAGAAGAGAAGATAATATATTTATATGTATTAATATATTCATAGGTATATTTTATATCTTTTTTCTATTGCAAAAATCTATCAAAATTCCCAACAATTGGTCAACACTCTCTTTAAAGTTAAACCAAAACTTCTACATTTCTTCTATAGTAAAAGTTTTATTTAAAAAAAAAGTATAAATATTCACTGTGAAATATTCAAATAGTAAATGAAATGGCAGGGGGGGAAATCACTAACAATCCAAAGATCCTTTTATTTAGAGAAAATCATGCATGGCCTATCTATTTCAGTGCAAAATGAGCTTCTTTACAAAATGAGAAAATTAATCAAGTACCAGTTTTTTTTATGTTTACCCAGATTCATGTTCTAAAATCTCTAGAAAATTTATGGTCAACTTTCTAAATAAATTTACTTTCTTCCATATAATTTAGCAAAGGTTAAAAAAAAAGCTTTACTTAATTTGCCATGATATAAATTTCAAATTTACTTATTAAATAATAGGAAATGTTACTCAGAGTTAATAGGGGATTTAAATGTAATCTGTACAAAATGTTTATGCTTTACCGAGTTCACTGAAAGAGGCAGTTCAAAGATGTGTAACTGTTACTGAAAGTGTCAAGGTAACAACACATTTTTCTAGGTTTCTGGTCTGTATAACTTGGGTTTCTCTTCTCTCCCTCACACACACACACACACACACACACACATCATATATGTTAACAACGAATGATGCCTACTCAATTAAATATTACTTTCTTTATTAATTAGCATTCATTTTTCACCAATACCAAGTATGAAGTTCTTTTGAATTTGTTGCTCCCTATTCCTTTAATAACTGCGTCTCTAACTCTATTCTGTATTGAGTTCAATGTCATATTACGCTATGATCCTTCTACAACCAATACAGGTAGAAATACGTATCTTTTCTCCATGCCCCTATACCACCTATAGTCCATGTGAATTGTAACACACATCATTAAACATTGCATAAGGATCTTTGATTTTTAGCTCTGTAAATGTAGCATTACATTTAACCTAGCACCTTTTATTCATGAATAAAATTCATGACTATTTTTGTTTCTATTTCTATAAATGATTTGAGCCAATGCCATTTTTTTTAATTCTTTAAAAATCCCATCTAACTATACATGGTGTTTTACTTTTTAAAAATATGTACCTAACTGTTGATAATTGTTCAGCTGGTGTTCTTTCCCCTCTTATGGCTTTCTATTGCTACAGATCTCACATGGGGGCATATTGCATGGGTATTTGAGTGCTGCAGTTCCCTGAGATAGGGTCATTGTACTGAAAACCTTGCTTATGAACTGAAGGCTTTATGCTGAAATTTCATGCACACATTTTATTGGGACTCTTTAAATATTAGATGATCTATAAACGTTTGAAATAGTAGGTAAATCACTGTGTATAATATGTGAACGGCCACTTAGCCATAAAAGTGGCTAAATTATTTTAGATAAAATATTTTTCTTAATTCAAAGTGCAATTTCTATTTCATAGTGGAACTCCTGAGAGCTTGTCTCACCTTGAATTTGGTTCAGACAAGTCCACTTGCAAAATAATTATGTAAGTTAGAAGGGGCATGCCTCTTTTTCCCTTAGTATAACAGCAAAATAATCTGTTTCCATTTGGGCCCACAAATGGGCTAGACATGTATATTTAACAGTTGGAAAGGAAGTTCTTTAATATCAGAGCTCAGTGTGCCTCTAGGTATCAGAGTTTCCAATCCCAATAGGATTTTCTCACCAAAGATTCAATTTAGATGTGAAATTGGTCATAGATAATTTTTAATTCCATGGGGTCTTGAGAGGGTAGAATTTTTCATGTGAAGGCTTTTTTATTGCTACGTTTACTGCTTTTATGCTTTACTTATTTAAAGGTTCCCACTCAATTTTGGCTGTTTGTCTAATGATTTGGGACAGTGGCCAGAGGAAAATTCCCAGATGTAAGATATTCAGTACCTATAAAAGCCAATCAGCATTGAGAATTCTTTATTGTACTTGATAAATGCAGATCAAAATTTGTTCTTAATAAGCTGTGAAATGTCTTTGTATGTTGCAGGATACATAGATCTCAAGATAGGCCTGGAGAGGCAAAGGCATTCACAGTGTCCCCATTCTAGTTCCATTGGGTAATTAACAAAGTAATATACAGGACTTCCCTGGCGGTCCAGTGGTTAAAACTCTGTGCTTCCACTGCAGGGAGCACGGGTTTGATCCCTGGTTGGGGAACTAAGATCCCGCGTGCTGTGAGGCACGGCCAAAAAATTTTAAAAATGTAATCACAGGCAAGTTGTTTTTTTTTTTTCAGAGCAAACTCTTAGCAAACTATCATTATTGTAAAGAAAATATTTGCGTGTTATCAACAGTTCACATTAAGTTGCAATTAGTTCAACCCACAGATGAGTATCTTTTGCATATTCAGGAGAATAAAAGCACACTGCATGCTTTGCCTGAGAGATATAATAAAGGTGGTATTTGCAATATCCAAGACTGCATTCAAATCTAATATGGGAGTAATTTATTTCAATACAGTTATGAAGTTAGGCATTTTTGAAACATTATTGGCCTTTTTCATGTTAAAACCACAATGGTCTACATTAGTCTAAGACTCTAAGCACATGTTGCTTCCACAGGAAAGACTAGGTTATTAAATTTGAGGATACTATTGTATAGCACCCTGTAGTGTATTAAAAAAAAAACAAAACCAAAAAACTTATGAAATGACCAAGCAATGTTCCTTCCTCTGTTCTACAAATGAGTTTCAATTTTCCAATCTTGGAAAAATTTAGGAATATAAGTATTTGTGGCCATGTATCTGGCTGACCTTTATATAGGCCAAAATCAGAGGTGCCAAAGAATTGTTCGTATCTCCGTTTACATTTGATCTATTAAATAATAAAACAAAGGTATTTAATATATACATATATATGGTGATATATCTTACATATGCATATATGCTAAATTATGTGTATTTGAAGCTATATTATTAGGTGGGTAAATTTTATATTTGTAGTATATATCTGCTGAATTAGGTAGTTTATTACTTTGCAATGATCTTCTTTCCTCTAAAACTTTAATATTGAAATAGTTACATTCATTTAATGTGCTTAGTGCTACGAATTTTCCTGAGCTCTTTGACCTTTGCGTATTTATTTTTTGGTGGCCCTTTAAAATAACTAGATTATATGAAGTTCTTTTTTAAAAAGTTCTACATGATATGTAGTTCATCCTGTATTACTAGTCCACTTATATTTATTTAAATTACTGATATTTGTAGTTAACAACCATTTTATCTTTTGCTTCTTATTTGGCACTTATTTTGTTTGTTTTTTTTCCCTCCTTCCTTATCCTTTCTTCTTTTGAGTTGGTTTATTTTCTTTCAAATAAACTTTGTGTGATTTCTTTTAACTACGTGAAAAACTATTTGTATTATTTTATCAGTTAACCCAGAAATTTCAGTATGGGTACTTAAATTATCAGAATGTGTAATGCAGTAATTAAGTTCGCTGTCTTCCCAAACAATCTAAAAACCTTAGGATACTTTTTCCACAAACTTCTTCTCAAATTTGATATTGTTATTGTTACTTATTTGCATTCTATCTTATCTTGATCACACACTAGATCATTGTTATAATGTAAACAGTTAATGCTTTTCCATGTGCTGAGAAAAGTGTGAAGCTAAAGAAAGCCAAACATCAGGTTTCTTACTAATTTATTAATGTGAAAAAAAGTTCCAAGTCTCACAATAAAACTGCAATCCCATTTATCATTTTCATCCCAAGAAGGATTAACTGAAAATCACAAGTGTAGAAAATGACATTGCTATTGTTGTAAGAGCAACAGTTTCAGTTATTGCACATCCAGATGCTTCTCAAATTATAATGTGCATTGGAGTCACTGCACATATTGTTAAAATGTAGATTCTGAATCAGTTGGTCTGAGATGGGGCATGGCATTTTGCATTTCACGGAAATGAGTATATGATGCTGGTGGTCATGGTCTATGAATCTCACTTTAATACAAAGTGTATGACCCATTTAAGTACTGTAATAAGAACATATTCCATACAGAGGATGAAATGGAACCTACTACCACTTTCTCCACTTAAAATATGTTGACAAATCTTTATCTATTTTTGTTTAAATGTCTAAGTAGAACATAGTCTCATGATTGTTAAATCTAATAAATATGAATTTATCCAATGACTATTAATACACTTCAAAAACAATATGAAATGAAAACACAGACTATTTCTCTTCTCCTGATTACTCATTTGACATACGGATGTCATCAATAAACAGATTAAAATATTCTGTTTTGATGTATGCTTTTTGCAATGAATAATCAACAGTCCAAGTAACTTAATTGCTTGTCATAAAAATAAACTTATTAAAAACATGTAAACATTTGCAATGCTTTCTGTTATACTAAATATGTTTTAATTTATGTTTTATATTCTCCGTGGTAGTTTTCAAGAAAATCTGTCACAGTGAATGTTGGTAAAACAAGAATAACAAAATCAGTGATATGCCATTAGTAACTTACTTCTGAAATTAAAACACTTCACAAATAATAAATACCTATTTATGTATAAGCTATATAATTGTATCTTTATATCCAATGTCTTTAAACAATAAATTAATCTGTTGTTTTTGGTTGTTTATTTTTCCAAAATAGAATTGACTCTCAGTTTGGCTACATATCAGTTATGAGATATTATATACTAGCTATTTTCCAAATTAAAAAAATACAGCACTTTAGATATCTTTTCAATTAATCTTTCCCATTTGGTTAGCAACTGTTATATTCTAAAATCATTTAATTCAGAAGAAAGTTAAACTTTTGTGTATCCTAAATTATCTAAAATTCTGCTTTGTTTTGTTTTGATTTAATATCTTTATTATTTGTACTGCTCTACTGGTTTCTATGCTCACAAAATCTATGCTCACAAATCTCAAATGTATACCTTCTTAATTTATTGATTATTCTCAATATTTACCCAAAGCTAGAGGACATATTTATTTAAATTATGTCCTAAATACGCCATTTACGTTTCTTAATTGTTAACTTTATTTTTTGAAGAAAATATATCTTACATATAAGCTTTGCTTATGGACAACCTTGTCTACAAAAAAGAGAGGGCACGAAAAAAGATGCTTAAATTCATATGCGATATTTGGTTTCAAGAGAGATCAGGTTGAGTTTCAAAATGTGTTGATGCATAAGTAATCTTAACTCATTATTACCTTTGATTACTTCTTATTCGGCATGATCTAACGTCCAATTTACTTCTGCACTATTATAAGAAAACAAATAGGAAGTTACTGGACTCAACCAGAATATATTACAGAATAATAAGATCATGTGTAGCAGCAGTATACCAGCAATGTATGCCCAATATATGGTATTTTTTTCTTCAAAAACATAGTTTTACTTATATGTATATAACTAAGGATTTCTGTTTTAAAATATTTAAAATAATCTTTATCATCATAATCCCTATCCCTACTGTCTGGCCTGAACTAGAAATAAATTAAGCCTCGCTAATGAAGATCATATCAGTGCCTAGTGCTAGATTAGAAATTCATATTTTTTATTTTATTTTTATTAGGAAAAAACCTAAAGGCAATTTTATAGTGATTACATTACAAACTAGAAAGGTTTTCTTCGTTATTTACTGATTTATAGGTTTAATTATAAGCCTGTCTGTTTGCATTAAGCTGTCTTTATATGTAAACTGCCATAATTGATGTTAAGCACATCCATATTTAGAGCACAAAGTCATGTTATCTAAGGTCCATATTAATTAGAGGAAAGATATGGGATTTTAATGAACTAATGAATAGATTTGTATGTCAGAGCCTACTATCTTGTTTGTTATTCTTTTGCTATTTTCTTTTTTTGTGTAATTTTAATGTGTATTTCAAAGTAAATAAGGTAAAACACTTATCTGGTAAAATAAGTGTTTGCATTGTTATATCAGCCAAATAAATAATAATAACTAGAACAAATAATTCTAAAATTTGTGTGGAAACATAAAAGTCCCTGAACAGCTAATACAATCTTGGGAAAGAAGAACAAAGCCAGAGATATCATGCTCCCTGATTTCAAGTTATACTACAAAGCTACAGTAATCAACACAATATGCTATTAGCACAAAAACAGACACATAGACCAGATAAACAGAATGGAGGCCCAGAAATGAACCCACACTTATATGGTCAATTATTCTACAACAAAGGAGGCAAGAATACACAATGGAGAAAAGACAACTTCTTTGATAAATGATGTTTAGGAAACTGGATAGCTATATCCAGTGGACCACTTTCTCACAGCATATCCAAAAATAAACTCAAAATGGATTAAAGACTCATTTGTAAGGCTTAAAACAATAAAACTCCTATAAGAAAACGTAAGCAGTGAGCTCTTTGATATTGGTCTTAGCAATATTTCTTTTAGGCAGTGAGATCTTTGACATTGGTCTTAGCAATATTTTTTGGATATGTCTGCTCCCGAAAGAGACATAAAAGCAAAAATAAACAAAAGGGACTATATCAAACTAAAAAGCTTTGGCACAGTGAAGAAAATGATCAACAAAACAAAAAGGCTGCCTAGCGAATGGGAGAAGATATTTGCTAAGGGTATATCAAGTAAGGAGTTAATATCTAAGATATAAAAAGAATTTATACAACTCAACATCAAAAAACAAACAAACAAAAAAACAACCCGGATGAAAAAATGAGCAGAGAACCTGATTAGACATTTTTTCAAAGAAGACATACAGATGGCCAACAGGCACATGTAAAGACGCTCAACATCACTAATCATCAGGGAAATGCAAATCAAAACCACAATAAGATATCACCTCACACCTGTCAGAATGGCTGTTATCCAAAAGACAACAAACAATAAGTGTTGGTGAAGATATGGAGAAAAAAGAATCCTTGTGCACTGTTGGTGGGAATGTAAATTGGTGCAGCCACTATGGAAAACCATATGGAGGTTCCTCAAAAAATTAAAAATAGAACTACTATATGATCCAGCAATTCCACTCCTGGATATTTATGTAAAGAAAACAATAGCACTAGTGGATATACGCACCTCTGTGTTCATTGCAGCATTATTTATAATAGCTAAGACATGGAAGCAACCTAAGTACCCATCAATAGATGAATGGATAACTATGTAGTATATACATGCAGTGGAATATTAGTCATAAAAAACAGTGAAATCTTGCCATTTGTGACAATATGGATGGACCTAGAGGGTGATATGCTAAGTGAAATAAGTCAGAAAGATAAAGACAAATACTGTATGATTTCACTTATATGTGGGATCCAAAAAACATAACTAACAAACATAAAACAGAAACAGAGTCATAAATACAGAGAACAAACAGGTGGTTGCCAGAAGGGAGAGGGGTGGGGGGGATGAGAGAAATAGATGGGGGAGATTAAGAGGTACAACTTCCAGTTATAAAGTAAATGCGTCAAGAATATAAAATGTACAGTGTGGGGAATATAGCCAATAATAACATAATATCTTTGTATGGTGACATAAAAATGTGAAAAACCCTTGGAATAAGAACAGACATTGTTTTGGGCAAGAATAATAACAACCAATATTTTAGTATCACTATGTGTTTATTCTAAGTACTTTCTGTAGATTAGCTCCTTTATCCCTCACAACTCTGCTATTCATATAAGGAAATGGAGGAACAGAGAGATTGTATAACTTGCTTAAGTTCACTGAAATGTTAAGTGGAAGAAGTGAAATTCCAACTTGGGCAATACCATGGATTGAAATATGTCCTGCCAAAATGTGTGTTGAAGTCCTAACTACAGTTCCTCAAAATGTGACCTTATTTGGAATTAGAGTCTTTATTTGCACATTTAACCAGGTTAAGATGAGGTCATTAGGTGAGCCCTAATCCAATATGAATAGTGTACTTATAAAATGGGGAAATTTGGACACAGTCACACCCAGAGGGAAGATGATATGAAGACACAGGAAAACCATATAACTAGGGAAGACTGGAGTGATGTATCTACAAGCAAAGGAATGCCTGAAGCCACCAGAAACATACAACAATTTCTTTCCTGGTTCCTTTAGAGGGAGGGTAGTCCTGCTGACACTTTTCAGACAATAAATTTTTGTTATCATTCATCCAGTGTTTGGTATTTTTTTATGGCAGCACTAGTAAACTAACAGAGGCAATTTAGTATAAAAATCAATGCATTATCTCAAGGCTTTGATCTTTGCACACAATTTCACGTTTTAAATTTAAATTTTAAAATCACATAGTAACATTGACTCCATATGAGGCACATAGCCTTGTTTGAGGTTCATAAAAGAAAATTACAGTGAACATTTTAGATAAAATTAATATATGTTAAAAGATAAATGACAGGAAACCAAGAAACAACACAGTAAAAAACCTTTTGGTTTTATTGGTTCTAAAATTAATGTCATTTAATATGTTACCTTGTAATATATTTAAATATACTGTTATTAAAAATAGAAGGTTTAATCTGATAATATAAGTTTACAAAGGAAAGATTGTACTGTTTTCCAAGCATACACAAAAGGGCTTCTACTAAAGTCAATTGAAAAACTAATACATAAATCACTGAACCAGAAACATTGAAACTTGCTATCTGCTGCTGCATTGTAATCTCTTATATTTAACTGTTGTTATCCTGTCATATTAAAAATAAATTTTATGTAGTTTATCAGTAATTAGTTCTTGCTTTGAAGTTAAATCTGTTACTTTGCCATCCAAATGTTTTTTTCTAATGCATGTGGTTCAAGAGTAAACCTTTGTCTTATAGGCTTTCAAGACAAATGGCTTGAGATTGTCATTACGTTAAGAGTTAACCAATAAATACCCCTGGTTTGTATTCTGAATGCTAGCAAGAATCTTCCTTCTACTGATTACACGGTCTGTGGCATCTGCCCATTTTCTGTTTTATTGTGCTCTGTCAAAAACAGTCATTTTACTTTCAGAAGTTTCATTGCCAATGTGAAGCATACTGAGGCTGCAGTTCATTCACACTACTGGAATGTCTGTCAGCCTTAGAAAATGTGAACATACCATGAATTTCTGACACTAATTGTAGCAGTACACAATGGGATTGCACATTTCATTTCAAGAAAATAATGTGTAAAGATTAATACACTAAGGTTGTGCTTTACTGAATGGCATTAACTTTTATCAAGTGGAACCATCTCAATTAGTTCTTATAGTCTACGAATTTTACTGTTTTGTTAAATTCTTACACTAGTTTTCAAAATGCCATGCATCAGCAAGACACATGAAAAGTCATAAGGCCCTGTTGCTTCGAAATGCTTATATTTTAAATGTAAACAATAAAAAAAATAAGAAAAGCTTTATCAAGGTATCCGTGTCTAACTTAATTTTTTAAAAATGTTTAGGCACCAGATCAAAGCAAGATTTTGGACCAGGGTGAGTTGACTAAAAATAGAACAGAAGATAGAATTAATTTGAAGCAGGGGCAAAAACTTGGCTGAACATAAAATTGCAGATTAGTTTTAACGATGGCTAGGCCAAGCAGAGTAAGAATATGTGCAGAGGAGGTTTAAAGATAACAGAAGTTTGTAGAAGATTAAAGATAACAAAATTACATTGGATGAATATGATTAACAGAGAGCTATGGCTGTGAATGTTTGGAGCCAATATTGTCAAGTTGCATAACAGATATCCAAATATTTGAAAAAAATTCAAATAAGTATATTACTTATTGAGAGGGTTTAGACTGATGTTTACTGAACGCCTATGTGCCACACACTATTCAAAGTGCGTGGGCTACACTGACGAACAAAACAGACCTGTTGCCATACTGCTTATCCACCAGAGGATAGAGATAGCGGATAATAAAAACAATGATATTAGACTATGGGAGCAGAAGTAAGAAGTGATGAAAGAAAAGAGACCTGTTCTGAAACTGATGCTGTAATACAGGAAAGAGATGACAGTGACTTGACAACTAAATGTAATGTGATATCCTGGATAGCATCCGGGAACAGAAAAAGAACACTGAGTAAAAACTAAGGAAATTTGAATAAAGTGAGGGCTTTAGTTAATAACAATGTATCAATATAGGCTAATAAATTGCACAAATATACCCTACTAATGTAAGATGTCAGTAATAGAGGAAAGGGTTGGGGTATATTTTAACTCTGATCAATTTTTCTGTAACTCTAAAACTGCTCAAAAAAATAGGCCATTATTAATAAAAATAATAAAATATAATGATAATATAATAATAATAGCAATAAAAAGATACTTAGTCTTATCTTTGCTTGTCCTCTGTATGTTTCTTCTTTTCCAGTCTTTACTTTGCTAGTCAGAGGTCCGTTGGCCTCTGGTTATCTTTTTCTTTGGGTCACTTTTTTTTTTCTAACCCCACACTAGTAACTGTTGTACTCAGGCCTTCCGATATTTCACAAGACTGTGTTACTATGCTTCCTTTTTTTTAAGTCAGTACATCTTAGTGGGCTCTTACAATGTGACAGTAACTGTCTATGTTTTATTCAGGAACACTTTTTCCTATTACTTATTCAATTCTTTTCCTCCCACCTACCCCCCATCTATTGAGTCTGCTTATTTTGGCACTCCTATATGAGGGGAATTTTCCTTTTGTTATTTATTCTCCAGTGCTTTTTGCTTTAAATAGTTATGTCTACCTTCTATCTTTATCATTTCCCTTTACGTTAAAAGATTGCATTTACTTCATAATAAATATGAAAAAAAAACTTAAAACATCCATGCGTAGCTTGTTTTGAGTCTACCCATTGCAAATTGTTAAGGCAGTAATCATACTTTAATTTTCTATTGATTTCTGCTTTCATCCTAGTTAAATGCAAATTGCCACCCACTCTACACTTTACAAGAGCTGCTGAATTAGGGAAAGGCCCATATCAATTTAAATGTTTGACTACAAACATCAAGTGTATTCTTGGCCCTGTCTGGAAATCTACTACATATCTCTAATTATTTCTTTACCTCTTAACATATTTTTCACACATCCTTTTTTTTTTTTTTAACTTGTATGACCATCTGCTTTATTGTATCAAAAGGAGTCCTATATTTAAATCAGTGCTGTGCTACATACATCAGTTCATGTAACGTGGCCATTTTCAAAATATAATCATTTATATATTTGATTCTGCTTTAGAAACATGATAAAAAGATGGTTTTGAAAGGCAACAAGTAGTATATGTAGTGTGCTTACCAAATAGAGTTCTCTGCATAAGGGGGAGAAAAAACTTCAAAGACAAATTATTGCTTTCGCACACAGCCGTTCATTCTTTTTTTTCTTTTTAACATCTTTATTGGAGTATAATTTCTTTACAGTGGTGTGTTAGTTTGTGCTATATAACAAGGTGAATGAGATATAAGTATACATATATCACCATATCCCCTCCCTCTTGCATCTCCCTCCCACCCTCCCTATCCCACCCCTGTAGGTGGGCACAAAGCACCAAGCTGATCTCCCTGTGATATGCAGCTGCTTCCCACTAGCTATCTATTTTACATTTGGTAGTGTATATATGTCCATGCCACTCCCATTTTGTCCCAGCTTACCCTTCCCCATCCCCGTGTCCTCAAGTCCATTCTCTATGTCTGCGTCTCTATTCCAGTCCTGCCCCAGGTTCTTCAGAACAACTTTTTTTTAAGATTCCATATATATGTGTTAGCATATGGTATTTGTTTTTCTCTTTCTGACTTACTTCACTCTGTATGACAGTCTATAGGTCCATCCACCTCACTACAAATAACTCAATTTCATTTTTTTATGGATGAGTAATATTCCATTGTATATATGCACCACATCTTCTTTATCCATTCATCTGTCGATGGACACTTAGGTTGCTTCCATGTCCTGGCTATTGTAAATGGAGCTGCAATGAATATTGTGGTCCATGACTCTTTTTGAGTTATGGTTTTCTCAGGGTATATGCCCAAGAGTGGGATTGCTGGGTCGTATGGTAGTTCTATTTTTAGTTTTCTAAGGAACCTCCATACTGTTCTCCATAGTGGCTGTATCAATTTACATTCCCACCAGCAGTGCAGGAGGGTTCCCTTTTCTCCACACCCTCTCCAGCATTGATTGTCGAGACTTTTTGATGATGGCTAGTCTGACTGGTGTGAGGTGATACCGCATTGTACTTTTGATTTGCATTTCTCTAATGATTAGTTAGGATGAGCATCCTTTCATGTGTTTGTTGGCAATCCGTATATCTTCTTTGGAGAAATGTCAATTTAGGTCTTCTGCCCATTTTTGGATTGCGTTGTTTGTTTTTTTGATATTGAGCTGCATGAGCTGCTTCTATATTTTGGAGATTAATCTTTTTTCAGTTGCTTCATTTGCAAATATATTCTCCCATTCTTTGGGTTGTCTTTTTTTCTTGTTTATGGTTTCCTTTGCTGTGCAAACGCTTTTAACTTTCATTAGGTCCCATTTGTTTATTTTTGTTTTTATTTCCATTTCTCTAGGAGGTGGGTCAAAAAGGATCATGCTGTGATTTATGTCATAGTGTGTTCTGCCTGTGTTTTCCTCTAAGAGATTTATAGGCCTTATGTTTAGGTCATTAAACAATTTTGAGGTCTTTAATCCATTTTGAGCTTATTTTTGTACATGGTGTCAGGGAGTGTTCTGATTTCATTCTTTTACATTTAGCTGTCCAGTTTTCCCAGCACCACTTATTGAAGAGGCTGTCTTTTCTCCATTGTATATTCTTGCCTCCTCTTTCAAAGATAAGGTGACCATATGTGTGTGGGTTTATCGCTGGGTTTATTATCCTCTTCCATTGATCTATATTTCTGTTTTTGTGCCAGTACCATACTGTCTTGATTACTGTAGCTTTGTAGTATAGTCTGAAGTCAGGGAGCCTGATACCTCCAGCTGCATTTTTTTTTCTCAAGATTGCTTTGGCTATTCGGGGTCTTTTGTGTTTCCATACAAATTGTGAAATTTTTTGTTCTAGTTCTGTGAAAAATGCCGTTGGTAGTTTGGTAGGGATTGCATTGAATCAGTAGATTGCTTTGGGTAGTATAGTCATTTTCACAATGTTGATTCTTCCAATCCAAGAACATGGTATATCTCTCCATCTGTTTGTATCATTTTTAATTCCTTTCATCAGTGTCTTATAGTTTTCTGCATACAGGTCTTTTGTCTCCTTATGTAGGTTTATTCCTAAGTATTTTATTCTTTTTGTTGCAATGGTAAATGGGAGTGTTTCCTTAATTTCTCTTTCAGATTTTTCATCATTAGTGTATAGGAATGCAAGAGATTTCTGTGCATTAATTTTGTATCCTGCAACTTTATCAAATTCATTGATTAGCTCTAGTAGTTTTCTGGTGGCATCTTTAGGATTCTCTATGTATAGTATCATGTCATCTGCAAAGAGTGACAGTTTTACTTCTTCTTTTCCGATTTGGATTCCTTTTATTTCTTTTTCTTCTCTGGTTGCCATGGCTAGGACTTCCAAAACTATGTTGAATAATAGTGGTGAGAGTGGACATCCTTGTCTTGTTCCTGATCTTAGAGGAAATGCTTTCAGTTTTTCATCATTGAGAATGACGTTTGCTGTCGGTTTGTCATATATGGCCTTTATTATGTTGAGGTAGGTTCCCTCTATGCCCACTTTCTGGAGAGTTTTTATCATAAATGGGTGTTGAATTTTGTCAAAAGCTTTCTCTGCATCTATTGAGATGATCATATGGTTTTTCTTCTTCAATTTGTTAATATGGTTTATCACATTGATTGATTTGCGTATATTGAAGAATCCTTGCATTCCTGGGATAAATCCCACTTGATAATGGTGTATGATCCTTTTAACGTGTTGTTGGATTCTGTTTGCTAGTATTCTGTTGAGGATTTTTGCATCTATTTTCATCAGTGATATTGGCCTATAGTTTTCTTTTTTTAATGAAATCTTTGTCTGGTTTTTGTATCAGGGTGTTGGTGGCCTCATAGAATGAGTTTGTGAGTGTTCCTCCCTCTGCTATATTTTGGAAGAGTTTGAGAAGGATAGGTGTTAGCTCTTCTCTAAATGTTTGATGGAATTCACCTGTGAAGCCATCTGGTCCTGGGCTTTTGTTTGTTGGAAGATTTTAAATCACAGTTTCAATTTCAGTGCTTGTGATTGGTCTATTTTCCATTTCTTCCTGGTTCAGTCTCGGAAGTCTTCTTTTCTAAGAATTTGTCCATTTCTTCCAAGCTGTCCATTTTATTGGCATATAGTTGCGTGTTGTAATCTCTCATGATCCTTTGTATTTCTGCAGTGTCAGTTGTTACTTCTCCTTTTTCATTTCTAATTCTGTTGATTTGAGTCTTTTCCCTTTTTTTCTTGATGAGTCTGGCTAATGGTTTATCAATTTTGTTTATCTTCTCAAAGAACCATCTTTTAGTTTTATTGATCTTTGCTATCATTTCTTTTATTTCTTTTTCATTGACTTCTGATCTGATCTTTATGATTTCTTTTCTTCTGCTAACTTTGTGGCTTTTTTGTTCTTCTTTCTCTAAGTGCTTTAGGTGTAAGGTTAGGTTGTTTATTTGACATGTTTCTTGTTTCTTGAGGTAAAATTGTATTGCTATAAACTTCCCTCTTAGAACTGCTTTTGCTGCATCCCATAGGTTTGGGGTCATTGTGTTTTCATTGTCATTTGTTTCTAAGGTATTTTTTTATTTCCTCTTTGATTTCTTCAGTGATCTCTTGGCTATTTAGTAGTGTATTGTTTAGCTTCCATGTGTTTGTATTTTTTGCAGATTTTTTCCTGTAATTGATATCTAGTCTCATAGCGTTGTGGTCAGAAAAGCTACTTGATACGAATTCAGTTTTCTTAAATTTACGAAGGCTTGATTTGTGACCCAAGATATGATCTCTTCTGGAGAATGTTCCATGAGCACTTGAGAAGAAAGTTTATTCTGGTTTTTTTGGATGGAATGTCCTATAAATATCAGTTAAGTCCGTCTTGTTTATTGTGTCATTTAAAGCTTGTGTTTCCTTATTTATTTTCATTTTGGATGATCTGTCCATTGGTGAAAGTAGGGTGTTAAACTCCCCTACTATTGTTGTGTTGCTGTCAATTTCCCCTTTTTTGGCTGTTAGCATTTGCCTTATGTATTGAGGTGCTCCTATGTTGTGTGCATAAATACTTACAATTGTTATATCTTCTTCTTGGATTGATCCCTTGATCATTAATGTAGTGTCCTTCTTTGTCTCTTGTAATAGTCTTTATTTTAAAGTCTATTTTGTCTGTTATGAGAATTGCTACTCCCGCTTTCTTTTGATTTCCATTTGTATGGAATATCTTTTTCCATCCCCCCTCACTTTGAGTCTGTATGTGTCCCTAGGTCTGAAGTGGGTCTCTTGTAGACAGCATATATACGGGTCTTGTTTTGTATCCATTCAGCCAGTCTATGTCTTTTGGTTGGAGCATTAATTCATTTACATTTAAGATAATTATCGATATGTATGTTCCTGTTACTATTTTCTTAATTGTTTTGGGTTTGTTATTTTTGGTCTTTTCCTTCTCTTGTGTTTCCTGCCTAGGGAAGTTCCTTTAGCATTTGTTGTAAAGCTGGTTTGGTGGTGCTGAATTCTCTTAGCATTTGCTTGTCTGTAAAGGTTTTAATTTCTCCGTCAAATCTGAATGAGATCCTTTTGGGTAGAGTAATCTTGGTTGTAGGTTTTTCCCTTTCATCATTTTAAATATGTCCTGCTATTCCCCTCTGGCTTGCAGTGTTTCTGCTGCAAGATCAGCTGTTAACCTTATGGGGAGTCCCTCGTATGTTATTTGTTGCTTTTCCCTTGCTGCTTTTAATATTTTTTCTTTGAATTTCATTTTTGTTAGTTTGATTAATATGTGTCCTGGCATGCTTCTCCTTGGATTTATCCTGTATGGGACTGTCTGTGCTTCCTAGACTTGATTGACTCTTTTCTTTCCCATATTAGGGAAGTTTTCAACTATAATCTCTTCAAATATTTTCTCAGACCCTTTGCTTTTCTCTTCTTCTTCTGGGACCCCTATAATTTGAATGTTGGTGCGTTTAATGTTGTCCCAGAGGTCTCTGAGGCTGTCCTAATTTCTATTCATCCTTTTTTCTTTATTCTGCTCTGTGGTAGTTATTTCTACTATTTTATATTCCAAGTCACGTATCCATTCTTCTGCCTCAGTTATTCTGCTATTGATTCCTTCTAGAGAAGTTTTAATTTCATTTACTGTGTTGTTCATCATTGTTTGTTTGCTCTTTACTTCTTCTAGGTCCTTGTTAAACGTTTCTTGTATTTTCTCTATTCTACTTCCAAAATTTTGGATCATCTTTACTATCATTTCTCTGAATTCTTTTTCAGGTATACGACCTATTTCCTCTTCATTTGTTTGGTCTGGTGGGTTTTTTACCTTGCTCCTTCTGCTGCATATTTCTCTGTCTTCTCATTTTGTTTAACTTACTCTATTTGGGGTCTACTTTTCATAGGCTGCAGGTTTGTAGTTCTCATTGTTTTTGGTGACTGCCCCCAGTTAGTGAGGTTGGTTCATTGGCTTGTGTAGGCTTCCTGGTGGAGGGGTCTGGTACCTGTGTTCTGGTGAGTGGGGCTGGATCTTGTCTTTCTGGTGGGCAGGACCACGTCTGGTTGTGTGTTTTTGGGTGTCTTTGATCTTATTATGAATTTAGGCAGCCTCTCTGCTAATGGGTAGCATTGTGTTCCTGTCTTGCTAGTTGTTTGGCATGGGGCGTCCAGCACTGGGGCTTGCTGGCCATTGGGTGGAGCTGTGGTTTAGCCTTGAGTTGGACATCTCTGAGAGAGCTCTTGCCGATTCATATTACGTGGGGCTGGGAGGTCTCTGGTGGACCGATGTCCTGAACTTGGCTCTCCCACCTCAGAGGCTCAGGCCTGACGCCCGTCCGGAGCACCAAGACCCTGTCAGCCACACGGCTCAGAAGAAAAGGGAGAGAAAAACAAGAAAGAAAAAAAATAAATTAAATAAAGTTATTAAAATAAAAAATAGGGCTTCCCTGGTGGCGCAGTGGTTGAGAATCTGCCTGCTAATGCAGGGCACATGGGTTCGAGCCCTGGTCTGGGAAGATCCCACATGCCACGGAGCAGCTGGGCCCGTGAGCCACAACTACTGAGCCTGCGCGTCTGGAGCCTGTGCCCCGCAACGGGAGGGGCCGCGATAGTGAAAGGCCCGCGCACCACGATGAAGAGCGGTCCCCGCACCGCGATGAAGAGTGGCCCCCACTTGCCGCAACTAGAGAAAGCCCTCGCACAAACCGAAGACCCAGCACAGCCAAAAATAAAAAATAAATAAATAAATAAATAAAAATTAAAAAAAGTAAAAAAAAAGTAGCTATAAAATAAAAAATAAAAATAAATGATTAAATCAAAAAATAAAAAAGTAATAAAAAAAAGAAAAGATAGAAGTGAGCAACCAAACCAATAAACAAATCCACCAATGATAACAAATGCTAAAAACTATAGTAAAAAAAAAAAAAAAAAGAAACAAACCGAGAGAACCCTAGGACAAATGGTAAAAGCAAACCTATACAGACAAAATCACACAAAGAAGCACACATATACACACAAAAAGAGAAAAAGGGGAAAAAATATATATATATAAAATAAATAGAGCAACCAAATCAATAAACAACTCTACCAGTGATAATAAGCTCTAAATACTAAACTGAGCTAAACATAAAACCAGAAACAAATTAGATGCAGAAGGCAAACCCCAAGTCTACAGTTGTTCCCATAGTCCACCGCCTCAATTTTGGGATGATTCGTTGTCTATTCAGGTATTCCACAGGTGCAGGGTACATCAAGTTGATTGTGGAGATTTACTCCACTGCTCCTGAGGCTTCCCAGAGAAATTTCCCTTTCTCTTCTTTGTTTGCACAGCTCCTGGGGTTCAGCTTTGGTTTTGGCCCCACCTCTGCATGTAAGTCACCCTCTGGCATCTGTTCTTCGCCCAGACAGGAGGGGATTAAAGGAGAGGCTGATTAGGAGGCTCTTGCTCACTCAGGCCAGGGGGTGGGAGGGGTATGGAATGCGGAGTGAGCCTGCAGTGTCAGCAGCTGGTGTGACATTGCAACAGACTGAGTTGCACCGTGTGTTCTCCAGGGGAAGTTGTCCCTGGATCACGGGACCCTGGCAGTGGTGGGTTTCACAGGCTCCCGGGAGGGGAGATGTGGATAGTGACCTGTGCTTGCACGCAGGATTCTTCGTGGCTTCAGTAGCAGCCTTAGGGTTTCATGCCCGTCTCTGGTGTCTGCACTGGTAGCCATGGCTCACGCCCGTTTCTGGAGCTCCTTTAGGTGGTACTCTGAATCCCCTCTCCTTGTGCACCCCAAAACAATGGTCTTTTGCCTCTTAGGCAGTTTCAGAC
Organism: Balaenoptera musculus; assembly: GCF_009873245.2. Lineage (NCBI taxonomy): Eukaryota > Metazoa > Chordata > Mammalia > Artiodactyla > Balaenopteridae > Balaenoptera > Balaenoptera musculus. Next base: position 57,225,802 of record NC_045802.1, read on the forward strand.
TTTTTCCCGGACTTCCTTCCAGCTAGCTGTGGCACACTAGCCCCCTTCAGGCTGTGTTCATGCAGCCAACCCCAGTCCTCTCCCTGGGATCCGACCTCCGAAGCCTGAGCCTCAGCTCCCAGCCCACACCCTCCCAGTGGGTAAGCAGATAAGCCTCTCAGGCTGGTGAGTGCTGGTCTGCACCAATCCTCTGTGTGGGAATCTCTCTGCTTTGCCCTCTGCACCCCTGTTGCTGTGCTCTCTTCTGTAGCTCTGAAGCTTCCCCCCCTGCCCATCCCCTGTCTCCACCAGTGAAGGGGCTTCCCAGTGTGTGGAAACTTTTCCTCCTTCACAGCTCCCTCTCAGAGGTGCATGTCCCACTCCTATTCTTTTGTCCCTGTTTTTTCTTTTTTCTTTTGCCCTATCGAGTTACATGGGGAATTTCTTACCTTTTGGGAAATCTGAGGTCTTCTGCCAGCGTTCATTCAGTAGGTGTTCTGTAGGAGTTGTTCCACATGTAGATGTATTTTTGATGTATTTGTGGAGAGGAAGGTGATCTCCACATCTTACTCCTCCGCCATCTCGAAAGTCCCACACACATCTTTTTTTAAAACAATATTCACCACCTCTTCACTCTCCACTTATGAGCATGATTCTTCTTTCACTAAAAATAAAAAATCAGGACAGAATTTTCTAATCCTACTATAACAAATCTACCTCCATCTCTGCCCCCTTTTAATATGATAGCATTCTCTCCAATTTAACATCAACTATCCCACCTCTGTGCAGATACCATCATGTCTTGCTTCCTTAGGGAGCAAGTTTCTCAAATGTCTCAAGTTATTTCCTCTCCTCCTGATTAAAATGTAATCTCTCCTCAGTACAATTATGCAGGAAAATTAGATAAAAGTCTTCTTTCATTTTATATCAGTTTCTAATGGCCATTTCTTTGTTCCCCATTTTAGCCAGTGCCATCAAAAGAGTATTGTCAACTCACCGATCCACTTCAATGTTGTTAGCAATCCAATTAAACAAGGTTATTATTCCCAGCATTTATTTTAGTATTTCAGTTCTCAGCTTCGTGTTCCCTCACCTTCCTTGTGGTTAGCTGATTAACTACTTATTCTTGAAGTACTCATTTTACCATGTTTTCACTATTTTCCTGCTTTTCCTTCTACTTAGCTGGTTCCTTCTTTAAGATATCCTGTTGTTAAATCTTCTCTATCTTCTAAAGTACTGGATGTTGGAAATGTTGGCAGAAGCTCTAAGGCTTTTTTGTAAGAGTGATTCATAATTCTGTAAGTAAAGAGAAGGGCTTTGGGAATGTAGAAAGATGGAGGAAAGAAAAAGAACAGAGTTATGAAAGTGGGAGACACTTCCTTAGTTTGCAAATAATTTGATTCTGAATAATAGAGTTAAAGGGATTGAAAGTAAGTAAATAATTTGCCTAACAACCTCCCTCAGTTTCATTCACTTCAATTTATGTTGATATCCAGTAAACAGGTAATACCTCCTCTACACTCCCATACCATTTTACATATGTCAAGATTAACTTTTCTTTAAGTTCTTAGAGTTCTCATTCTCTCCCCTTAGTCCCTGCAAAATATTAAAGCTAATTGTCAGAATTAAGTTAATCTATTTCCCATAAACTCTTCCTGTGAATATAAGAAGATTGAATATGTGACTTGCATTTTTGAGGACCTGGTCCTGAATATAAAGAAGGCAAAGCTCTCCAGGATGTGCTCATTTTCAGAACCTGTCTGAGGGAAACATTGGAATGGAAATGCAGTTTTACTTCTTCCACATTCCGTTTTCTTTACTAGTTAACAATGGAATTATTTAATAATAAGGTCTACCAGTCCTCTATTCCATTCTCTTGAACTTGTGACTGAGCAACATTTATATACTTCTATTATAGAGTTCAACTGATTATTTTATAATGCCTGTTTATGTGATTTTTTTCTTCTCATTTAATAGCATTTTGAGGGAAGTGTAAGTGCTTCCTAGAATAAATTCTCTTATGATTCTTTTTAATAACAATGCAATAGAAAGTTCTAGAAACTGAAGAGGAACAAACTTAAGTATTCCATTGTTTTCTTTAAGGTATTATTAACACTGTTTCCAGTCCTCTGTCTCAAGGTGAGATTTTAAATCACTTTAATATTCCAGCACAGAAGTAGTGCTGATCATTCAGTAATTTGATATACGACAAGAGAGAGTTTGTCTGCTCCCACAAAGCAGTCTCTGCAGATTATACATGACTGGTGTCCTAGAGAAAGAGAAAGGGTCCACTCAATGTTTTACTAGTCTCTGTGGGCAGAAATTTGGGGTCCATTGTGAAATTCAGTTACAACTGCTTTTTGCTTTATGTTAGTTAAAAAGGTATCAAAATTATTACTTGACTATATGCCAGAAATTCTCGGCCTTATTTGGAGATTGTTGACAGTTTTTTCTATAACCAGCAGGAATTGAAATCAATCATCTTTTCTGTATCTATTGCTAAATATAGCATGCAGACATAGGCATTAACAAATATTTTGTTGATTGAATAAATAAATGGCTAACAATTACCTGTTACAAACTGGACAATGGCCACGGTTATGTAACTTTCTCTTGCAAAGTAATTTGTGATATTTTACATGTATTTATGCATGCATATTTAAGCTTATGGTCATGCTTAATAAAACAGAAGATAGGTGATAGATAGGTAGATAGATAGATAGATAAACTATAGATAATAAAAAACAAACTCTCTACCAATCACAGTGAAAGCTACTAAATTTTATTAAGCATATTTGAAATTCAGTGTTATTTCAGCAAAAATTAAAATATTAACTCAAACTCTTCAATCATAAAATTTCTATTAAATAGTGCAAATTATGAATCATTCTAATTCACAAGATTTTATTTTATTTTGTACAGTTTTAGAATTTTAAATTAGAGAGTGAAATTCCAGGAAATAGTGACAAATTCATAGCTTCAAAATGGACTTTATGAAAATATATTTTAAAATGGAATTCTACTATTATTTGATTTATCACAAGGTTCAATTTTAAATATATATATTTATGTGATCTCTATCTTCAATGACTGCTGTTCTGGCTAATTGAGGGACTGGTTGATGTCTAAGAAATAGCACTGAATTGGAAGCTATACTTAGAATACAACAGGCATATACTCTCCTAGTTTGTAACTTTGTGAAAGAAATTTGACCGTTCTGGGATTACATGTATTAACCATATGTTATAGGCAGATATATAAATATTAAGGTTTTTTTTCATTTCCGTCACAATATAATTGATTTTTTTTCATATCTTATACTGCCAAAGTAATAGAAAAATAGGAAGATATTTTATATAATATAAAACTGGTCTCTAATTTTTCAAAATTTCACTTGTATATTGTAGCGTCGAGAATAGCTAACTCTTTATTTTTTTATTTATTTTTTAATTAATATTATTGGAGTTTAGTTGCCTTACAATGTTGTGTTAGCTTCTACTCCAGAGCAAAATGAATCAGCCATACATATACATATATCCCCTACCTTTTATATTTCCCCCTATTTAGGATACCACAGTGCATTAAGTAGTTCCCTGTGCTATATGGTATGTTCCCCCAGTAGTCTATTTTATACATAGTATCAATAATGTATATGTGTCAATCCCAATCTCCCAATTCCTCCCACACCACCCCTTTCCCCCTTGGTATCCATACATTTGTTCTCTAAGTCGCTGTCTCTATTTCTCCTTTGCAAATAAGGTCATCTATACCAGTTTTCTTGATTCCACATATATGCATTAATATGCGATATTTGTTTTTCTCTTTCTGACTTACTTCACTCTGTATGACACTCTCTAGGTCCATCCACATCTCCACAAATGACCCAGTTTTATTCCTTTTTATGGCTGAGTAATATTCCGTTGTGTATATGTACCACAGTTTCTTGCTAACTCATTTTTAAAAGTTATTTTTTAAACAATTTAAATTTAATGAGTTGCATCCAAATTAAACAAAATAAAACAAAATTAAACAAAATCTGCTTTTTCATTTTCTAAAAAGTTTTATCATTTATTTAAATTATACTGGACTTTACCTTATACATTATCATTTGTTGTTAAACTTTCTTTTGCTTTGTTTTCATATAAAACAACATTTATTTCAGGAATATGGATTATCTTTCATATGTACAGAAGTCATCTATCTGCTTTATTAGTGTGAGGACCAGAATGAATCTGATTGTTTAGCTTATCAACTAGAATCCTAATGATTATTAGAATCACAAAATATCAAGAGGGACTGTTCACTTGATTAAATTGTGAAAATTGTCAATTCAATGTAAGTACTCTAATTTTTATTCATTTCATTTTTTTTTTGATTATTCAAACTAAGCCATTTTTCACCTTTTGCAGCTGCTATGAAAAATAGCAACATAGTGCTAGGACATATTTGCTATAATGTAATTTGCATTTTCACTCTAACTGAGAAAATATTCTTTCATGTTTTTCTTCTTAACAAGCTATTGGCTATTTGATAGGTTGGTGCTACCTAATGACTCATCTCTGAGAAAGTAATAAATTTCTCATTTATAGATGTATTTCTCAATTTTTTTAGTTAAACAGCATAAAAACTTCTTAAAACTTTTCTGTATGCAACATTTAGCTGTGATTCATTTTAGTTTTAAACTTTTCCACAGTTTACATTATTTCCAGTTTATAATTTACTAATAGTAACTTAAGATAATAAATATTTGTTAAAATTTTAAACAATCATTTAATGCAAATCTTAAATATTAAGTCTTTTTCATCTCCTTCAAATATTTGTCCTTTATACTTTTGGTTAATACCCAATAGTTATAATAACAACATACATTTAAGGTAAATATTTATTTTTAATACATTTGCTAAATATAAAAAGCTACATCGGTTTTTATACTTTTGTGATGCACATTTACTTGGGTGAGATACGTGAATGGTGCTTAGCTCTTAGAAATGTTTCAAAATGAAGATTCTTTAAGGCACCTTTTCCCTTGTTCTTAAAACCCAGTTCAAATTTCTTTTGTGAAAATATATTACAGTCTTAAGTAACTTTAGCGACTACATCATAAACAATTTAAGTAAGGTATGCTACACCTCTGAAGTAAATCTTTCTTTGTAGTTGACATAATAATAACTAACACTTTCATAGCCCTTACTGTGCACCAAATATTTCTAAGTGCTTTAAATATATTACCACACTCTTCTTAATGACTATATGAGTTAGTGACCATTTTGAAGTTGAGGAAACCAAAGGACAAAGAGGTTAAGTAACTCAGTATTACAGAGTTTGTAAGGGGAAAAACCACTAAAACCATTCTAACCCCAGTATTTTGGCTCTTTCTTACAGCTTGCTCTTAGTTGGTAACTATGTTACTATTTTTCTTTTTCTGTCTCATCATATTTTTTGTATCTCATCATATTTTAATCTATTATCTCCCTGGGATAGAGAAAAGCAAAGAAATCTACCATACAGGTTTTTAGTTTTAGATAAGGAAAACAATATTTCCATGCTACTAATGACAGAATTGAAAATTTTCGATGATGAGGTTAAGACTAAAGATCAAGGACAAATGCTTACCAAGAATTTAAACTCTGTAGGAAAAAAGGATTTAAAAACATGAAAGTGCCAAAGTCGGAAAGAATTTTACTGATAGTGATGAATTTCGGAGATACTGTGGGTTGATATGTTTTAAGGAATGGAAAAACTTAATTTCAGCAAACAAGTGAACCATAAAAATTATGTGCTTCAAAATTTTGAGGGAAATCAATCAATACAGTATTTAATGGCAAATTCTATAAAGAGAATAATAAGCTTATGTATGCAATAATGTGTATATTTTATTGAAATAATTATCACCATACACATATATGTGTCATATATACAACAGACATTCTTCATCCAACAATATAATAAAATTTTTATGTGATCAGAGTGGACGTATTCATCTGGATAAATTCTTATCAGAAAATCCTGAAATTAATTATTTAAGTAAATGTATTCTGTTCAACTTCCTGAAAACTTCTGTATTTTATCTACTAGTGTTTTACATTAAACTTTAATATACAATCCCTTTTAGAACCAAGATATCATAAGGGAAATTGGATACAGCAAAAACAAGTGAGTAGTTAGTCCTTGATAAAATGCTATAATTCATATAAAATAATTTTCCCTTAAAATATCAATATATCCAGATATGATTAAACTCTTCAGAAACAGTTTGAGATATTTCATTAGATTTTTTTCCCAATTATTAGCTTAGTCAGTTTCCATTTGTCTCAAAATATTTATTTTCTATGTGTATTATTGTGTTCAAAGTGCAGGCAAAAACCACAGCAGCCATTTTAACTTAGAAAATTTAGTATTAACAGTGCTTAATTTGATATTAATGTTTTAGTTAGGTAACTGTAAAAGTAAATAAAAAAGACTAAGGTGTTCCTTAGGAAAGGGGGGACAAAGGGAAGAGTTTGGGATTCTTAAAATTTTGAAGCTTGGAAGGGGGACCTTAAAGAACTGAAGCTCAGATCTGTGAGGTGCTGTGTCTGTGCTTTGAGAAGGGGCTCCATGGCCCTGAGTCTGAGACTTCTTGGATGCTCTTCCAAGAGAGAGGTGAGATCTGTGTCCCCTTTCTTTGAATCATTATTGTACTAGTAACCAAGAAAATGCATCAGAAGTGATGCTGTGTAATTTTTAAGGCTAAGTCTGAGAATCTTACTTCCCTTGTTTCTCATGGAACAGTTGTGGGGCAGTCATCTGCCATGCAAAAAGTCTGTCTACCCTGACACTGTCATGGTATAGAGACCACTTGTATGTATTGTAGTAAGCAGCCCAGCTGAGCTTCCAGCTGACAGCCAGCATCATTTGCTAGGAATAGAAATGAGTCATCATGGATGAAGGACCGATGATGCCAAGTGATGATTGCTTGATTGAAGCTTTAGCCAATAGCTGACTGCAGTTGCACAGGGGACCCCAAGTCAAGCCCATACTGAGTCCCTGACCTACTAGTCTATTATATTTTAAAAAATGGGAATTCTATGCCTACACTACACTACATTTTGGGGGTTGTTTGTTATGCAGCAGTAAAAAACTAGAGCAGAAGTAACAGTAAGCAACTAAAATATAAAATAAAGTAACAGTAAACATACAGAAAGGCAGAAGCCCCTTCTTCCTCCTCCAACCTTGCAGCCTCCTTCAGGTGCCCCCTGTTGGCAATGCCTGGTTGGGTGGTAGCTGGTAAAGCAGAAATGTGTTTTGTAAGATTTTAGTTTCTGCATCACAAAGCAGAATATAAAATAGCAGATTGAGAGCTGAGAGACAATAGGTGGTGCTGGATATTTATATAAAGGATGAAAATGATTTCAGGCTAAAGCTAAAATTTTAATTACATTTAATAATATTTACAGTGTAAATTTTGTAGGTATTAGAAATGACGCCAAAATAGAAAACTAGGATATGGGTTTGAGAAATGGCATATAGATTAATATTAAGTGAAACTAATCTGCTTAATAGAATCAGCATACATTGAAACTTAGCCATCTCTAGAATTAAACTCCATCTCTGTTACCACTGTCATGAATAATAGTTAACTCATTATTAGAACAGCTTTCAGATAATCTCATATTGTCAGTAAAAGGAATAACACATTTAGCCTGCCTCTTGTCACTCTTGATAATCAAACCATGTTAACAATATAACTACTTGAGTTAAAAAGAAAAAATAACAAAAATAAGAATCAAGACAGATTACATATTTCCATTTTGCTCTTCCCTCCTTAGACAGGGCTTATTATAGTGTGTTTGCTCCTATGAATATTATTGCTATCAAATTGCCAATAGCATTTTCACAGAACTAGAACAAAAATATTCTGAAATTTGTATGGAAACACAAAAGACCGTGAATAGCCAAAGCAAACCTGAGAAAGAAAAACGAAGCTGGAGGAATCAGATTCCCTGACTTCACTACTATACTACAAGGCTACAATAATCAAAACAGTATGGTACTGGCACAAAAAACATAAATATAGATCAATGGAACAGGATAGAAAGCCCAGAAATAAACTCACCACCTATGGTCAACTAATCTATGACAAAGGAGGCAAGAATATACAATGGAGAGAAGACAGTCTCTTCAATACATGGTGCTGGGAAAACCAGACAACTACATGTAAGAAAATGAAATTAGAACACTCTAACACCATACACAAAAATAAACTCGAAATGGATCAAAGATTGAATTTCAATATAGGAGTTCAAAAATTTACCTCCTCCACATCTTTGTTACAATTATTGATAAACAGAAAGTTTATGTCATTAAAATCTATGAAAAAGAAAGAATTGCAAGTTAATAAGAATGCACTTTGGTTGCATCTTCTAGATTGAAACATCACTAATATAAACGACACTCTGCATTTTGGATTTATCTGGAAAAAGAGGAGCCAGTTAAAAAGGCAATTTGATTTTGGAAGCATATATATCAAGAAAACAACTATTGGACAATTGTATCTGATTAACACAAAATATGAGTTCTGGGATATTAATATTATTAGTAGCCTTGGTTAAAACAGTATTAGCTATTAAATATCAGTAAAATTAGATAGTATTATGTGGCCATGTTTATCATCAAAATATTTTCTTTTTGTTATTATTCTAAATGGAAAAAACAATGCAATAGTTTGAGTAAAAAATATTTTTCTCCTTATATTCAGTTCTCTGGATTTCTCCAGAGATATCCAACCATGTGTGACTTCTTTTTCTTGGCAAGAGAATAAGCAAAGTTGTTGTATGTTTTAAGGTAAAGTTTTGTTGGTAAAAATCCACATTTTGGTGTGGTTCCAGACATTTCAAATTAAGCATCTTTTAAACAACAACAACAACAACATCCAATATAATAAAAACAAAAGCAACAAAAATCCATATGGTCCAGAATGGAGCAATAAAACATTTCCTTCCAGCTTTGTTTGCTTTATGCATCCATTAGCTAAATTCTTACCACACAAGAAGCACAATGCCTTTTTCATCCCTTTGTGCTGAGCAATGAGAGTAAAACTGAAAGATACACAATATTCACCCTACATTCTTTCTTTGACATTTTCTGCATTAAGCTGAGATGAATATAAACAAAGACAGATGACCATAATCATAATGTCAAGGTATGTTTTCATTAATTCTTCTCAAAGGGAAATAATGTTGCACATTGTAGTGCATGGGTGATGAAAATTATACACTCCTTGAACATGTCATGTAAAGCCCCATGGGCTCCAACATTTTTTGAAATGAAACATTATCTTAACAACATGACTTCCTATAAATAGTTAGACATAGGAACTTTTAAAAGTAAGTGATGATATAATTGTTTTAAATAAAGTTTTGATTTAATCATTGACTCTGCTGGCAATTTAAGAATCTTAAAGATCTCTGGGTAAAGGTCATGTAACAATACAAATTCTTTTCAATAAAGTCATCTGTGGCATATAGTCATTTTGCATTCCCACTGTAAAGACTTTCAGATCTGTGACTCTGCCTTATGTCTTTGACTACTTCACATATTTCTGTGAATAAACTTCTAGTGACAAACATGGTATTTTGTAATTTTGTAGTTGATGATGTTATTGTAGCTATTATGTTTCAGCAAAAAATGGGAAAGTGGGAGACCTAATGTTTAATGAATATCTATTATCTACTATAATCTCCACCTTGCTTATAATATTTTCCAAATTATTGTAATTAATTGTTTTATTAGTTATAGAATATTGCCAAGAGTGACCCAGATATCACTGATATTCATATCAATGATTAATTATAAACTGTTAGTTCCCACCTGTTTTCTATTTAACCTTGGTGAGCTTAGTTATTCTGGAGTCTATGGAAAAAGTACTCCCATAATTCCAATTCTCATGCTCGCTTCAGCAGCACACATATACTAAAATTGGAACAATACAGAAAAGATTAGCATGGCCCCTGTGCAAGGATGACATGCAAATTCATGAAGCATTCCATATTTGGGGGCATATATCCAGAAAAAACTAAATTCAAAAAGATACATGCACCCCTATGTTCATAGCGGCACTATTCACAATAGCCAAGACATGGAAACAACTTAAATGCCACCTACAGATGAGTGGACAAAGAAGGTGTGGCACATATATACAATGGAATACTACTCAGCCATAAAAAAGAATGAAATAATGCCATTTGCAGTAATATGGATGGACCTAGAGATTATCGTACTGAGTGAGGTAAGTCAGAAAGAGAAAGACAAATACCATATGATATCATTTATATGTGAAATCTAAAATATGACACAAATGAACCTAACTATGAAACAGAAAGAGACTCACAGACATAGAGAACAGATTTGTGGTTGCCAAAGGGGAGGTGGGAGGGGGAGGGATGGATGGGAGTTTGGGATTAGCTGATGTAAACTATTATATATAGAATGGATAAACAACAATGTCCTACTATATAGCACAGGGAACTATATTCAATATCCTGTGATAAACCATAATGGAAAAGAATTTTATAAAGAATGTATATAGATGTATAAGTGAATTGCTTTTCTGTAAAGCAGAAATTAACACAACATTGTAAATCAACTACAATTAAAAAAAATAATAATTCCAATTCTTTCTCTTCATCTCATTGCTACACCATGACCTTTGTTGCCAATACTCTCTTTGACAACATACCTTTACCAGATGTTGTTATACTCCAGTAGTGTCACCAAAGTTCCACACCTCTGTCAGTGGTGAAAGGTTTTCTGCAGAACTCAGTCACACATGGCCACCTGTGACCTAAGCAGCAATGTTTATTCCAGGACCAGCAACCTGAAACCAATTAGCAAAGAAGATGAGACACTGGAAAGAGCACGGGAGGATAGGAATGGAGCTGCAATACAGTTACAAATCATTAGATTATACCATTTATCTATTTATATCCATTTACTATATAAGGGAATCATGAATTAGAAGTATAAAATGAAGATGCAATGTTTAATTATGAAAATAACACTTGTTCAAAATGTGCATGTTAACTTTGAGGCAATAAATTATTGTTACCTATATCAACTTACCCATTTAAATAGAATTGTCTTAATGAAATTAAGACAATTTTTCTTTCCAAATTGATGCATTCCCATTATGTTTAGCCATCATAATAAAGAATTCCTCTGTCTCTTCTAGAATTTTTCCTCCATGTCTTTCTTCTCCTAAGCTCCAAAGGAAAAATGAATATAATTTTCTAAAATATTTCTCAGAATCAAGTGGTAATGAAGACAAAAATCAAACTCTCCTTTGAAATTTGAGAATACTTTTCTTTCTACTTAAGGCACTATTTTCTTTTTGCTTCTTAACAAAACAAGTATGCAGTGATTTTAATTAAAGAGCGTAGCTCTGTGAACCATCAATTTAGATACTCAGAGTTTCTTGTCAAAGAGTGTGGATAATAAAGTATCCATGAGCCTCATTTTCAAACAACTTTCAGACTAGCAGAGTGTGGTGATGGTGATGATGGCAGCAATGGTGATGGCAGCAGTGATGGTGGTGATGGTGATGGCAGTGTTAGTGGTGTGGTGATGTAACTTTGATGTACGCCATCAGACAAAGTAGATTTCTCTGCTCATGAAGAACCTCTTTGGCTCACTTCAGATTGTAGAATAGCTATTGAAGATTCCATAACCCTTTAGAAAAAGATTGAAAATAAATGAACAATTGCCTCCTGATTTCTACTAGACAAATGAATATGCAGTAATAAAACATCTTAGAAAATACTTGTGAATGAGGTGTCCAGAAATATGGACGTTTGTGTAGTATGGTGATTAGAAGTTTGTCCTAAAATTAGAATCTCTAAATTAAAAAACAATTGTACCATTTACCTGCTTTATGACTCCTGACCAAGATACTTAATGAAGACAAACTTAAATTTCACCATCTCTAAAAAGTGGGTGATAATAATATCTGTAACATTGGTTTAACGATATAATTAGATAAAACAGGCTGCGTAAAAGGGCCTAACCCAGTTCCAAAATATATTAATATTCAATAGCTATTATTGTAATTCTTGGTAGCATTAATACTGTATTATTATTATTGTTGTTGTTATTATTTAATCTTAAGAACTAGTTATGATGTTGAAAGCCCAAAAGAATATATAGGTACTAGTCTCTTATTGGGAAGAATTTCTAATAGATGTAAAATGTTTGAAAGATATTCATTATCTCCTAAGACATGAGCAGAGACACCTGAAAATGTGAACATTTTAAAATATTTATTATAGTTCAGTTAGAGCATAGACTATGGAAGTGGCATTGCTATATGAATACAGTGAAATAATGATAGAATGAGGACATTAGAATATGTTTGTGGCTGCCCTTTGTTTACAAAAGACTTCAGGGGAAAAATGTGGATAAAGAAAAAGAAAAATAGTAATATATTCATGACAGGTTTAGTAACAAAATACATCATAAGAATTAGTGAAGTGTACATAGTGTAGAGCAAACTAGTAGATCGAATTCCCTACAGTGGAAATGTGATTTACCAAATAAAAAAAATATGTAAGAAGCTTTACAGAGCTATTCAATTTAAGTTAGCCCGTTTATTTTTCATTAAAGAATATGCCAGTAGGAAAATAAAGATTTTAATGCCCTAATTGTAAAAGTGTATCTTTTCTTTTTTTTTCAAATTTCACAGATAAATTGTTATCACAAGTATTATACCTGGGCAAGAAATGGCCCTGCCAAGACTATATATAATAGCAAATTACTGTAGATAAAACATTTTATAATGTAAATGCAACCACAGCATGATATGGCACTTAAAGTTACATTTCATAGGGAGCGGAAGAAGTTATAGCCTAATAAAATTGTATGTTTACTGTCTGAAGACAATTTTAGCAAATATTTAAGGAAGAAATAATACCAATTCTCTATGATTTCTTCCAGAATATAGAAACAGAAGGAATACTCCCTAATTCATTCTATGGGGAAAACATTACGATAATACCAAAACCAAAGATATTACAAGAAAGAAAAACTACAGACCAATATTTTCCATGAACATAGATACAAAGACCTTTAGCAAGATATTAGCAAATTGAGTCCAAAAATGTATAAAAAGAATTAACATCACTGTCAAGTAGGTTTCTTTCCAGTTACGCATTTCTGATTCAGAATTCAAAAATCAGTTGATGAAGTCCATCACATCAATAGGGTCCTGAAGAAAAATCATATGATTAAATCAATATATGCAGAAAAAGGATTTGACAAAATCCAAACACATGCATAATAAAAGTTCTCATCAAACTAGGAGTAGAGGAGAGCTTTGGCAGTGTTGCTTGCCACTTCTTCAATTTGTTAACAACATCTACAGAAAAACATATAGCTAACATCATATTTAATTGTAAGAAACTTGAAGCTTTCTAATGAAGATCAGAAACAATGCAAAGATATTCACCCTCAACAAGTTTTTAACATCGTACTGGATATCCTAGTTAATGCTATTAGACAAGAAAAGGAAATAAAATCTATACAGACTGGGAAAGAAGAAATAAAACTATCTTTGTTCATAGATGACATAAATGTCTATGTAGAAGATCCCAAAGGATAAATGACAACAACAACAACTAAAACCCTGGAACTAATAAGAAGTTAAAGCAAAATTGCAGGATACGAAGTATATATTTAAAAAGTCAATTGCTTTCTTATATGTCATCAACAAATAAGTTGAATTTGATATTCAAAACACAGTATACTCACATTCTTACAAAAAATGAAATAGGCATAAATCTAACAAAACGTACAAAATATTTATGAGGAAGTCTTCAAAGCTCTGATAAAAGTAATCAAAAAAGCTCACAAAAATTTAAAAAAATAAGATAAAGCAAGCAGCCTATGTATTTAGTTTCCTCATGGGATAAATATTGTATGAAAAAATAAAATGAAAAATATGACTCCTTTTCAGTATTATATTTTAGAATGAAAGAAAACCCTTACTTTATGTGAGGTATGTTAATATGCCTTTCATTATCACTACAATTTTCAATTTAATGTGTTCATATATTTACTTTTGACTATAGAAATTAGCATTAGGAATCCACTTTTCTTTAATTACTAAGTAATGCCTCAGTTAAAAAGAATTACATTTCCTGTGGTAAGAGTTCAATGGGGAGAAGAAAGCATTTATGCTCATAATAGTTTTAAGTTTTCAATTCATAGTGATCTCATAGTCGGGAGAAAACATTTTAAGCTTTCAGCAAAAGGATGAATCATCAACTAAATATTAGAACTATAATTAATTGCATTTATAGCAAAATATGTATTTGAATAATCAACTTGTTTCTTTTCTCACAAGTATTTATACTCACTTTTCTTCTTCTATATTTTTTCCCAAAGCTTAAAAATCAAATCCACTGAAACAGTCAATCTTAAAGACTATGTTTCTGATATTATTTATAGGGGAATAACTCAAAAGCTCATGGCTATAACTGATTTTTGTGAGATATTGAGATATTACAGTAAAGAACCACCATCTGAATGTTGCCTCAAGCCAGTCTTAAACAAGATTTCCAAAATACCCTCAGTATAGTAGGAAGAGGCAATACTAAAAGAAAATTTATTTAGACTCCATAGCATAGTATTCAACATATACTTCTCACACACTAAATGCTTTTTGAATTGAATAATAGATTATCAAGCAGATTGGCCGGGGTAATAACAGGCTATTCAATGTTATTTTTCTGTAAACTAAAGTGATCTTTCAAAGCATGATGGGAAGTGCTGATGAATGTTTAGAGCAGATGCCACTGGGGAAGGGGGCAAACAGAAACAAACAAAACAAAACAAAAAATTAGTTTCTCTAGGTAATGGTTTTCTTTTTCACTGAAGCATTCTATAAGTAATCATCACTTGGTGATTTCATTTGCAGAAGAAACAGGCCCCATTTGTCCCATAACAATATAGTTGATTGTGTTACAAGCATGATGCTGAATACTGGAGATACACAGACTGATAAAGACCAATAACAAAATTCCCTACATGCAAAGAACTAAAGTGGGGCATAGTCACATGTATACAGTAAGAAGTGAGGTAATGGAAGCAATGTGTCATATTGTTCAGGAAGATTGGATATTGCACCAAATGGCTGAATTGGAATTCTGTCTCTGCCACTTCTTAGTTATGTGTCTTTGGACTAGTTTACAACCTTTCTAGGCCTTGATTTCCTCATCACAATAATCGAAATAACTATTATTTCATAGAGATGGTGTGAGTTAATGGATCAACATTATAAGTTTTAAGAATAGTTCATGCAACATTTAGTGTTTATATTTTATGATGCTGTGGTCTGAATATGACTGAAAATCCATTAAGGCAAAAGAGATAATACAGAGGTAAAATGGACTTCAAAATTGATTGAACCAATAATTCAATGATGAAACAAAAGTTTTATTTTTTTTCTCTCTTTTCTCTCTCCAATGTGATTATAGTCCTACTCACCCTAGAACTGGCAAAGGCAAGAGGAATGGGGAGCTATAATTATCTGGAACTGAGAATTGCACTGCTGATAGATAATGGGGGTAAAAAGTATATGATGATGATGATAATAATAATAGGCATTCAACCACAATGCCCATTATAGGAGATAAGTAAAGAATACTACAAATACATCAAGAAGGGAAAAACATTGCACTAGTGGTTTGGGAGTGAATTGGAAAAGTTTTCTCAGACTCAGAATAAAACCTGAACTTCGAAGGAAGGTCTGAGGATTTCAAAAGGGTGGAACAAGGGAAAGATATTCTATTTAAAAACCTTAAGGGGACTTCCCTGGTGGCCCAGTGGTAAAGAATCCCCCTTACAATGCAGGGGACACGGTTCCATCCTTGGTCAGGGAAATAAGATCCTACTTGCCACAGGGCAACTAAGCCTGCGCGCCGCAACTACTGAACTCGCACACCTAAACTAGAGAGCCTGCGTGTCACAAACTACAGAGCCCATGTGCCCGTGTGCTGCAACGAAGAGTCCGTGCACCACAACAAAAGATCCCACATACCTCAACGAAGATCCTGTGTGCCGCAACTAAGACCCAATGCAGTCAAAAATAAAATTAAATAATAAATGAGTTTTTTAAAATAAATAAAAACCTTAGGATATGCAGAACCATGTAGACTTGTAAGGCAAGAATATCTTTAAGTGATAAATTAGGTACTTGAAAGAAATGAAAGCTTAGGCACAAAGGTGTGGCTAATAATTTCCTTTTCCACTTCGTCCTAAATAACAATTAGAATCAAACGGCTTTCCCATTAGATTTTCTTGAAGCTCCAAGATTGTGCAGTGTCAAATTTCTCTCACTTTGTTCATCATGTAGCCCCACTCTTCTGTTTAGTCAAGTAGGGCATAATCACATTTTCAAGGTAATTTTAGCTAGCTAATGGAAATTTTTATCTTATGGACAAGGTACAGATAAGTTGTGATTTCCCCCACTCTTCTATCTTCTTCATTGTTCTAAGTTTTCCTAGACCTTCTATTCTATTATGTCAAAAAAGGAAAAAAATATAAATCATCATGGCTTTGGTGAGACCTAAATATTTAGATTATTTTTTCATTAATGTATCTAATCAATTTATTTTAACCAATATTAAGTTAATTTTAGTCACATTTAAGCACAGATTGATTAATTTTTCTCTAAGTAATGATATTTATAGCAAAATATTTTAGCATAACATCCTAATCTAAAATTTGATTTTGAATTATTGGTTTGCAACTTGTAAGTTGAATGTTAAGCAAGTGATTTGATCTTTCTGGGTTGGTTTGTTAATATGTCTATATATATAATAAAATTTTCGTAACTACCTTGCAGGATAAGTGAAGATTAAATAAATTAAATAATATTAAAGTGATTTTATTACATCCTGGAATAATAATTATGATTCAGAGTAATCCAAATAATGCAATTCCAAAAGTTTAAACAAATATGAATGCATATTTCTTTTCTACATGGAAAATAAGTAACTCAGAAATTCTCAAGAAAGTAATTAGAAGAAAGTACTGATCTGTTTCCATGCATGGATACAGATGTCTGTGCCTATAAGAAGCTGGGCTTTCTGTGTGAACTGCAGCTTCATTGCTCTGTGACAGCTTCCTGCTGAATGCAACACAGCTAAATCTAGAGCAAATTAAATAAGTATGTATTCATTTTCAAGTACGTTAGTCATTTATTTTGCTGTCAGGAAATGTTTTTATTTGTTGTCATTGAGTTTCACATCTCTAATAATTTTATTGCATGTTTAAGCAAGAAATCATTAGACACTCTTCTATATGGTTGAGTGCTTTGACAAACTCAAACTTAGAAATCATGTCATATTCTCTGATTTGTTTAATATAAGGTTTATCTTTTAACCTAAATAATGTGGAAGTTCTAGTTCTCTATCATTCTTTTTATTTCATAAATAAATAATATAGTAAGAAATCTCAAAACATATGAAGAAGATTTGTGTGGAATTTGTTTCACACTGTAAAGATATGAATTTGTAAACTTTACAGAAAGTTAAGTTTGTATTAAGAGACCTGTGAATCCATCGTTCCTTTTTTTCTTTCCATGGTTCTTCCCTGGAATGCACCATACTTTATCTCCTGGCTGTTACTTGCTCTCACCTCAGCCTACTACCTCAGGGCCTTTCAAAGTATATGCTAGCATAAAATCAAAACCTTTAAGGTGAGAGGAATATCAAACAGCTTGGTCATGTCCACTTACAACAGATCTCCCGGTGCTTAAAGTGACAGTGCTACTCACTGTCCTTTTGCACAAAAACAGGACTCTCATACACACAAAATTTTCATGGTTGATACTGGCAGGCTTCATCCAATTTGACTTTTCTGTTATCTAAGGCACTGTTGCTGCCATGAGCTCTTGCAACACTTTATTTTCCTCTGCTTATAAAAATGAACTCTTGTTATGTTTCTTATACCTATTCTTACATAATTTCTGTATTCAGGTGGTATGATGGTTACTTTTATGGATCAACTTGACTGGGCTAAGGGATGCCCGGATAACTGGTAAAAGATTATTTCTGGATTTGTCTGTGAGGGAGATTAACATTTGAATTAGTAGACTGAGTAAAGAGGTCCACACTCACCAATGGTGGGGGGGCATCACCCAATCCTTTGAGGACCCAGATAGAACAAAAAGGTGAAGGAAGGGCCAGTTCTCTCTCTCTCGTCTTGAGCTCAGACATCCGTATTCTCCTGCCCACTGACACAGGAGCTCCTAGTTCTTGGATATTTGGATTCCCTTATACTTTGGATTTACACTAGTGCTCACCCCCCTCCCAAATTCTCAGCCCTTTGGACTTGGACTGAATTATACCACCAGCTTTCCTGATTCTGCTGCTTTCAGAGGGCGGATAGTGGGATTTCTCAGCCTCCTTAATCACATGAGTCAGCTTCCATAATAAATCCCCTCTTATGCATCTCTATATATCCTATTGGTTCTTTTCCTCTGAAGAGCCCTGACTAATACAGTGTTGTTCTCAGGTACCATGTACCTTTGCTTATATCCCCTGGCTTCAAATACTTCTTGTGTATAACTTAATGACAACAGATTCTCTGTTACAACCATTTTCCTAAAGATTGGCATTTTATTTTACATTCCCTCTTTGAGAGTTGTGACCTTTAGGGTTCAGTTGCAGAGAACATAACCTACTCTAGTTAGTTTAAGTGGAGTGAGATTTCCCAATTGTTGAAAAGATAAAAGACTCCTTCATCCCTCAATATCTCTCAGTTAATAAAACTTTACTATTTTATTTTTAAATGCTTTTCATATATTTTTACTCAAATAAGTTGCCCTCATCCTAATCCTTAAAATGCATTCTCAGACTGTTAAAACACTTGTCAAATTGAACACTAGTTTTATCTAACTTCAAAGCATCCTTCATACTTCACATTTTATCTATGACTATTATATTCCTGCTAGAAACATATGCACAGAAAAGAATCTCTTTTATACCCATGATTATATTCATTCCCTACTTCAGGTATATATTAGTTTCATTTAAGTCACAAGGAACACAACATATGTAAATTACTTCAATTAGTGGAGGTTCCTTGTAAGAATTTGAAGTGAAGGTGATTCACTCAGTAGCCAGAAAACTAGTCTGAAGGCACACATTCACATGAGCTCAGACTTGTACACAGAATTGCTTAAATTTTCATAATTTATTCAAAAGTTGAAATTTCTGTTTCCTTTCTTTGCAGCAGCCCAAACCCCTGCTTCTTCCTTGTCATAGTAAATGGCACTGCCAGGTATAAACCATGTGTCAGGCTAGAATCACAGGAGTTATTCTTGACATCTTCCTCTTCCAGACCCCTCATATCACTCACAGCATGCTCCTGTAAATTCTACCTGAAAACTCAAGTACGTGAGCAATCAATGTACAGTCTATCTTCCATTGAACAATCTATCATAAAATGGACTAAAGACAGAAGACAACTGAGAAACAGGAACAGATCTGAATGGCTTTAAATAATAGAGTATGGGTAAGACCCAAATATATATATATGGTGATAAAATATATTTACAAACTTTTAAAAATTAGCAGAGAATCAAACACTTAGAAAACAGACCTGAAAAGGATCCCAGGAGAACTAATAGAAATGAAAATATCATCTTTGGAATTAAAAAATGCTGAGGATGATTTCAACAGAAAATTAGGTAAAGCTGAATAATTAATTAAGAAGATAGAGGAAATTATCCAGAATACATGAAGCACAGTGAAGTTAAGAGATGAAATATGCAAAGGTTTTTCCCAAGTGCCCATCTATGCTTCTCCATTATTTGTTAAAGTCTATCAAACTTTTAGTTATGTATGTGATACTTACCTGACACAGCCTAGTTCTCAGCTTTGTTCAGAATGACCCACTTGGTCTGTAATGATAGTAATGATGGTAACAGAAAAAATGGCATGGTAAAGTATTCAGGAACACACCAGCCTTCAAAAACACTCTCACTAACACTGAAAAGCAGTCACATATGCTGTCTACATTAAGACCAAATCAAATTGATCATCTTGAACCATGTTTAACTTAAATATTTATAGTTTTTAATTAGAATTTAAAATTCTAGGCTTCTTTAGGTTTATTCTGTTGATTGAAAATGAAAACCATTTTTGAAAGCTATTTTAATTATGCATGAAAAATGTAACATATCTCAAAATGAAAGTAAGATATTGCAAGCTCAAATTCAAAGTATTGTTTGTTAGTATCTTTTAAAAAATTTGTGATGATTTACAAATATTCCCATATTAGCTTGGTATCTAATTTTCTTAGAGCTTCTAGAAACTAAGTACTATCAGTATTTGTTAGTGTGTATACTTTTAACCATTTATGAAAAGTGAGAATTGAGTTAATTTTATATATTTTTTCCTTCTTCAGACAGTGGAAAATGATAGAGTTGAAGTTCATTTAGAAGTTTTGTTTTTTTTTTTTTTAAATAGCCTAGCATGTACCCATATATCAACTAAATATCAAAAAATGTCTTAGAAAAAATGTATATTTCTCATAGTTTTAGAAAGAAATGATTTTATAGTATTTTTGCTTAATTTTCTTTCAGAGAAACACATGTAAAAGCAGAATTAAAGAGCAGGAAATGTTTTGTTAGTTCTAACTTTCTTAGATCTGCCAAAATATGTTAGGTTTGCCCTATAATTGCCAACTCAGTTCCTGAAATAGCAGAGCTTTAGATTTTTCATTATCAGCAACATGTAGAGTCCAGAAAATTGCTATTTTTGTTCTAGATTAAACTTATAAGCCATTGTCAGTTGGATGCTCATGATAAAAACCTATGTTCCTTCGCTACTTTGCGTCACTTTTACGACATGGCTTTTGCTTTGCTTTCCTGATTAGCAATCTGTGTCCTTGTATAGCTTGGAAAATTGCTTTAAACTCATGTCCACTTGGTTAAGTCTTTGACATGAGGATTTATTTAGTCAGTTCCTTCCCTGGAAACTTATTTTGCCAATTTTTTCCTTTCTCCTTCTCATACAGACAGCTGATTGGGCCTCTGCTGGAATTATTTCCTGGAACCACATCAACACAACCCCACTTGCTATGTATTCCCAAAACTTAAACACATTTTCATGTCCAACCTCTTAAACTAGATCTCTTTGGATAGTTTTCCAACTGTAAATTGAAGGTTTAGTGTGCCATAAAAGTTTTGGACACAATATACTGGACTACCGATATTTCCTTGAGGCCAACTCTGTAAAAAGTTTTGTTCATTTTTAGTCTTGGATACATCTAGTAGCCATATGTGATATCTGTACTGGGCCCAATGAATGTTTTCAATAAGTGAAGAAAATGGACACAGTTTAGAGAAAGATGTCTAAAATAAGAGATGGGAACGCTAGAATGGATATATTATGTAAGACCAATAACCTACCCTCCAATTATGTTCTCTTTAAGTGTCTAAACATTCTTTTTATTTAAGGCAGTAAGAAATCCACTGAAAAAGGAGACACCAACATCTCTGAGAATCTTGATGGTGGTTGTTCTCTGCATGGTGTGGTTGTCAGTAGGAGGATAATGTACTACTTAATCAATGGTATAGTGAGATTTTGAGGTGACAGAGACTAGGTGGCAGCAAAACTAGTATAGTGTGTAGTATGACCTCAGCGTCTGTCAGAATAACTTGATCTTCTGGACTCTGTGATGATGACTAAATAGACCATGGTTTTCCTAGAAGAGAGATAGAGCCAACTATGGTGTATCTTGATTTGTATAATTAAAAGGTCAAGAGCTGGTAAGCAGCTATGGCAATGGAAAACTGTGGTCCTTCCTCCAGTCTCCAGATCTAATATAGTTCTTAAATCTAGGTCAGTTTACAAATCCATAGCCTGTTTTTTGCAGTTGAGGTCAGGTCCCTTTGGGGAAGAATCATTGAATACAAAGGGGCATGCAGGCATTTTCCAGCATAAATTGATATAGAAAAAGAAAAATGCCAAGGCTTTCAGTTACATGTTTGATAGTTTTTGCTGACACTGGTATCAGGGAACAAGAACACCATTATAGATCTCCAGTTAGAGTGGGAGCTTAAGGAGGACACATGATAAAGATTTTACCTTATTTATTTTTATAGTTGGAGCAAAGGGGTCACTAATACAACTTTGGTTATTTCTTCTGGGCTGAAATTTAATAAATTGGAATTTATATTTTTGCAACTTCTAAAACCCTACCAGTCCCCTGTTCTGTATAGTAAAACATATTAGGGTAAGAAGGACTACATAAAAGCCTAAGAAACTTCTCTTTGCTTCATCAACATAGTAAATCAGCAGCAATATCAATCCATGAGGACTTACAGTGATTAGTAACACTAACAAAAATTTGAAGGTTGCTAATGTAGCTGTGCCCACCATACCTCCCGTTGAATTGCCTCTCTGGTCTCTGCACAAGCCAGCGGGATAAAAGGTAGATATCTCTCAACCTAATCAAATATTAGCTCCAACTGCAGCTGCTATTTTAGGTATGGTAACTTTTACTGGAACAGAACAATGAAACTTCTGGCACTGGTATGTTAGTAGTGAATTAGTGAATAATTACTTCTTGATATTCATCAGTAGGTAGAATCAAAAGCAATTAATGGCTACCTGGAATGGGCAGTAATACACATTCATTTGTCTTGTCTCCAGGTTGTTAATTCCTTTATTCTCTATTACAGCTTAGTCTGCAGGGAGTTTGATCATCTTGACATTTCACAGGATTTTTCGTTAGTCTAATATATTGATCACATCATGTTAATTTAATGCAGTGAATGGGAAGTGTCAAATACCCTAAGTTATCTAGATGAATGTATGTCAGAGGTTGGCAGATGAACTTAGAGATTTAATGACTATTCACAATGATGAAGTCTTTAGGAGTCCAGTAGTCTGTGATGTTCTGGGATATGCTCTTTATGATAAAGGACAAGTTTTTCCACCTCTCAGCTCCAGTGTACAAGAAAGAGGCACAATACTTGCTGAAGCCCTTTGGAGTTTGGAGATAGCACATACCACATTTGTGATTATAATTAAGACTCATTTATTGGGTGACTGTAAATGTTGTTGTTTTGAGTAAGACTCAGAATATCTACAGCATGTCAAGGCTGTAGGGAAAGCAGACTTGTCACTTGGTCCAAATGGCCCAGTGTATTTTATGGTGCCTGAAGTATGCATAATGGATAAGGATGCAGTGTAGTGCCATTGGAAAGGCCTGAAAGGAGAGTCACAACATGAAATCTTAGGGTTCTAGAGCAGGAAAATGACTTTTATAGCCAAGAATTATTCTCTTTGATAAACCTCCTGATATGCTACTAGGTTGTAGTAAAGACAGTAAGTGACTGAAACCAAGCTGCACATTTACCAATTCACAAAGTCTTGCAGACCAGCTGTAATGCATTGTATGATTGAAGTGTCTATTAGAGCTCAGGCTCAAAAATATTCTGAAGTCATAGTAAATGATATGAATACATATAGCTGGGACTCCCATGTCACTTTCCTCTGTTCCTCTTCTTCAACTGAAATCCTGGGCCTCATTGAGGATTTCCTATTACCAACAGGCAGAGTTAAAAAAAAAAGGCCCTGGCCTTGGTTAAGGGATAGATTAGTGCAATAAGTGGGCATTAGCTAAAAAGAACTGTGGCCATTTTGTAACTCCTCTCCTGGGTGGCACTAAAGAACAGTGGTAAACAGAGATTCTTCTACTGAACAGAGCTAGGAGTAGTGAACTTGCTCATCAAATTAGTATAAGGGGGGAGATAGCTTAAAGTACAGATATATTGACTGTCAGGCAGTGACCAGTAGCTTGGCCAGTTTGCTTAGGAGCCAGTAGAGAAAAATACTGAGAGATTTGATCAAAAAAGTTCTGGGGAAGAGTTAGGTGGGTGGACATATGGGAGTGGGTATAAAGTGTACATACCATTTCGTCTAACATCAATGCCAACAGAGAACATTCACTCTAACAGAAAATCTCGGAAACCATGTGGACAGGAACAGGGCCAAGCTCTTCATGATGTGATATCCATATAGCCACACCTGCCCCGCGTTCAGAAGGGTCCGCACTTGGTTTAATGCTCTTCTGGTACTATCTTGAAATTCATAGGAATTTTTGAATAGGGGTTCTAAGTTTTCATTTTGTACTAGGCCCACAAATTATGTCACCAGTCTCAGACAGGATGACCTGCCCCAGAGATGACAACTAGCCTCTCTCGTATGCGACTCCAGTGTTTATCCCATGGGCCTCATTAATAAAGTGCCCATTTTGGCAGTGATAGGCACTATTAATGGTTTCCAGTGCTCTATTAATGGCCAGTACTCTGCCACCAGTGCTGATCTTACTACAGGCACTTTAGGGTATCCAATCATATAGCAGCTAGAGTTGCCACATAAATATAGGAGGGTGATTTACATTTGAATTTTAGATAAACAACAGTTTTTTTAGTATAAGTATATTCCAGATATTGCACTGGACATATTTATACTAAAAAATACATAGTGTATGTCTGCAATTCAAATCTGACTGAGTATTCTACATTTTGATGTGTTAAATCTGTCAACCCCACCAGCATCACAGACAAACACTAAGTACTCAATTTAGCACAGTCTTTTGGTGATACCATCCAGCTTCCTAGTGTCAGGTTTATTAAATTAACCACTTCCACATTGGAAGTGAAAACAATATATTCTTATAGAAATCAACGCATATTCCAGATACAGAATTTTTCTTCCTTATTTGAAATGTTTCTATCAGTATCATTATTATTTACAGAATGCCTGATGTATGGATATTTTATGCAGCAGATACACTCAGATAAGTTACTGATTATATTTCAAAGTCAGTAAGACAGTGGGCTCTTGACCACAGAATTCACTGACCTTACTATGTTCCCCCAATACAAAGAGGCAAATGGCCTGATAGAATGGTATGATAGCTCGTTGAAGGCTCAGCTAAGATGCCAGCTAGAGAGATCTATGCTTTGGGACTCGAGTGCTGTCTTCTAGGACGTGGCATATGGATCAAGCTAAGGATCATCATGTCACACTGTATCCTTAGTAGCTAGAATATATTATCTAAAAACAATGGCGGAGGATGGAAATAATCCCTTTTACCATCACTTACGTGAGTCACCTGTATAATCTGTGCTTTCTGTCCCCACCAACTTAGGCTCTTCTTGAGTTGAAGACCTTCATTTCCAGAAGGTCATTCCATTTACCAAGGGACACAATAAAGATTCCACTGAACTGGAGGGTTATACTACTGTCTAATCACTTTGAATTTATTCTGTTAGCTGATATAGTTAATTCTGACGATCAAGAAGAAATGTCGCTTTTATGCCATAAGGTTCTTGAAGAATTATGTCTACAACCAAGAGGATTCACTCAGGCATTTTTTTGTTTGTTTGTTTGTGTACTCTAACAAACAAACAACAAAAGATGATTTCAGCAACAACTTTCAGTATCCAAGGCCTCTGACTTTACAGGAACAAAGACCTTGGAATATTCCTCCAGCAGGCCTGAAAGTATGGAGGATGGATTTTGACAAATTAGAGACTGGGACTTACAAGGTACCGACAAATATATTGTTTACTCCTCTTCTCCTAGGTGTACTACTTTAAGGCATTAGTTTTGAATGATCTTCAAGGAGATACCCAGCATGGCCAAGCAATCAGCTATGTTGTTGGAAAGCTATGGCTGGGATTACAGCAACAGTTCCCATTTTCCTTTCCTTTTATTTCCCTGGAACTATACCCTTCAAGAAAGTTTTAGCGCCAATTTTGACCTAGGATCTGCTATAAAGAAAACTTCATAAATTGAGCTGCTCCTACTTTTTGCTGATTTGGGACTTTTCCTGAATTATTTTATTTCTGAGATTAAATTTTCACCCTCATTTCACTATAAGTGGTCCCCAAACAGAGATTTCATTTACTTATATATAACAATTATATGCCAGTGGTAGAATTTCAACACAACATTGCTTCAATGGCCAAGTGCACTATTTCTTCTCCTACAACTCACTCATATAATTATTATTAGGCTTTATTATTAGCCCAACATAAAACTATTAGAATTAACTGTTATGAAAAAACTCATCTTTGGGTTTACATTATACTTTAACATTTTATGATTTTATTTTTGTTAAGGCTTACGTTTGTACTTTTTTAGAATTATGGATTTCCAGATTAACTATTTCAAATCCAAAATACTTTTTCTGTAATATATCTTTGGAGAACCAAAGTCTTACTTTGCAGGCTGCAGAGCTGCCATGCCAGTTAAATGCTAAGTCTCATAGACCTTGAGACACAGGATGTTGATATTTGGGCAGATGTTGAAGAAGCTGAATTTCTAAATCCCAAGCCCATCCTTTCCTCAATAAAGACTTTAACGATTTTATCATGGTCAGTTTACTTGCAAGAAGAATCCTGTTCTTTTCAAGAACAACTTTTCCTACTCATCACTGGGTCCATGTAGTTTTTAATATGAGTTAAGCTCCAACATGATCTAGAGAGAGAATTTTAAGTTTGGCTCCCAAAGAAGATATATCTACACTAAAGGATCTGATAGATCTTTCTAATTTGTATTAGCTGACTTTGGGAAGCAAAAATAGAAATAGATTCTAAAAGGATTATACAGAGACAGACAATATATGGTTGGAGAGGGTTGAATCAATTAAATTGATTTGGAATTTAATATGTAAGCATGAGTTTTTGCATCAAACAAATGGCTTCATTGGTTAATTGAAATCTAGACTCAACACAGGCCTATGGTCAGTGAGGTTGAGGAGCTATACCAGTGCAGAATGAGTCTGAAGGATTAGAGAAACCATACATTGAAATGGTTTTATTATATACAACATGCTCAGTCACTCTAACTACACCCCTTTGGATGCTGTAGATGAAATCCAATTTCAAATAAATAAATAAGTACCTGAACAGAGAAAATTCTAAATACAATTAAGTGAAATGAAAGGACTATAGTTTCTTCATTTATACCTGAGTTCTTATGTTCCACTTGTTGTAAATCTCCTCACATCACAGCAGCCATGCAGATCTTATATTGCGTATCTTATATTGATTATTATTTCACTACTTTATTCCCCCCTCTCCCTCCAGTTCTCTCTCTCTTGGTATGAAGCGTTCTGGAGCTGGCTAATTTTATATTTTGTATTTTAGCGGTGGCCTTCTGACTTAATTGACATCATCCCATGGTGATATAATAACACTAAAATTATGCTTACATTCTATTAAATATGTTTCCTAATTTGAGAAAAGGAATACAATAAAAGTCTACATGGCAAAAGGCACCGTTATGTCTTTTTCTTTTGCACTCTTCCACATTTATTCTCCACCTTTCTTTGTGCCCATGAGGCCAACCTCTATGACTGCATCACTCATGCTCCCATATGGACTGGCTTCCAGGTAGTTGGGGTAACATGAGGCCACAGGAAGGATCAGAGGGAAGGAGGAGGGACAGCTCTTGTCCACCCTCCTTGCTGTGGGCAGCACTCTCTTGTTGTGGCTGTGTCCACTCACCTGTAGAGCATCCCTTGGGTGACTCTTCTTCTCTGGCTCTAACTCTCACTGGGCTTCAGTAGCATTCAGTAGGTTTACTCCTGTAGGGTTTTTTGTTGTTGTTTTTGTTTCTGTTTTTTCCTGGTGTAAGGCCAGTAAAGGCATATCTGAGGCCCTCAATACCTTGTTGTTATTTCCCCTAACCCTACCCTTAACTTCTGTAAACATTTCTTTTGTTACAGACTTGAAAAATCTGAGTGGAAATCTATTTCCTGGTGGGACCTTGACTGATAACTGCACCTACCATTTTCAATAAGGTGTTTTTGGAATTGTACAGAAAAATGAGAGGCTGACAAGAATATAGAGATTTCATGTTTTATACTTTGTAACCTTAACCCTGACCATGGGAGAGGTTTCTCATACTTTGAGCTCTTCAAAAGAATCTATATAAATCCAAGGTTTCTCCTTATAATTCTTGTTTTCTTTGAACTTGCTAAAGTTTAAATCCCTGCAGCAGTGCCAAGCAGGGGGGCTCCAAACAGACCTCTGCTGTCTTAAAAAAAGGAACAGAAAAAGGAGAGAAAAAATAATGAAGTAAAAGGTCCTGAGAAGTGACTCAATTGTGAGATTCTGGGATGCTTGCAGGGAAAAAAAAAAAAAGTAATAATAGTCACTGAAAGCTTATATTTCATTTAAAATACAATCTTTTAAATGTTATTTGTTTGCAATATTTATGGAAAATTAGACCTATAGGTATATTTTTTGTTTATTTTTAAGAATTTATATCTCAGATTTTATAATGGGGATAATAACACTGTGCTTTAAACTTGCACAATGACAACTGTGAAATACAAGTGTTCTAATCTCTGTAGGAAATCACAAGAGCTGTAGGAGAATCGTGTCATTATATAAAGTAATAGAAATCCTGGACTTATTATTTTTAAAACTTTGATCTATCTAGCCAAATAGGTTAATAAAATAAGGGACTAAGGGTGGATATCTCTTCTAGTGAAAAGTCTAAAAACAGAGTACAGATGTACAATTCTGAACCATTATAGGTTTAAAGAGCCATCTGCAGCTTAAAGGCAAGTTTTATCCACATAAAGACCCAACAGGGTGCTGATGGATGCCTGGCTTGCCATGTTACTTACATTTCTTGAAGTAAAGGATTATGATTAGAATATCTTGGTTGGATACTGTTGGGAAAGTGAAGTTTCTGATAGTTTTGCTCACCAGAGCAAAGCTAATAATGTCTCATCAAAATTAACCAATGTAAAAAGCCGCCTATAGAATGCACCTGCAAGTGGATTTCAGCCTCATTTTTGTGATGATCTGTCTACACATTAGATACTGTTCAAACATAATGGTAGAAAAGGCCTACCCAAACTTGGATTAAAGAATTAGAATTAGTCATGCAATATGACATCCTATCATAAAACTTTAATCTCAACTTCTGGCTTTTCTATGTTGTTCTGTATAATGAAAGTCATGACTTTGGGAAAGAATTTTTTTCTACACATCCATAATTTCAAAAGCATGAGGAAGAATTACCATGTGACATCAGGTTAATGATAGAGCACTTGTCAACTAATATTGTGATCTAAGGTAAAAGATATCTTTAATGCAATATTATTCTATACCTGATGTTATATTTTTAATTGCTTTATAAATCTTTACCTGATTTGTGTTATTTAAAAATTTTTTATCAACATATATAAAAATTAGAATAATAAGGTGATAACCATTCTTAACTACTCTTCATGTTTTAAATTGTAACATATATTGGGGGTTCTAAGATTACAGTACCTTCTTCATTATATTTCGTTTACTGAAATATAGGTAGCAAGAGATTTTCTTATCAAACTATAATCTTTATTTTTGGAAAGATCTTCTTTCTGAGTCCATTTTCTTTACAATAATGAACAGAATAGGACAATCTAAAAGAACACCTGAAGCTTCTCTCTCTCACATTCCTGAACTTAAATGCAAAGGTATCACATTATGCTTCACACCTCTGGACCCTACCTTCAAATGTTTATCTCTTTATTGATTTAGGATGTGGAACAATTCACCATCATGTTCGTCAAGTATAAAATACAGAAAATAATAGTGTTAAACTCATTAAGAGAAGGATAAATGATATAATGCTTATAGAATGTTTAACATATTGGCTGAAACATATTGTCACTGTTTAAATCAGTGGCAAAATTTAAGAAGAATCCTGTGTTTCCCAGAGTAAGTGAAATCCCAGGAATTTCCTAAATTTTCAAAAAGCTACAGGCCAAATATCTCCACTCATCATCTCATGGGATCTTCCAGCTATCTGAATTCTTTCATAGTTTTACTCCTGATAATGTCCTTGAGCTCAACCCTTGCTCTTTATGCACTTACCATGCTGGAATGCCAGTCCCTGAAGATGAGTGATGGTAGTGACAGGAACATCTTCATTACTATACTCATGGCAGAGTATATCTACCATATCTACCTCTACCTTATTCAGACAGGAAGAAATGTAGATTATTAATCTGAGGCAGACAATTAACTTGAAATATGAAAGGGCCTGTTGCCTTTTCCTTTTATATGACACCCTAAACTTGAAGGGTGAGGGAAGCCTTATCAAATTCTAAAGTAATTATTTAGGGGACATAGCATCAAGTGTAAAAGAAAAAGGACTAAGACATATTTTCAAATCACAGAATCTATTTTTCTTCCCAATGTCTGAGGTGAGTTAAAGTTTATGGAAAAGGGGGGATAAAAGTAGAAAGGTAGGTAAGAAGAGAATTTTCTTTTCCTTTTTCTTTCTTTTTTTTTTTTAAGTGAGGAAAGGCAACAAGTAAAGTACAGTGTAGGATGTCCTTCCACTGAATCTCAGTTCTCTGCTGCCCCATGCATGTGCATGAAGACCAAAATTTCCTGCAGGGGTCCAATACCACTTCATCAGAATACACTTGGAGAAGAAAACTGGAGCTGGTGGTGGAGCTAAGGCAGAAAGCTGAGGCAGGGTTACACCTATGCAAAGCTGGCTGCCACAGCAATGTCTGTAATAAAAGGTGGGCCATGCAGACAAATGGGAGAGGGACATAAGAGATGTGTGATACATTCATCATGCTTCAGCTTCCCTGGACATTTCTTAGTTTCTCAGTGGTGCTGAGCCACTTCCACAATTTTGGTCTCTGCAATGGCTGGCCCTTGTGCTTGGAATGCTTCCCTTGAATGCTAGATGAGTAGATTCTCATTAATATTCAAATTTCAGTTTAAGAAAGTATCCTCTTGCCTCTCAATATAAGTATCCACCCTATCTGTATGAAATCATTGCTTTTATTACTCAGTATAGCACTCATCAGCTTTGTACTTGTACATTAATATAGTTTTGCTTATTTTCTCTCTCCCTTAATTTAATGCTACATATAGTGCCCTCACTTGTGTTCCTTACTACATCCCAGTCCTAAAGCAATACAAGACATAAAATATTCTCTCAATGAATATTTTGCAAATCAAATGCATAGATGTATATTTTTCTAAACAGTAAGGAGACATATCTACCTTGCCAATATATTAACCTGGAAAGAGAGTGATGAGCTCTGGTGATGAGCAGCACCTTTAAGATCTGAGGGGAGTTAGGAATCCCATGAAGGTACACAGGTCTCACCCAGTCCTCGTATTCATGTTTTGCCCATGGTGAAAGGTTTGAAGAGTTTCCATGTCAACATCAGGAGCCAGCAGGGAAGCAGAGAGGAAACACTGGACCAATATGTAGTCTCCTCTTCTCCCACAAAAAATAGGTGGCTATTCATGAATAGCTTGTCAACTCCCTCCTGGTGCACTGATACACAGAATTGTATTCTCTAGTTGTTTAAAAATGGGACCTGGAGAAGCTTAAGGAAAGACTAAGGGACAACGTTTGACCTGTACTGGGACTGATTTATTTATCCAGAGTAAATCATTTTGAAATCGTTTTCAAAATGCCTGGATTGGTTGAATTTACATTTTAAAAAGTCAGGTGCTGTTGAATAAAATCTTCAAAGAATCCATAAATTAATTTAAAATATTGGCAACATTTAGAATCTAATTTTATGTAATTCATCGATTATTTATAGGTTCATATTCAGTTTATTCAAGTAGGACATTATGGTTGTTTTCTCTTTATATATATAAAAAAAACACAACTTCTAAGATCTTCTTACTACAGATCTTAACTCTATTTGTGGGGGCAGAAAGAAACAGCTTTATTTTTGCAACAGATGTTTTGTTTTAATGCTAGGGCTGTGAGTCTATCTTTAGTGTCTGACATATAGTGCAGGAAACAATTATCTGAAAATTGTTCAGACTACAGGAAAACAACGTAAAGTGGGGGCAGGTTGGCTTGAGTCAAATGTTCAAACAGGATTGAATGACTGAGGACACTGATCCCTCTGGATTTAGTAAAATCACTTTATTTACCTGATATACCACAGCTTCTCTTCACTGTCTAAACAATACTTGGTTTCTGATCTTGGCCTCTGCTTACCTTCCTCAGCCTCGTGGAGGCCCTCCTCCAGATGCCCCTGCAGTCCCCAGTCATCCTCTTCAGCTTAATGGCATCTCATTTTAGATTTCAAAAGTTTGTAAGAGTGTTCTCCTGTTTAGAATATAGGATGGCAGCATAGATTGGGCAAGCTACTAACATGTCTTGTTTAAATTCTATCAGTTTTAACTTTGACAAATTTTGAAACCTCACTATAAATCACTTACCTATTTTCTTTAAAGGATGAAATGAACATAATGATGTTTTTTACCTGAATAAATTTAAAATTTTTAAAGATCCAGTAAAATTCACAAATTAGTATGTTCTAATCTATAGAATATTTCTTCTGATTATTTGTGAATATTATACAGAAAACCACTGGAGTTTAATATTTGATGAAAAGTTTGAATTTACTCAGTCTGTATTACATATTCTGAATGCCAACACTCTAGCAAAGAGCCAAGCATTCAGCTTTCTCAATAGAATAAACAAGAAAATGAGACATGAGTTTCTGTAACAGAAATTAGCCAGAACAATTACTGAAGTAGATTTTCATAAACCAATAGCTACAAGGCATGGCTACAAGGCTGTGTTTGATTCACTTTTATTATCCCCAGAAACATTATTATTATGTATAAGTAAATGTTTTTTGTACCGTTCCTTCTTGCTTCTTTCCCTTATCAGGTATAAAGCTTAATAAAAAATGTAAAATTTAAAAAATATTTATCCTAGAAAATGTTTTATTGTCATTTATATTGCTATTTGCTTTGTTCATGTGTCTTAGTAACAGTGATATTTTGTAAAATGAACATATTTCCAGAAGACATTTGGACATTTTCTAGCCACACTCTCAATATTGAGTAACACTCAACTCGATCATGTATATAGCTTTTTAATGGAAGTAATAATACTTTTAGTGATGTAACAACAAATCCTTTTCTTTGGTTTAGATGTTAGCACACAGCTAGGTATAAATAAATCTAGACATTTTGGATGAGGAAATCCTTATACAATCTTTACTTAAGAAAAACATTCCTTATCAAGAGATATGCACTATATCCTACAGTATAACATGGATTATAAAGAGTGTATACAAAAATTATGTGTATAACTTTAGCCACTCATGCCATTATCTGAAGCATTGGATTCTCTAATTACGTATTTCCAGTCTCAGGAGTTACTCTGTATTCTACATTGTGATTTTATAAAGCATTTTGAGTTTGTAAAACCTTAAAGAATCAAATTTGCGTGCCAAGATTTTTTAACCTATTAATTACTGAAGACATATTGAATGCATACAAACCATGTTTTTAAAATGAAAAAAAAACAGGAAATATTTTGAGGTATTAAAAGTAAATCCTAAGCTATATGCCAATGACACATAAATTAGAACAGATGTTTAATTGTCATTCCTGTAAAGCTGATATTAGAATATGAGGTATGTTGATCTTAAGTTTATCCCATGTTACTTATGTTTATTTGTGTCTGTGTTCTCCATCACATTCCAATAGTAAACTGAGAGGAACCTGATGGTGATAGTGAGAAAGGTGAGATGGAATTTCATAAAGGCAAGGATGGTGAAAAATTCAAAAAATAATATTTAAAACCATGGAAACTAATACATTGCCAAAGTAGAGTGCAAAGTCAGTAGAGAAGTGTCCAAGGAGATGTCCTTCAGAGCACCGAGCATGGTTAGGACAGAGGGCATGGTGGAAGAGGGCAAAGAAACTAAAAGTATCAGTCACAGAGGCAGGAAGTAAAATTTTATGTTTTCCATCATGGAAGTCAGAGGAGACAGTTTGAACATGTTGAGAAAATGGAAAAAACTCAAATTGTTTCACATACATGAGGATTCGAGTAGATATTTGAATTTCCTTCATTGCTTTATTTTTCGAAGGATAAATATAATCTATGACAGAAAAAACTACCTGCAATGCCAGCTTTAAAAGGCAATAAGAAAGGAAAGTATGTGTGTATGCATATATGAAGGTATTTATATATGTGTCTATTTGATATATCCATACAAATTTCACCCAGACATCTAGAACATCCTCTTCAATGATGACATTTTTACAGTTATGATTAATTCCAATTGTTTTCCTATTAACTTTCTCATTTATATCAACTTTTGGAAACAGAACTCAGAGTACATACATGTTAGGATGATAAAGTTTTTCTCTTCATTGAATTAACCTTTCCTGCTCTCTGACTCAAATCTAAATCAAGTTTTGCACATTATCAAAAAAGAAAAAGAAAACTACTATTTGTTCCAGAGAGTACACAGTCTAAGATAATGACACAGAGTATGAACTGCATCTTTTACAACAACCTTCAATTAAGAGTTCACATACCAAATCATCAGATTTCACTTAAAAATTATTTGGCAAAATTTAACATTGAATTTTTTAGGTCTTTGTTGTTATGTGCAAACTCAGAGGATATACTGTATATGGTGTTCCTTCTTCTGTTCTCAATGATAGACACTCCTAGCGCATTCAGGACATCAACAAAGTGATGCCTACTTCTCACCTATAACTCCCAATTCTTTCATTTTCTGTGATTGGTATGGAGAAAACTCATCATGTGCTTGTCAGTCTTAAGTTTATTTTTCAAAGTTATTCATTAATCAAGGAAAAACTCGCTAAAATTTCTTTAATTGAAAACATAAACTGTACTTTAGGAAATAATATTAATTTTATTTAACTTATATTTTTGGTAGCACGATAGTAAAGGTGGTATTGTCCATTTTCCTACATTTACTACATCATCCATTTTACTAAAATTCATTTTTCAACAATTATTTATTGATTAGCTATTATATGACTTTATAGGAGCTAAGTACTAAAAATAACACTGCTAATAAGAGATTTGTTCTCTTTCTGTGACTCAATTTCATCTAAAAATTGTAGGTAATAAATTACCAGTATCTCAAAGAAAGTCTATAAATTAGTTTTCTTTTTTGTTGTTTTATCATAAGTCTTATAAAACATTTTCCAGACTTTATGTAAACACCGATATCACATTAACATGATTAGTAAGAGAGTAAGGAACCATATTAAATTAATTAGGCTAATGTAGCCTAATTAGGCTAACGTAGGTGGCCAAAGTAATCAATTTTAAACCTGGTCAAGATCCAGTAATTTTCAAGTTTTCAGCAAAGTGATTCAGTTTTATGTTTATATATATGTATATTTTTTTCAGATTCTTTTCCATTATAGGTTTGTACGAGATACTGAGTATAGTTCCTTGTGCTATAAGCAGGTCTTTGTTGTTTATCTATTTTATATACAGTAGTGTGTACATGTAAATCCCAGACTCCTAATGTACCTCCCCCCCACCCACACTATCCCCTTTGATAACCAGAAGTTTGTTTTCTATGTCTTTTGAGAGTGTTTCTGTTTTGTAAATAAGTTCATTTGTATCCTTTTTTTACATTCCACATAAAAGTGATATCATATGATATTTGTCTTTCTCTGTGTGACTTACTTCACTTAATATGATAATCTCTAGGTCCATCCATGTTGCTGCAAATGGCATTATTTCATTCTCTTTATGGCTGAGTAGTATTCCATTGTATATGTACCACGTCTTCTTTATTCATTCATACGTCAATGGACATTTAGGTTGCTTCCATGTCTTGGCTATTGTAAATAGTGCTGCAATGAACACTGAGGTACATGTATCTTTACGAATTTTAATTCTGTCCAGTTATATGCCCAGGAGTGGATTGCAGGATTAGATCATATGGTAACTATATTTTTAGTTTTTTAAGGAACTTCCATAGTATTCTAACACAACATTGTAAATTAACTATACTTCAATTTTTAAAAGGTTAAAAAATAAAGAAAAAATCCAGTAAATTTCAAGTAACTAAACTAATCATTTCCTTAAGTTACTTATATTCCACTCTTCCTAAAACAGAATCTTTGTAGATCCTCAGGATACAATTACTATTTCTAGCCCATCACTATACAATAAGGACTTAGGATATAGTTATTTAATTTACCATCTATCTGTATTTGTACAGATTTTTCAATACTTTAGCATTCTTGTTTCCATTCTTGAACATATTTCACCCCATACTAATTTCAAGCATCATCTTCTTCTATTGTGATTGTGGAAGGGAAGCAATAAGAGAAAAATGTCAATCATTTTCAGGAAGAAAATGTTTTAAAATATATGTAGAATATGTATCATCTATCACTAGCACTTACAAAGAAAAGCGTCATATAATTTAAGCCCACAAAGAATGACAAAATTCAGTAAAGGCCTTTAAGTTTACACTATGGCACATAACTTTACAAGGTTTTTTCATGATTATATGTAAAATAATTCTAAAATAGTAACAAAGAAATAATAAAATAGTTATCATTCTTAAACAAGAATACAGCTAATGGGTGAAAAAAAAAAAAAACTCACGTAAAACTGTATTTAATGTTAACCTGTCTATCTCTACATGTACAGAACCAAAAAATAAATCAACCAACATTTCAAATTTTATTAAGAATAATAGAAAAAAAACTTCTCAAATAAGTACCTCACAAAAAATCTATTTTATATCAATAGAAAAATAGCAATAAGAGAAGAATTTAAGACAGGCATTACAACTTTTTTCTCAGATACATACAAGCATCAAGCATAGTGCTTGTTGTTGCTGCTCTTGCTATTATTGCCATTGTCACTGTTTTCATTGCTTATTAAAAAAAAATACCATAGAAACCTATTCACACCTTTGGGAAGCAACTAAAGGACAAAAACTACCATCTATAGAATCCTGACTATGTGTCATGTATTGGGTTTTAGTTGATTTACACGCGCTCTCTCCATGTTACCTCATTACTAATGGCAAAAATAATAATAATGACAATGATAATAATAAGAGAAATTTTGAATAACCCAGGTTGAAGAGTTATTCTAGGTTATATTGCTGATACTTTTAATTTCCCCTTTATTTTCAAAGAATATTCATTGTACTATTACCTGACAGGGTTTAACTTATTTTATCAGTATTGCTACAACTGATAAAATGTTCCTATTCTTCTCCAGCAATCTAATCTTTATCTAGTCTTTCTGATTTTGTTCCTTTTGTTTCTTCTATCCTCATCATTTTACCTATGCTACCAGGTTTCTATTACATAAAGGTTGAAAATTTGCAGATATTGTCAGCCAGGAGAAAGGCCTGTTGGCCAGCAGAAATACCAGAAGAACATTCCTTTTTCTTCTCCCCTCTGTATTCACAACTTCTCAAAAGAAAAGTAAACAATCCGTTACTTATGGTTCTTTTTTGTTTTCTAGACTTCTCTGATTCCAATAAACAGTTGATCTTCAAACCTCAGATGCTATCTCCAGACTCTTACTGTTAACTTTATTCCTTATGTACTTTTAGTTCTCATATACACAAATCTGCCCTTAGTGAACATTTTGTAATAATAACACACACTAATTAAGAACCCCTCTGCTAAGAATTTATTATATTATTTTGAGCATAATAATATTTTAACATAGGTACAGAAAGAATCAGCAACTATGTCCCTTTCTTCTCTCTTTTCCTCTTTCCTTCCTTCCTTCCTCCTTCCCTCCCTCTCTCTACCTCCCTTCTGCTCTTATATCCTTTCTCTTTGATATAAATATCTTTTAAAATATGATAGAATAATGTTTAGCTTTTATTCGGGAAATATCTCCTTTCTCTTCTCTGTTTTACATTAAAGGGATATATAAAGGAGAACAGAAAGAAATGATTTGAGACTCAATCTACTTTCCATATCTGAAAATCAGGGGTGTAGGGTTTTAAATGGAATTGATTTTTGCCTCCTGCCCCATTAAAACACTGTTAAATACCCTAATCTGAAACAGATAAAAACTTTTTGTAGAATTTTCTTTGGTTTATTACAAAAGAAGGAATTGCATGTCCTTCCAAAGAATATTTTAGAAGGTAATGAATATCAAAACAAGAAAGAAAGCACTTGTGTGCTAAGAAGCACATATTTTATAAAAATTTATATTTTGTAAAATACTTCCACTGCTTCCCAATCCTATAGTAAACAATGGATTTATATCCTGGGATTTTTTTTTATGACTAAGATAAACGTTGAAAGCCACATTATTCTGTAAACATCTGAAAATACTTGCACTGGTGGCAATAAATTTGTATTTGTGCCTATGAAATGAGTACCAAGAAGAGCAATCATTTTTAAAATTTCTTCTTTTGTACAATAGCAGGTTACTACAAACAGAAGTATTTATTTTAGTTAGTCTTTACTTTTACATGCTATATGAAAAATTATTTAAAATATATATCAAAGAATTGAGAAGTTTCTTTTGAGCTTTTGAAGGAAAAATATTTTGTATTTTTTGCCATCTAAAAAGCCTCTTCAGAAACTTTTAATGGGTGTTTTTCATTTTTGTTGCTGAAAGACCACAGGTTTATGAACTTTGCTAAAAATTTTTAGAAAAGTGTTCTGTTTTCTTGAACTAAAAATCAAAGTAATTTGGCCCATTCCAATTCATATAGCTATAGTACAACTTTCTTTAAATAATCTTTACAGTTATGAAATAAACTTTATCCCTTACTTCACGAACAAGATCAATTCTCAATTATTTTTACTTTCAATAACAGCCCAGTTAAAAACTCAGCTGTATGTTGTAAGTCTCCCTAACCTGGATTCTGCCTATATCTATCTCTTATCTTATCCTTCGTAATAATTTAAACACGCATCTTGATAAATTATTTGTAGTTCCTGGAGCACTACTTTTACCCTATCTGCCTTTGAGTTTTGAAAATGTTTTGCCCTCTATCTGGGATAGTCAGTTCCCCAGTGTTTGTGTGAAAGATTAGTACCTCCCATTCTAATTCACCCTTGGATTTCATGTCCTCTCTGAAGTCTTCTTACAATCTCTTTGGAAAACATCATTGTTGTTTTACTTTCTGCCTCTTATATGCTATTATCATATAATCTACCACCTCAATTTACAACCATGATTTAAAAACTATTATAAATAACATAATATTTTCCCTTGCACTATTGGATAACATGAGAATATCATATTTTTCTCTAAATTCACAATTTCTAGAATAAGGTCCTCCAGACATGAGGTGTTCAATATATGCATGTGAAAATGTACTGAATCTATTGAAATGCAGAAAATTCTGCTATGAAACAAGAGGTGTATAAAAATGAATAATGCTTTAGGTCATTTCTTGATTCTCATTGAACTAGCAATCATGGTAGGATGCTCACATATTTTTGAACAACTAAGGAAAATTTCTTCCATATACTCCCAAATAATATAATAATTTTAATGTCCTATTTGTGGGAGTTGCCTACTCATTTTATTATAATACTGCACCTCTTCTCTTCATAATATCTCTTTCTTGGGCCCCCTTTAATATGCCATGGTCAGAAAAGTTTTCCTGACATTTCCAGTGCAGACAGATTTCTTCTTCTTTATGCTTCTCCTGTCAATTATCTTCACAGAAAAACAACCATGATCTCCTTTGTATTGGTTTCTTATTAAATTGCCTTACTGTAAGAACTGTAGGTTTCTACATAACTTAAAAATTCCCTCAAATGTCTAACAAAAGTGAGGTATGTAAAGATCCCAATAACCCTTCCTGGTTAGCTAAGTATATACAGAGAGAATAGAAGATGGACATTCTTTGTTTTTCCTCAAGAAGGGTGGCTGTTTATCTTTTCCATTTCCTATCTTGTAGATAATTTTACAACTCAAGAGAGTAATAATTTGCCTTGTCCCTTCTGTTTCTACACAACCATAGGTGAAGCTATTTCTGTAGCATAGTTCCCTGAGAAAATTACATCTGCTGCAATCCTGAGACAACTGTTTCCAAGTTTGCAGGTCTCAAGGTGAGTGATTCCCAATAAGGATGAAGTGGTAAACTTCATGTATTGTGAAAGGCCTTAAAAACCTCTTCCCAATCCAATGCCCTTCATCTCCTGACTGCTAGAATATTTAAAAGGAAATAGTCAAAATCAAGCTCAATGTATACATAAAACAAATTAGAGACAGGAAAACCGAATTTCATATCTTCCCTTCTTGTTTATTTTTAATATATCCTTGCTGGTGTAGATGTTTCACTATAACTTCTAATTCTGATGCTTAAAAGGACATTTCCATGGGATGTAACTTTATGGAAACATTACTACTCCTTTCCTTACTGAAAACCCTCCTTCAGTATTTCCAAGGTCATCAACCTCCTTCTGTGTTTCAAGGTAACTGAATAATGAAATATCCTTCCTCCTCCCCTCAAATGTATTGAAATTCTTGAATTAAATCTTTCATTTCTCACAAGCCTTCGGTAAATCCAATGAAGAGAAAAATCATGTCTAATGTCTATATTGATGTAGTAGTAATTCTACTATTATGAAATAGCATGGTATTGCTTCTTGGAATCTGTTCCATCACACAATGTCGTAATTCTAGTGTCTGGCTACTCCTATTACCCTAAAGCAAGAGCACTATTTATATACATAGCATGTCAGTGAGGAGTTTTCAACTGCTTCATCAGGCTAATTAGATGATATAATCAGGCTAATTCTTTTACTTGAATTTTGCTCTATCAAATATCATAGTACGTAAATTTACTTGGGTACTTAATAAATGTCTATACAAATTTGTTTAACAATACAGACTTTCTGAATTGTATTTGGGTAATGTATTTTTTTTCCAGTTTTAACACTGAATATATGGTAATGTTGATCACTAATTTTACAACATGGAAAATCAAAGGAATATATTTCTGTGACATAATGGATAGGTATAAATATCAACACTTGGATGATAGATACTCAATACACTTTCCACTTTATATTTTAACTTTCATACAAAGGAAAATGGAAAGGGATATTTTTTGTGTAATTTCTATATAAAATCATAAAAATAGTTAAGTTTTGATAGTCTACTTTGATAATCAGTTCAAAATATCACCCACATCAAGTCCTGCCATTTTACATAGCAGCAAAAGTCACCCCCTTGAAAAAAGTTGGTCTTGTACTTCTTTTGATAAAAATGTATCAATGGCTACCATTTATATTTTGAATAGAATGTAAACTACTTTCTGTGGCCTACAAGGTTCTGCATGTTCCACACTCTGCCCAACTGACAAAAACTCTCCTTGACCAAATTTCAGTGTAGTTCCTCTGAGCCCTCTTCTGTACTAGGCTGGGACCCTGAACCTCTTCTCGAGACCCCACCCGCCCCCGATCCTGTCTTTCATCCATCTAGCTTAGTTTTAGCAATAATTCTGCTCAGTGACTTTAGTGAAAAAGCCCCTTACCCTTATCTGATCATTTTTCTTATTGTGCACCCTTGATGTACATCTTTTTGGCCTTTTATAGCAAGAATCTTGTTAGCTGAGTTTAGCAAGAATTCTCCTACCCTTGATTTGTCCTCTTAATAATTTTCCATCCACTGACTCCCTCACTCTGATCCTTGGCTATAAATCCCCAGTTATCTTTACCATATTCAGAGTTGAGTCCAATCTCTCTCAGAGGTATCTGCAATACCTCTATTGCAGTAGTGTTGAATAAAGTCTTCCTTACCATTTTTAGGAAATGAGAGAATTATTTTTTCTTTAACACCATCCACCCATTCAATGCTTCTCCCACTTTATTTCCTTCTTGTTCATTATATTCTATCTAGACTGCTACCTGTAAGTTTCTGTAACATACAACAGTGTTGCCATTTGAGATACTGAATGTAATAATTCCTTTTGTGTTGCTCTCAATCCACTCTTCAGAAGACAAGGTTCTTCTTATAATTCATCTTTTACCTTCCAAGTGTGTTTCTTAGAGAGTCATTCCTGAAAATCTTTCACAAGCTCCCATCCCCACATATGCTCTTGTTTTCTGTCTCAGATTTTTGCTTGCTTCATTCATAGCATTAATAACATATTTTTAATGGGTCTTTTTTTTCTTACTCACCATACTGGACTGTGATATTCATAATATATTCATAACGTATTTTCTCCAGTATTTAACGTATTTTATGTTAAACAGCAAGTGCTTACTAGATATTTTCAAGAATTTGTGACAGGTCTGAGATATTTTTTTCTGCCTAAAACTAAACAAGTTAACTTGCCACAGGTTCATGGACGCTGGTAGAAGACGGAAACACCTGAAGTAGAAAGAAAGGATTATTATAGCCCAGCCAGCAACATGAATTTCATATTCACATCAGTTTCCCTTGTCCTCCGAGTCCCATGGTGGAAACATAGATGGGCCCAAATTTCATATACAGTAGGTTGCTCTCAAGTAGAGGAACACTGATCTTTGAGAACTCAAATCTTCTGGGATGAGCATTTGTCCAATGCACTTGGATAGAATATTTTGAAGATAGATATTGTGCTTCTGTTTTGTTCCATGAATGAGGTTTTAGCTAGAAAATGACATTATATTAGGAGAATTGTCAGAATCTCTAAAAATTTATGTTGAAGAGCAATCTGGGTTTTCCTCATCTTTTTAAATCTTAGAAGCCTGGACACATAATGAGATAAAATCAGAAACTAAGTCTAATGGTCAAGATTTCATATAAATAGAGATCATAAACAAAAATTAATTAGAGTTATCAAATTACTTGCAATCAGTATGTATTTAAAAATTCTAAAAATGATTATTTTTAAGTATCTGATTTCATAATTAAACTTTTCTTGAAGAATAAAAGGACCCAGATCTCTAACATTTTTCCATCTCTAATATGTAGTTATATCATGACCATGTCTGTTTGCATTCAATTACTGAACCTCTTTCATTTCTTCAAAAAAAAGCACACATTTTATTTTGAATCATAAACTATTTTAAAAGTTGATGAGCTCTTATCTCTAATAACAGCAAAATATTATTAAATATGGCTACAATTTTGAAATATTGACAGCAGTGTGCAATTCATTTTTTTAAAGTAGGTGCTCTATGGAGGAGAAAATCTCATGATAAAAGCAACTTTTTTTTTTTTTTTAAATTTTTTTTTATTTTTTTTTTTTTTATTTTTTTTTTGGTTGTGTTGGGTCTTCGTTTCTGTGCGAGGGCCTTCTCCAGTCGCGGCAAGTAGGGGCCATTCTTCATCGCGGTGCGCGGACCTCTCACTATCGCGGCCTCTCTTGTTGCGGAGCACAGGCTCCAGACGCGCAGGCTCAGTAATTGTGGCTCACGGGCCTAGTTGCTCCGCGGCATGTGGGATCTTCCCAGACCAGGGCTCGAACCCGTGTCCCCTGCATTGGCAGGCAGATTCTCAACCACTGCGCCACCAGGGAAGCCCAAAGCAACATTTTTGACATGTTGTTTTATCTCTTCTCTATTTTTAGTAAAATAAAACCCTAAAAGGAATGTTGTTATTTTTGAAAAAGCAACATTTTAATCATATTTTGGGCAAAATAAAAGAAGGCAAGACATGATATAGTAAAGTTTTGTTTTTTTGCCTGTTTTTCAGATTAGTTAAATGCATAAAAGTCCACTTACAGTGGAAATGCTGCTATCTAATTTTATAAACACAGATGTCCAAGAAATAATTTATATCAATTTTTTTCATTATTTACAGAATAAAAACAGCAGCAGCAATAAAATCTACACCAAGAATAGTAACAGTAGCAAAAGAGCAACTTTCCCCCTCACTGTGATGTCAGCCTGATAAACATCATCTATAGGTTCTGAGTGGAAGGATAAGACTTGAGATTGTGTAAAGTTCACTGAAAAATTATCTTAAAGTAGAGGATATGCTCAAAGTCAGTACATTGTAGATATAGCATACCACATACCATCATCTTACTGTCAAAATCAAGCTGTTAGTAATTTGATGGTCTTAGAGGTCAAATTCAGCAACTTTTAAAGGACGGCAGTATAATTAAGACTTCTTGCAATATATCAGCCCTATTACACAGCATAAATTAAACAACAAGTAGACATCTATAGGAGAAAAATATGATATATATATGTATATGTTTAAAAGTAAGTGGAAAAAACCTCACTATGAGTCAACTTTAGGAAATAGCACACAAGATCATCATAACATCTTTTGTCAATATACTCGTGAACTTAAAGCAAAGGATTGACCTAGAGTGAAAATATGGAAATTCATAGTAGAGAAATAGAAACCTAATATAAATTAGAGAACTCAACATATAATATCTGATATAAAAATTTCACAAAGTAAAAATAAACACAATTGGGAGATTGCATAGGAAATAGTGTCCTTGAACAGATAGTGAGATGAATAACCCACACTAAAGAAAAAAGTGGGAAAAAAAACAGATTTAAAAAAAAATTATAATAATAAATAGATTAATGACCTGTAGGGAAATTATCAAGAGGGGTAAGAAATGTGTAATTGGAGTCCCCAAAAGAGAGAATGATATGTGTGTGTAATTTGAATATATGTATGTATGAATGATTAATAAGTGGGATGTCACAAATTTAATGAAAAACATAGACTGTAACGATATAGATGCAAGCAGAATTTGTATAAATAATACCATATCTAGAAACATTATTAACAAACTTTAAA
Organism: Balaenoptera musculus; assembly: GCF_009873245.2. Taxonomy (NCBI): domain Eukaryota; kingdom Metazoa; phylum Chordata; class Mammalia; order Artiodactyla; family Balaenopteridae; genus Balaenoptera; species Balaenoptera musculus. The sequence goes on from NC_045802.1 coordinate 57,270,345, forward strand.
AATATAAAATATAAAGAGTAAAATCCTAGACCCAAGCAGGGAAAATAAGACAAATTACTTAGAAGGATATAATACATGGGATGACTGACTTCTGATTAGAAACAACAGAGGTCAAAAAGGGTAATGGGTGGTAAAAGACACTTTAATATTATACGTTTCTTAAATTTTAAGTTGGTATAATAATGACCTTAATCTGATAATTAAAGCATGTATATTTTAATACACAGAACAACCACTATAAAAAAACAAAAGTTCTAGTAAAAAACATAAAAAAGCAAACAGTTGCATGTGAGGGTTTTAATAATGTAAATGTAATGTAGATAGTATATATTACCCAGAAATAATCTTTTTACGAAAACATTTTCTCCTTTCAGTTAATGTACATTCTCTTCAATTAGTTGTTTTTGAACAAATGTATAACTATTCAGAGAAATACTCTGTCCACCCAAAGGAATGTCACACATCAGTAACCAGGTGAGGAGGTTGTAAGAGGTATATTTGATAAATCCTGTTAATTTTATGACATCACTGAATCCTACCATTCAAGGAACTAGTGATTTTGTTAAATCATAAAGGAAAACAGTAAAAGACTTGAGGGATTAGAGTGAATTGATCTTGGACCTTGGGTAGCAAAAAGTAAAAAAAAAAAAAAAAAAGCAAATTTAATATATCCTTTACTATTTGAGAAATGAATATGATATAAAAGAAAAAAACAATTCTCATTCTCATTTTTCCCAGTTACTTTGTGTTTATGTTTTCTTCCAGCAAGTGGAAACCAACCTACTCTGGGTTCTTATTTATTTGGTTACCAGTACCTGCAGGGTATATATTTGCCTATGAGGTGTTCTGAATTGCTTATCTAGTGTTAATTAAAACTCATGAGGAATTAGACTTTTTATTTGGTAAAACAATTTGGAAAAAAATAATGAATGGAAAACAATAGCCCCAATTTCATGTTATATTTACAGTTTCCTAAAGCACATGCTTTAGTTTTCTAGAGTTTTCATTTATCACAAAACTAATCAATATTAATTTAAAAGCTCACATTCATTCTTTTTTCAAAAATATAAATGATGCTGTAAAAATAGAAGAATGTTTACACACAACTTGAGTAGAATCTAGATGAAGTTTGTGTTAACTACACAACAAACATTTTAAAAAAATAATGAATTTACTATATAATTCAGTAAAAAAGTCTTAAACTTGAACTTTGTAAATAACTTCTTCAATTCTGTACTTCACTGGGAATATGTAAACAAATTCGTAGAGAAAAGAAAGATATACAAACTCATTCTGCAATGTATATATACATTCATAGATTTAAGAAATTTTTTTTAACAAACATGAACCATTTGATATTTTATTTCACATGCTAGCAAAATATAACTTCCTGGTTTTAATAAAATGGCTTATAAAGAGGTCCAGAAATTCTGTGGACATCAAATACCTCTAAAACATAGTACTTTTATGAGCTTTGTGTAAATGAATCAAAACCATATGGCAATCATTTCCTTTAAATGAAATGCACATGGTGAAAACACAAAAGAAGAAAGTCCTGAGCCGAATTCATGTAAATGTAGCCTCTAGATTTTTAAAGTTGATGTTGTCTTTTCCTGGTACTGAAAAAATATGGACAAACACAAAGGACTACTGCCATTCTTCTTACCTTTAAAATCTGTTTGCTTAAGACTGGTAGAGCAATGGATGTACTTTTTTTGGTATTTCCATTTAATCAAGGAACTTTTCTTTATAGATTCTGCCTCTATAAAACAAGTGTTTCTAGTCATTTTCTTCCTCTATAGTATAGCTACAATTAGGACATGAAAAGAATGCATGGTGTGAGCATGATTTGGTGTGAGAAAGACACTTAGAGTAGGAAATGTCCTCAGTAGTATAAGATACAACATTTGGAAGAAAATGCTATTATAAAATTCTTCCTGTGGTAAATTTTTTTTCCATTTTGTGAGGTCTCTACACACACCTCCTCATTTATTCTCTCCTAAAATGAATGTTTCTGAAAGAGTTATTGTAAAATCAAAATTTGCATAAGTTTTGAATTTTCTGGAATACATTGTATCTGTGATCTCCTATTTGAGAAAATATTATATTAAAAGCTCTTTGCTAGAGGATGGGCCTACAAATACATGATTTTATACATAACAAAAATAAAATGTACTGCTTGTTGTAGGACACAGAATGGGATAAAAACTAATGTATTCCATGATAAGTGATAAATAAATGGACAAAGACAAAATGACCCAAGAACTTAGAAAGGAGACAACTGTGTACCAGATTTATCAATAGAAGTTTCATAGAGGTCCAGGGGCTTAACACTAGCATTGTTTAGAAAGTAAATAAGTCAGTGAGTGGAGAGAATGGAACCTAGTTTTCCAGAGAGAGGAAACTATATGCGTAAAAGTGAACAGTAGAATGAACATGGAATTTCTGGACAGGATGGGTGAATAACTCATATATATTTAAAGGAGGATATTGGTCAGCAGTAACAGAGAACTAATTCAGCACGTATGCAGGAGTCTTGTTAGACTAATTGCCATAGGGATTGTTTTTTACGGAAATTTGAAACTTTAAATATTATAAGAAGAGTGATATAGTTGTACTATTCAAGAGTGCTGTTTTTAAAAAGTAATGCAATAACTGGTAAAAGATGATATCTAGACTTAACATGGTGATCATTTTGAAATGTATAGAAATATATCAAATCACTACGTTGTGTAACGGGAACTAATATAGTGTAGGTCAATTATACTTCAAAAACAAACTCATAGAAAAGAGATGAGATTTGTGGCTACCAGAGCAGGGGTGGGGGAGGGGAAATTGAATGAAGGCAATCAAAAGGTACAAACTTCCAACTGCAAAATAAACAATTAAAAAGAAAAAGTAATGCTTTTGGGAGGAGGGTGTAGAAGAGAAAGTACAGTGGAAAAACTAGACACTGCAGCAGTTTTTCTATGGGAAAACGTCTAATGAAATGGAAAACTTAGAATGACCTGTTGAGTAAAGCTATGACTTGAACTATGACAAGAAGAGAGGATACAAAATAGGAAAGAAAATTGACAGTGACAGTGGTTAACAGAACGTTATTAGCCAGAGGTTTGGGGAAATTATTAGCCTGGATGACTAGAAAAGTGTGATAGAGTTATCTGAAGTAGGATACTCAGAACGGTAAATTAGACCCCATTCTCTCCATCCCATCTTTAGCTTCTCCAGCTCACTTGGAATTCAAAGTGATAACATTGTAAGGCACAAGTCGATAGGGAATGCTAAGGGTGGAAGCACTCATGAATAAATTCCCTCAGAAGTGAAGTTGTGCATTATGGGATAAGTAAATGGGAATAGAAATCTATGCTATGGCCCCAGAGCAGTGAAACATGGCAAGCAAAGTAAAAGGAGAATGAAAAAGATATGTAGAGATTATGAGGCAGCCTCTGGTGTTGGATTGACTGGTTTCCAATTTGGACTCCACACCTGTTTAGAATATGGCCTTGTACAAATCATTCAACATTTTTGCATCAGTTTCATCATCTCTAAAATGGGGATACTATTAGTAACTATCTCATGGAGTTGAAATGAAGCGAAAATGCTTTAATACATATATAGCACTCAGAACAGAGCCATACTCATAAAAAAGGCTCAAGAAATCTCTAATACATGGAAATAGTATAAGAATTTCAAAAAGGGAGGTGTATGCAATAAATTTGGCAGTGAGGGAAAAAATATTCTTTCAAAATCATTATGTGATATTTCAGTCTTTTTCATTAACCATCAAAAATAACCACACATTTTTCCTCCTTTTGGAAAAAAAGCATAAAGAAGCCACATAATTAGCAATGGCAACTAATGATGGGAGGGCAGGTTTGGATAGTAATTTCAGTGTATAAGATAGTAAGGAACAACTTTCACAAAGATCTTCTTCTGTGTGTTTCCATAGCACTGTATTCTCAGCCCTACTGTATTTAACATGGGGTGCTGTTATTGTTCATTTATTAGTTTGGTGCTACTCTAAATATTGTACCACTAAATTTCAGTTTCAGTTTAGTGAATCAACTGATCAAACTAGATATATATTGACCTGATAAATACAGTTGAGATTCGAAATGTAAAAAAATGATCCATCCTTCCCCTCTTGCTTATGGCAATTGATTCATGTTTTAAAATTCAGCAGTCATCTCTCTCACAAAAATATCAAACCAATAACCAGTTCTTGCATAAACACCATGGATGATATATTGAACAATTGTTCTAAAACAGACAGAGAATTTTGCATTCAATCATTGCCAAGAATGTATATTCCTATGGGGAAGATAAAATAAACCACATACGTATGAAATAAACAAAAACATTTGACGTAAAGCTTGACAACAATGATACATTTTCAAACATATACATGATTTATAAATAAATGGTTAAATAATGGAAAAGAAGAAAGAAATATTTAATGTTCTGAAGTGTGTTTAGTATACTTTTGACAGAACAGTTGGGTCTAGTTTGGCTTCTTGAGGTAAGATTGGATGTGATTGGACAGTGAGAAGAAAGGGAGATGGTCCAGTTGGTAATCTAACACAAGGATGATTGTTAGTCATGTATTTTTCAGAGGAACATTTTGCCAAGAATTGTCTTATCTCATTACAAAAATACCCATATATACTTTAAAATGAGCACTGCCCCCACTCTTCATCAAAGATCAAAGTGAGGGCATTTCATGATGCCTTTAATTTGTCTACAATTATTATTAAATCAAAATCAAATACCTGTAAATACAGATAGAGGGACATTCATTTGTCTGCAAACTGCCAAAAAGTTAAAATAAAAAGATATTTTAATGTATTGATTATTTAAACCTAGTTACAGCCAAATTTCCACTTCACATGATCCTGAGAAAACCTAGCTTTTATCACTTCACAGTGACAATAATAATAGAATAGTCTTATCATTCACAAATAAGATGAGTTGCTGCTGAACTCATTTGAATTTTTAAACTCATTATCAACTAGCACTGGAAAAACTGTTTCTATTGTAATTTAAACCTAATGGAACATAAACTCATTTAGTACTGTCAAAGTCTCATTATTTGTCTTGTCAGAGAAGAAGCTGGTGATTACCAGGGAACATATTTGTATATTTTACTTGCTGTTTATCTCAAAGGTTTCAACTGGGTAGAGTAACAAAAGAAAGCAATTAAAGTATCAAGGGAGGTTGGTGGAGCAGAGTAGATAGCTACTGTCAGCAATAAACTATCAAACACAGTAATAGGAAAATGTGTCATGGTCCAGTAATCATGCCAGAGGAAAGAGGGAGTAATAACTTTCCCTATGAACTAAGACTGCAGAGAAATTTTAATACGGTTTTCAATTTGTATTGTATGCAACATGCAAACTCATATATATATGTGTGTATACATGCACATACATAAATATTGGTATGTATTTAAATATGGTGGCCTCTTAATATTTTTAGGCAGCTCATTTGAGACACTCACTATTTTATAATAGAAAATTTGCACAAATCTCAGAAAAAATTCCTAAACTCCTTCACTTTCTGGCTAATTTTTCAAAGAGACTGAGTATGTGGTGTAGCATGACAGGATTAGAAAGCCTGTCTCCATAAGAGTATCTCTTGATTTTTGACTCACATCTAATTTATTGACATAAATTACCAGAGGTAAGATGTCTGAGCCCCTTGGGGAACTGAAACCATGTTGACAGTTTCATTTAGTTTTTTTTTTATTTATTGGAGTGCAGTTGCTTTACACTGTTGTGTTAGTTTCTGCTGTACAACAGAGTGAATCAGCCATGCATATACATATATCCCACCTTTTTTGGATTTCCTTCCCATTTAGGTCACCTCAGAGCACACAGTAGAGTTCCATGTGCTACACAGTATATTCTCATTTTCTATTTTATCTATTTTATACATAGTATCAATAGTGTATATCTATCAATCCCAATCTCCCAACTCCTCCAATCCCCCCTTCCCCCCTGGTATCCAAACTTTGTTCTCTACGTCTGTGTCTCTATTTCTGCTTTGCAAATAGTATCATCTATACCATTTTTCTAGATTCCACATATATGCATTAATATATGATATTTCTTTTTCTCTTTCTGACTTACTTCAATCTGTATGACAGTCTCTATGTCCATCCACATCTCTACAAATGTCCCAGTTTCATTCTTTTTTATGGCTGAGTAACATTCCATTCTATATATGTACCACGTCTACTTTATCCATTCCTCTGCTTCCATGTCCTGGCTACTGTAAATATTGCTGCTATGAATATTAGGGTGCATGTACCTTTTTGAATTATGGTTTTCTCTGGGTATATGCCCAGTAGTGGGATTGCTGGGTCATATGCTAGTTCTATTTTTAGTTTTGCAAGGAACATCCATACTGTTTTCCATAGTGACTATATCAATTTACACTCCCACCAGCAGTGCATGAGGTTTCCCTTTTCTCCTTGCCCTCTCTAGCATTTTATTGTTTGTAGATTTTTTGATGATAGCCATCCTGACCAGTGTGAGGTGATACCTCATTGTAGTTCTGATTTGCATTTCTCTAATAATTAGTGATGTTGAGCATCTTTTCATGTGTTTGTTGGCCATCTGTATGTCTTCTTTGAAGAAATGTCTATTTAGGTCTTCTGCCCATTTTTGGATTTGGTTTTTTGGTTTTTTATGATATTGAGCTGCATGAGCTGTTTATATATTTTGGAGATTAATCCCTTGTCAGTTGCTTCGTTTGCAAATATTTTCTCCCATTCTGAGGGTTGTCTTTTCATCTTGTTTATGGTTTCCTTTGCTGTGCAAAAGTTTTTAAGTTTAATTAGGTCCCATTTGTTTATTTTTTGTTTTTATTTCTATTACTCTAGGAGGTGGGTCAAAAAAGATCTTGCTGTGATTTATGTCAGAGTGTTTTGCCGATGTTTTCCTCTAAGAGATTTATAGTGTCTGGCCTTACATTTAGGTCTTTAATCCATTTTGAGTTTATTTTTGTGTATGGTGTTAGTGAGTGTTCTTATTTCATTCTTTTATATGTAGCTGTCCAGTTTTCCCAGCACCACTTATCAAAGAGATGGTCTTTTCTCCATTGTATATTCTTGCTTCCTTTGTCATAGATTAGGTGACCATAGGTGTGTGGGTTTATCTCTGGGCTTTCTATCCTATTCCATTGATCTATATTTCTGTTTTTATGCCAGTACCATACTGTCTTGATTACTGTAGCTTTGTAGTATATTCTGAAGTCAAGGAGCCTGATTCCTCCAGCTCCATTTTTCTCTTTCAAGATTGCTTTGGCTATTCTGGGTCTTCTGTGTTTCCATACAAATTGTAAAAGTTTTTGTTCTAATTCTGTGAAAAATGCCCTTGGTAATTTGACAGGGATTGCACTGAATCTGTAGATTGCTTGGGTAGTATAGTCATTTTCACAATATTGATTCTTCCCATTGAAGAACATGGTATATCTCTCCATCTGTTTGTGTCATCTTTGAGTTCTTTCATCAGTATCTTGTAGTTTTCTGAGTACAGGTCTTTTGCCTCCTTAGGTAGGTTTATTTCTAAGTATTTTATTCTTTTTGTTGCAGTGGTAAATGGGACTGTTTCCTTAATTTCTCTTTCTAATCTTTCGTTGTTAGTGTATAGGAATGCAAAAGATTTCTCGGTATTGACTTTGTATCCTGCAACTTTACTAAATTCATTGATTAGCTGTAGTAGTTTTCTGGTGGCATCTTTAGGATTTTCTATGTATAGTATCATGCCATCTGCAAACAGTGATGGTTTTACTTCTTCTTTTCCATTGTGGATTCCTTTTATTTCTTTTTCTTCTCTGATTGTTGTGGCTAGGACTTCCAAAACTATGTTGAATAATAGTGGTGAAAGTGGACACCCTTGTCTTTTTCCTGATCTTAGAGGAAATGCTTTCAGTTTTTCACCATTGAGAATGATGTTTGCTGTGGGTTTGTCATATATGGCCTTTATTATGTTGAGGTAGGTTCCCTCTGTACCCACTTTCTGGAGAGTTTTTATCATAAATGGGTTTTGAATCTTGTCAAAAGCTTTTTTTGCATCTATTGACATGATCATATGGTTTTTATTCTTCACTTTGTTAATATGGTATATCACATTGATTGATTTGCATATATTGAAGAATCCTTTCATCCCTGGGATAAATCCCACTTGATCATGGTGTATGGTCCTTTTAATGTGTTGTTGGATTCAGTTTTCCAGTATTTTGTTGAGGATTTTTGCATCTATGTTCATCAGTGACATTGGCCTGTAATTTTCTCTTTTTTGTGATATCTTTGTCTGGTTTTGTATCAGGGTGATGGTGGCCTCCTACAATGAGCTTGGGAGTGTTCCTCACTCTTCTGTTTTTTGGAAGATTTTGAGAAGGATAGGTATTAGATCTTCTCTAAATGTTTGATAGAATTCACCTGTGAAGCCATCTGGTCCTGAGCTTTTGTTTGTTGGAAGATTTTTAATCACAGTCTCAATTTCAGTGCTTGTGATTGGTCTGTTTATATTTTCTATTTCTTCCTGGTTCAGTCTTGGAAGGTTGTGCTTTTCTAAGAATTTGTCCATTTCTTCCAGGTTGTCCATTTTATTGGCATATAGTTGCTTGTAGTAATCTCTCATGTTCCTTTGTATTTCTGCAGTGTCAGTTGTTACTTCTCCTTTTACATTTCTAATTCTATTGATTTGAGTCTTCTCCCACAGTTTGACTTGAGTAATTAATCACAAGCCCCAGAGATGGGAAAATATTGTTTATAAGTACCTGCCTTCTCAGGAGCCTAGCCTAATCTGTAAGTAATTGGCACTAAATCAACCTTTCTGTTACAAAAAGTATTGGAAACAAAATAACATCACAATATAAAACTGTTTAATTTCTCTTGTTAGAAAAGTAAAATAAACAAACAAAAAACCCTTATGTCCCTGGGATAGCAATTAGATGAACTAATTTATATTATCAGGATTTAACACTTCTTATCCTTAAAATAACGTATATTTTCAGACAGAGATGTTATAAAGTCTCTACTGACACTAGTATTTAATATCGGTCTTATTTTTTAAGTATAAATGCTTTTATTATGGAAGACCTGACGTGATTGAGGGTTGAGGAAAAGATATCTCTTCTCTACCAGCCCAATATGTATACATCTCATTGCATCTCATTTTGACGTGAGACTTTAAATCTTGAGACACAGAATCAACATTACATGCTTAATTTGGTTTAAAAAATTAGTTATATAAATTCCCAGGGTTTTTTTCTCCTGGAACGTTAGAGGTCCAATACTCTTTTACTCCTGCCCTCTCTAACTGTATCCTCTCTTGCTAACAAGTGTGTAATTAATTTTTTTGTGTCAGATGATCACTTTAGAGACAGCTTAAATTTTAAAGTTCTATAACCAGAGTATGTATTAAGTTATTATTAATAAAATTTGTATTTAGAGGAGAGGTCTTAAAAAATAACTTTTCAACTTGGGAAAACAAGGTTCCCTGTTGAAAATTTGAAAATAAAAATTAATTATTAATGTTGGGTTGAAGAGTGCACACTGTGCTCTTTTTAGTTTAAAATAGTGACTACTGCTGTTCTGGGACCTTTTATACCACAACTCGATTTATTTGTCTCATCACCTCCTGGAACAGAGTCAGTAGTTGTCCCCATTTGAATGACTTGCCCAGATCTTGAGGTTGAGGGGTGATGAAGGAAGGAATGGTCATGTGACACCATTCCAGATGCCCCCCTCTGTACAGCCAGTTTGCAAGTATTGATGTATAAAGCTAACAATTTCTACCTTTTAAATTTCAAGGTAACTCCTATTTAGTAAAATTAAAGTTATAAGCAACATTTTAAACTAATTATCCTATTTTCCAACAAAATAACTTTTCTCTCTTTTACATAAAAATGTAAAACAGAAATGCAATTTTCATTTGAACAATTTTCATGTCCCTGAGCTGTGACTAACCAGAGCTGAATAAACAATAGGTTTTCTTTTCTTTTCTTTTTTTCTTTTTTTCTTTTCTTTTTTTTTTTTTTTTTTTTTGGTTTTCCTTTTTAAAACTCTCCTTTCTTCAAGCCTGAATTTTCAGTCTAGAGATAAGGGTCACAAAATTTCTTAAATAAAAAGTAACTTTAAGGTTTTACAGTTGTATATTGCAAATGCTTTCTACTAAAAGGAAATTTTATTCAAGAGCTTTAAAACCAAGAATTAGAGAGTTACAGTATTACATAAGACTGTATAATATCAAGATAATTGAATTTTAATCCAAAATTCACTTAATTCTTCTAGTTAAATTAAATTCCTCGGCAAATTGAATCTTTAATGGGCTCTAGTTTAAACATGACTATGTATTTTATTGCTATTGCAATAGTGCAGTTAATATAGAACAAAATGGATAATAAGCATGGCATTTAATTTATGCAGACATTTGGATTTAGCACAAATGCTAAAATGGGTAAACCTTTTAAAAAGAGCATATATTTCCTTTGTAGACCAGGTAAATTGTTATCTAAACTCATATTTGGGAAAAAGATAAATGTGTTTTTATAATTGTTGTAATTTAAATAATACTTTATAAATAAGTTCTTGCAAAACATAGATAATACTGAAAATTATGTAGACTTTTATGATTGTTCTATTTAAACAATTAAATATTCTGGATCTCCCTCTCCATATATAAATATATTTATATTTAATTTCTAATATTTGATATATTTTAATATAATATTTTTTACATTTCATTTTAATAGTGATCTGAATATATTTTCTGAAAATCTAATTGTGTTTAAGAAATTTGGAAAAATACAATACCAAGATAATTCATGCTAACTGAGGTGAGGACTCTGGAAAAGATAAAATGTGTATTTTTCCAATTCACAGTAAAAAAAGTTATATAGTTAACAGTAATAAATGTGTATATGTTAATACTTAATTGTATGCAGATATGTATTAATATGTATTCATATGTGGATATGAATATTGTAGGTAACCAGATATCTAATTTTAGACAATGGACAAAAGAGTATTAGAAACAAAACTACATCAATCAATATAAAGCCATTTAATTCCTCTAGTTGTTGGAAAAAAATTAATTATCTATTTTCTCTTTTTAATCAATGATGATACAAGTTAAAGTAAAATAAAACTGTAACAAACTTGTTTTTAATGTAATTTAGAGTATCACCTGTTTATTAATAAAGTCACCTAATTTTCTGAGTTGTAATTTTCAACAAAAGATTTATTAAATTCAAGAAGTAAGAAAGATTTAATTTAGAAACAGATCTTTGAATCACTATATTAAATAGTACTTAATCAGCAGTTATAAAATTTTACGCGTACAACTTTATTACTCTCACTGTAATAATATAACATCATAACTATAGAAATACTGGTTACTGCCACTAATAAATAAAATAAAATAAATATTTAAAATTTACTTTTATATTTATCTCATTCTTTTAAATTTTTATTTTTGTATGTTTTATCTTATATATGTATATCAAGGAACACAGTTTTAATAAATGTGTACTATTTGCATAATTATATACGAGCACTAATGAAAGCATTTAAAATAATTTAAGCTTTTCACTTATTAGCAAAATTTTCTTATTCCTCGGGAACTACAGTTTTATATACAGCTCAAGAAGAGCAGGAGCTATTGCATGATTAGTTCTCTGATATATCCTAAATATCTAGAAGACTGTTTGGCATATTATAATAGTAACTCAAAGTTTATGTTGAAAAAATAAATAAAATTGTATTTAGTGTTTAGGAGATTCATGATGACTTCATATAAGTTTTATATAAAATGTTATCTCAGTAATGCCCTATGCTTTGGTTTGTCCTTTTTAGGAATCTCTGTGGAAAGAAACAAACTAGTTAAAAAAAAATAGAAAGGTAGGCACTGATTGCCATGACTTTAAGGTCAATAGAAATTATTTCTTTGCCGTCATACCATCTGACAGAAGAGATAAATCACTTTCCCCCTACATGGCAGCTCAAGCGGAGCTCAAGAGATTATTTCTGCTTTACAGGGTTAATCATCACATGTGAGAGACTTTTGCTCTTTAACATATTTCTTCTCAAATTCTGATTTAGTTATATGAATCCAGAAACCCATGCACATAACTGAAGATCAGACTAATCTGAAAGTAAAAGTAGTTCTTTTTAAAAGATAGATAAGCAGATAGATGTTAGATATAAATGTATGATTAGCTATCCAATTTTTGGGAACTACTATTTGAAAATAAAAAAGTAAAATTCCCTTTATAAATTCTATTGCTAATTAGAATTTTTAGATTTTTAAACATTTGTTTCAATTATAGGCATATTGATAATATAAAGTTATAAGACAATCAATTACATTCTAGATACTTGAAAGAAGAGCAAAAAGTAGGCTGGATATATGCATTAACATGTACCCATTCAGAACTACCAGTAATATACCTCTGATAGAATAGTGGGTTTTACAAGTAATATTTCTTCTAATTCTACTTCCCAAATGTTAACTACTGTAATGGTTTTGTTTAATACAGATTAATAATATCTAATATTCATAAGTTTATTAAGATATGAAATATAACAATGTAGTGAAAATAAAATTAAATATTAAAAATAATCAGATGAGGGCAGAGATCATTAGGGAGCAAAATTATTGGTCTAAACTTTGAGGCAAAGTGGGACTTTAGTGTTCTTGCTGGGGGAGGGGGGGAGGGAAACATTACTAGGATGTTTCACAGAGAATTTCTTGGGTGATTGTTCCACTGCCTGAGGTTCTGACTTTTACTAAGCAAGATATCTCAGTAATAGAAACTATACAACTGAGAAGGAGAGACGAATTTTAGTCAGTTGTTGCATGAGAATTGGCAGATCCACAAGCCAAATAAGCATGTAGAAATTAATGAGAAAGTGATAAGAACTTTTTTAACATATGTCAAAAACGGGGATAAACACAATAGAGATTAAGAATATATGTATTATTAATTGCAAAAAAAGAAAAAAAAATAAGTATTATTCCCTATTTGAGCGAGAGCCTTCCATTTTTTAAATATATGTTTAATATATGTTATGGGATAAACATTAGAAAGCAATGGAGAGTGTTACAGAGAAGAAAAGAAAAGAATAATGTGAGCCAAGAGCAATATAATGATGCTCTAACTTCAGTTTCCTTTTGACAGTTATTCTGTAACTTCAAATTGAGTTGGATTTATCATATTTCAGTTTTCAAAATACAGGTTGGTCCTATTAAAGATTTCAGTGCCCTTGACAATTTAGGAATAATATCTATACCTATATCTATATCTACTTCTACAGCTTCATCTATCTATATCAGTATGTATCCCCCAAAGTATATATGAAATAGCTACAGAAATGAAACTTTTGCAATTACAAAAATGTACTTTTTCAGAGATAAGCAATTTATTAACAAGTAAGTGTGTAGGATGTACACCAAAAATACCACATAATCATTCATACTTTTTAATATGAAAAAATCATAATGTATTATTTTACTGAAACTATATTTTAATTCTTTGCCCTAACATTTCCTACAAAAGTTTAATCCAAATGGCTTTCATTATTTGAGAAAATCAAATACATTTAAAGTGAAAACTTTAAAATACTTCTAAACTTTCTCAGACTTAACTGTGGCTACTTCTAAGGAGATTAAATTCCACAATAAAGCATATACTTTTGGCAATTTACGTTTTTGTTTTTGTTTTTGTTTTGTTTTTTTTGCCTCCTCACTGGCTTGCGGGATCTTAGCTCCCAGACCAAGGATTGAACTGGGGCCCTCGGCAGTGAAAGTGCAAAGTCCTAACCACTGCTCTGCCAGGGAATTCCCAGCAATTTACATTTTTGATGGATGGATAAAAGTAATTGCATATAATATCATGTGTCAGACAGACTGGAAGGTGGCCCTCCATCACCCCATCTCTGGTTATTCATGCTTTTGTGTGATCCCTTCTACTTGACTATTCAGGATCTGCAGCTTGCTTCTAGCCAATAGAATATGGCAAAGGTAACAAGATGTCATTTTCATAACTACATCACGTACAACATTCCATCTTGTTAGTGGACTCATGCTAATGACTTTCCTTGATGGCTTGATTAAGTGGCCGTATCGTGAATGCCATGTGGCAAGTAACTGAGGACATCACTAGGAACTGAGGATGTCCTACAGCAAGAAGCCTGGACATTCAGTCCCACAAAAGCAAGGACATAAATTCAGCCAACCACCTGAGTGATCACTGAAGCAAGGCTCCAGATAAATATGGGGCCCAGCCCACTCTTTGATTACAGCCTTGTGAGATCTTAGACAGATAACCCAGCTAAGCCATGCCTAGACTCCTGAGCCAGAAACTGAAATAATAAGTGTTACTTTAAACTGCTGAGTCTGTGGTGATTTTTTACAGCAATATAAAACTGACACATATCCCAATGGAGACATTTTCAAATCTATTCATTGAACAAACATGTTTTATGTGCTTATTCTATGTGAATCAAGAACCCAGGTAGATGGGAATGCAACAGCAATGACTAAAATATAATCCGTGAACTTGAGGTGACAGACCGATCCCTTCATTATAAAATTTCTCTTAAACTTCTATCTTATCATTTCATCTATTGATAATTTTTCTTTGAATCATTTATTCCATTAGTTGCAAATGATGATATTCATGGTTGCATGATTTCATGGTTGCAAATGATGGTATTCAAATTCTCACATTATTTCTGCGTTTATCAGTTTAATTTCTTTTGTAAAGCAAACTTTCTCTCACCAGCCATTCAATTACTTTGAGATACAACATATATAAGAAAAGCAGAATAATTGCTTTATTTTCCCCTGTCATGGCTCAGTTTTAGAATAAAAAGCTAATGCTTCAATGGTGACCATCAAGTTTTTGTCTGTGTCATTTTGTTCTCTTTTTAGAATATTATAAACATCATGGATTTTATATGTATTCAACTTATGTCATATATTATTCATAGTCATTATTTTTTGTGTTAAAATTGTCCCATCTGGGGCCAACTGGGTCCTTCACATTGATGCCTCTCTCCTTCAACATGCTTCCTTGCTCTGGCAGCTTCCTCACCTTTTGACACAAGTTATCCTAAGTTCATCATTCTTCTAAAGAGCCCTGTCTCCCTTTTGTGGGAAATCAGAGTCCACAGCTTGGGACCTAGTGGTTGGTGTTAATTGCAATTGAACAATTGATTATTGCTTCCTGTCCTTCTGAGTGGGCAGAAGTAAAAAATACATATTTTCAAAAAACAAATTATGATATTTCAATTTTGACATTTCATGGATTTTACTTAATTTCTTGTCCCTTATTTTGAAAAACTCTTTTTATAACTCCTTGTTAAAATATAGACTGAAATATATTAAAATGTTTGAGTTATTGGAGCAAAAATTGATTGGAATCAGGCAGCGCCAAACCAGAGGTGGTTAGGCATGCTTCATAGACAGAAGCTAAGGGGAAGACTTATACAGAGAAAGTGCAGAAGCAAAGAAAGGAAATTACTTCATTTGCTGTAGCTTAAAGCCTAGATGGTTGTGACTGGTTGTCCTTAGCATTTTGATTTCATAATTTTGAGGCATTTATAGGCTTAGATTTTGGTTTGCTTACTTGTCTACCATGGCATTAGAACCACATCAGTCCAATGGACTTTTTGTTTAATTAACACCGTTTAAAATACTTATTTCTACTTAGTGATATATATTGGTACAATTATATATACAATAGTATATCAGAATTTCAAGATAATATCACTTTTACAATCACTGGAAAAATAAAGATTTCAGTTTAAGCTGTTTTTTTCATTGAAAATATCTCACTATGCATATACAATCAAAATGCTCTGTTTTAAATCACTTAAAATAATATTTTATCTTTGTAATGTTATTACCAACTTGAAATACCTGTTCATTCATTTCATGTTATTTTCAATTGTTAGAAGTGTTTTAAAATTTTTTTAATTTAACTTTATATATTAAATATACAAAATATTTTGCATGGTACCAAAGTCCAATTATAAGATATAATCAGAGGTGTCGCATTTGCATCCCTGTCTCTTCCACTCTGATTCCTATCATTCAGCTGATCCTAATCCGAATACATCCATCTAGTGTGTGTTGTCCCCAAACCTCACATGTCACACTCATCATCTCTTTTAGACAAACACAAACCAAAAAAAAAACTCTCCACTTTTAAACATAGTTGGTGTCATTTCTTTATTTTTTATTATTTTTATTACTATGTTCTATGTTTTTCTGTTCAGCATTTTGAGGTTCTTAGAAGGGTTTCTTTTTTCCTTCTTCATGGTTATTAACATATGAAATGTCTAGGATAATTATTAGGGATAATGATCTTTATTGAATATTTTCAGGAAAGGCAATTATTGCAAACTAGCAAAATCTCTACTTAAAATATACCTTTTTAAGGAAACTTGACAATTCTGTATTCTGATTTTACCACCATAATACCTAGTAGAGTTTCAAAGATCAAGGAATTATTTTGTATTCTGCAACTTTACCAAATTCATTGATGAGCTCTAGTAGTTTTCTGGTAGCATCTTTAGGATTTTCTATGTATAGTATCATGTCTGTATGGCTATTATACAAAAGAAAAGAAACAGCAAGTGTTGGAGAAGATGCAGAGAAAAAGGAATCCATGTGCACCGTTGGTGCAAATGTAAATTGATGCAGCCACTATGGAAAACAATGTGCAGGTTTCGTAAAAAACTAAAAATATAGCTACCACATGATTCAGTAATTCTACTTCTGGGTATTTATCCAAAGAAAACAAAAACACTACTTCGAAAAGATAAATGTAACCTTATGTTCATTACAGCACTATTTACAATAAGCAAGATATGGAAGCAACCTAAATGTCCATCAATAGATAAATGAATAAAGAAGATGTGGTATATATCTATGTGTGTGTGTGTGTGTGTGTGTACGTGTGTGTGTGTATTTTATATATATATATAAAATGGAATATTATTTAGCCATAAGAAAAAATGAAATCTTGCCACTTGCAGCAACATGGACGACCTGGAAGGTATTATGCTAAGTGAAATAAGTCAGACAGAAAAAAAGCAAATACCATATGATTTCACTTATATGTGGAATCTAAAAAAACAAAAGAACAAAACAGAAATAGACTCATAGATACAAAGAACAAACTGGTAGTTGCCAGAGGGAAGTGGAGTAGGTGGACAGATGAAATAGGTGAAGAGGATTAATGGGTACTAACCTCCAGTTATAAAATAAATAAGTCATGGGATGTAATGTACAGCACAGGGAATATAGCATAGTGAATAATACTGTAATAACTTCATATGGTGGTGGATGGTAACTGGACTTATTGTGGTGATCATTTCATAATGTGTAAAAATATTGAATCACTATGTTGTACACCTGGGACTAATATAATACTGTATGTTAATTACAACTCAGTTCTGAAAAATGTTAAAAATAATATTTTCATTATTTTGAATATATTGTGTATTCTTTACCTATTCTATCCTATTCCTTCTCTCCTTGAGTTTTATCAGGCTTTTCTTTGATTTGCCATATAGTTTTTAATCCATAAATCATATGTTAATTAGTTCTGCATGCTTTTAAATACTGTATAAAAGAAATCATGGTGCTCATGTCTTTCTCTCTTTTTGCCTCTGATAGAAACATTACCGTGTCTGGTGCTTCTTACATAGATATGTGTATATTAAATATGCAGGTGAAGCATATTCCTATTTCATATGCCTATACTGTATGGCCATAGCATAATGAGTCCATTATTGGACATATCTCAGGGCTAACTTTCCTCCCATTTTAGTTTGAATGGAAGCAAAACTCCTCTTCACCTTGGAAGGAGAGAGATGGGTTGACATATTCTCTTTACTAAATTCCAAGGTAGACAGCTGCACCTGATCATGAATATCTCAAGTTCTTTCTTCACCTTCCTGATGTTAGACTGTAGAGGAAATTAACAGCATCCTGATATGTGTGCCTAGTGAAAGGTTCAAAGAGTTATGTACATCTAAATTTCTCATTTAACACTCATGTTTAACCAAAAATGCCAAGGCATCTTACTATACTCTCTGCCATAGCCTTTCTGTGGAAGGCAAAACTACCTCTATTCTCAGTGAAATATACTTGCATGGCATGCCAATCCACGTTTACTGGCCATTACGGAGTGGACCCTCAAAGGGGTGATACATTTATTTTAAAAATTAATTTGATAATTAAATTGTTACCCAGAAACTTCCATATAACCAGAATCTTTTTGAGATGCTACAAAGTCTTTCAAAGTGATGAATCAGAAAACAGCTGGTATAATATTTTGTCTTAGTAATGTTTAGATTGCAAGTGACAACAAATTTACCTGCAAGTAACAGAAAAAAATGAATAAAGTTTCATCACTGGACCAATCCTTTGATCCAGAGGTATTCATTACTATAAACACCTAAATCATGTTCTCATACTTGTGACCAAAGGCAGGGCACTGAATTTAAAATCGCCCATTGCAACAATGTCATTGGAATTGGGAAACAGTTCCTAAAAGAAGGGGAAATTCTTCTGGATTGCTGGATTGTCTGGGTTTAGAGACTCAGGATCCAGGCTGTCACTTAAGATTACAGTACTGTCCTTATCCTATAGCCAAACTCAAAGATGGAAAATATTTGTTCCAATTCGATAAGGAATGTGAGGCCATTTAGCTGAATGTTCTCAGTTTACATTGTTTTGTAAGTTTTGCTTTGTCAGTCTCTAGCAACAACCTTCTTTTGAATCAATTCCCAGTTGCGAGTGCTCTGGTCACCCCTGTGAACATGAAGACAGTGTGGGACTTTCTTTTTAAATGTTCTCGCTTTCTCTTCCTGTTACTGATTATCCTGGACTGTTGCCCCTTGGATTCTCTATGATAAAGGTATTATTGGTAGAAATCCATTCCTAGATGCCATGTAGAGACAGGGGAATTAACCTAAGCAATTTAATGTTAAGGAAATTCAATTTTAAAAAGACATTTTCAAATCCTTTAAGCCAATATGACTGACAACTCTTAGTTCATAGGTCCCAGTGTGATGGCACTGCAGGTAAACACACCAGGGAAAGGAGTGGGAGTTATTTTCCCACCTGAGAATGAAGAAAATATTACTTTTCCCTCTTCTTCCATGCCTATGGAATGTTGTCTTATACCAATTCAGCCTTATAAAGTGAGAAACAGTCTCATAGACAAATGATTTAATGCTGTCTGCTTATTGTTAATTAGCTTGGGGAAATGGAATCTGTTGACATCGTTTTTGATGACCTTTAAAATGGTTTTGCAGTCACTGGTCTGTTTAAATCAAGGTCTCTTCACTGGCTCAGTGTCTGATCTTCCCACAGACTGTTAATAACTAGGTAGTATTTATGACTTATGTCTAATATCCTTCCACAATTTAACTAATGTCCAGCAATTATAATTATTCATACCTTTTTAGTGTTATCCTTAAATTTTCTTGCAGATTTCATTATATTCTTTAATATCAATAGAAGTATTGAAACATTCTCTGCATTCCTTAGTAAAATATTAGAAATATATTTAGACAAAACCTTGTTGAACTCTCTCCATATATGCAAGTGTGCGCACATGTGCACACACACACAAACACACACTGGGATTTCAAAATGTATGTTTCATTCATTAAGGAAACTTTCAACAACTCAGGATTTTCTATGTAAAGAATATAGTCTTAAATATAACGGGCTTTCTTCTTCCAGTAATTAGTGGCTTTAGGCTTATTTTCTACCTCCCTTAATGCATTTTTGTTGCTTTGTTCTTAAAGTAATGAGCTACTCAAGTTTATTCCCTTATTGTTCTTTACTCTAAAAATACTCTGAAGGATTTGCCATTTTATCCTTTCAATGTGAAGCTTAAATTAGGTGGAGACAATGCTCCTGTTTTCATATGTTATATAACCTAGTTTCTCTTCCTCTATTTTAAAAAATGCACTCACATGCATGCTTTTAATTACCTGTTACCGTACATTGTTTTTCTTGAAGGGATAGGCTCACTTTATTATTGAGAAACTTGCAAATACCCAAGTCACATTTTGTCAGTTGTCCATTCCAGTAAAAATGATGTTTCATGAAAATGCTGCTGTTCGACTCACAATTCAAACAATCATACAAGTTCTTTTCTTGTGAGTGAAAAGCTTTATCCAGACTTCTCATTTTTATGCCAAGAATATTAAAACAATGTTTACTCAGGGACTGGGAATTAATGAAATTAAATAAATAATAATAGTTAACAAGTTTTCTGCTTAATAGATTTTCACCAAGACCTCTCTTCAGTGAAACTGGCATTTTCCCTCTGGACTGCTTAGGAGAAAACAATACAATGGCTAATATAAGTGTATGGTTTCATGGCCTTAATACCTGCTAAGGTGCCTGCCAGCAGTTTTACCTACCAGTATTTATGCATAGTCAGTATAAAGGTAAACAGTGGAAACAAAAATATTGTCTGACTATTGTAAGGAAAATAGTTTTGACCTCATACCCCCTTGAGTGCCCAGTTGACAATTAGGGATTTGCAGACCACATGTTAGGAATTACTGGTCTAGGGAACTTGGCTCTATCTCTTCTTCTGCAGACTTACAATATTTGAATATTGAGTAGCTTTTGTCCCTGAAGTGTTCTTTTCTTGGAACTATCTTGGCATAATAAAACAGAAGTTTATTTCTTGCTGAATCCCAGTGTCTTATGAGATGGGTGAAACTTCAGGGTCATTGTCCTCTATTTGGCAGCAATTCTGGCTCGTTTGTTCATGTAGCATCTCCTCTCCACACATACTTCCAGGAGTCATTGGAAATGTAATGTTTGCAATGCCCAGACAGCAGGGAGAATCAGATAAGAGGACTAAAAGACTCTATTACACCTCATTGTATGTTCTTTTGTTAAATGTTTTTGGAGTTCCAGTAGGCACCAGGAATTTTGCTGGGTATTTTTGATAAGAGATTAAAAACAGTAATACTTGGGCTTGCTCCAGGGAAATGGATATGAATAGATAATATAATAAAAAGTGATATATGTTCTAGTCGGGTAAAATATATGCAGTGTTTCACGTGCTAGTGAGATGTGGTGTAAAAAGAGCACAGACATACCCACTGGCTGCAACTACCTGGAGAGATGTTAACCTACACATGAGCAATTTCTGTGAAGCCATGGTGATTAAATCTGGTTCTAATGAAATAAATAATGTGAGAAAGTTATAAGGAAGAGATACCTGTAGAGTAACTTTAAATGAATTGGAGGGAAAACTTGAAGAATTGCCTCAAAGAAAATGAGGGATCTGTGTGTTTAGTAAAGTAAGAAAGCAGGAATGGCAGAAAGTAATTAAAGTGGGGCCAAAATTAGCCTGCTTTTTGCGTTGTTGGAAACTGACAGCACAGTTTTTGGTGAAATGCCAATTTCCAGATGCTAATCAAATTATTTCTTCAGAATTAAAGGTTTTTTTCCTTTTCCTTTTCAATATCAGCTATGGATGCTGAACATGAACTTGAATGCCAAACCCCTGCTTTACTTTGATCATGGATGAGGCATTGTTTGGCAAAGAGACTTGAAGTTTAAACTCTCAACAGAGGCTTTCTGCTGAAAGAGGAGATGTATGCTCCTCTGTCAGGCAAACAACAGAAGGGGTTTTGTGTAAGGCCACATAAGCATAAAAATGGCAGATGCCCTTACTTTCAGCAGCTTAAAGTGTTCAGTCTGAACAAAGCATTCATCATTGGGCGTACAATGAAGACTTCTAGATGTCAAAGGAAGAGATGTTTAGATGATTAGGATGCCATTTCATCAAACGATAGAGTAGTTTGATTCACTTTCAGTATAATTGTCCTTTTTTCCTTAAATTTCATGACACTATCTCTTCACTTTTAACAAAACAAAGAACAAAGCCTTTGATTGTAAGCACTATTATTAATCATTGTCCAAACAGGAAAAAAATAAGTTAATAATTAGTTAAGTAAAATGGTATCAATAAATAAAGTTTGCCTTACTATTCAAGTGAATTTTAAAAAAGAATGTCATTATCTTTCTAAGAAATATGTGTAAACAAAATTGCCTGATGTTATCAAAGTTTATGTCTCTACAATTTTGGAAATATGTTGGAATTTAAGATAAACACAGAATAAAACTGTAATGGTTATATTATAATGTCATCATACCTGAATTCTGTGAGTATGAGACATTTATTTTCATGTGGGTCTATATGGTTGTGTGTGTGTTTATAGGTTTTTACTTATATAGAATAATAATTTCTTTATTTTTGTGATCTCTTGATGAATACCCTGCTAAACATGATGGAAGACTAAAATTTCCCTATTTCAGGAAAATATTAACTAATAATCTGTTATCACTTCAGTAATTTCTCTAGTTAACCTTTATATCAAAGACTCAACTCATTCTTTATTTCAATTCTTCAGTCTTAAACTTTTAGGTATTTAACAAGTAATTTTTCTTTTGCCAGCAAGTGGTGTTCTTTTTCATCTCCTGATACATCAACATATGTCCATATGTCTGTGTGCAATTTTTAAGTAAAATAGCTGACAATTTGGTTCATCAAGTCGTTCTTACAGAACATGTTCCTCTGTTACTACATCAGTTGCCATTGGTGTTGTTTTCACTAACTCCAACACATTGAAAAGACTGAAAATCTTGGAATTGGACAGACTTGTGTTTATCCTGTACTTACTAACTCTAACCTTGCATAAGTTACTTAACTCTGATATATAAAGTGACATAATTTCTACTTGGCTGACGACAAAGATTACTCTATGAATGGCATATAAAATATTTTAAAAAGAAGAGACATAAGCATTCAATGAATCATAGTTACTATTTTTCCTATTAGTATTGTCTTTGAACCTGAAAAACAGGCTTATCTAGGATAAGACAATGAAAATGCAAAGGTATATAAAGGGAGTGCTTCAGAAATTTAGAATATAACATATTTGTGTGAATGTGAGCATTTACCATGTTTCCTCTTCAAGCATTACAACATGATAGGAAAATAATAATAATAATAATATAAAGCATACTCACAGGGGAAATAAAATAGGAAAGAAAAAAAAAATGGCAGGTAGAAGCACGGTAAGTGATTTAGTAAAGAAGATAAAAATGAAAGCTCAGTGCTTTCACAGAACAATAATAATCAGAAGCAAGGCAATTCTGTGAAATCCCAAAAAGAGATACCGGAAATTGTAAAGATTGTGATGAATTTGAAATTATGTATGTGAAGAAATTAGACTTGTGAATTACCTTTCTAATCAATACAGCTAATCCACTCCTCCCAAATCCACAGGAGACCTGATACTTAATCTCAGGAATATGTCAACTTGAGAGATGCTGGATTTCGGTACAAGTAATAAAAATGGAGAAGTTAATGTTATAAACTGAAATCTGCTCCGCAACAGCAAGAAACATTAGCAGTCTTCCCAAATTCCAGTACCAGAACGTTGGCAGTAATTGTATACAGCTAAAAAAATGACATAATTTTTTTCTAAAAAACCTGAAGTTTTCCAGAGAAGTAAATAACCTGGAAATTTAGAGATCTTATAATGAGGGGGAAAAAATTAACCCAATCACTCTGGAGCACAGACCTCAAACATATAGCTAATAATAGTTTATTAAATTCTTTTAAGTACATAATCAGAAAACCTAAGCTTACTAAGCATTCAGGAAATGCCATCAAAGTGAAGACAGACACTAAACATAAAAAATAAGAATATTTAAAGTTTACAGAGACCATGTGAAAAGTACAACTAAAATTAAACAAAAATAAGTCCTCAGTGAAATAATAAACAATATCGAATTTGAATCTCTCAGGAGAGACTGGGTAACACTGTTGTAGGCAAAACAAACAAATAAGCAAAAACTTCTGTGGCTTAAGAAAGTGAAAATGTATTACTTTATTATTATTATTATTATTATTTAGTATTGCTGTGGTGCTGGTAGTAATAGTAGTAGTAGTAGTAGTAGTAGTAGTAGTAGTAGTAGTAGTATTGCTTGAAAACTCAGTCTGGGTAAGGATGACTATCAGGGCCACAGAGTACCCAAGTTGATTGAGACTCCAGCATCCTATAACTGCACCACCTGTACACACATGATTTTTCATCAGCTGGGTAGGAAACGACAGTACTGAGAAGTTCTTCATCAGTAACTAAGTGCTCAGAAGCAAAGGGAAAACACATCAGCACTCACCACAACCCACGGGACAGATCCAGTGATGTGGTGTTAGGCATCTTCAAAGGAAATGAGAAAGTAGAATCTTTCCAATGACTTGGAAAGTAAAGAAAACAGAATATGGTTAAGCATTTAAAGTTTCTAATATAGAATTTTAAATATGAATATGATATGAGCAACTAAGATATATCAAAAAACAAGATACAGTGCTTGTATTATTGTGACAGAAGAAAACAAATTCAACTGTGAGAATGGAAAGTAAAGATGTGGAAATCTCCCAGATTGCCAAAAAATACTAAATAGATTGCTATAATAAAAGATAAATAGGAAGTTAGAAATTTCAGAAAAAACAATACAAAGAGATGGAGTCATCAAAGAAATAACAAATAGAAATATCATTTCTATTTTGAACAGGTTCGTTCTCATTAATGAATGAGGACTAGAAAGACATACTCAGATATTTCATTCTGAAAAGGTAGAACAGTTTTCTTGGAAAAAAATCTTTTTTCAAAATAATTGGAATGAAAATGAAGTGTCATTAGTATTCTCAAATGCAGCATTGGATTATAGAAGATAATTGAGTAGTTTGTCAAATTTCTGAGAAAAAAACATTTTGAAATTATTAAACTACTATCAATCAATCTCCTTTGAAAGTATAATAAAGACATTTATAGAACGAAGGAAAAGAAGTAGAAATTGTCCACCTATCCCTTTTTCCTAGGGAGCAACTACAATTTGAACCTTAACAGTGTAGGGAATTAATTTTTGTGAAAAGAGAGATACATGTTAAAGAAAGAAAAGAAAATCTGTAGGGTAAAAAGGAAGTCTCACAGTGAAATTCAATGCACAGATTAGAGTAAAACCAATCTGGTTGAGAGCAGGAGACTAGTTGCTGGAGAAGGAAAAGCCTCAGCATTAAAACAATAACAACAGAAAAGAGCAACAAAACATTGAGAGGAAAAACACAGAGGAATTGATATAGAATATTTAAAACTATAGAAGACCATTCAGGAAAAAACAAATATTGAAAACAAATGAATGGACTGTATATATAATATAAACATCAAATATCTATTAAAATATTATATATATCTATAATATAACAAAAATTGTTACAAACATATAGAATAGGATATGGAAAGGGTAAGCCATATGAAGAATTTAAAATAGCTAAGTATTAAAACACCACAAAGAAAGTAAATAGATCACAAAGTTATTAATGAAATTATATCAGTATAAACAAATTATTTAGAAATGTAGAAGCAAAATAACAGAGAAATAGCTAAAAGAGTTGAACATAAATGGATCACAGTTGTGGAACTATGAAACAGGAAACTGCTATATTCTGTTATAGTTTTAAAACATTTAAATATAGAGCTTGATATGAGTTTGATAGAAACATGTTTATTAAAAAGACAAAAACTACATAGAGTTAAAAATTATTTTTTGAGAATTTTTTCCATGACTCCCCAAAACATAAGCTGCTTTCTTTTTATGTTTATATGGTGAATCACAAATAAAATGGTGATGATATTCTAAATTAAATGGTGTTTGGGGGTAATATTCTGCAAAAGATAAGGAATTTGGTAATTGCTTATGCTGAATCTTGGGTAGCTAGGTAGACTGGAGAATCAGGACTAGTAATTGAGTTTTAGTAAAAGGTGGACTATCCTTGACTTTCTGCAGTTTTTTAAAAAAATACATAGAAGAAATTTTTAGGAAGAGGGTATAACTGTCAATTGAAACAAACCCAATTTAGTAATGAAAATCCCTGAGTTATTATTTCCTAATCAATAGATTAATACAGGATTTGGCAAAATACGGCCACAGGCCAAATATGTCTCCTAATTTTTTTGCAAATAAAGTATTGTTGAAACAAAGCCATGGCCATTTATAATACATTGGCTATGGCTGTTTTCATACTACAAGGGACAATTGGCTTACTTCAAACAGAGACTGGCCCATAGATCCTAAAGTATTACACTCTCCTGTGCTTTACAGAAAAAGTTAACCCATCTCTGAACTGGCTGGCACATCAATGATTACTTTTGCTCTGGTTTGTTTAGTTTGCTGCATTTTCAGAGCCATATGAAATAGGTTATCTGAAAAAGAGATTGCTGTAGTTACCCTTACCACTTCAGTCAAAGAGCATGTTTATTTTAATTTGTATATTGGTGACTAGAATGAATAATTTTTACTAAATCTATCAAAATAGCAGTTGAAAAGTGATAGTGTTTTGCAAAGGAGGTGTTAATTTTTTCTTTTTTCTTTTTTTTTTTTTTTTTTGTCTTTGTCTTGAGCTCATTTCTTCAGGAGCTGAATGAAAAAATAAAAGCTAATCTGTTAAACTTGAACAAAGAAAATCAGCACTGTCATTTCAAAATCAATTGTATAAATTCCTCCAAAAAGTTAAAAAGATTGATAATATGAAGAGAAGAAAGAAAATATATCTTTACTGAGTATCTATATATCAGTAAAGATGAATTCTAACTATATATAAAGTGCCCCCAGTGGACTTTTCTTGAAAATATTCTAGTTCTATGTACAGGGCCAGCCAACATGCCAAATTGCAAATTCTAAATATAACGATGACCTTTAAATTCTTTAAGTTGTACATTTTTTGCAAATCTAAACTTTCTCATCTGTAAGTAACCGTATTGAAGTGTTCAATTCACCTTCTTATACCATCAAGGTTATAGTTACCCTGGTTTGCACAGTAAAATGTAAATGTTCAGGAAAAAAATGTATAATTGATTTTAACTGGTTGTCTGTGTACTTGTCTAGTCACTGTCAAACTTCTCAATACAGAGAGAACTGGTGCAACTATTCCATGTTATAGAGAAGCAAAATCTAAAATATACTTATTCTCATTAAAAATGATAACCATTGCAATAATTTGCAAAATCAGTCCCCAAACTACATCAACATTCCAAATATTTCAGAGAATTATGCGCCTATTGGATTTCTTCCATTTGTGTGGAAACACAGTATAATTGAATGGGATTTTAGGAAAGATGACATAATGACATTTCCTGGGTACAGATTCCACTAAGCCTAACTGGAGAGGTACCACTGTTAGCCATGGCCTTGCTGAAATACACTCATCCTGTACACCACAGAACCCACTGCTTTTAGCTTCATTGTCATTTTCAATTAACATGTTATTGTCTACCACTCTGTGTTCATCAATTCATTTTTCAAAAACACCTTAATTATACCAGATGTATCTGCCTTTTATAGAAGCCAGAAAGCTACTATCTATGCCTGAAAATCTGTTGGTGTAAACTACTATTGCTGAGTGTGTCCAAGTCTTTAACATAATATGATTTTAGTATATTAAGTAAGTTACACTGATTGCAAAGCAAACAAATAGTAATAATAAAAGGCTATCTTTTAATTTTAATTATCCGCTTAATTGATAAAATCAAACAAAATGCATATAAACATAAGAATGGGCATGCAAAACTTGTGTTCTACTTTTATCCCAAAAGAACAGATTTGGGAAGTGAAGAAAAAGTAAAAAAATTAAAATGTTTTCGCTTTGAATTTCCAATTCAACAAGGTAGAAGTAATCAAACCTGAGAAATTAGAGATTGGGTGCTATACAAAAAAACATTAATTACTGTGTAATATACTATAAAGATTTGCATCATATTCAAAGAGTATTGGATAATTGCTTCATTGGACCTTAAAATAAACTCAACTCATTTGGCTCACATTCTCCAAATAAGTTAACAATTATTTGAGAAACAAGCATTGAGAAGAAATCTGTTCTATTTTCATTATTTTCACCAAAACAATTAAACCTGGCTCCTGAAAAACAGATAAATATTTTTAGAATTTAGATGTGATTAGTTTGATTTAAAAAAGATGAAATGAAAGAGATTTGTTTATTCAGGGAAGAAAATGGAAAGGAACGCCATTCCATTTTTTGGAAATGTTATTGTACTTTTAAAGTACCCTAACTGCTTAAATATATTGTATATATTATAATTACAATTATTTACAAAAGCGATGTAAGTGCTGAATTTTGCAATAAAAACAAATTATTGCTTACATAAAATTTCTAACAACATTTCTATAAATGACAAACTTTCACAGTCTGAACAATCTGATCTTAAATTTCTAATCATTTAGGAAGAGATTTATTACATACTAGAAGGGGTGTCTTTGACCTGCAATCCTCCTACTTCAATTCCACATGGCATCATCTTATGGAAATAAATTACAGTGTTTTTTCAGGAAGTTATTGTGGTATTGATATCCATACCAAAGTCTGCTTCCCTAATTCTCTTTTCCTGATACAGCTCAGACTTGTTTTTGATAAAAAGTGATGATCAAATGCTGAGACTATAATAGTGTCCTATTATCTCAGTCATCAGGAAGAAAAAATCCTGTCAGAAATATAATGAGACAGTATTTCTTATATTCTGGCTAGATTCATTTTTGAAGAAAATTGCCCCACTCTATTTTTACAATGTAAAACCTTGTGATGTAAAATTTCTCGCTAAACTCCATAGGTCTGTAAAATACCCTCTATTATAAGGCTCCAGCATCTCTAGAAACATAAATAGTTAAGACTACTGATTTTAAGTCAAAAGATTGTACTTTTTTAACCAAACAATGACAAACAAATATAAACAGGAAAAATATGACTACTATATATAAGTGTAAATATTTGTAAAGATATTATAACTAAATGTGATCTATCAGCCATTTTCAAACATACAGGATAAATATGTCCTTCAATAAAATGGATATTAACTGAATGTAAGATGTCATAAATAATCTTCCTATAAATGGTTTTAAAACTGCTAATCCATTAGTAGCTTTCATTGGGTTTATGTAGCATACTTACATGAAGTTTAGGGCCCTGTTGAAAACATGCTATGGAAGGCAGCATGCTCTGCCTGGCCATTTGTTTGTATATCATTTTAAATCCATTATAATAGCCATCCTGCTGCACTTGAAGTTTGGAACTGTTTATTTCTACAATCCAAGCAGAGTACAATAAGCAGGTTATAATCATAATATTATATAAAGAAAACAGAAGGGTCAGTAGTTGTTACTAGAACAGATGCCTTTAATACAAAAAGTATCCATTTTAAAGAACACAAACTTGGAATAAGTGACTTTTCTTGGCCACAGGATAGCCCTAAACAAAATTGTTTTATGTCAACATTTTCTACTGTACATTTATCTGAAGCTTAGAGGAGGTAAAAACAAATTTCAAATATTTGACCAGGTGGAATTTAATGTCAAATTGGACATACCTTATGAAATGTATGATAATTTGCTTGGTTTTATCAACAGAGAGTCTCCCATTACTCCATTTCCCAGTTTGTGATAAACTCACATTTTCTATCTTTCAAATTGCAGCCGCTGCTTTTCCTTATTTGTTTATACTTGTACTTAATTTTTTTAAGGAATTATAGTTTATGATTGGGAATCGTAATCACATTATGGGAGAACTGGAACTTCTCAATTCATCATTACAAGTTGCAGCCATAATTCTTATTTACGTTCAACAGTGGTTTGAACTCACAAGCCACTGTTGAATGTAATTCAACAAAGGTTCACAAACCTTTTGAACTCACAAAAGGAAACATGGATAATTGTTTGCTTTTCATCTCTAAACCTGAAGATACAAGCCTAAATTAGTGCAACTCTAAAATAGCCAGATTTTACTACCATCTCCAAGACCACGCTTTCACCAAAACTCTCTGGGTATTTCCAAAACAATAATGAAAACAAACTTAGGTATTTAGTAATTAATTGATAATGAGATATTAATTTGAAAATCTATTGAGTCTAAGCAGATTTTAGTAACTTTCAAAAAAGTAGCACTTAGGGGCTTCCCTGGTGGTGCAGTGGTTGAGAATCTGCCTGCCAATGCAGGGGACACGGGTTCGAGCCCTGGTCTGGGAGGATCCCACATGCCGCGGAGCAACTGGGCCCGTGAGCCACAATTACTGAGCCTGCGCGTCTGGAGCCTCTGCTCTGCAACAAGAGAGGCCGCGATAGTGAGAGGCCTGCGCACCGTGATGAAGAGTGGCCCCCGCTTGCCACAACTAGAAGAAAGCCCTCACACAGAAACGAAGACCCAACACAGCCATAAATAAATAAATAAATAGTTATTAAAAAAAAAAAAAAAGGAAAAAAAAAAGTAGCACTTAAAATGAAATGTATATATATAAATATAGGGTAGCAATGTCACCATTTTTTCAGAGGATATGAACATATTTCGTATTTTGTCCTTTCTCTTCTTAAACATCTATTTTTGCAACAAGATGTGTTTATTCATTTATCTGTACATCAGTTTAGTTTACATATAAAAACAAAGATGTATTTTAATTTTTAAAAGCAAGTTGCAGAAAACAGATATAATGCATTCCATATATGTAAAACACATTATGAAACATCTTTTATGTTTCTATATATGTGTTTATATGAATATTATCATGCATGAAGTAGCTTGGTAGCAGTAATTGGCCATAAAATTCAAATTACTCCTGGAATGAAAAGTATGCGTTAAAAAAAAGTCATTAAGAGGATAATTTGTTTGTCCATACTGATTAAAAATTGTAAGAATATATCTATATATTCAATGTAAAACATTTTTAGAAAACAGATAATAAATTAATATAATTCATCCTAATAATTTATTATTGAGAAGTCAATTTAAAAATCATAGCTATATAATCAGAATTAATAGTTTTCTAAAATTTTAATGCATTCATGTTACAAGTAAACATATAGAACTCTTAGAATAATCAGTTTTGCAACTTTGCTTAACCATCTGCCAACCCAATTTGATTTTATGGGGTTCATTCACTGAAGCCAATTTTATTTCAAGCTATACCCAAGAATGTTTTTTATTAAATTCCAAGAAATTATTGTGCTAAAATTAGATAAATTACATGTTACATTAATCCTGAAGTCTCGTTGCATGTCAAATGAGATCACACAGTCCTTTTGGGATAACTGAATTTGCTATAAAATACTGATTCTGAAAGTTCACATCAGTTCAGAGTCAATTATCCATTCTTTCCCATGATGAGAACTCTTTTTGAATAATATATAGTTCATTGTTAATTGTGAGAAATTGCTTTCTGAAATATTTTTAATACTCATTGGCTTATTATTAAAGAATTTAAATAGGGTTTAAAATCATAAATATATTTGTCATTTGATCATATTATATATTCTAGTTTACTAAATATGACAAGTATAGTATTTTGTCAAAACAAAGATTATTTTATTCTAAGTTTAAATATTTGTAGGAACAGAAAGAAGAAATAGATATTCTGTGAATTTTTGTCACACATTTGTCTTTGTGCTCTATAGTCTAGTCATTTATGTATGTGTTTTTTTTAACTACTGTAAGCTTTAAATCAAGTCTTCTAGGTGTAGTTAGTATAATAACTAAATTTAAAAAAAATTCCTGATACAGTTATGGCTGAACACCTGATAAAGAAATTATGTGTTTATGCACAAGGAAGAAAATATACTAAAGAATATTTTTAGTTGAACAATTCAACCTTCAAAAGAATATATGTGCCGTTAATAATGAAAAGACTACAAGAACAGTGAAATTCCAGGGGAAAAAGAAACAAAAAACATCTAAATTA
Source organism: Balaenoptera musculus (assembly GCF_009873245.2). NCBI lineage: Eukaryota > Metazoa > Chordata > Mammalia > Artiodactyla > Balaenopteridae > Balaenoptera > Balaenoptera musculus. The sequence continues at coordinate 57,302,212 of NC_045802.1, forward strand.
GATGACTTTGATAATCTTCTGCTGAGTCATCCTTCTCACTTTGTTACATTGGAAGCAAATGAATGGAGAGAGGTTCGTTGATTAACTACAGGTGCAAAAAAGGGTGGTGGAAAATATAAAGTTGTAAAGTTGTATTTATTTAAAATACAGAACTTCCAAACAATGAAAACTGTTACACAATGGTTTGAGATTCTCTGTTATTAGTACCTGAACCTCTTGGTGTACTGGAAGTACACAGTCTGAAGCTCTGTGAAAAGGTAAATTTGAGGAGAGACTTCTTGTGCCAGGCAGACATTTTTCATAGTTGACCTCAAACAACCATCCAACATGAAAGACACTGTGTCTAGGTGCAGTTGGGGAATCTCTACCATCAAGAAGTGTTATATGGACGATTGATTTATAACAATGGAATCAAGAACATACAATGGAGAAAGGACTGTCTCTTCAATTAACGGTGTTGGGAAAACTGGACAGCCACATGCAAAATAATAAAATTAGACCACTGTCTTACACCAATCACAAAAATCAACTCAAAATGGATTAAAGACTTGAATGTAGGACTCAAAACCATAATGTTCGTAGAAGAAAAGATAGGCAGTGAGCTCCCTGACGTTTGAAAGCTGAACTTGAATCTTGGGTAGGAGAACAGGAGGTGGCCTAAGAAAGAGCTTGTGGTGATATCAATTTGAGTATTGAGGGACAATGAAAAGATCAGCTTCGCTGAAACAGAAGATTTTTGTAAGAGAAAGTGGATGATAAATTAAAATTAATTTTTGTGCAATTCTATTGTTGAGAATATTAAATGCTCAAGTTAAGGAGTGTTATCTGGAGTCATTGAAGATTTCAGAACAGTGTTTCGGCATTCTCTTCCTGAGGCAGATCCATCTGGTAAACCAAATCATATTCATAAGATCCCTTGGAAAGCTGTCAATGTGCCTTTTAATTCTGGTTTGGGCTTAACCAACCTTGTCAAGACCTCACCGACCCTTGGTTGGAGCCATGTAGAAACACATTGTACATGTAGTACTCCATTTAAGGAATTACCACATATCACATGTACTGAGGAGCCACCTTAATTGTTTTTCCACTTGCACCCTCCTTCAACAGCACCTAGTAAATCACCTTTTGCAATCCAGGAAAAACAATGTCCATATATCTTTTCAAGCACTGCATCCTTGCCAAGACTGACTGCAGGTGATGCTCTCTTCCTTAGCTAAGGACACTAAGACACTGAGACTGAGTGGAACATTTAGTGGCCCGATGGCATGAAAGAAAAATTTCTGAGCACCTGTATTTGAATGGGGCTAAACAAAACCAGCTCACACTGCAATCTCTCCACCACAGGATGTCACACAACATGACCCTTATTCTAATTACTGAACACTCAGCACTGGCTCTTATCGTTAAATGTGCATAAAAACCACCCAGAAAGTTTCTTTAAACATTTATATTCTCATCCCACACTCAAGAGTTCTGATTCAGGAAGTTTGGACTGAGGCCCCAGATTACTGCAATCCAGTTTGCCTATAAAATGAATTTTGGAGGGAAAAAACAATAGTGTATCCTAAATAAAGTACTAATTACTTTAAATTTTGTGTAATTTGCTCTGAAAACCACTATGTCTTCCAAATGTCTGAGTCTGGGATTTGTTCAGTAATTCAGCAATTAAATGACCAGATTAAGAAAAGGTTACTGCACATATACATAAGGCAAGGTTAAGGAAAAACAGAAAACAAATCCTTTGAGATAATTCAAGTTACATTTTGTAAAATATGGCTTGCTTTATAAGTAAACTATTAAATTCACATCATACTACCTTCCTGGTATTTCCATGGTAAATTCTAGTTTTAAAATTTGACTTCAAGAAACTGACAAAGAAGCCAAGAGCCCAAAGCCAAGTGCAGCTTCATGAATACTGAAATAGTAGATGTAAGTACATTTAATCAGAAAATCATTCAAAAGCATTACTATAACAGTCATTCTTACCTTTGCTCAGAGATTTGGAATATCAATTGCAGGGCCCAATTACACTGTGTGCATGGTATCAGGGAAATACTTTTTCAAAATTCTCTTTCCTTCACTATTATTTATTAGGCATCATGTCTTGGACAAATGTGCATCTCCATTTTAATTTTAAAAAGATAACAAAAGTATCTCAATCATTCAAGAAAAGAGTAAAACTTAACTTCACAGTAATGTGTGTTCAAGGTTATTGTTTCCAAAACTATTTTATTAATTGCATCTCTCCATTTTTAGCTCTTGTTTTTGCATATTGTTTAATGAACTAAAAGAGAAAACTAATCACATAGAGGAGTTTGGGTATGCTTTTTTTTTTTTTAATGATTCACTTATAAATGTCTACTTTAATCTTTCAAGCAGATTTTTCACAAGCCTTAAGAGGCTCAGGCAAGCCAAAAGCGCACCATTGCAGTAAGTAGGAGAGCTCAGAAAAGTAGAGAGACAAAAAGAAAGCCTAGAGATGGGAAAAAATTACTAAAAGAAAGTATTATATATCTATCTTTTCTATACATCTATATCTATACCTATATACATCTAGCTAGAATTGCACGTATCTATCAATATATTTTTCTATATGTGTGGATAGATAGACATAGACATAGATATAGATATGTATCATTTATATACATATGAGTTTTATATGATGAAAAAACAGTTATATTTTTGGATTTGACAATAAACCTGACTTTAGTCTCCAGCACCTCCAGAGGCCAAGGTAACACTACATGGTCCAAAGCCCCCACCTTAATCACATGATTAGCATAGAGCATTCAGTTTGCCCTCAAACTCTATGGTTAACAAAGACAATCATCAGACTGGACAGTCTACTGCTGTAGAGGTCACCTCCTAGGAGGTGAGGGGAAAAACTAGACCTCTCCTTGGAAAGATTAACACTTTACTGCACAGAATCTTAAACTTAGGGGATCACATTTTCTATATGTAGCTTGGAGAGCAATATAAAAAAATGCACTTACAAGTTTTTTATTTAAACCAAGAGCATCATTATTTTTCCCTAGCAGTGCTAAATAAGAAAATCTGTAGAGAATATCACCACTGTCTCATTAATTCTACTTCTTCCTCATCAGTTTATACATAGATAACTATAAAGAAAATAAATGGACTAGTACACATTAAATTTTTATGTCTCAAAGTATAGAGAAAATGACATAAAGAAGAGCCAAATAAGAAAAATACAACTTTAATTTTAAAATTCTGCTGTAAGAATTAAGAGATTGGAAGTCTTATCCTGGCTTTGTGACTAATTTGTTATATGATTTGGGCAAATAGCTTAACCTTTCTAGAACTCAATTTGTTCCTCTGTAATTAGTGGGTAGATTGAACTAGATTGATTTTAAATCCCTTCATTACCTTCAAAATTCCACATATTTATACTTCTCACAAAAGAGTAAGAGGCCTATATAAGACTTAACCCAAAACAAAGATAAAATAAAGTCATTAAAAGCAACACTCTTCATGTATTAAAAGGACTCAGAGAAATATCAGTAATTTGAGTCATTTTAATATTCTCATCACGATTGTTGAACTAATTTTTACTAAAAACTCTCCCTGATACATCCTAGAGAAATAAATTAAAACATGAGCATTTGAGACAAATTCTAATCAAATTCAATCAGATAAAGAAACACGTTTAAACATTCAGAATCAAAATATAGCCCTTTGCTCAATATGCTTGAAGGTTGTTGATTTTGCCTTAACTTTTAGCTTATTTATATGACTTTCAACTTCTTTTATAGCTAAGGTCAACAAGCTAAAATAGTGTAGTAGAAACACACTCATTCTTTTATTATTCAAATGAACTTTCCCGCAGTTTAAATATGCTGCTAAAATGTCAATCATAAGATAAATTATATCGAAAGGTAAATGAATAATGTGTACTAATTCTCCATTCTTTATATGTTTTATGTTCTGTCTACAAGAACGTTTTTTCTTCAAATGGCATATTTACACTGGCAAGAATTTCTCAAGTAAAATATTTATTTCTGCTAAGGAGATGTTTTATTTGAGTATTTCCTAATAGCCCCAATGTTAGTTTCAGTAGCAAACATTTGTTCTTCCAGAAAATGTTTCCAAAATGGGCTATTACTTTCAAGGGTTTTGGCAACTGTGTAGGATGGGCAGTAGGCTTAGCCAACTGTTTTTTCCATCTGCTACTCCCGCTTCCCTTCAATTTTTTCTCAATTAGCCAGGAACACTTTAGAGACCTCAGTGGCTTCCTGGAAGAAAGGCATATTTAAACATTTGTTCCACTAAGGTAAATCAGACATTTACAACAATCCACACTTAGTATAACCTTACAAAGAAATATTACCCATTACTTGAATGATTTTGAAGTTAGTGAACTTTCTGCAACGTTTCCTTTTCAAGTGAATATATAGCCTTAAAAATAATCTTTTAGAACAATAATTAAAGAGAAAATTAGTTCTACATATATCTAATACTAAATTAGAAATATAGAATTTCAAAGCTAAAAACCTCGTGATTGAATTTCCTAGTAAAAATCTAAAGTAGTTTGTATTTACTAACAAAATTAATTTATATATTCACAAATATAAATATTTACCCAGATTTTCAAAATTAAAGAATAGGAAATAAAAGCAGCAAGTTATTTCTAAGATTGCTTTATTTCTCAACCATTTCTGAAATAAGAAAAAATAAAATTACAAATTAAGTATTCCTGAAAAATATTATTTTATGTTTTTTTTTTACATAATTTTATTTGGATGTCTGATTTGACTAGGTTTATGTACAAATTAATAGAAAATTATTTTAACAAATTTATTCAATGAATTAATGAGGACTTAATAATTATATAAATAAGGGTTAGGAAAAGGATACTTAAAGTATATTAATTTGTATGTTCATCATAGAAAGAGGATGGCAAGTGCTGAATGGAATTGGATTTGGTGCCCATTTATTTTCCTGGTCCTTTAAAACATACCTTTTAAAGCAGTTTTGGCTATTGAACTTTTTTCAAGCATGTCAACAATTCTAATCTCCTTCTGAACCTCTATCACCTTGCCCCCTCCTTCATTGGCTTCATATTTGTGTAGTACAAATCCACTTTGGCCTTCTTTATTATCTAATCTCTCCTCTGTGACTTACTGAATTCAAAGCTCACTGTACAAGCTCCAAAGCATAACTTGGTATGATCTCTTGATTCTCAAGTGCCTGAAGTTACCTGAAGTGTCTTTATCAATAAAGAGACTTTTTTTTCTTTTTTTTCCCTCTATCTATCTATCTATCTGGTATATAATCACTATATGGAAGGATTGGTAGTATAAATGTTTTACAGATATTTATTTTAGATGGCTTATATATTGACATGGAGATGCCATTTCCTTGTTCAAGAGTATGAAATATTCTCTCATTAGGATTTTAAGGACTCAATTAATACCATAGCTCTTCCTCATTTGGATTCTTAGTCAACTGAGAAATAAAAGCATGGAATCAGTTAATGGAACATAAAACATAGACTAGAACATAGTTATCATAGACTAACTCCTATCCCCCTTCAATTAAGATCTGGAAGAGAAAATCCAGGAAAATTCTGTTTCTGTAGAGTAGATGCCCTTACCTCTTTTTGGTTCAGTGGAGAAGAAGAGACGAGTCCTCACATTCATGATTTTTAAAAGATAAGCTCCTTCCAACTGATAAAGGAAACGGATTATATCCATTTACTAATCAGAGAATTTGAGGGGGAGTAAAATGTTTAGACAACATGCCAGGAATTTAAAGCAAATCCCTCTTTGTTTGTAAATGAGCACTGGGGAAAAACATATTCCTAGTATTTCTTTTATCTCCCTGAACTGAGCCTTTAAATCTACAGTCAATTATGAGTGTGGCTGTCTGCCTCACAGTTGAAGAATGGCCATTCATGAGGGCAGTCCTGCTCCCACATTAATGAATAACTCCTTTGAGCTTTGACCTGGAACTGCTAGTAAAGAATTGCTAGGGAAGATTTTCCTCAAAAGCTCTGAAATGGGTTAGAAGAATGCATAAATAAATTTGATAAATGAAATTGATTCAAGAACATCTTCTTTACTCCCTAATTGTCTTAGTATCTATTTGTGTGAATAAAGTTTCCAAAGCTTGCATCCCAACACCCTGAACATTCACAAATTCTAGACATGGTAAGAATTCATGTTTACTTCTGTTTGGTCCTTAATACTAATGTCCCAGAACTCCTTTTGTAAATGGCCACAAGTTTCATTTCTGCTATTTTAATGGCTATTTGCTTAGGAAAGATAAACCAAGTGATAAAATAGTCCAGGATATTGATGATATCTTGCTTATGTCCACCTCACAGGAGAATAGATTAGTCAAAACACAAGCATTAAAGTAAGCTGCACACATTGGGAATTTTGCCCATGAGTTAATTTCTGTAATCAAACACTCTTGGAAGACATACTAGCCAAAACTCATTTGCTTCATCTAGTACTGCAAAATTTCCTCCCAAATATACCCCTGAAGTAAATCCTGATCAAATGTGCTGAATTAGATCCCCTCCTACCATGCAGATAACTAATATTACCACAATGAAGAGACCCTGAACTTCCTTTTCTTGTTATTCTCATTTTTCTTAACCAGTTTTATAGCCTCTAATCTCTTATTAGATTCATTTATGTTACATTGATAGCAGACAATAGGTTGGAAAAATTCATAACTTTGTAACTTGGACAATGCCAGTCATATGTTCTTCAAACAAGTGCTTTATCTCATTAAGGTGTCATCAGTTGACTTCCATTTCCTGACGCCTCTAAAATTTCATCAACCTTATTCTCTCTATGAATGTACACAAGGTTTTATCTCCCTCTTCTCCTTCTTCTTCTTCCTCCTCCTCTTCTTCTTCTTCTTCTCCTTCATCTTCTTCTTCTTCTTCTTCCTCTTCTTCCTCCTCTTCTTCTTCCTCCTCCTCCTCCTCCTCCCCCTCCTCCTCTTCTTCTTCCCTCTGTTCTGTATGTCTGTTTCTCAAAATCTTGGGCATCAAGTCGTTCTCTTTTTGTCTTTGTTTATGGATTAATACATTTGTCTATCAAGTCCTCCAAATAAATGTGTAGTTTAGATGATTGTAAGAAATATAACTTCTTAGATTCTGCGTCATTCAGGAGTAACCACTGCTTAGAATTCCCAACTAATTTCCCACTTAGAATAGTCTAATTTCATTGAGTTTTCCTTTCTTCAGTTCATTGTCTATAATCTTGGATTATACCTACTGTGGCCCTCCTATTTCTCCTATGGCTTGAGTCATTCTGCTTGTGTCTTCCTCTAGTTTCCTAATTTCCCAAACTTCAGAAACACATTTCCTCAATACCTGCATCTCTGTCCACAGTAACATAGTTACCTTTGAGATCACTCAGTGAAGTCTTGAGTATTTATGGCTGATCATATTCCCATCCCTTTCATATCTATGCACATCTTATGTAACCATTTGCTATAGTTTTCCCAGTTTTTAAGAATGGCTTGCCTAGTGACTTTTACTTTGGAATCCATCTCATTTTGAGAGGAACTTTCTCCATGGTTTCCTGGATCCCAGTTCCCTCTGAAACTGAGTTGTTGAGTTCTGATTCCTTAGATCTCTCCATTTCTTTCCCTAGTGTTTCCATTGGCTACTGGTTCTTTTCTAGAGCTAATAACCCACAAAACCTCTTTTTAAAAAAATCTTTAACAGCAGTCAATTTCAACATATTTTAATTTTCTCTCACTCCATTTCTATAATTATCTAGTTTGGCTCATGCAAGCTTCAGATTCTTTGAGGTAATCCTGCTTCTCCTGCATCACCAGGTACTTCTCCAAATCATCATTTAACTATCATTCATCTTCTGTCACTTGTAGAGCTGAGACTATTATTTAATCTACCATCTTATGCTCAGCAAAATAATAGTATCTGGTGCCTAAAATGTCTGCACTCCTTCTGGAAGATTGAGACATTCGAAGCACAAGTTTTTCTTAAAACTCTTATATTGCCATATTTTTATCAGAGTATGCATTATATATATCTATAAATCTATATGAATATGTATATAATATAGTATATCATATTTTTTTCATTATTTTTCTCTAAGTGTTAGTCATAGTTCCATGGTAGGGGTATCCATTTTTAATATATTTTTAAAATTTATAATATCCATTACATATCTGTGAAAGTAATTGTTCTCTGCTTTCCCAAGAATTATAAATATATTTAGCACATGCTGGGGAAGTATGCTGTCAGAGGAAATGGGAAAAAGATAAGCCACATTGATTTCTTTATAAGATCTACTTGGGCCTCCTATGCCCTCTATGCTTTAGACCCAAGGCCAAATATCCTCTAATGGTTTAGAGATTAGTGTGACAAATGGAGCATAAAGTGTAAAACTAATAAATCCACCAAGTTATCTTTAGATGTACTCAGAGGCTATTTTACAAGAGACTTTAACAAAATCAAAGAAAATCCTCAAGGCCAAAGAACCCACGTACTCTGGCTTCACTAAAAAACTTATCCATGTGTTCTTTCCTGCTACACCTTCCAGAAGTTGTGAGTTTAAAAAGCTGATTAAGAGCACTGCTCTTTCCTGCCTTGGTTTTGAAGCAATTAGGAAATAAAACCCCCAAAGCAGATTTGCAGCACCTTTTATTACAAATAAAGTTAGATTGGAGAACACCTTTTTTTGTGTGTGTGCTGTTTTCTTCTAACTGCCTATACCCTAGGTTTTTTTCCTTGGACTAGGACACCTGAGGGAGAATTAGAGCTGCAGAGCAGATATACTGACCCAGCTCAAACAGGTGGTAGAAGATAGAGAAGAGGAACTCAACCTCCCATGCCCAAGACTTTTGATAGATTAGTCTCACTCAGTTGAGCTTGTGAAATAAAACCCCAACAAGGAAATGCACTCTGTGTTTGCAGGGAAGAGTAAGTAGCAGAGCGGTGCAAGTACTGAAGAATGTGCAGGAGAAATCCATTCATATGGATTCATATGGATTATGGCTCTGCCTGTCTCCTTCAGATCCTGCCTGGAGCCCAGCAGAGAAATAGGAAAAAACTAGTCCCATTGTGAGACTTTATTCTCTGAAGTATCAAGCAGCAGATTCTCCATTATGTGGGGAAAAGCTCTGTATTCCCTCCAACAGCAGGCTAGTGGTATGAATGGGTAAAATAGAGTATGCCTGCTATGTGAGATGCTTTCAAGGAATGGGAATGAATCAAGTAAGCTTGTGTTTCAGAAATTCTAAAAACAAAATAAACTAACAAACCAAATCAAACAAAAACAAACATGTAGATACAGAGAACAGAGTAGTGGTTACCTGAGTTGAAAGAGTAGGAAGAGGTTGAAATAAGCAGAGAGGATCAACTATATGGAGATGGATTGAAACTAAATTTTTGGTGGTGAGCATGTTGTAATGTATACAGAAGTAAAAATATAACGTATGCATGAAACATATAAAGTTATAAGCCAATTACCTCAAAAAATAAAATAAAAAAAATTCTGCTAGTAGGAGCTAAAATAAAAAATAGTTTTCATTGTTTCATCTTCCTTGAGATTCTATCCCTGGACAGGTTTACTACAACATTATCTTTGAAAACTCTGGATTAATGGGAGAAAAAGAAACAAATAGGTGTAGTTTTAAGTTATGTAAACCAGGAAACTTTTTAGATACTTATTTTCTACTGCTTAAAAAACTAAGTTCTCCAATTTCAAAAATGGCAAAACATTTCCTGCTATTAATTACAACACAGTAATTATATGCGATGAAAACAGATTTTATTTGAGAAGATTTTGTTCATTAAAAAGTAAGATCCGTATAGGAAAAACTTTTTCAGTATTTTTTTTTAACTCATGTAACCCAGTGTCTAAAGTAGTTCCTGAATCATAATAGGAAATCTTTGTTAAATAAAAAGAACTGGAGATACACTTAATGGGGTATTGTGATTTTCAGTTATCACATTGACCTAATTAAACTTTTCATCTTTGTATCTTCTACTGTGGGAACTTAGATATGTGATATTGAGAAGGTGGATACTTCAGGAAATGTGTTTGTGTGATCACTTGTGACTCTATCCTATGTGAGTATATATATATATATACACAAGTATATATATAATATATACACATAATTTTTGGGTAAATTAAATGGGATGAATATATCACTGATTTTTTTTTTTTTTTTTTTTTTTTTTTTTTTTTGCTAAATGTTTTAGTCAGGGTTCTCCAGAGAAAAAGAATCAATAGGATAGATAGATAGATAGATAAAAGGAGATTTATTCTGAAATTTGGTTCTCGTGATTATGGAGGCTAAGAAGTCCCATGATATACTGTCTACAGGCTAGAGAACCAGGAAAGCCAGTGGCGCAATTCAGTCTGAGTCTGAGGGCCCAAGAACAAGAATCTCTGATTGCCGAGGGCGGGAGAATATGGATGTCCCAACTAAAGGGGAGAGAGAGAGAGAGAATCTGCCTTTCATCTATAATTTTGTTCTGTTGGGGGCCTCAGTGGATTGAATGATCCCCACCCACATTGGTGAGAACTGATCTCTTCACTCAGTCTGTTGATTCAAATGCTAATCTCTTCCAGAAACACCCTCAGAGACACACCCAGAAATAATGTTAAGCCAGCTATCTGGGAATCCCTTAGCCTAGTCAATTTAACATGCAAAATTAACCATCACACCAGGAGATTTTTTTCAGCCAAGAGAAACTTTAAAAGAACCAGCAGAGAGCAAATAGGGTTTTCATGAGCAATTTTCACTGAATACAAGGAAAAAAACCCACCCGTTTCTCTAAATGGTGCCAGACCTCCTTCTCCTATAATCTTAACTTACATAACTCTTTTTCTACTTTCTCCTGGAAACCCCACGATCCTCTTCACATGAAGATTCTCTTGGACAATCTTTCCCTATTCCTAGGACTTTTCCCCTCAATTTATAATTCATGTGAAGCATCATTTTCATCTTTTTGTAAAAAGTTGGAAATAACTTTTCATACCAGTTAAGGTAGGTGTTACTCATAACTTATAAAATTCTTCCTATCATTTGTTAATAAAGTGGATATTAAAATGTGACTTAAGTTTACATTTTAAATCTTGAATATTCTCCATCTTCTAAGAATCATTTTTTGCTTCATTTATATGCTAACTTTATTCGAGGACCAAAGGTACAAAGTATAACTGAATAATTATGAACTGTCTTTGACATCTGCTAGAAGTAATACTTAAATTCTTAACCTCTGGGCTTACTGATATGCAAATTGTCATCTTCACTCTATTTTCTTCTTGATATAAAACGTTGAGGTAGTTTGGACCTTGTCTGGAGTCTCTTTGGAATAATAAACATACTTCAGCTGATTTTGGCCATTATTCTACTGCAAGTTGGAAAATAAAATTGTGAAGAAGAAAAAGAATTACTGCTTATTTTGCCTTTACACACATATGTGTACTAAGAGGATCCAAAAGAAAATAAATAGCACATACATACTGAGCCTTTTCAGTTTGTTTTCCAAGCATTTTGTTTTTCATAATATCTGTTTTTTTACTATGTGATGGATAATGTAATTCCTATAATGGCTCTTTAAGAGAAGGTAGACAGACATTTAATTATGCATTCTTCATGGGATAACTTCTTATGTACTTATCTATATATGACATCATTTTTTTAAGTTTAGGTATAATTGGCATAGAACATTATATTACTTTCAGGTGTACAGTATAATGATTTGATATTTGTAAAATGATCACAATAATTCTAGTTAACATTACCATACATAGTTACATTTTTTCTTGTGATAAGAATTTTTAATAACTATTCTCTTAGCAACTTTCAAATATGCAATACAGTATTATTAACCATAGTCACCATACTTCACATTATGTCCTCATGACTTATTTATTTTATAACTGGAAGTTTATATCTTTTGACCCCTTTCACCGATTTTAACCACCTCCCACCTCCCATGCTTGATTAAGTCTAGGAAGGCATGGAGCTCTGAAGGCCTGCTTTATAATATGCTTTCAGTGGTATTATGTATGTGTGATGTGAAGAGTTGTGTGTCCCTCCTGAAATTCTAGGCTGGGATAGAGAAGGTGAGGTCATAACAAGGGAACACAGATCACTGGGATGACATAGAGCTCTGTGTAATCACAGAGAGATCCTTTCTATTCTCCAGTAGCAATGGTATAGCAGGGAAAGCGTGGAGTCATATTAGAACATGAAGCTCTGTGTGTAACTTTCTGAATCTTGCACCTGACAAGTAATATTTATTTTCTACCTCTGAAAGTAGTAAATGTGTGCTGCATGCTCTCATTTTTTGGTTCCCGTGTCTTAATTTCTCACATATATATGTATGTATATATAATATGTGTTAATTTTAGATAATTCCTAAGATTTATCTTCTAGTTTCCTAATTCTTTCCTCAATTGTATGTAATCTGCAATTTTAAGTCATCCTTGGTAAAATTTTCCCAGTTAGACAGATATGCTCAGGAGTTAGTGTTAAAGTGAGAAAACAAAGAAAATAGGCAGTTTGCCCAGTGTAAGAACAATTTTCCATTTAAAAGATTCCAAGAGAGCTACATTGTATCTTATGGATGACACATGATATATTTCACCCCTCCAGAGCTTAGTCAAAACCCAGTTACCAATCAGTGTCGGGAAAAAATGAAAGTAAAGTAGTTCTCATGGACCCAAAAACGAGATGTAGGAAAAAGTCCTAAGAAAGTTTTTAAAATGGGAATCCTGGACAAAATTTGTCTTAAAAATGTCATTCTGAGAAGAAAACTCCTGAACTTATCTGTCCTTGGAACCAGATCAATGACTGACTTTATCAGTCCTTTCACCGTCAATTTTTTCTTATAGTCAAAAAATATTTCTGTTATTAGACAAGCAGACAGTATAGTAGATGTAGAGGTTTGATGCTAGAAAACAATTTCACCAAATATAATATAAATCAGGTTAAACAAAAATCACAAAATGGATTGTATTCTTAGGAAAACAAAATAAACACAATGCTTAAGGGATTCAACTAATTACCATAGCTCCATTCTGTGTATGGAACATTAGGACTCCTCCGTGAGTAGAAACACAAGGGGTCTCAGATGTGCACAACTGCTATGAATTGAGGTCCTAGTTAAAGGTGCTAAGGTTCTCAACTGATTCTTGATTTGATGAATCTTCATTTCTGCCAATGTCCTTCAAAACTGACAAACCTGAAGAAAAACCCCTCAGCCAACTTCTCAGAAGTGTGAGCTAGAAAAATAATTTCTAACATAAATCACTGAGATCTGGGAGTTTCTTTCTATATAACATTATTGCAACAATAGCTGATTGATACAGCTAATAAAAATAGAAATATATTTTGTTGCATCAGTGAAGCCCAGAAACTCTTGAGTAAACATAGTTTATAACTGAAAGTAGAAAGAAAACACTTTTGAAGTACAGATATAAAGTATGCATACTATTTACTATATATACAGAATATATATTGTCTGTATCCACATGACATTTTTCTTATACCCAGTCTCCCAAACTGAGTTCTACAAAACACATTCCATTCAGTGTTCATAATTTAAACAGAAATTCTGTTTCTAAATCATTTTTGGAAATGCTGTATAAAGGGAAAAAAAGGCATTATAAGTCCAGGGGCTTCTTGGATTCCTTATTTATTTGTGTGATTTTGCTCATATTTTCTTAGTCTTATTAACTTTTTTCTAGGCTATTATTCTGCCTATTCATTTAACATAAGTATCTGGTGAACAAAATGATCAAACTACCATAGTGATTTGGAATTTTTTAGGACTTTCCATTTATTTTATTTTTGGCACTTCACTGTTATGGATTGAATTCTGTCGCTTCACATTCATATGTTGAAGCCCTAACCCTCAGTGTGACTCTGGAAAAGGGATTTTTAAGGAGTCAGTGAAGGTTAAATGAGGTCATGAGGGTGGGGCCATAACCTGATGAGACTGATGTCCGTCAGATTTTGATCACCCCTTCTTCCCAGGAAATTAAAACAACATCTACTCGTGGCAAAAAAATATGTTAACTTATAGTTAAATAATCTATTTCTTTTATGCTCCTCCCCATATTCAACTCAAGTTCAGCTTAATTTATAGCAAGCCCCTTCTTATTGTCAATATACCCCAAATCCACCGATGTCTATTCTTCTTGATATCAGTCTACTCCAAATCACCCTTACATCTCATCAAGACTACTGCAATAGCTTCCGCAATGATTTCCCTCATTCTACTCATAACCTATTACAAATCTGACCTCCATAGAGTAATCAGTGTAGTACTTGGAAAATATAAACCACACCAAGTCACAATGCAGTTAAAACCCCTGCAATGACTTCCCATTGGTAAAAGCTTCCCCAACCTCATTTTCTACTTCTGTTTACCCTTGTTCTCCACACTCAGTCACTAAGGTCTTGATTTGATGAATATCCAATTCATCAAATAACTTACCAGATCTCTTCTGAAAATGGAGTTTTTGTACCAGCTCTGTTCTTTTCCTGCATTGTTCTTTTTCCTGATCTTCATGTCCCAGCTTGAATGTCACCTTCTCAGAGAGGACTTAATATCCCTCCTATCTAAAGATTTTCCTCATCCTCAATGACTATGTAACTTTCTATCAGGTTTCTGTGTATGTTCTTTTTAACACTTAACATCATCTGAAATTACCTTCTTTCTTTGCTTAGAGTCAGTAGGTTTTTCAATAAACATTTATTGATAAATGGATGAAAGAATATCCTGCAAGTAATGACAAAGTTGCAGGACTGGAAGAATATGTGGGTTATGGACATAAAACAAATAACACACAAAGAGACACACAGAAACACAAACAGGTACACACACATATATGGTATTTTTGAGGCTAAGAGAGAAAACCTGCCAAAATTAGGATTATTTTGGTTCCAAATTAACAAGCAAAAACAAAAGAGAAATTTATTGGAAGAATATTGGGATACTGAATAAATTGTGGTACAAACAATCTTAAAAAACGACAAAAGAAGTTGGGCTTCAGGGTCAATTGTAAGTAAAGACTTGAATACAGCTAGTGCCCACTTTCCCTTCTGCTCTTTCTGTCCTTCCTTTGCTTCTCATTTGTTTCAGCATGTTAGTTTAGTTTTCTTTCTGAGAACAGAGGGAGTCAAAACTATTGTCATCTTAGAAGTTTCATATCTCAGAGCTTTTCCTCAATTCCAGTTTGAGAATGCTGAGGGACTGTTCTAAGTGACTGTGTTAGTGCCAGTGACTTATTCATATACCAACACTGTAGCCAGAAAAGAGGAGTCATGTAAGAAAGTGGGATCTGCATTAACGCTGTGTAGACATACAGATATATGGGAGGGTGGGAGGAGACCACCATTTCTAGAAGGGATTGACACTAGGAATACCTTACCATTAAAATTCTCTCCAATAAATTTACAAAAATAGTTATTTGCCAAGATGATCTCTAACAGAAGTCTAAGTTATGTGGTTTTTCTAAGCTACCATGCTGTACTTCACCCCCACTCCCTTTATTTGGCACAAACCAGGAGACTTGAGTTAGCCGAATATTTGATCTTTAAACTATTCTCTGATACTTATTCTAATATTATTCAGAAAAAACTGTATTGTCTTTGTCCATTCAGGCTTTGATAACAGAATTAGCATAGACTGGGTGGCTTATAAACAACAGGAATGTATCTCTTACAGTTCTGGAAACTGAGAAGTCTAATATCAAGTCACTGGCAGATTTGGTGTCTGGTGATGGCCTCCTCCAGGTTCATAGACAGCTGGCCGTCTTTTCACTGTGTCCTCACACATCAGAAGCGTTGAGGAAGGTCTCTGGGGTCTCTTATAAGGACGCTAATCTGTTCACGAGGGCTCCACCTCATGACCTAATCACCCCCAAAGCCCCCACCTCCTAATATCATCACATTGGACATACGGATTTCAACATATGAATTTTGGGGGGACACGAACATTCAGTCTATGGCATGTATGTTTCTTATTTGGGTATTATTTTTATAAAGGATTATAAGACACCACATTAAAATACCAATGCATTGTTACAACATGATATCTATTTTAGAAGTAATAACAAAAGTTTCAGAGCAACCTATCAATAAAGTTTGATTGTTTTAAACAAATATATATTATCTTTTAAAATGAAAGAAGATGACAATCATCACTCTTTGTCCTACATAAAATTACTTAGTTATGTGATGGAAGCTACTAGCATTAGGCTTAATTCTATAATGTGATTCTGGGAAGAGCCTAGGTGACTTAACATATTTTATAACTAATTTATCTTCCTTTTAAACCTGCTTTTTACTTTGTGATTTGAGAGCAGTACCTCTCCTATATTCCATTGTTTTAATGTAAAAATGGATCATAAAATGATTGTGTGATGGAAAATAGCATATACTGTTACTTTCCTGCCCAACTGGAACTTTGCTTTAATATAGTTTTATCTCTTGATTAATGTTCTGTCAAGGTGGAAGTCACAGTGTTTGTGATTTCTGTGCTTGATAACATAAATCATGTTCATAGGAAATGTAAACTTTCAAAACAATGTCTATTTGTTATGCTCAGCTAGGTAAGGGACACTAAAGTATTTAACTATGACTTAAAACTTTTCTCTAGTTAGTACAAACCTAACTTGAACTAAAGCTGTGATGATAATAATAGTTGATGGAAGAATATAAATAGTATGATTTACCTGACCAGTGATTTAGATGCCTTTCTTTCAAGAACAGTATTTATTTAAAAATATAAACATTGTCTAAAATCCTCCGTGGTTCCAGTACTTTTTTCAGAGCTTTTTTAATAAGCTAACCTAAAACACTCTATATTAACTTGGATTTTAAGATTATATTTCTTTTGATTTTTTTCTACACATAAAAGATAATTATACCTCTTAATAGGGTTGTGTTATATACTATTTCTAGGGAAGAAATAGGAAAATGGAGGGAAAAAACTGTCAGATTATCACATTCATGACTAAAAAGTACTTTGTTCTATTTTCTATTCTATTCCTGAAAAACATTTTTTTATATTCACACATGGACATTTTTATGAATTTGGAAAATTTCTTGGTAAAATTTTGACTTGAACTGTTAAGCTGACATGATTAGAAAAGCTGATCTTTTAATATCCCTACTTCAATATCTACTGCTTTAGGATAAATACTAACCAAAGTCCAGAATGTTCCAGCCCTCACCAATCTCACCATCGTAGCTCTAGGCAATTCCATCTTTTATACTTTAGTTATATTGTTTAACTCCTTTTTTTTTCTAATAAAAATTTTAATATTTAACATAAAACAATTTACATGGAGGTAATAACTATTTTTTTAACATCTTTATTGGAGTATAATTGCTTTACAATGGTGTGTTAGTTTCTGCTTTAAAACAAAGTGAATCAGTTATATATATACCTATGTCCCCATATCTCTTCCCTCTTGCATCTCCTTCCCTCCCACCCTCCCTATCCCAACACATCATGTGATAGTCTCTGAAGCCCTTCTTTGCTATAATTAGTTTTACCTCAATATATAAGACATCTACCAATTTCCCAAATACACGATGATAAATTTATTTTAACTCTGCTTCGTCTTACTCATCTTTCCAAAGGATAATGCAGGGGGAAGATGAGAGGGTTTTGAGCATTGGGTAGAAGAAAGACATAGCATGAGTCCAAAACGATGTAACAATAATAACTGAAAAATTATTGTGATAAAAATATTTTATGACTGACTATAAATCTTCGTTTTGTTAAAATACATACTATAAATCTGATTTGAAGCAGAGCTAATACTTTGGTAACAGTTTTTCCTACTTTACAACTTTTTTTTTTTTTAACATCTTTATTGGAGTATAATTGCTTTACAATGGTGTGTTAGTTTCTGCTTTATAACAAAGTGAATCAGTTATATATATACATATATCCCCATATCTCTTCCCTCTTGTGTCTCCCTCCCTCCCTCCCCTCCCTATCCCACCCCTCTAGGTGGTCACAAAGCACCGAGCTGATCTCCCTGTGCAATGCAGCTGCTTCCCACTAGCTATCTGTTTTACATTTGGTAGTGTATATATGTCCATGCCACTCTCTCACTCTGTCCCAGCTTACCCTTCCCCCTCCCCATATCCTCAAGTCCATTCTCTAGTAGGTCTGCGTTAAGTGCTTCTTAATTGCAATTTTTTATGCTTTCCCGCTACCACATGTTCATGTGGCCTGTTCATATTGTTTAACCACCGTCCTTGCCAGTTCACCTAAATCCAGCTTTTCCTTACTATTAATTTAGAGTCCTTTATCAGGGTTCCATACTTCAGATAATTCCACCACTTTAATTAATTCCACTTGTCCAGGTAAGGTCAAGTCTACCATACATACTTTCAACACTATGTGCTTCTCTAACCTATGTCTTATAGAAAACAATTCAAATAGTTAAAGGCTATTTATTTTTCTAATGTCGATCTCCCACACTTCAGTAGGCAGATTTCTACATTTCTAAGATTCTAAAATGGCCCCAAATTTCTCACTGTAGTTTCTCAATTAGGTTACATGATATGACTCAGTTGACCTTTACATCAGTAGATTATATAGGTGGGCCAAACCTAATCATAGGAGTCTTTTAAAAGGAGAGAGTTTTCTCTGACTGGTGGCAGAAAGACAAATCAGAAATAAAGTCTGAGAGGGAATTGAAGCAAGAGAGCTTCTTTTCTGTGGGAGAATTTGAGGAGGACATGTGGAAGGGACCTTAGGGCCTCCTCTAGAAGCCAAGAGAGACCAACAAGTACAAGAAAGTAGGATCTCAGTTCTACATCTGCAAGGAATATCCTATGCCTCTTTCATTTTGTCCTTCCCTCCATCTTTTCCCAACTTTGAGGGTGCAAGAAGAAAGAAGGAGGGCCAGATTCCTTTTTCAATACAGTAGGTGCCAAGCATCAAAGTGGCTTGGTCTAGCCTAGTGCCCATATTTAAGTAAAACAAAAACAAAGCAACAACTCAGAACATTTTTGATGATACAAGAAGAAGAAAATAATTGGCCGGCTCTAAATCTGTGTGGAGTAATACATCTACCTGCTTACTTAATGTGTACTTTGAACAGAGCCCCTATATATCACCTCATATATTATAAACTGCAGGAGTCCATGAATGGCACCCTTGGATCTGTGTAATGCACAGCTTGTACAAATACACATAAATACAGAGAACATGTCTTGTTGTGCTATCAAGAAAAATATTAATTTACTCTTTTTGCGTTTCAGAGTGTGATAATGTCCTGGATCCCCTTCCCTTGACAAGAAAATTGACTTATCACTATGAATGTTGGATTGCTATACTTGGGTTAGGACTGTTTCTGAAAAAATGTCAAAGAAAGTCACATACTCAAATGATCTTCTGAGTGCATGGTCACTCTGAATCTGATACAAATCAGGAGACAGAAAACATAATTCCTGTACCCTCAGACTTCCTGTTCTTCACCATTTTCCTTCTTCATTTGCCTCTCTCTCTTTGGGTATCACTATACAAAGACCCCACTCTAAGCTATTTATTAAAAATTACTCTTCAATATGAATCTGATAATATTCTTCATATTAAGGGATAAAGTGAGGTGTTATTGTGCTACTTAGGGGCAAAGCATCAGTATTGGTAAAAAGAGGGGACATATCTTGTGTAGGAAGATGTTCATATCATACCTAAAATCACATATAAATCTTGGAATAAAAAACAAGTATTTAGTTTAAAAGATATAAATCAATGATACTAGATAAATACCATAGTTAAATTAAAACAAATAATCCAGAGGGTCAAGGGATTCGTTATATAGAGGTTAAATGAGCTTAAATTATGAACTTCTAGGAAAACAATGCTACTTACATTTGCAATTACACAACTTAGGGAATGTCTTACTTTTTTTTCCTGTTCATATGATATGGTATTATTTCGTGTGGATCATTTCCTTTAGAATATTATGTATATCTCAATCATTGTAGTAGCAACATATGTTAAGGTTATTTAAGGGAAACATTTCAGTCACAACTAAATTCTAACTTATATTTCTGGAGGATTTTATTTCCACATCCATAATTTGAAGATATACACTATTTTAGTAAAATAAAAATGAACATGATGATCTAGTTCTCTAAACATTATTTTATTTCTCTACGTTTCTTAACAAATTATAATCATAAAGAATACATGCTGAGCCTGCGCGTCTGGAGCCTGTGCCCCGCAACGGGAGGGGCCGCAATAGTGAAAGGCCCGCGCACCGCGATGAAGAGCAGTCCCCGCACCGCGACGAAGAGTGGCCCCCACTTGCCGCAACTAGAGAAAGCCCTCGCACGAACCGAAGACCCAGCACAGCCAAAAATAAATAAATAAATGAAAATAAAAGTAGCTATAAAATTAAAAAAAAAAAAAAAAAAAAAAAAAAAAAGAATACATGGATTTTAGTACTGCCTATGCCACATTTTAGCTATGTGACCCTGTAGAAGTAACTGATATTGTCAAGAGATTTCTAAACTTCTCTTTAATCCTTCAAGATAATATGAGTTTTTATTAAAGTATTTTAAAATTATCAAGACCAGATATACCATAATATGATATATAAAATATAGATTTGTATTTCAAAATAATCACTTTAAGTGTAACATTTATTGCTTAAGCATGAATTTATTGAGCAGAAAATGTACACCATAACACCATAGTTAAGTGATAAAATATAAAATATTTACATGGAAATGTTTACAGAATTTAACTGTATGAGATGTTTTTAAGCTCTCTTCTTTCTAAATATGGACTATGAATTGCAGAAAAATTTGACTTTTCATGCAAATTTTAACTATGGAAAAGGTGAAAACTTTATGTCAAAATTTTTAGAATTGCCATGCCTAGTAGAAAAATGGATTCAATTAACATCAACACAAACATTTCTGTTTTATAAGCCAAGAAATAGTAGACATAACAGACTGAATATGTCAGCTATACCTCCTTTAAAAACATCCTTATATTTTACAAGATGAAAAGACAACCCTCAGAATGGGAGAAAATATTTGCAAATGAAGCAACTGACAAAGGATTAATCTCCAAAATATACAAGCAGCTCATGCAACTCAATATCAAAAAAACAAACAACCCAATCCAAAAATGGGCAGAAGACCTAAATAGACATTTCTCCAAAGAAGATATACAGATGGCCAACAAACACATGAAAGGATGCTCAACATCACTAATCATTAGAGAAAGGCAAATCAAAAGTACAATGAGGTATCACCTCACACCGGTCAGAATGGCCATCATCAAAAGGACTACAGACAATAAACGCTGGAGAAGGTGTGGAGAAAAGGGAACCCTCTTGCACTGTTGGTGGGAATGTAAATTGATACAGCCACTATGGAGAACAGTATGGAGGTCCCTTAAAAAACTAAAAATAGAACCACCATATGACCCAGCAATCCCACTACTGGCATATACCCTGAGAAAACCATAATTCCAAAAGAGTCATGTACCACAATGTTCATTGCAGCTCTATTTACAATAGCCAGGACATGGAAGCAAGCTAAGTGTCCATCGACAGATGAATGGATAAAGAAGATGTGGCACATATATACAATGGAATATTACTCAACCATAAAAAGAAACAAAATTGAGTTATTTGTAGTGAGGTGGATGGACTTAGAGACTGTCATACAGAGTGAAGCAAGTCAGAAAGAGAAAAACAGATACCATATGCTAACACATATATATGGAATCTAAAAAAAAAAGTTCTGAACCTAGGGGCAGAACAGGAATAAAGACACAGATGTAGAGAATGGACTTGAGGACACGGGGAGGGGGAAGGGTAAGCTGGGACGAAGTGAGATAGTGGCATGGACATATATACACTACCAAATGTAAAATAGATAGCTAGTGGGAAGCAGCCGCATAGCACAGGGAGATCAGCTCGGTTCTCTGTGTCCACCTAGAGAAGTGGGATAGGGAGGGTGGGAGGGAGACACAAGATGGAGGAGATATGGGGATATATGTATACATACAGCAGAAACTAACATACCATTGTAAATCAATTATACTCCAATAAAGATGTTAAAAATTTTGATGTAGAAATAAAATATACATTTAAAAATGCAAAAAAACCTTATAATTTATTGAATAATTATATGATTTATTGAGTGTTAGTGAAAGAAAACTTAATATTCAATGCTATTGGGATTTGTGCTAACCTGATTAAAAATCTAAGAATAATCAAACCAGAGTTTGAAGTTATATTTCCCTCTAGACTATTGTCAACTTTGAAGGAAACCATCCATCACAAAGATAAAGAAATGTTCTCTGAAGATTTAATTTAAGGAAAATACGTATCATATTGTAATGACCCTAAGGAGCTGATAGGAAGGATAAAACTTCCATATGGAAATAGTACATGAAGCTCTTCTAGGTTTCCTTTTTATTTTCCAAATATTTTTTACATACTTACTTGGTAGTAAATGAAGGTGTAACTCCGAACTCATGCATCTAGTTTGGGACATTGGAGATGAGGGTAATGATATTGTCATGTTTTAAAGAAATCACTGTTCTTTGTAAACATATAATATTTAAATTGGGATTTTCTTGGTCATATGAAATAGAAAATGTAGACAGAGCAATTTGGGTGAACGTTCAGGGTTTTATAGATGATGATGTACTATGGTCATCCTCACATAGGTATTTATCAGCCAACATTTTCTATACATTCTTTTCAATGTTGTATTCATGTCTATATTGAGAGAGGCAATTGCTATGCAGTCACTCTTGGACTTGGATCACTGGCTTTAATAGAACAAACTTTGTTCTGAGAGTCAGTGTGTGTGGGTTGTAGTACTGCCTATGCCACATTCTAGCTATGTGACCTTGAGGAAGTGACTAAAATTGAGAAACAGAATCCTAATTTAAAAATGTGTAATAATATATACAACTACAAAGAAATATTACTGCAATCACCAGATTTTAATAGTATATAAGGTTCATAAGGGCAAGTTGCTTTTTACATTTATTTTTTATCTTACTTTAGGATACTGGGCCCTCAAAGCACAGTTTTTAAAAACAGCTTTATTGAGGTATAATTGACATACAATAACTGTGCATATTACAAGTGTACAAATTGATAGGTTTGACATACATAAATGTGCATATACCCATGAGACCATCACCACAATCAAGATCATGGATATATCCACCATTCCAAAATTTTTTCTTGTGATTCTTTATAATCCCTCCCTCTCATTCCTAAACACCAACCTCATTCCTAAGCAACCCTTGGTTTGCTCTGTCACTATAGATTAGTTTGTACTTTCTAGAATTTTATAAAAATGGAATCATATAGTACACACTCTTTTTGTCTGGCTTCTTTCACATAACATATTTGTATTGAGATTCAGACATGTTCTATGTATTTTGTTGCTGAAGAGTATTTCATTGTATGGCTATAATGCAATATATTTATCCATTCACCTGTTGGTGGGCATTTGTGTTGTTTCCAGGGTGTGGTTATAATAGATAAAGATCCTATGATCTTAGCCATTTTAGTAAGGATGTAGTAATATCTCATTGTGGTTTTCATTTACATTTCCCTAATGACCAATGATGTTGCACATATCTTCATGTGCCCATTTCCCATCTGTATATATTCTTGTGAAAGGCTGCTTTTTATTATCATTGTACATCCTGAAGACCTATCATAGAGGCTTGAACATAGTAAACACAGGCAAAATATTTAAGGTAAATTATGATAGGTTTTGAACAATAATGTGTTTTTCATATATTGTCTTTTATTAAATAAAATTTTATTTTAGAACAGTTTTAGATTTACAAAAAAATTGAGCAGATAGTGCTGAGATTTCCCACGTATCAACACCCACTTTTCACTATTATCAACTTCTTACATCAGAATGGTACATTTACCACAGTACATGAATGAATGTTGATACATGAAGTCCTTATTTTATTCAGATCGTCTCAGTTTTTACCTAATGCCCTTTTTCACCTTCAGGAATCACAGAATACCATCTTACACTTAGTTTTCATGTATCCACAGGCTCCTCTTGGCTGTGATGGTATCTCCAAATTTTCTTGTTTTTCATCTTCACCGTTTTGAGGAGTGCTTGCCAATTATTTTGTCTAATATTCTTCAACTAAGATTTCTTTGATTTTTTTCTCAGATTTCTTTCTCAGGAAGAAGACCACAAAGATGAAGTACCATGTTCATTGCATTATACATATCAAGAGTATGTACTACCAACATGAATTATCACCATTGTCATGATGGTTTTTAGAGGTTATAATAAGTGAAAGATGTGTTTAGAGACAAGTACTTCTTTTTGTCAACGTATATAATTTAAACATATTTTCTCACAAGTTTAAGTTTAAAAGAAAACCAGTAGTCTCATTAAAATTGGCAATTTTTGAAACCAAAACTAGTATAGCTGTCTCACCAGAAGGTAAAGATACATGAGTGACATGTAATTACCTCTTATAACCAAGAAATTATCTGATCGAATGACTACTTATATCTGCCCAATTCATGTTCTATTTCAAATGATTAGTTTAACTTTTAAAATGCAAGTTGATAAATAGTTCATCAACACACGAAAATAGAGTAGAAATTTCTTATGTCTTCAATAACAACTTATTTTTTTATTCTTATCATGAGGAAAATGGCTAAATTTCATTACTGTAACGAAAATTTGAAATTAGTTCAAAATGTCCCATGGGGTACAAATTGTTATAGGTTGTAATGCAAGATAATGTGGTATAATATAATGCTTCATGGTGTGATGGAAAGGGCACACACTAGAAAACAAAAAGTCCTAGGTTTGAGTCCCAGAAAAATACCAACAAGTTAGCTGATCATTAGAAAGGCTTTTAACTCCTTTGGGTTCTGTTTATTCATAAAATTGTTTTGTAATGATTATGATGAGTTGATTTATAACTTTATTTTCCATTCTCATATCCTGTAGAAGCATACTCAGGTATCACAAAGGTAATCTGTTCCAACCCAATTCAGGGTGCAATGCAGGTAACAATATTACCTATAATTACATTTGTTCACCTCCCCTCTACTTGAACGCCTTTAGAGACAGAAACTCAGAATATTTAATCTACTTGCATATCATCATCTAAATGCCATTTATATATGACAACTTTAAATTTATCAACTGCCTATTCACATGGCTACTTGTATTTTTAATAGATACCTCAGACTTAACATGGATAAAACTGAATCCTAAGGTTTCCCACCAAACCGACTTAATTTGCATTCTTAGCCACCTGAGTTGATGGCAATTCCGTCCTTGTAGTTGCTCATGTCAGTTCATTGTCAATTACATTATTTCACTAACTCACTAATAGCACAAAATCCATCAGCTAGTCATGCTTGCTCTATCTTCAGAATATATCAGGCACTTAACCTTTTCTCTCCAACTCCAATTCACAACAATATAATTCTAACCTCCTACTACCAGCCTTCCCTGCCTCCACCTTACTCATTTCAGCATGTTCTTGAGTAGATATAGTAATCATTTTAATAAGTCTAATCATGCCACTTGTCAACTCAAAACCCTCCAAGTTTCCTCCATTTCAAAGTTAAAGCCAAATGGTGTACAAGTTTACAAAATCCTACAGTAATCTGGCCTTTTATTCCTTCTCTGACCTTGTCTCCTATTATTTGCACCCGCACTCATAAATGTCAACTACACTAGTATTCTTGCTATTCTTGAAAAGTACCCGGACAAACAAAATTTGGGAGTTTTGCACTGTACCCATAGATACCACTTGACTCTCCTACCTCATTTTTTTCATTGCTCAAAAGAAACTTAAAAGAGATGTACCATCCTAGTTCATTCACAATCCACCACTTCCTCCTTCCCTGCACACTCTCAACTCCTTACCATGTTTTATTGAAAGTTTTTGTTGAAGTAGAATCAATAACCAAAAACACAGGATAATAATAATAAATACTACTAATAATAGCTGCAATATAGATATATAATTTATTGAAATCTTACATATGTCATATATGCTGTACTGGACACTTTAAGTATATTACCTCCAGTTCTCCTAACAATTGCTGAATCAGTTTTATTATTACAACTATTTGGAATATATGCCTCAGAGAGTTTAAAAGTTATCCAATATCAGACATGAGTGCTGTGGCTCAAAATAAGATTATGATATATTTGAATATGTGGATTATGCTTCTTCTACTTCACCATGCTTTTATTTATTCTTATGTCATAAAGTCTACAAAATTTTTTGTTCTTCTCCATTTATATAACTGTTTTCCTCTATTGAATTTTAAGTTCTTTGAACACAAGAAAATTAAGTTCCAAGATGATAGTAACTAACATTCTCATCATGACATTCTTTATTGTAGCACTGTGCCTGGCATACTCAATAAACATTATTAGAGTAAATAAGTAATAAGAAATGGATTCGTCATTGCTTTTATAAGTGCTTAGGTCTATATATTCAAATATGTATCCATGTACTTTGTAGCCATGTGGCTATTTTCCAGCAATTTTGTTCTAGGTATAGTTCTGTATGTAAATATGTAGTACAAGTATATAGTATAAATATATATGATATATACTGTATATCTTGTGATATAAATATATATTTACAATATATTTATAGTATATATTTATTACATATAGCATGTACCATATGCATATACATATGGTGTTATATATATGCATATAGATCATCATAGTTTTACAAAAGACTTTTTATAGGTCTTCCATTTTTTCAAATATTTATATTTCCTTTAAGTATATTTCATTGTGAGATATCAACCAAGTCTTTCTAAATAAGTAAGAAAGAATTATTTGATCATGCCTTGGAATATTAAAGAACTTTTATCTTTATAATATTTAAATTACATGAAAAATTGGTTTCCGTGCATAAATATAAATATAAAATGATAAACATCAATCCCCACTATTTTTCCTAATTTGAAAGCAAAATCCATAATGCTATTATTTCTGCTACTTCTAAAATGCTCAGTTTTTCCCTTTCAAATATTTTAGATTATACTTCCTTAAAATAGTCATTTTATAACGTTCTTTGCTTATGTCTTAAAGTTGTATCACATTATGTTGTCTTACATAACCTCTATGAATATAAACATACATATGTGTATGCACATATATATTTGTGAAATATCATATAATTTTAAGAGTTGTGGTCTTATCCCAACCCAGAAGAATTTTGAATAATATATTTGTTATAGTTATTATCTTACTTCCTCCCTCTTTTATGCTTCTGTTTTTCTGAAAATTTTATGTCATTCTGATTTTCTTCCATAAAATAATCTGGATAGTGTAAAAGTTTGTTTTTTTTTTTTCAATATGCCAAGTTCAGCAAACCTAAGTTTAAGGATTAAGAATCTTAATTACTCATGGATATTTGTTGAAATCTGATTAATCAAAAGATTTAGCAAATATGCCTCATTTTCTTGATTAAAAGCAGTCAAATACTCAAAGTTTGCTGAATGACCTAAGGAAAAAAAGAGGATATTCAAAATAAGACCAGGTTTCCAATTGGAAACAGAGTAGAGCGTGTAACAGCTTCATTAAAATCTTGTTATAAACCACTTTTAGCCACAACAGAAAAAATCAACATGCCCAACAAATATGAATCATGAGAAAAATGCCACTGGACAACTTTGTTGTTCTTTTCCTTCCTCTGGCTAAATAAATAACATCACTCAAATTCCTTACTTTATAGTTAAATACTTGCATGTAATCAACAAGATGTTTAGAAAATATCTCTCATTTTAAGTAAGTACTATGAGTTTTGAAATGGTATTAATTTCCTTTTATGAAAAGAGAAAGGATATATTAAACTTGCTTATGAAATAATTTTGATTAGGATAAGAATCAATTATACTTTTTCTGCTATGCAAGTTTTGAATGAAATTTATATATCAGACAATGGTGATATAACTGTAAAAATCCAAAATTTCCTTTTGAATCATCTATTGAGAGAGTTTCAGAAAGGTCGAGGTAGGAGTTTAGCAATGTTAAAGGCTTTTCAATTCTGCCATCTTCATTTTTATAAATTTATTGTTATTTTAATTGAATTATTGTTTGTTTCCCAGTACTGACATAAGTTTTAAAATGGAACATTATAACATATAGTTTTATCAGATGTTTATTTGTAAGGTATTTGACATTTAAATGGAACTAAAATATTTTCAAGAGGATTTATATGAGAATTTTTAGCAGATATTTACATGAACTGAGCCTATAATTTTTTTATTAAATTGATAATACAGAGTGGAAAATCTACTCAATAGAAATAATGAGGCAATTTAGAATAGAGAAAGAATCAAAAGGCAAAGCCAATGATGGCAAAAAAACAAAAAAGGAATTCAGAACATGATGGCTGAGGATGACCTAATCCTTACCCGGTTTCCTTCTGTTGTTTCTGTTGCATGCCAGAACGCTCATATTTAATCTTGAAATAAACAAAGAAAAATGAGAACACCCAACAGGCTAAATTTATTTTCTAAGTATGCATTTCCTTCACAAAATTATAGCATTTCATGATTATTTCTAGTATATTTTATAAACATTTATAATGCATCCACTGACATGTACATGTCATTCTTTGTAATGTCTATCATATTTAAACAATTTTTCACAACTCAGTTTGATATTTTTATCATTCTTTTTAATTATGAAAGATATACTTAAGCTTCTTGTTGTACATGATTCATATATATAAGAATGTATATGAATATATACATGAGTAAAATATATATGTATATCTGCACAGACAGTACCTTTGTGTATTTAAATTATATCAAGACATTTAAATCAATTAAACAATTAATCAATTAACAGTACTATCAGCTTAGCAGATGTCTGATACACCAGTGAACTCTCCAATACATCAAGAAAGAATGTAATTTAATTTCTTTATTGTGCTTCTTCCTCTTTCAACTGTGTCTATAAACATACACCCTTTTTATTTCTTTCTAAAGTGGTGTATTTACTGTCTCCAAGTGTATAAAGCTCCTGTATTTCCAAAGCACATTTGAAAAAAAATTAACCCAAACAATTTCAAATCCAAATATTGCTGATCTTCATTTAAACACACATATTCTACTTCTATATTGTTTTATGTAAAGATCTAAGTAATAAATGGAAATTTTAGATTTGTAGGCTTGAACAGATGATAAATACAATTATGGTATGGTATGGTATGGCATGGTATATAATCTCTCTATGAGAGATGGTAAATTTCCTATCACTTGAGGTCAACTGAATATTTCACACTCCATTTATGAATTGAATGGGTAGCCTACAAGGTTTGTAGTAAACTGATGAAGCATTTCTCTCTTTTTGCAAACATTCCATGTGGGATTCCCCATAACATGATAATCTCAAGATACTTAGAATTCTTACATAGTGACCTGCTTTCCCCAAAGCCAAGATTCTAAGAGATTAAGGTAGAAGCAACAAGGTTTTTTATAATCTTATCATCAGAAAGATCAAAGCCACTTTTGCTGAACTATATAAAAGGACATTAATTTAAATTTAAAAGAGCTAATCTTTTTTTTTTTTTTTTTTTAATTTTAGATGTTACATTCTGTGCAAATGGATTGCAATTTGAAGTCCACAGTTCCTATGGTAAGAATTTTGGTAGGAACTTTATAAATTTATTTATTTATTTATTTTTGCTGTGTTGGGTCTTCGTTTCTGTGCGAGGGCTTTCTCTAGTTGCGGCGAGTGGGGGCCACTCTTCATTGCGGTGCGCGGGCCTCTCACTATCACGGCCTCTGTTGTTGCGGAGAACAGGCTCCAGATGCGCAGGCTCAGTAGTTGTGGCTCACGGGCCCAGTTGCTCCGCGGCATGTGGGATCTTCCCAGACCAGGGCTTGAACCCGTGTCCCCTGCGCTGGCAGGCAGATTCTCAACCACTGCACCACCAGGGAAGCCCAAAAGAGGTAATCTTTTAAAAATTATTTGATATTAGAAAAAACAGTCCAACAAAATTTAAATGATTTTATTAAAATCATTTAATAAATGATAGCATTTACCAACACTTCAGTGTGTATTAAACTCGTCTGAAAAGTTTATTCATTGATCTACTCATTTTGCCATTAACTCATCCTGCTGGATACACAGGGTTGCTATTAAGATATTTCTCAGTAGCCACAATAAATCTGTTTTACAGTTAAGACAACTAGGTGATGATTTCCAGCTCTTTATCTACCATAAGACAGAGAACACTGAGACATCAGTCAATCATACACCAAGAGAATTTAAAATGTGCAAAGCTATGTTCTCTGAAAAAATGATGACTCTGCCTATGAAAATTCCTATGGACTCCTTATGAGGTGCAGGAAAATCTTCTATTTGGGTAAGCTTATTTAGATTTCAACACAAACAGTGTCTTATTTTCAATATTTACTGTTCTTTTTTCAATTAATAATTCAAAATCATTGTATTCCAGGCATTCTCGAGATCATTCAATCTAGATTTTAGCATTAACTACCTCCTGCCGATATGATGATTCTAAAACCTGATGATTAGGGGAACTTTGTAAAAGAAATAATAACTATACTCAAACTATTTCCCCATTGATAGTGTTAAAGAAAAAAAACAATGAAACTTATTAAAAATAGTAAAGCCAGCTTCATTCAGGACCATTATGATAGGTATAGGGAACAGTACAATGGAATTTTACAGTGGGATTGAGAAAGATTAGGTTCAACTTTGAATAGCTAAGCAACAGGGTGGGGATCAGTGGGTGGAAAATTATTAAGAAGAAACGTCAGAGGTAAGGGAGAATTCTGGCGAAACTGACCTAACAGGATTCTTTCTTTTTTTTCTTTTTTCTTTTTTAACATCTTTATTGGAGTATAATTGCTTTACAGTGGTGTGTTAGTTTTTGCTTTATAACAAAATGAATCAGCTATACATATACATATATCCCCATATCTCTTCCCTCTTGTGTCTCCCTCCTTCCCACCCTCCCTATCCTACCCCTCTAGGTGGTCACAAAGCACCAAGCTGATCTCCCTGTGCTATGCTGCTGCTTCCCACTAGCTATCTATTTTACATTTGGTAGTGTATATATGTCAATGCTACTCTCACTTCGCCCCAGCTTCCCCTCCCTGCCCCATGTCCTCAAGTCCATTCTCTATGTCTGCGTCTTTATTCCTGCCCTGCCACTAGGTTCATCAGTACAATTTTTTTAGATTCCATATATATGTGTTAGCATATGGTATTTGTTTTTCTCTTTCTGACTTACTTCACTCTGTATGACAGTCTCTAGATCCATCCATGTCTCTACAAATGACCCAATTTCGTTCCTTTTTATGGCTGAGTAATATTCCATTGTATATACATACCACATCTTCTTTATCCATTCATCTGTCGATGGACATTTAGGTTGCTTCCATGTCCTGGCTATTGTAAATAGAGCTGCAATGAACATTGTGGTACATGACTCTTTTTGAATTATGGTTTTCTCAGGGTATATGCCAGTAGTGGGATTGCTGGGTCATATGGTGGTTCCAATTTTAGTTTTTTAAGGAACCTCCATACTGTTCCTTCTTTTCTCACACAGGCTCAATCCTTTTCCTCTCTCTGTGTCTGGCCTGAAATTGTTTATTTTTCCAGGAATAACCTAAGTCCCTCAGCTGCTTGCCAAATTCTATTCATATTCAATCCTTACTTCAGAAATGAAGGCCAGTTCAAGTGCTCACTGCCTTATGACATTGTTACTAATCTGTTTTTTCCAGAACATCCATAGCACTGTATCTGTACTCATCCTGAGGGACAGATCCATTTCTGTCCTTTCCTTTTTTATACTGATGGATTTTTTTCTCCTTTTTAATATGGAAAGTTTCATGGGACTATAATCTTTAATTTTTTTTTTTTTAACCTGGATTATTGATGGTAGACATAGTCAGAGCTCGGGGAGGATGCAAAATCCTAGGAGAGGCTCTGCATTTAGTTCTGCGTGGCAGCCTACATTCTGGCACAGCAGAAATTGCATAGCATTGTCTGACCAAATCATATGAGGGTACTCTCCAGAGTCCCCCATCATCAAGGCATGGTATAGAGGGGTCCATAAATTTACACAAGCCCCAGCGATGAGACAAATGGCTCCTGAAAAACTGGCCAAACAACAGAGGGATAGGATGTTAGAAGGGTTAAATAATTCAAAAACTTTAAGAGAATACTGGGATCCACACACCCAGCCAGCACAATAGATTCAATGGCTCAGTTGAACCAGTGGCATGCCTGTGCTAACGCTTAGATCTGACCATGTCACCTACAGCAGACCTCAAGAATAGCACAAGAACCTGTACACGTGTATCTAAAGTAAACCTCACCCATTTCCACCAGGTATCTTTAGGCAATCTTCAAACATGCACCAGGTATGTTGTTGTGGTCAGGATAGCAGGAGAGGAAATCTGAAAAACTGAGCATGGATACAAGAAAAACTGGTCATTCAAAACTAAGTCCCTAATCAAAAGAATCTGAAAGTGATGTTAATTCACAATGATATGTCCCCCTGAACCTGATAAATTAGATCAATGTTAGAATTTGAAAATAAATGTTTTATTATGTTTGAGTTGTGCCATGACTAAATCTATCTGTTGCCCTGCTATACTAGCAAAGATAATTTAATATCATTATTGAACAAAGATATGTGTTTTAATAAGATTAAGAAAAGTTGGCAAAAAGATCACTTGAATGGGAAATATAAATTATTTTGTGATTCACAATTAAATCTGTGAAAAATGACAACAGCTGTCTTCTCTATTACAGATTTTTTTGTGAAAGTTAAAAATCCATATTCACTGTCTGGTAACTCAAAATAAAGTAGTAAATAAAGAATGAGGGTAGTTTCTATAAATCTATCTTACATCTATAATGACATTTTGATGAATTGTTTGTACTTTCAGAATCATTAACCAGAGACTTTGTAGTGTATTAATGAGGGAATACAGCATTTAATATCTACCACCTACTCCAATGAAAGTATTTAAAAATATATTTTAAAAAACTTGCAAAAACACAGAGTTTTATTCCTCTGTGGCTTTGAATTGTAGTGGTCAGTCTCTTTCCTCCCACTGCTCTTGAGACAATGGGAGGAAAGATATTACCTTTTGACCTTCACACTTTAAAACATACATTTTTGCTAGTTTTCTGTTATCATTCCTGTTCTTCTCATCCTATTCATTTTTGTCAGTGAGCTTCTATGATTTAACTTTGCATCTTTATGTGGTGAATTTCTAGTCAATTTTCCAGACCAAACCTCTTCCCAATCTCCAGAATGATATGTGTAGTTGATTGTTGGCCATTTTCAATTGGTTATTTTACACAGATATCTCAAACTCCATGCTAACTCTGTGAGCATTATTTATTAGGCAGACTGTCTCTTCTCTACAACCTGCTTTGTTATATATATCTACAGAGCTCACTCTTAGATCTTCCTCTCGTTAGACTCTCACATCCATTAATAACCAATGGATAACTATAACTTATGACTATGCCATATGCAAAGCTATACATAATGGCTCCTAAATAACTCTATATTATATCCTCACTTATCCATCTCCACTATCTTCTCATTAACTTGGTACCTGATATTACTGATTATGATAACTGATGATGATGATGATGATTATAACCATAATCTTGTTCCTTTCAAACATTCAGTTTGCCTCTTCTCCTTTTCCTGATTGGATAATCCCTACCCTACATTCAAAACCAAGTTAAATGTGAATTTTTAGCAACATTAAGGATGATTGATGTATTTGAAATTAACTCAATTGTTCAACAGAGTAAATGTATTGGGCCATAACTCTGTGCCTGGAACTGTAGTAGGGGATTGGGGACACAACTGTGAGAAATCCCTGTCCTCCCAGCGTTTACAGTCTAACAGTTTCATGCTATTTTTCAGTGTTTAAGATATAAACGATATTGTAGTAAGTTCTTTAAATGCATCATTTAACCTTTCAGACAAGCCTATGAAAGAGGTACAATCATAACAATTATTATCCCTATTTTACAGGTTAAAAAACTGAGGCACACAGACAGTAAGTGACAAATTACACAAATTCTGAACTCTAACTAACTGCTCCCCTTTTAATCACTAAGTATAACTATTCAATAAGAGCATTACAAATATAATTGATCACCACAAGTAAGTCAAACC
Organism: Balaenoptera musculus; assembly: GCF_009873245.2. Taxonomy (NCBI): domain Eukaryota; kingdom Metazoa; phylum Chordata; class Mammalia; order Artiodactyla; family Balaenopteridae; genus Balaenoptera; species Balaenoptera musculus. The sequence goes on from NC_045802.1 coordinate 57,336,428, forward strand.
TTAAGATGAAAATGTTTAGAGGTGACATTTACAAATGACTGTGAAGAATTTTTGGAGATTGATTTTAAAATATATTGGTATGTGAGAGATCATGAGGAAATCCCTGATTTCATAGTATTCAATAAATTAAATATCAATGAGTATCAAAGATCTGGAGCTTTTTTACTCAAAGAAGCCCATAGCCTAGTAAGGGAGAAATACAAATGGAGAAAGAAGCAAACAAATAAATTGCAATGTAATAGTGACTACACTATTGCTCCTAACAATGTATCATGGAAACAAAAAAGAAGGTAAAATAAATTCTTACTAATAGATCAGGAAACAATTTACAGAACAAGCATCTTTAGATGCTGTTCTGGAAAGTAAATGAGAATGGCACAGAGCAGTTAAAAAACATTTCGCAGAGGTAAACATGGAAATGTAAAAATGGAAACTGTAGGTTCAGAAATAACAAGTAGACAAGTATATTTAGCATAAAATGAGGATGGTGGTAGTGTGTTATGAAGCTGAAAAGTTTGTCTGGAACTCAGCGGCAAAGGTCCTTGTGTGCTAGGATAAGAAATTTGAATTTCATTCTGAAAGCACTAGGTGGTTTCTTGACATTATGTCAGGAAATGGCATGTTTCCCAAATGTACTTAAATATATCCCTGACCAACCTGGAGGTCCCGAAGAGAAAAATCATGCACTGGTTGAGGATCCTACCAGATTAACTGATGGAACCCTGCATATTGCCTGCACTTCAGGTAGCACATACAGTTCATTAAATTCTGCCTCAAGGGTTGTTGAAATTGTGTCTAAAGATGTTAAAGCAACACAGCAAGCCAAAGCAAATGATGAATTCAGTTTTATACGATGCAGTTAACATTTTCAAAATGTCAAAATACTATTAAGTTCAATGAAAAAAGTACAATTGTATAAGAAGAAATTATACAAAATTAATATGATGATGATAAGGATAAACAAATTATATATGTAGGCATGGATATTTAATTCTATCTTCTTTTCCCTGTGTAAACTTGGGCAAATTCTCAACTTCTGGAAGCCATCTATAAAATGGGTGGAATTTTTTTGTACTTCCCTTAAAATGTTGTTTTTAATCATTAAATGGATTACAGTATGCAAAGGACTTACTACAGTGTTACGCACAAAGTATTATTGTATTAATTATAGTGAAAGTAAGCACAGTTAGTACTATAGAAATGAGTATTATAAATTTACCCTGTGGAATAGATTTAATCGATTTTTTAAAAATTATTTATTTATTTATTTTTTGTTTGTGTTGGGTCTTCGTTTCTGTGCGAGGGCTCTCTCCAGTTGTGGCGCGCGGTGGCCACTCTTCATCGCGGTGCGCGGGGCTCTCACTATCGCGGCCTCTCTTGTTGCAGAGCACAGGCTCCAGACGCGCAGGCTCAGTAATTGTGGCTCACGGACCTAGTTGCTCTGTGGCATGTGGGATCTTCCCAGACCGGGGCACGAACCCGTGTCCCCTGCATTGGCAGGCAGATTCTCAACCACTGCGCCACCAGGGAAGCCCTAATCAATTATTTTTAATTGATGTTTATAATAGTTTTTTCTCTTTGAGAAAGAAGAATGAGTAAGGTGGGGTGGGGTGGCTGGAGCTGGGAAATTAGGGCCTGAGTGAAAAAGTGCTGTTTTAAGGTTTGGGGGAAAAGAGCTAAGATAAATTAATGACTGCAATCAATACAAAATCATGTTATTTAGAGTCTAAAAAGTCTGCACATACAGGGTAAAAATTCCTTATGAACTATTTCTTTTCAAAGTTATACATTTCTTGATATTTTAGCTTCCTGTGTACTGTGTTGCAAAGGTAGTGTGTAAACTCTAATTTCAGAACTACTGAAAGAGCAATCAACAAAAAGAGAACAACTTAATTACTTTCAGTTCGTGAGCATGCATAAACTCAAAGTATAATTTTTCTGCATTGTAATCTAAAACTATGTTTTCTAGTTCAAAATAACTAAAACTAAAGTTTGCTTTGATTGAACAAAATCCAAATGCCTTTCTTCTTTAGCAACTGCTGTATAAATAAGGACATATATTCTGAAATAACATTACAGAAAAGTGTGGAGAATTTTTAAAACTCTGAGGTTCCCTTCATCCTTCATGTCAGAAGCACTTTACTTTCTCTTAATGATTACTAAGCCAATAGTTTAGGAAGTTTTCCTTGGACTCATTTTTGTGTTACATGCTAATGTCAGATACAATCCATTCATCCAGGATCCATTTTCCCCATAAAAGCTTGCTTAGTGCTATATGGCCGTGAGGGATTGTGAGTTACTGAGTAAACTATGTACTTCCTGAAAAAGAGTTTAACAGCTAATGCTATGTCTTAGAAACAACACAAAATGTTTTCCAGTTATGCACAGCTAAATTAAAACAGTGTTGTTGGAACGTAACTTACTGTTGTAACTTCAGTCATAGATGGGTGAGGTATTCCTGTGGACTTCAGTTCTTCATAAGGCATTTTCTGCCCTGCTTACCAGTTAGAAAACACTTGCCTTTTCGCAGAAGGTGTGTCACAAGCACGGTTAGTACCACATTTTCCGAGGTGCCTCACATCATACCTGCCACAGGGGCCCATCTGCTGCCTTCTTTGTGGCTGACTTCTACTCTGCACTGTACCTGAGCTGTCTAACTGGGGAGTGTGCTCACGCCATGGTCGCCCAAATCCACGCTTCCCAATGCTTCCTCGGCCCACACACTCTTTATACATAGCCCACTTCCATCAGTAACATTTCTCATTACACTGCCATCAAAAATTAGAGATGGCATTACTGTGCCTCCTTCAGAAAGAAGGGAGAAAGGGAAGGGATGCATGTGTGTAATTTGAAAAAGACTTTGGAGATTCGCTACACTGGATGGCAAGTCAGCTCCTCGTGACAGTTATACTATTTCTAACATAACAACCATCAATATTTTGACACAAGAAAACCTTCAAAATATTTACCATGAACAGAAAATTTTCAAGAGAAATAAAAGCAATAAATGGTGTAAAATATTTAGAAAGTATAAGCATAATGATATCAAAGAAGTTGTGAAATAAGCATACATAAAAAGAAGAATACTGGGAAAATAATGTACTTTGACTTTTTTCTCCCTTTGTTTCACTTTTAAATTATGAAGACTACCATTTCTAAAATCATGCACTCCCAGAAGGACGGATTAATGGAGCTTGACAGAAGCTTAGGAAATGGTCTCTGCAGCACCCTGCCCTTGGGCAGTACACGTCCAAACCATCTAGGATGCAGACACAGAACCAACAGTGGGACTTTCACACCCTGACTGCCCAGAAGTTTTTCAGTCATCCAACAGAAATCTGTTGGGTACTAACAGTATTCACAGAATTTTAACCTACTCTTTCTCTGTTTTGAGTTTTTAAACCTGCAAAAGTACACATACACACACACACAGTTGTTCGGTGTGATTTAGTAGGAAGTATTGAACATTTCCAAAAGAGAATTAATTATTCAGGTAACTAGGATACATTTCAAAATTGGATAGCAGAATTTGAGATCTTCTTCTATATGCTTGGTGTCTTAATATCGTAAACTGTCTCTTTAAATATCCTGGAATTGGCCTTGTTTGAATTATTTAGAGTCTTTGAACAGCATGGTCTTTGTATACATTCTTAATACAATTTGGTGGACCTGTTTTTAAACATCTTATTGGAAATAAAGCATTTCATTGAACATCGTTAGGAAAATATAACTGCAATCAGCTGTAGAATAAATTTTTTGCATGTATTCTATTCTTTGATAAAATTCCATGAGATTAGTTGGAATCCTTTGGTTTTTCTATTAACTTATTGAATGATAACACTAGTTTTTGTTTCTGAAAAATATATATTCTTGGTAAGGTTATTTCTTTGGCAAAAATGCAGCGGACAAACAAGAGATTCACTGTTCAGCCATACCTTTGCTTTGGCAAACTATGTACTTTGCTTCTAATCTGCAAAAGGGCCCTGAATTGTCCATCTAGTAGCATATCTACTATGCTAAAATGAAATGATAGTAACCCAAATTATATCTTTTGTTTTCCACTCTGCTGTTTATTTCCCACTTTTTAGAGGTCAGATCTGGCTATGACAATCATGTATAATTGGGACTAAAGGCATCTTTTATAATGACAGCAGCTGTCGTTTAAAGAAATTGTCTCAGAGAATGGCAATGGCATTGAATCAGCCTTGCAAATAACTACCAAAAATGTACCAGTCTCCAAAAGTTTAGTCCTTTCCCTTCTAAAGAGAAAGAAGACTGTAGAATAAAAAGCATCCACATTTGCAAACAAATAGACCAGTATAAATTATTTTGTGGATAGACTTCCAAGACAATGTCAAAATAAATTTTATTATAGAATTTATAAAAAATTATTTTAGATGTTAATAATCTGAGTAACAGTATAATAACGTCCTTTTCTGAAGTGAGAATTTAGTATATACCCATGGTGAACAGCAAGTTTCTATCTTCTCTGGTTATAAAATCATAGAAATAAAAAAAAAATTCAGTTTCAGTGTGATAAGCTTAGATTAAAAATGAGGTTAAATTTCCTGACAACACTTGTTAAAATAATATGGTTCCCCGGAAAACTGTTAAATTGCCTTTGAAGATATTTTAAGTTAAGATTTCTGGTGCATGTGACTTCACACATGTGTTCCTCTAATCTGTAAAATGTCTCCTACTATTTTTCTTTCTGTAATAAATGCTTAAAGCTTCTTTACAAAGACACATTTTCACATGCTCTTTCCATCTCTGTTACTGTTTGAAAGCCAAAGAGAGATATACAAAGTAGGACAATGTAGTAGTGCTTTCTGCATAGAGTCATTACCTAGAACAACAAAAAACAACAGCAACAACCACAAACCATAGGAATGCTTATCCTGTCATTGAACATTCATTCTAAACTTTTAATACTCTTAATGCCATACAGAGGCATGTGACCTCATCATTACTATATCATTTGTAAAATGATACTAACTATTCAGAATAGGATTTAATGCAAATATTACTATGTGAATTTGTTTTCAGATTTACTTATCAGAAGGATGGACTATTAGATATAAAAGGGACTGAAAGATCATCTAAGTTAGTGCTTCTTAATGTGTGCTCCATGAACCATGTATATCAGAATGACCTTTTATGCTTGTTTTTTTTTTTTTAAATAACACTATTTTTTTTTTAATTTTATTTATTTATTTATTTATTTATTTATTTATTTATTTATTTATTTATTTATGGCTGTGTTGGGTCTTCGTTTCTGTGCGAGGGCTTTCTCTGGTTGTGGCAAGCGGGGGCCACTCTTCATCGCAGTGCACGGGCCTCTCACTATCGCGGCCTCTCTTGTTGCGGAGCACAGGCTCCAGACGTGCAGGCTCAGTAGTTGTGGCTCACGGGCCCAGTTGCTCCGTGGCATGTGGGATCTTCCCAGACCGGGGCATGAACCCATGTCCCCTGCATTGGCAGGCAGATTCTCAACCACTGCGCCACCAGGGAAGCCCTATGCTTGTTTTAAAAAGCCTAAACAGACATGACTAAGTAGCAACTTTGGAGGTAGATCTGATGAATATATATTTCTGGAAAAAAGCACTTCAGCTGAATTAAATCCTTGTGAATGATCACCGACACATTGCTGAGAGTCTAGATGCCACACACACAGTAGGTTTTCAGGATGCAGAGATTAATAAGGCACCCAATGGAAAAAAAATTTTGCATTGTGTTAAGCAAATGTAATAATAGAGATATGAAAACAAAAATAAAATGAAATGTTTCTAACAAATTTTGTATTGAGTATGGGGACACCAGAAAATACATCAAAGTAAATTTTCTTGGAAGAATTGATGCCAGTTCAAAGTGGAAGCAGCATAGGAAAATCATGAGGGAAGATGAACAGGACAAGCAAATGCGTTAACATAAGAGGCCACAGGTTGTGTGGGGGAAATGAAAAGACAATATTATATTGTTGAATCATAAATTGTGAGACATATAAGTGATACGGATAGGGAGTTATGCAGAAACAAGATGAAGAGGCAAAAATTCTTGTTACAGTATATGGACTTTTCTAGAGGTAATAGAGAATACTCAAAGAATTTAAGCAATGGGAGTGACATTGTCAGATGTGTATTCAAGATAGATTCTTCTGGAAGCTCTGTAAGGAAAGATTTTTTTTTTTGTCTTTTTCATTAAAAAAAAAAAAAAAAAAGACTTGTTGAAAAGTGAACTGAGGCACATTTAAAATCTCCAAGAGTTTATCTGAGCATACATTGATTTGAATCTGGCAGCACCAAAGCAAAGGTGGTTAGGAGAACTCTACCACAGGAGCTAGTGGAGGGGTTTTTATAGACAAGATGTGGAAGCAAAGGAAGGACATTATCTGATTGGGTATAGCTCAAGCAGTTGACTTATCTGGAAAGCCCAGTTGGCTATTTGGGATTGGTTGTTCTGAAGTTTCATTTTCTTGAATTTGAGTGCACTGACTCTTGCTTAGGTTCTGGTTTGCCTGTGAAAACTACCTCTTTGTTTAATTACTTTGCAAGACTAGAGGTTTGGAAACATATTAGGATATAGTTGCAGTAATTCAAATGAGAAATGGTGAGGTCATAAGTTGACAGAATAGAAATTAAAGGATGAAATTGAATACAGTAAAGCCATAAAACACCAGAAATTTATAATTCCAGAATGTGTAAGATGAAATAGAGGGAGGCATTCTGAATGACTTACATGTTGAAATATATATCAATCTATTGAGAATATAATAAGTTTAACTTACAACTCTGCCATATTGTCAATATGACCTTAGAAATATAGCTAAAACTCTCAAAGCCCTCTTTCCTTAACTGTTATTTTTCTTCACAAAACTAAACATGATGCAAATAGTCACTGAATGCCATTTGCAGAAAAGTTTAAGTCGACATTTGTTGAGAGCCAATAAGTACAGCTGATTCTTGTTACTCTCAGTAGTTCTATTAAATCATATGTACTATAAATTAGCTAATACAGGAACATTTCTCCTAGGGGAAATGCAGGGTTAGGTTCCTGGGAGCTCTGGTTACAATATTTCATCAACTGATCAATACATAACCTTGTTTTATATTAGTTTCTATTTAAACACCTTAAAACATATATATTTGATTTGATATATATCTGTATATTTGATCCATTAACATTGAACCCATGTCCACCAGCACTATAACTATGCTTATCTAACACACATATTTTCTTCATAGGCATGTCACAGCCTTCTTGGGCTTAGGAACAAAAACAGCACTTCCATAGTAAACTTTGTGGCCATTTTAATTAGCAAAACCACACACCCACACACACAAATATCTGGCACTAAATAGGTCTTGAAGACACTTTTAAGATCTGAAACAAGAAGGCATAGCCTTGCATCGTTTGACCTCAGCTGGGAACATGCATGTCCATGAGTGGCCACAAAAGACTTTGGGTTACGAATAAATTTTAGCGAATAGGAGAATTCACAATTGGAGAATTCATAAATAAAGATGATTAAGGACTTCCCTGGTGGTGCGATGGTTAAGAATCCACCTGCCAATGCAGGGGACACGGGTTTGATCCCTGGTCCGGGAAGATCCCACATGCTGCAGAACAACTAAGTCCGTGCACCACAACTACTGAACCTGTGCTCTGGAGCCCATGAGCCAGAACTACTGAACCCACGTGCCACAACTACTGAAGCCCACGTGCTCTAGGCCCACATACTGCAATTACTGAGCCCATGTGCTGCAACTACTGAACCCCACGTGCCTAGAGCCCGTGCTCCACAACAAGAGAAGCCACTGCAATGAGAAGTCCACACACTGCAACTAGAGAAAGCCCGCTCACAGCAATGAAGACCCAGTGCAACCAAAATATAAATAAATAAATAAATAAATATGATTAATTGCACTATGCAAACTCTTGGGTGATATAAAGTAAAAGCCTTGAACTGAGCTGATGATTTAAAAGATGGACTGATGTCCTCTGAACTGAAATTAAGTAATGAGAGTATCAAAATTCAATGTTGTTTGATTCTTACATTCCTGCATAGGTTAATAAAAAATGTGAAATAGAAATTAATCATTGAAAATATAAAATTTACTTGGTGATCTTAATTTTATATATGTCAGCTCTTAGACTAAATTGAACTTACTAAATATAAATTGAAATAAAAAATATTTAACACTATTTCACTTACCAAAAAAATTAAAAATTAGTATTTTATGTATTATTAATATAGTGTATTAAAATGAACTAATTTAGCCATACAAAAATAAAAACTTAATTTGAGGATATATATGTATTTTGGGGGGGGTTACAATATATGGGTAGTCTTTAGAAGTTTTCATTAATGCTATTTAGGTTTTTAATATATTTTATTAGAATTTTATTTTTTATAAAAATAATATTCTGATTCTATATAGTAAAAGAAATGGGATAACATGTACTAATAAATGTATAAAATTTTCCCTTCTCTTTGCTTTCTTTGTTACAGAAATAGATTAATAACACTTTCAAATCCTTTTTACAATTTGTTATCAGGTTGAAAGATTATATCTTTAAATAGCCAATATAGCAAAAATGAGCACAGTATGATAGTGAGCTTTTTATATTCTAAATTTGCTTTTCTCAGGATTACTTACATATGACATGAAAAGATAGCTTGGGACTTCATGAAGTCATAGAATGTGATCAAGGAAAGAAAGCTACTGAATGGAATCATCTTACATGAAACACAACTGAGAAAGGAAGCAACTACAAAATATCAATGGACAGAAGTGGAAAGATGTAACCATCTACTTATGGCTCTTTACAGAAAAAATTATTTCTCATAATGTAATCAGTAGTCCATGTGTGCTTTCTTAACCATCTCACTGATGCTCACTGATAAAAATTTTAAAAATTATATTAATGGTAACCCCTCCAAGTTCTTTCAGGACACAAGTCAAATGTCACCAACACCATAAAGCTTGTCCTGACTTCCCAGGTCAGTGTCAGGTCCTCCCTCCTCAAGGCTTCCACAGCGCTTGGCTCTGTGTGTTTTCCATTTGAGAGCTTATCATCACTAGGTATCCAACTGTCCATTTACACACCAGTCTCCCACACCAGACGAGGAGCTCAGTGAAGGCTCATTTCTATCTGCCACAGTGTGTAATAGGAACTCAATAATTTTAATGAAGAAGAAGATATTTATTTTTTTAAAAAGGTCAGGGGGAGAATAGTGCAGCCGAAAGACCTGGGTTGCAACCCACTCAATTTCTGAGGCATTGAGTGAATCACTTAATGTCACTAAATGCTAAAACAAAACCAGACAAATGAAACAAACAAACAAGCAAAACCCCTCCCAAATGAGAGGGTGAAGGTGAACGTATTTTGAAACTTGTCAGTGTTGTATAAAAGCTAAGCACTGTTACGATAATTAGCGATAATTAGTCTTGCCCTCATCCTCATTTCTTCTCCAAGATCTCTTATTTCAATCTTTATTCTAAGTTATTTAAGGAGGAAACCTCTAGTTTTTCTCTGTAAATTTACAGACTAGAATGATCTATACTAGTGCTCGGTTTTCCATTAGCAGAAACGATTGAAGTTCCTTTAACTCTTCTAAGGGACAAGTTATTTCATTATAATGAAATGGAATAATGTGCTCCCCCAAGATTAAGCTAAGATGTTTGGTAAGCAGAAAACTGTGTTTCAAGCCTCTTAAATCACTTTTGTATTTTAAAAAAAGTAAATATATTTGGGGTAAAAAAAAGTAATTGAATTTAAGCAAAAACATTCATGGTACAGTTTCTCTCTTATAAATGTAGCATGTTACTTCCATTTATGTCCATAGCTGTTCCACAGCATTTAGTCCTGTTTTTCATTCAACACACTATTACTAAGTATCCAAAATATACCAGATGCTTTTCTCAGCCTTGACATAGATCAATACAAGACAAATCCTTTCAGCAAGGAAAGTTAAAATTGCACATAAAATATATCATGATTTCAGAGAATTATTGTGCAATAAAGAAAAGTAAGAAAGGGCAAGGGCTTAGGAAGTGATGGTGTTGTGAGCAGGAGGACACTTTTTATTTAGCAGGCAAGTAAGGTTTCTCTGAGTACGTGACATTTGCAGAGAGACCTGAATGAAGTGAGAAACATTCATAGATTTAAGTAAGATAATTTCTAACCAAAAAAACCAAAAACAAAACAAAACAATTTGCAAATGCCCTGATACAGAAAAATTGTGGTATGCTGGAAGAGCCCTTAAAGGAAGAAAGTATATGGAATAAACCTAGGGCATCTATTAAAACATATTTAAAGGTAATGTAGTATAATTACTAAATTACTGGTGACTAGCTTTACTTTGCTATTTTATATATATAATATATATATATATATTTAACAAAGTAAAGCTAGTGTGTGTGTATGTACACAAAGTAAAGCTAGTGTGTATGGGGTATATATATATATATATATATATATATATATATATATAGCAAAAATAGCAAAGTAAAGCTACTGTATATATATATATATGGGATATATATATATCCCCACACACATTATACGTTGTTGTGCAATGATGTGCTTTCAGATAGTGCTGATATTGTTCAAAGTCATTTTATAAGCAATTAAATTATGCTGGTGTGAGAGAAATATCATCACTTCTCTCCCTCAGTCTCTCTCTACTCTGCAACTGGATTTTGAAAGAGTTGATAAAGAAAGAACAAAACATACAGAGATAAAAATGTCAAGTTAATTATTCACAAGAACTTGAGCTAAAGACTATAACATAACTGTGGACAGGTGAGTTAATGACACCTCAAAATTAGGCAGATTTATCCTTCTGATCACTAGCAAAGGAGAAAAATTCCAAGTAGCTTTTACCATGGACAGAGGGCAGGCCATGGTATATGTGCTCACTACAGATTTGCCTATGACCAAATAAGGCCCAGAAGAGTTTCACGTGCAGAAGAATCTCACTCACCTTCGCCTTCCATCCACTGAAGACCAAGACTGTTACTAGAGGAAAATCCTCCAAAAAGATAACAGGAAGAGTAGAATAAAGTGAAGGTGACTTTATATCGTAGCCTGTGACAAACCCAGTCAGCACTGGTTATTCTAGCAAAATTGTTAATAGTGTCCACTTGCACTATCTAAACTGCCTAGGTGACCCTGGGAACACATGTCTCCTCCTAGTATAGTAAAATTTTTTCTCTTTGTCTTTGAAATATTTTTTGATTCCATTTTTTCTCACATGTATAAATATTTAAACTAATTAGGAAATTGTATATTTTCAATACACATTTGACTCATGGGAGAGAGTGATTTCAGTATCAATTTAAAATATGAGTAGTGCAATCTTTTTAAAATGTTTTCAATTTTTATAAAAAATAGAGGCCAATTACAATTCTGGAGTAAAAATTCCGAATGCAGAGAAGAATTTGTAAAACACTAGTGAGTATTGAGAGTCATTACTCACTATTATTTTAATTAGGTGTGTGTATCCCTCTTGTGTGTATTTTTTCACTGCCTGCTCACCTCTACTCTATAAATTTTCTTTCCTTTTCTTATTTGTATCATGGGTTATATCCCCAACATCTCTTGTTCTAGATTCTATAAAACTGCCTAAATCCCACAATTCAGCATTATATTTCATCACTTTTCTTCCTTTATTGTATATTAAAGTTTATTATGGTAAAACTCAACTTATGAGAAATTACAATGTTGTTTATAAAATTGGCTGCATTAAATTCAAATTCCCTATTTGATCTCCTCACTTCAGCAGAATTAGGTATTTTGTATGAATTATTTGAGTTGACTTGTTATTTAAATTTCCTAGACTCAGTTGTTAAATTGCTTACATAGAAATATTTCTTTTTAGTTGTAAAATTAACCTTTTTTAAGACAGGAAGATATTTTTTCATATGTGTGCATAGTTATAAGGTCCTACAAAAAACGTTTTCCTAAATTGCAGAAAAGTTCTGACAAACAGGCCTTAATTTCCTTTCAGACTAACTCCTTTACTATATATATATAGTCATGTGTCTCAAGTCTTCATTTTTAATTGAAGTATAGTTGATTTACAATGTTGTGTTAGTTTCAGGTATACAGCAGTGACTCTTCAGATTACATATTCTTTTTCAGATTATTTTCCATAATAGCTTATTACAAGATATTGAATATCATTTCTGTGGTATACAGTAGGTCCTTATTGCTTATCTATTTTATATATAGTAGTGTATATCTGTTAATCCCAAACTCCTAGTTTTTCCTTTCCACTGTGTCTCTTAATTCTTGATTGATGATACATTTTATATTTACTATTCTCTCTCTTTCAATCATTTATATTGTATAGAATTTGATCAAATTCATTCAAATGGTGAGTTATATGAGAGGTTTCTTTGAGAAAACAGGATAGTTTAGGGTTTGTAGCATTTGAAAAATATTCATCATCTCGAAGACACACACATTTTCAAAAATATAAATTTTATGAAGACACAATACAATGATCAAAAGGAGACATAATTCTTTAGTGTTTGCAATAATATAATGATTTCCTAGAAAAAGTATTACATCTCTGAATTATATATAAAAAGAAAACTGAAAATAACTACTCATTAAATTATATTTACCTATTTGAATATTTTATGATTAAGTAGAAATGACATTGTTTCATAAAACACTTAACACATAAAATAACCATGCCCAGATCTCTTAGTGACCATAAGAAAAATAGAATTAGTATTTGTTTTATAGCTGAATTTTTAAATGCAAAATCACTGTGACACAGAATATTAACTGTTCCCCCATATTGTCTTTTCTTTTCTCCATTAGTTTTAGAACCTTCAAGTTTTAGCTTATCTCCAGAATAAATAATACATTATACACTCTCCCAGAAGAATAGTCATGGCACTAAGTCCTGACCAATGAGTATGACTGAAGAGATATTGAGATTCCAGAGTCTCGTCTTTGAAGGGAATAGATATGCTCTCTACTTTCCTTTAATTAGAACACAGATGTCATGCGGGAGCTAAACAGCCATCTTAAATCAAAATGTAGAAGCCAGTTTTGAAGATATTCATATTCACTGTCTACTGTGTGTCGGGCACTGTTCTCGGTAGAGGTGATAGATTTGTGAACAAAATAGACAAAAATTTCAGGACCCATGTTGCATTCATTCAAGCAGATATATTAAAACAACTAACAAACACCAAGAAAACTCCCATAAGAAACACATGGAACACCAATCTTCATATTCTCAATCATCTCTTAAAAATGTACTGTTTATTCAAAGGGGAGGAAATCCTCACCATGTGGGTCAGCCTCATACAATAGTATCTCAATTTCCTTTTTTTTCTCTTCCTTCTCTAGGGCCAAATTTCTTTCTTCCCAGTTTGTGGACTAAACTAGGAGGAACAGCTATGTGGTGTGTTGACTAACCTCTACTATAAAGTTCAAATCATATAGTATTTCTATTTTCCATCCTTCCAGGAAACAAATTTATCCTCTAAAAATCTCAGACCTTAATCAATCACCACATAATGCAAACTGAGAATTGATGCGTAGTATGCAGAGCCTTGAAAATGAACAACAAAATGGGAGTTATAGTCTGACACCAGTCTAGATTCTGTTGTAACACAATTGTACTGAGAACACTCAGAACATTATGAGAGATAGAAATTACCTTTTTAAATTCATTGTTTTGGCCTGTATTACAGCAGCCAAATAACAACAAAGCAATACAATGAGAGTAAATATCAAATAAGTTTCCAAGTTTGCAACTGTTATTTGTGAAAACATTATACATTCACTTATATAATTTATTTGTATATGCATTTATCCTTATATTCTAATGTTACAGGATAGTGATAATCTTACTATAGAAAGTTGTTCTGTCTAAAAAATATCAATAAAAGTAATATGAATACACATGTTTAGAGGTAAATTTCAGGGTAGCAACATAATTTTTTATGAATATGTCCATTCATTCTAAGAAACTTTCATTAGTGAATAGATACCATGTGTTATAACTAAATAGTATTATGAATGTTATACTGTATTTATCCAGCCTGGAATATATATTTCCCAAAATAACTAAAACTGTGGGGTTTGTTTGCATACACTTGCCATTATCAGTCTAATTCTGTGTTTTGTGTGTGTGTGTGTGTGTTAAAGTGTATGTGCATACATTTTTAAAGTTGAAAAAATAAGATTAAAAAATCAGGTCTTAAGTTATACTATGTCCAATTCTGAATGACAGAGTTTTATTTATATTTTCTTTATTATTTTTTCTTACCACTTTAAATTTATTCTATGTTTACCACAACTACTGAGCTGGCATGCCACAACTACTGAAACCCACATGCCTAGAGCCCATGTTCCACAACAAGAGAAGCCACCGCAATGAGAAGCCTGCGCACCGCAACGAAGTGTAGCCCCCGTTTGCGGCAACTAGAGAAAGCCCGCGGGCAGCAACGAAGACCCAACACAGCCAAAAATAAATATATAAATTAATTAATTAATTTTAAAAAATACAATACTGTAAATCAACTATAATTCAATTAAAAAAAACTAAAAATAAATCAAAAAAGCATTTTAAAAAATGTTTATGCTATGTTTTACATTTTGTGAAAACCACACATAAGAAAGACATGGCCAGGGATAAAAGGAGGGGTTGAACAGTCAGGAAGAAAAAAATGCACCATATCTCTTTTCAGGCACCACTTTGTTCCCTTAGTTTTCCTTTGAACTTCATTGTGGATAAAACATACAAGCCTGAGGGATATAAAACTCCACATATTCTCTGCAGATGAAGCAGTCCTTTAGCTCTCAAAACATTGTTGAAATAACGTAATAAATAGGAAAATTTTGCTTGAATTCTATTTTGAAGTACAACACATTTATGCCTCAATCAAATAATAAACATAATCACAATAATAATAACAATTTATTATCTAAGTGCTTTACTTGGAACAACTTATTTAATTTAGCCAACAACATGGATGAAGAACTGTTATTATGCCCCTGTTTTCACACAGAAAACCTGGCACAAACATTTACAGGTTTCCTAAAGCCATTCATGCATTCAAATCTCAAGCAGTCAGACCCTATGACCATCATTGTTCAATAATGAATTATGTTAACATCCAAAATATTAGCATTTGGTTTTGCAAGATGAATTAGTTAAGGAGTCATTATTTATATCATAATTACTTTGTTTTTTAAAACCATTGGCATCAAATTTCAATTAAATAGGGTTATCTTTAAGCTAATGTGATGTTAAAGCACTTTCCAAAATGCCTCCACAATCAGCCTTCAAACAATTCCATACATTGCCACTGATTTTACATCAAAAATATATGCCTTATTGATATAACTATCCCATCATCAGAGGAACCTAATGTTAAAAATTTGACATATTGTCCACCAGATTTTTTCTTTGTAGATACTAAAAAAGAAAACAACATTAAATCACATTAAAAGCATAGCTTTTTGAAAAATAAGTATATGCCTGATCTTGCTGTTATTCTCTTCATACTAAGTATTATTTAGTCTTTAACTTGACATTGGTCCTAAATGATCTGGACTGAAATTCCCTTCCAGTCCTATGTACTCAATGCCCCCAGGCCAAGGCACACACATCAGCAGCATGCATCCTATGTGCCATTCGCACTGCATTGCATCTGCTTCTCTAAATATATTATGTAATAGGGGCAGCAAAGTCTTGTCTACAAAGAACCGTATAGTAAATGTTTGTGGCTTTGCAGGTCAGTGGTGTAGTGCTGAAGTAGCCGTAGGCAATAGGTAAACAATAAGCAGTCAGATGAGTATGGTTCTGTTCCCCTTTACCTGTATATACAAAAACGTGTAGCAGTCCAGATTTGGTCAATAGGTCAGTGTTTGTTGACCCCTGTTCCTACATTTCATGCCTTAAATGCCATTCATATTCATGTATTCTTATTAACATGTCTTGGTCATTTTTAATTTCCAAAACCAATCCACTTCTCCATGAGGCCTCTCCTGGTCTTCTCTCTGTCTGCTCTGCCGTATCAGTCTCTACTGTGGCCCTATGTAAATGTGTTTTTTCTAAATTACAAATCACAGTAGGCCACTAATTTTAGTTATTTGTGCTTGTGTGTGATTACTTTTTATTTTCAATTATGGTTATTCAGCATGATATCCCCTTTAGTACTGAACATAATGTATTATTCATTTTAAATAATGCAGTTAAATGTAATATATGTGTGTGTGTTATTTTTCTAATGTATCTACCATTGTGTTGATCTGGGAAGCTTGCACAGGAAGTTACATGCTGAGGTTGTATCTACACAATACCAAAACATCTAGATTAAAAATAAAACATTCAGTCAACCGTGATGTTGTTTCCAAGTATCTACATACTTGGCAGTGGAAAAGGAAAATGTTTAGATGATGGATGTTGCTTTTCATTTTCCATCTGGCTGTTTTGGCTTCATGTAGACAGAGCCTCTGACAGCACTGATGACAAAACAATTTCAGGTTTTAGATTTGGTTTTAAGCCCGCCCACATGGAGGTAAACAGATTAGTTCAAAGAAGAGAAACTTGAATGTCTAATCACATCTATGCTTTCAGCCAAGAGAAATCTCTGAGGCATGATGATCTGCATTTACATCTCCCCAGACTGTAATACTACCCTGTTTCATAGAAGAGTGTTTGCCTGGAAAGATCCCCAGCTCAATTACCCAGATATTTCAGGAATCTCCAGTAAGACTCATGCCAGTATGGAGCCCCACATCTACTGTGGTCAAAACCAAGAATTAACTGGCTGGAATTCTCTGCATTTTTTTTAATTAAAGGATTTAGGATTTAATTGGGAGGAACACGGCAATGATGGAATTTAAGTAGATATGTTTTTAGTTCATTTTAAAAGAGCTTTGAATTCTGCTTTGTGTAGAAGCCAATGGAGATAAGAAGTAAAATATCAAGGGTACAACATATTTATTATAAAACAAATCCCCTTAAAATCTTTATAAAACTATGAAAAACAGTTTGTTTATGCTTCAGAGTGACTATACAGCAAAGAATCATCGAGGTTCTCATCTCTTTGAACTGTCAGTCAATTATAAGGTATTTTTAAAGTTATATGAAATACTCCCCCATCCATACTCACTTAACCCCCCCAACACACATACACACCCATAAACACATGCACACAAGAGTATGCACACATACTGGAATATCTGTTTATACACAAACAAAAACTTATATACTCGCATAGACCTAAATACCACAATCAGCTATTTTAAATGAGAGAAAATGTCATCCTCTCTGTTAATATTTGTTTGCTTATAGTCTTATTTATCAAATACAGAACCTTTTTTGGCAGGATACTAATCTTAAAATCTCATTTATCTTTAAACAATAATTTAACAGTAAAATATTCTGGAATTAGTGATTTGATCATTTGTTAAGGGTATTGAAAACAAGCAATTTTCATCCCTGCTGATACAAATATGGGAGTCAGCTATTTTTAGCCTAACAGTCTTAATCTTTTGTCTCATGCCTCCAGAGATTCATAAACAAGAAACTCTTATCTTGATTTATGTAGTCAAGCTATATTATTGCATAATGGATGTGGTTGAACTGACATTGTAACAGTGCTAATAATATCTTACAGGTAAAATATGTGTAATTGGCACTGATAAAGAGTAGTAAATTATTCATTTTAATGTAGGTGACTGTGGAATTTGGACTATGCAAAGATCAGTGAATGTAATTTAAGAGTTCCTCTAAAAGTTCATTTATTTGCTATCTTATTCACAGGCAGATAGATATAAAAAGGTAGATATAAAAAGATGGCTAGATAGATGGATAGATGGTTAGATAGATAAATAGATAGTAGATATGAGGCTGTACTTCATATTTGTATATCATAAATGATAAGGTTACTCAAAAAACATGAATACTTAGAACTATTTTAAAATTCAGGGTTGGCTCTAAACTTTATCATCAGTTGTAGATATGATATCTACATGGTTTATGAACAACATTAAACCACTTGGTTTTTAAGGTAACATAAGTCTAAGCTTTTATTGTTCTTAATCCATTCAATAGTTTAACTGTACTCAGTTATCAGTTTTGCATGGGATAGCTCTGAATGTCATATTTTCTTCATATTAGTGTGCTTGTGGTAGCAAATAACATAGAAAACAACTATGAGTGATGTAACTTTAATGAGGATTTATTATCTCGTATAACAAGATTTGAGATAGGATAACAGATTAAACCAGCAGATTGAAGATACATTCAAGGACCTAGGTTTCTATAGGCTCCTCATGTCTTTTTGTTACCTGTTCTCCTGGTGGGTTAGCTCCTCTTATGAGCTACAGACTCTAGATTTCACTTCTCACATATCAATACCCAGAGGTTTTGAGGGTTCTGCAAGATTAGACAGCAACAAGGCCCCCTGTGTTGGACTTTGATCTGGAAAGCATAGTTACCTCAGCCACGCTGTTATCCATGTCTTTGGAAGCAGTGTACTATGAAAGATGATCACAGAATCATGGAATCCTTGAAGCTTCTCATAGGTGCCTTGAAAATTTGAGTCTTTCTATAGTTCAATCCCTTTGTCTGAAAGGGCAACAAAATAAATACATACATCACAGAGTTCTTCTGAATATGAAATCAATTATGTAAAACAGCACTGTACAAAGTAGAACATACTTATAATAGGCAGTTTTATCTTTAATAAAACAAAAAACTAATAAATTTTAAATAAAATTTTATTTACTTGTTTGTTTAATAAATTAATAGTTTAATAAAAGTCATTCTAGATAAGCCCAGACTCCATATTTCCTGGGATTTTACTGACTCCCATAATGTCCAAAGTCCATATAAAGGCATCTTTATCAGGGTTAGTTTTTCATTCTTCCCAAAGCTTGACCTCATTTTCTGCACACATCAGTTATAGGAATCCAGTAGAAAATCTACCCAGTCTTCCTCAGCAAAGCTGCTCTTTCAGTACTACATTGTGGGAATACCCAGGCCATATAAATTGGCTGTGCTTCTCTTTTCTTTCTCTAAGGTTTCACATTGTTGAAATATTTTTTTTCCATTTCCCCAGAGATAACATTAAGATGAGTGACAAATAGTTCATTTATGTCATTACTGTCTGGACAATCTCTGCGCTAACCCACAACGAGACAAAGTGACACGTTACTACTCTGTTGTGTTTCCAGACTGGCCAGTATTTCCACGTAACAGATACACATCTCTTTTCCTCATTGTTACTCCACCAATCCTAATACTGAGTGTTATAATTATCAGTTTGGTCAAGCACAAATACCCTCATTTAGTTCTTCTGAACTAATACAATCCTGGGGGAAAAAAGCCTCACTCATACATGGCTTTAAAAAATAAATAAATAAAAATTAAAAAAAAAAAATTTCAGGGTAAATTTCAGGGTGTTTCATGACCTTGGATTCCAAAGAGCTTCATCACCTCATTTTACCTTAGAGATGTAACATTATACAATATGCTTCAAATATCTTCAAAATTAATCTTTTTATTAATTTCAGTGAGAAATATAGCACATCTATAGGACATAGGTATTTTCGTATTGACATATGTTTAATGCAGAGTTTGTTTTACCTGCCCTGGGAGAGTGTTTAGTTCAGTTTTGTTTCATTTTAGTCTTTATCAGATTACCCTGGAGTATGTATAGTAGGAAAGTGTAAAACTAAGCGTGCATACATTAAAGTACCCAAATTATGCTGAGTATAATCAGTTTAAACTGATAAATAGGTACTTTCTGGAAATGGATTATACCTTTAAGTCTTTCCACCTATTAACAGGCAATTTGCATTTCTCCTAATGAAACCCCTCTTGGATTCTCTCTTCTCTTCCAGATGACTGAAATGTGTACAAGATAATTAGAAAGAAAGTGTCTAAAATTAAATACCTGCCAGGACATTTAGGTAACCCACATGAGTTACATATGCCAAGTGGAGATTGCTTGAATCAGAGAATACCTTCCTCTGCTAAAAGGGGGATGCAATATTCAGCTCCAGATGAGGTTTGCCTTTTGAAAATGCAATACAGAGGGTGCCAAATATTTTAGATTTTCAAAGGAAACCTGAAATCTGGAGTGACCTATATGCTTCATTATACTGCTCAATACTGTCAAAGGAACTCACTACTTGAAATAAAATATATGGTGTTTGTGGCACTCCTTTCTCTCCATAATGGCCTTTTTGATGAGCTTAAGTGCTTTATATTCTATCCAAATAAATTGGGTTAAAAATTGGCATGTTCTAAAATAGTACAGAACTCTCTTACCTATTCCACTTAGTCCCTTTGGAACCTCTCTAACTGCAAATTTCACAAACAGTATTTTCATATTGTATAACATCTTCTTAGTGTATACGTCCTTTGCCGAAACTGAGGCCAACTTAAAGACACATGCATTTATTCAATGTGCATACATTATCCTTATGTTCCCCAAATATGTCTGATCATGAGAGTCACATGTAGCTTATTAAGAATCTTTATTCAAAGGGCCCCCGGATTGATTCAGTTGGTCTAGAAGAGCCTTGGCAAACTACAGCTTTCCAGCTAAATCCAGACCACAACCTGTTTTTGTAGATAAAGTTTTATTGAAACACAACCACTTTTATCTTCCCTATTGTCTGTGGTTGCTTTTCTGTTACAATGGCAACGTGAAGAATTTGCAAAATAAATCATGTGGCCCACAGTGTAGACGTTGTTTATTATCTGGCACTTTACAGAAAATGTTTGCTGACCCCTGGTCTAGAGCAAAATCTAGGAACCTGTGTATCTTATGAAGGCTCTTTTTAAGTGACTCTTATAATGGAACTAGTTTGGCTCTTCCTATTTATTTTGTATGCCAAGTCGTTTATCCCAGTGCTTTGCGAACACTAAGTTGCTGTTGAATAATATGAGATAGATCAAATTTCAAAACGTTTATCCAATCAGTGACTCCTTTTTAAGAAACTGGTCCCCACCCCATGAACTTCTAAGAGAATTCTATTAAAATGTCCTAGAATCCGTACATTTAGTCATATCATTCACATGAAATAAAAACTTTATTATTTAATTATCTAGTTTTATTTATTTTCTCTTTATACCAAGTTTTTATTATATGAGGAACAATGGTAGGGCATGGACAACTGCCCTATATATATAAATGCAAAAAGGCACAATGGCAAATTTTTATACATAGCTCCAAGTTTCAGTCATAGGCTTTAAAGTAACTTTTTGTTGTTGTTGTCACACAAGAAAACAAGTGATTGTAGGGCAGGATAAGTGCCCTACACTTATCCTGCCCTACAGGATAAGTAAGCAAAAGGTGGATAAGTAAGTAAAAGGTGTATAAGTAAGCATATTCAAATTCTGAAAGAATATATTTTAAAATCATCATACTCTTAAATGTAATTATAAATAAAAATATAGAATATAAAATTGAGACAACCTCTTAGTATTCATTTTAAACTCCCATTCAGTAAAAGGCATAGTATCTATTATCTTTAGTTTTTAATTATTTTGTAATTGATTTGTCAATATCTTTACTAAAGTATGATTTCAGAAACATTTGTATCAGTTTCATTCAACTTTCCTTCCACACAGCAACAAAATAATAATAATTGCTAGCATGTATAAAGTCCATGCTATGTGCCTGGCACTTTTATAAATTTTTCTCTTGAAACAGTACATTTATTATTAAGAATATGCCTACTAGATAGATTTTGTTATTATTCCCATTTTACACATATGGTAATTGAGGCTTAGAAAAATTATATTACTTGCCCAGAGTCTCAGCAATTAAGTTTGAATTAAGGAAATTTGACTTCAGAATGTGAGTTCTATAAGTTTTCCCTGAATGATAAACCTCCTGTTGAATCACTCTGTATCTTTAATCAGACTACAACCTAGATCTGCTCTTAATAGTATCTATAAATTCTATTTTCTAGACTGTCTTTATTGTTGCCCCTACGTGCAGAGTTAAAATGACTGATTCTTGAGTAGGCTTCACTAGAACACTAGTGTCTAAGTCCCCCAGATCTTTATGAACTTAGCAGAGGAAGCTAATTTCCATAGAGTCCATAATTAAATGATTAAGAGAAATTATTTTATACATGCAATTACAAGAAGTTAATGGCTATTATAGGTATCTCCATATCTGTAGAAGATTTTTATGGTATTTACGTTCAACATCTCCGCACTAACCTTAGTTTGGGAACCCTTCATCCAGACACATAACACAGGAAAAGCCATCATTATGACATGATTTGGGTCCTCAGGCTACAATTAATTAGTTTAGATGTGAATGTCAGACAAAAGCTATACCATTTAAACTTCTACTACATTTATGATTTGGAATCTCAATAACTGAATAAGAATCTTTCTCTTAGTTAAAGCCTTCATATATAAAATGTGGTTGCTGATGGTGGCCACATTTTCTTATATGAAGAGAGAGTATAAAATGCACCGTTGGTGAGGGAGACAAAGTGAAAGAGGGAGAGAGGGTGGGAGAGAGAGAGAGAAAGAGGGAGAGGGAGAGAGAGAGGGAGAGAGATAGAGGGGGGGAGAGAGAGAGGTAGAGGGTGAGAGAGAGAGGGAGAGGAAGAGAAAAGGAGGGGGGAGGGAGAGAGGGAGAGAGATAGAGCGGAGAGAGAGAGAGAGAGGTAGAGGGAGAAAGAGGGAGACAGGGAAAGAGAGAGGGAGAGGGAGAGAGAAGGAGGGAGAGAGGGGGAGAGAGGGGGAGGGAGAGAGAAAGGGAGAGGGACAGAGGGAGAGAGAGAGGGAGTGGGGTAGAGAGAAGGAGAGAGAGATTGAGAGAGTGGGAGAGAGAGAGGGAGAGGTAGAGAGAGGGAGAGGTAGAGAGAGGGAGAGGGAGAGAGAGGGAGAGGTAGAGAGAGGGAGAGGTAGAGAGAGGGAGAGGGAGAGAGAGGGAGAGGGAGAGAGAGAGAGAGGGAGAGAGAGAGAGAGGAAGAGAAGGAGAGGGGAGGGGAGGGGAGGGGAGAGGATCTAGCTATCTCTAAGGGCACGCAGGTTTGTGGTTTGTTTGTGTTGAGGCCCTTTACAATGTGCAACTTAATTATTCCTTGAGTTATCCAACTTCCTTACAAAGAATCCCAATGAATATAATAGTAGACTAATAATTAGAATTCAAGTTTCTATCTTTTACTCCCTGAAAGGAACCATCTCCTTGAAAGAAACAACAAAGAATTCTGTTGGTGGAGATTTGAAGAAAGAGTTCCTCTGAGCATTAGTCTTTAGTCCTCTGTCCAAGCAAGACAGAGTCCTTCTTGCTCCATAACTTCCCCTCCTAACCAGGGGGAAAGAGTGGATGGGAGGAATAGAGTGGGAGTTTGGGACTGACATGTACACACTGCTATATTTAAAATAAATAGCCAACAAGGACATACTCTATAGTACAGGGAACTCTGCTCAATACTCTGTAATAACCTTAATTGGAAAAGAATTTGAAAAATAATAGGTACATGTATATGTACAACTGAATCACTTTGCTGTATACCTGAAACTAACACAACATTGTTAATCACCTATACTCCAATGTAAACTAAAAATAAAAAAAAATACATTGTACATCTGCTTTACTTATTAAAGAGAAGGGTGCACTGACCGGGAGTAAAGAATGTCCATGTTAAAAATAAAGATTAAATGCCTCCCTTCCTGAGATGCCAGTGCTAGTATTCCTTCGACAGTAAGACTCCCTTTCCAGGTGCCAAGGCCATGCTGACTCGCTGTGTACATGCTGATTTGCGTTTTGGGGTTTTTTGGAACCTTGAAGGAATGTATCCCTAACTAGTTTGATGTTCTTTGTTCTGACAAGACATAAAACTGTGCTGAAAACCATGCTCTTGCAGAGCAGTTCTTCAGTTATCTGAGAGGCTATCCCCTGAGCTATAGTCCTCAGTTTGACTCAAGTAACACTTTTCTATTCATATATATATATGAATTTCAATAAAGAAAAGAGAAAGCTGAGAATGGGTTTGGTCACAGATTGTTTGTTTTACTGTTAATCTAGTCAAATCTAAATGAACGGAAGAAGGAAAAGAAAAAGAAATTATATCTGGGTTAGAGAAAATAATACTAGCATATAACAATGATGTTTTTATTTTTATGCCATGTACACAGAGTTCAAGTAGTTTTAAGAAAGAGGTATTAAAATCTAAAAGCAACTCATTCATTCTAGAACTGAAGGATCATGTTTTACTTGTTTTTAGTTCATCCCTCCCCGACTTGGTACCTCCAATTAACGCAACAAGCTATTTACAGATTTTATCATTTTATGTTTTTATGTTGTAACACTTTAACGTATCTTTTTTTTTTTCTGTTTTTTTTTTAAACATCTTTATTGGAGTATAATTGCTTTACAATGGTGTGTTAGTTTCTGCTTTATAACAAAGTGAATCAGTTATACATATACATATGTTCCCATATCTCTTCCCTCTTGCATCTCCCTCCCTCCCACCTTCCCTATCCCACCCCTCTAGGTGGTCACATAGCACCGAGCTCATCTCCCTGTGCTATGCGGCTGCTTCCCACTAGCTATCTATTTTACATTTGGTAGTGTATATATGTCCATGCCACTCTCTCACCCTGTCACATCTCACCCCTCTCCCTCCCCATATCCTCAAGTCCATTCTCTAGTAGGTCTGTGTCTTTATTCCTGTCTTGCCACTAGCTTCTTCATGACCTTTTTTTTTTTCCCTTAGATTCCATATATATGTGTTAGCATACTGTATTTGTTTTTCTCTTTCTGACTTACTTCACTCTGTATGACAGACTCTAACTCCATCCACCTCACTACAAATACCTCCATTTCATTTCTTTTTATGGCTGAGTAATATTCCATTGTATATATGTGCCACATCTTCTTTATCCATTCATCCAATGATGGACACTTAGGTTGCTTCCATGTCCTGGCTATTGTAAATAGAGCTGAAATGAACATTTTGGTACATGACTCTTTTTGAATTATGGTTTTCTCAGGGTATATGCCCAGTAGTGGGATTGCTGGGTCGTATGGTAGTTCTATTTGTAGTTTTTTAAGGAACCTCCATACTGTTCTCCATAGTGGCTGTATCAATTTACATTCCCACCAACAGTGCAAGAGTGTTCCCTTTTCTCCACACCCTCTCCAGCATTTATTGTTTCTAGATTTTTTGATGATGGCCATTCTGACCGGTGTGAGATGATATCTCATTGTAGTTTTGATTTGCATTTCTCTAATGATTAGTGATGTTGAGCATCCTTTCATGTGTCTGTTGGCAACCTGTATATCTTCGTTGGAGAAATGTCTGTTTAGGTTTTCTGCCCATTTTTGGATTGGGTTGTTTGTTTTTTTGTTATTGAGCTGCATGAGCTGCTTGTAAATCTTGGAGATTAATCCTTTGTCAGTTGCTTCATTTGCAAATATTTTCTTCCATTCTGAGGGTTGTCTTTTGGTCTTGTTTATGGTTTCCTTTGCTGTGCAAAAGCTTTTAAGTTTCATTAGGTCCCATTTGTTTATTTTTGTTTTTATTTCCATTTCTCTAGGAGCTGGGTCAAAAAGGATCTTGCTGTGATTTATATCATAGAGTGTTCTGCCTACGTTTTCCTCTAAGAGTTTGATAGTGTCTGGCCTTACACTTAGGTCTTTAATCCATTTTGAGTTTATTTTTGTGTATGGTGTTAGGGAGTGTTCTAATTTCATACTTTTACATGTATCTGTCCAATTTTCCCAGCACCGCTTATTGAAGAGGCTGTCTTTTCTCCACTGTATATGCTTGCCTCCTTTATCAAAGATAAGGTGACCATATGTGCGTGGGTTTATCTCTGGGCTTTCTATCCTGTTCCATTGATCTATATTTCTGTTTTTGTGCCAGTACCAAACTGTCTTGATTACTGTAGCTTTGTAATATAGTCTGAAGTCAGGGAGTCTGATTCCTCCAGCTCCATTTTTCGTTCTCAAGATTGCTTTGGCTATTCGGGGTCTTTTGTGTTTCCATACAAATTGTGAAATTTTTTGTTCTAGTTCTGTGAAAAATGCCAGTGGTAGTTTGATAGGGATTGCATTGAATCTGTAGATTGCTTTGGGTAGTAGAGTCATTTTCACAATGTTGATTCTTCCAATCCAAGAACATGGTATATCTCTCCATGTATTTGTATCATCTTTAATTTCTTTCATCAGTGTCCTATAATTTTCTGCATACAGGTCTTTCATCTCCTTAGGTAGGTTTATTCCTAGATATTTTATTCTTTTTGTTGCAATGGTAAATGGGAGTGTTTTCTTAATTTCACTTTCAGATTTTTCATCATTAGTATATAGGAATGCAAGAGATTTCTGTGCATTAATTTTGTATCCTGCTACTTTACCAAATTCATTGATTAGCTCTAGGAGTTTTCTGGTAGCATCTTTAGGATTCTCTATGTATAGTATCATGTCATCTGCAAACAGGGACAGCTTTACTTCTTCTTTTCCAATTTGGATTCCTTTTATTTCTTTTTCTTCTCTGATTGCCGTGGCTAACACTTCCAAAACTATGTTGAATAATAGTTGTGAGAGTGGGCAACCTTGTCTTGTTCCTGATCTTAGTGGAAATGGTTTCAGTTTTTCACCATTGAGGACAACGTTGGCTGTGGGTTTGTCATATATTGCCTTTATTATGTTGAGGTAAGTTCCCTCTATGCCTACTTTCTGGACAGTTTTTATCATAAATGGGTGTTGAGTTTTGTTGAAAGCTTTCTCTGCATCTGTTGAGATGATCATATGGTTTTTCTCCTTCAATTTGTTAATATGGTGTATCACGTTGATTGATTCGCATATATTGAAGAATCCTTGCATTCCTGGGATAAACCCCACTTGATCATAGTGTATGATCCTTTTAATGTGCTGTTGGATTCTGTTTGCTAGTATTTTGTTGAGAATTTTTTCATCTATGTTCATCAGTGATATTGGCCTGTAGTTTTCTTTCTTTGTGACGTCTTTTTTGGTTTTGGTATCAGAGTGATGGTGGCCTTGTAGAATGAGTTTGGGAGTGTTCCTCCCACTGCTATACTTTGGAAGAGTTTGAGAAGGATAGGTGTTAGCTCTTCTTTAAATGTTTGATAGAATTCGCCTGTGAAGCCATCTGGTCCTGGGATTTTGTTTGTTGGAAAATTTTTTTTATCACAGTTTCAATTTCAGTGCTTGTGATTGGTCTGTTTATATTTTCTATTTCTTCCTGGTTCAGTCTTGGAAGGTTGTGCTTTTCTAAGAATTTGTCCACGTCTTCCAGGTTGTCCATTTTATTGGCATATAGTTGCTTGTAGTAATCTCTCATGATTGTTTGTATTTCTGCAGTGTCAGTTGTTCCTTCTCCTTTTTCATTTCTAATTCTATTGATTTGAGTCTTCTCCCTTTTTTTCTTGATGAGTCTGGCTAATGGTTTATCAATTTTGTTTATCTTCTCAAAGAACCAGCTTTTAGTTTTATTGATCTTTGCTATCATTTCCTTCATTTCTTTTTCATTTATTTCTGATCTGATCTTTATGATTTCTTTCCTTCTGCTAGCTTTGGGGTTCTTTTGTTCTTCTTTCTCTAATTGCTTTAGGTGTAAGGTTAGGTTGTTTATTTGAGATGTTTCTTGTTTCTTAAGGTAGGCTTGTATTGCTATAAACTTCCCTCTTAGAACTGCTTTTGCTGCATCCCATAGGTTTTGGGTCGTCGTGTTTTCATTGTCATTTGTTTGTAGGTATTTTTTGATTTCCTATTTGATTTCTTCAGTGATCTCTTGGTTATTAAGTAGTGTGTTGTTTGGCCTCCATGTGTTTGTATTTTTTACAGATTTTTTCCTTTAATTGATATCTAGTCTCATAGCATTGTGGTAGGAAAAGATACTTGATACAATTTCAATTTTCTTAAATTTACCAAGGCTTGATTTGTGACCCAAGATATGATCTATCCTGGAGAATGTTCCATGAATACTTGAGAAGAATGTGTATTCTGTTGTTTTTGGATGGAATGTCCTATAAATATCAATTAAATCCATCTTGTTTAATGTATCATTTAAAGCTTGTGTTTGCTTATTTATTTTCATTTTTGATGATCTGTCCATTGGTGAAAGTGGGGTGTTAAAGTCCCCTACTATGATTGTGTTACTGTCGATTTCCCCTTTTATGACTGTTAGCATTTGCCTTATGTATTGAGGTGCTCCTATGTTGGGTGCATAAATATTTACAATTGCTATGTCTTCTTCTTGGATTGATCCCTTGATCATTATGTAGTGTCCTTCTTTGTCTCTTGTAATAGTCTTTGTTTTGTTTTTTTTTTCCACAGGAGGTTATCTAGAATTTGCTTTTAATATCCCCCAGTCCTTACACTCCCCCCATCCCCAGGCCAAAGAGGGCAAGGCCCATAGACACATAGGTATTGGCCCATCATTTTCACAGTGGGTACCAATATTACATCAAAGAAGCTAAACAACAGACCAGTTTATGGAAGAATGATTATGGACACATTTTCTGTGACTATCCAAAAACAGTAATGGTAATAGTCTTTGTTTTAAAGTCTATTTTTTCTGATATGAGAATTGCTACTCCAGCTTTCTTTTGATCTCCATTTGCGTGGAATATCTTTTTCCATCCCCTCACTTTCAGTCTGTATCTGTCCCTAGGTCTGAAGTGGGTCTCCTGTAGACAGCATATATATGGATCTTGTTTTTGTATCCATTCAGCCAGTCTATGTCTTTTGGTTGGAGCATTTAATCCATTCACATTTAAGGTAACTATAGTTATGTATGTTCCTATTACCATTTTCTTAATTATTTTGTGTTTGTTATTGTAGGTCTTTTCCTTCTCTTGTGTTTCCTGCCTAGAGAAGTTCCTTTAGCATTTGTTGTAAAGCTGGTTTGGTGGTGCTGAATTCTCTTAACTTTTGCTTGTCTGTAAAGGTTTCAATTTCTCCATCAAATCTGAATGAGATCCTTGCTGGGTAGAGTAATCTTGGTTGTAGGGTTTTCTCCTTCATCACTTTAAATATGTCCTGCCACTGCCTTGTGGCTTGCAGAGTTTCTGCTGAAAGATCAGCTGTTAACCTTATGGGGATTCCCTTATGTGTTACTTATTGTTTTTCCCTTGCTGCTTTTAATATTTGTCCTTTGTATTTAAATTTTGATAGTTTGATTAATATGTGTCTTGTCGTGTTTCTCCTTGGATTTATCTTGTATGGGACTCTCTGTGCTTCCTGGGCTTGATTAACTATTTCCTTTCCCATATTAGGGAAGTTTTCAACTATAATCTCTTCAAATATTTTCTCAGCCCCTTCTTTTTCTCTTCTTCTTCTGGGACCCCTATTATTTGAATGTTGGTGCGTTTAATGTTGTCCCAGATGTCTCTGAGACTGTCCTCAATTTTTTCATTCTTTTTCCTTTATTCTGCTCTGTGGTAGTTATTTCCACTATTTTATCTTCCAGGTCACTTATCTGTTCTTCTGCCTCAGTTATTCTGCTATTGATCCCTTCTAGAGAGTTTTTAATTTCATTTATTCTTTTGTTCATCACTGTTTGTTTGCTCTTTAGTTCATGTACGTCCTCGTTAAACTTTTCTTGTATTTTCTCCATTCTATTTCCAAGATTTTGGATCATCTTTACTATCATTATTCTGAATTCTTTTCCAGGTACTCTGCCTATTTCCTCTTCATTTGTTAGGTCTGGTGTGTTTTGACCCTGCTCCTTCATCTGCTGTGTGTTTCTCTGTCTTCTCATTTTGCTTAACTTACTGTGTTTGGGGTCTCCTTTTCACAGGCTGCAGGTTCGTAGTTCCCGTTGTTTTTGGTGTCTGTCCCCAGTGGCTAAGGTTGGTTCAGTGGGTTGTGTAGGCTTCCTAGTGGAGGGGACTAGTGCCTGTGTTCTGGTAGATGAGGCTGGATCTTGTCTTTCTGATGGGCAGGTCCACATCTGGTGGTGTGTTTTGGGGTGTCTGTAGCCTTATTTTGATTTTAGGTAGCCTCTCTGCTAATGGATGGGGCTGTGTTCCTGTCTTGCTAGTTGTTTGGCATAGGGTGTCCTGCACTGTAGCTTGCTGGTCGTTGAGTGGAGCTGGGTCTTGGCGTTGAGATGGAGATCTCTGGGAGATTTATGCCGTTTGATATTACGTGGAGCTGGGAGGTCTCTTGTGGACCAGTGTCCTGAACTTGGCTCTCCCACCTCAGTGGCACAGCCCTGATGCCTGGTTGGAGCACCAAGAGCCTTTCATCCACACAGCTCAGAATAAAAGGGAGAAAAAAAAGAAAGAAAGGAGAAGATAAAATAAAATAAAATTATGTAAAATAAAATAAAATAAAGTTATTAAAATAAAAAATAATTTTTAAGAAAAAAAATTTTTTAAGTAAAAAAAAACAACACGGACAGACAATCCTAGGACAAATGGTAAAAGCAAAGTTATACAGACAAAATCACACACAGAAGCATACACATACACACTCACAAAAAGAGAGAAAGGGAAAAAAATATATATATATCGTTGCTCCCAATGTCCACCTCCTCAATTTGGGATGATTCGTTGTCTATTCAGGTATTCCACAGATGCAGGTACATCAAGGTGATGGTGGAGCTTTAATCCGCTGCTCCTGAGGCTGCTGGGAGAGATTTCCCTTTCTCTTCTTTGTTCGCACAGCTCCCGGGGTTCAGCTTTGGATTTGGACCCGCCTCTGCGTGTAAGTCACCTGAGGACGTATGTTCCTGCCCAGACAGGAGGGGGTTAAAGGAGCAGCAGCTTCGGGGGCTCTGGCTCACTCAGGCCGGGGGGAGGGAGCGGTACGGAGGAGGCGGGGCGAGTCTGCGGCGGCAGAGGCCGGCGTGACGTTGCACCAGCCTGAGGCGCACCGTGCGTTCTCCCGGGTAAGTTGTCCCCGGATCACGGGACCCTGGCAGTGGCGGGCTGCACAGGCTCCCGGGAGGGGCGGTGTGGAGAGTGACCTGTGCTTGCACACAGGCTTCTTGTGGCTGCAGCAGCAGCCTTAGCGTCCCATGCCCGTCGCTGGGGTCCGCGCGGATAGCCGCGGCTCGTGCCCATCTCTGGAGCTCCTTTAAGCGGAGCTCTTAATCTTCTCTCCTCGCGCACCAGGAAACAAAGAGGCAAGAAAAAGTCTCTTGCCTGTTCAGCAGCTCCAGACCTTTTCCCGGACTCCCTCCCGGCTAGCTGTGACGCACTAGCCCCTTCAGGTTGTGTTCACGCCGCCAACCCCAGTCCTCTCCCTGGGATCCGACCGAAGCCTGAGCCTCAGCTCCCAGCCCCGCCCGCCCCGGCGGGGGAGCAGACAAGCCTCTCGGGCTGGTGAGTGCTGCTCGGCGCCGAACCTCTGTGCGGGAATCTCTCTGCTTTACCCTCCACACCCCTGTGGCTGCGCTCTCCTCCGTGGCTCCGAAGCTTCCCCCCTCCGCCACCCGCAGTCTCCGCCCGCGAAGGGGCTTCTTAGTGTGTGGAAACTTTTCTCCTTCACAGCTCCCTCCCAGAGGTGCAGGTCCCGTCCCTATTCTTCTGTCTCTGTTTTTTCTTTTTTCTTTTGCCCTACCCAGGTATGTGGGGAATTTCTTGCCTTTTAGGAGGTCTGAGGTCTTCTGCCAGCGTTCAGTGCGTGTTCTGTAGGAGTTGTTCCACATGTAGATGTATTTCTGATGTATTTGTGGGGAGGAAGGTGATCTCCGCGTCTTACTCTTCCGCCATCTTGAAGCTCCTCCTCCTGTCCACTCAATTTTTAAGGCACTTCTTTTTTCAAAAACTACTGGTAATCAACTCCTATTGTTATCCCAGGGCAGCATATTTTAGGTGGCAATCTCTCCCTCAGTGGAATGGATTCCAAGAACAAATGTCTAACACTTAGTTAGCACTTACTATATGCCAAGAAGTGTACTATGCTATTACTGTCTTTAATTCCTTACTTGTTTGGCCTCAACTCCTCAAACTTTTCACCTTGTTTATCTCTAGTGCAAAACATTGGAATTCTTGTGAATTCTAGAATGCACAGTCTGCTTGTGGCCTTGGCACTTCTGTTCTCTCTACTGGAAGTTCTTACATCAGATTTCAGTCCATATATCACTGTATAAAATGATGCCCCCTCCAACTGTACATACTTCCCCCACAGTTACCTTGCTTTATGTTTCAGCTTAATATTAATTACATATAGTAATGTATTATAAATGCAATTTCATTTGTTTATTATCAAGCTCATTATTTCACTCACTTGAATGGAAACACCAAGAAAGAAGGGATAGGTTTACAAATCTCTTCTAAGTCCCTAACCAAGAAAAGAAACTTGAGACATACTAAGCATTCTTAAATAATATTGAATGAATAAACTAACACTTCTTTGAGATGACCATAGTTGCAGTAACCACTGCACAGATGAGGAAATTGTGCTGTTGAGGAGAGGTTATTTTTCCAAGTTCATGTAGCAAGTGAGTGGCAGAACTGGTCCGACACTTACAAAGTTCCTATTTGTAATTACTCCTTACTCTTGGCTGTGGGTTTACCCATTACCCTAAGGCAATAAACAGAGTTTGAATGGGCCAGGAAGATGTTTTTTACACTTGTAGAGAAATGTGTGAGAGAAGGACATTGCTTACTCCCATGTTGTCATCCTATTTTCCCTAGTATCATAATTTGTTAAATTGTCTTTAATGTATCTTCTAGTTCTTAGACTATTAATTTACTTTAAAATATTCCAGCATGTATTGATATGATGTATAATTACGTGTGTGCTTTTCAGGTTAAACTATAACCCAGATGCTGATGACAGTCTAATCCAGGATGCATAATCAGTGGTGGACTGCTGGCAATATATTTAAATGTTCACATTCCAGAGGCAGCCACTATAAGAGGCTCTGTAACTGGTGTCTCTGTCAGCATCTATTTACTAAGTCAAAACATGTTTTTATAGGGGAAAATAGCAGCCTTTATCTAGTATGATGGATATTATAGATACAATTGGGAACATTAAAAGTATCTAAAGATGTGGATGGGCTAATATATATATTTTTAATATTCATTTATTTATTTATTTTGTTGCGCCGGGTCTTAGTTGTGGCATGTGAACTCTTAGTTGTGTCATGCATGTGGGGTCTAATTCCCTGAACAGGGATCAAACCCCGGCCCCCTGCATTGGGAGCATGGAGTCTTAAGCCCTGCACCACCAGGGAAGTTCCTGGCTAATATATATTTTAAAGATTCTCCCCCAGGTCACCCCTAGGGATGACCCCCCCAGGCTAAATTCCTGACAGTTCCTTGACCACTATGGACTTGAAGCTTTTGGTCCTGATGCTGGCTATAATGATTACACAATCCAACCTCTGGCCTATTGTGTACTGTGACCTTGGTTAAACTTTCCAGTAAAGGTAGAGGTGGAAAGAGACATGGAAGTGACTCAAGCCTATAGACTAGGTAGTGTAATGTTTTTATTTGCATGCTAATAAATGTTCAGTGAATATCTCTATCGTGACAGAATTTGTTCTGAGACTAGCTTTTATTATAAATTCATAGGAAAGCTATGGGCCTAGTAGCAAACTCTCATCAAACACAAAATGTTTTCAGTGGCCACAATTATCTACCCCAAAAACTCAAAGAGTTCCACATGACATAAATGGTTTACATTAGTTCAAAATGACATAACATCCTCAATGCAACATTAATTTCAAGTGATGCTCCAAATCCTAAACAATTTGCACTTATTTCTGAGGTCTTAGAAATTAAAGGGATATTAAAGGGATCAGGAAACTTAGCCCAAATTATGTCATTATATCTACTCATTGCTTTTCTGCATATCTTTAATGTCTGATAATTTTTCGGATTTTAAAAATCATTTCAGAACAGGTCATCCATAAATAAGACTACTAATAATGTGAAAATCTTATACTTAATCAGTATCTTCACTAGGGTAATATGCTATTACTGAATTTTCTGGATTCTTGAAAATTACTCTGTTGATACCCTCAAGTTTTTGCACTACATACTTGCAAAGAAAAGGTTAATTGTAACTGAAAATTCAACTTTCTTTTAACAACATAGTATTCAAAACTATAAAATTTAACAAATTTAAAATAACTATACTTATATTTAGAGTAATTTATTTATGTAT
Organism: Balaenoptera musculus; assembly: GCF_009873245.2. Taxonomy (NCBI): domain Eukaryota; kingdom Metazoa; phylum Chordata; class Mammalia; order Artiodactyla; family Balaenopteridae; genus Balaenoptera; species Balaenoptera musculus. The sequence goes on from NC_045802.1 coordinate 57,370,549, forward strand.
TTATTTAATTGAAGTTGATTTACACTATTATATTATTACAGGTTACAATATAGTGAGTCACAATTTTTAAAGGTTATATTTAATTTTAACTACTCAGTTACTCAAAATTAAACTTTTACATTTGTGTAAATTAAACTATTTACAATTTATCTTCCAAAGATAACTGGAAATGACAAGACATTTGAAACTACACAAGCAAGGAGATTAGTACATTTTTGCTGCATTATCATCTACAAGGCCCTCATCAAGCTTGTTTTTAACTCTTTAACCAAAGAAAGTTATGAAATAACAATAAAGACACAATCTTAGATGGATTCTTAACATTTCCCTATTTTATGAATGCTACTTTCTCTGATAAAAATTGGGCTATTGTTTCCTAAATAACAAAATGTATGAGATTTGATACCACATTAGTTTAATTTGGGACTTTATTCTTTTCTTCAAATGATAAATTAATATTTTCTTACCTAATGAAATTTACTGCAAAGTTCTTGTATGACTGTATTTGCACATACATATGACTACTCAGAGTTTCTAGATTTTTTTTTTACAAATTCCAAAATGTCAGGATTTCTTGATCACATAGTTGGAATAAAATTGTTGTGTAAATTGTAAAATGTAAGCAAATATTTATATACTAAAGAAAAAATTATCAAGCTCTTTCATTTTCTCAGTACCCAAATAGACTGTCAGACAAAACAGTAAGAATACAAGAAACTAGTACAACTGCATTTCTTCTCTCCGGTACTAAAAATAAACTGCATATTATAGTACCATACTATCATGCTTAATGTATAGTTAAGCCCAAGATAAAACAGAAACACATAAGAAAGCTATTGTAGTCTACACTTCGATTGGAAAAAATTTTTAAAGGGAAAAACAAACTAAACAAACCTTACACACGCTTTTAAGTGTAGACATAGACAAACCCAAGTTTACTTGCAAAACAACATGTATAAATTTTGAATTTAGAGGAAAAGTTGTCTTCTTGACTCATCTGCATAATTTTTTAAAGCAAAAAAGATGATGGGGGTGGCAATACATTGAAAGTTTTTTTCTGTCTTTTTCAACTTAACTGTTCATCAAAGGATATTACTTAGGACATCCAGAAATATTACCCAAGGAAATAAATATCTCAAATGTGTTTGCTTAGGCTCCTCAGGGTATGACAGTTAATAAAAGTTGTGATTGCCAGAGCTCAGTGTTTTATTATATAAAAGCCTCTTTACCCATTCCTTTGGGTCAGCTTTATAATGATGAACTGAGTTTTTTCTTAGAAGCTAGATTGTCAAGTGGAGTTGGGTTAATTTAGATTATATGAAAAGAAGCAGGTACTAGTAAATGGGATATAAAATGCTTAATGGATTCCAGAAATGAAGTCAGGCTATAGAAGGAAAAGAAGTGAGATTGAGAAGAACAAGAATTAAAGTAGACTGCAGGTGATTTATCCAGCCTTTTGGGTCAAGGTGGCCTGCATTCAGGTAAATTACGTCAATGCATAGCACAAGATGTACCTTTGATATGTGCTTCTTCTTAATACTTCTGCATCTTAAAGATTATTTTAAAGTATAATTTAAAGATGACGCAAAGCAAACCAGAAACATGACACCTTAAATTATTGTTATATCTAAGGTGGAGATGAAGATCCTGAGGAATAAATTTAATCATCAAAGCAACATCAACTGTATATTTCAAGGTATGTTGGGGCAGTTTTGATCAGGCTGTTAGGTTTTCTTCCTTTTAGTTTTCTCAAAAATAAATGAGTTCAAAGGCAACACTACAGACTAGCATACTTTTGATAGAATTAGACCGTGGTTAATTTGAGTCTAACATAAAAGGTATGCCTGTTTAGATATTAGAGTCAAATGGTGGAGTAAAGCAACATTTAGATCGTCAGTGACAGCAGTTTAAATTATGCAAATGACTACAACCTGGCAGCTGACAGAAAAAAAAGGAGATAATGTAATATCTGGACACAAACTTGCAGCTGAGAATAAACCTACTCAGTTCAGGTTAATGGGCTCTGGGAGCTGCATCCACATGTTTCTTTGCCAGCTCTCAGAAGTTCTTCAGCATGCCTGTAGTGTGGATGTAAATCTGAAGACCCATAAAGTAAACACTAGCTCTTCTGCTTAGAAAACAATTGTGAAAGTGGTAAGGAATAGTATGTCAAAATATTTACAGGCTTGAAACTACCTAAGGGAGCATGTGGTCCAATCCTTTTAGAGAGAAATTCAGCAAGGTTAAATGACTTAACCAAGGTCACACACCTAGTTTGTGGCTCCATATGAATAAGAAGAGTGTCTTCATTCTTTTGCCTTTATCATGATGCTAATAGATATGGTGACCATATGTCATATTTATTAGCAACTTGAAGATGTAGCCATGATGATGACGTAGGAACTGGAGGGAGGAAAAAGAAGCATTATTTAATTTTTTTCTGCAACACAGAAATAGAAAAACTGAAATAATGCTGATTCTGTGTATATATTAATTTGTTCACAGATTCTAAGCACGTATTGTAGGAACTAGGGCCATTTATAAACATAAAAGATGATTAAATTTACCTGTAAAAATAATTGAAGTCAAATTGCAAAAATATTTTTTTAAACAAATCTGTGGAATTGATGAAATTACTCAGTAAAGGTATATAAAGAGGATCCAGGAGGGGCATCAATTTTAAAATAAATGAGAACAAATAAGAAAAAAATTAAAAGAAAATTAAGTTGTACATGTGAGCAGAAAGATAAACAATTACAGAGGAGTGCAAGGGAGTGGAAACTAAAGGAGAATGGTATTTCAAGGAAGAGAGAGTAGTCAGCATTTTCAGATGAGATACAAAAATGTAGTGAGAATCATAAAGTGTAATAGCAAAAGAATTGTGCTGTGTTTTTTATTATAATGGTTATTGGAGAAATTAAGGTGATTGGAGCCAGATTTGATTTGTTGAGGAATATTTGTGTGGAGGAATTATGATAGCAGAGTAAAATTAGTTTCAAAAGATTCACTCATGAAGTGGAGGGGAGACAAGTGACCTAGGTCAAGGAAAGCATGGTTCCAGGAAATGCAAGGAAATGCATGGTTCCAGAGAGATTTTTCCCGAGTTTGCTCCAAGATAGGTAAACTTGAACACATCTAAATGCTGCCTGAAAGAAAGCGGTATTTAGAAAGAAATTAGAGACATTATAGGGTAGGAATAATTGATAAATCATTGATCCTTTTTGAGATAGTGAATATTTTTATCAAAAGGATAGCAATCATATGTCAGAAATTGGTCTTGACAAACAGGAACACTCCCATTGTGGAGTGTGTACAAATAAGGAAATTATTTGTGTGGACTACAAAAGATACAGTGGTTTAAAGGTGGAAATGTCAGGCCATTAATGTTAAACAGGCTATATTTTCTCTGTGAAGTAGAAAAGGAGGTTGAGGTTGGGAGTGGTGGGATGATCCCTAGGAAGTCTAAAATTAAAGCAGAAGGGCTTTAAATATCCACTGTACAGGAAGCAGAATGAGTTGATTATGATATATTGAAGGAAAGACAGAAGGCTGGAGAATAAGAATAATGTCACTGAGGGGAAGAACTGCACTGTTTTCTGTAGTGGTTCTTAGCAATTAGGGGGATGAGCTAAAAAAGGCAAATGTTTGAACTGATTCCAGATGGGTTTTTCCATGTGCATACAACCGAAAAATTATGGTACAAGGAGTTGAAAATATTAACAAGAAATGGGGTAAAAATTGTGGACCATTAACTGAACAGGGAGATAAATGACTGAGAGGGGCCTAAGATGCTTTAGTGTTCTCATCATGAAAAAAAAACCAACTCCCAAACATAATACCAGTAGTAATTCCTCAAAGAAATTTGTTTGCTCTGTATAGGAAGGATCATGTTGCCTGCATCAGCTTAATTTTAGCCACAATCTCTCTCACTTCTAGCCTTTTGATATGTAGTTCTGTTGTTCTGAAGACTCTTATTTCTGTATTAGCATAGCTAAATTTTACTCATCCTTACAAACCCCAACTTTAACATCATTTCTCAGGAACAATTTCCATCACCAAATGGATTAGCTAGAATCCTCTTATTTTGTTCAAACTCTGTATTCTTTTAAGTTCATTAATAATATTTAAATTCCTAATGAACCCTTTGACATTTTTCCTTATTGATAAATCAATAAATGGATTTCTTTGCTGAGATACTCTTACTACAGTCTTCCAGGTTAGAGTAAGATGTATATGTTGCAGTAGTTTATTTTATTTTATTTTTTAATTAATTTTTATTGGAGTATAGTTGATTTACAATGTTGTGTTAGTTTCTGCTGCAGTAAGATTAATCAGTTATACATATATCCACTCTTTTTTAGATTCTATTCCCATATAGGTCATTTTAACTTGAAAAATTCTTCAATTAATAACAGACAGCTTTACCCCATTAAAGGAAATAACTTACTAACAGCCAATGTTTTCTAATATTCACTTGAGTATCTTTAGTATAATTTATTAACCCTCAGTATATTCATAATATTTTTCAACATTTGTTTTTTTTTTAATATAAATCATAAGTTCTGTCAAGACAAGAATCTCATCTAGCTTATATACCAGTTTTGAAAATTGAACCTTTTTACAACGATCTGGAATTCCACTATACCCAGGCTTTTGTTGATAGACTTAAGATTTCAGCTTACTACAAACTTTTTATTCCTTGAGTCAGAGATAAATTTTTAAATGTTAACTTCCCTAAATAACCAAGTTAAAGCACAGATAATAACATTCCTTCAAAAATTTCTTGTTGAAAAACTTGAGAAAAGAAAGTGGCAAGCAAAAGGGATATGGAGACCAGCAGATGGCTGAGGACATTATGTTAAGATTTACTATAAAATGAGCATGAGAAATGAGAGCTTGTTTTATTAGTATGATTCAGTAAAGAAAATTATGAAGCACTCTAGCAACTCAAAAAAGCAAAACAAATATGTACTGAATCATTTTCTTATTGTTCACGAAGTTGGGGACAGCTGCTAATCCTAACTCATGTAGCAGAAATGAGTAACATAAAATATATATTCAAATAGAATTAATGTTTACTTATAAATTTCTGTGGTAGTAAACATTTTGCCAGATAGTCAATTAAACCATGTAAGAAATTATTTTATGTTACCAGAGGACATTGCTTCTATTTTTATACTATGACATTCAAAGCAGATACTGTTATTGGAGAATTTATTTTAAAGGCCGTTCAAGAGTTTATTATAGTTTGACCCATTGCTGCTGTGCCTTCAAAATGAAAAGCACTGAGACTTTTTTTAGGTCATTTCTGATATTAGAAAATGGAAATCATGAGTTGTCCCATTTCTAGTCCAATTTTTATAAGAAAATAAGTTACAACTATAGATAAGAATTTGAGCTTTTAGAAATGTAAGAGATTTACACCTTACATGTAGATGTAAGAGGTTTCTTTCATTTTTTGGACTCTGGAGTCAAAATACATTTTTACCGGACTTTTAGATCCACAGAAAGAGATTTTTGCCAACCCACTATGTACTTATGAAAAATAAAATTTAAACTCGTTTATCCAAGCCTTGGAATTACTTTGTTGGCAATTTTTGTAAATATGCAAGTTCTCTTATTAACCTTTTATAAACACAGTTTTTAATAAAAACAGATTTGGTGCCAAATTTGGCCCTGGATATTTGTTTCTTATTAATAAACCAGTAACTATCAGTCTTTCCTAGGCTACTTTTACTACCAACTTCAATATCAGAGTAGAATTTGTATTTTGTTATATTTCATTTTAACCTGAGAAAGTTCTTCAATTAACAGTAGAAAGCTAAAATCAGTTTAAGAAAATCAATTATTAACATCACATATTCTAAAAGTATTTTAAGGAGAGCGTTTAGTGCTGAAATAAAACATTATGTAAAACATGAAATCTTATGGCTAGAAAGAATTGTGAAAAAGAAGAAATTTCAATACTGACAATGGAGAAACTTTTAGATACAGATCTGATATGAAGGTTTTAGGGGTAGGAATGGGTCTAAGATCAATCATCCTAAGTAGCTTCTCCTGAGCTTTTGGTAGTACTTAATATTTTTTTAAAAAGTGTTGCTCTGATAGACACACAACTTTTTTCCTGGGAAGACAGGACTTATAGAAAAATAATGTTTCTATTTAACTTTCCAGTAGATACTAGTAAGCTTTTAGCTCTCATTTATACTTACTTATTATATCCCATAATGAGAACTAAGCTTAGTGATTCTTACTTACAAAAAAAAGGCTACTTGTTTTGCATTTACAGTATCACAAATTCAGACCAACTGTCTATTTGCTCCCCATGCTCTGGCTTTAGCTGCTCTGAATTTTCTTTCCCCTCTGAGTTGTCAAGGCCTTAAAAGCTCCTGTAGGTTCATTCCTAACTTCTGCCTTGCCTGAGATCCACTTCACTTCCACTTTTCATTCTGAATTAGAGCAGCTTCAAAACATATGCTGTGGGTTTTAACTCCATCTGTGTATTATTTCCCACTCACTGCTCGTGTCAGGCTTGACCAGGCCCATCACTCATGTTATTTACTCTGTCAATGACAGCAGGATTTGTGGGCCTCCCTCTTCCTCCTCATGTCAATCTCTTAGAAGCATCTCTAAGAATCATCCTAAAGACATTTCCTCTAATAGATCCTCCTTAGATGATGATGATGATAATGATAACAATATGACATATGAAACGGACATATTACTAAACTTTCATTTTATAATGATATGCTTTGCTGGAAATGCTGACATATAAATCGAATTAGATAAATTCATATAAAGCTCGTAGACGCTAGAAGTTAGAACAAAATATGTGTAATGACTACACCAAACAAACAAACAAAAACACAAACATCACTTCTCTTTCCCTTTGGAAATGTTAATGATTTAATCCAATAGATCAAATATGTTTGAAACAGACAATATTAAATGAATAGTAATTCATTTTAATGTGTGAAAGGGGAAGTCTTTGAACTTTCATTTGGGAGGTAGCGTTCTACAATTAAGCACCCTCCCAAAGAACAATGCTGTGTGTTTTCAACTGCTTAGTCCTTGGTTGTCCAGGAGTGATTTCTGGTGGTAGTAAAATGTGACCAACTTCCTAGACAATTGCCTGATCCTTTTACTGCAGAGAACCAAAGAATGTAATTATGAACAAAGTCTCTCTCTCTCTCTGTCTTTCTTTCTCTCACTTATCACCTCATCCATAGTTTAACTATCCATCTCTGTTCATGGATAACTAATCATATATACATTCACATATATTTATATATCACTGAACATATATATATATATATAATATATGTAATTTTAGGATAAAATGAGAGTTTTGTTCTATGAGAAAATATTCAAAATCCAATTCAAAGTCATTTTCTGTCTTGAGAAAACCAATAATTAAATTTATACCATTACATTAAAGAAGAAATTTGGTTTCTTAGATCCAGTGCCACATTATAATAAAATATATTGGAGTCTCTGAAAGTTGTTTTTAAGATAGCTTATAACGCTGTTTTCTGTGGAACTGAAAATAGTTTCCTCTTGGTTTAATTTTTTTCAAAAGAGGTGAATTGCAACCCAGAGCCAAAAAATCTACATGCATTCGATATCTACAGTGGGCTCGGCACCTTGTTACATACTCTTACTACCCTTGAAGAGCTTAGAGTTTCTTTGAAAAAGAAGATTGACATACATAAAATAAGGGAAGAAGAATAAATGGGAAGAAACTAAATTTGAATCTTTTGTTGTGATTTATAACATCAACTCTGTTGATAATTGGCCATGGGATTCTGTGCAAGATAATTCACATGCCTGAGACTCAATTTCCCCAATTACAGCACTGAGGATATCAGTTATTCCAAAGTATATGTTAATGCTGAAATTCTGATTCTGAAGAAAGGAGAGTAAAATACAGTGTATTATCAACAGCTGGGTCAAATGGGCACAGATTATGAGAGCTGTTAAAATTTGGAGAACAGAAAGTTTGACATGAATTGTAGAGATGGATTCAGTTGCAGAAATGAAAATGGAAAAGGAATAATTTAGTTAGCAGTTCTAATATTTCTTAAAACCCAGATATTGAATATAATGGGCACATATTTTATTATAGAATCTATTCTCAGCCAGAGTAAACTAAAAATTTTTCTTCTACTTTTTGAGTCTAATAAGAAATAAGATAAAACAGATTGGCACAGACCTAAGCTTCTGGTGTAACTTCTACTAGTGAAAGTAGTAGAATTAAACAATTCTAAATAAGAAGATAATCTAACAAGAGATATTTACACTGTACACATAGATTCATAAGCTTTAAGACTATGCGCTAACTTCTTGCTCTTTAAATATACATGTATAGATTTATAGACAGAGAAGACTATTGACACAGCAAAATAAGAATACAAAAACATTTTAATGATTAATTCCCCTGATTAGGGAAAATTCACATAGTTCATTACGTTTTTGTAGTGTAATAATAATTTTAGACGAAGTATTTTTTTTGTTAATTAATTTATTAATTTATTTATTTGTGGCTGTGTTGGGTCTTCATCTCTGTGTGAGGGCTTTCTCCAGTTGCGGCGAGCGGGGGCCATTCTTCATCGCGGTGCGCGGGCCTCTCACTGTCGCGGCCTCTCCCGTAGCAGGGCACAGGCTTCAGACGCGCAGGCTCAGTAGTTGTGGCTCACGGGCCTAGTTGCTCCGTGGCCTGTGGGATCTTCCCAGACCAGGGCTCGAACCCGTGTCCCCTGCATTGGCAGGCAGATTCTCAACCACTGCGCCACCAGGGAAGCCCCAAAGTATTTTTTTTAATTGATACGACTCCCCTTTTGATCACCAGTTCTTTTGTCAGTTCTTCCTATTGTGGTTTTCTTGCATTCATTTTTCAGTCAAATACCTCTGAATATTTTCTAAGTTAACTGCCAGCCCTCTTGCATGGAAAGCCCAGAATTAACCACAATATTACTTCTTAAAATGTCGTATTCTCACATGAAGTAAAATTATATTCGGCTCATAGAATATTCCCTCCCATCTGGATTTATAGTGACATTGACATTTGGTTAATCCAAAATAGTACATATTATTACAGGAACTATTAGGCTATATTTCCATTAACCTGTTTTTCTTTGATTGAATTTTTAATTAGAATTTAGAAACATTATTTTACATCTATTATTATCGAATATTATTGTTTCCATTTCAGACATCTATTCAGGCCTATTGAGATTATTTTCAAATAAAACTTAAAAAATCTCTCATGCTTGCTCTTCTATATTTGTGTCTTTAAAATATGTGGGTCGTTATTCAATCATTTAAAACAATAAGACTAGTAAAAGAGAAAGGCTAAGGAGAAAGTTCATATTGACACAGACCATCAAAATTATTTATATTTATTTGCTAGCTGACTCTTAATCCTTTTTGAAATCCTATCACTGAGTCCACAATATAGAATGGCATAGTTATTTTATCAAATGTTTTGTAGAATCCAAACTCAATTATATCTGTAGCATGGCCCTCATCTTGGAACTTAGTAACTCAAGAAAAAATAATTCAAGGGGGGAAAAAAAGAGAAAGAAATTGGCAAAATTTGGCATGACTTGAATTATTTTGGCTTTGAACCATTTCTCCAATTGCCTATACAACAGATTTTTTGAATATTGTTGAAAATTATTATTATCATTATTATTAATCCATATTATTTATAGAGTTTAAAATCAACTTTTTGAACTTTTGAAAATACCTGCTACTAGTGTTTTGACAATCTTCTAGTCCCTTAATTCCCATCAATAAAAAACAGGCTCCAAGTTCATTTGGGGATGTACTTCATTGGGGCCTCTATATTAAACTTCTTTTAAATGCCTGGAAAATCTTGAATTCAATTACTAATTCTGCCCCTGCTGGCATCCACCCTTGTTTGCTCACTTCTCCAACCTCACTAAAATGCCATTTCATATTTGAAGTTTTTTGACTCTGAACCTCATTTGAAAGTGATCACCTTATCCTCAGCATACTTTAGCTAAAATTATTTGTATAGATTCCAATTTCTCTATGAAATTTTGTTTTTATTTATTCCTTCCACATTTCTTATATTAAATATCAAAACAACAGTTTATTTAAAGTTCTTTTCAGTCAATTACAGTTGTTTCATCACTATCAGTCTGTTTCTATTATCCATTTTTCTCTTGATTATTGACCTTGTCGTCTTTTCTTCTGCATGCCTAATAATTTTTTTATGGAATTCCCAAAAAAATATATGTCGGTCAGTAATTTTGCTGAGTCAAGCCTGGGTTGCAAACCTGGTAAGGTTAGGTCAATCTCCCTTTTGTTTCTGTAACTTTGGAACTTTGAACAAAAAAGAGAAATCCTGAAATATTTATTGCACTGGAGCATCCTGAATTTCTAATCTCTGTTCCTTCTTAAGACTGTCAAATAGTCCTCAGTTTATTTCTTCAGGTTCTTAGCCCCACCAGTTCTCATTGCCTCAACAGCTCTCTGATACCTTCAAGCATGCAATTCCTGTATATAATCCAGAATTTGTAATGGTTTTTGATGTGGCATAGCTAAACTACCCTATCCAAATCAGAAGCAGAAGTTCCTGGACTAAATGATTTTTATATATTTCTTCCTGACATATTTACATTCTCTCTCTCTCTCTCTCTCTCTCTGTCTCTGTCTCATCCCTATCTCTGTGTAGATCTATAGATCTAGATATATACATATGTCATACAGCACTCCATGGAACACTTAATTTTGAGATACATCTAGTTAAAGTCTGAAAGATAATCTTATTGATTTTTATATTAATAATGCTTTCTATGCCTTTGAAACTTAGAAATGAACTAATCAATCAAGGCCATGGGAAGATAATTCTTTGGTGGGATATCTGAAATTACCTTCCATAAATTAGCTCATTTCAGTCAAGGTAAAATTGTGTGATTTCTTTTCATCTCTTACCATGTTGTTTCACTTATTCAGAATTTTTAGAGCATTACATTGTCTTTGTATTTTACTCATAATATTGAATTACTTCTTCCAAACTCTTATAAGGAGCAGTTCTTATAAACTCTTCCTGGTAACTGTCAAATGAAATATCTATTTCTGATTGGCTTAAAGATCTGGGCAACTAACTGCTAGTCTATTCATCAATGCTAGTACTTGGAAAGTAGCTGATACCAATTCCACTCACAACATCAACAAAACCTAACTGGATTCTTGTCAAGAACATTTTTACCAAGAATCTCCTAGATGAGTGAAAAATAAAAATGAAAATTTTAATATTTTACAGTTGACCTTTGAACAACCTTTTTTTTTTTTTAAACAAGAACAATGCTCCTACCTTTATTATATAACTCAAGAAAGTGCCTCAAATTATGGGTGTATATCAGACCAGGTAGAAAGGAAGGACCCACCATGGCAGGCTATTGAAGAAATATTTTGAAGTAGGTTGGGCTTTGCACTGCTTTTCCCATCAATTTTTTTTTTTTTTGAGTATAGTTGATTTACAAGGTTGTTAGTATCTGCTGTACAGCAAAGTGAGTCAGTTATACATACACATATACTCACCCTTTTTTAGATTCTATTCCCATATAGGTCATTACAGAGTATTGAATAGAGTTCCCTGTGCTATTCAGTAGGTTCTTATTAGTTATCTACTCTATATATAGTAGTGTGTATATGTCAAACCCAATCTCCCAATTTATCCCTCCCCTCCCTTCCCCCCTAGTAACCACAAGTTTGTTTTCTACATCTGTGACTCAAGTTCTGTTTTGTAAATAGGTTCTTTTGCACCATTTCTTTAGCTTCCACATATAAGCGATATTTGCAAATGAAGTGATTGGTGGGACTTCCCTAGTGGTCCAGTGGGCTCCACGCTCCCAATGCAGGGGGCTCGGGGTTTGATCCCTGGTCGGGAAACTAGATCCCACATGCCGCAACTAAGAGTTCCCATGCCACAACAAAAAGATCCCAAATGCCACAACGAAGAGCCCACACGCAGCAAAAGAAGATCCTGCGCGCCCCAACTAAGACCTGACACAGCCAAATAAATAAATAAATAAATAAATAAATAAAGCGATCGGCAAAGGATTAATCACCAAAATATACAAACAGCTCATGCAGCTCAATATCAAAAAAACAAACAACCCAATCAAAAAATGGGCAGAAGACCTAAATAGACATTTCTCCAAAGAAGACATACAGATGGCCAAGAGGCACATGAAAAGATGCTCAACATCACTAATTATTAGAGAAATGCAAATCAAAACTACAATGAGGTATCACCTTACACCAGCCAGAATGGCCATCATCAAAAAATCTACAAACAGTAAAATGCTGGATAGGGTATGAAGAAAAGGGAACCCTCCTAGAGTGTTGATGGGAATATAAATTGGAGCCACTATGGAGAACAATATGGAGCTTCCTTAAAAAACTAAAAATAGAGTTACCAAATGATCCAGCAATCCCACTTCTGGGCGTATATCTGGAGAAAGCCATAACTAGAAAGGCTACGTGCACCCCAGTGTTCATTGCAGCACTATTTACAATAGCCAGGACATGGAAGCAAGCTAAATATCCACTGATGGAAGAATGGATAAAGAAGATGTTGTACATGTATACAATGGAATATTACTCAGCCATAAAAAAATGAAATAATGCCATTTGCAGCAATATGGATGGACCTAGAGATTGTCATACTGAGTGAAATAAGTCAGACAGAGAAAGACAAATATCATATCCTATGATATCACTTATATGTGGAATCTAAAGAAATTGTACAAATGAACAACCTTTAAATATGGGTTTAAACTGTGCAGGTCCACTTTTGCACAGATTTTTTTCAATAAATATATTGGAAAGAATTTTGGAGACTTGCAACAATTTGAAAACAACTCACAGATGAACTGCATAGCCTAGAAATATCAAAAAAACTTAAGAAAAAGTTAATTATGTCACGAATGCATAAAATATATGAGGATATACCTATAACTTACAAAATATGTTTTAATCGACTATTATCTGGAAGGCCTTCAGTCAATAGTAGGCTATGAGTAGTTAAGTTTTGGGGCAGTCAAAATTACATGGGACCCCATGTTGTTTAAGTGATAACTGTACCTACCTCTTTCTAACTTTGTTTTTGTTGTTTCATAGGCACAAAAGGACTAGTGTGCTGGAACTTTTTGTTCCAAAACACACAACTCATGATTTTCCCTTTATATTTAAAATGCCAGCTTAAACTCCAACCATCACATATACAATACAACCAGCAGACATTTTTTTTTAAGGAAAGGACATTTCCATTAAGTAGGGCACATTAATTTTATTTCCCATATTCTAGAATTTACACTTATAAATTACTGAGGATTATATGTTAGCTTAGTCAATCAAGTGTCAGCTAGAATTCACTGATACTATTTCAAAGAAGAACACATGACAGATTAAGCAATAGGGGATATTTGCCATAATTACACATTTGAAGAGAGTCTCAATTTTCTTGAATTTTTTATTTCAATGCTAATTTTAGTTTTATTGTCACTGACTATATCCAGGCCTAATATAATGGCTTTTTAAAAAACATTGCATTTTACAACTTCTTAAATAGAGAAAATTGATGGTTTCAGTGATCAAATGCTATGTGCTCCATTTTATGATAGTATTATTTAGTAAATTACAGCATTAGTTCACTTTATTAAGCAGAATCCCACTACCCTTAAAACAGCCTGGCCTCACTTCAGATGACATAATTTGACTCAAGAGAATCACCTCTTGCCAGGTTGCCTAGCTTCTCTGCCATTAGGAAAGTGTATGATGAATGAAAGTATCAATTTGTCAAATGCAATCTTAAAAAGAAGATGAATAAGTTTGGTGACCAATCATTATAACTGGTTTTCAGTTTAACTACAATGAAATATTTTAGCAAATCATAGTAGAAAATTTAAACTAAAAGTCTCTTTAGCATTACTTCAGACACTGTCACTTACTAAAATGTGTTTTAGTGAAATGGCTCTGCCTAGGATGTCAGTCACATGAATAGTAAAGCAGCTATTTAAATATTTTTTAATATTTAGAATTATTTATTGTTTGTTAAAATGTTCCTTATTCTAAAAGATTCAGGCAATTACCTTGAATGACTCACTAGGTGACTAATTGAACAAATAACTATGAGGTGCATATATCCCGATTCTTCAGATTTTACTCAGTTGTAGCCCTGGAAATAAATGGCCTTTTATGATATTTAGAATCTCTGCTTTATATATTGCTAAAAAAGGAAATTTTTAAAAATTTAGTGCAGGAAAGGCATATTGTTTCAAATACATTATAGACAAGAAAGTGGGTTGTTATTGCCACATTAGAAACTATTGATATAATCGTAATGGTTTTTTTATTCTTATGATTAGTATATAATGATATAACGGTTTAAAAGACATTCTTAGGAAAAAAGTGCATATCATTGCACAATGAAATTTCAAGTCTTGACAATTCAAATGCATACAAGTGAATCTGTTTCCTTACCACTTAATAATCACAATACTAGTTGAATGAGTTGATAGGCTGTCATTCCAGAGCTAGCAGGAAAGAGAAGTGGTTAAAAGTATGTTTCTTAAATACAATGCGTAGACTTGATGTGTGTGTGTGACTTCTAATAGTCCTTATGCTTCCAAATATTTGTTTTCAAACAAGAAGAGCATAAAATTTGTGAGAATAAGCTAGATAATATTTTCTATGATTGTAATAATTAGTGATGAGGTAGTAAAATTTTTCAGCCCGATGTCTTTTTTCTCTCTCTGGTATTGTAAAAGAAAGCTCAAATAAAACTTGGGAAAGTCAGTCTGAATTTATACATCCAAGAATTTATAGCCCTCTCCTTCAGTTTTTTGACGGTGTTCTACTTAGGCAGACTTACCCAGGAGTTTGAAGTAACAAGTCACTTTATCTTCAGGGTTTGGATTAATTCCGTATGAAACTGGTCTGTAAAAATGTCAAAAATCAGTCGCTATGATTAATGAAAAAAAGTGTTTGAACTGGGCATAATATTTTTAAATGAAATTTATTTCAGAATATTTAAATACATCAATTATTCTTTCTTCTTTTTGCAGTTTTTCATATTATCTCTATCTATTAACGTGTGTACATTCTCAGAATTATATATACATATTTATAAGAATTTAAATATATGTAGCTGTCACAGTGGCAGCAGGAAATAGATAACATATACAAAAGGGGTAATTAAAGATTTTTCAATAAGGAGAATATTTACAAAAGTGTAAACAAGATAAATAGAAATCAACTGAGAAGAGTAAGTTACCCTGATGTAGCAAAAGGAAATAGCCATTATCACCTCTAGCCCTGAAGATGTAAGATGTCAGTGGTTACCAGACACTGTGATTAACCTGTCTCTCATTATCTGCAATGTATTTATTATTTTGTCAATTCTATAATACAAATTATATTAATTAAGAATTACCAACCCAAATAATCATGTAAAATAAACGTACTGAAGTTCAGCATTTGTTTATAGCTCTTCTTGTACGAAGTCTGATGATATAGAGAACATATTTTGTTGAAGAGTATTTCCCACTAATTAAATATGGTTATTCTATTGATTTTAATTACAATTAGGTCCATTTGTTTTTTTTTAATATTCCATTTTCAGTATTTTTACATCCTTGTTGTGTGTGTGTGTGTGTGTGTGTGTGTGTGTGTGTGTGTTTGAGTAGTGAAACATACTATGGTTTTCAAAGTCAAAACTATTGAAAAGATTGCACTCAGAAAAGTATCATTACCCCCTACCTTCTACCTCTTCCCATCCCTCATATATCCATGGCACTCCACTCACCTGTTTCCAACCAAACTCATCAATTTCTTATTGATGATTTCTTATCATCCTTGTGTTATATTTTTTACAGAAATGTGCAGATGCATGTATGCTTCTTGCTCCTCATTGTCTCCTACACAAAAGGTTGCATACTACACTCTTTTTCCATTAAATTAATTTTTATTGGAGTGTAGTTGCTTTACAGTGTTAGTTTCTACTGTACAGCAAAGTGAATCAGCTATATGTATACATATATCCCCTCTTTTTTGGATTTCCTTCCCATTTAGGTCACCACAGAGCACTGAATAGAGTTCCCTGAGCTAACAAGAGCAGTAGGTTCTTGTTAGTTATCTATTTTATACATAGTATCAATAGTGTATATATGCCAATCGCAATCTCCCAATTCATCCCACCCCCCTACCCCCTTGGTGTCCATACGTTTGTTCTCTACATCTGTGTCTCTATTTCTGTTTTGCAAATAGACCATCTATACCATTTTTCTAGATTCTACATATATGCGTTAATATACGATATTTGTTTTTCTTTTTCTGACTTACTTCACTCTGTATGACAGTCTCTAAGTCCAACCATGTCTATACAAATGACCCAGTTTCGTTCCTTTTGTACTCCTTTTTTATAACTTAACACTATATTTTAAAAATCACTCCAGTTCATATAATTATGTAATTATTGCTCATTATTGTTCATTTGCTTAAAGCTGCATAATATTTAAACTTCTCCTGTTTTTACTTGTAATAACATTTCTATAGATTCTTCTTTTTTATTGAGTAAACAATTAAATCTTCTGTAAATAGTGAACTCTCACTATCAAATCATTTTCCTGCCCTAGAGTGCCCTATATAACTTGCAGTAAAATAGTGCATAAAGATGGTGAATGAGGGCACATTTGTCATGTTCAGAATTGGTCACCCTTTCATCAATAGTGAGTCATGGTGTTTTTGACCAGACAGAGAGGTGCCTAGGTGCCTATAGAAGGTCATAGTGGCAGAGAAAAACATTCCCAGTTCTGTGTGCCTGGTGGTCCATTTTCATTCTATATCACACTTTATTCTGGCTTCTACCCCATGTTATAACAAAACTGCTCTTGCTAAGATAACTGAGGAACATGTTTCATTCATGCTACTCTACCTCTAAGAAGCATTTAGTGCTTCCATGACACCCACTCACCTGATTTCCTTCCTCTCTGTCCAACTGCCCCTTCTATGTTGCAGTCCTTGCTCTTTGGCCTGACCTCTAGCTGTGGCTGCTCCTCTTCGGTCAGTCATGGATGCTCTTCTGTTCTTACGCTTTACCATCTTTCTAGTGATCTCATTGGCTCCAATGGTTTGTATATATTTTATTTGTGTATTCCACTCAAATGCATAAATCAAGTCTTGTGCTCATCTCTGACTTCTAAATTTCTATACCCAACTTTCTACTTTATACCTCAACTCAGTTCACTGACAGCTTTAAACATCATTTATAAATTTAATTAATGTTAGTTATAAATCTAACTGATTAATCTAAACCTACTTCTACTCCACCCTATGCTCCATACCTGAATTTCCTCCAATATTTGTATATTATTAAATGATAAATGTATCAGCCTTGTTAGCTATATATCTGGCTATATTTTTTCCTCACCCCATATCGAAGATCTGCTAATTCTAATCCAAAATTTAATTGAATGTGTCAACCTTTTATGCTTTCCACTTCTCCCATCCAAGCTACCATCATCTCTTGCCAAGTCCATAATAAATCCTCCTGACTTCTTCCATGGGCTCATTCTTACCACCCTCCAATTATTCTCCACCTAGATGATCTTTAAAAAAAATTATCATATCGTGGATCTACTCAACACTCTTCAGTTGTTTCCTGTCCCAAATGAAAAAACACCAAAAACAAACCTAAAAGCCAAAAGGCCTTAGGAACTTAGGACTTTGTATTTGGTCTCAAACTCTATCTCTAAACTTATAAACTAAGTCCTTCCTCATTAAACC
Source organism: Balaenoptera musculus (assembly GCF_009873245.2). Classification (NCBI taxonomy): domain Eukaryota; kingdom Metazoa; phylum Chordata; class Mammalia; order Artiodactyla; family Balaenopteridae; genus Balaenoptera; species Balaenoptera musculus. The sequence goes on from NC_045802.1 coordinate 57,388,369, forward strand.
TTAGCTCTTTTTAAGATGTTTTTATCTTCTTCCCTTAATGTCTTCAAAAGTGATGATTTGTTCTTTTCCCTCCTGAAATAGTCTTCCTAGCTGTTCTTCATATGCTAAGTTCCTATTCATGCATCAATTCTCACCTCAACTGTCACATTCTCAGAGAGGGTTTTCCTTTTCCAATATATTAATTTGATCTGAACTTCTTATCATCTTTCACAGAGCACAGTGATTTTTAAAGACTTTGAGCCTAATATATATGCTCTTATGAGCATGAGAACGTGTGTATGTATTCATATACATATATTTAGGCAAATGTTTTATTCTATTTTAATAAATACAGAGTAAAATTATTTTTAAGCATCAATTCTATGTTGAGAATGATATCTGCTAATTTACTTAGCATTTTATGTATGACCATCCATAGAAATAATAAATGACATTGTCTTTCTCTTGAATGCCATCTTTAAAATCTGTGGCTTGGAAGGAGACTATCAAGAGACAGTAGCAACAGTCTTGAAACCTCTCTTAAGATTCTCTATCTTTATGCCTAAATTTCTCACATACAGAGGATAAGAATAGCAGCATCAGCCACTTCTCTTTGGTCTAAATTGTTATGCTCCTATTTGGCACCACTGTCATCACTGAAGTAAGACACCTTAGTGAATATCGAGGTTGCCTCACATGCACATGATAACCATATTTTTAATTAAACTTACTTTAAAACTTTCAGATAATTGTACATACATATGCAGTTGTAAGCTAATGCAGAGTTTGCATGTACACCATGTAAATCTATGGTGTAGTATTACAATCAGTATATTAATAGTGATACAATCAAAATACAGAATAGTCCCATCACCACAAGAACCCCCCCATATTCCTCTTTTATAGTCACATGCACTTCTTCCTCCAGCTTCCCAATATTTTTAAAACAACATACTGTACTAATACATGTTTTGGCAAAAATAAATGTCTTCACAGTGTCAATCCATTTGTATCAGGACTCGAGAAATGTAGGATTTTCATGCGTGATGTGTTATGTTTTTCAGTGTAATTTGTGCATGAATGCTGTTAACTAAGGATTTTCACTGGTATTTTATATCCATGCTCTCTCAACCCTTATATAATATTCAGAAGATAAACATTATTATCTCCATTTTGTGGATAAAAAACCTGATGCTCCAGATTAATCTGTACAAGGCCTTACAGCTGGAATCAGTATCAGGTCTGTACCTCTCCAGACTCCATGCTTTCCACGTTAAGTGGAATGACCACTTTATACAGCATCACAGAAAAAAAAAAATGATCAGGAACATCTACTTGCAATTTAAAAATTTTTAAATGTATCTGTAGTCTCTCTGAAGGAAATATCTGCTGGAAGGGAGTACAGACTGGTTTATTGTATTTTAACAATATGTGGTTTAAAATATAACTTTGTTGTCTCTCAGATTCAAATCATAGGATCGACTTTAAAACTGGCTGTGCCTATGCTGTGCCTATGCTGTAAATTTAGGGGATTTGAGGCAGAAGACCACAAAGTATGTTGGACACATGCCAATACTCTTTGTAGCTAAAATGTTTTATTGCCTGAAGAGTACCGTATTAGTATATTCCTATTTCTAGGATGGATCACTTCAAATAATCATGTTTCTATCTCATTTTAGAACTCTACTTAAAATCATGACAGGTATTTAGAAGTATAGATGAGTCAAAGACAAAATCCTTTTATGAAGGACAATTTGGCACAGTGGAATGTTCATGTGTTTTAGATGAGAGAGTTAGTCACTCACCCTACTCTTTTTAGCAGTGAGAAGATTAGTTAACCTCTCCAATAATGACAATATATACATAGGCATTCAATAAATAATCTTGGAAATAACAAATTAATACTTAAAGACATGTAGGATGAAGATTGACATCAGTAGGTAATCTGTGAAGTGTAATACTAAAATATGAAAAATAAGCAATATTGAACTTTTTTTTTTTCATGTTTCAGACATTTTCAAGGAACCATTACTTACTGAAAAAATGCTATGGTTTGCCTGACCTGACTTGCTGAGATAAGAAACTTTCCTCTCAAACCAATTTTATTTCTTATGACTGCATTTATGTTCCAAGACAATTAGGATTTGAAAATTCTTTTAAATCCTGGAAGTTAGTCCTTCTTTCAGACTCTTTTCTAGCCAAGTGTTGTTGGCTTAGGGAAAAAGGCTTCCAACTACTAAGAATGGATTTCTTTTATTATTTTTAAAACATCATTTGAATCTGGATGCTTTCTACATATTTATTCTGTAAATTATCATTGCTTTTAAAAGGCAAATTGATACCACAAGGGAAAAAAACTTCCAAAGTGTATTAGTAAGTTTTCTGGAGTTTTATAAGTGCTTTAAGATTAATCAAAAATGTATGCATCAAGGTGAAATTCCTTTAAATACCATACTGTACTGAAGAATATTTAAAAAGGGAGAGGGTCATAATTTATAGTCAACTATTAAAATATGAAGTCTTTTTCTACATATTTGTTGGGATTTTGGACTCTAACAGATCATAGTCTACAGAATAAGTATACAGTTAAAAAGAGAAAAGCTTGTGATTACTTAAAATTAAGGGATTCATTAAGGGCGACTGATAATGAAATTTAGACTTTATAAGAGTGAAATAGAGAAAGTTCTTGGCTTAACAAAGTTAGATGGTAATTAATTCTAATCAGGTAATGAGAAGACTTCATTTTAGATTTCTTTGAGTAGCTTCAAATGTTGTCATTTTAGCAGACACATTGGGTAAATAAGCAATACAAAAAATAAGTCCATTTGGGGAAAAGTCCTATCATAGTTTTTTTTTTTTTTAATTTAATTTTATTTATTTTTTGATACAGCAGATTCTTATTAGTCATCCATTTTATACACATCAGTGAATACATGTCAATCCCAATCACCCAATTCATCCCACCACCACCCCCACCCCCCACCACTTTCCCCCCTTGGTGTCCATATGTTTGTTCCTTACATCTGTGTCTCAATTTCTGCCCTGCAAACCATTTCATCTGTACCATTTTTCTAGGTTCCACATATATGCGTTAATATACGATATTTGTTTTTCTCTTTCTGACTCACTTCACTCTATATGACAGTCTCTAGATGCATCCACGCCTCTACAAATGACCCAATTTAGTTCCTTTTTGTGGCTGAGTAATATTCCATTGTATATATGCACCACAACTTCTTTATCCATTAGTCTGTCAATGGGCATTTAGGTTGCTTCCATGACCTGGCTATTGTAAATAGTGCTGCAATGAACATTGGGGTACATGTCTCTTTTTGAATTATGGTTTTCTCTGGGTATATGCCCAGTAGTGGGATTGTTGGGTCATATGGTAATTCTATTTTTAGTTTTTCAACGAACCTCCCTACTGTTCTCCATAGTGGCTATATCAATTTACATTCCCACCAGCAGTGCAAGAGGGTTCCCTTTTCTCCACACCCTCTCCAGCATTTGTTGTTTGTAGATTTTCTGATGATGCCCATTGTAACTGGTGTGAGGTGATACCTCATTGTAGTTTTGATTTGCATTTCTCTAATAATTAGTGATGTTGAGCAGCTTTTCATGTGTTTCTTGGCCATCTGTATGTCTTCTTTGGAGAAATGTCTATTTAGGACTTCTGCCCATTTTTGGATTGGGTTGTTTGTTTTTTTAATATTGAGCTACATGAGCTGTTTATATACTTTGGAGATCAATCCTTTGTCCGTTGATTCATTTGCAAATATTTTCTCCCATTCTGAGGGTTGTCTTTTCATTTTGTTTATGGTTTCCTCTGCTGTGCAAAAGCTTCGAAGTTTCATTAGATCCCATTTGTTTATTTTTGTTTTTATTTCCATTACTCCAGGAGGTGGATCAAAAAAGATCTTGCTGTGATTTATGTCAAAGAGTGTTACTCCTATGTTTTCCTCTAAGAGTTTTATAGTGTCCGGTCTTACATTTAGGTCTCGAATCCATTTTGAGTTTATTTTTGTGTATGATGTTAGGGAGTGTTCTAATTTCATTCTTTTACATGTAGCTGTCCAGTTTTCCCAACACCGCTTATTGAAAAGACTGTCTTTTCTCCATTGTATATCCTTGCCTCCTTTGTCATAGACTAGTTGACCATAGGTGCTTGGGTTTATCTCTGGGTTTTCTATCTTGTTCCACTGATCTATATTTCTGTTTCTGTGCCAGTACCATATTGTCTTAATGACTGTAGCTTTGTAGTATAGTCTGAAGTCAGGGAGTCTGATTCCATCAGCTCTGCTTTTTTCCCTCAAGACTGCTTTAGCTATTCGGGGTCTTTTGTGTCTCCATACAAATTTTAAGATTTTTTGTTCTAGTTCTGTAAAAAATGCCATTGGTAATTTGATAGGGATTGCATGGAATCTGTAGATTGCTTTGGGTAGCATAGTCATTTTCACAATAATGATTCTTCCAGTCCAAGAACATGGTATATCTCTCCATCTGTTGGTACCATCTTTCATTTCTTTCATCAGTGTCATATAGTTTTCTGCATACAAAAGACAAAGGTCTTTGGTCTCCCTAAGTAGGTCTATTCCTAGGTATTTAATTCTTTTTGTTGCTGTCGTAAATGGGAGTGTTTCTTAATTTCTCCTGCAGATTTTTCATCATTAGTATACAGGAATGCAAGAGATTTCTGTGCATTAATTTTGTATCCTGCAACTTTACCAAATTCACTGATTAGCTCTAGTATTTTTCTGGTGGCATCTTTAGAATTTTCTATGTATAGTATCATGTCATCTGCAAACAGTGACAGTTTTACTTCTTCTTTTCCAATTTGTATTCCTTTTATTTCTTTTTTTCTTCTCTGATTGCCATAGTTAGGACTTCCAAAACTATGTTGAATAATAGTGGTGAGAGTGGATATCGTTGTCTTGTTCCTGATCTTAGAGGAAATGCTTTCAGTTTTTCACCATTGAGAATGATGTTTGCTGTGGGTTTGTCGTATATGGCCTTTATTATATTGAGGTAGGTTCCCTCTATGCCCACTTTCTGGAGAGTTGTTATCATAAATGGGTGTTGAATTTTGTCAAACACTTTTTCTGCATCTATTGAGATGATCCTATGGTTTTTCTTCTTCAATTTGTTAATATGGTATATCACATTGATTGATTTGCATATATTGAAGAATCCTTGCATCACTGGGATAAATCCCACTTGACCATGGTGTATGACCCTTTTAATGTATTGTTGGATTCTGTTTGCTAGTTTTGTGTTGAGGATTTTTGCATCTATATTCATCAGTGATATTGGTCTCTAATTTTCTTTTTTTGTAGTATCTTTGTCTAGTTTTGGTATCAGGGTGATGGTGGCCTCATAGAATGAGTTTGGGAGTGTTCCTTCCTCTGCAATTTTTTGGAAGAGTTTGAGAAGGATGGGTGTTAGCTCTTCTCTAAATGTTTGATAGAATTCACCTGTGATGCCATCTGGTCCTGGACATTTTTTTGTTGGAAGATTTTTAATCACAGTTTCAATTTCATTACTTGTGATTGGTCTGTTCATATTATCTATTTCTTCCTGATTCAGTATTGGCAGGTTATACCTTTCTAAGAATTTATCCATTTCTTCCAGGTTGTCCATTTTATTGGCATAGAGTTGCTTGTAGTAGTTTCTTAGGATGCTTTGTATTTCTGCGGTGTCTGTTTTAATTCCTCCTTTTTCATTTCTAATTTTATTGATTTGAGTCCTCTCCCTCTTTTTCTTTATGAGTCTAGTTAATGGTTTATCAATTTTGTTTATCCTCTCAAAAAACCAGCTTTTAGTTTTATTGATCTTTGCTGTTCTTTTCTTTGTTTCTATTTCATTTATTTCTGCTCTGATCTTGATGATTTCTTTCCTTCTGCTAACTTTGGGTTTTGCTGTTCTTCTTTCTCTAGTTCCTTTAGGTGTAAGATTAGATTGTTTATTTGAGATTTTTCTTGTTTCTTGAGGTAGGCTTGTATGGCTATAAAGTTCCCTCTTAGAACTGCTTTTGCTGCATACCATAGGTTTTGGATCATCCTGTTTTCATTGTCACTTGTCTCTAGGTATTTTTTGATTTCCTCTTTGATTTCTTCAGTGATTTCTTGGTTATTTAGTAACGTATTGTTTAGCCTCCATGCGTTTGTGTTTTTTACATTTTTTTCCCTGTAATTCATTTCTAATCTCATAGCGTTGTGGTCAGAAAAGATGCTTGATATGATTTCAATTTTCTTAAATTTACTGAGGCTTGATTTGTGACCCAAGATGTGATCTACCCTGGAGAATGTTCTGTGCGCACTTGAGAAGAAAGTGTAATCTGCTGTTTCTGGGTGGAATGTCCTGTAAATATCAATTAAATCTATCTGGTCTATTGTGTCATTTAAAGCTTGTGTTTCCTTATTTATTTTCACTTTGGATGATCTGTCCATTGGTGTAAGTGAGGTGTTAAAGTCCCCCACTATTATAGCTGTTAGCAGTTGCCTTATGTATTGTGGTGCTCCTATGTTGGGTGCATATGTATTTATAATTGTTATGTCTTCTTCTTGGATTGACCCCTTGATCATTATGTAGTGTCCTTCCTTGTCTCTTGTAACATTCTTTATTTTAAAGTCTATTTTATCTGATATGAATATTGCTACTCCAGCTTTCTTTTGATTTCCATTTGCATGGAATATCTTTTTCTATCCCCTCACTTTCAGCCTGTATGTGTCCCTAGGTCTGAAGTGGGTCTCTTGTAGACAGCATATATATATGTCTTGTTTTTGAATCCATTCAGCAAGCCTGTGTCTTTTGGTTGGAGCATTTAACCCATTCACGTTTAAGGTAATTATCGATATGTATGTTCCTATGACCATTTTCTTAATTGTTTTGGGTTTGTTTTTGTAGGTCCTTTTCTTTTCTTTTGTTTCCCACTTAGAGAAGTTCCTTTAGCATTTGTTGTAGAGTTGGTTTGGTGGTGCTGAATTCTCTTAGCTTTTGCTCGTCTGTAAAGCTTTTGATTTCTCCATGGAATCTGAATGAGATCCTTGCTGGGTAGAGGAATCTTGGTTGTAGGTTCTTCCCTTTCATCACTTTAAGTATGTCATGCCACTCCTTTCTGGCTTGTAGAGTTTCTGCTGAGAAATCAGCTGTTAACCTTATGGGAGTTCCCTTGTATGTTATTTGTCATTTTTCCCTTGCTGTTTTCAATAATTTTTCTTTGTCTTTAATTTTTGCCAATTTGATTACTATGTGTCTCGGCATGTTTCTCCTTGGGTTTATCCTGTATGGGACTCTCTGTGCTTCCTGGACTTGGGTGGATATTTCCTTTCCCATTTTAGGGAAGTTTTTGACTATAATCTCTTCAAATATTTTCTTGGGTCCTTTCTCTCTCTCTTCTTCTTCTGGGACCCCTATAATGCGATGTTGTTGCATTTAATGTTGTCCCAGAGGTCTCTTAGGCTGTCTTCATTTCTTTTCATTCTTTTTTCTTTATTCTGTTCCACAGCAGTGAATTCCACCATTATGTCTTCCAGGTCACTTCTCCATTCTTCTATCTCAGTTATTCTGCTATTGATTCCTTCTAGTGTAGTTTTCATTTCAGTTATTGTATTGTTCATTTCTGTTTGTTTATTCTCTAATTCTTCTAGGTCTTTGTTAAACATTTCTTGCATCTTCTCGATCTTTGCCTGCATTGTTTTCCTGAGGTCCTGGATCATCTTCACTATCATTATTCTGAATTCTTTTTCTGGAAGGTTGCCTATCTCCACTTCATTTAGTTGTTTTTCTGGGGTTTTATCTTGTTCCTTCATCTGGTGTATAGCCCTCTGCCTTTTCATCTTGTCTATCTTTCTGTGAATGTGTTTTTTTTCCACAGGCTGCAGGATTGTATTTCTTCTTGCTTCTGCTGTCTGCCCTCTGGTGGGTGAGGCTATCTAAGAAACTTGTGCAAGTTTCCTGACAGGAGGGACTGGTGGTGGGTAGAGCTGGGTGTTGCTCTGGTGGGCAGAGCTCAGTAAAACTTTAATCCACTTGACTGCTGATGGGTGGGGCTGGGTTCCCTCCTTGTTGGTTGTTTGGCCTGAGGCTTCCCAACACTGGAGCCTACCCAGGCTCTCTGTGGGGCTAATGGCTGACTCTGGGAGGGCTCATGCCAAGGAGTACTTCCCAGAACTTCTGTTGCCAGTGTCCTTGTACTCACAGTGAGACACAGCCACCCCCCGCCTCTGCAGGAGACCCTCCAACACTAGCAGGTAGGTCTGGTTCAGTCTCCTATGGGATCACTGCTCCTTCCCCTGGGTCCCAATTCACACACTACTTTGTGTGTGCCCTCCAAGAGTGGAGTCTCTGTTTCCCCCAGTCCTGTCGAAGTCCTGCAATCAAATCCTGCTAGCCTTCAAAGTCTGATTCTCTAGGATTCCTCCTCCCGTTGCCGGACCCCCAGGTTGGGAAGCCTTACGTGGGGCTCAGAAACTTCACTCCAGTGGGTGGACTTCTGTGGTATAAATGTTCTCCAGTTTGTAAGTCACCCACCCAGCAGTTACGGGATTTGATTTTATTGTGATTCCCCCTCCTACCGTCTCATTGTGGCTTCTCCTTTGTCTTTGGATGTGGGGTATCTTTTTTGGTGAATTCCAGTGTCTTCCTGTTGATGATTGTTCAGCAGTTAGTTGTGATTCCGGTGTTCTTGCAGGAGGGATTGAGAGCATGTCCTTCTACTCTGCCATCTTGAACCAATCTCTAAAAGGGCCTATCATAGTTTTAAAATAGAAATGAAAACAGAAGTTTAAAACAAGCTATTCCTAGCCCAAAATAAAATAGAACAACTGTAAAGACAGAAAGACAAAAATAATTTTTCAGAATCTCTCTACTTTTATCTTCTTTTATAAAAACTGTTACTCTTGTGATATTAATCAATTCAAATAAAAAGAAATGCATAAATATATTAAAAAATTTTTCCATTTCAATTTAACCCTCAAGGGTTAAACAGGGATTCAATAATTTTTCAGAAAATGAACCTGTCACAACAAATGTACTTCAGTGAAGGTCTCCCCAGAGGAAGAGAGGCAAAGTAGTGGTGGAACTTTTCTCTTTCATTTTGGTGACAGTCCCATAGCTGATGTTCTGAGGGTTTGTTGTGTTTTTGTACAGTGTGGGCTTGCCAGATTTAGCAACTAAAAAAGCACAATGCCCAGTTAAATTTGGGTTTAAGATAAGCCGTGAGTTCATATTTAGGATAAGTATGTACCATGCAATATGGGGACATACTTATACTAAAAACATACTCATTTATCTGAAATTCAAATGTAACTATTTTTTTAGTTTATTTGGCAACATGAGTCCAGTCATTCTACATTCTGTCTGTTAAGATCTTTTCTAGTTTTCAGGGGATGCTTTTAAAATTTTTACTGACTTTCCAAGCTAGATAAGCCAAAGCCTTTAAAAGCAAATAAACAAAAATACTGGAGTATGTTTAGATGGCAGTAAATACAATTAAGTCACTTGGCCCGTGTTTTGGTTCTTGCTCTACTTTTCTCATTATATCACATCATATTTAGGGCACATAATATTCTACACTGACTTACAGTGTTTATCATTTAAGCTTGATGTTTTTCCTTAGAGAGAAGAAAGTCTGAAGTTGGAAAACAATTTCTTTCATATTTACCTTAACTTCTAATTTTATGTTTTGTCTTTTATTAGTGTAGAAATAGAAATATATAAATAAAAGGAACAATAAAATATAGTGTTAGGCTTTAAGGCATGTGTAAATTGCATAGTACTTTTCTGTTTGTTTTTTATCATTCCGCCTTTTTACCTATTTTATTTAATCAGGAGCCTAAGAACACAATATTTTTTTTACTGGGCAAAACGAGTAAATAATGGATATTTATTGCTTTTTGTTTAATTTCTGATGCAAGAAGAAAAAATTTTTCTTCAGTGTTTTCATTGACATTACGGTGCTTCATTCACCTTTGCTGAAGTTCGTAAAAGACCAAATTGCTAGTTAGGAGGGAGGAACTCCTGAAAGTGAGTCATGACATCTGTCACGTTCTCTTTTTTTCTTCCTCAAAAAGAGGATACCTTCACTTATTCTACAAATATTTGTTATCTATTGTGTGCAAAGTGTTATGTTTTTATATATTGCTGAAAGAGGTGATTCTGTAAGACATTATTTTTATTGCAAGAGGAAATTGTCTGAGAATTAGGCTGGAAACTTACCATAAATTGCCAGGGCAAAGAGCCCTAAGCCTTCTTTTAGTAGGAGAAAATAAAACCAGTTCTATTTTATACAAGGTTCATAGCTTTCTCCCTCCACCCAGGAGTCTGTAACATCCCATATACTTAAGAACCCCAGCTACGAAATATCTCCAGATTCGAGGACTACCATTCCCACATAATTTTAGAAGTGCTGACATCCGTATCCTGACTGCCAGGCACCAAATAGCCTGTGTATTTATGCATTGACAATGCCATTTTCTCCTGTTGCCTCATTGGAGGAAGAAGCATAGAAAGGAGGGTTCCCTCTACCACTAAACTCACCCGTACCCTGATCTGAAACACATTTCCGTGGGGTGATGGGGAGCATGGGAACTCAATGGATTTCTACACTGATAAGCTTCATTTTTCCCTTTCTCCAATAAAACCTATTTCTTTATCTATTTTGATTTTGTGAAATCTATTTAAATTAATATGTGCCAGTGTCAGCCCTGAAAGCATCTACCTGTCATGAGAGGCTTTTGATGGAATATTCTTATTTCACTTATATAAATATTCAGTATATAATTAAACTACCTTTAGATTGTAGATATGCTACTTTAAACAACTTGCTTTTGATTTGATCTTTTATATTGATCTTTTTATTAAGGCTAATAAAATCTAAATCTTTCTAAAATAATAAAAGGCAAGATAATGTAAACATAAATATTGACAGAAACTAAGTTTATTGAATCACAATTGAACATATTTCATTATTCTACATATAGTTTTTAAACTTTTTGTTGAAGTACAGTGCACATATATAAAAGTGTACAAATATAAATTTACAGGTCAAACTTTCATAACCTATTAGTTTATTAATAAATAGTGTGCTAAGATTTTAAAAAATGAATAGATACTGAATATTTCAAATGTTTTATGTTTATAAATATAAACATGATGTTTCTTCTTATACTGTTAATGTCATGAATGAAATTGATTGAGACTTGAGTTTAAACTGTGATCACATTCCTTTTCGATGGATTCTGTTTACTTAAATTATAAAAGATTATATAACATTGGTGTCATTTCTTAATCAAATATTTGGTAGGATTCACTAGTGAAGTCGTTTGATCTTGGAATTTTCTTTGTGGAACGAAAGCATTGTTGAATTTTAAGATTTCTTTTCATATTCTGGATGCATGGCTATAATTAATGGAAGTTATAAAAGAGGTCCTGATCTTATACTACTTAATAGAAAATGGGAGAAAAATAAATTTACTACCACAAAAGTAAATTAACTAAGTATTTTTTAGAATTATAAATCTTCTAAAGATCAAAAGCCTAGGTAAAATTTAGTTCAAGGTAGATTTTCTGAAAATAATTTGATATCAATAATTAATATAATTGATAGAATATAATGAGACATACTATAACAAGTTATAATTTCCAGCTGTGTATCATTAACACTGAGTGTAACATCTGTTTCCACTCATAACTAAAAATAAACCTCATTCATAAAGAGCAAAAGAAAATAATGTAGAAGTGAAAAACTATGTACTTTCTAAAAGAGATATAAAATACTTGCCAGCATTTATATTTAAGACTTAGTAATAAAATGGTGGTTACACTTTAAAAATAGGCCAACAAATTTATTCTATGCATTTATTAAAAACAGTACAATGCATTTTACGCTCTTTGACATAAAACTGCTGTCTCCAAGAAGTGTGCACTATGCCGGAGCAAAACAAAATTCATAATAGCATCCAATTATTAAGTCTCATCTATGCCAGTGAACTGAAAATATATAGGTATCTATGCTAATATTTGATCCTGAAATTTTATTCTTTATCCCCATTTTACAGTTGAAGACAGTTATTCAGAGAAACTTTTAAGCACACCTGGCTATTCATTGGCTGAACCATCATCACTGCATTGTATTAGTGTATCTGACCCTAAATTTAATGCTTTTCATTTAATTGTCTACCGTGAAATAATGTGATGAGAACTTAAGAAAATCCAGCTTATTAGTTTACTTTGAAGTTTTACATAAGAGAAAGAGCTTCAAAGTCAAGCTGACCTAGGAAACCTGGATGATGTGAATCTTTTAGTGCTATTATAACCAAAAAAAAAAAAAGAAAAATTGGCCATAAAATAAGTATTCAAAAAAATTCTGGTCTCCATTACCTGTGTCTCAACCCCAAGTAAATACTAAGGAAAATTACCATTATATTTATATAAATGCATTGTGTCTGTAGTGGTTTTTCTCTGATGTATTTTAAAGAGCACTATAAAGATTCTTTACATTTCAAAAATCTTGACAAAAGTTTTTTGCTCTTTAAAGCTTCTTAATATAATAATGTATCCTAGAATATTGATTTATCTGATTATCTATTTGACAAGACACCCATTTTTTCTTATGTTTCTTTTATTTTACAAATTAAATTAACTTGTATGTATTGACTTTAATATTCATGTATCTGTATCAAAACTATTAGATTAACTCTTTTAGCAAGGAGCATATACTGCGTTGTGTTTCTTCTCCTAACTGGATAGCTGTTTCAGAAACAGCACCTCCAAGAATTACTTTTGTTTTATTCCTCCTGATAGTGGAATATTTACTTTTTCTTTTCACCAAAATATTAAACAAAAACATTAAGAATTTAGACAACGATATAACATATAAAATTGTGTGGTCTGCAGACTTTCATCTGAGAGGAAAATGTTATTTTATAGATTAATTTTCTTCATTTATTGCAGAGTTAGTTCCATATTCAACTGAATATATATGACCAAGAAATGAGCAACTATACTTGAGAATACAGAAATAAAAGTTTTAGGATCCACAGAAAAATGAGCAAACACCAGAAAATTTAGCGCTATCTCTGCATCTCAGAACTTCTAATCTCAATATCATTTAAAAAATTTTGAAACAATATAAATATCAATTTTCATTTTATGGCAATTATGCTAACTTTTTTCTTAATTATCAGGGTTTATGAACAGAAAATTTATTAAAATAAATATTCAATTTTAAAAAACATACCAAAAGTGGAATCCAAAACAATGTGGAGAAACTATTCAAACTGAGTAAAGCCACACATATAAATATAGTTGAAATGGCAGTACCATAAAGTAGAAATTGTTTTAAAGATGATTGATAAAATCATGAATGTCATTTTCCTTGTCTTGGGATTTCAGAATTGCCTTAAACACTGAAGTCTGTATCTTCCATCAGTTTTTTTCTCCTAATGAAAAGAGAAGCTTTGACCCTATTTTACCTTTGTATATTTGGTATACAAGTTTGAAGGAGAGGACAAGAAAAGTAATTTTAGTCTATATCTCTGTATACCAAAGGAAGCCCCAAGACCTGCTAAGGAAGATAGATTTTGAGCTGGATGAAGTGATAGGATGGGACTCTTTGTCTCCCGGAGGGAGCATTAAGTGTGTTCTATATTTGGGTAGGAAGATAAAATTACATTAGGTAAGGAGAAGGCAGTCTGTGACAGAGGGAACAAGGATAAAAGAAATTCATATGTTATGTAACAATTTATGAGAGTATCTTTTTTCTCAAATCCCTACCAAGAATTCAAGCTCTGAGTCACCTGACAACGCAGGTATCTGATCAAGGAAGGGCAGGGTTTCTAAAATACCAAGAACTCTGAGACTGAGACTTTTGTTGAGTAACTGATATCATGGGGACCCTAAGTAAAGAAAGATAAACCACGGCTATTATAGGAATAAGCAACATGGTATTTTTCCAAAAGAGACAGTAAAACACCACCAGCAACAGAAAATGATAGTAGGCCCCTGTATCATAATCAGTGTAAACATAAATCAAATGCAGAGGGAGTCGTCTGCAGTCAATTGCTTAGGACAAACATAAACCAAAAGAAAGAGTATAGAGTAAGACATCTGGCAAACTTTATTGATTCACATGAAGAATAGTTTACTAATTCCTCAGTAAAATGGAGAAGTGTTTGAGTACAATCCTTTCACTGTCTTGTAATTAGTCATATGTGGAAGCTAACTATCAAACAATGGGAGATAAATAATATGGTATTACATGATTATGTCATGAGAGACAAACGCTTGATATTATGAATTCAAAGGAAAGAGACATCTTTATAAGTTTTTAAGCATCAAAGAGAACTCAAGTTAAAAAAAAAAGAATCGTGGATAAATGAACAAAAAGTATGTATTACAAGTATAAAATACTTTTAGGAAACAATGATTAGGTTTTTCTTAATAGCTATCAAGATTTAATATAATGACTCAGCAAAGATATTTCTTTTGACTTGTCTCTAGCACACAAAGAGTTTAGTATGGGACTTTTTGGTTCTCAGAATCAGAAAGACTGGATACAGACTGTTGTGAGTCTTAATAGAATTGACACTGGATACTTGGGTCTAATCAAGGGATCCTATTTCCAAAAGGATAGAATAGGGCTGGGTTGGTGTTTCAGTGTCAGCAATTTAGTAGTCTGACAGACTAACCTACGGAAAGAGTGGCTGAAGAAAGTGAATGCTTTAATGAAGTTCTTTACATGAAGACCTTTTATTTTAGCTTTCCGGGATAAGCACTTTCTTGTTTTATAAGACCTCTGTGGACTCCATCTAGAAGAGTTAAAAACTAGTCATTCAGCCTTAAGCATTTAATGTCAAATTCTACCTCAAGAGCAGCAAATGCTGCTGGGAATGCCCACTCAGCTAGGAACTATTGACCTAAAATTAGCCTTGACTTAAATAAAATATATGAGTCACTATTAAGAAACTGTGGGAAATTTCAATTCAGCCTTATTAAATTCATAAAATTTTCCCTATCAAGCTGCTACCCCCACTCAAAGATGGAAATAATCTACTGATTTTCTGTATTTTCAGAGTCAATGGATATACTATGAGATTTAACATAAAACAAAATCTCAACTTGATTCAGACTTCCTCTGCTCCACTACTGTATGATATTCATTTATTTAGTACTCATTACAATAATGAATTCCTACTAGAAAAAATAATTAATTGTTTACTGAGTGTCAGCACTGTGAAGTGGGTAAGGATGCAGTGATTTCATGATCTGTTCTAGCAGTAGTTATTAAGTACCCACTCTAAACTCAGAACTGTTCAAGACCACGGTGATAATGCCATTTATTGACAAAACAGTCTTTCCTTATGTAATTTACTTTTTCTGTTCATCAAGAAATTAGTGGCATATTAAGGAAAAGTGACTGATAAAAATTAATACAAAGTAAAAATCCATAAAAGAAGTATTGCATATGTCCAAACAATAAGACATGAGACTACAAAACAGTTCTCTCTTTAACACATAAGAAAAGGCAACAAAAATGTTTTTTCTATCCTGAAAAAAAAGTAGATAAATGTATACTTTTAATACACGATTAATCCATTTATTACATGAACACACTTTAAATAGTACTATATAAAATAATATTTTACTATAAAGTTATGGTTTTTTTTCTACTCATTTTATGAAGCAATTTTCGTAAACCTTTTATGTGAATCCGAGACATCACTGTCTAGTCATCATGGCAGCTGCTTTATGAGGCAACCAGCACAGTTTTCTAAAGCACATCATCTTCACTTCTGCCTATTTTCTGAAATACGGCATTTAAAAAAACCTTGTATGACGCTGTCACTGGAAATTTTATCCCAAGTCATCACATTCAAAGGACCGTTTTCTCTCTCATGCTTTTTTTCAAATTTTCTTGCATTGTATGTTTTACCTGTATACTACTTTTATTTATGACTTTTCAAAAGTGATATTTAAATGGGTTATTTTTGTTCGTATCCAACACCAGTAATAGTAAGGTCCTAAATTTATGAATAACTACTTATCTATCATAAAGTGACTTTTTATTCTTTTTTTTAATGAATGCTATTATGTGACCTATTAAAGCATCCAGAGTCAGAAATGATGAAAGTTGTTTCAAAGAAATGTTTCTTCCTCAAATTTTTTTTCCCAAAAATAGCAATTGAATAAATAGTAAACTGGAAAAGTATGCTGTGGTATAATAAATTCAAATATAAGATGATTCCTTTTCTCCAAGGCATATTTTGGAGAAAAGTTTTACCATACTTTTACAGTCTGTATGGTACATGGTGATCAATCATCTCAGAAATAACTCTCAGTCTGACATGCTTTATAGAGGAGGTGATGCTTGACTTGGGTAGTGAAAAATTAATATGGAAATCCAAGCTGAGGAAAAATGAACTTAGAGACATGATTGTGCACAATCAGACCACAAACTACAAATCGCTTTGTAAGGAGGGCGCATCAGGTTTCAGGGCAGGGGCTGCAGGGGAGAAGTGGAATGGAACAGGAGGAGGCAACTCAAAGAGGGCTTAATGTGTCCTGCAATGTAGCTTTCTCTTCATCCTCGCACAATAGGGAATCCCTGAAGGATTTTATCCCAAGAAGTAACATGACCTGACTGATGTGTGGGAAGGAGAAAGGAAATATTTAAAACTGGAGGCAGTGAATTAACTAGGAGTAGTCCAAGCAAAAGATTATAAGGGGGTGAAATCAGTGTTTGACAGTAGATATAGGCAAGGGAGATGAGAGACTATGGATATTTGAAGGTATTCCATGGATATGGAGTAATATGATGTGTATCTGAGTAGGGGATATTGAAGTAAAACTCGAAGGAGTATCTTAACCTCTACTAACTTCGGGGTTTTTTGGTTGTTGTTGTTTTTGTGTTTTCCTTTGTCATCTGTAAAATGGTAATACTAAGTTTGACTTCACAATGTTTAGGGAAAATCAAATAAAACTGAGTCTGTGTATGTTGAAAATTGAACAAAAGGCCTGACACAAGGTAGTTATTCAATGAATGTTAATTTCCAAAAACATTTTACCTTTATTAAGGCCCTTTTTCTATTCTACTTTGTATCACTGTCATTTGACAAAATATTTCTCTCTATTCTGTTGTATACATGTTTAGAGGTTCACACTGACTAACTCAGTGCTTTGCAGGGTAAATATGCTAATATTGAATTGACGGATGCATTATGGGTTAATGTGCAATGAGATGTGTTGGAGCAAGAACAATTTATGTAAAGGAAATTACAACTGATGAAGTACAATAATAATTTCCCAGTTTACCCTGATCAAACTTCAGGTTGGGGATGGGGTGTTATTAAGAAAAATGTGTAAGTGGACATAGCTTATTATGTGCTACATCTGCATGGAAGATGAAAATTGTGTTAAATATTTTTCCAAAATAGAAAAAAAGGTGTGAGAATATCTAGATACCATATTAAAATACTGTCTGTGATGTAGTTTCTCATATATATATACCCATACATGTAGATACATGGTTTAAAATATAGGTGCATGCAGTCATAATTCTAGGCCAGTGCACAATACTAAAAGTTTTCTTAGTTATCGAAAATATCATTTCTACTTTCCCCTTCTAAAGTCTTTATTGTAAGTCTGACTATTACACTTTGTCATACTCTATTAGTAAACATGTTTGAACTACCAAAGTATTACCACTTTAGAAACCTGAAAGATAACAGAATTTATATTCATTATCTTACTGAAAGTGTTTCCCCTTTTATTTCTAAAACTACTACATTCATTTTTTTCTTCAGTAAACATTTATTGAACACCTATTTTATGCCAGTTGCTTTTTTTGCAAAATAATGTATGCAATAAGTACTTTATAAACATTTTCTCATCTGACTCCAAAACAGCATTATGGGATTCATGGTGTCTTTGCTAACACATGAGGAAGCTAAGAGAGAGTGATAAAAAAAAAAACCATGAATAAAAGTCACAAAACTGCTATGAGGAGAAGCCCCACTAAGGCTACCTGTTGCAGAGAGCCCTGCATGAGTCTAATCCATCTACCTGAATCCAAAGTCTGCATTCTTTTTTTTAACTTTTTAATTTTTTTTAATTTATTTTTTTAACATCTTTATTGGAGTATAATTGCTTTACAATGTTGTGTTAGTTGCTGCTGTATAACAAAGTGAATCAGCTATACGTATACATATATCCCCATATCCCCTCCCTCTTGCATTTCCCTCCCTCTTGCATTTCCCTCCAACCCTTCATATCCCACCCCTCTAGGTGGTCACACAGCACCGAGCTGATCTCCTTGTGCGATGCAGCTGCTTCCTCCTAGTTATCTGTTTTACGTTTGATAGTGTATATATGTCAATGCCACTCTCTCACTTCATCCCAGCTTATCCTTCCCCTTCCCCGTGTCCTCAAGTCCATTCTCTACATCTGCGTCTTTATTCCTGTCCTGCCCCCAGGTTCTTCAGACCATTTTTTTTTTTTAGAATCCATATATATGTGTTAGCATGTGGTATTTGTTTTTCTCTTTCTGACTTACTTCGCTCTGTATGACAGACTCTAGGTCCATCCACCTCACTACAAATAACTCAATTTTGTTTCTTTTTATGGCTGAGTAATATTCCATTGTATATATGTACCACATCTTCTTTATCCATTCATCTGTCGATGGACGCTTAGGTTGCTTCCATGTCTTGGCTATTGTAAATAGAGCTGCAATGAACATTGTGGTACATGACTATCTTTGAATTATGGTTTTCTCAGGGTATAGGCCCAGTAGTGGCATTGCTGAGTTGTATGGTAGTTCTATTTTTAGTTTTTTAAGGAACCTCCATACTGTTCTCCATAGTGGCTGTATCAATTTACATTCCCACCAGCAGTGCAAGAGGGTTCCCTTTTCTCCACAAGCTCTCCAGGATTTATTGTTTGTAGATTTTTTGATGATGGCCATTCTGACTTGTGTGAGGTGATACCTCATTATGGTTTTGATTTGCCTTTCTCTAATGATTAGTGATGTTGAGCATCCTTTCATGTGTTTGTTGGCAATCTGTATATCTTCTTTGGAGAAATGTCTATTTAAGTCTTCTGCCCATTTTTTGATTGGGTTGTTTGTTTTATTGATATTGAGCTGCATGAGCTGCTTGTACATTTTGGAGATTAACCCTTTGTCAGTTGCTTCATTTGCAAATATTTTCTCCCATTCTGAGGGTTGTCTTTTGGTCTTGTTTATGGTTTCCTTTGCTGTGAAAAAGCTTTTAAATTTCATTAGGTCCCATTTGTTTATTTTTGTTTTTATTTCCATTTCTCTAGGAGGTGGGTCAAAAAGGATCTTGCTGTGATTTATGTCATAGAGTGTTCTGCTTATGTTTTCCTTTAAGAGTTTTATAGTGTCTGGCTTTACATTTAGGTCTTTAATCCATTTTGAGTTTATTTTTGTGTATGGTGTTAGGGAGTGTTCTAATTTCATTCTTTTACATGTAGCTGTCCAGTTTTCCCGTCTGCATTCTTAAAGAGCAATAAATAATATATTAATCCACACCCTCAAAAATGTAGTAGTAATTGTTGTCTATTTAACAATGATTAATATAGAATTAGCTTTTGTAATCTCTTTTATTGTAAGGAAAGTTGAAAATGAAGTACCATAGTTGTGTCAGAAAGGGGAAAAGTTTTTTCCCACTTTCCTTTCTTTGATTCTTTTGGCTGATTGAATAATTAAAATGGCATGAAACAGATTAATAGGAGAATATCAAATTTTAATTCATATGTACGAGAACCCCACATCCACGAGAGAGCCAAGGACTCCACACACATGAGAGGTTCAGACACGGAAAGGTAAAGTGAGGTATACATGCATCCCTGAGCTAAGGAATGGCATAGGGGCCTGACGCTTCTAAGGACAGGAAGGTCCTTCATAGGACTATAGGCAGCCGATGTATAGCAGCTGTTTGGTAGTTAGATATTTGACCTGCCGTATAGATGGTGCTACTTAGATTAAATTTTTCTCTAGTGATAACTCTTTTTTCAGGAAAAATCTTCAATTTAAATTCTTCTAGGTAGTTAAGGGTGGGACAGTTTTTTCTCTTGAGCTCATAGGGTCTCAATTGCCTTCAGCTCAAAATAATCCACATGTCAAAGGGGCACGCACATCTTGGGGAGATGTATTCTGAATCCCTAAAGTTATTTGCAAGTTAACTAATAAATTCCCCTTTCCCATTTTTTAAATTAAACCACACTATTTCATTTGAAACCATGTGGAATTATAAATCTAAATAATTCATCATGATTTAACAATCTGTAAACTTTTAATGTCTTCTCATTTGAAATTTTAAAAGTTTATATGACTGAACTAAGGATTTTTTGTTTTGTTTTACCAATTTATGTTTTTTAACAGAGTCAGTTATTGTCTACGATCATTTGCTGACTTTAAAAAAATCCTTGTTTCAAAACTGCAGGAACACTGATTGTCACAATTAATATTTGTCCTACACTTTATCTTTGCATCTGTCCCCACTTTCTATACCACTGGAAGCAGATGTCAAAAACAAAGAAAACTGGTGGCAATCAAAGTTCTACCAATGTTCTATGCTTGACATCAAATGCCTGACATCTCTGAACATGACCTTGTCATCTATTCAACCACTTTAATTTTACCTCACCCAGAATTATAAAAGTTGTAGTAGGAGCAATGTAGCTGAACCAAGATTACTTTATCTTCTGTTAGCTGGGTCAAATTTATTATTAAATATAGCTAAATTATATTAGAATAATATTTAACTGTCTTCACCTCTCTAACTTTAAAATGAGGTTCCTTATAAGAGCCTTTATTGTAAGATAATTGAGACACCTTTTAAAATTTATTATAAGAGTTGATGATTTTACATTATATAGTGTTCTCCAAAATGTAATGGCATTGCCAGAGAAGTGTAGTTTGTAAACTGGAGAACGGTATTAGGCATAATCTATGCATTTAGAAATATTTCTTAATTGCTTAATGTTTATCAAACTCTAGTAAATGATAAGATATAGTGCCAATCTTATTGTTATTTTTATTTATATATTTTTCTATTTATTGTCTGTATCCTCCACTCTATTATGCACTCCTCGAAGTCAGTGTCACTTTGGTTAATTAGTGTATTATCAAAGCCAAGAACTTACTATGTCTGGGGCATAATAGGTATTCAGTATTGTTAAATGTTTGATTTTTTTGAAGAATAGGATTCAAAATGGCTGTGTCATCATGGTTTATCCTTCTTTACCACTGTATCAGAACTAAAGCTTTGTATAACTTAATATTTTGTATCACAATAAAATGACTACAATGGGTAATAAGAGTTGTTCACTAATAGAAAATGGACAATTGCTAGCCTTCAGGCTTTAAAAATACTAATTACATTTGCTATATAAGTAAGTACTGTTTCAGGTAGTTAAGTGTGAATGTTAATGTAAGGCAGAGAACTGAAAGTGTTGGGAAAAAATTAAAAGGAGTTCTCAAAATACTGATCCTAATTCCAAATTTATTAGTCAGTCTCTGAGAGTATGTAGCAAACTATGAAACCTGTGCATTCAAAATTGGGTCAATAACTATTTTGGTGTTTAATAAAGGCTGATGTTTGCTCTGAAGCATTATAACTGTAATGTGATACAATGTATAAAAATAGCAATGAGGTGTCTGAAATTTGGAAAAGAGAAATTAAAAGCAAAACAGCTTTTGAAAGCAAGAAAACAGCTATTCCATTTGTTAGGTAATAATTAAATTTGTGTATATCATTGAGTAGAGAAAGTTATTGGCATTATACTGAAATCAGCATATTTAATTTCCAACTCTAATCAAAGACATACAAAGACTGTAAATTCATAACACCCAGTAAGTGAAACTACTCTCATAGAAGTATTGGAGGGTTTTTTTTTTTGAGCCTTTTGGTCCCAAATTGAGGGTTTTCCTAAATCTAATAACTAGTTACTTTCTAAATTTAAATTTCTTTAGAGAATTTTGAAAAAAGTAGAAATATGACCTATGAATAAGTAAATTTGGTCATTCCCCTGATTACAAGTCTCAAAATTTCTCCCATGTTCTACCAAGATATCGAGCAGCAATTCCACTACATGATTACTCATATTTTAACATAATCTCCAAAAATATTAAGCTTGCTATATTCATACCATACTGCTACACTATTTGCACATGTTCTTCTCCCCCACCTCCTTTTTGGGGGGAGGGAATTTCATCAACTACTTATCTGAATTTTGAATGCCTATGTAACAGCTTCACCCCAGTGCTATGCAGTAGGAAAAGCTTGCCTGAAATTCTACGTTGATGGAGCCCTCATCCTTCTCATGTGTTCACATTGCTCTTTGCAAATAGCTCTACTCTATGAGCTCATGGGACAAATGTGTGCTATGAATGCCTTTAATTGCCCCATCCTCACAGCCCCTTCTAAGAGATTGTCTACAGACAAGCCTTTTGAGGATTATGATTGTACTAGGTAATTGATCCTGGTGGATCAGTGGACTCAAGGAACCACTGACATATAATCTTACCTCTATCAGGAATATGGGTTTCAGTTACTTTATTATAGAGAAGAATATGAACATCATGTTAATGAGGCTAGATCTAACCAATTGCAATTTAAAGTAATAAGACAGCAAAGAAACCATGATAAAGGAGAGGAGACAATCTACAAAGATTTGAAAGAAAAGAGCACACCTTTGGAGAGCAAAGTTAAATGTGCTTGTAGCATGATATGTCTCCAGCTAAACTGGTAAATTCATGAAGACTATATCTTCATATATTTGCATTTTACCATTTAATATTGAGCCTGGATGAATACTAAATTCCCATTATATTTTAACATATATCTGGACTAAAAATCAGGGATGAAACTTTGATATAACTACGATCAATAATTCCCATTTACATATTGTAATAAATTAATTTTGTAAAATTCAAAATGATGTGGATCCTATTAATTTAATCTTTATCAGATAATTTGATCATACACAAAAGATCCACTTAAAGAAATTTCAAGAAAAACAATGTAAGCTTACAATAGCTTAAATCATAGTGTCACTGCAAGGAGAAATGTTGAAGTCTGAGTGCCACTGGAAATTTCCTTTCAAGATATTCAAACTAACAGTCTTTGTTAGTATGAATTTTTGTATGCTTTGCTTTCTAATGCAAAAAAGGAAAGCTGCCAACACATTTTTTTCTCAGAAAGAAAACATCAGTGATTCTCTGAAATGTTAGGAAGCAAGCCCAAAGCTACTTGGCTTTACAATATTTTTCATATTTTTACATTTTGGTTTCAGGAAAATTGTCAGAAAGCATATTACAAGTACAGAACAAACAAACAGAGACAAAAAAAACCCTGCATTCAAACAAGACAAACATCATAGTAGCAGAATAATTAAAATCAGAAAACCATGAAGGAAGAAAAATAGCAGTTTAAAATGTCAGCAACATATTGAAGATGAAAAGACATTCATTGAATCATAACTGACATAGCATCTACCAGTTGGGAGTTAGATGCCAATTAGAATGAACCAATTTCAATTACGGAAATCCAGAAAGATTCGGCAATTTCACACCTATTACCCTGAATTCAAAGGTATGGGACAGACTGAAAATATGTGTGTTTTTTGATAGTTTATGTAAGGAGAAAAATTTTTTTCCCTCAGGCTTTAGAATCAGATGTTTACTTTCTTTGCCTTGAAAGAACTTTGAATAGTAATTGGTATCAAGGCTGCAAAGAACAAAGAGCTGAATTTGGGGTCTTAGGATATGCAATTTGGGAGACACAGATTTGGGAAAAACTGGAAGAATGTTCTGGAGAAGAGAAAGAGTCAAGGGCTTATAAGGACAAACGCTAAAGGTTGTTAAAGTTATCTGGCAGAAATTGTGATTGACTCTGATGCAAGTCAGGAAATATTGTTCTTAAGGAGTCACAAGTTATTTTAGAATAGGATGGGATAAGTATCTGGAGTTTCTGGAGCATTGGGCAGATGTTTTGAATGCCTGTGTTAAGATAATCAGTGGTCAAAAGGTCAGATTCCATTCAGGCTGAGGCGTGCGTAAGTCCCACTTCCTCAGTGCCCTCTTCGGGTCCATTTTAGAGAGCTACTTAGCAATACTGACTCCATTTTGTTTTTTCTTTCCCCGAACAAAAGCAAAACAAAAGAGGTTTTTGTTTGGCAAAACAAAACAATGGCACCAGGTAGAGATGATGATGCAAGTGAATGTCATTAACAAAAATAGTGAAAACAGGTAAATAGGGAAGGAAAAATAATTTTCCCTCTGCCTAGGTTCTTGGCTGAGACCCCTCTGTAATAAAAGACAGATTAACAGAAGGAAAACAAACAGAAGTTTAATAACACATATAACTCCTGTATATGTGAGAGATACCCAGGAAAACTGAGTAATTTCCCAAAATAGCCCAGGCCACCACCTTAAATCCCATCTCCAGTTAAAGGGAAAAGAAGATGTTGGCTGGTGCAGGGGGAAGCCAGTTATGGGAAGCTATCAGGAAAATCGGAAGGATAAGGTTGTTAGGCAGATTTAGGTCATAGCCTTCACTGATAAGAATTTCTAGAGACTTGGTCATTCTTCTCTTCTTGGTACAGGGAGAGAGATGCTCACAAAAGCAGATTTCCCTTAAAAATGTGAATGTCTCTTGCAAAAGGGTAATTCATGCTCAGCTTTCAGAGCTTTTTGTCTGCTGTTTCTTAAAAATAATCATATTTTGGGGTGGCAAATTCAGTCGATAAAAATCGACATATTGAGTTGCAATATCCAAAGCTGCTTTCTTCTGCACAGATCATGGATAATTACCACAATTATTATGATCTTACAATAATAGAGAAAAATTATTCTCTAAAAAGCAGCTGCCCAAGAAGTGAGAAACTGTGGGCTCATGAAAGCAGGTGACCTGACATAAAAGACAATGCTGTTTACTAGTCGAGGCTGGCTTTAAGTTTGTACAATCAATGCAATTGCAAAAGGCCCTGAGCTCAAAGAGGTACTGTACTTGGTTACTGCACCATCTTGAAATTCTTGATAATTTTATTTTTTAACTTGTGTTTTGGAAGTGAAATCCAATGGGCCAATGCACAAGTGTATGCACAGAGGAGATAGGCCCTATATTCATATCTGATGTTCTTTCAACCTGTTTATATATAGCATTTTTGATGCTCCAAGAACACTAAATTCCAGAGGTCCCACAATGCACAATAATTCAGCAAGATATCTAGTGTGTACAAAATAGGCATGCTACATCTATGACTGAAAAAATGGACATGGGTAGCTCTCCAAGAGGTATATGTTCTGTTAAAACCAAAACTTGCTTCAGATGCAGAAATAATTGCATTCTAAGAAACACAAATCCACCAAGACTTTTCTTAGTCATGTTACTTCCCATGACAACCACTTAAAGTGAAAATGCTTCTCACAGAAAGAGGCAAAGATAGGGCAACTCATATTCTTTTTCCTTTCAGTTCCTCTTTACTAATCAGTAAGCCAAAGTTACAGTGTTGGTAGAATGCACACATATGAATAAATTAAATAAAATGATTGAGTTAGTTTTCGCACAGTGCTTTCACTGTTTGTCTGAGAAAGAAATACATATGCGTGTACAAAGTATGAAATACAAGTTGTGTAATTTCAGTGATTCTGCAGATGAGTTAAATTCTCTTATATTTACATTTAAAATTGGCATGATGTAAAGATGAACAGTAAACAAATTATTAAATTTAAAATGTTATTTTTTCTTTATTTAGAAGAAAATTAGATAGCAAATAAGAAACCCCGTGACAAGTCAAGAGAGAGACTCCAGAAGAATAGAAAAACTTTATATTATATTACTCTTATAGCATTTTAAATGCTTTACTGTCAAGGGAACCAACATTTTCATTTCTTCCTGGGAGCTGGAAATTTTGTAGCTGACATTTGCTGGAAAGTATTGTTGGGGAGGAAGAAATATTTCTTCTACACTTCTTGGTTCTTCTGGCTGGCTTAAGAATTAAATTGACATGAAATAGATTAACAGGAGAAAATCAAATTTAATTCTGTACATACAGGAATCCCATATAAATGAGAAGTTCAGAGACATAAAGGTAAAATGAGGTATATAAGCCATCCTGAGCTAAGGAATGGAATAGAGGCCTGGGGTTTTCAAGGACAGGAAGGTCATTCACAGTCTCTAGGAAGAAGAGCAGATGTCTGGCAATTAGATGTTACCCTGTCATATAGATAAGGACACGTGGATAAAATTTATCTTTGGTAATAACTCTTATCTGAAAAAAATTCCCCAATTTAAATTATTTTAAGTAGTTAAGGAAGGGGCAGTAATTTCTCTTCAACCCACAGTGTCTCGATTGCCTTTAGCTCAAAATAATCTTCATTAAAAGTGGCACACTTTATTCTGAACCTCTGCAGTACAGTTGGATAAAGCAGTAGTAGAATTCTTAGTGTTTCCATTATATTCTTTGAGCCAATGGACCCTTCCTTTAGTAACTTTCCTATAATTACAAAAGTATGCATTAACTTGAAATACTAAGAAATAATAAATGAGTATCTTGTGAAAAAAGAGATGTTCAGTGTATCCTACCTAAAACATCACCTGATGTTACCAGTATTTTATATTATTTTAGTTTTGACTTCATGGATATAAATGTCTTCCTACAAATTATAAAATGTTTGCTAAAGGCAAATGTATAATTCTGTTACTCAAGCATCGTGAAGATCCAGAGAAAGAGGTGCAATTTACTAAAGAACCAGGAATGCCATTGAGCTCATGAAGAACTCATGAAGGTTGTTTAAAAACGTTATGAATATATGTTTAAAATGAATGTTCAAAATTAATCATTTTTAGAACTAATGCTCTTTTTCTATCCCCCTCTTCTTATCCCATGTAACCAGTCACATTCAGAAACACATAAGTAGTAAAAAAAAATTGGCCTTTATATACCAGAAATCACATATACTTGGACACCCTTTTATTATATATGGAAAGTTACTCAGGGTTTTGCATAACTCTTTTTAAAAAAATGGGTGTTCACTCATGAGCAAGTTGTGTCTAGCATTAAATTCCTTTAGGAATGAATAAAATAAATTGGAAAAAATGGCAGCAGAAAAGAATGTGAACATGTTGCAAAAAATACAATAGGAGTGTCTCCATGAAGAAAAACAAAATAGTAAGAGGTATCTTTTTATGTATCCTTGTGATCCAGGCCAAAGGAAAGGCCAATTGATTTCATTAAAATAAAAATTCCCATTGGAAATATGTGATCCCATTAGAGAAGAAATGAATGGCTTCTATTCTCACTCTCCTGAAAGATCTTAGCAACGGCTTATGCTTCACTACTGGAACATCTTTAATTTTAAAAGGGCTTGGTTTAGAATAAAGTCATGATCTTATAGCATAACTTAGATTTCTGATAATATTTAATAAAAAGAAGAAACATAAAAATATGTAAAAAGTTCCATGAAGATTATAAAGTATATGACAAAGATCTATATACTCTTCCTTAAAAAAGTTTTTTTTTTTTTTCTTGCTTCCAAGTTTCCAGGATTTAATTCAAAGCTAAAGTAAAATATAGTCCAGCCTCGCTGGAACATGAAAAATGTTATTAGCCAAGAGATACAGAAAGAAATATTGCTATTAAGTTTATTCAGGATAAAACTAGTAAGGTGATTATGCTTATAACAGATAAATTGTGTCTCACTCTTTCTGCAAAATATTTAGGAAATCCAAGGAAAGAAAAAAAAAATATATCTGTGTGTGTGTGATAGATCTCTATTTTTTATAAAATTATGTTTAAAGTTTAAAAAAGTGATTTTTGAAATAGTTTAAAATAGAACTTGACAGTAAGCAAATTTGTTTTTGTCAAACTGATATATGAGACACCTTTCTAAGTAAAGTCAACTAAGCTAATATCATGGTGCCATATCTAGTAAAGTTAGTAAGGTTTGACTCTCCCAATGAGCTATATAAGATTTAGCAATTTCTAACTGAAAAGAAATAATCCTAATATATGTTTATAAATTCCCCCTGATAAAGTTTATCTTCTATAAATAGAAAAGAGTCACAAACTATTGACAATATACTCAGAAAACTTAGTAACAGACATATCTCTTTATTAAATGCACAAATTCAAATACTCTTTCACAAACCCTTTTATATAATTACTCTATATATATTCTAGACATTGAATAACATTTAAACTTATTTTATTTATTTTTTACTACAATTTCACATTTTAGCTCTTTTATATCTAAACTAATAATCTTTCTAAAGCAGTGGATATGTGGATTATAAATGGCAGAAGTTTGTATATTTAAGGGTACAGCACTCTTGTTTTCATAATTCCGTTCTGAGAGGAGTTATGGTCTACATGGAGGCATCTGGAATAGGGAAAGAAAAGTGTTAAGTAGGGATATCCAGAAAGTTTTCCAACTCTGACATAGTTATTGCCTTATATTGTTATTTACTTTTAAAATAATTGGAATCTATTGACTATTAGATGTTTCAATACTAAGTGCAAAAAATAATGATTTGGTACCACTTTGAAAATCTCATACCACTTTTTAAATCAATATTCTGGGTAACTGAGAACTTGCTTTGGCTTATAGGAGTTCAGAAATTTAAGACTTGTAGGTAAATAAAAATCAATGTTCAAAACAATTTTATATGAAGAGATTTTAGTAATAAAAATGGATGTGTGTCTAATACTGTAGTATATTCAGAAAATAACCTTAGTTATAAGAATTATTTAGGAAATAACTAAATAATAAAATAATACCTCATGAACATTCTTAGGTTTACCATCAGTATTTAATTAACATTAAACTTAACATAATAATTAGAGAAAATTATTTGCATCATTTACAAAAATATGCCCAATCAAAATTGCATTACTCTTTGAAAGTTGTGAGAGAAGTACAAATAACTAAATTGACTACTGTGAATTTAGAAGTTACTACAATTTTAAACATTTATTTAGTCAACGATGTGAATTCTGAAACTAATCATAACAAAGTATGCACCTTTACTGGGAAATAACCAAATGAGCTAAGAAAATTAGAAAACATTAATGAAAATATAATTTAAGTACTGGGATCTGGAAACCTGATTTTCATACCTTTCCTTCATAGTTTATGTAAAGTAACAGAACCTAATTTGTTTTTCAAAAACATCTATTATATAAGGTGAGACAGGAAAATGACATTTTCCAGGTGTCTTGCAAAAAAAAAAAATAGCTTAAAATCACTAACTAGAAAAAGATTTACTAGAGGATGAATATCTAACCAGTTTTTCTGAGACAGACAGACACACACACACACACACACACACACACACACAGAGACTATGATAAAATATAAGAACTTTGTAGATTGTGATAAAACCCACATATAAGGTTGACATCATACTCCTCTATTTCATTATTTTACATGTTTTAAAGATTTGTGTGTGGGGAAGAGGCGAGGGAGTTATGTATTTGTAGGAAGGCACTCAAGCAAAATAATCAGGCTAACAAAAAGCAGGAACTTCACTTGGACCTGAACCAGAAATTTCTCTGGAACTCAAAGTTTTTTGAGCTCCTTAGCTTCCAGTGACTGTTTTGATTTCTTATCAAACAGACATAAGCCTTTCAAAATATTTTGTTCTGAATGGAGTTTGCTATGGGATTCCAAAACCTTTGTTCAATTTAGTTCATTAAAATTAATTTTTAAAACTTCCATTAATGCCTATAAAAATCATATTACTGTTGCTGGTAAACTTCAGCAACATACTTCAACACTAGGATAGACTGAAAACATGAGTTAAGGAAGGTTCAGAAAATGCACAGAGCAGATTAAATATCCACTTAGGGTGACTGTCCCTCAGATGCTAAATTCCTGCATGCAAATTCTCTGACACAGTTACTGGACTGCAGTATTACTGACTTGACCACATATAGTAGGCCAGTCAATAATAAAATTAGTGCACATAATCTCATGTCAACTCTCTGTTAATTTGAATTGAAACTAAATGTACATTGGAAATGTTCTTCAACTGTAAATATATGAAATAGATACGGTCATACAGTCACAGGAAGTGGTTTAAAAAAGCTACTGATGTCTGATTTTAGACTTGACATAATAGAAATGATGATGATGTATCATAACACACTAAATTTAATAAGATATTATGAGCACATAGTGAGTTTTAAGGGTAAGAGAGAGGGAGGAGAAGAAACAAAAACAAAAGTTCATATTTAGAAAACAACTGCTGGCTAATAAGTGTAGAAAATGTTGAATTAGAAAATCACAGTTTTGAAATCCCTTGCAATAAATTTAATTTTAGCCAGAATCATCAGTAGATGCTAAAACCTTTGGAAGAAATGTTGGAGGGAACGTTATTTACATGATTTTAAGTGTTTCACTCAAGAGATTACTTAGTAATACACAGGGGGAAAAAATGAACCTTCAGAATGAAGAGAAACCTGTTATTCAACCTCTCATGATAAATTAGGTTGATGATAAATTCAACCAAATTTATCATCACCAATAATGATAAAACCTGCCATTGGTGCCTGATGAAGTGTCCTTGCCACACAAAACTCTTCAACTTGTATCTAGTCATGAGGAAACAATCTGACAAATCCTGACTGTGGGATATACTTTAAGATACTTGGTCTGACTTTTGAATAAATTAGTGCTATTTAGAAATAGAAGGCTAGGGGAGTAATCTAGATCAAAATACATTAAAGATGAATAACAGTGAATACAATGAACATATCTTGTTTGGCTTATGCGTTAGAAAAGTAGGATGAGGAAGAAGTGGGGGAAGAGGAGGTGGAGAAGCAGCACTTGTTGCTATAAAAGGCATATTAAAGCTGCTTTGAATATATACTCTAAATTATTAATATATTCTAGTATCATTGTTAATTTTTTATAGAATTCCAGATAATTTTCTCAAATATGGTAATGCTACTGTACCTCTGCAGGAAGATAATCTTGTGGTTAAAAAATTCATACTGAGATATTTATGGTTTAAGTGTTATAAATTCTACAACTTCCTTTTAAATTATATATATGTACATAAATACATATATAGGTAGTACCTAAATTTTCAGAAAGTAACGGGTGTGTGTGTACAAAGACTATAATAAAATATTAAAATTTGGTAAATTTTGTTAAAACATATATATAAGGATGTTGTCATACTGTTCTTTTTAATTACTTGAATGTATGAAATATATTTAAAGTTGATAAAATTTAAAAATATAATTATAATAAAAATAAAATAAATTATAATAAAATATAATTATTTTATTATATGTATTTGAAATTGAGAACAAAATGTAACCGTTGTTTTTTAATCCGTTCAACAGTTAGTTACATATCAGCAACTTTGCTACCAGAGTATTTAAAAGTTATATATCAGCAACTTTGCTACCAGAGTATTTAATCTCTGCTTCCTCTATATTTTGTGATATACTCACAAATATATAAAGTCCAATAATTGAGCACTTATATCCCTTTTTAAGTACATTTACTGTGTAACATTTCTGTAGACTTCTTTTAAACAAAGATTTAAAAGAGTTGAAGTAGTATATGTTAATCAGAGTTTTTGTATTTTTATAGTATTCAGTTAAACATGTAGTTATTTAATATTGTAGATAGCTGGTTCGACTTTCTTAATGACCACATTTCTTTCTCTTCATCATTGAAAAGTAAAGAAAAAAAGTTGTTAAAATAATAGAGAAAGTAATAAAAGATGAAAATCAAAGAATATAGAAAAGAGTCTACAGACTCTTGACTATGTAGGGTAATATACACATTTTATTTATTATCATAATTGAATAGTGATATAGTCAAAGCCCCAAAAGAATGTAAAAAGCTAAGATATGAAAAGGCATTCAAGTGAATGGAATAAGTTATCAGTCAATAATGACAGATACATGTAGCTATTTCATTGTTTATATACCATCTCTATGCCAAGGAAACAAACACATTTTGTCTTTGTGGGATTATGAGTTTCTTATCTGACACTGCTCCTAGAAAATTTCCTCTGAAGCAAGTCTATTCTTTTTAAAATTTCTGAACCTATTTGCTCTGTGACAGTCTCACAGTATATCATTATCAAGCCCATGCCTGGAAAAGCTAGTAGGCCTTCTCAGTGTTGACTTCCTATTTTAATGCACAGCATATTTTCACTCGTTAATCTTGTCTTTTCCACACCCTGTTCATGGTCCATTGTTGTAAATAACAATAGAATCTATTTTCTCAGCCATCACTGGATTAATATTTCTACAGCTCCTCTTTGTCATGTCACAGTCCTGATTTCAACCTGCACCAACACCTTATTACCTACTGAATAAAAAACAATAGGTTTAAATTCTTAACCTGGTATTCCAAGGGCCTGCACTATTGACTTCTGTTTACAGATATACCTCATTTCTATGTGTGTTCACTAATACTAATCATTTGGCACATATGGTTTAATTTATTAATGCTGGTCTTATTCATACGCATATTATCAGGATGCTCATAATATTATATAACTATATAATATATATATATAAGAATATATAACTATTCTTTAGTTTTATCAGAAAAAAATACCCTTCAATTCTAACCTAAATTCTACCTTGCTTATGAAGTTAGGCATAATCACTCTCCTAAGCCTCTCCTTTCACTTTATAAATATCTCATTTATTGTACCAATTAAAATGTTTTATACATATTCCTTCCTGACTATACATTTCCAGGAATAGTGACCATATCTTTCATTAAACATATTCTTTGTTATTTGCATGCTATTGGCAGAAAATACATGCTAAAAAATGTTTTCTGGAAGACTGATCTTTTCTAATCTCCCGTTATACAGTATTTTAAAAGCAGGAAAAAATATTCATCATATGGTAATGGTATATATAGTCTAAACTCTTCTACATCATTATAGTGCTTCAAATGAGTTGATTTTTGGTATAGCAACATGGCAGCTAAAATTTTTTTACTTTATAAAGCAGTATGGCTTTAATTATGTCAACTCTTACTTTTCTATTCAGGTTCAGAAGGGCTACCAACAAAAGAAATTTCCGTCTGAACACTTTACTAATAACCCTGTCTATATTTATATTCAGACTGAACAATATCCTGCCTAGTAAGAATATATAAACAGCTACAATCATTCTGTAATGAAGAGAAGAATTTTCATTGTATGGTGATACAATCAAATAATCATCCATTTCTATAAATATGAAAGGTGAATAATAATCCCATTTCAGGCATAGTCTAGGACTCAACTCCATCTTGGTTACATTTTTATGCAACAATGCTAGTCTCAGTATATAAATGCATGGAAAGATGTGGTTATAATCCAATCATTATTTAACTCCTATATATGTATCATAACAATACTTTTAAATTGTAACTTGTAGAGTCATGATCTAGATTATGTTAAAATCTAAGATATTTTCTAGTTCTAAATAGACTATTATTTATTAGAAAGAACAAAGGATGCTTCCTTTAGTGTGACAGTATTCAGTTAATCTGTAAGAATTAATGACCTGTCTCAAAGATGTAATTTAAGTTTTAAAATTATTTGGCTTAGTTTACATCCACACATTCAATCATAGACTCTTTGCAAACTCTTTTTTTTAAATTTATTTTTATATTTATTTTTGACTGTGTTGGGTCTTCGTTTCCGTGCGAGGGCTTTCTCTAGTTGCGGCAAGTGGGGGCCACTCTTCATCGCGGTGCGCGGGCCTCTCACTATCGCGGCCTCTCTTGTTGCGGAGCACAGGCTCCAGACGCGCAGGCTCAGTAGTTGTGGCGCACGGGCTTAGCCGCTCCGCGGCATGTGGGATCTTCCCAGACCAGGGCTCGAACCTGTGTCCCCTGCATTGGCAGGCAGATTCTCAACCACTGCGCCACCAGGGAAGCCCTTTGCAAACTCTTATAATTGCACTGATACTTATTAGAGCATGTCTATTGCAAATTTCATCTTTCTTCTTATTACAGACAGTACTGAGTATCAAGAAAAATTTCACTTAAATGAATGAGTCAATGACTTGACTTTACATTTTAAGCTGTATAATTTTTCTGTTGTAATACTTAGTGACATCAGTGTTATATTTAGAGTAAAAATATTGATCATGAATGTACCTACACAAATGATCCTAACTGTGAAAACTGAATATTAAAACAACTTGCAATAATTATTTTTAATATAATATTTGAAAAAGTATACTTTTTCACTGTAGCTTTTCATTATGTTAATTATATATTTTTGCCTTTTAAATTTTATTTTTTTAAGGATTTTTTTGTTAGAAAAACTTGTTCTTTCTGGCACTGGATTTATTTTAACAAAGAGCATTTAATATAGAAAATTGATTAAATAGGTGTAGAAGGACTTAGAGGATTATAAAGGAAAAAGGAGATACCAAAGCATCAGAGAAATAATAAGTGCAGGGAGTGTCTCTTACCCCTAGGCCTGGGGGAAAAAGAGATGTGTTTATCAGAATCTGAAGTTTAGAGGTAGGGCCCAAAGAAGTAGAACTCTGTAGAGGAGACATAGTCCAGCTGGAGGTGGTATCTTGGGAGCTCAGAGGAAGAGCCTGCAGAGCTGGAACTCAAGCAGTGAAGGAGAAGGGCACAGCTTGGCTGCTGCTGGTGCCTTAAAAGAAGCCAGTGAAGCTGGTTCTGTGAATATTGAAAGAATTTGGAAACTGGAACCAACCACCGCTAGAACCAACTGCAGCTGCATGAAAGTAATGCTTACTATTCGGGTGATGTAGATAGGAGGACTAGGCACCTCTGGTGCTGTCTATTGGTAGAAACTTACCGAAAGCCGCTGGGAAGGGAAAGATGTAGTTTGTAGGGTCCCAGTCCCAGAATCATATAGTGTTGATTAGAAGGGCTAGTTTGGAGCTTAGAGACAATAGTTTTACAACGATTATTTCTCAGTGTTGAGAAACATTGAATAGACAGCTAATTAGTTGCTATGTTTTCTATCATGGCAACTATCCAGACTATAGTCTCTTCATTATTTCTACTGTTATTTTAAAAAATCACTGATCACATGATGTTACTCCCTCCTAACCCTTACTACGTGTTCCTTTAACATATGACAAATGTAAACTCCTTAGCAAGGGACTTATTAGACTGTCCCCTGCTTACTACCGTCTTTCTCTTGTACCTTTCTTACCTCAGTTACTGTGTACCAATTGTAGTATCTAAGCCTTCTTTGTTGCTTCAAATGTGAACATTTGCAAAATATTTATCAGGAAAGCTCCTATTCATATTCCTTTTAGATGAAATGTTACTTCTAAAGAGTGGCTTTTCCTGATCCCTCAATCCATATAAAATCCCCATTGAATTCTGTATATGAATACTCTCATACCCCTGCATATTATATATCATAATTTGTAATTATATATTGATACAGATTATTATATTATGATAAACTAAATTAAAAACTCCACAAGGGCATAAATTGCACCAGTTTTCTTCAGTACAGAATACTGACATCTAGAAGAGCGCCTGGTTTATAGTAGATGTTTCTTGTGTATTTTTCTAATAAAATTAATGAAATATTTACTTTTGTAGTTGATAAAGTAAGTTCCAAAATATTTGGTGCTTTGTTTTTCTCTCACTTTTGAGATAACGCTGGTCAGGTACTTTCTTCTTCCTGGCATTTTTCTTCAAAGTACATTTGAAAACTTTCTGGGGATACAGTTCATTCAATAAAAATTTCTTGACATTTCTGTTTCAAATTCCATATTGTGAAGTCTCTCCCTCGTGACTAGGGTTCTCTCTTTTAAAATCTCAATGAACTGAACATTCACAAAATGTAAAATATAAATTGTTAATGAGCATAAGAGAAAAATTAACATCATTCTTTTATAACTGTCTTATATTAAAGATTCATTACATATTCACATTGATTTTTCTCTATTTAACCTGAAATAAGTCTTTTAACAAAATAATGTTATAAAATGTTAAATATTTCTTTACAGTTTTATCTTTAAAAGAGGCATAAAACACTAAATTAATGCCTAGAGAACCAGCATTACAATTTTGACAGCTTTATTTATTAAATATGAATTTAAAATGTTAACATTTGATTGTTAAATAAGTGATATATAGAGTTATTAATACATATTGTAGAACTTTCACATGCCAAAGACCAAATACATTGATCATGAAGATTTTAAAGAGTAAAGTTTCTCACTAAAAATAAGGCAGCACAGACAGTATCAAAATCAGATAGAAAGTTCTAAAAAGACTTAAAGGTATCCTTCCCACAAAGAATACTCTTTTGGAATCACTGATGAAGAGTAACACAGATTGAAGGACTAACAAAGGGTATATCTATAATAGCAAACCTATCCAACAAAGTATGTAGCAAAATAATGGACTTGACTCCCTCTCTGTGTCCAGGAATATTCTGACATTGTAACCTATCTGTTTACATACAAAACAGTAGTAGTTTTATCCTGCTATTACAATAGTCGGTCAATGCAGTCAGTTGCAGAAACAAGCATTCTTTCCCCACTGCAGGGCTGACAAAAGCAAGCCCCTCATGAAATCAATGACGCAAGCTTTAGGCAGTTTTGCGGTAGCCTCAGTGAAACACAGCTTATACTTA
This sequence comes from Balaenoptera musculus, assembly GCF_009873245.2. Classification (NCBI taxonomy): domain Eukaryota; kingdom Metazoa; phylum Chordata; class Mammalia; order Artiodactyla; family Balaenopteridae; genus Balaenoptera; species Balaenoptera musculus. The sequence continues at coordinate 57,424,989 of NC_045802.1, forward strand.
CCACTGAAACAGTCTCCAAGGTAGCTTCCTGTCATAGGCAGGTTAACACTGTGGAATGAATGTACTGCCTCAGATCCTTACCTGTTTTACAATTTTGCTAAATTGAAAGTCAAGAGTGGAGCAGTTTCTCAAAAAGTTAAACATAGAGTTACCATATTGTCCAGCAATTCCCTTCTCAGGTATTTATCCAAGAGAATAGAAAACCTATGTCCACAAACAAATTAACTTGTTCACTAATATTTGTAGTTGCATTATTCATAATAGCCAAAAAGAGAAAACAACCTAAATGTTCATCAAATGATGAATGAACACAATGGGATATCCCCTTGAAATGGATTATTATTCAACAATCAAAAGGGTTGAAGTACTGGTACACAATACAACATGAACTGACCTCAAAACAAGCCAGACATGAAAAGCCACATATTGTACAATTCCATTTACATGAAATATTCTAATAGGCCAATTTGTAGAGTTGGAAAGCAAATTATCTTGCCAGAAACTGAAGGGAAGGAGAGCTAGAGAATGCCTGCTAACGGATATAGGTTTTCATTTTGGGGTGATGACAACGTTCTGAAATTAGAAAGTCTTGATAGTTGGCCAACTTTGTGAGTTTTCTACAACTCACTGAATTTTGCATTGTAAAAGGGTGAATTGTATGGTGTGTGACATATTTCAATAATAAAAATTGTATGAGAGGAAGAAGAGCGGAGGCAAGGCTTCAAATTAGAAGGAAATTAAAATTGTTTCTGTGAAAGATGAGAAGGGCCTGAACTACTATGGGGTGGAGGGGCTGGGTTAGATAGATGTTGAAAGGATTGAGATGTATTTTAAAACAAATATTTCTAGTTGATGTATTGCTATTAATTAGGAATTCCAATTCTTACTATTTATACTTTCAGATTGTTTTCAAGCTTACTATACCATTTTTCCTTCCAGTAGACTATACATTCCACTACGAATTAGTCACCAATTGTTTCCTTTGCTGTTTCTTCTGACTGTAATACCTTCAAACCTATCTCTTAGTATTTTAAGACATAAATTAAATTCAAACTTCTTGAAATATTCCTTTAATATAGACCTCCCCTTCTTCCATCTAGAGGAGACCTCTTCTTTCTCTGCCCTCTCAGATTTTCTCAGGTACCTATTATCTGGGAGGAAGAAATTTTCCTCTACCTTTTTAGATTCTTCTGGCTGGTCTAAGAATTAAAATTGACATGAGACAGATGTCAATTTGTCAGGAAAAAAAAAACAGGAAAAAAAATCAGACAACAGTTTAACAACATGTAGACATGGGAGAGACCCAGAAAAATGGTAAACCAAAATGGCCAAAACCCTCACCTTAAATACTATCTTCAGCTAAAGACAAAACAGGATATTGGGGGTAGTGATCTGGGACTTCAAAAGGGAAGAAAGCAATTCCCATGGAGATGGAAAACCAAATGTTTGGTAAATAACTTTGCTGGGTCATGCAGAGACAATGGGACAGTGTGGACTCAGATCTCTAGACCCTGCAGAATTTCCCCCACCACCAGGCTAGAATAAAAACTAACCTATATTCTTTGCCAATATCTCTGGTGATAATTCTGATCTGGGAACAGGCCCTCTATCTAAATTGTTTTGGGCAGTTAGAAGGAAGGTCAAAGTTTCTTCTTGAAACTTTCAGGCCTTGATTGTTACAGTTTGAATAATCCACATGGCAGAGAGACATTTTGGGGTGACAAGTTTTGCTTCTCTACACTATGTCATGTCACTACCTCCCTTGAATTTAAGAATGTATGCACTTGGCTTAACCCAACCACATATTATAAACATGTTGGAGCAGAGACTACACATTTTTAAACACCTTCATTCTTAACTCAACAGGACATTCTGGATACATATTTTGAAATTTTACATTGATAAGTAAAGCTGGAGGCGATGAAGAATATTTTCTTCTCTTTATAGTCTATGTTCTTAATATACTGCAACAGCATACCACCGATCCTCATTTTTTTGTGGGTTCTGCATTTAAACCACTTGCTTGCTAAAGTTCATTTGTAACCTCTAGCATACTCAGGGTGCTTCAGTGGTTACCTGAGGTCAAGTGTAGTTTCAAAACACTGGAGCCACCCAGTGGCCACCTTCCCAGCAGAGGCCAAATAAGGAGGAGCTCCCCCTTCTTGTTGTAGCTGGGATGCTGTAAACAACTGTACTTTTCACGGTCTATTTAGTATACCACGTTTTTCTCATTTTGTGGGTTTTGTTGGTGATTCGCTGCTTAAAATGACCCCCAAGCATAGTGTGAAGAGCTGGTGTTCTTAAGAAGGCTGTTATGGATCATATGGAAAAATATGTTAGACAAACTTCATTCATGCGTGAGTTATAGTGCTGTTGGTTGTGAGTTCAGGTTATATGAATTGACATTATATATTATATAAGCCATCATTAAACAGAAATACACATTTTAAAAGGTTATATAACAGACAGGAAAAAAAAAAAAAAGTTGTATATTTATTGGTCTATGAAAATGTGACCAGAAGCTGGGAGGAGCCTAACTTTATTTCTCCTGTGAGCAATGGTTCAATATTTGCTAATTCAGTATTAGTGGTGACTTTATAAATATACTACAGTGAATAACAATAATTGTCAGTATAAATAATAGATTTGGGGAGACAGTTATCTCTGTGGGTCTCTTATGTTTTTGTACATCTTCTATGCAGAGGTACTGACTTCCTTTTATTCCAGACTTTCTCTTCAAGGATGTTTGTATAACAAACAGCCTTGGAAGACAGAAATAAGGTCTCTTATCTGACCAAAGGGTATGTGTACTTACTGCCAGATGTGGGTTGTCTAAACTCAATTTTCCTTTCTTTAACATAACTACTATTTCTGCAGTCATCCATCTGGACCCATCTGTGTCACCCCGTGAGACTTGGGGGCATTTTTGATGCCGATTCTGTTAGCTATGTCTTGTGAGTAAAGTCTATTGGGTCTGGCCCAAGAGGTGCACGTCTTCTGCCAGCATCCATAAAACTGTGACAGATCAGTTTTTTTGCTTGAAAATTGGGTAGAATCTCAAACTTTTCCTAGTTCTTGACAAAAGTGGCAAACATTATTATACACACACACACAAACACACACAGACACTACATCTCCTTTTAGCTAAAAATCAGAATATGACACAGTGTCTAATGCTTGAATATAAATCATACATTACGTCTTCCTTATATATTTCTTCCATTTTTATTTAAATATCACTTAATCACCTCTCTTTGTTTGAATTCAGTTTACTTTTTAAAAAAAAAAATTAATCAGCTCTTTTGAATTATGCTCTGGAGCAGCCTCTTCCAGTTTTGGAGAGCCAATTGGGCATATCTCTAGCCACCTCTGCATTTACTGACATCACACTGGTAGCTTGAAATCAGCCATGGTGGTAGTAGTTACTGGAAACACTGCAAATCAGAGAGGTTTTGTTTTGTTCATTTTGTTTTTTGTCTTTCCAGAGAGCTGTTTTAAGGGCATACCATTGTTACTTTTCCTTGAAATATACTACAAATTTAGAAGAAACACAAAACTTCAAACTTTAATTAGGTAAATTTTATTTACATGTATTTAGTTTTATGAATTTTGAATAATAAATTGTGCATTTTTAAAATTTCAGTCCTCTTTGAAGACGGCAACTGTTATTTGGAAAAAAAACCCATTTCATTCAAAATTCACATAATCAAATAAATGTGACATTTAAATAATTGAAATTTCTTATGAATTTTTTTGTTTGTAGCATTTAACTTCTGAAGCTTTATAGTTTAAAACTATATTATGTGATATCCTGTGTATTTGTATTTGAAAAATATATATATATAATACTCACTGCAGACAGCAAATGTTGTTTTTTTTCCTTGTATGTAACAAAGTCTACTTGCATTTCTTTTTTTGCTTCTTTATATTTTCCTTTAATACTTTATAAAGTACAAAAAAAAGTTTAAATGCCATTAGTCAATAAATTATCTTTACTTTAAAAACACTAGAAACTCACTACATCATTTTAGTAAAGAAACTAATAAATCCTTTAAAATTTACATAAAAAGGATAAAATGTGTAACAGAATGAATTCTAAAACATTTGCCAATTATATTTTCTGAATGTTTTTCATCTTATGCAGTTACTTAGCATATTTAATGCAAAGAATATGTTATTTTATATCCTAGAAGCAGATGTATATTTTTGAAAATGAAAATATAACATATTAATTCCAGTAGTGAGCTAGTCATTTGAGAAAGAATGCCTTATTATGCTTAAAGCAGATAAAGTCACTTTCTTTCATAAAGTCAATGCCTTTGGAAGGTGGCCAAGAGTATGACAGCTCTAGAAATGAATATTTGAACCTCTGACAGACTCCATAGTGTCTCAATTCGCTAAATAGAACTTCCTGCCCCGAAATGTTTGAACTAGGAGACATTGATACCCAAAGATAGCTCGTATGTAGATGTATGCTCACTAAAGTTTAGAATAACTGACAAAACAGAAGAGATTAGTTGTTCCACTGAACACAGGTACTTTATAATTAGGCACAAGAGATGACTATAGTTCTAAACCTTAGACTCCCAAAATAAGATGGACCAACATTCAAATTGCCTTTGACTTGTTAAAGGAAAAATGTCCTTCCCAAGATGAAAGATAAAAGAAAGTTCTCATCTATAATATCAGTGGACACTGCTTTAAAAAACTGATTTTCAAACACAGTCTTTATTCAGAGTATCATGTCAACTAATATAAAATTAATTTATTAGGTCCTATAGAAGAGATTATGGACTTTTTAATTGTTGACATTTTAAACTTTTTCTTTACAAATTCATTTCTTTACAAATTCATTTGGAGGTATGTTTATTCAGGAGATTCTTTCCAGAAAGGTAAATACATTCCAGCTGGTACAGATGCATCACTGAATGTATGTTCTCTCACTGCCAAGTCCCTCTAGATTATGGCTTCATTTCCTGTCTTGCTCCCCTTATCAGTAAAGCCCTGTGGACCACTGCAATAAAACGTCTTCACAAAAATGGCTAATCTCTAATTGAGACTGATTTCTTGCATTAGTCTAAAAGTTTGAGCAGAAAATAAATGATAGCTGTGAAAGGCTTTTTTAATTCTGTAATCTAGAAAATGCAAGATTAGTGAAGCACGAGGGTTAACTTATCCTAAAAAGGGTCACTGATTCATTTTTATTTCTTATATACTTGCTTTTGGAGGTAATACAGTCTCTCAATAAATAATAAAGTTAATAATTTAGTAAGAACCCGCCATTTGCACTAGGAGAAAAAATCCAATTCATTCCAGAGTGAAGCCACATTTAGGAAAGGTCAGCTCAGAAGACAGGCAAAGCACCTTCCTCATTCCTTGGTTCTTATACTGAATTAGTCTGCTGCCTCCAAGGCAGTATATAAAATGCTACTGGGCCAGTTTTCTTCAATATCTTTCTATTTGTGCTAATAATTTTAACTTTTATCTGTATTCTAATACATGCTATCACTGGTGCATCTCTCTTTCTCCTTCTGGAGTTGCAGTCATAGCAATTCTTGGAATATAAGTAACATGTCATAAATACGTTTGCCTAGCCCACTCACATATTGCTGACATTTTAAAAATTCATATATAAATGATTATTTAAATGTTTAGTATAAGTATATTCTGTTATAATAGTTAATATTTTTTTAGTCACAAATAGCCAAAAACTACTTCAAAGAGGCTAAAGCATTTTATAGAAATTATAAGACTTTCTTTCTAGACATAGAAGCGGGGCATGCATCAGACACTGGAACATAGAACAGGAGAGTCAACGGGAATACAGAATTCTGACTCATTTCCTGTACCTCTGTCTCTCATTTTCTCTGTCCTTATTTCCTTTCTTTCATTCTTTCTATACTCCATTTCTTCTCCTTATGAAACAGTCCTCTAAACATAAGGTTCTAACGTATTAAGAATGTATGATCAAGAACAAAATTTTAACTGAGATAGTGTAAAATTGGAGACAAATTTTAAGCCAAAAACCTATAGGAATATATATTACTTCATATAAACATTAAAACAAGTTATTTTCTTAATCACAGAAAATTTCATTTAGAAATAGTTATTTCTTTTCAGTTATTTCTTTTGCAGAAGTCATATTTTTGTTGATTTTATGTAATGTATAAAACTGACATCTAAAAGTTCTACTTTATCACTCATCAATTCTGTTTCTTAATGTCTAAAAATCAGAAATTGCCTAGTGTAGGTCAGTTGACTAGAGTAATGACGGAATGTGTGCTTTTCTCGTAATAAAAGCATGGTTTTGATATCTTCATGGACCTTTTAGCTCCTGATACAATACCAAAAAAAGATAATGCTATATTTCTTTATCATGGGGGACATTAAACTAAGAAAATTTGCATGGGCCCACACTATAAAGTAAAACTTAAAATTAAAACATTTTTATAAATTAGATTAGTACATTTTTTATATGTAACATATTAGAAAACCTGTTTTATATTAGCCATCTAACATATTATAGGAAACAAATTATCCAGTTGTGAGTAATTAGCACTTTCATTTGGATACAGCTTGAAAAATGCATAATATTCTTTTCTCATAATGAGCTAAATCTTAGACATTTTCATGAGTGCCACCAATGTGGCAAGTTTTCATGAGAAAGTCAATGATCTGAAGTGTCAATTCTCTAAAAATATGGCTAAAACAAAATAACACGTCAGCCAGCCATTGATTAATATAAATCATTTAAAAGAATAGAAGAAACAAGTACATCACGGTTAAATTCTAAATTAGCAAAAATGTTCCTTCCTGATTTATATATTTTTAACTACTGTTAATTTTCATATAGAATTTCTCTCTTTGCTACATTTATTGAGAAGTGCCTAAGCTTAAAACTAAAGTTATAAAAGTTAAAAAAAAAAAGTTTATTTTCTCATTAAAACCCTAAAAATATTTTCTTTGTATTCCAATGAAAGTATTTCACATAGGAGGTTAAGGAATCGATAGTGCATCTACAGTGGAAGATGTTCCTGGTAAGTGATTGAAAATTGGAAAACCAAAAGCCAAAGTGAAATCCAACACATATTTTTAATAAAGGCACTGTTTTTATGCAAACCCTATCACTCAGGATCTTACTGTGTTCTCACTGATACACACAAATAGCCAACAGGTAAATGGTGATCAAACACAACTTTCTTATTGGGCCAGGCAATTGTGCAATAAATGGGAATTATTAAAGCTAAAGTGGGCAATACAGTATGCTGTCTTTCTAACCACAGCTGATTGAAAACAACTAAGTAGCTCTACAGAAAGGACAGCATCCTTCATGGCCCTGCAAAAAGTGAGTCCTGCCAGATTTGCTTCTTGCAAATATGAGTCCCAGACATTTAGGTAAAGAGATAACTGAGGAAGGCAAAAAAGACTCTGCAATGCATAAACAATTTCATTTAACACAGTACCATACCCACTGGGAAACGTGTGAATGTTTATTGGACATGATGACTCAGGATTTTGCTCATCACATTGGCTTTTTCCTTAAGGAGCAGTCAGGCTCAGAAGGAGTTGCAAGTCCCTCCCCAGCACTTTCATAGAAAGCGGAATGCCTGTACATCCCACCTCTATAAGTGGAGTCAAAGAATCCCTTTTACACACATTTTTAAAAATTCCTATAAGCTATCCTTAACTCTTACTTTTTTTTCATAAAATATAGTGCCTTAATTACTACATATGACTCTGTATAGAGAGAAACTATTATCTTAAGTACAACCCCCCCCCCGCCAAAAACAAAAAAAACCTGTTAGAAGAAGAGCAACTTTTACAGACCTGCCTAGAAGGCACTGATATGTCTACTGGAAAGCACAATCATTAGAGTTGTTGCCTTTTGCTGCAGTTAATCCTAGAACTTGAGGTGTGCTGCTGTTGCCATCAGTGAGTGTCCTCATCATGACGTTTTCCTCTTGGTGGCAGTTACTGACTATGAAAGTGGTGGTAGGGTTATGGATCTGGCAGCAAGAGTAGCAGCACCACTCTTGGCAACCTGGTTGTGCACCCTTGTGTTTAATTCTTTGTTTTGTTTTATATTTTGAATCAACCCTGAAAGGTCAAAGTAGCACTCATTTTCAACCTTCTAGATTATTCTTTTTTTTTTTTTAAAGCTTTTTTTTTTTTTTAAATTTTTATTTATTTATATTTATTTTTGGCTGTGTTGGGTCTTCGTTTCTGTGCGAGGGCTTTCTCTAGTTGCCACAAGCGGGGGCCACTCTTCATCGCGGTGCGCGGGCCTCTCACCGTCGTGGCCTCTCTTGTTGCGGAGCACAAGCTCCAAACGCGCAGGCTCAGTAATTGTGGCTCACGGACCTAGTTGCTCTAGCGGCATGTGGGATCTTCCCAGACCAGGACTCGAACCCGTGTCCACTGCATTGGCAGGCAGATTCTCAACCGCTGTGCCACCAGGGAAGCCCGACCTTCTAGATTATTCTGAAAGTCAATTTCTAGAATAAAATTCCTTTGTACTTTGTTTAGTTAAAATAAATCAATAAAAATGAGCACCCAGCATAGTTACAGGAGATAACTATTGATAAACTGGGAACCTAATGTTGATTATGTGGTCTGCTTGGATGTGAAGTTTTGATAATCTAATCAGAATTAGAAAATGGGACACTGGGATCCCATGGAATGTGTGGTGATGCACTTTTAGGTGTGCTGCTGGAACCTATTACTGAATAAGATGTAAGACTGCCAAAAGCCTCCTAGCTTTCAATCAACAGTAGATGAGGTTCTCTAGTTGGTCTCTGCTGCAGGGCAAGGAGCATTGCAACTTTGCCTTTGTGACTGCTGGGATTATCTTCCCACAGATCAAGATAATATATGGGGAATGTGTCAGCACCAATAGGAGAAAAGCAGTGCACGCACCTAGGTTTTTGGAGCAAATCCATATACACTTCAGACAACAATTCCCACAGAAATAGATCTTGGCTTGCTAACGAGACCTAACAGTTTGAATACTTGAACTTGGGACATTCAATGACTATGGCTACTAAAATATTTGTCATAAATTGGGTGTTATCTCATTTACCTGTTCATAATTTTTCTGGGGCAGCAACACTTATCAAGTGAAAGTTGGAAAAGTGAAGATCAACGTCAACAGGCTCTGAATGAATAAATAATTGTGTGAGCGGGTGACTCATCTCCCAATGTATCTCCTCTTGGCTGAACCGCCACCTTTTCCTCTACTCACATGAATGGCCTGTGGGTTATTCACCATATCCAGAGTATTGACTAGCAAAACATTTAGCCTGACTTAAAGGTAATTCTGCATGCTATATTGACACTAGGCAGTAATGGGCTATAGATTGTGGTGCAAGGCAGGGTGGCCAAGGCCCTGAGAATGAGCTTCTATGCCTGATATGCCATCCATATAATAATAGTGGATATTCAGTTACGTTGGACTGTGTCCATAATGGTGTATATGACAATTTACCTTCCCCGAAATAAACACTTAACCTGGGGATGGATTTACTCTCTGCCCACTGTACCTTTGTCAGTAGTACCATTCATGAAATTCCAGAATATCTTCTTAATTACCATCATATGCCATACAATCTTGTTTCTGAACAATAAACTCATTTTACAGAAAAGGAAACCAGACAATGGGATGATCTCATGGGATTATTTGATTTTATCATGCTTCTCATTGTAAAGTAGCAACAAGTCTTCAAATGAATGGATGGATTCTGGAAGACTCAGGGAGCCAGCTGGGGGTTAAACCTTGCAACTTTGAGATGCTATACCATGAAATTTGGTATATGCATTGATATAATAAGCATTGCTTAGTGCTGTTTCTCCCATTTCCAGAATATACAGGTCCAGAAACTATAGAGTAAAAGTGGGAGTGTTATCTCCCATAACTACAAACTTGCAAAATCTTTACTTTCATCCTCTTCATCTTTAGCCTCTGCTAATTTATACTCAATTTCTAAAGGAGAAATGTCTCTACTTGGGGACTTATCCACATTTCCAATAAACTGGACATTTCCAGACTACAACCTGGCCATTTTTGGGCTTCTTGAAACCCAGAACACACAAGAAATTAAAAAATATATATATTGTGTGAGCTGGATGATGATTATAAAAGGAAAAAAGGGATGCTGCAACACAATGTTGGCAAAAAGGTATATGTGTGCACTGACCCTCAGGACAGTTGTCACAGTGATAGGACTGGAACAACATAGGACTGGAGGAAGGACATGGTGGTTCAGATATTTCAGGAAAAAGGTCGGTGTCATACCTTAGTAAAGAACCTCATCCAGAGGAGGTGCTGAATATGAGCAAAGAAGACATGAAATGGATAATGAGAATGAAAAATACAGCTACAATACATGCAAAGTGATAATAACAAAACTAAAAATAATCAAATTATGAATCATAGTAGATGACTTTAACACACCTCTATTTCAACAGCCAAAGAACAAGTATATGAAAATCAGTCTATAGTTGATATGCATTAATAAATTAACAAATTGACATACATGAAACATTATACTCAACAATTGCAGAGTACATGTTCTTTTCAAGAACATATGCAATATTTATAAAATTCCAGGTCATACATCATCTCAAACAATTTCAAAAAGATTGAAATTTTTGAGCATATTCTCTGACCATAGTAACATTAACATTGAATAAATAATAAAAAATAAAACTAGAATAATGCCAACAATTTGAAAATTAACACAGTTCTAAACAACCCAGTGTTTAAGAGAAGATTATACTAGAAACAAGAAAATATTTTAACTGAGAGGTAAGGAAGATTTGATATATCAAGTCTTGTCAGATATAGTTAAAGCAATGTTTAGGAAAAAAATGTGTAGCCTTAAATGAACATATTAAAAGGAAGACTGACTAAATTTCAATGATTTAAGCTTCCATCATTACAAGCAAGAAAATGAAAAGCAAATCAAACCTAAGGATGTTAAAGAAGAAATATAATAAGGATAACAGAATAATCCAACGATATGGAGAACATGTGCAATAAAGAAAGCCAAATTTAAATGTTGCTATTTTGAAAGATTAACAACTAGATGCTGGGAAAAAAAAAGAGAAAAAACACAAATAACCATTATTAGACAAGAATACATCAATATAGACCATACAGGCATCAAAAGTGTTAGTGAGAGAATACTGTAAAATTGTATTAAACCAGTAAATTTGATATGTTGTATAAAATAAACCAATGCTTAAAATTATACGTGTCTTCATATTCATATTCATCGGTTCTTTCCTTGGTTGTGTCAAGTCTACTGCTGAGCTTACGGAAAGCATTCAAGTCTACTGCTGAGCTTACAGAAAGCATTCTTCTTTTTTGTCCCTGTGTTCTTATTTTGAAAAATTATTTTCTTAAATTCTTTCTTAAACTTTCCATCTCTCTCTTTGCATCACTTATCTACTCTTGCACACTGTCTACATTTTCCATCAGAGCCCTGAATTACAGTAATCATAGCTGTTTAAACTTCTCTAATAATTCTAACATCTTTGTCATGTCTGAGTGTTTCTGATAATTTGTGCTTTCAAACTGTGTGTTTTGTTTTTATTTATTTATTTATTTTTTCTTTTTGTGACATTATAATTTTTGCTGTAAGGTAGACATGTTGTATTGACTACAAGGAATTAAGGTAAATATGCTTTTGGTGTGAGGATTTATATTAATCTGGATGGGAGTTCAACTGTGTTTAATGTTTTTCTCTCTGCTCTTGACTTTGGACTTCTCATAATTACTTTTCCTTAGAAGATGGCTGTCTTGAAACTCAGCTATAAACCATTGTTCTTATACTGGTGCCCTGTTGGTGTGGGGGAAATGTTGGAGGGAATGGAGCAGTCTATAATCTTCCAATTAAATTTTATAACTGACAATATATTATACTAAATAAACCACATTATTATTATTATTTTGTTGGAAAAAGATGCACAAAATTTAACCATTAAAATAGGGCAGTTTTCAAAACTCACATGTTTCTCTAGCCTAGACAAGCACTGTTGAATTTTTGAAAAGAAGTGCTCACGGTAGTCGGGAAGAATCAGGCAAGACTTTCCAGTGTTACAGGATTTGAAGGATGAACTAATGTAAAACAAGTAAAAGGAGGGTATTCTGCATGGTCTGGAAAGGAAATGTGTAAGGAATATTGGTTGAACTGTATCTAGTGGGTTCATCTTGGTATATAGGACTCATAAAGGAGAAAACGTAAATGCTCTTTAAAAATATGACATTGGCCAGTTGGTGGGAGGTTCAAACACAGGTTAAAGAAATCACACTCTATTTTTCAGGAAGTACTTATCTTTGAAAATATTTGGGTAAGTGAGTGCCAACATGAAAGGTGTGTGTAAAGCAAAATGAACATGTTTGCTTCAAAAGATGTGTTTCTTTGATATTTTCAGACAAGAATACTGGCCTCAGGAAAATCTCATCATGGCAATCGATCTGAAAATGTTAACACATGAAATCTCCCTCAGAAATTTTTAGTTTGCTGTTTGACACACAGGCCTGTTCTTCCTCTCTGTAAGCTTTGCATTTTAGTTTTTTGGTTAAAAATACATGACCAGCTGTTCCACATTTTCCTTCACAGACCTCTACTTTGATATACCATCTAGTGGGGTCCCCAGATTTTTTTCTTGTCCCAAATTTTATTATTCTGATTGCTTAAAGCTTTTACATTCTCCCACACAAGAACTGCCTTGGTTTCATTCTTCCTCCCATTGTATTGCTCAAGTCCCATAACTAATTCCTGTTTCCTTCTCTCTACATTCATTAAGGACTCCCCACTCCAGATCTTTTCCGTAATTATAAGGCAGCATAGTGGACAAACTATTTTCTGACTCGGTGATTGTATCACATTGTTTCTTTAGCTTTCCAGAACTGCGCTGTGATTATATCTTAAAGGCAATTTCACAAAAATTTCAGTAAGTTTTATTACATTTCTCTCCTTGACCATCTAACACTATATTGGTAGGTAAAAAATACAGTTGGCTGGAGGTTTACAATCGGAAAAATATGTGACTTCTAATTGGAGAAATATCTATGTATCTATTATTATTATTCTATCACCAACCCAAGAGCACATAGTGGAGTAAACTCTTTGGTAATATACTGTTTAGAAATTTCTATATTTTTAGACACTAAAAGAATAGAAAAACAAACAAAACAAAACAACAACAAAACACTTCCTTTTTGTGAGGACTTACATACAGCATAAAATTGGTATTTAAACAGATACATTGTTTGTGAAATAGTAGGTTTTAATTAAAGCTTCCTAGTAAGTAATGTCACAGCACAGTATAAAAATTTGTCTTCCAAGGTTAAATTAACTTGTTTTATAAACCTTGCATGATTTCTGCAATACTAATTAAAGTATAATGAAGTAACATCATCAAAATATGACCAATGTTCTCATTTTAAAAACAACTTACAGAAGTTCCATTTCATGAATGACATTAGCAAATTATTGTCTGTAGAATTAACGTAGTATGTATGCATTAGGACTTAATGAGAAATATTTACATGAGATTTAAACATTGCTTTTTGTTAAAATCATATTTAAATTCTGAATCAATTTGGACTATGGCTGTTATCTATTTTTTCCCTAAAAATAGCTGCAATAAGAGAACAGTTTTTTTGATCTCCTAGGGAATCAGTTTACATCCACTTATATAAAATACTGAATTCTGTGCAAAGATCCAATCATTACTCACCTACTCTGCTTGAGGGGAAGGAAGCTGCATTAAGCTAGCTGACTCCAGATTCGAAAACACTGAGCTATAATTTTAAAATTGAAAAAAAAATGATAAATGCCCCATGATTCTGGAATAAAATATACAGCATCTAATCTTTTAAGTGTTACTAGTAGAGTTTGTTTCTTTTTTCATTATGTTTTTGTCCACCAAAATATCAAGAATAACCTCATTGCTCAAAAAAAAACTACTCTCCCACAGTTAGTAAATGTTGCCATTATTATTTCCTTCCAAGATACTCACGTTTTCTTTAAAAGCTTGATAAATTGTATCTATCTTTTAAAAAAGAAAAAAAATAAGCTGGTGTCAGTTTTTTTAGTTGTGATGAGCTTTAGTATAGTTCACTCTTGTGAGACTCATTTAAAGCAGGGGTCCCCAATCCCCGGGCCGAGGACCGGTGCTGGTCCTCGGCCTGTTAGGAACCAGGCTGCACAGCAGGAGGTGAGTGTCAGGCAAGCCAGCAAAGCTTCATCTGCTGCTGAACTCCCCACCACTAGCACTACTGCCTGAACGATCCCTCCACCCCCATGGAAAAACTGTCTTCCACGAAACCAGTACCTGGTGCCAAAAAGGTTGGAAGTATTTAAGCTGGGAGTGATCACAATTCCATATAACATGTACATTTAATTAAGTAAGGAAAATGTACATGTGTGGCATGCAGATTTGCTATATAATTTGAAATGGAATCTTTCTGTTCCATATATGTATTAATTAGCTAAAGAAAAGAGAATCAGAAACATCTTTTCTAAAGTGTATCTCATGAAAAAGTTCCAAAAGTTGCTTTTCAAAACAAGGTTCATGGATCATTATCTTGAGAAATGTTATACTTCATTATCCTCTATGAGAGTCAGAGTCACTTTAGAACACATAAGACTTTGGAAAATGTTCTTTAGCTTTTTAACTATGAATTTTTCAAATTTTTTCACCATGAAATAAGTTTCACAAAATATCTCAAACATCTTAGGCACTGTTGCTCGCACGGAGATCTACTCTGTGGCCATAGTGTCTAATGAATGTGTAGTAATGTCAGGGTAGCAATAGAATTCCCTTATTATACGTATGAGAAAAAATAACTACCAAAAATTAAAATGGCTTGTTTGAGCTTAGACGCATAATCACCACAAAGATTCTGCTTCTGGTTCAAATTCCACTGCTAGTTCAGGAAAATGAGTTTTATATTACTTGTTTAAAATGACAGTGAAAATCACTCTACCTATTTTGCATTCATTTGCTCAACTAATTTGCTACTTTATAGATTATGTTATTAATGAGTACTTAGACATGATCCTTACACATTCTGTAGATATCTAACTTATTTTTAAACAACAAAAAAGCAAATATGTAAATTTAATATTGAAAGATAGAGATAACTTGATATAGACTTTTTACAAATCTTTGTTTAGCCTCAGAATGAACATGTTGGCATTCTCATGTTAAGTGTTTAACAAACATTGACTAGGTCACCAAATGGATTTTTAACTCATTCTACCTTAATACATTATCATTTTGACTCAGTACTGCATACCTCAACCACCCAGAAATTCTTAAAACAAGGCTCATAACTTCAAAGCATGATTTTGTTTAGATTTCTGGATCCTATCTGGAGAGAGAATGCTCTGAAATTCAGTTTTATGCATTTTAATACAGGGATAATAATATCTCCCTTGCAGTTTGTAATGAAGCTTAAATCAAGTAATGTATGTGAAACACTAGGTTTATGCACCAGAAATGGTGTCTATTATCATAATAATGAAATTTCAGAACTAAAATACTTTTATTGCCACCTAATTCAGTCCTTTCATTTTACAGATGTGGAAACCATATTAAGAAGCCAGGGTGGTTAAGATTGCAAAGCAAATGCATGATTTGCTTTCCTGATTTTCAGTTCTTTGTGATTTCTGCGCGGTTGTGCCATTTGTTTGCTCATAGTTCTTAATCCTCCTTCCACATACCCTTTGAATCTCTATGGAAAACTCATGGAGATCAAATAAGAGAAAGATCTCGAATGATGGAATTGTAGATACAACAAGATATATATCTGGCTATCCCATAACTCTAAACATCTCAAAATTAAAAATTGTGTGAGCTATTCAAAAGTTCAGCAGTGCAAATATATAATTACTTTCTATAAACTGGAATAATCTTATTAAGCATTCTCCATTATCTTTCTACAACAACACACCCATGATACAAAGTCTTTTAAGGTAGTGATTTGTGCGTGTGTGTCGGGGTGGGGGAGGGAATGGGGAACAATGATGTTTGGGATAATGGAGGAAAGAAAGAGTATATACTTATTGCTCTATCAGGTTCAGAGGAGATGAAAGCATGCAGTTTTAATTAGTCATATGGGGCTCTGCCTACGTTCCCTCTTGGATATGGTGATAGTTGTTTTGCTTTTTTATAATTAGGTCAAGGGAATCATTATATCAATGAACATGCATGATGCTAAGAAGAGAAAAAAAATTCTTAACTTATACTTTCTTTAGGTGACCCCTGCTAGTCTTTAAATAATTTTATAAATTAATTTAAATTTACCTATGGATATTTAGCTATACCACTTTGTATTATTTATTTTAGTGGTTGCTCAAGAGATTACAATATACATTCTTAACTTTTCCCAATCTATAATACTTATAGCTATTTTATACTACTTTACATAAAATGCAGAAAACCTGCAATCATTTTAAGTCCATTAAACTGCTACCTTTATGCTACAGTTGTCATTTTGAATTTTATTATTATTAACCTACAAAACATTACCTTTTCTTTTAAATGGTCATATATATTTTAACAAAATTAAATGTAAGACAAAATAGTCTTTACCTAAATATTTACCACTTATCACCTGTTCAATTTTTCTTTAAAATCTAAATTTTCATCTGCTATCATTCAGCTTGATAAAGCTTTATTCAACGTATTTTATAGTGTAGGTCTACTGGTGACAGATTATCTTACGGTTTTTTGTTTTGTTTGCTTTTTGTTTGTTTGTTTGTTTTAGCTGAAAAGACTTTATTTACCTTGTATTTTTTAGGATGTTTTTACTGTATATAGCATTCAGAGTTAACAGTAGGTTTTTACCTTCAGGACTTTAAAAGTGTTTCAAGTTTTCTGGCTGCCAAAGTTTCTGATGAGAAATCCATGGTAATAAAAATCACTGTTCTTCTGTTGAAAACACCAAGTTTTTTTATCACTTTCGGGATAATCTCATTATTTTCTTTTTAGCAATTTGCCTATAGTGTTCCTAACCATGGTTTATTTTGTATTTTTTCTGTTAGAAATTAACTGAAATTCTTAAATCTGTAAAATTTTCTTATGCCATGTTGGGGGATGTTCAGCTATTATTTCTTTTAATTTTTTCTTTGTCCTTGTTTCCCCTTAACTCTCTCTGGATTTCCAATTACATATATATTAGATTTTTGCTATTGTTAAAATGTCCCTAAGTCTCAGGCCCATTTTTTTTTTTCCGTCTTTTTTTTTCTGTTATTCACATTGAGTAATTTCTCTTAAGTTGTCTCAAGTTCACTGACACTTTCATCTTTCATCATCATTCTGCTATGAAGCCGTCTAATAATTAAATATGTGTTTTTTGTTCTAGATTTTTCATCTTTTTGTTTTTTTAGATTTGAGCTATCATATATAATATGTGATATATTTAATATCAAATATATATAATATTTGATATTTCTTCTTTTAGATATTAGATTTCTATTTGTTCTTCCTTATGGGTGTAGTTCCATTTACCCCACTGTGCTTGGTTATAATAACTGCTTTAAAGTCCAAATTTAATAATTCTGACATCTAGGTCACATTGTGGTTGTCTTATATTGATTGTCTTTTCATTTGAGAATGGGCCACTGTTTTTTTTTTCTCATATTTTGTATGTTGAGTAATTTTTGTTTGCATTCTAAACATTGTAATTGTTCTGTTGTAGAGGATATGGGTTCTGTATTACTCCTCTAAATGTTCTTGATGTTTTTATGTGGTGATTGCAAATTTCAGAAGTCTAAGAATTTATGAGGAGTTTGAGGTATGAGCAGCTTGGGGTTCTATTTTTATTCTGATTACCTTAGCTTTAAAGTGCATTTTTGAGGCTGAGTTTGATATGGAGATTAACCTGGCATTTGTATTCTGGACTATAAGATAATTTACCTGCTTTGTGATTGAAAAATATAAAATTTTCAATTTATTCAATTTTGAGCCGATTTCTTTAGCAGGCAAGATATTATATATCTCTAACATGCAATGAGGATTCGATAAATTTTCTCTTCATCATCAATTTTTATTCCCTAGGAGAAAAGCCTAAGTTATTTTAACAGAAAGTTAAGTAGTCTTAATTAGAGTATACTCAGTGCTGCTTATGTTTCATAGCAGGGCTAGGTAGATCCTGGAAATATAAAGCATGTTAGGATACATTCACTGACAACCAGGGAGTTTAGAAGAGACACATGAAAATTCATTAAAGCTATTCAGTTGAATGGGCTACAACAGACAAGTGGGAGGCTGTGACTAAACTATATTCATGACCAGTACACTTTGTTTCCACTAAATAAAATAAGTATTACTTATTTGGGCAGTAAAGATATCTAATGTCTAGTAAACGTATCTTTAGTCATATCCCTTACGCTCTTGGTGAAAATTAAGTCATATCACAGGTAGTAGTATATCAGTGGAGAAAGGCTTGAGCTTCTGTCAGAATATTAAGATTCTAATCCTTTCTTACCTGAATTTTGGCTTTATGATTTGGGGAAAGCTACTTGATATTTCTGTGCTTCTGCTATTCTCATTAATACTACTTAGGATAATAAAGTACGACTAGTTTGCCATCTAACGTTCCTGGAAAAAAGTTCTTCAGTATACATTAACTATTAATATGTATATTCATAGCTTGATTTTGTGAAGTACTCATTTAGTTTAGTGTACCTCTTATGAAAAACTAAAGTTTAATAATAATGGAAGTTTATTAATATTGTTCTACAGTTTCTTTGAATTTTGCAATGTATTATAAAGGTAAATTGAAAATGATTTTACAAGGTTTTCAATAACAACATCAATATTTAAGTGTATCCTCCTATATTTTGACCCTCTTTACTTCTTTCATTTGTAAATTTAGAAAGTATTGATTAATAGAAAGTATTGCTTAAAATTACAAGATCTAGATTATGTCCCTTTACTCTATTGAGTGTACAATGAATATGAAATAATTGTTATGAAAATGTCCATCATAGTAACCATACAAAAATATTATTTTAATTGTTGGATTTTTTAAAAGAAACATATACATAGATGACATGTATGGTAATGTTTTAAAGACAATGATATTTTGCTTTTTGTCTAAATTTGTATTTTTTATGTGTCTATGGTGTGAGTATCTTTCAATAATTTATTATTGCCTAGGCAATTCAGCTACATGTGAAAATGGATCAGATATATGAATTTTCTAAAATTTAAGTTTGGTCTTTTTTCCCTTCAAATGTGTTTCTTATAATGCAGATTTAATCAAAGTATACAAACACCTTCGTACCCAATTTTAAAGAAAATAGATTTGGGGCTAATGGGTTATAGTAAAATTTCAACAATATGTCCTAATGAGATGAAATATAAACAAAATATAAAATCCACCCAAATTGGTTTCTCTGCCTCTCTTTACTATTCTAAATAATTTCAGTGACAACTGGTCAGCCAAACTCGTAATCTTGGTAACCACTTTTAAATTTTCCTTTCTCTTTACTTCCCACAATAAGTCCTATAATTCTACTTCAAAAAAATAGTTCATATATTCAAATAGGATATACATAAACAAATTATTGCAGTAGACTCTCTTAGGTATTATAACTTAAATACGTGTTTGTAGGTATATATAATATACATAATGTTATGTATATATATTGCATATATATCTTATATATACTTACACACACATATAAAGATATAGTGACACACTATGGTTGATGTAAAGATACAATAATAAGCAAAGGTAAAATGATCAATTAGAAATGGAAGTATGATCAAAGATGGCAGAACAGAGGGATGATTAGTAGAGGCATCCTAGATATAGAAGTTCATTCCAGTTTGAGGGGATACCAGCCTGTTAAAAGGCCTAGGGTCATGAAATAGCATGTTTCCTTTAGTTATTTCTATACAGTTTGCTATGACAAGCAGAAGGGTTAACAACAGGCTAGGATTTTGAATGATAGGAAGGAGAAAGTCCTATTGGTCCTGTAAAGGTGTATGAGATAAAGAGTTACTGAAAGGTCAGGACAATTAAGTAATATGCTTCTATCAGATTCTTAAATTATTATGATCAGAGAGTATATGGCAGGATAGAAGGAATTTTTTTATAATAGCAAGAAGACAGGTTAGAAGAGACTATTGCTTTAGCCTGAATGGGAAAAGATTTATTTACACAGTAACAGTGTCGATTCAGAAAAGGTAACAAGTGTGAGAACAATTAGGTTGCAGCATCGACAGAATATAATCAGTAAATTAAACACACTGTGGAAGTTAAATGAAAGGCCATGTTTAACATTAGAATTCTTTTCACTGTGTTATTAATAAAAAGTATAGGAGAATAGCAAGATGGTGTTGAGGAAAACATGAGTGTATATTTTTTATTAGGTTGAATTGAGGAGCTATGCCAGTCAGTACAGTGTAAGTGTAAAGTGCAGAGTTTATGGTAAAATAGCTATTGGATTGATTTTAAAAAGTCAAAAATCTTCCACTGTGTCCTTTTGGACAAGTTACTGGATTTTTTCTCTGTGCCAAAGTTCCAACCAATGTAAAACGGGACAATAATATTACCTACTAATTAGATGGTTGTGAGGGTTAATCATATATTATAAAAAAGGTGGTATTTAGAATAGCACTAGGCCCATAGGAAACATTGTTCAGTGTTGAATATTATTATTCTCTGTCAAAGGTAAATTCTAATAACCACCTCACTGAGTGCATAATGTTTTGAAGCTGCCATATTCCCCAACATATATTTTGTACAAATGGTATCTGTAATTCATTACTATTAGTGGCAAAATAATTAGATGGAGATGTAGTTTTCTATGCATCTATAAGAAGATCCATGCTGGAGTACAGATTTGATATCCTATAGGTGGTTGTTAGAGAAAAACGTGCCTGGATTAAATCACTCTGAATAAGAAAAGATGTAGATCAAAGGTAGAGTCCTGAATAAACACAAAATTTTCAAAGAAAACACAGAGCGAATGTATTTGGTGAAGATAACTAGCTATTGGAAAGTTTGCGTAGTACATATCCGATATGTTACTTATGCTGTGGGGCTGGGGCATGGACATTTTGCAGTGAAATACAGGGCTGGACCCTGGTATGGGGGAGGGGAGGACAACTCACAACAGCTCACACAGTTTTTTATGATTACGTTTGTCACAAACTAGCAATTTCAGAGCTTATTGAATTTTAGATTTGTGGAGAAAAGGTTGAAAACTTGATACTACACTTAGGATGGAATTGCTATAAACATGGTGGGAAAACTGATACAAGTTTTGCCCACTTATAAGTCAATCAAAAATGTTTGGATGATACCCGGAAAAACAGATCAAGACCACAGTGAAAAGGGTGTATTTAGGGAAACTTTGGTAGAAGAAAGCTTGTTGAAGAAGAAAGTATTTTGACTGTGGTGGCAGAAAGCATGAGTAGAGACAAAGACTGAGTCTTGTACAGGGAAGTGAAGATGGAGCTGTAACAGACTGGTGCTAGAGATTGTTCTAAATTTACAAAAATAATGGTTAATAAAAAATAGCTAAAAACCATACCCTGCAACCACTCTTCTAGATAAAAGAGAAAAAACTACAGTGTTCTTAAAAGGATCATAAGAAAGAATATCAGAAAAAAGCACTTGGCTCTGAGAGGCTAGCTTTCTGTCTTCCTCTTTACTTTGAATCGCACAATCCTGTAGTAGTAAATTTGAAAGCCAGAACTTTTTTTTCAAAGTACTATCAGTAGGAAATGTCTGTATTCAAAATGTCAAGGTTAAAAAGTGAAACTTTTATAACCTTTGATTTTGTAACAGCTTAAGAATTGTTCAGTGTCTGTTTATTTTCAGGAAAGACAGGGAGGTGTAACTGAGATCTTACTTCATTTAATCCTTGGTTCCAAATAGTCATTTGACTGCCAAGAAAATGAGCTCATTTTTCTTCCTCATGACTTGTGCTTTCCTCTACTTTTCTCTGGGAACATTCTAAGGGAAGGAACCTTTCTTTTTTTTTTTTTTTTTGGCTAATAGGAATCGGTGCATATTTTGCCTGTACCAATAAAGCAAATGTTAAGAGAGAAAACTTTGAGTTTAGCAGTAATAGAAAATAATTACTAAAAATTTCTAGAGGTTTTCTGTGGACTCACAGAAAGTCCTTTCTTATGGAGACTTTGGCAGTTTATATAGGATCAGCACTTTTTATTTATTTATTTGATATGAAGTTGTTGCCATGTACAGTTATAATTGCAAAGCAAAACAGAAATCATTCCTCTGAACATCCAAATAAGACAGGTAATGAGTAAACAAAAGATGATTCACAGGATTTCACTCCATCTTATAGAAATAGTGTTTATTTTAGGCAAAGATTATAGAAATTAAATTTAGTATAAATTTGAGGAAAATATTTGGAGCTTAGGTTAGAATAAAAATCATGTGCCCAATATTTAGGTCCATATTATCTCAGGGTACACAAAGATGATAAAAATTATTTACTTACTATTCCAGTGCATGTGTCCTAATACTTTCCCTATAATTTTGAAGATAATTTTTAAACACTATATTTAATATATTTGATTTTGTTGCTCAGTTTATCTTCCACTTGTGAATATGTGTGTGTGTATAATGTACTCTCTTTTTTTTAAAGATTAACAAAACGGTAATAATTCTTAAGAAATGGTTTATTTGGAGGTTGGTTTTTATTTTTTATTTGTTTTAAATTTTGAAGCTATGCACATTTACATCAGGGAATATCCCATTGATGATTTTTCTGAAGGAAGCTACATTGCGATACAAATTAGGTCCAATATTTCATGTTATTGAACAAAAATCCTGGATGAATGTATACCTGGAATGATTGCCATGAAAAATGTTAGAAATTAAGTGACTACTCATTGAAGGTTTTTATTTTCAAAATTATGCAGTTTTCTGAATGGATCTTTATATTCTCAGAATATGACTATCACTATAATTAGTTATATGGAACAACAAACATTATGAAAAGCCTAACTGTCACACCATTTATAAAGCAAACATGAAAGTGATGTGAGGTATGTCAACATACAAAGAACAGATGGTGACTGAGTGCCAAAATTTGAACTGATCCTTTTCAGTTGATTATGCATAATTTAATACATCACTCAATGGAGGCCTTCAATAGAAAATAGAAAACTTGTGGGAGGTAATTGGAAACGAACCTTTTAGAGCCAATATTTACAATAAGTTGACTGCAGCACATTAGGCAAAAAATACTATGGAATGGCTTTTCTGTATTTTGATTTACAGTTTGAAATTCTGAATTTTTTTTTCTTTTCCAAAGTGACCTAGAATTCAAAGAATATTAGATGATTTTTATTCCTTTTGATGAAAGTTAGCTTTTTGAGATTAAAGTATTTCTATAGTAATCAAATACATAGATATACATTTTAAACAGTCAAAAGCATAACTGAGGTTTTCAAAAAGGATACAGAATCTTTATTGGTGAAAATATTGATAGGTATGTTTGAAGTGAAAACTTGGGGGAAGCTGTAGACACGGATGATCATTTCTTTATGAATAATTATTTTTTGTTTCAAGTAATGCAATGCAAATGATTTTAAAGTTAAGTAAGTGAGATCTGTGGATATTATAGCAAATGTAGTGGTTTTTTACAGATCGAATTTAGAGAAGTACTTTAGATTTTTTTTTTTTAATTTTTTTTTTCTTTTAATTAATTAATTATTTTATTTTTGGCTGCATTGGGTCTTCGTTTCTGTGCGAGGGCTTTCTCTAGTTGTGGCGAGCGGGGGCCACTCTTCATCGCGGTGCGCGGGCCTCTCACTGTCGTGGCCTCTCTTGTTGCGGAGCACAGGCTCCAGACGCGCAGGCTCAGCAATTGTGGCTCATGGGCCTAGTTGCTCCGCAGCATGTGGGATCTTCCCAGACCAGGGCTCGAACCCGTGTCCCGTGCATCGGCAGGCAGATTCTCAACCACTGCGCCACCAGGGAAGCCCCTAGATTTTTTAAAATTAAACTTATCTGCTCTATTTATTGCTTTGTCATACTTGTAGATATTTGCTACATAGCTTTAATCCTTTAACTAGGTTAATTCTACTATAAAGATAGTGTGATAAAATAGTGACATATAAGTTTATCACTTATGCTTTTGAAGATTTTTTTGTGCATTCTTTTTTTATTGTATAAGATACAGGTATACAGCGTTATAGTTCAACCCATGTATACAATGCAGAGTGCTCATCTGTTTTTGAAGATTTTGAAACAGGAAAGAACAAGAGACTGCAATTTGAGCACTTCACTTAGTAAGCCAGTTAAGCAGTTATCCCATAATTACTTTAAAATATTGAATTAAAAATTTAAAACTATTGAAAAATGCTCTATTAGCCCTATTAGATGAAGCAATCAGCTAAACACAGCACAACGTTGCAGTGTGAGGAGCTTGCATATATGCAGGAAAAACCTAGAAAGAAGAAAATATTGAAAGCAGGGAACATTTGAATCCCTTCCCCATCCCAGATCTCCTCTAAGTGTTTGTAGCTGGTGCCCCAGAATGTGATAGCTCTGTCATTGCTCAAGAGTACCTGGAAACCTCACTGAATATCAAAGGGTTGTAAATAACAGTACAAAACAATGATAAATTTCCTTTGCTCTGGCCCATGCATGTTATATCTTAGCTGCTCATCATCTTTCTAATGTCTACTATGTTAATTAAAGGATAGACCTTCAATTAGTGCCTACAACATGTAAATAAAAATAATTAGCCTCCTCTGCTCCCTCAAATCCATACAGATGCTAAATATAAAAATGGACAACAATAATGAAGAGTATGAGTTCATATGGACAACCTATAGAAGTGGGAGATATTGAAATTTGGGGATTCATTGTAGAAAATGATTTGAACCATATGAAATTCAGATGCAACACTGCACACGGTATATTAAGGTTTTACCCTGATTTCAACAAAAACATGAAATAAAATATGTCATTTCATATTTATTGTAAACCATTACATTAAAAGATTCAAAAGTGATAAAGTCAAATCAGAGATTGAAAAGCCAGAGACAAAGAGTATGGGACTTTCACCATCTTACATATTCTTTCCACTGTTCTGTAGCTTCAGAACTGCTGTTAGAAAATAGAACAAACGCTAGGCTAGCTAAGCAGAGAGAACGGCAGAGGATAGCAAAGAGCTAGCCTGCCTTCCTCTTCTTTCCTGTTTTCATTTTTTCCTATTTTGTCACTAAGCCAGAAGAAAAGCCAGAACAGAAGGCTCAGTGTGGGTTGTGCTTTGGAAATTTTGATGGCAAACATATAAAGTACATGTTCTTATGAGTTTTCAGAAAAATTAATCCTTTATCATAGTCATCTAAGGGTGGCACAAATAATTAAAACAAACTGACAACATTGAGTCTTCTAGGGTGTATTTGAAATCATGGACAATCAACATTTAAAAAACCTCTTAATCTCTTTGGAATAGCGTAGTACATATTTTCCTATTTAGGGTTAAATATATCATATGATAGAAAATAATTTACTGGTGATATATGTTTAGTTAAATATGTATTGACTATCTATACATCCTCTTAAAAATTCAAAACTGTCCTATAAAAATTGCTGAGAAAACCTTATAATTAAGAAAATTGCTTAAAAGTGTTTTAGTCATTGATTCACATATATCCCAGACTATTTTTCTTTCTTCACTCAGTTAGCTATTACAATCTCAGGAAGATTCAGTTGTGAATTTCAAGTAAAAATATTTATGATTAGTTTGCTTTTGTAGATGTATAATTTGGTTATGACATATTGTTGTACTAACTGTATGTCTGTGTGGACCCCGTGCTCCATGAGATTGAAAGGTGTTATAAGAAAGCTCTACACTCTCAATAATTTTTTTTCTGCTCTCCAATATGAAAGGGAAAATGTTTAAAAATAATCAAAATTTGACTATAATTATTTCTGTTGAATAATAAGTATCATAGGATAGTACTAGGATAATAATTGGGTGGGAATGTTTTCTCTATGAGATGATTCTCTTCAGTGAGTACACAAGCCACATATCCTTGTTATATCAAAAGGTATTTATATCATACTTGCCTTGATTATATATATTTTCTCAAACTTAAAATGCCTGATTAAAGGAAGCTTGCTATTGCAAACATTAAAGTCACATAAAATCTGGCTTCTCCCTTAGGGACAGCTATTTAGTACTTGGTATTGCAATTTCCATGGCTGCCTTGTCTGCTCTTTCTGTGGACCACACCTATAAGGGGAAAGTATGTCTTAACCATAGGTCACATTTTGTGTGTGACATAATATCCTAGGCTCCCTAAAAACCCCAAAAATCTATTCCACAAATCACACCGCTTTTTGATAATTGCTATTAATCTGTCTTTTAAGAAGTTACTAAAATTATTGCCATTTTTCATAGGGGGAAACTGAGGTTTAGAAGTCAAATAATTTGTCAGGTGATACACAACTAGCAAGCTGTTGACTTGGAATTTGAATCAGACTTCTAAATTCAGAGCCTTTATTCATTATATTAATATATTGTTTCAGTATGTCATATCTTATTAAGACTATTTTGTTAGTTAGAAAATTAGAGAATTAAATGAGAAAAACCTAATAGAAAATAGGGTTTCTACTTGAGTAAGTGATAAAAAAGATGTTTGAAATGATAATACATTTTTTGAGATGAGGAGAATTTTGAGATAATAAGATTCAATTTCTTTGATTAAGAAAGAGAAATTTATAACAAGAGAGTATGTATGACTTTCTCACAATCACACAATAACACATGTACTAGAACTGATAAATAAATTAGAACTGATATCAACTGACCTCTATCAGCCATGGAATAAAGAGGAAATATTCTCTTCTTAGATGTATAGCCACTCAGTATTTTACCTTCTCTGTTGGATCATTGGTAATGCTTGTTGTGAAAATGCCATAAACACTGCTTTGAATCTGGCTTCTAATATGTATTATAAAGATATTTAATAAAAGTGAAAGGGTACAAGAGGATAAGAATCAAGAATGAGACAATATATGCAGATAGAGACCCAAAGACCAACTTCTTCTCCTCCATAATTTTATGGCAAGCTTGGTATGTTGTAGAATATGGTCACACTGCCTAATGGTCCATAGATTTATTTATATGTACTTCTCATTGTGACTGGTTTCTTTGTTGGAAACTGAAAGTAGACCTGACACTCATTTCCTAATGAAGCCCTTTCTGTATCCTTCATATGCAGAGGAGTACATTAAAATGAATTCCTCATATTCTACAAAATAAGAATTGGACATGGCAAATGATTAAATGAAAACTAAAGTCCTGCAAATGTGAGAAAATAGTTTAAGATAGAGATTGGTAAGTTTTATCAGCAGAAACATTATTTTTAAGATCTTATACAAGAAGGGATCAATCAGATCAAAAAAGAATATAGGAGAGAACATGCTTAGCTAGTGATGGATTCTAGATTAAGTTTACACATTCTGTGTTTTCACTTAGGAGAATTAAAGAACCTCCTCAGAATGGTGTAGAGCAGTGTAAGTCCCTTATACCATTCTTCAGGCTCTCTCTTCCTCTTAAGTAACAAACTGGAGGCTGCATGGTGGCTGGTGAAGCTTTCTGGAGTCACTGATTTTCTGTATGCGTCAGAATAGCTCTTAAATATTGCAGGATCCTTGGACAGATGTACATAAGCAAGAAACAGACTTCTGTCTTGTTAAGTGGATAAGAACAGGGTTCTTTGTTACTACGTCATTGTTTACCACATGCTAACACAGTGCTAACACAGTGAACTTAGCCAAACCTTTTAACTGCCTAACAAAAGTTAATGAAAATCAATAAGATGCTAACCTAGACATGGACAAATGTCTATAGTGTCTTTCAGAGGGGGTTAGCTTCATGGTTGAAAATAGGAGTAAACTCAAGCACTGCATAGGTTTACTGCTGCCTTACCTGGTACTAGATTATACTTCCCATGTAGGCCAAAGCAGAAACTGAGTTTCATTGATGTTGCAACACTCTGAATAGAGTAACAGAGTTCTGAGTCCAATTCCCAATACCCAGAAGGAGCTGATCTTAAGCTGATCCCTGTATCTTCCAGTGAAAATCGAAATCACTGCCTAGATTAAGAAGGATACCCAGAAGATCCACAGTTAATTACTTAAGGCAGGATTTTACAAAAACATTCCAAGAAAAAAAAATATTCTGTAAGATGCCTCCAATAATACATTTATGGGGAAATACATATGGAAGACCCTGCATGGTATCATAGATATTCAGAAAGTACATTAGCACATTAAAGACTCTTAGAAGTTCTGAATTTAAGAAACCTGTGTAACTCTGCTAAATATGACAGGGTTTTTTTTTTCCCCTAAACTTATTTGTTCATTAAATTCTTTGTTCCTTTAATCCTAGTTAATGAGTTTCTGGCATTTTCAGAACAACTTTTAGGAATAAAACTAAAAAAAAAAGAGAAATCCCTGAGTGATGCAATTGTAACCATGGCTGAAGAACAACATTGTGAAAAAGGAAATATACCAAAAAGAACAGGGAATTCCCTGGCAGTCCAGTAGTTTGGACTTGGCGCTTTCAGTGCCTTGGGCCCAGGTTCAATCCCTGGTTGGGGAACTAAGATCCCATAAACTGCGAGGCCTGGCCAAAAAATAAATAAATAAAAGTAAAAATAAAAAATAAAATTAAATTAAAAAAAGAACAGAAGGCAGAACAGCAGAGTTATGTCGTACCAATCACCAAGTTGTATGAGCCCAGCACAGACAATTGACCTAACTCTGGCAACAGTGACAATCTAAGTAGTCAATGTTCGATCTCATCATGGCCTAAATACCAGTATCCTACCTTCAGACACAGCAAATGACATGAAATCTCTGGTCATTGCGAGACTTTGGGTCACTTTTAGAATTTAAGTTTTTTATTTTGTCTAATATGAATATCTCATGCTGATTTCTTTGTCTTTTATTAAAACTTCCATTTGAAATATTAAGGTCAACTTGCTTTCAAGTAGGAAATAGGCATGAACCATTTTGACAATGCACAGGTTATTTATGGGGTCTCAAGACAATAGCAAGATAAATTTCCTGTAAGGTAATATGGATATTTAGCGGCATGAGGAGTCTTCAAATAAAGATTAAAATGTATATGCCAAAAAGGGAGAAAAACAGTGCAGTGAGAGAACGAATCATAAGTCCCTCTAGGTTTAGTTGCTGATTGTGTTTCCAAAAAATGTTATTCTTTCTAAGAGGACAACATGCATCTAAACTTCAAATGCTACAAGGTGTTTTCTGAGTTATTTACAGACAATGAAATGCTTTCTCAAAAAGGAGAGGCCTACAGCATAGACAAGATACTTGGGAAGGCTCAGAGGAAAATGATGATATAGTCTTTCTGCCAATAATAATGATAGCAGCAGTTATCATTATTAAAGATAACTATTAAAATATAAAAAAGGTTATTTTCTATTTTAATCACCCAAATAGATAGTGATAAAAAAGGTTGGAATAAAATGCCAAAATATAAATAATGATTGTCAGAAAGAAAATTTTGAGTGATTTATTATCTGAATTTTTGCATTCTCTTGTATCCCCCTTTTTTATAGGTATGCATTTATTATTTTACCAATCATATAAAGTAGAACAAAAGTTTTTATAAAATTAATTTAAAGAAAAAAAGACACTAGGACTGTAAAAATACAAAGTGCTTTGACAAGATTAGACACCAATAATGTCAGAACAGATGGATCTAGACAACGTCATCATGTTATTTATTGTTTGGGAATAAACACATGTTATTTATCATCTGGGAATAAACGGTGAGATATACAGCTATGCCTGTGGAATCAGACCTTGACAATCTGTACTCATTTACCTTCCCCTTCATTTGTCTGTTTATTTTCAGGTTACCAAATAATCAGTTTCAAACTTAGTCACTACTGATGACCAGGCCACCCTCTATGTCCTTGACTAGTTTATAATGCTTTCAGTGCTTTATAAACCTCTTTCCTTCAGCTGCCTATGTTATTGCCAAATTCCTAAGACATTTCCTCAAGAATCCCCGTGCAGTGATGTGCACCAGGAAACGCACAACCTTAGGAATGCTTTACGTTAGCAGTCTGCCTTGAAGGTATTCTATGTCATGTATTATCCACTATCAGGAAGATCCAGTCAAGATGGGGAGCTGAAAATTCTCAGCTAAAATTGATCATGAAAGTGTATTAGTTGAGCAAAATGCCAATCAAATGATGTGCTCAGAGATGAAGCAGAGAGGCTAATGAGGCAAATGAGCACATCTTTGGCACGCTAACAAACAGCATATTGTCCCGTGGCTTCCAGCTAATATTTTCTACTTAAAATCAAATTCTCAAACAATTCTTCAGTTGTGATACACTGAGAGCCCAGTGGCAGCGGAGTCACACTCATTACAATCCAGCTTTATGGGGCTAGTCTGCAAGACAGGGTGACTGACAGGAAGCCAAACCACATACCGGCTGATGAGTTGAAGCAGGGTGATCACAAACAAGTCAGGTAGAGAAAGCATCACAAGACCCCATTATTTGGCAAGTTGAAGCACTGTGAAACATTGCTGATGGCTGAGAAGTGACAGCAGGGAAAGAGAAACAAACCGAAAAAAACTACAGTAGCACATAAGGTACTGAATAGGGAAAGCTCGATTTGTGCAAAAATGTCATGTAGTCCTTGGGGCAGAAGCAAAACTCTGCACAATGACAGGTCCTGCAAGCAGTGGTCATAGCTGGAGACTAACAAACAGTTCGTAAATATTCTCCATGGATTGCAGTGCAAGTAAGAAGTTTGCTTTCATCCAAGCACTTGGGGAACCACTGACTTTGAATCTTTTGAAAGATAGCCCTCCAATAATGTTATTATCTTTTGCTGAGGCACATAGCTTAGCAGTGAATTACAGAGTAATCACTTAAATTGTAAATTACAGTTTATTTAGTATAATAACTAAATTGCAATTACACACAATTAGTGAGATTTAACACCTTTAATTGTTGAAATATGTAAATAGAATTCATTCATTTTCTGTCCAGGTGTACTGCTATGAGACTTCTCAGAACATAAAATTTCATAGCTGTAAAATTGTTGAAAGTAAAATGAAAAAAGGAGAAAAGAATTTTTCACATACCTGTGGTGACACCACTCCTCTGTTTTTCCTTCACTGAGATCCACACACAGATTCAGAAACAACACATCTCTGTCCCTGGAAACATTTTAACTATTTTCTCCAAGTTGCTGCAATGGCCAGGAGGACACCCTTGATTCACTGACACATTTAGGAAGCAGAATGGACAGGGCTTACTATATAGCAGGAGCTAGGGCAGGGAGAAAAGGAAGAGTTTAGAAAATCTTTAAGATTTGGTGCTTGGGCAGATGTTTAGATGGTGAATCCACATATAGGTGCAGGGTGACTGTAATATACCATTTCAAACCGACCGTAACAGTAGTCTCTTCCTCCCCAACCCTAGCCTGCTACTGCCTTGAACATGAATACTGCATATTCAAAACAATATTTGCTAGAACTCTGTAGGACCTGTAACGGCTATAGGATGCTACTATGTGTTGCATAAAAATCTCTTTCAGCAGTCTGAAATGATTGTGAAAACCCAGGTTATACAAATTTAAGTACTTTATATAGGATATCTCAAAGACTTTCTATGTTAATGTGCACTATGTATTGCCAAGGAATGAATATGGGATACAACACCTTGATGTGTCCAAAACTTATTTGATTGCAGAACTCTCCTATGGTACTTTTTACAAACTAAAATTTCAGTGAAACAGGCTTCAATCAATCACTTCCTGTTTTATAATTTAGAATTTGCACAGATCTGAATATGTGTGTCTCTCTTTTTCTAGACTACATGTTCTTTGAGGAGATGAGTGGGATATTGCCCATGTCTATATTACTGGGGTATAGCACAATTCTTCCTCATAGCAGGAACTCAGTAAATGTTTATCAAATGATGATAATTGTGTTGCAGTAATTCTAAAGCTACTGTCAAATATTACAGAATAGATGTAATGCTAATTTTTGCCAATCTCTGTTGATTTGGGCATAATTTGATAAACCTTGGAAACAATAGCATCAGAGGCAATTAGTAGAAGGTTATATACCTCCTAGAAGCCTTGATTATTGTGCTTTCCTCTACACACACCACTTAAGAAAATGTGTCTAGATTTGCTATCTCTAAACATGGTTGATCATACATTGTCAAAGGACGCATGCTCTCCTGCATAGGGTTGCTAAATAAATCACAGAATGTCCAGTGTGGTAGATACCCATGGAGTGACCTCAAATGAGACAAATTCTTATGTAATCCCCTCCTCTTGAATGTGGACCAAACCTGTGACATGTTTCTACCCAATAGAATATGGTGAAGGTGATGGGCTATCATTCTGTTACACTATAGGACTTGTGACCTAAAGAAGTTATAGGATGATATATGAATATTTTTTAAGATGCTAAATGTGTGATAATTTGCTACATAGCATGGAACATTGATATACCCATTTAAATTTAAGTTTCAGAAAAAGTGAATTTAAAAAAAAGTGTAAGTATGCCCACATAATATTTGGGAGATACTTATATTAAAATAAATATTTGTTTCTTTGAAATTTTAATTCACTGGGTTTGCTAAATCTATTTATTTATTTATTGCTAAATCTAACAACCCTACTCCTTGGAAGTTTTTCTCACAATCTTTACCTGTTCCCTAAACCTCTAGGTGAGTCACTAGTACTTTCTGTATAAAAGTTTAGCTTGAAAAGTGTGGTAAGTCTCACAAAAATGATTCTGAGAGGAAAATTGGGGCCACAAAATAAGGAATGTTTAAATTTGTATAGCGTAGAAAGCCTGTTTTGCTTAATAACTTCTATCGTAACCTCACCCACACATACAAATAATTCAAAGAATGTTGTCACCTTTAAGCACACACACACAGGCACATGCACTGACAACCAATAAAACATATTCCTGAAGGCACATGCTATTCAATAGCTTAGTTTTATCTGTTTAAAGAATGGTTTATTGAACTTTCCTTTTAACCAAAACCAGAACAATCAAAATATTTTAAAAGTCTATTTATGTTTAATTTCTAGGTTTCTCTTCACCTCACAAGAATCTAGATAAACTAGTTGTAATCAACACCAGATTTTTGGATGTAATCCTAACTTCTCTAAATATACCGTTTCAGATCTTTAGAAGTTGTTAGAATTTTCCTAAATTGAGGCTATTGTGTTTAAATTTAGATGGCCTTTAAATAATATAGTTTTAAATGAAAAGAGCCTAGGTTTTGATATAAGCAAGATTCTGGTTTTAATCTCCATTTGACCATTTATTAACTCTTTGCCTCTGGGTAAGACATTCAGCATTTCTGAGATCTCAAATTTCTCATCTGACATGTACCTGACAGGGTTAAATTATACTTAGTGACAATTATAATTTAATTATAAGCATCTTAAACATATTGATTTATTTTTTACATCAACCGCTTTTTACAAATGAGGAAAATGAGTCTCCATGTTATTAATTAACTTACACAAAATCATACAATAAATATGTCCACATCTGGGTTACAATTCAATCTCATGTCCTACAGCTTTTGCTAAATAAAGTTTACTTTCCATATATTCACTTCAAGAGTTTACATCAACTGTCTTTCAGTAGAACTCTCATTATTAGAAAGAAAGAACCAAATGGAGCAAAGCATGGTAGCCATGAAAAATGTTCATGATCTTGTATTTTGTGTCATACGCTTTCACCTGTATCATCTATTCTTACTTTCACAAAATGCTGAGTCAAGTGGGGAAGATATTATTAGCTTTATTTTCAGAAGAAATTGAAACTTGGAAAGGTTAAGTAACGTGTGAGTTCAACTGGTTCTTAAACCTACAGCCCTATACAAATTCTTCTTTCTGCTTTATTTCATCTCAGTTACATATGTTTAAAGCATTTCAATTGAGGGACCTTATCATTATAAATTTCCTTTCTTTGTATGCGGCAACTTAAGAGGAAGAAAGTAAAGACAAAGATTACACACACAAATTCTGGTCCATAAAGTTTTACTGATTAATAAGAATTCATGGACAGAGTAGAAAGGGCTAGCTTTGCTTCTCTACATCCTTACCCCAAATAACACAGCAACTATCATTTTTCCTCTTCTCCTCTGCATTCAAGCATTGAGAGGGGAAGGAGCTTCAAGAAAAAAGTAGCTTATCTCCTGTACTTCACCAGGGAATGAGTTCTGATCTTGGTTTGTTTTGTTCTTTCCTTCTTTGTAGCATGACTAAGAGATCTTAGATATCCGCTGTCACAGAGGAAGTGAAAAGGGAGCCAGGGAAGGACTTTCATTTTAGGAACATCAAGTCATCATCTCAATGTGAAGGTTTGACTCCAAAGAAGCAGTACCTTTTTTGTTTTCAGGTATGTGAGAGCAAATCTTTATCCATATTCTCACTCATAGGGATTCCCGTTCATATCCCACACTTACTCTTTTCAAAAAGTATGATAAAATTAGCTTATTCTTACAGACAGAGTTTGCTTATTTTCCAGATCAGACTACAGTTCACATCAGTTTAGAGGATTGGATCACCTCTTCCTTAATAAGGGTTTATTGAAAATCTCTAATCTATTTGGGTAGCTCACTCTTTGATGTGTAAATTGTCCCGAAGTTACTAAGACTGAAAAGAGGTTTGCTTTACCAAGTGTAACCTT
Source organism: Balaenoptera musculus (assembly GCF_009873245.2). Taxonomy (NCBI): domain Eukaryota; kingdom Metazoa; phylum Chordata; class Mammalia; order Artiodactyla; family Balaenopteridae; genus Balaenoptera; species Balaenoptera musculus. Next base: position 57,459,743 of record NC_045802.1, read on the forward strand.
TCCATTCATACACAGTAATGAATGCACATGGACTCTCATTTAAATGTCATTGTCACTCGGATGTTCCCATGAGATAGGCAAAAGTAGCTCACAATAAGTGAAACCACTTCAGCCAATAAATAACTGTAAAGCCATGTTACTTTGGAAAGTGAGTTTTTGCTTGGCTTTTGTTTTTGTTTTTATGCTTCGGGATTTTTTGTTTGTTTGTTTGTATTATATCCTTTAATCATATACATCTGAAAAAAAGGAGGTATAGATTTCAAATGTCATAAAATTAATTTAAAATGCAAAACAACAAAACTTCTGCCCAAATCATTATTGTGATTAATTTAAACATAAGAATTGCTTCATTTAAATTTTGGTTAATTCAATACAATAGTTTATCAGACGTGTCTTGATTTTGGACCTGCCCAGAAATAATTAGAAAGGATTTTAAAATGGTTAACAAAGCTGAATATAAAAATATTAACAAATTTTTTATTATGAGTCATTACATTTCAACATTCAGCTTTTAAAAAATGTCATTAATAATCATTAGTTTCTGGAGAGATGACCTAAACTGGGCAACACGAAATTTACTGGCTTTTAGTTCACATGAGTTTCAATGTCTTTTTTATTTTTAATATCCATCTTCATTGAGTTTTAAGTCATATTTCCTTTAGTACTTAAGACTTCCTTCAAACTTTTATATAATTCAATTACAAGGAGTAATGATATTATATTCCACAGTGGGACAAACAACCATGTTTAAAGGTTATTTATTTTTTTTCATGAGGAGCAAGGGTACTATAGAATGGGAGTTTATTATTAATATAATTGCTTAAATAAATTATTCCTCAGGTCAAGTTATTCTGTTTTACAAGTGGAATGTAAACCTTGCATGATAATCACGTATTTTGCCAGTGCAAGAGTCAGATTCATCTTCCAATCACAATGGCTATGAATATTTCAATTTTTTTAATTGTGAAGATTTGTCAAATATAGGTAGTTTAACTTTTTTATTTCGGATTTTATTAAAAATATGATTTAAAAATTCTACTAAAAGTTTAAATCAAGCATAATTCAGCTCATTTACTTCTCTAGGAAATAAGCAAGTGACCCTAAATCTTCCGAGAAAAGCTGTTTCCCTTTATTTTAGTCCTTTTTGAAAAGGACATGTCATTTTGTTACATGCTGCTTATTATGAGCCAGTAATTTTAGAAATATTGACATGTTTAATCCAAGTAACAATGCTGAGTAGGTACCATGAGTAACCTATCTTGCAACTAAGGAAATTGCATCACAGAAAGATTAGATGACTTGCCCTCAAGAGATGAACATGAAACTTTAAGACAGAGCCCGATGGGGTGTTAATTGGGAATGGAGATTAAAGAAGTTTATTCTCTAGAACATTCTACTCCAGTATTTCTGAAATTTCATTCTAGATCTATTACTAAGAGGTTACAACATGCATGCGTGAGTACATGCACACACACACACACACACACACACACACACACACACACACCCTTTGATTTAATCATTTGGAAAACACTCTTTGGGGTATGTCCCTATTATTTGACCAGGGCTCTATTTCTTTCACATAACACCAAGTAATGTTTAAGGAGACACTGATATTCACGTCAGTGGAGTGTAGCTGAGGCAATACCACTTAGCACCATTGTCCTAGTATCGCTGTAGCATACAGTGGTCTTCCAGTTTGTAAATGGGAACCCAAGTGTCAGGCTACATCTGGACTTATGGATAGCAAATTTATACTAGGTGGGATTAAAACTCTTCTTTCCCTGCTTCTGAAACGACCTTGCTTAGCACCCTTCTATGGGGAATTAAGCTGATACCATTCTAAATATTCTCTCAGCAATTTTCTGCAGCTGTACCATTGGATTTTCAGTTTGTCCAAATAAACAGAAACAAAATATTACTTTTTGAAATTTAATTTGTTCTTCAATCAGCAAAGATACAGAAATGTCAAAAGGGGTCATTTAAAAATAAAAAATTCTGTTTATTCTGGAACACATCTGTAAAACACAACGATACTATCAGGGATGAAGGGCTTCCCCAGAACAGAGGCAATTGCCTTATATGGTACAGAAGTGAGTGTCAGCCTGAATTCTATAATTGGACTACCTTTCATCATATTTTGATAATGTGCCCAAAACTCTCTTCATTTATGCTGCATATGTTTTGTCTACTAAGTATAAAATATTGTTCACCAGTCAAGAGTAAATAAAGTTTCAGTATTTTCTTTGTGTGTAATGGAGATTTTTGCTTCAGAATTTATCATGTGATATTTACATATAAGAGATGACTTTGCAAGACTAGCAGAATTTGTCATAAAACCATCGTAACCGTCACAACAGCAATAATGCAGAATTGCATTTTTGTAACTAACTAGCCTGAATGTAGGTAGCACACTACATTTTATTAGTGATGACACTCCTTAACAGTTCATTTTATCTAATGAGACCATCTGCCAATTCCTTGCTAAGCACTCACTACTGCACTAAGTGTTAAAAAATAGTACTTAAAATGCCATTTCCTTTCTGCTGTGCACAGCTTGTTCCATTAAAGCTAGGGAATTTCAGAGGTTTGACCTATTTCAGAAAATTATTCTCTATCTTAAGCTCTTTGACTGTACCCCTCTTTAGATTCACATCAGACTGATTCTGGATAGAGTTTAGTGATCTTTGACATCAACAGAATAATCTTTGGTGTGATGAAATAAAGTTCTATTGACTAAATTACAGGCAATTATATTTAGACCTTTGACCTAATTAATGACCTTGAGATCAAGCAAGGCAATCAAGTCAATAGAACTTCCTTTTGATCATATCATGCGTTTCTCTATGAACTGAAAATTTTACAGTGGACTAATTGGTGGTATATTGACTTATTCCCAAAATTGAGACGTAAAAGTACATTAAAATATTTTACAAATATTTTATCATTAAAAAGAACAGAATAAAAAGTGCAACATATAAGTTATATGAGATGAATTTTATGTAAAGTCATTAAAATAACCACATATCTTTGTATTAGGAGGTGAGTGAATTTAGTTTGCTGTTTTCATCTTTGTTAGGTTTCAAATTCCTTCTAACTCCTGGCTAATTTATGTCCTTAAACAAGACAAGAAATTTTAATATGTATTATAGAAATCATACTTTCTCTAAAGTTGTCATTATTTTAGAGTAAATTTTATAAGTCATTTGCAGAAGGTTTGTAGCAAAACTTGTTTTTTTCCTCAGTGCTATTCTCCTTTTTTACCAACTCGAGACGAGAGGACAAAATTAAAGTTTAGGTCAAAGTAACAGATTACCAAACAAAAAACATCTTATTTACCATAGGAGAAAAACCAAGCTAAAATAAAACAGGCCAATAATTTGAAATGAAGCTATCATTGTGAATGTGAAGATATTAGCACCAAATTAATGTACATTTTTTAAATGTTTGTCTGTTTTTTGGTATGGTGAAAAGTCTTTTCTACACCAGAATAGAATTTCTGTCCAACTCTTTATTTGTTCCATTCATGGTAATTACTACTGAAAAGTATTTCATTCATTCAAGCAACCAAATCTGTAAGCAGTGAGCAATAAAGGTTGCCAAGGATTTTAGGCTAAGATCCAATATATATTTAACTGGAATTTTTAGAAACTCCTGGAAACTAGGCCATTCTCATGTCATGTATATTAACAATTGTTTCCCATTGAGGATCCTAGAATAAGATTGTTCCCATGAGTTACACTTAAAAATGTTTCCCACATGCAAGGTTTATATAACTTTTCAAACAATAACAACAAAAGAAGGAAAGAAACATAAATAGCATCATTCTGAAAGGAACTTTGATAAATGTGGATGTGTTGATGATTGTGTTCATTTCTGATATAGGCAACTTAGATAAAAAACTTAGAAATATTAGCAATAAGATTTGGAATCAGAGTCTCTTAGTAATCTATTTTTCACAAAAGAGTTTGCAAGTAACCACAATCATGTAATATTTAATATATGGACTCTATAGCTCTTTAGGAACAGTCTTTGCTAGTTTAGCTTCACTATAGATTTATCTAAATTGTTTCTTACTATTGTCCAACATAAAATTGGTTAGTATAGTTTCTATTGTTATATTATTTTTATATTTAGCTATATATTTTGTTTATATTTACATACATAGTTATTATTTTATTAGTCTTATAATTTTATTTTTATAAGGTCTATGGTTTTGTGGAATTTAGATCTCCTTTTAAAAATGTTTTCTTTTTTGTGTGTGTTTATGTTTCTACTTTTTAAGTTAGAGCTTTAATTTAACTCCTCCAATTTCTGTATCACATACATCTATATCAATATCTATGCTATCTGGAGACTATCATGTAATTTATTTATTTTAACTGTTAACTAAAACATTGTATTTTTATCTAAGTCTTTCTTACATATGTGATGCTTTTAAACCCAAAGAATTAACTCAAGTACAAAGTCAATTACCAAAAAAAAAAAAAAAAAAAATTTAAGACTTCAGATTTGTGAGAATGGGACTTTTTGAAAACATTAATATTTATAAATAATTATGTGCTGGGCACTATATAATTATTGCTATTTATTGTTAATTAATTTTTCAAAAATAATTATTGAGTCCCCTCATTTTTTGAATAGTAAGTATACTTAGCAGTACACAAATATACAAAACCTATGGGCTCATAGGATTCATATTCAAATGAGGAATTTTGAAAAATCACTTACACTCACTAAGCCTCCGTTTCCAAACTTTAAGATAACAATTCATATCAGTTCACGGGGTTGTACTATATATACACGTGTATAATATATACACGCCTTTTTTTTAATGTTTGTTTTCATGCAACAGATTTTATTGAACACATACAATTTGCATGGCACTCTTGTAGGTGCTAGCAATAGAACAGTAAGAGAAACACAATGATAGGTGCTATAATAGAAGGAAAGATTCATTAAAAGGAGGGCAAAGAGCAGGAACAACTAATTTCATCCCATCTGAAGGATGGGATGCAGGTAATGCCGTGGGAGCTTTTCCACAAGAGTTGATATCTGAACTGACAGCTGAAACATGACTAATAGGAGTCAGCCAGGTAAGTGAGATGAGGTAAAGAAGGAGGCAGCTTCCAGGTAGTTACCTCATTTACGGTGAAAAATAGCCCAATGACTTTTAGGTTAATTTCTCTCTTTGTTATCAGACCACATTTTGTCGTGTGAGAAATCGAAAGCTCAAAGAATATAAAATACATACTGGTTCACCTAGCTATTGAGAGAGCCTGAATTGAACCTGCTCTGACTCTAAAGTGGAAAATATTCCTTCCATTATGCCACCGTGATGGAACGTATAATAGAGACTAAATACATATTTGATATTTTACTTGAAAAACTTAGAATAATGAACCAACTCTAGAACACTGAAACTTCTTAGACATATTTAATTTAAAATGTTGTGCATGACAATCAAATTAATATTTCTATATGTGAAGTGATAGACAGGACTATTTAAAGGTTTATGTATTTTACAGTATTCACCCAGAAACAGCATATCACTTAATCCTATCTGATCAATGAAATTATATAAATATGAGGTCCATGCAGACATACAGCAGGCCAGCTAACTAAGCAAATGCATACAGATTTCTCCAAGAAGAAACCATTTTTGTTGCTATTTTTTCTACCCTAGAAGAAACCTTTACCTTCTTGTCTTTGAAAAGTTAAGACCCGTAAAAGAATTATAATATGACCGATGATCAGGAATGCCTCCAAAATCCACAGAATATGTCAATACATGTCAATACAAACAATATACCAGTGCAATTTTCAAAGAAGAAGGTTTCTGTTTTGCCTTAAGCTGTTGTTCTATGATAACAGAGAAAGTAAACAAAAATGTTAGTAAAATATCAAGTAGTAAAACCTTATTCTGAATATAGTAATGCTGAACTTTTTTATTGGACATTCAGCTTTAGTCTTTGAAAATATTTTATTAAATGTTTTATTATTATTTTATTTAAATGTTTGTCTTTAAAATATATGCTTGTAATCCATAATATATTAAACTGCAAGATTACATGGAACAATTTTCATATAAATAAATTAATGGCTAAATTAAACTTTGCCTTAGGCCTGAAATAAACTTTTCATTACACCACATGTAAAAAAAAAAAGAAAGAAAAAGAGAGAGAAAGGAAAACTCCACTCCTTATTTTTTTCCAAGAGCATTTGTTTTTGCTCTCTTTGTTTATTTTGCTGTTGATAAAGGGACCACATCTGATTATTAAGATAGATCATCTGAAAGGACTTTTAAAATTTTTGCTGTAAAGGATACCAGTTTTCGAATGAGTATGATAAATTTTAACGTCTCCTCTATTTCCCAGCAATATCTAATTCACTTCTTATTTCTCTACAATTCTACGATTGTAATCCCTAGCCAGAATGTCTGTGTTAGACTACAAAATATGGTGATGCAGAATAAGAACAGAAAAGACTATAGAACTCCAATTCTAATTAATATTAAAAATCATATATACATTTTTCATGAAATAATTTGTCTGCGTGTGGGTTAGGATACTTGAACATATTATTCTACATGGAAAGATTGATTTAAAGTAGTCATAGAATAACATGACTCTGCGGAATGAGAATAGTAAATAATTATCAACAATTATGTTCCTAAAATGTCACCAATTTCCAGATAACCTAAATTCTATTGTGATGGGCAGAATTCTAAGGTGGACCCCAAGATTCCTGCCTTTTGGTATACTACTCACCCTGTATAATCCTTCCTCTTTAGTGTGAGTAGGACATATGAGTATGATGGGATGCCACTCTTTTTTTTTTTATTTCAAAATTTTTTAAATATCACAATTCTAATAATTAAAGATTAAAAATGACAAAATTAAATAGGAAATTATTTTGAATCTTAAATAGTAGTCCACATTTACTTAGAGGAGGATGAGGAGGTAGTTTGAATTTTTTTTTCCCACCCCCCCACGGCTTTCCCCACTTGGTGTTCATACGTTTGTTCTCTACATCTGTGTCTCAACTTCTACCCTGCAAACCGGTTCACCTGTACCATTTTTCTAGGTTCCACATACATGCATTAATATACAATATTTGTTTTTCTCTTTCTAACTTACTTCACTCTTTATGACGGTCTCTAGATCCATCCACATCACAACAAATGACCCAATTTCGTTCCTTTTTATGGCTGAGTAAAATTCCATTATATATATGTACATCTTCTTTATCTAGTCGTCTGTCGACGGGCATTTAGGTTGCTTCCATGACCTGGCTATTGTAAATAGTGCTGCAGTGAACATTGGGGTGCATGTGTCTTTTTGAATGATGGTTTTCTCTGGGTATATGCCCAGTAGTGGGATTGCTGGGTCATATGGTAATTCTAATTTTAGTTTTTTAAGGAATCTCCATACTGTTCTCCACAGTGGCTGTATCAATTTACATTCCCACCAACAGTGCAAGAGGGTTCCCTTTTCTCCACACCCTCTCCAGCATTTGTTGTTTGTAGATTTTCTGATGATGCCCATTCTAACTGGTGTGAGGTGGTACCTCATTGTAGTTTTGATTTGCATTTCTCTAATAATTAGTGATGTTGAGCATCTTTTCATGTGCTTCTTGGCCATCTGTATGTCTTCTTTGGAGAAATGTCTATTTAGGTCTTCTGCCCATTTTTGGATTGGGTTGTTTGTTTTTTATGATATTGAGCGGCATGAGCTGTTTATATATTTTGGAGATTAATCTTTTGTCTGTTGATTCGTTTGCAAATATTTTCTCCCATTCTGAGGGTTGTCTTTTCATCTTGTTTATGGTTTCCTTTGCTGTGCAAAAGCTTTGAAGTTTCATTAGGTCCCATTTGTTTATTTTTGTTTTTATTTCCATTATTCTAGGAGGTGGATCAAAAAAGATCTTGCTGTGATTTATGTCAAAGAGTGTTCTTCCTATGTTTTCCTCTAAGAGTTTTATAGTGTCCAGTCTTACATTTAGGTCTTGAATCCATTTTGAGTTTATTTTTGTGTATGGTGTTAGGGAGTGTTCTAATTTCATTCTTTTACATGTAGCTGTCCAGTTTTCCCAGCACCACTTATTGAAGAGACTGTCTTTTCTCCATTGTTTATCCTTGCCTCCTTTGTCATAGATTAGTTGACCATAGGTGTGTGGGTTTATCTCTGGGCTTTCTATCTTGTTCCATTGATCTAGGTTTCTGTTTTTGTGCCAGTACCATATTGTCTTGATTACTGTAGCTTTGTAGTATAGTCTGAAGTCAGGGAGTCTGATTCCGCCAGCTCCGTTTTTTTCCCTCAAGACTGCTTTTGCTATTTGGGGTCTTTAGTGTCTCCATACAAATTTTAAGATTTTTTGTTCTAGTTCTGTAAAAAATGCCATTGGTAATTTGATAGGGAATGCATTGAATCTGTAGATTGCTTTGGGTAGTATAGTCATTTGCACAATATTGATTCTTCCAATCCAAGAACACGGTATCTCTCTCCATCTGTTGGTATCATCTTTCATTTCTTTCATCAGTGTCTTATAGTTTTCTGCATACAGGTCTTTTGTCTCCCTAGGTAGGTTTATTCCTAGGTATTTTATTCTTTTTGTTGCAATGGTAAATGGGAGTGTTTCCTTATTTTCTCGTTCAGATTTTTCATCATTAGTGTATAAGAATGCAAGAGATTTCTGTGCATTAATTTTGTATCCTGCAACTTTACCAAATTCATTGATTAGCTCTAGTAGTTTTCTGGTGGCATCTTTAGGATTCTCTATGTATAGTATCATGTCATCTGCAAATAGTGACAGTTTTACTTCTTCTTTTCCAATTTGTATTCCTTTTATTTCTTTTTCTTCTCTGATTGCCATGGCTAGGACTCCCAAAACTATGTTGAATAATAATGGTGAGAGTGGACATCCTTGTCTTGTTCCTGATCTTACAGGAAATGCTTTCAGTTTTTCACCATTGAGAATGATGTTCGCTCTGGGTTTGTCGTATGTGGCCTTTATTATGTTGAGGTAGGTTCCCTCTATGCCCACTTTCTGGAGAGTTTTTATCATAAATGGCTGTTGAATTTTGTCAAAAGCTTTTTCTGCATCTATTGAGATGATCATATGGTTTTTATTCTTCAATTTGTTAATATGGTGTATCACATTGATTGATTTACGTATATTGAAGAATCCTTGCATCCCTGGGTAAATCCCACTTGATCATGGTGTATGATCCTTTTAATGTGTTGTTGGATTCTGTTTGCTAGTATTGTGTTGAGGATATTTGCATCTATATTCATCAGTGATATTGGTCTGTAATTTTTTATTTTTTGTAGTATCTTTGTCTGGTTTTGGTATCAGGGTGATGGTGGTCTCATAGAATGAGTTTGGGAGTGTTCCTTTCTCTGCAATTTTTTGGAAGAGTTTAAGGATGGGTGTTAGCTCTTCTCTAAATGTTTGATAGAATTCACCTGTGAAGCCATCTGCTCCTGGACTTTTGTTTGTTGGAAGATTTTTAATCACAGTTTCAATTTCATTACTTGTGATTGGTCTGTTCATATTTTCTGTTTCTTCCTGGTTCAGTCTTGGAAGGTTATACCTTTCTAAGAATTTGTCCATTTCTTCCAGGTTGTCCATTTTACTGGCATAGAGTTGCTTGTAGTAGTCTCTTAGGATGCTTTGTATTTCTGCAGTGTCTGTTGTAACTTCTCTGTTTTCATTTCTAATTTTATTGATTTGAGTCCTCTCCCTCTTCTTCTTGATGAGTCTGGCTAAGCGTTTATCAATTTTGTTTATCTTCTCAAAGAACCGGCTTTTAGTTTTATTGATCTTTGCTATTGTTTTCTTTGTTTCTATTTCATTTATTTCTGCTCTGATCTTGATGATTTCTTTCCTTCTGCTAACTTTGGGTTTTGTTTGTTCTTCTTTCTCTAATTCCTTTAGGTGTAAGGTTAGATTGTTTATTTGAGATTTTTCTTGTTTCTTGAGGTAGGCTTGTATGGCTATAAACTTCCCTCTTAGAACTGCTTTTGCTACATACCATAGGTTTTGGATCATCGTGTTTTCCTTGTCATTTGTCTCTAGGTATTTTTTGATTTCCTCTTTGATTTCTTCAGTGATCACTTGGTTATTTACTAATGTATTGTTTAGCTTCCATGTGTTTGTGTTTTTTACATTTTTTTCCCTGTAATTCATTTCTAATCTCAGCGTTGGTTAGAAAAGATGCTTGATACAATTTCAATTTTCTTTAATTTACTGAGGCTTGATTTGTGACCTAAGATGTGATCTATCCTGGAGAATGTTCCGTGCACACTTGGGAAGAAAGTGTAATCTGCTGTTTTTGGATGGAATGTCCTATAAATATCAATTAAATCTATCTGGTCTATTGTGTCATTTAAAGCTTCTGTTCCCTTATTTATTTTCATTTTGGATGATCTGTCCATTGGTGTAAGTGAGGTGTTAAAGTCCCCCACTATTTTTGTGTTCCTGTCGATTTCCTCTTTTATAGCTGTTAGCAGTTGCTTTATGTATTGTGGTGCTCCTATGTTGGGTGCATATGTATTTATAATTGTTATATCTTCTTCTTGGATTGATCCCTTGATCATTATGTAGTGCCTTCCTTGTGTCTTGTAACATTCTTTATTTTAAAGTCTATTGTATCTTACATGAGTATTGCTACTTCAGCTTTCTTTTGATTTCCATTTGCATGGAATATCTTTTTCCATCCCCTCACTTTCAGTCTGTTTGTGTCCCTAGGTCTGAAGTGGTCTCTTGTAGACAGCATATATATGGGTCTTGTTTTTGTATCCATTCAGCAAGCCTGTGTCATTTGGTTGGAGCATTTAATCCATTCACGTTTAAGGTAATTATCGATATGTATGTTCCTATACCATTTACTTAACTGTTTTGGGTTTGTTTTTGAAGGTCCTTTTCTTCTCTTGTGTTTCCCACTTAGAGAAGTTCCTTTAGCATTTGTTGTAGAGCTGGTTTGGTGGTGCTGAATTCTCTTAGCTTTTGCTTGTCTGTAAAGCTTTTGATTTCTCCATGGAATCTGAATGAGATCCTTGCCGGGTAGAGTAATCTTGGTTGTAGGTTCTTCCCTTTCATCACTTTAAGTACATCATGCCACTCCCTTCTGGCTTGTAGAGTTTCTGCTGAGAAATCAGCTGTTAACCTTATGGGACTTCCCTTGTATGTTATTTGTCCTTTTTCCCTTGCTGCTTTCAATAATTTTTCTTTGTCTTTAATTTTTGCCAGTTTGATGACTATGTGTCTCGACGTGTTTCTCCTTGGGTTTATCCTGTATGGGACTCTCTGCACTTCCTGGACTTGGATGGCTATTTCCTTTCTCATGTTAGGGAAGTTTTCGACTATAATCTCTTCAAATATTTTCTCGGGTCCTTTCTCTCTCTCTTCTCCTTCTGGGACCCCTATAATGCGAATGCTGTTGCGTTTAATGTTGTCCCAGAGGTCTCTTAGGCTGTCTTCATTTCTTTTCATTCTTTTTTCTTTATTGTGTTCTGCAGCAGTGAATTCCACCATTTTGTCTTCCAGGTCACTTATCCGTTCTTCTGCCTCAGTTATTCTGCTATTGATTCCTTCTAGTGTAGTTTTCATTTCAGTTATCGTATTGTTCATCTCTGTTTGTTTCTTCTTTAATTCTTCTAGGTCTTTGTTGAACATTTCTTGCATCTTCTCGATCTTTGCCTCCATTCTTTTTCCAAGGTCCTGGATCATCTTCACTATCATTATTCTGAATTCTTTTTTTGGAAGGTTGCCTATCTCCACTTCATTTAGTTGTTTTTCTGGGGTTTTATCTTGTTCCTTCATCTGGTAAATAGCCCTCTGCCTTTTCATCTTGTCTATCTTTCTGTGAATGTGGTTTTTGTTCCACAGGCTGCAGGATTGTAGTTCTTCTTGCTTCTGCTTGGGATGCCACTCTTATGTTAATGTTGCAAAGCAAAGGTGAAGGCACTTTGTAGATAAAATTTATGTCCCTACCAATTAACTTTGAATTAAGAAAGGGAGGTTAGACTGAGTGAGCCCAGTGAAGGAGGAAAAGAGTTAAAAGAAGTCAGAGGGGCTTCATGTGAAAGGGATTTTTCTGTTGGCTTTGTGAATTGCCCATAGAGGTGGCCACATGACAAGAACATGAAGGCAGCCTCTAAGATTTAAGAGTGATATCCTGCTCACAGCCAGAAAGGAAACAGTGACCTGAGTCCTACAACTACAACAACATAGAACTAAAATCCATAATGTCTAGGTCCATCCAAGTTGCTGCAAATAGCATTATTTCATTCTTTTTTATGGCTTAGTAATATCCCATTGTGTATATATACCATATCTTCTTTATTCATTCATCTGTCGATGGACACTTAGGTTGTTTCCATGTCTTGGCCATTATAAATAATGCTGCTATGAACATTGGGGTGCAGGTGTCTTTTCAAATTATGGTTTTCTCTGGATATATGCCCAGGAGTGGGGTTGTAGGATCATGTGGTAGCTCTATTTTTACTTTTTTAAGTAACCCCCATACTATTCTCCATAGTGGCTGTACCAATTTACACTCCCACCAGCAGTGTAGGAGGGTTCCTTTTTCTCTACACCCTCTCCAACATTTATTAGTTGTAGACTTTTCAATGATGGCATTCTGACCAGTGTGAGGTGACACCTCATTGTAGTTTTGATTTGCATTTCTCTAGTAATTAGCAATGTTGAGCATCTTTTCATGTGCTTTTTGGCTATCTATATGTCTTCTTTGGAGAGATGTCTATTTAGATCTTCTGTCCATATTTTGATTAGGTTGTTTGTTTGTTTTTTTTTTTTGATATTGAGCTGTATGAGCTGTTTGTATATTTTGGAGATTAATCCCTTGTCAGTCGCATCATCTGCAAATATTTTCTCCCATTCTGTAGGTTGTATTTTTTGTTGTTTTAAGCAGTCACCTTTGTGGTACTTTGTTATACAGCAGTAGGAAACTTGATACATCCATTATGGAATATCAGCTACATTATACATATTGTGGTTCCCATCAAAAGAGTGAACGTTAAACTTAAAACAATTACCTAAAATGTCATTATCAAAATTAACTCCTAGGGATAAATCTGAAATTTTATAAGAAAAAAATTCATTTCCAATCTCATGATAAAATAATTAAATATACATAAATTAACTTTTCTTTTCTGCCTTGATACATTCATTTACTCTAGAAAGTCTTCTGTATCAGTCAGTTTTCAAGGTGAAAAAACCCCAGAAACCTCTCTAGGTTTTTCAAGCAGAAAGGTATTGATTTCAGGGAATTAAGTGCTTGCCCAAATCATCAGGAGGGCTGTGGGAGAAAAAGTGAAGTGGCCTCACCATGTTTTAAAATTAGCCAGCAAGATTCAGTTGGTAATGAGATCTATTTATGTGCATTTTGGATCAGAAGAGGAAGCGTAGAAGAAGAAAATTAGCCAGATTAGTTTTTCTGATTCTCTCAAGCCTAGCTGTGTATTTCCATGACATTTATCTCTAGGTTTCTGTGTTTTCCCTAGCATAACACTTATGATCCTATATTGTAGTAACTTACTACTCTCTAAAATTTTATTTGTTTATATTTTTGTTTCAGCATTTCTTTGTAATTCTTGTTAATACAATTGCTAAATAGGCAAACAATTTATTTCAGTAATAACCAACCCAAAAGCTTCAGATTATTCTTTAATATCTGTTAAGTATATTATGAAGTTTGATTATCCTTCCTAAATTTTCTTTTAAGGAATTGAGAAGTGCAAGATTATTTCTAAAGGAATGTCATATGTATGAAAATTCAAGTATTAGGTAGCAGTATGGCTCATGTTTTAATTGTGTATGTATGTGTGTGGTCTCATAGAACCTAAGTTATATCTTTTATTTCTTGCATTTGGTAAGTGTATTGCAAGGATTTAAATACAGATCAATGCAACTTCAATGCTACTATAATGCATTGTTTCTTATCTCTTCAAAAATACCAGAAAAAAACCCAGGCATTACTCCTCATAATTTATCAAATTAATGACTTTGAACATATAACTAGTTAAGACATTGTCACAAACTTAATCAACAGCATTTATTTTGGGAGTCTGGTCTATGTGTGTTTGATTTCTGTTATTTCTTTAGAAATATTATTTGTTGGTCACGTCTCCATCAAGCCACATTTTTACAAGGAATTTTCTGTTTTATAATTTGTTTTAACTAACTGGATGAAGTCTCAATGTCCTGTAGAACACTAGAGGCTTCTTTAGAGATAGCAAACACACGAATATTGGTTTTCTAATATATCTTTGGAGCCTCTAAGTCCTCAAATTTTAGCATTTGGAGCATATAGATTTAAAATGTATTTTTGAGAATTTATATACGTAGCACTAATCTAAAGCATAATTCATACTCACTTATTCATGCTTATATACAAGGCCAATATTTAGCCAGTATGCTTCAGTGCCCTCACAACTGATGATAAACTCTTTAAATATTTTTTGTGCTGATACCTTTCTCCTTCTACCCTGGTCATACCAGCCTTTGCTAGGAAATTCCCTCTATCTCTTTGTGTTCTAGCAACTAAAGGGTTAATAGCTGGCCTAGGAGGAAGCCCACAGGACCCTGCCAAAAATGGCCCCAGTACTATCTGGCTGTCCTGACTGTAAAGTACCTCTGATTATGCTCATTTTGCAGTGTGGAAACTGAGGTACTGAGAGATTAGGCGACTTGCCCAAGAACAGCTGGAATTTACACCCAAGCAAGTTGACCAAGAATTAAACTCTGTAAGCAATACTATATGGTCCTAGGTATTATAGTAAGTTAGAAAGGAAGGTGGTACATTTATACTCATATTTTGATAAACAAAATTCGAGGGAACCGTAATGAACTGATCCAGACTCATTATATTTGTATTACGTTCTATACTTACACATATATATCTGTATAAGTATTCATATAATATATATTGTTTATATTTCATTTAAAAATAAGAGCTTTCTTTTAACCATATATGCATTTATGTATTATATAGACTTATTGAAGGGCTAAAAAATACATAGCTATATATTGTAAATCAAGAAGATATCAGGAGAAAAAATTGTTTGACTTCCACATGCACAGCTAAGTCAATTTCAGCAGCAATGGTGCTTTGAATTTGTTTTCCATGGGAAAACTACAGTGGGGTCAAGGCCCCAGCCTGCTACTCAGTTGGCTTGGTCATTTGTGTATTTGGGGCCTGAGATCTTTGTGTAGCTGCAGGTTAATGATCATTGAGCTAATATAGTAGGACTGTTGCAGATGTGACCTTTTCAGTCTCCTACAATTTATGTCATTTGCCGGCAATTGGGAAAGCGGCTACAATAACATCAGCTGCCTGAGAGGCTAGTCACTCTGCCAGACCTCCTGGCCAAACCACAGACATGTCTGGAGATCCTGTGCGAAGAAAAAGCATGCAAGTAGATATGGAAAGGGGTAAAAACAAAACGTCCTGGAAAAGCTCTTACCTGTATAATCAAAAGTAAAAGGACTCTTCAAATCTGTTGGCATAAGGCATTTATATGAGGTTCAGCCAAAAATAGGGAACTAGGAAAAAACAAAACAAAACATTGGAACAGGGATTCCTTTTTCTTCTTTATTTCAAAATTTGTGTAAACAACACTAAAAAGCGTTTGTTCCTGTGCCAGAAAAACAAGGACATGAATGAATCGGTTGGTCAATATCACCTTGTACAAAATAAGGTGCCTTTCTCTGAACAAAATCTCTTAACTAAATAGGCATTGCTTTTGTGATTGACCTCTCCTTCTGAGAGTAAAATTGATAAGCTTATTTTATCCATTTTAATAAAATGGTGCTTTAAAGGATGTTCTCTTTAAATACTGAGGTCTTTGTCCTTTCACTTAGTAATTTTGTATAAGAATAAAAAATAATGTTATACAACAAAGTTTCAACATGGCATCTATCATAAAATATATAAGGCAACCCTGAATATAAGAAAATCTCCCATGTCCTTTATGAGAGAACCTTGAAGTATTTGGTCAAATCTCTATTTGCTTTTAATATAGTATTCAATAATACAGCTTTAAAATTAACTGTTACAGGCAATAATATATTTTATTTTTAGAAGTAGAGCTATTTTCTATTGTTACATTTTACGAAAAAAAAGTCATCCAAATTAGTGACATATATATTTTGTTTCATCATCTTCATCATGAATGAGGCTACTTCATGAATTATTTAACAATTTTTCTGGAGCACATCAGTTCACTTTTATCTAAGTTGTCAGAAGTAAAATACCTGTTTAAAATCCATGTGTATGATTTCTGTCACTGGCAACTTCATCCCGTGCAACAGGTGCCCATTTTCATAACTATAACTATCTATTGTGCATTTGTGAACAGCACTTTCCAAGGTGCTTTATAAAATGATATTCAAGAGTTTTGTTTACCATGGCATCCAACACAACCATGAAGACTTACCCTCAGGAATTATTAACCTTGTGTCAAATATCTTTGCCTTCTGTTTACTCACTTCATTCAGTGACCTCTATCATTCTCCAAAACTAGCACTGACTGAGATTAATTTCTGTTGTACAGGGACAATACCGTGTGGCCCAAAATAAAGCAGTGGAATGGGTGTCCCATTGTGTATCAGCAGTAAGCCCACCTAAGAAGGGTCACTAACTGAGTATTGGCAAAACTCTAAATTGTCAAAGACTTCTATTTTATAGATCTAGCCCATGCTAAGTTTAGTGAGATGTATCATTTAAGTGAAGAATAAAAATTGATGTGTACACATATATACATGCATACACACAGTTAACACATTACTAATTGTATTATTTAATAATATCATTTCATTTCACACTTTCACAGAACCAGTAAATTATGATGAAGGCCACAAAAATGTGATTAAGGTCAACAGTTTGGATTCAGTTTTGACTTCCAAACCTTGGCTCTGCTTTCTAACTCTGTTCCTTTAGACAAGTTGCTTAAATACCCTAATTCTTACTTCACTTACCTCTAAATTAGGGCTAATAATGGTGCTGACATGCTAGGACTGATATAGGGTTTTAAGAACTTGACAATATTTTTGTTAGTGATATGATTATTAGTATCAGAAAAACATTTGGCAACCAATTTCAAAGCAAGTGGACATAATATTTTTATTTTTAATATTCTGTCTATAAAAAACAGAATTGGAACTTTACAAGTGAAAATGAACAGAATAAACCAATAAAAATTGTATAAAGTGTTAAATTCTGGATCTGAATATATATTTATATACACATATTTATAAATATTTCTTATTTATATACAAATCTATGTTTTTAAATATGCACATTATATATGTATATAAATATGTATATATGATATTCCACTCTTCTCCCTTCATTTCTTACATATATATGAAATATAGATAAATAAGATTTATAGTTTTAAACACTTCCTATGTAAAGATTTCCTATTTATATATATGAAAAAAAAGGGAAACACCATATGCATATGTATAGGATGGACTTACTTTTGCTATCATTGAGCTTTCAATTTGACTGTAATTATCCACACAAAGTGAAAATGCCAAGAATAATTATTTGGTGTCCTATGTACTTATGTACTTCCATGGCACACATAAATAGCATGGTTCATATTCTTAAAGATCTTATAGTTTATTTGTATATTTTAGAAATACTTAGGCAAATTTCAATTGCCCATACCTTATGTCTAATACTATGTTTTCCATGTAGAAAACTGCTAAGCTGCTAAAGAGATCCTCTGCCTTTTCCTGTGGTAGAAAATTATTAGTAACACGTGAGTAATAACAAATTTAGTTTTTCAGCGTTAGCAAACACCAGCAACACTTTGTGGGGAGTCTGGCTCCAGGCCAAAATCCTAGGTGTGATCCTTCAGGCCAGACCACAGACAACTACAAAGGCTCTGTCTGGAGGTCCCACACCAGGCTTGGTGCACAGCCAATACACGGACCCCTGGCTGGCTATGCTTTCATGCATATCCGCATTCTAACTTAGACACCCCTGTTTGGTGGCCTCTCTTAAGCATCTCTGCCAAGACCCCTCCTTATGGGTGGGCCTTGGAGACACTTTTCTCCACTCTGACTCAGACTCAGTACTTTTGCACTCCTAACCCTCCCCCCACCCCCTTCCCTTGGGCCCTGAGTCAAAAAAATGGCAAGAACCTGTTGTTTGGGGCTCCTTCAGCAATGAGAAAATACCCACACCTGCCCTGATCCATCAGCTTCTCACCCAATGCCATTCCCTAGGGAAAAATGGAACATTGAGGGGCTAGTACTTTTCCTATTTATACTGCTTATATTTCACAATAAGTGATTAAAGTCTTGACTGTTACCTTCATTTTGACTTAATAGACCACTTGACATCTGGCAGCTCAGCACTCTCCCACTCAGCTGAGCTGTTGACAATCGGTGAGGATAGAGGATGAGAAAGAGTTGCTATTCAAAGGTGACAGATCAAAGAATGAGAGAGATTGAATGCAATTTCTTAAAACAAATAACTCAGAAGAAATACAGTATCTCTGATACCCAAGACTATTTTCTTAATTTAACTCTATACATACAAGGAACCTGGGTCTGGAATTTCAGAGATATTTCCTATATTTGGTTGCCATGGAATTATGCAGAGTGATGGTTTGGTTCCGGTATGCTTGTATTTCAGTTAAACAGGGATCAGTGCAAAGCAAAGAATGCTTACATCATCTGTGTCATTTTAGGGCTCATTAGATAGGAAAACATTAACAGGAAAAATAATAGAAAAAATAAAGATTCAAGCAGTAGTATGGTTAGTGCTTGTTTTTCTATAACTGACTCTGCATCGAATCCTCTAAGCACAGCAGACCCTACATGTGGCAGTACCAAAATTTGCTGCACTTAAGTAATAAGATCTCTCCAGTGAGTGAAGGCATAGTTTTAGCACAACTCTACAGAATATGTGAAGTAGATGATGGAAGCCAGAAGATAGGCATTATTAGTCTTTTAATTCCTTGGTTACATTCACCGAAGCTGATGGCATTAGACACAGTAAATAGGGAGTAAGAGCTTTGACCCCTCAAGGTTCTTTTAAATCCAGAAGGCATTCCACAACTTTGATGGGCTTGGATTCACAGCAATTTGACAACATGTTCCTTCTCTGATTAAAATTGCTGTAGTTAGCCTGAGAACAGCAGAGAAAGCTGTCAAATTAATAAGCAAGAAAATGCTGCTTAAAGCAAGATTTTAGAGGCTGCTTCTCACCTCATTTGCCAGCACTACCTCAGAGACCACTTACTTGAACAGTTTTTACATTGAAATACTGTACCTTCCTTGTGTTAATTTTAATTATGAACAGCCCTTAACACTAGGCTGAATTCCCAGTATTCATCATGATATCTATCACAGCTTCAAGTTGTTTCTGCTACCTCAAATACAGGGCAAACCTACTGCTTATTTGATAGACTAAGATATTTTAAAACCAAATCACCCCCACATCCCACTCCAAAGAATAGCTTTCATTAACTATTTCATGATTTGAGATTTTTTTTGGAAATAAATATGTCGATTCCACTTTAAAGTATGAAACTAAATAAACACACCCAATGCAGTAACTGAGAAAACTAAAACACCTAATGTCTACATCCAAATGGATTCATTACAGTATGGATGTAAGAATAATTAGTTAAACCTGAGTGAGATTCAATAGTAATATAAAATGTCCAAAGTCCAATAACAAATACATTCTTTTAGCAAATGATTTGAAAGGTATTGAATTAGTATTTGTTGAACAGTTCTTAAATAGCCACCACCATCAACGATAGATATGTCACCTCAGAACCAACAGAGATGATTTAATGAATGCAGATGCATGAACTAAAGTCCTGAGATGCTCCACAACTTCACCAGGTCACACATTCCACCATGTACCTTCTCTTCTATCAGAACCCGGCTGGCTTCCTCAGCTCATCTGCTCTATTGATCACGGGAATGGCCCCCTGATGTTTGCTGAGCATGTGCAAAGTTACACTTTGTACTGGAAGACTGAAGAAAGTACTCAGGATGAGTTTCCATATTTGTGAAAATTACCACATGCAGTTAGAATAAGATAAAACGACAAGGTATTACGTTAAAAAGGAAGGAATGGAGACAGGGAGGGAGGGAGGGAGAGAGGAAATGGCAAGATGTAAAGATTTTTTTTTTTTAACATCTTTATTGGAGTATAATTGCTTTACTATGTTGTGTTAGTTTCTGCTTTATAACAAAGTGAATCAGTTATACATATACATATGTCCCCATATCTCTTCCCTCTTGGATCTCCCTCCCTCCCACCCTCCCTATCCCACCCCTCTTGACGGTCACAAAGCACTGAGCTGATCTCCCTATGCTATGGGACTGCTTCCCACTAGCTATCTATTTAACGTTTGGTAGTGTATATATGTCCATGCCACTCTCTCACTTTATCCCAGCTTACCCTTCCCCCTCCCCGTATCCTCAAGTCCATTCTCTAGTAGGTCTGTGTCTTTATTCCCATCTTGCCCCTAGGTTCTTCGTGACCATTTTTTTTTTGTTTCTTTGTTTTTTTTTTTTAGATTCCATATATATGTGTTAGCATACAGTATTTGTTTTTCACCTTCTGACTTACTTCACTTTGTATGACAGATTCTAGGTCCATCCACCTTACTACAAATAACTCAATTTCGTTTCTTTTTATGGCTGAGTAATATTCCATTGTATATATGTGCCACATCTTCTTTATCCATTTATCTGTTGATGGACACTTAGGTTGATTCCATGTCCTGGTTATTGTAAATAGAGCTGCAATGAACATTTAGGTACATGACTCTTTTTGAATTATGGTTTTCTCAGGGTATATGCCCAGTAGTGGGATTGCTGGGTCATATGGCAGATCTATTTTTAGTTTTTTAAGGAACCTCCATACTGTTCTCCATAGTGGCTGTATCAATTTACATTCCCACCAACAGTGCAAGAGGGTACCCTTTTCTCCACACCCTTTCCACTATTTATTGTTTGTAGATTTTTAAATAATAGCCATTCTGATGGGTGTGAGATGATCTCATTGTAGTTTTGATTTGCATTTCTCTAATGATTAATGATGTTAGCATTCTTTCATGTGTTTGTTGGCAATCTGTATATCTTCTCTGGAGAAATGTCTGTTTAGGTTTTCTGCCCATTTTTGGATTGGGTTGTTTGTTTGTTTGATATTGAGCTGCATGAGCTGCTTGTAAATTTTGGAGATTAATCCTTTGTCAGTTGCTTCATTTGCAAATATTTTCTCCCATTCTGAGGGTTGTCTTTTCATATTGTTTATGGTTTCCTTTGCTGTGCAAAAGCTTTTAAGTTTCATTAGGTCCCATTTGTTTATTTTTGTTTTTATTTCCATTTCTCTAGGAGCTGGGTCAACAAGGATCTTGCTGTGATTTATGTCATAGAATGTTCTGCCTATGTATTCCTCTAAGAGTTTGATAGTGTCTGGCCTTACATTTAGGTCTTTAATCCATTTTGAGTTTATTTTTGTGTATGGTGTCAGGGAGTGTTCTAATTTCATTCTTTTACATGTAGCTGTCCAGTTTTCCCAGCACCACTTATTGAAGAGGCTGTCTTTTCTCCACTGTATATGCTTGCCTCCGTTATCAAAGATAAGGTGACCCTATGTGCGTGGGTTTATCTCTGGGCTTTCTATCCTGTTCCATTGATTTATATTTCTGTTTTTGTGCCAGTACCATACTGTCTTGATTACTGTAGGTTTGTAGTATAGTATGAAGTCAGGGAGCCTGATTCCTCCAGCTCCGTTTTTCTTTCTCAAGATTGCTTTGGCTATTCGGGGTCTTTTGTGTTTTCATACATATTGTGAAATATTTGTTCTAGTTCTGTGAAAAATGCCATTGGTAGTTTGATAGGGATTGCATTGAATCTGTAGATTGCTTTGGGTAGTAGAGTCATTTTCACAATGTTGATTCTTCCAAACCAAGAACATGGTATATCTCTCCATCTATTTGTATCATCTTTAATTTCTTTCATCAGTGTCTTATAATTTTCTGCATACAGGTCTTTTCTCTCCTTAGGTAGGTTTATTCCTAGATATTTTATTCTTTTTCTTGCAGTGGTAAATGGGAGTGTTTTCTTAATTTCACTTTCAGATTTTTCACCATTAGTGTATAGGAATGCAAAAGATTTCTGTGCATTAATTTTGTATCTTGCTACTTTACCAAATTCATTGATTAGCTCTAGTAGTTTTCTGGTAGCATCTTTAGGATTCTCTATGTATATTATCATGTCATCTGCAAACAGTGACAGCTTTACTTCTTCTTTTCTGAATTGTATTCCTTTTACTTCTCTTTCTTATCTGATTGCTGCGGCTAAAGCTTCAAAAACTCTGTTGAATAACAGCGGTGAGAGTGGGCAACCTTGTGTTGTTCCTGATCTTAGTGGAAATGGTTTCAGTTTTTCACCATTGAGGACGATGTTGCCTGTGGGTTTGTCATATATGGCCTTTATTATGTTGAGGAAAGTTCCCTCTATGCCTACTTTCTAGAGGGTTTTTATCATAAATGGGTGTTGAATTTTGTTGAAAGCTTTCTCTGCATCTATTGAGATGATCATATGGTTTTTCTCCTTCAGTTGGTTAATGTGGTGTATCACATTGATTGATTTGCGTATATTGAAGTATACTTGCAATCCTGGGATAAACCCCACTTGATCATGGTGTATGATCCTTTTAATGTGCTGTTGGATTCTGTTTGCTAGTATTTTGTTGAGGATTTTAGCATCTATGTTCATCAGTGATATTGGCCTGTAGTTTTCTTTCTTTGTGACATCTTTGTCTGGTTTTGGTATCAGAGTGATGGTGGCCTCATAGAATGAGTTTGGGAGTGTTCCTCCCTCTGCTGTATTTTGGAAGACTTTGAGAAGGATAGGTGTTAGCTCTTCTCTAAATGTTTGGTAGAATTCGCCTGTGAAGCCATCTGGTCTTGAGCTTTTGTTTGTTGGAAGATTTTTTATCACAGTTTCAATTTCAGTGCTTGTGATTGGTCTGTTCAAATATTCTATTTCTTCCTGGTTCAGTCTTGGAAGGTTGTGCATTTCTAAGAATTTGTCCATTTCTTCCAGGTTGCCCATTTTATTGGCATAGAGTTGCTTGTAGTAATCTCTCACGATCCTTTGTATTTCTGCAGTGTCACTTGTTACTTCTCCTTTTTCATATCTAATTCTGTTGATTTGAGTCTTCTCCCTTTTTTTCTTGATGAGTGTGACTAATGGTTTATTAATTTTGTTTATCTTCTCAAAGAACCAGATTTTAGTTTTATTGATCTTTGCTATCGTTTCCTTCATTTCTTTTTCATTTATTTCTGATCTAATCTTTATGATGTCTTTCCTTCTGCTAACTTTGGGGTTTTTTTGTTCTTCTCTCTCTAATTGCTTTAGGTGTAACGTTAGGTTGTTTATTTGAGATGTTTCTTGTTTCTTAAGGTAGGCTTGTATTGCTATAAACTTCCCTCTTAGAACTGCTTTTGCTGCATCCCATAGGTTTTGGGTCCTCATGTTTTCATTGTCATTTTTTTCTAGGTATTTTTTGATTTCCTCTTTGATTTCTTCAGTGATCTCTTGGTTATTAAGTAGTGTATTGTTTAGCCTCCATGTGTTTGTATTTTTTACACAGTTTTTCCTGTAATTTATATCTAGTCTCATAGTGTTGTGGTCAGAAAAGATACTTGATACGATTTCAATTTTCTTAAATTTGCCAAGCCTTGATTTGTGACCCAAGATATGATCTATCCAGGAGAATGTTCCATGAGCACTTGAGAAGAAATTGTATTCTGTTGTTTTTGGATGGAATGTGCTATAAAATATCAATGAAGTCCATCTTGTTTAATGTATCATTTAAAGTTTGTGTTTCCTTATTTATTTTCATTTTGGATGATCTGTCCGTTGGTGATAGTAGGGTGTTAAAGTCCCCTACTATGATTGTGTTACTGTTGATTTCCCCTTTTTGGCTGTATTTGCCTTATGTATTGATGTGCTCTTATGTTGGGTGCATAAATATTTACAATTGTTATATCTTCTTCTTGGATTAATCCCTTGATCATTATGTAGTGTCCTTCTTTGCCTCTTGTAATAGTCTTTGTTTTAAAGTCTATTTTGTCTGATATGAGAATTGCTACTCCAGCTTTCTTTTGATTTCCATTTGCATGGAATATCTTATTTCCATCCCCTCACTTTCAGTCTGTATGTGTCCCTAGTTCTGAATTGGGTCTCTTGTAGATAGCATATATACGGGCCTTGTTTTTGTATCCATTCAGCCAGTCTATGTCTTTTGGTTGGAGCATTTAACCATTTACATTTAAGGTAATTATCGATATGTATGTTCCTATTATCATTTTCTTAATTGTTTTGGGTTTGTTATTGTAGGTCTTTTCCTTCTCTTGTGTTTCCTGCCTAGATAAGTTCCTTTAGCATTTGTTGTAAAGGTGGTTTGGTGGTGCTGAATTCTTTTAGATTTTGCTTGTCTCTAAAGGTTTAAATTTCTCCGTCAAATCTGAATGAGATCCTTGCTGGGTAGAGTAATCTTGGCTGTAGGTTTTTCTCCATCATCACTTTAAATATGTCCTGCCACTCCCTTCTGGCTTGCAGAGTTTCTGCTGAAAGATCAGCTGTTAACCTTATGGGGATTCCCTTGTGTGTTATTTTTTGTTTTTCCCTTCCTACTTTTAATATTTTTTCTTTGTATTTAATGTTTGAGAGTTTGATTAATATGTGTCTTGGCATGTT
Organism: Balaenoptera musculus; assembly: GCF_009873245.2. Lineage (NCBI taxonomy): Eukaryota > Metazoa > Chordata > Mammalia > Artiodactyla > Balaenopteridae > Balaenoptera > Balaenoptera musculus. The sequence goes on from NC_045802.1 coordinate 57,484,520, forward strand.
TCTCCTTGGATTTATCCTGTATGGGACTCTCTGTGCTTCCTGGACTTGATTAACTATTTCCTTTCCCATATTAGGGAACTTTTCAACTATAAACTCTTCAAATATTTTCTCAGTCCCTTTCTTTTTCTCTTCTTCTTCTTGGACCCCTATAATTCGAATGCTGGTGTGTTTAATGTTGTCCCAGTGGTCTCTGAGACTGTCCTTAATTCTTTTCATTCTTTTTTCTTTATTCTGCTCTGCAGTAGTTATTTCCACTATTTTATCTTCCAGGTCACTTATCCGTTCTTCTGCCTCAGTTATTCTGCTATTGATTCCTTCTAGAGAATTTTTAATTTCATTTATTGTGTTGTTCATCACTGTTTGCTCTTTAGTTCTTCTACGTCCTTTTTAAACGTTTCTTTTATTTTCTCCATTCTATTTGCAAGATTTTGGATCATCTTTACTATCATTATTCTGAATTCTTTTTCAGGTAGACTGCCTGTTTCCTCTTCATTTGTTAGGTCTGGTGCGTTTTTGCCTTGCTCCTTCATGTGCTGTGTGTTTCTCTGTATTCTCATTTTGCTTAATTTACTGTGTTTGGGGTCTCCTTTTCTCAGGCTGCAGGTTTGTAGTTCTCATTGTTTTTGGTGTCTGTCCCCAGTGGCTAAGGTTGGTTCAGTGGGTTGTGTAGGCTTCCTTGTGGAGGGGACTAGTGCCTGTGTTCTGGTAGATGAGGCTGGATCTTGTCATTCTGTTGGGCAGGTCCCCATCTGGTGGTGTGTTTGGGGGTGTCTGTGGCCTTATTATGATCTTAGGCAGCCTCTGTGCTAATGAATGGGGTTGTATTCCTGTCTTGCTAGTTGTTTGGCATAGGGTGTCCAGCACTGTAGCTTGCTGGTCGTTGAGTGGAGCTGGGTCTTGGCGTTGAGATGGAGATCTCTGGGACATTTTCGTTGTTTGATATTACGTGGAGCTGGGAGGTCTCTTGTGGACCAGTGTCCTGAACTTGGTTCTCCCACCTCAGAGGCACAGCCCTGATGCCTGGCTGGAGCACCAAGAGCCTGTCACCCACATGGCTCAGAATAAAAGGGAGATAAAAAAGAAAGAAAGAAAGAAGAAGATAAAATAAAATAAAGTAAGGTAAAATAAAGTTATAAAAATAAAAAAAATTAGTAAAAAAATTTTTTTATAAAGTAATAAAAAAAAAAGGAAGAGGGCAACCAAACCAAAAGAGAAATCCACCAATGAAAATAAGTGCTAAAAAACTACAGTAAAAAAAAACACCAAAAGACAAAAAAAACCTGATAGAACCCTAGGACAAGTGGTAAAAGCCTAGCTATATAAACAAATCACACACAGAAGCATACACACACACCCTCACAAAAAGAGAAAAAAGGGGAAAAATATATATATCATTGCTCCCAAAGTCCACCTCCTCAATTTGGGATGATTCGTTGTCTATTCAGGTATTCCAGAGATGCAGGGTACATCAAGTTGATTGTGGAGATTTAATCCGCTGCTTCTGAGGCTGCAGGGAGACATTTCCCTTTCTCTTCTTTGTTCGCACAGCTCCCGGGGTTCAGCTTTGGATTTGGACCTACCTCTGCATGTAGGTCGCCTGAGGGCGTCTGTTCCCGCCCAGACAGGAGGGGGTTAAAGGAGCAGCTGATTTGGAGGCTCTGGCTGACTCAGCCCGCGGGGAGGGAGCGGTACGGAGGAGGCGGGGCGAGCCTGCGGCAGCAGCGGCCGGCGTGACGTTGCAGCAGCCTGAGGCATGCCGCGCGTTCTCCCAGGGAAGTTGTCCCCGGATCACAGGACCCTGACAGTGGCGGGCTGCACAGGCTCCCGGGAGGGCAGGTGTGGAGAGTGACCTGGGCTTGCACACAGGCTTCTTGGTGGCGGCAGCAGCAGCCTTCGCGTTTCATGCCCATCTCTGGTTTCCGCGCTGATCGCCGCAGCGTGCGCATGTCTCTGGAGCTCCTTTAAGAGGCGCTGTTAATCCCCTCTCCTCGCGAACCAGGAAACAAAGAGGAAAGAAAAAGTCTCTCATCTCTGCAGCCGCTCCAGACCTTTTCCCGGACTCCCTCCTGGCTAGCTGTGGCGCACTAACCCCTTCAGGCTGTGTTTACGCCGCCAACCCCAGTCCTCTCCCTGGGATCAGAATGAAGGCCGAGCCTCAGCTCCCAGCCCCGCCCGCCCCGGCGGGGGAGCAGACAAGCCTCTCGGGCTGGTGAGTGCTGCTCGGCGCCGAGCCTCCATGCGGGAATCTCTCCGCTTTGCCCTCCGCACCCCTGTGGCTGCGCTCTCCTCCGTGGCTCCGAAGCTTCCCCCCTCCGCCACCCGCTGTCTCCGCCCGCGAAGGGGCTTCCTAGTGAGTGGAAACCTTTCCTCCTTCACAGCTCCCTCCCACTGGTGCAGGTCCCATCCCTATTCTTTTGTCTCTGTTTTTTCTTCTTTCTTTTGCCCTACCCAGCTACGTGGGGAGTTTCTTGCCTTTTGGGAGGTCTGAGGTCTTCTGGCAGCGTTCAGTAGGTGTTCTGTAGGAGTTGTTCCACATGTAGATGTATTTCTGATGTATTTGTGGGGAGGAAGGTGATCTCCGCGTCTTACTCTTCCGCCATCTTGAAGCTCCTCCAGTTTTTTTTGTTTTTTTTCTGTTTAGTTGTTGCTGTTGGGTGGCCTTGGTGAGTTACTTACACTTACTCTCTTTCAATTTACAAATCTGAAAATGGCATTTTGAATAGAACCTCCTTTGTTGGCTGTTGCAAGACGAGGAAAAAAGATCGTTATAAAGCATGTAACAGAAATTTACAGGATATAAGCTTAATATATGTTAACTCTTATCACTATTAGGCAAGGAAACATAAATCTTACATTCTAAAAAGCATAGTAACAACCACAGTAACAATGGTAATAACAATGACGTAGCACTAATCACTTCAGGTTACATGAATTAATTAATCACCTCAAGTATCTTGACATATTATTATCCACATTTAACGGTAGAGAACATTACAGTACAGAGAGATTAAGTAACTTGTTAACAAGTCTCCAGCACTAAGTGACAGCCAAAAGGCTGGTCCTTGTGGATCATTTGACCTGTGCGTATACTGCGCACTTACTAACCATGTTCATGCAGCTGTAATATGAGTACACGTGCGCTGCTTAGTCACTGTGCCTTTTCCGTAGGTAGCGTGACACGATCTTTCTATTGTGACATTAAAAACTAACCAGAGCACAGATGTTAGGTCCAGGTGAAGTGGCTTGCTAAAAAGATAGTTTTTACTTTTACAGAAAGTAATTGGGTTGGGAGTTCTCAGGGATATGCTTAGAGCTCCCTGTAGCCTAGCCGGATCTCCCCTAGACACGACTAATGCCGTTGGCACGCAGTCTCGGCGCTTCCAGCATGAGTAAGCACTGGGGCTTGCTGACTGCCCACTCCCAGCCTGGCACACTCTGCCCTGACATTGCTTCCTTTGAGCTTATTGTAAAAAAAATTCCCCACCTAAGAAGCAGAGGGCTCATTTTTCACCAGCATCTGTCCCTGTGCTCTACTTTATTGGACACAAAACATAAGCGTTAGTAGAAATGACCTCCTGCCTTAAGTTTTAAAAGGCTGATGGGGAATAAGCCTTTCTCTACAGGATGGCTGGCAATCCACTGCACCTGTTCGCTGCCGAGCATGGGGTCCTATGAGTCCCCAGTCTGCAGTCTGACGGGGAGCAGGTCTAGGGGAGCTTGCACCAGCCAGGAAGCACAAGATACAGGAATGGAGGGGACTTCTTGGAAGAAATATGTTACCTTTTATTTCAATTCACTTGGCAGGTGGGGGCAGAGATAACTTAATTGAAAGCAGAAGGAGAGAAGCTGCCTGAGGCAGCTTGCATATTCTGAAAGCGCTTGGAATCATAGCAGAGGAAGACTTGATTGATTTAATTACTACTCAAGTGTAAAGAGTTTGGAGCCCACAGGCATACTCCAAGCATGCACATGTTCCTCCTGTTAGATGAAATTTCTGCTATTGAGAAAGAACAAAGCTGGATGGGTGAGAGAATCTGGAGAGGAGTGTCCCCTGAAGAGGAAATCCCTATTTTTCTAGTCCTATCTATCTATGAAAATACTGAATGCTATGGTGGTAACAGAGCTTGTTTATTTTCTTCCTTTTCACTACCAGAGGATGGGCCAAGGCATTTCGTCAAGCAGCAGATGCCTGGTGACTGTGTTTTCCCAGATAATCGTAAGTAATGGTTCACACAGTATGGTACTTACTCTGTCCCAGACACTGTTCTAAAATGCATACTAACCCTTACTACAGCCCCAAAGTTAAGGTGGGTACATTTTGATCCATATTTTTGAGAATTACATATATCTGGAGAGTAGTAGATCCAGGATTGGACCCCAGGAAGACGCTTTAAAGGTCATGCTCCTGGCTACTTGGATGATATACTGCCCGTAAATTGTAGCATGACTAGTAATGAAGAAAAACGGAGTGTGTTAAATAATAATGAGGTAGTACATCTTCAGAAAGCTCTATTTCACTGTAGATGTCTCTAGAATGACAACAATTAAGAACAATATTTTCAAACCTAATGAATGGTGGGTCACAACTGATTTGACTCAGTGAAGTTGAATTCTACCAGATTGTATCTCTGGCAGAATTAGTCCTCAGCCTGTCTGAATGGCAGGTTGGGGCTTACAAAATATGGTTGAATAAGGAAGTACCCTCTGCCCTTGCTATAAAGTGTAAGAGTCCCAAGGTAGAAATAACCATCATTAAATAATGATGTCTGAGAAAATATGTAATACAGATGGATTTGCTACGAGATGGGGTGGCGTCTCTTGGGAGGAGAGTTCACATTTTCTAGTTTCGGATGTTTTTAGAAGTAAACAGTTAACTTAATGAGGATTTATTATTGGTAGAGGCTCCACCTCATTGGAAAGTCCTGATAGACATATAGTATGGAAACTCCAGCCACCATGACATAGTGAGTTAACATCATATTAAATATTGCTGCCTGGGTGAGAGAGGCAAGTTGGTTGCAAGGGGAGAAATATCAATGTAGCTCAAAAATAGGTCAATAATGCCTAAATGGACAGAGAATTTTACCAATGATGGCTATAGGTATGGTTAGAAAGTATGGGGAAGAAATAATAGCTGATGTCATATGTTGGTGAGACTGTTTCATTAATAATGAAGAGGTGAACAAAGCTTAGAGGCTTACTAGATACTAGAAAACAAACTGATATTAATACTGGTTAGTATTAGTCAATATTAACTAATTTTTTGGTGAAAAAAATCCCAAATGGGTAAAGCAAGAAACATCTGTGACAGATTGTGTTCCCTAGGAAGAAGACTCTGAGTGGAGATTAGTGTGTAGGAATTTTATTGGGAAGGAAGCTGATCTGGGGAGGGGAAATATTGGGCTGTGGCAAGGGCATAGTAAGGATCCCACTGGGATTCACATGGGTAGTTGTGAAATTGGCATGACCCTTCAGAGTTGTCCCACGCTGAGGAGAGGCAAATGGGGCTTTGAAGCCTTATATAGTGATATAGTAATAATGATCTATTTCTGGGTGTGAGCTGCCCTAGGAAGGAGACATGCCATTAAGTGAAGTAACTCTCAGAAGCTGAGGCAGTTCCCTTCAGTTCCCAGCAGACATCTGAACAACATAGCACAGCATCCATAGCAACATCGTAGTTTTGAACGAATCATGACAGGAGTGCAAGTCAAGGCTCAAATATATATAGTTGGGGCCCTTCACTGGCATCCAGGTTGTGATGGCTGATCAGTCTCTGCATGAGTGTTTGTGTGTGTTAAAAATAAATGTGCTTCAATGAAAGGGAAGACAGGTACCAGGTTAGCATGTTTCAACCTTTGGGAAAGACCCAGTGGAGTCTCCTGGAGCTGCCAAGTTCTGACAGATAGTTTCAAGCAGTATCATATACTAGATGTGTGTTAAAGAGACTTAAACTTTACCAAAATAAATGTCCTATAATAAATCTTTATATAATAATCTCTGGATGACACATGGTGAATTATTATCATTAAAGCAGTTGCTCCCATCATCAATTCAGTGCTAGACCTGACCAACAATGGTAGTCAAAAGTTCCCAACCTCTTGTGAGCTGTATGGAGTAACTGAGCTAGAGAATCAGCATTCTCTCAGTAAATGTATATTGCAGGAACAATTTGCACAGACCAAGGAAAGATCACAGTATACCTCACCATGTCTCTCCAAGAGTGCCTCGAGTTGCCTTAGTATTACTGTAAAATTGTGTGTGTGTATGTTGGATGAGAGAGGTACGGAGAGAATGCCACAGTGCCTCATCGCCTCCAGTATTTCATTGCAATGGTGACATTCTGCTGTGGGTCTCACTAAAGATGAAGATGTGCAACAAGCCTTAGTCTATAGCATGGGGTTCTCCAAAGCAGGAATAGTGCTGAATATTGAAGGAACTATCTCTGCAACCTTGTGATAGAAAAATTAAAACTAAGAAGCAAGTTCTGGGTGTGGTAGAAACCCATCCTGGCAGCATTGTGATGGGGAAGTCAATATTGAGAAAATTCAGAGCCTCCTCGAAAATGGTGAAATGTATTTACTGAGGCAAAATTTGTTGAAATCATCTTATCAGCATGGAGCAAGAGAATCAAACATTTCATCAGTCCATAATAGAGCTCATATTCTTCATATCAGGACATTCCTGTTGAACCTCTATAAAGTTATTTTAAATGCAACAAAGGAACCACAGAAAGCCAAGATCCTAGAGTGCACTAAAGAAGCCTGGGAAGTATAATACTTAAGAACTGATAGTATCATTGTCCTAGCTAGTCCCATCCAAACTGAAAAGAGCCTGTGCAGACTTTAATTAGGGGAGCCAACACTAGCCTCTTTTGGTTCTAATCCATATTCTTTTATACTCACCAGTGATATAGAATATTTGAGGGAAAAAAACCAAAACTGTTTACATGCTATTGTGTCTTGGAGGCCACTGAAATACACATGAGGGAACATTATCTCATATAGAAGCCAGAAATACACACATAAGCATACCTCAGAGGTATTGAGAATTCAGTTCCAGACTGCTGCAAACAAAACAAATATTACAATAAGGCGAGCCACACACATTTTTCAGTTTCCCAGTGCACATAGACATTATGTTTATACTATACTGGAATCCCAAAAAGCAGGTGGAGAACTGTCCCTTGGTGAGTGAATCCATTTAATAGGTTAGGAGATTTATTCTATTTCTATCCAAAGCTCCTGGCTTCACAATACAGATTCATAAATGAATCACTTTTCATAATATTTATTTATTTATTTATTTTTGGCTGCGTTGGGTCTTAATTGTGGAGCATGGGCTCAGTAGTTGCAGTGCTCAGGCTTAGTTGCCCCGAGGCATGTGGGATCTTAGTTCCCCAACCAGGGATCGAACCCACATCCCCCACATTGGAAGGTGGATTCTTAACCACTGGACTGCCAGGGAAGTCCCCATAAGTGCATCACTTTTTTTTTTTTTTTTTTAATTTTTATTTATTTATTTATTTATTTATGGCTGTGTTGGGTCTTCGTTTCTGTGTGAGGGCTTTCTCCAGTTGCAGCAAGTGGGGGCCACTCTTCATCGTGGTGCGCGGGCCTCTCCCGTTGCAGAGCACAGGCTCCAGACGCGCAGGCTCAGTAGTTGTGGCTCACGGGCTCTAGAGCACAGGCTCAGTAGTTGTGGTGCACGGGCCTAGTTGCTCCGTTGCATGTGGGATCTTCCCAGACCAGGGCTCGAACCCGTGTCCCCTGCATTGGCAGGCAGATTCTCAACCACTGCACCACCAGGGAAGCCCAAGTGCATCACTTTTTGATGGACCATTCTTCCAAGCCCATTACAATTCCCATGAGCAAAATGATTTATAAGCAATATATAGAATGACCCATAACACAAATGATTACCAGCGACCAAGGAAATCATTTTATAGCCAAAGTCGTGGGGGGCTAGGCAGAATTAATCAATGAGTCTTGGACTTCTCATTTACCTAATCAGCACTGAAACATGAACTAGATGCCCATACCTATCCTCATTATATATCTAGCTAAAAGAGTCAACATAGCCAACCAATCTAAAATAATCTAGAAGAGGAAGAATGTGTATCTAATGTTTCCTCAGTGATGGCTGTAAGGATGCAGGAATCAGCAGGGTGTTTACTGCACACACACTCCCTGGAGCACAAGCAGAATGCCCTCATTCCTGTAGTCGCCACAGTGTAGGGAATAGATTAGAAGCTGTCTCACGCTACAGATGTCCTCAATTCATGAATACCAGTAATTTCCCCTACTAAAGTGATATTACTGAATATTCGTGGTATGACAATAGGTTTATCAAATATTCCCTTTTATTGGAAAAGGGATGTCAGCAGTGGCACTTGTTCTGCCCCCCATCCTTCCACAGGATGTATCTCGGTAACTCATCAGAAATGACTAGAGCTACTGAACCAGTTGGGATCCACATAGTGTAGGGTACTATGTCCAAAAATTATTATGCGCTAGCTCTCTGGAAATAAGAGAATGGAAAATGAAAAGTCTGATTTTTAATATTTTCACCACCACAAAAATTATTGGTAGCATTGTCACAAGAAATCAGATAGCTCTTCAACAGGAAGTTGATAGAATTTCTGAAATACATCATGTTCTGTGTCCATTAATCCGTCTGTGAAATACATCATGTTCTGTGTCCATTAATCAGTCAGGGGGTTTGCAAAAGGTACTTTAACAGTGCCGGGTTCTTTTAGTCTCAGTCCCTTAAAATAGGGCAATTGGAATTGGAGGTGGCTCAAAAATAGTTCCAATTGGTGTTTAAAGATGAAAGCAGTACACTGTTTACACTACCTGGCAGTAGTTATTAAGTTGTAGTAGCATGTTTTTTAACTAGGTCGAAAGAACTACTACCTGTATCATCTTGTTCTTGGTTATTAAGTTTGGTCAGAAAACAGGAGATCACCACTGAAGTCCACAACCAGTGTTTGGAATGTGACAAGCCCTGGACAGCCCGGCCAGGCTCCATATGTCCCAGGTCTTGTAACTGCACATCCACATACAGATTATAATTTTATATTTGAATTGTACCCGTGCATGCATGATACTTAGTCTTCATTATAAAACATGAGAACAATGCAGTAAATTGAAGCTGATAAGACAAAGGAAGGAATTTTACCCAAAACCTGGATTGAGGTGGTAAGGCTTGCTAATGGTAGATGCACCATGACATAAATGGGGCAGAAGAGATTCTGTAATACCCTACTTAGGGTTTGGGCTGCAGAATACCAATGTCACTTGCCTGAGGCTCTTAAGAGAATGTAGGGAGATTCAGAGCGATCCTCTCACTGAATAACCCCAGCAAGGTGTATAGTGGATTCCTTTGCTAATAATACATCTTTTTAGCTATTGAAACAAAATTTTACTTTTATAAGATTTACGTGTCCAAGAAACTCATTCTCTCCGAGACTGCAGACAGAGATTTGTGTGTCTATTTTAAGAAGTTAAAAGCCTTGTCACATTTATATTGTAGACTCCAAAGCATTATAATGCATATATTTCTTTCTCTAAAGCCTGAGCTTTCAACCATTATAGTTTACTGCTACAAGCACCTCAAATTAAATATATCACAATTACATTACTTAAATAGTCACAAAACATGTTTCTTCCAATGCATTTCTTACAATTTTAAATGATGCCACTTTTTACCAAGGCCATTAGTAAACTGAATGCATTTCAGTGTTGATCATGTCCTCTGTCTCTTCACCACATTAATTAAGGACTGTATCCCAATAATTATACCTCATAATAATACTTGAATCTGTTTTTCTTTTTATATTCCACCTCTACTACTAATTTAATCGCATCCTACTTTGACTGGGGGACTTATATAAATAATTTCCCCGTCTATAGCATTGCCCTCTAAAATTAATCCTTGGCATTGTGATCATAAAGTCTTTCTAGATCATTACTATGATCAAGTTACTTTCCCTTATAGTGGTTTCTCACAGCTGAAATGATAATCGACAGATACTTTAATTAGTACACAAGATCTTTTATGGGTTCTTCTTTACTTTTCAAAATTATGTCCAATGACCATCCATATCATGCTCCTTCCCAGGTAGTACCACCTATTTACAATTGCCAACATTAGTCACACTATTTTATTCTTTTATGACTTTGCTATTATTCCCTCAACCTGGACTGTGTCCCTGCTTAGTAACATATACTTATCTTTCAAAACATTCTACACTTTCCGCCTACATTGACTTCCAGTGATCATTCTTTTTGATTAAGCACTGCAATCTCAGGAACAAATATAATGACTGTTTTTTAGTAGCAACTCAATAAATATTTATGGAGTAAATAAACAAATAGAAGGATGGATGATGAAACTTATCCATATTTAACTCAGGCACCATATATAGCCCTATGTTGGGGGCAGCTGCTAAGTTGGCTCCAATGAGACCCCCACCTTCTGGTGTTCATGAATAGAATACAGAAGGAATGGTTATGTCACCTCTAATATTGTTTCAAAATGACTGGGACATCTGCCTTGGGTGCTGTCTTTTGCTGTCTTTGGGATCACCTGATCCTAGGGAAGCCATTGCCATGTCTTGAAGCAGCCCTATGGACACATAGCTTGTACAGCAAGCCACGCCAATGACCACACAAGCTGAGCCTTTGATGAGACCATAGGTTTGGCTGATGTTGTGATGCAACTTTATGAGAGATCTTAAATCAGAGACATGCAGTTAAGCTGCAACTGGATTCCTAATCCACAGAAACTGGAAGATAATAAAAGTTTGTTGTTTTAAGATGCTACAATTTAGGATCATTCAGTATATAGCAGTCAATAAATAACATGTTATACTTCAGATATATGTGCTAAATATACTTTAGATGTTAAAACAAATGGAAAAAACTCACTGAAGAATATTAGTGAACTAATATTTTGTTGTTAATTTTTTTAAACTTAAAGGGTTCATGAAGTTAAACCACGTAGACTTGTGATTTTAGTTTTTACATTAAAGAGTTTTAATATTAGAAAAGAATAGGGAAATCTCATATATGAAAAACCTAAATATGTGTAGAGTTGTGAAGAAGGAGACGATGCATGTAAAATAATGTTGCTTTTTAAATTTTCTTGATGTTTTCACGGTCTAAGTAGATGATTGTGAACTTGAAGCCTACTATCTAAATTTAGATCTCAAATTTATTTTAGTAAACTGGCTCTATCTTTAAAAATAATAGAACTCCTGAATTTATATGCCTCGTGGTTCTTCAGACACTGTCTGGTTTTCAACAGGTCCTACCATTTATTTAACCACATGCCATTGTTTCTAGAATGAACATTCTGTCACATTATAATAATTCTGAGATGTGATGCATCTTAAGATTGATGGCATCGTTCTGATGCTGTTGGGCAGCAGCCATTTTGACCTGGCTGCACAGATTGGTCAGAATCCCAAGAGGCCTGATGGGACAAAGGCAACTCCTCAATGTTTCACTCAACAAAACTGATTAAGGATACTTGAGGAAATAATAGGAGCCTGGTTGTCGTGTGAAAACCTGCTTAAACTATCTAGAAAGGTCAAAGATGTGATGGCATCAAGATTTGTAGAACGGGTGGCAGTGGCTTGAATGAAAATCTCAGAGACCAGTGTCTCAGAGACCAGTGTCACCATTTTAAGAAATGCTCCATTACCAATATTCTTAATATATAGAAGATATCGTGCAAAAAATTGTAGACATGGGCAACTCCAAGCTGAGAATAAATGGAAAGACCCTAAGTGGGAAGATGTTTTAGGAATCGTTATCTACTATGTATTATTTATTAATATTTTTTTGCATACCTCGGAGATATTGTTGGTTTGGTTAGAGACCACCACAATAAAGTGAATATTACAATAATGCAAGCCACACAACTATTTTGGTTTCCTAATACATGTAAAAGTTGTTTACTCTATATTAAGTGTGCAATAGCATTATGTCTAAAAAATAATATACATTAGCTTAATTAAAAATGCTTTATTGATAAAAGATGCTAAGAATTATCTGAAGCCTAAAGTGAATTGTAACCTTTTATTGGTGGAGGGTCTTCCCTCGATGCTGATGGCTGCTGACTGATCAGGGCGGTGGCTGCTGAAGGTTGGGTGGTTGTAGCGAATTCTTAAAATAAGACAACAATGAAGTTTGCTGCATCGATTGACTCTTCCTTTCATGAAAGATTTCTGTGTAGCATGCCATATTGTTTGATAGCATTTTACCCGTAGTAGAACTTCTTTCAAAACTGAAGTCAATCTTCTCAAGTCCTTCTGCTGCTGTAACAACTAAGTTTATGTCATATTCTAAATCTTTTGTGGTTATTTCAACAATCTTCACAGCACCTTCACCAGCAATAGAAACCACACAAGAAACCACTTTTATTGGTCATGCATAAGAAGCAACTCCTCATCTGTGCAAGTTTTATCATGGGATTTGCAGTAATTCAGTCACATCTTCAGGCTCCACTTCTAATTCTAGTTCTCTTGCTATTTTCACCACAACTGCAGTTACTTGCTTCACTGAAGTCTTAAACCCTTCAAAGTCACACATGAGGACTGGAATAAATTTCTTCCAATATCCTGTGAATGTTGATATTTTGACATCTTCCCATGAACGAGGAATATTCTTAGTGGCATGTAGAGTGGTGAATCCTTTCCAGAAGGTTTTCAATTGACTTTGCCCAGATCCATCAGAGAAATCACTATCTATAGCAGCTATAGCTTTACAAAATGTATTTCCTAAATAATGACTTGAAATTACTCTTTGATCTAGGGGCTACAGAATGGATGCTATGTTAGCAGGCATGAAAACATTAATCTTGTTGTACATTTCTGTCAGAGCTCTTGGGTGGTCAGGTGCATTGTCAATGAGTGGTATTATGCAAGGAATCTCTTTTTCCTGAGAATTAGGTCTCAACGATGGGCTTAAAATATTCAGTAACTGTTTTACAAATTCTTTGTAAACAAAATGTACTGTCATCAAGGTTTTGTTGTTCCATTTATAGAGCAAGGGCAGAGTAGATTTAGCATATTTCTTAATGGATTTTCTAAATGGTAAATAAGCACTGGCTTCAACTTCAAGTCACCAGCTGCATTAGCCCCTAATAAGAGAGCCATCCTGTGCTTTGAAGCTTTGAAGCCAGGCATTGTCTTCTCCTCTTTAGTTATGAAAGTCTTAGATGGCACCTTCTTCCAATAAAAGGCTGTTTTGTCTACATTGAAAATCTGTTGTTTAGTGTAGGCACCTTCATTAATGATCTTACCTAGATCTTCTGGATAACTTGCTGCAGCTTCTACATCAGCATTTTCTGCTTTACTTTGTACTTTTATGTTATGGAGATTGTTTCTTTCCTTAAACCTCATAACCCATCCTCTGCTAGCTTCAAACTCTTCTTCTGTAGCTCCCTCACTTCTCTCAAACTTCACAGAATTGAAGAGAGTTAGGCCCTTGCTCTGAATTAGGCTCTGGATTAAGGGAATGTAGTGGCTGGTTTGATCTTCTATCCAGACCGCCAAAACTTTCTCCATATCAGCAATAAAGCTGTTTCGCTTTCTTATCATTTGTGTGTTCACTGAAGTAACACTTTTAATTTCCTTCAAAACTTTTATTTTGCATTCACAACTTGGTTAATTTTTTTGTGCAAGGGGCCTAGCTTTTGGCCTACCTTGGCTTTTGACATGCTTTCCTCACTAAGCTTAATTATTTCTAGCTTTTGGTTTAATGTGAGAGACATGAGCTCTTCCTTTCATTTGAACAATTAGAAGCCATTGTAGGATTATTAATTGGCCTAATTCCTATATTGTTATGTGTCTCAGGAAATAGGGAGGCCTGAGGAGGGGAGGACAAGGCCTTGCCCAGTTGATGAGCAGGCTGCACATGCACAGCATTTGTCTATTAAGTTCCTCATTTTTTATGGGTACAGTTTGTGTCCCCAAAACAATTGCAATAGTAACATCAAAGATCACTGATCACAGATCACCATAACAAATATAATAATAATGATAAAGTGATGTAATATTGTGAGAATGAACCAAATGTGACACAGAGAACATGAAGTGAGCAAACACTCTTAGAAAACTGGTGCCAATAGAATTGATCAAGGCAGGGTTGCCACAAAACTTTAATTTGTAGAAAATGCCATATCTGTGATGCACAATAAAAAGAAGTGCAATAAGACAAGGTATGCCTATATATGAACAATATTTTTAATAAAAATCTGTTTAAATTTGGCTTAAGAGTTTTTTTAAAATGAGTGTAATGTAAGTACAGCCAGCCTTTTGTATCCGTGGGGGATTGGGTACAGGAAATTGGAACTGAAATCTGCGGATGCTCAGGTCCCTTAGAGTTGGCCCTCGGCATCCTCAGGTTTTGCATCCATGGATATGGAGGGCCAGCTGTATATGTATTGAAAAAAAATCTGAGTACAAGTGGACTTGCACAGTTCATATCCATGTTGTTCAAGGATCAACTGTATTCTAGAATCAGTGGTCCCCAACCTTTTTGGCACCAGGGACCGGTTTCGTGGAAGACAATTTTTCCACAGACGGGGTGTGGGGGGATGGCTCAGGCGGTAATGCGAGCGATGGGGAGTGATGGGGAGCAGCAGATGAAGCTTTGCTGGCTCTCCCACAGCTCACCTCCTGCTGTGAGGCCCGGTTCCGAACAGGCCATGGACCGGGCTGGGAAAGCCTGTTCTAAATGGTATAAGTATTTTATTACAGTTTAATTAGCAGCATGTCTTTTCCATACAAAGAATTTGTAAAAAAACAATTACTGAATATTTTAAACCCACTGTTGAGACCTACTTCCATAGTGTAACATAAAACAATGATGTGTTTTATAGCAAGAGAGACATATATGATGAAGTATAGTTTATAAATTGACACTTCACAGATTGATATTTTCTTGCATGTCTTGAAGGTATTTGTGTTTGGTCTAAATTGTATATATATTAACAAAACAAAATAACAAATCATCTAAGAGCCATATATGCATTTAAAAATTACTTAGCAAAATTATGTATGTATCTTTAACAATGGTGTAAAACCAAAATAAATATTAAAAGTTTCCTTATAAGATTTATCTTCTGAAGTCTTCTTCAGAAGACTTCTTTAAGTCTGTTTAATGTAGGTAGCATGGATGGGTTTTCCCTGACTGGCAAAGAAAACATTTTGAATATTCCTGAGAGTTCAGCCAATGGAAAATTATACACTTCATGTTTACTCATGAACAAACCACTCTGTTAATAGCCTAAGAAGAGTGAATTTAAACTAGGATACAAATAAATGCTTGCTGAATAAAATGAAATTAAGAAAAAAAATAAAATGAGATCCCGTAGCTGCAATGAGGTTGGTAGATGGAGGAAATTGAACACCAGTGTTTGGCGTTTGGGTTTGAACAAGAAGCTGTGGTTGTATTTCAGGGTTGTGGTCTTTTTTGAACTTCTGACTTATAAAATTCCCAGAAGACACATGATATTAGTCAATAACAAGGAAACACAAATAATTTAGAACTTACTGTTTTGGAACAGTATGGAGGTTCCTTAAAAAATGAAAAATAGAATTACCATATGACACAGCAATCCCACTACTGGGCATATACCCAGAGGAAACCATAATTCAAAAAGACACATGCACCCCAGTGCTCATTGCAACACTATTTACAATAGCCAGGACATGGAAGCAACCTAAATGCCCATCGACAGATGAATGGATAAAGAAGATGTGGTACATACATACAATGGAATATTACTTAGCCGTAAAAAGGAATGAAACTGGGTCACTTGTAGAGACGTGGATGGACCTAGAGACTGTCATACAGAGTGAAGTTAAGTCAGAAAGAGAAAAACAAATATTGTATATTAACGCGTATATGTGGAATCTAGAAAAATGGTACAGATGAACCGGTTTGCAGGACAGAAACTGAGACACAGATGTAGAGAACAAATGTATGGACACCAAGGGGGGAAAGTGGGGGAGGGGGTGGGATGAATTGGGAGATTGGGATTAACATATATACACTGATGTGTGTAAAATAGGTAACTAATAAGAACCTGCTGTATAAAATAAGTTAAATTAAAAATATAAAAAGAACTTGTTGTTTTGAAGTTCACTTTCTGAGGTTTCCCACATTGGGAAAGATAAAAAAAGTTATTTTAAATTACTTTTGTGTGTGTGTGCTCCCCAGTACATCTGTTTTGCTATAAAAAAAATCCTAAGTTCTTCTGGAAACTATTGAAAAATGTAAAATATAGTTTTGGAATTTGCTTGGGAAAACTATAGAACCCAGCACTAATAAACATAAAATATTACCATGACTTTCTTTGGAACAGCAGGGATTTTTGTAACCATTATAGCTTCTGCTACTGTTTTGACCTCCAAGGACTGAAGATCCAAATACTAACTGTTAGTGAACTCTGTCAGTTCTGGAGAGAACTTTGGAGAAAGAAAAGAGGTTCACAACCATGGGAGGGGGGTAGAAGGAGGGGATGGAGGGTAGAAGGAGGGGGTGGAGGGTGGAAGGGGGGAACGTTGGATGTGATTTGTTGCCTTTTATGGAGGCTTAACTACTAACTCCAGAGGTTAGCTGATATTCTAGGCTGTCATTAATGACTGGACAGAAAAAAATAAGAAAGCAGAATTGTGTAAAGCACTGTGGCTGGTTAGGATGTAAATATAACAATGAAATGCTCACCTACCATCAGTCGAAATTTAAAAATAGAATATTTACTATTAATTGATTTTTAAACCTTGTTATATTTATCATAGTAATAGATGAACTCAGTATCATATCAAAAGCATAGAACCCCTTACACTGAACTTCTTAGGTTGTCTCCTGTTTCTTTCTTCTCCATCCTTAATCCCTCTCCTACATGTTATTTTTTCAAAGTTTTTATTTCTATATTTTTTTGATATTTAGCTTTATTACTCTAGACATTATGCTTCTGGTTCTACTCTTGGATTAACAAATACAGATAATTTTGATTACCCAATATGAAATGTGCAAATTTAGCTGGATTGTACTATCTTCTCTTCCATGTCTCCTCTCCCACTATCTGATATTTATATTGTTTTGAGGTCTTTCATTGACTGGTTCTCTAACTTGACTTAATATACTTAAACCTCAATTAAGTTTTCCATCTTTTTAGTCTCTAATATGTAAGATGATGATATTAACTTCCCTATTTTTTCAATTTTTCTTCCCATTCCATGCCTTTCAATTTTTCTCCCCATTCCATTCCTCCTTCTGGCTCTATCTTTAACAGTTACTGACATTTAGCTATAATTATTAATAGTTATATTCTACAATACAACAAAATCTTCTGTACTTTGTTTATAGTTTTAATTTAAAAGTTAAAAAAATAGACTGTCTTTGTGTTATTATTACCATATAAATATGTTTTTTAATACTGAGCTAAATTTTGTGTCATATTATTAATTTCCTTCTCTGTAAGTCTAACATAGGATATCTTGGTTTATACTGAGCACTAAAGTTTAATTATTTCCCTTACAGCCATTCACTCACTTAATTTTATGTTATGTTTTAAAATACTGACATATTTTCATTCACTTCATAGCTTGATCATACCATTCTTGTTCTTTTTTTTTTTTTTCCCTGCATTTTCTGATGTCATTTGTTCTGTTATATCCTGCATCCTCCTTTTCCCATACCTTCATTTATACTTTCTTTCCTATCAAGTCTCTTTCCTTCCTGGAAAAATCCTTCCCTCAATCCTTTCTGCAAAGGCTGGATTTCCATCTGTTACTCCTCTGGATTCAATAACAGTTTTCCAGTTTTCTTAGATCTCCTACCTTCTCTTCCCCACTTTCCTGATATATAAAGAAATTTCTTAAGAGAATTCTATAGGGGGTAAACATTCTGAAACATGCCTGTCTGAGCAGTCTTTATTCTGCAGGCACACAGTAACATTTACTGCAGTCTACTTTGTTCTAAGTCATTTTCCTCAAAACATCCAAGGAGGTGCTCAATTGTCTCTTGCTTCTATGATTTCTGACATCAAGTCCAATGTCAGTCTAATTCTTATTCTTTTGTATTTTTTTCAATTTCTAGAAGCATTCAAGTAGTTATATCTCTAGGTAGGTCATTTTTCATCAGTTTCTGTCACTGAACAATTTTAAGAAGATTCCGTTTTTTTCCCATTCTAGAAAATTACCAACATTGTTTCTTTCATTACTTTCTATGTTCCACATTTTTACCTCTCTTTTGGACTTGTATTAGATAAATCCTAGAGCTCTTCAATTATTTTTTACATGTCTTTTCCCTCATTTTTTCTCTTTTTATCATTTTGTTCCATAATCTTATAGATTTGTTGATTTTCATTGTACAAAATTTCATTTTGTTTTGTTGTTATTATATTTAAACATACTTAATGCTTTAACATTTAAGAGTTCAGTCTTGATCCCTGATTATTCTATTTCTGTAACATTTTTCTTTGCTTACTAGCTAAAGTATCTTCACACATTTCTCTAGGTATATCAATTATAGAGATTTCTTTTAATCTTGTGTTTTTTAGTTAAACATATTACAATTAGCTTGTTATCCTCCTGGTCCTTTTTCTTTCTTTTCTTTTTGGTTACTTTTTCCCCAAGTTTCTGGCTCCCTGTAAATTCTTGGTGGTCCTTGATTTACTTAGGACACATAATAGGTAGTGCCTGAGACACATAATGTCTGCAGCTTGGATGGGTTTCATCTGATGATAGGGAGGACTGTTTTATCAGTGGGAAATTTGACTACAGGCTTTGTGGGAACAAGAGAGAGAGATCTGGCAGTGAGGTCGTCTGTTTTAAAATCTGTGGCAGAATCATCCAGAGGAAAAGTAATTCTCTCTGAATAGTGTATCTATGTTCCCTAGAAGAGAATAATATGAATTATGTCTTGAGGGTAAATAATAGCTGACAGCTTCTCTGGCACAGATGGACTGGAGGTGACCAATCAAGGCTTTATTTCATTTTTGTTTTTTGCTCTGTTTTGTTTTTAACAGCTGCAATAAGGTATAATTGACACGTCATATGTGGTACATATTTAAAGTTAATATGTGCTATTTGGTAGGTTTTTACACATGTATACACCAGTGTAAAAAACACCACAATCAAGATACTGAATGTATTCCTCACTCCTGAAAGTTTTCTGCAAAAATTACCTTATGACAGTCTGTGTAATCCCTCCTGCCCCTCCCTACCAAGCAACCACTGACTTGTTTTCTGTCACTATATTTTGAGTTTTCTACAGTTTTACGTTTTGGAATCACACTGTGCTTTTTTTTTTTTTTTTTTTTTGGTTGGGTTTCTTTCACTCAAAAGTAATTACTTTGAGAGTTCTGCATAGGATATGTCTTTTATCAGACATGTGATTTGCCAAAATATTCTCCTGGTCAGTGGCTTAATGTCCTTGAAACTTAATTATCATTTTTTAAAATTTATGATTAATTTTTTGCAAACCAATGTTTGTAAACAACCTCCCCACCTTTTGAACTTCAGGTTTTAGCTTTGTCCTTGGCAATACCTGCTGTCAAGGAGGCCTGGACACTTCCAATCCCAATTAATAAATCAGTTTCTGTCTTTTGTTCAGCTTTCTCTAAATATATTAGAGGGCTATGGCTTGTTCATAATCAAGCTACTTCCATACTTTTCAAATTTCTGAAATTTGTTGAAACATTCTATTTACTGGTATAAGCTCCCTTTTTTTCCCATCCCCACCCCATATATTTGCTTTTAAGAAAGTGTATTGTTTTGTTCTCCTATAACTTACACTTCCTTTGTATTCCTTTGCATTTGTAGTTCATTTTCTACTCCTATATTAATAATATCTCAGAGGTATAAAAGGAATGCCTTTAAGATAACTTTGAACTTTTATATAACATTGAAAATACGTGTATGTGCCCAAATTTATTGTAAATTTATTCTCCAGGCCTTGACTAACACATTCTATGTGAACCATTCACAGTAAAGCCCTTTGAAAATGTTTGTGTTTTCATACCATCAGTTTCCAGCAAAATTATTAGTCCTAATATCTTTTATTGAAAAGAGATGCCTATCATGAACATTACTTACAACTCATCTAAAACTGAAGAACTGTTAGTATTTAAATGAACAAACAAATGAACAGATAACACTATATACAGCATACCACCATTACTTGGCTATATAAATAATATTTCTACTGTGCCTTAATTATTTATAACTGATATTAAATATGACATTTTGTTATGTTCTATAACAATAGTTTGATATCAATTCAACACATATTCAGTGAAAACTTCCTAGATCCCAGGGACTAGTCTACACCCTAGAGTATAGTAGAGGACTAATCCCTGTTCTTCTGGAGTTTACACTCTACCGAACATGGGAAAGAAAAGGGAATTTTAAAGTAGATAATGGGTGTCATTTAAAATAGCTATAAGAGTTAGGAAAACATAAAACATATGGAAAGTGAAGGGATCTGGAGTTATCAGACTTTACAAAGTGGGTAGGACCCAGGCTCCTGTGGTGTTGAGTTTGGTGTTTGGGGAGTTAAAATAATACCAGGAAGAGTTCAGCCTAAGAGGACAGAGTAGAGAAGTTGGTATTAGATAATGTTGAAAGTAGGAAGGACCAGATTATCTAAAGTTTTGTAAACAGCTCAGCAATTTAGTTTATAAATGGAAAGTAAGTGTAGGGTATCAAGCAGCAAGTAATTAGACATGATATATATATATATATATATATACACACACACACACACACACACATATATATATACATATATATATATGAATATATATATATCTGCTTTTCAGAGAATTGATTTTATAGAGGCAAATGTAGAAGCTGGGAAACCAATCGAGGATGCTACTGAAATAGTTTAGAAGAAAAAAATAGCTGGAAATAAGTTGGTAGAGGTGAAAATGGGGAGAAATTTTGTTAAATTAGAATTGAGAAGATCTGATGATTGTTGGATGTGGGTAGTAATAAAAGATGACTCCTAGCTTTTTGGCTTGAACAACTTGGTGCATATGATTTTCTTATGTGAGGGAGAGTAGGAGTTGGGAGCAAGTTTTGGGATTTTATTGGTGGGAAATCAAGAGTTCTGTTTTTCACATGTGGGTGATGAAATCTGTACCTCAGGAGAGAACTGGGGCAATTCAGTTTGTTTTCAGTCTAGATGACAAGAAATAGAGACGGTGTTAAACTATCCCTGATTGCTAAGTTTCATGTCAACACATACACAGATGTAGACCCACAAGAGATACAGATAGTTGCACAGAAACATCAAAACATGCAAGTACTCTTCTTTATCTTTTATTCATGGTCACATGTCAGATAATCTTGAATTGTTTAGAAAAAGAAAATTAGGTGTCTACATTTGCAACTTCAATAGGATTTAATTTGGTTAGTTATTGACTAATTTTAATTTAGAAAGGCACATGAAGAATTTCCTTTTCCATATTTCCGTATGGTCCTCAGATGAATGGGTGGTACTTCCTAAGTGCTTGGCTAGTTACATCCTACAGTGTAAATTTTCCTTATTTGTAAATTGATTCAAGCATAAAATATTTTTCTTCCTTTTAAAATAAATGTTTCTATTTCTGTATTTCTCTCCTGGATGCCACCACTTTTCTGAATTTACCTAATTACAAAACAATGGGGCAGCTTGAAACTTTTCTCTGCTAATGTAATGGAATCCAGCTCCTTCCACCTTTCATACATGGTGTGTTATATGATCTAGAACTACAAGGCAAATGTCTTTGACTATTTATTGTTATCTTTTACATTTTAAGATTTTGCTGTTTTTTAAATTTATTTTAATGAAATTACTCACAGAACGATGCTATTGGGAAGTGATGATGGGGATTCAGGAAAAGATTTTAAAGAGTACAAAAAAATGCCAACATCATAAATCTTAATAATTTAAGTCAAGAGAAATTTTAAGATACTAACATATTTCTCTAAAGTATTTAATATATGAATTACATCTCACTTTATCTTCTGTAAAGAATTTCACATTTGTGTTTGTATATATGTGGATATATTATATATATGTAGATATATGTGTGTGTGTATGTGTATATATAGACAGAGAGAGAGAGATTAAGTAATCATCATTATTGTCATTATTCATGAATTCTGTATTTGCATCTTACAAAGAATATATTTGTGTTCAGGCATGAATTACAGTGCTCTTGGCTATGAGTTCAATGTTAATGAGTCAACAATATATACATTAAATAAGGTGTCTTTTAACAGAAATACACATAAAACAAGGTTATTTATTGATCAGTTAACCTAAGTATGTGTCTAGAGGCTCACAGGAACCTAAATCTGTTTTTTTCTCCTAAGAGCAATGTGTTCTCTAATTCAGCATCCATAGTGATTTTATAGAATGTAAGGACTGCAGAGAATGTGAAACATAAACACACACACACACACAAGAACCTTGTGTGATTATGAGGGTGTGGTAAACAGAATAAGAATAATGCCTCCCCAAAGAAGTACAGTGAATGTTAACCTATAAGGCAAAAGGGACTTTGCTGATGCGATTAAGTGAAGGACCTTGAGATGGAGACATTATCCTGGATTAACTGGGTAAATCCAGTGTAATCACACGGGTCTTAAATTGGAAGAGGGAAGCAGAGAAAAGAGTCAGAGAGAGAATCCGAGAGAGATTATAACTACAGAAGAACAATGTGAGAGACACAAAGTTCCTGGCTTTGGAATTGGAGGAAGGGAGCCATTAGCCAAGGATCGTGGAGAGCCTCTAGAAGCTGGACAAAGCAACAAAACAGATTTCCCCCAAAAGCCTCCAGAAAGGAGTGCAAAGTTACCAACAGTCTGATACTAGCTCAGTTGGACCTCTGTGAGATTTCTAACTTACAGAACTGCAAGGTAATCAATTTGTGTTGTTTTACACCACTTCATTTGTGATGATTTGTTACAGCAGCAGTTGAAAATGAATACAGCCTTGTTATATGGCCTGATTGTCCTCAATCTCTATTTCTCTGACTCCACAACTCTATTATATTTCAACTCTAGATTTTTCTTGTATTTTCTACCTAATCCTTAAATGGATAACTTAAAAAAAATTCTGGTAACCTGGTACACTCCAGCATATGAATTCTCTACTACCTGACTTAAAAACAACAAATGCAGCTGTGATCAAGGAGACATCCAGCTGCTTATATGGTTTTAGTTCCCATGATTTCTCTCCTAGGAGACTCCTGTCTGGCCCCACTTGAGCAACAATGTGGACTGTACCGTATTTGACACCTTGAACTGTATATTTCTTATATTTCTCTACTTCCTTAATTTCTGTAACATTGGACTGTCCTAATTTTCTAAAAATGTCCTCCTAGTTTCCCTGCTCTCTTCCTTTTCTGTCCTCTTGCTTAATAAAACTCCAAGATTTACACTTTTTTCTTGAAGCTCTTATTCATTAGTCCCCTCCTTGAATGACCTAATTTCTCTCTTTTAATTATTGTAGTTATGCTGAAGAATCTCTGTCTTTTTCAGACATACCTCAAAATCAGTATGATGTCTACACACATTTCCTGGCTGCTAATCAGCTGTTACTCTATTTTCATTATTAGCGCCATCATGTAGCCCATTGCCAATAAAGCTGATAGTCATTCCTGGTCTCTTCACCTGCATTACTTAAGCAAATCTCACTGCTTGAACTTCCTGAAAAATTCTCAAACATTTACCTTCTTTTACAGCCTCTTCAATTATTATGGTTACTATCATTTCTAGCTAGGAAAACTGCTAGAGACTCAGTTTTTCTTTAGTCTTTTTCAAATCTATCTTCCACTATGTTGCTAGAATAGTCAGCCTAAAATTCAACTTCGCATTTACATTACCTTGCTTCCAACTCTTCAGTGGCATGACACTACTGTTTCAATAGAACACAAGGTTCTCAATGGGACATGCAAAGTTTTCTCTGATCTGATCCCTGCCTACCTCCCAGTGCCTTTAATTCATACTCCTTAATTCATACTTTGTATGCCTCAGCACTAACTGCTTACATTTCTCTGTACCCTGTGGACTCTGTCACCTTATTGATTTTGCTTATGGTGTCCCTTGGCTTGGAATATCTTTTTCCCAAAACTGTTAATGGAAAAGGCCAACCCAGTTACACTATCTTTTTTAATAATGTATTTGTCTCCTTTTTGTAGGACCCTTTCCTTGACCCTTCCCCACTTCCCACGAGGTTCACCTGGGAGCTACCCTGTGTGTTCTCATATGCTCATAAAAATCATGAGCACTGCAGCTGCCACACCACCATATAAATTTCTGTCACATATGCCTCAGTGATTAAATTATGAGCTTTGTAAAAGTAAGGACCCTAAATGTCTTGTGCTAGCACAACAGGAGCTTAGTGCATGAGGGAACAAATACATAACCATTCTGGGGGGACATATTCCATCTATTTGCAGCAGTGTGTTTGATATGCCCTGTGCAAGTGAGTGGAGATTTTACTTGTCTTTTCTGGCTGCTATATGCTCTACCTCATAGTAATCAAATCAATAAAAAAATGAGGGAATGCATTTAACTAAATAATACATTCCTTTACTGGACATTCATTATAATGACTTTTACCTGTGCAAATTCAAAAATATGTACTTCCTGTACATCATGAAATGGAAATACACGGGGCATATGATAGAAGCTTTGTGTCTGGATCCCCATTTTTAAAATCATGGGGATTGAGTTATCTGTAGTTCAGCCTTGGTCATCAAGCAATTTCTCAGGAGCATGACTATAAAAAATATTGGCCAAAAGTCTCAGGAAAATAGGTCGTTGTAACTGTAAACATGTGTTTTAGTTTAAAAAATTTTTTCACAGTGCAGGAAAACTAATTGGATTAACAAAAATATGCTATAAAATTTCTCAGGAAAATGAGAAAGAATTCACATGTGACATAGAGACCAGCAGTATTACCCATATTTAGACATTCCAGTTCATTCCATATCAACAAAAAATATTAGTTTATAACATATAAACATATCAAAGTCACCCTTTAAAAATTTAAATACATGTGGATAAGCTTTTCATTTGCTGATTTAAAGTTCTCATGATGTTTTTACTCATTTTATACATATTGTTTATGTTGTCATTATTAAATCTAGAAAAATGAGGTTATGCCCTCAGAATGGGAGAAAATATTTATATGGGAAATGTCTCTAACAGGTATGTTTATTTTCTTTGATGAGCATTTGGAATCTATAGAGAACAGAGGGGATGTTTCTGATCACATTTCAACTGGGAATCATGAAGTTCTGAATTTTGTTTTCCATACCAGTATTTCAGGCTTTCTAGTACAGAAATAACTATGCATTTTGATAAGATAAATTCAGATGAATAAGCTTGTTTCATTTTATTTAGTTTAAGCTAATGTAAAAGCTTTTTCTCAATTTTAGTAACACTTAATTTTCAAACATTTGTCACAATCATAAAACCAAAACCCAAGATAAATAATGACTATTTAGGCTACATATATATTTTTTTGGTAGAGTGTACCTATTGAATTTCCCCTTCGGTATACTCACATATATTTGTGAAAGAAGGGGACCGTGAAGATATTTATGAATTAATCAGAGAAATGAAGTATACTCCAGGCTAATAGTTGTTTATCTTTGTTTGGAGGCCAGTTGTTTGATCCAAATATACATTATTAGTTATGCAAATGCTTTCCCTGGTTCTACTCAACTGAACACTTTTGTAAAAATAGCAAGAACATTGGGCTGGTTCCAGATGTTAAGTTGAAAGATTCAATGTTATGGAATTGAAAAATGTAAGCAAAAAAATATGGTGTTTATATATAAAAGTTTACACATGTGATGTCAAACTAATCAAGATGTGCCCAAAAGGAGGATAAAAGTTCTAATCCATTTAAAGTTTAGCTTTCTGAAATGAGTCCTATTCTGGCAATCAGGAGCTTTTGTCAGGAGACAGAAGAGCTATTGGATTTTGGTGGTTTTAAGGTTATTTTTTTGTTTCTTTCTTAGGTTGTCTTCTTTTGGTGGTGGTGGTTGATTTTCTTATGTACTATTACCTACCTCTCTTTGCATACCATCTGGTGGGTCTGATAATCAAAGTACACTTCCCTTCATGGTATTTGAACAATAAACATAGTGATGAAAGAACAAGAGTAAATATATATGTGTATATATATTTATTCAGTTTCACAGCAACAATGGAATGAGACTCTTGAGAATTTGTCTCTAAAAAGAAATCCTGAAACTATGTGGTTTCTATTCTTTCTGAATCAACTTTCTCTTCTTCCCCATAGGTCCTATATGTTCCAATATATTCTTCTTTTCTTTAAGTTAGTTAAAGGAAAGCTAAGGCTTTCAAACAAAGAACAAAACTCATACAATAATTGGTTTCAGAACTTGTTTATAGATAGCAGATCTGAAAGGAATTTAATAAGAAATTTGGTATATTTGGAATTGATATCTAGGGAATAAGAATCAGAAGGCAATACAATTCATTGCTCACTTGCTGGAACTAGAACCTAGAAACCCTGCTACCTGTTGATAAAGGAGCAAATTAAGGTGTTGCTTTTGGTCCTATGAAACAACGTTCTCCTTGAGGGCATGGCTATGTGGAGCCAGGTAGCTCTGTCATAAAAACTCAGGCTGTAAGGAAGAATGGCTTATTCTGAAGGCATTCTATAATTAAAGCAAGACAAAATCTAGACTAATTGCCCAAATCTCACCTCAAAGTAAAAATTAAAAATCCAGGTTTTTCAATGACTTTGATGAAGTAAACTCTCTCTTTTAATTGAAAGAGTAGTATTTCCAGAAACCAAGTCTGCTGTGATAAGAATTGAATTAAAATGTAGTGAAATTTTTAGCCTTATCGGGTCTTATTTGACAACTTTGTCATTGATAGAAAAAGGATAGCTCTTGACTGTGAAATGTGGCTCCACATAGGACTGAGGTCTTAGAATCTTAGTTCATTTTGAAGCACTTTCCACTTCAAATGCTAGCTTAAGAAAGAATCACCCCTTCTTAGTCTAAAGAAGCTGGTCTTCCCTGGCCTGAGGCAGCTGTCTGCCTTTGTAATATCAATACATAATTTTCCTCCTGCCACACCTCACTTGGTTTCACTGCCCTTCTTTGGAATGCAAATCTAAGAATTAGAGAAGTAAATTTAAATAGTCAAATATCAGAGAACATTTGTGAAAACAGATTTTGAGCATGTTTAACCAAGGTATGCAAACATAATTACAGTGCCTTCTAAATTTTTTGATGTGGGTTATATTTTCTCTAAACTCAGCCATATATGCTGCATATTCTTGAAATCTCTGCTTGGATGTATAATAGTCACCTCAAACTTATCATGTCCAAACATGATTTCTTGAACACAGCAGACTATATTTCTCAAAGCTGGAGATATATATATATATATATATATATAATCCATTTCACACACTCTTCTTCTCTTCTTACAAAGTAATACCTACTTCCCACCATCACCTCACACCAGTCAGAATGACCATCATCAAAAAAATCTACAAACAATTAATGCTGGAGAGGGTGTGGAGAAAAGGGGACCCTCCTGCACTGTTGGTGGGAAAGTAAATTGATACAGCCACTATGGAGAACAGTATGGAGGTTCCTTAAAAAACTAAAAATAGAACTACCATATGACCCAGCAATCCCACTACTGGGCATATACCCTGAGAAAACAATAATTCAAAAAGAGTCATGTACCACAATGTTCATTGCAGCACTCTTTACAATAGCTAGGACATGGAATCAACCTAAGTGTGCATTGACAGATGAATGGATAAAGAAGATGTGGCACATATATACAATGGAATATTACTCAGCCATAAAAAGGAATGAAATTGAGTTATTTGTAATGAGGTGGATGCACCTAGAGTCTGTTATACAGAGTGAAGTAAGTCAGAAAGAGAAAAGCAAATACTGGACGCTAACACACATACAGGGAATCTAAAAAAATGGTACTGATGAACCTAGGGGCAGGGCAGGAATAAAGACGCAGACATAGAGAATGGACTTGAGGACACACGGGGGAAAGGGGAAGCTGGGAAGAAGTGAGAGAGTAGCACTGACATATATACACTACCAAATGTAAAATGGATGGCTAGTGGGAAGTTGCTGCATAGCACAGGGAGATCAGCTCAGTGCTTTGTGACCACCTAGAGGGGTGGGATAGGGAGGGTGGGAGGGAGATGCAAGAGGGAGGAGATATGGGGATATATGTATATGTATGGCTGATTCACTTTGTTGTATAGCAGAAACTAACAGAACATTGTAAAGCAATTGTACTCCAATAAAGGTATTAAAAAAAAACAGAGTTGGAGACTTGGGTTATTTATTTTTCTACTTGAATCTCCATAGAACTTTGTGATAGCCAAAGTGGTAAAATGTGCCAAAAGTGACAATGCTAGATTATAATCAAAATTAAAACTAGATTATAACAGGTAACATGGCTCCTGCATGTCCTTCTCTTGGCACATCAATCTTCAAGACCTCACCACCATGTTGAAAGGAAGCATAAGACATGTTGAGGCTCCATGTATAGGTATACAACCTGGCAATCCCAGCTAAAGTCTTATCCAATAGTAACAAATACTAGGTTATGAATTAGACTTCAAATGATTCTAGTCCCTACCTTTAAGCCCTTCAGGTGACACCAAGTCTAACAGATAATAACAATTCCTACTGTATCCTGCCTGAATGCAGTTTCATGAAAATTTTTTGTTTGTTTTGTTTGAAATCATTAATTTTAGGGTAATTTGTTACACACCTATAACAATTCAAAGCTGCTATCTCCTCAAAAGCAGTTTTTTTTTCCATTGTTCCCTGTATCAGTTAATGGCATTCATTCTTCCATTTGTTGAAGCTAAAAATAGGGATTTATTTCCCAATTCCTCTTTTTTTTTAACATGACATCATTATTAAATCCTATTGACTCAAATTTCAAAATAAATCTAAAACGCTTTCAATTCTCACCTCCCTTCCTCTATTGCCAGTACCATTTTCCAAGTCACACTTATTTCTTTCTGTATCATTGAAAACCCCTATAACTGTTCATCTTCCTAGTTATGCTTTTTCCCTCCCACCTATCTTACATCAAACTTCATAGAACTAGAGGCTGAAACATTAACTCTTGTACAAGTTATTTATCAACAGAATGCACTCAGGAGAAAGTTGTAAGGAAGCAAGGAAGCACGATAGTGTAGAGAAGAAAATAAGGAAAAATGTGGTGTTAGAGAAGTCTAGCCACAATCAGATTTCCTAAGGTTGTCCTCAGGAAAAGTCCATTATCTCATCATTTATCAGTGACTGGGGGAAAGGAGCTCATCACCCCCAGGCCTATGATGTTGGAGTGTTCCTATTAGCCAAGGGCAGTCTTATGGTCAAGGATGTAAATTGCCAGCACTTATCACTAACACATGTGGTAGCTGGAGGAAGATGCTGCTGAGAGGTGACTAATCATGTCAAGGGGATCTGGGCAGAATCTGCAATACCATCGTATTAAGATTTTAATCACTTTTCATATTTCATATCCTCCTTCATTACTTTAGTTATGTTTCCTCTGTAGAGATTATTTTTAACATTGTAGATAGGTTATTGACATTTTCTGATTATTTATTAATTTATTTTTTCTTCTATTTCCATTTGAATAAAGCTCTACTATGCAGGGTTTTTTAAATTGTGTGTGTGTCTGTGTGTGTGTTTTCCACTACTGTAACCCTAGAAGCTAGAATAATGCCTTGAATTCAATAACTATTAGTTGAATGAACAAAAGATTGAAAAACTTAATATATAGTGACTAAGACAGGGTTGACACTCAATAAATGTTAGTTCTCAGTGCTGGGGCAAACCAAACTGTTGATGAGAACTGAAATCATCTATACCATGGGTCACAAACTTTTTGTGTAAAAGGCCAGTTTCTAAATACTTTATAATTTGGGGGCCAGAGAGTCTCTGTTGCAACTACTCAACTCTACTTTTGCAGCACAAAAATAGCCAAAGATAATAAGAAATGAATAGGTGTGCCTGTGTTCTAATAAAATGTTATTTACAAAAACAAGGGGAGGCAATTTTTTTTGTCCAGGAACATTCCAGAAGACCCATGAACTCTTAAATAGCAAGTATTGTAGGATATATTGAATCCTAAGGTTCAATGAGCCTCTTGTATCAAACATAGCCTTACTGTGTCTCTAAATCTCAAACTATTAAATCATGATATACTGTAATCCCAACCAAGCATTGAAAACCACACTTAAAACTGACATCCAAATCTCATAGATATCTTAATGTTGACCTCTCCTGCTGGAACAGTATTAATACAAGGAAATGTTTTTCCTTACTGCTGAAAACAATAAATTCAGTTTGGTCTTATAAACAGAAAGTTTTGAGATTATTATGAGAAGCAAGCATTAGATGTTTGCTTTCTGCTAGCTTATCCCTTACTTCTCTTATGCTTGCTTTCTTTTCTTCTGGAGTACACATCTGCCCTATCTCTTTGTGATACCATAGGTCCTTCAAGATGTCATTCAAATCCTCTCTTCACCATGGGTCTGTCCCTTCTACTCCTTGGTGAAAAGTCATTTCTCTAAGACTTGGGATACCCATGATTAAATTTAAATATATATATATATATATATATATATATATATATATATATATGTATGTATGTATATGATCTCATATAAGTTCCATGGGGAAAAAAAGATACATGGAATTTAAAGTCAGGAAGATCTGGATTTGAATGTTGGCCCCACCACCTATGAATGCTTCTTACCTTCCTTCAGCCACTTTTCCTCTTTTATAAAATTACATCATTACAATCCACTTTATATGATTGCTTTAAGAGCTAAAAGATATAGTGACGTTAACTAAATTTTGTTTCTTACATATAGTGTTTCAACTGTTGTGACAGCAAATTTTGAGATAATTTGTTTGCATCCCTAAAGTTTACCTTTCTACAGGTGCTAAACACATATGGGTTATTTCTCAACAAAATTTATTGTATTTAATCCTTTCTAATTTACTGGATTATTATATTTAATTTTGGATCCCCTAGTTGTCATTATGCTTCATATACTAGTGTTATTCCCAGAACCAACTTTGTGTTATGCACATCCTCTATTCTGTATAATAATCCCTCGAAACAGGAAGGTATCTTAATTATTTAACAACTATGTGAATGTGTTTTCCTAAGCTGCCTAATAGCAAAATTCAGTTAGATCATTTTTCTAAGCCTAAAAGGTAACTGATGACAAAAATATAAGCATGTACAAAGCACAAAAGTTCACCATTTGAAACTCTTCTATGCCTCGTGCATTTGCAAACTTAAAATCTTATGTCTGCCAAAGGGACAGAAATAAGGTATTTTCTGAACCATAGTAAGAAAGCCTTTATATGGTTAAGTCTTTCTGAAAACCAATTAGAGATATAAAAGTTGATATCCAGAAAAACAAAAAAACTAATAGCAAGCATATTTAGATTTGCCATGTTCTTTTGCTATAGACTTTAATGCTAATAATATCAAATAGACGTTTGCAGTGGGACACAGCAACTTGCTTTCAAATCTTTTAGTTGGCAATGTATTTGTGTCATCATTGAATTTGTTCACTTTATCCGTTTGCAGTGCTTGAATCAAATATTATCATGGCTCAAGCACATAAACAGTGATAGTGTTTAGCTGAAGAGGGTAACCTCTCAACTAGTCCATCTAAAGTTCTAGAAGTTAATAGATGGATCCTCAAGAGACAAGAAGAAAAATAGAACAGATTATAAATTATAAGGGCCAAAACTTGTGTGCACATTCTTATGGGAATTTAATTTCTCTGAGAGCAGATTGGAAATTTCTTTCAAATTACCTTTTCTGTAACAAATATCATTTTTACCAGGGAAAAGAAATGTTTAGTTCTGATGACCATGAAAACAACACACATACTAATTTCAAATTCAGGTAGCAGAGTAAAAGGGTGAGATTCAAGTGTAGAAGTCAAGTCTATTTCTGTGCTTAAGTCATAATAGTACTCAGGAGATGGAGTTCTTTAGACAAACAACACTTTCCTTTATGATACAATAAAGAGACTTGTTTTGTTTTAATAAGTTAGACTTTCTATTTAGTATTTCAAAATAACTATTTTTCTGTGCAGTTGTTTCCCCAGCTCTGCTTCTTCTCGAGGCTAATGATGTTGTTACAGAACACCATACCCTAGGATCATTTTACTTTTTAACATTCACCTTTCAAGTGTTTATGTCCTTCATAAGAAGTGTGATTCCTCTTCTCCCATTATTAAAAAAACCATTGAATCTGAAGTTAAATCTAAAAGATAAACTTATCATATGAAGTTACATGTGTTTATATCCTTTATACTGTAGCCCCTACCTTTCCATCAAGGAAGAAGAGGGGTACAGTATGATGTAGTTGAAGAATTATAGACTTAAGAAACTTGATATTTAAAATTATAATGGGCATTGACCAAGAGATTCTTAATGTTCCCTCCTCCTGGAGAGGTAAAAGAGGGGGAAGGGATTAGAGCGAGGGAGAAAGAAAGAGAAAGAGAGAGAGAGCTGTTTTGTAAAATGAAATCAGTGAAAACACATTATAAATTACATAAATTTTAAACTTGCTTTCTCTCCCTATGGAGAATGTCTTGTATCTCTCAGTGCCTGTGTTTGATAAACCACCTTGATTTGGATATATATTTTTGAGTGAATGGAGAGATAGGCACAGATTATTGAATCAGAGAACCTGACTGGAGAGACAAGATTGGCAAAGAGAAATGGGGAAAAGAGATTGGGCTTTCAACCTGGGAATTATTTGCCTCTGTAAGATTCCTAAGTAAAAAAAAAATGTTATAAGTAAAATATCAATATTTTCTTGAGTACTTTCACAAGTGGCCCTACATCTTTTAGCTGTGTCTTAAACACTGTGGGTAAAAATCACCATCAACATCATCATCATCATCGGATATGCTTTTTACTCTAGCCTAAGAAAAAACTGATTTTAGAAATTGTAGGTTAAAAATTTAAATATATTTAGAGTTAAACTAATTTTCTTTTTTGAAATGTGCATTTATACAATAGCTTTTTAAGACATAAGGTTTGATAGTCATTCTCCTCTCCTGGTGAGTCAGAATATTATAAAACAGGAAGCTAGGCTAATCAAACTGTCAAACAAAAATGAGACACCAAGACAAGAATGGACAAGAGAGGTGGTTCCTTGCTCAATAGCAAGCTAAAACTAGCAGAAGCCTGTTCTTTAACTAAGAAAACAATTGGAAAAAATCTTCCCTAAGGGTAGGATGTAAAACAATGCAGCTCAGAAATAAGTACTAAAAGTTTCGAAAATTGGAAGGTTCTTATTAGTGACTGCAATTGTTTGGTTTGTTTATTCATCCATGAATTCCATTATTTTGGTGCAAAAAAAGAGTGAAAGTTGGATAGAGATTGGATGAAATTTTCTCTTTTCTGTATAAAATATCTCTAAAGATTAACTTTTGGGATTTTAATTTATGTTGCTTACTTTAATACAACACACATTTATAGATCTGTGTATTTTATGTTAATTGAAATTCAAGGACTTAAGCAGAGAGTGCCTCACGTCATGGAATTCAGGGCTTTCGATCTAAGCTGCCACCATTATTTATATACTGAAAGATGTTTTTCATTTATTATAAGATTACATAGGGAGGGAAAATATTATGTATATATTAAGCACTATATGTTCTTCCATCTTAAAGGAGTGTTGGGAAACCAGCTTCTGTAGAGATTGACAGCTGGCTGTTGAATACTGAACGATTAACGACATTGTTCTTGCATTTAAAGTGGATCCCTTTCCCTTTAGCAGCAAGAAAGAAGTAGAAAGGAACCTTACATTTCAAAATTTGAACTTTTAAAATGCTGTTCTCCATAGATCTAGCTAATCAAAACTTGTGAACTACCACTTAAAAATAAAAAGTTATAATAAAAATAAATTATGAGAGTTTTGAAAAAAGACATAAAATTTAAAATAGCTTTAATACTAATTGACATAAGAGGGAAAGTTTAGGTGAAATGATACGCTAAAATAAATTTAATCATTTTTCGTAGTAAGATTTACTTAATTAAAAAAACACATTAAAATGTGTCACTGTGTGAAAAAGTTGCATATTTTTCCCTATAACGCAGTTTTTCATATAATTAACTTAATAATATTGTACCTAAGCCTAATAAGAAACTAAAACAAAAATAGATGAGTCTAGGAATTTCTTTTTGCTTTGTTAATCTTTTTATTTTTTAATCAGTCATCGATTTTATACACATCAGTGTATACATGTCAATCCCAATCGCCCAATTCAGCACACCACCATCCCCACCCCACTGCAGTTTTCCCCCCTTGGTGTCCATACGTTTGTTCTCTACATCTGTGTCTCAACTTCTGCCCTGCAAACTGGTTCATCTGTACCATTTTTCTAGGTTCCACATACATGCGTTAATATACGATATTTGTTTTTCTCTTTCTGACTTACTTCACTCTGTATGACAGTCTCTAGATCCATCCACGTCTCAACAAATGACTCAATTTCGTTCCTTTTTATGGCTGAGTAATATTCCATTGTATATATGTACCACATCTTCTTTATCCATTCATCTGTCAATGGGCATTTAGGTTGCTTCCATGACCTGACTATTGTAAATAGTGCTGCAATGAACATTGGAGTGCATGTGTCTTTTTGAATTACGGTTTTCTCTGGGTATATGCCCAGTAGTGGGATTGCTGGATCATATGGTAATTCTATTTTTAGTTTTTTAAGGAACCTCCATATTGTTCTCCATAGTGGCTGTATCAATTTACATTCCCACCAACAGTGCAAGAGGGTTCCCTTTTCTCCACACCCTCTCCAGCATTTGTTGTTTGTAGATTTTCTGATGATGCCCATTCTAACTGGTGTGAGGTGATACCTCATTGTAGTTTTGATTTGCATTTCTCTAATAATTAGTGATGTTGAGCATCTTTTCATGTGCTTCTTGGCCATCTGTATGTCTTCTTTGGAGAAATGTCTATTTAGGTCTTCTGCCCATTTTTGGATTGGGTTGTTTGTTTCTTTAATATTGAGCTGAATGACCTGTTTATATATTTTGGAGATTAATCCTTTGTCCGTTGATTCATTTGCAAATATTTTCTCCCATTCTGAGGGTTCTGAGGGTTGTCTTTTCGTCTTGTTTATGGTCTCCTTTGCTGTGCAAAAGCTTTGAAGTTTCATTAGGTCCCATTTGTTTGTTTTTGTTTATTTTTATTTCCATTACTCTAGGAGTTGGATCAAAAAAGATCTTGCTGTGATTTATGGCAAAGAGTGTTCTTCCTATGTTTTCCTCTAAGAGTTTTATAGTGTCCAGTCTTAAATTTAGGTCTCGAATCCATTTTGAGTTTATTTTTGCGTATGGTGTTAGGGAGTATTCTAATTTCATTCTTTTACACGTAGCTGTCCAGTTTTCCCAGCACCACTTATTGAAGAGACTGTCTTTTCTCCATTGTATATCTTTGCCTCCTTTGTTGTTAATTTCTTTTTAAACTACATTTTGCTCATGTGTTGAATTGACTCAATTCACAATTACCAAGATGGGATATCAAAACTCTTTGCTTGATATCTTCAGGAACACAGTACTTTTGAGAATATCACATAGATTAAGTAAAGCAGACATGCTTTCTACTCTGAGAATGTTAATTAGCAAATTACCTACTTAGTCAGTCTTCCCTTAATATCAGATACTAGTCTTTTATTTACCTATAAAAGTGTACTGTAGCATATTCTTTAAACCTTTGAAGGAATAAAAAAAAATATTTCAATAGTTCTGATGTTTTTTCCAGTACAATATGAGCTCAGCTCGGATTTGCATATCTCTGTGAGCATCAGCTAACAGATAAGTTTTAAAGACCTTTAAGAAGTTTATTTTTGATTATTTGACTCAATTCCTTCATTTCTTTGAAGGCATATCCTAAAAAGTTTGGAAATAAAGGAACTTATTAAGACAGAGTACCAAAATAGTAAATGATACAAGACAGTTTATACTTGCATTAATTTATGTATTATGGACCAGTCCTTTGGAGACCTTTAATGTGCATATAAATCACCTGGGATTCTTGTTAAAATACAGTTTTTGAATCAGGAAGTCTGGGATAAGGCCTGAGATTGTGTGTTTCTAGCATTCTCCCGAATGATGCTATAATGCTACTGCTGCTGGCCTTTGAGCACACTTGAGATATTAAGGGAATCTACCACAAGTGTTGTAAGTGCTATAGCTACCTTTTTAAAAGAAGGGAAGAAAGTCAGAAGTAAGTCCTCAGTGTTGGGAAAAATGGTAAAAGACTTTGAAATGAGCACATACAGAAGTAGATTACTGGATATTCTGCTTAGCTCAATAGCCTGGGTTATCTGATTCCACAGGGTATGCAATGTTCACTGTCTTCGAGATATATTACAAGACTGCAAGTCATAGAGAATTGACAACAATACAGATAACTCCTAATGAAGGAAATTGACTTTGTCTTTATTTTGCAATTGATTATTGCCTTTTGAATTTATATTTGTATTAATGAATTCATTTTAGCATATCTGATTGTGTTTATGTATTTGCTCTTTGAATTCTACTTTAAAATAGGTGTACATCTCATTGGTTCCTACATTACATAGTAAGTATATAAAATCTTTTGCTCTGTAGTCATTTTATATTTGAATGAGAGTCATAATCTTTCCTTTTAAAAATTGTCTTTGAATTTACTGACAGGCTTCATTTAAGTGTTAGAATTCAAACTGAGCCCGATTATATAGGTAAGAAACATTTAGGTCAAAAGGATGTTAGGAAGAATGTATTCTAGGAGAAGGGAAAACATGAGAGAAATGATGGGAAATGATATGATGCATTTATGAGCAGGAAGGTAAGTTTGGTTGGTAGTGAGGGCTAGTGTGTGTGAAGAGCTAGGTATTCAAGCAGGCACTTCACCTGAATGCAGTATTTAAAGAGAATTCGTCAGACATATAAATTAGAGGTTAAAAGAGGAGATTAAAATGAGGTTAAAAAAATCAGAAATTCCTAGTAATTGTAATAATTTGTGGCATAATGATGGACATTTTAGCCCAAAGTTGACAATATCTAATGAATGACTATAGAAAAGAATAAGAGGAAAACCAGCCAAAACGACCATAGCTATCTTTAGAAATTTTTTACGTTAAAATCATTTCAAACTTATGGAAATGCAGCAAGATTAGTACAGAGAGCTCTCATGTGACCAGACTCACCATTTTTATTTTATATTTTGCCACATTTGGTTTTTTTCCCTCTTTCTCCCCCTCTTTATGTGTGTTTGTGCCTGTGTGTGTTTGCGTGTATGTGTGTGTTTATCTATTATCTCTCAGTGTCCTTTTCTCTCTCTCTCATGTATTTTCTTAATCTCTTTAGAGTTGGTCTGAGTGTCATAATTCTTACAGTTTTGAAGTAGACTTTTTAAAGTCAGCTATTCTCTAAGAAAAAATTATAAATATTTTAAAAATTAAATTGAAAAGACTAAACGATCACAAGAGAAGCTGTTTTCATCAATGGCGGTTTTAGTTAACAAATACAACATAGTATTTAACTTGAAATTAATCCTTTACACCATGATATGTCACCTGAATTTTTGGACAAAACACTGGCGAGACACCTTTTTTCTTTCCTGGATACTATAACAGCTGTATATTTTTCTAAGTGCGTTAATTTAGGATTCCCAGCATCAAAACACAGATTGCTTTTCCCACAAAGTTTCCCTCGTTTTTTATTGAAGGTCAGATGTCACCAAACTGGCTCAAGGGACATATCTGGCTTGTTGTCTCTTTTTGTAAAATCACACCAGTGAATGAAGAATGGCATCTCTATTTTTAAAATCATCGAAAAATTAAAGAATAGTATTTCGTGACATGTGAAAAATATATACAGTTCAAATGTCAATGTCCATAAATAACTTTTTATTGGAAACCAGCCATAACATCCACTTGTGTACCACCTGTGGCTGCTTGGCACTACAGTGGCACAGCTGAGTAGTTGTCACAGAGGTTTTTCCCACAAAGCCTAAAATACTTAGTATCTATCCTTTTAAAGAAAAAAGATGGTCAACACCTACTCAAGACCACATGAGGTGATCTGCCTCTTTCTTTAACTGTGAAGTGGTTGACAGTGGTGATGGTGGTGCCCAAATATGTTTGCTCTAGTTTCAGGTTCTGTGAGGCTGCTTCCCTCTAGTCTCTCAGTGCAGCATCACATGTTGTATGACAAATTATGAAGTGTGGAAAAGAACTGCTCCTCACAACATTTCTCCCCCATCCTTTAGGAATTGAATGGCCTATGCCTTCTATACAGTTCTGTCCCAATTATATTTTTTTCAAGTCCAAATTTTCCCAGATGAACAAAAAATACTCAGATGGAAAATGGCCAAAATATCTTAACTGTGAGACTGGGTTCTCCGAGGGTCGCATGGCCCATTTCACCCTGCAGATTATTCATTCATTGGGAACAGATGGGCACAATCCTTTGTAAAGAAGTTCTCAGCCCTCCTAGAGACATTTTGAAATGTTTGGAGGCATTAAATTTTGTTTTCTTAAAAACTGAAAACCAGCTACCAATTTAATGGGTAGATAACAGGGGTGTGAAACATCATGCAATGCATATGTGACAGTGAAAAATTATCCTTTCAAAGACTTCAGCACACACTCACTGAGAAATACTGCTTTGAAGCATTAAAAAAAAAAAAAAACACAAAAACTTTCATTGTCTGTCTTTCAAAATACAGTCGAAAAGGATTTGGTGCCCATCTGGCTTGGCAACAACATACCACTAATGAAATAGCAACACTCAACCAGATGAAGACAAGGGGCCAAGGCTTCCAGGCATGTGCAGTTTTACTGCTGCCATTTAGAGAGAAGTCTTAGATGGCTTACTATTTTTTTTCATAAGTAAGTTTAATTTCACTTAAAAATTTACATACTCTCCTTCATGTAATATTTTAGAAAAGATCTCCAGACAAAATTGCTTCATTTTAATTTAATACAGATTAAAATGATTTCCATGCCATATCACAGTTGAAAACCATGTCCTTTTAGGTTTTACTCCATATTCTATATACTCTTTCTGGGATGAACCATTTTTTCTTTAGCCAGTGGTTAGAAGGTTCATAGCTTCA
This sequence comes from Balaenoptera musculus, assembly GCF_009873245.2. NCBI lineage: Eukaryota > Metazoa > Chordata > Mammalia > Artiodactyla > Balaenopteridae > Balaenoptera > Balaenoptera musculus. The sequence goes on from NC_045802.1 coordinate 57,523,749, forward strand.
GAGATTTTAGCCCTCACAAGGTACTGTTAGTGGACTTAATTATATTTATAGACATAATTGTTTTTATTCAACATTAGAATTGACCAATCACTTTTTACTCTTAGCACAGGAGTCCAAAGTTAGATCTATTGCTCCACTAAAGTCAGATACTTTAATAGAATACATAATGAAAAAATGTCAGTATTCTTAAGCTGAATTGTTAAAACAAACCCATAATAGATTAGGGGTAGTCATGATTTTTGTATAGTTGATAATCTTCCTATTTTGCTCTATAAAATATTACCATAGAAGTGGAGACACAATTTTGGTCTTGAATCTCTAATTCATACCTATTACTAATTTGTCCTGCATATTCATGTGACTTATATTTCATGATTCATTTTGAAATATCACTTTTCAGTTTCCTAAACCTGTAAAAGCAAGTTTCATTATTCCTGCGGGTTTTATTTATTTATTTTTTTTACCCAAAACAGAATTGCAGTCAGATTGTGGGAAAGCCTGACCAAGTAGAAAAGCAAAATCTTGATTCGTTTAGGCATCTTGAGTCAGAGTGGAAGGGTTGCAGATGGAGTCTCAGGGTGCCTGATTTACCCCTGGGGCAGAGTTGACTGTTTCCCACAGGAACTTATACTTGAGCCATCCAATCCATGTCAATATATATCTTTATGATATAACGTTATTGTTTGGTTGGCTTCCAAGAAATTTATTCATACTTTATGCAAAAAGCAAATTCTGTTAAAAATATAAATTTTGTCCTGATGATTAAGGTGTGGCTGAAGATCTTTTACCTGCTTGTGGAGAGGAGGTCAAATCCTTTAAGCATGGAAGGTAAAATCTACTCCCAATCATTTGGCTTTGAGAATTCAATGGGATTTCAGAGAACCATGCACACTTTAAGGCAGACTTCCCTCACAATCACTAGCCAGTTTATTTACCCATTTCCTGCCTCTTTGGTTTCCGCCATCTGCCTTGAGGGGACATCTACAGCATTTTTTGTTATGAATATTTACCTGAGATATGATGTGTATTTTCAGAGATCATTAGGATTTTCATTTTAATTTGTCAGACATTTGTTATACCAGGAAATTGGCCTGTACAAACTTTGACTTGAGGCTCTAATCATTAGGACAGCAGTGGCCAGACCGGTACGTGACTATTTTTAGTGCTGGACCCCTGAAAAATGTCAAGTACATGTACCTTTAATTGCCTTTGATTCTGCACAGTGAGATTAGGTCCCTTAATCCTCTTTTGTAAAGATTCATCTGAGGCCATGTATGGATCAGTTGAAACCGACTGTTGCCTTTGACAGTAAAAGTTGAATAGCCAATCTGTAAATCACTCCCAGCTCTAATGTCTAAAGACAGTACCACCTAAGAGATGAACTTCCAGGATTTTCTTAGTGCCCCTTATCTGTTAGTGAGGAATTGCTATTTTCCCCAGACTTTCTCTAGTAAAGCAGCCAGAGTTTCATAAATAAAACTGTCGTGATGTTGGTCTTTGCCTTAATCTATCCATGCCACTTCCATTAAAGGGAATCTTGTGTGTTCATTCACCTTATGGCAATAAAGAACTTGTTTCGAAGAAATCTAAGCATCAGAGCTGACATTTAAATGTAGTATTCCATTGTGAAACACAAGGACCAAGATTCCACAGAGACCTGCCAAAGACTGTATGCAGCTATATTGGCAAAAAGAGGCACCGGTGGAATATCATTTTGATCCGGGCAATAAAGTACCAGGAAAAATTCAGGAATAGAGCCTTGTCTCTGTGACTCTTCTGACACTGAGATTGTGGGGTCCCTTGCAAATTCATATGCATTTTAGTTATCTGATGAAAATACTGCAACATAATACCCAGGTACATGATATGCAGTCTTCAGAAAGAGACCATGCTCAATTTTTCATTTTTTCTATATTTGCCTCTGAAGAATTATTGCATTTCCAAGGAGTATTTTGTGAGAGAACTCCTGATTTTTGTTTTCCTGTTGAATGACCTATTCGTTTCCAAGTATTAAATCAGTAAGGGAGATTAGAGCTTCAATTACACTTATTTGTTTAAATCTTCCTGTTTATCATGCCATCTAGGCTATAGGTTACACTAACTTGGGATTATGTTAGGCCGTATTACATTAAGTCCTGACATTAAGATTTTGATAAAAATAATTAAGAATTTAAGTATCCCTGTAGCAGAACAAAACACATAAATGGCTGTCTCGAATAAGTGAGGTTAAACTCTATTGATGGTTAAAAAATAGTGTCCTAAAAAACATTAAAGTCAGTGATGGCAAAACAATGAAGGAGTGATTTATAAAGTGCTATCAATATTAAACAAATGAACAAAAAACAGCACTGAATTAATAGCACTAATACCATCTCACTTCATTTTCTAAAATAATCAGGTAATGGTCAGAACCACTTTTCTTTTTCACAGTCTATGACGTGGAGTTAAAAGAGAAAATATTAGGACATGGTATTTCCAGTTCCTCTGCTCTGCAGTCATGGTTGTGACTTGGCTTGGTCTTGTTTCAAAGAAAATAGGTTCAAATAAAGGGTTTTTTGGAGCAGGAGCTCCTGAGATTCCTTCTGTTTGTGTGGTCTTGTCAGTTCACTTATGTTCTTCTCATCGAAGGAGGATTTTCTGTCCCCAAGATTAACAAAAAATCAGTTTGAAAGACACACGGGGAATTGAAATTAATTCTGGACATTTCTTTATTCTCTGAGTTAAAGTTGTAATATTAGTACAATTTAGCTGCCTCCTGAATTTTCCATGTGCTACAAGCATGAAGCTTATATGATAGGCACCAACATGGGATTATTGTCCCTTCTGTCAGCTACCAAATAAGGGCAGGGAGAAGGGGAGGGTATATAATCTGTGTGCTCCCCATCAGTGACTGTCTCCAGCCAAAATAAATGTGAGGAGAAGGAGAAGGTTTAGCTTCCAAGACTTTACCCTCACAGCTGCAATAAGCCATCGGGAGAAGAAATTCAAATGTCCTCTGCAAGGAAATGGAGTAGAGTGAAAGAAATAGGTAGAGAAAGAAAGAATTCCTAAGCTTTTTTCCAGGCTACTTCTCTAATCTAAACTCTACAGTTTTTCTGGGAATATGAGTTATAGTAGCTTAGAAATATGCTATGGAAGAAAGTTTGGGGATTCTTCCCATCACTCACTAGAGTATTATGGGGTCATAATACAATGATCGAATTTCTAATTTGTTCTGTTTATACCATATTCTCATCACCATATTGTATTACACATTTGTCAAAATTAGTGTTCTAGAATCATATATATATATATATATTTGTATAAAATTAGATTTAGAACTCAGAGTATTATCTCCTGATCCTTTATTCTATTACACAATATTCAGATATAAACCATAGGAATTTTAGCCCTCTGCCTGAGAGATGAGTTACTTTTTCATACATATATATAGGTCTGATGATTTGGGAGAAGCAAACGCAGATAGTTTTGTCCAGAACTAGGCTTTTACAAAGTGAGAAGATTATCTGTTCTATTATATATCTTCTATTGGAGAAGATATGATTGTTAGTGGTTATATAAAATCTTAACGTCATTATATCGTTTGAGGGAGTTTTAATTGGTGGGTGGGTCCTTTCTATGTGTAGAACCAATATTGGATAGAATAATTGCCTCTGTCCATTAGACTCAGAAGCAGATGCTGAGATGGAGTTAGGACTCTGGGAGGTTTCCTGAGGGATAATACCTGAGAAAGATGAAGAATGGCATGTGATTGGGCAGGAGTTGCTGTCAGACTGCTATAGAGACCTAACAAAATCTTGCAATATGAAGGAAGAGTTCCTACTAGAGGAGCACCAAAGAAGGTAGAAATAGCTAAGTAATCCTACCACTGCCTTCTCAGTCATTGGCTGGAGTCTACCCCAAGAAGAACGTGACTGGCTTAGAATCCAAGGTGGACTCTGAAAGATACAATAGCTAACTATGTTCTTTGAAGATGGACATCAAGTTCTCTCTTGTAAAAGGATTTGCACTGAGCCTCTATATGTCTGACAGTAAACTTCTAAGAGTGGGGTTAATGAAAAGAACAGTCCCATCTTTGCATTTGGTCTCAGGGCCACAAATTAAACTCATCATACCCTTATCCAATCTCCCTTCTAAATTATCCTCACCTTAGCTCTCATCTCTGCCAGTCTCTGTAGATACCTGGTGGTATTATCAGACCTCCCTTATATCTGGGGGATCTGAATCATTGATAGTCTTTCTCTAGCTTGGCACAAATGCTCAATAAACATTTGTTAAAAGAATGAATTATATTCTTTAGCAGAGAAAAATATGTAGAATAAAATCTATGCATGGACAAGCTTGTAAATATTTCTGTGTCTTTAAAACCCACAATGACAAATGAGCAATGTTTAGGCACTATTTATTACTTATATGGATAGGTGATAGTGTTTTAAAATGTGCTTCTTAGTCTAATGAATGTATCCTCAAAATCAAAAATTATATTTTAAGACATAGAGAGAAAGCACAATGATTCTAATTCAGATTAAGTGCCAAACCATGGGTGCTTGAGTAAATGTGAAGCTTGCGTGTTTATTTGTATCATGCAATAGTGAGGGTGTTAAGTAAATAAATGGTAGAAAGCATCCTGAAGTTAAAAAATTATTTATGAAGATTATATTACAACACATCATATTTTTAATGTGATAACTAAGTACTTTGTAAGGAAATTGCCGTATCAAAATAAATTTTGAAAGAGAACAAACTATACTAAGGCAAATAGTTGTGATTGCAGGTTATAGTTTTACTTTATGTAACACAGCAAGTGACTACAAATAAAACCTCTGCTTATTTATCATTCAGAAATTCCTTTTGTGTTTAAAAAGCTTTAGCACTAGAGATTTCTATTTACACAAACAGTAAGTTATGCAACGTATTTCAATATAGAATGATTGTGTAAATGTGGGTTATTTGAATAAGAAGTAAATACATACCGTCCCTGGACATTCTTCCCACACCCTCAATAAATGGGGAAGGAAAATTCTTAAGGCATGACCTAAATCAATTTCTATAAGTTTATTTCCTATGTGATCTTTGAGTGGTATTCAGATAGTAGCAAGCAATGTTAAAACTACTGGAAATGGACCTCTCTGTAATGCTTAATACGGATCGCTCCACATAAATTCAAAAGCTCATTTCACCATAAATAAATGGATTTATTAAAATAAAATACACTGATTAAATTGTATTCCCTAGAATCCAATTTCTTGGTTGAAATATTAGTTCCAACATTCATTACTTGTGTGTTTTGCCAAATTATTAAATATCTGTGTGCCTCAGTTGCCTCACTTTCAAAGTGGGCGAAATGATAAATACCATATGAAAAGAATAACTTTATATTTAAAAAAAATATGCATATACATGATTACAAAACAGAGACAAAGAAAAAGACTAGGAGGGAACATTTATCATGTTCCAGGTATCACTTTACATACTTAAAACTTTTCTATCATTCATTCAGCAAATGTATATTGTGTGCCAATTATGGTCCACATTTTTTGTTATGCACAGGTTATGCAAAGATGAACATCCTATCTTATAATCGTCCCTTTTTCAAAAAAGATGCAAGAAGTGTTTATAGAAAATTTAGGCAAAACAAACACTATTCATATAATTTGTTGGTTTGTCAAGGATATGCTAATTTTAAAATACAATAGTCTATTCAATATCCTTGACTGATATTATTGAGATTTTTAATTCATATTGCCCTTTATACAATACATTTTCTACATCACCTTTGTTTTAACTTTGGGAGTAAGGTACCATTAGTCTTTCCTTAAAAAGGGAACAATGAGGGAATTCCAGACTGTGACTTACTGTTGTACAAGAACCTGTCCTGTGGAATGTGTGACCATTTAGTAGAAATGGCTTTACTAGAAATCCACAACACCTCTTTGTCCTTCCTAGCTCTGTCACTCACCATCCCCACCCCACCTCTACAGTTTGTGAGAGGAATAAGAGGTGCCCAAGTTTTCCAATCTGTCTCACTTCCTCAAAAGAACATTTTCCACCTTCCTCACAAGGTACATACAGGCTCTGTCTCTCCCTGTCACAGACAGACAGACAGACAGACACACACACACACACACACACACACACACACACACACACCTTCCCTTTTTCTGGGCAAGAGAGAAGAAGCTTAAGTGTCCCAAAACAAAGTGATGGAAAAAAGAGCTCCATTACGAAGTGAAAATAATAATGTTCTCTTGTTCCACATTTCTTCTTTTGAAGAATATGTTTCTCTACCATGTTCTAATTGATAAGTTTAAAACCATGATTTATTCTACCCATAATGGGATGATAGTCCTCATTACTAAGTCTTGACTAAGCATCTATGTATGTATATGATTTCAGGGGTAGCTGAACAAACAACTCTTCTTCCTCAATAGATCTCCTAAGGATCTTCATCTGTGTCTAAAATTAATTTTTAAAAAAATCACATTTTGGATATAAGTATCATCTACTTTTAAAGTCTAAATACCTCTGGGATAGGTAACAACTTTGTCACGATATCTGGACTGACAAATTGATAACAGCACTATCCTATTTTTGATAACAGCACTATCCTATTTTGACAAATTGATAACAGCACTATCCTGTAGAAAACCCTGAAAAAAGAGGAATCAAGATAGTTATGTTTTAATGGGTATTCTAAGTTTATATAGGTATAGTTATTTGTATACACATATTTTAAGTATAATTACTTGAACACTTTCTATGCTCAGACACTAAGACACTTGGTTGACCCTCAGAGTAATCTTGTAAAATAGGTACCACTATTATCACCTTTACATATATGAGGGTTTAGAAAAGTCAATAGGTCCAAAGTCATATAGCCAGTAAAAATTAGAACTGGGATTAAAATCCAGGACTACCGCATCTGAGTTTTTAAGTACAAGTGGAAGCACGTAAAATAATTCCAGAATCCTGGATATTGCTTTGAAAGAGCAGGCCCCACTAGGATAACAGAGAAATCAAGAACCAGCCTAATGTACTCACTAGTAGTAGCTTTTATGGAATCACTAAGTTGGAGGAAGGTAAAAAAGACAAATTTAATTTACTACACAGTTTTGCTTAGGTTGAATTTATTAAACTGCTGCTACCTCAAATTCTGTAAGTTTCGCAATTTCTCGTAGTTGAAATCAATTGTTAAATCACGTCTTATCTTGCATCATCTACCACCTCCCCACTGTTCTGTGTTTATTAAACTTTCCACATAGGCCTTTGTTTCTTCTTAGTTCTACCATTATTTATTAGGTGGCTATTGTTTTCCAACCACTGTGATATATGGATGAAACATTACATAAAGAGCCAATATGAGAAGGGATAAGGCTGATGATAGAAATATGCATAGATTGCTCTGAGGTATTTGGTCCTTACCCACCATGACACTGGGATTAAGTCAGGAAATTGACACTGCTTTACTCTTTCACATTGCTTTAATAATCATGAGTGTCATAGAAAATTGAAGTTTCATGTAATATACCCAATGGCTTAAAATTCAAAACTCTCAGATTATGGATGAGGTAAAAAATCAGTTTCAATGAAACAGGCTTAAATGGATACACATTGAACTTATTGAAAAATAGGTTCTACTTTTTGCAAAATTAGATGATCAAACTGAGCTTGTATTATAGTTTTTCAGTTTTAGAACCGTTTGCTAAATATACATTTTCCGCTGTCAATCAAATTGTATGTTATTTCATTTAAAGAGAGTCTTTGGAAGTAGTAATGCTTCTAGTGAAGGTCTTTTACTCACGGAATCTCAAATTTATGGAGTAAGCAAGTGACAGGCATTGGTTAGCATTGTCATCATGCTTTGTGCATAGGCTCTGGAATTATAGTTAGTTGGTTAGATGAGAAGACTTCAAATGTCAGAAAGAAAAAATGAGGGAATAACAACTGGAGAGAGGCTAGACCACAAATTAAGGCTTATGTAGTTTGCTGTAGGGTGTAATTGAGGGCATCTGGTCTGTGAAAAATGGTAACTTTCTAAAACTAGAATTAGTATAGTCTATGTAGTGACATATTTGAAACAGCAAAACACAGCACAGTGTCAAAAGAACAAATAAATTTCTGTCTCAAGCTATTTGGCTATATTTTTTTTTCCTGGTTAAAGAACCTGGCATTTATCTATTCATCCATTGACAGACACTAAGGTGTTTCCATAGCTTGGCTATTCTGAATAATGTTGCAATAAACATGGGAATGCAGATATCACTTTGGGGGTACTGACTTGTTTCCGTTGGATATATACTCAGAAGAGGGAGTGCTGGATCATATGGTAATTTTTTTTTTTAAGAACCCTCCACACTATATTTCATAATGCCTGTACCAATTTACATTTCCACCAACAGTGCACAAGGGTTCAACATGGATGAACCTAGAGGAATTTATGCTAAGTGAAGTAAGCCAGACACAGAATAAAAATACTACATGATCTCATTTATATGTGGAATCTTAAAAGTCAAATTCATAATAGCAGATTGTAGACTGGTTATCAAGGGTGAGAAGGTAGGGGATATGGGGAAATGTTCATCAAAGAGTACAGAGTTTCACTTATATAGGATGAATAAATCTAGATATCTAGGTACAGCATGGTTACTTTACTTAATATACTGTACAGTATACTAGAGATTTGTAAGAGAGTGGATCTTAGGTGCTCTCACCACCTCCCAAAAAAGGTAACCATGTGAGGAGATGGATATGTTAATTAGTTTAACTGTAGTAATCTTTTCACTATGTATATGTAATTAAAACATCATATTGGGGCTTCCTTGGTGGCACAGTGGTTGAGAGTCTGCCTGCCAATGCAGGGGACACGGGTTCGTGCCCTGGTCTGGGAGGATCCCACATGCCGCGGAGCAGCTAGGCCCATGAGCCACAATTACTGAGCCTGCGCGTCTGGAGCCTGTGCTCTGCAACAAGAGAGGCCGCGATAGTGAGGGGCCTGTGCACCGCGATGAAGAGTGGCCCCCGCTTGCCGCAACTAGAGAAAGCCCTCGTACAGAAACGAAGACCCAATGCAGCCATAAATAAATAAATAAATAAATAAAATTTAAAAAAAAAAATTAAAAAAAAAACAAAAAAAAACATCATATTGTACAACTAAAGTATATACAAATTTTAGTTAAAAATAAAATAAACATTAAGTAAAATAAAAAATAATCTGCAATTTAAATTTCTACTTCTGCATTTGACTATATCTCTTTCCATTAGCAGTCTGCAATTTTATGTTTCCATGTAATTAAATACAGTGCCTGATTCCCTGTTTCTCAATGTCTCTCTAACAAACTAAGAACTGCTAATTTGTGGGGATCTTTTGAAATAGTGACACTCTTAATAGATAAAATGGTCTAAAACAAAGTTTAACTTGCTGTTTTTCTAAGATAGAATTTTAGAATTAATGGTACATTTAAATTTGTCATGTTTATATGTTTAACACTGTGGTCCCTGTAAAACTGTCAATTTTACTAGTCTTAAACTAAAGAAACAAATGACTAATATTCCAAGGACCATTCATCTTTACTGTTGAATTGTTTACCTGAGAGATGGGCAGAGGTCCTATACAAGCCATTTTATCTAAACTCTTTCTGTGACATCTTGATATTTCAATATTTAACGTTAATATTGGCTGAAAAAGATCATTAAAGAGCTCAAATTGCCTGTTTTTTACACCCACTACACTGCTCTTGTTGTGGTTGATAAATTTGTTGAATTAGAATCTGAAGCATATTCTTTTAAAGCATTCTTCTATCCAACTTTAAATACAAAATGAGGTCATTGTAAAGTGTGGCATTCACTATAATATCTACATTATAGTTGATACTATTTTCAGAATTAGAACCATAAGCTTATGTCTTTATCTATAGTAAGTTTTTTTTTCTGTAGAAAAACTAAAAAGCTAAAATTTCTAATATACTATTTTCCTCTATTACATCTTATTAATTCACAAATACTTCTTACCACCTAGTTCAGGGTTGGCTAACTTCTTTTAATCAGCCAAATAGTAAATATTTTAGGTTTGTGGGACACAGTCTCTGTTGCAACTACTTAAAATCTGCTATTGCAGCATGAAAGCAGCTCTAGGCAATATATAAACTACTGGGTGCAGCTGTGTTCCAAGAAAAGTTTATTTACCAAAACAGGTGAGGTGTCATTTTCTTTCCATACTAGAAACCATGTAATAAATCACATAGGTGCTGATCTTGGAAAGAAAATGTCCCTGATTTTGTTAAACTTGTATTCTAAAGAAAAGATACGAAAAGTAAGCAAGTTTTATATATATATATATATATATATATATATATATATATATATATATATATATATCACACACACACACAAATGTTGCCTTTATGTATATGTGTATTATACTTCAGCAAAATAATTTAACATAAACAAACAAGAAAAGATTTATGCAGAAAATGAAAAGGGTGTTGCAATATATTAAACAGCATCAGGAAGACAATTTTAGGATTGATCTTCATGAAAGGTATCTCTAAGGATGTGTTCTTTAACTGAGATCTGAATAAAGAAGCAACTACATGTTAGAAGACTGGGGAAAGGCTCTGGAAAAATGCTTGTGCAAAGACCAAGGCAGCAGTAGTTTGGGCAAGTTCAAGGAACCAAAAGTAGGTCAATGTGGTCTGAAGGCATCGGTACATGAGCCACCTCCTTTCTTGCCATTTTAATCTTTTATCAATTCCTCTTTGTTCAATGCCTCAAGGAGGAAAACATAAGAGATTAAAATGGCAATGGTAGGTAGGAGGGTGGGACAGGTATAGCTTTATGAGTCAGAATTTTGTTTTATCTTGCTGTAAGTGGAAGCCATAGTATGTTTGAATTAGAGAGATTGATGTGGTCTTAGGTAGGATTCAATCGTTTATTTTGGCTGCTGGGAGGAGATCACCTACCTGAAAAGCAATTAAGGACTACTGCATTGTCCAAACAAAGAATGATGGTATTTGAACTAGGGTGTTAGGAGTGGCAGTGGAAAAGGTGGACAAAGTTGGATACATTTTAGAGAGTCAACAGGATTCACTGAGGAATTGAATGTCACAGTATGGAAATAAAAGAATCACAGATAACCATTAGATTGGTTTGACCCACTCAGTGTTTACTCATGTCTGTACTAAGATGAGAACTGGAGGGAAACATTTTGGGTGGTGGGGCGGGACTAGTTGACAGGAGTTCTGTTTTGAACAAGTATATGTAAAATACTAGTTATATATTCACATGGAACTGTCAAATAGAAATAGAATATGCATGTGTGCAGTTCCAGGAAATGTCTGGACTGAAGATACAGACTTGGAGTCATGCACTTATTAATTATACTAGAAGCTATGAAATAGGATGAGGTCATCTATAGAGGATATTTCCATGGCAAAGAGAAGGATGTTCACATCAGAGCCTTAGGACTCTCTAACACTTTAAAACATGATCAGAGAAGTTTGAGCCAGTGTTGATGAGTAAAAAGAGATGGCTTGCAAAGTGGGAGAAAAGCCAAGAGAATGTGGAGTCCCCATAGTTCACTGTCTCAAGTAAGAGAGAATGGTCAGTTATGTCAAACGTTGCCGAGAGGTCAAGTAAGAGGAGAGTCAAGAAGTGACAGTTGGATCTAACTATGTGGCAATCTACAGTCACCTTTACAAGAAATCTCCATGGAGTGGTGGGGATGGAAAGCCTTATGGAAATCAATTGAGAAGAGAATATGAGATGGTGGTTTGGGAACAAGAACTTATGAACAGTTATATCCAGAAGTTTTGTTATGAAATGGAAACAGAAAAATAAAGTGTTAATTAGAGAACTTTCAGAGTCCAGGGAAGTTTCTTCTTCTTTAAAGAGGCAATACAGGGTTAAGATTGTGCACTTGGGGAAATGATGCATATAGGGAGGGATAATTAATGATGCTGGGGAGAGGGATAGTTATAGAAACCATAAGGTGAGAGAGATGGGGATCCAGAGCATGCCTGAGAGTTTGGTAATTGACAGGACAGGCTCACGTCATCCATAGTAAGAGGAGGGAAGGCACTAAGTATATCGGTAGATGAGGATGGACAACCAACTTATTGGTGGAAAGCTGAGGAGAATCCCATCCACATGCAAGTTTGATATAAAGTCAGTAGTTTAGAGTTGGCGAGCAAGTGGGAAGCTCAAGGAAGCAGAATAAAGTAGAATATAGTTAAGTTAGAGAGGGAAAAGTGAACATACAGAGGAATTACACTAACATTTTCAGGCATGTTGAGCATCCTTTTGAATTTGGGCTCCAGGTTTTAATTGAGGCCAATCAGCACAGCAACATTCAGTTGCTAGGTCTAGGTATGGATTCACTGGCTGTGATGTCTAATTAAGGTTGTGATTGTCAGTTGACACTGACAGATTAAGATTTAAGTGAAGAGATTTAAAAAACTTGGCACATGTTTTATCAACTGGAGGTATAACTATCACAACAATAGTAGGGAAAGAACACTGGATCAGAGGAGCTCAATTTTAAGACTATTTCACAAGATGAAGAGAAATCCTAAATGTTATTAACATGTTTCAGTATTTATTAATTGTGCTTTTTATACCTAGTGATCTCTATGTCTCTTAAACCATAAAAACTATTTAAAGCTATCTTTGTCCAGTTTTATTGAGAAATAATTGATATGCAATCACTATATAAATTTAAGGCATACAGCATGATGGTTTAATTTTTTTTCATATATAGTGAAATGTGAAATCACAGTAGATTCAGCTAACATCCATCTTCTCATATAGATACAGTAAAAAGAAAAGAAAAAAAAGAAAAAAAATTTCCTTGTGGTGAGAACACCTAGGATTTACTCTCTTAATAACTTTCCTATATATCATAAGACAGTGTCATTTATATTTGTCATATCATACTTTATATCCCTAGTACTTATTTATCTTATAACAAAGTTTGTGCCTTTTGACCACCTTCTTCCAATATTCCATCCCCCCCACCCTCTGCCTCTGGTAACCACAAGTCTGATTTCTTTTTCTATGAGTTTGTGTTTTCTGTGTGTGATTTTTGTTTGTTTTGTTTTTTAAATTCTCTGTATAAGTGAGGTCACACAATATTTGTCTCTTTTTTTTCAGTTAGCATAATACCTTCAAGGTCCATCCATATTGTAGCAAATGGTAGGACTTCCCCCTTTTAAATGGCTGAATAATATTTCATTGTATGTATATCTCACAACTTTGGAAAGCTATCTTTTACATCAAATCATGAGAAATGGATCTACAGTAATGTTTAAGAACTAGGGTAATGGGTGAAACAGACGTGGGTTTGAATTGTGGTACCACTTATTAGTTATGTTCTCTTGGACAAATTTACATCTTTATATAACCTACCAGGCTACATAATAATTGAATAATATCACAAATATAATATCCTACATTTGGCATAAAAAGGTTTTAATAAATATTTACAACGTTGCTATTATTGCTGTCATTTTTGGTGTTTTTGTCATTGTCGATAATTATGTGAAGTAGTTACCAGGTTATCTTTAAGCCTGATTCAGCATGTTGCCTTCCCTAAAACCTCATAGAAAAAAAATGAGGCTGTCAGTTGTGTACTTACATGAGATTCCCTTTTTATACCTATAAAACTATATCAAGATAAAATCTACAGTTGTGAATTTCCTACATGCTTCCCATTCTCTGTTTTTTCCTCAGTCCAGAATTTTCCCCAATGATTTCACTGAAAATGCTATCAGTTATTTAGAGATTACAAATCCCTTAGCCTATGTGTAATTCTCACAATTCTTGGACTCTCTAAAAAGATAATATTTTTTTACCTTTTCATTCTTGAAATTTTTGACATTCTTATTTTCCAAGTGCTTTTTCTCCCAATTGATTTTTCTTCCCAGTCTCGTGACTGCTCATTATTCAATCACCCACTTAAATACTGGTGTTTGAGAGTACTGATCTCTTTTTGTTGTTTGGTTTTCTCTACTCAGTAAACCTTAACATTTGCTGAAAACCATTATCCTCTATAACTTTTTCATATGACTTGCTTGACCCTCATTCTGAGAGATGTTTTATTTATTAACTCTTGAATGGGGCTTCAGAAGTGTAGTTGCAAAAGCTCCAGAAAATGGAACATGCAACCAAAGTTAAGAACCACTGTCCCTACATTTTCTATGGACTGTCTCATCCAATCCCAGTTCCTACATATTTAACTCCATTTATAGCTTCTATGTACCTTCTTAACAAGAAAGTTTTTTTTTTTTCTAATAGTTGAAACATAGAAAGCACCTAGTGAACATGTGATGAATGGAAGAAGGGGTAAATGATTCCCCTGTAATAATTTAGGATGATAATAAACTATTTTCCTGACATTATCATTGCCAACTTAATTTCAAATTATCATGAAATAGGAAAAAGGAAATAGTAAAGACTAAATAGAAAATGTTCTTCGATGTAATCATATCAACTTGCTGTTCGCTACTTATGAAAACTCTGAAACAGCAAGCTTCTGGCTTTTTTTTTTTTTTTTTTGAAATTGACAGCAAGATTATTAAATAAACCAGTAAAATATGATTTCATGCTATTGTGTTTACTAAATTGCAGATAACCAGTTTTTTTGTGAAACCCAGAGAATGTCAAAGTGCTGCTGTATGTCACAAACTCTGGCGCTCAAGATGTTTAATTTTCAAATGTACTCTTAGTAAACAAAAGGAGTTGAGAAACTTGGCATAAAGATAAACTGCCTACAGATGCAAGCAATCATTTTCTAAAAGCCTTTAGTAGTGTTGATTCTTCTTTGGCTTCAATGTGACACAGAGTCTGTCTTGTTAGTTTACGGATCTATAGTCTTCATGTATAATAGTTTTCCTGTTTGTACAAAGTGTGCATTGAATCGGTTTAAAAGTAAATAATATTATAAATGCATTTTACCAAATTTGTTATAATCATTGTCAGGATGACTGTTATTTTAATAAATTTTCATTTACTGAAATACAACTTTATCCTTTAAATAACTCATTTAATATAAGTAAATTATATATATTCTGCAAAAGAAAATTTTGTTTGCCATTAACACATACTATGTATCAAATATAGAAAAGTAGATGTATTGTGAAATCTGAAAGGATTTCTCCTGTTTACTAGCCATGTCATCTTGGGCAGTTACTTAACTTGCAGTGTTTTCTTGAGTATTAGTTTATGTAAAATGTACCTAATGGAGTAGTTGACACATAGAAGATAATAATTAATGGAAACAATTATTATGAAAGGACTTAGGTTGCAGAATGATGCTATATTATTAGCTTAGTTTGTAGGTGAAGTACTAAATGACTGTGGTATATATAAACCATTTAGCCAGTCTTCTGTGATCCAAAGTAGATAGAGCAAATTATAAGATATAAATCTGGATATAAAATGTAGTAATTACTTCTATAACGATTATACATTTTAGTGTGTAAATGAGAAATAAATATGTATAATGTAAAGTGAAACTATAGAAATACATTTAAGAGAAATAAAGTTAAGCTGCATGAGCCAGTAATATATGTATACCTTTCTGTTAATCAACAGATCTCCTCAGTAGGTAAGGAGGTTGGAAGACATTAGAAGTTTGGAGAAAGTGACTTTACCCTCTATCTTCACCCCAATCTACTCCTTTATTTCTATTAAAACCTTATTTGAAAATTCTTGAAAAATTAGAATTGTAATTGCAGGGAGTAACTCTACATGAACACAGATCATGATAAAGTTGCAATTCACATATTCAACATTGCATATCCTTTGACTTTGACCCAACATAGTTTAGAGAACATTCTGTGTATTTAAGCAAAAAGATAACTTCATCTAAGCTTTATCCAGCTTCTTGACATCTTGTATTATTCATATATATGCTAGGTTATTTATTGTTAAGATATTTTCTGTATATATATAATAGATTATACGTTTGCTGAGGAAAAGGCTCTTCAATATTTTTACTTGTTTTCACTGCAAAATACATTGATTTGAATATGTACAGTAGACAGTAAGTTTTAATAAAACAGTTTCAAAACTTATCAAAAAAGTATTATAGTTTTGATAAAGTATATATATTACCTTTTTTCTTAACTAGAAACAACTCACTGGGCATTTGCGTTAGATATTTTCATAAGTGTTTCACACATTTTTCATATTAATTTTATAATTTTACTTTTTTATTAGTGATTTTTAGTGTCATTTTTATATTTTTGCACTTCACTAGTTCTTGGGACTACTTATATTTGAATATTCAAAAAACACACATAATAAGCTACATGTCTACAGATACCTACTAAAATATTTGAGACAATCATCCCTTGTCTCAAAAATTTTATGGAAATCTTTTTTAGAGAAAAATGTGCCAAGTGATTTTCGGTACATCAATTTCTTCAAGATTTATACCCTAAAAATCTTCTCTTTACCTGGAAGTATGTCATATTCCAGTCCTAATTGATTTTTAAAGCTTTATCCCCATGTTGATAGACCAAATAAAGTGATTAGATAGTGAGACACATATAGGGTATTTGTTTAAAATAGTACTTCATTTGGAAGCATTGGCTTTTGTAAACATCTTGGAAGAAATAATAAAACACTTCTATGACATTTCCACTGTTTAATGTTGAGGCTGTAGACAGTTTTTATTTGTTTGTTTATCAGCTAAGTATTATTTAAGGTTAACTTATTCTTTTACTTTTTTAGAATTTATAATAATTATTTATGGAAAAGTAATATACTGTATGCATTTGTTACTAATATATATGAAAGTAAAATTATTTGAAAAGTATAGCAGTGGTGAGAACTACTAATGACATATAATCTTTAATATGCTGAATTTGTCAATTATGCTTGTTTATAATTCAAATGAATTCAAAAAGGGTCAATTATATGGGTTCAGTCTACAGATCTATTTATTTTTTAAGCAAATAATATAATTTTTCTTTAAGTTGTATATTTAATTGTTATTTTAAATATGTTTTAGTACCAAAAATTATTCTAAGGGATTAATAAAAGACTTAGGTATCTGAAAGTAATAAAGGATTGCAAAGTAATCTGCAAATAGAATTTAAAACAAACCTATATCTATTAAAATAAAATAATCTGAAATAGTGTCAATTTAACTGTTTAGATCGTTATAAGATGTTATAGTACCACTTATTGTTTGAAGACAGACTATTGATTCAAGCAAAAGTGGATTCAAATTCTAGTCCATTATCTCCAAGCTATGTAATCTTCAATGTGTATTTCAACATCTATATGCTTGTGTATTCTCAATGATAAAATAGAGAAAGTAGTATTTTATCTCATATAAGATTTTTTTTGAGAATAATTTTGATTGTCTATAAACCTATCTATCATCTATCTATCTTTCTCTAAGCACAATGTGGCAAAAAACTGGTAGCCTTCTCCAAGCACAATGTGGCAAAAACTGGTAGCCTTCTCCAATATCTGTTGCTTCCTTTTCCCATGGTAATGAAAATTCCAGTCTCTAGCTGGGCATATTTATCTAGGATAGAGATAGATTTTCCATAATCCCATTCAACTAGGTATGGCCATATGACTGGGTTCTCAATAATGGAATGTAAGTAGAGTGCCACGTGGGAATTTCTGCACAAGTTTTGTCTCTTTTACTCTTTAGTCCTTACTCTATCCTGTTGCCTGCAACGTGGATGTCATAGTGGAACCTGTTTCACTATTGTGCGCCAGGCTATTTAAAACCATACCATAGGATTGGTGGGACAATCTAGAAGAGTCTACATCTCTGAGGATTTGTAGAACATAATGAAACACAATCCCTGGATTTTCTACTTCTGGATTTTTATGTGAAGTAGAGAAAAATGTCTATTTATGTAAGACTCTGTTATACTGGGTCAATATGATTTCCTGATAGATATAGTGATATTCCAGAGCTTAAATAGACACATGAGTGCTTTCTGTAAAAGCACTAAACCAAGGAAAAAAGTCTTGAAATGAGAACTAAGCATTTTTTTCATTTCATACAATGCGGAGATGAGTGGTCAGCTGGAAGGACCAGGAAGATATGAACCAAGTTTTGGATTTAAGGTTCAGTATACTGTCTTTTATTTTCTGGCATTGCATCTGTCATTTTTAAATAATTATTTCTGTCATATTTGAAAACTGAAAAATAAAAAGTCAAGAATGATGGGGTTAGAGATTATTGAGGTTGCTTTATAGGGCAGAGGTATTGAATTGAACTTAGCATTAAGGAACGTGGTTGCATAGAGTTGGTCAATTGATATACAAAGATAATTAAAGAAAACAGGGTGACTTGTGAAAACATTTATATTTTAAGGTTCTTGGTAAGTTCTTCTGAAGTTCTTAAAAAAATAAAAGTCAACAGCTGTGTATCTAGTTTTTGGTTTTGTATATGTAACCCTTGTGTTAATAATGTATTATAACCATGGTTGCATACTCTGTAGATAAAAGTGGTAGGCTAGAGTGAAGCGTGTAATAAGGATTTGTTTGCCCAGTGACCTAGGGTGGATGGTATCTTGATTTTCTATTGTTGCCATAAGAAATTACTACAAATTTAGTGGTGTAAAACAATACAGATGTATTGTTTTACAGCTCTGGATGTCAGGAGTCTGACAGGTCTCCTGTCAGACTAAAATCAAAGGGTCAGCATGGCTGCACTTATTTCTGGAAGTTTTAGGGGAGAATTTATTTCCTTGCTCTATCCACCTTCTAGAGGATACCTACATTTCTTTGCTCATGACTCCCTTCTGCCACCTCCAAAGCCTATGAGTCATTCAAGATAATTTCCCCAATTCAAGGTCCTTAGCATAATCCCATTTCTGGAGTCTTGTTGCCATGTAAGGTAACATATACACAGGTTACCAGGACTAGGAAATAAATATCTTTAAAGAGGGTCATTATTCACCTACCATAGATGGTTGCTAAAGAGATTCACAAAACATTGCATTATTATCTTTAGGTTTCTTTTTGTGTATGTATATTCTCTGATTCACTTAATCTGTATAATGCTGACTCAGGGACTATTAAGTTTTGTATGATTGTATATTTTCACTGCTCATCTTGAGAGCTAT
Source organism: Balaenoptera musculus (assembly GCF_009873245.2). NCBI lineage: Eukaryota > Metazoa > Chordata > Mammalia > Artiodactyla > Balaenopteridae > Balaenoptera > Balaenoptera musculus. Next base: position 57,542,846 of record NC_045802.1, read on the forward strand.
TTTTGATACCAGGGAAATACAGATATTCTTATAAAGTTAACTAAAAACTGACTTTAACTAAAGAAGTCTTAAACACTGAGTGGCAATTCTGGAGATAATAAAAATAATTCTCAGAGAAAAGGGGAGCTCTTGTCTAGCAAGGAGGGTGATGTATAAATTATGGAGCTCTAAGAATTAGAATATGCCTATACATTATCTTTATATTCCACTTTTATTTTTATAACATTGAATATAAACACATACACACACACGTACTAATATATAAGATTATATATATGAGTATATATGTGTATATTACAGTTAATTTCTTTTGGAATTAACATTTCATTACAAAATATTTGAAAATATGGCAAATTTATATTTTGAAAATTTAGGATTTAACTTCTGTGGTTTATGTGCTAGAGGCCTATTGGGATTGTTATTATTAGCATAAACATTTGATAATATTTTAGAACATTTTACTCATCTGTGACAAGACAATTAGAATTATATAATAGAAATGGTATCAACAAAAATAAACCTTTTATAGTTTTGCCACTTATAGTCACTAATGCAATACAATCTGATAGCAGTTGTTTTTTTTTTTTTAACTTCTTGTATAATTTGATCAAGAAATCAGTTGGTAGTCACTATACAATTAACAAAGATTCTAAAAGAAAGAAAAAGAAAGTCATATGGTTCCATATGTCTGTGGGTTCAAATGTTCACTTTTGTACACATTTCACAGCGATCCTATATTTATTGTCCTTGGGTTCACTCTCTGGTTCCTCATACTTATCTTTTTACCAAATGTTATAAACATTTTCAAATTGTTTTTGCTATCATCTCAAACTTTGTATATGTGATTTATTTTGATGAGACAAGTAAAAGAATGGAAAATATACACAATGTTTATATTTTTTCAGTATAATTCAAAATATCTTTCTTAGGTCAACTAAAAAGAGTCTATCCATTCCTAGTAATTGCACCCACAGCTGTGCATGGCCTTTTGCCCATTTTGGTGATCACTTTGTTTATGCAAAACTCTAATCTAATCAAACAAACCCCACCAGTCTCTCCATTAGAACTAAATTTTGTTATTGTATAACCCACAAAGCTATTTTTCTAAACAATGCATGAATAGTCTTAAGGGTTGTGTCTGAATATGTATAGGCTTGTGTTTTGTTTTCTTTTTTTTTTTTTTTAGGCTTGTGTTTTTTATCTATTTTTTTCTTTTGCACAGAAACTATCACAGAGACTCTTCAGTGATAATCTTCCTAATGTTCCCATTTCTGTTTCTGGATTTGATATAATTTATCTTTGCTAAAAGAATGGTTGAAATATATTAATGTTAATTTTTACCTCATTTGGCCATTCATCATAAATAATATGGTCTTGATAAATTTTTCAAAAACTGTTAGTTTTATAATACAGCATCAAATTTTACCCTTTCCACATAAGATGTAGCTATTTACATACAGACTGTATAAATCAGTATGCTTCTCATGTAGGTTTAGATATATGAACTTTATTTTTCATGTTATAAAAATATCCATGAAATGTAAATTACTAAATATCATCTACTGACTAATTGACCTGTGTTTATCTTTTAAAATATATAACCAGAAGAGAATTGTTCTTCCTTCCAATTTGTCAATTAGAGGTTTCTGCTTATTAAAATATGGGTTTTATATAGGGAGGCTGAAAGGAAGATTTCTTTCAGAGAGAGGTACGTTCTTGGTTGCTGGATCATTTTTAGCCACTTTACATTTTTTTAAAATCCACTTATTTTCACAAGAAACAGTGAAAATGTTATTTCTGACACTAGTTGCCTTCTGTACTCACTGCATGGTTTCCATACCTTTCTAGCATGTTTGAAGAGATAGTTGTAAAACCCTTATGTTATAGTTCTCAGGAACAAATTACTTCCAAAGCAGGGGTCTGCATATGTTTAAGTACACACAATTAGCAGATGTGAATAGTCCACCAATCTTGAGAAAAGAGGTGTTATAACATGCTCCCTGTGTTTCAGGTGTGCATTATGACCTGGTATGCTAATAAATCTTAAAATATCAAGAAAGGCAACAGAATCAAGACGGTAGGTTCAGAAATAGCACATTATTTGACTACTGGAAGACAACTGAAAACCAATATTATTTCTGTATGTATTTATGCATGTATGTATGTTTGCATATTTATTTTTGCCTTATGTACTTTTTTGATTCACCTTATGTTTCAACCACTGTCTTTGGAGAAATTTATTATCCATTCTGTTACTTGGTGGAACAGTTTATCATGTTTTTTTGATTCTTGAGCCTTAGAAATGGGCCAATCATATCCCTTTGAGCATAGAGCTCCATTTAAATGGTGGATTTAATTTAATCAGTAGGAACATGATTCAGGCAAAGCCAAACAGAGCATTTTCTGATATTTTACTAGTTGAAGATGGAAATATAACTCTCTCTTGCTTTTAAAATTGAAATTATAAGAATTTTATGTTTTATTGACAAATGGATAGTCTGTATCATAATAGGGTGAAAGCAATGTGCAGAGAGAAGAAAAGACAAGCAAAGAAGAGAAATAGACAAAGTGCAAAGAGAACCCTAGTGCCATTGTTTGGGATCTTCCCATGTTTTTTTGTCAAATAGCCAATGTATTTCCCTTTTAAAAATTAAATATAGTTGTGTGCTGTCATCAGAAGCCCAACAGACCTTTAGTAATATAGAACTTTCTATTAGGATTGAGATTTTTAATTGCTACACTATAAATTGTGGCATTGGCTGAATTAAATTAGGATGCACTATAAGGGTTACACTGTCCCTTGCTGAGAAGTTGAAATTATTGCAAAGCAGCTGGTTAAACTATTAATCAGTTGCGCTTGTGAATTTGGACTGCATGCCTACCAAATGTGGGGCTCCAGACATTCAGTAGAAAAAATGTCAAGATGCTAAATTTTGTTGGCTATGTCTAAGAACCTTCAGTAAGTTCAAACAAGTATAAGAAAAAAATTAGATTCACATTGGTCCATCTGAAGCAAAAAACATAATGTATATAATTTTGTTTTGAGAGGTCATTACCTTTTATAGCCAGCATGTCAACAGCTAAGGTACCGTGTGCATTGTTGAGTGATTAAAAACTTGGTAGTCTGTTTTAAGTTGGAGAAGGTCTGTTCTCAAGAATCTAAGGTAAAATTGGGACTCAAGCCTTTTCAGGGTAATAAAAAATATTTTTTCACCTGAGAACACATATGAAACACTTTGCTTTCTCCCTGAAGGAAGAAATAAATATAAACTCTATTGTAAATTGTAACTCAATGGGATGCATCTTTGTCTCATGAGGAAGGTTAGCTTTACTTTAGAGCCACCCAAGACAAAGATGGGAGCCTTGAAAGATTAGAAGCTCCAGAGAGGACAGAACACCAAAGACTGTTGGTCAGAGACATAAACCACAAGGACGGGCTCCAGTTTAAACGGTTATTAATTGTAAGAAATCTCTTGTGTTGTTACTACCCAATGAAGTGCCCAGGAGTTAAAAACACTAGCAGTTATCTTGGGTTTTAATAGGTGTTAATGATTAGTTAAATCCCCAAACCAGCAGTTGAGGTCCCATGATTTTTAAAATTTTAAGGAAAATCAAATGGCCTCCATTTCTGTGGCAGTAGGTAGGTATTGGATACTTAAAGTATCACCTTGCTCTAAAGAGAAATTTCTCTCTACATCCCATTCAGATAGGTCCATAGTGGGTAGAGAGATCCTCCTAGAGGAAGTACAGTTAGAAGCAACAGCTTGTGATTGTCTCAAGCTCCAGTCACATAATCATGAACTATTGTTCCTGACAATCCTACACTTCCACTGCGACTAAAAGAGAGAAGCAAGAATGACATGTTTCACAGCCTCATGAGGATGACATGGAGTTTTTAAAAACAAGGATTCCACTACCAAAATAAGAGCAGTGGAAAACAATGCTAGCAAAACCAAAAAAAACAATAAATCCCCTGCCTTCTTTATCTTGGTTATTTCGTATATATATGTCAACTGAAAAAAAGTGCACAACCTAAAAGTTGAGAATTATATTTTATTAGGCTGATTTTCTGAGGACTTCAAGCCCGGGAGACAGATCTTAGATAGCTCTGAGGGATTGTTCTGGAGAGATAAGGTAGAAGCCAGGATACATAGGGGTTTTTGTAACAAAGTCCAGGTAGTTGGAACATCAAAAGGTTACCATTAATTAAAGAAAACCAGATATCTCAAGTTAATGAATTTAGCACTTTTCTATGTATGGGAAGATACTAGAGTCTGGGCTCATTGAAATCATTCCTTAGATATGCACCTTAGCTCTCTAGGGCCAGCATCCTGTTCTTCTCCATCCTGGGTCTCCTCAGGGTGTACTGTTGGGGGTGGCTTCAATGGCTGAGGGCTGCAACATCCTTTGTTTACTGGTATGGCAGGCAATATTTTTCATTAATATATATAATTCATTAATGTATGTATATATATATCCTTATTTCTAATTTCAATAAATACATTTTGATCAGTTCCCTTTGATACAGAAAATCAAACTAGCAATGGTTTAGAATATGAAATCTTTTAGTTTGTTTTGTTTTTACCACATAAGAAGAATTTTGATGATAAAGAAGTGCTGGCAGATTTTCAGCAGATTTATGATAGCAGGTCTAGCACATATAATTTTATCACTGTTGGCCATTTTTTAACACTACAAACTCAGCGGATACTGAGGCAAATTGGAATAAAAAGATTATCTAAGTTTAAAAAAGTATAATCAGGAAAAATATATTCTAAAAAACTGTGTTTTAACTCATGTCAAGTATCTCAGTTTATTTTACATTTAATCTTTTTAACAAACTATATATATACTTGAATAGTGAGAATAAATAAGGAGATATAAACTAACAATCTCTTTGAACTGTTGACCTTACTTCAAATAATCACATTTCTTCCATAACTAATAAGTAAAATATATCATCAAGACATACTTTCTGTATTCTCTATTCTCGTTACTTTTCAACAGACATCAGATAGCACGAGTAGATCAATAATAAAGAACTAAGGCCATTATGTCAAAGGCCTAATAAGTTACTTCTCAAATTCAAATTTACACTTGCCTAAGCTTATATATTACTGAGGCTGATCAAAATCAACATTCTTTTCTTTTATAATTAACATACCTTAGAAACTTGTTTATTTTCCAGTTAATTTAGGGCTTTTTCCCCAAAACCATTTTTTTAAATTTTTAATTCACTTCTTAAAAAATTTTTGGAGAATTGTAGGAGGCAGTTGTAAGTTTTGAGGAAATATATTTTAAAAAGAAAATCTTCTCCCAAACCAGAAAACATCTCCACAAAGGTAGCCAAAAAAAAAAAGCAATTTTAACATTGTATAAGCATTAAACCAGAATGTGATGTGCATTACAGGCAATCAGGTAAGAGATTGTAGAGAGAGGAAGAAATCTCTTCCTTTTGAATAGCCAAGCAGATGCAACCCATTGCATATGTTCTCAAGATAAACAATGACTAGTCCTCAAGTAAAAGGTCTTGACATCATCATTTGTCACACAAAGTTTATCCCACATTCACTTGGTAGTTGGATTGACCTTTGTTAGCTGACTGCATTTATCCAGAGGAAAAACAAACTTTCTCATACCTTTACAACAGAAGGTAGTTCTGCAACTTGGAGCAAGAAACCCTCCAGAGTTAGACTCTTACCTTCCCCCAGAAATTGGCAGTTTACCAACAGAGAGACTTAAGCCTTTTATTTTTTATTTGTATTTGTTCTTACGTAATAAATAATACAGATAGATCTGATGTACCATTTACCTAATTTCTCCCGATGGTAATATCTTATAAAAGTAGTACATTTACACAACGAGAATAATATCATAGCCAGAACACTGATATCGATAAAATCAAGATACTAAAGCTATTATGTGTATTTGTTGATATTTGTTTTGTATTATAGTTGTAGTTTGCAAGAAGAATAGGGGAAATATAACCACTCCCTCCTCCTGAAAGTGAAAGTTCGATCCTTATCATTTTTAAGCCTTCTTTTTAATAGCCAACCAATAGTCAATGACTGGGGTCTATGGTTTATTTATAGCCAGTACCTCTAAATATACTACAAAATAAAATTTAAATTATTTAAGTTTTACTCATTATTTTAATTAGTATACCACTGCTCTCCTTTGTAAACGCTAGATGGGAATGGATAATACTAGTATGTTAGTGTTTTACAGGTTTTTGCTGTATAAATCATTAAAATTTGAAGATAAATATTAGAGTTTACCAATATAGCCTTGCCATCCTCTTATCAAAAAGTATGAAATATAGATCAATGGAACAGGATAGAAAGCCCCGAGGTAAACCCACGCACATCGGGTCACCTTATCTTTGATAAAGGAGGCAAGAATAGACAATGGAGAAAAGAGAGCTTCTTCAATAAGTGGTGCTGGGAAAACTTGACAGCTACGTGTAAAAGAATGAAATTAGAACACACCCTAACACCTTACACAAAAATAAACTCAAAATCGATTAAAGACCTAAATGTAAGGCTAGACACTATAAATCTCTTAGAGGAAAACATAGGCAAAACACTCTATGACATAAATCACAGCAAGATCCTTTTTGACCCACCTCCTAGAGAAATGGAAATAAAAACAAAAATAAACAAATGGGACCTAATGAAACTTAAAAGCGTTTGCACAGCAGAGGAAAACATAAACAAGACGAAAAGACAACCCTCAGAATGGGAGAAAATATTTGCAAACGAAGCAACTGGCAAAGGATTAATCTCCAAAACTTACAAGCAGTTCATGCAGCTCAATATCAAAAAAACAAAAAACCCTATCGAAAAATGGGCAGAAGACCTAAATAGACATTTCTCCAAAGAAGATATACAGATTGCCAACAAACACATGAAAGGATGCTCAACATCACTAATCATTAGAGAAATGCAAATCAAAACCACAATGAGGTATCACCTCACACCAGTCAGAATGGCCATCATCAAAAAATCGACAAACAATAAATGCTGGAGAGGGTGTGGAGAAAAGGGAACCCTCTTGCACTGTTGGTGGGAATGTAAATTGATACAGCCACTATGGAGAACAGTATGGAGGTTCCTTAAAAAACTAAAAATAGAACTACCATACGACCCAGCAATCCCACTACTGGGCATGTACCCTGAGAAGACCATAATTCAAAAAGAGTCATGTACCTAAATGTTCATTGCAGCTCTATTTACAATAGCCAGGACATGGAAACAACCTAAGTATCCATCGACAGATGAATGGATAAAGAAGATGTGGCACATATATACAATGGAATATACAATGGAATATTACTCAGCCATAAAAAGAAACAAAATTGAGTTATTTGTAGTGAGGTGGATGGACCTAGAGACTGTCATACAGAATGAAGTAAGTCAGAAAGAGCAAAATAAATACCGGATGCTAACGCACATATATGGAATCTAAAAAAATAAAAAATAAAAAAGTCATGAAGAACCTAGGGGCAGGATGGGAATAAAGATGCAGACCTACTAGAGAATGGACTTGAGGATATGTGGAGGGGGAAGGGTAAGCTGGGACAAAGTGAGAGAGTGGCATGGACATATATACACTACCAAATGTAAAATAGATAGCTAGTGGGAAGCAGCTACATAGCACAGGGAGATCAACTTGGTGCTTTGTGACCACCTAGAGGGGTGGGATAGGGAGGGTGGGAGGGAGGGAGACGCAAGAGGGAAGAGATATGGGGACATATGTATATGTATAACTGATTCACTTTGTTATAAAGCAGAAACTAACACACCATTGTAAAGTAATTATACTCCAATAAAGATGTTAGAAAAAAAGTATGAAATAACAAGATTAAGGTTAACATCTCTTCTCTATCAAAATAACTTATTTCTAAATAAAAAACATTTGTTTTATCCCCAAAATGTATATAGTCTATATATACTCATAATAAATAACTGATATTCATGATTTAGGACATTTAAAAACTTCATGCAGACAAAATATTCCTTATATGTGATCATTTAAGGTTTTAAACAAAGAAAAATCACAACGTAAAAGTTTATGATAGTATATTGAAAAACCACGGCATACAATTTTTTTTGATGGCTCATTGATATAGTAGCTATCTTGACCGAAGTTGTTAAATATGGTGATCTGTTTATTACAATGCAACATAAATAGAGCACAATGTCCAACTTGTTTGTATATTCCACTTTTATGGGCATTATAAAAATTTAATTTTATATAGATACCTTGAAAAATTGGATGTGCTCTTCTGAAATTTATTTCATCAATTCAGAATAATATTCTAAGAAAACTGAGATAATGTAAGATTCAATACTCCCCAGGCTACGCATGCCACCAATTGATGACACTGAGCCAGATGTCTAGCTAGTGAGGGCTTGGATGAGGGAATTCAGTGTGTAGTCTAACAGGTGGTAACTTACACTTTGGCTGGAAACACAGGGCTGTGACTGCTTCATAGGATCAATTAAGAATTTAGCTGAAAGTTGGATCATGGAGCTGTGAAAGTTGCCCTAAAAATGAATATTGATTCATAATATTGAGCAGAATGCCCTGTGCTATATGGTAGGTCCTTGTTGGTTATCCATTTTAAATATAGCAGTATGTACATGTATAACTGAATCACTTTGCTGTACACCTGAAACTAACACAACATTGTTAATCAACTATACTCCAATATAAAATAAAAAGTTTAAAAAATAAATTTAAAAAATGAGTATTAATTCAAGAATGTGCAGTAGTGAATCACTGGCTAAATGGAAGGCTAGACCTAGTTCAAGTGCATTTGATCTGTTAGTTTCCTTCTATCTGGGGGTGGAGGTGAAGTGAGGGAGGTAGCAAATGATCTTTGGAGATTTGGAATCTAGGCTCTCAAGGTAATTTAGGATGTTAAATTTTCCCAGCAGCAGAACATTTGACATCCCCATGAATGGACAAATCAATATTCTAAGGACCGAAGTAATTACACCTTTAGGAAAAAAGAAATACCTAGATAACAAATGGTAGTAGAACTTCTGAAGAATTATATAAAGAGGAGGTTGCAATTGAAAAGGTAGTAAATAGAAAAAAGGTGACAAAACAACAAGGGAACCTTAGAAAAATTATAAATAGACTGTTTCAGGGTTATTTCTTTCTTTAAAATAATAAGTCTTTTTAAATCACAAAATTACCATATTCGTTATAGAAGTTTAGGGAAATCTGGAAAAATGTACAGGAGAAAAATATTAAATCATCCACAATTTTCTAACCTAAAGATAACTTCTGTGAAAAGGTTTTTGTTTTTGTTTTCATTTTAGGAGAGTAATATGAAATGAAACTTGGAGATTCTTAGATTTCTTTCATACAAAAGGCATCTGCTAGCCCAGGACTCATACACCTAAGAGAAAAAGAGTTTGGGCCAGGTTGGACAGGCAAGAAGTGGTGACATATAAATCAGAAATGAGAAATAAAAGAGACTGGCATATAATAGAACCTGAAGTATGTTGGACTGTTATTCAATTAAACATAATTCTTTTGGGAGATGTGCTCACACTTTATCAAACACTGTTGTGAAAATGTTCATCTGTGAAGCAGATGATATGTTAAAATGCCATGAATTTTAGGGATGCAATCTTAGGGGATAAAATTGTCTTGATTATTGTGGTCATCCTTGTAGTGATAATAGAGGTAACCCAAGAGGTGTGTTTAGGAATTTCCCTGGGCAGTTCCCCTTTTTTTCGTTGCAATATAACACAGGAAAATAATTTAGTCACTTATAAGTAATTTTAAATGTATTATTATCAGTGCCCTTGGGCCCTCAGAATATCATGAGGAATTCATTCTCCTGGTAAAATGTTTACCCTTTATCACATCTAGTGGTGCATATAATCTTCAACTGAACCAAATTAATCATTTGTGTTCTGAAAAAAATTTGTTTTTATAGATGTGGTTATTTTCAAATTCCTGGTATATCTTATATTTGACAAGGTACTTACAATGAAATTAATATAGCAGCATAACATGATTATTTTCTATTAGAATGTGATGGTAATATAAACATGATTGTTACATATTAAACATAAAATTTTTATTTTGTAAAGAACAGTATCACAAGTTTTCAAGAACTGGGTAATGATATTTTTATGCAGCTGCCAGATAATTTATAAAAGATGTAATGTTAAGTAAGCCCCTGTTAACAGTGGAGTCTAAATAAGTATATAGATACAAAAATATCATTGTCCTGGAGGTTTTCTCACTGTAGACCACAGTAATGAACACAGTGCTTACCACTTTAGCTCTGAATTTTTCTGAGCCTACCTAATTTTTCCTAAAAGTAATTAATGAGTTATCACAAAAGTTGAAGTCCACACTGGTCCATACTGAGAAGTTACTATTTTCTGGAAGTTAGGCAGAAATTATTTACCCAAAATGAAAATAATTAATATGAATATGGATCTATTTTTTCTTGATTTCTAAAAATAAGTTGGCTTACTGAAGAAGGCAAATTTATTTTTTTAAGTTACAGGTACCCTACTTGATCTACAGAAAGTGCAATGTAGAAATTAGGAGTAAACAGTTCTTTATGCACAATGTTCAGAGCAGGCGTGAAGGAAACTTCATAGGACTACAGACCTAAAATAAAGTCAACTGATATAAAATCACATGATTAATGAAAATCTTAGGGATTGTATAAAAACCCTTTCTGTTTTAGGATAAAATTGAACACTAGCTACATTCTCCTTCATATAATTTGCTAGATGTACAGATACAAAATAAAAAATAAATTCCTGAAATCTCTTTTGTAATTAGCATTGTGAAATTAGTAAAATAAATTGACTGTTTCAGGAAATTACATACAGAATATTTTTACCTTCTAAATCATATTGAATATTTTCAAACTTAAGATAATTTGTACATTTTGGCTTAAGTTTTGCCATGTATAGCATTGTCTTTGTCAGCATTACCTAGCTTAAAGAAAGATTTAATTTATTCAAAACTTGCTAAGATAAACTGTGAAGCCATTTTTAAATAGAAAAATAGACATTCCTCTGTCCAAGATTTAGGAACCAATATTCCAATAAAAGATAAAGTCCTAATCCTGATGAAACAAATTTGATAGAAGAGAAAATGATTAAGATTTAGTCATGGTCTTTGTTTCAGGAGCCTGGGTTGAGTGGGAGGCTATGACCCTGCTCCGTGTTGGACCAGCTTCTCCAAATCCAATCTTGCCATTTTTCCAGGTGCCTTGGCAGGAGGAAAGTCCAGCTGGATCATAATCTTGAAAGAGTCATTAAAGAGCCATAATCTAGAAAGATGCATTACACTGCATCTGCCATGAGCTACTTCCAATCTCAGGGAAAAAGACTCTTGTAAAACTACCCTGTAGCCCCAAGTAGGCAAATGGAAGACTGCAGAGTTGACACCTGATACTGCATTTTATTGTTATTGTTCATCACATTCACAAAGGGAGTGCTCTCTCTCTCTGCCTAGTTAAAAAAAAAAAAGGTGAAATTTTATTCAACCTTAAAACAGACTATAAAGAAGTGATTACTATCCTTAAATTTTGCAACAAGAACAAAAACCATTCTGCAATGTACATATATGCACAAAGACAGTAATTAATTCTCTCTTTATTGTGATTATCAACACCTGTATTTTTTTACTTCTCCAGTTTAAACATTGTAAGGAAAATGTGGAAACATTTCTTAATACATCAAAATCAGCTTAAAGGAACAGCAAAAAGTTATAACCTAGACATCTCACAAAATCCTATAAACTAAATATACTTAAGCCAAGTAAAAATATATCCACAATGAAGAGAATTTAATTAAAATAGTAGATAGTGGAAAAAAGAAAAACAGTGGGAGAAAGGACACTCAAAATGTCTTTTGCAGACAAATCAGATAATCAAAATGATAAATTAACTTTTTACATCATATTCACTTAGTGGCCTGAAAATGTAAATGAAAGATTGCTGGAAAATTCAACTGTTTTCACAACAAGCATAAACCGTTGTTGTATAGAAGTAGATGTGAGGTTTACTAAATAGAGTGAGTATTTAATGTTAATAATTTACTTTTCTCCTTAGGAAACAGTTTTTGATTGTTTACAAAGATATTGCATTTTACTCAATAAAGTATCATTTCAGTTAAAAAATGAATATTTATGTTTTACATTAACCTAACAAGTTTGGTTTAAAATGTGTAGCTCAGAATTTAAAGATGTATTAAATTAATCTAGGTATTTTCATAAAACGCATCATACTTTTCCTAAGGTTAGTTTTTTGTTATTGTATTTAGAAATGTTAAAATCTCAGGGATTCCCTGGAGGTCCAGTGGTTAGGACTTGACACCTTCACTGCCAGGACCTGAGTTCTATCCCTGGTTAGGGAACAAAGATCCTGCAAGAGGCATGGTGAGGCAAAAAAATAAATAAATTAAGTTAAAATCGCTAAAGTTCAGCAAAGTTTTACACACCATTATTTAATATACATTTCAAATATACTGTTTCAAATAAACAGTAGAACAGTATAATATACTGTTTCAAATAAAACTGAAAACACATGACTGCCTTTATCTGACTTTTCTACAGGGAATTCATTAGAAAAATGTCCAGAAAATATCATAACATCAGAAATGTATATTTCTGTTATAATAATGAACTCCACAAAATGAGAATAGAGCAATGATGAAAAGCGTTTTTTATGAAAGCCAGTGTGCAAGGTAAAAATGCTCAGGAAGTCTTCAAGTCAAGGACACTAGTACTTTCTCCTCCACATGAATTTTAAAACAACGATATAAATTGCTCATGTCAAAGTATACAGAAATCACATTTAGAAAAACCTCAACATGTGGTCATTGATTTTCTTTGTCATAAAGGAATTGACAAATGAAAAACACTTTTGGATTTCTCCTTACTATCTTGAGACTTTCCAATTTCAATAGATTTAATAAATGCTGAACACAGAGGGAGATGCTGAAGTTAAATCACTAAACCTTTTAAAACTCATCTATCACTAAGGGGCCTTAAAGATATGTCCCAAATAGTTTCTCCTGCCACAGATTTTATTAAATATACTGGGTAATTCAAAACCAAAATGTCAATTTTGAAGACAGTCTGAATTTTGCGTTTTGGTAAATAATAATTTTTATTATACTATGAAGTCAAATACTTATGCTTTACTTTCTTAACATGTTAATTATGTTTTCTAAATAACTGAACCAAAAATGTTACTTATGATTAACCCCTGCACATTGACTGTAATCTGGTTATAATTCTTCAAGTATTATCTATTGTTTAATCTATATCCTCATAGGGCGTACATAAATTGAAACTACACTGGAGTTCCATTTCTCACATATCAGATCAGCAAAAATCGTAAATTTGGCAACATACACTAAAGAACCCTGACTAATGTAATTTTGAAACAAAATTGTGAATAACTCTGTATCATTTGACTATGACGTTTCAAACATTTTCAAAAACTCTGATAGTTGAAGAGTCTAGACTTTGTAACTATGCTCCAACTATCTCCTGCTAGTAGAAGCACTGGTGATTATACTAAACTGATATTAGAGTCAAGACATAAAATTTCAAATATCTAACCTTTTTTCCAGGCTGATTTGTGCCCAGCCCATTCCCTGGTTTGTTGGGGGGGAGGAGGGTAGAGAAACAGATGCATCATATATAACATGTTTCATACAAATCCATGGAAAGATGACTAGTTTAAAAAATTATGTACGATTTAGTTCAAAAAACATATTGATGTCAAATGGAAGGTTTTCAAATACAGTAGAATAATAAAGTGTAAATGTGTATTTTTGGCAGAAAATGATTCAGCAAGTTTATAAATTTTGCTTAGAGGTACATTTTATTGAGGACTATGAGAATAAAATAATAAGAATAATCATTCTTGATGAATTTGGCCAAAATTATGCATCTCATCAGAGGATCTGGGTCTAGAAAGCAGACACAAGAAAAAATAAAAAGACAGCAGATTTAATGGGGAAAACACTTACAAAAAGATAAAAATGAGAGCAGGAGTAAGTTGGGAAAGCCTTCATAAATCATGCAAGTCTGTTACGTTTGCAATGAAAGGGCAAGGAAGGAGAAATTGGGTAGCTGAGCGTATGAGCATCAGACTACAACACAGCTCTGAGAAAGTATCAGCCAGACCAACTGGGATGCAGATGCAAAATTTGCCCATAGAGGAATCACGAATTGAGCAGAAATGGTCAGTCACAGACTTGGGGTACCTTGGAAAGCTTGGCCTCTGATCAAATGTGTTGGGAAATCCTGAAGACACTTCAGCTGGATAGCTGTTGGATATATGTAGTCTTCATAGTTTATTGGCAATTTCTTACAGAGAACTGAATTGCATGCTACCACGACTGCCCGTGTGTCATTTACTCATTGACATGTAGAAACATAAAACATTTGGCAGAGATGGGTAATGAGTGTCACGTCTCACCTTGACTTCAGCTGAGCTGGTTAAAAAATTTATAGCTGTTTGGTTTTCTCACATTCCTATTATACAAAGCAAGAGTTCTCAAGTTTTTTGTTTGTTTTTTTTTGTTTCTTTGTTTTTAATTTTATAGACCACATTTGAGAGGTAATTGATTCCATGAACAAACCACAGATGTATTTATTTTTACAATATTAATCACAAGACAACAATCTTTTAATTTTAACACTTCAAGAAATGCCTTTTGTGAGGAGACAGCTAATTGAGTATGGTCTATTTTATATTAAATATCTGAAATGTATTATTAACTCCTTTTAGACTGAAATATGAAAAAATCATGGGTAAAGCGTTAATATAAGTTTGCAAATCATCTTGCAAATCCTTGTCTTGGCAATTGTTATCTTGCTTACTTAGATATGATCGTCATTGTCCCTAAAGAAATGTTACATTTTTTTAATTTAAGAGAAAATATCTAAATAAGGACTAGTATTATGGTCATCATGTGATCACTGTAGGTTTTCCAAATGCTTAGTATTTGGCCAATGAATATTTGCAATGTATTTTCAAGCATTAAGTTTTACCATAATTTTATTTTTTAAAATAAGGGTCAGAATACAGAATAACAGAACTATTACATTTTGCCTGTTTGAAAGGTTAAGAGTTCCTTTTGGCCTAATGTAGATAATCAGTTTAGCTCAGATTGTTCAGATTTGCTTAATTCTGAACTATTTTTCTTACAATTTAAGTTTGTATTCTGTAATTCTATAGATCAAAAAATAGTAGATGTTTTTAGAATGTAAGATATTAAAATCATCTTATTTTTCTTTTAAAAAATTACCCTTTTAAGAATAAATGGGACTTTCCTTAGGTCACTTTCCATACTTTTGATACTTCCTAACATCCTCTTTGATTTATTAAGTTTTTAAATCTAATTAATAGCATTTTATTTTTTATACTTAATTATTAACAAATAGTATTTTTATCAGTTGTGTGACTAATAATTAAAATGTTAACTCAATCCAGTAGAAATTTGATATTGAACACCTTATGGTCACAGGGGATAAAAACTAATTACATATATGTGTAATTAGTATTAGTGTATATTATAATATTATAATAATTATTACTGGTATAATATATGTATATATTAATTCCATATACATATATGTATCCAAGGTGTATATATATATATATATATGTACTTTATTTTATTTTTAAATAAAAACTGTATATATTTAAGGTGTACAACATTGAGCTTTTGATATACATGTACATAATGAAATGATTACTATAGTTCAGCTAATTGACATGTCATCTCCTCACATAGTTACTATCGTGATCAGAGAACCAAAAATCTACTCTCTTAGCAAATGTCCAGTATACCATACAGTACTATTAACTGTAGTCTTCATGTCTTACCTTATGTCTTTAGACTCACTTATCCTGCATAACTGCAACTTTGCACCCTTTGACCAACATCTCCCCATTTCCCCCACCTTCCCACCACTGGTAACCACCATTCTACACTCTGCTTCTATGTATTTGACTTTTTAAGATTCCACAGATAAGTGAGATTATGGGGTTTTTTTTCTTTCTTGTCTGGCTTATTTCACTTCACATAATATCCTCCAGGTTGTTTCAACAAACATGTTCTTTCCTAATTTCTGGATGTAATTATTAAACAAATTGCCTTTAAAGCTTCATAAAACTTAACTTTATTAGACATATAAATTGATATGTCTAATATGAACATATTATGAACTCTCATATAAGATATGAACTCCTCTGATGGGACCGCCTTTGCTTTGTGTGTATATATTTAGGGTAATGCTAACATATATTTAGGATAATACTAACCAAATCAAAATTGACATTGTCAAATTAAGTAGGCAAGCCCTAACCACACATTTTATCCACTTCTATAAAATAAGTTATTTTTAACACAAGGAAGAAGAAACATTTTTTCCCACCATGTATGCCCAATGGGAACAGTGTAGAGTTAAAATATTTGTCAATTGGCAATTTTAAAATTTTATCTTTAGTGTATTATATATGAGTCATTAATAATAATGTCATTTTTCCCCCCAAAAGAAACTGTCTCTGCACTTTCTTTCACATCAGAAAGTTATGAATGTTACTTGGAAAGAATATTAGTATTCCTTAGGAGGTGACCTTACACACAAAAAAAACACTTGCCTTTCTTTCAGAATTAAATACTCCATGTTGTCACTTTTTTGTGTGGGGATGGGGAAAAGGGGGGTATTGCCTTTAGCAATGCGCATGAGGTCTTAGTCAGAATGTAAATCATGTAGACCGTTGTATGTTGATGCTGTAAAACTGAGAGTTCTGAGTTTAGTAATGAAATCTGTTCATGGAGGGAAAAACAAAATATGGACACTTTATTATTAGGCATTCATTCTGGCATAGTCCAAGCTTTGTTTTTATCTTGTTGATAGATTTGAAAACATCACAGGCTGCAAAAACAATAGGACTAACATTTTCATCATGCATATTATATTAGCCACATTGTTTAAAATAGCAAAAAGTACTGCTGGGAGGCCAATTATGGAGATCAAAAGCCATACAAGCTGACTAATTGCAGCATCCTCTTTAGATCTCAATATATCCAGAAATAATAAAAATGCTGAGAGCAAAATAGAAAATGTAAATGATCAAAAGAAAGAAATAAAAACAATACCCCAAATCCTCATCACGCATATAAAATTTTCTCCTAGAAACATGTAGTTTCTATTTAATTGTATATCCAAAACCAAATAACCAAAAGTGATTAGAAATGTGTTCTTCTGCTTTTAATGCCAACATATAAGGTGGCCATGCCAAAACTCATTTTCTTCACTGTATTGTTTGACCTTCTATATTCTTCACTTTTATTACTAAGAATTTTACTGACTGCTTTTATGTTCATTTTTGGAATATTTCAAACATATGGGGTTAGTTTGGGTGTTTATTAGTGTTTAAAAACAGTGAATTATCTGTTAATATTCTAGAAGTATTAATTTCAACCTTTGGAAAAGGATTTCTGTCCAATGTATTTTTCATAGTTGAAAGTAAATATTAAGTAGGCCAATCATTTCAGGGTAGATGTTTCATTGCATATTAAACAAATTGCATTTGTGTGTACTGAATTTTTATCAACTAGTGGGCACTTTCTGAGGCTCCCTGTACTGGCCATGTGGCCTTACCCATCTGATCTTTCTTTTGTCTGAAATCTCTACCAGGCCACTGTTCTCACCCCTATCCTCATCTTCAAATAACACTCCATTTTCCCCTTTCTCATGTAAACTCTGGTTTATCCTGTGAGACTCATTGGTAATATCTGGTTACTGAAAATTTTTCATCATTCTTGGATCTAGTCAACTGCTGTTTCTTTTATATAATCACTGAGATATGTACATTCTTCAATTTTATCATTATCACACTGCGTGTGTATTTGATCTGCTTTTCCTAGGAACATCGAAATTTCTTAAGTGCAAGAATCAGATATTATTATTCTAAAATCTCAGGGCTTAGCACAATTTAGTCCCTGAGTACAAGAAACTGAATAATAGAACATATCAATAAATAGAACTTTTACAAAGCTTCAAAGTGATTGTCTTGTAAATAATATCAAAAAGAGTTTCCAAGATTAGCCATAGAGATGACGTTTCCCACCAGCATCATTGCAGGAACAGTATCTCATTGTGGATGAAACTTTTATTTCTAACCACACATGATGGTCAATAACCACTGACAGTGAAAGTGCCCCTTGTCATTTGGAGGAATCAGTCCCAGCACAGTGGGAAGCAGTCCCAATCTCTGCTTGGTCAGAAGCATGTCCTTGATCTTGGGTAGGCGCTCCTCCAATTTTTCTTTGAGCCATGTTTAAATAGAGAGAGTAGGAAATACTTACCTTTTCATATCAAGGATTAAACTATCCCTATGGCACAGTTCAAATATTCTACAAATCTATAGCCTTATAAAGGCCTCCACTCAGTCACCCTGATACTACCCCATTATTGCATTTTGTTTTAATGTGTAACAAAACAAGTGTTACTGGATCACTTACATATGGAGAAATACTCTGACCTTTCTAAGAATGCTTTTTTCCGATATTTTTACTGTTTGAGTGATAGGTTAACTAAAGAATATTAGATTCAGACCGAACTTTAGAGGACAGAACTTTAGAGGTAATTATAAAATAGCCAAATCCCTTCATACTCAATTTGGAAAAAGAGGTGAAATAGATTATTCCATTTGTTTTCTATGCCAGAAAAGTGACACAGAAATTTAGGACTGATAAAAAAGACATTTCTCAAAGAAAGTGAGTTTTATGCTGGGATGGAAGTCACTATGGCAAGTGTATGTCTTGTTCTAATTATCACTTGTTTACATATAACATATACCTCCAAAAACCAGAATTTTTAATGTAGAAAACATAAACTAATAATGGTCACCTAAAATAAACTCTAATAGATATAATGTATTTTAGTCAAAATAATGGCTAACATATCATTGCACACTAGTATGGGTCAGGCATAACCATTTTAGGTAGATTATCACAATTAAATTGACAAGGATACAATGCACTGGATTTTAATTTTATTTCCACTGTGTTTAAGGCCATTATATCACTTTTCACTTCCATAAGCAGAATTATAACGTTACCCTCATTCAGTTCTTCCCTTAGAATAATATAGATAATATCATTTATTAAATATTTTCTAATATGATTGATGCAAATGCTAAAATAGATTTCTTTGGAGAATTAAAAATAATTCAATACACTGCACACTCTGTATTTCATAGTCTTTCTATCATCTTGGAGCTGTTTTGCAAGAGGAACACCATGGGGAAAGCAGCATTTAGGTTGGTGGTCAAAACAGAATTGGAGCTGTTTGCGAAGGGAAAATCCCAGAGTATTTAGGGTACTTGATACCATTAATATTAATAATAATATTATTTAAAATATATTAATGATAACCTATATTAATAACAAGTAATTTTTTGAAATTGGTTCAAATTATGTTAGTTATTAGAGGGGAATTAAAATTTAGAGAGTGTGAAGTCAGGAGTGAGTCACATTTTCTTACTACTTAGACATTTTGGCATATCTGGAATGGCTATTGGGAGAGTATTGACCCCTCCGGAGATACTTTGATTCATAGTCCCACTTTATTACAACTGATACACAACATTTAATCAGATAATAAGCTACCCTTCTTCACCCTGCCAACCCAGTTTTGTTCTTATTTACAGAATTTGGAATTCTCTGGAATTATTTCATTGTAAGTTTTTGATTGTTGTTGATCTTTCCACAGAGATATGTAAAGTACATAAACATTAGAACTATCCTGCTGTTGTTTACTACTGTACCCTTGGTGTCGTGGCCTGACATGTACTAGTTGTTCAATATTGAGATGTTAGGAATGTGTTCAGTGTCACACAGCTGGTCCATGGCTGAGCCAGGATTGTAATGGCAGATCTTCACTTAGGTTTATTGGATAATTGGTTCAGGACACTAATGTGTATCACATACTATGTTGAGAGAGTTTGAGGATATGTCACATCTTATAATTTTGGCTTAATTATTTTCTAACTCCTCTCATTTTGAAATTTATTTTCTTTTTCTTCTTTCTTTCTCTCTCATGCCACTTTTCTTCACATTTCACTGAGCTCCTCAAAGGATTCGAGGCAGCTATGTCTACATTTTCCAGTTCTGGCAAGGTTATACTCTGATGTGTCTATCACATGCTTCTAACAAGTACTCTATTATCCATTCATGAAATTGGGTGACAATGTATTTACTTGAGTCTAGACAGGGTTGCTACTCAGTTTTGAGTTATTGTTGTTCTCCCAAAGGGTGTTTCTAAGTGCAGTTTGATTTGAATGCAGAGCAAGTAGCAGATATTAAACAATCTTCAATTCTAATACGTAAAATAAATACATAAAACTTGGTAACTGATTTATTTGAATTCATGTTTATAGAGAAAATACAATACACTTAAAGACACAATTTTTATGTTAGGCCATGTTTATGTGATCTCCAAAGCATCCCACTTCAAAGAGTCAAAGAGTTCTTTGTAAGTAGTGGCAGGCAAATCATCTCATTATCAGGCTATTACATCAACACATCAGGATTCCTTCTGAATGCAGACTGTTGATATCCTTCTGTCTCCTTTCCAGCTGGCAGTTTTCGACACTCCACTGAATTTTTCAGTTTTTCATCACCTCAACAATACAGTCTACTTACTGTCTCACATTTTTGAAATCTTTCCTGTGTTACAGGCTCAAATGGCATACATACAGACAAATTCTCTCAATTTTATACTCCAATAATATTGTTGGCTTTTCATTAAAGACAATTAAACATGTTGTATTATCATTGTAACATCATTGTACCATTGTACATTCTAGCAAAATGGCATTTTCTCTCTCAGGTAAAGAAAATGGATTATTGTTAACGTTTAGTTTGATACACTGACAAGGTAACATGGAGGATATTTCCTCTTTTACAATAGATATATTATCTGTGAAAGAAGTAAGGCTATTATTATATCAGATATGATAATAAAGAAAATTATATATGTTTCAGGTGTATTTAATGCTTTATTACAAAGTAAAAAAGCATTGGAAAGACAACTAAGAAAAATGGTGTTTTAAGCCTCTATTTTGGATGATATAATAAGATTCTATATTTTTGTTTTGTCTTGCCATGTTTCCTTTTTGTTTATCTTGCTTGGAAAAGGAAAGAGAATTCTTACTAGAAGTCAGATGTCAAAACATATTATAATGTATCTCAATGAAAGCAAAAAGTTACACATCACCTACAGATGTAATAGCAAAGAGGTGTCAAGTAAGGGTCAATAAGTAGTCTGAATTTAGTGTAGACTACAGTTAATTGACTTTCTGAATGCCATTCCTAAAGTATTTTTATTGAAAAAATGGAAATTATATTGTAAACAGAATTACTAGAGATGTTTTTAAAATGTCAATAATTAGAAAGTATCATATAAAACATATTTTAAGTGTTCAAGTAATATATTTTCTCATTTAATATAGAAAAACTATCCTTGTCCTTTCAAAATCACATTACTCTCTTCAAGGAAAAACAAAACTGAATAACACTATTCAGTGGTAAAATCTGGAGAATCCTTTATGACTTTATCTTAAGAGAAACTCTCCTGAAAGGTAAACTTCAGTGGACACACTGTTCCTAAATACTTAACTGACTTAAAGAAATATTTGAATGTTAATCTTAGGACTGAGGTTTTTTAAAATCCCATTCTTTATTAATTATCAGTATTTTAACATCATTAATTATTAATTAATTAAATATTACTGTAATAATTTACAGCATTTTCTGTAAAATTAAGTAAGACATTTTGGCCAATCCAGTAATTAAAACATGGTTGCTTCTCATTCTTGTTTACATACCCTCATCCTTACCACAACCTACCATATTGAGTGTTCTTCTATTTACTTACTTATCCGTTTATTTATATTATAATTCATTTAGTATTTTTGGTAAAAATCACCCATATCTCTCCCAGGAATTCATTAGAAAGAGTAGTAGAAAAGCCACACATATATCTCCGTGTTTTGTTAACACAACTATCATTTTCCTATGGGTAAAGCCTATTGTTTTATGATCACAACACATTGTTAATGTTCAATATATATTTGTGCATTTGAATTTACATAAAATTAGCTATGTTTAGATTACATCTAGATGTGGTAGGTAATTGTAATCTATGGCTATGTAAAGACGGATTAATGAGACCTGTTGTCTATTCTTTTTCTATAAAGAAAAAGAATATTAGAAATGACATTGTTCTCAGAGAATAGGACCAATTTGGTAAGAATGGTCATTTCTTTGTTTTTCTGGGAGTAGGGACAGTGGGGTAGGGATGTCCAGTTTCTTCCCTACATGGTTCTGCTTTTCTTTTATACAGTGTCATCAATAATTTAGTTTCTGAAAATTTCTCCAAGGTTCTGTCATGGGAATATGGGTCAGCAGTCTCGGTGCCCAGGATTACTACATCTTTCCATTTCTTTCTGTGATTCTAAAGTATTTTCAGTGAAAGAGAAGGAATCAGAGATGCTAACTTGCTGGCACCTAAGATGAGAAGTTCCATTATTTTATAAAATATCCTCTCAATCGTCTAATTCTAAACAAGCTGTACTGCAATTAAGTGTTTATATAATGCTGAACATACCCCAACATCATATGTAAATATCAATTTTCTAAGTCAATATTTATCAAAATCAGTACTTAAATCTGTAGTCCAAAAATGGCAATAAATATACAGTTTGCATAAAACTATTTGCCTTAGAGATAAAATGAAATTATTTTTATGTTGAATAAATAAGAAGGTCCAATACAAAAACAATATATAATTCAATTTTTCACTCCTAGTTTGAATAATACCAGAGTGCGTAGTTCATGTAGAGAGTAATATGTTAAAGTTTGATGTCTTTGAGTTCAAAACCATGCTCTTGAACCATTAAGTGCAGTAGTGTTACATGAATATAGATATATTTAATACAAAAAATACAATGGTTAAGGGTGATTTTTCTCTTTTCCAATAGAATAGTTGCAACTCTTTTGATAGCTTCACTCTCAATTTTCCTTTTTTCACCAATTCATTCAGGTATGTCTTAGTATATACCTTACTGCAATGTTGTATTAGTTTTTGGTTGTATAGTAGTGAAACACAAATATCCTGCCCACATTGAACTAGCATTCCTTCATTGAACAGTGATTGCAGAGACACTATGTAATGGGACTTCTAATCAGATATGTTTGGAGTTAATAGCAGTCATGATTACTGAAATGTATTTTACTGCTCTAAACTCATATGACATTAAATAAACCCTCAGGTATATGTACGGGTTTGAAGCTCAGACTTTAGATTATGTGTAGCTGGTACTTTTAATAACAGTTTCTGAATATGAATTTCATGAATGTGTAAAATGGAGAAACTAATTAGGAATAGTACTCTAAAGCTCAGACCTACAGTAAACATTTGAATCATTGCAGAATACATTATTTGAGGTTAAATCCTAGTAGTACTTACTTCAATCTGTCTATTTCTTGGAAGATAGAATATTTATAAATATATTAAACATAATCTTATTGTTTCCATTTAGAATTTCTTGAGTCTCATAGCCCTGAGATTTTAACACTTTCTCTGACCAGTGAGCTTAATTTATAAGTGATATCTAATAATTGAGTCATTTTCCTGATAATCTCTGCCCTCAGATATTGACTCTGTCCATTGTAACAACTGAATTCATAACTACTGTCAAGTTGTTTAATATTAGATGATTTATTAATATATTCTCCCTTCTTTTTAAACAGTGCTATATCTATCTGCTTATGGAGAGCAAGAAAAGTCAATTGATACATGTTCTAAACAAACTTATCTTAAATAAGCTAAAACTCTTGAAGGTTTTTATCATCTGAATGAAAATGGACTAAAAAATAGTTTTAAACAAGATGATATCTATTATTTTATCAAAGTATCAAGAAAATATATGTGGATTGAAAGTTGTACAAACACCTCACATGTTATCAGAAGGTTTCGGCATATAAAAGTTAAGACTAAAATTGGGAATTCAATAACATTCCTAAGAATGGCATGTAAACTAAATCTAATTTAAGGTTTGAAAGTTCCACTGATAAATACATGCCAGATTAAAATTGAGAAAAGATGTTGGGACAAAAGATCCAAACTAAATCAACTCCATGTGCATTTAATAATACTTCAAGAATCTGAATAAATATGATAAGACAAAAATTTTTAGTTGAAATTAAAGTTATCCAAATTAAATCTAAGGGGTAAGCTAATGTAGTTTTGAGTAAGAATAATATAAAATTGATAATTATGTTCAAAATTAATTTATTAGTTGATCAAACCACCCATTCTTTGCTTAGTGCATGTTGTACAAATAAGCTGAGTGCAATAATTTCTAGGATGGATGTTGTTGGAGATGCTAAGAAGAACAGGCAGTGTTTATATCATCCACAGTCTTAAAACATGAACTGGTAAATAAAGCAGATTCAAACACTAACTCCAATGCCACATTGAAGACTCACCATCCTCTTGGTCTCTGGGTTTCATGGGATCTTTTTCCTTCCCTTTCACATACACCTCAATACTTGCCATAATTGAATTATCTAAATAGTAAATTTTGGTGGTGTCCATTATAATGCCCTTTTCCTCTTTTGAGAATCTTTCTACCGTCAAGGTGTACAAGCTTTCCCTCCTTGCTGTTATATAGGCCATCAACACTTATAGGGCTAGGGTAAGCCTGTGATTGTTCTACTCTGCCCATTAATGGGTGGGTAATTTTAATTCAGAGTTTGGAGTTAAGAAGGGGGAAAAGAGATAACTCTCAGTGAGAAACAGAGTAGGTCAAGAAGTGAAGCCATATGAGATGTGGAATGCCACCTCCAAAGTACATGTCCAAAGTGGGAAAAGGTATGTGAAACCCAAAGAAAATAGTAGAGTCAAATTCACAGCCTGGTGTATAAGGCAGGATGGCAACATTTGAGAGAGATGTAACTAAGGTAGATACTGCGCATGTAAAATTCATTAATAGAGGTAGTGTATGTATTTCTGCATTTTATTTCTTAGTGAATCATATATCCTCCAAGGCTGTAAGCAAATCTGTCCTTCACTCTGAAAGGAGACACTGTATCTTCCAAGGCTGTTCACTATACAGTGAACAGCAAAAGTAGTTTTGCTACTACTTGCAAAAGTAGTCTAGAACAAAATCACTTTGTGCCACTGTCACAAGTTGCAAAGAGACATGAAAAGCCCATGGAGAATTGTCTCCCAATAGATGGTAGAGTCAGGGCAGCCATGGTAGGTAGGATGACCAGGGAGACTTCATTGGGAAGGAGGTATTTTAGTAAAGACCTGTAGAGAGTGGAAGCAGGAACAGGAGCCATGTAAAATCTAGGGCATACCAAGATGGAGTCAAAAGTATATACAAAGATGTTGATGTGGGAATGGGCTTAGCACATTTGTGGGACAAGAGGGAGGCAAATATGACTGGAAAAGAATGGGAGAGGAGAAAAATAATGCTAGATGAGCTCAAGGAAAAGAGTTTTGAATATTGATCTCTTACTACCTTGTTAAACTTTTCTACTGTTTCTCATAGTTTATTTTGACCTATTTAGGTAAACAATCTTCAAATTATGAGTTTTTTTCACTTTCTAGCCTTTTTTCTCTTAATTTATTGCACTTATTTTATTATCCAGCATGTTAAATGGACTTGGTGATTATGAATTTATTTTCCTTTTTCCTGATTTTGAGGAGAATGAGTCCATCATTTTATCGTTTTGGATGATGTTTTTAGTAGGTCTATTTTTGTTGCCATTTATTGGGTAAAGAAAATTCTTTTTAATTCTTAAATTATAAAGAGTTTTTGTTATGCAATTATGTTGAATGCTATCAAATATTCTATCTGTATCTATTGAGATAATATGACTTTTTTCTTAAAGAAGTGAATGACAATATTTTTTGTAATTTATTGAGTTATCTTTTATTGACAAGAAAAAACCTAACATTGTATGCTTGCATTTGGTTCTCTAACATGCCTTTAGCCTTTATAGTCATATTAATAAGCAACATAGAATTTAATTTTCCTTTCTTATATTACTCTTGCTTGTTTTAGGATCAAACTTATGCTGTCTTTAGTGAATGAGATGGACAGTATTCCTTATTTTCCTATTAGAAATATTTTTAGAAAATGTTTCTGGAAAAGTTTCTATAAGATAGGAATAGCATGTTTCTTGACATTTAGGTAGAACTTGCATAGATAATCAAATGGTGTCAAAATTTTCTTTGGGAAAAAATTGTAACAACTGCTTAATTGCATTAACGTATTGGTTTAAGGGAGTAATTATGCTTTTTCTTTCTGTTTGAGCCAAATTTGGTAGGTTAAGTTTTTTTTAGGATTTTCTAATTTACTGGCATTACCTTTACAGTATTTTGTTTTAAAGTCTCTTCTTTATATGTAACTGTATTAACTTTTCATTCTTAACATTATTTCTGCCCTTTCTCCTCTTCTTGTTAAGGCTAATCAGAAATATATTTTTTGGTTAGATCTTTCTAAGAATAACTTTATCTTTGTACATCCTTTCTGTTATATTTTGTTTCCCAAATTCACTGATTTCAGATTTTGTTTTTATTAACTCCTCTTAACACATTCTTTGGGTTTATTTTGCTATTTTTTTAATCTTCTTAAGTAGGATAATTAGCTTTAAATTTTAAGTCATTGTTTTTCTCAAATTACTCTTTAGAAAGCTATACATTTCTGCTCTAATTTCATCCCAACTTGTATACACATGCTCAAGAAACTAGTTTACACAATTGCCCAAATAATATTAAACTCAAAATATCTCACATATTGAATTTGTTTGATATCAAGACCAATTAATATACATTTCTTGTCCTGATACCGGTCTATCTAAGGAGATGGGTGGTTAAGAAGTGAATTCAATATATTGTGTAAGTATTATGGCAGAAATAAGCAAATAATACAGTTAAACTGGAAATACACGTGGACATTTCTTGACTCAAATTAGAAAGCTTGTAGGCTTCCTAGACAAGTCAAATGTGAACAGCATTTTGCACCAATAAATGTTTAACAAATAAACAAGATGAGGAAGAAGAGAAATCCCAGGAAGACAGACAACAAATTACATCAAGAGCAGAATGGAGAGGTCAAGCATTGCCAATATTAGGAAGTGTAAATAATTCAGTGCTTGTAGATCATGGATACTAGGTTACTGGTGTAATATCAAGACAGAAAACTTAATGAATTGAGTAGACTTGGGCCAATTTATAAAGTGTCTTACATGTCAAGTTGATCACTTAGATTTATCCTGAAACTAATGGACATATTAGCAAAATATTTTAAGCCAATGAGTGGCACATTTATAATTGTTGTTTAAGAAAATTCTGGTAGATGTGTGGAATATGTTGGATGTGAAGAAGTTCAATAATCTAGTCTAAATTTATTTATAAACATAACTAACTAGACTGCAACAGAGAGAAGACGAAGGGCACAAATTCTTCAGATATTGTAGACATAGCATTGATGATACTCAGAAAATGAGTATATATGAGGAATTACAGGAGAGAAGGAGAAAAGTAAAGGTCGATTCAAAACCTTATGTGAGTTCATGGTAAATGAATTGTGACATAAAGACAATCATGAGAGGGTCAGATTTTATTATTAAAATTGTGAGATGCATTACTTTGGAAATCAAGTGTCCCGGAATATTTAATTGATCATTTATATCGCTGAACCTAATGGAGAAAAGAGTTTCATAAAAGAGCAACATAATATAATGTCTAATATTAGGTGACATAATATTAGGTCACTTTTTTTTACATGTATGCTATTATTAGTAGCTTGGACAAAGTGCATTTTATAGCATGTTGACTGGAAGCCATGCTGCTGTGGTTTAAGGAGTGAATAGCAGTGAGAAAAACACCAGCAGCACTTTCCAGAAAATTGGCTCTACCTTTTGACTAATACCAAGTTTTAGTTATGCAAGATGAGTAAGTCCTAGAGGTCTGCTGCACAGCATAGTTCCTAAAGTTCACATTACGGTATTGTATACTTAAAAAACATCTCTAAGAGGATAGATCTTACGTGAAGTGTTCTTATCACAAAATAATAATAAGTAAAGAGGGTGTGAGGAAACTTTTGGTAGTGATGGACATGTTTATGGCATAGATTGTGGTGATGGTTTCATTTATCTCCAAACTCATCAACTTGTACACATTGAATATGTACAACTTTTTGTACGTCAGTCATACTTAATAAAGAGGTTAAAACAATTGGCTCTAAAGGAATGAAAAAAGGGTGCGTAAGAATGAGGAAGATGCTTTGGATTTCTGTAGTTACTTTGAAAATGGTAGAATATGTTTGTATGATGTTGGAATAGTAAGCAAAAATTAAGACAAAAACATCTTAATGTTAGATAATTCAAATAAAGTGATAAGGACTGGGTTCTATAAATCACTATGGTAGATTAATTCATGGATGAGAAAATGTAGAACTTTTGAAGTTCTGAGATTTTAGAAAGTCCTGAAAATACCATATTTTGGTTCACAAAAAGAGGTCAAATAATCTCACACATGAAGTCCAGAGCACACTAATGATTATGTATATAAAGAGATGAATAAAGCTGAATAAGTCTCAGAGCTGTATAGCTTATATTTGAGTAATTATTTTCAGCATAGTGCAATAATTGGTAGCAAAAATTTTATTGTAAGCAAAATTGGGACATTAGTTATTTCTCTGGAGTCATATTTGGCTTTTAATCCCACTCTTTAACTATTTTATATTGGGCAAGTTACTTAATTTTATTATTTACTTTCTCCCCTTTAAAATGCAAAGAATAATTGTGCCTACTTTGCAGATCATTGTAAAAGGTAAATGACATAGGACATTGTAAGATCTCAATATATGTTAGCAGTTTGTTATTACATAGTTTACTAGACCTGTTTCAATCCTTATTCTTCTTTACATGGTTCTAAAAATTGTGTTATTGGTTCTCATAAAATGACTACTGTCTTCTTAAACAGACTCTATATTTCCAGTGCTTCTATTGCTACTTATGTGAGAAAATTACATTTTACAGTTTTATTATGCTACCAAATAATTTATTATGTTAGGCTTTTTGATGGGGTGTTGCAAAGCTTTTATTCTCTTCTCTCTTTCTTCCTGAGTTCACAAATGATAAGAAATGCCACTTGCTTACTGTGGGATATTTAGCCTCCCTCTCAAGGATGTTGGTGCCAAAGACAGTAGGAACACAAACCATGAACTAATACCACAAAGAAACTTCCAGCTATACCAGCTTTGAGCATCTCAACTATTCAGCCTAAACTTCTAATAATTAGATTTTAGAACTGATATTTCACTCTATTCCACTCTCGGGCTTACAACTTCATAGTCTTGATGCTAGGTATTTGGAAGATTTGGCTCTATGTTTGTTTTTTTAAATTAATTTTCTAGAGCAATGCTGTCCAATGCAACTGTTTGTGATGATGGAAATGTTCTATACCTCTGCTTTCCTATATGTAGCCACTAGTTACATGTAAATATTGAACAGTTGAAATGTGACTAGTGTGACAGAGGAATTAAGTTTTTAATTTTATTTAAAAGATAAGTTTAAACAGACACCCATAGCTAGTGGCTACTGGATTGGACTTAAAAGTTCTTGATTTATTGTTTTCAACTTTTAAAATGGTACTTCTAACAGTCATATCATTTTTTAAGCTTGTCTGAAATGGAGGATTATTCTCTAATTTGAGAATCTTTAAACTTTCTACTTGAAGTCATGGTTACTGATTTTATACAAAATAACTGATATAATTGTTAACCTTTTTCCACCCCAAGTAAAGTCTTGGAATTTTATTGATGATCTTAACTCGGCACATGAGCCCATCTGCATCATAAGAGGCTCTCAATTTCTATGTCTATGCTTGATATGTTTTGAATGATCTTAGCCATTGTGTGTGTGTGTGTGTGTGTGTGTGTGTGTGTGTGTGTTTTCAAGGCATATTGGGGGGCTGGTGATGCTGAAGATCCAGGAACAGAGCTAATGTTAAAACCGAATTTACCTGCAGAGATTTCACAGACTATCAAGGAGAGGCTCTGAGGAAATTGACAAGGAAAGGATCACTATTATCCAGGCTATGAGAACATCAATTTCGTGTGCTTTTCACATTTCAGTGCTTATTTAGTAATGCCTTTGTTCTTTGCTAGATCAAAGTAAAGTTTGTGAACATTTCTGAGGGATAGTAAATAATAGAGCTTGTTAAAGTTAGCTTTTATTATACATATCTTCGTATTTGTTTTTTGTTTTTTTTTTTTTAGAAATGTGAAATGTATTTATATGTTAACTTTCTAAGAGTAAAACAATCAAAAGAGGATGTTTTGCCTGTTCTTAAATCATTTCCTCTATTGCAATTGCTATTGCCTGTACCTCTTTAATCTGTAGCCAACTTCTCACATGTATCACACATTGCAGAGAAAGGCATATTGAATCCTACAGCCAAGGATGGTAGATCTACATGTTTTGTGAGAGAACTGCCTATAGACAGCAGAGGGAAAAACAGTAACAGTGGAAACCCTGGTACTTTGCTCTTTAAATCCATTTAGATAATATTAGCATGAACCAGCCTGATCTTTTTAGGGGGTGGCCCAACCTAGCTTCTGTCCAAGGCATTGAGTCCATACTTATTGCATCTTATTTAGAATCATTTTGGAAAGTCAGCAGTTAAAGCAAGCTAGACAGCCACTTGGCCTGTTAACTGAGAATCTGGACAGTAAAAATCAATTTAGAAGGAATTAGTTAAGGTAATTCCTCCAAGGAGACCTTTGCCGTGTCTTTGGCTTATAGAACTGGAGTTCATAGAATGATGGTAGAAAAACATAAGTGATTAAAGCATCAGATGCAAATTGATGAGTGTTGCATAGAATAAAATAGGTTCATGAATGGGGAGGTTACAAATTACTGATTTCCTACAAACCTGAGGATGAAACCATAACTAATGTGGACTCTTGTCAGAATCTAGATTAGCTCTTAGAATAATTTTGTATTTATATTTTACATTTTACATTTCCAACATTTAGTAGACCATAGTAGCAAATGCTGAATAATAAAGAAAATAGGAACAAAGCACTGAGTACAGTATTTTTGTAGGTAACAAGAACATGTCAAATATAAGTGGAATTAGATTTAGGAGCACCAATACATGGTGTACTGAGATATGTTTCATATGGTCCTGTAGAGTGATAGATCCTCATCAAGGGATAGAGGCTAATTTATTCAATATTATGTGCTTGCAGGAAGCATACATTAAACAAATATTGAATCTGCCTGAATAAAGATGAGTAGATTTGGCTCTTTCAAGAAATGATAGACAGGCTTCTTTCTTTTTCTTTGGTCTATTTCAACATGGTTGCATTTAGGCAACAGAATATATTTTAAATAAACTTCTGATATTCTTAGGTATGTTCATTCACAGATATTCCATAGATACAGCAAATGCAAAATATACCAAAGAAATTGCATCAACTTAGCATTTTGTCTTTTACGCTATGCCTATATTCACCCTTCTCATTTCAAGCCCAATTTTTATCTGTTACGATTCTCCATATCATAGAATTATATAAAAAGACTGTAAAGAGTGTTATTCTTATATAGTGCTTAATTCTTTATGTACATTTGGAATATTTCATAATATACAGGAAAGAAATAAAATACAGTATGCTCTTTGCAGCCATAAAAGGAAAACAGGAAAGGTATTATCCATCCTGTTCCATGTGTATGGTAACAGGATAACGCCTTTTACACAGGGTTGTCTGATAATTATTCTTTCAGAGATGCTCTCGCTCTTTCTCCTTATTGTGCTAAACCTGAAATGTGAGCATGTTTCTCCCAGAAACAAGTTACCAAGTAAAGAAGAATATTTACATTTGAAAACCCTTTCAAACTTTTTAAAAAGTTGCTGAAATTTAGGAAACTCTGAAGCCTGTAAGTAGCAGCAGGAGGTGAACCAATGAGGATTAACACATCGAGTGATGCCTAATTCAGACATATTTCTAAGGCCCATACTTTTCTCTGATGTGTCAGACCGATTATTTCAGGCATATTTCAGGGATCTTTTTCTTTACAAATGTCTTTAGTAGCCAAAATAAAATGTTAACTGACACCTATAATGAATGTTTTAATTCTCTGTGTGCAGTTGGAATATAGAACCCATAAGAAAACATTAAGAAGAAAGTTATCTAACAGAAAAGCACTTTGCCATTTCTCATTTGACCGTGAATTATGCCCATTGATCTGGAATATTTCTACACAAGGAAGTGGAAGATATGTAAAATAGCGACTGACTTTTCATAGAGGGAAATGATAGTAAAAGAATTTTATGACACCATTAGTCTGGTCTTGAACATTTAAGTTACTGTATAATTTATTTCACATGCTTTCCCTTTCTCCTCTACACTTATTCAAAGCTTTAGACAGTGTAGACACTCTTAAGAGAATAAAATGAAGGTGACTTTAACTTGAGGATTCCTTTTTTGATTTCTCCTACTCTTCCCCCTCAGCTCTACCCACCTATTCAATTTCATAGTTTTAGTGCTATGGGGTAACATCCTCCCACAGTCTCAACTCTCCAAATACATTAGGAAAGTTAAAAGAGACAAAATGAAGCACATAGACATATATGAGTCTCCCTATCATAATCCATTTTAGCTCTTCTTTAAAAACCAAAATTAATAAATATAAATATTTATATTCACATCACTTTGTAAAGAGTTAAGGGATAAAAATAATTAAAAGTCTACATCACACACTGCCCACTTGGACAGAAATAAACCTTGTTAAAATTGGATGCTGGGGGTGAAGACATGAGGGTTTGATTACCTGTTTACTGCCACTGTGGATATTGAAATATGGGCTGTAATGCTGAGTTATGATACACATCTTCCAGGCATCTGTGTATTACAGTACCTACAAAAACACCTTTAATTCAGGAAAATATTTGTCATCAATAGTCTAAATATTATGTATATATTATTATATACATATACAATATATATACATTATATAGTATAACAAACACCATATTATAATATAATAACTTAATGTAATATATAATATATAAATTATATATGTAATAATAAGGAAAAATAATGAATAAAGGTTCAAAAAAAATACCCCACGAAACAAAATCATTAACACTGACATAATGAATGTTGTCTAAAGGGCCAAGAGATCTGATGGACTGGGAAACAGGCAGGAGACTCCAGCTGTCACTGGCCCCCAGCCTGGGAATATATGACATAGACAGTCCTCTTCCCTCAGCCTTGGCTGGGCCACCCTGCCACACACACATTATCGTCTCAAAGTACATAATATATATTTTTAAAAACCTCAATACAACTAAGCATCCTGGAGGGCCCTGGGGTAGCAAGAGTTTGGCCCACTGGAGCTGAGGAAGGAACTACGGGACAGGAGAGCCACTTTGTGTCTTGCCCAGCTGAGTTGTCTCTCTTCTTATGGAGAGTGGCGGGGGGAGGGTTGAGGTACCATGTTCATGTGATCAGGAGCTAACTCTCCCATCTTCCAAGATGGTAAAGGAGAGGTCAGTTTGGAAGTGTGCTGCATGCATGTCCAGAGCTCTTGGGGTGGGGTGGGGGTTTCTGTTGCAGGGGATGAGGATGCTGGGAACGTGGCTGTGCCTGTCAAGTGCTTAGTTACTTGTGCTTGGTAGGGAAGAGCCCCC
The DNA here is from genome assembly GCF_009873245.2 of Balaenoptera musculus. NCBI lineage: Eukaryota > Metazoa > Chordata > Mammalia > Artiodactyla > Balaenopteridae > Balaenoptera > Balaenoptera musculus. Next base: position 57,576,653 of record NC_045802.1, read on the forward strand.
CCCATCCCCCCAACAACCACTGCCCAGCATTTCCTCAGTTCAAACCAAGATATTGTCCAAGACACATCCAGTAGAGGTCTCATGACAGCATCAGTAAGGGACAACTAGAAAAAAAAAAAATGTAACCGTGTTTGGTGATGGATGTTAACTAGACTTGTGGTGATCATTTCATAATATATACAAATATTAAATCATTGCTATACACCTGAAATATAATATGTCAATTAAACCTCAAAAAAGAGAGACATTACAATCTAAAATTAATAATAAGAAGAAATACAAAACATGCAATAAGAACATTTGTTATAAATTGCTTCTTAAAAAGGAAACAGGGTAAACCTCTTAATCGGAGTGACTACAAAAAATATTCTTATTTAGCCTAGAATCTCCTGTATGCTTTCCAAATTACTGTTGTTGCTTCTTCTGTTATGATCTGTGGTGGGTTTTTAGTGTGATAACTTTTCTGGACCAAACTACATTTCCCAGAATTCCCTTCTCTACATGTTTTTGTTGGAATGGTCCACCAGAGAGATTCCTGTGGGAGATTTGAAAGGCAGAAGTGAAGCAAGACCTATTTAGTAGCCTACACACATTGTCCATTATATGCTGGCAGCAGCTAGGCCTGCAACTACTCCAACTTCCCTGAGATCATCTTCAACTTTGGATGAAGTTGAACCAAGTGTATGTTCCTAGCTCTGTGACAAAGGGCCTGGGCTTCTGAGGACACTGAGACCACCAATGTTAGAGGCACTAAGAACTAATGTAAGTTTGAGTCCTTCCTCATGGGTTCCAGCTTGTGCTTAATCTCTCCCATTTTACAGCCGTTTTCCCTTCCAAAGTGACTGCTCTGAGGACTTCAAACTCTAGCAAACATCAAACTGAAGATGACAGTCTTATTAGACAGCTTAACAAGTTCCCACAATTGCACAAGGTCAAAAAAGGTTGTAGTAGCCAGTCTCCAAGAGGATCCCTGTTGTTCCCTGACTCTTGGTATTTACACCTTTGAGTGGTCCCCTCCCCCATTGTGCCAGGAATGTCTGTGTCATCAATAGAAATGAGATAAATAATGTATATCCCTCCAGATTAGGTTATAAAGGACTGCAGTTTTTCTCTTGGACAAGTTGGTGTTCTCTCTTTCTATTGGATAATTCACTCTGGGGAAACAAGCTGCTATGTTATGAGCAGCCATATGGAGACCCCCGTATATCAAGGAACTGAAGTTTCCAGCTAATAGCCATCCAGGAACTGAGAACTGCCATCAATGACATGACTCAGCTTGTAAGAATATCCTTCCCATTTGTGCCTTCAGATAGGACTACAGTCCTGACCAAGAACCTGACTACAATCTCATGAGAAACTCTGGGCCAGAACTACCCAGCTAAGTTGCCCCCAATTCACAGAAAATGAGGGAAAATAAATGTTTGTTATTTTAAACCACTAAATTTTGGGGTAATTTGTAACGCAGAAATAACTAATACAGAAATATTTATCAAATCATACCCTCCATGAACAAATTGACTAAAAGTGTAACTTTTATGAATTGATTTCTATAGAAGGCTTTGATTTTCTCCTGAGTAATATGTTTAGATTGTTAGTATGAGGTGACAGCTTTCTCTCTGATGTTAACAGTTTTATATCTGTATTATCTTTGTTAAATGTACTCTCTTTATTGTGTCCGGTATTTTTTTCCTCTGTGCATCGTGGCACTAGGGAACATGGTTTAAAAATCAATTACTAATTAGAATATAAGGTGAAAACAGTCTGAGCATTTGGGAAATACAATAATGGGAGGTTCAGCTTGTCTCTTCCCCAAGTTTGTTCTTTCCCATCACTTTATCCTGTCTCACAACATCACCTATAAATTATCTTTCCCTAATATATTCCTTGATTTCTTCCATTTCTTGATTATCAGATTTGTACAGTAAGCTCTATTTTAAATCTCCAAAGGGTATCAAACAGTCACCGCAAATTTAACATGTTCCAAATATTCCATATTTCATTGCACTTGACAACCACATGGTGCTAATAGTCTGCGTTGATTCCTACAACTTCATGTGATCATTTTTTTTCTAGTTGGGAAAGTGAAAAGCTGGAGATTGTTAGGTGCCTGAGTACAAAACAATTTTTGATAATTCAGGCCATTTTTTACTCCTTTGTTTGCTGTTTCTGTTTCCACTGAGGGTTATTAAAACATGTTATTCTTGCCTGCAATATGCTCTTCTTCATCTTCATTAGTGTGGAATACTGTGGGAAGGTCAGCAACACTGGCGATGGCTTCTCCGTCTGGCTTCCTAATCACTGCTTTGCATCCAAGGATGTCCATTCTCCAGCTTCCTTGGTATCTAGACGTTGTCGTGCTGGTTGAAATAGAGGCAGGATTTTTATTCCACTGATTCTTGAGAAAAGAATATTTCCTAACAGCAACTTTATTTAGGTAATCTCCCAGTGGTTTTAGGAGTTATTCCTAGAGGCTCAATCTAGCACTTACTGTTTAATCCCTTCCGATATACTTACCCACTGTCCTATTTAGTCCCTTTCTGCCTAACGTTCTATAGCATAATTTCCATGTGCTACACTGACTTAAACCTACGCTTTCACTTCCTCAACCCACCCTTCAACGTAATGTTCTCTAGCTCAGGCAATTCCATTGTTTCAGTTGCTGAGGCATAAGTCTTGGAGTCATATTTGACTCCTTCTTTTGTCTCTTCCTCACATGCAACACAGCTGCCCATCATGTTGGCTAACATCCCTTTAAAATTAATCCAGAATCCCACCATTTTTTGCCCTCTCTAACCTCCACCTCCAGGGTTAAAGCCAAACTCACCTCTTTCCTTCATTATTGTAATGACTTTCTAATTGGTTTCCTTGCTTCTAATCATGCCTCCCTAAAATCTCCCCTCCATTTAGCACATAGAGTGGTGCAACAATATCTGTCATATCCCACAATCATACATAAAACAGCAAGAACCTCTCACCATAGAATTAACTCCCTAGCCACTTGATCTTGTCTTATTTTTCTCCATAACATGTATCACTTTAGTATATAAGAGATATTTACTCGGCATTGGTCTATTGGCTATCTAATTTTTGCACCCCATCCAGAAAACTACAAGCCATATGAAGTAAATAACATTTTTCTGTGTTTCTGATTTATCGCCAGCATCTAGAACAGCAGCTGATGCACATTAGGATGCTTGATAAATATTTGTTGAAGAAATGAATGGCAGACTTCCACTAAATTCTTCTAATGACTCCTCATCTCACTAAGAATGAAGTACCTGGTGTTTTTCCTTCCTACAATGCTCCGGGCTTCTCCTAACACTCTGACCTGATTTCTACATTGTTAACTCTGCTCCAGCCATATCAGCCTCAATATTTGTCTTTTAATATGTGTGTAATGGTCACCTCTGCCTATAATACTGTTCTTCTAGGTACCCATGTACCCTATTCCTGCACTTCTCAGTTTTTAATATTTCCTGTTTATAGAAGACAGTACTTTAATATGTTATTTGAATCCTTAAGAATTAGGGAAAATGTATTCTGATTTTAAATATATTTTAAATAGAAGCATATGGAATATTGTATATTATGCTCATCCTATGTAAGCATATGGAAACCCTCAGATAGGCTGAGAATTAGTGTCTAGGGCAATATTTTCTGTAAAAATACAGACAATATATCAAATGGATTTTTAACTTTGTAAAATGCCAAAGGAAGAGCTGAGACATTTGATAATTGCCAGAACCTTTCTCTGAAAGCTCACCAGGACCATGAGTCATTGTTTAGGTGACAAGATGTCAGGATGTGACAAGATATTCCTGTTATATAACATGACAAGGAGTTTAACCCAGTTCTAATGCTGAAAAATACAAGTCAAAGTAAAAATAAAAATGAAATAGGTCTTCTTTCATTTCTTTGATGAAAAGATATCAAAGGACTTTATAAAGTACTTCTATTTTCAAAATGCACAAACTCAGAACCTGAGCCAAAAAGTAGGAGCCTTTTATGCATGGAGATTCAAGTGTTCTTTCAGTAGTCTAAGAGCAATCTTAAGACAAACCTGGAAAAAGAACATACCTCTGTCAGAGTGCCACATTAACCACGAGGAAATTGTTTTTATTAAAAACAGAAAGATTTTGTTGAATAAAAATGAAAAATTTAGAAATATCACATCTTTAATAGATTTCCTGAATTTCTTTGGATTTATTTAAAACTATGTTACTATGGAGAGGAGTACTTTCCTAAAGAAAACAGAGCATTTTTATATACATTTAAGCATACAGATTTAGAATGTTCACATTTTTCAAAATATAAATTTTATTATGAAAAACTTCAATGAAGATGGATAAGCTTGTTAGTGAGATGAATTACATGATTTGTTGATTTTGGTAAATCAACTCATGTTAAAGATAAGAATTTCAATTGCTACTATTAGCTTCATGACTTAATAAGAATACACATAGCTTACTAAATCATTATTTTGCAGTAATTATGAGTTGAAAGGCATTTTCTAACCATTAAACACCTGCTTCCCTTATAATTATCACCATTACCTAGTGAAGTAATTGAATAATTTACATTATACACCGAAACTTTCTCTGTTTTTGTTAGGATAATTCCAGATATTTATAGGAAAAAAAACCCTTAAGAATATGATAGTAATCCATGTGAAAACAAAAATGATCAATTAGATGAGTGTTTGAAAATTTTAGAAAACTAAAGAGTTTCTGTCTGTGTATTCTGCATATACCCAGTCTTCTAGATTCAAGCTTGTTTTCTGAAATACAACAATGTCTTCAACTTTTTGGAGTTCAGTGCTCATCGTGACATTTTTCCAATCTTTTAGCATTCATGGATAATTTGGTATCAACAACCTCACCATCATCACAAGTATGGTCTTATGTGAATGTTACGGGGCAGGTTCCTCATCCCCAAACGTGGCCTTTCAAGGGGTTTATCCTTCAGTCCCTAAAGATTTTATTTATTGCTTCAGTCAATAAATATTTTATTTTTTATTTATGTTAAAGTTTTAATCTTTTTTCCTTCAAGACATTTCTAGAGTCCCCAAGGAAAGTAATACCTGTTTGATTAGGTAATACCTTAAACATTTTTCAACTGACACTTTATTCTGAATTACTTTACAACTGAATGAGAGAAGGAAGAAAAAAAAAATGAGGGAAGGAAAGGATAGTAAATTGTCTGCTTTTTCAATTCATTCATTCAGCAAAGATAACTCATGATCACCATAAGCCTGCCCCTATGCTAGGAGCTGGTGATAAAAAGCTAAATGATTCATGAAACCTGCCCTCAGGTTCTGAGAAGACAGGTGTTACATGAATGTATATACAAATGTTGGGTAGTCATACATTATCTTAAGTGTTCTCTCAATCTCCTTTTCTCTTGTAGGATGGTCTCTTTATCCCTGTATAACCTAGTTTACTCTGTGTTTTAATGCTTTTTACTAGCCTCTCAAAAGCTTTTACTTCCATGCTACAGCTAGCCCACTCAAAATCCTTGCTATTCCAAACCCACTCAGAACCCCATTCCCATTTAACTGCTTTGGTTTAAATATTAGAAGAAGAGCATGTGATAAAATCTATGAAGAAAATATGAATACCTGCAAAAGTGCCTTAAAGTGTTTTATTTTCCATATTTGTTTATCTATTAAAGGAGTCACTTGTTCCAACACAATGATGATGAAATTTCACGAGATTTATCTGAAAGTGGATATTTTTACACCTTGATAGTTATAGTACAGAAGCCTGCTTCCCATACCATTTTCATTTCCATCACAAAATTATTGACACAAATCAACCAGAACAGTGAGTTCCATACCTGAAAATTCAGTTCTCTAAAGAACTGAGTGTCTAAATCCTTCATTTCTAAATACACTTAGCACTGGAAACAGTATAAATAAAAATGGATTAAGTAAAACACAGATTATTTATGTAAGCTAATAATAGTGTGAATGCTCTTTAAAAGTAAATCATTATACTAAATATAAGGTGAATAGCTAAACAATTCATCTATCTTACTGAAACAATCCAAATAGGGAATATGAATTTAAATCACTCAGGGTCCAACAGAAAACAAACAAAAATAAGACAACAGAATCAACACAGATAATTCAATAGAGTGAATTTAATAGGAGAAAGGAATTACAACAGTTGCAAAAAGATGAAAGGGCAAAGATAGTGAGACATAGAAATTAGTAACAGTCTAAAGTCCTGCACTCACAGAGCTCAAGGTGTGGGTATTACCAGAACTCAGAATCTCTAGCTGTCCAGTAGATTCCAGATCCATACAAAGTCTTCTCAGAGGGAAGGTGCATCACTGCCAGAGATGCCACCTGAAGTGGAGGGGGAGAGAGGGCCTTGGCTTCCCCTCATATTCTGTCCTCAAATCTCCTGCCAGAGTCTCCCAGAGGTAGATTTTTAACTGAAAGCTAGTTCACAAGGGAACCAGGAAATATAGTTTGCAAGGGTCAGCCTTTGAAACAGAACAGAGGGAAAATGTGGTTTTAAAGTAAACAACAAGTGATTAGCAAATTATGACTTTAAAAAATGGTGACGTTTTTCTTCTAATTTCCTAAAATTCTTCAGGACATTGATTTAGTTTTTTGTTAATACTGTTATAAATGAGTTAACCCATATTCTGAAATGAATCGTGTCCTTTTTTTTTAATGAAAAATCTTTTTGTCAGCTTCATGACTCTATTAGCTGGTTAGTGACCAAATACTCAAATTATTACAAACAGTAGTCCATGTTGTTTGCCTGCTTAAAACTCAAAACTTCTCAGTGAACTCAGAATAAAATAGAAAGTTGGTGCTTTGTTCACTAGGCCTCCATGGCTCTTGCCTGCCCTTAGGAAATCGTCTTGTTACTCTCCTATGCATCAGTCCCTGGATTGCTCTTGCCCTGGCTGTCTTTCTCTTTCTAAAACTCAACAGACCTCTTCACTGTAACACATTTAAACCTGATTTTCACTCTGGAATATTTTCTCGTTATTCTTGGCTTAGGACTGAGGCCTTAACTGAACCTCCACACCCTCAGAGTAGGCTACATATCTGTCCTTCTCGAAGAGATATGCTGCTCAGTCTTTCACCCCAGCAAATCATTTTCTACATAGCAAGAACCAATTCCTGGTATCTTCTCATTTTGTCATATTTTGTTGTCCTTGCTAGAGATGCAAAATTCCCTAAAATGGAAACTGTCTCTCTCTTGGCTTCCAAGGAATCCATCCTTAGTACTTAAGAAGTACTCAGCACGTAAGGAGGTGCCATAAAGATTTATTTAATGAAAAAATAAGTGGATGAATGAATAGCCTATTGTTGGGTTTGAAGGTCCTACATTATTTCCCACATCTGGTCCAGCTCTGCCTGCTCCCTTAAAGGCCTACCACCTCCTGCAAGGAAAGACATGTTTTTTTTTTTATAATTTTTTTTTTTAAATTTATTTATTTATGGCTGTGCTGGGTCTTCATTTCTGTGCGAGGGCTTTCTCTAGTTGCGGCAAGTGGGGGCCACTCTTCATAGCGGTGCACGGGCCTCTCACTATCGCGGCCTCTTTTGTTGCGGAGCACAGGCTCCAGACACACAGGCTCAGTAATTGTGGCTCACGGGCCCAGTTGCTCCGCAGCATGTGGGATCTTCCCAGACCAGGGCTCGAACCCATGTCCCCTGCATTGGCAGGCAGATTCTCAACAACTGTGCCACCAGGGAAGCCCAGACATGTTTTAAATTGATTGTTTTGCTAGTAGGCCACTGTCTGGACCACATTTACCTGGATCAGTTGAGGATACTTCATAAAGTCAGTTATCTAGATTTCACCCTCTCCTTTTGCTTCTGAAATGGGTAAGGTCAACTGATTCTTCACATCCTACTCACCCCGATTTTCAAGGAAAGTTCTGTGGATCTTTTCCATAGAACCGGTAACTTAGGTTCATGCAAGTATCATGGACTCAGTAAATTTTCAGATCAAACTTTCTGCAAACATGAGACAAATATTTAAGTGCTTGCTAACTGTTTATAAATGGTTACCTGGCTTCTCCTTTGGCTTTTCATCCACGTGTGTCTGACTTCTGAGGCAAGGACGCTCCACATGAGAAAGCATGAGTGGTAAGATCAAAAAACTCCATTCTTTTCCACTAGAACTGATTATCCATTGAGCTGTCATCCAGTACATTTTTACATTTGACTGCAGTGATATTACAGATTTAAAGACATGATCCAAATTGTTAAAAGTGTTTTCTCTCCAAAAAAAAAAAAAATAATAATAATGAAAAGATAGACAGGAAATCATGCTAATATTATGGGGATTAAAGCTGCGATGAATGAACTGTGGGCCTTTCCTCTACTTTTAGCTACTGCATGCCTAGTTTATATACTATAGAAAAGTTTGTCTTTTTAAATTGTATTTTGTGATATGTATCTTTAAGTTCTACTTATTGGAAAAATGGAACTCCTACAGATTGTGTAGTAGTAGTTTGTTGTTTTCCCACCCGTTTCCATTCTGTAGTCTCTAATGCCACATGTGGGTCCCATCTCTCTTCCCTTCCCATTTCTCTGAAACTTCCATTTTACTATCTTCATAATAGGCTTGGCTCATGTCCACTCTTCTTTCAGCTCTGGCTTGTGTGTTGCTTTCCTCCTGGCTCTAAGCCCTGTTCCCACCATCTCAGCCACCCCGACTTCAGTTCCTACAATAATCCTCCGTACACTTCACCTCTAACTCCAAATTTACATTCTCTTCTGGCAAATAGCTACACAATTCTCTGCCCAACCCCATCTGTCTAATATATAGCATCATTTAAATCTCAGAAATTGATCTCTAATACTTTCAATGCTACAAGAGAATAATCCTCTCCAAATTATCTTTATTACTAAAACTGTTCTTAATAATGCTTTGACTTCCAAATACACAGTTCTTTGGGCAACACACCCCATAACCTCAAAGACTAAATCCCATATTTTCCCCACTTCTTTCCCATACCTTTCCTTCTTTTAAAAGCTTCATTCTTTCCTTGGCCCAGAGACTTTTAATCACTTCCAATATTAAACTTTAAAACTTCTCAGGCATATGTCCTATCACAATTATTATGCAAAATTGAACTCTTCCCAACGCTTATCTAGTCCAAATAGTAGCTTGTTCCTTTCTATTTTCAAGTTCCCAAGTCCTAATAACAGATTTCCCCCTCTCACAAATTCCATTCTTCTTCCCACAGGCATTCTCTGGAACCTGGTATCTTGTTTCCTGCTATTCTGATTATGTTTTACTTGCACTGTCCAACAAAAGCAGCCAGTTATACTCTTTCCTTGGTTTCACAGAAAAGCTGTGGTTTTTTTCTCCTGCTCATTTATTCCTGTGCTCTTAATCTGACATCCCATGACCTGTGGGTTCAGTTCCACTCACACAGCCTTCTCCAAAAAGCCCATATGCTTAATGGCTACCAAAGTTGCAAAAATGTTTTATATGGGCTCCCAAAGGGGAAAAAAAGTCCTGTGTTTGGGAGTTTGTGATATGCAGTGTTCTCTAAAGAGTGGAGCCTTGCAAGACACTCATCTTGCTTAGATCTAAGAACAAGGAGCAAAGCTCCTCATTTCAGAACAAACAGAAGACTTTGCCTAAGGTCATTCTCTGGATGAAAGAAAGGATGTGTCTGGTCCTCACTGGGGCTGGCTGGAGTTGCTGGGGAATTACCACATGGGAACGCTGACAGCATGAACTTGATAGATACCTCAGATGACACGGGACGGCATTAAGCTGGCTTCTATGTGCATTTCTCAAAGGCGATCCCCAGTGAGACGGGGCATCAGTTACCAGCAGCAGTTAACTTTCCCAAAGTGGTGTACTGTATTGCCCTCTTCTTTTTTTCTCACTTTTCCACTTTTTTCCTTCTGCTTCTTGATTCAAACTAAATTGTCTACACTGAAATCTGCTTCTGAAGCCAAAGTAAGAGTGCAACTGCCATTCCATTCGTATGTTAGCCATTATTCTGTGGCTCCATCCAAGCCAGCAATGAAAGGTTGGCTTAGTCCAAAAAAAAAAAAAATCAGATGGAGTTAGAGACCCATAATTTTACTAGTAAATAAACAAACAAATGAATATTACTATTTTTTTCCTTATGGCTTAAAAACTCTACTACATCTATTATGTTCATCATTCTAAATTGCTTAAATGCATTGTTATTGTTATTTGTGGCCATATTTATATTCAGCTGTCTTTTTATGTAAGCACTGATGGCCATGTTTGTCATATTTAAATGAGGATTTGGTGTGTGTATGGATTTTGTTAATATAGATTTTCTCATTAAATAGACACTTTGAGTACCTGATATGTATCAGTCATCATTCTAAGGACTTTGTGCATATTTGCACGTTTGAGCGTTAAAACAATCCTTTGAGATAGATATTATCATTATCTTGATTTTGCAAATGAGTAAACTGAGACCAAGAGATAATGAACAGCATGGCCAAGGGATGACAGCAAACAGCATAGCCATGAATCAATGTCCCCCTTTTCCACCCAACTAACACTCTCTCCTTAGTACAATGTGCTTAACCATGATGATGTACACTTATACATTTTCCAATCAAAATCTAAGATATCCAGGGGCAGAAGTCATCCAAGTAAAGAGATTGTTTTGTAGCATTTTGAACAAAAAACACCAACAAAAATTCCTAGTTTTCATATATTCTCTCATCTATGTGTTTTGCACCACACTGCATAGCATTTTGTCCTTAATTGGTTTCCTTAAGAAATCCCAACCTTGCAAGCATCTTCTAATTTCTTTCTTATCACTAACGTTTTTTGAGGTTACAGGGAAATGTCACATTGCACGGTGTGCAGAATTTATCTGGAAAAAATATTCCATATTCAGCACCTCTGAAACTACCTTCATATATATATGAGAGTCCCCAACCAGCAGCCGGCAGGCACCCTAGCTGTGGGGAGAGGCTAACTCTGCATCTTCCCACACTGCCATCTTGACTCCGCCTCTGAGGGTAGTATTTAAATTGAAGTGTTGCAACCCGGTTGATCCAGCAGACACTTTCACCAGATGAGTCCCCTGTGGTGTCGCAGTGAAGGAAGGAGAGTCAGAGTCATTACAGAGACCATTGTGTGGAGTCTTAAATCATAAGGAAAAGTGAGAACAAGCAGCAAGATTAAAGCTAGAAGGCCCAGAACAAGGGTTGAATCCATTTTGGTGACCCAAAAAGGCTATGGATGGCAAGAGTCCCAGAGCTCTTTTTATGAGATGTCTAGTGTTTCTCCATCGAAAAGTAATAAATCAGACCAAACATACACGATGAAAGAATTTCCTCAAGGATGGGCACTTTATTATTTATGTGACATGGTTCTGAATTGTTGGAATAGCCTCACATACAGTTTCAGATTAATAAACCATTTTTCCTACAAATCATGAAACTGCGCACCCATTTAGATTTTGCCTCCTAGTTGGACTCGTGTCTAGTAACATATACTGACCACCTATTTAATATTTGTGACCACAAATGAATAAACATGTATTTTTTTCTATAAATAATTTTGATTTTTTTCCCTAACCTTCTAGAACTTTAGGTTAAAAGTTCAAGAATTTTCAGAAGTTTCCTGAACTTCAAATAAAATTGATGCTCCAGGAAAATGTACCTTAACCTTTATCTTGACTAGGCATTTCAGTTGGCACAGTATCGTAGAGTTGAGATGTGTTTGCACCTTACTTTGACGAGCACAGCTGGATGTGCATGATAGTTACCAGAGGGAGAGGTTGTGCTCACTCAGGTTGGTGTCCCACTGAACTATTATGACAGATAACTGGGTTTTTGATATTTCAAAATGTTTTTATCATGTATCAAAATATGTAAAATATGGGATACCATTTGTCCACACTTAACTTTTGATTATATCTATATAACTTTGCTTATCCTCAATAACGTTTCAGTACTTCAGGCTTGCATCATCTCATGCTTCTACTTCTTCATATTTTTAGTCTATACTCTATATTTTTTTCATTAGATGTACTTGATGCATATATCCTACAATACAGATTCCTAGGTTCCATTCCTTGAATGATTCCCCTTTCCCTCATCAGGATTAATCCTATTCTGTTTTGCAGGACCATGGTATTCCAAAGAGATGCTTAGGGGCATTCAAGTTCACACTCAACATCTACATAACTCACCAACATACAAACACACTCGCAGACATACCTGAAAATATACACTCCTACACATGACACATCAACCATATGCATACTCACGATGTATAACCTTGCAGATGCACACACTCACATGTGCCCAGTCTCACAGTCATACATATGCTCACCATCATTGTCTAACACATATTCTCTTGTACATACCCATTGCACACATGCACCTACAAGTGCCTGCAGTCCATGAACAGATACACACCTACACACAAACACACACACATATAAACAGTACACGTGTCTAAACAGTAAAGGTCTGAGTAGATTTCTTGGAACATTTTTTTTTTCTATCATACATAGTAGGGATCCATGTAATATTTTTCCTTGACCAGTGTACTAATAATTTAAAAACTTTGAATTAGTAGGACAGATTCAAGTTCTTTATTGTAATAATGCAAGTATTACCAATTTACCTTTTCTATCATATCTTTTCGCATCTCTTCTCTTTTACGACCCTAATCCCAAGATAAACTATAGGACTGTCTATTATTCAGTTTGACAACAGATGAGTGATTTACTTATTCTTTTTCCTCTGTTGACTTTTACACACATTTTTTATTGAATTAACACTTATTTTTCAAGGCTTAGTTTAAATGTCATTTCTGTGAAGCTTTTACTAACCTCCCTAGATACAATTCATTGATTTATCCCTTGTGTTGAAGAGAACTTGTTAATTCTTCTCTTACTATTGTGATGTTGAATTTCAGTTAATTTTATATATTTCTTTCCCTTGCTAGATTTTAAACATCTTGAGAACAAAAATAAGCATTCTTGTAGCTGCTGTAGTTTAGAAGAATATTTTAAAAGGCATTTAATGAATATTTCTTTAAATAATGGAACATTTCACAGTTTTCTGTTTAAACTCTATGTGGGTTTATTTGTTACAGAAAAACATATCTCCTTTTCCAGAAGATACTGTATTGAGTAAAGAGACATTGTATTTGTTCTCTCACTTTAGTAAATAAGTCCCAATCTAAACACGTCTCCTTATGTCAATTATATAAGTATAAAGTTTCCTCACAGGTGTCAGGCTTACACTGGGACTTAGATACTAAGTTATAGAGCAAAGAGTGTGTCTCTATACTTGAAAGAAAAAGAGTCAAAATTAGGGTGAAAAATAGAATGTGTTAAAAATGTGAACATCTGCGGTTCAGGAGATAGTTTTACAAGTAAAGTTGATATTTTTATCGCTCACAGAAAGCCACCTTTAAAATCTGTTCATTACATGGTAGTTCTCAATTTTTGCCTTGATGTTTACTAAGAAAGAATAGAATTAGTGACATTAACATTAAAATGATATAAAGCTTAGCAACAATAATGATATAGTAGAATAGAAAGGGACAAAAGTGGAATTATGTTCTTAATAAAGATTCCCTTAGCACATTTCTACAATAGGAGCAGTAGCATCTTCCCTCTAATATGCTCTCGGAATCAACAAGTTATCAGATACTTTATCCATATTTGACAGCCCTGTAACATTTTCTGACACAATTTTTATTCAGCTTAGATAAGTTTCAAGAACTTGAATAGAAGTTAACTGCAGTCTAAGTTATCTTTTTAAAAATTGAATTAGATTACTATATCTATAGTTCTACTGAAAACCGTAGAGGCTTATGAACGTGTTCTTGTGTGTGAAAGCCGTTTGGAGCCCTTGATTCACTGTTAATTATCTGGCACACAGTATTTATATTCTGTAGTCAATACTTTATGGCTTTTCTGCCCTGTAAAAAATGTGCTTGCAAAATGGAGTTGCTGATGTTACAAACAGCCTTCATATCTTAATCTTTTTTATGTCATTTTGTGAATAGTAATTAAAATCTTCCCTTCAGTGCAAACACAGTCCTCCAGAACATCTTTATGATTTTTTAAACTTCTAGGAGGCTTAGGTTTTTTTTTTTTCTAGTGGAAAATATTCAGTTAGTTGACTTACATTCTAACTGAGGTATGGCTAGAGTAATAACCGGTGACTCGCTGCACGTTTCTTCTGCTCCTTGTGCATCAGTTATTTTTAGGTAAAGTACCTCAAGGACAGCTGCCCAAGACTTAACCCCACAGTTTAATGATACAGGAAAAAATCTCATTGAACTGCACAGCTCACACCTCAATAAATTAACATTTCCTTCTTGTTTCTTCCTGGCTTCAGCATAAAATAAAGGAGAATTATGTCTAAGCATATGATTTTCTGCGTAGGATTGAATCAATTAATTATCACTAAATAAGAATCGATTTTAAGCATTTTTCTCTTTGCCGCTCACCGATTATTATCCATCTTTAAAATGAAAATTGTTTTTCTTCAAAATAAGTAATTCTGAAAAATGTAAATTATAGATTTTGAAGTGATGCAGAGGGGGTTTGTATGTGAACTCTACCATTTATGCTCGGTAATAAGTTTAATTTGGGGGAAATTACTTCTTAAATCTCAGTTTTCTCACTTATAAAATATGGCTGTTAATGAATACTCCATAGTAGAGTGAGGATGCAATAATTATGGTGTATCAAGTATATTTCAGAGTGTCTGGAACTTAGAAAAATCTCAGTTATGTTACAAATTGTATTTCTATAAACATTGAATAGAGATACTTATAATCTTTCAAAAAAGCAAACCACATTTAAGTAATATGTAATATTTAATAATATGGTATAGTCTTCTTAAACACTTGCTATTTCTTGTTAGGAAAGAAATAGTTAATGTTTAAAGATTATGACCTGGAAATTACACAATGAGATCCACTACCACCTCACTGACCAGAGCTCAGTCACTTGTCAGTATAATCAAAAAAGACAACTGGGAAAATCAGTGTTTAGGTGGGAGATCATTTGACCAACTGTAACTCATATTCAATTACTGAAGGCCAATGCTTAGCCTGGGTGTGAGGGATAAGTAGAAGTCTCTCCCAAAACCTCTTTACATTTATGATATAAGTGTATAATTTTATTTTTTATCCTGTTTTATATTTATTCATGTTACAATGTGTTCCTTTTTCTTACCCTTACATGCACGGGCTTGATAAAATTCTCTTCTTTTTCACTACCATTACACTCCAGGTAATCTGGATGTACTTGGCTGTCCCTAGCAACAGTCATTCTCGCCTTCATTCTTCCATGTCACACTGAATGTGAACATGCAGTCTGCCCCATATCCCACTGCAACCCCATCTCTCTGTGCAGACATCTTCTCTTTAGATATGTACAGAGGTAGTTCAGCAAGTTCACCTAGAGTTTTCTTGGAGGGTCTGTGTTGATTTTAGAAAATCTTGTGTCACATGTCACAATGTGCCCACTAACAGCTCATGTCATAAAACCTACATGAAAAAGAAAATTCAGCAGAAAGAAAAATCTCTTTCCCACTAGAGACTGCACAACTTCAGATCTTGTCCCCCATTGGCTTATCTTGGATTACACATTGGCAAACCAGTCAATGAGCGTTGAACTGCAGACTGTGGGATTACATAGGCATTTCCCCTATCCGCACACAAGAACTCACCTCCAAGCAGTCTTTCTATCTGTATGTTTATGTATCAGCTTATTTAAGTGCATACGCATAGGTTTAATTTTGTTTTATCTCAGATAGAGAGGGTTGAGGAATTTTTTCCCCTGAAGTTCATACTTCTGTTCGTATTTTCTCTGCTTCTCCTTAATGTCTTTTCTTTTTGCTCATGAAACCTTATTACATTATGTAGATGTGTCTTTAGGCTCTTCTTTGTTGTCACAGTTTCTCAGATTTTCCTTGTTTCTGATGACGTTATGAATTTGTCAAATGAACACTTGTTAAGTGGATTACAGGGTGTTGAATGGTGAGCATGGTTCAACAACAGACTACAAGGGAAATTGAAATAGAGAAGTTTATTACTCACAGGTCCTGGAGGGTGTACCTGGCATGCCTTGAGGGGCTGTGTGGGGAGTCAAGGCAGAGTTCAAACAGAGAAAGAGAGAGAGAGAGACAAGACCTGGGGCACATGCCTTTATTAGGGTCCCTGAGTAGAGTGCTTTGGGTTCCTGGGCTAAGGCTGGATTGGTCAATTCAAACCTAAAGAGTGAAGTTTTGGTAGCCCCAAGGGAGTCTTACCTAAGGGTCACAAAAGGAGAAGGCATCTGGAGGCAGAGGAGACTCTTGATCACAAGGGCTGTTGGAGAGTTGCTATCAGGGACTTACATTTGCTTGTGACTCTGCAAGCTTCTGTATAGGGCACCTCATGCATGAGTAGCTGAGTGTCAATTTAAAACACCTTATATTCAGCTTGGCCAAACAAACTGTATGCTAAAGCAGCAACACCATGGAGTAGCATAGCTAAACTCTCAACAAATGAGCTTTATGGTTTTAAAGATTACTAGTCAGGTATTTTATAGAATCCCCCTCAGTCTAGGGTTGAAATTTAATTCTCTTCAGTTTAATTTATTTTTCCATTCCCCTTTCAATCCTTTGTCTCCTAAAAGTGGCAATTCTGATGTACCAAATGTATATTTTTGCTGTTTGGTTGTGTTTGTTCTTGGAAAGTGTATAAATGCTGAACATTTCATATTTGATTAAAGCATCTTTTTCCTTTTTTACTTTAGCTTGGATAATGTCTACTAACCTATTTTCCAGTATGGTTTTCAACTGCTTTTCTGTGTTAAATTTTTGTTAAACACATCTTTTGTGTTTTTAATACTAGTTGTTGGATTTTTTTCCAGCTTTATTGAGGTATAATTGACAAATACATATTGTATATATTTAAGATAACCAGTGTGATGATTTGATATAAGTATATATAGAGAAATGATTACCACAATCAATTTAATTAATATCCATCACCTCACATAGTTACCAGTTTTTGGTGTGTGGCGAAAACACTGAAGATCTACTCTCTTAGCAATTTCAGGTATGCAATACTCTATTATAAGCTATAGTCACTATGCTGTACATTAGAGCTGCAGAACTTATTCATCTTATAACTGAAACTTTGTACATTTTGATTAACATCTCCCCATTTCCCCCACCCCTGGTCTTTGGAAACTACCACTCTAGTCTCTACTTCTAAAAGTCTGACTTTTTTAGATTCTACATATAAGTGGGATCATACAGTACTTGTCTTTATCTGACTCACTTTACTTAACATAATTTCCTCAATATTCATGTTGCCACAAATGGCTAGATTTCCTTCTTTTTATAGCTGAATAATATTGCAATATATATACATTCTATATGTATAACATTTTCTTTATCTACTCCTCCATCAACGTAAGTTATTTCCATGCCTTGGCTACCGTGAATAATGATGCAATGAACATGAGAGTGGAGGTATCTCTTTGAGATACTGATTTCATTTCCTTCAAATATATGCCCAGAAGTGGGGTTGCTAGACCATATGGTAGTTCTATTTTCAGTTGTTATTCTAGAATATTTACTCAAAAATTTTCCTTTTAGATTCCACTTCTACGAACATTCTATAATGTGCCCTCTATTTTCTTGAACATGTTAATCACAAATATTTTAAAGTCCATGACTAAGTCCAATAATAGTAACATAGGTTTGTTTCTACTTTTAAAATATTTATCTTGATTCTTTATGTATTATTTTTATTGAACTTAGATAGTTTAAAAAACAACTTGTAGTTCATAATGTTTTTATATTTCACCAAAGATGATTTTTGTTGTTGTTTCTGATATGCAGAAAGGACATACTACCTTTATCTAGACAAAAGTTGAGCAATTTTGAGGTTATATTTCAGTTTTTGTAAGGTCTTCTTCATCCTTATACGAAGAGTAGAGCAATTCAGTTGGTCCAGTTGAGGTCTGAGGTATTCGCCAATGCCTCTCATCTTTTGGCCAACACTTTCTACAAGACTTCCTACCTCTAACCCAGTGTTGAATACAGATCAGCATATGCCTCAAGGTGAAAAGTAAGGCAGAATATTGGGCTCACCTCAGACGCCCCTTTTCTTCAGCACGTGAAGTCCCAATGCCTTACTGACCATGTACTCCAATATTTGTCTCCCTTGAATCCATGAGACTGTTGGAAGTTCTGCTTACATACTGCTTTGTACACAACTCTCTACTCATTAACTTTTTGCACAGCATTACTGCCTAATTGAAAAATGCCTGGAAGAAAAAGGGTAGAGTAGCAGATTAGACTCACCTCAGTGTTCTGTCTCCAGAGATATGGTCCATCAAATTCCGGCTGCATTCGTAGTAAAACATCTTACCCTGTTGTTTTTAGACAAGAGTTAATCTTTTGTAACCAAATCATGTCTTCCAGAAGAGTAAGTCCTTTCCCTCACATTACTATTTGTCCTCAAACCATTATACATACTGTCCCTTCTATCTGGAATACCCTGTCCAAGTTATTCATCTAGCTAATATTTTCTAGACTATCAAACAATTGTTAAAGTGTCATCACTTGGAATTTTCATTGACTTCAATTATGAATAAGTGCCCTATCCATATGCTATCACAAAATGTTGCATAAATAATTCTTCATATATATGACTGTAATTATGTATTACCTTTTTCTTGAGAGCAAGATAATATATAAATATAATATACATATACACAAATATATACATAATTATATCAATATTTCCTTGTCTGCAGGAATACATATAATTATGTATTATAAATAATTTATTTCTACATAGTTATTTTATAGATTTATATATAATCTTACACTTGAGGAAAAGATAATGAATACAGTTACATATGTCATATATATTATATAACATAATATATAAATATAGTACATATAAATATATATATCTTTATTTTAATTATGCTATCACATTGCCTAAAATAAGGTGTGATTTAAAACAATGTCTTTGAATGTGTGATTTTTTTGATAGATTAGAACCATTGTGAAAAGAGAAAAATGAACATAGATATCATTCATAATTTTTAAATAATTAGTATAACTGTTTGGCAAAAGTAAATTGATTTCCACAGAGGCTTCATTTATCATCAGGGAACATTTTAGGACTGACAGATTAGGATATTAATAGTCATAGACACAATCTGTTGTTCATTAAACATTGCACCTGAACAGATATTTCAGATCACCTGTAGAAAATAAGACCAATCATTCTAAAATTTTCGAGCAACCCAAGGAGAAGTTACAGCAGGAGCTAATCAGCTTGTAGAAAATTATTCTAATGAGCTTCAGAAGTACTGTTTTCATCTCTTTTGTGGCTTGAATATATTTCGTCTATTACTTGTATCTAAAATATTATCTGTCTAACAAGTTTTTGTTCTTTACGTTTTATGATCTCACGTTCTAGTTCCTGGGGATATAAGCGTAAACAAACTGTAATAGACAAAATATATGTATAAAGAGTATAACATCATACAAAATGATATGGATTTGGGAAAAATTAAGCAAGGAAGGAGGATAAGGAGTAGAAAAATGGTATTTTAAAATACTGTGAGGTGGGGGAAACGTCACTGAAAAAAACAACAGTTGAATAAATACTTGAAGAAGGCAAGGAAGTGAGTGATATGGATATAGGAGGGAAGAGCTTTCCAGGCAGTGGGAACATAGTAATATACTTTTCATTGAGTGGCTCTATCCTCCTCTAGAAACTCTGATCCCTTACTATTCAGATAACAGGTGGGGAAAAATAACATGCAGAAGGCACTTCTGCTTCTTAACATTTTATGAACTAAAATGACACATCATTTCTGCTCACATTTCTTTGGTGATAACTAGGCACACGGTCTCTTATACAGCTAGAGATGCCGGGAAATGTACAGTAAGTCCCCTACACATGAATGAGTTCCGTTCCGAGAGCACGTTTATAAGTCCAGTTTGTTCGTAAGTCCAACAAAGTGAGCCTAGATACCCAACTAACACAATCAGCTATATAGTACTGTACTGTAATAGGTTTATAATACTTTTCACACACATAATACATAAAAAACAAACAAATGCAAAAAATAAAGAAAACATTTTAAATCCTACAGTACAGTACCTTGAAAAGTACAGTAGTACAGTACAACAGCTGGTGTACAGGGGCTGGTATGGAGTGAACAAGCAAGAAGAGTTACTGACCGCAGGAGGGAGAGGAGGTGGGAGACAGTAGAACTGAAGGATCGTCAGGAATAGGAGACGGAGGGCAAGCTGCAATTTCACTCACACCTGACATTTATGGAATGCACGTTCACATTCTTGAAAGTTCGCAACTTGAAGTTTCATATGTAGGGGAATTACTGTACTCCAGATGTGTGCCTGGAGGCTGCTGGAGTGGGGCTAGGAGCTTGGTGTAGTAGCATTGGTCTCCTCTGCATTGAGAAAGGTGTTGTTGTTAATTTAATACAATTTATTGTTTTCATTTTTAAACGTTAGAAGAGTTTTTGATTTAGGAAAAAAATTGCAAAGATAGCAGAGACACTCTCATGTAACCCACATCCGGTTTCCTCATTTTTAATATCTTGCATCACTATGGTATATTTGTCACCATTAATAAACAGTCATTAATAAATTATTATTAACTAAAGTCCATATTTTATCTGATTTCCTAAGTTTTTTACTTACTGTCTTTTTTCTGTTGCAAGGTACCATATTATATTTTGTTATCATGTCTCCTTAAGCTCCTCTTGGCTGAAATTCTCAAATTTTCCTTGTTTTTGATGACCTTGGTAGTTTTCAAGAGTCTTGGATAGGTATTTTGTAGAATGTCTGTTGATTGGGATTTGTCTACTGTTTTTCTCATGATTTAATTGGGTTTCTAAGTTTTGAGAGAAAGACCACAGAGATAAAATGTCATTCTCATCCCTTCATACCAAATGTACACACTATCCACGTGGCTTATTATTGTTTATGTGAACTTTGATTATCTGCCTGATTAACCTTCATCACCGGGCTGATTTTTTGAACAAGATAAATACTGGCATATGTGCAAGCTTTTTGGGAAACTAGAGAAGAAAGTTGAAAATGGCAGATGTAAGAGAATTAAGGAAGATGATATTAACCTTGTCCACATATTAAAATTGTGGTGTTTGTAAGAAGCAAGGACAGGTCTTTCTTAGCAACTAGAGGAAAGGGAGGGTATGGGACACATTGCTTCTCTTTCCTTAGGGAAATGGGAACAAAGTCATCAGCTGAGTGTGTGGATGGGCTAGCATATGCTGAATGTTTCCAGACAAGTAAGAAAGCATATGGAATTTGAAGTTATCTGTCTTTATTTATGAAAGGGCATATCAATATCTGTGTGTCTTGTATTTATCTGTCACACATGGACATGGTCATATATGCCAAACTGAAAGCCAAAGTGAATCACAAATATATTTATTCCATGTATTATTTTTTAACTGTATTGGTGCCTATGTACACAAAGAGTGTGTTTGTGTGTGCATCTGTGTTTATATATATTCATGTGATCTAATGGCAGTTACTCAGAATTCACCTGTTCCACTGATTGAAAATGATTCTTTGACTCATTCCATGAGGGTTCACTCTACAGGAGAACAAAATATTTTGTTAATAAAGAAGATAAACCGATTCCTACATTACTACACAGATACCAAATCCAAGTACAATGAAGAAAATATCTTTTTTATTGTTGTTGTGTGCATATACCCATGTCATCTTGTGTATCATTTATGTAAATATGTATGTGCACATTAATATTATATCAGGAATTAGTTTGTGGTAAACCTTTAATGGTGATATATCAAATGATCTTGAAATTTATATCTAATCCTAATTCATAGCTTTAATTTAAATATACTTTCACTTTTGAAGAGAAAACTTTTATCTGATATTAAAATGAAAACAGATGGTTATTACAACTTATGGAAACCCTTGCTGTTTCATATGGAACATCTGTTTACAAATGAGCCTTCTGTTTCCATACTCATGGTAGTTTTCCTCTTTTATATGAGAGAAACTGTGAGTAATGTGAGTTTTTTGAAATGGAGGTGAATCAAACAACCATAAAATGTACTTGAATTTGTAGAATCAAAATAGATTTCAAGGACATGACAGCTTTGCTTTAGGCCACTTGACTACAAGAATATTAATTTCACTTTTATAGCTTGAATCATTGGCAGACAAGTGAATTTTCTCGAAGGATATATATAGTTTTTGGTTGTTGTTATCCGTGTAACACCTTTATTCCAAGGAAGTAAAAGTTTCTTGCGAGGCCTAACTCACATAACTCTCTTTGAAACATAACCGTATCATTTCAGATTATTTATCTAGATAAGTATTTTTCATTGTTAATAGACTTACTAATTCAAAAGGATCAACAAATCTACCTAAAATTGTTTATTTTGCATTTTTACTTTAAAATTATTTTTTTTCAAAAAGTAAATTGCTGACATCATACATAAGAATATAATTCTTCTGCATTAAAGGAAAGAAACAGAACGTTTAATTTACAAGACGAGACAATAGTATGAATTAGTACTTTGCTTCCAAGAAAGAAAAAGTTTGCCCCAATTACACAGATATGTCACACAAAGAATATTGTGATTAATAGTTTAGAACACTTAAAATTTGTATCCCTCTTATATTAATGTTGTTCAATGAGACAATTAACAATTGCTCTTGTGCATTTGAAATATACTTCTACTACACGCTACTTGAAACCAACATATGCATACAATTCTATCTTTAATACAACCTGTGGCTATCACATTTTAAAAATAAGATATTTAGAAACTTTTTTAAAAGCACGATATTTGGGCATATTCTTAGAAATGTTGTCAGAATTCTTAAAGACAAAATGCTTCAATAGACATTAGGTAGTCTATATTTTCTCTTCCTCTTTTCTTTCTTCTTTCTTTCTTTCTTTCTTCTTTCTTTCTTCTTCTTTCTTTTCTTTCTTTCTTCTTTCTTTCTTTCTTTCTCTCTCTCTCTCTATCTCTCTCTTCTTTCTTTCTTCCTTCCTTTTCTTCCTCCATCTCTCCCTCCTTTCCTCCATCCCTCCTCGTTTCCCTCCCTTCTTCCTTCCTTCCCTCCTCCAGTTTAACACATAAACTGAGGCCCTAGAAGTATACACTGTAAAATCAGACATGTAGCGTGACCGTTTCAGGCATAGTCCCAATAATCAAGCCCAAACACCGTATTTAAAGAGACAAACTACTTACGTTTGCATTCTACAATGGAAAACTGAGAAAGTTGAGTGACCTCAAATATCACATGCCATATATCATGGTTGAACCAGCTCTATCAATTTGTTTCATCAAATTATAACCATTGAACCCCAATAAAAATAAGAACATGAAGGTCTTCTTTTTCCTTTTTCACAGAAATTTTGTGAATTTTTGTAGTCCTTCTTTATATCCTCCAGAAGGACCCTGCTTCCTCCTTACCTTCAAATCCAAGCCCCTTTCCATTTTCCTTAGGGATTTGATTTAAACAGGGAATTTATTATCTTTAATAGTATTCAGTGAAGACAGGCCTACTCTGCCACTCTTTGAAATAAGGTGTATATTATACTCTACACGGAGTAGATCACTAAGCTAAAGATGGGAGATACTTTCAATTCTGATATGGCAGAGAACAATTTCTCCCTATCCTTGGAATCCTCAACATGAAACTACCTTTTTATGTTGCCACAGGGTGTGGTTCATTTTACTACTCTGCTTACAGGAGTGGGGAAAAGTGAGAGAAAGGTGGATAAAAAGAAAACTGGAATCCGTTGTGATCTTCTGGGTTCCAAGTACTATGCTAGCTGCATAACATGACACATTTTATACAATTTGAGAAAGTATTAGGTTCACACATGGTAGTTATTTTCCCCAGATGACACAAGTATTAATTAACCAGACCCAGGGGTCAAATCCAGGTCTTACTGGATCTGCAACCCTTGTTTTCCATTACATCACCCTTCAGAAGGTGAAGCATAGCCAGAGCATGGTGATGGTGAGTATTGCTGTCCAAAACCATGCTTCCTAAAGTTGTATGTCTTCAACAATTTCATATATGTATCAATATGTATATGAAATTTCATATATATGTTAATATATAAAATTTTGTATATGTTATATTTAACAATTTTATTTAACAATTTCACATATATATGTTATGTATATTCATGTGCATGATATCAGTTATGGACATAGTAAATATTTGAGGAATATTTGAGGAAATATTGTGATAGCAGTCTATGAGAAATTTAGAGAGACAGGCAACTGTTAACAAATTATTTTCATGCCCTTACCTCCACAGAGCACTTGTGAAGGCTCTAGCAGCAAAGGGCACCACACCCTGGAACAGATACTCAACCTGGTTATTCCTGTGAAGGGGAAGGGAGATGAATACTTCTACCTGGTATGTATATCACACTTACTTGTTCTTAAGGTAGAAAATTGACCTTAATATGTGCAAAACCTGTAGCCTTTTCATGTTGGTTTCTTTCACTAAGTAATATGCATTTAAGTTTCCTCTGTCTTTTCAAGGCCTGATGGCTTATTTCTTTTTAGAGCTGAATAATATTCCTTTGTCTGGGTGTACCACAGTTTATCTGTTCATCTACTGAAAGACATCTTGGTTGCTTCTAAGTTTGGGAGACTATGAATAAAGCTGCTATAAACATTTATGTGGAGGTTTTGCATGGACATGTTTTGAACTCCTCTGGGTAAATACCAAGGAGTGTGATTGCTCGATTGTGTGGTAAGAGTATGTTTAGTTTGTAAGAACTATGAAATTGTCTTCCGAAGTAGCAAAATGTACCGTTTGCATTCCCACCAGCAATGAATGAGAGTTTGTATTGCTCTGTCTACTTGTCAGCATTTGGTGCTGTCAGTGTTCTGGATTTTGGCCATTCTAATAGGTGTATGATGGTATCTCATTGTTGTTCTAATTTGTATTTTCCTGATTATATCTGAGGTGGAACATCTTCTCATATACTTATTTGCCATCTTTAAAAAAACCTATTTTTTTAAATCAATTTTTTATTGGAGTATGGTTGATTTACAATATTGTGTTAGTTTCTACTATACAGCAAAGTTAATCACTTATACATATATCCACTCTTTTTTAGATTCTTTTTCCATATAGGTCAATGCAGAGTATTGAGTTGAGTTCCCTGTGCTGCGCAGTAGGTTCTTATTAGTTAACAATTTTATATATAGTAGTGTGTATATGTCAATCCCAATCTCCCAATTTATCCCTCCTCCCCTTCCCCCTTGTTTTCTACATCTGTGACTCTATTTTTGTTTTGTAAATAAGTTCATTTGTACCATTAAAAAGAAAAACTTTTGAAAAGTAAAAAAAAAAAAATGTGCAAAACCGAAAGTTCTCCTGAAAGTGATGGTGTACTCCATTTAAAAAGATTAATGAGGTAATTTGTACAATTTAGTGATTTACTCCTTAAAAATACAAATCTAAAACTATATATTGATACATTTTTCCTAGTTTGTTTTGATTATCTCCTATAGTTACTCAAATGCACTGATTAAATTACTGATGTTTCATTAATTTCTCCAAGTACATAACTGGATAACACAACACACACACAAACATACACACACATACACAAATCCAAAAACAAAGAAGCTTAAGGCAATGTTGAAGAAAGTATATCTTCATGCCAATGGGAGTACTTGTCAGCAATCACCACAAAACAATACTGAGTGTTTTGCTGGTGTGAACCACAGAAGATGAGGTCCCAAAGTTATCTTCTAGGAGAAAGTGAAAGATTTTCCAAGATCATCTTTTCCTAGTTTTTGGTATTATTAAATATGATAAATGTAATGGTAGATATTTCATCATGATTTCAGTGGACAATGTAATTTCCAATTCTTGTCCTACTTTGTTATATAAGGCCATGATTTATTTCTAAAATAATTTAGACAAATTTAGAAGGTCAGATGGTACGTGAATTAATTCATTCAGTAAATACTTACTGAGAAAGTAATAAATGCCAGGCACTTTTCTAAGGACTGGGATACAAACTCTCTCGTTCTTGAGCTTATATTATAGTTGGTGTGATAGAGAATAGACAAATGTATGATATATGCTGTGTGATTAATGCTATAAATAATTATGAAAACAGATGGGTATGAGGTTGGACAAAGGGTGTAAGGATGTCTTATAGTCAAGGGTAACTCCTCAGAGAAAATATTTTGAGCAAATGCCTCAATGGAGTAAGTGAGCTATGAACCTCCCTGGAAGAGGAAGGTGAATACGTTGTCTCCCTTGTCTTTCTTTTCATGGTTAGAGAGAGTAAAAGATTCTAGTGGTTATACTGTAAAGTCTGTCTGTGTTGTCCTGAAGAAGATTATTAGACAGTATTATGGAATGTCATATCATATTAGCCATTTTTAATTTTTCCTCTTACATTAATTTCTTATACCCTTATACAGCACTTAAATAGTTAAAACACTAATGGAGCATTAAATTCCTTTTCCTCTGTTCTCAGAGCACTCTGTATTTCCTAACATTATAGTTTGTATTGTTGTCATGGCCATGTGTGCATCTCCCAGCAAACCCAGAGCTTCCCAAGCAGGGAGCACAGTGCATTTTATAGGTGCTTAATATATAAATACTATCTATTTGTTGAATGATTCAAAGGCCCTCTTTGAAATTTTCTGGGACAAAATTATTTCTTCCTAGATGTAATTTATGAGAACCCTGCCTGTGTTCCTATTTGAGCAGATCCAAGTGTCCTTCCTGAAGACAAATTTTGCTTCATTCTGAAGCTACTACGTCGGGGAAAGAAGGGGTGGGTAGTTTTCCACTCAGTTGAGAATCCTGGGTAGGCTTCTAACACCGACATTGCAGTTTGCCCATCTGGTTTCCAAAGCAACCCGTGTTGTGCCCTTACAACAATGCAAAGTATCGGCACTCCAGGCATTAACTGGAACTACTGGTTATCCTATTGCTAACCAAACCAGGATAAGAGACTTGATACTCTTTTAGAGACTGAAGGTTATCTAAGAGACACACAGTATTTACATTTTATGCTTGGATCAAGTTTGACCACATTCATTTAATTCATCACAATTTCACCTTGATTAAAATGTGTTTTATTATTTTCTTAGCTTTTGTTAAGGGGTTTCACAATACACAGTGACACGATATTCAGCACTCCAGTTACTGTAAAGCTATTTTTGAAGATATTATTTATTACATAAGTCAGAGTTCAAAATATAAAAACTTTGTGACATTTTTACTTTACAGTATTTTTTAGTTCTTAAAAAAGTTTATATTCTCTAAAGCACTAGTGTGCTTCCTCCTTTATGATCAAATGAACTGTATAAATAATAAACTTTCTTTTTACTTTCCTTTCCCTTGAAGAAGAGCAAAGCCAAATGTGAACTTCAGGCACAGTAACTTTTCCCTTTCTCCTGATTTACTACTTTTAGTTATTTTTTGTTACTTAATTGAACCTTCTTTTGCTTTAAGCTGTCTCAAAAGTATTGCATAAAGAATTCAGATATTGTATGCATACATAATAAACAAATTAACCATTTCCATTTGCTCTTGAACAAAGCAACTAAATTCTGAGCCTTATTTTTCTCATTAACATATATGTTTTTAATTTACTTTTCAAAATATTGTGAAGGACCTATGAATATATATTTAGCATAGCACCTGTTGTCCATATGAAAGTTTATTCAGAAATTGATATAAATTGACATTATAAAATGCTTTAACATAACTTGGGGTGATAAGTTGAAAGCTATTTCATTCAAGTATTTATTAAATAACCATGAACAAATAAAGGTAATATTCCCTTGTTATTAATTAAATAAATTTATTTGATTTTTAAAATTTAGATAGTACTAGTTTTGAAGTATTAAAAATCCAATTAAATCTAAAATAGCATGTTTGTGAGACTCAAAAAGTACAGATGTTTGGATTTAACATTCTATTGTTATGGTGTAGAAAATGAGGAATTGAAAATTAAAATTAAAATGAAATCCATTACAGAGTTGTATATGGTATTTCTTTGTCAGCAGAATGGTCACTATTCATGAGTAACTTCAGTTAATTTTGTCATATATATATATGTGTGTGTGTGTGTGTGTGTGTGTATATATATATTATATGTGTGTGTGTGTGTGTGTGTATATATATATATATATACTGCATTGTATAAATTAGGTCAATCAGTGGACATTGTGGCTAAGAACATGGACTTCAGAGTCTGGAAGTTCTGGGTCTGAACCCAGGCTCTGCCACCTTTTAGCTGTATGACAGGTAATTTATTCAGTTTCCTCATCTGTATAATAGGGACAGCAATACTAAATTTATAGGTTGTTTTATAGATTACATGGGATACTTTACATCTATTAGTTGTAGGGGCCTCCAAACAAGTTCTACAGAAGGTAGATAATATTAGATTTTAGTGTCAAAATAAAAAGTCTGCAATACTGCCACTCCCCATCAGCTACTCAAAGAACAATAAAGTGAATATTTTGGATTCCTTGAAAGGTACCTTAGATTTCTCACATGCCCACATTTTGTGAAGCTTCATCAAATGGCATCAGTCTTGTTCACCCTCTTCTACAGTTACCCCTACAATTGACATCTGTTCCACAGCAGCTACTTATAGGTGCCAATGATAATGCCCATAGTTGGATGCAGGTCAGCCCAAGGAGAGATATAAAATGTAACTTGAAATCTAAATATGTGACATCAAGAAACCCTATATTCCATATAGTTCCAATCCTAACTAAAAATATTCAAGTAATATTTTAATAGCATAATTTCTTTCTTTCTCTTTTTAGGAGAGACAATATATTTTTATTTGTGCTCAAAGCCATAAAAAAAAGTAATATTCCAGGTACCTGATGCATCATGAGTACATTTATACACAACTGATTTTCACAGGAAACCATATTTGTGTTTGTTTTAGAACATTACCCTCCCTTGTTACATTTTTATAGTAATGTTTTATTATCTATTATGATAAGCTAGATGAAAAAAATCATATAATATTTGCCAAGACAAATAATTAGCCCTATTGAGAATAGTGTTCTGATGAATAAACTCAATTGGTGAATTACAGATTATCAATTTCCCATGACTAGTCCTTTCTTAATAATATTTAAAATCTAATTTGTAACTTCTCAGAAGTTGATAATCAGAGAAAAAAGGTTTGGTTTTGTTTCTTAGGTTGTTTGTTTGACACAAGTTAGAATTTGACTTTTTTTTTTTTTTCTTTCTTTCAGTACTTTGAATATATTGTGCCACTCCCTTCTGGTCTACAAAATTTCTGTTAAAATTTTTGCTGATAGTCTTGTTTTTCTCTTGCTGTGTTTAACATTCTCTATATGTCTTTAACTTTGAGTATTTAGTTATAATGTGGCTTGGTGTGGGTTTCTTTGGGTTTATCTTTTTTGGAACTTTCTGGGCTTTCTGAATCTGCATGTCTGTTTCCTTCCCCAGGTTAGGGAAGCTTTTTAGCCATTATTTGTTCAAACAATATTTCTGCTTCTTTCATCTCTCTTCTTCTTCTGGGACACCTATAATGAGAATGCTAGTTCATTTGATGTTGTCCCATAGACCCCTTAAGCTATCTTCATTTTTTTAAATTATTTTTTCTTTGTCCTGTTTTGATTGGATGACTTCTACTGCCTTGTCTTTGAGTTAACTGATCCTTTCTTCTGCTTCATCAAGCCTGCTGCTGAACCCCTCTAATGCAATTTTCAGTTCAGTTATTGGATTCTTCAGCTCTGTGACTTCTATTTGGTACTTTCTTATATTTTTTCTCTCTCTGTTGAAGTTCTCACTGTGTTCATCCATTCTTTTCCCCTGAAGTTCAGTTAGCATCTTTATGACTATTATTTTGAACTCTTTCTCAGGTAAATTACTTACCTCCATTTCATTAAGATGTTTTTCCTGAGGTTTTATCTTGTTCTTTTATTTGGAACATATTCCTCTTTTTCTTCATTTTGCTTGACTCTCTGTGTTGGTTTCTATACAGTAGATGAAACAACCACCTCTCCCCGTCTTGAAGGAGTGACCTTGTGTAGGAGATGAAACTTGTCGTTTGACCTTGCCTCAGCTCTTTGTTGTTTCTCAAGTTTTTGTGCTTTTTCAAGCAGCCTATTATATTTTTAATAGCTACCAGTAGTTGAGGGTGTGCCAAAACTTGTCAGTATTCCTAAGGGGAGTATGTCAGCACCTAGATCCAGGCCATTTAGAAGCCAGACCCTCAGGCAGCAGCTTTTACAAGTATGTAAATATATAGTCCTGTGGGACTGCAAACATAAGCCCTGCTGGCCAGGTGATCTGGCAGTGTCCCCTGTGTGGCAGTCACAAAAATTGGGGCTCTGGATAAGCGTATAAGCTCTTTTCTGGGAGATGCTGGTAAGCTGGAGTAAGGCAGAGGGAGAGCACCACAGCCTAAAATCCTTGAAAGTAATTTTGTCTTCCAATAGATGTGTGTCAAATTGAAGGCTGCCCTTCAGGCTAAAGCTCCAGGACAAGCAAAGAGGTCTTCTTCACAGAAAGACTGGGGAGTGTGTCTCAGTCTGCTGTGTGCACAGTGCCCTGGAGGGGGCAGCCCACCAAGAACTGTCTCTCCAATTGCCACAATCCCAGGGGACCCAGGAATGCAAGCCCACCAGCCACCAAAGCCAGGTGAGCTAGAGGCATCCTCTGGGTGGCAGCTGCAAAAACAAGACACCAGACATAAAAAAATCAGGGCACGAGCCATGTGTAAAGCTCCCCTCCAAGAGACACTGGCACTCTAGGGCACCACATAGGGAGAGTGCAAAGATAGTGCCTGCCATCCAAGTTCTCTGAAAAGTATTACAATCAGCCCCTAGATGTGTGTTTAATTAGAAAGCTGATGATTAACTAACAGACGTCCTTCACAGAAAGACTGAGCTCCTGAGCAGGTTGCCTCTTGCTGTGCCCTGGAGGTGGTAGCTGTTTAAGAACTCTGTCTCTGGTGGTCACAGTCCTGTGGGACCACAAGTGTAAGCCCCACTAGCTGCCAGAGACGGGTGATGTAAAGGTGTCCCCTGGCAGCAGCAGCAAAAATTGGGGTGTGAGTCAAGGGTATGAGCTCCTTTCTGGGTGACATCAATTGTTACAGACCTATGGGGCCAGGAATACAAGCTTCCCTGACCTCCAGAGCCAGGTGGTCAACAGGCATCCCCTGGGCAACAACCACAGATATTGGGGCACCAGATGCATGTTAAAGCTCCCTCCCTGGAGATGCTGGTACTCTGGAAAAAGGGAGAGCATGAAGATGGCACCTGCCAGTCTCAATCCCCAGAGAGTTTTCCAGCAGGTTTGTAAATGTATGTGTTAAATTAGATGCCTGCTCCTCAGGTCGACACCTGAATGTGTTTATTAAAAAATCCCTGATTTGTAGGGTTTGTCAATTACTATGGTGTAAATACTCCCACAATGGCCAATGTCAAGTTACTGACATGATGTCCTGAAAGCTGACTTGGAAAGAAATATGCAGAAACAGTTCTCATGAACTGATGCAAGTGGTCTCTAGGACACCAGTGGATCTAACATTAAAAATACGTATGCATCCCTAGTATAAAATATTACATTTTCATGTTTTTGAAAATGAATATATTAGTGTTATACTATGAATTTTTAAGAGAATATTTATAGAGTAGTTCATATAAAACGCTGAATCGGATATCCAAAATTTCAATGGAAAGTTGTTGTGCTTTTTTTAAGCATAAATATTTTAGAAACCCAGGATTATAGGTCTTTTTATATTTTTCAGGTGTCTTTTATATTTATTAATTACTATGTAATACCTGTCTGATTTTATCTCAGATCTCTGCACATATCTCTAAGGCACACATGACTGAGTCCATTCCTTATATGAGCATAGTAAGAACAAGGTCACAGATTGGCAAAACTTAACTTGGTATTCAGGTTTATCTGGCACGTTTATCAGCCATGCACTTTGCTTTACTCCATTCTAGTTAAACAAGCTCAGATAGAAAATGCTATCTTAACCTTAGTTCCCTGAAGGAGTGCATGAGAGCTTTTCTTGCCAGTAGATTATTTAGGAAGAAATTTCAGTGAGTTAGGGTCTAGGAGAGAAAACAGGAAACAAGAAGTCAGTACTAAGATGCACTATTTAGTTGACCACAAAAAGGATGACTGATGCTGGATCCTTAGGGAATTTCTGAGGAATTTATAAAATGTACCTTAGAACAGGCTGCCTAGAATGGAAAGGGAAAGAACTTATCATTGTCTCCTCTTCACTTTTTCAAGGATGACCCTACAAAATTAATTGCTGGGTCACTTCTAAGTTGCATCAGAGTGAGTGTGGAATATTTCACTTTTCAAGGATGACCCTACAAAATTAATTGCTGGGTCACTTCTAAGTTGCATCAGAGTGAGTGTGGAATATTCCTCACAATATCTACATGTCAGCATCAGACAAACCCCAAGGCACTGTCGGCTTTAGGTGGGGTGCTGCCTAATTTTGTCTGTAAAGTCTGAGTGAAGCCGATGCCTTTATCAGTGGCTGGAGCAAAAAGTAAGGCCAAAGGGGTTTGAAGTGGTGCACGAAAAATATTTGGCACAAGTACCTATTCCATTCAAAATGTGTTTATTAAACAGAAAGATAGTCTATAATACAATTGCTTGTGTTTTTTTATTTTTTATTTTTTTAACATCTTTATTGGAGTATAATTGCTTTACCATGGTGTGTTAGTTTCTGCTTTATAACAAAGTGAATCAGCTATACATATACATACATCCCCATATCTCCTCCCTCTTGCTTCTCCCTCCCACCCTCCCTATCCTACACTTGTAAGTGGTCACAAAGCACCGAGCTGATCTCCCTGTGCTATGTGGCTGCTTCCCACTAGCTATCTATTTTACGTTTGGTAGTGTATATATGTCCGTGCCACTCTCTCACCTCGTCCCAGCTTATGCTTCCCACTCCCCATGTCCTCAAGTCCATTCTCTATGTCTGCGTCTTTATTCCTGTCCTGCCTCTAGGTTATTCAGAACCAGTTTTTGTTTCTTTATTAGATTCCATATATATGTGTTAACATACGATATTTGTTTTTCTCTTTCTGTCTTACTTCACTCTGTATGAATCTCTAGGTCCATCCACCTCGCTACAAATAACTCAATTTCGTTTCTTTTTATGGTTGAGTAATATTCCATTGTATATATGTGCCACATCTTCTTTATCCATTCATCTGACGATGGACACTTAGGTTGCTTCCATGTCCTGGCTATTGTAGATAGTGCTGCAATGAATATTGTGGTACTTTTGAATTATGGTTTTCTTAAGGTATATGGCCAGGAGTGGGATTGCTGGGTCATATGGTTGTTCTGTTTTTAGATTTTTAGGGAACCTCCATACTGTTCTCCATAGTGGCTGTATCAATTTACATTTCCACCAACAGTACAAGAGGGTTCCCTTTTCTCCACACCCTCTCCAGCATTTATTGTTTCTAGACTTTTTGATGATGGCCATTCTGACCAGAGTGAGGTGATACCACATTGTGGTTTTGATTTGCATTTCTCTAATGATTAGTGATGTTGAGCATCCTTTCATGTGTTTGTTGGCAATCTGTATATCTTCTTTGGAGAAATGTCTATTTAGGTCTTCTGCCCATTTCTGGATTGGGTTGTTTGTTTTTTTATTATAGAGCTGCATGAGCTGCTTGTAAATTATGGAGATTAATCTTTTGTCAGTTGCTTCATTTGCAAATATTTTCTCCCATTCTAAGGGTTATCTTTTCGTCTTGTTTATGGTTTCCTTTGCTGTGCAAAAGCTTTTAAGTTTCCTTAGGTCTCATTTGTTTATTTTTGTTTTTATTTCCATTTCTCTAGGAGGTGGGTCAAAAAGGATCTTGCTTTGATTTATGTCATAGAGAGTTCTGCCCATGTTTTCCTCTAAGAGTTTTATAGTGTCTGTCCTTATATTTAGGTCTTTAATCCATTTTGAGTTTATTTTTGTGTATGGTGTCAGGGAGTGTTCTAATTTCATTCTTTTACATGTAGCTGTCCAGTTTTCCCAGCACCACTTATTGAAGAGGCTATCTTTTCTCCATTGTATATTCTTGCCTCCTTTATCAAAGATAAGGTGACCATAGGTGCGTGGGTTAATCTCTGGGCTCTCTATCCTGTTCCATTGATCTATATTTCTGTTTTTGTGTCAGTACCATACTGTCATGATTACTGTAGCTTTGTAGTATAGTCTGAAGTCCAGGAGCCTGATTCCTCCAGCTCCGTTTTTCTTTCTCAAGATTGCTTTGACTATTCGGGGTCTCTTGTGTTTCCATACAAATTGTAAAATTTTTTGTTCTAGTTCTGTGAAAAATGTCATTGTAATTTGATAAGGATTGCATTGAATCTGTAGATTGCTTTGGGTAGTAGAGTCATTTTCACAATGTTGATTCTTCCAATCCAAGAACATGGTATATCTCTCCATCTGTTTGTATCATCTTTAATTTCTTTCATCAATGTCTTGTAGTTTTCTGCATACAGGTCTTTTGTCTCCTTAGGTAGGTTTATTCCTATGTATTTTATTCTTTTTATTGCAATGGTAAATGGGAGTGTTTCCTTAATTTCTCTTTCAGATTTTTCATCATTAGTGTATAGGAATGCAAGAGATTTCTGTGCATTAATTTTGTATCCTGCTACTTTACCAAATTCATTGATTAGATCTAGGAGTTTCCTGGTAGCATCTTTAGGATTCTCTATGCATAGTATCATGTCATTTGCAAAGAGTGACAGCTTTACTTCTTCTTTTCTGATTTGGATTCCTTTTATTTCTTTTTCTTCTCTGATTGCTGTGGCTAAAACGTCCAAAAATATGTTGAATAATAGAGGTGAGAGTGGGCAACCTTGTCTTGTTCGTGATCGTAGTGTAAATGGTTTCAGTTTTTCACCATTAAGAATGATGCTGGCTGTTGGTTTGTCATATATGACCTTTATTATGTTGAGGTAAGTTCCCTCTATGCCTATTTTCTGGAGGGTTTTTATCATAAATGGGTGTTGGATTTTGTCAAAAGCCATTTCTGCATCTCTTGAGATGATTATATGGTTTTTCTCCTTCAACTTGTTAATATGGTTTATCACATAGATTTGCGTATATTGAAGAATCCTTGCATTCCTGGAATAAACCCCACTTGATCACGGTGTATGATCCTTTCAATGTGCTGTTGGATTCTGTTTGCTAGTATTTTGTTGAGGATATTTGCATCTATGTTCATCAGTGATATTGGCCTGTAGTTTTCTTTCTTTGTGACATCTTTGTCAGGTTTTGGTATCAGGGTGATGGTGGCCTCGTAGAATGAGTTTGGGAGTGTTCCTCCCTCTGCTATATTTTGGAAGTGTTTGAGAAGGATAGGTGTTAAGTCTTCTCCAAATGTTTGATAGAATTCGCCTGTGAAGTCATCTGGTCCTGGCCTTTGTTTGTTGGAGGATTTTAAATCACAGTTTCAATTTCAGTGCTTGTGATTGGTCTATTTACATTTTCTTTTTTTCCTGGTTCAGTCTCGGAAGGTTGTGTTTTTCTAAGAATTTGTCCCTCTCTTCCTGGTTGTCCAATTTATTGGCATATAGTTGCTTGTAGTAATCTCTCATGATTCTTTGTATTTCTGCCGTGTCAGTTGTTACTTCAATTCTTTTCATTCTTTTTTCTTTATTTTGCTCTGCAGTAGTTATTTCCACTATTTTATCTTCCAGGTCACTTATCCATTCTTCTACCTCAGTTATTCTGCTCTTGATTCCTTCTAGACAATTTTTAATTTCATTTACTGTGCTGTTCATCATTGTTTGTTTGCTCTTTAGTTCTTCTAGGTCTGTGTTAAACATTTCTTTTATTTTCTCAATTCTATTTCCAAGATTTTGGATCATCTTTACTATCATTACTCTGAATTATTTTTCAGGTAGATGCTTATTTCCTCTTCATTTGTTTGGTCTGGTAGGTTTTTATCTTGCTCCTTCATCTGCTGTGTATTTCTCTGTCTTCTCATTTTGCTTAACGTACTGTGTTTGGGTCTCCATTTTCCACACTGCATGTTCGTGGTTCCTGTTGTTTTTGGTGTCTGCTCCCAGTGGGTAAGGTTAGTTCAGTGGGTTGTGTAGACTTCCTGGTGGAGGGGACTGGTGCCTGTGTTCTGTTCTGGTGGATGAGGCTAGATCTTGTCTTTCTGGTGGTCAGGTCCACGTCCGATGGTGTGTTTTGGGGTGTCTTTGACCTTATTTTGATTTTAGGCAGCCTCTCTGCTAATGGGTGGGGTCGTGTTTCTGTCTTGCTAGTTGTTTGGCATAGGTTGTCCAGCACTGTAGCTTGCTGGTCGTTGAGTGGAGCTGGGTCTTAGCGTTGAGATGGAGATCTCTGGGAGAGCTTTTGCCATTTGTTAATACATGGGGCTTGGAGGTCTCTGGTGGACCAATGTCCTGAACTCAGCTCTTCCCACCTCTGAGGCTCAGGCCTGACACCCGGCCAGAGCTTCAAGACCCTGTCAGCCACACGGCTCAGAAGAAAAGGGAGAAAAAGAAAGAAAGAAAACATAACATAAATTAAAATAAAGTTATTAAAATAGAAAATAATTATTAAAAGTAAAAAAATAAAAAAGTAAAAAAAAAAAGAAAGAGAGAAAGAAAGAAGAGAGAAACCAAACAAAAAACAAATCCACTAATGGTAACAATCGCCAAAAAGTATACTAAAAAAACAAACCAAAACAAAAAATGGACAGTCAGAACTCTAGGACAGATGGCAAAAGCAAAGCTATACAGAAAAAATCACACAAAGAAGCATACACATACACACTCACAAACAGAGAAAAAATATATATATATATAAAAGAGTGGAAGAGAGCAGCCAAATAAATAAACAAATCTACCCATGATAATAAGCTCTAAATATTAAACTAACATAAACATAAAACCAGAAACAAATTAAATGCAGAAAGCAAACTCCAAGTCTACAGTTGCTCCCAAAGTCCACCGCCTCAATTTTGGGATGATTCATTGTCTATTCAAGTATTCCACAGATGCAGGGTACATCAAGTTGATGGTGGAGATTTAATCCACTGCTCCTGAGACTGCTGGGAGAAATTTCCCTTTCTCTTCTTTGTTCACACAGCTCCTGGGGTTCAGCTTTGGATTTGGCCCTGCCTCTGTATGTAGTTCACCTGAGGGCATCTCTTCCCCACCCAGTCAGGACAGGGTTAAAGGAGTGGCTGATTAGGGGGCTCTGGCTCACTCAGGCCGGGAGGAGGAAGTGGTACGGAATGTGGGGTGAGCCTGCAGTGGCAGAGGCCGGCGTGATGTTGCAACAGCGTGAGGCACGCTGTGTGTTCTCCTGGGGAATTTGTCCCTTGGTCATGGGACCCTGGCAGTGGTGGGCTGCACAGGCTCCTGGGAGAGGAGGTGTGAATAGTGACCTGTGCTTGCACACATGATTCTTGGTGGCTGCAGCAGCAGCCTTAGCGTTTCATGCCCATCTCTGAGGTCAGCTCTGATAGCTGCGGTGTGCGCCCATCTCTGGAGCTCGTTTAGCCAGTGCTCTGAATCCCCTCTCCTTGTGCACCCTGAAACAATGGTGTCTTGCCTCTTAGGCAGATCCAGACTTTTTCCGGACTCCCTCCCAGCTAGCTGTGGCACACTAGCCCCCTTCAGGCTGTGTTCATGCAGCCAACCCCAGTCCTCTCCCTGGGATCCGACCTCTGAAGCCCGAGTCTCAGCTCCCAGCCCCCACCTGCCCCAGTGGGTGAGCAGAC
This sequence comes from Balaenoptera musculus, assembly GCF_009873245.2. NCBI lineage: Eukaryota > Metazoa > Chordata > Mammalia > Artiodactyla > Balaenopteridae > Balaenoptera > Balaenoptera musculus. The sequence continues at coordinate 57,614,465 of NC_045802.1, forward strand.
AAGCCTCTCAGGCTGGTGAGTGCTGGTCAGCACTGATCCTCTGTGTGGGAATCTCTCCCCTTTGCTCTCTGCACCCCTGTTGTTGCACCCTCCTCTGTGGCTCCAGAGCTTCCCCTCAGCCCACCCCCGTCTCTGCCAGTGAAGGTGCTTTCTAGTGTGTGGGAACTTTTTCTCCTTCACAGCTCCCTCCCAGAGGTGCAGGTCCCGTCCCTCTTCTTTTGTCTTTGTTTTTTCTTTTTTCTTTTGCCCTACCCAGGTACATGGGAATTTTCTTGCCTTTTGGGAAGTCTGAGGTCTTCTGCCAGCATTCAGTAAGTGTTCTGTAGGAGCTGTTCCGCATGTAGATCTATTTCTGATGTATTTGTGGAGAGGAAGGTGATTTCCACGTCTTACTCCTCCACCATCTTGAAGACACCCCACTCCTGTCTTGCTTATGTTTTAATGCACTTTTCTTCAAATCAAAATATCTGATATTCCATTTCCATATTTTTGAAAATGAGTATATCAGCATTTAACTATGAATTTTTAAGAGGATATTTATAGAGTAGTTCATATAGGACTCTGAATCAGGTATCTGAAGTCTTAATGGCAAGTTGTTTTGCTTTTTTCTTTAAGAATAAATACCTTAGAAACCCAGAATTATAGGGATTTTTAAAAATATTTTTGGTGTCATTTATATTTATTAATTACCACGTATTATCTGTCTGGTTTCTTGTCAGGTCTCTGCACATATCTCTAAGGCACATGTGACTGAAACCATTCCATATATGAGCATATTAGAACATATTAGACTTATTATATGATATATGAGTGGTCACATATAATGCACATGTGATTCAAAATTTTAAAAACAAAATCGTGCGAGTTCATGACATGAAACCACTAACATATAGACAAATGTTGCCTCACCTTCCACATTCAAATCAATTTGCATCAGCCTAAAAGGCCTAAAAACCAGAGTATAATTGGATTGGAACTGACCTAACAGAGTGGTATATAGATGAGAAGGCAAATGTAGAGGATTATTGGAGAGGGCTTTGCTCATCAGTAGTAGCAAATATCTCACATTTTTTGACACTTTATTTCTTGATTGAGGGTTTGGGTTAACAGTTGCAGCTCGATTATTTATGCAATTACTAAATACCTTGGCTCAGAAATTCCACTTCCTTTCTCAAAACAGGTTGAATCAATTAAATCATTTCCTCAAGCTCATGTGGTTTTTTATTATAAATCTATTGTCAGATCTGTATGATCCCAGTTTTTTTTCCAAAATGATTCTAATAGGCCAAGTTACAAATAGAGAAACAGGTCCTACAATGTCCTATGGAAGCTCACACCAGGGTTTAATAGCTGACATCAGTGGTGGATTTCACACACTTGTTTCCACTGTATAGACTAATGTAAACAGAACATGTATGTAACTGTTTTTTAATCTTTAAAAATATAACATGTCCCATATAAAAGTCATTCTTGCAAGTTAATCTGTAAATTTATTTTTATTCTCCATTTGCTGTGTGATTTTCTCAACAAGTATAAGAGTGTGGTTTTATCTTTTTTTCTTTCTTCTTTATACCTGAACTTTCCTTTAGATAGTGCAGCTCTGGCTTTCATACATAGAGAGAAGATTGACCAAAAGTAGCATTTTGGACCCACTTAAATTATCAGAAAATTAATTTGACTAGGTTTTCTAGCCAGAATGATTTAAAACAAATAGCTTCAGTCAACATAAGCAAATTGTATTTTAATTATTTGCATGAGGTAAATTTAACTAACTTAAAGAAATAAACTGAATTAATGTGTATTTATTCTGCAAGTGTATTTATGCAAGTTTTATATCACTGGATTTTTTAGGGAATATTTCTGTCCTTTTTGTCATTTTTCCATCCAAATATTACTTTTTTAAGAATTTAAAGTCATATTTATAAGATCTTGCTGCCTCTGCTTATAGGGCAATCCATCCTAAAATCTCTAAAAAATGTATCCCTTGTGTTATACAGAAAAAAATAGTTTCTCAAAGATGTCCACGTTCTGATTTGAGAAATCTGTTAATATCTATCGTATTTGGCAAAAAAAGATTTTGCAGATGTGGTTAAGAATCTTGAGATGGTGAACTTCTTCTGGCTTATCTAGGGGCCCAAATTAATCACAAGGATCCTTATAACTGAAAGAGGAGGGCAAGAGAGAAGTCTGAGTTAGAGAAGGAAAAGTGAGGATGGAAGTAGAGGTCTGTGTATTGAAGGTATTAGAGCCAAATGTGGGCAGGCTCCAGAAACCAGAGAAGACAAGGAATGGATTCTCCCTGAGAGCCTCCAGAAGGACTAGAGTGTGGCCAATCCAGTTTAGACTTCTGACCTCCAGAACTGTAAGATAATAGATGGCTGTTGTTTTAAGCTACCAAGTTTGTGGTAATTCCTTAAAGTACTAATTGGAAACAAATACATCTCCACTCCAAGAATTTCTGGAATTTCCCAGTGGTACTTTGGTGCTTACAGACATGGTTCTCATTTTTGATTTCCCCAGCCCACCCTTTTTCAATATCAGTTGAATCTGTTTGGTACCAGTGACACTCTTCTATTGTATAAAATAATGTCTACTGACCAACAGTGCTGCTTGGGTTCATTATCACTGTCATTTGAATATTAAAACATCTGTTTAACATCACAGAGTTGCCCTGACACTGCTAGTACTTTCTTTATGTCCCACTGAGTATTACTCCTTCTTGCTATTGGGTATATTACTACACTTTAAAAAAATTTTCCTTCTCCTGAGCACAAATAAACAGATAAATAGAGTCTTTTTATTTGCTCATAGAATTACTGTACTCCTCCAATGGACAAAGCTGAGCTCAAGATAAGACTGATCAGAAAATATCCTACCCTGAACTTTGACTCATTTGGACATTTATCTGGTACCACACAGAACACAAATACAACTCATCTTCCATCATACTTGATGATATGAATTCAAGCCCTCACATCACCACAGTTACTCTCATGGAGCATGCTTTACTTTATTATCACTCTTTTGCAAGTGGGACAATTACAAGACAACACAGGTAGAGTCTGAACCACACAAAACAGAAACGTGCTTTCATCTCCACTGTTCTGAACTATATAATCTTGCTAATATTGCAGGGTTGCACATTAACTTACGTGGGTAATGAATTTAAATCATTAATCAAAGGGATTTGAAGTGATCCTTAATATCTTTTATAAATATTCAGATTTTACTAGTTCTGTGTTTTGTCCTTATCCTGATATTTAAAAGAGTGTTGTATATATTAAGAAAATATTTGATATTTTCTTTTTCGTTGAGGAGAAAATACCTTAATTTTTATCCTCCCAACTTCCTTCTCTCTCACATAATCAATTAATTAAATGTAGAATTGTTAATTATTAATGAAAAAGGGTTATTATCAAGATGATTGCCAATTCACCTTTTGCCTTGCCAATTAAATCAAATATAATTTAATTAACTAATTAAATGAATTAAATTGTTTCTTAGAACAAGAGATTATTGAATAGAAAGGATTAAGAAAAACCCTGATTAACAGGAATACTTGAAACAGAAATTTTTTTTTTTAATTAATTAATTAATTAATTAATTAATTAATTTATTTTTGCTGTGTTGGGTCTTCGTTGCTGTGCGAGGGCTTTCTCCAGTTGCGGCAAGTGGGGGCCACTCCTCATCGCGGTGCGCGGGCCCCTCACTATCGCGGCCTCTCCGGCTGCGGAGCACAGGCTCCAAATGCGCAGGCTCAGCAGTTGTGGCTCACGGGCCTAGCCGCTCCGCGGCATGTGGGATCCTCCCAGACCAGGGCTCGAACCCATGTCCCCCGCATTGGCAGGCAGATCCTCAACCACTGCGCCACCTGGGAAGCCCAAAACAGAAATTTTTATAATTGAATTGTGTGTTTAAGTTACTGAGTTAAATACTGTCAAATATTGAAAATATTTGACCAATACATTAAAAAAAATTACATAAGTGTGAATTTATTGAAAACAATAAGATTATTTAAAATATTATTACAAAATTCACATTTTTACATTTATTTTTTCAATTATTTTGTAAATACGAAAATTAAATTAGATTTAATTGCTTTTTTCATAGTCTATATAAATATATGTTTAATATTTTATACCTTATAGAGCTTAGAGAAGAAGACTTCTCTGGTATGAATATCCACATATTATGGATGAGGAATTTGAAGTTCAGGTGAATTAAATGCCTTTCTCAAATAACACTACCAGGACAAGGACCCAGAGCTTTTGATTTTTATACCTTTGTTATTCGAACAACATGTTATTGACTTTCATTATTAAGCTAAGCTTCTAACATAGTTATCTTCTTGCTTCATTTTCTTTTCTCTTAAGTGAGAGGTATAGCAAATTTCTAAGTAATGAGAGATTTTTATAATTAGAAGTTAATATTAATCTAATAATTAGATTTTTTAAATTGAAGTTTTATGTAATTAATGGTATTCAATGATATGTTGGTTAAGATTTTTTTTTTTTTTTTTTTGGCTGCACCATGTGGCTTGGGGGATCTTAGTAGTTCCCAGACCAAGGATGGAACCCAGGCACCCTGCAGAGGAAGTGCAGAGTCCTAACCACTGGACCGCCAGGGAATTCCCTAAGATTTACTTTTAATGCAATTTTACAAATAGTATTTTTGTTGAGAAGACAAATGCATAACAACTAATTTTGTTTTTCTGCAAAGCTGGCTATCTAATAGCTGTAAAATATCTAAATATTTTAGATATTTAGATATTTAGATATAGATAAAATATCTATAGATATTTGATATTTAGATATTTAGATATTTAGATATAGATAAAATATCTAAATGTCTAAGTATCAGAACTGTAATATCTAGTACTTTACATTCCTATGGCTCATGAAGAAAATTGAAATGAAAAATTGTACACAATGCATTGCAAAAGTAGTGCCAATGGCAATTTTGTTTAAAAAGATAGTAGTAAATAAGCCCTGTATTAAATGACTGTCAAATTGCCTTTCATATTTAGGTTCAAATAAGATATAACTGCATATTTTATGCCATTTATTATTTCCCACTTTAAAAACAGGATTTTGATCAGCCAAGTAAGACTGACTCTCAATTATTTTATATAAGGATGCTTCTGTTGTATCTAAAACATGCAGGAAAACTCCACATCTGGTTCTTACATAAATAATTAACAAGTATTTCCTTTTCTGAACAACAGTATAGTATAAATCTGAGAATTAGAGAGTAGCCATACATTTCAGATGCCAGAATGGAACAGAAATGAGGCCTACCTATCTCATTTTTAATGTATGCATGAATGCTGAATTTAATTGATCTGTTGCTTTTAAATAGGGGACAAAATAATTTAAAAAACCCTGAGATAGTCCATAACTTACTCTTTCATAAACAGTTTGGTTAGAGTTTCTAATTATTAGAATTTATCTTTTAAAATTGTGCCTTTCTTTTTATTTACACTTAGTTCCAGCTTATTCTTACTCTGATTAGCCCCTCCTTTTCCTTCTTTCTTCTCAGTAGATTGGTGTTATTTTTTAGTTATTCTTCTTCTGGTTAGACAAATATAGCAATTCTAGGTGTTAAAACCACCAATGATCATCTCCAGAGGTAAAGAAATAAAAGAAAGAAAAAGAAGTAACATATTTTGTCTACTTTTTAAAGTGTGAGATAACCACATATTTCGCTCACCGCAATACCCTGTCTCTGCAACATATATCTTGTCACATTTATTTGGCCAAAAAAGTCACCATAGTATCCCAATCCCATCATTGCCCAGGGAAGTGGGAATGGCATGATTGATTTAGACTAATTTGAATTTACCCATTTATTAGAGATAGGGATATCTTTAGTGAACTATGGCTACCTAAGGAAATATACTGGCTGATGGCAAGAAAAAGGGCCTGAATGTTTTGTGTATAGACACTAAATAATGTGTATTAAAATCGAAGACCCAACCTATTATTTAAAATCTTAAATGATTTAATTGAATCCAAACTCAATTAACGTTGAAGTGATATAGATTCTACACAGGATAATTTTAGCTGAAGGAAAAGGAGTGTTCTGAAGAGATTATACAAGAAAACATTCACCAGTCCAAACAAGAGTCAGAATTGCAGAAGTTTAGAGAATGAGATAGGATGATATTTGACAGAGAGTTCTACTGGGAAAACAGATAACGCATATTCAAAAAAACTGCTCAGCAGGTAACATCAGGAAAGGATAGATCTTAGCACAGTTTTCAAGACTCCTGTGATTTAACAGAGGACAAATCAGCATAAAATAGCAAATAGTTCCAGATAGACAAGGAATCTTGAGGTTGATACTAAAACCTGGAAGTAGGAAAAGGAGAACATGCTAGAAAGTTAAATGTTTGACTGTTGGTAATGAAGAAGGGATTAACTTTTCAATTTTATGGCAAAGACAAAGATCAAGGAACAATCAGTATGGTGGATATGCTACTGAGATCTAAGCAAATTATCTGAGATATTTAAGTGATAGCCAATATGTAGATCATTGTTATTTCTGATAATGGACACAAAAAACTGCAGAACCTGGGTTAGGAATGAAGCTAAAACTTGAGGTTATTATTTATATTACCATGACTGTGAGAGGAAATGACTTACAGAAAAGCAGATAGTACCTGAGCATCCGGGAGGTAGTGCCTGAGATGGTGAGAGAAATTAATAGGCATGGGCTGGAGAAGAAGTTTATTAAAGTATTGCAAAGACTTTTGACATATAGTAGAGTTTATAAACAAATTTTAAATGACCACCACCGGTTTTTTTACAATATTGGAAAGTATATTAATGCGTTATATATTATATGTGTGTCTTATAGACAGAATTTAACATCCATAAAAAATACTTGAATAGACTTTATTTATTTATTTATTTATTTTTGGGCTGTGTTGGGTCTTCGTTTCTGTGCGAGGGCTTTCTCTAGTTGCGGCAAGCGGGGGCCACTCTTCATCGCGGTGCGCGGGCCTCTCACTATCGCGGCCTCTCTTCGTTGCGGAGCACAGGATCCAGACGCGCAGGCTCAGTAGTTGTGGCTCACGGGCCTAGTTGCTCCGTGGCATGTGGGATCTTCCCAGACCAGGGCTCGAACCCGTGTCCCCTGCATTGGCAGGCAGATTCTCAACCACTGCGCCACCAGGGAAGCCCAGCATAGACTTTTGATGTGCTGCAAATATATAATACATTAACAGCACATAATTTCCCCCCTTATAATACAGTATGATGTAACTGCAAAATTTTTTGATTCCTTCAGATAAATAATGTGCTTATAAATAGTTGAGTAAATGTATTAGTAAAATTAATGTTCATTCTTAGACTATGATAACATGTGATTCACCTTGTTACTTAAGCAAAATTAAACATTTACACATGTTTTAGAAGCATAATTTATATTTTATTTTTAATACTTATTAATTAACTCAGTATTCTATTTATAGACTCAAACTAAATTTTCTGGGCATTTTGCCCACAGGACTATTTGTATTTATCTCCATACAGTAAAAAGTGAAAGGCAGCTTGCTACAAAAGAAAAGAATATGTAATACACATTTAAAATATATAAAATTACTATATTAGAAAATAATACGGTATAATACTTATAATATAAAAAGAATATATCTAGCTCTTTTAAAATAAACAATGAAAATATGTATGTTTCTCTCTTTATATCAAGGACCAATACAGTTATGGGAATTGAAGTTTACATATAGTTTTCTGACATTCAGAGAACATTGTAGGTTGGAGAGCTTCTTAGATGCCAATTATGTTACACCATACACTGCCACTGCTCTGGCCACAGCTGACTGAATCAGAGACTAGAGGGCAATCATCTACAGGCTAAGCAATGGCCTAGGTGTGGTCATAGAGAAGAACTCTTCCTAACAACGTTTTGCCATCCTAGCCCACTTTGATCCTTCTTATTGGGTGTATGAGGCAATCAGAGAGAAGAAAACGGAGTTGAAAGAAGGGGACTCAAGCTGTCAGACACACAAACAAGAAGCACTGAGCAGAGGCTATGTCAAAGGAAAAGCCACACAGATGCAGAAGCAGTGATGTGGAGAGATATTTATGGTATTAGCAGGGACAATCACAGTTAGAAGCAGAGACAGGATTTCTGAGTCACCATCACAACATAAGTACAGTTACTGGTGCAGGGAGCAACGTCTTCTGCCTGCTGAGGAAATGAGAGGATGGCCAGCTTGTCCAGCTGGACCACTAGAGATCCTTCTGGGTCCTGAACAACATTCCTGACTTCCTTCAAGTTTCAACATGAGGCGGCTGAAGTGATGACCTATTTTTCCTTAATCCTCATAAAAAATCCTTGACAACTGAGACAGCCTTTATTTCAATCTGATTCTTGTAGCCTAAAAGAGCCTACCTAACACAGTCAATATTTAATTATTTGTTTTCCACACACTTCCTCAAATGAAAGAATGAAATTTGAAACTAAGAAGCTGTAAATTTTAAAACTGTGAAAATATAAATATCAAAATTCAAGACACGGAGGAACACATTTTTACCAATTTAAGAGCTAATCTCATTTCTAAGTTTAAATATTATATTTAAGTATAAATTTCTTGTGATCAGAACAAAAAACAGACATCTGATGGGGTAGGAATGTCTATATAATTCTTATTATCTCATGAAAGAAACAATACATGCTATCCAAAGAAAGGCATCATTTTTGTTCATAGTAATTTTCAAGTCCAAAGTGACCTTAGACAAGCAGCATTAAATCACAAGCTATAATGATGTCTTTAACAAAAGTTTATAGTAAATCCAGTTCTTTTATATGACTCTTTCCTATGATCACCCATGATAAAAGACAAGGAAATAGTATTGAAACTGCAGAGTCTGTTTTCAATTTGCTCTGTGTTTTGGTCTACAATCTTATTGTCCTTGAAAGGTACTTTGGAACTGTCTTTTCTTTCCATATATAAATGTAGAACAATGCTATTCCTCAAATTTCTATAGCCTCATTTCCTAGTTTTAACTATAACTTAAAAAAGTTTGCCTAACATATGACTTAAACGCATTTATTCCTTTGCCTGAACTTGAGTTGTCTACTCTAGTACATTTTCTCCAAGTCAAACATTACACATTGCACATTTTTTAATATATAGATTTAGTTCCTCAGAAAGGCATTTCCAAAAGAAATAGTACTTTAAACTCTATGAATTAAGATGTCCAATATTTCAAAAATGAAACAGCACAGCTAAAAGGATGATATAAAAATAAATCAACTAAAATATTAAGGACAATGCAAACATTCTGACAGCTCATACAAATTATCCATTACTAATGTCTATCTGGATTTCATCTCTAGAAGTTCACTGTATATTTCTAAAGTACTTTCTATTTAAATTTTAAAAATCTCTTTAATCAAATGACAAGCAATGATATTTCTTTGGGTTGTAGTGCAGCCATAAATGGTGTCAAAGTCTAAAAAATTGTTTGTTACAATTAGAAGCAAAATACCACTCTTTCTTATTTTAGCTATATGTATCCAAACCATTTTACTATCTAAATTTGGGTACGAATATCTGGTTTAGAATGCAAGCTGCATGAAGGCTCTGGGTTTGGGGTGAGATCTAGTGGTGGGGGACTTGAGTATTATTATTTGTCTTTAGGCTGCTGTACATCTATCTGGGGAAGTAATTCATGATGTGGTGTTCTAGAAAAATCAAATAAAATTCTGGATAGACCATCCTAAAGGTAGTCAACCTGAAGGAGACAGCAAAGAGGGAAGTCTAGATACAACACTTACAGGATAGTTTTTGGGAAAGCTAAGAGGTAGGGAAAGGGAAGCAGAGCACAGAGTAATAATTATGTTTTTTAGGGTGGAGAGACTAAAGAGAAATTTGAAAGAATATCCCTTTGTATAGCAGAAACTAACACAACATTGTAAAGCATTATACTCCAATAAAGATGTGAAAAAAAAAAAAAAAAAGAAAGAAAGACTATCCTTGACCTTGGCAGGAGGAGGGAGCAGTTAAAAGCACAGACTTAGGGCTTCCCTGGTGGCGCAGTGGTTGAGAATCCGCCTGCCAATGCAGGGGACACGGGTTCGAGCCCTGGTCTGGGAAGATCCCACATGCCGCGGAGCAACTAGGCCCGTGAGCCACAACTACTGAGCCTGCGCGTCTGGAGCCTGTGCTCCGCAACAAGAGAGGCCGTGATAGTGAGAGGCCCGCGCACCGCGATGAGGAGTGACCCCTGCTTGCCACAACTAGAGAAAGCCCTCGCACAGAAACGAAGACCCAACACAGCCAAAAATAAAAATAAAATAAATACATTAAAATAATTTCACATTTAAAAAAAAAAAAAAAAAAAAAAAGCACAGACTTACTGTAAACCACAGGGATGGGAGAGGAGTCCCTTGATTTTGAAACAAGCAGAGTAAGTAGCAGTAGCCTCTCAAAACTCACCTAGAAACATGGATTATTGCCAACTTCAGGGCTGATGGTATCTAGTTATATCTTCAAATCAGAATGTGCCTAGTTGGTTTGGCAAGCATCAGTCTTTCCATCTAGAGAACATAAATATAAATTTCAGTAGTAGCTTATTTAATCCTACACTATGGGCTGAGCAGCTATATAACAGCTATATAACATGATATAATTAAAGGTTTTAGAAATGTTCATTTTTTACAAAGTCTATGATGAAATAACTTTTTGATTGCCACCCTCCTCCAATATGAAGCTTCCATGCTCAGTTTAAAAAAATAAGAGAGATTACTGAAAGGATAAGTAAGAAATAAAATACATTAAACATATGCTATACACAAAATAGTTCCAATTAACAATTAGTATTTTTCCTTTAAAATTTCCTGTGAATCTTTTATCATAGTTGATTTTATTTTCTTCATATATTTTGATTTTCAAACAGATATTCTTTCTTCTAATTTCTCTTCCCTTTTTTCTTTTCTAGGAAACATTTGTTGACAAATGAATTTACTATATATGTTACCTATTTATACAGGGGTTCTTCAGATAGCCTCAAGGTATCACCTAGCCAGGTTTCCAGACAAATGACTTCCCACCCACCCAAGCCCAAAGATATGAACATCCAATTAAAACAAACTGTAGCCACCACTTCCCTTATTCAGAAATATTTTCTCAGACTCTTATTCAGATTGTCTCCCTGATCATTCCAACTGTTCTCACATTCATTGGTGCTGTAGTGTCTCCCCTTCTGACCAGCCCTACCCTTTAGATCTTTGATTTTTTAGCTGATCTTTGTTACAAAGTGACCAAGTAAATTTGGACAAACACAACTACTAAGATTTTTTTGGTACTTATTTTGGCCTCAGTGTTACAGGTAGTAAGAGGAATAGGTCTCCTCTGTCACAACTTTAATATCAAGTGGTGATGAAATCAAATCTCAGCAGAGTTCCACTATAAATCCTCACACTGATTAAACATCACTAGTAGGAAGACAAACCCCCTTTTCTATGGTCTCAGTGAAGCTTCAGCTCTCCGTGTTTTTCAGGCTCAGATTCTCTGACCCCATCTAAAAACAAACCTCACAATATTTTAGAGGCAGCATTTAGGTAACTATACATTCAGCACCAGACAATCAAAATTCCACAAGTATATTGATTATCATGGGGCAATTTCATAAAAGACTGAAAATCAAAAGCTTGCTAGATTTTCAAAGCTAGTTCATGAAAAGGTAGAGACTCTCCCTAGAATAGTTTAGACAATCTACTTATTTTGTTTGCTTGTAATTTTATCAGTGGAATCACATTTCTAACATGTTATGCCTCAGGTGTTGGTCAGAGCAAAAGATGTCTGAAGAGATCTCTGAAATGTGAACTTTTGACTGACATTCTCAATGTATGCATTAATGATTTGGACAACTGTCTCCCCCTAGAAGTATAGATCAAACACTCATACATGTGCATTTTTAGCAGAAGTCTGTACTGAAATATTTTCTGATAAATTATGGATTACTTAGTAGTCTCCCAGATATTACGACAATCTCTCTCTAGAGTGCAGCTTCCTGAATATTCTTCTCAACATTGACATATACAGAAATCTGGCCCATGATATTCTGCTCAAGACTCCTGCCTGGCTGGAGGAGTAATAAGACAGAAAGAGAGCATGGACAAGATAGCTGATGTTTGTAATATCTGATTATTCTCTCCTTCCCAAGAACATGGGCTTACTTTCCAGCCTCTCTTGCAGTGGGTTATAGCCAGTGACAAGTTCCAACCAAGTAGATGAATGTTACTTATAGGTGACTGCAGATCAGACAGTTGCACTTCTGTAAAATTTTCCTACTTCTCTCTTGCCCTGATTTGGCTAATCATGAGGTACATGTTGGGATGGTCATATCACAAGATGATGAAGCCTGGTCTATGAGAAATATATGGTGAAGAACTACCCTTTTGTCCTCATTGGAAATACTGTGTGAGTGAAAACTGAAATGTTCATGTGTTGAACCACTGAGATTTCAAGGTTAATTTCTTTTTATAACATAACTTGCCTATCCTGATTTACATAGAGATAGATTAAAATATGTAAAATCAATAGGCCATGTTAATTTTCCTTTAATTAAATAAAGTTTGGGGAGAAATGATGCACACGCATTTTTGAATTTCACTGTATATATCATCTATTGCACAATGAACTACCGTGTGATTTAGCATGCCATAAATTTACATATAAAAATTAAAACCTGATGTATTTTACTTGTCTGCCCTTAATCACCATTAAAAAAAGAACTAAGAAATTAATTGAAAAATATACACACACACAAAATAAAAGTATGGAAATTTGTAGTTTCATAATCATCACTAATGTGTTATATTCAGACCTCTACAGAGATAAAAATTCTATGAAAATCCAAAAGAAAACCAAGCACAATCCTCTGGTGCATTGATTTGTACTGCAGATCTTGAGAAAGAGCGTGAGTTTTCACCAGATGGATAAAATTTTTAATTTTTAAATTAATCCAACCCTTACTGACCCATGTTCAGTGGAGAAGTTATTTCCCCTTGGGGGTGCAGCAGATATTTATGTAGCACTGATTCTCCCTTTGAAGGGCACACTGCTGAGACTTACTGGCACAAGAAATACCTATGCCTCCTCCAATTCCACAAGCTGAAGTGCACAGGTTTCCCTGCTCCCTTTCCAGTAGAGTCAGGGCACGTACTCATGAACCAGTCTCCTTCCCTGGGACTTTTTTTCTTGAGTGAGGTGCATCCTGACAAAGTGGCACCAAGTGATCTCTGTGCTTCTTGCTTCCTTGTTCTCCAGAGCTGCCTCAGATCATTCCAAGTCTCTCTAGTTTTTTATTGCTTCTCTAGGGTATTCAATTAATTCTTCTTTGGCATGTGTCATGAGCTGGTTATTTTTTGTTGCTTGAAATGCAAATATCAGATAAAGCTGGACTCATTTTCTTCTGTGTAAGAGGGAGCCCCTAACACTGACCTCCAGGCTGATGGCCGAGCCTAGAGAAAACCTGAACATATCTGCATGGTACCTAATTTCCATTCAAACCACGCTCTTCTCCTCACTCCTCATTTGAATTTTCTCTCTCTATAATGAAGTAATTTTACCAAGCCATATTAATGTTTGTCTCCAACAGGTGTTTGATAAAGATCTTATACTTTCATTTCATTCTCACTTTGAATTATGTTTGATAGGACCAGTGTTTGCATGGCAAGAGATAAATAGTTAAAACTGAGGAAACAAATTGCACACTCTGTTTTATTTTTAAACATATAATATGTATTAAATACAAAATAATATATGTAGAATATGCATGAATTAAAATAAAATAAATAACATTATACTGCCCTTAAGTTTAAGAAAGAAAATATTATAAATAAAGAATAACTATTGATTCAGAATTGAGCATAAAAACATCTAAGGAGTACCAAGCTAAACTGATGCAGGGTCTATGCCCTCAAATTTGAAGCAAGGTGATACCTTAGTGTTGTTAAAGAAAAGTGGAGCGGGGTTAGACAATGTGAACATTCTATATTAGATTGAGACTATTAATCATACACTTCAGTTTGATTTCCCTTCCTGAAGGAAAAAAATTAGTAAGGACCAACATTGACTTAACTATGCTTAAAATTGCATATTCTTTTAATTAAAAATGATGACCCTTAACCCCTACAGCCCCACCAAGTTAATGGGAACTAACATCGCAGCAGCAATAATGAGTTCTGAAGTGGAAATTAAGAGTTTGGGATGTAGTCTCACTTTTGTATTTGATGCTATTAAGAATTGTAATTAAAACTTCACAAATGCGCAAAAAGGTGAAATCTCAATTGTTAGTATCATTAGTGCCAAAAATGTTATCAATACAGAGAGACAGAGTCAGAGACAGAGGGAGTGGAGAGAGAACACTAGTCCTCAGTGGTCAGTGAGTTATTGCTTAAAAAAGCATGTTTAAACTACGTAAGTTTTCACAATAAACTATAGGAATAAATTATAGAAAGTAAAGATAATTAAACTTCTCTTTGCTGTTGGAATATAAAGAAGAAAGAGTGAAGATGTACTGGAGTGGGGGATGGACAAGAATGGATGAGAAATACTAGTAAGCAAATACTAAGGTTTCTTCAATCTAACTTTCAATCATTCATGGTTTCCCCAGCTCCCAATTTATTTTTTTCCTTCTTTTGCATTTAAAACAGACTAGTTTAAAGTATCGCAGTAAGACACAGTATAGTTTGTATGTATTTATAACAAAACTATTCATCAGTATTGTTATTTTACTGGTTGTCCTATTTTTAAAACAGGGAAAAACATGTCAGCATGAAAACAAAAACAAAGTGATATACATTTCAAGGTAGAATTTTTAGAAGTGTAAATTACACCCAGGTTCTCCCTCGTTCATACTTTAAAATCACTTATATTAGAGGTGAGAACAAATCAAGAAAATGTGTTTTGATAATCTAAGGATATTAAGTTTAAAAAGAGAGAAAAACAGTTTTCTGTATCTTAAGGAATAAATTATTTTTTAAATTAAAAGTTTTAGGATCAAATAGAGCAGCATGATCTTTTTTTTTAAGTAACTTTGAAACCTCAGAAAATAAAATTGCAGTGTGTATAATTGGTATATATGCATAAGCATAATTGGTAGATATGTCTTTATTGCAAAAGACGATTGCAGTCTTCTGCATCATCATCAATGTCTAAAGATGGCTTAATGTGTGCTTGTTTCATTATATCCCTATTGATACAGGGAACATTGCATCCAAGTCCCTACCCCACTGTGGGTTATAATATTATATTATCAGGAAAAGAACAAAAATCTGAAGTATTTCCTTTATTCTGACATCTGATGCTGCAAACTCTGTTGAACTCTTTTCTACTCACTAATATGCTTGTATCACATTAATATAAAAACCTATCTTTCAAGTCATTAGTATTCAGTAAAGCAATGTTTAAGACTTTACAAATCCCTGTATTTATAGGAATGCTATGTTTATGCAAAGTATATAATGCATGCTTTTAGTGGCATTTAATCTAGATTTTATATATCAAGATTTAATAAATTGGTTCAAGCTATAAAGAAATGAAAATATCTGAGAACCAATGGTGAGGTTTAAAACCATTTTTAAATTCACTTTCTGACAGCCTTCTCTCTTTCTGACTCATTTCAAAAATTATTCTTTTTTTTGCTTTTTATTTATTTATTTATTTTTAAAAATATTTTATATTGAAGTATAGTTGAGTAACAACGTTGTGTTAGTTAGGTATACAGCGAAGTGATTCAGTTATAGATATACATGTATCTATTCTTTTCCAAATTCTTTTCCCATTTAGGTTATTACAGAGTATTCAGCAGAGTTCCCTATGCTATACAGTAGGTCCTTATTGGTTATCTATATAGCAGTGTGTACATGTCCATCCCAAACTCCTAATCTATCCCTCCCCTGCACGCTTCCCAGTTGGTAACCACAAGTTCATTCTCTGTGAGTCTGTTTCTGTTTTGTAAATAAATTCGTTTGTATCATTTTTTTAGATTCTAGATAAGCGATGTCATATGATATTTGTCTTTCTCTGACCTACTTCACTCAGTATGATAATCTCTAGGTCCATCCATGTTGCTGCAAATGGAATTATTTCATTCTTTTTAATGGTTGAGGGTACAGAGAAAAACATGGTTCAAAAGGATACATGCACCCTGATGTTCATTACATCGCTGTTTACAACAGCCAAGACATTGAAGTAACCTAAATGCCCGTCGACAGATGACTGGATAAAGAAGATGTGGTACATATATACAGTGAAATATTACTCAGCCATTTCAAATATTATTATAACAAACCCTTTTTGGTTTGTACTTAAAAACAAATTAACCTTTAAAAGCAACTTCTATTTCACCAACCATTCTGAAAAAAGCTAGTTTATTTTTTTCTCCAGTGTCCTGAAACAGGAACAATTTCATTGATACAACTTTTGATTTAAAATAACTCCAGAATGACAATTTACTGACTCTCTGATATAAGAAAGATTACAGGATACCTCAGGTGTTGAAAAATTAGTATGGCACAGAATCTGTGAATTTCATCAACTAAATTCTCAACTATTCTAGTTAACGTGCTTTTCTGAAGGCAATTTTACATTTGTGTAATAGTTATAATAAGAGAGCATGCACATATATTAATTTTATTTAATATCATAGGGTTTACACACATAATTATAAATATATTCTTAATATATATATATATTTTTTAATTTTTATTTATTTATTTATTTATTTATTTATGGCTGTGTTGGATCTTCGTTTCTGTGCGAGGGCTTTCTCTAGTTGCGGCAAGTGGGGGCCACTCTTCATCGCGGTGCGCGGGCCTCTCACTATCGCGGCCTCTCTTGTTGCGGAGCACAGGCTCCAGACGTGCAGGCTCAGTAGTTGTGGCTCACGGACCTAGTTGCTCTGCGGCATGTGGGGTCTTCCCAGACCAGGGCACGAACCCGTGTCCCCTGCATTGGCAGGCAGATTCTCAACCACTGCACCACCAGGGAAGCCCTTAATATTTTTAATATTTCTACAATGGATGAAATGAGTCAAAGATATCCATATAAAATAAAAATACCTAAAATAAATGCTCTTCCAGAAAATATTTGCTGGACACCAAATGTGTGCAAAAATCTGAGATAGCTTCTTTGTTCATGGATTTGTTAAGTCTCACTCTAGAATTACATTCTGGGGGGCAAAAATGCAACCTCAAATGCTTACAGTGTCAATCATGTGCTCATGATTGCCAAGCACTTGAGTGTGGGGTGCAGGTCAAATTAGAATAGGTTCTTAGGAAAGTCATTGATTTTGGAACCAGAACTCCTGAGGAGAACCAAGGCAAAAATAAAACACATTTTTGACAGCTCCTATTTTTAATATTGTTCCAATATTAGAATGTAGCTTTGAACCCTTTCTTATAGTGAGCATTTTTTTTATTGACTAGTTTTCCCAGAGCTAATTATTTTTTCAGATTTGAGATACTGGCACTGAAGGACTGAATCCCAACACCAGAAAGGTATTTCATACATTAATTTTGTTTTAACTTGAAACACTTTTTGTTAATCACATTTTTTTCTTGTAATTTTCTGAGACAGTAGAAAAAAGGATATTAAAATTTGAGGAATTAGCTAATTAGTGTTTTTCTCTGCCTTCCCTCTTAATTGATAATTTAACCTACATTGATAATTTAGATAAATTGATGTTATCTTAATCGATAATTTAGATTTCAATATTAAATATCATATTTCTTCAGAATTTTGAGGGCAAGGGTCCATTCTTTCTAATTTCTCAGGTGTCTGGTTAAGAAGCATTATTATTCCAGATTCTTTGTACATTATTCACCTCCTTCCCCCTACCCAAGACTTTTTGGGTTTTTTCTTTATTTTCAGTGACCTGAAATTTCACAGTAATATACCCTAGTGTGTGACCACTTTTGTTTCTATTGCTAAATGCTCAGTAGGGACTCTGAAACCTATTTCCTTTAATTTGAAGAATTTTTTGCTCCCTCTCTTATAGCTGTTCTTTGTGAAATTAATATCATTTATATTTTATACTTCTTAAATTTTAATTTAAAATCATCTTCATTTCTCCGTTCCCTTTCTTTGTCTTTGGGTTCTTCTCTCAGGAGTACTTCTTCAACTTCAACTTAGTTTGACATTTAACTCTCTGCATTGATTCTGTTCTGTACAAGTTCCTTTTTTAGGCTTATTTGTTTTCAGATTCATTTTTTATGTTGGAGGGTTTCCTCAAATAATTGGTGACCATTGGTATGTTACTACATAGGAGTAAGACATCAGAAGTTGAAATAAAGCTCTTCTGTCTTTACAGGGCTGTTGATTAGTGGGTTTTTATAAATGATTAATGTGCAGGCACACTGATATTTCTGTGAGGGATCTGCAAATGTTCGTATTTGTAGATCATCTTTTTGGGTGGTCATTTCTCCAGATAATAATCTTCTAATTACCAGTCTGGAAGGTATAATCCTGGTGGTTGTTGCCCTGGGAACCTGGGGGAAGTAGAGGGACAATGGTCCTATCTCGAATTAACTGACTTTCAAAAAGGTGACTTACCATGACCCTCAACTGGGCCTGGTGCCCCAAATCTGTTTGTTTCAAGCTCTAAACCATAAGTCTCCGGTGCTAGACTGGGAAGGTAAGAACTTGTGGCCTGAGGTAAGAAGTGTGCAAAGACATGTCTGGGCTCTTTTAAAGGCTTAGCACCAGTTATCCCTGTTGGCAGCACTCTCCATTCACGCGTGCGTGGTAAGTCCTGTGTCTCCAGTTACTGAGACTTTATGAGGAGAGGTTCTAAAAAGGACATTATTTGCCTCTTGTTAACTTCTTTTACTCCAGGTTTAGAAATTTAGCTTTATGTTAAGTTAATTTCAATAGCCCATAGTGTATTGATTTATTAAAAAAATTTTTTTTCTTTGTTTTCTTATTGGACTGAGCAAAGATAAACATTTGTGACCATTATGCCCTGTTTTCCATGCCCTGTTACACTTATTAATTTATACTATTTTGAGACAAGTTTTAAGGCATGTACACTTCTAACATTATCTCCATATCCACTGCTTGGTCTTGTGCTATATTTTTAAATCTCCTGCTTGCACAGGTCTCTAGAATTGACTTGTTTTTATTTTTAATATTTCAATGATCTTATTCCCTAGTTTAATAGGTCATGCACAGTTGAGTATTATTTTATTCTTTCAATAAATTTGATTTGCTATAGACATGAAAAATGCAATATATATCTTTGAAAATGTTTCATATGACTAAATTCAAAACTCAGAACTAAATCCTTTAGAGATGATTTTAATAATTTCATTTTAGAGGTCTTAAAAATGTGTTCATTTAATTTTAACTCCTTCCCCAGGCCCTCTGTGAAGCCACACAAGATTTCATTGAATCCTTATATAAAACTGGTAGAAGTGAACTGAATCTTTGAAAAGACTCACCCCATTCTCAAGTTCCAACTGAAGTAGCCACACCAAGTATGTCTAAACATACTGATGTTAACAAAGTCACTATGTTTGATGGAAGTCAATTTCATAATTAAACAGCTCTAACTGCTGAAATACATTTTTTATTTATTAAGAAGTGGTATAAATCAAGTCTGGAGGCAGGGAAATCAATAAGATTTTTATTATTGCATTGTCTAGTAAAAGTTGATAGGGTCTGGAGCAGGGATTTGCAAACTATATGCCATGGGTCAAATCCTGTTGGTCTCCTGTTTTTGTAAATAAAGTTTTATTGGAACATGCCCAAGCTTATTTGTTTTGTTATGTGAATCATAAGTGTTTTATGACATTATAATAATTATCATATTAAAATTAATTGCCAGGGAATGCTAACAGTAATTATTAAGTTTGTTTAGCTTTCGGATTGAAGAGTAGGATATGCTTAACTGAAAGTTGTTCCAGATAAATTGAGGGAGATAATTCAAACCCAGTGTGGCTGATTTTTAAAAGAATCGTTTGTGGTAAAAGAGAAAAGTGAGACAAGATGGTTTTAGTAGCTACTATAAAGGACATCTTGTGGGAATTCCCTGGTTGTCCAGTGGTTAGTACTCTGTGCTTTCACTGCCAAGGGCGTGAGTTCAATCCTTGGTCAGGGAACTAAGATTCCCACAAGCCATGCAGTGCAGCCTATAAAACTTCTTATGGAAAGAGCGAAATAAGATGGTTAAAAGAAAATTTCGAATGTTTGCTGCATTATGTAATCCCACTATCTAAATTCATCCTTTACATTATGCAATACTTTAAGGATTGATACTTTCTTGTAAAATTCATGCATTTTTATGTTAAAGACTATCAGAACGGAAAATACGAGCAAACAGACATTGATTTTATTGCAATACTATTTCCAGCATTAGGGAAGAAAGCATAGACCAAGTTGGATACTCAGCTCTGTGAGAGAGTTTAAGAGCTGGAATGGGGGGACTGTAGACCATATGCGTTTGCTAACTGGCTTTACCCAAAGGAAAAATAAATTCTTTCCTGTCTTCATGACAGGAGATAGTTTTACATCTTAGAGCATGATACTCAAGGAAGTTAGGCTTTTACTCTTCCCACAGATATTGGAAGATGGAAAGCTATCTTCCCTGATAATTACATCCATGGATTCCATTATGCACAGAGAAAAAAAGAGTGGAGTTCACTAAAGATGATAAAAGTAGTAACATCCATCACTATTGGCAGATGAGTCAGTCCATGTGGAAAAACTATATAGAATAATTAATGAGTCATTCTACTTGGGTGCAGACTCAAGTCCCAGTACTTGTAGGATCTGTGACCCTTGGAAAGTGAAACAATTTATCTTTCTCACAGCTTCCTTTTCTGTGAAATGTGAATAATGGTGCCTAGGTAATAGTCTCTTTTGAGAATTTATTTATAGGAAACTTATTTAGTGACTTCTATGTGTCCACATCATTCAAAAACTCATTTAATCTGTACAATCACCCAGAGAAGTAGTATACATATTATCCCTATTTTATAGGTAAGAAAATGGAGACCTATAGAAGTTAAGTAACACATAAAAGACACATGGAGATTGAGTATGGCTCTATAGCTGTGCTGTCCAATATGTGGACACTAGCACATGTGAGTATATAAATTTAAATTAATGAAAATTAAATAAAATTAAATATTCAATTTATTAGTCAAACTACTCACATTCCAAGTACTCCATAGCACATGTGGCTAGTGACTGCCACAATTACAAACTTTCTGAGTTTTTTTTTCCTCTGAAAGTTTTAGTGGACAGCACTGCCAGAGCCAATAACCGTAGCAAAATTCTCTCTCTCCACAAGGAAAATAATCAAGTGTCCAGCACATAGCAACTGTTCATAAAGGTTTATCTCCTTCTGTTCTTCAGGGAAAAAGGAATCTTTTATCAATGAAATCCTTCAATAAAAAGAGGTATGTACTTCCTCAGCCCCCAGAATTTTATTGAGAAAGAAAACTCAAGTTTCTCAAAATCAAGTTTACAAAACTTTCCTGAGAAGGCAAAATTACAGTTTATTTACTTGTATGAGAATCAACAGCTAATAAGAAGCAGTGAATTTTAATCCAGTCCTCCTTACTCTGGCTGCTGGAATGAGATGAATTTGTGTTAAGTATTTCATTCAAAGGTACTATAATTTCATCAAGAAACATCTGCCAGACATTACTCTCTCTACTGTTATTACAACTTGCAGAAAATGAAATTCCTACTATCTGTCTCATCTTATTTAATTTTTGGATTTCAGGAAATTGTGTTTGTTCAGCTATTTGATATCAGTGCTAAATGTAATTTTGCTTTAAAACTGAATACAGGGGCTTCCCTGGTGGCGCAGTGGTTGAGAGTCTGCGTGCCAATGCAGGGGACACGGGTTCGAGCCCTGGTCTGGGAGGATCCCACGTGCCGCGGAGCGACTGGGCCCGTGAGCCACAACTGCTGAGCCTGCGCGTCTGGAGCCTGTGCTCCGCAGCAGGAGAGGCCGCGATGGTGAGGGGCCCGCGCACCGCGATGAAGAGTGGTCCCCACTTGCCGCAACTGGAGAAAGCCCTCGCACAGAAACGAAGACTCAACACAGTCATAAATAAATAAATAAATAAATAAATAAAAGAACGTGAATTTCTTTAAAAAAAAAAAAAAACTGAATACAGGATAGTTTTTTTTTTTTCAAGTATGAAATTCTGACCTATAAAAGCCAAATGAGGAATATTTTAGGTCAAATTCTACTGTATAGCTAAGGTCTATCTCTCTGGCTCAGCAGTTTCTTACCAAAGTCAATAAATTCAAATTTTCAGTACACTGAAATAATTTCTCCTTATACCTACATTTTTCATTCTTTTCAAATTTTTGACTGCCATTACCCTAATTTTGTAAACTGAAATAATTTCCTAAAATATCAATTATGAGATGAAATTTGGGCAGTCAATAAAACTATTAGTATATTAAATAATTTTAACATAACTGGACCTTTGGTTAAGCAAATAACTGATTTCTGTCTAATTGTGCTTCTAAGAAGTCACACTTAATTTGCTTCTACAAGGGAGAATGAGAATATTATTATTAGTTCCTGCCTTTTAAAAAAAATTAGACTGAGCAATAAAAGAAATTAGTTACAAATTTGAATATAAATTGGCATGATTATACCAAGCCATAAAATCATACATTATACCAAGTAATAAAATCATACCATACATACTGAGGTAACATCAATTCCAAAATTGTTGAGTGGTTGCAAGGCATTAAAGAAAAGTGTCAGTGAATCGGACTCTGGAAAGAAAATTCAGATGAAGCAAAATTTGTTGTAAGGTAAATATTAAAAAAAAAAAACTTTGTTATATCAGCAATTTTTAATTTCCATGACAACTTTAAAGAAATTACTAACAGGACATCTACATGTGTGATACACTATGTAAAAATAATTTTTTTAATTGGAAGATGTCACTCATCCTTTTTGAATTTAAATAAAAAACAAAGTCAATTCTTGAATGGTGTTTTTACCTACTGAGAGTTGTTTGAAAAGTACAACCATAACAATAAAGACAAAGTGTTCTTTCTTTACTTTGCCTTTGTGTTTCACTGTGTCAAACAGGCCAGATTAAAAAACTGAGTTGCAGATGTGTTGGGCTTCTTATAATATTTCAAATACCTCTAAACATCTTATCTTTATCAATTAATTATGGAAGTTAATTAATTTAGTAATAACCTGTTAAAACATAGGCACAAAGTCAAATTTGTTGCAAAACCAGAATATATTACTTTCCAAACCAAGAATAGAACTATGTTCCACAACTCTTAACTAACACAGATCATTTAGATCAGATTTTACATTCAAGTATCAAGTTTTCTCTATATGAAGATATCTATTTTTCATCATCTTATATATTTTCTTTAACATTTTTAATAAAAAGGGAAAACATATACGCATTTGTAAGGAAATATTTAATTTCCTGCTTGAATAGCCTCAAATGGGAATATCAAAGCAGTAAGGATGCTTAAGTCAGTAGTTTTAATATCTTGAACTATATAAAGAAAATAGAGGAGCTTATTGGTAGAAGTTTTCTTTTCCTCAGTCTTAAATGACTGAAGGTATGAATTTTATTGCTGAAAAGGAGTCTTTCAGGTTCTATAGGCCAACACTCTCCTTTTACAAATAAAAATGTTGAAGCCCTGATGCTTTTTTTTTTAACATCTTTATTGGAGTATAATTGCTTTACAATGGTGTGTTAGTTTCTGCTTTATAACAAAGTGAATCAGCTATACATATACCTATATCCCCATATCTCCTCCCTCTTGCGTCTCCCTCCCACCCTCCCTATCCCACCGTTCTAGGTGGTCACAAAGCACTGAGCTGATCTCCCTGTGCTATGCAGCTGCTTCCCACTAGTTATCTATTCTACATTTGGTAGTATATGTAAGTCCATGAACTTTCTCACTTCATCCCAGCTTACCCTTCCCCCTCCCTGTGTCCTCAAGTCCATTCTCTACGTCTGAGTCTTTATTCCTGTCCTGCCCCTAGGTTCTTCAAAACCATTTTTTTTTTCTTTTTCTTTTTTAGATTCCATATATATGTGTTAGCATACAGTATTTGTTTTTCTCTTTCTGACTTACTTCACTCTGTATGACAGACTCTAGGTCCATCCACCTCACTACAAATAATTCAATTTCGTTTCTTTTTATGACTGGGTAATATTCCATTGTATACATGTGCCACATCTTCTTTATCCATTCATCTGTCTATGGACACTTAGGTTGCTTCCATGACCTGGCTATTGTAAACAGTGCTGCAATGAACATTGTGGTACATGACTCTTTTTGAATTATGGTTTTCTCAGGGTATATGCCCAGTAGTGGGATTGCTGGGTCATATGGTAGTTCTATTTTTATTTTTTTAAGGAACCTCCATACTGTTCTGCATAGTGGCTGTATCAGTTTACATTCCCACCAACAGTGCAAGAGGGTTCCTTTTTCTCCACACCCTCTCAAGCATTTATTGTTTCTAGACTTTTTGATGATGGCCATTCTGAACAGTGTGAAGTGATACCTCATTTTGGTTTTGATTTGCATTTCTCTAATGATTAGTGATGTTGAGCATCTTTTCATGTGTTTGTTGGCAATCTGTATATCTTATTTGGAGAAATGTCTATTTAGGTTTTCTGCCCATTTTTGGATTGGGTTGTTTGTTTTTTTGATATTGAGCTGCATGAGTTGCTTGTAAATTTTGGAGATTAATCCTTTGTCAGTTAATTCATTTGCAAATATTTTCTCCCATTCTGAGGGTTGTCTTTCCGTCTTGTTTATGGTTCCCTTTGCTCCTGATGCTTAAAAATATAAATGCCTCTGATTTTTCAATCGTGCCTATTTGGAAGAGGGTAAACATCTGCAGAAACATATATCCCCTAAAGTCTCATGTCCAGGAAAATAGAGTACATGTTGAAATAATATGATACTCTGTCTATAAAGTTAATTCTCTAAGAAAGCTCTTAATACATTTTTTGGGTGGGGATGGGCATGGGGAGAAGGAACTGTCTATAATTTCTGAAATGAATCTCGGCAACAACCATCCGTCTCATCCACAGTATCATTTGGGCAGAGTCTGGAAGATGGTCAACCAGATATTTCTTTTTCCCTAGTGTAGCCATCCTAGCAAAACCTAGCATATTTTTCAGTTCAAAGGAATTGTGTGTCCTCTCAAGGTTCATATTCGTATGAAATTCTCAATTAGGATATAATTTTATTTTCTACTTTGTCACACTACTTTAAAAAAAAAGGCTTGTTCAATGTCAGAGAGAGGATAACACTTGAATACACATTTATGCATCAGTCATTCAAGTTGTTTAGATGTTCTTTTATTCATCTTTTGACAAATGTTTTTTAATTCCTTTAATATGTTCAATAATTTCTAGGATCTTTGAAAACAAACAAGAAGACATATTATCTTGTGTTTAAGTATTTCACAGCAAAGAGTGGGAAGAGACACCAATTCTGCCCAGATATTAGATAAAAGATAAAATAAATGTAGTTTTTATAGCTTTTAATATAAAGAATATGGACCATGGAAATTACACAGTTTTTTAAGGGGATAGTGAAAAAAGGCCCACTTATACTGAAAAAAATTGCCTAGAGTGGTCCCTCAGAATCATAGGACTATGAAAACATCAGTTATTAGGGAATACGGTACAAAGGAGAAATGGAGTATAAGGAAGCTTGATATGAGCCACACAAGAGATTGAGAAGATTTAAATCAGAGGAGGAAAAATGGCCAATAATAGCAGTCAACTTACAGAGACCATTAGTGACAGTTCCTTCCTTTATTTTTTTTTAGCCTTTTGGTTAACTAAAAGTAAACAGGAAAAGTTATAAATTCTCCCTGAATACAAATGCATAGATTATTATTAAAATGTGGGTTTTTTAAATATCATAAGCACATTATTTTAACCAGTAGCTTTACCAGAACAAAATGATTTGTTTCTCTTTAAAATAGCATCACTTTTTAAATAGAGAAATTCAAGTACACAAAGAATATATATTCACACAATATTGTTGGGTAATCTTCGTGTGTCTTTTCTCTAAAATCAATGGAAATTTTTCCCTAGATTTTTGAACCTCTCATAAATCACTATATTATGTTTAAAGGTATTTTATTTTTAATGCCATTCAAAAAAGTTTATTTGTACTCAGAAAAAAAGATTAAACTAGATAAATTTAACAATTTGACTATTGTATGCTAAACATACACACTGAAAATTTATGGCAAATTAGTTTGAGCATAACATTTAAGTTTCAAACCAACTCACTATTTTGAATATAAGAGAATTATAAAATAGTTGTTTCTTATTTCTAATTTGTTAATAAGATTATCTATGGGAATTTAGTATTTTGCTCAGTTTACTTCCATTTTTATTTTTTTAAAGAACTTTGAAGTAAAATGCCTACAGTTAGTGCTTTTAACCATGTTCATTTTTCCAAGTAAAGAAGCAACAATGCTTACTCAGGGTAATACTTACAAGGAATATAAAAATAGAAAAACAATAAATATTCTGTAACATTTTACTACAGATGAAGAACATTTTTGTATCTAGCATTTTGGTATGTTTCTTTCCAGAGATTGATTCAAAAAGGATAAGCCAACCATAATTTTTAACTATTTCTCCTTTACTTAAGAATATATTATGGATTTCTCCTGTGTCATTAAGTGTTCTTGGTAATCCTGTTTTAGTCAAACTGTTTTCAAAATATAGGGACTTGAAAACCTATACCAAAAAAAACAGGGATTATTTTAATGAACCTATTGTACTCATTACCCAGCTTCAGCAGTTAATCAAATACGTGACTAAGCTTGTTTCCTCTATATTTCTACCCACTCACCTGTCATAATTATTTTGAAGTTAGTTCTGAACCTTATATCATTAGAGCTTTGTTTTTGATGACTGCTAACTAATATATTTCTTCAATTTACCACAATTCTTTTATCACTTTTTTTATTGGATATCTTAGGCAATGTCAATATCTGTTATATTTAGGTATTACTATTTTAAAATCCTCTTTGAATTTAATGATGGAAAGGCAGAAGTGTCTAGTGAAAAGTGCACATGTGTTGGAGTGAGACTAATATTAATTTGAATATGAAATGGTAGGACTGTGACACTAGAGAGTTTATCTCTCTAAGCCTCAGTTCCTCTTCTGTGAAATGGGAATTAAAACACTGTACTTGTCTAATAGAATTGTTGTAATAAATAAGACACATACATAGTTCCTGACATAAATTGGTGACCTTGTCTATTGAATAATTTTATCTTAGACTCTCTAACTATATTCGTGGAGGAAAACAGTGAATCTGGTAAGAAAACGTTTACTTCTCAGGCTTAAAAAAATGAAATAAGTCTTGTAAGTATATCTATGACTTTACAGTGTGAATAAACAGAAATAAAGTTATCTTTATTTAAAAACTTTAAAAATATTTTTGGTTTTCAAATTTAGCTTTAAAGATAACTGCAAATTATGCTTTATAGAGTATTGAATATAGAATTGCTTTATATGCAAGTGCATGTATTATACTTGAAAGAATATTTTAGTAACTTATATTTTTATTTGATGCTGTTGGAGAATAAGGGCAGACTAGAACATATTGCTTTAGATTATTTTGAATTTCATTTCAGTCTATTACCAGAATTCTTAAATTCAGGGAAAATATTACTCTATAGCTATTTCAGTAAAAATATTTTATGACATATGAAATAGTCATTTGGAAGTTTTACAAATTGCAAAATAGACTTTTATGTATGGAAACAGTCTCTAATATGACAGAATTGGTAATTTGGAGAGCTCTTTTTTATAAATGTAAATGTGCCAATGATTCTTTTCTTAACAGTAATAAAATGAAATTTTGGTAAATTGACTTGAAGCAACACTTCTAAAGGAACAAAGAGTAATATCACTGAACTTAATTGCCAAATTATCTTTTTGTCCATTGAAGAATGTGTTGTTATAATAGCTTGTAAGTAGTTTGAAATATTTATATTATAGAGAAAGTGACTAAAGTACATTTAGATTTGGTGGATATATCAAGTAGAGCCCTTTGGCTATAGACTAGAATACTGGTTCAGCCCAGACTAATAGCAAGCCTGTAAATAAATCATTTATACTATCTCACTGTCATTTATCTATAAAAGAACGGAGTCATTGAAATGCTCTTTTAAGTCCTTTCAACTACAAAGATTGAAAAGTTTTGGAAATTACTTTTCCAGGCCCAAACCATTCTGTTATAGGTTTTCCACGAAATACATATCTTATAAAACTTCAATAGACCTGATTTTTAAGTCTCAAGAAAGATTGATAAAGGAGAATGACTCAGGTAGTTCCTACTGATATCGCATTGATAGTTAAGCTAAAATCAGTGTATAATCCATGCTTATGTCTACCAAAATAACTCCCCAAATCTTCCCTTTCTTAATCTTTTGTTTCTTAGAAGGGGGTCCCTGGCTTGCAGCAAAGATACCTCATAGAGTCAATATGAAAACATCCCTGACCCAGTCCCCATACTGGGAATTAAAGAGGATGCTGTGGCAACACTTTGATGGAAAGTGAAATCATCTCTGTCCCCAAGGGCCATCTGTGGTAGTAGCAGGGTATAATGTGCCTTCTTTTGCTGGATGTATCTCTGTTATTGAAGATCTAAATGAGGTGATTAATGGCCCAGAAAGGAGGATGCATGAAGACAACTTTGTTCCTGTCTAGATCCTGTCTTGCTTAATGGGAGATGGCCATTAAGCTATTTACATTTGTATCTCTATTCATCTGGGGTAAAAAAATCAAGAAAGACTAGTTTATACATCCAAAATTCAGACATCGATTACATATTTGCCTGGAGAATGCATCATGGGCCGTCTCTTCCAAATCAGAGGAAGGTCCAAGTTATCTAAACAATAATAAAAATAAAGATAAGCAGTGTTCCATAGAGCATGTCCAACAATAGAAAAATAACAACAAGACTGTCAGTTCAGTTTAAAAGCTGAACTTAGAAGCATAAGGGGAGTGTTGTTGATAGAATTACCAGACAGTAGGATCGGCCACTTAAGAAGTGTAACTCAAAGGTAAATTATTTCATAGCAGTTTAAGTTCCTATAATGTGTCCAAGGGGACTGGTCACCATCAAACAGAAAAAATGTCAGAGGGCTATGATTAACTGGTCACATTCATGCGGGGTTTATCCTGTCCATGCTCAACTCAGTTATTTCTCCCAAAGGATCCAGGAAGGAATTTGATACCAGATAGTGAGGCTGTACATAGCTTCACAGTTCAAAACAAAACTGGGTGATAATTTTGATTGTGTTGATATTAGTGCTAAAAATTATACAAAGCTATTGTTACTGTTTATGCTGTTTGTGTAAAGCATTTCTGTAAAGGTCTGGTTTATGACAGTTTAATCTTATGTAATATAATTCTTCTTCTACAGGGTCAGCTGTACAGGCAGCTGAAATAAAAGTGCAAGGCATGTTAGAATCATAAAATAAATGATTCAAACACTCAGTCAGCAGTAATGAGCTCAGAAACAGATACTGTTATGAGGTTTACTTTGTGCTTAAAGACCAAATTTTCCTTTTCTTGATTTGGACAGTTATATCATATTGTGTCAACTCTGGGCATCTCCAAGTGGGTAGACAAGCCAGATAGGTTGTTTACTACAAAAAGTTTTGGCAGAGCTAAAAATGAAAACACTTAGAATAATGTAGTATGTAATATTAGCTTATAATATAATTTCTAAAAACATTATTAGAACCTTATGCTTCTGATAATAGTTTATTATATAGTTCTTTCAAATTTACTACAGTAAATGTGATGTTAGCGTATGATGTAATTCCTGGAAATACAATGTTAATGAATTGACTCATTTAAAAATACCAGATTCAAATTTTCCAAGCTATTTTGGAGTTGTTATTAGAGTAGGAAAGGGATTGTCTTTTTTGAAATTCAGTAAAGGGGAGTCCACACTCCATAGAAATGCGAGTAAATGCACATTTACTAAGAATGATATACTTTACTATGTGAGCCGCAAAAGCAAAAACTAGAAACCGTGCCCTAGGCTGTGATGGTGTGCCTTAAAACCTTATACGAACAAGCTACAAAACAACAAACGGAGGATATATATATATTTTTTGGTTTACTATGTGTCTGGCCCCTCAATCCTTGTTGCGAGAACCATATCCCCAAGAAAGATGTGTGGATGGATACACAAGGAGAAGGCATGCTATTTATATTGTTTATCTCAATGTGACTATAAGCTCACACAATTATGTGTTCTCTTATAATGCTCGAGGTACAGACCAGCTTTTAGTTGCAGAGAATAAAATATGCTCTACCTAGTTTTATGGTAAATGGATGTAATAAATATCATAAAATATATTTACTGTATTGTTGGGAGATCTGAAGAGAGAGATGCTAGCCTGGACTTCCGGAAGTGATTCCCAGTGTCAGTATCAACCAGGATGCCGAAGAAGCTGTTACCTGCTAAGACCAAAAGAATTGCCAGGACTCAGGAACTTGCTTCTTCAGCATCTAGCTCTAGAATCCTGCCTTTTCTTTCTTGGCTGACCAGCATAATGGATATATTTATTTCACCCCATCTCTCTCCAAAATAAGCTGAGTTTTAATTCAAGTTTCTAGTGAAGGAATTGCTTTGCTAGAATTTAAATTAGATATAAGTTTCAAGGCCCTCTGAGAAATGAATTTTTAGTGTTGCAATCGCTGCACTATAGAAATGCAAACGAGAAGTTTTAAATAAGATTGTCTTTAAATAAGACTGTCCGTATGTCCTCCATAATAAAATAACCTGAATTAACTATAAGGTGGGAAGAGTCATTTGGCTCTATACACAAATCCAGACTACATCCTTATGTCAGTCCTCAAATTCCTACTGAGTTGATGTAGAAGATTAATACAGACTAATTTTTCCCCCTCTCCTCTCCTCAGTGCCGCTACTCCTCCCCCACCCCATGTTCCTCAAAACGGGAGCAGACGCCCCAGCTCGCAATGGCCCTGGTGTTTAAAAGGTGGTACGGTTTTCACACAACATGACTCTCAACTCACACCAATCACTCACCTTCCCCTACACCTGCCAACTGTCTAGTTCTAGACGAATTTTTTAAAATAACAATGGAAAAAATCATTTTTCCCCCCAGAGATAAAAGAAGCATGTCAAAGATAGCTGCCATTCAGTTCCTCCATGATTTTTTTTTTCATAAATTTATTTACTTATTTATTTATTTTTATTTTTGGCTGCACTGGGTCTTTGTTGCTGTGCACGGGCTTTCTCTAGTTGTGGCGAGAGGTGGCTACTCTTCGTTGCGGTGAGCGGGCTTCTCATTATGGTGGCTTCTCTTGTTGCAGAGCAGGGGCTCTAGGTGTGTGGGCTTCAGTAGTTGTGGCACGTGAGCTCAGAAGTTGTGGCGCACGGGCTTAGTTGCTCCGCGGCATGTGGGATCTTCCCGGACCAGGGCTCGAACCCATGTCCCCTGCATTGGCAGGCGGATTCTTAACCACTGTGCCACCAGGGAAGTCCCTATTGCATAGACTATTAAGAAAAGAGTGATCCAACTTAGAAAGGATTCAAGAACAAGAATGGAAAGATGCGTCACTGAGCCATAAGAAGAGCTACCAATCTGTTTATATTTTTTAATCACTCACTTATTTCTCTAGGAATCCCATCCTCCTGGATAATGTCATTTGTCATTTACCTATAGAGGACAACTCATCTTCCAGGTGGATAGAATGAGGTGAATAAAAGAGAAAACCTTAAACCTTCCATAAAGATTAGAGTGCTTAACAAGCACAAGAGTCAGTAAAGGAAAAAGTAACATGGAGCTATTATATTTTATTAAATAAATATTAGATAACTTTGAGAAATTATTAGCGTGTGAGATAAATTTCAAGTATAAAATATTGCTTTAGAGCCACATATATTTTATAAAATTAGGGTGGTTACATTGTTATTTGTTTATTAAATACCTGTTAAGCTTTATATAGCAGGCTCTATATACACATAAAACACATGGAACAAACAATCTAGCAGAAGGCAGATTTTCAAATTATTAAATATGAAAAAATTAAATGTATTAACATGGAAGTCATATAGAATCACAGAGAAGTGACTGATCATTTCAGATTTTTATTTTTTAATTTTAAAATTTTATTTATTTTTTTATACAGCAGATTCTTATTAGTCATCAATTTTATACACATTAGTGTATACATGTCAATCCCAATAGCCCAATTCATCACACCACCACCCCCACCCCCCCGCTGCTTTCCCCCCTTGATGTCCATACGTTTGTTCTCTACATCTGTGTCTCAGTTTCTGCCCTGCAAACTGGTTCACCTCTACCATTTTTCTAGGTACCACATAAATGCGTTAATATACGATATTTGTTTTTCTCTTTCTGACTTACTTCACTCTGTATGACAGTCTCTAGATCCATCCACGTCTCTACAAATGACCCAATTTCATTCCTTTTTATGGCTGAGTAATATTCCATTGTATATATGTACCACATCTTCTTTATCCATTCGTCTATCGATGGGCATTTAAGTTGCTTCCATGACCTGGCTATTGTAAATAGTGCTGCAATGAACATTGGGGCGCATGTGTCTTTTTGAATTATAGTTTTCTCTAGATATATGCCCAGTAGTGGGATTGCTGGGTCGTATGATAGTTCTATTTTTAGTTTTTTAAGGAACCTCCATACTGTTCTCCATAGTGGCTGTATCAATTTACATTCCCACCAACAGTGCAAGAGGGTTCCCTTTTCTCCACACCCTCTCTAGCATTTGTTGTTTGTAGATTTTCTGATGATGCCCATTCTAACTGGTGTGAGGTGATACCTCATTGTAGTTTTGATTTGCATTTCTCTAATAATTAGTGATGTTGAGCAGCTTTTCATGTGCTTCTTGGCCATCTGTATGTCTTCTTTGGAGAAATGTCTATTTAGGTCTTCTGCCCATTTTTGGATTACGTTGTTTGTTTTTTTAATATTGACCTGCATGAGCTGTTTATATATTTTGGAGATTAATCCTTTGTCCACTGACTCATTTGCAAATATCTTCTCCCATTCTGAGGGTTGTCTTTTCATCTTCTTTATGGTTTCCTTTGCTGTTTCATTAGGTCCCATTTGTTTATTTTTGTTTTTATTTCCATTACTCTAGGAGGTGGATCTAAAAAGATGTTGCTGTGATTTATGTCAAAGAGTGTTCTTCCTATGTTTTCCTCTAAGAGATTTATAGTGTCCAGTCTTACATTTAGGTCTCGAATCCATTTTGAGTTTATTTTTGTTTATGCTGTTAGGGAGTGTTCTAATTTCATTCTTTTACATGTAGCTGTCCAGTTTTCCCAGGACCACTTATTGAAGAGACTGTCTTTTTTCCATTGTATATCCTTGCCTCCTTTGTCATGGATTAGTTGACCATAGGTGCATGGCTTTATCTCTGGGCTTTCTATCTTGTTCCATTGACCTATTATTTCTGTTTCTGTGCCAGTATCATATTGTCTTGATTACTGTAGCTTTGTAGTATAGTCTGAGGTCAGGGAGTCTGATACCTCCAGCTCCGTTTTTTTCCCTCAAGACTGCTTTGGCTATTCGGGGTCTTTTGTGTCTCCATACAAATTTTAGGATTTTTTGTTCTAGTTCTGTAAAAAATGCCATTGGTAATTTGATAGGGATTGCATTGAATCTGTAGATTGCTTTGGGTAGTATAGTCATTTTCACAATGTTGATTCTTCCAATCCAAGAACATGGTATATCTCTCCATCTGTTGGTATCATCTTTAATTTCTTTCATCAGTGTCTTATAGTTTTCTGCATACAGGTCTTTTGTCTCCCTAGGTAGGTTTATTCCTAGGTATTTTATTCTTTTTGTTGCAGTGGTAAATGGGAGTGTTTCCTTAATTTCTCTTTCAGATTTTTCATCATTAGTGTATATGAATGTAAGAGATTTCTCTGCATTAATTTTGTATCCTGCAACTTTACCAAATTCATTGATTAGCTCTAGTAGTTTTCTGGTGGCATCTTTAGGATTCTCTATGTATAGTATCATGTCATCTGCAAACAGTGACAGTTTTACTTCTTCTTTTCCGATTTGGATTCCTTTTATTTCTCTTTCTTCTCTGATTGCCATGGCTAGGACTTCCAAAACTATGTTGAATAGTACTGGTGAGACTGGACATCCTTGTCTTGTTCCTGGTCTTAGAGGAAATGCTTTCCATTTTTCACCATTGAGAATGATGTTTGCTGTGGGTTTGTCTTATATGGCCTTTATTATGTTGAAGTTGGTTCCCTCTATGCCCACTTTCTGGAGAATTTTTATCATAAATGGGTGTTGAATTTTGTCAAAAGCTTTTTCTGCATCTATTGAGATGATCATATGGTTTTTATTCTTCAATTTGTTAATATGGTGTATCACATTGATTGATTTGCCTATATTGAAGAATCCTTGCATCTCTGGGATAAATCCCACTTGACCATGGTGTATGATCCTTTTAATGTGTTGTTGGATTCTGTTTGCTAGTATTTTGTTGAGGATTTTTGCATTTATATTCATCAGTGATATTGGTCTGTAATTTTCTTTTTTTGTAGTATCTTTATCTGGTTTTGGTATCAGGGTGATGGTGGCCTCAGAGAATGAGTTTGGGAGTGTTCCTTCCTCTGCAACTTTTTGGAAGCCTTTGAGGAGGATGGATCTTCTCTAAATGTTTGATAGAATTCACCTGTGAAGCCATCTGGGCCTGGACTTTTGTTTGTTGGAAGATTTTTAATCACTGTTTCAATTTCAGTGCTTGTGATTGGTCTGTTCATATTTTCTATTTCTTCCTGGTTCAGTCTTGCAAGGTTATACCTTTCTAAGAATTTGTCCATTTCTTCCAGGTTGCCCATTTTATTGGCATAGAGTTGCTTGTAGTAGTCTCTTAGGTTGCTTTGTATTTCTGCGGTGTCTGTTGTAACTTCTCCTTTTTTATTTCTAATTTTATTGATTTGAGTCCTCTCCCTCTTATTCTTGATGAGTCTGACTAATGGTTTATCAATTTTGTTTATCTTCTCAAAGAACCAGCTCTTAGTTTTATTGATCTTTGCTATTGTTTTCTTTGTTTCTATTTCATTTATTTCTTCTCTGATCTTGATGATTTCTTTCCTTCTGCTAACATTGGGTTTTGTTTGTTCTTCTTTCTCTAGTTCTTTAAGTGTAAGGTTAGATTGTTTATTTGAGATTTTTCTTGTTTCTTGAGGTAGGCTTGTATAGCTATAAATTTCCCTCTTAGAACTGCTTTTGCTGCATCCCATAGGTTTTGGATCATCCTGTTTTCATTGTCATTTTTCTCTAGGTATTTTTTTGTTTCCCCTTTGATTTCTTCAGTGTTCTCTTGGTTATTTAGTAATGTATGGTTTAGCCTCCATGTGTTTGTGTTTTTTACGTTTTTTCCATGTAATTCATTTCTAATCTCATAGCGCTGTGGTCAGAAAAGATGCTTGATGTGATTTCTATTTTCTTAAATTTACTGAGGCTTGATCTGTGACCCAAGATGTGATCTGTCTTGGGAAATGTTCCGTGCACACTTGAGCAGAAAGTGTAATCTGCTGTTTTGGGATGGAATGTCCTATAAATATCAATTAAATTTATCCGGTCTATTGTGTCATTTAAAGCTTCTGTTTCCTTATTTATTTTCATTTTGGATGATCTGTCCATTGGTGTTAGTGAGGTGTTAAAGTCCCCCACTATTATTGTGTTACCGTCAATTTTCTCTCTCATAGCTGTTAGCAGTTGCCTTATGTATTGAGGTGCTCCTATGTTGGGTGCATATATATTTATAATTGTTATATCTTCTTCTTGGATTGATCCCTGGATCATTATGTAGTGTCTTTCCTTGTCTCTTGTAACATTCTTTATTTTAAAGTCTATTTTATCTGATATGAGTATAGCTACTCCAGCTTTCTTTTGATTTCCATTTGCATGGAATATCTTTTTCCATCCCCTCACTTTCAGTCTGTTTGTGTCCCTAGGTCTGAATTGGGTCTCTTGTAGACAGCATATAGATAGGTCTTGTTTTTGTATCCATTCAGCACGCCTGTGTCTTTTGGTTGGAGCATTTAATCCATTTACGTTTAAGGTAATTATCGATAGGTATGTTCCTATGACAATGTACTTAACTCTTCTGGGTTTGTTTTTGTAGGTCCTTTTCTTCTCTTGATTTTCCCACTTAGAGAAGTTCCTTTAGCATTTGTTGTAGAGCTGGTTTGGTGGTGCTGAATTCTCTTAGCTTTTGCTTGTCTGTAAAGCTTTTGATTTCTCCATTGAATCTAAATGAGATCCTTGCCGGGTAGAGTAATCTTGGCTGTAGGTTCTTCCCTTTCATCACTTTAAGTATATCATGCCACTCCCTTCTGGCTTGTAGAATTTCTGCTGAGAAATCAGCTGTTAACCTCATGGGACTTCCCTTGTATGTTATTTGTCGTTTTGCCCTTGCTGCTTTCAATAATTTTTCTTTGTCTTTAATTTTTGCCAGTTTGATGACTATGTGTCTCGGCGTGTTTCTCCTTGGGTTTATCCTGTATGGGACTCTCTGCGCTTCCTGGACTTGGGTGGCTATTTCCTTTCCCATATTAGGGAAGTTTTTGACTATAATCTCTTCATATATTTTCTCATGTCCTTTCTCTCTCTCCTCCTTCTGGGACCCCTATAATGCGAATGTTGTTGCGTTTAATGTTGTCCCAGAGGTCTCTTAGGCTGTCTTCATTTCTTTTTATTCTTTTTTCTTTATTCTGTTTCACAGCAGTGAATTCCACCATTCTGTCTTCCAGGTCATTTATCCGTTCTTTTGCCTCAGTTATTCTGTTATTGATTCCTTCTAGTGTAGTTTTCATTTCAGTTATTGTATTGTTCATCTCTGTTTGTTTGTTCTTTAATTCTTCTAGGTCTTTGTTAATCATTTCTTGCATCTTCTCAATCTTTGCCTCCATTCTTTTTCCGAGGTCCTGGATCATCTTCACTGTCATTATTCTGAATTCTTTTTCTGGAAGGTTGCCTATCTCCACTTCATTTAGTTGTTTTTCTGGGGTTTTATCTTGTTCCTTCATGTGGTACATAGCCCTCTTCCTTTTCATCTTGTCTATCTTTCTGTGAATGTGGTTTTTATTCCACAGCCACTGCCCACCTCTGCAGGAGACCCTGCAACACTACAGGTAGGTCTGGTTCAATCTCCCCTGGGGTCACTTCTCCTTCCCCTGGGTCCCATTGCACACACTACTTTGTGTGTGCCCTCGAAGAGTATAGTCTCTGTTTCCCTTAGTCCTGTCAAAGTCCTGCAATCAAATCCCGCTAGCCTTCCAAGTCTGATTCTCTAGGAATTCCTCTTCCCGTTGTTGGACCCCCAGGTTGGCAACCTGACATGGGGCTCAGAGCCTTCACTCCAGTAGGTGGACTTCTGTGGTATAAATGTTCTCCAGTCTGTGAGTCACCCACCTAGCTGTTATGGGATTTGATTATACTGTGATTGCGCCCCTCCTACCATCTCATTGTGGCTTCTCCTTTGTCTTTGGATGTGGGGTATCTTTTTTGGTGAGTTCCAGTGTCTTCCTGTCAATGATTGTCCAGCAGCTAGTTGTGATTCTGGTCTTTTCTCAAGAGGGAGTGAGAGCATGTCCTTCTACTCTGCCATCTTGGTTCCTAATCCCAATCATTTCAGATTTAAAATACACTTAAAATTTTCCTAATATGTGCCTGCTATGTAATGGGTGCTTAGTAGATATTTGCTAAATAAATCAATGGAAAATAGAAAATATGAAACTCCTAGAATTCATTTATATATATTATAATATAACATATGAAAGCATGTACAACATAACAAAATAAGTATTAAATCATCATTACATACATATTTGTAACATAAGTCTACACTGCAAGATGTAGAGAATTCAGTTGTGTGGCTTTCACAGTTGGAAGTGCAAACAGGGTGATACTATAATAGAGAGGGGATAAATACATTTCTAGATCCCAGATAACTACTATTGATATTAAACTACTTAGAGGTTTGTGTAATGCATGAAAATTAAAGAATATTTGAGTTGCATTGGTAAAGTATTCTAGGTTTGTCCACTCTTCATACCTTTCAGTGTTTTTAATCCGAAGGAGCCTCTTGGAAATTTGCCACATCTGCACAACTGAAAATGGTTAGAATTTCTGTTAGTTAGCCTGTTCCATTGTCTTTCTAAGCCTCTATTCACATTTAAAAGGTTTCACCAAAATGTCCATGAAACTGTAGTTTCTTTTTTTTTTCTTTTTTCTTTCTGTTTTTCTTCAGGATTCCCATCTGTCCCATGGAGTTCTCTGTTACATCCTTAGGTAATCTGGGAACCAACCTATTTTCCAACACAAAGGCTAAGACTCATTCACTATTATTATGCAGAACTCTGATGTGTAATTTAAGCCTTTTCTTGTGAATCCCCCTAGGTATTTTCTCACCGTCCTCACTGAGGTGACTTGTTTTGTGTCCAATTCATTGAAATTCCCCAGACCCAGATAGTTTGATAGCCTGATATTTTAGAATTTTGCCCTTACTTACTTTCATCCATCAAGTATAGCTAGTATATTTTTCTCCCATCTCTTTTACAGGAATCATGAGTGTTAAACTGTGACAATAACTGCTTAGTGTGTAGAATACCTTAGAGAAATATTATTTTGACAATTCTTGTTAATATCATGAAGTTTAATAAATTTTAATGTTGGGGAAAAAAAAGACTCCATAAATTGTTTGTCCCTTTGTGTATCTTCCATTAATTAGAAGGAATCATTGGATTTCACAGTAAAAATTTGAAAGCATATGCCCTCAAATCAAAGGCATGACTACTTAACACCAACATGTATTTGTTTACAGTGTGGGTTATGGGCTATATGTGTAAATAGTAGGGGGGTACTACTTCAGTACCATATTAATTCAGTACTAATAGTAGTACTGAATTTCATACCATGATTTCTTTCTCTCAAAATTATGCCATAATTTTCTTCTCTCAACCTCAAAAATTCTCTATCCTCAATCTCAGCATTTTCTTTATCAAAATAAGAATAAAAAGTTCCTTTTTATTTATGAAATCAATCCTTTCCCAGTATTTTTCTTTTTTGACATTAAGTCCATTATTAATATTTAATTTTATGGAATCTATGATTAATTTCTAATATAATTGGTTATAATTATATAATTTTTATTAATTGTAAATCCTAGTGAACTATTAGCAACTCAGTGAATAATAACATTTAATAAAGGTATATTTGTAAAGACATTTACATAAAAATTTAATTTCCTATCATAAAATTGAAGCATATTACCTTAAAGAAAACCTTATCTTGTGAGAACATGTAGTATCATAATTTAGTGATAAGGTTTTGGATTTTGCTGTAAC
The DNA here is from genome assembly GCF_009873245.2 of Balaenoptera musculus. Lineage (NCBI taxonomy): Eukaryota > Metazoa > Chordata > Mammalia > Artiodactyla > Balaenopteridae > Balaenoptera > Balaenoptera musculus. Next base: position 57,653,914 of record NC_045802.1, read on the forward strand.
TGAGCAACTGACAACTGTGTTTAATTTTGGCCCCTCCTGTTTCGTTTTTTTTCTTTTTTGTTTGCTCTGTGACTTCAAACTCATTTTCTCATTTCTTTATCATCTCTAAAGTAGCTGTCATAACAGAATCCATATCCCAGTTTGCTGTCAGGATTAAATTCAATATTATAAGTGAGTACTTTAAACATGTATTGTATACATAAATTGCTCGATAATTGTTAGATACTATAAACATTTCATTATTAAGGTCCCCTAGGTTCACTATTTACTGTTAGTGTCATAAGGAGTGCTGTCTCCAGTGATTATAACTTAACATATTTTGTAGGACAGAGATGAGAGCTCGCGTGTATCACTTTCCAGCTGCAGTGTTTCTATTGGCTCATCCTGCCTGGGCACTTGCTTTGCAGGTGTGATTGCACTTTTATATCTTATCACTGGACAGGTACAGTAGCTCATAGCACAGGGCGTAGCATCCTAGGTAAAATATTTGTAAACAAGTCACAGCACGAAATCAAGAATTTTTGTTATTTCTGTCAGGACCTGGAAGTTAAAATAGTGAATGGTGTGCTTCAAAACTGGATATGAGTCCACCCTCATTGGAATCAGTGTGGATCAGTTTATTCATATCCCATTCTTTCCTTGTCTAACTCAGCTGTACTGGGATGTCCAATCCTTGCTTCAAGGCTTTTCTCCCTAAAAAGCACAAATGCCATAATTTTCTTTGCACCTGCACAAAGTATGTTGAGTACTGGTTCTTTATCAGTTGTCTTCTATGGATTCTTTGTTTGCCTCCAACTTGCTTTACAAATTTCTGGCTAGCCACCTTACTTTTTAAACACATTTACCTCTTCTTCCAACGTAATAGCTCTATGTGAAAATGTTCTCTACCTGTAAATCATGTTCTCTTGGCTGCAATCAGTTTTCCTGGTTCTGTGTACTGAGGCTCCTTGAGAGGTATTTTTTAGCAAAAATGGTAAAGTTGTGAAATGAAAAAAGGAGTCTTCCATCTCAGGGCACCATGGCATTTAATATATAATCTGAGTAAATATCTGTGTACCTCTACTCCTAAATCAGCTTGATCAATTTGTTACTATCTAATCACTTTACAACCAAAATTGCAAGGTTAGTCATACATTAATCTAATCCCCATTCACCAGGTTTGGAAACCAACTATCTCTCTGACTTTTCTACTGTTGTTAATATGACCACAGCTGTTCTTCATCAGCAAGATTTAAATATCTGAGACTGCTTTAGGATTTCTAATAACTTTGAACCAGTATCTTTTAATTTCACACACCCGATGAGGCTTTCTTTTTGATATTCATACCTTAATTTCCATTGACACAGAAGCACATTAGCACAGGCCCTTGCTATCTTGCACCTTTGCCCTTCATGAGTGTTACAGCTTTCTAATTAGCTTCTGTATCAACAATCTTTCTTGTATTGTGGCATCAAATTATTTTTTCTAAAATATTACTTGAATTGTGGTTTTAGCATCAGTTTTTTAAACTTTTTATTTTTAACATCTTTACTGGAGTATAATTGCTTTACAATGTTGTGTTAGTTTCTGCTGTATAACAAAGTAAATCAACTATACATATACATATATCCCCATATCTCCTCCCTCTTGCATCTCCCTCTCACCCTCCCCTATCCCACCCCTCTAGGTGGTCACAAAACACTGAGCTGATCTCCCTGTGCTATGCGGCTGCTTCCCACTAGCTATCTGTTTTACATTTGGTAGTATATATAAGTCCATGCCACTCTCTCACTTTGTCCCAGCTTCCCCTTCCCCTTCCCCGTGTCCTCAAGTCCATTCTCTACGTCTGAGTCTTTATTCCTGTCCTGTCCCTAGGTTCTTCAGAGCCTTTTTTTTTTTTTTTAGATTCCATATATATGTGTTAGTATATGGTATTTGTTTTTCTCTTTCTGACTTACTTCACTCTGTATGACAGACTCTATGTCCATCCACCTCACTACAGATAACTCAATTTCATTTCTTTTTATGGCTGAGTAATATTCCATTGTATATATGTACCACATCTTTATCCATTCATCTGTCTATGGACACTTAGGTTGCTTCCATGTCCTGGCTATTGTAAAAAGAGCTGCAATGAACATTGTGGTACATGACTCTTTTTGAATTATGGTTTTCTCAGGATATATGCCCAGAAGTGGCATTGCTGGGTCCTATGGTATTTCTATTTTTAGTTTTGTAAGGAACCTCCATACTGTTCTCCATAGTGGCTGTATCAATTTACATTCCCACCAACAGTGCAAGAGGGTTCCCTTTTCTCCGCACCCTCTCCAGCATTTATTGTTTGTAGATTTTTATGATGGCCATTCTGACTGGTGTGAGGTGATACCTCCTTGTAGTTTTGATTTGCATTTCTCTAATGATTAGTGATGTTGAGCATTCTTTCATGTGTTTCTTGGCAATCTGTATATCTTCTTTGGAGAAATGTCTATTTAGGTCTTCTGTACATTTTTGGATTGGGTTGTTTGTTTTTTTGATATTGAGTTGCATGAGCTGCTTTTAAATGTTGGGGGTTAATCCTTTGTCAGTTGCTTCATTTGCAAATATTTTCTCTCTTTCTGAGGATTGTCTTTTTGTCTTGTTTATGGTTTCCTCTGCTGTGCAAAAGTTTTAAGTTTCATTCAGTCCCACTTGTTTATTTTTGTTTTTATTTCCATTTCTCTAGGAGATGGGTCAAAAAAGATCTTGCTGTGATATATGTCATAGAGTGTTCTGCCTATGTTTTCCTCTAAGAGTTTTATAGTCTCTGGACGTACATTTCAGTCTTTAATCCACCTTGAGTTTATTTTTTATATGTTGTTAGGGAGTGTTCTAATTTCACTCTCTTACATGTAGCTGCCCCACTTTCCCAGCACCACTTATTGAAGAGGGTGTCTTTTCTCCATTGTATATTCTTGCCTTCTTTATCAAAGATAAGGTGACCATATGTGTATGGATTTATCTCTGGGCTTTCTCTCCTGTTCCATTGATCTATATTTCTGTTTTTGTGCCACTGCCATACTGTCTTGATTACTGTAGCTTAGTAGTATAGTCTGAAGTCCAGGAGCCTGATTCCTCCAGCTCCGTTTTTCTTTCTCAAGATTACTTGGGCTATTTGGGGTCTTTTGTGTTTCCATACAGATTGTGAAATTTTTTGTTCTAGTTCTGTGAAAAATGCCATTGGTAATTTGATAGGGACTGCATTGAATCTGTAGATTGCTTTGGGTAGTATAGTCATTTTCACAATGTTGATTCTTCCAGTCCTAGAACATTGTATATCTCTCCATCTGTTTGTATCATCTTATTTACCATTGCAACAAAAAGAATAAAATACCTAGGAATAAACCTACCTAAGGAGACAAAAGACCTGTATGCAGAAAACTAGCATCAATTTCTAAATGTAGTATTAGAGTGCTTAGATATTCAATACTTCAAGAAGCTCTTTAAAAAATCATGTTTTTCAAAAGATAAAATTTAACAAACCACCCATTGATTTGTTTTATCCTTCTGTAATGTTTACCTTCTGTTCCAAATAATTTTTAATTAAATATTCCATTTACCTTGAATATGCTCTATTTTCAACTTAAAATTATGCCATTAATGGCTATCTATATGTCTCAAGTATAGTGTTTGCTATCATCAACATGAATATCATAGATATTTATGACACATAGTTTTTGCCAAAATTTATTAAATTAAATGAATGAATCAATTAGTTGGCATGCTGAGATTTACTCCAAATATTTTGTCATTATAACAATAGAGAAGGGGAAATTTTTCAAAGTAGTATGAATATATTGGAGCTATATTCATAAGAAAATATTGTCTTATGTGCAGACTTAAATACACAGCTAACACCATTCATTAAATATTATGAGATGGTGAATAATAATTGTAGCCCAAAAGACAAATACTGTGTAAATATAATTTTTTTTTTAAAAAGTTGTTACTTACAGATTGTGGAACTATCACATTTTAGTATACTACTTCAAAATATATAGTTACTCTTGGTCAGTTTTTAAGAGCAAAAATATTCCAGAAAGGTTTGCAGAGCAGCTTTTCTCTTTATGGTTTCAATATACATTTAGAGATAAGAATAAATTACATTTCACTAAAAGGTGTGCTTTTTACCATTGTCAGCTTGAGGTAAATGTCTACAAACATACAACATCTTGTGGTTGACAGCAAGTTTTTATTGCTCTCGTCTGTACTTTTACAGCAGAAATGAAACCAGCTAAAGAGGCACATCAACCTCTGGACAAAAAACACCTGCTTTAACTTTTCTCCTTCTACTGAAAAATTTATTTTGAAACAAATGATGAATCCTAGGTTTCTGAGATAGGGTAAGATCTTAAGTAGGTTCTATTGAAGACAAAAATATGCCAAATGTTACTCACACCAGCAGTAAAAGGAGAGACCACTTTTTAAATTCCAATCTCAGCCTAGGAAGTATATATCTCAAAAACAGATGAAAATTACAGTTTTCCAGGCACCGAATGGAGGGCTCTTAATTTTCCACATTGATAACTTTGCTTATTGCTGGGTGGATGGGAATTTGACTGAAACATATGATTTGCTAGCAGATAGAAATGTTGGGAGATGTAGCTCAAGAATAAATTCTCATAGTCTGAAAAGGAACTGGATATTAATATTTTTCAAATACCTACATTATGTCAAATATGACATGTACTTTCACATATTCTGTCTTCTGTTACCATAAAAAACAGTGAACTAAAACACAAAATTAACATTTACCTGCCTTTTCATACATATTGTTTATTCAGTAGTTACTATGAACCAGCAATTCACAGATATTGTTTATTAAGTAATTACTGTGAACCATGCATTTTATATACTTTATATTAATAGTCAAAACTACCCTTCAAAGTTTGCATCAAAACACCCAGTTTGCGGTGAAATGAACAGAGGATCCATTAGATTAATTAACTCACTTCATTTAATATGGCAGGTAAATGCTGTCAGGAATGAAAACTTTCATCTTCTGCTTCCGAAGCATAAGTTTCTTTTTCAATATTTAGCTACTTTTCAAAGAAGACTATTGTATTGGGAAAATAGATAAAACAAAATAAAATCTTCTGTCGTATAATTATTTTAGCTGAGTGCTATGAACTAAAGTATGGAAAATTGATGACACTATTGAAGAAATAGTAATTAAGAACCAAAAATTAATGGGTTTCTCAATGCCAACAATATAGTCTAAGCCACTATCATTAATTGCGTGAACATCTAAAATACTAGTATACTCCTATACACTCTTTCTCTACTTTACATTACAGACTTTTTATTGTAATTGTTAAATTTGTCATTTTAATCTCTTTTTAAAAATATTTAAGCCGTATTCCAGTAATCATGTCCTACTCACCATAGCAGCATCTGCAATTAGCATGTGTTAGTTGATAAATAAATATTTGTTCAGTTTATTAGTTAATAAATATAATATTGACCAAATAAATATCTCAGTAGAAAAGTCTGTTGCCATGTCATTATAAAGTGATTTTTCTTCTAATATTTTTTGCTCCTTGACCTCTTTGTATTTTATGTCTCGGGGATTTTCCCTATCAGAATAATTAGTCTAGGATACCTTGAACCAGAACCTGAGAAAAAGTCTTGTGTACAAGTGGGTTACTTGGAAATGTGATCCTAAGAAGCAGGCAGAAAGTGGTTCTTGGGGACAGAGTGTCAAAGGATACAGCATACAAGGGCGCTCTGTCCAACTGGCTACTGCTTCAGGTGCCGGAGCTCAATCACACAGAACCTTTGAGATGCCTTAAGAAATGTGCCAGGGTACTGTTTACCTGGGGAAGGAAAGAGTGAAGCATTTTTTCATCAACTTTTTTCTTCACTTCCATCTTTCCCTCAACTAGGACAACACATTGCACATGAAGTTGCCCTCACTTCCAAGTTCCCCAAGTGCAAGTGCCGAGTAGGTTTATCGCTGTGGCCACATTTTCGTGTTATGTTAGCCTGGGAGAAAAACTGAGGTGAGGTGTTGTCAATTTGCACCTGTAAAGAGCTGGCTGATGTATGCACCAAACTGACTCATCAAGAGTAATACGTAGGATAGAGAAAATTTGAAGTGATGCCCTTGAGAAGGGAGACCCCACCCTTGTATCACTTCCATCCACTTAGTCATTAAATTCTTCATTCTTCGCAAGGTCCCAGTCAAGGTGGTGACTTTCCAAATCTCTAAAAAGACCAAATGGGACAAGCTAAAGACCTCTGCTGGCTGCAGCTTATTCTGAGGCCTTGACTGAGAGCAATCATCTCAAGTATTTATTGGTCATTAAGCCTCCCTTTCCTCAGCCTGCTCTTTAGGTGGTCCAGGTTGCTTGCCTTATTGGGTGACCCAGACCTTCACTCCCAAAATACTTTTTTAATTGAAGATTAGCTGATTTACAATATTGTGTTAGTTTCAGGTATACAACAAAGTGATTCAGCTATACATATATATATTTTTCAGATTATTTTCCATTATAAATTATTACAAGATATTGAATATAGTTCCCTGTGCTTATCTGTTTTATGTATAGTAGTTTATGTCTGTTAGTCCCATACTCCTAATTTATCCTACCCTTCCCTCCCTTTCCCCTTTGGTAACCATAAATTTGTTTTCTATATCTGTGAGTCTGTTTCTGTTTTGTATATAGATTCATTTGTATTATCTTTTAGATTCCACAAATAAATGATATCATATAACATTCGTCTTTCTCTGACTTACTTGACTTAGTACTATATTCTTTAGGTCCATTCCTGTTGCTGCAAATAGCAATATTTCATTCTTTTTTATGGCTGAGTAATATTCCTTTATATATATATATGTATGCATGTGTATATATATACATATATATATATGTATATATATACACATCTTCTTAAACCAATTGTGAGTTGATGGACACTTACACTCAGGTTGCTTCCATGTCTTGGCTATTGTAAATAGTGCTGCTATGAACATTCGGGTGCATGGTTCTTTTTCAGTTAGTTTTTTTCTGGATATATACCCAGGAATGGAAGTGCTGGATCATATGGTAGTTCTAATTTTAGTTTTTTAAGGAACTTCTATACTGTTTTACATACATTCCCACCAACGGTGTACAAGTCATCCCCAGAATGTCTTAAACCTTAGTTTCTCTATCTGTGTCACGTCTGAGGGGTTGCAATTTCTGTTCACAATTACCATTTGTCATGAAATATCAAAATGCTCCAGTGAATGCCCTTCATTTCAGGCATGCCACAAATAAATAAATGCTCTTATTGTATAGAAACAACTCTAGAATGCCATTGAACTCAGGATTACTTTTGCCATCATTGTAGTAACTCCTACATTTACCTACTAGTCTACAGGTGGAAGACCGAAGTGGTGAGGCAGTGGTTGCTTCTTCCAGTTCAGTGGAACCTTTACTATTTCTCCATAGAAGTGTTCTTTCCTCGAAGAACAGAACTTCTGATATGAGCTCCTAAGGCTGTGAAGATGGGATGCATATATTCTGCAAATGGGTCTCAGGGAGTGATCTGGAGATGTGCTAATCCTACTTACAACTTTTGTCTCCTGAATCTGGCCCTATATGTCAGTTTGATTTGGCGTATCTATTACATTTGGAGAACAGTGCTCAAGGGACACAGGGTGGCACAGGTGCCATCATAACATGGTGGAAACATATTTACAGCTAGCATCAGCAACATATTGCTCAGCCCCTTCTGTGAACCAGGTTTGACATTTTCTTCCTGATTATGCAGTTAAAGGTAATTTCCACATAATCCATATGTCTGAAAGAGAGGTATTTGTCCAACAGGAATATTTGTCAAGGAATCAGTGCCAAATGTTCATGTAATTTATTTGTGCTTTTTGGAGTTGATTGTGCCCGATCCTCTTGTTGACATTTCCATCATACAGTGGATTACTGCTGCACCTGGATAACTTATGATTCAGTGGGTTTTATGTTAATCAGCTCATGATAGGAAGGTTTGATTGCACAGTCACTTGGTGTCCACAGGCCAGTGTTATTCTCTTCCAAAGACTGGTATTATGCCAGGGACTTCATTTTCAAACTGAGACCAATTCTCTGCTCCAGAAGGCATGGACATGCTTTTATAACTTAAGGATCTACATAGCAGTTCTCCTACTGAGGCTTCACAGATACACCAAACAGCACATCCATCCATCACAGATACCTCTGACATCACTAGATCACAGAGAAGAATGCTTGTATCCTGGAGCTGCTGCAGAGCTCTCACTTGCTCTGTACCCTAGAAAAGTAGAGTAAATGTATGATTTGTTTTATAACATGACTGATTCTGTTTTTTAAATAGTAATACATTAATAGAGAGAAGATGTAATGGGGACTAACATCTCAGCATCTTTTAAGTCTTCGATGTTGTTGCTCATTATTGCAATGTCTGCTATGGTACCATACTGCTTCTGATTTGCGATATTGACTAGGGAGCAGAAATTAGCCACTAGGAAGTTCCCTTCATGGCTTTTAGTCCACAGGTCAGGAGACCAATAAGAGCGGGTGGGCAACTACTGAGCATATCAACCCTAGTTACACACTAAGGGGGGAAACTGTACTTGAATTGATCTCCAAACACCTTTCAGACACAGTGTGAGATGTACGTGAAATAGAACACTATTTTGTATCTAGCCTTCGTAATTCCTCTCTCTAATTGGGGACAATAATATTTTCTAGATTTCCTCTTATTAATGTCTATTAAGATATCATATCCAGTGGTACTCAAATTTTCTGGGTATTTTCTTTTGCCTAATGAACATTAACCTGGTAAATGGCTCCAGCTTTTTTTAAGGAGAGGATCAGAAGAATGTATACACACACATGGCAGGATTGCCTGGTCCTTCTCAAAAAGTTCCAATACCTGCTCAACTTTCTATGCCACTGGCTGATATCAGGCTCTATCTTGAAAGCTATTATTATATTTGTTATGTACTAATAAAAATATTTTATACAAGTCAGGTAACATCCTCGTCATTGTCCATCTTTTTCACCACTTGGAGCTACATTATTTGTTAGTTGTAACTGATACATTGAGGAATCCTCAATTCACTGCAACCATTAATGCACTTTTTTTTTTTTTTAACTTTAGTTCTATTTATTTATTTATTTATGGCTGTGTTGGGTCTTCGTTTCTGTGCGAGGGCTTTCTCTAGTTGCGGCAAGCGGGGGTCACTCTTCATCGCTGTGCGCGGGCCTCTCACTATCGCGGCCTCTCTTGTTGCGGAGCACAGGCTCCAGACGCGCAGGCTCAGTAATTGTGGCTCACGGGCGTAGTCGCTCCGCGGCATGTGGGATCCTCCCAGACCAGGGCTCGAACCCGCGTCCCCTGCATTGGCAGGCAGATTCTCAACCACTGCGCCACCAGGGAAGCCCTGATGCACTTTTTAATATAAAGTATAGACTCATTTAAAATATTTTCTTAGCATATAATTTTTAATGGATTATATTATTTTTGACTGACCATGGCATTTCCTACTGTATACTATATGTACCTACAGAGACTTTCTTAGATAAGAAAAAAATCATAATTATCCAGCATTGAAAACAAGCCAGTGAATATTTCTACCTTTAACTCGCTCCCTATTGGCCAGTAGTCTGAATCTACTATAAGTAGGCACATGGATTTTATTATTTACCTCATGTTCATCATAGTTTTACCCATACAGTAAATTATAACATTAAATCATCCAATTTACTTTTAATGCAATTACCTATTTAAGTTTACTTCCTGTTACTTTAAAATATTCTCTTTTTTGAAAATCCTTGCTTCAAGGAGCTAAAAGTTCATGTAGTCTGTACCTTGGTTTCTCTGGATATCATTAGGCTAAGTGGAATAACATCTACATATGGTTACATTTGTCAGGAGTGATTTATGCCTTTAGCAAGTACAAATATTATAAACATCCTGTAGTCTTTTAAAAAATCACACACCATGAATCTTGTTTTAGAAGTATCTACATTCACAAAAAATGTTTATAAAAAGTGATTTCAAATTTTACATCTCCAAATGCATGCCCTCAATTACATAATGCACTTTACTTCAAATCAGTCTTTTAAAAAATTAAATACTCTAGTTTCCTCTTTATATCCTGGGCCATGTACCCTAGTCACACAAAAGTGAGTAATTCAAAATGTATAGAACAGTGTACCTCTATTTTTCTCCACCAGGTATGGAAAATTGCTTCTGACACTGAAAATAACATTATGATATGTTTTTGCTGGAGATCATGTATAACTGTTTCACTGTGTATCCTTTGGTGAACTACGGTTAGATTTTAAAACGAATTATTCTTATTGGTGTTGAAATTCCAAATTCTAAATGGGTAATTTATAATTAAATTTCTAAAAGTATACTTGTCTGTATTGTTTAATATCTATTGAAAGTACTTAATATAAAATATTATTATATTAATTTTTTAATTAAATATTAAATGAAATATTTAATAAGAATGTTGAAAATATTCAATATGAAAGTTGACAGCTGACAGCAGTTTGTAGCTGTATATGATTAACTGACTTGTCATTCTGAGACAATAGGAACAAAGTTGACTCTAGGAAACATGATTTATTATAATGGATAATGCTTTTTGTAATCCCACTTATTTCATCAGATTAAAAATTTCTTTGCTTTTCTTTAAGTTTTTGTTTAATGTGTTAAATAAACACAGTTTTAGATTTAGTGTCCTTAGTTAGTGGAAATTGGAATTGTGATTGCATTTTTCCCAGAAATTAATTTGATCCTTTTTTAAAAAACATTATCAGTGAAACTATAGTTGGTAACTTATCAATAACTTTTTACCTTTGTGTAAAACGATGGTTATTTTTTGATTTAGATAACTGTGTTAAAAGAAGTGTGACTTCTTTTGATATCATTGACAAAACAATTTGTTAAATATTAAACTGTCAATATGATCTACATATAGAGAAAGGGAGATTAACATAAATTTGTAATTTAGCATAGGGTCTGTTTGTATGTTATTCAAATAATATCATATATGAGAGCATATCAATTATTCAACACATCTAAAGATTTAGATAGTGGATAATATTCAAGCACAAGTCAACTAAAAATCATAGTTTAAAAAAATCAACTCTGAAATTTGTATGAAGCATAATTGATGATTTACTAAAATTATTTGGTGTGATTTATCTGACGATTTGAGACTCATTTATACAGTGTAACTGAGAAGACCCAAATGCAATTAGCTGTTGACTTAAAAATACTTTATAAAAATATTACCAGTACTTTTTAAATTTAATTGCACCTAAGTCTGATCACATAACACTTTGGACATATTCTAGATATATTTAAATTATGACTATGTCATCATCTTCACCATGGCTATCACATACTCTTGCTATAAATAAAAGGATAAATTGCAGGATAAGATGTGGTGACCTGCTTTATGCTCTTCTATATGTGTTCCAATGTGTCTCTTTGGGGCATACATAAAAGTATTCTATGACACATATATGCATATCTATATACATATATACATGCACATCTATATACAGATATCTATCTATGCTGGCAGTTATAGTTTTTATGTTGATCATTTGCAGATTAATATAAACATAACCAGAGTAGACAGTTTGATACATATTCAAGTATTTTAATCAATTTCAGCCTTAAATGTCTAATATGTGTTACTCTTATTTTTTGAGAATTTAAAATATATGTTCTTATTATTTTAAGGTTGTTTTTAACAAATATCTTGCAATCTTATTTAAATTTTTATATATGCTTAACTGAATTGAAGGTACTTTTCTCTTTAACTGACTTTTCTCTATTGACGTAATATCTTTAACTGAGATGACTGGTAACTCAGAATACATTCTAATGAAGGTGGTTCTCAAATCTATCTTCCTATTAAAATGTGCAAATATGTCAGCTTACAGCAAGAGCAGTAGCCAGAGCACCATCTTTTCAACTGATCTCCAAATCCCAATTCCCACAAGACAACATAAAAAGAACAGATGACAGCCGTTTACAGTGGGTTGAATTACAAGAGATGAAGCTTGAGCTTATCGAAGCTGAACCTTTTATAACGGGCAGTATACAAGCCTTCCCTCTGCTTAGAGGAAGACACTATCTCTACCTTGCAACGCTATTTGCTATAAAAATATCCTTGAATAGAACCTCTGGAACAAATGGCAATCAGTCTCTCCTTAGCAAAATGCAAGAGACCAATGGAGAATTGTCTTACAATTCTTTACTACTCTAAAGTTAATTTGCAGTGTAGTTCTTCAAAAGCTCAGTTCTAAAATTTAGTGGATTACAAGTGACAAGGCAAAAAAGAATAACAGCTGAAGTACTTTTAAATATTCAAAATTATTAAAAAGTTTTGTGATTCACTTATTCTGTTTACATATAAAATTATCTATACTTTTCAGGCAATTTCTGCTTCTATTAAACTGGTAAGATTGTGCATCTTGTTTGAGCACAATTTTGTGTGTATACTGAAACAAATTCCAAGTATATATTTGTCCCATACATGCGTTTAGTAAGAATACTGTTTTTAGAAAAATAACGTGGTCTTCTAAAACTCATATTTGCCTTATCAACCTCAAAGAAATAATTGTATTTTCCACGTTGGACTTTTAACTATATTTACAATGACACTCATAATATTATGAGATTGTATTTACAATAGAGTGAACTTTTGAAAGCTTTATTTTCACTCCATGAATTAGATGAGAAAAATGAAATCCTCATCAGGAAGAAAAACAACTCTGATTTTCCATTTGAATATTCTGATGACATTGATGTAAACCTTGTATAATTTAACTCTTTGAAGTGTTCTTCTGGTAACACAGCTAGCACATTAACATCTATTTTTTTAATACCTGCACACACACACACACACACAAACAAACAAATAAATGAATAAACAAATCTTTGAATTGCAAATTGAAAATAAGTGAGCTCATTTGATCTACATGAAAAACCATGCTTCACATGGTGATATATAAATGCACTCTCTTCAAGTTCACATGTTAAATTATTGTGCTCTGCACAGCCTTTTTACTATAAGTGATAAATTGTGAGGTAAATGTTGAAGCAACTTCAGCAGATGTCTGTTTTTCACGTGGTCTGTGATATTCTGATATCTGTATGATGTAGGCTACATGGCATCAACTTTCAGAAATAGAAATTCGAATGGCAGTTTTTTATTAAACATGCTATCCCCTTTCATTTCTTTTTCAGTTATTGCTGTGCTGTCAAAAATATTTTATTACAAAATTTTAAAACTTACTATAAAAATAGATATAGATTAACACCATATAATAAATGATTAAATCACCATACAAGACATCGAGACTTCCCCCTGTTTACTCAACAACTGAACTACTCAGCTTCTATTTCCCACACACATTTTATATACAGCAAATCTATACTTTATCCTGTTTCCCAACTAACCATTTACTGTGGCCTGATAACTTCATGCAACTCACAGACTGCAGCGTGGGTCCATGCACACATTTTATATACAGCAAATCTATGCTTTATCCTGTTTCCCAACTAACCATTTACTGTGGCCTGATAACTTCATGCAACTCACAGACTGCAGCGTGGGTCCATGCATAATGGGCTGATACATCAAGTGATGGGTAGAGGCAGCTATGTTTAAAACCTGCTCCCACTCACATTATAGACCAGAATGAGTTAATGCTTTTTAACTGAACTCATCTAAGAAGCTTTCTCTTAATAGTTAGCATCGTGAAAACTGTCTTTAAAGGGGAGGTTCTCAAATCCAGGTGGATTATATTAATGCAACTTAATAATAACACCTCATTAAAAACTGAAAAATTTTGTACAAAGTTTCAGCTGAACAAAACACAAAAGTACAACAGGCATAAAAAGGGACTGTCTTCAACTAACTGGGATATATATTCACCCTATTATTGGCTTATAATTGATAGTAGCCACAGACTTAATATTCATTATTATACATATGGTTAGTTAGTGGTTTTTCACTTACATTATCTTAACTTATATTATTATCATACTTTATATGGGCATTTTCCTTTGTGTATTTCATCTTGTTTCTAATTTTCATACAATATATTTCATATGCTTCCTGAATTCCAAACATCTGTGAATCACCACCATTATCACTTAAATTTTAGTGCTTTGCTCATTCATCAGGCCTAGAGAAATATTACTCTAAATGAACTACAGTTTCCCAATAAAGTGAAAATAGCAAGTTCAAGAGTCATCAGAAATACTAGAGTATAAAAATGTGATCTGGGTGAGAGAAGAAATGATGATTTAGAGGAGATATTCTATAGCAACAGGTGATTAAGAAAACAGGAAATTATCTGTTTTCTGAACATTATTCATGTCTAATCAAAGTCCAATTTCCTTTTTTTAAAACTTACTAAATGTCTCACGAGAGGTATTTCGGATGAAGAGATAGATTTGCTTTTAAATTTCAGTTCTAACATTGATTAGCTTTTCACCTACAAATATTAGTTTATTTATTTATAAAATAAGATTACTGATGCCTGCTACGTAAAATTGCTTAGAGAGTAAATGAGATGAAGTATGTAACCCATTTAATTTAGTACTTGACTTGGCTTTTATTAAACTATAAATGTATAGATAGATAAAATTGTGATTTTAATCACCATTTGCAATAACTGGATATATTAATTAACTCTTATGTACACTACACTTTCTAGATTATGGGAATAAAAATCCACACTATTTTCTATTCCCTTTTTTTATTGCTACTGTCATTGAACTAATTCGATTTTTCATATTTTGCCTGGATTTTTGCTATAACCTCCAGTTTGATTTTTCTGCCTTGCTCTCTTTATTGAGTCAGACTTCAGTTTCTTGGCAGCTACCTCCCAAATCACCCAGGTAAGATTAACTCATATCATTAATCACAATGATTCTTTATTACTTTTTAGGAGTAAGTTAAACACCCAGAAAATATCCTCTGTGTGACTTTAGCAGCCACTTCCATAGTTATTTATTCATTCTGGCATTGATTTAAAATTTAATGAGGACTCTGTATGTGCCGGATTGTGTTTTGCAGATTAAGCATGGAGAAATGATTTCGGTATGGTATCTACTTTAGAAAAGTTAGTAAGAAGATCCCCTCATTGAGTTATATAATAGAAGCACGATGATGAGGCTGTGGGGCTATCAGGAAAGAGTAACTCACTCTGTGTAGAGAAGGTGGTATTTAATACCATCCCTGAGAAAGAGATTATAGTTGCCAGAAGATACAGTATGTGAAAAACTCAGGAAAATGAAAACATATACCTATTCAAGGACAGTGTGATTGGAAGTAGCTGGAGATAAGATTATAAAAGTTGGTTGGAGACACATATGATGGCAGGTACTTCTGACAATTTTATTATGTTAGAGAAAAGAATGTGAACAAAATATTAGACATAAATGATGAGCATTAAGAAAATTGTCATAGTGTTAAAAGGAAAGAGTGAAAAAGTAAGCAACATGTGAGTGACTGCCTATTTCAGGTAAATACTCTAAATTACTAGCCGTGGCAATCAAGGAGACCTGAGTTTCTAAACCTGTGAAAAATAATATCTCATTGGAAAAGTTAGAGAAAGATTTGCAAGTGACGTTTACGTCAGTGAAAAGAGTGGGACTTTGCAACAAGGACCTCAAATACCCTACAGGCCATAAAATATCGAGATGGAATTAAATACAAATCTTGCAGGAATGATAGAAGGGTATACAACATTTTAATGTGCTTGTTAATGTATTACTTTTTAGACATTGAGGCAAAATCGTGTAAGAAGTTATGTTTAAAGAATACTCAAATAACAAGTCTTCAATTAATCTCATGGCTGGATGCTTAAGACAAGTTGAAATCATCCAAACTATTAACCTCATTTTTTTTCTTTTTGTAATTATAGTATTTTAAATCATATAAAACCAAAATAACAGAATAAAATCTTTCTGCCCCACTCTCCTACATAGCCATATCTTGATCTTGCATAAAAACAAAATCAGCTGTCCTGTAAGAGTTTCTGAATTTGGGGCATTACATATTGCTCTGAGAATCTAACAAAAGTAACTTTTTCCATCTTGTATCTTCACCACATATAAGACGTTTCTGCCTAAACCCATAGAAAGTTTATACAGTATACCAATTTATAAGTAACTTTAAATTTCTTGAAGCCCTACCATAGTTCTCTTTGAGTTCATAAAATAAATGTTAAGAATACTATTTTTAGAGATATTTAGAGATTTAATTATCTTTTACAAATGAATAAATTGGAGAAAAAATTTTTTAAATTATCAATCAATATGGGACTTAGCCCTGTGTTAATTAAGCAACCTAACCAGCTACCTCTTAGGTTGTCAATTATATTTGCTCAATAACAAGTGTAATAAAATTCATGGAAAATTTCAAACCATAAGCAACTGCCCACCATTCACTGACTAAAGAATCTACTTCAAGGATAATCCTGGCTTTTCCTACTGAGTCTTTCAGGCACTTCCATAAGCACTTCAGTAAGAAAATGAATAATAAAGATAAGAGAGCTCCAATTAAAATCATTTGGCAGTAATTGATGGCAAATAACAAAAATAAAATGTGGAGATCATTTATGTATTTCATCTATATATATGATTCCTGTTTAATTGAGAGTTGGCTCAAAAGTCCTGTGATTGATTATAATTTGATTATTTATATTTCATACTCAGACTCTAAAAATAATTTTATTTTACAGTCTGTTAGTCAATGGATTACAGAATCAGTATGTTCTGTAATTTAGGGACATGCAACTGTTGTTTTCTACTTTCACCTAGTATTGGCAATTAGGTTTCCACTCACTAAAGCAATGACTCTCACCTGGGGGCAATTTTGATTCCCCCAACCCTGCCCAGGGGACATCTGGCAATGTCTGAAAATATTTGAGACATTTTTGGTTGTCACCACCTGGGGAGGGATGCTACTGGCCTTCAGAGAGTTGAAGCTAAGGATGATGTGGAACAAATTATAAAGCATAAGACAGCCCACCACAACCAAGAGTTATGAGGCTCAAAAGTCTCTAATGCCAACTTTGATAAATCTTGAAGTAGAGAGAATGCAACAGAAATACTAATGCAATGATTTCTCCTCTTCCCATCCTCTTCTTGACTGACATCCAATAACTAGAGAATAGGGGTGATTCTATCTTCCAAACCTCTTTGGCATGCTGTATCTTTAAAAACTTGTCAGATATTATTAAGCCTGTAGTCCCTTGGTCATACAGTAGTGGCTAATTGGCTGCATGCCCAAATAATACTAATGCTGAATCTAGAACACTGGATTAACATGTGATTTGCCTTACTAAGACAATATATTTGAGAAAATATTAATTATTATGAGTACCTGAAATAAGCTCTATTACCCAGTTTATCTCTAAAACTTCCATCTCATCATTTAAAAGTATATAATTTTATTGCTATTTCCAAATGATTCTTTCTACAGTTTTATACCCAGAAAGGAAATCTGTAACTACCAGCTCTGTCTTTTGTTTGGGAAAAATAAATAAATAAGTAAATAGATCTGGCTATGTGATTCATCCCACAGAGATTTTGAGAAGTAATTTCCCTTTTTCTGTCTTTTTCATTTCTTTTCTTCTTTAATTGTCTACTGATGAATTATCAAAGGCAATTAAAAAAAGTGTTTACTCTCAAGAAGGAGCAGTTGAGCATTTGCATACTAGAAGTCAGGGAACAGAAAAGCTCTGCTTGATCAGCAAGTTAGTAGACTTGTCAATAATTTAGATGCAGCCTAAAGGCTATAGATGGATATTTGTTATGAACTGCTGACTTGAAAAAGAAATGCATTCTATTCTGAAATGCTTGCAAGACTTCAGCTTTCAAGTCAGGGAATGCTGCAGACAGCTGGAAGCAGCTATAACAATCTCCACGCTCCCTTCCCTTCCCCTTCCATACTAGGAAGCACCACATGCTTCCACACTTGAGGGGAGCTTTTCTTTGACCTTTAGTTTTAAGATTTCAGTTTTGTCATTTCTCAAACAAAACAAAACAAAACAAAAACCCCAAAATTTCCCATGTCCTTATTGGTCCTAAAGACAAGAGAATGCAATCATGATGAGGTGACCTAGGCTATACCCATGTTTGATTTCAAAGTTCTAAATGCTGAATGACAGTTATATAGAAAAGTTACATTTGAGGCATTTTTAGAGAAACCATTATGTTCTATAGCAGAATTCAAAGAGTACATCTTTTTTTTTTTGTCTCCAAGATTATTTATACAAATGCTAAATATGTTGAAAATTATGCACACATACCACAATTTTTAAAAATTTAATATCAGACAATTCTGATACATATCAAAAAAGATATTCTTCCAAAGTTTATAAAGCCAACATTCTTTCCCTCAGGTTTGTCTGACTAGAAGAGGCTACAGCATTTGAGATACAGCACAGCTTGCATGTAGGGGCTGTGAGCTGCAAAGTCCTCGTATCTTGACCCTTAACATATTAAATGACTTGGGTTTCGTTTTAAGAAAACATAAGTTAAAATATGTGAAATTAAGCACCATCAATCTTAAATCTCATCTAATAAATGGTAAGGAATGCAACATAAACAATTGAACTAATTATTTTTGAATATTTTTGAACTAATTATTTTGAATGCCATACTACAGTGTGGTGGACTAGGGTGTGTTATTTGTTATCAACCATTTCCAAAGAACAGTTTTCCTTATATGTCAGTCTCTAGTATTCCATCCACTTGGGGATCTCTGTTCTTTAATGGCATAAAAATAAGACTTCAGAATCTGCCCCAACTTGATTAATATAATTTTGGACACGCAGGACAAATTATCTTAAAATTGACTCTTATTAATTCACTTTCACTGGGGCTTTCATATCTGGAAAAATGTTCCTGGAATAGCAAACACTTACGTGTCAATAACTGGAAAGGTATAAACAACATTGTACATTAGTAAACTTTTATTCTTCTTTATAAATTAATGTTTCATCAAAAATATCAATAAAATTTTCAGAAATTAATTGGATTCTGAAAATACACTGGCATTCTTACTATTTAGATGGTCCCTAGATAAATGACAACTTCAAAACAGGAGAGACTAATACTTAAATATATTGGCTTTTGAACATTGTTCACATTTGTACACTTTTGTTGGGTAGACAATGGCTCTAATAACAAGGAACAGAGATGTCTGGAGAGTGGCTCTGCATCTTTGGGAAGAAAGAGTTCTAAACAACAATTACAGGAAAATCTGCTGACACTCAGAAGAAACTATATTACAAGGCTAAATTCGTTGAAAAGGAAAACTGAACATTTGTCATTATCAAGAACCTGAGAAGCCCAACTTCCAGGACACTTGTATGAAGAATTAGTTTGATCTTGATTTTTTTTTCATTTCAAATTTCTAAAGGTTTTGATCCTTGAGAAGGAGAGAATGTGAAAGCTGGCTAATTGTCAATCAACGTGACCAGAATGATGGCTATTCTTAGTTTTTCTTCTGCTGCTATAACAGAATGCAATAGACCAGGTGGCTCATGAACAACTGAAATTTATTTCTCACAGTTCTGAAGACTGGGGAATCCAAGATCAAAGCACTAGCAGATTCAGCATCTGGTGAGAGCCCGTTTCCTGGTTTATAGACTGTTGTCCTCATATGGAGGAAGCAGCAAAAGAGCTTTCTAGAATCTCTTGTAATGGTACAAATCCCATTCATCAGGGCTCCATCTCCTGGACTAATCATCTCCCAAAGGCCCCACCTCCAAATACCATCACATTGGGAACTAGGTTTCAACATACACATTTTGGAGGAACAAACACTTTCAGTCTATAGTAGTAGAGAATAATTTTTCTTCTTTAAAATCTTGTAATGTTCATTATCTTTGCAATGTTTACTTCAGTTTCCTTCAGCATGACCAACATAAATGATTTTAGTGTACTTTGTACTTTAACTATCAGTCTAAAACTCTATTTTGTCTGCTTTAATTTAGCATTCATTTTCTACAAAAAGTCAATTTGATATTATGAAACAATATGTAACAATAAATTAAAAATTACAGCAACGAAGACAATAATCAGTTATATGGTTACTTAGTAGTTCATTTATCAAGTATGATTTAGCTGTTTTATTTTATAATGCTATATGATTTAC
The DNA here is from genome assembly GCF_009873245.2 of Balaenoptera musculus. Lineage (NCBI taxonomy): Eukaryota > Metazoa > Chordata > Mammalia > Artiodactyla > Balaenopteridae > Balaenoptera > Balaenoptera musculus. The sequence continues at coordinate 57,674,103 of NC_045802.1, forward strand.
ATTTAGTTGTCACACTATTTTTTCATGAAGGATCAGTTTAATGTAATTTCACTGCCTCAGTTGGAACTGAGGCTTACAGAGATGACCTTTCCAGTGTCACACTCCTACTATTTAGTATTCAAATTGATGTTAGTCTCACTCTAATGCATGTGCACATTTCACTAGACGCTTCAGCCTTTCCATCTTTAAGTTCAAAAAGGACTTTTTAAAAGTTTCCATTTTTTAGACAGGCAACTTAAATAAGAATTCTGAACTTTCTTATTATAAGCCAAAATATATAGAAATATTAATTCTTTACTAAGAAAAAAACATTTTGAATTGTAAGATATGAAATGTTGTTTTACATAGACTAGTAGCAACAAAATAAACCTTAGTTGAATAATTACAACCTATTAGATCATATTATCAAGAGAAAAATTTATATAATGCACAAAAAGATGAAGCACTTTCAGAATCTGTGTTCTTACAAGTGTTTACATATTTATTCATGGCTTTCTCAATGAAATATTTATGTGGAAGATCTTTTGCCCACAATGCTAATAAGTTATTTCATATTTATACTTAAAAGGAAAATCTACTTAAAATTTTTCTAAATTGTATAGAGTGATCCCTAGGAGACATTAAGTATTATTAGTTTATAAGATCTGATGTTCTTGACAAACAAAATAAAACAAAATCAAATTCATAGGTACAGAGAACAGATTAGCAGTTACCAGAGGGCTGGGGGTTGGGGTGTGGGCAAAGTGGGTGAAGGGGATCAACTCTGTGGTGATGGATGGTAACTAGACTTGTGGTGGTGATTACTCTGTAGTGTATACAGATGTTGAACTATTGTGCTGTACACCTGAAACTGTTTTAAATTTTAAAAGATCAGACATTCTTAAAATTTTAAGATCATGGCAGAAGATAATCTAGGAAAACATAAAAAGTAAACCCATGCAACATAATCTAGAATTCTCTGGTGGTAAGATGTGAGGCCATGTTGTATAATTCACAGTCATTGTTCTCATCATCTACATCAGTTCTGAAAGCAGGATATGGATTCAATATAGCCGTCTTTATTACTTGTTTTATAACACTTATATTGCTTTACTTTGTTTCAAAACAATTAGATTTGTGTATGTGGTACTCATTAGACAATGAGTTTGAAATGTTCCCCCAGAGATTTAGATCTTGAAGAGGTTCAGAGCATGCTGCCCCCAAAATATGACACCTTGGCGTATTGAATATTTAAGCTGAAGGAATTAGAGAAAAAAAGCAAGTTCAAGGATGACTCTCTGACCTTCTCCCACTCTACTCTCAGGAAGGAGGTCATAAGACCATCATGTGAGAGGCGCTTTATACCCAGAGGACAAGAACTTTCTTATCTCCAAGACCAAAGGGATACCAACAGGAATCTGAATGAACAGGCCTTGCTACATTTCTCCTGGTTTACTACACTTAGCTCATACCCCTTTTCATCCTATTGCATTTTCCCACTACTTGCCACTCTTCATCAAACCTAGCCTAAAACCCATCAGGTTTAACTACTTAGGAGGTCCTCATTTCCTCATGAAGTTTCCTGTGTCACATGGCACTTATTTTAAATAAATCTGTGTGCTTTTCACTTGTTAATATGTCTTTTCTTACAGGGTGCCCAAGGGTAAACTTAGAAGTGTAGAAGTAAAAGATATTTTTCCTCCCTTACAAATTCCAGGAGCAGTCGAATTCAGAAAGTTGGGAAGGCACAAAAGGAGGGAAAACAGTTGTATTTTTTTCTCCATCAAAATGAAAGGGAAATTTTTGTCCTCACCTCCATTTAACTCTAGATAAGTGACAGGGGAAGCTTCATGCTTCATTCACCCTTTCAGATCCTTGGAATGTTAATATTCTTATGAGTAAATTAAGTGGCTTATCTTATGTGCAGGTTTTGTGAACAGAGGAGGGTATTTCAAAAATTCTTCTCTCCCATCTTTGAAATATTGCAGGCACTGTGAGAGTGTCTTACGGTCCTTACTCAGCGGGAGGACGCACATTGCCTGAGCCACTCTGGCAACCTGCCTGAGCGAGCATCAGTACCTCCCCACCAACCTAATAAAGCACATCCGTGCTTGTGTCTAAGGATCTTGACAGTTGTAGACATTTGATACCTAAAATTGTGAGAACTGGTTGGGTTTTCCATTTCTTTGCAAATTACTTCATGACTTGTTCCGAGACAAGAAAAATATTTCAAATATACTTCCATAATCACATGCAATGCAAAGTAATTAGTTTGAGATCAAAGTTAATTATGGATGCTCTGAAAAAACAGGTTTGTGGATTTATCAGATCAACTTCCAATTGTAGTTTTGTAAATGTATAACCTAATACCAGAGTCACAGGAAGAACCTGTACATAAAAATCTAAATATGTAATTCAGTTATAGACTATCAACCTCCATAGCGTATGGCTCATTACAAACAATTTAATTATTGTTACAAAACGCTGCCTTATGTGTATACTTGTATCAGGTATAAAACTATACTTAGCAAATCCTTGCAAGTTTTTAGCCAAGATTCTTCCATAGTTGGCTTTGAATCTAGAAGTATGATCTTTTATTTTCTTGTCTGTAAAATAAAAAAAAATTAAAGTTATAACTAATTGCTCAATATTTAAGCATTATGCATTACATTTTCTGTATCTTAATCTGTTTGATTTTTAGTTGACAATGTGTTGAAACACATCAGCTTTTCATTTCTTTCTACAATTTGTAAATAAAGACCTAAAATGCTATTGTTGCTTTTACTTTTCCTTTCTTTAAACATTAGGAATCCTGATGGATCTGTTTCCAAGAAAGTTGATATACAGAAATTAATGATTCCATTTAATAAAGTAAAATACATAAGATAGTAGAGTACTTCTCCCCAAATTGTTTTGTTGTTACTGCTATTGTTATTGTTGTTTTGGTTTGATTACTTTTCCTCCAAGTAAACCGACCTACCTCTACTATGAAGTTTCCTGGAATATCTCAACAAATATTGGGACTATATAAATGTGTATGACATACACAAAAGTCCATGAGTGTGTGAATCTGCATCTGTGGCTTTGCCAAGAAGCCCTTAGGGAAAGAATTTAGTATGTATAGGACTCAGTTTTTACAGACATACAGGCCTGGGTATGCGTCCTGGCTTTTCTTGCAAATCAGAGAAAGTTTAATTATCCAGATTCTTGGTTGGTTAACTACTCTGATAGTGAGAGTAATGATCTCTGGCAGTGGTAGACCTATTAAATTGTAAAAGAAAGAGAAAGTCCTCAGCACAGTGCCCTGGACACTCAGTAAACTTGAATTATATCCCTAACATCTGGATTTCAGATTTCTGGTTCCTTTGAAAAGACTTCCAGAATTAGGATTCTCTTGGCTACTCATTTAGATTTAGTCATTGTTCCAGCTCCATTAATTTATTTGTTTTTCTTGATTTCTCATATATTGTGCAATATAACAATGATTTAGAATTCTGAATTCTGGGCATAAATTAATGCTTCTTTGACAATCACTAATAGTTAAGAAATGCTTTGGATCAAAAGTCACCTTTCACAATAATTGATGTGTTTTCATCTATCACTAAACATGTTTAAATTATAATTAAGTTTCTTGTCTACCATGAAATGTCCTTGGTTGTAATATCATTTTGTGTGTCTGTGGAACATTAAAAATGATAATTACTACAAATTTTGCTTATATTATTTGTTAATTTTATAACAATATAACAACTTTTGACTCTAATAGCAAAAAGATTTCTTCAACTTTCTCTTAAATTTATTTAACTATTATAAAACATGAAATAATTACATATTGTTAACATCGTCAGTCTGATTAGTTTATAATAAACTGGTACATTTGATGAACTAAGATAATTAAAAGTGATCACAAATGAGTATTCTGTTATCTCTTATCTTTTTCATGTTCAATTAAGCTTTAAATATTAAACTTCTATCTAGGTGGTATTAGTTATATTGAAAAATATGAGTTTCTATTCTAATGTTGGAATATATATGAACATGTAGAATATGTATGAAATGTACAAAGATTCAGGAATTTTAAAAAGCCCATGCAATTCATTATCGATAGAAAATGGTGTCTTGTTTCACCTGAGGTTGGGTGAGAGGTACAATTTAATCAGCAGCTGACTTCTGTAACCACTCTAGGTTTAGTTTAAAAATATGTAAATAAAATGAGGAAGAAAGATATCTATCTATCTCTATATATGTATATATATATATAGAGAGAGAGAGAGAGAGAGAGAGAAATAAACTTTATTTCCACATATTAATCTTGCTATAGTTTGACATATATTTACTATTTTCCAGGTAGTTTTTCTAGTTCTCTTTTTCTCATTCAGATATTTTCAAACATTGTGAATCTAAATGTGACATGCAACATTTATTTATTTATTTATTTTTATTGAAGAATAGTTAGTTTACAATGTTGTTAGTTTCAAGTGCACAGCAAAGTGATTCAGATATATATATGTTCTTTTTCAGATTCTTTTCCATTATAGGTTATTACAAGATATTGAGTATAGTTCCCTACACTACGCAGTAGGTCCTTGTTGCTTACCTATTTCATGTATAGTAGTGCGTATATGTTAATCCCAAATTCTTTTTTTTTTTTAATTAATTAATTTATTTAATTTATCTTTGGCTTCGTTGGGTCTTCGTTGCTGTGCGCGGGCTTTCTCTAGTTGCAGTGAGTGGGCGCTACTCTTTATTGCAGTGCGCGGGTTTCTCATTGTGGTGGCTTCTCATTGCAGAGCATGGGCTCTAGGCGCATGGGCTTTGGTAGGTGTGCCACACAGGCTCAGTAGTTGTGGCTCGCAGGCTCTAGAGCGCAGGCTCAGTAGTTGTGGCGCCTGGGCTTAGTTGCTCCGCGACATGTGGGATCTTCCCAGACCAGGGCTCGAACCTGTGTCCCCTGCATTGGCAGGTGGGTTCTTAACCACTGCGCCACCAGGGAAGTCCCCCAATTCTTAATGTATCACCCCCTCTACCCCACTATCCCTTTTAGTAATCATAAATTTGTTTTCTATGTCTGTGAGTCTATTCCTACTTTGTGAGTCTATTCCTGTTTTGTAAATAAGTTAATTTGTATCATTTTTTTATATTCCACAAGTCTATCCACAGATGAATGGATAATGATGTGGTATATATGTATACAATGGAATATTACTCAGCCATAAAAAATAATGAAATAATGCCATTGGCAACATTGCCATAGATGGACCTAGAGATTATCGTCTAAGTGAAGTAAGTCAGACAGAGAAAGACAAATATCATATGATATCACTTACATATGCAACATTTATTTTCATACTAATGAAATAGCATTTCTTTTCCAAATAGAGGAAATACTAGGAACCAGTTATTCAATAATAATAATAATGATAATAATAATAATAATATAGCCTCAAAAGGAAAAAAAAGTATGACCCTGATATATTGTTTTCTAAACTTCATCAATTTTCTTTGCTACTATAATTTAACTATCTTTCCATTTTATGTTTGTTTAGAACTGAAAGCTGTTGAGAAATAAGGAGATATAGATGCAGGTACCAATATAGATATACATGATATAGGAGAGAAAAGAATGATTCACATTATGTTTAATTTTATTTAAATTGATGAAACTTTAAAAGTGAAATATATGTTTAGCAAGAAGAAAATAATTAATTCAGCTTCTTTAAACTTATTTAAGGCAATACAGTAGGAGAATTTTATTTCTCTGTTAGTTGTGCCCATTGATATACATTTCAGGTTGCAAATGATACTTTTAAATGTAGGCTTTCAAGAACTTTCACCTATGCAGTGCTATTTAAAATATATTAAACAGCTGTTAGTTATATTCTAATTTGTTTGCCAAACTCAAAATTATTTGGTGCTCATAATTAAAGCAAAATGTGCAGAGATCAACATAAAGGCAAATCAGAATGTTCTACATAGACGAATAAAGGAAACTTACTTAAAGGTTCTGTTCTAGGAAATTGATAATACCCACAACTGAAGGAGCCGAGGAACTACTGGCTGGTAGAGCCCTCAGTGGGCTGATAATATTCTTAAGTATCTTCAGATGTCATACACCATGAAACTTTCATAGCACTTTGAGGCTCTGCTGGGAAAATTATTATATGTTTTTCAAAAGTTAACAAGCTCTACTTTATTGCCCTCAGCTGTGCAAAGCTTTTGTCCCATGTTCCTTCCTTCACGTCTCCAATATCATATATACACGTAAAATTCCTTTGATGTTATGGTCCTGGAATTTACAGAAGCCCACCAAGAGAGAGTTCAGTGGAAAAACCTCTGGATTAGGGATTTGGGACCTTCTCTTTCTTTGTGTGTGTGTGTGTGTGTGTGTGTGTGTGTATAATTTCTGAATAGAATACATTTTCCAAAGAAAAATGAAGCAGCATCAGAATATGGAGAGAGATGAGGTATTGGATTTGAGGGTGTGTTTTTGGAAGACTTTTAGACAGGGTGCTTGGGAAATACTTTTTCAGAATGAGATTTTTGAACAGAGACTTAAAAATGCATAGGAAAAAGCAATAAGAAAATTGGAGGAAGAGTATTCTAGTCAAATAAATAGTATGTTCAAGAACTTAGAGGTAGAAATTTGCATAATGTACTCAAGAAACTGACTGGGCATGGGTGACCATGGTAGAAAAATTAGTTGAAGAGGTAAGCAGGGGTCAGAACATATAGGTTTTTGTAGTCAATGGTAAGGAGGTTTGGTTTTATTCTAGTTGTAAAGAAAGTTGTTGTAGGATTCTGCTTAGTTGAACGTATGATATGATTTATATAAGCAGAGACCACACTGGATGCTAGGATGAAATCCATTCTCATGGTCTAGGAACCAAAGATAATGTTGGCTCAGATTTCCATACAAAGGAAGAAGAGGTAAGAAGAAGAGGCAAAAATTAGGCCAGTTTGGAGTATAGTTTGGCCATCAAAAGAACAAATGAGGTTGAAAATACAAATGAAGTCTAAAGAAAGAAGACAACACTATTTTTAGTCCTAAACAACTAGATGAATGGAGGTGCTGCTTATGTATATGAAGATACTGAGGAGGGACAGGATCAATAATTTATGATTGACACATCTATTTTACATCAAAATGGAGAAATATAGATGTAGTTCCTTATAAACTGGATATGTGATACAGACACACACAGGTGGGCTCCAGAGATATGTATATGGAAAGATAACATTTAAACTTAAAGAACTAATGAGATCACCTCTTAAGTGAATACAGATAGTGAGTAGGCACAGACTAATGCCAGGGAACTCAAATATTTAAGGATGAGAAAGAAGAGGAAGAAGAAGCAAAGAGATGGAAAATGGACACTCAGTGGAGCAATCAAGCGGACTGGAGTTTCCTGAAACATGAGTTTACCCATTATGAGAAGTGACTGTAGGAATTTGAAGTAGTTTATGTCAAATTGTCCCTATATTTCTGGAAATAAGAAAAGTCATCAGGTGAAAATGTGGAGATGGGGAGGGCAGTAGTTTTACAAGGAGAGGTGGAGATGTAGCCAACTTTTTCAGAGAATGGAAGATAAAGTTGAAAAAGACATGTAATATATTAGATGGTTAGTTTTTAGGACCTATTTGAGATTTAAGTTTACAAAGTGGGGTATGCATTTTTTCAGTATCAAAAGTGAATATATTTAACCATACTCTACTTACAACAAAGTAAATGGGTGAGCGGAATAATAATTCATACTATAGCATGTTTAGTCAATTGGCCACAGAAAAAGTCAGTTGTAGGATGGCAGAGAATTTTGTCTTATAAGAATTAGAACCAAGGGGTTCTGTAATCATCTGGTATCCACTCAGTGTTTTACCTCAAGTTAAAATGTACATGATGGGAACTCCAGGGATCTTCCAGATTCTTTGTTTATTGTCACGGTCAACTGTGGCCACAGTGTAACACTTGTCCTGAGTTACACTCTGTACTAAACAGTCATCTGCATAAGTTCCTTTGTGTGTGCTTCATAATCATTCAAATCTTTGATCCTGAGCAATACTTAGAGCCACTTGATACTTCTGCCATTACACAAGCAATTATCCAAGGGATACACTTGGCACACAGACAGTCCATCATTGACTGCACTGAGTTTAGTTTGACATTAATGGAAATGTTGATAAAGTTGGTATGAACCAGGATGTGGTAAAGTGGCCCCAGCGGTGTGTTATAATGGAAGAATAAGCAGGAAAAGTGATGGGAGCCAGGCACAAAGGCTGTGTGTATTTCTTTAAACTTCATGCAATACTGGGGTACATGTAAGCAGAGTAGATAGAGGTTTTTCTAAGGGAGTGACAAGAAAAAGGAGAGATCTACAAAAGTGTTATACTAGAATTGGCTAGATTATGCTGCAGAAGCATACAATTCCAAAATCACAGACTTAACACAAAATTATGTACTTTTCAATTATGTTACAACATATGAATCATCATTTAGCTACTCAAGATAACAGGGCTTCATCCATTATCCTTTGACTATACCATGTGGGGATACAGCCTTTCTGTCACCACAGCAAGGAAGAAGAGCTGCTAGGGAATCCCACACTGGCATGAAATGCTTCAACAGGGAAATGATTAATGTCACTTCTATTTACAACCCACTGACCAGAACAATTAATTTGTCCAGACCACACTCAAAAGACCACTGGGAAGTGCAGTAGTTGATGTGCTAACAAAGAGAGGAAAACCAGGTGTTGGTGAGCACAAGTAACCACAAGAGCTGAGCATGTATACACAAGAGAGGATCTCATAAGGAAAGAATTAAGGACAGGATGACAATCATGGACAATGAAAAAATGACATGTTCAATATGTTGGTATTTTTCAAAGGAATAGAATAATGATTGTAGCAGTGAACTACCAATTGACATGAAAAAGAACATATATGGAACATTTAAATTCCATTCATTGGAGTTGGGGCAATTATGGTAACAACAGGCCTAGGAATTGACTTTTTTTCAAAAAATTTCTCTCTCATTTACTAGCTTTATGGCCTTAGCCAAATTATTTAACAATTTTACATGGGTCCATCTATCCATAAATTGATGAAAATTCAGGAAACTTCTCTCATATGGCTGTTGTGATGATCAGATGTGATAACAAACACAAAAAGCTGTATATTTTATTATGTAGCACATAGTCAAAGTAAAATTCCTTATTATTAATAGAGATGAAATGGTAAAAACCTTAAATGCACATGAATAAGCTTTTTCTAAAAACGAACCTGGAAACCTAAAGAAACTGGCTTAGAATATCCCTTTAAAAATAGTGAATTTATTTTGAGATGAAGTCAATAAAAACTTGAGGACTGACTGTTCTGTGGTTGGATATCTACAGTGCACTTTGAATATAGAATATTTTAATTTGCTGCTATCAGCTTTCCTTAAAGCATAACTTAAGTCATTTTTAGATTACATTCTTTAAACACTTTTTTTTGTACCTAGTGCAAGTGTTTAGAAATGTGTATCTTTTTCATTTATCTCACCAGCTGACTTGGAATTGGAATAGTTTGTGATAGAACACGGAACATTTTATCATTTAGAAGAAAAAAGGAAAGGACATCATTTGTGCAAGTGACTATTTTCTGATCTTTCTATTTATCAGGGATTTTATTACTCTTTAGCCACTGAGTTTATTGTTCTATGTAAACAAATATGTGCATGCTTGTGGGTATATGTGTTGGTCTGTGTGCATGTGTACATATGCTGACAAGAGCATACATGCTTGTATTTTCATAAAATGTGTGGCAGTGTCTTCTTCCGGTTAGTTCTATTTTGTTTGAACCTTTCCCAAACACACAGCATTCTATAGATAGCAAAGGAATCTACACAAAGGTCTCAAACAAAATCAGATAAAGACATTAAAGGACAACATCAAATCTATTTCACAACTATATTATATCATTATATCATATTATTGAAAAAATATAGAGAGAGAGTCAGATTCAGAAAATAAAGCATGAGAAAAAATAAGCAATGCTATTTAGATATCAGCATTGTTGATTACTTATTTTTGAGATATGTTTAGTCTGGTATTCTCCTATGCTTTACATGAACATTCTGGCCTTACTTTCTTATTCAACTCCAATTTTTCTCCATAAATTATACCCAGGCACTGAAACTCTCTCTTTGGAGCTAAACTGTTTACATGCCAGTAATTAAACAGGTTTTTTAATCTAAATTCTACTCTGTTAATTTTTTGATATGCATACAAAAGTATATCATTCCTCAAATCAAGGAACTAAAAATATGCTTTAAGATGGTTTAAAAGAGGGTTAAATATGTCAACCTTTATATAATTGAATGAATAACAAAGACAAAACCAGTCAAATTGATTTTTTATGAAATCTAAAATTCATTCTGGGCTGACATGGTCTGTGAAGGACTTTTTCTGGAGAAAAGATTTGAGGTGATATCTGAAAAATTAGCAGAGTTGAATGAATGAAAATGACATAAAATATGAGTTAATATTCAAATTATTCTTTCTTTTACTTTCAATCCTGCTTTCCACTCCTGGCTCTTTATTGTTTTAAAAGATGTCTTGGTTGCTATTTCCTTCCCATGCACCGCCCTACACCTGCTTTTTTCTTTTCCAGTCACAGCCCTCTTTTTTCTTCATCTCCTGGTTTAATACTGAGCAGTAACCATGTTCCCTTTGGTAAATACTTATCCGAATGATGGCACTCTAAATGCTGCTGGGCAAAAGCAAACAGGTGTGTAGGTACTTAATGGAAACATTTGTGGGCCAAAGTAAATTGTTAACTAGAATTCTTCAAAGGCTCAGTTAGAGAACGTATATTCTAAAAGATAATTCTCCTAATCTTTATTTTATCACTCAGATACAACTTTGGTACTTCTTTTTTTAGATCGCAGTTGCTTCCTAACTCCTCATTTAACTAGCTCTTCTTGAAACCTGAAATAAAGTATTCCTCTATATTTTATATTGAACTGTTGTAAAAAAAAAAAAAGTATCTGAAACTTGAACGTAGACAAAAAGTCAGGCCAATGTCTTTCAATATTTGTGGGAGTTGAGATCTCCCTAGGATTATCCAGATTCCAGGGGAATATTTTTAGTTCTATTCCCTACTTACTGTTGATTAAAGATCTCAGACTTAGAGAACCCACAGGTTCACTTGTGGATTTTTCTCCAGTAGAGATGCAAATAATTTGTGTCCATTGGAGCAAATAACCCTAGAGGTGGCAGTTTATAGGCCTATTGAACATTAAGCGGCTATTTTTTTAAATCTAACCCACCAATTTTGCCATTTTATAAGAATTTTAGCTTCTTGTATGCTCTTTGAACCAGAAATTAATATGTTAAAATACTTGATATGTGTTCGATTTATATATATGTTACAGTTATAATCTAATCTTCTTGACAATTATGTGAATTATATTTTAACACATTTCAACATCTGTGTCTTCCCTACATTGATTTTTCAGGATCCTTGGTTCCTTTTTTTGTACTCTATAATTCTAAAACTATTATAATAGTTTGTATTACAAAGGTCACAATGCTTCTTCGCATAGATTTAATTTAGGATGTGAGGAAGTGCCTGGAGGGACAGTGGATGCTGTCCCATAACCCTTAATCCAGCAGATGGGGCTCCAGTTATAAAGCACATCTATTGTTTCTGAAAATTTTCAGTTGATCAGAAGAGTGGAGATGAGACAAAAACCCAAGGATTCTTCATGTAAGAAACTTCATATTTCTGACAATGCAAACCTCCTGCGGATATTGAGTATGTTGAGAGGCTTCATAGCGATTCACCGACTCCTTCTGAACCTGGGGGGTTGACCTCCTTTCCCTCTATTGCCAGCAGTCTTTCTCCTCCCCAGGCCCAAACACATACAAAAATATAATAATATCCCATAGTTTCCACCTTCCTTGCCTATGCCTATGGCAAGCATACAATCTTTTTTGTGGTTTTCTGACTTATCTATTACAGCTGATTATTTGGGGAAGAGCCAGGAAGGGAGAAAAAATGAATATAAAGTAAAAAAAAGAATCTTATAAAAAAAACTGTCTTGGTTTCACCTAATCCTACAGATACAGGCCCTGCCGCTTCTTTGTTCCTATCAGTGTCCCTTCAATTCTCTTTCTTCCCAGGGATCATGGCCACAGTTCATCCGGACAGGTAACCTTGCACCTCTTCACTGGGACGCTTTCCCCTCTCTGGTGGATGTCGTGATGCAGTGCTCAGATCTCTTTTCAGGACTGAAGAACTTGTTGCTTCAGCTCCTGAGAATGTTCTCATAAAACTACCTTTAATTTTCAGTTCTTTTCTGAAATGCCTCAGCTACAAAGGAGATCCCTATCAGGTCCACTTTCCTGGAGTGGCCCACATCCAGTGGTTGACAATGGGGAGTTATAGAGGCCAAGCCATCTAGATCAAACTCATGACAGTTCTGAAGGGTCCCTCCATTTCCAGAGTACCCTGAGAGGTCAGCCATAGTCATGGTTGGGATTGTTTCACAGATCAACTCCCTCTACCCAGGCTCTTCCTCTTCCCTCCCTTCACAGGTGTTGATTCCAGGGGTAAATCCTAGTAAACCTTCTGCAGGCATGCTTCCTAGTAATCTTTGCCTCTGAGCTTCTAGCAGAACCCAGCCTGGGACTGCAACCCAGAGACAGTATGTCTGAAATAACAGTTGTGCAGGTAATCATGATTGGTGTTTTTAAATACAGAGAACTAAATTAAGACTCATTTGCATTTCAAAAAGCTATCCAAATTCCCCTCCTTTTCCTCCTCCTTAAAATGATGGCTCAACTGGGCATTTTACCACAGAAATTGCATGAGAATTCTGAGGAAAGGACAAAAATAGAGTATTCAGAGAAGGAATAGGAGGAAGAGAAGGAAGTGTAGGTGAGAAGAAAGCTTCGGGTAAAGCCCAGTGTTGACAGGAGATAATAGAGTAATGGGAATTTAATTTTCTTTTCATCTTATTTATCTCTCCTCATTGCAGTCCATGGTATTTCAGCAGTTACTCCTCACATCAGTGTTAAAAAAAGTTGAAATAGATTTTCCATCATTAAGATGGAACTTTGGACATGGGGTATAGAGGAGAAAGATTCTCAAGCAGTAGGAGAAGAACCATTAGAAGCAAGAAAATAAACAGAATTCCTCTGGTCATCATCCTAAGGGAAGCAGCGAAGGAGATTTGTCCATTTGAGACGTATCAGTTGGAAAGATAGGAGTAGTCTAGACTTATACCTGCAAGAACGGCAGTATTGTGTCATCTATCCATAGATAAAGTGACAAGCTTAGAGGGCAGCATTTTGTGTGTGTATCTATTAAAAAGACATGAGTGTTCACATAAAATAACCTCTGAACTTTGATAGGTTACATACTTTTTGAGATCGGACTACTACTAAATAGATTCACCAAATCAGACAGCATTCACTGGCTTGGAGGTCTGGGAAAAGGTAACAATGTGCGGATACCCCTCTTTGTGATGGAGTAGTTGTTTTGCACAGATGTTACTTCACCCCCCTTTTTTTTCATAACAACTCAGCATATGATTAGTTTCAGCATGTAGTGGGCTCATTAGTTGCAATTTGATTTGTGCTAACCTGTCATACTGGGATTTTCCATTTTGAGATTAAATCATTCCCCTATTCAAGAGACTCCAAAGGCTTAGAATCAAATCAAAATGTCTAACTGTGGCTGCAGGCCAATTCTACTGGCCTCTGCATATCTCTCCAAACCTAGATCCTGTAATTTTCCTCTTTACTACTTTCTTCAGTCACATCAGCCTTCTTATTCCCCAAAAGTTCCAGCCTTCATTTTTTTTTCTACATTTGCCTCTTTCTACAACCGTTTTTCTACATCTGGCCTTGTCTCAGCCTGTGAAGCCTTTCTCCTATATTCACACATTATATATAACTCTCACTTTATTCATAACTCTGGTATCACCCAACAGAGTTTCTCTAACCATAATGTAAGTTAGACCTCATTCCAATTCAACTAATTCTCTCAACCCCCTTACTTTCTTAAAATGTATTTTATAGCACTTATCATGACCTGAAATGCTTATTGATGGGGTGAGGCCCACACACATTATGAAGGATATCTATTTTACTTAAAATCTACTAATTTAAAAATTAATCACATCTAAAAAACCACCTTCACAGCAAGACCTAGACAAATGTTTGAGCAAACAACTGGGTACCGTGGTGTATGCCATTTAACATGTAAAATTAACTATCACAATGAGTATTTTTTTATGTATTTAATTTTAATTCCAATTTATTAATTTATTATTAAGCAATCATTTCATCCCATGTGGCCTATTTTCAAGTCAGAGTTTCAGATAATACAGTTAGCATCAACATTCAGGTCCAAGGTGGAGATTTAAAACTATAAATACTATCCCATATCCAAGTGTCTGTTTATCATATTGATTGATTGTGAACTTTAATAGTAAGTAAACAGGAACCAGAAATTAAATCCATACTTAGACTTAACCTCAATATATTATGTCAAGAATCCTTCTCATTATCAATAACATTATTTATGACTTGATAATGTTTTCCACTTCACAGTAGAGAACATTTAGTTCGATGTTTTATAGCTCTTAACTGACCTGAATATAGTCAAGTGAAACAAAATTGTTTGTATAATATATGGATGTGAGATATATATCTTAATATTGAACATTTTCACAATGATCTTACCTGGACTTCCTTTGAGGTATAATATGGAGCTTCTTTGTATAAAAGTTGACCAAGAAAGTACAATTATGATATTAAAGAGTAGATTTTCTAAGAATTTTTCTAATTTTACTGTTGAGAATAAATACCTTAACTTCCTTTTATGTGCTCATACCTCAATAAATACATATTGTTTTCTAATTATTTACTTAATACTTACTATCACCTCATTTACTGTAAGTTAAAAGATATTGTGAAAACAAACTTTCTAATACTTGTTTTCTATATGAAATGAGCCTCTCACTATATATTCACTCAATGATATTTTATTTTTAATTTTTATTACATAAAATGGGTGTGTATGTTCATACGCCCTTATTTTCAGTCACAATTACATTATGAACTGAAAGTAGAATGTTTTATATCATTTGTAACATAACTATCTTCATCTCCTGACCTTAGTGATCCTCTAGAAAGTACATTCATATTTTTAAATGTTACCATGTGCAAATAAAATTCTAGTGCAAGGTTTCTAGTTCACCTCATCCCTATACTCAGGTATATTACTAGATGTACATCTGATGAATTTCAAAATGACTTATTCCATAAAATAGTATTTTCTGGAAACTCAACATGTGTCACTTTTCTATGAACTGAGTATACAGCAGTGAATAAATAGAAAAAAAGAACAAAACACTTTCTTGTCCTTATTGAGCTTTCAATCTGTGGAGGGGATGCAGACAGTGAGAAAAGAAATACAAGATATTGTGAAATACAAGATATATAAAATAGAGATAAGTAATATAGAGAAAAATCACCAGAAATAGTGTGTAAGGAGACCTGGGGAATGGGTTGCCTCAATGGGGCAACTGACATTTGAGCAAATATATGAAGGAGTTGAGGAAGTGACCTACTTAGCAATCCAGGGGAAAACATTCCAGGTAGAAAAGCAAGTGCAAATAGCAAGGAGGCTAGTATAATTGGAAGTTAGTGTGACTGTAATACATGATGGGGAAATAAATAGGAGAGGAGGGCTGAGAGTTAAGAGAGAGATCATGTAAGTCCTGGGAAGCTGCCATAGATAGTTAAACTTTTACTCTAAGAAGGGGAAGCAAGTGGGGTACATGGAACAAGGAAGTAGCATCTCCACTCAGCTGATGTGAGAGTAGTCTTATAAAGAGGGAAGAGGACAAATTAGGAGAGTATTATAATACTACAGATGAGAGATTAAGAAATGAAGTTGGGGCTTCCCTGGTGGCGCAGTGGTTGAGAATCTGCCTGCCAATGCAGGGGACATGGGTTCAAGCCCTGGTCCGGGAAGATCCCACATGCCGCGGAGCAACTAAGCCCGTGAGCCACAACGAAGACCCAACACAGCCATAAATAAATTAAAAAAAAAAAAAAAAAAAAAAGAAATGAAGTTGGTGAAATGTGGTTAGATTCTAAAAGAAGAGGTATTTTGTGGTTTGGTAATAGACTGTGAACGAAAAGACAGAAATGCTCCAAGTTTTGGGGCTAAGAACGTAGAAAAAGAACACGCTTGCCCATTTACTGAGATGGGTAATATTGATATAGGTGCTGATTTGGTTGAAGGGAGGGAGGAGAAGCTGACTTTTGGATCTGCTAAGACATTTAGTTGTTTATTAGACATCCTAATGGGGATTTTGAGTAGGCAAATTGTATATGTGCCTATAAATAAAAAGATGAAATATTTCAAGCTCAGATATTAATAGTCCATGTTAAGTTTAGGAATAAGTTTAGTAATCATTTGGATAATATGTGAATTATGTAAATTACCTATAATTACATGAGAATCTTGCATTTTAGATATAATTATGAACTAGTTTAGTGATTTCAAAGTCAAAATGGTTAGTTACTTCAAATTTTGGTTAAAAAATTAAAAAATTTGGTGATTCAGTATGGCATTGAGAATTAATTAAGGTAATTTGATATTCTATGCTTGCAAATTTCATAGATAATATTACTTCTTATTTATCATTTAAGGAAATATAATACTAATCTTGAGTTTATGAACTTTGGAGGAACAAGCAACACTGAATGTTTTAATTTTTTCAATACTATTAGAATGATAAATACACTTGGGTAATAGCATTACTCGGTGATCATACATGAAAATGTAAGCATTTCTTAAGTTCAAATTAAGGACTAATAAAATGAGGTTTAAGTTTGGATATAGACTAAAATGAAAATAGATAATATATTGAAATATATGTCATATATATAATATGTAATGCATATAACCATACATTGAAGTTCATAGTAGAGATTGAGGGTATATCAAGATCATTTCGGTTAAGTATGCTTTAAAATTGATATAGTTATTAAAAGCTTGTATTTTTTGTCCATTTATATCATGTACATTCTGATGTCAACTTTTGAACATTCACTTTACTAAAATTACATATTTAATCAGTCATGTGATAGATAAGTATATTTTGCAAATATAAATACAGATTTTTGAGATGAAGAACAACCAACAAGAGAAAAAAACACAATTAAATAAGAAATAATAAAGATAGTATGCGAGTGCACCAAAAAAGTACTTGATATGTCACTACGAAGTATCCTCAGAAAGAAAAACCAAACCAAAAGGTAAAGAGTTCATAGCTATTGTTTGTCAAGAAAAAATAGTGGCAAAAATATACAATTGCTTTTCCAAATAAGGATATATAATGTTAGGAAACTAATATTTTTTCTTTCGTGCAAGTCAAAATATAAACACTTGTATAAACATTTGGCTTGTGTGAAAGTGGAAAACGAAACTGAGTGAGGATACTGATTTGCTCCGTGGTGTGTTAGGTAACCTGAGTGAAATGGTTATAATGAAAACAGTTATTCAAACTTATCATGCTATAAAAACGTTTCATAATCATTTTATGAAATATCCAGGTTAAAAAAAAAACCTGTAATTTAAAACTCTTCAATTTAATGCTATGAATGAAAAGACCAAATGAATTTATCTGATGTAAAAATGTAAATTACTGTAAGAAGTAGGATTACAGTTCTCAAGATTGCTCAACATCTCCTGAATCTGAGGCTATGATTTGAAAAAAAAAAAAAAGGAAACATACTAACGGACTTTCCTAAAATCCTACAAGTAAATTAATAATATCAAGTATCACCTTATCTCCTAATGAATGCCAACAGAATAAAATGAATTCACACAGTAAATAAACACATTTAAGTCCTTTAAGATGTTTTATTCTCGTAAATAAACATTCATATATTGTGGGGTCTTCTCTCACATCATCATACCATTGCTAAGGTAAAGCACAACCTTGGCTTTACTCTCCAAAATGAATTTTCATGTAAAGAAGTGATGAGTACTTTGCACTTTAACACCCAGTCTGACCTAGCTAATAGCAATTCTTGTTGACATTTATATAGTTACCTGGCAACTTCAAAGTAGGAAAGGGGTGGAGTTGAATTACAGTTGGTTCTTTTCAGTTAAGATTCTCTGTGGATTCCATAAGCAAAGCCACATAGAAGTGTACACCTTAATAGTATAAGAGTAATCTGGTAAAATATAATAATAATAAGCCATTCTTTTAAGTTCATAATAATGCATGTTCTACATAAGTGTAAAAAGGAAGTCCAATCTCCACCACACTTTTCTTGCTCTGCCTCATGTAAAACACACCTCAAAGTCATTATCAAGCTTAACAACTTGTATTCTACATATTTTTCCATATAATTGTATATAGATGTATACAGATGTGTGTATGCATGTATACATACATACACTTATACTTTTTATTTATAGTTTTTATTTATATTTTACTATATTGTTTAGCAACATGCTATTTTAGCCAAAGATGTATCATAGATACTTATGACAATCCATACAGACTTTTATTCTTTAACAAGTTCAGAGTAACTGCATATTATGCATGTCCAATGATTTATATTATCATTCTTCTAGTAATGGGATACTTAGGTTGGCTCCAATTGTTTACTAGCACAAATAGCATTGTAATAAGCATAGTAGATTTTATTTTTTGGTTTGTTTCCTTGGGATGTGTGTGTGTGTGTGCGTGTGTGTGTCTACAGAAATAAACCTCAAGAAAACAAATCCTGGTTCTGCCAATTATAAGCTATTTGACATCAGGCAAGTCCTATCCTGTCATTGCCACGATTTACCCATCTGTGAAGTGGGGATAATACTATCTCCCTCATGAGGTATTATTGTGAGGATTAAATGGGATAATACAATTACAGTATAGTTTCTGGCCTATAGTGATCAGAGATAGATGTCTTTTGTGAATGTACCTTTTTTCAGACTTCGAATAAAGCTGAGAATTTTTTCATGTTAATTATGCATTTGGATTTATTTTTCTATTCAGTTCATTTTTTTCTGTTGTTTTTTTTTTTTTTTTTTTTTTTTAATTTTATTTATTTATTTTTGGCTGTGTTGGGTCTTCGTTTCTGTGTGAGGGCTTTCTCTAGTTGCGGCGAGCGGGGGCCACTCTTCATCGCCGTGCACTGGCCTCTCACTGTCGTGGCCTCTCCCGTTGCGGAGTACAGGCTCAGTAGGTGTGGCTCACGGGCCCAGTTGCTCCGCGGCATGTGGGATCTTCCCGGTCCAGGGCTCGAACCCGTGTCCCCTGCATTGGCAGGCAGATTCTCAACCACTGCGCCACCAGGGAAGCCCGAGTTTTTTTTTTTTATCCTGATGATTTGCTAGTGGACTTTAATGATATTGTCTAATTGTTATGTCATTTGTTTGCTATTATCAACATTAAAAAGCATGGGCAACAAAGCAAGGCTAACTAGGGAGATGCCTTATGTGGCACATCCAGATAATGAGGACATGTTGACTTAAGTAAATTAAGTTGTTGAACAATGAACTCAAAGTTTATGTTTCTTTATTCTTCATCTTGAGTATTCTTCTGTAAATTAAACTAGGAAAGCAAAATATATCTCACAAAAGAATGCTGCCAAAATCAAATTGTGCTTTTATTGTCTTTGATACAGTTAGTATCTACCTGGCTCAATAAGGGCTCTAGAGTCTAACCTACAAGAAAGGAGCAATTCAGTCATTTCTGAATTGGTGCTGTGGCGCCCAAAAAGACTTTTATGTTTAGGAAGATGACAAATGATTTAATGTGTTGTGTCCTGTAACTCACCCATCCAATCCCCTTCCATAACAGGAGAAGTGGCACTCCACTGGCTGAAATAATTATCTTGTAATATAACCTTATCTTAAACAAAAGATCATCAATGTTCTATTCTTCTATATAAACTTAATTCTACTTACAACCTATCTACATTTTAGGAAAAACAGATACTTGGGATTTTAGATTGCTGACTTTAAATTTTATATTGCCAGGTTTTTGAAAGATATGAGTGCTTTCTAATCATTCCGAACCTTTTTCCTTAAGTTAAATCATCTTGATTGACAGCCTTAGAGAGAAAAATTCACTATTACTATTAAAGAGCTGAAAGCTTGATACATGTAATTTAGGAATTGCTACACCTCTCATAACTGTTAGATTTTATTTAGAAGTTAACAGAAAGGAAACATTAGTTAAACTAATGATTAACAGGGTGTAATATTTTAAACTAGAATTTTTTTTTTTTAATTTATTTACTTATTTATTTATTTTTGGCTGTGTTGGGTCTTCGTTTCTGTGTGAGGGCTTTCTCTAGTTGCGGCAAGCGGGGGCCACTCTTCATCGCGGTGCGCGGGCCTCTCACTATTGCGGCCTCTCTTGTTGCAGAGCACAGGCTCCAGACGCGCAGGCTCAGTAGTTGTGGCTCACGGGCCCAGTTGCTCCGCGGCATGTGGGACCTTCCTAGACCAGAGCTCGAACCCGTGTCCCCTGCATTGGCAGGCAGATTCTCAACCACTGCGCCACCAGGGAAGCCCCTAAACTAGAATTTTTAAACCACTCTAAATATTTACCATTTCTTAGCTAATGTTATAATTGTATCATATTACTTATGCTAAATATCAGCCTTCAAAGAATTATCACTGTTGTAAAACATTACTAAATTTTTCAAACTCATGGTATCATTTTTTGAAATCTCCAAATTTAATAAAAGGAATTGTTTTCAGGTCCTACTTCTAATCTCAAATCCTGTTCTAACTATCTGATAACTGAATTACACATACATTTATAAAAAACAAACATCCATATTTATCATTCTTTTTAAATGCAGAGCAATACTATCTTATTGAATGAATGATTACTTTTAGGTTTTTTTTTTTTTAATTTCATTTTTTCTTGTAACCCACAGTGTGGAATTCATTATTTTGGGAATTTGAATGTCAAACTTAAAAAGAAGTCCTACCAGGAATACTTGGATACTGCAGTAAAGAAAGCACAATTAAATTTTGGTTCATTTCACTAGGAGCAGATAAAACACAACAACAGAAACAAAAAACAAAAATAATATTTGTTAATGTAACTGTGCACTCATAACCTGCCAATCAGTGTGTTGAGGGATTTACTTGTATTCACTCCTGTAATCCTCACAACTCTGAGATATTTCCCATTTTATAAATAAGAAATAGAGGTAGGAAGAAAAGTTTAGTGATCTGCTAAGGTTACACAAGTAGTAAAGGCAGAATCTAGATTCAACCCATGTCAACTCCACAGTCTTAAAAACTACACTACAGTGTGTTAATCTGAATGAGAATTGTAACTCACCATGTTTACAGGCAAAATCTGTTGATACAGAATTGCACCATATAGTACCAAATGGGAAGAAATTATACTCTAATTTCTATTTTAGGCTGGTCTCATAAACTAAATTAAAATTATCCATTTCTGATTGCTATTTCTTTCTTTTCTTAACTCATCAGAGCAACCTTAATGGGCATTTGTACTCATGATTGTGCACGAGGTGCATTATGTATGAAGTAAAAAAAAAACTTAACTGTTGGTAACATTTTAAATGCCTCACATTTATTTATTTCCTCTTCTATTCATAATGAATAAATTCTTATTAAGTATAGTTTAGAAAATATAGGAAATTAAATAAAACAGAAAAATACTTGCAATTTTACTATGCATAGTTATTTTTATAATTTCGGTTTATAATTTGCCAGATATGCTTTAGAAATAATAATTTTAAAACGATAATCATAATGGATAGTTTGGTTTGTGAGCAGCTTTTTCACTTGTTATTATAGCATCTTTTAAATGGCATGAATATGCTTATACAACAAGTTTTAATGAATGCAGAGCTAAGTATTTCTTAAAACATTTGGATGTTTTGGGAGCAATATCTGCCTTACTGCCCCTATCAAAACCTTGTTGAAGTAACTAATTTCATCACGTCTGTGTTTGTGGAAACCTGGTGCTCATTTGTCTTGTACCTGTGTTGACAAGAATTTTGAAGTAGCTTTAATAACACACACACTCCCTCTATCTTCATGTCAGAGAGAAAATATGCAAGATGCAAGCATGCAATTTAGATAAAGGATACCTGGATTTTCAAAATGAAATTAAATTTTTATTAGAAAATTCTCATTTCCACACAAAATTCAGGGATGAGTCCTTATAATAGTGACAGGTGGTAATAATTTATGAGAAAAGATAGGGATATTTCCTGTGACTTGCATTTTGTGAAGAAACTAATAGAAGTCACGATGCAGATTAACACTTGGGAGATTATTATTTATTAAGATTTATTATTCTTTGCTTTATATACAAAAATCAACAGCTCTAAAGGTTTTAAATAATGAGATTCAGTTGTCTAGGATGTAGAAAATATTTCTCATGTATTATCATTGATGGCAAAGTTACAAATAGAGAAAACTTTAAAGCACATCTGGCTTTCTTGTCAGAATATGAGTAAAACAGCATTTCTAACAGTTTTTTATTAATACAGGGTTTGTGGTTTTATCTTGATTCAGAAAGGATTATTTTTGAAATGAAAACCAATTATAAACCTTAATTTAATAATCATGATGTTAAACACGTACCATTTTTCTCCATGAAAATTGTACACTATTTTAATCTAGTTTTAAGTAGTTTTAAGCTAAATAAGCCCAAGTGGATTCTCATTTCTAATTACCACTCATATTCCACTGGCACTCCATGTATAGAGAAATAATCGTGGATTCATATATAATTGTATACTTTATGGTCTCAATGATATTTTCTTAAACTTTGTTTTTATGGAAGAATTTTAAATAGACCAGCTTGTACATATTTCTTATATATCATCTGGTCAGTGGTCCTGAAAAACTAAACCAAACAAAAACAAACTACTATGATCTTGGCAAGTAAACATGTTCTGGAAAATTTCAGGTGTACTTAATTTGGTTCTCCATTGTCCATTTGTACATTGGTTATTTCATGACATCTTGAATAAGCTGACTGTTTCTCTGTAATACTAGAGCCTATGCAACATTCTAATAACATCACTTTATTTATCACTTTAAGGACTCCATTCTTCAAGAATGTCTTAGTTCCATCCACAGGCCCTTGCTTAGTTCACTTCATTCTCTGTTTATGCACCAGCATCTTCATGCACCCTGCTTCATTAATTGGAAAAGTATATGGACCTGACTTAAATCTGCATCATATTTGCACTCCAGATTTTTATCAGATAATATAACCCTAAACTCTGTGCTGTCTAACTCTTTTTTTTTTTTTTTTAATTTATTTATTTATTTATTTTTGGCTGTGTTGGGTCTTCGTTTCTGTGCGAGGGCTTCCTCTAGCTGCGGCAAGTGGGGGCCACTCTTCATCGCGGTGCGCGGGCCTCACTATCGTGGTCTTTCGTTGCGGAGCACAGGCTCCAGACGCGCAGGCTCAGTAGTTGTGGCTCACGGGCCTAGTTGCTCTGCGGCATGTGGGATCTTCCCAGACCAGGGCTCGAACCCGTGTCCCCTGCATTAGCAGGCAGATTCTCAACCACTGCGCCACCAGGGAAGCCCCTAATTCTTTATTTAAAGTTTTATTGCAAGAATCAGTCATCTTGAAGAGTCTCCTGAAGCATGTACAGTGGCACCATTACTCTCAGTTACGTACATAATGACCTATGATCATCTGGAACTAAGACAGTAGTGTAACTACCCTGTTTTGGCTGCTTTTAGAGTTGCTTTGATGAAATTTGGTTATGCCATTGGCCTTTGATGAGAGACATTATAGGAAACATTCATACAAAAAATGTTACTCTATTTATATTATGTTAGCAAAGCCATATGTCCACAAGATTACACCATGTTCTCTTTTATCAGGATTGATGAGTCATATTTTTCTGATATCTCTTTGTAAAGTTTCTCTTGAGGAACTGGTTTGGTTGTATTTCATGAAAACTTTTGTTTCTGTTTCCTATTTTGTTTTGTTTCTTAGACGCTACTTCACCAAATGTGCAACTACTTCCAAAGACTTTTCAGGATGCCATTTAAAGTATTTCATGTGATTAACGTCAGGAGAGTCATTATTTACTTTAGGTTGAATATTTTTTAAATATTGTAAAAATAGGTCTTCAAAACTTTATCCATTTTGGTTTTCAGACTCCACAGAGAATGCCTAAAAGCTAATCTAATTTTAATATTAAGTAAAGTAAAATGACAAATTGAGAGATTTCTGATGTATATGTTGCTTCATGTCCTGTATATTCATGTTTACATTAACTTGTGTAATTAATGGTAAGTTTATAAAGTTGTAATTGAGTTTATTGGTTAAACTGCTGTGTTTAAATAGGTTGTCTTCAACATAAATCAGATATGATTGATTAAAAATAAATGCAAGAGTTTTTTTTGTTTTAATGTTGTATTACTGGTACACACATGGTGAGTTCTAATGCTGCATTCTGTCATATACAGAAAAAATAAGTGATTATTGTAAAATGGTAGGGGAAAAAATGATTCATTGCCAATTGAACTAGCCCAAACAGTCTGATAACATAAAGTTATCTTAAATTTATACTATTAAATATTCATTATATATGTAAATTATTCTTTACTTCACATCAGATGAATTGGCTAATTTAGAAAATGTGCAATCTCAGAAACAGCAGATAATGAGCATCTTTTGCAGTGAAATTATTTAATGCTATAAATGTCAAACACTCTCCTTCTTGGCAGGCAATTCTTGAAAGCTCCTGAAACTTGCAGTTTTCTTGAAATGAATTTGGAATAAAAATATCCATTCAAGTGTTTTAAGTTGTAATGAGCTCCATGTATCCTGGAACTAGTAAAATACTGTCTGCTTGGTCTTTCCAGCTAATAAAAATTTAAGACTTTCAGCAAGAAACATTTTAAAAACATAATCATTTTGATTATTTTTTACAGCTTATTTTATAATGATTTGCTATCTTCAAAAGAGAACAATGACCATAATTTGTGTTTTATGATTACTTGAAGTCATCATTATGAAAACCCAAATACAGTGTAATTAAGTAATATCTTTGAGGTTTTTACTGATGGTTGATATTCTAAAACTAGATTCAGACTTCTATGCTTTCTGAATTTTTTCTGCTTACTTTAAACTTTTTAGTCTTCTACTTTGTTTCAGCTGCTAACCTGAAATTTCTTTCTGTTTTTATTTAGCCTTCTTAGTCTGGTTCTTCTAAAATACTGAGGTACTGGTAATTGATTTATTAAAATTTTCTGTACGTTTAAAACATAAATTTCCCATGATTGTGAACTTGTCAAGTATGACAAACTTGTGACAATTGGCTTTTAGGACATGGGGAACTCAAATGAGAGTCACAGATAAGATCATGGAGGGAACTGTATTATTGCTTTATGCTTATTGAAGTAACATATGCTGCTACCTAACTTTGGATAGTGGATCACATACATTATCTTTATTAGAAGTAAAAACTACAATAGAAACAGAGATGTACACACTCCAATATGCTTGCTTTAACCATTTAAAAAATATGCTATTTTGTGTGTGTCCTGTCAAGGAAGTTTCATAATTGTAGTGATAGACTGTTGATTGAAGCATAGTCTCCAAAATTTACTTTTCAAAGAATATGTTTCATCATATCTTCTGTTGCTATAAAACTGAGAATGATTTCTTTAGCACAGAATTTATTTAGACACAGTAATTACAAGTAACCCACTAAAACTCTTGCCTGACTTTCAGTTGCTTTCATTATAAGTCCAAAATCTTTAACACGGCCTGTTATTAGTACTGTTCAAACATTTGGGGTCACATATTTACTAAATACCTAACTTTAATCCACAGTATTTTCTTGACCATTTTTTAGGTTGTGTTTATAATATTTAAAAATTTTAAGTTTAATTAATATAAAATGATGAAATGACAAAATTGCAACTATAAATATATTGCTAAATTTGTCAAATAAATCCATGACATTCTTTTAAAAATTATGAGCAACAGAATTCCAAAGCTAACACAGGTTATACCCATAAATGCTGCAATATCCTTTTGAAAACAACATGAACAAGACTTGTAAAATAGGAAAAAAATATATATATACTTGCATCTTATATTTTAACTCACATTTCCATTCTATTTTTCCCAGAGATTGCTATCCTAATATAATATTATTTTAATATGCTAGTCTTATATTTATGACCATGTTATACACACCTGAAAAATATCTGTATGCAGATTAAAAAGAAAGTTTCACTGACTAATTTCCCATAATCAGTTCATTGGAAATGTATCTCAAGGTAAAATAGATGGAGTTTGTGAGTCTCAGTCATTCAGTGGATGATTTAATTCCGTTAGCTTCAAAAAAAGATTTCTATTTTTATTTATTTTTTTAAGATTTAAGCAGTGTGAAATATTATTGTATTAATAAGAATTTGCAAAGTCACTCAGTTCTCTGCACGCATTCTGGGTTATACGCCAATTATTAAGTAATCAGTTGGAAAAATTATCCCAAGCTTGGACATTAAGCAGGAAAGTTGGAGGCACACCTTTTCAGTGCCTTATGGGGGCAAAATCTTCAGAAGGATTATCAGGGTAAGGTACTGAGTTTCTCTCACAGTTTACTGTTTATTAAAGGACTCAGATTGAGTGAAGTTACTTCGTTAATTTGATTTACTAGTAATGTAAATTATTTCTGCCCAATGGTACAGATAACCCAAAGTTAATGACCCTACAGGGAATTTATCAGTTTTATATCTAACCTGGAATTATTATCCTAACTTGTTTTTTGTTAAATGGCCTATAAATATACTAGCTTCTTAGTTCCTCTTGGAGTTGGTCATAGCATCTTACCAGTTTCCTCTTTAATGAGTTCTTTAATAAATTCTTGATACAAGTTCATTTTATATTTGTCTGATGGTTAAGAATTTACATTTTAGAAATCGTACTTTAACATTACCCATAACAAAAATATTTATAGTGATCTATCAGCTGAGACCTCAATTAAGCTTTCCTTCACACTTAAAACAAAATTGCAAAGAATTTATTACCTAGTCATTAGAATATTTCACTGGCTTGATTTCTCAGAAGTGTATCAAGGAGTATTTACTGACATAAAATTACTTTTATTATGGATTTTACTCTTTTTCTTAAATATATCTTGTTTATGGAACCAAAGTTAGATGAGTATTGAGTAAAAATAAAGCCTCACAGAATTGGACATTTTGTATTTTAGGATGTTATCAATTGGCTGTGAACAAAGATTTATATATATTTGGTAAATACATACAGAGAGGTACATATGCACATTTAATAGTTGAACATAAGTAATAGTTTAATTATGCATTTTAGTGGATTAGTAAAACAGAGCAATATCAAAAACAGTAGAATTAATTCTAATTAAATGCAACTGAAGTTTTGAAGTTCAAGACATTAAACACAAGATTGCATTTTGCTTTTAATGGTTGCA
The DNA here is from genome assembly GCF_009873245.2 of Balaenoptera musculus. NCBI lineage: Eukaryota > Metazoa > Chordata > Mammalia > Artiodactyla > Balaenopteridae > Balaenoptera > Balaenoptera musculus. Next base: position 57,701,588 of record NC_045802.1, read on the forward strand.
TAAATACTCCCTCCTCCCCAAGATTGAAGTATAAAATCTCTTGTGGAAAGTAGCATCCACAACATCAACAAAAGAGAAACATTTAAGGGATACTGGAAAATATAGGGCTTTGGAAAACTATATTAATGATTTTGTTACTGCATTTTTTTTCATAGAAGCTACAACCTCCAGTTTGTTTAACATATGATAAGTAAATTTTATGAATGAATAAACTAGTAGAAATGTGGTTTGCTACCAGTGATAATCAGTAGCCTTGCAATAGTAAAACACTGTATATTGATTACCAGTATACAAATATTTGAAGAAAATATTAATAAAAGTATTTTTTGTTAAGGGTCTGATTTATTGTTTAAGAAAATATAAAACAATATTTTCAATATATGTTTTTTTTCAAAATATAAGGTTGATTTGTCAAAAGTAAACATATTTTCACCCTCTTCTTCCTTGCAATTATGCAAAATATACAGCTAAGACACAGAGTGTAATATGAATGAATTAGATTACTAAGCCCTTTAAAAAACACTGACAAAGAGAAAAATTCAGAGAGCATAATCTTCATATCCCATTAATATATTCCAGCATGCTTTTTTACAAGGATTGAGTATTTAAATTTTAATTTAGACAGATAGACAAAGGTAAAAACAGAGACATGAGAAAGAGAGAGAAAGAGACAGATATATAAAAAACATGAAGCCTTGCTATGGGTTTATGGATTAAAAAAATATATTTTGGGCTTTTCCATATTTCTGCCTATCAATGCCCTTGCTTTACTCTCAAGAGACTTTCCATGAAGAACAATAAATTCTTTGATAATTTTTAAGAATAAAAATGTGATTTCCTTAAATAAAACTTGTCAACAATTTTGCTTCTAAATCATTAATATATTTGAATTCACAACATTCCAAGGTATCCTGAAATAGCCAATTTATAACATGACTCTTGACTCTTAATTTGTACATCAGGGAAAGATATAAACTCTATCATAAGTTAATGGTCCCTTGGTTAAAAAAGGGTTTAGTAACACCAAGAATGGATTACCTTTTTGCTTGGCACACAAGAATTTTTTTCCGTTTTTTAAAATGTTACCTTTCATTAATATAGAAATGTGCTTTGTTCTTAATAGGAGCTTAACAAATATTTGTGGAAGAATGACAAATATGGTGAAAAGTCTCTAGGCTCAATTCTTTGTAACTTAAGTAATCTAAAATATCATCCCATTTTTCTCTGTAAAACAGCTTCCCATCCTTGATTTCTCCCTTTTTATTAATTCCTACTTCCTGGCATCTGTTCCCCAGTGACCCAGTTAGCAGTACCTGCTTGAGAGCATAGACTTTTAGGTTATTGGTCCGTCACTCCTTGCAGAGGGTTGGAGGAACTGCATTTGGTATCAAATATTGTTTTGGTCACTACATTGAGAGGCATTGAAGAAATTTCACTAGTTTTTCTTAATGCCTTATGACTTTTCAACCACCGTGATTCAAAATTCAAAACACACGCTGGTCTGTAAATCAAGTGTCTACTCCAATACTTCCTACAGAATGAATTGTTAAAAGATAAACTATGGCATTTTAAACCAATGTTTCCTCAATAAAAAATAAATTTAAAAAAAGGTAAGCTAAGGCATATTAAAAATTTTCGAGAGTTGATTTGAGCAAATATCAGTTCAAATCAGGCAGCCCCAAACTGGAAGTATTTAGGGACACTCCACAGACAGGAGCTCTGGGAGAGACTTTTATAGAGAAAAGCGGGAAGCAAATTAAGAAAATTATTGAGTAGCTATAGCTTAAGCCTCGTTGGCTGTTTGTGACTGGTTATCATTAGGTTTCAGTTTCTTAACCTTGAGGCATTTACAGGCTTACATTTTGGTTTCCTTATGTAGGCTGTCATGGCATTAGAGGTTCCTCAGTTTAATGGCTTCTTTGTCTAATTAATTTAACAGTGTTAATACTAAGCAAATCTGGGAGAATTGTTCTCACACAGCATAGAAATCACAGGAGAGAAAATGCTGAAATTTATTTGAAAAATGCTGAAATTTATTTGAAAAATTTGAGATTTATTTGTTTGAAGAATTCAAAGTTATAGAAGTAAAGTGAGGATAGAATTTATAGAGTAGATTGATTTTGTGTAGTGAAGATCGAATCTCCATCAGTAATATCAATTTTCAGGATAACTAGAAGTCAACTTGATTTTCTGGAACTTTATCTTCAGAAAAATGGAATAATATGATGTTATTTCCTTGTTAGACATTAGGATGATTTGACTATAGAGACTCTTTTTTAGTGTTTTCACGAAGTATGCGCATGGTATCTTTTGGAAGACTTGAGTTACTCATTCTATATAGTGTTATTAAGTGTTTTCATAATGGGAGACTATTTTTTTAAGTTTTTAAATAATTTCCTTGAAAATTTTAATAATAACATAATCATCACTATTTTGGTATACTTCTCTGCCACATCTATTTTATGATCATTAAAATTAGTGGGTAACATGTTTTATTTCTTTTAATGTCTGAACTTAATTATTAGACGTTAATCAAGATAGTTTTCTATCTCTTGATTATATATCCTGCTGGTAGGGAAGAAAGTCTGTTACTTCAGTGATTCGTTATTAACAGAGGCAGACTTGATTTTATACCACTTCACAATTTACATTGAACTTTATCAGCAAGGCTTGCATTAAGTCTTATTGACACTTGTCATAAGTTAGTGATTGTTTTATGAAACCTATTTATGCAATAATTTAACATTTAGTGATTAGACATTTGCTGATGTGAACATAGCCAGAAAAAGACATTAAAATTTGATTTGGCACTGTATTTGTTTTCCTTAATAAGAAAAGAGCTATTACAAACCTTTTTAAAAAGCTCCTTTGCAGAAGGTTTTATTTTGAAATCTAAGATTGAAAACATGGTTAGAGATTAAGACATATTTTGAGTGCCCTCTGCTAATAAAACCCACAATAAAACAGGTGAGGCTTGTTTGACTTTTATTTTGTAAATCTTTTATCTTTTTCTTATTCCTGTTTTGTTTGTTTGCTATTCTGTAGCTTATAATTCACCTCTTCTATCTCATAATAAGAACTCATAATAGTGGAATGTTACAAAAAGGAAAACTGTACTAAGTAAATCTTAAGTAATTTGAGATGTTATACAGACTTTGACCAACATGCTCAGCTTCCAAAGACTATTATGTTAACATAATAAAAGGCACTGTCTTCATTTCACAAGTATTGTATTCAATGGGCCTGAGGTAGAAGGAAAATGAAAGTTCTTAATTTGATCCTGGGTCATATGTGCTTTATTTTACAAATTAAAATTTAAGGAATGAAGTGGTTGAGGAACGTTTCTAACATAGACTCAGAAGCAAGACAGAAATTAGAAATTAGAGCTAATAATCCTTTAGAACATGCGTAGTATATATAATGGTAATACAATTCTTGCAATATGTATAGGGTTTGGATAAGGTCGGATGCGGATTTAGAATTTTGATAGAGGTATATCCCTGAAATAAGTAAAGAGAAGTCTGGATAGTTATTAAAAACATTCATTCAGTAAATTCAATAAATAATAACTACTGAACTGTGTATTGAGAACTCTTAGATATTTGTATCAAAGATTCTAGAGGGCATGACTCAATACGGATTCCATTCTTATTTACTATGATTTCAAAAAGAGAATGGCCCCAGTGTCTCAAGACTGTTCTGCACCAAGAGCTATTTAAAGAGCCTTAGCATATGTGGACGATTTCTCAAACAAGGAGCTTAGCCTGTTTGACATCATGATTGTAAGAAAAAAATATTGTTTCACCACATTCAGCCTATTACGTGCCTTTTTGTTTATATTTTATTCAGAGTACTCCTGTTTCTTCAAATATTCCTTTTAATTCATGTTGTTCTCCAATAAAAGGGTAGAATTTTATGTATCAAATATTATAAGTTAATATATAGGAGTGAATTACATTAATATATTATTTATCTATCAGGGCTATAGAAGAAGAAAAAGATGATGCAAGCATTGATAGAATGAGAGAAGAAAAAGGGATCATTTAGAAGCATGACCAAGGCAGACTTGAATTTGGACACTTGTCTTTTAATTTCTGGGCTGTTACTCCTAATTAAGTTACATCTTAACTTTTGTGAGCTTCAATTGTATCATTTAAAAGAGGAATTAATGCTTGTTAGTGATTAATGTATTTTAACATCTTGACACTATATAGACTCAAAAGTTAAAAGTGTTTTTTAAAAATTTTGATTCTTATGGGAATGCCATTGAAAATTAAGATAATGAAGACAATTTTGGAGCAAAAGAAAGAGGAAAGTGAGTATTTCCAGAAGTTTGGATTAGAAGAGAGGTTGAAAGAGGACAAAGTATAAAAAAGCAACAGGGGACTCTACTACAAGTTCACTTCTTTTGACATGTCTTACACTGTTCATAATACAAAAACAAAATTGTATTCATGCTACAAGTAATGTCATAGTCTTCTGTTTTAATATTTGCAATATTATGCTGTGTGCTTGATCTCCCAATGCCTCTCACCAGACTCTTGCTAGGCTATTATCATTGCTAAAATATGATCCCATATCATCTGAATTCTCTACTTTTCCTTTCATTCTCCTGCAAGTGATAAAAATCCTAAAAGGAGAGCAGAGTAAGACAGGTTTCCATCCTATTTTGAAATATTTGCACTGTTAATCTGCTGGCTTTGTGCTTTAAGTCTTCCTCTGAATCCATCCACAGCTGTGACTGACTGTTTAACCTGAACCCTTCTGTGGAACACAGAGGTTTTCCTGATCAAGTCCAGTGCAGATTTTGTTCCTGGGCAATGGGAAGGTGGCTGCTTTTAGTGTTATGTACATACTGATTTCAGATTAACCATAAGTATTTGTTCTTTTAGATGTTTAGTCAAATAAATCCGTTAATAAACAATGGAACCTTTTGAAACATTTATTTTTCCTTGATTTCTGTTTTATTTTTCCAAATTGACATTCATCTCTTTGATGTGGTATTTATAAGTTTGGGTCCTATAAACATGACTTTCTTTTTTCTTTTCATAATGTTTACCTTCTCCCATTTTGTCTGTGTCTTTGTTATTTCCAGGTGATATTCTGAAGATTGCATTGTGTTTATTACTTTAAAGTTTGTATGTCTTATCATCTAAACAAACGTGATTTTTTTGAAGTTGATTTGCAATTTGGTTCTTGCTCTAACTCTTTCTCCAGATATTCTTTTATCTTTGTACTGTACTTCACAGGTGCTTGCTTATCTTCCTCTTAAGGATGATAGAATTAAATACATTAACTCAGTGAATTCTATATATTACAGTTAGAACAAACAGATGTTCTTCTGTCAACATACCCTCCCAATAATGTTATTAACCCAGAATTGGGTAATATTCTACTTATTTAATATTTTATTTTCTTTTTTCTGTTCTATAAAACTAATAGATCTCAAAAGAAAGTCAAATGTTTTCATATAGCATTAAAATATTTTAATAATTTAATAAATTCCCACAATATTTCCCTTTAATTAACATGACTACACTTTGATAATTGGTAAATTTTAAGTGATAAATATATCTATAGTCCATAAAAATGGCTGTATTCTTAGAACTAGAATACTTTTTCCAAGGTTACATAGGAAGTCTTAAAGAACTTTAATGTTTCCATGGCTCTGTACATCACAATTTCCTTCTAACTAAAAGTATATTGGCAATGAAGCAAACACGAAAAAAAGAGGATAAATCATGAAATCAAGCCTGCTTTGTAATTATTATTCAGGACCTCAATTTGTAGGGAGTAGGGGTTGTTATTAAAAAAAAATATTGTCTATTTTTGTGTTTGGTGTTAAGGAGTGTTCTAATTTCATTCTTTTGTATGTGGCTGTCTAGTTTTCCCAGAAGCACTTATTGAAGAGACTGTCTTTTCTCCATTGTATATTCTTGCCTCCTTTGTCTTAGATTAGGTGACCGTAGGTGCGTGGGTTTATCTCTGGGCTTTCTATCCTGTTCCATTGATCTATATTTCTGTTTTTGTGCCAGTACCATACTGTCTTGATTACTGTAGCTTTGTAGTATATCTGAAGTCATGGAGCCTGGTTCCTCCAGCTCCGTTTTTCTTTCTCAAGATAGTTTTGGCTATTTGGGGTCTTTTTTCTTTCCATACAAATTGTAAAAATTTTTTGTTCTAATTCTGTGAAAAATGCCATTGGTAATTTATAGGGATTGCATTGAATCTGTAGATTGCTTTGGGCAGTACAGTCATTTTCACAATATTGATTCTTCCAATCCAAGAACATGGTATGTCTCTCCATATGTTTGTGTCATCTTTGATTTCTTTCATTAGAACACTCTCTAACACCATACACAAAAATAAACTCAAAATGGATTAAAGACCTAAATGTAAGGCCGGACAATATAAAACTCTTAGATGAAAACATAGGCAGAACATACTTTGACGTTAATTGCAGCAAGATCTTTTTTGACCCACCTCCTAGAGTAATGAAAATAAAAACAAAAATAAACAAATGGGACCTAATGAAACTTAAAAGCTTTTGCACAGCAAAGGAAACCATAAAAAAAATGAAAAGACAGCCCTCAGAATGGGAGAAAATATTTACAAATGAAGCAACTGACAAGGGATTAATCTCCAAAATATACAAACAGCTCACACAGCTCAATATCAAAAAAACAAACAACCCAATGAAAAAAATGGGTGGAAGACCTAAATAGACATTTCTCCAGTGAAGACATACAGATGGCCAACAAACACATGAAAAGATGCTCAACATCACTAATTATTAGAGGAATGCAAATCAAAAGTACAATGAGGTATCACCTCGCACCAGAAAGAATGGCCCTCATCAAAATATCTACAAAAAATAAATGCTGGAGAGGATGTGGAGAAAAGGCTACCCTCTTACACCGTTGGTGGGAATGTAAACTGGTACAGCCACTATAGAGAACAGTATGGAGGTTTCTCAAAAAACTAAAAATAGAACTACCGTATGACCCAGCAATCCCACTCCTGGGCATATACCTGGAGAAAACCATAATTTGAAACAGGTACATGCACCCCAATGTTAATTGCAGCAATATGTACAATAGCCAGGACATGGAAGCAACCTAAATATCCATTAACAGAGGAATGGATAAAGAAGTTGTGGTACAGATATACAATAGAATATTACTCAGCCATAAAAGGAACGAAATAATGCCATTTGCAGAGACATGGATAGACCTAGAGATTGTCATACAGAGTGAAGTAAGTCAGAAAGAGAAAAACAAATATTATATAATATTGCTTATATGTGGAACCTAGAAAAGTGGTACAGGTGAACTTATTTGCAAAGCAGAAATAGAGACACAGATGTAGAGAACAAACATATAGATACCAAGGGGATGTGGGGGTGGGATGAACTGGGAGATTGGGATTGACATATATACACTACTATGTATAAAATAGATAACTAGGGCTTCCCTGGTGGTGCAGTGGTTGAGAATCTGCCTGCCAATGCAGGGGACACGGGTTCGAGCCCTGGTCTGGGAAGATCCCACATACCACGGAGCGACTAGGCCCGTGAGCCACAGTTGCTGAGCCTGCACGTCTGGAGCCTGTGCTCCGTCCGCAACAAGAGAGGCCGCGATAGTGAGAGGCCCGTGCACCGCGATGAAGAGTGGCCCCCACTTGCCACAAGTAGAGAAAGCCCTCGCACAGAAATGAAGACCCAACACAGCCATAAATAAATAAATAAATAAATAAATAAATAAATAAATAAATAAATAAATAAATAAATAAAGATAACTAATGAGAACCTATTGTATAGCACAGGGAACTCTACTCAGTGCTCTGTGGTGACCTAAATAAGAAGGAAATCTAAAAAAGAGGGGATATATGTATATCTATAACTGATTCACTTTGCTGTACAGCAGAAACTAACACAACATTGTAAAGCGATTATACTCCAATAAAAATTAATTTAAAAAAATATTGTCTATGGGAGACATAATTACCCCCTCCACACTCTCTTCATTGTGAAGGATTTGAAAATTTTGAATCAGGAAATGCAGAAAGAAATGTTTATCCAGAAATGATCCTGAAATTTGAAGTTTCAAAATGAATTAGCAACTTCATGATCCTGAGTGAAGAGTGGAATGAGTGTAACCTCAGCGGATCATGAGACATTTGTTAGAACGGACTGAAACATACATCTATTAATCAATATTTAGAAGTTTCCTCTTGTATGTCAGGCACTGGGGTTGGCTATTAGGAGTGAATGGATGAATAATGTTATTGTTTATGTTCAATAACATCATTGAAGATATTCAATAATAATGTTCAACAGCATTATTGAACATAAACCATAATGTTATTGAACATAAACTATATATTTTAATATATTTATATATTATAAATATGATTTTCAGAATGTCCTGCTTTAAGTCTAACCAATTAAATTATTTACTAATGGAAATAGTGGGCTCCTCCTACTTTGTACCTCTTTATACCTTGCAATGAAAAATGTGAATATACACTCAATAAATTATCGTTTATCTTTTAGGCTGTATATATAAATTTTGGTTGTGCTCTTTCAGATGAAAATGACACATCTTTTTTCAGGCATTATATGTATCTATTGCAGTGTGGTTTAGGGTTTTTATACTTTTATAAAGAGTTAAAATGATAAATATAATGTCAATAAAAATAGAATCCAAGGCAATAGTTTAAAATCACATTAGATTTTTAAAAATCTATGATGAAGCCCAAAACCTTACCTCTGGAAGTTGATGTGTAAATAATTAGCTCAGAATGTCTCAGAATGTCTTACACTTCTAAGGAAAAAATAGATATCTTCTATTTTATTTTATAATAATATCCTACAAATATAATTTTATGGTTTTAATAGTGAGAGTAATAAAAATGTGTTTTTAATAGACTATTAATAGACTATTTAATAGACTATTAGTTTGAGCAGTTTCAAGTTTACAGAAAAATTGGGCAGAAAGAACAGAGGGTTCTCATATCCTTCCTTCTCTTTCTCTACATCATTTCCACTATTATTTACATCTTGCATTAGTGTGGTACATTTATGGGAATTGATGAGCCAATATTAATGCATGACTTTAATTAAAGTTCAGAGTTGATATTAGGATTTACTCTTGATGTTGTAATGTTTTGGTTTGGCCAATTCATTACACCATGCATCTACCATTACAGTATAATACTGTTCTAAAAAATGTCCTGTTCTCCACCGACTCATCCCTTCCCCTTCATCTGAACCACTGGTGATCACTGCTTTTTTAATGTCTTTATAGTCTTGCCTTTTCCAGAATGTCATATAGTTGGAATCACGCTGTATGTAGCCATTTCAGACTGCCTTCTTTCACTTAGCAATATGCACTTGAAGTTCCTTCATGTCTTTTTGTGACTTGATAATTCATTTCTCTTTATTGCTGAATAACATTTGATGGGACTCAGAGCAGGCCACCCCCAAATATGTCAAAGTAGCATATTGATTATCTTAAGTTAAAATTACTTGGGAAATGGCTTATGCAAGTAGGACACTCTGACCCTCCTCTCTGTGCCCCTGAAAGCAGGAAATAAATCTCACATGCGAAAAGTACCCTCCCTGTGCCAGGAGGAAGAGAGACCTCCTTATGGCCAAAGAGAAGGAATTCAAGGCCTAAAAGACTGTAGAAATAAACTGTTTAGTTTCTTCACTAATTGTTACCCAAGCCTAAGTTTCTTTGTCTTGTCAGATATTCACAAATTTATTGTTTCTTTGTCTAAAAGGTATATAAACAGACTGCTTTTATCACATCTTAGGTTCCATGTCTATGGGCTCTCCGTATGTACAAAATTAAATTTGTTTGTTTGTTTTCTCCTGTTAACTTGCCTTGTGCCCATTTAATTATTAGAGCAGCCAAAAGAACCAAGAGAAGTAGGGGGAAATCCCCCCATATTCCATTGTATGCATGTACCACAGTGCGTTTATCCCCTTATTTAAGGACATCTTGGTTACTTCTAAATTTTGTGAAGTCAGCAATGGAGAGAGTTGGTCCCTCTTGCTTTATACCTCTTACAACAAAAAATACAAATAAATGCTCAATATATCATTGTCTATATTTTAAGTTCTTTATCTGTTGTTTTGGTTATGCTCTTTCAGATGGAAGAGACATTTATCTTTTTTCAGAAGCTGTGTGTGTGTATTGTGGATAAAGCTCCTATAAATATTTAGGTGCAGGTTCATGTGTGGACATAAATTGTCACCTCACTTGAGCAAATATCAAGGAGTATTATTTCTGGATTGTAGAGTAAACTTATGTTTAGCTTTCTATGAAACTGCCAAACTATTTTCCAAAGTAGCTGGACCATCCTTCCTTCCCATCTGCAGTGAATGAGAGTACCTTTGTTCCACATCCTCACCAAGATTTAGGGTCATTGTTTTAGATTTCAGCCATTCTAATAGGTTTATAGTAGTATCTCAATGTTGTTTCAATTTGAAAATCCCTAATAATATACGATGGTAAACATTTTTTTGCATGCTTATTGCCATCTGTATATCTTCTTTGCTGAAATGTTTGTTCTGAACTTTGCCCATTTTAATGTTTTTCTTATTGTTCAGTTTTAAGAGTTCCTTGCATATTTTGAATAACAGTATTTATCAAATATGTGTTTTGCAAAGATTTTCTCCCTGTCTGTGACTTCTCTTTTCATTCTCTTAACAGTGTCCTGAAGAGCAGTTTTTTTAAAATTTTAATGAAGTCCAAAGTATCAATTTTTTCTTTCATAGACTGAGCTTTTTAGGTTTTGTCTCTCTAAAAAATTATCACCAAAAGCAAGCTCACTGAGATTTGCTTCTATGTTATCTTCTAGAAGTTCTACAGTTTTGCATTTTACATTTATGTCTATGATCCATTTTGAGTTCATTTTCATGAAAGCTGTAAGGTCTGTATCTAAAGTCACTGTTTTACATTTGGATGTCTAGGTGTTCCAGTACCATTTGTTGAAAAGATTATTCTTTCATTATAAAATTTCTTTTACTCATCTATCAAAAATCAATTGACTATATGTGTGTGGATCTGTTTCTGGCTTCTTTATTATCTTTCATTTATCTGTATGTTCATTCTCACCAATTCCACACTGTCTTAATTATTGTAGCCTATTATTAAATCTTGAAGATAGGTAGTGTCCAATCTCTGCTTTTTTCTCTTTAGCATTTTGGTGGCTATTTGGGATCTTTTTTATTTTCTCTATATTGTAGAATCAGTTTATAATTCACAAGATAACCTACTGGAGTTTTAATTGAGATTGCATCAGATCTATAGATCAGGTATGGAATAACTGGCATCTTAATATTGAATCTTTCCATGCACGAACCTGTAATAGCTGTGCACTTATTTAGATCATCTTTGATTTTTTTCATCAGAGTTTTCCATTTTCCTCTTATAGACCTTGCACATAATTTATTAAATTTATACCTAGGTCTTTCTTCCTCCTTCCCTCCCTCCCCCTTTCTCTCTCTCTTTCTTTCTTTCTTTCTTTCCCTCCTTCTTCTTTCTCCCTCCCTCTTTCTTTCTTTCTTTCTTTCTTTCTTTCTTTCTTTCTTTCTTTCTTTCTTTCTTTCTTTCTTTCTTTCTTTCTTTCTTTTTTTTTTTTTCTTTTTTTTTTTTTTTTTTTCTTTCTTTCTTCTTCCTTCCTTCCTTCCTTCCTTCCTCCCTTCCTCCCTCCCTCTCCCTCCCTCCCTCCCTTCCTTTCCTTCTTCCTTCCTTCCTTCCTTCCTTCCTTCCTTCCTTCCTTCCTTCCTTCCTTCCTTCCTTCCTTCCTTCCTTTCCATCATTTCTACTAATGTAAACGATGTTGTGTTTTTTAAATTTTAAATCCTACTGTTCATTGTTTGTCTTTATACAGGGCTATTAACTCTTGTATATTATCTTTATAACCTGCAACACTGAAATAATTACTTATTAGTTCCAGGAGGATTTTGTGTGTTTTTTGTTTTCTATTATTTGGGATTTTCTAAATAGAAAATCATATAGTCTGTGAAAAAGGCAGTTTTACTTATTCCTTCTTCTAGTTTTTCACCATTAAGTTTGATGTTAGTTATAGATTTTTTAGTTGTTCTTTATCAAGTTGGGGAAGTTCTCCCTTTTCCTAGTTTTCTGAGATTGTTTATCATGAATGGAATTTGAATTTTTTCAAATGATGTTTTTTGCATCTATTCATACGACCATATGATGTTTTTTCTTCTTTACCCATTTCATTTGATGGATTACCTTAATTGATTTCTGAATGTTTAACCAGCTGTGTGTAGCTGAAAAAAAATCCCACTTGTAGAGATTGTTTTTAAAAAGTAATAATTAATATTATGATTTCTCTATTTTATTATTAGCTTGTTGTTTTTTAATATTTAAAATGTCTTAACTTTTAGCCACCAAATAAATGTGCATGCATGTGTGTATCCTCTCAACAAATTTCTTATACTCTTAAATAAAAAAGGAAGTAGCTAGAAATTAATCTGTAGTTATGTTAAGTGGAAAGGCAAGGCTTTCAGGCTTCCTCTTTTTTTAACAAAAAAGTTATTTTTTAAATGTTGAAAACACTTTAAGGAATTACATATGTAGCAGCTCTTTAAAAATGAAAGTTGAAAGTGATAGAGTTAATATATCACTGTCTTATAAGAATATTTCCTTATGTAAAGAAGTTATTACAAAAGCAAAAATCTGGGAGGCCTCCTGGGATGTAATGCTACATGCTTTGCCTCTTACTTATTTGTCAGTCATTTACTTGCCTTTGTGCTTTGCTCTCTTGAAACTGTGTTCCCTCTCTTCATGTGCTTCTTGTAATCACAGAGGACCTGCCACCTAAGTGAATAAATAGACCTCTCTTCCAGTTGATTAATGGAAAGCCATAATTCCTCTTAGCCACTGATGAATAGTAACAGATGCTTCACATCTTGTGGCATCAGAGCATTAGAGCAGACCTCTAGATCAAAGAAACTGGACCATTTAACAAATATGCCTGCACCCAGAAGCATGCACTCTAATATTTATGGATCCTAAAGAGATGCCTAACTCTGAGATATATACTGTTACTCTGCAAAGGTTCTGTATTGATGAAATGCCTCTGAAGAAAATTGCATAGAGAAAGTCAATAAGAATACATGCAAGCCACATTTTTTCCCTAGAAATGGAAGACCTTTAATTCAAGCAGTTGTATTCAAAGCTGCACTACTTCAGATCAACATGGGGATGAATACCCTGGTACACATGATGATGATCGTTTAGGTGAGATTTTTTGAGGCCTCTTGACCAACCGAAATTTTAAGTGTTTGCTGTCGTCACATTCAGGCTGTTTCTTAGGAAGAAATGAAATCAATTTGAATTTTAGCTTTCTGAAATAATGAGGGAAAAGAAGGAAACAAACAAAAAATACCAAGAATCTAGCTAGCTAGGCTGGTTGGAAGCTGGCAATCTCATTCACTATTATTCTTATCCTGTACTTGCAGCACATTTATTTCTAAACCAATTAGAATAAAACGTGTTCTTAGTGGAAGATATTAATCTACCCTTAGATTCAACTGGTAATTGGCTTGAGTGAGTTAGGAAGGGTCACATGCTATAACTCTCCACAGACATCTTTCAGTAGTCTAGTATGTGAACACATTGAGTTGTATGGAATACAAAGCATGAATCCCCTTCACTACCTTATATTATCAAGTTCAGTTATATGGATGGTAATTGATAATACATAATTAGTTCATCTGAGAATGGCAAGCCATTGAGTGCATTTTATTTTCACAAAAAGGAAGTGAAAATGTTTATTTTATAACTTTGAAGATAATTCTCAGTGGACTGTGGAGAATGGAATGGAATATTGATAAATTAAGACTACCAAATATGAGTACAAATAAACACATTATTTATCCTACTGTTAATGTTCAAATAATCCATAGAATCTCATTTCATAAGGTAATTTTAGTAGAATGCAATTCAGAATCTCCAAAATTATATCACTAATTGCATTTTATTGTAACTATAACTGCTAAATGATCCAAGACTGTGGTGACTCCCATTGATTACTGCTTCATAATACTGACACAATTCTCTGTTCTCCTCCCATATTACCTAGGACTGACTTATGGAACTGCTAGGGCATTGAGGAAATAGCAGTGTGTGGTTTCCAAGGTGAGGTTATAGAAGACATTGTGGTGTACACTTTTCTCTCTTGTATCACTTGTTCTGGGGAAGCCAGCTGGTGTGAGGACCCTTCAATAGACCACGAAGAAGGACACATTGCAAAGAACTGAGGCATCCTGTCAACGTCCACAAGAGTGAGCTATGTAGAGTGAGCTATGTAGGAAGCAGGCCCTCCAGTCACAGTCAGACCCTCAAAGGACAGCACCCCAGTCAATATCTCGAGGTCACCTAATGAGAGACCCAGAGCCAAAGCTGCTTATGATTTCCTGACCCACAGAAACAGTGAATAATTAATGCCTTCTGTTCTAAGCTTCTAACTTGGGGGATAACTTGTTGAACAATAATAGAAAACTAATACCAGACCTTTAGTGAATAGTTCCATGAAAATGATAGTAAACTGGGACTTCACTCTCTATTTCATGTGAACCAGCTAATTATTGGTTTGTTAAATTCTGTTGACATTTTTCTAATATGTTTATGCTAACCACGTTTCTGTGATAACGTGAGGAGCATTTGGTCCACGCTTAGTGCTTCATCACAGTTGTACTTGGCTTAACATGGCATAATGACGCTGGGGCTCAACCCACTTAACAATATCGATTTCTGTTGCTCATAATTTCTCTCTAAGATACGCTTGTTTTCCTACTATGTGAAACATTTTGGCACTTTTCAGTACATGAACAATACTGTTTTACTCTTTTAGAGGAAGCCGTATGTGTTATTTATTCATTGTATTCTTTGCTGACTCTCCATGATTAATAGATACTTTTTTTCTTTTCCCAAAGAAATGAGGTTATACTGTATTTTTTATAATCTCATTACTATTTAACTATTCATTAAATCATAGCTTCCTCATTAAAGTCAAAGGCAAGCGCTCATTATTATCCATATAACATAGTAGCTAGCTCATATTGACATTTGATGAGCATTGGTGAAAATGTTAATAGATTATGTCTATTAAGTTCTATACAGCAGACATGATGTTAAATATTTACATACATTGTTCATTTAACACGCATAATAGCCTCCTACTCAGCACTGAGTGTGTTTTTTTATTCCAATTTTAGAAATAAGAAAGCTAGAGTTTCCACCTAGTAACACATTGACCAGAATTACTCAACCAGCACACAGGAGACATGAATTCATCTTAGCCATAAATTATGTTCCAAAGCTGTCTTTCCAGTAATATGAAAATTGTGGGTTTTAAAATTTCTGTATTTTGGATATAATTTTTTGCCAGGTTTCTGTGCCTAATGAAACCTACTTTCTGAAAATTTTTAATTTCATTTGTTCCTTCATTCTTCACACATTCATCCAGTGTCTGTTAAATGTTGTATCTTGCATTGGCTTCTGGAAATAAAATAGTGAGCAAGAAAAGAAACAATATGACTTTCTGGAGCTCACAGTCTACTAGGGAAAAAGAGGTTTTAATCAAGCAAATACACAAATAAGTATAAAAGTATAAGTGTTATTAGAGCTTGAAAAGGGGTATGTAGTCTTAAGTGAGTGTATATACTCAAAGATTTTGTCCAGGATGGAACTTCGGGCAAGTCTGAGGTTAGAACTAATAACTGAGGTAGCATTGTCCATTCAAAGCAAAGAGAGAGGTATTTTCTGGCAGAGAGAGAGTCAAGTGTAAAAACTCTGAAGATCAGATCTGATCAGACTGGGGAAGGAGGAGGGCCTTTGTTTATTTTGATTTATTACATCTTGAAAAAAAAAAATTAACCTTTGGAACCACAGTTGTCCAAGGACATTTTTAAAAAGTTCATTGTAAATGTTGTGTATAATAGCAGTGATGTAGACAGAACAATCGGCGGGCCAATGTCACAGTACAGAAAAAAAAGGTGAGAGTAGAGAACACCAGAAGTAACATTTTTTGAAAAAAAATCTAACTCCAGAAATTTCTTCTGGAGAATGTTTAACAGATTGTGGCCAACTACCAAAGATGCCTTATTTTTAAAGAATTATCGTGTTAAAAAATAAAAGGACAATACATTTAATTATTAAGGTGTTTTATTTTAATACCTATAATAACGTTTTTAAAAACCTTTTTTGGCAAATATATTTTAAAGGCATAGAAAAAGTATAGATTTTAGAGTCTTTTAACTGAGACATTTAAAATTATACTGACTCTAAACCTCCAGTTAGATCCAAGTACTGGGAGATCAGCTCGGTGCTTTTTGACCACCTAGAGGGGTAGGATAAGGAGGGTGGGAGGAAGACGCAAGAGGGAGGAGATATGGAGATATATGTATATGCATAACTGATTCACTTTTTTATAAAGCAGAAACTAACACACAATTGTAAATCAATCATATTCCAATAAAGATGTTTAAAAAATAATAATAATAATTTGGAAATGTTACATATTGTATTTAATAGTTTTGTTAACTGCTTCCAGCATCTCAGGTATATTTGACCTATTTAAATCATAAATGATCACTCATGAACAGTGCCTCTTAACTGTACTAGTAGGGCTAGACATGAATTGTCAGTTAGCAAGAAAACTAGAAAACATAAAAAGCCAAGAAAATGAAATGTAAATCAACTTAGAATAAAGTCAAATAAATCTTGAAAATAGACCTCCTACAAGAAGAACACAATTTACAGACAAGGAGCTGCTACTATAAAAATTTAATTTAAAAACCAAAAGGTATCTCTGCTTCTCTTTAGATCCATTATCACCCATCAAGAGTGTTAATGATGTCCTGAGATCCATGTCAGCATGGATCATAAGCATAACTTATGATGACATGATGAATACAAGGAACATTTCAATTTATAAAAGCAAGAATGTTCAGCAGATATGGTGCTTTTATTATGGGATATTTAAATAAAAGAAGGACATTGAAACAACTTTAGTAGGAAACAGAAATCAATTGCAGAAAAAGAGGCATCATGCTCAATGAGTCCAAAATAATGATCATAATATTTATTCAGTGCAATCATTTTTAGCATCTTTCTGCATTCACTGACTGGCACTTTGTTTTTTGTTGTTGTTTTTTTTTTTGTTTTAACATCTTTATTGGAGTATAATTGCTTTACAATGGTGTGTCAGTTTCTGCTTTATAACAAAGTGAATCAGTTATACATATACATATGTCCCCATATCTCTTCCCTCTTGCATCTCCCTCCCACCCTCCCTATTCCACCCCTCTAGGTGGTTACAAAGCACCGAGCTGATCTCCCTGTGCTATGAGGCTGCTTCCCACTAGCTATCTATTTTACGTTTGGTAGTGTATATATGTCCATGCCACTCTGTCACTTTGTCCCAGCTTACACTTCCCCCTCCCCGTATCCTCAAGTCCATTCTCTAGTAGGTCTGCATATCTATTCCCGTCTTGCCCCTAGGTTCTTCTGACCATTTTCTTTTTTTTGCGCAGTCTTTCAAATATGTGTTTTAACCCAGGTGACTTTATCAAGTGACTTTATCAAGATTTTGTATTTTTTTTTCTGAGAACATATCACATTATTTCTGAGGCATCTCTAAATAATCAAATGATTACTAAAAACTTGAAAAAAATCAAAGTAAACCCCATTGTATTCTGCAAAAAAAAAATTGTGAACAAAAATGTCTTAAGTGCCTATTATAATTTATCACTTAGAAATATGCAAAATATTTGGACCCAGTTAGAAAGTTAAAATATTTCAAAATATTCTCAAGGCAAATCAATCCAAAAAAAACTTAAAATTAAGACTTTACACACTAAGAAGACAAATTATAACAAATTTAATAGACATATATGAAAATCTTCTCATATCATGGTTTTTAGAAATTTAATGTTCTTCAAGTGCAGAATAACTGTATAATAAAGTAAGAAACAAAGATATTTATATTCTAATGTTTTTATGATTTAATAGCAAGATAATTCAATACAGTATTAATATTATATAATATATTAGGATACAGTATATTTCTTTTGTTTTACATGCAGGCTTAACTATTTGTGGCTGAAAGTTATTTATCAGATTTTCTATTTACTGCTTGTAGATAACCTGAAAAAATACCTTTCCTACATTTGCTTCAGTCTCTTCCAACTCATTGTTATTTCTCAGCTTTTGATTCCAAATATTTTGTCAATAACCTTATGACCTCTCACTAATACTGATCCTAACACATCAGTGACTAGTAGCTTTAACAATTTCTGGAATTATTTTTCATTTTTCTTATGTTTTATACCTTTCCCTGGAAGGCAGGTGTGTCATCAACAATTACAGAATGCATTAAAGCATAGAACTATTTACACTGCATTTGTCCATTGACATCTTTGTTCAATTTGGCAAATTTGAATCAAACATTTTAAAAGAACTTCAATTAAAACACTCTCTCACAAGTTTTTTCTTCCTTGCTGTGTATCCTTATTTTGTAAATTCTCCAAAACTAGTTTATAAATAAAACACAATCCTTGATGTGACTACTGTCTTCAAAAATACTTTCTTGCTATGATCTTTAACAATCTATAATAATCTGAAGGTAATATGCTAATAAATTAAAACCCTTAGTGTTTTAACATGAGAAGATAGATGCTATAATATGACCGGAATATAACAGAATAAACTGGTTTTCTCAATTTCTTTAAAAACCAATCTATGGCAACACCCGCATTCTTAATCAATTGACCAAATAGACAATTCTAAGTTGCAAGACAATAAGTCACCATCCTCACACAATATAAGAATTTTAGGAAAAAAGAGTAAAATTATAGGTAACTTTATCTTCTGCTATTGTCTTAAATCACCATCACCAAAATGTTAAAATTTCTCAGTAAAATATAGTTTTCTTTTCTATAAATGGCTGCACCTTTTGAATTCCCATCAATAGTGGATGTGTTTCAATTTCTCAACATCTTCATCAACACTTGTGACCTTTTGGTTTTGTTTTCTTAATGATAGCCATCTTAAAAAGTTTGAGGTGATATCTCATAGTGGTTTGTAAGTTGCATTTCTCTGATGATTAGTGATTTTGAGCACATTTTCATATACATGTTGGCCATTTGTATGTCTTCTTTGGAGAAATGTCTATCCAAGTACTTAGCTCAGTTTTTAATCGAGTTATTAGCTATTTTTGCTATTGAGTTGTAGGTGTTCCTTGTATATTTTTGGAAATTAACCCCTCATCAGATGTACGGTTTACAAATATTTTCTCCCATTCTATAGGTTGTCTTTTCATTTGTTTGATTGTTTCTTTTGCTTTGCAGAAGCAGTCTAGTTTGATAAAAATCCAACTTGTCTATTTTTGCTTTTGCTGCCTGCGATTTTGGCATCACAACTATGAAATCATTGCCAAGACCAGTGCATATAGCTTTTATCTTATGTGTTCTTCTAGGAGTGCTACAGTTCCAGGGACTTACCTTAATGTCTTTAATCTGTTATACGTTGATTTTCTTGTATGATGTAAGATAAGTGTTCAATTTAATTTTTTTGCATGTGGATATACAGTTTTCCCACCACTAATATGCAGGTTTCTCAAAAACTAAAAATAGAGCTACCACATGATTCAGAAATCCCACTTTTGGGTATTTATTGAGAAGAACTGGAATCAAGATTTTTGAAAAAACATTAGTGCCTCCATGTTCATTGAAGCACTATTCATAATAGTCAAGGTGTGGAAACAACCTAACTGTCCATGACAGATGAAAGGATAAAGGAAATATGATATATACACACAATGAAATATTGTTCAGCCTTTGAAAAAGAAAATCCTGCAGTATGCTACAACATGCATGAATCTTGAGTATGTTATGCTAAGAAATAAGACAGTCACAGAAGGACAAATTCTGCATGATTCCATTTATATGAGGTATTTAAAATAGTCAAATGAATAGAAGCAAAGCAGAGAGCAAAATGGTGGTTGCTAGGGGCTGGAAGGAGGAGGAAATGGGGAGATGCTAATCAAGAGGTATAAAGTTTCAGTTATGCAAGATGGATAAGTTCTGCTGTACAATAGTTTGCTTATAGTTAACAATGTTATGTTATATACTTAAAATCTGTGAAGAGGGTAAATTTCATCTTAAGTGTTCTCATTATAATAATTTTTTAATGAACTAATCAAACATTCCCAGAGAATATTTATAATTTTCTTGTCCAATAATTAGATTTTGGAATATAGAATATACATGTTAAGAGGAACAAATTCCTATTCCTTTCATTTCTTAGAAGATGACAGTGGTAGTATTAAATTAATATTTCCTAGTGAATTAGTACACATGGGTTCAGTGATTAAAGAATATTTCGAATACAGATTTTCAACAATGATGATATTCCAAAGAAAAAACATTTTTCTCAAACAGTTGATGGAGTTTGACAAAGAACAAAAATTACCTATTACATAATTATGGATATATGTTTGAGTTCCTGCCATGTATATACTCCTCAGCTAAATGTGGGAACACAAGGAAGTATAAAATATACCTCCTGACATCAAAGGCTTTGCAATCTAGACACAGAGATTGGATAATAACAAGAAAGATAACTATATAAGGCAATATATTCTAGTGTCTAATGAAAATTTTTGAGGCTATTAAGGCAAGACTCATTGAGAAGGGAAGTCATGGGCTGAGCCTTTTAGAAACAGAAGGAATAGCATAAACCAAAGATATAGGAATATGTGCAAAATGCTCAGAAAAAATCTATAGGTCTTTTGGCTAAAGAAGAGTCAGTTTTTGAGTTTCTGAATACAGTGCAAAATAAATTATTCATTAATCTGTGTTTAAATTTTGA
Organism: Balaenoptera musculus; assembly: GCF_009873245.2. Taxonomy (NCBI): domain Eukaryota; kingdom Metazoa; phylum Chordata; class Mammalia; order Artiodactyla; family Balaenopteridae; genus Balaenoptera; species Balaenoptera musculus. The sequence goes on from NC_045802.1 coordinate 57,722,503, forward strand.
GAAATGTGGAAAAGACTTGGATTAGCTGCTGAAACATATATAATCTAATTTTCAATTTTCTATTAATGATCAAAAAGTGGTTGGGGAATTTTGTAATACTGAAGTTTGAAAGACACTTGCATAGAGTAAATTGCTCATACAAAATTAATCATAGCTAGTTATGTATTTTGGATGGGGTGCTAAGTCTCTCTTATAAAATGAAAAGCTATTGGAAGAATAAAACTGGTTATTTTTTAAAACATTTTATACTCTATAGTGCTTCAGCCTATAATTTGCACTCAATAAGGTGAGTAGGACTTATTGAACTAATATACTTCAATTACATTTTAAAATCAAACTTCCATACCCTTGGATATACTTAAATGTCAGTAAATGCCTACATAAAAATAAATTCTGTTTCATAAAAACTCTTCTAATTTCCAGGTATTTCCTAGCTAATACGTTCTATGATCAACTGGCCTTACTGCTATGTAAAGACATGTTCCTTTTGGAGCAAACTGTTGCATTGCATTTATTTTCTCAGTTTAGTCATGATCTAAGGACATATTAGAAGGATCCTAGGTTCTTAATAGAATTCAGGTCATTCAAGGTTAAAGGGAATTACTTGAATGGAAGCTGATGTTGAAATCCAGGTCAGAAAGCCCAACTCTTGCTGCGATGGTGACCCTGCCATGAACAAGTCTTCCCAGCAGCCTCACTGAGGCTTCCTTTTCACCCACGTTGTATGCATAAAGTTCTAAGTACCCAGGAGAGAACAGCTTCAATATATGTGTGAGGAATATCTCAGAAAGTGAGTAAATGCAGTCATCTACTCATACTATTGCCAGCAGTGGTGCTAACCATTTGACACCATTCAAAGTCCACATTCTTAAGTGCTCATTACTTCAGTCACTGTGGACCAAGCACCATCTTTAATAGTGAAACAGAAATGAAAAAACCTGTCCAGACAAATGCAATAGCAATGTAATAGTGAGAAAAGTACTGCTTCAATGAAATGTAAATGAGATAGTTTGCATTTGACATGCATATTACTTAAGAGTTTGGCTTTGATTTCAAAATTAAAAAGAATAAAATAAAGAGGCATTAAATCTTGTTTATCACAGCAGTGGGTATAGTCAAAATGGCAATTTCTTTATTAGCTCCTCTCCAATTAAGAAGTATGATAATTTTAATTTTTCTTTAATATTAGATTAGAATATCTTTTGTTATTTTATAAAAAATATTTCCAAAGTTATTAAAACAGTATAAATTATCATTTTGGATTTTATAGAAGTACAATGTGTTTCTTGTCTTTTACAAATATTAATTCTCCTTGGATAGTATATACACTTTCCATTTTACCACTCAGTATATCTAGATATTGTTTTCTTAAACTAACCAGATATCTTGACAAAACTGTTTAGAAAAAGGATGATTCATTTGAAAGTCTTCACAGGCTAATTATCTGTATGTTTATACTTTCTTTCTTGCCAACCTCCTTTTATCTGTATAGCATATTCAACTCTGGATAAGAGGAGATCAAACATAAAACAGTCAATGACAGTTTTATTAGCAGCTAAGATTTTGTCTTTGTTTATAAAATTGATGCTATGAACTAAAATTAAGTTTGAGGGAATAGATTCACTTAATCCAACAATATTTCTCGTAAAAATAATGAAAGATGGGAAATTCCTTTATTCTGCAGATCACTTGCGATCAATTTGTGAGACTCCTTTTATTACCACAATTTAAACATCCAGTGAGTTAAAGTCTGGCTCCAAATAATGACAATGAAAAAATCACTAAAATTTCATAGAATTGATTGCAGGTAATTCTGACTCTCATTATCATTTTTCCTGAAACTTTCTGTGTAATTTAAACAATAAACTTTATTGTTCTTTTGTTTTTTATTTTAGATTTTTAAAAATTTCTCATCTTTAATTAGCATAGTCACAATGACTGACAGATGCAGTATCCTTCAGAATCTGTCACCTCTGTGAATTACATACATATATTTCTTCCCAGCCAAAATGTTGCATTATATTCATCTAATCTTTCTAAACAATAATTGTTCTCTAAACAAGATCTACAAATAAGATCCTCACATATCTTCACATATCAGTTAATAACCTCTCTTCTTGTAATTGAGACACAGAAGGTTGAGTCATCAACAGTTTTTGAGAGCTTCAACAGTTAAATGCTTTTTTAAAATTCTATTTGAAGTTTTATTGCTGTAACTATGTGTGACTCATACACTAGCGAAAAGGGTAACAAAAATGTGCTTTTGAAAGGAATAAATATCCCAGGATGAAACACTAGTCCTAGATCAATTCATCTTTCCTTTGAACTTAATACTAATTACACAATTACGTGTCATTGCATTATTATTTTACTGAAGTCCAAAGCCAAAGGACTGATTATCAGAGAAGTTAATTTTCAAGTGAAAAGGTCAAGGTCATTTGTAATTATTTTCCTTTAGAATTCTATTCCTCTAGGGTTAAAAAAAAATGTATTGCAGAGGGAAAAACATCAGCTAAAGAAACTCAAATATAATGTACCCCTTTAATCTGGAATTTTTCAGAGAAGGGTAGTAGCAATACAGAAAAGGCAGTATTAACTTTGACAAAGGCAACAGGAAATTGTTTGGTGAACTATGACCCTATAGTAAAACTGAAATCTAATCACATCCGGATATGTAATGTGATATGGATTTGGACATTACCTCATCTTGAATCATTTAGGCATCACTGGTCATGTGTTTTTGGACCTGTGAACTGCATAAATATAATTTTGAAAATTTATTTTGAGATTATTTTACATGTCTTTATACATTAACACATATATGCATGTGCACTTATTGCTAACTGCTTCATTTTTTAATGTCTTCCCTAGAAGTGCTGAGACTAACATTTTTACCCAGTACTGGCACTATGAATCATTACATTCCTATTTTGATGGATTCTTTTCCCATGATTATGTAACTCAATATGAGAGCTGAGAAGAAAATAATTTTCTGTGATTTAGAGATCGGTTATTTCCAGGCTTTTTGGTATTATATGCAGCAGTGGCATACAGCTCTTAAGCATCTATAGTGCAGGCACTCTTTCTAGTGGAGAGTAAACACTTTCCTAATTCACTAAATGTAGCATTCCTGAGGAGTGACATTTTTTCTCATATTACTCTCATATATTTCTCATATTCCTTCCAAATTGTGAATATTTTGCCTGGTTTCCATCCGAATATATACAAAAGAGATGAATCATAAAGAAACATATTTGCCATATGATTCCAGCTGAAACAAAAAGGTACAAAATTGTACTAAAAAACTCCTGGGTATAATACAAACCTTATAAAGGACACTGCTAAGAAGAGTCCTGCTAAGCTCACTGTTTTACATTCACATTCAACACTGTGGCTTCAGGAAATTCAGACCCAATGATCCTAATCTTTATAACTTGACATTTTTCTTTCTTATATGTTATGCCTTGTCAGACATAATATGTAGTGTTAATGGCACTCAAGGATTAAATATAGAAACTACAGATGTAGAAAACAAGTTATGGTTACCAGGGGGTACGGTGGGGGAATATACTGGGAGTTTGGGATTGACACATACACACTATTATATATAAAATAGTTAACTAATAAGGACCTACTGTATAGCACAAGGGACTCTACTCAATACTCTGTAATGGCCTATATGAGAAAAGAATCTAAAAAAGAGTGATATATGTATATGTATAACTGATTTACTTTGCTATACAGCAGAAGCTAATACAACATCATAAATCACCTATACGCCAATAAAAATTTTTTTAAATAAATAAATAATTAAAAATATAGAGACTAAAATAAATTATATTGTAAAAAATGAAACAATCCATTTTAAATTGCATGTGATTTTAAAAACCCAACATATTGTTATTTCAACAAATGGGCATTCACATGCCAAAAAAAAAAAAAGAATCTGAATTCAAACCTTACATCTTTCATGGAAATTCACTCAAAATGGAAATGGATCATGGACCTAAATATAATGCACAAAACCAAAAACCTCTTAGAAAATAACATGGGAGAAAATCTAGGTGACCTTGAATATGGTAATGACTTTATAGATACCACAAGAGGCATTATCCATAAAATAAATAATTGATAAGCTGGATTTCATTAAAATTAAAAATGTCTCCTCTGTGACATACACTGTCAAGAGAGTGAGAAGACAAGCCACAGACTAGGAAATATATTTACAAAAGACATCTGATAAAGATGCATTATCCAAAATACACAGAAAACTCTTAAAATTCAACAACAACAAAAGAAACCACCTTATTTTAAAAATGGGCTGAAGAGCTTAACAGACACCCCATCAAGGAAGATATACAGATGGCAAAACAGCACACGAAAAGATGGTCCAAATCATTTGACATCAGGAAAAGGCAAATTAAAACAATGAGATACCACTACAAAGCTATTAGAATTCCTAAAATCTGGAACACTAACACCACCAAATGCTGGTGAGCATGTGGAGCAACAGGAATTCCCATTCACTGCTGGAGGGGCTCCAAATTGGCACAGCCATTTTGGAAGACAGTTCGGTGTTTTCTTACAAATCTACACATACTCTTATCTTATGATCTGAGATTTATGCTCTTTGGTATTACCCAAATGAGTCAAAGACTTATGTCCACATGAAAACCTGCAAATGGATGTTTATAGCATTTTTATTCAAAATTTCCAAAATTTGGAAACATCCGTAATGTCCTTCAGTAGGTGAATGGATAAATAAACTGTGGCACATCCAGGCAATTGAGTGTTATTCAGCACTATAACAAAATGAGGAATCAAGCCACAAAAACATATGAAAGAATTGTAAATGCTTATTACTAAGTGAAAGAAGTCAGTCTGAAAAGTCTGCATAGTGTTTGATTTCAACTATATGACATTCTGGAAAAGGCAAAACTCTGGAAGCAGTTCAAAGATCACTGGTTGCCAGGGAGGGATGAACAGACAACGCACAGTGGATTTATGGGGGAGTGAAAATATGCAGTATGATACCATTATAGTGAATACATATCACTATGCATTTGTCAAAACCTATAGAATGTACAGCATCTACAGTGAATCCTAATGTAAGCTAATGAGTTTGGGTGATAAAAATGTATTAATGTAGATTAATCAATTATAAAAACTGTACCACTCTGGTATAAAATGTTTACATTGGGGATGGCTTGGCTTTTGTGGGACCAGCAGGTATATGGGAACTCTGCATTTTCTGATCAATTTTGCTGTGAACCTAAAATTGCTCTAAAATAAAATTTACTAAAAAAGAAAAATATAATCCTTAGTGTTATAAAGCTGTCTTTCTAGTATTCCAATGATAAATTCATTGAAATAATTATCTTTATTTTAACTTACAAGCACTACCACGTAGATGTAGTCACTTCAGGCAGAGATCTTAGAAAATGGAATAGTGAAAATACCAATATCCGATACCGTAATCTCTATATGTATCATAATTCTAACAACACTTACATTACATATTGTGTGTACGTGAAGTTTTAAATCAATGAAATATCACGAGAACTATACCCATTGTATTTTTTGTCTATGATTGATTCTAAGAAATATGACAGAAATTACATTCTTAAAAAATTGTGTTTGGAAAATATAAGAATATTGATAAATAGTAATTCTGAATTTATAAAAAACTGCATAATAAGTTTCTGTATGCCACATGTGTGTGTTGTCCTAATTCACTAACTCATTGAGCACTTTTCTAGCTGTATCTAAAATGTGCTTTTATACCATTTTGAATAATTTAGAATTATGTAACCTATGTCTAAAGTTACTCAAACATCTATTTTTTCTTCCATGAAATGTTGAGTGTCCTACCTAAACACAGAAGCAAAGTATGTGCAAGGGTAAGACATACATTTTCTATGATTCTATATGGCCTGTAAATATTAATTGTCATGACAGGCAGTCTGGTGAAGACCAGTGCCCTGAGAATGAAACAAAGTAAACAACAACAATAAGAAAGCATTCCAATTCTGGCCTTCTTACTCTTACTAGTTATGTAATGTAAGGCAAACTCCTTTATTTGTAAAATGAGAAAATTAGAATAAACTCTAGAAGTTTATGATGTGCTGATATCTCAGAATTGTGTTTCCTGCATCATAATACCATGTCTTCAGATATATATTTTCTAAGCCAAAATACTTCAGAATGCTAGGAATAGGCCCAAAACATGTCCCTGAAAGCCTTAATTGATAAAATCATATGTAGCACTTAAACTGAAATTATTTTTCCAGAATCATGACTCCTCTGAACTTTATTGTTCCTTTTCTTTTTTTTTTTTTTTAAAGAGTATTAGTCATTTTATTTTTTTTATTTATTTATTTATTTATGGCTGTGCTGGGTCTTCGTTTCTGTGCGAGGGCCTTCTCCAGTTGTGGCAAGCGGAGGGCCACTCTTCATCGCGGTGCGCGGGCCTCTCACCATCGCGGCCTCTCTCGTTGGGGAGCACAGGCTCCAGACGCGCAGGCTCAGCAATTGTGGCTCACAGGCCCAGCCGCTCCGCGGCATGTGGGATCCTCCCAGACCAGGGCTCGAACCCGTGTCCCCTGCATCGGCAGGCAGACTCTCAACCACTGCGCCACCAGGGAAGCCCCCTGTTCCTTTTCTTATTCTACCATGTATCAGTATATTAACTTAACAACAGTATGAGTCATGAAAACAAAGTAATGGGGACTTATATATCTTTAGACTGCTCATAACACCAAATAAAGGGATGGAAATACATTTAACATCCATTCACTAATGATAATTTCATCATTGATAACACCACGAATTTAAAATTGAACATGTTCATCTTGGCAACAAAATGATTCATTTTGTGTGTAGCATCTGTTCAAGAACTTTATAACACCAAATATGATGACAAGACAATGAAATGCCTGGAGATTTACACAGGCAACTCAAAATACCTTACCATTTACAGATAATCGATTTTCTCACTGGTAGAGCCTTAGAGATGTAAGAGGCAATAATTATTTGTGGAAGGTCAGGTCTTCTGCTTTCCATATTTCACATTTCTGAAATAATTCTCTATTTTAAAATTGTGCAATTTTAAATCATTTTAATTGGAAATACATGAATGATTCTGTGTATGTGTGTGCAGTTTGTTGTTTTGAATTGTTTCCATTCTTTATTCACTAATCTGTTGAAAGACATTCACTAACAGAAGAGTATTTGTCTAATTGTTTATACTTTCAAAGCAGCTAGGAAAGGATTCTACATCTGGCAGTCTCCTCTGTGTTCCATATACATAAGAATAGATGTGTGTATAATAAATATAAATTCAACTTAAAAAAACTAGATGGGTTCTAGAAAATAGATAATGGAGTTTATTTCCATATAAGACAGAAAGTTGTTAAAGAATATAATTTTAATAATATAATCATCTTATAATTCAATGATAAACAACTATTATGTCCTATAATTTATTATAGTTATAAGTCTCAGGGAATATTTGGACAAATATCTATGTTTCAGCATGTATGGAATTGAAAAGTCACAAAGAAACATTGTATTTTTAATCACATGTGTGCTCCTCATCAAAGAGATCATTCTTGATTTGGCTGCCCAGATATATAGGACCACTCCTCCTTGTAACTGTCTCCTTTCCTATTATAAAAGATTGTGCTTGTATGATATCCCATCTTCTCAGGAAGAAAACTGCAGCCATTCATGCTTGAACCAACAAAGTGTTCAGGGAAAAGAAATAGAGAAGAAACCTCAAATTCATTGTAAAACCATTTTCCAATTACCAGGAGATCCAAACTTCTCTAAATAGTCAGGATTTTCTGAACATGGATACCCCTTTTCACGTAGAGATCAGCCTCCTCCAAAGATAATTATGTAGAATGTCTTATATATAATAAATATTGTGATCTTCCCTTAGATATATATTTGTTTGATTGTGTTAAAAAAAAAAACAGATTATTGTCCAACAATTCTGCAAGTTATTAGTATTCTTCTTCTTTTAAAAGTACCTTTGATTATACCTCTATTAGTTATCATAGAATAATAAATAATACAAATAAATTACACATATGAGACTATCTATCATTATCTATTTCATCTTTAGTAGTTCTCCAAAAAATATATATATGTAGTCATATATATTTATACATATAATTATGTATGTATTGCCAAAAATTTCATTCAGGTTTTTCTCTAACATCTTATGGAAAAACCCAAATGAACTTTTTGGCCAACCCAATATATGTAAAGATATAAACCAGTATATTAAAAATTTGCTTTTTAATGACAAGGGGATAGTCATATCACTTTTTTCAATCCTGGATTAAAGTTTAAACGTTTTAAAGTAATTGAATCAAAACATGAGGGCAGCTTAGATGATACTGATACTTCCATTTACTTACTATTAGAGCAACAAGGAAAAACTTTCCTCTGTGATATGAGATTGATTCAAGAGGGAGAATCAGCATTATTGATATAATCCATTTTTATATAGATAGTAAAATTATCATCCCAGTATGGAGATCAATGGAAGATATCTGAAGAACACTGATAAATTTCCAATAAGTATTTTCATGGTTATTTAGTGAAAATAATTTGTTAAATACACATTAATACAATGTGTGTCTAACAGATTGACAGAATTGAAAGGGTTTCATCCAGTATGATTATACACTACTATCACAGTACTACAAACATTCAAGATTCAGACATGAATCAGAGCTTGCCCTGTTGTGCAGTGAACAAAATGTAACTTCTGTTTAAATTTTAAAAAAAAAGAACCCTTGGATAATGAAAAGTCTAATTTTTTTTGAATGCCCAGGTACAATGTAAATAAGGCTGAGGATAGTGAATTAGGATTTAAGACTCTGAATCTGACAATTAGTTGCAGAAAGAGACCACCTTGGCCTTGTAAGTAAATAATCAAACAGGGAATATAATAAAAAAATATTCCATAGTGGGAGGGAGAAGACATATGAAACACAGGTAAAATAACCAAAGTTCTGAGTGATTATCACAGGTCACAAGACCCATTAAGAGGTAAAGACCATCACTAGAGTTCCCAACTCTCAACTACTTGTAGTAGGGAAACAAATTACATAAGAAAAGTTTCATCATGAATTAAACAGTTAAGCCCTTAAAATCTCTTACTCTTTGGAAACCATAACTATTCCTACATCATTGTAAGTAATATCCAGACTCTTATAGGGTTTCAGTATTGGGGTTGAACCTAATTTGGAGGATATTTTTACATGACTCCATAAGCAACTTTGTTCTGTCTTTGATTTTAAGTTGAAAAGTGAATATTATATATACAATGAACGAAGATTTTTAAAAAATCTTTCCGTCACTCAAAAGAGAAGAATGTTCCGAGGACATGTCTCTGTCTGCATTCCTGGATCCATTCCAGAGATCCTGCAGGCACGGGGATTTCTTAAGTCTCTCTAATACCTCTATGCACTTGATTAGGATCAGGAAATATTGGCAGATACTCTACTGAGCAATAACATGAATTCTGCTCTTGATTTGTTCTTTTCTTTAGAATGTAACATTTAAATTTATGCTTTGGAGGGTTTACTACTCATTATTGCGCTGAATATTTTTTAGTGGGTAAACATGTAAAGCATTACATATGCACCCAGATTTCCTTTTAGTAAGTGTTAATTTAAAAAAGAATTCCCATCTTTGTCCTTTCCAACCTTAAAAGTTAATGGAGAAATTTAGGTTTTCAATGGACCTTTTAATATATAATATTTTATTGCTTTATATTAATATATGCAATGATTTTTTTAAAACTTAGTGATATGATGTCATAATGGACTCATAACTGTTCTTCATACCATGCCACACAGGCTCCTACTGTTTTTAACAGGGAAGTCTTCTCATTCAAAATCAAAGCAACAATGTATATTTAGCTAGTAGTGCAGAAAGTTGAGTGTTGAAGACCAACACATTTAATAGAATATTCATGAATCACTAAAATAGTGTAAAGTAAATGAAAAAATCCTTCCTCATAGGAAATATGTTCCTTCCTAACCTTGTGCATGGATCTGAGTGGTGTTCAGGAAACAGAACTAAATTACCTTAATTCCATTTTGCCTCGTGAAAATCTGCTGTATGATTGATTGTATAATCAGAAAGAAGAAAATAAAATCATTTCTGTTTGTATTGAGTGGGAAAATGATTTGCCAGAAAGGGAAAACCACGGGTCAGACTTAAAGTTTGGCTCCATGTCAATCACATTGAGACACTTAATGGCCTTTTTGCACGTGGTGAAGAAACTGCTTCTGTGTGGGTGACAACAAACAGAAATCTTATTTTTGCTTGTTTGTGCTTGTGTGCCTGCGTGCATGTGTATGCGTTAATCCTGACTTGACTGAATTACAGATTAGACTAACTGAAGAAAGCACATTTAAAAAGAGGGTTTTCATTTTAGCTTTATTGTAGTGAGCAGTATTTTTAATTTTCTTGAAAGGCACCCAAGAATAATTACCTTTGTGAACCAAAAATATACAAAACTGTACAGAATAAATAGATCATAAAAATCTAGCTATACTTTCTTGTAAAATAAAGCTGCATTGTCCCAGTCTTGAGACAACTTAAACCACTTACCCTTTATATGTGCCTTTTGCTACTAATGTATGGCAACTACCAGTTTACATCAATAAAAATAAAATAATATTTCCTATTTGCTTTACACCTGCAAATTCTTACTTGCCACAAGAAACATATTTCTACTGTGGTATTCAAATCTACAAAGGATTAATGCTATGAAAGAAACAAAACGTAATAGATGCACTAATCATATTTACAGTTGAATATCAGTAGCATTTAAAAAATATCTCAAGAATAAGAATTAAACTTTGAGCACAAATGACGTACCTTAATTCACAGCAGCATTAACAAGATTGTCCACACAAAATGTGCAGAAAAACCAAAAAGTTTTCTTATTCATTCCACCTGAACTGTTAATCATTTTTATTTTTAAATTCAGAAAGCATAGGAGTGGCATTTTTTAATCATCAAAGGTTCAAAGTTATGAGCCACTCAGCCTATATAATTCAACCTTCCATTTTTTCTTTACTGTTACTATTTGTAATTTTAAAGTTCCAGTTCCTTTTGCCTTTATTGCAAGAAAACTAGGTGTGTCTAACAATTTACATTTTTGTAGTATATATACTGGTTTTATAAACAATATATTTCTTACATATTATAATTACATATACAGGTATACTTTTTAAATGACAAAATCCAATTCTATTTAATCCATGGGTAATATAACTCAAGAAAATAAGGGTTGCTTAAATTTTGAACTCTTTTAGATGTGCAAGAGGACTTCTATGAAACACTTTATGTATATGGGAAAATATTACTATAATCCTTGAATGATTTACATGCAAGGATTTATTTTATTGGGGATAGATAAAATTGCCTGAAGACAATGCAATGGCTTCTCCCAGTGATCCCTGAGTTTCTTTTTCTTTTTTTCCCATAGGATTACTGCTGTGCTTAAGTTCTGATTGATGATACACTCATATAAGGCACTTATTTACAAGGTCTGGACTTAAGACAGAATCACAGCGTTTTTGCAAAAGCTTTCAAACTCTCTATGTTTGTTGCTCCAGGACTTCTAAGTAGTCAGGTTCAGCATGTAAGTTAGCTTTCAGCTCAAAATACTCATTTTTTGTCTGTTCCACTAATACCTTCCTTGGCCTTGAGTACATTAATGTCTCCATCAACTTTAACTCTTCATGGGCTCCTGGATAATGTACCTCCATATCAGGCTGAAGTTGAGCAATGTTTTTCCTTAGGTATTCTGTGATTCCCAGTTGCTGAAGTTCTCTTTCTTTCTCTAAAATGTTCCTATATAATGAACTGGCATCCTGGAAGGATAAAAATTCAGTGGATTGGTCTGTGACTTTGTACTTCATATTTGATCCTGTGAGTGGGGAATGATTTTCTCGTTCTAAGAGACTTCTTTGGAGATGTTTTGCATCACTTCCCTCTTTCTCATTCCTTTCTTCTTCTTCTTCCAGATGCTTCGAGCCAAAGGATGGGCTTCTATAGACATGAACCACGGGGCTCACCATGTGCTGCTCATAGAGTGATGCTGTGGGTCTTTCAGTAGTGTGGTGAGTTGTTTTATGGCCGTACATGCTATATTGGAGATGCACAGGACTGTTGTCTCTCATCTGTTCATCAGCTTGTTTCTTTTTGTATCTTCTCCTACGGTGAAGAACAAGAACCACTATCCCTGCAGCACAGAATACGATAGTTATGAATACAATCAGCAGTCCTAGTATTAAAACAGATAGTGGTACAGCATCGGTAAGTGATTTAAAAATAGTGTCCACTGTAGTTGTGGTTGTAGGAGTATTGACTATTACGTAACTAGTTTGAGTTGGCAGGGATGGGTTATTGACCAAACCTGGGCAAAGAAGTTCACTGTTGAGTGCTTTCAATTCCTTTTTGTCTAGGTGCTCCGGAGAGGTGCAGAGTATTTCATCTGTCACTGTGTTCTTACTTAATTTTTGTATCCATTGCTGCAATCCAACCAGGTCACAGGAACAATCCCAGGGGTTGTCCTCAAGGTCAATCTGGGTCAGTAAATCAAGGTCATCCAAGATATTACTTACAGGTAGATGGGTAAATTGGTTTGTTTTAAGGTTTACCCTCATTAGAGGAACCCCTGAAAAAATATGTGGTGGTAAAACTTGCAGGAGGTTGTTGTTTAAATAGAGGACTTTAAGTTTAGGCATTGGGTTGAAGCTACCAGGTAATATTTCCTTAACGCCATTGTATTCAAGATATAAGTACTCAAGATTGTGGAGACCAAGGAACATACCTCCACTTAACTTAGTCAGATGGTTACCATTCAGATAGAGCTTTTGTAATCTTGTTAAATTCATAAACGATCCTTCTTCGAGAACCTCAATACGATTGTTTCCCAAGTGAAGCATTTCCAAAGTGAAGTATTCCACTAGATCAGACTTCATTAAGGTGTGAATAATATTCCCTGCAAGAATAAGCTTTCTAGGATTTTGTGGAGGAGGTTTTAGATCTGATAAGCTTTCAATATTGCGCTCTTGACAGTGTATTAGAAGTCCTGATGGGGAGAGTACTTTGCAGTTACAAGGAATAGGACAGTAGAGTCCTGGAAGTTGAGTGAATGGCTTTGTAATATAAGGTATTAAACCTGGTGCTTTGGTGGGTGGTTTTAAAAGAGACATGGTCTTGGTTGACATGCGACTATCGCTTATTGAAGATGTTACTGCCAGATGCAATGATCCTGAAGGATCCTCGTGTTCTTTGTACACTGGTGGAGTGGGGCAAATTGATTCCTTTTTCAGCCGGCTTAGTATGCTTCCTTTGAAAAATGGAGGGCTGTTGCACACAATATCACCAATTATAGACTGAGGGGGCATGTTTTCCAACCAAAGTTTTAGCTGTAGTAAGTCACAATTGCAGGCCCATTTATTGTCCTCCAACTGGAGATCCAATATTCTGCCAATGTGTTCTAAAAAACCAACATAAGGCAATGTTTGCAACTGATTTCCACGAAGATCTAGATGGGTTAAAGGAACAAATCGAAATATGTTTGGAGGAAGACTCTCAATAGCATTGTCATTTAAAATTAACACTTTAAGTCTGTTGAGCTTGCTAAAGGCACTTGGTTCAATCACTGTAATAAAATTGTTATCTGCTTGTAGGAATTCCAGGTTTTCCAGTCCATGGAAGGTATCCTCTTTAAGAATTTCTAAAGAATTGTGATTGATATGAAGTTGCTTAAGATGGCCAAGGCCATTAAATGCACCAGTCTCAATATCTGCAATATTGTTAAATCCAAGGTGTATTGAGATAGCATTGGTAAGCCCAGAAAAGTCATTTGTGTGAAGCATTGTCAAACCATTATTTAATAAACTTAAGTGGAAAGGTCGTGATGGTGGCACGCTTATTTGGGATAACTTCTTGATACTTTTCTCTTCACAATTTATTAGCATCGTGCTGTCTTTTTCCTCACAATTGCAAAGAGAGTCACAAGAACCTCTGGCTGAGGCAGAGGACATTGGTGATTGGGACTGTGAAGATATACAGGCAAGGAGAGATGAATACAAGAGATGAATCCAAAGCTTCATGTTGTCCTGTGATGGGTCTGATTCTGTAAGATAAAATGCAATAGCAATGGGCTTTAGTGGCCAGGAGCAGGGAGGAGATGAATCTGACATTTTCAAAATGATAGGTTTTCCTCTAAAAGGCAAAATATTATTATTCTGAATATATAAATACATTGCTGAGTCCACATTTTCTTTTACAAATATTTTTACAAATATTATGACTGGCAGGTTTATTTTACTTTTAACTTGCATTGTGATAAAAATCTGAAATTTAGGTCAGGGAGAATTTAAAATATTAAATCAATTGTCTTCACATCTACCAAATAATCTGCATTTTAATAGATGTGAGGGGTGCTGGCTAAATGGACCATTGATACTTTGATATGATGCAAAAATGTATACTTGAGAAGACCCTGGCTTTTTTATTTTTTAGCTCAAACTAGATGAATCTAAGGCTGAAGGATTACAATAAAAGACAAATATGTAGGTATTAGCTAGAAGCAGAGAGACCTGTAGGGAATTCAAAGATGATCGTTAGAAAGAATGTAGGTTTGCATGCATTATGCACTTCCTTTAGTTTTATTTTTGAACTGGGTATCACAATATAACATCTAATAACTCTGTGTTTAACCTGCTTTGATTTTGGCTTAAGATACTTATTAATTCCATTATTTATTTAAAAACTTTGAGAAAAAATATGTCTCTATGTAGTAAAGCTGAACTTTATTAAAGATTTTGTTTTAACTATGTTGTCTAGGGCAGTTTGTATAAGCCTTGTAGTATCAGATATATATGCTTAAAGGCGTCCATTCAAATTTCACTTCAGTCACACTTTATATTGAATTTCTAGAGGTGGAATATTCACTGCTACTTTTAAATTCTACTATGAATAAGGTTAATATCATAAAAACTAAAGAAGAAAAATTGATCTTTAACACATATTTCAGGCTATTATAAAAGTACAAACAATGCCTCATATAAACTTCTAGCAAATGACTCCCTAATGAGGTCTTGAACTAGGCTTTAGGGCACTGAATGTCATCACATAATTAAGCAGTTGATCTTTATTATAAGGCTTAATTTGCAAACAATGAACTCTAAAGCAAGCTTCACTATATTAAAATATTTGAGGATATCTCTAATTTAGGAAATAAAAAATGACAGTTCAAGGTAACAATATCACATATTCCAGCTCCTTAAAAATTTAATACCTGCACCTGACATAGAAATTAAAAAAAAAAAAATTCTAACTCTAAAATAACAGCAGTGGTGTGGTAAATACTTTGAAGTCTAATGGTATCTAATTTTATTCCCTTATTTTAAATATTGCACTTTAAATTTATATAGACTAAATCAAAAGGTAAAGAAACACCACATCTTATAACTATTCAATTTTTGGAAATGATAACTGCTTTCATGTTTCTGGATGGAATGTGAACTTTGAATCTAATTAAAAATCACAATTAGATAATACATCCCAGAATCCAATCAATAATCCTGAAAATAAACTTTCATTCCATGAAAATACATTGTCTTATTGAAAACATGTATAGTATGAAGTTTCTGAAAGGTAAAAGGCAACCAAAGACATCAAACAATAGAGTCCCTTTCTATACAAAGGGAAAGTTAGCAGGCTGAATGTTTCCATAGGGAAATAGTTTGATTTTAAACAGCTCTGAGGGCTATGCTTAGAATCAAGCAGCTTGAAGTTGAAGTCTTCAACTTGTGGATTAGCTTCCACAAACACTGAAACTACTTTTCCATAGATTACCAAGAAAGAATACTATGCATTTCACCAGGCACAGTATCTTAAGAAAAGAGTAAATAACTTCCAGATGAGACTCTCTCCTCTCATTATTATTGTTTAATCTTATATGCATTTTATGCTCTTCAAAATGCCCTAGGGAACAGTTTCTAATCTTTTCAGAAATACACACAAATGTGAAAAGTGATTCTATATTGACAATCTGATACAGTGTTAAAGAGGTCAAAAAATCTCTATTTACATATTTTCAAGTCAGGAAAAAATAAAAGTGGTATACAAAATACAAAGAATCTTTTCATATTGTGCTTGTATTTCAAATACAACAATGGTGTTTGGAAGTAATCTTCCCTTCAAAAAGCACAAATAATTCAGTTTCCAATAACAAACTGCATGCTGTAAAAGAAATAGTAGCATATTATTTTACTTGTTCTTCTCTACAGCCAGCTGTTGGACTAAATGTCTGCTGCTCACAGAAAACAGGCATCTGCTACAGCATTAGTTGTGCCAGTGAGCAAGAATGAAACTGGATATCCTTTAATGCAAAGTTATTTTTTTTTAAAGAGGCAAACAGAAATTCAATCACTTTGGGATAATGCAAAAATAGGTATAAGGAAAGCCTGGAAACATTCATCTTACCTGTAAAGCAAAGACTTCCTGACGTTATCTGTAATGCACAGCTGGAAGAGATGTTCAAAGTAAATTCAGTTTCTTTATTAAAAAAGAAAACACCGACCACCACGTACTTTCTTCTCAAATATCACTTTTTGGCAAGTTCCATCGCTTTATAAAGTTAAAACCTCTGGTCAAAGACAAAATGCTGAGCATTTCATTGAAAATATTTCAAGCAGAGTGCATACTAGATCATCCTGAAGCCGTTGTCCTTTTATTCCCCAATTAAAATTCACGGCATACTTCACAGCTATGCTGACTTTTTTTGCATATACTTAACCATTTGCAAGCTGCTGAGTGCAGTAAATAAACAAGATGTGTAACAGAGCTGGGATTGATCACTCTTGCTTTCTTAGGCTGTAGATCCAAGCTGCAGCAATGTTCTCTTTCCTCCCTTTCTAGTCTTTCTTGTTAGTTCAGTTTGTTATTAGTCAGATTGCCAAGGGCTGGGAGGTAGGCGTAAATAAAGAGACTTCTTGGCTTTTGACTCAGCCTTTAAGCCCTTCCCCATCAGAGCGTTTTAATAGGCCAGTGTCATTTAACACAAGAGACAGCTCCACCTTGGGACTCAACTCCTCCTCCTGCAAATGGTTTTTCCTCTCCCTTTAAATACCAAATACAGTGCAAGTGAATTTTGATGCAAATAATTACGTTTCTTTAAATGTTTAATAATATTGTGTGTTATACAGCAGGCTAAATAATACACTATATTAAATTCTCATCTAGCACAGTACTGTACTGTTTGCACATGTGTGCAGAAAAACTGCAAGTATGCTACCAATAGAATAGTTGCTTCAGTTTTATTGTTTTTAACTGGTATTTATGGTCGAAATTGTGCACTATTTAAATCTTAAAATGTTAACTTGAACTGCTTTCCTGAAACATTTGTATTTTTGTATTCACCATTTGAAAAAAAAAATCTTTAAAGCCTCATGTCTGAGACTCTAAGTTTTATACTTCTTTTCTTTCCCTACAGCTAACGTTCAACAATGAGACTAGAAATGAGGTTCTTTTTTCAGGTAGATAGTATTTATTTGGAATGGAAATATGATCAGTTAAATATACCTTCAAGAATCTTCATTACAAATGGTTGTCTCTAGTTGAAAACAGCCTATCACTTTCAAAAATATGAAATTATGTCTTTCCAGATAAAATGAAACAAGTTAAATGAATATGTAAAAATTACAATAACCTGATTTTTATGGTACTAGCGTAGGGAGCATTTTTTTCCTAAAAAGATTATATTTAAAAAGTTACTTGTTTCTTCAACTCTTAAAAGTTTCTGAATCATCACAAATAAAACTCTAAACTGTCAGATTCTTTATTTCCCCAAATACCTATGTTTTAAAACTCACTCCTCTTTACCTACATTCCAAGAACCTGGACTTTTTCACAGCCAAAATGAATATACTAGATGTTATCATTTATTCATTTTGAAACAGTCTGTGTTTAGAAACACTCTTCCCTATAGGTTCTAGAGGTTACCTATATTATATTAGGTCTCATTTCAGAAAAAGTATTTTTTAAGAGGTTTTATGCAGCTTATATCATCGAAACAGGAAGATATCAGATTAGATTATTATCCGCAGTTATGCACTCAAATTCACAGTTTTCATATCCTTAATGTGGAATAGTTGTTTTAAAGGCTAAGGATTTTGAGGCAATTTCTAATATTCTCACCTTTTCTTTATTTTACAGCTTCTCACTAAGTTCCTCATTTATTTTAATATCACTGTGTGCTTTGATAGAATAGAGATTATAATACAGATGAGGGTGTGGAGAAAGAGAATAAAGATAAGGAATAAGATAATAAAGAGAATAAGAGAGAATAAAGGAAATGAATTACTTTTAGGCACAGTCTGCTGCTAACTGAGAGCCAAGTTAACTTAAATCAGTCTAATGATTTAGACAGGTGGTGACAAAACAGAGTTAGAATCAGTGAGAAAACAAGGAACTAGAAAAAATTTTCTTCTAACACTGTAGACATAATTCTCCAAATGCATTCATTTAGGTTTTGGAGGCAAAATCACAGGAGAAATGCTCTGGAAGTATAGTCTGTGGTGGAAAAGTTGTTCAAATAGCCATATGGGACAAATGGAAATAAATTCCTTATAAATTGATATATCTCCTCCAGCTTGAGGATGTGTTGATTTTATTCATAATATATACCTAGTATATATTCGATGTTATTTTTCTTGAATCCATGGCCTATATATAACATGTTATCTTTTTCATGCATGAATTACTGGTTAACTACACAATAGTCAGGGATAAAAGGAGTGACTAACAAGCCTTTGAAAAAATTCTCTACAATTTTCATAAGTTTTGGGTGGGAACATAAAGAAAGGTTAGGTAAAGAATTATTGTTTGAGAAACGTTCTGTAAGTTTTAACTTAATTCAAAGGAGTAATATTGATAATGAATTACTTAGCATTACCTCAAAATTAATAGTAAAGTACATAACAGCACATTTGAAATGATTATAGCTAAATCCACCCAGCTCTATGTTTTGTTAACTACAGCTCCTCAGTTGTTTCACTAAGTCAGTAATGCAGTCATTCTTTCCAAAATGCTCATGGCAGAATGTGTTAATTATTGTTGGACAACATTTATTTTAGCAACATTTTTAATTTCCAATGATTACCTGGAAAAGTATTTTCCAGTGTAGCTTGCTCCAAGTTTTAATAATAAATATCTTAAGTGATCATAATAAATACTCAATTTTATTACTCTTTTCACATAATTTACCCCAGTGACTCTACATTGAAAAATGCTAAAAAGTAATCGTTTTTAATCATATCTTCTAAGTTATGCTTTTTAGACTGTGCATCTTCAATAGCAAACGTGAAAGTATTCTTGTCACATTGAAGAGTACCAAGCAGTCAAAAGAAATAAACGTATCTGTGTTAGTCTCCTTAGAGCAGCAGCATATGTAAGGCAGCACAGTAGTTTCGATATCAGGACTTAGGAGAGGGCCTCTCCTTCCCTGCTTATCCAATGCGACACAGACCAGATGGAAGAATATTTTATGAAATTTATTGGACCAATAGTTTATCTGGAACAAAGAGAATAAAAAGAACAAGATTGTTCACTGGAAAGAGGGAAGAAAATTAACAGTGAAAGAGATTTATTAATTCTGTATAGGTCTAGTTCTACTTCAGAACACCTGCCCACCTTCTTCAGTGCCACATTTAAGTGGTCAAGTGAAGATGTATAGCAGATTGATTCCAACTCAAGAAAATGGAAGGTTTGAGGTCTTTGCACCATGTGCGGTGTAGAATGAGACATATTTAAATACTCTGAAGGTAGAATGTATAAAACTTGGTGACTCTTTGGGGATGGTAATACTACGGATGGTCTTTCAATATTCATTGGTGATTTCATTCTTTTAAGAAAGAACTTAAAGAAATAAGTCTAAATAAATGTCACTTTTTAAGTAAATACTTGTATCATTATTGTAAAAGAAAAATACAGCACACATACTTGAGAAGCAGATATTATTGTGGGCTCTGTCTGCTCTGTACTCTCAGGGAATTACAGTGAAATTCATGATAATGCTATGAAGACTGAATATTACAAATATTTGCAAATAATATCTAAATTTATAGATCTGTAGAGATCTTGTACACTGGTTTTATAAACATTAATAAAGACATTTTGTTTTTTCTTATTTCGAAGTAAAAGTTTTCTTTAAAATAATAATGCGGTAAAGTCTACTTGAAAAAATAATTTGACTTATATACATAAATCCCATTCACAGAAAATAATAATAAAAGAATATTGCCTACCTTTCACAATCCCATGCTATACAGTAACCTTTGAATTTGATTCCCAAATATTGAACTTAGGATTCTCTTTCATGTTTCACTGAAAGAGAAGCCCAAAACTCTTTACTATAATTGCTTACTTTTTTGGTTCTGTTAGAGTCAGAACATAATCATTATGGATACCTTCACTTCTGACAATAACACGCAATTTAACTAAAGGAATGTGACATTTTATGAGGAAGAATAGAAGATCTTCTCACCTTTCACCAAAAACCTGTTGGTATATGAGGACATTTGCACACATTCATCAAGAATAATGTCATCTCAGTGAAAAGTCTATGTATTTTAGAAAAATTTATATGATTGATATATTTTATAAAGTGACACATGAATGGGTATTTAGGAAACTTGCCTTTTGCATTGAACATTTAATAAAAAGTTTAATTTGTTACTTAAATCTTAAGTTTCCTTCATGCTCAATTTGATCTGAGAACAAAAGTATAAAACTAATAATGGAATTGCCTTATTCTAAGAGAGGTCTTACAATAAAACTTCCTGTTTTGATTTGAAATCTGCTGACACAAAGGAACTCTGATATCATTGCTTAACCTGGAAAAACTGAAAACAAAACAAAAAATTTCTCCTGGAAGCTTGGACTGTAAGTTGTCTTGTCTTCATAACAACAACAACAACAAAATTCCCTACTTCTAATGGATGACTAAGAAGACTTTTTTCTGAAGAAAAAAAGAAAAAAAAGTTGCAAAAAAACAACTAAAAAATGTTGATGGATGTTTCCATGATGAATAATGAGCAGTGTTCAAGAGAAACAGGTCCAGAGGAATAATGGTAGACTGTGGATTATATTGATTGTAAAGACTCATTGAGGGAAGGCTAGTGTCTACTTCATATTTTTTTTCCCAAGAGTTGCACATAGAAAACAAATTAGTTATTCAAGTTCAATAGTTTCTTTGTACGTTCTCATTATCATGTAATCTTAGGACATTTACTTACTTTTTCTCAGGAACATATAAAGATTTATTTTTTAATTTTTGTCCACATTACAAAACCTAATGATGAAAATAAAAAAATAAAAAAATTGATCCCATGGATCTTTCCAAATGTTGTCATATGGCAGATATTATAACACAATCTGTGTGACTATATTACTTTGTATTCAGATGATTAACAGTAATCATAGGTAAATACCACTGAATCAAATATGCATGATAGGCTTCGTGGACCACCTACAGGGGATTTTAAATTTCTGGATGTCTTCCTATTGCCAATCACAATTCAGACCTCACTGCCTCTCCCTATCACATATTGCTGTGTCAGTGAAGGCTGCAAACTTACTTTAATAGTTTTAATCTTGTAATTGTGATATTCAACCATTTTTTATAAAATATGTCAGTTTCATTTTGTTCAACATATTATTTCAATAAGATAAAGCTGTAAATATCATGAGCTTGAATATAATGTATATATAGAGAGAAATAAATTTCTTTGTTACAACTGGATCTATGTTCTGTAAAGAAAGAAAATAATTGGCAAGGTACACATGTTTGTTGAGAAATATATGTACATAGTTCAACAGATGATTCAGTATTTTTTAATTTTGCGTTTTTAATTTGATAACGGTAGAGTTAATATAAAAAGACATTTACTGAACTATTAATGTCATCACTGGAGTATTAATATTAACCAAGAAAGTGAATGAATTATCAGTGACAGATTCCACTGAATAATGTTGACTTTTTTTGTTAACAGAAATCTTGCCAAAAAACTCCAAACAAAATAAGAAATATTACATTTCGATATATAATATTTTTAAAAGTGTTACATAACTTAGAGAATAAACTTTTGAGTTGTAAATAATTCACTCAGATACCCAGGGAAAGATAGTCCTTCAGAATCAATCTATATTCAACATGCCAAAAATGCATTTATAACTTACCTACACACCTACATGAAGATAAATATAGATTTTTTTGTTAATATAATTATCTTTTTGATGCTTTTATTGTATACATGTTACTTTATTAATATCCAATATATCTTCTGAAATAATTGAGGTTTTCTTATGACATATTTTGAAAGTATATATATTCTAGGTATATATATTCTATATAACATTACTATGTATATTGTAGGTTCAAGAAAATAAGTCCAGTATTATTTATAATTTTCATGTTCCCCTACATTGAAATAGTCCATAAATTATTATGATATATGATAAATAACAAATACCAATAAAGTATTAAGACTAATAAATTCTAATAAAAATTAAGACCTAATAATCAGGCGACCATAATAAGTTAGACTTGTTTAAATTGACAGACATCCTTTGTTGTTTTTTGGGAGGGAAAGGACAGAGGGAACAAGTTAGTTTTTGATATATCATACCAGATTTTCTGGGGAAATAAAAAATAAAATCTAACCCTCATAAAACACTCTTTTGAACTAAGAAGGACTTTCAATTCCTTTAGCCTCAAATAGTATTAAATTTGAAGTCACATGACTACAGTAAAACAAATACTCCTTGAAATATTTTGTTGCCTTTTCTTTGGCTAATTATAATCAGAGAGGCATTTCTAAAAAGTAGTTTTATTTGTAACTGCAACCTACTAAATCTTAGCAAACACTAATTTTTAGAAATTTCACAGCTTTAAACAATTATTTAGCCTTAAAACAATTTTTAAAGCACAGCTTCTGCAGCTTAAGAACTGAAGCAATTCAAAATAGCACTTACCTGCTCTTCCTTCCTATACGTAGAAACACATGCTTTCAACAAAAAATTACAAATCTTTGAAACTAGTAGAAATCCTCGATTTGGTAGGGGGGAGGAAAAATGAAAATAAGGATTTTTCAGTCGAAAACCAACCTTGAATATTTGTATGATATTGGTAAGAATTAAGAGAATCATTCCTAACAATTCCCTTGGTTTAAAGCTTTTTTTCTCTTTCAGCACCCTCTAGTGGATATTTATAAAAATTCTTGACAACTGAAAAAAGTGGCAAGCATGCTAACTTGTTCAAATTTTACTCTATAAACATGTAGTTTTTAAAAAAACTTAGTTGTTTAATATTAGTAATAATAAGTAATATTTTATACAACTGTGATCACTCCCCATGTTTTTAACTACTATGATCACTCTATACATAGTAACAAAGCAATTCTTAGAACAAAGCTATTCCATAATTACTATTACAGTGGGAAATTGGAGCACGAATGTAATATATATAATGTTACAGAACTGGTAAGGGCAAAAATCTAGATTTTAACCTATCCAGTTCACTCTGGCTTCAGAATTCGTTTATTCAGCAGATAACATTGCCACTCAGGACAAATATTTTAATGAGTGAACATAATTTATAACAAGATCAGGTGTAAGTCCTCTACATAAGAGGAACAAATTTAAAAAGAACACTTGTTTGTCCTTTTGAATAAAAAAATTGTTTTCTAAAACATATTACATTCAATGTGTAATCTTTACGGACAACTGTGGGCAAATCATTGCATCAGTTGAAAACACAAAGATGAATTATTTATATTTATACATGCATATATGTATATATGGTTAGTACATATTTAGATGTATCTGAAAGACTGTATAAGAGTGATGAGATGTGTGTATAAATAGCAGTTTCCACATGACACTACAGTATGCTAACCATCTATATTTTCTTGTCCTTCTCTCTCTAAGTCAAAGAGAACTAAGACTGGCTATAAGACTGGTATCAAAACGAAATCAGTTTATATCAGGTCTACATTTCTTACTCTAGGTACGCCTGAGGGAAGAGCCTCTTGTGCATTACACAATCAGAAGGCCTTTGGATCAGATTCATCTTACATGTTCTACATCACAGGAGCACTGTACTCTCTCTGACCTACAGTGGACCCCACATATTTTATAAGATTCCCCAAGTAGATATATAATCTTCCCTTTAAAATATTAATCTCTCCCTCCAACCCCACCAACACCACCCCAGCCCATAATAGATACAGTTGTATCTTAGTAATTGAAGGGGTGGACATGTGCTAATGATATCAGTGGGCATCCAACAGACCGGTGGATTTTCTGAAGAACAAATGCAAGCAGGAGTGAGATTTGAGGAAACAGTCCACCAGGTACAAGGTGCTGAGGTGTTGTCTGTTTCTGATCACCTAGTTCTTTAACAAATATAATAATTAATATTATACAGCTTCTCATCCTCCTAAGGATTTAATTTTGCTGTTCTGTTGTTTGTTAAAGTCCTAAGATATTAAAATCCATATTTTTCTTGGTAGCTCAGTGTCATCTTTGTGAATATTAGTTATTTTACTCTGCCCTAAAATGGTAAATAAACCACCTGAATTATGGTGGTTATGTTGTTATTCTTTCACTAAATAACATTAGTGAAAGAATAACGACATTCATATTATAACATATTGTGGACCATTGTGATTCACAGAATCACAAGAATGTGATTATTCTTGTGATAATTATGTCATTATTCTTTCACTAAATGACCTTAAACCACAGCAAAACCTTGCCCACACTATCAATTTTTACTGACTGCTCTCAAGTAACTCATTTCTATCATCTCCCTTTAAAACAAATAAACAAGCTTTTTAAATGTACGTACAATTTGAGAAAATAAGTTTACAATGGTATGACGTGTAACTTTACTTAAATGTGATATTTAGCTTAATCTTGTATTGAGATCATTTTTAAAATTTTTAATTTGTTATGTTTGTACCTCTTCTAGATAGATAAAGTAGTTTTACAGCTGAGGAACTTACAAAGATCTATGGAAAAAACAAAAATTCATTATCACAACAATAATATAAATTCAGAATACTTACATAACTTTGATAAATGTTAGATAATATACTTGTATATAGAAAATTTTTGAACCTCACAGTCTTAAAGTTCATAAAAGAACTGATTTAAATGTGAAAGAGTTGTAGAGATTACTTAACTCACAATAATATTTTAGGTACAGTTAAATTTCAGGAAAAGTGTGAAAAGAATTGTTCAAAATTATCTAACAGCTTAGTAAAAGAGTTAGGTTTGACAGGTCCTTTGATTTCAGGGTTTATGTTTTTGTTGTTGTTTTTGTTGCATGTACCTACACACTCAAGAACATATATGTATATATTCTTAATTCATTATTATGTAAATTGTGGTTACTTACTTTTTCTTGGAATTCCAAAATTAGTAGTACTGCCACAACAATTTTTGTGAACACACTTAAATATTTAGAAAGTTTCATGGCTGATATTCAGAGTGTTTCCTGCTTGTGTTATATTTATTAAGGCTGATTTGATAGATTTTTTTTTGCAAACTGGTATATAAAATAGCACATTGACCCTTGAACAACATGTGGGTTCTGGGTGCCAACCCATGCTGTAGGAAATCCAATATAACTTTACAGCCAACCCTCTCTACCTGTGGTTCCACATCCACAAAATCAACCAACGTAGAGGACCTTCAAGATGGCAGAGGAGTAAGACGTGGAGATCACCTTCCTCCCCACAAATACATCAAAAATACATCTACATGTGGAACAACTCCTACAGAATACTTACTGAACACTGGCAGAAGACCTCAGACTTCCCAAAAGGCAAGAAAATCCCCATGTGCCTGGGTAGAGCAAAAGAAAAAAGAAAAAAACAGAGACAAAAGAATAGGGATGGAACCTGCACCTGTGGGAGGGAGCTGTGAAGGAGGAAAAGTTTCCATGCACTAGGAAGCCCCTTCACTGGTGGAGATGGGGGTGTGGAGAGAGGAAGCTTCTGAGCCATGGAGGAGAGGGCAGCAACAGGGGTGCAGAGGGCAAAGCAGAGAGATTCCCACACAGAGGATTGGTGCCAACCAGAACTCACCAACCTGAGAGGCTTGTCTGCTCACCCGCCAGGGCGGGTGGGGGCTGGGAACTGAAGCTCAGTCTTTGGAGATCAGATCCCAAGGAAAGGACTGGGGTTGGCTGTGTGAACACAGCCTGAAGGGGGCTAGTGCACCACAGCTAGCCAGGAGGGAGTCCGGGAAAACGTCTGGACCTGCCTAAGAGGCAAGAGACCATTGTTTCGGGGTGCGCAAGGAGAGGCGAATCAGAGCACCGCTTAAACGAGCTCCAAAGATGGATGCAAGCCACAGCTTTCAGCATGGACACCAGAGATGTGCATGAAACGCTAATGCTGCTGCTGCAGCCACCAAGAAGCCTGTGTGCAAGCACAGGTCACTATCCACACCTCCTCTCCCGGGAGCCTGTGCAGCCCACCACTGACAGGGTCCTGTGGTCCAGGGACAACTTCCCCGGGAGAACACACAGTGAACTTCAGGCTGTTACAATGTCACACTGGCCTCTGTTGTCTCAGGCTTGCCCCATATTCCCTACCCTTCCCTCCCCCAAGCCTGAGTGAGCCAGAGCCCCAGAATCAGCTGCTCCTTTAACTCCCTCCTGTCTGGGCAAAGGACAGACGCCCTCAGGCGACCTACATGCAGAGGTGGGGCCAAATCCAAAGCTGAACCCTGGGAGCTGTGTGAACAAAGAAGAGAAAGGGAAATCTCTCCCATCAGCCTCAGGAGCAGTGTATTAAATCTCCACCATCAACTTGATGTACCCTGCATCTGTGGAATACCTGAAGAGACAAGAAATCATCCCAAAACTGAGGTGGACATTGGGAGCAACTGCAGACTTGGGGTTTTCTTTCTACGTCTAATTTGTTTCTAGTTTTATGTTTATTGTAGCTTCGTATTTAGAGCTTACTATCACTGGTAGATTGTTTATTGATTTGGTTGCTCTCTTCCTTTTCTTTTTTATATATATACATATATATATATATTTTTATTTTTTTCCATTTTCTCTTTTTGTGAGTGTGTATGTGTATGCTTCTTTGTGTGATTTTGTCTGTAGAGGTTTCCTTTTACCATTTGTCCTAGGGTTCTGACTGTCTGGGTTTTTTTAAATATAGTTTTTAATGCTTGTTATCATTTTGGATTTGTTTATTGGTTCCGTTGCTCTCTTTTTCTTTCTTCTTTAATTACTTTTTTATTTTAATAATTTTTTTAAATTTTTATTTAAATAACTTTAGAAAAAAAATTTTTTTCTCATCTCACTTTTCTTATGAGCCATGTGGCTGCCAGGGTCTTGTTCCTCCGACCAGGTGTCAGGCCTGAGAATTTGAGGTGGGAGAGCTGAGTTCAGGACATTGGTCCACCAGAGACCGCCCGGTCCCTTGTAATATCAATCGGTGAGAGCTCTCCCAGAAATTTCCGTCTTAACGCTAAGAACCAGCTCCACTCAACGACCAGCAAGCTCCAGTGCTGGACACCCCACGCCAAACAACTAGCAAGACAGGAACACAACCCCACCCATTAGCAGAGAGTCTGCCTAAAATCATAAAAAGTTCACAGACACCCCAAAACACACCACCGGACATGGTCCTGCCCACCAGAAAGACAAGATACAGCCTCATCCTCCAGAACATAGGCACCAGTCGCCTCTACCAGGAAGCCTACAAAAGCCACTAAACCAACCATACTCACTGGGCGCAGACCAAAAACAACGGGAACTATGAACCAGCAGCCTATGAAAAGGAGACCACAAAAACAGTAAGTTAAGCAAAATGAAAAGACAGAGAAATGCACAGCAGATGAAGGAGCAAGGTAAAAACCCACTAGACCAAACAAATGAAGAGGAAATACGCAGTCAACCTGAAAAAGAATTCAGTGTAATGAGAGTAAAAATGATCCAAAAACTTGCAAATAGAATGGAGAAAATACAAGAAACGTTTAACAAAGACCTAGAAGAACTAAAGAGCAAACAAACAATGATGAACAACACAATAAATGAAATTAAAAATTCTCTAGAAGGAATCAATTGCAGAATAGCTGAGGCAGAAGAAGAGATAGGTGACCTGGATAGGATAAAATAGTGGAAATAACTACTGCAGATCAGAATAAAGAAAAGGGAATGAAGAGAATTGATGACAGTCTCAGAGACCTCTGGGACAACAGTAAACACACCAACATTTGAATTATAGGGGTCCCAGAAGAAGAAGAGAAAAAGCAAGGGTCTGAGAAAATATTTGAAGAGATTATAGTTGAGAATTTCCTAATATTTGAAGAGATTATAGGAGAATTTCCCTAAGGAAATAATCAAGTTCAGGAAGCACAGAGACTTCCATACAGGATAAATCCAAGGAGAAACACGCCAAGACACATATTAATCAAACTATCAAAAATTAAATACAAAGAAAAAATATTAAAAGCAGCAAGGGAAAAACAACAAATAACATACAAGGGAATCCCCATAAGGTTAACAGCTGATCTTTCAGCAGAAATTCTGCAAGCCAGAGGGAGTGACAGGACCTATTTAAAGTGATGTCAGGGAAAAACCTACAACAAAGAGTACTCTACCCAGCAAGGATCTCATTCAGATTTGAAGAAGAAATTAAAACCTTTACATTACATAATGATCAAGGGATGAATCCAAGAAGAAGATATAACAATTGTAAATATTTATGCATCCAACATAGGAGCACCTCAATACATAAGGGAAATGCTAACAGCCATAAAAGGGGAAATCAACAGTAACACAATCACAGTAGGGAACTTTAACACACTACTTTCACCAATGGATAGATCATCCAAAATGAAAAAAAATAAGTAAACACCACCGTTAAATGACACATTAAACAAGATGGACTTAATTGATATTTATAGGACATTCCATCCTAAAACAACAGAATACACTTTCTTCTCAAGTGCTCATGGAACATTCTCCAGGATAGATCATACCTTGGGTAAAAAAATCAAGCCTTGGTAAAATTAAGAAAATTGAAATTGTATCAAGTATCTTTTCCAAGCACAATGCTATGAGACTAGATATCAATTACAGGAAAAAAACGTAAAAAATACAAACACATGGAGGCTAAACAATACACTACTTAATAACCAAGAGATCACTGAAGAAATCAAAGAGGAAATCAAAAAATACCTAGAAACAAATGACAATGAAAACACGATGACCCAAAAACTTATGGGATGCAGCAAAAGCAGTTCTAAGAGGGAAGTTTATAGCAATACAATCCTACCTCAAGAAATAAGAAAAATCTCAACAAAAAACCTAACCTTACACCTAAAGCAATTAGAGAAAAAGAACAAAAAACCCCCAAAGTTAGCAGAAGGAACGAAATCATAAAGATCAGATCAGAATTAAATGAGAAAGAAATGAAGGAAAGGATAGCAAAGATCAATAAAACTAAAAGCTGGATCTTTAAGAAGAAAAACAAATTGATAAACCAATAGCCAGGCTCATCAAGAAAAAAAGGGAAAAAAATCAAGTCAACACAGTTAGAAATGAAAAAGGAGAAGTAACAACTGACACTGCAGGAATACAAAGGATGATGAGAGACTACTACAAGCATCTGTATGCCAGTAAAATAGACATCCTGGAAGAAATGGACAAATTCTTAGAAAAGCACAACCTTCTGAGACTGAACCAGGAAGAAATAGAAAATATAAACAAAAAAATCACAAGCACTGAAATTGAAACACTGATTAAAAACTTTCCAACAAACAAAAGCCCAGGACCAGATTGCTTCACAGGCAAACTCTATCAAATATTTACAGAAGAGCTAAGACTTATCCTTCTCAAACTCTTCCAAAATCAGCAGAGGGAGGAACACTCTAAAACTAATTCTATGAGGCCACCATCACCCTGATATTAAAACCAGACAAAGATGTCACAAAAAAAGAAAATTACAAGCCAATATCACTGATGAACATAGATGCAAAACTCCTCAACAAAATACTAGCAAACAGAATCCAACAGCACATTAAAAGGATCATACACCATGATCAAGTGGGGTATATTCCAGGAATACAAGGATTCTTCAATATATGCAAATCAATGTATGTGATACACCGTATTAACAGATTGAAGGAGAAAAACCATATGATCATCTCAATAGATGCAGAAAAAGCTTTTGAACAAAATTCAACACCCATTTATGATAAAAACCCTCCAGAAAGTAGGCATAGAGGGAACATACCTCAACATAATAAAGGCCACATATGACAAAACCACAGCCAACATCGTTCTTAATGGTGAAAAAATGAAACCATTTCCACTAAGATCAGAAACAAGACAAGGTTGTCCACTCTCACCACTGTTATTCAACATAGTTTTTGAAGCTTTAGCCACAGCAATCAGATAAGAAAAAGAAATAAAAGGAATACAATTCAGAAAAGAAGAAGTAAAGCTGTCACTGTTTGCAGATGACATGATACTATACATAGAGAATCCTAAAGATGCCACCAGAAAACTACTAGAGCTAATCAATGAATTTGGTAAAGTAGCAAGATACAAAATTAATGCACAGAAATCCTTTGCATTCCTATACACTAATGATGAAAAATCTGAAAGAGAATTTAAGGAAACACGCTCATTTACCATTCCAATAAAAAGAATAAAATACCTAGGAATAAACCTACCACAGGAGACAAAAGACCTGTATGCAGAAAACTATAGGCCACTGATGAAAGAAATTAAAGAGGATACAAACAGATGGAGAGATATACCGTGTTCTTGGACTGGAAGAATCAACATTATGAAAATGGCTATACTACCCAAAGCAACCTACAGATTCAATGCAATCCCTATCAAACTACCAATGGTATTTTTCACAGAACTGGAACAAAAAAATTCACAAATTGTATGGAAACACAAAGGACCCTGAATAACCAAAGCAATCTTGAGAAAGAAAAACGGAGCTGGAGGAATCAGGCTCCCTGACTTCATAGTATACTACAAAGCTACAGTAATCAAGACAGTACAGTACTGGCACAAAAACAGAAATACAGATCAATGGAACAGGATAGAAAGCCCAGAGATAAACCCACGCACATATGGTCACCTTATCTTTAATAAAGGAGGCAAGAATATACAATGGAGAAAAGACAGCCTCTTCAATAAGTGGTGCTGAGAAAACTGGACAGCTACATGTAAAAGAATGAAATTAGAACACTCCCTAACACCATACACAAAAATAAACTCAAAATGGATTAAAGAACTAAATGTAGGGCCAGACACTATCAAACTCTTAGAGGAAAACATAGGCAGAACACTCTATGACATATATCACAGCAAGATCCTTTTGGACCCACCTCCTAGAAAAATGGAAATAAAAACAAAAATAAACAAATGGGACCTAATGAAACTTAAAAGTTTTTGCACAGCTAAGGAAAACATAAACAAGACGAAAAGGTAACCCTTAGAATGGGAGAAAATATTTGCAAATGAAGCAACTGACAAAGGATTAATCTCCAAAATACACCAGCAGCTCATGCAGCTCAATATCAAAAAACAAACAACCCAATCCCATAATGGGCAGAAGACCTAAATAGACAATTCTCCAAACAAGATATACAGATTGCCAACAATCACATGAAAGGATGCTCAATATCACTAATCATTAGAGAAGTGCAAATCAAAACTACAATGAAGTATCACCTCACACCAGTCAGAATGGCCATCATTTAAAAATCTACAAACAATAAATGCTGGAGAGGGTTTGGAGAAAAGGGAACCATCTTGCACTGTTGGTGGGATTGTAAATTGATACAGCCACTATGGAGAACGGTATGGATATTCCTTAAAAAACTAAAAATAGAAATGCCATACGACCCAGCAATCCCACTACTGGGCATATACCCTGAGTAAACCATATTTCAAAAAGAGTCATGTACCAAAATGTTCATTGCAACACTATTTACAATATCCAGGACATGGAAGCAACCTAAGTGACCATCGACAGATAAATGGATAAAGAAGATGTGGCACATATATACAATGGAATATTACTCAGCCATACAAAGAAACAAAATTGAGTTATTTGTAGTGAGGTGGATGGGCCTAGAATCTGTCATACAGAGTGAAGTAAGTCTGAAAGAGAAAAACAAATACCGTATGCTAACACATATATATGGAATCTAAAAAAAAAAAAAAAAAGGTTCTGAAAAACCTAGGGGCAGGAGAGGATTAAAGACACAGACATAGAGAATGGACTTGAGGACACAGGGATGGGGAAGGGCAAGCTGGGATGAAGTGAGAGAGTAGCATTGCCGTATATACACTACCAAATGTAGAATAGATAGCTAATGGGAAGCATCCGTATAGCACAGGGAGATCAGCTCAGTGGTTTGTGACCACTTAGAGGGCTGGGATTGGGAGGGTGGGAGGGAGACACAAGAGGGAGTGGATATGGGGATATATGTTTACATATAGCTGATTCACTTTGTTATAAAGCAGAAACTAACACACCATTGTAAAGCAATTATAGTCCAATAAAGATGTTAAAATAAAAATCAATCGAAGTCAGCTCCTGTAGTACTGTTGTACATATTTATTGAAAAAAAAAACCGCATATAAGTTGACCTGTGCATTTCAAACTTATGTTGTTCAAGGGCCAACTGTATAAGAATAGCTATGTTAAGTGGTAGTATTAAATGATAACAGTTTATCCTCACTAGTCACCAATTCTGTATTTTCGAGTTCATTTGCCTGATAATATTTATCTGTAACCCCAACATCAATACTCACTGCACTTTACTGACATGTACATGCTCAGAGAGGTAGAAAATTTGAATTGCCAGCTGTGCACGTTCTTAGCTGAAGTAAAAGGAA
The DNA here is from genome assembly GCF_009873245.2 of Balaenoptera musculus. Lineage (NCBI taxonomy): Eukaryota > Metazoa > Chordata > Mammalia > Artiodactyla > Balaenopteridae > Balaenoptera > Balaenoptera musculus. Next base: position 57,755,516 of record NC_045802.1, read on the forward strand.
TTGATACTCTGCCTTTTTCTTTGAGCACTCATACTATAAAAGAGTGTCCCGTTCAGAGTATATTTAGTGCCACATTTTTTGCATTTTTGCACTTTGTTGTTGATTTTGCTGATTACATTGGTCCCCAACATAGTGCTATTTGCTATTCCTAAGCACAAGAAGGTTATGATGTGTTTATGGAGAAAATATTTAGCAAAGCTTCATTCAGAGATGAATTGTAACGAGGCTGACCATGAGTTCAATGTTAATGAGTCAACAGTATATAGTAATGAAGGGTCTTTATACTAAAACACACATAAGAATGGTTAGGGATTGATCAGTTGTTGAAATAATTGTGATCAGAGGCTGACAGTTACCTAGCCCTGTATTCCTCTTGGGAGCAATGGTTCAGTATTCATTAATTCAGTATTTGTGGTGACTTTATGAGACAGAACTGCTGTGAACTGTGAATCACAAGAATTCACAATATGTTATAATATGAATGTACTGGTTCAATTAAATTTTCATAGAATGTTACAAATACCATTCATGCACAGCCTTGCTCTTTCTGCATAGCTTGTTTGATAAATGGGGATTGAAGATTTTAAAACCTTAGAAAATATGTTGAGAGCTGGAATTAGACTGATATAATTGTGGTTTATTCATTAGAAATTTTTAAGAAAAATAAAACACCATGAAACACATCATTGGTTTTATGAGCTATTATTTATTGAGACTCTAAGTCATGAACACATATAGTCCAGAAGTATCTCTGGAGTCAGCAAGGGGGCGAAAGAATTGTTCAGGTGCTTTAGCCGATGGCCTCCAAAAGTTGAGGCAGCTCAGGAGGTATGTGGGACTCTCATACTGCCCAGAGCAGCCCAGTATGGGGTATGTTGGAGCAATGATGGTCATTTGGCACTGCCTGAAGCACGTCAGAGACACAGGCTGCTGAGTTTAGACCATGTGGGAAGGGGAGGTACTTAGGGCATGTCACCTGCAACAACTCTTGAGCAGTGGACTCATCTGTCCCTTGGCTATACTATAAGCCCTCTTGCTGGGAGGCACGACGACCAAATTAACAGGGAATTTGTCAAAAGTGTTTGATTTCATTCATTATTTCAAATCCTAGTTAAGAAAAGGTCATATTCTTATTAATGAGTATTGCATCCTAAACATATTTTAAAAATTAAAAAAACAGGAAATTATTGGAACATATAATGGACTTCAATCAATTAGTGGGTCTAGCTCTGTGATAAAAGACCTTGGCTTCTTCTGAAGGACACTATTCTTACAAACGTCAGAGTGAACACAAACGGATTTGAATTTCAGTTTGGTATCATGGGATTCCAGCTCACAATCTGGATTTCCAGCCTGTGAGTTTCCATTCCTGACTACCTGCTTTGTGGACTTCAAGCTCCAGCATTGGATGCAGAGAAAACAGCCTTACAGCAACTGCTTAACCAGCTCCCACGATTGTGTAGGATCACTTTCCTTTAACAAATTTATCAGTCTCCATATCTCGTAGAGTTCTCTGGTTGAATCCTGGCTGATACACTTGATAAGACATTGGATGGCCTATAGATTGTAGGTTTTAGATTTGTTTTTTTTAGATTCCATATATATGTGTTAGCATATGGTATTTGTTTTTCTCTTTCTGACTTACTTCACTCTGTATGACAGACTCCAGGTCCATCCACCTCACTACAAATAACTCACTTTCATTTCCTTTTATGGCTGAGTAATATTCCATTGTATATATGTGCCACATCTTCTTAATCCATTCATCTGTCAATGGACACTTAGGTTGCTTCCATGTCCTGGTTATTGTAAATAGTGCTGCAATGAACATTGTGGTACATGACTCTTTTTGAGTTCTGGTTTTCTCAGAGTATATGTCCAGTAGTGGGATTGCTGGGTCATATGGCAGTTTTATTTTTAGTTTTTTATGAAACCTCCATACTGTTCTCCACAGTGGCTGTATCAGTTTACATTCCCACCAACAGTGCAAGAGGATTCCCTTTTCTCCACACCCTCTCCAGCATTTATTGTTTGTAGATTGTTTGATGATGGCCATTAGGACCGATGTGACGTGATATCTCGTTGTAGTTTTGATTTGCATTTCTCTAATGATTAATGATGTTGAGCATTCTTTCATGTGTTTGTTGGCAATCTGTATATCTTCTTTGGAGAAATGTCTATTTAGGTCTTCTGACCATTTTTGGATTGGGTTGTTAGTTTTTGTGATATTGAGCTGCATGAACTGCTTGTAAATTTTGGAGATTAATCCTTTGTCAGTTGCTTCATTTGCAAATATTTTCTCCCATTCTGAGGGTTGTCTTTTCGTCTTGTTTATGGTTTCCTTTGCTGTGCAAAAGCTTTTAAGTTTCATTAGGTTCCATTTGTTTATTTTTGTTTTTATTTCCATTTTTCTAGGAGGTGGGTCAAAAAGGATCTTGCTGTGATTTATGTCATAGAGTGTTTTGCCTATGTATTCCTCTAAGAGTTTGATAGTGTCTGGCCTTACATTTAGGTCTTTAATCCATTTTGAGTTTATTTTTGTGTATGGTGTTAGGGAGTGTTCTAATTTCATTCTTTTACATGTAGCTGTCCAGTTTTCTCAGCACCACTTATTGAAGAGGCTGTCTTTTCTCCATTGTATATTCTTGCCTCCTTTATTAAAGATAAGGTGACCATATGTGCGTGGGTTTATCTCTGGGCTTTCTATCCTGTTCCATTGATCTGTATTTCTGTTTTTGTGCCAGTGCCATACTGTCTTGATTACTGTAGCTTTGTAGTATACTCTGAATCCAGGGAGCCTGATTCCTCCAGCTCCATTTTTCTTTCTCAAGATTGCTTTGGGTATTCGGGGTCCTTTGTGTTTCCATACAATTTGTGAAATTTTTTGTTCTAGTTCTGTGAAAAATACCATTGGTAGTTTGATAGGGATTGCATTGAATCTGTAGGTTGCTTTGGGTAGTATAGCCATTTTCATAATATTGATTCTTCCAATCCAAGAACATGGTATTGTATTTGTTTGTATCCTCTTTAATTTCTTTCATCAGTGGCCTATAGTTTTCTGCATACAGGTCTTTTGTCTCCTTAGGTAAGTTTCTTAATAGATATTTTTTTCTTTTTGTTGCAATGGTAAATGAGAGTGTTTCCTTAAATTCTCTTTCAGATTTTTCATCATTAGTGTATAGGAATGCAAGAGATTTCTGTGCATTAATTTTGTATCCTGCTACTTTACCAAATTCATTGATTAGCTCTAGTGGTTTTCTGGTGGCATCTTTAGAATTCTCTATGTATAGTATCCTGTCATCTGTAAAGAGTGACAGCTTTACTAATTCTTCTCTGATTTGGATTCCTTTTATTTCTTTTCCTTCTCTGATTGCTGTGGCTAAAATTTCCAAAACTATGTTGAATAATAGTGGTGAGAGTGGGCAACCTTGTCTTGTTCCTGATCTTAGTGGAAATGGTTTCAGTTTTTCACCATTGAGGATGATGTTGGCTGTGGGTTTGTCATATATGTCCTTTATTATGTTGAGGTAAGTTCCATCTATGCCTACTTTCTGGAGGGTTTTTATCATAAAGGGGTGTTGAATTTTGTCAAAAGCTTTCTCTGCATCTATTGAGATGATCATATGGTTTTGCTCCTTCAGTTTGTTAATATGGTGTATCACATTCATTGATTTTCGTATATTGAAGAATCTTTGCATTCCTGGGGTAAACCCCACTTGATCATGGTGTATGATCCTTTTAATGTGCTGTTGGATTCTGTTTGCTAGTATTTTGTTGAGGATTTTTGCATCTATGTTCATCAGTGATATTGGCCTGTAGTTTTCTTTCTTTGTGACATCTTTGTCTGGTTTTGGTATCAGGGTGATGGTGGCCTCGTACAATGAGTTAGGGAGTTTTCCTCCCTCTGCTATTTTTTTGAAGAGTTTGAAGAAGACCAGTGTTAGCCCTTTTTTAAATGTTTGATAGAATTCGCCTGTGAAGCCCTCTGGTCCTGGGCCTTTGTTTCTTGGAAGATATTTAATCACAGTTTCAATTTCAGTGCTTGTGATTGGTCTGTTCATATTTTCTATTTCTTCCTGGTTCAGTCTCGGAAGGTTGTGCATTTCTAAGAATTTGTCCATTTCCTCCAGGTTGTCCATTTTATTGGCATATAGTTGCTTGTTTATCTCCCATGATCCTTTGTATTTCTGCAGTGTCAGTTGTTACTTCTCCTTTTTCATTTCTAATTCTATTGATTTGAGTTTTCTCCCTTTTTTTCTTGATGAGTCTGGCTAATGGTTTTTCAATTTTGTTTATCTTCTCAAAGAACCAGCTTTTAGTTTTATTGATCTTTGCTATTGTTTCCTTCATTTCTTCTTCATTAATTTCTGATCTGATCAGAATTCTTAGCAGAATCTGATCTGATTTCTTTCCTTCTGCTAACTTTGGAGTTTTTTTGTTCTTCTCTCTCTAATTGCTTTAGGTGTAAGGTTAGGTTGTTTATTTGAGATGTTTCTTGTTTTTTAAGGTAGGATTGTATTACTATAAACTTCCCTGTTAGAACTGCTTTTGCTGCATCCCATAGGTTTTGGGTCCTCATATTTTCATTGTCATTTATTTCTAGGTATTTTTTGATTCCCTTTTTGATTTCTTCAGTGATCTCTTCGTTATTAAGTAGTGTATTGTTTAGCCTTCATGTGTTTGTATTTTTTACAGATTTTTTCCTGTAATTGATATCTAGTCTCATAACGTTGTGGTCAGAGAAGACACTTGATATTATTTCAATATTCTTAAATTTACCAAGGCTTGATTTGTGACCCAAGATATGATCTATCCTGGAGAATGTTCCATGAGCACTTAAGAAGAAAGTGTATTCTGTTGTTTTTGGATGGAATGTCCTATAAATATCAATTAAGTCCATCTTGTTTAATTTATCATTTAAAGCTTGTGTTTCCTTATTTATTTCCATTTTGGATGATCTGTCCATTGGTGAGAGTGGGGTGTTAACGTTTCCTACTATGATTGCATTACTGTCGATATCCCCTTTTATGGCTGTTAGTATTTGCCTTATGTATTCAGGTGCTCCTATGTTGGGTACATATATATTTATAATTGTTATATCTTCTTCTTGGATTGATCCCTTGATCCTTATGTAGTGTCCTTCTTTGTCTCTTGTAATAGTCTTTGTTTTAAAATCTATTTTGTCTGATAAGAGAATTGCTACTCCAGCTTTCTTTTGATTTCCATTTGCATGGAATATCTTTTTCCATCACCTCAATTTCAGTCTGTTTGTGTCCCTAGGTCTGAAGTTGGTCTCTTGTAGACAGCATATATACAGGTCTTGTTTTTGTATCCATTCACCCAGTATATGTCTTTTGGTTGGAGCATTTAATCCATTTACATTCAAGGTAATTTTCGATATGTATGTTCCTATTACCATTTTCTTAGTTGTTTTCAGTTTGTTTTTGTAGGTCTTTTCTTTCTCTTGTGTTTCCTGCCTAGAGAAGTTCCTTTAGCATTTCTTGTAAAGCTGGTTTGGTGGTGCTGAATTCTCTTAGATTTTGCTTCTCTGTAAAGGTTTTAAATTCTTTTTCAAATCTGAATGAGATCCTTACTGGGTAGAGTACTCTTTGTTGTAGGATTTTCTCCTTCATCACTTTAAATATGTCCTGCCACTCCCTTCTGGCTTGCAGAGTTTCTGCTGACAGATCAGCTGTTAACCTTACGGCGATTCCCCTGTGTGTTACTTGTTGTTTTTCCCTTGCTGCTTTTAATATTGTTTCTTTGTATTTAATTTTTGATAGTTTGATTAAAATGTGTCTTGGCGTGTTTCTCCTTGGATTTATCCTGTATGGGACTCTCTGTGCTTCCTGGACTTGATTAACTCTTTCCTTTCCCATATTAAGGAAATTTTCAACTGTAATCTCTTCAAATATTTTCTCAGTCCCTTTCTTTTCTTCTTCTTCTTCTGGGACCCCTTTAATTCAAACATTGGTGTGTTTAATGCTGTCCCAGAGGTCTCTGAGTCTGTCCTCAATTCTATTCATTCTTTTTTCTTTATTCTGCTCTGCAGTAGTTATTTCCACTATTTTATCTTCCAGGTCACTTATTCGTTCTTCTGCCTCAGTTATTCTGCTATTGATCCCTTCTAGAGAATTTTTAATTTCATTTATTGTGTTGTTCATCATTGTTTGTTTGCTCTTTAGTTCTTCTAGGTCCTTGTTAAACGTTTCTTGTTTTTTCTCCATTCTATTTCCAAGATTTTGGATCATCTTTACTATCATTATTCTGAATTGTTTTCAGGTAGACTGCCTATTTTCTCTTCATTTGTTAGGTCTGGTGGGTTTTTGCCTTGCTCCTTCATCTGCTGTGTGTTTCTCTGTCTTTTCATTTTGCTTAACTTACTGTGTTTGGGGTCTCCTTTTCGCAGGCTGCAGGTTTGTTGTTCCCGTTGTTTTTGGTTTCTGCCCCCAGTGGCTAAGGTTGGTTCAGTGGGTTGTGTTGGCTTCCTGGTGGAGGGGACTAGTGCCTGTGTTCTGGTGGATGAGGCTAGATTTTGTCTTTCTGGTGGGCAGATCCATGTCTGGTTGTTTGTTTTGGGGTGTCTGTGACCTTATTATGATTTTAGGCAGCCTCTCTGCTAATGGGTGGGCTTGTGTTCCTGTCTTGCTAGTTATTTGGCATAAGGTGTCCAGCACTGTAGCTTCCTGGTCATTGATTGGAGCTGGGTATTGGTGCGTTGAGATGGGGATCCCTGGGAGATTTTCGCCATTTGATATTACATGGAGCTGGGAGGTCTCTGGTGGACCAGTGTCCTGAACTTGGCTCTCCCACCTCAGAGGCACAGCCCTGACGCTTGGCTGGAGCACCAAGAGCCTGTCATTCACATGGCTCAGAATAAAAGGGAGAAAAAAAGAAGGAAAGAATGAAAAAGTTAAAATAAAATAAAATAGTTATTAAAATAAAAAATAAAAATAATTATTAAAAGAATTTTAAAGGTAATAAAAAGAAAGAAAGAAAGAAGAGAGCAACCAAACCAAAAAACAAATCCACCAATGATAACAAGTGCTAAAAATTATACTAAAAAAAAAACAAAAAACAGAAAAAGGACAGACAGAACCCTAGGACAAATGGTAAAAGCAAAGCTACACAGACAAAATCACACACAGAAGCATAAACATACACTCTCACAAAAAGAGAAAAAGGGAAAAAAAAAAATATATCGTTGATCCTGAAATCCACCTCCTGAATTTGGGATGATTCGTTGTCTATTCAGGTATTCCACAGATGCAGGTACATCAAGTTGATTGTGGAGCTTTAATCCGCTGCTCCTGAGGCTGCTGGGAGAGATTTCCCTTTCTCTTCTTTGTTCGCACAGCTCCTGGGGTTCAGCTTTGGATTTGGACCCGCCTCTGCGTGTAGGTCACCTGAGGGCGTCTGTTCTTTGCTCAGACAGGATGGGGTTAAAGGAGCAGCTGCTTCGGGGGCTCTGGCTCCCTCAGGCGTGGGGGGGAGGGATGGGTACGGAGGCGGGGCGAGCCTGTGGCGGCAGCGGCCGGTGTAACGTTGCAGCAGCCTGAGGTGCACCGTGCGTTCTCCCGGGGATGTTGTCCCCGGATCACGGGACCCTGGCAGTGGCGGGCTGCACAGGCTCCTGGGAGGGGAAGTGTGGAGAGTGACCTGTGCTTGCACACAGGCTTCTTGGTGGCGGCAGCAGCAGCCTTAGCGTCTCATGCCCGTCTCTGGTGTCTGCGCTGATAGCCGCGGCTCATGCCCGCCTCTGGAGCTCCTTTAAGCGGTGCTCTGAATCCCCACTCCTCGCACACCAGGAAACAAAGACGCGAGAAAAAGTCTCTTGCCTCTTCGGCCGCTCCAGACTTTTTCCCGGACTCCCTCCCGGCTAGCCGTGGCGCACTAGCCCCCTTCAGGCTGTGTTCACGCCGCCAACCCCAGTCCTCTCCTTGGGATCCGACCTCCAAAGCCCGAGCCTCAGCTCCCAGCCCCCGCCCGCCCTGGTGGGGGAGCAGACAAGCCTCTCGGGCTGGTGAGTGCTGCTCGGCGCCGAGCCTCTGTGCGGGAATCTCTCCGCTTTGCCCTCCGCACCCCTGTTGCTGTGCTCTCCTCCATGGCTCCGAAGCTGCCCCCCTCCACCACCCGCAGTCTCCGCCCGCGAAGGGGCTTCCTAGTGTGTGGAAACCTTTCCTCCTTCACAGCTCCCTCCCACTGGTGCAGGTCCCGTCCCTATTCTTCTGTCTCTGTTTTTTCTTTTTTCTTTTTCCCTACCCAGGTACGTGGGGAATTTCTTGCCTTTTTGGAGGTCTGAAGTCTTATGCCAGCGTTCAGTAGGTGCTCCGTAAGGGTTGTTCCACATGTAGATGTATTTCTGATGTATTTGTGGGGAGGAAGGTGATCTCCACGTCTTACTCTTCCGCCATCTTGAAGCTCCCTCTTTCTAGGTTTTTTTTTTAATGGATTAGTGGGGGATATATTTAATTTACTTATATTTTAGTTTATATATTAAACTTTTAACCATTAAATTATTACCATATCTGCATGGCAAGTTACATCACTTAGTAAGCAATATCATGTAGATTGGAATTTATATAGAGGTTTATCATCTGTATATAATGTATATTACATTATATATTAATATTTAGTGGTTATATATTAATGCATATTATCAGATCTGTTTTTAAATCTTTAACTATTATATCCATATAGGTATCATGTAAATTTTAAACAATGAATCAGTTTTTTGTTTAAACTTAATATGTGTGAACAAAGTAGAACAACAGAGATTATTTGTATTCATTTAAATACATGTAGATTTTAGATATATATATTAATATAGAGAGAGTAAATGACTTCATCAAGATAGCAGCATAAGATGATAGTAATTTTAACAGAACACACTAAGTGTAAATTCCTAGAATATTTTTATTGATCTACGTTCTTTTAACTAGAAAGAGTACAAATATCTAATAAATTTCTATTATATATATTTGAAAACACATCTTCCTTTTGCTATGATAAGCTAGTAATGTTTTAATATATAGGATATTTGAAATAAGAGTAAAATTGAAATTTTGCCTTTTTCATTGTAATTAAAATATGCACCCTAACATATAGTGAAGCATATTTTCAGAAATGAATTCACCATCTTTCAGAAGATTGCTCATTATGTTATTATGTGGTCATTGACATCAGTGTATCTTCCCAGTGACCTGAATCTCAATCCTTAGACCTTCTCTATTTTCACTACTACAACATTCAGTTTATTTCTAAATCCTAAATATTTATTCTTTCTCACATTGGTTTTGCATTTTACCCACACTATTTATTGAGTTGTCTTAATATTTCTACTTGCATACCCTTAGGATAAGTTTTCTGATGACAATTTTTCTTTCTTTCTTTCTTTTCATTCTAATCGATGCTACACATTACTGCAATTTTTATTTCCTAAGTAAGTATGTCTCTCTACAGTTCACAGATTCCCAATGGAAGAATTGAAATCTTTTTTTTTTTTTTTAGCTTTGACTCTTCTGATAGCTTGGAAACAGACTTCTTCAGTACTTATCTCTGTTTCCTTCAATGTTCTCTTTTCCCACCCATGAAAATACTCCTCCGATATCTAGGAGTTAAATACATGAAGACCATAGGGAACACCTCTTTCACTCCTCAGAAAATATTAATTTCTCCTTCTCCTCTGTGCTATAGATTTTATCAAACACGTATGCTTACTCTTTGAGTCATTTGTCATATAATATGTTTCTGTTGGTCAGAGACTATTTTCTCTTCTCAGTTGTTCAGATAAATTTTCTTCTAGCATTTCCTCCTTGTGTACTAACAGAATTTTGAAATATTTTATAGTCCCCTCAGGGAGAGAAAGGAATCTGTTGGGCCACTACTAAGGGTGAGACTCACAAAGCGTGTTCAGTATTTTAATTAACTGATTTCAGTACAGGTAAATTCACAACATGTTCTTGTGACTTTAATCCAACATAATTGATTATTGGTTGACTAATGAGAGTGAGTGTCAGCAGGAAACTTGTACCCAAGTAGAAATAAAAATAGATTTATATTTTTCAATAATCTCCTGGCAAAAAATAATTAAAATATTTTATGAGTTTGAGTATATGTTCAGTAAAATACAAAACATAACTTACTTCTACTTGTTTTATTTATTAAAATATATCACATTGGTCTATCAAAAGTAAAAATTATACTTTTTATTTTTTCTTCCTTGAAACCATGCAATAGAAGCAAATGGGTCATAGACTGACTACAGTTGACCCTTGAACAATGTTGGGGGTTCGGGGTAATGACCCTCCACTCAGTTGAAAGTTCGAGTATAACTTACAGTTATACTATAAATCCACAGTTCTGCATCAGCACATTCAACCAATCAGTGATTGTGTAGTACTGTAGTATTTACTACTGAAAAAATCTCCGTATAAGTGGACCCTTGCAGTTCAAACCCACGTTGTTCAGGAGTCAACTGTATTCATTGAGCTCTTTCTTAGTACAGAGAATGGTGGAGGGGATGTCAGTCAGAACACACTTTTTCCTAATGTGTTGGTCATAGTTCTGTTATCAATGCATCGATAAGGCATGGAGCCTTGCTACTGCTTTGGCACTTGGATGGAAAAAGAAACAGCTGTCTTCAATATTTCTTTCTTATGTTCATTGCTTGGCTCTCCCAGGCAAGCACTCTTTGATGATAATCAGGAGATATTAAAAGTTGTTAAGTAGCAGTCATCAAACACCCAGCAACCCATATCTTACAAAATAATTATATTCAAATATCTCAACCTGGGGGTAACATGCTCTATTTCTAATGGCAAATGTCACGTTTCATAGAAATATGAGTAAGAAAAGGGCATGCTTATTTTGTAACTTAAGAGAAGAATGATTATAAAAGCTGATTTGGGAAAGAAAACTAGCATGCCGATCTTCAATTTTGCCAGATGTGCTTGAGCAGACTAACTGGATGAATAGAAGCTGAAGATCTGGAGTTGAAGAGAAAGACAAGCAAATAATTCAACATCTAAACATAAACTTAATGAGTATAAGAATAAAGAAAGAGAGAACAGTTAAAGAAAATGTAGAGAATGAATTAATACTGCTTAAGGGTCATGGGTTATTTATTATATCCTGCCTAAAGGGCACAATCTATCTAACATAGGAACAAAGCACATACTTTATAATTTGTAAAATATTATAAGATATGCCAGAAAGTTTTAATGCAAACTTATCTTCTCCATTTCTTAATGAAAATTGTCTGTATGTGATTCTAAAAGGATAAGCTTTGGTTTCTGTGTATTGCTCTTTAATATAAGTAGGTATGGACTAAGTTTTCACTACGCATATTTTAATAGGATAAATTTATCATTTTACTCTGGTGTTCAAAGGTCTATAGAAAATGTCTTTAGTTACTTTTGCCCTTTCCTTTTAGGCTATCACTGTTACACTCTCTTGTCTAAGGTAATCTTTACATCTTCAAGTGCTCAGGGCTGTCCTGGAGGACTGACTTTCACTCTTGACCTGCCCTTATCATCTTCAGACTCATGAGCTAATGGTTGGCAAATAAATTCACAGCTAGGTTGTTAGTCTTTAAGAAGATTTTCTACCCCTTTATTAATCTAAGGACTCAACCTGACATTAGAAATTCTACATAATTTGACTCCTCATTAAATTCTTATATACTTCTTACATGCCTACATATATACCTAGCAGTAGATTACACCTACAGTTGATTCCCTAATATCCTCTCTTTCCTCCACTACTTAAACTGCCTAGCTTGAGCTGCTCCTTCTGACCGAAAAATGTATTACTTCTTGTTGCTCATCTTTCCGGTCAAAGTCCTTTCTCTCCCTTTAGATTGATTTTGAATCTAGCTCCTCTAGATCTATGAGGAATACTTGATTCTTATTTACCTCATCATTAGACTTAACTGGTAGAAATTTCAGCTGTAGGGCCTGCTAGAGGAGAAAACATTTTTCTATAATGGGAGCTTATTAGAAACTTCCTTTATATTGTATAGCAGCATAATAAAAGAAATCAGAAAATGAGATACTTAATTTAACAAGGGTCAAGTTTTAATCATTCTGTATAGAATAATGTTGCATCGAAATGGAATCTATGGCAATCTTTCGAATGAGAATGATACAAACCCAAAGGAAAACCAGAGCTACTAATTTCATTATAATTAAATTCAATCTGATACTACCATTTGAAGCCATTAAAGTAACCTTGTTCCAAGATGCAACTATGTGGTAACAGTATTAGCTCATTATCCACCCTTTATTTTTTAATATCCTTTTTAGGAAATTTATATAATTGAAATGGCATGTGTTTTGATGACATTTATTGAAATTTGTAAATGAATAATTAGCTATTATAATAAAAATCTAAAACAGAGAAATTTTATATTAGGATGGTTATACTGTACAGGGCACAAACATGTAATTGCATGTTTAATATTCAAGTCATATCAGGCACATTTGAATCTATCATACACAAAGTATTATAGAGTATAAATGCATAATATCAGAAATGTTTTAGATAATCTAGTTTCATATGGTAACAATTGCATATTTACATATTTTTTTCATGTATTCGTTACTTCAATAAATATTTCTTGAATTCTAAAAGTAGTAATGATAATATTAAGAACTTAATAAATATGTTGACAATTTTTAATTGGAAATTACTGCTGGGAACTTATTATATTTCAATTTTTAAAATATCTTCACAGCAACAGTATAAAAGACATAATATTTTTATTCTCATTCTACAGATAAGGAAAATGAATATTAAGAAAGAAAAATAACTTGCTGAGGGTCACACAGCTAGTAAATAACAAACAGAGAGAGCCATTCTAGTCTGGTTGAGGATAAAACAACATGCTTTACTGTACCAGCCAGTTCTAATGACATATAAAATGCTTAAGGTTTGTGTTATTTAATGTTTAACTCTGAGACATTTAAGTAAAATATCAAATGATGTATTAGCATAATGGAAATACATTAATTTTCAGATTTTATAAAACACCTTGTTGGTTGTGAAACAGTTCTTGGGGAAAAGACTTCTTACTAAAATAGTTAAAGAAAGTATTTTCTCAAGAAAATGAAGTTCAAAATCAAAGTCTAATTGGCTACAAATCATTCTGCAAAAGATGTGTACTGAAAAATATTTAATTTGTAGCTCAATATCTCCCTCTACTGTTAGAAAACACTAATGAAAATTGTTTAAGCATATATGTTAACTTAGATGACAGACTACGTTTATACACTTAAAACATCAGAATACATTAAGATTTTCATAATCTTTATTTTCTTCTGTTTTGAAATTGTGACTCCTGTATTATAATAAAAATTTTCATTTCTTGAAATGTGGAAAAATGGTAACTGTTAGACATTAAAGTGATAGTGAGTAACTTATATGATTAATTTACTCTCCTGAAATTTTATGTCTGTCATGTAGTTGTTTCAGGTAATCATTCTACTTAACAAGTATAACAAATAAAAGAAGACCTGCAAACTTGTTCTGTTACCCCAAATGATAAACATTTGCATTCATATTAATTTGCATTAGAATACTAATTTTTTCATTATAAAATTAACATTTAAGAAAAAGATTCCAATTTCACAGATTTCCAGGATAAGAAAATACTGTAACTAAATATATAATTTTTAAATAGCTACCTTAATAAATTGATAGAATCTAAATACAGTATTAAACAAAACTTCCTAATAATAAGGATTAAGAACAACAACCAAAAAAAATCATAGATCATAAAAGTAAAATATGTTACACGATTACCAACATTTTTCTTTCTGAAAGTATAACATAGATATTAAAGAGAGTATACCATTTTTGTATTTGCTAAGAATATTAAGTGTTTTATAAGTAGTTTCCTAAAATTATGTTTGTGGTAGGTAGTTGCATGGATATCCTTTAATACTCCCTATGTTTATGACAATTAAAAAACCCCAGAAAGTTGAAGATTAAATAAGTGGAAAAATTAAGTACTTTTAATGAAGGAAAGAGAGAATATAACAGTTAAATTAATCCAGATTAATCTAGGGGAAAAAAGCATAAAGCTATTTCTAATTGAATGAAATAAATTTCATAATGAAATTAATATGTTATTCATAGAAATATCTAATATAATGATTTAACATAGTACTAGCTTAAACTTTACCTGTTTGCTCCCATTTTTACATCTAGTTATTTAATCCCTTTCCTGTTTGTAACAATTTTTTTCCCTTGAGGCCAAGGGCCAATAACTTTACCACACTCTTCCTTAGATACTTCCAGCAATGTAACTATCTGCCAGGGATTCACCACACCTTCCTTTGAAAGAAATGTTTTCTTTTCCACTTAAATCATCATTGTGATGGTATAGCTATCATTCTACCATGCAGTCTTCCAATAATTTTCTCTAATTTCTTCTTCAGCTATTCACTTCTATGATCACATACTGTTCCTTGTCATATTCACCAAATGTGTCATACTTAATTCATGAATTCAATTACAACACACCCTTCAGTGGTTTGATAGTTTAACACCCAGCATTCTGGGAAAGAACCAAACAAACTCAAAAGAACAACAAAAACAACAAGAAAAAACTCGGTACATGTTGTTTGTCAATTTATCTGGCATAAATGCTCCCACAACAGCTAATTAAGAAATAATATTGTGAAATCATTGGGCATAGAGTTGTGAAAAGAAGCACAAAATCACACAATCAAGCCAGCTCCAGCACATAACTAATCTCTCTGACCACAATCTTCATTACAGACTCCCTATTTGTTCAAATATTCCCACTACAACCTATTTTAAACCCCATATGAATTTCCAGTTAATTTTTATAGCCCAATTTATCTTGGTTTCCAACAATAAGAATGAATTTCTTGCTTGCATGCATTCCAAGCAGTTATTTCTGGCCAGGAATCTGTCCTCTTCGCAGTGATTAAAGGGTTCCGTCTCTTTACACTTATGGTGCTCACAAATTTTAGAACCTTCAAGTCCCTCACTTCTAATTATGGAAACAGGGAAAAACAGAGAGAACATGAAGGATTGCCAGACCACTATAGGGCAGACCCAGAAGGGGTGTATATCATTTTCAGTACATTACATTGGAGGTTTGGATGAACTCAATATTTGGTACAAACTAGAAGTCGCTAGTACATTTTCTTTATTGCATTTGACTTTAATTTGGTTTTAAATGACAGTGGTGTTAATATTTTGTATTCTCTTTGATTGATAAGCATGGCACAGGTTTTTTTCTGATAAAACATGCCATGTTCCTATTTCACCTCAATTTGAAAGAGGATATGATTAAATTCCATTCCAGAAAAGAAAAGCTATGGAAAACTTTTTCTTTGTGAAGTTTGAGGAGGATGAAGAGAAAAATAAAATAAAAAGTAAAACATTAAGATCATAGATTTCTGTTGCCTTACCCCTTTTTTCTCAACTCATGTGTTAACCTTGAAGAAGGGTATACATGTATAGTATATTCCAAATAAGGACCAAATAACATGAAACATGGAATCAACTAGTGATACGTTTCTCTGGATGTGAACTGGAAGAAGCCATAAGTCTCTAAGACTCACATCCATCCATGTAACTACGTTCATGGCTGTGGAAGGGTGATAGATATATAAGCCCATGTAAATACTCATGTCTGAACTCTTGCTTGTGATTTTCAAGATATAATGAAGTTCTCATGTACTTTTGGGAGATGATTTATAGAAGATAAAAACAAAAATTGGTTGATTTGTTATTTGGGGACATAGTTTGATTTTAGAATATAAAACTCCACATAGAATTGATATTTATGCTGGCATTTACAGGAAAAATGATGAGTCAGAAAACGGCTGATTGTGTGCATATATTTGTTTGTGATAGTGGGGTCCTTCTTGTGAAAAAGACAAGATATATATGAGATTCTGGCAATTGCAGTCCTCACTAGTAAACATTTGGAAGGAAACTAAGCCTGTGATATACACATGGAAGATTAAATACTTTGTATATTCCATATCCTCCCAACACCATGGCCAAGTGTATAACTGAAAATCCCTTTTCATTTTTCTTCTAGAGCTGAAGTACATGAAAACACATAATGAATCAGGCTATGGAAAGTGCATAGCAAACTTTATTTATTTATTTTTTAGGTTGGCCTATGGTCTACAATCCAAGAAGGGAGTTGACGTCCTGAGGACCAGCTACCCCTCAGGGTAGTGTTTTTCCTTATGGCAAAGTTTTAAGAACAGAGGTAAGTGAAAGGAGTTTTAACAATAGAAATGTATATAGAAAGCTTTCTACTCCCAAGCTGACTCTGGAGAAGCCGTGAACATAATGTGTAAGTATGGATCTTGTAACGTAACACAAAAACTCTGAGTAACACCTAAGGGGACATGGGTTCCCATAATTTGTTTTGTGTCCAGGAGAAGACAACTTAGAGTGGAATAACCTGAGCATAGCAGACTAATTTGAGTGAAAGCTTTTAGATTTTACTCTTGCTTCATTTCCATTTTCACTTAAGAGGTTTGCCTACTCATTCCTCAAAGATACAGAAATTGGCAGCCTTAGCCAAGGGTGTTAGGTGTGTGTGGACACCATATAACAGAAAAGCCATGCTGGAGTATGCTGTCATCTGTCCCTCTGCACTTCCCGTCTTGCTTCTCCCAGGGAGTAGACAGCACCTACACCTCCGGTACCAGAAAAGTTGACTTATGCACTAGCCACACAAGAAGATTATTGATGTTTTGTAGTTCCTGAGACTCTTTGGTCTGTGTACATCCCTCTTCTCTCTCTAGATGAGTCACTAAGTGTCTTGAATTTTATTTAAAGTTAGTGATTCTCATTTAGTTGGGACTGCTTCAGATTTAGGAAACCCAAATTGGAAAAAAGGGTGTTGATCTCATTCTTTATATCTCTAAATAGAGCCTCACCTACTCTGCCACCCATCCACACACAAACACACACACAGGCTACTGCTTTCTGATGCCTGCAAATCTGGATCAGTCCTAGTAAAGACAGGTCAGTGGTAGGAAAGGTATGACTTCATTGGTGTTAAGTAATCTGGAATTCCTCTGGCATTATCAGATGCTTAAAGCTGACACTTTAACTTGAGGTACAACTTGTGGCTTGTTTTGTGGTCCTGCTCTACTACACTTTCTATGACATGGAAAATTGACTCC
The DNA here is from genome assembly GCF_009873245.2 of Balaenoptera musculus. Taxonomy (NCBI): domain Eukaryota; kingdom Metazoa; phylum Chordata; class Mammalia; order Artiodactyla; family Balaenopteridae; genus Balaenoptera; species Balaenoptera musculus. The sequence goes on from NC_045802.1 coordinate 57,772,705, forward strand.
TCCAGCTGCCTACTTACAGTTCTTCCTCTTACAGTTCCTTTTTGAGAGGTTTCTTCCGGTCTTATGCCTCCAAGAAGCTTTTGAGGGCAAAGAACTTTTAAGATGGCTCCAGACCTGCTAGTTACCTCTTAGCAAACATCTGGTTCATGGGCAACCCTTGGAGAGATTGCCTTGACAGACTGTGGGAATCCTAGTCATTCTTCATGAAGTCCTCTTCTCTTACTCTGTCATCAGACACCTGGCTTTACAGTCTTCAACTTGAAGCATTTCTAGGTTTGTGCTTAGCCCATGTCCATCACCTCAAAATCAGGGGACACAAAATCAGTTATGAGTGGTCTCCTTGAAGCCCATCTCAGCACAAATTAGAAAAAACATCATATGTTTCTCCTTTCCATGGAGATTAAGAAAATGCCGCAGAATTGTAACATTTTCCAAAGAAGTTATCTCTCCCTTCACATTTATACTGAAGGCTTATGATGGCTCTAGTCTCAAAACAGATGTGTACACACCTTTATTGTATATCTTGCCTAGGTTAGCTACCTTCTCATTTTGGGTGTGGGGATACTTACCAAATATTTACTTATTTTGGTGTTCTGATACTTCAGCCAAAAGTGATTTGGAACAAGTCACATTTTAACAGTGTGTTACAATATTAAAATTCAATGATAATGTGATATCATCTAAGAACTTTAACTCAATTTTCTGTACCTGAGCTCCAATTAAGAAATATCAATTTGATTTGATGTGTATTCTTTTGTCAAGTAAATACTTTTCTGTGGTATATATTATGTCATCTTAGCTCTAGGAGAGGGTATAGAAGAATTCTACACCAGAAACAAGTGCGATAGAACACGTAGGATATACAGGATGGGGAAAAAAAAAAAAAAGACTTAAAACCAAAAAAAATCTGACAGTTAAAAAACAGAATACAGGGAAGGACAGGGGTTGGGTCCTAGACAAGTGTGTCCTGACCTGCTTCTGAGTTTCTAGGACATGTGGAGGGATGTAATAGAGAGTTTAAATGAAAATCCAAAGGCAAGGGTCTTTTGCTTCCATCTCTACTTGGGGCTGTAGGAAAAGATAATATTTGTATTAAAATCACATGAATGCAACAGTAAATTCCTACATGATGCCTTCAAAAAAGCCAAACAGAACCAACTATCTCATGAAAAGCCAATGTAGAAATAGAATAGGTGAGATAATCCATGACAAAGATCAAAGGGAATCCATTGGGTTAATCATGTATTTAAGCTCCACTCTCCCCATTGTCACAGATCACATAACCTTTTCCTATACAGACAGATGCCTTCTTGGAAAAGAAGAGGTAGAGAAAATCTAAAAGACTGAACTTTTATTTCTGCTAAGAATAAAGAAAACAACTTAGGTGATACAATTTTATTTAACACTTCCTGAGGTGGACAGTCTCCTTTTGGAAGACTGCAAAATGGGGCAGAAGACAGGAAGCTTTTATGGAATAAAGAATAAAGACCAAGAAAGGAAAAATAGGAAATATCTGATTGGCTGGGGCCACACAGTCAGCCTTGTCTGCAGTGAGAAAGCCTAGAGTTAACTTGGTGTTTGGGAATAGGCACAATGGATATACTGAATTTCCGATCAAGCAGAGCATTTAGAGGGACACAAAAGTTATCTAAGTTTTGGTTATGTGTTTAAATCAATGCTTAATTTTCTTTAAGCTAACTAAGTGGTGTTGTTTATAAATTCATTTTGGTAATACCAACTGAAGGTAGAAAAATATATATCTCTAACATACAAATGTAGACATACATAAACACACAGACACCAACAGAAATCTTATAGCTTTCCTTTTAATATTTTAGCCATGAGACAGATCCAGTAATGCAAAACTCACTAGGTTACAAAAGAACAGCTGTATTCAAATTGAGTTTATGGCAGGTGGAATAAGTAAAGGTTACCTGTTCAGATGGCTTAAACTTTTTTTCTAATATTTGTGGAGAAGACTATTAAGATTTTTCATTTGCTTAGTTTCCAAATAGATTCCCCTTGGTCTTTTTTCTTCTGATAAGTATTATCCCCAAAGTTTGTTTTTCAAAGAAATGGCTCTCGGTACCTAGAGAAGACTTATATCTCAAGGCACAGAGAAAGAATGAAAGTTCCTCTAAGAAGGACCTTTGTTTCCTGAGCCCAGAATTTTTACAATATCTACAAGGGGAGGTTTCAAGATTGAGAAAAAGGATAGGCAGGCTTTGTTTCTGTTCTTGAAGTCTCAGTTTGTCAAATAAGTTGTACAAGTTGTCTTCAATTGGTAAGACCGTTGTTTTTAAATCCTCAAAGAATTGGGTTGCAACCTGAATTGCATCCAAATACATTATCTTCGATTTTCTTCTTTACATCAGGGAAAAAATCTTCATCTAAGATAGAACACAGAAGATACCTACATTCTAGATTAAGAGTCATTTGCCTTTGGCACCTCAGGCTGGTGCAATGTCACATTGGCCTCTGCCACTGCAGGCTCGCCCCGCATCCCTACCCCTCCCTCCCCCCGGCCTGAGGGAGGCAGAGTCCCCAAAGCAGCTGCTCCTTTAACCCCGTCCTGTTTGGCGGGACCAAAACCAAAGCTGAACCCCGGGAGCTGTGTGAACAAAGAAGAGAAAGGGAAATCTCTCCTAGCAGCCTCAGGAGCAGTGGATTAAATCTCCACAATCAACTTGATGTACCCTGCATCTGTGGAATACCTGAATAGACAACGAATCAACCCAAATTGAGGAGGTGGACTTTGGGAGCAGCGATATATATATTTTCTTCCCTTTTTCTCTTTTTGTGAGTGTGTATGTGTATGCTTCTGTGTGTGATTTTGTCTGTATAGCTTTGCTTTTACCATTTGTCCTAGGGTTCTGACTGTCCTCTTTTTTTAAATTACTTTTTAAAAATTTTTTCTTAATAATTTTTTTCTTTTAATAACTTTTTAATTTAATTTAATTTAATTTTACCTTCTTCTTTCTTTCTTTCTTTCTTTCTTTTTTTTCTCCCTTTTATCCTGAACTATGTGGAAGACAGGCTCTTGGTGCTCCAGCCAGGCGTCAGGGCTGTGCCTCTGAGGCGGGAGAGCAAAGTTCAGGACACTGGTCCACAAGAGACCTCCCAGCTCCACGTAATACCAAACGGTGAAAATCTCCCAGGGATCCCCATCTCAACGCCAATACCCAGCTCCACTCAATGACCAGCAAGCTTCAGTGCTGGACACCTTATGCCAGATAACTAGCAAGACAGGAACACAAGCCGACCCATTAGCAGAGAGGCTGCCTAAAATCATAATAAGGTCACAGACACCCCAAAACATACTACCAGACGTGGATCTGCCTACCAGAAAGACAAGATCCAGCCTCATCCACCAGAACACAGGCACTAGTCAACCTCCAAGAGGAAGCCTACACAACCCACTGAACCAACCTTAGCCACTGGGGAGGGACACCAAAAAAACTGGGAACTACGAACCTGCAGTCTGTGAAAAGGAGACCCCAAACACAGTAAGTGAAGCAAAATTAGAAGACAGAGAAAAACACAGCAGATAAAAGAACAAGGCAAAAACCCACCAGACCTAACAAATGAAGAGGAAACAGGCAGTCTACCTGAAAAAGTATTCAGAATAATGATAGTAAAGATGATCCAAAATCTTGGAAATAGAATGGAGAAAATACAAGAAACGTTTAACAAGGACCCAGAAGGAATAAAGAGCAAACAAACAGTGATGAACAACACAATAAATGAAATTAAAAATTCTCTAGAAGGGATCAATAGCAGAATAACTGAGGCAGAAGAATGGATAAGTGACCTGGAAGAAAAAATAGTGGAAATACTGGAAATAGTGGAAATTACTGCAGAGCAGAAAAAAGAAAAAAGAATGAATAGAATTGAGGACATGCTCAGAGACCTCTGGGACAACATTAAACGCACCAACATTCGAATTAAAGGGGTCCCAGAAGAAGAAGAAGAAAAGAAAGGGACTGAGAAAATATTTGAAGAGATTACAGTTGAAAATTTCCTTAATATGGGAAAGGAAAGAGTTAATCAAGTCCAGGAAGCACAGAGAGTCCCATACAGGATAAATCCAAGGAGAAACATGACAAGACACATATTAATCAAAGTATCAAAAATTAAATGCAAAGAAACAATATTAAAAGCAGCAAGGGAAAAACAACAAGTAACACACAGGGGAATCCCCATAAGGTTAACAGCTGATCTGTCAGCAGAAACTCTGCAAGCCAGAAGGGAGTGGCAGGACATATTTAAAGTGATGAAGGAGAAAAACCTGCAACCAAGATTACTCTACCCAGCAAGGAACTCATTCAGATTTTATTTATTTATTTATTTATTTATTTATTTATTTATTTATTTATTTATTTATTTATTTATTTATGGCTGTGTTGTGTCTTTGTTTCTGTGCGAGGGCTTTCTCTAGTTGTGGCAAGCAGGGGCCACTCTTCATCGCAGTGCACGGGCCTCTCACTATCGCGGCCTCTCTTGTTGCGGAGCACAGGCTCCAGACGCGCAGGGTCAGTAATTGTGGCTCACGGGCCCAGTTGCTCCGCAGCATGTGGTATCTTCCCAGACCAGGGCTCAAACCCGTGTCCCCTGCATTGGCAGGCGGATTCCTAACCACTGCGCCACCAGGGAAGCCCACTCATTCAGATTTGATGGAGAAATTAAAACCTTTACAGAGAATCAATATCTAAGAGAATTCAGCACCACCAAACCAGCTTTACAACAAATACTAAAGGAACTTCTCTAGGCAGGAAACACAAGAGAAGGAAAAGACCTACAATAACAAATCCAAAACAATTAAGAAAATGGTAATAGAAACATACATATCAATAATTACCTTTAATGTAAATGGATTAAATGCTCCAACCAAAAGACATCGACTGGCTGAATGGATACAAAAACAAGGCCCGTATATATGCTGTCTACAAGAGATGCACTTCAGACCTAGGGACACATACAGACTGAATGTGAGGGGATGGAAAAAGATATTCCATGCAAATGGAAACCAAAAGAAAACTGGAATAGCAATTCTCATATCAGACAAAATAGACTTTAAAACAAAAACTATTACAAGAGACAAAGAAGGACATGACATAATGATCAAGGCATCAATCCAAGAAGAAGATATAATAATTGTAAATATTTATGCACCCAACATAGCAGCACCTCAATACATAAGGCAAATACTAACAGCCATAAAAGGGGAAATCGACAGTAACACAACCATAGTAAGGGACTTTAACACCCCACTATCACCAATGGACAGATCATCCAAAAGGGAAATAAATAAGCAAACACAAGCTTTAAAAGATACATTAAACAAGATGGACTTAATTGACATTTATAGGACATTCCATCCAAAAACAACAGAATACACTTTCTTCTCAAGTGCTCATGGAATATTCTCCAGGATAGACCATATCTTGGGTCACAAATCAAGCCTTGGTAAAATTAAGAAAACTGAAATCGTATCAAGTATCTTTTCCAACCACAACGCTATGAGACTAGATATCAGTCACAGGAAAAAATCTGTAAAAAATACAAACACATAGAGGCTAAACAATATACTACTTAATAACCAAGAGATCACTGAAGAAATCAAAGAGGAAATCAAAAAATACCTAGAAAAGAATGACAATGAAAACATGACAACCCAAAACCTATGGGATGCAGCAAAAGCAGTTCTAACAGGGAAGTTTATAGCAATACAATCCTACCTTAAAAAACAAAGAACATCTCAAATAAGCAACCTAACCTTACACCTAAAGCAATTAGAGAAAGAAGAACAAAAAAACCCCAAAGGTAGCAGAAGGAAAGAAATCATAAAGATCAGATCAGAAATACATGAAAAAGAAATGAAGGAAACGATAGCAAAGATCAATAAAACTAAAAGCTGGTTCTTTAAGAAGATAAACAAAATTGATAAACCATTAGCGAGACTCATCAAGAAAAAAAGGGAGAAGACTCAAATCAATAGAATTAGAAATGAAAAAGGAGAAGTAACAACTGACAGTGCAGAAATACAAAGGATCATGAGACATTGCTACAAGCAACTATATGCCAGTAAAATGGACAACCTGGAGGAAATGGACAAATTCTTAGAAATGCACAACCTTCCGAGACTGAACCAGGAAGATATAGAAAATATGAACAGACCAATCACAAGCACTGAAATTGAAACTGTGATTAAATATCTTCCAACAAACAAAAGCCCAGGACCAGAGGGCTTCACAGGCGAATTCTATCAAACATTTAGAAAAGGGCTAACACCTGTCTTCCTCAAACTCTTCCAAAAAATAGCAGAGGGAGAAAAACTCCCAAACTCATTCTACAAGGCCACCATCACCCTGATACCAAAACCAGACAAAGATGTCACAAAGAAAGAAAACTACAGGCCAATATCACTGATGAACATAGAAGCAAAAATTCTCATCAAAATACTAGCAAACAGAATCCAACAGCACATTGAAAGGATCATACACCATGATCAAGTGGGGTTTACCCCAAGAATGCAAAGATACTTCAATATACGAAAATCAATGAATGTGATACACCATATTAACAAATTGAAGGAGAAAAACCATATGATCATCTCAATAGATGCAGAGAAAGCTTTTGACAAAATTCAACACCCCTTTATGATAAAAACCCTCCAGAAAGTAGGCATAGAGGGAACTTACCTCAACATAATAAAGGCCATATATGACAAACCCACAGCCAACATCGTCCTCAATGGTGAAAAACTGATACCATTTCCACTAAGATCAGGAACAAGACAAGGTTGCCCACTCTCACCACTATTATTCAACATAGTTTAGGAAGTGTTAGCCTGTGGTGGCCCCCAAGCTGTAAGCTTATTCAGCTTTCTGCTTTCTGGAGAACTGCTTGTCTCTTTCTTGGTATGCACCCCTGACGCTGCGGTATTGAGCGTAAAAAAGGAAAATGGCTTGCGGCCAGTTTCGTTCCAGGTGCCTGCTCTGGATCTAAGAGCCCCTGGTTGTTCCCCAGAAGAAGGACGTGCTGCCCTGAGGGGGAAGCCTGTATCTCCAAAGAATGGCCCATAAGGCATGCTGACGCATAGATAGTGGCGCATAGATAGTGGCGCATAGATAGTGGCGCATAGATAGTGGCGACAGAATTATGTGGAAATACAAGGTTTACTGATTTATTGTCTAATATTCGTTCCGTACTAAACCTATATATACATTCATGCTCTTTGAATAAACTTGCCTTGCAACCATCAGTTGTCTTGGCCCATCTGACCCCATACTGGTGCTTTTCAGTTCCTTACCCCTCACCGCCAGGAACTTCTAGCTTTCTGCAGCCTGTCTGTGGCATTAGCCACAGCAATCAGAGAAGAAACAGAAATAAAAAGAATCCAAATCAGAAAAGAGAAGTAAAACTGTCACTGTTTGCAGATGACATGATACTATACATAGAGAATTCTAAAAATGCTACCAGAAAACTACTAGAGCTAATCAATGAATTTGATAAAGTTGCAGGATACAAGTTAATGCACAGAAATCTCTTGCATTCTTATACACTAATGATGAAAAATCTGAAAGTGAAATTAAGGAAACACTTCCATTTACCATTGCAACAAAAAGAATAAAGTATCTATTAATAAACTTACCTAAGGAGACAAAAGACCTGTATGCAGAAAATTATAAGACACCGATGAAAGAAATTAAAGATGATACAAGTAGATGGAGAGATAGACCATGTTCTTGGATTGGAAGAATCCACATTGTGAAAATGACTCTACTACCTAAAGCAAACTACAGATTCAGTGCAATCCCTATCAAACTACCAATGGCATTTTTCACAGAACTAGAACAAAAAATTTCACAATTTGTATGTAAACACAAAAGACCCCGAATAGCCAAAGCAATCTTGAGAAAGAAAAACAGAGCTGGAGGAACCAGGCTCCCTGACTTCAGACTATATTACAAAGCTACAGTAATGAAGACTGTATGGTACTGGCACAAAAACAGAAATATAGATCAATGGAACAGGATAGAAAGCCCAGAGATAAACCCACACACATATGGTCACCTTATCTTTGATAAAGGAGGCAAGAATATACAGTGGAGAAAAGACAGCCTCTTCAATAAGTGGTGCTGGGAAAACTGGACAGCTACATGTAAAAGAATGAAATTAGAACACTCCCTAACACCATACGCAAAAATAAACTCAAAATGGATTAAAGACCTAAATGTAAGGCCAGGCAGTATCAAATTCTTAGAGGAAAACATAGGCAGAACACTCTATGACATATATCACAGCAAGATCCTTTTGGACCCACCTCCTAGAAAAATGGAAATAAAAACAAAAATAAACACATGGGACCCAATGAAACTTAAAAGCTTTTGCACAGCAAAGCAAACCATAAACAAGATGAAAAGACAACCCTCAGAATGGGAGAAAATATTTGCAAATGAAGCAACTGACAAAGGATTAATCTCCAAAATTTACAAGCAGCTCATGCAGCTCAATATCACAAGAACTAACAACACAATCCATAAATGGGCAGAAGACCTGAATAGACATTTCTCCAAAGAAGATATACAGATTGCCAACAAACACATGAAAGAATGCTCAACATCATTAATCATTAGGAAATGCAGATCAAAACTACAATGAGATATCATCTCACACCTGTCAGAGTGGCCATCATAAAACAATAAATGCTGGAGAGGGTGTGGAGAAAAGGGAACCCTCTTGCACTGTTGGTGGGAATGTAAATTGATACAGCCACTATGGAGAACAGTATGGAGGTTCCTTAAAAAACTAAAAATAGATCTGCCATATGACCCAGCAATCCCACTACTGGGCATATACACTGAGAAAACCATAATTCAAAAAACGTCATGTACCAAAATGTTCATTGCAGCTCTGTTTACAGAGCTAGCCAGGACATGGAAGCAACCTAAGTGTCCATCAACAGATGAATTGTTAAAGAAGATGTGGCACATATATACAATGGAATATTACTCAGCCATAAAAAGAAACGAAATTGAGTTATTTGTAGTGAGATGGATGGACCTAGAGTCTGTCATACAGAGTGAAGTAAGTCAGAAAGAGAAAAACAAGTACCGTATGCTAACACATATATATGGAATCTAAGAAAAAAAAAATGGTTATGAAGAACCTAGGGGCAAGACGGGAATAAAGATGCAGACCTACTAGAGAATGGACTTTAGGATACGGGGAGGGGGAAGGGTAAGCTGTGACAAAGTGGGAGAGTGGCATGGACATATATACACTACCAAACATAAAATAGATAGCTAGTGGGAAGCAGCTGCATAGCACAGGGAGATCAGCTCGTGCTTTGTGAGCACCTAGAGGGGTGGGATAGGGAGGGTGGGAGGGAGGGACACTCAAGAGGGAAGAGATATGGGGATATATTTATATGCATAAGTGATTCACTTTGTTATAAAGCAGAAACTAACACACCACTGTAAAGCAATTATACTCCAGTAAAGATGATTAAAAAAAAAAAAAAGAGTCCTTTGCCTTTGGGATATTCCCCACTCCTGCCTGGTAAGTAGTTTCATTTTTGCTTAGGGAAGAAGGCCTAAAAAAAGTTTCTATCAGGTTTTGAGTATCACCTTCTAATTTGGCCAACTTCTGAACATAGATCTACATTAAAAAAAAATCCTTTTAAATATCTTGTTTGATTTCAGTGGGGACAACCAGCAAATATTCCTGGCAGTATTGAATAACCCCATAAATGAAAGAGGTGTCCCCAAAGAGGATGCAAAAGATACTTCCCTCCCTTAGATCTAGAGCCACTCCAAAATATAGCCAAAAAGTCTTAGACCTGAGAACTGACAACAGTCCATAGGACCCACAGTTCAAATAAAGTACAATCCACATTCCTGGCTGGCCATACGTAGTCACAGTTGGGGTAAAACCCACATTTCTTTCCTTGCCATGTCTTTGGACCCCCCAACCAGAAGGTTAAGCTGCCTGCACATGCAAGAACTGACAATCTGCGTGTCCCAGGCTGGCATAAAGTCAAGCCACCTTCTCAGGACACAAAATGAGACAAGAAGTCTTTTTAGCCTTCCAAGGAAGATAAAATCTGTCCCTGGGAGAGAAAAGAATCAATAACCAATACCAGACAATGTGAAATTTTATCTTCCTCTCTCAACTGGATACTACAGAGATCTGGGAGAGCTGAATTTGGTAAAAATTCTCACTCTTTGCTAGCTTCTGCCAGTTTTCCCAGAATCCCACCTGCAGTCTCCAAAGTGAGTGGGGTTTAAGGTAAAGAGTGAGCCCCAGTATCTAAGAGAATTTGGCAAGGTTTTTCATCATGTTAATTTCAGCTTCTCCTTGGCTGTTTAAGGGAATAACTGGTAGTAGAGCATCCCTTTGAGTTCTGTTAACACTGGGAGAAGTTCATATGGGGCTTCCTTCAAGGGTAGATATGGGAGCATTCGAGTTGATATGGAAGGATTTGACAAAACTTTCGAGGACAAGCTTTTTTTCCAATGTACCGGTTGATTGAAAATAAGACACTGTTTTTTTCCGCCAGTGTTTTTATGATGGACCCCTGGTAGGGTGCAGTGGGGGAAGCCCAGGTGTTTTATGTTTCTGGCTTTGCAGCTGCTGCAGTTGTGAGACTTTGTTTACAGTCTGTGGTTTCTTCAGAGAGGAAAGGCAATTCAGATGGAGGGTTAGTAGCCTGAGTACAGGAAGATTGAAGGGAGTAGTAGGAATCACATTAGTCTTATAGTCTTTTATTTTAGGTATCTCTTGTGCCTTTAACTTTGCATTAATCTTTTACAATGAATCTTTCAATTAAGCTATTTTGGAAATTTGAAGCCTTTTGGAGGCTTCTGCATGTCAATTAAAATAAGTATCCTGTTCTGTTTGTTTGATTTGGGAACCCTTGCTTTCAAGTGCACTTCTTAAATGATTGATCTTATCTAATTGGAACATTCCCTACAATAGCCAACGTAATATGCATAGAAGAGAAGTTAGAATGGAGAACGAAGGGCATGGTACTTAATCCATTCTTTTGATACATTGTGGTTAGAGTTTTACATAAAGGGAATTTCAGGTTTTCTGATTATGTCCATTGAAGCATGACTATTGGAGAACTTTTTGAGTTTTGTTTTTGTAGGGGAAAATATATGCCTGTGTCATGATGGGAGATATATATGTGTGTGTGTGTGTGTGTGTGTGTGTGTGTGTGTGTGTATACACATATATGTAGCATTACTGGAAAGAAGAAGTGATAAAAATTAGAAGGCATTATGACACACTGAATGCATTCAACCTGATGATTCCTTTAGGTTTGCTTTGGTGGGGTGGATGTTAATTTTTGTGCTTACGTGGATGGAGGGATTATGGGCAAAATCAGAAGAAGCTGTTTTCAAGGAGAGCTCCAACAGACAAAATTTGGGGTGGAAAGTTCACAAGTCTTACTGATGTTTTTGCTTGTTTGTTAATATGTGACAAAGTGTGGTCAGAAGGGGAAAATACTCATTTCTAAACAGGATACAGGACTCCTCTGGAGCTTAGATAGCAAAGGCATACTTATCATGAGAAGTGCAACCCCTGATTATGATGAGGTGACCTCAAAGTAATATAGAAGACAAGGAAAATGAGAAGCCATAAAAAAAGAGGAAAAGCACACTTAATGACTAACATTACCAGATTGGCTTATGAGCATCACAGGGATGCTGTAGAAACCAGTAGAAACATGCTGGGGGATACTGCAGTGGTCTGAGATTGAATGAGGAAACTAGGTGACTTCTTTTAATCTACAGGTTAGTAAAATTTAGGAATATTTAGATAGCAGTATGTATCTTTGGAGTTTAGGTATTTTTAATCATGGCTCTTGTTTTTTGCTATTTGATGTATTACTAAAAAGCCCCAAATAAAGGTATTTACTTCAACCATCTAATCATCACTATGGCATTTTATCTAACTAATTGGATAATGCATTAGATAATTTCATTTTATCTAATGCTTGCCCTCTAAGGGCATTCTAGTTGGGGGAGATTATACATATATAGTCTTAATTAAAGTGAACAAAATATGAAAAAAATATATGGTTTCTCAACATGACAAGTTTTCATTCATATGAAAATTGATTTGTATGGAATTATTCTAAATGAAATTTACAAGGATTTGTTCTACGATGTTAATTATTATTTATTGATGAATAGATTATCTTATTTCAAATACTTGAAAAGTATAATTTTATAATGCCATTCATCAACAAATAGTTTTAACAAGACATTTTGCATAACAAGTGATAGGTCTTTTGAGGCACTAAACACATAGGCATTTTTTTTTCTTTAAATACATCATATATTTCAGTAAGATATGTTATATGTTATTATTAATGGATTAATAATGTTAAATTCATAAATCTATTAGGTAACAGCAGTGTTAAATTATTTAAATATCTGTATTTCTTATTTAACTGAATTCAATTATTTGATAATTAAACATTTAGGGGTTTTTTTGGTATAAAATGTCATAATATTGCAAGTGCTGCCATCTGCTGTAAAAGAGATATTATAGACACAGTATAGCAAGGTAATAGATGGTTCTATATTTGAAGAGAATACTGTATAGGAATTCCAAGAATTTAGAAAATAAATCATTAAGAAATGGAATGATATTTTTAAAATATTTCACATATTTAATTTGTAAAATATATCAATTCACCAATAGCTTTTGACTGTAAAAACAGTTTGCCAGTTACTAACAACTTTCAATAAATTGCCCTGTGGCTTCTAAAGAGTTAAAGATCAGTCAGTTTTGCTATACCATAAGATCAAGAAATAAGTATCTTACAATTATGTGTGATGTCACCAATTTTGCTTGCTATAGGCAATTGAAAATATCATTTTGAAGTCATGTTCCCAGTTGAAAAATCTTATTTATCTAAAATACACAAATCCCAAGATGTATATATCTTGGAATTTGGAGAAAGGAATACATCTATGAGAATAGAAATTGAGATCACTTATGACCTATGATGGCTATGTACAATTATTCTCAAATTTTAAAGTCACTATAATCATAACTTCATGGAAATATGTCTGAAATAGATAATAAGCTTTCTATTTTGAGGTTTCAAAATATTAATTATTTGAGATAATACTTTAAAAAGATTCTAATTAAATGCCATACATCAATATCAACAATCATAACAGCACAGATGATACGTCTCCAGCAGATGGCAACACTGAAAATCTCAAAAAAAATCTTAAAAGGTATTTAAATGGTTATGACAAGTGGAGTCCTCCAAGATGGCTGAGGAGTAAGACGTGGAGATCACCTTCCTGCCCACAAATACATCAGAAATACATCTACATGTGGAACAACTCCTACAGAACACCTACTGAACGCTGCCAGAAGACCTCAGACCTCCTAAAAGGCAAGACACTCCCCACGTACCTGGGTAGGGCAAAAGAAAAAAGAAAAAACAGAGACAGAAGAATAGGGACGGGACCTGCACCAGTGGGAGGAAGCTGTGAAGGAGGAAAAGTTTCCACACACTAGGAAGCCCCTTCGCGGGCAGAGACTGCGGGTGGCAGAGGGGGGGAGCTTCGGAGCCACGGAGGAGAGCGCAGCCACAGGGGTGTGGAGGGTAAAGCGGAGAGATTCCCACACAGAGGATCGGTGCCGACCAGCACTCACCAGCCCGAGAGGCTTGTCTGCTCACCCGCCGAGGCGGGCGGGGGCTGGGAGCTGAGGCTCGGGCTTCGGAGGTCGGATCACAGGGAGAGGACTGGGGTTGGCGGCGTGAACACAGCCTGAAGGGGCTAGTGCACCACAGCTAGCCGGGAGGGAGTCCAGGAAAATGTCTGGAACTGCCTAAGATGCAAGAGACGACTGTTTTGGGGTGTGTGAGGAGAGGGGATTCAGAGTACCTCCTACACGAGCTCCAGAGATGGGCGCGAGCCGCGGTTACCAGCGCGGACCCCAGAGACGGGCATGAGATGCTAAGGCTGCTGCTGCCGCCACCAAGAAGCCTGTGTGCGAGCACAGGTCACTCTCCACACCGCCCCTCCCAGGGTCCCGTGATCCGGGGACAACTTCCCCAGGAGAACGCACGGCGTGCCTCAGGCTGCTGCAACATCACGCTGACCTCTGCCGCCGCAGGCTCGCCCCGCCTCCTCTGTACCGCTCCCTCCCCCCGGCCTGAGTGAGCCAGAGCCCCTGAAGCAGCTACTCCTTTAATCCCGTCCTCTCTGAGCGGGAACAGATGTAATCAGGGGACCTACACACAGAGGCGGGGTAAAATCCAGAGCTGAACCCCAGAGCTGTGAGAACAAAGAAGAGAGAGGGAAATTTCTCCCAGCAGCCCCAGGAGCAGCGGATTAAATCTCCACAATCAACTTGACGTACCCTGCATGTGTGGAATAGCTGAATAGACAACGAATCATCCCAAAATTGAGGAGGTGGACTTTGGGAGAAACTGTAGACATGGGGTGTCCTTTCTGCATCTAATTTCTTCTGGCTTTATGTTTATCTTAGTTTAGTATTTAGAGTTTGTTCTCATAGGTAGATTTGTTTATTGATTTGGTGGTTCTTTTCCTCCTTTTTTTTCCTTTTTTTTATATATAGATATATATTTCTTTTCCTTTTTCTTTTTTGGTGAGTGTGTATGTGTATGCTTCTTTCTGTGATTTTTTTCTGTATAGCTGTGCTTTTACCATTTGTCCTAAGGTCCTGTCTTTTTTTTTTTTGTTTAGTATAGTTTTTAGCACTTGTTATTGTTGGTGGATTTGTTTCTTGGTTAGGTTGCTCTCTTCTTTCTTTTATTACCTTTTAATTTTTCTTTATTTTTAATAATTATTTTTTGTTTTTTATTTTAATAACATTTTAACTTTATTTATTTTATTTTTTTCTTGCTTTCTTTTTTTCTCCCTTTTATTCTGAGCCATGTGGATGACAGGGTCTTGGGGATCCAGCCAGGGGTCAGGTCTGTGCCTCTGAGGTGGGAGAGTCAAGTTCAGGACATTGGTCCACCAGAGATCTGCCAGCTCCATATAATAACAAACGGCAAAAATCTTCCAGAGATGTCCATCTCAATGCCAAGACCCAGCTCCACTCAACAACCACCAAGCTACAGTGCTGGACACCCTATGCCAAACAACTAGCAAGACAGGAACACAACTCCACCCCCTGGCAGAAAGGCTGCCTAAAATCATGATAAGGTCACAGACACCCCAATACACACCACCGGACGTGGACCTGCCCACAAGAAAGACAAGATCCAGCCTCATCCACCAGAACACAGGCACTAGTCCCCTCCACCAGGAAGCCTACACAACCCACTGAAACAACCTTAGCCACTGGAGGCATACACCAAAAACAACGGGAACTACGAACTTGCAGCCTGTGAAAAGGAGACCCCAAACACAGTAAGTTAAGCAACATGAGAAGACAGAGACACAGTAGTTGAAGGAGCAAGGTAAAAACCACCAGACCAAAGAAATGAGGAGGAAATAGGCAGTCTACCTGAAAAAGAATTCAGAATAATGATAGTAAAGATGATCCAAAATCTTGGAAATAGCATGGAGAAAATAAAAGAAACGTTTAACAAGGACCTAGAAGGAATAGAGAGCAAACAAACAGTGATGAACAATACAATAAATGAAATTTAAAATTCTCTAAAAGGGATCAATAGCAGAATAACTGAGGCAGAAGAACGGATAAGTGACCTGGAAGATAAAATAGTGGAAGTAACTACTGCAGAGCAGAATAAAGAAAAAAGAATGAAAAGAATTAAGGACAGTCTCAGAGACTCCTGGGACAACATTAAATGCACCAACTTTCAAATTACAGGGGTCCCAGAAGAAGAGGAGAAAAAGAAAGGGGCTGAGAAAAGATTTGAAGAAAATGGTAATAGGAACATACATATCGAAAATTACCTTAAATGTAAATGGATTAAATGCTCCAACCAAAAGACATATACTGGGTGAATGGATACAAAAACAAGACCTGTATATATGCTGTCTACAAGAGACCAACTTCAGACCTAGGGACACATACAGACTGAAAGTGAGGTGATGGAAAAAGATATTCCATACAAATGGAGATCAAAAGAAAGCTGGAGTAGCAATTCTCATATCAGGCAAAATAGACTAAAATAAAGACTATTACAAGAGACAAAGAAGGACACTACAGAATGATCAAGTGATCAATCCAAGAAGAAGATATAACAGTTGTAAATATTTATGCACCCAACGTAGGAGCACCTGAATACATAAGGCAAATGCCAACAGACATAAAAGGGGAAATGGACAGTAACACAATCATAGTAGGAAACGTTAACACCCCACTTTCACCAATGGACAGATCATCCAAAATGAATATACATAAGGACACAAGCTTTAAATGATACATTAAACAAGATGGACTTTATTGATATTTACAGGACACTCCATCCAAAAACAACAGAAGACACTTTCTTCTCAAGTGCTCATGGAACATTCTCCAGGGTAGATCATAAACAAATCAAGACTTGGTAAATTTAAGAAAATTGAAATTGTATCAAGTATCTTTTCTGACCACAACACTATGAGATTAGATATCAATTACAGGAAAAAAGTCTTTAAAAAATACAAACACATGGAGGCTAAACAATACACTACTTAACAACCAAGAGATCACTAAAGAAATCAAAGAGGAAAACAAAAAATACCTACAAACAAATGACAATGAAAATACAACAACCCAAAACCTATAGGATGAAGCAAAAGCAGTTCTAAGAGGGAAGTTTATAGCAATTCAATCCTACCTCAAGAAACAAGAAACATCTCAAATAAACAACCTAACCTTACACCTAAAGCAATTAGAGAAAGAAGAACAAAAAACCCCCAAAGTTAGTAGAAGAAAAGAAATCATAAATATCAGATCAGAAATAAATGAAAAAGAAATGATGGAAACAATAGCAAAGATCAATAAAACTAAAAGCTGGTTCTTTAAGAAGATAAAAAAACTAATAAACCATTAGCCAGACTCATCAAGAAAAAAAGGAGAAGACTCAAATCAATAGAATTAGAAATGAGAAAGGAGAAGTAACAACTGACACTGCAGAAATACAAAGGATCATGGGAGATTGCTACAAGCAACTCTATGCCAATAAAATGGACAACCTGGGAGAAATGGACAAATTCTTAGAAATGAACAACCTTCCGCTACTGAACCAGGAAGAAATAGAAAATATGAACAGACCAATCACAAGCACTGAAATTGAGACTGTGGTTAAAAACCTTCCAACAAACAAAAGCCCAGCACCAGATGCCTTCACAGGCAAACTCTATCAAACATTTAGAGAAGAGCTAATACCTATCCTTCTGAAACTTTTCCAAAGTATAGCAGAGGGAGGAACACTCCCAAACTCATTCTATGAGGCCACCATCACCCTGATATGAAAACCAGACAAAGATGTCACAAAGAAAGAAAAGTACATGCCAATATCACTGATGAACATAGATGCAAAACTCCTCAACAAAATACTAGCAAACAGAATCCAACAGCACATTAAGAGGATCATACACCATGATCAAGTGGGGTTTATCCCAGGAACACAAGGATTCTTCAATATATGTAAATCAACCAATGTGATACACCTTATTAACAAATTGAAGGAGAAAAACCATATGATCATCTCAATAGATGCAGAGAAAGCTTTCGACAAAATTCAACACCGATTTATGATAAAAACCCTCCAGAAAGTAGGAATAGAGAGAACTTACCCCAACATAATAAAGGCCATATATGACAACCCCACAATGGTCCTCAATGGTGTAAAACTGAAACCATTTCCACTAAGATCAGGAACAAGACAAGGTTGCCCACTCTCACCACTATTATTTAACATAGTTTTGGAAGTTTTAACCACAGCAATCAGAGAAGAAAATGAAATAAAAGAATCCAAATCAGAAAAGAAGAAGTAAAACTGTCACTGTTTGCAGATGACATGATACTATACATAGAGAATCCTAAAGATGCTACCAGAAAACAACTAGAGGTAATCAATGAATTTGGTAAAGTAGCAGGACACAAAATTAATGCACAGAAATCTCTTGCATTCCTATACAGTAATGATGAAAAATCTGAAAGAGAAATTAAGGAAACACTCCCGTTTACCATTGCAACAAAAAGAATGAAATACCTAGGAATAAATTTATGTAAGGAGAGAAAAGACCTGTATGCAGAAAACTATAAGATACTGATGAAAGAAATTTAAAAGGATATAACAGATGGAGAGATATACCATGTTCTTAGATTGGAAGAATCAACATTGTGAAAATGGCTATACTACCCAAAGCAATCTACAGATTCAATGCAATCCCTATCAAACTGCCAATGGCATTTTTCACAGAACTAGAACAAAAAAATTTCACAACTTGTATGGAAACACAAAAGACCCTGAATAGCCAAAGCAATCTGGAGAAACAAAAACAGAGCTGGAGGAATCAGGCTCCTGGACTTCAGACTATACTACAAAGCTACAGTAATCAAGACAGTATGGTACTGGCACAAAAACAGAAATATAGATCAATGGAAAAGGATAGAAAGCCCTGAGATAAACCCACACACACATGGTCAGCTTATTTTTGATAAAGGAGGCAAGAATATACAATGGAGAAAACACACCCTCTTCAATAAGTGGTGCTGTGAAAACTGGACAGCTTCATGTAAAAGAATGAAATTAGAACACTCCCTAACAGCATACACAACAATAAACTCAAAATGGATGAAAGATCCAAATGTAAGGCCAGACACTATAAAACTCTTAGAGGAAAACAAAGGCAGAACACTCTATGACATAAATCACAGCAAGATCCTTTTTGACCCACCTCCTAGAGAAATGGAAATAAAAACAAAAATAATCAAATGGGACCTAATGAAATGTAAAAGCTTTTGCACAGCAGAGGAAAACATAAACCAGATGAAAAGACAACACTCAGAATGGGAGAAAATATTTTCAAATGAAGCAACTGAGAAAGGATTAACCTCCAAAATTTATAAGCGGTTCATGCAACTCAATATCAAAAAAACAAACAACCCAATCCAAAAATGGGCAGAAGACCTAAATAGACATTTCTCCAAAGAAGATATACAGATTGCCAACAAACACATGAAAGAATGCTCAACATCACTAATCATTAGAGAAATACAAATCAAAACTACAATGAGGTATCTCCTCACACCACTCATAATGGCCATCATCAAACAATCTACAAACAATAATTGCTGGAGAGGGTGTGGAGAAAAGGGAACCCTCTTGCACTGTTGGTGGGAATGTAAATTGATACAGCCACTATGGAGAACAGTATGGAGGTTCCTTGCAAAACTAAAAATAGGACTGCCATATGACCCAGCAATCCCACTACTGGTCATATACCCTGAGAAAACCATAATTCAGAAAGTGTCATGTACCACAATGTTCATTGTAGCTCTATTTACAATAGCCAGGACATGGAAGCAACCTAAGTGTCCATCGACAGATGAATGGGTAAAGAAGATGTGGCACATATATACAATGGAATATTACTCAGCCATGAAAAGAAACGAAATTGAATTATTTGTAGTGAGGTGGATGGACCCAGAGACTGACATACAGAGTGAAGTAAGTCGGAAAGAGAAAAACAAATACCATATGCTAACACATATATATGGAATCTAAAAAAAAAAGTGGTTCTGAAGAACCTAGGGGCAGGACAGGAATAAAGATGCAGGCGTAGAGAATGTACTTGAGGACAAGGGGAGGGGAAGTATAAGCTGGGACGAAGTGAGAGAGTGGCATGGACATATATACACTACCAAATGTAAAATAGATAGCTAGTGGAAAGCAGCCGCATAGCATAAGGAGATCAGCTCTGTGCTTTGTGACCACCTAGAGGGGTGGGATACAGAGGGTGGGAGGGAGCGAGATGCTAGAGGTCGGAGATACGGTGAAATATGTATATGTATAAGTGATTCACTTTGTTATAAAGCAGAAACTAACACACCATTGTAAAGCAATTATACTCCAATAAAGATGTTAAAAAAAATGGTTATGACAAAAATCAGAAAATAAGGTAGTGTTTTAATTAACTAAAAATGTATAAACTAATAAATTACTGCATGTTTTAGTTAGTTGATGAACCATGTGATTGTTTTTAATTCTAGGAGATTTGACCTATGAGGCTTTATTAAAAGATCAGATGAAACTTATGGCTAAAAATTCAATGGATTATTTATTAAACAATGATCTACTCTCTTTTGTTTACATGATATTACAGTAAAACTATCTATCATAAAAGGTAGAAATTGATCAGCAACTTAGAGAGAAGAAATATAATTGTTAAAATTATTAAAATATGCCAAAGTAACACAAAGTAAAAAATTTACCAAATTCATTATAAATTGTCTCAAAATCTAATTTTAAAATAGTACAGGGACCATAGACAAATGTTTTGTAGAAGCAATTGACAAATTTGCTTAACAGGTAACTAGGTCTTAGAAGCACTATTTTAAATAAATGGAGCCATTGAAACCATGAAGCCAATGCAAAATTGTTAATTGGGTGTATGAAACAAAACGCTATAGAAAGACATAAGCATTTTGGAAAACAAAAAATGAATTTAGCTTGTTTCATCTACTGAGACACGTTAGAATTTAATAGGACAATTTGTACAAAGATAATTGGCAAGGTGCCATAAAACTTTAAAAGAGATTAACCTCTAGTACATTTTAGTTGGAATTTAGAAATATTTCAGAAGCTTTTGTGGTCTGTATGAGCCCAAAGAACCCATAGAAAATCAGTAATCAAATAGGAGAGAAAGAAATACCACAAAGGAGTTACAGCACAGGAAAATATGGATGGTAAATGTCTAAGATAATTTTAATATATGTTTATTATATGGATTACCTTTTCCATGGAGGAATGCACATGATTATATATTTGTGAGATATTGCAAGTATAGCATCAATATAGAAAAATAAAATTAGATATGATTGGGGTAAATGGAGATGGCTAGAAGTATTGCTGGCAATGTGAGTTGGGTCCCACTATGGCGTTCCTTAAAGAAGTTTTTCAGAACCGTGGAGTTTTTCAGAACATGTAGAGTCTAGCAATTTTGTAGTGGAGAGGTTGAAAACAAGGAGAAGGGCTAGAGACTCAGGCAATATTTCAATCTAAAGTTAATACAACCTTCAATTAGATTGATAGTAATAGAATAGAAAAACAGGAGATATTGACACATGTAGATTTGTATTACTTTAGAAAGCAGTGGGATTTTTAAGTAGGGGGACCAGGCAAACTGTTAAATCCATAATTCATCATAGCTTTAAAGCTATTACATTTGCTCATCTTGAAGGTTTATGTTCTGTTGGCATTAACAAAAGATCATTGTAATGAGGAAAAAAAACACGTTGAAGATACATAGGTGTTATGAATATCTAGTTATCATGACTAAAATTAGAGAAGGAAGAAGACTGTGAGATTAGGTGAATGTGAAAAGTTTTCAGTGCTCTTCTAGGTAAACACTATGGAAAAGTACATTAGTGAACACAGAGGCAGTGCAAATAGGGATTGAAAACCACCTATTGACGAAACATGACCACTGACATGAGGGAGACATTGGGTGTAAACTGTCAATTGCGATGCCTCTTCAGAGAGTGTGAGCAAGTATTTAGGAGATTATGGGGACAGACTATCTGAAAGTCTGAATTCTGTGCAGAAAACAAAAACCATTGGATATTTAAAGCAGAAAGGGATTTAATATATGAAATGAGAAGCTTAAAAATGGTTTCAGTGACTGAAAGAGGGGAAATCAGGGGTCACAACTGAAGTACTGGGTTAAAGAGAAAGTATTGCAGTTGTGCTTCTGGTTCTGTTACCCCATAGTTAACAGCATCTGCGAGCAGATTTAGGACAGCAGAGACGGGATGTCTCAGCTTCTTCCCAACATGAATGTCTCAAGCTCATTCAGTCACCAAAATGGCAGTAAGAACATGGCCTCTGTGTTACTTAATCATCCAAATCTCCTTTCAGTGCATCTCATTGGAACCTACTTCATATCCAGAATCCTAGCAGCAAGGGAGTATGGTTTAGTTTCTCATATTCTGTGATTCAAAGGGCTCATAGAAGGAGATGCTGAGTGAAGCCCAGAAATATGAGTGAGGAAGAAACAGTAGGAGATGATTTTGGCAGATGGAATAAACAAGACAATGAGAATTTAGGTCTGAACCTAGTTATAATGCTCATGTCTCAGGTTACTCCTGGGTCTCAAGCAGCACCAATTGCAAATATTGTGGCAACATTAAGACATAAAAAACTTGCACGCAAGAACAATATGAGACTATTCAAGAGCTGCAACTTCTCTTACTACTAGAAACATACTTTTCAGCATTTTACAGATAATAATGTTTGGAGCACCTCCAGTGACCTCAAACATGTGAACTCCGGCAAGAAAAGAAAAAATGCATATGTACTCTCTGATAAAGAACAAAGTAGGTTATAGACATCAGAATAAATTCTAAGGTGCCTAGTGCTCTACAGATACAAGGCAGTATTATGCAATGGTTAAAAGAGGAACTATAAAGTCATAGGTAAGGGCCAGGAATAACCTCTGATTCCTGACTCTGCAGGCAATACTTATGTAACCTTGAAATACTAGTCACTCTGCCTCAGTTGCCTTATCTATAAATTGGAATAATATAATACCTATCTTTTGAATTGTTGTGAATGTTTAATTAGCTTTAATTTAAGTGGACTAACTCTAGGTCATAATACAGAGTCTGACGTGATAATACTTACTAGATTTTAAACTATTGTTATAGAACACTTATTTTCTGTTAGCACAATTAGAGATATTAAAAAAACAAACAAAAAAATTTGATGGGGTAAGATATAATTTCCTGCCTACCCCTCCCCTTTCCAAAAAAAGGAAAAAAAATATTTTGAATTTAACATTTTTTTTTACCAGTGGTACAGCCCTGAAATATACTAAAGAAGACTTTAAGTTTCCAGTCATTTGTTTCTGCCGTAGAGAATGCCTAGCTCAGTGAAGGAATGCATGTTACAATTAGAATCAGGCTTCTATTTACATGACCATGTTTAGATGTTAAGTTTGACATACCTCATATGTGGTGTGCTCAGATTTTTTTGTTCTCTAATACACATATATTTCACTGAACCAAATATTTCACAGGATTATCATTGGTAAAAAATACAAAATTTAAAAATCAAATCTTTTTTTTAGGATATCTAATCCAGTTCTACATGTTTTAAAAGAGGGAACATTCCTAAACATTAGATTTCTGACTGACCCACTCTAAGTCCTGTAAATTCCAATAATGAAAAAATTAACCTTCAGCAGAATGAGGTCCTTGCCATGAAGCACCTCTAAGGCTCTCAGAGCTGTATTTCACATGCAACGTTTATCTCTGTGCTGATCTCTGACCCCTTGGGGTTGCTGTTTACCAAGCTGGCAATGCTGAACCTGACAATTTTCTGGCTTGCTTATGCCTTCATAGCCCTCCCCTGACAATAGCATCTATTGAGGTCCTTGCTGTAGATCCTTTTACTTTCTCTGAACTGTGATTTTTCAAAAGCTTGGAAATTTGGGATCTTCACCTGAGTGGCAAGAGGTGAGATGACCGCATCACAGATACCCTGAGGACTGTAATTTATCTAGTGGCCAGAAGGAGAAGGTTGAAGTGACTTAGAAGGTTCTACAGTTCTGGTAAGAGCTACTGGGGGCTGAGGGAGCAGAGAATGACCATCAATCTTAAGACAAAACAGAACAAAAACCTTAATATTTACCCAACTGAAAGACATTGAGAATTCATTCATATATTAAGATGTTTTATGCACCTTATTCAACTGGGGAGACAAAAAAAGTAGTCATGGGGGAGACTAAGTAAGTTATAGAAGATGTTCAGTGTGAATATTTGTGGTCCCTATACATCTTTGACACTGCACTCTCTTAGTTTTTGTTTTAATTATATTGTGCTTTCTTAGTTTACTGGACTAGCCCTTTAATAAGGAAGTTCTTCAGGATTTTGTGTTCAGATATTTTGTAATGTTGAGGGGGAAATTTATTTCTCTCCTTAAAAAAAACACTTATGTCTAGTATATTGCTTTCCAGTCCTTCTTCTTGATATAATTAAGGCACATAATTTCTTCATGTATTTAATTTAAAAACATAGGATGTTTGGGCACTAGAAAATCTAGTATTAATTTCTAGCTTATATGAAGCAGAAAACAGCAATAGTTGCTTTCCTGCATGCATTCACAATTCATTGACTCTCTATTATGCGAGTTAATCTTAAGGAAATTAGTCTAGTGGATTTTAATCATGGTAAATTCTATAGCATGATTTTGCTATTGAACACACTATCTAGAAAATATATTGAAAAAAGGGGATTGATATTCATCTACAGCTTGTATTTGTCAGAAGAAATGTGATATAAAAATTACTTCTGGTCTTTATGAGCCAGCAGCGGTTCTAAAATATTAATATTAAATATTTTTGAGAAGATGTCAGTAGGTTAGTTAATGTAGAGACGACTCATATAAAAAGAAAAGCACTCACAACAATTTCGGCTTTGCTTTGAATTAATCAGATATGATTTTCAAACGATTAACATTTATTTAAATGTAAAATGATTTACAACTTTCTAAATTTAAAATGCATTATTTATTAATGAAAAATTATTGATTAAATGAACTAATATTTTCCAAACACATATGAATTGATTACAAAATTATTTAGCAAAATGGTCTATCTCTTTAATTAAAATTTTGAAGCAAATGAATTCAATTCTCTTAAGTGTTATACATACTTTAAAAAGCTAATAAAACCAAATATATGTGCAGTGTAAGTATAAAACTAAATGCACACATAAAGCAAAAGTGGTTAATATAAGGACTTCAATTGTTTTTATATTTCTCATTATTTTTACACCTTCATAAGTTGCAATTTTTATGTGTTTAGGCCTTCACTAATTCTACAAGAATCTAATCTTACAGTTTCTTAGTACTGTATTAATCTTATGGTATTGAAAGGAAAAAGAAAAATCTCATAAAACAGGTGAAGTTGCAAATTCTGTGTTGATGAACAATTTATTCCTGATTATTATGAATGAGTTTCCATTGTAGAGATACATTTATTTATATCAATAAAAATATGCAGCTTTCACAGAGGTTTAAATTTATGTAATTTAGCACTTTCTTCTGAAATTGTCTAAGTCCATTCATTTCACCAGAACTATTTCTTTGGAAACTGCCACACCGTGTCTCTGTAATCAATTCCCTGAAGTGTCACAGGCTATGTGTCATGTGTCGACACATGTGAATCGTACGTCACATTTAAAATGATTAGGAAGCACTGGTATGCAATTCTCTTTTTTTCTAAGTAGGCAAATATGGAAACAGGGAATCATAGCTAAATTAAAGAAAGCTGGAAAAAATAGCTATTGTACTGGGAAAAGGAGGAAATGATATGCATAAATGAAACCCTACCCAAAGTCCGAGAGTGCTTTAGCACATATTGAATTATCTAAAGTACTCAGAGGAAACATTCTATTCACAGATATAAGATATCAGTGTGGAAACCTGTAAATCTAAAGAGAGGGTGTAACATGTTTAAATATAGATAAGCAAAAACATTGGATTTCTAATATGTTTGTAATAATTAGTTTGAAAATATATGGGAAATTATGTCATTTGAAGTGAAAATAAAATTATCAAATGCCTAGCACTAAACTTAGTAAAATAATTGTGCAATATTTGTTAAAATCAATGAGCAAAACTTTATTAAAAGACAGAAAATCATGTCTGGATTAATTAGAAGCATATTATGTTCCTTAAACTAATATTGAGAAATGTGAGTTCTATCCAAAATTAGTACATAATTTTGATGTAAATATAAAGTAGTTGAGTTGATAATAATGTTTTACTGGGGGTGGAAATATGCTAAATAGCAAACAAATTTGTCCCCAAATCCCACCCCCCATAAAAGAAGGAGGAGGTGGAGGAAGAGGAGAACTAAGCCTACCGATATGAACATATATTCAGGGGTTGAACACAAGACTGTCAAGTAGACAAAATATATAGAATCAAAAACCCAATAAAAATAACCAGGAATATTTGTGAATCCAGGAATAAAAACAGCTAATTGTTTCCTTTTTATATTAGATTCTGCTCTGTATGTTTTTATATATTAAGTAAACTACATAAATAAAACTAAATAGCAATAACAATTTTTAATCATTTTTTAAAATAAGGAAATGGAAGCACAGAGAGGTTAAACAACCTGAACAAACTGACTTATAAATATTACCAAAATTTGAACCTAGGAAACCTGGCTTCAAAATTTGAGCCCATAACCATAACACTGTATCATCTTTAGTGTTTAATAAATATCATATTTCTTATTAATGGAGAAATGACAGGCTACTTAACAAACTGTTAGGAAAAACTGTCTAATCCATTATACCAAAATAAAAATCAAACAGACAAAAATTAAAACCCTAAATTAAAAAATAAAAATAACGATGTTATATTTCTGCCTCATATCACATACTTAGTAATATTCAGATGGGTTAAAAATATAAACTCAAAGCCAATTAGAAATGTATTCATCCACAATAATTTTATAATCTTGAAATCCTAAAATGGGTAAGGACTTTTCTAAGCAAGGCACACCATGTAAGACCCTAAGTAACTTAAATTCCTGGCACACAGTACTTAATACTCATTTGTTGAATAAAAGTATGACTGAATGAATGAATGAGATGAGATGAGTGAAATAGGATACTTGCTCTATGACTTTCCACATATGATAAATCTTAAGGGAAGATTTATCATCTTTTTCCTCCTAAATAATCTTCTCTTATTCATGCCTTATCCTAAAGGAGATCACTAGTGTTTAATCTGTTTCTAAGAATCTCTGCACATAATACTGGGGATCAATAATAAGTTTTAGATATTATTTGGTCACAGGATCAGACATTGCATTTTTTCTGAGCAAGGTAAGGCAAGTGGTATCTTAAGTAATCAGGTGAGTGTATCAGAAGAGTATTCTGTACATCCAATTATGACCGGGAAAAACAATTAAGAGAGATGGAAAAGTTGATTTTCTTATCAGAATGATTCTGGGGATAAGGGAGACCCTGAGACATTCCCCCCCACCCACACACACACAGAGCTTATATGTTGTGGCATCCATTTAGGATATAGCTTTGATGGTAGTTAAAATTTAAATTTCTGTAAGGAAAATTGGAGTTTGAGTTGACATCATCTATTGGCATCATGGTGTGTATGAAGGCTCTCAGGGTAGACCTGAATAAGGAGGATCATACAAGGAATTGATTAGATGTCATTAGAATACTCTGAAGCTTAAGGGCTTGCCTTCAAACTTTATCTAAATCCTTAATCCACTGTAAGCAGAATCCACTGAATCTTTGTGGACCTTACTATCCTATAACTCCCTGCTACTCTATGCATCTATACATACACACACACACACACACACACACACACACACACACAAGTGAATTGCATAAGGCAAACAACAAATTTTTCAAATACTTGACTTGATTATTATTTTTAGTTCTAGGTAATCTAAGATTTAATAGTCAAAATGCAGATTTTTTAAAATATAAGAGGAAATCTAAAACTTTTAAAATAAGTTACCATATTCTTGTAAAACTGCATATAGAAATATACAATGATGTGTGTGTGCATGCTCATACAAGTAATAATTGGTTAGAAGATATATGGAGACTGTGTCATTCAAAATGAAAAAAATTATCAAATTTTACAAGTATGCACACACTTCTCAAACTCTGGGATATAGATTATTTTATTTTAATTGATCTTATTTTACCATTATGCAAGAAAAATACTATACTCATTCCAGGGAAAATAAAACTAGGATCAGTAGAAGTAGTCTATTTAAAATAATTTCCTTTATATAGTAACATAAAAATAACTTAGAAACTTTCTACAAAATATTTTGAAAATAAATTCTAGAGTCCTATGTTGTTTTTGTTTTCCTAAAAAAAGCCAAAAGTATAATCTTTTTCTGAACTATATTTATGTGATTGCTTAATTAATATAGTTAAAATGTAGATGAACTACTCACTAGAATACATTTACATTGATTTCACAATTTTTTTGGAAGAAAAGTTACTTACAATCCTATAAGCTACTCTTTGTTTTTCTCCTTGTGCTCGTTGTCACAAAAGCCGGGAGTCATTTTATTATTCTACACTGCTTTTTTTATTAATTCGTCACCAGCAACTTCTATAAACCTGGCCCCTCAGGTACATTATAAACTATCATGTGTTTAATTACATCTAGATCACAAAAACGTACAACCATTCTTTTCCCACTGCTATTATTTCTAGATGAATTAGAGTGTTATCTTCAAGATTTCTTAACGCAAATCATGTTAAACATTGTAAAACAAGCTCTTAATCCTTACTTCACATCTTTTCTTCATGTTCAACTTTATGATCTCTAAAACAAAAGCCTTTGAGGCATTCTTGTTAGGCTGTTTATCCTCTTAGAAGAAAACCTTTGAAAAAAAAAAGAGGAAGTTATAGATACCATTATAAAGGTACAAAACCAAATTGAAGTGTGAATAAAATTCAGTTTTACTTTACCTTGCATATTGCTTTTTATAACCTCCAGCAACTTAGGATATTCATAATGTGTAGTATATTTGCATAGATAAAAGTGATGGATATATTCCGCATTAAGATTGTTTCCTCAAAGGACTGCTAAACCTTTTTAGATTTTTGGCAGAATAATAAAAAGTCAAGTATTACGATCAACTTTCAGTACACTTTTTTTATTTTTTCAGTCTAATGTCTTTCCTTTTGCTTTTGAACTTTCAGTAAAAGCAACCAAGAGGCTATGAGAAGTTGTATCATAAACAGTGAAGAATATATGTGTTGGCTAAGCAACAAAATAGTTGTTTTCTTTTACTGGCTATTTATTTGCAAAATAGTAAGTGGATTATTCCTTCTTTGTAAATCTAGAACTAAAAGCAAGTATAAAATACAAAAAAGTCTTTAACACCCTAAGTACCCAATAGTATCTACGACCCTCTATTTTAAACCTGAGTTTCAGAGAGATGTGCTTCAGATGAAATACTGCAGTCCTCACTGTCTTTTAAAAAAACAGTAATATCACTGCACTGACATTTTCTTTTACAGTGACACTACAATTACTAATACCACTATAGGGCTGTCTGAAACTGCTCACTTCAAAGCTGGTAATGTCCCTTTTTCATTTTATATCCTTTACAGACTGTCTTCACTTTAGAGGTTAGTAATTCATTTCCATTGAAATGTTCATTGGAATAATTCAGTAGTATTTTCAGGATCTGAGACACTGAGAGTAACATAAGAGAACTTGTCAGACGCTTTTGTTTTATTTTAGACTTTTACTAGAAAAAAAAATTTTTTTAATCTCTTTTTTGCACTAAGTATGGAGAAATCTATAGTAAATAAAATATATGCAAATGAGTATTATGTAAAACAATATATGTGTGTATTTTAAATGATTATAATAAATGAGTCATCTTACCTCTAGTAAATTTATAATATTCTGATATTTTCTTATAGAACGATTGGTCAAAAAAAGAGGAAAAAATACAACTTGAAATTGAAAACACACAGATCTGACATATGACATATATTTTTACAGTTCAAGCTGTGGCTATCTAAACTGACCTTAAATCTAGAATATTATGATCTGATTTGAAAAGTACTTGAAAGAGAATATGATTCAAATAAGTTACGTTTATTCAGAATTGAAATAATCTAAAAATTCTTGCTATGATGGAGGACAGTGTACAAAGATATTTCTCAACATTTTTAAGGGGATTTACTTATAAATACTATATTGCCTGACATTGACTCATGACCACCAATTAGTCCCATCACAATATTCTACCTCTCACTGACTTTTCTTATTATACATGTTTTTTTAAATTCCCTTTCCTTCAGTGTAATTTAAATTTTCTGAGTCTATTTTTCATAGAACTTGACTATCTTCTAGGAATCAAGAAATTATATAATGCTAAGGAGAGTATATAATGTTAATGAGTTTATATATTATTCTACCATTCATCTCTATCATTTTCTTGTTAAAAATTTATTGTATTATCTGCATGAAATAAAGTGCAAAGTGTTTGGTTTAATGAGTTTTGGCAACTGTATACATCTCCGTGTACACCTATTACTGAGTGTATTAGTCAGAATTTCCAGATAAACAGAACAAATGGGAGATAGATGATAGATAGATAAATAGATAGTTAGATAGATAGATAGTTGATAGATAGATAGATGATAGATAGATGATAGTTGATAGATAGATGTATATAGACAGAGATAGAGATATAGAGATAGAGATAGATATATAGGAAGAGATTTATCATGAGTGATTTGCATATGTGATTATGGAGGCTAGGAAGTCCCACAGTCTGCCAAATGCAAGCTGGAGACCCAGGAAAGCCAGTGGTGTAGCTCTTGTCCCAATCTAAAGGACTGAGAACCAGAAGAGCCAACGGTGTCAGTAGCTGTCTGAATCCTAAGGCTCCAGAACCAGGGCGACAGAACCTTCATGTCCAAGGGCAGGAGAAGATGGGTGTCCTAGCTCAAGCAGAGAGCAAATTTTCCCTTCCTCCACCTTTTTGTTCTCTTCAGGCCCTCGATGTATTGGATGAAGCCCACCTGCATTGGTGAAGACAATTTCCTTTACTCAGTCTACCGATTCAAATGCTGATCTGTTCTGGAAACAGTCCCAAAGACACACTCAGAAATAAAGTTTTACTAGCTATCTGGTTATCCCTTAACCTAGTCAAGTTGACACATAAAATGAACCATCATAGGGGCAATGTTTGTATTTATCCTTCTTGAGTCTCCTGAGCTTCTTAAATTTGTAGTGGGTGTCTTTCATCCATTTTGAAGGCTCCCAGTTTTTATGTCTTTATTTCTTCTGCCCCATTTTCTCTCTCTTTTTCTTTTTTGGCAACCCAGTTGTGCACTAGGCCATATCATGATCTACCACAGATCTCCAATTCTTTCTTTTTCTTTTTTAGCCTCTTTTTTAAAACTGTTTTTCAGTACAGACATTTTTTATTATTATTAATTCAAGTTCATTTTTTCCACTGTTCAGTACAGTAATTTTTAGAATTCATCAGTGACTTCTTTATTTATGATGTATTTTAATTTAACATTTCTTTCCATTTTATTCTTTTTATTGGTTTCTTTGTCTCTGATAATTTCCCCATAACATAATACACATTGCTCACAATTTTAAGTATGTACTTGGGCATTTTTATTATAATTACTTTAAAGTCACTTTCGGAGAACATCAGTAGCAGGGAAATCTAGTTTCTGCTTCTATTGATAGTTTCTTTTATGACCATGTGTCATATGTTCTTATTTATTACTGTGTATTGTGAAACTAGTGTAATATTGTTAATCTTTTAAAATGACATGCCCTTTCTTGAGCCAGATTGAGTGGGGAGCTGAAGCAATCTGATCAGTAGATGAGCAAGATCTGGATTTTGTGAATGTTTAATTTGATTCAGTTTACTAATAGGTTCAAATATTTTTAACAATAAGATCAGAACTTTTCCTTCTTTGGGAGATATGAGGAAAGATGAGATTCAATAGATCCTTTTGTGCTTTATGGCTGAGGCTCGATTTTTGGCACTATAATTCTCTTTATGCTCTATACCCTACTGTCAGCTTTCTGTTCAATGTGAAATTCTTCTTTCTCTTTAGTCTTGACTATGCTTTCTGTGCCTAGAGAGATCTTTTTGAAGGATTTGTGTAAGAGGGGTTTCTCTCAGAATTTTGTCATCTCCCTCTTACCTCCATCTACAGTAGATTTTCCTATTTTCAATGCTCTATCAATAATGAGAAGAGCCATAGGTCTCTACTCTCTTATTAAATGTAGGTCACTTTCCATAAAGTATTTCACTTACTATTTTTTCTTTTTTGCGTATTCTCTGATGATTTCAGGGAAGCTAGGATATTTAAGCGGGTCTGGCTTGTTGGGCTGTTTATGTGAAAGCTACAATCTGTTGCAACTATCTAGAACACAAAAGAAACAGAGGTCTCTCTCTCTCTCTCACACACATACGCACTTTTGTTGTTTTGCTGATAACAAATAATTAATTTATTAGCAAGACTTTCCATTCATTTATCAACAAGATGCTTTGTAGACCTATGGCTAAGAGACGATGTTTATACATAGCCACTTACTCCTTTCTAGGACTGGTAAATGACCTAGTCTGAACATCTTCAAAAAAGGAAGTTCCATGTTATTTTATGTAAAGTTATTCAATGTTGAATCATCACTGCAATCTGGGCATTTCCTCTTGTGTGATCTTTATTCTGTTATTTAAGGTGTTTTAATTTATACTTAAATTTTTCCATGTTCTTAAATATGATTATTAGGTTTATCTTAAGAATATGCTCTTTAGAATTGCTTTCTCAAGTGATTTGCTAGTATCTTTAGGTGTTCATTGTAAAGAATTATTAATTTTTTGTCCATCTCATTTTAACTATAATAGAGTTTGCCATGATTTTACTGCAATCTATTTCTTGCTTGGTCTCCAACAAGAAAAAGAAACAAGAGAAGAACAAGTGAGCTATCATGGTTCTCAAAAATCTTATATTAAGCCTCACTATCATTTATTTTTTATCATTTTAATCTTTAAGAAAACAAATATTAACATGTTTTAAATACCCATCAAGTGTCAAATCTAGAATCCATTGACAAACATAACAGGTATGAACATGTGCATGTATGAGAGTGACTGAAAAAATACAGCCCAATTTTCCCCCAACACTTCAGTTGATCTCACGAGCTTCCCTTTTCTAAAGTTGCCAGAATGACCCCAAATTTTCTTTAATTTGTTTATAAAAAATGTTAGATCCATTTTAGTCATCATCCTTCATCCTATTATATTCTCATAGTAACTCTTCATTAAGAAAAACATTTGGAACTGGTTGGCTTTAGTTTGGAAAATCCTAGATTTGCTATTGTTTTCCTTGACATGGTTTAAATAGCACTTTGTTTTACACTCTGCAACATGCTGAGGAAGAGTCTATAAAGTACTGAAATATTCATGTTTGTGATCCATTGCAGTCATTCCCTAGTGCCTTCTGGGTTTTGCAAGGAAACAAAGAGGAGTTATATAAGTATCAGCAGTATTGGGGCCTTTCAAAATAAACTTTACAAATGAAGTACTTGGGAACAGTTTGTGTTTGTCAGAGATAAACTACTGAAACTAAGCAAACTTGGTAATTTATTAGAGTTGGCAGAACACATAGACAAAGAGCAGGTTATTATTTTAATAGTTGTACCTAGGTAACTCAGATAAATATTGAGGTACAATGCTTGGGAAAATTATTTCTACTTGTAAAGTTAGAGAAACATAAATGATTATACATATTCAAGGACCATATTTTAACACAATAAAAATTAACATGAAAATTATGACATTTGGATTTTATTATCTCCTTTTAATTACTATGCATGATAATAAAGTTATTAGGTCTGTAGTCATTAAATATATTTTATGTCAAAGAGATTAAAAAAACAGTGTCAAGTTGGGGTGTGATGTCACCAAGACGGCAAAATAAGAGAACCCCAGCCTCCATTCCCCCATGGTTATCAATTACTAGGCAACTATTCACGAACAAAAATTGCTTTGGGAGAGCTCATGAGTCTATGTAATAGACTTCGGCAAGATAGCGGGAAAAGAAAACACTAAGAATAATCACACAAAAAAAGAAGGAAGAACAGCCTCATTTTTCCTGCATTATCCCACCCCCAGCAATACCAAAAGGGAGCTCACCAGCTAGAATAGTTCCCCTCCCTGGGAAAGGGAGAGTGAGATGAGAGACCAGCTTCTCCAACCTTTCAGAGAACCCTCAAAGGACCTGCTTTGGTCTCAGCCCTCCCAGAGACCAGCAAAGCTGAGACAAGTAGAGGCACCTAGGAACAAGGAAGAAGAGCAGCAGCCTTATAACAGGAGGAACTGTGGTTTCCAGTAAGCTACTCTGCAGAGGACCCCAGCAGCTATTGCCACAGAAGTAAGCAAGGACCACCACAGCTGCCTCGGACTCCTTGCAGATTTCATCAGTTTTTACCCCACAGGTATTTGTGTCGGCAGATGCCAGCCACCTGGGTCCCCAGCCCTGCTTTGTTTTCTCCACCCTCACTAGAGCCTGGGATCCACATGACAGCCAGCCCTGGCCTCAGTGGCTGCATGAGTGCAAGATGCTAGCCTGGATCCCTGCAGTTATCCCTTACTACCAGGGAAATGCTTGAGATTAGCCCTTCCAGTTGTGCACTTGCATGCTGCTGACCTGACCTCATTGGCCTCTACTGCCACGTGTGTGACCGTAGTGAGATCCTGCAGCCACAAAAGTGCACACCAATAGCCAATGCCTCCATAGCTGCTTGTGGGCCCAGATTCAGCCCTATCTCTAGTCCCTGGGTTGCACCATTGAGCTCAACTAGTTAGGGACCCTCCTGGCAAGGGGTGAGGCCAACAGCAGGCACACTGGTGGCTGCGGGGTCCCTGCTGTAGGTATATATTACCACGGATGCTGGGTCTCCCCACAGGCCCAGGACAGTGGAGGCTGGTGTCTGGAATCAGGCCAGGTGTGAGCAGATGCACAACTGGAGGGGCTAGTTACAGGTGGGCATGGTGGTGCCGGCCAGTGATGGGAGACAGGGCTGGGTCTGGGGCCACAAGCAGCTGAGCATGCCCAGCCTGTTGGTGTGCACATCTGTGGCTGCA
The DNA here is from genome assembly GCF_009873245.2 of Balaenoptera musculus. Lineage (NCBI taxonomy): Eukaryota > Metazoa > Chordata > Mammalia > Artiodactyla > Balaenopteridae > Balaenoptera > Balaenoptera musculus. Next base: position 57,807,549 of record NC_045802.1, read on the forward strand.
GGGACTCCCTGCAAGCTGTACACATGGCCGTGGAGACAAGGCATGTATATATATTTTACTATTGTATTTACCTGGCACGGAATAGACAGAATAATTGTTAAAAATTAATAATCAAACATTTAGATGTATTATTTTTGTTTTACAGAAAAAAAAATTAAAATCCCATCCAAGCTAAAAAAGGATGAGATATAAAGCACAAATTTAGAATTTACAGTTCTTTTATTCCTGTTTTGAAAATAAAATGTAAGAAAACCATAAATGAAGTCCGTTACTTCACAATGAATCATCTTTTAAATTTGCTGTTAGTATAATTCAATAAATCGGTAATGTAGCAAATATAATTTCTTCTAATATGTAAGAAGCTAAATTTTCAAATAACTTAAATGATCAGTCCTTCTCTAAACAATTTAATAACACAAGAATATGACCTAAAACATCCAACCTCCTTTAAGAGTAGATCTGATTGCATTTTCAGATATTACGAAAATTTGCCTCAATGCCTGAGTACATTTTATATATGTGCCTTGTTTGGAAGCTAAGTTAATTTAATAATAACATTTAAGAGTGTAGTATTAGAGAAACATACAATCTTATTTTCTCTGATCTATCCACAAAATAATTGCCTTAGATACTAGCCTAAATGATTCCTCAATAAACCATATGTATTTAAGTACATCCCTACAAAAAGCTCAGATTTCTCCACTTAAATATTCCCAGAGCACCAGGCTAGCAAAGACTATCAGCATCTGGAGACAGCATTTTCAGATAGATTGGTACAAGATGAGACTAGTAGGAGATAAGAAAAGGAGAAGGATTTAAACTGCACAAGTTCATATATACGGTATTTGCATATTTCAAATGAGAAACTTGGGACTCAGGATGGTTAAATGACTTACCAATGACACAAGGAAATGATAATCATCAGATTTGAGGCTTATGTTCTTTGTACTACATGATGAAGGAAGACTTGTACATAAATTCCTTTTTTCTCCCCCAAAGAATGAAATCTCCTTACTAAACTCTAAAAAATATCTCGGCGATGCCATCTCTGGGATAAATAGTAGAACAAAATCATTATGCACGTGTGTGTGTGTGTGTGTGTGTGTGTGTGTGTGTGTGTGTGTGTGTGTAGTGTGTGTTTAAATATGTGTGCCTGTGTGTTGTGGTAAGTGTTTAGATGTGTTGATTCCAAAATAAATCATTTCTACGTGTATGTAGTGGCACTAGTAGTGCCTGTGATACCTTGTAGGATTATTGTCCTGGACTCTTTACTCCCTCCTGCAAGGTAACTTTGCTGTGCCCTCCCTCTCTGGGCAGAGTATATTCACTCTGCCACATTGATGATGGTACTGACCAAGTGACTTGTATCCATCACCTATACGTGATATAGTGAGAGACACCTTGAGTAGAAGAGAAATATACATTCATTATTTCCTTCCTTTTCCTTCCCACCATCTCTTCCCTCTGTTCTTCACTTTCATTTAATACCAAACATTACTGAACTTCTTCCCCATAACTGCACTCTTCTAGCATCTGGGAAGGACAAATGATTTATTCTAACCCTTTAGGGACTTACCATAGATGAGAAGATGGGGTTACTGGTTGTGAAGAGAGAGAAGAAAAAGTTCCTAACTAATGCATTACATTACAATGTAGGACACAGAGATTTACTCAAAGTTCAAGAGGACCATTCAAAAAGAAACCATTACTTTCACTTTGTGAAGTAAAGAAGATCTTCTCGAAAATTTGCACATTCATTACAATTTCTGTAACAGTAGTATCAAAAATGCATATATAACATATTTTATTTTATTTATTCTTCAAATATTTATTCATTTTAAATACGCATTGCCTACCAGATATTGCTAGTGAACCTACAACAATAAAACAGGAAATTGAAAATCAGATCACTTAAATTTTCATTTGCTCCATTGTACTAGTCTCATTTGTCCTCTCCTCATATAAGACTGTCTATGAATATTTTCATGGTTGTTAATTCTGTTATCCTTGAAGGTAATTTTAGAGTATGAAGGGTAAATTAATTGCTTTTAATGTTTATAAGGATGACAGTAGGGTATTCAGCCTGTGTCACTAACAGTTTTCTTGATTCAGCAACTACTTAAAAATAGTTTTCTAATATACGAGAGTGTTATAATTAACTGACAATTTATGCTTTCTAATCTGTAAAGACTAAGCAGAGATTAATAGTTGATATTTATCTGCAAAATTACTAAATGAAAATAACAAGACACATGCAGATAGACAATTTTTCTAAAGGAATTAAATATTTTATCAGCTTAATTGTTTAAATATTTTATCAGCTTAAGTTTTATCAGAAGTTGACTGATTCTGTTGAGAAGCTCACCTGGTCATTTTAGAAACATGCTAATTCTACTCTTCCCCCTCTGAAGGGCAGAAGGTACTACCTAGTGAATTTGCAGGAGTCAGGTCTCGGCTTCAGACCTTGCATTGTAAATCTTAAGACACGGACTGGAGCAATCAAGCACAGTCACTCAAGTTTGGTGCAAGAGTGTTATTTGTACTTTTTAGCATTTCTTTTTTATGGTTCTTGAGGTAATTGTGAATATTTTACATTAAATTTTTAGGAAGAAAGATTGTCATCATGTTTCCTTAGTTTTATATTTAATCTCTGACAATTCTGTATAATTTTATTACTAAATATTGACAAGTAAATTTTCAGTAGGCTAAGCCATTTTACTCTGGATATTTTTAAAATTTAATTTTCTCTTGCTGATCAATTGTCTTTTCTCTAGCAGTATGCCCTTGAAATTATAAATCTTAATAAACTTAATAAAATGAATTGCCTTTTGAATAGAATTAGTTTTTTAAGTGAGCAAAAGATACATTTATATGTTCTTCCCTTCACCCTTACTCTGTTCAGTCTAATTCAGTCTGTTTGCTATATTGCTAAAGTTTATTCCAAATCCATCTACCATCTCATATTAGCATCTACCAATATAACCCAAACTTCCTAAACTTTGATGGACGCTTCCATTTGTTCTTCCTGTTTCCATTTCTGAGTTCCTAAAATATCAGTACTATTCTCCAAGCAGCCAAGGTTATCTTTCAACAAAAACAATGCTCTCATTATCATAACCTTTCCTTGCACAAAGTTCCCCAATAGTTTTCCTTTGCAATGAGAATAAAAAGCAAACATTTTTTTCATGGCCTACAAGACCATCTGGTTCTTGCCTATTTCTCTGCTACCTTATACTACAATTCCTTCTTCATCTCTACACCATATACATAGTAACTTCTCCTTCCTCTTTTAATGTTTCAAGTTTATTTCTTTAAAGAGACCTCCTCTGACATCCCTGACTACAGTAACTGCCTCATAATTCTGCTTAGCTCATTTTCTTCATGAAATGTATCAAAATTAATTTTATCTGGTTAATTTATTTACTAGTTTTAAAATTATATCTCCTCAATAGAAAGGGACCTTTTCTGTATTGTTAAGTGCTAAAATTCCAGTAAGTAGGACAATTCATGATATATGTTAGTCATTTAAATCATTTTTAAAGTCAATTTATGGGATGAAAAGTGTATTAAATAATACAGCGCTACTTGCAATATATGTTGTTTTGTATGGCATCTGTAGAAATTGAAGCTTATTTTCTTAATAGTATAAGACTCCCCCACCCCACCCCTCAAATAGCCAATGCCCTGACATAATCATCTCCCCTTGAGTGTGGGCAGGAACTGAGTTTATGATGGGACATGACATCCATAGTTAGGTTATGCCCTATGACAATGGTGAAGGGATTTTTCAGATGTAATTAAGAAACCTAATCAGAAAAAAAAAGAAACTTAATCAGTTGAATTTTAGTTAATAAAAAGAGCAGACTTTCCTGGTGAACCTGACCTAATAAGATATATCCTTAAGGGAGGCTGGAAGCAGTAACAGAAGCCTTTTGGCCTTGTTGGTGATAAATGATTCAAAGACACAGATTCACTCCATCTTGTTATTTCAACATAAACAAGGGCATTGTCCTTTTACACATGTTCAAATTGTACTCATGATAACAAGAAGGCACCAGTTGAAGTTAGAGACTCTCTTTTTATTTGAAGATGACACAGAGGAGCAAAGAATAGAAAGTATTATCTAATCTAGTATCTTTATAGATCCAATTAATAAGCTTTACATAGAATAATAAAGTTGATTTCATATGAAGTTTTATTCCCTCAGCCATGTATCACTATAAATAGCTGTGAATACAGAATATTCACTTTTTAAAGAGTAAAGTCATATTATTTTGTGAGATGAACATTTGAGATGAATAAAAATCTTGCATTTTGGTAGAACAATTTTATTACATTAAAATGTTCTGTTTAGGTATTTGAATTAAAGTCATCTAATTATAAAGTACTATGTATTCCACTGTATATTAAATTTAATATCATTTTTTCTAGACAGTGAGAACCCAAGGCTGTTAAATGTCAGTTATATTCCTTAGAATTTTTGCTTCACTTTTAATTTGTCATTTTTCAGATTTTATACAGAGCAGAAATCTTGTATAATCTTAGAAACTTTGAACAGTTACCTAATTAAGGCTCTTCAAACATGCCTTATAATTTTACAACCAAGCTTTCATTTCAGGAATGTTTAAGAGTTCATTCTTCTTACAAGTTATAACCCAGAGAGTAAGACCATTATGCTTACACACAAAATATGTGATTTCCGATATAAGAGAAACTTTTTCAGTTTTTCTCTTTGTTGAAGTAATACTCTTCCTGATCTGTGAAAGTAAGGATAAAATAGTATAAAATTTGTGTTTTGGTCTTTTAAATTCTAATTTTTTCCCCTTAATATGTGGTTTTTGTTTTTGTTTTTGTTTTGTTTTTTTTGGTAGACTGAGTCTGTATGAACTGCCATTTCAATCAAGTAAATTAACATCGGATTGTAATAACACAATGTATTTTTTCAGTTGAAAATGTATTAGAAAATAGTCTAGACCAAAAAGCTGGAAATGGGAGTCAAAGTAAGTTCTTTAAGTACTACGTAAAAAAAATTAACCTTTGCCCTGGATTTTTCCAAAGTTTTGTTTTACAATAACTCAGGAAAATCATGAGTATTTGAGACAATCCATTCTATTTATCTTGTATTTACACTTTAAGAATGTAATTTCAAATTAAACAAGCATTAAGAATAGTGTTCCAAAATGTTCCATGAATTTAACAGTGTTTAACTTGCCTCTGATCCCACCATTATTCACCTAAGAATGGTCATTTGATGGACTTGTCAGATCACTGAAAGTGCATCTCTTACTAACCCACTGAACTGAGATTTAAACATAAAATATAAAGTATATATTATATATGTGTATGTAATATATATATATGATTGCCTCTTACTCAAGAGAATACTAGAGCTTATATTACAAACCTTATTTTTGTAATAGTTTTGGTCTTTTTGAGATAACTGAGTGTGAAGCAGATTATTATAAGGGGAAATTATTTTCAGTGCATCTCACAATATAAATAAGCTTTTTAACTCTTCTATTGGATTATAGTTATCACAAAGGAGTTATAAGGTTCAGCATTATTTTTCTCATCATTAAGTTACCTTGTAGAACATTAAACTCAAAAGAGTATTAGAGTTGCCCACAGTTTTAGACTAAGTAGGAGGTAGAATTTTAATTGAATCTCAGATTTTTTGTTACCAATTTCTATTTGAATAATGAGACTGATATAACTGCTGCTCTATATACAGGAAGACAGAAACCTCTTGTCGGAAATAGAGGAACATAGGCAATATATCTTGCAAAACGTTTGTGGATAAGGTTTGCAAAAAAAAGGCTTTGGGGTGAGAAGAATAGCTAAAATATTCTGTTTACTGATACAAGGACAGAGGATGCATATTCTTCATAAGGAATGCTAGCTTCAGAAACTTGTCATTTCGAATCTATTAAAAATCAGTTGCTCAGGAACAGGATTTTTTAAAATATGTGGTTTGTGCTTGGGATAATCAATTTCTCATACTCTGCAACAATAGCTGCATTGCATTCATTTAGAATAAAGTTTATTCCTTAAACTTGTCTCTTCATCTTCTGGCTATAACTGAAATCTGGTTCTTTCCAGAGGACACTCCTGCAGACTGTTCAAATAGTGCACAATCTTCTCCACTGCACCTTCTATCTATGAACCTAAAACTGGGAGGCAATCCTCTTTGTTCCTCATTGCTGTTTTTAAATGAAATTCCATTCCTCTTTTCTAGAAATCTCCATCTTTTAATCACACATCTTCAGACACCCCTAAATCTCTTGTTGGAATTCTCTGCTGACAACCATATTGTACCTCATCTTACAAACTTTATTTCCTACTCATTTCCATTGTCTCCAACACAACTCATTTTAGAATTGCTGGTGATTTTAGCACCTACTAATTGACGCTTACAACAGCCGGCCCTCTCAGTTTCTTGACCTCTCATTACTGATGTAGTTGTTGCTTTGCAGCCTCCTTCTAGCTTCTGGGTATAACCTGAAACTGAGTTCCCCAGTACGGGGAGGGCAGGGAGAGACCGAAGAAAAAGGCAAACCACTCCAGATTGGTAGGTGGCAGGTTTAATAAGCAAGGGAATTTACTTAAGAGGCTTGTCCTGGGTGTCTGCAAGAGAAGCAGATTCCATACCCAGCCCCCAGAATCTTAAAAGTGTATATAGAGGCCTTAAATGAGTTCAGTCAGGTACCTAGTCCAGGTAGCTTCAATACCACATTTCTATTACAAGGCTGTCTCCTTGGAGCAATTTCTGGGAGCGGGAAAGAAAAGTGGAATGCACATTCCAAGGATGGGCTTGGTGAGGGTGGGGAAATTCCAATTACCTGGCTCTGACTTGTGGTCAAGCCTTTTTAACGGCCTCCTCCAACAGTGGTCTACCACCTACCTCAACCTTGCACTCCTGAAACCGTGTCCTTACAAATAATGATATCACCTCAACAGTTTCAACTTTATGTATCTTACTCTCCACCTATAATCCCTTACATTTATGGTTCATTCCCCCTATAACCCTGAAAATTCTCATACCCCACCAAAACTAGTATGCTATAGATCCTACCACTTTTACCTCACCACTTGGATATATCCACTTTCCTAATTTCCCAGTTAAATTTTTGCACTGACTTATAATTATCATTTGTCTACATCTCCAACCGACTTAAATCACTCTATCCCTTATTATAATTATTTTGCATTGTCATGTCTAGCTAATTAGCTCTTCATCATAGTGCCTCTCAATAGCATCTTTTCCTGGGTAGCTGAGTAAAGCCAGAGGAAAAACAAGCTGGCTGATCTCATTCTATATTTGTATCACTAACTTTAGCAGTAGAGTTCTTATGGTGACTAGCAATCATATTTTTCTCTCCTTATCTACTCACTGTTAACTCTCTCTACAATTTTTTTCAAACCTTCTTCTCTCTCTCTTCCAGTAACTTTCCTCTATTCTCACTCTTGGGTGATGGTATTGACATTTTAAATTGGGGTTAAAATATCATAAAATTTACCATCTTAGCCATCTTTCAGTGTACAATTCAGAAGTGTTAAGTATATTTACATTGTTGTAAAACAGATCTCCAGAACCTTTGACTTTGACATTATTCAGAAAGAGAAATAATTAGAAGTGAACACCCAGCAGTGCCTCAGTTCAGACCAGCACATTTATCAACATGCCTGCATTGACCACATGCTTAATTTGGTCACTCTGCATGAGATACCCAAACTCATGAAAAAGCTAACACTTTCACAAGTGTAGTATGCCTATCCCCACTCTCTCATTCAAGAGCATTAGAGCAGCACTTTTCTTCTCTTGCTTCCTCTCTACTTGACCATGCCCATCAATAGACATGCTGTTTCCTACCATCTTAAATACAACTTTCTTAACCATACTGCCCCTCTCCAGCTACTATTTTATTTTTCTTCTCCTATTAAAAGCAAACAAACAAACAAACAAAACCTCCTAGAAGGAATGTATATTATATGCCTCCAATTTCTTTCTTCTCATTCTCTCTTAATGTAATACCAGTAGTTTTTCTTCTACCATTATTCAGAAACCGTTTTTGCAATACCACCTATGTTGCTAAATGTGAAGTTAATTTTTCAGTCTCTACCTCAATTAACTTCTCAGCAGCATTTGCCACATCTTTCAATCCTTCCTCTTAGACATATGCCCTTTATTGGTTTCTAGAACCCTATGCTTTCTAATGTTCTTTCTCTCTCATCAACTTCCTTTGTCAGGCTAGATTGCTAGTTACTTCAAATTTCCCAGACCACTTAACACTGGATGGCTTGGGGCTCATTCCTGCTATATCACCTCTGAACTTCAGATACATATCTATCTACTTAGTTGGCATTTATTTTAGGATATCCAATAAATGTACCATGCATCAGTAGTTCATTCCTTTTTATTGCTAAATAATATTCCATTGTATGATATAGCACAGTTGTCTATCCATTTACCAATTAATTGGAAATTTAGGTTGTTTCTAAATTTTTGGCTGCTTTGAATAATGCTCCTATGAACATCCATGTACAAGACTTCGTGTGAACCTATGTTTTCATTCCTCTTAGGTTTATATCTATAATTGGAATTTCTGGGTTATTTGGTAGTTTTATGCTTGATTCTTCAAGAAACAACCTTTTGCAAAGTGGCTGTACCATTTTACTTTCCCACCAGCAATGGATTTGGGTTCCTGTTTCTTTATATCCTCACCATCATTTGTTTTTATTTATTATAGACATTCTGGTAGGTAAAAAATTACATCTTATTATAGTTTTGATTTGCATTTCCCTATTGACTTATGATATTGATTATTTTTTCATGTCCTCATTAACAATTTGTATACCTTCATCTGTGAAATGTCTCATCATATCTTTTTCCCATTTTTTGATTTCTCATTTTGTGCTGTTTATCTTATTGATGTGTAAGAGACTTTTATCGGATGTGTGTTTACTATTATTGTATCACAGTCTATTTTGTTTGTTCATTTTTCATTTCACCTTCTCAGTGAGACCTTCCGTAGCCATAATATGTACAGTTGCAATCAGCCTACAACTGGCTATCACCATTTGCTTTCTTATTTTTTATTAATATTTCATATCATCATCTAACATAATACAGGTTTTATTTATTTAATAATTTTGATGTCTTTGTCTCTTTATTAGAATGTAAAGTCTATGAAGAAAACATTTTTTAATCTCTCTCTCTCTTTCTTTGTCACTGCTTTGTACTTAACACATTGTAGGCTCTCATTATTATTATTTATCTTTCTAAGAAAAGGATGGTTCAAGAAATTCAAGCAAAATAAATGTCCTTAAAATAACTGTGCATTATTCCTTTTTTTTGTATTGTAAAATAATAATACTCTCAGGTTTTTACTGGAGGGGTGTGTATTTCCTTCTGAAAGTCTAGCTATTGAGTATTATAACTAACACATATAATATCAAATTATGTTAATAATTGTGATGCATTCATAGAAATATAGAATTTAATGCAATGCATAAGGACATATTGTGTATCTGTAAAATAATTTTGCTGTCCAAATAATTTTATTATGATTTTGTTTTTTAAACTGTCTTTTCATAAACAGATAAAAATTGATCAGTATTCAGTAATGAACAAAACACCCATAACCTTTTGTCAAGCTTTAGAAAAATTAGTATTATTGTCTTGTTCTTATCTTGCAGCTAGTTCTACAACTAAATCAATCTTGAGTTTGTTTTTAGCTTCCTGCCTACTTAGGTTTAGAATCAATCTATTATGAGCTGTCTGAGGTTCTTTTCTGGATCCTAAAGTAATCTCATCCCTAATGCTTTCATACAGTAGCCACTTAATCTTCTTCATAGAGTGAGCAGAATAACCTTACACTTTACTTTTCTAATAAAATGTTTCTTGGCTAAGAATTTCAAGTAGGAGAAGAACTGGGCTATCTCATTCAGGCACACATGAAGTACACACCCAGCTCATTCACAAATTAAACAGTTTTTGAATTGCTGGTTTTATATAACATGTATAAAAATCTATATTTTTAAAATCTCTTTTTAACACAAATAAAAAAGATAAATAATTCTCACTTCCTCTGTGGAGAACTTAAAGAAAGTAAGTAGATTTTTAAAAATTGAATTCTTTCATTTTATTGATGATAAATATGAATAAGTCACTTAAACTTTTATATATCAATTCTGGCACTTAAAAAATAGAGATGACAATAATATTTAGCTAACCTATTATTGGGAAAATGAATAATGTATGCTTGGTATATTATATATTCTAAACTATTGAGCAAATACATTTTATATTTTTTAAAACACCTATTGGAAGATTTTGAAACACATAGTTTACTGAACATTTGTTTTCTCAATTCACAGTTGATATGAAATGATCATAAAGCTACACTCTTTTATGGAGACCATTTAGTTTTCCAATAGTAGTGTCTGGTATATATAATAGAGGAATGAGAGACAGAAAGAGAGAGAAAGACAGAGAGAAAGGGACTCTGTTAAGTTACTTGATGATAATCAAAATATTTAAATGAATGCAATATTTTATAATAAGTTTTTAAATTTATTCTTCTTTATCCTCACATTTTGTTTGGTCTTGGAATATATTTTTATTTAATTAGTGTTCTTAAATGTCATCATAAAGTCCAAGTTCACTAAATTCCTTATGATGCCATGTTACCTTTGTCAAAAATATAGACACACACACACAGAGGTATGATAAAATTGAGTTAAGTTTAAAGAGTTTAACATAAATTTAGATACAATATTTCAGAATTGTTTCTCTTTATTTAACTAAGTTACAAATATAATTTCTCCAGGTTGACATAGACAGATAAGATTAATAATATAAGATTTGATTCTAGAAAAAAATCTAAATCTAATTAACCTGAGTATGTGAACTCTTTTCACTTAATTTACTTTTTCCTTCATGTAATATATGTGTTCTAAATGCTTGAAACCACCTTATTCACTACAAATTTAACTAAAATACCCTACACATCATAAAGTTGAACTAACATTTTCTTTGAATTAGTGAAAAATAGTGTTATTTTCATAAATTTTTAGGCAAATAACATACATTTCAGTATGGAAATGCAAATTTATTATCTTAAAATTTAGTTTGCTTGCTAATTAATTTAAAATTACTTTTTTTTCCCTATGATATCATAGACATATTTTTGGCACTATTTCCCTAGGCCCCTAAGTTTATAGTTTGTTACATATTTTGTGGATAATATTTATTGAATAATTGAAATTTCTCAGAATAAGTTAAAGTATGGTGAGAAGATTTTTGATAGTATTTATTCAGAAGTTGAAAAGTGATCCAATTCATTTTCTTGAAACTGAATATTACAGTAAAAACTTTACAAGCAAATGTCTAGTAAAATTAAATCCAGAATTTCATTTAAAAAATTTTTGATTTCTTTTTTATTGAGTAACATTTATTTTGTTTTCTTTTTTTTACTGGAGTATAGTTGCTTTACAATATTGTGTTAGTTCATACTGTATAGCAAAGTGAATCAGCTATACATATACTTATATCCCCTCTTTCTTGGATTTCCTTCTTGTTTAGGTCACCACAGAGCACTGAATAGAGTTCCCTGTGCTATACAGTAGGTTCTCATTAGTTATGTATTTTATACATAGTATCAATAGTGTATATATGTTAATCCCAATCTCCCAATTCATCCCAACCCGTCCCCCTACTTCCCCCTTGGTATCCATATGTTTGTTCTGTACATCTGTGTCTCTTTCTGCTTTGTAAATAAGATCGTCTATACCAATTTTTTCAGATTCCACATATATAAGTTAATATACGATATTTGGTTTTCTCTTTCTGACTTACTTCACTCTGTATGACATTTATTGATATAACATTATATAAGTTTCATGTTGTACATTATATGTCTACTTCTGTGTGCCCTACAGTGTGCCCGCCACCAAAAATTTAGTTTCCATCCATCACTACAGTTGATCCCCTTCATTCATTTGACCCTCTCCAACCCCTTCAATTCTCTGTTCTCTGTTTCTACATATATTTTAAACCCAGAGAGCAGTTTATAACTGTTCTGAAAAGTGCTATTATACATTTAAGGGTATTGTTCTGTACGTTGGCATTTTAAAAAGCATAAAATACAATGCTTTTTCTTTAAAGAATTTACATTATCCCTAAAGAAAACCTTGTTTTGTGAAATTAGCTAATGTGGTTTTCACTCAGTAATACATCCTCCCAATTAAAACTGCTGAACAAGATTTCTTAAACAATGAAAATACATAATACCATATAGTCACTGTAATGCCAAAAGTATTTGCACAATTCTCTCATTCTCATGAATGTTTGTCTACTTTTCTAACATATATATTTGATGTGTTTTTCAAAAACATCTATGTCAGAAAACATTTCAAAGTATATTTTAAAATATTTACATACATCATATACCTATCATAAACAATAAAACCCAAATGTTAATTCTTATAAATCATACTAATGATTCACTCAATTTATTCTAATAATTTCTCAAAAAAGATAGATTTTAATATTTTATATTAAGTAAAATATTTTATTATGCTAATAGCATAAAACTATTTTATTAGAAAAACATTTTAAAAAATAGACTGATTTTTATTCATAGAAAATTTCCAAAATATATGATTCTATTGATAAGATTATGTTAAAAGTAGAAAATGACCTGTTACTAATAGAAAGACAATGACATTTTTAAGGACTAATTTCCAGTTGGAAATGATTTGAGATCATCTTTAGAGGGCAGCACCTAACTAGGGAAAGAGGTATTTCAGGTCTAAGCAGGAATTTGAGTACATATTATAACGGCTAAAACTGGCAGTTAAAAGTTGATTGTCCAATAAACTATCACTTATTCATAATTCAAATATAAAAAGAGGCTAAATAACAGCATCTAATAGTAACCTAAATTTGTAATGCAGTTGCAAAATACACTTTATTGAACATCACCAGCGGTTAAAAGCATATATATTGTCAGTTAACATTGAAGCACATGGAGCAAATTTTCTTTATTCCTAGCATGGTAATACATAGCAACAGTAATCCATGCATTAACAACCACGTTTTATGAAAAAAAGAGAGTAGGAATGTATTTCACATTTAATTTGGATGATAGCAAGAAAATTGAAAAGAAGATACAAATAGTGATGTAAAATGAATGAGGCTCTTCCTATATTATTTTATAGTCTTAATGAGGCTAGAATTTTAAAACATGGGTCAGAAAACTTTTGTTCCATGTTACTTGAGTTAAAAGAAAAAGAATGATAGTTAAGAATTATACAGTGAAATATTTTAATAATTACTTTATTAAGCATGCTCACATTAATGAAGCAATTGTTCCATCACTCCATGATTGTGTAATGGGAATATCGTATCTGCACACAATCATTATTTCTGGAAATCTTTGATATAATAAAACAATCTTCTCAACTTTTCTATACCCAATGACAATCCTTTTGTAAAGTTTTCAAACTATAATAGACAAACTAAGACACTTCAAGAATTGTATAAACTGGACTCTAATACTCTTAGTGCTTAACATTAGAGACTGGGTGTGTTATTACTTATTTATGTATAAATGAATCACACATATAATTAACAAATAATTTACTATCTCACCAGTAGATTATCAAAACTACCATACAGAGCAGACCCTCATCCATTTATCCATTCAACAAATATTTATTGAGCAGGTACTTGTGCTAAGCATTCCTAGGAGCTGGGGACACATTTGATGCCCAAGACTTCACAATATAGGCTCCTGTCTCATGAAACATATTAAATTAACAGTCTTCTCATTTTACTTTTAGATAGGATGTGTGTGTGTCTCTCTCTCTCTGTGTGTGTGTGTGTGTGTGTGTGTGTGTGTGTGTGGTGATAAATGGGTACAGAGGCAGTTGTTCTGACTGCCCCATCAAGGAAAAAGCTTCTTGTTTCTTTAGCACAATGTGATAAATTTTACTCACAAAGAAAATATTTTAACTAAGGTAGTAGAAAAAGCATTTTCTACAATATTCTGTGCTTATGCTTTTATCTGTAAAACCACTTAAAATAATTTTTATTTTAAAATGTGGCTAAATTTAAAAGATATAAATATGTCTACACTATTCTAACCCTTAATTATACATTTTAATTGGCTGTTATAGCTTATTAAAAAAATGAAGACATATAATTAGCATAATAATTTTAAGGAAATCTATTTAGCTCACTTTTACTTTTATCCAGTTCTTTAATTTTAATTTTAAAATATATTGTTTTAAGGACATTACTTATTAGTAGTTACAGCAACTAGCCTGGTTTAGAGATTTAAAAATCAGACATTATAGACTAATTATTACTGTCGTACAGATCTCTGCATTCAATTGAAGTTCCAGGCATGCATGTAAAACTAAGATGAAGATGAAAGGGAGTTTTATTAAGACATTTATCTCCATGAGAAAGGCAAAATCTTGGCCTTGGCAGGTTCTCAAGTTTTTATTAAGTGACTATAAAATACAGATAAGCCTTTATGTTGTCAAAATATCAATTTTAATGGAATGCATGGAAGATCCAGGGTGAAGCTTAAATTTGAATAGCATGATCTACTATCAAATTACTAAAAAAGAGCAGAGGTATGCTTCAAGTATATCTTATGCTGATCTTAGATAAATAGCCCCACAAATTATAAAGCAGCTATTTTTTTGACATGAAAGAAACTTCAGAAAAGAGAATAACATGTTTTGTTTGTGCCTTAATATTAGTCTGCAAAGCCAATGTATTTCTTGTCATATTATTATTATTATTAAATTGCTTTACTTACCTTGAATGACTTATCTTGTGATTAACTTTTGAGTTGCAACATTTGTACTTTTAGAATTATTTCTCCCTCCATTGCTAAATGTTGTTGTGAAATATCTAGGTTGAAAAGAATACAAGTTTACTTGTTAAAATAAAATACACATAACCAAAGAAGAAATAAAAGCTGATTTCTGAAATAAATAAATATTTAAAAATAAGTAAAATAAAACAATATAAAAACATTTAAAATTTTACAAATATAAAAACAATATGTTCAGCATTTAGCTATATGTTTATCTTATTTTTAATTTACTGCTATTATTCCCTCTGATTTTTTGAAGGGCTTGTTTTTTACCAGGCTCTGTGCCATATGCCCTGGTCATCACTCCTAGTCTCAAAAAACACTTTTTCTATAAGAGTCATGTGTAGTGGAAGTAATATTTATAATTTAAAACAATGCTAAGGCTTTCTGATTTTTCCCTTTCTCTCCCATATCTTTTATTTTTCCTAGCAATTACTTAACCTTTTTGGTCATAGTAAGGGTAGGAGAATACATGCTAACTCCTAAAAAAAGAAAGATGAAGAATTAGTTTTAGGACAGGAAGGGGAAATAAGTAATTTTCTTAAGCGGTAGGCATGAAAAGGAAGAGATAAGGTGAAGAGTTAAAGAAAGCAACCAGTGAGCTACATATATCCTTGTTTTATCCTTTTGTGCAAAATCCAATGGAGGAAAGTTTATAGATTTATTTGGAAGAAAATCACATACAGAAGAGCCTATCCTCCACTCTTTATTCAAAAATCTCAGAGAAGACTTCCACACAGATGGATCCTCTCGTCAAACAGAGGTTTTCAAACAGGGCAGCTACAGGGAAAAAAAAAATGTGATGGCTAGAGGGAGTTGCTGGGTTCTGCTCCTGACTCGTTCTTGGTAGATGTGTGACACAGGTGGGATGTAGAAGTTTCCATAGGCCACAGGCAGGCATTGATATTAGCTGTTTTACTGATGGTCAGCTTGCCAAACAGTTAATGAAAGTGAGGCATAGTGACTTAATAATCAAAGGCTAGAAATTGAACCACTGGCCTGATGATGAATTGAGAATTACATTAAAACTTCAGTGGGATTTACAGTATCATTGAGTGTTGAGTTAGGAAAACCCCATGGCACCAACTAAGCTAACAGAATTTCATGGGCCACAGATTTTACCAGTGGGCACATGCTTACAGAAAAGAACAAATTAGCCAACACACAGTGGAACTCAGCAAAGATGCAGACCAGTATGTACATCTGAAGGTCCATAGCATAGCACCTACTATTACACAAGGATCTTCCACTATCATAATGGTCTACAAATTGGATCTAAGAAGTTCCTGTCTTGTTTTTAAGTGTATCTATAGAAAACTGAATCGTGACTTTGAAATTACTTTTTTGCTTTTGCATATCACAATTTCTATAGAAAAGTATCAGAATTACCTATTTTCAAATACAAATCTATTCAAGAGACACACACAAAAAGGGATTATAACATAAAAAATAACTACTTGTCAGATTTTAAGCAATACATATCCATGACAATCCAGGACAGCAAGAAATCAGAAATTATATTCTAAAAGAATTCAACATCCTACCAGGTCTTCCTAAACATACTGAAAGCTACTAATTGAATTGATAAGTAAGCCATTTAATTAACCAGTTTTATACTTAAATGTGTTTTTTATTTAATGACAATTTCTTGAAAATATTATATAGATTGATAAATAAAAGCACTATCTAACATCTATATGAGGAAAAGAGGATTTTATAAGAAGTTAGCAGAACACAATGCTAGGGAATCTAGCATTAAATAGACACTTGGTTATTGTCAACAATTATTGGCTATAAGTGGTGGATGTGGGGCATCTTTGGAAGTGTCTAGAGAGATGAGACTCTAATCTGGAGGACCAAAATTATGAAAAGGGAAAATAATTCTCCAGTTGGAACTTGAAGTTATACAGATGCCCAGGCAGCCAAGTAAGCCACTAATATGCTTTATTTCTTGATGTAAGAGAACGCTAACCCTAAGAGAATCTGTGGAAATTCCAAGGTAACATGAAAGGAATCAAAGGCATCAGGCTGTGGCAATCTGCTTAGAATATAAAATTAAGGGTATTCTTTTTGCATGGAAGCTTTACTTTTTATTGGAAATAATCACTTTATGTCAAAATGGCCATGTAATAAAATGTTGACAAGGCTTAAATAAACCTAAGATAAATTTTTAGTCTTATTAAACTTTCTTCAACTTTATGGTATTTAAAGTCCTTGAAAACCTTGGAATTAAAATATAACATGTAAAATAATTTTGACATTTCTTCATTTGGCCTCTGTTATGCTGAACAATATTTGCAGCTGTGTAAACCATATGTTCTCCAATATCTGTTGAAAGAAAGCTAGTATTTGTAATTTAAACCTGAAATGTTTATAGAAATTTTTGAACATTTCAATACATGCATGAAGATTTTTATCTTACTTACTTGAAAAGTATATTTAACAGAGTTGATTTCCCTCAGAATCTTCCCATGGTTTTGAAATTCTCATAAGCATGCCAACTTTCATTTCGTTCACATCTTATGTGGCATCATATTAAACAAATCTTAAGGTCCCCTGATATTACTCTACTTCCTATTTTCTCATTGTCTTCTACTGATGACAGATATTGGCTACAGAAACTGTGGTTGAATGATGTGATGACGACGCTTTCCATGGGCCTCTTTATTGTTGTAGGCAAAATATGTACTTGGGAGGTTTAGACAATTCCATTATGGGCAGAATGGCTCAATCTTCATATTTGGGCACTTCATTCTCTTCCACAAAGCCCTGCAAGGCAAAAGTTTTTCTAATGTTTTAATTGGCTTACCATATAAAAATTAATAGTATCAACCTGTGAACTGAACTCTCAGCACCATATGTTGGTTTGGAAGATAGTCTCCGATAATTTTGTTTATTACCCTCATTAAGTGATCTGATGAACTTCATACAATCATGATCTATCATTGCAGATAACATTTATTATGAAAATATACAGACAGAGGGTGTCCTCACATCATTTAAAGAGGCCATGTTATGTTTCAAATTGATACATAAAACCATGAACTGTGTCACCTGGTGGCTGTCCAGTGACCAACAAAATCTGTTCCCAAATTTGTTAATTTCTCCGTTGCTGATGCCCTGAAGACTGTTTTTAGTTGCATCCACTTTTTGGCTCATTTAATTTTACTTGTTCTCATGATTTCAATGATCTTAATTGCCATCCTTAGATCATTGCCTTCTTTGCTGGCACCTTTATTTTAAACGGTCCATATCTGAAGCTAGTGCTTTTTCTTTTACTTTACCCTGAAGCACTTCACTAACAGTGTTGCTGAAGCAGAAGCCACTAGGAATGAGCTAATATTCTATAAACTCTAGTGTGATAACAACCAGGGTCATACGCATGTGGTGAGCAGCTATTGCTATGGGCTTACTCCAGGTCAGGGGAAGTCGGTTTGGCAGACAAGACAAGAGCCCAAGTGGCTCATTGCTGGCAGTACTATCACTGCTTACATACATTCCTGGCCTTCTTTGTTTGGTTTCTATGTTACCACATATGTCTCCTATTCCTGCATGTTTTAACAATATTTTTCATTGCCATCCTCCTTAAACCAATCTTGAAAATTTACAGTTTCTCTAGATTCAACCTTAGTGTCTCTTTATCTAGACAATCCTAACTATCCCATATCTTTAAATTCCATCTATAATTCTCCAGTTGAAAAATATCAGTGCTAAACAGGGAGATCAGCTTGGTGCTTTGTGACCACCTAGAGGGGTGAGATAGGGAGGGTGGGAGGGAGACGCAAGAGGGAGAGAATATGGGGATATATGTGTACGTACAGCTGATTCACTTTGTTATATAGCAGAAAGTAACACACCATTGTAAAGCAATTATACTCCAATAAAGATGTTAAAAAAAAAAGAAAAATATCAATGCTAATTCCAGTTTTTTTTCTGATTCCAAATCAAGATGGCAACTAACACTTCATAGCTTCTTTTGGTATCTTGAAATCAATTCAGACCCAGTCTAAACTGAAGTTGTTTTTACCTACCTGAGTCCTTACTAAGAGTCCTCTATCTGTGAAAATGGCAGTATTATAACCAGAGACACTTATGCCAGCCTTATATCCAGTAAATCACCAATTTCTCTCAACTTTTTCCTTTTATCCATACATGTCTATATATTCCCACTGCCACTAGTTCAAGTTTTCATCATATTTTTTCCTACACTATTGCAATAACCCTCAAACTTATTTCAACATATCCGTCTTTCTCAATGTCAATCAAGTTTTATAGAGCAGTCAATGTAATATTTTTTTGGATAATAAGACAAAATTACCAATTCTCTTCTTTACAATACTCTCTAACAGATTGTTATTCTTAAGATAATTTTTAAAAAATCCTTAATATAGCCTCAAATTTCTGTATTGTCTGGCTTCTGTCTATTCCTTAGACATCATATCATTTCATTATAAAATCAGGGGTACTCTAGCTGTTTTGAATTCCTGGTAAGCAACAGACTCCCCCTGGATTCAATGCTTTTGCACTTATTATTTCCTCTACCTTGAATATTGCTCCATTTGCCCTTAACCTTAATACTAACCCTTACTCTTTATGGGTTCAGATTCAAAGTCACTTTGTCACCAATGTTTTCTCTGATATTTCCTGATACTATAAAAGGTCCATATTGTTTGCTCTTATTTCAAACTGTTTTCCCTCTTTTTGTTACCTATTAAATACCTATAATAAGTTTTTTTGTAATTATTGATTTAATACATCTACTCCCAATATACTTAAATTCTACCAAAAAAGCCAGCCTTATTATCAGTGTCAGTATATGACAATTTGTCAAGCAATGTTTAGAAAATGAATGAATAACTGGATTATTACTTTTGTAATAACAAGCATTTCTACTTTGATAAAATATTAATGTTACATAAAATTTTTACTCTAAGTTACATCTAGAATGTTTATTTCTATTTGAAAGAGAATATTTAAATATCAGCAATTAATCATAATAATATTTCTTGTTTGAATTGCTGATGTTATAATGATAGGATGTGATGAGTACCTACATCATCCCAGGTTGAGGGATTCCTAAATTGAAGTTTAAGTGTAGGGATTGGCATTTGGCCTTCAGAGGCTTAGGCTAAAGCTGAATACAGATCATTTGGTCAAATTCTGAGACTGAAGCTGAACATCAATGTTAAAGTCCTTAATGAAAGTTACTACTATGCATTGTTATATAAGTGGAATGTCGATTAGTGTTGATAAGGAAGAATTAGGTTTTAGCTCAAATTTTTATGTGTTTGTTTGAATGTTTTATGATGTAATGTCAGTGTCATTAAAGTGAAAAAATATTATGTTGAACAAAAAAAGATTCTAGCAGAGTTTTATTAAAAAGGACTGAAATGTAAAAAATTAATGAATGAATTATTTTATCTATTTCTTAAGATTCTATATCAAATCTCAGTGAGGGCAATATAAAATCATGCTTTGGCTGAGATTATTTATACATATTTTTTACTGTAATTGCTACAATAATTTTATATACTACTTTGTATAATTAGGAATGACATGGAGATCACTCATTAGCAAATCCTTTTTTTTTTATTCTCATAGTGAAAGTTCAGATGTGAAAATAGATCACAAATTCAATTCTATTTTGAAAAACACAATCAAAGAATCTAGCTGATCTTTGATTTGCTGGGAATCAGTTTCTGTCTCTACTGGTAGAATATAAACTCCATGAGAATGGAGGTTCTTTTTTCATATTCCCAGCACTTAGAATGGTGGATAGCATATGGTAAATACTGAACGAAAAGTTATTGAACAAATTACATGAATGTATTAATCATTAAAGCATTTTAAATAAAGTATATTTGTTCTGGAATAGAGAAAATATACTTAGTATTTAGAGAGAAAAGTAGTAATTTGGCATAAGATTTCTCTCTGCCAGCCGTTTTATTTAATTGCCCAGAGTTGACTTTTCTCCAGTCATTTGAGCAATTATTATTTTTAAAATTATTTACAATTTTAAATGAAACATAAATAACAAACTACTTGTAAATATTGGAAATTGTCATTGTTAAATTATTGCTATGCAAATACCAGGGAAGAAAACCTGTGCAAATATATATCTTTAGCTTCATATATCAACAAGTACACATACACACTTCTAAAATACTGTTATAGTGTTAATGATGGAAAATTTTACTTACAAAGTTTTTATTGTTCTATAGGAGAATTTTGAAACCTTTAAATCATTGATCACTGAGAACATCACCATGTAGTTTCAGTATGATAGCATAGAACACAGATACTCAGTTCAGAATACTTTTCATGCAAGGTGAAAAAGAAAAATCAAAGAGTTTTTAAGATAGTTTTTAATAAAAACTTTAAAGTGCAATAAGTTAACAAATATACTTTTAGTCACAATTAAAAATATGTACATGTAACATTACTTTTATTTCAATTTTATTTATTGTTGATTAATGAAATTAAATCCTTTTTTTCTCACTGTGATTTCCTCTTACCTGTCTTTAACTGCTACTTTCCTTTCAATCTTACAGTGGAGAATAATTGAAATGAAGTCTATGACTTGGAAACTGACCAGTATTCTGAAATGTGAGTTACCTTCTTAGTTTTAATTATCATCTTTTTGTATACATAATGTATTATTTTGAATACTATAAAGCAGTAGCATAATGAAAAGGAGACATATTGCCAAATTGACACAGTCTTCAAACCCCCAGGCATCATCATTCATAAACTTTGAATGACAATGAGATAAGCCTATTTTCCTTTATAAAATGTACAAACTGCATTTAAAAAAAAAATGAAAGTGCCTCTAGCCAATTAGTTGTGTGCCTTTGACCCTTAGTATCATAATGGAACTGGAAAGAGAGCTTGCAGTGGTGTTTGGATGTCTCTGTAACTCCCCCCACCCATTTTTCTTAGTCCTCTCTCCATGTAATTTTTATTCTATGAATATTTAAATAATAACTAAGGACAATTCTGTAGAATGTCCCTTTAAAAATAAAAATCACTTGCTTCTTAGCTGTTCCCTACTCACTTTGGAATAACTTCTGTTCTAATGACTGGAGAAATTTCTCTCAGTCTCCTAAATACTTTATCTGGTTCTAAAATCTCCAAGTTGAATAAGAAGACATTTTGGTCCAGCTACCAAATAGATATAAAAATATTCATTATAATATTTATCCCTACTCCCTTTGTAATCAGGGAAGGAATATTGGAAGCTTGTATAAATGAGATGGTTAAATATTGGGATTTGTGAGGAGGAACTTGTGGACTCAGGTACAGGCTTATGAGAGATAAATATATATTGTCCCTGTTAGTACTTTCCAGTCCATATTAATTGATATTTATGAATGCTCAAATATTAGGTTGTTGTTTCTGGAATGTTTGTGTATGTATACCAGTAAAAAACAAGGTAATTTACTTGAGAGTAACTGAGATGATATCTAATTACATTCCCGTCCAGCTTGAATGTTAAGATGTCATAGTTAATTATTTTTAAGATAAAAGAAAATTGAGAGAGTCATTACCATCTTGAAATAAGACCAGGACATAGATTTATAGCAGAAAAGAAAACCAAGAAGTAGATGAAATCAATAGATGTCAAGCACATGAGAGATTCTTGTGACACTTTAAGAAAATTAGTGACTTTTAGCTATAGACAAAAGGATTATAAATGTAATCTAAAAGGTTTCTCATTTAATTGACAAAGAAAATCTAAAAGCCTGGAGTGAAATGAGTAATAGATCATGAATTGCAAAATGCCACAAGCTATCTTAAAAAAAAATTCTAATTCGTAAATGTATCCTTGGTTAAACTGAAATCGAATGCCTCTCTTAAAATATATTAGAGTTGTTTTAAAAACTTTCTTCAATAATAATTTATTCTATATTTTATGTCAGAAAATGATCACCTGTTCAATTCATGACTATTTATCCTCATTATTACATACTTCAATTAAAGTATAAATACTAACTTACTGTTTTTTCCTCATTTTAAGCCTATTTAAATTTACCTACATTACACCAATTCTTTTAATCTTCAACTTTGCTCTCAAGTTATTAATTTCTAGTCTGGAAAGTTAGAAGGTAACCATAAAATTAATACAAACTATTGAATATTAATTATTTTACCCTTTCAGTCTGAGCTTCAATCTCCTAATTTAGAAAACAAAATGAGACAGCAAAAAAAGGCAAAAATGATAAATGTCCACCTCACCTAAACAAAGGCATGTGTCCCAAGTTAGACAATAATTTAATACTCTAAAATTTTAAATAATTAGCAGAGTGAAGCCAGGGCCAAGAGGAAAATTATTGAAGATTATATCTATATTATACTCTATCTATCATCTATCTATCCATCTATCTATCATCTATCTACCTATTTAGCCATCTATCTATCTATCATCTATGAGGGAACAGTTCCTGTTACCTAAAACAGAAGCTGCACTAGATTCTGAACTATTTCTAAGACTTATCCTCAGTTCCCAGGAAATGTACGCACTGCCTGGTAACTCACAAAAAATTGTTTTTTGCTTAATTATGCATAGTTGGTTTTTGGTGCTTACAACTGAAGAACTCCAGTTAATAATTTTGGAAAAATTTGCTTTATTCATTGACTTGTTAATTTATTAAATACTTATTGTGCTCTTTTTGTAAGCTGGATTATTCCAAGATGTTTGAACTATGGCACGGACAAATCATTTTAAACAAAGATAAATGGGTATTTTTTTAACATTTAGATAGGAATCTCAGAGCCTTGCGTACAGTTGTTTGTATATATAGCTTTAAAAATAAGCCTATTTAATTAAAAAAATAATTGATTATATGCTCTGACTGTGGGAAATCCATTTACATCTTGAAAATGTAGAAGATAATAGAATAAACCTTGATTAACTTTCCCTAAACAAAGAGGTGATAATGTTCAAGACAAGATCTTAGCTATTATTCTAGTGTTGGGTTTTAAAATTACTATGAAGACAGAGTTGTTATTGATTTAGTTCTAGATGCAAATGAGAATTCAATACCAAGATATAATTTGAAAAGCGGGAATATGACTTTTATAAAAACTGCATTCTTATGAAGCTTGACAGATCTACAATTTGGCTGAACAATCTCCATTTTCAATCCTTCTACTATATAAATTTTACAATATAAAGTAAAACAATAAATGCAATTTCAAGCCTCTCAAATGTTACTACTACTGTGTTTCATGTTTTTGATTTTCATAGATGAAGTCACCCTTTAACAGTACTGATGGCATTTTTAAATGTGGAGAAATAAAAATTTACCATATTGCATTTTGTCCTATATAAGTCCATATATTTTATATTTTCTTTTAATTACTTTAATTAAAGCCATAGAAAATATCTGTATTACCATGTAGTTGTATAGTGGTCAGTATTACACTCTAACAATGTGTGCAATTTTCTATAATAGTGGTAAGTATTTTAATTGGTTTAGACATAATTTATTCTAGATCTATGATGTTTCTCATCACTTCATTTTGTCAACTTTTATAATTATACCTGAATTTTAAACATAGCATTTAAAATCTTTATTTTTGTTCTCTCCTAAAGTAGCAATTTCATGCAAAATTGCTTTGTTTATGAGAACACAGCATATGCTTAGTTTTCTCCCAGGATGTTCTATAGATCTGACGAAGTTGGGAAGTAAAATTCCATTAGTACCACTATTCTAATTATAGTATTTATACTAACTTGTTTTGAACATATTGGATGATTAAACATATTTTTTCATATTATTTTATAATTATAAAATAATAACTTTTGTTCTAGAATATTAATTGCAGCCAAAAAATGTTGAAAAAAGTTAGATGAAACCTTGGGTTCCTATTTTATCACTATCCTTAGTTAACATAATGTCTTGATTGTAATTATTACAAGGACCACAATTTCATTACATAAAAGATGTTCTCTTAAAACATTAATGTTAACATGATTAGAATGAAGTCAAGTTATTTACAGAATAACATATTGCAATGTGAATATTTTCTTTACAAATATGTCTTGTCAATAAAGCCATTTTTAAGTTTACAGACTGAAATGATGAAAACATGCAGAATTAATAATAATTTCAATGTCAATATGATGTTTCTTTTGAATGATTTTCAGATGTATCAACCCACACTAAAGTAATCTAATGTAAATAATAATTTCATACAAATTGTGAAATAAATGTACTGTGGTTTCACGATAGCATTTAAAGTTATAGGACACAGAATTATGCTAAATTTAAATGATACATTTCTATAATCTGCTCTTTCACCTGTGATTGTGGATAATAAAAGCATGGCTTATGCAGTCAACTAGTCAATCTTTGTTGGTTCTGACATTCTACTTTTGACAGTATATTTCTAGTGATATTGTATTAGCAGTTTTTAGCTGCTAGGTCTCTTTTTTATATAAACATTTGAATGTTCTTCTAAGCATCTCTGTTTTTGCTTGCCTGATACTTCTGGTACCACAAACTCCTGAAGCAAAACTCATACCCTTCCCTTAGTCAATGTGTTTTAGAAAAAGCAACTCTTTCTAGCTCCAGGGGTTGTCATTTGACTCAGAAGTGGCCAAACATTACAGTGGCCATAGGGAGTGGTTCATGGATGGACATGAACTTGAAGCAAGACCTGTCAGCAAATGAGACTCAATACTAGTAGATTGTTGGAGCAGTGTGGGAAAGAGTTCCATTTTCCAGTGGTGTTCCTGAGAGAATGGGAGGCCTTCTTGGAGCTGCTGATAATTATCTCATTGATACAAGAGGGAGTTTTTCTTAGGGTCTTGCCAATACAAAGACAGGAGAGCCCGTGATGGAGAAAGCAGAAGATACACATGAAGATAATTTTGTCCCGGATCCAGGGGTGCCGGAAGTAGAAAGATGTTCTTCCCCTGGATTTTCAGCTACATCAAACAGTAAATTGTCATTTTCCTTAAGTCAGTTTTAGTTTTATTCTGCCAATTGTAATCATTTTATTATTAAATAACATATCCATGTATAACCTTGACAGTCCTTATGGAAACTGAAATACTGCTCTGTCAGTTAAGTGACATCTTTTAGTTTCTCTTATTCTGTGATCCTTACACTTACTTGCTAGCAAATCATCATATTCTGTACTGTCTCTCCTGCTGTAAATACTAACCTATGGAGAAGAGCCCCCAGTAACTTCTTTAATGACATCAGTGCCCCCCAACTTCTTATAGCCTTGGTGTATGGAGGATCTTCTAGATCTTCCAGTGAAACATAATCTCTGGTGGGTCTTCTAGTCATTAATAACAGTAGTATATCCATTTTAGTAAGCACATACTTCTCTGTCATAGAGTCTATTCTTCCCTCTGTGGCAATTTAGGCATTTCAACTTCACTAAGTTTAGTTTATTACTCTTTCCATGTTTCCAATTGCCTTCTCTTGTTGCTCTCATCAGGTGCTGAATGTTGTAACCTGGGAAAATTGTCTCAAGTCAACAAATATTTCCTTAACCTTTTTTATCTTTCAGCACTTTTGTTAAAAATCCTCAGAATCTTGTCTCATGGGTATGGGTTCAGCTTCTTCCACTCCATGCTGGCTAGAGCTTGCAGGTGATTTTCGGCCTTGAAGAAGAGTATTTTCATTATTAGTTTTATGTGTAAATTTTGAATGTGAGAATGGGCAACAGCTCCCAGCAAAATAACTTAAGAATAATGATAGCACAGCACCAATGCAATTAATTTACTGCACATTTTCCTCCAGTGTGAATGGTGAAAATGCAAAAGATGGATATTAAGTAATTAATAATTCAAGTATTTCATTTTTATTACTTATTGGTAGTTTAATACAGATGGCAATAAATCTCATAAATGAGGTTTAAGAAAAAGCACAGAACAAATATACTAAAAAGTACTGAGGTTTCCTCTCTATATAATCTTAATATTAGATAGAAAATTATAGTTATCAAACACTTTCAAATAAAACTGCTTTTATAATATCAGATTAATATTAACAGATATATATATTTGAAATATTAATAGCTGATATAATAGCATGTTTTGTGTATTTATCGGAAAACAATGTTAAAAAAATTTGCAAGAAGTACTAGGTAGATTATTTTGAGCCTTTTGTGAATTTAATATTAACCAAATGTCTCAAAAGAAAAATATTATGTAAAACTCTGAACACATTCTTTGTTAAAATAAAAGTTAAATTTTGAATGTTATGTTTAAATAAATTTTGCTACAATTTTCTCAATCCCTGTTTAGCTTTGGATGAGTTGATCTTTCTGCTAAATGGAGTTATTAAAACCAAATATTGGCATAGCATGTCTAGATTCCTTAACATACGGTATTTTACTCAGTTACCTAAATGCATATGATCTTATTTGGGACTCATTAAGAACAATATACTGAGTAGACATGTCATTATCATTCTACAACTTTTAAAGACAAATTTCAGATTAAGTAGCTGATGCAAAATTACCAATTTAATAAATTGTAATGTCATAGATCAAACTTAGACTTCCAAATTCATGTACAATTCATCTTTTGATAAACTATTGGGTGTCTTTATAAGCTCTAACTTACTGCAATCAGAATACTTATAAGTATTAAAAATAGATTGTTTTAATCCTAAAATTATAAATAGATTTTTATGTGGATAACTTAGATGCATTGACACATTTTGTCATAGAGTAAATATTAACTGATATTTTTTATTAACATTCTTATGGACTATTTTTCAGGAATCATGTCATAAATATTAACCCAAACAATAGCATAACATAATCGACAAATCTTAGTGGTTTTAGTTATATATCATGTGTAGTTCTGAAATAAATCCTAAAATAAGTGGATCTGTTCCCTATTAAAAAACTTTCCCAACAATTTTTTTTAAACCTAGCTCTTCTTTTTTTTTTTAAACAAACCCTGTAAAAAAAAAATTAACTAATTAATGTTTTTATCTTTGGCTGCGTTGGGTCTTTGTTGCTGAGCACGGCATTCTCTAGTTGCGGCAAGCGGGGGTTACTCTTCGTTGCTATGCGTGGGCTTCTCATTGTGGTGGTTTCTCTTGTTGAGGAGCACGGGATTTAGATGTGCGGGCTTCAGTAGTTGTGGCTCGCGGGCTCTAGAGCGCAGTGTCAGTAGTTGTGGTGCATGGGCTTAGTTGCTTCACAGCATGTGGGATCTTCCCAGACCAGGGCTCGAACCAGTGTCCCCTGCATTGGCAGGCGGATTCTTAACCACTGTGCCACCAGGGAAGTCCCTAGCTCTTCTTTTTTACTACCATATTAGAGGGCAAACTCTTCTTTTTCTCTTTCTTTATTCTCTCTTTCAGTGTGTTTGTTTGTGTGTGGAGTGTGTTTGTGCAATTTATATTCCAGGATTGATCAGCATATTCTAAAAATATATACTAATCTGATGTTACTTAAGCAATATGAAAATAATAAGGAAAAGTTTATAATAAAAAAATTGTCTTCACTATTCTTCCAGCATTAAAATTAAACAAGATGGGTCTTATGACTGCTTTCTTTTAACAAGGTACAACTTCACTCATCTAGTTTACATTTCATGTAATTGAATTGAGAGACTGAATATACGAACAGACAATAGCTAGGTGATATGTAAAAATAAAACTCTGACCCACAGCCTGCAGCAAGTTGCTCAAGAAACCAGCCCTCTACAATAAACAACCCAGGAAGCCAGCCTGCCGTCATTTGGACATGAAGGAAGCCAGATTGCTATCTCTAGTGACAATTCAGAAAGCTAAACAGTAACTTCTCTAAGATTTGGGCCAAACTGGCCAGGGCTTATTCATAACTAACAACTTTCCTAATTTTGTCCCCACTTCTTACTGAAACCAACCAGAGAAAGCCAAATATGCACCCCTGACCAATCACATAGGATTCCCTACTTCTAGTTATACAACTACAGCTTTCACATGCCAACACCTTTAAATAAGGACATATTTGAAGCCTATCCTTTTTACCACTAAGAAGCTCTCCCACTCCTCTTCCTGTCTTTGAATCACTGCAACAAGCATATGATGGTGGTTGACTCTCTTATAAGTTCTAAATAAATAGCTTTTGCTTTGTTATTTTGTTGGTCTTTATTTCTGTAGAATCTTCTTAAAATAGAGATTGCCACTCTTTCTTCAGAACATTTTAAACTTTCTCGCCTTTATTTACAGTATTCAAAAGGCATATTTTTTTTGTACTGACAGCTTCTTCCCCAATTTCTTCTAAGTAATATGTAAGTTGGCATGCTGCATTTCTTCTTTTATGCCTGTACTCTTGAGACTTAATTTCAGAGGCTTCTCCAAGTTTTAAGGACAGCCTGCCATTTTCATACTACATTATGTAAAAGAAATAAAGGCCTCTGTCTCCCCAGGACCACAGAGTGTATATGTCCTTTGCATGACTCTAAAATTTAATATCCAATATGAATGCAGAGCCTAGGATCCGAGGTTTGGAATTTCATCTCCTCCCTTTACTGGTTGTATTGCATTGCGCTAGTTGCTTAACTTTCTGTGGTTTCAACGTCCACATTTATTTGATTTGTTGTGAAGATTAAATGGGTTAGCTTACTTGAAGCAATTAAAACAATGTCTATCACACACTAATGTTGTTACTGAACCAAACTTGGGTTCGCTTGTCTAAAGTGCAGCAAAGCCCATCTACTGAGATCAAATTGTGGTGAAGGAAAGTACAGCATTTATTGCAAGACTCATGCTCAAAAGACGCAAACTCCCAGATGACTTTCCAGGAAGGGTTTATAAAGGCAAGGTGAGGGAGAGGGTCAAAGAATACCTGATGAGCCCATGTACATCCTTCTGTTTGGTTGTTGGTGAGGTAACAGGGTGGTGTTTCAGGAATCTTAATTATCAATTTTCTAGCTCCAAACAGTCTAGAATCTACAAGCTAGTGGTCAGCATTCAATTAACTTATTCCATCTGGTGGGGGTTTTAGTATCTTCAAAACAACTCAAGGATGTGATTCAGGGTATTATCTATAGCTCTTGAGAAGGAACTAAAGATCCTGCACTTTGTTTTATAGCTAAACTATTATTATTTTGTCTTGAATGACGGCTTTCCTTTGTTTCTGCATTTTCTCACTTCTCTGATTAATTTTGCTCTTTGGAACTCGGGGAAGGTCTAAGAAGCTAAAGCTTTTCTGCAAACAAGAGGCAGGAGGGGGACACAGGAAGGTCCAGCAGGGTCTTGCTCAGTTTCAATGTTAGAGGAAAAGAGACCGAAAAGAGCAACCATCCATCCCCCTTGTCTCATAACTTCATTTTCCCTCATGACTTAATTTTCTTTCTTTTAAGAATGAACAGTTATGTTAGATTCACCAGGACAGTACCACATAAACATGCCTCAAATTATGCCATGATCTTAATTTAAGAAAATTTCCATTAAAAATACATTTTCTTTAGGACACATGAAAGGTGTTAATCCTTTAAATGGCCCATAATTGAAATAATAATATCTAAGGCTTCAAGTAGAATGGTAACTTTAGGCAATGTAAATATTTTAAAAGTGAGAAAATTAAGGCTCAAATAAATTATGTAAAATGCCTAATATCTTGTTATAGTATCTTCAGTCTCTATTATTTTCCCATCATTTGAAAGAGCTACAAAACAAGGGAAGGTACTTATTGTTTGAATATTCTGATACTTTTAAAGCATTAAGAGAATGTTAAGCAAACAAGCATATTTTAATGACACTATTCATTTAATATAGTAGTATTTTCTTAAAATAAATTCTAAAGTGAGGTCAAAATTTTAAAAGAATAAAACAAAATCCCATAATTTTGTAAAATTTAACTTTTATTTTGTAATGTTCACCAAGTATAGTGTTAAAAGATAAACTGAGGCATATTAAAATTTTAAGTTTCTTTGAGCAAAAATCCGTTTGAATAGGGCAATACCAAACCGGAAGTTGTAAGGAGTACTCCACCCAAAGGAACTAAGGAGAGAGATATTTGTAGGAAAAAAATGATGCAAAATAAGGAAATTATTGGTTGGCTACAACTTAAAGCCCATTTGTTTTTTGGTGACTGGTAGCTTTTAGGTTTTGGTTTACTTACATAGACTGCCAGGGCATTAGAGCCACCTCAGTCTACTGGTCCCCTTACTAATTAATTTAACAGTAGGAAAGAATAATCCTAATTTAAAGTGACTATTCTTTATAAATCAAAAGTATTTAAGCATATATTTACATTTAGAAAGTATTATGTGATCTAAATTGACCTGATTAGTGGGGAAGTAAAGAGTTGCTAAAGTTGACACTTAAAAATAATAAAAGGTTTGAAAGCAAGACCACGTCTTCTTGAGAGAGTAACATTCATAAACTTCAAGTAAAGTTCAAAGTATAATCAGAATTCCAGACGAAATAAAGGCATCAATCAAAGTAAATGTTAGGAATCCATGACTAGAGATGGTAATAGAAAATATAATTGAATGTCACAAAGAAAGATAAGGAAATATGAACCAGAGGCAGAAGATTTTGAGAAAGACAACAGATAAAAATGAAATTCTGGAACTGTTCTGGAATTTTTCTTTTCAAGTTTACTTAGGGAAATTGGTTAGCAATTTTTGGCAGTGTTTCTCAGAAAGTTAGACCAGAATTAGTATGACCAGAACACCAGTGACATGTAAATGTATATAGAGACATACTTTCAAAGGCCAGCAGGAAATCTAAGGTTATGAATTCTCTTATAAAGATAATTTGATTTTCTACTCTATTTCATAGGATATGAAATGCTTTTTGATAAAAGTTTCTTTCCTAGGTTCAGGCACAATATCACACAACTGCAGTAGAAACAAAAAAAAATCCTAGTTTGAGATCCAAGGAATTTCAGACAATATATGAACTTAGGATAATAGCTAAAGTATATGGGTTATGCTAGGGACTCAATGTTTATTTGTTGTTTTGATGATGTATAAATATGCTGGATTTTGTTTATAAACATAAAATATAATGACATATTAATATCTGAATTAGTATACCATCTTCAATAATTTTTGGCTATGTATTACTTACCCTGATACCTCTCATTGTTCAGATATAATATTTTAATGTTTTTAGAAAAGTTATCCATTTTTAATAAAAATACAAATAAATACATATACTATTTGAAATAAGCACTTGTTTCATTTATAAATATATCATTTAATGGAATTCCTCAGGTCATGTAATTCCAGAACTTTATGAAACTTTAAATTTCTCATATTAAGAATTATGAAAGGAGCAAACTGTGGTGCTCCAAGGACAAAGAACAAGACAAACTCAAAGGGCCAACATTGCCGGAACAGAGTTACAGGACTCCTATCACTCTGTCACATTGCAACCATTACAATGTCCCAGAGCCCTCCCAAGCAGCATGCTCTGTCCCTTTCCTGTCCCATATAAGGAAAGGTATTTGTCCCATTCTTCTCACGCTCTGCACACTGGAAGTATACATACCCTGCCCAATCAGCAGATGACTCGCAGATTCCTTTGTTCCCTGGCTATAAAAACAGACCAGTAACCCTTGCTCAAGGTCATCTCTCCCTGGCTATCAGGAATTCGGCTGTTCTAGCAGCGACCCTTCCTTTTAATAAATTCTATCTTTTTTTCATTCTGCCTTGTGTCTGGAAATTCTTTTCCAACCCACGTTCGGACCACTACACAAACTAATAAAAAATGGTTAGCTCAATAGATTAATACATAGATTTATGAATAGACTGAAGGAACTCAGTCTAAATTTAGTTTTGAGAAATTTTCACTGTTCAAGTTCTTGGAAAGTATACTGAAACCTAGGTTGTTATTCATAGGATGGCATGTAGGGGACATCCAAACTGTGGGTGCAGATTTGAAGTTGTTGGCTGATTGTTTTCTTCTTCTTAAAAGCTATTTTTAAGGGCAATTTTAAGTTAAAAATTAAGAATAAGGTACAGCAATTTCCCATATACCTCCGACCCCCCACCTGCATAGCCTCTCCTATTATCAACATCAGTCATCAGAATGGAACAGTTATTATCAAGAATGAGCCTACATTGACACATCATAATGACCTAAAGTTCATAGTTTACCTTTGGGTTCACTCTTGTTTTTGTATATTATATGGGTTGGGGCAAATTTATAATACCATATATCCATTATTATAATGCCATACAGAGTATTTTTACTGCCCTAAAATTCTTCAGTGTGCTGCCTATACATCCCCTTCCTCCTAGCCTTCACCCCTGGTAACCACTGATGTTTTTATTGTCTCCATAGTCTTGCCCTCTTCAGAATGTCATATAGTTGGAATCATACAGTTTGTAGCCTTTTCTTTTACTTCTTAATATGCATTTAAATTTATTTATTATCAATCATTTCATGGATTGTGCCGTTGGTGTTATATGTATAAAGGTATCTCCATAACCTAGGTCATCTAGGTTTTCCCCTATGTTATCTTCTAAGAGGTTTACACGTTAGTACTTAAAATTTAGGCCTTTAATCTATTCTGAGTTAATTTTTCTGAAGTGTGTAAAATTTATGTCTAGATTGATTTCCTTTTTACATATGGATTCCAATTGTTCCATTTGTTGAAGAGAAATTGTCTTTGCTCTATTTTATTGCCTTTCATCCTTTGTAAAAAACAACTGACTATATTTAGAGAGGTATATTTATGTACTCTCTATTCTGTTCCATTGATCTATTTGTCTCTTCTTTGCCAATAACGCACTGTCTTGATTGCCGGAGATTTATAGTAAGTCTTGTAGTTTGGTAGTATTAGTCCTCCAACTTTGTTCTTTGCCTTCAATATTGTGTTGGCCATTCTGAATTTTTTGCCTCTCATGTAATCTTTAGAACCAGTTTGTCAATATCTACAAACTAATTTGCTGGGATTTTGATTGAGTTTGCCTTGCAACTATAGTCAATTTGGGGAGAACTGACTTCTTAATATTGAGCCTTCCTATCCATGAAAATGAAATATTTATTTATTTATTTAATTCTTCTTTGATTTTCTTCATCAGAGTTAGTAGTTTTCCTCATATAGACCTTGTACATATTTTGTTAGATTTATAACTAACTACTTTATTTTGGGGGTTTAATGTGAATGGTATTTTGTTTCTTTATTTCAAATTCCATTCGTTCACTGTTGGAAAGCAATTGACTTTTGTATGTTAATCTTGTATCCTACAACCTTACTGTAATCACTTATTAGTGCCAGCTTTTTGTGGTTGTTGATTCTTTCAGATTTCCTCTGTAGACCGTTATGATATCTGTGAACAAATATAACTTTATGCCTTCTTTTTCTATCTGTATATATTTTATTTCCTTTTCTTGTCCTATTGTATTTGCAAGGATTTCTAGTACTATGTTGGAAAGGAGTGGTGAGAGAGTAAATCCTTGCCTTGGTCTTGATTATAGTGGAAAAGCATCTAGTTTCCCATCATTAATTACAATTTTGGCTGTAAATTTTTTTGTAGATAGTCTTTATCAAGGTGAAAAAAATTCCCAGTTAGTCCTAGTTTACTGAGAATTTTTATTGTGAATGGGTATTGGGTTTTTTTCAAATGCTTTTTCTGCATCTATTGATATAATCATGTTTTTTGATTTGTTTTGTTTTGTTTTTTATCATGTCAATGTGATGGATTACATTGATTGAATTTCTAGTGTTGAATCAGTCTTGTGTAACTGGGGTAAATCTCACTCATTCATAGTGTATAATTTGTTTTATACATTTTGGTTTGTGTTGTTAATATTTTTTCTTAGAATTTTGCATCTACATTCATTGGAGGTTATAGTGCATAGTTTCCTTTTCTTGTAATATCTTTTCTGGTTTTGGAATTAGATTAATGCTGACCTAGTGGAATGAGTTAGGAAATATTCTCTCTGTTTCTATCCTCTGAAAAAGATTGTAGAGAATTGGTAAAATTTCTTCCTTAAATGTTTTGGAAGATTCACCAGTGATGCATCTGGGCATAGTGCTTTCTGTATTGGAAGTTTATTCTTGATTCATTCTCTTTAATAGATAAGGAGCTATTCATAGTTCTATTCTTGTGTGAGTTTTGGCAGGTTGTATCTTTCATTGAATTGATCCTTTCATCTAGATTGTCAAATCTGTGAGCACAGCCTTGTTCATAGTATTCCTTTATTATCCTTTTAATTTCCATTGGATCTTTAGTGATGATCCCCTTTCATTTCTGCTATTAGTAATTTGTGTCTTCTCTCTTTTTTCTTATTTGGCCTGACTAGAATCTAATTGATTTCATTAATCCTTTTCAAGAACTATCTTTTGGTTTTGTTGATTTCCTTTCAAATTTATTTTCATTGATTTTCAGTTTCAATTTCATTATTTTTTATCTGTCAAATGATGAGAGATTAAAATGCTTACATAGGTGAAAGTAAATGGGCACTACCTTAGCTTGCTG
Source organism: Balaenoptera musculus (assembly GCF_009873245.2). Lineage (NCBI taxonomy): Eukaryota > Metazoa > Chordata > Mammalia > Artiodactyla > Balaenopteridae > Balaenoptera > Balaenoptera musculus. The sequence continues at coordinate 57,842,847 of NC_045802.1, forward strand.
AAATTAATCTTCCTTGATTTTAATGGAAATTTGTCAATAGCTATCAAAGTATAGGTGAAGGAAGAAAACCCCTAACTTGAAAACATAGGTTTGTAATTCAAAATTCAAAACATAACGTTAAGTAATTATGACTATATTTTAGTGAAATATGAGCTATGCAATATTATTTTATTATTAATTTCAGTGGATAAATGACAATAAAATTATTTAATGCTGTAAAAAATGCAGTGTTACATGTATGATATCATTTACATAACAACATTTTATTGTAATAAAATAAATCCAAATGGCTAATTGGCAGCATTTACTTTAGGCATACGTTATTTTCCTTGAATATTTTCCTAGTTTTGTTTTAAGGTGCATAAATTAAATTTATAATTAAGAAAAATATGATTGCTTTTATTAAAAAAACTTAATGAAAGTAGCTCAGATGCTGAGCAGAAACTAGTTAAGATATCAGCATCATTGACATTCACTGACTCTGATAATAATAATGGATCTAGAAAGAAATACAGCAAATTTTATGCAGAGATTGTCTTCAGCTAATGTGATTAAATAAATTTACTATTTTTTATTTTATTTGATTTTTCTTTCTCTGGAATTGAGTGCTTTTCACTTAAAGTGATGTCTCTTACACATTTTGTTCCAGCACATGTAATGGTGTGAGTACAAACCTGACATCTGACTACCTTGGCATAGATCCCAAGTCAGCCACTCATTAATTACACAAGCTTAGCAGATTATCTAACCTCTATAAACCATTATTTTCTTATCTATAAGCAGGAACATAATTTTATTTACTCACAGGATTGTTCTGAGGACTAAAAATGGTGCTTTCTTTAAAATGAGATATGTGCTCCTCAAGTACATGAGAATTTTTTAATGATTATTTGGCAATGGAAAGCATTAGGGAAATATATTTCCAGAATTTCATATTCCATATACTCCTTCCTAATAATCACCTGCCAGAAACGTTCCTGTGTGTTCTCTTTTCCAAACTCAGCTGTCATAAACTGAAGTCCAGACCCCAGACTTTACAAACAAGGAATGCCTCTAACCTCATTATGGTGATTTGTTCTGAGGTGTTAAATTAAATGTAGACACAGGAGAAACTTTTAAAATATTGATACAGTTATCAAGAAAGTGAACTACACTAACTATTGGGTAACAAGATATTTTGTAAGTCGGGCAGATTTTTGGTTGTTTGTTTCAACATAATTGAAGGAGGACTTCATCTATGTTACCAGTTGATAGGTCAATAGGCATACATTCTGGTAACTGATCACCATATAATTTTTGGCATATAACATTTTAATTCAGAGATTGAGACATGGCTATACTCAAACACCTTCCATTTCTATCCACTTATTTAAATAATTTTTTTAAAGAACTTGCTTATTTCTCTAAGGACTATGTCATGTATTATACTGCAATGACATTTCATCGATATTGCACACAAAGCTCCATTTAAAAATTAATGTTACTATTTCTAATAATCCAGAAATTTAAAATTTTATCTATTTCTGCATATAATGACAAATTTAATTCCATTTAAAGATTTGCCAATTTAAAAAAACTTTTTTTAAATTTAAAGGAGGAAGTTTTTGAAAAGCCTTGTGAGTATATTAACAAAGTGGAAAAACCACTGGTGCAGCTAACACCTAACATTAATTGCTTATTATTTTTCAGTTGCTAATTTTAAGAATGTAAATGTTTTATCTCAGTTATTGCTCAGACAGCTCTATTATTTTCATAACAGATGAGACAGTGTGTGGAGAGGTGAAGTAAATTCCCCATGCCTATACAGCTAATAAGTATGCATATCTGATTCTAATACAGGCACTTTGACTCAAAGTCTGTGCTCCTAACCCTTTTGGTGTTATTTTGAGTGTTTAATGTGGTAAGTAAATGGTAACCATTATTTTAATCATCAGTAGTAGAAATAATTGTATAAATAAAAGTGTAATTGCTAAAACCTATTAATTATAAGGCCAATATTTCTGTTTTCTAATCATTATTCTAATTATTTGTATCTCTCTCTTTTTTTGCATTATTACACAAGCCTAGGCTATAGCATAGAGGACCAAAAACTATTTATCAGATAATTGTTAAATGGATAAATACTTAAATAAATAACAACTTCTGAAACATGTAGTTTCAGAATTATATATCATTTTCCTTGGCATTATCATTGTACTATGGGCCTTATGTTCAGCTTACTTATTTTCCTATGACATAGAAATATGTGAGGACTGAATAATAAATCTTATCATGGCCTCTTCATGAGTAAAACACAATATTAATCGTATTAATAAATATATTTTAAAGAAAATCCCTTGAATTCACTTTTTCTCATGTGGTTATAAATTAATTTTTTCCCAGTTGTTCATTATATTGACCCACATGCTTTGTGGTATATATATACACAGTGAACTCCTTGCTTGGCTTTGTGTAACACCTGTGGCCATACTTTAGATAAAATGAAGTGCGATAGAGAAGGACAATCCTCCTATTTATACTGTACACCATTTTGCTAATATTTTATAAAATCATAAAATGAATGAAAACTGATTCATTAAGAAAATAATATGTTTTATTAAAACAAAAGAAGTGTTGTCATGGTCAAATATGACTGGAGATTTCATGCCATTGCCAGTGAATCTCAATATATGTTAGCAATTGAATATCTTACATAATTCCTGTAATAAATAAATATGCTTAAATTTCCTTAATACATTGCATCTCAGACTTACTGATCATGCAATACTTATTATTTATCTCTTAGAATTAAAGTTCTAATGGATATAATTTAAGGACAAAAAATTCATATAACGAGGCAATATAAGAATTTGATAATTAATTCAAAAGATAAATAATCTAGCCAGGGAACAGCCAAGATATAAATCATGAGTGATGCTCTGGTTCACAAGTAAACAAAATGATGTTTTATGTTTTATTACAAATCACATATTCCAGCTTTGTGACCTTTAGCCAGTTATTTAACATCTCTACCCTCTGTTTGCTCCTACCTCAAAGAGTTGTGAAGCAGAGTAAATGCCAGAATGTGTGCCAAAAAACATAGAAGCAGACCCAGCAAGTTGTGAATCTAGTCAAGTTGATGATGATGATGATGATAATTGAATTTTACAATTTATTTCCTTTATGTTCTCTTGGGACCTTGAATGTACATAGGAATGATTAAATCCTACATAAACTCATTTTAGAAGTGTCCTTTTTTCTGGAATATTGTTTCAGTAATAGTGTTTGCTTAGTGTGGAGTAGATGGATTGATATTTATTGTACTCGCTCAGCTACATATTGCTTTGCACCTATTGTATCCATCCATCTATACCTGTCCTATCTGTCCCTTTCTATTTCTATAATATAGATGAGTAAGCAACTGAAATGTATTTGCAAAACCAATAATATAGGTTAGTGTGCATATTGAAACACTTTTTGAGAATACAAGAGAACTACATGACCTCCCTTTTTTATGTCTGCTCATATTTTAAAACCATGAGATTTTACTTATTTTCTTGTCACAGAGCTAAATAATAAGCTAGAGATTGCTGTTGTGGGAAACATAATGTCTACTGTGCCATTCAGCATGGAAAGGAAATCACCTGTGGCTAGTTTGAAGTTTGTTCCTGAAATAGGTATGGATCTGTCATCACCTGCCTGATGTGATAGAGGCCCAACAAATCCTTTTATCTCAGCTGTGCTAGTGAGAGAGCCTTTGTTTAATCGTGGTGAAAAAAGATCTTCCAGTAAAAGGGAAATGGGTTCCCTGCAGAATAGAAGCCTCCAAATGGCCATAAAAAATGTGTGTGGGTAAACATCATTTATACAATATTGCATTATAGCAGATTATAGGGCACATGTTGTGTGCCATAGACTCCATGGGGGAATCAGGAGGAAAACAGTTTCTATTTCCTTGAAAGTCCTATCAGGATAACACAGCTAAAACAGTTGCTAGAAGTAATCCCTCAACAGAGTTTGAAATCACATTGCTTTAAAGAACAACAATGACAAATACAAACCAGTACAATATTTGGCACAATTTTCTAAAGTATATTTATTTTAGATCATAAAAATATCAATTATATGTGCCAAGAATATTTCTCAGTTATAACTGTGTTATGTCAAGAGAAGTGATAAATCCATTTACTTTTAAATATAGCATACATTAAGATAATGTCCTAAGAATAAAGAAAAAAATACAGATGCAGGTATTTGAAACATGTATTTTGAAAAGAACATGTTTTTCCATCTTATGATGTTCATTACCTTATGATTCATCAAAAATGTTAGTAATGTGATAATTACTTTAGGTCACTAGGTTAATTGTATTGTATTGGCAATAAAAATGTCTATATAATCGTGTATGTGTGTATGTGTGTGTGTGTGTGTGTGTGTGTGTGTTTTCCAATAGATTTACAGAGGTTAGGGCTAATAGATGACAGTCAGAACTACAATCAACAAAAGAGCTTAAGTTATGCAGAGAAGGAGAATATTTCCTCATGCATTACTGTGAGGGTTGAAGAATTATAATGAAAATTGCACACATGAAAGTTAGCACAGCTCACAACATTTATTGCATTAGTATAATTATGATGAATAAAAAACAGCTGCCTTACTTTGACTTCTTTACTGTATTCTGTGTATCAGTTATTAGTTTCACCACAGTTATTATTATAATACAAATAAAGAAATCATTTGTTAATATCATCATAGTCACATGTAGACTTGAAAATTAACACTTCTCCAAGAAAAAGTATATCATGGGACCTTTTTTTTTTAACATCTTTATTGGAGTATAGTTGTTTTACATTGTGGTGTTATATCATAGTACTTTTTAAGAATACAATTTTCAGCAGCTCATAAGGGAATTAAGATGTACTCTTTTATGGTATTTTACTTTGTACAAATAGACTCATAATTGTCTATGGTGCAAAATATAAATTTATAGAATGAAACCAACCCTATTCTGAGCCATCAAGATATTATTCAATAAGAAGGATGATAATTTTCTTTGCCATGAAGCAAAAAAAAGATCAGTTATAAAAAATGTAATCAATACAACTGAGTCAAATGAAAACATATGTTCTTCGGAAAGCAAAACTTGATACTGACCTTAGGCCAAATATAGATAAATGACAAATGGGCAAAGAATATGCAATAAATCACTGGTCTCAATGCCTTTAACCCCTTTATGAGGCATTCACAAATGTACTATTTACTGTTTGAAACAGAACTACTAGCCAGCAGCCTCATGGTATATTGGTGACGTGGAAATCAATTAGAGGAGGGGAAATCTAAAGGTATTTTAAAAATAAATAGTTAGCCACATTTGTAAGACACACAATACTATGAAAAATATAATCTATTTTAAAGCATCTAAATTTAAAAGTAATTTAATTTTATTTCTACTTTTGGAGCTTTATAAAATTTGTTAACACTGTATTTTTCTGCATCCAATATTGCTCTTAACAAAGCATTTAAATAGAGGTTTAAAACGTCATTTAAATAAAAGTTTATTTAAGTAAAAGTTTATTTAAATTGTTCTTTTCTCTCTGGGATATATTAATATTTTCTCTTTTTCCTTGACATTATACAGTTTACTAAAATGTGTATACATTTTAAAAATAAATAAATTTACCTATGTAGTTGAGCTTTTTCATTGAGGGGTTATGAGTTTTTATTTTTTCCACATATGGGTATATCCTTGACCTTGTCTTTGTATCAATTTTTTTCTTTTTTCTTCCAAATCCTCATGAAATGGAAGACTATAACTTTATAATCTGTTTTCTGTGTCTCATTTTTTAAAATTATTTTTCATATATATATTTTTTTAATTTATTGATTGATTGATTGAGTGAGTGATTGCTATGTTGGGTCTTCGTTTTTGTGCTAGGGCTTTCTCTAGTTGCAGCAAGCGGGGGCCACTCTTCATCGCGGTGCGCGGGCCTCTCACTATCGCGGCCTCTCTTGTTGCGGAGCACCAGGCTCCAGACGCGCAGGCTCAGTAATTGTGGCTCACGGGCCCAGTTGCTCCGCGGCATGTGGGATCTTCCCAGACCAGGGCTTGAACCCGTGTCCCCTGCATTAGCAGGCAGACTCTCAACCACTGCGCCACCAGGGAAGCCCCTATTTTTCATATTTTTATCTGTCAGTGTTTGTTAAAAGGGAAATCCTTGGCTCAGTTTTCCAACCCTGAAATGGCTATCCTGCTTATGCTAGTTAACCATTAAGACTATCATTTAATTCAATTTAAGAATCATTTATTCTATTTCTGAGGTGCCCTATTATTTATTTTTGGTAACTGCATGTTTTTGTTTAAAATCAGCCTTTCTGTTTCATAGATATAAAATTATCCTTTAGCTTCTGTAAAGGTTTCTACAAAGATAATCATATTCATCCAATAAATGTGGCCTCCAGGAGCTTCTTCCTTTAAGAGATAGTTTTACATTTATGATCTTGAAATGTATATTATAATAATCACGGGGCTTTGCAAGGAGTTATCCCTTTTTAATATTGTTTTCATATATATGTATTTTGTTCCAAACGGGAGGACCTGCTGCTCCTCTCAAATTAGAAACCATTGAATTTTTGTTCTATATCCAGAGTATTTTCCTTTTACAGATACTGTATTTTCTTGAATATCTTTGAAATTATTAACTGACTTATTTGAGGGTAATTTTTTCTTCAATTTTTAAATAACTCCTATAGGTTCATTTGTAAATTTTTTTCTTCAATTTTATTTTTCTATTTTATGGACTGGTTTTCATCATGTGCCTAGTGATTATTTGTTTCCCTTCATATTGAAGAATAATGGCCTAAATTTATCATTTAATTGGCCTTTATCCTCAGGTATTTGTAGTTTGTTTTTCCAAAGGTCTGTTTCCTAAAATTAAAGGCTGTGTTGGAGCATATGTTCATGAATGTGTCTTGACAAGTGACATGGCTTCCTTAGGGTATGAAGGCATGGCAACAGCTATTTGTGTTACAGTCTCCACAGGCCAAAATGAAAGTTTGCTTTGCTTTGTTGAACCCATACCAGAGGTTTCATTTTTCCCATACTTCTCTATGTTTAGCAAGGGTAGGAATGAGAAGTGGATGTCTCTAGCTGCTCTGCTGTATCAATCTAGGCTTAACTAAAGAAGCAGAACCAATAGAACATGTATATTCAAAATATACATTTCATTATATCTGTTCTCTCTCTATATATTAGATAAAAATGAGTCATACATTCTGTCCACACTCAGGGGAGGGGAATAAACAAGAGGGTCCTTAAGGTATGTCCCTCACATCTGATTACCATATTGGAAAGCAGAAGTAAACATTGAAAAATCGACATGCACAATTCTCCATAGCTGAACTTTTAATGAAAAGTTCTTTTCCAACACTCTCGCTATCAACTGCATAATTGAGAACTCCAAACTTAGAAAATCTCCTGAGTTTTAAATGAGTGATTATTTCCCATATTAACAACATCTAGGCTTTGTGAACTCATGATAATTTTATTCTTTTTCTACTTTTAATTTGTATATTTTATTAACTTGTATATTTTAAACATTTTAAACAGTCCCTCTCTGTGGAAGTAACATTTTAAAAAATTATGGTAGCCTCATTTAAAATGGTGGAAAAAACAGAAGACACTTCTCACTCATAGTATCATTCTCTCTCTCTCTCTAACCCCCCCCTTTTTCTCTCTCTATTTAAAATCATGATCAGAATTTAAAAACATGAGAAAATTTGCAAAATAAATGTCAACCTGGATAAATATATATTTTTGTATTTTTATTGAACAAGGTAGCAAGCACTCTACAAACCAAATTATGAAGTTAGTTTGAAATAATAAATTCTATGAATTATATACCAACAATTATTTCAGGTCAGATATTAGTAACTATAAATTTCAGCATAAATCTATTTCCTATCAACATTTTTCTTCTTAAACCTTTTTCTCCTCAACGAGTGTTTTCTATCTCAGTAAATGTTACACAAGTAACAGACTAATCTTACTATCAGGTGGGCCAAAAAGTGCCTTCAGTTTTTTAAGTAAAAATAAGAGACACAGTTTTCATTTTCACCAGGAACTTTATTGAACAACATATTCACCCTTTTGTTCCACTATTTTCTGCCATTTTCAGGCAACTTCATAATTCCATCTTCCGAAAACTTTGTATCTTTTTTGAGCAAAGGACTGTTCCAAGTGCCTTTTACAGTCTTCCAGGGAATTGAAAATTTTTCCATTAAGAAAATTTTGTAGAGACCGAAATAAATGGAAATCCGAAGGTGCAATGTCTGGTGAATACGGCAGATGAATCAAAACTTCCCAGCTAAGCTGTAACAGATTTTGCCTGGTCATCAAAGAAGCATGTGGTCTTGTGTTATCCTCATGGAAGATTATGCCTTTTCTGTTGACTAATTCTGGATGCTTTTTGTCAAGTGCTGCCTTCAGTTGGTCGAATTGGGAGCAGTACTTGTTGGAATTAATCGTTTGGTTTTCTGGAAGAATCTCATAATAGAGGACTCCCTTCCAATCCCACCATATACACAACATCACCTTCTTTGGATGCAGACCGGCCTTTGGTGTGGTTGGTGGTGGTTCATTTCGCTTGCCCCACGATCTCTTCCGTTTCACACTGTTGTACAGTATCCACTTTTCATAGCCTGTCACGATTTGCTTTAAAAATGGAACGTCTTCATTACATTTCAGTAGAGAATTGCATGAAGAAATATGGTCAACTTAACTTATGTGGAACCCAAACATCAAAGCGATTAACATAACCAAGCTGGTGCAAATGATTTTCAATGCTTGATTTGGATATTTCGAGTATGTTGGCTATTTCCCACGTGGTATAACATTGATTGTTCTCAATTATTGTTTCGATTTGATTGCTATCAACTTCAACTGGTCTACCCCACTGTGGAACATCATCCAGCGAGAAATCTCCAGTACGAAACTATGCAAACCACTTTTGGCACGTTTGATCAGTCACAGCACCTTCTCCATACACTGTACAAATCTTTTTTTTTTGCATTTCAGTTGCGTTTTTACCTTTCTTGAAATAATAAAGCATAATATGTCAAAAATGTTGCTTTTTTTCTTCCATTTTCAATGTTAAAATTCACCAATTTTGATGTCTTTTTTTAAATGCACGCTGATATGACAGCTGTCATATACAATCTAACAAGATTGTTTCAAATGAAGTTAAAGGCAACTAAGTGCTACTAGAGCCATCTTACGGGAAAAAATGAACAAACATTTTGGCCCACCCAATATAACACAAATATAAGTATGCCAGGACCTTGTGTAAATTCATTTAATAGATTCTCATTGCCATTGTCTTGAAGTCCAAGTGCCTTAAAAAGTCCTGTTAGACCCCTTTGGATTCAACCTCAACCTTCACTTACATAACTGGAGCTCTCCTCATTCCCAATGAACACAAAATGTTACATCATTTTGTTGCTTTCTTTTGCCTCTGGGTTCACAGACTTATGATTTTTCTGAGAGGAACTGACTCTCTTCATCTGAAAATTTTCATGACCACCAGTCACCTAGATTTTAGACCTCAGCTTTTTTTTTTTTTTTTTTAAAGAAATTCACGTTCTTATTTATTTATTTATTTTATTGATTGATTGATTGATTGCTGTGTTGGGTCTTCGTTTCTGTGCGAGGGCTTTCTCTAGTTGCGGCAAGCGGGGACCACTCTTCATCGCGTTGCGCGGGCCTCTCACTGTCGCGGCTCTCTTGTTGCGGAGCACAGGCTCCAGATGCGCAGGCTCAGTAATTGTGGCTCACGGGCCCAGTTGCTCCGTGGCATGTGGGATCTTCCCAGACCAGGGCTCGAACCCGTGTCCCCTGCATTGGCAGGCAGATTCTCAACCACTGCGCCACCAGGGAAGCCCAGACCTCAGCTTTAATAGCACATTCTCAGATAAGTTTCTTCTAGTCCTGTAAGGGTGGAAACACCTCTCTGAGATTTATTCCTTTTGTCACAAAGTCTTTTCTTTTTTTTTTTAATATATATATTTATTTATTTGGTTGCGCTGGGTCTTAGTTGCAGCCGGCAGGCTCCTTAGTTGCGGCTCATGGGCTCCTTAGTTGTGGCATGTGAACTCTTAGTTGCAGCATGCATTTGAAATCTAGTTCCCTGACCAGGGATTGAACCCGGCCCCCTGCATTAGGAGCACAGAGTCTTAACCACTGTGCCACCAGGGAAGTCCCAAGAAGTATTTTCTTGATCATAACTTTTGTATCTTTGTACTATGATTTCTTTTGTAGCTGTATCTTCCCTAGAAGTCTGTATTGCATGAGATTAAGGACCAGTGTATATTTGGATGAAGCACAAGCTTTAGTATTTAGTTGGTCCTTGACCAAGATAGTCTTAACACTCTCCTCAGTTTGACTAAACTTTCAACAGGTTTCTTCTTCTAGCCCCCAATCTCCCTTTTCTTAAATCATTTACTTAAAAAAAAAACCTTCCAATTGTAAACTCTTGCTCTGCCCCTTCAAGATGTAAATCTTCTCCCAGCTCATTGCCAGGTTTACAGCCCAGGAATTTCTTCTTCAAGGACCTGGGAGCCATTCCTTTGAAATGTAATCATCAGGAAAGATTGAGCCCCCATCTTCCAGACTCTGTGGAAGGGTAAGAGACTAACTTCAATAAGCAGCAATTAGAAAACACAAGTGGCCTAATCACACTGACACACCTCCCTGCAATGTCCTCCAGTACTTTTTCACTGGCTCACTCCAAGCACTTAAAATTCCTTCTGCCTTTTACTTCAGCAGAGTTGAGTTTCATATTTCTCCCTCATTGCAATAGTCTTGAATAAAGTCTTTCTTGCCTATTTAAATGTGCAACTTTCCTTTGACATTGTTAGAGAAGAAAGGCTACTATGAACCCAGTCAATGAGGAAGAAATGATATATAAAAGAAATTCTAGAAGTTTCAATAATAACTTTCTGTAACTCACTGGTTTTTATTAAGTACTAGTTCCCCTAGACTTTAGACTTTATTAAGTACTAGTTCCCCTAAACATACTAACAAGTATGTTTGACTACATTTATTCTATGTGCATTTCTATGGGTCTGGGATGTATTCATCTATGCATGTATTTAATACAGTAAAATTTAAAAAGTAACTATTTATATTTTAAACCAATGATTGTTTACAAATGCCAATTAATTTGTTCTAAAGAAGACCACTTGAAAACACTTTAATGAAAAAAAAATGCATGTGAAGATGTCTTCAAAATTCAGTTACCGTTAAAAGAAACTAGAAGCCATTTAAAACCTCAGAGCATTTTTTTCCTTTTAAGGTTTTTTTTTTAAACTTTAATTTTTCACTCTGTTATCTCTTTTACTTGTAGCATGATTGAAGTTGTACCTGAACATAGCACTTTTTCAATAACATTCAAAAGAACATTTAAAAATGAATAGTAATTTCTCACAAAACTCATAAATACATGTCAAATGTAAAAAAAATTAAAAAATAAAAAAATAATAAATAAAACTATAGTACTTATCTAATTTTACTGGCCTGCTCAATAACTTCTTTTGTTACCATGGACTACTACTAAGCAGTAGTTCTACATAATGACATTCATACTTTTTATGTTTGTTTTTGAACAAAATGAGACATCATGGGGCTTCCCTGGTGGCGCAGTGGTTGAGAATCTGCCTGCTAATGCAGGGGACACAGATTCGAGCCCTGGTCTGGGAAGATCCCACATGCCGCAGAGCAGCTAGGCCCGTGAGCCGCAATTACTGAGCCTGCGCGTCTGGAGCCTGTGCTCCGCAACAAGAGAGGCCGCGATAGTGAGAGGCCCGCGCACCGTGATGAAGAGTGGCCCCCGCTTGCCACAACTAGAGAAAGCCCTAGCACAGAAACGAAGACCCAACATAGCAATCAATCAATCAATCAATTAATCAATAAAAAAATAAATCTTAAAAAAAAAAAAAGACATCATGTAAGCAGGGTTTCTGTACTATTTATTTTTGCCTTATTATAGCATTGAGAGTTTCAATATTAAATTTTAAAAAGTGGTAGTTAATTTTGAGAGAGATCATAAGCAGGTGCAGACTCAGCATGCACACCTCATTTGCATTGCCTTTTCCTCCTCTTTACTTTGTAATATTCACCCTTGCTTGACAAAACCAGTTGCTTAAAATGGGCAGTCAGTGACAGGAAGAGCCAGATGAATTGTGCCACAACTCTGAGTTTCTCTTATTTTCTCATAATTATGTGATCATCATGCTGAGAAAAGCACTTGCTGGAGAATGACCATTGAATTCCTTTTCACCAAGGTTACTATTATCCCCTGGTCAGCGTTGCTCTGTAGGACACCCTAAAGCATCTGAGTATCTCCTGTGGATGCCACTATTGGTTGGGAAAACAATTTTATTTTTAAATATGTTACTGATGATATATTCTAAAGGAAACTAAGAAAGGACTTTTTCCCCCTAAAGCAAGCCAATACACTTAATGTATGACAGTTATGGCCTCTAAATGTACTTGCTGATTAACAGTATATATTACAGGTTATTGCATTAATATATTGAGCAATACAATAAGCATTTGCTGAGTGTGTATTTTGAACAAACCATAGTTCTGGGTATTATAGGGGTGAAAATCTAAGTAAGACATAGTGTCTGTCTTTTTAAGAGATCACCATCTATTAGGAAAACTGTGCAAACGCAGTCTCTAAAGTATTAAAATTGTCAAAGTTGTAAATTGTTAACTGGCTGAGACAAAGATTATTAGAAAATATTTTGAATAAAATTAGACAATATAGATAAACTGACCTTATTATAGTATCAGTTGTATTAATAAAAATCTTAACATCTTTAATATTTTATCCTGCATGTTATTGCTAATTGTATAATCATAGTAGTAAACATATAAAAATAAGAAATTGTTATTTTTCCTAAAAGTCACATGGACTAACCTTGAAAAAAGTCACATGGACAAACCCTGAAAACATTGTATGATTCCATGTATGTAGAATGCCCAGAATAAGCAAATAGAGACAGAAACTATTAATGGTTGTCTAGGCTTGGGAGTTGAGGGAGTAACAACTAATTGGTAAATGTTTTCCATTTGGAGTGAATGGAAATGCTTTAGAATTTATTGTGATGATTGTGCATAGCTCTGTGATTATACTTAAAATCACTGAATTATGTATTATGAATTGGTTAATTACATGGTATAAAATGATATCTCAATAAAGCTGCTACAAATTATCCTTTTATATTACTTGCATCATGGTAGCTTTAAGCAGTTTCCCAGTACCTCATATAAAATAAGAATTAAATAATTTTTTCAATTAAGTTATTTACTCCTCCCCTTCCTCTTTTTCCTATCTTCATCATTGCCATCATCACTTCATCATTATTAATATTATATTTATCTTCTGTAAGTTTTACCAGTAAGGTCTGTTAATGTTAAACCTCACTATAAAGAGCAAAGTACCAAAGGAAATTAGCACTTTTGAGGATCTTTAATACACTGTATGTGGTTCTACGGAATCAAGGATGGCTCAAGAAACACTAAACCCTTTATTTCTGTAGTTCTTGGAATAATGCTTTTGCACTTGACCCATTATTTGCTTTTCAAATACCCCTTAACTCTCCTTTATTTTCTTTATAAAATATGGGATTTTCTTGACATTCATTCTTCTCTCTCCTGATTAGGAAAGGAATAATATTGTCTTCTTTTTCAGAATATCTATGAATTTTTTTCCAAGGAAATTACTGCATGGTTTACTCTTCATAACAATAATTAGTCCAGAGTTTCAAACAGGTCTTAATTTATTAGTAGTTGTCTAAATAGACAGATTTGCCATCCATGTCAGTCAAGGTTCTCTCTGATTTAATCAGAATAATAATTAAAGACTATTAGTTAGGTCATATAATTTTCTGGAACATCTGATGGCATGAAACTAGGTTTAGAATCATTGTAGTCAATAACACTACCCAAATTACACTAATAACTGATGTTAATAACATGCCACCAAAAGCTTGGTAAGGTCCCCGCACTTACCACTGCTGGCTCTTGGTACAGGGGTTTCTGCTAGAATTTCTCCCACTACTGCATCTGAAACTTACGTGTCTCTCAAGATGACTCCTGGATGTCTTCTGAGCAAACAACTTCTCATCACAATCTTCCTAGTCAAGGAGCACATGGGTGTTTCTTATCTGTGGAGACCAGGTTAAATGCCTGCTGTTTAGAATGGCAAAGTGGGGAAAGGGCCATAGACTTGGTAATATCATTGATATCCTACCCTTAGTAGTGCCTGGATTTGCCCTTGCCACTCCTATTGACTCAGGAGACACATATGCCCTAGTTTAATCATGGTCCTACTTTCAGACTTCCAGTTGAGTGAGATAATATATTTCATTTTTATTATAGCCAATTTGAGTTAGAATTTATATTGCTTGGCCAAAAAGTTATTCTGGCTAGTAACATCCTGGGAGTATATATAATAAGGCCAAAATAGCCCCTTCCAAAGAGCAACATAAACAAAGCCCAGTCTAATCAACTTGTTTTATGAAAAGAAAGAACTGAGTTTTAAAGTTGGCATTTTGTTTTAATCATACACATAGTAATTCCAATTTGCTCCTCTCTGGTTCTGCTTGCTTGTTTTCCCCTAATTGTCTTTATAATGAGAGTTAGGATAGAACTAAAAAATCTTGGTATTTTTGTTGTTTGACAAGGAGGCAATCCTGGTGAAGTCCTCGTGACTGTAATTCTTATTCATATGGTCTCATCTCAATGTACACATTAAATTCCCTATTTCTCTTAGAACTCCAGTTTCTGACATACTGTTTTAAAACATTTTATATTCCCATGTGTTTAGTCCTCTTGCCCGACTCCCCTCCCCTTGCCAACATACTCTCTATTGAAGTAATTAAACATGTATAGGCTGACTGAATTTTAGAATACTCATCTTAAGAAAATTGTTTCTAAGGTCAATTGTAATATTTTTAAAATAAATATTTCTTCCCTGAAATACTTTGGATAACACTTAGGAGCTGAATATTTTTTCATTTTACAGTATAGCTGAGGATCAAATTACTTTACAATGTTTTCTCTGATTTATATATTTTTAAATTTGTGTCTTATTTCTCAATTAATATATATGACTTTTCTCAGCATGCAACCTAAACAGAAAAATTGTGTCATTTTTAGACTGTGTTTATGATGTTCAGAATAATCAGCTCCCTAATGTAAATTTTCTCTTTTTTGCACATGCGCTATTAATTGCAGAACACTAGATATGGTAAAAAATATCAAATCACTCAGTGGACATCATGGAAAAAACCTTACATTTCTAAGTGACTTCAACTCATTTCCTCTACTGTGCCTTCCACAGGAAGTTTAAGCTATATATATTTTTCTTTACCATGGATTATTGAACTGAATATTCATTAGAAAAATATATTTCACTGTCAGTCTATACTGATTCTTTATATTATTTCATTTCTCATATCTCAATTTCCTTATATAAAATGACACACAGTTGTTCAGATCAGATGATAGTAATGATCCTTATTCATACAAATTGGATGAATAAAAGTATAATATAAAGGAAATATGATTTTAGATATGAGAGATTTATTAAATAATACAAACCCAGAAGAAAACAAGTATAGTATTATTTTGTTGGTACCAGAATGATCTATTTTATCACTCAATTATATATTTTATTTAATGATTTTAATTAAAATATACAGTTGAATATTTCCTACCTTCAATTAATGAAATATAAACCTCAAGAAGTAAATATCTTCATTTATGTGAAAACTGATAATGTGATATTTGTCATTATTATTTTGAGATGTGATGTATAGGTTATTGCATTTATCAGCTTATGCATTTTTGGATCATGTCTCAGTATCTAGCTCAAATCTGATTTCCTATCAATTGTCTTGACAATGTGAATGCTTCAATTACACACAAACCATGTAACTGCTAACTCTACACTGTCCCATCCCAAAACATATCCACAGTACTGAATAAATATTTAGGGGGATCATTTGTTTTCTCTTTAAATTAGTTTTCTGACATCAATATCACACATATAAAGTCCTACACACTATTCCTTAAAATACATAAACAGCACGTTTTGCTACAGGCTTCTAAACATTTATATACTGCAACTTTGTACACACTTGGTATCTAGACTCTGAGCCAAAAAATGAGGGATTAGCAACAGACAAAATCAATTCTGTGATGGTGCTCATGCCAACAAGGTTTCTTCTCCACTACTCATTCTAGTTTTGAGCCATTCATAAAGCAGGGAAATTGCCCTGGGCTTTGCCAGAGAGCCAAATCAGAAGTGACAGATTACTCTGGTTAACTGCAGTGGCTGGTCTAGCAATGCATTTTGCAAAATGCATCAGAATATCCCCAGACGGATCTATAGACAGAAAACAACAGCAACAAAAACATGAAGTATAATCAGTACTTGTTGATTGTAAGAAACTACCTTAAACATGTTTTAATATGAAAAATCTTAAAACATATTTTGCCAGAATTACCTTAATTACGTATTTTAAAATTTAGTCTTATTAACTAAATAATTTGACAGATGGCGGCATTAGATTTTGAAAAGAAATGAGTGTGACACTACCGAATTTTTATTTCTAATTAATGCACATGTAATCCAATTTAATTGATTAGAAACATTCAGTTTACTTACAATTAAACATGACAAATGTAAAGTATTGGCTGCTCCAATGTTTCTAATGGATGACTGGCCTTTTCATTTCATAATCATGGTTACACAAGGTTTTGATGATATTTCTTTGACAGTGTATTTAAAGAAATACATAGTTTGAGATAAAAGAAAAGTTAACTATTAATTATTCACAATTTTTTAACCAAACGATAATTATATACCATCTTTGCTTAGGAAAAAATGCTTTCAATTGTACCTATACTGACCTAGGAGTTGAGTCACAGAAAGATGGGTTAAAGTTTTCTGTTACATATACTTCTTGGTAACAAAGGATAATTTTCAAGTTAAAAAAAGAAATGCCCATTGAAATAAAATTGTGACGAAATTCTCATTCATTTTAGCCAAATGTGTTGGCATTTGACTTATATGGGTATAAAATTTAAAGCACTTGCATTTATGAACATGACTTGTATATACTGCTAAAAACCTGTAAAATTATAAAACAATGTGATAATTTCTATGAAATATTTTTAAAGAAAAATATTTCAAAATATGAAGGAGATATAAAGCAATAAATTGAGAAGACGATAGGGAACTTCACAGAAATTATAGTTGGTAAGTGGCTTAAAAATTTTATAACTTTATAAGTAGAAGAGATGCAAAGGAGATCTGGATAGGCTAAAATGCTATAGTTAAGAGACCCCCAAACTGATAGTTTTAAAATATAAAAGCTTAATTTTCTCTCTCATATAACTGCCTGGAGTTGAACTGCAGTCTGGAAGGGCAGTTCTGCTTTAAAATATTCTGAGGTTCACGGTTCCTCCATGATTTTGCTCTTACAGCCTCTAAAGGCGGGGGTCAATAAAAAACAGTTCAGGAGATAAATCTGGCCTGCTGTTTATTTTTCTAAATGAAGTTTTATTGTAACACATCTATACCAATTCCTTTATGAATTGCTTATACCTGCTTTTGTGGTACAATGCCATACATACAGTGTGATGCATGAAAATCGAGCCCCCCATAATGTGATTAGTCCTTATATGAAGAGAAAGAGACAAGAGCTTTCACTCTCTGAGTACACACACAAAGAAGAGGTTATGTGAGCACACAGCAAGTTACCAACCATTTACAAGCCAGGAAGAGGGCTCTCACCAAGAATCTGTAGGCACCTTGATCTTGAACTTCCCAGTCTACAGAACTGTGAAAAATAAATGTCTGTTATTTAAGCCAACCAGTCTATGGTATTTCATTACAGCAGCCCAAGCTGACTAACACAGAAAGTTACGTTTATCATGTGTTATTTTTTATAACATTAACATATGTCCATACAAAACTCTTCTGGGGAAATTCTAATGGATCAATCTTCATTTCTTCTGATATATAAAAAATCAATTTGAACACTCAACACAGTTAAAAATGAATATTTTTGTTGAGTGATTAAAAAAATAGCATGATACAACCACTTTCTTTTTACTTTCACTACCATTACATCTCAAAGCTGAATAAAATGAGTTTGAGATATTCACATGCTCAGAACTGTTTTGGCAAACAGATGCAGTGTGTGTTTTCACATGGACCAGGACTTCCCCGAGGGGCCTTCTTAATGCTTCTCAACATAATCTGATCACATGATGGGAACAGATCGTACTGTTTCGGATATATGAAGAACTTGTACAGATGTAGCTTTAGGCCATTCCCTCCATCTCTTTGTACAATATCATCAAAACAGTAAAGTTGAAGATTTATTAGTACAAACTATAAAAGGGTTATCATTGTCTCCCTTTATTTGTAACATAGCTTTGACTAATTCTATAAGTTTAAGGTAAGTCTCAAACATCATCGTCATGTTTTTAAAGCAATTGACCTCTTATGCCTCTATAAGGAGACAAATCTGCAGTCCCTGGTAAACACTCCCATACAAATGAAGATATTTTCTGTGATCAGAAGTGGAAAAATAAAGAAAAAATCATGCTTACTATAGTGAGACACATTAACCTGTAACAAATGAATCACAGATCTCAATTTTTTAAACAAAAGTTAATTTCTCACTTATGCCACAGTCCAATATATGTTCTAATCCACATAATCATTTAGGGACCCCCTTTTCCTTCATCTAATAAGTCTTCCTTCTTGAACCTTAGAACTGTCAATTAGATGCCTAAGGATTTAGAAAAGAGATTTAGAAGTCGCTTACGTCACTTTTTACTAAATTTTATTGGCAAAGCTCAGTCACAAGACTATCATGAAAGGGACTGGGACATGGAAACTATCTGTATATTCTGGAAAAGAATACAGGGACAGGTTAGCACTACTCTTCAGTTTGTCTACTCTACCGTTTTGAACACCATATATCAACTCACTCCTTGCTTCCCATACATAAAATAGTCTTCCGGTAAAATTACACAGAATTTAGTCAGTTAAAACAACCATTTAATTTCGCTTACAATAATGTGGGTCAGGATTTGGGAAATGTCTTAATCAGGAAATTATTTCTTGGAGTTGCTCGTGTGTTTGGAATCAGATGTCATTAGGAATCAGTTGTTGGCTGGAAACAGATGCCATTTCTGGGACCAGCTGCACAGGATGACCACGATAGCTCATTCACACGGCTGGCAGTCGGAGCTGCTGTCAACCGGGAGCTCATCAGGCCGTCAGCTGGAACTCCCACGTAATCATCAAATAGAAAACGATAACGTACACTGATATGGGCTACATGCCTCTTTCTAAAGATAACAAAATATTATTTTATTTTTAATTTGTTAAACAAAAAATATGATTAAGAAAAAGATAAGCACTTGGATTATATTAAGTATATAATTTATTTAAGAAAATAATTATATTAGTATGAATGAGAAAATGTGTGAATAATTATGGGGAAAATTTTTAATAAAGTTTATGCTATTAATATATTTATATTAGGAAAAATTTTCATTATAAATTCAGTTAAAGGGTTGAAATATAAACCTGTTGCTCTTTTTGTGAGCATGTAGCTGAAATATTTATTTGTTTATATGTGTATATATATATATATGTTTGTCCGTTTATTTATTTATTTATTTAAATGCTTCAGTGTACAGATTTATGAAATTATATATTGAACACATGTGTAATCACAATCTGGATGAGATATTAAGAAATAGACCCTTATCAAACCTTTGTTTTGCTTACAATTTGCACACACACACCCAACACAAACACATATCCATTTTAGCTTTTTATATACCAAGAAGTTCAGTTGGTAGTTCATAGGGTATGCATATGTCTGGGTTTTATAATTAGAGAGATTTTTCCAAAATGTTATATAGTAGTAAATAACATTTCTAGGTGCCTCTCCCTCTCCAACACTTGGTATCTTGGATTTTTTAAGTTTAGCTCTTCTGGAGAACCTCACACCTCACTATGGTTTAAATTTCCATTTTTGTAATGACCAATGACGTTGAACCTTCAAATAATCTTATAAACCACCTTGGCTCTCTTGTTTCAAGAAATGTTCTTCCAGACTGCCCAGTTTTTAACTTATGGTGGCAGTCTTTTTGTACTTGATATGGAAGAGTACTTTATCCTCAATATGATTTCTTTTTGAATATATGCATTACACACAACTTTTCTCACTCTATGTCTTGCCTGTTTTTGCATAGAGCCTTTTAAGTAATAAAAGGACTTAAATACACTCTATTGATGAAGTAAACATATTGATCCTTAACTTTATGTGTGGCACCCTTTATATTTGGATTAAAAGGTCATGAGAAAACTTTCTGTATTTTTTTCTAGAAGCCTTATTTTAAAATAACATTTTGCATATAGATGCACAGACTGGAACTTGCTTGCCTATGTTGTGACATAAGGCTCTTTTGCTGTGTCCAATTTACTGTTCATCTAATCTATTTAGTTATTAATTTCAGTTATTAAAATTTTTATTTCAAGGATTATAATTTGATTCAGTTTTGGTTTATTTGTTTGTAATTTCAATTCTCTGATGAAACTCTCCAGCATATCTTTTCTTTATTTCGTCATATTCACCATGGGTATTTTAAACTTTTCCTGAGATTTATAGCACCTGTCTGTTACAGCTGTCTGTTTTCTCTTGATTCTCCATCAGTTAATCCCATATTCTGGCATGTCTTTTAATTACTCTGAAATGTTAGACTTTGTGTACCAGAAAGGTTAGTGGCTCTGAATGTCATCTTCATCCAAGGAGCATTCAATGTGCTCCTTGCAGCAGAGGGATTGATTACAGGCACATCACCTTAATCCAAACAAGGCTAGTCTATTTCCAGCTTTTATGTAATCATAAACTATAAACCTTTCAGAGCACTGACTGTCTTGCATGCTTACTAGCTCTTCTCTTTCTTTTGCCCCTTAATCCAAGTTTTTGCTTCTCCAGTTCTCCTATGAGAGCACCAAATTCTACGCTTAGCTTTTCAGTCTTTCAAAAAGTTGTTTTCTCTCTTTATTTCCCTCTAAGTAACAAATCTCAAGCTTATAATAAAAGCCCCAGGGTCATATATATATGACATTTGTTTGTGTTGCTTGGATGTTTTACACAGTATTTAGCATTTACATACAAGAAAATACACACAGGTTTTCTAGTCATTAAATAATATGACTATTTCATTCAGAGATAGATGCTAATTGATTCTATAATCATGCATCTTAGAGTTATATCCAAAAATGCAGGAAAGATACAATACAACTATTTTCACTAAACTTGGATCTCCGAATCTCTTTTGTATTTCCACAACATAATCTTATAACCAAAGTGCTATAATTTCCATGGTTACTCAGACAGCTAATGCTTGCTATGGTTAAAATTTGTGTCAGATTTCTCGGAGAGTTTTCATAGAAGTAGACAACAGCACAAAACTATTTCTAAGGTTCCCAAATTTGGCAAGAATTGTGTAGGTGAATGCCAAGAACAACAAAAAAAAGTTTTTTTGAGTTCTTACTATCCTTCTGAGATATCTTTAATTGCTTTTAGTTAGGTGCTCTGAATCTCTGTCTTTGATCAA
The DNA here is from genome assembly GCF_009873245.2 of Balaenoptera musculus. Classification (NCBI taxonomy): domain Eukaryota; kingdom Metazoa; phylum Chordata; class Mammalia; order Artiodactyla; family Balaenopteridae; genus Balaenoptera; species Balaenoptera musculus. Next base: position 57,864,547 of record NC_045802.1, read on the forward strand.
TGAATCTCAGCAGCTGATTGTATGTCTAGGTTCCACAGACTTGTTAAAAAAAATTAACTTAGGCTCTACAGCTTAGAAGAATGACGTTAACTTTAAATGACTGTAATTATTGTAAATCACGTGGGAAATTCAAGTTACCTCAACTATGACAATCCAAGGAAGGATTTTTGTATTAGATCCTGACTACTTAGTTTTCAATGAACCTATTATATATTGGCTAGCATTTGTTGGCTTTTTTGTATTTTTTTTGATATTTTGATATAGTCTCAGTGTATTTAAAAAGATGTTTATATATAAAAATGTATTTATTTTCATTTGTTCAGATATAACGCATATTGTTTTCACATTATCCTAATTAACTAGAAATCTGTTGTCTGAATTTTTTAAAATTTTTTAATTAATTAATTAATTAATTTATTTTTGGCTGCGTTGGGTCCTCATTGCTGCGTGGGAGCTTTCTCTAGTTGCGGCGAGCGGGGGCTACTCTTCGTTGCAGTGCAAGGGCTTCTCATTATGGTGGCTTCTCTTGTTGCAGAGCATGGGCTCTAGGCGCGCGGGCTTCAGTAGTTGTGGCTCGTGGGCTGCAGAGTGCAGGCTCAGTAGTTGTGGTGCACGGGCTTAGTTCCTCCGTGGCATGTGGGATCTTCCTCGATCAGGGCTCGAACCCGTGTCCCCTGCATTGGCAGGTGGATTCTTAACCACTGTGTGACCAGTGAAGCCCTGTTGTCCAAATTTTTTAAGTCAAGTTTTCTTTGGTTTTTGTAGATCACTTATTCATGAAGATGGAAGATATTATTATAGCAACTTGATGCTTACTTAATGCTTGCTTCATTTAATAAAAATTTAATTTTTATCTTGCAGCAGAAAGCTTAACAAGCCTTGACTGCTATCTTTCTGAAAATATGAGTGAAAGAGTGACACTACCTACTACAAGGATGGGATTCATAATCATAAAATGTGAGGGAGAGAACAGACTATTTTTTAACATTTAAGATATAAATAATAACCTAAGTCCACATGAGTTTCCCTGCATAAAATTTATCAAGTGGGTGGAGGGTAAAGTATGAAATATGAAGCTTATATTTTCAAGAAAATAGGAAATGTACACACAAAGTTATCATTATTCTACAAGCTGGAGCTACTGTTAAGTCCATGTATTGTCAGTAAATGAAAAGCTAAACACTGTATTTACATGCAAATACAATGTATAATAGTAAAAGCAACTTGTGTTGTGATACTACTTGCTAAGTATCCAAATCTCTAAATTAGCTTCAAATTTTATTAATATTATTTTTGTAACTAATTATTAATAATAATTTACATGATATAAATTTATTATACATTTTGACAAAAGTATAATTTATTTGACAAAATACAATGAATAAATTGAGTAATGTATCATTTAAAGCTTGTGTTTCCTTATTTATTTTCATTTTCGATGATCTGTCCATTGGTGAAAGTGGGGTGTTAAAATCCCCTACTATGATTGTGTTACTGTTGATTTCCCCTTTTATGGCTGTTAGTATTTGCCTTATGTATTGAGATGCTCCTATGTTGGGTGCATAAATATTTACAATTGTTATATCTTCTTCTTGGATTGATCCCTTGATCATTCTGTAGTGTCCTTCTTTGTCTCTTGTAATAGTCTTTGTTTCAAAGTCTATTTTGTCTGATATGAGAATTGCTACTCCAGCTTTCTTTTGATTTCCATTTGCATGGAATATCTTTTTCCATCCCTCACTTTCAGTCTGTATGTGTCCCTAGGTCTGAAGTGGGTCTCTTGTAGACAGCATCTATATGGGTCTTGTTTTTGTATCCATTCAGCCAGTCTGTGTCTTTTGGTTGGAGCATTTAGTCCATTTACATTTAAGGTAATTATCATTATGCATGTTCCTATTACCATTTTCTTAATTGTTTTGGGTTTGTTATTGTAGTTCTTTTCCTTCTCTTGTTTCTCCTGCCTAGAGAAGTTCCTTTAGCATTTGTTGTAGAGCTGGTTTGGTGGTGCTGAATTCTCTCAGCTTTTGCTTGTCTGTAAAGGTTTTAATTTCTCCATTGAATCTGAATGAGATCCTTGCTGGGTAGAGTAATCTTGATTGTAGGTTTTTCCTTTTCATCACTTTAAATATGTCCTGCCACTCCCTTCTGGCTTGCAGAGTTTTTGCAGAAAGATCAGCTGTTAATCTTATGGGGATTCCCTTGTATGTTATTTGTTGTTTTTCCCTTGTTGCTTTTAATATTTTTTCTTTGTATTTAATTTTTGATAATTTGATTAATATGTGTCTTGGCATGTTTATCCTTGGATTTATCCCATATGGGACTCTCTGTGTTTCCTGGACTTGACTATTTCCTTTCCCATATTAGGGAAGTTTTCAACTATAATCTCTTGAAATATTTTCTCAGTCCCTTTCTTTTTCTCTTCTTCTTCTGAGATCCCTGTAATTAAAATGTTGATATGTTTAATGTTGTCCCAGAAGTCTCTGAGAGTGTCCTTAATTATTTTCATTCTTTTTTCTTTATTCTATTCTATTCTATTTATTCTTTATTCTATTCTATTCGATTCTATTCTTTTCTTTATTCTATTTCTTTTTTCTTTATTTTCTTTATTCTTTAATAGTTATTTCCACTATTTTACCTTTCAGGTCACTTATCCGTTCTTCTGCCTCAGTTGTTCTGCTATTGATTCCTTCTAGAGAGTTTTTAATTTCATTTATTGTGTTGTTCATCATTGTTTGCTCTTTAGTTCTTCTAGGTCCTTGTTAAAGGTTTCTTGTATTTTCTCCATTCTATTTCCAAGATTTTGGATCATCTTTACTATCATTTTTCTAAATTCTTTTTCAGATAGACTGCCTATTTCCTCTTCTTTTGTTTGGCCTGGTGGGTTTTTTACCTTGCTCCTTCATCTACTGTGTATTTCTCTGTTTTCTCATTTTGCTTAACTTACTGTGTTTGGGGTCTCCTTTTCACAGGCTGCAGGTTCATAGTTCGCATTGTTTTTGGTGTCTGCCCCCAGTGGCGAGGTTGGTTCAGTGGGTTGTGTAGGCTTCCTGGTGGAGGGGACTGGTGCCTGTGTTCTGGTGGATGAGGCTGGATCTTGTCTTTCTGGTGTGCAGCATCATGTCCGGTGGTGTGTTTTTGGGTGTCTGTGACCTTATTATGATTTTAGGCAGCCTCTTTGCTAATGGGTGGGGTTGTGTTCCTGTCTTGCTAGTTGTTTGGCATGGGGTATCCAGCACTGGAGCTTGCTGGTTGTTGAGTGGAGCTGAGTCTTAGCATTGAGACAGAGATCTCTGGGAGAGCTCTTGCTGATTGATATTACGTGGGGCCAGGAGGTCTCTGGTGGTCCAGTGTCCTGAATTCGGCTCTCCCACCTCAGAGGCTCAGGCCTGACACCTGGCCAGAGCATGTGGCTGACAAAGACTCTGTCAGCCACATGGCTGGATTGCCTCCAGAGTTGGAGAAGCTGGCGTGCAGTAGCTCTCCCTCTGCGCTGCACATTAGAATCACCTGTTTCTTCCTTGTTTTGCCCCAAAGGCAGTGTTCCACAGATAAAAACAGTAGCCTTGAAAATAGTCACAGCTCTGAGATGGCTTTTTATTTTTCCTTTGTGCTTAGTTGGTTTCACTTGCTCACAGGGGGCCACGTGTGGAGACCTCACACCCGGCTCTTCCAAACAGAGTTCCTAGTGCAGAATGGCTGCCGCCAACACCTCAGCTGAGGCGGGCCATGTCTATTTGTATTCTTAAGATAGTTAACCTTGACATTTTTCCTGAAAAGAAATCCTGAAGACCCATCCTCTCTAACAAAATACTGTCATTCAAGTATTTATTTCAAGTATTTATTTGTAACTTTGTTTTTTTTCTTTTCTTCTTCAATTTTTTTTTTTTTTTTTTTTTTTGGTAATACCCATGTACGTGAGGGTGTAACCCTTGTAGCATATGGACTGTCTGGGTGTCTTAGTATCAGCTCCTGTCTAGAGCTGACTCAAGGCTAAGTCTTTTACCCCAAGGAAGGCTTTAGAATTTATGTGATTTTTATTGTAAATAATTCCAGGAACAACCTTTCTCTCTTTACGCAACTGAGTTATTGCCTCAGGTGAGGATTATCTGAATTTCAGAAACTTTTTTGTTTTGAGTTGTGGAATAATCAATTACTTTTGTAGGGACTCAGTTTTGCATTATAAAAGAATTTATGTTTTTTTTTTCTATTATTTCTAGGCATTTTACACAGGAGGGTATTCAGGCTATATACATCTACAAGGGAGTTCTAAGAAGTGGAAATGGTAAGGAAAACTTAATGCCAATACATTGACATTTTTGATAATATATACAGTTCTTCAGAAACATTCAGATAAATAACTGCATAACATTCTAATAGTAAATAGCTTTCTAACAGTTAAATACATGAGATCATCTCCTACAAGTTATACCCCCAGTACTTATGCATATATTTATGATCTTGTTTATTTCAGTAACTCCTCAAATGGAGTCCACAACGAACCAATATTTATGACTATTGCAAAACTACCTTTACAATTGTCTGATTTATCATCTCTCACCAAAACTACTCCAGTAGCTGCCTGATATGTCTCCCAGATTCACTCTTGCCCTTCTTCTTTCTGTTCTCCATACAAACTAAAGCGATACTCTTTCCTCAAAACTATTTGAAAGCAAGATTCACAAAGGCAGATATTTTTTTCTTTCCTTTCTCTTTGACAAAATATTGTTCTTAGTAGAGGGCCTAGCATATAGCAAGCAGTTAATAAATATTTATTGAATAACTGAATGTACTTATAGTGAAGTTCTAAACAGTGTGGCCTCTGGGTGTCACTTTAACCAGAATTTCTACTCCCGTTCCATTCCCGCATCAAGTATCCATCTGTCTTCCTACTCTCTTGAATTATGCCTATGGCTTTCTGGTCCAGAGATGTTCACTTACTTTTATGAAAGATGTGTATCAAAGAATGACAGTGGAGAAAGAAAAAAAATGAAAAACATATTTGGAGCAAGATGAGAAAGCTAAAAAAAGCATATCTCTTTTCTTACAAAATATTTTTATAAACATTAATTTCTTTTCAACCCCAAAATGTAATCTGTCAAAAAAGTTCTCATAACAAAGGTAGGAAAATGATATAATTGTAGACTAGACTACAGAAGCAGTTTTATTTTCCCTCAGTTTTCTCAAATGTAATTACATAATGAAATAACAGCATGTAGATTTTTAAAGTGCTCTAAGCAGCTTATGATGTAATAATTAAATATATCATTTAATGTGTGAATTTTATTCAGGCCAATGAGCATCTTGGATAATCTATGTCACAGGGGAAAATATAAAGTATCTATTCAAAATTATCTTGAAAAGTTAGGTGTTTTTGCTTTTGAAAAAATATAACAGTGCTTATCTTTTGGTGCAAGATTCTCCATCTAGGTGTTACAATATCTAAATTCTATGAGTTGATAGTAATATCTTGCATACAGTTTTTACAGTAAAAATGTATACTATAATTCATTTTTTTTCACAAATAATGATGCTTTTAGGCGTGTTCTCATAAAATAGTGTTTTAAAGAGTATATGATTCCTTGTGACAACCCCAAAGTTTATATGTAGTAATAATTTCACCATAACACTGCAAAAAACATTTGTGAGTGGAAAGTTCTTGAAGTAAAACCTTTCCTATTAATTTTTCAGTATATACACTTGTATTTCTCTCTTCATGATCAAAATTATTCTTCGGTTTCTCCCAATAAATGTTATACTTAAAATATTTTTACAAACTGCATTTTGTTTGCTTTCTGTTTGTTTCAGTTGGCTGGGTAATTCTAAATGTATCACTACAGCAGTAAAGACTCAAGGTCAGATAATGTATAATGGAAATAACTCATAGATAAAAGTTAAAAACTTTCCAGAGTTCTCTGTGTTAGAGATAAAATCCATTGTGACAACTGACTGAATCAAAACAGAACACTGGATATTTGCTCAGTTCAGTATTTTAGTAGAGTGATGGAGTGACTTAAAAGATTACTTCTGGAAAGGAAATTATATTTATTGGTTTAATACTATATACAATTAGTTACAAATATTTGCTCAGTTTACAGTAGCCAAATATTAGACTCTACCATACCTCACACCTACTGTTAAAAAATACAAATTTTCCTAATAAATCTCAGGAAAATATTAAATTATACTTATTTATAAGCAGGTAAGTTTTTTACAAGACAGTCAAAACAGGGAAATGCTTAGAAAAGAAATTTCTATCAGCAACAGCAGTAATAGCATTTCCTTCCTTTCACTGCTCTGCTTGGATTAAAATGATTCCTGGCATTACTTATCTGGTCTTGGTGACAATGCCAAGTTCTCAAATGTCCTCACATAACATGTGGTTGCAACTATGGTCATAAATGTTATTGATAACTAGCAAAGTTTAATTAATTAATAGATCAAGTTAAGTAATCTCCTAATTCTCTGATAATGGCAATTGATTTTTAATTTTATTATAAAATTTGATGAGTGTATTTTTAAATGCATTTAAAACTGAGTCTTAGTTTTTCTTCCTTTTGTGTGCTTTACTACATAAATATTCAGTTTCATTTTATCAGAAATGTCTTTTATGAGCCTGACTTTAATGTTAATTTAATCTTTTAAGCTAATCCTTTGTGTACCATGCAGAAAGTGTTATTCTAATGACAAAAGCAGTCAAAACACTAGAATTAATGTGTTGTTAATTAACACAGTTTATTATTTTGTTTCCTTAAATTTTCAAATATTTGAGTAAAATACTGTCACAAGGTAATTAGAAAGTTAGAACATAGAGACCTGTTCTCAACTGCTGAGTAAAGTATAACCACTTTAGAAATGAAATCTGACAGGTGCTATTTCTGGTTAGCATCTTGAAATATGTCAATGTCTAAAATCTTACTTCTCAGTATCAAAAAGGATTTAGCATTTTAAAGAAAATAATCTCTGTCAGAGGGATCAAAAAATAAATAAATAAATCCTCAAATTTTCTTTCTCATTTGCCTTCTTTCACCTTTTTTCACCTTTTGTTGAGATAGGAAGAAAAACCATACCCTGCTATACTTCTATTTTTCCTTACAAGGCTTTGCAATCTTATACTTTTAAGCTTGTATTCTAACCTATGTGTGAAATTTTGGAATAGAATGTGTCCATAATGAGACCCTGTGCTGGCAAAGTGGTGGCAATAAACAAAAATTTATTGCTCACTCTTCTTGAGGCTGGGAAGCCCAAACTTAAGGCATTGGCAGATCTGGTGTCTGGTGAGAGCCTGCTAGACAGATGGCTATCTTCTCCCTGTATCCTCACATGGCCAAAGGAATGAAGGACCTCTCTGGGGTCTCTTTTATAAGGGTACTAATGCCATTCATAAGAGTTCCATCTTCATGACCCAAGAATTTTGAGGGTCACAAACCTCAGTCTACAGCAGATCCTATTTGTATTTTGATAGGCTGCATGTTTGACATAAAGTTGTGTGTGTGTGTGTGTGTGTGTGTGTGTGTGTGTGTGAGATCAATTAAGTAATTAAATAATGAAAATAAATTTAGAAGTTGCTTAAGAAAATAATCAAACACTTGTGTGCAAGGTAATCTATTTAACACACATACTGGTTTGTGACTACTTCAGAATTTTCTTATACTGATGAAATGGAAATAGAAGAATATTGAATTTTTTCTTGAGTTTCCATACTTCAAGGGCTCAAGTGTTACAGACAGCATATCACTACATATTCATTCATTCATACGTTTCTCCTGGGTTCAAACTTTCGCTGAAATTGCTGCAAAAAACATAGAATTAATGTATTTCCTATGTATTTATATTCAATGAATTTTGCTAAAATTGAGGCTTTTGCCTATATAGTATAATAAGATGAAAAAGAAAATTTTACATTAGTTTCAACACAGTTATTTTAACTACAATGAGCCATATGGCATGTATTAATCCTAAAAAATAATATGCCAATAGTTTATTTTTATTTAGCTATAGTGGTTTAAAATACATAGTTACTTCAAACTTGTGGCTTCTTTCAATGAATGAAAGAAAACCAAAAATCATCAAGGATTATGATGATTCGGCTTCAGTCTTTGGAAAACTGAAAATAAAGGTCTCATTCCTTTGATATTAAACAATTCTTTTTCAATTACTTACTCCATTAAGTAAAAGGTCATATGCATAGAGTATAACAGCTATTATCTGTGATATTTTCATTAACAGTATTTTACTACATAGTGTGAAGTATCAGTAAGATAAAATACCCTATTTTTCCCTTAACGTTTGTGATAGAATTAAAACGTTTATTCATATGAATTTTTATACTAACAACATAACATTTTCAAATATGGTATTACAAATACATTAAAATTACAGTGTTGTTGAAAGGTACAAATATGAAACTATATCCTCTGTTTTGCTATACAGCTAAAACTTTGATTTTAAAATATCTGTTTCCATTTGGGCACTAACATTCACTGACTAACTGAATCAAATATTCAAATATTTTGAAAGCCAAATTATCCTATTATATAGTCCTTCCGGTATGTGTTTGTGTGTGTGTGTGTGTGTGTGTGTGTGTGTGTGTATAAATGTATACCACACATAGTATAACAAATTATTCTCTCTAGTGAGAGGACAGTTAAAATTTAATACTAGCAGAGTAAAAAAGGAGAATTTAAGAACACCTGGTGAACTCAATGAAATTCTGCAAAAATAAATTAATTAATAAATGAATAAATAATATATAAAGAGCTAATATACAGTCCAAAATTTTATAGACAGAACTTTTTCAATAAGTGAGGTTGCCAGAATAAGTAAAAATCCAACACACAAATACACACACAGAAATATAAACACACACTAATAATTGCTATGCAAAAAGGCACAAATACACACACAGAAATATAAACACACACCAATAACTGCTATGCAATCTTAATAGGAAAAACACAAATATAGAGGCACAAAGATCCTTTGTACAGGTACAAACTTTAAGAGAATGTAAAGAAACATTGTTTCCTATTGATTTATTTTCAAACATTAAATAGTATTGCCTCTCAACATTACCTTAATGTATTCATTCTGATTTATAGAGAAGATAAAATTGTTTTAGGAAATTATCAATACTCTGGAACAATCTGTTTATCAAAATCATAATCATGCTCTAAGATACACAACCTTCTGTTTTGAGGGAGCATCCTCGTGTTTTCATAGCTATTTATTCTCACAGCTAAATTAATCAATCTTAATTGCAATATCTTAATAATGATATATTTTCCAAATCCTTGTAAATATTCTATTATACCTATTGCTAATATTTTTAATATAATTTTGAATTAATCTATCAAAATACAAGTTTTTTCTCCCAAGGAATTATTATAGTCCTTCAAATAGAGTGAGGTTATCAGAAATGAACAATTAAAAGGAATAAACTTTACATTTTGGCTCTCTTTACACATTAGACATGGCTTTGACTTTAGAAATGTATTACCTCCTTCAGTTTTTTGAAGTGAGGTATCTGAGACCTAGAAAAGTCATACAATCTAAGATTGAGAGGCTAATTTTGCATAATGAATTATTTTTTCTATATTTGCTTTTATGTTGCCCAGTAGATTATTTCCAACAATTATTGAAAAAATTACTGTTTTGTCCTGTTCTTTTATCTAAAAGCATTAAAATATAAATAAAAGAAAACTGAATTAAAGATAAAAGAATGGTTTACACATATAATCCTTCTCTAAAAATATTTACTTCAATTTTTTTTTTTTAATTTATTTATTTATGGCTGTGTTGGGTCTTCATCTCTGTGCAAGGGCTTCTCTAGCTGTGGCAAGTGGGGGCCACTCTTCATCGCGGTGCCGCAGGCCTTTCACTGTCGTGGCCTCTCTTGTTGTGGAGCACAGGCTCCAGATGCGCAGGCTCAGTAGTTGTGGCGCACGGGCCTAGTTGCTCCGCGGCATGTGGGATCTTCCCAGACCAGGTCTCGAACCTGTGTCTCCTGCATTAGCAGGCAAGATTCTCAACCACTGCACCACCAGGGAAGCCCTGCTTCAATTTACGTTAATGTCTCAGTAAATCATATTTCCTTTCTCTCAGTATTTATATAATATTTTGTCTAATTAAAACAACTTCAATAGAATTAACACAGATTATGGCCTGCCTGACTAACATAGTAAATATAAACAGCAAGTTATTTGATGAGATTTTCCAGTTGAGAAACACAAAATATTTGGGTATAACCTCTCTTCTCATGGCAAACATTGTGGAAACTGGAAAAATTATGCTAAATAAGTAATAAGATAAAGAGTATGTGCTAATGTGAAATATAAGCAAAACTTGGCAAATAATTTAAAATATTGTTGAGGACTGGACGATATTTACAGTTCTGGATTTCTGGGAAACTGAAATGTAACCCACTGAAATTGAGATTATGCTTAGTTTAATTTTTTTGATGCATGCTGCATGATTAAATAATTATGTGTAGAATACCTCAAGAAGTCTATATGGCTTGGATGAGCATAGTGGTAGTTAAAATTTGTTTCATAATGGGGTAGACAAATGAGTAAAGTTACAGAAGACATAGGATGCATGATGTTTCAAAAAAGAGATAAAAGGGATAGGATTTATAAAGAAAGCTAAGTCATGAGATCAGTTGATTAGGCTTTGTAGAGAATTTTCTCTCTGCTTTATGTCTACCTCAAGTATTTCTTTATAATATTATAAGTACAGTTCCTTATGTAAAGCATAACACTGGTTATGTTATGCACAGTTATCAAGATAACCTTATATTCTTGAACATATAGAACATGGGATTTTGGCCTATACTGTATACTGTCTACCACTTTAAAAAATAATAATAAGATCTGTATTATTATATGACATCCTATGGCTAGATGCACTTAGGTGGATTACCAGACAGTAGGAAGTTGAACAGTATTGATATGGGGGGTCAGCATTGAGGCTCTGGTGGTCTCATGGTGAATGGGTCCACCACTGTGAAAAGAGAACCTTGTGTGGAGGGCATCATTGGATTTGTTTACTGGGTCCAAAATGGAAAATATTTCATCCCAGGGCCAGGGTGGACCTTATCATGTGGAACTGTAGCCACCCAGATGAACACACACCCTGGAGGCACTGCCGGCAGGAAGAAGCCTCTGGTCAGAACTGGATCACTATACCACTAACTTTGGAATGTTTTTATGGTTTAAAAGATCTGCTCCCAAAGTCACTGAATTTAACATTACTGTGTTGTTTAGATTATGGATTTCAGTTTGGGGGGTTCATCTTGGAGGTACTACAACAATCTAGTATTGTGGAGTTTCCTTCAAGACCAGAAGTGTAAATTAGGGCATGCCATTAGATTCTGTCTACTTATGTATGGAGTAATCTCATATTTTTTATCTTCATAATTGCACTTCACTTATGTATGATTTTTAACAGTGAGATAAAGATGGGGTAAATTGGTTAAACCTTTTGGTCTCTAAAACTCTGATATACAATGTATTAGGTGATAAAGACGTAAAGATGAATAAAACTAAGTCTGTGACATTAAAGAAATCCTGTTTTAACCTGAGACACAAACATCTCCTAAGTAACTGCAATCTGAAAGATCAAATGTGACCTGTGGTGATAATTTCTTTGAGAGCACAGAACAAAGTGAGCCCACCTAAACAAAGTCAGTATCCTTCATTGCAACCATCTCCACTCAGAATTATTTGTCAATAAGTGTGTCCATGTCTTACTATGATCTGCAGAAGGGGTTTCCTAACAAAGTCTGCAAACAACTTTCTCTTGGGCAAATGTTATTCTGATTGGGTTCTTCCAGTACTAGAAAGCATGTCTCCAACTCATTTGTGTTGTATACTGTAAATAATGTGCTCCTACTAGCCATTAAGTTGTTCTAATTAAAATTATTTTCTGGACATTGAGAGCAGGAAAATTTACCAGTGTATTACAAGGAGATTAAAAAAACAAACAAAACAAGACAAAACAGAACAAAAATCTTTCTATCTAGTGTTTTCAGTAGAAGCATGCTACAATTTTCCTTAGCTATTTGGATTAATACAAGTTGTGGTCATGAAATATGAAAATTTTCTGAACATCAGCTTCTTTCCTAGTGACTCCACGTGCAGATTTTGTTGATGTTATCCTATAAGCAGAACATATACTACAACAGTCCCACTTCATGACCAGAGACACTTTTTCTTGTAGCTTTATTTTTTTCCACTATTTTTTCTCATTAGAGGCAGAATCTGCTTCTTTATTGGTTCTTTATTTGCTTAATATTTTTTTTATTTCAAAAGCAGAAAAAAGAAAAAAAATCAATTAGCCTCTTTCACCTTGAGAAAACAAAAGTCTTTTTAGTACTTTTAGTGAAGTACTTTATTAAATAGGAAACAGCTATTGGTATTATCAGGATTCATGATTTAAGTATAAAAATGACAAACCACAAAAATAGAATGCTTATTTCCCATACAAATTAAAACTTCCTTCAAACTGTTTCAAAGTACTTGTGCTTTGCCTCATAAGATGCTATTTTCAAACTTGAAATAGGGAAATCATTTCTCCTTCTTTCTGACAGATGAAGCCATTTAACTTTGTTACGAAATGTTATAGACTACGATAAGTGACAATCATAAATATGTATTGCAAATGTCCTTGTATTGTTCTACATATATTAAACTTATTTAAGTATTGTAAAAAGTAAAATTTCAGTAAATCATGTTCTGATTGCAGGTGTGCTGATAATCAGAAACTTGAGGCAGAGTTTATTGAAACAAGTCATTGTAACAATCTATAAAGCCATCAATTCATTTATCTCAACCTAGTCAGAGATAAAAGAGTCTTGAGAATCATTAACTATACAGGATGTCCCTACAAACTCACTAAATGATAGAGATATATAAATGTGGTAATATTATGAAGAAAGATGTAAGAATATTAGATTTTTTAAAAAAATATATTAAAATTATTTCAGAATTAAAATACATAGCTATAAGCTATTATTTAATAGTAATGTAATGGTAAATCTGTTTCACAATATATTATCTCTATACTTTATTGGAAAGATTTTCAAAATAATGCTCAACAATACTCAGATTATACTGTTGAAAATTTCATGAATTTAGTGCAAAACTATTTTGACTGCACTCTTATATTGCCAGTTTTTCACCTGATCTATTTCTACAGATTATTTAGCTGTCCGTATATCTTGATATTCTTTGGTTACTATTATAAAAATACATATAAATAAGTTTAAAAATTAGGAAAAAGTTTCCATTCTGCCATTGACAAGCATTGTCACTGAATGACCTAAGACAGACTGTAAAATATCTGTGTAGCCTCTTGAATGTCAATAAAAGTGTTAGATTGTTTGGAAGTGATTTATAGCTCATGAGAAATGATTACCCATATAGTAAAGGATAATTTAAATCTTAATTGTGTTATGCTTATGGTTCAAAGAATAATTATTACAAAGAATCTCTAACCTCTCATGTATCTTTTTATCCACTGTTCAACAAACTTAGCATCTCTTTTGAATAATAATGACCTTAACTTTCAAATTTGACATTTAAAATAATAGCATACAGATATATATAAAACATAAGTGTATTTTTGAGGAATATTACGTTATTAGGTTTATTGTTGAAAAATATCCCGATTTCTAGAAATTTACAAAATAATTTCAGAAAACTGCAGAGCGTAGTAATTCTTTGAGAGAAATAAGTCATTTCTCTAAGGCCTGAGTCAGTATGAATGCATGTGGAATGTGCTAACTAAAATATTTTGTCTCATATAATTTATCTATACATTATGTAGTAACGTTACTTCATTGTCTGGGTCAGTCATTTTTTCAGCACATATGCACTGAATGCCTGTTTACTGTATACTTCTCTCTATTCCAATTTATTGTCTAATTCCATTCTAGGTTCCTGCCACAGATCTATCTTCCACCTTATCCCTCACATCTTTAAAGACTACCCTCAATTATCTGGCATCAGTAAGTATCTAATAGTCCTTGTTAGATAAAGTTTTCCTGTCTTGTCTCCTTTGCATGGTATTGGCTGCCTCTGATGTAGTGTCCCATACAGAATATTTTGATTAAGGGTATTGCTGGGCATACTTAGCAACTGACTATCAGAGTCCATCCACTTTAATAAAATAGTATAGACATATTTTTCAAATCATACTCTATAAATGCAAGAAGATACAGTTACTTGGGAGGACTGAAAAAGTTTTTACCCTCTACCTTCATTTTTAGAATTTTTCTAAATCAATAGGTTTGCTTTTAAAATAATTAAAATTTCCACTTTTTGAAATAATATACACCATAATTTACAGTATGAAGTAATTTAGATTATACAAATAATTTCCTATAGTTATCTCAATAGAATATTTAAAAATATAGTTCAAATAATATATACTTAGTAAATTAGTCTTGTTTATTGTCTAGTATTAGTCTAATTTAGTCTTTTTATTACTGACTACAAAGTTAACTTTGTTTTTATTACTTTTTAATGTCAGAGTGATTCAGACCTTGGAGATATTTATTAAATATAAAACAGCAGGCACACAGTCAAATTCAAGTCAAATTTAGAAGGATGCAAGAATTGTTTTTTTAACGCCATCAATTCTTTACTTCACATGGAGGTGCATCTGCTGAATATGTGGCTGATTTCAGACAAAAAATAAGCTTTCTGGTCCTCATGTCTTATAACCTTTGCATAAGACCACAAGCCAAGAAAGTAAAGGTCTTATTGCAAATCAGTGTTGCCCTATTTTATTTGTATATGTGTTTAATATGTATTCATCACTCTTACAGTCTACATCTAATTAAAAACAGTAACAATTGTATTTAGCTATAAAACACAAATATATTTTGAAAATATTATATATTTTTTCTGCTGCTGTTTGTATTAAAGAAATATACACTCATGTGTTAACAAAGTTTAGCTGAATGTTTCAGTTTGCACATAATATAGAAATTAAATTCTCATAAATTTCAGTTTGCAACATCCTATGCGCTATTAGGATTATAGATTAAAATTTTAATCCTTAATTAATGATGCTTAATAATTCTATTAATTTATTAGATGTGTTTGTTTCTTAATATCAAATCCCTGAGCTAGATTTGATCACAGAAGCCCCAGTAGAAGGTGATGTTGCATGCTTGCTTGTATTCAAAGATTAGGTGACCTGTGGTCTAGCGCAATACACTAAATTGGAATCTTTTCAGTCCACAATATACTGAAGAGGTTGCCACAATGTGTTTTGGGTCTCATGTGTATCTGCTCCCCAAACTCTTTGGACTATATCTGGATTCTCATTCTTAAAAATGTTGTACCACCATCTATGTAGTTGTTGAAACCAAAACCCACGAAGATCGTTTCTCTCTTTTTCCCATTTTCTTGTTAAGACCATTCCATAGTCATAAATATATCAGTATATATCCATTAAATTTTCTCCATCTCCTTTTCTATCATGCTAGTCTAAGCTATCAACATCAGGTAAGAACCTAGGCTGTTGCAATAGCTACCCAACTTCTTTCCTTGCTTCAACTCTTGCACAATTCATCTTCCTTATAGAGACTAAAGTTACCTTTTCAAAACAAAAATAAGTGTACTTCTCTCCCAGCAATTATAGCAATTCTGGTATTATGAAATGTTCTCCACTATCACAAAATACCCAGATGACAGACAAATGAAATAAACAATTTTATATGCTTCTGACTGAAATGAAACTGCAGAAGTAGATACATTGAAACACTGAAGCAAATGCTTACTCAGGGACACAATTTAATAATGAAGGTTTGTGAGATTAACAGACATGTGGAGGAATTAATCTTAGTAAAGCAACCATCAAAGCAATGTATTCCCTGACTTCAGATAAGGTAAATGGCTCCCAGATTTTGTAGCCTTGAGCTTTTACTATTATTTGATTTGGACTTGTAATACTCACATATTTAGGGACTTCCTAGACTAATACTTTTTAAATGAAATAAAAATTTAAAAATATATTTGAATAAATACAACTAGTACCACGCATTGACACTGGTGAAAGATATCCTCATTTCAGAAATTTCCATGATTCTTGCACATTAAAATATGCTTAGTATGACTTCACAATCATACCTCAACTGATATATAAGAAAATAAGCAATCATAGATAAGCATCTGAAAAAACACAACGTATTAGATACGAGGGCTTGAAAGACTAGACTTTGGATGTTGGAATTGTAACATATAGAATAGGAAGTTATTCTTAAATAAGGCTTTAATGAAATAAAAGCTGGTAGAGGAAAATGAGAAACAGTATGAGATTATCAAAAATGACAAGGGGAGTTTGAAAAAAAAAAAAAAAACCACTACAAATTCTGAAAATGAAAACCAGAAAATTTTTCCATCAAAATTCAAAAGAAAAAGGTCTACTCTTTCAATTGCTGAAAACTTGTTTTGGATGAACTCTCTCACTTAGCATGACTAGATAGGATAAAAAAAAAAAAAAACCACTTTTAATAAACCTCATAGCAATAATGGCGATACTAAAATGTGGGGTCACAGTCTGGTAGAGGAAAAAACAAGATAAGGCTGATATTTGAGGTCATTTTCCAACTTGAGGAAATTATAGATACATAAATATAAGTGACAGCAATAGCTGTAAGGCTCTTTTTCTATATCATTATCCCATTTTCAGAAGTGACATTTGGCTGGAAAGACAAACATTAAAATTCAGGGATAACCAACAAAAAAAGAAGTTGTTAAGCACTCAAATCTTTCACCAAAAGATACACCTTAGGAGCTGAACTGGATATAGATGAACCACAAAGCTTGAAACATAAAAGTGAGTCTTCTTAGTCCCTGGTTGTAACAGGTGATTTGCCACTAGCCTAATGGCTGTAAGGTGAACCTTCATTGCAACAGGATAACAATATCCATAGCCTTACTTTATACCTAAGAGTTTTCATGAATAATGTTCACATCCAGTATTTTAAAAATCTAGTATTAATATCACAGATTTCATCAAACAAGAGGAAAAAAGATGACAATAGAAGCAGAACCAAAAGATATCCAGATACTGGAGTTCACAGATAAAAACTTTTTTAAGTCAGCATTTAATATGAACAAAGAATAAAATATTATGGTAGAGAATTATAATAGATAAGTGGAAACAAAAAATAATCATAAGCAAATTTTAGAAGTGATTAAATTTAGTAACAAAACTCCAAGTTTGTATTTAGCAATAGATTGTACATATATAAAGAAGGAATTAGATAATTAAGAGATAAGCCAAAAAAGGAAAAACGATTACAAAAAGACAACAGGATAGAAGATTAAGGAAGGATCATAAAAAACATGTGACATAGAGTTGAAAGATCTAATAAATGGATAATTGGACTCCAAGAAATGAATGAGAGTGAGATGGATGTAGGAGAAAAGTACAAAAAGCAATATGTAACAGCTAAAAACTGAAGAAGATATCAAGTTACAGACTCAAGAAGCACTTTATATAACAAGCAAGAAAAATATAAAGGGAATTATTCCTATGCCTGCATCATAGTAAAACTAATGAAAGTCAAAGATGAAGAGAAAATATTAAAAGCAGTCAAAGAAAGAGCTTTTTAAAAAAATAAGAACAAGAATAACAAGTGATTTTATAGGAACAATAGAAGCCAAAAGAAAGTGACACCTTCAAATTGTGGTTAAAGAAGATAAATTATGAAAGTAGAATTTTATATTAGCAAAAATATGCTTTAAAATGGATATACACTCAAAATATCTTATAACACTCTAAAACAGAAAGCATTTACCACCAGCAGGTAGAGAACTAATTAGAAAGGGAAACACACAGGAAGATTCAAAGATGGTAATGTTTTATTTCTTAACTTGGGTCATGAGTATTGAGACATTTGCTCTATTCTTTTGTCATTATGTATCACATATATTTTTACATATGAGATATTTTATATTAAAATCAGAGTGAACCTGGTAAAATGTGGCTGGTTCTGCATTTAGAGTTGGTGAGGCAGGGAGCAGGCCACAGCAGCCTGTACCAGATGGACCCCAGAGGGAAGTAGTTGACAAGTGGGCTTCCACTGGTCATTGAGAATAGTTTGCTCCTCCCGTCCCTTCTAAAGAGAGATGAGTTCCTCTTTAACAGTGATCTTTTTAAACATTCAAAGAAGTATATCCCTGAAGTTTTTCATTATGAGCTCTTTAAAAACTGCAGAGAGAGCACTAGGAAATCAGAATCTGAGACAAGCTCCTATGTTGGGGAAGAGAGAGGGAACCAGCAAATGGATCACAGTTAACATTGTGGATTTCTTCAACAAGAGTATTACAGAATTCTGTCCTGAAGAAAGTTGTCTGCTCATGTCTGCATGCCAACATATGAATATCATTTGGCAGGTGATACTAATATTAAAAAGCCAATCAAATACTCTGCTCCAATATACATTGACTACTTGATGACTTTGTTCCTGGTAAGCTGGATGATGAAACATTTTCGTTCTACTATTGGTGTCCTGTTTCCCCAAAACTTTATCTATGGCAAAGACTATTTTAATGTGTCTGTTCAGGGTTTATACCTGTACTTCTCAGCTGCACTTTCATTCTGTAATACAACTGTAGTGTTTATACCTGTATTTATCTGCTGCACTTTCATTTTGTAATGCAACTGTGAGAGGAGACTTAACTCACATTTCCCGTAAACATTTATTTCTTTACTCAGGAGGTCAATCTGATTGATAGGCATAAATTGGCACCAGGAATTAGTTGAGAGGCTTGGATCAAAAGGCAGATAAACACTTCTTCTAGAACATGATTAACACTCTTGCTTCATTTATTACTATTTCTCAATGCTATTTGTTATAGACTAGTGATTCAAACTTTGACAAAACAGGAAAAAAAAGACACCCTATGTCTACCTACTGCTAAAAATGGCTTCAAAGGTAGGTGAGCCCCATAGCTTCTGAGTGAGAACTTAAGAGCACACAAGCAATTCTGAGTTACTACTATGTGTGACCACTTCTGCTGTTGCCATGGAATCACTCTTAATTGTAATATGTGATGACTATCCTGTAGTTTATTAGTTTAGTTATTTTTATAAATTGAAGAAAAATGACTGTCTACTTTAGGTAATATCAAGGGATATAAAGAATTACTAGAAATAATTTTAAAAGTTTCCAAAACAAATTTCCTTAAAAAAAATCAAATAGGTCTTATTCACTTCTGTTTATGAATATAAAAGGTACCTTTAACTTTCTATAACATTTAAAACATTTGTATCACTTTGGATAACCTTTATTCTCATGTTTATATGCCAGTGTTTTATAGATTAAGAATATATATTCATATTTTTACAAAACCTATGATTTTAATTCAGATCATCACAGGGCATTATGATATAGGAGCAACCAAAATTGTTTCTAAAATGACTGAAAATTTTTTAATCTTTATTTGGAATTTTACTAACAAATAAATTGACCTAAATCTTGTGTGTATCAGAAATACATTTTAAGGCTTCTAAGGATGATTTTGTAGATTTTCACTTTTAAAAGCTTTATTAATCAATGTTAACACATGTAGTTTTGGTTAAGGAAGAAAAAATTCTTCCAAAAATTGTGAAAAACTTAGTTTTCAAAGTCAATTTATATGTTGTTTTTCAAATGTGTTTAAATTTCGGTTTGGATAATGAAAGAAAGTGCTTAGTATTTTAATTATTTTGTTTCGAGTTCACTTAAAAAATCACTTCTATACTTGTTTTTATATGACTGAGTCTTTAGTTAAGAGTACTGTGGCATGTAATGTACTAGGGATGTAATTTACAACATAATAAATGTAATTAACACTGCTGTGTGTTATCTATAGAAGTTGTTAAGATAGTAAATCCTGAAAGTTCTTGTCACAAGGAAAACAATTTTTTCTATTTCTTTAATTTTTTATCTATATGAAGTAATGCATGTTTGCTAAACTTGTTGTGGTAATCATTTCATGACGTATGTAAGTCAAATCATTATGCTATACATCTTAAACTTATACAGTTCTGTATGTCAATTATATCTCAGTAAAACTGGAAGAAAAGAAAAAGTACTATGGAAATGGATGAGCTTTATTTAAATAAATATAACCTAACGAAAACTTAAAGAGAACATAATAAAGACCATGAAAGTGAACTAAATTTAAAATATACACACACAAATATTGTTTTAACAGCTCAGTTTAAATATTCCTAATTAAAAGAGTAAAATTATAAGTAATGGGCCAAAAAAAGAGAAAATGAATTAAATCTACATTGTATAGAATTTCATAGCCTTAATGAGCTATATTTAAAACATATTGATAAGTTTTCACGTATATCTACATTGTGAACTAAAATTTAGTTTTTTGAATAAAATCTTTAGATTCCTGAATTTAATAAAAATTCCAGAAGAGGAGATGTTTACTCTCAAATGAAAAATTTTTTCAGTGTGAATGAATTGAATACTAAAAAACAAAGAAAAAAAAAGACCTTTATATATCATCTTAAATATATGGGAATTATAGATGGTAAATCTCTGTGGTGGTTAAAAGTTTATCTTACTCTATGATCTATCACAGGTACTTTTGCTATATGAGGTTAAGATTTTTATATCAATTTATTTGTCTTATTTATGTTCCTAAAACATGTTCTTAATTATTCAAACATTTAAAAAATATTTTATCAGTCATTTTAAATAGAAATTAGTATTCAACTTTAGGAATAATTCATTAAGATATATTTTCTTACTAATTGTGAGATGACTAATGTTTTTGTTAAATTGTTTAAGAATAATATAGAAGCAATTATGTCACCATTCTGAAATAATTTTAACTTAATCATGCACTATTTCTAAATATCTATCTATATGTAAAGACCAATATACCTTTTTATTTGACTCTTTTATTTACTAAACAATCTACTAAATAAAAGTATTTTCAAATAAACTTTTAAAGTATTTTTATATAAATCATAATAATTCCTAATAAGTAAAGGCAATGAATAATTTTCCATTGTCTTTTCTGATGAGAAGGAAGGAATGACAATAGATTTAATACTATATATTAGTATGCTTAATTATAAAGATATTATCACAGCAAAACACATTTGTTATTTACACAGCTAACTAGCCCGTGAATCTTAATATTGGCAGTCTGGATCTTGCAGGAAGAGCATACATACACAAAACCCTCTGTTATTTTGTTTTCCTCTGCAGTTATCTTGACATTAAATTTGTATTTCTACACTCTCCTGTTTCAATTTCTTGTCTCAGCTATTAAGTACAAAGTATGTGAAAAACCAATACTAATTTACATATTATTTGCATCAGTGTATTCTTTTGCCAAATCTTTTTATTTCCCTGAAGCAATATGGACATGTGCCCTATATTTTTCACCAGCTTTATTTGAGTTTCCAGAAGTTACTCTGAGGAATAAGCGGGTGCCTAGTTAGCAGAGATTTTCATATTGTTTGCATCCACTTTTTCCTCAGCTTTCTATTCCCATTGCTTCAGAACTGCAGGGAAATTATGGGCTGAAATGTCAATGTCAGAATTGTTGAAATACAAATAATATTTTCAGAGAAATACCAAAACTAAACTTACTGATGGTGAACCTAAGCTTTCTCTCAAAAAAGGTGTGTTAAGCACTGTGAATCACTGTCAACATTACAGAAACGCTAACACCTGCACCAAATTAAGTGCTAATTGTTTTCTGGAATAATTTCTTGTTAAAGAAAATACAGTACTGATTTAGACATGCTACCCAAATGGGCTTTCTTTGAAGAAAGTTTACACACAGGGTGAAAAAAGATTCCTATGGGATTATTTGCTAATTGACTTATTTTAATAATGAACTTGTGAATTGGGCAGGCTATAGTAAAATATGTGAAAAAATGACAATTCTAAATCTTCATCTCCATCTTATTTTATGCCATATTTTACACTTTTTTCATAATCTACAGGAAAATATATCATCTCTATCCAACCTCATCTTAAATATTCAATATTCCTTCCACATAACACTCCTTCTAATTGGTTATTACCTTTCCAAAGAAAAGTTTGAGATCCCTCCTTCCTTCTC
The DNA here is from genome assembly GCF_009873245.2 of Balaenoptera musculus. NCBI lineage: Eukaryota > Metazoa > Chordata > Mammalia > Artiodactyla > Balaenopteridae > Balaenoptera > Balaenoptera musculus. Next base: position 57,886,647 of record NC_045802.1, read on the forward strand.
ATTTTGTATTAAGCGTTCCCAGTCATAATCAAAGAATAGTTTTACAATGCCAAGTTGATATCCGTATATATTTGAGAATACTCCTGAAAGGAGTATGAGAAAAGAATGCTCAAGATAGAGATGCAAAAGTTAAGATGAATTATTTGTCTTCAAAGTGAAAATATCACTCCTCTCATAAAAATCCTTCAAGGACTCTCAAGTGTGTTCAAATTAAAATTCAAATACTTTGGGATGACATTAAGTAATCTTATCACCTGGTCACTAGCTCTTAACCTTTAGTAAGTACTCCGTTACTTCAACACCCGAAACACCCAAGGACCCAGTCTTGCTTTGTTGTGATGCCTTCATGTCTCACACTCTGGCATATCCTGCTACATTTGCAATTGTGTTTACTGCCTAGAACTGACTGACCCCTAGGATTTTTTCCAGGAAACACTTATTCATCCTGTATAAAACTTATATCTTGTGTCTTACTCTCTTGGAAGCTTTTCTTTTCTTTCTCACTCTGTTAATTCCCATACAGTGTGTTTTATAGTGCATTTTACTTACTGTAATCAGATAACTATAATGTCTATTATACTGAGACATTTTTTTCCACTAGGTTGTCAATACATAGGGCCTGTGCCTCTTTGTATTGTATCTTGGAACCTGCACATAGTATTCACCCAATAAGTAGTTAATTATATTCAAAGTTTATGTTAACCTCCTTACCTTTCATGTTCTCTTATCTTAAAATATCTATGCTTATGATAATTTATGTTATATCCATTATTCAAGTGCAGGCTCACATTTCCCTCCATCACTGACTACTTCAACTTATTATTCCAGTCATCCTTGATGTTTCTCTCTTATATTCTTAGATGTATCTATTTTAAACATTCCAGTGCTTAGCATTTATATATTATCTTCTATTGCTTGATGACTCATATTGTCTTTATTATTAGATTTAAGCTCTTCAAATCAGGAACACAGTACTATGCTTATTATGAGTCTCTAATGGTTTCTAGATCAGAACTAGACCCAAAATATGTGCTCAATAAATATTGATGGGTTTATTAAAAGGGTCAGAGAGAATGAATAGATGATAGTACATGACAAGTCATTTTTTTAGGTGATTTTATACAGGGGAGCAAAGTTTCAGCTGTCTTTTAAAAGTTTCAAATGTTAGGAGACAAAAATAGTGCCCTTGAACATAAGTGATAGACAGCTGGCTGATAATATGATGATGAATCATTTGACATTCTTTTCAATTTCTTCCTTTACAACTCTTAATAAGAATGTGTGCCATTAATCAACAGCAAAGAGTGCTGCATAGTTTGTGGGTGGATCTCAAAAGTAGCCAGATTTTGTCAGAATATTCAAATGATAATATCGTCAATCTACTAAAGGTATACTGCCATGTGGATTGTTAGGATTCTTGATCCAGACATGCAGCAAAGGAAGCACAATATACTATAGGTTTCTATGTTCTCTCTGTAAATGTAGTTGTGTGAAGGCAAGACATTTTCTACCCACTGCCTGGAATCTTTTCTCCTAGTGCTTTCACACAAAATAGGCTTCTGTTTGCCAGTGAGATTTAAGCCTCAAGACCACGACATGTTTTTTTCCCAGCAGTGGCTTTTTATTGCAAGCAGAGCTATCAGCAGTGCCAGCCAAGATAATAGCCCCATGCTGAAAGGTTTCTTCATTGCTGGAACAGCTCTCAGGATATGGATTTTTTGAAGGTTGTCAAAGCAGCGTGAACTTCTAAAGAGATTTTTAAATATAAGAATGGGCATTCTTACAAAAATATGTGTGTTCGTATTTGTTGACGCACATTATCATTTTTATGCAAAATATCCCATAAGGAATATAATCTAATTCTACCACCTGGAAAAGAAAACATGTTATATGTAATGTGTATACTTATATAACATTCTTTCTCCTTATTGTATCATGTTTGTAAACTTTGCTCTAATACAAATAACTCACCCATTATTAAATATTCCTCTGAACTTCTACCTCTTTATTCAAATTTGTAAACCTGAATTTTACAAAATCATGGTTTTTAAAGCTATATCTTCCTAATGTAGCTGTATTTCATTTTATATTTGAAACATGGGGAGTGTTATATCATTTATAATATCTACGATTTAAAAGATTTTTCTGGTATCAAATTCTACATGTGAGATGTACATCTTGAGATACAGATAGCAAATTTGGTAATACAACAACTGACTAGAGTGCTTAGGGTGATACATCTCTACTTTTAAATGGAGGGATGTCTTTTAAGGTGGACTTCTGCCAGGATTGTACTATTGATATTATATATCTAGGACATCCCAGACAAAACCACTCTGCTCATAAGCAGGAACATCATACCCCAAATGATGCAGATGTTAAATAATGTTCAGAAGTCCTGCTTACAAATAACTACATTTCATACGAGTGAAACCAAGTGGTTGAGGTAGACTAAACTGCTATGAAAATAGAACACAAAGTTCATGTTTTTAAGATTAAGTTGTGATATGCCTTTTACATTTTTTCTTGCTTTGAGTTAAAACAGACGATATTCTGTGAAAAACTTTACATTTTTTAGAAGTATTCAATATATACTCCTATTAAGTCTTTTTTTAAAAAAAAAATGTTATTGTTAGGAAACAGCTATTACTGCATGGTCAAATTCCTGATGTGAGAGGAATAGAAATAAGAAAACTAAATTACCTTGAAACCCATGTTTTGAATTTTTTTACTCTAAGTTTGCATGTCTATATTACAATATAATATTAACATATAGATATCATATATCCACTACAGTAGCCAGAAAAACACACTAAACTTATCTATGTAATTAAACATTTTGGGAAGAATTTGAGGTAGATCACGATAAGAGGTATTAGTATGACTTTTTCAGTAATCCATTCGAAAGATATTGCTCCGTGATCCAGTACAATGAATAATAGAGATGAGAGAAATGGATAGATAAATGGGACATTTAAAATTAAAACTGAGAGATGTCATAATTGATAGAATGTAAAACATGAGAAATAGAGGGTCAAAAAAAATGATTTGTTAACTGGGTAGGGTAAAACCATTTATAGTACTATGAGATGTGCTTGGGAAAGGCAAATTTCAGGTCCAAGAGGTCGACTTCAATACTGGAACTATTAGATATAAGCCACATTGATATAAACAACAATTTGTCTTAGGAAAGACAGTTTGCCAAAAGAAAATTAATGTATGCCTATAAACAGCCTCTGACATCTATTGTAGCAGAGATGTCAACTTGACAACTTGTCAGCATAAAGATTGTAAATAAAGCCATGGGATTTAAGAAGATTGAAGATGAGTAGAAGGAGAAGAAAAAAAAAAGCTTAGGAAAAACATTAAGATTTCTAAGAAGACAGAGAGGAGAAGCTAAGTTTAGAGGATAATTAGAACTTCCAGAGGAAAGTAGTGAGTATATTTTCCCAGAAATTTTGTGGAGTGGTATTTCAGCAGAGAGAGAGATCAGTGTACACTCTCCCACAGATCAGGTGCTAGATTTTATTCTACTAGTTTTTACTGCCAGAAACTCATTGAAATTTTAGTGGAGGGCACATCTGGAAGGTTGAATAATAAAGAAATGCATAGGATTGAGGCTTATGTTGTAAGCAGTTCTTTCTGAAAGGTTGTTGAAGGGGAAGAATCAGAAAAAAAAAACAGATGTTGTGTGGGAACTAAAGCTAAACCGAGATGTTGTGTAAATGTGGGTTAAGTCATTCAGATGAAATTATGGTTGTGAAAGAGAGAGAAGCTAGGATATTAAAAGAAAGGAGCAAATAATAAAGATCTGGCTCGAGGAGACTGAATAAGAATGATACCAAGCATAGGAGAAGAGAGTAAGCACAGAAACTATTTAAGAAATGCCAATGTCATTATAGGAAGGAGGGAGGATGAGTGGGTATCCATAGAAGTTGTTTGATTATAGGAACTATTAGGAGTTTAATTCTATTATCTGTTAATTCTATGTGAAGTAAAAGGTAATGGTATCTACTGAGAGTTACTGGGCTCATGAGAGAAATATTTTTTAAAGATAATGGAATATATTTGACATAATAATTGTGCATGAAGTATAGGAATTATAGAAGTTGAGATATAACTTTGATAAATAGCTACTGAATGTCCAGCACACCAAAACACTACTTAAGTCCTCAAGTGATATAATGATACACAGCATAATTAGAAGTATCTCTGTCCTTCAAAACTATGTAATTTGGCTCCAGGGATGAACTTAAAGGAGGATATGTGCTGTGATCTGAGAATTTAATTCACTTGGTAGGAAAGAAAAAGTGGATCAGTGCCTGAATTGGATGAGTGTACGACCTTAGTGGTGGAAGACAAATGGAATTTAGCTAGATGAATCTAGAATATTAAAAAGTAACAGCTTATATGAAGAAGCATCGAGGTGAGTAAAGAAGTTGGGCTTAATGAAAGAATAAAGAGAAAGAGAAAGGGAGGAAAGAAAGGAAGAAACAAAATTGTGTGTATATGTATTTGTGTCACAAGACACTTAAGAATTAGGGCAGAAAATGTCAGCAAATAAAAGTTTTTACTAATTGTTTTAAGTTGAGTTTAACAGCTTGAACCAACATAAAATCAATAAAGAACCAGAATTATAGGTTAATGTAGTAAGCGGAGTTATTAATTTTGATTCAATTCACCAGATTTTGATGAAATTTAAGTGGAACAAGCTCAGAAACAAGGAGACTCATCCTGGAACTTCCAGGTGAGAGATGGTGGGAGCCTAAAGTTGGGAAATGTGAGCATGGAAAATAGATACATTTGAGATATTTTAAGGAGGACTAGGTGAGGTGATGTGTTGACTCAGGAGAACACAGTAAGACGGCACCAAGGATGAGTCTAATGGCTTGTTTATTACTGGTCAAAAGCTGATACCACACACTAAATAAGACAGAGCATATTTTGGAAGACAGTTATGAGTTAAGTTTTGGACACACAATGATTGATGTTCCATGTGAACATACAAAGATTAAACTTGATGATTTGGGGTTGGAATTTTTATTTTGCTTTGGTGGATTTTTAATTTGTTTTTTGTTTTTACCCAAACAACATATTCTATTTCATTATGGAAATGGATTGTCAGGATTACTGAAATATAGTCAGCCCTGCATACCTGATGGGTCTGAGATTCAACCAACCACAAATCAAAAATATTTAAAAAAATTCCCGAAAGCTCCAAAAAGCAAAATGTGAATTTTCCATGTTCTGGCTATTATTTATATAACATTTACATTCTATTTACATTACTTATATAACATTTACATTGTATTTGGTATTATAAGCAATCTAGAGATAACTTAAAGTATATGACTGGAAGTATATGACTGGAGGATGTGCATAGGTTGTATGCAAGTATCAATACTATGCCATTTTACATAAGGAAATTGAGCACCCATTGATTTTGTTATCCAAGGGAAAGTCCTGGAACCAATTCCCCTGGGATACTGAGGGATGACTGTATTTCATCTTGTCCAATTAAAAGTTTGATATTTTCTGTTATACTGATTTTCTTTAATTTTTTCTTTTCTTCATTTTGCCAATTATTCTTTCCAGAGATATGTGTCATTCATTAATGCAGCTTAATATATATTGAAACCTATTTCCTTGCGCCTAAAAAATTATTTTAAATTTACCATATAATTTTTTTAATTTTTAAAATCATAAGTTATTCCAGTGACAGTATCAAGTAAATTTTCCTATGAAAGATAAAGAAATAGATATGCTCAAGTTTTTTAACCATTTTTATTTTGTATCATTCCCTGGAATTTTATATTCTGGTTATTATCAAATTTTATATTTTTATTCAATACTCAAGAATATAATTTCTATTTATATTCAACATGTAATCTATATTACAAATATCTATACAATGTAGTATAAATTTTTTATATTTGAGATTTTTAAAATATATATTCTATTATTTCTTCCAAATTGTTATTTTGAGATGAAAAGCAATAACTTACCACCAAAAGTTAAGAAATATTAATATCAGTTGTATTTACATGAGTTAACCTTGAATAAATAATGTTAAGTGGAATATGTTAGACATAAAAGGATGCAGTTTATTTGATTCCATTTATATGAAATAGCCACAAATGGTAAATCCCTAGAGACAGAAACAGATTAGTGGTTACCAGGGCCTAGGAGGCAGATGACATTTGGGAAGTGACTGGTAACGGATATGAGGTTTCTTCATGAGGTGATAAAAATGTTCCAAAAATAAATAGTGATGATGGTTGCATAACTCTGTGACTATGCTAAAAACCACAGAGTTGTACACTTTGAAAGGATGAAAGGGAGGTATATGAATTATACTCAGTAAAGAAAGTTGTTTTAAACAATGTAGAAAACATTACAGGTAAGGTTGTAAGATCCTTTGTAGATACCATCAGTCCCTTTCCTTTTCCTTCCTCTATAGTTTTTTTTTTTAATTCTTAAGCTTCATAATAGTTATGTGTAACTGTATATACTATTATTTTGTGTTTTTGTTTAATTCACAAGTCAGTTTTCTTTATCAAGTTTCATTATTCTATTTTTTTCTCCCCTGCTATCATGTTGGGCTAAACAGTTTTCTGTGTAAAGATTTTTCTTTTTCTAGTTTTGAGCCCTATTTTATTTCTACTGCTAATGACCATAATTTTCCTAAATATTTTAAATTATATTCAATATCTCAATTTCCTTTTAAATGATGCAATACTGTTTAAACTCTTCAAATTGCCTTGGGACAATGTCTCTTTTCAGTGTTTCATATTATATTTATTTTGTTATATCCAACTTGTTTCTATAGCAGAAAAATAGGTATATATTTTTTTCATTAATTTCCTCCTTAGGTTACCAAAAAGTTGTATCTTTGTGGTTGTTCAAAATTATTGTTTCTTTTATCCCAGTTCTGCCTATGGGGTTCAGATGATTTGTTGTTATTGTTTTCTGTTCAAAAATATCCTTTAATTTTATCTTAATTGAAGACTTTTGTGGAAGAAACTCTCTTCATCTGCCTATCATCTATCTATCTATCTATCTGTCATCTACATTGCTATGCTTCATAAATTACATTTTAACTAGGTACCAAATTCCAAGTTACAATTATTTTCCTTAAATGTATTATTCTAATTTATGATAAGAAGTTACCTGTCAGCCAGGTTATATAAAATGTTTCTCTATGGTAATATGTGTTTGATTTATTGCAGTTTTTTTAATTTTTGTTTTTTCTTTGAGAATATGTGATATCACCATTATAAGTCTAGCATTATTTTCCTTCTCATCCTTCTCCTTAGTCTTTGTGATTTTTTTCAATCCATGTATTTATGTACTTTTAAAAAGTTCTCTAAAATACTCTAATAAGAATTTCAAATAATGCCTCTCCCGCATTAATTATCCTGTTTTTCTGGAATTCTCATTAGGTATATTGTGAAATTTCTCATTCTAGCTTTAATATTTTATAATTTCTTAATCATAATCTGTATCTTTTTACCCCACTGTTGCTATACACTGTGCTGCTCTGTCTACTTAGAGTTTTATTTTTCTACCAATATCTTTATTTCAGTAACATAATTTCCTTTTTTATATATTTCCATTTTTTCTAACTTCCTTACAGGACCATTTTTTCCTAACTTCCTTTTCAAACAGGGCCACTTCTGCTCTTTACTACTCCTAATACTGATAGTATTGTGACTTTTTAGTTTCTACACAAATTAATTAACATTCCTCCATCATTGTAAGAGCTTTTTACTATATCAATTATTTTCTTTTATTGAATTTCTTATACGATGAAGTATGTATTTCTTTGAATTTTGTAGAGAAGCAAAAATACATTTGTTATGAGAATACATAACAACGTACATTTGTATTCTTTTGCTAATTATGTACATTTTGCTAATTATGTACATTTTTTTCAACTGTAATATTTCTTTCAACTACAACAAAATACTTTCTCACTTTTTTTAAGCCACTCACTCATTTTGTAAAAAATAGGTATCCCCAGATCTGCTTCTTGCCTAATAACATCTTTTATCATCTAACATAACTATAGATTACTACTCTCAGGTCTTCATGCAGAAGGCTCATTAAAGTGTACAGACTTTCCTGATATCTGTTATTAACATAAATAATTCATGAAATACTCCAAACTTCAGACTATCTCATTTACACAATATCAGAAAATGGGGAACTTGCCTACTTGGTGATTTCACATTCAGAATATGACACTCAACCTCATCTATTCACTCCATATCAAAATTATACATCTTGAAAGTATAATTCCAGAATGGATGCACCAAAGGATATCAGTGTGAATGTGTGGGATAAGTCAGAAAAAAGAGTGATCAAACCTTCCCCACCTTTAGTTGGATATTCATAGTGGTGGGTGAATGGGAATATTTATTACAGCTAATCTTTCTAGCCAACACTATGCATTTTAATTTTTATCACTTTATTACCATCAATTGGTCCTTATGAGTAACAGATTACTGAATAAAATTTCTTATTTCAGAAGTTAGTGAATATTGTGTCACTGTCTTTACATTCTAAATATTTAGGTATTGGCAGATGAATCCTGATTTCATTTGTATAAAATCTAACTTAGAACTCTTCTATCATATAGTTTCTTTTTGATATGCTTTTGCTATATATAATTTTGTTGTAATTTTATTATATATTTTGACAGGAGTTGCATTTGTAACAATACTTCCTTCTTAAGGCCCATATGGCTTATTGCCTTTCTTAGGATGTACTATGCGAGCTGCAAAAGTGTGCTTCAGAAAATGAGATTTTGATATATCTGCAAATTACATTAGTTGTGTTTCCTGTCAAGGACAGCTAAGAATTCCTGAAAAGATTATTACTTGGGTCACTTGTGTCTTCTAAACACAAAAAAAGTTTTAATGTTCACACTGAAGATAGATTATTTTCCCCAAAGTACCGTTTTTACAGTTGCAATGCCTTTTAGTTCTTAAACCAGGAAATTAAAGCTACCTAGCTGAACAAAATTAAAGCATTTTCTTTATAATCATTCTGCCTTAAATTATTTCAAATAAAAAATTAAAATATGATTAAATACAACTACTACTTCAATATACAACTAAAGAAAACATGTAATTCTGCTAAATCTTTGTAGTTATTCTTCTTTAACAAACTTTATATAATTTCACTTAAGCTAAAATTCCTATGGATATCTTTCAGAACATAGTGATCAAGAAAGAGATCATAGAAACATCAAGAAAGCAATGCCCATGTACAAGTGTAGTTGTTTACTCTGAAGGATGGATTCCAAGAAATGGAATTGTTGGAAGAAAGTGTAAATGTATTTTTAATTTTTGTAGAGGTTGCCATATGGCTTTCTAAGATTTTTTTTTTAACAATTCACATCTCTACAAGCAATGTAGGAGTGTACTTTTTGCCTACATTCCTGCTGACAATAGTTATCACTCATCTTAATTTTGTCAGTGTGATAGGTATAAACTGATAGTTTATGCTTACTTTAACTTGCATTTCTCTTACCAGGAATGCATTTCAACATCTTTTCACATTTGAATTTGAGTTTGAATTTGTTGGTCATTCGGATTTGCTATAATGTGACTTGTATTTTCACATTCCTGCCAATTTTCCTATTACAGGTTCTGCCTTGTTCTTGTGACACACCTTGTCTTTTTATTGCAAATGTTTTTCTTAAAGTAAATCTTTTGTTAATCTGCTCATTTTAGTTACTATCATGATATTTTTCTGTAACAAAAAAGGTCTTCATTTTAATTTATATCAATTATATTTTTTCAGTTAAGAGTGTATTTCCTCCTCTAAGATTGTATATGCACGCTAAGGGATTTTTTGGCTGGCTTTGTATTTTTTTGTATTTAAAACACCTATAATTTATTTTTGTATTCTAAGATGTACAACCAAATTTATACCATTAATTTTATTAAAAATTGCTTCATTTTTCTTGCACCACTTGCAGTTGGTGTTACTTCTTAAAGCATTCAGTAGAATTATCTGCCCCTGAAGATATTATTTGGGGGCATATTTTTAACTAAAAATTCAACTCTCCTAATATTTATAGGGCTTTTCCAAATATATATTTCATATTGAGAAACTTGTGATAGTATTTACTTTTCTTGGAATCAATGCCTTTTAACTTAACTGTCAAATTTATGTGTTTAGAATTGTTTGTAGCAATAATATAACATAATAACATAATCCTTTTTATGTTTCTATGGTCCTAATGCCATCCTTTACTTTATTCCTAGTGTAATTTCTGCCTTCTTTTCTTTACTATTAGTCTTCTTAGAGGTTTGTCAACTTTATTGACTTTTTCAAAAACCAGCTTTCTTTTTCATTTTCCTTTTCTATGTTTATTTTCTATAATCAATTTCATTAAGTTCTGCTTTTGTTTTTATTATTTTCTTAGTTCTATCTGCTTTGCATTTTTTGGTTTTTTCTTGCTTTTGAAGTGGGAATTTAGATTGTTGATATATTTATTTTTTCCTAATTTAAGTCTTTAGTGACACAAAGTTCTCTCTCAACATTGCCTTAACAATAGCCCATAGACTTTGGTAATATTTTAAATTTATTTATTTAATTTATTTTTATTTTTGGCTGCCTTGGGTCTTCATTGCTGCACGCGGGCTTTCTCTAGTTGCGGTGCACGGGCTTCTCATTGTGGTGGCTTCTCTTGCTGTGGAGCACAGGCTCTAGGCATTTGGGCTTCAGTAGCTGTGGCACATGGGCTCAGCAGTTGTGGCTCGAAGGATCTAGAGTGCAGGCTCAATAGTTGTGGTGCACGGGCTTAGTTGTTCCGCAATGTGTGGGATCTTCCCAGACCAGGGCTTGAACCCGTGTCCCCTGCATTGGCAGGTGGATTCTTAACCACTGTGCCAGCAGGGAAGCCCAGCCTTTGGTATTTTTTTATGCTTATTTTCATTCAGTTCAATGTCTTGTTTGATTTCTTTGAAACTTCCTCTTTGACCAATAGATTATTACTAGTTGGCAATTATAAATGTAGATGCTATAAGCATTCTTATTGAGGTTGTGTGCACATAAGTTTTCAACCCATTTGTGTAAATACCCAAGAGCATCCTTCCTTGATCATATTGTATGACTATGTTTTGCTTTGTAAAAAACCATCGAAACATCTTCCAAAGTGGCTGTACTATTTTTCACTCCCACCAGCAATCTATCAGAGTTTCTGTTGCTCCATATGCTCATCAGTGTTGGGTTTTGCTAGTGTTTTGGATTTTAGCCATTCTGATAGGTATATAGTGGTATCTCATTCTAATTTGCAATTCCATAATGTCATATGATATTGAAAATTTTTGTATGATTTTTTGTAATCTATCTTCTTTGGTTCAGATATTTTGCCCAGTTTTAAATTGGGTTCTTTTCTTAATTTGAAGCTTTAAGCGTTCTTTACATATTTTGATCAACAGTGTTTATCAAATATGATTTTTTCCAAATATTTTATCTCAGTCTGTGTTTTATTATTTTATTCTGTGGACAATGTCTGTTGGAGAACAGAAGATTTTAACTTTAATAAAGTCTTATCAATTTTTCTTTCATAGATTATGCTTTTGATGTTTTATCTTAAAAGTTCATCATAACCAAGGTCTAGATTTTCTCCTATGTTATATTCTAGGATTTTTATAGTTTTGTACTTTAAAAATTAGTGGCAAATTTTAGGAAACATGTAAAGTTTGTGTCCAGGTTTATTTTTTTGGCCTTTCCCCAAATGTTCCAGCACCATTTGATGAAAGGACTATCTTTTCTCCATCGGTTTGCCTTTGCTCCTTTTTGAAAGATCAGTTTATTATTTGGGTGTGGGTCTATTTCTGGCTCTCTTTTCTGTTCCATTCATCTATTCACTTATTTTTCTTTCTTTCTCATAGCACACTGCCTACATCACTGCAGTCTGAAGTCAGAAAGTGTCAGTCCTCCAACTTTGAATTTCTTAAACATTATGATGGCTACTCTGCTCTTTTGCTTTTGATATAAACTTTAAAATCAGTTCATTGATATTCGTAAAGTAACTTTCTCAGATTTGGATTAGCAGTCCAACTTTACCCTGAGAACCTGGTATGGCTCCTGAAGGTAAAACCCACAAAGGCCCTCCTTAGAGTTTTTAACTCTCAAATTAGTCTACACGAAGTCTTTGGTAATTCATTAAGTACAGCTTCAAGTGTTCCTTCCACACTAGTTTCAGATGCAGGTTTTGGCTCCAGGTATGCTGTGATTCTCTGTATCTGCCTGTCTGTCCAGTTTTCAGGGCAACTGTTTGCCTGTGACCTTAATTATCTGATGGATTTTAAAAGAGCTGTTGGTTTTCACTTTGTTCAGTATTTTTTTTTTTTTTTCATGTTGTGACGATGAGGGTGATTGCTTCCAGGCTCTTTAGATGTTGTATTGGAAAGCAGAAGTCCCATATGACCATGTTATTTTACTTTCTATTTAAAGAAAAAGATTTTCCTCCTGTTTCATAAAATATACCCTACAACTATAATTTGTACATTGAGTTTATGATAAAAATACTTTGTTTTTAAGTTAGTAACTCTCCTCAGTTCAGTTTTTTCTTCATTGTGTTCAGTATATTTTTATTCTCTTGGAAAATGTCCAGTCTCACTTATCAGTTCATTCTTTTAATCATTTATAATCCATTCCTAAATTATTTTTAGACAGATTTAAATGGAAGCATCCTTAATATTACATGTTTCTAAAAAAAAAGTATGATAATTCCTGAAATTCAACTGTTGGCTGTATAAAAATATAATTTATGGAATGATCTAGATCAGGGATTTACAAGCCATAGCCCATGAGTCAAATCTGGTCTACCACCTGTTTTTATAAATAAAACGTTATTGGAATACAGCCACCTTATCTGCTTATAATTGTCTGTGGCTGCTTCCACATTATGGCATTATGGCATTATTGCTTCTGTTGTGACAGAAGCCAAATATCCCCAAAAGCCTAAATTATTTACTGTCTGTCCTTTTAAAGATAAAGTTTGCTGATCCCTGATGTAAATAATAATCATTGATCATGGAAAGTTTGCCAAAAAAACAAATTGAAATGAAAAGCATATTGTTTTAAACAGAACTGTCACTTCAAATTTTGTTATACCAGTATTATTCAATCTTGTATAGAATATAATTCTTGGCCTGATTTAAAAATTATGCTAAAGCAAACTAAATATTAAAACAAAATGTTACTAGTTCAAAATTAAACATTTTTTGTTTTTTATTTATTTATTGTGATATAATTGACATATAACATTATATTAGTTTTAGGCATACAACATAATGATTTTATATTGTTAAACACTCACCACCATAATTCTAGTTAACATTTATCACCATAGAGAGTTACAAATTACTTTTTTCTTGTGATAAGAACTTTTACTGTCTATTCCCTTAGCAACTTTCAAATATACAATAACATATTATTAACTATAGTCACCATGTTGTATATTACACCTCATGATTTAATTATTCTGTAACTAGAAGTTTGTATCTTTTGACCACCATAAAATAAATTATAAATAACATGAAGTTTAAAAAAATATTGTTGAAATTCTCAAAATGTGAATATTTTGTATGTAATTGTCAGAAATTCAGCTACAATTTCTTCATTTATTTACATCTGCCAAATTTGCTAAAAATGACTAATGTAATGGCTTATAATGTATATCACAGATGCTGAATTTTTTTCTTTCTGTGATGGCTATTTTGCCAGATTTTGGCACAATTAAGTTTGTAAAAGTGGCTGAGCTTTAGTGTGATAGACACTTGAAATGTCTCATTGGATGGTATGTCATACTAATTATGATATTAATTAATATCATAATCAATATGATTACTATCACATTAATAATTAATATCATAATTAATATGATATAATTATGATATTAATAGCATTTTAATAGCATTTTATACTCACATGCCTAGCATATTTTTATTACTGATTTTAGAAGACAATGAAAACAAGCAAAACATCTGAAACTGGAGCTCCGAAAGAAAAAGAAAAATCACACATTCACTCAGCATTTTGGAAATATTCCCAAGAGACATTTAATTGGACTCCTGCACTAAACTTCTTATCAATGTACCAATATTTGTTTTAAAGTTACATGAAAGAGAGCTTATAATATTTTATTCATTCAGCATTTGTCACACATTTTCTGGTTTCCAGTCTTACTAATCTATTTTGAGTTGATTTATGTTTAGAGTGTAAGTTAAGGGTCCAGTTTCATTCTTTATCATGTGGCTGTCCAATTTTCCCAACAGCATTTATGTAGTTAACCGAAATTTCAATTCACTTGATGATTACCTTATTTTTAAAAACATTTAAAGTGCAAGGTACTTCTCTGTGGCATATGTCAGCTAATAGGACATGAGATATCTCCTTGTTTAATGTACTCTAAAAGGGGTCACCCTACATATCAGCAAATTTCAGTTAATTGGTGGGAGTAAAGTACCATATAAACTGCTAATTCTTTATAAACCAACAGATTCAGATATAATTAGCTAATAGATCAATATCTGTAATTACAACTTGAGGCCCTACATGTAGCTGTTGCACTTCTGCTTTGGTAATGACCTCTTTTCACATTCTCTATTCTCCATGGGTTTTTGAGAATTCTGAGTAGTGAAATAACTGTAATTGTCTCTCCCTCTTCAATCAGCAACTCCAACTTAACCTCTAACCACAGTCTTCTCAAATATTCAGGAGTAATGAAAAGTTGTACTTTGCACCATTTGCTTATTAGCTCTCATTATAAAATCACAGATTAGACACAGATTGTATTCGATGAATAAAAGATGGAGCAAATTAATGACACAAAGACAACTTGAATTGCCACTTTGACAATGAAATATGGCAGGCAATATATAGAAAAAGTGGCACATTTTCACTTTTAATATAAATAAAATCGAGAACACTAAAATTAAGAGGTAAAGATCCAAAAGGCAAATAGACTTGCCAGAAACAAACAACTTTATTAATGAAATGACATTGTGTTTCCTCATTCTAGAATGTCTAGAATGACACGTGGCCTTTGAGTTCCCTAATTGATCACATTGCTCTGGAAACACCTTAAGAACTTGAAAATAAAGAAAATCCTGGATACAAGTTAATAAATATTAACTAGATGTTATGTGTCTTACTTGAGAAAAAAATACAGTTACAGATAAATTTTCTTGGCTGACAAAAGAACAGGCCATTATTGGAACAGAGACATGCTTTCAGGAAGATTGTGTTAAAATTTGTTTCTTGAATAAAGTGAAATTTAAGTAAAATTTTGAAAATGTGCAATACAGAGTTGAGCATTGTAAATATTTAATAGGAAAGACAAAGTGTGCTTAAGTGATGACATTTATTGAGTTGAAATTAGTGATATGGCCAGAAAAAGGTAAAAAATGTGAGTATTTTAGTAAAGAATGGGACAAAGAGCCTTTCTTGTCTTTGGTTAAAAGTTGTAATTTCATGTAAGAGGCAATTAAAGACCATGAGAGATTTCAGAAAAGTGAATGTCTTGACATAATCAAAATATCACTTCAGGAATATCATTCTTCTTCGTTTTTAGTACATTTGGGAAATAGAAAAGAATAGAGACAGGATAATTATGCTTCAGATAAATAAAACATTAGGATAAAAATTTTAATATACCTAGACTAATATTGATGATTAATTCAGAGGAATGAGGTATAGAAGACATCCTGTGGCAAATGTGACATGAAAAGAGATTAAGGTAGCAAGATGCATGGATGCAAATTCCTCTGCAGGATACTACGTCGGAGAGACTCATTAAAAGAAGAGATAGTTATACTTCTCCTATACTCAGAGATGTAACATGATGGGTAGGGAACATGGTGCCAATTTCAAAGGCTGAAATTTCAGGTGTCTTTAAATGGTTATAACATATCTGCTAATATAAGCAAGCGATATTTCAAAAGAATATAGAAAAAAATAAATGATTCCAAAATGAAATCAATTAATAGATGAGATATATAAACAGCTACATTCGCCTTGTCCCTTACAGCTCATGAAAATCTGCAGCTTCTCTTGGAAAGCCCAACCTCATATTCTCATCTAGTTACTCAGCATCAGAGGAATTTTATTGGGATGACACCTGCCCATTAACAGCTGCATCCGCAGCTAATGAGAAATCTGAACCCCTGAGAATTACCTCTTGGCCTAGTGCAGATGCTCATAAACCTTTGCAAAATAAGACTGCAGTAGTTAAGGACAGTGGCAGCATGAGGAGGATGTTTTACCTCCAGAGCATTTAGTATGTTCTTCTCTTCTTAGGAAGGACTATGCCCTCTTGTCCTTTGCGGAGCCTTTTATGTAACAACTCACCTCCTAAGTAAGAGCCTCTCCATTGGCTTCACAGAGAAGTATTTTTACTACACACTTTATAATATAAATAATTGACAAATCCTTAATCAAGTCCTTAGTTCAATGGAATAAATACAGCCATTGAAATTCCAATAAGGCCTAACCCATGTCACCTATAAGAGTTTACATAAAGGTTTAAAACCAACTATTGATAGTGAAAAACAAATAATTTTTCTTGTCATGCCTCCTTCATATAGACTTTGAAAAAGTCAACATTTATAAATAATTAGTTGATAAATTTGGAGTCTTAGTACCTTCTCCATCCATTTCTATTAGAAACACAGTTAAAAAAATTAGATAATTCTGGGGTAACTAAATACATAAAACAATAATTACATAATATTTACTTTAAATATCAGAGTAAAAAATTTTTTAAAAGCTTGACTTAATTGGGAGGGGAGGATTTTTAAAATTAAGATGTAATCTTTAAAATCATACAGGGATTATTAAAATCAGCATAATTTTTAGCCCTGCTAATCATGTAAAATATATGAGCTTTTTGTCTATTCTCTACAAAGAAAATGGAGTGCTTTAATCAGGAATAATGCCACAGATATTCCTGGAATAAAACATAAAAGAGAGAATATATTTTCGTTGCAATAGCCTCTTCTACTTGGCTCAGCTGTTTTAAAACACATTGGATTTTAGAGCTTTTTTATTATTTAGGCTGACTGAAGTTTAATTCACATTAGTTTTATGTTCTTGTAGGAAAGAGTGGTTATTTGTGACCAAGGAATCCATTTATTACTGATTCTACCATTGATTTACTATGTGTCCTTGAACAAGGCAATTAACTTCTTTTTGACTCTATTTCTTAATTTTTAAGGTGCAGGCGCCACTATTATGCAGAAATGGTGGAATAAATTTTAAATTTCCAATGAAGAAGAAGCTATGGAACATAGGGTATAATGTGATGGAAATCTTGTCAGCTGTTTTAAAATGCTAACATTTAAATTCTATGGGAGCTACTTAAGCTAGCCAAATTTCCCAGTCTATATAATGGTGAAAAGCAAGTGGTAGAGAATTGAAAAGGGGCAATATATCTAATTTTATTTTCCAACAAGGAAAAATGCCATTTTACATATGAATAAAGTAATGTTTCACCAACATTAGCTGACTTCCACAGAGCAATAAGGACAAGATATAATACCAATCAGAATAAAAAATGGGTTAGAAATAATTTTTACTTCCTTATCATAGAAAGCTATGAAAAAATAATACTGCTAGTTTTCAGCTTTATAGAAGATTTTCAACATTAAATGTGATTTGAATTGTTTTGCATAAAAATATCTCCTTCAATAATGATTCAGATACCTGAAATTATAACATTAGAAAGTTACTTTCTTTACAGATATGGAATTTTTACTCAATAATATGAAAAAGGTTCCCCAATCGAGACAACTGAAATCCTGAATTAAACATGACAAACATCTTCTAGTTTACCTATAGGTATAACCAAATCACCAGGAGGATGACGGAATCTAGGATGGAAATTTCACCAGAAATGATAGCTGCCTTGGAAAATGTACAGTGTTGAGAGAGGGATTTGGAGTTGGCAAGAAAGAGCCATGATCCAAGAAAGGAGAGTTTCAATTTACATAAAAGTTTGATCTAGAATAAAAGGTAAAATAACTAAAACCAAAGAGAGACGGGATACCGAGAGATAGAGAAGAAAAGAGGATAAGAGAGAAGAGGAGAGGGGGAAAAGAGAAACTTTCTTCACGTGGGATTTGGTTAGCAAGGAATATTTTTCTCCAAGATTATAGCTATGAATCTTCCTTCCTATTATTCCATGGTTATTAAAACCCAGTTTATAAAACTTTTATGATCTATAACAATTTTTTACCCCTCTGTACCAAATTTTGTATGCTATGTCTAACCTAAGGAAACAAAAAGTCTAAAACAAGAGTCTAAAACAAGATATTATATTCCACATTTATTGCAGTGGATCTACCATTATCAATACATGACTTTAATTACTGCGTGCACTTTCTCTCACGCAGAGTGAAAGAGAAAAGCCTATCCATATGTTACAAGAGTTTCACCTGTAAATGACAGAAAGAAACATGTTTGCGTCCCATCCGCTAGAATTCAGATACAGGGTAAAAATAAACCACAAGGGGGCCTGCGAAATATTTTCTTTAGCTAAAAATCCAGGGACAAGGTAAAGAAAGTTCTTTCTTATTAATTGGAGAATAAAACAATGGATATTCATAAAATGCATAATAATAAAAAATCAAGGTTAAGGCATATACTGTTCTACATAGAAGGATACTTTCATTTTAACTTTAGGTATAGTAGAAAATATAGGATTAAAAAAGTTTTTATATCCACTAAAAAATACATAGTTCTTCAGAAAAAGTACCTGAAATCTGCAAGAGTATAAAATAATGGAACATAATTCTATGCTAATTAATGTAATGAAAGAGTGATTTAATCACTTTATTAAAACATAAATATATATTTACTATACAAGATAGACAAATAGATAATTGGAACAGAGTCAGAAAGAGACCTAGACATACATAATCACCTGATTATGACAAAAATTCCACAATAACTCAGTGGGAAAAAGAAATGTTCTATTCAACATGTAGACCTGAAACAACTAGACATCTATATGGTAAAAATGACCTCAGCCCCTACTTCAAACATAGACAATGAATTTGAGATAAGTGATATATATAAATAATAAAGTAAAATAAGAGTCTAGAAAAATACTTAAGGAAATAACTTCATAAACTATGGGTAGGGAAAGTTTCTTAAACAAGACACAAATCATAAAAAAGACTGACAGATGTGCCTAAAATAAGTAACTATTTTCATCGAAATAAGCCATATGCATGGTAAAACAGTAAGCTATAGATTGGAAGACTATATTTGCTATTATATACAGATAAAGCACTTATATACAAACAAAGCACTTAATCCAGTGTATAACATGATTCTAAGTTAATAATTAATAAAATAAAAAGTAATAAAAATGTGCAAAAACCATCAGCATTTAACAAACAAGATTATCAACATTATTAATTATCAGAGAAATACAAATTAAAACAATTTACCTGAGTGACTAAAATTAAAGAAACCGAAAATAATAGGTGCTGACAAGGATTTGAGGAATTGTAACTCAAACTTTGATAGTGGAAATGTAAATTAACTCATCCATTTTGGAAGATTGGCAGTATCTGCTAAAGCTAATATATGCCAATTCAGCAATATGTTCTCTGGCAAAATACACAACAGAAATGAATACTTATGTCCATCAAAGACACATACCAAAATATTTATAGTGGACTACTCTTAGTTGCCCAAGTAATAAGGATTACCCAAATGCTCATCTACAGAAGAAGGAAAAATAAATGCTGGTCTATTTCCACAACTGAATATTACAAAGCAACAAAAAGATATTAAATACTAATACTAGCAATGACATGAATAAATCTCAAAATTTTTACTGTGGGGGAAAAATATCAAGAATATAAGTATAAACTTTATGTTTCTATTTATGTGGAATTCAAAAACATTGACATTGATATCAAGTGGTAGAATTTTAAATTTTGGTTACATCCTTGGGAAGGGCTTGATTGGAAGAGACCCTGAGGGTGGTGCTGGAAATATTCTATATCTTGATTGGGTTTATGTCCACATAGATATAATAATTCACTGAATGATGTAATTAAGATTTGTACAGTTCACTTTATCTGAACAATACATCAATTAAATATACAGTTTCCTATCTTTCAATTAATTGCCTTGTAAATTCTCAAAGTCTTTATATACAGCAAATAAGTCTAAGTTTCCTCATTAATTCACTGCATTGTGGGATCTTACCCAACAATTGACTTAGGTTACAATTTGTTCACATGACTGCCTATTAATTTATAGCAACATTTTTCACATTTTTTTTTCCAATTTTAATGAAGAATCACTGTATAAGTTTGAGGTGTACAGCATGACGGTTTGTTTATATATATTGTAAAATGATAACTCAGTATTGTGTGATAGCACAATAAGCTTAGCTAACTTCTACAATCTCATATAGATATCCTTTCTTTGAGTAAAAATGCTAAATATTCTTTGTTATGTAACTATGACTAACTTGATTCTTCTACCAATGACCCAAGAATGCATCTAAAGTGACTAAGTATACTAACAGTCCCACAATTCAATATTGTACTTGGTAAAAATATATAGTTATTTTATGCAATTTATATAGATTGGTATAGATCAGTAGTATTTTTAACCCTAGTATACCTTGAACCAATGATTAACATGAAAAATTTCTGTAAAGTACACTAATATACACTATAGGAAAAAGCCATTGCTATCAGGCACATATCTAACTTAACTGTCTCTGATTGTCATAGAAAATAGAATTTCTTTATGTTTTATCCTTAGAGTCCAAAGAGTATCTAGCACATAATATTTGCCCAATACACATTTATTAAAACTAGAAATATACTTTACTTTTAAAGTCACTATGGTATTCATCAAATATTTTTACATATCTTACCTAACATACTTTAACTAAGAGAACATATTCACAGAGTAATTGTTGAATAAAGCATCTATCTATGTGTGGTTACATGGATTAAAATTCTAATTAACTCTTAATTACTTATTTATTCACTAAAAGCATCACATATATGTTTAAATAACTAAACACATTTTATAATATTTTGTTTTATATTGAAAACCATGAAATGTGTTATTAATTTCAATATATATTCAAAAATATAATGTGTTAGGTGCTGCTCTATATAAAAATATATAAGGTCATTGTTTGATGGGTTTATTATCTAGTAGATGACAGACATAAATAAGTTAAATATAAATATTAATAAGCATATTCATTATATTTCTAAGGCCATTAAAGAGTTATGAGTATATAAAGAAAAAGAACAGAGTATGATGACAGAGAACGTCTGCTAAATCATCTCAGGTAGGCTGGAGAGAGAAAGTCCATTAGAAGATATGCATATCTTGAAGATTGAAGGAATAGGAATTAGCTACAGGAACAATGGATGCAGAGAGTCTAAATAGAAAGAAAACAATGTGCAAATGCCTGAGATGCGCAAAAGTTGAGTGTACATGATGAATTTAAAGGAGATCAAAATTTGTGAAAGAAAAGACTAGGTACCCACTGAAAATGGAGTGGCAAATAGAATTAAGAGTTAGATATAATTAAATCCTGAGAAGCTCTGTAGGTTTTGAATCCTTATTTCAAAAACTATGCTCAACATTACTAATTATTAGAGAAATGCAAATCAAAGCTACAATGAGGTATCACCTCACACCAGTCAGAATGGCCGTTATCAAAAAATCTAGAAACAGTAAATGCTAGAGAGTGTGGTGAAAGGGGAGCCCTCCTGCACTGCTGGTGGAAATGTAAATGGATACAGCCACTATGCAGAACAGTATGGAGGTTCCTTAAAAAACTGAAAATAGAAGTACCATAGACCCAGCAATCTCACTACTGGGCATATACCCTGAGAAAACCATAATTCAAAAAGAGACATGTACCACAATGCTCATTGCAGCACTATTTACAATAGCCAGGACATGGAAGCAACCTAAATGTCCATCGACAGATGAATGGATAAAGAAGATGTGGCACATATATACAATGGAATATTCATTCAGTCATAAAAAGAGACGAAATTGAATTATTTGTAGTGAGGTGGATGGACCTAGAGACTGTCATACAGAGTGAAGTAAGTCAGAAAGAGAAAAACAAACAGCGTATGCTAACGCATATATATGGAATCTAAAAAATAATGGTACTGATGAACCTAGTGGCAGGGCAGGAATAAAGACGCAGACATAGAGAATGGACTTGAGGACACAGGTTGGGGAGGGGGAAGCTAGGGAGAAGTGAGAGAAGCATTGACATATATACACTACCAAATGTAAAATAGATAGCTAGTGGGAAGCAGCAGCATAGCACAGGGAGATCAGCTCGGTGCGCTGCGACAACCTAGAGGGGTGGGCTAGGAAGGGTGGGAGGGAGGCTCAAGAGTGAGGGTTTATGCGGATATATGTATGCATATGGCTGACTCACTTTTTTGTACAACAGAAACTAACAGCATTATGAAGCAATTATATTCCAATAAAGATGTATAAAATAAATAAAGATTAGATAATGTTCTCATGATTCTTACTTATATATAGTGATGTAACTTAAAAATATATATAACTTCATAACATAAAGTTACATAACTACTAGAAGTCAAAGAGTTTACATTTGATACATTTCTTTCCTAAATACTGGGAATATGTTCCAGGGTAAAAAAAGTGAAGACAAATGATCCATCTACTTTCTTTGTCAACATAATAACTAAAACTCTAGATAAATAGACTAAAAATACTTGCTAGCAGAAGAGTCCTTATTTTTGGAATGTTCCTCTTAGGAATGCTTTAATAAAATAACCCAGAATTTATAGATACATGGGGCATGGTCACACAAGTTGGAGTTTAAAATATATGTATAAATTTCACAGATGAAACACTACCCTGCTGTGTGGGAAAACCCAAAAAATCCCATTTGGAGATTTCTTCTACAGTTCTGATATTGTAATGATATCAGAACACATGCCTGATATGGGAAGAAAAAAATGTGGAAAGCTGACCTTGAGGTCCCAGACCACTGATGGTTTTTATGAGTCTCTTTGTTGCCAGTATCCTTGAAATTATTAATAAAGCAAGAGCTGTACTTCATAAAAGTCTGATTTGACAATCCAGTCCTGTATATTGGTCTTCTTAATTATGGCTTTTTAGTTGTTTATTATGACAACAATTTCACACAAACTGTTGAAAATAAGCTTAGAATATTTTATATGTTTGGTTTCCTTTATCTTAAAAATATCACTATATTTGCAATAAAATGTATATTTATGAGTTTAAAATATTTGAATATAAATATGACTAAATCTCTGGCATCTCAGAGTAAATTTTTTTTTAATTTATTAATTTATTATATTTATTTTTGGCTGTGTTGGGTCTTCGTTTCTGTGTGAGGGCTTTCTCTAGTTGCGGTGAGCGGGGGCCATTCTTCATCGCGGTGCGCGGGCCTCTCACTATCGTGGCCTCTCTTGTTGCGGAGCACAGGCTCCAGACGCACAGGCTCAGTAGTTGTGGCTCACGGGCCCAGTTGCTCCGCGGGATGTGGGATCTTCCCAGACCAGGGCTCGAATCCGTGTTCCCTGCATTGGCAGGCGGATTCTCAACCACTGCACCACGAGGGAAGCCCCGGAGTAAAATTTTGTGAGGTATACATTCAAGGTATCTTGGCATTTTCTGAGCAAATTTTATTTGATTAGTTAAATAAGTCATTCTTAAAATTTGAGACTAGTATATTAATTTTCCATTAGGCCAACTTAAGAGATCAAGAGAGCAAACTAAAATGCAAACAAATGGTTCTTAAAAACACAGGTACAGATTTTACTGTCCCTTGAACACGAATTTGCTAAATTCAAATGCACTCTAATTTTGATTTCCTTTGACATAATTCTATTATTTCTTTACATAATAGATGACACTGTAATCAAAATTACTGTGGTAATAGAGATGCCCTTAAAACTGCCCTTGAAACATGCAACCATTTCTTAAGAACTTAAAAATATTTTGCACAACCTTCTGACACGGAACCAGGAAGAAATAGAAAATATAAACAGACGGATCACAAGCACTGAAATTGAAACTGTGATTAAAAATCTTCCAACAAACAAAAGCCCAGGACCAGATGGCTAAACAGGTGTATTCTATCAAATATTTACAGAAGAACTGACACCTATCATTCTCAAATTCTTCCAAAATATAGCAGAGGGAGGAACACTCCCAAACTCATTCTACGAGGCCACCATCACCCTGATAACAAAACCAGACAACGATGTAACAAAAAAAGAAAACTACAGGGCAAGAATCCAACAGTACATTAAAAGGATCATACATCATGATCAAGTGGGGTTTATCCCAGGAATTCAAGGATTCTTCAATATATGCAAATCAAGCAATGTGATACACCATATCAAGAAATTGAAGGATAAAAACCATATGATCATCTCAATAGTTGCAGAAAAAGCTTTCGACAAAATTCAACACCCATTTAAGATAAAAGACCACCAGAAAGTAGGCATAGAGGGAACTGACCTCAACATAAGAAAGGCAATGTATGACAAACCCACAGCCAACATCATTCTCAATGGTGAAAAACTGAAAGCATTTCCACTAAGATCAGGAACAAGACAAGGTAGCCCACTCTGACCACTATTATTCAACATAGTATTGGAAGTTTTAGCAACAGCAATCAGAGAAGAAAAAGAAATAAAAGGAATCCAAATCAGAAAAGAAGAAGTAAAACTGTCACTGTTTGCAGATGGCATGATACTATACATAGAGAATCCTAAAGATGCTACTAGAAAACTACTAGAGCTAATCAATGAATTTGATAGAGTAGCAGGCTACAAAATTAATGCACAGAAATCTCTTGCATTCCTATACACTAATGATGAAAAATCTGAAAAAGAAATTAAGGAAGCACTCCCATTTACCACTGCAAATAAAAGAATAAAATACCTAGGAATAAACCTACCTATGTAGACAAAAGACCTGTATGAAGAAAACTATAAGACACTGATGAAAGAAATTAAAGAGGATACAAAGAGATGGAGAGATATACCATGTTCTTGGATTGGAAGAATCAACATTGTGAAAATGACTATACTACCCAAAGCAATCTACATATTCAATGCAATCCCTATCAAACTACCAGTGGCATTTTTCACAGAACTAGAACAAAAAATTGCACAATTTGTATGGAAACATAAAAGATCCTGAATAGCTAAAGCAATCTTGAGAAAGAAAAACAGAGCTGGAGGAATCAGACTCCCTGACTTCAGACTATACTACAAAGCTACAGTAATCAAGACAATATGGTACTGGCACAAAAACAGAATCATAGATCAATGGAACAGGATAGCCCAGAGATAAACCCATGCACCTATGGTCAACTAATCTATGACAAAGGAGGCAAGGATATACAATGGAGAAAAGACAGTCTCTTCAATAAGTGGTGCTGGGAAAACTGGACAGCTACATGTAAAAGAATGAAATTAGAACACTCCCTAACACCACACACAAAAATAAACTCAAATTGATTCGAGACCTAAATGTAAGACTGGACACTATAAAACTCTTAGAGGAAAACATAGGAAGAACACTCTTTGACATAAATCACAGCAAGATCTTTTTTGATCCACCTCCTAGAGTAATGGAAATAAAAACACAAATAAACAAATGTGACCTAATGAAACTTCAAAGCTTTTGCCCAGCAAAGGAAACCATAAACAAGACGAAAAGACAACCCTCAGAATGGGCGAAAATATTTGCAAACGAATCAACGGACAAAGGATTAATCTCCAAGATATATAAACAGCTCATGCAGCTCAATATTAAAGAAACAAACAGCCCAATCCAAAAATGGGCAGAAGACCTAAATAGACATTTCTCCAAAGAAGACATACTGATGGCCAAAAAGCACATGAAAATCTGCTCAACATCACTAATCATTAGAGAAATGCAAATCAAAACTACAATGAGGTATCACCTCACACTATTTAGAATGGGCATCAACAGAAAATCTACAAACAACGAATACTGGAGAGGGTTTGGAGAAAAGGGTACCCTCTTGCACTGTTGGTGGGAATGTAAATTGCTACAGCCACTATGGAGAACAGTACGGAGGTTCCTTAAAAACTAAAAATAGAATTACCATATGACCCAGCAATCCCACTACTGGGCATATACCCAGAGAAAACCATAATTCAAAAAGACCCATGCACCCCAATGTTCATTGCAGCACTATTTACAATAGCCAGGTCATGGAAGCGACCTAACTGCCCATCAACAGACGAATGGATAAAGACGATGTGGTACATATATACAATGGAATATTACTCAGTCATAAAAAGGAACGAAAGTGGGTCATTTGTAGAGACGTGGATGGATCTAGAGACTGTCATACAGAGTGAAGTAAGTCAGAAAGAGAAAAACAAATATCGTATATTAACGCATATATGAGGAACGTAGAAAAATGGTACAGATGAACTGGTTTGCAGGGCAGAAATTGAGACACAGATGTAGAGAACACACGTATGGACACCAAGTGGGGAAAGCGGTGGGGTTGTGGGGGTGGTGGTGTGATGAATTGGGCGATTGGGTTTGACATGTACACACTGACGTGTATAAAATTGATGACTAATAAGGACCTGCTGTGTAAAAAAATAAATAAAATTCAAAAACTAAAAAAAAAAGGAAATAATGTATCAGAAAATAAGAATAATTTTAAAAAGGGAAAAAGCAAAATAGAACAAATTCATAATAATTTTAAATATTGGAGTTGCCAGTCATGCAAGTTAAAATTACTATGATTAATATGATAAGAAATTAACTGACGCAATAGAGATTATAATAACTGAAAACTATGTAATAGAAACAAATGGAAATTATATAACTGAAAATACAAATGATTAAATTAACAACTGAGTGAATGGCTTTAATGGCAGATGAGGAACAGTTGAAGAGCTAATTGGTGAATTTGCATATATTTCAAAAGGAGTAATGCAGATAACAAGCCCAAAAGAGGCAAAAGATAGAAAATATAGAAAAGAATAAAGAAATCATGTGAAACATAGTGAAACATCTAATACATGTGTGATTTAAATGCCAGAGAAGGGTAGAAATATTGAGGCAGAAAACATCTGAAGAGATAGTGGCTGATAATACTCCAAAAGGAGAAACCATAATAAGTTACAGTTTCAAGAATCAATACAAAACCCAAGGAAAAAAAAAAAAAATGAAGAAAAGCATGACTAAGCACTAAGTAGAAAAAATTATGAAGACCAAAATATATTCTAAGTAGTAGTCAAAAGTAAAAAAGAAAAAATTATACATTGCTTATAACTACTTTCCCAGTTGAGTATGACAGCCTACTTTCCAGTAGAATAAAATGAAATCCAGAAGATAATGAAGTCATATCTTCAAAATATATTTCTATAACAAACATCGAGTTCTGTACTGAGTAAAATATACTTTAAAAATAAAGGTTAAGTAATGATTAAGTAAAGAAAACAACAATAAAAATATCATCATCAACGTAAACCCCACAATGCTTAAGATGATTAGGCAACAGCCAATACAATCTGGGAAATAATAAAAATAATTCTTTGATTAGAATGAAAATGATCCCAGGTGAAGTTTGGAGATGAAGGGGAAAATGAAGAGCAATAACAATAATAAATACATAGGAAACTCTGAATGAATATTTACTGGAAAAATTACATGTTTATAATATATATATTACATTTATATATAATAAAGCAATGCTGGTTGAATTTCCACTGAAATTAGAAAATAATCATAAAATAATATATACACCAAAAGATAATATAGAAAAAAATTAATAATAATTTTAAAAACATTCCAAAATAAATCAGAATGGGGAGAGGAACATATAATCATGAAACAAAGAGAATACAAAGAATAAAAAGTAGAATTACCTAAATTACCTTAATAATCAGAATGAGTATTAAAAAATAAACTAGTATTCAAAACACAAAATTTTTCATATGGTACACAAAAACAAAATCCAATTATATGCTGTTTAAAATAGATAACCCTAAAATATAATGATATAGGAAAAAACCACAAATGGTGAAATGAGTTAAAACTTGCACGACGCTATACTAACACCAGTTATCAGGCATAAGAGAATTAAGAAAATAATTCTTAATTAGATAAAGATGGATATAATTAAACAGGGCAATATACGTGGAATTTATATTACTATAAAATGTGTATGGAAAAATTAATTATAGATATTAATACATATAATTTATATATACATAAATATATGTGTATATATATATATTTATAATTAGCCCTTGAACAGTGCCAAGATTAGGGGCATTGATCCCCATGCAGTTGAAAATCCAAGTATAACTTATAGTCAGCCCTCTGTATGTGTAGGCAGTCCCTCCCTATTCACAGTTCTGCATTTTCCAAATCAACCAACAGCAGATCCTGTAGTGCTATGGTAATGTAGTACTTGTTTATTTTTTAAAAATCCAAGTGTAAGTGGGTCTATGCAGTTCAAACCCATGTTGTTCAAGGATCAACTGTATATGTAATAGAAATAAAAGCATCGGTAATTAAATCCTCAATTATAAAGGTGAATTTAAACACAGCAACACAAAATAAGGAGAAATAAATCAGGAAAGATATAAGGTATCATGCAACACTGAGACTACATAAGAAACAAATATAATTTATATATTTAGAGAACTGCACCCAGAATCTGAGAACAGTATGCATTACTTTGAAGTGCATATGAAACACAGTGAAATTCACTTTTTTTTTAACTTTATGAAGAAAAAATTTACATAAAATAGACTGCATCCTCTAAAATGGACTATTATCTGGGTTTTGCACAAGTGTTTACACCAATGAAACCACCAACTCAACCAAGACGTATAGTATTTCGATCACCTACAAAGGATTCCATATGTTTTTTAAGGCCCATTCTTCTGTCTATAATGGATTCCAGGTGATCACCAATCTACTTCTTTGATTCTACATATCAGTATGCTTCCTATACAATTTCTAGAGTACAGAAAAAATGTCCTTCTCAATCCTTTTCTAAATGGCATAGCAATAATCTCCAATCAGGGAACTATCTATTGTGACACAGTACAGTAGAGCAGCAGTCCCCAACCTTTTTGGAACCAGGGACCGGTTTCATGGAAGACAATTTTTCCATGGACAGTGGGCTGGGGGGATGGGTCAGGCTGTAATGGGATGGTGGGGAGAAATGGAGAGTGGCAGAAGAAGCTTCGTTTGGTCTCCTGGCACTCACCGCCTGCTGTGCGGCCCCATTCCTATCAGGCCGCGGACCTGTACCAGTCCACAGCCTGGGGGTTGGAGACCCCTGCAGTAGAGGAACCAAGATATTCATGTCAGCAAGTATGAAAAACAATAAATGTATTCTGAAATATTTAACACATATATGTATATATATGTATACATATACATGTATATACACACACATGAAAGTACAAAATAATACTACTTGAATTTATTATTTTTTTACCTACAGTAACTGAAAGAAAGGAAAATTCTAGCTGACTCTAATTTACTTCTGCCTGATCAAAGAGCAATAATACTTTTTAAAAACTAATTTACATTTAAACTTTTATATTTAAATTCATGTTTGCCTGTGATCCTTTAAAAGTCACATACACAACTGAGTAGTTTTAGAGATACAAGTCATGTAACTCCAATATCCTGTATCCTTAAACACCATTCTTTTGTAGAGTTGCATCAGGAGTTTATGATGGTAACCTAAGACAGATGCTGGAAAGATATTTAGATACTAAAACACGGTGAAAGGGAAATCTTTTAAAACAAAGATAATTAGAATTCATCATATAGGTCAGCAGTTTTTTTCTGTAACGGAAAGGAAGGTATATATTTTCTTCAGAGATCATACGGTCTCTGTTTCAACTACTCAAATTTGTTTTTGTAATTCAAAAGGAGCCATAGACAACACATAATAAGATCAGCAAAACTTTATGTGCTAAAACAGGCAGCCTGAGTGCCATGGTTTGCCATTCCCTGATTTAGTCAATTGAAACTCATTCAAGTATATCAAACTAACTCAAGTACAATCAATTTAGAGTGACTAACAATTATAAAGTTACACAAAAAATTCAAAGGTAATTATGACTGGTCTCTTGTTTGGAGTGTAAATGACTTAGAGCTTGTCTTCTCTTTTAGTTTCCCTTATGGGCTATCCCCATTTTGCTATCCTCGATAAAGGTGAAATACATAATGTTTTCTTCGGAACTGGGAGTCCATCACTCAAAACTTTTTTTTCAGTCAATTAAAATTTAGTCATGTCCTACATCTCCCACACCTCAAAAACAATAATAGGAATAAAATCAAAATTTGCTCATTTTTTCCCTCTCTATCCAAAACAAACGAACAAACAACAACAGCCAGAAACTAGTTTTATTTTGATAAGTGCATTGCAAGGATTGCATATATACTAAAAATGCCCATGCATATCTGTTGATGTCATCCGCCCCCACCCAGACCGTTACAGTGAAAAAGCACTGTATATTCACTTTTGAGAAATAATATATACCTTGCAGGCTCAAGATTTTATTGCAGAGTCTATACTTGTGCTTCTCAAATTTTATTATGCATATGGATCACCAAAAGACCTTGTTAAAAATGCAGATTATGCTTCAGTAGGTCTGATGTGGGGCTGAGATTCTGCATTTCTAAATGCTCCCAAATGATACTCATGCCACTGGTCCATACACAAAGATATTTAGTAATAGTGTATATAGCATACTTTATAATATATGCCATATACACACTATATATATAGTATATAGTACATATAATATACTAATAATATAGGCTATGTATATATAATATAGCATAAAGTTTGAGTATACAGTATATACAATAGTATGTATAGTATATTATAGATTATATAGTATTCTTGACTGATGTTGTATCAAGATCATATAGTTATACCTATTAAGCAAATATATGATACTGAATTGATTTCTAGTTCAGTATATTTGTTTACATATACTAGCTCTGGGTTACATGTTTACTTACACCAGCCCTGGAAATCTAAGGATGCACTAAAACATAAATTAGACAAAAGGCATTTAAATATTTTAGCATAATATAGAGGAATGTGTTAATAGAGGAATGCATTTTTATCCTAATGTACTGTGAGCTTATTCAGGAACATTTCAGAATTTGTAGCAGGATGATGGTGACACACACTATATCTTATTCTAAAAATTTTAAGGCTTAATTCTCATATTGATTATTAGAATTTTGATTGTATGCTCAGAGCAGGAGGTCATTTTGTGGTTTTCTATTTTTAAAGAAGAATGCATTATTTACAAAAAGTGTTCTGTGTAACACGCCTGGAATTTTTAATCAGAGCCAATTAATAGGCTGATCTATGAATTATATTTCAAAGCTATATAAGGGAGATACTAGGATAATTCACCTACAGAAGGAAGGTTTCCCTGGAGTAAGTTTTGCTGGAGGATTATTTTCACAATATATGGTGTTTGTTCTAGTCTATTGTATTTAGAGGAAAGCATTTAGTTTACTTCAAGTAGATTAAGTTTATGCTAAGTATATTGAACTGAGTAATATTTTCATTGTTATGACAAATGAACTCAATATCTCTAGTTAGTGATATTCTTTCATTATCTCAAAATTAGTAAAGTATTTAATAAGGATATAATAAAGATGATATTTCATCTGTGTTTTGAAGTCTACAAAGTTCCTTTTTCTACCTTAAAATAACTTTTCTTTCCCCAAACTCAAAAAGTGACTTATTTGCCGTAATGTATGTGCTGGCTTTGAAAGGTTTTGCCTTAGGCTCTGTTAATGGTTTTTATAAAACATTCAACTTATAATTTGCATTGATTTTTTCTGGTTTCAAATTTGTAATTAAATGTGAATGTGTAAAAAGGTCCAGGGATCTAGATATGATTGATAAACAAGAAATTGTCCATAGCATGCATTTTTCAAGACTTAACTTATATTAATAATTCCTAAACATTTTTCAAAATCATCACACTGACTGTGTTATTATATTTGCTTATTTGCAGATGTATTGCTGGTATTTTACCAATAATCCACAGTCTACACCTGGCTAAAGAAATAAAAATATAATAGATGTTACTTGTTTAAAAGTCTCTTCCCCTTTGATTACTCATAAGGCAGTTTGGAAACCCTCCTGCTTACTCCTAGAGTTTCTGCTTAAAAGTCTATTCTTCCAAAGGCAGGTAACTGCAGGTGTTTTCTATGCAGGTGTTTTGCCTGTAAAAATCACTGCCAGTTAAGGCAAGTCACAGCAGTCCTTCCAGCAGCAAAAACAACCCAAAGAATTTTTTTTCAGGTAAATGTAAGCTATAGGATACCCACAATAAACATGCAAATTAAATACTGAGTTTTTAAATTGGAAACCAGGAATGCCAGGAGATTCCCTTGTGTATACAAACAAAAGATGCTGATTTGGAAAAGTTAAGCAAAAGGTAATATTTTGTAAAGTGATAGTATGAGGATCCACTAAAAAAAATGTTTTTATAAAGACGAATAGAGAATAAAATATTGTGGGATAATTTTAAACACTGTACTGTGTAGCCATATATGTCTACCACTATTGTACAACTGAAATGCTAGTGTATACTTCTTTTTTTCTCATGTAGTTTGTTTGTTTTTAAGTCCAAAAACTTATATTAGGGCCATATATACACTTTACTCATGACAGTACACAGATATTTATTATAAGACTTTGTTTAATGGGGAGAAAGTATGCCATGAGGACAGAGGAGTAGAAGAAAAGATTGATAGATTGTGTGAACAGTTAGGAAATAATCCAGAAAGTATCTATACATTGTGTTGAGTATCTGGATTTAATATGCAAAATTTTCTAACTAGAGTTTGGGAGATCTGTATGAGTAGTATTCCCAAAAGTAACCTCTGCCTAACCACCGCCCACAGGGGAGGTCATGGCAGCTACTACATTGCATTGCCATATTCCAATCACCATAGACATGCTATTGAGTAACAAAATTATATATAGTGGAATAACAACAGGAAAGGACTTTTGCTAGACATTTGTTGAATTTTCATTTGAAAGAAGTTAATATTTCTATGCATAACCTTACACTTCTAATTGATCTGGGGTTAGAGTACAGAATTGAGCTCCCATATCCTGGTAATAAATAAATCCCTATTAGTTAATGGTGCAATGATGAGTCTTTTTGCTTGCATTTCAACATTTCCTGAAAAGTGACATTCATGATTCAAGAAGACTAATTACTTTGAATGGGGTTTAATTTAGAAATAAGAGATAACAAGGATAAGGTACCAAAAGGGACATCTTCTTTCCAGGGTGGAACTAAAAATAAGAGAGATCACCTAACATGTTAATATATAAACATTTGTTTTATTTATTTATTTAGGAACAGGTTCTATTTTAATATTCTCCTAATATAATATATTTATGTACGTAATACTCAAACATAAATCTCTATATTTTTGGCATCTATCATGTATTTTAAATGTATATGATTCTTAAAGATTGCTGTTTTCTTATCAATTACCTGATTTTATATTAATAGGTGACAGTTAACTAATTCATGGACTTATTTGATATACTGTGAAAAATGAAGTCAGTCTCTTTATGAAGTGACTAGAAGCTGCAGACTTAAGAACTTTATATTACCTCATTCAAAGTCCTTGTTTTATCACTTGGCCAAATCAATATCTGTTACACTTCACCTACTGGCTAAAAACATGTCTATTTGAAACACCCAGCTGTAAATTATAGGACAACTCATTAATGAAATGGCATGAACACTCTGCTAATTGCTTCATAATGTATGATATAAAGTCAATTAGAATTTAAAATTTTTTTAAAAATTTACTGATTTTTAACATACAAATGTTTAAAAACAATTCATGTTTAACTAAAAATCAGCTATTTGATTTTGAAAATTAGCAAGATTTATAAATATCAACATGGTATGTGAATGGGATTTTAATAATACATAGGACTCAAAAGTAATTATTTTTATATGCCATAAAAAAATTCAACACATATAAAATGTTGCTTCTAACCCCTAGTCTCAGGGGAAAAATTCACAAGGGACTCTGATAACAGATGCCATTGAGCACTATATTTATATTATATTCTTTATGTGTACAAGGAAAAAATATATTATAGATTTCTGCAACATTGTTTTTAAGCTCAATACCAATTAGTAACATCAGAGACCGCCAACATAGGATATTAATAATATTTTAGTGTAAATAAGATTGACAGTCTAATATTCCTAATGGGATTGATTTCAGACTCTCCTATAGCAAAGTTACTGTATTCAATTAATTAAAAAATAGCCCTTTGCTCTAACTGGTTTAGTTACACATGCCTTAAAAATGAAAATGTTTAAAATTCTTTTAGTCTGTGAGTATGGTGAATTCTAAAACATGAAATCATTTTAACTAGAGATAATAATCACTTTTTTTAATCCCTCATTTAGATCATTTCTTCTAATAAAATGATCACTTTATTTTAACATTATTTATCTTTGATGGTTAGGACATTTTCTAT
The DNA here is from genome assembly GCF_009873245.2 of Balaenoptera musculus. Classification (NCBI taxonomy): domain Eukaryota; kingdom Metazoa; phylum Chordata; class Mammalia; order Artiodactyla; family Balaenopteridae; genus Balaenoptera; species Balaenoptera musculus. Next base: position 57,921,283 of record NC_045802.1, read on the forward strand.
GTTAATATTTTATCACTATATATGCCTTTCAACATTTTTAACTTCAGATATATTACATCTTAAAATTATAGCTAGGTATATTCCTTTTTATAGTGTTAAGAAGACATCGATTGAAAACAATAAAAGCCTCCTATTGCTTATTTTTAATGATTCATAGGAAAGTCGCTGTTGTCAGAGTAGAAAAATCAAAACACAAGGACACAAAAATGACTTAATATTTAGTAGCACATCTTACATACACATTTATTTTGCCTCATTTAATGTATATTAAAATACATCAATTGCAAAATATAATTAATATATGTTTGAACAATTTCTATACCTCTTGATTTCACCAACCCTAATATTTGAATCTTTTTTGAGTTTAGGCCTACAGGTATAAATAAATATTTTGACAAAGAATAAGACCATGAAGAGCAATGCAGTAGACTATGACTAAACTGGTTCAAATCTACTTATACATTTGTTTATAAATGTTTGATTTGCTATCCTGCAGAAATTTTTCTAAGCAAAAGACTCTAGATTTACTCCATGAATAAATTTCTCATCTTTTAAAGCTTCATAGAATTACATATATAAAAAAAGAAGTTATATAGGTTTGTTCAGCATTTGGTCTAATTTGTTGGTAGTCCAAAAATATCATTGTATTCTTTGTGGTTTGAATTTGAAGATTATTTCTCCAGCACTGATTTACATTTTCCATTTGCATCATATCTGTATAATTTGATCAATATTTCTCTACACTGTGTTCGTTATTGTTTTCTATTTCATAGTTCTTATTTTATGAATGTTATTACTTCATTTTTCTTATTAAAAGCCTTAAACATGCTTATTTCAAAGTCAGTTTTATATTGGTCTAATATTTCCATTTCCTGCTAGGGTAATTCTTCATGAACATGCTGTTCTTGTTGGGGAGGTGAAATCTCCCCCTCTACTCCTCTTGAGTTCTTGTTGGACTAATAATAAATTTGACACAAGACAGATTAACCAGAGAAAAAGAAACAAATTTTAATTCATGAGCATGGACGTCCCATAGAAATGGGACCTAAGAAGTGGCCAAAGCAGGCAGCTTTTATACTTTTTAGACAAAATAAAAAACACACAATAAATTTGGAAGGAATTGCCAGGACAAAGAAACTTAGGTTTTGCATGCCCGATCAGTGAATAATCTAAACAGCTTTTGGGCTTGGCGTATTAAAGAAGTAACAAGGTCTGCTTATATAGATTTCATGGCCCGACTTCCCTATCTTTGGCTATAAGTGTGGCCTTCTACCTCCAGATGCAGGTCGCGTACTTTTCACATGAAAGCTTTATTTCTTGCTTTCAGGGAGATAGAACGGAGAGGCAAAGTGTCCCTCTTACGTTGCCCATTTCTTAAGTAACTCTAATTCAGAATAATCAATATACCATTAAGGCACATTTTGGGGTGGCCTACACTGGGCCCCAACATTCTTTGCAGCTATCTTGCTTAGCATTTTTTCAATGTGTTTCGAAATTTTAGTGTAAATTGTAGATTTTTCTTCTTTGCACTAACTTCACCATGTTTAATGATTTCTAGGTTGGCTCTACCTAGTAGTCACAAAATCCTGTATATGTTGAGGTCTGTCTGGTATTTACGGCTAAGACTCCTTCCCACAGTAAATTTGACATTGCAGATGTAGTCGCTGAGTCAGTGGAGAGCTTAGTAAAAGTCCTATCTGTGTAGTTTTTGCAACTCCTTCCTACCACAGGAAGTACTGATACTTATATTAGTCCTTCTCAGGGTAAGGATGCTAGCTTTTTTCTCCATCTTTTCATAGGTCAGGAGTACTTCCTTAGGCCATGCGTAATGGTAATCCTGGATCTGGTTTGCCACACTGCTTATGCTTACTGTTCCTGTTGCTGCAGAACTGAGTTTCAGCCCCAGGTATTGCTGTGTGTCTTATAAGTGTATTTGTCTTACTTTGAACCATTTTATGACTTTGAAAAAGTCCATCTTTACTCTGGAGCAAAGAGGGAATATCTAAGTGTGAACATTCAGCAGTTTCTTGGTCAGAGGTTGAGCAAGTAGTTTGGGTGTTTATTCCATGGTAAATGCTGCTGTTGAATTGTGCTCTGTATAAGTAGGGGCAGGTCAGATGACCAACTGACCTAGCTGTTATAAATGCATTTCTTTAATTCATAAAAGTAAAATTGCCGATGTCACTCCTACTCTTTATATTGGCTGAATGTTTTTAGCTTGGTCTATGTTTCTCCAGTGTCTTCATTTCATGTTAGGTTTCCACTAATTCCCACCACTGTCCTTATAAGGGATTCTCTGGTGTTGCACATTTATATAACATTTTAACTCTACACATTGACAGAGAGGCCCTAGATTTGTTTCTCAACCATATTGCCCTTACGACTACAATAAATGAGATTTCTTTTATAGTTTTCTGATTTTCTTCCCATACCTTCAGTTGGGTATTTAAAGTCAATTGATCCTTTTCTTCAATACTCACTCCAGGATCAAAAGAAGCAGCCAGTCCTATGTCATAATACTTATAATTACAATTTTAGTCTTCGTGACTAAGTGTAGTAGGTATACAATATCCCACCAAGTTGTGCTCTATTTGCTCAATTATCACATGCCAGTATTGGATAATTGTTATGCCAGTGACTACTAGTGTCTCATTTTTTCTTTACAAAAAATGTTTTAATGGTTCTTATAAAAATTGTGTGCTATGCAATTCCACAATTCAATTTTGGGTCTGTACTTCACAGGACCACTTGTAGTACAAATTACACTTTAAGTCAAATTGGCAGCTCTCTCTCTACTCCTCCAAAAGATTACATACTCAAAATGGATTACTGTGAGTATTTAATGAAGGGAAAATTTATTTACAGATATGGACAGGAACAGGGAACCAATAAGAAATAGTAAAGCACTACAAGATCAACAAAAATAAGAAGGCATTATCATTCTCTTTAAGGCACACTGGGGAGGAGGGGTGCTGAATTGTTATTGGAATTCAGTAAGAGCTGTCACTGAAGGTAGGAGGCTGGCCTGCAGCAGCTGTGGCCTCCTGTAGAGGAACAGAGCCAATGCCTAATGATGGACCCTTAAAAAAGGAATCCTAGAGTAAATCACCTTATTCTCCTGTTGGTGCATCCTTTGGGAATAATGCAACTCGAAACTAAAGGAAAAGAACCTGATGATATTGAAGTCCAAACACTCATTAGAGATTATCCTTCAGGAACACAGAGAGTGATAGAAAGAATAGAGAGTGGGTCTTCAGGTGCATACAGAGAATATCCACTCTGTAAGTACACAAACACTGAAAAATTATTAGGGTGAAAGCATTCACATGTTTCTTCTATGTTAGAAAATAAGATATTTTACTAAGTTGTATAATATGCATTAAATATTTAGGACAGTATTACCAGAACTTTGGTGGTATCTATTCTTTTATCTTCTTTGTTTATATATTTATCATATCGCTTAACATGATATTTTGAAACTATGTTGTATTTGTTTGACTGCCCACCAAATGACCTCCTTAAGAGAAAGGAAAATCTATAAATTTTGTTCTTTGAGAGCCCAGCGGATAATTGAATCACTAGTAGGAACTCAATAAATATTTTTAAGCTGAACTCTAAAGATTTTTCTGTCTCAATTCCTTCATTATTAAAATAGATTAATTGTGTATACTTTATGAATCTAAAGTGACCAATATAAGATTGCTGAGTATTGAAAATCACAAACATGTTACTTACAAACTACCCTTAACTAAATCATTATTTTTCTTTTCATTTATTGAATATATTTTTCAAGTATAGTTTGAATGTAATGAAATATATACAAACAACTATTTTCATTGATCTTTGCTTAACAATTCAGTCATAAGTCTCACTTTACCTTACTTTGTATCAATATATTGAAATTTAATACAGTATGCTGATTATTGTGAATAGCACTGTATTGCATATCTGAAAGTTGTTAAGAGTAAATCTTAATAGTCCTCGTCACAAGTAAAAATCGTAACTGTGTATGGTGATGGATGGTAACTATACTTATTGTGATGATCATTTCCCAATGTATGCAAGTATTGAATCATAATGTTGTACACCTGAAACTAACATAATGTTATATCTTAATATAACAGAAAAAAGAAGTAATTTAGAAATACTATATGTAGCTTTCAGTTAAACATGAAGGAATTAAATCATACTTCTGATAACTTAGATAACTACTAAAATGAAATTGAGATGCATGAAATGATGAAATAATATAAGTAACCAAAAAATGATCAACTGCAAGAAGAGACAACACACACACACACAAAATGCAATCTCAGGAGCAGAGGAAACAGTGGTAATTGATTAAGTTAAATAGAGGGAGCTGAAACATGAGTTCCAATTAGGAAGAGCCAAAGACAAATCATATTACCCAAATCCCAGAACTCTCAAAAAACTGGAGCCCCCAGATACATTTGAGAAAGAAAATAGAGATAACACTTAAAGTCAAATTATTGGTTTTAAATTATGTGTAAGAAGAAGTTATAGGAGTTTTCAGATGTTCCTTCTGAATCATCCTGAGAAATAGGCACAGCAATACCCATCCCATTTCAACAGAAGACTGAAGATTTACTTTCAGGAAAGATATTATCAGAGATAGTAGATGTACCAAACTAGGAATGAAAGGACTATATCTCCCAAATGTTAATAATCATCTACTCACCCCCTAATAGGCACTCAGTATGCTGCCAGCATTGCTCATTTCCCTGGGGAGAGCTGCTTCCTGGAATAAGGGATTATAAACCACAGATACTGATGTTGTGAATCTCCCATTCATGAAGGCTCTGCCCTCATGACTTAAACATTTTCCAAAGGCCCCACTTCTTAATACCATCACATTGGGCAATTTCGGGGGGCCACAAACATTTAGACCGCAGCATACATGTTAAAAACATGGAGGTATATAAAAGAAGAAATTACTGAAGTGAAAGTTGTTATCTAAGGAAGAATAAAAATCTGAGATCAGCAAGGTGAGAAAATGGTTGTTTTATGAGTCTTTTAAAACAATTTAACCTTAAAGAAAATATAATATATGCAATAGTCCATATTATTTTTAATAGAATAAATTTTGCTACACTCATCTATCTAGTGGACTGTAAAATGACTTTTCAAAAGGAAAGCTCTGATTAAATTTTTCCATTTACTTCCAAAATTGCATTTATGTATATGAGAACAATCATACACAATATTCTCCACTCATTTTTCCTTTATGAAAACATTTTTAAGATCCTTTCACTGTGTTGTGTTTATGCTATTCTTTAATATTTTATATTATCCTTTGGCCTTTCACTGTATATCATATTACACTGATTTTGGGGACACTTTTTTTTAACATCTATGAAGCTAAATTGTATCTTATAGTGATAGTGTCTTTTTGTATAATTGGTAAGTTTGTTTTTGTTGTTGTTTTTTCATTTGCTAGTAGTACATAAAATAATAATGCCATTTACAATAATGTCTTAGATTAAGTGAAATATAATTTATAGTCAGACTCTTATTGATGGATTTTTAGTTTATTTCCTGAACTTGGAAAGTAAAAACAATATTGCAATGTTGCAATACACATATCAACACTTTTTTCTTTTGGCATAAATGGGATTATGCCAATAGAATTAAAGACATGGAAGGGAACTTCTAGTTAAAATGCATGTGCATTTTTAATTTAGATAAATATTAGGGAATCAGCCTGTAAAGAGGATATAACAATTTGGGTATTCACCATGAGTCTTTGAAAATGTCTATAGCTTTACTTCTGCAAAACTCCTTTTAAATTTTTTAAATATTATTATTTTCATTGCCAAGATTACTGGTTAAAATTTCACTTTGTACTATTGTTTTATTCATATTCTTTTAATTATAAGAAAATGAAACATATGTATAAATGGTTTGTTAAATGTAAGTTCATGAAATATGAAATATTTGTTAATACTCTTGTCATATTTTTATTGTTATTGGTCTCAAAAATTTATAACTCTTTAAACATTAAGTTATATCATTGCTTCAAAGTATACTTTGTAACTATGATTTAACCAATATTTAGTTTTCCTACTATTTTCAATACAATAATATAGTCTATCTAAAGCTAATAATCCATCCTAAAACCATAATTATGTTATTTGTTTTTGCTTTGATTGGTTCAAATTCAAGTTTCATTTTTGAGAATGACAGTATTTCATTAAATAATTTATTAAGAAAGTGAAAATGAATAGGGCATTTAAAACATTAGTTTAGAAAATAATCACTATTTTCTATATGTCAACTCAGAGAGTTCAAAACTATATTAATAAAATAAAATCATGTATGCCTTTCAAAAATGTCAGAATGTAAAACAGTTTGATGTTTTGCAAGTCATTCATATTCTAAACACTGCTGCATAAATATCATACACATTAAGATAAGTCTGAAATTACCTACATTTCCCCCATGGGTAAAATATATTTTTGATTTTTACATTCGATACAAATTTGTAATCAAACTGGCAATACACTGGTAAATACTGAAATTGTTCAAATTTGCATCAGAGTGGCCAGTATAACCTCACCTAGACAGTGAACATAACCTTATTACATTTTAAACTTTTTTCCCTTGGAGATAAAATCACTGTGACACACAAATATAAAAATAGGAAATTAAACTAGATTAGAGAGCTGCAATGACAGACAAAGACAGTGTGAAAGAGATATGCCATATCTACATGTACCAGAATCAACTGGAGTCCGCTACACCCAAGAGAGCTGAGAAATCCCATCCTGCCACTGATATCCCAGCTAGCTATGGCATTCAGGCAGTGTCAAAATGAAGCCTTAACTGATCCTAATTTTCAGGATGATAGATACAGAAACTATATTACATAAAGAAGTTTTAAATGCTCACTGAAAACACAGAGAACATATAGGAATATGGCCTATTTTGAAAAGAAGGAGACAGAATAATATGAAAAGGAAGGAACAATAAAAGTGAGCTTAATTGCCAAAAAAACATTCATTCTCCAGAATAATAGTTTTAAGGATATGTCTTAGCTTTCCTAAGTAAACAGATTGAGACTCAGAGATTTGTATGAAAAAGTGTAATAGGGGAGTGATCTGAGAACAGCCCCTCTGAGCCAAATTATGATGCAGTTGCCACAGAGGTCTTAACCAATGCTATGGAGATCTCTGAAGCTAGGATGCCCATTAAAAGTTTTTCAATCTTGAGGCAAAGTGGTTCGGCATATATACGAGTGTCCTTTCCTTGGGCGAGGTCTTTCCCCAAGGAAAGGACATTATGCACCCATTTTGCCTGTTGTCAGTTGATTAGGTAATTCTTTCTACTAGCCATTTAATGCTTTCCTATGGCAAATATTGCTTTGTGGGTGTTTATGTGCAATAAAAAGTTATTTCAATTTTTTCCTGCCTCCATAGGTGCATTCATATGTCCCTGCTTTTCCAGTCTTTGTTCTACCAATCTGTTTGCCAGTTCTTATGAGTACATAAACATACCAAATATATTCATATATATTCTTAATTCTGGACAATTCTCTTTCCATACAAATTAGAGACCAGATAAACTTCCCAAAGCCCTCTTCATTGGGAGAATTAACCTCACTGCTGACTTTTTGAGGCACTCTTATGTGAGGCTATAGTGAAGAAGTCCATTTTTAGCCTGCAGCTATACTCCTGAGGTGGCCAATGCATGAACCAAGCTCAGCTACTTTCCTCCTTTGTCAGTTGGTCATACATACCAACTCCATATGGTCATAAGTGTGAACTGAGGGAAGGATACTGATGGAAACTTGGAGGATAACATGGGAATTTGGACCACCTAATTATGAATCTTGCTTGTGCTCTCTGGCTTTTCAAATGCTTGATTATAGATGTATCACTTTGATCTTATGATGGATTGCTACTGGAAGTATCAGATCTTTTGATATGGTGGGTGTGATAGAATCCAGCTCATGATCAGACACTCTAGTATCATGGTCACTTGATGTTTTATGCCAAGTCCAGGGCACCATCAGGAGACTTTTTATTGGTATAAACTTCTCTGCTGTAGATGGCATGGCTTTGCTCTAATACCCTAGAGATCTACTTTGTGATTCTCCTCTTGGATGTTTCCATAATCCCCACGTGGTATCTTATCTCGTCATAGATTCTTCTAAAACCATAGGGTTTGACTGGTATCTTGGCCCAAGCAACAGGTCTACTTACACTATGGACTGGACCCATAGCAGAATCCTTTTTTCCTACAGGCAACACTTAAAATTAATAGCCTTTCTCTACACATAAATTGGTGGAGGTAGAATTCTCAAGTGTGTTATTACTTCCAGTACCCAAAGAGGTCTTTTAGGTGTTGTGCTTCTTTCTTAGTAGTAGAAGGTAAAGGATGTTATAAGATAGTCTACTTTGGAGAACATATTTTGTTGTACAACTAGAAACACTAAAATTTCCTCTGACGTGACAGGTTCCTAAAATTTCTTTCTGTTTGTCCCCCACCCTTTGTAAGGTGTCTTATGAAAACCTTCAATGTTTTTACACCCTTTGGGCATCTACTCAAATAACATGAGGTCATCAAAATGGTGGAATACTGTGATAGTCTGTATAAAGTGAAGATGTTCCTAGAGGTTTGGAAAATACTATGATGGGAGAAGGCAGAAGACAGTCAAGTTAGTCCTTAGTGTATGTTCGTATTTCTGATGTGAACGCAAAGTAGTCCTCTTGCTCGATAGGGATGTGTTAGGTTTTCCTTGGTGCCAAAGTGATGATTTAAGTGAATATCTGAAGGGTATCACCATGCCTGCATAAGGTAATTTAAGGGGGCAGTAATCACTGCCTTCCTACAAGGATAAAATTATTATTTTTACTTTTTTAGTCAAGACAAGGGAAGTCAGTTTCAGTATGCTTCACTTGGTCTTCTCCACTGTAATAGTTCTCATACAACAGACCAAGGAACCAGTGTAGTCATTCTGCCAAGTCCCAAGTGTGCTCATTCTGCTTATATATTCAGACACTGGGAAAAGTGCCATCAAATGTGCCCACGGACCCAATATATTCACTGTGAACCAGACCCAGAACTAAGCTCCATTTATCACCTAAGCACTTTAAATTCCTACTCTAAAAAGGGAGAAATGATGATGCTTTGAGTCCTCAGTTATCAATGTCCAGCTGGACACTGGATTTAATAGTTTTTGGTATGTTTTAGTATTTCCTTTTTACTTATGTATGTTTGCCTGAGTAAATAGTTATAAGATACTTTGTGGAACGAATAGAGGGATTATTATTGTGCATGTTTGCTATAGTGTTTTAGCATCCTTTCTCACAGAGAGTCAGGCTTCCCTTCAGTCAATGGGTTTCTGAGCTTCTTAGTGGTTCAAGTTTGGAAACAGGGCAAAAGATTATGCCACTTTATTGGCAATGCTGCCTACTGCCTCCTGATCATCCATCCTGAATATATTTTGTGTTTTATACATAACAGTATCTTTTCTGACTGTCCATGTATCTTACCCCTGGGAAGTCCATGTTCTATTAAATATGTCCATAGCTCTCTGTGGGTCAAGCCATCCTGTCAGTTTTATATCTATGTTCATTACAATAACTGGATTCACTTGTTTTCATCTGATTAAGCATCACCACCTGGTCTCCATTATTTTTTGGATCTTATCAAGCCCATTACTATCAAGGAACCAAGTTCTGCAACAGCATCTGTTCTCATCAGCCCTTGTCTACAAAAGATAGACCACTGAGCTACTTAATGATGCCAGTTCTTCTCTCACCAGTGCATTTCTTTGTCTTCACCTATTGGTTGTCTGTGAAAGCCAGATGGGTCAAGGCAGATGATGGTGTTTACCAACACAACAAAGTCTTGTCCTCACTGCTTTACTCTGCTGGATGTGGGATCTTCACAGGAACAAATCAGTGAAAGTGATATGCAGCTATTGATTCTATGAATGTATTATTTCAAATATTCAACAGGGAGAATCAAAAGCAGTTTGTCTTCCAATGGAATAAAAAGGACAGCAGCACATCACTGTCTATCCTCAAGATTATCTACCTATCCTGCTATCTGCAATTTTGATTGACTTGACATTCCACATAGCAACACACTAGACCTCTAAATTGGTAACATTTCCACTGACTCTGGTGAAAAGGATCTGTTGTTACCTGGATGTCTGTTAGATATCCTGGGTGCTCCATAAAGATAAATTCAAGCCAAGGAGTGAAAATAAATTCCATGAATATTCATAGATATTTCAATATACTGACATTTTCATGGATCCATTGTCTTGCACGTGTTGGAGGAATTGCTTCTAAGTAGGGTGACAATACAACCGCATTTGTGCTGGACAGACCCTTTACTTTCAAAAGGGTCATGGTTGGAATGATAACCTACTTTTATGCTAAAAAGGCAAATTGCTGCAATCTGTTGCCGTTCCCACACAAGAATTTAAATAATAGGTCGGAGAATCAAAAGGTCTCCATGGATCTGGCATTCTGATTGTAAAAAGACCCCATTCATAAGCTAATAGCTGAGTCATATCATCAAGGCTAGAAGCCCAAACTACAAGAGATACCTGTGAGGTAGCTGCTTGTTTTTTTCAGAAGTTATAATCCAAAAAAAAAAAATCATCAGTTTCATAGAGTTGAAACTCTACAGGGTCACTAGGAATACACTTCTCTACATGCAGCCCTTCCCGATCAATATAATTCGTTCTGACACTTATGGGATGGGGAATTACAAGTGTACAGCACATCAATTACTGCTATACATTCTCATGGAAAAGCAGTAACAGGACATTGAATTAGCCCAAAGGGTCATACCTGCAAGGTCATCGTTATATTTGTTCTTCTGTACATAATGTGTCTTTTTACTCAGTCTGCTTTTTAGATTTTCTCTTTAATACTGGTTTGGAGCAATTTGATCCTGCTGTGCCTTGGTGTAGTTGTCTTCATATTTCTTGTACTTGGAGTTTGTTGAGCTTCTTGGATCTGTGAGTCACAAGGTTTTGCTGTCTGTCTATTTATGAACAGGTAATGTACCCAGCTTTGTGTGGATGCTTTAAAAATGTTAGTTCGGTGGTTCTTCCCCAGAGTCAAGTAGTTTTCTCACATGCATGTTCTGATCAGTACTCTAATGAATAACAAAGGAATACTCTCTGAAGATGGCTGGATTTCTCTTTGTGTGCACCTCTCTCTATTACTCTTGTCCTCTCCTCTGTATTACTCTGCCTTGCCCTATCCAGATCCTCAGCTCCATATTTTCTATTCATGGGGTCCACTGGGCTCTACCTGGTTACCCTCCTTGACCTGCTTCTAGGAAATTCTCTCAAGGCAGTACCTTTGGGTGAGTATAGGGCTCATATTGTTTGCTTCCTGTGTCTTTAGGATCACTGATCTTCACTGACTCTGTCATTTTTGGGTGTTAGAGAAAAAGAAGTAAATTTACAGTAAATATGAGTCCCACTACTACATCTCGGCAAGAAGAAAAGTCTGTGTTCACAATTGAAATGCTGTTACATTTCAGGGTCCTGCCAATTTGCCGTATTCTGAATCTGAGACTGCTGAAATCTTTGCGCAGTTTCTTATTTTTCCAGTGTGTTGGAAGGGTAAATCAGTTGGCTTAGAATTAGGCTGAGCTGTCTTATTGAAATGTGATATGTATCTCCATGCCACTGAACCCTTGTGAAGACATAAAATTTGCTGATTAATAGTGTGTTCTGTAACCATGGGTCTAAAGAAATATGGGATGGTTTATACCAGTCTGACAGTATTTTTTATGGATAACCATGAGACTAATGATTTGAACCTGTTCTCAGTAAATACTCTATGTGCACTGCCACTGAAGGCTCATTACATAGCAACAGTATCCCTTCTACTCCAATAAAGATATTTAAATAAATTAAAAAATTAAAAAAATAAAAATGGTTAAGATGGTAAATTTTAGGTTAAAAAAAAAAAAAAAAAGAATATACCTTCTAGACCAGCAGGGTATTAGGAATTTTGGATGTGACTCTATTCTGGGCTCCCTGATTCTGAGTTGTTCCATGGACATCAGCAGTTCTCCATCCAAGAGAGAAAACTCTTTCAGCATGGTTCCTACAAAGGGAGACTGGAATTTGCACCTGGCTTCTTCTTAACCCCTAGTTTGAGGCAGCCTTAGCTATTTTGCACACTTTTGTTATATTGTTTCATTTTTTCCGCAATAAAGTATATATTTGTAAGCACTTTCATTCTGGGTCTTATGAGTTTTTGTCTGTTTGTCAGTTTGTGTTTAACATTGATCGGTTGATTCTGGGGGGGTTCATGCTTCTTATATTCTAAGGTTTGGAAAATGACTTGAGAAGAAATAGCATTCAGTGTTTTACAGTACCTTCCCTAAGACATTTTTTCGTCTTCAAATCTCAGTCTCTGTGAAAACCTTGAACACATTCTGAATCCCCATCTCAGAGAGAGTGCTGCAAACGTCCTGTTGCTCTTTTCAGTTTTTTTCTGTATTTCCTTTACCCGTCAATCACAAAGAAATCAATATATTAAAAAAAAGATGAATGTGCCACTCTCATTTGTGTGTCACTCTTTTCTCAGATATTTTAGACCTTCAAACTGCCTATCCTAGTTGTTCTTTAATGACTCTTAGCAGTAGTTTTGTATATTTTTCTAGCTTTATGGTATTTTACAGTGTGAAGATTGATATGATTTTAATTACTGAAACTGAAGACCTGAGGTACATTTTAACATTTTGCAAACTGGTCTGAACTTACAAAACACATCTACCACTTTACTCAAATGTAAGTTTTTAGATCTGCACTGCCTGATATGGTTATCACTAGCCAATTGGGTATTGAAATGTGAAATTTAATTAATTTGAATTAAATTAAAAATCTGATTCCTCAGTTGCATTAGTCACATATGACTAATGGCTACTTTATTGGATAGTGTGGGTACAGAATACTTCTATTTGACATTTCTGGATAATCCACATAGGACTTGTCAAATATTTTTCCAATTTTGGTAATCATACTCAAAGCTAACAATTCATTCAGAGGCAAAATACTAGTCGGAGGAGAATCTTTTTTAAGAGAGAGAGAAAGACTTCAGAATGCCGTATTCCAGCCCCACCCTCTTTAAGCCAAACGAGAATTTTTTTTTAAATTGTGGAACTTCCACTAGCTATGTGGACCTCTAGCTCAAAACTAAATAACGTGATGTTCATGTGGATTTGCTATCCCATGGCAATCCAGAGATCTAGTGGTAATGCCAGCATGTACCTTATCTCCACATCTGTCTCTGTTTCCTAGAAACCTGCAACTTTCCATAATCTAGAAACTCTGGCAGTGTTTCCAGCTATGTGTGTGGCTCATTAGATAGAGATGGATCCTTGGGTTAGAGTGGATCATAGCAGCATGTGACTGAGTTCCTATTCTCACATAGAATACATTAGAGAACCTTATTATTTATCTTTCATTGCCTTATCTACTCTCCAAAAGTCATTTTGTGTTTTTGATTTCTGTTCCATTTTTCATTCATAGCAGTGTATGTGTGTGTGTGTGTGTGTGTGTGTGTGTGTGTGTACAATAGCAATATATCATAGCAATATATACATTAAATATTAACTCCACAATATATAATTTGTCTATGTCACATTTCACTGCTTTTGGTCTGGAGCAGATATTAATCAGAACACACACTAACTAGACAATGTGAATCAAGTCTCTTGTTTACTATACAGCTTCTCTATCAATAGCATAAACATTCTGAGCCACTGGTAAATAATGAAATTTCAGGTCTTTTGTCCTTATGAGGATGTTCTTCCTTATCCTATATATTGATACTGTAATTTAACATGGGTGAACTGGAACACACAGAGGAGGCAAAACCGAGGGAACGATGGAGTAGGTGCCTGCAGTCCCATTCCTCTGACCATGACAGCTGAGCCCACAGCTTCAGAGAACCCAGTAGCATCAGGGTAGGCAGCACACACGACTCGGGCCTCCCAGCTGCAGTGGGACCCACAGGCACAGATAACCACGCAGCAGTGGCTGTAGGGTCTGGGATCCCATCCTTCCAGATGTTGAGATGCCCACGACCCAGGCCCCTGACACCCATCCGCAGTGTCAGAGCCTGAAAACCTTACAACATTAGTTTTCAACTGTGAATTTACATAACTTACCTATGAACATATGAAACTTTATTAATATACAGACAAATATATATATTGTGTATATATATATATGACTTACTCCAGACTTACTGTATCTCCTTACTTGATGATATATTTTTGGTATATTCTAGCTATATTTTAGTATATTCATGATATATTATGTCTCACAATTACTGTAGTTTACATTTAAGAATTTTTTCTCTGTAAGGATTATGCTTACCCATTTTCATAAATTTGATATAATATTCACTCTTTGAAAATATAGTTTATCATATTTATAAATATTTTGTCTAAAACTTTTTGGACTGACATGCCACAGAAAACCAATTCCCTTGTCAATTGCTTTATTCTTGTCATGAGCTCTCAACAGATCTTTCACTTTTGAAAACCATCAGTCATAATTTAATTATAGCCACTTTAAGTCTTTTGTTATCTACCTTCAAGTAGGTGTTTGTTTGTTTTGTTTTTACATAGATGCTTCCATGACAGTGCTTATTAATCAGCTACTTGCCAGAGTGCATTTTCAACAAAGAAGGACTGTCTCAGAGTCCTGTGGGAATAGAGTATGCCAGGTACTTTTGGTACAGCTTCTTATGTCATCACTTAAGTAATTTTAAGACCATACCATTGGACTGAATCAGAATATCCAGAACATTAACTGAGAAGGGACTATGAGATGGTAGATTTTATTGGTAACTTTTCATATGTATATACTTGATTATGTATTTCTCATATTAATTCTTTACCACAACACTATGGTAGAGGTGCCTCAGCAAACTTGCCTCCCCCCCGAACCACTACCCCCACCCCCCCCCCACACACAGTGACAGACTGCGCCAGCAACACAAGGAATCCCAGAGGCAAGGGAATTGCCCACCATCCTGGCGATGGCAGTGGCTCTGGAAGAAGCAACACAGCCAGGACTCCAGAGGACAAGAGGTGATAAAGGCATGGAGTCACACCTCTTACAGAGACAGTGGTGGATGGAAAGTGCCACTCTCAAGTATAACCCTTGGCAGCTCAGGTAAAAGAAACCAAAATCTTGTGTAATTGCGCCATCTGCTGGAAAACAAAAGAAAGAACGCCAACTGCCAACTTAAACTCCAAACGCACCAGCCTAGGAACAGTTCAGCAAGCCCCAGGAAGAACCACAGAAACACTATATCACAAAAAGAAAATGACAAATCCCCAGACACCAAATTTAAAATCACAGAATATTGAAATATAACTGATAGGGAATTCAAAATATCTGTCATGAAGAAACTCAATAAGCTACAAGAAAACTCAGAAGGGCAGTTTAATGAGCTCAGGAATAAAATTAATGAACTGTTGGAATACTTTACCAAAGAGATTGAAACTCTAAAATAAAACCAAACAGAAATTCTGGAGCTGAATAACTCAATAAACAAGATGAAAAATGTATTAGAAAGCACTGGAAATAGAGCATATTGTATAAAAGAGAGAATTAGTGAGCTTGAAGATAGAAAGCTAGAACTGATACAAGTAGAAGAGGAAAGAGAAATAAGTTGTAAAATAAAATGAAGCAATTCTACAAGATCTATCTGACATTTTAGGAAAGGGACTGTCTGGGTATCCCATAGGGAGAAGAGAGGGAAAAGAGAGCAGAGAGTTTATTTTAAAAAAATAATAACTGAGAACTTCCCAAACTTGGGGAGGAAACTGGATATACAAGTTCATGAAGCTAACATCTAACTACCTCAATGCAAAAAGACATTCTATATGGCGCACATATTAAGTTGTCAAAAGTCAACGACAAAAAAGAATTTTAAAGACAGCAGGGAAAAAAAGGATGGTAACCTACAAAGCCCTACCTTGAGAAACAAGGAAATCTGAAGCAAACAATCTAACCTTACAACTAAAAGAACTAGAAAAAGCACAAATGAAGCCCAAAGTTAGTTGAAGAAAGAAAATAATAAAATCAGAGCAGAAATAAATGAAATAAAGACTAAAAAGACAGTAGACAATATCAATGAAACTAAGAGCTGATTCTTCGAAAACATAAATAAAATTGACAAGCCAAACAAAAACAAACACGTAGATGTAGAGAACAGGGTAGTGTTTACCAGAGGGGTGAGGGGGGGTGAAATGGGTAAAGGGGATCAAGTGTACGGTGATGGATGGAAACAAAATTTTTGGTGGTGAGCTCCTTGAAGCAGTAATATAATGCTATACACGTGAAACTTATATAATGTTATAAATCAAGTTATCTCAATAAAGAAAAAGATTTTTTAAGTTTTTCTCAAAAATTTTTTGTCAAAGTTCCAAGTTTAATAATTCTGATCTGTTCATATGGCACGTTTATGGATCCTTAGAAATACATTGTGTCTGTCACTGACATGCATTCTCAGAATGAAAATTTATTTGTTCATCATTAGCAATTAGAATTGTAGTTAATTCTCATTTAATGAGTGTAATTCAGATTAACTACTAAGTTAAAATTTGACCCCAGTTCATGAACTCAAGTCTTAAAACTCATACAGACCACTTTCTGCTCTGCTTATGTCCCAAATCCTTCTGTGCTCTATCCTAAACTGGCCCCATGACTGCACTTCTTACACTTACCTTGTCATTCTGACTCCATGACTTGATTTGTACATATTACTCTGCCTCCAGTTGAAATTCTATCTCAGTCATGACCATGCTACATACAAGACAAAACTCTCAATCACAGCTTGGAGATACTTCAAACTCTCTTTCATCTGACAAGTAAGTTAATTAAAGCAAGTAAAACGGTGCTGTTCTAGATGAACATGAGTAGGAACACAATATCCAAGGGATGGGATTTATATTTTCACGATTTTTTTCTTTTTAATCAATTTAAAAGAGACAGTCTATAGTAGCTTTCCCTAACCCAAAGCAAGCTTTATTGCTCATCACTTTTTCCTAGTAGGAAAATTTTCTCCAAGTAATTGTCTTTATTTTCAGTCAGAATAAATGTTACATTTACATAAAGTAAGATCAAAATCTCAGATTCATAGGGGAATGGAAAAGGTACAATATGGTGATCCAGAAGTACAAATGAAGCTACAAACTTGCATAGAATATTTATCATTAAGACAAAATGTTTTTGAATTAGGAAATTGGAGCAATGAATGTCCTTTGGATTTATAGCACATTCTGTCCCTCTTAATATATTATGTGGCTTTACCAATTTAGGCACAAATATTATCTAAATTATATAAATCCAGTCTACTGGTAAGTTCCTTTTAAGGACCTACTTCAGTGACATTATCTCTTCAGGTTTACTTTCAAACATGCAGCTAATAATGGGAGTCCCTTCAACCATTGCAAAGAAATGACTGACAGATGGCATTGTTTCATACTCTCTTTGATGCAGTTGGTGTGAGACTTGGAGTTCAAAAGAGCCCTTTGTAAGTAAAAGGTTGAATAGTGTGAAAGGCAGTCTATACAGCCTCTAAGTATTCCTAAGGGGGGTTGTCCCTGCTCTTTAAAACTTACCCTTTTGACGAACTAAAATGATTTCAAAAGAAAATGATTACCAACATGGTACATTTCACTATGGATGAAAAGGGAGCCATACATTGAAATAAAGGTCAGCTGCAGTTATTGGTTAAATCTACAGGAGCCAGCAAATCAAAAAGCTTTCACTGCTGAGGGAAATAAATGTGTATCTCACTAAATCCTTAACCACCCTCTAATAAGAGAGAATTCAACACTATTATGTTGACTAGAAATTACTAATAACACTATATTAATTGCCCTGATGTTGACACAGTTGAAAAGTTAGAGAGGCACCATTCTTTGACTATAGGGAATTCTTTTGTAACGTATCCCAAAGAGCTGTCCTGTACAATAGTGAATTTTAGAAGTAATTCACAACTGAAGCTTGGGACTGTAATTTTATAGAGGACTGTCCTTTAACATTTTAAAATTCTATATTCAGAACTGGATAAATATCCTATCTCCAACTTATGCCAGAACCTTGAAATATGTAGAGTTTCCAATTTTTAAAAAATATTCCTTTGATTTGATAGAGTCTTCAATTCTTTATGGGCATAGTGTACTTTATTCACCTGGAGCAGGGTTTGCTTCTCAATTGTATATATTTAAATCAGTGATAAAAAAAGTCCAGTGTCACTGAAGTTTTAGAAGTTTGACACATTCCTAAATTGTTGGGAGTATAAATTGATAAATCTTATTTTGGAAATGCTTTTATAATATATATATATATATAAAGATTCTTAATAAATTGACCCAGCAGTTTTATAATATGTGAGGAAGCAACTGAGGAAAGGAAACAAATGAAAATTAGGTTCATCTACAGCAGTTTCTGAGACCAGAACTTTGAACCGATCCAACAATGAAAGAACAGCTAAGTAAAATTTGGAAAACCTTGAAAAATCATGTTAGTATTTTTTGCTCAGAAAGGCTTTCCTTTACTACCTTATCTAAAATTTCTTCCAACCTTTCGCAATATTGTGTGTTTTTTATACCTCTGCTGGAGCTGTGCTTCTGTTTCCTCAGTAACAGTCCTGTCTTTCTGCTTTGTACTGTATCTCAGGCTGAACAGACTTCTCTCATTTCAACTGGCACCTGGCAGCGTTTGGTCAATAGAAGGCAAGTGTGGGAAGTTGGGGAGTGTGAGGAAGAGGGGCGCCCATGGATCTCTCCCTCCTTCTTTGCCTTCCATTGCATCTCTAGCAGTAGCTGGGAAAGTTCTGTGGCTGTAGGTTGTCTTTGTTGGGTCCTCTATAACAAAAATACCACAGTCTGGTGGCTTAAACAACAATGATTCTCTCAGTTCTGAAGCCTGGGAATTCCAAGATCAAAGCACCAGCAAATTCGGTATCTGGTGAGAGCCCACTTCCTGATTCATACATGACTCTCTTTCTCCCTGAGTTCACACATGGCTGAAAGGGTGAGGGGGTTCTCTGGGGTCTCTTTTGTGATGCCACTAACCCCATTCATGAGGGTTCTGTTCTCATGACCTAATAATCTTCAAAGGCCCCAATCTTCAAATACTACTACATTGGGGACTAGGATTCAACATATGAATTTAGGGGTTTGTATGAAGTTCATATTAACTTCAACATATGAACTCACTCTATAGCATAATTCCTGCCAGGTAGGTCTGTCATGACTGCAGCTTCTGCAAGTGACTCTGGCTTCTGGGCTCTTGTAACACTCTATCTTCCATTTGTCCCTAGATCCTAGGAATTGAAGAAGTATCCTGACTTCTGTGTCTGGATTGCTTCACAGACACTAATTCAATTTCTCAAGCTATCACATCAGTAATTCTCTACATTAAATTTCCTCTTTGTTAAATACTCAGAGAGTTTTCTTTCTGACTGGACTCTGATAAATTAGTATTTATCTAAAACTATCTTACTAATATCCTTTTACAATTTATTTTTGTGGAAACATTTATAAGTATTTCATGGGGACACTACCATTAGACCCCAGGGTTGTTGTGAGTAAATTCCCTTTCCAGTAATCACAATGTTTTTTGAAAGTTTCTATTCCTTCCTAATTCAAGATCCTTCACTAATGTTGACTAAATCATGTTATAGCTGTGGTAGTACTTTTAGCACTTCTGAGAAACTACATTAACCACCCTGTGAGAAAATATCGTCTCAATAAGTTTTTTTTTTTTTTCTTATAGGAAAATCTCAGTGCATTTTGTTTTCATTACATCTATTTTGACTTTATACAACTCAGATAAATCTCAAATTATCTACCTATCTTAAAAGCAAATTATTTGAATGGCAAGAATGGTATTTTCATTTTTTCAACATGCAAGTGGGTCATATAAATGACTCATTATGAATCAATTTTACAAAATAGCATGTGAAGAAGTTCACTAAAATCACTCATGGGATTTTAACCTTTTCTTCCCTCTGTTTTGAATTTTTGCTTACCCTCTGAATTTGTTCTAACATTCTCATTTTTCTCTTCTTTTTACATCATATTTGAAATAGTTTCCAATCACAATGTACTTAGTTTATCTTTGGAAAGCAGTCCAAAATTATCTTAGACCTCAAAACAAAATTTAATTAGCTTTGCATTAATTTGGCATGAATGCAAATGATGGCAGAGGTAAATGGGAATCAACATCTTATCCCAATTGGACTTTCCAGTTTTTGTTCTGTTTTCTTTGTTTTTTCGGTCTCCAAGTACTCCAGTTTTTCAGTTCTCATACTATAACACGTGTGTATTTAATGTTTCTTCTAATTCAAAGTTATATTTAAAGTAAAATTATCAGCAATCATAGGGATACTGTATTTGGCATTTTTAATTTTATTTACTTTAAATTAGGAGACTGACCTGATATTTGTTTAAAATATTTTCTCTGAAAAAAATTTATAATCATGGAATTAACACAAATCTGTTTAGAAATATTTGAAATAATCATCTCTAATTTTAATGTTTTAACGAAAAGCCAACTAAATATAAATATATATAGTTATATATATTGAGCCATCAGACCATAATAAGGCAATTTACTGATGATAAATCATAAATTTTCCTCAACTAGGGTGATAAATAGTAACAAAAATAGAGTCAAATAGTGCTGTTTATAAATTCACCAGACACCTGAAATGTTTAGGAACACATACCAGTAACTAACTAATTAATGCAATTTGTTAATAATTATTTTAAATCTATGCAAAAATAAACCAGAGACTTGTAATATCCATTGGTAACCTTAATTTAAAATACTTTATATTTACTCAGAAATATGCCATAAAGTGGGTTTCTTCTACAACCTGAAGACATTCCACTGTCACACATTAAAAACATGATGCTAAATCTGTGGGGTTTTTTTTAATACATGCACCATTTTGGTTT
Source organism: Balaenoptera musculus (assembly GCF_009873245.2). Lineage (NCBI taxonomy): Eukaryota > Metazoa > Chordata > Mammalia > Artiodactyla > Balaenopteridae > Balaenoptera > Balaenoptera musculus. Next base: position 57,942,280 of record NC_045802.1, read on the forward strand.
GCTTGAAAAAAAACTGTAGGTCATTGCTGTAAGTAACCAATTTATGTTTGAAGCATCCAGAGACAATGGTTCCACAAATCAAGCTTAAGCAGTTTTGGCTCAGACTACTACTCTCCTCCAAGCCATTCCAATTGATGGACACCACCTGTGGCACTCCAAATTCACGGCAGCAGGCAATAATTTCCCTTGGATACCCATTACCAGTTATTATTCCCAAGACAGACTATTAGATATGGCTTGTGAACATCTCAGCTGTAAACTTGAAAAAATTAATTCTAATAGTTCCTGTGAGATCCATTTGTACCTTGGTGACAACTAAATGGGATTCTCTTTAAATAAAAAAGAAACAAATACATATGCTTGCTCTTTAAAAAGTAATAAAATTGTTCAAAATAATATTTTTATAGATTTTGCAGGGTTCGTATGTGATTATTTTAAAATACAGAAACAGTTGTAAATCCTGTAGATAAGGTAGATGAAGCAGTTGGTAGTCAACTGTTTTTCTCATACCAAAGCTATTTCCAGATATTTGGCTTTGAGTACATAAAGATTATATGTAGTTTAGCAAAAACATCACTGCTTAAAAAGAAGAAAAAATAATAAAACAAAACATTAAACACCTTTTACACTCAAATTGCCTTTGGAAACTTGCATTAACTGAATTTAAAAACATCATGTTAAATTCACAAGAATTTAGAGTGGCTGCTTTGAACATTCATAAAATTATAAATTTATTTATAAAAATGCAATATATAATTGCATGTAAGCACCATCTGTTTGCTAACTTTGTAATATTAAAAAATGATGTATTGTTTATCTCTTATTTTTATAGAGTACATATATTTGAGTTGGTTATGTCCTTGTTCATTTTTGCCACTTACAGTAATTGTAATATAGGTGACACGTGTCTATAAAAATGTGTGAATTGTATATTCATAAGCTTTTCTAGTCTGCTATAAAATGCTGGTGTATGGCAGTTCACTATTATCCATCTCTAAGTTTTCTCCGTGAAAGAGAAGATACTGTGGTTATGTTATAACCAATATATATGTATAGAAATATTAGCAGCAGAAAGGAACAACTTTGTATACAAAGTACATGGGTGTGTTTTTTGTCAAGGAACAAAAAGTAGTTTTGCCCTAAAGAGAAATGACTGGGTGTTCCGGAACCAGAGAAAAGTGTAGGACAAAACCTGAGTAGATATATAAAGTTGTAGAAGATTCATGGAAAGGGATTTTTAATTTTCTTGGTCAAAACTGGCTAAGATTTGATGAGCTTATAAGATTTTCAAAAATACCTTTGGTATCAAATATTATTCTACTACAAAATTAGTAGTTAGATATTCTTGCCTTTAATTTTTCTTAAAAAGTCTTGGATTATTGGTCTGCTTTTAATAAAAGCTTATAAAATGGTTTTTCTTTACCTTCTGAATAAAAGGCAATAATTTTGTGACAATGTCCTGTGTTTTATATTGACTTTATCATATTATTTGAGAAAGCAAAGACTTCTCATTTTTGAATGAGCTTAGTTTCTTTACAATCATGTTGCCTCCTATATTTACCTTTAATATCTTTTGTTGTCATTTTCATTGAATAGCTAGCTAAGTATTGCTTCTTAATAAACCAGGATCTTATTGAATCCAGTGTTCAAACTTCCTGACAAATGTTAATATTTTGCCTTTTCAAAATCACATCCTAAATTATATCTTCTGAACCAAAACTGTTTTTAAGATTTCCCAGAGGGGGGGAGGAGAGAAGATGGCGGAATAGTAAGACGCGGAGATCAACTTCCTTCCCACAGATACAGTAGAAATACATCTACACGTGGAACTGCTCCTACAGAACACCCACTGAACGCTGGCAGAAAACGTCAGACCTCCCCAAAGGCAAGAAACTCCCCCCGTACTTGGGTAGGGCAAAAGAAAAAAGAAATAACAGAGACAAAAGAATAGGGACGGCACCTGCACCAGTGGGAGGGAGCTGTGAAGGAGGAAAGGTTTCCACTCACTAGGAAGCCCCTTCGCGGGCAGAGACAGCGGGTGGCAGAGGGGGGAAGCTTCGGAGCCACGGAGGAGAGCGCAGCCACAGGGGTGCGGAGGGCAAAGCGGAGAGGTTCCCGCACGGAGGAGCGGTGCCGACCAGCACTCACCAGCCCGAGAGGCTTGTCTGCTCCCCCGCCGGGGCGGGCGGGGGCTGGGAGCTGAGGCTCGGGCTTCGGTCAGATCGCAGGGCGAGGACTGGGGTTGGCGGCGTGAACACAGCCTGAAGGGGTTAGCGCACCACGGCTAGCTGGGAGGGAGTCTGGGAAAAAGTCTGCAGCTGCCGAAGAGGCAAGAGACTTTTTCTTCCCTCTTTGTTTCCTGGTTGCGCGAGGAGAGGGGATTCAGAGCGCCGCCTAAACGAACTCGGGAAGGGCGCGAGCTGCGGCTATCAGCGCAGACCCCATAGCAACAGGGGCGCAGAGGAAAAAATGGAGAGACTCCCGCACAGAGGCTCGGCGCCGAGCAGCGCTCACCAGCCCGAGAGGCTTGTCTGCTCACCCGCCGGGGCGGGCGGGGCTGGGAGCTGAGGCTCGGCTTCGGTCGGATTGCAGGGAGAGGACTGGAGCTGGCGGCGTGAACACAGCCTGAAGGGGTTAGCGCACCACAGCTGGCCGGGAGGGAGACCGAGAAAAGGTCTGCAGCTGCCGAAGAGGCAAGAGACTTTTTCTTGCCTCTTTGTTTCGCTGTGCGCAAGGAGAGGGGATTCAGAGCGCTGCCTAAACGAACTCCAGAGAAGGGCGCGAGCCGCAGCGATCAGCGCAGACCCCAGAGACGGGCGTGAGACACTGGGGCTGCTGCTGCCGCCTCCAAAAAGCCTGTGTGTGAGCACAGGTCACTCTCCACACCGCCCCTCCCGGGAGCCTGTACAGCCCGCCACTGCCAGGGTCCTGTGATCCGGGGACAACTTCCCCGGGAGAACGCACTGCGCGCCTCAGGCTGCTGCGACGTCACGCCGGCCTCTGACAGCCGCAGGCTCGCCCCGCCTCCTCTGCACCCCTCCCTCCCCGCGGCCTAGGTGAGCCAGAGCCCCCGAAGCAGCTGCTCCTTTAACCCCGTCCTGTCTGGGCGGGGAATAGACGCCCTCAGGCGACCTACACGCAGAGGCGGGTCCAAATCCAAAGCTGAACCCCAGGAGCTGTGCGAACAGGGAAGAGAAGGGGAAATCTCTCCCAGCAGCCTCAGAAGCAGCGGATTAAGACTCCACAAACAACTTGATGTGCCTGCATCTGTTGAATACCTGAATAGACAACGAATCATCCCAAATTCAGGAGGTGGACTTTGGGAGCAGGATATATTAATTTTTCCCCTTTTCCTTTTTTTGTGAGTTGTATATGTATATGCTTCTGGGTGAGATTTTGTCTGTATAGCTTTGCTTTACAATAGCTTTATTTTACTTCACTATATTATAGCCTCTTTCTTTCTTTCTTTCTATTTTTTCTCCCTTTTACTCTGAGCCATGTGGACGAAAGGCTCTTGGTGCTCCAGCCAGGCATCAGGGCCGTGCCTCTGAGGTGGGAGAGCCAACTTCAGGACACTGGTCCACAAGAGACCTCCCAGCTCCACGTAATACCAAACGGCAAAAATCTCTCAGAGATCTCCATCTCAACATCAAGACCCAGCTTCACTCAACGACCAGCAAGCTACAGTGCTGGACACCCTATGCCAAACAACTAGCAAGACAGGAACACAGCCCCATCCATTAGCAGAGAGGCTGCCTAAAATCATAATAAGGCCAGATACACCCCAAAATACACCACCAGACGTGGACATGCCCACCAGAAAGACAAGATCCAGCCTCATCCACCAGAGCTCAGGCACTAGTTCCCTCCACCAGGAAGCCTACACAACCCACTGAACCAACCTTAGCCACTGGGGACAGATACCAAAAACAACGGGAACTACAAACCTGCAGCCTGTGAAAAGGAGACCCCAAACACAGTAAGATAAGCAAAATGAGGCGACAGAAAAACACACAGCAGATGAAGGAGCAGGGTCAAAATACACCAGACTTAACAAATGAAGAGGAAATAGGTAGTCTACCTGAAAAAGAATTCAGAATAATGATAGTAAGGATGATCCAAAATCTTGGAAATAGAATAGACAAAATGCAAGAAACATTTAACAAGGACGTAGAAGAACTAAAGAGGAACCAAGCAATGATGAAAAACACAATAAATGAAATTAAAAATACTCTAGATGGGATCAATAGCAGAATAACTGAGGCAGAAGAAAGGATAAGTGACCTGGAAGATAAAATGGTGGAAATAACTACTACAGAGCAGGATAAAGAAAAAAGAATGAAAAGAACTGAGGACAGTCTCAGAGACCTCTGGGACAACATTAAATGCACCAACATTCGAATTATAGGGGTCCCAGAAGAAGAAGAGAAAAAGAAAGGTACTGAGAAAATATTTGAAGAGATTATAGTTGAAAACTTCCCTAATATGGGAAAGGAAATAGTTAATCAAGTCCTGGAAGCACAGAGAGTCCCATACAGGATAAACCCAAGGAGAAACACGCCAAGACACATATTAATCAAACTGTCAAAAATTAAATATAAGGAAAACATATTAAAGGCAGCAAGGGAAAAAAAACAAATAACCCACAAGGGAATCCCCATAAGGTTAACATCTGATCTTTCAGCAGAAACTCTGCAAGCCAGAAGGGAGTGGCAGGATATACTTAAAGTGATGAAGGAGAAAAACCTACAACCAAGATTACTCTACCCAGCAAGGATCTCATTCAGATTCGATGGAGAAATTAAAACCTTTACAGACAAGCAAAAGCTGAGAGAGTTCAGCACCACCAAACCAGCTTTACAACAAATGCTAAAGGAACTTCTCTAGGCAAGAAACACAAGAGAAGGAAAACACCTACAATAACAAACCCAAAACATTTAAGAAAATGGGAATAGGAACATACATATCGATAATTACCTTGAATGTAAATGGATTAAATGCTCCCACCAAAAGACACAGGCTGGCTGAATGGATACAAAATCAAGACCCATATATATGCTGTCTACAAGAGACCCACTTCAGTCCTAGAGACACATACAGACTGAAAGTGAGGGGATGGAAAAAGATATTCCATGCAAATGGAAATCAAAAGAAAGCTGGAGTAGCAATTCTCATATCAGACAAAATAGACTTTAAAATAAAGACTATTACAAGAGACAAAGAAGGACACTATATAATGATCAAGGGATCGATCCAAGAGGAAGGTATAACAATTGTAAATATTTATGCACCCAACATAGGAGCATCTCAATACATAAGGCAAATACTAACAGCCATAAAAGGGGAAATCGACAGCAACACAATCATAGTAGGGGACTTTAACACCCCACTTTCACCAATGGACAGATCATCCAAAATGAAAATAAATAAGGAAACACAAGCTTTGAATGATACATTAAACAAGATGGACTTAATTGATATTTATAGGACATTCCACCCAAAAACAACAGAATACACATTTTTCTCAAGTGCTCATGGAACATTCTCCAGGATAGATCATATCTTGGGTCACAAATCAAGCCTTGGTAAATTTAAGAAAATTGAAATCGTATCAAGTATCTTTTCCGACCACAACGCTATGAGACTAGATATCAATTACAGGAAAAGATCTGTAAAAAATACAAACACATGGAGGCTACACAATACATTACTTAATAACGAAGTGATTACTGAAGAAATCAAAGGAGAAATCAAAAAATACCTAGAAACAAATGACAATGGAGATACGACGACCCAAAACCTATGGGACGCAGCAAAAGCAGTGCTAAGAGGGAAGTTTATAGCAATACAAGCCTACCTCAAGAAACAGGAAACATCTCGAATAAACAACCTAACCTTGCACCTAAAGCAATTAGAGAAAGAAGAACAATAAAACCCCAAAGCCAGCAGAAGGAAAGAAATTATAAAGATCAGGTCAGAAATAAATGAAAAAGAAATGAAGGAAACAATAGCAAAAATCAATGAAACTAAAAGCTGGTTCTTTGAGAAGATAAACAAAATTGATAACCATTAGCCAGACTCATCAAGAGAAAAAGGGAGAAGACTCAGATCAATAGAATTAGAAATGAAAAAGGAGAAGTAACCACTGACACTGCAGAAATACAAAAGATCATGAGAGATTAGTACAAGCAACTCTATGCCAATAAAATGGACAACCTGGAAGAAATGGACAGATTCTTAGAAATGCACAAACTGCCGAGACTGAACCAGGAAGAAATAGAAAATATGAACAGACCAATCACAAGCACTGAAATTGAAACTGTGATTAAAAACCTTCCAACAAACAAAAGCCCAGGACCAGATGGCTTCACAGGTGAATTCTATCAAACATTTAGAGAAGAGCTAACACCTATCCTTCTCAAACTCTTCCAAAATATTGCAGAGGGAGGAACACTCCCAAACTCATTCTACGAGGCCACCATCACCCTGATACCAAAACCAGACAAAGATGTCACAAAGAAAGAAAACTACAGGCCAATATCACTGATGAACATAGATGCAAAAATCCTCAACAAAATACTCGCAAACAGAATCCAACAGCACATTAAAAGGATCATACACCATGATCAAGTGGGCTTTATCCCAGGAATGCAAGGATTCTTCAATATACGCAAATCAATCAATGTGATACACCATATTAACAAATTGAAGGAGAAAAACCATATGATCATCTCAATAGATGCAGAGAAAGCTTTCGACAAAATTCAACACCCATTTATGATAAAAGCCCTGCAGAAAGTAGGCATAGAGGGAACTTTCCTCAACATAATAAAGGCCATATATGACAAACCCACAGCCAACATTGTCCTCAATGGTGAAAAAACTGAAACCATTTCCACTAAGATCAGGAACAAGACAAGGTTGCCCACTCTCACCACTATTATTCAACATAGTTTTGGAAGTGTTAGCCACAGCAATCAGAGAAGACAAAGAAATAAAAGGAATCCAAATCGGAAAAGAAGAAGTAAAGCTGTCACTATTTGCAGATGACATGATACTATACATAGAGAATCCTAAAGATGCTACCAGAAAACTCCTAGAGCTAATCAATGAATTTGGTAAAGTAGCAGGATACAAAATTAATGCACAGAAATCTCTTGCATTTCTATACACTAATGATGAAAAATCTGAAAGTGAAATTAAGAAAACACTCCCATTTACCATTGCAACAAAAAGAATAAAATATCTAGGAATAAACCTACCTAAGGAGACAAAAGACCTGTATGCAGAAAATTATAAGACACTGATGAAAGAAATTAAAGATGATACAAATAGATGGAGAGATATACCATGTTCCTGGTTTGGAAGAATCAACATTGTGAAAATGACTCTACTACCCAAAGCAATCTACAGATTCAATGCAATCCCTATCAAACTACCACTGGCATTTTTCACAGAACTAGAACAAAAAATTTCACAATTTGTATGGAAACACAAAAGACCCCGAATAGCCAAAGCAAACTTGAGAACGAAAAATGGAGCTGGGGGAATCAGGCTCCCTGACTTCAGACTATATTACAAAGCTTCAGTAATCAAGACAGTTTGGTACTGGCACAAAAACAGAAATATAGATCAATGGAACAGGATAGAAAGCCCAGAGATAAACCCACACACATATGGTCACCTTATCTTTGATAAAGGAGGCAAGCATATACAGTGGAGAAAAGACAGCCTCTTCAATAAGTGGTGCTGGGAAAATTGGACAGGTACATGTAAAAGTATGAAATTAGAACACTCCCTGACACCATGCACAAAAATAAACTCAAAATGGATTAAAGACCTAAGTGTAAGGGCAGACACTATCAAACTCTTAGAGGAAAACATAGGCAGAACACTCTATGCCATACATCACAGCAAGATTCTTTTTGACCCAGCTCCCAGAGAAATGGAAATAAGAACACAAATAAACAAATGGGACCTAATGAAACTTAAAAGCTTTTGCACAGCAAAGGAAACCATAAACAAGACCAAAAGACAACCATCAGAATGGGAGAAAATATTTGCAAATGAAGCAACTGACAAAGGATTAATCTCCAAGATTTACAAGCAGCTCATGCAGCTCAATAACAAAAAAACGAACAACCCAATCCAAAAATGGGCAGAAGACCTAAATAGACATTTCTCCAAAGAAGACATACAGATGGGCTACAGACACATGAAAGAATGCTCAACATCATTAATCATTAGAGAAATGCAAATCAAAACTACAATGAGATATCATCTCACACCGGTCAGAATGGCCATCATCAAAAAATCTAGAAACAATAAATGCTGGAGAGGGTGTGGAGAAAAGGGAACACTCTTGCACTGTTGGTGGGAATGTAAATTGATACAGCCACTATGGAGAACAGTATGGAGGTTCCTTAAAAAACTACAAATAGAACTACCATATGACCCAGCAATCCCAATACTGGGCATATACCCTGAGAAAACCATAGGTCAAAAAGAGTCATGTACCAAAATGTTCATTGCAGCTCTATTTACAATAGCCAGGACATGGAAGCAACCTAAATGTCCATCGACAGATGAATGGATAAAGAAGATGTGGCACATATATACAATGGAATATTACTCAGCCATAAAAAGAAATGAAATGGAGGTATTTGTAATGAGGTGGATGGAGTTAGAGTCTGTCATACAGAGTGAAGTAAGTCAGAAAGAGAAAAACAAATACAGTATGCTAACACATATATACGGAATCTAAGGGAAAAAAAAAAAAAAAAGCCATGAAGAACCTAGTGGCAAGACGGGAATAAAGACACAGACCTACTAGAGAATGGACTTGAGGATATGGGGAGGGGGTGGGGTGAGATGTGACAGGGTAAGAGAGTGTCATGGACATATATACACTACCAAATGTAAAATAGATAGCTAGTGGGAAGCAGCCGCATAGCACAGGGAGATCAGCTCGGTGCTTTGTGACCACCTAGAGGGGTGGGATGGGGAGGGTGGGAGGGAGGGAGATGCAAGAGGGAAGAGAAATGGGAACATATTGTATATGTATAACTGATTCACTTTGTTATAAAGCAGAAGCTAACACACCATTGTAAGGCAATTATACTTCAATAAAGATGTTTAAAAAAAAAAATGAAAAGCTTTGAAGTAGAAAGTTTTTAAATGAACAAAGTTAAAACAAAAATAATGAAGTGGGAAATATTTGTAATATGTGTATCAAAAGATATGTATCCATAATATGACAATGAAATATTGTCCCTAGAAATCGACATTATATACACTACTATGTGTAAAATAGATATCTAATGAGAACCTACTGCGTAGCACAGGGGATCTACTTAATGCTCTGTGGTGACCTAAATGGGAAGGAAATCCAAAAAAGAGTGGATATATGTACACTTTGCATACATAAAACAGATTCACTTTGCTGCATAGCAGAAACTAACACAACACTGTAAAGCGAGTATACTCCAATAAAAATTAATAAAAGCAGAAAAAAAAAAAAAAAAGATTTCCCAGAGGACTCCTGGAACATCAGAATTGATGTTTTGTTTTACTTTTAAAAAAGAGAGATAGGCTAGAAATAGGTTTATTTGATATGTTACTATTGATAAGTTTCTTGGGAGTGGTCATGAATTCAGATGTGTTGCTCAGCCTTTCTTAAGTTAAATGTGATTGGTAAAATATTACTAAAATAAATATTTCAGAATTTGTATGCTACATGGGAAGTTACTAGAGTTATGTCAGTTTCTTCATTTCAATGATGTGTTTCTATTTATCAAAGTCCTGATGCTGCTTTTCCTTATATTATATAACAACATTATAGTGTCATCAATTATAATTTCAATTTTTAAAAAAATATTAACTTGATCACAACTTTACTTCTTTGAATCCAGTATATTCTAAGCCATTAGTTTTCAACTGTAAATTTACATCACTTACTTATGAACATATGAAACTTTATTAATATACAGACAAATGTGTGTATATATATATATATATATATATATATATATATATATATATATATATATATATGACCTACTCCAGACTTACTGTATCTCCTTACTTGATGATATATTTTTGGTATATTCTAGCTATATATTTAGTATATTCATGATATATTATGTCTCACAATTACTATATTTTACATTTAAGAATTTTTTCTCTGTAAGGATTATGCTTATCCATTTTCATAAATTTGATATAATATTCACTCTTTGAAAATATAGTTTATCATATTTATAAATATTTTGTCTGAAACTTTTTGGACTGACATGTCACAGAAAACCAATTCCCTTGTCAATTGCTTTATTCTTGTCATGAGCTCTCAACAGATCTTTCACTTTTGAAAACCATCAGTCATAATTTAATTATAGCCACTTTAAGTCTTTTGTTATCTACCTTCAAGTAGGTGTTTGTTTGTTTGTTTTGTTTTTACATAGATGCTTCCATGGCAGTGCTTATTAATCAGCTACTTGCCAGAGTGCATTTTAAACAAAGAAGGACTGTCTCGAGTCCTGTGGAAATAGAGTATGCCAGGTACTTTTGGTACAGCTTCTTATGTCATCACTTAAGTAATTTTAAGACCATACCATTGGACTGAATCAGAATATCCAGAACATTAACTGAGAAGGGACTATGAGATTAGTAAGCCGAGACCCAGTGGAACAAGAATTAATTGCAAAGGAATAAATTAACCTACGGGGGATGATTGCAGCTTTTTTTCAAATGTTGTTGATGTCTTAATATTTTATTTTCTGGATACAAGGGACACCTTTCTCTTAAACTATCCATAACTCATAACTGCAGTAGACCATGTTATTGTAAATAGAAATGAACCATTTATCTTTTTCTTCCTACCTGACCCCTCCAGAATTTGGAATCGCTTTTTGAGTGTTTGTATTTCCATGGCAATGTGGTTATTTGCACAGGTTTAATAAGAATCTGTCCTCTTTCTAAACAGTTTATAGTTGCAATAACTTATTATGCAACCAAAGCCATGCCTGGAGTGTCATATTGGAAATGATGCTTATTTAATCAGCTATGACCAGGCATTTTTAAGAAAGTTAAGGCATAACAACCGCTTGCACTTGAGGCTGAAAGGTAGACTGCTTACATCACTCAGGCTTATTATACTTTATTGGGAGCCTCCAATATGTATCAGGGAGGTACATCTACTGATCTTGTCTTTATTGTTGTAGTTACATTATCATTAAGTGTCTGCCTTTTATCATTCATGTTATTTTTTAATAAATGAATTACTTAAATTTGTTTAAAATTGTTTTTATAATTTCAAATATATGATTTTTATTTCTATTTACATAATTCATGACTCCTAACTTGAAATGCATATTTTCACATTGTTGATTTCTATGAATGTTTTTTAAAAAAAATCTTTCATTTAATTAGAATATTTTCAAATGATACTTATGTTTGTCTACTGGACAAGTTATTTTGTCATCTAATTGTGGGAGGTGTATTGAAATCGGGAAGATATGAGGTTTGTCAATAGCAATCCACAATATACTTTATTGTTAATTGGTTAAGACTTATTATATAAACATTTAGAACTATGAAAATATCTAATTAATTAAATCATATATTATTGTGTGATAAAATTTACTATCCCAAATAATGCCTATTGGGCAAAACAAATATTGTTTTTTCTAACTTATTTTTTCTTTATTAAGTGACTAGTGAGCATGTTTCCATCCTTCATGTATATCCGTTCCTCATTCTTATCTCTTGAAAACAACATATTATACTTCTGAAAAATGAATGTAGTCATCTCCATTCTATAACTGATGTTATTAGTCCACTTTTAAAAAAGATATGACTTCTTCTACATCTATTGTTATCTCCCCTCTTTTTTCTGTCTTCCCTGGTTTAACTGACTGTTTTATGTAATTCCCTATTGTCTACCCTCTTAGCAAATCAATTTTACTTCATTTCTTGTGTTTTTTAAAAGTGGTTTCTTTAGAATTTTCAATATACATTTTAAACTAATCTAAGTCCACTTTCAAATAACACGCATCATGTGTAGTGCAGGGTCCTTAATTTAGAGTATTTCCAGTTCATCCCTCCTGTCTCTTAAGGCATTACTGTCATTCATTTCATTCAGCTGTATGCTAAAAGCACTTAATACATTCGTACTATTGTCATTAAGCAAATTTTTTTTATCTGAAGAATAAAAACTATGAAAAGTTTTATTTTACCTTCATATATTCCTTCTCCAATATTCTTGCTTTATGGACCCGCAGTTTTTGACCTACATCATTTTATTTCTCCCTGAAGAATTTCTTTTAACGTTTTTTGAAGGGCAGGTTTGTTAATGATGAATATCCCGTTTCTGTTTGTCTGAGAGAGTTTTTATCTTTCTTTTACACTTGAATAATGTTTTTCTTTCTGAATATAGAATTCAATATGTGTGTGTGTGGGTGTGTGAGTGCGTGTGTTTCTTTGCCTACCTGTAACCATTGTTTCTACATCCTACATCCTTCAAGAAAACCACGTCATCTTCAGGTGCTTACCACTCACTTTTCTTAGATACAGATTCATCTAACTTAATGGTTATTAATTATTCAGGATCCATTCATTTTGTGGTAAGAGGACTCCCCAGTACATTGGTCTGACATATAGCCTAAAGTAAATTTTCAATAGTGGTATTTCAATATTAGATAACACATATTTTAGATTTTATCACATTTCTTTACTAAATATTTTGTTTAACGACCACATAGAGTTCTTACAGTAAGTTTAGGGATATATGCCATTGTCCATTTTCTTTATAGGAATGGACTCTGAGATAACTTGTGAAGTAGCAATGAGTCAGTTCATTTCATTCTTCTATTAAATGGCTGTTATTGAAAGTAAAATACATATAATAAATTTTCAAATTGTTGAACTATGATTTGCATATTTCTTAAAGTAATCTATGCAATGATTTAACCTTAAGAAACAAATTTTAATTAAGAGAGTTCCAATATGTGTATGAGCTTTTCTAAACATAAATGTTTAGTATTTAGATCTGTACTATGTTTTAATTACAGTATACTACTGTGATGACTTGACTTGCTGTGCAGAACTGTTACTTTTTTGACTTCTCTGTACTTTAGGAGGTTAACCTTTAGATCCCTTGTTCATTGGTTATAGTTTTGGCCAAAGCATATGTGGAGAGAGTGTAGTACACATTTTGCCTGCTCTGTTAATGCTGGGCTACTGGTTGGTCAGTAGCTGCATTCTCTATGACCCCAGTGACATTCAGGTGTCCCCACTTCCATGGTTGTAACACTTACTAAGCTCTGATAAAAGTACTCTCCCCCCCTTAAATCTAGGTATGGTAATAGCTTCTAGTTATTGTGTGTCCCTGGGAGTCTTACCATCCATTTTAGTTCTACTCAACTCTGCATCTACTGCTGTAAATAGTATTTCATTAAATTATTTTTAAATAACTTTTTGATTATGCCTTCTCTTTCTTGTCAGGCCTGGTAAGATTAATAAATAGGCTAACTGAATTTTCAGCAGGATTAAATCAGACTTACATAATATTTTATTAATTATATGTTGTTACATGATAGAAAGCAGTTGAGTAAATGGTTGATAGTATTTTCTTTCTACCTAGAATATTAGCAGGAAATATGACAATGAGTGGTGTCCCACTCACATTACTGCTCTTTCCTCCTAAGCTATTTCAACATTAAAAAGCTAAAATTTCAGAGAAGATACAAATGTTCTGAGCCTAGAAACAGGTATAGGATGCTGTAGTTGGCTTTACATTAATCACATTAATATGGAATTAGAAACAAATACACTTCTTAGACCCTATCATAATTAAGAAATATGGAGTTCTGCACAGCTGAGAGATTGCTTAGAAGGAACTCAATAAACAACTCTTTTATCCTAAGTCACATCTCTCCTGTGAAGGAGAATTCCTGATCTGTAAGAGTCTTCCATTACAAGGTCAAGAAGTAGAAAACAAATACAATTTTTCCCTCCTTTTAAAATCCCAGTTTATTACAAAGCATTAAATTCCATTGTTCAATGAGTTTAGGCTACACAAAGTTTAAATTGGCTGTAGATAAATGAAGTTACCTAGCAAATGTTTCTGAAGCCCAATGGATGAGACAGTGGTAATGATTCAATTCTACATTAATGTAGAATTCCTTCCACATTAATAGGAATGAGATATTTGAATTACATGTATATTTTCTCCACACTGAACAGTTATTTAAGACCTCAGAAACAAAATTAGCATTTGTTGATTCCCAGTGCTTTATTTCACCACAGACATCAAAATAATACCACTTAGTCTCTGACATAAATCAGTATGAATAAATTACTTATTGTCCCCACCCAGTAATGGATGACTCTAATGGAATGTAAAATAATTTGACAAATCAGAAAAGCTATAGTGGCATGAAAGCTTAAAGAATTAATTAGCAAAATTATAAACCCATAAAATATATACAGTGTTTGTATTCACTTAAGGTGAATAAATTACCATATAAACAAAATATGATTTCCTGTAGGGCCTGTATTTTCAGGTTTATAATACATTTGTGTTTTCAAATATTCTCAGTATACCCTGAGCAAATCTCTTGATTCCTAGGCTGGCGATGGCATTTGTTAATATGCTCTTTTACTTTTATATTTAGTAGGTTAAATGTCATAGTCACAGATGTGTATTGTCACTATCCCTAAATGAAATTCAGCAGCAGCAGTTATTTCCAAATGGTATTGACCAAATGCCAGAAATCCATGAAAGAGGAGAGGTAAAGGTAATAATAGGAAAAACAGGACAAGGGGAATTGATAAAGGAGGATGTTATACCTATCTCATGATTTTTGGTAAATGTAACAGTTACATTGGACCTCTGCCCAGAAGAAACTTGAATTTTCTTTTCTTAGCAAACCTCTTAATCTTCCCATTTCTGCCTTTCACTCTCTTTTGCAGTGTCTTCTGCATCTTCTTCATTCTTTCTTACTCTTTTACTAACATAAAATGTCTTCAAAGTTTTAAGCTCACTCCTCCAAAAAGCGTCTGCTTCCTTAAGAGGCACTGCTTGGACACCTATGTTCAATGTCCTTCTCGATGTTTCTGTTCCACGTCCATATTTGAAATCTTGTTCCACTTGTGTGGTCCTCAAGCACTTTTCCCACCATAACTCCCTTTCCTAGAAACTGATTTTTCTCCAACTTTCTTGAACTTCATCATTATACCCTTTCTCTTAGATTTCTTCTCTATGAAATCACCGAACAATTGCGTCTGTTTTAATTTAAAGTAAAATATTCTTCTTTAAAGTTATCTTCATTTTTTTAAAATCATGGATTGAGGACCAGAATAAATAAAATATCCATACCAGAGACTTTAAATATAGACATTTGGAAGATACTACATGCTTTAGTTCACTGTTCAATATCCCAACTAGAATGAAGTAGCTTATGTAACACATTTAGCATTCCTCTTTGAGACCCCAAGATAGTTATATCATGCCAGAATAGTGGGTCTGAAAAATGAGATTTTACATTATTCAAAGTATTTGATAATTAACTAGATTATCTAGGAACCACTAAAGATTCATTTAATAAGCAAATTACATAGCTTCTCCAAAAGCAGAATATTAGAATGTATTTTAAAAGACCCAGCTATATTGTGAAAGCTACTTTCTATTTATGCTCTCATGGATATGCATAAAATTACATGTAACCAGCAAGTTAATTCTACAAATTCTCATGTCCCATGGATTAGTGATAAATGTCCCGTAATCAGCAGTATTAAGTAGCACCCTTCCCACATTGTGAAAGGCAAAAATTGAAGAAGACATGATGTACGATTGTAGTTATTCAAATTGGCACAGCTTCTTTTTGATAAGAAAATGTCTTCTGCACAAAAATGTAACCCATCGGTCACGTACATATGTCTCTGCTTTGGTTTTGAAAAATGTGTCCTTGAAAAACCACACTGTTCTGGGTATTGTGCGTGTCAGTCACAGTGAGGTGGAGTGGCTTAGTTTTCCTGAATCTGAATTATAGCTACACAAAATGCCCATCATATGTTTCCAAGTAGGAGAGCTTAGAACTGGAGAGAGAACGGATGGTGTGGAGTCAATAGAAATAATGGTAAACTCATTCTGTATTCCTTAATGGTGCTGCTATTTTAGGGCTTGTTTTGCTAGTAACCTGTCTACCACATGAGGGCCAACCATAAGTATTGCACCAAATCCTTGGGCGTTAACTGTGGGTGTGTAATCAACTTCTTAGACTAACCTTAACACCAGCCCCAACAGAAGTTCAGCAGTGAGCATGGAGTTAAGGTCATATCTGTTACTCTATCAACACTATCAATTCTGATGATATTTATCTCTTGAAAATTTCCTTCATTTAATTATTAGTGTAGTGTGGTGCTTATCAATTATTCATCCCACATATTATCTGTAAATGTACTAAACTCAATGTCCTTTCCACTTCCGCTTGTCCCCAAATTCTATGACCACATTAAAAAGGATATCTGTCTTTTTTTTGTTTTCATACAATCAATTTATTTTTTAATAAGAAATGAAGGCTTATGAAAGTTAACAAAGCAGTAAATTAGATCAAACCAGGCCCCTATAAGTCACCAGTGATATCATTCTACAAGTAGCATTCAAGACACCCATGGAGATACAGGAAGAGAGAGAAAGGGAGGGAATTGGTGGAAGGTAGAAAGATCTTTAAAGAATAAAGTTATGATACGTACTTGTTTAAAAGTTTGTATATTAATTTATACTTGTATTTAGGAAGAGAGAAATAATAAAAATTTCCAAAATTCATGCAAATGTTGCTTCATTACATAGTGTATCAGCTCCTTAAAATAATTTCCACTAAGGTTATAAAAAATTATTGGAATCACAGATATCTTAGAGTTTTAACATCTTTATTTTAATGAATGTTTCTATATTAGATATTGGCAAATATTTCCTAATTAAGCTCTAGTGATCAATACTTGATTCTAAGATTAAATGTCTTCATATTATTTTTTTCTTTCATAGGGATTAAAACAAGTATATACAAATTTTGTTTTAACAAAGTCCCCAATTTTCAAAAACTGGTTTTTTTAAAATGGATTCCATGCTCACCAGCAATGCTGTTATGACAGTGTAGCAACTGCATCTGCAAGATATTAATTCATAGAGGTGCCTGAGTGATGACATGGAGGGACTAATGTTATTGAAAAGATTTATTACTTTAGTTTCCTAAGAGGAGAGGTCACAGGAACACATGAGTTTGGTCAGGCAGCAGAAAGGAGGAACAACAACAGAAAGCCCAGGCCAGAGCCTTTATTGAGGTTTTTGCAGGAATGACAAATAGGGCAGGGGAAATAGCTTAGGATTTGTTAATTTGAATAATGTAGGTGTGCTCTGAGCTATAGGGGTGGTCTTCAGTTTGTCTCATAGTTGGTTCTGGATAGGAGAGATATTGGCTTCGTGTGTGAGAATTAGATAAGGGAGTGGTTAAGAATATGGACCCTGGAGAGCAGGGGGAATGTAAATAATTTTGGCCATTAATCCGGCCCTGTAATTAACAAATGCCAAATGGACAAATACAGAAGCTAAGAAAACACAGCATAAATCACCTTTGCATAACTGAGTGTTTTATTTTGACTCAACTTTTCTCTGTCTCTGTAATACTTTTGATTCATTTTTTCAATAAGGACTCAGGTATAAAAGGCTCCAGAACTCGAGTAGTGCCTATGTAATTAGAAATGAGTACTTATTTTTGTTGCTTTTTTGGTCTTTAGAAGTTAGGTGAATGTCTGAGGCAGACTAACAATTAATTATGGTGAATTAGATATAGGCGTGTAGCTTTTCCATCAGAGAAACTTACTGCAATAACCATTTGGAATAAAAGGTCAAGAACCCGCAAAGACAAATAGGTGAGTAGAAGATAGCAGAGATAGTAGAAGAAGCTAGAAATTAGATACACAGTTATCTGATGCCAGGGAAAGATGTAATCTAAACTGACAAGAAGTGGGAGGTCTGGGAAGCTAGGCAGTTTGCCCAAGAGACCTGCCATCTCCCTCATCCCGCATGCTCAGAACTTAGAGGTATCAAGTCCTCAACTTATAAATGTTGAATTAAAATCTGGATTGAACCCAAACAAGTTGATTTTTTAATAAGGATCTTTAATAAGGATTTTTAATAAGATTCTTAAATGCCCTCCTCTAAACAAGGAAGCCAAGTGAAAACAAATATGCAAAGTTAGCAGAATTTTGGAGGTTTATTTTAAGTATAGTTGAGGAAGGGAGATCTGTGGTGAAAGGTTGAATAGGAGTGAAGAGTGTGACTCAGTTCCATTTTTCTTCTCATAACCCAGAACATGGCAGCCAGATTTTATACACTAGACTAAGATTTAGGATTCCCTACTTGAAAAATTCTATGGGAAAAGACATTGACCACTATGAATATGAGGACAATTAAAAAGGTGTGTAACAAAGCCACTGACAACATAAATACAAAATTTTTAATCATCTTTATAGTGTTTTGTTGTATATAAAGATGGAGCATGAAGTATCATTAAGTTTCAGGGAATTATGTCTAACATTAAACAGAGAAAGTAGTTCTGCTTAAGCCTCAATACAGCAGTTCGACATAAAGCAATAGTAAAAGCAAATAGAAAACAAAACAAAACAAAATTAATGAAATGTAGGAGAAAACAAAATCCTAAAGAGAAGTAAAAAAAAATTGAAATAAACAAGCATCCTGGAAATCCCCTAAGGCATTTGTCAGTTTATAAGGTAATGGCACCAGGAGCCAAAAGCTAAGAGCTTTTCATAGTCACATAGGGTAGTAAAGCAAAAAAATGGAGTTAACAGCCAGTACAATATACCTTAGAGGTAGTGACATTTAGAATAGAGTCCATAAAATTAGAGAAGTATATTAAAATTTTTAGATTAAGTACTTTAAGAATAGTAAAAAAAAAAAAATACATATCTAACAAAAACATAAAGAGAAAACCTGCAATTTAAAAAATGTACTGGGTTATTAAAATAGCAAATATCTTAAGATATGTTATCCATTCCAAAACCAATATTTTGATAAAATTATATAATAGTTTTTTCTCTAAATTATTCTCAGTGGGAGAAATGTCATGGTCACAAAGTAGAATATATGTGAGATGGGTGATATTACTGTGGCTATTTTTGAGAAACATCTCAAAAAATATTTTAAACTCTAGTAGACTATGAGATGAGTTTCCAGATGGAAACTGATTGAACCTAGGTATAGTGAACAGAATATTTTCTAACCTGTCATATCATAAAATCAGGTTTCCCAACAGAAATCCATCTTCAAGTGAGATTCCTGGATCTAGAATAAAGCTTGACTACTTCTCCAGTGCAAGAATCATTGGTATTAGCAGAGGGCCTGCATTCTGTGATGGTAAGTTTTATGTGTAGACTTGGTTAGGCTATAGCACTCAGTTATTTAATCAAACACCAATCTAGGTTTTGCAGTGAAGGTGTTTTGTCTGTATGTTTAACCTCTACAATAAATTGACTTTAAATAGGATTACTTCTGATAATGTGGGTGGGCCACATTCAACTAGTTGAAAAGCCTTAAGAGCAAAAACTAACCTTCTTGGAAAAGAGATTTATTTTAAGAAATGGGCTCATGTGATTGTGGGAGCTGGTAAATTTAAAATCTGTACACAGGCCAGCAGGTGGAGAACTTGGGTAGCCTCTAGACTACAGAATTTCTTTTCCAGAAAATTCAATTTTTGCTTTCAAAGCCTTTCTTTCAACTGATTAGATTGGTTGTTTTTCTCTGGAGAACCCAGATTTATACACATGCCCTCTGTCCCAACTTTGCAGTACTAGCATTACACAATGAGGAAGAAATGATTAGGCAGTCATCGATCTTCTCCCTTTACTATGGGGTCCCTTCTGGAATAAAAGGAACGTAGCTTAGTTAATCTCCTTGTATACATACAAATAGAATTCCTGGCAGACAAGCCAACATCATTTCCTCAAGGGAGGATCCTAATCTATGGAATAAATATTCTCAGCAGATTGAATCTCATTTGCCTAAGTTTACTCATGTTAAACAAATTTAGAATGAAATAATTTATGAGGTATGTCTCCCTGAAAAATTTTATTTAAGCTATAGAACTGAGTAAAATGTAGAGACATTTAATAACAACAAAATGACATTTTATACCAACTGGGAACTTCATATCTTAATGGGGTCAGAGTGAATCCTAATACAAGGATAGACCTGGGAGGCTAAATTGGCAGTCCTATTCCTATTCCTTTTCCTTTTCACTTATGGCTTGTAGTTATTTTTACTCCTAAATAATTAGTAAAGCTTGAGACTGGTAAAATCTCTGATTCATGTAAATCTAATTTGATAATCCTTGTTAGTCCAATTCTTTGTATGGTCACATTTGATTAATTTAGAAACTCTGAAACATAAAGAGAGGTGTATATAAGGAAATTAAAACCTCAGGCAATTCTATTTTTAGTATATAATTCTGCATTATAATTATTATGATGTCATTTATCTCATTCTATGCAATGCTGTGACTGATAGCATTATGTAACAGTCAGTATTATGATAATTACACATAATCATTTCAAACTCAACATGGGACAAGTCTGTTAAACCCCTCTGAATTTCAGACTATTTAAGTGCCGCAGTTTACAGTTTATAAGTCATCCGTTCAAAACTCAACATTTTGTTGAAATTATATAATAGCTTCTTCCTCCAACTTCTCATATTTGGCTATATATTCTTTAAAAAATGTGTTTGAAAGTCCAGTTCCTTGTTCCACCTACAACTCTTTAATATGTTTTGAATTCTTCAAATTATCAGGTAAAACCATTACTGCTATAAATTATTTTAAGATTGAATGAGTAGATTGAATAATTTTAAATGACTAAATTATTCAAAATTTCCCCCACTTCTAAAAGATCTATAGGTCATTCTGACATGACCAGCAAACTATTTTATTTTCTCTTCATTCTTTCTTGCTTTGGTTTGTTAAATAAGAAGAAATAGATTAAATAGTCATTAAATTTATTTATAAAACCTAAATTCATACTGAACTTAACACACATTTTCTAAAAACATAAAAGTATATTGTTTTATAATAAATGTATATTTAATAAAATGTGCATTTATTCCAAATAAATATGGTTAGTAAGAAGCAGAGTTGAGAAACAAAACTATCTCTTGTTGAGTGATATTTTCCTTTCCATAGAAACTATAAAAATAACCCAATATTTTATTGTTGTCCATAAGTAAGTTAGCCATCTAAATTATTTGCTATGGTTTTGTAGACAGATTTCAGCGTGTTTAACCAAATGTGGGCATAATTACCAAAGAATTATATAAGAAGACATAAGCAGAGTTTAAAAAAAATTCTCTCTTGTTGAATAGATTTTTCTTGAATTCTATAAAGCGATTATAAATTTTTTCATCACTATTCATAAATAAAGTAACTACTTAAATTATTTGGTATCATTTTGCAGACACCATGATAAAAAAATGTGGTTTTCTGTTCTCAAGCATATGCTCCAAATTCTTTTTTATTCCCTCTGAAATGCTTTCATTTATACATATTTATATACATGTTATATGTATTATATCAAGTTTATTAAAACATTTTGAGCATGGTTCTTATATGTGAAATACATTTTTTGGCTTAATGAATATTTTTAAATGATTTGCTATTATTCCATTTACAAGGCAGAATTACTTTTTATATAATTATGTGAAAAATAATACCACATAGACAGGATAGGGCAGTGATATTAATGTTAGTAGTAACTAATCCACTCTATAGCTTACAAATGAAGTTAAAATATTAAAAGTGGTAATATACTATCAAAATAATGCATTATTTTGATAATGTGTATCTAGACAGTTCTCTTTATCCCAAGGTCAATGATTAAGTTTGGAAAAAAATAATAATATTATTTTTGCTTCAAATCATGAACTAAGAAAGTTTCTTTTTAATTTGGTCCTACAATTATAAAGGCATAATCAATCTGTAGATATAACCATTGCTATTTTGAAAAGCAGTGATTGCACAGGACACCAGTACATGATACAGAATAGGGCATTAATATATAAATTGAAGACCCTGAAAATCAACAATAAAAATTAGAGGAAAATGCCCACATGATTTTGAGGGAAAATTTGAGAATAGTTTAACCAATCTTTCCCTGTATATCATAGTAAAAAATTTGGCATATTTGTTCAGTTGTAGGAAATGTTTTGATAGTTACAAAATTATAGGAATAACTAATTCAAATATGCCAATGAATTGCTGCCCAACAATAGCACTTTTAAAAAGAAGAGAAAAAGATCTTATTTAAAAATCCAGTATCTAGCTTAGTTACCACAGATAACATGTTTTACATATATATAGAATGCAAATATTAATATCTCAAAATGTATTCATGGTCTATAAAAATGTTATGAATTATGTGCTTTCAAAGCAATTTTTACATATTTTCAATACATATAATTGTCCTTCAGCTTAAAATAAACCATGCATAGGTTTACCATTTTTCTTAGTTTGTCAAAATATAAAATATATAAAATCAGATCTACAGCTATACCTAGTGATATAATTAAGATATCAGTGAATCATATTTATGTGTTCATTTAGCTATATTTATCTACCAAGTCTTTTTGAGGGAAATATTAACTATCAATTATATTTTCAAAGTACACTGAGTAATAATGTATTTTCTCATTTTTTGAAGACTTGGATTGTAATCATATGTTCAGCAGTGCTTCAGCTTTGGGAACACTATGTCAGGTTAATGTTGATGAATTCAGAGAGAGATTGACTGCTTGTTTTCCAAATGCTTATAGGTAGGTATAAGCATGTATTGGAAAGCTTTAATTAAGTCATGGACAGAGCTTCATGAACCATGGAAGTAATTTAAATATGAATCACAAACTTATCAAGCATAAAACAAATCAATTAGAGAGGAAGAAAAATAATATCTTTATATATAGATAGCATTACAGTCTACATAGAAAATTCCAAAGAATCTATAAAACGTAAACAAAACCTACTAGAATTATTCAGTTTAATAAGGAAAAAGCATACGAGGCCAATACACAAAAAAATAAACATGTTTGTATTTACTAGCAACCCAAAGTTTGTTCATTGAAATGAAATTCAAGAGCTATCTCAGACAGTTGGTCACCTTAGCTAGACATATAGGTAAATGGAAAGAATTAAGCGCCCAGATACAGAAATAGAACCATACATTTTTTGCACAACAGATTTTAAGGTTCCAAGACAATATGATAAGTGAGTATATTTTCCTCTAATATGTCACTTAATCACAATTAACAATTAACATGTATGCTATTTTTTATTATAATTCTAATTTTATAATTTAGGAAACTGAAGCACAGAGGGATTATGTTTCTTGCTGAATGTCATAAAGCTACTAAATAGCATATTAGGATGTTGACGTAAGATTCTGGCTCTGCAGTATATGCTTTAAGAATCTTAAAAGAATTAGAATAAAATTAGTATGCAATATTTGTGACTATGGGAGAGGAAAAAAACTAACAAGACATAAAAAGCAAAAGTCATAAAGTAAACTTTGATAAACTTAGTTATATCAAAATTAAAATTCCGATTCACCATAAATATTGTTAAAAGACAAGCAACAGACTGAAAGGAAGCATTTGCCACATGTCTAACATACACAGTATTGATATCCAGGATATATAAACATTTCCTACAAAGAAAATAAAAGCAACTCAATTCAATAATTGGGAAGCAATTATGAAATACAGCCAAAGAAAAAGGAATAAAAATGGTCAGTAAAAGGGTACATCCTTTCATTAATAATGAAAAAGAATGCAGGTTAGAGTACTATTAGCATCTTTTAACCATCAGCTTTTAATAATGCCAACTGTTGTTTAGAGAAGAAATTGAATTGCTCTGTAGAAAGCAGTTTGAAAAAAAACGATTGCAATAGAAATGTGTATATCTTATATTTTAGCAATTACTTTACTTTGTTTATTCTCTAAAGATTTGTCTTTATGTATGCTTAACAACATATGTACACTAATGCCTGGGGAAGCATTTTTTCCTAATAGTGAAAATATAAGAAAACATAAATATACATTGTAAGAAACTGATTAAATAAACTTAGGGTACATCCATATCATGAAATACAATACAGCAATGTATTCTTATTGAAATAATTTAAATATATACATATTTAAAATATTGAAATTATTAAATTTATAAAATATATATACTAAAGTCAATGAATACATTAAATTTAAACTATAGTATACATTGAGGAAAAGGAAGTACACACACAAACTGCTAGTATGGATTTCTACATCTCCATCGGGAGATGAATGGATAAAGATGATGTATACACACACACACACACACACACACACACACACACACACACAATGGAATATTACTCAACCATTAAAAAAATGAAATAATGCCATTTGTAGCAACATGGATGGACCTAGAGATTATCATACTAAGTGAAGTAAGCCAGACAAAGACAAATATCATATGTCACTGATATGTGGAACTTATTTACAACACAGAAATAGACCAACAGACATATAAGACAAACTTATGGTTATCAAAGGGGAAAGGGGGGAGGATAAATTAGGAGTTTGGGATTAACATATACACACTACTGTATATAAAATAGATAATCAACAAGGACCTACTGTATAGCACAGGGAACTCTACTCAGTATTTTGAAATAACCTATAAGGGAAAAGAATCTGAAAAGGGATATATATATATATATATATTATATATATATGTAATCATTATGTTGTACATCTGAAGCTAATGTGTTATGTCAATTATATTCCAAAAAAAATAAATTAATAAAAAAAATAAAAGTAAATAAACATGTTCATGTAGATATACTAGGGAAAATATTAGTAAATATACTCACCAAACAGATAACAGCTATACCTCAGTGGGAGAGAAGGAGAGATCAGGAATTGACAGAGCTGTCAAAAGAGGTATCATCTTCAAGAGTATCATTTTAATGTCATGATGAACAATGGAGAAATGCTTTTCTTTCTTTGACAAGATGGGTGATTTGGGGCAATAAACAAAATCTTGAATTTAGTTTCTTCACTTGTGAACTATCCATATAAACACTATCCTCCTACATATATACAGATAATGAAATTAAAATATATTATGTAGCTCATAACTGACTTCAATACATTTGTAGTTTAAATGAATTATTGATGGCATTGCCATGAGTTTTCACCATCCTACACTATTTTTATAAAATTCACGATTAAAAGTGACATTATATAAAATTAAAAATGGCAAAAATAATCTCAAGCATGTTTTTAAGTATGGTTTTACAATATCACACTGATTAATGACAATGACTATCTATCATGTACCATTACTATCTATCTAAATTAATGTTATCAGGATTATACTTAATTTGAGAGTAATTACTGTAGTTAGACTACTGTTTATAGAGATAAACAATAAATCAGTTCTGTACTTTTTTTTAGTTCTGTATTTTCATTAAGAAAATAATTATTTCACCAAGTTTTATGTATTTCCAGGTCCTAGCTGTTTATTTCCAACTAAGACATTTTACAAAATAACTGAATAAGTTATCTTTTGTTCTAAACTGACTAATAGATCATATTGGCTCACATTTAGCATTCTACTAATAGTAAGTATTAATAAATATATCCTCACATGTTTTAGTACTTTAAATTTTCATTACACTTTTATAGCTATTGTCCTCTACACAGCACTATGAAATTATTATCATCACTCCTGTACAGATTGTGGTAGACAATTATTGTTCAGCAAATAAGCACTCTTTTTCCCAATCCTCAGTCTCCATGGCAGGGGGGAATGTACTATTCCATCTCATTGATGCTAGATGCAGTTATGTAACTTGCTTTGGCCAATGAGATGGTGTAGATGTGGTCCAAGCTAAAGCTTGAAATGCCTCTGCATGTATGGTCTTTTCCTTCTTTTCTCCTACCTTTTGTCATGAGATTAACCTAGTTCAGGTAGCATCTGATCAGATGAAGGAGAATGATACATGTCTCGAGCGGACTTGGCTCCACCCTTCATCTTGGAGCCAAAGCCAGCTGAGTCCAACCTGGATGAGCTTTACACCAGCCAACTTAGAGAAATGTACATGAAAAATAAATGACATTGTTTTATGTCACTGAAATGTTATTACAAAACAAAAGTCAGTTGAAATACAGGTGATAAAAATTCATTAAAAGTAGTAATTTTCATAATATTATCCACATTACTAGAGGAAGATCAACTTCTTTTTGTCTTGTATAAAACTAAAGGCTTTTTTTGGTATTAGAAGTCCTATTAATGCAGACTTTATCACATCACTACTGAATATAATGTATGAAAATTATTATAAAGATAAATTAACAAGTTAATGTTCTCAGGGTAGAAACATATAGATCTACAAAAAGTAAACGAATAGAAACAATGTTTTTGGTGTTTATATTTTGACAGTTGATACTCTTCATTAACTGATAACTCTGTGCTCACTATTTTCACTTCCCCAGAAAACTAACCACATAGCTTTTCAATTATAATTGAATTATTATTCAAAATTTTGCTTCTTCCTTATAAATATGTGCCTGAGATTTCTTCCTCTACTCAATAAATTTGCCTCCATTAGAATCAATATATTTTAAAACAAAAATCAAATAACAGAACACTATGTATCTAATAACCTCTCATTAATGCCTATTGAATCAATTGCTGAGTTAGTCTTTTGTGTAATCATGTTAAAAGTGCCTGTGATTATTGAGAAGCTGAAAATTAACAAAAAAAGAAGCTAACCATAGTCATAGATACTTTGGGCTGAACAGAAATACACAGTTAAAAGATATTTTAGGATATACAGGGGTGATACACCCATTGAAGTTAACTCAAAGCAAGTTTTGACTGCTCAAATTCTGAGGGTCTTCACACATGTAGTAACTTCCAAAAATATCAAATGAATCATGCCTAAGTTCCTTCTTCCCTATAAATTAAACAAAAGATAAGAGTATAATGCTAGAAATATGAGAAAGAGACAGAAACTAAAAATGATGGAAATGGTCATTTCCATTTCTAATTTAAATAATTTCCTTTTTTGCATTTTTATGTTTTTATAGTGATGACAACTCCCTTCAGCAAGAGCAATACAGAGCATTTTTTAAGCCATGGCACATGTTCTAATTCTGAGAGCCTGAGAGGATGAGTGGGTTTTGGGTTTTATAAAAATTAGCTATTAATAATTGCTTAACATTTATTTGATGTATACTCAATAATTGATGTCTAAACTGTCATTGAAGAAAATATTGTTTTCAGTTCATATTAAGTCACTATCACCATGGATCACTTTGTCCATTCTAAAAACATTTTGTAAGGATTTCCAATTACCTAACTACATGAGAAAACTAAAAGATATTCCATGTTTTGGATTTCATAGAAATGGGAATTGCCTAATGGTTATTTTACATACACTGTATAAAATGATAATTTGAAAGTGAAGTTTACATTAGCAGAAGTTTATACTGTATTTTCCATTTAGTAAACAATTTATAAACTCTGTTACCTTGTCATACCACCAGGGAAAAAAGCTTAACTTAATAACTATGAAAGTAAATCGAATGATAGAAAAAAAAAGTAATAAGAAAAAAAAGACACCATACATAGATGATTTTAATTCTCTGTTCATTAAGATATTCAAGAACTATCATATTGCTCAGATGACCAAATGCACAAATACTAATGGCTTACAACATCACCCAGAAGGCAATTCGACTCACTATAGCCAAGACTGGGATAAATAACTTTCACACATTACACATATAATACTTAAAACGTGTGATGATATATTCTAATTATCCTTTGTGAAGTGAGGTGATCAGTTGCTATGAAATTTAACTAAATTTAAATTACTCAACTTCCCAAATTTAAAAATGGCAGCATTTAAATGTGAACCTAGATGTGTGTAATTCCCTAGCCCGTCTGCTTAACTACTATGTAATATCAGGAATCGTGTTGGTAGGAAAGGATATTAAAGAACTCATAACTTTGTCAGACTTTATTAGTACAGAGCTAAGGGAAAAGAAAATGAGTTTTAAATGGTGTAAGTTAATGTACCAATGAAGGGTAGTCAACAGTGCAGGAGTATAAAAAGCACATTATAACTGTGATCAATAAACTAGCAGGGCATTACATTTACAGGAGCAATTACATTAGGTCAGAAATAATTTGAAAATTATTTTAGGAAATTTCAGCCTCTCTTCCATATCATATGTTAGTGCTAAAGGAAATCATAGAATCTCATTATATTATCAAGAAATGAAGACAGAAGAGTGT
The DNA here is from genome assembly GCF_009873245.2 of Balaenoptera musculus. Taxonomy (NCBI): domain Eukaryota; kingdom Metazoa; phylum Chordata; class Mammalia; order Artiodactyla; family Balaenopteridae; genus Balaenoptera; species Balaenoptera musculus. Next base: position 57,970,686 of record NC_045802.1, read on the forward strand.
CAATAATCACTTTTAACTTACCCAGTTTATCTATGGGATGTATGTGATTGAAAATACTTATGACAACTATAAAATTAGTATTTGTAGAATCTCATAAGTATATGAAAGGAGGTAAAAATAAATCCAAGTTAATTGAATATGCAGTTTTCACACTATACTAAATATAATGTTTAGTCCGAGAAGGTTCTGCTCATCCAAGAAAGAATTCAACTTAAACCACTGAATTGTAGAATATTATTGAACTGAACGTTCTCTGCAAATATTTCCTTCAGGTTTCAGCATGATGGTTCTCATTCGATGCATAAAATAATTATCATTTCCTTTTTCCTTTCTATTAGATGTTAAATCACGCAGAAATTTTGTTGCATCTTTCTGACATATTTTGTTGCTTCTGCAAGCATAGCAGATTGCTTTATTTGCCAAAACATACCTAATACATGGAATGATTTGTTAAAGTAGTTTAAAAAGTTAAGGGTTTTTTTGTTGCTTTTAATTTTTTGTTTTTCAGTAATCTGATAGAAAATGCAGATATGATTGAAAACAAAAATTAAAGTTTATTGTATTTTGAGCATAAGGAATTGTATCTAATAGAATAACTGTTAGGAGACTTAAGTAGGACTAACTGAGCAGATGGAGGCAAACAGGACCAAAAAAGTAATTTAGATATGTAAAACTGCATGAATAAAATAATACAACAGAATAATATCAAACATCCAGAAAGTTATTTGATGCTTTTGTTGAAATTTATTATAATCTAATGGAGTATAGAAGAGGGAAATTAGGTATTTTGGACATACTGACCATACTTTGCAGTGTATCTGCCAATGTCAATTTTCTCTCAATCAGTACTAGACATCACATTTAGATTCCCTGTGGCCTCTTAGCATTAATTGTCCTCTCTATTACTATATAACTACTCTATTAAGGGGTAATCTAGAATTCTAATTGATCAGATTGATCAGTTTATGCACTCAAAATATATACTTACTCATTTGTTTTACAGATGAGTAAGTATTGATACATATATTAATACAAATTAGCTATTATTAGGTTCCATGAAAAAGAATGGTTATGTTTATTTTATTTTATTTTATTTGTATTAAGATATCCTGTAAACACAAGTAATCATTCTCCAAATGAACAAAAGGGATTTTCCTCAAAGACTGATAGGCTTTTAATCCTTAGCTCCTCTCTCTTGTTTTAGTGCTAAATCAGGCAATTTTAAATGAGAGAAGACTTCCTACTTATAGGTTAAGAATGTAGTGGAGAAGTGCCCTGGGTGCCCCAAGATACCACATAGTATTTTAATCTCTAAAATTGTCATATTGATTCCTCCCTTGAATCAAATAATAGCTCCTGGCATGATCTCCACATTTACTATGTGAGTCAAATTCTTTGCTAAAGAATTGTTGGGAAATGATATTACTTTATGGCATAAATATTCGCTTCTTATATCAAAACAAAGGTAAATACAGGTCAGTAATGATATGGATAAGTGACAATGACCATGAGGACTTACTTGGACTGCCTCTTCTAACTGCTCCTTAATCAAAGACAGTACTCGTATGGCAGCACTGAGGTGTTTGATTGCATTGATAGATATTCTGGGGTAAAATTATTATTCTTTTCTAGAATAAAGCCTACTTAGTTATGTTGCCAAATGTTTAAACAGTTTATTATAATTAGCTAATATTTCTCCTAAGTATTTATTTTTATTGACCTTAATAAGTGACTTGACCTATACTATTAACCTTTTTAAAAGTTTTGTACCAGTTTGGTACCAAATGTTTGTTAAATGAAGTGGGCATCTTTGCTGTTATTGTTTTCTATAATGAAATAGAGATTTAATGTGTTTTAACTAATAAAAATATAAGTTGGATGTAATTTATTTTTTTTGGAAGGGGTGTTGCTAAACATCTAATTTCTTTGCTGGTTATTGATATTCCAGTTTCCTATTTCTTCTTGAACCAAGTTTACATTTTACATGTTGTTGTGATGTTGTTAATTTAACATTTCTTAAGTGGAGACCCGAGTGAGTGGGGTGTGGGATGTTAAGCCACAGTTCAACAAAAACTGCAAGGGAAAGTAAAATAGAGAAGTTTCTTACTCACAGGTCCATTTGGCCCTGTCCAGAATGTCCATGAGCATATTAGGTCTGTGCCATATGGTTTTGGACAGGACCAAATATCAAGGACTTTTTGACATGGACCAAATGTCTTATGGACTGTTTGGATGGTATCAAATGTCTCGCAAGGCATCAAAAGAGCTCTTATAATAATGAAAAAAGTGGGTTAAAAAGATTTGGCTTCCTCACATGTCACCCCAAATACCACAGAATGTGACTCATATCTATAATGTTGATTTTTGTTAAATATAAATATGACTACATATTAACATAATTCATATTAACTTAGAATCATTTCTAAACTATGGTGCTATGGCTACTAGTCATATTAAAGGCAAGTCTGCATAGGTGTGTTTGCTAATGCAACACTTTATTAAGCATTAATTGGAGATATGTCAATCACATTCAGATTTTATTTCACAGATTTCACTCAGTCAACAGCAATTAAAATATTATTGAGTAGAGCAATAAGCATTATACTTAAAATTGTCTTCATGCTATTTTTTTATCTATTAATCACCTGTAACTATTCTATGGTCTCTATTTTGTGATCATTGTATGTTAATAGCTCATTTTAAAAGGGCACTAAAACAAATCTCCAAATGTCTAGTTATTTATTAAATTTCATTTCAACTTATTCTTTTTAAAGAAATGTATTATTAGTCATATGAACAGCCACTTAAGGCTTAAACTATATATGTGCAGTATATATATATATATCTTCCAGATTCATTGAGATATAATTGACACACAGCACTGTATAATGATTTGATTTATATACATCATGAAGTGATGATCACAATAAGTCTAGTGAGCATCCATCATCTCATGTAGATACAAAATTAAAGAAGTAAGAAAAAAATTTTTTCTTGTGATGAGAACTCAGGATTTATTTACTCTTTTAATAACTTTCATATGTAACTTACAGCAGTGTTCATTAAATTTATCATGTTGTACATTACATCCCTAATACTTATTTATCTTATAACTGGAAGTATGTACAGTTTGACTGCCTCTATCCAGTTTTCCCTCCCCCACCCCTCGCCTCTGGTAACCATAAATCTGATCTCTTTTTCTATGTTTATTTGTTTGTTCATTTGTTTGTTTGCTTTTGAAATATAATTGACCTATAACACTATGTTAGTTCTTATCATACGATATAGTGATTTGAAATTTCTATATACTTCAAACTGATTCACCATGATAAGTCTAGTTACAATATGTCACCATAAAAAGGATATTACATAGTTAGTGACTGTATCCCCATACTGTATATTTTATACCTGTGACTCATTTATTTTGCAACTGGAAGTTTGTATGTCTTAATCTCCCTCATGTAATTATTTCCTCCTCCCACCCTCCTTCCCTCTGGCAACCACCAGTTTGTTCTCTGTACCTATGATTTTGTTTTGTTATGTATGTTTATTTGTTTTGTTTTTTTTTTTAGATTCCACATATAAGTGAATTCACACAGTGTTTGTCACTTTATGTCTGACATATTTTACTTAGTATAATACTCTCCAGGTCCATCTATGTTGTCACAAATGGCAAGATTTATTATTTTTTATGGCTGAGTAATATTCCATTGTATATTTATATACCACATCTTCCTTATCTACTCATCTATTTTGAGCACTTAGCTGGCATCCATATCCTGGCTATTGTAAATAATGATTCAATGAACATAAGGGGGCATATAGCTTTTATAAGTAGTGTTTTTGTTTTTTCTGAATAAATAGGAGAGGAATTGCTAGATCATGTGGTATTTCTATTTTTAATTTTTTTAAGGAATCTCTATATTGTTTTCCATAGTGGCTGCACCAATTTACAGTCCCACCAACAGTGTACTACCGTTCCCTTTTTTCCACATCCTCACCAACACTTGCTATTTGTTGCCTTTTGAATAATAGCCATTCTGACAGGTGTGAGGTGATATCTCATTGTGGTTTTGAGTTACATTACCCTGATGATTAATGATGTTGAGCATCTTTTTATGTGCCTGTTGACCATCTATATGTTTTCCTTGGAAAAATACCTATTCAGATCCTCTGCCCATATTTTAATTGTTTTTGTTGTTGTTCATAGTGGCAGTGTTTTTATTTTGATGTTGAGTTGTATGAATTCTTTGTACATTTTGGATATTAATCCCTTATCAGATACATCATTTGCAAATATCTTTGCTCATTCACTATTTGGCCTTTTTATTTTCTTGATAGTTTCCTTCGTCGTGCAATGCTTTTTAGCTTGATATAATCCTATTGTTTATTTTTGTTTTTGTTTCCCTTTCCTGAGAAAAGAGCTTATATATTTCTTAAAGAAAGTGACTTCATATGTTTCAAATGTTTTTTTTTTTTTTCAAATGTTTTTTCATATGTTTTTTCTTTCTTCTCCCCTCCTTCCCCCTTTTTTTCTAAAACATAAAATGTCCTCAAAATTAACCAGAAGTTTATATTTAATTGAATCAGTTATATTTAACTGAATCAACTGTCCAACTGTACAAAACCACTAGTTAAAGTAAAACATATTCTAAAAAGTTTATTTAGAACTAACCAAATGGTAGAATGCAAAAAGATATTACTCTTAAATTCTGCTATATTGATGAATGGAACAGTTACTACCATTATACTGTTACTGATAATTTTTATGAAATAGCTTTAGTAGTCAATCAGTTGTTTAACCAAGAAGTCTTCAATTGTCATTTTAGCAATGAAAAATATTAAATTTACTGGGCAATTCTTCCTATTACACTGAAGTTTGTTTTTATTTAAATATATGATGTATTGCAGTATTCATCTACAAAAGGATTTATCTGGCTGCATATTTTTTGGATGCACATTCTTTTATAAACACACACACACACACACACACACACACACACACACACACACATATATATATATATATATATATATATACTATGATAGTCAAAGATTAATTTAAGCATGTAGTTTCAGGCGTTGTTCTAATTTTCATTAAATAAAATATCTTTAAGCTTATCAAAATTTCTTTTCTAAAATTTATAGTATCTGCAAAAATGTTTCCTTTACTTAGAAAGTCACATTTAGATGACACATATGCTTTTGGACAATTTGTGCGTTAGACAATGTTCAGCTATTCCTTAAAATAATTTATTAAAATTCTTTCCAACTGGTACTGACCTTTCTTAAGTTAAATCATTCATTGGTATCATGTTGCTTTGACAGTATTAAAAACATTTAAAAATCTAAAGTGGATAAATATCCATAGAGCTTCTTAGCTTTAAGGCAATTAAACAATAAAATATTAACCTATGCTATACTCGTATGAAGTAAACCATTAGAAGTGCAGGAAAGGCTTTGAAAGACATTGGAAATAACTAAATTATAACCATAAGATTTTTTTTCAACATTCTCTAACTTACAGCAGTGATATATATTTCTAAATTCTAACAACAACAACAACAAATTGATTTGTCTGGTCCAGTTACATTCTTTAGACACCAAGTACCCATGATACGCTTTGCACAAGGATATGCAACCAGCTAATGCAGAAGTGGATCTAAAGCCAATCAGACCATCCTCAGTTTCATCTCAATATGTGTTCATATGCCTCAGCTAGCATGGGAGCAGTGTTAATGCAGAGCAGACAACAGCTTTGTTCAGTTTATTTTTATCCCACTTTTCTACTTTCTGAAGGTAAATGAACAATGCTTATCTAGAAGAAAATGACAAGTTGTGTAAATATTTTGGATGCTGATATATTATTTTATGCCTTGCTTCAATCACTTACTTTTTAAACTCTTATTTTGAAGAAAAATTATAAAACATAATTACTATATTTTTAAAATATTAAAATAAATTAGAAAATGATGATTTAGCAGCAACTATATTCATAGTCCTTAATTTATACCCCTTCTTTCTGAGTCTCCTTTCCTTTTACTTTTTTGATTTATCTCTCATCTCCCCCCCACCTTTTTTTTTTTTTTTTTGCTACACACCCCTCTTTCTAAATTTATGATTTGTCTTTTCCTTTCTTTTTCAATGATTTTTCATAAAATGAGGGGTAATAAGAAGGTTGAAAGTACTTAATTTTTACCAGCATAAGGTGTACAAAGAGAAATAAGGAGAAGGGAAAAATAAAGCTCAGTAGCTATTTTTGTACTCTGGTTGAATGGTATACCTTTTCAAGGTCGTGTATTTCTTTCACTGAAAAACATTTACTCTTTGAATGTATTTCATTAGAGACTACCCTGTAAGGTACTTCATACGTATAAAGTGGTTTTCACTACCCTATTAAGTGGTCCCCATCAATATTCATTCTTTAATTTGTTAAAATGATTAACAGACTGAGGAGTGCAGAACAGGTTTAAAATACAGAGCTATCATCCAAGTCTTCCATCTTGGATGACTAGAGATTATCTCATTTCCGGAAATTAGCCACAATCAGAAGAAACATTAAGACTCTTCTTCAAGTGTAAGCATATATATTTTCTTTTTTTAATTGATACATATTTGAAATATAACATCATATTAGCTTCAGTTCTACAAAATAATGATTCAGTATTTGTATATGTTGTTAAATGATCACCACAGTAACTCTAATTAACATACATAACCACATGTTTACACATATATGTTTTTTTGTTGTTTCTTGTAACAAGAGCTTTTAAGATCTACTCTCTTGTAAGCATACATGTTTTAATTTGGATCTCACAACTCCATTCTCTGCTCCTGTATCTCATTCATTCTTTTCTGTTTTATTCATTTACTCAAAAAAACAAACGTTCTTGGTCTTGGCTTCTCAATATGGACTGTCCGTTATGCTTATTAGTTTGTTTGACAAAGTGAACACTCTTGGAATATGGATCACAGAAGGAAGAGAATTTTCCTTTCATTTTGGAAACATGCATCTCAGCACTAAATTTTAAGGGCTCTTATCACTAAGATTTAATTACTCAGGAAAGAAAGGAGGGAAGACAGTAATAAGTTACTCCATTAATTTATCTTCGACTCATTCACTCACTGCACAACACTTAACGAGCTCCTGTTTAACTTTGAGGCTCCTAATACTTTACAGAATATGTGCATCTGTTTGTGGGGTAAAATGAAAAACAAGCATTCCAAAAATGTGACATAATCTCTCGATAGAAATATAGGGACTTCTGAAGGCTTATGGAGATTTTGACCATTATTGTCCAGATTGTAGGACTCAAGGTTACCAGAGGATTTGAAGTCAATGCTATTAACTAAGGGGAAAGTTCCAGCTGTTAGGTAAAACAGAGTTAGAAATATCACAGGAAGAAGGGCAAGCGTGCCAAGGAGGAGACAGTGACAAAATGAGGCATGGATGACAAAGCAGAGAACAGAGTGTGAGTATAAAGCAGAAAAAACTAAAGAGGCATTCTGGTCATAAAGTTGTTGCATGCTACGTTAAGTAGATTAAATTTTGTTTTGAGAACAATAAAGAATTGCTGGAGTATTCAAGCATGGGAGTCATGTAAAAATATATCTTTAGAAGTATATCTCTAGTTGCAGGGCCATAGGATTCGAGGATGCCAACAACATGGGAACCCAGAAAAGTAGTAAAAGGTAATGAATTTAGTGGTCAAAGTCAAGAGATACAAACAGGATCAATTGGGCCAAGTGATTGATCCCAAGAAATACTGAGGAAAATGAGATGACCTGGGGCTATCCAACAGATCTCTGATTGATAAGAATGTCTAGATATTGTGATAATTTACCAAAAGAAGTAAAACAGATGGAAGAACTGATATCGCTAGAGAAAAATTGGGTGGTGGTTTAAATCTTTTCAGGTATCATATAGAGACAACCCCTTGTTTAAATCTGTTTTGAGGAGAAAATTAATTAAGAAAAATGGCATTATTACTGTTGTTATTGTGGTTTTAGTTCTTTATACCAGCCTGATTTATAACCAAGTTAGTGCACATACTATCTTAGGAGATATCAGGTGTACAAAACAATAGATCAAATATGAAATATACATATTTATAAGAAACTATTCAGTAACAAAGCCTTTATAATATAATTAACTAATTGGAAAATGTTTCATCATTTTTTACTATTTGACATTTGATATATATCCATGAAAAATAATATTGCCTTCTTTTTAGTAAAACATTAATTATATTAAAAAATGTGGGATGGTGTTAATCAAATTTGAAGTTATATTTTTTATTTCATATTTTAATTTGAGATTAGAGATAGCTAGCTTAAAATAGCAAAGGCTTCTAATGTTATAGCTGGAATTAAAATGCAAATGATCACCCCTATGTACCATTGTTTAAACTTCAACTGCCTTATTAAATTCATCATTATGTTTTCCATTGAAGATTTTAAAGGAATTTTAGAATGCGTGACAATAATTAAAGAAGACAGGCAAAAAATTATAAAAAAAAAAGTTTAAAGTGCCTAGTGATCATCTTAAACTTTAAAAAACTACTATATACATATGTGTGTGTATACACATATGTATATATACATTATAAGTAACAATATTAATAAAGATGCTTTTAAATACGAGCACTGAGATCAAGGTGAGCATTAAGGTGTATAATAACAGGAGCGTAATAACTTTGCACAAAATAGCCTTGAAAATGCAGAGTCTGGTTTATCAGAAAAATAATCTTTCTTTTAAATATGTATGAAGCAGTAAGCAGACAATTTTCCATAACTTATCTCCCTACTGCATGCTATCATTACATCTTCCTCGATAAAGAGTTCATAATGAATTATGTAAATTCTTGATTATGTTATCAAGCACTCTTGTACCTTGGTAATCATTGCTTGATTCTTTGCAATTTGGAAATAATGACCTCCAGAATGTTCACTACCTATTTGTAATCCATTCAAAGAACCAATACAAAGATTTCTTTGTATGATTAATGAGTATCCTCTAATTAAAAGCATGACAACAATATGTTGAGAGGCAGAAATAACTCATTGTGTTCTGTACAAATTACTTCCTGAAAGAATGGACATTTTAAAAAATAAATTTGAATATAACAAACCGCCTAACGTTATCTGAATTAGCAATACAATTATTTTTATTGACCTTGATAAGGTTCAAACATTCTTTTAATACTTCTTATACACTATGAAATCATAGGACTTGTGCTCCGATTCTATACATTAAAAGTTAATCTATACAGAACATGTAACGTTGGAGCACTATAGGTGAACCCACTTCATAGGTTACACAAACTACCTCAAAGGGTACACTTACTCTTGTTTATGTTTATGTATTTCTATTATACTCAGACTTTGACATTTGAGATTTTACCTCTTTATTTTGCTTTTTATAAACAATAAATGCACCACCAAATTTATTAATATTCTATCTATATTTCTTTAGCTATTATATTTCTGAGAACTTATAAGGCTTCTATTAAGTGCTACCCCCACATTGCACTTATATTGATTAATACTATTGATAAATATCCACTTTAATATAACAACATAAGCTCCAAATGAATCAATGGTATCTTAAGCCTGCAAAGTAGCACCTGTCATTTTAAACTAATACAATGACAGTATTGCCCTCTAACAATTCTTAACAACACATGATAGTTTTTCCATATAAGCAAGCAAAATGTTGCAAAGCATAGAGAATACATTAACATTAAATCTCTGCAATTAAAATTCTCAAATTGTTATATACGTATAAATAAAATGAAAATTGATCTTAGAATAAGTTGAAACAATTTTTTAAAAATTGAAGATTCTAACCCTTCGCAATTTACAAGTCATTTTAACTGTATAAGAATAAGTTTAAAAAGCCCTCACAGTTGAGAGGTTTTAGATAATTTGTAATAAAGGGTCTTGTTCATTCACTTGAATTTCTCTCTTAGCTCAACTTCCTTTCCACTTTAAAAGTCACAATAAGGTATCTTAATATGATCAATATGAAGAATATATGAAAAATAGAAAAAAGAGAGAGAGAATGAAAGAGAGGGAAGAAGGGGTGAGTGAGGAAGGGAGAGAGAATGAGAGGTTGACTGAGAGACAGAATACACAGGCATTAGGAGAAAAGATTCAGAGAAGAGAAGCAATAGCATAGCAATAATGGTCTACTTTGTAAATAGGGAAATGCATAAATAAAAGGGTAGGCTGGGTTTGACTGACATCACAATCAATACAAAAATGTTCTTGTCTACCACTTGTTAAACTCACAAGTTCTAGTAGCTTTTCTGTAGACTTAGTACAATTTTCTACATAGAAAATAAAAATACTTTTACTTTTTCCTGGATGACTTTTATTTATTCTTCCTGCCTTATCACACTGGCTACAACCATCCTAGAAGTGGTGAGAGTCAACATCCTCGGCTTGTTCCTTATCTTAGGGGAAAAGCATTTAGCCTTTCACCATTAAAGATGATGTTAGCTGTAGGTTTTATGTAAATGCTTTTTATGAGGTAAAGGGAAATACCTTTTACTCATAAGTTGCTAAGATTTTGTCACAAGAACATAGTTTTGAATTTTGTCAAATGTTTTTTCTGGATCTATTGAGATGGTCATATTTTTTTTTTCATTTAGTAATATGAGTTGTATTTATTAATATTCAAATGTTAAACCAACTCCACATTTCTGTTATAAACTCACTTGGTCAGGATAAATTATCTTTTTATATACTGTTGAATTTGATTTGCTACATTTAAAAAAGTAGTAAAATTTTATTACAGAATAGTTTTAGATTTACAAAAAAGCTGCAAAGAGTACAGACTTTCTGTATACCTTTACCCAGTTTTCCCTCTTGCCTCAATTAAATACCTCAGTCAGAAGGAATTTATACATATATCTTCTGCTACCAGCTCTTAGGCCAGAACTAGTCACATAGTTCCACCCCACCAGATGAAGGCAAGTAAGAGAATCTTATTACACACAGAATGCAGAAAGCCAGAAAGTACACCAGGTCTATGAATCATCAAGTCTGCAAATTGGCAACCATGAGAGCCTGAATTTTCTCCAAGAAATGTTTTATTTAAATAGTACCATGTTATAAACTTTTTAAAAGATACTGCAGTGTATGTGCTTTTGCATTTGCTAAAATTACCATCATTAGCTGTTGTTGTACACTTGGTACATTCACATCATAACACTGTCTGCTTATCAATGTTAACTGTGTGCATTACACCAATACAACAATGGATGTATTTTTGTACAGTACAGCAGTAAAGATGCCATTCACTTGCCTTCTTGCAATCCTTCCTTCTTCAATTATAACTTTCTTTTTTAATATTGTATCAAAAATAACTGAATAGTCTACTGCTCATTATTTCAAGGAATATTCTAATAAGGCTTCCATAGACTATCCTCACAACACTGACCTTGGACTCTCCCAAAACTCTTCTACCATTCATTTGAAGATTTTCACATGAGGCTTCATATGTACAATATTCTACACATTACTAATCCCTTTCATTAGACAACAGTTCCTTCTCACAGGAAAAACTTCAGGCTTTTAAGCTGTTACACCCAATCTCATTAAAGATAGGACTGAATATTTAAAAGAGAATGGTGATAATTTCCTCATATTTGTATATGACTTCCATTTTCAAAATATTTCATGCATATTGGCCTTTCTCAAACAACTAGAATATTAAACACCTGATAGAAGAAAAAGCAGTGTAACTGATTTCCTGCATTTGGTATTTTCATGTCTAAAATTTTGTAAGTTCTGAAAGTCTGTCATTTAATTGAGCCTCAATACTTGCATTATTATCTATCAAATTATTTATTTGTGTCCATCTCATTTCCAAATAACATTTCTAAGTGGAAATCCTTTCATAGCTCATTGCTTTATAATAAGGAATAAATTTGATTTTAAGAGGCATCATTAATATATATTAGATTAAGTTGAACCCATGTTTTCAGGGGAAAATGCTTATTTTTATTATTTGAACTGCAATTTTAATTTTCTGCACATTACCTTCATTAGTCTATTTAGCATACATATTTCCCCCAAATTAGTAACATGACATAACTGCCTATTTATATCAGAAAAAAATAATTGTAAATATGTGTGTATATATATGGGCATATGTATATACACACGTACACATACATGTGTGTATCTTAGAATTTAGTAATTGCAAAATCTTGGTAATATCTATTTAATTATAGTTAAAGCTTACATATTGGAAAGATATTATAAAGGTATTGCTATCTTTCAAATTGTGTTCTTCAGTTTCTAGATGTCTTTAGCTAAAATAGTTGCTGGGTAACCAAATGTCATCACATATAAAATTTTATTCCAAGAAAAAGGAACCCTCCTACACGGTTAGTGGGAATGTAAATTGGTACAACCATTGTGGAGAACAATATGGAGGTTCCTTAAAGAACTAAAAATAGAGCTACCATATGATCCAGCAATCCCAATCCTGGGCATATATCTGGAGAAAACCATAATTCGAAAACATACATGCACCTCAATGTTCATTGCAGCACTATTTACAGTAGCAAAGACATGGAAACAACCTAAATGCCCATTGACAGATGAATGGATAAAGAAGATGTAATACATATATACAATGGAATATTACTCAGTCATAAAAAGAATGAAATAATGCCATTTGCAGGAACATGGATGGACCTAGAGATTATCAAACTAAGACAGAGAGTGACAAATATCATATGATGTTGCTTATATGTAGAATCTAAAAAAAATGGTACAAATGAATTTATTTACAAAACAGAAATAGAGTCACAGATGTAGAAAACAAACTTATGGTAACCAAAGTCAAAAGGGGGGAGGAGGGATAAATTAAGAGATTGGGATTGACATATACACAGTACTATATATAAAAGAGATAACTAATAAGGATGTATTGTACAGCAAAGGGAACTCTACTTAATATTCTGTAATAACCTATATGCGAAAAGAATCTAAAAAAGAATGAGTATGTATATGTATAAGTGACTCACTTTGCTATGCACCTGAAACTAACACAACATTGTAAATCAACTATACTCCAATAAATAAAATAAAATAAAATGAAATAAAATAAAATAAAAATAAAACTTCACTCCAGGATGGTACGAGAAAACCAACACTAACCTTGCACATCCCAGTGTTGTAAAAGGCACTAATCGAATGATTATTCAGTATATTCCAAATGAATAAAGATGTTTTACTTTTTAATTATTAATGATATTTTAAGAATACCCAGAGGAAAATCATAATTTTGTAGTTTGTGACTTAGGATAGAATGAACAAAATGCTACTATATAGTGTAAATTGTTATATTTAATTAGCAAAAAATTATCTAATTTTAAAAATAGGCTTTAAAATTGTATAGATTTTTGAAACATAAACATTTCAATTAAAGTATATGAGTCCAACCACTGTATATAAATTTCCCATAAGTAGGTGCTTAAAGCAAAGATATTTTCAATAGATAAATTCATAGAAAGGTGTTTTGATATGTCATCATAATCTACAAAGCATATTCTGTTCCCAAAAAAGGTTTATCTGGTTGACATACAGATAACTGAAGTTTCTGAGTTAATAATGTGGGATATGTCATGAGTAAACAACTAAACCCACAAAATGTATTATTTTCTTATTAATAAATCATTTTTCTAGAGAGGCCCTGTCTAACACAGTAACCACTAGCATATTTAATTACTTAAATTAAAATTAATTAAATGAAGTAGAATTACATTTCAATTTTTCAATCAGTGTATCCATACTTCAAGTGCTCAATCACTGAATGTGACTAGTGACTATCATATTGAACAACATGGTGGAACATTTCCATCAATGCTGAATAAACATTAAGCAATGCTGCTGGAGAAGTTATTTTTGAAAGTTCCTGCTGAAACTCCAAAGAGCCTGCATTAACATATTGTCTGTCCATTTACTACCATGTGACCTTGGAAAATCAGATTTCTCTGCTCCAGTTTCCTCCTCCAGAAAATAAGCCTACTATTAGTACCTATCTCCTAGGGTTCACATGAGGGTTAAATGTATAATACAGGTAAAGTGCTCAGGGAAGTGCCAGGTGTACTTATATGGTATATTACTGTTATTCTGGAAATAAATTAATAGCTACCCTTATTCTATGAAGAACAATGGCATATTTTAATTGTTTCTCAATTGTCACAGTTTCAAAATCTCTTACCTCCCTGTACCATGCCCACCAGTTTGCTTTTCTTACACACACACACACACACACACACACACACACACACACAGTGGGAGCGAGGCCAGTGCCCAACTTCTATCAATTCACCCACTTGCCATTTTACTGCACCCCTTCCTCCAAGTCATTGTGTCCACATTAGCCACGATAACCCCAAAGCTAGGTTGAGCCTATAATTTATCTTCCAAATGAGGTACTTGCAAGAGTTAAAGTGAGCATAAATATTGTTTTAGAATATGACCTTGAAATGGAGACCATCCAAGGCAATGTAGTAAATTAGCATCATTCTATGAGTAATCTTTAGCCCCAAAAAAGGCTGAATAGAACCTGAAGTCCTTGAACTATAGCTTTCTCTGTTGTGCCCTAAATGAAAATTCCTGCATTACCATTTAATCCTGCATCCCTGGACACTGACACTCCTCTTATTTCATATATGACACGTGGCATTTACTCAAAAGCAGGGTGCGGGTAGAGGTAGTATTAATAGGGTGAATTAATAGAAGTAGGATAAATAGGGTGAGTAGGTTGCTATTCATTTTCTCTCCAGCTTTTTCTTAGCCCGTTTTTTTTTTTTTTTCTCTCTTCTGCTTCAAATTTCCTCAGTATTGTAGTGAAAAATGTACAGCCATTGACACTTTAATCATTGTCAAAATATACAGAAACATTAAGTGACTTATTCTATATTATCCTCTAATTCACTGTTTATTCTGTGATTCTCAAGGGCCCAGAAAAGTGCCCCATAGCCTGTCTGTAGAAGTATCTACTTGATTTGCCTTGATTTAAAGAAAACATGACCTTAGTGTTTGCTGTGTGAAGTGGGGTAAAACTGCATCTCTTGCCACTAGTTATCCTCCTGCCTGCTTCCTGCTTGCCAAGGTGTCCACATATTATATAAAGCACATATTCATCCCTTCTTGCAGCATCTTCTACCACCCTCTAGCTTCCGGGTGTTTGCACATTTCAGCATGTCTTTGTGCTGTGATAGTCACCTACCAATATTTTCTATGGTTTTCCTATTGACTTAGCTGCATGCAGCTCTCTTAATCTTCACTCCCACTTCTCATAGTTTATTTTTCTCAGCCATACATATTTGTTAATGTATACATTATGTACTCTTATGTCCAGAAATGAGAATTGGAATGTTTAATCTTGTCCTGATTTACCTCTCAACTGGAGAGCTGTTACTAATGTCAGATTACATTAAAAACTTGTTAACATAATATGATTGGGCATTAATCTTTATCAAAGCAATCGTTTTACAATAATTTCCCAAATCACTGATTGTTATGCGTGCACAGATTTTGCCCATGTACATAAAATAGACTGGAATATATCTTGACCACTCATTACCTTCTCTAGTACTGAAAATTTTTCATATTAAAGACTACTTTCACACGGTGCAATTTTATAAAAAGGCAGTATGTTTTTCACTTCTCAATTCTTGTATGTCTTCATTCAAATTACCATGCATCAGCAATGTGACAAATTTAAAGAGGAAAAATTTCATTTCAATTAATGTCACCACTACCACAATGACACCTGGATACAGATATACAAAGTATCTGGAATCAGTTTTTTTTTTTTTTTAACAAGGTAGTTATTGAATACCTACTATGTGTTCCACACTGTGCTGTGCTTAAGCTATTGCATATTTATCTAGCATATGTAATAGAAATTAGTAAGTCTTCATTCTTCACAGTTGGGTTACAGAGATTAACTAACCTTCACTTTTAGGATACTTTATTTTCATAATCATAAATATACCCTGCTAGGTCATACCTATGTTACTTCTGACTGCCAATGTTTAAACTGCACTAAATCTACTTTCATTTTTTGTCTGGTACAAATACCTAAAGAAAGACTCTTGTGATGTGGGTTCCACGAGAAGCACTCTACAGATATGCAAATTTCAGTTTGGTGGTAGGTGGCAATGTGCATCTGTGATCTTGTCAGACTGTGAACAGGTATGTGTGTATCAAAAATAAATGAAGTACAACTATTTTAATGGAAATTAGGTCCTCTTTTAAGTTAACTTCTGTGAGGATTGTGGGAAGAGGGCACTCAGCCCTCCCATGTGGAATATTTAAGAATAGATGTTACTGCCACTTGATAAAAATGAGCTTGATTTGTTTCTTCCTTCTCTGCCTTCTGCAACTTTTTTTTTTCTAATTCAATACACCTGTTGGAGCCATTTCTTCTGCCTTTTGATGAGTGTTTAGGAGTTTAACATCCAGAATTATAATGTTTTGCCTTTCCGCATACTCATCTGGCACCCTGCCATTTTCACAGATTTTCAGATTACTTAGGCTTTAGAAAATCTTGAGTATAAATCCTATACGCTTTTAAAAATGGTCTGTAATCTAGATCAGATAATGGTCATTTTAGAAGTGCAATTTTAAATTATCTGAAAATGTTGGTGCCTTGTAGCTTCCAGTATGGACTTCATTATTTGACTTATTGTCATCTTCCAGGGAATATGCTGGCATTTTAGGCCTAAATTCCAGGAGATTATAAAAAAAAAACAGTTGGGGAAGATCAGGAGCTTGTGTTCAAGGCAACAGCGTTTGGCTTGGATGAGTTGAATGAAATATTTTTATTTTACTTTTATTTTATTTTTGTAGGTTTGATAACTTACACACTAATTTCCCAAGTCCCTCAAGGTTTGTCACTCAAAGGCACCACAGTATCTTTTTTCTGGAATAGTTTATAGAAATAAGAACATCATCACCAACAAAACAAACTGTATTAATTTAGTTGTGTAATTCAAACAATATTAAAATTTTCTTCAGGGGAATTTTATAGCAACAACAATTAACTCATTTATGGGGCCACTAGCATGATAATAAGGCTGATTGCAAAAGAAAGTAGAACTGTGAAATATTTACAGTAGTTGAAAGAAATAATGCTTGAATAAGATTACTAATTTAGCTTCAAAATTAAAGTTCTGCAGTACAATACAACTTTAAATTTGGTGATTGTCTTATGAACTGGACTTAATTGCAATTCTCTCATACATGGTTCATTTGCATCTTCATTAGGTTTTTTTTGTTTGTTTTTTACTAGCTACCAGGTACAATTACAGAAATGTAAAATATCCTAATCAATAGTAAGGAGTAAATAAGTTTTTTTTAAGGAATGCGTATTTCTCAACCAGAGAATCTTGAGTAGGGATGGAAACTATAGGTTACTACCAAAGCCTAGTTTGACATTGAAAAGGCACACAGTAATATCTTTTATCTTCAAAAGTATTGCATATTTTTAAAGCACATACAAAACCCTCATTTTGACTACTCATTACCATGTTTCACAGAATTAAAGGAAACTGTCACTTTTTTTTTTTTCAGATTCATTGTTTTTAGCGCTTTTTCCTGACTGGTCACTTCTGCGTCTTCTCAAAGACTGATCTAATTTCACACTGGGGGAAGCTGTGGTAGTGGAGGGCTTCCTTTTCATCCTGGCAAAAAGACAAAGCTTCTGTCTGCTTCTCAGTCGTCTACCTCTTCTAAGTGGCTTCTATTAAGCCATAAAATCATCTACCGCCTTTTTCTGTACCTCCTTTTGAGCATGTGTCTTTTTGGTGTTCACTGCAGGCTATTGTTTCAGAATTAGTTTACTCTGTGTCTCCATATATAAACACACTAGGCATGTAACCCCTTCTACTTTGATTAACACATAATACATTTTTTATATATGGAAGTCACCCAGGGACCTCCGTACATAAACACGGTTTGCCACTTTTTATACTTTGTCCACACACCATGCTTTTAAATGGAAGGTTGCTCTGTGAGGTTTGTCACATACTCAGCTTCACCCAAGAAGCAAGGTGCAGTCTGAACTGACCTGGAATTCCCAAATTCTATGGGAATTTTATATTCCCACTTAAATCTTCAACTGAGATTTAAATCAGAGTAATGTACCATTCTTTAGATCTCCTTTCGGCTCCTAACTTTTTTTTACTTCACCAGAAAAATGGAAATAATTTCAAAGGTGGTCTGTTATTTTACTGATTATCTTTCCAATCTATTTTTATGGCATAACCATTATGTGTTTATTCTTTTTGAGTATAGCATTTTAAATTGCATAATATTTCTTACTTTTCAAAAGTGTTAGCTTTAAAATGTCTATTTTACAATACAGACTTAGGAATTTCACTTTTTGGTTCTCTCTTCCTTTTATTGCTTTCCTCTTGCTAATATATGATACTGAAGCACTGAATGCAGCTGACTGATTCAATGTGGTAGGGGAAGTATGGAGAAGGATTAAAGAAACAATGGAAATGTAGAGTGAAAGTCAAATTATATACTTAAACTGCATTTGCCTTTTCTTTCTCCATAATTACCTATTTTTTTCCTTAGATTCATTCTTAACACACAATAAGTCACTCTTACACTTTTGACTGTGTAATATTATTGACTAACCAATGCAGTAGAATGAATAAAGACAGTAAGAAATACAGCTCTACTTTACTAGCCCTGTGATGCTCAAAGGAAAGATTTTTAAGTGTAGTGTTAAAATGGACTGTCTGTTCCTGCAGGTCATCACTTTTTACAAAAATGAGAATATATTTTTTTCTGTTTCTCATAATGTGATTATGTCTTCTTTGTAAAGCTCTTTTTTTCTTTTGCCACCAAGAGTGCTAAATTAAGTAACATGTTTCCTGCAGCCAGTACAAATTGGAATATCCATACATCATTAATTCCTACTAAATTCTAATCTTAAAATTTAACACCATAGTCACCTTCCCCTTCAGGTCATTAAATAGGGTCATTTTCTAGATTGTTATAGAGCTGTTATTTTTGCCAGCCCCCCCACATTGGTTTATTGATATGTCTTCCTTTATCTTAGTCATCTTTCTTTTGATTGATTTGTGATGCTCAAGGACTATATAGACTTTTACTGTTTTACTGTGCTTTGCTTTATTGTGCTTTGTAAATATTGTGTTCCTCATAAATTGAACTTTTGTGACAACCCTGGGTCGAGCAAGTCTATCAGCACCATTTTTCCAACAGCATTTGCTCACTTCTTGTTTCTGTGTCACATTTTGGTAGTTCTTGCAATATTTCTCACTTTTTCATTCTTATTGTATTTGTTACAGTGACCTGTGATCAGTGATATTTGATGTTATTACTATGACTTGCTGAAAGCTCAGATGATGATTAACATTTTTTAGCAATAAAATATTTTAATTAATGTGCATAAATCATTTTTTTAGACAATACAGTTACACACTTAATATATAACTATAAGTACAGAGTAAACATAATTTTTACAGGCACTGGGAAACCAAAAAATTTGTATTACTCACTTTCTTGCAATATTCGCTTTATTATGGTGGTCTGGAACTGAACCAACAATATCTCCCAGGTGTGCCTGTATATTTACATAACTGTTGGGTTTTTTTAATGTTCAGTTTTTTTCCAGGATACATCATTATATATGACAAAATTCATTAGAATTATTTGGCCGTTTGCTAGTGTTTCTCTATTTGAAAATATGTAATTTTCTTAGATTAACTTCAGTAACTTTTAATGTAACATTTTATTTGTTTTTTCCTACTCTGGTTCCTTTCTTATTCTTTGTTGTTTTCTGAAAATTAAGGTAATTTAATGTAGGACATATAGGTTCTCATACTTTTATACTTTATATTTTTCATCATTTATATGATACCAATTGATTCTTTAGATATATCTTTTCTGTTCTTCAACAATTCTTAAACACAGGATACACCTTTTTAAAAACATTCAGGAACCCATTGTTTCTTTAGTTACTGTTCTTCCATAGAAGTTACTTTGTCTTTAGTTGTGCAAAAATTCCCTGAAAACTTTCAGAAGCTCTTATTTTTCAAAGTTCTGTTAGTGCCTCAAACTATCTTTGTTTCTTTGTGTTTCATTTTTCTCTTTTCCTGGTTCTCAATTTACTTTTATCTACTACAGATGATAAAATGATAAATTATGTTATAGACAGAAAGTGAATTCTTAAGTTTTTAATAAAGATTGGTCAACAGTCTAAACTTCTTATAAATACAACCACATTCTCCAACATCTTCAGAAAATGTCAGGAAATTAAAAGAGTTTGTAAATACTTTTCTACATTGCATAATCAAAAATTCACAAGCACATATGATCATTAATTTTCTATATATTAAATAACATTAACAATAGAAATTGTTAAGAAAAAAAATTGATAGTTAATGAAATTTATTACAAGTACCAGGCTAGGTGGATGAGTAACAGATTTTGCCCTAGATTTGTTTTACTCAAGTGTTAGGGTGTAAAATTTGATTTCTGAGCAACTGACTGAAATATTGTATTTATACCAAAGTTTAGCCATACACTGTTTCAACATCTACCCGTTTCCAGAAGCCTTCAGGAAAGCATTACTTTGTCCCACCAAACCCTATTTTGTTTCCATTCCATCATTTATCTATTTAAACCTGCCTTTCCTTAAATACCAGTTTTTCTGCTCGAAATGCTTCCCAAACTTAAAACAACCTATTTGCTAAATGATTTTTAGATGAAGGAAATTGTTTGAAAATTATGTAATAGTTTAGTCAATGTTCCGCTATTGCTTCAAAAAACCATCCTGCTTTCACATGCTATTACACTTTCTTTCTTTATATAGATAAATAAAGGCCTAAAGGCAGGCCCAGTCTTAGCACTAGCAAGAAGGCTGGGTACAAATGGCAGCCCACATACCATATGTCCAAATACTTAAAAGTTAAAAATCAAGTTAACAGATTGTGAAATAAAGTATATTCTATCCTTCTGCTTTGACAAATATACCTTCATAAAGTCCTGGAAACCCAGGATTGAATTTGGAAACATTGGACTTCTTTCAGTGCCAGAATAAACTATGGCACTGTGTGGAGAGCCAGCTTGCCTCCCGCCCACACTCTGTTCCCATCTGTGGCTCCCTCCTGCATTGTGAGGAGCCTTGAACACATGCAGGTGGACCAGCTGCCCATAGGACCAAGTTTCGTTCATATACTCTGAAAACAAGGTGAGTTGGCCACCATTTATGAGGATAGACCTGGGGTAAAGGCCCATGCAGACTCTGATATTGGTCTTTGAACCATTTGAATTTAGAATTTTAGTCTCAGGTACCCAGTGCATGATCTCCAAAAGTGGAGGCATGGGCTCTAAGTGGGTATTTGCCCTTGGCCTATGGGGAGTGGTGTGAGTAGAAATGGAATCTAGTAAGGCTCCAAAACAAGTGGCTGATGCATTTGACCTTTTGCCAGGCTCAAAGGGTAGCGGTGCCTTGATGGAGTTGTTGCCTCCAAGTGCAATACCAGGTGAACTATCCCAGACGTCATGAAACAGAAACACTCACAGACTGACTTAAAGTGATTTAAACATATTACTTACCAAATTGAATTGAAATTCACAGAGAGAAGCAAGGAGAAAAATACTAGGGAGGTAAATACACTTAGGGAAATGTACTCATTGGTGGAAGAAGCATACTATATGAATCCTGAGATATGTAATGTTCATATTCATTCTCAGTCTCTCTCTCTCCTCCCGCTCTCTGTCCCTCCCCCTCTCTCTCTCTTTCTCCCTCCCCCACCCCTCTGTCCATCTCTCCCTTACCCTCTCCTTCTCATCAGCTTCTCCACAGACAGCTTGGGTACAAGAACCAGAGTCAAGGTTTGAGCAAATGGGTTCCAACAGATGGAACATGACTGGGCCAATGATACACACACATCTTTTATTACAGTGCTGCACAAAAATAGGTGAAAATATGCTTTGCCAATAGCTGTAGCTTGCCAATTATCCTGCCAGCAGTTATTAGTTTTATCTGTATTTCTTTTTCTTTTTTTTGTTTCATATGAAAGTTTTTTTATTTAAAAAAAATTTTTTTAACATCGTTATTGGAGTATAATTGCTTTACAATGGTGTGTTAGTTTCTGCAAAAGTTTTTTTTTTTAGATTTTTATTGGAGTATAGATGCTTTACAATGTTGTGTTAGTTTCTACTGTACAGCAAAATGAATCAGCTATATGTATACATATATCCTCTCTTTTTTGGATTTCCTTCCCATTTATGTCACCACAGAGCATTGAGTAGATTTCCCTATGCTATACAGTAGGTTCTCATTAGTTATGTATTTTATACATAGTATCAATAGTGTATATATGTCAATTCCAGTCTCCCAATTCATCCCACCCCCTTTTCCCCCTTGGTATCCATAAGTTTGTTCTTTACATCTTTGTCTCTATTTCCACTTTATAAATATCATATATTAATGCATATATGTGGAATCTGAAAAACTTAGTAAAGATGATCTCATCTGTATTTCTTGAGCTGAGCATATATGGCCAAAATAGGAACATACTAAGCATTCTCAATGGGTGGCCAATTTATGAGAGACATAGCCATTAGCCCAGATGTGCCATAATAATGACTTATTTGTTCATGTCTTTCTATCTAAAGATGACACACTTGTTTTTTCATCAGTTTTTAAAATTTATTGCTACTATCCTTGCTCCTTACATTTAACTTACTGTACATTTAACACACTCATGGAATCTGAGTCTCTTTTGTCACTTGCTCCCTCTGTATACTTAAAGCATCCTACGAATGCATCTATATATTGTGAGCAAATAGATTACTTATTATCTCTGTTTAACTTTTCTTATGAATTTTACCCTTCTCATTGTTTTTTATATTGTTTATAGCAAAATCGAGCATTTCAAAGTAGTATGCAAATTATAAGATTTTCATCTGCCAATCCCTTGCTTGACTCTCTCTTTCTCTTTTCTTTTTTTGATCTGCAAGTCTAGTGTCTTAAAAAAACACAAAATTATATTAAGGTAAACAACAAAATACAGATATTCATCAATATACTTAACTTTTTTTCAGTTATCTGAAATGCTCCATTGGGGAAGTATAAATTTTAAAAAAAGTAAAGGAAGATATCAAGCTTGGCTCTATCACTATGCATTAGCAAAAGTCAAATTTCAGCAGATGAGAAATGTTTCAAAGCAAAGAGTCAAGGTAGATTTTTAATGAAATGTGTTTACTGTTCCTTTTATCAATCAAAAGGAATGAAGAGAATTTTATATTTAGTTCATCAGTGATAAGCACCTCCATGGTTGTAATATAATTCATGACATGCTTTTATTCTAAATACTTGTCAGAGTCTATTAAACGTCATTTCTTTCAACTTTACCTTTCAACTAGATGTGAACAAATAACTTTTGAATATTTAGCAGTTTCTGTTTTCCAAAGATCCTCATTAGTCCATATTTAGCTAAAGCTGTTCATGCAATGAATGTCTGTTATTCAGAACTAGACACCCAACAACAGAAGGTTGCTTTAACTTCTATTTTTTACTGCAATAAGCTAATTTTAACAAAGTTCATAGAGTTCTGAAATGCTTTACAATAAAATCTTATACAATTAATTGGCCAAAATAATTTACATGAGTTATTCTTCATTTAGCTTCTTATTTGCATTAATTTATACCTATATACATTCAGATGCAATTAAGCTATTATATAATTATTGGTGTGATAGAAAATGGCAATATCAAAATTCATTAGTATGATTAGAATCAATTCAATACCAGATATTACTATACTCTATTTTGTTTATTTCTTTTCTTTGATACTTCTGAAGTAGACAATTAAACTAAATCTACTCCACATTTCATAGTATTATACATCATCATCTTTGGTCTATAAAAGCCTAATCTTTTGTTTTGTTGGAGGAGTATATGTCAAAACCATCATATTCCCTGGTGCCATTCTAGTGGTGGAGGCAGAAGAATGAAGATAGGTTTTTAACCTATGCCAGTCAGTAATAAGTGCTACAGAGGAAAATAACCAAGGGAGGAGAAGAAAAATGCTGGGACAGGGCAAAAGTGGACTGTTGTGAGAAAATGACTCCCTGGTAAGTTAAGACATATGAGAAGAGAGTGGACAACTCATGAGGATATGAACATTAAAAATAAATTAAATAATAATAAGAATAATAACAACGGTAGCTTTAAAGGGGGGAAACTGATTGATGTCTAGCAATGATTCCAGTGCAGCTGATGCATCAGTGATAGAGTGTTATCTCTACTGTTGTGTGGCTGATGCATCAAGATAGAGTGTTAGGAGATGAAACCATAGAAACGAAGGTGGGAAAACCATACTGAAATATTAGGCCATTTAAGTACTTTGGCTTCTACTCTCTTTGAAATGGGAAAATTTGCATGGTTTCAAGCAGAGAAGAGACATGATCTGACCTTAGTTTTTCAGTAAATCATTGTGGTTCCATTGCAAAGAACAGACAATAGGCAAAGAAGGACAGAAACAAGGACACCAGTTGGGTGCTTTTGTAAAAATCCAGGTGAGGTGTTGTGGAATCTAGACCAGGATTACAGCAATAGAGGAGGAGTTTGGGAGTTATTAAATACATGGATCTTGGCCTCAGAGGACCTGATTTCTAAACCCAACTTATAAACACAGTGTTAAGATATTGTAAAAGTTACATAGTCTCTCCTAGTTTCAGGATCCTCATCTATAAATAAAGTTTATATATGTAAAAGTGATGTAATAGATGTAAAGTCTAATACAAAATAGCAGGTATAGAATTAAAGTTAAATAATTTATTACCTTTGTTTAATATTAGGTATGGATAAGGAACAGGATGGAATGAATGGGAAAATGAAATATGGTAGGTATACTCAAAACCACTGAATTGTACATTCTTAAAAGAATGAATTTTATAGCAAGTGAATTATATCTCAATAATAAAATAATAGAAAAGGAATGGAGATAATGGTTTTCTGAATATATCCTTATATATAAAGATATATCTTTATATGTCTGTATATATATAAAAATATATATCCTTTTATATAGATTTTTTAGAGCCATATTCATGTTTCACATATTGAAAAATAAAATCAAAAAGGGAAAGTAAGCTCAAAATTGAATACAAATAGAAATAAATGAATCATTCAGTTTTAAGTAAATAACATAAACATAACACATATAAACAGGAAGGAGGGACAAACTTAGGTAACTTTGGAACATAGCATTTTGACCATCTATGTGAGGCTAAAGCCAAAAAGAACAGTAAGCAAATACTGTACCTCAGTTAGTACTTTTTTTTTTTATAAGAGTGTAATTGCTATACAATATTGTGGAATCTAGAAAAATGGTACAGATGAACCTATTTGCAGGGCAGGAATAGAGACACAGATGTAGAGAACAGAAGTGTGGACACAGAGGGGGAAGGGGAGGGTGGGATGAACTGGAAGATTGGGTTTGACATAAATACACTACCATGTGTAAAACAGATAACTAGTGGGAACCTGCGGTATAGCACAGGGAGCTCAGCTTGGTGCTCTGTGTTGGTTTCAGTTAGTATATTTGTTACTCGGAGTACATTTGTTACATGTATATTCTAGGATTGAGCAAATAAGTAGACATATTGTGGCTAAATATTTATCACACATATTAGAGACATCAGTATGAACTCTTGTTTATATAGCTTTAGATATAGAGATAGAGTGAAAGAGAGGTAGAAGTACAAATGTATATTAAGAACATTTTTAAATTAAGTAATAAATATTTTAATTCATTCTCATATTGTCAATTACAGTTTATTTTCATGATGATAGTGATATGTTATCAATTTGTTTTCCCCAAGTTGATTCACTTTTAAATTGCTTAAAACCCTTTGCGAAAACATAGATATCTTCTTTGAGATTGATATTAATCAAACTGTATTATTGTTTTTAATATAGTATCACATTATTTCCAGATGCATTAATTGTCCCCTAGGCAATTTCATTATTCTTAACTTACTAGTCAAATAAGTTACAGACAAGCATCATATGCTCATTTGCAATACTTACTGTGGAATTTTAAGTTCTTGAATGATGTGATATAATATCTACTGGCAAATTTTTACAGAATATGTATTAAATAACAGAAGAATATGTTAAAGTCATAAATACAGTTTGTGCATATGTGTTACTATAAGCCACTACTATTATATGTAATTAGAATGGTTCTGTAAAAATTATAGAATGTATAAAATATTTTTGGAAACTTTCAAATTATTTGACACATATATACTGGTTTATTTTAACATTAGAGTAATTTTAATGTTTCTGTCAGTTATCTTTACTGCAAGGTAGCATCATACAGATATAAGGATACAGGCTTTGAAATCACCCACACCTGAATTCAAGAAGCAGGACTAAAGTATAGATAGTAGTCTGGGAAAATCACTTAACTTTTCCAAGTTTTAGATTCTTTTGAAAATAGTGGATAGAATATTAGATACTGTTATTAGTTTTAATGAGATAATGTAGTTAACACAGTACTAGGAATACACTTATCAAAATTAAATGAAGTTATAACTTTGTCTGACATAATTTCATATTTAGTGAGTCAAGAAGAAATTCAATATCTTTTATAGAGGAGACAACTGAGACACTGAGAGTTTAATGAGACATGCTGTGATCAATGTTTAGAAAAAATTATTCTGTGAGAAATCTATCCCTTACTATCACAGTATATTTATTATTTTGTAACTTAGAATGCAGAAAGCAGTTTGAATAGTTATGCTAACCCATGATGCTGTTAAAAAACAAATTAAATAGATAACTACATTTGTCTGTGTTCTTTTTATCTTTAGCTTTGCAGAATATAGAAGAAAATATTGTGCTCCAAACTTACTCAGATTGGTTCCATTTCTCCCCTCTCCTCCACGTAGTTGTGTTAGGCAGGTGTAATACTGTTAGGTTTGTTGCTTTTCGTATTCCATTTTGACTTTCCCCCCATGTCCTGGTTAGCTTCGGTTATTGTTTTTGACCATGTGAAACACTGTCATTGTTCTAAAGGGCAGAATTTAATAAAAAGTTATACTCATATCTATGGATGGACATTTATGTTGTTTCCACATTAGCAATTGTGAATAGTGCCACAATGAACAAGAGAATGCAGGTATCTTTTTGAGATCCTAATTTCAATTCCACAGAAAGACAAATACTGCATGATTCCATTTATATGAGGTATCTCAAACAGTCAAATTCATAGAGTGGAATGGTGGCGACCCACATCTGGAGAGGGAGAAATGAGTTATTAATCAATGGGCACAAAGTTTTAGTTATGCAAGATGAATAAGCTCTAGAGAGCTCCTGTACAACATTGTAATTATCATCAAAAATAACATACGGTACACTTAAAATTTTTTAAGAGGGTAAATCTCATATTAAGTATTTTTACCTCAATAAAATTTAAAAGAAATTATACTCAGAAATGCATCACTCACTCGTCATTTCTTTCTTCTACCTTGTTCTCATTCTCATATTAATTTCTCCCTTTTCTCACCGGTAACAACCAAATTTCATTAGTTTCTGGCTTACCTTTTTTGTAATTTCTTTTTACAAAAGTGGGGAGTTATGTATATATTTTTCTTCTTTTTAACCATTTTATTGAGGTGTTTTGACATATAAAATGCTGTACATATTTAGTGTGCACAATTTGATGACTTTAGAGATAAATATACATCCATGAAACCATCACAAGCTATATCATAAACATACACATTGCCCCCAAAGTTTCCTCCTAACCTTTTTATTTAGAATAGTATTAATTAACTAATATTAATAATTTATTATTATTTGTGATAAGAACATGTAACATTAGATCTATTCTCAGCAAATGTTTACGTACACAATATTGTTAACCATAGGCACTGTGCTATTCAGTAGATCTCCAGGCCTTACCCAACCTGCATAACTGGAAATTTGTACTCCTTAACTAAACTTCATAATTTCCCTCTCCCCCATTCCCTGGCAACCACCATTCTACTTCCTACATTTTTATATAGAGCACAGTACACTATATATATTTTTTGATACTTTCCTTTTTTGCAATTAACAATATATCTTACAATATATCTTAAAAATCACTCCATATCAGATCATAGAAACTTTTTTCGTTCTTTATGCTCCCAGCGTTTGTATAAACCATAGTTTAACTACTTTTTAATGGATAGACATGTAGGTTTACAACTTTCTTATATTGGGTTTCCTTCCTCAGTTTTAAGAGCTTTTTTATATTAAGCATATTAGCTCTTTGTGATATATGTTGATATAGGTTGCAAATATCTTCTCGCAGCTTGTCAGCTTATTATTATTATTTTATTTTCATTAGCTTTAAAAATTATGTAGTCAAATTTATAATTTTTATTTTTTCCCACTGACTTTGATTTAGTTTTAAAGCATTTTCATACATAAAACTTAAAGAAAAGTTCACTTGTTTGTTTCCCTCTAGGACATGTATAGTTTCGTTTTTATACTGGATATTTGGATCTTATTATATTATTGTTAATAATTCTGACTTTACTCCATTAATGATGAGATATTAAGTAAATGGAAAAAAGCAGCACAAAGAGATAAATTGTAAATATCTGAGATCTATAACTGAGAGCTAAAGATACTGTAGATAGTGTGAGAATGGATGAAGAAAAGTGAAATGGATAATGTGAGAAGAATTTATATTAATTATTAATCTGAAGCAGGATAGTGTCTGCCTAGAAAACTTCCTCCTTTACTACCATCTATTAAAAGTTATTTCAATCACTCAAATTACTCAAATTTTTCTTTATTCAGTCTGTGTGAATTCCACCTTATAGCTGTTTTTTTTTTTTTTTTTTTTTTTCTCTAGAACTTTGAAATATTTGGGGCAAAAATAAAAACAAATTATTCATTTGTTAAACAAAAACTGCTTTCTGTACATGAAAGTTTAATAAAAAGCAAAACTGTATTATAAGAAAAATGTTTGAAATACTTTGCAATTAGCTATCATATAATCATAGAAAAAGAAGCTATTACTCTAACTATGATTGGATTTGCCACACAATTTCATCAAACTATGGTCATTGTTCCATTATTTGTGGTTCTCTTTGAAAATGTGCATTTATTGGTTTGCTTTTTTTTTTTTCAGAGGAGGCTAGTCTTGTTGTTCCCTTAGTCATTGGTCTCCTGGAATCTTTAAAGTCCCTTATATTAAATCCATTTACTCCACAGCAGGTCTAGTGTTGCCAGTGCCAATAAATACAGTGCAACAAAAAGTAATTATGCAATATATTCTAAAAGGAATAAACTATATTGTATGTTTGCATGTATTTTATGCTGACCACTGTGCTTCTACTAGTTTAGACTAGGATCACATGAAGTGTTTGGCACTCACATCAAAATATTAAGTCATTGAGATTTTTGTCAACTGAAATCCCTAAGAATTTTTAATACAATCTGCTTCTAAGGCCATATGATACTTTGAAATTAATTTCAAGGTTTTCATTTGCAGTTATTAAATGTCACTTGTTAGATGTGGTCTATCGTCCTGGTCTGTCAAAATCATTTTTGCATCACAACTTTGCTCTACAATGTTTCATGCTAATAACAACAAAAAATCACAGTATCTAGTATGCTATTAATATGCTAAAATTAAGTCAATGATTACAATATTCAGTATACCCAGATCAAGTTTAAAACTCTGATCAATTTTGACTGCCTTCTGCCTTTACAGTTTGAAAATGATCATCATACTTCTTTTTGATTGCATTACTGCAGAGAAAACACCGGGATGAATTAGGCAACATATCCTTGATTTCTCATAAAATTAAATACTCTTGAAACATCATTCTCTTCTTATTTTTTATCACCCCAATACCACATTATATGCCTGAGAGTTAATATTGTCCTAACAATACCAGCACATCTTATGAATTTCATCTGATAGTCTATTTTTTCTTCTTCTGTAGTATAATTGAACATTCTCAAATAACAGAAGTCCACATTACATTGATGGCAG
The DNA here is from genome assembly GCF_009873245.2 of Balaenoptera musculus. Lineage (NCBI taxonomy): Eukaryota > Metazoa > Chordata > Mammalia > Artiodactyla > Balaenopteridae > Balaenoptera > Balaenoptera musculus. Next base: position 58,000,775 of record NC_045802.1, read on the forward strand.
ATTAAAGTGAGTCATGTTGGGTAAGAATAGAAGCCAGATGATAGGTGCAAATATATTTAACAATGTATATTTGATAAATAGTATAGTTTTTTTTTTAATTACATTATGATTTTATTAGTATGAAAATATAACAAAAATAAAAACAAAGTTATCACATACACTGCTATATTAACATTTAAATACAACAGATAAAAAAATAACAAAATAAGAACTGCAGAAACAAAAACCAGGTAAGATTTGTTTACACAACATTGTAAAGCGACTATACTCCAATTTAAAAAAAAGATATATTTAACGTGGTAGGTGTGCTTGCCCGTTCATAAGTTCATTCCAGTCTGGAACACAGGTGGATAATGCTTCTCGCATATCTGCTGCGCCATTTAATCTGTTCCTTTCCTTTGCTTTTAACTGGGTTAAGACCGAAAACCCTAGTTCACCCAAACTAGCTGCTGTGAATGGTAATAATAGCAGGATACTCTTTCAACTTATCAAAGGAAAGTTTTCCTTTATCTTAATTCAAAATGCTGATAAACTTAGTGTTTCATAATCATTCTTCGATGTATATGAAGAACTGAGCTGCAATGATTCATTTTCTTCTTTAGGCACCAAGTTTAACTCAATTATTGATTCTTATAATTCTTATAAGTAAAAATCACTATTCAAAATCAGTGGCTGACTCGGCTTTTTTTCGGTGGGGCGTGGGGAAGCTATCATTTCTAACTGGTGTTTCACACAAAAATTCTTCATGCATTCTAGATGGGGTTATAAATAAAAGAAAGACCTGCTAAACACATATGACTTTATATTGTTGTGGATGGAAAAATTAAAACGACTAAAATCATTTTTTCTTCTCATTTTAAAAATGCTTTGCTAAGACAGCTTGATGACTGTTAAGTAAAATTTGAGATTATTGTTTACAAGAGCTAAATTTAGTTAGATGTATCTATTTTAGTGTTTACAATTCTACTCAGGATACTGAAAAATGTTTGACTAATATGCATTGTAAAACATGACCTCAGCTAAAGTCAGTCATTCAATTGAGACATTTTTCATGAAATATATGCATACTATTTTATGGTCATTACATAAGCAGGCAGCTTTATTTTGTCCTAGGGAACCCAGCTGCCAGAAAATGTGTTATCATTACATGCATGTCAAAAAAGATAGTACACACTTCACTAAAATACACTCATTCAACACATTCATTTGGCAACCTCCAGCTGCTACATAGTTAACACAACCTTGAAATTATCTGCTGTACTGGGAATTGAGACCAAGATTTACTTTAGAGGAAATACAAAACTAATTGGATAATATAGTTTGCAGTTTATTCCTTTAAACTCCTATAAAAGCAAACCAATTTTTGCCAGCTAAATTTTTAAATGAATTTATGATACCCAATCAGAATATGTAGTGCAACTATAGTGATTAAAAGGCATGTGTAATTGGATTAGGAAAAATATAAAAAATATTGATCTTTTCAGTTATACTTTAGACATGGATTTCAGGGAATTTTTTACAGGTGTAACCAATTTCCTTTTTATTCTTTCTGCTGGCATTTGTAATTCACTCATATTGACAAAATACATCTTTGTGAGCCTGCTCTAGAAAGCTTTTCCTTTTGTGAAGACATTTTCAATTAGTTCCAGAAATCATCCTCCAGCCATGAAAATTTTAACTCCAATATATCAACAATAAAATTATATCAACACACTTCTAAGCTCTTCCTGATGGTCTTACTTCAAAGTAACAGTACACATACCTAAAAATCTACCTGAATGACTACTTTGTCATGAAATGGCCCCTTTACAAATATGAGTGCTTTTTAATAAAGACATTACATATATAACATGAATATATACATGTATGTCAAAGAAGTCTTTTATTTTAAAGGTGTTTAAACAATATACATGTTTGTACTAACAACAGTTTTCTAAAAAGGTAGTTTTAATTTTAAATATTTTAATTTCAAAAGATAGTTGTCAACAGTTTGACCTATAAATCATCTTAACTCTATTCAATTAAACTCTACAAATACCTCTACATATCCAAATATATGGTTTTATACTTTAAAATGTACAAAAAACTTTCATCATTAGTATTTTAACTTCCACAAATATTAGTTAGTAGAAACCAAACAAAAACTTACAAACACAGAAAAAGAGAGAGAAATTGTTTTTCTCCAGAAGTGTAACTCCCTGAAAATTAAACAAGATAGAGAAATATACATATAATCTGGACTTTTCTCTCCACAATCAATATGTACATGATACTCCAAATTGCAAATGACCTTGATATTTTGTTTTGGGGACTCTGTGATTCATCTTGTGAAATCCGTCTTTATATTCAGAGCAAATCACGGTATTTGTTACATAATCTATGTGAACAAATAAGATTATGCATGCTCAGAGGATTCATATCCTTTATATACTGCATTCATGGATTTCAAGGTATTAATTCCTGGCCTTTGTTGTGTATAAATATTCATTTATGATACCTCTAAAAATGAAGATTGGGCTAAGGAGATAAACAAAATTTGCAATATTTATATGTGAACTCAGAAAGCACTGCTGTGTATGGTCCTTGGCAATTCTACTGCCTGGCCCAGGTGATGAAAATCTCGCTGGACTACTCTGTAGTGGATGGCTAACACTGAAATACCTTTATGGTACCAAACACTGAGAAGGCAGAGGCAAATCTTCATTGTGGCAGAACTGAAAACTGAAACAATTTTGGAAAGTCCTTTCTCTGTAGGACACGATGATTCTGTAGAGGATCATCAATATGAAAGGTCTCCCCAACATGCTGATGTTCTGAGAAATGTCATAATTGATGTTAGTCTCCCAGGCCATCATTATCCAGCTGTGTGTAGAGCAAGGACAAGTTTCAGTTGTCAGAAAAGATTTACATGGAACATGTATTTTAAAGTGAAATGAAGAAATTTGGAATATGTAAATTCTGTTAACTAGGTATATTGGTAGTGCAAAATTTGTGTCTCCTCAGTAAACAGAAAATATTTTCAAGCAAAGTATAAATCAAGTCATATGTTCTTTACCTAACCTATGATTTCAATGATTAAATATCTTGTTACTACTAAAGTAGTATGGTAATTTATAATACTATGGTGCAATTTGAACTGATGGCATTTTAACATCCTAGAATCACAAATATATCCTACTCATTAAACACTGATAGTAGATGAAGTTAGACATTACTGGATGTAAATTAAGTTTAAAAATATCCTCACCACATATTGCTCAAACATCATTACTGCTATATAAAAATGGTAATATGATGTAGATTTTTTCTGATTTTTAAGCTTTCAACTATTACATGGAATTTATTTATTTATTTATTTATTATTTATTTTATTTATTTATTTTTGGCTGCATTGGGTCTTCTTGCTGCGCATGGGCTTTCCCTAGCTGCAGTGAGCGGGGGTTACTCTTCGTTGCGGCACGCGGGCTTCTCATTGTGGTGGCTTCTCTTGTTGTGGAGCACAGGCTCTAGGTGTGCGGGCTTCAGTAGTTGTGGCACGCGGGCTCAGTAGTTGTGGCTCGTGGGCTCTATAGCACAGGGTCAGTAGTTGTGGCACACAGGCTTAGTTGCTCTGCGGCATGTGGGATCTTCCCGGACCAGGGCTTGAACCTGTGTCCCCTGCTTTGGCAGGAGAACTCCTAACCACTGCGCCAACAGGGAAACCCTATCACATGGAATTTAGATAACACAAATAAAAATGATATCCTATTGAGAATGCTGTGCTCCAATAAATATCAAGATGCCAATTATATTTAGTCTCTAATAAATCATTTAATAAACTTTAAATATTCAGTGTTTTTATGGCTACATTAAAATTTATATTTAAAATATTGCTTATCATTAATGTGATTTTATTTTGACTTTACAACTACTCTTATCTTGTTGTTGAATTTAAAAATGTGGAAATACAACCTCATATTTATTTGCACACTGATTTAGAAATTGTGATTTTATTTTAAATCCGTGGGAAGTTTTAGATAGTTTCTTTATATATTTTAAAAAGATCACTCCACAGAATTTTTGTAACAATATTTGTTACCACAATTGGAAAGATAGCTTGTCCTTATTCTTCAAAGCTAGGTCATATATGTCAAATGCCAGCATCCCACACATCAGTTTAGTTAATTCTAATCCACGTGTGTAGAAGAAAGAAAATATATTTGATGTTAAGTATTATTAATTCTTCCACCATTCCATAAAATATCATAGACAAGTAGGAAATTGTTTTATTTTTATTCCCTCTGGGAAAATAGGAAAGATATGGACAAAAAAATCCAATAGCAATTCTCCCTGTAAGTTAATCAATTGGCTGAGGAAAGATACTACATTGATTTAGCTTGGATTTTCATTTCTCTCTCAACCACTTTAAGAATTATATTTATTTTATCTTTAAATCCAGGTCTCCCAATTCTTTCCACCTACTTTATAACACTTTATTAGGATCTATTCTGGTAACAGTGGTTCATTCTGAACTACTTTACAAATTATCTTTATTATCATTTAACTTTCAGTTTTCCAATACTATTCGGTGAGCACATACCACTTTGCCCTGATTTGCTATAATAGTCCATAAGATAATTTTGGAACAAGTCTAATGTTATGCCTGAAATGAACTTCTGCCTTTCCTATTTGCAAAAATGTAACACATGATTCTACCCGTACATTCAAAAGTACATTTTGAAAAAAGAAACCTGTACATTAATTATATGTACTGCTCACATTTCTGTGCATTTCTGAGTTATTACAAAAATAAAGAATTTAAATTTGAGAAGTGGCATAGAAATAAATTGAAGCAGACTATAAATAACAAAATACTTATACAATTATCATAATATAATCTACTTTGGTATAGCTTGACATCATTTATGTGAATTTTCTAAGTCGTTGAGAATGTCCACCTGTGGCTAGATATTTCATTCAGGGTACACACTACTACAAATAATATTTTTTGAAAGCATATGTTGTATAAAGATTTAGGGGGAATATGATGGCTTTTGTTATTTCATGAAATATTCAATATAAAAGGGTCATAACACATATACAGAAAGAATAAATACAAGAAATGATCATAACCAAAATAAATAATTTAATGAATTTTTACATGGATTTTTAAGAGAAATGCCGTTACATGGAGAGAGACCCATGAAGAAATATGTAGAAGTGGGCTCTTTATCAGGGTCATGAATAAAGGATTATCTAGAAAATCACATGTCCTTGCTTTGTAGGAATTTAAAGGTCAATCTGGTTCAAAAGTCTATTTTCATTTTCACTCTATTCTGCTGCGTGTCCACCAAGTTTCCCTTCAGCTATTTGTTTGAATACCTCCAATGACAGGCAACTTTATACCTCCTAGGACAGCCAATTTTAACTGTATAGTTTTTAATAGAATCACTTCAGTAGCGTATATCTCCTTACAGATTGTGTATATTTAAGTGTGTGTGTCTGTGTGTGTGTGTATATATATATATATATATATATATACATATATATACATATAGTTATATATAATTAAAAATTCTACCCACACACAGAAAATTTTGCAATAAATTATTAACTGTTCCAAAGAGATTGATTCATGAAAGGGGAGGCATTATATGTAAACACACAAACTTACAAGCACATTTAAACAGTTATACAATGTAGATGTGATGTTAAAATCATTTACACATGTCCATTCTGTTTGAGAAAAAAGATTTTCAAAAACTATTACCCACATATTTACAGGTAACTTAGACTGAATTTTTAAAAATTCATTATGAGATTACAGACAAAAAAGAATAGAATCCATTTTGAATGTAGTAAGAAGCTATCAAGATTTTAATATGTTCTAAGCCAAAAGAGAAACTCCATAGGAAAGTATCCCTCTATTATTTAATTTATGATAGTGTAAATTTCCACATATTAGCATTTAAACAGACTTATTACTTATGCTTTTATTCCCTGAATATTTTAAACAGACAGGATATGACATTTTGGTAAGATCCCATCACTAAGAGTCCTTTAGCTGCCATTGAACCAAGTCAGTGATCTGCTAGAGAATTCTAAGTTGCTTTGATTTTATGAAACAGTCACCTAGTTTTTGAGAACTTACTCTTAGTGTAACTGAGCTGAACGCTATGGGGCCTTGCCTGGCAGACCACCCTCCATGTCCTCTGCCTGTCTCTTTTTGTAGAAAAGCTGCAGTCTCGCAGGCCTCCCCTGAGTCACAAAAGCCTGGCTCAAGAAAAAAGATTGAAAGGATGTGAACATGTAGTGACAAAAGTAGCAGTTGGGCCAGGAGAACTGGTAACAATTTAAACAGTAAATCAGCCATATTGCAGTCACAGAATCTTTAGTTCTTCCTTGAAGTACATAGATAACAGTATCTGATGCACATTCTTGAGTTGTTTTACAGATACTAAAACCCCCAACAAATGGAGGAAGTTAACTGCACAATGACAATGAGCACATAACCCTCAGATGGGCTGGAACCTGAGGATTGATAATGAGACACTGTGACACTGCCCTGTTACTTCACCATCAAACAATCGTGCATGAGCTGATCATGCACCCTGTGACTCCCCTCCCTCCCCTTGCCCTTAAAAACTCTTCCCTGAAAGCCACTGGGAGTTTGGGTTTTTCTGGGCATCAGCTGCCCACAGTCTTCCTTTGGCACCTACAATAAATGCTGCACTTTCTTCACTATAACTTGGGTCAGTAGGTTGGCTTTTGGTTTGGTAACATCAGGAGATAAAACTGATGATACACACACACACACACACACACACACACATATATGTATATATCTATTGATATATGCATATATATAATCTACCTGCTTATTTAAAGAAAAACAACAATTTTATGTAATTTCTCTGAAAGGATATTACATTCCAAATTTATTTTCTCTGATTTGTAATACAATATATGAATGATAGACAAGTAATTTCATTTTCAACAAAACAAAAATATTTTAATAAAATATTTATTAATTACCTACTCCATAAATGTCATGCTGCTATGTTAAACAGGCTATAAAAATGACTAAACCATAATTCCTATCTTGGAAAGTTAAATATAATCAGAAGTATTAAAATGATTGCCATATATTATGAACTACATAATTGTTTTGTAGAGTTGAAAGGGCTGAATTTAATGTCCATTTGGTTCTGTCACCGGGTGGATGTGCGTTGTAAGAAAACAGCTTCAGCGGAGGAGGTCAACGGAAGACCCGGACCAGCAATCTCGGTCCGCTCTAGTAAGCAAAGAATTGCAAACTACCACGTTAAGCTTAAGCACAAAGCAAAGTTTATTTAAGCACAGGTACACTCTCAGAGAGGGAGAGAGAGCGAGAGCGAGAGCGGGCTGTTTCAGCGAAGTGAAGCAAGCCCAAAGCAAAGTTTATCAAAGCAAAGGTACACTCTCAGAGAGAACGGGCTGTTTCTGCGAATTGAAAGTAGCATTCCTGTACAGGCTTAAGGGCGCTTTTAAGGAGTATTTTGCAGGGAGGCGGGGGTGAGTGACAGGAAATCATTATTTGATTAACAGTCCCGAGCTATGCAACAAGTTTACTGCTGTGTATGCTCTCGCCCTTGAATCACTAAGAAACGCCCACTCCGGGGGGGGGGGGGGTCAAGACCACAGGTAGATTTTATTATAATTATGGTATAATGAGTTTGGGTTAACTATAGGTTATACGCCTGTCTGGTCTGGGCATGCGCAGCCCGGGGAAGTCCCCTCGTGTTACCGTGCCCCTCTTTATTAGGATAAGCTGCCCACCACATGACCATAGTTTCGCCCATTCTGGGTGCGGTCAAGGGAGAGTCCCCAGATGGTTGAGTATGACTCGATTTCTTCTTGTCTTTCTCGCCACTGTCACCTCCTCGCTGCTAATGTCTGACTAACTACCGAACAGTTTTACAAAAAGATCTTTGGAAATGGCATTCACTCTAGGCAGAAATGATGAGACAATTTCCTAGAAGGATGTCACAATTCAATTGCTTATTAAAATTCAGTGGACTTTTGACCAAGATAACTATTTTTAAATGACTACTTTTCCTTCACCCCAGATTTAAGAAATTTAAAAACAGCAAACATTTGGTAAAGTCCCCTGGTGTACAGTAGGAGCTCAATAATCCTTTGCTTTATTAGTAGACTAAATGACTACTCCCCTTTAGGATATTGGACATCTTCATCCAGAAACAAATACATTTTTAAAAAATTAAGTAAAAGGTAGTCAAAAATGTTCACATCTCTGGAAAAAAAAATGCAACATTGCACACGTTTTTAAATGAAAGACTTTAATTTAGCATTGCTACTACAGGTTAATAAATATAGCTATAGGCTTTCTAATTTTAAGAATTCTCTGTAAGATTTCTTATTGTCTTTTAATAAACCACATCCATAAAAATATAAGATTATGCTGAGAAAATTATAAGATATCCTATCTTTCACCCAGTGCTAGTCAAATTATAGTCATGCAGCAAAGCACTTGGAAGGAAGCATACACACTTTTGAATCTTGGTCTGGAAAACCAATCCAAAAAATGACAACATAGGTTACATCTTCAACTAATGCTTACATCATAAGCATTTTATTTCAAAATAAATGTTGTTATTAGTTAAATATTATTTAAATATTGTTCCTTTTTTAAAACAATGATAAAAAGAAAATTACAAAAATTTTGGAAAATTTTCAGAAAAGAAAATCGAATGTAACCTCTTAATATTACAAAACAATGTTGTTCTCAGATGACAAGTGATATGTGCTTCTCAAGTTAGTTGAGAAGGTTTATATTGGTCATGTCATAGAAAATATTAAATATTGGGAAGAAAGTAACTGTGATACTGGAATGTGACAGACAGTGATAGAGTTCAGGGAACCAGGGCACTGACTGATACGTGAAAGATGCAGCCAGGCTTAAATGCTTAAAAATGAGAAGATACCCATGTTTTAAGCATTGCCATAAAAGGGACTCCATTACTTATTGCCAGAAATTTTATCCAGATTGCTAAAAAGTGAAAGAATGAGATCTAAAAAAATGCTCATATAGAACAATAGCTGTCTCAGCTTTCTGAAGAAACTGAGGCATAGATCATCTAGTTATTTACTCTGTTTGCAATTCCTACTTTATGTCATGATACTTCATTCTTGATTCACTATGTTCCCCAAACCTTTCATATTTATGCTGCCCTTTCCTACTTCAGGGCTTTATGCAAGTATTTCTCTCTTCTGCAAACATTTTTCCTTCCACTTTTGACATGGCTGGTTGCGCAGATTATAGTCTTTAAAAAAAAAAAAAAAAAAAAGCCTTATCCTCAAAGAGTTCTTGCTTGAAAATCCTATTTAAATAGATCACCACATTATTGTATTTCAGCACATGGTTAAGGTACTTAAATTCTGTGTGTGTGTGTGTGTGTGTGTGTGAGAGAGAGAGAGAGAGAGAGAGAGAGAGAGAATATTTAAATTAGCCCCAATGGTGCTACCTCAGGCAGCTGCATTGTTATATAATTGACGATTTTTTTCCCCACAAATGCTCTAGCAATAGGATTTTTGGAATATAATACCTCTGAATCAGTTCAAATAAAGACAAGGTCTGAGAATTAACATTTTAAGGAGATTCTAGGCAAGTCAATGGTGACAATTTTGTGGAAAGGAAGCTTTGGGAGAACTTCACACCTAGTCTCTTCATTACAAAGGGCTTCATAGCTGCTGATTTACAGCCACTGGATCTGTGAGGATGTTAGTTTTCAAGACTACTTTGGGTTTGAAGAAAGAGAGATGACAGTCAGACAAGTGAAAATGTCAAAAGCTCACTGTCCTTGCAAAGATTTAGCCTTTTTTTCTTGAATATACACTCCTTGGATTGTTGCAAGCCTTAGCTAATTTTCAGAGTTGTGAAAAAGTTGATTTTGATTATTTTTGCCAGTATTCTCCTCACTTTTATAGTGGTACAGATTTTTATGATTCCTTACATTGCTGTCCCTGAAGTGCTTCTTGGTTTCATAAAACTTCCAATGAACACCTGCGAAGACTGTATTTAATTTTTTTCATTAAGAATAAAAACCACCTATGGTAAACTGGTTCCAAGAACATTTGATGGAATTATATTGTTCATCAGAAATTTTTTTTTAAAGTATGTTTGGATAAGATTTCTAGGTTAGATACAAATCTTGTTAATCTCCTAAAAGGCAATAAAACAAACAGGACAAATGACTTTGGGGTTATATGTTTTTTGCAAATAAGAAATTTATAGGTTAACCTATAACTTAACGGTTGCCTGGGCTTTAAACAAATAATAAACAGCTGAGTCAAACACACAAAGTCTTCTGGAAATTTTTTTTAATTCATAAATTAGCCTGTTAAACATATATATTTTGGCCTGACCTCCCACATTTTCTCTCTCTCCTCCTTCATTTCTTCATTCTATATAGAAATTAGTTTTCCAGTCTTACTAATATATCTTTACTGATTCACACTTACATTATGCAACCTAAAATCATTTTAAAGGAAGAAGAAATGTATGCAGAAAAATACTGTCATTCATAAAATAAGGTTATATTCTTAATTAAAATTATTCTTAAGTATTTTGATAAGTAAAATCCATAACACTATGATGTATGCTAATGTTTTTCATTATTTATAATTCACTTATAATGTAAGTAGTATATAAACAATTTTCTAAGAAATGACTAGATAAAGTCTCAATACAAGTCTCTTAAGTGCTTTTAGTACTGATGAACAAAAATAATCACTGGGAAATACATTGCATTTATATTTTTTATAAAATCTACAGTATAAAAGTGAACATGATTTTAAACAGTTTAATTTAAATTTAGAAAATGTAATACTTGCAAAAATTTTATTAAATCCAGTTTTAATTGATGATTTATAGTGTCAGCTGAAAGAAATGCACAACTTAAAGGTTGAGAATTATGTTTTATTTGGCAGACAAAACTGAGGACTTAAGCCTGGACACAGCCTCTCAGATAGCTCTGAGATACTGCTCCAAAGAGGTAAGGGAGGAGCCAGGATATATTGGAGTTTTTGTTAACAAAGACCAGGGAGTCGAAACTTCCAAAAATTACTGTTAATTAAAGAAAACCAGATATCTCGAGATAATTAATTTAGCACTTTTCTATGTATGGGAAGATGCAAGTGTCTGGGCTCATTGAAATCACTCCTTTGATACGCACCTTAGCTCTCTAGGGCCAGCATCCTGTTCTTTCCCCATCCTGAATGCCCTCTTGGATGCACAGTCTGCGGTGGCTGCAGTGGCTGAGGGCTTGGCAGTAGCCAGCCCATTTGTCTCCATCCTGAGTTCCCTTAGGGCTCTCCATGGGGGGGCAGGCGGGCTGTAGTAGCTTGATGGCTGCAACATCCTTTGTTTACTGATACGGCAGGCAACATTTTTCGTTCACAGTAGCATAAGACACTAACTAGAATATAATCGTTTTTGCATTAAAATTTCTTCATGTTATAAAATGTTTTGCACTAAACAATCAAATATATAATTAAGATTTCTTTACATAGAAAGAATAATTTTAAAATGAGCTAGTAATAATTGAGACACTCAAGGACATTTTTCTTTTCTTTTTTCAAAAAGGTTCATTTTTCTCTTCTCTCCCTATCCAGATGTAACTGCATCCTCATGCAGGTATGATCCTGTATACTAATTAGTCGCCCCAACGTCTCTACTAGACTTTTGACTCTGTCTCCGGAGCTGCCAGACAAATTAACAACCGGGATTGTAGTTTACATATAAAGGACTGTAACCTACTTTTAAAAGCTTACGCATTCTGATATTAATGCTGATGAACCACTTTTAAAATAACTTGAAGTATCATCTACCGAAGAAAGTTTTAGTTAGCTACTATTTAAAGATTTAAACAACAAACACACTGATACGCATTTTGTTGTTGTAAGGACAGTGCAAGCATTTGGTGAATATGTACATTTTTCCTGTATGATCTTCTTTAAATATGTCTGAGATTAATTATTATGTTTTACATTGATGAATTAGCAGATAGAGATATTTTAAAGAATCAGTTTCCTGGAACACCATTATGAAGTGGCATACTCTGCTAGATGGAATCATCTTATGTGAATCTTTTCCCTGTCCCAGGGTGTTATTAGTCTGTACTCTGTAAAGAGCTCAACATATTATGTGTAACATTACATGATCCAAGCACTGGCATTATAATGTACCCTCAATGTGTGTTTATAACATCTACAACAAAATATTATTGTGAAACTTTAAAAAATTAATGCTTTAGGATTTCCTATACTTAAAAATGTACATTAAATAATTTGAAAAGCATAAATAGGCTCAGAGAGGAGAATTTGTAGTTCTTTGTAAAAAGAAATATGTATAGTACAAACAAAAGTAGTATGGATGAAAAAGCAGATGTGTACTGCATATTAGATACTATATAAACCTGTTCAATGAAAAATTATTTTAGCAGAAATAAAGTGTTGGAGGAAAAAAGGAGATCAGTAAAAATCAAATGGGAATAAACCAGATGACACTGGATTAGTGTTGGATTCATTACTATGAAATTATATTTAGATATATGTCTATATATATATATATATATTTTCCACTGTCCAAAAAATCTTCTGTGCTTTGCCTATTTATCCCTCCTTTTCCTCTAACCCCTGAAAACCAATAATCTTTTTTACTGTCTCCATAATTTTGCCTTTTCTAGAATGTTACATAGTGAAAATCATACAGTGTCTGGCATCAATTTGGGAAAATTCTCTGTCTTTATTGCTTCAAATTTTTTTGCTTCCCAGTCCTCTGGTCTCCCATTTTGTATATGTTACACTTTATTTAGGTTTCCCACAGTTCTTGGTTATTCTGTTTTGATTTTTTTTCAGTCTTTTTTTTTTTTTTGCTCTTTGCCTTTCATTTTGAAAGTTTTTTTTTGAGATATCCTCAGGTCAGTTATTCTTTCCTTAGTCTTATGGAGTCTGCTAATGAGCCCATCAAAGGTATTCTTCATCAGTGTTTCTGATTTTTGACATTTATTTTTTGATTCTTCCTTAGAAATTTCATATCTCTGTTTACATTGGTCATCTGTTCCTGCATGCTTCTGTTTTATCCATTAGACCCCTTAACATATTAATCATAGATATTTTAAATTCCCAGTCTAATAATTCCAATGACCCTGCCATATCTGAGTGTGGTTGTGATGCTTACTCTTTCTCTTCAAACTGTGTGTTTTTGCCTTTTAGTATGCCTTGTAGTTTTTTTCTCAATTACCAGGCATTATGTACTTGTTAAAAGTAGGTTTGGTAAACAGGCCTTTAGTAATGTAGTGGTGAGGTGTGGGTAGATACGAAGCATCCTTTTTTCTTACAATTAGGTCTCAGTCTTTTAATGAATTTGTGCCTCTGGACTGTGAACATTACACATGCTTCTCAGTCCTCCCGCCTCCCCTTAGGTGGGACAGGCTGGTTAGAGTGAGCTGAAGTTAGATATTCCCTTTCCCCCACTTTGAAGGCTAGATTGAGCTGGAGTTATTTATCTCCATTCTGCCAAGTCAGTTACACTCTTAATTATCTCTCTCAAGTAGTCTCTGGTAAAAATAATTTCTCTATAGGACAGGCCTTGTTAAGAAGAACACAGTGTTCTGGCATATTTCAAAATGGTTATTTGCCCCTCCCCCCTACTGAAAAGAAAAAAAAATTTATCTGATATTCACTGTGGGAACTTATTTGATCTTCTGGAGGTAAAAATACAAAAGTGTGGGTCCTCCCCTATGACTGTGTCCCCCTGGAATTTTTAACTCTCAGAGTTGTCCACACTGATCCTACAGCGTTTATCAATTACAGTTTAGGTTTTCTGACCCTGGCATTGGTTCCCTTGGAAATTTCTGCTTGTGGATTTCTGTTCAACTTTTTGTGATTCTCTCTGCTTGCCTGTCTCTTGAATTTGGGGTTCAGAAGTGTTCCCTGTAAACTCACTTCTCTGATGGATTTTAAGAAGGGTTGTTGATTTTTTAGTTCGTTCAGCTTTTTACTTGTCTTTAGGATGTAATGCTGATTTTTGAGCTCTTTACATGCTGGACCGGAAACCAGAAGTTCCTCTTTGGGTTTTTAAATTCCCAGAAGTAAGTAAGTAAGAAAAGACAGGTAAGGAGTTGATTAGGATTTAATGTTGAGTGGGAGTACCTTCAGCTTATACTCAGCACCCACACTGTCTAGGTCTACACAAGAAACTAACCATAGCATTCTGGGTTTCCCTCCTAAAATCTAGGATCCTTTTCACATCCTGAGATTATTCACTCATTTCTTTGGCTTAGAAATCTGAAAGGCAATCTTAATGCACTTTTTATTTTCCAGGGTCTAATCTAGTATACCACATTGTATGTAGTCATCATGTCTTCTTAAGTTTGTTCTGGTCTGTAGCAATTTTTCTTTGTCTTTCATGACCATGAAAATCTTGTAGAGTACCTCTCAGAAACTTTGTAGGATGTCTCCCTATCTGAATTTGGCTGATATATTCCTTGTGATTATATCAAGGCATGGAAATTTGAAAAAAAATACCACAACAGTGATTTTCTCTTTATATCAATTCAGGGGATACATGCTATCATCATAACTTATCACTTTAATTGCTAACCTTGATCACCTGGTCCAGGTAGTATATTAATATGATAGTTTCTCCACTGTAGAGAAATTCCATTCCCTTTTCCATACACTATTCTTTCAAACCTAGTCGTTAATCTCAGTCTACACTTAAGGGAGTAGACTCCCAAATGGGGGATATCTCTGTAAGTTATAAATTAGTTAGAATTTTCCATATAGAATATTTGTCCCTCCTTTGGTATTTACATATTATTCAATTAGTTACTTATTTTAACATGAAGTCATGGAAATTTATCTTATTCTTTGACTCATAATCCAATAAGACATCTGTCCAAACCCATAGAATGTACAACACCAAGAGTGAACCCTAATGTAAACTATGGTCTTGGGTGATAATGATGTTTCAGGATAGATCCATCAATCATAATCAACGTACTACTGTGGTGGAGTATGTTAATAATGAAGGAGGCTATGCATATGTGGGAGCAGAATATATATGGGGAATCTCTTTACCTTCTGCTCAATTTTCCTGTGAACCTCTAACTGCTCTAAAAAATTAAGTATTTAAAAAAAAACTCAAAAATCAAAGAGCGTTTTGATACTGCTACACCTAGTGACATGCTAGTGGAATTCTCATGGAGCGCTTCTCTCTATTAATAAGGAAAATCTTCACTAGAGAATGCGTGTGTCTCTTTTCCATTTTCCACATGGAACACTGACAGATGGCTGCCATTGGCTCAGCCATCTTATGAAAGTGAGGTAGTAAGCACAAGGAAAATTTCAAGATACATTTTCAGACTACACAACCAAAGCAGCAGCTGCTTAGCTCCAAAATTATTATAATAGTTAAGCAAGTGTTAGTTGGATTTTCTTTTATTTGCAGTCAAATTCATTGTTTTAGAAGATATGTCAACCAAGAAGAGAAGGAATGACCATCAAGTCACCTAAGTACACATACAGAAAATTTCATAAAACAGAAAAAATTTAAAGGATAGAAAATGCATCATATGGTGGCAAATGGAGAAATTTCTCACAATTAAGTTATTTTTCTGTTGGTGCCACTTCATAACAGGAATATTATTCTGAATAATAAACATTGTTCACAGTGAAACTGGTTAAATCATACATGATCATCATTAAGTTCCTTAGGTTACATTGGATTTTTCTCTCTAAATTCCCACAATTTAGAATGATTTTTGAATTGCATAAAAGCCAGTTGTTTTCCAGTTTGCATAAAAATTGAAGTATATCAAGATCTGAAATACAAAAGCACTAAAACTATCATGCGTTAAAAATATACTTTATGAAATGATAGAAGAAGAATAGTAAAATTCAGTGACTTCAAAATTTCTATATAAAATAGATTAAAACCCACATTTCTAGCCTAGGCTTCTGATAAATAAATGACAAGTATCATCACAACAACATTAATGGAAAATATAAATAAAAATAAAAAGGCAAAACAAAAAAGCTAGCGAATTGTAGAGGTAAGCTGGAAGTTCACAAAATTCCTGTATCTGTGAATTTTAATTGTTGCTCTAATTAAATGAACATGTTCATCATCATAACACTATGTCAACTTCTCTTAAACACTTGAAAAATATCAATAACTGCTCCTCTTTCAACTGTTTTTTCTTCAAGTCAGGTAAAAGGAAAATACTTAAGGTTTTGGTATGTCATGCAAACATGACCTGCTTGTCTATCACATGCATATGTAAAAGAACAAGAACAGGGCTTCCCTGGTGGCGCAGTGGTTGAGAATCTGCCTGCCAATGTAGGGGACGTGGGTTCGTGCCCTGGTCTGGGAGGATCCCACATGCCGCGGAGCAACTGGGCCCGTGAGCCGCAATTACTGAGCCTGCGCGTCTGGAGCCTGTACTCCGCAACAAGAGAGGTCACGATAGTGAGAGGCCTGCGCACCGCGATGAAGAGTGGCCCCCGCTTGCCGCAACTAGAGAAAGCCCTCGCACAGAAACGAAGACCCAACACAGCCATAAATAAATTAAAAAAAAATTTTTTTTAAACTAAAAAAAAAACAAAAAAAAAACCCAAGAACATTTATATAATGGGATGGGGACATTAAACTTCTTTCTGAAAAAGTGACCCAACTCTGACATGCCTTTGCAGCATTACACCCCCAGTAGAGAGGAATATTTATTTGATTGGGCCACAGGGAGTACTGGGCATTGCTTCCTTTGCCTTAATAGGAGTAAAGTAGAAAGTAAGTACTTAGAAGGTTCTAAATTCAACTTATACTGGAGTTTTGTGTCTTAATTATACTCTGTTCTTGCTTTTTGTTTTAAAGAGTAGTTGACCCTAAAGCATTTAGAAACCCTGGATCTTTGACTCAATTACTTTTAGAATACCGCCAAAATCTTTTCTTAGTACTTAACTTTAGTCTACAATTATTTTGAAAGCTCTCAGAAAACTAGTTTGGGATAATTGTAATACATTATAAAATAGCAATTTCCAATTTTAAGATATGCTATTATTTTAGTATTATAGTAATACACTTTTAATAACTTTAGTGTGTAAAAATCATGCATTTCTCACAAAAGCTATTTATCTATATAACTCATGTAATTGCAATATATTTATGTCCACAATCTCTGTAAAAATTTGAGGTGACTTTGCGTGAATAAAGTGCACCATCTAAACACACAGCAGTGGAAAATGATTATACAGTTAATCTTGGATTTTGCTGTTAAATGTTTAAGCACCTCAATCAATTCTAAGCTTCCAACAAGCCATGAATAAAATAAATTTATGCTAGAGTGTATGCATCTCATTTTGTGAAAAAAATGTGATAACATTATTTTGTCAAGAGATAAGACCTTTTAACTGAGAATTATATATGTATGTGTATTTCACGCATTCCAACAACAAAAAAAGTTAAATACAATTGACTGAGTTTTCAAAACAGGATAGTATAGAATATACAGAAACATCCAACTTAAGAGTATTTCTTAGATCTTCAAGAAAAAGGCAAAGGCATTTTATGAAAAAAAGCTAGTCATCACTCCTTAGGTATCTGTACTGACAATTGTGAATATTATCTTCATAGTGGTAGGAAAAAAGATAGTAATGGTAAAAGAAATTAGTGATTAATATTTTGCAGCATGGCTATGTCTAGAATTATTTATAAGATTTGATTTTAAACACTACACATTTATTTTATGATGACAGCATTAAATGTGGCAGCAGAATGTTGGAGCCTACTTTTCATTCTACTTGAACACTGATCTGTGAGAAAGCTGTAGCAGCAATGTTAATCAATGCATAAAGCTAGGACTACCATTCCATAATTCACCAGGATAGAGACAAGAAATGGTGGACCCAGCGTTAATATGTGGCTGCACTCACCCAGATTGAAGTCAGTTTAATTTGAGCAGAAGCTGAGTAGATCATTTATCAGGATTTAATGTATTACTGTAATTCACTGCTGTGATTGTAGGGAAACAGCAATAGTATAGATGTGTGGCTGTAACTCTTAGTGACATAACCTGGCTGGTTGCTTTCCACAGTGCTATTTTCAGCTAGAACAGTCTTTCTCTCAGAAATTTCAGTATACCATTGACTTATTTAAAAAATAAAGTCAGATAAACAAAACATCATCTTCCAGAACATACTGAGAAAGATTAAAAGTCTGTCAATTCCTTTGGAAATAAAAGAATCACTTGTAAGGTAAATATATTATACTGATCACTGATCCTCCCCTTTCTTCATAAACCATTTTATTTTTCTTTCCAGGATAAGAAAAACTCTGGCCTCATACATTCCTTAATATTTCATAGCTTCTTGGAAAATTTAAACATTGATCCAGGTGTGCCTATGGTATTTAATATTGAAATCCTGAACTCTAGGAGTTACTTACTTTTCTTCCATCGGACCAAGTTCCTTCCATCAGTTAAGTGGAAGTGATTCGAAATTATTAAATATATTTCTCTTCCTATTCCTATTTGCTTAAAATAGAATTAAAACAATGATATGATTTTGAATTATG
Source organism: Balaenoptera musculus (assembly GCF_009873245.2). Lineage (NCBI taxonomy): Eukaryota > Metazoa > Chordata > Mammalia > Artiodactyla > Balaenopteridae > Balaenoptera > Balaenoptera musculus. The sequence continues at coordinate 58,019,388 of NC_045802.1, forward strand.
GAAGCTAATTTCAGAAACTCTTCGGTACTTCTAAATACCCCTTAAGAGCATTATTTTATTTTTTTTAATTTACTTATTTTTATTATTTATTTATTTATTTATTTTGGCTGTGTTGGGTCTTCGTTTCTGTACGAGGGCTTTCTCCAGTTGTGGCAAGCGGGGGCCACTCTTCATCGCGGTGCGCAGGCCTCTCACTATCGTGACCTCTCTTGTTGCGGAGCACAGGCTCCAGACGCGCAGGCTCAGTAGTTGTGGCTCACAGGCCCAGTTGCTCCGCGGCATGTGGGATCTTCCCAGACCAGGGCTCGAACCTCTGTCCCCTGCATTAGCAGGCAGATTCTCAGCCACTGTGCCACCAGGGAAGCCCGAGCATTATTTTTTAAATCACCTTGGAAATAATATAAATAATAAATACAGGCACTTTGCTAGTTTACCTTGCTTTGTATATTTTTCATGCTCTGACTCACACATTCATAAAAGGCTTATTAAGAAGTTGCCCTTTGCAAACATAATTTTTAATTTGTATTTTAATACAAAACATAAAAAAAATACAATTTTAACCATTTTTAAGCATCCAGTTCAGTGTCATTAAGTGCATTCACAGTGTTGTGCAATGGGATGCACATTTGAAATGATTAAATTAATCAATTTCAAATCCATTCCATCTTTCTCTGACATTTTAACCATTATCTTCTATATGGATCCATAACTTTCTCTTCATTTCACTAGTCCAGGTCCCTAGTTGCCTTTAACTTGGATATTTATAACAGGTTTTTCACTTTCCTCTGACTAGAGCTTCACTACTCTTCAGCTCTTCCTATCAACAGAATGTTTTTTTAACAAAGAAAATTCAAGCATGTAACAATTCTATTTTAAACTCTTCATCAATAGATTCACTCTCTAGAACCTAGAACATCTGAATTCTACCATACTGTCTACCTTTAGAATCCTGAATGATTTTACAAGTTTCATTGTCCATCCCTCTCCCAATCACATTTCACCTTTCACCCTCACTGGTCTACTTGAGTTAGTGTGCCTTACTGTTTTAGTAGTCCTTGAATTTGCACAGGCTTTTCACTCTGCTGGAATAGTCAATTACCCTCATTAAACCTGTAGTTATCCTTAAGTGCTTTGCCTGGCCTTCGTTTTGAACACTTCTTTGAGTTAAATCCTCCTCCCACTCAAGTGCAATTTTAGGTTATACATACACATACTAGTGTATCGGCCCTGTAATATGTTTGCAATTATGTCTTGGCATGATTTTGGATGGATAATTATTTCTTTTATTCATTCATTGGAAAAATACTGGACTTCCCTGGTGGCTCAATTGTTAAGAATCTGCCTGCCAAAGCAGGGGACATGGGTTCGATCCTTTGTCCGGGAAGATCCCACATGCCATGGAGCAACTAAGCCCGTGAACCACAGCTACTGAGCCTGCGCTCTAGAGCCCGCAAGCCACAACTGCTGAAGCCCATGCACCTACAGCCCGTGCTCCACAACAAGAGAAGCCACTGCAATGAAAAGCCTTCCTACAGCAACGAAGGATAGCCCCAGCTCACTGCAACTAGAGAAAGCCCGTGTGCAGCAACTAAAACCCAATGCAGCCGAAAATAAATAAATAAATAAAAAGTTAATTAATTAATTAAAAAAAATTTATTAGAGACCAGGTACTGAGGATTCAAAGGTGCACACATTCTACTCATGCAGAAAGTTATTAAATAAACAATGACAAGGCCATGTGCTAAATATTCTAAGAGCTTTAGGATAAGTCCTATAAAAATATTGAGAGAGTAGGTCTGTATAAGACATCTTAGATAATTCCATAGGAAAAGAAATTATATGTGTTAGGCTTAGAAATATAAGTAGGAACTATGTTGTTAGAAAGTGTAAAAGGAAAAAAAATGTGAATACATTTATAGAAGTGTAACTATCTGGGTATATTTAGGCACGCTTGCATATCCAAATAATGTCTGTTAATTTTGTACTCTATCCTATAAGATCGATTTTGCCATGCATACTCTTCAGAGAAAGCCAGAAGTACAAGGATCATGTGAAGCCCCAGGCTCTTTAAGTTCAAGCTTATTGTTTCTTTGAGCTATTACCATTATCTGAAAACTTTAGTAAGCTTCTTGTATTTGATTTGGTTGCTATTAATTCCATTTGACAATAACTGCAAATTTGTCTTGAGGAACTTCTCAGATTGAAACAGAAAGGAAGGGGGCAGGGCACAACCTTTAAAAGAATGACATAGCCATTGAGGATATGACATAAACTGGTTAGAACCAACTAGGTCCAAGATTGTGGAAGATTCAGCTTCCAGTATTCCTTGAGCCTCATTATACACTCTTGTAATACATTAGCATATGCTAAATTACACACCCACCAGTGCCATGACAGTTCCTAGGTTGACCATAAAAGGTCAAAAAGTGGGCCATGACCCAGTTCCTGGAAATCTCCACCTCTTCTCCAAAATAGTTGGAATAATCCTTCTACTCATTAGCCTATGACATTACCCAGCCCATAAAAACTAACCACCCCATATTTTGGGGCCTCTCGTCTTCTGAGATGGCCCACACTCTGTCTGTGGAGTGTGTTTCTCCCTGGGCCCCTGGCCACTCTTGCCTTTTGAGACAGACTTCATTCTGTCTATGGAATGTGTATCTCTCTAAATAAATCCACTTCCTACCTATCACTTTATCTCTCACGGAATTCTATCTGTGATGAGACATAAAGAACCTTGAGCTTCATTAAGTCTTAAGACCAGGTGTGTGGTCTCAACTAAAAGACAGTGCGTTCAAGTCCCAGTCTGGGTTCTTGCCGGGTTCGGGTCCCAGCCCATGGGTTCAAGTCCCACCTGAGTTGTGCAGTTTCAAGATCTGTTATATTTTGCTCCTTTGCCTCTTTTGCATGTATCTTGGAAATGAAAGGCTTTGATGGGAGATCCTCATCCTTTATCTAATATTTGCTATGTGGCCCTTTGGTCAATTTAGAAACATTAACAATAGTTGTGAAAGACATGATCTTAATTTGATCATTGCTGCAGATTGAGTTGAATTTTGCACTTCAAGATTTTTTAGAACTTTAAAGGCTATCAGCTTTTCCAATATAACCACATCCTAAATTTCTGGAACTTCTCTATTACTATTCTCTTTCCAAACAAGTTATTTTTTAAGCCCATATCTTTTTGTAATATCTTGTAAAACATAGTCAATAACAATCAACACACACTACATAATGTTCTGTATTTGAATTTCCTCCCTTGAGGCACAAGTTAGTTAGATGTATGATCAATCTCAAATAGTAGTTCTTAAATTGTAATATAAACTAAAATGTAGATTAAATTGACTTCAAATTATGACTAATATAAAATATTGTTTATTTAAAGAAACATATTTTAAATGTCAAAATATTCAGCTTAATAGATTCAACAGTCTTTGCCACGTGAATGTATTCCCTTCTATGGTAGAGAATCACTACATAAAATTCTTAGGAACTGAAGTGAAATTCCTACATTTAGAGTCTAGGATGAAATGTTCAAGGGCTTAGGTATTAATATTTATAAAAATTTGGTGGTTTGGGCTATGGGACTATAAGATAAAAAAGTCCAGCAGTGTAATACAAGGACCCAATCTGTGTTTAAGACTTTAGCCCGTGGATTGATTTGGGAAACATCAATCAAAAAATCATCCTAGAGCCATAAGAATTTCAAACAGGAAAGCAACGAAGGGTGGCCTGAACGGGATCAAAATGTTTTGGTGGGAGAATTCAACTATTCTGAAATTGATATAACAGTAGCTTATGTTTTAACTGTGATCTAGAGCTGGAATGAGAATTTGAAGAAAAACGACACAGATTCAAAATTACATTGCTCAGTAGCTGCATGCAGGTATCATCAAAAATAATTATAGGGACTGTGTGATGGTTAATTTTAGGGGTCAACTTGGTTAGCTATATAGTACCCAGTTCTTTGGTCAAATTCAGTCTAGATGCTGCTGTGAAGATACTTTTTAGATGTGATTAATATTTAAATCAATAGACTTTGAATAAAGCAGATTACTCTCCAAATTGTTGGTGGGACTCATTTAATCAACTGAAAACTTTAATTTGACTAGTCAAAATATTTAATCAATTGAAAAAGAGTGAAAACTTTGTACTCAAGACTGGAACATAAAAAACCATGCCTGGAAAAAATTAATAGGATATATCTCTCTATATATATATCAATAGGATATGTATTCCATTGATTCTACTTCCTTAGGTAACCCTAACTCATATGGACTAACTTTACAAAATGTATTAAATAAATTAAAAATTTTACAATAGCTGTTTCATCTAAAGAAAAGAGTCATTTTCAAAGTATGTGACCTTAAACTTTTACTGGTTGAAATATAATGGCTGATTCACATATAGATTCAAAATCTGTAACAAATTATATCAAGTGAAATATCTAACAGACACCCAATATATAGATCCTATTCTGTTTGTCAGTCTATAACACTGAAATTTCAGATAATGCAGTGAAATTCTATAAATGTGGATGTATAGTGAACTTAAATGGAATGATAAAATGAACAATTTGGTGAGATTGGAGGGCTAATAGGAGAAGTACTATAAAGTAGTACTGAATGATAAGAGAAGAGAAATAAATTAAATATAACAGAAAGTGAATGATGAAAACCAATGATAAATTGAAATGCATAAATTCTTCTGCTGGTGTATCAGCAAGGACAGTTTGAATCCTTGTTTACAAAAGAGAAAAAAAACTTTAAACAAAATCTTGTATATTATGAAAATGTAGTACAAAAAAAAAAAAAGGAAACTGACATCAATTTAATGCCTACTATGTGCCTAAAATGTATGATTTGAAAGAAAATACTGTAGTGCATTTGCATGAAACTAGAAAATAATAGTATCTTGAAAGAAAATTCTGAAAGTTTCCATAAAATGTATTTATAATATTTAGTCCCTAAATGAAATCGTGCATGGAACAAAAATGAAAGATACGCTAAATCTGCCACTTTAAATTTATCACTCTAAAATCTGATAATATACAAATTAATGTTTTTAATTGCTTCCATACCCAGTTGAATTTGAAATATGCTTTAATAAATTTATTAATCTTCTGAGACCAACTATAGTTATTTATTGCCTTTATTTCTTAGACAAATTTATATCTTTTCTGTGAAATTAATAAAGAGCCTACAGCAAAAGGGGAGTTTTACATTGATATCCTTATGATATAAATTAATAATGATGAATCATCACACTAGTAGTTTTTTTTTTACACCTGAAGCTGAAGTGTTAACAAATGGAGCAGAACTGATAAACTTGAGGGAAGAAAGGCCGTTAATTATAGTCCAGCCTAACAAGTAGGTACAGGGCTTCAGATACACAGCTGGCATCAAAAGGAATCAAAGTGGTTACTAAATCTTCTACTGAGGTTAAAAAAAAATGCAGAAAAACACCAAACGTTCTAAGTAAAAATTTGCAGAAAAATATCCTGAGCTAACGCTCTAAGAAGAAATGGAAGAGGAAGAATCTAGTTATATGTAAACTAAAACTCAGAAGTGTCAAAGTGTTCACATTATTAACTATTTCAATAGCTCACATAGTAGATCCAATAATCTAGAACCAAAATTTAAAATAAAATAGAACATATATATTTAAGCCTTTGAGAGTAAAGAAAATGTGTAAAATGGTGTATCAAGAAGAAACCTCCTTTCATCAGGGACCTCACTTTGGCTTCTCCAAAAGAACAATTCTAGATGCAATATTAATATCCCTGGGCTATGGTAAAGAAATTTTCCCTAAAAAAATTAAAACAGTAACTCATCCGATCTATCTTATTCCATCTGATAGCCATTCTTTTTTAAATTATAAGGTATCAAGTGACACTTCTCCTTTGAACTGAAAACTATTGTTAAAAATAAAATCAGAGGACCAAAATCCCTAAGTAAGTATGAGTTCATGTGGATGCCAGATTTAAAGTCAACCTCATTCCTGTTGGGATTGTTAAGAGGTGGCCATTTTCTAATCAGCAACCAAATTTGTCCCCCATCAGGCAATAAGAGAGAGATAAATTCCTGATGACATGGAGTGAGGTGCTGAGTGGCTATACCAAACAGCTTGTAATGTTAGATTTATTAAGGAAAGGGGGTTTTTAGAACTGTCAGGGAGGAAGAAATTTTCCTCTACCCTTCTAGGTCCTTCTGGTTGGTCTAAGAATTAAATTGACATGAGCTAGATTATTTGGGGGAAAATTTTTAAAAAGTTAAATAATGTGTATACGTGGAAGAGACCCAGGACAACTGAGTAACTCAACAAAATGGCCAAAACACTCACCTTAAACTGTCAACTTCAGCTAAAGACAGAAGAGGATGTTGGGGGTAGTGGTTTGGGAATTCAAATGGGAGAAAGGCAACTCACATGGAAGTGGAAAGCAAGTGTTTGCTTGGCCATACAGAGACAGTGGGACACAGTGGACTCTAATCTCCAGGCCCTGCCGAATTTCCCCCACCCCACCTAGACCACATGCTTTGCAGATATCTCTGGTGATAGTTCTATTCTGGAAATAGATCTTCTATAAGGAACATTCTTTTAGGCAGTTAGGGGAAAGATCAAAGTGTCTTCCTGAGGCATCTGAGCCTTGAAAATAATCAGCTTAAATCAGTCTTCATGCTAGAGACCCTTTTGGGTGGCAGATTTTGCTCCCCCACAGAACCACCCATCTTCTGTCTTCCACCCAGATGCTGAGAGCATCTCATTAGAGAAATGTTCAAAGTCACTGAGCCCTCAGAAAACATAGCGCTGCTGGAATATGGAGAAAAAGTCAACCAGAAGACTGCAGCCTGCCGTCTCATTTATTCTCATGCCAGGTATAAAAAATGGGTATCTTGGAATGCCATAGGATTAAGACACTTTGCTATTAACTCCCCTCCCCAGGAAGTCCTCCTGCTCAGCAAGGGATAGAGAAGAGATTATCCATAGCAGGAGGTGATTAGACCTGGAAAAGGTGGAGCAGAAACATGTTATAGAAATGAGCAATATGATCGTCACAGGGTGCTAAAAATTGTTTTATGCACCCCATGGGGTTCTATGACTCAGATCATGGTAGTCATTAGTCAGAGAAATAGTCATAACTAATAGACAGCAGATTAATTAGCAACATCTTCTATTCATGTAAGGAGACCTTATGTTTTTTCCCATCTCTTCTCTTAGTACCACCATTTTAAGAAAGATTAAATTTTCTAAGAGCCAGACGATAGCCCACCTTTTTCTGTCTCCTGGTCACAATTCTAGTTTTTACTAGGCCAGGGAAAAAATTAGTTTTGAATTAGATATGACACAATACATATTAAAAGGCAAATAAATGTATACAAATGGCACAAAGTAACTGAAAAACTATGGAATCTGGATAAGAGGTGGTTAACAGAACCTCTATCCAGTGGTGAAGTGAACACGTGCATTGTAACAGCAATTTTTGAAAAATAAATAAAAGTTTTTTTCTTGTTTATACTATACATCTCAAAGATGTCTCAATAAAAAAATATGTATATCAGTACTGGGAATGCTCTTCCAGCAGTTTTGTTATGCTGTATACAACCGGTTTAAGGAGCTACTAGGCTTGATTTTTCACTCTATCTTAAACAGAATATAAATAAAACACAACCACTAATTTATGCAACATTATTTTTGTGGCAAACATAGATGTTTTCTTTTTAAAACCTCTAATTATTCAGGTGAATAATACAAATCAGTAACCCTTTTACCAATTTATAGCACTATTCTCAAAGCACAGAGATGATGTGGCTGGGGCAGGGGATTTACTTTGTATCTAATGGTTTAGCCTTTTTAAATTCACAGGAACTGCATCTCACAGATTTTCATTTTGGATCATCTGCCAAATGTTTCTGTACCTCCCATGTAATTGAATGATTCAGAAAATTCTCAGAGATTCTTAGCATGATTCATTATTCCACTTTTAACCTTCTTGGATTTAAATATGGAGCTTAAGATAGCCATTTCTATTCTCTTTCCATATTTATTATCATAATAATCAGTGAATAGGCAAGTGTATGCTTTGCCATCTATTCTCTCTATAGCAATTTTCATAACTTACAAAAACATGAAAATGGTTTCTTCCATGATATTTATTTTTGATTAAATAACATCCTGGATAAAAGATAAGAGCCAAATTAATAATATGCTATATCTTTGTTTATCTTTTTTCAGTACTTTGGATAGTATAGAGTTTAGAGACGTTTGTAGCCCAGGGATTTTAGCCCGATTTTAAAATGAGAAATTATGGAGTCTTAAAAAAAGTGATTTCTGAAATTAACAATCAGCATTTGAATGCAGTGTTTTGCTTTAATTCCTCTCTTTTGAGATCCTAGGACTGAACATGCCATAAATTTACATCAGAGAGTGTAATGTCGAAGTATGCTTGTTTGCTCTTCCCAGATAATTTGTTGTTTTCATTTATATCAAAGATTATAAGCAAGGATCTTGAAATGCTGTTAACAACATTATTTAAAATCTGTCATTGCTCTTAAGCACTATCATAATCATATACATATTTCACATTTAGATTAAGAACACTTCTGTAATCTTGGAATATTTATTATATTTTGAGTTTATTCCAAGGAAATTATAATAGTTCCATGTGAATCTAGAAAATGAAGATTGGTATGTATTACTCAAGTAACATCATTGCATATTTATAATTTCATTTTTATAATTCCCATAATAATTGACTTCATATGAAAACAGTATTGGTGGGACTAATTTATCCCCTCGCTTGAGTAGGTTACTTTATTTGAAGGATTGCTGAGCACATTATTCTTACTGCTTTCAGCCAATGGAAATAGAAGACATAGTTGGGTACCATTCATTATTGCAAACATAGTGCCTATAGATTAGACATGCAAAACCATGTAGTCTTACACTTTTTATTCTCCCTTCTGACATAATCTATATTCCATATACACCAATGAGAACGAGAAACATATAGCTTAACTCTAAGATCTGAACTGCAGTAACATCTGCGAGATAGTTCTTCTTACAGAAATATGTCCTAAATAGATTTAGAAGCAGATTGAACCTTCTTAAGATAGGCATATGACTAATTAAATGAAAATACATCATTCTGTCTCTCTCCTTTGAAAACTTACATTAATTAGGAAAGAACTGCAAGATATTAGAGGAAAAATTCCAAATCATTCAAGATAAAAACAAGCGATCCTTAAATAATAGTATTAAAATTATTTACACAATTGTATTGATTTGAAATCAGTAATGATCATGTGAATACCTCTCTAACAGTTGAGAAAAAATTTTAGTTGCAACACTTGTTAAATTAGCTAGAAAAAAATTCAAAATGAGTCTTTTCAGTGCTGCAAGATGTACAAAAATGACGTTTTATTTTAGGAAATATTTGTTCATAGTAAATTGAGGTATGTTAATATTCACTTTCCAACCAAGTAATTCAAATTAGTTCATATTTATAAATACCTGTATTTATTTATTTTTTCCTTTTCTGACTGATGCTTGCTTTTGTAGCTGAAACTTTTAAAAATTGTGTCAATATGATAAATGGCTCAAAATTGTTTATAATTTTAGTTATTTGTAATCATTATATTAAATATATAATATTGATACATTTCTATTTTGGAGTGAGTCTAATACTGTCATAGTTTTGTGTTTATTATAAATAAAATTGGAGAATCTAAATATCTAATAGATCACTAAGGAAATATGAAGTAAATAATCACAGTATATATAGTATTAATTTTTACTTAATACTTTAAATACTTCAATTATATGTAGAGAATAATAACTTTTCTAAAAAATTGTTTTTTATCTAATCTTAAGGATAATTTTTTTAAATGAAGGAAAATGTCATTGAAACAAACTGAAATACGACAAGAGTTTAAATTTTCGTGTATACTCAATTGTTTTTCTTCTTTGGAATCTTACCCTTGTAATTCAAATTTTTTTGTCCTCAGACATGCTAAAATGTGTCTAAAGAATTAATACATCACTTAACAATTTATTGGACACCTACTGTACTGATTTTGTTTTGTTGCTGTAACAAATTGACAGAAACTTAGTGGCTTAAAATACGCACTAAAACAGATTTATTATTTACAAATCTTGGAAAGGAGATGCCTGAAAAATGGACTTCACTAGGCTTAAATAAAGGAGAGGGCAAGGCTGATTTTCTTTCTGGAGTCTCTTGGTGAGAATCATTCCTTGCCTTTGTTTCTAGAGGATGGTCCTCTTCCAGCAATAGCAAATGATGCCTACTTCCATTTTCAAATCTTCTCTAACTGATGATCTGCTTCCCTCTTAAAAGGACCCTTGTGATTATATTGGGACCATCCACATATTCCAGAATAATTGCTCCAGCTGAAGATCCTAAATTTAATCAAGTATGCATAGTCCCTTTTGCCATATTCAAATTTCCTGAAGATTAGGATATAAATATCTTTGGAGAGTCATTAGTCTGCTTACCCCACCTACTGTAAAAAATACTTGGAATATAATTGAAAACAAAAGTGAAGTGGTCCATAGAACTTGAAGGCCAGAGGACAATGCAAATATTGAAAATGGGATGTTAGTAATGAGAGTAAGATATATGGGATAAATTTCCAAATGTAGGAAAAATTCAGATCTTGATGGTTCTTTAAATCATTTTTAAAATATTTTATCTTCAGGGCTATTTATGATCCTAGGAGAGAATCGTAAGCTTTATGAATATTGCCCTCATTGCAAAGTAGAGAATGGAGTAAAGACATGACAGAGCTAATACTGTTATAGTTGTAGATGGTTGTTTTCATACATGTAAGAATTAACTATAAAACAAACAAGCTTGTTATCAGTTAGATGATAGAGAAAAAGATTAAAGGAATGTTAAAAATGGAAGCAGTATGAAATATCTATTTTGGGAGTGTGAGAGCAACATAACACAAATATTTGAAGAGAGCTGCCAGATATTATTAAGGGTCAGATGGTAGTCAATAAGCATGACCTTGTAGAGGCACTTGTAAAGCATTCTTCAGTAGTACCTATCAGCTTGGGTTTAAGACAGGGTCAGGCATTGCCAAACAACTCTGTTAAAAAATAATCTTGCAAGGAAATTTATAATGTATACATAAAAATGGTTGAAGTAAATAGACTATACAAGCTTAGCTGAGTACAAGGAAGAAAAGGCTGACAGGTTCTTATGGAGACAAAAAAAAGTAGAGAGGGAAGAGCATTAGTTCCAGTGAGACTCATGACAGTTACATTGGGAGTAATCACCAAGTAATTTGAATTAATAGGAGGCTGTCCTTATAGAACACAGTCTTCAACTCACCTTATGAAAGGTATACAATTGTCAAGCTAAACATTCTATTATGTGACCAAAGAATGGGATAGAAAAGAGAGTCTAGAGATTAAAGAAAGACATTAAACTGAGAAATTGGATGCTTAAATGTTCAATATCTGGTGGAGAAATATGTTGCCATTTATATCTCTCTTACTAGTTCTAGGACATAAAACAGTAAGTAAAGCTGTTTTTTAATTACATCATCTTTTCTGGATTACCCTTCTTTCATTCTCATTCTGAATGCTCACTCAAACCCTTTCCCTGCCTACACTGAAAAATCTATTTTATAATTTGAAATATTTGCTTTTATATATCTAAGATTAAAAAAATGCTTGTTCTCATAGTTATATGCCTCCTTTTTTCCCTAGTAGCTAATTTAAAATATCTCTATTAAAGTATATTCAAGGAGGTAGCTGACTTTTTAGTAAAAACTTTGAAACACAATTTGGCCTGTAGGTTTCCCCTGCTTTTCTCTGATATTTCACCCATGGATTTTTCTGACATATCCCCTATTATTAGAAAAATGGAAGACAAAAATAATAGGTGGATAAGTAGAAACTGTTCAAAAAATATCAGCAGGTCTCCTAGCTTTGTACTGACAAGGAATGAAGACAAGGAGAAAAAAGTTTCCTGCAGAGGATAGGATTATTGGAAAAGGGAGAGGATTCATGGAGGTCAGTAAAAATATGTAGTAAATCCAAGTAGACAGAGTTAAGGAGCTTTCGTCAATCAGTAAGTATAAAGTAAACGGCAAATGATTTGTTAGCACAATAAAGACTATAGGATGTCAGAGGAAGATTTGTTATTTTAGTCACAAAAATATCACAGAGAAAATAGGACCTGAGTGCTATATGGAAGGAAAGCTACACTGAATGGGTTTCTAGTGTGGGATATGATATGTACTATGATTACGGCTTAGTATCTGCTATATTATTTGTGATTTTCACTGATTAATACATTACCGAAGGTGAAAAATGAAAGACTTCTGCATCATAATATATGAATCTGTATGTTGAAATTGTTTATATCTTTCAGAATTTTGTGGCTAGTATCTTCTCAAATTAACTTATATATTATTTTTTACATGAATTTTGCTTACTTTGTGCCAGATCATGATCTTCCTTACCAGGTAATAAATACTTATTTAATATACTTTGGAAGATTTACAGATATTATTTTGGTTGCATGCTTATAATTTCATGTACATCAGGTAACCAATGATTAATCATAATAAAATGAGGAAATTAGGGAAGTATAATGATGATAATGAACTTAGTAGTTAGAGCAAGAGTAAGTACTAAAATCCTAGATTCTTTGAAATTAATGTGGACATCTCCAGGATTAGAGTCATTTTTTTTTTCTATATGGAATTAAAATTTTTTAAAAGAGTTACTTACTCCTCATTATTGGAAGTAAACCTGAGCCCCAGCCCCGAAGAACTTAGTTCAAGTTCTAGTGGTGTCATTTAGTAGTTTTATAAGGTTAAATTATTTATTTTCTCAGAGGCTCAGCTTGTTTATTCATGAAAAAATCACCATTGATGTGCAACCATCATACTTCTCAATATTTTAAAATAAGGTATAAAACTTCTAAGAAGATTAAATATTCATATCTACCCAACATGCATGCTTTCTCTGGAGGCAAATAACTGGGTAACCTCTATTATGATCATAAGACTTCTTAGTGAGCAAAACATAAGAAAAGGAAAGCTGGTTATAGAATTTTCTCAGTGTAGCATATTTGTCTACAGCAAATGGATACATTTACCACTTTGAACTGATAGTTTTATTCAGTTTATTTCTTGAAGTAGAGCAGATAATTGATTTTAAAAAATCCATTGTTTGGACGGACTTTTAAATAAATTCTCTCTCTCTCTCTCTCTCTATATATATATATATACATATATACACACACTTACATGTACATATGTATTTTTTCATTTCCATAATTACCTAAGGACTTGACAGTAATACTTGACACCTTCAAATAAAAAAGTGTGGGTATTTTTAAAATAGGAAATGCCTTGTTTAATTAATGGAGAGCCATAAAAATTAACAAAACACACTTGAAAAAAAGTCCAACCATAAAGTGCTAAATTAGGTATCTGAGAAGGGTTATAAAATATTAGATGCTTCAATATAATGATTTAAACATAAGAACACACTCAGTAACCAGATTCAGAGATCACCTAGTTCATAAATTCTAGTAATAGAGCATGGGTAATAACTTCTGAAACACTATAGTACATGTCAGAACAACTTGATTTCTGTAGGCAGAACTATTAATGCATTTTGATGAAAGAGGATATAAAGGGAAAATTGTACAAAGTAGTCTTTAGGTGCACATAAAACAATAATATGAATGCACAGCTGTGGAACTAGACATCATACAAGTTTGAAATTTGGGTCTTCTGAAAAATGCCCTGAGGTATGGTCTTTGCCTTATCCAGCCAGTATTTCTGTAATCACTCAACAAATGTTCGTAAGTTGCTTATAAATGGTGACCACAGACACATGATTAGTATATTCAAAACTGTCAGAAAAGGAGGTGCTTCCAAGAACCTATAAAAAAAAAATCTGTCTGTGAAAATTGAAGAGATATCTAACCTGGCAGAATTGTTACTCTTTTAACCATGGATTATCATCCAGACTGATAAATCCCTATGGGGAATTTGTAAGCCATAGCTCCATAAATAAAATTGTCATTATTTTCTACCTTCCTTGTCCTAACAAACTAGACTTCTTCTAACTGTATCTCTTGGCATCTTTCTGTCAAAATATCATTGTGACAGCCATGAAAATCAATGTGAGAATTACAAGTGAAACAAATTTTACAAAATCTAATGAGCAAACGGATTTGGAGAGACATAAAATAATTAGGGGAAATAATACCAAAGTATAAGAAGACAGAACAACGTTTTTTATTGGGCCTTCAAAATTTGGTGCTTGGTGATAGAAGAAAAAATTTTCTGGAGTATTTTTCACTCTGAATAGTGTCACTAGTTCTTGACACTAGGCCATACAATGTACTATGAATTACACAAACTTTGTTTCTCTGGTTATTTTATTGGTTCTATCTATAATAACAAAGTTTTCCAGAAGAAAAAGGAACAGAAAAATTAATGTATTGTATCATTTCAAAAAATTGACTTTCAGAACATGTTTTGCTTGACAATTTTGAGTTAAAAAATTCTAAAGATGTTAGTTATTAATTTTATTCTGATTTCTGGCATAATTAACTGGCTATTGAAAAGCTGGATCATCAGAATCCTGTGGTACATGGCATTTGTTTTAAGGCTTTGTAAAAACTGGAATTTCACACTGAATGTACTTGTGACAAAAGATATAAAATGACAATAGTCCTCATGTGTCTATCTAACCTGTTCTGTGACCAACTTATCCTAGCTCCTACCTCAAGAGTCTTAAAGTTAGGTGGCAGGTGCTCTCGTAGATTTTAAGTACTTGATCTGTGCCCATGAAATGTGAAGCTTTGGTTTCCAAGATTCCCTTAAGCAACAGATATATAATTCCCTCAACAGATTTTTTTATAATGGTGGAGGCCCTAATGGCTTTTAATAGTCTGACTTGTGCCTACTTAAATTTTGATTTTGATGGTCAAAACAATTCACATTTTTTTGTCTTAATTTATTTCCCCAGGTCCCCCACTGATTTATGCGTGGACTAATCTCGAGGATTTGTGAGTCCCCTAACTGCTGTCACCTGTTGTGGACACTGGAATTCCTACTTCTTGAATCCCTAAATGGCTGCCACCCACTGCAGACTCCCACTATAACTACCTTGAAAATCTCATGGGGACCCAGAACCTTTCTGAGAACAATCTATTTTAAACAACATTTGTTTGGATCGGAGAGCTGCATGCAAGGGAGAGGAGCTCAAATATGAGAGTGACACCGAGAGGAAGAGTGAACTCAAAGTGTTCAGAAGGCACCTTGCCTGTGAGTATCCTCCTGCAGACCATTAGCAGTAGGCTTAGGATCCCACCCTCTTGACCAAAAACTGTTAAGGAATAATTAATAAAGATGATTTAGGGAATACAAACAAACTTTATTAAACACTTCTTAAAGAGCACTGCAAAATAAGACAGAAGGTTTCTTTTATAGGATAAAGAGTATGGAACAAGGAAGAGAAAAATAGAAAATAACTGATTGGTTGGGACTACACAATCAATCTTTTTTATGGTAAGAAACAAGGAAATAAGTATAAAGCCCAGAGTTAGCTTGGCATTTGGGGACTGGATGACTGAATATACTGTGTTTCTGTTCAAGCACAGCATTTATTGGAACACAAAAGTTTGGTTTGCTGATATGGGATCCTGGGCAGGAGAAATTTATTTCAACACTAGTAAGTATGTTTGAGAAAAAGTTTTCTATAGGGCATTTACTCTATATGGAGTTATACAGGTGATTCCTATGATGTATCCTACAAATTAAGTGCTTCTACAATTCCAGCCAGGGCTTTGCCACAGAGTCAGATCAAAGCCAGTTATTATAGTTATTATAATGTTGGAAAGGTGATTCTGGGATTGCAGTAGTTATGCATATTAAATGGATATTTGGCTCAGTATATCCTGCCTGATTTTCCTAGCACTGTACAATTATTACTGATATAGTTAATCCTTTAAGAACATTGCAGAAGTAGAAGTATCATTGTTAGGTAAGAGAAAATTCTAACTATGATAAGTCAATTTATAAAATGAAGAATTTAGAGTTTTGCATAATACTCTGGTCAAATATATCAATTGATATAATATTAAATACAGTGGGGATGACTTTCCAGGGTTAAACTATGGGAGTATAACCCTAGTATTAACTTTCTAGTCATTTATTTCAAAAGTATGCAAACTGGATGTTAATTAGAAATAATCTATAATTTTGAACCTATTTATAAAAGAGCAACTATTAAATACTAGTGGATAGCTAAAAATCCTTTATATGGAATTTAATTGGATTATAAAACTAATATACCTCATAAAAGCAACAATATATTATATGAAAGACACAGTTTTTTTTCTTGAACATTTATGCTAAATTATACACCTTTTTTCATAAGTAAATACAAAGCAGCAGCTGCCTTCTGACATTTGAACAGGTTTTCTTTTACTTTCATGATTGTTCTGCTCTCAATTGCTGCATTGCTCAGTTTTATTTAACATGAAATAAACAACCATATCATATAATGATGATTTTTAAAGCAAGATTACAACATAAAAATAAGATAGGTATAATGATTGTGGTCATCAAAGTAATCAAGTGATTTTTCCTTTCAAAACAAGATAGCATGTTTCACTCACTCACTAAATTTATCAAGGATTACTGTGCTCATGTTTGGAAGAGATAGGTATAATTTTCCCTGTGAATTTAATCTAAGCAATCACTTATACAAGATAAATTCTTTGAAATTTCCTATCACTTTTCTCATTTAATGTCTGGTGATTACAGCTAAGATATTTGCTTGTTAATAGTTTTCCTGGTTAATGAGTGTTTCCAACTATTTCTTTGTACATTTATCAATCATATCTTGAAAATTCAAACTTAACCTATTTTCAGAAAAATGAATTTGTGAGCATAGTTAAAGTGTTGGCATAGGTGCATAGATAAGAAAAAACAAACAAGAAAAAAATAACACAACACAAATGAATTGGCTGACATATGGGCATAAAGTGGTAAAAAGATTCTTGCTCTGATTAATTCTGTGTAGACTCTAGATCACATGATGCTTGATTCATCTTGATTTATCTGACAGAACGATTCAACTTTTACTCTCTGAGTGGCCCTATAAAATCATGTCAAACTGAATTAATTTGTTACAATTATGTGCATCACAGTTAACAATAGCTAGCATAGATAACAATGAAACAGTATTCTCTTTGTTAGAAATTTTGTGTAATGAATATCATTAATCCAAAGTATGGGCCTTCCCCGGCGGCACAGTGGTTAAGAATCCGCCTGCCAATGCAGGGGACACAGGTTCGAGCCCTGGTCCAGGAAGCTCCCACATGCCACGGAGCAACTAAGCCCGTGCACCACAACTACTGAGCCTGCGCTTTAGAGCCTGCGAGCCTCAACTACTGAAGCCCACGCACCACAACTACTGAAGCCCGCGTGCCACAGCTACCTAAGCCCGCATGCCACAACTACTGAAGCCCGCGCGCCTAGAGCCCGTGCTCCACAACAAGAGAAGCCACTGCAATGAGAAGCCCATGCACCGCAACAAAGAGTAGCCCCTGCTCTCTGCAGCTAGAGAAAGCCCACGAGCAGCAATGAAGACCCAATGCAGCCAAAAATAAATAAATTAAATTTTAAAAAAAGTATGGATGGAAATAATGCAGAATATAGACAAGTATTATATCTTAGCAGTTATGAATAACATACCTAATTCCAGATATTTAACAATGAAATGGGATGATGCCATGCCTTAGTGTATATAAGAGTAATTGATCAATACTAATAGGGTCTGAATTGAGATATGATTTTAATTTGACTATAAACATATGATCTAATTTTTGTAATTGTGACTTAGAAGTAATTTAACCCAATAGAGACTATTTATTTGTTTAAATCTACAGAAATACACATATATAATATGTATTACATATAGTATAAAAATATACACATATACATGCCTTATATGTATATGTACATGTATACATGCCTTAGTGTATAAGGTAAGGCATATACATGCCTTAGTGTATAGAAGAGTAATTGATCTATACTAAAGTCTGTGTATATGCATACATACACACATATGTGTGTAATATATGTTTGTATATATATACACATATATACATACATGTATACACACACACATGCATGCATATATATTTCATTTGTATATGTGATTATATATATGATACAGTGTATATGGAATGTGTGTGTAATATAGTGCAAAACTGTCCACTTATTGTACATTTTGACACAAAGTGATGTAGTTGCATCTGAAGGGGTTTACATTATGGGCAAGAAGGAAATACATGGTACAAAGCCAATCTACCTGCATTCTGCTTCAAAGAGGGGAGTTCCACAAGTGACTTACAACTTATTTTGATCAAGTTATTCTGCTGCTTTAAAAAATTTAAAAGCAACAGGAGTATGGAAAATAAATAAATATACTCAAATTACTTTCCTGAAGTGTTTGTTCATTGGTCATAAGTCTTAGAACAAAAAGATTTGATAATCTGCTTAGTTCTCCAGGTCATCTTGAGAAATCAAATGTGTAATCACAGTTATCCTTAATTTCTTCTTCTCTTTCATTTACCATGTTCAATTCATTGCCAGGTTGGCCATCCTTCTTCTTAAATATCTTTTGCATCAATTATTTCCTTCCATGCTCTGTGCCACACATTAATTAAGGGCCTCATGATTTTTCAAATTATTTCAACAGCCTCTGTCAAGTCTCCATAAATTAATCCTCCACAGTGCTAAAATATCCAATACAGAGATCTGTTCATAGGAGTCTTCTACTGAAAATTGTTGAAGACATCTCATTGAGTATGTGATAATATTTTTTGTTGTGGCATGTGAAATATGAAACCTTTCATGGTCTGATCCCTGAATATTCAACTTCAACTCTGCCAGTGTTTCATGTACTCTGCATCATCTGAACATTTTAAATGACTGTGATTCTTTAAGGTTACCTCTACAGACATAATTGCCACTTTCTATAGCCATGTTTCTCATTAGCTGTCAAATGAGTAGTCCTACTTATCTGTGAAGATATACCTCAAACACCACTTGATTATGAAACTCCCCCCAATTTTCTACACTATTAGATCTATTACACTATACCTACAGCAGTTTAGTCACATTTCAGTGGTATCTTTTTTTATAATGAATTATAATAATTCTTAAATATGGTATATTAAGCACCCACATATAATAGTCATCTCTTTCTGTATAAGAACTTGGCCTGATTCATCTTTGAATCCTTAGAACAGGATAACATTCCTTGCAAATTTTCCATTAAAACTGTACACTTTAGTAAAAGAAGAGAGTTAAATCTTGTAAATGTAAAAGAATATTTAGAATATTTAATTATATTTATCTAATGAGCATACCTTTGTGCATACACATGTATATATGTATGTCAATATGATTTTATTATACATTTAAAGATTTTGTCTAGATTTTTTTAGTTTTTTAATAATTAAATGTGGTTTCTAATATATTAAATATCTTGCACTTTTCTTAGCTGCAGCATTTCTATTTTTCTTTTAATTGTCTTAGATATTAAAATGTTAATACCCATTATGTCTCCAGAAAGTGTTTTCCATTTGTCCATTACGTTTAACGTTTCCTTTTCTTATCGAACACTCTACTGAAAAGCTATAATTTGCTTTCTAGTATTAAACTCATTATCATTTGCCTTCAAGAGGCTCTGAAATATTTCAAATATATTTTCATATTGCTAGTACTTTCCACATTATAGATCTCTCAATGATCATTTAAAATAATGTTACATTAAACTAAATTGACTCCTTTCTGAAATAAAAAAACACAGGTTGTATTGCTGACTGATGTAGATTTAGAGAAGAAATATCTGTGATGTCATTTCGCATCTTATAAAAAGATTATCTTGAATGATAAGAAAAATCCTGTCGGCAGTACAGAAATTAACACTTAGATATATTTTTTTTTGTAACGCAGTTTCAAAAAATTATAGCAAACCTCATCAACTTATGGTAAGTGAAAAGATTTTCATTTCATTTCCTTAATGTTTATTTCATTAGTAAAATATATATGTCAAACTGCATTTCATGTATATATAAAGAAAGAGAGAAAAGGAAAGAGAGAGAGAGAAAGAGAGCAAAAGCCACTAAAAAGAAGCATTTAGAGGGCAAAAAAATATAATTCAAAATTTGAAATATTTTCTTAAGTGATAATACAATATATTAACAATATACATTGAAATTATGATTATTTTAATTGAAAGTTTGTTTTATATCATACTTTGTGGTTAAATCAAATTGTTTCATAAGATTAAATAAATTGTATATTGAAAACAATCACCTGGGTGAATTTGCCATTCAACTGTTTTAGTAATAGAAATATGAACCCTTTGTGCTCAATTTATGCATTCATGGTATATTTGTGGTTAGGGCTCACTGAATTATGAAGGCATCCAACATAAAAATTACAGTCTACTTTATAAGGTATATTTAAAAAGTAGCTCCAATAACCTTCTGATAATACATGCCGTTACTGTGAATATCTCTTTTTTACAAAGAGGCATGACATCATTGACTAGAGTGTGTAGGAATAGTTATTACCACATCATTTTGTTTTTATTTTCAGCTGCCCTTGGTCATCTATGACCAATTAAATAAATAAATAAATAAAATTTATTCTCAGAATTACATTCAAAGTGATTATGTTTTTGTGGAGATATTATCATCTATGAATAGTACTGACTGGATAGTTTCAACCTCTATTGTGTAGTCTTGATTTATATGGAATGTAGATCATCCACAAAATATAATATATTAAAAATATATAAAGGATAAAAAACTAGAAATTACCCTAATTTTAGGATAATCATTTTAATAAATAAATTTAATAAATGAATTAAATGTCACAATATAACTGTTTGACATTATTTAGGCCTGTTTTATTCATTTGGTTTCTGCTTTTAACAGTTATAAAAAGGTTTATTAATAAATATATTGAATTCTTAATTTTTAAGTTGAAATGGTTTTCTGTTGAGCAATATAACCTGAAAGAATTCAATAAAACTATTAATATATTAAAATGTTTTAAACATTCTTTTAATAAATATTTTAAAACACAATGTGAGTGAGGCATTTTTTAATACTTTGTAAATATGATAAGACAGTAACACTTGATTTCAAGATGTTGCCTGACCATCAGGAGGTTAAAAGATACAACACAAGTTATAATATAGTATGACATCTGTTATGAACCAGTGGTATAAATAATATGCCATCAAAGTATTGAGGGAAAAAGGGTTAATTTGTTTTCTTGGGGGATTCAGGAAGGATCTGGTTTTACTGAACTGGATTTTGAAGGGTGAGAAGTACTTAGTCCAGAAGAAAAAAGGGGGGAGCTAATATAGATAGAAAGAAAAACATTATCAATTCATCAAATGAAAGAATAAATTTCTTTAAATACTGACAATTAATTATTTTCTCATACGTGTTCCACTTACACAATAGAGATACATGTTTCTCCAATATTTAAATCTATTCGAAGATTTAAAATTTTCTACAGAGTTCATTAAAATTATGCCTAAGACTGTTGATTCACTAAATGTTTTAAACCTATTAAACAGAAACCCTACATACAATGTAACACTGAATACAAACTAGTAAACTTGCAATATCATTAACTGAATGTAAACATCATGGATTCTAATTCAATAAATATATTAATTTTTGCCTTATTCTTTCCAGAGTTAACTGCACTTTGTTACATATTTTTTTGTTGTTGTTCTAGTTTCCCCCAGATCAAAAATAAAGTGAAACAAAACAACAATAGCAGACAATGCAGAATCTGATTTATTCCTGATAAAATCTTGCTCTAATCACAGGTACTTGCTTGTCAATTCAAGGACATTCTGAGGGCTGTGTATCTTTTGTCAAAAAATTTTACTTGTTACATAATGGCACACTTTCATCCCATTATTAATATCATATCTATAAAACTTTAAGATGTATGTATATATTCCTTATTAACAATTTATTGTAATTTGTAGAGCCACCAGAAATTTTCATCTCTCATGAAATAAGGGGTTCAATTTGCAAAGTTGCTTTTCTTTCAGGATATTTTGTTAATTCAGAATTAGTGAATATACTATCGGAATATAATCCATTTAATCGCATACTGTATATGACCATATCATTTTCAGCACACTTATTGTATGTGACCTTAAAACTGACTGGTTTACTCACATGTTTCATTTAACTATTTTTTTACTTTTACAATAAAAGAAGAATATATTGGAACATAAACTACCATATATTTTACAAAGGAAACAAAAAATCTATAACATTTCACTACTTAAACCAACAAATATAGACATATAATTATAATCTACCTCTACATTATCACTGCCTTAAGTCTACATATTAACATTTGTTTGTAAAATATCATTATGAATTCATGAGGTTCTACTAAGTTACTTTACTCGTCCTGACTGACTTCATTATCATTATTCTTATTTGATGTTTCCAGTATTACATCTTACTGAAAATGAGCCCTTTAGCATTCTACTTGATCTTACCATTGCCTTGTACTTTTCTTCAAAGCATCTCTAGTTCTAGTGATAACAGCATATTTCAGATCCATCTTGATTTTTATTGCCTCAAGGCATAAAATCAACTACTGTCCAAGAATTCCTGGTTTCCTTAACAGCTAATATTTTTAGGGAAAGTATCTAAAAGACTCTTGATTATATGGGTCTGAATCATAGAGACAAATTCTCAGCAAAAGTTACACGTTTAGAATTTTTGGGTTAGAGGTAATAATTGCTCCTAAAGTCTTAGGAGCAATTTAGATCACCTACACAATCATTCAGAGAGCAAAGAGGATGAGCATTTAGCTTTGACACAATCTAATATTTACAAGTCTGGTAAAGGAGGACAGAGCAGCAAGGGACACTGAGAATGAACAGCCAACAAAGTAGGAAGGCAGCCTGGAGGCTGCTGTGCTCCAGAAGCAAATGGGAAGCTTTCTCAAAAGGGAAGGAATGATCAACAGTATTAAATACTGTTCCAATCTATAGTAGATGTGGAATTAATTAGATTAATGATGATACCATGGTCATTGGTGATTACGGCAAAAATTGCCTTTTATGAATTATTGGGGCCAAAATTGAGGCCAACTTGACTTGAGAGATGATTAGAATGCAAAACATTAGATATAATACATGTATAGAAGTTACTTTGGCTGGGAAAGTTATGACATAGTGACAGTAGTCACTAAAATAAAAATAGGTTTAAAGGAAGATTTCAGATTCTGTTGTCTTTTCATTATCAACATTGGTAACCTTGAGATATGTTTAAATTAGAATTGTCATTTTGAATGTTCGCATCAAGATATACTGTAATTTGATTTATGAGAACTTCTTGAAGAAATTAAATGGATAACAAGCATGTAGTTTATCAGAAGTGATAGGTTTTGACATTTTAAATGAAGGGAAAATTATAGGCAGAGTGTAAAGTGTCGTATGTTCATAAAAATTAGCAAATATTTTGTTTATTTGTAGTATATATTTTATAACTATAATAGTATAAGAAATACATTCATAAATCATTCAGACATATTAAAATAAGTTTAAGGTTAAAAAATAGATTGGTTAGTAATGTGTTTTTGATTATATTATTTCAATATATATCATTTTTTTGTAAACACAGTATGTTGAAATCTGTGTAACTAGAGGATAAAGGCTTCCTTTAGGAATATTTTTATCCACTTCCCTAAATATAATGCTGAAATGGATATATACATTTTAATAAGTGCTATCCAATATCTTTTACTGAAATTGGTTTTATTTCCTTTACCAAGAGAAAGGGTGATGAAAGGATGTGTTGCAGACAAAGGCGATGTCAAAAAAAGACAGATGATCACAACCCAGAAAAAATGTGGACATTTTCTTGTCGTCTCTTGTCTCTTCTGTCAGAAAAATTCCTCTGAGGTTTCAGGCTTTCAAAATACTTGACACAATATTTTAGAAATGGCTAACACTGATGCAGAACACAGTATAAAATATGAGATTTATTTTTATTTAAGTTTCCAATTTCTATATCTCACTATTAACTTTGTTCACTCAAAATACAAAGATCATTGCTTCACCTGAGTGTTCCTCTGAATAATAGTTTTGCCTTAAAAGTCAAACATGTACCTTTCATTTGGTTCTCTGACTGAATATATCAAAGTTCTTGGTTCATGATAAAATACATTATATTTATTTTCTCTGTTGTAAGAATTATTTTGGATTTTTTAAATTTATCTGTTGATTACTCAATTTATCTCATAAAATGAACATGTTTTTTAAAAAATTGGTTAATTGTCTAAAGAAAGGTCTTTGCTACATTGGTTTCTGTCAAAACAATCAATTCTATTTAAAATATTTTTTTATATTTCATATTATTGATATTTTCTTGTTAAACATGTTTCTTTCTATAGTTAATTTGGAGACAAATCTTTGCCAGTTAATCTCCATTGTAGAAAAAAAAAAGTTTTTTGCATTATAGGTAGGTGAATATTTAATTTTTTAATTAATCAGATTAATGAAAGCAAATACAGCTTTATATTAGGGCACAGGGTGATAATTTGCTTAACCTGTAGCTTGTCCTTGGAACACTTAAATAAATGTAATCTTTGAGAATGTCAAAGGCTTATGCACAAGTCAACAAATTTTATTATCTACTTTTTAAAATTCTAAAGCACTTACCATTCTAAAGTATCATTCACATATCACTTGCCATCTGTATTTATTGTTTGGTAATTAGTGAAAGCTTTGTCTTTCCTACCAAATCATGAGCTCTTGATTGTCAAATGGGTTCTGATAGAAAAATTTTGATTCAAAGAGGGCATATTTGGCAGGGGCAAAGTCATTTCTGGGCTAAATTTTTATTTAAAAACCTGCAAAATGAATGTACTATAACTAAATTATCTGGATAACATTGTTAACTAGAATAAAATATTTTAATTTGGTATTTTGAATCATCAAAGGAGTAGAGATTGAGAAAATACATGGGTGTAATAAGACTAAAGTGGTGTTTATGGTTTAAAAAATGAGTTTGTTAGATCAGGAGGATAAAGTATAAAAATACTTGTATCAAGCTATGGATCAACGTGTAAGGTCAAGTTATGGGTGACTGAATACCCTGACATAAATAATTTGGGGGCAGTAGAAATTCAGTACAATTTTGGTTGGGCTATATTTGTCTTGTAATATTATATTGGTTAATTTGCACAAGAATTATTGGAATCAGAAAAACAGGTTAGAAGGAGATGTTAATAATGCAGGCATGATATATTGAGGTTCAAAGTCAGCATGGATACATAAAGGTTTCATAGGTTTTGATAACCTTGCATTGAGTGGGGGAATTAAAAATGGAAAATATTGCATGGACAGCCAAAAGAGTTGAAGTTTTAATGCTAAGCAAATGCAAGAATGGTGGTGTCATTATACTATGGAAGAACAAACAAGATCTTTGCTGACTAGAAAGTATGGAAATGACTTAATTTTGGATGAAAGGAAACTAAATAACCACTATCTGTTTAACAGCTGACAAGTATCTTGAGTATCTTCTTAAAATTCTAGAACTGTGTTGGCTCTATGGAGGACAAACTATATAAAATGCTTTTTTTAGAGTTAGAAATGATAGGGAAATTAAAATAGATTTAATTTTCAGTGAAGATTTATTGAGAGCCTATTTTATGCCAGAATACTGGCTGATCTGAAGATTATTGAATATATTCATTATCATAAGGTGCATTGAGTTGAGTAAGAGATATAAATAAAGGAAGAAAAAGTGTAAAAAGGAGGTACAAGGACTATGTTAGACAAGGTTACCAAGGGCTCTAAAGGACAACATCAGGGCAGAAGTAGGGCATCAAAGTTATCAACATTTGCTATCAGGAAGAAGCTAATTTATTTATTCAAAATATTTATTTTTTGGCTATTATGTATCAGCATTGCACTACAGTAATATTTAATTTTATAGCTGTCTCTGACTAGATTGACTTTACACTGCGGTAGTTGCTCCACATCCTTGTCAGTATTTGTTAGTGTTTTGGATTTTGGGCATTCTAATAGGTGTATACTGCTATCTCATTATAGTTTTAATTTGCAGTTTCTAATGACTTATGCGATGCTGAACATGTTTCCATATGCTTACTTGCCATCTGTATATCTCTAGTGAGTTGTTCCGTCACAACTCTTCACCTCTGTTGTTATGCGGAGAAATAAGCCATAGACGATAAATAAGTTTATAAGTGTGTTTGGGTTCCAATAAAACTTTACCTATGAACACTGAAATTTGAATTTCATATACTTTCTATGTGTCACTAAGCATGATCCCTCTGTTGATTTTTTTTCCATCATTTAAAAAAAATGTAAAGAACTGTACAAAAAGAGAATTGGTCGTGAGTCTTAGTGTGCTGACTTCTGGCCTTAATCATTTATCTAAACAACAACTGGAGGCAGAAAAAAAGAGTTAATAAAACTAGTAGAGAAGACAGTTACTCCAACAAGCAGTTGCAGTAGGTGGAAAAGTTAGAAGATTTTAAAAAGATAACTAGTTATTATTATTGGTATGCTATTTTTAAACTATTTTTTACTATGTTATATCGTATGATAGGTCCATTACATACTTGATTGAGAAGCAGAATCAGCAGGATCTGCCATAGGTTTGGATATATAAGGAATAAGTTGGTAAAAGAAAGCAAGAAAAAATACAAAGGATTTTTGGAAAATTTAAAGAACAATCAAGTGTTAATTTAGACGATACTGTTTGTAAGATCCTAGGATATATTACTGAAAAAAAAAAGTGGAGAGGAAGAATATGCATAAGAAATGTAACAGTGAGTCTCAATATTTCATTATTTTTATGGGATTGTAAAGGATGGTGGAAGTTTGTCATGTAGTAACAGAGGAAAGCACTGTAGGTAAAGACAATTGCATGAATAAACATGAGAGAATATATAATGGGTGTGTATGTATGTGAATGTGAGTTAATCTTGTTCTTTTGTTACTTTACATTTTACAGTTACAGCCCTTATTTATAATTAAGGATATAGGCTTCCTGAATGATTGAACATAAATTATGTTTATATTCAGTAGCATGAACAGGCATAATCCAGTAAATTATTAAGAGATTCAAGTAAATACAATTATTTTAATAAATTCTTACGAAGACCCTCTTATAATGTAGGCATGTTTCTCGGTATTAAGGTACAGATAAAAATTAAGTACATAGTTTTGATTTCAGAAAGTTCACAAACTGTATATTAGAAGGTTGAAAATCTTAAGGTAAAAATGTGATAGCTACTAAATCAAATATATGAATAAAATGCAATATAGCCAACAAAGAAGGAAAGAATAGTTCTGCTTTACCTTGGGCAGGGGAAGGAGGTAGAAAAGTTAACCTGTTGGCTTAATGATGATACAATTTGTGGAACTGAGTTAATATTAAAAGTCAATAAAATAAACTCAGTGTATAAAATGTCATTTCTGCATGATTCCAAATAAAAGATTTGGGGACATAAAAAGATTGACTGTCATCTAGTGAGGCAAAATATAGAAATCTGAAGATGTTTAGTCACAAGTATTTTCTTCATTTAAACACAGTGTATCTCATTAGAGTTTATTAAAAGTTGGGGGACAAATTTATGTGTTCTATATATTTTTTTTAAAGTTGTGAAGTATTTGAGAAATTGTTTCATAGCTTTTGTTCTATCTAATCAAATTTCCCCAGTCCAAGCCAAGTTTTTACAGTATTTTCTAATCCTTATTACTCAATTTAGAGACACTGCATTCTCTCTTTGCATGGTTTTATATGTGTATTTAGCCATTAGATGACTTTGCTCCAGTAACAGTTTAATTTAATCTTCCTTGATCATTTGTTAGTAACTGTTCCTTGATATATATTGAAGAAATTGAATGAAAAACTTAAAAAAACAAACCCATGTGTAATATAATGCTTCCCTCTTTCTCTCCCTCTTCCTCTCTCCAGAAACAAGCAAACAAACAAAAACAAAAACAAAAAACTAGAAATAGTTCACAGAAAACTAAATTTTCCAAAGCCTTTTGTCTCAGCTATGCTCTGTAATTATGTTCACTACCTACAGTGGAAAGTCATTTTATGTTTAGGTCAATTAAATGTCATTAAAACTTTAATTTGATACCTCTATTTATAGGGTATTAGATGAACTTCTCCTGATTCTCTAACCCTTAAGTTAGCATTTTATTGAAGGAAATCATTGCCTTTGAGGCAATTCTAACTCTTTCTTTCTGTTCATCACATGGGAGAAAAATGTGATGCTCCACATAATTATGCCAGCACATACTTCAAAACTTACACTATATTTCAGTTCTATAGCTTGTATAATTGCTTCCAATTTTAAATTGCTTAAGGTCAATTAAATGAACGATTATTATAATTTTATTATTTCAATTAACCTTTTATAAACTTTCAAATATCTACATTTTCCTTTATAATGCCTGATGATACTAGGCCAATGTAAGCTAATTCTAACTTAAGTTTTGGACAGAGTTTAAAAAAACATATTCGTGAAAGAAAAAAAATAATATGTGCACACCTACTTCAGTGATAACTGGGATTAAAGTGCTATCGTGTTATATGTCATAGATGTTTATTTTGTCTCTTTTACAAAAATATATATCTTTACTTGTTATAGTAATCCAAATAGGCAATTCCAACCTAAATGAAAATATGCATTGGCAGTTTAAGAAAATGAAGTCCATCCAAATTCTACTGCAATGTGAAGTAGCCGGATGAGTTCCTCAAGCTATTTAAACCTTTGAGTTTAAGGTTCTTTCCAGTCACTTCGTGTGTGTGTGTGTGTGTGTGTGTGTGTGTGTGTGTGTGTGTGTGTGGAGGGGGCTGATACTGCTTCCTTAGTGTGTGGTAAGATTGGAACTGTATATATCAAATCATAATCTTTTGCTTCTTTTATAAATTTAAGGCCTGATATTTGGCTCCCTTCCTGTGAATTTGTTGATGCAAGGAAATGCTCCTTTTTTCCCATGCTTTATAATACCTTCTGCCTTCTAACTCCATCCATGCGTATATAGTTTTAAATATCTATATGAAGCATATATATATATAAAATACAATGAGTATATTTATATTTATTTATATATAATATCTTACAAGGCACATAATTTAAATTAAGGTGGCTTATAAAGTTCTAAACATTTTCAACAGAGAAGGGGTTAAATAATATAAATTTATATAAATAATCCCTAAATTGAATGATTTTATATTTGAATTTTGACATTTTATATTTGCTTTCTCTCATTTATCCCAAATCATAGTCCTACAAAACAAATTATGACAATTTCAGCTCTTATTCAAAATGCATATTTTATGTTTTTCTTGCAAAAAAGAAGTTTCTAATGATTAGGGAAATTTCTCACTAAATAGTGGTCAAAAATATAATCCTATACTTGGATTTTTCTCATCATTGATGTTTATATTCTAAGGTTTAGTGCACAGCTTTCAAAGTAATCTGAAAGAAGTAGCCAGATATTTGGATAAATCTCAGACACTGAGTGATCTGTTCATAACCAGAATCTGAGAATTGGAAATGTGAAAATTAAAAATATACTTTTGAACAAAATTGTTGAATAACAAACTCTATAAAATATATAAACTCTATAAAATATATAAACAGTAAATAAAATTAGAATTTTAAAAATATGTAAAATTGAAAATTGTAGCACTTATCTAGTGGCATCACAATGGAAACATCAAAAAATACGTGACTGCAAGGGACTTCCCTGGTAGTGCAGTGGTTAGGAATCCGCCTGCCAGTGCAGGGGCCATGGGTTCGATCCCTGGTCCGGGAAGATCCCGCATGCCGCGGAGTAACTAGGCCTGCGTGCCGCAACTGCTGAAGCCTGTGTGCCTAGAGCCCATGCTCTGCCACCACAATGAGAAGCCCACGCACCACAACGAAAAGTAGACCCCTCTCACTGCACCTAGAGAAAGCCCGCGCGCAGCAGTGGAGACCCAACGCAGCCAAAAATAAATAAAATAAAATAAATTAATTAAAAAACAAAAATATGTGACTGCAAGTGTAAGATGGTAGAGTAAATCCAGAGCTAAAGAGTGTTCTGGGCGGGACCAACTGACACCTAGTGCTGCAGTAGCCGGGGAAGGCTACTGTCCCTCTGCTGCCGCGCCGCCTCGGCGGGTCACAGCTAGACAGAGAACAAGCACGAGCGTAGGCCCCCAACGCCCTCCCCCGCCTCCCCGCGCTCTCCTACCCCGCCGCCCTTAATAAACATTTTTAAAGATGCTGAACATTTTTAAAGATGCTAAACTTTAGACTCTTTGCTTGAAAAGGTATTCATATTTGAAAGCACTTGATTTTCCTTTTATGTAATGATTAATTGTTCAGATTCCAGAGGAGAAAATAGTGCCCAATGAATAATAAAATAATCCAGTTTTCAAACAGAATAGTCTGACAGTGTACTTTTGTAGAAACACAATTGAATATATTCAAAATTTATTTCATGAAAATAAAATGTTTCAATAGTGCCAACTCTTTAAAAACACTATATAATGTGGATTTTTTTTCAATACATTTGACTGCAGGAGATTATACCAAGCTTATTACCCTTTTATACAATCAACATCTGTGGCGCTCAGTTCATACACACAGATCTTATATTTTATTCATGTTTTTGCTCCAAGATCAACTATATGTACATTTTAATATATGTCAATGTATGTCTATATTTGTCCATCTTTAATAAGACACCATGCAGGTAGCTGAAAATACATGTATTTTAATTGATCAAATTTTGTTGTAATCAAGAAAATACTTTGATGGAAGATTTTTAATAAAATTTTTAAAAATCTGTAACATTGTTCTTACATTGAAAAAGTAAAATAAATATGATTTATTATCCATATTTACTTATTAAATTTGTCAAATAAGTAGAATTTAGAATTCATTATTTTATGTGACTTCAAATTTATTTCAAGTTATAATTAAAAGTGAGACTTTTGATTTTTGTTCTTTTTTTTGAGTTTGATTACCTTCATTTCTTAAGGCTCTTAAGAATTCTGTTACTGAAAATGAGAGAAATGGTGCTATATATTGTATGGTACTATTTACTTCCTTTTTCAAAAAATGTGTATATAATACACTGACTAAAAACGTCTGCTTCTACAGTAGCTTATTAGAAAATGCTTTTGAATGAATCCATTTACTCTCTGCTTGCCATTTCCCTAAGGACAGAAAACATTTCTACATAGATAAAAGGAATGATTGTACCTGTTTCATTTGTCTGTGAGTTACAACAGTCTTTATAGGCAGCTGGTATAAACACATTTTTATACAGTTTATGTAAATGCTAAATTGTAAATTATGTGATTGACCACTGTGGAATTTCTAACAATGTAGCTCACTTAATAAATATTGTATTACATTATAAAGGCATATTTTACTTTACTTTTATCATTAACATAGCCTACTTTAATGCCATATCCAGGTATTTATAGCCTGTATAATATTAGAAACGTAATTCTCATATTCTAGCATTTAAATTATTCAAACAGTCATTTCAAATATAAAGTTCCACTGTAATTGAAATAAACTTGGTGGTAAATCTCAAGCACACATCCTGAAATAAATATTCATATAACATATTTATGATCATACTCATAGCTTAGTTATAATATTGATGCTGAAAATTATGAATTAGGAGAGTATATAATTACTTATTACATAATAATATATTTCTGACTCTTGTACCACTCGGGACATCTTGGTATCCTGGAAATATACATTTACTTATTTATTAAATATAAGTAAATAATTAAATTATTCCATATTATTTATATATTCAATATTATTTTAGTAAATGGTTATTTTTATACCATAACAAAATTAAATACAATGAAAAACACTATATATGCACCCAAATGCATATTAATATTACATATTCATTTTTAACATATTATGTAGTGATGATTCATTCCCATTGGCCAAAAGTAGTGGGTTTCTTAGAGGAACAAAATACAAGAAAGTCTTATGAGAAAAACTCTATCGCCTATTATTTCAAAATTTTAAACCTCTAGGAAATGTAAATGTTTCCCACTACATTGTGATAACCCTCCTGTTCTGGTGAGGTCACCCACAAAGCCCCCTGGGGTCCCCGGGAAAAATAAGGGAGAATCTGGGTGATAAGGTCTTACCTCTTCTTTTGGGCTTAGTCTAGTTTCGTTTGCCTGTAGTGAGCTGTGTGCAGAAGCCTTGCACCTAATACATGGAATTAGCGTTCCCAGCGAAGAACCGTTGCGAGCAACATGACAATTGGCGCGCAGCCCTGTGGAGAAGCGCTGCCCAGGACACCTCAATTCAAGATGGCGACGGCAGGCCGTGCGCACAGATGCTGCTCCTCACCTCAGCCGGCAGCTCCGGCAGCAGCACGCCTGCGCCCTGACCGGCGAGAACTCCGCCCCCTCCGCCCTGACGGGAATCCTAAAAAGCAGCCCCGCCACTGGCCAGTCAGGGAGAGCAGTGCTGAAGAGCGGGAACTCGCTCCTCTCAATCCTTCGCTCAAAGAATAAAGCTTCCCTTCGCGTCTGAACTGAACTCCATCATCTTCTATTGGCTCAAAAGACAGGACAGAAGGATGCTCATTTGGGACTGACTCAGGAGGGACGATAACAGTAAGAAGTATGGTATTTTATAAATACTTGAAAGAAAGCCATCTGGTAAAAACAGAGGACAATTTTTATAATCCCCTCTTGCTAAATTCAGTATTTTATCCACAAATGTTTATGAGTAAAATTGTTTTATAAGTTTTCTATGACAGCCCTGTCTGCTCATCTGCTTTATGCAATTCAAAGGACACCAAATGAAAAAGACTCTATATAATGATTTAAGCTGTGCTGGTCACTCTGTTTATCTTTTCCACAAAGTGAGCCCTCTGGTAAGCATTTCACTTTAACTCTTAGGAGAAAAATTGTATTGGAAGCAAAGAAACTCATGACTTTACAGCATACCCGTTCTAGGTTAGGGAGTAAAACAGTTGAATCCCTAATAGCAGAATTCCAGCTTGCCCTGTTTCCTTTTACTTAACACCAACCAGTGATTTTATATTACCTTGATATTTATACACCTACTGCAGCATCAGTGGTCAAGGCTGTTACAACAAATTCCATAAAGAAACAGGCAGTGGTTATTTCAAGGCAGTAAAGAAATGGGGAAAATGCCTGAAAGTCAAAATGTTTCCACAATTTAACCTCTTAATGTCACCTGGACATCTACCTCAGCCACTCCTATCCCAAACCACACAAAGACCCTGGGCCTTGCAGTCTTTTCCCTCTTACATGTTTTTTTCAGAATTTTTGTGTTTATTGTTGTTATCATATTGATTGTCTGGGTTGTTGTTCCTGGAGTCCACGCTTACCTCTACTTTTCTGGTTTATCTTAGCTTGGTTAGAACTGCTGAGCCACAAACCTATTCTAATTCATAATCTTATCAGATACTGTCTGGCAACACTACAGTGAGTTTTTTTTAGCATATCTAGTGTGTGATTCTGCTTGAATACCTGACACAGCAAATCCCTGTGCAGTATAAACCCAGTTGTTTGTTGACATTTCCAACTGCCAGCTTAGTAGGCAGCATTTTCAGGGCTGTTGATGCAAGGACCATCCATGAATCTGCTCTTCGACCTCCAAAATTCTCTTCCATTTATTCATTTTTCGTTTCCTTTTTTGTTTGTTTGTTTCTAGGTTTGCGCCTTGAAAAAAATCATTTTAGTGGAGCTTTGGGAGAGCATGATATAAATGAGTATGTTTAATCTTGTTCTTTTTAATCAGAAGTCAGCAGTATACTTTATGCATAGTGAGGGAGACAACAATTTTTCAGGAAGTATTATAAGGAGAAATTTATTTCACCTTAAAAAAGAATGCAAATGCATATCTTAAGGGCAGGAATAGAAATCCAACGTGCAATAAATATTTTCAAATTAAAAGCAACAGGAGAGCTTAAAAATGCTGCGGTACTTACTGAGGTGAGCGTGCTTTTTATTGCTTCGTCGAATGTTCACGCTTATTAATAGTTTTACCATGGAATTCTTCTGTTCTCATTTAGTTTGTGCTAGAATTGATTTCTCATTCAAGCAAGTACACAATATTCATTCACACCTTGTTATGAATCTGTCAAATTAATACCTATTAAATGGAGCACAAGTTGCTGGGTGGTGA
Organism: Balaenoptera musculus; assembly: GCF_009873245.2. Lineage (NCBI taxonomy): Eukaryota > Metazoa > Chordata > Mammalia > Artiodactyla > Balaenopteridae > Balaenoptera > Balaenoptera musculus. Next base: position 58,053,710 of record NC_045802.1, read on the forward strand.
GCCATGGTTCAATAACAGACCGCAAGAAAAATTGAAATGGAGACGCTTATTACTCACAAGTCCTGGAGGAAGTGGTCTCATAGGGCCACACAAGGCAGTGGAGGCAGGGTGTACTCAGACAGAGACACAGGAACTGAGGTACATGCTTTTATTAGAGTTTGTCGGTGAAGTGCTTTGGAGTTCCTGGGTTAGGTCCAGAATGGAAGATTCAAACCAAAGGAGTGGGGTTTTGATAATCCCCATTGAGGTCTTATATAATGATACCTAAAGGGAAGGTGTTAGGAGGCCATGGAGATTGTCCATCACAACAGCGGTTGGGGAAGTCCTATCAGGGATTTACAGTTGCTTGTGACTCTGCGGGCTGGGCTGCTATCTATGGCATGTGCTTGCATGAGAGAGCTAGTGTCAGTTTAAGGTCCCCCAAGCAGTTTGGCCAAACAAAATGGATGCCAAGGCAGCAATGCTGGTGAAGTGGCTTAGCTAAACTCTCTACACACTAGCTGGAAGAATCCATAGGATGAGTACTGTTTCCCACTTACTTAGTCATTTCTTAATCAGAAATATTTAAATTATGTAATTCTTACAGAACTCTAATCCCAATTTTGACTGATAGTTTACTGAAATTGCATTATAATAGATGAAAGATTCATGTATCTACAAACACAGATATTTGGTTACATCATTTTAAAAAGAATAATTTAAGTAAAACAATCTTTTGGATAAATTTAAAACTGTTTTAAAGGAGCAATTTTCTAAAAGGTAATATAATGCAATTAAACCAGGTTTGAAGATAATTTCTAATATTTGAATTTCCTATATTTCCTTCTATATTTTCAAGACGCTATAAGATTTATTCATAGTTGTTCGTGATTATTCTTTCCCTTTCATTTTTTTTTTTCTTAAATTAGGTCAATGGATGGAAGGAAGAAAGAAGACTTCCATCCCCATCACAAAAATGCAATTATAATGGGGTCAGATGGAGTTAGTCAGAGATGTCCCAGTTTCTTGACTAAATAAATTGGTTCTTTATACAATAGCACAATTTTCCTTAGAGGATTCATCAACAAAGAAGGATAGCTCTCCTTTTTGAGATTTTCTATTTAATATTTGTAAGGTCATATTTTCTGTCAGCCAACAAGGGATCAAATAGTAATTATTCTGTCACTCAAAAAAATGAAATTTCTAAAACTATTTGGCAACACATAGCCAGAGGGCTATCATAGCAAATTAAAGCCATTTCTATTCAAGTACAAGTACACCAGTCATTCAGTGACAAATCTGCTTTGTATCCAAATGGAAATACTCTTTTTAAAAAGTTTGTCACTTCATATATTTTTGCTTTCATTAAAGTGACTGAGTCATTTTACTCTATCATGAATTTTATATTTCAAAAATAATTCATGAAAACTTTATTTAGACAAAGTAATGTTAAAATATTATTCTTAATAACAATGCAGACTTATTTAACAAATATTAAATATAAATACAGTTCATTTAAATAATTACAATTATAAAAAATGAGTTCCTAGTAAAATAATGAATGCATTATCCACATAGATGAAGTTATTAAATTCAATCTAATTTAATGTCAACACTGAGACTCAAACTTTCTGAATTGATCGTCTGGTAGTATACTATTATTTTTCCTGACAAAAGTTTACTTATCTGAATGCATAAGGAGCCCATCAGAGAAAGACATCATTCTCTTTAGAGAATATCTTTGATAAAATTTGGCCTGATATTTTTGTCATAGCAAATTTGCAGACAAATGAGAGAAAATAAATGATTATAATTTCAAATAGTTGAATTTTAAGATGGTTTATTCTACAGAATTTTTGTGACAATAGCTGACAGACTCAGTCACCAGCACACGTTTCAACCTTAGAATCTCCACTTTAATACTTGCATGTATTAGAATTCCAAAAAAATTTCCTCAAAATACAGTACTGATCCTTAAGGAAATATAAAACCGCTGCTTTATATTATGCCATCCTTAAATTCACTGATACCTCATGAAAATGTTAACTGTTTATCACTTTTGCATATTTTATTTTGATCTATATTTCTCTAAATGCTGTAGAAGTTATATATAACCAATTCATAATCAGCTAATCAAAATGTTGGATAGACATTTTAATGGTCTGTCCATTTAAGTAAGCCATTTCACTAAACTACAAAAAAAAAAAAAAAATCAGAGATTTCTATGAGTACAGAGGTAAATTTTGCCTAATTGCCTTTCTAAAACAGTTTATAAGGGATATGTGGAAACTAAAGTATGCAAAAAAATCCTTTTTCATTGATCAAAATTTGTATCATCATTAACACATATGAGCACCTAAAGCTAAACACAGCCATTTTTAAACTACTTTGTATAAAACTATGTGACTAAAGATACTCTACTCTTGATATTAGTAACAGGAACAGACACTTGAAGAATAAAAATTATTTACAAACTTTTCTAATCCTTCTTCTTAAGTCTAAAATATTTATTTTTCGTGTGTAACAACAGCATTATAACACTTTAACATTAAATGAACAGATTGAATATGATGTAAACAAGATTAATATCGCCCAAATAACCAATTATTGCTAGCATATATTCAACTATCTACTGAAGAAAAATCCAAAAGTAACCTATCATTGTCCTCTAGGAACTAGTTAACAAAAACATGCATTATTTCCTCTTGATATGTTTGTACCTGAAAATTTGTCAAACGTCTTTTTTTTTCCTCTTATTTAAGTGTATTAATTATCTTTAGAAAAAAAAGAACAAGTTTCTGCTTTCGCATGAATTGCCTGATACAGTCAAGGTTACGCTTCATTTTAATAATGAATCTCTGAGCACTGCTAGCATCCACGATTTGGTTAAGTAGACATCAAGGGATCTGGCATCCTTTGAATTAGTATATATGCTAAGTTCAGTTGCATTTTTTATTAACAACATTTACGTGGCCCTTCTTATGACCCAATATTTTTTTAACTACTTGCAAATATTGCTTATTTAATTCATTTGACCTTCCCAACAACTCTATGAGTAATAAGAGTAGAAATAATTCAATGAATTTCAAAAAGTGAACAATATTAAAAAAACCAGAAACAAATGTAATTTCTGACTCTTACTTGGATCAACATCAACAAATTCTTTCAATAAATTCCAGAGAAGTAAGAATTTTAGGCTTTATAAGCCATAAGGTCTTTGTGGCAAATAAAATAAAGCCTGCCATTGCAGAGCTAATGCAGCCATAAACAATATGGAAATATATGGACATGGCTCCAATAAAACTTGTTTTTGAAAATTAAGCAACAGACTGGATTGACCCAGTGGGTAATAGTTTGGCACCCCTAACTTAGATGATAAGTACTGGATATGATTCAGGTCGTATGAATGGGAAACTGATAATACTTGGCACTAAACACTCCAAACCTTGTTCCCTACAGGCATGCTTGTCTTTAGGGAACTATAAAAGCAATCCATGCTCATTAAAGAAAAACTAACGGAAATGTGATAAAAGAGAAAGCAAAATCATATATGGTATCATAGCTGAATATAGTATTTGAGTCATTTCATTTTTGTAATATGTGAATCTAAAACAAACACTCTCTATTTGCAGTATATGAAAAAAAATCAAAGAAATGAAAGTTCAGTTTGAAAAGAAGTGGTAGTTATATTAACATTAAATCATTTCCACAGATCGTACCTCTGATTATACACAATTATTTTGTCAGGATGTTTGCTGGGCTGAGACTAAGTTGCTGATAAAAGTAAAAAGATCACAACAAATCTTTTTCTAATCTTGAATTTTAAAAATATAGTAACTCAAAACAATAACAGCAGGGCAGTAACACTGCTTTTACATATGAAAGAGGTCACATTTAATCTCCGTATTGATGAGTAATTTATAACATCTGGTGTATTTGGCTAGCAGAGAGGAATTGAACAGCATGGCCCTAGTAGAAAGAATTAAATACATCAGTATACTTATTATGCCAAGCAAATGGAGTAATTTGCAGATTGGGAACAGTGCAAAGTGTTGTCATTCTGGGCAAGAGTAACATATATCATTTTATACAGAAATAGAACACTCTGTTCAGCTTGTTCCAGCCTTGGCTTTCAATTCCCAACATAAATCTTAACCCAGAACAAGTCAATGATAGGATACAGCAGAGAGCATAACAGAGAGTTGACAATGCGGTGGTTAGTTAATTAACCTGGGTACTCAGAGACTATTTCATGTGAGAGAAGTTACAAAAAAAAACAAAAAAACAAAACAAACAAACAACTGAATATGCAGAAGTTTCCCATATTTGCAATGATTCTAATCTTGAATATAATAGATAACTGTCAATTTGCATAAAGAAAAGAAATAAATTTATACATTCCCTAAATATGGAACTTTAATTGTTAATACTTTGGGTCAGATTTTTAAAATAGTTATATAATCCAATTTATTTGTGGAAAAAGAAAATAGATTGTTCATTTGACTCAATAACTTGTGTATAACAAAGTAATAAATTCCCCTACACTTTCATAAAACTTTGTTAACACAATTACAAAGACACTCTCAGATTGGTTTATAATTAATTGTTTGCGTGTCTATGTCTCTTGGAAGAACTTGAGCTACTTGAAGGTACAAATTATATCTGTTTGTATTTGTATACTTAATACCATAGTTGGCATGCATCCAGTATTCAATAAGTAATTGTTAAATTACTTCAACTGAATATAACCTTTTGTTGTTGTTTTGGGGTTGGTAAAATGGGATATATGGAAATCACCCTTTTCCTTCCCTTTCTGATTCCGAGTTAGTTTTAAAAGTTTACCAGTGTTGGGAATTTTTGGTTTAAAGTGGCGATTGGGTAGCACTTTCAATTGTGACATTTTCTGTGAAACCAAAGGAAATGGTCATAACTCATAAATCCTAGACATTCAGATATGTAAATTATGAAATTTCAGGACCAAGAAAGAATTCCCACTATCCATATGATAAATAATATAAAATAAAAATATTTCTATTTAGGCTTTCTCTCAAGGCAAATAGTGTTTTATTTTAAAACATTAAATTCATCAAAAAAAAAAAAAAAAAGGTATTCCAAAAGTCAGAGACCCAGTATTGTAGGTTTGGGTAAATGGTTCACTGAAATAGATGCATGAACCACAAAATACAGATCACTTGTTACAATACAGTAATATATTAGAGATAATTGGTGCTGAGTTTAATGTACATTCTATTAAATAAAGGAGCTCACATATTTCTTGTTAATATCATAAACATCACTACTGTCTTATGTTAAGTTTAAACATGTATAGGGTAAGTGAGAAAATGACTTTTTATCCACTGGATGGGTCCTCAGATAATCATATTTGGTGGTGGCATCATTCAGAAAACACCACCAGCAGAGGACCTGACTACACATTTTTCCAAGGAAAATATACAGATGACCAACAGGTACATGAAAATTTGCTCAACATCACTAATCATCAGGGAAATGCAAATCAAAACCACAATGAGCTCTCATTTCACATCATACCCATTAGAATGACTCTTATCAAAAAGACAAGTTGTACCAAGTGTTGGCAAGGATATAGAGAAAAGGAAAAATGTGTGCACTGTTGGTGATAATGTAAATTGGTGCACCCACAATGAAAAATAGTATAGAAGTTCCTCAAAAAATTATTCAGCCATATAAAGAAGGAAATCCTGCCATTTGCAACAACATGAATAAACCTTGAGGGCATTAGACAAAGCATTATAAATCAGACAGAGGAAGACAAACAGTGTGTGATCTGTCTATTATGGGGAAACCTAAGAATAGCCAAACTCATAGAAACAGAGTAGATGACTGGTTGTCAGGAACTGGAAGATGGGGGGAAATAGGAAAATATTGGTCAAAGGTTACAGACTTCCAGTTATAAGTTTTAGGGTCTAACGAGTAGCGCGGTGACTATAGTTAATAATACTATATTACATACTTGAAAGTTGCTAAGAGTAAATCTTAAATGTTCTTACCACACATACACAAAAGGTAATTATGTGAGGTGATTGATGTTTCAGCTAACATGGTTGTGGTAATCATTTCACAATATATATTTGTATCATATCGCCTTAAACTTATACAACGTTATATGCAAATAACATCTCAGTTAAGCTGGGGGGAAAATTCACCAGAAGAATGGGACACAGAGGAAATTCATAATGTCATGAAATAATTTCAGTAATTTTATTTAGCTTTAAGTTTGATGGTTATCTAATAGCCTTAGTTGGTTCACAATCAAGGCAGACAAAGTATATAAGTGAATAAGTTATATAAACTCACTATGTGTGCTAGAAAAGCCATTGGCAGAAATCAAAATTATTTTTTTGAATAACAGCAAGCAAAACAATTTTGTGCCCATTTTATGACCCTTTCTGAAAATATTTTCATAGGTAATACGAAGGTATGAAATAAGCATGGACCATAAGTAATGGACCAGAGTGTGATTCTGCTTTCCACTACTTGCTATGTATATGAACTTGGATGTATTATATTATTTAATATCTCTGAGCCTATGATCCCTAATATATGAAAAATGAAAAAAGAACATTTGCTTGCTTTGTTATGTTGCAATATTTAGGAAATGTATCAAAAAAAAAACATGTACAGGCTTATTAAAATGGTAGCCACTATTAGTTTGAAAATATTTTGATACCTTCATAACCAAAAATAGAAAGCAGATATCATCAAAATCAAACAGGTTCGTTGTTACAATGCAAGTTATGACTCAAAAAATCCTGAAAATACTCTGGTACTAGAGGAAAATGAAGGTCACTGGGACAGAAAAACATAAAAATATGTGAGATAAGCTGCTAAAATAATAGTGAATATCAGATACTGATGACTAACTGATAAAGGAAAGAGAGAGTGGAGTGCAGAGATTTTGTGAACCTGAGGTAGAGGACCAGTAGATGGAAATATACACTCAAATCTAACTCATAGTTACAACAATTAAGGAAAAATGATGGTATAAATGCATAATTACATTTGAGATATTATGTAAGGGTAGAATTTATTGGGATCAAGGCATAAGGACTAGGATTATCCTAACATAATGAGCTCCCTGATAAAGAGATTTTCTTAAGGAAAAAGGGTAAGATATATGCAAAGCATAAGGCAACTAAACGAGTTATTAAGTGGGCTATTTCAGTGTTGGGCCAGATCCAATATATATCTCTATCTCTATCTATCTCTATCTCTATCCATCGAGAGAACAATAGGTACATTTTGATGCCAAGTTTAGAACTATTCAATAGAATAAAACAATTGAAAAAATTTAAGCATATTGAATACCATCTCAACCATTTATTTTCTATGCATTAGTTTTCACTATCTGCAGATAATCGTAATCTAAATTGATTGAGATTTTTATTTGTATCAACTAAAATAAACTCAGTTTTGTCTACATCAATGTTGATAGGTTAAAAGTACAAATATGATAGTTTTGCATGCTTAAAATATGAAGGGTGGATTTTTATTTCTGTTAGTCCAGAGAAAAGAACTGCTAGCGGCTTTTCTACCGTAGTTTCAGACGGCCATTGAACATCCTCTATCACTTAATTTATTCTCATTGCTCCTGTCCTAGTTCTATCATTGACTTGAAAGACTTTTCATATAAATGACACTAATGCTTCTTCACACTGAGTGCTGGCAGATCACATAGGAATTTTGTCTGGAAAGTTTTTTACAAATCAACAAAACTTTTGATTTGTTTTATACGAGAATTGCAAGTGGGTTCACTATGAGTTAACCTTAAAGTCTGAGAGGAATAAGTCAAATTAATCACAGCTGGAATAAAAAATTAATATAAAAAATTAGAAATGTATTTTGAATCATTCATATTTTCCTCATTTCATAACTTTATGTCTTAATGTATATATGTTATGCGATATAAGTTTTGAAATATTTATTTAAATTAATCAATATTTATGTAGTGCTTTTAAGTGAATAAACAACACACACACTCACATACACAATGATATATGCATCTAGTAACAGAAAGGAGTATAAATGATTATAAAATGACAGATTCCCATTACATACAAATATGCTGTTTCCTCAGAGGCAAGAATGTTAATGATTCTTTTTGATCTTTTTAGAAGTAATAGTGTAAGCATACCCAAGAATGAATTTCAATGTTATATTCCTATTTTCAATTGAAAGAAAGTATCCATAATATCTTAAACTATGTACTTTTTATTTTTAAAATTATTAATTTTAACTCGTGTAGATTTGATTTATTGGGATGTCAACCATTAGGTTACACCACGAACTCATTAAAAAGATGTCCTGCTAGGCCTTTAGTTAGCAGTCCACTGTGATTTAAGCATGGGGGTGTTGTCTCCATTCAAATATTATTTAAGCACCTTTTTTATTCCTCTGTAAAATTTGGAAAAATACTATGTAAATCAAAGGGTTTGTGAAAATCTTTGAAAACGATGTCTGATCCAGCCTTAGTTAACTCCCAAATACTGATTTTAAGGCACATTCTCAAGAAGCTAAGGGCCAAGCAGATTATATTAAAACCCTATGAGTCACCATGACACAGACTATGCCTTGAACTAACAGTCTTTTTAACTCTACTATCCAGAGGAAAACATTCGAAACTGGCTTCTATAGAAGTTCCAATCACCCTGGCCATCCACAATTATCTCCATTCAAAATTCACCCACAAATTGGTTATTTTCACTGTAACATCAACCACATATTTGGATCAGCTGTTCTTCTGCTTATTGCCCTCTTTATTGGTGACTATTTCTCCTGTTCACTTCATCAATTCATTCATAGCCCCGCTATAAATCTTGTCATCAAATAAATCAAACTATCTATAATAATATACTTTGAAATATCTCACTCTTTTTACACTATTTCTTTCAGGTCACTTCATCAGTTTACTGATATCAGGTCACTTTTTCAGGCTACTTTATCAAATTGTACCACTAGATCTCATGAGAATTGTAACATACATTATTTGTTGATTCCAACACTTTTCTTCAAAATTAGCATTATCCTGATTTTTCTCTGTGTCCAGACTAAAATCAGTGACTTATAACAACAGTTATTTAGCTGCAATTATATGAACTCACTTGTCTCCCTTTTCCTCAATCACCAATGAAACTCAACCTTTAGATAAACCCTATAATTTACTTTGTCTAGAAAGTAAACATTAAAAGAAAGTATTACAGAAAGCAATTTAACATGTTATAATTTAAATTTGTAACTTCAGACTTCAATTTCGACTTTGTCTTTTCTTAAAACACCATTTTTTCTGTAAAAGTTGGTGGGAAACAGTTTTCCATGAATGTTTTCACATCTATTCCAGGTCCAGGATTTTGGTGTAAAAAGCACTGGCAGAGTTGATTAAAGATTGATTGTATAGCAAGTGTGCCCTGGAAGCTGGAGATTGAGTATTGCTTGGCAATAATTTATAGACATCTTCCCAGGAACCTGTTACTTGCAATCTAGTGAGATGAAGCTGGAGACCTTCCTCTCTCCCCCCACCCCTTGGAGATTTATTTACATTCCAAAGTAAAGGTGCTAATATTCATACCTTTTTCCATTGTATGCTGTGGACAGGTGGAAACACACACATACAAACACACACACTTCACCCCTAACCTTGTAAGATAAACTAATACCAGGTTCCCAATTTTTGGGTCCGTTTCCAAGTACCAAATACTGATGCTAAATAGAATACCAGTGATGTTCCAACTGGAATCATGACTCACTTAAGTCTTTTAAATAGTAAGAGAATTAGAGGATCTTACACAATCATTGGAAGTATGAGTAAAAGGTTTCTAGGTGTTCAGAAAGTGCCTAAATTGTTTGGAACCCACAGACAGTGCCTAACCTATCGGCAGTAATGAAACAAATGACTCACAGGAACTGAACCAGAAACTACATGTGTTATCTTGCTTAGTGCCTATGCATCTTCCCACAACTGCATCTGGAAAATAATATCTTCTTTCTTTGAAATTAATTAACTCTTTATTTCTATTGAATTATAATTGACATGCAATAATTATATTAGTTTCAGGTGTACAACATAATGATTTGATACATTATAAAATGTATCAAATATATATTATAAAATGAACATATAAGTCTAGTTACCATCTGTCACATGCAGAGTTATTACAATATTATCGACTATATTCCCTATCTCTGAGACTTATTTTATAGCTGGAAGTTTGTAGCTCTTAGTCCCTTAGTACCTTTTTCACTCTTCCCCTGAACCTCCTCCCCTCAGGCAACCACAAATTTGTTCTCTGTATCTATGAGTCTGTTTCTGTTTTTTGTTTGTTACTTTTCTGTTTCTTAGATTCCACATATAAGTGAAATCACACAGTATCTGTCTTTCTCTGTCTGACTTATCTTACATAGGATAGTACTCTCTAGGTCCATTTCATGCTGCTGCAAATGGCAAGATTTTGGCTTTTTTGTGGCTGAGTAATATTCCATTATATATAGATACCACATCATTTTTAGCCATTCACCTGTTGATGGACACTTGGGTTGCTTATATATCTTTGCTACTGTAAAGTTTGCTGCAATGAACATAGGAGTCCATATATCTTTTCAAATTAGTGTTTTGGTTTCCTTCATATAAATACCCAGAAGTGGAATTGCTAGGTCATATGGGTCATAAAATCTCCATACTGTTTTCCATAGTGGCCGCACCAATTTACAGTCCCACCAACAGTGCACTAGGGTTCCCTTTTCTCAACATCCTCACCAACTCTTGTTTTTTGATAATAGCCATTCTGATAGGTGTGAGATGTTTTCTCATCGCAGTTTTGATTTTCATTTTCCTGATGATTGGTGATGTTGAGCATATTTTTATGTACTTCTTGGCCATCTGTATGTCTTTGGGAAAATGTCTATTCAGGTCCTCTGCCCATTTATAATCGGGTTGTTAGTTTTCTGGTATTCAATTGTTTAAGATTTTAATATGTTTTCAATATCAACCCCTTATCAGATATGTTATTTGCAAGTATCTTCTCCCATTCAGCAGGTTGTCTTTTCATTCTGTTGATGGTTTCTTTCCTTCTGCAAAGTTTTCTGGTTTTTGGATATGTCTCTCCAGGCAAGGGCAACAAAAGAAAAAATAAGTATCTTCTCTTCTGTCTTTCAAATTTTGCCCAACATTTATCTAAACTGAAACCCTGCTTTCAGGGATTCTGGACAATATAGTTCTCAGCCATCTCTTCTGTGGTGCAAGGGCATATATAAGATGAACAGAAACAATCCAGCACACACAAATTTTTTTGACAAACAAATTTCTGCTAATGTTGCTGCCTGTTTGATTTCTTGTGCACTCAGCATTCTTTTATTTTCTCTCTCCTTCCCTCACCCTCTCCCCTCTCCTCTCCTTTGTCAAAGGAATTATTGAGGAGTCAATATATCCAATTCCCAATGTTGTGCACAAAATATGGTTGAGTTTAAATCTCAAGATGTGCCATTTCCCTTTAGAAGTGTGGTCTGCTTGCCTTTTTCCATGAAATGCAACAATTGGACCCTCTCTCTCTACTTCTTTAACATGCTATGTAGCTGTCAATGCCTTTAATAGACTTCTTATATATTATTGCTTGCAGATTAAAATGTCTTTTAGTTTCTTCAAAAGCATACCCTGTATCATTGTATTTTATTCTTGTCATTTGGGGGGAGTTGTTGATTCCTATGAAGATTGGGGAAATGCAAAATTTTTAGTAAGCCTGTCAGAATTCTGCTTTTAACCCTTTGTTCAATGATAATTGATAATCTTCTGAATACTGCTCTAGCCCAAAATAGAAATTCAATGGGAATTTTGCTTATATCTTGAACTCCGATATAAACTTTTCCCTAAATACTCTATTTGCTCCTCCTTAATGTTTATATTATCTCTGAAATATGTCTTATTATTTTAGGGTCCTATATAATTTTCATTAACTTTTCACTAGCAAATTTTCACGTCCTTGGGTCTCACTGAAGATATAACCTTAGATCTTCTTGTGGTAATACACTTAGGGAAACTTTATGTCTGCTGTACATATTTATTTATTTATTTATTTATTTATTTATTTATTTATTTATTTATTTATTGTTGATTTACAATGTTGTGTTAATTTCTGCTGTATAGCAAAGTAATTCAGGTACATATATATTCTTTTTTTTAAATTAAATTAAATTAATTTTTTTTTTATACAGCAGGTTCTTATTAGTTACCTGTTTTATACAGATTAGTGTATATATGTCAATCACAATCTCCCAATTCATCCCACCACCAACACCCCCACTTTCCCCCTTTGTGTCCATAAATTTATTCTCTACATCTGTGTCTCTATTTCTGCCTTGCAAACTGTTTCATCTGTACCATTTTTCTAGATTCCACATATATGCCTTAATATATGATATTTGTTTTTCACTTTCTGACTTACTTCGCTCTGTATGACAGTCTCTAGATCCATCCACATCTCATTTCATACAGAGTGAAGTAAGTCAGAAAGTGAAAAACAAATATTTGTTCCCAATTTCGTTCCTTTTTATGGCTGAGTAATATTCCATTGTATGTATGTACCACATCTTCTTTATCCATTCATCTGTTGATAGGTATTTAGGTTGCTTCCATGACCTGGCTATTGTAAATAGGGCTGCAATGAACATTGCGGTTCATGTGTCTCTCTGAATTATGGTTTTCTCTGGGTATATGCCCAGTAGTGGGATTACTGGGTCATATGGTAATTCTATTTTTAGTTTTTTAAGGAACCTCCATACTGTTCTCCATAATGGCTGTATCAATTTACATTCCCACCAACAGTGCAAGAGGTTTCCCTTTTCACCAGACCCTCTCCAGCGTTTGTTGTTTGTAGATTTTCTGATGGTGCCCATTCTAACTGGTATGAGGTGATATCTCATTGTAGTTTGGGTTTGCATTTCTCTAATAGGTAATGATGTTGAGCAGCTTTTCATGTTCCTCTTGGCCATCTGTATGTCTTCTTTGGAGAAATGTCTATTTACGTCTTCTGCCCATTTTTGGATTGGGTTGTTTGTTTTTTTAATATTGAGCTGCTTGAGCTGTTTATATATTTTGGAGATTAATCCTTTGTCTGTTGATTCATTTGCAAATATTTTCTCCCATTCTGAGGGTTGTCTTTTTGTCTTGTTTATGGTTCCTTTGCTCTGCAAAGGCTTTTAAGTTTCATTAGGTCCCATTTGTTTATTTTTGTTTTCATTTCCATTACTGTAGGAGGTGAGTCAAAAAAGATCTTGCTGTGATTTATGTCAAAGAGTGTTCTTCCTATGTTTTCCTCTAAGAGTTTTATAATGTCTGGACTTACATTTAGGTCTTTAATCCATTTTGAGCTTATCTTTTGTGTATGGTGTGAGGGAGTTGTTCTAATTTCATTCTTTTACATGTAGCTGTCCAGTTTTCCCAGCACCACTTATTGAAGAGGCTGTCTTTTCTCCTTTGTACATCCTTGCCTCCTTTGTCATAGATTAGTTGACCATAGAGGCATGGGTTTATATCTGGGCTTTCTATACTTTTCCATTGATCTATATTTCTGTTTTGTGCCATATTGTCGTATTGTGCTGTAGTATCATATTGTCTTGATTTCTGTAGCTTTGTAGTATAGTCTGAAGTCAGGGAGTCTGATTTTTCCAGATCCATTTTTTTCCCTCAAGTTCGCTTTGGCTATTTGGGGTCTTTTGTGTCTCCATACAAATTTTAAGGCTTTTTTTTCTAGTTCTGTAAAAAAAGGCATTGGTAATTTGATAGGGATTGCATTGAATCTGTAGATTGCTTTGGGTAGTATAGTCATTTTCACAATATTGATTCTTCCAATCCAAGAACATGGTATATCTCTCCATCTGTTTGTGTCATCTTTGGTTTCTTTCATCAGTGTCTTACAGTTTTCTGAGTACAGGTCATTTACCTCCTTAGGTAGATTTATTCCTAGGTATTTTATTCTTTTTGTTGCAATGGTGAATGGGATGGTTTCCTTAATTTCTCCTTCTGATATTTTGTTGTTAGTGTATAGAAATGCAAGCGATTTCTGTGCTTTAATTTTGTATCCTGCAATTTTACCAAATTCATTGATTAGCTCTACTAGTTTTCTGGTGGCATCTTTAGGATTCTCTATGTATAGTATCATGTCATCTGCCAACAGTGACAGTTTTACTTCTTCTTTTCCAATTTGTTTTCCTTTTATTTCTTTTTCTTCTCCGATTGCCATGGCTAGGACTTCCAAAACTATGTTGAATAATAGTGGCGAGACTGGACAACATTGTCTTGTTCCTGATCTTAGAGGAAATGCTTTCAGTTTTTCACCATTGAGAATGATGTTTGCTGTGGGTTTGTTGTATATGGCCTTTATTATGTTGAGGTATGTTCCCTCTATGCCCACTTTCTGGAGAGTTTTTATCATAAATGGGTGTTGAATTTTGTCAAAAGCTTTTTCTGCATCTATTGAGATGATCATATGGTTTTTCTCCTTCAATTTGTTAATATGGTGTACCACATTGATTGATTTGCGTATATTGAAGAATCCTTGCATCACTGAGATAAATCCCACTTGATCATGGTGTATGATTCTTTTCATGTGTTGTTGGATTCTGTTTGCTAGTATTTTGTGAAGGATTTTTTGCATCTATATTCATCAGAGATATTGGTCTGTAATTTTCTTTTTTTGTAGTATCTTTGTCTGGTTTTGATATCAGGGTGATGGTGGGCTCATAGAATGTGTTTGGGAGTGTTCCTTCCTCTGCAATTTTTTGGAAGAGTTTGAGAAGGATGGGTGTTAGCTCTTCTCTAAATGTTTGATAGAATTCACCTGTGAAGCCATCTCGTCCTGGACTTTTGTTTGTTGGAAGATTTTTCATCACAGTTTCAATTTCATTACTTATGATTGGTCTGTTCATATTTTCTATTTCTTCCTGGTTCAGTCTTGGAAGGTTATACCTTTCTAAGAATTTGTCCATTTCTTCCAGGTTGTCCATTTTATTGGCATAGAGTTGCTTGTAGTAGTCTCTTATGATGCTTTGCAGTTCTGTGGTGTCCGTTGTAACTTCATTTTCATTTCTAATTTTATTGATTTGAGTCCTCTGCCTCTTTTTCTTGGTGAGTCTGGTTAAAGGTTTATCAATTTTGTTTATCTTCTCAAAGAACCAGCTTTTAGTTTTATTGATCTTTGCTACTGTTTTCTTTTTTTCTATTTCATTTATTTCTGCTCTGATCTTTATGATTTCTTTCCGTCTACTAACTTTGGGTTTTGTTTGTTCTTCTTTCTCTAGTTCCTTTAGCTGTAAGGTTAGCTTGTTTATTTGAGATTTTTCTTTTCTTTTCTTTTTTTTTTTTTAATACAGCAGGTTCTTAATAGTCATCAAGAGATTTTTCTTGTTTCTTGAGGTAGGATTGTATTGCTATAAACTTCCATCTTAGAACTGCTTTTGCTGCATCCATAGGTTTTAGATCATCGTGTTTTCATTGTCATGTGTCTCTAGGTATTTTCTGGTTTCCTCTTTGATTTCTTCAGTGATCTCTTGTTTATTTAGTAACGTATTGTTTAGCCTCAATGTGTTTGTGTTTTTTACCTTTTTTCCCTGTAATTTATTTCTCATCTCATAGTGTTGTGGTCGGAAAAGATGCTTGATATGATTTCAATTTTCTTAAATTTACCAAGGCTTGATTTGTGACCCAAGATGTAATCTGTGCTGGAGAATGTTCCATGAGCACTTGAGAAGAAAGTGTAATCTGCTGTTTTGGGGTGGACTGTCCTATAAATATCAATTAAATCTATCTGGTCTATTGTGTCATTTAAAGCTTGTGTTTCCTTATCAATTTTCTGTCTGCATGATCTGTCCATTGGTGTCGGTAAGGTGTTAAAATCCCCCACTATTATTGTGCTACTGTCGATTTCCTCTTTTATAGCTGTTAGCATTTGCCTTATGTATTGAAGTGCTCCTATGTTGGATGCATATATATTTATAATTGTTATATCTTCTTCTTGGATTGATCCCTTGATCATTATGTAGTGTCCTTCCTTTTCTCTTGTAACATTCTTTATTTTAAAGTCTATTTTATCTGATATGAGTATTGCTACTCTTACTTTCTTCTGATTTCCATTTGCATAGCATATCTTTTTCCATCCCCTCACTTTCAGTCTGCATGTGTCACTAGGTCTGAAGTGGGTCTCTTGTAGACAACATATATACAGGTCTTGTTTTGGTATCCATTCAGCCAGTCTGTATCTTTCGGTTGGAGCATTTAATCTATTTACATTTAAGGTAATTATTGATATGTATGTTCCTATGACCATTTTCTTAATTGTTTTGGTTTCGTTTTTTTAGGTCTTTTCCTTCTCTTGTGTTTCCTGCCTAGAGAAGTTCCTTTTGCGTTTGTTGTAAAGCTGGTTTGGTGGTGCTGAATTCTCTTAACTTTTGCTTGTCTGTAAAGGTTTTAATTTCTCCATCAAATCTGAATGAGATCCTTGCTGGGTAGCGTAATCTTGGTTGTAGTTTTTTCCCTTTCATCACTTTAAGTATGTCCTGCCACTCCCTTCTGGTTTGCAGAGTTTCTGCTGAAAGATCAGCTGTTAACCTTATGGGGATTACCTTGGATGTAATTTGTTGTTTTCCTTTGCTGCTTTTAATATTTTTTCTTTGTATTTAATTTTTGATAGTTTGATTAATATTGTCTTGGCACATTTCTACTTGGATTTATCCTGTATGGGACTCTCTGTGCTTCCTGGACTTGATTGACTCTTTCCTTTCCCATGTTAGGGAATTTTTCAACTGTATCCTCTTCAAATATTTTCTCAGACCCTTTCTTTTTCTCTTCTTCTTTTGGGACCCCTATAATTCAAATGTTGGTGCATTTAATGTTGTCCCAGAGGTCTCTGAGACTCTCCTCAATTCTTTTCATTCTTTTTTCTTTATTCTGCTCTGTGATAGTTATTTCCACTATTTTATCTTCCAGGTCACTTATCTGTTTTTCTGCCTCAGTTATTCTGCTATTGATTCTGTCTAGTGTATTTTTCATTTCAATTATTGTATTGTTCACCTCTGTTTGTGTGTTCTTTAATTCTCTAGGTCTTCGTTAAACATTTGCTGCATCTTCTCAATCTTTGCCTCCATTCCTTTTCCCAGTCCTGGATCATCTTCACTATCATTATTCTGAATTCTTTTTCTGGAAGGTTGCCTATCTCCACTTCATTAATTGTTTTTCTGGGGTTTTATCTTGTTCCTTCACCTGGTACATAGTCCTCTGCCTTTTCATTTTGTTTATCCTTCTGTGAATGTGGTTTTTGTTCCACAGGCTGCAGGATTGTAGTTCTTCTTGCTTCTTCTGTCTTACACTTTATTTAGAACAGTCCAAGTGGGGTAGAGGATGTGGGTTTTAGGCTCTCCTAAAGAAGAACTTAAAGAGAATGTATTTCTCTTACTTTCTTAGTGTTTTATCCTTTAGTCTCTTTCTTCAGGCTGGCCTCACACAAATTTTATGTGTCTAGCATTCTTAAAATTGTCTGTTGATATATTTGAGCATAAAGGTTACCAATTTTCCAAGATAGGAATTTAAGAATTTTCTTAATTTAAATTACTTTTCATCATCTCCATAATTGTTGGAAGAGCAGTTAAGTTTTGTCCCCAAATTGTGTAATTCTCTCTCTATCATTTAAATCACCTCTATGTATTTAAACTTCCCACCTCCTTTATTTCTCTTACTTAATCTTCCCTAATTTACTCATATATTTATTGCTAAAATTCTGAATATTATCATATATGCAACAGATATAACTCCTTCTTCCTCAGTTCTCCCTCTCACCTCAGTCAGTATCACCTCACTAAATATTTTCTAGGTAGTTAATAATTATTGTTCTTCAGAGTTTTATCTGAAAGAATCACCCTAATGACTACGAAGATTCGAACCATGCAGTAGATAGTACGTGTCTCCTCCTCAGCACACAGTAATCACAACCATATCCTTCTAACATTTTTTTTACCAGCTTGATTACTATTTTCTTTCCATCATCTTATGTTGATGGGGGCACTTAATTCAGTGTGTAATTTTTCTAAGGACAAATTTACTTCTTTTTTGGTCACTTCGCATAGCTGTTATATCAATCAGGGGTTTCAAATCAGCTTCCAAATATATGTATATTTTTAGCTAGAGGATCATCATTTATATAAATCTGGTTTTAAGTTCATGTAATGAATGAATTTAGACACCCTTTATTACAACAGATAGCTGTGAAAGGAATTTTAAATTAATGCTCTATAAACCCACAGCAGTTAAAAATTATTGCATTGTTCTTTATACCTTGTCAAAGAAGCAACATTTTTTCATGTATCTAACATTTTCCATAACCAAGGAGAATGAATAGAAGCCATTGTTTAGTAAATTCTGGATTCCATCTGCGTTTTGAACATAACTGTGTCTCAGATGCCATGGTAAGGCCATTGAAGGCACTGGCATTCAGATGCCATTATGTAACACCACTCTCCTACGCTCCCTAATTTGGTACCACTCATTGTTTCTTTTCAACCTTTAACAGTTGCACCATAAGGAAAGATAAATTCCCTTTCAGTCTGTAATACCTGGAAAGGTAGAGAACAATGATCAAATCTATAACATCTATTGATATTCTTCCATAACTTCAAGTTGTCATAAATTTACCATAAACTTATTTATTAGGCTTAATTCTCAAGCACTGTCTCCCACCACAGCCACCTTTAAAAAGATTGAATTCCGTTAAGTCCTACAATATCTACAATCCTTTCTGGGTGATGAAGCAAGCATATTCACAGCTTGTTGATGAATATGATGTCCCATTAGAATCATTATTTGAGGAGTCCATTGAAATAATGCTTCATATTCTCCTTAAGCTGACTTTTCACTGTGGGTAATTTCTTGGAATGTACCTCCCTCTATTGTCCATATTTGAGTTAACATTTTTTACTATGATAATGAGATTCCAGGTGTGTTATTTCAACCTTTCTAAGTAGGGTAAGGCTGGCTTCTAACATCTCCACAGAACATTTGGAACACATAAAGCAGGGCTGATAGAATCACCATGCATATAGTTGCCAATAAATATTTGTGGCATTAATACAATTTAGGAGTATGATCTGAATCAAAAATTATTGTGTATGTTATGAATCTCTCAATTGTACATTTTCTCCCCCCAAATATTTTCTGTTTGAAGAAGATACTCTGTAACATACTCATAAGCATCCCTGTCCTAACTTTGAAGTGCGGTTACTATAAGGTCATGACCCATTTTCCTTGAAACTATCAAAGTAATTTTCACTTTCTTTAAGTAAGTTATATTCACATTCACATTTGACATACAGTTGTCCCTTGGTATCCATGGGGGATTGGTTTCAGGACGCCACAGATACGAAAATCTGCCAGATGCTCAAGTTCCTTACACAAAATGATGTAGTACAGTGGGCCCTCTGTATCTGTGGATTCTGTATTCACAAATTCTGAATCCACAGATTCAACAAACCAAGTATCAAACCAAGGGCTAACTATATTCAGAGGATGACACTAAACTGTGACCTGAGGAATTTTGCCCAATATATCTCAATATTGGGAGAAATAAATAAAAATCTACTTTCTTTCTGTCTCAATATACTATCTTGGTTGTTGAAAATACAGAATTCAGTAACTCTACTGTTTAATACCCAACATCCTACTTAATCCATTGGTAGTACTTCTCCAAAGTGTCTGAAAAGCAACAACAAAAACACTAGAAATTTAAACAGAGGCTACAGACTGCACAGCAATAATAACTGTAGTCAACAGACCATAAATTGAATCATCAGAGAATACTGTGTCATTACTTATCTGAAGATTATTCAGGTGGAGAATCTAGGGACTGTGTATGTATCAACAGGAATCCAATATTTTTCCAAGAAAACAAATCTGTGTATTTCTCACAATTTACACCTTTAGTGAGTATCAAATCTGAAAGAGATAGCTTAAAGTATTATTCTTTTGCCCTAATTGGCTCAGTGGAAATAACACATTTACAACTTGCCCTGGAATGGATAACCATTTATGAGCACTTTTCCAATGACTATAATGTCCCCTTGCTTCCATTTATTACCTGTTTTGACTATGGAATGACTTATTAGAGTAGCTTTCCTAATGTTTCTATTGCTTGGAGTTATCTGAGTTTCTTAGACATGTAGATTTATAATAGTTTTCCAGATTTGGAAAATATTCTGCCATCATGTCTTCAACTTTTTTTTTCTCTTCTTACTTCCTCTCCTTTGGGAACTCCAATTACCCATATATTAGGCTTCTTATAGTTGTTCCACAGTTCACTGATGCTCTGTTCATTTTTTTTGCCCTTTTTTCTCTTGTGTTTCATCATATATATATGTAAAATCTTAGACATTGTCATCCTGATCCCTAGAAGTCCAATTTGATTGTTTTGTTTTATATCTCTCCCTCTTCTATGTAACACAATCATTATTCTAACTTATTGAACATGTGGAATACAGTTAAAATAACTGTTTTAAAATCTTTGTTGACTAATTTTAACATCTGTGTCAGTTCTGGTCAGTTTTGGGAAATTGATCTTTCTCCTCATTGTGGGTTGTGTTTTCCTGCCTCTTTTTTTTTGTATAACTGCTAGTTTTTTATTAGAGGCGAAACACTGTGAATATTACCTTATTAGGTGCTGAATGCTTTTGTATTACCATAACTATTCCTAATTTTTGTTCTGGAATGCACTTTAAGTTACATGAAAACAGTTATTTCCCCCCATTGGGGATTGCTATTAAACTTTGTTAGGTAATACCAGAGAAGGATTTATTCTAGGCCAAGTTTAAATATTCTACTCAATATGCCTTGAATTGTATGCCATTCTGTTTTGGCTGATAGGAAAAGGTGCTGTTCACAGTCTTTTGCAAGTACAGGTGATGTTTCCTTAATCATTTTAGATGTTCTTCTCTTGGTCTTGGGTGATTTCCTCACATGACTGTATGATAAGTACTCTCCTGAATCCTGGAGGGTGACCATCTATGGATCTCCAGACTTCTCTCTTCTTGCAAATTTTTTCTCTTAATTACTCTGCCTTGTGACTTTATCCATCTTGGCCACCCCAGACTCTCATCTTATCTCCTGATTTGGGACTTGGCTGGGTTCCCCCTGATGTTCCCCCTCCTATGCTGTGGTCAGCAAATTCTCTCAAGGCATTAGTCCGTGTGCAGTTATAGGGCTCACCTTGTTTGTTTCACTGCCCTTTGTTAACCAGAGACCAATGCCATGAAAACTGTGTAATCGTATATTTTGTCCAGGTTTTTATTTATTTCAGTCAGGAAGGTAAATCCAATACCTTTTATTACATCTTGGCCTGGAATGGTACTCTAACTCCTTTAAATCTATAGCCTTAGGGTTACAACACATAACATTTACGTTTCACTGTTTTATGTGTTGTTTAAATGACGTATATTCCTTACTAAATTTTAAACTTAACTAGATATCTATAGATTCTAAGCAATAGTTTATTCATACCCAGTACCTGGAAACAATCTCAACCTGAGTATCTCTTTTGCTTCCAGAATCTAAACCAAATTATGCATAAGAGCAAAATGAATAAGTATTTTACAAGTTATTAAAGAAAACAAAAGAAAACGGTTTCATAAGCATGAATTAAAGTATAGTTGAAATTATCATTGATGTAACTTTTGGAATTAAGTAGAACTCTGTAAGAGTTGTTAAATAATGGGTTCATTTACATTTCAAAAAGAAACAACTGTTAATAAAGCCAAATTGTAAAAAGACAGTCTCATGCTGGCAAAGATGTTTTACACAGTGCATCTTTCTTGTCCTCAGAATCAAATAAACCCAGTTGGTGTGTGTTATTCTTTAATTTCTGAGTTTCTCAATTGGAATAGTATGAGGAAAATGCTGAAAGAAAATGCTCATGGAGTGTTCTCTTGTAAACAATGGATTAAATTGACTATCATTTTTTTAAAACTGCAAACCTACCATCTAAAATGTGCTAAATCAATTTTTTAATTTACTAATCTATAATACATAAACTATCTACTCTGAACACCACCATTTACTGGGTACTTATGTAGTAGGCACTGAGGATACAGAAGAAGATCATAGCTCCAATCTTGGGGAGCTCATCCTATTTTTGTAAGTATAGACACATAAATAACTGAGACACACTACAATAACTGCCATAATAGACATGTGCAAAGGGTAATAGGAAAAATATGAGTGAACAATAAATTCATCCTAGAGTAATAGCGCTTGTTTGTTACAACCTTAAACTGCCTTAGACAATTTCACTTCCTAATATACAAGCTGGTTGAGGTTCAATGTGTTTGCCCTGGCTAATATTCAACTCTACAATGAGAAAGAGTAACTTTAGCATCTTTCTGAAGTTCACCTTTCTATCAAAGGTGAAGGTTAAATTTAATATAGAAACTTGATAAATGTGTGGAAACAAAGTTATACAAAGTTGTCCATTAGATTGCTCTTTTTAGTAGGCTCTTAAAAAGATGTGATTAAAGTAATAAATTGTGTAAAAAATGCAATTGTTCATTATAAATATATTTGTAGCATTTCTTTTTTTTTTAACCTCTTTATTGGAGTATAATTGCTTTACAATGGTGTGTTGCATTTCTTTTTATTATTGTAATACATTGGAGCAATTTATGCCATTAAAAAAAGCAATGCAATTGAAAATATGTTTACATTAGGCCTTTTAATTGACCTTGTACAGCTATTTTATATATACCACTCTAATATTATGTACTAGCTAAACCAAGGTGTTAAACTTCTCTCTCTCTCTCTCTCACACACACACACACACGCACACACACACACACATATACACACACACTATGTTCCATGCTTATGATGTTCATTGAAGTGACTTAAACCACTTAAGAGGAGTTAATATACAATCTAAAGTACTCATACTTTCAAGGGGGCAAGTGGCTTGTATTTGAACAACTTGATACTTTTGATTAATGTTTGAAGTATCTAAGAAGATAATTAACTTAGCTAAAATCCGTAAGTAAGGGAGAGAAGGTGGGTACAGTGTGAACAGCATATAATTTATAATCCAGCCTATATATCACTGGGAAGTAAGGATATGACTTGGTCAAGCTACTGACCTGACTCCACTGTTCTACTTTCCCCTCCTACCTTGGCTTCCTTCCAAGTAAACCCACATTCTGAAACATTCCTCCTCTATTTTTTTTTTTTTTTCCTTTTTTACTATGCTGTGCATGCAAACCCAGGAGCCATAGGCTGTCTATGAAAGTGATTCCCTCATTATTGCGCTTTCACTCTTTTCGAGAGAGTAATCAAGATTTTCACCTGGAGCAATCACATGTATCAGCTGGAGGTCTCTATACCGTGCATGGAGTTCAAATAATTTATTCCTTAGATATCCTGCAGGATCAACTTTTTTTTTTTTTCCTGACTTAAAAGAAAATGAGAAAGTGGAGAGAGAGAGAAAAAGGAGTAGAAACAAACAAAATGAAATAAAAACAAAGAGCAAAAACAAAAATACAAGATGAAATCAGCTCTAAGCATCTTCTCAAGTGGCTTAAACATAAGTTAAACCTTAATATTGATTTTTTTTCAGATTTTTAAAATTATTATCTGTGCACCTCCTTTCATAACATATGGACTACATTCCTCTCTGCTTATTGTAAAATAAATCTAGATTTCTTAGGATACAGTGACAATAGCTAATAGTTAACTGAAAAATTACCTTTATATTGGGAAAAACACTTTATAAACATTGCCCAGTTGAAACTTTGGGGAAGAATAGTATGAAAGGGGTAAATATTATATTATTGATGAAAAATTGAAGATAAGAAAATTTAAATATGTGGGCAAATAGGAAAAATGATACAATGTAGGCCATGGGTGTAACCCAGTGCTACTGAATCCAAATTATCTGAACAACTATGTTGCAAATTATATATATATATATATATATATATATACTTAGTGTTAAACCCTACCTTCATGTTATCTATATGGTTTCCAATTAATTGTCATATATTAAAAATTTATAATGGTCACACATATTGTTGAGAATAGTTATTGGTACCTACTATATATTAAGCGTTTTCGTAACTTTGTAACATCAAAGGAGAACAAAGCAGACAACAAGTTAACCTCAGTGAGCATATGGTTTAGCAAGGAGAAAAATCACAATGTTAATTTGTCAAGAGTCAGATAAGTAGTGTAAAATATAATGAGTGTCTCTATTACAGGTTTGGTATAGTCAGTAAAGGGATACCTGAAGTAGTAAAATTTCAAGTGAAATTAAGTAAGGAGTATAAGTAGATTGGTGAAAAAGAAAACAAAAAGCATTTTAAAGAGTGGGGAAATGTGCAATTATCAGGGCTGGAGAGAGCTTAACTTATAAGGAATCAGAGGTCCAGCTGAGAAATTGTACTGCTAGGTTATACTGAGTGCACATTTTATTAAAAGGAACTGATTTAGGGTTTAGTACATAATACATTGAAAAAATCTTTGATTAAGAAACAATAAAAAAATTTTAAAGGTATTATTTTGAACGCAAAATATTTTAGATTTAAGTAATAGTATACTTTTTAAACTGGATCTCATGGAAAGAGATTCATAGTGAAACAGCAAAGATTTTGCCTAGGTGAAATTTTGAAAAATAACTAAGATGTGTGTGTTTTTTCAATAAATTTCTGTCATCAGAGAAGAAAACAATGAGTGAATAGAAATTGCCATATGTATGTGCAAAGTCAGTACAGATAAACACAATTTTGTCCTGAAAAATACCATCCTGTTCTGAAGTGTTCTGTGAGGTATAGAGTGATTCAAATGATTTTGCCTGGGGAGGAAAGGATTAAATTTTAATTTCACGCTTCTAGTTTCCTTCCTTGAATGATTTTGGCACGTCACTATAAATATATTTTGTCTCTGAATATCAAAATTCCTTTACAGAACACTGCAGATCTTCATCTCCATGAAATTGTGAAACACTAACCAAAAGTATAAAAAAGGAAAATGGAGAATTCTTTGTAACTACCAGGCTTGTGTTTAAACTGGACAAACATGATTTTACAAAACATTTTAAGAAAGTTGGTTTTAAACAATTTGCTTAATATATATAAGTATTAGTTACTTCATCTGTAAAACCAGGTGCTAACAACACCCTCTCCATATGTATTCTACAAGAATAAAAGATGCTATATTCAAAAGCACACAGGCAGGCCTAATTCATCCTGCCAGATAGGCAAATCCAAATCTGAATTAAAACTTTTTCTTAGAAAATGTTAATAAATGATATCAGAAAAATATATTTGAGAAGTGAGTAAACCACCTTCAGAATTATTTTTAAAAATACTTTAGTGTGTCAACAACAACAAAAAAATAATCGAGTCGACCTAAGAAAGAAATGGAAAATTTTATTCAAGCCAAACTGTGATTTATAACTCAGAGACAGTCTTACAGAAAATTCTGAAGACTCTCCCACCCATTAGAGGTAAAAGCACAGTTATGTATGTTTTTGAAAGAAAGGGTTATACATCAAATGACATATTGCCAGTTTATACAATCTAGATCTGCATGTACAAAGCAAGTAGTGGGTCATCGTGACCCTTTACAAGATTGAGAAGGAATGCTATCTCCTAAGAAGATCTGGTTAATGCAGGTGCAGAATACAAACTAAAGGGTAAGAAGGAGCCCCAAATGGGCAGAGAAAAATTTGTGTTTAAATCTTTCTTATTTTGCCGTAAATTATGAATTTTATTTCATCAGTGAAATAGCCATTGGCTGTGTATATAGTATATATATTTTTTCTCTTTCATGCAGTGAAATAATGAGCGACAGCCAAAGAGAGACTGGGAAGGAGAACCCTCTTTGATGAAGTGAAAGTGATTATAGTCACTTCCCTTTTCCAAGGAGCTGACAATAGAATTCATGAGACTGATTCCAGAGTAATGTCAGCATTTCTGATCCAATACTGATACAGGACTCCTCTGTACCGTCTTATTTTTCAAACCCTTGCCATCTTCCCACGTGCAATTTGTCTCATCTGCTGTGTGGAGAATTAGGCCATGTTCTTTTTAAAACACATGGTATGACTGAAGAGGTATTGCCCATATTCTGGAGAAGAGTGTTTTCCCAACTGTGATACCACCTATCCCCCCTGAAAAAGAGAAAAATCAAGGTGAGTTTGCATTACATAATTTGCTTTTCACAAAAGACTCTTGTTTTTATAAAAGGCCTCCCTTATTGGAGGGCAGTGTAGTACCTGAATTTAAAGCTCAGCTGCTCCATGATGTCATTCTATTCATTCTGCCACACAAATAGAAGGCCTTTGTCAAGTTATCCCTGTGTTCGTACATATCACTAATGCATGAAGAGTAGAGCTAATAACATTTATGCTTGCTTGTAAGTGGCAGGAGTACCTATTAGCCTGTATGTAATGTGATGGATATCCTCTCCTCCCTTAAACAGATGTATTTGCAATAACTACGAATGATTCTTCTTATACAATTAATTCTTAAAATTTATAAGTAGATGTATAAGCATATTTTTTTACAAATTTTATTTACATAAACTTCTAATTCTGTGACTCAACTTTTCTTATATTCTTTTAAAAAATTCTCAGAAATTTTCTCTTTTCTAAAAGCAAGAGCAAGTGGTTGAAGTTTATTACAAAATGTTGACCTGCCTTAGGTTAGAAAACACACACAAACTTAAAATTGTCCTCTATATTTTTTATTATAGTGGGAGTTTTAAGGCACTCATGCGAAAACCACTTTAACTATATTGAGCAATATTTATTGGATTGTGAATACTTGATTTTTCCTCCTAAACATCATTTAACTGTTTCCCACTTAATCCTAAATCTAGACAGAGACAGGTTATGCACATACCTTAGAAGTAAGGAGTTTGTAGTTTATTAGCCACAAAACAGTTTAACCTAATGGAAGCTACATCATCAGCCATGGTATTAAAGTTAAATTGGCTGAGTATCCCAAGCAGTAGCACACCACACATTGCCTATTTGCAAGGTTTATTTCAAAATATATATTCCCAATTACAGATTTGGAAACCATAGTCACTATAATTATAGCAATAAAGTTATAAATCAGATTCCCAGAGATTCACTAACTTGCTCATGTATTTATTCATTCATTCTTTCATTCTTCAAATATTTGTGCATAATGCAAAGAAAAACAGATTACAATGCATAGTAACAAATAAGGTGTGGTATAAGAATGGCAATAGTTAGACCATTTATAATAAAATGTGTGATTTGGGGGTTAATCATTTAAATGATCTATCATATCTTTACTTCTGAGATAAGAAAAAGACCATACACACACACACAAATACACACACACATGAAAATTGCATTCTAAGCTCTAAATCTATGAGCAGATGGTATTTAATTTAATTATTTTATAATTATTTTATCTACCAACATAAGAAGTAATAGATGTTGACAGTTTTAGGGAGAGAAGACAGCTAGTATTTAGGGCCTTGTATATTAGAATGTATTAGAATTGAAAAGTTATATTGTAATTGTACAGTCTATGGTATTATGCCTTTGTCACTTTATGGACATTAACCTGACTCTAATAACAATCATATAATATTTTTAATGCATAATCTTACTTTTGGTTTGTTTCAAGCAATTTTTCCCATGGGCACCAATTCAATTGGGAAGGAGTTTGGTGTGTTGACCTTGTGTGAATTAAAAAGAAAAGGCCAAACACACTCTGGAAACTTACTTTAGCCATTGCCAAAGACTTTATGAGAACTGCCTCTCTCCTAACCTCACTGAAGCATTCTCCTTCTTCTGCTCACTTTCTCTTTACTTCTCTTTTTAAATTTTTTATTGGAGTACTTTCTAAAAAATTTTTATTGAGTATTTTCTCAAAATTTGGTGTTGCCTGTGTGTGAAAACAGATAAGTGGGCTCATACCTCAAGTTTTTTATTGAATAACTGCAGTCACATATCTCTAGGAAAGGTTTCCTCTCTCCTCTTCCTCAATTCTCATGACCTTCTCAATGCACTGTGTACTAGTATCCATGCCCAACGCTGTTGTGAAGGGACTCTTGCTAACATCACTAATTACTGCATACTGTTGGGTCTAATCATACTTCCCTCCTTGGTCCTCAATTACTTGAAATCCCATTACCTTCAAAAAGAATTGAGAGCATCCACATCTGCAGAAAATCTCTTTCACTGACCTCAAGAACAATCTCCTTTTTACCCCCTTTCAATTTTCTTTTGAAATCTCATTTGTGAGTACAGTTGACCCTTGAACAGCACAGGTTTGAACTGTGTGGGTCCGCTTACATGAGGGTTTTTTTCAATAAATACATATGACAGTACTATATGAACCGTGTTGGTTGAATCTGTGGTTGTTGAACCACAGGTATGGAAGGCCAATTATGGTTATACTTGAGTTTTCCACTACCTGGATGGCTGGCACCTCTACCCACCCTGAGTTGTTCAAGAATCAACTGTACTTGTATGTCGCATGAAGTTTAACTTTGAAATTACTAGTGTCTCTCACTTGAGTGTTTCTCTTTAATGATTACTCTTCGGGGAAATACTTTCTGTATGCTATATGCTTAAATAAAATAAAAATTTAGAAATAAAAATATAGAAGGAAACTGGGGATTCTTATGAAATATGAAAGTGAATTATATGCTTTTGAGATTAAACATTTTAAATGGACATACCGCATTGAAATTGTGCAATTTTTAGTACATGCATATTTTACCATATTCATATATTGAAATTAAAATACAATGATAATTAAAGCATGCTCTCAAGACATCCTAGTATTTCTCCATTCATCTCTCTAATATATCCATTATTCTATAGGTGTAATCATAAATATATGTATTTGTATTTTTTAAATGGTCAGTCATAAAAATGTAGGATATTATGTATTTCATGTGGTTCAAATATTCCATAAATATCAAATGCTATAGATCATGAGGCAAATTGCTTCCTCCACTGAAAATATTAGTCATACTTGGACTTACATGATTTGTACATTAACTTCAATTGTTGTTTAATACTGCATTGTATTTGTAATCTACAACTTATCTACCCTCCTGCTGAGGAAATATTATGTTGTTTCTGCCCTGGGGAGATAGATGTAGTGCTGTAATCTATAATTCTACAGATTTTTCCTAGTGCAAGGATTCCTCCAAGAACTGGGATTGTTGGAACCCAGGGTGTTTGTTCTCTCACTTTTTCCAGGTATTACCAAATTTCATTTTAAAGTAGAATTTACACTGCTCCCACCTCACAAAAAAAATAGTGAATCTATATAGTGTTAAATTTTATCTCCAGGAAGTTTTAATTTCTTGATTAATAGTGAGATCGAACACTCATTAATATATTTATTTTACAGACTAGTTTCCATATCTGTGAATTATACTTGCTAGAAGTGAGCATTGAAAATACCCACCCTTAAATTGAGTCATCGAGTTCAATCAGTCAGTTGCTAAATTATATAACATGGTGTCATGCACACCAACAAGTAGTTTTTTGTTATACTGTGAGTAAGATGTGAAAGATTTTATTGTGAAATTTTAAACCCAGAGATTTGACAGATATGTTAGTGTTATGGGATACAAATTTAATTTGAATCAATAAATGTTTAGTTAAATACATGCCTGGCTAGAAAAACATAAAATTCAATCAATAAAAAAATATATAATACCAGCTGCAACAATAAAATTACTACTGTCACTTTATTGATGTAGGAGCATATTTTTAACACAACTGAAAAAAGTACTTAATATAATATTTGCATAAACATAATATAAATGACATTGTACATGGGAATATAATTTGTAAACCAAATACATAATAACAAAGTGAATGTTATTAATAGTGATGAATGTATCATTGTAAGTTTGTGGTTGTGAAAATGTAGTTACTTTGGGCACATGATTTAAACTCTCTAAGAAACAAATTTCTCATATTTCCAAAGGATTTACAAGGAGTAACTGAGGATTTGTGACAAGTTTAGAAACGGATATAGTGGAGAGAGGAACATTCTTGGGGATGACAATAAGAAAGCTATATAAGTGTTATTTTATTCAGCATCTATTTAATGAAGTTCAGACCATTAAGAAGAAATATTTATAAATTAAATCAGTTATCTCTGATTACCTAGCATTCCTTTGATCCAATTTACTATTTGTCTGCTTCATAGTTAATAAAATTCTGATTGCTCAATAAAATAGCTACAGTTTAAAATCCATTTTATTGCGGCTCTATTGGAATAAAAAATAGTCTTCTGATATGAGTACTTTTTACTTCATTCACCCTTATCTGGTCATATTGGCTGACAATATTTAAGCAAACTCTGACTACTAGCGTCAAGTGATAAAATAAGTAATGCCAGTTGCACTCTTGTTTCATTGTCCCATATCCTAAACCCTACAAGCAACTTACAGTTGTGGTTACTTCTTTATCAGTGAGACAGATATGTTTGCATTGCTCTCTACCACACAGGGTGTGAGGCATAGCTAGGCTGAAGTGAAGAGTCAAGTATTCATTTGTTCTTCAAATGAGAAGGAAAATATGTTTATTGAAACCTTAATTAACCTTTCCTTGTTCATAACATCTTCATTTTCTATGTATCAATTAACAACATTTTAACTATTAATTTTCATGATTTTGCATTTATCTGTATCCACCAAGAGACCATGAGCTTCATGAGAGAGCATGTATGATTTGTCCAAGACCACTCAGAAAATTACTCTATATTTCTACAGTAGAATAAAATTAAGTGTTTATGTTGGATTTTCATAAAACTTAAGGCTTAGAAATTTTAAAAAATAAACTAGAGTGTAGTATGACCAGATGACTATTTCATCAGAAAATGTTTGAACATAGATTGTACTGAGATATCATGTTTTATATTACATTTTATATAATTATGTTTTAGCTTTATGAAGGCAAGAACTATCTAATATATCTTTTTTTAAAAGTTAATTTTTATTTTATATTGGGTTATAGGTGATTTACAATGTTGTGTTAGTTTCAGGTGTACAGCAAAGTGATCCAGTTATACATATATTTAATATATCTTAAATTTCGTTATTGTGTCAAGCAAGCAGATCTAGAGCACTTGCTTAAAATTATTTAGAATACTTATGTATTTCTGATATTTGCTATTTGCCTAGTATATAATTAAAACAATAGTAAACTTTCAGCTCTCATCCATATGAAACTGAAGTATGAAATATTCACAAAGTATGAAATTATTTAAATTTAATTAAGCTATTACCTATTTTATTTGTAATACTATTATTATATTGTTTTTCTTGATTTAAAAATAAGATCATTTTCAAGTTTTGTTGTATTTTATGTTAATTTGAAAATTGCCTCATTCTTAAATAGTAATTTTCTCAAGTACAAGCATGAAATTTATTACTTGATTTTATTAGTGAGTAGTAGAAATTCTGATTTTTTTCACAAGAATATTTAGTATTTCCCTAGGTAGATAAAATCAGTTGTTTATTAATCAACAGCTGTTAATTATTGAAAATAATTGATTTTTTACATGAAAATTTTTTAGATAACATATAAGAAGACATTCAACAGAATGGCCACAATAGGTCAAAATTTCTGAGGAAAAAATATTTCAGTTTATGCAAATCCTATTTATTTCAGTGGGAATTAGTTATGATTGCCTTAAAAATAGCTTAAGGATCTAGATTATAATTTCTCTAATAACATTTCCTTAGCATCTTAACACTGTGGTCTAATAAGTCTGACAGGATAAATAGTGTAAAAATTAAGCTGCTTTGAAAATTCACAGAAAGGGGAGAATACCAAAATAAATTGGATTTTTAAAGAAAATCACTTATCTGACTAAATCTCCTTGATTGTTTTAAGGCATTTGGATTGAAATAGTAACCTTTTAATCTCTTGCTTTTTATCTTTTTCTTTTAAATCTAACAAACCTAAAATGATTGAAATAAGCACCTCACTCTGTCTCTTAAACAGAATTTAATCTAAGTTGCAACAATATCTCACTAATTCCTTAAAGCTTAAACATTTTAGAGAAAATGTAGCCAGAATGAAACAAATGCATAACATGCAGCATATAATGAATTTAGGGAATATGTATTTTTATGTACGGCAAAAAAACTTTTAATTCAGTGACTAATCTGGTGTAAACCTGTCATCTATAACACTTGCACCATCAAATAAAACACAGTGCTTATTTATAGGTTTTAACAATGCCTATAGAATTTTACCCAGAGTATTAAATACATTAAGGTGTGATTGATCTACTCAAAGTATAATATATATTTTATAGGCATTAATTAATGTATTTTGCAAACAATTTTCTGAATCCCAAATAGTGTCTATTATGCAACAAATAGTTGAGAAACATCTTTCAACTTCTTCAGCACTATCTCTTGCATTTAAGGCAGAAGGGCCAGATTAAGTTCTCTCATTTTCCCTGTCTATATAATGAAAGTGATAATGGTGCTTATCTGTGGGATCCATTCCCCTGTTTCCACCATGTTTGGTTAACAATGTTATTCGTTGTGATCCATGATTCTTAATTTTGAATATTCCAAAAACATTGTTAACACATTTATTTGAACACATATAAATTTATATAAATGGATATATTTTACATATTTTCAACATGTATCTATAATTGTTTAATGACATATATGTAAGAGGTAATACTACTCTTTTTCTCTACAATTTTCTCTCCTTTGATAAACTGAAAAAGAGGCTATGTGCTAGCATGCAGATCATACATCTAATAAGGACTTTTATTCAGAATATAGAAGGAACACTTCTAACTCAAAAATAAAAAAAATAAAACAATTAAAATATGGAAATACTATGAATAGATAATTCTCCAAAGAAGTTATATAAATGGCCAAAAAGCACATAAAAATATACTCAATGTCTTTAGCCCATCAATGAAATTCAACTCAAAATTATAATAGAAGAGTCCTTTACATCCACTAAGATGATGATCAAAATAATCATCATCATAATGACAATAATAATAATATAAATGTGTTGGCGAGAATGTGGAGAAATCAGAATCCTCATACACTGCTGGCAAAAATGTAGATTGATGCAACCGCTTTGTTAAATATTCTGGTTATTTCTCATAATTTTAAACGTAGAGTTACCATGCAACCCAGCAATTTGACTTCCAGGTTATTTATCCAAGATAAATGAAAACTATATTTACACAAAAACCTGTTCATGAATGTTCAAAGCTGCATTATCCATAGCAGCCAAAATATGGAAACAACCCAAATGCTCATCAACTGATGAATGGATAAATCAAATGTGGCATATGCATATGATGAAATATTATTCAGCAATAAAAATAAATCAAATGCAGATATAGGCAACTACATGAATGAACCTTGAAAATATTATGCTGTAAAAAACATCATTCAAAAAAGGCTGCATATTATATAATTCCATTTCCATGAAATGTCAGGATAAGCAAATCTATGGAGACAGAGAAGATTACTGTTTCCTAGAACTGGGGGTATAGTGGAAATGGGTATGGATTGCTAATGGGTAGAGTGTTTCTGTTTGGGGAGATTGAAATGTTCTAATGTTGATTGTATCCATGGTTGCATAACTCCATAAATATACTGAAACCCATTGTCTTGTACGCTTTAAATGGATGAATTGTATAGTATCTGACTTACATTTCAATAAACAATATCAATTTTTGAGCCATTTAATATACAGTTGTCAGATTCAATGCCTGAATTCAAAGTGGTAGAACGTAAAATGAAAGAAAGTGAAAGTGTCATATTAGGTAAGATTTTAACCCATAAATAATTAAATCTATTCACTTGCAAATACAAGATCATTCAGAATACAATAAATATTTGTTTAAAAAAATTCACATGTGTGTATACACACAGGACACCTGTATACCTATGTTTGCCTTGGGGAAAATTGTTTGCAGTGACCCATAGAGAAAGTGAATGAACCGGTATTAAAGCATCCATTTTATGCATTTCTAAATGCACACTTTTATATTTAACCAATTAACTGTTTAAAAATGTTTACATAAGCTAATGTAATTGTGATAATTAATTACTCATTTTTTTCAAGTGAAATCTGTGACTCGTATTTAGGTAGTATCTCAGAAGGTACAAAGCTAGTCAGAGGAAAACTATGGTTAAACTTAGTTAAGTCTTATTCCTAATCCTATGAACATTCTGGTTCTCTTAATTGCACAGATAAATTAATTTGGAAAAAAAAGATTTTTTTCATATATTAAGACTCAAGAAGAAACTCATTTAGATTATTAACATGACCTTCCTTCCATAAAAAATGGAAGAGAGTAAGATAAATGTTAGAATTTGCATAATGCTTCTTTCATTGAACATTTATAAACTTTGCATAAATCAAGCATAAATCATGTGCTCCTGCTTCACATTTTTTATGTCATGTCATCTCAAAATCAAATCAATAAAGGCACTTATTTGCTCTCAATTTAATATTCCCTCACTAAAATAAAAATTTTAAATACCTTAAATTTGTTATTTTAAAATCCTTCTCAATGATTAAAAGCAAACAACAAACATACAAAAATAAACTGTAAGCACTGTAATTTCTCAAGGATCAAATGTTCAAAATAGAAGTCATGATCGACTCAGTTTATCATTAACTCCAAAGTTGCTCTTCTGACTTCCTCTTCAAAATCTTCAAGTTCTTGAATCTCAAAAGGGACTGTATTATTTTGATAATGTTTAACTTTATTTTGCAGAAACAACAAACATTATTTTTAATTTTTGAATATTCTGTAAAGCTTCTGATTTATAAAGAAACAGAAAATATAAATTCCTCCCTACCTAATACATATTAACGTTTCAGATTTTAAACTGTTTATTTCTCAAGTGATGACTTTAAATAACCAAATATAGCATGAAGAGACCTTCTAGTTGGACTTAAAATAATATTAATACTTAATTTATAGGTATGTAATTTCTTCAGGTTGAGCTAACCTGGGGTTAAATACACTGTCTAACCATTGTAAAATAAGTTTTCAAAAATTGACATTTTAATTTTCATGAGTTAATTTTAATTTTCACAATATTTTTCTGTGTGTCTAAGGTTTCAGGATCATGTGCTTGATATTTGAATCAGCCTTATTTTTGGCAGTATTTTGGTAATAATGACAGATAAATTCTATTTAATTTTTAATTAATTTAATTTTAAATTTAATTATCTGTTTAATTTTTAGAGATACAGCAGTGTACAACACAAAAGGTCTTATGTTCAGGAAGCTTACATTCCAACTGGGCAAGTCAACCTACAAAAAAGTAGGTAATCCATGGACCATATTTCAACTAAGAAGAAAGTGACGCATTCAGGCCATTTCAGATAGTTTGAAAGAGGCATCTTCTCTAAGGATGTGACAAAGGGCAGAGCCTTCAATAATATTTATTGAAAATGTACAACAAAAAAGGGGAAATAGGTATCATCAAAAAATTAGCATTATTACAGTTCCTGAAAGATTGCCAGAAAGGCTGTAATACTGGGACCAAAGCAAAAATGGTGAGAGGTAAAGGAGAAATTCACTGAGACTGGGTCATATGAGATCTTAAAGGTCATGGCTACAGATAACTCTATGATCAATGGAAGCTGTGGCAAAGTTTTAAGGAGAGTAATGCCATGTATGGTCTGAAGTACATTTACTAATTGAACTTAGAGTGAAGTATGGTTGAAGGGGAATTTTGGAAGCATGAAAATCAGTGATTATATAAAATTCTAGGAGAGTCTTGTGGTCATTCAGAGCAGTGTGATAAAGTGGCCTTGATAAAAATTGCTTCATATCTGCTGGCAGAATTAAGGAGAATAGCTGATGATAAAATAAACAAGGGAAACAAAATGTAAGGTGAACTATGTTCTTTAACATGAATGAAATATATTTTCATTTACTAATATTGAGAATGCCAAAAATGGACAGTGAGCCTAAAATCCTTATTAGGTGTGTATGGAAAATTATAGTGATGTGGTATTTGAATATTACTTGGTTGTCATTTAAATAAAAGTGTGAAATACAGGGAATTAAAGGCATACATGGTTTCATAAGATTAACAACACAAAAACCTCTTTTTGAAAATACTTAAGAAAAGTACTCCAGCAAGAAGAGAAATCAAGGAAAAAGTCATATGATTTATAGGAAATAACTCTAAAAATGACTCAGTAATGTTTATATTCTAAAAAAGTCTAAAATCAGAAAATTGCATAAAATATATACAGTACACACACATAACTAAATGTATGTACATACATTTGTATATACAAGACACCAAAATAGACGAGGTTTTGGGTGTCTGAAATCATTTGTGGACGTACAGGAGAAAATAAATACTTCGAAATAGTTGTTAATGTTAATCTTCAATTAAAAGAATAAAAATGCAATGTTCCCAACCAAAATAAATCTAATAAATACTAAAAGAAAAAATAAAAATAAATCATGGTAAATAAAAAACACAATAATAAGATGCCAGATTAAATCCTAAAATTTTGTTAATGAATGATTGTATGAGTCAGTTTAATCTACTAGAGCAGGAAGAACACATGGCATATTCAAATTCATCATAATCACATGATATATTTATCAAAAGCAAGTAATTTGATGTGATTAGAAATAATCAGGTAGACAGAAGTATGGCTAATTATTATAAAGTAGGTACATTCTTAAGGATAAGCAAAAGTATTTTAAAGAGCAAACACTGGGAAACAAAGGTATTCACTTTTTCATTCCATAGATATCAATATCTCTGGGGAAAATATGAACATTTCAATGAGGATATTGCAATTATCCATGAATAAGATAATGTGCAAAGCATTTGAGATAGAGGCAAAATATTATATACTGAGAATAATTTCAGGAGGAATCAACACTATGTGGAGACATTAAGTGTTGGCAGTACAATGGCAGGAAGATGATAAATTATTAATGTTTTTTCTTTGGACTCTATGATATGACCTTAAATAGATTAGGGGTTCCAGAAAACAATGCTAAAAATGGATGAGAGAGGCTGCAATGAGAAATTAGAATTCAGTTTGGGGCACGTTGTGAAGCAAACAAATATAGATATCCAATATAAATGTAATATTTATGTCTTGATCTCAGAAGAGAGATCACAGCTTGTGATTCAGATTTGAGAATAGTGGAAGTTAACATTTGTTTGCCCAGATGTTTTTTGTTCCTGTATCTTTGATAATAGATCTTTATGGTGGGAAGTTTTCTCCGCTGAATGCACAGATCCACACCTTCACTCCACATTTGTATATGACACATTCCACACCAATTTAACTATTTCTGCTAGAAACTAGGGCACAAGTGTGGTAAGTCACTCCTTTAACCTCTTAGGAAGATAAAGTTTCTGTTGATGAAATCTAAGAACTGCCTTTCCCACAAATCTTATAAATGTCTTGTGGTTAATGTCTTCCTTTAATTCTACAAACTATTTCCATTTCTTTTCGTTAGTTACCTTGGTTTCTGAAGCTGGCAAACAGAAAGCTCAATAAATTATTGAAATTGGTTCCAGAGAGCGAGCTAAAGGTATTATTCCCTCTGGAATGATGTGTTTGGAATTAAATAATGAGCTGCATTTCAGTGAATGGTAATGAGCATCTGATTCATATTTCAAAATGGTAAAAAAAAAAAAACAGCTTATTTAAAGAAGTTGAGAAACAGTTGCTCAAACAATGGCTGTGGTCGTATAGGACCATGAGTTTATTGGAGGAGATGCTCTGAGCCACCAGATAGTTCCTGCTATAGAATAACTTAAAAGTTAGTCTAAGTATTGAAGCCACGCTTTAAGGAAGCTGATTTGACATTACTGAAAAACACAGTGAGAAATACACACACTCATATATCAAGTGGAAAGCCTGGCTCCAGGTTAAAAATCTATTTGGGATTTTTCAGGTCTGACCATAGGCAATGATAAGTGCTTTACCTGGCAGGCATTATGGGGGAAAGCTGCCCGCCTCGCACCACATTTGGTGCACAGCCAGTGCATTACAGTGTATAAGGGCAATTGCTTTCAAGAACACAAGGCCCCTAGTCAGTCATTGTCTCAGCTTATTTGCATTCCTAACCCAGCCACCTTCATTCCTAGGTCTCTTTTTGTGAGGTCTTAGGGGGCATCTTCTTCAAGCACCTCTTCTGAGGCCTTCTTATAAGGGAAGAGAGGGAGAAACCTTGAAGACCCATTTCCTCACTCTAAGTACATCTGGTTCTTTTCCAGTCCTGGCTCTTCCTCTCACTCCAAGGTCCATTAACTTTCTGGAACCGTCGGTTCAGGGCTTCCTCAAGATTGAGACAATCCCCACTTCTGCATCTTCACTAATCTGTCTGACCCTCAACCAGTGCACTGTTCCATGGGGGAAAATGGAACAGGGATAGTTGCCTTTTTCTCCAGTTTTAGACTCTTGATCATACCATTGCAGTAAGTGATTAAATGCTCAAGTCTTTCATTTTTGGCTGCTTGCTTTAGTCATCTATTCCCACATCTGGCAGCTGAGCTCTCTCCCTCCAGCTCAGCTGAACTGCTGACATCAAGATACTCACCACAAGACACAGAATATAACCTAGTGTTTTTCACTATTCACACTGAAAGATTCTATTATTGATAGTGACTCTAAAAATGAGATCATTTATTGGCAACCTGGATGGCTGATTCTGTAGGTTGCTGCATTATAATGTTAGTTGAATTTACAACCTGCTGTGTCACTCTGTATGAACATGAAGGCACTGATCGATACTGAATGGGGTAAGAAGCATTACAAGATGGCTATCGTGATGGATATGAAAGGCTTGGGGAAATGTCCTCACTGTGGAAACCTGGTTTGACAAAGCCATGCTGACTTGCAAAAGAAAGCTAATAATGTTCAAAGTCCCTTTCTAGTAATAATTTCATAAAGTTTACCTAGAAACCAAGATAAAAACTCTATAGTCCTTAGGGGCTTGGAGGTTAATAAATAAGAATAGCAAAGAGAAGGATTTTACTTACAGAAAGTTTATAAATTCATCATTTTAAAAGAGATTTTGCAAAGTTATGCATCTGCGTTGAAAAAGTAGATAAAATTATTTCTATGCGTTTGTTCATTAGGAGATTTACATATACAGTTCTAAGTTGCAGGATACATGCCCCTTAAAATAGTTTTGCTTCTTTTGGGATTTATATACTGGGTTCTAAAACAGATTTAGAATAGGAAGAACCCTTGATATAACATTACAAAAAACATTCAATGGTTGTAGGATTATAGACATTTAGATTGGATCTGTGGATCATAGGTATGTGGTCAATGCTCCTCTTAGTTTGTCTCCCTCAGATTCTGGTCAACTACTTTTTACTTCTTCATAATGTTGAAGAAAGTCAGAATTTTTAAAACATGACTTAGCCTCAGCAAGCTAGGAATACTAGTATGACAGTTTGCAGTAAAAATTGAAAACTCAAATGTAGTGAAGATCAGAATAACACTGGATAACCATGTTCCAGTGGATAAACATGATATACAGAATCATATGATAGGAAACATTTAATCAGACATCAAGAAGCAAACAAGCAGGTCAGTTATACAGTTTATAGCCTACTATCTATGTCTACTTATTTGACTTATATCAAATATAAAAGTCAACAAATAAAACAACTCTCATCTTACCAACACTAGTGAAAATAAGCCATGTTGAGCCGTCACATTAAAAGTTCACAGCCTTTCACTGAATTAGAGATTTGTAGTCTTTCACCAGATCACATAGAGCTGGTGGTAGTAGTAGTACTAACAGTTATAGTAGTAGCAGCAGAAAGAACAATAGTAGAAGTTAAAATATTATAGTACCCTCGAAGAAGAAGCATGTTATGACATGCTGCATAATATTGCATTTCAAAGGAAATTTCAGAGATTACCATCACCAGCAAACACATCAAGGATACAGGTCACTCCTAGCACATTACAATTTAACCTGCCATGTTGAAAAATAATAAAATGTGTTGATAAAATATTTATTGTGTATTTATCCCAATTATATTTGCTTTTCCAGATGTGTTCTCCGTATTTGAGAAAATAAATATAATTCTTTACATTTGGAAAAGGCTACTGATTTTTCAAACGGATTTTCTCAATTCTAAGAAAAGGAAAAGATGAAAAATAAAAATTTTTAAGATACAAAAATATCTACCATGACTTTTCTATGCATTTCTAAAAGAAAGAGGAGGCAAGACCAGGTTGTTTATTACAAGTAAACACACACTTAAAAATATAGTACCTCTTATAGCCATGCATATAATGTCCAAAGAATACTTACTGTCTTACAAACAACAGCAGGAAAAAAATTTCTCTTCTGGGACCCATCTACTATATGCTCTGGTCTGCTGCATGGTTTCCCACCCTTTCAGGAATGAGACCCTTGTTTCCACAGGTTCTGGAATTGTGGAGAATGTTGACTCACAGCTGAGTCTGGGAGTCAAAGAGAGAGAGCTGCCTCATCTGATGTCATCCCTTTCCAGAATTGCCAACATCTAATGATTGGTCAATAGGGAGTTAAATAGGCCCAACCTGATTGCCTCAAGGCAGGAGAATTCTGAAGGTTGTTCAGAGTTTACTGTGAGATTGTCTGAGGTCTCTGTTGCAGCTGCATTGTAGTTTTCTCACTTTACCCAGTTCTACTTCCATCACTGCCAATTATTTCTAGATAGCCATGGACAACCCAAAAAACTTCCTAGATGCAAATCTTCATCCCAGAGTCTTCTTCACAGAGACACTAACCCAAGATTTTGGGGTGAGAAGTGATCTGAGGAATCACTCTAAAGAATGGGATTTGGGAACTGAATCACTGACTGGCTAGCACTGAGAGCAGATGAAGTATGAAAAGTCCCCAGCATGTTGTAATGGCACAGTTTTTTATTGGAACATGAAAGAACGGGAATGTACTGACAGGTGCAGTATTCTAAGCATTTGAGAAGATTTGGGGAAAGTAAAAAGCATGAAATTACCCCTGGGGAAATCTCCCATACCGGAGAGAAACAATGAGATTCAATTCATCAACGATTGAAAGTGAAGTATAAGAGTCAGGCACCTTCCTTAACTCTTATCTTCTGTGATCAGAGAACAGAGCATCAGGTCCAGGACACATTTTAAAGAGTAGCAGAGCTTCAAAATAGGCTGAATTCTCAACCTTGAAAGCTCTGCTATGCCAAAGTCAGAGATTTGACTGGGGATAGATGGGTTCCTGAGACATGGGATACATAAGCAGACAAAGAGTGCAGTACTCTCATTTACAAAGTCATAACTTTTATT
The DNA here is from genome assembly GCF_009873245.2 of Balaenoptera musculus. Taxonomy (NCBI): domain Eukaryota; kingdom Metazoa; phylum Chordata; class Mammalia; order Artiodactyla; family Balaenopteridae; genus Balaenoptera; species Balaenoptera musculus. Next base: position 58,095,070 of record NC_045802.1, read on the forward strand.
TATTTCTTACTTTGATGTAGTAGACATTTAAGTCGCTTTTAATAGAATATGGTTAGTACAGCTTCAACATTTTCAAATATGAGAATAACTTGCATTTGCCTTCAGGCCATACACTATATAAACTGCAGTGATTGTTACAGGAGAATTTATATTTAGTTAGAGCAGTATTCAAATACCACATTCATTAATTCCAAACTAAGATGCTTTGGGCAAAGTTTCATAAACTTTTCAACCACTGGATATCATCATTTCCTTTTTTAGTTTCACAGTTGAAATAGGAATAAAGTGATACTTATCTCCCTGGGCTACTTGTAGGATTAACAATGAAAAATGCAAATTATTAGTTACAGTGCCAGATACATAGTGAACATTGAACAATATTGGATGCTAGTATTTTAGATAACTATTTGCATAGATAAAATTAGTAGGCCATAATTGTGTTCTCTCAAATTTGCTGACATTGCTCCATTGCTTTCTGTACAGTATTTGATAATTCAACTTTTTTCTGTCTTATATTTTTCCTTCCGAATCTGAATAAGTATACAATTTTCAAATTTCTTTTTTCTGTGTTAAATTTAAACATATTTCTCTTTTCACCATTTTCATGATGATTAATTAGTACTTTAAATATATGCCTCATTATATATTATGATACGTGTGTAAAAGAAAGGGAACTTGATATACCTAATTTGTAGCACAAGTTCTAGTATCTAGAATGTAATCAATAATATGCTGCCAATCTGCATTTAAAAAAGCAGTGTATGTAGAGTTTCCATCAGACACAGATTCTGTGACCCACACACTCCCCTTCCCCCAAATCTTTATATGCTAATTTATTTATTGGATTCATATTACATAGGATGAAATGTCCAATTCAATCTTCTTTCCATTTTATTTGTAGTCATTTATCTGCTCTTCCATTAATTCAATAAACAAGCATATTTGGGAATGCTTACTATAAGCCAATCCTTATACTATATGCAATCATTTTCTGGTAGTTGTAGGAACAGAATCAATAAAGTATAGAGGATGCTAAAATGAGGAAACAGCCTGAAATAATCCCAACACCAGGGCAACAGAAAAACACCTTTCTAATTTTCCATTTATTGCAAATGTTAAGTTTCTGTTCTAAACAAGTATATTCAGTTCTATAATTGTGATGGTTGCAAATTAAAGCTAATGAAAACAGTTCATTCATTTGCATATATCAAAGTATTTTTGAGGGAAGCCAATGGTCACAAAAAGGTCTATGTACCCTACAGACTATTTGCTTCCAGGGATTGTGACTTGTAAGTTAAAATATAAAGCAAAGATAGAATATAAATTACATTACTTAAACTCCTATTGTAATTTTATTCATCTAATGCACACATGACTGAAAACAAGGCAATTGTGTTGAAGTCTTTCTTTCCTTCTTTCTTTCTTTCTTTCTTTCTTTCTTTCTTTCTTTCTTTCTTTCTTTCTTTCTTTCTTTCTTTCTTTCTTTCTTTCTTTCTTCTTTCTTTCTTTCTTTCCTTCCTTCCTTCCTTCCTTCGTTCTTTCTTTTTCTAGGTTGTCTGAGATGGTCAAGCTCTAGAGTAACTAAAAATTTGTTTTAAATTATTCAGTTAAGTAAAATATATATATATATATATGATGTGAATTACCACTCCATTGACTTCAGCCTTTTGACGCTAGTCTGTAAAACACAATCATAACAGCAAATTACTCCATATCTGATCTATGTTAACTAGGTTTCTTTTGGCACTAGCATTATATGATGCTCCTAAATCTTTTGATAAGTATTGACATGTCTCTGAGTTGTGTGTCAACTTCTATGAGCATCCAGGGCTTTCCATCTCATTTTAATCATTGTTTAGCATTAATCTTTATGAGTGATAAAAATGTGTGCCATTGGAAAGTAAATTGATTTGAGTGCATTCCAGTTATTAGGTACTACACAAAACACTTAAAATCCTCTTGCTGTGCCTTGAGATTTGGTATTATTATTTTCAACATATATACTTTGCTGTTTTAAGACATTTTTTGTATTAATTAAACTAATGTTAAATGACTTTATATTAACTTCTTAGGTACAGGAGTGATACACTTTTTACAGGAAATAACACATTGTTATGTATGAATAAGTATTTGAGTAAACTTTGAAATTTTATTTTTGGCAGATTTTGAATTGAAGCCGACTCACTTTCACTTTTCACAATCGGAAAGACTCTAAGGAGAAAATGATAGGATTAATGATTATAATTAATTGGCCTTATATCCAAGTAAACATTGAAGATGAAATAAAATCATAATTGATAGAAATAAAATTTTCTTAGCTTTTTTGTCTTTTAAAAATTAACTGAAAGATAATGTTGTATGAGATGTAAATTTTGTGTGGGTGGAAACCAAAATTAAGGGTTAAAAAGGACAGAGCTTATAAAAAATGATTTCCCATTAAGAAGAAGGTCATAGGAGTGAAATCTACGGAAATTATTGCATTTTTTGATGATATTAGAGGCTCAGGACCCACCTATCTTTCTTCCCAGTCATCCTTTATGTAGCTTATGGCCTCTCATAAGATTGCTACTGATTTGCAAGCATCAGGCCCATGTTCCAAGCAAAAATAAGAGGAATATTAAAGGGCAAACAACACCAAGGATCCCACTAGCATTGTAAGAGTTTTACTAGAAACATCACCAAACAAGGTGTACTATCATTATCGGCAACTCAGGGAACTTGTGGAATGTAGAATTCCATCTGGGAAATTTGTCAGTATACATAAACTGTAGATTTTGTTAATAAGGCAGAGACAGGTAACAGATATTAGGTAAGCAATACTCACTGCATGTCTCAAAATGTGAGAGATATGACATGATACATCAAGTTTCATCAGAAACACCAAGGAGTCTGAAATGTTGCAATAAGCTTAGTGGGAAAGTGACACAGTCAGGTAGCTTAAGTTCTACAGCTTCAAAATGTGTTCAAATTGAGGAACATGTGGAATTATTTAAATGTATATTTGTGAAGTTGCATTACAGATATCTCTTCTTATTGTTCAAATGTCTTGAATTATTACATCTTTAGTTACAGTGATTTAATATAAAGAAATTATTGCTATTCTAATGTTGTCAAGCCTGTCTGTGTGTGTCTATGTATGCATATATGTGTATATATACATGTATGTATACACATATATACATATATGTCCCAAAGATTTTTTACAGACATATGATCTCATGGATTTGGTAAAAATTTTAATAACCTAAAGCTAATTTTTTAAGTTCATAATACAGGCCAAATATAGGAATTAGTACAAATACAAGTATAGTAGAAAAGTATCTACTCAGAGATGTAATGATGCCTGTCTAGTAATTTTAATATTTTTTTCCTCATATCCTCTCTTGCCCTGTAAAATTTCATCTGCTTTCAGGATAGAGATCTGTCAGCAATGTTCCTTTGATTCCACTGGGTTTTCACTATTTGCAATCAGCAAATAACCCCAATTGACTCATGGCTTTGGTAGAATTATTTTTATCAATAATATTTTGTATTAAATGGTACCTCTGATAAAGAAAGAGAGGAAGTAAAGAAGAAAGGAAGGCAGAAGAGAAGTGGGAGAGGAAGGAATCTACATTCATTAATTCTTCTTTTTGTAAAATATATTTGAGCTCCCAGTACTGGCCAGGCACATATCTATGCAGCATTGTTCTGGCTGTGAGAAAAACTTTAAAAAGAAAAATCGTTTGGATTAACGGAGTTAACTTCAAATGAAGGGGGAAAATAAATAAGCAAATAAATGTGTGAGATGTCAGAAGCTGACAAGTACTATAAGGAAAAATAATTCAGGGTAAGGGGATTGTGATAAGAAACTTGCTATTTTGTACAGAGGGAGCTGACAATTAGTATGTCTTGAAAGCTGGCAATTAGTGGGAAGCAGAAAAAAGTGCTGGAGTAAAACAGTAGATATTTGGTGGAAGAGGGAGGCAGAAAGAAGAGCACATGAAAAGTCTCTGGGGTGAGGGAATATTCATGTGCAGCAAAGCTAGCAGGTTTGTGGAGGGGAAGGAAGCAAGAGAGAAGAGTTGGGAGGTTTAGTAGGACAAGAGGCCAGAGGAAGGAGTTCACATGGCCATAGTAACATCTCTGGATTTTAATCTGAGTAAATATGAAGTAAATCATGACATTTGAGCTGACATAATCTGGCTCTTTTTCAGGTTGATTTATGGAGAAGAGAGTGAAGGGAATGATTCTATTTTTATATTTGTTTCTGCCATTTTCCTGTGTGCTGTTTTTCACCCAAATTGACTTATTTCTTCCTTTGTACTCCTTCAGAGGCTGAAAATTAATTAGCAATATCCTGACTATATCCCAGAGTTTATAGCTTTGGTTGGCTGGAATCCTTAAAATTTGATCATGTGTATTACAATACTTGTATACATCTTATTTGACTTTACCTTGAATTTTTTGTTTATATCTACTAAGAGGTAATAAACATTAAAATATAATTTCTTTTCACACATATGCACATATACACATTGATACTAACAATAAACACTATTCATAATCTTTATCCCCAATTATGACCCTTAAATTTTTATTCCCTTTTATTTTTTAATTACCTGATAATTCAAATTCAAATACTCCAAATTCAGATAGATAATTTAAGAGTGTGTATGTTAACAGTACTTCTTTTTTTTTTACAAAATTCAGTTTGAAACAGCTGTGCTAAACTTCAGAGATACATTTTAAAAATTATTTAGTATCTCTACAGATTTTGTTGTTTTTGTTTCAAGCTTCCTTTTATTCCATAGTATATCTTTTACTCTTTTGAAGTGTACATGAGCAGTGTTTTTTGTATCTTTGCTTACTTCTAAAATGCATTGTTAGTTATCTGACTGTGAATGAACTACTAAATATATCTAATTTTGCTTAAATTACAGTTACAAATATTTTAACCTCAAATGATTTTTTTTTTTTTTTTATCAATGGAGACCAAGGACAAATATGTCTTGGATACTATGAATGTGAAATGTTTGTGAGACCCCTTACAAAAAAATTACTGCATAAGTTATATAAATAATTGTTTGGCTCATTTCAATATAACTAAATTAGGCCTTCTGTAAACTTGTAATTTCAAAAAGATTCTTATATCTATCCAAGTTATTTTTCAGCAATAACACTTTCCAATATAAAATTTTTACTGACAACTACACACTTTTTATTTGATCTCTAATTTCTTAGGGTTGAAAAACATCTTTACCATGTCATTCAAAACAATTGCATACACCACAGACAGTAAACTCTAAATGAAATGGCATGACCTACTAGCCTTATCAAAAATCTGATATCTTAGACCGACATTAGTGGCAGTCACAATTTAACTAGGTCAGTTTCTAAGAGGAAAATAAAGTGGAAACAAAAATTGTTCAGTTTTTTTATGTCAGTTGAAATGTTGAGTGTGATTGGCAGAAGAAGCAGATTCAGAGTAGTGATTCAATAAATGGAATTGTTTAACTTGACCCTGAGCACTCACTCTAGGTTATCTGAAAAATGAGTTACCTGGTACTGGAGGAAGATCCCCACTCCCCACCTTCCTCCAGAGGGGACTGCACTTAAGATAATATCTCCATTGGATTTTTGGTTAACCCCACACTGGAACTCTAACATCCCACGTTGCCTCAAATCCTCAAGGACAGAGCAGCTGGTATTGCCGGACAACTCTTAAACAATTGACGCCCCATAGTTAGACTGCTTGGTGTCACACAGTTCAATTTTTACTCCATTTAGCAAATTTGCTTTCACTCCTATGCCATAATGGGGGGCAATATGGCAACAGTAGTAGTTCCTTCACTGGGATATAGACCAAGTATACCTTCACTCTGGCTCCAAGATGTGGGGTAATAGGAAAATAGAGAGACCTGTGCCCTAACTCCTCTCCTTTCTGATCTTAAATTTATGAGTTTTCTTTTCTCAGTAAAGCTTCTTCCTTAACCCATGCCATGTTGCAATTGAAGTCCATCCAAAACCTTAGTTCATAACAAATGAAGGCTCACACAGAGGATAACAACACTCAGCACACAGATAACATACCATTAACAATATATAGTACCATGATCCTTGACCTCTTTGATTGGGTTCAAAAATGACAACAATAAAGAATAATTTATTCATAAATATTGAACAGCAAAGATTTTTCTACACACACACATATTAGATAATCATGTTTTGATGATTACACAAGGTAATTTGGGATATTTTCTTGAACTCAAAATAGTATAGAGCCATGATGAAAATAAACAAGTCATGAGGTTAGATTGTAAACATACAACTAAAAACAAAATAGATTTTCCCCACAGTTACTTCAGACAGTTCTCTAATTTGCTCTGGCTTCTTTCTTTCTCCTTTTCTTCCTTCCTTCCTTCCTTTCTTTCTTTCTTTCTTCCTTTTTTCCTTCCTTTCTTTCTTTCTTTTCTTTCTTTCTTTCTCTCTTCCTTTCTTTCTCTTTCTCTCTTTCTCTCTTTCTTTCTTTCTTTCTTCCTTTCTTTCTCTTTCTCTCTTTCTTTCTTTCTTTCTTCCTTTCTTTCTCTTTCTCTCTTTCTTTCTTTCTTTCTTTCTATTTTCCTGTTTGCTGTGACATAGGCAGAGGAGACAATAAACACAGATATAGGTACCAATAAGTGATGAAAAACCAATAGCTTCATGGAAATACATAGATCGAAAAATAGAAGTTTGTTATTTTGAACTTTCCAAATATCTTTGAATCAGAATTTAAAGAAGATTAAAATGAGGATATGCATGTCTCTCTCTCTCCATATATTCATCTACATTATATACAAATAAACATTTATACATATATATTATTTATCATATATAACCTTTGAAAGTATTACATGTATATTTTGTATATTTAAATATTTTTGGATATGTATATACATTTATATGAAATATTTCTTATATTTCCATAAAACATTAATAAACAGAAACCTCAAAATGGAGTTGGGAGACCAGAAGGGGGAGCTCTCCTGCCCTATGAAGATAGCAGAGTTCAATAGGAAGAAGAAAGACTCCTCTTTTTTCCTGGTCAGGACTCAGCCAATGAAAGGGCATGGACTCTTTATTTACTATAGATCTCCCTTTCCCCCTCTATAAAAAAAGTTCTTCCCTTGCCCTTCAGGGACTTGCATGTGGCTCACTATGGTTGAAAACCCTGAATTGCAATTCTCTGCTGAACCTGAATAAACCCATATTTGCTGGAAAAATAACTGGCAGTCTATCTATTTTAGGTCAACACTTCCATATTATATTGAGTTTAATGTTGTAGTTCCTTTTGATTTATTATTTGCCACTGCTTATAATGTATAGCAATTTTAACAGAGTTGTACTATAGTAATATTAGACTTAAGCTTAATTTAGATCTGTCTTTGTATTATTTTTTTCCTAACAGAATCTTTCACTGCAAAAATGTAGATACTCCTCATAGGATTTCTAAAGTAAATTTAACACTGATTTTTATATAGATACAAATAATAGATAAAAGAAATTTAAAAAAATCTTACAAAGTAGTAGCAGTATTAGTAGTATTAATGTCAATAACTTAATAGTTATCTTTGTTGTATCTGAGCTTAAAATGATGACTTAAAGGCATTCAAAGTATAGATTTCAAATAACATCTGAGATTTACATGTTATAGAAAACCAAACAAGGCACTGAAACAAGAGTTAACCTCTACTTCTGACAATATCAGAAACCTAAAAGTATTTCCTTAATTTACCTTTGATTAAAACATGCTGTAAAACTTCAGATATATTGAATTCAAGATTCCCAACAACCTATTATTTCTCAGAAACATGAATAGCATAATAATACTTGGTGAGACTAATGTTATTTTATTATATGGCTGCTTCATAAGTCTCCAGACTTTTTAATAAAGGTTTCCTAGTTCATTTGGTTAAGAATTCACGTTATATGTTTAATCTGAACTGCATGCCTCCAGCAAATGCTCTTAGATAAAACAAGTTTGAAATTGCAAAGTGTTGCTTGAATACCTTACAGTCAATTAGAGTAAATACTATTACCTTTTTAAATTAATAGAATCTAGTAGTACAAGTATCAATTGTATTGTGCTATTTTAAATATAAATTGGCATGATGTCAGACACAGGACTTAAACCCAGAGTTTTCACTTCTCTGAATTTTTAGTTCTAAAATAATAAAGTGATATGTCAAAATATCAGTGCCTTCAGTAATTAAATAAACCTAACTACTTGTATATGTTGTCTTATGTTTGATGGGTTCATGAAAAGTTATGAAATTATAAGTTATCTGAATTTTTATTCATAGAGTGGAAGAAAAGTTCTTTCCTCCTTTCTACCTCCTAGACAAAGTTGAAGGTTCTCTAAGTTCTTATCAGAAAAAAAAAAAACAAAAAAAAATGGACATATTCCTAGGTAAAATGTCAAATAATTTACATTATTTCAGTACAGAAAAGCAAATTGATGATAATATACTATATTCCTACTTACAAGACAGATGAGTCATTGTCCAGTTTGAGGATATTTTGCAAGTCTAATATGAAGAAGCAAAGCCCAAAGCTGCCATATCAAATTTGGTGTGTGGGCCTAGTTATTTTAGAAATTTTGTGTTTTAGTTTTTAAGAATAGTAGACCAGGTTGGTGATGTCAATGAAAATGGTAGAGTAAGGAATTCTGAAATTCTCTCTTAAATAAAATCAATGTGAAAACTGGCAAAATAATCAGAATCAATGCTTGCAAAACTCTGGAAATTAACCAAAGACTCAGGAATCTGGTGGCATTTATTCAAAAAAAAAAGTGCTGAACCCTGGTAAGAACTGTGAGCTTTGTGGTATTGTAACTTGCCCCATTTTCATTCCTTTTTCTCTAGCTCTTATGGTAGCCTTAAAAAACAACAGTCTGCAAATATAATGAAAATCAGCAGCCTGGCAAGCACAGAAGTATGGTAAACAAAGTTGGATCTTCTTCAAAGATATATTTTCAGAGAGAATTATATTTTACATGTTTGGTGATTCCCTGGAAAATCCCAATTTCAAGTCTGCTTTTATTTGCTCTGATTTGGAAGTTACCTAAGACAAAAGGCTTTTTATCCAGAAGCATTTATCAAAAATTGTTAGAGGCAGTGGTTTAATGTTCCAGCTTCCTGAAGATTTAGATAACAATTGGGGCAAATAGTAGGCTAACTAAAAAGATTAAAAGCAAAATCTGGAAGGTGAGATGGACTTTGAAAAATTCTGATATATTCCTGGGAATCTAGAAGGCTATATGCACGTACAGAATTTTGTGCAAGCCCAAGGCCCTGGACATGCTTTAGGAAAAAAGCCCTAAACTCTCACATCTGGTTGACCTTGAGCCTCCATGCAAGCAGGAAGTGAAGGCTAAGGCAGAATTGTCAATCATCTGGTTGAGTGTTAAAGACATGCCATAAAACACACACAAAGCACCTTGGCAAAGACCGGAGATCTATTTGTTCCACATGTTCAACAAATCTTCTGTCCAATAGTTAAACTGCCATTAAGCTACTTAGCACAGATTTCAGTAATGAGAGACTGTAGACTTTGCAGAATTAGTTCAGAAAAGTCACTAAACAAATAAATAATCGACATTTTTAGGGAAATTAAGGAAGACCTAAAAAATGGAAAAACCTTCCATGTTGATGGATTGGAAGATTTAATATTGTTAAATTCCCCTAACTTACCTATAGGTTCATTGCAATCCATATCAAAATCCTAGGAGTCTTTTTTAAGAAATTGACAAACTGATTCTAAAATTTATACAGGAAGGCAAAGGACACAAACAGTGAAATCAATTTTAAAAAAAGAACAAAGTTGAAGAACTCATACTTCCTGATTTCAAAAGTTACTACAGACTTACAGTAATCAACATAACGTACTTCTGGCATAAGGATAGACATATAGATCAATGGAAGAGAAATTAAAATCCAGAATAAATTCTGGATATTTATAAGAAATTGATTTTAGGCAAGGGTGCCAAAACAGTTCAATAGGGAAAATAGTCCTTTCAACAAATGGCTTGGGACAATTGGATGTCCCTTTACAAAAGAATGAAGTGGAACTTCTATCTCACACTTTATATAAAAATTAACTCAAAATGCATCAAAGGCCTAAATATAACTCTTCAAACCAGAGAAATTGTAAAAGAAAGCATAAAAGTCCATCTATATGATTTTGAATATGCAATAGATACCTACATATGACACATAAAGCAAGAGAAACAAAAGTAAATAAATAGGTAAAACAGACTTTATCAACATTAAAACCTTGTGCTTTAAAGGACACTATCAAGAACATGAAAGTACAATCTACATAATGGGTGAAAACATTTTCAAATCTTATATTTGATGTAAGTCCAGTACCAGAATATTACAATCTTAGAATGATGAGTAACCCAGTGAAAATTTGAGCAAAGGGTTTGAATAAGCGTTTCTTCAAAGAAACATGCAAATGGCCAATAAACACAAGAGAAAATGCTAACTGTAATTAGCCACAAGGGAAAAGCAAATCAAAACCACAATGAGGTACCACTTTACACCCACTGGGATGGCTACAACAATAAACATATGAAACACAAGTGCTGAGGAGAATGTAGAGAAATTAAAACCCTCCATATATTATTGGTTACAATATAATTGGTACAGTTATTTGGAAAACAGTTTGGCAGTTCTACCAATTTAAATAGTTACTACATGATCCAGCAATTCTACTACTAGCTACACTCCTCCCAAAATTGAAAATGCATGCTCAGGTGAAAATTTGTACATGAATATTCATAGCAGCATTATTCATTATAGCCAAAAGTTGAAGCAACTAAAATCCCATCAATTGATGAATAAATAAACAAATTGTGGTATTTTCATGCAATGGGATATTATTTATCCATAAAAAAGGAATTAAATACTAATACATGCTCTGACACGAATGAACCTTAAAAATATTATGCAAAGTAAAAGAAGCCAGACACAAAAGGCCACATATTGTATGACTGCGTTTATATTAAATGTCCAGAATCCACATAGAAAGTAGATTCATTTTGCCAGAGTCTGGGAGGAATGGTGAGTGGGGAGTGATTGAGAATGGGTGTTCTGTTTCTTTTGGGAATGGTAGAGATGTTCTGAAATTAGAGAAAGGTGATGGTTGCCCAGCTGTGAATATGGTAAAAACCACTGAATTTTACACTTTAATTAGTATATTTTATGAAAATTGAATTATGCTTAATTTAACAAAAATACTGGTGCCAGAAAGCCTGGCTCTGCCATTTAAGATTCTGTGATATTGGCAACTATTCATCCTTTCTAGCCCTAAAATTCTGCATCTGCAACATATCAGAGCATTCCTTATAATACTGTTGTTAGGAATATACGAGATAATGCACATGCTTTTCACCATACAATAATTATGAAATACAATAGAATACAATAATTATGAATATTTATTGTCATTTTAATGTGTTCCATCCTTTCCACAACTGCATTACATGCATTAAGTAACGTTATACATGTAGTAACCTACTGAGGAAAGTGCTGTTATTAACCTCATTTAATGGATAGTAAAATGAGGGGCAGAGATTTTAAGAAAAGAGCCCAAGGTGACTCATGTGGGTGGAAGAACTAGGCTGTAAACTCAGGAAACCAAACCCCAGTGTAAGAGCCCTCATTGCCACAATACTGATTCCATACACAACGGGCGTTGCTTCCATGGAGAGGGTGAGGGTTTTTTTTCTTTAATTATTTTGTCACCACTCCTAGAGAGACACCAGACCAATGAAAAGTCTCTACCACTCTGTTTCCCCTAAAAGTGTTCTGACGTAGAACACACAATGACAAGGCTGATAAAGTAGATTTAGGGAAAAAAAAGGCAGATGCAAAAAAAGACATGTCAATTGCCATTTCATTCATGACTTGAAGGATGATATTATTTTTATTTGCTGTCATCATAGTATGCTATAATAACATCAAATTAGGAAATATACCGTCTTTGATGTTTAATAGCAGAGCTATGGGTAACCAAAAGGAATTGAAATTAAATCTTATCTTTTATCACTCCATTTGGTATTTAAAGTTGTATTCATTAAATTATTAAACTAAAGTAGAAACTGAGTCAAAACCAATGTGAATGAAATGTTTTAAATGGAAAGAAGAAAACTATAAACTTCCAAAATATATTGCAGTTTTCTGAATCACAAACATGACAATAAATAAATAAATAAAATTGATGAAAGAAAATTCTTACACAATGGAGTACCATCTGTTTGAAATTGTGTTTGTTATCATTTTTTAAAAGGTCAATAAATTTATCTCTAGAAATGATATCAATAATAGCACAGATGTTGTGGAGACTAATATAAGCACGGTCATTCTTGAACTTGAATTTCTTTAATAATTTGCAAAGCATATTTCACATACTGGAGCAACTATCCTCTTTCTTAATTAGAATGTAATGAAATAAAAGTTATTTTAGAAAAGCTATTTGTAATAAATCCAAGTCAAACTACTAAACATTTTAAATCTCAGTTTTCAAATCTCTAAATTAGTGTCAATCATACTTCTTTTTCAGGGTTGTAAGAACAGCTAAAAACGAATTCACACATGGCAAATAGTAAGTATGAAATGGGCAATTTTTAAAAAACATTTCTATATTATTATAATATCTCAAACAGTTTAAAGCATTAATTTTGCACCTCAATTTCTTATATATATATAATTATAGTTTGATATTTTATATATATAATTATATATACAGTTTGATAAACTAAAAACATACAAATGAACCAAACATTCTTCTACTTTTAACTGAAACATTTAAATATACATTTAAGTTAATTTGACTTTACAATATTTTTCCAATTCTACACTAATAATGTACAGAATAAAAGACTTTAAAAGTAATAATTTAGTAATTTTACTGGCCATATAGGGTACCAAATGTCTGCGTGGACCGAGAAGTAATGTTAGATGGGCAGATGTTTTAAAATCACCTTTCACCTTTAGATGGAAAAAGTGAGAATGTGTTCAGTAATGCAAAAGTTGTTTCTTTTAGATGAAAATATTTAACAATTTTGCAAAACATACTTTGCATGGGTGCTCAAAAGTAATTCTTTCAATTCTGTATAAAATAAAAACAAAATAAAAAATAAATAAGAAATACATACTACTTAAAAGCCACAATTTAACTCAATAAGAAAATTTCATGAAACTACCTGAGAGCAACCTGAATTTTATGCCCATCTGAGAAATTTACAAAGTTGATTAAGATCAAAATTAAAAGAAAGCAAAAACAAAAACATGAATTTAAGCTGTTGATCAATAATACAGAAGCCAAAAAAAATAAATAAATAACCAAAGTTGTAACAATAAAATACCACTCATTTATGAAGGTTAATAACCAGTAACCACTGAAAAAAATTACGAACATAAACAAAATTTAATCACAAGGCTTATTGAAGTTATCCATGGGACATCTGACCTACAACAGGTCACAACAAAGTCATTAAATTAAACAAAGTTTAATGAAGCTTACAGGACTTTAGATTCATAGCTGTAGGTATTATGTGTCAGTTAGGTATTTAGCACCTGTATTAGAATGACCCCTGAGCAGAAAGGGGAGCTCTAGATGGACAATGAATAAGGCAGTTCAGAAACTTCACAACATCCTAGGGACAATAGGAGACCAAAGATAAACTACTTTATGTTTCACTGTAGGTGAAGAAACTAACCTTTGTAATCACCTGTTCTTTAAATTTTCTCAACAACTCAACTATGCATGACAGTCCTAGGATATAAGTCACCATTTTGGCAAAGTGTTTGTGAAAAGGAGCACAGATTGTTTATAAATCAACATTTTTAACAAACTATTTGAAAACTACAAACAGGGACATAGCCATTGGAAATGAGCCAGCACTTTTTTTTTTCTTTAGTTGTCAGAGAAGGATGTGCCTTAGGCAATTTTGTAGTTGCTGTGGTATCTTGAAGAATTTTTTCTTTTCTGACCAAACATATTGCAAGTATATGTTATCCCAGAGCCTCAGACATATCATAATGGTCTGTGTACATATACATGAGTGTATATAAGTGTGTAAAATCACTTACTTGTTTAGAATTGTTATAATAAAACTAAAACTTACACTGATACATTGCATTCTTGATATACTAATCAATTTTTTATTGTGGTATCAGGTAACATTTCAAGCAGAAGAAATACTTTAGCATTATACTGTTTAGTCATTTTTATAATTATAATTTCACATTAGATACATATTTTATAACTATAATATTTTATAATTACTGAATAAAATGGTTGGATTTACTATTGTTTTTTAGTACTCACAACCTCAGCCTGATGATTACTCTAATTGGTGAAGTTTTCCTGATGCAATTTCTTATGTAGGGCAATAAGGTAAACATCGTTATATCCTCATTTTTAATACTCTGTTTCTATGCCCAGACCTACACAAGGCTGTCTGCTTTTCAGGCTACCCTTTCTCTGAACTACTAAGTTTTAGAAAGCAAAACTTGTGTGTGTGTGTGTGTGTGTGTGTATGTGAAAGTGTATCTGTACCTGTATATTTCTGTGTCTTTGATTATCCAAGACCTCTATAACGGCTCACTTGCATAACATCAAGTGCCCTTGCAACAAGACAAGGAAGAAAGAACACTGTCTTTCCCAAGATGATGTAGGATGAGAAATCTTCCCAATTGCCTTTGACTCCTTAGCTTTGCTATGGACAATTGACTTTCACTTTAAATACTGCAGATAACTCTTAGAAGAAAGTGGTCATGCTTGAAGGATTCACTGGAATCACATTCTTAGCCATGAATAGATAAACACGCTCAATGGAGTTTGCAGTGCTAATTAAAAACTCTTGATTGGGTTATTTTGGGGTTTTGGCTATAGAGTTGTAGGAGTTTCTTAAATATTTTGGAACTTAACTTCTTATCAGATACGTAGTTTGCGAATATTTTCTTCAATTCTGTAGGCTGTCCTTGTGTGATTTCTCTTATATGTAGCTGATACTGACAAGCCCGGCCCTCCTTGTTCCTAGCCATCTACAGACATCTCAGCTAAGCCTATCTCCCCAGCAATCCTTTCTGTGATGTTATTTTCAGGTTTTTGCCCCACTACTGCTGTGGGTTCTCAATTGGATTCTTGAGCTCTCCCAAGGCTATTTTCCTTCATGGAAAGCTGTCTAATTGTTCTTTTTCATGGGGAAATGAAGGCTGGTATCCCCCATTCTGTCATCTTGCTGACATTACTTCCTTGGGATCTAAGGTCTATTGACATATTTATTATTTTGTTAGTTAAAAGATTGTATATGTTTGCCACAACTCATAGAACTGTACATGTAGCAAGTTGGATATTTTTATGTAAATTATTTCTCATTAAATTTAATTTATGAGGTCCCTTGAATTTTACATCAATATTTATGGAATTTCATTTATTTAATCATTCACTGAGGTCCTAGATAGAAGTGATTTTTCTGACACAAGTAATAAAAGCTACATAAAACTTCATTGTATGATTGACAGAAGACTGCCTTGTAGTTGAATATGGTTTACTGGAGCAAAACAGATACATGCAAGGTTGCCAAAATGAGTATTCTCAAGACACATTGAAACTAATAGTGAAGCATCCTCACATAGAGAAAGATCAACTCAGAGATCTTATTTTATATTGGGAAATTTTTCCTTTGATGGTGATCCATTTTCTACATGAACCATTAACTTTGCTAATTTCTCTGCATGGGGGTAAGAGAGCAGTACTCTCTTTGGTAACTATGATTTACTCCCAAATGCTTCAGTACAGGAAAATGTAGCATGTTAATTAATTTCATAAATGCACATAATGTATATTTGATTTTATGCCACTTTTATTTTTCTTTCTATGCAAAACTCACTAGAAGAGAATAAAATATGATGGGTTTTTAAAAATCACTTTTTAAATGTTATATGACTTTTCCTTAAGAAAGAGTTTTGATGGCATGCTAAAACAGTATAATTGCAAATAGAGATTTCAAGAATTGTTCGATATTCCTTATGAAATAGTTGAAAATAACATTGGAGGTTAAAGAGGAGAAAAATAAAGGTAATTAGATTAAAAACTGTGTATTTTATTACTATGATGATTACTTTTTGTCAGGTATTTTAATCATTATTTGTTGCTTGCATTTAGAAAATTTCTATCCTTGCTTTCTAGTCTCACTAGTATCATGGCCACAAGTATGAGCATCTCTGAGAATGTCCAAATTTTAATAATTTCCCTGCATTTATGATCTTTCGTCACGACATGTGTTAGACCAATATGTCCTTGATGTTCTGTACATTTGTAAAATAGGTAGTAAGAGGAATTAGGATTTTTCTATTTTAGTGTCTGGTAACATTGCTTTCAGGACATTATCTATATACCTCTAGTCAACATTGATGATCCAGAGTATTCAGTACTGAGTATTTAAAATGTATATATCTTTTAGTAGGTAAGACCAATAAAATTGCTTTAGTAACAGGAAGAAATAATCAAATCAGAGTTGAAATAATAATGCACCAATGTTTTGTTGGAGGGTGAGACAGCTAATCTTGAGGATTTTATTTATATTTTAAGTATAAAAATCCTCATGTCTTAAAAAAGTTAAGAATAATTAAACAGGGATAATGAGTTTTCCTGTTTTTGCCTAGAGCCTAATACCCACATGTGAGAAGACTTAAACACTTTCCATTTATATACATTTATTCTTCCAATAAAATTTATGGTCACTTTAATGCTTGTAAAAAAGAAAGTTGGTGCTGAGGTATTTTAACAAACGAGTGTAATAATATTTGGGGCATTCCCTACATGAGCCTTCTGCGATTCTATGAGGTTGCCTTTTTTGTTTCTTTAGTAAAATAAAATAGGAGTAGGAAGAGAAAGAGGATATGGAAGGAGAGGAGAGGCAGGAGTGAGAGGTTGTGTGGCATAATTTGTGGAAGACAGACAGAATGTAAGAGGCAATCAGCTTCTTCTACTCATGCTCATCAGTTACCAGGGAAAAATGGAGTTCAGACTTCCATTTATGTGTCTCTCCTTCCTTTGATTATTCTTCAAATACCAAGTTCTTCTTCATTGTGGTTTAAAGATTGCTCTATTTCCATATTATCTTGAACCTAATTTTAATCATACATATTTCTGTACACCAATTATTTACTTTGGTGAATATGCATTCTCAACATTTAGTATAAATGATCTTTGCCCAATTTCTTGGGTATTAAGTGACTTCATTGTCAGCCTAGTTTGTATTTCCAGTGTCTTAAAGGGGTTGAGCCTCTATTCATGTGTTTATTTGCTATTTATAATTTTTCTCTTAATTATCTGTACATATCTTTTTTTGGTTTATATTGATTTGTGTACTATGAATTGTTATCTAGTAAATGGTAGTGATCTTTTTTATATATATGTATATGTATATATATATACAAAAAATAATTTACTCTGCTTGTATACTGTCATTCATTGTCTTTATCTGTATTTTGAGTAATATATGTTCTAATGTTATATTTTTTGTTATAGTTATATTTTGTTGTGTTTTGATGCAATACCTCTTTTAGAAATCATTCCCTAACTGATTTATGACATTTCCTGCACTTCCTGTTCACAGTTTGCATATATAATTTTTCATACTTCAGTCTTTAATCAATTAGAAATTTATTCTTGTGTATGGATAGATAGTAAATTGTTTTCCTTTCCTGTATGAATAACTATTTCACACAGTATTATTTTCTAATTGTTGGTTTAATGACATTTCCCTATTGACCAATAATATGGATTACCTTTTCATGTGGTTAACAGACATTTGTATGTTTTCCTTCGTGAAGATTTTGTTCAAGTAATTTGCTTTTTGAGGGGGCATTTGTCTATAGGATTATATACCTTGGTACAAATTCCAAGAAGTTATAAGTTCTGTAAATACAGTGTCATTAAGTGAACTTTTTTTAAGTGTATTTTTTTGAAAGTTAATGCAACAATGTTTTGTTTTTTTTTTTAAACATCTTTATTGGAGTATAATTGCTTTACAATGGTGTGTTAGTTTCTGCTCTATAACAAAGTGAATAAGTCATACATATACATATGTTCCCACATCTCCTCCCTCCTGCATCTCCCTCCCTCCCATCCTCCCCATCCCATCCCCCCCAGGCGGTCACAAAGCACAGAGCTGATCTCCCTGCGCTATGCGGTTGCTTCCCACTAGCTATCTATTTTACGTTTGGTAGTGTATATATGTCCATGCCACTCTCTCACTTTGTCACATCTTACCCTTCCCCCTCCCCATATCCGAAAGTCCATTCTCTAGTAGGTCTGTGTCTTTATTCCCGTCTTGCCTCTAGGTTCTTCATGACCTTTTTTTTTTTTTTTTTTAATCCCTTAGATTCCATATATATGTGTTAGCATACGGTATTTGTTTTTCTCTTTCTGACTTACTTCACTCTGTATGACAGACTCTAACTCCATCCACCTCACTACAAATAACTCAATTTCGTTTCTTTTTATGGCTGAGTAATATTCCCTTGTATATATGTGCCACATCTTCTTTATCCATTCATCTGATGATGGACACTTAGGTTGCTTCCATGTCCTGGCTATTGTAAATAGAGCTGCAATGAACATTTTGGTACATGACTCTTTTTGAATTATGGTTTTCTCAGGGTATATGCCCAATAGTGAGATTGCTGGGTCGTATGGTAGTTCTATTTTTAGTTTTTTAAGGAACCTCCATACTGTTCTCCATAGTGGCTGTATCAATTTACATTCCCACCAACAGTGCAAGAGTGTTCCCTTTTCTCCACACCCTCTCCAGCATTTATTGTTTCTAGATTTTTTGATGATGGCCATTCTGACTGGTGTGAGATGATACCTCATTGTAGTTTTGATTTGCATTTCTCTAATGATTAATGATGTTCAGCATTCTTTCATGTGTCTGTTGGCAATCTGTATATCTTCTTTGGAGAAATGTCTATTTAGGTCTTCTGTCCATTTTTGGATTGGGTTATTTGTTTTTTTGTTATTGAGCTGCATGAGCTGCTTGTAAATCTTGGAGATTAATCCTTTGTCAGTTGCTTCATTTGCAAATATTTTCTCCCATTCTGAGGGTTGTCTTTTGGTCTTCTTTATGGTTTCCTTTGCTGTGCAAAAGCTTTTAAGTTTCATTAGGTCCCATTTGTTTATTTTTGTTTTTATTTCCATTTCTCTAGGAGCTGGGTCAAAAAGGATCTTGCTGTGATTTATGTCATACAGTGTTCTGCCTGTTTTCCTCTAGGAGTTTCATAGTGTCTGGCCTTACATTTAGGTCTTTTATCCATTTTGAGTTTATTTTTGTGTATGGTGTTACGGAGTGTTCTAATTTCATACTTTTACACATACCTGTCCAGTTTTCCCAGCACCACTTATTGAAGAGGCTGTCTTTTCTCCACTGTATAGGCTTGCCTCCTTTATCAGAGATAAGGTGACCATATGTACGTGGGTTTATCTCTGGGCTTTCTATCCTGTTCCATTGATCTATGTTTCTGTTTTTGTGCCAGTACCATACTGTCTTGATTACTGTAGCTTTGTAGTATAGTCTGAAGTCAGGGAGCCTGATTCCTCCAGCTCCATTTTTTGTTCTCAAGATTGCTTTGGCTATTCGGGGTCTTTTGTGTTTCCATACAAATTGTGATATTTTTTGTTGTAGTTCTGTGAAAAATGCCAGTGGTAGCTTGGTAGGGATTGCACTGAATCTGTAGATTGCTTTGGGTAATAGAGTCATTTTCACAGTGTTGATTCTTCCAATCCAAGAACATGGTATATCTCTCCATCTATTTGTATCATCTTTAATTTCTTTCATCAGTGTCTTATAGTTTTCTGCATACAGGTCTTTTGTCTCCTTAGGTAGGTTTATTCCTAGGTATTTTATTCTTTTTGTTGCAATGGTAAATGGGAGTGTTTTCTTAATTTCACTTTCAGATTTTTCATCATTAGTGTATAGGAATGCAGGAGATTTCTGTGCATTAATTTTGTATCCTGCTACTTTACCAAATTCATTGTTTAGCTCTAGTAGTTTTCTGGTAGCATCTTTAGGATTCTCTATGTGTAGTATCATGTCATCTGCAAACAGTGACAGCTTTACTTCTTCTTTTCCTATTTGGATTCCTTTTATTTCTTTTTCTTCTCTGATTGCTGTGGCTAAAACTTCCAAAACTATGTTGAATAATAGTGGTGAGAGTGGGCAACCTTGTCTTGTTCCTGATCTTAGTGGAAATGGTTTCAGTTTTTCACCATTGAGGACGATGTTGGCTGTGGGTTTGTCATATATAGCCTTTATTATGTTGAGGAAAGTTCCCTCTATGCCTACTTTCTGCAGGGCTTTTATCATAAATGGGTGTTGAATTTTGTCAAAAGCTTTCTCTGCATCTATTGAGATGATCATATGGTTTTTCTCCTTCAATTTGTTAATATGGTGTATCACGTTGATTGATTTGCATATATTGAAGAATCCTTGCATTCCTGGAATAAACCCCACTTGATCATGGTGTATGATCCTTTTAATGTGCTGTTGGATTCTGTTTGCTAGTATTTTGTTGAGGATTTTTGCATCTATGTTCACCAGTGATATTGGCCTGTAGTTTTCTTTCTTTGTGACATCTTTGTCTGGTTTTGGTATCAGGGTGATGGTGGCCTGATGGTTATTGTGTTTTTCATCGTTGCTTGGTTCCTCTTTAGTTCTTCTACGTCCTTGTTAAATGTTCCTTGCATTTTGTCTATTCTATTTCCAAGATTTTGGATCATCCTTACTATCATTATTCTGAATTCTTTTTCAGGTAGACTACCTATTTCCTCTTTGTTAGGTCTGGTGTGTTTTGACCCTGCTCCTTCATCTGCTGTGTGTTTTTCTGTCTTCTCATTTTGCTTATCTTACTGTGTTTGGGGTCTCCTTTTCACAGGCTGCAGGTTCGTACTTCCCGTTGTTTTTGGTATCTGTCCCCAGGGGCTAAGGTTGGTTTAGTGGGTTGTGTAGGCTTCCTGGTGGAGGGGACTACTGCCTGTGTTCTGGTGGATGAGGCTGGATCTTGTCTTTCTGGTGGGCACGTCCACGTCTGGTGGTGTGTTTTGGAGTGTCTGTGGCCTTATTATGATTTTAGGCAGCCTCTCTGCTAATGGATGGGGCTGTGTTCCTGTCCTGCTAGTTGTTTGGCATAGGGTGTCCAGCACTGTAGCTTGCTGGTCATTGAGTGAAGCTGGGTCTTGTTGTTGAGATGGAGATCTCTGAGAGATTTTCGCCGTTTGGTATTATGTGGAGCTGGGAGGTCTCTTGTGGACCAGTGTCCTGAAGTTGGCTCTCCCACCTCAGAGGCACAGCCCTGATGCCTGGCTGGAGCACCAATAACCTTTCCTCCACACGGCTCAGAATAAAAGGGAGAAAAAATAGAAAGAAAGAAGGATAAAATAAAATAAAATACCATAAAGTAAGATAAAATAAAATAAAGCTATTAAAATCAAAATAAGAAAAACATTATTTAGAAAAAATGTATTAAGAAACAAAAATTTTTTTTAAGTAAAAACAAAAAAACAAAAAAAACAAAAAAAACAAAAAAACAGACGGACCGAACCCTAGGACAAATGGTGAAAGCAAAGCTATACAGACAAAATCTCACACAGAAGCATACACATACACACTCACAAAAAAAGGAAAAGGGGAAAAAATAGTATATCCTGCTCCCAAAGTCCACCTCCTTAATTTGGGATGATTCGTTGTCTATTCAGGTATTCAACAGATGCAGGCACATCAAATTGTTTGTGGAGCTTTAATCCGCTGCTTCTGAGGCTGCTGGGAGAGATTTCCCTTTCTCTTCTTTGTTCGCACAGCTCCCGGGTTTCAGCTTTGGATTTGGACCCGCCTCTGCGTGTAGGTCGCCTGAGGGCGTCTGTTCTTCGCTTTCGCTCAGACAGGACGGGGTTAAAGGAGCAGCAGCTTCGGGGGCTCTGGCTCACTCAGGCCAGGGGGAGGGAGGGGTACGGAGGAGGCGGGGCGAGCCTGCGGTGGCAGAGGCCGGCATGATGTTGCACCAGCCTGAGGCGCACCGGGGGGAGGGAGGGGTATGGAGGAGGCGGGGCGAGTCTGCGGCGGCAGAGGCCGGCGTGACGTTGCACCAGCCCAAGGCGCGCCATGCGTTCTGGGAAAGTTTTCCCTGGCTCACAGGATGCTGGCAGTGGCGGGCTGCACAGGCTCCCAGGAGGGGAGGTGTGGAGAGTGACCTGTGCTCGCACACAGGCTTCTTGGTGGCGGCAGCAGCAGCCTTAGCGTCTCATGCCCGTCTCTGTGGTCCGCGCTGATCGCCACGGCTCGCGCCCCCCTCTGGAGCTCCTTTAAGCGGCGCTCTGAATCCCCTCTCCTCGCGCACCAGGAAACAAAGAGGCAAGAAAAAGTCTCTTGCCTGTTCGGCAGCTGCAGACTTTTTCCCGGACTCCCTCCCGGCTAGCTGTGGTGCACTAACCCCTTCAGGCTGTGTTCACGCAGCCAACCCCAGCCCTCTCCCTGCGATCCGACTGAAGCCCGAGCCTCAGCTCCCAGCCCCCGCCCGCCCCGGCGGGGGAGCAGACAAGCCTCTCAGGCTGGTGAGTGCTGCTCGGCGCCGAGCCTCCGTGCGGGAATCTCTCCGCTTTGCCCTCCGCACCCCTGTGGCTGCGCTCTCCTCCGTGGCTCCGAAGCTTCCCCCCTCTGCCACCCGCAGTCTCTGCCCGCGAAGGGGCTCCTAGTGCGTGGAAATCTTTCCTCCTTCACAGTCCCTCCCACTGGTGCAGGTGCCGTCCCTATTCTTTTGTCTCTGTTATTTCCTTTTTCTTTTGCCCTACCCAAGTACGTGGGGACTTTCTTGCCTTTTGGGAGGTCTGAGGTCTTCTGCCAGCGTTCAGTGGGTGTTCTATAGGAGCAGTTCCACGTGTAGATGTATTTCTGATGTATCTGTGGGGAGGAAGGTGATCTCTGCGTCTTACTCTTCCGCCATCTTGCCTTCCTTCACAACAATGTTTTGATAATTATTGCTTACAGTATCTTGTATAAGAAATATTTAAATAATTTCCAGGTTGCAATGAGGTTTTCATACGTGTTCAACCAGAAGGTTTAAATTTAAAATTTTAAATCTTTATATTTAGTTCTCTAATGCAACTCAAAGTTTGCATAAGGTATGAGGCAGTTTTTTTTTCCATATGAATATTCAGTTGTGCCATCATTATTTTAGTAAAAATATTTCTTTCTCTAATAAATTGTTTAGCACTTTAAAAAACATCCATTGACCTTTTAAGTATGTTTCTCTACGTAGATTCTATATTCTGATCCATTGATCTCGTTTTCTTCCTTTATTCCAATGCTACATTCTCTTGATTTCTATAAGTTTATAGTTAGATTTGATATTAATGAAACACAAGTTCTTGAACTTTGTCCTTTTTTTTGTTTCTTTTTGACCTCCTAGATCTTTACATTTCTATGTACATTTTAGAGTCACCTTCTTAATATTTATATTAAAATTGCCTACTGGAATTTAAATGTACTTCTGCTGAAACTGCATGTCATTTTGGTGAATCATCTAATCTAGAAACATTTTAATTAACTTGCTTGGGTTTATGACTTTTTATATTTGAAAAATTTTAGCAATAATATAATTAATAATTTTTCTGCCAGTCTTCCCCTGTCTTTATCTCTCTTTCCTCTCTTTATGGACTGTAATTACTTGTTATCCTGCTGTACTAGAGTTCTCTGAAGAAATACAATCAATAGCATGTAATAGAGATAGAAAAAGATTTGTTATAAGGAATTGACTCATATAATTATGGAGGCTGGTAAGTCCAAAACCTGCAGTGTAGGCTCACAGGCTAGAGACCCAAGAGAGCTGATGCTGCAATTCCAGTCCAATGAAAGTCTGCTGAAGAGTTCTGTCTTGCTTGTGGAAGCTGGACTTTTATTTTTTCCCTTTCAGGACTTCAACTAATTAGATGAGGCCCACCACATGAGCAATCTGCTTACTTTTTTTTTTTTTTTTTTTTTTGGCTGTGCTGCTTAGCTTGTGGGATCTTAGTTCCCCTCTTGGCAGTGAAAGCACAGAATCCTATCCACTGGACTGCCAGGGAGTTCCCTCTGCTTACTTAAAGCTCACTGACTTAACTGTTAATCTCATCCAAAAACACCCTCCAAGTTGATACATGAAATTAACCATCACACCTGATTTATCATCTGTCACAGATCACTGTGTCTTTCTTACTTTTTTCCAAACTTCATTCTTTCTTTGTTTCAGATGATCGTTTGATTTATTCTCAAATGTACTAACATTTTATTCTGCTGGTCTAGAGTGGCATTTATTTCAACCAGTGCAATTAAATATAATAAGATTTTCCATAATCAAATTCCTAAAAGTAAAACCCTTTTATATTTAAATTGCTGTAATGTAACTGCTAATCGCTAACCTCTGTCTTTGAATCTGTTATCATTATGAAATTCCCCAATTTTTCTTTGCTTCATCATTTGGGTACCCTACACTTAGGTGGAGAAATCAGATGGTCCTGATTTCAGGTTTTACTCACTAGGACAAATGCTAACACATAAAATGTTCTCTTGTTTAGTCATAGTTCACAAAATATATTATTAAGCCTTTTAAGTCTTAGATAATCTTTCCAGGAAAACATAATATTTCCCAAGATCCATACTATTTGAAAGGGTGTGCAATTCATCAGGCATCTTTTCAAATAGGAAATTAGACAAAATAAGCAATAACCAATATAGAAAAATAATCTCAGAACTTGTCTTCATTAAAATGTTTATGTCAAGTGGATGGCAAAGTAGAAAATGGTAATTTACAAGTGGTACTACTAGTAAAGTTAAAGATTTGAGTATTGTAGCATATTACAGCATGGAGAGTCCTGAGTACTGATAATCTTCATTCTTGTCACATTTCCACCACCAACCAAATCCAATACTTAATTCTCATTTAATAATTGGTTATTCAAAACTTCAGCCTTTGGTATTAGGGCCAATAGAGGAATCTTGCTAAAAACAGGATTAATTACAAAAACGAGACAGAGGTGCTGCTAATTTTACCTCCTTTGTCTACTCTAGCCACTGGCAACCTATTTTCAGGTTAATCTTGGAAAGATTTTGATTATAGAGCTCATATAGTTCTATTACTATCCTGAAACAAGCTTCTAAGAACGCCTCCACATTCTCCAATCCTCACTAAGAAATTGTTCTGCTAGATTCCTCAGAATAGCCAATATTATTTTTAATTTAGGTGATTCATATTTTATTGGATTATATCAAAAAAGACCTTGGAAATTATTTAATTTTATTTAGTTAAGAATTTAATGAAAAAAAAAGTGAGGCAAAGGAAGGATCTTTTCTTTTAATATCTTTTTTTAAAATATGGACACATGATTTTAATGCAAACAAAACTGAAATCATTAAGATGCCATGCTTAATATGAGTACAAGGAAGACAGTATGATACCAGATTCTATTTTTAATAGGGTAAATTCATTCAAAATTATAGTGGAGTATTTATAGGGTTTCTTAAGTCAAACCATGGGAGGTAATCAGGAACCTAATGATACTGAAAGGTATTATCTGATTT
This sequence comes from Balaenoptera musculus, assembly GCF_009873245.2. Taxonomy (NCBI): domain Eukaryota; kingdom Metazoa; phylum Chordata; class Mammalia; order Artiodactyla; family Balaenopteridae; genus Balaenoptera; species Balaenoptera musculus. Next base: position 58,120,712 of record NC_045802.1, read on the forward strand.
CTGCCTTTGTAATAATTAGGGGCATTTCAAAACTATTGCAACTTCATGCCAAAACTAAAATAATTCTGACTCTTACCTACCTGAGTCCCTAGTAATATGTCAAAATGTTGCTAAAATATTTATTCCCACCATCTATAATACGGAAGAAATGTTCTAACACTTACTGATAGTTTAGGGAGTTCAAAAAGATTATTTTGTTGGTAGCTTATGATAAAAATTGTGTCAATACAATAGTCACTAAGGATAAAACGTCATATTAAAAGCAAATATTACAGTTTCTTATGTATAGAAAATATATTGTATGCATTTTAAAGAATTTATATGGAATGACATCAATTTAGAAACTATCAGGAAGGAGCCTATATGACTTTGAAGCTTGGGTTTTAAATTGCAAATAAATCATACTGTAGTTAATGTAAAAATAGGAAATGATATATTTGTATGAGTGTAAGATAATTTAAATGTTTTTCAGCCTTCTGCCCTGCCATTTAGATTTGCTCAAAAGTATTCATTATTATCATTGCATAAAGATGATGAAATTAAGTAATAAATTTAAAACACTGTAATTTTAAAATTATATTTATCCATAAGTGTTTTAAAATATTCACGATTCCTTTATAACTTTTCCCCAGCTCAACATTGTGTTAATCTATAATATCAAGTAATTTAGTTATTGGCTTTGCTTCAAAATATCTATATGGCTTTCTCCCAGAAAAGCACTCAGTGATTTTTTTCTTTTTGCTTTACCCACTGAATTCTTATAGGTTTGTAAAAAGCATTGAAAATTTCTCCTGAGAATTAGAAAGAAACTGTCTTTCTTAATTATGTCCTTGAATGACTAATACATAATATTAAATTGATGCAGAAAAAAAGGGGGAGCAATAAATAAAGGAGCATTGTGAGTAAAAAGGGACTTCATTAAACTACTAGGAGTAATCTGCCAGTTATCGTAAAATTGCCTCGTGAACACTTCCAAAATTAATAGTGAGCAAAAATGTTATTGAAAGGTCTTTCTAAGTGTTCTTTACAATGACTAGATAACAATAGGATGAAAATTACCCAAAAGAGTTATAACAATAAAGCATAAAAAGTGATTTAATTTGGATTTTCATGAAACAGAGCTATGTGGATGACACTGTCATTAAAAACTAATTTGGAAAAACATATATTTTCTAGAGGAGTCAAAATTATAATATATTTGGTGGTTTATAATTTCTCAGAAAACAGGGATGCATAAAAATTAGAGTAAATCACTGACAAATATTTTAACATGAAAAATCAACATGATACCTAAGCAAATGATCTCTTGAGGAATATGGATAATTTGTCTAGAAATCCTCCTTACAGGGTATGTCATTTTTTTTAATAAGACATATATTTTGAAATAATAGTTAATGAGTATAAATTTACCTTTTAACATCAACCTGTACTTCAAAGTTTATTGATAATTATCATTGTAAATCACTGGTATAAAGTTAGGGAGAATATGGTATATTAAAATTATACAGAAGCATTTATATATGTATTATAAATGTATATATTTACGCAGGGTCAGTTGATATACGTTCTTTCAAAATTTAGACAATAGATCAACATTAGGAATGTTGCAATGCAACATTTGTTGAAAACTGATTAAAAATTTGATACCTAGTCTAACGTTTTATTCATACATTTTTTATTTCAGCAATTTTATTTTAGAGAAATCAACTGTTTTATTTCAATTTAATAATATATTTTCAAATGAAAAAATACCACTGTTGCTAACCACAGCTAATTTTTTTTTCATTTCCTCTGGTCAGATTGCAGAAGACCAATTAATCAGGTATATGTTAGAAGATCAAAGTGATTTAAAGGTAAGCAATCACTTTTTTTTACTTTAAAGACCTTGGCAAATGAATGAAAGTTTATTATTTAGTATAATTTGCATTCTGTTTGGAAGAGCAGAATGAAAGAATTTCACAGAGCACGCTGAAAGAATTTAGAATTTCAATATTTTATGATGATGTATGAAAACTATTTTTTTGTCTTTCAAGAAAGCTATGTTGTTTGTTTAAATAAATATAATGCTAAGTTAAAGGCGGTGTGTATCGACTGTTAGCTTGCAAAAAGAAGGAAAAAAGACATATATCTCCAATTGTCATTGCTTTCTGGGTACATTATTAAAGAGAGAGAGTATAGGATAATTTAAAACAGTATAGCAAATTTGAAATGCCAAAATTAAGTTAGGTCAACATGGCAATATGTTGAATAAATGAAAATTATCTCATCAAGCAGGAGAAATCAGAATACTTGAGAAATAATCTATGTGACTATGTATTTTAAAATCTAATACAGTTAAATTTACCATACTATTTTTCATATATTTGCAAATGTAAGTTATATAAGTTTTATTCTGGGGCTACAAACAACATTAATAGATGAGTCTTTAAAACCAAAAACACTGAAAAATAGTTCAAAAATAAATATTTACAAATATAGAATCAGTATGTTAGTCTTTCATCCATTTAAGCTTAAAATTTTTTATTGAGGCTCTACGTATTATGTTCCAGATAGTATCTTAGTCATTGGACATATGGCAATATACAAGAAAAGAAAGTCTCTTCTATTATGTACTCTACCATATGCAGGAAGATCCAGATGATGCCCAAATCTTTATTCAATGTAGCATCCATTATTAATAAATTATATGTGTATATATATATGCATGCATATAATACATGATGTACATACATGTGTTGTATACACATACCATAGAGTATGTAAAATTACAGAGAGATATATATATATAATATAGCACACATAATATATTATATATATTATAATGTTAATGGAATTTGCTTTTGAGCTGTACAAATATCTATGAAGAATAGGGACAGCAAGTGCAAAACAATTTTAAGTTGAGAAGCTGGGTGGAATTCTTAAAGAACACTAAGGAGGTCAGTAAGGAGCAGGAAAGCCATTGCAGTTTTCTTATTAGGGAGTTCAGTGGCCTTGTTTGACTTGGAATTTTAAAGTACCGATTTGGCTGCTACATAGAATAGTCTTCGTGGGGTTGGTGGGCAGGGATGAAGGTAAGAAGATCACTTTGGAGCTATTGCAGTAGTCCAGAATTAGTGTTAGGTATGTAATAAGGAGAATGGTGATAGAGAATGAAATATGTATTTTAGATAGTTTGAAATGTTTTGTGATGGATTACATGAAATATATATATAAAAAGAAGGAGTTAAGGATGACTTCAGTTTACTTAGCTTGAGCAAAACAAAGTAAATCATGGTATTAATTTTTGAGATATGTGAAAAATATGAAAGTAGCATATCACAGGCATTATTCAAAGATTCCGTTTTAGACACTTTTATTTAGTATTGCTTATTTGGATGGGTAATTAACAAATTATGAGGAAAGCCCACACCTCTGAATATCTGCATCAAGAGGAATGTCAATACGACAATTCTTTATTTGACATTATCATAGTGATGACTCAATAAAGATCTTCAGAAAGGAAATATAATTTTTACACAAAGTATTTCATTTAGTATGATTTCTTAATTCATCTCACAAAATCCTTATAATTGAATGCTTTTCTCAGGTATTTTTTCTTTCAAAATATTTGTGTGAAGTGGTCTATGTAAGTACCAAAACTTATCAAATCAGAAATATGAAGCAAGATAATTTTGCATGTAGCTTATATAGGCTACTTTGAAAATCAAAATGATCAAATGTGAATTTTATAGGCTATTTTCTATGTTAATCTAATTTATTATCACCATATTATTAGCTCAATCACAATATTGAAACATTAGTTGTGAAACCTATAGCCCAAACACTCAGTACTTCAAGTTTTTGTAGAAAACAATGCTAAATTCCCAGCATCTCTACCCATTTCTCTTCTGAGGTATCCATGGACTTTGCTTAGGCAGCAACCTGGCCAGCCCTATGGTGGTAATGGTGGTAAGGGAATAGGGGGATGGAGATTGGCAATAGAACACGATAATGCTTCAGGAAACATAATGTCAGGGCTCTGCTCTCTACTCTTTGTCACCTTGAGAAAGAGAAGTCTCTCTGGATCCTTTGATCCATAAATTATCCTGAAGGATATCTAGTTTCTGGAATAGAGGCAGAGACCTTGGGATCTAACTCTACCTCTCAGAGACTTGAAATAGTCTACAAGTTCTTATCATTATTCCACACCCATGTTTTGTATCATTCAGTGAATCCAAATCTTGGGGTTTTCTTGAGTTTGAGGGTAAAAAATTATCAAGCTCCTGCTTGTCATTTCCTTTGGGAAGGAGCTTGATATTCTGTGTCTCCTGTTGGCTAATTCTTCATTCACTTTTCATCTTTCCGAAATTGGTTTCATGCCTGCTGTATAGTTAACTCCCATTCAGTTTTACTTTCCCCATGATCTTTTAAAACTCTGTATTATGTACTTGTATTTTGATGTGGTTTGGGGAGGAAGAAAGGATAAAAAAATCCTTAGATTCAAAGCGAATATTTAATTAGAAATGCCTATTAAATGCTGTTCATGAAGTCTTTAGTGGATGGGCAAAAAACTAATAATGAAACATTGTTACTGTAAATGGAAAGCTATTTCTTAAAGTTAGACATTCTCAAAATAGTAAAGTTCAGAAGGTCTTAATGGTGTAATTTAATCATGTACTACAGGTTACAAGCCATGGAAAATCATGTAATAAATCATTAATGGGATTTTATCTGTTTCACTGATTTCAATTTCTAGAACTCATTATGCATTTTTTTCATGATTTCTCTTTAAAGCAATAGGAAATAAAAGTGTCTGCCAGGAAAGGATATGAAATGTTGGATAGTGCTGCTAAGTCTAATTTTAGTTTTGAATGCTTCATTGTGAGTATTTACGTGATTTGTGAACTGCAACTATATTGGATATTAAAATGGAACCACTTTGGCAAAAAGCCTTCATTATTTTTTATATATTTACTCATATAGCTTAAATTAGTTTGGTGACCATGCCAAGACAGAATACAAAATGAGATTGTTTATGAACTTCAATTGAACCAAGTATGCTGATGTGAAAGGTCGATTAAAATTATATAGAATTTGGAAGACTGGTGCTGTGAGAAAGCAGAAGTCAGATTCATTCTAGCTACAGTGGTGGTGAATACTTCCTCCTTTTAGAAGAAAGATTGGCAAAATTTCTAGTAACATCACATGCCAAGTATTTTTTGGTTTGGTTTGAGTGGTATTGTTTTTGGCTGCAATGGTTTTTCTCTTGGAAACAAGCAAGCAAACAAAAACATTAAAAGTTCACAATAAATGACTTGTACAAGACCTTCATTATAACTCATAATAAAGGGAAAAAATGTACAGATATCGTTGATGTCATTATCACATACAGTCCCCTGTGACTGAGTCAGGATTTTAAGTTCTGTTTGTATTAAGAACAGAAGACAAGTAATGTTCTTCCATCTCACCCATCAGAACAAATCCACAGAAATCAGAAGTCTAGGATTGTCACTTTGAGTCTTTATTTTTCTTTCTCCTCTTGGTTATCTTCTCCTTTCTCTCATGATTCAATATAAAACATTGTTAATGGGCAACTGGCCCTTTAATTGTTGTGCTCCTAAGATCCTTACACCTAAGAGTCATCAGATAGGGGACTAATTTTTCAAATGCTGATGAAATTGAAATATTTACATGCAAATTAAGGGGGAAAAACCACTGTGTTTTCTAAAAAAGATTTTAAAAATAAATAATGGGATAGGTTTTCATGGAATATGACTTTGAAGTACCATGAAATACTTGTCTTAGTGATATTAGTCAGATGTGAGCTCCAAACTCGCAAATAATACTATGCATTCTCTATCCTATCAAAATAATGAAAAAATGATCAACAAAAAGAACAAGAAAACTTGATGCTTGTAGGTATCTAAATGACTGCCATGTCAACTTCAGTGTTCTGGATACATATCATGATCCAGAGGTGATGCAGATCGGGAATAATCTGGTTAATGTGTTGGTACAATAGTTTTTATTTCTCTACTGACATACCCTATTTTTTCAATCATATATCCTTTAATTTTTCTGAATATTTGTAATAGCTGCCTTAAATTGTCAGCTGAGTGCAACATTTAGGCCATCTTGGGACTGGTTTCTATAGACTGCATTTGCATAGACTATAGGTCACATTTCCTGTTTCTTCACAAGTCTGGCAATTTGTATTGCTTACTCTTTGTTTCATGAAAAGTTTTAGACCTTTTGGATTCTGTTACATTTTTGTACATTGGTTTGATCTTTTAGTCAGCTCTGTTGAGGTATAATAGGCAAATAAAACTGTAATATATTTAAAGTGGAGAGAGTGATGATTTGATACAGAATGCATTGTGAAAGAATTCCCACAATCAAGTTAATTAACACATCTATCACCTCACATACTTTTTTTATGAGAAGACTTAAGATCTACTTTCTACTTTCTTAGCAAATTTCAATTATACAACAGAGTATTATCAACTATAGTCACCATGCTCTACATTAGATCCTCAGAACTTATTCATCTTATATCTCAAAGTCTGTACCCTTTTTTCAGCCTCTGAAATAGACTTTCATTTCTGCTGGGGCCAGATCTCCAACTTCCTTCAGAATTGTTCAACCACAAGTATCCCTGTTCTTCTTTCAACTGGCCCATTCTCTGAGGAGATTCAGGGAGGCTTTCCTTGTATCTAAGCAGCCAAGCCCTCATTCAGGGACTCAGAGTGGACCCTTGCTTCCCCTGCTGCATAATTTCTTTTTTCAATGTCAAAATTTCTCAAATGCCAGTTGCTTCACCTCTCCTGACAACTTTCCTTTGACCTCTCAGCTCCCTGGGAACAAGGCACTCTGCTTGGATTCCAGCTTGCTGTGCCACAGTTGGGGAATTGTTCCCAGAGATGTAGATCTAATATAGGCTTACCTTGTGAGTTTCCCTATTCTTAGGGATTCATCATCTAAACACATGTTTTTGTATATTTCACCCATTTTCACATATTTTTACAAAGTGAGCACTTCTGCACCAGGTGTATGTTATAAATGGGTGATTTTCTTCTGGAAAAAAAAATCCACAAATGGAGTACAAATATCAATAGTTTTCTATTTTTAAAGAAAACACATTTTTATTTCTGGCAGATCACTTTAGCCCATCGAGAATATACCATTTCCCACTTGAATTTCTTTTTATAAGAGATGTTCATTTTTGTTTGCTGATTTTCATGAGTATCAACCAAATCTGGATTGTTTACCATGGATCTCTCACTTGTCCACACCTAAGTTCTGATTTTTGCCTACAAATTTTCATAAGAATTTGGGAAATTCTTCTAAATCCTCTGACTCATGACTGTAATCTAAGGTAGGGGACATTGCAATAATCTGACTGGAAATTGAGCTGATTCAAAGCTGAGATTAACTCTTTGTGAAGGCTAGGTATTTGTTTAACCCTGCACCTCAGATGTACCCTCTCAGAGATTCCAAGCAAATATCGTGAGTGTTTGCTAGTTTCCTTCCACCTCACAAGGACCCAAGGTCCACTTCAGTTTATTCTAACGTGTGTAAGACTGTGAACACGTCTCCTCAGCATCTCTGCCTTTCCCTGGTTGTATTCAAATCAGCGAGTGGATCAGGGATAGTTGGAGCATAGAAGGTCGGGCTCAGGCCTTATGCCATGGTACTGACCCCTCAAGTTTTGGTTGCCTTGGTAACTCTTTAATGCCTTCAAACAGATTTTTAATATATATTTTATTTGATTTTCTTAGTTGTTTTCAGTAGGTTAATTGGTCTGTTTCAAGCTAATTTAACATAGCCAGAAGCATATATTGGGACATCTAACCCCTACTTCTTAAGTCCTAAGAATTTAAAGTGCATTTTCTTAGTTGGCCTAAAAGAAATTCTAGGTAAGCCAGGATTTTCTTTTTTAATTTCACCTTCAGTGTTTCAAATGTTTTCTGAAATTGAACTGACATTCCAATTTGAATATTTGAATATTAATTTGAATATTTATGAACTTGCTGATATGCTAGTCTTATGGTTATGAAAAATACAGGATCTGGACACTGTTTGCAAGTGTCAAGATTCAGTCTTAAAAGACATTTTTCACTCACCTTCTTTGGGTTTTAGGGCATCAGTCAAATGAAACAAGTATCAGAGATATAGGTCTTGATAGGAAAATCTGGCAGCAATGGAAATAACTCTAAATCTAGGAGGTAATTATGAAGAGAAACTAAGAGATGGAAAATAGCATCAAAACTTCCAATAATGCCTATAAATACACAGGTATAGTTTTCTAATAAAGATAAAAGAGGCCCACAAAATATCTACTTTACAAAACATGCTATATGATGCCCTGCAAGAACTATAGAATCACATTGGACATTTATTTGAATGGAATACTAGTTTGATTATAATTCATTCTTATTTTCTCTAGATATTCATTCTTTCTGAGAAATTTTTATTGTTTCTCCAGAATTAAGAAAAAAAAAAACTCTACTGCAAACTAGTGTATTATTGACAATTTCCTATAACACAGCAGTAAACATGAACTTCAAATATGTAAACAATAATTTGTGTTTTCCTATCATAACCCTAAATAGAAAATGTACTTTCATGAATTAAAAGAGACAATGTCAACCAAAGTCAGTTCATGGACCTTTAAGATGCACATAATTACTGTAAGTGATTCATTAAAAATGCATGAATTGCAAGAATAGTCTTCAGGTTGAACAAATATTATGTCATCACATCTATATCTATATATGATAAATTATTTTAAATATGCATATTTATTTGAAAATATAGAAAAACTCACAGTAGCCCTTTCCTTTATGTAACATAGATTTTTATAAAAGAAAATTTAGAGATACTTAAATCAGGACATGGAAGGATATAGTCACCATCACAGTAATTACTTTACAATATTTAGCTTTTTTTTTTTTTTTTAGTTTTGGGATTGTTTTCTTTTTTAATCCACCTTTCAAAGCCTGATAAGATGAAAAAGGGAAAATTTGAGCTGTTAGGTCTTTTAACATTAACTTGGACTTAAGATATTTGTAACAGTGAAACGCTAACAAATGGATGCCGGAAAATAAAATAGTCATCTCAAAAAAACAAGCAGTTTTCCACTCTAAATGAGGTTGAATACTGTATATACCAGAGTGTAGGTATTTTCTTGGATTCTAAAAAAACTGCATAAGAATAACTTATGTAAAATTTTTTGAAAAGCTACGATCAGAAAAGTATACTTTGTGGAACTGTAACAAATATCAACGATAATAAGATAATGTAAAAGATTGCCTAAAATTTAGGTAGTGCTAAATCTTCCAAGATAACTTTTCTCTGAAAAATTTCTTTTTTTAAAATATATTAGATTACATTGAGTCTGCATGATATTTTATTTTCTATGGATATTGTATGTTTGCCTAATTACAGGAATTGTTCACAGTATATGAGGAGCCATGCTTCTAACATTTATGAAAGTCATGCGGCCATATTCTCTATCTCATTATGAACAAAAGAATGTAAAGAAGTAGAGACATGGCTCTGCTGTCTTAGCTACATATTGATATTACTTTTAATGTCTTATATTAATTATTAATTATGTATGGTTGAGTAATTCAGAACTTGAGGGATAAACTGAAGTCAGACTCTGCTGAGACTATTTTGGGGTCTTTTTGGCAAGACCAACTTGAGTCTTGGTGGGAGGCGTGGGGCTCCCCATGGTCAATCATCCTTGTAAAGAGACAATTCCAGGAGTGGTGATGCCAACACATGGACAAAAATAAATTATATTAGGAATAAGGAAATTGTTTTATTACAAATTAAGCTGTTTGAATAGCTCTTGTAAAAACTTATGGAATAATTTACGAGCCAAAAAAGGAAGTAGTTAAATCTAAACATGCACATAGAGCAGAAAAGCTATACAAATTATTATTTGGAGTATTCCTGGGGCTATTTACAGAGATAATCTTTAGGATAATCGGGGGGACAGAAGAAGAAAAGGAAAAATAACAACACTTTATTCCCAGGGTTGGAACAAATAGCAAGACATGACACAGTAATCAGAATGTTAAGAGAAAAAATATATAAGCTTATTACTACTAAAGTTGATTAGAGAATGTAAGTTTTGATATACTATTAATGGGGTTAATAATACAGAACTTTAATTTGAAGAGATTTATCTACTTAGTCATTTGCACAGCTATTTTACTCAGAGGTCAGAGGAATCAGAATGCAACCCCATAACGAGAAGCAGATACAAATGAAAGCAGACCCTTGAGAGGGTTCACTTTGGCTCCTTTCTTAATTGTAGAGGCAGAGAGAAAATTAAATTGTTCTAATAATCCCCACATATGGCCACAAGAGAAAAGTTGTAATACTCTCCCCACAGCAAAAACGTATGCATGGGGGAGGGGTGAATAGATGTCCCCACCCAAAAAATTTTTTTTATATTACATAAGGGTTTTTTGTGCCTGTCTCTGCCTATCAATAACTAATGCTGTGACTGGACCAATCTTGTGGTTCTTATTATGATTGCAAGATGACCTCAGCAATGACCATCAGGAAACTTTGAAAGAGACAAAGTTTATTGCTGAGAAGTCCTGGGAATTGTATGGCACCACTGGAGCCATACAGAGAGGTTGCTGAGAGAGAGGAAGCCTGGGGTTCTGCTTTTATGGGGTTGAGGGTGGAGGCTTAGGGATTTTCAGGCTCACTCTTTATTGGTGAATTTAAAACATGAAAGCAGGCCTGGCTCTTAGTCATGTGGCAGGCAAAGTGTTTATTAGAGATAGCCATCTTTGAAGTGGATGCCTCTTTGAAGTAGATGCCTAGGTAATCAAAGCTTAAATCAGACACTTGCAAAAAAAGAAAAAAAGAAAAAAGAAAAAGGAGCTGTCAGAGCTTACACTACAGTGGTGTTTCAGCACAGCCTAAATGATTACTCATTTCCAGGTAGACAGCAACCAGTGAGTATCGGGGTTCCGCTGACAGCTGAATTTTAGAAAGAGTATCACTGTCTTTAAATTTGGGGTTTGTTTCTTCTTTATTAATTGTTAGGTAATTGACCAATTCGTTTATATTTCAGTTGCAAGGGAATGAGTTATTGGAAAAGGAAATGGGTACATGCCTATTTAATTCAGCTGCCAAAGAAAGGCATAATTGTTCAATTTATCATCCATTAGCTGGACTTGCTACCATCCTTCCATTGTTGTCCTCTGGAATTCAAGGTCTGCAGAATTAAGGCCCATATATCCTCAAACTCCCCTTCTATAGCTTGTTTCTCCTTTTCTAACTGAAGTCTTGGTTTCGGGAAGAGTTATATTTTTCTTGAAGTCACTTGATGATAATTTTTTTTTCTTTACTCATGTACCAGAGGGACTGTAGAAAATGCAGTATTTTCTTTGTTGTCATTATAACTCTAGATATTTCCTTTTCCCTCTTTTTTTTTTTTTTTTTCTTTTCCCTTTTGCCTTCTCTCTCAGAGGAATCCTAGATCGTTTGAAACACATGCCCTCAAACTCTCTCTTCCCCAGAACCCTCTTTTGGTTTTACCCTAATCTGTTTCCCAAATTGCAATTAAGAACCCCAAATAAACTTTTTTTTAAAAAAAAATTTGCAGCCCTCTGAGTTTTTTTGGTTGACACGGATGACATTGAAATCTTAGTAATGTCACATTTTATACAGATTATCTATACAACACTTCAGTCTTTAAATCCCTTAATCTCAATTTCCACAATTATGTCCGTCTACTACCCCATTTCAGCCACCCAGTTTCATGGCAGTGTCTTTAACCAGATGCTTTCCATAACTTCACCTCTTAAAATTTTTGATTTCAAAATTTCTAATTCTGTCCACAACCACTTATATTTTCACATAACTCCATTCCCAATTCCAATTTCCAATTTAGCAATTTTTAACACATTGTGTTTCCTTTAACTTGATGACCTCATTATTTTTCACTAAACTTCATGTCTACATATTCCGTTTTCCATACATATTCAACTTAAATTCTAAGTTCTATTGCTAAATTTACTATCTTCAGTTGAAGACAAAAGAGGGTGTTGGGATAATGGTTTGGAACCTCAAATGGGAGGAAGACAATTGACATAAAGATAGAAAAGCAAATGTTTGGTAAACAAATGTTTGCTGGGCCATACAGAGACAATAGAACACAGAGAGAAATTTTAATGAACAGACTTTGCTAGATTGCTCCCTGTCTACCACACCTACTTTATACTCTAGCTATCTATAATAATAGTTCCTTTCCTCAAACAGGTCCTCTGTCTAAATTCTTTTAGGCAGTTAGGAGAGAGCTCAAAGTTTCTCCTGGAGTCTTTGGGCCTTAAAAATAATCAGTCTAAATTAATCCTCATGCCAAAGAGACACATTTTGAGGTGGCAAATTTTGCTCCCCTATACCATATTACTGTATCTGTTTCCAATGCATTCTGTCTTCTCTGCTCTTACAAGAGATAAAATTGATCTGTTCCAATCTAAATTCAATCCCTTTGCCAAGTCTTAGAGTCTTGCTATTGTGATGGAGATTAGAAGTGTTTACCATATTTTCTATGTGCTAGCTTTCTTTCACAATCATCCTATAATTTGGAAGAAAACATACAACTAAATTGTGAATAAAAGTTATTTTGTGTCACATTTGGGCAAAGGCAGTTGAAAGTCAATATGCCCTCTCCATCTCTTTGTTTTCTTCCATAGTGATTTTAGGAGCCATGTTAGCTAGATGGTATAGTTACAAGATCATGTAGCCTCCATCAACCTGAGTCCCTGAATAACTGTTTGGAGCAGAAAGCCTGTCAATGCCTGACAGGGAAAAATTATCATATGAACCTACTGAGATTCTGGAAGGGTGACTGTTGAGGCAGCAGGTGTTAATTACTTTGACCAATACATGAATGCTGCAGGCATTCTTGTACTTATTCTTGTGTTTATTTCATCTTCACTCCTCTATCAACAATCTCCTCTTTTCTATGTCATTTCAAAAGGTTTACCGATACATTGTCTGTAAAGTAAAATAAAAATTTAAAATGAGATGAATATTCCTACGATTTTACATTCTCTTTTGGGTGAAATATTCCTAAATTCATTGAAATATATTGATGTGGGGTAATAAATACTGGTTACTGAAATGAGTACAGTAGAGGAAAAAGTGTCGAAATGAACTATGACAATTATCTCCAATTTGTAAACTTCCAAAAGTAGTCAAACTCTTATTTTATGTTATACTTGGTGCCTAAGAGAAAATAAAGACCTTGGTAAAATCTGAAAGTAAACAAACGTAATTAATTTCAGTTTTTGTTGGATGTGTTGAAATATTTTTGTGTGTATAAAATATCACTAATGGAAATATTTAAATGTGGAAGAGGACTTGGAAATTGAAAATACAGTATGAAATGGAATCCTACATATTGTACCCTTGATATATGCCAGTGTCCAGGAAAAGCACCATCCATTTCATTCTTAGAATGTTTTTGTATTTATGCTCTCCGATTTATGCTGTATAAACTGGAAATCATTGGTGGATAATTCACTTCTGCAATTTCACATGACCTATAAGATGTTAATAACGAAATTTCAATCCCTGTTTACCTGTTTCCATATACCAGTGTTTGTTTTAGTTTATCACAGAGCCATAGATAAGCAATTGCTGCCCAAGTTCTTACTGTCTCTAACTAAATAGAGAATGTTTAGGGAATTTGATAATTAACTCAAATTATTGTATGCCTCAAATTTGATAAAAATAAGTCTTCATTCATTCACAAGTAATTATTGTCCAACAGTGCATAGGTCAGTCATTATAAAGAAATGAGGAAGAGATGAATTCTATACCTAAAAAACTGAAATCAAGTGGATCTAAATATCTTTATCTACTATCTGTCTGTCTGTCTATCTGTCTATAGAGAAACTATCAATCTATCTGAATGTACAGTATTCAGGAAAACAGAAACAGAAATGCATAGGCCCTAAGGTGGTACTTTGCTTTTTCTCAGGCACAATATGTTAGGGAAGTATGCATAGCAAAATCAACAACGGGAGTATGGACACATGGGTATGGAAAAGTTGTGTAATATGTTATTGGTCACTTGCTTGGAGATAATTATGCCAGAATTTGAATTTAGCATCTCACACTTAACATAAATCTCTTAAATAGAGGTCCATTCTTTTGAGGAATGCTATGTCATTACCTCAATTCGAAAATTGTGTAGAATTTTCCAGGTATCATTCTGAGAAAATACCAAAGGTTTAACACATTTTGACATACTCACTGATGGTTTTGTTCCTTTTGGGCTCTTACAGTTCTATGTTGAAAAGCAAACGGATATTAATGTTATTTTGCTGAATTAAAATTAAAAAATTAAGAGCCTCATTCATCTATTTTGCTAATATATAATTAAATGAGTTAGTTATTATTTCTATGTCATTTTTGATGATCCTAAGTTGCTAAACGTTTTTTTTCCTGTGTTTTAAAAATCCCAGTATAAGCAAAATATTTAACTTGTTGCCATAAATACTTACCAGTTAGCAAGTTTTCTGCCATAGTAATTATTTCTTTTTCTTAAGGAGTCAAAAGCATTAGGAAACAACATTAGTACTAACTACAGTACTCGTAAGAAACTATATGAAATACTATGGAACATCTTTTGTGTTGTGTAACATTTTTAATATAGGTACTTAATAAAAATAAGTGAGCATCTCTGAAATGCTATTGACTATCATGGGAAAGAATAGTCAGGAAATATATAATAGAAAGTTTATAGACTCATATGAGCACAGATATATTATTTTTATGCCAAATAATCACAAATTTTTTTAATAATATTGAATTTAATAATAATAAAATCTCAGTAGTGTAGCTTTGCACAAAACATTTTTAATGTCTGTATTCTTTAGGAACTTTCTAAGTTGGAGAAATTGTCATGAATAATTTTTAAATGTCTAGATCTTATATCAAAATTAAATACTTAGTATTCATCGCAAACTTTACAGTCATTAATTGATAGTACAGAGTATGATAATCAGTATCACTACCAGTTTATAGAGAAGGAAATATGTCAATCTGTGAACACAAAATAGGTTAGTAACACTTGTTAATATTCTGTTCACTAACCATTTTTTTTCTTTTCAATTACCCCTTAAGAATGAATTGCATGCAAACAAAAGGATATTTATGCATATTCAGATAGAATTTTGTAATAAATAGAGTCTAGGTAATAATTCATTCAAGGCAATGATAGTATTGAATTAGAGACATATCTTCACAGTTCTTATCTCTGAACACAATTCAAATCAACAAGGAGGGGGAAAAAAAGAACAAAAAGGAAACTCTTATGAAACCAAAAGTCACCTATAACTCTCAGCTTTAGTTTTGAGAACTGCTATTTGTGGAATGAACAGCAAAGCAGAAAACAATAAGGAAGTCGGGAATACTTCTAGGTCTACCAAGGTAATGCTCAATAGTCATGTGAAATCCTGAAAATGAGGCCAAATTCAGTGAGGAAATTCATATTTACCTCCTAAGAAATCCAACCAACTCAAACCAAACTAACTGACCAAATCAACAAAACAACCAACCAAACAAACAAACAAAAAACACAGAAAAGCACTTGTCTCCGTCTGTGACATACTGGGGAGAAAACAGTAGATGTTATTCAGCTTGCCAGCTAAATTTCCTAATGAAAGGAATCGAAGTAAGTACTAGAAAACCGTATTAAGGATCTGTAAAATACTGACCTTCACTCTGATCCACACAAATGCCTTGCTGGATAGGAAAGAGATAATACACCCAAAGCAGAGAATCTGTGAGATGCTGTTCTGTGTTAACCTAGCAAAATTTAAATGATTTGCATCCCAGTTCACTCCGTGGGCTGGTCTTTTCTACACTATTACAAATGGATGACTCAGAAAAAATGTTACATACTCTAGGAGGAATGACAACTAAAAAGACTCCATCATGGGACCTACTCAACTGCACTAATAAAATGAGCAAAAAGCAAAATGCAGATGGAAAATGAAACAAAATTTATTCCAGAAACAAGTTAAATTTATAAACAAATACTTGTTTTGATATTTTAGAAATTCAAGAATGTATTCAAAGAAGAGATGATAAGACTACAGAAGGCAACGAATATTAAGGCAGCAGTGCTCTAGATATAAACAGATGAAAGAAAGGAAATGATTAAATAAAAACAAATTATAAGCAGACCTAAGAACTTGAACCATTTCAAACAACACATATGGAAAACACAATACTAAGAAATTTATAAAGATTAGATAAAATTAAACACAAGGGCATGTACATGTATATCTCACATGGAGAGATGACAATGAATGGATGAGAGAAAAAAAGAAATTATGTAACAGAAGGTAAAGTTTCCTAAGTTAAAAATTAAGGATATCATATATCTGCAGATTAAGAAGACAACACTTCCAAGGCATAAAAACAAACAGAAACCTTTCTATGGAAAATTTTCAACCTTCAATTAAACCATGATAACATTATTGGAATTCAGTGGTGAATATTTGTGTATATATTTACCTAGAAAAAAATCCAAGTTATTTAGTTATATAAAATGTTTGAAAATTACATGATCTTCATATTTTTCTACAACCAAATGTGGTCAAAACATTTTGTTTCCAGCCATAATGCCATTAAAACTTGCAGGAAATAAATGAAAAGTATTATCATGAACTATATCTAGAAACATAAGCCTATATACCACATTTTTACCTAATCACTATCCTTAGAAGTTTCATAAGTAATGCCGAAAACTTGGCCTCTGTGCACCGGTGCCAAGTTGAATCTCGGAGACAAAGTTTTGTGTGAAGTAGAAAAGAGTAGCTTTAGCTTATGGTGAGATGGGGCCAGGAGACACTCACCTCAGCCACTTGCCTGGGAGGGCAAGTCAGGCTCTAGGGCCAGCAGAAATCCTCATTTGAGGGTCCCACCAAGTTCCCCGGTGAGAGTGCTGCAGCTGAGCAGAGTGGCAACTTGGGAGTACTGCTGGGGTGCTACAGAAAGCCTTTTGGAGTCTGACATGTTATCACTTTGGGACCATTGGCCATCTGCTCCTGACTTGGCCACATGAGGGCTCAGGCTGTCCCAGTCTCTGAACTGAAGAGAACCAACAACGTTAGCATATCTCTCACCGTGATGAATGCAAGGTATTTCAATGAAGAGTATGAGGAGGACATCTACAAATCACAGACTGGCATGTGCAAGTTCTGAGGAATGGTGGAATAACCCAATGTATCTGGGTGACCTTTGGAGACAGCTGAGACAGAACTACAACAAGGCAGTGGCTGACAGCAACTCATACCCCATCTTCTCCAACCGTGTGGCAGACAGGGTCTTGGTGCTCCAGCTGGCTGTCAGCCCTGAGCCTCAAAGTGGGAGAGCCGAATTCGGGGCACTGGTCCACCATAGACCTCCTGGCCCCATGTAAGATCAATCTGGGAGAGCTCTCCCAGAGATCTCTGTCTCAATGCTAAGACCCAGCTCCACTCAATGATAAGCAAGCTCCAGTGCTGGACACCCCATGCCAAACAACTAACAAGACAGGAGCACAACCCCACCCATTAGCAGAGAGGCTGCCTAAAATCATACTAAGTTCACAAACACACCAAAACACACCACCAGACGCAGTCCTGCCCACAAGAAAGACAAGATCCAGCCTCATCCACCAGAACACAGGTACAAGTCCCCTCCACCAGGAAGCCTACACAACCTACTGAACCAAACTTACCAACTGTGGGCAGACACCAAAAACAAGGGGAACTACGAACCTGCAGCCTGTGAAGAGGAGACCCCAAACACAGTAAGTTAAGCAAAATGAGAAAACAGGGAAATACACAGCAGATGAAGCAGCAAGGTAAAAACCCACCAGACAAAAAAAATGAAGAGGAAATAGGCAGTCTACCTGAAAAAGAATTCAGAGTAATGATAGTAAAGATGATACAAAATTTTGGAAATAGAATGGAGAAAAATACAAGAAACGTTTAATAAGGACCTAGAAGAAGTAAGGAGCAAACAATGATGAACAACACAATAAATGAAATTAAAAGTTCTCTAGAAGGAATCAATAGTAGAATAACTGAGGCAGAAGAACGGATAAGTGGCCTGGAAGATAAAATAGTGGAAAGAACTACCACAGAGCAGAATAAAGAAAAAAGAATGAAAAGAACTGAGGACAGTCTCAGAGGGACATCTGGGACAACATTAAATGCAGCAACATTCGAATTATAGGGATCCCAGAGAAGAAGAGTAAAAGAAAGGGACTGAGAAAAGATTTGAAGAGATTACAGTTGAAAACTTCCCTAATATGGGAAAGGAAATAGTCAATCAAGTCCAGGAAACACTGAGAGACCCATAAAGGATAAATCCAAGGAGAAACACGCCAAGACACATATTAATCAAACTATCAAAAATGAAATAAAATGAAAAAGTATTAAAATCAGCAAGGGAAAAGCAACAAATAACACAAAAGGGAATCCCCATAAGGTTAACAGCTGATCTATCAGCAGAAACTCTGCAAGCCAGAAGGGTGTAGCAGGACATACTTAAAGTGATGAAGGGGAAAAACCTACAACCAAGATTACTCTACCCAGCAAGGACCTCATTCAGATTCAAAGGAGAAATTAAAACCTTTACAGACAAAAAAAAGCTGAGAGAATTCAGCACTACCAAACCAGCTTTACAACAAATGCTAAAGGAACTTCTCTAGGCAGGAAACACAAGAGAAGGAAAAGACCTACAATAATAAACCCAAGACAATTAAGAAAATGGTAAGAGGAACATACCTATTGATAATTACCTTAAATGTAAACGGATTAAATGCTCCAAACAAAAGACATAGACTGGCTGAATGGATGCAAAACAAGACCCGTATATATGCTGTCTACAAGAGACCCACTTCAGACCTAGGGACACATACAGACTGAAAGTGAGGGGATGGAAAAAGATATTCCATGCAAATGGAAATCAAAAGAAAGCTGGAGTAAAGTAGCAATTCTCATTTCAGACAAAATAGACTTTAAAATAAAGACTATTACAAGAGACAAAGAAGGACACTACATAATGATCAAGGGATCAATCCAGGAAGAAGATATAAAAATTGTAAATATTTATTCACCCAACATAGGAACACCTAAATACGTAAGGCAATTGCTGGCAGCCATAAAAGGAGAAATCGACAGTAACACAATCATAGTAGGGAACTTTAACACCCCACTTTCACCATTTGACAGATCATCCAAAATGAAAATAATTAAGGAAACACAAGCTTTAAATGACACATTAAACAAGGTGGACTTAATTGATATTTATAGGACATTCCATACAAAAACAACAAAATACACTTTCTTCTGAAGTGCTCATGGAACATTCTCCAGGATAGATCACATCTTGGGTCACAAATCAAGCCTTGGTAAATTTAGGAAATTGAAATCATATCACATATCTTTTCTGACCACAATGCTATAAGACTAGATATCAATTACAGAAAAAAACACTGTAAAAAATACAAACACACAGAGGCTAAACAATACACTACTAAATAACCAAGACATCACTGAAGAAATCAAAGAGGAAATAAAAAAATACCTAGAAACAAATGACAATGAAAACACAACGACCCAAAACCTATGAGATGCAGCAAAACCAGTGGTAAGAGGGAAGTTTATAGCAATACAATCCTACCTCAAGAAACAAGGAAAATCTCAAATAAACAACCTAACTTTACACCTAAAACAATTAGAGAAAGAAGAACAAAAAAAAACTCGAAGTTCGCAGAAGGAAAGAAATCATACAGATCAGATCAGAAATAAATGAAAAAGAAATGAAGGAAACAATAGCAAAGATCAATAAAACTAAAAGCTGGTTCTTTGAGAAGATAAACAAAATTGATAAACCATTAGCCAGACTCATCAAGAGAAAAAGGGAGAAGACTCAAATCAATAGAATTAGAAATGAAAAAGGAGAAGTAACAACTGACACTGCAGAAATACAAAGGATCATAAGAGATTACTACAAGCAACTATATGCCAATACAATTTACAACCTGGAAGAAATGGACAAATTCTTAGAAAAGCACAACATTCCATGACTGAAATTTAAACTGAGATTAAAAATCTCCCAACAAACAAAAGCCCAGGACCAGATGACTTCACAGGCGAATTCTATCAAACATTTAGAGGAGAGCTAACACCTATCCTTCTCAAACTCTTCCAAAATAGCACAGGGAGGAACACTCCGAAACTCTTTCTACAAGGCCACCATCACCCTGATACCAAAACCAGACAAAGATGCCAAAAAATGAAGACTACAGGCCAATATCACTGATGAACAAAGATGCAAAATTCCTCAACAAAATACTAGCAAACAGAATCCAGCAGCACATTAAACGGATCATACACCATAATCAAGAGGGCTTTATCCCAGGAATGCAAGGATTCTTCAATATATGCAAATCAATCAATGTGATAAACCATATTAACAAATTGAAGGAGAAAAACAATATGATCATCTCAATAGATGCAGAACAAGCTTTTGACAAAATTCAACACCCATTGATGATAAAAACCCTCCAGAAAGTAGGCATAGAGAGAACTTACCTCAACATAATAAAGGCCATATATGACAAGCCCACAGCCAACATCATTCTCAGTGGTGCAAAACTGAAACCATTTCCACTAAGATCAGAAACAAGACAAGGTTACCCACTCACCACTGTTATTCAACATAATTTTGGAAGTTTTAGCCACAGCAATCAGAGAAGAAAAAGAAATAAAAGGAATCCAAATCAGAAGAGAAGAAGTAAAACTGTCACTGTTTGGAGATGACATGATACTATACATGGAGAATCCTAAAGATGCTACAAGAAAACTCTACAGCTAATCAATGAATTTGGTAAAGTAGCAGGATACAAAATTAATGCACAGAAATCTCTTGCATTCCTATACACTAATGATGAAAAATCTGAAAAAGAAATTAAGGAAACACTCCCATTTACCACTGCAACAAAAAGAATAAAATACCTAGGAATAAATCTACCTAAGGAGATAAAAGACCTGTATGCAGAAAACTATAAGACACTGGTGAAAGAAATTAAAGACGATACAAACAGATGGAGAGATACACTATGTTCTTGGATTGGAAGAATCAACACTGTGAAAATGACTATACTACCCAAAGCAATCTACAGATTCAATGCAATCCCTATCAAACTACCACTGGCATTTTTCACAGAACTTGAACAAAATATTTCACAATTTGTATGGAAACACAAAAGACCCTGAATAGCCAAAGCAATCTTGAGAAAGAAAAATGGAGCTGGAGGAATTAGGCTACCTGACTTCAGACTCTACTATAGAGCTACAGTAATCAAGACAGTTTGGTACTGGCACAAAAACAGAAATATAGATCAATGGAACAGGATAGAAAGGCCAGAGACAAACTCACAGACATATGGTCACCTTATCTTTGATAAAGGAGGCAAGAATATACAACAGAGAAAAGACAGCCTCTTCAATAAGTGGTGCTGGGAAAACTGGACAGCTACATGTAAAAGAATGAAATTAGAACACTCTGTAACACCGTATACAAAAATAAACTCAAAATGGATTAAATACCTAAATGTAAGGCCAGACACTTTAAAACTCTTAGAGGAAAACAGAGGCAGAACACTCCATGACATAAATCACAGCAAGATCCTTTTTGACCCACCTCCTAGAGAGACGGAAATAAAAACAAAAATAAACAAATGGGACCTAATGAAACTTAAAAGCTTTTGCACAGCAAAGGAAAACATAAACAAGACGAAAAGACAACCCTCCGAATGGGAGAAAATACTTGCAAATGAAGCAACCGACAAAGGATTAATCTCCAAAATATCCAAGCAGCTCAGGCAGCTCAATATCAACAAAACAACTCAATCCAAAAATGAGCAGAAGACCTAAATAGACATTTCTCCAAAGAAGATATATAGATTGCCAACCAACACATGAAAGGATGCTCAATATCACTAATCATTAGAGAAATGCAAATCAAAACTACAATGAGGTATCACCTCACACCAGTCAGAATGGCCATCATCAAAAAATCTAGAAACAATAAATGCTGGAGAGGGTGTGGAGTAAAGGGAACCCTCTTGCACTGTTGGTGGGGATGTAAATTGATACAGCCACTATGGAGAACAGAATGGAGGTTCCTTAAAAAACTAAAAACACAACTACCATACGAACCAGCAATCCCACTACTGGACATATACCCTGAGAAAACCATAATTCAAAAATAGCCATATACCACAATGTTCATTGCAGCACTATTTACAATATCCAGGACATGGAAGCAACCTAAGTGTCCACTGACAGATGAATGGATAAAGAAGTTGTGGCACATATATACAATGGAATATTACTCAGCCATAAAAGAAAATGAAATTTTGTTATTTGCAGTGAGGTGGATGGACTTAGCATCTGTCATACAGAGTGAAGTAAGTCAGAAAGAGAAAAACAAATACCGTATGCTAACACATATATATGGAATCCAAAAAAAAAGAAAATGGTTCTGAAGAACCTAGGGGCAGGACAGGGATAAAGACGCAGATGTGGAGAGTGGACTTGAGGACATGGGGAGCAGGAGGGGTGGGCTGGGATGAGCTGAGAGAGTGGCATTGACATATATACACTACCAAATGTAGAATGGATCTCTGGTGGGAAGCAGCTGCATAGTACAGGGAGATCAGCTCGGTGCTTTGTGACCACCTAGAGGGGTGGGATAGGGAGGATGAGAGGGACATGCAAGAGAGAGGTGATATGGAGATATGTGTATACGTATGGCTGATTCACTTTGTTATACAGCAGAAGCTAACGCACCATTGTAGAGCAATTATACTCCAATAAAGATGTTGAAAAAAAAAAGCATTATGATGTGACAGCCACCATCATCCATTTTAAAAGTACAAGACAAGCTCTTTAACAGTCAGACATTTTACATCATTCCTTTACTCCTTCAAATTATATTTCCATTTCACTTACCCCACAGAATTTTATTCTGCTGTAATACATTGATATTTTTATGCTTGACAATCTTTTATTGGTCAGTATCTCATATATCACAGCAACAAACATGTATGCAAATTTGTTTAAAATTTGTTTCCTATAACTGTAAATAATAAATAATTATTAAATTTTAAAGAAAAAGAAAAGAATAGCTTCATTGTTTTGCCAGGCAAAGGGGGACACAGAGGATTCCTGCCCTTGAACTGTGTTATTCTTTTCTATTGGAATACAGAAAAAGAAATCTTTCAAATCTAATACAGTGAATTATTCATAATATCCAGGTATCTTTGTGAGCAAGGTATATGAGTCTGGAACTGTAGGGTGAATGTCCTGAACTTTCATTTGTGGCTCACAGATCCTGAATGAATCAGTATTCATTGGTATGAGGTTTCTTGACCAGAAGAATAGGAGTATTACAAGGAGACCTGCAGCGTCTAATTAGTCCATACTTTAGACATTAATTTAAAACCAGCTGGATTCCTCGTATGGCCTCTTTCTCAAGAGGGTACTGTTTTTTTTCTCCTTGGATGAGGCTTTTTACAGTGACAGAGATTGGGGCAGCGAATCTGGCCTGTCCAGGTGCCCTGTCAGCCCAGACAGCCTTACTCAGTTTTTCTGTGATCTTCTCCGGGATCGGCTTGGTTTCTTCTTCCTTTGATGATTCAAGAGACTGTTGGAATCTTAAAAGCATTCTCCAGGGGTACTTCCAGACATGAAAGCTGCTTTTCATTTTCATAGTTTTGGGGGCTTTGGGGTCTAAATCTGTGTATTTCCTGTAGGCCTGATACACTCGTTCTAAAAACACCAAGGGGCTTTCGTTCATCTCCTCTTCCACTGTATTCAGACTCCTCTGTTTTGGGAATCCTTTCTTTTCTGTTTGTTCCCACTGGCAACTGGCACAAAAGGAACTGTCCTAATGGTTTGCTCTAACCCATAAGGGGTGGGGGGGGGGGCCAAAATGGTTGCCCTGGTGGGTCTTTGAGGAGGAAGCCATGCTAGCCCTAGTTCATAACCTGGGGCTGCTACAGTGGATTACTCCCTTTCTGCTATTTCCTCTGTTGGCAGCAGAGGACAGATGGACGCAGATGTTCCGCGTAGTGGTGATGGAGGCTACAGCGAGGTGTCTGAGGCCGCTTCTCTAGACGCGGCCACCAGTAAGGGCTGTTTTGCTGAAAGATTGATGTTCTGCTGAAAGACTTATTGCAGGTTTCAGGTTCAGAGGATTCACTGGCAAAATAACCACTCCACACTTCAATAAGCAAGAAATAAGGAAAATTATTATATTAGTAGTAGGTTACAGTAAAAGGACAAGCAATATATATATATGTGTACATACATCATCAATTTGGGAGCACTTACATCACCAGGTACATTACTAGTTTGAGAACATTCATCACCAAATTGAGAGAACAAGCAACAGCTTCAACCTGGGAGAATTTGCATCACCAGGTTGGGAGAACAAGCAACATATAGAAAGACAGAAGCGCATACATCACCAATTTGGGAGAACTTCATCCAGATCCAACCAATGCTGGGAAGCCCCTGGAACAGCAATCTGGAGTCCCAGCTGGGAAGGTCCCGGGTGGTGCGCCCACCCCACGGGCGAGACTTCCGAGTGTAGTCCAAAGGAATCCTGCTTTTATCGCCAAGCCGCAAGCTGATAATCATCAGCTTACATGCAAATGTGCAGCCCTGGCTATTATGTTAAATGCTTGTATTTCTAATCATAAGTCTCAGCATGTTCGCTGATCCCTGGGAACTGGCCGGATTCCCAGGGCCCAGGAAGCTTCGAGACTTACTCCCTTTACTGGTTCTCAAGACCTGCCGGACTTACTCCCTTCCTTATCTGTTGGTTCTCAAGACGTGCTGGACTTACTCCGTTCTTTTTACTTTTATTAACTTCCCTAACAAGGGCAAAGCTGGCAGCGCTTGACAATTCTTCCCATGTAATTTGACATGTTAATTTAGTATTTCTCTGAGATGCCTCGGGGTTCCTCTGAAGCATCTCAAAGTTACCTAGAGGTCAAAAGAACCGTTAGTATCTGCCAAACAATACTTATTTACTTACCAAAGTGAAAAGATTTCAAAGGCATATACAGATTACTTAAAGACAAAGAGACTCATAAACTGTTAGCAAAAGCAGTATTCCAAGAAAACTTTGGAGGGAGAAACCAGATCCAGTCTTGTCCTAGCCCACTCCTAACAAAATCCATTTATGCAACTAGATTTAATCCAATCATAGAATATCCTGATCATGCACAACTTTTTTCTCAGTGTCCCTTTTTCACAAACTTTCCATCACCTTTTGTATCCAACCAGCTCTAGGACAAAATGACTTTCTTTCCTCTATGTACCATCTGCCTATTACCTAGCTGCTCACTTTCTTTATTATGTAACTGCATATGGAACCTCTCCTTTCTATTCCTGTAACAAAACAACTCTAGCTGAAGGATAAGATAGTAATTTAAGCTACCATTCAAAGACCACCTTTCCTCATGTTCAAGAACATACATTGGCCAGACAAAATTATGATAGAATTTCGTTCTTTTCTTAGTCATTGGCTTATAACTATAGGTAGACCAGTCTTCCAGGATTTTCCTCAGGGGGCTATTGAATGGAATTAAAGAAGTGCTTCTCATATTTGATCAATAGAACACTCATGCACGGACTAAGAACAAACCAAATCCTTACAAGCAATGGAAGCCTCCAAAAACCAAACAGAAACCAAAACAAAATCAGCTTCAAAGTCCCAACTTAGCCTGTGATTTCTGTTCAAACAGCGAGCCTTCCAAATGAGATTCCCCAGAATGGAAAATCCCCTAAATGGGAACCAAGGATCTCCCAAATAGGGGCAAAAGGGGCCTTGGAGTGCTTGTCTACCACACACTGGACAAGGTGTCACGACATCCTAGATGCTACTTTTCTGCTTCCCCAAAATAATTCCTTGGAGTAGCAAGTCCAGGGTTGTCCAGGAAGAGAGGAACGTCCTTAAGGCAAAGGTGGCCTCAGCAGCTGCTAGGGCAGTCCCTCTTTCCCTGTCTACTCCTGCCTTGGAGTTCCAGCTTCTGGGATGGTGGACAGGGTATGACTGGGGCTTGGCCTTTCCAGGCAAGTGTCCCAAGTTATCTGCTCTCTAAAGGAATTCTCCAACCCTCTGCTCTCTTGAAAGAGGCCAGCATGGAGAAAACCTCAGAGCATCTGATCAAGCCAGGAGTACCCCATGGGGGACTGTCCCCAAGTCAGCCCCAGGTTGGATGCCAAATTTGATGCCAAAATCTTGGTTTCTGTGCACCAGTGTCTAATCAGATCTCAGAGGCAGAGTTTTGGGTGAAGTAGAAAAGAATAGCTTTATTGCTTTGCCAGGCAAAGGGGGACACAGTGGGCTCCTGCCCTCAAAAACTTTGTGTCCCAACCTGAGAGGATTTAGTGAGGAGTTTTATAGCAATCAGTTCAAGCCTGGAGTTGCTGATAAGATTAGGGTGTGTGCAGGGTCTGCACTTCTTTAATCCAGTCTCAGGTAATCTGATGAGTTTCTGTGGTTCCTTTAATCTGGCCTCAGGTGGTCTTCTTGAAGAGTTTCTCTGGTTCCTTTAATCTGGAATGAAGAATGCTGACATCTTTATTTGTTGGAGGTTTTAGTTCTATAAAGAGCTTAAAGATACTGATATGTGTATCCCTTGAGGCAGAACCAGGACCCTGCTCCAAGGCTGCACTATTGTTTCTTAGCTGTTCCTCTGGTGTCTCTGCATCCCCTCCTTTCCCTATTAGCAACTGTTCAAATCTGCCCTTTGGAACTAGGGAAGGTCACAGAGGCTGGAGTCAAACAAGGAATGGGAGACAAGGAAAGGCTTCTGTGCCCTGGATCCCTGCAGGGTCCTGCTCAGTTTCATAAGTAGTAATTTTTTACATATGTTTTTATGAGTTGTTGACCTGAAAAGAATAGGCTGCCAGATATTTTTCCAGCAAACATGGGCTTATTCAGAATCAGCAAAGAATTGTAATTCAGGATTGTTGGACTGTACCCCTCAGGCCTACAAAGCCTGTACTTGCCCAGCTTTAAGACCTAAGAAAGAGCCCTGAGTTAGCAACAAAGACATCAGTGGTTTAATGGATAGGAGGATCTTACACGTCAGAAGCAAGTTTCTGGTGCGACACCCCACCCTGTACTGCAAATGGCGGGCAGGACAAGGCGGCAGTCTTTGCTCTCGAAAAGGGGGAAAGGGAGATTGCCAGTAATAGGGGGAATGATGTCAGGTTGGCTAGTTTACCAGGAAAACTAGCAGAGGGGTATGCCCCTCACTGCCCCTTTGATAAGAACAATCACTAGCTGGGGCCTGGGGCAAGTATATAGGAAGGTCAGTCTTGGGAGTAGGGTGTAGGTAAAGCAGGCACTGGTCGGGCAGAGGATGTACAGAGAGCAAGAGAACAGCTGCCTTGAGTGGCCTGACCATACAATGGTCTGCAACATATATATGTATATCTATCTATCTCTCTATCTCTCTCTCTCTATCTGTCTATCTATCTATCTATACATGTATATATATTCATAGTCTGTTGCTTTTTCATGGCCTTTTCTCTTTTAAAGAGAGCATTAAAAGATTGCATGTAATCATCAAACATATATAAAAAAGTAGTATTTTTTAACTTAATAATTGTTGACTATAAGAATGTTCATTCATCACTGCCTATTCAAAGTATGAAAAGCATTAAATCTAAGATTAGAATTGATCATTTCATGTTATGTGTTATTTTTTTCTTTTAGTCAAAGGAATGTTTAAGATAAGCTGACCTTCAAGGAAATGCCATGTCTCAGTGAAAATTAGATAATTTATTTATGAAACATGTTTGAACAAAATCAGTATAATGCCTATCTAAAAAATAACACATAAAATCAGAGTAACCTCTAATAAGCAGATTTTTTAAATATCTTCCGTTGTGGACAGTTTTAACAGCATGCTAGTGATACTTCTCGTTAATGTTAAATGCATATACGCGGAAAGAAAAAATCATCCTCATGGAAGATAAGTAAAAGTACCAAACAAAATCAAGACAATTCTTAAAATGGATTTTAAATCCTTCTCATTAATCAGTTGTTTTTCAAATGTAAATCATCCGAGAAACATTTGATTGACTGCTGTGTTCAAGACTGTTGACATTATCCTGGTTCATTACTTTAGGTTTCACTGCAAGCAGAGCCTGAGACAAGATCTTAGTGCAGGTAGTTAATTGAGAAGTGATCACAAGAAGTAGGAGTATGTGTGTGGCAAGAATGGGATGGGACAGGGTTAAAAGCCAAAAATGATGATGTCCTATGAAGTTCATTGTTGTAGTTTGTAGGAGTTGTTTCTTCCCACATCTGAGAAAATTACAGAATGAAATCCACAAGTATCTACCTGAAATATTGGTGGCTGGGATATTTATTTACTGGCTCCTGCACCCCATCTGAGGGTTACCACTAGAGACACTATCTTCTACAGGGGTGTTAAGTTTGGTAGGCTTTAAGTGTGTAGTCGGTTTGTTCCAGGTGCCAGATAAGGCCCCAGAGCAAATGCAGAAAGATGAGCAACAACCACTCCGGGGGAGACACTGACAGTGCAAAATGAGTCTGAAGCCACACAGAATTTTTCAGTACCTCTAGCTGAAATCAGGCGTAAGCTAAAGAGATGTAATGCAGGCATTAGAAGGATCTGCCATTCCTGGAGGCATTAAAAAAACCAAAGTGCAGCCCCTGCAAGAACCAATTAGGGAAGATACTGGCTTTTAAATAAAGAATTACAAAAGGGGTGAGTCGTGTAAAATACAGTTATGTAATGAAGAGTAAAATAATTGGCTGGCTTGGTAGGAAGTTATTAGTTACTGGTTACCAAGTGTATTAGCTTCTTATTGCTACTGTAACAAATTACCACAAATTTAGTGACTTAAGACAAAACAAATGTATTATCCTACAGTTCTGGAAGCTCAAAGTCCAAAATCAGTTTCACTTGGCTAAGGTCATGGTGTTCACAGGGATGGTTTCTTCTAGAGTCTTTAAGAGAATCTGTTCCCTTGCGTTTTCCAGTTTCTAGATTTTGCCTATGTTCCTTGGCTCATGCCCCACCCACCGACCTCCATCTTTCAGTCCAAGCATTGTGGCATCTTCTCTCCTCTCTGACTTCTGATTCCATCTTCATATCTTCTCTCTCTGACCCTAACTTTATTGTCTCCCTCTCATAAAGACCCTTGTGATTACATTAGGCCCACCTGCATCATCCAAGATAATCTCCCAATTATAAGATTATTGGTTTAATCATATCTGAAAAGTCCCTTCTTCCAAATAAGATAAAATACACACAGAGTTCTTGGGCTAAGGATATGGTGATCTTTGGAAGGCCATTATTCAACCTACAATAAATTAAATTTTGAAGCAAAAATATAATCTGAGGACTTTATCAGAAATCTAGTTACTTCTAAATACTCTGGTGCTTTATGAAACTTACATGTAATTCTACCTGTTTCTCAAAGTTCTTATTCAAGGCAAACTTTTCATGAAGTACAAACATCTCAAAGACACAAATGAGAAATAAAATAGGGATGAATTACTCCAGATCCTCTAAATGATTCTCTCTGGGAAAAATAGTTTCTTGGTGTCCTTCAAATCTAAGTTTGGGCATAAAGAGTTATGCTGAATATTCTTTAATAAACTCTCCAAAAAATATCATTCTTTTTGTTTTGATATGGAACAACTGTTTAGGGTCACTTATACATTCCCCCATCCATTTAGGGTAAAATGTTTCATGTTTACTGTAATGAATACTAATGTCATTTATTTACTCCAAGTTCCCCACTGCCCCCCTTTTGGCTGTTGGAAGATATTCATAAAGTAGAGTATTTTCTACTTTATAGATATTCATATAGTAGAAGCTATTCATAAATGTCATAAAGTAGACATTTTGGAAAAGCTATTTCTCTCAGTAAGGGTAAAGCAGCCTTAGATGCCAGAAATGTATTTCAGTTCTATGTCTAATTACCATAGTAAATGTCAGGGAAGAGTGGCTTTAAGTGTATTTTCATAAAAAGCCTATAGTGTGCAGTGGGTCTCATTATCTTGACTAAAGGGGACATTTCATAGTAGAGTTTCAATGACTCAAAGCCAAGCTATCTTTCAGTGATTTATAATTCCGATTACCAGAACGTTCTGCATGATGAACCAGCCATTTCAACAGACAGAAAGTTCTCAGTTGTGCAATTCTCTATCAAACCTGTTTGTGGAAAGAAAGATTTAGGAAAGCATTACATATTTTTCAAAAACATAACACTAAATCTATAGTTGCAACCTACCCTCTCAGCAGATCTAAAGGTTACAATTAGAATTTGCTAAATGAAAGTGTTTATATCCTGTCCTTTACCAAACACATGCACCACATACACATACTCAAACACAAACACAATTATTCCTCCAACTGTGGAGTGATAGTTTACTGTTAAATATTATCCAGAAAATCCCCATAAAATTATTACTGAAAATAACCTGTACAATAGCTGATGAAAGAGCAAAAACCATGCATGATATAAAATCATGCAAATAAATAGTAATTAAAATATTTTAAGTAAAAAGCACTCTACCTCTGAAAAACCCAAAATTAAATTTAAAAAAATACAATTATTCATACATTTAAAATTTTATTAAGACAGAAAGGTACACATACCATAAGGATACATTATACTGATTTTTAGCAAAGTGAACACATCACCTAGAACATTACCAGCAACTTAGAAGTCTCTTGGTGCTCGCTTTCAGTCACTCACCCCAAGGATAACTACTTCCCGACCTTTAACAGTATGAATAATTTTCCTGTTTTTGTCTTTTATTTAAATGAAATTCTATAAAAGGTACTCCTGTGACTGGCTTCATAGCCTTTAATTATGCACTGGTGAGTTGAAAAGTTCTGTCTTTTGTCTCTGTTGCAGAGGTTGTTACTATCTGATTCAAGAAACATTCCTTTTGTGATACAGAAAACAACGATTTAATAAAAGAAAGGTGCCTTCATTAGAATATTAAAAAAACTCCAAAGTAATCAAATTGTTGCAGGAAAGGCGACCCCTTCCAGGACCCCAGAGTGGGCTCTTAGCTAACACTCTTAAATGCATTGTCCGAGGAGACACACATACTGACAAAGCAAAAGACTTTATTGGGAAGGGGCGCCCAGGTGGAGAGCAGTGGGGTAAGGGAACCCAGAAGAACTGCTCTGCCACTTGGCTCCCAGTCACAGGTTTTATGGTAATGGAGTTAGTTTCTGGGTTGTCTCTGGTCAGTTATCTTGGTTGGCCCATATTTGGTCTGACTCAGGATTCTTCCTGGTGGCCCCGCCCATCTCTCAGATGGATGGATCTCTCAAGATCCATCTCATCTCTCAAGATGGATTCCAGCAAGAAGGATTCTGGGAGGTTGGTGGGGCATATTATGGGCTGACGTCTCCTCACTCTTTTCAACCCCTCCCGAATTCGTCTGGTTAGTTTTCCGTGGCAGCACCGTGTTCCTTATTGTGACTTCCTGTTGTGAGACAGCTCATGCAAGTGGTCATCATTGTGCCTGGCCAAAGTGGGCTGTTTCGGTCAACGGTTTCCTAACAAAATGATATATATTTTATATATGCAAATGAATTTTTAAGATATAATCGGAACCTATAGAATGTTGGGAATGTGATATAGATTACACAGTTACAATCTCTAAAAATATATTTTGTAATCAAGAAGAAAAAGTGTGCACATGTTTTTAGTGATTTCAATATATTCAAGAAAGCTGGGCTTTTAGAGAACTACTCAATCTAATTTTAAGGAATTGTTAAAGAATAGTATTTTTTTTAAATCTTGTCCTCAAAAAATTCCCAGGTAGAGTCCTAGGCATTAGATTAAAGCCAGTCAAAAGACCCCCACAGCCACTTTAAGTGGGCCTGTCATAATTCCAAATTATTTTTTCAAGAACGCCAAATTAACCTATATTGAAGATATTTTTGGCATATTTTAATTAAGGAATGTTCATTGGGCATAACTACTAATTGGTAAGAATTTTCTCTCCTAAAACACCATGTCAATATTGATACATGCAATTTTTCAGCACTCAGTCTTATAGGAACACACATAAGGTGTGTGTTACTATAGTGCGTGGATAAAGCTCTATGTAGCTGGAATCCATCAACCCCGGCGCTGGCTGCCTCAGGCATCACCCAGAAACACTGAGAGCAAAGGAGATCAATAATTTTGGCACAGCTGCCATCAACGGGGGGGCACTCCTGTGTCCTTTTGAATATCCATCGAGAAACTCTATGCTAAAGCCTTGCTATTCAGTATGGTCTGGAAAAAGGTCAGCTTTGAAAGCACTTGGGAACTTGTTAGAAATTTGGAAAACTCAGGTGCCACCCCACCCCTGCATTTTAACAAGAGTTTGGGTGTTCCATTTAAATATTGTAATTTTAGAAGTGTTGCTGTAAAGAAAGTAAGAGCGCTGATTGTAAGTTTTGGTGTGAAATGGGAAAATTAGGATACACATATTTCTTTGGAAGAATGAAACGCTTACTATAAGAGGACATGGCTATTTTATTTGCATCTTCATACAAATATTTTTACCATGAAATAAATCACCTTTATTCAAACTGACCATTTCTCAGAAATGGTTTCTCAGTGGAATATATGCATCTCTTTTTTTCTCCTTTCTGATTTATCTGTGAACTAGTCATTAATTTAGTCATTGGAAAAGTCATTTATATATTTTCCTATAAAAAACATATTTAAAGAGAGAGATTAGGTTTAAAAGTCATATTTGGTTATTCTGTGACTCTCTGTGATTTCAGATCAGGATTTTTTCCTTTTGTTTTTAGGTATCTATTTCTTTACAATTCACTGTCATGTTTCACAGTGTACCAAAGGCAAAGAGGAAACTCTATTATCTTTTGTCTTTGGAGAGATTCTTAGGTATAGTTGTGAAAGGAAATGTGCAAACAAAGTAAGTTTGCCTATTTTATGAAAGTCAATATTTCAGACGTATTTGCCAATATACCCTGGGGCACTGTTAGCAAAGCTGGGTTTGTCTCATGGAAGTTTTGCTCCCCACTGCTTCCAATGAATCAGAAACATCTGATGCTCCCCGCTGGTTAGCAGATTTCTGCATTGAGATTCTGTTCTGTTTCTCCACAGAAGTACTCATATGTTGCCTTTAACTTTTTAGCCAATCAATTCTTAAAAAATAACTTCAGCCACGTATGGTACCTAAACTCCTAAGGAGTCTGCAAATACGGAGTTTTTAAATAAAATGACTCATTTTTATGTTATACCAACCCAGGGCCATTATTTCTGGAGAAATAATGCTTATGTTAACTCTGAGTTACTCACAAATGTCCAAAACACGGAACTCTCTCTCTACTTTTTTATCTTGACTACTGATATTTTCTTGAAATTACATATATTTGTTTCCAAAGTACATATCATAAAGCAAAATTTCCACAAAACATATGGTTGGAAGAAAATACAACAGTGATCTATTTCAGAAAAAGATATTTTATTTAAAATCTCTCCATCATATTTTTTCTAAGTGAAATTTTTCTGACAGATTAACAGCAATTGTCTTTATGTCCATATTTAACTATTGAAGTAACTATGTATTTGGTGAGCTATCTCTTTAAAAAAATATTAAGTTATAAGGTACTTACTTTGTACCGTGTGGAGATTTTCACACTACATTTGTTAATTTAGGTTTTAGAACTCTTCGATATTTTAATGCATGTGTAGAAAAACTATACATTTTTCCATTTATGCAAAGAGAAGGTATACAACAAACCTCAAAATAGGATACACAGTTAGCTAGACACTGAGCTAAACACAACACACATACACACAATCATATAATAATGCATATATATCATATGCATAATCATATATATGCATTCTTGCCAAACTTTTAGAAGTGATTAAAGAGGCAGAATCCTATTTGGCAACACATTTTCCTTATGTTCTCCACAATTTAGGTGGCCTAAGTTTTTTTTTTTTTTTCTTCTTTTTTTCTCATGGAAGTTTGGTATTCTGTTAGGAATAAGCCCAACTTGGGCACAGTAATTCACATGATTTTATGATTTGCTTGGTTACTGGCACAGAGGAAGTAGATCTTCAAGGCAAAGTGATTCAATATATGTTCAAATACTCATCAACTTGGATAATGGTTTGCTTGATTTTACTGAGATATTCTCTCATTATCTAAGATGGAAAAAATAAGGGTAACTGAGTTGATGTTTCTTGTTATCAGAAATGGGGCCAGGATGTATATTCTGACTTAGATATATCTTAATAGATTTATTGGCCCAGAGAAAATATGAACTATTTTATTCAGTACACAAATAATTCATCTCAATGACCATACAGGATGTTGAAAGAATAATGTATGTAACACTCACAGGCTATTATAAAATACTTTCATTAAAAGTCATGTTATATTCAAATGAAAGATTAAATATTTCATAAAGGCATAAGTATTAACATAAGAACTGATAATGAACATGAGATCCATTTACAAATAGGAATGATACAATATAGTATGTAGAATTATAGCTTCAGAATAAAAGGTAAGTAGTACATCTACATATATACACACACACACACACAAATCAACCTCAAAATATATATGGTTTTAATTTAAAGTTTTAAAAAATAGGCTTTTTGCCATTTTTGAAAAGGAAACTCTACAGAAAGATATCTATATTTATTAATACACAATCCATAAAAAGACTACAGAATAATCATGTACATATAAAGCACGATGTTATCATTTATAAACTTCTCAAAACCTATGTAATCTGTTGGCATTCTTTCACCATTTATTTTCTTCCTTAGACATGGATTGGCCATCAGCTAGTAACATAGCAGCATAATTTATACCCGCACAAGACTGTGTTGGAGGGCATGGTCTCCATCTGTGTTTTCCCTCCATCTCTGAGCGCTATACTCTTTATATTTGCTAACATTTGAAAGCTACACATTACGTCTACAATTCACAACACTATACATTTTATCTTGGTACACATTTGCCTACCAGAAATTTCTTATTTGATTATCATAACTTAGAATCCCACATATATTTTTATTACATTTTAATATTCTGCCTTCAGCTTTCTATGAAAGTCATTGTATAAAATGTCTCACAAAATATTTCAAAAATGTTTCTCAGTGTAATCCTTCTAAATATACCTACCTCTTGATTAAGTATTCGTCCAGGAACTTTCTTTTGAAATTCAATGCTAAAAAAAAATGCTTTTTCTGTGAAAATAGACAGTCCACCTTTCCGTCAAGATAAATGGTACTGTCGGCGGCGGTGATGTTCTATTGCCCTTTGGAAGCCAAGAAATCCACCTATATGAATTACTGTTTTCTTCCTAATCTCTTATACTTCTTCCTTAAACCTGAATCTGATTTTCTAATTTGATATCATTTTATGATTTTATCATGAAAAATAGAATCAACTACCTAAGTTTGTGCAGATAGATGAAAATCAACCAACATTTCATTTATTTTTATGGGATTAAAGAACACACACTTTAATATATTTGTTTGGGGTTCTGTCATTTTAAATGATTATGTCCAAAGTAGCAGTTTACCAGATTGCATTTCAATGTATTATATAACTCCAATAAAGAGCAACAATAATTTAATTCTGACAAAATTTGAAAAAGAGATTGAGTTAAAGAGCATGATAAAATAAAATTTGTGAATTGTCTTTAAGAGGTAACTGTTGAGAATTAATAAAATATTAATTAGATTCAGTTGTTCACACAAAGAAAATTAAAGGTAAGTAAAAATTTAATCTTCATTTTATTTAAACCTTTTAATCCTCAATACAATAATTTTAATTTGAATCATTATATTCTAAATTTATTAATTTTAGGTGTTGTTAATAATGAGACAATGATAGGCATAGTTTCATTAACCATGATAAAGGACCTGAACATATTAAAAACCCTTTCAACATTATTCTTGTGTCTGTTAACTGACTCAAGAGAAAATAATTTATGACCTCTTAATTTAACACACTGGCTTCCCAGAGTTTGCTAATAGACAAATGATGTATCCTTTTGATTAATTGAACACATTTTCAGGAGTGTAAATAGACTCCTTTACTGAACTTTAGTAATTTTGAATTTTTAATACCATAGTGATGTTTAAAGAGTCTGGAGATGACCATTTCCTTTTATAGGTTGATGTTTAATTAAGCATTTATTCATTCCGTCAGTCAGACAGTCAGAGTGTTTAATGTATACCTACTATGTGCCAAGAATTCTTCTAGGTGCTGGGGATTCAGCACCCAACTAAAGAAATCACTAGATTAGATTATTAGAGAGTACTTAGAGGACATTCCCCTTATTTTGGCACCACTGATGAATGTGGTGTCAAAATTTTTGCAAACTGCATTGATGGCTAGGCTGTCAGGGTAATCTGTTTGCTATTGAGCTCCCTTATATCTCATAAGGCTGGTGGGATGCTAGAATGGCAGAACACAGCTAAAGCATTCAACAACCAGAGACAACAGGAAGTTGATTAATGTGATGAGCTGTAATGCTGGGTTGAAATCACAGTCTCTTAACTCAGAGAAATCTATGGCAATGTATAAAAGCTCACTGTATGCATAGCACACAATAGAAATGCTGTTAATTTGTATATTTTATAAAAAGGATTAAAGGTTGGCCAGCAGAAGGTTGACCACAATGGAAAAATTAAATTCCTCACTCAGTGTATTAATTTTCTATTTCTGCCACCACAAATCAAATATAACCACTTAAAGCACACCCATTTATTATCTCACAGCTCCGTAGGTCATAAGTCCAGTCAGACTCAAACAGCTTCTCTGCTTAGGGCCTCATAAGATCAAAGCCAATGTTTCAGCCAGGTTGGGCTCCTATTGCAAGGATCTGGTGGAAAATCCACTTCCAAACTCGTTCAAGTTGTTGGTTCTCCCAGGTCTTTGTGGTTGTAGATCTGTCGTTCCACTTCCTTACTGGCTATCATCCAGGGGTTGCTTTCCTCCTAAGGCTGCACAAGTTCTTCACATGGGTCCTTCTATCTCAAAGCCAGCAAGAGTATATTGAGTTCTCACACTTCCATTTTCTCTGCCTTCCCCTTCTGCCATCAGCCAGGGAAAGCTGTCTGAGCTTAAGGTCTCATGTGATTAGACAAAGCCCATCTGGATAATTTCCCTATCTGAATGTCAACTGCACCATACCACACAAACTAATCATGGGTGTGATGTTTCATTATATTAACAGATTCTGAGGGTTACAGTAAGACGTTTTGGGGATGGGGAAGGGAAGGGCACTTGAACATTTTTAACAACCACATTCAGTTTCTAGATCTAAGTCAACTCCTAAATTCAAAGACCTAAAGTTATTGCTGGATATACTTGAGGAAAGCCATTGCCTGTAAGTAGAAGTATATACAGTATCTTCCAGTCCTTCACCAAATGGACCTGCAGCCACACTCTGGAGTGTAATGTACTCTGGTGTGCTTCCCAGATATCCCTTTCAGGACCAAAGTCCTTATTTCCCCAGGTGCCAAGAGGGTTGACATGTAATGGCTCATAGCTGAGAAATTCCCTGGAAACTGTTCCCAATTGTTTTTGGTCAAAGGAGCTGTATTTCCCAAAGCTCTGTGTCTTCTCTGGGAGCTGCTCATACCTAGTGACAAGTCAATGTGTTGTAGGTCCCTTTCCTATATTTAAATTCACTGTGAAGGGCCATCCTCACATTAGAGCTATAGTAGGATCAGCTGAGGCCTCTGGTGCAACTGCATCAGAGCTCACCATAAAAAAATAATCCTCTGCTTAATTCATTCCTGCTTCCCTCACCTTGTTTTGGATAGATTCCTGAAAGTCCAAAACACATCCTACATCCAAGTCTCTACCTCAGAGTCTAATTCCCAGTTGATTTAAATAAAAGTTGATTTAAATAAAATGAAGTAAAATTTGCTCTGGGAAAGGATAGTATCTAGACTTATTGAGGACTATTAGATACAGGGTCTGGGTTAACCTGGGTAACTGGTGATGCAAAATGCTGATTAATCTTAAACACTAAAAGTAGTACAATACATTCTATCAGTGCCAGTCGTTCTCTAAATCCTGGCTCTCAGTGGTGGAGAGGTGAGAAAGATGTTTACTTCATGGAACATCACTGACCTATGTAATAAACTCCTATTATATTAGACTTAGTGGCTAGACAACTGTCTCATACCACTGACTCATATGAGCTTTCTGTCTACTAAAATGTTACATTTTTTAATTGGACAATTATTAGTTCAAGAGACAACAAACAACACAAAATAAAAACTACATATATTGACATTCATAGAAATGTATTAATGTATTTCAGAATGCAAATCCACATGAACTGACGTCTTCACCATAAAGATCACAGTTTAAAAATGTCTTACATCATGTATCAATTTTCTAATGCTGTGTAATATATTACTAAAAATTTAACAGCTTAAAACCATACCCACTTATAAGCTCACATTTCTGTAGGTCAGAATTCTTGGTGGGTTTGAGTGGGTTCTCTGCATATGGTTGCAAAAGTCCAAAGTTACGTGTCAGCCAGAAATGACTCTTATCTAGGAACTGTGTGGAAGAATCCACTTCTAAGCACATTCAAGTTGTTGACCAAATTCAGTACCTTGAGGTGTAGGACTAAGGTTCCCATTTCTTTGTTACCGTCAGCCAGGGACTGCCTTTTATCATGTAGAAGATGCCTGCATTTCTTGGCACGTGGCCTCCTCTATCTGCAAAGACAGATGTGGAATGTCCATTCATTCCTCCCTAGGCTTCAAATCTTTCTTAATTCCTCTTTTTCTACCAGTCAGGAAAATCTCTGTTTTTAAGGGTTTATGTGATCAGATTAGGTCCACCTAGATATTCCTCCTTTTGTCATATGAAGTAGCAGAATCATGAAATGATATCTTACGATATTCACTATCTCTACCCACACTTAAAGAGAAGTGGGTTATGCTAGGGCAAGGAACACTGGGGACTAGTCTCAGAATCTTTCCTACCACACATCTCATGTGTGAAAACATGTATATTTGACCATATGCCCTCAAACAGAGGAAAAAGAGACACTCAAAGAGATTTTCTTTCGATTTTCATGTTGATAGAACAATACTACATAGTATATCTGATTGTTTAAAATTTATGGGATGAATAAATTTAATGTCTACAATATCCTACTTGAACATAACTTTCTGAAAATACATAAAAATGAATAAATGACTAGAGTTCAGTTTTCTTTTCTTCCTTTCTATGATGAAAGCTCCTGAAAACCCCAAATCTCCTCCAAAAAGAAGAGAGTAGGAATAAAATTACACCTTTAGGTATTTCTTTAGTTATTATGTCAATGTCAACTAGTATAAAAATAGTATGGGCAA
Organism: Balaenoptera musculus; assembly: GCF_009873245.2. NCBI lineage: Eukaryota > Metazoa > Chordata > Mammalia > Artiodactyla > Balaenopteridae > Balaenoptera > Balaenoptera musculus. Next base: position 58,160,203 of record NC_045802.1, read on the forward strand.
GGTTCTACTCATTATTTTAATCCAGGAACTTAACAATTCCTGGTAAACACCCCCCACACACACACACACAAAGCCCAACAAACAAACAAAAACTAAGGCAAATTATAGTGTAAACCAGGTACATTTTTTCTCTGATGCTCCATTAGTTCTAGCAGATTGAAATAATATATGTAACATGCTTTCTAAAAAATACCTGTTGTTACCTGCCATCTTTTACCCATGTGCACTGAACTATTTTTTTATATTTGGTTGGTTTTCTACTGGGACACCAGTTTCTATAGAATGTTTCTGCTTCCTCTCCTTTTCCATCAGAAAATGCTGTTGAAGTTCCTGCATCTGTTGTATCACACCTGAGTTTACTTGAGTTATGACTAAGAATATCTTTCCAAAGCTGTTCACATATGTTGTATTTTATAAATCTTCAGTTCCAGAAAACTGCAGCTGTTTTCACCCCCTGGACTACAACATTTTATTATTAACTCTCTTACAATACTTGAAAACAATTTTGGGATAGTATCAAGCTTGGATTTATCTTTGATTTTTCTTATTATAAAATAATATGTATTTATTTAAAGATTATTACATTTTTAAACATTTAGTTTGTCTCTGTATAATACAAACTCTTTTTTGTATAGTATGTGCTCAATTAACTCCAGTGAGTTCATTTATCATTTATTTTTTCATTCTATGTTTATTCATTCTATAAAGATTAACTGAATTATTAATGGAACATTAAGAAAGAAAAATTCTTATCTATTTTAAACATTTTCAAGGTAATTTGACATCATACTAAAATATTCTTTAGAAATTAACTATAAATTGTAATGTTTACTAAAAATTTGTATGTCAGGCTGTTTTATTTTTATTTTTTCCCCAAGGAAATTTTAATTTTATTAAATAGAACTATCATGCAATCAGAGCACAATGTACTTACTGACAACTCAACAGCAAAATTGCCTAATGCTCTTCTGTATGACATATTATTATAGTTTCACAAGTTATAGTAATGGGTAACAGTCAGTGAGTAACTACTATGTGCCTAGCAATCTGCTAGTTATTTTGCATAAATTATCTCTAAACTTTGTTACATTTCTGCAAAGTAGGCATTATTGTTCCTAATTCATACCTGGGAAAAATGAAGCTCAGAGAAGTTAAGGAACTTGCCCAAAGTCAAAGATAGTAAGTGACAGAATCTACTGATTTCAAAGCCTGTTTTCTACACAATGTTACTTTGCTAGGGCCTTTGTGAAGTAGCTGAGTGCTCTTTCTCTGCAAGCAGAATGTCCTGGGTTTATTCATGGCTCCATCACTCTGTGGCCAATGTATTTGGGCAAATAAATTACGTCAGGCTGCTTTAAACTCTGCATGTCAGTAACATATAATAGTAACATCCTTAGTCAGAAATCCTGGGTTCTAGTCCTAGTTAGCTTCTTTGTAGCTAATTAACACTAAGTAAGTAACTTAATCTAAAATGCAGTTTCATAATCAATTAAAAATAATTTTATAAAATGCTACGTAAATGTAAGCTGTAATGATGACGATATAATGACAACACTTTCCATTCTGCAATACCTGTGTGATCTGGAATTGATCAGCTCCATTCTTAGGAGAGCATTCTGACAAGAAACAAAATTTTCCTGGAGTAATATACCTTGATAAAGCTTCAACTGATACAATCATTGAATACTCACAAATTCTGAACATCTGAGTTATTTTCTTTTTATCTTGTTCTGCAAGCCTATTCATGTGGGGAAAATGGATGGCAATAAGATTCCAAAGCAACCTGTGTATGAGGAACTGAAGAAACCAGTTGTGCAACAGATGGTCATAAGAAATCCTTCGAGGGCATGTTTGAAGCACAATTTGAATCCATATGATAGAGTTGTCAATATCAGAGAAGCCCAGACTTAACCTGCCTGTGCAACAGAGTGTGAAGGGGCTTCTCAGTCAGAACAAAATGCTCTTAGGAGGCAAAGAACTATAAACAACAAACTGTGCAAGTGGCAGCCAGTCATTAAGGCTGAGACAGTTTATACATATAATCAATGTTGTGGAAATTTCAGTTTATTCATTAGGGTATTTGACTCACTAGACCATGTTTTTACATTGGGTGCAGTTTGATGGCATCAAAGAAAATGTGTATCCTTCATTCACTGTTTCAAAAAGGAGAAATTTTTAAGTCATTGGATATATGCCTGTTATCCCTCTGAATTCTTCATATGCAGGGGGAATATTATGTTTGTATTGTTTTAACACTTAACACGTGTAAAATTCCTTACCAGTTACTGTATGACTAAAAAGCAATATGAAATATTTCTGAAATTTATTTTCTCATTCAGTAATATTTTTTGAGCAACTACCATTTACCAGACTATGGAGATAAAATAGTAAACAGGACACAAACAGCATTTTCTCTATTGTTTTAATAGGATGACAGGAAAAAAGACAGACAATTACTCTGATGTGTGACGAATTCTGTGTCAAAGTAAAGCATAATATAGAACAAATACTGGAGGAATCTGATCCAGTCTACACAGTGTCTGGGTGTTTTACCAGAAAACATCTCTCTTCCACCTTAGCTAGAAATCTCCCAAACCAGCTTTGTTCCTTAGTTCAGTGTTTCTCAAACTGTAGTAATAGCTTCCTTTAAAAAGAAATAAATCATTTCATAGGAGCAGAGCATTGTTATTTTTATTATAATATTATTTAAATATGTCCAATCATAAAATTTAGAACAAAGTTCTTGGGGTTTTGGTTCATCTGCTACGTTAAAGTGTACTGTATAATGAATCCTAAAGCAACACAAATCAAATGACTGGAATGGAAATGTTTGCCTAATGCTAAATTGCTACAATGTAGATTTTTGAATATGGCCTGATTTACTGATAAATGATTTCTAACACAAAGTTCATTTCTTAACTATTAAAAAAAATTAAAATACCAAAAACAAAAACAGCAGCTCTTCACCAGGGTCTGCCTCAGCAAAGTCAGCACACACAAAAACTGTGCTGGAAAACTCAGTACACAATCAAGAATCAACAAACATTTGAATAAGGTTACTATCTTAAATGAGATATAAGGAATACAAGAAGACAGAATTACATGGAGGAAAAGAAAAATAAGAGTATACTTAGAACTTTAATATAAATGTTTCTTTTCATTTCTCAGAGATATAAGTGAAGGATCTGTGTCCATTAAGCAGAGATCATCACACAGTAATAAGCTATTGGAGATTTTGGAACTTAAAACTGTGATTGTTGAAATGAAAAATGAAAATAAAAACAAAAGTTCAGAACGTGGAAATAATTCCAGACTAAACAAAACTGAAGAGAGAATTACTATGGTGCAATGTTGAGCTACAAAATTATCAGAGAACACAGAACCAAAAAATAAAGCACTGGACATACACTCATATGTGCTCACACTTACAAGTACACACTTACCACACAGAATTGTTAAAAATTCTAAAGTAAAACCCAATAGTTCTTAACAGTGTCTGGGAATGGAGCTAGAATAGGAGACTGTCCAGCCTTGTATGCAATGTTCTCCTTATTAAAGGAAAATGCATTCCTATGTGGTTTACGGATATAAAAGGTAAATATTAATTTTAAAAGGCATGAAATAATGGGCTTATTTGGAAATAGCAAAAAATAATATAATAATACTTACCTGGTATATATTTTAGTAACCAAGGCACTTAAATAATGTTAGTTGGAAGTCAAATTTAAAATGAAACATTAATGTAGTGAATTATTCCTGTCTGATTTAACCAGAGAAGAGTGAAAAGAGAAAGAAAGGAAAGGAGGAAGGAATTTTCTACTTAAGCTGCTCCAACAACTTACTACTAAAAGTACCCAGCTTCCTTAGTAAAAAGACTCCCAAAAGTGGCATCATTTTTAAATGCGTTTCAATAACAACAAAAAAATAATGCAGTGAACCAATTTCTGAAATGATTACCTGCCACCAGTTAAAATACAATTTTGTTCTTGATAATAATGACATAACTGCACATTAATTATAAATGTCTACAAATAGCTTAACAAATGCACTTAGAAACCTAAACAGCATTTATAATATAACTGAAATTCAGCTTTAGAACATGAACTTTACATGTGCCTTGGTCTCTTTTTGAGAGACTTGATTCCATTTAAATGGATGGATTATGTGAGAAGTACTGTATAATCATAGTAAGTCATCAAGCACTTTCTTATTAATATAAGACCTAGAACCTTTAATATTTGTAATCTATGTAATAATACTTTACTGTGTGAACAAAATAAATCCACATTTTTGGTATATTTCCCTGAAGACATAATTAAAAAGGAAAAAATGCAGTGAAATTACAGATTGACTGGATTAACTTGCTTCTGCAAAAGAAATATTGTTTAGTATAAAAATTATTTTTCCCAGAATAAAACTAAGAAAGTAAAGCAGTCTTATATCCAGAAAGTTATTGAATTCACTTAGAAAACAATCCAAATTCAAATACATGCACACATTTATTGAGATTGGATTATTTTTAAAATTTTAATATTTCAGATGGGATAATTCTGATTTATTTTTAATAAAAAATTTATTTTCTTACACATATAAGTATTGTATAAATAGTATTATACAAAAGTATAATGGGGGCTTTCCTGGTGGTGCAGTGGTTGAGAATCCGCCTGCCAATACAGGGGACACGGGTTCGAGCCCTCGTCTGGGAAGATCCCACATGCCGCAGAGCAACTGGGTCCGTGAGCCACAATTACTGAGCCTGCGCGTCTGGGTCCTGTGCTCCGCAACAAGAGAGGCCGCGATAGTGAGAGGCCCGCGCACCGCGATGAAGAGTGGCCCCCGCTCGCCGCAACTAGAGAAAGCCCTCGCACAGAAACGAAGACCCAACACAGCCAAAAATAAATAAATTAATTAATTAATTAAAAAAAAAAAGTATAATGGCATTGTAAAAACTATAATTTAAGTTGCTCTTTGATTATATAGAATTATAACTTTTCCATATGGCTTTACTTATTGAAATCTCATAATTATTCAACATTTAAGTCATCTTTCCAATTGAAGATGATGAAGAAAAAGCAAAGGAGGAAAAGAAACAGAACAGTAACATAAAAAATGAGGCCAGAGGGCTCCTGAGGTCAGCAAGAGATATAATGGATGAAAACAGTTTTAGTCTCATGCTTATGACAAGAACAAAGCTGGAGAAACAGCAAATTAATAACTTTTCTTGAACTCATCAGAAAACTGACGTTTCAGGGCAAACAACTAACCTGATGTGGGCAGAGAGATAGACACCTGTCTTGAGAAAAAGGATCCCGTATTTTCTTACCCAGGACAAAAGCTTCCAAATGCCACCTAAACAGGAAAGAATATTCAGTTAATTAAAAAAAAAAAAAAAGTTCAAGGCCAGGTGTAAAAGTGAGAAACCCCTTCAGATATCAGACATGGGAGGAGGGTTGCACCTTCTTACAGGGTTTCCCTCCAAGATCTCCATGATGAACTCACAAAGAAGATCTGGGAGAACCTCAGAAATCTTTGCTGTGATGCTGGCTGAGGAAGAAGAGCAGCCATTATACAAACTCCACTCAGCCCTACTTCTCCTATTTCTCCGAAAGAACAAGTCTTCATCTACCAAACATTTAAGGAAGAAATAACACCTGTTGTACAAAATCTCCTCTAGAAAATACAAGGGTAGGGAAAGGTGCCCAGCTCATTTATGAGACCAGCATTACCTTAACGCCAAAACCAGACAAAAGCTTTATAAGGTATTATAAGAAAAGTACAAACCAAACTCTACAGTGGGTAAACCTGGCAGATACCACTTTAATCCAAGGATCAAGGTTAACAGGAATAGGTCCTTGATGCCATGTTGATGTCATGTATCCATTGGTATGATGCAATTGAAGAACACTTTATCTCTGTGATATTCTTCCCTCAAATCCATAATCCCAATATAATTATGAGAAGACATCAGAAAAAAACTAGTTTTGGTTCTACAAAATTCTTGATCAATACTCTTCAAAAACGTGAAGGTTAGTTAAAAAAAAGGAAAGATGTAAAACCTGTCACAAATTTGCCAGGAGACCTGATGACTAAATGAAATCCTTTAACAAGCATTAGAAATTTTAATGTCTGTACTATACTTTACTAGTATCGCACCTTTATTTATGTCTTAATTTTGATATATGTGCCATGGTTATATGAAATGTTAACATTAGGAGGAGCTTGGTGAGAGGTATACAGTAAAACTATCTGTATTATCTTTGCAACTCTATAATCTAAATCTAAAATTATTCAAAATAAAAAAATAAAAATATGAAAAATGAGTATACTCATCAAAATTCAAAACAAACAACTGTAAGACTTCTATGTTGCAAAGGGGGGTAATAAATTATTACTAGAATTAAAACCGTGACATATGGGAGCTTGTGTCAGTTCAGTACCTCACATAGCAGTCCCTGAGATAAACTTAGGTGTTCAGAAAGGTTATTGTCCTTAATGTCTGCAAGAAAAAAACAGGGAAAGGAAGCCAGATTACACAGGGGAAAACTTCAGAATGCATTGAGGATCTGAAACCCATTAAATGAAAGATGGGTGGGAACAGGATAGGCAGGTAGAGCCTGAGATTGGTATGCAGATCTGACAACTGTTTGCCACCATGATGAGAAGTTCTGAAATAGCTACTGCCCAATAAAGGAGCCGTGCATTGGACAAAAATGACCAGCACTGGTAGCCTTGCTATGGTTCACTCATTGGCTGGGACTGGGCAAAAAATGTGTGGTCTCAGCTCAAATGCTGGGACAGAAATTAAAGGTGCTACAGTTATAGACTGTCAGCTACCCGCTTATCTTCAGAGCTGAATGCAAGTTCTTTTCTGAAGGGAGATCTGAGCAGGGCAACTGAAGAATAGTCAGGTAGAACTAGATGATGACAGCTTGGAGTATAATCACATAGCTTCACATAGATATTCATATGGAGATAATATAGATATACGAAAAATAATTTTACTTCACTTTAATTTGCCCTTAATATTTGATAATGTTTAATAATTTTCTTCCAAATGCTTATGAATGGTAAGCATGGTAGCATTAAAATAAAATAAAAATACTTTGCTAAATAAAAATGTATAATACAATAGTATAAAATTCTGTAAAAAAGTGGAAATAAAATCTTACTTCACTGAAACAAGGAAAAGAATAATATTAAATTGCTAATGTTAAAAAAGTTGCATGTGATGATGGGTATTTTATGGGATTCATCATATGCATTTAAATTAATTGTGTAACCATTTTATAATAGTATCCCAAATATACAATGTGCTGAAAATCATATTATTTTCAAATTTTGGCACTTACATGGAAAAACTGATAATTTGAAAGTGTACAAAATATCATTTCATTCTTCAAAATACATTCAAAGTTTGCAGGAGCAAAAAACATGGATTATTTCTGGCAAATAGTTGGGTAATTTGAGTGGAAGGAAATGCTGGTAATGAATCAAAATGTGCTATCTCTGAAAAAACATCAGCTTATTCTATTCCATAGAAGCTTTCATAACTTGTTACTCTTGGCAAATACGTGTATTTGATTAGAGTATACAATTCCACCTAAATAAAAAGGAAAATGCCATAAACTGAATTCTCTTACCATTGCTAGTATGCTCCACCAGATTCCACATATTGTATTTGGACATTAGCTATCTATCTATCTATGTATCTATCTATCTATCTATACATGCTCACCAGAAGACTGCATGTATTTTTTCTGATCTGAAAATATCGACTTCTAAATGTTGGACTGAATATTGGGGATTAATTTTTTTCTAATCAGATTCACAGTGGTGTGAAGAGAATCACTACATGTGCTTATATGGAAAGTTATATCCTATTCTTTTCCTAAATTCTTTGTATATTTACTTATATAATTTGATGTAATGGGAAAAAATTAAACTAGTATGGGTACATTCTAAATATCCCAGGTAACTTAGAGTAAAAACCAATGCCGAAACAACCTTAAAACAACATTAGAGCCAGAAGCGTACACAAGTAAGTTGCAAGTGATCAGATAAAACTTTTTCTGAATGAATGAAACTTTTCTTCTACTGGAAACTACTAGAAATAATTTTAACTATTCCAAAATTTTCAAATTTTCCATATTCCAAATTTCTATTTTTAAACTTTGTTCAACATATCATAAAAGAAATTAAATATAATATATTTTGTCTTGAATTAATAAATAATGAAATGGTATTGAACTTTTAAAATATGTAAAATACAAAAATTAAGGATAACAAATTGGTTTAAAAACTGTTTGTGGCCAGCTAGGAACAATCAGGTGATTGACAACTCAAAAAACATCCTAGCATTACTAACTTTAAGACAGTTTATGAGGAAAATCATGGTTCTGTATTGAGGTCCAAATTACAGGCAGAGTCAATCAGTATATGCTGGGGATTTTTCCCTACTGGATTTTAAAGTAAAAACTTAAAAGCATTCTGGATACCAAAAACTAGCATTCATTATTTATCTGTTAAAATGGTGTGCTCTTCTAAATTTAAAAGTAAAGCCTTTCTTGAAGAAAAGAAATAAGGTACTGTAAATGAATGTTCACAAATATAGCAAGCTGTCAATATTCACACAGAGGCAAGTAAAGCTATAAATGATAATGATGATAAAGAAGAGAAAGTATAATTGCATGTCTGAGGCTAATAAAATATGACAAACCATAAGAAATCCTGGCACATAAAAAGACATAGAAGTCAAACAAGACTGTCTGATGAAAATAATGTTTATTTCCTCCTCTTATTTGGTACATTCACTATTTTGCAAACTTATTAAATATACCAAGTTTAGGGCATAAAACTCCAAGTTCAGTCAATATTCCATGTGGTACAAATTTTGGACTGTGTTATGTTAAAAGTAGAATAAAAGTTTAAATAAGATTGATTTACATAGTGGCAAATTGAATCAAACCAATTAGCTAAAATAAGGAATTCTGTTATTTGAAAGAATCTGCTCATTGATATAGATAAATATGCTGCTATTAGGATATAACTGAATATATTTGAATACATTAACATTTCTCCTGGAAACTCCATCTAACATTCTTGCCAAAATAGGTTGTGGTTTTATTTTGAAAGACACAAGGCTGAGATTTTGTTCTCTGATTATTTATGTATCATTGTTTTTTAAGGGAAATAATATGAAATGTACTACAGTCACTTAAGGTAATTTCAAGCAATATTGTCTTCTGCATTAAGAAAAGCATAGTTTATTTTACTTCTAAGTATTATTGACTACAGAAAAAGCTGAATTGCATTTATCCCATTATATTGAGGTCTTTGATGGTACATTTTGGTGTATTATTTTTGTATTCATAATCGCTAGTCAAGAACTTGGTGTATTGTTTTTCTGTTTTTCAGTTCAATTAACACCAAGTTCATAATGGCAAACATGTTTCATGGTCAACTGATATCTCATGTTGTGTCATTTAATATTTATAGGATCTGAGTCCCCATCTAAGTCACTATTTCTCAAAAGAACAGCTATTTGCTGAATAAAGGTAAAGGTTACATCAAAAGCCAAGAACCTTCTCTATGATATTCTGCCCAAGGAAAGCTAAAGTTACCTTATATTATTCCAATCTGCCACAAAGCTTCAGGTGTATTACTTAAGTGATCCATATGCATCAAACAGAATAGTTTATTCTGCCACCAAATAAAATTAAACACTGGATTATGGTAGCTATTTTGTATGATTGAGAAAATGCCCAAGCTATCTGGATATAACCATTTCCTCCAAAATTCAAGATTACTTTAAACCACTGTCCAACATTAATTGATTGTATTGTAGTAAGGTAGTGAGATCTATTTTTGCAAGAACAAGAGGATTTTCTGATTATAAAGATCAAGTTGAGGGGGCGCCTTCAAGATGGCAGAAGAGTAAGAGGTGGAGATCACCTTCCTCCCCACAAATATATCAAAACTACATCTACATGTGGAACAACTCCTAAAGAACACTTACTGAACACTGGCAGAGGACTCTCAGACTTCCCAAAGACGCCCTCAGGCGACCTACACGCAGAGGCGGGTCCAAATCCAATGTTGAACCCCGGGAGCTGTGCGAACACAAAAGAGAAAGGGAAATTTCTCCCAGGAGCCTTAGGAGCAGCAGATTAAATCTCCACAATCAACTGGATGTACCCTGCATCTCTGGAATACCTGAATAGACAACGAATCATCCCAAAATTGAGGCAGGGGACTTTGGAAGCAACTGTAGACTTTGGGTTTCCTTTCTGCATGTAATATGTTTCTGGTTTTACGTTTACCTTAGTTTAGTATTTAGAGTTTATTACCATTGGTAGATTTGTTTATTGATTTGGTTGCTCTCTTCCTTTTATTATTCTTTTATATATATACATATTTTTTCTATTTTTTCCTTTTTCTCTTTTGTGAGTGTGTATGTGTATGCTTCATTGTGTGATTTTGTCTGTACGCGTTGCTTTTGCCATTGTCCTAGGGTTCTGACTGTTCCGTATTTTGTTTTTATGTTTTTATTTGTTTTTTTTTTAGTATAGTTTTTTAGTGCTGTTATCATTGGAGGATTTGTTTTTGGTTTGGTTGTTCTCTTCTTTCTTTTTCTCTTCTTGTTTTGATTTTGTTTTTACTTTTTAATTTTTTATTTTTAATAATGTTTTCTATTTAATAACTTTATTTTATTTATTTATTTATTTTGTTCTTTCTTTCCTTTTTTCTCCCTTTTCTCTGAGTCGTGGGCTGACAGGGTCTTTGTGCTGTGGTCGGGTGTCAGGCCTGAGCCTCAGAGGTGGGAGAGATGAATTCAGGACAATGGTCCACCAGAGTCCTCCGTCCCCACATAATATCAAACGGCAAAAGCTCTCCCAGAGCTCTGCATCTAAGTGCTAAGACCCAGCTCCACTCAACGAGCAGCAAGCTGTAGTGCTGGACACCCTATGCCAAACAACTAGCAAGACAGGAATACAAACCCACCCATTAGCAGAAGGTCTGACTAAAATCATAATAAGGTCACAGACACCCAAAAACACACGACCGGACATGGTCCTGTCCACCAGAAAGACAAGATCCAGCCTCATCCACCAAAACACAGGCACTAGTCCCCTCCATCAGAAAGCCTACACAAGCCACCGAACCAACCTTACACACTGGGGGCAGACACCAAAAACAATGGGAACTATGAACCTGCAGCCTGCAAAAAAAGAGACCCCAAACACAGTAAGTTAAGCAAAATGAGAAGACAGAGAAATAAGCAGTACATGAAGGAGCAAGGTAAAAACCCACAAGACCAAACTAATGAAGAGGAAATAGGCAGTCTACCAGAAAAATAATTCAGAATAATGATAGTAAACATGATCCAAAATCTTGGAAATAGAATGGAGAAAATATAAGAAACATTTCACAAAGAACTAGAAGAACTAAAGAGCAAACAAACAATGATGAACAACACAAGAAATGAGATTAAAAATTCTCTAGAAGGAATCAATAGCAGAATAACTGAGGAAGAAAAACGGATAAGTGACCTGGAAGATAAAATAGTGGAAATAACTACTGCAGAGCAGAATAAAGGAAACAAAATGGAAAGAATAAAAGACAATCTCAGAGACCTCTGGGACAACATTAAATGCACCAACATTCGAATTATATGAGTCCCAGAAGAAGAAGAGAAAAAAAAAAGACTGAGATAATATTTGAAGAGATTATAGTTGAAAACTTCCCTAATATGGGTAAGGAAATCATCAGTCAACTCCAGGAAGTTCAAAGAGTCCCATACAGGATAAAGCCAAGGAGAAACAGGCCAAGACACATATTAATCACACTATTAAAAATTAAATACAAAGAAAAAATATTAAAAGCAGCAATGGAAAAGCAACAGTTAATATACAAGGGAATCCCCATACGTTTAACGGCTGATCTTTCAGCAGAAACTCTATAAGCCAGAAGGGAGTAGCAGGACATATTTAAAGTGATGAAAGGGAAAAACCTACAACAAAGATTACTCTACCAAGCAAGGATCTCATTCAGATTTAATGGAGAAATTAAAATCTTTACAGACAAGCAAAACCTAAGAGAATTCAGCACCATGAAACCAGCTCTACAACAAATGCTAAAGGAACTTCTCTAAGCAGGAAACAAAAAAGAAGGAAAAGAATTACAATAGCAAACCCAAAACAATTAAGAAAATGATAATAGGAATATACATGTTGATAACTACCTTAAATGTAAATGGATTAAATGCTCTAACCAAAAGACATAGACTGGCTGAATGGGTACAAAAACAAGACCCATACAAATGCTGTCTACAAGAGACCGACTTCAGACCTAGGGACACATACAGGCTGAAAGTAAGGGGAAGGAAAAAGATATTCTATGCAAACAGAAGTCAAAAGAAAGCTGGAGAAGCAATTCTCATATCAGACAAAATAGACTTTAAAATAAAGACTATTACAAGAGACAAAGAAGGACACTACATAATGAGCAAGGGATCAATCCAAGAAGAAGATAAAACAATTGTAAATATTTATACACCCAACACAGGAGAACATCAACACATAAGACAAATGCTAACAGCCATAAAAGGGGAAATGGACAGTAACACAATCATAGTAGGGAACTTTAAGTCCCCACTTTCACCAATGGACAGATCATCCAAAATGAAAATAAATACAGAAACACAAGCTTTAAATGATATATAAAACAAGATGGACTTAACTGATAATTATAGGACATTCCATCAAAAAAGGGCAGATTACAATTTCTTCTCAAATGTTCATGGACCATTCTCCAGGATAGATCATATCTTGGGTCAGAAATCAAGCCTTGGTAAATTTAAGAAAATTGAAATCATATCAAGTATCTTTTCTGACCACAATGCTATGAGACTACATATCAATTACAGGAAAAAATCGGTAAAAAAATACAAACACATGGAGGCTAAACAATACACTACTAAATAACCGAGAGATCACTGAAGAAATAAAAGTGGAAATCAAAAAATACCTAGAAACAAATGACAATGAAAACATGGCAACCCAAAACCTATGGGATGCACCAAAAGCAGTTTTAAGAGGGAAGTTTATAGCAATACAATCCTACCTGAAGAAACAAGAAACATCTCAAATAAACAACCTAACCTTACACCTAAAGCAATTAGAGAAAGAAGAACAAAAATAACCCCAAAGTTAGCAGAAGGAAAGAAATCATAAAGATCAGATTAGAAATAAATGAAAAAGAAATGAAGGAAACAGTAGCAAAGATCAATAAAACTAAAAGCTGGTTCTTTGAGAAGATAAACAAAATTGATAAACCGTTAGCCAGACTCATCAAGAAAAAAAGGGAGAAGACTCAAATCCATAGAATTAGAAATGAAAAAGGAGAAATAACAACTGACACTGCAGGAATATAAAGGATCATGAGTGATTAGTACAAGCAACTATATGCCAATAAAATGGACAACCTGGAAGAAATGGACAAATCTTAGAAAAGCACAATCTTCTGAGATTGAACCAGGAAGAAATAGAAAATATAAACAGACCAATCACAAGCACTAAATTGAAACTGTGATGAAAAAATTTCCAACAAACAAAAGTGCAGGACCAGATGGCTTAACAGGTGATTTCTATCAAAACTTAGAGAGAGCTACAACACCTACCCTTCTCAAGCTCTTCCAAAATATAGCAGAGGAGGAACACTCCAAACTCATTCTACACGGCCACCATCACCCTGATACCAAAACCAGACAAAAGATGCCACATAAAAATAAAACTACAGGCCAATATCCCTGATGAACATAGATGCAAATATCCTCAACAAAATCTAGCAAACAGAATCCAACAGCACATTAAAAGGATCACACACTGATCAAATTGGGTTTATCCCAGGAAAGCAAGGATTCTTCAATATATGCAAATCAAGCAATGTGATACACCATATAACAAATGAAGGAGAAAAACCATATGATCATCTCAATAGATGCAGAAGAAGCTTATGACAAAATTCAACACCCATTTACAATAAAAACCCACCAGAAAGGAGGCATACAGGGAACTTACCTCAACATAATAAAGGCCATATATGACAAACCCACAGCCAACATCATTCTCAATGGTGAAAAATTTAAACCATTTCCACTATGATCAGGAACAAGACAAGGTTGTCCACTCTCACCACTATTGTTCAACATAGTTCTGGAAGTTTTAGCCACAGCAATCGGAGCAGAAACAGAAATAAAAGGAATCCAAATCAGAAAAGAAGAAGTAAAACTCTCACTGTTTGCAGATGACATGATACAATACATAGAGAATCCTAAAGATGCTACAAGAAAACTACTAGAGCTAATCAGTGATTTTGGTAAAATGGCAGGATACAAAATTAATGCACAGAAATCTCTTGCATTCTTATACACTAATGATGAAAAATCTGAAAGAGAAATTAAGGAAACACTCCCATTTACCACTCCAACAAAAAGAGTAAAATACCTAGGAATAAACCTACCTAAGGAGACAAAAGACCTGTATGCAGAAAACTATAAGACACTGATGAAAGAAATTAAACATGATACAAAAAGATGGAGAGATATACCATGTTGCTGGATTCGAAGAATCCACATTGTGAAAATGACTATACTACCCAAAGCAATCTACAGCTTCAATGCAATCCCTATCAAACTACCAATGGCATTTTCACAGAACTTGCACAAAAAATTTCACAATCTGTATGGAAACACAAAAGACCCCAAATAGCCAAAGCAATCTTGAGAAAGAAAAATGGACCTGGAGGAATCAGGCTCCTGGACTTTAGACTATACTACAAAGCAACAATAATCAAGACAGTATGGTACGGGCAGAGAAACAGAAATATAGATCAATGGAACAGGATAGAAAGCCCAGAGATAAACCCATACACATTTGGGCACCTTATCTTTGATAAAAGAGGCAAGAATATTCAATGGAGAAAAGACAGCCTCTTCAGTAAGTGGTGCTGGGAAAACTGGACAGCTATACGTAAAAGAATGAAATTAGAACACTCTCTAACACCACACAAAAAAATAAACTCAAAATGGATTAAATACCTAAATGTAAGGCCAGACACTATAAAACTCTTAGAGGAAAACATAGGCAGAACACTCCATGACATAAATCACAGCAAGATCCTTTTTGACCCACCTCCTAAAGAAATGGAAATAAAAACAAAAATAAACAAATGGGACCTAATGAAACTTAAAACCTTCTGCACAGCAAAGGAAAACATAAACAAGACGATAATAGAACCCTCAGAATGGGATAAAATATTTTCAAATGAAGAAACTGACAAAGGATTAATCTCCAAAATATACAAGCAGCTCATGCAGCTCAATATCAACAAAACAAACAACCCAATCCAAAAATGGGTAGAACACCTAAAGAGACATTTCTCCAAAGAGGATATACAGATTGCCAACAAATACATGAAAGGATGCTCAACATCACTAATCATTAGAGAAATGCAAATCAAAACTACAATGAGGTATCATCTCACACCAGTCAGAATGGCCATCATCAAAATATCTACAAACAATAAATGCTGGAGAGGGTGTGGAGTAAAGGGAACCCTCTTGCACTGTTGGTGGGAATGTAAATTGATACAGCCACTATGGAGAACAGTATGGATGTTCCTTAAAAGACTAAAAAATAAACTACCATACGACCCAGCAATCCCCTTACTGGGCATATACCCTGAGAAAACCATAATTCAAAAAGAGTCATATACCACAATGTTCATTGCAGCACTATTTACAATAGCCAGGACATGGAAACAACCTAAGTGTCCATCAACAGATGAATGGATAAAGAAGATGTGGCACATATATACAATGGAATATTACTCAGCCATAAAAAGAAACAATATTGAGTTATTTGTAGTGAGGTGGATGGACGTAGAGTCTGACATACAGATTGAAGTAAGTCAGAAAGAGAAAAACAAATACCGTATGCAACACATATATGTGGAATCTCAAAAAAAAAAAAAAAAAGTTCTGAAGAACCTAGGGGCAAGACAGGAATAAAGACGCAGACATAGAAAATGGATTTTAGGACATGGGGAGGGGGAATGGTAAGCTGGGATGAAGTGAAAGAGTGGCATGGACATATATATACACTACCAAATGTAAAATAGATAGCTAGTGGGAAGCAGCCGCATAGCACAGGGAGATCAGCTCAGTGCTTTGTGTCCACTTAGAGGGGTGGGATAGGGAGGTGGGAGGGAGACACAAGAGGGAGAAGATATGGGGATGTATGTATATGTATAGCTGATTCGCTTTGTTGTACAGCAGAAACTAACCCACCATTGTCAAGCAATTATACACCAATAAAGATGTTAAAAAAAAAAAAAAGAAGGCCCAAACCGAATTTCCAATGGTGAAAACAACAACATCTGAGATTAAAAATAGACGGAGGCAGGTGGATTACAACAGATTAGACAGTGCAGATGAAAACTTGAGAGAACTTGAAGACACAGCAATAGAAACTATCCAAAATTAAACAGAGTGCAGTGAGCTGTGTGTGACAACTTCACACAGGCTATTATACATGTAAATAGAGCCACCATAGCGGGAGGGGCTGTATAATATTTGAAAAAATCATGGCAAATAGTTTTCAAATATGATGTAAACTATAAACTCACAGATCTGAGAATCCCAATGAAGTGCAGGCACAAAAAGCATGAATAAAATATCATCAAGGCACAGCATAATCAAATTTCTCAAAACTAGTGATAAAGAGAATATGTTACAGGTATGTAGAGAATAAAAGACACCTTACGTTAGGAGGCTCAAGATAAGAATGAGAGCAGATTTCCAGTCAAAAATATGGTGAAAGTTAAAAATACTGAAAGAAAAAAAGAATTAATCCAGAATTGATACCCAGTGAAAATGACTTTCCAAAATTACAGCAAAATAAATCATTTTTCTGAAAGAATTTATATCACCAGTAGACATGCACTGCATAAATGTTAAAGGATGTCATTTAGGCAGAAGGCAATGATACTAGAGGAGATCTGGATCTATACAAATGAATGCAGACCGCCAGAAATGGTAACTTGGGTAAATGAAAAATACTTTTCTTATGGTTTATATCTCTTTAAAAAATAATTGGCCGTTGAAAATAAAACTAATAAAAATGTAAAAAAAAAAATCAAGTTGACATTTTACACCATTTTAATCTCTGTTCCACAATTTCCTGTTCTGTAAAATAAGGATACCATTATCTAAATCACAGTTACTATGAGAGTTAAGTGTACAGAAAAGCATATGTCACCTGCTAAGGACTCTGTAAGTTAATCTTAATAATGATAAGCTGCATATCTGATTTTTGGACTTAGAGACTTCCTAATCAATTAGACCATCTTAGCCTGGCATCTCTAGAAAACAACTTGTAGTGAAGCTTATTTGTAGATACCTTATTGGACATAATGATCCCATCACAGAAGGAATTAGGAAAAATGTAAAATAAGGTGATTTGTCACCATGCTGGCCACAGCTTCTCAAAAAACAAAGCTATTTGTTTAGGCATTCATTAATTCTGTCCATATAGAACCACCTTGACTCTAAACAATCTGATGCAAGAGCGAGGAAGCAAGAGAAAGAAGTTTATTAGCTGGCTCATTTTGACATTTTTTGTTTTTAAAACAACAAAACTATTTATTTGTTAATTGTTTCCTAAGGTATGATAACTGCAGTCTACTTCTGATTTAGGTCCCCTGGGCTTTTTGAGCATACATATTGCTCACCTTAGATGTAACATTTTCTGATCCTAAAACTGTTAGGTCCTTGGGTCTAGCTGGACTTGGGTACCATGACTTCTGAAGCTCTGGTTAAGTCTGCTAAATAGAACACAGAGGTCTTCTCTCACCCCAGAGTATTCTAAGAGAACTAGTGAGGATCAGAAATTAAATCTTGATGGCAGCAGGGAATCATTTTTATTGAGCAATATGAGGAGACTAGAGGAGCCTAATTAATCAAGGGAGAATCATGACTGGGATACAGTGTATCCCTGGCAACACTCAGGCCAATTAATATCCTCATAGGTTTTGGTTCTCTTCTAAGAATATGATAATAACGTGCACATACATATGCCATGATAGGATAAATGAAAATCCAACCCTTCAAGGGGGTGGCCAATTGCAATATTTTAAAAAGTTAAAGTGAGATAGTGACTCAAGCTACGGCCAACTGCTGAAGGTAATCCTAAAAACTGTAATTGATATTCATCATTTCTCTACTCAACCATATATTTAGAGTTTACTTACACTGAGGTAGCATTTCAGATGATTTTATTTGCTTGCCTGTGGGCCCTGAGCCTTTGAAGCTCTACTGTTCTGAGGCAAAGAATGCTGTAATTCATTATTCAGAATTAGAACTTAACAAAGTGCAAAGACATACCCCACTGAATCTCCTCAGCTTCATATATACTCTCACCCTGTCCATTATTTAGTAGCTATTCTAGCTTTTCATGGAAATCAGAGTCAATGTCCCTACCGACACACTGACAAATCCACTGGCACCAGGAATCCCAAATTGCCAGAGTCACAGCTTCTCGTCGACTTCAGTGAACTCTTAACCTTTCCCATGGACAGTAATGCCCTGCACTCCTCAAGAGATCAAGAAATATAAATTGCCAATGTCTTAGGTTTCTAGGATCGGAAGCAAAATGTTCATAACTGGGTCCTTGAGCATAATGGTGAAAGGAACAAAACTTTCTTCGGTGTCTTGATTTCTGGACCCCATTTATTGTGGCATTTGAGACTCAACACTATATATTGACTGACTGTTCAGGACATACATTGTAATTTGTAGGACAGCATCTGAATCTTTCAAGATATTTGTTTTTTCTTTAATGGACCATTATACCAGCCTAGGTTTAATAAGCCTGCTGCTTTTTGGTAATGGGAAATATGGTAAGATCAGTGACCCACATAACTGTGATCCCACTATTCCCCATCTTTTATGGTAAAATGAGTGTCTTCTCTGAATAAGGCATTCTTTAAACTCTCAGATTGTGTTGCTTAGGAAGGTTTTCTGAGCTATTTACTTGGGGAAATAGTGCCATGCTTAGGTTTTAGGAATAGCACTGCTAATAGATTCAGCATTTAGTATTGGCACCCTTAAATAAGCCTGGGTAAAATGGAGTCCATGTTGAGACAATACATTGCCATTACTCCTGCTACTATGGACAATCTCTTCGTTTGCCTATTGTGCAAACATTGGGTTATGGAGGAGAAAGGCTGGCTCATCTCACTAGGTCAGTCATACTGTCCACCTGATAAAACTCCCTAAATGATGGTCTCTGGTGGGCATTAATGTGAGACACTAAAATCACAAACCCTTTTCCATCTCATTGTTCCATTCACATCTTTTCCCAGGTCTCTTTCCCCCAGTATTCCAGCATCATACTATCCAAGTCCCACGTTACCCAGGACAAGCCATTATTTTCCCCACTAGGGAGATATCAATGGTAAACCATGCATT
Organism: Balaenoptera musculus; assembly: GCF_009873245.2. Lineage (NCBI taxonomy): Eukaryota > Metazoa > Chordata > Mammalia > Artiodactyla > Balaenopteridae > Balaenoptera > Balaenoptera musculus. The sequence goes on from NC_045802.1 coordinate 58,179,731, forward strand.
AGGTAACTTCCCCCTCCAATTTTCATGAGACAATGAAGTGTATTGCTCACAGCTCTGTCCATTTAGAAATGTTTTCTTTACCACAGTTCTTCAGGGCTTTCCCTGAATGGAATAAAAATGCAACTGCTATCCATTTGGGGCTACCACCATAATATTTGATGATCTGTTTGTGAACTAGGTCCAAGTCTTTTCCTCCCCTCCTCAGTGGCTCATAGGGAATATGCCATAAAACAATGGAGGAGAGTTGAAGGACGTTTTGATACAAAATAAATAAGTACCTTGTTAGGTACTAAGAGCAAAAAGCATTCACCAAACTAAAAGCTACATATAAAATGTCAGAGGCTTTATTGATATGTTCCAGATAAAATATAATTCCTGGCATTTTAGTCTATCCAGTGATTAATGTTATGGTACTCTTCTGCTTTCCATAGAGATTCAGATAGTGAATTAAAAGGAACTTTGATGGATACAAGTCTCTCTGCATCTTTAAAATCCCTGATGTTGGTGTTTTCTCTTTAAACTTTCTAGAATACTGTTTTGCTTTGGATATAGTATCTTGACCAGAGGATTGGTAGTTTCAGAGGCTTCCTTTAGGGCCTCCTAGCACAAAGGTCCAATGTGGGAAGCAATGTGTGGCTTCTTTATACTAACTATATCTATCCCGAATAGATACTTGAGGACTGTAAAATAAACAGAGTGCCCAATGACACATTAGGCATTCTCTGTGATAAGCATAATCCAACCATTTATTACTTGGTGTTCATATATTAGTCAATCCAGAAGATTATTTTAGCATTTCATGTAACTTGATTTCAGTGTCAGCTCAGACATTATATCTGAAAATAATTTTTTAAAATTCTAGAAACTTTCATTTCTCTGGTGCACAGTTTCATTGGCAAATTGCAAAAGCCCCATTTGGAGAAGAATCACCAGACATATATAGTGGCACCGACAGATACTTCTGCAAGAAGACCTTTCCCCACTTCAATCAATGGAAAATGACTTAGATTGGGAAGCCTAGGAAAGCAGTATTATTTACCACCACGGTGGCTTGGATCAGCCTTCTGACCTTCCATCTTACCCTTTAGAATACTGCTTTTCATTAAATGCCTTCAGAACAAAGCATGCTGATTGCCACTCCTGTCTTGAGAGCCACTGTGGAAATATTCATTTACCTTCAATAGTTCTGTGCTGCTCTCCGGATTTCAACATTCCAGAGCCCCATCACACTTATTAACATTAGGGATACCAGTTCCATATGGTATCTCTTAGTGTTATTTGAAACTTATAGTAGATAAGCAACATATAGCTTCTCAAAGATGCTGTATTATACCACACTTTACTGTACATTCCATATTGTCTTAATGAAGAGAGTATCTTCTTGGCTTTCCCAGAAAACACAGATTAATGGTGAGCACCTGTTATGGGATGAATTGTGCATCTCCAAATTCATAAATTGAAGTTTTAATGTCTAATACCTCAGAATGTGAGTGTAATTAGAAATAGGATCTTTAAAGAGATAATTCGTTAATGAAGTGATTAAGGTGGGCCTAATCCAGTATGCCTGGTTTCCTTATAAAAAGAAGAAATTTAGACACAGTTGTAGAGGAAAGACCACATAGAAAGAGAGGGAGAAGATGGTCATGTACAAACCAAGGAAAGAGGCCTTAGAAGAAATTGAGCCTGCCAACACCTTGATCTAGGACACCTAGCTTCCAGAACTGTGAGAAAATAAACTTCTGTTGCATAAGCCACCAGGATTGTGGTACCTTATTATGGCAGCCCTAAACTAATTCAGTAGCCATATTTTAGTTAGAAATCTATTCCAAGAGATCTATGTAAATTTCATCTTTATACATTTGAATACCAATATTCTTCACTGAATTCCAGAATCGTATACCCAAATGAAAACTCAATATTTACATTTGGAGGTCTACATTTTTTTAAATTTAGCATATGAAAAATTGAGCTCCTTATAGTTCATGAAAATGACATAATTGTATTCTCCCATTCTAAATTGTTGACAAGTCAACTCTTCCAATTGTTCAGGCAAAAATCTCCGTATCAAATTTGACTACTCTTTGGTAGGAGTAAAGTGAATAAGGGGGAGTAAAATAGAAAATAAAGTCATTGTACTAAGAAATAACACAAAACCAAATTTATTGTACAGTTCGTAGGTCACTGTAATAACTACAGCTTGAAATGAGATGGGAAGACAGTAGATAATTACAAGCGCAGGAGTGATCTGCCTTAAATTTTAAGAGGATTATACTAGCCACTGCATTAAGAAGAAATGAACGGGGAGCAACATAGAAGAAGAGATACACTAAGAGCATTATTGCAAAATTGCAGGATAAAAATGACTGTGTTGGTGCAGGGTGGTAGTATGATGTGATGAGTGTTATTTAGATATTTTCAGATATTTACCACCTACTTTTCTTAACTCCTACATCAATTATTATACATTTAACAAAAATATTTTAAAAGGAATCCCACCTAAATAACTTGGTTATATTTTTGTTTCCTTAAATTCTTACAGAAATCATTATCAGTTTAACCATAAGTAATACTGAGAGATAAATTATGTGTACTGTATGTGCTTACACCCCTGTAATAAGAAGCTAGAATGATATAAATGACACCATCTAATTTCTTTAATATTAGTATAAATGTAATGAATATTCCACAGGTTACATGTTCAAAGGCATTTTTTTCTGTTGTCTTATTATATGTTATTTTTTATTTTAATCCTTTGAACACTATCTAATGTGAGTTCATTGATGAAAAAATGGATGTCTACATATATGGATATCAAAGATGTCTATATACATAATAGTTATTTTTCAGATTCTCCATAGAAAATATTTTTAAAGTTATGAATGTCATTAATGTAAAATTTGTTTAAAGCTTCTGGTAATTAAATACTTGATTGTCCCTATATGAGTGAGTTTGTATGACAGAAAGATGTTTAAGTTACTTGGATTATAATCAGAGAGCTATTGAATAAATTCCCGATTCCTTTGAGAACATACTGGAATGCACAAGTTGATTTACCTAATTTTTTCACCATATTTGAAATCTTCATGTTCATTCAAAAGCTTTAGATTATTATCTCTCCAAGTAAGTATAATATATATATTAAAAGTCATATACAAATATGCTTTTGCAAAACCTTCAATGTACTATTTGCCCCTGTCTGTTAGTAGTCTTAGCATACACTATCCAGAAGAAAGATTTTCATTTAAATAGTCCAGTAGGAAAACTTATATAAACTTTCCAGATCTGCAAAAGAAAGACTTTGATAGTAGAGGTGATTTAAATTAGTGCTGATTTACACCCCTTTTTAGAATATTTGCCTGTCAGCTCAGTGCTTAACATGGAGATAATTAGAGCTATTTTGCCCACAAAAGATGATTGTTAAGTCCAGCAACAATACACACTGAATGATTAAAGGGCCTCAGAAGCAGAAATAGAAAGGCAATTTTCATTAGAGTGTATTTTCTTTTCCGCTTTTGACCTCATAGATTAGATTTTTGAAAGAATAATACCTCTTATTCAGGATACTGGATAGGGCAAAATGACTGGGTTGAATTCTCAAACAAGGATAAAGGAATTGTGTATTTCTCTGTTAAAGATGATATATTTTATAAAGCATATTCATTTAAACAAAATCATACATATTCATATTTTACTGTTAATTTATCACTGAAATTTTAAGGGGAATGAAATGATAATCACTTACTCTCTTTTTTTTACCACCTTGGATTTTTTAACTGAGATGAAATTCACGTAACATACCATGAACCAACTTAAAGTGGACAATTCAGTGGCATGTAGCACATTCACAGTGTTACACAATCACCATGTATCTCTAGTTTCAAAACTTTTTTATTACTCCAGAAGAATATCCAGGACCCATTAAGTAATCTCCATTGAGAATTTCTACATCCTAAGCTGAAGCAGCTATCTCTTTTGCATCAATATTTGCAAGAAATGGAGAATATCCATTTGTCAAGATGAACTCGTTTTGTTTGTTTGCTTTTTGTTTGTCTGTTTGTTTTTGGTCCTGAATAAAGTACAAAGATATTCCTGGAGCTAAGGAAGAGCTTTGACTTTTGACAATGGTGGATCCATAAATTTCTCATCTGTCTTGTGCTGCTTCTTTTCTCTGCACAGAAAATGTTTAGTCATTTGCAAAGATTTTTTTCCCCTTGAATTAAACATCCTTGAGGTTTTGGGAATTTTTATACTACTAAAGTTAATTTCAGTTAAGGAGAAATTCCAAATTACGTTAGTTATATTTAGAGGAACTAGGTTGAGATAGATATATCTAATAGAAGGGTAATAGCCACCCTTCTTATTCCCATTTTTGTGCCAGTTCCAAGAACTTTTTTTTAGTGGGGGGTAATCCTGGATTTAGTTGCTATGTATTGTGTCACTTAAAAATAGCCTTCCAGGAATACACAGCAGATTGAAGCTGTCAAGTTTCTCCCTGTAAAATAGGTTCCCACTTGCTATGCACTTCCCTTCCTCTTTTTGTACTTTTTGACTTCATTTTCCCTTTCTTAAGCTTAGCCCTGGAATGAGTATTCTTGGCTTTGAACTTCTACTGAGTATACAGCGTCTCCATTTCTTATATATTATTTTATAAGATGGGAAATGGTATCTTTTAATAACTGAATGTTTTCAATTTTAGTTTAATCAAAATATGAATAACTTTTAAAGTTGGTGCTTTTCTTTGTTTTATAAAGATATTTATTTGAATGCAGTTGTTTAAAACAATACATTGCTAAAATATTTGTCTACTAATTGAGAGACATTAGGAATGCTCACTAAAGAAGCGGATTTATGATTTTTTTTTCTTTCAAGATGGGCAGACTACATAACCTTTATTGGCCTCAGTTGACCCATTCACAAGGCAGATATAACAATAGAATCAACTTATGAATTAATTGTGGATCTCTAGTAATTTAATGCATGTAAAATGCTTAGAACAATGACTGGCACAATATGTTCTCTCTATTTTTACTAAAATGGTTCAACTTATTTGTCCTAACTGGGATGACCAACTGATTTTTTTTAATGGCAGTTATTTGCTTTGTGCATCTATTATATTTATTTAATTAATGCCTACCTTTAAAAGTTTACGTATATATTACTTATACTTAAATATCAATGTACACCTTTATCTACCAAGATGCTTGATTATGGTTTTATTCTTATAACACTCATACTTAATTTGCAAATAAAATTCAGTAGTTTTATTTAATAACTATGGTGCCAGGCTATAGTTTCTTTTTCCTTCCTCTCCCTTATTATATATCTATTTAATGTAAGAAAATAGTTATTTTCTTTTATTAGACTACAAGATACTTTATCATGATTAGATTATCAATAAAAATATTCCTAGATTCATTGACTACTCCTGTTTTTTCTCAATGCAGTCTACATTGGCATGTCTGTTTGAATGTTGGCAGACTTTACTGAACTGTGGTGAAAGTCTCAGCCTCTAAAGGCAAAGTGAATGGCTTAAAAACTATATTACATCCTGTGTCCCTGTGTCCTACATAGATATTTAATTTCTTAAGCTTTGTTATCCTCATTTGGAAATTAGTAATACTATTTTGTCCATATAATTCTTGTAAGAAATGAAATACATATTATATGCAAAAGACAGAACAGTGCTTGGTAAAATATACATAATAAGTGCTGAATATAATTATTATATAGTTCCAATATGATTTTCATGGAGCTTATCAATTATATAAGTATTTCTCTCAAATATATGTTGTATCTTTGAAATTTTTAACATCCAGCAAGTTTTGGTTTTGCTGATTCATGGGTGATGGTGGTATACTGGACTTTTTCCTGCTATAGATAGCCTATTACTGGGTAAAAAGAATTTGATACAACCTTTTAAAAAATAGTCTTCTCTTTTCTAGCTTACAATGTATAAGAAAAAAATATAATGCCTGTTTGGTTATGTTTCCATTGGTATTGACCTGTTCTTGAAATCTGGAATGTTTTTTGGTTTTCATGGGTTTATAATTGGTATTCAGAAAAGTTAGCAACACATACCTAGGTGTATGTCTTTATAAAATATTTCATTTTATGCTTATGTTCAAACTATTTCTTTTCCACTCTTTTCATCAGGGACTCCTTCATTTTGTAATTAGCTTCTGGATTCAAACACTTCTTTGCATTTTTGTCATGGTAAGAGTTACTTCTTTCATTTGATGCTTTACATCATTATTAATTTGTTCCTTCATATTTTAATTCCTACCTTTATAATATTTCAACTGGAACTCCCTTTAAGCTATCATATATTAAAATAAAATCAATTATTTATATCCACATTGACATATACGTTGGAAATCTTGATCAGATAATCAGAATTCAACATTCTATAAATTTCAAAAAATATTCCTATTTGAGGTATAAATCTAACCAAGGGATTGCCATAGCTAAGTAACTACTAAGCACTCTGCTAACTTTGAAAATCTTCAAATATATTCCTATTTTCTGTTTTTTTCCAATTTTACTGTATAATATTTCATGACAAGGATCATTGCTTCTGATGCATGTTTGATTCACTTTTATCAGTACCAGGAACATGAGAAATGTAATCTATGCCATTTAAACTATTTTATATTATACATATTTATATACATATGTGTATAAATATCATATACATACATATGCACATATATATTATATGTATGTAACATACATACGGAAGCAGGAGTGTTCAGCATAAAGCAAAAGAGTCTATGTTACTTCTTTGATAAACAATGATCACAGCATAAGATTGTTTTGTGAGATACATTCTACTGATTTGCTTCATGACATGTAATAAAATGTTGATTGTGAGCCAAAATAAGAATACATGATATATTTTCAAACGACTTGATTAGATTTGAGATAACACCTTGATTCCCAATAATCTAGCAGTTAAAGCAATACACAGTGAATTATGCTCTATGAAATTTTGTTAAAATCCAGAACACAGCTATATATTCTAACATTTTATTTCAGTTATCATTAAGCATATGTAATATGACATTATCTGTTGCATCTTATCAATGTGATATTTTTGTAAATACTTTTGAAAAAGGAAGTATTCTTCACTGAATAATTATTTCCGTTTTATTTTTATCTTATTCCATAGTGTTTTTATTATAATATTTTATGGTCTAATTAAATTAAAACCAATTGAATGACTGACAGGAAAAAATGAATTTTTATAAGTGATAGGGCATGGCAGTTTTTCCATTAAAATAAATATATTTTCAGAAGAGGAAGCACTATTGAAAAGATGTATTAAACTTTATATGTATTAATTTGTTCGTCAGTGCAGATCATGCGCTATACTTCTTGATTCCAGATGGCAATGTTAATAGAGTCATTATTTTATCAAACCCAACATCTATCCATTCTATAAATACTTATTGACTAACTTCTGTGAATGAAGACCTGTGCTTACATATTAGAAAACACAAACCTTAAGTTACTGAAAACCTAGTTGCATGTTGAAAAATACTCAGGGATGGTGGGGAAGTTGAAGAAAATAGGAAAAGAGGAAAAGGCAAATTAATGTGAATGTGGCTATAATGTGTCTTTGGAAGAACATGGTACTTAAACCACTTTTTATATTGCTCAGCTAAGTCTTAAGCATTGACCACTCTATAAACAAGGAGGAAGTACAGATAAGTGGATTGTGTATATGTGTGCATGTGTGTACATGTGTTGTTGTTTTCACTGTTGTTCCTCTGGGTTTCTTTTAATTATTTGAACAAAGTACTTGGTACACTTGCAATCATTTTATCAGTAAATGATATAATTTACAGAAGGTGAGTATAATTCAGAAAAAGGGGTTTCTTCATTCTGTGATGGATTTTAAGATACAAAATTTGTTGATGTAAAAAGATAGCTGATCATGGTTGGAACAAGAAATTCAGTTTTACTGGACTCATTGGTACTACCAACTTATGAATTGCAAATGAATGCAAATTTTACTTTCATTCAGTATTTCTGTTTTAAATACTTCCATACATTTTTATGAGTTACATTTTTATATTGGTTTGTTAAACTTTTTTCTAAATTTTTCCTATTGCTAATCAAATTTATGAAAATATATGGCTCTTGCTAAGCCAATTCATCAGCAAATTAAGATTAATGGCAAAGGAGAGTGATGACAGTGGGTCCTATTTCAAGAAGTATTTCATTTAATGTTGTTATTCTTGGCAGGCATGTACACTTAGCATAAACGATAGAGACTATTTTTAGTTTATAGCCTATTTTCATTTTGTCAGAAAATGATCCCAGGCATGAGCAAGAAATTATTTCAAATTCTGCCATCCCCTCTCTCCTCACCTCAAATTCAAAACTGAGTGTTAAACTTAACCATAGTCTTGAGCTTTGATTTTGGTTTATTTTTAATTTTTGATTTTATATTTTCAATTATTCTCAGACCTGTTTGACTATATTAACTGATTCATAGAATTGTTTTTTGATATGTAGTGTACGTTGAACTCCAAGGGTGATGATGAATAAGTTCATGATGAAAAATATCATATTGATTGTATAACATAATTATTATCCTAAATACAGTCTTTGTTATTTCTTGCCAAATATACAAGATTGGTAAAGTAGGGATAATATTGTGAGTTTTAATTTTCATTATGCTTTGATTATCCCTCCATAAAAATGTGTCCCTTCATCAGATCATTTATTTCACTATTTTTTTCTTTTATTAATCATAGAAAATGTATTTGCTAGCTCATTTACACTCAATAAACAATTATGTTGATGGCCAACAGTATACAAATGTGAGATTCCAGGCAAGTTTTATGCTTTAGCCTCTAAAAAGCACATAAAATTGCTTTCTCCTGATATCACTGTAAAAATAAAAATAGAAGTAGCAAGCATATATAGAAAACTCGCTCTTTTCTCAGTCTCTTTTGAAAATACTTTTCAAATATTCACTTATTAAATTTTCATAAATATTGTGAAGTAAATAATACAGTAATTTCTACTTTAAATGTGGCAAAATTGGAAGATAAAGGTTAAGTATGTTACCTAAAGCCACATAGTTAACAGCAGAGTTGAAAGTTGAACCTTGAAAATTTGGCCAAAGAATTTGGGCTAGCGAGCACTAAGCTCTTTACCTCCGTGATGGTCATAATAATGATTGCCTCCTAGTGACAATATTATGTAGTTTTCTCCTACGCTCTGATGTTTGCTACTTTCCATGCTGAGACGACACTTAAATAGCCCCATAAAGACGTCCACATATAAGGCATATAAGGTTGTAAGGCTCCTAGACAACCACCAGCACCAACTTCCCATGTAGATGAAGTTACTTTTGAATGACTTCTGAGGAAATTAATTCTACAAATGTATGTGTGATGTAAGAAGACTGCAGTCCAGTTGATACCTACTACGATCTTGTGGAGACCCCCTAGCCAGAACCTCCCAATCAACCAACACTGAAACTCCATACCCACAGAGACTGTATAAGACAATAAATGATTCTTGGTGTTTTAAGCCATCTCATTTTGAGATTTGTTTTGTAACACTAAATACATAATATACTTACACTCGCTTCTTCTGAACTTTTCTTCTAAAACTCATTAAATTAAAATAAGTCAAAAAAAATTATGTTTCTATTGATACAATAAGTGTGAGAGGCTTGGAGACAAGGCTTTGTACAATTTCATTCCCTCCCAATGACACATTTCATTCTAGTTAGCAATGCATAAATAATTAGAACTTCTGAATAATTAGAACTCTATGGATTTTAATTTGAAAATCTCATTTTAACCATTTTATCTAACCAGCTTTAATGAGTTGTAAAATATAACAAGAATAAATCGTACCAGATGAACAATATTGCATTAGCTTCACAGAAGTTACACAAAATATGATGGCTACCTATGATTTTTAAGAGGTTTAAAATGTAAATGCAAATTCAAGTATTGTATAGAAAATCCAAAATAAATACAACAAATATTACTAGAAAATAAAATCTTATATATACTGCATTTAGCTTAGTGGTAAGAGAGAAGAATTTTGCTGTACTGGGACAATTTCTGCCAAGCGTTTTTTTTTTTTTTTTTTCTTTGATAAAATATAATAAAAATATTACATAATTACTTAAGTGGAAAAATATGATAATACATGGATAAAAATGCTATTGAAATAGGACAGAAAGATATTTTTGGAGTAATCAGGCTGTTCTACACAAAGTATACTTAATTAGGGAGATCTCTTAATTGAGATTTTTCCCATCTTATCAAATCGAGCCTAGTAACAGGCATCTGTAAAGACAGGTGTTTAATTGGGATAGTAATTCTAGATAATTGGGGTGCCTGCAGGTGATCAAGAGTAGCTTACATCAATCTGATTTCCAGATATTATGTCTTTGTAGGTATCTCCTGCTGTGCCTGTTTATTTGCTAAGAATGACCTCTCCACTGTTAAGAGAACAAATATCTTTTTAGCACTAACTGCTGCAATTTTTGATTCCTGTTCCAGTTCTTAATCACATTATAATTCTTAAATATTCTTTCTTCTACAAAATAACTACATTTTATATAGGATAACTTTAATATTACTTAATGTTTCCAATTGAATATTAAAGCAAATAATTAACACATTAAAACCCATGAAATCAAACATCACAAATCAAATATGCTCTAGCACACTAAACTATAAGAAATAATAATTATCACTTCTGAATGTAATAATTTATCATGTGTAAATAAATTACTTCGCTTGAAAACCTTTTTCATTTTGTTCTTAGAGAACTACTTAGAAGTTGTCTGAATTTGAAAATATATATTTTATTATATTTAATTATATGATTCAAATGAAATTATCACAGCAATGCAACATGTAACATTGCATTTTGTTCAGACATAATATAGAAGCATGAAAACTTATAGAATGAGAGAATTTTCTGTACATGAACTTCTACTTAGAGAAAATTTATTTCTTTACATCTTAGATTCTTTGGAATATATTTTTCAGTAGAAGTAATGTTAATATACATGCTTTTTCTTTTAAATTAAGAGATATATTTTACAACTAAACTTGAAACTTTTTAAGACTCATCGAAAAGTTATAGTGATTTATGGTACACAAAAATTCTGTACAATTAAAGTTCTAGGAATCTTTGCAGATAAATCTTTATTAGACTGTGTTTAAAGTAGAAATTTTAATAAATTTTCAAAGGAAATTTTTAGATAACCCATTTTCCTAAGCAAGAATCATAATTAAAATATATAATACCTTCAGTAGCAGGCCAAGTTACCCAGCACCAAGTCCTCCTGTCTGCAGACCCCAGTACTAGGTCACCTGCCAGCAGACCTAAGAAACAGGCCTGTCCAGAATCTCTAGCCAGGCCTACTGGTGAAAGACTTCCCCTGCTGAAGTCAGTCTATAAAGACTAGAAATGTGAACACTTCATGAAACACACAGACACCAGTGCAAGACTGCAAGGATTATAAAGAATCAGGGAAACATGAAACTACTGAAGAAACAAAATAAAGTTCCAGTAACCGATCCTAAAGAAATGGAGATCTAATAATTGCCTGGCAAAGGTTTAAAATAATCATATTAAAGAAGCTCAGTGAGGTACAAGAGAACACATGTGGACATGTAACCATAATCTGGAAAACAACACATAGATAAGATGAGAGAACCAAACAGAAATTCTGGAGCTGAAGAATACAACAACTGAACTAAGAAAATTTGATAGAAGCTTTAACAGCAGACTTTATAAGGCAGAATAATCAGTGAACTCAAATACAAGTCATCTGAAATTATCCAGTCAGAGGAACAAAAAGATAAAAGAATGAAAAAGAGTGAAGGACATCTACAGAACTATGGGTAACCATTGAATGGACCAATGTATTCATTTTGGTAGTCCCAGAAGGGGAGGAGAAAGGAACAGAAAGCTTATTTAAAGAAAAATGGTGGAAAACTTCACAAATCAAAGGAGGGAAATGGACAACCAGATTCATGAAAGCCAAAGTAATCAAAATATGGTAAATCAAATGAAATCTACATCAAGATACATTATAATCAAATTGGTTATTTGAAAAGATAAGCAAAATTGATAAAGCATTAGCTAGACTAAGAAAAGCAAAAAGAAGACCCAAAAAATAATAAAATCAGAAATGGAAGAAGAGATATAACAGCTGATGTAACTGGAAATTTAAAAATTGTAAAAAAAACTATTATAAACAATTATATGCCAACAAATTGGATAACCTAGAACAAATTAATAAATTCCTAGAAACATACAACCTACCAACACTGTTTCAAGAAGAAACAGAAGGCTGGAACAGACCAATAATGAGTAAAGAGATTGAATCAGTAATCAAATACCTCCCCACAGAGAAAAGCCCAGGACCAGCTGGCCTCACAAGTCAATTCTAACAAACATTTAAAGAATAATTAATACAAGTTCTTCTTAAATTTTTCTAAAAAAAGAGAAGAATCACTTCTAAATTTTTAGGAGGCTAACATCACTCTGATACCAAAACTACCCTAAGACACCAAAAGAAAATTACAAATCAATATCACTGATGAACATGGATGAAAAATTGTCAACAAAATATAAGCAAAATGGAAATGAATTCAACAGCACATTAAATGGAGCATAGGCCATGGCCAGGTGTCATCCCTGGGATGAAATGATGGTTCAACATATACAAATAAAACAGTGTGATATACTACATTAATGTACTTAAGAATAAAAATCACACAATCATCTCAATAGATACAGAAAAAGGATCCATTGATCTTTTTGCTACTTTTTAAATAAGAATTTATTGATTAGATAAATTCAACATCCTTTCATAATAAAATTCTTAACAAAGTAGGTATAGAAGGAATGTACCTCAACATAATAAAGACCATATATGACAAGCTAACATCATACTCAAAGGTGGTAAAAAGCTGAAAGCTCTTTGTCTAAGATCAGGAATAAGACAAGGATGCCCACTCTCATGATTTCTATTCAACATAATACTGAAAGTGCTAACTACAGCAATTAGGCAAGAAAAATAACTAAAAGTCACCCACTTCAGTAAGGAAGAAAAACAATTATCTCTGTTTGTGGATGGTATAATAGTATAAGCAGAAAATCCTACAGGTTCCAAACAAACACACACAAAACACACACACACTATATATGTTAGAGCTAATAAGCAAATTCAGTAAAATTGCTGGATACTATATTAATATACAAAAATTAGTTGCATTTTTATAGACTAACAAAAACTATCCTTAAAAAATTAAAAAGAAAAAATCCATTCACAATTGGATAAAATACTGAGGAATAACCAAGGAGGTGAAAAACTTGTACACTGAACAGTGTAAAACACTGATGAAGGAAATTAAAACAAATACTAATAAACGAAAGACCATCCCATGTTCATATATTGACAGAATTAATATTGTTGCAGTGTCCATACTATGCAAATCTATGTATAGATTCAATGCAATCTCTAGCAAAATCTCAATGATAGTTTTTACAGAAATAGAAAAAAATAATAAAATTCATATGGAACTACAAGAAACCCAGAATATCGAAATGCAGTTTTGAGCAAGAAGAACAAAGCTGGAAGCATCACATTTTTTTATGTGAAAATATATTACAAATTTACAGTAATTAAAAAAATAGTATGGTGCTAGCATAAAAACAAATATGTTGACCAATGGAACAAAATATAGAGGTAGGAAAAAAAACACATATATCAACTGATCCTTGGCAAGGATTCCAAGAGTACATAATAGGGAAAGGATAGTCTCTTTAATAAATGATATTAATAAACTGAATACCCATATGTAAAAGAGTGAAATTAAATCCTTATCTTACACAGTACATAAAAATTAACTCAAAAGGGATTAAAGACTTAAATGTGAGACTTCAAACCATAAAAATACTCAAAGAAAGTATAGGGGAAAAGCTTCTTGACATGGCCTAGGCTATGATTTCCTGGATATGATACCAAAAGCACAGGCAACAAAGACAAAAATAGGCAAGTAAGGTTACACAAACCAAAAAGATTCTGAACAGCAAAAGAAACAATCAACAAATTTAGAAGGCAACCTACAGAATGGGAGAAAATGTTTGAAATCCATATATCTGATAAGAGGTTAATATCCAAAATATATAAGGAACTCCTACAACTCAATAGGAAAAAAAAATGGGCATAGCAACTGAATAAGCATTTCTCCAAAGAAGACATACAAATGGCCAACAGGTATGAAAAGGTGCTTAATGTTAATAATTATCAGGGAAATATAAATTAAAACCACAATGAGATACAACTTCATGCATGTTAGAATGACTATTATCAAAAAATCAAAAGATAACATACAATGGCAAGGATGTGAAGAAAAGATATCCTTGTACATTGTTCATGGAGATGCAACTTGGTATAGCCATGACAGAAAAATGTATGGCATTTCCTCAAAAATTAAAAAGAGAACTATTATATTATCCAGCAATCCCATTTCTAAATATATATCTGAAGAAAACAAAATCATTACCTTGAAGAAATATCTGTACTCCTATGTTCATTGCTGCATTATATACAATAGCCAAGGCATGGAAGAAACCTAAACGTCTATCTTTGAATTAACGGATAAAAAGTATATACATAAAATGGAATATTACTGTCTTAAAAAAAGAAGGAAATCCTGCCATTTACAATGACATGGATGAACCTGGAGGGCATTATGCTAAGTGAAATAAGCCAGACACAGAAGGGCAAATACTATACATGGTACCACTTACATAAGGAATCTAAAATAGTCAAACTCATAGAAACAAAAAGTGGAATTGTGGTAGCTAGGAGCTGGAGAAAAAGAGAAATGGGTGAGGTATTAGTCAAAGGATACAAAGTTTTGGCTGACAATGAATTGGTCCTAAAAACCAACTTCCAGCATAGTACAGTAAAAATACTGTATTATATACTTAAAAGTTTGCCAAGAGGTAGATCTTATGTTATGTGTTATTGTCACACACACACACAACGTAATAAAGAGAGCTGAAGAAAACTTTTGGAGGTGATAGATATGTTTATGGCATAGATTATGGTGATAGTTTCACTGTTATTAAAGACAAAATTGTATATATATACACACACGAATGTATACATATATATGCACATATATATATGTATATACACATTTCTATATACATGTATATATGGTAAAATTTAGCCTTACCAGATTCATTTGTGTTACCTATTGATGGACGTGTCATCCCCTTCAGAGTGAATTACTTAAATTCTAGCCCAAATGTTGAATACTTTATAAATATTTTTGACTGTCATTGTAATGGGCATGTAAAAAAGGAAGGAAAAAAATTAGGAAGGCTACAAAGGTGGAAAAAAGTGGGAAAGTAAGAAGTATTAAATCATATTGCTGATGTTTGAAGTGGTAAGATATTACAAATCATTAGAAATTATTTGACATGTAAATAAGGACTTTAAGATTATTACATTAGATTATTTAAAAACTGAATATTAAATTGAAAAATATTTTTTCAAGAATTTAATATATAGAAAGATATTTCAAACAGAAAAAAAATAGTAAATATACAACAAAGATAGGAAGGAAGGTAGGGAAGAAAGGAACAATGGAAGGAAGAAAAAAATATAGAATAATGGAGGGGTATACACAATATTGAATGACATACTACAATTTTGTCTTAATAAAGTTGCATATAATGAATATGTGCATATTTATTTAAACAAAGTATGTGTTTAGAACAAATGATATCTTCCATGAGGTCTTCTCATCACTGTTGACCAGATGACTATTAGAAATAACTGTTAGTACTTCTTTATCAATCTCAAAAATACCAGCAGAAGAAGCAAAGTTTCAGAATGAATGTTAGTAACCTGGAGAAGTTGTGAAGAAAGAGGGAAGAAGAGGTGAGGGAAGAGGGAGGTAGGGAGAAGAGGTAGGGGGAGAGAAAGAGAGAGAGAGAGAATGAATGGGAATGAGAGTGGTTTCTGGTCAGCTGCAACTGTTACACCAGGCCAGTGCATGCACCAGATATTTGAATGAAGACAGCATCTTGCGTATCAGACTGAATTGTACTTTCAGGTGACTTTTGACTGCAAGTGTATGAGAGATCCTGAGAGGGAACTGTCCAGCTGTAAGTAGTCAATGATTTAAGCACTATGTTCTGTGGCAATTTTTTTCTTTGACATTAGACACCCAGAACAAGAGAAGGGTTGCCTGAGAAGGGATTCCTGAGATAGGAAAACTGTAATAGTGGAATCAGTCCGCAAATATTTGTGATTTCCTTTAGTAATGATCAGTAACCAGGGACAAAGAAAGCAGAAAGTATGATATACTCTTCCCATGAGATATACAAAAGGAAAAACACTAAGAAAAATGTTTCAAAAGGAAATTTTAAAGTGGCTAATATACTAAACCTTTTCAGTGAAAGCCATTAATTTTGTTACTCAATGTAACAGACAAGTGAAAAGTACATTAATCATATAAAATATTTGTAGTATGTAAAATAATTCTGAATTGAAAATAAGGCTAGATAATTTTTAAATTATGCAATGTAAACACTGTAAACATTTTTACATGTTAAATGAATTGCTCAAAATTTAAAATATTTGCATATATTTCAGGTGATATACACATTTTATGGCTACTATCACAAATACTACAGATTTATATATTTCTAATACCCAGTTTAAGAAGATAATTGGGAATCAAAATATTTTACTTATAATTAAAGAATAATATAACTTCAAATCAAATATTTGGACTTTAGAAATAAAACACTGAGGTTCATTTTTATATATTTTGAATTTTAAAAGTTAGATTAAAATAGTTAACACTGAATGTTTTAATACTTATTTAGTTTTTTACAATGTTTGAACAATGTTCAAGTACAATACTTAAGTGATATAATGTTTTTAAAGTAATATAATATTTTTGAATCACAGTGAAAAGCTTAGTGGAAATAAAATAGTCAACATTATAAAATATCTTATCTTATTAAGTGGATTTTTACTATTGTAAAAAGCCTTTTTATTGACAGCTTTCAGGATATTTTAAGTCTTTGAAATCTTGAAAATAGATTTAGCATTTCAACATGCATATTCATATGTTTTAATAATCTACTATTTGGGTATTAGTGACTCACTTTCATGCCTTAATCAACTTTATTGGACTGAATCATGTGACTTGCAACATGTCAATCTTATTCTCACTTTACTCAAAAAAAAAGTAGCAGCTGCTAAGGACGCATTAATAATTTCTTGGGTAGGAGTTTAACAATCATATATGCAAAATCTGTTTTACTATGTTTGTGCATACTGACTTGAAAAACTTGATACTTGAATTTTTCTGTTGACACTGAGTTACATGCACATAAAAATGATTACATACAAGAGTAGTAATTTTGATTTAAAAAGTACATCCTAACCTTTAGAAGAAAGCCTGATGTATCGTTTTACATTCCAATAAATATTTCATTCTAACGCTCTGTATACCCATTGCTTTTAATAATGGCAAAGGCATTAAAATGTTATGAATTAATGTATGGATTGCTGAATTAGAAGAAATAGTCTTATTGTTTTTTTCCATCAAATTTCTACATTACTATGAAGTCAAATGTCTTGATCTGTATAATGCTTATTGTTAACACAGAATTTCCTTATATCTATTAGATGTATAATTTATTTTTATTTAATGCTTACAGTAAAAATATTACATACTACTGGTACCAGGATAATCCCCACCAGCCCTTCCCTCCCTCATTTTTGCTCATAGTTTTCCAAGATAAAATGTGCAAACATTGATCTTTCCTTTGCAAGTGATAATTCTGATTAGCCACACTACTTTCACAATGCCATTGGAGTCAGGAAATCTGCTTGTCCAAATTAGACAGCAAAATGAATACTTTTATAAAGAATCTTAAGATATCTTCCTATCACAACATCTAATTCTACAAAACTCCCATTATCATTAAAATGCACATAAGCAAAAGGCAAGAAGAGGTAGATTCAAATATTCTTGCTAATCTGAGTTCAAATTATTTTGAATATTAAACATACTTATAATTCATATTTGACTTCTGTAAGTTCAGGATGCAGAAATACAGATGTTATTTCTCATCAGTTCTAGGAATTAGTTTGAAAACTATAAAAAAGTAAAATCAGCATTCTTTTTTATTTTTACTTTTTAAACTCCACTCTGTTCCTGTCACTGCAGTTTAAAAAAAAACAAACATGTAGTCATGTCGCTGAGCAACATTTATGTTAAACACGTACTTTGGATACTTAAAAGACTAAAACTACATAAACTGACACAAAAAAACAAAATGCATGAGACTAGAAAAAGCACGAGACTAGTTTATGAGGTAGCAAATAGCAAGTAATGGTTATACAAGGGATATTTATGTAAATAGCAAATTATATTTTATACAAGACTCTGCATGTTGCAAACGTTAATTGAAGTAGTCTTTATAATTATTCATTTGAGAAAGAAAACAAGGAGTAAAAAAAGTGTAACTTTTCATACATGACACAATTCTAATCAGTGACAAAGTTGGAAATACGAAGTGAATTTTATGATGTAGACATTCACATGCTTCTTTTAACTAAACTTAGAAATAATTCATTGTTAAAATAATGCTGATAATGCTTATTACACACTATTAATCACTTTCATTTTGTTAAGTTATAAAGTGTATAAGGCATGGGCCAAAAGAAATATTTGGAATATGTATTGATTCTAGAGGACAGTTGTAGAAGTTATTACATACAGTCCCTGACTTATAGTTTTTCAGCTTTAAGATAGTGCAAAAACAATATGCATTCAGTAGAAAACATACTTTGAATTTTGATCTTATCGTGGGCTAGAGATATGTAATACGATAGTCTCTTGTGATACTGGGCAGCCACAGCTTGTCTCAGCTCCCACTCAACCACGGAATTAGGAGGGTAAACAATCAATACACTTAGACTATTCTGTACTCTTAAAACCATTCTGTTTTTCACTTTAAGTACAGTATTCAATAAATCCCATGAGCTATTCAACATTTTATTATAAAATAGGTTTTGTGTTAGATGATTTTGCCCAGCCACAGGCTAATGGAAGCATTCTGAGTACGTTTAAAGTGGGCTAGGCTAAGCTATGATGTTCGGTAGGGTGGTGTATTAAATGTATTTTCAACTTAACGATATTTTCAACTAACAATGAGTTTAATGAGATGTAACCCCATCATAAATTGAGGAGCTGTGTATTCACTCAATCAACAACATACATTGAACACAGATTATATGGTCTGCTTTTGTGAATTTAATGTTAATGAAGACATGAACTGGTTTTAGAATGTTAAATTTCAGAGGCAGAGATAATTAAGTAGTTGAGTATGTTATACGCAAACAACAATGGGCGAGAATAATTCCCATTTGAATAAGTGTAATTATGCTACTGGAAGGTAGAGGAAGAAGAAATTATTGTCCTTGATTGGGGGCATTAAGAGATAGCTTGAACATAGCACAGGGAGATCAGCTCAGTGCTTTGTGACCACCTAGAGGGGTGGGATAGGGAGGGTGGGAGGGAGACGCAAGAGGAAGGAGATATGGGGATATATGTATATGTATGGCTGATTCACTTTGTTATACAGCAGAAACTAACACACCATTGTAGAGCAATTATACTCCAATAAAGATGTTAAAAAAAAAAAAAAGAGAGATGGCGTGATAAACTTGGCTTTATTTGAACTTTAATGAAGTCTGCAGTATTGCTTTTTATGTTTGTTTTTTTAGATTTGTGTAAGAGGGATATTCTACAACTGCCTTTATTATATTATTTCATTTGAATACAATTTACTTATTTCAATAGCTACTACATGTATAAGTCCACAGATATTTATTGATGCATAAATTATTCTCCCAATATGCACTGAAAATCAAAACTTACAATATGCAAAAACTGGCCTTCAACTATCTATGTATTTAAATAACAAGTGAACAATTATATTTTCCAATATGAAAAGTAGGCCATTTTTGCAAGTCAAAGCAAAATTATTGCACATAACCTGAGTGCTTGAATTATTTCACTTACTTTAGTTTGAAAACTGGCCCTTGTATACAGAAGGCTAAGAGAGACTAAAGAAAGAGGCAGACCACTCCATATTGGTAGCTGGCAGTTTTAATAAGCAAGGGAACTTACATGCAAGACTTGTCTTGGGAGGCCACAAGAGGAGTAGATTTCTGTGTCCACCTGCCAGAATCCTAAAAGTTTATACAGAGGCCTTAACTGGGTTCAGTCATGTACACAATCCATAGGGTCTCAGTAGCACAATGCTCTTTCCAGGCTATGCCCTTGGAACAACTCCTACTGTGGAATTGGTAGGCAGAGTGTACATTCCAAAGAGAGGGGAGGGGTGAGGGTCCTCTGATTGTCTGGGTCCATCTCACAGGTGAACCCGTAGTCACATTCCCTTGACAACCTCCTCCAACTTACCATGTCTCTTTCATAATATATGGGCATACATTCACAAAGCGCACACATACATATATTTTTCTTTTAACGATAACACCTTCACAATTACCTCTGTAGTTTACTTTTCAGAGTAAAATTAATCACTGCTTAAATAACATGTGGTATGTTTTCCAAAAGTAATTATTTTATCAATGTTTATTTTCAAGCCTCATAGTAACAATTATATGAGTTTCCTAGGGTGGCTTTAAAAAATTATAATGAATATTGTGGCATAAAACAACAGAAACTTATTGTCTCACATTCCTGGAGGCTAGAATTCAGAAATTTAGTTGTCAGTATGGTCATGCTCTCTCTGGAGGTTCTAGTGGAGGATACTTTCTTGCCTTTTCCAGGCTTCTGGTGGTTACTAGCAATCCTTGGTGTTCTCTGGTTAGTAACTGCAACTCAGCTCAAACCACTACAGTTGTCAAAAATGATATGAATACATGTGATAAAAAGTTATAATAATTTAAAGTCATGTAAAAGAGCCAAAATCTCTGTAAAAATTTTACATATCATGGTAGTTTCTTCCAATATGTGTATATCTATATTGTTCTAACTATTATCTTCTATTGAAAATTATTTTTCTTAAGTACCAAATGTCATGGTAAATATAAAGTTGTGTTCAGTTGTATTACCTTTCTTCCGTTTGATTTTATTTTTTATATTTTTAGCCTCTCTGCGTTGCTGTTTGGATGAATTTTTTTCTGTACATATTGGGTATTTCTGTGATACTATATTTATATGTAAAATATCATTTAAAATATGCTATTTGGAAATTGATTTTTTTGGTAATTCTTTAATAATATTCTATATATGAGATTAATACTTGACTTTGTAAAAGCCACAAGGCATGGGAACTCAGTGATCATAAAAATAGCATAATTTTCTGGTGATCTAAAAAAAAAAGCTATAGCAACACCATGGCATATTTTTGGTGTCACAGTTTATTTCACATGAAAGCTGTTACCAGCAACCTAAAAAGAAAGTTAAGGAACAGTGAGGGCCTAAAATCACAGGTTTTTGAGGATAGGGATTTTAGTGAAAAGAGATAGATCATCTATTGACTGAGCATTTTGTTGCAAACTGAGCAATCCACAAAATGAAAAAAATCAAAACTATAATGCAACTGGGTTGTTCAACCCTACTCATGATTACATCATAGAAATGATTCTCTCTTTAGCCCCTGAAATCTTGAAAGTTATTATTTTAAATTATAAATTATAGATAAGTGGATTAGTTTTGTCATCAAGTCTCAATTCTACAAAGAGAAAAGGCAAAACATGTTTCTGCCATCAACAGGACTTACAAATGTGTCAGAGGAAGGTTTCAAAACAAACTCCTTTCTCTCTGAATGTACTGTAACAACACTGGTAAAGCAAAGGACAAACATGCTTCTGCAAAATAAGATGTTTTATTTCCTATCTATTTTTTGATAACAACAATCACTCTTCCCAGTGTATTTATGAATTGCACACACGCTTGTTGCACCAGAAATTCATTGCATCCATCTTCACTCTTTACCGCTCTCTCCAAATCAAACCTAAAACCATTGATGCTGTGAAGTCACTTATAGATTATAATTGAAGCAGTGATCTAAATGTCTGCATGTGCAAAACACCACCAATGTGCTTGAACTTATATTGTATTTGGAGAGCAGTTCTCCTATATTTAAAACATCTTATTTTGGAAAAAAAAATATGCTGAGCATATTTCCCCAGCTTTTATCCTTTGTTGAACATCTCTGCTGACTCTGCCTACCAATTTTCCACCTCTCCTTTTAAGGACAATGACTTCCCTTTCCAACCCACATCTCTGTTCCAACCAGAAATTTTTAACAGTAGCTTTCCATTATATTACTAGGGATTGCTGTCTATAGTTGATCATCCCTGGAGTAAACAATAAAGCCATTTCGTCTACGAACTACTCAAGTCTATGTTCAAACCAGATGGAAATAGCTTGTCTGAAAAAAATAAAACTAACACAGAAAGAAAAGTGAAATTGAAAGGTAGACGACTCGCAACATTCAATTGCTGGTGCCAAATGTTTCAGAAGCCCAGACACATATTACAAACTCATAACTAAATAAACTTTACCATATATTTTACTCCTTGTCTAAGCTATTTCAGGATGAATTTCTTGTACTTCTTTCATTTTCTTACTAAGTTACCTCTATTTTTCTTACAGGAAAGGTAGAAAAATTTATCAGGAAAAGAACAAAAAAAGGTCAACAAAATCATTATTAATAGTATCCTCTATTGGAGCAAGGGGTTAACATATTCTTAAAATAGTGCTTAGATTCACATGCATCAGATGACAAACGTAATACGAGGGATTTGAAAGTAATTACTTTTATTAGAAGTAGTTTTCTGACTGTTACAACCTCTTTCCAAAAGCTTATCAATGATTAAACCAACATTCCTTACTTCATAGTGTAAACATTTTGATGGGTTGGAGGATTTTAACATCATAAATATGAAAATAAATTACAAATTATTGGTTATGTATAAACAATTTGTTTTCCTTAAGTATATATTAATGTTTTTAACCAAAAGACTTTTAGAGAAAAATCAGTGACTTAAGAACATTTTATAATATGCCTACATTTTTATTTACTTCATTAATCAGTACATAAAGTAATTATTTAATGCTTATTTTGGAAGAAAGCCAGGGAAATCAATACACTCGTTTCTCTCTCCCCACCTCTTCTAATGCTCCCCAGTGACTTTCCATTGCTTGACAACAAAGTGAAGTCAAAAGGTATGGGAATACATCTATATGTGTCATAGAAATCATTCTTCCGAGGAAGAGAGTAGGAATGAGACAAGAGTGGATATGGAAAGTCAGATGGAAAATATTTGGTAAAAGCACTCTTTTTCGTTTATCATCACTTCTGTTTTTAGTTCAGATAAATATAATGTGCTTCCAACGAGAAGAATTCACATAAATCCAGCATCATAAACCTTCTCATTGACATGTGGATAACAAACAAGCCTTACTCCAGTCTAAAACCTAACATATTAGCCATCACTGTGTTCTTTCTAGGGTTGCAAACATAAATAAGTAACTAACTAAATGAATGAATAAATAGATAAGGGGATGTGGATCATTAACAGTGGTGTAAAACATAAATGTCACATACCCCTCTTAAAGCTTGTCACAACTCTATGCTGGTAATCTCCCCTGACTTCTACCATCCATGTTCTATTCTCCAGCCCTTCATCAGCACGTCAGTTATAAAGGGAAAAAGCCAGTCACTTATTGCTTCAGGATCTGAGGGCTTACTAATGGTATCTTTATCATATCTCCCTAGTTTTCATTTCCCTGAATTACTGTAGTACTTAAAAGAAAAACCCGAGAAAATATCATATTCCAAATATAGTCCTCCCTGTTCCAATTGTATCTCAGTAAAACAGCATTGGTAAAAGGGATTAATCATTCCATCTACAATAGCCACCCCAGTAGCTGCTTGATATCTCAGCTGCACGCTAAATCCAGGATATTCATGAACTAGTCTTGACTTCTAGTTCATCAGAACTCTAGTGATGTTTCTTAGTGGAAGCATTTGTCCTAAAATATCCAAATTCATTGAGCCTAAAATATTGGCTATGAAAGGTAAAAATATTTTCCATGGATTATTTGGCAATGAATAAGGAATTTTGTCAGCCAAGGACTTGAAGTGCTAACAGAAACACTATAAACAAAGAACGCAGTCCAAGACAATCAACCTGCCACTAATAAGGTAAATGATTATCCTGGAGATGGTGTCATATCAACAGCACAGGACTTGTCTTTGTTGTTGATGGGTTGAACATACAGCTGTGACAAAAGCCCAATTTGCTTTGTTGAGGGAAAAAGAAGTTTTATGAGTTCATGCCTTTCACTATGGCCATTTTTTGTCTGGACCCAGTGATCAAGAATGGGGCGGCTAGGGAAGAAGATTTTATATATCCACAAGGGAGGTAATTTTGCCTGCTTATTTAGGACCTACGCTGACATGGATGAAAAATTTTGTTCATTTACTTTAAATTGATTTTTTTTAACATCTTTATTGGAGTATAATTGCTTTACAATGGTGTGTTAGTTTCTGCTTTATAACAAAGTGTGTCAGCTATATTTTGTGCCCACTCTGACAGTCTCTTCCCCAAAACTTCTTGTAAAAAGTATTGAAGCTTTGTCCTTTTTAGGTCTCTGACAAGCCAGCTAACCCACCAACCAGTCCCCATAATCCCAGGTAGATCCTAAACTCAGATCATTCCTCCTATCACACAAAGTAGAGAACCAGAGAAGCAAGTCAAATATTTGCTAGCTGGGCAATTTCTCTTTAAGGCTCACTTCAGGAACATTATTGAGATGAGTTTTAGTTCAGTGGCTACCCAGTAAAGACTTCTAACCAGGATACTCATTTGATCTATCTTGGGACGAGGATCATGAATTTTCTTCCTACTCTCCATATTTGTAGGGCCCTGCCCCTGAGGTGAAAGATTTTGATTAAGGGAAAGGTGGAGAATCAGCAGGAGTAACTAGTAAGCGACTCGATGCCAAGCTCAGAATCCTACTCAGGTGTCCTATTTCCAGGCCATTTCTAGTATTAGTAGCTGCATTGCTTAGGGTCCCAACAAAAAATAGATTGAATACTTGAAAAAAAGAGAAAGTTGAGCAGAGTTTATTTAAAATAAGTAGTGTACAAAAGTGTGGGTATAGGTATTTCAGAGGTAGGGCTGTAACCCCAGAGGTTAGTAGCTTGAGAGCTGTTATGACCTCTAGGCCCTGAAATGACAAGGGAAGGGAAATTTTGTGAAGCCGCAGAGGAACTTATTTGGACTACTTGACAAGAGCTGTAACTCACCCAGTTGACACAAACATCGCAAATGTCCTTGCAGAGAGGGACCTGCAAGAATAAACGCCCTGCTTTTATTCTTCCACTACCTTCTAAATCCCTGCTAGGCCTCTACACTATCAAGGAAAAGCACAGTGAACAGGAAATCACTGATTTGGTTTTATAAAGGCTGTCTTAAGTGTCAATAATTTAAATATATAAAGATATATCTACATACACAGAAACTTAGACAAACATGCATAAAATACCACACATACACACCATTAAAAGCTTCATTTTATAGGGCTAATCCCCAAAATGAGATTGTTAGTAAATTGTAATAAGTTTTAGTTCTAAGAAAACTTTTCAAATATCTCATTCACAGCTTCTAAGAATCAAAACTTTTATAGTAACAATGCTTTTTTTGTCCCCAAAATTATAATTCAATTCTTCTACTATTATCATTTTCTAAATAAATAGTTAATAAACTAAATAGACTTGATTAAAGAATCAATTAATTATGCCAAAAATAAAAATACAAAGTCTTTATATTTAGTGTCTATATTTTTTTACTTTTTCTCATCTTTAGAATTATGCATCAATCACTGTACACAATTGATTGTATACAATGACTATCAGTGCAGCTACACAATGATTTGATTATTGCAATGTTTTAGATATATATATTGAATCAATGATCTCTTATTATAGTTTTAGTAATTCCAACCAGTTATCAGAAAGAGTATTACTAACTGAAACGCCTCCCCATCCCCATCAAAATGTAAGTTTGGAAATAGAATTATTACAGTTAAAGTCACGTGTGTGTATGTGTGTAGCTCTGTGTGTGTGTGTGTGTGTGTGTGTAGGGGTGAATATTAACCACATATTGATGTTTGTTTTGAATTTCCTACATAGGAACATGTGATATCTCTCAATAGGTTCAGACTTCATTATAAGTTATTCACTCAATTACTCTTTCAGTTTTTCACATTGTTCTTAGGTATACATTTTGAATGATGGATTATAGTTTTTCTAGGTGTGGTAATTGCATATTTCCATTATATTTTTATTGAAAAAATATGGATATTTTGTATTAATCTGCACATATTACTCTATATAGTTACTCAATGTGAATTTAAATAGTTTTATAAAGTGATTTTTTTTCACATGCATTTTTTTCAATATACTTATTGAATAATATAGTCATTGAATAATAAATAGATATTATGACATTGAATTTTATATTCAGAAATTTACCCTTCTGCTTCATACAATATAAGGCTTTTAAAGCATTATTAGATTTGCATGTAGTAATGTTAGTATAAGATATTTTGCGCTATTTCTTTCTAGGTTATCCTTTCAATCCTAGAAAATTCTTTCTTAAAATATGTACGTAGTGTGAAGTTATTTGTCATCTTCTATTTTCTGTAATTATCTGAACCTTGATTTTCTGGAATTACTGAATCATCTGATATTGACACATTTCTGGTAATTTTATAAAATTTCCTTTTTTCTATATTTATTCTTTTTTTTTTTTTTTTATAAATTTATTTATTTATTTATTTTTGGGTGTGTTGAGTCTTCGTTTCTGTGCGAGGGCTTTCTCCAGTTCCGGCGAGCGGGGGCCGCTCTTCATCGCGGTGCGCGGGCCTCTCAATGTCGCGGCCTCTACATTGCGGAGCACAGGCTCCAGACGCGCAGGCTCAGTAGTCGTGGCTCACGGGCCTAGTTGCTCCGCGGCAGGTGGGATCTTCCCAGACCAGGGCTCGAACCTGTGTCCCCTGCATTGGCAGGCAGATTCCTAACCACTGCACCACCAGGGAATCCCCTCTATATTTATTCTTATACTCACTTCTCTATTCAAAACTTTTTTCCCCTGGAAATCATCACCTCAACAATTTTATTTAATTAATTTGCCATGTAATTTTCTTTAGTTCATTCTTAGAAATGTTGGTAATTCTTTTCCTATCCATGCTTATATGATCACTAGACAATTGAGATTGAATCTACTGCTCTTAAAATTTTGAAGTCCAATTCAGAAAATATATTTTAATAAGACTTTTTACACCATACATTCGTGACACTGTGGACAAAGAATGTTGCCTGCCACTCCAGTAAACAACAAATGTTGCCGGACATCAAGCCATCAGCCACTAGAGCTGCCTCAAACAGGTGTGCCCTGAAGGGAATTCAGGGTGGAGAAAACAGGATACTAGCTCTAGATAGTTTAAGATGCATACCTAAGGAATAATTTCAATAAGCCCAGACCCTTGCATCTTCCCAGGCATAGAAAACCACTAAAATGTCTGCTTTTTGTGATTAGCAGTATTTTTTGATGTTCCACTACGTGCTTTTTTTTTCAGCAAAAATTCCTGTATATCCTGGCTTCTCCTTTACGTTTTTGGAATGGTTCCTCCAAAGAGCTACCTGAGAGGCTGTCTCCCAGGTTATAGTCCTCAGTAAGGTCCCCAAATGAAATATAATTCACAACTTTTAGGTTGTGTGTTTTTCTTCAGTCAATAACAATATATCTTAGAGTATATTTCCTACTTGGAAGAGGGAATAGATAAGGCCATTGGAGAAATATTAGAGCCGAGTGGGTATCTGTTCTGTACTACACTGAATTGCCCATGCCCTTAAAATTTGTAATTAATCAAAATTCATTTTGCACATTGTTTATTTTATAGTAAACATGTTAAACAGAAGAATAAAATAAGTATAAACTTTGTTATTAACCCAAATTTCATCTTAACAATTACAACACCAGATATTTGTTCTGAGTATGAGAGATATTTTCAAGAGACAACAAAGTGTCTTAAAATACACTATATTTCTCTTTTAGCCCTACTGGTCATATTTTTAAAGATATTCTCCTTTTATGTTTGTTCACTGACATATAAAGCCCTTAATGAAAATATTTACAATTTCAATACAGTTATATTTTTAACTTACTTTATAAAACACGTCTAGCAACTAAATTCATTTTTAATACATGAGAGGGCACAGATCCTGTCTACTGCATGTAACGAGTACTTTTCTGTATGAATATATGTATGAATTTGCCACTACTCAAGACTGAAATTTTTCTTTCGAATTATTGCTGGGAACTAGGAAACTATGTAAGAATTAAGAAATAAATGTGTTTGTTTTATTCATTTCCACATAAACTATGTGCTAATGTGCTCTTCCCAATATGCTTATTTCCTACCTTATCTCTCACTTTTTAGTTCCATCTATATATATGTTTTTATTTTTAATGCAAATGGATAGTTACACAGGTAATAATGAGAAAAATGAGAAATAACGTAGAAGTTATAAAAAGTGTTATTGAGAAGAATTAATAATTTTTTCACAATAGGTAGGTTTTAATGTTATACAAAAATAAAAATTAGTTCAGAGTATTTTTATTTTAGCATTATTAGGCTTTATACTTTAAAACTATTTCTGGAAGAAAAATATTAACTATCCCCTTTGCATAGGATCTATAACATTTTACCAATAATCATATAAATCATGCCAGCATTTTCCAAATTGTCCACCATGGGGTACTAGTCTTCTTAAAAGATCTGTGAGCTAATATTTATATTAAGAAACAGACATTTATAGCACAGGGAGATCAGCTCGGTGCTTTGTGACCACCTAGAGGGGTGGGATAGGGAAGGTAGGAGGGAGACACAAGAGGGAGGAGATATGCAGATATATGTATATGTATAGCTGATTCACTTTGTTATAAAGCAGAAACTAACACACCATTGTAAAGCAATTATACTCCAATAAAGATGTTAAATAAATAAATAAATAATAAAGAAAGAGAAAAAAAGAAATAGACATTTAGTCTGTAATAATTGCTTGCTTGAAATTGAATCTATACAAGGTATGTAATGACCAAGACAGCCTTAATGTTCCCCTCAGCTTAACTAAAGACAGTGTTCTTCCTGACTGTAGGCTCCTGACATCCCTTTTCTTACAGTATTTACTTCCAGAAAACTTGTAATTTTTCACTGTCCCTTTGGGTTTAAATCTTCTCTCAGCCTCCTGACAGTTTTACATCCCAGGAATATCTTTCTCAAGAATCTTGGAGCCCTCTCTTTGAATAGAGGCAGGGCTTCTATTTCCCTGTCTCTGTGAGAAAACAAGGAGCCTAAATTGATTAGCCAGTTACCAAAGACAGAAAGTGTTAACACACTGACAAACCCCTCCCTCCCCTCGCTTGATGTCCTTCGTTACTTTTTCACTGTTCACCTCTGTTCTTCAAATCTTTCAGTGGTCCTTTTGTTTCAGAGGAGCCCAGTTCAGTCCCTCCCTCCTACTGCACTAGTTTGACCCCACTGCAATAGATCTGAATACGGTCGTCTTTGCCTATTTATCTGGTCCACTACAATTTTTACTTGACATTAATATGATATTTGGAAAGAACTATAAAAAGTGCATCTGTTTAAAGTCATATTTCTCAAAACATAGCTTTGTTCAACTCAAGCTCTGTGAAGTATAATTTACAAAATGCATATCAATGTAAAAATAAATTACATCTAATATGTAACTATATCACTAAATATTGAGCACTCTCTATGGGTAAAACCAAATTTATAGTATTGGAGTAATGCAAAAATAAACATGATGCTGTATCTACCACAAATTATTGCACATGTTGGAAATGGAGATAAATATCTATATTGAAAATTATGAAGCAAGACATAAAAATATGCCTTCTAAAAATTATGAATCATGTCCCAAATGAAATATTCTAATAATACTCCAGGAAAAAATCTGCAGAGGTTCTGGAAACACCATTTTGTTCCCTTATCCCCTCAGGTAATATGTCTTTGTCAAAGCTGGATGTACAAGAGTAATTCCCACCCTGCTAAGTAGATATTCTGGAAAGGGGGTATCTTGTGAACACATGGAAGCACAATGACAGAATTTTGTTATTGCAAAACCCATGTTCCCAATTCTTTGCATCACCTGACAAAAATGGATGCATAAAAATTTTGTAGTAACTGACTATTCTGAAGATAGAATTGGGAAAGATCTGGCCAAAGTAGGCAATGAATTACTGATACTAACGGAGATAAAAGGCATTGTCAGCTTAGAAGGAAATGCATCGTGTTCACTTTCAGATCTGTACAACTATGGGACACATTGTCTCCCTAGCTTTCCCCAAAAAGAATGTCTACCAAGCTTCATTTATTATTTCCTGTTTATGTAGCTGGTAGAAAGAGCATCTGATCACTGCGTGAAGACTTCAGTTGTCCTTTTTAGTTCTTTTTCCCCTGATCTGAGCAGCTTATCTCTACCAACTTTATTTGGATTCATTATTGGATTTGAATTAGGTACTCCCTTTTTTCCAAGGACAGGGATAGTTTTCTGCTTAAGTCTGAGTGTTCAAAGTATACTATGGCTTGGAAACTCCTAACATAGAACCATCCACTATCACACAAATCAATGAAATACAAGAAGAATATTAGGCACATCTATAGTTTCTCATTCTGAAAAGAGAATTGATTTAAAAAAAAATACCCTTGGGCCTGAGGCGAAGACTTCCTTCCCTCAGTAATTATCAAACTGAGATGAATCAAGACGGTGCTTTTGTTGTTTTTTTTATTTTATTATTGTTTTTTGGTAGAGGTAGGAGGAAGTTTACATAGCAAGGACACGGGAAACAGATTTAAGGGTAAAAGTGATAAAATAAAATTTAGGAATTTTTCTTTAAACCAGACTGTCAAAGTTGGTTGTGTCTAAGAATCCCTCAGTGACCTTTGTGTTGCTGCCCATTTTTAGAAGCCTGTTTTTGATCTTCCCATTCCCTTCCCCTATCTGCCATGTTCCCAAAAGCTGTCTTCAAGGCAGCCTAATTTACAAGCTTGCCTCTGAATTGTGAGAGAACGCTGAAACAGCCTTTGGGACTTAAGTTCTCAAACCACCATTATAACAACTATCTTTATCCCCAAATAAAGTTATCCACTCCTGCCCCTACCCCGTGTGTGTGTGTGTGCATGTGTGTGTGTATCTGTAACTTCAGGAAACAGTAAAAGAATAGTAAAATATATCTTTGAAAATGGAGGAAAGACCTAATGAAGTTAAGAACATTTCCTTTCAAAAAAACTCTTAACCCCTACTGTCTTTTGCAAAGTTTGCATAAACTTAATTGTAAAAACAAACAAGGACAGTATATGTAAAAGGAGAATAGAAAATGAGAAAATTACACTATAGATATGTTTGTAAAAATGCTAAACATGCCTCAAAGCAAGCAAACCAGGTATTGTATTAAATTAAAATTCATCATGAAAAATTAATTCCAAATATTCATACATATTTTGACTTAAATTTTCTATAAGCATTATTCAACACTTTAAAATCTTCATTTAGCTTATGTACATATTTAGTGTTGATTATATTCTAGGTATTGAAATGAGTTGAAAATTAATAGATTAACAGAGATTAACAAATTGCAGATAAAATAAATGATCATGTAAATATATATAGGAATGGTATTAAAAGACAATTAACACTTGTTCATGAAAAAACTCAGCAAACAAGAATAGAAAATAATTACACATTTCATTAAATGCAACTACCCCAATCGATAACAATAATCAGAATAATCAACCAGAGTAGTTATATCTATGAAATCTTCAATATATTAAGTTTAATATAAAGTAATTTCATTGAGCAAATGGTAAATTATTTAAAATTAACCAAAATAAGGAAAATAAATATGTCATGGACGTAAAGAAATAAGAATATCATATAATGTTTCTACAGAAAATAAATACATATACAAAACGATGTAATATAATTGAGACCTGTTGGGCTGCACCCCACAGGCCTACAAGGCCTGTGCTTGCCCAGCTTCAAGACTGAAGGAAGAGCCCAGAGTCAGCAACAGAGACATCAATTGTTTAATGGATTGAGGAGCTTACATGTCTGAAGCAAGGTCCTGGAATGACACCTCACCATGTGCGGCAGTCAGTGGGCAGGACATGGTGGCAGTCTTTGCTCCCCAGGGGAAGAGTAGATTGCCGGTTATAGGGGGAATTACAGCAGGTTGGCTCATTAGTTACCAGGGAAACCAGCAGAGAGACACTCCCCTTACCACCCCTTTGATAAGCTATCCAAACTGGGGCCTGGGGCAAGTATGTAGGAAGGTCAGTCATCTGAGTAGGGTGTAGGGGAAGCAAGCACTGGTTGGGCAGGGGATGTATAGAGAGCAAGACAACAGCCATCCTGAGTGGCGTTTCCATACAAGACCATGAAGAGACAAATTCTCATGAACTTTATTTTACAAAGGGAAGAGAAGAAACCCCAGCTCACAGAGTCTAACAGCTTATGATGAGAACTTTAATTCTAATTTAAGAGAAATTTAATTTTACAAACAAGAAGCAATAGCAGGTTGACTTTTAAAAGGAAAGAGGTTGAATTTGATCTAGAAAAACCATTCAGGCCCCTTGGACATTCATCTGTTCTATAAAGCTCCATAATTTCTGATAACAGCATGTTTTATTACTTGTAGATCTTGAAGATATTACATTTGAAATAATCACTGTTTTTATTATATTTCATTTTTCCCATTTATATAATCAGAAATTTCATTTTAATTTTAACTTTCTACTCAAAACTAGATAAGGTCCACTGTCCGATAATGCTAAACTACCACAGCAATCAGATAAAACAAACAACATAAATCAGTACATTAGAGAGTTGATTACATATTTTTGTTTGTTAACTATATGATTCCAGGGATCTAAGCATAATGACTTGACGCATTAGTCATCTGAGGTGCCATGAGTTAACAAAACAAAAATTTCCAGAGTTCGTTTTTTTTTAACATCTTTATTGGAGTATAATTACTTTACAATGTTGTGTTAGTTTCTGCTTTATAACAAAGTGAATCAGCTGTATGTATACATATATCCCCATATCCCCTCACTCTGGCTTCTCCCTCCCACCCTCCCTATCCCACCCCTCTAGGTGGTCACAAAGCACTGAGCTGATCTCCCTGTGCTATACGGCTGCTTCCCACTAGCTATCTATTTTACATTTGGTAGTGTATATAGGTCAATGTCTCTCACTTCGTCCCAGCTTACACGACCCCCTCCCCATGTCCTCAAGTCCATTCTCTACGTCTGTGTCTTTATTCCTGTCCTGCCCCTAGGTTCATCACAGCCATTTTTTTTTTTTTTAGATTCCATATATATGTGTTAGCATACGGTATTTGTGTTTCTCTTTCTGACTTACTTCACTCTGTATGACAGACTCTAGGTCTATACACCTCACTACAAATAACTCAGTTTCATTTCTTTTTAGGGCTAATTTCCATTGTATGTATGTGCCGCATTTTCTTTATCCATTCATCTGTTGATGGACACTTAGGTTGCTTCCATGTCCTGGATATTGTAAATAGTGCTGCAATGAATATTGTGGTACATGTTTCTTTTTGAATTATGGTTTTCTCAGGTTATATGCCCAGTAGTGGGATTGCTGGGTTGTATGGTAGTTCTATTTTTAGTTTTTAAAGGAACCTCCATACTGTTCTCCATAATGGCTGTATCAATTTACACTCCCACCAACAGTGCAAGAGGGTTCCCTTTTCTCCACACCCTCTCCAGCATTTATTGTTTGTTGATTTTTTGATGATGGCCATTCTGACTGGTGTGAGGTGATACTTCATTGTAGTTTTGATTTGCATTTCTCTAATGATTAGTGATGTTGAGCATTCTTTAATGTGTTTGTTGGCAATCTGTATATCTTCTTTGGAGAAATGTCTATTTAGGTCTTCTGCCCATTTTTGGATTGGGTTGTTTGTTTTTTTGATATTGAGCTGCATGAGCTGCTTATATATTTTGGAGATTATTCCTTCATCTGTTGCTTCGTTTGCAAATATTTTCTCCCATTCTGAGGGATGTCTTTTCATCTTGTTTATGGTTTCCTTTGCTGTGCAAAAGCTTTTAAGTTTCATTAGGTCCCATTTGTTTATTTTTGTTTTTATTTCCCTTTCTCTAGGAGGTGGGTCAAAAAGGATCTTGCTGTCATTTATGTCATAGAGTGTTCTGCCTATGTTTTCCTCTAAGAGTTTTATATTATCTGGCCTTCCATTTTGGTCTTTAATCCATTTTGAGTTTATTTTTGTATACGGTGTTACGGAGTGTTCTAATTTCATTCTTTTACATGTACCTGTCCAGTTTTCCCAGCACCACTTATTGAAGAGGCTGTATATTCTTGCCTGTTTATCAAAGATAGGGTGACCATATGTGTGTGGGTTTATCTCTGGGCTTTCTAGCCTGTTCCATTGATCTATATTTTTGTTTTTGTGCCAGTACCATACTGTCTTGATTACTGTAGCTTTGTAGTATAGTCTGAAGTCAGGGAGCCTGATTTCTCCAGGTCTGCTTTTCTTTCTCAAGATTGCTTTGGCTATTTGGGATGTTTCCATACAAATTGTAAAATTTTTTGTTCAAGTTCTGTGAAAAATGCCTGTGGTAGTTTGATAGGGATTGCATTGACTCTGTAGATTGTTTTGGGTAGTAGAGTCATTTTCACAATATTGATTCTTCCAATCCAAGAACATGGTATATCTCTCCATCTGTTGGTATCATCTTTAATTTCTTTCATCAATGTCTTATAGTTTTCTGCATACAGGTCTTTTGTCTCCTTAGGTAGGTTTATTCCTAGGTATTTTATTCTTTTTGTTGCAGTGGTAAATGGGAGTGTTTCCTTAATTTCACTTTCAGATTTTTCATCATTAGTGTATAAGAAAGCAAGAGATTTCTGTTCATTAATTTTGTATCCTGCTACTTTACCAAATTCATTAATTAGCTCTAGTAGTTTTCTGGTAGCATCTTTAGGATTCTCCATGCATAGTATCATGTCATCTGCAAACAGTGACAGTTTTACTCCTTCTTTTCTGATTTGGATTCCTTTTATTTCTTTTTCTTCTCTGATTGCTGTGGCTAAAACTTCCAAAACTATGTTGAGTAATAGTGGTGAGAGTGGGCAACCTTGTCTTGTTCCTGATCTTAGTGGAAATGGTTTCAGTTTTTCACGACTGAGAACGATGTTGGCTTTGGGTTTGCATATATGGCCTTTATTATGTTGAGGTAAGTTCCCTCTGTGCCTACTTTCTGGAGGGTTTTTATCATAAATGGGTGTTGAATTTTGTCAAAAGCTTTTTCTGCATCTATTGAGATTATTGTATGGTTTTTACCCTTCAGTTTGTTAACATGGTGCATCACATTGATTGATTTGTGTATATTGAAGAATCCTTGCATTCCTGGGATAAACCCCACTTGATCATAGTGTATGATCCTTTTAATGTGCTGTTGGATTCTGTTTGCTAGTATTTTGTTCAGGATTTTTGCATGTATGTTCATTAGTGATATTGGCCTGTAGTTTTCTTTTTTTGTGACATCTTTGTCTGGTTTTGGTATCAGGGTGATGGTGGCCTCATAGAATGTGTTTGGGTATGTTCCTCCCTTGCTATATTTTGGAAGAGTTTGATCCAGAGTTCATTTTATAAGCCTCAGTAGTTTGGGAAGTCCTGCTATATTTTTTATGGTTTTAACATTTATCACAAAATACAATTATAATTATTTATTTATTCAGGCAAAGTAGAACCTTAGAAGAAATACAACAGCTGTGACCTGTATAATTAAGAAAAGAAGGGTGTTTTGAATAAATAGACGTAAGAGTGTCATTTGCCCCAGTATCCACAGAGTATTCTTTAATCCATAAACAACTGAGAATATGTAAATTTTTTAATTGCTACCCAGAAAGAATAACAAAGACTAAGAACACATTAAAATCTAAAACAGATGAGTATAGTTAAATTGAAATATATGATATTATAATAATATATAATATTAATAACATATTTCATGTAAAATTTATAAGGTACATTTTCTTGTTATCTTTTTACAAGGCAGTGCAAAATATAAATTCTTATCAAATGAATATGACATGCAAAGCTATAGGGATAAAACGTTGAATCTCAATTTCTCTAAATCTCTCTCTCTCATCACCCCCTTTTCTTTCATCCTTCCCTCCTTCTCTCTGTTGATTTGATAGTTTTAGTAAGATTTCTAGTTGAAGTTGAGATTTTAATACTTACAGAAACTAGTGCATTTATTTGGAGGAATAACCTGATAACTGGATTGGAAAAGAGGGTAAAGATTTTTAATGTATGATGAAGCCAGCAAGAATTATTAGTAAATCCTTCTAATGAGTATACACTTGTAGCAAACAACAGCAACAAACAAGAAGACATGTTGGATTTCTTTGAAGAGAGAGGAGGAAGTACAAGGAGAGAGATTTCGGGGAAAAAAGTGAGAGAATGAGCTTCAGAAACATGGCAGAAACCCCACATTTGGTGTGTTGTTATCCTCTCCTCATGTCTCCAAAAACTTATGTGAATTTTAGTTACACATGAATAGTTGTGCAAATCAACATGCAATTTTGTGTGTCAGTTTGTGATGGTGTGTGTGTATGCTTGGCATTACTTCCATTTTAAATGTTTGCTGGATTTCAGCTGTAAAGCCATGGGGTCTGGTGGTTAACTGGAAATATTTAACTATAATTTCAATTTCTTAAAAATTGTAGGTCTATTCAGATTGCCTATGACTTTTGGGAGAACTTAGGTGGCTTATTTTTTTTTCCAAGAAATTTGCCCATTTCAGCTAAGTTACTGAATTTATTTGTACACATTTGTTAATATTACTTTTACAATACTTTTATAGTCTGTAGGATTAATAGTAGTTTTCCCTCATTCAGTCCTGATATTGGTAAAGTGTCTTTTGTTCTTCATAAGTCTGGCTAGAGTGCATAAAATTCATGAACTTTCTCTAAGTAGCAGCTTTTTGATTCACTGATTTTTCTCTATTAGTTTTTAAAAAAATATTCTATTCCTTTTATTTATGTTCTTATTTTAATTATTTCTTTGTTTCTATGGATTTAATTTGATCTTCTCATGTTTCTTAAGGTGGGAGCTTATGTTATTGGCTTTAGACAGTTTTTCTTTTCTAATATAGGATTTTGCACTATAAATTTTCTCTAAACACTGTTTTAGGTGCATCACAAAAATATTCATATGTGTTTGTCATTTTTATACAGTTAAAACTTTGTTCTATTTTTCATTTATTATAATTTCCTTTATTTCTTTTTTGACCCATATATTATTTAGAAGTATGTTATATTGGTTTTAAATATTTGAGGATTTTCCACGTACCTTCTGGTTATTGATTTCTAATTTAGTTTCACTGTAGTTAAAAATAAACTATTATGATTTGAAACGTTTTGTAATTATTGATATTTGATTAATGTCCAGAATATAGTATATTTGAGTAAATATTTTGTATAACTTTAAAAAGAATGCTTATTCTTCTGTTCTTGATTGAAGACATATTAATGTCAATTAGGACAATTTGGTTGATAGTATGGTTCATGTATCCATTCTTACTGACTTCCTCCTGAATATTGAGAGATTTTTAAATCTTTGACTATAATTGTTGATTTAGATACTTTCACTTCTACCATGTGTTGCTTAATGAAATATAAATCTGGAAGGATATTTCACGTTTATGAACTGGAATTATATTGTTAAAATGTCCATAGTACTCAAAGTAATCTACAGATTTAAGGCAATCTTTACCAAAATTCTAATGGCATTTTTCATAGAAATAGAACAAATAACCTTAAAATCATAAAAGATTCTGAATAACTAAACCAACCTTAAGAAAGAAAAACAAAGCTGGAGCCATCATGGTCCCTGATTTCAAACTGTATTACAAAGCTATAGTTATCAAAATAGTATGGTATTAGCACAAAAATAAAAACATAGATAATGGTACAGAATAGAAAGCCCAGAAATAAACCCATGAATATATGGTCAATTATTTATGACAAAGGAGCCAAGACTATACAATGGAGAAAGGACAGCCTCTTCAATAAACAGTGTTGGAAAAACTGAATAGCCACATTACCTATAGGTGTAAATAATGCTAAAACTATTGTATAGAAAATGGTTAGGTAAAGGGTATAATCAGTTTTTATTTTAAATATTTGAAGGAATTAAGGGGACAAAATGATAAGTTACTTAAACCTATGAGAAAGACCAGATCCAAATGTACACTATGCAAGTTCTTTGAACAGAGACTGGAATGTTCTATGTTAGAAGGATTAAATTTGAAAGAGCAGATGATTTACCAGTTTATAGAGACATTTATTTTTACCAAAACAAAAGTACATAGTTAAAAACTAGAACAAAGTACTTGAATTCTCAACAATACTGAATATATTAAATTTTGGGAAGTTTTAGTAGAAAGTTTGGGTGAAAGTCTCTATTGTCATACTTTAAAGCATCCTTTAGATTAGTGGCTGATAATAATCAGATTATCCTTACTCAAAAATATAAGAATCAAAATTAATACATTGACTATATGAACAGATGTAATTTTTCCAATATGTTACAAAAATGGTATTCTTCTATTTAACTTAATTCTGGGAAAGATTCTAGATGCACTTGCTACAGCATTTTTTTTCTTGCTATGCTGAGCTCTGTGTCAAAGACATATGCACTGTGACTTGTGTTCTCCATATGTGTAAAACTGAGACTCAATTTTAAAATGCCAAATGAGGAAGTGTGAAGGTCATCATTTATTCTGTAAATCACAGTGTACCACCTTTTCAGCATTAGTAAATTAGTACCTTAATCATAACAAAACAAACTTCCTCAACAGTGCTAAATGAATAAAGTGCCGGCCCATTGCATGGGATACTCAATTTAGAAGAGTAACAAACTTTAAATTTATCCAGTGTAGCAACTGCATGCAATCTTAAATAACATTATTCTGTTCTTTTAAGTGCTTATAAGTGAAAATGACTCTTGAGGTGCTTGAGAGTCAAGTGTTCAAAGGCAGTGTAGTTGTCATGGTTGGGAGACTGGGCACTAGAGTCCAATCAGTGGTTTTAACCAGCTCTACTTTATACAAACTATTTCACTTTGGAGAATTAAAATGATAATTACTAGGCTTTGCTTTTCTCATTTATATAATAAAGGAAATTATATATACCTTAGAGTTCAGTATAGTGAGTGTTAAATTAAAAAAATAAATAAACATTTTAACAAATTTTTGGATTATCTGAATCCCAGTTTCAAGTCCTTTATATAAAGAGCTCAAAGTCTTTACATTCATTCTTCTAACAAGAAAAGGCTGAACAAGCTGAAAATCAATGAATTTCTTAGACCCATGAGAGAATTGAGGTAACAGGGTAAACTCGCATCCCCAGATCAGGAAAATAGGCACATCTAGAAAGTCACAGCTTAGATCTATTTACCTGGAGAGGAATCCTTTGGAACATAGACTGGGAGGAACATTTAAATGGTGATTTGGACAAAATGTTGCAGTGTAATTGTGGGATAAGGTGAGAATGAGAAACCCCTGAAGGCTGCAGTCTTACGAGGGCCCCCAGATTTTTGTGGGTTTTACCTCCTGTTCTCCACCAGGTTCACACAGCAAAGGGCTCATAAAAATTTCATTATGTCTCTAAGGGGTATTGAGGAGAGAGTAATCCTTGTGAAATACTACCAGAACATTCTCCATAAAGTGACGGACTCTCCAGCTGAACACACTCTACCTGAATATTATTTGACTTGAAGGTAGGATATTCTGCCACACTAGGGCCTTCTAACTTTTGTGTACCACCTGAAAAGGAAACCAAATGTTAACACTGAAGGTCACAGCTGAAAGGCTAAAGCTCAGTGAATAATGGAGATTTCATCATAAGAGTATAGAGTGTTTTTCTTCCTCCCACCTTACTGCCTCATCAATAAGACTCAAGTATAACAGTGAATTACAGCAGTGAAAGAGGTGTAAGAAGATACAGGAATACCTAAGGAAGCCCTAAGTCAACAGAAGAGAGAAAAAGAGTGGAGGAGTTTGAGGCCTTGGGCATCTATCTCTACAGCAAATATTAAACACAGTCCAGCTCTGAGCTAAATGAACATAAAATCTTCTACTAAAAGTCTATTTACCTGGACTCCTCTTATCTAATGTGTTATTCTAGCTTTCAACAAAAATTTAAGGTATTGTAAAAGGGAGAACAAAATAAGAGCTTGAAGAGACAAAGTATGGATTAGAACTAGATTCTGATATGACGTAGGGGATAGAATTATAAGACAGAAAATTTAAAATAACTATGACTAATATTTTAAAGACCCTAACAGAAAAAAAAATACAATAAATGGATAATGTAAAGCAAAGAGATAGAA
The DNA here is from genome assembly GCF_009873245.2 of Balaenoptera musculus. Taxonomy (NCBI): domain Eukaryota; kingdom Metazoa; phylum Chordata; class Mammalia; order Artiodactyla; family Balaenopteridae; genus Balaenoptera; species Balaenoptera musculus. The sequence continues at coordinate 58,220,352 of NC_045802.1, forward strand.
ATCTGTAAGAAAGAATCAAAAGGAAATGTTAGAAAGGAAATGCAAAATGAGTGAGACAGAAATGAAGAATGTCTTTGTAGGTAGACATTTGTAATTAGATCTGCAAAGGAAAAAAAAGGGAGTTTGGAGATTCATCTATAGAAACTTTTCAAATTGAAATGAAAAAGAAAAAAAAAGAATGGGAAAAATATCTAACAACTGTGGAAAAGATTTGAAGTGTCCAACATACATGTAACGGGAAGACTAGGACAAGGAGGAAGTGTCAAAGAAATATTTGAAGGAATAATTGCTGAGAAGCCCATAATTAATGGCAGTCATAAAACCATAGATTAAGAAGCCAATAAAATCCCAAGAATAAATGTTGAGAAACCTAAATCTAGGCATATTATATTCAAAATGCAGAAAAACAAAGATAAAGAGTAAATTTTGAACGAAGCCAAAGGTGAAGAAAAAAACCTTGTCTATATAATAATAAGCATAAGAATTACAGTGAACTTCTCATGGGAAACAATGCAAGCAAGAAGACAGGGGAGTGAAATATATGTGTGATTTATTATATCCAGTGAAATAGTTCAAAAGTGACAGAGAAACTAAGACTTTTTCAGTCAAACTCAAGCCCAGTGAATCCATTACCATTTAACCTGTCATGGTGGGAAAAAAAATAATGGGACAGCCATATTGGAAGTCAGTTTTATAGTTTCTTATATAGCTACCTATAGTCTTACCATATGATCCAACTATTGTGTTATGTCTTCGTAAAAGCCTATTTGGGGATGTTTAAATCCACTTTAGTCATAAGTGCCAAAAATTGGAAGCAACCAAGATACCCTACAGTAGGTGAATGGATAAACACATTGTAGTATATCCATACTATGAATATTATTCAACAATAAAAATAACCTATCAAACCACAAAAAGACCTAAAGCATTCTTAAATGCACGTTGCTCATTAAAAGAAACAAGTCTGAAAAGAATTCAAGGCTATAGTATAATTCCAATTATATGACATTCTGGAAAAGGCAAAACTATAGTGATGTTAAAAAGATGAGTGGTTGCAGGGTTACGGGGGGAGTGGGTGAGGGTTGAATAGGTGAAACACAGCAGATGTTTGAATTCTACCAGTAGTTCTATTCTACATGATACTGTTAACAGTGGCTCAATGACACTGCGCATTTGTCAAAAGCCCTTGACCTTTACAGCACAGAATGGAGCCTGGTGTATGAAATTTAGGAGGTTGGGGGATCTCAGGAATGAATGAAAACTAGAAGATAACCTATATTACAAATTTTAGAAATAGCCTCACTGAAGGGGCTCGGGAAAATGTACTGATGTCAGTAACTTTGAATATGAGTGGAGTCTAAGATTAAAAACAGAAGAATTGTATATAACTACTGTAACCTAGTTGAAACAGATGTTTTCTACAGGGGTATAAGGTAGTAATTCTGATACCACCATACATGCACACTGGAAATGAACGATTTTGTAAATGGATGACAGTTGGTAGGAACCAGGTTTCTCACTGTTGGTGTCAAGGAGTGGAGGCCAGAATAATCCATGTAATCATGAAGTAAAGTTTGATACATTTTATACACCACATGCTTATTCCAGCACTGTGCCATCTGAGAGTCTAAGAAGCAAACTCAATAGCAAGGAGCACACATAGTACCTAGATTTTAGGTTTTAATGCCATTCCCCTTTCAGCCAACTGAAAGGGGCCACAGAACAGAGGCCACACTGAAGTGACAAGCTCAATAAGTATTGGATTCTATCCCAAAGTTTAAAATATACACCAAAGTAGAAAATAAAAACCATGGTATCACTCATATTGATATATCAGATGCATGTCTCACATTCCACTAGTGATTTTTTTCCCTTTATTTTAAATAAATACGTATTTGTGAGGAAAAAGTTAATACAATTAAGATTAACCCTAACAAAGGTAAAATAGAACTATGAAGACTGGAAAGTAAAAGAAATAATCAAATAGCTTCATATTTTCTAAGTAATAAGACCATTTAAAAAATAATTTGATATCAATAAGCTTTTGAAATAAAATTTATTCTCACAATTTTCTTCATATTATATGTAATACACCTGCTGAAATGGAGTCCTCAAAGCTGCTATAAACAAATTACGTTGATTTTAAACATTCTTCCAGGTGTTATAAAACATTAAATAGTTATATCAAATTAACAATTGTTATGAATATTTCTGATAGTCAGTATAATTGAAAGCATTACAGAATTAGAAGAATTTTAATCTTTTTTACAAGTGGACAAAGAAGAGAATACATGGTTAACTTCTTATTAATTCAGTGTAGTACTTTAAGCATTTAGCTTTAAGTATTTAGGAAGATTTTATCTGAATAAAATGCATATATAAGTTTCAACTTTGTTTTCAAAAGCTGTGGCATTCTTATTTGATAAGATTAAAATGTTGAAAGAAAAGTTACTACAAAGTAATATCTTTGAAGAAACATAAGAAAATACTATGCTTTGGAAAATTTTTCCTTGCTGAGTACTTACTCCACTACAACAGCTAGATCTTGCTGAAAATTGTAAAAAAAATTGAAAGCTCGAAAACACTTAAGTTTCAAAGCAACAGATTGTCACAAAGAAAATACAATTTGCACTTGTCTAGGATTTAAGAGCTGAAGTAGTATCAAATATTTATATCTGAGAAAACACCACAATAAGACCACAAATGCTATCTGTAAATATTTTAGAGTATAGAAATTGTAGCATCCAGCAAATCTCCACTCCTACTCCCACTTTTTGTTTTGTTTTTCTTGAGGATATGTTGAAATGTTAGATAGTATTTTTTTTAATTTATTAATTGAAGTACAGTTGATTTACAATATTGTGTTAATTTCTGCTGCACAGCAAAGTGATTTATTTATACATATATATATACATATGTTAATATATATATACACACATACATTCTTTTTCATATTCTTTTTAATTATGATTTATCACAGGATATTGAATATAGTTCCCTGTGCTATACAGTAGGACTTGTTATTTATCTATTTTATATATAATAGTTTGCATCTGCTAATCTCAAATTCCCAATCCATCTTTCTCCCACCTCCCTCCCCCTTGGCAACCACAAGTCTATTCTCTACATCTGTGAGTCTGTTTGTTTCATGGATAAGTTCATTTGTGTCACATTTTAGATTCCACACATAAGTGATATCATATGGTATTTGTTCTTCTCTTTCTGACTTACCTCACTTAGTATGATAGTCTCTAGGTCCATCCATGTTGCTGCAAATGGAATTATTTCATTCTTATTTATGGCTGAGTAGTATTCCATTGTATATATGTTGAGTTTTCATTTTATCTTCATCATTTTCAAGTTTAAATGTAGTAAAGGAAGAGACTAATCATGATGAAATGAGACTAGGAAAAAGAGAAATAATTACATATTAGATTTAAGTCATTGGCTCTCACGATAATATAGACTCTAGTTTCTGGGTAAAGTTGGTGCAGATTTAAACTATGAAACAAAATAAATGCTTGAATACTGTAGGAGACTGGGTTTGTGCTTTACTTGAGCAATTTGAAATATCTGATCAGTGTGGTTTCATTATCAACAAGGCATATGCATTGTACTATTAAAAATAACTATTCAGTAAAATATTCAAAGTGGTGAAGCAGGCTTAACTTCACTAAAAAGGACAGTATGAAATGTATTAAAATGTTTGGAATAACCTCTTTCAAAGTTATGCTCCTTTTACCTTCTTGCTAAATTTAACATCCCAAATCCTCTAAATACCCACATCAGGTTATTCTGTTAAATAAATAAGCTGGCTCGATTTCTATAATATGTTTCAGTGCAGTCAGATATGAGATTTCTTTGATAATAGATTAATATCACAAGTAATTTTCAGTGAATTCTCAGAAATAATACAAATTTTTGTTTCTCCTTTCTCTTTCCACTTCGTACACCATAGCAATACCAAAAGTAGGAAAAGAACAGAGGAGAAAGACTTATAGTGAGTATTTGGAAACACAAGTTATAATTATTGCCAGATCTTAATGGGTAAACAGTAAATAAGAGAACATTGAGAAATGTTCAGAGTACTAGATCAAGATGGTGGGGAGAGTAAACACCTCTACCAGCTCTTTAACTTAGAATTGATTATAATATCAAACAGCAAACTATAAATTAATTAACCCATCAATCCAAGAATATAACCATTTAAACAAGAATGTCAGAGAGGCTAAAATGCTAGGAATTCAGAGAACATATTTTAAAACCAGACCAAATTTACACAAACTAAAACAAGATTTGAGAGAATAACAATGTCTCAGAAGAGTTTTATAGGTGGGAGCCCAGATAAGTCACTCAAAAACCTAAATAAGGATGACTTAAGAAGGAGCAACTATTTGAACATACAACCCCTGTTGTTCTTGATAGTATGAATCGAGCTCAGGTTTTTCCCCATCAAGTGGATACTTTTAAAAATGTGATCTAATCATTCAATGGAAAGCTATAGAGCAATGAATATGAACAAACAGCAACTTCAAATAAACAAAAAGATGTTATCTCCATACATTCTACTAAAAAAAATCATATAGGAAACATTACTTGCCATATAACTTCATCTATAACAAACACAAATATGCATTTTTTTAAGAAAACTACATGCAAAATATTCATAGGAGCAACAGTGTTAATAACTCTAAACTGTAAAAATGCTAATGCACCACAGACAGATTTTTAGAATATCTGTTAACCCAATCCAGTTCTCAGAAATGTTTATGGAAAATGGAAGAGCCAGTCCAATATTTATGTGAAAATGCAAAGGAACATTGTTAGCCATAAATATTACTAAGTTGAAGAATAATTTAGAATATTTTATACCAACATATTATTTCAGGGGAAAAAAAGCTTAGTTATGATGATATAGAAATTAAGACTGTGATATTGTACAAAGATTGGCAAATTAACCAATGGAAATGTTGCAAGGATAAAAGAACTCTTCAAGTTGGCCCTGGAAAACGGTGAGGAAATAAAAAACTATCAAATAAATTGTGTTGGGTCAACTGGGTTATCAATATCAGGAAAAAGGGCAACATGACTACTGTCATCCATAAACAAAATTAATTCCAGGTAAATTGTAGATCAAATGTTTAAGGTAAAACAATAAAAACCCTGGAAGTTAATATAGGAAAATATCTTCCTCATCTTGTTATTTGGTGATATTGCCTAAATTGGTCATATAAATAGTAACTATAAAAGATAATTCCTGTTCATTAACAGATGCCATTAAGATAGTGACAATGTAACCTATAATGTGGCTGAGATATTTTCAACATATGTGAATAACTATTAATAGCAAAGGGCTTATATTAAGAAAATATAAGGTAATCCTAAAATAATAAAAATACAAACTTGCAGAAAAATGAAAAGGGGCTTGAAGCGGTACTAAAATTTCAAATATTAACTCAAAGTGGTTTGTAGACCTAAATGTAACTGCTGAAACTACAAAATTCTTAGAAGAAAATTTAGGAGGAAATCTTTGTAAACTTGATTTGGCAAAGCCTTACTAATTTTGACTCCAAAGCACATGGTACAAATGAAAAAAAGATAAGTTGGACTTCAATAATTTTTTTTAAAGATTTTCGTTTTAAAGGATATTATCAAGGAAGTAAAAAGACAGCTAACAATGAGAGAAAATAGTTTTAAATTATGTATTAAGCAACTTTTATGCTGACTATATGAAGAACTCTTAGAACTGAATAATAAAAAGACAACCAACATTTAATAATGGGCAAAGTATCTGAATTGATATTTCTACAAAGAAGATACACAAGTCAGTAAGCATATGAAAAGATTTTCAACATCTTTGGCTGTGAGAGAAACGCATATCAAAATCACAACATATCACACCGACTAGGATAGCTGTAAGCAAACATAGATAATAACAAGTATTGGCAAAGATGTGGAGAAACTGGAACTCTTATACACAGGTTGTGAGAATATAAAATGATCTGTCAGCTTTGAAACCATTCTGGAATTTCTCCAAAATGTTTAAGCATAGCATTACCATTAGCTCAACATTCCACTTCTAGGTATATACCCAACAAAATGAAAATAGACATCCACATAAAAATCATAGAATAATGTTTATGACAGTACTATTCATAAGTCAAAAAGTAGAAACAACACAAATGTTTGTCAAGTGATAAATGTATAAATGTATTATATCCATACAATGGGATCCTTTTTAGGGAATAAAAAGGAATGATATACTGATATATACTATAATATGAATAAACCTTGGAAACACTATGCTAAGTGAAAGAAACCTTTCACAATAAAGCATGTAGTATATTATTCTATTTGTATGAAATTTCCAGAATAGTCAAATCTATAGAGACAGAAAGTAGGTTACTGCTTCCCTAGTCCTGTGAGTGTTGCTGGAAAATGCGAAGTGACTGCTAATAGGTATGGGGTTTCTTTTTGAGGTGATAAATGTTCTAAAATTGATTGTGGTGATAATTGCACAACTCTGTATATACTAAAAAACCTGGAATGGTATGATATGTGAATTATATCTCACTAAAGCTTGTGACAAATGTTCCAGTATTGTAAGAATGAATGAAATATAACAAACAGAATCCAAACCACCTTAAGAAAACTAAACATAAATGAAGGTAATTTCAGAAATCCAAGGTTGATTAATAACTGTAAGTCCATAATTAATATGCATTAGGCAGCTACTCCTCCAGGCCAGGAGGGGAAGGCCTCTAGATCCATTACAATTTGGAATGTAAAACAGTGGCTCCATGGGACATAAATTTGCAAATCTCTCATGCATGAGGTCTGTATTTAACTTCCAAACTGTTTATCATTTAAATATCCTTTACCTTAAGTTACCAGCAGTCTGTGCTTAGGAAGTCCTGACTGTAGAGAAACAAAAATGTTAATGAAACTTTGTCTCCTGACAACTCACACACACACACACACTCACAGATAACATAAAATAAAGCAGATATATGGAGAAAAATATGCCATTACACACCTATAAGAGTACCTAAATGAAAAAAAAAAAGAAGCAAATGGTGGGAGTAGACAATTATGTAGAACATTGGAAATTCTTACACACTACTAGAATGATTTTTTGGCCCAAAGTCATTGCAAAAATTGTAATATTATCTATTAATTTGAAAATATGCAAGGTGTACACAATTTCACTTTTGGGTATATACTTAAATAGATGGATGAACTGGAGCATCTAGAAACTTATCAAAGAATGTTCTTAGCATTTCAGTCATAATACATAGTAACTGGAACAGAAATCCGAATGTCCATTAAGTACAAAATGTACATATAATTGTGATATATTTACACATTAGAGTAGGAAAGAACAATGACATTGAATGTACTTCATTCACACGCGACAACCCTGAATTATTCTCACAAACAAGATATGTCTTATAAAAGGCCAGACAGCACAGAATTCATCCTAAATAATTATATTCACATGAAACTTAAATTAGGAAAAACTAATATTTGGGGTTAAATTCAGGATAGTGGTTAACTCTGGTAAAAGGGCAGGGGGAGTGATTCAGAAAACACAAGAGGGCGCTTCTGAGTGGTAGCATAATTCTGTTTATTGGGCAGTTTGAAGGTACATGGCTATGATTAATTTTGATGTTTTATTGAGCTTTATATTTAAGATTTGTTCATATATATGAAAAATATAAAAGTATATAACACAGGTAAGTAAAAAGTTTAAAATGAAAAGGTCACCATAGAGGATTAGTACTGCCTATATCAGTAGCTAGTTTCAAAAGGAATGGTGGAGAGGTGCTTATTAAAAAGGGGTTAAATTTTGTGTTTTTGTGATGATTTGCAATCCTATCATAATTTATGATTACTAACATAGCTAGAAATAAATTTCTTAAGCTCATAGTTTTAATGCCAATAAAACATAATGTTTGTTTACAAAAAATCCCACATAAACATAACAGATAACAATAAAATTAAAATTAACATTACTTTAGTGTGACAGATGCTTTGCTTAAATTAATCACATCCCAAAAGTAAAATATTTTTCTATTGGTGACTTTCATTTGCAAATTATCACTCCAAAGAAGAGTTCTGTCTTCCTAAATGGTAAAATATTTCATCCTGACAACAGTAGCAGATGCTTTTAATAGTGATCAGTTTACATTCCAGCTTAATTCTGCTGAACATATATGATTCCAAACATGAGCACTATATTCTTTTCTTTTTTTTTTTTCTTTTGTCACACCTTGCAGTCTGTGGGATCTTAGCTCCAGGAGACCAGGGATTCAACCAGGGCCCTCGGCACTGAGACGGCGGAGTCCTAACCACTGGGCCACCAGGGAATTCCCAGCACTATATTCTTATACCTTTTTTATTACTCACTAACAAATCAAACAGTTCAAAGTAGAGACAGACACATCTCAAGTCACAACTTCAACATGTTTGTCTTTTAGATATTTAAATATGTTTGTATAGGGGTTTTTTCTTGACCAGAATTTAAAAATATGTATATCAAAAAGAAACTTAAAAACTTATCAATATCCAGTGGTTATTGGAAAATATCAACCTAAAACAAGGAAATGAAGGGTTGGTTTAGTCTTATAATACTAAGCTGACTAGACAATTATTTGGGACCTCATAGGAACTTAAAGTTCCTAGTACTGGAACCCCATGCTGAAAAGGACTTCTCCCATTGCTGAGGGGTTCTGGCCTAGTTCACGTCAATGTCCCCATTCTGGAAAACATTGGCCATGCACACCCTGTACTTCTGAGTTCAACAGTCATCCTGGCTCAGGAATTGCTCTTTCAAGATTTTCGCAATCAACCTTCATTTGTAATAGACAAAAATAAATATACAATAATTCTCTCTAAACAATGAATAGACAAGTTTGCTATAACATTAATTATGGATTCTCAGGTCCTCTGGAGTAAGAGTTGATTTAGCAGATTGTTGTAAATTTTTCTTTGCAATTCTTCTTCTGTAATTAGTTACTTTAACATCAATTCTATTTCAGATTTTTGTTTGTATATCTGTTTTTATCAAGAACTTTAAGACTTGGAGTGTATGATTTCAAAAGAGGCTGCTATAAGGTCTATGTGGACAAGAATTACAAATAAGAACTACTAAGCAGCAAAATTATACAAATGGGAACCCCTTTTAGATATTTCCCCCTCCTTATAATGACATTTTAAGCTATTTCCCAATCCTACTAATTGATCACATCTGGTCTTCACTGAGTTCTCTTAGCTATTATTTTTTAAAGCTTATGCATTTACCACTAAATAGTGTTATAAACATATGAAAGATGTTCCTTTTTTCTTATTTTTTTCTAACTGCTACTCCTTGTTTGAAATTTCTTTACCTTAATCTTTCTTATCATCATTTCCCTCATACATTTCTCCTGTGCTTTGAACATAACATGCCTTGATTAAAAATTCTTTCTCTTTTTTTTTCCTTTTATACATCCTCTTTTGCTCTCAGAGTAAGAGAAGAAATATATTGTGCCAAAGAATATAATAGCTCACTGGAGAAAATACTACTTAATTACAGTGTCAACAAGCAAACAAATAAACAAAATAATGAATACATTTCAAATGCTTTCAGAAAAATTATTCTTCTCTAGCACTGATAGGTTATGAAAATGAAAATGCTATTTTTAGCCTCTGTTTCTGAAATATAAATGTTCCTGAATGTCAACAATTTGTGACAATGTCAGTGTTTTAGTTTGCTAAGTTTTCCAAAGCACAGACAGTGTAGCTTAATCAACAGGAATATCTTCTCACAGTTCTGGAGGCTGCATGTCCAAGCAAACCATCAGCAAGTTTGATTTCTCCTGAGATCTCTCTCCTTGGCTTGCAGATGACTGCTTTTTTGCTTCATCCTTATATAGTCTTTTCTCTATTCATGCACACATGTGTCTTAGTCTCTTTCACAAGGATACCAGCTATATTTAATTAAGGTCCACCCATATGATCTCATTTTACCTTAAGTACCTCTTCAAAGGCCATATCTCCAAGTACTGTCACAATCTGAGGAACTACTAGTTAGGACTTCAACTCAGGAATTTTGGTGGTATACAATTCAGTCAATAATGGACAGCTACTTAAATATAGCATAATTACTAAGCTAGTGCTTGTTGTATATTCATATTTATAGAACTGAAGATTAACATATCTTCATGAAAGCAACAATTTAGCAAGATAATCAAAAGAAGTAATATCACCTGTCTGCCTCTCAATGACTAACACATTGTGCATTCTAATTTCCTCAACCTCTGTAATTCATTCACTGATAAGTACTGACACTCAAGATGCAAAAGGGAAATCAAAAATTCCTGTCTTGCTCTAGTGGTAACATCAATGCCACATTACCCCAAAAGGCCCCACCTGATTTAATCAGGTAGGATTAGGACAGGTAAAATAATAAATAAATTTAAAGAAAAATCCTTATATCCATATAAAGATGGAATATATATACGCGTGTGTGTGTGCATGTATGTGTGTGCATGTATATATGTGTGTGTGTGTATATATATATATATATATATATATATATATATATATAATGTTTTTCTCTCAAATACAGCCATGCAATGGGGTTGCAGGGATTACCTATGATGAGCTATCTCGTCTCTCCACCAACTTTAGCATGCCATCGACTGGTATGAGATGGTTTCTGTAACTCTAGCATTCACGCATATATTCCAACCAGAAGGAAATTTGAAAGACATGAAAAGAATATACCTTTCATCATCTGAGGAAATCTCTCAGAACCACCACACAACTGTGTTGCTTGCAGTTTACAACTTGACCATATGGATTAAGGTAGCTTTGAGAAATGTAGTGCTTTATCTAGATAATTGTTTTGAGCTGAATTGTGTCCTCAAAATTCAGACATTGAAGTCCTAAGGCCCAGTTTCTAAGAATGTGACTGTATTTGAATATAGAATCTTGAAAGGGGAAATTAAGTTAAACTGAAGTCATTAGGGTGGGTCCTAATCTAACATGACTGGCGTTCTTGTACGACGAGGAAATTTGGACACAGACATGTACAGAGGGAAGACAATATGAGAAGATAAGGAAAAGTTTGCCATCTACACCGACATCAAGGAAAGAGGCCTGGGAAGAAACCAACCCTACTAACACTTTGATCTCAGACTTCTAGCCTCCAGAACTGTGAGAAAATAAATTTCTGCTGCTTAAGCCACCAAGTCTGTTATGGCAGCCCCAGCAAACTAATACAGCAAGATACTTTATACAGCTGAACTGCAATTTCTTGAATGGTGACTGAATTTATCACTGTATATAAAGACCTAATATCGGGTCTGGAGGTATGGGAGCAGCTGATGAGATTTTATGAATACTTTTCACATATAAAAAGGTCTTTGAATGGCCAGAATTCAGCGTAGTGATAGAAGAAGAGAATCTTGGGTATAGGAAACACCAAAAACAATATATGGAATAATTTGTAAGTGCTTAAAGCATCATTAAACTGTATGTTCTACCAGGACAGGTAACTGTTTTTCTACTTGAAAATTAACTGCAATGTTACCTTGCTACATGATAATTTAGCCTTTCTTCTCATGCTGTGTCTACTCTGAGATATCAACCACCTTTTGGAAGGCTTTATTATCACCCATTTTGCAGATTGAACCATTTCTTCAGAATTTACAACTTCTGATTTGACATAGGAGCAGATCCGTATGCCCTTTGTGGAGATGGGGATGGGTAGCGAGAGACAGAAATACATGTTGTCTCCCTTTAGAAGTTCTTGAGTCCCATACCTCAATGAATATAAATCTTTAGAAATATATTAATGTATAAAAATGTATAAAATACATAAATCCCAGAGTGAATATTGAAAGCAAGTTTCATCTTATAGTGCATTCATGGTGATGTGTATATTTAAATTTTACTGTTTTTTATCTTACTCCTCTTATAACTGAAAATTTGTACCTTTTTACCAACCTCTCCCTATTTCCCCCATTCTTAAATTTTACTATTTAAATATTTGAAATGGTATTTTAAAATGTTTTACAGGAGTTTGCAGTATTACCTTAAAATATCTGAGTAATAGTTGAAAATGTGTGTCAACTAGGAAGTTCATTAAAGGAGTTAATCCTAAAAAATAATAACAGAATACTACCAAGAAACACTCTTGCCATTTCTTGACAAACATGGCTTTGTCTCATAATGTAAAACAAACAAACAAAAATCTTATTTAACCATTTACATAAAATTCTAGATTAAAAAAATAAATTGTTGCACGTTATGTCTAATATCAAGGTAAGTACAAATTCAAAATAGTTATTTTTACTACTTTTTTTTTAAAGTTAGCATTGTGAGAACATTGTTTCCATTCCACTCTGAAATTCCCATTAACATACAGTAAATTGTATGAGAATGGATAAACATTTAAGTTACTGTAAATGAAAACTAGAGAATTATACATCAAAATACAGGTGTATATAAATAGGTATCCACTCTTCAATTTAGCAGGGAGGGTAGTAGTGGCAGGGGAACACAAAACATCACACATACCAGCCGAAAACCAGACATTATTATCAGCAAATATAAGGGGACCAAAATAATCACACAGAAAAACTAAGTACAGAGTAAATAAGAGTACCCAGTGGATAGAGAAGTATTTTAAAGAATTGTGGTTATTATCTTCATTACTCACATCCATTAAAAAAAGAGATTCTCATGAAAAATAGAAATCAGAACACAAGAAATGGACTAAGAAAATTATTATTATTGAAATAAGGAATGCAATATAAGTTAGTCCTGGAATAAAATTTCAGGTGTTCTGAAACAGCAGTTATCAAATTTTTGCATATGTTAGAATCAGCTGTAGAGTGTCTTCAGTGACCTCCTCCCTGTACTGGTCCAGTGACTACTCTTTAAACATAGCTATTCAAAATTGTCAATGATACCAAAAATGGAAACTGAGAAAAAAGTGTTAAGAGGTCTACAGCAACACTCCTGGAAGGCTAATATTTACCTTCTAGAGAGAGAGATAAAGAATTTAAAAAGCAATAAACAAAAACTGTATGTGAGATAATAAAAATAATAAAAGAAAAAATTACCATACACAAAAAACTTGAATAGTTAGAAAAATAGTGCCTACAAACTGCTGACCATGATTTTTATAAAAGATCAAATCTTATAAAATTCTTTAAAATTACTAGAATTGAAAAGAACACTGTATAACAATTTATAACATAGAATTATATCCCCTGAATATCAAACCCTTTAGGAAAGAAAAGTAAGCACATATTCATACATTAGAACACACACGCAGACATACACACACACACACACACACACACACACACACACACACATATTGACTTCAAATATATTCTTTTGGGGAAAGACCATTTTAAGACTACCTTTGCAAAATAAAAATGGAACCTTTAAATAAGAGGTATTCATAGTTTCAAGGAGGTTGTACTTTCATAAACAGGACAATGACAACAATCTCGGGATAAATGACCTCCATGTTGAAAAAGGAACTCAGAATATATTATATAATTCCACATACAGTACTACTAAAGGGTTGGAATTTATAAATGATATGTTTATGAAGGTTGAAAGATGACAATGCTGGGGCAAACTCAATTAGAGGAACTACATAAGAAATTAATGGTTCACATATGAAACAAACTAACTTACAGAATACTTTGGAGAATTTATTGACATACAAGAGACGAGAGAACATTTGATATTTATGCTTCGGTTTTCTCCTTTGAAAGTTATGTTTCATGATATCACTTTATTTATGGATCAAGTAAAACCATGTAGTTGTTGATATTTTCTTAAACTGAATCATGTAATCACTGTTTATTAACTTCAGAAACCTACTTAAAGGTAAAGCACAGAAGAATTTATTTTAGGAGAATGTAGATATAATAAATATTAATAAGGAAAATTAATATCATTGGTGATAATATTTGGAAGTGGGGGAGATACAAAGAAAAAGGTAAAAGGGAGATAAAGGGCAACATTTTTCTGATATATATCAGGAGGTACTTAAATTTTATGATTCTGAAGTACAATTTTAAAAAGTGGCTTAGAAGTTGAGATGTAAATCTCTGTCCCAAAAATAGCAAAAAATAACATGATTTATGATAGCATGTAACTCTTTTCTCTCAAATAGCCTATAATTTTATGCCATGATACATCAATTAAATTCTAATTTCTAAGTGCAAAGATTATTAAAATATCAGCATTCTCTCTGAATATTTTTCTTATATTGTTTGCCGTTGCAACCCAGCTCCATAATAATCTACCCCCATAATAATCTACCCAAATTAAAACTCACCCAGAATCTTTCAAAGAGTAAGAAGCAATATGGAGTGTACATATCAATCCCTAACGCCCTAGTGATATTTCATTCACTTTAGCACTCTATTTTTGAGAGCTTATAAGAGCTACTAATAAAAAATGGTTTCATTAAACCTGCATATTTACCTGAGATTATTTTACTTCACCTTTCTCTAAACTAATTCTTATTTTCAAAGATTTGTTATGCTTACATGGAATGCTGTTTGTAATCCTCACTTTAGTTTCCACTCATCCCCATTTTGCAGATGAGAAAAATGCATTTCAGTGTTTTTTTTGCCTTAATGTTACAGCATGTTTTTGTGAGAGTAGCTGGAATTTGTACTCAACTAGATGCTTTCAGAGACCATACTAATAACGATATGCCTAAACCTATTAGGATGTTAATGTAATAAAATCAAGGAACAGATAAGTTTAAGATAATTACTCTCAGTTGAGTTAAATTAATTAGCAGGACCAAAAATATGATCCAAGTTCAGTATCTTAAATTTACATTTTACTCCCTGAAATGTATCAACCTCATAATTCTTAATCTCATCATCGTTCCTCATCATCATTATATCCATCGTTACCCATAGAAATATATTCTCTCTATGTTTGCATAAAATGAATAAAAGCATGAAATATAATCTTCAAACTATTTCAAAACTTCATTTTTAATGAAATGGGGCAATATTTTCCAAAGTGAGCTCTTTTCAAGCAAAAAAAAAGTCAAATTTCTCAAATCAAAACCGTGGCTGTATTTTTTTCTAAACATTGCTGATAATTCAATATAATTAAAGAACATCAAACTGGTTTTGAGAAGGCTGTGTGTAGACATTATACTTTTAGTTTACATAGAAGATTCTGAGGATCCAAACTCAGAAATCAAGTTTATTCATTAAAAGGTGCCATTTCAGCAGGTGGCATGGGATTCTCTTTGAGTTATTTGCTTCACTGGTGAAGCCCATGCTGTTGTATTAACAGCCATGATCAATACATGAAAAATAATTCTGTTCTTTAGAGACTCCACTAATATAGAGTAAATGGCTAATTTTTAAAAAGTAAACAAAACTAAAGTGTGATAGAAAAATGAAAAGTTGCCACTAAAATGTAGCTTCTGTTTCAACATGTTTGTTTCTCACTTTGATGCTTAGATTGAACAGTTTCACAAGTAAATATAACTGGTTGGCTCATATTTATTCATGAAGGGGAGAAAAGAACCCCCTCGGAGTAGCTCCACACAGGAAAATTCCCCCAGACAGCCCTGAATCTTGAAGCCCAGAACTGAATAAAGCCCAGAGTGAACCATGAGCAGAGATGGAGGAAATTGAAACTCACATGGGATGTTGTTTTTTCTCCTACAATCTGTATATGCCATATCCAAATATGCGTTTCTACTGCCAAAGAGTGTATATAGTCATACTGCTATAATTCTGCTTAAGCGATTAAACTCAGTTGCAACTACAAAGCTTTGGAAATAATTTATCATATTAAACTAAAATTCTCTCTTTTGTGAATAATTATCTCGTTTTAGTTATATAGGATATGTCTTTACACATAATAGGTCATCAATACAATTTTATTGTAAAATATTAAAAGTTCCAAAATGCAGAATATGTTCTCTAATCAGAAAATGATACCTTTCTGTATATTAATAGGAACAAATCAAACATTAAATATCTAAATAGGCAATTATAGTGGGCAATGTAAAATTACTGGCAGTTACTTTATTCTATTGTCCTAGTATAGAGAAACAATTTCCATTCACCTGAAACAATAATATTTCTTTCCTCAGTATTGATCTTCATCCTCTCCAGGTGACAGCAATAAGCTCTTCACATTTCCTTCTCTGGATATCACTCTAGAGCGCAAGTCTCATCTTTTCTATTATTCTCCTGGTGAATTATTTCTTTTAGGGGCCATTGCTCTATCCTGTATATATGAGTACATATCACAAAATCATTTACGAGTGCTTATAACAAGGCAAGTCTAGTTGTTACTCTACCAACATGGCGGAATCCTAGGCTCAAACTCCATCAACATGCCTAGTTACGTAGACATTGAATTAGGAAGAAAAGATGGGTAGTAGAGGAGAGGGTGTGTGTATGTGTCATATATATGGGTTGTAGGTGGTACGTACAATTTTCTTGTAAAATTAAAAGACAATATGGTAGAGACTCTACAATTTAATAAATAATTATAGTCATTGATTCATATTCCTAATAGAAGGGATTGTTTTATATATTTAATTTAATTACTATAATTTGTGAAAAATTCTTTCTTATGGAATATGTTTTCTAATACAACTAAGTCTTTTACATATCTAAAAATTAACTAGCAGTATTGAAAAATAAGAACATATTCAAGGAATTTCTTCTCATATTTTGAGAAATATATACAATAATTTGGTGTCATTTAGGACTATCTTTGTTTTGTTGATTGAACATGTGGCTGGTATTCTTAAGCATTTTAGATGGAAAATCCACTTAGATGTACTACTCAGTTTTTTAAAAGCAAAACACCAAGTAAGCTTATTTACGTTTATCATTGCTTATGCACATTTCAATATGGATTACATTGTTTAAGTTTCAAAACAGTTTTATGAGTACTAACATAAAAACATCAATCAAATAAGACATCAAAATTATTAAAAGCAAGATTTTCTAAGGTTTAAAATTATATTACTCAATAGACTACTTCAACATTTGTCCTACATTAAGATTTTAATGACAAATGAAGAAAGTAGATTGTCATATTCCTACATCCGCTTTATTCTGGATGTCTGTGCATCAGTTTTCTCTGTATTCATATAGGCATTCAATCAGTAACTCAACTCTGATTGAATTGAGTTCAATTCAATTCAATTCAAGTTCAAGTTCAACTCAACTCAATCTGAAAAATTCTCTGATTATCACTGTATATAATGATACAAGTTTCTAACTTCAAAGACCGTATCAGCCAAAATTTTAAAATATATGTATTAATAAAATTTTTATAAAAGGATTTTAGTATTCTATTAGTCTGATTTTGTTTTCAAATCATAGAAAATGAAATTGATTTAACTTAATTAAAAAGAAAAATTGAAAGTCGCTATTGTGTTTTTTTCCCAGAATTTACAATTACAGTCTTTCTGTCGGTATTTCTTAAGTGTCTACATTTTACTATTCTCTACACTAGATATTGCATAGAGAATGATGGAAAAAACATAATTTAGGAATTCATCACCTACTGAGGGGATAAAATCAATGAGATTTGGTTAAAAGTTAATTTTGTACAGGAATAGAGTTGTGGGGAGCGAAAGGGAACATGAAGGATAATTTTAGGATATTTTGTTTGTTTGTCCAAATACATAGGGATGCCTCAATGATGGGAGACATTGGTGATGAATGGGCTTATGGAGGAAGCACTGAACTTGTAGGAATGCCAGTACACTGAAAGGAAGAACTGGAATCAGAAACTGGGGCATTCTAAGCAAGAGTCTCTTGGTGCAAATGTCAGGCACCCAAAATCAGCCCATGTTTACCAATTTCTGAGGACCCTCAGAGATAAACTGGAAAATCTCTCTTGCAAGTTCAAATACCAAGGTATAGGATGAAGATGAAAATTTGGGGCAGATGTTTGTCAACCAAAGTGACAACTCTTTACTGTTTGCACCTGTTGGATGTCATATGGAAGAGGGATGAATTAAGGGCTTCAGAAAGTGGGAGTGGTCCTGGCTGACAGGCCATTGTCACCCACAAGTAGGCCCTCCATATCTGTGTGTTCTGCATCCTCGAATTTAATCAACTATGAATTGAAAATATTTGGGAGAAACATTCTAGAAAGTTCCAAAAAGTAAAACTTGAGGTTAGTGGCACAATTACCGAAATTTGATGGGGTCTGTAAATAAGAATGCATAATGGATGATCAAATCTAATTTCCTCATCTTGATGTATTTTAATTACATAAAGTACTCCTTATTTGTAGAAAATACACAGTAAAGAGCTAGGACTTAATGTTAGTGACTTTTTAAAGAATTGCTCAAGAAAAAAAGCTTTTTTTCTACAATTTTTTCAGCATTTTTATATGTTGGTAATTATTTTGAAATAAACACAAAAATGTTGTGACTCTGTTTTAGTTTTTATTTTTTTAAAGATGTAAGTCTATATGAGTTTGCTTGTCTTTCTTTTGTAAGTACCACTATGTGTGCATCCTGTAAGAATTCCTTCTTACACGTGCAGTTCAGAAATGCCATTCAAATAGTTCTACAGCTATGTCTTTTTTCCATAATTTTGCCTGGGTCACTGTGTGGCATTGTCAAAAAGGAAAACTTAGGCCTTTATCTAAGTTTTCTTGTATTTTCTATTTTCTTTTTTCCCATATAAATTATAACATGCATCTATTACATAACCCGTATCTCTTTTCCACATCTCTGCTAATACTAGTGTTTATGATTTTTCCTTAATCTGTCACTTTACACACACTATAACACACGTTCATCATATATAGCATAAATGCATAATAAAGCAATATTTTAAAAAGAATGATGCATTCTGTTTGAGAGGCTAATATTTTGTAGACATTTAGCTCTTTCTTGCTGTCATGTATGTATATCTCTTTTTTATAACATCTTTATTAAAGTATAATTGCTTTAAAATGGTGTGTTAGTTTCTGCTTTATAACAAAGTGAATCAGTTATACATATACATATGTCCCCATATCTCTTCCCTCTTGTGTCTCCCTACCTCCCACGCTCCCTATCCCACCCCTCTAGGTGGTCACAAAGCACCGAGCTGATCTCCCTGTGCTTTGCGGCTGCTTCCCACTAGCTATCTATTTTACGTTTGGTAGTGTATATATGTCCATGCCACTCTCTCACTTCATCCCAGATTACTCTTCCCCCTCCCCATGTCCTCAAGTACATTTTCTATGTCTGCATCTTTATTCCTGTCTTGCCGCCAGGTTCTTCAGACAATTTTTTTTTTTGATTCCACATATATGTGTTAGCATACGGTATTTGTTTTTCTCTTTCTGACTTACTTCACTCTGTATGACAGACTCTATGTCCATCCACCTCACTACAAATAACTCAAGTTCATTTCTTTTTATGGCTGAGTAATATTCCCTTGTATATATGTGCCACATCTTCTTTATCCATTCATCCGATGATGGACATTTAGGTTGCTTCCATGTCCTGGCTATTGTAAATAGAGCTGCAATGAATATTTTGGTACATGCCTCTTTTTGAATTATGGTTTTCTCAGGGTATATGCCCAGTAGTGGGATTGCTGGGTCATATGGTGGTTCTATTTTTAGTTTTCTAAGGAACCTCCATACTGTTCTCCATAGTGGCTGTATCAAATTACATTCCCACCAGCAGTGCAAGAGGGTTCCCTTTTCTCCACAACCTCTCCAGCATTTGTTGTTTGTAGATTTTCTCAATTTTCATATTTAGCTGAGATGTATTGACTTGTTGAAAACATTTTTTTTCTTGTGTCAATTATCCTCCCTTTCTACATCTCCACTGTTTCTGTTCCAAGCACATAATTTCTTTCTCATTGACATAGCCCACTATTTTTCTCCTTCTGTCCAAGAGTTCTCCACACATGGATTGAACTTGTAGGAAGAGAAAGTCATGTTATATGGTTATATGTCATTGATCTTAAAATAAATTTCTACTCTTTTCATGACATTTTCTCAAACCTCACTTTGCAGTGCCCTCATGCTAACTTCATACACTCTTTTTCTTCTCACAGTCCTTAAACAGGCTAAGTTCCCTGGAACGAAGGATTTTGCATATTTTCTATAGTTTTATAAAACAGAAAACAGCAAACTTTAAGACACCATTATTTACAAAACAAACTATTCTTTATTAGAGTAGAGATCTAACTTTTCTAAATATTTTACTCACCCTGAAACAAAACAACACCTACACCTATTACCTGATAACTTCTTTTTTTGGTTAAAATAAAATCTCAGTGTCCCTGAGATTAAAGCTTTTACTGACCACTACAAATATTCATCTTTGAGTAAATAGTTACTATGTATGAAATATTTTCCCCCTAGATGGTTAGATTTACTGACCCTGGATGATGGATGAACATTTATGTACTGCCTTGATTGACCAGTGATTTTTCCCAGACTGAAGTTAAATAACCTTGGCTTCTTCCCCTGATGCCAACCACCAATGTCATTAGGAATGTGAATGATTTGGTAGTTTATGATGTCTACACAACGTTTCTTCTTTTATGGCTCAACATTCTATAACTGTAATTTATTGTTTGTATTTAAATTTCACCACGCTTCTAGATAACTTTTATAAATTATCAGTGAGTTAGTTTTCCAGCAGTTATTCTTTGAGGAGTCTCTCCTGCTCTGTACTTGATTGTCATGTAAGCACTCCACACTGAAAGACCTGTGTATGCTTTGGAATGGTTAAAAAAAAAATCTTCTTGTACTGAATTTCTCCTGACAGTTCAGGGGCTTCTCAGGTGATAACTAATGTGTCCTCTAGCACATGAAGATTATTATAAGACTTACTAATGCTTCAATATACAATAAGATGATGAGCCACTTCATCTTTACAGTCTTCTGCATTGTAACTCACTTGTTCAAAAAATCATGTTTCATTCTCATAAAATATTTTCAAACTTTGTTTTTTTCTGAATCATATTTCTTTTCATCTTTTTTATCAATAAATAAACTTTATTGATAATTATGTCCACATTTCCCATAGGAAAAACACGTTTTAACATTTTTATATCTAAATTTTTGGCTCTCTAATAAAATATGTTATATTTTTTATTGGCCTCAAAAATTTCTGAACTTGTATTTTGAATTCACAATACTATTTAAAATCATTTTAAGTTGTTTTTCAAAAATCATTTTTATAAAACCACATTTTAATCTTCTAATTACAAATTTTAAGTGAAATATTGTTCCATGTTTACTAAATTGTACTCTTGAAGATCCAATAATACATCATAATTATTGTGATTTTTCCTCACATTTAAAAATTAAATCACTGAATATTTCAAAATTAAGTAATCTAAGTAAATGTATATATCATAACCAAACATCGGATTTTTCTGTAAACTGTTTTCTTGGTTTTACAGAAGCATACAGTAAACTTAGAATATGTGGATAAGCAAATTTATTTCCAAAATATGTTTCCAAATCTCACAGGAAGAACAATTTACCAAAAACTAATTTTAGAGATGATATCTGAAATTTCTTTCTTTGCTTTTTGTCTTTATTTGCTCTAGAGAATGAAGATTTGGAGTGAATTTGTGGGTGATGACAAAGAGCATGGATGCTCTACCATGAACACAGGGGTGTAGTAGTGAATAAATAAATTAAAACTTGAAGTGAGCAACGCAATACTAATAAACTCATGACTGATAATAATGCTATAATATAAAATTGGCAACTACTTACTCCCATTGATATTTGTAATCAATCATAATTTAGCAGATGTTATTTGGTCCAGGAAGAATCCTTTTGAGATCTTCTAGTTTTACAAGAAAGGCAAGTGACTACACTTTTAATAATAACAATTATGATGATGATGTGATAAGTTTTATTTAGCACTTACTATGTGCCAGTCATAATTCTAAGCATTTACCATGAATTAGAACATCTAGTCTTCACAATATCCTTTGAGTTTGGATATTACCCTCTTTTTAGAAATGAAGAAACTGAGGTGTACAATTTAGTTAACTTGTCAGATCAAACTTTGAGGAATTGGCAGATCCTGATTCACACACAGGCCATCTTATTCTACTGGCAGTCTTCCATGTGTCTTAAAAAGCTCTCTTAGTATTCACTTGGAATGTGTTGGGAAATACGATCTCATGTGGCAGTCTTTTGAGCCCAGCTTGTTCAACATAAAAATGAGCCTTGGGTCTGGAGCTTCCTTACCAAGAGATAAAGAGCCAACACAGCCTATGTCAGGCTATTGTCTTGTGTGGGGATATCTTTCTGTTTCAAGCTCACTGTATGCTCCTTTGTTCTCCTTAAGGTTATATGTCAATGGCCCTCAGGCAAGTCCCCGGATTTTGGTATTTCAGACTCCTTCTACTGCAGCTGGAGAGGGATGTATGCAGGCAAATAAGCAATTGCCCTGTGCCAGCTGCCAGGAGAGACCCTCTGGCCATGGGAGACCGATGCCCACTATCGAAGCTGATCTTGCTATGTCTCTACTCTATGTGAGCAAAGCATGGTTCCATCCAGTGCTTGACTGTGTTGTGTTTACCTCGGTGACTCCTATACCAAGATGCAATGGGCAGAAGTTTTTGGAGTCCACCCCTGGGATTAGTATGTGTGCACAGGGTTTTGCTTCCCTAAGGTTAGTGACTGGTGCATGGTACTCTGTTCGACAGAATGCACGGCTGACCTTTGGGAAGAGGTAAGTAGTTCTGTATAATGATCTTAAAGACTCCTGGAAGCAAAGATGTCTAAAATTTGAATGCTTCCATTTGGATGTTCAACATTAATAATAGCACATCTGCACCAAGCTTGTCACAAGTCAGGTACACTAAAATAGAACAATACGCTGAAGAAGAATTTACCTTGAAGGTTAAGGAAGTCTTGTCTGGTAATTCAGTGTGAATTTTAGGGCACAAACACATTAGTATAGCTCTAATTCTCCAAAAGTATGAGACGATTCAATGAAAGTTTGAAGTTTTTACTTTTAAACAAATGGCTGAAATTGTGAATGCAAATTACAGAGTCTACTGCTACACTTTTAAACATGAAACATATTTGATTGAACTTGACATTACCTGAGAAGAGTCTCCCTCTCCAAAGAACTGTTGTGACTTATGCAGGAAAATGTAATGACAATGGGACTAGAAATCTTTTCTACAATAGGTGATCCCAGGCCAGTTTTGTTGTGAAACACTGTGAGCCAACACAATAATCATGGTGTCCCTGAAACCATGCCTCTTGTAGAAGTAATTAGAGCCTCTGATTCTATTTTCATGAAACACTTGAATTCATAATGGATCCCACTGGAATAAGTAAGCAACTGGAACTTAGAGAACACTCTTATCCATAATGAGCATGTAATACAAATGAGCTATAAACCTCTGTCTTTTTAATCCACTGAGATTTTAGTCTTTACTTAGAGCATTGAGCTTCTGGGTCAATTAATTTTGCATGAACTGCAGGCATCACAAACTCAGCATGACCCAAACTAACCCTACTTCCCCCCTGTTTGTGCTATTTCAAAGAAGTTTACCACCATCGAGTTGGTTGAGCAATTCAGAAACCTAAACATCATTCTTGACTCTCCATTTACCCACTCTAATTATTCACTAAATTCTATGATACTAATATTTTCACTTCTTTCTATCTCCACTGACATTACACAGTTTTTGTCATTGTTTTGTTGTTGTTTTTTACACACAACTCCACCTTTTTCTCCAAATTACAGGAAGAATAGTCTTCGGTAGCACAAGTTCATTCGGGTCAATTTCCTGATATAAATTTCAATGACTCCACATTATTCTCTTATTTTATTTTACACAGTGTAAAAGGCCTGTCAAGGTGTCTCT
The DNA here is from genome assembly GCF_009873245.2 of Balaenoptera musculus. Taxonomy (NCBI): domain Eukaryota; kingdom Metazoa; phylum Chordata; class Mammalia; order Artiodactyla; family Balaenopteridae; genus Balaenoptera; species Balaenoptera musculus. The sequence goes on from NC_045802.1 coordinate 58,244,243, forward strand.
TTTTTCAACATCACTCTTCCCCTTTCCCCACTGCTTACGCACACTCTATACTTTAGCCACACGGATCAGCTTGTCTCCTTAAGCACTCATCAATCTGTCTTTCTCAATCCCAAACCGTTCAGTCTCACATAGACTAGACCTCCATCCCAGGGCCTTTGAAGCCCACAGTCTTATCTTCTGCATGTTGTTATTTTTCTTTATTGTAACTGTCTAATGTAGTTTAAATCTCTGAAAAGCATCTTTATCTGCTTGTCTAGTTCGTCATTTTGGCCTGAACATTAAACACAGAGGCAGACTTTGGATAACAACATGTTTTATGGTAAATAAACCAGCTAACTTTAATTACTGAGCCAAATCTAATGAGTTCTATTCGAATTTTGATTATCTACCTTGCAATGTGCAAAATGGTAGTTTTTGTGTGGTTTACTTTCAAGAGCCATCACTGTATCTTTCTGGCTCTATAGTGTGAGAATTCTTGCTTATGTGTTTTTCTTTGGCGCCTGGGTTTGCTAAGTAGCATCAAGCATTGTTTCTGCTTTTATGGGAATGAGAGGGGAACGTTAGACATCCTCTGAAATAAGTTGTTACTTTCTGATCAGAATACATGTTGGAATTATGTTCCCTGGTTTTTTATTGTCATGGTATTTCAATGTATGCTTCCTGGGAACAACAGCTAATGACCAATACTGTTTAAGAACTCAATGCCTTGTATTCCATGCACTCTGTTTGAATTTAACTAAGATACATGCAGTCTTTATTATTATTAAAAGACAAAACATAACCTGATTTCCCAAATATGGTACATTTTGTTACCATATTTTATTTTATTACCAAAGTTCGGAAGGTTTAGACAAATATTGCTAATCTTATTACTTTGCTTCTGATTATTACTGTATCTAACATTAAATTATTGATTTAAACTCATTTTTCAGGGGAAAAATCATCTGATTTCTGCAAAATATATTGTGCATGAGGTAAAGAAAAACATTGATTTATGTATTAAAGACACATGTTTTCTGTATTTAAATATAGGACAGACATTTAGCTACTTTTCTAACATTTTAATCAAGCCCACAGAGATTGAGTAATGGAAACGCAAAATAAATGTGTTATCTTACTGAAATTAAGTCTATTTTAAAGGGGCTATAAAATTATAAATTTGACTCCGTTGCTTTCAGGAATTATTTTCAGAATTAAAAAAAAAAAAAAAAAAAAAAAAACTTCCTTGAGTTAAAGGACCCAGAAGGATTTGATCCCTCTGACTTGATGAGATCATCTCTTTCTCGTTTTAAGTCCCCGGCTGGTACGCTTTGAATAGGATGGTCTCCACTAAGCCGGTGCTTACTTTCAGCTACCCTGCTTCCACAGTGGGCAGAAAACGCTTGATCCATGCTGGCCCTCCTATTAGTAGGATCATCTTGCAGGGAAAATGCAGTAAGCCTCACTTCAAATCATGTTTTAAGATGCTTGTCATGTCACCCCAGCCCTCCATCTAATAAACACCTCGTTGCTTCGAGCTTAGCTTATGTGCACAGGCATTTCTTCCGGGCTTTGTTTTGTTCCGTTATAAAGAGATTGCAAAAATCACCACTCTCTTTTTCATTCAGCTGGAAAAAGAAATTCTTAGTAAGGTCACTTCTATTAAATTAAAAGAAGAAGAAAATAAAAACTTCAATCTTCTATTTGTCTTGCCTCCACACTTTCTCTTTGCGTGGTCTCAAGGCATTGTGTTATAAACACCAAAGGCAATGGATATAAGAAACATGAGTGTCGTGACTAGGAATGCGGAAGTAAAATCAAAGTTCAAAGAAATTGATTCATATATATTATTAATTTAATGCTGCACTGGTAATAAAAATAAGATATGAAGCATAAGAATACAGGAAAGTGAATAAGAATAGTGATTTCTAAATAACATAAAAATCAAGAGGACAACAGTGACTTTTATACATTTTTTTTTACCATTTCTATGTAAACACAAAGATCTTTAAACTCTGCTTTATTTAACTGCATATGTGCTTCTGAAAGACAAACATGGCTGTTATACTCAAGTGGAATAACTGTATCATTTTAGATGACCGAACGAGTGACTGACAAAAATAAGCTATTTTCTATTTTAAAAATTAATTCATTGTGTCTGATTTTTATAACATTTTGATAAGTGATGCAGATAGGATGAAATATATGAGTTCCCAGGTAAAATACAGGATATTCAGTCAAATTTGAATTTCAAATAAACAAAAAATATTATTTTTATTGAGGTAAAGTTCACAGAACACAAAATTAACCATTTTAAAATGTACTTTTCTATGACATTTAGTACATTATGATGTTCTGCAACTACCACCTAAATCAAGTTCTAAACATTTTCATCACTTTACAAGATAATCGCATGCCTATTAAGCAACCCCTTCCCACTCCTCCCTCCTCCCAGACCCTGGCAACCATCAATTTGCCTTCCATCTGGATGGATGTATTGATATCTATTCTTGGTATGTCATATAAATGGAATTACATAACCTGAGATCTTTTGTGTTTGGATCTTTTCACTTAACATAATGTGATTCATCCACTATGTAGCATGTATCTGTACTTTATGTCTTATTGTGGCTAAAAAATATTCTATTGTTTAAATATACTATAATTTGTTTATTCACACATCCACTGATGAAAATTTGTACCATTTCCACCTTTTGGCAGTTGTGAATAGTTTTGCTATGAACATGCGTGCACATGCACTTAATTGAGTACTTAATTTCAGTTGTTGGTATTATACCTAAGAGCGGAATTATAGGGTCAAATGTTGATTCTATGTTTAATTTTTTGATTAAGTGCAAAACTGTTTTCCACAAGAGTTGTGCCATTTTACATTCCCACAAACATTATGTGTGTGTTCAGATTCCTCCACGTCTTTGCCAACACTTGATATTTTTCTTTTTGTTGTGGTTTTTGTTTAATATAGCCATCCTAATGGGTGTGAAGCTGTAACTCATTGTGGTTGTGATCTGTATTTCCCTAATGATTAATGATGTTGAGCATCTTTTCATACTCTTGTTTTCTATTTGTATTTGTATATCTTCTTTGGAGAAATGTCATTTAAGTCTTTGCTCATTTTTTAATTGAATTACTTGTCTTTTTGTTGCTGAATTTTAATTGATCTCTACAGATTCTGGATATTAGACCCTTATCAGACATATGACCTGCAAATATTTTCTCCTATTCTGTAGGTTATTTTGCACTTCCATGATAATGTCCTTTGATGTTCACAAGTTTTTTAATTTTGATGACGTCTAATTTATTTTTTCTTCTGTTGCTTATGGTTTTAGTGTCATTATCTAAGAAATCATTGCAAAATTCAATTTCATGAAGATTTGTTCCCATGTCTTTTTCTAAGAAGTTTATATTTTAGCCCCTATATTTAGATGGATGATCCCTTTTGAGTTGTTTCTATCTATGTATCATACAAACTAGGGAGAGATCCAATTTCATTCTTTTGCATGTGGATATCCAGTTGTTCCAGCACCAATTGCTGAAAGGACTATTTGCTGCATTGAAGTATCTTTACACCCTTATCAAAAATCAGTTGACCATAGATATTTTGGTATATTTCTGGACTCTCCATTTTGTTCCGTTGGTTAATGTCTATCATATGTCGTTACTACCATGGTGATGCACCCCCCTCACCCCACCCCCTCCCCAACTTGGTCTGCAGCAGCAAGAGTCAGCCCTTTTAGAACCAAGCAGATGACTCCAATCTCTGGAGCCAAGGAGGTGTTGACCTCCCCTACTGGGTCCAATCTCCTGGGACCTTAGTGGCAGTAGTAGTCCTACTGGCCTCTGAGCCACCCTCAAAGTCATTTTTCTCTTTTTTTGAAGGAGATAACATGTTTGCAGCCAAACAAACATGTCTATTGGCCCAGCAGGCAGTAAGAACTTCCCTTACAGGTGAATATTAAGGACTCTGGGAAGATTAATTCGAAGGAAGGAATTTAGGCACTAACTCAAAAATCTAGGCCAGAGTTGGCTTGGTCTGGTCTAAGGAGTAGCAATAGGAATGCAGAGATTTTGGAAATATAACATCATAAAATCATAAAATGAGTAGGAATTGCAGAATTATTAAAGGAAAAATTCTTTTTCCATTATACAACAAATAACTATTGCCCAAATGCTTTCTACTGTTATGACTAACATATTAAATTACCCAATAAATGCTAATTCTATAATTGTCCACAGTCAAGCTGGATTTTTGAAAAATCTGCACATTCACACAGAACTCAGACTAGGCGAAATGTACATAATTATTATCTTTTGACCTCAGTTTTTCCCTTAAGTCATCAACTTATTTTGGTAAACTGGCTTTTATATCTACCTATATAATTACCTTTATCAATATGATGATATTTTGCTTTAACTCCTCTTTTTTTTAAATATGATTTAAGAAACAAATGAATAAAACATGATTATAACCTTATGTTATTGGGCACATAAGATATAAAACTATGATTTGTGGTAATAACATAAAGGGATGCTGTAAGTTTAAGGGTTAATTTTAACCCCCAAGTAAATTACTGAATTCATTTTCTAACAAAAAAATGATGTGATACAGTTAAAATATTCTACCAGAGAAATATAAAGTGAATATCCACAGATAATCAGAATGCACAAAAAATTGCATAGGCCAATTAAAAGATAAACTAGCACTGAATAGAGTTATAGTTTTAAAAATAATTCATGTTTTTATTTATATGATTTTTTTCTTTGAAATGTATGCACTCTGGGAAGGGAAGAGTACTATACAAACAAATTCAAAATCTTAAGTCATTTCATAGTTTTAGGGGTGCTTTTTTTTCCCCAAAACACACTCATAAAAATGATAGGAACTCATTGATTGCTGAAAGCAAAAGCTAAATTATATGATAATTTCACTAAACTGTCATGTTCAGAGAGTATTATATTATTATTAAGACATTAGATTTTCATTAAAGGTTAAGAAATTGAATGTTTTAGAAAGAGGCTTGTGTTAAGTAAATTATGCAAATTAATAGGTAAATTTGCTTGCATTGAAGAAATATGCTAATTTTTAACCTTCTGACTTAGTCTTAGGAAATTGCTAAATGCTGAAAATGTCTAAACATTTCAATTTGAGTGCATTATTAAAAATGTAATGATAGATTTTCTTACTCAGTTTGTACTTAACAACTGAAAGGGTTATTTTAAGTTAACTGTAAGTAAGCTCCCTAAAGCTTTCTTTGATAAGCAATCCCTCTGTAGTTACTACTTTATTAAAGCCAAATAAAAAATCACACTGATACTTGAAGCACTTTCATATGTTAATATTTTATATATTACCCATGGAAGCTGGAACTCTACATTCACTCTTCTACTTTTCTCTCATTTTGATTGCTTATTATATCTAGAAAGCATATGTCTTTCTAGATATGATACAGAATCATTTATATTTTAACTTATCAGATGGTTTATTATCTCCATTAAATTGTGACATTTTCAACACAGGCTAGAAGCTCACAGGGAAGGAATTACCAGGGGTAACATCTAACCCCAGAAACATGTTGTCAGATGTGTTAGTATGAAACTGCCTTCTGAATTGTTAATTATAACTTTTTACAGCAAATAACACATTATTTCGATTCTTGAAGATGGTATTTATTTATAAATAAGCTATGTAAAAATATTCTATCAAAGCAACTAAACCATAATAAATTCCATTATATATTTTACAAAGTATAATTTATCAAAACATTTATATTCTTGACATAACCAATAAGAACTTTTATGATTTTTAAAAGAAAAGATCAAAGTGTATATTTGCATAGATTAATTTCAGGGCCGAGTTGTTATATATTTTCCAGACAGAAAAAAATAATGATATATAACTAAAGTAAAACACATTAAAGTATTCAAACTTGCATGGCATTAATGACAAAAATGCATTAAAATTAATTGAATATTTTCAACCTATAATTTTTCTATATTATTTCATTTGTTGATAAATTTTAATCATCATGGATCCGTTATTGAATACAATGGGAAAGTTCTTTTATGATTAATTGACTTATATTTTACTATTTACATTCAGTTCGTGGTATGTTAATTCCTTTAAGGGGGAACTGTAATTCCCTGGGTTAATAATCAGTCAGATAATTCAGACCTTCCATTTCAGAATAGTAGACTCTCTTTTTAACCTGAGAATATATTAAAATCAAAATAGGGGAGTATAAAATAGTATAAATTAGTAATAATAAAAAGTATAGGAGGAGAGAGAAAATTGTCTAAAAATTCTTCTTAAAGTAGAAAATAGAAAAAATAATATAATACGGAAAGGGGGAACAAAGAAAAACTTTCCAGTGGACAAACACAAATATAACATTAGGTAATCAAGTTCAACATCAACAGTGATATGCTGATATGATATCATGTACCCTTCATATAATGTGATGAGAATGGCATTTTATCTCTGAGGTCTTCCTCTAAAAACCATAGCCCAGCCTAATCATATGAAGGCCATCAGTCAAATCCCAATTGAGGGACATTCTACAAATACCTGACAAGTATCCCTCAAAACTGTTAATGTTATCAAAAACAAGGAAAGTTTGAGAAACTATCACAACCAAGAGAGGCTAAGAAGATATGACAACAAAATGTAATGTGGTATCCTGTATTAGATCCTAGAAGAGAAAAAAAAAAGGATACTAGGTACAACTAAAAAAATAATAATCATGTTTCAATATTGGTCCATTAATTGTACAAATATACCATAATAAGGTAAGATGTTAGTAAGAGGCGAAACTGAGGGTGTGCTATCTGGGAACTCTCTGTACTACCTTGTATTCTTTGTAAATCTGAAATTAGTGTAAGAAGTAAATTTTATTTTAAAAAATTATTTGTAAAACACGAGTCACATAGACACAACCAACTTGACAATAGAGTTTCCATCAATCACACTAAGTGTTAGAAATTAGAAGAAAATTTTAGAAGGACATTATTTTCAACTTATAAAGGAATATACCAATAAGTCATCCCTATCTTATATTTTTGTACCCCCATTCACCCTTAAGATGAATTTATATTAGGATACATTCTAGCCACATAATGGAGAAAAACTGGGACAGAATTTTTCTGAAAAATCAAAAGACTATTTAGAAATGTATTCTAACCAAGGATTGCAGTGAAAGGAAGTCTCAGAATGATACTTTTGCAGCAAACCCATAAATTAGCCTTAACTGGTTGAACAAGAGGATAGGAGGGCTTTGAAAAGGGTAATCACCAAATAAGAGATTTACATGCAATAGACAGTATCACTCAAAAACGGATACATCCAAAGACCTGGAGACTGCATATTTGTCAATAAAATCAAATTAAATTTTGTAAAATTAAATACTAGGAACTAAAAAAATATTAGTACCCAAATTTATGGTCTCATGATCAAAACTGAATTATGTCACTATTTTCAATATTGATGAGTTATTGTTATTAACACTTTTTCTGTTAGTAAATGGTTATGGAATTGGGCATTGGGAGATGGAATTGTATTATTTATATTCTACTTTCTGTAGTAAAACATATTCACAAAAATAACATAAGCCACATTTATTTTCATATATTGGCATCAACCTTCATGCAAAACAGTAGTGAGTACTGTGACAATACTATAAAAGCATAACAAAAAATTACAAAACCCCAAACCATATAATCTTTCACATATTTATATAATTTTCTATTTATAGTTATAATTTTGATTAACTGCATAGCACACACGGTTGAGGATTCCTAAAATAATCATTTTTTCTGAAATATTTTAATTTGAAGGTGAAGATACATATGCACAAATCTGTAGGGGAAATCTTAAAATTCATTTTGTATCACCATTTTATTATAAAGAAATCCGTACCTCAATTCCTATAATATTTGCTTTTCTGTACTATATTCCCAACATACTTTCTTAGTAGGCTAAACTTTTCTGTATATAAAGATAAAGGGGCCATGTTCTGATTTTATTTTATATCTCAGGTTTTAAAAATGATGCCATCAATGCATAGGGAATAAAACCCAAAACAAATCTTGCTATGTATTAGCAATCATTTCTAGGTATACAGGATCTGGCAGGGTCAAAAAGCTGGCAGTGGATTTATGGGGAGAATCATAGCAATGGATGAAAACTAGTTATGAGACTGTGGTCACATCATTCTTCTGGAGATTTCCAGTGTGTAGGATTAAATTCAAAATACATGTTTATGAGTGACCACCTGTGCCAGAGTCTGTAACTGTTAATGGTATAGATACAAAAAGATGCTCAGACCCTTTCTTCAAAATCAGATGGTTTAATAGAGGAGATAGATACGTAAAATATTCTTATAGTCCACTGTGGTGGGTGCAACTGTTATATAGATTTTAGCTGGGGTCGATGACAATTGAGATTTAGATATGATTTAAATTAACCCTATTCATGTTCTGCTCAAAGTTTCTCCAAATGCCCAAGTTCTCAGGTTCTCATGATCATCTCTGGCTCCTGCTTTCTCCCCTGGCTGAATGTATATCCACCAAATCCACAACTTTGTCTTTTATTTCTGATCTGGCAGAGAGTAACAGTTGGATCTCAGCCCCTTTTATATAAGTAACAGACAAATCTCCCCCAAATAAAGACACCAACGAAGACAAAATCAATTACCATCCCCTGCATCCTTAAGTTTATTTTTGGGGTGAGACACAGGGGTATTAGACAGCCACAGAGCAAATTATTTAATTTTGAATTTTAGATATCCCAGTTCTCAAAAGTACTATAGCCAGCTTGCCATGGTGCTGAGCCAATCCACTACTCTGCTTTTTTCTCTTCTCAAAGTTACTTCTAAATTCCTCTTCCCTTCTAAGGCACTATTGCCTGTTTCCTCAGAGTATTACTTCATATCCATGATCCCTTTATTTCAATTGATTTATAAAAATATTTTCTTAAATAAATATTCCTTCCTTATAAGAATTTCTCTTAAAAGCATTACAGAAATTTTTCATATAGCTTCAATTTACTATAAATTAATGCATAATACATTCATACATAAACACAAATTTTAATGATAAAACAGTAATATTAGCATATATAACACTATTAAAAATATGCCAGACCTAGGGGCAAGATAGAAATAAAGACACAGACCTACTAGAGAATGGACTTGAGGATATGGGGAGGGGGAAGGGTAAGCTGGGACAAAGGAGAGAGTGGCATGGACATATATACACTACCAAATGTAAAATAGATAGCTAGTGGGAAGCAGCCACATAGCACAGGGAGATCAGCTCGGTGCTTTGTGACCACCTGGAGGGGTGGGATAGGGAGGGTGGGAGGGAGGGAGACGTAAGAGGGAAGAGATATGGGGACATATGTATATGTATAACTGATTCACTTTGTTATAAAGCAGAAACTAACACACCATTGTAAAGTAATTATACTCCAATAAAGATGTTTAAAAAATAAACAAATAAATAAATAAATAGGCTTAAATTTTTTTTTAAATAAATAAAGCTTTCAGCCTGCACACACACACACACACACACACACCCAAAAAAAATGCCAGACAATTATAGAAGCACATCAAATGAATTATATATATACCAGGATATAGATATTGCTATGATATTTCCACTTTATACATGTTATTCTTAATCCATTAAAATTAGAGAATTTTGCAAATGCTACTCCAGCTCAGCAAAACTTTAAGGAGTTAAGGAGCATGGGGTTCTTCTAAACGTGGCACATACAGCTTTAATTTTGAAATATATTGGTGGTGGTCAAAGTTACAGAGTCAAGGTAGAAATTTGTGAAGGAAAAAGGAATTTTAAGTACAAAGACAATGAAATATGAAAAAACATGGTTAGTATGGTGAAGCATAAGGATCTCAAAGTGCTACACTGTTACTTGCAGTGGTAAATGGGTATCAGGTGGTGAGGAGTATAGTTCAGAAAAACAGTCAAAGCCCAGAGCACAATAGACTTAGAAGGTAACTGATGATATTGAAATCTATCTTGTAAACTTCTCAGGCTAAGCAAGGGATTAGAATAGAATATAGAGTATAGAATATAAAATATTCTTATGAAACAAAACTACTACTTAAGTGTAGAAAAAATTAGTAGGAAAGCAAGACTGCATTTAAACAATACCATGAAAGAAGAATATGAGAGACTATTATAATAGTTTAAGTGAATGATGGCAAAGTCCAGAACATGGGTAACAATGATGTTGGAGACTGGTAGATTCAGAGATTTAATTTGTCTTTTGTCTGCTAACAATCAATTCAGCCTATACTAAAAGCAATACCTTCACTATTATAGGGAAAACAAAACAAAAAAGCAAAACAAAACAAAGCAGCAAAACTACTTTTCAGTGGTCGCTGACAAAGGAAAATGTAGGAAAGTCAATAGTAGAGCATGGTAACCAACTTGTAAGGTGTTACTTTAGTCCATGTGAGACATAATGGTGCCTGGGAATACAGTGGTAGCTGAGGAAATGATGGGAAATGTATAGCGTTTGATTATATTTTAAAGCTAGAGCCAAAAGGAAGATCGGTTGCAAGTGAGTTATTAAAAACAAGAGTTAAGACTGCCAAGCTTTTGGAACAAAGGAACTGAGTAATATACAGGGATGAGGGAAACAGCCAAAGGGAGCAAGCGTCGTTGTGAGTTTGGATTGGAAACAAGATCAGTTTGGGACATAAGTTTGAGACACATTTGATAATTAAGAGAAGATTTCAAGAATACAGTTTTAGGTAGGAGGCTGCAGTTCAGCTGAAGGAGTTGCTGGATGGATACAAACTTTGTTATATAATATAATTAAAGCCATATGACTATAATTTAATATAGAGTTAAAGCCAAATGACTGGAAGATAGAAATGGTATGGTAGCTGGGGATGAATGTTGGTCAGTAAGAGTTTCTGTGTGTGTTTGCATACATACACGTTGATGGAAATCATTGAAAAGAGAAGGAAAGTGATAATGTAAATGATATTAAAGTATGTATTTTCCACAGAACTAATGTCCTAAATAGTGATTATTTACTTATCAAGTCCATATATACATATAAATGTTCTATGTTATCAGTGGTATTGCAATACATAAATATTTACATTATTTTCTAAGTTAAAGGAATTCCACATTCCAAAATAGCATGTAGAAAGATATTTGAACCATTTTACATTTTATTATTGGATATTGCAGGTGTTAATTTGGATTTTGAAATATTGAATATGCAGAAATTTCATATTTTATTTCTGTGGAAATCAGACTTGCAAGTAATACAATGGCTTAAATGGCTTCATTTAAACCATGAAAATGTTAAAATACTTGTTTGTGGTTTCAGAGAATGTTGTTATTGACAAACGAGAATGTGAAATTCATGTTTACAATACTTTTGTGCAAAGTTCTTTGCACTTAGTTTTTCTCATCTGTAATTGTTGTTTCTCAGACAAGAATTTGAATCAGACTTATACATAATCAGCAAACATATTTTTAATTGGCTCAAATTTTCAATAAAATCTGAGTCCATATTCTGCGTAGTTTCTTGAACAGCTCTAGCAATATTTTTTCATAGACTTTTTTGTAATACCACATGTCATAAACTTTTAAGTTTCAAATAAGAAATGTATTTAATAAAATTGAAATGCCACTAACAGAAGCCTATATTCATATTCATATAGAAATTCTTTCAGAATTTGTGTGGTTGACATTTAGAACACTAATATGTTGAATTGCCATGTAATTGTTATTTTTCTAGAGCAGTGATTCATCTCTAGGGTATCATTGCCCCCCACAGAAGCACAGGTGCCACTTGATGTGTCATAAACTTGTATAGAGTCAAAATAAAATTAAAAACCCTGTAAATAATGACTATGAACTAGACATATTAATAGAGGAGACTTTCAAATTTAATTTGGGCATAAATCAAACTACATATAATATTATCTGAAATACTAACTCAACAAGCAAATTCCAGCACTATTAGTGATGCTATGTATATTTTAAAGATTAGCATATCTATATTATTTTAGGGGAAAGTTAATTTGAAAGATTGAGAAAGTTATTGAGAATTGTATAGACTGTGCTTTTTGTATAACAGTTTCCTCAATCCAGCTCATTTTAGCTACAATCTGACAGTTTTTCTTAATAGTTTGAACTAGTTCAAAGAACCAGTAAATATTGATGAAAGGTTGAAATATAGAAGGGCGGAGATTTAGGAATAATGTTTTAGAAACTGATGTGATGTGGACAGATTGTCCAGCCTGGGCTCAAACAGAGCGCACATCTGAATGTCACAGTTTCTCATGGTGAGTTTTGATTAATTAATCTTAATTTAGGGTTTAGAGGTCTCTGAATACTTAATACTGTACCTGATTCAGGAGTGCTGAAACCTAATAAACTATCATCAACCAGGATGTGATTTGATAGGTATTTTGAGGCCTGTCATTCATTTTCAATTTGTGCTCACCTTACAAATGCAATAGAGATACGGCAAGTGTTAACATTACTCCTAAACAGGATTGAGATAAAAGAGTCAATTTAGTACTTGGCTGATGAAAGAGTTAATGAAAATGATTTTGAATGATACAAATTAAACACAGTACTGAATAATTTATTTTTATTTTAATTAATCCTTATTTTTAATCCAGTCTAGTTTATAAAATTAAATACTTACATAATACTTAGCAAGTGTCGTGCATTATTCTAAGTATGTCATATATTATATTTTCTAATTTAACGAGAAATATGAGCTGCACAATAGGTACCTTTACTATCCTGAGTTTACAGACGAAGAAAATGGAAAAGAGATGTTATATAAACTGTTATGCCACACAGATAGGAAGTGGTGAGGCTGAAGTTCAACTCCAAGCAGTCTGTTTCTAGAACATCATGATGTGAATGTGAATGTGCACACACACACACACACGTTTTATATATAACATGTAGCAACCGTTTGAGTTAATTTTCTTCCCTTTCCTAACCTGTCAGTGCTTAGTTCAAAATTAATTTCTTTCACAGAAATAATTTTCAGTACTCGCCACCATTTAAAACACTCTGAAGCACTGTGCATTTGATGTTTTGTACTTTATGATTTATTTGGATGAAGTATATGTAAGTATACACAATAAGGTTTCAACCAGTGCTTTATACCTACAGAAGAATGGGACTATACAATTTCTTTTTCTAGAGCATTTAAAATAAACTGTAAAATCAACTCGTATTTTCATACAGAAGAATCTCAATATTTTATATAGAGCTGTATGAATGTATTTTAGAGCTTTATTAATTTTGCTCAGTGATTTGCTTTTATTTTTGCATACTTCATCAAAATCAAAATTGTTTTCTAACACAGAGTTTCTTAGACTTGTATTATGACCTTTTTAAAATTACAGTACTTTGCAGGATATGCACTGCAGCTATAAATTAAATATATATTTGGATTAAAATAAATAATAAGATATCACAAAGTTAATTATTATAAGAATTGGTAAATGTATTTAAATATGTATTTTTTTATTTTATACTTGAGAAAAATCTTACAACCAAATTCTTTTAATTTATTAAAGTAAAATCATCACAATAAAGCTCAATACTTTAATATTTTATCATAAAATATGACATATATAGACCAATATTTTTCATGGAAACAATTTTTGTTCATTATCACTGATCTACTTAATATTCTAAAGGATGAGAAGGTGCAAGTATCATCATATCAGTTGTAGCATAAATTATTTTCCAAAGCTCAGCTGTCATCCCAGCATAAAATAAAAAGCCAATTTAAACATGCACCTTGAGGTCATTTCCTCTTTTGCATGAATTGTGTACTTTTAATTTTTATGTTCCAAGAAATTTCATCATGAGCAATTATCTCCAACATTGTTTTAGAAATAAAAGATGCACATTTTTAATGTACAAACTAACACATTTTTATGTATGAGTAAAGAATTAATACTTTTCTTGAATTCAGGTACACTTTATCCATTGATCCATGGAGAAAAACTATGAAATAAATAAATGTTTTGATATGAGGGGTAATTTAGAGAGAGCTTTTATTGGAAGGGTAAAAAAAAGTATATATCCCTGATTTAAAAGTAGAGATGGAATTATGAAATCCTAATTTGGAAGAATTATATAGGTCACCAGAAAACAATTTAAAACAGAAGTAGAATTATGGAACATTTTGCATTTACTTGTTCATTACATTGAGGTAATCCAGAGCAAACACCTAATTAGTAAGACTCTAAGTCACATCCACAGCTTTCCTGGTTGCCATGGCAATGGTGATCTATCCTATATTAATGGCATTATAATGAACATCAAAATGAAGTAAATTATAATTAAAATGAAGATTAATTACTTATCTTGATCTTGGGGGATAGTCTGGGGATGCCCTTGAAAGGGTTTATGATAAAGAACAAAAATGAGGTCATGATGTAAGACATGCAGGTAATGTTTACAAGTTTAACGTGTGATTGCATGCTCAAGAGAGGCTGAGGCTTATGGTAACACATGAATTTGTTTCTACTTCTGACTTTGTTTGAAGACACTGTAGAGCCATGTTTACTGGCAGCACCTTGGATTTGATTTTTACTTTGATGCCATTTCTTAGTTTGAAAGTCTTTTGCTACAAGGAAATGAAGATTAAAACTAGGTTATATTTTTAAAACCAGCAATCCTTGCTTTTGTATTTTCTCTAACATTTTTTTTCAGAAACTGAACTAATACCTCTTCAGTTATTCTTTCTGATATTTTATCATTGGTAGCTAGAAGCCAGTGGATAATTTTTACACCCAGCCTGAAATCTTCCATGCTAGGGATAAGAGTTCATGAGATTCTCTTTCTACTTTTTATGTTACTACAGCAGCAACAGTACTGCCAAATTTCTACTACTACATAAATACGTTCTTGTTTTCTCCAGACCACAGAAACAACCACCTCATTCTTCTTCAAGCTCTCAGCAATAGCCTTAGTGAGACCTCCAATTTCCATAACACTCTCTTCCAGACTCTTTTAGTTTCTTCCTGCCACCATTACAAAACAATGCTACATGTTTTAAGTGTTTCTATACCACCACAATTCCATTATTAAACTATGCTCCAATTATTTATTGTGGCATAACAAACTAACCTCAAATTTAATGGTTTAAAAATTTATTGTTGACACCTGATTTTATATGTCAGGAATTTGGGAAAAGCTTAGTTGGGCAAATATTTTGATCCACACGGTATCAATTGAGTCACTTGGTAATATTCCGGCAATGACCATGCTGATATAGAGGGTTAAATACTGCTTAATTTCCCTGTCTTGTTCCTGGGTTGTGATGACTGATAAAGCCAGGAGTTGGTAGCACTGGTATATCTCAATGTGGCCTTTCCACATAAAAAGCTTGGGCTTCCAAGGCAAGTTTGGGGTGGTGGTGGGGGGACATCCAGTGTGGGAGTTAGTCAGAGGGTCACCACTACAGCATGAAATGTACCAAAAGGGCAGAGAGGGAGAAAAATTCAAATACCTGGTTTCACCCTCCTCCCCATTTTGATTTTTTCTGTTTTCTTTGGTCCAACCTAAGAAGAAGCCACACAGCAAGAAGGCAAGTTAATGTAGTCGACATGGGGAAAAAGGGCAAAGAGTTGAGGTAGAGGGTCAAACAGAAAAAAATTAGAACAATCCCCCAGTTTTGCTCTTCAGCAACTATTCATTCACTTTCTTTACTTTAAGAAAATCTATTTCATTACCATGGAGATGAAAAATTACTATCATGAACCATATCACTGGGCAGATGTTGATTCAATTGACACCTCCAGTTCTAAAGTCTGTGGTGCTGGCAAAAGTGTTTTGAGCAGACATATGTTTATCTAGGTTATGTAAATATCTCTTGAAGGACACATTGCAGCCTCTTCTATGAAAAAGGAATACAATATAACGTACCCCAACGTGGCTAGGGATTCCACATTGACCTCTGCTGTGATTGGACTCAAAAGTAAAAGTAGCAAGATTTTTCTAGCTCAGCAAAAACCCATGCTGTTTGAGAATTTTTGCTTCTCATTACCACAATTTTGCAAAGAAAGTCACTATGCATAAAAGTAATACTTACCCAGTAGTTATAGCTATAGTTCTCTTAAACTCCTCAGCCACAGGGAAAAATAAAAAATAAAAAGGTTACTCAAATTGTTGAACTGAAAGCTTAAAAATGAGGTTATAACTAGCTGGGGTGAATGATTCTGATAAACAAGATAAATTTGAGTTTGCTGCTATGCTGTGGTTGCAGATAAGACTATGGCTATTACATTTTGTTGAGTTCATTCACACTTTCCAGTTGTGCCACTGTAGCCATATTGTATTTGTGCCTATTGAACAACTTGGGTAACCAAATGAAGGTGACATTCACAAGAAACTGTGTCTTATTTGCGTTTATTGAGAGACATTTTTGCAGCGAATGTCCTCTAATGTGCATTTCTATGGAAAAAAATCTTCATACTTTGCATTTATTCTAAGAGGTATATCCAAATGACTCCTCCTCAGATCTCCTAGTCATCAATCTTTTAATCTTGACTTCTTAAGACCCTAACTCGCCAGTCAACCCATTACGAATGTCCATGAGTCACTACTCAAGGTCTGTGTGTCTGGCCACCTTTTCTTCTTAACAAAGTGGAAATCATATATTTTGCTCAAAGTTCTGAAGTTTTCTTTTCAACACTTTTTTTCAAAACCAATCCTGCATACGGCTGTTTTTCAGAAGCCATCAGATTCGAGATGATACCAGCTTCAGACTCAGACTCAGCTGCAAACCAACTTACATTTTTTTTCTCTTCTGTTCATAGTCATAGTGGACACCCCATGAGGTCATACGAGTGTTGTGAGGGAGATGCGGAAGAACAGCAGGGGTAAGTATTATGGTAGTCTGAGTCACCTGTTCATGTAATTTATTTGCATCTTTTAAAGCCTGTTTGGATCCAGCTTGTATACACCATTTCTACTTAAAGATGGAATGCTGCTGTGCATGCATCAGATAATACTCAGTTTACGAATGGTAGAATGGTAGCTAAGTTCAAAGAGACTTCTTGTTCCATGGCCAAGAATAATGATTCCTAAAATAGTTCCTTACACATCTTGAGAGAATTCTAGTCAACAGTATGAGGCCTGAATAATCATAAAAGGCACAGGAAAATTACATTACATGTATATATTGTTTTCACATCTAAACTCTGTCTACTGCAATCATATGGCTACCAGTTGGATTCGTTAAACCCACACTTATGTTCCTGTGTAGAATTTATTAAGAGCTTCCTGTAACTTTTAAAAACCAAGAAAACCAGGGAACAAAAAGAAATATTGTCCCTGTTTTATATATGGTTTTGTGTATCATGATAGCTTCAACTTAAAGTCAACCTCTGAAAGGCTCCATGGTGTTTATTAGCTCACTTAGTGGTAGAACTCAAGGTCAGGGGTGAAAAGAAAAAGAAAAAAAAGTCACAGTTGATAGAACTTTGACCAACTATAAAGATAGATAGATAGATAGATAGATGTCTATGTCTCTATCTACACACAGAAGGTGCACTTATATATTTATTTTACATGAAGCAAAGGTATCCCATGCATAATTTTCTGGCTAGATGATCAGAGATTTCAAAGGAATCCTTCAACAAAAGATGACAGAGATGTCAAAGGAAAGGGTATTTGGATAGAAATTAGAAAATTCCTTGGGCCACTTCCTACATACTTATGCCTCTTAATACATGTTAGTGAAAGATGACCGCCAAGATATCATTGCAAGAATTTACATCAAAGACATATTGCTCTTTCAATTGAAAGTTTGAATTATTTTACTTGGCAAAGAATCTTGTGCTACTGAAATGCTGAGCAAAGGAAAGGAGCACACATGATATGTGATGGAGGGGGGAAGTCACATACATCACTACTGCTTTGTCATCATACAATGAACATTATTTATTAAAGATTATATTTTATTAATTATTATTTTTCACTTTTCTATTTTGTTTATTTAGTCTTTTATGAATTTTCCCTAGATCATATTTATCATAGCACTCTAAAGATATTTTTTCAAAATTGTTTCTACAACTGAAATTCTGAATGCTTTCTTGATTTTGATCTTCCAAATTTTCAGTTGATGTTCTAACTCCCTTATTTCTATGATTCACCCACGATCATTTTCATAAGTGTTTGCTTTGTTTTGTTGTGCTTTTGCTTTATTTGTTTTGGTATTAGTTAGTGAGACCTGTATTTGTTAGAAGAAAATAACTCTGAAGGATAGAATCTGTGCATTATCATAAATCTCATTTGGAACACCTTTCTAATTTGTTTTAAATAGTCAGCCAGGAATAAGAATTGGGGTGGAACTGAGCTGTACTGAACAGAAAATATATTCTTAGATTTCTCCTTTTAGCAACAGAAACATATGATGTGGTCTTTCAGAACTCAATAGTGTTTATGGTAGAATCTAGAGATTTGCCTATTTTGAAATGGCTCATGTGGTATAGTTTACATACCACTTTTAAATAACTTGCAAAATAAGCATTCTTAAACTGAGCCATTTCTCGTGTTCTTGTATTTTTTAAGAAAAATGTGGTTATTTCAGTATTATTATTGATCACCATGAGGGAAAAATTGCTCACCCACTATGTTGTTATATTTTTCATTCATACAATAAATATTTGTTGAGTACCTTCAGTGTGCCATTTACATTGCTCTGAGTGAAATATGCAGTGAGAATAAAAACATATTTCTTCCTTTATAGAATTTATTGGCTTACTTTTCAAGTGACTTAAATATTATTTCCTAACATATATAATATTAATATAATATTAATATATTCATTTTTCCAAAAACTTAATGGTGTTTCACATTCTTATGTTTTTAAGAAATATCATTCAGATTGCTAGAGTTGTGCTTATTACTTATAAGAATCTTCCCATTTAACATTGCTAATTGCTAAGAGCTAAACTGATAATTCTGTAGCAATTTTCCTTTCAAAATATTCCTTAGTATGTATTCTCAGGCTTACTAGTATATGATGGTAATAGGTCATAATCATATACCTCTTTTAAAAATATTTTAAGGTATTATGAAAAGTGCATTTCCTTTCAATTCAACATATAACTTGATGAGCTCTAGTAGTTTTCCGGTAGCGTCTTTAGGGTTTTCTATGTATAGTATCATGTCATCTGCAAACAGTGACAGTTTTACTTCTTCTTTTCCAATTTGGATTCCTTTTATTTCTTTTTCTTCTCTGATTGCTGTGGCTGAACTTCCAAAACTATGTTGCAAACAAGTGACAAGAGTGGGTATCCTTGTCGCATTCCTGATCTTAAAGGAAATGCTTTCAGATTTTTACCATTGGGTATGATGTTAGCTGTGGGTTTGTCGTATATGGCCTTTATTATGTTGAGGTATGTTCCCTCTATGCCCACTTTCTGGAGAGTTTCTATCATAAATAGGTGATGAATTTTATCAAAACCTTTTTCTGCATCTGTTGAGATTATCATATGGTTTTTATTCGTCAGTTTGTTAATATGTATTACACTTACTGATTTGCAGATATTAAAAAATCCTTGCATCCCTGGGAGAAATCCCACTTGATCATGTTGTATGATCATTTTTTTTTGTAACATCTTTATTGGAGTATAATTGCTTTACAATGGTGTGTGAGTGTCTGCTTTATAACAAAGTGAATCAGCTATACATATACATATATCCCCATATTTCCTCCCTCTTGCATCTCCCTCCCACCCTCCCTATCCCACCCCTCTAGGTGGTCACAAAGCACTGAGCTGATCTCCCTGTGCTATGCAGCTGCTTCCCACTAGCTATCTATTTTACTTTTGGTAGTATATATAAGTCCATGCCACTCTCTCACTTCATCTCAGCTTCCCCTTCCCCTTCCCCCTCCCCGCGTCCTCAAGTCCGTATACCCTGAGAAAACCATAATTCAAAAAGAGTCATGTGCCACAATGTTGTATGATCTTTTTAATGTATTGTTGGATTTGGTTTGATATTATTTTGCTGAAGATTTTTGCATCTATGTTCATCAGTGATATTGGCCTCTAATTTGCTTTTTTTTTGGTATCTTTGTCTGGTTTCGGTATTAGGGTGAATGTGGTCTCAGAATGAGTTTGGAAGTATTCCTTCCTCTGTAATTTTGGAATAGTTTCAGAAGGACAGGTGTTAACTCTTCTCTAAATGTTTGATAGAATTCTCCTATGAAGCCATCTGGTCCTGGACTTTTGTTTGTTGGGAGTTTTAAAATCATAGATTCAATTTCAGTACTCATAATTGGTCTGTTCACATTTTCTACTTCTTCCTGGTTCAGTCTTGGGAGACTGTTTCTTTCTAAGAATTTGTTTATTTCCTCTAGGTTGTCCATTTTATTGGCATATAGATGCGGGATTAAAAAATTAATACACAGAAATCAGTTGCTTCTCTATACACTAACAACAAAATATCAGAAAGAGAACTTAAGGAAAGAATATCATTTACCATTGCATAAAAAAGAATAAAATACTTAGGAATAAACCTACCTAATGAGGCAAAAGACCTGTACTCAGAAAATTATAAGATGCTGATGAAAGAAATTGAAGATGACAGAAACAGATGGAAAGATGTACTGTGTTCTTGGATTGAAAGAATCAATATTGTTAAAATGACCAAGGCAATCTACAGATTCAATGCAATCACTATCACATTACCAATGGCATTTTTCACAGAACTAAGCAAAAATTTTTTTTAATTTGTATGAAAACACCAAAGACCCTGAATAGCCAAAGCAATCTTCAGAAAGAAAGCAGAACTGGAGGAATCAAGATCCCTGACTTCAGACTATACTACAAAGCTACAATAATCAAAACAGTATGGTACTGACAAAAAACTAGACATATAGATAATGGAACAGGATAGAAAGTCCAGCAATAAACCCATGCTTGGGTTAATCTATGACAAAGGAGGCAAGAATATACAATTGAGAAAAGACAGTCTGTTCAATAAGTGGTGCTAGGAAAATTGGACAGCTGCATGTAAAAGAATGAAATTAGAACATAACACCGTATACAAAAATAAACTCAAAATGGATTAAAGACCTAAATGTAAGACCAGATACTATAAAACTCTTAGAAGAAAACACAGACTGAACACTCTTTGACATAAATCACAGCAATATCTTTGGATCCATCTCCTAGAGTAATGGAAACAAAAACAAAATCAAACAAATGGGACCTAACTAAACTCAACATGTACCATGTCTTTTTAAAAGGTCAATTAAAATATTTTCCTATATGAATGTTTCCCATTAGCAAATATTGAATCACTAGTAAAATATTTCAATCCTACAAGGGTTCTCTAACTTGGATGATGTCTTGAAAATAAAGGTTAAAAAATAAAAATATTATGTTGTAATATGGAACTTGCATTCTAGATTATAACCAACTTTTATTATAAAATTTTTATTTATTTATTTATTTTTTCAATAAATGCTTGAAGCAACTATATTAAAAGTATCAGTATCTTATGGATTATACAGTGAACATAGACTATCTGATATTGTCCTGTCCAAAGTTTAATAAAATTGTACTCATTCTCTCAACACATATAATTTGACCTCTTACCATATCCTCAGCTGTAAGTCAAAATATTTATGACTCAGTTATTCAATAACTTATACTCTATGAAATTTCATTACCTTAGGTTACTCTGAAATTAATCTATTTCCAATGAGAAAGACATTATGGATATTTGTTAGGAGCTGAGTGTTCAGAGCTAAATTTCCTACATTTGAATCTTAGCTCTACTACTTACTATTTATTTGACTTTGGAAAATTACTTATCTATTGTTTCTTCAGTTTACTCAATTGTGAAATGAGGATAGTAATAGTACCTACACCACAGGGTAATTGTGAAAGTTAAAATGATAAATTAAAAGTAATTAATGCAATATTTGGCACACCTCAAACAATATGTAAATGTTAGTTGTTGCTGTTAATTATTATCAATTTCTGGTTGTTTTAGTGTGTATGAATTTAAAAATGCATAAACCATAAGAAGTATCAAAGATTGAAATATTGGAAGTAAATAAAATAGTATTTATATGTCTCTTAAAACCGTTCAATACATTTGGAAAAAAAGTCACAATATTTTGATAGGTGATATAAGGAAGTGTCCCCTACACAAGTAGTATATTTTGTAATAATGCTAACTCATTGAGCAAAATAACCAGTGGCAATTAGAGTGATTAAAAATTAAAATAATTCTTCTCACTTCATCTGCTCATCTTAAGATAATACTCAATGATCTACCACACATATATATTCATTGTTATGCAAGACAGGAGAACAAGGGTTTTGCAGGAAAAAAAATTCTAGTGAAAATCTAATATAAATTAATCTAAAAGGTGAGTAAGTTTGTGATAAACAGAAAGGACATTTCAGATAGAGCTACTGGTAGGATCAGAAATATAGATGTTGGGAAAATTAAAGCACAATATCAAACCAGGATTCAGTTGCTACACAGCTCTGTCTTTCTACAGTCACATGCTCCTTTTAATGATGAAATAATTCCCTTTCTTTAACATAGGCAAAGTTAACCTTGTGTCCACACAGCCTATGCCAAATAGGATATTTGCATTCTATGTGAAATAAAAGGCACTCTTTCTGAGCAGAAATTTATTTATTTAACAAAATATTCATATGTAAAAGATATTCTGGTGGACTCCAAGACTAAAATGCTGCATATGATAAAGGCAGTACTTACACAGGATTTTCTGGGGAAAAGGCGGGAAAACCAGTTCTAGGTGAATAAAATGGCAAGTCTGAAAGCTCAAAGGCATAGGAATGGAGAAAGAGGACAGAAAAAATTTCAGGGTGATACCTAGAGTGTATGTAAGTAGTCTTGGCAGGGGTGGGTTGGCGCTGAAGTTAAGTTGAAAGATGTAAAACAATGATGTTGAGAAAATAGGTGAAATATTGTGGAAGAAGATAAACCGACCAAAACTTTTAGCTTAAGCATTTATTGAAACTTTGCAATGTGAGAATAGCTGGAAATGTGTCCTACAGGGAACAAGGAGCTTAAAGATTTAAAAAGGTTCAACTGGGGAAGGCAGTCAAATTTTGATTAGTATTAAGAATTGGTCACTAAACAAATTTTCAGAAGATATAGAAAAACTTAGGTTGGTTGCATTTATCATGAGACAGGAAGTGGGAGCAGCAAGACTAAAGTCACAGTTGAGCACTCATCAGTTGGATAATTTGGATTTAGCAAGGGGGTGGGGAGGAATAGTTGGGCCTACAGTCTTGCAATGATCAGTGGAAAATTTTTAATTGGTCAATACCTATTACAATACAAATTTGAATATTCAGATGTTCAATAAAGAGCTTTGGAAATCACGTGAAGAAGACTCAACTTCTTAACAAGGAAACTGGAGAGCAGTGGAAGAGTTTATGACACATTTGCAACATGATCAAATTTATATGTCTAAAGAAAAATAATACTGCAAGAAATGTAGATAGAAAAATTTTTTAGATTAAGCCAGCTGGGTACAGGGATATCAGTTAAGAACCTATTGTAGTAATCCACTGAGAAATAGTGGTTGTCTGAATTTGGGAAGTGGCACATGAACCGAAATGGATAGAGATGAGACAGAACTAGGAGGTCAGATGAATGATAATTCGTAAATAAAAGAGCGTGGGATGCAAGGAACAGGAAGGAGTCAAGGAATTTTTCCAAGTTTCAAGATTAAATGGTGGGTTGAATAGTGGAATAGGAAATTGTTTTCATGTGGATAAGAGCACTGCAATTGGGTGGACGGAGTCCTGAACAAGTTTGTAGCACAGGGTAAATTGTGTTGAACATACTGAAACTGAAGCAACTGAAGATAGAGAAGTAGAGATGAGCAATAGGAAGGTGGATACAGATGAGAAATCAACGTTTGTGCACCTGGTTTTGAAACCATTAGCATTACTAGGATAGCACAGGCACTTAAGAGTAGACTCCAGAACCTGACTGGCTAGGTTTGCTTCTTGGTGCTATAGTTTACACAATGTTTTATCTTTGTGCTTCAAGGTACTCTATTTATGAAATTTGATGTATTTACATCATGGAAGTTGGCAAAAGCAACAAATGAGGGCTTTTTTTTTGAAAGCCTATTTTTAAACATTTACCAGCAAACCAATATAGTGTAGTCTCTTTGTGGATGATGATTTCAGGGCTTTCTCTGCCTGATCTCTTTGTTGTTTTTCTTTTTTTGGCATGTCTTCATCAATGCAGGGCTTGAAATTCTTAATTACTGGCCATCTTGAATTAGAACCCCGCATTTACTCAGTAAATGCTAAGTTACACTCTCATGAGGCGAATATTTTTCTGTGTATAATCTGGGGGAAACTGGGGAGAAAGTGAGATTGGAATGAATGAAATTATCAAGAAAGAGTGACTTTGGGTAAAAGCAAGAAAGTCTGGGGCAAAACCCTGAGAAAAAATAAAAAGGAAGAAAAACAGAAAATGGAAATAACCAAAGAATGCAATTTTTTAAAAGAAAATGTAATACCATGTTTGTGCACCTGTCTAAGTGGGTGATGTTTTCATGGTGGGCGAGTGTCAGCCCCTGAGCAAGACTGTACTGTTCAATGTGCTCAAGGTCACCAAGGCTGCATGCACCAAAAAGCCACTCCAGAAATTCTGAGACTGGACACCTGCCCATTTCTCCAAACAAAATAAAGTTATTTTCCCAGTCTAAATAAATATTTTTAAAGACATTAAAACTCATAAGGCAAGTATGGACTCCCCTTTATGTTGCTTGGGGACCTATATCAGAAGTCTAGGTCTCATTCTACACAGTTTGCCAAGATCATTCAAGTAATTTCATCTGTTGCCCTATTTGTTTAGCTACTAATAAAGAGAATGGAAAAAACCCCACAGGTTTTCTTGCCTTTTCCTCAATGAAGCACAAGCAACTACATATGTAGGAATAATATCTTTCTAATATGCAAATGGTTTATGCTTTCTAATTAAAAATGTTACACATGATGATCACAAACAATTCAATAGAAATCACAAGACAGAAATTCCTCACATTCCACCACTTAGAAACAACAATGGTTTATTTTGGCAAATATTTTAACAATTATTTATGTAAGCAAAAACACATTCTCACTTGAGAATGATAAAATCATTCTATACACCCTGGTTGTGTATTGCAGTTCTCACTGAACACCTGGCACACATTTCTCTGTGAATCCATTCTTGATTATCACAAAAATGGATATAAAACTGTACTTAGCATAAAAAAACTTCCAAGTGGCAAGTAATCAGTAAAGAATCATTACCATTATTATTAGAATTTCAATGTCTATTCTGTAGTTCATTTATGAATTTACCGTAATTTATGTAACTTGACCATTCTAATCAAAGATTGTTTTGTACAGTAGTTAAAGGTATTGGACTTTCAAATCAGCCTAATGTGATCATATATTTAATCTCTCTGACCCTCAGTGTTTTCATCATAAAATGTGGATAATTTTACAACTAATATTACAGTGTCCTGAGGAAAAATAAATGAAACAATGCAAAAATGTGTCTATTATAGGAAATAGTATGTAATTACTACTAAGCAATTTAAGTTTTTATTATTACATTTTAATTATTTTTAATTCATACTCATGTTTCATTGCTTATCTAGTGCACAAAATTGCTTGTTTTTTTCTAATTATCTGATTGTAACTAGTCTTCTTTTATTTTGCTCTACTCAATGACTTGGGAAAAATCCCAAAGAAAGATGAGAGATGTGCTGATATTTGGATAATAGTCTGTGGTGGGATAATAGTGCAATAATAATAAATTTTTTTTTTTTAAACTACATATGTCATTCTCCCTGTCAAAGTTTTAAGCACATAACATTGTATATTTTCAAAATACCTCACTGGGGAAAATATAACTCTCTATATCTTGCAAAAGAGTAAAGTAAGGCCAAAATGCAGTTTGTTTAAGAATTGAAGACTTGAACTTAAGTTCAAGTTTAGATCCTCTACATCCTTAGAAACACTTGATATGGTCAATCATTTTAATTTAAGCATTCACATAAATATGCAGTGTCATCTCAATGGGATTTTAATTTGCATTTTCCCAATAACGAATAATAATTTCTTTTCATGTGTTTATTAACATCTTTGGCAAAGAATCTATTCAAATATTTTTCCATTCTCTTTTTAATTGGCCATTTGTATTCTGATTATTTAGTTTTAAGATTTATTTCTATATTTTGATTACAAGTAATTTATGAGAATTTTTTTGTTGTTTTTGCAAATAAAGGACAGTTTTACCTCTCCCTTTCCAATCTGGGTGTCTTTATTTTTCTTGCCTTATTGAACTGGCTGGAAGTTCTAAGACAATATTGAATAGATGTAGTATGATTTGACATGTTGTCTCTTTCCTGATACTAAATTAAAAGATTCAAAATTTCAACATTAAGTGTGATTTTTGGACACCCTTTATGAAGTTGAAGAAGTTTCCTTTTAACCCCAATTTACTGAGCATTTTTATCAGAAATAAATTTTGGATTTTTTTAGATGCCTTTTAATATCTATTCTAAAAATCGTATATTTTTCTTTTTAAAGTAGATGATATGACAGATTAAACTGACTGATTTTGAGTGTTAAAGTAAACCCATATTTCTGGGTTAACTGGTCAAAATATAAAATAACTTTTAAATATATTGTGTAACAATTTCTACTTGTTAAAATTTTGTTTAGATTTTTTTGCATCATAAGATATATTGGTCTTTGGTGTTCTTATTCTGCCTTCTTGATCCTGCCCTCTTTGGTATAGTTTTCGTCATGCTTCTTATATTAAAATTTTATTAAACAACTTTAGTATGTAGTTTTATACTTCTCATCAAATGTGGAAAAATCTGGCCCATGATTTTTTTCACATATTTTACTGTAATCCATCATCTCTTTTCTTTCAAGGATTCAAATTGCAGTTACATTAGACTTCTTAAATTTATCTTACAGCTCAATTTGCTTCTTCCTTTTTTTAATTCTTCACTCTGCTTCATTTTTAATAGTTTCTCTTTTTTTACTTCAAATTTACTAATCTTTCCTACTCTGATGTCTAACCTGCTGTTAATCTCACCTAGTGTTTATTTACTACATTGTAGTTTCCACGTCTGGATGTATAAATTTTAAAAATATTTTCATGCCTCTACTTAGTTTTTGAACATATGAAATGCAATTATGATAACTGCCCTATGTCTGTTTCTTCTAATTGAAACATGTATGTCAATTCTCTGTCAGTTTCCATCAGTTAAATTTTCTTGCTAGTATGGTTTATATTTTCCTGCTTCCTATCATACCTGAACAATTTTGTGTTCTTATAAATGTTCTTGAGCTTTGTTCCATGCAGTTTAGTTACTTGCAGAAATTGTATCTTTTGGCATGTTGTTTTTATGATTGATTAGGCAGTAATGGAGCCACATTCAGACTAAAGTTAGACTCAGTATTGAGTCAACATCTTCTCTATACTCATCACAATATCCCATGAATCTTTAGACTATCTAGTGACCAGTGGAAACATGTGCTATTCCTGGCCATGTATAAGCACTGGGCACTTTTACCCCTAATCTTTTCAACATGGCTAATTCAGAGGTCTCTGTTAATTTTCATACATATATGCACTTTTCCGTACACTGCTGAATATTCAGAAGAACCTACCGAAGAACTCCAGAGTTCTCCATGTGCAGTTCTTTCATCTGAAGTTCTCTCTGTATTGTAAACTGCAGTCACTTTGGTCCTCCAGGAGTCTCAGACCTTTCTCCTAAACTCAGTCAGTGTGTCTAATTCCTTCCAGGTTTTTTGTTTATTCACCATGATCTTCGAGTCTTATCAGGGCACTATTCTGGGACAGTAATAAGGCTCACCTCATTTTTTTCTTTTCTTTCTCTGCAAGATCACTTTCATTTATCAGTTAATCTCTAGTATCTTGAAAAACTTTTTTCACATATCTTTTGCCCATTGTTTTGGTGCTTCTATGGAGAGGATAAATCCTTTCTCTGATATTTCACTTTGGCCCAAACCTAAGTATTGTGTTTCTAGTCATTTACTGGATCTCTATAGAAGAAAAGCAAAGGATGATCATCTAGGTCAACACACTCACAAGATATTTCCCTTATTTAATTTTAACATTTGTAATAACTTTGTATCACATATTATTTTGTGCTCTCTGTATTAAAAAATAATACAGCAGTTTCCATCCTTTATTTTTTATTTTTAGAAGATCAACATAGCAATTTTCAATACTACCTTTTGAGGATTCTCAAGGTATGCGCATAACAACATAAGAGAGTGTACTTGGCATTCAATACAGGTTTAATTGGGAACTTGGCAGATATTCAGCAAATGCTACCTAGAAGAATTGATTACAGAATTACATTTGAATTCATGATTTGGAGTTTTCAATGGAAGAAGACATAGCATGAGAGCATTTCAGACATAGGTAATATTAAAAAATGTGCACAGGTGTGAATAGAATATAATGTATTTGCAAAGTCTCAAACAGACTATTTCTCAATTATGAAGTAAAGTTGTAGAATGTTAATTCAGCATTGAAAATGAGGCTGAGGTAGCAGACTGTTGCCAGTCATCAAAAAAGAGCCTGTATAATAGCCAACATACCTGACCATGATCCACTGATGAGAGTAGGATAAAAAACTGAAAAATAAAATCTTTGAGAAGCCATATGGAGACTCCAACAAACATTAGAAAAAATAATTTTTAGAATCAATCATATGGTGATGAGATTTTTGACTAATATCATTGTCATCATGGGACTATTATAGCAAAAGACAGACAATAGGTTGATTATAAGATCTGGGTTTTTAAAGGGTATATAAATGATGAAGCAGAGTCAAGGGTTTTGTGGATGATGCTATGAAACCATGAAATGATCAGTCAAGAATTTCGGGGTTGGCAAAGAATGAAAATAATATTGGATTGTAGTGGGTACAACTAGAAAAAAATAGGAAGCTGTTTCCTAAAAATGGGACAGAAGAATTTAAGATTCTGGAAGTTCTGCAGTTCTAATACTATTAGAATGACATTAAATGAGATAAAAAGAAATTAACTGGTTTCCCTCCTTATGATGGTTTGTTCTAGAAAATAGTTCAATAGTTTAATAGAAAATAGTGTAATCCATTAACAATGCTATGGCTATTTGTGGGAGGTATCAATGGAATAAAGCATGATTTCTATAACACTTTAATGCCTAAAATAAACCTTTATGTTCTGGCCTCCTTCAATCCTCTAGCCCTAAGTGTGATCACCCTCCACTCCAAAATGCATAGAAATTGTCCATTCCTTCTTGGTGCCAAGCACTGTCTAATCTCTGAGTCTTATAGTACATATTGCTGTGTATTGGGACACTCCTCACAATCACCCTTTTTTTGGGGGTGGGTGCTGCTAAGCCCTGCTATCATTAAGGTTTCAGCTCTAAGGGTACATTTTCTAAGAAGTCTTGTTTGCACCTTCCTCTGCTACCCTCTCAGTGAGGTTAGTGTACCTTTTTGTATAACCAGAAAACACCTATACTTACACAGTTTGATGTGATATTGCCAAATTTCCTATTTCTGTCTGTATTCAAAAACCAGTATTTAGAGTAACCTTCAGCATTCTTTCTGAGAATCGCCAATATAAGTATTAATAAGCTGTGCACAGATCCTCAGTGAACAGTAATTGTTCATGATCTTATTGAGGAATCTTTTTTTTTCCAAGGAGAAACTCTTCTGTTGAATATCTTTATTTTTGCTTTCAAATATTCCTTAAAATGCACAGAGAATCACCAAAGATTACATATTCTGCACCCCAGAGTCCTTGAACATAACCTTTCTCTAATATATCTGTGTCATCTGTGTTTGCTCTGCTACCAGTAGCTTAGGGAAAAAATTATACTTTCACTGGCACAGTGGCAAATATTGTTTTTCCATTTTTGCCGATGTCTGGGATTGGAGACTTATAAGGTTCCTTAAACATCTCTGTCCAACACTGCCGCCTGAAGGTGTCTCTTATATGCTCACAGCCACCATTGTTAGTACCAACATTCTGGATCCAGTATTTTTGTATTTTTATTTCTCTTTTAGTTCTGGCTCTTATTCCCTGTGGTTATATTTACTGCAGAGCATACATCTTTACTGTTGGCAGCTGCTGCATCACGTTGCTACATTAATGCCTACAGAACTGCCACCAGTGCCAATGCAGAAATGTGCAGAAGCTGCTCCCCATGCCTCTGTGTCTTTGTGGTGTTGTGCCATCCACGATGGTTTAATTCATCCTCCAGCAGTGACCCTAGGATTCCAAGGATTCACAGAAACTCTTTAGTGAAACACATCTTTCAGGTTTTCACTTGCTGTTATCTCTCCCAGGAATTCTGCTCCAACTCTATAGGAATTAGAATGGGGAATTAAATTTATCCATTTGTGCAGTCAACGTACTTTTATCCAGTTTCTATTAAGTGCCAGGTGCACAACTAAGCAGTGAGAACACAATGAAGGTATTGTTTCCTGCCAAATCAAGTGGGCAGTCTAGGGGAAGAGACAAATACTCAGGGTTTTTTTTTCCCATTTATCCCAATTAATTAAAGAATATTATCATATGCCAGGCATTCAAATGGAGTAATAAATACAATTGACCAGGTCCTTGCCTCTTGGAAGTAAAATTCCTCTACTCTTGAAGAGAGTTATTAAACATAAACTCAAGCAGTGACAGATGTTATGAAGTAAAACAAAACGGAAAAGTAAAACACCATATTATACATAGTGAATCATAGAGGAGAGTCTTTTAGATAGAATATCCTCACTACCAATATGACATATAAGCAGGGATCTGATAAGGATAGTAAAAATAGACCAGTCAGAAGGACAATAGACAATTACAATAAAACATGCAAGGCCATTGTTATGATTGTTTTAAATAGTTTCTACCTAAATTTAATTTTGATTATTGTCACAGTTTACTAAGGCATGGCATTCTTGTTTCCATGTTTAACATTTTTTTTAATTAAAATTTTTCCCTCTACAGTTAAAACTATATCACAACTAACTTGGACAGAAAAAAAAAAAAAAAAGAACGTGAATTTAATCATGCAGTTTTTCAATCTAAAACACCCAGTTGGTTACTAGTTACTAAACATGGATTTAATGCAGTCAATCTCTTCTTTTCAACAGTCATTATTTCTTTGGTTGAAGTCATAGGCATAGGAAGCTAAATATGCACGTTGATTGATCATCAACTAACCAGGGTGATTCCATCAATGAAGTTACAGATAATCATTCTGGCCATTTGTAAAAGGTAATTAGATTCTTTTAATGCCAAATAAAAAGTCCAGATCTAGCTCTTTATGAATAGTTTATGCTGAGAAACTGATGATGGTTACGTTTCCTTGTCTTTCTAAAGGGATACTACATGGGAGACAGATTGACACAGATTTGTTATGGCTCTTATTTTTTCATGTACATATTTTAGATAGATAAATAGAGGGAGAGAGCGCCATTTCTCATACTGAAAGGTAAGATGATCTTCCCTAGTTTATATAGAATCAAGGAAACTTTTACTCTTGTTTTGTTAGTGTAATATATAGGATCCCTGAGTGTACAAAATTAATACAAAGTTTTCTTTAACCCACACAATTTATATATATAAATTATATATATACACACATCTATCCAGATTACTTTATCTTAGAAAACAGCATTACATGTGATCTTTGTGCTAGCAGTAAAGTTTTTTTTGTTTCCCAAATGTTAAATACTTGAGTCATTAGTTAAAATTAAGAAACACATCTATAAATTTGGAGCCACCTATATTTTTAATTTGTTAAGATGATCAATATTATTAGCGCTGGTTGTGGTATCCCCGTTTCCTCATATTTAACAACAGTGAGTGTTTGAAAAACCCACCCAAACATTGTGCTGTGTACCTAAAAGTCTGAAATGCCATTTCTAGGACAATGAGTTCTAGACATATTTATGGTCTTTTCAGGTAGATACAAAATGTGAGAAAATAGCTGCAATCTGCCTCAGAGGTGTTAGTTGAAAAAAAATCACATCAGAGTATAAGTCCTCAATGAATTTCAAGTAGCATAATCCTGTAGTTAATTTCCAATGCCTGTTTTATTTTAAAATCACTGATGTGTTTGTCATTTATTGCTATACTATGGCAATAAATTATTCCCAACCATGGCAGCTTAAAAAAATTTTTTATTATCTGACAATTTCTGTTGTCAGGAATCTGGTCATTGCTTTTCTGAGTCCTCTGGCCCAGGGTTTCTCACAATGCTGCAAAATCATGTTGTTGGCTGGAGTTGCAATCATCTCAATGTGGGTCTGCTGTTCCATGAGGAAGGGATAACCCCTATTACTTTGTTTCCCTTTGTTTTCTTTCTGTATAGCTCCCGACAAGGCATTGTAGCAGAAGTGAGTGGCTTCTAGCCAAAGACTGAAATGGGAGAAATTTATTTACCAGAAAATGTCTATGAGATCACAGAGATAAATAAGACCTGGAAAGTAACCCCAGTAATAGTTTATAAACCCTTGTGCACAACTCAGACCTGTGCATACATGGATCTGATTCTAAGTAGCATGCCTAAGGCTTTGTAAGCTGAGCAAATAGAGCTTCATTGAGGTCTCAGATCGACCCCTGAGCAGTGCACATACACAGGGAAGAATGAAATCGCACAGTGAATCTTTTTATTATTGAATTATAAGTATTCTATATATATAGAATAATATAACATATATATGAATATATTTCTTATATATATGTTATATTATTCATATATATGTTCATATTCATATATTCATATATATGTAACATATATATATATTCTGGTTATAATTCTTCATCCGATACAAGATTTGCAAATATTTTCCTCCATTCTGTGAGTTGTCTTTCTTAATGGTGTCCTTTGAAGCACAAGGTTTTAAACTTTGAAGAAATCTATTTTTTCTTTTGACACTTGTGCTTTTGTTGTCATATCAGAAGACGTTACCTAATTCAAGTTCACAAAATTAACTCCTGTATTTTCTTTTAAGAACTTTGTAGTTTCAGCTCTTACAGTTAGATCTATGTTTCATTTTGAGTTAATTTTGATGAGGAGTCCATCTTCATTCATACTTTCATGTGTGGATAGGTAATTTGTTGAAAAGACTATGATTTCCTCTTTCAACTGTTTTGGCACCTCAGTAAAAAAAATCATTTGACCATAAATGCAAAGGTTTATTTCTGGAATCTCAGTTCTATTCTATTGATCAAGGTGTCTATCTTTATATCTGCACTGTACTGTTTAATAGTGTGAGTTTTAGTAACTTTTGAAATTGGGATTATGAGTCTTCTAACTTCGCTCTTTTTCAAGATCACGTTGGCTGTGTATCTTATGTTGATTTTTCTGAACTATGTAAATAATTTAAATATTCTGAAAAATAAACTTTAAAATATAAAAGAAAAAGCAAAGTTGAAAATAAAGTGAAAAAAATGATCCTAAATATAAGTCAGATTGACCACATAGATAAGTAAGTAATGAACATACTGTATATTCTTACCATACGTTTTTAGTTTTAAATTCTAAGAAAAATAGTGTGTAAAGATATAATAGACATCCTTCAGATTTTTTATATTTTAGTAGTTAATGTTGCTATTTAAATTATTTTATGAACTTTATATAAGACTATATTGAGTAAGTAAGTTAAATTAGGAACCAAAATATATTTAAGGTAAAACAATAAAAATATAAAGTTTTCTTTAAATAGAAGTATGGTTGACTTACAATGTTATGTTAGTTTCTGGTGTACAGCAAAGTGGTTCAGTTATATATATACATATATATGCATATATATATATTATTTTTCATTATGGTTTATTACAGGATATTGAATATAGTTCCCTGTGCTATACAGCAGGACATGGTTTATCAATAAAAATATAAAGTTTTAAAGAATGTTTTAAAAGATTAAATTTGATTTGGAAAATCAAAATTTAATCATCAACCTTAAAAATGTATTTTCTAAGTTTTACCACTGAAGGAACCTAGAAGAAATGACACTCAGAAGCAATGAACCACATTCTACCCAGATCTTGTTCTTAATAATGGAACAGAGGCTTAGGAGATTTGGAGAAGAACTATGTGATTGTAGGACATTTTATGTCAGAGATCAAGGAGAACACAATATATAATAGGTTTTTTGATCTGACACTAAAACAAATTTTAAGGTGCCCCACTACTTGAATGCTGAAGAATATACACACAAAACTAAACACTGATTAGCCACTAGAATATTCAAAAGAGAAAAATATTTCCACCATACTAGGTACCATTACTCCAACTTCTTTTGAGAAACAGACAATAGATGAAATAAAGATTTAACCCAAATTTAAAAAAAAAAAACAAAAAACTGTTGTTCATTCTCATTTAATGACATTCTTATTATGAGGCTGTCAAGTAATAGAGAAAAAAATATAGTACCATAAAAATCACCATTTTGCTACCTTTAATGAAATAATAGATTCAGGTAAGGATCATCAATAAATGTTAACATCGGTTGAAAGGCGACACTTTATTATTCCATATATTGCTTTCTAACTGAAAAGGGGAGATGTTTTTAAGGGAGAAAGCTGGCAGTCATCACTATAACTAAATGTTTAAAATTAACATCACTAAAAGTTAGACTGTCTATAATATGTGCTGCTTAATGGAATGTGATATTATGTACCCAAATCACTATGAAGAAGTCTTGCTAAAAATATTTAACCTGAGTTTAATTAAGGTTTAGACTATCCTACTCTTTGGACAAAATTAAGTAATACCACAAAAAATTAGGTCAATCCAGAATGTTTAACTTCTATAAGGAAACTTGTCTGATTTCTTAATGAAATAAAGTCATGGAAACAAACAGGAAAAAAAAAAAAAAGCGGCCAGTACTGTTTTACTTTTAAAAATAAATAAAAAGCCATAATAACCATATACAATGGAAAAATCTGGATCCTGAACCCTCTTTTGGAAAAAAAAGATTCATTGTAAAAGCCAAATGCAGAAACTCAAGGTTAATAAATCATATTAGAAAACTGTTTATTTCCTTTGGTATGAAAATTATAGGAGTGTTGATGTAGAACAGGATTCACCTAACTACTATGGCCTTGAGCAAAGGGCAGGTATGCTTTCTTCTTATTATAAAAATCTGGGTTTCCTCAACTTAGAGTTCTCCTGTAACTCAACCCACTGCATGTGCAAGTGTCATCTAGGTACATCTATCTTGCTTCCATGGGATCTGGGGACAAGGAGAAGGGATACCTATACACTGATGCTCATGCTGGTCGCTATGCCATTAACAATAAAGTCCTTCTGTGACCCAGAAGTATTGTGTCTTCTATCAAATTCCATGAAACTGCAGCAAGCTAACTTGTTGACTCGCAATCAGATAAAACCTCAGACCTTTCACAAACTTGACAGTCAACTAATCAACTAATCATATATTCCTTAAAAAAATTTTGTTTGAAAAGTTTTGCTTAAAAAGAAGAATCAGAAATTCTTATGAGTTTTCTGTGTTGTTACTCCAAGTTGAGGAATCTGATAGGTCTAATTTAACGCTCTATTCCAACACATTAGGTTAAGATGATTCCTTAGTAAACAAAAAGGACCCTCACAGGGATCAATAAGAATGCTTACTGTATAGCACAGGGAATTATATTCAATATCTTGTAATGACCTATAATGGAACACAATATGAAAAAAAGAATAATAATCACTGTTGTACACCTGAAAATAACACAGTATTGCAAATCAACTATACTTCAATAAAAAAATGGGAAAAAGTTAAAATTTAAATTAAAAAAAAAGTAAAAGCAACCAAAAAAGAAGCAACTAGGGGAAAAAAGATGAATGGCAGCAGTAGTAAACCTAGGCATGTTAGAAAAAAAAAAAAAAAGAGTAGAAGAAATAACCTGAAATTTTTATGTTGAAAGTTTTTGAAAGTTCAGGAAATTATTTTTGTTGCTTTTATTTTTTTCCTTTACAGTTAAGAAGGTGTTTGCATGTTTATTTCAAAGAGAGAAGGAAAAGGAGTTGGGGAATTAAATATATTTTTCTGATCATTCATTTGGCTACAATGTTAAGGACAATAGTATTCAATAATAATAAAGGTGACCATTTTTTCTTATTTCTGACTTTAATTTGAATACATACTGTATGTCAGCCTTAAGTGGGATATTAGCTATAAGACTGAGAAATAATTTCTGCACATGATAAATGCATTTCTATTTATCCTTGGTTTCAATAATGAATCAAAAATTTCGTTAAAATTATTCTTTTAATTTACCAAAATGCAATGTAATCATGTTTCTTTTGATTGGTTGATGTATGACATCGAAAAAATATTTATTATTGAAACTGTTCCTTAATTTAAACAATTTTATTACTTGTGGCGTAGCAATCTTTAAATATATTGCTAAATTTGATTGTTAATGTTTAATGTAGAATATTTGCAACTTAAAATGATGCATTTGTATTAAAATGATGCATTTTCAGTTTTTTCTTATTCTGGTTTTGATTTCAGGGTTAACAGATTAAAAAATGAATTGTTATATCTTTTATCTTTTCTCTGCTTTGTAACAATGAAAATGAAAGAAAATTATATAGTTTTGAATGTTTGAGCAAGAAAGTTATTTTGGGGTGAATCATTTCAATGATCTGTTTTGTCCTCTTCATAAATTAAGTTAGTATTTGTCAAAAAAGTCATCAGACTCATTGAGGTTTTACACTTTTTCCATAGAATCACATATATTAGGCCACAATTAGTTTATAAACTTGATAGAAAAGAAAATACAGATATAAATAATTCATCTCTAAAGTAGATGGAAACTGCAGAAAATTGCCTCTTCATTTCACTTTATATAAATGATATTTTAGAAAATAAAATTAATCACTCTTGAGATTATGACCACTTTATATACTACACATGAATAAAAGTGAGTTTTAGAATTATGGAATACTAAAAAAAGTACATTGAAAAGAACATTCAAATATTTATTATTAGAAAATCAAAATATGTGTCTACATATATAAATACCTTGCTTTGGGTATGTTAATCTATTTTATCTAGGCTAAGCTTTTACATCAATAATTTAGAACATGTTTCTCATTTAATCCTTCCAAAAGCGTGTTAATTTTTAGACATATTTACCTACATTGTTAAAGGCAAATTGCCCATTTTCTCCTTAGAAGTAAAAATAGTCTTGTGTATTTTTATTCATTTAAAAATGTCATAAAAGTTTTTTCAGATTTCATATTTACTTAAAACATTTTAATATACATATTACATAGACTACAGGAAAATTTTATGTCTTGATATTTATGAGACAACTACTTAACAATAAATCTTATTACTTATAATAGGTCAGTAGTACATATTTTTGGACTTTCTTAAAATATATTTGTATTTTCAGCAAAAATAAATATTTCCCAAGATTTTCATTATTAATACATACTAATACTTTTCCAATTGTGTTAGACCTGCCAGAAAAAAATTTTGAACATGAGAAAGAAACAGTCTTTTCTTGCTTCTGTTTCCACTAACAGTACCTTGGATAACAGCTTTTCAAAACATTGATGTATTACCTGCATGCATTGTTGAAAAATGCATGAATTTTTTTTTTTTAAACATCTTTATTGAAGTATAATTGCCTTACAATGGTGTGTTAGCTTCTGCTTTATAACAAAGTTAATCAGTTATACATATACAATATATTCCCATATCTCTTCCCTCTTGCATCTCCCTCCCTCCCACCCTCCCCATCCCACCCCTCTAGGTGGTCACAAAGCACTGAGCTGATCTCCCTGTGCTATGCGGCTGCTTCCCACTAGCTATCTATTTTACATTTGGTAGTGTATATATGTCCATGACACTCTCTCACCCTGTCACATCTCACCCCACCCCCTCCCCATATCCTCAAGTCCATTCTCTAGTAGGTCTGTGTCTTTATTCCCGTCTTGCCACTAGGTTCTTCATGGCTTTTTTTTTTCCCTTAGATTCCGTATATATGTGTTAGCATACTGTATTTGTTTTTCTCTTTCTGACTTACTTCACTCTGTATGACAGACTCTAACTCCATCCACCTCATTACAAATACCTCCATTTCATTTCTTTTTATGGCTGAGTAATATTCCATCGTATATATGTGCCACATCTTCTTTATCCATTCATCTGTTGATGGACATTTAGGTTGCTTCCATGTCCTGGCTATTGTAAATAGAGCTGCAATGAACATTTTGGTACATGACTCTTCTTGAACTATGGTTTTCTCAGGGTATATGCCCAGTAGTGGGATTGCTGGATCGTATGGTAGTTCTATTTGTAGTTTTTTAAGGAACCTCCATACTGTTCTCCATAGTGGCTGTATCAATTTACATTCCCACCAACAGTGCAAGAGAGTTCCCTTTCCTCCACACCCTCTCCAGCATTTATTGTTTCTAGATTTTTTGATGATGGCCATTCTGACCGGTGTGAGATGATATCTCATTGTAGTTTTGATTTGCATTTCTCTAATGATTAATGATGTTGAGCATTCTTTCATGTGTCTGTAGGCCATCTGTATATCTTCTTTGGAGAAATGTCTATTTAGGTCTTCTGCCCATTTTTGGATTGGGTTGTTCGTTTTTTTGTTATTGAGCTGCATGAGCTGCTTGTAAGTCTTGGAGATTAATCCTTTGTCAGTTGCTTCATTTGCAAATATTTTCTCCCATTCTGATGGTTGTCTTTTGGTCTTGTTTATGGTTTCCTTTGCTGTGCAAAAGCTTTTAAGTTTCATTAGGTCCCATTTGTTTATTTGTGTTCTTATTTCCATTTCTCTGGGAGCTGGGTCAAAAAGAATCTTGCTGTGATGTATGTCATAGAGTGTTCTGCCTATGTTTTCCTCTAAGAGTTTGATAGTGTCTGGTCTTACACTTAGGTCTTTAATCCAGAAAAATGCATGAATTTAAGTGTAAAGAGATTAGCGAATATTTACGTAGCACTAATCTAATTTTTTTATATAAATGTTCCATCTTATATATTTTTTTTAAGGGGAACACTTTTTTAAGTGTTATTTCCATGAACACTTAAGGTTAAGAAGGTGTATTGAAGTGGTAATTTGCATCAAAAGACTTCAGTGTTCTGCATCTTATAATTCTTAAATCATGTTACACCCATTTTACATGTGGTAAAGTCAAGGCATAGAGAATTAATATAACTTGCCATTGTAACACAGATTTTGTATATATGTATGTATTTGTATATGTGTATATATGTACTTATATAAATGCGTTTGTGTGTGTGTATAATCACATATATAATCATATATATGTTCACACACACACAAATAATTACATAGCCTCTAGTCTTTTTTGATTTGAAGTGTAGCATTGAAAGAAGACCCTGACTGGAATAGTTTCATCAATAATGCGAGATGAGAAATAAAGACAAACTGTATTGAATCATTTGAGGAGTATAAAAAGAGGAGAACAAAACCAAAACGTGAATTATTTTTTTACTTAGAAAGAATACTGCCTTAGAAAAATATTATCAAAATATTTACAGCGATGATGTGATTCCTTCAATGTGTTTCAAGAATAATATACTTTGGTTAATTACGTTTTATTTTAAAAATTCCACTGGTCTTCTTTACAAAGTTTTATTATGAATATTTATAAGTAAAGAATTATATAGAAGGCAATAATTTAATGACTTAATCTCATTAAACAACAAAAACAAAACGTATCATTTGGTTACATAAATACAACCAAAAGTCAGTTTCAAACGATCCGCTCATCAGATGAATTCAAGAGATACCCCTTTGTTCAAGAACAAGAAAATTAAGCCTGCTTTTGCAACATTACTTCATATTCTTCAGGAAATGTAATTAATGTAATAAAAAGTGAAAATAAACACTAAAAGGGAGACTGTTTCACCGTTATTTCTATATGTTACTATTGGCTGATAAACAATACAGGAAAATAAGAAAATAAAACATCACAACAAATGCTGGGATTATTAATTGGTGCAATGCTTGTGCAGAGTCACGTAGCAACAGATATCAAAAATTTAAATGCAAGTTACTTTTACCTCAACAGTTCCAATTTTAGATATATATACCTATATTAGAGTCTGTATTATATGGATAGAAATTTATTTAAATAATCCAAGTATGAAATAATGAAAATCATAACTAAAGCAATATGCAATATATATGAAGAATTTAATATATTTATAAAATATTTAGAAAGTGAAATCCAAAGAACCTCTTGTCTGCTTTAATCTGAATAGTGAGTAGGAAATATAACCTTAGATTTCTTCTGGTTTTTTTTCCTATGGTGACTTGTAAGGGGCAATACTAATGGTAGAATATAGAATATATACAGCAGGACCTATTTGTCACATATTGAGATGAGTTTAGATTTGGACTAGTTTACTGTGTACTGCCTAGAACATAGGCAAATATTCAGGGCATAGTCAAGGAAAATATTGTAAAATGAATAAATAAACTATTAAACAATGTTGCAAGTTAGAGATCAAGATGAAGATTTATTCAAAGGATATAGATTTTGGCCTCAGCATTATATAAATGGTTGTGGAAGCCATGACTATGAATGAGGGCACCAATCTGCATAGCTTTGCCTTTTTCTGCAGTAACGTTAATCAGCCAAGGTCTAGGAGTAGAGAAATCAAATATTTATATGTGTGATTTATGGCTACAAATTGACTTAACATAGCATCCAAATCCTAAGGGCACAGTCCTTTTTTTATATATCAAACATATATTTCACCAAACTAGGTTGATGACTTTTCTGTGCATTAGCATGTATTCTGCTTAAATTAATGCACACACACACACACACACACACACAACACAGAATATGCTATATAATCATGTCCTCTATACAATACAGTGATTTTGAAATGACCCTGGTATTTCATTATTTCTAGAGTGATGTCACTTTTAACAGTGTAAATCTCCCTTGTATTTAAGTATAAAAATCACTTGTGGTTAAAAATTATTTCCATGTTGAGAAAGCAGAATAGTAGGCTCTTATATTCCACCAAATGCTTACTGGGGCTGACAGTAGTAGACATATCATAAAATGGTATCTTCTGACTATTTGGCTCATTCTATACTTTGATATTGGAAATATATTTCCACTTTCTAAAACTCATATTAGCCTTTAGAAGCATGCAGTTAATTTGGATATTACTTGGTTGATAATATTTTACTACCCTCAGTGGTTTCCAGTTTTACCCAATATATAAAAAGCAGGAGAAAACTATGTAAAGCATTATGCAGAATCATGTATGGCAGGAATAATTCAAACATCTGAGACCAGATTGGTAATTTAAATATGTGAAGTGGCAAGTATAATACTATTGTGAGTTTTGGTCACTTTTCTAGAAAAAATGGAACCCCACCTGGAAGCATCAAAATCCATTTTGCTTGAGATAGAAAGAGATGAGAAGATAGAGAGACAGAGAGAGAGAGAAACACAGAGACAGAGAAACAGAGACAAATGGAGAAAGAAGAGAAGCAGAGACAATCCTGTCCAAAAGAACATGATCATAATTAAAATTTGCCCTGAAGTTTGTTGACTCTTCTAATATAAATAAATAAATAAAAAGATATGAAAGAATATCCAAGTACGATAATTGTTTATTGAGAAATTCATTTTTGTTAAAAATCATTGGAAGTTCCAGTTCTTGTCTCCACGTGTTAGGAGCTCGAAAGTTGCCACTGCATCCTAATAACAAGTAAAAAGCTGAACAGACTGAAAAATGAACAATTCTTCTAGGATCTATAAGAGACATGAAGACATGGACAATCCGTGGCCCCTGAGATAGGTGACATAGGCAAATACAGGGAGATACGGCTTAGCAAAGAAGAGATTCATGAGTGTAAATGACCATGGGCACCAGTGCTGGAGAGGAAAACCAAAACTGTGATGGATGAATTGCTGGAGTCACAATGTGGACAAACTTGAAAGTTAAAAGCTCAGAACCCAGTCAGAGGGGGGGTTCCCACACTTTTGTGGGTCATGTCTAGGAGCTTGACCAGGTTTCAAGAGTAAATATTGGAGAAAAATCCTCACATGCTTCCAGCAGGGAGAGGGGTAAAGGAATCATCCAGAAGACTCTGTTCTTAATAAGGCCTACACTCAGGAGAAATTAGTTAACCTGACCTTAACCTGCTGGGGTGGTATCAGAGCAAAACTGTCCAGGCAGAAGGGTAATATCCAACTCCAGCCCACTCTAGCCATTGTATCCCACCTAAGGGAGAAGGAAAACACTGCTCTGTGTATTCATCCCTCCCTCTAACTTAACCTCTGGCAACCACTAATTTTTTAACCATATCTCTTTTCTCAGCATATTGGTTATACTTATTTACTGTTTTTATGTGTTACCCTAGAGTTTTCAATATACATTTACAGCTCATCTAAATCCACTTTCCAATAACACTATGCCACTTCACGAGTAGTGTAAGTACTTTATAATAACAAAATAAACCAAATTCCTCCTTTCCATCCCTTTTATTATTGCTATTATTTATTTCACTTATATACAAGCATACACACACACACAAATCTCTGTGATGGGGAAAACTTGATGTTGTTTATTGTCATGATTTTAGGATTGCAGACAGTAGAAATTGTGGCTACATAATTCCTGTTTATAATGAACAGGAAATGGCACATCTGTCTTTCCATGACTCTCTTTAAAGAATATGAATCTCTTCCTTTCCTACCCCTTTCCCTCTATCTCTTCCTTCCTTTCTTTTATTCTTTAAACTTTTTTTCATGCTTCTATATCAAAACAAATTTTTTTCAGTTTTGACCTTGATGGGAGGAAGGAGTTTCCATTCAGAAGATTAAACTGTATATCTCTTTTGAGTTTATATTTTAAAGATTTGAACCTATGCATTCTTTCATTGAAAAGAAGGATCTCAGATTTCCAGGACAATAAAGATATGTGTTCTTGGTGAGAGAGGGATAAGTAAAGCTACTCATATATATGTTAAAATTCCTATAGAAATGGAATTACAATGGAATTATTAACTCAAAGGATTTTATTTTTATATCACAAAAATTTTTGAACTATAAAATTCAACTTTGGGGTATAAAATCTACATAAGGTAGCTTGGAAAATTGACCCACTGTGCAGTTCTAAGTTTTGGATACAGGAGAAAGGAGGGTGTTGCTGAGTATCAGTAACATTTTGCATGAGATGCCTCAGATCTTCCCAGCTCTCAGCTACCCATTGTGCTCCAGCCAACACAACAAATAATTCTATAGAAACCTAAGCAGTCCCTCCACTGAGGGGTAAAGCCTGGCTTTTCCCAATTCTTCCAGACTTAAACAATACATTAAGGTTTCTTTCCCAGTAGCCAATGAAAGATCAAGTGACCACTACCAGAACTGCAGAGAAGTTAATTCCCTACAGGATACATTTTGATGATTGTGGATAAGAGATGGGAGAGAGTGCTGCAGGTAAAGTCCCGCTCTGTTTCGTCCTTTGATAGACTGTTTCTATACCACCTGCCCAGATATGTCCTCCACACTGATTGACTGGCTATGTGTCTTTTCTAGCAGTGGGCAATGTATCTCTTCCCATTCTTTTCTGCATGTCCTTTTTCCTCACTCTATTTGTGCTAGCCTTGCACCTCCCAATAAAACATTAGCCTTAACTTTCACTTCACATTATGTATTTTTAGCAAACCCTAGGCTAAGAAATTCTAAATAAAAGTAAAGTTTAGATGATCAACCATGAGTCTAGGGATGGGTATAATAAAAAGGGAAAAAAATATGAGAAACATGATAGAATTGGAAAGAATGAAGCATGCAAAGAATTAAAGATATCTTGAAAGTTTAACACAGGTGTGCTTTTAACTGAATGTTAGAAATGTCGAAATTTGGAATTTTG
The DNA here is from genome assembly GCF_009873245.2 of Balaenoptera musculus. Classification (NCBI taxonomy): domain Eukaryota; kingdom Metazoa; phylum Chordata; class Mammalia; order Artiodactyla; family Balaenopteridae; genus Balaenoptera; species Balaenoptera musculus. The sequence continues at coordinate 58,288,233 of NC_045802.1, forward strand.
TCGACAGTGTAAGTGTAAAAATTATGTAGCTGTATTGTTAATGCAGAAGAAAGTCTATGGTCTCTCTAGACTCACTGGTACCACGATAGATGGGGTCTGTTAGCATAGGCAGTTTTGTTTAGTATGATTTTACTTGCTTAATAAGCTAGATTGGTGCAAGAGAAGCAAAAGGCTCAATTATGAACTGGTATTCAATTGATCCTAAGTGTTGAAGAGAATATTTTATGGAATTTAAAATTTTCAAGTCAGTTTATTTACAATAGACATAAGGTTACCAATGGAGCACAGTGGGAATTGCATGCAACACATCTATAAGTATGAGCAGATTGGAAAGAGAATCCTGGATATGGTTTGATTTCTGTTTCAGCACAAAAGATTGCAGGGGAAAGTGGCATAAGTGGAAGATAATTACCTAAAATTACAATTTTTCCACAATAGTTTTGTTGTTGTTCATTTAGCATAGGCTGAGATCCCAAGCAGTATCTGGAATGGTTTCAGGGATGCGGGCTGCCTGAGACTAGGGAAGGTTATGATTGGTCTTGGCTGAACAAGGCTGACTCCATCTTCTGTGTTTTGGTGAATGCCTTGCTTAGGGATGAGTTCCCAGAAAGTTTGTGTCAAAACACGAACCAGAAAAGAAAGATAATGAGCCAAGATAAACCGATACAGATATGTAGGCTGATTCCTGAAACTCTGCTATTACATTCATGGTTATGCAATTTGCCCTCAGTGTAGGCTCTTATATAACATTTTTATTCTGTGGACTGCATAGTAGTTTGTTAAAGGAATCATCTCTTTAGGAATATTTAGTGATATGGAGGTTGGTACTTTAAAACTTTAAATAACCTCTTTCAGACTTTAATTCATAAGATGTAACATCAACAACCATGAGATAATGTTTCCTTTTTTTTTCCTTTTCTAGGTCAGCTCATATACACTTTGAACAAACTTATGGCATTGATTATTCCTTCATTTCTCTTAAAGATAAGTCTCTCAGCACTACCTAAATCACCATCATTTTGTCCATTATTATTTTTACTTTTTTCATTTATTTGCATTTCATGAACATTCTCTTTAGTCTCATTGGTAACATTTCCACCGTTTTCAGGTTTACTATCTGCCATCCTATCTGATTCATCATTCAGCTTGCTCCTGTGTTATCAGGGAACACATTATTAATCCTATTGTTCTGTTTCTCCTGGCTGACATATTTAACAGGATCAGATAAAATTTTAGTTTCTTTCATACAAGATGTAACCTCACTGTGCTCTTTGCTGGTAATGACTTCCTTGCTATATCATTTCATTTATTAGGATTGTGCTCAGTGTTCTGGGGAGGGGCAATTTGACTTATTATCAACCAGAGTTTTGTTTGTGATCTCCTACATGCCTATGATTAAAATCCATGAGTGCTTCCCTAGGTAATTCAATATTATATTAATATTAAAGCTTAATACAGTATCATTTTATTTTCCTACTTTCCTAATTTATAGTGTTGGTGCAAGCTGTGGCTTTGTTTAGAGTGGTTATAAGTTGTTGTGACAAGGCTAGTCTTATGTTTATAATTGACTCAGTAATTTAGCTTATGGTATTGGGGAGACAACAATATTGTAGTTCACTTATTTCGTATTTACCATATTTGTTGTAGCTATACACAAATGCATGTCATGGTTCAAAAAAACATTAAGATCACACAGATGTATTTATTTATTAAATACATATTCACTGATCACTTTTCATGTAGCATGCATTGTATTCAGTGCAGAAGACTTAAAGACAAAGACCAGTAGTCTCTCTCCTCAAGCAGTTTATAATGTAATGGGAAGGCAGCTCAGGTAAATGGCAATGCAGAGGTGCACTAAGATTTTCAATGAAAATAAGAAAGAGTCAATTTGGAATTGTCAATTTTGTGGTGCTTTGAGAGACATATATGTAGATGGATTCAAGCAAGAGTTGCATATAGTTTTTAAGAAATCCACATAGGTGTCTGAGCCAGAAGTAAAGACCTGGAATTTATAACTCTCGCTATGATAGCTCTTTAAGGAGAGGGAATTAGATCCCTTGGTAGAATATGGGAGACACAGCATTTGACCTTGTTTCGACTTTGTTTTAATGTTATTGAAACTAATGAGTAGAGTAAAAGGATAACTTGGAACACAAAAATGTACATGGAGAACATAGAACCTTCTATTTGTAATATGCTCTGTAATGGAAATTAAAGAGGGATCTTAACAGAGAGAATACTTATTTGTTTTTCTTTTTAAGATGTTTTTCTTTGCAAGAGTTTATTTAATTGATGCTGTCAAAGGTCTGTAATAAAGAAGGAGATGAGGTTAAGTGTATAAGAGATGGACAAAACTGAATTTAATGTTGAATTAACAAATGAAATGGTTTATCATATATTTATATTAATTGACTCTAGAAGTATTTATGTGTTGATTGGTCTAATAAGCAAATCATTATATAAACTCTTTAAACAGCACACTTATTCATTAAGAGGTGTTTAATAACAAGAGCTAATATAAATCTAACTGTGTTCTCTTTATTTCCCTAAGGGAATGTAACCTAATTGAGACTAAAGGGGGCATTTTATTTAACTGTATTTTCTCCATTATTTCTATACTATCTTGAACATTAAATGTGAACAAAATTTGTTGATTGTTATGAATTTTTGGTTGACATGTAAAAATTGGACTTTTATCTACTTTAAAAATAAGGATCAAAACAATTTTTTTTTTTTTTTACTGTATCATGGGTGCATGAGTGTGTGTGCATATAAAAGTGTTAGAGCAGAGAAAGCACATGAATTTCTAGGAGAAGGGGAGGTGCCATTTTGTGTGCCCCACTCAAAACCCATCCATTTCTTAAGAAAGGCATATGGTCCTTAATATCATCCCAGAGGTACTGTGGTTCATAAGTATCTACTGTGCCACATCACTTGTATATAATCAAATGGTATCTTACTAAGTATTTATATGAGCTATTGGATATAGGTCAATAATTCTCACAAGTAAGGAGACACACACAAATATCAGAATGCATATCTACTGAATTGTAGGGGAAACACAAGTGAAACAGTTGAAGAAAGCAAGAACCTGTGTTTATTTTTTTTTTAGTTAAATTTGACAAATTAGAATGCATTACTGAATTATTCAAGCAATCAATTGTTGAGTGGGTAATCCATTTCATTTAGAATTGTGTGATAAAAAAGCAATGTGATGGGTTATTGCAATTCAATGTAGGGTTTATTTTCAATATGCCAGACTAGGAACATTCCTTTGTTTTCTATACCTCCCATGATGGCATAAGAGTATAGAGATAGATAAAGGAATAAATAGGTAATAAACAAGAAGAAGTTCATAAACAAATAAAGATTTTGGAGTATTTCTGAGAAAGAGAGAGAGAGACTAACATTGGGGTATGTATGAAACAGAAATAAGCATCAAAGTCAGGGCAAAGAATATGGTTCAATGTTGCCCAATAAAAGGAAAGAGAAGTCAACTCAAGAGGAGTCCAGAGAGATTTTCTGGGCTTAGAGTCAGAAGCAGGAGAGAGTTGTAATGAAACTCATGTTAAAACTGAAAGAATCAACTCAGAGCCTGTATTAAAAAGCATTCTTCATACAGAGAATAGGGAGCCTGCATCATTCCCAGACAATCTAATGCTGATGTGAATGTCTGTAAATAAGACCTCCATATATTAGCCTTTCTGGTGTCATTAGTATATGTCCCTAAACCAACAGCATCCAAATCTCCTCATCTAAAAGTGAGTTTTGCCAGTTATTTTCCAAAAGTGATGGCTAGAAAGCTCACAGCACTTTTATTCACAGTGATGGTCTAACCATGGAGTAAAGAATCTACTTACTCAACAGGAAAGAAAAAAATTACATCTACACCATCCCTGGGCTTAATATATGAATTGAGGAAAATTAAATATCCTCATGCTTAAAGGCAAATCCTAAGCATGACAGATAACAACTAAACAAAAACAAAAACAAACAAAGAAACAATAGAAAACTGAACCAAGGGAAACAAAGATAATTTAGAAAAATAAAATATTCACAATAAGCTAAATTTAAATTCAATCGAGTATTCAAATATTCCAATATTTGGAGGAAATGCATTCCTTAGAAATAAGATGTCATGGAAAAATTAAGTCAAAAAAGAAACCTCAAAAACTAAAATTTGAATTTATATTTTAAAGAAAAATAAATGGGCTATAAATGATATATTCAAAAGCATTCCCTCGAGACATAAAGAAAAATATTAAAAGAAAGCCTATGAAATTAAGATGGACATATACTTTTGGAAATGTACAATCTTAAGTGTCAGTTTGGGATACTTCCAATTGCACATAGTAGGAAACTTAACAAATTATATTAAAACTGTGCTTGCTCCTGTATCTGAAACATCTAGAGATGAGATTAGCAATGGAAGTTCCTTGAAAAGAGCTCAGCTTCTTTCTCTGTCATTGTCTTAGCTTTGCTCTCCTCCATGTGTGACCTTTATCCTCTGGTTAACTTCTCCGGCTGCAGCAGCAGTTCCTCATGTCACATCTACATGCCACGCTATCCATATAAGTAAGTATCTTTCCAAGTAGCTTCAGGACAACAGGAAGAAAGCTTCTTTTCCGGAAGCCCTAGTCACGGCCATCTTTATGACCCTGCATCAACATTTCAGAGAAGGGCATGGTGACAGCCCTTCTTGCCTTAGCCTGGGAGCTCAGAGTGTGTTCTGGCTGATGATTCAGTGGAAGTGAGCCTTTTTCCCACTTCAAAAACCGAGAATGTCCTGGTGCAGAGTTTGCAAAACCATGGGGGTCATCCATCTGCTGTTGGTTGAAGATATGAACAATGGGAAGGTGTGGCTGACATCTCCATCCCAGGAGGGGGCAAGACCCCTGGACCAGTATCAGGCATGAGGCAGGACAGGCAGTTGGTGTGATGCAGGAGTACAGTGTCAGGGTACCTGTAGTGTCTGTACTCACCTTGCAAGTATCCTAAGTGTCCAATGCCAGAGGGAATATGACATTAAATAGCAGATAAAAAACATGACAAGTCAGGAGAGAGACCTAAAGAGAAAGGGGAACTTGTTATATTTTGGTACCTTTAATGGCACTTCTCTCTTTAGTTTTTGTGAAAGAGACCCTGCATTTTTATTTTGCCATAAGCTATGAAAATTAGGTATCTGGTCCTGGGCACAGCATATATTTCTTTGCAACACATCAGCCTAAATTGTGCCATACACCCAATCCTGAATCAAATAGAACAAGAAGGAGAATTACATGTGCATTTGTAAGCAGAAATAAAGATGAAGTAAGAATAATGACCCTGCATTTCATGGTTATATGGTAGAGTTGTGATAACCTCAATAAAAGAAGATTCAGTGCCAAGCGAATTTCCACAAAAACCTATGCCATAAAAGATCTATAAAGAGAGGAGAGAAAATGAATGAGAATCAACTATGAAAGAAATAATAGAAGAAAATTTACTTGCGATCTTAGATGACATAAAAGACCTCATTTTAAGATGAACAGAGTAAGTGAAAAAATACTCATATCTATACACATGTTTATAGAATTTTAAAACACAAAAGATAAAAAGCAAATCCTTAAACTAAAAGAAAGAGAGGAAAGAAATATTTCCTGATAATGAGAATAAAAACAGCAACTGGGAACAATGAACTTCACAGATGCTGGAATCTTGCTGTCAAATGTCTGAGCAAAAAGGTGTTGTGGGGCCACATCTAAATTCTGTTCTCAGCCAAACTATCAGTCAACTGTAAAGTCATAAAAGATATTTTCATACATAAAAGAGAAGGAAGATTTTCTTCTGATGAACATTGTTTATGCTCTAGCCAAGTGGTTGTGGTGTGCCGTTGCAGGGGGGAGGAGGTCAATACAGAAGACATGTGGCCCAGGAGACAATGACTCTAAGTATAGAGAGTTGGACAAATACTTGCAGTAGCCTAGTGGGTGTCTCCTCCAAATCATGCAGAGACATTCAATAGGGAGATTCTAAGAAATAAGGGATCTGGATAAAACATTAAGTAGATTGAAAACTGAGAAAGAGGGTGGTGATAAAGACACAAAAATGAACAATATAATAAGAAATCAGAAACTCTAGTAAAAATATTTATGTATAAATGTTACAGTTTAAGTAGAAAGCAAAACAAAAGATGTGGTGGAGAGATAAAAATTGAAGAGGTACAATAAAATCAAAATGTTTGTTTTTGAAACTAACAATAGTAATATTTGAGTGTCTATGGAGTGATAATAATAGTACATACAGATGAAAATACAATATTTAAATTACTTGGAAGATCATTAGCATAATTTTCTAGTAACAATGAGAAGATTATATTGCTTCATAATCTTAATTTAGGGACATAGAATTAAAAAAAATTTTGAAGGCAGAACATAAAAACTCTTAACATCCCTGAAAATGCTAAATTAAAAGTATTGTTGATAGGAACTGGGGAGATTGGGAGCAAAAATTACTCTCAGGATAAGCCTGAGATTTTGTTAACAGTTGACTGAAATAGATATAAAATTTTATGTCGATTTTTTTTTTTTTTTTTTTTTTTAGGGCTTCCTCTAGCTGTGGCTATGTCGATTTTAAAGTTGCAACTATGTTTTATAGGAAGGAATAAATGCAAATTTTCTTACATTGACAAATGGAAAAATGGATTAAACATATTAAATAAACATAGACAAATTTTAAGAATTTGCCTTTGAGGAGATGGACTTGAAACCAGCAAAGAGAGTTTTGCAGAGATAATGTTATTTGTCTACCAAACATTCATTTTCATCCTGTGAGCGCAGAAAGATGATAATCAAGTCTTTATGTCTCCATTTGGAAACATGTAACTAGTTCCCATCAATGGAATGTGAACAGAGGGAAGTAGCCCTCCTACCCATAAACAGCTCCCCATTTAATTTTTTTTTTCACATTTTCTCCTATACCTATAGCAAGAGTCACTTAAAGGAGGTTCTACCACAGCAGGTCTACTAGGAACATCCACACCAGTCTTTGAAAGAGCAACAGACAACATTTTATGTGTTAAGCTGCAGAAATTTGGGGATTTTATTTTATACCAGCTAGATATAATTGTACTGAGTAAGTCAAAATACAAGGAGACTGTTTCATGATAAACCCTTCTAAGTGCAAATGATATGCTATCATGGGTATGTATCACTCTGAGGAAAATTGTTTTTAAAATGTCAATGAAAGCAAAAGTAAAAAGCCTTTGCTCTTGCTTTACTGAAGGTTAAAACTGCATGCAATGCAATTTTCTGAATATCATTATATGCATCATGCCAGGTTTCAGAAAGCACTATATTGAAAGCCTATGATTTCAATTTCCTTGAAAATTATAAAATCTATATTTTCCTAAGAGAATGAAAACACTAACTTGAAAAGATATATGCACCACCATGTTCATCTGCAGCATTATTTATAGTGGCCAAGATACAATGCAACCTGTTTCCATCAGTGGATGAATGAACAAAGCAAATATGGTATACATACACAGTGGAATATTATTCAACCATAAAATAGATGGAAACCTTGCCACTTGTGACAACATGGATGGACCCTGGGGGCATTATGCAAAGTGAAATAAGTCAGATGGAGAAACACAAATACCATATAATCTCACTTATATGTGGAATCTAAAAACAAAAACAAAAAAACCCTCAGATACAGAGACCAAACTGGTGGTGGCCAGAGAGAGGAGTTGGTCAAAAAGTACAGACTTCCAGTTTTAAAATAAATAAGTCCTGGAAAGGTAATGTACAGCATTGGTGACGATAGTTAGTAATAGTGTATTGTATATTTGACAGTTGATAGGAGAGTAGATCTTAAAAGTCATCATCACAAGAAAAAAATTGTAACTATGTGTGGTAATGGATGTTAATTAGACTTACTGTGGTGATCATTTCTCAAAATATACAAATATCAAATCATTATGTTGTACACCTGAAACTAACATAATGTTATATATCAATTATATCTCAATACCAAAATAAAATAAATGAAAGTAAATAAAGGTATATATGTATATTTAAAGTTAACCAAAATGTTATAAAATGATTAATTAAAAAATACATGTACACACAAGTGAGGATTTTCATAAGAAATAAGATAAGGTCATGTATTTGGCAAAAAATCATTAAATAAAAGGGACTAAATAATCAGAATAGATCTCAAACAATCAGAAAGCAAAAATGAAGAACATTGTACAGGAACTCACTGAAGAATCACAAGCAAAAATATACATGGAATAATTTAAATCTGATGGACTATAGTAATACCACAAAACTGTTTTATTAATGCAGGAGACTGAAAGAAATGTTTCTTGAGTATATATTTAGAAAACCATTAGATGATTTCTAATTTGTCTGCAGTGCACTCTGGCATATTAATAAGCCTATTTATTCATGCAACATATTAGCTTCACACTACCCCCATTATAATTTAAACTTTTAAAAAATAGAGGCAGTACCCTGGACTATATGTTTACAAGGTATAAAAGAGTATATCAGTCAGATTTTCCTGCGTAATAAACTAATACAAACCTATGGCTTAAAGTAAAATCATTTTATTTAGCCTATAATTCTGTGGCTCAGCTGTGTGATTCTTTTAAGCCGGCTCAGCTGATCTCTGCTGGGTTCTCTCATGCCTCCATTGCCAGCTGATAAGTCACTTGGCTACTAAATGTTCCAGGATGGCCTCACTCAAATGTTCAGCATTTGGTGGCCTGATGAAATAGGGGGATATGCTGTGACAACTCATTTCTGCTCTTCATGGTTCCTTGTCACCCAGTAGGTTAGCCTGAGCTTCTTCCTGTGATATCCCATGGTAGTCTCAGGATTCCAAACGGCAGCAAGAAAGCACGTGTTCATGTGCAAATGCTTTTCAAGCCTGGGTTTGCACTTCATTAATAATGTCTCATGGCCAAAACAAGCCTCATCACCAAGTCAGAATCAAAGAGCAGAGAGAAAGACTATACCTCTTCTTGGGAGGATCCTCAATATCATAGTGCAATAGCATGGTTGCAACAAGGGGGGAAATTTGTGAACAGAAATGGCAACTTTCAAAACACTAATGTCAGAGTTTAAATATACATTGTATATGTATATGTATTTCTATTTATTTATGTATTTTGTAATACATACATGCACTATTATATACACAAAGCATATGCTGCATGCACATATTCTTCAGGGCTTTATTTATTTAGTTTTTAGCAGTAATTTATAATACTATAGAGTCTTCTCTTTTAGATTGCCTTCATGGGCGTTCACTCAGTGCCTAGAAGTCTTACCATAGTCAGGCTTGGAAAAATCATATTGAATTCTCTATTTCAGGAAAGCCTGAGAAGCTGTGGAGCTAGGTTTTTAGCATGAGACAGAGAAAGAAAAGTTAAAAATGAATTGCAAAGGTATTTTTTAGATTTTGCTCGGCAAGCTCTGGCTAGATCTGGAATTTCAGTTTATTCTAGGGTAATAAACATGTAGGCATTCCTTTACTGATATAGGATTACAGGTACTTTCCTGTGGCACCATGTTTTCCTCTGTACCACCACTACTTTCATAACAAAATGAATTTGATTTTCCATAGTACAACACTTCAGTACTTTTGTACTACTGAGAAATTGTTAAAGAAAAATATAATAAGTAGTTTAGAATTTTAAAGTAGCCCCAAGAGTCTCTTTCTTCCTATTATAATACTATGACATCCACATCTTGTAATATGCCGATATGGCTTATATGGAGTAAAAAGTATCCTTGTTCTCCTAAATATCTTTGCATAATTATATTTAAATGCCTTAGGCTTTCTGTGTAGATCCGATAGTTCAAACGTGTGGGTACTCTTGAAGGAAGGTCTGTTAAGGTGGGGAACTTGGACAAAAGACTACACCAGTTATTAGTTTACATAATTCCAGCACTTTCAGTGGTATTAATTTGTTTGACTTCAAAGCAAGAGATATTTGCTTAAAATATTTCTGAAAGGCAAAAGCAATCATTAAATTAAATATATCCCATGTTTCTTTTTTTAAAACATCTTTATCGGACTATAATTGCTTTACAATGGTGTGTTAGTTTCTTCTGTATAACAAAGTGAATCAGCGATATGTATACATTTATCCCCATATCCCCTCCCTCTTGTGTCTCCCTCCCACCCTCCCTATCCCACCCCTCTAGGTGGTCACAAAGCACCGAGCTGATCTCCCTGTGCTATGTGGCTGCTTCCCACTAGCTATCTATTTTACATTTGGTAGTGTATATATACATGCCACTCTCTCATTTCATCCCAGTTTACCCTTCCCATTCCCCGTGTCCTCAAGTGCATTCTCTATGTCTACATCTTTATTCCTGTCCTAACCCTAGGTTTTTCAGAAGCTTTTTCTTTTTTTTTTTTTTAGATTCCATATATATGTGTTAGCATACGGTGTTTGTTTTTCTCTTTCTGACTTACTTCACTCTGCATGACAGACTCTATGTCCATCCACCTCACGACAAATAACTCAATTTCATTTCCTTTTATGGCTGAGTAATATTCCATTGTATATATGTGCCACATCTTCTTTATCCATTCATCTGTCGATGGACACTTAGGTTGCTTCCATGTCCTGGCTACTGTAAATAGAGCTGCAATGAACATTGTGGTACATGACCCTTTTTGAATTATGGTTTTCTCAGGGTATATGCCAGTACTGGGATTGCTGGGTTGTATGGTAGTTCTATTTTTAGTTTTTTAAGGAACCTCCATACTGTTCTACATAGAGGCTGTATCAATTTACATTCCCACCAACAGTTCAAGAGGGTTCCCTTTTCTCCACACACTCTCCAGCATTTATTGTTTGTTGATTTTTTGATGATGGCCATTCTGACCAGTGTGAGGTGATACCTCACTGTAGTTTTGATTTGCATTTCTCTAATGATTATTGATGTTGAGCATCCTTTCATCTGTTGGTTGGCCATCTATATATCTTCTTTGGAGAAATGGCTATTTGGGTCTTCTGCCCATTTTTGGATTGGGTTGTTTGTTTTTTTTGATATTGAGCTGTGTGAGCTGCTTGCATATTTTGGAGATAATCCTTTGTCAGCTGCTTCATTTGCAAATATTTTCTTCCATTCTGAGGGTTGTCTTTTCATCTTGTTTATGGTTTCTTTTGCTGTGCAAAAGCTTTTAAGTTTCATTAGGTCCCATTTGTTTATTTTTGTTTTTATTTCCATTTCTCTAGGAGCTGGGTCAGAAAGGATCTTGCTGTGATTTATGCCATAGAGTATTCTGCCTATGTTTTCCGCTAAGAGTTTTATAGTGTCTGGCCTTCCATTTTGGTCTTTAATCCATTCTGAGTTTATTTTTGTGTATGGTGTTAGGGAGTGCTCTAATTTCATTCTTTTACATGTAGCTGTGCAGTTTTCCCAGCACCACTTATTGAAGAGGTTGTCTTTTCTCCATTGTATATTCTTCCCTCCTTTATCAAAGATAAGGTGACAACATGTGTGTGGGTTTATCTCTGGGTTTCTATCCTATTCCATTGATCTATACTTCTGTTTTTGTGCCAGTACTGTACTGTCCTGATTACTGTAGCTTTGTAGCATAGTCTGAAGTCAGGTAGCCTGATTCCTCCAGCTCAGTTTTTCTTTCTCAAATTGCTTTGGCTGTTTGGGGTGTTTCCATACAAATTGTAAAATTTTTTGTTCTAGTTCTGTGAAAAATGCCAGTGGTAGTTTGATAGGGATTGCATTGAATCTGTAGATTGTTTTGGGTGGTATAGTCATTTTCACAGGATTAATTCTTCCAATCCAAGAACATGGTATATCTCTCCATCTGTTTGTACTGTCTTTAATTTCTTTCATCAGTGTCTTATAGGTTTCTGCATACAGTTCTTTTGTCTCCTTAGGTAGGTTTATTCCTAGGTATTTTATTCTTTTTGTTGCTCTTCTCTATATGTTTGATAGAATTCGCCTGTGAAGCCATCTGGTCCTGGGCTTTTGTTTGTTGGAAGATTTCTAACCACAATTTCAATTTCAGTGCTTGGGATTGGTCTGTTTATATTTTCTATTTCTGCCTGGTTCAGTCTAAGAAGGTTGTACATTTCTAAGAATTTGTCCATTTCTTCCACGTTGTCCATTTTATTGGCATATAGTTGCTTGTAGTAATCTCTTATGATCCTTTGTATTTCTGCAGTGTCAGTTGTTACTTCTTTTTCATTTCTAACTCTATTGATTTGAGTCTTCTCCCTTTTTTTCTTGATGAGTCTGGCTAATGGTTTATCAATTTTGTTTATCTTCTCAAAGAACCAGCTTTTAGTTTTATTGTTCTTTGCTATGTTTCCTTCATTTCTTTTTCATTTATTTCTGATCTGATCTTTATGATTTCTTTCCTTCTGCTAACTTTGGAGGGTTTTTTGTTCTTCTTTCTCTCATTGCTTTAGGTGTAAGGTTAGGTTGTTTATTTGAGATGTTTCTTTTTTCTTGAGGTAAGATTGTATTACTATAAACTTCCCTCTTAGAACTGCTTTTGCTGCATCCCATAGGTTTTGGGTTGTCGTGTTTTCATTGTCATTTGTTTCTAGGTATTTTTTGATTTCCTCTTTGATTTTCAGTGATCTCTTGGTTATTTAGTAGTGTATTGTTTAGTCTCCATGTGTCTGTATTTTTTACATATTTTTTCCTGTAATTGATATCTAGTCTCATAGCATTGTGGTCAGAAAATATACTTGATACAACTTCAATTTTCTTAAGTTTACTATGGCTTGATTTGTGACCCAAGATAGGATCTATCCTGGAGAATGTTCCATGAGCACTTGAAAAGAAAATGTATTCTGTTGTTTTGGATGGAATGTCCTATAAATATCAATTAAGTTCATCTTGTTTAATGTATCATTTAAAGCTTGTGTTTCCCTATTTATTTTCATTTTGGTTGGTCTGTCCATTGGTGAAAGTGGGGTGTTAAAGTCCCCTACTATGACTCTGTTTCTGTCAGTTTCCCCTTTTATGGCTGTTAACATTTACCTTATATATTGAGGTGCTCCTATGTTGGGTGCATAAATATTTACAATTGTTATATCTTCTTCTTGGACTGATCCCTTGATCATTATGTAATGTCCTTCTTTGTCTCTGGTAATAGTCTTTATTTTAAAGCCTATTTTGTCTGATATGAGAATTGCTACTCCAGCTTTCTTTTGAATTCCATTTGCATGGAATATCTTTTTCCATCCCCTCACTTTCAGTCTGTATGTGTCCCTAGGTCTGAAGTAGGTCTCTTGTAGACAGCCTATATATGGGTCTTGTTTTTGTATCCATTCAGCCAGTCTATATCTTTTGGTTGGAGCATTTAATCCATTTACATTTAAGGTAGTTATCTATATGTATGTTCCTATTCTCATTTTCTCAATAGTTTTGGGTTTGTTTTTGTAGGTCTTTTCCTTCTCTTGTGTTTCCTGCCTAGAGAATTTCCCTTAGCATTTGTTGTTAAGCTGGTTAGGTGGTGCTGAATTCTCTTAGGTTTTGTTGTCTGTAAAGGTTTTAATTTCTCCATCACATCTGAATGAGATCCTTGCTGGGTAGAGTAATCTTTGTTGTAGGTTTTTCCCTTTCATCATTTTAAATATGTCCTGCCACTCCCTTCTGGCTTGTAGAGTTTCTGCTGAAATATCAGCTGTTAACCTTATGGGGATTGCCTTGTATGTCATTTGTTGTTTTTCCCTTGCTGCTTTTAATATTTTTTCTTGGTATTTAATTTTTAATAGTGAGATTAATATGTGTCTTGGCGAGTTTCTCCTTGGATTTATCCTGTATGGGACTCTCTACGCTTCCTGCACTTGATTGACTGTTTTCTTTCCCATATTAGGGAAGTTTTCAACTATAATCTCTTCAAATATTTTCTCAGTCCCTTTCTTTTTCTCTTCTTCTTCTGGGACCCCTATAATTTGAATGTTGGTGCGTTTAATGTTGTCCCAGAGGTCTCTGAGACTGTCCTCAGTTCTTTTCATTCTTTTTTCTTTATTCTGCTCTGCAGTAGTTATTTCCAGTATTTTATCTTCCAGGTCACTTATCCATTCTTGTGCCTCAGTTATTCCGCTACTGATTCCTTCTAGAGAATTTTTAATTTCATTTATTGTTTTGTTCATCATTGTTTGTTTGCTCTTTAGTTCTTCTACGTCCTTGTTAAACGTTTCTTGTATTTTCTCCATTCTATTTCCAAGATTTTGGATCATCTTTACAATCATTACTCTGAATTCTTTTTCAGGTAGACTGCCTATTTCCTCTTCATTGGTTTGGTATGGTGGTTTTTTACCTTGCTCCTTCATCTGCTGTGTGTTTCTCTGTCTTCTCATTTTGCTTAACTTACTGTGTTTGGTATCTCCTTTTGGCAGTCTGCAGGTTCGTAGTTCCCCTTGATTTTGGTGTCTGCCCCCAGTGGCTAAGGTTGGTTCAGTGGGTTGTTTAGGCTTCCTGGTGGAGGGGACTGGTGCCTGTTTTCTGGTGGATTTGGCTGGATCTTGTCTTTCTGGTGCGCAGGACTATTTCCGGTGGTGTGTTTTGGGGTGTCTGTGACCTTATTATTATTTTAGGCAGCCTCTCTGCTAATGGGTGGGGTTGTGTTCCTGTCTTGCTAGCTGTTTGACATAGGGTGTCCAGCACTGTAGCTTACTGGTCATTGAGTGGAGCTGGGTCTTAGCGTTAAGATGGAGATCTCTGGGAGAGCTTTTGCCGTTTGATATTACATGGACCCGGGAGGTCTCTGGTGGACCAATGCCCTAACTTGGCTCTCCCTCCTCAGAGGCACAGGTCTGACACCTGGCCGGAGCACCAAGACCCTGTCAGCTACACGGCTGATTAACTAAAGTTCAGGATTCTCTTCAAATTGGCACAGACATATAAATGTGATTTGATTTGAGCATCCTTGAATCCCTAGCCGTTGAAGCACAAGCTTTTCAAGTCTGCTAGTGTCAGAATATCTCCTGCAGAGGCAGGTGGCTGTGGCTTTCCGTGGGGACAAGGACACTGGCAGCAGAAGTTCTGGGAAGTACTCCTTGTCGTGAGCCCTCCCAGAGTCCCATATCCCATGTTTTTGGTAAGCATGAAACATAGACATGAAACATAGCAGCTTTATTCAAAAAAAAAAATTTTTTTTTGTGAAACTTACAAGCAAACAAGATGTCCTTCAGCAGATGAGCAGATAAACAAACTGTGGTGCATCCAGACAATGCAATATTATTCAGGGATAAAAAGAAATGAACTATCAAGCCAGGAAAACACGTAGAGGAAACTTAGATACATACTGCTAAGTGAAAGTAGCTAATCTAAAAAGGCTAAATACTTATATGATTTCAAGCATATGACATTGTAGAAAGGGAAAAAGACAATAAAAAGATCAGTGGTTTCCAGTAGGTTGGTGATGAGGGAAGAAGGCCTGATATGTGGAACACAGGGCCTTTGGGGCAATAATATCATTCTCTGTAATACTGTAATGGTGGATATATGTCATTATGCATTTTTCAAAACCCATAGAGTACACAAAGAGTGATCCTAATATAACTATAAATTTTAGTTAGTCATATTGTTTCAATATTGGCTCATGAAGTGTAACAAACCTACCACACTGAAGCAAGATGTTAATGATAAGGGAAACTCTGTGTGTGTGTGTGTGTGTGTGTGTGTGTGTGTGTGTTGGAGAAAAAGGGTACAGTATATGAAAACTCTTTGGACTCTTTGCTCAATTTTTTATAAACCTATAACTATTCTAAAAGAGTAGCCTAAGTAAAAATGACCCAAATTTTTATATACTGTCAAATAACACACAAAGAAACGAACAAAAAAAAATTATAGTCAGGGGGTAGAGACTCATGCTATAAAGGAAATATAATGGCTCCTATTTGTCTTCAGAGTGTGCAAAGTCATATTTATTTTGAACTTCAATTAGACAAGTATCATTCCTGGTAAAAAGATGAGAACTTAATACTTCCTTCACTTTAGTGCATGATAATATTGCAGCACAGAGATGAAGTCAGCGTGTTTGATCAAAACTACTTTTATAGGGCTTCCCTGGTGGCGCAGTGGTTGAGAGTCTGCCTGCCAATGCAGGGGACACGGGTTCGAGCCCCGGTCTGGGATGATCCCACATGCCGCGGAGCAACTGGGCCTGTGAGCCACAATTACTGAGCCTGCGCGTCTGGAGCCTGTGCTCCGCAACAAGAGAGGCCGCGGTGGTGAGAGGCCCGCGCACCGCGATGAAGAGTGACCCCCACTTGCCGCAACTAGGGAAAGCCCTAGCACAGAAACGAAGACCCAACACAGCCATAAATAAATAAATAAATAATTTAAAAAAAAACAAAAAACAAAAACTACTTTTATAGTAGCATTGCTAACAGCTCTTCTACCAGCACTTCTACCAGCATAATAATAATAATAATAGGGTTACTTATGCATCAATCTCCAACTTACTATCACTTACTAATAGAATGTGATTTGCATAATGTTTCTTTTTATGTATGTGTCTAAAATTTCTCTTTTCAAAATAATGTATAATGATTGCCCAATATTTCAACTATACCTGAAAAATAATATGATTTTAAAAGTTAGGGAAAATTCCAAAAGAGATAGTGTTAGCTCATAGGGGATCTAAATGTTAGTGTCTTCAAACCTTTCAAACAATTGCAAATACCTTAACTAGGATTGCTTCAAAATCATAGCTGCATGTAGTAAACGTAAAGAAAAATATATATTAGAGGATTTCCCAGTTCTCTCTAAGATATATCATTTAAATGGGATTTCTGTTCTGTAAATTGAATCAAACCATTTACAAAATAGTGCTTTCATAGTTCTATTGATGGATGTGAATGAATTCTTTATCATTGTTGCTATCATATCATAGTAGAGAAATCTAAACAGATAGATACAATTTTTGCTAAGAACAAGATCAACTTCACTTTTGGGCAGTTTCTAAATTGTGTTTGTCAGTTGTTAGTGAAATTATAGAGATAGATGATCACTGGTCTTGACCTTTCATTACTCCAAGGCCATGGTGTGAAGGAGCAGTTTGCTGCTGTAAAATTTTTTTACTTTGTTTCAATTTACAGTATCTCCAGGTCATTTCTCAAAGCTCAGAATGAGATAACTGTCCGGAAAGGCTTACAAAACTTCCACCCTTACATTTTAGATGTTATAACTAGCTTCTAGATTTTGGCAAATCTTCTTATTCTTATTGTACCTACTTATAACTTAAATTGTTTTAATTATACAACTATGCGGACAGATTTTGGGGTATAACTGCACCTGGTCTTTTCACCTGTTACACTTAATCTATTGAACTTACTTCATTATAAATGGATTTCCTTTGTATGCAATATCTAAGTGTATCCTTCTTGAAAAATGTTTTAAGCTTACATTTTTAATAAGAAAAAGTATTTCCAGATGGTTTAGATCCCCAAATAATTAGCTTTCTCTTATTTTAAAAATTAGGAATTAATGCAAAAATGAGCAAGTCGTGATCCTGAAACGACTCTAGACACTCCCAAAAACACGTCTGATTTTGAGCGACAGCACAGCTGTGAAATATAACATCTGTATTGTGATATCTATTGTTGAAATAAATCCAATAGGTATGCACTGGCATCACCCAGTCATCTACAGTCACTTAGTCATCCATAGGATAGAAAAATAAACAAACCACTACTCATTTAAAGATTTTATACACGTGGGTTTACATTTTAATTTTGGGAGAAACAAATTATCACCATTCCCTCTCTCCACACCACACACACACACACACACACGCACACATGCACCTTCAAAGAAATGCTATTTTGAAGAGACGTGTTCTATACCTTTTAGTGAACAATCACTTACTATGGAAATTCATGTTATCTGCAATGCCAGAATCTCCAATCTACATTACAAAGACAGACAAACCGATCTATTATCTTGAGGTCTGAGGGTTATTGCAAAAGAACCCTATTTCTTTTAAAATATTTTCCTTTTTATAGTTATAAAATAATAACCATTTAGTTATTACTTGGACTAAGCTATTCTCTTTCCAGGAACTTTGTATTAAAATTCAAATAACTTCACCTAGTATTCTTATTTATTTCCATCCGTTTTCATTGCCAAGACAGATTTATTATCAGATATTTTAAAAATCACCCAGAAATCAGAGATCATTGTCCTGAAAAATATAACAGAACAATTCATGAATGTAGGAAAGTGCCATGTAGATGTTGCTGCATAAGAGCCGTTGGTGAGGATGGGAACCACCATGACTTCCTAAAAGGCTGTTCTAGCAGATGGTAGCTACATAGGGTTGAGGTTTAATTTTTCCTATCTAAAGTTTGGTTTTTATTACTTTATTATTTTTATACTTTAATTTTTCTGTTATAGTTTTGGCCACACCTTAAGCCCTAAATGCTGCTTATCTTGGGTTTCCAGCATCATAGCAAGTGGAAAAAATGAGAAATTTCCTCCAAAATGATAGAAGGGAAAATGATAATTTTATTTAGATAGACTCCAAACTCGGACTGCCTGTGATCCTCTTACTCATTGTTAGTTTGAGTTCTTCCTTTTTTATATACTGTGAAAAGCTAATGAGATTTCTTTTGCTCTTGCCTATGAGTACTGTAAGCTTGTACGGATGTCCATTTCAAGCAAATTCTTTGGTAATAATAATAATAATAATAATAATAATAATAAACTATTTTAAAGACATCATGTGTGTTTTGGGCTGTTTTGCCCACTAAGCTGTAGACTATTGTAAGACAAATCTATTTTGCTTTGTTATAACCTCTGTCTCTTTTTTTTCTTAAATCAGAAATGCTAACCTCACTATCTGATACATAATAAAAATTCAATTAATATTTCAAATGAATGGGAGGACTAATGAAAAGTTTCAGCCCGTGTTTCTTATCTATGGACCTACAACTAAACTATTGCAAAGACTGTTTTCTATAATATTTAATTATCAAAGCAATTCTACAGTAAGTTTCCACAGCCTAAGAAACCAAACATTTTACTTCTTCCTCTATAAAAAGCTGACTAAAGAAAACTGAGTTAGTTCAACTTATTTTCCATCATATTTAAACCATTCTACTATGTGCTAAAAAGAAATAATTGTGTTTTACTCTTCCAATTTATCCACCCAGTTTTTACTTACATGTAAGTTTTCCTTTCTATTTAGATGTTCTGTTATTTTTCCCATCTGTGCATAATGGAAAGCAAAACACTGTAGGCTTTTCATACTTTTGTTGTGGCTCCTATACACTAAGTATCTGTTAAAAATATTCTAAAACGTAGCAAAGGAAATGGGGACAATATGACAACAGAGAAAGTGGAAAGGTGTATTCTTTGCTTGGAAGCAATTTTTATATATATATCACAACACTTAAAGACTATAGTTTGTGGCCATTACCCAAACTGAACCCAAAGTGTAATGGCATATGCTGTGTTTACTTTTTGTATCTGGCTTCTTTTGCTCAGCATTAAATGTTCTTGCATGTTGTTGCATGTAGTAACAGTGCATTTTTTTTATTTTCTTTTTTAAAATTTTTCTTTCTGAAATAGTTATAGACTCACAAGAAGTTTCAAATAGAGTATAGTCTCCTCTACCTCATAATTTTTGAGACTGTTATAAAGATGCCTAAACCAATCAAAGTCATTATAAGACATTATCTTTATTCATGGAATTACATGCAAACATACAAAGTTAATATATTGGAAAATTAAATCCAGAAATAAAGTTTAAAAAATAACATATGGGGCTTCCCTGGTGGCGCAGTGGTTAAGAATCTGCCTGCCAATGCAGGGGACACGGGTTCGAGCCCTGGTCTGGTAAGATCCCACATGCCACGGAGAAACTAAGCCCGTGAGCCACTACTACTGAGCCTGCGCGTCTGGAGCCTGTGCCCCGCAACAAGAGAGGCCACGACAGTGAGAGGCCCGCGCACCGCGATGAAGAGTGGGCCCCGCTCGCCGCAACTGGAGAAAGCCCTCGCACAGAAACGAAGACCCAACACAGCCAAAAATAAATATTAATTAATTAATTAATTAAAGAAACGTTTAAAAAAATAACATATGACTAAATAGAGTTTACACTGTGACTCTAAGAATGTGTCAGTATTAGAAAACCTCTTAACATAACTCAACACAATTCCAAATTCCAAAGTTAATGGATAATAACCATATGATTGTATCAATAAATTCAGGAAAACATTTATAATACTATACAAGTTATAATAAGGTTTTTATAAACTTGAAGTAAAAGAGAACTTAATAAATTTCAAATACATTTTATTAGCTAAAATCATTAGCAAAGATTATACTTACTAGTGAAAAATTACTGGGGTTACTATTAAAGTGGTGGATTTTTGCTGTCACTGCTGTTATTTTCTGTTGTGCTGGAGTTTCAGTTATCTCACTAAAAATAAGTTACCTGTTTATGGTCAAGGCACTTTATATAATAGGAATAAAAGGAAACTTCCTTTTCTAATCAAGGTAATAAAGCCAGGAAACAAAATTCTTAGAAAATATTGCTAAATATGACTTCATAAAAATGAGAAAAATTACAGTATAATACCTTACACGAAAATAACAAGTGACTAACAGGAAAAATGTTAGTACCTTCTATGCTTAACACCTTTACAAATTCCTTGATAGTATTCAAACGTTCTTACACACCAACCAGTGGTATTGTTTTAAAATTATACATCAATAACTGTACATAAAAATATATTTATATTAGTTTCACATATACAACATGGTATTAAATTCTGTCACAATCAAATAAATGTAAATTAAAATAACAATGAGATGCCATTTTTAAAATGTCATTATAGCAAAGCCAAATAATGTATAACACACATTGCCGAGGGAATATGAGAAAGCCTGGACTCATACGCTATTGTTGATACTCTGAATTCCTTCTACAGCCTTTTTTAGGGGTTGGGGGTGAGGAAAATGGCCAATCTTTGGCAATTTTAAAAATACATATATGCTATAAGTCACGAATTACATCTCTAGGAATTTATCTTATACTTGTATTGACAAGGAATGGCAAATAATAAACAGTAGTATGCTATTTTTAGTATTATCTGTTATTGCAAATATATTTATGTTAGCAAAAGACTGCAGACAACAATTGTTCACATTAAATATGCTGTACATCATCATAATCCAATGCATTAGAAACAGAGTAAAACCAGTGAGAAAAATAAAAATAATTATATGTAATTCACTTATTTTTTAACAATTCCTAAAAATCCTGTCAACATTGAATCCTCCCCTCTCCCAATTCATTAGTTCACCTGTATTCATCTAGTGGTAGATTATTAAATGTCAATAACCAACCAGTTCTTCATTAGAGAGAAGCTAAACTTAGTTACCATGTCTTTGATGGTAAAAAGACAATACTGAAAATGGCCACAGGTCTTCAAACCCTCAGTTATGTTCAGTAGAATATAGCTGTGTAAATTTGTTCCCTCACATTTACCACAATTATATGATTATATTGTATGCCAGTGATGAAAAAATACAGAATCAATTGCCTAAGCAAACATAGAATAAGCTCTGTCAAATGGATGAGGTGAAAATTAATATAAATTTCATTTAATGTATCTAGATAACTCTATTTAGAAGATTTACTTTGTAAATGCACTGTATTGTTTATTCTTGTGAAAGATTCAAATTATAAAACATGTGGCTTGTTAACGTGGCTTGAAAGCGTGTAAGCTGAAATGTGTATTAATAACATATTAAACTTTAAAAAAGTTTTAATTGAAGGGGAAAAGTGTTATATGAGCTTACCTATTTAGGATGAATATAAGATATTCTAAGATATTAAAGGAGATCCTTTCCTTTACAATGCTTATAATAATCATCATCAGCTATGACCTTTACAGAGATATATGTTCTTTTATTATTATTATTTCATGGTGGAAAATATCCAATTGTAAAAAATTTAAGGGAGTTCTTTATTTAAATCTGTAATCTTCTTTCAAAAATATCTATTGGCATATCAGTTCACTCTAACTTTCAACAATTGAAAGACTACTAAATTACAATCAAATAATTCCACGAGTATATATTCTTTCTTTATAGAAATGTTTAAAGCATCCTTCATCAAAACAAGGAACATACATGTGGTTAAGTCCATTTTTAATTGCTTTGTCTTTTTCTTTAAGAGAGATCTCTTTGGCATTACCAATAATTATCGTCCTTTCCCCCGTGGGGTTTCTATTATTCTGAGACTTTGTCCTGTCCAACCGCCTTGATAATTATTTCTGCTAAATACTGTGATTATACTTCTTGATTTAAGAGTAAATTTTTTGTCACAACAGAATATCTAAATTAAAACTAAAGGAAAACATTTTCTAAATCTAAATATCTATCTATATATCTACCACAGCTGTCACAATTTATCTGTTGGATTTTTACCCTTGGAGCCCTTCAATTTTATTGTATAGGATTAAGGAGGGATTTCTGTGAACATTTATGGTCTGCAAGATTTTCACACATATTAAATAATGACCAGCAACATCCAACAGAAAGTGAAACAAAATTCATATGGAACTGCAAGACACCAAGTTAGCTAAAACAGTCCTTAAAAAGTAGAAGAAAGTAGGATAACTCACACTTCCCAATTTCAAAACTTACTACAAAGAAACAGTTATAAAGAAAGTGTTTTACTGACACACAGAAAGACATATACATCAATGGAATAGAACAGAAATAACTCATATACTTATAATCTACTGATTTTTTTCACAAGTGCCAATTTAATTCAATGTTGAAAGAGTAGTCTTCTCAACAAATGATTCTTAAAAAACCAAATCGTTCAAGTGAAAAATGAACATGATCCTTGTCTCAAACCAAATACAAAAGTTAACTCAAAATGGATCAAAACTATAATACTCTTAGAAGAAAACTTAGGGCAAAATATTTATGATCTTGTATTTGGCAAAGGATTCTGACATAGGACACGAAAAAGCACAGGAAAGAAAGGACAAAATAGATAAATTATACTTTCTTAAAATTGAAACTTTTGTTCTTCAAAGGACACCATCAAGAAAGTAAAAAAACAAAACAAAACTATAGAATGGGAGAAAGTATGTATCTGATTAAGAGATTTATAAGAATATAAAAAGAATTCTTACAACTCAATAAAAAAGACCAGTAACCCAATTAAAAATTGGACAAAAGATATAAATCATTTCTCAAGAAGATATACAATTAACCAATAAGTACATAAAAAGATTCTTGACATAATTACTCATCAAGGAAGGTAAATCAAAACCACATTGAGATACTACTTCACACTCACTAGGAAAGCAAGAATGAATGAGTCATATAACAAGTGTTGGCAAAGATGTAGAGAAATCAGAACGCTCACATGTTGCTGGTGGGAGTAAACAATGGTGCAGTTGCATAGGAAAACAGTCTGGCAGTTCCTCGCATGATTAAACATAGATTTACATTATGACCCAGCAATTCTTCTCCTAAATATATACCCAAGAGAAGTTAAACTCCTGAGTATATATTCAAGAGCAATTAAAATGTGTTCACATGGAAACTATGAATATTTATAGCAGCATTATTCATAATAGTAAAAAGTAAGAAAATCCAAATGTCTAGTAATGGATGAATGGATAAACAAAATATGGCCTATCCATACAATGGAATATTATATAGCCACAAAAATGGGTGAAGTATTGATACATGCTACAACATGGATAAACCTTGAAAACATCATGCTAAGTGAAGAAAGCCAATCACAAAGGCCATATACTATATGAGTCCATTCATATAAAAGTTTAGAAAAGAGAAATCTATAGAGACAGAAAGTAGAATAGTTGTTGCTTAGGTCAGAAGCATGGAATGGGGCAGTGCGTAGTGAGGTGATAGCTAAAGGTTAAGGGTTTCTTGTGGAGGTGATGAATATGTTCCGAAATTGATGATGATGATGGCTGCACATACATATGCATTGTAGTATAAATCCTGAGAGGTGGGTTTTTGTTTGTTTGGTGGTGGTGGTGGTAATTAAGCTTTGGTTGTGAAGGCATCCATATCAAAAAAGCATCCTTTTCAAAGATGGCTATCTTGAAAAAAGCAGTTACCAGCCACCTTCCTCCCTTAGGCTTCTTTGGGAGATCTTGGTTGATTTTGATAACTGATCATTTGGGTCACTTGTTTCTTCTCTTTCTGTGCTTTCCTGCTTTTGTTTTAAATCCACCAGTGTAATTTCCAGGACCTGCAAGTAATAGCTTTTTTTCTCCCCAAACTTTCCTGATGACTATTGCTGAAGGGTGTCTTGCAATCATAATAAGAACCATAAAGTTTGCTCCAACCGCAACACTGCTTGTCAATAGAGTGAGACAGGCACAAAACATAGATATACTAAAAAATGTTGAATTGTACATTTTATGTGGGTGAATTATGTGATAGGTAAAAGTCAGATGGACTTTATATAAGCATTGAAAGATACCCTTTCCTTCAGCAGCCAGAGAGCCAACTGTGATGGAAAATCTGACTGAGGAAAAATAGTAGAGTAGCTAAATTGCTACCATGGTTGAATTCACAGACCATGCAAGTCCCTATGCGAGAGTGGGTCCCTGATAGGGAAGGAGTGAGATAAGGGATTAGTGATAAGGAGATGCTAGTGAATGTGCTAGAGAAACTTTAATTCCCAGATTCCCCCGAAACCTCTGGACAAGCAAAAGTGGACTGCTCCCCCGTGCTAGAGAAGAGTTGCCTTCGTCTGGAAACTGTGCAGAGGTCTTTTCTGCATTAGATAACTTGCTCGACGTTGTTTACTATATCAAGAAATGGCAAGTGTCTGACATTTTTCCTATGTGTCAGCTAACATGTTAATATATCACAATATCATGAATTCTAGTAAAAAACACAAGACTCCTGTTTCAAGGAGGAAAGGTTGTATTACTCATACCATGCCAAACATGATCATATTTCCCTCTTTCCCCTTGTAAAGCAAAATCTTACACATTTTCCCACCATTACTCAAGAGGTAATATTTCAGGGGATACCCTCTCATTGATCCAAGGAACAAGTCAGCTTACATGTTTAATCTGAAAACATGCATGTGTATGTTACTGATATAAGAAGAACTAATAGACAAAGGAGCCAACAAGAATGTCCCACGTTCTAATCTATGTAACTAACACCTGCCTTCATTAACTGTATTAGTTTTCATTAGACTACGCAGTAGATGAAAAGAAAAAAAAATCCCAGAATAAGTGCAGTTTAAAATGATAGAGTTTCATTTACATCTAAAATAAAACTTCATAGGAATGCAAATAAGAGCAGGCATGCAGGCTCTGCTACATTAAGTCCTCAGAGACCCAAGATCAAGTTGTATTGACCACTCCACCTTCTGCAACGTGGCCTTCACTGTCCACGACTCCGACCTCACTCCAGGAGGAAACGGAACAAAGACAAGGAATTAAGAAAAAGGAACAAAGGTCATTCCCGAGCCACTTTCTAAGGAAGGGTTCTGGAAACTGCCTCTCAATACTCCTACTTACTTTTGATTCATCAGAATATAGTTATATGCATTCATGTAGCTACAAAAGAAGATGGAGAATAGAGATCTTATTTTAGAACAACATGTGCCAAGATAAATATTACACCACGGAGGAAGATGGGGAGAAAGGACTTCAAGAACAGCTATCAGTTTCCCCTCAAATAGCCGGTTTCCTCTTTAATAGCTGGTTGGTTATTTTATCTTACCCACAGAGCACATTCAATCCCAGACCAAGCATCTCAACAAATTGTTGTATTTGCCTCAAAGCCCATTGTATCGAGCTGATGCAGGGTCCCTTCAATCAAGTCTGGAAGTGGCTCCTCTTGGTCCAAGAAACTGTCATAGCCAAGAGGACTCTAAGGAGACATGACAACTAAATGTGAAGTATAGTGGGATGGTGGAACAGACAACGGACATTATATGAAAATTAAGGAGATCTGGATAAAATATAGACTTTAATAATAATGAATCGGTATTTCTTCAATATTTGTAAAAGTTGTAACATACCATTGTGAAATGTTAAAAATAGAGTAAACTGGGTACGAAGTATACGCCAACTCTCTGTACTATCTTCATGTTTATAAAGTCCATTCAAATTATATGACAACACACATGTGGGTTAAATAAAAGTCATATTACTCCTTTGATGTACTTTTTTTACTCTTACTTGTCTATCAGCTTCTATGAACTATTGCATTAGTAAAGCATTCTGAGATTACAGAGGTTAAATTGTTCTTTTCTTCATTTGTATAATTATGAGAAATATGTTGAAATACCACTATCACATTCAATGAAGAATGTTATGGTCACATCCCAAAATTAGATAATAAACTATTTATTCTGTAGATGTGTTTTGCATAATTTGAACTCTGGAAGGAGAATTTCAAATATTGAAATATTGGATGTGGGAATTTCAGCTTACTTTTTAAAGTTGCAATTGTTGGAATGCTTATTTCTTCACAGCCCAGGAAAATCATAGTGTGCCAGTGAATGTGATCATTTTAATTCCTCAGAATATCTTGCTCTGGCTTTTGACACCAATATTACCTATTTATGCCTATCCCATTAAATTTTATGGTTGATTCATCAGTGTTATTCAAATTGTAATAATATGTCACATGTCACACCCTTAAAATATTATAAATTTTAAAATGTAATAGTGAAAAATATGTCTCTCCATTTTCTGCTGAAGTAAAGAAATAATATGAGCCATGCCTTCTTTTCTCAAACTCACTTTTGAAGGGTTGACAGAACTCACAGGCAAGTCGACAGATCTGTCAAAATAAAATGAATGTTAGGGGAAAATTTGGGGAGCATTAGAAAGCGAATGGGTTGAGACTTATGTGGCAACAGAGAATTTAGAGGAGAAGATGAAAGCTTCTCATGGATAGGCGATATTGGAGAGAGTGGGAAAATGTATTTTAGGTAATCCTGTTAACTCTTTCTGGTAGCCACTGGAGGACACTCAGACATCAGCCAGCTGATCACCTGGCAGATTTAGCAGGTTGGCCTCTGTTGTCTTTTTGAGCCCTGGTAATGTGGTGATGGTTGACGACAAGAACATGGAAGACTCTTTCCTTAATGTTCCCTTCTACCCACCAACTTACATACTCTGAGTTAGAAATAGATAACATGAGAAAACCTTCTTACAGTATTTTTAATATCTGTAAAATCAGTCTAAATATTAGCTCAAGAAATCGAACCAGTCTTTGAAACCTCTCCATTATCTTATAAAGTTAAGAAGACAAATGTCTAGACCATTGGGGGAATATGTTCATTTTTCTTTTATTCCTTTGGAGATGGGTAACGGCTTTACTGGAGGGCAGTAGCCAAGAATGAATTAGAGTTGCATAATGACTATTCCATTACATTTCCTTTAATACTTTGACTTTAATTCTTCAATACTAATAGTGTTTTTTGCTGTTGAGACAAGGAACTGAATTTTGCTTGGAAAATCCTACCAGAATATTTGTCTTTGCATATAGTTCAGCTGGGCAAATTGGAAAACTGTTTGACTGGTGTGAAATAAATGTAACTGGAGGTTTGAAGAATGACTACATTGATTAATCACATCACTAAAAATAGTTATAGGAATTTACACATGTATTTTCTATATCCCAATTTTTAACATAAAGTTGATAACTGACACTATCCAATTCAAGAATTCTCACTTTTTAATGTAGATGAACTACAAATATGAGGTTGTTTGCCTCTTAAATTCTCCTTTCCACTATATACCATGCAACAATCCTACCGCTAGTGTGGATAGCTGAGGAGGAAATAAAGAAAACTGGGATATAAATTTCTGCATTTACATTGTGATATGTCTGCAATGTTAAGCAGGACGTACCTATTTTCAGTTCTGGCTTTGACACATTTATTGGTAGTTTGACGTTGAACAGTTTATTTAGCCTATCTTAATCTCAGTTACAACCTCATTTGTAAAATGCAGAGCACAAGGCCAGTTTTCAGTTGGCAGGTTCAAATGAGATGAGTATGGCAAAATAAGCCCAAAATTAGGCACATAGAACTCAGTGCATTGTAAGATGATCATTAAGTGAATTTATTATAAGCAGAGTAGAAATAAAAATTAACATAAACTGATTAGTAAGTTATTGAGAAAATTAAGTATTTTTTACAAGTTAAGAACTGGGCATTATAGTTAGATTCTGTATAACTATATATTTATAGCTGTGTATAGGGAATAGACAACACTGGGAAAATGAAACAATTCATTGTAAAAACTGCAAATGGAAAATGTTTCTATTTAAATTTATTTAATCAACATGTGTAACCGAAAACATTGCCTATCACACTTTATGGCACGCTACATCTTGTGACTTCTATGATTTTTTTAACTGAAAACTTATTAGAATCAGAATTAATTTTAGAATCTTCCATTTTTCTTTTTCTTGGCTAGTTTGAGTCTATATCTATTTACTTTGGTGTATGTACTTGGGTGCATGAATGTTTATCTTGCAGTTAATAAATATTTTACTACAGGTGCTAAATTGGCACGTTATTTGTCCTACTCTCAAAAATTTTTTAGACTATTGAAACTTATAACTGAATTGTCCTTTTCTGACAATCTATCAATTTGAGAAAGAAATACTGATTTTTTGCTCTTTGTGAAATTGTCCAGAACATACTGGTTAGAAACACAAGTAACACAGTATATCTATATACTTTACATGACTTTAACTTGTGCCAATAATCTGCCATATAGTTCACTGAGGAAATCCATTTATTAATTATACAGAGTTATTCATATGGTATTGGATAGCACTTAAAATAAAATAAAATATAAAATAAAATAAAATATAAAATAAAATAAAAAATAAAAAATAAATAAAATATAAAAAATAAAATAAAATATAAAATATAAAAAATAAAATAAAATATAAAATAAAATAAAATATAAAATAAAATAAAATATAAAAAATAAATAAAATATAAAAAATAAAATAAAATATAAAATATAAAAAATAAAATAAAATATAAAATAAAATAAAATAAAATATAATGCCTTCAAAATTTTATCTGTGCTGTATGAAGACATGAAAGTAAGCTCATTTTTCTCTTTCTGTGTTTTTTACTAGTCAGAACCTGTAGGTTTGCCCTTTGATACTTAGTTTCACACCTCATCTGTCTGCTGATTATTTTAGAAAGTAGATATTACTTAATGACCCAAGAGAATTTTGTCCTTATGCCTGGAATGTGATTTATTTTTCTCCAACAGTAATAATTTACCAAAATATGAGCAGGTACTAGGGTCCATCATAATGAATTGATTTTATGGATGGTGAGAGGTGATATTTTGACAGCCAAATAAATTTTCCCATGTGTTGATGGAACATATAAAAATTCAATTTCTTTCTGCTTAGCTATTGATTATACTCCAATCTTTTAGGGCCTGGATAATAATTAGTCTTTTATCTATTACTTGGTAGTTAACAAAGCAAAATTTGTAATTAAAAACCTCTGGCATATCAGGAAATATACACTATCTTTTTATTCTAATTGA
Source organism: Balaenoptera musculus (assembly GCF_009873245.2). Classification (NCBI taxonomy): domain Eukaryota; kingdom Metazoa; phylum Chordata; class Mammalia; order Artiodactyla; family Balaenopteridae; genus Balaenoptera; species Balaenoptera musculus. The sequence goes on from NC_045802.1 coordinate 58,317,799, forward strand.
CTTGTATTTATTTAACTTATTGATTTAACCGTATTTTACTGAGTGACCATATATCAACTATATTTTACTGTATTTTACTGAGTGATAAGTCCAAGGCAGGCAGTGTGACAAGTATCTACTGTTTGCAAATGACTCCGAAGCATTACTTACCAAAATGGAATTTAAGAACTCATGGGAAGTTAACAAAAAATAGAATGTAATGAACTCTAAAATAAAGATATATAGAAACATCTTAGTCAGCTCATGCTGCCATAATGAAATAGCATAGACCAGGTGGCTTACACAGTAGGAAAGTATTTTCTTACAGGTCTGGAGGGTGGGAAGTCCAAGACAAAGATGCCAGCTGATTCCATTCCTGGCTTGCAGGTGGTCATCTTCTCACTGTGCCCTCACATGGAGGAGAGAGAAAAAGCTCTGTTCTCTCTTCCTCTTCTTATAAGGACACTAATCCTATCATAGGGGCCCCATCTTCACACCTTATTTAAATCTAATTACCTTCCAAAAGCCTCACTTCCAAATATCCTCACATTGGGAGTTAGGGCTTCAGCATATGAATTTTGGGGAGATTCCTACATTCAGTCCACAACAAGTTACTGTGGGATCCCAGAAAAAGGAATATCTAATTCTGCCTACCAACTCTTTATACAGGTTTTACTTTCATGTCTTCATACAACACAGATAAAATTTTGAAGGCATTATATTTTATTTAAAACTTAGGTGCCATCCAATACCATATGAATACCCAAATTTTTTCAAAGAAAAACTAGGATTTCATAAATAGATAACTAAAGAAATTTGAAAACAGATTAATACCAGAGTTATGAAATTTCCATAAAAAATGACACTGAGGGCTCCCTTTCAAGAACTTCCCACCACTATTACCCATGCATAAATAGTTCTTGATGCCCCAAATTATCATGATTCCTTGAACATTTTACATAGTATCATATATGTTCCATTCGTGCATTTAATTCTTTCTATATGGATTATTAGGTCATTCTGGGTGTGCCCCAACCTCCTTCTCATTCCAAAGCATTCAGCTTTTCAAAAATTTTTGGTTTCATATCCTTAATATACGGAATCTAAGTAGTTTTTAACAGTAAAGAGTTCATTAGTAACTAACTTTAAACTAAAAATATCAGAGATATATTAAAAGCAGTTCATAATGAATGGAATTTTGACTGCATGCATTGTGACATGTGTTGCTATTTATCCTAGAGACCAACATAATTAATCACTTACCAGTTAGGAGCTTCATTACTTAGTACATGCATCACTCTCTATTTATGTATTAAAGAATTGCATTAACACTAATGGTTATCAATTGCTACTAAAAGTAACCCATGGTTATTAACTGACAAACTAAGTAAAAGCAGTAGTACAAAGTAAATTAGTATTTAATTAGCAAAAATATTAAATATCAAAATATCCATCACTTCAAAATACATATTGAATGGAACTATCACTTGACTTAAATAAGGAACACAGCTACTATTTTACAGGAAACAGATAAACTCAGGGAAGTGGTTGTAATCTGTAGCTAAATATTTATATTATATCTGGATATGGTCCCTTTCTTTTTCTCCACTAATATATAGCTGTTTGGACAATCTCCCAAATAGAAAATATTATTATTAAAGTTTACTATGTACCTAGAACTAAGAAGTATTAGCTTTGTTTCAGAACTTAGAACCCAATGAGGATCCTACATTGTGTCGGGGGGAGGGGAGGGGAGATTGGGTGAATCAGTCCCACAGTAAACTTTCAAGTCAACGTTTCTGTTAGTCCTGCTTAGACAATAAATAAGCTATGTCTTTTACTTGTTGACCTGTACTGTATATTATAATCTTGTTTAAATGTTTGGATAACTACCTCTTCTCTATGTAAATTCATGCACTGTTTGCATGCCTGGTTCTCTGATTCTCCAGAAAATGGATTTACTTTTGCTCTACTATTATCTTCTTTGATTAAACCATCTCTTCTGATATTAGTAAAGTTTCTAGAGTCACTCTGCTTGCATATTTAAATATAGTTTCAAATGTTATTATTTATTGGCCCAACTATTGCTCAAATACAATTTATGTAACATTCATTTTCATTTCAAAATGTCCCTTATCATCTGTGTGTTTGTTTCCTGAATTGTATACTGGGTGAAAACAAGTTGAACTGTTGTTGCATCTTGCTCTGCTGACTGGTAATTAATCTTACTAACCATCTCTTCTCTAGTCACTGGCTTCAAACAAATTTTCCATTCATCTCTAAGTATTATTATTTTAATTAATTTATTTATTTATTTATTTTTGGCTGCGTTGGGTCTTCGTTGCTGCATGCGGGCTTTCTCTAGTTGCGGCGAGCAGGGGCTATTCTTCATTGCGGTGCACAGGCTTCTCATTGTGGTGGCTTCTCTTGTTGCAGAGCACGGGCTCTAGGAGCATGGGCTTTGGTAGTTGTAGCATGTAGGCTCAGTAGCTGTGGCTCGTGGGCTCTAGAGCGCAGGCTCAGTAGCTGTGGCGCACGGGCTTAGTTGCTCCACGGCATGTGGGAACTTCCCGGACCAAGGCTCGAACCCATGTCCCATGCATTGGCAGGCAGATTCTTAACCACTGCGCCACTAGGGAAGCCCTCATCTCTAAGTATTAAGAGGAAATATCTGTCTTTTTTTCCTGGTAGACATAATAGATTTCACACAAAAAGAAAATTATGGTGATAAACTTTTTGTTTGATATGGTGTTTGAACTACTTTTTCAAAGAGTCCTAATTTTCCATTCCAAGCTATAGGATAAAGGGACAAATACAACTCTACTTAGTCAGTTGAATCAGAAACATATGCTTTCATTTCAGTTAAATGAGAAGAAAGGTTAATCTTCACACTTCTAAATCCTCTCTGATATACTAGGAGTTACATTTACACAATGCAAACACAAACAAGGGGAAACTGGAAAATTTGGTCATAAAGGCTATCAACTTTCAAGATGATTCCAAAAATTGCTTTTGAAAAATAAATATAAAAGTAATCAAATGAACTCCCCATAGCTATTTGTAGTTTTGTATTCTTGTAGTCTGGTACAGCTTATTTGAATAAAATTACTTCTTAGAAAATTAAACTCAATTCAGTATCAAATAACTAGTTTTAATTATTTTATTTCAATTGATTCACTCTAAACATATAAATTTGTTCTAAATCAAAAGAGGTTATGAAATATTGAGTTACTGTTTAACCAAAATGCTTAATAATAAATTATATTTTTATTTGTGGTTATAATTGTTTATAGTTAGATTTCATATTTGATAACTTTCATATATATTTCAAATATATATATGCATACATATTTTGAATTATAAAAGACATAATATTTGAATGTCTTTTAACATTTTTGAAATATTCAACACTTAAAATTTTGTTTACCAATCCTGTTATGTCTGATGTAGTATGTCTTATAATGCCTTATAGCAGGTATTATGTTTTATTTCAAAACATATTAATGATTTTGGGAAAACAAATGTACATATTTGACTTCCTATGCATTTATTAATATATTTATAAATGTTTGGTATTCACAATTCAAAGTGACAATCAGTTTGACTCAGAATATTTTTCAAAATAGAGTAATAAAGTGATTCATTTTTACTTATTCTCCAAGTCATTAATATGTTCCCTCACAAAAAGTTTAATCTAAAATAATCTTAGTAGGGCAGCTACTGATACAGTTATTGAAATATAAATAATTTCCTCCCCAAATCCTCAGTATATTTTTCCTGACAGCTGTACTGAATTAAACAATTAAAGTAAATATCAATTAAGTACAAGTACAACAAGTATTTTTCAAATATGTGTGTAATTGCCATGTTAATCCCCAAGGAAGCTCTTTGTTTATGTCTTGCTCTTTTTCCTCCTTCCAAGAGGACTAAATATTCCTATTGTCCCCATTTTATGTTTTATTTTGAGCTGAAAATTCATTATGTTTCCATGTCCGTATGACTTGATTTTCATTAGAGATCATTATACTACAGAAAAATAATATATCTCAGAGACAATGCCAGCAGGGTCTACTCAGCCTTGATTACATAGCATTGTGTTTTTAAATTAATGTCTGAACACTGAGATCAATTAACATTTTTAAGGAAAATATTTTCTGCACAACAAATTGCATTTAAATTGTCTTGTGGGTAGTTCATTGTCATAAAGTATAATTTTAAAAAATTCTTATCACTGCTTGGTTATGATGAAATGGAAAGTCTGATAAACATTAACCCCTATAAACAGATAAGAAAATAGGAAATGAAAGTTCTCTTTAAGGTGTTGAAATGTTTTAGGATAGATTTTCATGCCAGATGATAATGTAATAACATAAACTAAGGCAGAATGCTTAAGGGATAATAAAGGGAAAATAATAGTGTCCGTTTGTGCCTTGAGTCTCTGGAACATCTTGCACAATGGCTACAATAACTTTTTCTCAGGCAGTAGTAACTCTAAAACAAAAATCAAACAAAGAGTACTCTTTTCAGATGGATAAGATCAAGTATAACTATATATTTCATCTACTGGATCAGAGAATAAAACTCTGTTGAGAAAATAAAAACAAAATGACTTTAACTACCTATATCTGAGTTCAAACTGAGAAACGACGCTTGGTCCTAGGCTCCATGTCCAGATGTTTCAAACAAATTTGGGAAGTTATAAACAACCTCAGGAAATGGACACCTTAGCTTTTCACATGAAACTTATCTTCATATTTGAATCACAAGCTGATTCATATTTGAATCACAGTTCTGATTATAATCCTTAAAAATGCTTTTCCTCTGCCACATGTGTAGATACTGAGAGCAACCCTGAGGATGATGGTAGATGATAGACTCTGTGAAATTAATACAAGTTTCAGGCCAGTGACTCAGTATAGAGTTGGCTTCCAATGCAAGCATTTAGAACTCGACCTTAAGGAAAAATAGCATCTCTTTCACCTAAGATGATAGTAAATAAAACATCCAATAATTAAGAAGCAGAACTAAAAAAATGAATGCCCATAAAACGGCAACATATATTGTCTAGAACTGACATGGAACACACCATGTTATCTTGGCACCAGAGTTCAGGAAGTGCAGATATTGTATGGAACACTGGAGACATTTAAAATGCCAATCTTTGGGGAAAAGCTTTTAAAAAGCCCATTTATACACTTGTCATGTGTTGATCATTTTTATTTATAACATGCATCTGGGCAGTGTCACATTTTGTAACTTCCCTTAACAAACACACAATGTTGTTAGCTCTTCTTGGCCTAATCAAATAGATATGTATCGATCTTTTTAATAGGGGCTTGGTAACTTTTCAACAATACATAAGTATGTGAGTACCGAATTTGATTAAATTGTATTGTTAAATGTGTAAATGAATATATGCCAATATATAATTAAATAGAAATATTGAATACATGTACATTTTAAAAAACTGATCTGAAATCTGAATGATGAAGTTTAATATTTCACCAGAAAAATTGGAATTTTAGAGAAAAATATATTATTGAGGAGTCAGTAGCATACAAGAAATTTTTTGCTACAAATATAAAAGCAATATCATATCACTGTACATATAAATACTAAAATAGCAGTTATTTTAAATATAATTGTATTTTTTAGTCACATGGATGCTAAAATGGAAAGTTCAGTGGTGATAAAAAGACCTGAGTTAGAATCACAGTTCTGTCATTAACATGCTTGTATAAAACTTGACAATTTAAGTCTCTGTATTCAGGATTATTATTTTAAATAGTAATGAGAATTCTAACCTTAAACATTTTGTGTGAACAATTCATGAGTTTAATGTAAGAGAAAAGTCCTAGAGGCTGATGAGCATGCCAGAGCACGTGTGTGTTTCCCCTTGCAAATATATAATGCTGCCTTAAATCACTTTTTATCTCATTTTTAAAAAATAAATTTATTTATTTATTTATTTTTGGCCACGTTGGGTCTTTGCTGCGGTGCGCGGGCTTTCTCTAGCTGCGGCGAGCAGAGGCTACTCTTCATTGTGGTGCGCTGGCTTCTCTTGTTGCAGAGCACGGGCTCTAGGCACACGGGCTTCAGTAGTTGTGGCACACAGGCTCGGTAGTTGTGGCTTGCAGGCTCTAGAGCGCAGGCTCAGTAGTTGTAGCACACAGGCTTAGTTGCTCCGTGACATGTGGGATCTTCCCAGACCAGGGCTCGAACCCGTGTCCCCGCATTGGCAGGTGGATTCTTAACCACTGCACCACCGGGGAAGTCCCTAAATCACGTTTTAATAAAATTACTTAATAAATATAATAAAGGTAAAATTAAATTGAAGAGGTTTAAAATAATCCCATGCATGCATACATAGTAGAAAATAAATTATTAAAATGAAAATCCAGAAAAATAGTTGCTTTATTTTTACTCACTCTTTATACAACTTCTCCCATATCATTTTGTATGTAGGCATCAGAAAGGACTAATTAAATTATGTATTTCTCCTTAATATTAATTTTCAAATATAACACATAAAGTAAATAAAATATTCACTATGAAATATTATTATATGAAATATAATGCACAAAAATGCATTGTATTTCAATTTTTAAGTATGGTGTTTATTTGCATCATTTCCCCTTTGAAAGTTTCCACTTAACGCTACTGAGACATTGTATCTGTGGAATATATGTCTAATGGGTGCATTTTAGAGAGATATGCATCAAAACCTTAACAGATTAGAGAAATCTTGGCTCTATCAATATTCCAACTGACTTTCTCATAGACATTAATAAGCTGCTTCTGTTATGTATATTGATATGCAAAGAGCCAAAATTTCCATGACACTTTGAATGAAAATAACAAAGTGGGAGAAACTATCCTACTAGAAACCAATGAATGCATGGGGGTAGTTTAGACCACTTGCAGGCGGGGAAGGCAAACGCATAACCAGAGTAAGTGTTTATTTCAGTAAGTACAGAATGCTGCTCCTTCCACAGTGGAAGCGGTCCAGTGTAATCAATCTGCTGTCAGGTGGCTGGCCAGTCACCAGGAGATGGGTACCTTATTAGGGGCTGAGTGTTGGTCTTTACTGCTGACAGATTATTCACTCAGCAGTTGGCCTTGGTGAGTGGACATTCATGTTGCTGGGTCCCTGCATAACTTCCATGGCCACATGGTTCATGAACCCATTGGACAACAACAGAGATGGCTGAGGAAAGAGGCTGACTGGTATCCACGAAGTAGGGTCACCCTAGCCATTTGATTATTAAAATTCTTCTCTGCTGAGTTCACCTTGGGGTGAGCATTCACAAAGGACACAAATATCTTCATGGTTTTTTCCCATTCAGAGTCATTGCACATATCTCTTTCCCAAATTTCTTTGTCACCAGTTCTTCAAACATGTTTCTTCCAAGTCCCTTTTCCAGCCAAGCCCATAAATCAACATATATTTTCACATCTGACCGTTTTTCTTTCAAAGCAAACAACTAGAGTAAACCAGGCTCAAATCTTCTCCTCACCCGTCAGCTGATCATAGGGAATGCTCCCTGAGATACTAAGGGTAGGCTGGGAGAGAGCAGATTTTTAATAAAAATGGCAAAGTTGTTATACACGAATTTCTTCAATCATAACAAGGGTATTCCCTAGCAGTATACAAGAAGAACAAAAACCCTTCAGATGGAACTGAGCTGAGAAGTTTTCATGGGAGGGGAATAATTTAAGAATGCTAAGAGCTAAATGGGGTATCAACAAACATATTAAAGCAGATAGATTACTGTAAAGAGTCATCCATTAATTTGGATCGAGAAATCAGATGTTAGGCAGGTATACATAAGGCTAACATGAAATAATCAGCTTCAGGTTTCCTAATATTTCTCAGATTCTCTCACAGTGTAGTGTTTAAAGGAAAACATGTTTCGTGAAAGCCAAATGAGTTTATTTGATAAAGAACTGAGTGGGGATTGGAAGGCAGAAGAAATTCTGGATTAGGTATAGAACTACAGATGTGAGTCTGGACTCTTGTTCCAAACATGCAAGAGGGCCAGAAATATACTCCACAAGCTGCAGCATTTGGAGAACTTGGGAAATGAGTACAATTTGTCAAAAATATAAATTGGGGAATAATCCTGGCAGGGGAGCTGAAATGAACTCCAGAATTCTCAGCTGGCTTTTATTTGTTTTTGCAGAGGGACTAACCAGAAAGTTAATTCCACTTAAGTTACTGAAAGGAGAGTGAACAAGTGTTTACAACAAAATAATGGGATAAAGATTTAATAAAACCTTTGCAATTTCTTCCTTACTCTTCACCTGATGGTTTATGGCAGGCATTGAGCTGCTGTGTCTTGTGGAACTCACTCTGATCATGAGTTTAAGTACCTTATAATGCATTTTTGTTACACACATTATTTGCCTGAAAAAAAAAGTGTGAAAGCTAAAAGAATCAAAATGATATTTGAAAGAATAAAGGCAACATATCTTGACCATTTACATAGCAGAATATTTCCAAAATTTGAAGAAAAGAGCTCTTCTGACTTCTAGAGAGGAAGAGATGATGATACCATCAGACGCTGCTGGCCAGTATTTTAAACACCAAACGAGACCAGGCTAATATCTCAGAGAGCAGTAAAGAAAGGACCATTAGACAAGACCCTAGCTCCCTGGACACAAGCCTTGATTGCCTTGGTACAAGCATGGAGAAACATTTAATGCACATAATACTTTTGGAAATCACCTGACTCCATCGATAGTCGCACGTCTATCAATAATTGACATCAGAGAACATGTTGGGGCTTTCAGCATCATTGGCATTAAACTGTGAGCACAGTGAACTGAAACAAGAGAGAAACAAATGGGTGGCAGGCATATAGCAGTGATATGAGTAGGATATTCAAGTTCTAAAATTCAATATTTATGCAGGTATTATATAAAAAAATGAAAAAGACACATACAAATAGAAGAAAATATGTTAGCAATCTTGTTGGTAACCTTTATGTGAAACCATATATATTTATGGTTTTTCAACATCATATTTTAATAATTTCAAAGTAAGAGTGAGTTGACATTTCTTTTTCAGCCTTAATTTAAATGTTTATTTCTGTTATAACACATTAAAAACAAACCGACAAACACAGAAACAAGAAACTTTCGACCATTATTTTGTTGGTTTGTCTAGGAATGTTCCCTTTATAACCCTAACTACAAATGACAATCAGATGCTCAGATACTTCCTCCAGACAATGCCACATACCCATTTATTTACAAATAGCTGGATGATTAACTGAAACGTACTACTTCCTTTCCAAAGTTTCATGACCTATAAGTAACATTAAATTGTGTCACCGTCCTTGTTCCCTGGGTTGCTGGTTGCTTAACAGAGTGCTATCAAAGAAGCCATCGCCTCAGTCTCCACTTTTTGCAAAACTGCCTGAGAAAATATGACAGCCTTTACAAATATATCTAACTTCAATTTAATCAGCACGAACAATTTTAATTTGGATAAAATGCTAAAAAATAAGGCATAAGCTACACTGAATACATTTTTTAATTCCTTGAGTTTTTAATTTTTTGCCTTTCCTAAGATATTCTCTTGACATAATGAAAAAATGCTAGACTAATAAGTGGTCTTTTAAAATGCCTTTTGCTTTTAATCAGTATTGTACTAATTATGTTTCTGAGTATATAATTGCCTTTGCTCTCCTGAAAAGGAAAAAGAATCAGTTTTCATGAGACAAAGATTTTGTCCTCAAATGTGAAAAAAGCGATTTCTTTAAATTCCTCAAATTATAACCATATAGCTTTCTTTGCAGACTATAATTACACAATGTCCCTATAATTTCTCTCAGTACAAATTTAGCTCCTCTTCTGTATGATTATTGTATAGCAACAGTACAATAGCTTCTCCTCATGTGACTGCATTTTGGCTACCTACCCTGGCCCACATTTGCATAGAAGGCATGAGAAGCCAAGAAGCTGGGAAAACCAAGGAAATACAAGAGTTATTTTTTTTAATTGACAGTTTTGCAAGCCACACGTATTTATTACCTGAATTTCCTATAAAAGTACTTGTTACTTTGAATATTTTTCTGAGTTCCTGATAGGAAAATCTTTTAACATCAAGTCCTTAAAGCAGTTAGGGAAAATAGGGAATTACTGACATAAAAACACTTACATTCTTATCGTTCTCCATTAAATACTTATATAGTTTTTAAAGAATCATAAAGTCTAAGAAAACACATTAACTTTTCTGACAAAAACATGAGCTACTTTATCAAAGTAATTTGAAACAATTTTATGTTTCCTGCAAAATTCGCACCGAAATCTATTTAGTCAGTTCTTTTCAGTTCTTTATCATACCAGCAGGTGGCAGAATTAAGGCACAAAATTGCAGAATCCTTGAGAAAGGTAGAAATATCCCTTTTCAATGTCTTGGGATGGCAGTTGTTTTCATTCCTGTGCATGCAGGTGACTGAACTCATTCAGTTCTAGTCCTCAGCAGATGCAGCCCTTTCCTTGAACTAGCTGAGGCTGTACCCTTTGATCACAAATCACTACTTTGCTGCAGTAATTTTCATCCTTTGCCATAAAGCAGATCCAAAGCATATGGTACACATAAATTTGGATCATTTTAATACTAAGTTACACCAGGCATTCTCTGGGAGAATGACTATTCAAATGAGAAGGAAAAGATGAAATTAATCTTGCCTCAGATTATCAAAGATATTTTAGTGAATAGTGCATTCCTGCTTTGTTTTAGAACAAAATAAATGATAAGTTTATGGATTACGTGCCTTTTGAGAAATGATTCAAGGGCTTGGTGTATGTAAGCCTGCTGCTTTTCCACTGAAATTCTCTCATATGTTCCTACGTTTATTACCTGTCAACAAATGCACACATCCCTTGGTGGTGAAAATGTTTCTTAACTGGTTTTCCTATATTGAGTGGACTGAGTAATGTCTACATTTTCTTTTACATTTCTAATCTCTGAGTTCCCTTATTAGGTTATTTTTCTTAAAGAGATAATCACCTCTGCATATCTTCTTTTCAATCCTTCCAAATAATGTATAATCAAATTAGAATACAACACAACACACTAAACTAATCAAGGGATGCTTTTATAAAAAGCATATTTATTAATCTCATCTTAATTAAAGATACTGAAAATCTGCATTTTGGTATTATCAACTTCTAAGATCTTTGTAAATATTTGTCTAAGAATTAAAATGAGATGGTGAATTTAAAACTCCTGGAACATAGTCAATATGTATATATTACATTTTAATATCTTTCCCCCATGTTAAGTGTATGTTCAAAACTCTTGTTTTAAGCAAAATTATCTTCTTAAATAAAATACCTCAGGATGAATTCAGCCATAAGTTTCTCATGTTATAAAATAAAAGGAAAACATTTTAAAAGGATCAATTAGAGGGTTGTACACCATGTTATCAACTAAAATATAAGATATAAAAATATATATAAGTAAAGAAAACAGTCTGAAGATTTACCCACCAGATATCTCGTGGCTTGGGCAAAGGCAACAAGACGCCAGTAAACAACAAAACAGCAAAGCTCTAAGATAAGAACATAATAACATATATCGATACTATTTAAGGAGTTCTTATTATGTGTCACAACACAGCAGATAAGTGATATTTTCCTCAGTTTAATTAAATAGAAGCTCTCAGACATAAAGTAACATATTTATCACCCAATCACAGAAGAAAGAACTGGGATTGAAACCTAAGAGGATACAATCAAAAACTGTTGCTCCTTCCTTGCCACGTCACAGTTCTTGATAATGTATGGCTCTGTATTCACACCTGTATTTTATACTCTGTTTTGCATCCCTACAATTTCAAACATATAGACTGCTACACTATTTAAATGTCAGGCTGAACTCTTCTCATATGAATTTGTTTAAAAATAGTAATGGCATTAGTATGGTTAAATTATAATAGTCCCATTATGATTGGCAAAATAATATAATTAGTGTATGAGAGCCATTGTTCTAGTTTTAGTTTTATGTATTATAGTACATAGTTCAATTCTTACAATCCTGTAAGGTAAGCAGTACTATTATCCCCAATTTACAGTCAAAGGTTGTGGGGCACGGAAAAATGTAAGAACTTGACGAAAATCACACAGCCAAAGTAGAACAAAAATTTGAATTTAGGCAATATGAGTCCAGACCCTGTCATTTGTTCTATAAAAGAAAATCTCAGCAGTGCAGATGCTATGCTTGTAGGAGTTATTGACAGAGCATCTTTTGTTAGACCTGACACTCTGAAACTGTTCCATAAAGAGTTAGGAAATTTTCATGGAAGAATCTGTAGGTGGTGAGGGCAGGAATAAAGTAGGAATCAGCAGGAAAGAACAGAATGGAGGTCATGTTTGCCCAAGTGTAAAAGAGGAGTTGTGACAAAAGAATGATGTAGATCCCTGCCAAGACAGTGAACTTCATTTTTTCACACTCATTTAACCTTGGAAAATGGCTAGACCATTTGATTAGGAAGAAAGAAAAGAATCATTGCCTGTCTTAATCATGTGGTAATCTGACAAGGCAAGCTGTGAAATGTGATTTCTGATTCAGCATGTAATTGGTTTCATAAATAATAGGAAAAGACTTGCAGTGGTATAAACTCTATCAGGATGGCCATGCTATATATAGTCCCTGTCATACTCTGTTCTAAAGGCACTTTATGTATAATTTTTCTACTCTGGAATTCATTGAGTAAGATTATTGTTTTTTCTGCATCAGAAGTGTGGAGTCTGGAGACTAAAAATAATTTTTAAAACACTCCTTTTTATTTATTCATTTTTTTCTTTAGTTTTTTTTTTTTTTTAATTTTTAATGTCAGACTCTTAAATAACATATTCCCCTAAGCAACATAGCAACCAAAGAAAGTCTTGCTGGAATTTTAGAGTATCCAAATGCCACAAGGATATAAGAATAATACCTCAAGTTAGTATTTATAATAATGTATGATCTTCTTAATTTTTGCTTGAACTAGCTTGCTAAACTTTCAGGAATTTCAAATCCATTTACATACCTATGCAGACTTGATTATAAGCCTAACAGATTTCGGCTTAAGTATTTCCAGTTCACTTACATCTAAAATTTTTCATTAGTAAATTAAACATATCAATGTAACAAAGATTTTAAAGTAAGCATGTGTCAGTGTAAATGCTTTCCTTACAATGATCTTTTCTCATCAAAAAGCACTGTGAATGTGCAAAAATGATTCAAATTAAGTTGCAAATTAAGTTGAAAGTAATTGAATCCATTAAACTTTTTGGTCTATCTGGGATGCTCCAATTGAGTATTTTCATCAGATTTTTAAAAACATTTTATATATAGCAGCAAACTTTCCAGGAGAAAATTAAATATCCAAAGAATGGACTTTTTATGTGCTAAATCTATGTTTTAACCATTCTCTTTCTATTGGGCTCTGGTAGAATTAGAGAAAACCTGGCAGTAGTGAGGACCAGAGCCTTATAATTAGAGCCTATATGTTCTATTATAATCTTTACAAACACAATTTTAAAGGACAAATATTGATTTATTCTGAAGCTACAGATGTCATTTAAAGAAGATAGAAAAATTTTCCTCCTAGGATGAGATTAAATGATCAAAAAGATTTTGTTTTCTTTAATGTGACTAAACCTATGTAAGAGTAGAACATTTAGAGCCCCAATACACCGATATCAAATGTCTGCTTCAGGTAACTTATTTATCAAAGGGGTTTCTTTATCCCACGTAAACCAACAATGCCCTGGTATCCAATGAACAATCCAGGACTGACAATGTAGCTTGATGATGTCATCAACACATTCGTGTATTTTATCTTTCTATTCTGCCTACCTCCCACGAAGGTTACACTACATTCTTCTCATATTCACAAAATAGTCTGGAATCTCCAGCATTGCAAGACACTGCAAACCAGAAGAGTTAAGAAGGGTAAAGAAAGACACAACGTTCATGCTAGCTGACTCTTTACCTTTCAATCAGGGCAGAAATCAGGTTGTCTGGAGACCCCACCAGTAGACTTCCACTTACATCTTATTTGTCACAAGAATGTTGCAACTCCATTCATTGTTTCATGGAAGCCTGGGAAATCATTAATCTGGACTCTTTGCTTCGCCAAAAAACTTGAGATTCTAGTAATAAGGAGTAAGAAAATGATGGATTTTATGAAGGCACTTAGCTGGGTTTGACACAAAATACTTCACACTTATAAGTTAAAGAATATGAACAGAATGAGAAAACAGTAGATGAAACCATAGATACTTGCATGTGATGAAAAAAATCATATATCTTTATATGTTTTGTTATATCATTCAATCCCTCTCTCTCTCTCTCCACTCTCTGTCTCTCCAGCTGTCTCTCATTTTGATCTCACACTTGGCTTTAACAAGTTTTTTCTTCCTAGTTCTCAAAGATATTAGTCTTGACTCAAAGGGGGTGGGGGGAGTTTTGTTTTAGATACAACATAGATAGCATGCATACCAACTAAAATTGTTTGTTTGGTTTTTTGTTTGTTTGTTTATCCTGAAGTATATTAATTGTCCAATATTCTGTGCATATAAAATAAAAAGCTGAGACTTTTTTTTCCATTGGGTCACAGTGAAAATATAATACAATGTCAAAACATGCTGCCATTTTAGTTATATAGCTTACCTAAAAGTTGGTTTCCTACAGTCAAATTAGTTAGATCAAAGGTTCAATTATATACTTTTATTAACTTATTTTATTTTGTTGTGGCAAGAACAGTTAGCACAAGATCTACCCTCCTAACAAATGTTTAAGTGCACAATACATTATACTATATAATAAATGTTGTATGGCCGCTCTGGAGACCTTATTCATTTCGCTTAATTGAAATTTTATGACTGTTGATTAGTAACTCTCCATTCTTCCCTCTCCCAGTCCCTGGCAACCAGCATTCTACTCTTTGAGTCCATGAATTTGATTCATTTAGAGAACTTATATAATCCTGCAATATTTGTCTTTCTGTGACTGGCTTATTTCACTTAGCATGATGTCTCAAGGTTCATTCATGTTGTCACATGTTGCCAAATGTTCTTCTTTCCAAAGGCTGAATAGCAGTCCATTGTATGTATCTACCACAGCTTCTGCATCTACTCACCTGTCCAACACTTAGGTACTTTCCACATCTTGGCTGTTGTGAATAGTGCTGCAATGAATGTGGGAGTGCTAGTAACTGTTTGAGATTCTAATTTCAATTCTTTTGAACATTGGTCTTTACAATGATTTAATGAATATGACACAAAAAATAAGGACAACAAAAACAAAAATAAACAAGTGAGAATACATCAAACAAAAAGCTTCTTCACAACAAAGGAAACAACCAACAGAGTGAAATTACAACTATTGGAATGGGAAAAATATTTGCAAAACATATATCTAATAAGAAGATAATCTCCAAAATATGTAAGGATCTTCTACAACTCGATAGCTAAAAAAAACTAATAACCTGATTTAAAAATGAGCTAAGGACTTGAAGAGTCATTTCTCTGAAAAAGACATACAGATAACAAACAGGTATATGGAAAAATGGTAAGTGTCACTAATCATCAGGGAAATGCAAATCAACACCACAATGAGGTATCATCTCACACCTGTCAGGATGGCTATTATCAAAAAACCAAAGGCAATAAGTGTTGACGAAAATGTGGAGAAATTGAAGCCCTTGCATACTGTTGGTGGGAATTCAAGTTGGTACAGCCACTATGGAAAACAGTATGGAGATTCCTCAAAAAAATTAAAAATATAACTACCTTATGACCCAGCAATCCCACGTCTGTGTACTTATCCAAAAGAATTGAATGCTGGATCATACTGAATGTGCTCAACAGCTGTTTCAATATTTTTCAGACTCAGAGAGTCTCTGAAATCATTATTAATTATGCACTCATGAATAAACTAATTCTTCTATCATGCAGTCAATCTGTTATATACTTGTCTTGGGAACACTGAGTTACTATCAGAGAAAGCATAGTAAGATATTTATCTTTACATCTCTCTAGAAAAACACAGGGAGACTAACTGCAACTAAAATTTTGTATCAAACCAAAGTATTATTAGAGTTCATATTCCTTCACTTGAAAATAGAGACAATATTATTCTACCTATTTAATTGTAGTGGAATATATTATTAAAAATATTTTGAAAATGTTGAATTCTAAGTAAGAATGAAGACAGCAGGGATAAGGAGACAAAGAGGGAAGCAGAGAGAGAAGAGTAGAAGAAAGTGACAGGAAAAGAAAAAAATGTTATTTTATGAAGATCTGATGTTTTAAAATTATGTGTTCGGATGGTTTAGAATTGTTAACACTAATTTTTAATATTCAAATTCATAACTCATATGCACATAAAAGTCATCTTTTGTTATACTCTTGGATGGAGTTCTCCATCTTGCAAACAAGAAAATTCTTTTACTTTGCATTTTTAATATGTACTTCTAAGCTTTTAAACACCTGACACTTTCAAAAGAAGAGAGTAAGCATTCATACTTCAACAAGATTTTTCTAAATTTATGTGAATTTAATACCTTATGAATTATGCCGTACCTTTGCATGTTTTGTATAACTTGCTTTTTTGAAGGTCTCATTTATTTATTTCACATCACAGTTGCTGTAGCAACCGATTACTGTACTATTTAGTTTTATGGCTTTTTTGATAAGACTATCTCCAAATTACAGCATGTCTAGAACTTGTTGGCTCATAATTTAACTTTCACTGTGAAGAAACAACATATTAGCCCTATCTTGGCAGATTTATATTGGCTTCCTGTTTCACTAGAATTATCTTCAAGCTATTAATTCTGGAAGATTTTCTTTTCTTTCGGTGATTAAATGAACTAGAATCCCCAAATCTTTCAGGATGTCCAGAGAAAAATACCATCTCTACAACCTTTACCCTTCTGATGAATGTTTTTGCGAATTATGGTGTTTTCAACTAAAATGTTTGTCTCAAAGGCTTTTGTTGTTGCTGCTGTTATTTTTTTTCCATTTACTTTGGAAGCCTAATCTTCATTACACAAAAACTAAGAATTATTGGTCATTTAGATTTTTAAAAAATTTTCTACTGCTCTTGGGGATACCTGTTTTTTATATGCAGCGTCAAAATGGAAGATTATGCTGAATGATTATTTTGGTCTGATGGGCTTACTGAATTGCCTTATCGTAACCTCAGTCTAATAAATTGCATTAATGAGATATTATTTTGAAATGATGTAAGGTAGACCCTTGAACAATGAAGGGGCTGGGCCCCAACCCTCACGCAGTTGAAAATCTGCTTATAACTTTCCAGTTGGCCCTCCTTATTCAAGGTTCTACATCAGCAGATTCAGCCAATAGCAGATCGTATACTACTGTAGTAAGTATTTGTTGAAAAAATCCGCCTATAAGTAGACCCATGCAATTCAAATCCTTATTGTGTTGTTCAAGTGTCATCTGTATATATTTAGGCTTAATATACAGAAAATATATATTTGAAATCTAACTTACGTGGAGCTGCGGGAAGTACCAACCTGTTGAGCTCATGAAACCCTGTATACATCCTGACATGTCTACAGCAACCACAATAAACCAGGGATTTGTGCCTTTGTCTAGATATGGTCACATAGACTTACTTTTTATAAGATTACTAACCACATTTTTCTACTCTGTTTGACTGTTTCAGGGTATTCATGGGCTTCTTTTACTTTGAGCCCATTTAGATAAACATTTAGACATCATGATAGACAAATACAGCTCTATTTTAGAATAATGATTTAGTTCAAATTTCAAATAATTCTGGGTAAATCCTGAACAATATAAACCTCTGGTCAGCCTTTTTATCCACTTTCCTCCTTTTTTAAAATTAATTTTCTATATTGAATGGTAAAAAAGAAAAAGAAAGAAGTTGTCTAGCTTTCCTTCAGAGATTGCCAGAAAGAAAATAAGTTGAATTACAAACAAGGCTGGACCTCAGTACTGGCTTGCAAAAAAAAAAAAAAGAGAGAGAGAGAAAAAAGGATTATCAAATTTACTGAATTTCTATTTGTCTTTCATGATGGAAAAATCGCAGTTTTCTTCCATGATCATGATATTAGTAAAGGTTGCAATATTTTCTCAAGCATCATCGCTGCAAAATGGGTTTAATATTTTGTCAACAAATTTTTCAAGATTCCATTTTTTTTGATACCAGGCATATACAGTTTGACCCAAGTTTTTTGTTATTGTTTATTTCTCTAAGTGAGCAAAGTGCTTTTTTCTTTCTATCTGGGAGAAGT
The DNA here is from genome assembly GCF_009873245.2 of Balaenoptera musculus. Taxonomy (NCBI): domain Eukaryota; kingdom Metazoa; phylum Chordata; class Mammalia; order Artiodactyla; family Balaenopteridae; genus Balaenoptera; species Balaenoptera musculus. Next base: position 58,336,068 of record NC_045802.1, read on the forward strand.
AATATACATGATTATTCAAAACGGAGGCAGGGCTTAGTGTCAGTTTTCCATCCTCATATATTATCCTGGTACTTTCTCTGTACTGTTTTGTTCTTTTACTGCTGTCCCAATTCTGACATGGATAGCTGCTCACTGACTCTGCAGCTGTTCATCTTCTGGATATATTGGACACAGTGCCCTTGATAGAATGCTGAGCCCTCTCAATGGATGTCAGCAGAGAAATTAATATTGGGCAGGGTTTATATCCTTTTGCTGTTCCTTCCCATTTTTCTATATAGAACAGAAGGAAGACTATGTACTTTAGACTTTACCGAAGTTGGGGGAAAATATGAAATTACTATACATATACTAAAAAAGGAATTATATGTTAAATACCATTTCTTTTATGGTCTAAATATGTTGAATTATCGAAGTCAAACTGTCACTCTCCTCAATACCTCCATTACAAACCTTGTACTTTGCCTTCAGGTTTGCTTGAGAGCTCTCTGAAATTACCTTCTTCTCTTGATCTCAGAAGGCTCCACCCAACGTAGAGACCACTCTCTTCTCAACTTGCTTATGCTTTTTAAATTCTTCATCTCACAGTACATTTCCCTTCATTATTTGTTTTAGAGTTTTCCTCAAAGCCTTCCAAAATAATTCTCAAAGTCTGATAAAACCGTCATAGATTCGTGTACCCCAGGTATGTCCACCACTTAAACTTGTGCAGTTGTATTCAGGTCATTTTATTCTGCCAGTTGTCCTGAAGATAATAGTGAAAGACACAGATACATAAACACACACAAGCACACAAAATAACCCCAGCCCCGACACAAATCCACCCACACACACACATATACACCAGTCTAGTTCCCTCATATGAAAGTCAGAGAACTGATCAAAAACCAGTGAAACATGAGACTTAGAATTGAGACTTTTGGGAGGATTTGGAATATGAAAAGCACCCCAATTCCTAAACCATATTGAGACTCCCTTGCCAGCCACACAAGCCCCTCTAGCTCTGTTAGAGGCAGATGTCCCTATGTGACTTGAGGACTTGGAAGGATATAACTTGAGACAACTGCTTTTCAAGGAAAAGAACACTCCCTTCATTTCTCATCTCTACCAACCTTCTTTTTAATACAAACATTCACAGAGGCCTTATTGTGGTGTAAGACCTATAATTAAGGTATACATTTATATATGTCTGCCTTGATATCTAATAAAGTCAGCAGGGCCTCAAATGGCCTAACCACTAATAAATATTTAAGAACAGATAGCTTACTTAACTCCACAGAGAAGTATGGTTAACATTCTTGCAAAATGAAGCAAGATTTTAATAATAAGCATATCTTTAACAGTTTAAATTTTGAATCAATGTGTGCCTGAGAAGTTCTATGAAAGTAATCATTTTTGTCTGAGATTGTATCTAACGAGATGGCAAAAATATCTTACCACACATGAGTCCATGCTGATGTAAAGAAGTGACTGAATAAATAAATAAATGGAGGATAAGAGACAAATCTTCCTTGTAAAAACATTACAGATAATTTCTGTATTACTCTGCCTGCACTGAAGAGGAAGATAAACCCCTACTCCTCAAGTGTGAGTTTGTATAGTGAATTTCCTCCTAAGGAGACAATATGGAAAGGGGGGAAAACAAGCAATGAGAAAACCTGACAAACACTACCCTAGCCAGGTGATCAAGGTCAACATCAGCATTCATATTAATACTATTAATCAAGTTAATAGTACATGTCCTTGATATGATGGGATAAAATGGCACTTTACCTCTATGGTTTTCCTCCCTAAAATCCATAACTCCAGTCTATCTATGAGGGAAAAAACCCACATAAATTCCAACTGAGGAGCATTCAACAAAATACCTGGCATGTATTCCTCAAAGCTGCCAAGGTCATTAAAAACAGGGAATATCTGCAAAACTGTCACAGCCAAGAAGAGCCTAAGGAGATGAGACACCTAAATATCATGTAGTATCCTGGATGGGATCTTGGAACAGAAAAAGAATATAAGGTAATAACTAAGAAAACTTGAATAAAGTAGAGAGTTTAGTTAATTACAGTCGTTTAACATTGGATCATCACTTGTAGCAAAGGTACCATACTAATATCAGATGTTAATAATGGGGAAACTGTGTGCAGGGTATAAATGAACTCTGTATTATAATCTCAATTTTTTTTCTGTAAATCTAAAACTGTACTATAAATATTTAAAAGTGTCAAAAATATCTTACTACACCTTTAAAATCTTTATTGACAGTTTTCAAATTTACCATAAGATAACCTTTATAAAAACCTAATACCTCCTATTTTTCAATGGAGCGAAAAATTTACCTATTCCAATTTCAAATCTTCTGTGTTTGTGTGCCAACTAGAAATCACCTTGTACTGCTTGTGAAAATCCAAAGTCTTCACATTATCTGAGTCCAATTCGAGTCTTACTTCCTCTATGAAATTTTCTCTTATTATTTCAAATCTTGTTTCTCACTTCAACTGAGCTTTGAGTGAATAGATTCCTGCTTAGTGTACCTGTGTACTTTTTTTTTACTGCAATCTCACACATCTATTACAGCTTTGTGTGTAATGGATGCCCACCTTATGCTTATGAATTGAATTTAATTTTAATATGAGCAAAAAATATGCAATTGTTTTATATAATGAACACCTTGTTTTGTTCACCTCAGTTTGATTTATGGTTCTCTTGACTTCTCATATGGAATAGAAGTTGTTCAGGGAGATAAGCAATGGATTTTATTTCCAGTGCTATCTCTTTCTCTACATTAGCACAAAGATGAATTTATAGTAGCTCTTGATTATTAATCATTGGCTGATTACAAAACAAGTAAATAAATATTCAGAAACAATGAGCATGTTAGATTCAAGATATCATTGTTAATGTAACTGGGATGAAAGTGATTGGGAGGAATTCCTGGAGAAAAAAGTATAATATTCAGTAAGTTGACATCATGACTGACTATTATCAATTCAACTTTAGGTTAGGTAAGTATGAATTAACATATCTATATTAACTTATGAAGTAAAACAAGTGATTACGTTAATAAAATGCCAAACTCAAATTCTGCATAAAATCAAAATCATAATTGTAGCCTATCGAGTTTTAAATACCATTTATCTCCAAATGTAATTTGAAGTAGCTCTCCATAAGGAAATGAATATTTAGTTTCTAAGTAGCTGTCTTTCCACACTGTAATGTAGAAATTAGTACTGGGGAAGAAACATTTTCCTCTCAGGCACATCCTCAGATCAAGAATTTCATACTCCACCCTACTTTGCCTTATTCTTTCCTCTGCTTTCCAGTTGGGTATGTCTAATAAGAATAAAAAATTACTAGAAAAATAAATTGTGAGTTGAGAATATTTTTTATTCATTACCCATTGAGTGATGGGTTTTAGCATGATGGACATATGTTTGTATTAAGTTCACTAGCAAAGGGGAGTAAACTACATAAGTGAAATGAGAATTGGCAGAATAAATCCAGGTGGTCAGTTAAGTAAAATAAAAAATAAGGGAAGAAGAGGACATTTCAGTGTCCATGTGAACTTAACTCACACTGACTGAAAGGTTATAATAGTGCAATATTAAGTGATTAATTACATCATCCTAAACCAACAAGTTTTTTAATAACCTTAATGTTTTCATAGCTAGTGAGGAGCTAAAGGCAGTTACACTAAAGGTTTGTTTTAAATTGTTATAAAAGAAAATCAAAATAAACAAAAATTAGTAGAAGAAAGAAAATAACGACAATAAGAAATAAAATAATGAAATAGAAAAAAGTGATATGGAGAGTAGCAAACCAACAAAATTTAGTTTTCGAAAACCCTTACGTTGATAAATCCTGGGGAGAAGGGTAAAAAAAATAGACAGGAAAAATGAGAAAAGAAAAATTAGGCAAAATCAGAATGAAAAGCAGGCCTAATCACAGATGCTACAGATATTTAAAAAAGATGATTTTATGAAAAAAATATTTACCAAAAACCTTGATGATTTTTTTGAAATGGAAAAACAATTCCTCAAAAACAGTGCAACTGATACAGGAAGGCATAAAAATTTTTTAAAAGTACTGTATCTATGAAATAATTTTAATCTGCCATTAAAAATCATTCCACAAGAAAACTTCATTCCCAGATGACTTCACTGTGAAATAACTAAAAGACAAGTAGCATACTGTTACACAATATTTGCCAGAGAGCTGAATAAGAGAAAATGCTTCCAGATTCATTAAGTTTGAGCAACATGGTCTTGATAGAAAAGTAAGACAAAAATATAAGGAAGGAAAATTACAGCCCAGTACAACTGAAACAAAACAAATAAAACAAAAAATAACAAAATAACAAAATATATATTTTTAAAAATTATTTATTTATTTATGGCTGTGTTGGGTCTTCATTGCTGCATGCGGGCCCTCTCCAGCTACGGCGAGCAGAGGCCACTCTTCACTGCAGTGTGCAGGCTTCTCATTGCGGTGGCTTCTCGCTGTGGAGCACAGGCTCTAGGCCTGCAGGCTCAGCAGCTGTGGCGCAGGGGTTCAGTTGCTCCATGGCATGTGAGATCCTCCCGGACCAGGGCTTGAACCCATGTCCCCTGCATCGGCAGGAGGATTCCTAACCACTGCGCCACCAGGGAAGCCCACAAAATATATTTTAAAAACTAAATCTATAAGATGATTTGTTTAAAAGACAAATTCATCAATTCAATTTGGTTATACTACAGGCATATGTTGTTAACATTTGAAAGTCAGTTACTACCATTCAAAAAATTCACAGAATGAAGGAGATAAAGAGAACTATTACCACAAAAGATTCAGAAAAAGCATTGGATAAAATTCAATACTGAAATGAAGCAGGACCCTATGGCCCTTCCCCTCCATGTCATCAGCCTGCCTTTTGTCTGTGGAAAAACTTTAGCCAAAAAATAAATTTAATCAGAGAAGTGAGAAAATGCAGAAGCAAAGAAAAACAGTCTAATAAGACTAAATAATAATAGTTTAGTCATTAAGCATAATCAAGGACCTTCAGTTCCACCTCAAGGGCTATAGATAATATTCTGATACATCTCCTGTGAGCTGTCTTGTAGATACTGAAACCCCTACCAGGTGGAAGGAGTTAACTACATGATGACCAGACTGTAACCATGATATTTGCTGCCACAATTCCTAGAATTAGCCTCAAGGAAATGGGAACAAACCGACCCTGGAACTGAAGTTTAATTATGCTTAAAACAATCAAGATGACACTGGTCAGACCACCACATGACCAATTTCAAGAAGACTGTCAGAGCTGACTGTGCTGTTTCTACATGTAGCCCCCAACCTCCACCTATAAAAGCTCTTGCCCCCTGACTGGCAGTGGGGGTGGGGGAGGCGGCCTTTGGACTGGAGTCCACCCTCCAACCCCCATCCACACCCCCTGTTGTCGGCATCCAAAATAAAGCAAACTTTCCTTTCCACCAACCTTGTCTCTTTATTGGCTTTTGAGCGGCGAGCAGCCGGACCCCACATTCGGTTACAGTTACTGCAATTCAGAAAATTCACAGAACGAAGGAGATAAAGAGAATTCTTATCACAAAAGATTCAGAAAAAGCATTTGATAAAATTCAACATATATTCATGATATAAAACTCAGAAATTTGGACACAAAGAAGCATCTTTACTCTTAAAAACAGTTGGCAAACCATGGCCCTAAGACAGTGCAACTTGTCTTTGTTATAAAATAGAAGTACTTATGCACAGAGCTACATTCATCTGCATGTTATCTCTGGCTGCTTTTTTGCTCCATTGTCAGTTTTGTAGTAGAGATAGAGGTTGTATGGGATACAAAGACGATGATTCACATACCTCTCCCTTTACAGGCAGTTTGTTGACTCCCGAACTACAATAAAATGACTGAAATTTCTTGGTGAGATTGGGTGAGATTTTCTTATTGGAAGGATGCCTGCTATTCTATTCACTATTTTACTAAAGGACGTAGCCAGTACATTGACAAGGAAATAAAATAGAAGGCATAAAGACTGGAAAAGAAGACATAAAAATGTCCTTATTCATATATGACATTATTGGGTACATAGAAAATCTGTAAGAGTTACAGACATTAGTATATTTCATAAGTGAAATTGTCAGGGTCACTAGATAACCATCAATACAAAAATTAACTTTATTTCTATATTGCAGTTGCAAAATATTAGTAATGAAGAGTTAAGATATTTTCAATATATTAAAGAATTTTAATCACTTAAAAATAGCTCTACTGAACAGTATGTCAGGTCTTTACACAGAAAAATACAACATTATTGAGATAAAATAGAAAATACTTCAGTAGGTTGAGGTTTATACTATGTTACAATATTGAATGCTCAATATTATAAAAATGTTTTTCTCCCAGTTTGATCTATACATTCAGTGGAATCTGAATAAAGGTTCCAAAATATTTGGGAGGGCAGCAGAGTGGGAATTAATACCCTTATTTTAAATGCACCATGAAATGCCAAGAAACAAAGATTGTAAAGAAAATTTTGAAAAATAATAGTTATAGAATTTATGCTGTTATATTCGTTATAAATCTGACTCAATATGTATAGTCATTTTATGAAGAAAATTATTCACCTGTATTGAAAACCTTTAAAGAAGACCTAAATTAGAAAAATTAAATATTCTTACCATGATAAGGCAATATCATACACACGTCTATTCTCTCCTCACAGGATGTTTTCATAAAACTTGAAGTCAATTCTAAAATATACATTGAGAAGCCAAGCTCCAAGAACAGCCAGGACACTCCAGAAGTAAAAGTTGGTGGGAAAATGTCTGACTGGTATCTTTATTTATTATGAAACAATTTAATTAAGACGGGATGGTCTTAGGGCAAGATTGGAAATGTAGATCATTGGAACTGAAGAAAGCTAGACAGAACCAGACATGTATGGACATATAAATTATAAGAAATGTGGCATTACCAAACAGTGAGGAAAGATCAATCTTCTTAATTAAGTTTTCTGATTCAATGAGATATCTATATAGGAAAAAATGAGTATTTACCCCCATTCGTAGCATAAAATATTAAATTGAGTTCAACTGTAGATAGAAATGTAAAAAGCAAAAGGAGAAAATAAAATTTTTCAATGAATACATGTGAGAATTCCTTCATGAACTTGATGTAGGAAAAAACTTTTAAAGAGTTTACACAAACTTCTAAACAGAAAATAAATAATTCATTTGAATACATTAGATTAAGAGCTTCTGTTCATCAATAGGAAATAGTAAGAAAATGAGCAGTACACCACAGAGTGAGGGAGATAGTTATAAAATTTATAAGTAACATAGGTGTCATATTTATAATACATAAAAAGGGTCAATACATAAATAAGAACAAGACAGCTAACTCAAAAAATAAAAAATAAAAAGTACAAAACCATGAACAAGGAGATCACAAATGATGCTATTCAAATGGCCAATAAACATTTGAAAACATGTTCAAACCCATTATTCATCAAGGGAATGCAAAGTAAAAACTGGGAATATTACACATACTTATAAGAATAAATAGATTTAAAAGTGACTGCTGATAGGAACATAAATTGTTTTAAAAACTTTGGAAGTCCTTGGGACTTCCCTGGTGGCGCAGTGGTTAAGAATCTGCCTGCCAATGTAGGGGACACGGGTTTGAGCCCTGCTCTGGGAAGATCCCACATGCCACGGAGCAACTAAGCCCGTGCGCCACAACTACTGAGCCTGCGCTCTAGAGCCCACAAGCCACAAGGTGCCACAAGTAGTGAAGCCCGTGCACGTAGAGCCTGTGCTCCACAACAAAAGAAGCCACCGCAGTGAGAAGCCCTTGCACAACAAAGAGTAGCTCGCTGCAACTAGAGAAAGCCCATGTGCAGCAATGAAGACCCAATGCAGCCAAAAATAAATTTAAAAAATAATTTTAAAAAAAAACAACAACAAACTTTGGAAGTACTTTTGGCAGTATATACTGAAAATGAACATATGTATAACCTGTCACTCAACAATTTCACTCCCTGGGCAACAAAATACGTGTACGTGGATGTTCGTAGCAGAATCACCTGTAATAGAAAAACAACTAGAAACAATGTAGATGCTCAACAGTAAATTAAAAAATAACTTTAGAACTGGATGGTGGAATGTTTATATAGCAATAGAAATGATTTAATTATTGCTACACCACCACCATGGATGAATCTCTCAAGCATATACAGCTCATACTGAATGATTCCATTTATATAAATGTAAATAACAGGCAAGCATGTTTATGGGTTTAGAATTTGGAATAGTAGTTACTTCTGGAGAGCAGGAGTGATTAGCAATTGGGAGAGCTTCTGCAGAGGGCTATTGGGCTGCTGGACAGTTCGTGTAACTCATCAAGCTGTACACTTGTGATATGTGTACTTTCTCTATTTATAGACCCCACATCAATAAAATAGCTAATAAAACAAGAAAAAAAAGACATCAAATTTCAATACAAAATGACCTCATAGTTAAGAGTGCAGATTCTGGATGCACAATATCTTGGTTTGCACCCAGGCTCTGCCAGGTACTATATGGATAATCAGGAACAGCTTACTGCCCTCCTTCTTCACCTGTTTCACCATCTGTAAACTGAGGATAATGTAATTCCTATTTGTTCTGAAGATTAAATGAGCTAATACATGTAAAGCCACTGAACAGTGCCCAGCACTTATAAAGCTCTAATTAAATGTAGACTATTTTTGTTTATTAAGATTCAACTCTAGGGCTTCCCTGGTGGCGCAGGGGTTAAGAATCCACCTGCCAATGCAGGGAACAGAGGTTCGAGCCCTGGTCTGGGAAGATCCCACATGCCGCGGAGCAACTAAGCCCGTGCGCCACAGCTACTGAGCCTGTGCTCTAGAGCCTGCGAGCCACAACTACTGAAGCCTGCGTGCCACAACTACTGAAGCCCATGCGCCTAGAGCCCGTGCTCTGCAACAAGAGAAGCCACTGCAATGAGAAGCCCACGCACCGCAACGAAGAGTAGCCCCCGCTCGCCACAACTAGAGAAAGCCTGCGTGCAGCAACGAAGAATAAAGGCAGCCAAAAAAATAATAAACAAATTTAAAAAAAAAAAAGATTTAACTCTAAAATGAAATGATTTATTAAGGTAGTCTTTGTAAGGAATCTGATTGAGATTTCTTCTCCAACTGGGTCCATTAGAAAATGGAGGCCGTAGGGAAGGGTATTGCTCATGGCATTAATGGTATTAGAAAATAGGGGCCAGTGAAATGCTTTTCCTGCTCTTATGGGCAGGAGGGTGAAAGTGGGATAAACATATGAAGACTGGAGCCACTCTGGTGGCCGTATGATTCACCCAATCAAACAGAGTCCTTGAGAACACCCCCAAACAGGCGTTCTGGCTTCATAGACACATAATCTATGCAGGACGATAGGGTCCCACAGTTGGTTTAACATTCTGCTGTTGGCATGTTGAAATTCTTAATAATTTTTGAACAAGAGGCTCTGAAATTTCGTTTAGCACTTGGTCCTGCAAATTATGTGGGCGGTCCTGCCCAGAAGTGTTCTGTCAAGTGCATAATCTTTGTCATATATACAGATTTGTTTGAAAGGACTTGTATGGGTGGTAAGAGTGTCCAGAGTTAGGAGAAAAAAGAAGTTCCATTTTCTGCCTATTTGGCAATAACTCACCACCCCATTCGCACTCACCTGTAAAGAATCCTAGCTCTCATGACAGACTATGAATGCTCTTGAATACCTTCGCTCTTTGTGGGAGATTGATTCTAATCTCCCTGAGAAAGCTATGGAAGTTCTTTACAAGGAGCTGATGATTAAAGAAGACTGTATTCTGAATACCAATCTAAGGTATTACAAGAACAGGGGGAGAGAACATATCTATATTTATTTGATTGATATGTTTACGTTTGTGAAAGATTGCTAAAAATGTGAAAAGTTCAGTGAGAAACAACGTGAATATTTCTTTCATAATAAATTCCAGATAATAATTGGAACTGACTCTATAACAAGTCTTGCTTCTTTTTAAATGCAATATTTCACCAATTATTTTGACATGATAAGAACACAATGAAAATCTACAAGTTCACAAAGTTAAGGTCTAAAGAATTGCTGATATTTTGAAATAAGACAGAGGGGCTTAAAATCTAAAGGACAACTTCTTGATTTTTCTTTTAAAAACTCTGAAATTTGCTCATGATTGTACAGACTAAATATATTATTGCTTGAATTTTTGCCATTTACGCTGAAAACTCTAATAGGCCTAAATGTAAAATTCATTTATAAGTCAAAATTGTCTTAATACCGACTTAATTTTACTTACCTTTTTTATTCCAACAGGTTTCCCATCCTGTACCTTTACTATAGTTAAAATTTTGAGGACAAATTGTGAATAGACTGGTTTACTTAAATAATGGGTAATATTTTGTTGCAAATGTAAAAAACCCAACTGAGCCCAATTTATTATCACATAACACAGGCACATCATATTACCTGCACAACAAAGATTTCTATGACTGTTGAGGATGTGTGCATGTGTCTGTGTGTGTGCATGTATCCATGTGACATGTGAGGACGTTTATAAAGCATGTTGAATAGAATTTCTCTGCAAAAATTTTCTTAAGTTTCCCAAGCAGCAAAAGTTAACGTGGAATGAAATGAATGTCTTCACAAAGAGAAAGGACATAAACATGAAATTAAACATAATTTAGAGTTATGGTAGTGATGATACCTACTATATCTATTATCAGCTAAAGCTAAGAAACAAAAGATTATTCATTGAAATGATAAATAGAATGACTAAGGTAACTAACTTGAAAATACGAACATAGTGATGGAAAAAGAGCAATATGACCAAGATTTGACTTTAAACAAAATGCCGAAAACAATGTACTTTATCGGTTCAGTAGAGGTCACAATTATTTCCATTGTCTAACACTTTTCCCCCTAATTTCTAGATATATTTAGACAAATCTTTATATGAGTTTCTCCAGTTTATTTGAATAAAAATTCCAAACCTGTAGAATAGGTGTGAGTCCAAAAACACTGAAGGCACAACTTTAGACTGATAAGGAAAGCTAAAGGATATATAATTATTCAAAATTTAGAAGCTTAATAATACTTATAAAAGACTGGGTAGTTGTATGTAAAACCTGGAAGCAATAATGGGTGGCATTTAGAAAACAGTTATCTAAATTGCTTGCAAATTGCCTGCACCATATCATTTTTATTCTAGGCAAAAGTTCTTACTCCCATTCCTAAACTCATCTGCCCTTTCCAAGTTCTAAGGCCATTACTGAACTAGAAATTACTTATAAAGAAATGATTTGAGAGCTCTATATCAGTGTATAGTGATGCAATATCAAGTTACACCTTTTGCTAGTATTTTGTTAAGTTAAAATAACTAGCTCTGATATATTCCACAGTTCTATTATTGGGTCCACCCTAGTTACTATATCCCGTGTTGTACTTTTCTGATTAGCATACGTCTGTTTCATTTCCTTTTGCTTACCCACCTGTCTTAATGTTTCACCTCTTGTCTGTCCTCCCTTGAGACCTGAGGAGTACCTGATTAATTTTCTTGGATGTCATTTCTCCACCTCTATGTTTCTGTCGTGATCCCCCATAGTGTTGTGGATGGTTCTGCTACCTGCCTTTTCTTGCTGTGCTTTCAACATGTGACTTGACCTGAACTTCTCCTGGTTGAGCTTTACTAATGCTATCCATTCAATTGTAATTGCACATGTAGCTATAACTTTAATACCATGTTTGTTTAGTTTCCTAAGGCTTCTGTAATAAAGTAGCACAAGCTAGGTAGCTTAAAATAAAAGAAATTTGTTGTCTCACAATTCTGGAGGTTAGATATCTGAAATCATGGTGTTAGGAGTGCTGGTTCCTTCTGGAAATGCTGAGGGAGAAGCGGTTCCATGACCCTCTCCTAGCTTCTGGCAATTATCAGCAAAACTTGGTGTTCCTTGGCTTATAAATGCATCACTCCAATCTCTGTCTCTGTCATCACATGACATTCTCTCCTTCTGTGTCTGTGTGTCTTCTCTTTTTATAAGGATATCAGTCATATTGGATTTATACCACTCTAATCCAGTATGACCTCTTCTTGACCTGATTACATCTACAAAGACCCTATTTGCAAATAAGGTCACATATACAGGTTCTGGGGATTAGGGTTTCAACATAGTTTTTGGTATATACAAATAGTACCACGACACTATGCTTTAATCATCTAAAAGAACAAAATAACAGCTAAAACATGAGTATTTATTATACATCAGAAAATTCTCTGAACACTTTATACATAACATAAACTATTCCTAACACCAAATCTGGAAAATAGATATTATTATGATAATCCCTATGTTACAGGTGGTAAAGCACTACATAAGAATGCTTATTGCCTAACGTCACAGAAATGCTAGTTACACACAGGGCTGTTACCTTAATATCTGCATCATACAATTCCCAAAATTTATAAATACCATTATTCTTATGTTTATTATTTATGTTAAATATAGCTAAATATTTTCTAAGTATAAAGTATATCTAAAATTCAAATCTAATACTACATTTTGCATTATTTATATCTGATTTATTTTCTGTAATCATTCCTCCTAAATAACACTATTTTCTTCAGACCAATCCCAATATTAGAGCATATTTTCTATGCTGACTATATAATGACTTGGAAGTCAGAAAATTTTTTTTCTGGGAACAAGTAATTTAAAACTGTAAGGAAATGTGACTAAAAGTTTTTGAGGCTGGGAGCAAACCAAATATAGGCAGCTGCATGTTTGTATATGTATGTGATTGTGAAAGTAGGGAAAAGGGTCCCAAACCCAATTAAGGAAGCATAAAATGTAAAACCCAAAGTGAACAGGAAGGTAATATATATCAATTTATGTAGTAGGGACATGGATGGCCAGAAATTCAATCTATCACATATATCAAAAGTGAAGCTTCTTCCAGAATACATAAAAAATCTGAATGCAACCGACACAAGAGATTACGTTCTTAAAATCCACAGACAGGAAAGGAAATGTTTAAAATCGTATGTCGTGCTGATTTGGAATGAAATTGGATTCCTTCAGTAACTGACCAAGGTACTGTCAAATCCAAATCATCAAACAATGCACTGTGCACTTCAAAAGAGGGATCTCTCAACTAATGAATAAAAATGCCTATGGCTAATTCCTTTGTCATCATCTAAGGATCACTGTCACTAGAGAATATTAAGAAAAATATTTTTGAAAAGCCCTCCATTAAGATTATAGATTACTGTTTCTTCTCAAAAAACCAAGGCAAATGTGAATATAGCTTTCTAATTCTTAATGCAAAATTTGAAGAGTTTACAACCGTCATAAAAGCTTCTGTGTTTTCAGTCACACTTCAAATTTTTCCTATTTTTCCTGAAGGATATTACATTACAATAGCTCTTCCTCCTCAACAGCTTTTATCTTAAGAACCAAGATCATGAGTTGGATTAATCTTGTCTGAAAATGGAGTAGATCATACTATCGTTGAAATAGGAAACAGCCATAGGGGTCCTGCTTTAGTGTCTTTGTGCTAAAGTAAACTGGATAATCATTGTATAATTTTCGCCCTGGAAGAGGGACAGTTGTTTTTGATTATTCTTGTCAGTAGATGTGAAAGATACATGGTTTTAGAAAAAATTTATTTTTAAAAATAAGCATAGAATTAGTCAATGCATTTTCTGCCATAATTGGTGTTTCTTGTGTGTTTTTTTTTTCTCTTTTTACATACTCTTAGCTTCTCTTATTCTGCAAAAATTTCCTCATTCATTTTAAAGTTCTTTAAATTTAAAGTTCTTTAAGTTTAAATTTCCTCATTCATTTTAAAGTTCTTTTTAGGTAAACAAGACAGTCAGGTGTGCCAGAAAGCCACAGAAATGCTCATGGTTCTCAAGCTCTGAATATATAATCCCTTTGAAATATATGCAATTAACAAGAAGTATAACGAGTAATGTAGACAGAAGATAAAATTCAAACAACAGGGAGACAGTCTTGGGAATGCACTGGGACTTATTTGTGCTTTCATCAAATAATTAGATACCTGGCATGTATCAATGATGGTTTTAAAAAATGAAATACAACTTGGGTTCAAAAAAGGATATTATATATACATGAGGATAATTTATTAGAACTACTGAAATTTGTTTTTAAAACTGCTTAGATTTGATGACTCACAAACAAAATTATGTGGAAGGGGAAAATAATTGAAATACTTAGAACTAACACCAACTCAGTGAAAGGTGATTAATCCTGTTTCAGAAGAAAAGAAATAGAATCTCAGAACTGAAGGTCACCTCCAGACATAGCTATGCTTATCTACTTGGAGCAGATTTTTTAAATCCTATATTTAAAGATATCTGTGATTGATATCTCATACCTTTCTCTAGAAATGTAACCTTCTCTTTAGTCAAATGTCCAATCAATAGCATCTGCTTAGGTCTAAGTTTCTCCAATATTATACTTAAGAGTCACCTGAGAAGCCTGTTAGTAACGCAGATTGCCAAGACCCACTCCCAGAATTCTGCTTGATTTAACGGGTTTGGAGGCTGAGGTAAGAGACATTATAACAACTTCCCAAGTGATTCAGATATAGGTGGCTTGTGGACCATACTTTGGGAAACACTGCATCAGTTAACCCAAACCCCTTTAAAACCCCTTGTCATGACCTTCCAAATTCCTGACTCTGGAATCTAGCCACTCTAAATATATGAATATCCTTTACTACCTGTATAGGTATAGGCATATTATAAAGACAAGGGAACTTGTGATACTAGTCAGGAGTATATTAAACAGCTCAGATTAACAGAAGTGGTGATTTAGCTTCAGGACAGACTTGCTCTTTGCCCTTATCTTTTGGTTGTAATTTTCCATTTGCTTCATTTCTATGATCGATTCCACTCCTGTATTATATTTCCAATGTAAATATTAAGTCTATTACTAACTTACTAAGAAGATCTAGTCTTTCTTGAGCTTTAGGTCTTTCTTTTTTGAATACATTTTGACTTTCTTCTAAGTCAGATTTCTACTTGAACCACTCACCTATTGGCAGATCCTTTTCCATCAATGCTCAGTTGTACAGTATTGACCACCTTTGAGCCTACATGTCTGCACATTAGCATATGACAGCGCTCCTTAAGTGTCCCTTCTACAACCTGAAATGATTTCTAGCTGTTAGTGTTACAAAGCCCCAGCATCCCATTTATATAGTAATATATGCACACAGTACCTCTACTATAATTTATTCTAAATTATTCCTCAAATCACTGTCATGTAAAGTCAGATGACTTCCTCAGTATCATACAGTTTGACTTGAGAAACAGGCTTTATTGGGAAAACTTTTGGATCAAGTTCAAATAATAGAAATCACAGGTTCTCCAACCCATTCATCATCCCAAAGAGGCATGCATTCAGTGGAAGAGGGTCTCTCTCCATACCATTGTTCTTTCTTACAGGGCAGGCAAGAAAGCAACCTGGTCTGTCAGAAGATTAAGAGAATTTCTGGGCACTAAGCATTTACCTGTTTCCTGGAGTTGTCAAGAAAAATCTAGCTGCCTAGAACTTGAAGAATTTGTGGTGCATGGGTGGTGAGTGGTAACTCTTCCTGCCACAGAGGAGAAAGCCATCAATACCCTTAGACTGGAGAGAATGCTGCCTGAGTTATTAAGAAAAGGGGGTATCCACTGGTCCTAGTTAGCTTGTTCTCCAGATAAACTAGAATGACCTACAATGGTCATTTAACACAATTCAGTAAGCATAGGTTTACTTATGTTTATACAGACTATCTTCCAACAACCGTGGTTTCAACCACAATTTCTACCATAATTATATCTAAGGAGAGTTGGAACAAGAAATTTTACTAAGTTACAGTGTTGGTCATGTAGTGGACTATTCATTGCATTTTTTTTTTGAATTTTATTTTTTTATACGGCAGGTCCTTATTATTCATCAATTTTATACACATCAGTGTATACATGTCAATCCCAATCGCCCAATTCATCACTTCATTGCATTTATTATCTAAATACAAATTAAATAAATATATGGCCACTGTTTTTTTCAAGTAAACATTCAATAAACACAAAACCTTTACAATGTAACAATTAAAACCATCTTGTTTATAACTCTTTTGGAAAACAATAGTGGAATAAACAAAGTATTAAGAGGCAAATTTTTGACTTCTAGACTGAGTTCACAGATTATAAACTTCAGATCACCTGACTTTTTAAAACTTTAAGTTATTTTTTTTAATAATGTGAGCAAATTGGGTTTTATGTTCTCTAGATCATTTAAAGCATTAAAATTGTATGCCCCTGAGTTTATGTGTTAACATAAACCCCCTAAATTAGCTATAAGACAGTTATTAAATGGTATTTTTCTCCATAGCTTTAGGTACTGTGATATGCCTTCAGTATAGAAATGTCTCCAACTTCCATAAGGTGGGGCTGTTTCTGGTATGTATCTGCTCACAGAGGAATAGCTCTACCCTATTGGGTATTCTGCTTTTCAGTTACAATTCTTTCTAAATTGGTTCATTTTGCTAACAGCTGTTTGCCCATTTTGAAACACTTTTCATGTCTTTTTTCTTATTCTACCTCTGTATTGAGATTAATAACAGCTGACTCTTGTCCTTCTCATTAATATTTCATATGACTGAGCCAGTTAATATCACCCATTTTCCTATTCTTCTGGAGTCTAAACAATCTCAACTTACTGAGATCTTATGGACCATTCTATCTGACTAATTTATCAATTTAAATTTACCCTTTTTCTCAGGAAAAAATTATAAAATTAATATTCTAATGAGGATTTCTTAATGTAAATTGTTTTAGTGAGAGTACATCCAGGGTGAAACAAACTACTCTAAGTTTTTTTTTTTTTTTTTAGGTCTTTGCTGGCTATCTGTTTTAAATATAGTAGTGTGTACACGTCAATTCCAAACTCCCAATCTACCCCTCTCCCTCACGCTTCCCTCCTGGTAACTAAGTTCTTTCTCTAAGTCTGTGAGTCTGTATCTGTTTTGTAAATAATTTCATTTGTTTTGTTTTGTTTTGTTTTTTTAGATTGTGCATGTAAGTGATATCATGTGATATTGTCTTTCTCTAAGTATTTAAAATAGAGGGAATTTGATGTAGATAATTGGCTTAATAGATGATGGAACAGCTTAGACAACAGAAGTCGTGATGTTGCTGGAGCCCAGCGGACAGGCCCAACAGGCAAAATCTGTCATTACAGAGATTTGCTTGGAGATCTCCTAGTTAGTAAGAGGCGGCAATGACAAGAATCTGCTAGATAGAAAGTAGGGAGAAGTAACCAGCACCTCTGATCCTCTTATCCTCTAATATCCTACAGCACTTCACATTAGACCAACCCAGGCAGAAATGAGTTGTCATCAGCCACTGGGCAACATTGCCTTTGAGGGTCATTCCCCCAGTGAGGTTAAATAGAACAAGTAATAGGGCATAGAAAGTGCCTGAGGGCAAGTTTCACACCTGTCAATTAGAGCATGTATATTTCCACACTGCTATAAACATTAGTGGATAATGTTGATGGCAATAATTATTGTCTATTAAAAAAAACCTAACCCCAGGACTAATATCAGAATTTTTAAAAGTACATTTCTTTTATTTTGATGTTAAACTATTGGATATAATATAACTATGAGTACAGAGTTAGCCAGTAGAAATATTCAAATAATATAGTTATAAAGCATTGGGAGGAGATAGGAAAATCCGAATTAAATCTTCACATGTAATTGTGAACATCAGTAAATATTGCATAAATCTGTCAAATCAATAGCTGATAGCAGTGGTAAACAAAGAAACACAAATAAAATCAGAAACGTTTGACATTAGTACTGATTCAGGCAGAAGGCTGAGCTAACATGGATTTTTCTTCAGGCAAAATGGTATAAGATTTATGGTTAAAAATAGATAGTACTATATTGTGAAAATATAGAATTGAGCTTGAAAACAATGTCATGGTGACAAATATCAATAGAGGGCCCCATAGAGCTTTTGAGGTACAGGGCTTGAACAGCTCCAATCATTCGCTGCACTCGCCACATATTTTAAGATTATTATTTAATTTTTCTCCAGAATTCACTTTAAAATAACTTTGCTTATTTCTGAGGAGGATCCTTTTTGAATTAAGTTTGAGAATGCATTGGATTTATAGATTGAATTAAGGTAACTTGACATGTGTACACTGTTGAGTCTTTCTCTCAAAGGACAGAGCTGGAAGTCCAGGGAGTTTAAGATACTGAGAGTCACAGGACAAAGTATTTGAGAGGAGAGAGCTTCACAGAGAGAGAACCAGAGATCTGCAGGGGGTTCCCCTGAAGTGGAAACTGTCCAAGCAATGTATTAGTCTGCTAGGGCTGCCATACAAAATACAACAGAATGGATAGCTTAGAAAAGAGAAATTCATTTTCTCACAGCTCTAGAGGCTAGAAGTCCAAGATCTAAGTGTCAGTAGGTTTGGTTTCTCCAGAGACCTCTCTCCTTTGTTTGCAGATGGCTTTCTTCTCACCATATCCTCACGTGGCCTTTTCTCTGCTCACACGTATCCCTGGTGTCTCTTCCTTTTCTATAAGGACATCAGTCATATTGGATTAGAGCAACAGTCCCCAAACTTTTTGGCACCAGGGACTGGTTTCATGGAGGACAGTTTTTCCACGGACTGGGGGCGTTGGGGGGGCCGGGATGGTTTCAGGGTGATTCAAGCACATTACATTTATTGTGCACTTTATTTCTATTATTATTACATTTTAATATATAATGAAATAATTATACAACTCATCATAGTGCAGAATCAGTGGGAATCCTGAGCTTGTTTTCCTGCAACTAGAAGGTCCCATCCGGGGGTGATGGGAGACAGTGATACCCAAAGTGCTTTGCTTAGGTCCAGTCTACGCCGTAATCTCATTGCTGTCACTGCAGAAAACCCGGCTTCACAAAAATAGGATAGTGGAAGCAGGCTTTTCAGCTTTTGTGGCAATCTCAGGCTATTCCGCTTTGACTTTAATCCAGAACCTATGGAGATTTGAAGTTGTCTCACACATACTTTTAAGGCCACCGTCATTTGCCATCTCAAGCAGTTGATCCTCTTCTAGCACGGACAGAATCGATTCACCTGGCTTATTCACAAATGGGTAGCGGATACATTCCTTCCCAGTTCGGGGATCTTTTGTGGTTGGGAGGTAATGCTAAAACTCTTGAAAGCTGAGATAGGTGATCATGCACCGGCTGGGAGAAAGAAGGCCCTGGCTCAGTCTCTTTCAAAATCTCTGCTAATGTTTGAAACATGTCAAAAATCCCAGTGTTCACTTGTCACCGCCACAATTCCAGTTTGGCTTTGAATGCAGCCACTTTATCTGTGGACTTGAACACAGCTGTCGGTCTCCCCTGAAGTGACAGATTGTGTTCGTTGAGCAGGTTGAATATGTCACACAGTAAGCAAGTTTTGTGACCCATTCTGTGTCACTGAAATGTGCCGCCAGTGGTGACTGTTTTTCTAAAAGAAATCTCTGGAACGGGTCTCATAACTCAAAAACTCTGACCGGTGATCTACCTTTAGAAAGCCATCTCACTCCTGTGTATAAGAGAAGACATGTGTGCTCTGCGTCCATCTCCTCACAGAGCTGCGTGAAGAGACATGAGTTAAGGGCATGTACTTTAATGTTGTTGATAATTTTAATCACATCCTGCAAAATGTTGTTAAGTTCAGGTGACATTTTTCGGCTAGCCAGCATTTCTCTATGGATGACAGTGTGTAGACTCACATTCAGAAGCGACCTCTTTGACCCGAGTAGTGAAACCAGAAAGACGTCCGGTCATGGCAGCCACTCCGTCCGTGCATATACCGACACAAAATGACCAATTTAGTTTTCCTGATATGTAATCATTCAAAGACTTGAATAGTTCTGCAGCTGTGGAGTTGGTTGGCAACAAAAGTGCACGTAACATATCCTCATGCACATCTTCCTGAAAAATATATCACACAAAAACAAGCATTGTTGCCTTATTGTCAACATCAGTAGACTTGTCATCCTGGACTGTGTACCACAGTGACTCATTAATCCTAACAATTGTGCCTCAATATTCTCTGCTATTTCATCAATTCTTCTAGGTATGGTGCTAGTTGAAAGAGAACACGTGCCACCTTTTGAACTTCAGCCTCTCCCAAAAGTTCACAACAAATGTCCTTAGCAGCAGGCAGGATCAAATCTTCACCAATAGTAAAGGGCTTCTGAGCTTTAGCAATGTGGTCAGCCACTAAGAATGATGCTCTCAGTGTAGACATATTTGATGAAATGGTGCGTCACCTTCAATAATTGCTTCTGTTATTCGTGTTCATGTTTTTTCTTTTGAAAAACTCCAAAGACTTGCCTTTTAATGCAGGGTGCTTGGTCTCCATATCATGAAGCAGTTTTGAAGGTTTCATGGCTTCGTTGGATAGCCGGTCACCACATATTATACAAAGCAGACTTGGAGAATATGAATCACCTGTTGCAATGAACCCATAATTTAAGTAGGACTCTTGGTATTTTCTTTTAAATGCAGCTTTCTTTTTGTTGGCAGTCTTAGAGTCTTTTGCTGTCTCATCATTGGGTCTTTCCCCCTTTTCAAAGAAGCTCTCCAGTGACGTTTATTTTTTACTCATTTTGGCTAGGGTTAGCTTGTGGGCTTAACAAAACTGTGACTGAGACAAGTGCATGGTGTGGGAAAGAGACACGGATGTAAGTGGTAAATAAAATAATGGGTGGGCCACAGGCAGACTAAAATAAGTGTCGGATTCTGACTTAAAGCCTGTCACCAGATGCAGCTGTACAGTTGAAGTACATCAACTCACATGCCACTATAAAGCCTGCCACCAGATGCAGCTAATTGTCACTTGCCACTCACTGATAGGGTTTTGATATGAGTCTGCAAGCAATTGATTTACTGTGGTCTCTGTGCAGTCAAACCTCTCTGCTAATGATACTCAGTATTTGCAGCCGCTCCCCAGCACTCGCATCACCACCTCAGCTCCACCTCAGCTCAACAGGAATTAGATTCTCACGAGGAGTGCACAACCTAGATCCCCTGCATGCACAGTTCACTGTAGGGTTTGCGCTCCTATGAGAATCTAATGCCGCTGCTGATCTGACAGGAGGCGGAGCTCAGGCGGTAATGCGAGCGATGGAGAGCAGCTGTAAATACAGATGAAGCTTCACTCGCTCACCTGCCGCTCACCTCTGCTCTGCAGCCTGGTTCTTAACAGGCCCCGGACCGGTACCAGTTTGTGGCCCGGGGGTTGGGGACCCCTGGATTAGGGTTCCACTCTTAAGAGACCTCATTTAACCTTAATTACCTCTTTAAATGCCCTATATCAAAAAATAGTCCTATTGAGAGTTAGGAATTCAATACAGGAAACGAGGGGACAAAATTCAGTCCATAGCAGCCAGGGAAAGAAGTACCCAGAAAGTGGAGAGAGACTGTGAATCATACAGGACCAGGAATAGTTCATATCTAACATCCATGGTAGAGAATCTCCTAATTCATAGAGTACTGGATAGAATACTCAGAAAGAGGGACTTCCCTGGTGGCGCAGTGGTTAAGAATCTGCTGGCCAATGCAGGGGACACAGGTTCTATCCCTGGTCCGGGAAGATCCCACATGCCACAGAGCAACTAACCCCACGAGCCACAACTATTGAAGCCCACGCTCCTAGAGCCCATGCTCTACAACAAGAGAACCCACCGCAATGAGAAGCCCGCACACCACAACAAAGAGTAGCCCCTGCTCGCTGCAACTAGAGAAAGCCCACGTGAAGCAACAAAGACCCAACATAGCCAAAAATTAATTAATTAATTAACTTTTAAAAAAATAATGACCTTTAAAAAAAAAAAGAATACTCAGAAATATATTGCCTCATTAGTGGGACAAAATGGCCCCAGACAAATAAAGATTAAAAGTAAGTGTAATATTATCAAATTTAATTTAAATAACATAATTGTATCCCAGAACAAAGCTCCAAAAGTTTATAGGGATACAATACAGCTAGCATCCACAAAGCTAAAATTGAAGATACCTATATCTCAATCAAAAAGTACCAGGAATGCAAAAGAACTGGAAAATGTGACTTACAATGAGAAAAAAATGAAGAAACAGATGCAGAAGTGACATAAATGATACGATTATTAGAAAAGGACATATAAAAAGCTATTATAATTATATTCCTTATGTTTAAAAAAGGGAAAGGGATATATTAAGTAGGAATATGGAAATTATAATAAAAGGCCAATCACATTTCTAGAGATGAAAAATAAAATGACTGAGATGAAAAATAGAGTGGATAAGGTGGTGGGCCCCCAAAAATATGTCCATATCCTAATCCTTGGTACTTGTGAATGTTACCTTCTTTGTAAAAAGAGTCTATAGATGTAATTAAAGATCTTGAGATGAAGAGATCACCCTGGATTATCTTGGTTGGTGGTAAATCCTATGACAAGTGTCTTACAGGAGACACACTGGAGGGCAGGATGAGCAGAAAGAGATGCAGCCACAAGTCAAAGTATGCTGCCAGCTGCCAGAAACTAAAAGGAGCAAGAAATGATTTTCCTATAGCGCCTCTGGAGGGGAAGGAGTGGGGCCCTGCTGACACCTTGATTTTGGATTCTGCCTCCAGAACTGTGACAGTATAAATTTCTGTTGTTTTAAACCACTCAGTATGTTGCAATTTGTTAACAATAGCCTCAGGAAACTAATATGGGTGTTAGCAGAGATTATATTACTGGGAAAAAAAAGTCTTAGAGCAATAATAATTACTCAAAATGAAACAAATACAAAACAAACAAAAAAAAGACAAAAGAAGAGAGCACCAGTAATTTTGGAGAAAACTCCAAGTAAGCTAATATGAGAATCCTCTCAAGGACAGGGCAAGGTGATAACAAAAATATTGAAGAGATATTGACCAAAATATTTCCTAATTTGATGAAAACTATAAACCCATAGGTCCAAGATATTCAATGCACCCCACACATAAGAAAAAAATAGCAAAATACACTGTCATAACATAACCAGTTTGCTTAAAATCAATAATTAAGAGACCTTAAAAACAGACAAAAATAGTATGTATTATATGTAAGAAAAAAGATAAGAATGACAGAAGACTACTCATTATAAAAAACCCAACCAGAAAACATTACATCAATTTCAGTAATATTATCTATGGGAGAGAGAGTAGATCCGATAAGTTTAAATTAAATCGTATTTTTTAAAAAAAATTTCACTTAAATGTGGCTCTATATTCATATTTGGCAGGACTGGCTATTACATTAATCTGTTTTTTATTCTGTTTACAATAATTCATAATTTAAATTTAAAAGTAAAATTAATACAGATGGCCAAGAAGCACATGAAAAGCTGCTCAACATCACTAATTATTAGAGAAACGCAAATCAAAACTACAATGAGGTATCAGCTCACAACAGTTAGAATGGGCATCATCAGAAAATCCACAAACAACAAATGCTGGAGAGGGTGTGGAGAAAAGGGAACCCTCTTGCACTGTTGGTGGGAATGTAAATTGATACAGCCACTATGGAGAACAGTATAGAGGTTCCTTAAAAAACTAAAAATAGAATTACCGTATGATCCAGCCATCCCACTACTGGGCATGTACCCAGAGAAAACCATAATTCAAAAAGTCACATGCACCCCAATGTTCATTGCAGCACTATTTACAATAGCCAGGTCATGGAAGCAACCTAAATGCCCATCGACAGATGAATGGATAAAGGAGATGTGGTACATATATATAATGGAATATTACTCAGCCATAAAAAGGAAAGAAATTGAGTCAGAAAGTCAGAAAGAGAAAAGCAAATATCGTATATTAACGCATATATGTGGAACCTAGAAAAATGGTACAGATGAACCGGTTTGCAGGGCAGAAATTGAGACACAGATGTAGAGAACAAATGTATGGACACCAAGGGGGGAAAGCCGTGGGGGCGTGGGGGTGGTGGTGTGATGAATTGGGAGATTGGGATTGACATGTGTACACTGATGTGTATAAAGTGGATGACTAATAAGAACCTGCTGTATAAAAAAATAAATAAGTTAAAATTCAAAAATTAAAAACAAAAGGGATCCCAGAGAGCTCCCTTTCCCTTTCCACCATGTGAGGACACATTAACCAGGAAACAGGCCTTCAGCAGACACTGAATCTGCCTGTGCCTTGATCTTGGACTTCCAGTCTCCACAAATGTGAAAATAAATTTCTGTTGTTTCTAAAGCCAATAAATAAATAAATAAATAAAAGTAAAAATTATTTTCCTTCCAGAGGCTGTAACTTGGGCTCTGGAAGGATGAGAAAAGAGATTTCTGTGTTAACAATAAATGATTCCATATCACTTATGCCCATGTACATATAAAGTGATAACATGAAATGGAAAAACTCTAAAATTAAATATATGTATTTATATTTGTATAAATATATATGTATTCGTTCTGTATACAGAACGAAAAAGTAAGCTACAGATCAACATTCCTAATCAATGTAGATGCAACAATTCTCAACAAAATGTGAGGATACTGAACACAGAAATATATTTTAAAATACAATATTTACCATATTTTAATACGTGGGAGAAATGCATCCTGTATTGATGATACGTGGGAGAAATACATTCTGCATTGATGCATTTTTGTCACATCCAAATTAAAAAAGAAAAGATGTGTACTCAGGATCCAGGGTTCATCAAATTAATAGTTTCAGTAGTACTTCACTGGGGACATCCTGAAAGTATGCTGTCTTTATTTGTGATAAGGTGCCAGTAGCTTTAACCATCATTGCTTTGACACCATCAGTGTAACTGACAGCACCCTGGAAAAGGCAAATAAATATCTTAGTATTATTATAAAAATAGTTTTGACCTTACAAATTTTTAAAAGAGTCAATGTTTCCTTAGGTGGAAAGTTTACCTGTAGCACAGTAATTTGATCAGATTTACTTTAGTTTCTTTATAATCCCCCATATTCTGATGAAAATATTTGAATTTTAAAATACCAGTTTAATTTTCCTCCCATTGAACAATTATTTTTTTTAGCATTTAATATATTTATCCATCTAGTCAACTTTATATGAATGATCCTAATATGTTAATGTTTCTTACATATGAGTAATGAAAAATTGTGCATTTTTATTACTAATATGTGAAATAAATATTTTTCCTTTTGCATGCATTAAGAAAGGAATATATATGTATGTATTACTTTTATAAAACTTATCATTGCACAATATAGTGGAAGAGACCTTTGCAGAAAAACAATAGCAATTAGGTCATAATATATAACAGCTACTTTGGGTAGAAATGTTCAAAGAACTTGCCAGCCCGGCATGAGTGTTTCAGTTCCCCAATGAACAGAAGAGTATCACAGCTCGATTCAAAGCTGGCTGTGTCAAGCCCTTCAGACTTGCTTCTCATTCAACAACTAAAGTTATCTAAACTGGTCTATTCCCATTTGCTGCAATTGATGGGCAGCAAGCGTTTGTTGGCTCTTCCTTCTTCCTTTTAGTAGCTGCATTCACCAAACATTTATTGCATCTACTATTTACTGGACACTTTGCTAGGCACTGGGGATGAAGAAATCATATAAGACTTTGTCCCTGACTGCAAAGAACTTGTAACTTAATTTACAGTCTAAATATGACTTCTCAGCCCCATAGCGCTATAGTTGCTCTCAATATGAAAAGGGATTGAGTACTTTCTATCATCTAATTCATGGTAAGACTGTTTTGAGGAAATGTGAGTTCATCTTGGGCTCTAGTGATGGATAATTAGTCGCCTTTTAGTGCACATTTTCTATGTACCAGGCATTAGGTTAAGTACTTACAAAAATAAAGAATATTTCATTTTGTATTCATAAGTAACTTCTGAGAGACATTTGAATCTCTTTGTTTGACACTGGTGAAAACTGAGGCTTAGAGAGGAAAAGTCATTTTCCTAAAGCACGAAATACATGGGCCACAGATCAGCCCAGGTCACTTTATCCACAGTTCGTGCTCCTCTCATTCTATTATCTGCCTCGCTCAGGGACAAATCCACTTATGCTGATGAGAGTTAAGCCATCTCTAAAATATTCTAAAAATACTGAATTTTAATCCTGAACTCAATACACACCAGGAAAGGGGATGAGGAATAGTTGCCAGAAGCAGGTTTATTATTGTGATTGATGCCAGGTTAGTATCACGGCTACTAAGAGCCTTGTTGGAACTTATGGAGTATAGCTGACATTATAATACTTGTTGTTTTACAATCATCCTTTATCATCAGATTTCATGTAATCCCTATATATATATAATGTATTTGGAAATGATCTGAAACTAAAGATAACACTGAAACTTGAAAAACCACAATTTGATTCTGGCTTGGACCCGTTCCTCAGCTGGACCAAGAAACATACAATTAACATGGCATTTGTTGTTTTTCGTTTTTTTTTTTTTTCATTTGTGGTTTACATCTTTCTTTTGGGGGTTGTTTCATTGTTTTTTGGTCAGAGGCCACTGCAAGAACTATGCTTTGCAGGAATACTTTTCATTCCAAAATCTTGCAAATTTTGGTCTGTGGAAGATTTGTAACTAATTCAAGCTTGATTTTCACTCTCTTCATCAATTTCAGCTAGTTTCTTTTCCTTGGCATTCACAAAATACACCTTGATTTTTTTCTTCTTTATAAGATTCTCTCATTTGGGGGATACAATATATGTTCTACAAACCATTTAATGGCCATCTCAAGATAAAACTGACCTCTGATGTCTTCTTTGATTTATCATGACTCAGACTGAGTTCGTCCCTACTTTTAGTCTATTACCACATTCTCAAAACCTTTTCATTTGTTTTGAAGTCTAAAGTTTTTTCATATGTGTTTATTTGATCTATACTAATACATGAATTCTTTTTGATATCTGCTATCTTAAACTGCTTTATTCAGTCAATGAAAATTCGATACATTCTTAAGAAGTACTGTTTGTGAGAATGATTTAAAAATAAATCCAATAGCATTGTTCCACAGAAAACATTGAAGGACCCAAATTTATAGCAAATTCCATGGCAGTTTTAAAGTTGAGCTGCTATAGTAAACTGGGCATTCTTGATACTTGAACATGAAATGTGTGCACAGGGAAAAGAAATAACATTGTACTTTACAAGCACTGTATTGTAAGTGGAAAATGCAATGTCTTAAATAAAACTGTATTTAAAACTGGAAAAAATAAAATAAAAAATAAATCCAAAATACCCACTTTTATAACTACTGAACATTGTCTCAAATGTTCTATTATTTTTTATTGTTTCAATTTTAATTAGTAAATTCACAGTATATTTACCTCACCTTACAGTTCACAAACTAAAACATATTCACATCTGTTATTTCAATTACTTTTACCTAAATTTCTGGAAAATAATACAGGCAGATATTTTATTTTTCCGATATCATAGTTTATAGGAACAAAATTAAAACTTTTTAATTAACTTGTCCAAAAAAATCACATAAACTTTAGGCTGTGAAATTGGCACTGGAAATCAAATCTTCCCATGTCAAGCCTTTGTAATTCATCTTGATATTTTCCACTTCTTAGGGACATACCATGATATTTTTTTTATTGATCAACAAGAATAGATGCAAATGAAAAAAATTTTTAATGGCCTTGTCTTAAAAAATTCTTGTTAAACCAATATCACGAAACTGTGTTTTACAGATGTGCATTTGAATCAGTAAAAGTCATATCGATGAATTAAGATGTTGTTTAAACTTTCATCATGGATCACAGACTACTTCAGGACAGGCCAACCACTCCCAAAGCTTGCAAAATAATGCCCTTTAAATGTCAAACCTCTTGGCAGTCTTTTCAATATTCGATTAGTACTGTTTAGAGTCGACATAACCCAGCAGCTCAGCTTTTATAGTAAGCCTACGTACTCATCTAATGGTGAGATGTGAGAAAACTGTTATCCTGCAAAAACTGCCCTTGGATGAGTATGATCAAAAAGTACTGACCATATTTGATCTTAGAGCAACACAAATCATTTACAAAACAAATCTTGCTGCATTGAGAGGTACATTTACAGATTCTCACCTTCAGTTTTTTTTTCATTTGTATTTATAGGCATAATACCTGAGATATCCTATATCCACAAATGATATTCTAAAGAAAGATTATCTGAACCCCTTTTTCAAGAAATGTCAGAATGCTGGAAATCTGCAACTCTAATTTTTACAAGTCAGTTATCCTGTAGAATGGCAAGCCCTTGCTTTGTGAAGGCAGGTGGTATATTAGAAAGATGTCAGCACTTGGAGGCAGAAGAAAAATTCTGCCATTCCATTACTGAGATGTGTAAGTGTTCTAGGTCTGGTAGAGGAGACCAAAAAAGGAATCAAAGATAGCTCCTGTTCTCAAGAAGCTTGGCCTAATTGATGAATTAATGTGAAATGTAAATTTAGAATTATCTACATGTTTGAAAGGTATAGATTAGGTATTATGGAAGTTCAGATTAGGGAGAGATTTACCACAATATTACGGATAGCAGAAAATTTTGAGAATAACACGATAGTAACTTGGAAGGCTTCAGTGTATATATGACTTTAACTTGTACAGAAAAAAAAGGAGTTCTGGATAAAGTGAACTAAATAAGTAAAGGAAGGGTTGCCAGAAATTACGGGACACAGTTTGCAGAAAGATGTACATCAATTTGGTTGGTAGAGAAGTTACATAAGAAGCAGCCTTAGAAATCAAATAGGGCCAATTATTTCAGACAATAAATTCAGCAGAAGATCATGAATGCAAAACTAAAGTATAGTTTACTGTAGAAATAAGAAACCATTGAAGGTTTTGAACAGAATTAGGATTAATCTTAGGGAAGTCTTGTCTGACGTTGACATATACATTTGTTAACATGAGTTAGAGACTAAAAGTAAGGAATTACCTTTGAGCCACTACAACTTCATTAAAACAGATTAGAATTAAAGTATAAAAGAAGCACTGCAGAGAATTGGTCTCAGAAATGTTCTGGAGGGAGCTTTGACAAGGCATGGCAACAGATGGAATAATCACAACAATTTTAATTTTTTTAAACTTTGATTCATCAAGTATCTGTTGAACTTAATATGAGACAATTTAAGACAAAAAAAAATCACAAAGCAAAAAGCACTCATTATTAATAAAAATGTTGCCACTCCATATTTTGCTTTTTATAGGCCACTTTATCAAGTATTGTACATATATTATCTTACCTATATTCTGAACTATTTATGAAATGAGTTTTATTCATATTTTATAGTGAGGAAGCAAGGACTCAAAGAGAATAAATATTTTGCTCACATATCAGAAAGTGCATGTGGCAGATTCAAGATTCATTTTTCAGTGTTTCAATCCCAGAAAAACTAAACAATTTTCACTTTGACCCTTGCAAGCCATTCATCCACTCTTACTTTTTCCATCTATCTTGTTAAACACAGGACTGACCGATCAATGACTTCTAATCTGTGACACAAGTTTTGATGACTTTTGTCCTATATTAATATCTGAATATCTTTATACCTTCCAAGAATTTGAACAGTGAAAAATTCTCAGTACAAACCTGTACTTGATCTTTGTCAATCTTCCCTATAAATTCTGAAATCTGATCATGTCCCCCATGGCATTCATTATAGAGCTGTCCGTATTGTACCATTTTAATAAAGGTGGAAGCTAGTGGTTTTGAATGGGTTTTCTCCGTCCACATGCAGACATGGAAAAATGTCGATAGTAAAGTACCTTAGAGGAAAAATATTGAGAAGAGACAATAAATATATTGAAGTGCAGAAAGGGAACTGATACAGAGAGAAGAGGGTTAAGGGTCATGCTTGGGAAACCAACTTGTCGAGATTTTCTCCAAGAAGGAGTATGAAGTTCACTTTTCAGTATCCAAAAAAATATTAACAACTTCAGGCTTGTATTAGGAAAGGACTGATAAATGAGAGGATGCATTCAATCAGATTGTGATGCAGATTAGAGGAAGTTTCAAAGGCAAGGTCAAGTCATTATTGGGCTTGGGGGAACATCATGGTTATATTTGACCATTCTATTGAGGACAAGAAACTAGAGAATCCAAGAGTGTAATATGACCAAGTTCTTATAAATATTTGATACCTGGAATACTGGCCTTAATGATTCATTTTACATGACTGTTTTAATGTCCCTTTATTTATTCCACATTTGTGTAAGTCAAATTAGCCACTTTCATTTCAGCAATAATATTTAATTTTTGCCTTTTGTGATATGTTTGCTAATATAATTCACTTCATTTTTTTCTATTTTGTTGGCTCTATTAACTTCAAACATCAAAGCAATTGAATATATATAATTTGAAACAAGTTTATAATAAATGAGGGGTCAAATTTGAAAGAACTGAGAAATTTCATATGAAATGAGAAATACTGTAATATTCTTATGTGTGTGTTCATGTGTGTCTGTTCTCCTGTTCACATAATGTATGTGAGTTTCATCCATGAGGTTACGTATATCAATACACTGTTTTTATTGCTGAGTAATATTTCACTGTATGACTATGCAACAATTTATTTTTTATTGATGAATAAATATTAATATTAATTAAGGATGTTTATTCATCCTTCCCCTGATAGACTTTCTTGTTTTTTGTAGTTTTTAGTCTTTGGCTATTACGAATAAAGTTGTTAAAAATGTTCTTGTAAATATCTTTGTGAAATATATATATATATATATATACACTTATTTATAAAAGTTTTAAGATATATAGAAGTTCATATGTATATACATATATACATATAAAGTTGGCTCAATAGCTATGAATAGAATTGTTTAATCAAAGATAGTTGTATATTTAACTTTATATTATACTGTAAAACTTTTCCAAAGTGGTTGCATTATTTGAGACACCATTAACAATGTGTAAAGTTGAAATCACCTACTTTTTATCAGAATTTTCCATTCCTTAAATTTAGCTTATGGTCAGTTCTTGTCTAAATAATTAAAATAGGCTGTCACTAAGTCTCCCACACTACGGTCAAGCTATTCTCTATTCAGCATCTTCACAGTGAATTCAGATTGATAATGCAAAAATACATGATGTAATACTTCAGTTCTTACTGCACATTTTTAAAGTCCGTCAGCCAGCATCTTCTCATCTTTAGCATAATATCCACTCTTTAGGAAGAAGATAGCATTGAATGCCATGACTCTGCTTATCATAACCTATATGATCCAGCCATAATTAATTTCTTGTGGCATTTCTATTTTTTTATCTTCTTTCTGTCTCTGACACTCTCTCTCCCTTCCCCTGAGCTAGCTATCTCCTTTATATTATGCTGGAAACAGTATAGCCCTCATTTCCAAAGGCTTACAAAACTGACTGAAAGTTTCTCTTTTACAACTGAGACATTTTTACTTATATCGATATTAAAATTGATTTTTGCAATAGATTAAATTTTCTATTGATTTTTGTCTCCCACATGAGTTTGGCAGCATCTTGAAAGTAAAAACAGTGTCTTATTCGTTGTCATGTATGTGAGAGATAGAAATTAACAAATAAATATTTGCTTTATAATGATGCATGAATAAGTATAGTTATTAATAAACAGTTAAATTATTATGAAGCTGAAAAATATCTGATATTTTTCAGGTATGGCTACAATTTAAATTTTGTTGCGAAAAGTGTAATTGAAGAGTGATAGTAGTTACCACTTAGAGACACCAATGTGACCATTATTTTTATATAGCACATATTTGGAGCTGTATTCTGTTATTTATTGAAGTGAAAATAGAGCCCTAGAAATAAATGTCAGGTAACTCTCTGGAGGTAACTGTTGAATGTAAGATTCAAATCCAGCTGTCTCAATCCAGATGGTATTGGCTCCAATAATATTTTTTGCAATTATTGCATTGAAGGTGGTACTCTTTGATAAGACAGTCTAAGAAATACTGAGCAGGACATTTTTGGCATTCTTAAATAATGATACCTCAAATATTATCTTCTCTGCCTCCGCAAATTGCTAGATCTTCTTTATTTTTTATAAATGAACAGGAATAATGATTTTTACAGATGAGTAGGTATATGTTAGCTTAGATGTGTTACTATACAATACATATGTATATATATTCTTATTTATGTATTTACCTGTGTGCAAATATATGTATATGTACATATGTGCATATATTTGCATGTATATGTATTCATATGAGTATCTATTTGTTTATGCCATATATTTATAGAAACATATTTCTAAGGTATATCTGCTAAGTCCTCTTTGAATAAATTCTCTCAAACTAAGCATCTCCCAGGTTCTACATGACCAAGTGAGTTCTCACTGAATACTGGGTATTCAGTTTAACACTTCAATTAAGGCACTGAATCTATAAGGTAAATGGAAGAACATCTTTCTAATATATCAGTTCTGAAGCAGAGCTGCTTGTGCCTGGATTTTGTAGGGAGTTTTATAGATGGTCTCTCTCTCTCTCTCTCTCCCTCTCTCTCTCTAATTCAAATGCATGATTTGCCTCTTCATTTGGCATCTTATTAATTCTCCCTTTCTCCCAGGCATATAGGATTCCAATGATTTGAATCACTTAAAAGCAACTTCAGTGGCATGATTTACAAAATGATCCTTCCACCCACTACCTGCCCTTGCAGCCTCAACTAGGGATTTCTAAATGAGCCAAGTATATTGAGTCTTATGCTTCTGTCTTAAGTAGTTTTTTCTCACAGGAGACTTTCCAGTCTAATGTTAGGGCGCCCCATCAATGTCCAATATTTGTCCAGACCCAAAGCAATAAGAGGTTACTTGGTCCTCAGGAACAATTATTGGCGGGCTTCCAACAAGTTTTCGTGAAATGAACGTCCATACTTGAATCTCACCTAAGCTTGAGATATGATTGTTCTATATTTTAAATTATATTTCCAAACTGGATAGAGTCAGTATTTTGAAAAACTATTGATTTTATATACTTAGTTTGAGGAGAAAGATTTATGAAATTAGCGTATTAATTCTAACATATACTTCTACACTTTTGTAAATTATACTTCCTTTTATAATTTTGGTTATTTGTTTTAATTTATATGTTTACCAGTTTGGAAGTCTCTTTGTTTGCTGTGAAGGATGGATCCACTTCCAGCATTTTCCCTTGTACAATTAATTTTATTTTTCCTTTTTTTTACCGACTGTCTTCACATGTTCCACCCTCTATCCTGAAGAACGATAAAGCAACAAATTAAAAAAACTCAATTTTTGCTCCTGGAGGAATCTTCTTGTCTCCTCTCTCCCCTTCTCTCTAATGGGCTATTAAAACTATCAAATACTTCTCTGAACACAGCTATATGAATCTACATATTGATATGTTATTCAATGTGCTAAGAAAAATTAAATAAAAATGGTTAACTGTCATATTCAGATAAAGCCATTGTACACTAAAAATAAAAAGCATCAAGTTTTTTTTTAAATAACTTTACTTATAAGGGAAAATAATTCAGCTGGTCTCAATTTTCTCAAAAGCAACCTTCAAAATCACAGTCCAATTGAGTTACTCCTACTGTATAGTTAGAGAAGGAATGTGTTATCCATGGATTTTACAATCAGTTCAAATTTCCTCAAGTATAAAGCCAATATAAAAATTATTTTAAACATGCAAGAACTCATTTTTTGTTCATGAGAATGACTTGGGAAATTACTACAGGATGAGCTTTAAGCAACCAAGAAATGACTTGGGAAATTACAGCTAAAGGACAAGCAGTGATAATTGAATATATTTATATGAAAAGTAAATATTAAAACAAATATGAGTATTAGAGCAACAGAAGGATAGCAAATGTTCTGTCTTCTAACCAGGTGGATATGATCAAATTAAAACAAATTAGCTGAGGAAGAACAAAGATGAGAAGTAAAGTGAGTCCATGGATTGTCTCCTTTATAATACTGAAAGTCAAATAGTATCAGTTGGTTGGAATACTAAGTACTGAAAAAATAAGAGGAAAAAGAAATGTGCATGTGTGAGCATTTCCTTGCCTTGCACAGATGCACAAGAATGCAATTATAGTACCTACAATTTGGGGAGGAATGGGGCAATTAGATTAATATGTAATATATTTAAAAAATCATGCACCAACATACTACTGAATATTTTATTTTGTATTTAAATTTTGTAACCTTCATAAGATATGTCTATTTATAACTACATATATCTTACATATCTATTTCTATAACTATAGTCCTCATATATATTTTTTATGATAAATATATAATAATATATCAAATAGAGTATGCATATAATATATGCATTATAACCATTGTATTATGATATTTGACTTGTTTACAGCTTGAGCTATTAATATTTATGCCTCTAAAACATCCCTGTACATGCTTTTTTTTGCACCTATGTACAAATTTGTATATATACATAGGAGTGAAATTACTAGGTCAAAAGACATGTCTAGATTTAAATACAAAACAATTTTCTGAAGTAGTTGGATTTGCAAAATATTTTGATAATTGTTTTAAAGCTGTGTTAAATATTTAACTACTCTATTTTATTCAGTTATTTTTGTGATAATATATGTTATATAATTAAAATAGCAAACATTTGTTGACTACCAACTACATGCTAAAGGCAGGTGTTATAAAGCCGAATAAAATAAGGTGCCTTCAAGGACATCACAAATTTGTTACAATTAATGGAATTACAACAATATATTCAGGTTGCATGTGGCATTGACATGTTTCATATCTTACTAAAATAGCTCTTCACTGGAAGATTTTAAACAGCAGATGACTATGTCTACTAAAACTAGGAATATCAGAATCAATAAAAACTATATTTTTATTTGATCCAGGTACCTACTTTGTACAAACCATATTGCATCATAATTTTCCACTTGGATTTAAATTCTGGTATCTGTACTCATCACAGGCTTCAGGGAAATCAGCAACAAAATAAAGACATAATAGCTAAGCTATTAACTGAGAGATAGATACAGCTGGATAAACAGACAGATAAACCACAAACAGAGCAAATAAAAAGCACCAAAAAAAACCTCTATCTGAAATTCAAAACTTTATGTTCTATAGCACTGTTTCTTCATTGTCATACTATTTTATCTCGAGAACTATTTATCCAAGCCTTGAAAATGATTTAGGAAATTAATTAGATCCACAGAAATTTCATCAGCTTAAAATTTTTTCATAAGCTTTGATTGAACACACAACCAGTCCCAAGAACTGCCAAATACATGCACATGTTCAAAGTTATATTACACAGAGACATGTAATCTCACATATTATTACCCCTATATGAGAGAGCTACATCCTTCCAATCCTTCATCTATATGGACATGGGATTTGCATATTTTAGTTGACTGTCATAAAGGAAATTCATTGAAATCGCTTCTTCTTCACTGCCATAGCTCAAGACTCTCCGCCGGCTTGTGTGTACTATCGCGGTAAAGTCCTGATTGATCTGTTCTCTGTGGTCTTTACCTCAACTTCATTTCTGCATACCTTCCTTCTCCTATAATCATTCTGAAATATAGGCATAATCATATTTTAAGCTCCTAAAACACTTGAGTAACTCCAACTTTGTATAAGCATATTTCATACTCCAGTTCTTTATATAGTTTCGAACACTAAGTATGCATAAAAATTATTGGCTAAGGAATGAATGTAATGAAGAAAAGGTAAGCATGGAAGATTGTTACAAATTATATCTTTCAGTTTTTAGTTTTAATATTTCTCATATAACATCCTCTTTTAGTTTCCCACCTTATAGAAAATCTTTTTAGTTACTGCCCATTTCTCAGGTAAGTTTTTTCTACATGCCCCAAGTTTTATAGTATCAAAATTGCAAACTTTGTCATCCTTCAGACAACACTGAGTTAGACTATGATTAGGACTAGTCTGTGTGTGTGTGTATATATATATACATACATATATTTTTTAAAGGTATTTATAAGTACTACATTATGAAAGAACTAAAATTGAATTAAGGTTGTCATTTATCTTAAAGTCACATATTTTTTATTTTGAATTGACTCTGATTTATAATGCTATATGCCAATAGTATTTACTAGAATATGAAAAGAGATCAATCATATTTAGTATATTTTGTGTAGGATGCTAAATCTGTCATATTTTATGCTTATTAACTTATTCATTGCATAGATATTAATTGACTACTTATTGTGTGTCAGATATTATTCATGTCAAAGTTTACACTATGGCTGAACAGTTAATTGTCTTACTAAAACAGACATCTTTGCAACTCCAGAAAATGCAAATATAAATATTCTCTGATGTCATGAACTGCAATGATAGGGAACAGTAAAAAAGCAATTTTCATGCCTATAAATTTCTATCGTTTTATTTTATTTTTTTGAGTTATAAAGAGATCAAACAAAAATTCTTTATTATCAACCAACAGAATAATAAAGAATTTTTATTAACTTTTCTCCAGGAGG
Organism: Balaenoptera musculus; assembly: GCF_009873245.2. NCBI lineage: Eukaryota > Metazoa > Chordata > Mammalia > Artiodactyla > Balaenopteridae > Balaenoptera > Balaenoptera musculus. The sequence continues at coordinate 58,372,631 of NC_045802.1, forward strand.
TATTATTTGTTGCCATTATTTTTTTTTTTGCTTCTTTTTCTAATTTGATTGCTTAGAATGTAGCAGGAGTTTTAGAATTATATCTGAAAATAAGTTAGGAAAAAAGTAAAGAAGAAACTATTCATAGCACAAATTTATTGAGAGGATTATTGATTTAATTAAAATTTTAAATTGTTTTAACAAAATGATTTATACTTCCCAATATTAAAGGACAGTTATTAGTTTTACAGATTCATAAATAGAATTTGGGAATTTGTGTTCCAGATTCTAACAACTGTATATTGTATGGCCCTCTCTTGATGCCTCTGTACAACACATTATCCTAGGTTTGGAAGAATTGAGTTAGGAAAATATCCCTTTGGTAAAGTTGATTTTACATTGAAGTTGAATATATTTTATTTATATTTGGTTCTGTATATTTTAATCCTAACGACTGAAGGAATACCAAATTTTATTAAGTGTAAAGTGAAAAAAAGATCATATTGACTTACATTTTTATTATGACTGAGTGACACTGAAAATCCACCTGCTTATAATGTAGATGAATGTTAATAGTTTTAGGAAAATACTGTACACTTTTCTCAATTGCTTTAATACAAATGTTTTAAATAATACTGAGTAATATGATGAATTTCAGCTGTAATTTAAATCATTTTAAAAAGTTTAGAGGAACAATATGCAGTATATTCTTATCTTTCATTATTCTCAGCAAAATTGTTTTTATGTGATCATGAGATATCTAAGGAATATACTGACCTCAAGTTGTTATATTTTCTTTAAATTCTCTCTCTCTTTTATTTTTTTGGCTGCGTTGGGTCTTCGTTGCTGCTCACAGGCTTTCTCTATTTGCCGCGAGGGGGGGCTACTCTTCGTTGCAGTGTGCGGGCTTCTCATTGCAGTGGCTTCTCTTGTTGTGGAGCTCGGGGTCCAGGTGCAAGGGCTTCAGTAGTTGTGGCACGTGGGCTTAGTTGCTCTGCGGCATGTGGGACCTTCCCGGACCAGGGATCAAACCCATATCCCCTGAATTGTCAGGTGGAATCTTAACCACTGCGCCACCAGGGAAGTCCAAGTTGTTATATTTTCATTATATTGCTATAAAATAGAAATTAAAAATAAGCAAATACCCGTAAACATTATAATAATTATATTTGTGTTTAGCTGAACTGATGTTGTCTTATTTATAGAAACAGCTGAATCTTTGAAACTTTGTGATTTATAACAATTGAGGTTGATTAATGTTTATTTTCTTAAGTTTTAAATAAATGAGATCACATATACATTATAACAGTACTTGATTTATTAAGATAAGCTAATCATGGCAGCAAATGTTTAACATGATAAGACGTTGACTATAGCAGATGACTGGGAAAGTTTTAGCTGACAAAATTCTTTTTTTTTTAATGAGTCAAAGATCAGTTCCACTCTCTGGGGAAATGGAGTAAAATATACCATTTTCTCTAATAATCCCATCAAGTATTTGTCAATATCACCAACATTATAAGGTTTTTTTCATTTGATAAATATGTGAAAATGGTCAAATTTCCAAATCTCAATGATCCTTAATTTCTTAATTAAAACATTCTAATATTCCTGAAATAAAGTAACTTTTCCATAGGGTTGAAATAAGGATTAAAATAAATAATGTAAGTGAACTGCTAATTAAAATTTAATACATGCGGATTATTCAACAAATATTATCATTATTAATATTTTTATGGACCATTGTTTTGTTGTATGTGAATTACACTATGCCAGATGAAATACTGAATTAAAGTGAAATATAATAGAGGTTTTAGTTTTAAATTAGCTTAAAATTTATCTGGGAACAAAAATATTAATAAATAGATAAGAATAAGAACACTTACCCACACACAAAAATAGAAATGTTTAGATAATAGGTGGATTGTAACAACCCTAGTAAGCATGTAAAGTATTCTAAAGATTATTGTAAATTCTAAATTCACACATTGTTATTCAAAATATTGTTATCAAGGGAATAAATAGGCAAAGTGTGTCATAATTCCCATTGCTAAATGACTGTGTATCTGTAGACGGAAAGAAAGATAGAGTCCTTAAATAAGTTTGAAGGAGGTAGGGTTTCTTTCTTTCTTTCTTTTTTGTGTTCAGATCAGATGTGACTCCTTACCTCTGACAGCAGAAAAAGAAGTAACTCTACCTGAGCCTTTTAGCAAAACTGCACAACCCAAAAGGACAAATTCGAAGATCATTTGTGAATGTATTTTCAGATAAAAAATGCATCACGTTCCCCTCATTCTTAATCTCTCTACTGTCTCATTCAAAACTTGAGGAGTGAGACATTTTATTACATTCTGACCTCCTCCGTGACTAGACAGAATGGTGCCACTTATACAAAGATAATGGCTATTTTATTTTAATGACAATCATTTTTGTACTCAGGTGTTCTTAGTATATAAAAAGAAATGCTTATAATTCCACAAAGAGATGATCGTTGTGGCTAGATTTATTGAGAGAAGCTGGGACACATACTAGACTGAAAAGAGAACAGGATATGTCACAGACACATGGTAAATGAGTTGTGACTAAATTCTCGATTTTCATTTTCAAGTTTTGTAGAGCCTGCAGTCTCACTCTAGGGGTTGGTACTATTTTTATGGTAGAATATATCTACGGATGATCTCCTAGGTGTGATTTTATTAATATTTAAACAGATTTTAACAGTAAGCCAAACTAATTGTTAACAGCATTTTTTTCATATTTATTTTATCATTCTGGCTCCAAAATATTTACTCAATATGGTATCAACATAGTATCTCAAATTTATGAAATATTACCCTATGGAAATCATTTTTAACTATAAATATTCAGCAACTGGACCATATTTAGCTACACTTATATCAATCAGCAACCTATCCTAAAACAGAAAGCCCACCCACAGTAAGATAATTAACAGATTAAGGAGTCATTTACAAAAGAGTAGATGGGGAATTGAGCAGCAAGAGGATAGTGCATTCATTGTTGTTTAGCCACATGGAGCTGTGACTGCCTCCCTGGGGAAGAGGGCACAGGCCCGTTGCTAGAATCCAGAAATACAGAACAGTATACTTGTGAAGTACAGTGTACTTTAAGTAATGAATTTCACACAGCAATACAGGCAGCCCATAGTGATTGCACAGAGGCTAAGGGGAATAAGTGAATGAATCCACACTTCTCCCTTACTTTGATATTCTTCCATGGTGTCTTAGTCTGTTTGGCTGCTCTGACAAAACACACAGACTGGCTGGCTTATAAACAACAGAAATTTATTTCTCACAGTTTTAGAGGCTAGAGGTCCAAGATCAAGGCATCAACAGATTTGGTGTCTGGTGACAGCCACTGGTTCATAGATGGCTATCTTCTCACTGGGTCCTCACATGGAAGAAGGAGTGAGGGGGCTATTCTACTCTCCTGGCCTAATCACCCAAAGGTCCCATGTCTGAATAACATCACCTTGGGGAATAAGTTTCAACTTATGAATTTGGTGGGGGACAGAACCATTGTCTATAACGTTCTGGTGTTGGGCCCCCAGATTCATGTCCCTCTCATACGCAAAATACATTCATTCGACTGTAATATCTCCCAAAGTCTCAACTTGTTCCAGCAGCAACTCAAAGTCTAAAGTCCAAAGTCTAATCTAAATATCATCCAAATCAGATATGGGTGAGACTCAAGGTGTAATTCATCCTGAGGCATACTCTTCTATAGCTGAGACTCTGTATAGTGCTTCTAAAACACAATTGTGAAACAGGCATAGGATAGACATTCCTAATCCCGAAGGGAGAAATAGGAATGAAGGCGTGACAGAAAGGAGTGATTCTGATAAATCTAAAACGTAATGGAACAAACAGCATTAAATCTTCAAGCTCAAAAAATAATCTCTTCAGCTCTCAGGGATTGGAGTCTATGCCTACAATTCTTCCAGTTTTGCTTCTGCTGTTCTTCCCAGTTGGGCCCTCCCACCTGCACTTCTCCAGGGAAGCAGGTTGCTCTTCTGATTTGGACTCTCTGAGCTGACTCTGCCTTCTCCAGGGCTCTCTGCTGGGGCCCCACCCACCGAAATCTATGTGAGGGTGGCCTTGCCCCCATGGCTGAGCTCGTGTACTCTGTGTGCCAACAGAGAAAGCACTGAAGACACCGCCAAAGTTTGCTACCTGCTCCCTCTGGAGGGGTGGTTACTGTGACTGCCCTTCCCTGAGGCTGGCAAAGCCCCACCCGGGGTAGCTCCAAATGCAGTAAGTGGAGCCTGCCATTTGAGATGGTGCCAGCAGGACCTGCTGAGGTCCCATGAATGCCAGCAGCCCCTCCTTTGAACCCAGTCTGCCCATTGGACGTTGAACCCGGAGCCCCTGACAGGACGGATAGTCCTGTTGATCTCTGAATTGCCTTTGGGGTCATTCTTCCATTGCTTTGGACAGTAGTTCCTGCCTTCTGTTGAGATGACTGACTGATCATCTTATCAAATGGTCATTTGGCCCTACCCTTAGTGTTCTCTCCCAAACAGACTTTCTCATGCCTTTCTCATTCTTGTATGAGAATTTTCCAAATTTTAAAGTTCTGGTTCCTTTTTGACTCAAAATTTCATTTTCAAGTCATTTCTCTCGTCTCACATTTCATTATAAGCAGTCAGGAAGAACCAGGTCGCTCCTTCAACACTTTGCTTAAAGATTTCCTCTGCCAAACACTAAATTTCATTTCGTGCAATTTCTACCTTCCACAAAACACCAGGACATGAACACAATTCAGCTAAGTTCATTGCCACTTTATAACAAGGAACACCTTTCCTCCAGTGTCCAAAACCATGTTCCTCATTTCCATCTGAGACCTCATCAGAATGGCCTTTATTGTCCATATTTCTACTGACATTCTGTTTAGGATTACTTACGTGTTCTCTAAGAAGACTAAGGCTTTCACTACAGCTATCCTCTTCTCTTTCTGAGCCTTTACCAGAATCTCCTTTAAAGGTCTATTTATGGTAAGATAGGTTTTGGCATGCCCCTCAAAACTTTTCCGGCCTTGGCCTCAACCAGCAGTTCCAAAGTCACAACTACGTTTATATATATTTATTACAGCAGCACACTCACTTCTTCGTACCAATTTCTGTCTTAGTCTGCTTGGGCTTCTGTAACACATGCCATAGAAGTGAGTAGCTTAGAAACAACTGAAATTTATTTCTCACAGTTCTAAAAGTTAAGAAGTTCAAGATCAAGACACCTGATCAGATTCCATGCCTGGTGAGCTCCTGCTTCCTGGTTCATAGACAGCCCTAGAGACAGGCACTCTCTAAGTCTCTTTTATAAGGGCACTAATCTCATTCTTGATGGCTCTGCACAGGTGGTGGTTGACGTAGCCCATTTAGGTCATCCACTTAATACACAGAAAATGGTGAAGAAGATTGGAGAATGGATCCCAGTTGCAAAAGGAAAACATCGTGGCACACCATTTTTAATTAAAATTTAAATTATCAGTTCAACGACTATTATCAGTTTGTAGCTATTTATTCAATGTTAACAATAAGCAAGTTATTGGACTTGACTTAAAAAAAGATTAACATAGGTATCCTTACTTTCAATAAATAGGAAATTTTTATAAAGGAAATGTAATGAATATGTGTTATAACAAGACTGGCGATGTAAAATACTATGAGGACTATAAACAGAATGTTAAAGAACTGATGACAGAGTAAATAAATCCCTACATATAAGTAGAAAAACCTTTTAGAACAGGGAGAGAACAAATTGAAATAAAAATTTCTTAATTTTTAAAAGCATTATTTAGGAGTTTGAGAAGAAGGTAATACTTGAAGAAAAGATCGTCATATAATGATATATTTTCTTTTTCTGGTTTACTGAGTTTCTACAAAATTCTACCTATTTTGCTTAATTTACATGCCTCTATAATCTTCTGAGATGCTAGTATTATCTGGAGCCCCAGTGCCACCCAATCTATAGTATTTTGTTATAGCAACCTAAACTAAGACTAAGACAGTGATATTTTCCCCCATATTAGTGATTCTTTTGTGAGAATAGTCCTTCTGTTGACTCAGTCAGTCTTGTATGCCATGCTGGTAAGTTTTCTCCCATTTTCAACAAATGTTACAGAATTAAAACTTGCCAAGTTGTGACTTATGACTTTTCTGGTTTTATCTGATGCATCCAAATATTTCACAACTTCTGCCAAAGTGGCAATGATGAGAATATAAAAATCACAAATTTAGATCCAAAGAGTTTGTATTTAACTTACCAGGTAGTGAGGAGATACATAATATTTTGAAGTCATGGTAGGAGCTGAGCTTTAGAGAGATGATTAAGATGACCATGTATAGAAAAGTTGAATAAGTACAGAATGGAGACTGGTATTGAAAGTCTAAGTCAGGAAAGATTTGATTATGTGACTGTGAAAGGAACAAAAAACATACCAACCTCAGTGGATTAAAACAACAAAAATTATTTCTTCATATCACATTTCTATCACAGGTCAGCCAAAAGTCTCTGCTTATCATGGTTATTCAGAGATTCAGACATCTGCTGCATCTAAAAACATGCTACCATGGTTACAGAGCCAGGGAAGCTAGAATGAAGTGAATGACTCTTAAGGGTCTGCCTAGAAGTGTCACACATCACTTCAACTTATGGTTTATTGGGTACAGAAAGTAAAATGACCCAGTGTAGTTCTTATGGGACAAGAGTAAATCTCCATGTGCAAGAAAAGAAAAATCAAACTTAGAATGAGAAGAATTAATGACTGCCACATAAAAGTAGGAAAGGAATTTGATTGCATGGATAATGTGAGGAATAGAATTGATTAAGTAGGAATTTTTAAAGTACAGTCTATAAGACAGTTAAATCTGAGACTGTGTTTCCATTGTTTCTTTTGTCTATTTTTAGTAAGGTACCCACATTTCCCCTTTTGCTTCTTAAGGACTTCTAATATCAGCATCTAATACAGACTTGCATTAGGTTGCTGTACACCCTCTCACATGTGAGAGGTATGGAAGCAAACTAATCCAAAAAGTCTTTGAAATTCTAAACCTGACTATCCTAAAAGTTTTCGGGGCAATTTATTCAAAAGAAAGCTATGAATACAAGCTTGCTTTGAGAAAAAGACCACTTTTTTAGGCATCCAAAATGAGATGGGAAACAGGATATAGATTTGAATCTAAAGACAAACATTTCAGAGTCAGCAATCTCCAAGAGAGTTGAATCTCTGATAAACCAAAAGGTTATGTACCCACAGTTTGAAATGTCATCAAGTAGTGATCTGGAAATCTAGGCAAAAATAGCAAACAAGTGAATTAATGACCTAAACTTCTATAATTTTATTGCAAAAAAATAAATAAAGGGGGATTTCTTAAGGTTGAAATTAAAACATAAATTCAGATTAGAATACAACAAAAGCAAAATTATGGGAATCACATCTCTTATCCACCTATCTACTTGAGTGTTAGTCAAAATACTCTGACAAGGTAGAGATAAATTTTACTTTTGTATTTTAATTCAATGCTCAGATTGTTGGAGCCACCTCCACCTGTTTAAATGTTTAAAAAAAAAAAAAAAGCTGGCAAGAGGCAAGTATAACAACTTAAATTATAATACAAAATTTAGAAAAAATATTGTCCTTTCATCTAATCAATATTTAAAATCTTATTATACATTTTACAAGGGGCTGCATAATAACAACAGCAAAAGTCATCTGATAATCAGTCCTATCATTTCATGTGTATTTGATAGTTAATTGATTCCACTGAGAACCGATTAGTTAATAGTAGAAATCAGCTTCTATTTATGTCATGCTTTAAATAACGGTAGCTGACCAGAAATTAGGTTTGTTAAGTTTTTAAGATATATGGATAAAAAAACATAATAATATGACATGGGATTTCTTTTTAAAGAAAATGTTATCTGAAGCCATTGCTTTAGTGTTTGGGGTAGCTTTTATTGCATAGCCATCCTAAAAATTTTGCATGCACTAAGCCAATGCATGCACTGATTATTTTCATTCTTTTCTACCACAGGCTAAATACCATATATATGTATAATAGCATAACCTTATGAATTTATGGTTTCCAAACTCAACTAGACCAATTTTTCTATCTTAAGTCTACCTCTACTCTTCCTAACTTACTTCCAGGAGAAACATGCTTAACCTGACAGTACGATAAACATAGGAGTAATGTAGATCAGGAGAGATATGAAGTGAAAGGTTTAGAGTACTGTATGTATGTGAAAACCTATAAGTAAGACAGAAAGACAATATGTATTGGAAGATGTCTAGAGTCTGCAACATGCAGAATAGCAGAATTATTGATGAGTTAGTGGGCAAGTCATGGTAATTAATTTGATCTTTATTCTATATATATATAAAGGAAAGTCATTAGATGACTTTAAGGAGAATTGCAATTCAATCTACACTTTTAAAAATATAATTTTCTCAACTTGGAGAAGAATTAATTGGAGGAGAGCAAGGCTACCAAAGACAGTAGGGAAGGAATAAAGTAGACGGATGGGAGAAATACCTGGGAACTAATTGAAACAGCTTGATGACTGACTAGAAGTGGAAAGATAAGGAATAAGATGGCATCAAAGGTGAAGCTAAACTTTTTACTTTAAACATGTATTTGGATATCATCTGATGAGAGAATGAACCCTGGAATGAATAACTATTGAGCAAAATGTTACTTAATTTTACTTTATAACATGTTTGAATTGCGGGTAGGTGGTTGAAAAGACATTTGTGTTGGACATGTGCATTATGAGCCACAAGCCTATATGTGACAGTAAATCCAAAGAGAGTATTTTCTGCTTAGGACGTCTGTGTCAACTAGATGTCCTGGAAATGAGCTGTTAGTTATATCAATATTTTCAGAATGGATAGAGGCTGAAATGTCAGCAAAGCAGGATCAATATATATTTGCTAGAAAGATAAGAGGGAAAAAATCAGGAATGTGTAATCAAAGAAACTGAAGTTGCTGGAAATAATGAAGATAGATAGAGGATTGTACGTCCAAATAGCACAAAGCTCAAAGGAGATGTTCAGTTTACAAAATGGTGGAAAAGTTAACTATGTGGACCCTGCCTTTCAACCATAAAGACAGAGCATGAAGTAGGGCATGGCAATGTTAAAAAACTGCCAATGGACCAAAAAAAAAAAAAAAAAAAGCATCTACTAATAGATCCAGAGAATATTTGAATAAAAGTTGAGCTAGTTCTGACTTTGCTGTTTTATGTAATCACACCTTTTACAAATAAAAATATGACATCTCAAAATCAAATATATAATTTTATTTCTTATAGTTTATAATGTTTGGATAGTTGGTTATCATAACAAAACTATTGACTGGTAACAGATTACGTACACTGTGCCTTTAAAAATGTACAATTAAATGCTATTTCCCAGTAAATTATTTATATAAATAAATAGTAACAAAAACAAATTGACAAAATTATCTCAATGTACCAATGTGATAGATAATTCTTATTGAATTGATGAATTTCAATATGCCATTCAATACTTTCCATTAATGAGAATTACTATGATAATAAATACTTAGATTAAAAATCAAAATCCTTACAGATTATCACAGTCCATATGATATAACATTTTTCACGTACAAGTTACAATGAAGAGATTTTTCAGTTGGTTTGCAGAGTTCTACATAAGGAATCAAATACTTGAGCCTGAATCTTATTTATTTAAATGACTCCCTTCATAATGCCATGCAAAATTTGTAGTTTTCGTAAAAATCAAATGTAACTATTATAAAATGCTCTATGAGCTATGATGTCAAACACACAGACGAATATATACAAATATATATATATACACACACACACGCACTCTTAATGTATTATTTTATTTAACTTTTATAAGAAAACATAACATACAGTATCACATATGTCAATTTGTTAAACTTGTTTTCTTAAATGCAATCATGACAAACATAAAAGTATAAAATTTTATCTAAGAATGCTCATAAAAGGCTTTTTTAAATACTTAAATAATTTGATTCTGTGATATGCTTTATAATTATAATGTAGACTATTTATTGATGGTAAATGAACCAAAGAAGAAATTTCAATGTTCCAGCTATTCTTGAGGAATAATGCTAATATGAATGCATGTTTCTGATCAGCTTAAGTGAAGTCAGGAAAAAATTGTAACTTGCAATCTTCATACCAAAATCTGCTATTACCTCTTTAGCATTCCAGATCTGTAATGATTATTAAATTATTACTTATTACTTATTTATTTATAAAGCATTTTCTAAAGCTATAGTCGACTTTTTTTCCAAATATGGTGTAAAAGAGAGCAGGACTGACCTGGTATTGCATACTTCCTCAATTGCTTTGGACTCGAATTAATTCTTACTGGTATCTGGGTAACCAGAATATTTCTTGCTTCGATAATATATAGCTCAATAATTTTCAATGTTGAAAATGAATGTAATTTCTAAACTATACTATCTTTTTATGCATTACAAGTACATTATTCATAACTTATACACTGTGTGGGAGATATTATAATTAAATAGCAAAATTTGCTTAATGATAATTTATAAATCTAAAATTTAGTAGTATGAAATATAGGAACATTCCTCATTAGCACAACACTTTTAAGGCAAATCTCCCAATCTGTGTTACGTGAGGGACAAGTTATGGGAGATATTAATAAAATCTTTGTGAAAAAAAAAGGAGTTCACAGACAAACTGGTAAACAATACATATTCTACCCCCTCTTCATGACTTGCAATATTCACCTGCTATTATTAATATCTGTCATAAATCAGCAGACAAAAATATACTTAATATAGTTAAGATGGTATCACCTAAATCAATTTTAGTACAGAATTATTTTGTCACAATGTGACTATGGTTTTTTTGCAGAATATTATTTTGCAGTCCTACAGGAAGGCACTTTGAAAGATGCTTACTTAAAGCAAATTTTAAAATTGAGAATCTAATTGTGAAGTTCTGTGTGCCAAGTATTGTTCTAAGAACTTTAGAAACACTATCCAGTGTAAGCCTCCTAACAAAGCTATGAGAGAAGTATGATTTTAATCTCTACTCTACCAGTGAGAAAACAAGCACAGACAGGTAAAGTAAATTTCCCTTAATCACACAAGTGCAAAGTTCTTAGGATACGGACCTGGAGGTTGTGGATCCAGGGTACAGATTTAATATATTGTGCTGAATTTCATTACCATTTTATCTTTATTTATTTTGTTTCATCTCATTTCATTTTACAGACTGTAAATACTAGAATTGGTTGTACAAATTAGGTTGAGTGTACCTATCCACACCTGCATCCCTGCTGGGATACCACTGCATCTTGCACAATAGAGATAAATTCCGCAGGAAAAAGCAGTTCCAAATAGAGCACGGGTTAAAATTTTAACAACTCTCTTGACAGCCGAGCAATAGCAGATCCCAGTGAGAGCTAAAATACATGGTGAGAGAGGTTTGAACTCTGAACATGACTAGCTTGAGTGGACATATTTACGATTCTGAAAAGGATATCATTTGGACATTTTAGAGTGGGATTGAAAAGTAGCCCACAAAACCCAGGTGATTACTGCAGCTATCAGAATGCATCTGTATTAACAGTCCAGGTAATCCCAGAGACTCTAGTACCTTACTCTTCTTTGTCCTCAAAAAACTGAAACGTATACAAAGGGAATAAATGTTCATAGGTGAGGGAGTCATTGATTCTGCTATAAATTAGAAGGGTGTTAGATGAATTTCCATTGAAAAATGCATTGCATAGGTCTTTAAATGAAAATAGTGTTATTCCTCCATCAGTTTGTGATTAGGTTAAAGTGCTAGTCATTGAATCAGTTGGGACAAGAACTGAGGAATTTGCACTACAGATATTCTTGTTGTTATGAAATAAATAGATCAACATTTTCTGAAAAAGTTAAGTTCACCACACTTAGACTCAGGAGACTGACTTATGTTGGATCTTTCAGTTACTAGTGATTTAATTTTTTGATATATGATTCTTACATTACTTGATTCCTTTCCCTAAGCGTGTTCAAACGCATAATTTCTAAGGTATTTGAAAAGCCCAAGGTCGTTTTGTAGTCAGATATTAGGAGATGCAGTCATGTGTTAGCAATCGCATCTTCTCTACAAATGGTCAGACATCAAAGGAGGTTAAGAGGAAGTTTCCTTGATGTCCTGTGTTGAAACTCAATGTGTTTACACACAAATGTGTTGTAAACAGTAGGGGCTGGGTAGTTGCTCTACAGTCACATTGAGAATCTCCCATACAAAAAAAAAAAAAAAAATGCTCATTGATTACCTTCTATGTACCAGTATTGTATTAGCATTACAAAAAGCAGCAGTGAGCCAGACAAGTCCCAGCTTTCACTGAAGTTCCACAGTACTTGTGAAATCTGGCTTCTGAGGTTTCACAACCAAGAGCTTTCAATGCAAAGACAGGAATAAATACAGTGTACAGGTAGACTAGATGAGACAGCACAGGCTTTGTGAGTCACTAGAAATTTGTTTCCATAAGTAATGACATAGAAACTGAGACAAGAGGGATTCATGATCATTATCTAGGTGAAGAAGGCAGGGTATTACAAGATGAGAAAAACACAAATGCCAAAGACTGGAGGTGAGATGAATGGTGTATTTGGGAATTGCAATTAAAGTTTGACTTGAGTATTGAATTTAAGAATAAGAAATGGTACTGATAAGGCAGAATTTGTTGGCAGGATCCAGGCCATTATAAAATTTCCCAAGCGAAGGCATTAAAGGAGAATTGTTCCTTTAAGGTGTAATAATTTACATCTGAGCAGTGCTGGAAAACAGGAACAGAAACGTGTTCCTGATTTCTAGTGCTCTTTCCAAACTACAAGAGGTTGAAATTAAGTTCTGTTAACATACGATATTACTCCCATTCTCTCTCTTTCTTCCTTCCCCTCAACCACTTGTCCTAGATGTAGAAGACTTTTCATGGACCCATCTCTGCTGTTTTTGAATATTCTTGATGCAAAAATGGATGTGATGATACTAGTCTCGCTAAGTTCATGCTAAATTGCCTCAACTATATGCTCCAGGCGTAGCTGTCTGTCGGGCACACCAAGAAGTCCAGTCTCAGCAGGAATCTCCAGAACCATCAGAGGGTCCTCATGAAAATGGTCTCAGTGCCTTGTTTAGTCCAGAGAATTCACCATTGTTTCTTCATTATCACATCTTCATTATCTCATCACAATGAGAATATTCTAAGATTCTTCAATCTGTAAGTGTTCTTACTCTCTGCAGTTTCTTTTTCCCATTTACTGGAAAAACAAAAAGATGATTTGAGTCTTGCCTCATTTTTTTGATGTTGTACTTTTTAAAGGTTCATTTCAAATAAGACTTTACCAGACAAGGGTACAATTTAGTTTGTCAATATTTTCCTTAGACTGCCCCTTCTAATCTTGCAATTAAAATATTGATAATTTTAATTAAGTATATTTTATAAAACATGAATAATTCAAGCAGTGAAGCAGCAGAGAGAATGATTGCTTTATAAATCATTTATTCAACTATATAATCAGTCATATGAATTAGAATAATCACAAGTTAGGGGTAAAATATACAAATTAAGCTGAATTTGGGGAAAGACTGGAAAAAGAGAGCCTTTTAAATACAGCTGTTGAGGTTTATAATGATCAATTAATATTTCAAACCTTATTTGGTAACATAACTGCCATTTGCTAGAGTGTTATTATCAAATCATGATGGCTTTAGGCTATTTCCAAGAATAAATTTCAGCTTCCATGGAAAAAAATCTTATTACACTAAAAATATTCAAAACAATACATTTATAGGAGCTATTAGACAGGAGTTTCAGAAACTCCGTGGAAAAGCTGACCTACTTATTTGGGTCAATATGTTTTTTAAGTGTCTCCTTGAAGAGGGTAGTGCTCTAGGAATCTGAATTTACCAACTTTTGGTGTCAAACATTAATATCAATAATTAAAATGTTAAAATTCATTTCCTATAAATTTTCTTTAGAAACTTGCTCAAGCATAAAGAAATGAAAGGGAAAGCCTTACTTTGAGATGTCAATTATAGATTCTATTGAAAATACTACACAGCTTATTAAAATATTCAAAATCTCATTTAAGTTGAAATTATTATATAAAAATACCTTTTAAAATCACCAGCTCTCCTGGTAATCAATGTTCAATGGAAGAATGGATAAGCTCAACATTTAAAGAATCTTTCAATTTACTGCCAATCTTCAAAATAAAGACTTTTAATTATTTTGGCACACCTCAATTTATTATTCAGTATAGAAAAGAAAATGATCTGTATAATACAATTGCTTCTAATAACTTTGGATATACATAGAAGGAGTGTGAAGTATAAGGGGGAGCAGTTGTTAGGCCTTTTAAAGCAAATGATAGTAAGGAATCTTAAATTTTTCTTAGGACCCAGCAAAGTAACTTTACCTCTGTGTTTCTTAGTCTGCAAAAATGGAAATGATGATGCTATTTCACAGGTTTCTGTGCGTTTAAAATGAGAAAACTATGGGTGAAAACATTTACGAGCTGTAGAAGCAAACCATCTGATTTCTTTTCAGTGACAATTGGTAAAATGAACATAATGCTATACTGTAGGATAATTTTGAAGATTAAATGAGATAACTCATAAAGTAAATAACAAAGTGTCTGACATAGTGTAAGCACTGAATAAAAGTAGATATTTGTCACAGTAAGAAAGTAATAACATCCCATTTTGTACTTATTTATAATATCATCTTTATAAAGACAAACACCATGTTGAAATATAACACATGCTATTGATGAAGGGAGAATACATTGTTTGTAATATAGTCTTCAGTTTTATTATATATTTCCTGTGCCAAATCTAAAATAACATTAAACAGTCAACATTCATCTTGCCCTACAATTTGTTTCTTTATATATAATCTTGTCTTTCTCCTGGTCTCTGTCAGAAACTTTAGCAAAGACTGCTTCCCTTTTAAAAGAATCTGCTAGGTCAATCCCAGGTCAACATTTAACAACTCTCTAGTGTTCAACGTGTCTTATATCTCAACTCAAGAAAAAAAAAAAAACACATAATAAAGATGGTCATAAGAGTGCTCCCTACTTGCTACTCTGAGACCAGTGTGATTTAAGAAAATGGATGTGATAGACATTTTGTAATGCATGTAGAGAAGTGTTGCACAAAAAAACATATGTAATAAAGGTGGTTATAAAAGAAAAAAATTGAAATTTATATCTCAGTGCTATTTTAACTCTATGCTTGAGATCATATCTTTTATTAAATAAATGTTGAGAGGGTTGGCACACAGGGACTAAAGTGAGGGTGTAGGTAGGAACAAAGCTGCTTTTTCTTTCAGTATAAATGAAATATGAGTTTGCCAAGGATGTGGAATAGAAATTTTGGATCTCTTGGGCTTCCCTGGTGGCGCAGTGGTTGGGGGTCTGCCTGCCGATACAGGGGACGCGGGTTCGAGCCCTGGTCTGGGAAGATCCCACATGCCGCGGAGCGGCTGGGCCCATGAGCCACAGGTACTGAGCCTGCGCGTTTGGAGCATGTGCTCCGCAGCGGGTGGCGGGGGGCCGTGACGGTGAGGGGCCTGCACACCGCGGTGAAGGGTGGCCCCCACTCGCCACAACTAGAGAGGGCCCACGCACAGAGACGAAGACCCAACACAGCCAAAAATAAATAAATAAATAAAGTGTAAAAATTTAAAAAAAAAAAAAAAAAAAAAAGAAATTTTGGATCTCTTAACTATCTTGAACAAGTTGCATTTAAATTTGATGAGATAATACTTCACCTATAGGAACAAAATATAATTTACCTAGTGTAGCTCATTCCCTCAAAGTTGAAAGGCTTATTAAACGTTGCATTATGTAAAAAGTTTTGAAGTCTATTATAAAAAAATGATGTCTGTTATGTCTTCACTGTTCTAAGACTGATTTTTAATATGGCTCTCTATCCACTAATTTCAAAGTCATGTCAGAGCTTAATCAGCCTTTTCTTTCTCTTCCCTGGTAGAGGAGCATTTGTAAAACTAGATGAGACTCTGATCTAAGTTAACAATTACAATTTCAAAGTGCAAAACCCAGCAATGCAGGTACTGAGTGAAGAATTTGATAAAGCCAAGTAGTTTTGAAATTAGTAAAAAAAAAAAAAGAGAAACTAAAAAGTGAAAAATGGAACATAAAAGGTTAGAAAAGAAGTCTGTCTGAGCTTTTTCACTCAGGGTCAAAGTGACTTTCTAGTGCAGTGATAAACAGGAATTATGAAACAAAATGATGTTAAAATCACAAGGAAAAATAAAAAGCGTTGTGACATTATCTCTGTGCCTTATTTCATATCTATCAGCCTCAGCACAAATGACAATTATAAGCAGATGTTTTGCTGAATGTTTCTTCTTTTGTGAGAAATAAGAAAGTTAGGGAATAAATATAAATAACTGCATTGAAGATAGATCAAAAGATAGATTTCGAGCTAGGCATAAAGTCATATTAAGCTTAACGCCTTCTGAAGAATTTTCAGTGGTATAAGTTATCATACAAAAGGGCCCATATTAATGTAACAATTTTCAGATATACATTTTTAATATCTGAGGAAAAGAGTGGTAAACAATGCAAGCAATACAATCAAATATAATCTTAACTCTTTGGTAGTATTTTAAAATCATCTGAAATTTTATAAAAAATGTTAAAAAGATCTGGTTCTATTATATTACATCCTTCTGTCAATGAAAAAACCTGGAATACACCATCTGAAATGTACAACTAAAGATTCAATTCACTCTAAAAATGATTTTGGGAGAGCAGTAATTGATACAAGCTTGTGAAACTGGGTTAAAATTTTCTGTGTCTCTAATTGTAATTCACATACATTAGTCAGTGGAAACAGCCATTAATAAATCTTGTAAAGTTTAAATCACTCATTTAAAGTTAATTATGCCCTAAAACTTTGCCAGTATTATGCTAGGTCTGAGAATAAATAAAGGAAGAAGAGGCTCTGTTTTTAAACAACTCAAAATATTGTGGAAAAGAAAAACAAACAGAAAATAAAAATTCTATGTAAACCTGGATGCATGAACAAGATAACGGTTCAGCATGGAAAGAAATGCACAATTTCAGTGCACACTGGCCTCTGCTGACTAAAATGCAGCTGGGAATCATCAACGTGGCTGCCAAGGCTCTGCCTGATCTGGCTCCCAAGTTACATGGCCTTTGATTATTCTTCAACCTGTATTATATTGATATTATGTGCACTCACAGTACCCTAGCCACACCGTTCTTCTGGCCATTGTCTGTTCTGTCCACTGTCTATTCTACAGGTTAGGATTATTCCCCTCACTTGGAACTTTTGCACTTTCTATATTCCTTTATACTAAAATAACTTCTTTACGATTCTTTCCATAGGCAGCTCTTTATTTTTTTCTAGGTCTCATTGTCGGTATCAACCCCTCAGAAATGCTTTCTCCATCTTGCTATCTGAAGCAGCCCCTCTGCCTGTCATTTTGAATAGTTGTACTCTTTCTGTTTTTCTGGAAATTCTTTATTTGTTTCTTTACGCGGTTGTTGGTTGTCTTCTCCACTAGAATAGATGCACTATGAAGGCAAATAACAAAAGTTTATTTTTTGTCCTGCTATCCTCAATTCTTAGTGCAGTACCAAGAAGCCCCAGTTTCCTAATTTGTAAAATAGGGATAAGTTATAATATGACTTCATGGGGGTGATTTTTTGAATTAAATAAGAAGATGCATCTAAATATTTAAGAGTGACTATAGTGACTGCCAAAAAATATATATTTTTTCACACCTAAATTTTTTTGCTGATAATCTTCTACATGCTACAAATGTTTGGCTGCAGAGGGGAATAAATATTGTATTTAAAATACATTCAGTATATAGAGATAACAAATGTTTCTTATTTTATATATAATGGATACCAATGATATACACATAAAGGACATTATACACGTATACAATAATAATCAGTGTTATAAATAACAGATATTACACATCTATCCAAATACTAGATGTAATTCTTTATGATGTGAATAAAGTTTTGTGTTAAATATCATCATGTCAACAATAAATATGACTAAAATAAACACATAATACTTCTGACTTTCTCTTTATACATATATATTCAATTTAATGGGATGATCTTGTGAAAGAATAAAATTGGTCTTAAATGTAATTTAAAATTGTAAGTTAAAAAATGCTATTATGAAGCAAATGTAAAGTAAAAAAGAAAATAATTTGTCTTTTACTAAATTTCCAATTTTAGGATGACTTCTTTTCTTCTTATTATTAGAGTGTCTGTAAAAAATTAAATGAGTATAATGATGAGCAATTACAGAATGAGATATCTTTGGAAATCAAATCAGCCTGTATCATTACTGCTTTCTTGAAAAACTGATCTTGTAATTGTTAGAATAATACCTGAACCTGTGGTGAGCTTATGATCTTACGATTACATGGGGAAGGCAAATGAGAGCAGTTATAAATATTGCACCACTTGCCTCTCACAAAAAATGAAAAAATGAAAAAAAATAGTAAATTCGAAGAATAGAAAAATTCTATTACTTTTTAAAAGAGCTTTTTATTAAGAAGAGCATAATTTCCATTACTGTACCTTATAATTACCTTAAAAATTGGCAAAATAATGGTTGTAAATGGAAGATAAGTTTAAAATGAAAAAAGAGTCCTAGGTTGAAAGGATGCAGCACAAAACAGGGGATTCTTGTGAAGGGAGAGAATATCAGTGGTGGGTGGGAAGTGGGAGGAAGATTTGAGGAAATACCTTAGATACACATTTTACACCAAAAACCTCCCACAAACAAACAAACAAAAAACCCTCAAGCACACCATTAGGCTACAACTGGCCCTGAATAATCTTTTCTGAAACATAATGTTTGAAAATATATTCAGAATGTCACTCTTTCATTTGAACATTAATTAAAGTCATGGCATTTAATTTTCCTGACTTTATAAAAAGTAATGAAATTAATGTGACATTCTGTGTTTTATCTTCTCCCCATCTTCACCCCATCATAGTCCATATGATCACTTTCTCGATAACACTTTCTGCTTCTGTTGAATGCTCTCTCAATTAATTAAGTTTTCTTATTTTAAATATTAGTTATCTATGCTTCTTTAGTAATTTTATGCTCCATTTTCTCAATTAGTAGTTATAGCTACAGACAATATGCCATTAAGAGGAGGGTTCATAGGTTATAGATTATGATCTTCTTCTAAATGTGAGCTGACTGTTTAGATGCCACGTCCATAGTAAGAAAGAAAGAGAAACAGATTTATTGTAACCTTTTTCTTGTTTATATCTGCCTTCAGGTTTCTATCAGACTTAATTATGTTGATACAACAAATAGTTTCAAACACAAAATGCCTTTGAGGAACAAAGAATAGAAGCAGTTGATAACTTAAAAAGTCAGCCTTGTCTTTACTTTAAAAATATGTCAGATTTATGGAACTGGAGTGATGGGCTGGAAATTTTCTTTTTCAGAATCTTAATTTGTTAATCTGACACAAGCCTAGTCATATAGTTCAAAATAAGCTTATTTTTCCTTTTAATTTCTATAGAATTATTTTATGTTACATTTTAAATTAAAAATTTTTAAATGGTCATTGTGAGGGACTTAATACTGTACTTTGTAAGAAAAAGATCTTTTGTTTAAAATACTGGGCAACTCACTGAATCTGTGGTAAAGTTGAAATATTGTCAAGATCTAGAGATCAGGGATTCTAGGAAACACTCATCGTAAGGAATACACACCAACCATTTTCAAAGTTTACTTTTTGGAGAATATCCTTGAATTGGTCTACTTTTTTTATCATAGTTGTTCCCTCTGTTCCAGAAAAGAAGTGTATCTTGATTAACTTCTGGCGTATACACAATAGTGTGAAAAGTAATTCTCTACCCAAAAGGAAATTTGAATTTTTAATCAAGAGATAATTTGGGGCCAGTAAAAATAATTCACAACCATAATAATAATAATTCACAAAGCCTCTTTCACTTCCCAACATTCTTTTAAACTATTATCTCTGATATCTCATGAGTAACCCAATCATTTATTCTCTCAGTGGCTACAGCAGGTAGGTGTTTTTGTTGTTGTTGTTTGTTTGTTTTTTAATCATGCAGGTAGTATAAATAGATTCAGATGAAATTCAGCAGAAAGTAACTTCATATGTTATTGGTGAGGTAACCAAAATACCAGTAAACCTCTACAAAAATTTTCAGATGGTAATTAACAGAATTCCATCCAAAATAACACCAAGGAATTAGTCTGGTGAAGGCACAATTGCCACTAATATAGAACACTGTACCCTGCAGATTTTACCAATTGAATTGAACATGATATTGCTGTGAGCTCCACTACTACTGCACCACAAATACTGGACGCTGCTGCAACAGTGCAGATATGACGTCAAATACACAAGCAGTGAAAGAAAACTAGATAAATTAGATTACAGCAAAATTTAAATCCTTTGTGCTCTAATTGCTACCATCAAAAAGTGAAAACATTTGGGGAAAAAAAAACCTTCAAATCACGTATCTCACAAGGGACTTTGATCCATAAACTATAAAGAACTCTTACAACTCAAAAATAAAAACACAACCAATAAAAAGACAAACCAATAAAAACTGGGCAAATGCATATTTATGGAATCTAAAAAAAAAAAGGTACTGATGAACCTAGTGGCAGGGCAGAAATAAATATGTAGACAGAGAGAATTGACTTGAGGACACGGGGAGGGGGAGGGGGAGGGGTAAGCTGGGGTGAAGTGAGAGAAGCATCTACATATATACACTACCAAATGTAAAATAGATAGCTAGTGGGAAGCAGCCACATAGCACAGGGAGATCAGCTCAGTGCTTTGTGACCACCTAGAAGAGTGGGATAGGGAGGGTGGGAGGGAGGCTCAAAAGAGAGGGGATATGGGGACATATGTATGCATATGGCCGATTCACTTTGTTGTACAACAGAAACTAACACAGCATTGTGAAGCAATTATACTCCAATAAAGATGTATAAAATAAAATAAAAGTACTTAGAGTTTGAAATAAAAAAAAAAAATACTGGGCAAAAGATTTAAATATGTTTTCCACAATCAACTTCTCTAACTTTATATTAATTTTTTAATCTTTCATAAATACCCACATCTCTTGCACATTGGATTTCTTGCCACTTTTTTATGTTATTTTATTTTGCTATTTTTTGATTTGCTTTTACATCCCCCAGGTCTTTTATTTATTTGCTCCTCCAAGTTAAAATGCAGAGGGAGAACTCCTATCATCCTGTAAAATTTCTACGTGCACTTCAAGACTCAGATCAATATATTTCACTCATTAACATTCATGAAAACGTCTGTGGTGAAATTAGTCTCACCATTATTTTACCCATGTAGTAGTCTATTTGCATCTTTATATTGTTACTTATTTTTGTGGGTCATGTTTGTGTACGTAACTGCCTCTCTTTTGAAGGCAGGAAAAATACCTTGGTTCTCACTTTTTGTGAGCTTTGTATTTCCCAGGAATCTAAACAGGGTCCTATAAATATAGAAGTTCAATAAATTTGAAGAATAGAATTCAGCACACTCATACCCAGTATTATTTAACAAATCAAGATATATTATTTCACACCTATATGTGAGGTAAATGTTAGTTATCACTTGGGAATACCTGGATGTATACTTTGCTTATGAACGCTATACACTTTACAATTGTGTTTTGGAAAATTTCCCTTTCCTAGGATAGGGGGTTTATTAAAATTTATTAATTTTAAAGTTAAAATCTCTTGGTTGAAACAGGGGTATAAAAAGGTATTTCAGAAATAAATTTTAACAGAAGTTAAAATGATTTATATTTTTAAAGAAAGAAATTTCAAAACATTCATTACCAGGCAATTGCATAATATGATATATTCATAAACTCTTCTATGATTTTAGTTTTAATTAAAATGTACCTAAAGTGTTTAAACATGGTTGGTGTGTATTTTCAGTATTATTCAATCATTAAATAAACTGTGAGGAAAAATGCTAACTTGAAGGCAGCAAATATATTCCTCCTACTTGTTTAAAAATAATCTCTACAAAATATTGCATATTTAGCATAGTGATTTTACAATAGTGTTCAGAAAAGTCTGAAATATCAGGCAAGGTTCCTGGAAGTTTTCCTCTTGGAAAGTTAATTCAAAGCTCCCAGTGCTGTTTCCATCAGAAAAAAACAAGTTTTACATACTGGCATTTCATTTTTTTGTGTGTTTGAAATACAGTTTCACTGGTAAAATATTATTTACAAATATTTAGTTTTATTAAATGATTGACAATAACCTCTGATATATGTGAATAAAATATTTGGTTCAAAATTATTTAAATATTTCAGTACAGTTTATTATCCCAGAATTAGCCACACTATAATTTAACCACCTTTCAGAAAATATTTTGAAATAGTAGTTTTTGGGGATCAATAAGTAAGCTATTATATAGAATACTGAAAATAATTTCCCTTAATTTTAAGGTGGCATATATACTAAATCTATGATATTTTATAGTAAAGTGCTAGGAGTTTTTTTTGTTGTTGTTTTGGGTTTTTTTTTAGGAGTTTTTAAATAAATGGAAAATTATGCCAATTAATGATTCCAGGTGGTAGATATCAGTCATGAGAATTAATAACACAAAAGGCAGTGGTTCACAGACAACACGTTTGGTGATATTTAAGTATAGTTTATAGGCAGAAGAAATGTGCTAATTTAGGAGACCATGAAGGAACGCTGAGTTGAGTAATAGACTAGGAGGTATAATTTCAAACTACAGAAAGACTATCAAGGAAGGAAAGACTATCAAAGAATACAGCCTTAACTGATATTAATTTGCAGTGTGACTGAGGAGACTGAAGACTAAGAAAATATATTTCCACTTGGCAACAAGTATATCATTGCTTAGTTTTGAGAAACGTTTTCAATAAAATAATGTTGAGGGTCAAATGATAGATGGCTAAGCACTAAGTGTTTGATGACAATAGCAGCATATATTTTGTATAAGAAATTTTGTAGTATAAGGAGAATAGATTTAAAAAATTAAGTAGGAGTGGATTTGAAAATTAAGCAGGGGTGACTCCGAAATGGAAGACGTAGATTTAGAAAATGATGAAACACTACGACCTCATACCCACTAGAAGAAATAAAGTGGGAGAGAAGTGAAAACAGATGAGTATGACTGAAAAAAATAATTTGCAAATTCTTGCAAACCATGTCTTCTTTCTCAGATAAGGTAGTATATATATTAATTATGTTTATATATTAATTACGTTTTTGTGGAAGATGCTAAAACAAAGTCTTAGATTAGATAAAAAATCAAAAACTATACATTAAAGTAAACTAAGGAAAAGGTTATTTCAAACCTTTGGATATTTTCAAACTCGGATATTATTTCAAGTACATGCTCTGCAAGTGTTGCCTTTAAGCCAAGATGATCTATTAAGAATACGTAGAGAGTAAGATGAATCACAATTATTTTAGATGGTTTCTTTCAAACAGGATAATCGCCACTAAGTTCACAATGAGACCTGACAGCTATAAAAGTACTCTAATATTTTCTGAGGAGAGTATCACATGCTGGCACCTTATATTGCTGACTAAGATCTAATCGAAAAGTTTTAAACTGTAGCACACGGTAGAATAACAATCAATCGATCTTAGGAACACCTTTTTAGGTAAGATTTTATAAACTTAATTTTTGGGTATTTTCCAAGTTTCTGTGCAGCCTTGGTGTTATATGACTTCATAATATTTCATTATGATACCATTTATGCCCATGTCTAACAAAATGTGTTAATTAAAAATGTTTATTCCCTAGCACTGACCTCAGTTTGAATTTTCATATTTTTCCCTTCCTTATTTTGCTATCATAATGATACTAAAAAAAAAAACTGTATGTATTTTTGTATTAGGCAAGTTTCTCCAGGGAAACAGAATCAATAGGATGTATTTCTTTGTTTGTTCGTTTATTGTAGGAATTGGCTCACATGGCTATGAAGCCAAGAAGCCCCTTAATCTATTGTCTGTAAATTGGAGAATTAGGAAGCCAATGGTGTAATTCAGTCTGAGTCTGAAAATTTGAGAACCAGGAGGTGTGATGTCCAGGAGAAGGTGGATGTCCCAGCTCAGGAAGAAAGCAAATTTGCCCTTCAGCTTTTTTCTGTTCGGGCCCACGCTGATGAGAGTGGATCTCTTTATTCAGTCTACTGGTTCAAAAGCTAATCTCTTCCAGAAATATCGTCACAGACATACTCCGAAATAATTTTATTAGCTATCTGGGCCTCTGTTAGCCCAGTCACGTTAACACAAAATTAGCCGTCACACTGAATAGTTTTTTCCTTTCCTTTTTTAATATTTTGGATTATTTTCTTAAAATAAATTCCTGGGATTGAGATTATCTGTCCAAGATGTGTAAATATTGTGTGACTTTAAAAAATTAACCTGGGGCCTCCCTGGTGGCGCAGTGGTTGAGAGTCTGCCTGCCAGTGCAGGGCACACGGGTTCGAGCCCTGGTCTGCGAAGATCCCACATGCCACGGAGCAACTAGGCCCGTGAGCCACAATTACTGAGCCTGCGCGTCTGGAGCCTGTGCTCCGCAACAAGAGAGGCCGCGATAGTGAGAGGCCCGCGCACCGCGATGAAGAGTGGCCCCCGCTTGCCGCAACTAGAGAAAGCCCTCGCACAGAAACGAAGACTCAACACAGTCAAAAATAAAAATAAATAAATAAATTTTAAAAAAAAAAGTTAAAAAAAAAAAAAAAGAAAGATCAGTTTGGCTACAATATGCAAAATTAAAAAAAAAAAAAAATTAACCTAAGCATTTATATGTATTCATCAGTATAGAATCATTATTCCACCTAGTAATCCTTTAGCAGTCAGTACCCAAAGGGTTTAATGAGTTCATCATTTAAACCACATTGTCTGCAACAATAATATTTATATGCTAAGATACTGAAATATTTTCAAATGTATAAGATTTGGTGTATGTTTTTCAGTGTAATAATTTTTATAAATTATAAGAAATGTTACCTATGACAAATAAACATAATTTATACTCTAGCCTTCCATGAATGAGTAGAGCTTTATAGAAGAAAAAAATGTATTCTTGTCAAGATTTATCTCAAAAAATTATAATTCATATTAAATGTCCTATATGCTAAAAAAAACTTTTTTCTAAATAAATATTTATAAATTCATATTATTTTATTTTCTCTCTTATTCCAGAAATGTAGCTGGATTTAATTTTTGAAGAATTTCAACATAAAATTATTTATTTTGTTCATATTTCCTTATGTTCTAAAGTGATTTTAAAATTTTTATTTTATATAGGTGATTTTAAGCACATGCATTTAAAAAGATGCAGTAAGAGAAATTACACATTTTATTTTTATATTTACTGTAGCAGGGGTAGAATATTTTACTGTGATTTTCTTAGATTTTTCTCATAAAATAGACAAAATATGGTTTGAAATTATCATGAACAAGAAGAACTGGTGATAAACCATCTAAAATTACTGGGACCTCTTTGAGTAAGAACAAATATTTTTAATATGAATATCTTTTTTTGTAGCCAATCAGTTGATTGTAAATTTATGTCATGTATAATTTGGTCATTTTAAATTTCAATTAGATGCATACTTATGACACTTAATTTGAAGTATTATCATGACAATACTCTGAATTTTAATTAGATATTTAAGAGATGGCTTGACTATGAGGATATGTTTTATAATACTTAAATATAAAAGTACTTTTACTAACAATTATATTTTTGCTTATATTTCATTATTTATATAATTTATCTTTTCATTGAAAGGCAGTTTAAGTCCAACACTTAATGCAATACATATATTTTAAGGAGAGAATAATCAATTATCTTTCCTATATTTTACACTAAATACATTTCTTTCATATCTGTGTATGTTAATATATGTGGATCTCCTACCAAGAATGCATTTAGATGCATATATTCTTATATTTTTCCCAGCTCTCTAATGATAGATATCTAGGTCAGTTCCTACTCTGGAAAATAACAAACACTGCATTGCACATTCTTATAATGCCTCCTTGCATATGTGTGCATGTGTTTCTCAAAAAGGTGAATAGTGGGAAAATTGTTGGGTCACAGTGTATTACTATATGTCATCGACTATATTTATAGACTATTCATTACATGCTCTCAAGAAGCAGTTATCCCAAATTTTCATTAGTATTTCATATTATTTGACTTTGACTTTTTCAAATATCAAAGGATCAAGTCTATACCTTTTAAAAATTTACCTTGCATGCTAACTCATAAGGTTATAATCTCTTTATAGATTACCTTCATGATATGCCATTCTATGAATAGCTAACTCACATTTACTGCTCATTTTATTCTAATTTATTATGTTATTTAATTTTCAGGAATTTATTGTATAGTGTCAATAGCAATTTTTGTCAGCTATATTTATTGTAAGCATTTCTCTCAGTTTGTCTGCTCTACCAAGGAGCAGAAACACAAAAGCCAGGATTGGTTTACTTGAATGTTAAAATATGGACACCAGTTTCAAACGCCATACTCATGCTGCCTCTGTATGAGCTGCCTTCCTTACATAAATATAAGACACAATGTTCAACTTTCTCTTTTGCATTCAAACAAAACATTTTTTTTACTCTTTCATCTAGTATCCATTGACCAAAATCTTTTTATAGTTTCATTTTACGTGAATATATTATATGATATTGCTCAGTAATCATTAATCTATTTAAACAACTTTAAAAGGACTATGTTCTTAATCAATGTATATATTATATTTATATAGAATATGAATATAAATAAGATACATTATTTATATCTTCATTATTAATATAATAGATAAAAGAATTTATGCTTACACCACCTATATTCTTAAGGTTTTTAATTTTCTTCTCAGACAGCCTGAAGTTCACATACTGTTAGTTTTTTGAGAAAGCTTCAGTAAAATTCCTTAATCATGTTAATGTAAAATTAAATTAAATATAAATCCTTAAGTATAAGGAAGAAATATACAATTAAATTTAAAAATTCAGAACATATATTACTAAAAATCATGGTTAAGTATATCATATATTCCTGAGGTAAAGAGTGACTTTTAACACTAATGACAAAACCTGTAGAGGCAATATGTAAACACATTCTAAAAAGTAAATTTTAAATACCTAGAATGCTTCCAAATTAAGGCAATAAAGTTTAAATTATGCAAACTAAAATGACTTTTAAAAATAACGTTACATAAACCCATCCCACAAGCCAAACACTGTCAAAATCTTGGTGTATATTCCTTTACGCATATACTCTATGTATATAATAATGCAAATTTTATTTTATTAAAAATATTTTAGTTTATCCATCCTGTACTTTAACTTGCTGTTTATTCTCTTTAACATCAAAAAGGATATAACATGCAGAATTAAAATTACATTGCAAACCAGTGAAATATCTATAACACATCTTATTAAAAGCTACTTAAAAGTAAAAATATAGGAGATAAAAACAACAAAAAAAATTGCCAAAAGATAGACTGGTTACAATTACTTGAAAAATATATTCAACTTCACTAGTAATTAAATAAATGCAACTTAAAATAGAAATTTAATGAACTTTAATTTGTTCATAAAATAATTATTTAGTTAAAATACTAATTTTTTAATAGAAATTTCTGTACAAAGATACTTATAATTCACCCATACTGTTTTACACGATTGAATTGGCAATATATATCAAAAGTTTTAAATATGTTTCTATCCCTTACTTGGAAGTGGTGACTGGTTAATTAAATTATAGTAATATTAAATATCAAGTCATTAATGGCACTGAAAAATTATAATGCCATATTTTAATCGGTAAAACAAGTTTAAAGAACATTCAAACATTTTCTTTAAATTATGAAATGCGATTATTTCTATTTTTCCTCTCAACTCACTCTCTATCCCCGCACTGCCAATTGCCATAGATGGCCTGGGATCCTCAGCTGATTATCCTGCGCCTGTTCTCAAAGAGCCCATTTCACATACCTCTCAGGAAACAGTAAAGTTAAAGTTTAGGTGAATATTGATTACCTAGTCAGCTAACAAAATATTTCCCATTAGCAGAATAAATCTAGGGAATCCTTTGTGGCACAGGCTTTGTTGAATTTAATGCTTTACTATCGGCCCATGCAAAATAAAAGTGTATCTTGTTTACTGGCAAAGACAAAATAGCAAAAGACCGCCAGTATTGAGAACCATGTTATAGAATAATGACACCAGCACGTATAAGCTGGGCATCCTGTAGTATTAAAAGCAACAGGCAACATTTTATGAATTCTTGATTTGTTCAAAGCTTGGTGCTTAGCACTTTGTATAATTTACACCACATTTGCTTTTTATAAGCCTAAAAATAAATATAAAATGTGCAATAGAAGTTTATAACATATTCAGACTCTTTTTATGTTCCTCTAATAAAAGTTGAAAATTAATTAGGGCCTTTCTAACAAAAGGGCTTAATTAATTTAAAAGTCATTTTAAAACATCAGATCATTATATCTGCACAGTCAAGAATATTTTTGTTATTAATGTGTTTACCTCTTACTTTTATACTATGTAAAACTGTGTGTTGGGCCAGAAAAAGACCTCACTGGAAAATGATCCACCTAAACCAGCAAAGATTCCAAATACACATTTTAGGTGTTGTTCTTACAATAGTAATATGAAGAGTATATAAATGGCTGTCATAATTCATTGCATGCTATTAAATACATACTGTATTTTAACTTCATAAAGCATTTGAATCTCATATTATTTGTTGATTCCTTTTATATAGTGCTCTTTATTATTTCTTAACCTTAAAGAATTAAAAATGATCAATGATATAGTTGAGTGGTAAAGAGTGTTGGCTCTGGAGTTAGATTTTGTTGGTAGAATCCTGGCTCCATCAGTAATTAAATGTGAGAAATTGAACAAGAAACTTTGTCTTTGAAGAGTATATAACACTTCCTAAGTGTACAATAAATATACCCAGATATAAATTAAACATTGCAACTGAGGTAATAATTATTTTATTTTACATTTGCTGAGGCATAGGGGCCTAGTTTATACATGTACTTTAAGTAAATGAAAGGTAATTTTTTTCCAGTTTTGGTATTTTTTTTCATACTCAGAAATACACTTAGTTTCTTTCCACTGGTATAGTGAAATGAGTCAGAGAAAATGACTTTCCACATTTCAGTTTATTTGGCATCTCTTAAAGAAGAGTTCCAAAAAAGGAAACAGCTACTTGTGTGAAATTTAGCAATAAAAACTTGATTTTCTCCTTTGATTTTCTTCTCTAGTTATTCCTAAAATGCTATGATATTTCTATTCCCCAGAAAACCTCTTCTGTAAACAAAATTCTGGTAAATATAATTGAACAAATCTGAGCATTAAGATTATGTCAGTAAAATACAGCAGAAAACAAATTTGAAGTTGACATTAATATAGCAATAAAGGTAATAATTCATTTTATTGTGAAAAGAAACTCCAAGTTTATATAGTAAAAATTAGGAATCCCCATTAAACATTTGCTAATTTAACTTAATTTATTATAGAAATGTTCTGAGGGAAAAGAAAGATGGACTTCTGAGAGTCTATGTTCTAACATATCATCCTGCTACTGAAATCACTTTAAAGTCCTGATGATCTCTTTACTTTTAAAATAACTAGAAGCCATAATTTAGAAATTGATGAAGATAATCTGTAGTACTCAAATACAGTGGGAGAAATGAGACAATCAATAATTTTAAACTGCACTTCCCCAGTGTAGCAGTATTTCCTCAATGTCTGGTACCATTACAAAGCAGGCACTTAGGGTTTTTGTGTGTATTTCCTCTACTCTTTAATCAATTTGTGTAATTCAAGTTAATCCACATACTAATGACTAGAGAAAGTTTAATGTGTTTCCTTCCATATATATTTCATTATGAAAGTATAAGGTATCAGAGCGACAAAAGTGCATTGAGTAGTCTATTTTAACACTGCAAGAAAACCATATAGGTAGTTCTCTATCCAATAAACATTGAGACATAACCCTACTTACATTCATAAATTGTTTTACTTGTATTGGGTGTTCAAATGTGCATGCTTTAGTAGTTACTTTTGTATTAATTCCAATATCAATTTATGTGGAAATATGTAAATTTTAGCAATTTGTTTTTAGTTTACCACTTCCTCATAGCTAAATAGATATTTTAATTTTATGTCCCATGTGCCTACTGCAATCACATGAATCCTCTGGGAATTAATAATGTATTTTTCCATTGAAAACTTGCTTATATTTTTTTAGGTGACTGTTTCAATTTTTTGCATTATGGGAGGATTTAACCAGCATGACCTATTTCATTAATGATGCCAGAAGGATATATCTATTAAATTATCCATGACTAAAAACAAATTAAAATTGTTAACAATACATTAAAAGTGTTCATTGACAAAATATTCCTAACCACAGAAATATTAATTAGAAAAGAAAACTCTACTTGAATAATTGTGTTGAAGGAAGATTAACTGTAGAATAATTTTTACCCATCCTTATCCATTTTTTACCCATTCTAAAATAAAGCTAAATAATATGTTACTTCCCTCTTCTGCTTCAGAGTAGAGAATAAGACTTATGACTTACCAAGTTTACGTCTGGAGTAGCCATGACATATGAATTTCTTCATTAACTGTACACAGACATACCTCAGAGGTATTGGGGGTTTGGTCCCACACCACCACAATAAAGTGAATATCACAATAAAGCAAGTCATGAATTTTTTATTTTCCCAGTGCATATAAAAGTAATGTTTACATTACACAGTAGCCTATTAAGTGTGCAATAGCATTATGTTTTTTAAAAATACACATACCTTAATTAAAAAAATACTTTATTGCTAAAGAATGCTACCCATCATCTGAGCCTTCAGAATTCGTAACATTTTTGCAATACCAACATCAAAAATCACTGATCGCAGCCTTTTCTCACCTTCTGAGATGGCCCACACTCTGTCTGTGGAGTTTCTCTCTAAATAAATCAATTTCTTACCTATCACCTTGTCTCTCACTGAATTCTTTCTGCGATGAGACATCAAGAACCTGAGCTTCATTAAGTCCTGAAACCAGGTGTGTGATCTCAGTTGGAAGACTATGGGTTTTGGCTGAGTTCGAGTCCTGGCCGCTTGGGTTCAAGTCCCAACCAGGGTTTTGGCCGGGTTTGAGTCCCTGCACGTGGGTTCAAGTCCCAATCTGAGGTGCACGGTTTCAGCTGATGACCACGAAGGGACAGTGTTAAGGTAAGAAAATGTTGAGAGTTAGGTCTTAGTCCTAAAGAGGCCCGTGGGACACCGCGAGCCAGGCATACTGGGGAGGACACTCTGCCGATATCTGCTCATTTTTTGACTAGCAGGTCAGCCCCGTATACTTAGGCACATCCAACTGCAGATCCAGGACAGGATTGTTAATCTCTATACTCTTCTCCTTGACTCTGAGGTTTTTCTCCTACATTTTTGCATTCTTATTCATTCCTGCTGTATTTATTTCTTTCCTCTGTTAACCCCAGAAGACCTGTGTGACCACCAAGGTGTACTTTTTATTGCTTTTACTCCCCTCCCTCTGACCCTTATAAGTGCTGAGCCTTTATTCAACTCCCGCTCATCGTCAACACTGCTGGGGACGTCTTCTGCGCCGTTTCTTTGAGACTTTTTGGGCACTAACACCTGGTTGGGCACTAACACCCTTGGAAGGCTTAGCATCTAAAATCATAAGTGCAAATCTTGACCAAGTTACGCAGTGGATTTTGACGTAAGAGTGGATTTTTGGATAGCTTGGGAGTTAGAGACGTCACCTCAGGCTTGTCTGAAATGGGTCAGGCTGCATCAAAATCCCAACCAATACCCCTCTGGGCCATATATTCCTGGATTGGAAAAGATTTGGACAACAGGAATTAAAAGGAAAAAACTTAGTAGGTTATATAATCAGGTTTGGCCACAATATGAGTTAGGAAATTTAAAATGGAGTGAAGTAACCTATGTTCAAATGTTCATGGCCTTATATCTAGGCAATGGAACTGAAAAGGAATTTAAGGCATGTGTAGCTCAGAGGGATGACTCTAGGCAGGACACAGAGGACATTTTAACTGACCCACCCTACAGGGCCATGGATCCTGAAAGAACGTGGATCCCTCCTCCCCCGAGGTACAGGCCCTTTTGGCTATACATTTCATAGCCCAGTCTGTCCCAGACATCAGGCGCAAAATTCAGAAAGCAACTGCTGGTCCTCAGACTCCAATGAATGATTTGTTCCAATTGGCTTATTTGGTTTTCAGTAATAGGGATATGGCCAAAAAGGCTGAATGCACCCAGAGAAATATGCAAAAGGCCTAAATAATCGCAGTGGCTTTGTCTGCTCAGAGACCACCAAAGGAGAAGCTGGCTTTTCTGGGCCAGTCTGGCCCTGGAAGACCACAAGGCCCACGGGTACCCATACAAGTCCAGTGTACTCAGTGTGGACAAAGAGGGCACTGGAGGGAGGATTGTGATCGATGTGTCCTCTGCAAACAGCCAGGGCATTGGAAGAGGGAATGCCTCAGATTCCAGAGGGCGACCGGGGCCCCTCAGCCATTGATGGTTTTGCAATAGAAGACTGAAGGGGCCCAAGGCCGAAAGTGGCTCTGCCTAGAGATACCAGCTACATAACTAATGTTGAGCCTCAGGTGGTCATTGACGTGGCAAATCAATGTGATAGAATTTCTTATAGACAATGGTGCAAGCTTCTCGGTCTTAACCCAAAGGATTGGAAAGCTTAGCAATCATAAGGAATATGTAATGTGGTTGTCAGGGAAGAGACACGGGCACAATTTCTTGGAACCCCTTTTGTGCAAGATCAACGGCCAGCTGTTTTTACATTCCTTTCTGTTTGTGCCTGACTGTCCCATTCCTTTAATGGGAAGTGATTTATTAACTAAGTTAGGGGCCACTCTGTTTCTCGAGGGGCAAGGGAACCACCAAATGGTTCTAACAAAAAGCAAAAAGGAACAGATAAAATCTGAAGCTAAAATAGAAGCCTTAGTAGACCCTGCAATGTGGAATATTGAGGTTCCGGGCTTGGCCAAAGATATCCAGCCAGTGATTATTAAATAAAAAGGGTTATATAGTGTCTAAATATAAGGTACAAATTTCTTAAACCTAGGGAAGATCCTCAAAAATGTTTGTAAGTAGATTACCAAAATAGGAGGCCACTGGTCTGACTAAAATGACCATAGCTGATATTCAGAGCCTGACAGGAATTTTGGAAGAGCCCTTCTCCCCTAAGCTAATTGAGGAAAAGTAAAACTTTCCAACATAGGTGATGGGTATGTCAGTCCTTCAATATCATTGAGGTAACCACCCAATTCTTTGAAAAAGAAAACAAAACTGTCCTTGTTTTACAAATGTAGTCCTTACAAGACCAGAGGTGTGGCTCCAAAAATAATCCAAAACCCACCAATCCTTTTACCACTCCCCAAACTTCCCTATTTATCATAAGAGGCTTGTAAATATTAAACAAAGGGGAAACAAAGTCATCCTAGGAGGAACTTGCCTGTACCTTTGAGATGCAAATGTCCTACCTGGTCTTCTCAGGAACCCTTATTTCTGCCATCTTTTTAAACGCAAATTTTAAAAAGAGGGTAAAGTTATTTAGAACTTGACTTGTCAAGGATAAATAGAGATCTTAAGTGTCTTTTCTGTAAACACTAGTAAAAAGGGTTTAGCCATCTAGGTAAGCGACCTTGATTTGTTCCATCTGCTAGAAGCCCAATTTGAACCAACCTCTTGCAACTGATGGCTTTTATGTTGTACATGACTCAGGGCTGAAATTTTGGTATGGGAACTGTGAGGCCTCTGTGTTTGTTTGTTTGTTCATATGTATCTATATGTACGTTGTAGGTGTATGATATTGCCAAAAATTAATTTGTAAAAGAGCTCTACTTAATTGGCTTTTAAAAAATGAAGCGCTTATATAAATACTCAGAAATAAAAAACAATCTGGCCAGATTGAATTTCAGGTTCATGTCATCTGGAAAATATTCAGTACTAAACTGATATCTGGTACTGAAGGTGGCTTAAGCTTGTTGGTTTGATTACTATAGACATGTTAGAGTCATCCATGATAAATATAATACTTCTGTTGTACCTAGGTTTATTAGAGGTCAAATAAGACCGCATTCTATCTGTTACAAATTTGTCAACAAGAAAAGTAACTCAGTGTGAAAAAAACTTTTAAGAAAACTTTTACTAAAAAACTTTTAGTAAAAGAAGGTGTGAAGAATGAAAAATACTGAAAAGACTTATGTATGATCAGGATTTTATAAGATTGGATTGAATTTAGTTGGGTAAATGGATTTTGTTAGGAATGGGCTAGAACAAAACTGGATTTGGTTTCTCCCTCCAAAGTTTTCTTGAAATGCTGCTTTTAGTAACAGATAGTATGAATTTCTTTGCCTTTAAGTGATCTGTATTTGCTTTTGAGATCTTTTGTAACTTTGGTTAAGGAATAAGTATTGTCTCACAGAGACCTATGATCTTATTTGACCAAGTGTTTTAAAACTTTTTGCCAAACTTCCCAAATACCAAATTTGGGATATACCAATTTCCTTTGATTTCCGTCTAACTTTGGTTCACTTTAGAGGGCCCCTGAGGTATCTTAAAGAGAAATATTTAGGAGTATTTGGTATGGTAAGTTAAATGTAATCATTCATAATCCTGGTTATTGTAACCAAGTTTCTTTATCAATTACACTGTATTCAGATGTTTAACCACGGCTTTTAAGTCTTGTCATTTGTAGATATTTTTGTACTCTGATGCTTTCACAAAAAGTGCTTCATCATCAAGGAGATTCATAAAAAGGCTATGGAAGCTGTTACAACAGTTCCACACCAAGATGATGGCTATGGGAAGATTCCAGCCCACACTGACTTAACCCAAGGTGCTGTCCTGCCCCTGGGGCCCCTAGATCAGGCATCCAGAGATTTTTACTCCTTAACAAGCAGGGTCAACGCCCCTACTCAGCCTTGAAGTAGTTACAGAAGATGGACCCTCGCCCTTCTGCTTCCTATAAGAATATGGGAGTAAAATCTCTGAGGGGGGAATGAAACAGGAGTGAAGGGGGCAGGGCACAACCTTTGAAAGAATGACATAGCCCGAGGACATGACATAAACGGATAAGAACCAAATGGGTCCAAGATGGTGGAGAAGTCGACTTCCACTAGACCTTGAGCCTCGGTATACACTCATTGTAACACATCAGCAAGCTAAATGACACACCCACAGGCTCCATGACAGTTCTAAGGCAACCATAAGAATCAAAAAGTGGGCAGTGACCCAATTCCTGGAAATCCCTGCCTCTTCCAGAAATAGCTGGAATACTCCTCCCACTCATTAGCCTATGAAATTACCCACCACTATAAAAACTGACAACCCCATACCCTGGTGCCCTTTCTCACCTTCTGAGATGGTCCACTATCTGTCTGTGGAGTGTGTTTCTCTCTAAATAAATCCACTTCTTACCAAAAAAAAATCACTGATCACAGATCACCACAACAAATATACTAATAATGAAAAATTTTGAATTATTACAAGAATTACCAAAGTGTGACATAGAGACACGAAGTGAGCAAATGCTGTCGAAAAAAATGGTGCCATAGACTTGCTCAACACAGGGTTTCCACAAACCTTTAATATGAAAAAAATAAGAATATCCATGAAGTACAATAAAGTACAATAAAGCACAATAAAACAAGGTAATTATATTTGTCATTGTATTGAATTTTCTTCCATAAAAGGAAATATTTTCATATTTTATTTCATATTTTATTTTCTCCCACTCCCTAGTACTGTCTGGCACACAGTGCTTACTTTTAAAAAAAATCAGGAAGAGAAATGCCGTTCATTTATGCCTCAGTATATTGGTCTATGACCTTGGGATCAGAGATCTCAGAAAAAAATGTGTTCTATTTTCTGACCTACAAGGACTTTTTTTTAAAGTATGTTTCAGCCTCAGGGTAGATGTACATTTACTGACAGTAGTTTGAGATCCATCTTAAGCTTGTTGCAATATTCCCACAATTTTCATCACCTGTGATTTCTTCCCATGAAGCTTTGTTGCAGGATGGGTGTCTGAGAGAGTGTTTGCTGGGATTTAAAGTGTTTGATTTTTTATTTTCTTTTGAAGTTTAGGCATTCTCTATCTTCAATTTATACTGAAAGCAAGATTTCTGTTGAGGTTCATTTTATTAACTTTAATTATTCCATATTTTTTGGGGAAAAAATATTGGAAGATTTTAATCTTGTTATTTCTCATCATTGTTAGCTAACCAGAAGTCCCTAAATGCCACTCTGATATGAGAATACAAATTATAAGGAAAATATGACTTTAACAGATGGAAATCCTGGAGTTTCTTGAAAATAACATTAAAATTAAATTTAAAAGGCAGTATGAGAAACTAAGAATTTGCATGAACTTACCTTTACAAAATGGGACATCATTTTATACAGTACCTGCATATGAGCATGTTTATTTTAATTTTAGCAGCACTCTCCTTGAGACGAGAGTCCTATAAATGTAAAATATAAGACATGAAAAAAAACTTTTTAAAGCTCCTCATATTTCTATTCATATTAATATGGGCAAACAAGTTTATAGGTCCTTTGAGTTCCCCAAATGCCATTTAGTATATGTAACAAAACTGCAAACCAATTAATATAATCTTGCTTTCTTTTTCTTAGAAGAGAAGCAATGTTTTTAATAATAATGTGTGCAAGACGATTTCAGGATTTAAATATTCACACAAAATATTATGGTATATCTTTTAGAATAATAATCCCTATTTCAATAAAAATGTTTTTAATATACTATGCAAATCAATATGTTCTGGTTTGGGATATTATAATCTCAGTATTTGCTTCAGCGAATATTATTACTAATCCTGAGGCAAACAGGAGCATATTACTTTTTTGCTAAGCCTTGTATATTGTACCTAATGACTGAAAATGGATCACTGGTAATATAAATTATTTCAACAAATTTTTAATATTTTAATATCTACATTTTAGCAGCAGCCTAATATTGTAGCTTTAAGGCAATAAAAACCATTTAACAACTGATCAATTTACTATTATCCAAATTTAATTATAATGTATCTACATTTATAATTTTATTTTTTATTTGTTATTTTTTTGACAATAGACAAAATTTTTATCACTAGTCTGTATCTGATAACAGTTTTATCTCTAAAAATTAAATTAAAAATTATTTTTACTAACAAAAATGTTTTATCCAAAGAAGCAAAACAAATTTATTTTGGTATATAATAGTATAGAAATTCATCAACAACATATATGTGTCTATCATGTCTCATAATACAGTCACATCAGTTTAAAACAATCTACACATTTGCCTACCAAAATCTCTTAAATTAAAATGCTCAGGAGTTCTCTATGATTATGAAAATAATGTAATAAAGGTAATAGATAAATGAAAACTTTATTTAATTAGTTATAATTACGCCTGAATATAAATTTATTTGGCAATATTTGTCTGGAACATTGTAGCATTGACACATATACACTACAAAATGTAAAATGGAGGGCTAGTGGGAAGCTGCTGCATAGCACAGGGAGATCAGCTCGGTGCTTTGTGACCACCTAGAGGGGTGGGATAGGGAGGGTGGGAGGGAGGCACAAGAGGGAGGGGATATGGGGATATATGTATACATATAGCTAATTCACTTTGTTATAAGCAGAAACTAACACAATGTAAAGCAATTATACTCCAGTAAAGATGTTAATAAAAAAATCCTTGTGGATTTTACTTTAATAATTCTGTATTTTTTAACATAGTGCTATAAAGCACTGTAGAAATGCAAACTTCTAACTTTATTATGATTTATTTGCAATCCAAATAGGAGGAATTCTTCTCTACATGTCCCATGTCAAACAGATTAATTTACAGTTGGAAGATATACTATATTTTGTCTTTATGCTGTTTGATTTAGTGCCATAAAACTCTTCATGCTAGCACAGAAAGTCTATGCGGTTTCATAAAAATAGCACAATGCAATGTATTGAAAACAAAACATGAAATTTTACAAACTCATAAAGTGTTGATTACAACTGATTATGCATTCTCCTTTCAGTTCACATGAGAGTTTAGTCAAATTACTTAATTGAAATTACATGCAAAAAAATTCCAGATTATATTCAATGTAAACTTTTGGCCACATTTTTGTCAGAAACTATAAAAATTCAACAAATTTCATATAAATCATGAAAATATGTCACGGACTACATACTAGAAAACAAAGACAAATTATTGTAGAACTCAATGTAAGAGAGAGGAATATGTGAGGAATTTGAAAAGAAAGCATTAGGAATGAAGAATTAATGCTCTAATAACTGAAGAGAGGAATAAAAAATCCACAAATATACAGGAGATTTCAACACTCCTCTCTCAGTAACCAAGATAACCCGTAGGTAGAAAATCAGCAAGGATAAGAAGAACTGAACAATACAATCAACCACTTTTTGTTTACAGCTTTTTAGGCAATCCTTTTTTTAAAAACTGTTATTTAAAAATCTCTTATTGTTTTACTATTACAAATAATGATGCAGTTTCATCCTGTTCATGCACCTAAATTGAAATATTTTTAAGTAGAAGTTCTAGAAGTAAAATTGCTGAAGCAAAGTTTATGTGCATTTTATACTTGATAGTTATTGCCAAATTGACCTTTAAAAATATATACTCCCATCAATATTGCATGAGAGTTCCCGTTTCCTCAAATTTCCTGCACTAGTTATTATAATCATTTTATTTTTTTCCCAATCTCATTGTTGCATCAATATTCATTTTCCTGATTTTTTGTGAAGTTGAGCAGCAGTACTTCATTGTGTTTGTCATTTAAATGATTTTGTAGAATAATGGATTTCTATTTATAATTTTTTTCTATAAGATTGCTTATATTTTATTTTTTGATTGCAGGTTTTTTATAAATGATGAATTTTAATCTTCAATCTGTTGTGCATATTTAAAAATTATTGCTCCCTGTCTCTTAACATTATTCATGATACTTCCAAAATAAATCCCATTAATATTTTAACTGATATTGTACTGAATTTATAGGTCTATTGAAGGAAGAATCTATCCTTTTCACAATGCATCTTTGCTTTTAAGGAATTATCTACCTTTCTCTTTAG
Organism: Balaenoptera musculus; assembly: GCF_009873245.2. Lineage (NCBI taxonomy): Eukaryota > Metazoa > Chordata > Mammalia > Artiodactyla > Balaenopteridae > Balaenoptera > Balaenoptera musculus. The sequence goes on from NC_045802.1 coordinate 58,411,938, forward strand.
GTCTCCATATATACTTCAAATGAATTTTATAGTTTCACTCTTACAGAAATGACACTACTTTTAAGTATATACCAACATATATTATAATCTTTGTTGTTTACATGAATGGGATACTTTTCATACATCATTCATACTTTTTAATTGTGGTGTAATAGAAAGTTGATGAATTTCACATATTCACACTAAGGGACACTGTATACACAGATAGTTAAGATCCTAGCTGTGGATTGAACTCTATTTGACTGCTCTCTAGGTGTACATCCTTAGACAAATTGTACTACTCACACCAATCCTCAGACTCACTGTAAAATGAAGCCACACATATACAGGGCTTCTAGTCATTGTACTGGAAATGCTGCTAATATTTTATCCTTAAGAATGAGGTTTTTTATAGATTTTTTACAGGTATTTTAAGAGGAAAACACAGTAACCTTTAATTTCTAGGTTACAAAATATTTGTTTTCAATTATTTTTGTGAGATTTGGTGAGACTGGACAGGCTGAAAATCTGAACATTACAGATTTTGACCAACATTACAGGTATACTACAATGTTTAATACAGGCAAATTGCTTTTATTCTTTAAAATAAAACAGAAATATTGAGGTCTTTGGGGAAGGTATATTTTTGTATATATTTGAGAAATACTAAAAATTTTTTATTATTGATTTTATTCTTTTTCAAAAGAGTTTCTTTTTCCAAAACTCAGGATTAAGTAAGCAATTGCAAATCTTTTCCTTTTGATCTGCTTCCTTAATTAAATTTAATCACCATAAAAATGCATTTCGATTTTTATTTACATATGCGTGAATGAAAATTTAAAACTAACTTGGACACTATAAAATTTAATGTTAATACCAACCACTATATTTAGAACCATGGTTACATTGTTATGGTTATGCACAGAGAAAAAGAATATGGCTTTATATATTTATATTCTAAACAACAGGGGAAAAAAGGAAATGATTTAGCATTTGAATAACAAATACATAGCAATGTAAGTATAGGCATTTCATAAAGTTTATGTGGAAAAGTCTGTATGAGAGAACAGCTAGAAAGATTTTGAAAATAGAATGGTCATATGAAGACCTAACCTTACTAGGAATTGAAATGCCTTCTAATATTAGTATGTTTAAGCTGGTGCTACTGAAGGAATAGCAATCATAACAATAAAGCAAAGTTGAAAGTACAGAATAACTGTGGGAACTTAAACTATGCTAAAGATTATATTTCAAACTAACATGGGAGAGTAGATGATTTAGTAAATTGTTTTGGAAGTAGCTATTTTGAAAAGTAAATAAAGCTAGATACCTACACAAATCCATTATCCCAATAACTTCTTCATCAATGATCTAAACTGAAGACACATTAAAACTACAGAACAATACAGAGACTGTTACATTCATAACATTGTAATGGAAGAAGGTCTTTCAAATAATCAAAGGAATCCCACAAGCTATCAATGGAAAGGCTAATGAAATTGGACACACACAATAAAAAAAAAAAAAAAAAAAAACAACTTTTGTGGAATGAAAGGGAAAAAAATGCCTAAACACACTAAAATTAAATATAGATACATACACCTACACAGAAAATATATAAATATAAAATATATAAATATATCTATATTACACATATGTGCATATAGTCTATGTAAATTTTAACATATGTCTATTTAAATAATAAATTTATGAATACCTGAGCATATTTTTACAATAATAGGAATTTTTCTTATTACAGTAACAGGGACTATTTCTAGAACTGGAGATAAGAAATATTTCACATCTATACATTTTCACACATAAGCCTACATACATACATATGCACTCAAAGACAGTGAATGAGTTAGAAATACTGTTAAAGCCTTCTTTGATACAAATGTTCTTTGCATTCTCCACTTCTGGGAAGGTGGTATGGTCATGTGACTTGCTTTGGCCAGTGAATTGTGAGTGGTTATGAGTAGCATATCTGTAGAATAGATTTCTAGACAAACAGTTTTGGCATCGAATAATAAATGCAGTTTAAACTTCAATAGATAGTTTTCAAATAAAAGAGACTGCATAGATGTACATTCTGAATTTTTTTTTTTTTTTGGTGCAAGTGGGGGGAATTAAACTCCTGAGATACTAGGCATATATGCACTGCAGCATAGTCTAACCTGATCTGATACCCTGGTTAGGTGGTAAGCCTTACTTTAGATAAAACTTCCCTTTTTATTACTTATTAATCTTGGGAAAGTAACAATATCTGTCTAACCCTCAGTTTTCTTACACCAAAAGTATTTTTTTTTTTTTTAAAGGAAGCTTTAAAAAACAGCTTTATTGAGGTATCATTGACATAAATAAACCATATACATTTAAAATGTACCTTTGAAAATTTTGATATATGATAATATATACATGGAAACTTAATCCGCTATAAACAAAGTGAACTTATCCATCACCTTCAAAAGTTTCCTTGAGCCCCTTTGTAATCCTTTCCTCCCGTCCCTTCCTACCTCCCCCTCCAACTCCATCTCCAGACAACCATGAATCTGCTTCTGTCACTAGAGATTAGTTTTCATTTTCCAGAATTTTGTATCAAAGGAATCATATATACTTACTCTTCTTTTGTCTGGCTTCTTTCATCCTACATAATTATTTTGAGATTCATCCACGTTTTTGTGTACACCAATAATTCGACGTCTTTGTTCCCAACTAGTATTCTATTATATAAACATACCACCCTTTGTTTATCTATTGACCAATTGATGTTCATTTGGGGTTATTTCCAGTTTGGGGCTATTACAAGTAAAGCTACTCTGAGTATTTATTTAAAAGTCTTTGAATGGACAAAAACATTTACCCATTTCTCTTGAGTAAACACATAGGAATGGAAGGCCTGTATCATATAATAGATGTAAGTTTAACTGCTTCGGAAGCTGCTAAACTATTTTCTAAAGTGGTGAGAGTTCTAGCTCCTTCACATCTTCATCAGCACTTGGTATGGTAAGTCTTTTACATTTCAGCCATTCTTAAAGGTGTGTAGTTATCTCTCACTGTGGTTTTGATTCGATTTCCCTAATGACTAGTGATTTGGCACATTTTTTCATTTGTGTATTTGTCAGATATATATCTTCTTTGATGTGGTGTCAGTTCAGATCTTTAGCTCATTTTTAAATTGGGTTGTTTGCTTTTTTATTATTGAGTTTTAAGATACTACTATTGACTGAATTTTGTCTCCCCCCAAATTCATATGTTGAAGCACTAACCCCTACTTGACTGTATTTGAAGATAGGAGTTTTAGAGGTTAATTAAGGTTAAATGAGGTCATAAGGTTGGAGTCCTAAGAATTAGCGGCCTTACAAGAAGAGAATGCACATGCATGCCATTTGAGGACACAGCAAGCAGGTTGCCGTCTGCAAGCCAGAAATAGAGTCCTCACCAGAACTCAACCCTGCTGGCATTCTGATCTCAGATTTCCAGCCTCCAGAACTGTGAGAAAATAAATTTCTGTTGGTTAAGCCACCCAGTCTATGGGATTTTGTTATGGAAGCCCAAGCAGACTAAGACAGATAACATATATCTGATTTACAAGGATATATAGACATAGATATATACATACACACATGTATATAACATATGTATATTTTCTTGATACAAGCCCTTTATGAGATATATGCATTGCAAATACTTTCTCCCAGTCTGAGGCTTTTCTTTCCATTTTTAAAACTGTTTTTAAAAGAGCAGATGTTTTTAATTTTGATAGAGTTCAATTTATTAATTCTTTCCTTTTTGGATCATGCTTTGTGTGTCAAATATAAGAAATCATCGCCTAACTCAGGGTCACAAAGATTTTCTCCTGTGTTTTCCCTTAGAAGTTTTATAGGTTTATGTTTTATGTTTAGGTCTATGATTCATTTTGAGTTAATATTTGTGTATCCTGCAAAGTATGAATCAAAGTATGGTGGGGTTTTTCTGCATGTGGAAATCCAATTACTACACTGTCTTCATATCCTAGCTTTATAAAAAATCTTGAAGTCATGTAGTGTTACTCTTCCAACTGTGTTCTTTCTTCAAAGTTGTTTTGGCTGCTCTAGTTCTTCTGCATTTCTAAATGAATTTTGGAATCAAATGTCAATTTCTATTTTTTTTCAAAAAAAGTCTGCTGGGACTTTGATTGAGATTTCATTGAATATATACACCACTTGGGGAGAATTCACATTTTAGCAACAGTGTGTATTCTGACCCTTGAACACAGTATGTCTCTCTATTTACTTAGGTATTTATGTTCTCTCACTGATGTTTTCAGTGTGCAGGTCTTATACATCTTTTGCCAGATTTATCCTTCTGTATTTCATTTTTTTTTTTTTTTTTTAGCATCATAAATTTTTATTTTGCTAATAATCAAACAATTTTAGCTCTACATACAGAAAATAACATACACTATGGATGGCATTGTAGGTTTAGAAGTTGTTCCTGTGCTAAAATGTCTTCTCCTATCCCCAAGGTATCTCTTTTTTTTTTTTTTTTTTTTTTTTTTTTTTTTTTTTTCACACACACACACACTGTATTTTATTTTTACAAGACATAAATAGACTGACACCAAAAGTATTAAATGCAATTACTTATATGAAAATTGATGTCTTCTTATCTACTTTCAATAAGAGAAAATTAGAAGTTGAATGGATCTCTGATTCATCTGTCTAACTAAAGTACTTCCTACGATTTTTTTCCTCACCATTTTAGGAAACATTTTTTTTTTCCAGCAGTCTTTGACATTTCACATTGAGGTGAATATGAAACTAAGATTGTCTATTATGTCCTGGGATTTTTAAAATAATTCATTTATTTTAACCTTCATAATAGTTACATAATACTTCTTAAGGCTCCTCTTGTGACTATAAATTTTAATTAATATGAAGACAGGGCAAAAGAATGTCACTATTTATACTTGGAAATATTTTCAGTAGGCATTTCTTAAGTTTTCTCAGTGAAACCACTTTGAAAAAGAAAAATCTAAATCCTACCAATGTTTAGACTTTAGGAATTGATATGTTTAGTTTAAAATATGTTTAGTAGAAACAATTGGAGACAATTCTGAATTAATCAATTGGACCTAGCCAAAAACGTTTTGATTTCTATTATTGAAAATTTCTTTTTCTCTGAGTTAGATAAACTTAAATCAAGGTTTGTTTCTCTGATTCATCTCAATACAGTACACTTAACAGAGGGTGCTTAGTGGAGATCTGAGATCTGTTCCTGATGAAGTCCAAAGCCTCCATAGGCCTAGAGGGGATGGCTAGATGGGAAAGAAATCACTGTAAGAGTTTTGAGCATTAGTTAGTTGTGGGAATCCTACACAACTTGCTTCATCATATGATACTTGGAGATCAAAATGGCAGAAGTAATGATTTGGTCAACGAAGGGTTATTAATACCATATCCATGTTTAACACTGAATAAGGATATCAGGATTACCAAGGTGTGTTACCTTAGGGTAACAGTTACTTTCTTGCTAGTGGAACTTAATATAGCCCAAACATTAAAATAAAAATAAATAAATCTATTAAAAATATATATCTATATAGCCCAAGCATTAAAACTACTCAAAATGAAATATAGCATAGTGTGGAAAATTGTATATAATTTAATTATAAAATTAAAAAAAAATAGATCACAATGTTGGGTCCATAGATATTTAAACTTATTCACATTTTGATTTATTAGTGCTGTTATTATTATATAGTAAACACATACTTCATAATTTACTACTTTCTCAAATATGAACCTCCATTCTTACATTTTGAAATTATTTCTGAAAACAATTGCAGAAAGAATGCTGTCCATATACACTAAAATTGAGTCTATGCTAATATATACTTTGAGGAGAGGGTGTTCACATAGAAAATTTTTATTTTTTTTGCCTCAGTCCAAGTATACCTTTAGGTTATGTGCACTTTGATGGCAAAATAGTTCTTAAATATATAATTCAAGGTTAGAATTTCAAAGATGCTAAATGAATGCATGTTAAAAAGTCTTAGAAAATACTTAGTCCAGGTTGAATTTCACCAGGGCTAGATTAATTGTCTTGGTTCTGAATTGATTAATGAATTTGACTTCATTTCTAATGAAAAATATTGTTTAAATATTTGATAGATTTTCCCTAGAATGACTAATGGAATATAAAATATACATTCTTATTACTTCATATAGTTTATTCCTCAGAGAACATTTTAATTCAGTTTTTTGATTAATAACAATGTCCACAAGAAAGGCTAGTCCCCAGCGACATACTGCATCATTGCTGACAACTAAAAAAAAAACAAACAAACCCATGAATATTTAATGTTTAATAACAATTTACAAAATTACAGACCATAATAACAAAAAGAGATTGTGATAGTTGAATTCAGTCTCTTGGTACTAATCATGTAGTACAAATAATGACACTGGAAAATGTATTGAAGCAAGATTTTACAGGTGCCTATATTCTAATAAAACTTTTTAAAAAGATAACTAGATTTCAATAATCTTAAAGTAGTTCAGGAATGTTGTTTTTAAATGACAGAAACTAATTACCATATTCTTACTTCTTGGAACATGATTAGTACTAGAAATGAATGCAAATATTGAAATTGGCCTCAGATGACCTAACCAATAATACAAAATGCAAGGGGCTAATTAGGTTCATTTCATTAAACACAAAATGAGGGTGAAATTCCTCTCTCAAAATTAAAACTGTCACTATTTTAAAGTCCTAATCCTACATTATAGAACCAGTCTTTAACTAAAAGATATTTATTTAGTTACACTATATGATGAACACTGTATTAGGCCTAGATTTTCTCATTTTCAAATTTCAAAATTTAACTAAAATGTGTAGCTGAACTTTTTATCAAAAGTTACACATACACAGTAGAATAAAATCACTTTATCCAATAGTATCAGAAGGTGAGCTTTTGCAAATGCTCTAATTTTATATGCAACTGAAATCTTGTTTACTAAGTATAAATGCTTGTTATGATTAATCATTGATGTTAGGTTTCTTACCAATGCCTTGAATTTTTTCCCTACCTCTTAAAACACAACTTTTCTATTACCTAAGTAGTCTAAAACATAATTATAAACATAATTATTATTAAAATTATTTTTAATTATTTTTAATTTTAATTAAATTATTTATAAATAATATAAATATTTTAATTATTTAATTTTAATCAAATTATTATATAAATAATAATTATTTATATAATTATATAATTTATATAATTATTTATAATTATAAATTATAAATAAATCCATTATTGTATGGGACAGTGATGTATGCAAAGGATGGTTATTAAAATTGGAAGCATAAGAACTTCAACTTCTGATTAAAATGTGAACATAAAAATCACACTTTATACCATGAAAATATTTTTTAAAGATAAAATAAAAATGATATACTTCTATGATGCTTTCAAAGAGCAGTGGATATTAGGTAGCCTCAAATAGCTGAATTACATAGATAATAAGCCCTTCAGAGGGAAGCAGAAAGCTGTTGTTTTCAATAATGGACGCAAGTACATAACATGTTCATTATATAGTAGCCAGTTTTACAGGTTTCAAGTAGGTAAATAATTCTTAGGGCCAAACTATTAATCATAAAAGAGAAAAATGATAAATCTAATCTCCTCAAAATAAAAACTTATTTTCATCAGTCTCAATTTAAAAAACGGGAAGAACCAGACAGTGAGAAAATATTTCTAATAGATTTATCCAACAGAGCACTTGTATTAGAATACATAATTACTCTTAAAAATCAATACAAAATAAACAAGCAACCCAACTAAAAATGAGTAAGGACTTAAAAGTCCTTCACACATACATATACACATACACACAATATACAATTAGGCAATAAATACAGAAAGAGAAGAGCAACTTCATCATTCTTCATAGAACTTTGAATTAAATTCCAATGAGATATGACTTAGCCATAAGAATGAAAAAAACTAAAAACTGTGATAATGCCAAACGTTGGCAAGGAATTGGAACAATTGGAATGCTAAGGCGTTCCTGGGGTTGTTGTGAAACAGTAGAACTGCTCTGAAAAACTGTTTGTTTTTTAAGGGTAAAATATATCTGCTTGATGATGCAGCAATTCCATTCATAGTTATTTTGTTGGCATCAGAAAAGTATGACCACAAAACACTCATACATGACAGTTCATAACAGCTATTCATGATAGCCAAAATCTATCAATAGAAACAACCCAAATGTTCAAGAACAGAAGAATGATAAACACAATGTGGTATACTCATTCAGTGAAATATTATTCAGCAGTAAAAACACACTGGTGACACACAAAATGCCACCTATGCATCTCAAAACCATTATGTTGTACTAAAGAAAGCAAACAGAAAAGAGAACGTACCCCTTTATTACCACATCTATGAACTTTAAAAATGGGTCTAAAAGTAATCATGGTAATAGAAATCAGAAAGGGATTACTTTGGAGTTTCGCGGGTGGTGATGCAGGATTGACTGAAAAAAGTCACCGAAGGAACTTTCTGAAATAAGAAAAAGGTTCTATATCTTGATTGGTGGGTTGGTAACATGGGCATATGCATTTATCAAACTCATCAAAGTGTGTATTTTAAATGGATATAGTTTTGCGTATGTAAATTACACCTTAATAAAAATGCAAATTATATTACAGAATATTGGGACCAGAAAATATTGTCATATCAGTTATAGCACATAGCTATTTAAAATTCATCCCTGGAAGAAATAAATTTACTTGAGTTAAAGCAACAATGCTTAAAAGCTGAAATTCTTTATTTTATTTATCATTTTGATGGTGGCTGAGGGGAGATAGGCTCAACGAAATGGCAGAGACACGAGAGAGACATGTTCTCCAAGGAGCCTAGGTATTTTGGCGTGGGGATTTCCTAGAGATATTTAATGTTGAGAGCACTGTTGTCTGGTGGAGGGGGGATGTGAGGCTTAGGCTCTGAGGCTACTTTCTAGTATCTTCTGATAAACAGATGTCAGAGTATTATTATTGGCAGCAGTATTATTTAGTCATATGTATCTAACTAAACTATCCCTCAACACGTAATCGGGTGTTAATATTTATACTTAGTTATTTTCCGAGCGGGTTTTTATCGATAAGCTGCCTTTATTACAGTTTACTGCTAAGGTCTAAATTCTGTGGAGCCAGAAATATTTTTATCTAGTAAGTAGACTTTAATAGACAATCTCAAAATTTGTGAAAAAAAGAATCACAGATTTAAAAAGAAATAGATCCATGTTTTCAAAAAATTTTAAAATGCCTTGTTAATCTTATGAAGAAAGTGGTTAGGTATAATGTTTATGGGTGCTGAAAATTTATTGATTAATCAAAAGATTTTTGCAATACCTACTATGTAGTAGGACAGTCACTGTGTAAGATGAGAGATGTTTAGCAGAGGACCTCACTTTTCTGCTCACATCACCCAGTACTCTACATTTATATGCACATCAATATCACTTCTTTTTTTTTTTTCTTGGTGTCCAAATGCAATGGATCTAAGAAGGAGTTCATAATGGCATTACAGCTCTCTTGGTATTTTAATGTCAGTTTAAAGAGTTTTCCTGTGGAAGAGTTGGAGACAGTAACATGCTTCTTTAAGTCAAATGTTTGGGTTTTCAATTTCAAGCACTTTCTTTGGCTACAGGACCCCACTCATACCAACCTAAGTGCATATACCAAGCAAAGTACTAGGGAGTTAAGCAATCTCTTAGAGGAGTCCTTAGCCAATATCTGATGGATTTATCCTTTGTTTGTGATAAATTTGAGGCATTAGCCATATTGCCTTCTAAGGTTTCCCAGAAGAATTATAACTTGTTTGCTCACATTAGCACCTACTCGAAAGGAAACGTCCTTTCTTTTCCTAATTCACTCCTTCATTCTTACCAGTAGACTTGAACAGCTGCAGATAGCAAGGGTGATTGAACTGGGGAATGTGCCTGTGGCCTTCGTTTTGATAGTCACTTGGTTTCCTGGGTTCTTCTTCATATTGCATCTTTTAGGGACAGGTATTCAGTTCCGATGCATGAAATCATGAGCTTATTGTTTTATAACACTTACTCAATTCTTGGGTTGAATTGTTATGCAACAATAGATTAATGGAACAAGTAAAAAGATACCCACTTTCTGTTACCAATATAGTGGTCACTGTGATATTCTGCAGAAGACTAAAATGTTCAGGGTCTTTCCTATTATAGGACTGAAAGCATGAGAATTAAAATATCCATTGGACAACTCAGTGGATGTGTAATGTTCTTATTTCCATGTTAATTTTAACAATTTTTTAGGCTTTTTCTTGAAAAGGATCTAAATGATTGCTTCAACAGATCTGCATACCTGGTGCCAGAGGCTATTACTCTTATTAATATGTAAAATCCAGATGAAACACTTGCACAGAAGCTGATAGTCAGGCTATAAACTGGGTAAGTTGATAGTCAACCACTATCATTCACCATCCACCATCTGTTTCTTTTACTTATTTAAATTTTTTAAATTTTTAAATTTAATTTAATTTAATTTTTTTACAAATGTAGTCTTTTCATTTTTAAATTTATTTATTTATTATTTTTGGCTGCATTGGGTCTTCGTTGCTGCACGCAGGCTTTCTCTAGTTGCATTGAGTGGGGGTTACTCTTTGTTGTGGTGCGAGGGCTTATTGCAGTGGCTTCTCTTGTTGCGGAGCATGGGCTCTAGGCACGCAGGCTTCAGTACATGTGGCACGCTGGCTCAGTAGTTGTGGCGCATGGACTTAGTTGCTCCGTGGCATGTGGGATCTTCCTAGACCAGGGCTGGAATCCATGTCCCCTGCATTGGCAGGCAGATTCTTAACCACTGCACCACCAGGGAAGTCCTACAAATGTAGGACTATAAACTGCGTAAGTTGATAGTCAACCACTATCATTCACCATCCACCATCTATTTCTAATTTGTTTTACTTATTTAAATTTTTTAGAACCTGAACTCATTAACTGAATAGGAGTATAATAGGGAAAATCTCCCCTCTATTATTTAAAATTTCGATGCTGGCACTTAACCATGCAATTTCACCTGAGATGTGTTATTTATTTTGATTTATTTATTCTGATTTAATTAATACATAACATATAAATAAATATTATTTATTACTTATAGTAAATAAGTTTCATGGGCCTCTCTCAGTTCATTCCATCATAATAGCTCTTACTTCATTGGTTGACAAGTGATGTGAGGATTCTGACAGCTGTCAATAATGTCTTTCAGTTATATACCAACGGACTAGAGAAATGAACACAGGATCAGTTTTCAATGGAGCAACCATGAAAAGAAATAATCTTATACCTACCAACATGACAGATATTTTAAAGCCTGAAAATTCCAAATGTTGAGGAAGATATCAAATAATAGGAATTTTAATTAAATATTTGTTTGAATTAAAATTAGAATGCAACTTTTAACAAAAAATTGTCTTATAATAAATTTAAATATATGAATTATAAATTCTGACCCAGCAATTCCTTTTCTAGTTAAAAATTCTAAGGGAGTTCCTTTACAGCTACATCAGAAAGAATATTCATATCAATATTTGCTGTGAGTTAAGCAAAAGAAAATTAGAAGAGAGCAAATTCTCAATAGACAGGAGAATGAATAAATAGGTTGCAGCAGATTCATTTAATGGCTTGATATACAGCAATGAAATTGAGCAGTATATCTCCATTTATAACCTGAACGGATCTCAGAAAATAACACTGAATTCAAAAAATTTCAAATTAATATACATAGCATGATACATTTGTATACCATTAAGATAAGCAAGAGGATGATAAAAGACAGAGTTTGGAATCATGTGTACACTTAGGAGGAGAATGTGATTAGGAAGGTACTCAGTACGGGCTAAAGGTATTAGTAATATTTTATTTTATTTCTTAAATTGGGTAGAAAGTACACAGATGGTGTGTGTGTGTGTGTGTAAATGAGTACATTTCATAATAAATAAAAGTAGAATATAAATCAAAGTGTTTCTAAAAGGAGGTAGTGGCCAAATTTGTCAGGCGGCTAACTCCAGTCAGTAAGGAAAATGTTCCATATGTACATTTTGCTTACAAAGAGGTAATGAATGACTTTAATAGGAGATTCATTTGAGTTGTGGGAATTAAAGCATTGTTGGGTTGGATTTAAGACAGTGGGTTTCATTGAGAAGAAAGTGAAGACTTAGTGTCTGTAAGTTCAGATATCTTTGCTTAGATTTACTGCAACGGGACGAAGAGAGGGTGCAGTGGCTGATAGTGAAAGAAGGGACAAAATAGATTTTGTTTTGCTTTATCTTTCTTGTAAGTTTTTTAATGAAAAACATTACAACATGCTTTTATTGACTCTGCTAATAGAAAGAACTTTGTGATGCAGAGAATTAAGGCACAATTACAGGCGTGGAGTCTTTGAAAAGGTGAGTAGAAATGGGACTGAAGGGGACAAGATGGGTAAATGGTGGTTATTCAGAGAGAGTGTAACACATAGAAGCTGATAACATTGAGAGACCTGGTGATGGGATAACGAGAAACTTCTCTCATAATTGCCTTTTTAATCTCAGCTGAGAGGGAGGAGTGGCAATGCTAGAGACTTGAAGAGAGAGAAGATATGAAATAATTTTCCTATGGCAGGATGGAGGGAATCATTTTGAACTGTTGTAGGATTTCCAGCCACTTCCTAAAAACAACTCTGTTTGTAGTCATTTGGAGTTTTGCCTAATGAGTATGAGAGGGGAAAAATAGAGCTGGCATTATTGAAAGTGATGCAAGAGATAATTACAATGAGCCACGGAATACAAGGTTAATAAGAATGGAGTTAGGTTATGAAAAGTCAAGGAACAATGTGCTTTAAATATAAAAAGCCTAAGAGATGTGTTTTTATTATCACTGTGACAATCACTGAACAATATCTTTGATTTCTTTTTTACCCATGCCCTGTGATAAAATTTTATTTACTGGAAGAAAACAATTGAATAACAAACATAGAAAAGAAATTTAGCAAAGGTTTAGAACATTTTTCTGAAAATACACATAATCTAGTGTTTAGGGCAACATGTAGAATATTGTGCCATTCTTACGCTATTTTTATTGGGTTAAGCATTGACAAATAATTTTTGAGAAAATTTAATGATTAATAATTACTACAGATCTTTGTTGTAATTAGACATAATCAAGATTTAAATTACAAATAAAAACTATCAAATGAATATATTTTTCTAGGGTCATTTAAACTTTCAGCAAGTGCATTATAACAAATACTCTCCCAGAGTAATATTTGAGCACACAGAGTAAAAAAAATTAAGTTTCACATTTTTCTTACAGCAAGAAATATATTTTATTCCCAATTCTTAGTTGGAATATTTTTAAATTCTTAGAAGTTTTAAAGTTTTGCTTACTTAATAAATTAGCTCTCTTTTTTTTGTTATTATTGTAAAAATGGAAATTTATATCATGTAATCTACCTATCCACACACTTTATGCAGAAGCCAAACAATACATCTTAATTGTGGTTTAATCTTCAAATTGACCTTCAAAAATAGGGCAATACATTAAATTCCCACAGATGTGTATGTCAGAGCCTATATTCTCATTTTTCTGTCATATTCACATTTGCATTTACCTGATAACAGTGAGCTAGACAGTCATTTTAAGTACTTAGGTGTGCTATTGGCATTTCTTTCTTTGTTAAATGCCTTTTAGACACTCAGCACTTTTTAAATGGATTATTTGTCTTTTACTTATTCATTTATATTTTTAATATAATTCCAATGTTAATGTCTTTGCTCTCACTATATTTCCAATAGCTCTTGTAATCAATCTGTGCTTAAAATCTAAATATATTTGTCATACAGTGTTTTCTAAATCTCATGTAATCAGGTCATGTTTTCTGTTTAGATTCTTGGTTTTTCCTTTCATGAATTCTGGGTTTTTATATTACCTAAGAACCTTCCCCTTTCAAACATTGTAAAACATTATAATTTTAGAGTTTCCCTATATTTCTTTTCTAAATTTATTTTGGATGTGCTATTTAAATAAAATTAATATTTTAAATAGATTATGAATTAGTAAGAGAATATTATCTTCCTGGGGCCAATTTCCCAAAAATTATTAATATAATAATCCAAGATCATTAACAATCATCCATGCCCAGATATCTGGTTAAACATTATTTCTGAGTGTGTCTGTGAGGGTGTTCCTGGAAGAGATTGGCATTTAAATAGGAAGACTGAGTAAAGAAGGAGGCCCTCCCAAAGGTGAATGGCATCATCTAACCCGCTGAAGGCCAGAACAGAACAAAAATGTGGAGGAAGGGAAGATTTGTTCTTTCTCTGCCTGACAGAAAGCTTGACACACAGAGCTTGAGCTGTGACATCTGTCTTCTGCTCTCAGGGCTCCTGGCTTTCAGGCCTTCAAACTACACCACTGGCCGTCCTGGGTTTCCAGCTCGCAGAAGGCAGACCATTTATACTTGACAGTAGATTATTTCTGAGCATTCTCATCCGTAAGAATTTTTGTGTCAGATAACATACAGCTCATAATGAATGAGTAGTTCTGAATGGCTGATATTTTATATCCCACTATTAGGCACTCAGTCTTTACCTGATTATAGTAGCCAAAGTCTGCTTCTCAAGAAGAGAATAATAATTGGAAAATGAAGACATGAATATACACAAGAACCTTAGAGGCCAGTGCTGGGATTTTCCCATTGGTTCTTGCCCGATGTTTCATAAAGTACCCTTATTTGCCACAGACACATAAAGCACCATGAGATCTGCTGAGTTATAACAACCAAGCAGAAGAACAGAGTGCAGTGAAGCTTGGATGGGCTGCAGTGATTTCTCCTGCTCTCCTTCCCAGTCAAAACTAGCATGCATGCTTATGGTTTACACGGTAAGTGCTCTACTTAAATGCGAAACACACTGCTACTATATTCAAAAAATCTTACTGATAATCATGCCTCATTTTTAGTGTTAGGTATTCCAAGGTGAAATAATCTGCCTTTCACCATGGAGAGGAGATATTGACATTTTTCAGAAAACTAGTCTTTATAAACTTGCACCAAAAGTTGGCCCTAAATTGTTTAATTTTTAGTGATTTATTTATAATTGTTAGAAATACATATACACATATATGTAGGTATATTACAATAAACATATATTATAATGTACATTTTATATATGTATATATTCATATATGTATACTTTGTGTTGCACATAAAATATTTGATGCCAATATAATCACAATTCTTCTAAATTATTTTTTGTCTCCTTCCAGAAGGCTTTATTTTAGCATTTTAAAAATATTCTTGACAATCAAAGACTTCACCATAATTTTTGGTTGAGTTTCTCCCACTTTAATGTTCTTATAAGGTACGTGATGGAAATTTTCCACCTGGAGCTTAACACTTATTTTAACTTTAGTGAAAATTCAAATATATATATATATATTTTTTTTTTTTTTAATCTTTTGTGCTTACCTCAATTTTTTCTCTCATATTTTCACTCTCCTTGTATTTTTCTTATATACTCTGAAAGATATTTCAAGTATATCTTTCAGAATACTGCTTCATTTTTCGACTGTGCTAACTTACTGTTTTGAAATTTTGCTGAATTTATTGTTTTGAAATTTTTGTTTTTAATTATCATGTTTGCTCTTCTTTTCATGCCATTTCTTTCTTTCTTTCATTATACATGTACAATTCTGCAACACAACACATATCTATTTCCTCTCTTTATGTCTTTTCTACCAAACCTTATGCTTTGGTGGTCATGAGGGATTAATCTTTTTTTTTTCCTTTTAAATATTTATTTATTTATTTATTTATTTTGGTTGTGTCGGGTCTTAGTTGTGGCAAAGGGATCTTCACTGCGGCACATGGGCTCTTTAGTTGCGGCATGCATGCGGGATCTAGTTCCTCAACCAGGGATGGAACCCAGGCTCCCTGCACTGGGAACACGGAGTCTTACCCAGTGGGAAGACTGGACCACCAGGGAAGTCCCCATGAGGGTTTACTCTTGAAGTTCTTTTTTCTTACCTTTTATAGAGGCCTCATTCCCACATAAGTTCAAATATATTGGCATCTTCTAAATTTAATCTTCAATCTATAACTCTATGTGGAACTTCAGATGTATACATTCTTATGTCACCTTGAAATCTGGAATACCTAAGAGATATTTAACCTGTTTAACCAGTCTCAACTTGAACTTATGATTTTTCACAACAAATTTATTCATACACTAATGTCTTCTATCACAATAAATAATCATTCAAGCAGTGTTTTTTCTGGAACCTTAATAACAATAATAAATCACTCCTCTATTTTACCTCTTTAAATAATTTCAAGTCCTGGTGATTTTAAATATGTATGTTTTCTCCTCTTTGTTGACACTGTTCTAGACTAAGGTAACGTTATATCTCACCAGTATTCTTGTCTTAACCTCATTTTTACCAATAATACATTTTTGTATTCATCCAATAGATTTTCTAAAGTGCAGGTAAGGTGAATTTTTTGAAATGTAAATTTGATGTGTCATTATCCTACATTAAATATTTCAGTTTCTACTCACTAGCTTTTAAATACAGAGGTCAAATATCTTTATATGAATTAAAAGACTCTCCGTAATTGGTATCTTAACTCCTTCTGATGATTCATCTCTGGTTTTTTTAATCTTATATGGTGACACTAATTATCAGAATATTTTTCAATTTTTATAATTAAGAGAGGACACTGAAAAAGAGAGTGGATTACACTGACTTTACACAGTAAGTAATATTCTTAGTTTGGTTGAGTATTCTCAATTGATTTCAATGCATAAAATAGTAATTTTACACACACAGATATCTGTAATAACAAAGCACAACCATATAAATACTCATATTCTGAAGAAGTCATAGTAGACATGAGTGTTAATCTTTATTGCTGTACCTACAGAAAATTTAGAAGAGCCATCACTTTGACCATCTGCTCTACTTTCTACTCATTCATTCTGATGGAAGAGAAAATCTAGAAAATGTATTGACTGCCAAGAGTATAAATATACCTGCTGGCAAAGATTAATGATCTGTTACAATGGACAGTGAATCAGCTATAGGATGAATTCCATCTCACTTGAAAAAACATCCTGAACTGTGAAAAATAATATGAATTATACTTACAAAATGGTAATGAAAAGGTTTGATATAAGAGATGAAAGCAATGAAATTCCAATTGCTTATTGCATTAATTTATTGATCAGTAGCTTGGTAAGTGTATAAATTAACAGAACAGTTAAATAGTTAATATCTAATGCTACCAAGTAATAAAACAATTCTGAATATGAGATATAGTGATTTTACTAAGTCATGGTAAAAATAAGCTATAAAATTCCGTTAAAAATATCATCTATATTTCTATCTATCTATCTATCATCTACACACATACATATGTGTGTATGTGTACACATATATATACATACATTGTAAAACCTTATAATATTTACTGAATATGTATATATATATATATATATATATATATATATATACACATTACAAAACAGTATTAGAATCTCATTTGAAAAAAATTTGAAAAGAAAATGGAGGTAAAGGACTTCTTTATTTTTGGTTTCTGCAGAGTTTTATAAAGGGAATGCTAAGCAATAATTCAAAGAATATTGAGGATGAGGATAAACCTCAACTGTAAATTCTTCACTAATGCAAGAATTCCATCTTGAATACCTCAGATAGAGATCCTTGGCACTTAATACTGTCCATCAATGCAGTGTTCACAGGGAAGTTATTTCCATTTTTGGTCAATTAAGTTTTTTAGAAGATTTTATCTAATGATTTTTCTTTTTAACTAATTGAATTTTACTACCAACATATGAAATCTCTGTTCAACTTTCATTGAAAACTCTTGTGAAATGTTAAAAGAATATGACCCATTAATATCCACGTAACTTTCTAGGTACCACAGCCAAGTTGTTATGAAAAGCATAATATAATACTAATAATTCAAAATTTTTGAAGTATAGCATGTTATATTAGTGTATTCAGTAGGATGTTTGAGGGTATAATAACTAATCTTTTAACAGAATTTGTCTACATAGAATTTACTTGCCTAGTGAACATCACAGTTTCCTTTAAGATACATTTTCACTAGGAATAAATGTAACACGCTAATAAAGAAAATGAAAATATCTAGGTCAAGTTTGGAAAGAAAGAAATAAAGTCTGATCACTACATTATTTCTGTTTTTAAATACAGTAAATATATTTGCTAATTTTATGCTTGAGGGACCATGAACTATAAAATTTTTATACTGCAGGATTCAAGTGACATTTGTAAGAGGATGTGGTCCTATCATCTCCCTCTTAGAATCTAAACTTTAAAGGATCAGCTGATGAAGAATAAAAATTATGGGTTTTTTTGTTTTTTAATTTATTTATTTATTTATTTATTTTTGGCTGTGTTGGGTCTTCGTTTCTGTGCGAGGGCTTTCTCTAGGTGCGCGGTGAGCGGGGGCCACTCTTCATGGCGGTGCGCGGGCCTTTCACTGTCGCGGCCTCTCTTGTGTGGAGCACAGGCTTCAGATGCGCAGGCTCAGTAGTTGTGGCTCACGGGCCTAGTTGCTCCGTGGCATGTGGGATCTTCCCAGACCAGGGCTCGAAGCCGTGTCCCCTGCATTGGCAGGCGGATTCTCAACCACTGCGCCACCAGGGAAGCCCTAAAAATTATGTTTTAAGAATAATATTAGTAGGTATATATTTAATTTTATACATAAAGTACTAGATCTTTAAGCATAGATTTAAAAGATTACTAAATGTTAAAAAGCATGGAGAAAGTTCGAATGATAGTGCTAAGTGATGGTAACTTTAAATGAAATTTTCACTGGGAAGATCATTAATGATGTTATTTTTCCCAATTTTGTTTACCAAAATTATCTCAAAGCTAAAGAAAAATAATATGCAGAAAAAATTAGGAAAAGTTATTTTCTATTATGCTTTCATTAATCTTTTCTAACCTAAACACAACAGTTTTCATAAACAATTCCTTATATTTGAGTATTTTATTTTTATATTTATTGACTAATGCAAAAGAAATTTGCACAGCTGAAATGTCCACATATCCCTCTACTTCCATTGGGTTGGATAATTAATATCTTTTATTTTTTTAATTTTTTATTTATTATTTATTTATTATTTTTATTTTTGGCTGTGTTGGGTCCTCGTTTCTGTGTGAGGTCTTTCTCCAGTTGCGGCGAGTGGGGGCCACTCTTCTTCGCAGTGCGCGGGCCTCTCACTATCGCGGCCTCTCTTGCTGTGGAGCAGAGGCTCCAGACTCGCAGCCTCAGTAATTGTGGCTCACGGGCCCAGCTGCTCCATGGCATGTGGGATCTTCCCAGACCAGGGCTCGAACCCGTGTCCCCTGCGTTGGCAGGCAGACTCTCCACCACTGCACCACCAGGGAAGCCCAATATCTTTTTCAAGACAATAAAAAAATGGATAACTTATAAGTTAGCCAAATGTGAAACATGTCTTTCCCCATAAGATAAAACATATTTGAGAGAAAATTAAAACTCACAGGTTCTATGCAAACGTTTTCTAAATATAAATATTTCTTGTCTGAATATTGATTTAACTATAGTCTTGCTGTATTCATGGGCTTCAGCAACCCAAATACGATATAGCAAAGGGGACCAAGAGGAAAAAAATAAACAAACGAACAAAAACAAAAATAAGTAAAGAGAGAAACCAAAAATGAAGGTGCACAAAATCAAAGATAAATTATTCAAGAGAGAGATGAACTGGTGGAACACATCCAATCTTGCTGCCAAGTCAAGTAAAGTGATGTCTGAAAGTGTCCATTGGGTTTGGTCCAATTTTGGTCATTGATGAATTTGATAAATTTAAATGCAATAAAGGAGAATGAATTGGATGGAAGAGTAAATGGAGAGAAATGTCTTTTCTCGTATTATTGCTGATAATGCATCTGGTTTACATAACACCTGAAAATGTTTGATAATACATATTTTAAGTCATCCATGAGCTGATAAATTTGTAAGGATTTATCATGCTAACCCCAGTGAAGTAAAGTAAAATAAAAGCTGATTTTTCCTTGAGGAATTTAGCGAAGAAGAGAAACTCAAGCACTGGTTTTCACAGACTCAGTTTTTGTGGAAGACAAAGCTTTATGCCAGTACATGTGTAGTAAGGTTCTTGCCCATAATGTTGAAATCCCTAAGCGTTGTTCCCCTATCTCAAAGGGCCACAACAAAAATTGTTTTGGTTTTATGCGAAGTGGGGGTGGGATAGTCTTTTAGAGAAGTTTTAAACCAAAGCTGGTATTCAAAGGTTTTTATAGATATAATTTACATTGCCTGGGATGTTCAAAAACAGCCCAGCTTTGGAGGAAAATCAAACTAAATAGACTGAAACTCCAGCAGGAGTTTATAAGGTAACAGTGTATCATTGAATATTTTCTTCATAGAGAGCATTTGCTAACACTAGACATGGCTGATGATTGAACTTGGCCCTTACAGAAGTACTCGACTGGGTAAAGAAAATCTAGCAAAGATTTGGGTGTTTGTGCTGTTCTGGCACAACAAATTTGAAAATCCAGGCACCCTAAATGTGTGCTTCTGTTTATATTATAGTCCAGCGGTCCCCAACCTTTTTGACACTAAAGACCGGTTTCGTGGAAGACAATTTTTCCACGGACCAGGGTGAGGGGATGGTTTCGGGATGATTCAAGTGCATTACATTTATTGTGCTCTTTATTTCTATTATTATTACATTGTAATATATAATGAAATAATTATACAACTCACCATAATGCAGAATCAGTGGGAGCCCTGAGCTTTTTTCACTTGCCACTCACTGATAGGGTTTTGATATGAATCTGCAAGCAATTGATTTATTATGGTCTCTGTGCAGTCAAACCTCTCTGCTAATGATAATCCATATTTGTAGCCACTCCCCAGCGCTAGCGTACCACCTCAGCTCCACCTCAGGTCACTGGGCATTAGATTCTCATAAAGAGCGTGCAACCTAGATCCCTCGCATGCGCAGTTCACAGTGGGGTTCTTGCTCCTATAAGAATCTAATGCCACCGCTGATCTGACGGGAGGCGGAGATCAGGCGGTAATGCGAGTCATGGGGAGCAGCTGTAAACACAGATGAAGCTTCACTGCTCGCAAGCCACTCACTTTCTGCAGTGTGGCCCAGTTCCTGACAGGCCACGGACCCTTACTGGTCCATCTGCCAAATTCTTGTGCTAAGTAGCAGGTTAAGAGTTTCTGTAAAGCGAAATAGAATTCCTATAATCTTGCAACATTTAGAAGAAATATTTACACCTAGAGAACGGGGCCTCTCTCAAGTGCACACCATGCTTTTCACTCACGACTTTTGTTATGATTGGAGTAGGGTGCAATCGAAAGAAAAAACTACAAAGCCTGAAACCGCCAAATAACAGACTCACACAATCCTTCAGTTGAGAATAGAGAGAGACCCAGTAAGATTCTCAGATAAAAAAATTTTGGGAACATTGCTATACACTGAATTTTGTGCCCCCTTTCCAAATTCTTATGTTGAATCCTAATCCCAAGTGTGATGGTATTTGGAGGTGGAGCTTTGGGGAAGTGATTAAATCATGAGGGGATTAGTGCCCTTACAAAGAGACCCCAGAAATCTTCCTTGTCCCTTCTCTCATGTGAGACACAGAGGAACGATATTCGTTTATGAACCAGGAAACAGGACCTCTCATCAGATACCAAATTTGCCAGCTCCTTGATCTTGGACTTCCCAGCCTCCAGAATTGTGGAAAATAAATTTCTGTTTTTCATAAACCACTCAGTCTATGGTATTGTGTTATAGCAGCCTGAATAGACTAAGACTAACATGCACGAGGAATAGGAAAGAACAAAAGGATAAATGATTCTTACTAAAATTTCAACCTTGTCCTGACCAAATGAATCTCAGATGGATTGAAGGGATCCATCACTTACTCTGTCTGCCTAACAGTAGAAAGTGGGAATGATCTTGTCGAAAGATATCATTTGGAGCTTTTTCTGTTCCTTTCTACGTTTTGTCTAAGATAACATAAAAATTATTGCACACGTCAAGAGATAAGATGATATGACTCATAATAAAGAGAAAAACAAACATTAGAATGAAACCACAGAGAATCTCGACATTGAGATTAACAGATAAGGATTTTAGAATAATTGAAACAACATAAATATATGGAAATTAACAAAATATGTTAGACAAATAGATGAAAAGATGGAGAGTATTGCTATCAATAGAGTGAATCACCTATACATGATACAAATATGAAACAAAATAGCTATAATTTATAACCCTCTGAATAGGTTTAATAGTAGAAAGGGCACTGTAAAATACGACTAGTTAAGATAAGGTGGATATAAAAAGCTAGCAGAAAGGGAAAAAATAGGGGGTGAGGGGAGAAGAGCAGAGTCTTTGACACAAAGACAACATCGTAAAAGTCTAAAATAAGTGTAAATGGAGTTCCAGAGAGGAGAAAGAGGAAATGTAGCAGGAGAGACATTTATCAAAGCTAGCAACACACAGATTCAAGAAGCTCAGTGGACACAATGTGAGAGAAATATAAGGAGAGGCATAATTGGATGCATCACAGTCAAGCCTCTGAAAAAGGAAAAGGAAAAGCAATTTTTCAAAACATCTTGAAAGGAAAAAGACATGTTACCACAAAGATCACCAGAAGACTTATAGAGAAGACTTTAACAAAATCAGTGAGTCAGAAAATATGAAAAGGGTAAAAATAATTTCAAAAAAATTACAGATATTAAAAATCTATACCCAACATAAATTTTCCTGGAAAACTCATGTGAAATAAAGTAACTTCAGGCAAAGAAAAGGTGAGATAATTTGTCACCAACAGTTCTGCACTACCAGAAGTGCTTAAATTCAAACCTAACCTCTACTTAACTAGCTGAGTGACTTTTTCCAAGTTTATTTACCTCTCTATCTCAGTTTCCTTATCTGCAAATATGAGATACAAATATTGCCCAACTTACAAGAACAAGGTTTAAAGGATTCATGGATTTAATATATTGAAGATACTCAATCTATTCCTAGAATTTAAAATATACTTAACATTATTTTTATCAGTTTTAAACATTGTACTGAAAACTACTATTTATTGTTGCATAGTATCTCATTACTGGGAGAATATGTTTCAATCACTGAGAGGCAAGTTTATGTGGATATCATGAGCCAGCAATTAGGATTTAACTTGAATTATTTCCTTGATATAAATCTTTGTCTTCCAACATCTCATTTGTAATTCTGGACAAGTTGCATTACCTCTTTGTGCCTCTATTTCTGCATCTATAAAATATCAATACTATATGTAGCTAACATTGTATGACCATTGTGAGTTTTAAGTTAAGCAATGTATGTTTAGAGATCATAAACATATAGTATTTTTAGTAGTATTATATATTGTTTTTTGTAGACATTATACACAGTGCTGTAATAGCAACTACTACACCTATCTCTATGTGCTCGTCCAGGATCAATTCCCAGAGATAAGATCCTCAAGAGTAAACATCTATCAACATTTTAAGATGGTAAGTATCATTAGACTGCCCTTTAGTCTATCCTAGAAATTAAAATGCTCACCAGGAATGTACAAAATAGTGCATTTCTACACATCCCTGAAGAAGATGGATAAAAGCATTGTTATATTCATATAAATTTTTATGTATTTTACAGCTGAAAAGAAATAGCTCACATTTTCCCATTTTTCAGCTAATAAAATATGATAAATCACTATGATTAATAATATACTGTGCTCAATGAACATACTTTAAAAGTAGTATTCTAACAGAATTCAAATTTAAAAAGCCATTCAGAATACTAATTAAACACAATTTGTTTTGATTTGATGATTGTCCACATACAGTTATATTTATTATAGTGACCTCTATCTGATTGGTAAGCAACAATGATTCGCATAAATAATTTTCATTGGAACAACATAATGCTCCCTCCTTTTAAACTTCTGACTTAATATTTTTCATTACTGGACCTAATTAGAACTCTTTTTCTTCCCAGATGAAACAATAACATATACTTGTGGTTTTGTTCTTATCTTCTTTGAACTAAGAACAAAATGAAGTCAATAAAAAATGTGCTGAAGCTAATTCAATGTGGAATGGACACCCTGAACTCAGATTGTTAGAGCTTCAGAGGTCCTCAGAGATCATTTTAACGCGATTTTTTCCCCAATGCTGAAGCCCTTCTGAAACTTCCCTAGTAGTTATGCATTCCACGTCTGAAGGGGGATGATTAGCTGTTAGAAATTACTTTCTAATATTGAGCCAAAATTTCTCTTTTTTTTTGGTTGCATTCACAAGCCTGACCCTAATTCTGCCCTAAGATGTCTTAAGGCATCTTCAATACAACATTTTTTAAATGTAAGAACACAGTTTAAAAACTAATGAAGTCCTAACTTTTGATAAACCAACTTTGCTTTAGATATTAGAATGGTATTTGATTTCCCCTCTTCCTGGCTATTCTCGCTAGGTAAATTCAATATCTCAACATCTCTTTGTACTTAAGAAGGGAAATTTTTATTTAATTTCATTTAAGGCTTTTATTTATTTTACTAAATTTTGTAATTTCTTTTAAAAAATCAATTTTGTAAAGATTTATTTTCCACATTGTCAGGGCATCAAGGAGTAGTAAGTTCAATATTTGCATGTCTCTTTATAAACTCCAACAGCTAAAAGAAACACAGAGGCTTACCTTCATATATTGGGCATATTAATCAAAAACATTATTTGATATTGAGCTACGTATTATTTAAACCTTTACAAAAAAAATTCCGAAAAGATTTTTTAATTTGAAATAAATATATACGACATTATCATATCCTTTAACATCACCAAACTGAATATTCTTTTCAAAAAAATTCAATTTACTCAGAGCTCTAATGATAAAAAAAAAAAAAGAAAATCTCTGGAAACATAAATTTAAAGTAATCTCATCTTTTTATTCAAACTAAGTAAACCTGTAGGTAAATAAAGATTAAGAGGAGGCAAAAATGTCTTTGATAATTACAAGTTAATTAAATAGAATATAAAAATCTGAAAATGAAAGCATTTTAAATGCTTTGGCCACTTTTTGCCCAATGTCTAATTTACACCTTCATATTTTTAAGAATGAGCCATATAAAATGTGGAATAACAAAACTCACCCCACAGAAACAAAGGATAAGCTTTAAAAAGGCAATTCTTTCTGCTGCTGCAGCTAAAGCTAGAATTGCCCTGCAGGCAACTGCAATTCTCTGGTACGTTTAAGTAGTTCTCACTTACAATAGTGGAGTAAGGCAAAAGACCCTGAGGAGAAGCCCTTTTGTTTCATTTTTGATCACAGCAGTTTCTATAAAAGATCAAATTTTAATGAAGGAAAAATTAATATATGTTTAGATGATGGAGACAAATAATACAATAACAACAGCCCCTCCAACCAGTCCTTTTGAAAAAAGAGAAACTAAATAATTACTCATGTGAAGTCTGCTTATAGATCTATTTCATAGCATTACAATTATTTTTGGATGAATAAAATTGCTGGAAGACATATTTCTTCTCTTCCTTCTTAAAACTGGGTAATAATCTGTTAAAGTCATAGCTAGGTGTACCTTTAGACTTGCTGTGTTCTGTTTCTAAACAACCTAGTTTAACTCTTATAAATGCAAAACACACCCTGTATTAATCCTTTCTGCTTAGCTGCTCAGCAGGATGAATTTAAAGTCATCTTAATGGCCCCAAGCAATATTTTAAAAAAGAAGCATAGAAAAATCTTAAGAGATCATCTGGATCATTCTGATGTCAGAAAAATAACACTCCTAAATACAGCCTTCAGTGTTCTATTTCAGACTCATTTTCAAATTCCCAAGTAATAGAGTTTTAATAACAGGAAGAGATGTTAATCAAGAATAAATTTATAGAGTTATACAAAAATAGTTCGGTGAGAATTTGCTCGTTATGGTACTAAATTTGAGATGCTCATCATACCGTGTGCCCCACGGGAACTGGTTTGTATGCAAAACTGAAGAATTTGATAAAATGAGGAACGATTTAGGTTCATCATAAATAATTGTAATAATATGAAAATTCTTTAGAACAAATGAAATATATCACAGGTAAAGAATATGACAAAATAGAAGTAATTACTTAAAATTACATTAATATTGTTCATATAAAACTTGAATGTTCTTTCAAACATAATTTTGTTAGTAGATACATAGAGAAACCTATTTTGACCTAAATAAACACGTATATTAATTTGTAAATTATAGGAAAACCAGATTTTATGTACTTTATTAGAAATTTAGTTGTTAAACATTTATTTCTTGTTCTGAATATGGTGTTTGTACAGTTATAAAACTGGGGTTAGGTATTTATTATAAAAATAGACAATGCCTATTGTTTCTTTTTTTATTTGTACACGTGGGGAATATATGACTAAAGGTGTTGGAGCTGATTGGAGAGAAAACACATACATTTTTCCTCTTATAGGAATAAATTTTAAATCTACTAATGACAAAGTTGCATTATTATATATATATTTTTTACTTAATATTCTGTTTGAAATCAAGTGTTACTTTAAACTGATAAGAAATTTTCTTAATTATTCAGAGAAGAGGCTTGGAAGTATTTGCATAAATGAAATGATATTTTAGGAATGTTTGGATTTTTAAAAAAGAATGATGGAGATAAAGACATGATATGTAAAACAGAAATAGTGTGATGTGGAAGCTATACCATGTTAAAAGTTTAGCCATTATGTTATGGCCATTCCTTTGAAATTAATTCCTGGTATTTTGACCCATATATTATTTTATAACTTACTGAGAGAACCACATATTAGCTCTGTGAAATTGCATAGCCCACATGTTTAAAGCACAAATTAGCAAAGAAAATTATCTACATTAACATTTGGATTTGGAGAAATCATGAGATTTAATGATGTTGTACCAAAAGTATTTTATCATCTATATTTTTCCCTCAGATGAATATATAAAGTATATATATATTTTTTCTGCTCAAAATGCCAGCAGATTTTGTGCTCTGGTTCCAGGTAAGATGGAGTAAGCATATTTCACCCTGACTCTTCCACTGAAAGAATGAAACATTCCAAAAATGGATTTAGTAGCTCTTTGAGGACTCTGAAAAGTAAATAGTAGCAGACTGACTGGGGAAAATTTCAAGCAGCACTGAACCAATGGTGATTTACCAATTGTTTTCCACTGTTTTTCCAGGGCCTGAACACTACACAGCATAAAACACAAAAATAAATTCTTCTTTACAGATAAAAGAACACCAGGAAAAGCCCTCTTGTTTGGTTCACAGAGCTAGAAAGTGACTTTTTAAAGATCACCAGACAGGAAATCACAAAGGTCACAACAAGAAACCACAGGAGCCAAGACTGTGAGGAAGAGGAACCTTCCTTTTTGATTGGTGGAGCTCTGGTGCCAGGAGGTTGGAACAAACCACTGGTGCTTTTTGCTCTCTCTCTGTAATTCTAGCACTTGGCCATGAATGTGGACATGCTCACTGAAGTGTGCCAGAGCCAGTGACTAAAGCCCAGTCCTCCTAACAGAGAACCAAAAAGGAGAGCCCCAGAGAACCCGGAAATACTAGGAAGATTGCAGAGAGGAAAGCGTGTGAGAAAGTGACCCCTACAGTTGTCTATCAACTCCTGGGCTTGCTCTTGAATTGAAAGAAAAAAATGGAAAGTCTCAATAAATGCACTGAAGAATACAAAAGCGAATCAAGTGGAAATACTACATATAAAATATGCAACAGATGAAATGAAGAATACACTGGATGGGCTCAACAGCAGGATGGAAATGACAGAGGAAAGAAACAGTGAACCTGATAGATCAATAGAAATTATCCAATCTGAACAAAAAAGAGGAAAAAAAGAAAAAGAAAAAATAGAACAGAAAAGATTCTCAGGAATCTATAGTAAACAAACAAAAGGCTAAATCTTGATGTAATATGAATTCCAGCATGAAAGAAGGTGGTGCTTTAAAAATATTTACAAAATTAATGGCTGAAATTTCCTAAATTTGGCCAAAGACATAAAGTGACAGGTTCAAGAAGCTCAGAGAATCTCCAACAAAACAAATCCAAAGAATGCTATGATCAGGTACCTAATAATAAAACTGCTGAAAACTAAGACAAAGAAAAAATCCTGAAGGTAGAAGAAAGTAGAGCACCATTTTTATTTTTATTTATTTATTTATTTTTGGCTGTGCTGGGTCTTCGGTTCGTGCGAGGGCTTTCTCTAGTTGCGGCAAGTGGGGGCCACTCTTCGTCACGGTGCGGGGACCGCTCTTCATCGCGGTGCGCGGACCGCTCTTCATCGCGGTGCGCGGGCCTTTCACTGTCGCGGCCCCTCCCGTTGCGGGGCACAGGCTCCAGACGCGCAGGCTCAGCAGTTGTGGCTCACGGGCCCAGCCGCTCCGTGGCATGTGGGATCTTCCCAGACCAGGGCTCGAACCCGTGTCCCCTGCATTAGCAGGCAGATTCTCAACCACTGCGCCACCAGGGAAGCCCAAGAGCACCATTTTTAAAGTGCTGAAAAAAAGTTCTATATCCAGTGGAAATATCCTTCAGGAATGAAGGTGAAAGACATTTTCAGATGAAGAAAATCTAAGAAAATCCATTACCAGCAAATTTGCTCTAAAATGATTGCTGCTAAAAGGAGTTTTTCAGACTGAGGGGAAACAATGCCAGACAGAAACTTGGAACCTTAGCAATGAAGGAAGAACAATGGAAATGGTAAATATTTGGGTAAATATATTATATTATTTACCTCTGGGTTTTTATAATTTATTTGATGCTTAAAAGCAAAAATGATAGCACTGACTGATTTGGTTTTTAATGCATATAGATGCAATATACAAGAGAACTGTAACAACAGGAGCTTAGATAATGGTACGTTTTCTATATTTCTCATCAAATGGTAAACTGTTGGTTGTAAGCAGACTGTGTAATTTGAGTATGTACGTTGTAATCCCTAAGACAACTACTAAAAAAAATTATATGGAGATAAACTTAAAACTACATAACAAACCTTAGAGTGTATTACTAAAAATTAATCAAATACTGCAAAAGAAAATGGAAAAAGGGGGAAAGTAATAACAAGAAGAAGGAACAAAAAAATTAAATTATAGAACTAATTCCGTACATCAAAAATTACATTAAAGATAAATTATATAAATGTAAATGATCTAAGCACACCTACGAATAGATAGAGAAATAGGGTTGTTTAAAAGTACAAAGAAGAATAAAGATATATCGTGCAAACACATCAAAACAAAGCTAGAGTGGCTATATAAATATCAAAGAAGCAAAAGAGCAAAGGACATTACCAAGGATAGGTAAGACATTGCTTATTCACCAAGAAGGTACATAAGTCTAATATTTATGTGCCTAAAAATGAAATTTCAAAATACAAAAACTGGCAAAACTTAAAGGAAATTAAGACAAATCTACAGTTACAGTTAGAGACTTCAATATTTCTCTCCCAATAATACATAGAACTATTAAACAGAAAATTGATAAGGATATAGAAGAAATGAACTCCATCAATCAACTGGATTTTATCAACAGTTTTTAGAACATTATATCCCAAAACATCAGAATACTTTTCAAGAGCATGTGAAATATTCACAAAATGTAATCATTTTTGACATATTCCAATGTATTAATACACTATTTCTTATTGCCTAAAAAAAAGCAAAGAATGAGTCAGTAGTAGCCTCACTCCCAAGTTAATCTCTTTAACTTCATTGTAAATGGCATGTGCTTATATCCTTTAACTTGATGAGTCTATTAGACATATTAGTGGCTTAAAAGAATTGTATTTAAGGCTCCCAAATCTGTGTTGAACCTTAAGTTTCAATCGAAAACATATTCATAAACTCTGGAAGGAAAGGAGAAAGGAAGAGAGTAACAGAGAGAATTTCCCCTAATGTCTAGCAGTCAGGTCACAGACAGAATCAGTATTCAGCTCTGGAGCAAAAGGATTTGTATAGGGTATGAGGTGGTATTTCAGTTCACTTTGAGGACATTATTGTCTAAGATATGAGAGTACCTTACAATCAAACCTACTCCATTGGCAAAATACTCTGAGGAGCCTAAGCCCAAGGAACAACAGTACAACACTCTTCAGGGCTACATGCTTACCCAATATTTTAATGACAAATTCTGTTAGAAGCTGAGTAGGAATATGGGCTTAGGTTGGAGATTTTATCAGGAACTTCTATTAGATTTTTCCATGTAATTGCAAATATTTTTGAGACCACCATGTGCAGGTCTGCCATTGGTGAGAGAGAACAAAAGTATAGGCATTGGTTTTCCATACTGCATCTTAAGGCCTACATTTTGAAACTTGTTCTTTACTGCACTATAATGACTGGACACATTGTTGTTCAGTAATATAGTTATACCTGATTTTTTTAATTAAATATATAGAGAATGTATGCACATATATATAATTCCTTTTTTAACTGAAGTATAGTTGATTCACAATATTGTATTTGTTTCAGGTGTACAGCTTAGTGATTCAGTATTTTTACAGATTATACTCCATTAAAAGTTACTACAAGATAATGACTATAATTCCCTGTGCTATATAACATATACTTGTTGCCTATCTATTTTATACATAGTAGTTTTTATCTCAATCCCATATGCCTATCTTGCCCCTCTCCCCTTCCCTCTCCACAATGGTAACCACTAGTTTGTTTTCTATATCTGTTAGTCTGTTTCTGTTTTGCTATACACATTTTCTTATTTTATTTTTTTAGATTCCACATATAAGTGATAACATAGAGCATTTGTCTTTGTCTGACATATTTCACTAAGCATAATATTCTCTAGGTCTGTTCACATCACTGCAAATGGCAGAATTTTATTCTTTTTTATGGCTAAGTAATATTTAATTATATATATATATATATATGTATATACACGCCACATTTTCTTTATCCATTTGTCTATTGATGGACATTTGGGTTGCTTTCACATCTTGCCTATTGTAAGTAATACTGCTATGAACATTGGGGTGCATGTATTTTTTTGATGTAGTGTTTACATTTTTTCCAGGTAGATACCTAGAAGTGGAACTGATGGATCATATGGTAGTTCTATTTTTAGTTTTTGATGAACCTCTATACTGTATCCCACAGTGGCTGCACCAATTTACATTCCCATCAACAGTGTACAATGGTTCCCTTTTCTCCACAGCCTTGCCAACATTTGTTGTTTGTAGACTTTTTGATGATAGCCATTCTGACAAGTGTGAGGTGATATCTCACTGTTCTTTTGATTTACGTTCCTCTAATAATTAACGATATTGAGTATATTTTCATGTGCCTGTTAGCCATCTGTATGTCTTTTTTTGAAAAATGGCTATTCAGGTCTTCTGCCCAGTTTTTGATTGGGTTGTTTGGTTTTTTGATATTGAGTTGTATGAACTGTTTATATATTTTAGACATTAACCTTTTGTCAGTTATACTATTTGCAAGTATTTTCTCCCATTCTCTAGGTTGTCTTTTTGCATATATAATTTATTTCTTCTGAATGAAGGAAACACAATTTAAAAACATTATTTGGATAAAGTTATAAATAGATGCTTGTAATCTGGACAGTTATATCAATAACATCCCGTATAGGATGTTATGGTTAATAAGCCTTATTTCTGTATATTTTCCTTACATGTTATAGTACCCTAGGCCATTTACTCTCTATAGTCTCTGAAATGAGGGCTTTAGATTAGATGTGCTCTGTTTTGCTTTTTGACTCTTTGTTTCCGAGTCATGGAGGCAAAAGGATTTTAGTTGGGAACCCGAATCAGACTGATGCTTCATTTAAACTTTGAAGGATGCCTATTTAAATAGAAGGTAATTTATATTTAGAATAATAAAAGGTGATAAAGCTGAAAACATAAAAAGTGTCAAGGTAACAGAAGTGGTATAATAGAGCCAGCTTGTACCTGCTCATAAAAGCTGTTTGTATGCAACTATTCCCAGTAAATTTATGTCACGTAAGTAGGATGATATCAGTAATGGTAGAAGAATTTACAGTATGGAAAAAATAAAAACAAATTGTGCCCACACAAATGGTCCACTGTTCCAGCATTACCTGAGTATAGCACCAAAATATACCAACAACAAATAAACAAACAAAAAATCTAACAATTGTCCAGAAGAAAATCAGAGAATTAATAGACATAATGCACAGAGTCTCCAAAAATGTTTTCATATTCTTAGCAAAAATTAGAAACCAAATGTAATCAAAATAATTATTTTGAAGATTTAGCCAGAATCCTCACTTCACTTCTTCCTTCCAGTAAGCCTAAAGGAAAATTCAGATTTCACTGTATGAACTTATATATGCTTTCACTTGCAATAGTTTCTGTTCTGTTGGAATAGGCAGTTCTGAGATGGATCTTTTCTCTTCTTCCCATTAAAATGTTCGATCATTGTGCTTCAGCTCTAGCCTCTTCCAAAGACCCTTTTGCCAAGCTGTACTGCTCAGAATCAAATTTTTCAGGAAACATCTTCTGACCCTGTTCCAAAATTTGCAGCTATCTCCCCTTAAGGAGCCATGTTCCTATTTTGTGGTAAATAGTTTAATGATCTTTCCATAGGATGTAGATATTTTGCTTCTGTGAATTTTTTAAATGCAAAAGAACAGATCACTGATGGTAGGACCTCAGGGATCATATTGCTTTTATAACTTCAGGGAAGAACGAAGCATGTTGGGGCAAACCAGTAGAAAGAAAACTCTTTGAAAACACTGTGCTCTATAGTAAATATCTTGCTTACTTCCAGCGACACAAAAGCCCTTGGACATAGGCAGACATTTATTACGTCTTTAACACTTTTTCACATTCCTGAAAATAAAAAAAAATACCCATGACCACAATCATGTTTATATCAATGATAATCAGATAGACAAAGACAACTGTTTAAACTGGGATATACCCAAAATATTGCATGGATTAATTTATATATATCCACAAATATTGCCAGAATCCTTAAGGATAAAAATTATAAAAGCACAGGCATAGTTAGAGATTCACTCTTTTATATCGCTTATAACTAATTTCAGCTACAGTTTAACATTCAAAATATGTGCAGAAAACTCCCTATGCAATTTCTCAGTCTTCTTCAGTATAGTTAAAAAATTTGTCACATAAGAAGAAAATTGAGAAAATTCTAACAATTTTAGTTTAAGAGCAAATATCTTAATGTTGTGACTATTATAACAAATCATGCCTGCTTTCCAACTCTGACATTCATTTACACACCGACCACAAAGATGAAACATTTGTATTTAAAACGTATCTGCTATATGATTAATATGTAAATTGCATTCAGGGCACAGAAGTAGGCAAGGGAGAAATGAAGATCAGTGAGTTGAAGAACTTGCTCTCAGAGGGCTCAGAGTCCAATGGGGAGGCCAAGAGACATGCATACAGAGTTACATCTCTTGATAATTGCCTGGTTACACAGTGCTGGCAAAATAAGCCAAGAGAAGAGTAAAGAGATCCTAATTTGCTAGCAGATGAACGTACCTAATGGAGTCTGTCCAGTATTAAGCAGACATATTGCAACATGCTTTAAATTACAGTATCAATACATTAAATTCAAGGTCAGTCAGCCTTGAATTAATGGCCATTATTAAAGCAGGTGTATTGATTTCTGTCAGTAATATAATGAATGTTATTCAAATGGTCAAATGATGAGTACAATTTTTGATCACAGTTAAACACATCTGCTCTTGGGGTACTGGAAATAATTAAATAAATATTCTAGATGAATAAATCCATGGGTAATTGATTTTATATGATAAATTTAAAATATAAAAGAACTATTTTTTGCAGGGCAGGGGCCATTTTGTCCAGTGTAATGTCTGAAAGAGTTATCTATACCAAAATTTCCCAAATAATATTTTCAGACATTAAAGCATATTAATAAGCCTTAATTGGAAATAAAATAAGTCTAATATATTACT
Organism: Balaenoptera musculus; assembly: GCF_009873245.2. Taxonomy (NCBI): domain Eukaryota; kingdom Metazoa; phylum Chordata; class Mammalia; order Artiodactyla; family Balaenopteridae; genus Balaenoptera; species Balaenoptera musculus. Next base: position 58,446,033 of record NC_045802.1, read on the forward strand.
AATCTTATCCACTGGAATGGGCAAAGCTGTAACATGGACCCATCAGCTGGTCAGTTAAGCTTGAGATTAACTTTGTGTTTATTTAATATAAGTATACACATTTTAATTATTTATAAGCATGCCACTTCGTGAACAGGCTTGGGAAGTGCTGTTCTAATCTCAGAGACTATAAAAAGCAATTTTAGGGACTTGGTACACCAAAATAAATGCTCCTCCTGAGTTCTCTGGTTGTTCCAATGAAATAGTAATTGTACAAAAACCTAAACACAAATCAGGAATTTGACCTAGATTCTTCCTCCTCCCTTATCTCCTTTATGAAATTATATTTTAATACCAGTGAGCACTGCTGTTAGGAATAGCACGAGGCATTCACTCCTCATGCTAGTAAAACACTAGAAAAAAACCTATGGCCTCTCTTCCCACCCTTGCTCCTCCATGGTTAGAAATACTCTAACAATTTTTTTAAGATTGGGAAGAGGATGCCTCATTATGACCTTTCTTTCCACCTCTCTTGTTACTACTGTTTCCCTGCAGAGAGAGGCATTCTCAGATTTCTTTCAGCCATACATTAAGTTTTGCAAGGTAGGTTCAGTTACTGAGGGAAAGATAAATTAAACCCAGAGGTGTCCTAGAAAGGAAGACACTGGCCATACAAAAGGTCTGTGTCTGCTATTGAAAGTTATTTTATTAAATAAAGCCAACATTTTGATCACTCTCCGTTTTTCTTTTGTATCTTATCATTCACTCCCTAGGAGAACTCATTTAGTTTCATATCTTTAAATTTAATCCATTTCCTGATGACTTCTACATGCTAATCTCCAGCCCTGTTTTCTCCCCAGAATCCTAGACTCATTATCCCACTGACAGTTTGGATATGTATAACAGGTAACTCAACCATAAATGTGCCCAAAGAGGGAGGAGATATGGGGATATATGTATATGTATAGCTGATTCACTTTGTTATAAAGCAGAAACTAACACACCATTGTAAAGCAATTATACTCCAATAAAGATTGTTTTTAAAAAAAGCAATTAAAAAAAATTTTCCAGAAAATATAAACAACAGTTTTCCTTCTAAATTCCCTATTTCAGTTAGATGAATTTTCATTTCTCCAATTGCTCAGGATAAAAATTCTTTGTTGACTCTAATTTTTCTTTCCTATCCATCCCATCACCTAAGCAATCTATCAACAAGTCCTAAAGAAGATGTCTTTTAAATATATATAAGCTGCAACAACTGTCATTACTTCTACTGCTGTATCCTAATCCGAGCCACTGACCTTTGCTTCCTGGTCCATTTTAATAAACTACTAAGTGATGCCTCTACCTCTATTGCTGCCTCCTAACAACCCTTTCTACATGGACGTCAAAGTGATCTATACGTTTTAAAACTTTCAAAAGTTTGCAATCTCATTGTATCAAAATATATGTCCTCACCATGGTATACAAATCTTTTCAATACACAGAATGATTATGAAATGTGCACTACACTGTAGCATTCATAAGACATAGTTTTATTCTTTACATTATTCTGCATTCACAGCAACACAGAGTAGCTAAAGAAGATTTTAAAATGGACTTCAGCATCTCAGAGATGTGGGTAAATATTTATATTAGCTTATAAATTCTTGTCATAAAGATATAAAAATTGTCCTTAAAAGAAAAACCATGAATTCATTAGTAAAAAAGAGCAATAGGAAAGAAGTGTATGTACACGATATTAAAGTAAACATCTTAAAGAATGAGAGAAAGTATAGTGATTTCTTTATAAAATCTTAAAGCATTCTGGCTGTCACAAAAATATGTTGTGACATTTGTTTCAATCCAATCTGTGGCTCCCTGGCTGTCATTTAGCATGGCTGGGAAACTCCCTTGGAAAAGAAAAGGCAAATTAAATTTTCATTTTAATATTGCTCAGGAGTAGTCAGAATTAAATTGCTAATTATAGAATCACTAATTAGAAATACAGCATCTCTAAACATAAAACATTTCTTTAAAGAAAAGCAATGCACATTTTCATTTAGAGATAAGCATTATGTAAAATATGATCCTAAATACTATTCTGAATTTCTCCAAAGCCACATAGAATAGTTAGAAATAAAAGGATTGGGAAGGGCTATTTAGCTTAAGTTATTTTGTTGTTTAGTAGAAGAAGCATCATTCTAGTTCCCTGCATATTGAAAAGTCCTCTCCCTTGGTGGAAACCATTTAAATCCCTGAAAAAAAGTACATTTCAATATTGGGTTTTTATAATTAGCTTTGCATTATATACACATGTTCAGTAATCAAATCCTAACTTGTGGTACAGAATATCAATTTGTTTTGAAAGCATTGTTTATAGCGAATATATCCCTTTAGACAATGCATAACTTGAACAACATACCCAAACAGAAAGGAATAGCCTGTGGGGAAATTTAAAGCTTTATTGTTTTTAGAACCATGACATTATAATACAATGCTTTGTGCAATACTGATTTATAATTTATGTTATCTGTCTTTTTTTAAAAAACTTTGAGAGTGAACTCTTGGGATAATGCTTAACTTATTTTAGATGTGTATTAAAATGCTCAGCTTCAGCATTTATAAAGTATTTTGATAATAATTTTGCTTCAAGCTGTATTAACTATTAATCCTAAATTTATGTGTTTACATTGAGAATGCATATTCCATATGTATAACATTTATCTAAAATAGCAAAATAAATGAGTAAAAATGAATTCCTCATCAGCAATATCCCAAACTATCAACCACAAGAAACTATTATTTCAACATCATTTTAACAAGACCACTTATTGAAAGAGTATGAGAATAAAATACCAGCTAAAATTTGAAATATAAAATATAGCTCTAGGAGGAGCTATGTGTCTATATAGGAGAGGAGAGGGAGTTAGTTTCCTTTCATTATTATTTAATAAGAAAAAAGTTTAAATCTCAAAAATAGTTGAAAATAACTTGATTTCTTTATTTTATCTGCAAAGTATGTTTAATTTACCATCCTTATTGTTTGGGAAAACAAAGATGATACAAAAGGTATTAAAACACATAGGTTGTTACTAAAATTATATTTTATTTTAATTGTGATGTATATTCAAATTATAATATAGCATAAACGGATTTATTTGATTTTCTAAAAGTGGGAAGAAGACCCTGAGGTTAATTATCTGAGGATCTAAATCTTTTGATTTCTTTCTTGTTTTAATTTTTACTATATTTGCTACATTCAAAATTTTCTTTCCCAGTACGCATTACATCAGATGAATATGTGCTCTAATTTTTAATCAAATGATGCAAACATAGTTATCAAAAGAACACATTTAGTAGTATATTTTATAAAGTTTATGGTTGATAGACATGATATTGCACCTCTGACATTCTATCATCAATAAGTAGACCGGCTCTGCGACTGGTAATTGATTCAAATAGAAGAAATGATGTCCCAACTTTATGTAGAAGGAAAATTCATATTTTTTGTAGGAAAAGGCCACAAAGTTATTTTTTTAGAAACATTAAGGTTATGTATCTATCAGGAGCTTCAGTGTAATCGTGCATGTGTCTTGCAAAGTCACTGCAGCTTCAGCATCTTAAAAAATGAGATTTGTGTGTGCGTGTGTGTGTGTGTGTGTGTGTGTAATTTTACGTAACTTTTATTAGTTTATTTAAGATCACAACAAAGGGAACCATTTTCTGTTCACCTCAAAATTATCCACAATAATAAGTATTGGGTGAGAGTGGGCTTCTTCCTCCCATTTCTGAGAGATGTAAAATCATGCTCCTCACACTTAACAGATGTAAAATAAAAGTAATTGTGATATTATAATATATTCAGTTATGTATTTAATTTAAAGCATCTATTGAGCAGCTATCAAGTTTTACATATCTTTGATTTGTAGTTTAATTAGGCACGTTTTCTATCTGCCTACTGCCCATGTCCATGGACAGAACACATACAATTAAATAATAATTGAGCCAACTCTTAGCCTAAATATTTTGTAAATGTCCATAGAGTCATAAAATATGATTAATATAATATTTTAGAAATCTAAACATATTTATATGAGATCTTTGGAGTTTATTGCTTGGTTCTTTTCCTAATAAAAGTATATGTGAACTTCTCCTGTTTTGGAGTGATCTTTTTACAACTGGTCTAGTCCTAGAAAGGCCTGAGATTTACTCTAGGAAGCTCTTGTTCTCTGACTAAATCTACACAGAAATACATAATATATGATTACTACTTTGAAGATTTAAAGGATTTAAAAATTCAACAATAAAAATATTGAAGAAGGCCCAAAATACATGATAGTTATTCTAAACCAGTTTATTCCAGAGTAAAAGGATGTTTAAATTATTATGTATTAAACACTCAAAGTGTACCAGGAGCTCTAGTAGCTGCTTCATACATTCAATTATCAAAACAATCTTAGAATATATTACTATTCCTTTTTTACATATAATATTACATAACTTGTACAAGATTGTATAGCCAATAACTAACCTACCTAAGTGGGTCTTGGGCATAGGTTTTTGTGACTCCAAATAGTTTCTTATTTCTGAAATAATACTGATCATTTACAAACACATATTTTTGAAAATGGTAAAATAATTTAGTTCTAATTAATGTATCAATTCATTAGAGTTTCACTATTTCATCCATTTGATATTTTTATACTAATTATCTACAACCTTTATCATACTGTGCAAGGTATAGAGGACGCTGTAGTAAACAAAACAGAAATTGTTCCCACCCTCATAGGTCCTATGCTCTAATGAGTAAAGCAGGAATAAAAAATGAACATACAATTATTTGTTTTTAGTGATTTTGTTAAATGGTATAACAGAGAAGTAAGTAGTGTCATAAGCATCTACAAACACAGACCTGAATTGTCCACTGAAGCAAGGGATGGTTTTCTGATTGAAAAATGATTAATATGCAATCTAAGTTAGAAGAAGGTGTAAAGGGTGACAGGATATTCTAAGTAGATGTGGTACGCAGAATAATGGCTCCCCAAAGAGGCCCACAACTTAATCCCTGGAGCCTCTGAATATATATTATGTTATATGGCAATATTTGTAGATGTGATTAAGTTAAGGATCTTGAGATGAGGAGAGTATACTGGAGTATCTAAGTGAGCCTAACATAATTACAAGTATGCTTGTAAATAAGAGAGAGATACAGAAAAGTCAGAGTCAGAGAAGGAGATGTACTAATGGAACCAGAATTCAGAATCTGACAGATTTTGGAAGCTGCTACCCTACTCACTTTGAAGATGAATGAAGGATTCACACCCCAAGGAATTCAGGGGGCTTTGAGAAGCTGGAACAGGAAAGGAAATAAATTCTCCACTAGAACCTCCAGAAGGAAGACAGCCCTTACAAAATCTTAATTTTAGCCCAGTAAGACCCAATTTGGACTTCTGATCTCCAGAATTTTAAATTAATAAATACATTTGTGTTGTTTCAAGTCACTAATAATGTGCTAATTTGTCATAGCAGGAATAGAAAACTAATATAGCAGAAGAAGTAGAGCACATAAACCCCAAGGTAGGAATGACCATGCCATGTTCACAAAAATACAGTTTACTGCTGGAGAAATGGAGAAAATATTTAAATCATTTTAAAATCAGATCCTTATAAAGTTCTTTATTCTTCTCAAATCTCTTTGAATCTCATAAGAAGGTTCTCAGATGTATCTTATATCTACCAAATGACCGAGGCTTTCAGCACATGTGGTATTTTAGATTGCTAAGGCTGCTGTAATAAAATACCACAGACTGAACGAGAAGGTTAAACAAAATAAATTTATTTTTTCCAAGGTTCTGGAGGCTAGAAGTCCCAGATCAGGGTGCCAGGAAGATTGGATTCTTCTGAGACCTCTGTCCTTTGCTTGCTGCTTTTACAAATGGTAGTCCTTTGTGTATATGTGCCCCTGATGTCTCCCTGTGTCCTAATCTCTTCTCCTGATAAGGACACAAGTCAGATGGGATTAGCTCCCACCTTAATGGTCTCATTCTAACAATTAACTTTTTAAAAGCTTAAATCTAAATAGAGTCCCGTCCTGAGGTACTGAAAGTTAGGATGGCCTTTCTCCCAGCTCACTGTGCCCTCCTTGCTTCTGAATTTGTAAGTAGTAAACCTGACTCTACTTCCTTTGTGTGGGTGTATTGAAACTTTGTCTTCAGTCAAAATAAGCCCTTTGGTTTCACTTCCCCAAAGTGGGAGTTTTGATGCTAAAGAAGTTAGCTGCTGCCCCTGTGTGGGTAGTTTGTGCCTCTGAATTCAGCAGCTCATATTCTGCTTATTCTAAATTCAATATACCAGCTCCAGCTTCTCAGCACCTAGAGCTTCAAAATATTAATTCTGGGGGGGATACAATTCAATCCATAATAAATGGTTACAGAACATCATCTACCATGGCTTCTGTGGTAGGCACTATTAATAGTTTCCTTAAATTCTTGACGTAAAAGATGATCACTCCTCAAAATCCATTGAAGTTAGCAGTAGCCATATGACTTACTCTGACCAAAGAGATATGAGAGAGAGTGACACTGGAGGTATTTAAACGCCTGACCCTTTGGGGGCTCTTCCTGCAGTTGCCTTAACCAGTGAGATTCCAGATGGTGGAGGTTCTGTCAGTCTACAGGCTGGGCTAGGTAGAGGATAACTGAAATCAGAGCCTCATGCCATGGGGACGAGGCATTCTCACTTGTTTATAAAGCACAGGTACATTTTCCTCATTTTTTTACTACAGCATAGCCTAGTTTTTGCTAACTGTGTGCTTTATCTCAATGTATTTTGTGCATCCATTAGCAAGGTGTGTCATAAGGTAATTGCTTCTTTGCTTTACGCCATTTCAGTTTAGGAAAGGTTTCATAGGAATGTTACTTTTGGATGGGGGGAAATGTGTAATGTGTTTGCGTGTATCCACATTTTTTCCCGGAATGATAAAGAGGGAGAGTAAAAAGTAGCAGCAGCAATAGAGCTGCTATTCTTGCTGCTCCCGGAATATTTATGATGTCTTACTCTGTGCCTAGTTGTGCATTAGAGTCCCTTCATGTCATAATTTCCTTTATGCTTTCTTACTGTGCCTTGGTTTACATTTGCACTTAAGTCAATTTGTCTCTTTTATTATTTTCATCTAACTAAAGCAAAAGATCAGTATTTTCCTTTCTGTCACTGTGATTTTTTATTGTTTACTTGAGCCTCTGGTATTGATTAATACACCACCCAATTTCCACTCTGATCATTTTAGGACGCCAGACGTTATTGATTCAGCAAATACAGCTGAATCTAGATGTGTCCTGGAGGTTGATTACTCTTGATAATTTCTTCCAATACATTTTGAGAGGTTGCTTTTAGCTTTGTAAAACACTCATTTTAAAGAAGAAAAATATTCATGTTTTGGATTCCATTTAAATAGTTGACCAAAACACTGCCTTATATCAGGAAAGACCTTATTTTTTGGCAGAGGAAGTTTATCTTCAGGAAGGGCATATTGACACTAGGACACTAGAAGAGCTAAATATAGAGGAGCAGAAAGGAAACTTGTTCCATTAGATGTGAAGCCATATTCTAAAGACAAGGTAAGTAAAAGAGTATTGAACAAAGAGGTGAAATTCCAGTAACTTACATGAGTTACTATATTTGCATTTTGGTTTGTGTGGAGGGGAAAAAAGAGAGAGAGAGAGGGAAGGGAGAGAGGGATATGTTTGGGTGTGTTTATTACCCAATTAGGTTTCAAAAAAAGTGGTGCATCATGCTTTGTTACACAAACCAAGGCTTTTTTTTCACTTGTTTGTCATTTTTAATCCCATAAAGATTGGTTTTATTAAATTATTGATCCTTTAGAAGCTAAAAACATGATTTTTCAGCCTACATTGTATATCAGAGATGCCATATGTCACACTTGTGGGCACTGAGTCATAAATTAATTACTCCTGTCTCTTTCTCTCTCCAACTGTGTGGATCTTGAATGTGAAGCTTAGAGGTTGAAGTGTCATCTGGAAACGACGAACACAAAGTTAGTAGCCAATCGTTAATAATACGAAAGAAAAATACAGGTATCCCCCACTTTTCAAAAGATCGCTTTACGCCATGTCACTTTTACAAAAGATGCATATTAATACATGTTTTCACTAACAGAAAAAAATTCAAAGATGATTTTCACTTTTACAAAAAAAGCTGAAAAGTGAAAATAATGTTCAGTGTTGGTTTTGCAGCAAGTCATAGTAGAAGCAACACGCACCCTGAGCAGTGAGGGCGGCACCAACAAGTTCCTTCCCTGGGATCTATACTCAGTGTCTTAGCATCAAACCTCCATAGCCTTGAACTGTGTCTGTGAGCATCTGCGCTTTATCTCAATTTATTTTGTTCATCCATTAGCAAGGTGTGCCATAAGGTAATTGCTTCTTTGCTTTACGCCATTTCAATTTAGGAAAGGTTTCATAGGAATGTTACTTTTGGATGGGGGGAAATGTGTAATGTGTTTGTGTGTATCCACATTTTTTCCTGGAATGATAAAGAGGGAGAGTAAAGAGTAATTACGCCTAGAGAGTGGGACTAAAAGGCTAATATGAAAGAGTAGCTTGCTTTATATTATACATTTGAACTGGTGGGGTCTTTGAACATATTCCTGCTTAAATATACATAAATAAATTAGAGGAAATAAAGTAATTGCTTTAAAGTAAAAAAATACATATGTATGTATTTATATAGTATATATAATTTTACTTTACTTACTTTAAATGATTTAATTTACTAAAGTTCTTTCTTCCTAGGCAAGAAAATTGGGTCACTCAATGGAAAGAAATTCCAATAGGCATTAAACATGTCATTAGCAACATTCAAAGTGAAAAACAATAGAGCGACATCTGTGCGATACTCAAGGAAAGAAATTATGAGGCAAGAATTTATATGCAGCTCACCTGTCCTTTAATTATCAAAGCTATAGAAAATTTTTGGAAATGCAAGAATTCAGAAAATATCACACTAACAAGATCACACCCTTTCCAGGAAACTAGATTTAACTTCATCTACTTAAGAAATGACTGTGGAAACCTCAGGAAAGGGACTGAGAATTACATATGTTTAACTGTAGATCTAAAATTAAGACAAGAGAGAACTTAATGGTTCAGCATTGCTGTGCTTACTGTGGATGATATTGATAATAAGTGAAATTAATAAAATGTTAAAAGACAAGGCACAGGTAAAGGAAGAATAATATAAGTTTCTCAATTGCCTCATAAGGACAGTTGAGTTTCAAATAACATCATGTAAAGTTTTAAAATTTTGAGCAAGTGTAGACATATGCAACAATTCATAAATAGATGCTTAGGAAGATACTTCTATTGAGTAAAATGGATGCTGGAGGAGATTAGGGCAGAGGGTTACAAAGATATTACAAGATAATTTTAATATTACTTATAATGGAGAACCAATCAATATAGTACAAAGGAGGAAGGCCCTTATGAGCATCATTCATCCATTAGATTGCTAACAAAGTAAAATTCAATTATATTTTAGATATAACGCACAAACATGATCAGAAGTTTAAAAATAATAGGATGAATAAAAGAATACCATACAAAGTCAAACAAAAAAAAAAGGAAGGAGAAGTAATAGTTATAATCTCAATAGCTTGCAAAAGTAAAAATCTAGCCAAAATTCTAAATGAGAAAGAAAAGAAAGAACATCTATAGGCCTCAATGCACAGCAGAATTATAATACCTATCAACAGCTATGCACAAACAAAAGAAAAAAAAAGCTCAATAGGAATCTTTTTGAAGCAGAAACTACAGGATATGAAATATAGAATGGCACAGATAATAATAGGACGTAATATTCCTCTGCAGTCCAAGACATATCAAGTGTATAAAAATTTGATATGGATACAGGAGTACTAAACAATATAAGATGAAAAGGTAAAAAATATATATATATATATATATATATATTTATATATACCAAAGCCTGTAATCTTAAAGATTATAACTTTGTTTCCGCTATATACAAAACATTTACAAAGAAAAGAACCCTATAAAAAGTCTCAAGATAATCCTGATATGTTTTTAAAAATTTATATAATGTCCTTTTATCAGAATAAAATAAAACTAGAAATTAACACAAACTTAAAATACTTTATCTTGATGTTGAAATCATGATTTTTTTCCTTTTAAAAGAAACAGCCCTTGTGTAAAAAAAAATAATTTTGAATATTTTCCAGAATATAATTGAAATGAAAAAAACATAATATATCTAAATATTTGATATAGCTGAGGCAGTTTTAATAGGAAAATTCATAGTATTCTAATACCTACATTAGTAAAAATAGTAAAGGAATAAAATGTCCAATAACAAAGCTAGAAAAGTGACAATAAATCAATAAGAAAAAATAGTAGAAGAAAATAATTCAAGAATAAGAAAGCAGTAAACAATGAGTTAAAAAGCAGAGATAAATTAGAAACAATAACTAAATACATACTATTTGGTTGTAAAAAAAAAATCAACAATAGAAACAAACTGTTGATTAACCTAATCCAGAAAACAAGGGGAGGGCTTTGGTTACTTGCATATCACCACTGAGTCCCACACCACACTTTTATATATTCTGTTCTACAAAACTGTGATTGTAATCTGAAAACTGTATATCCAAGGACCCTTTGCTACTTCGCTTTTTACTAGACTTACACTAGCGTTCAGAAGGTGGTTGGAAGAGAAAGTTCCTTCTTTTGGTCCCAAAAATATGTCCACTGCAGACAACTTCAGTGTGTAATTGTAACGTCAGGGTCTAGGATTCTAGATCTGCTCAAGCCAGCATGTTTGAATGATCAAGCACCAAATGAGAACCAAACTGGAGAAAGAAAGTTCAGAAAAATAAAAACTGAAGACCAAACTTACATGTGACTATTGGTTCAAAATCACAAACAGTAAACACAGGCAAAGAGTATAATAAAATAATATAAATTTTACTGCAAATATCATCTGGTTGGAAGATAAAAATTAAAGAGAAATCTCATCATAAGTAATAACAAACAAGAAAAAAAATGCCTTAGAAATGATGAAAGTGTGCTAAACCTAATGACATACAATCTTCTTTTATAGGAAGACTCATTAAAAGAAAAATTCGTGTCAAGTACAGTTATATATTTGATGAAATACTAATAAAATGCCAAGAGGATTTTGTGTCTGAAACTAGAAAAAATGATTTTAATTTTTTTATGGAAAAATATACAAGGTCAAAGCAACCAGGCAAATCCTCAAAAAGAAGGTCAGTGATGTGGCTGAGGCAGAATGGGACTAGCTCAAACAAAAAATAGAAATATAGTATAAATATTTTATAAATAAAGCTGTACGATATTGACACAAGAAAGATTGCCAGAAAAAACACAACAGCGCAGATCCAGAAATAGATTAAACAGTTAGTGTATGATAAAAGTGCTATTTCAAATTAGTGGGGAAAACAACATTTTTCTAATAAAGAATTTTGAGACAGTAGGTACTAGTCTCAAATAGAAAAATATTAAAAAATAGAAAAATATTTTTTTACTAGAAAAAATAAAATTTGGAATTGTACTTCATAAAACATATCATAAAAACTCTAAGTGGTTGGAGGTCCAAAAGTAAAAAAGAAACATAGTATCAAAATAAGCAAGATTTAGAAGGAGAGATGAGTGAGTTCATTTATATACTGGAAACGAAGAAAGTTTTTTAACTAGGATTCAGAACCCAGTAACAATTAAGTAAGTGACTGATAAATGCAACTACAGAAGCATTAAATTTTAATGTATAATATGTATGTATATATGCTCATCATATTTAATGTATCTATGTATGTATATGTTTAATGTAATGTGTATGCATATATAGAGATATTCATTTATCTATACATCTATCTATCAATAACCCTAAATTAAAGACTGAATATGGCCAGATAAGTTTTAAAATAGTTGTAAATAGAATTACCTATGTCTACTTTGCCATCACCTAATCACATTCTCCCTTTATTATATGTAAAATTTCTAAGAAATTTCAGTACAAAATCTTATACAAGTACTTTCGATAAAAATGTATACAGTGTGTTGAAAAGAAATCGTAAATTAAATTATTTGAGCCCTACTCATTTGTTCCTCATTTGTAAATATGGAACAATCATAATCATATGTATCGTGATATTTGTAGAGAATAAGCATCATTTTGTCCCTTTTTTCTCTGGGAAATGTATTCTCCTTTTTGGACCTGCCACTATTTCCCACTCATCTCCATGATGTTTGAAGGTGCTTCACCAAACATTCCGGGAAGGGAATTGAACAAGAGAAGTCTGTCTTTCTTTCATTTTCTGTATCTATGTAGCAAAGCTTAAACCTATCAGTAGAAGCATTTCCTACCATTCAGACATGAGAAATGGGTGAAATTAGAACGAAGAATTAGAAATGGAAGAGAATAGAGGGTGAAAGAGAGTTGTTAGTTCACAAACTGGCCCGTGTACTTGGAGGGTAAGGAGAGACCTAGGAAAGAGGCAGACCCCTCCACATTGGTAGGTGGCAGGTTTAAGGAGCAAGGGAACTTACTACAAGGCTTGCCTTGGGCCACTGAAAGATGAGTAGCTCTCCGCACCCACCCATCAGAATCCTAAAAGCTTATGCAGAAGCCTTAACTGGGTTCAGCCATGTATACAGTCCAGATGGTCTTAAGAACACATTACTCTCTCAAGGTTGCTTCCTTGAAACGGCTCCAACTATGGGAACTGTGCACTGAACGTAGATTCCAAGGATGGGGAGGGGATAAAGAGCCTCTGATTGTCAGTGTACAGATTCCAGGTCGATCTGTAGTCATGTCCTCTCATGGAGCTCCTCCCCTTTTCCAACAAGAGTACACACATAAGAAGCTGGAATGAGAGAACAAGCTCATGCTTTTAAACTGTTGTCTGTATTTGTTCCACAACCACACTTTTGTCCAGCGTGTGGTTGAACCACACTGAAGCTATTTTGTCAGCTCCGTCTTAAGCCTGTAGCCCTACCCTTTCCCCTTTCTGCATGACTGAGCTTTAGCCTACTCACAAGGAATGTATCCAAGCTAGATAAGGTCCCCATCAACTTTCACCCTTGCCTTCATCTGCTGTAAAAACTGGAAGAGTGCCTTTTGCTGACGCAGATGGTTAATGGTCATGAGATCGCTGGGGGAGAGGAAAAACCCCTGGCTCCCATTGGTGCAGACATGCTTCTCCCTAGTGGTCAGACCCTATTTTTAGCTTTGGCCCCTTTAAATTCCCCTGTACCCCTTGTGGTGTCACAAGCAGCTGCAAATGCCTCTGGATCATTGTCTGTCTGAGCCTGCCTGTATGTAAGTTACCCACAATAAACTTCATAATTGCACTTTATGGAGTTGCTGGCTTTGTTTTTGGTCTCAAATTTCCTTCTTAGTTCAGAGGATATTATTCAATATCTCCATCTCCCAGCAGTCCACTAAGTTCCAAATATCAGCTGAGGACCTTTATAATAAATTCATCTAAATACTTAGGCTAGTATAGGTTAATATGTCTGTCATGTGCAATCAAAAATACCCTTACTTATTCGGTTATTGTAGAGATCAAATAAAAGCACCTCATAAACTATGAAGCCCTATACAAATATATGGTATTATTATCATGATGACATAATACTTTCCTCATGTTGACTCAGTTCTTATGAGTGTCTTTTTCACCTTTATTCAGAGAGTTTTAATGACTAATCAACTTCAATTAGTAGTGAAAAGACACGATGATACTACTCAGTGAATTTTCAGACCCAAGGAAAAAGTGCAGCTATGAATGGATTTGAAGTCTGAGAATTCCATTATAGCACTTTATGAATAAAAGTGAGATTTAAATTTTTTTATATCATCACAATGATTACAGAGGTATGAAAAAGAACACTCATTATGACTATGCAAAAACCAAAACTGTTTTAAATGAATTATCACACATTAATTTTAAAATATCGTGCTAAGACAAAGGAACATTTTGAACCCAGTAATGGACGGTAAAGACCACTTTGCAAGCATAGAGAGTACAGTGGCACTGTAGAGGATTTTGGAAAGGTAACTTATTTAACAACAGTTTTACAAGCCAGTAATACTTGATGGATTTTTATATGTTTGTTTGTTTGTTTTTTTTCTGTTACCTTAGCAGAAATAAAAAACAAAATATTTACATTCAAACAGAATATGCATACCATGGTTGACTTTTAGGTTCCATAATGCAAACGGAATTTACCTTAAGCCTTAAAAACTCTATCCTCTGAATTTTTCTCCTTTACGTTCATTCCTGCTTCTCTTTCAAGCTTTGATACTCTGTCCTTTTTTTCTTAGATGCTCCAGTTCCCCCAACCACACACCCAAGACAAAAACGAAAACCCAAACCCACATATATTCTATATCTCAAAAAAAATATTTAGACCATCATAAAAGAAAATTAGGCTCCACACATTTGTAAAATGTAATTTCTGCTTTAATTCCTCGTATTTTACTCCAGGGAGTACATCAGTGGGATAATAGGTATTTGTTGTTTCTAGCTCACAGCACACTATCTTCCATTTTTCCCAATGTTATCCATTTATGAAAATTAATAAAGTTTTTGTTTAAAGAGATTCTGAACCTATTCTACTTTAGTAGATTATTTTAGAAAAAGCAGCTCTTTCTGTAAACGCTCTTCAGCAATACTCATGATGGTGGTTCACTGAATCAAATCCACTTAATTTCTTTTTTGCCTAGTATATGACTATAACAGACTTTAGTAGATGTGGAAGGAGCCTGGTTGAAAGACGAAAAATAATCAGATTGAGCTCTAATGTATATAAAAGGTAGGGCACGAAGCAACCATATCCTGGGATTCCCCAATTACAGAGAAAATAAATGCCCTTTTTCCTTAAAAAAAAAAAAAGTTGAGCGGAAATTCACTCACCTGCTAGTGACAGTGAAAGGACTACTGTTACTGACTAACATTTATTGAGTGCTTATTATATGATAGATGCTAATATATTCTAGATACTATTTTAAGCCATACCTTTCCAAACTTTGTCATCACCTTGGATTACCTGGTGAGTTTATTCCAGTTTGACTGTTGAGATGCCTTTTTCCTACTTTGATGTATCTTTGTGACTCAGTCTCCAAAATATGAATAACAAAAAAAAATAATGCATAATCACTTAGATCATGGTTTAAAAGTTAACAGTTTTTTCTGGTTCTTTCCTTTGTATATAGTTCCAACCTTCCTTGATCTTCAAACAAAAAGGCTTTTTTCAGAACAATGAGTAGTTTTTCTCCGAGTTTTTTATTTCACACTGTTCCTCTTTAGACCATTCCTAAGATGATTTTATTACGATATAAGTTTTCCTTTTATGTTTAATGTTTAAGATTCCCTTTCAAAAGCCTAATTAATGGTTTCCTATTTCAAGTTCTAGTTCTAAAGTCTTTTCATCTTGCGTTTCACTGTTTTATTTTTAGTTCTTAAAGCTAGTGTGTTTCCCCCCCATCTTTATTCTTGATTTTTACAGAAATGTGTTTGAGTAAAGGTAAAGTTCAGCAGAGAATCATTAAGCTTTGATGGAATTTAGGTAATATTTGTAGGTGCGAAAACAGAAATTACATCTATGTGGAGTCAAACCAAGGGAGCTTACAGAGTTGGAGGATATAAGAGACAAAAACAGAGCAATTGCAAAATCATAATAGATCAAGTATGGGTTTGAGATGTTTTGGATTGATAAATGGAAGTTAATTCTTGTGTGGAAATACCCTACTGTAAAAGGTAGAAATTGGCAGATTTTCTTAAAATGTGAATTACAGCTATAGTCACAGACAGGATTAACTATATGATTTTCAGGGCCCAGAGTAAAATGAAAAGGTGGGGCTCTTTATTTAAAAATCATTAATAAATTAAGATGTCAACATCAGAGTTTTAAACTAAGCACAAGCCCTTCTAAACTGAGGACCACATGTGATGGCAGAAGTGGCATTCCCTTGAAGCTGGTGGGAATCATTGTCATGAGGATATGCCCATCAGATCTCTGACCTCAGGGAATCTAATTGACCATTGGTCCCAGCTGCTGTGCTTTGAAATCCATCACTGCACTCTCAGTGAGCTCATACTTCCAGTAGTGTCCTCTCAGCAAGGACTGAGAGTGTCAGGGTCACTGAAGCTGGCCTGTTCTTGAGAGATATGTTATATTGCTAACTGGTGACTTTGGCTTAAAGACTCAACATTGTCCTTGCCATTAACTTTCTTAGAACTGTACCCCTGTCTAAGAATTTTTTTTCTATCTAATCTTTCTTACTTCCCTCTCTCCTCCACAGGAGTCAGACCTGCATTATGGTCTGATAGCTTTCCTGACCTTCTCCAGATTTTTCCCATTCTCTCTCACCCAATAAATCTCTTGTATGTCTAATTCCATATTGGTGTCTGCTTCTTGGAGGACTCAAACTAAAATATATGGCACCAGTAGTAATCTGCATTCTGGGACCACTTACTCATCACCTGGTGGGCAAACATGATGATATCCAGAGTAGTATGTATAGCACAGATAGAGTGGGAGTGGCAATCCAGTCAATAAAGAATTCACTGTAGGTGCCCTGGAAAATTGTTACAGATGTGGGAAATGCCCTTGCAGATGCAATGATTCAGGCATCTGAAAAGTGTGAAAGACAGCGTAAGTGGCTGGATATTGTTGACACTCTCCAGAGGGATAATGAGTAACTTAAAGCCATTAATAGCAAATAAAGAATAAGTTTGAGAGTCAAAGGGTTGTTTTGTTTGTTTGTTTGTTTGTTGTTTGTTTTCTTGCTTGTTTTTAGATTACAAGTATGTCCTTATAGTGGAAAGATGAACATAGTTGAGCAGAAAAGAGAACATCAAAAATTAGAGGTACAGCATCAGTAGGTATTAAATACTCAGCCAAGACATAGTCAACAATGGGACTATCTGAGGTATTGGATATTGAGGATGCTAGATCAAGAGGGTGAGCATATAAAAAAACAGGTAAGTAAAAATTCATTGACTTGAGAGTACTTTCTAGGGATTTGGGATTTAACAACCTGGCAAAGATCCTAGGAAATGGATCGAACTCTCTGTCAGGGTGGCTCTGAGAGATGTGGAGAAATTGATGACTAATGCTGAGCAGAGTAGAAATGATCGTTACTCTGTAAGTAGAGGTAGAAAGAGAAAGGCTGAGGGAGGTGGGCATGCTGAAATCAAAATCTTCTCTGAGGTCAAGAAAATTGCCAGAGTATTGTGTTCTATTGGAAAGTAAAAAGGACACACCATTCACCAAGGCTGTCAAGAATGTGTTGGTGAAAAGGGCCAGCTTCACTGGGAAGTCAGGTTAGGCACGACATCAGGGTAGTGATTGCAGTGCTCAGTCTGTCAATATCTATGGGGTCCCGAACTAATAGGGGCCAGGTGACAGCACCTAAATGCCAAGCCAGAAGGCTGCAATTGCTATAATGAATAGCAAGTTTGGAGGGGCAGACAACAGGGCTTCACCAGCAAGGAATTTTATGAACAGTTAATAAAATATCATGTCCCTTGGAACCATCAACAATGGTGCAGGAGCAGGCAGCTAAGATTGGTTACCTCAGTAAAAATTCATGACACTTGCTCAGTTTTCAGCCCATAACCAATTTTCAGTTCTGGAATCTATTGACTGGAGAGGTTGCAAAATCCTTAAGAGGAAGTACTTTGCAACTGTATAGCAAGTTTATACCATACTAATTCCTCCAGTCGTTATCCAAAAGAACCTATGGCCATTCACTCAGTTTACTGTACAATGAGGAAAGAAGAATAATCCGATATTTTGAGAACTAATGAACAGCGGGTTCTGAGATGGCATGGATACCCAGAGACCCGACGTGCCAGCATTGACCTCCTGTTAGAGGTATTTTATGGGGACCAAGTAATATATAGCATCATGGTTAACTCTTGCCTGTGAGGGTAAGAGTTAACACCTGTGAAACTGGGAACCCCATGTCCCAATTTCACAAAGCAATATTTGCTCTGCTTTGGTAGGAAAATGAATGTACTAACCTGGAAGCAAAGAGGGAGGAAGGTACTCCGATCCATCAAAACGTAGCAGAGGTAGAATAAGGATAAATCGAGAATTAAGTTAAAAATATACCTTTAACAGCTCTGTCTGCTTCAAAGGTTTAGAGGAACAACAAGGGAAATTAAACATTAAAGAAAGATTATAAGTATATCTAATTGCTATAATAAAGGAGGTGACAAGTAAAGAATGTTTATGCAGTCACTGATGTACTGCAAGTTATTTAAGACCTGGGAAACTCAAATGCTGAAGGACGCCAATGTTTTGGGGAGGACCACCAGCTAAGTACATGTAGTTTCTTATTGGATGCATAAGGTTACAGAATTTGGAAGCATCAATAAACAGCTTCAGTTCAGAAATCTGTTAATGATGATTCTCCAGCTGGTATAAATGTTCAAAGAAGAGGGACGATTTTTCAAAAGGCTGGATTTATGGACCTAAGGAACTCAGGAGGAGAAAAGAAAAAGAGTGGAAGATAGACACCCAATAAAATACATTCCAAAAACGCCTTGAGTTTCTCCTGTGATTGAAGCAATGCAGACGGAATAACATGAGGTGGGATTAGGGTAAGACTACTAATGTCACCTGTGGCTTGTCCTCAATTTAGAGTGCCCTGCTTATCATAGAGGATATATTTATGCATTGTGATTCCTGCATGGAGTTGTTAAAGAAGAAAATGTAAATAGAATGGTTTCAAATATTCAAGAGATTCATTGCGAGGAGAAATTATATCAAACTGTTGTCATTACAGCTAATCTGGACATAGGATGAGGTCGTAATTAATCTCCTCATGGATGATTTCTGTCATCTGATTTCAAGATCTCAGTCCATAGGATCTGGTCAAGTGGCATAGACTGGTTAGATCTGGTACAAAACTAAGATGAATTCCTCTATTTTCTATTCCTTTTTCTAAAATGCAATGTCTAACAAATACTAGGTAGAGATATTATTTCAAGCAATATTTTTGCTGCAGTACCTTGAAATATAAGAGTGTAGAGATTGAATTTGATATCCTTCTGTCCTTTTGAATCACTAGGCAGATCTGAGGCAGACATTTGCATAAATTTGATAAATCTCTTTTGGTGTATTCCAATAGACTTCTATCCATTATCAAGAATAAAGTCCAGGGACTTCCCTGCTGGCACAGTGGTTAAGAATCTGCCTGCCATTGCAGGGGACACGGGTTCGATCCCTAGTCCAGGAAGATCCCACATGCCGCAGAGAAACTAAGCCTGTGAGCCACAACTACTGAGTCTGAGTGCCACAGCTACTGAAGACTGCGTGCTGCAACTACTGAAGCCCGCACAGCTAGAGCCCGTGCTCCACAACAAAGAGAAGCCGCCACAATGAGAAGCCCGTGCACCGCAATGAAGAGTAGCCCCTGCTCACCACAACTAGAGAAAGCCCACATGCATCAACGAAGACCCAAAGAAGACCCAATGCAAACAAAATTAAAAAATAATAAAAACAAAAAATAAAAAATAAAATATATAAAAAAAAGAATAAAGTCCAAACTGAAGCTACGGACTAGACAGTCTAAATAATAGTGTTCAGACCATTACCTGAAACCTATAATACTTTACTTGCTCAGCAGCTGCCCTTCAATCCTTCTAAAACCATTGATTTTGCATCTACAAACAAGGCTCATATGATAATTATTACCTTTTAAATTCTTGTCCCCTTGTCTGATATTTTGACTGATTCAGGGGTCTTGATTTCATCAAAGTAGACTAAACTGTTTTCCAAAGCTAAGAAAAAGTTTAAATGTTTCTCTGGGGACAAACCTGCTCATTTTCTGTGTGTCCTTGTTTCCTGACATGTGTTGGAAGCCTGCCTGGAAAATGAAACCAATAAGCGATGGGAAGCAGAGGCAAGAAATGAGATGAAAAAGATTTCATGGTGAAGGCCGTGGTTCCATTAGTACTGAGGCTCTGCTACTCTACTGCTTTTTCTAGAGTTACGTGAGCTTTCTAAAAAAGCTTTTTGACCAGAGTTACTTGGATTTGGGATTTCTTCCAGTCTTTGTATTGAAGTGAAAAAGAGGAGAAGATACATTTTAAAGACTGGCTTTTCTGAAAGGGTTTTGTAATCCTACTTTTTTCAACTCTAACTTATTATTTAAAAGTAGATAGCACTTGAAATTGGGAGAGAAACGGTAGAATTAATTTCTCAGTGATTTTATTATTGCTGAAATCATTTAATTTGAGATGTGTTGTCATTTATTTTGTTAGATCAAAGTTCCATAAAGGAAAGGGAGTTTGTCTGTTTTGTTTAAATATCTAGTCCAAGAAGAATTCGATAAATGTTCTATGAAACTTTAAATGTACTATGCATTGTAGAAAACACACGAAGAGTTAAGACGGACAATGCAGTTGGAGTAGCTTTTTTAGAAGCTTCTTGAACTAATAGAAAATGAAAAACATGGAAGAATATTTAGAGGTTTAGCTGCCCATATAATTAGTCATATAAAAGTCATATAAAAAAGTGGCACAAGTTGAGAAGATTTTTACATGTTTTTACATGGAAATGGTATCAGATTCTCCCCTGAGGAGAACATGGTGAACAGTGCCTTTGATGATAAGCTAAAGAATTTAACAAAATGGGGACTTCCCTGGTGGTCCAGTGGTTAAGACTCTGTGCTTCCACTGCAGGGGGCAAGTGTTCGATCCCTGGTAGGGAAAGTTCCACATGCCACATGGTGTGGCCAAAAAAAAAAAAAAAAAAAAGAATTTAACAAAATGAACTAAATAGTAAGTGAGTGGATGCTTTCTTCCTTTCTTCACTCAGCAAATAATTCATTCATATCGTACAGGGGCCTGGGCACGTAATGTGTTTTAAAGCAAGACACAGATGGAGAGGCTTTCTTCCTCTTTTCTTGGATTGAAAGCTGCTTTTTAACTTGATACTGTTGCCAAAACTCGACCTCTGTTCACTGGTGCCAAATAGAAACGCAGATAGAGTTTTGCGTGAAGTAGAAAAGAATAGCTTTATTGCTTAGCCAGGCAAAGGGGGCCACAGCAGGCTAACACCCTCAGAACTGTGTGTCCCACTCTAGAGGGGGTAGTGGGGAGTCTTACAGTGTTCAAGGAGCAGGGCGTGGTCAGCGCGTGGACATTCTTCTGATTGGTTTGTGGTGATGCAATTGGGAGTCAACATCATCAACCTTCTGGTTCCAACCTGTCTGGGGTCTACATGCTCGTGGGCACCAGTTAACTTCTTCTACCTGGTGGGGGGTTTCAGCACCTGCAAAACAGCTCAAAGGACACGGCTCAGAATGTTATCCGTAGCCCTTCAGGTAGAACTAAAGGTCCTTGACTTTGCTTAATGGCTAGAGTATTATTTTGTCTTGCTTGACTGTTTTCCTCTCTTTCTGCATTGTCTCACTTCTTTGATTAAATATATTCTTTGACTAAAGTTTTCCTACAGACAAAAGGTGGGTGGAGGACATGGACGGCGGTCTATTTTGGGAAGACCTCATAGGGTCCTGCTGGCTTACAATACTTCCTTCCATTAGCAAATATCCCTTTTCCTGTGCAGAAATTTCAAGTGTAGAAAGGCCCTATTTCTTAGCAAGTTAGTCTTTTTTTTCTGAATTCTTATAATGCCTGTTCTTAAAACACCATCATAAAAATCTCTTTATTTATGACTATTACTTCTAAGAATATTAACAATTTAAGGTAGAAAAATCTATTACTTTTACCAAAAAAAAAAAAAAAAGACAATTGGTAGAAGAAAATATTTTGGGGTGATTTAAAGTTAAACAAATACATTTTAGTGAAGCAGGTAAAGTATATTTTCCTTAACTGCTATATCTGACTCAAAAAAAAATTCCTTAAAGGAGGAATTCACAAGAATAGTCATTATTGTACTATACATGATAGCAAAACATTTTAACAATTGAACATGGAAATTAGATTATTTACAAATGAATTTATTATATTCCAAATGAATACCAAAGTATCAAAAAAAAAACCCTTATAACCAATCAAAAACCAGTTAAAACAAATTTAAGAGTTTTTGCTTGTTTTAAGAGCTCTTATTATGAAGAGCCCTAGAAATTAAACATTAGCTGAGAAAAAGAAAAGATATGAGGACCTATAAAGAAAACCCCAATCTCTATTAAGCAACCTAAAGGCAGACCTAATTACTTTTGAAGCTCTTAACTAAGTTTATCTGCAAAAGAAAACACACCAAAAATACATATTATATTAAATAAAAACGAAGTTCAATAAGGGGTGTTGTTACTTCGTATGTATTAAGGACAAGATAAAATAGTGGCAAGAGAAGAAAGAGGCCACAAAATCGTCTTACTGGGAACACATGGGAGGTGTTAGGCAGTTCCATTGGTATCCACAGCCAGTAACGTCACAGCTGGGAGATGGCTGGCTCTGCTATCAAGAAACTCATTCTCTACCAATGAGAAGAAATGTCAGTAAAATGGCATGTCAGGGGGAAACAAGTTTGGGACCTAATTGGTACAGCTGTGCCACAATGTCTTTTCTCTCTATGAGATGTAAATTAAGCCATAGAGAATACTAGAGGAACTAGAACTTCTTAGAAAAATAGAATTTCCCTAGGGAATTCAGGGATGCCCTGATTAGGGCATATAAAATACAACCCCCCCCCCCGCCCCCCCAAAACCCTAGAACCTCTTCTTGTGCCAGAAAGCAAGGAAGTGCTCAAAAAATGAAGGGGAAATGTCAAATGGACACAGAAGCCAGCCATTTGACAAATAGTCAAGTCTGGGACAATTTAAACACCTAAATAAATTAAAGTAACATATCAATATTATAATCCATTGACCAAATTTGGAAACCATGACTCCATACTAATCTAAATTACTACATTAATAAATACTTATATAGTTTCAAGTAGTCTCTCTACAAAATATCTATTCATTATGAAGAGTAAAATAATAACTTTGCAATGGAGAAATCTGGCCAACAACACATTAATCAGGTGATCAAAGTGAATATCATCAGCAGTGGGACAAATCAAACCTGTGATCTGGCAGGACACAAAGAGAAGGAAGAACACAGCATCACTTCTCTCATCTTCTTGCCAAAGATGCATAACCAGAATCTAATCAAAAGGACCAAATTGAAGTATATTCTACAAAATAACTGACTGGCAATCTTCAAAAGTGTCAAGGTCATGGAGACTGAATAACTCTTCCAGACTGAAGGAGAATAAAGAGACATGACTACAAACTAAATGCAAAGAGTAATTCCTCACTGTCTGGGTCAGCTGGCATTTAGCTGATCTAGGCTGTACTTCACCGGTCTTGACTCCAGGCTGTGGACTGAGTTCAAGTCTGTCCCACAACTTTCATTCTCTGGATCAGCAGGTACCTTAGGCACAAGTTTTCATGGACAAAATTCAGGGCAAGCTCAAGTGCACAAGTATAGCTGAAGTTCCTGCTCACTTGACATCTAAAAACATCTAATTTGCTAATGCATGTCACAAAGCCAAGCCCAATATCAAGGTGTGGGAACACACATGGCTGTATAATACTGCTCTAAGAGAGCAGTGAAGAATTGAGACCAATACTTCAACACGCCTCACGTACTATGTGCCTTACGCTTGTGTAGCCTTGCTATACAGTCTGGCACACAAGATGAATTCTTATTCCAGGTATGAATCAGTGCCAGTCACATTGCTGAACCCAAGGAAGGTGCTTTTTCTTACTAATCTATTGTTGTAAAATGTTCTTTTTTTAACTCTCGTTGATGAAGTGACTATCATGTCAATGGCCTCTAACTATCTAACAACACAGTACATTGGTTTGAGGCAAAGGTGGCCTTCCTGCAGTTTGGACCTATCATTATAAAATCTGTAAACATTTTGTATCATCAGTTCAATTTTTTCTGGTCTGGAAAAATACTCACAGATGTGATTTAAATTTTAAAAAAAAGACATAAACAAGGGTGCTTATTAAAGCATGGTTTGTGAGTGATAAAGTAGAAAATCCTAAAGGCCCTCAACAAGGTAGGAGCTAAATATTGCTGGTTTAGTCCATGGAAGTTAAAAAAGAATAAAGAATAAAGGAGAGTTAAAAAGAAAAAGATAAAAATAGTGGTGAAATAAGCTGGCTTTAGGATCACAATGCCTGGGTTTATGTGTTGGCTCCAGTATATAGAAATTCTGTGACCTGATGAAAAGTACCTAACCTATCCATGTTAATATCCTCTTCTCTAAATCCAGGTATGAGGAACATTTATTTCATGGGATTTTTTGAGGATTAAAGGAAATAACGCAGATAATGCTCACAAAATGGTGCCTGGCACAGCCCATTTCAAAAGCTCCTAGGGCTTAACACTACGTTGAAATTACTATTTAATAATTACTTATTATGACTTTTAAGCATGATAATAAAATTAGTCTATCACTAGTTCAAAAAAAAAAAAGTAGATCAGGGCTTCCCTGGTGGCGCAGTGGTTGAGAATCTGCCTGCCAATGCAGGGGACACGGGTTCGAGCCCTGGTCTGGGAAGATCCCACATGCCGCGGAGCAACTGGGCCCGTGAGCCACAATTACTGAGCCTGCGCATCTGGAGCCTGTGCTCCGCAACAAGAGAGGCCACGATAATGAGAGGCCCGCGCACCGCGATAAGAGTGGCCCCCACTTGCCGCAACTAGAGAAAGCCCTCGCACAGAAACGAAGACCCAACACAGCCATAAATAAATAAATAAACACAAAGTTAAAAAAAAAAAAAAGTAGATCAGTAAACTAACATAAAATGTCCCTAATATTTCGTTATATATCACTATATACATTATTATGCATATATCAGCTATATATATATAAATACATCACTAAATATGAATTACCTATGATGATGTGCACATATCTCCTAATGTCATTAGAAAAATTAATTTTTAAAAAGCAGTAATCTAGTTAAACATTTGGAAAAAAAATAAAGCTAGATTGTCCTTCCCCAAAACATTTTAGAACCTATTCCATAGATTTAATTAATCATATATTAGTACAGATCTATATATTTTAACATATAATATCAAAGATTTAATACAAATTCGGTAAAACTTCCTTAGTATGAGGATGAGGACAGAAACTACAGCAATCTTTATTAAATAATTTTCTACATGAAAACAACTCCTTTCTGTAACAAAACAAAGATTACACAAATGTGAATACATGTAGTGAGAAAATGCATTATAATAAGAAATTTTAATGAATTAACTATCTTTAAATTTATCAATAAAAAAGACAAAATTCCTATATTATTTTTTAATAATGAAATGCAAACTAAATGAAGTGTTCAGAGCTTTGTTTAAATCACCAAAAAAAAAGAAAGGAGGGGTTTTTTTTTTTAAATGCTATAAGCATTCTTTCCTATCTCTAAGACAATGTGCTCTTAAAATATTTACTTTGTAATGCTTTGTTTCATTACATAATTAAATTGCTATAAAGTCAAAGTTTCCACTAGTTCCTAATTACTTTGTTTCACTGGACCCAATACTACCAAATAAGTTTAATTTCACTGTGTTTAGAAGCACTTGTAACAGAGACCACTTCACCCAATCCAATTTAATATGACCAGATATATGAATTAACTTGTTAATTATTTCACTCCCACACTTATTCATTTATCCATTCAAAATTAGTTATTGAATATTAATTATGGGCAAGGAATAAGATATAGCACTTTTTTATACTTATTTAAGTTAACACTGTCAATTGTTATATTTTCCTTTTGGCTACCACAGGGACCTATTTCACACACACACACACACACACACACACACATAAAAGGTCCCAACTTAGTGTAATCTTCCTATATTTATACATTCATTTAATTAATTCATTTATTTAACTCTATTGAATATATGTTGTATGCCCTTGGTTATTTCATGGACTTTACATTATATGGCAAGATATAATAAACAAACAAATAAATAAATATGATTAATTAAGTAGAAAAATAAAATATAAGATGGCGATAAGTATCATAAAATAATAAAAGCAGATTAAAGTGATAGAAAAAATATTCAGTGATGTGTACAACTATAGCAACATTTTACTCACTATTATTTTATATCAAAGGCTTATAAAGTTTTTGAAAATTATTTTTAAAAATCACACTACCTTTGACAGGATTATTGTTTGATTATTATTTTTTCAAATGTTAAATATAATTGGACCTCCATTTATAAGAAAATAAGATCATTTAACTTGCTAGTTGACATTCCAAGTAATTATTAGTCTCATATAATGCTGTATGATTTTTAAGACATGCGTGCGTGTTCTTTTGTGTATTTCAATTTTGATAAAGATATCAATCTAATTTTTTTATTTTCAAATATTCCTAATGTCAAGGTATAAATATACAGATACTTTCAAAATAAAATAACAGACTACCATTGTAACTAATATTCAAATTACATAATTATTATTTTTTTCACAGGTACAAGTAAGCTAGCTAGTTCAGGGCAAAATAGTAAGCTAGCTAGTTCAGGGCAAAATAGTAAGCTAGCTAGTTCAGGGCAAGTAAGCTAGCTAGTTCAGTAAGCTAGCTAGTTCAGGGCAAAGAAATGCTTTGACTTCAAAAATTAGACCAAGGATTTGAATACTTTCCATTAAAATATTTTATTAATTTATTTTCCTCCACTTGTGACTACAGATGAGCCTTATAATAATTCTTCCTTAGTTGAAATTTTGTTTCTTATAAAAGGTACTTCATTTATTTGTTTACCTAAGACTCTGTCCAACACATTCCTTAATGCATGCATGAATGCAGTAATTGGTTATTCTATCATTCATTTAATGCCTAGTTAATGAGTACCTTCTAGGTGAAGGGCAATGTCCTAGGAACATGAATGGACACTGAAATCAATGATGTCTGTAAGACATGGCTTTGGTATTCCTAATTTAACTTCATAGAATCTAAGAATTATAGTGCATGATAAATTACTAATGGCCTCTAAACTGTCATGAAAATGCTCTTTAGAACAATCTGACATATTACAATGGTGCATTATCTGCAACATCATGGCATTGCCTTCTAAGACTCATTAAAGAGGGGATTCTGAAATATGAAGGGGTTTCAGATGTTCTGCAGTCAAGAAAACAGTAAAGTCTATGAGACTGTTTTAGGACACCACAACATTCCAACCCCTCTCTCTACCACCCTAAATGCACTCTGGGGACAAACTTGATTCCTTGCTCATCCATGAACACACCACCGCTTCTTCCTAGTCTCCGTTTTATTTTTCCTAATTCTAAGATGTGCAATGTTTCATCTCCATTAGCTACTGGTGACTTAGAGAAACTTTAACTTCTCTCTCCCTGGCTTCCCTCAACACACAAGCGTGCACACATGCACACACATACACACACACACACATTCACCCCAAACCTCCAAACAGTACAAACTGTTGGTAAATACCAGTGTGCACTTTCTATGGAAACATGTCTTCCAGTCAACTCTTCTGACCACTTTCAAAACATCAACCCTTAAGTACTAGCAGTCATCACGGCCATCTTCAGTCCACCTAGACATCAAAGACTGACTCCCCAGGGAAACGTGTTCTCAGTACTACTGAGCCAACACTTTTTATTTATTGTAATAATAGTAACAGCAATGTCAAAAACAACAGTAAACAACAATATAGCTAAGTCTCTGATCATTACTTTTCATAACTGATAATCTATGTGATGAAACTAAAGTTTTTGTCATACTTTTTGCTGTTGGGTATACTTATAAATTTATTATATAGATTGTTACATTTTAGAGGGAGAAGCCTATATGATATTAATCTATCTATTTATCTATTGTTGTGCTTTGTACAGTGCCCTATAAAACAGGTTACTCATTACATATTTATTGAGTTTAGTAATTAATAGAAAATAATTCATGAGTGCTACAAGAATGTTGACTACTTCATTACACTGTTTAAAAGAATTAGTTTTGTTTCCCATCATCCCCTCATCACATTTAATGCTAAAATTAATTATACTTAATTTTTACACTTGCAGAAAATTGGAGAAAAGTGGAAAAGAGTTCTGATTTTGTCACAAAGCCCACTAATAGCTTTTGTATAAATTCTGTTAAATCTTAAATCAGTTTTTTTTTTTTTTTTTTTTTAAGTTCAAGTGTGTGGGCTGTGACCCTGACAAGCTTCTGAAAAATTCTTATCAGATTCTAGTTGCTCTGGTGATCAACCATCTGTTTATACAACTGCAATTTTATTTCTTTTGGAAGATTAGAATAAAAAAAGGAAATGAGAGCTTCTCTGCTTATTTTTTCATCATTCTATTTTGTTATAGAACTTTTAGCACTGGAAATTAGAAATCATGATCATTAGAACAGTTTTCAAAAGACATCTTTTGATTTTATGTGAAATTAAAAAGATAATGACCTTTAACAGCTTATGGTAATTCACTAATAAGATCATATTGCTAGATATGTAAGAATTAATATAAATATAAATCTTATATAGACAAAGACACAGAGGAAATGGAGAGTTTTAATTTTTTTTTAATTTTAAGAGAGACACTCAAAATGGTTGTTTTAAGGTAATATGCCAAGTACAAATTCATAGAAAGGAAGAAAGGAGGCAATAAACATAATTGAACCACTTAAATGGGAGGGATATGAAAAGGAGAAATTGGAGCAGAAAAAAAGGAAGAAATATTAACTGCTTGCTATGACAATTTCTAAATTTTGTAAATTTTATAAAATCATTGTGTCTATAAATAAACATGATTAAGATCCCTCCCTGTACCCATGAAGAGGCTTGTACAAGTCAAATCCATAAATTCTGAGCTTCATTAGCTTCTTAGTAATTCTGCCTCTGGTAAAGTTTACCTAAATTTTGGAAAATCTTGAAAACTAAAGGAAAGAATCCTCTAATTCTGAATGAGAATATATGCCAGGCTCAGAGTAAGAAAGCTGTAAATCTGAAACTTACCAATTACATAAACAAACTAGTTAATGCACAGCTGTATTCAATGAGGGTGTGCACAAATAAGTTTATGAACTTCATAATTATGAATAATTCTTACATGAAGCTTATTTTTATTTTTAAGCAAAAACTTCAGGGAATTTGCTCATTACCTATAATATTGACCATTGAGGTATGAAACCAGAAATTGTTTCCCAGGAGCTCTTTTGGCTAAAACGATAATTAAGACTGACTGAGGAACCCAGGTAGATATAAAGACATTTTAAGGAAAAGTAGAGCAAAATCAACATTTTCATTGTAGTAGTTTAACTTGTGTTTGATCCCCCTAATGGAGAGAGAGAATCAAATACTTGCTGTGTGCTAGAATCAAAATGGCCTTTGAATTATAGACTCATTTCTGATAAATTAGATAATTACTGCAGAAAATTTTACATGCATACATAGATGTATTTTACACCATTTGTAAAATTGCCTTATCCAGGAAGTATATATTTTTTCATAATACTCTTGACCTAACGGTACAGATTTTCCTAAGTTCTCCATTATCAAATATCACTTCTGGTCCTTCCTCTTCTGGAGTGAAAAATACATTATGCTTTATATTAGTGATATCATCACTAAAAAGTGAACCCCAGGTAATGAACTCTTAACTGAAAACAAGGGTGTAGCCAAGAGAGTCGTTTCTATGTAGTTTGCAAAATAAGCCTGGGTCTGAACTGTACTTAAGGCCATTAAGAAAAATTATACATTATGCACATTTTTTCTTAATGAACTAAAATCTTTAAAAAAGAAAAGAACAAGTGGGCTACAGTTTAATAAATAAATAGACTTTCTTTAATTATATGTTGACTAATCAAAATAGTTTCAGAACTATTCGCTCATTAAACGATTCATGCCAATTCATCATTGGCCCACTTCCGCCAAATTTGGCTAGCCTAAAAGTTCCATCTGAATTTTCCATGCAGCATAACAGGTAAGACTTTTCAATGTACATCCCCATGTGCTTTATTTTCATATATTTTCAAAGGGTACACTAATAATTATTTTTTTAAAAAAAGATTCAAGAATATTGATTGTTCCTTTCAATACTTGAAGCCTGATACTTTGAATTAAGGGTTGACTTATGTCATAAGCATGTGACAGATTCAAATATCCCTTTCAATTAATCATACTCCAATCAAGTTAATTAATGTCCATTATGTAGAATTACTTTTTTTGAATTCTATTCTAGCAGAATTATGCTGGCAGCACTTAGCGATAAGAGCTTACCTAGTTATACGTATAGGACCTACCATTTTTTCTGTAACCAGCGTAAAAACCAGTTGACACATTGCTACTTCATTGCAATGTAAAAGGATGAAAAAAATGGTTATACCATGTTGTTTTATAAATGGATTCTTGCTTTATCATATCAGCATGATGGTGTTGGTCTAGTAAGTGCAGCCATTTTTCATAAACAATGTTGCGAGGAACATTATAACATTTTATCCTCATGGTGTAGTCATCCATCTAACTATGCAAAGGAGTAGGAATTGTCTTGTTACTTTCAGGATGGTGTACAACAATCTTTCCCCTGAAATGTTTAATGAGGTATGATGTTAGTTTTACAGGCTCATCTTAGTTCGTGTTAATTTAATTTTTAACAATAAGAGAAATATAATACACCAGGGTTTTCTTACATCCATTGATACTACAAACATTTCATAACTTCTGTTAACGTTACTGAAAATATCAAGAAAATATAGCTGCGTAATGTTGCCTAAAAGAGAATTTAAGATATTGGGGATTTTTGTCCTCTGTGGTGAAGATACCTACACTACATTATATTCTACCGTGTAAGTTTTCACTTTTTCTCATGTTATGTAAAATGAAGTTTAAAGTGGCAACCTTCCCTACACACATATAGAATCAAAATTTTGGAAATCTCTACACTATGATGTCTATTCGATTATGTTATATCCAGAAAAAAAAAACTATACTGTTTATCAACTACCCAGCTAATAGTGGAGGATAATTTATCACGATCAAAAATGCATCAGAGTGAACATTATTACAATATTTGAAAATTAGCAATTTTTTAAATATGTGATTTGTCCCTTGGCTAGAAAACTTAGAGCAACAACTGTCAAATAAGTATGACGGTACTTGATAAGAAATAATGAGAGGACGAAAAGAACACAGTATTCATATGCAACAAAGATGAATTGCAGTACACTCAAAATGAATTGTATGATTTTTTAAAATTATAATGAATAGACTTGCAGCATAGCAAGTCACAGTTGCAGCATGCAACTAACTCAGTGATATTCTATGTCTAATTCACTTTTCTGAATCTACAGTTTGTGAACAAGCTATCAGGAATAACCTCTTGTACAGAACTTCATGAGATGTGTGTATTGACCTCATCAAATCCATTAGCTGTAACCAATATCATGCTCCTTGATTATATATTATGCTTTAATGTTGCTGTCAAATTAGCTAATTTCCTTCTGTTGTTATCATCATTGATTATTGTTTACTAAGTATATCAAGAAAAAGATCAGGCAATTTTAGCACAGAGATCTCAGTTTAAACATCCAAATTTTATTTATTTTATTGATTATTTTTATTTTTTATTTATTTTATTTATTTATTTTTATCACTCTTTCACTCTTTAATTCTATGAATTTGACTATTTTAATTCTATGAATTTGACTATTTCATCTTTGTGTTTTATGGTGAATACCACAAAGGCATTCAACTTCTTTTCCAATACAAAAGGAAAAAAGGCATCCAATAGTTGTGGTAACCCACCCAAGGGCAGGTGAGTTCATCAAACTCTCCTTTAAGGCCTTGAAGGCTGTGTTTTCTGATTCTTCCCATAAAATTGGGCCAGGGTTGTTATTGTTGAGTAAAACAGGGAGAGGTCTGGCCATAAGAGAGAAATTTAGAATCAGATTTTGGCACTAACCAAGGAACCCCGGAAAACCTGGCACTAAGTTTTGGTTTTTGGGAAACTTAGGACACTAGGAAGTCTATCTTGATCTAGATGTAGTCCTTGTTGTGATATCAGATGTCCTCAATATCTAACCTGGGTTTAGGCAAACTGCAATTTTTCTTTGGTGACCTTATGTCTCTTTAAGGTTAAAAGCTTTAGCAAATGGACGCAGTCTTCCTGTGAGGAGGCTTGAGAAGGACAGTAAAGAAGCAAATCATCCACACAGCGCAACAAAGTAGAACCTCCGGGAACTTTATATCATCCAGATCAGCCTTTAGGATTTTTGAGAAATAAGAAAGACTATCAGTAAAACCCTGAGGCATTACTGTTCCGGTGAATTATTTTTCTTCCTAAGCCAAGGCAAAAATGTATTGGCTAGCTTCTTCAACTGGAATACTAAAGAATGCACTGCATAAATAAATTACAATAAAGAATTTACTTCTGGTGGGAATGGATGTTAGAAACTTATGAAGGTAAGGAACAGCAGAGTGGAGAGGAGTAACAATGTTGTTTATTGCTGGGAGGTCCTGGACAAGTAACCATCCTTGGTTTTTAAGTTTTCTCAGGGGTGAAATGGGAGTGTTATGGGGCTAGCACAGAGGATAATGAGGCCTTAAGACTTGTAATCTTCTATTGTGGGCTTTATGCCTTGAAGCACTATTTTATTTATAGAGTATTGCTTCATTCTGGGAAGAGGTTTTGAGGGGTCTATTTGAATTTTGATGGAAGAGTTGCAGCAAATTTTGCCAACAGTAGTTGGAGTTTTTCTCCTATGAAAAGTGATAGCTAATTCAATAAGGACAAATGATCAATGTTTCCAGAATCTGCTCTAGTGCTATCAGAGATGGAACAAATTAAAGATGTGAAAGGGTCATTTAATTCACCTGGTTGGTTACTTTTATGACTACTGTCAAGTTCTAGAATTACTTCCCCCTTTTGGGATGAAGGAATTCCAGCATTATACTTCTCTAAAAAGTCTCAGCCTAATAAGCTTGGTAAGGGCAGAGGATACAGGAAGAAAAGGATGTGTCTGTCTCAGCCAGCCTAAACAAAAGGAAATGGTTTCAGAGACAGGAACCTCTTGAAGTTCATTACAGACCCCCACTATCTGAACTTTTTTAGTTGTCTGGGGCTGTTTTATAGTAGAAGGGTTGGGCACCACGAGTGTGGTTCTGGTATCAATTAGGACTGGAAGGATTTCATTCCCCATGTGGAGAAATGTTTCTCTATGGCAATTAAAGAGGAGGATTAGTGAGAGTTCCTGTAATTCCCTGGAGCCTCACCATTGAGAATTGAGAGGACGTTGGAAAGGCTGGTTAGGTTGAAGGTGCCTAAAATGCTTAAATTTGTAGCAATATCTTTTCCAGTGCCCTGGCTCTTTGCAAAAATTGCAGAAGCTAGGAGGGTTTTGGTTCATTTAGGAGCCCCCTTTTGCAGGAGCCCCCTTTTGCAGGAGTTGAAGATTAAGAATTTTGGCAGTCTTCCTTTTAGGTGACTCATCTAGACTAATATAGAGCTGATTTGCCAGATTAACTAAATCTGGAGTGGACATAGTTTCTCATTCCATCCTGGTCCTTTTTACCAGAAGGGAAAGATGATGTTTCAGCCCATTAATAAACATAGAATTAAAAGCTACTCATGTTGGATCAATATCTGAAGGAAGACCAGAATTTTCTTTAAAAACAGTCTGAAGTCCATTGTAACGTCATGAATTGGTTCATCAGATTTCTGTGTGCAAGGCTGAATTTTGTTCCAAGCAACAGGTTTTGGAACAGCCCTAGGACTTGCTCTTTGAAATTGCCTAGTAATCTTATAATAAGTCAGCATGATCATCTCCCAGTTGTAATTCTAGAGACCTTTCAGGATTTTCCCAATTAGCAATTTTCATCCAATATTGGGCCTGGCCTTCATGAACTAGCTGGTATAAGTCAGAGAAACCAGGGTGATAAATTTGAATGATTATAGTAAATTCCTCAGCAAATCTATGAGGATCTTTGGTTATTTTGGGAAAATCTTTGACCACGGCTCGCATTTCAGGTTTAGTCCAGTGAGTACAAGTTAAGGGTTTAACCTCTAGATCCTCAGAAGGCTTAATTTCAAAGGGACAGATTCTGACAAGTTCAGAAGAAAAGGGAATGGGGAGAGTTTCAGAGAAAAGGGGAATTTTGGTGAAAGAATTAGCATGAGACAAAGAAGCCAAGGTCGACTGCAGGAGCCATTTTATCTTTCTTTAATTGTTTGTTTACCTTTGTTAATTGAAAAAAAGGTTTTTTTTCAGACAGGACATTTTAGACTTCTTCTTTTGGAGGCCTCAAAAGGCCAATCAAAATAAGCATTCCTCCAGTTCTAGAAAGTTCTGAGCTATTGTAGTCCAATTCGATTTTAAGGAAATTATGTTTGGAGATTTCAAAAGTTCCTCATACAGGCCATTGATATTCTATGTTGCCTGAGGCCAGGTCAGTCCATTTGGTTAGAAATGCACACGAGGAAGGACCTCAGTCTTTATACATAAAATTGGTTGGAGTTTCTGGTGGAGGGCAGCACCTTCAAAATACAAATAACTGGGATCCCAATTCCTAGCAATTTTTTCTCTATAGTAAAAAGCAACTTTCAAACAGTTTAAACAGCTTACAACACAAATGGCTGAATTCAAACAGCTTGCCAATCAATCCCAGTCAGTTCTAAGAAGACAGCCTGGTTTCCGAGGAGCCAGGCTGAAGTTTTGTTTGTTTGTTTGTATTTTTTTTTTTCCAGTCGGTCTCCAGAGGGCAGCCCTTCCAAAGGAATAGGCAGAAGACTGAAGAATCTGGCACTGTTTCCACGAAACAAACCCTGTTCCTGAAGGAATGTGTTGAGAGCTAGCCAATTTCAGAAGTCCCGGCTCTGAAGGGAATGGGCTGAAGGCTAGCTGATTTTAGTGGAACAGTCTGATCTCAAATCAGACTGAAGTGCCAAATGCATATTTGCGCATAGAACAAGGTCTTACCCAGAAAGACACAACTTTTAAATAGATTCCAAATAAAGCCTGGAGAGCTTTAGATGCGAAGAGAGTGTTAGCTTCCCCCGAGAGGAAGAAGTACCTTAGAAAACAGTGAGCGGTAGTGGGCTCAGTTGTGTGTACTGCACCTGTTTGCTCACCGGCCTCGGAGCCCTCAGGAGTCTCCTCCAGTCCCCGAATGGGCCACCAAAATGCTGATCGTAACTAAAAAGATGGCCAGGTACTTCTCCAGCAAAGATGAATTTATTTGGAATTAACAGAGAATAGCTATCAATTGGGGTTCTGCCACCGTGGTGAGTTACTTGCTCGGCACAACAAGGAGGGAAGGAAAATGCTTTGACAGAGGGAAAAAGGCAGTTGGAAGGGCTCTAAGTAAACAAGGAGCCCATGGCTTTCATTGGCTGAGTCCTTGCCAGGAAAATAGTGGAGTCTTTCTTCCTGTGGGCTGTGCAATTGTCGGAGGGTGTGAGAGCTCCTGCTTCCACTCTCAACTCTTATCTAATCGAGGTTTCTATTTATTAATTTTTTACATTACTTTGGTATAAATATGTAAGTGTAACCAACACTTTCAATCATTAACAGAACTGATAATTTTAACAGCAATATTCATTTAAAAATGTATCTTTTGATTAAACAATTAATGACTTGACTTGCCATTTAAGCTTTTAATGACATATCAAGCCAGATGTATGTGTATGTGTGTGGGCATACATACATATATACAGATAATACAGTTTCACATATAGTGAATTAAAAATAGGTAGAAGATGGTAAATCCAGATGGCTCAGTATATGAGAATAAGAGATTCTGAGAAAACATACTGGATGAGATAAAATATATGAACTAATTATGTCATAAAAATATTCACAATTGAAGAAAACAAAAAGACTTAGAATTATAAGATAAAATAAATGTCTAGAAGCCTGACATCTTAGAAGATGTGTGTATGTGTGTGTCTGTGTGTGACAGACAGACAGACAGAGAGACAAGGTCACATTTAAAGGCAAGGAAATCAGACTGATATCACACTTCTCAACAGCAACACTAGTTGCTAAAAGATAATAGGAAAAAATAATTATGGAATTTGGAGGACAGTATATTTTTAAATTATGCTGTATCAGTCAAATATTCTCTTAAGTAATACAGTTACATGCATAATTTAATGACTTTTATAGAAAAAATGATTCAAAAAATATGGGCATCATTCATCCTTTTTGAGAAAACTAAATGTAATTGCAGTCCAACAATATTAACATTCAAACTAAGAATGGGAAAGCTTAGGATTTACAAAAAATTGGAAATGAACAAGAAGAGTAATTTTTTTAAAAAACTGTAAAAGTATTTAATCTAAAAAAACAATTATTTCAAATTAGGTAGTAAGACAATAAGATCTGAAAAAAAATGTCCTCAGGAAGAAAAGAAAAATATCACGTAACAAAGATAAAATGCATATACTTTGTAACACCTTAATAAAAATACACTTTTTCTCTCAATAAAAGTAATTAGGGTCTCTGAATGAAAGGTATATGTAAAACAGAATCATGATCCAAGTACAGAACTGAAACATGACATTGTTTTAAGAGCTGGTGCACTAAAAAGCATAAGCAATTTGACCTTTGAACCAGACACTGTCCACACAAATTTCTTTTATTCCATCTGCTGCTGAGTCAATGATACCTGTGGGCTCTGAGCAAATCCACACGTGCATAACCTGACAGCATCTTTCCTCAGGATGACACCTACACCTCTGATCTCCTCCCCCAGAGATTGCCTGTTGCCCCACCACAGACATCTCCTCTGTATTTATGGTTTTGTACCTTAGAAATATCTCCTAAACCTCACCTTTGACTCTGTGAGTTGGCAGCTGGTGGAAGGATTTGTCCCTGTTTTGCCTCAAGTGATGGTGCTGAACTTCAGCTTCTCTGAAAAAAGACCAAGGGCACTGATAGCTCAGGAGCATTGGTCAGCTCATAAATGCCTTTCCTTAACGGGTCTCTACACCTTTCCTGCTTCATTCTTCTTAGCCCTCACTCCTGATCCTTGCAATTATATTCCCCGATTAAAATAATGAAAAATAAGACCTGTCTTTATGCTCAGCTATTTTGGGAACACAGCTAAAACAATGATTAATTCAGGATTTTTTTCTTTTTAACACCAGGAATTGAAATCACAGGCACATAGAGAAATAAAAAAGAATAAATGATCACTAGTAAACACTACTTACTTAATCACAATAATACAAATAAAGGTTATTGTGTTTAAAGTACTGTGCTTAAAATAGTACAAATAAAAGATTATTATGCAAACTGGAAGCCCATGGGCCTGATATTAACTGTTTCATTAGAATGAATAGTCTGTAGAATATTTTTTTAAATATTTATTTGGATACAAATGTCTCAATTTTAGTCATGCACTATCCAATCCATCATTATTTCCAGTTATGTTAAATGAGTCTCCACTTATGTTCTGTTCACTATTATATGTTTATTTTCTATTTTATTACTTTTAGATCTCTCTTTTTAGTTCATTCCTTCTACTTTCCTTGGGTTTACTCTGTATTTGTTATGTTTTTTTTGCCTCTTGAGATGGATATATATCCTCTTGTTTTTGTTTTTGTTTTGTTTTGCTTTTTGTTTGTTTTGTTAAGACTTTATTTTTCTAGAGCAGTTTTAGGTTCACAACAATATTGACAGGAAGGTACAGGGAGATTTTTCCCATATACCCAGTACATTAATTTTTGTTATTGGCCTTATCCCTTTAAATATCTGGTTTTGGGGCTTCCCTGGTGGCACAGTGGTTGAGAATCTGCCTGCCAATGCAGGGGACACGGGTTCGAGCCCTGGCCTGGGAAGATCCCACATGCCACGGAGCAACTGGGCCCGTGAGCCACAATTACTGAGCCTGCGCGTCTGGAGCCTGTGCTCCGCAAGAAGAGAGGCCGCGATAGTGAGAGGCCCGCGCACCGCGATGAAGAGTGGCCCCCGCTTGCCACAACTAGAGAAAACCCTCGCACAGAAACGAAGACCCAACACAGCCATAAATAAATAAAATAAATTAAAAAAAAAAAATCTGGTTTTGTAGCACTGCAGCAATATGATTAAATAAAGTTACTGAACACAGTGTAAATATAATATATCTTGATAATTTAAAAGTAGATGCATAACTGAGATTTTGGTAAGTGGGCAAGAAGAAGGATAATTAGGATAAGTTCACAGAAGTGTGAGGGTTACACATGCTGAGAAATCTATAAATAATTTTTTAAATAAATGGATCAACAGATGGAGAGTTACATATATTACTAAAACTTACAAAGGTAACAAAAAAAAGTGTTTACTAAACACTTAGTAAAACTCAAACATTTTTAAAAAAAAGGAAAGTTGACCTATTACTGTTTTAGGTGTTTGAAATTTTAATTTTCAGAGTGAGGTGTCAATATATAATGTCTAATCAGTGGTTCTCAGTAGGGGTTATTTTGTGTCCAACGGGACACTTGGCAATGTCTTGAGCCATTTTTGACTGTCATTACTTGGGGGTCTGGGGTGGGAGGAGGGTGTGGGAAACGTGCTACAGGCAACTTGTGGAGACAGAGCAGGGATACAGGATGCTCCAAGACATCCTGTAGAGCTCTAGGAAACCCCTGTAATGAAGAATCACCCTGTACAAAATGTCAGTATTGCTGAGGTTATGCAATTGTGGTCTAAAGTTAGTATATCAAGAAACTTTTATTAAGCAATTTAGAGTTATGGAGTTTACCACAAGAAACCCAAAACAGAAATGATTCAATTGCTGCTCTTAATAAGAGGAATGGATGTGGGAGTATTAGGGTAGGGAATTGTTGCTTTTCATCTTAACTCATCTATAACATGATTTTTAAAAAAATTTTGTATAGTTTGGTCATTTTAAAACATTAATAGCAATGATGACTGTTAATGGTCAGCTACCAGGTTTTTTGGGATAATTGTGTGGATTTCAATCCAACATATTATCAAAAATTATAATAAACAGATGGTGGTTTTTGAACATGTTGAAGAAAGTTTAGCATTAAGAAAACAATGTATGTTGCCAAGTATGTAACATTGGCTATTATTATATACATGGATTTTATAAACAAGCGTCAGTATAAAAAGAAACACGGAGTTAAGTAATGAGAATTAATATTTTTAAAATAACATAAATAACTTGTTCCAACCAACTTAAAACAATGTAGTTCCAAGAGTTCTTGACTAGGAGAAAGAAAAGAAAATGGGAGATTATAGCAAGAACAATTATTTTTTGGTTTTGGAAAATGTCCAATCCAATTAGAAAAACTGTCATTATGTTGATTATTTATTACACAGACTACATTAAAAGTAACAACCCATGTTTGGGTTTCAGCAACTGCATGCATTAGTGAATTACAATCTCTATGGATGCTTACCTAATTTAGACATTTTGTAATACAAAAATGCAAATTTTAAAAAATGAAAGGAAAGACATCGTTGATTTATAGATTGTCATAGTATAGTTTGCTTTTAACATAGCTTCGTTTGAATAATAAATTGACATCGTACCTTTTAAAATATTTCCTTTTTGAACCCAAAATAAATTAGTATTTCAGTATATCTGTTGCATATATAAAATGTTCTCATAAATAAAGCTTATTTAAGATGCTTCTTACACAACCACAGTGATTTTTTAAAAGATTCTGAATTTATACTTGTAAACTTGGATGATTATACATTATCAAAATAGAATTACATGGACATAGCAGAAATAAACATTATAAATCATACTCAGATTGATCCT
This sequence comes from Balaenoptera musculus, assembly GCF_009873245.2. Lineage (NCBI taxonomy): Eukaryota > Metazoa > Chordata > Mammalia > Artiodactyla > Balaenopteridae > Balaenoptera > Balaenoptera musculus. The sequence goes on from NC_045802.1 coordinate 58,485,778, forward strand.
AAACTTATTTTTATACAATAATATGTCCATAAAAACAAAATTATCCCTGAATACACTTATAATTTCAGAACCTCAAGTAATAATGCTTAATTTAAAGTACTACTCATGACAAAAAAAGTAACATACAAATCATTCAATTTTTTTGTTGATGATGATTCCTAAAAGTAATTATGCAATGAGGAAGTGAAATATATAGAGAGAGTAATAGGTAAAGTGAAGTAATAGAATATTCATTTTATATTACTAATTTTTAACCTCATCATGTTCCTGAAAACATGTGAGCTAATTGACTAAATACATACAATGCTCCGTAAAATATCTGCACTTCCCACAAATTATTTGCTAAAAACTTACATCAATAGAACCAGATTTGAGAAAATTTCTAGTCTCCTGTACACAACATTCCCTCTTGGGAGTTTCAGGGGTTTCTAAGTCTCAAGACGATTAATGGAAATAATATCTATTCTACTTTCCATGCTTCCATAGAAGGTAGGAGATCACAAATTGACTCCACAAAAGGAAAATAAATGTGTGAGAATAAGTTATCTGATTTATTAACTTAGGAGAAATAGTAGAATCGCCATGGCTGAGTTCCATGTGTATCCTCCTATTTTTGATACAACTCAAGTGCTGAAATGGTAAATTCTTGTCTGCTCTTCATTATTTTGTATACTTGCTAGAGCAGATTCTGCCTTGAAAAAGAAAGTTCTTTGGGTTGGTGAATTTAGTTTAAGTGATGAGGGTAAAAAGAATCTCTTTGAGGCCATGTGTCTAAGCCATATTCTCAAGAAAGCATATATCATTAATAAATCAAGTATTTGTATCTTTATTTATTAATGGGAAGAGGCCAAAGGGATATTCATTATGGAACCCTTCAAATCCTAATGTCTGAAATCAATGATAATTATTTATACAGTAATTCAAGAAATATTATATCTTCATAACCCAGTACCTTTTACTATTTAGACATATTTTTCTGTGGACAGAAATACACCATAGTAGAAACTTACTGATATTTGGGGAGAAAAAAGATACCCAGATATATCAGTTTGGTTGTGTTATGTAATAAATCACCTCAAGATTTAGTGGCCTAAAACAAAAAATATTTATTATTTCTTACAATTCGTTGGTTTTGCTGGGGAATTCATTTTGTCTGAGCCAGCTTGGGTAGGGCTGGATGGTCTGGAATGACCTCCCTGACATATCTGGAGACTCAGCTGAAATGGCTAAGGTTATTCTTGGGACTTTTGGAATGGTCAGTTCCACTCTCTAAATGCACTCCCATCCTCCAGAAGGCTAGCTCAAATTTATTCACATGTTGACAATAGGAAAGGGCAAATCCCAATGTGCAAACATCTTTTGAGTCTCTGCTTATATCACAATTGCTACTGATTCATCAGTCAGAACAAGCCACCTGACCAAAACCATACTTATTGTGGAAGAGGATTAACCCAACTTATGAGTACAGGAAGGAGGGTGATCATAGCCATTTGTCAAAAGATCTACAACACCAGCAAAAGAAGAAAAGAAATTTGTCATTGTTTCATATATACCAGAATGCCAACTATTTTTATATTTAGATATCAGATATAAATATTCTACAAAAGCAGTTTTCAGAAGTCTTCCAAAATGAAGGTATTGCATTAGGTGAAGGGGCTCTATTTTCCACAGTGTATTCTTACCTGTACCCACTAAATGAAGCCAGCTTAGACAAATATTCCATCTACATATTCAAAGCTCAGAAACCAGCTTCTAGTTCTGGTCAAAATTTAGTAAGAAAGATATAGTTGAGGAAACCAATACTAGGAATTTATCTATCATTTTATATCAGCAGATGTTTGAGGAATAATATGCAGTAAAATTATAGAAAAATAAGCAACCAATAAATGGGCAAAGATTATATAGGCACACAGGTGTTCTGAAGGTAGTGTAGGAACAATGGCACAACTAAATAATGCTTATTGATATATTAAAAGTAATTCAAGATAGCATTAAAGTTACAAAAATGTCAATGCATGGTGAAGTGGGCAATCATGTATTCTTAAAAATGTTCAAGTACAAAGTTTAAATTTTCAATAATTTCAACTGCCAAGCAAAGCAAGACTAACTCTTAGATTTAGCTTCAAAGCCTCCATCTGTGGTCTCTACTCTATAAATATTTATTTTCAAATATATAATAATATATATATAATTATTGGTTATATATAAATTATAAATTACATACACACACATGCAACTATTTCAAATGTCTGAATAATTTAAAGGATTCACAAGACTCCACAGATATTATTCACACAAGATTTTAGTTTTAATGCAGAGAAAGGATATGGTACAGCAGGAAAACAAAACACAGATAAGAACCGAGCCTTTGAGACACTTTTTGTTGCACAGAATATGGTTCATAACTGTATTGTAAATCACCAAGATATGTACAAGGACTCTTGGTTTTTGTAGAGCTTGAACAAAAGTTTCTAGCAAATTTTATGCCCCACTGGTCACACAGGCAAACAAGAATTTGTAGCTGGGTAAACCGGGGGAAAGCATCATGTAAACATCCTTAAACAATATAACCACTTGGCACAGGGTGCTTCCAGAGGAGTTTTAAACATTACACAGAGTACTATAGATTATTAATATCCCATATTGTCTTTCAATTGGCCAAGAGTTGGTACCACGCTTCTATGTGTTCCTAAAGATCAGCATAAAGCTGTGCTTGTCCAGGTGTACGATGACCCTACCTTACATATATATATTGGCAAGTGTACATTAGTGAATGATAGAAGTTATTTTTTAATAATCTTACAGGACACCATTTTACTTTTACAAATGCACAAAAAAATGTATCTGATTTAGTTGCAAATAGTGTGTTATTTTTTGCATATTTATGAACAAGAAAAAGAACTCCAGCATTACTTGGAATTACAAAATATAAAAATTACTGGAAATATTCTCAAACTCTATCAAGCAGAGCTTCAAACAAAATTAATTTTAGTACAATGTAGACATGACAAATGATGAGTGCTAACAGATATAGACAAGACACAGAGATAGAAAAAGAAATCCAAGTAATTTCAATGAATTAGACATAACAGGTGTGTGTTTATGTGTATTCTGTGATATTTAGATAAAATAATTTTGTACGTTTCTATGCATATATTTATGCAGGTATGATTACATGTATTGTGTGTTCATGTACATATAATTTTTTAAAGTTTTGAGAGTACACAATGAAAAATTTTCTGTGGTTATATTTAAAGAAGAGAGTAGCTTGAGGTGAGTAGGTGAATGGAAATGTTTTTTCTGTATACTTTTCATTCAGTACAAATCTGTGTAATCTTACAGCATATGTTTTGTACTGCTTGTTTTAAATCATTTTGATATGTTAAGTGTGAAATTAGGGCTTCCCTGGTGGCGCAGTGGTTGAGAGTCTGCCCGCCAGGGCAGGGGACACGGGTTCGAGCCCTGGTCTGGGAAAATCCCACATGCCGCAGAGCAATTAGGCCCGTGAGCCACAACTACTGAGCCTGCGCGTCTGGAGCCTGTGCTCCGCAACTAGAGAGGCCGCGATAGTGAGAGGCCCGCGCACCGCGATGAAGAGTGGTCCCCGCTTGCCGCAACTAGAGAAAGCCATCGCACAGAAACGAAGACCCAACACAGCCATAAATAAATAAATTAATTAATTTTTTTTAAAAAAACCCTGAAATATTTAAATTTAAAAAAAAATGTGAAATTAGTTATAAATGGTTAATTCATTGTTAAAATAGTTGAAATTAGTCAAGTGTTGTTTTGTAGATTTGGCCCAAATATATGAACAAGAAATAAATGGATTATTCAGGTACAATAAAAAGTAAGGAAAATCCAAATTTGACTTTAATTTATCTCAATTTAAATGATTTGGATCTTTAAATGACAGAGTGAAGCTTTGTTACACATTTAAAGTAATTATGGACTAAACTACAGGATTGATTTTGCAACTAGAAAAAGACAACTTTAGGAGGAGCAATATGAGAGAGAGTGCACTGAAATTAAGCACAGAAAGTTGGTGGGTGATATATTTTGTTTTGCAGGTAATCCATTTTTACAAAAAATTTTGTTTATAAAAAATTATCCTCTTGCACTGTTGGTGGGAATGTAAATTGATACAGCCACTATGGAGAACAGTATGGCGGTTCCTTAAAAAACTAAAAATAGAGCTACCATGTGACCCAGCAATCCCACTACTGGGCATTTACCCAGAGAAAACCATAATTCAAAAAGACACATGTACCCCAATGTTCACTGCAGTGCTATTTACAATAGCCAGGACATGGAAACAACCTAAATGTCCATCAACAGAGAAGTATATAAAGAAGATGTGGTATATATATATACAATGGAATATTACTCAGCCATAAAAAAGAACAAAATGGGTCATTTGTAGAGACATGGATGGACCTAGAGATTGTCATACACAGTGAAGTAAGTCAGAAAGAGAAAAACAAATATCGTACATTAACGCACATATGTGGAATCTGAAAAAATTGGTAGAGATGATCTTATTTACAAAGCCGAAATAGAGACACAGACATAGAGAACAAATGTACCAATACCAAGGGGAAAAGGCGGGGGGGATGAAATGGCAGATTGGGATTGACATATAAACACTATTTATACTATGCGTAAAATAGATAACTGATGAGAGTCAAGCTTATTGGAATAGCAAAACAATATTTTATTATTAATAAAAACTCATATTTATGGATCTAAGTTTAACTGATTATATTACAAAATATAAACTTAATGAATTCTAAGTTTTAGCAAGCAGTGTTTTTTGCTATGGTGGTCAATCACTAATTCAACAGGATCGCCTCTATCTGATGTTACCTATACAATAATGGGGTTGGAGGTGGGGCAAAGGCAATTTTAAAAGGAAAGAATCATATATATGGAGAGGTTTTTTTTTTTTTTAATTTATTTATTTATTTATGGCTATGTTGGGTCTTCGTTTCTGTGCGAGGGCTTTCTCTAGTTGCGGCGAGCGGGGGCCACTCTTCATCGCGGTGCGCGCAGGCCTCTCACCATCGCGGCCTCTCCCGCTGCGGAGCACAGGCTCCAGACGCGCAGGCTCAGTAATTGTGGCTCACGGGCCCAGCTGCTCCGCGGCATGTGGGATCTTCCCAGACCAGGGCTCGAACCCGTGTCCCCTGCATTGGCAGGCAGACTCCCAACCACTGCGCCACCAGGGAAGCCCTGGAGAGGTATTTTTAATGATATACTTTGTTCTAATTTTTAAGGGCACCATATTTTACGTAATTGTACTGTGCTAGCTATCAATATACATGCTTCATTGCTTGTACTGCAATAATAAAGTCCTCTAAACATTTTTCTTTTATTACCTGGCACAGTGTTAAATTTTATCAGTAGAGGGTACTGGAGGGTCATTGAAGGAGTGAAGGGCTTATCTTCTTGGTTCCAGTGTGCTTCTGTTCCTCTTATTTCTCCTATGGCTGCTGATGGTATGTATGGAGAATATCTAGTGGCACTTACCACCATCAAGTTTCAATACCATCCTAGTGGATGGCTTCCCAGTGAGTTTCTGTGAGTTCTTTGCAAGTTCCACTGGTACCCCAGGGGGCAGCGTTTCAGGAATGCAAAGTGGGTCTCACTGGCATTTTTGTACAGGGTCTCCAAGTGAATCTAATTTAGCACATCAGAGAGTTGTTGCCTGTTTGGCCGGCCCAGCCTGGGTTCCTCAGTGGATTTCCCTATCTAATAAGTAATGGTTGAAAACTGTCCAACAAAGTGATTGGGATTAGGGGAGATTTCCCATTTGTTTCTTTCCTGTTTGGTCTGTTTCAGCCCTCAAGGGAGTCATCCCTCCCAACATCTTATATTACTCTGTTTATTAGAAGTTTTTTGTTTTTACCCATTCACAATTAATCTCTAGTTACAAGTTAATAATTGTTTGCATGCAATTTCTCTGTTCAAATTGCTGTGGTTTCCGTCTCTTGATTGACCTCTAAATGATACAAGTTTTAACAAAGAGAAACAACTGATCTTACCCTAAACTATGTTCAAGACAGGGAATGATCATATAATTAGGAAATAAAACGACTCTCTTACATTCTTCCCTTTCTGTTATCTGCTTTATGTAATATCATCATCATTCTTTATCATTTTTAAAAGGTAGAAAGATTGAATGATGAGAAAAAAAGTCAATTAAACTTGTTTTTTTAAAATGCTGTGTTCAAATAGTGGATTAGGAACCAGATCTGCTTTCAAGCTATGAGTATGTCGGTATCCTGTTTTATAACCTTGGACAACTGATCCCTCAGTGTCTTTCCTGCCTTGCCTTATGTGTACTGGTTAAAACATACATTTGAATCTACTTTTAAATATATCCATATTCTTCATTAACTTTTAGCAAAAATAATTTGTTTCGATAAAAAAACCTGTTTTCATCACAATGAGGATTTTCCATTGTAATCAAGTGTTTTGTCAACACTAGTCTTTTAACTGTTTAACACTAAGACTTTTTCACTTTGATTCCCTGGAAGCTCATTAATAAAGCAAGAGTCTATAAGAATCAAGCAATATTTTAAGTTGCTAATTTGAGAAATTAGAGACTGACTTGATGCTTTTAAGTGTACTAAATCAGGCCTTTCTTTGAAACTTCAATGGCAGATTCAAAAAATGTTTAGGATAATAGATAATAAAGTCTACCAAACTACAAGAATACACAGGAATAAATAGGTGTTTGACACAAGTTCCAAAGTGGGGAAAGATTGCCATATTTTGATTAGTAAACAGTGCTCCATACCCCACAAATTACTACTAATTAATAAAGTTGAACATTTATAATATTCCCAACTACAACGAATATTTTTGTGAAAGTATACAAGAATATGATGCCTGTATATTAGATCTAGCTCAATAATCATCATCTTTTAATGGAAAGTAAATTTTACTCATTTTACAGGCAAAGAAATGGGGATTTAGAGTTTAGGTAGTTTTGCCAATGCACTCAAAATGTTGAATAATTTTTCATCTATTTGGAAAAGGCTTAATTTATGAGTCCCTAGCAACAAAATGAGTAACTAATAAAAGTTCTCCCCCAATTTGAGTGCTATCAAATGCTACGCCTGCAATTGAAACGTGCAATCCTTACTCTTTCAAATGTGCTTTGCTAAGGCTGCTTTCATCAAGTTTAAGAGGAAGCAAGATCTGAATTTGAAATTAGATAGTCTAACCAGACAGGCAAATGAAAAGACAGAAGGGAATGGAGGAAAGCAGACTCTGAGGAAGCCAGCAGTATAAAGCAGGTATTATTTGAATCCCTTTTTCTTTGCAGGTTTGTGACTGGTGTCTTCACAGAAGGTTTTCAGTGACATACTGAGAACTCTAATTAAGAGAGTTATCTCCATTTGTGAGGCTTGAGGGGGCACTTCAATCAAGTAGAACCTGTTGAAGTGTGAATAAGAAGAGCAGGGGAAGTCAGACTGTCATCGGGGGAAGTAAGTTGGCTGTTGACCAAGTGGCATCACAGGACAGCTTTGCTGCAGCAAAATGTCCACAATCTACTATGGAGACTTGAGGCAGAAATTACCTTTTGCCAGTACACTGGACATGGATCTGTTTCTCAGGGGTAGACTGACAACTCTCAGAGGCTGATATTTAAGTTCAAATGCCGATTTATTATTTTGCAGTGGAAAACACTACTTATTTCTTGTCTGATTAATATATTTCCTCTATTGAGATGAAGTTGCATTAGAAGTTGACACATTTTTCAAGAATGGCATGGTAGTCATGAGACCTAAGGGGAGAATTTTAAATAATAATACCTTCTGATAGTCTGATGCATCTGTCTCCTCTGTAGAAATATACCTGTCGTTAGAACTAGAAAGGTCATATATCTTCTCTTTTCACTCCTTGAATAACGACGGCATTTTTTCTTCTCCAACCTCATTCTTTTCTCTGTTTTTATTTTTGACCAGTCCTTCCAACTGACACATTTCAGAGAAAATCTGTTGGTGATATTCAGATGCACTCCTTCCCGAGAAGTTGGAGACACATTAGGTAATCTTGTAAAAAAAATAATAGGGCTTCCCTGGTGGCGCAGTGGTTGAGAATCTGCCTGCCAATGCAGGGGACACGGGTTCGAGCCCTGGTCTGGGAAGATCCCACATGCCGCGGAGCGGCTGGGCCCGTGAGCCACAATTACTGAGCCTGTGCGTCTGGAGCCTGTGCTCCACAACAAGAGAGGCCGCGATAGTGAGAGGCCCGCGCACCGCGATGAAGAGTGGCCCGCACTTGCCGCAACTAGAGAAAGCCCTCACACAGAAACGAAGACCCAACACAGCCATAAATAAATAAATAAATAAATAAAATTTAAAAAATAATAATAATAATAATAATAAATTGGGCAAATTTGACACCACCAGAAATTATTAGCAATCTGTGGAATAACCAAGAGTTTATATATCAATGTATGCTAAGTAATTTGGGAAGATTCAGATTGCAGTTATGATGTTCTGGTAGTAATCTCATGGAAACTCATCCAGGGATTCTATCATGACTGTCTTTTGTTAGCTAAATTTTAATTAATTTATTTTTCCTTTTTCCATTTTTATTTTTAATGGATTTTAATTTCACAGAATTGGATTTAATCCTATTTACATTCATCATTGTTTCATACAAGACTCTATCTATCTATCTATCTATCTATCTATCTATCTATCTATCTATCTATCTATTTCAAAATCCCTATACCTTTATCTATAGTACAAAGTATCATATATTTGAATATTAGAACAATAACCCAAACTTAGAACCACTTTTTTGGTCTTTCCCCATCTCTTCCTTTTCATTCCCCAACCATTGCTATCTCTATTCTGAATTCTGTGTTCATTATTCCCTTGCTTTTGGTTTTTTATATAATTTGATAATGTTTATATGTATGATGAGAAGATGTGTGAGATACTTCAATCATAGCTGTGAAGAACCCCTCAAAGAGCCAAATGTCGTCCAATGGTGAGAAAAAGGATGAGTGAGCAACTGGGTGAGAGTGCTTTCCCCATTCAGCTGAAAAATCCATCGTAAAGATCTTTGCTCTGATTTCAAGTTCACCTCACAATCTAATAAATACTTACTAGGCTCCAAGGAAATTGCCAAGAGATAAAAATGCTCTAAGAACTTTACAAAATGTTTTGTTTAACTAAGAGTTTGCATTTCCCATTATAAATTTGACAGACATTGTGATTCTAATTTAGCTTGTCATGGAGCATCCCTGCGGGGAGAGCGCACACAGGTAGTTTGAATCTTTGAACATTCATGCTGGAGATGAGATTGTTATGTTGAAAGCTTGGTGTGAAATCAAAACATCTACAATCAAAGTTATTTTCCACAGTGGTGATAAAAATAGCAATTAACATTCAAAATACTTAAAAAGTATGGGCTTTGGGCTTGTCCTCAAATCCAAACTGTGCCACTTAGAAGTTATGTACACTCTCTGATTCACATGTCAAAATCTTAATTGTAGTAGCTCCCAGATCCTTCTTGAAGTTAATGAGTGTGTTAGAAAGCACGTAGCACAGTTTCTGACACATAAGAAGTGCTCAATCTGTAATTTTTTTTTTTTCCTCCTTCTCCTCCTCTTCTTCATGGCAAGGTAAGTTCTTTCTAGGTTGGACAAACATACTGGCTTTTGATTAATTTCTTTACATCAAGTTCAATTGCATGCCCATAGAAAATAATTATTTTGGTCAAAAATTTTTAAAATACATTCTTGAATATGGGAAATATTGTGCTCAAGACAATGTAAAAACCATCTTCTCTAAGTACACTTGGGTTCTTTACTACCGTACCACTGAATTGAATACTTGTGACAGATTTAAATTACTGACACAACTTGCTTCTTTGGGGTACCAGCTCTGCATGCAGATTACACCATGCTATCTGAAATCCCAAATATGTAACTCTTCAATAATATTATCCAGAAAACTCTCATTATCAGAACTAACCAAAAGGCTTCATAACACAATTTGGAATCTGCTGTAACAAAATGAAGACTCCAGCATGTTGTATTGATCTCCTCGCCTAAGCACCTAATCACGAGCACTAATCAGACTTGGAGACATAAATAAGAATGTAGATGGATGCTTAGAAGACAGTTCTTAAAAAAGAAAAAAAAAAAAAAGGAAAAAGCTGTTATCAATACAAAGTACAAAACATTAGGAATAGAGGTCGTTGTGAAGTGACTTGGCAAAACCAACCCTTGCAATATCAACACAAGTTTTGCCTACTTAATCTGTATTTTAGGGGCAAATTTTCTGAGAACAATGCCTTTTGTGCCACACTGTTATATGGAATTTTGTGTTTAGGGAAACAGCCCCAAAACTTTTAGTTTAAGAACCATTAAAAATAAATACTGTTCTGCAATATTAAAGAATGGACAGGTAATTGTAATGGTTGCTCAAAAAAAAAGAACAAAAAACAGTATATCTCAAGATATAATCCATGGAAAAGCTACAAATGAATCACCTTGTAGCTTTGCAAAAAATTAAAATTTCCAGTCTCTTGCTAGATTAATTGGTATGTAGACTCTAGGAATCTACACATGTTGAGATGCACAAATGCTTCTCATGCATACTTAAATTTGAGACCAATGTCCTAAGAAATTTTTCTTGGATAGGTGCCCAAAACAAGGAGAGACTAGCACCTGGCATGGACAGTCAAATCAGGTGAAGATGGACACTCCTGAGGCTTATTCCTGGCAAGATTATAATTACAAACAAATGCTTACAAATGTTGCTGTTGCCCTCTCTTATAAGAGAAACATATTCATAATAAGAGATGAATATTGTGATAAATATTGGAATATCAATTATAGATTCTGCTGACCAGACTTTAAGGAAACGGTTATTCTTACATTTTACCATTTTGAGTACAAATGAAAGATCCACATAGAAACAAACTTAGAAATAGCTACCAATATTACACATGCATTTACACATCAAATCACCTATTCACTTTTGAAAATATACCCTGAAAATATAATTGCACACATACATAATCATCTACATACAAATCTCTTCATAGAAACATCATTTATAATAGCAAAAGACTGAAAACAATCAAAGATGAAGTAATAGGAGATTTGTTACACAAAATATATTGTACTTATACAATGGAGAACTCCTCACCTTAAAAAATATCAGGAAGCTCTCTGTGTACTGACATAAAGGTAACACACTACATACTGATTTAAGAAAAATTGCTGAAGAGTGTATATCATATACTAACACAGATGAAAGAAGAGGAAATGTAATGAAATGTATCTATATTTACACTAAATCAAATAGGTTTTATGAAAAAGTACTTAAAATAAATTCTTATAGGAGTATATTGACGGAATGGTAGGTGTTGGGACAGTGTTGGGACAAGACCTCTCAACATATACCTTTTAATGTCATTTTGCTTTTTGACTTATGTTAATATATTTTATATTAAAATAAATTTGATAAAATGTATTTTATCTCCAAGTACATAAAAATCCTTGTGATACACAACTAGACATATTCCACATATTTCCACCACTTAACATACATCAAAGACTTAAATGGATCTACAGCTTTTCGCCTCTGGCTTTAAATTGTGGCTTGTTATACATTCACAACGTATTTATTTCTCCTTATTTACTTTTGTATGCATGACAACTTCTGAATCGAACCACCTATAAATTATTCATTGGATATCACATTCAAAATTCGTGGTTCAGTTCAGATTCCAAGATGTTCATGCTTAAAATTCAGACGTCATCAGTGCTAAAGGTAGTTGTAGAGGAGGAGTTAACATTTGGATTATGAATGCATATAAAACTCTTTTTTAAATCATCACTCTTCTTTGTAAATTTTAATCACACGATTGTACAAGATTTGTCAAATAAAAAGGGATATTTTGCTCCCTCAGAGTTTACATAACTGATATATCTCCTGGACATAGTTTGATGAAGTCACTAATCAGCAAGTTTTTTAAAAACATTTTGATAAGCAAGACTTTTAAGTTTAATTAATTGGTTGTAACCTAGAAATACAGACTACGGACAGAAATTCAGGAAGAATACCTGTTCTGAAAAGGACTGGAGAAATGATAAGCTAATCATAGCATTCAGAATCTGACAAATTGTTCCAGGAGCTGATTTTAGGGGACCGGAAGGATGTATTTGTATGTCTTGTTGGTCATCTTTTGGGGGCAAGTATATTCAGAAGATACTCCAATATTACAAGCTTCTTGCAGATTCTGATTGTCTTCTACTGTGTTTCCTTCTCTCCTCTGTGACCATATTGGGAGACAGTTAAAATTCTTGTTTAATGCTTCTATGGAGACAAATGAGCTGCTCTTTTCAGTTAACGCTTTGGGAACGTATGTGATTAAATTTTACCAGTAAAGGAAAATTCTGTATCTTCAAGGATTTCTCTTCACTATTCTTCCACCTCTATCCTTGAGGTGAGAAGCTGGGCTTGGGGTATACCTAGGGTGCCATTGAAGTCTGTAACAGGAATAAAGCTACCCCTAATAGTCTCTGAGAGAAAACTATTTAAAGCTTCATTGAGAAATTTTAGCTTTTGCCCAGGAGCTAGAGCGTGCATGACAGTAAAACAGTGGAGTGGGAGGTTGTAGTAGAGTGTATGGCAGCAGAGGTCTCCCAAGAGTAGACAGGACATAAGGCAGCACGAGTACCAAAACCCCAGGCTGTCAGTGGTTTGGCTTCAGAAGCCCTTATGGTACCAGAACTCTTGTTGATAACAAGGATAGCTTTATGCTAATTAGCTTTACTGGAGTTATTGAGCGCATTGGTTGGAGCCTAATTATAATAAATGAATGCAGGAGATTGACATCAGAGATAAAAAGCAAACATCACTATTGAGTGAGAAAACTGTTGAACTGTTAGAAACAGGGCTGTGTAATCTCTACCTTTTGCTTAAGGTAAAAAGTCAGTGAACAAATAGTGATTTTTTAGAAGTTCTTCAATAAGGAATTGAATTTGTTCCATGATATCAGAAGTACTATTACAGGGCAATTAGGAAGAGGCAAGAGATACAAAAGACCCTCCGTCTTAGTCCATTTGGGCTGCTATAACAAAAATACCATAGACTGGGTGGCTTATAAACAACAAACATCTGTTTCTCACAGTCCTGAGGCTGGAAAGTCCAGGATCAAAGTGCTGATAGGTCCCGTGTCTGATGATAGCCCACTTCCTGGTTTATAGATGGTGTCTCCTTGCTGGAGTCCCTTTAATAAGGACACTAATCCCATTCATTGGGGCTCACCCTCATTATCAGATCACCTCCTAAAGGCCCCATCTCCAAATACCATCACACTGGGAAATGTTTCAACACATGGATTTCGCGAGGGCATAAACATTCACTTTATAGTAGTCTCTGTTAGCCAATATTGATGTAAAAGATAATATTAAGCTGCAAAAAAAAAAAATAAACTTTGAAGTCAGACTTAACTTCTTGAGCTTAAAACTTGATGAATAACTAAAATTGGAGAGAGTGTGTCCTTTACCGTCTCACCAGAGGGATATTTTTCACTCAACTATCGGACATTTTGTCAATAAACAGAATGATAGTTAACATGTATTAAATGTTTACTGTGTATCAAGCAAATTTTTAAGCACTTCACTTAAATTAGCTCATTTAATTCTCACAGAAAACATGTGGTAGGTTATCAGCTACTATTATTATTCCCAAATTACAGGTGAGGAAACTGCATTAGAAAAAGTTAAGTAACTTGAGACATTAATACAGCTATCAACTAGCAGAAGTGGCTCTAAATCTTATTCAATTAATCACTAGTAATAGGATTTGGTGTCTGTATTTACATGTTGTCTCTTAAATGTAGAAAAGTGTTAACCACATTTAATAAAATAAATTCTTAGATACTATGTTACTATAACTAAAATAATTTGTACTTTAAATAGCATATTACTATCTATTGGAAATTAATCTATTTAGCAAAAAAAATTTTTAAAGACCTATAATTTTCATTTGGAGATGTATTTGGAGATATTTTCTAACAGGGGGTCTATCATGGGCAAATCACTCTAAATCACAAAATGAAATGAAAGATTATTGTTCCAATATGAGAGGACACTTTGAATAATTCATTTTTATATGAAAATTATCAAATAGATGATATTATTGATTTACCTGACTTTGCAAATAAGAAACCTGAGGCCGACTGAGGCTACGTGACTTGCACTAGTTAACTGAGGCTTTTTAGGGAAAGAGCCTATAAAGCAATTTCAACCTGTCTCCTCTTGTACAGGGAGATATGGACTAATTTCAGTCTTTTGGATTAACTAATATACAAAGAATAACCTAATACATATGCCTAATTGTATTATAATTGGGAATATATATTAGGAATATTTTCCTAGAAGTAGTTTTCTTGAGTGAAAGTATGAATGCATATGGTCTTTTGCAGGATACTGTCAAATCTCTGGATATAGTGCTTCTGTTATTTTGCATTTATACCAGGAAGGCATAAATTTACCCATTTGACCACAAAGTGTCCAAAAGAATATGTTGTCAAGTTATTGTATTTATTTCATTGGATAAATAATTAATAGCATATTATAATATTTTCATATGCACATATCTTATTACAAGCAGAATTCAACATTATTTCATATATTAGGAACATTTACATTTCTCTGTGTATGTGTGTGTGTGTGTGTGGGTTTGTATCCTTTGTTTAAATCTTGAGACTATTGTTCTATTGGATTATTTGTCTTTTTCATCTCCATTTTTTAGAAATTTTTAATGAATAATCTGTGTGTTATGTAATTTGCAACTATTTACCAGGATTTTTCTCACATTTTTGTTTAATAATCTAATATCTACCAATCTTTTCAGTGTAAGATAATTTTTGACTAATAATTTTCCAAATCTTCTTAAATATTAGAACTTTTCCCAAATATTTTGACTCACCTTTATTCTATGCAACTTTTCCATGTATTTCAAAGTAGATCTTAACCCCATATCCCAGATATTTGTTAACTTATGTTAGAATGAATGAGATATGTTCTAAGTGCAGGAAAGTGGCAAAGTAGCAAATAAAGTAGCATTCCTCTAACTATAATATCTATGTACTTTATAGAATTATAAAATACATACATAGTGTGTGTGTATATATATATAAATCTGAGAATTGTGTAAGTACTTTACATGTATTGCCTAATTTAATAGTTTAATACTATCTAGACTCTGTGAGGCTGGTACTATTTATCCTCCTCCTTTTGCAAATTAGGAAACAGAGCCACAGAGAGCCATGCATTGAGTGCAGGCAGCCTGGGTTTTTAAATCACTACAAATTCTTCCTTTCACCCTGCTCAGGCTGTGACCATGCTACCTACTTACACATCTGGGTTTCAAAGTATTTATCATTTAAAACCAAGTATGACGTGTAGGATATTGGATATTGTCCCCATCTGATTTGAGAAACACAAAGCAATATTGCACAGACATGAAGTTCATTCAGTGCAAATCTAATATTATCTTATCATATTTCCCACAAATTGTGTTACTTGGAGAACTTAAAATAACTATTTAGATTTAACTGTAGCTATAGCTACTGCTATTATCAGAGACAATGTGAATGTCTTCTACTTGAGTAATCACTAAATCATACTCATCATATTGACAGGCCATAGAGAACAGTGGCTAAAGTTCCAGCTTGAAATTAGTCAGCCTGGATCAAATGCTTATTCAGGCATTAAGTTAGCTCTGTAGTCACAGACTTACTGCTTTAAATTTGTTTTCTTCTCACCTAAGTGGGGATGAAAATAATAAACTATACTCATTAGATTTTTCAAGAACTTAAATATAACATCAGAAATGCTTCACACATAAGTGTTACATACGTTTTTACCTATTATTATATCCAAAAGAACTAGTTAATTGCTATACAAAGAGGAAAACATGCCAATAACTACATTTTATAAACAAGAATAAGATAATCAATGGATTTCTTCCACTGTCTTTAATGAGCTAAAATGAGAAGCAAAGTAAATCTTTTACATATGACTACACATGGGAAATAAAGCATGTTACTCTGCTAATTTGGTTTGGAGACAATATCAAACTATGATATTGTTTTAGCATCAGTAAATCTGATGCTTAGAGAAACTAAGTATTTAATGGAAAAAATCACAGCGAGCAGGAGAGAGTGGATGGGGAGAGGTTTTCTCCTCATTATTCCCACCAGCCGAAGTCAACTTGGCAATCACCAGGGAGGTAGATACATGTGAAAGAAAAAGTTTTTTTCATAAATATAATTTAAATCAGTAGCAACAGAATCTACTATGAAAGAAAAATAGAAGACTATGTAAGGAGTTCATTATTACTCTTCATTAGTCACAATGAAAATTAAAGCTTAGCATATAAGGTGCCCAGTGCTTACCTTCCCTAGTTATTCTTAGGCTTCTTGCAATAACTTTATAAAAAGAAAAAAAAATGTTGGTTGACTTTGCCCAACTCAAATTAGGTACTTTATTATAACAGTTTACTATGTTTTAAGAATCTTATTCTGACTCTAAATGTCTTTATCATTAGATTTAACATCCTGAAATTTAAATATCTTTCATTCTTTTGGGTTGAAAGCTCAATATGAGAGTCTAAATAATAACTGTCAAGGGATATAATGTCACAACAATCTTTTAGATAGTTAATAATTACGGTTGCACAATGAATCTATTATCTACTTCATATCTCCAATCATCATTTGAAACACTTGGGTTTAGAATCTGTGGCTTTTAGAAAAGCAAGCAAGGTCATAACCATTCAGTATTTGCAGCCTACAAGGATCTCTGGCATCATCCCTGCAGCAACACATTAACATTTCTGCAGCTAAAAATGATCACACTAACTGCGATGTATAAAGAATATAAATAGCCTGACGTCCATTCTCTTCAGATTTGCCACTAAATGCCTTTATTATGATTTTCAGAAATTTTTGGATTTTAGAACTGTGAAAAAGGTTATGTCTAACAGTCATTTAATTAATTTAGATAGCTAGTTATATAGAAGTTAAAGTGAAGGCATTAGTGGACAAGAGAGTGAATACCAAGCACTAAATGCTATTTGGAGAAAAAACCCAGAAAGCTGTTTTAGAAACATCAGAGCCTATGGGCATGGCGAATATTTTCTTTTATTCTTTGCAAGATTGATGCATAAGGAAACATTTGGCAAATCTAGGTATATAAATGGATCTTATAAAATGAAATACACAGAACTCAAAGTAGTAACCTAAATACAGAGGTAGATAGAAAACAATGCTACATGATAACTATCCAACTTGCTAGGAGATGACATCTTAATTATTCCAACCACAAAAAAGAAATGATAATTATTGATAGAGGTGCTAACATTACTATAATCGCAATCATATTACAATATATAAATGTTTCAAATCAACATGTTGAACAACTTAAATTTACAGTTTTGTGTCAAATATATTTCAATAATGAAAAAAAGAATTGCATGAACTATCACAAGTGTGCCTAGATTAGAGAATTTAGACCCTTACCTAAAACTGACACAAAAATTACCTGATGGAATATCCCATTATCAGTTTAAATAACAGAATAAAGTATATCAGAATATTCCAATTTTGTGAGATAATTAATTATTGTATATATAATTTGGTAAATAAAACACACAAGAACCCTATATATATTTCAAAAGGCAAACCATTACTTCTGTTATTCGGTTTTACTAATTCCAGGCAAGTAGCAGCACATTAAATTAAGTTGATGTTGCTTAACTAAAATAGGCATGAGATCTGTTCCTTTGTATCTTACACCTAATGAGTGCATGTGACTTTAAGACAGACTATTTATTGCTTAGCAATATCTTTTTGTTTGTTTCACTGCTAATAAGAAAATAACATAAGGCAATAATGAGGTAAAAATAATTTTCTGTTTTCTACCCTGTTTGATTAACGTGGCATATGAATATTTTTATTTTATTGAAAGTTCTGTTTTAACCACCTTCATTTGATTACTTTTGAAATTTTTAAGTTCATTTTTAAGTTAATTTGAAAGAGTAAATATGCAAGTATACCAAAAAATCTTTGAATAGAAATCGATGATACTTAATGGAATAGAAATTACCTGACATCATGTTAAAATGAGCTATAAAAGAAAATAATAGAGACTTCCCTGGTGGTCCAGTGGTAAAGAATCTGCCTTCCAATGCGGGGGGTGCGGGTTCAATCCCTGGTTGGGGAACTAAGATCCCCCATGCCACTGGGCAACTAAGCCCGTGCGCCACAACTACTGAGCTCATGTGCCTCAAACTACAGAGCTCACGCGCCCTGAGCCGGCATGCTGCAATGAAGAGACCGTGCACAGCAACTAAGACCTGACACAGCCATAGAAAAATAATAAAGAAAATAAATAAATTAAATAAATTTAAAAAAACAAAAAAAGAAGAAAAATTAAAGTGTGAAATAGCAAAAAAGTATAGACAAATAAAATATTGAAACCAAGATAATCTAAAATTAACATGTCATGAAAGGGAGCCTTAGTAGAAAAAAACAAGAAATTTTAAAACAAAGGCAAAATAAGAAATTATTAAATGAATTGTTAAGTAACTTGAAAATGTATTATTAAAAGTTAAAAAAAAAAAAAAAGAGTGTGTTAGGACATCCCTGGTGGTCCAATGGTTAAGACTCCACGCTTCCACTTCAGGGGGCAAGTGGTCGATCCCTGGTCAGGGAACTAGGATTCCGCATGCCGCGTGGCACGGCCAAAAGGATAAAATAAAATGAAAGTTTAATATTACCTTATTTCATTAAAAATAGCCAATGTTGATTTAGTTTCTAAATAAAATAAACAGAAAATATACTGTAAGATAGTATATATGTTTGATAAGAAAAGCTACCAAGAATAATTGGAAATGATGATTCTTAATTTCTGGCTTACAGTTTATTAAATATATCTAAAACATTGATTTTTCCAAAATATCCTCAAATCCTAAAATTTACTGGTTTTGTTTGCATATTAAAATGAAAATACACATTTCAGTATTGACTTTTTGCAATGTATATTAGAATGAAGACCTTTTCTCGTTTAGTAAATTGGCACTTTAAAAAAAATTATTTTATTGAAGAACAGTTGATTTACAATGTTGTGTTAGTGAACTGACACTTTTGTCTAATACCCATATTTAACTTGTATAGATAGTATGAAGACTTTCATACATACAGCTGCCCCCATTCTTAATTATTATTTTTGAATGGTGTAAGGTTGGAGTACGTGTGAGGGGGACCCTCCTCCTTGTCTGACTCATCAATATCACAGTTTATCATCTTTTTTCATTGTCTTGGTTGAGGTATAGGAAAGCCTTAGCAATCACAGTCAGGGCAATCGTTTTCTTGTTTCCCCTATCCTCACTAACACCTGGAATTATCCACCATTCTAAATTCTGCCCATCTGGTGATATGAAATGGTATCTCATTGATATTTTGCTGGTTATGGTGAGTTTGACATCTTCCTACTCTTGTAAGACATTTAGACTTTTGCTTAGAGTATTGCCTATTCTTAATTTTCATCCATTTCCTTATTTGTTTTCATTTTTAAATTTGCTTATGTACGAGAGTTTCTTGTCAGTTTTAGACGTTGCAAATATGTTCTTCCATATTGCCATCCATCTGTTAATAGTTACCTAAGACATCACTGATTGAAAATAAATCTGTAAATTTTTTGTAATCAAATGTATCAACTTACCTTTGTAATCAAATGTATCAACTGTATTTGTGCACATTTAATCCATCAGGTTTGTTTTGCTTTTCACATTTGATTCTTTAAGGAATATAGATTTTATATTTCAAAGTAACATGAGGTAGAAATTCAACTTAATTTTTCACCAGAGATTAATTGCATCTTCCCAACCCTGATATGTTCTTGCTTCATTTACAATGTCAATTTTTCCATTATAAATTTTCTATCTATAGATGGGTCTGTTTCTGAGCTCTACGTTTTGTCACGTTTGATTTTTTGTTGCACCAGTACCACACTTTTGATGGTGATGATGGTTATTATTATTATTATTTTTTGGCCACACTGTGTGGTATGTGGGATCTTAGTTCCTTAACCAGGGATGGAACCTGTGCCCCCTGCAGTGCAAGCATGGAGTCTTAACCACTGGACCGCCAGGGAAGTCCTGATTATTTTTCTTTACAGTATACTTTTATATGTGGTTGACTAAAACTTCTTTCTTAAATTGACTTGACTCATAGATAGTATGTACTCTTCCATATACATTTTAAAATCCATTTGTTGAATTTCTCAAATATTTATTTGATTTTTATTGAAATATGCATTCTTGGTTTGTTTGGGTATAAAGACATCATATAACGTGTCTTCTATATCATTGCTCATCTTTTGACAGCTTGCTTTGTTGTTTTCTGAGAGGAGAATATTGAAATCTCCAGTGATAAAAGTTGATTTATTTATTTCTCTCCATAGTTTTGTCAGGTGAAAATTCATTGTGGTGCACATATATTGATTATTGCTTTATCTTCTTGATGTGCTATTTGTCTTACCAATAGATAACATCCCTACTTGTCCCTTATATTGCATATCTTTTGAAATATATTTTCTTTGATATTGAATTTGCTACCATTGATCTATTTTATTTGACATCTGACAATTATTTAGATTGTGATCAAATTTCTCATCCAAATTATGTCATCTATGAATAAAATATCTTAAGCTAATTAAAATTTACAAATATGTGTTGATTTACTGACACTTTGATTTACTTTATATGAAGAATATTTAATCTTTTAGTAGCTATACATCTTTGTTTTTGTTTAAGTGTATTTTACTCTAACCATCAAACGGATAGACAAATTTCCCATTCATTGTTTCATAAATATTCATATCAATTTTCCTATATTTTATATGATTTGATCTGTAAATATTTATTTGTTAAGTCAGAAAAATGTTTTGTTCTACGTTTTGAGGATCTAAATTTAGTTATTATATTCACAAAACTACCCAGTGAAACATAATTCACTTTAATGTTGATTTGTGATTCATCCATTTTTTGGATAATGAAATTGTGTAGAGAAAATAGTTTCTATTTCTGGACCATTTCCTCAACAATGTCTTTTTCTCTTCTTTTGCTAATAAAACACTTATAAACATTGTACTTCTTTGCAATGATTTACTATTTCATTACTCTTCCTTTTCAGACTTTCATCTGAGAATCTTATCTAGTTATTCTTTCAGATATATTAATATACTGTAAAAGAGACATGCACATCATTCTTTGACTTAAAGAAATGATTTCCATGCTCTCTTCTACTATATTATTAGAATTTCCATGTTTATCCAATCTATTATTACTTTTAATAAAAAATACTTGTAGATTTAAAATTAACTTTTTAAGTAGTGTCTTATTTTTTCACAAAATGTCTTATGCATTTTTAATAAAAATAATAAAATTTAATCAATTTTATCAAATTGCCATTATTTCTATGAATCTGGCTTGCCCATTTCTATCCTACACACATCTCTATTTTCTGTATACCCTGGGGAAAAAAAACCCAGAAAATTTACTCTTTTGAGACAGTTGAGGGCAATCAATTCTTTTGTTCAACTTTTGCCTGCTTCTTGCTAACATCATTGAATTTCAATAGGTTATACCTTTGAAGTACTAAAATAACCTCTGCAAAACCTGAAATTATGTAAAATGTCAGGTAATAACTGTAATTTTTCCCGATGGAACCCAGTGAAAATTAGTAAACAATGCTTATAAACTATTGTGTGGTATGTGGATAAAAGTCAAAAAATACAGAGCCATTTTCAGACGTATTAAAGATAATATTATGATAAATATATAACCTTTTCAATCCAAACTAAATTGACTTCAATATATGCATGTATATTATTTACTTTTTGTGAACATATTCAGAATTTTTGCTGTACTCAACTTGCAATACATTAGCAGTCTGAGTTGTTGATATACAATGACAGTATAGGAAAAAAATATTAATTAATTGAATTTGGATCAATCAGGTTATCTCAAGTTTTTATTCTATAACTTACTTGCTATATGTTTTAGACCAATTGAAAGTAGGGTGCTACCTTCTCACTGGTCCTTTTTGAAACAGAAATGTTCCATTTCATTTTGCTTATCATGAACTTGTTTATACTAATTGGTCCTGTCACACAAAAAAATGGGTAAATGAGAGTTCTGTTGCTAAACAGAGGGGGTTTATCAGGGGTCTTGCAAAGCAAAGTCTCAAAGGAGATTTTTCTCACTATAAGACCAGTGGCTATGTGACCCTTACTGACACCCAAGAAGCACCTACTGGAAATTGACGTGCCACTGGGATCTATTTTTTGATCTAAAAATGTTGTGTGGTTCAGACAGTTCTCCCGCTACAGCTTTTACAAAGCAGATACGTTTGTCACCACATCTTCCTGCACGAGATGAGAAGGAGAAAGTCTCTGACTCTCATAGCATCAAGAAAGTCTATCATTCCAGATGCTTCTTTTTTCAAGGTGACATTTGAGTAAGTAGTTCTTTTTTCATACATAAATCTATTTAAATTAAGAGAGATACATAGTCACATAGAAATAATTAACTGCTTTTTAGCCATCTTTTAATGCTCTAGCAAAGGACTCAGCAAGTCCTGAAAAGCTGGCAATTTCACTCTTCCTCCATGAAACCCTTGCCTTTTGTCTTATTAGAATTCTATTCTATACTTATATATTAAGTCTATTGGTATATTGACAAAGTTGACACTTTCCAGTACTAAATTAATGATCCAATAGTTTGTCATTGGAGAGTGCAAAAATTTTATCCAAGTCCTCTTCCAAAAGTTACCTTTTCCTCATTTCCCCAGTAGTGAATGAATTAGTTAGTTGTATTTTTATTATAATTTTTATTATAATTGAAACATGCCATGTTTAAAAAAATTTTTTGACAGATGACCAAATATAGAAAAGGAAATTGGAAAAGAAAAACTATGAAATTACCATATCACATTTTATTACAGGAAAAATATTATATTATAAATGACAAGACTCAAAATTTAATACAGTAGTTTCTTAGACTTCCAAGCTCACTGATAGTCTCTTTATTTATCTATAATTTATTTATCTATAATTCATTTATAATTACCATACCATGAAATTCACCCTTTTAGTGTGTCAATTCATTGGTTTCTAGTACATTCACAAAGTTATGCAAACATCAACACTAATTTGGGAATACTTTCATCACTCCCAAAAGAAACCACATAACCATTAGCTGTCACTTCCTATTTACTCCTCACCCAGCCCCTGGCAAAAACTAATCCACTTTACGTCTTTATATATTTGCCTATTCTGCATATTTCATATAATTATCTAATATGTGATTTGCGGGGGCTGGCTTCTTTAATTTATCATAATGATTGAATGATTATTATTGTTGTAGCATATCAGTAATGCATTTCTTTTCATGGCTGAATAATATTTTATTATATGGATATATCACATGTGGTTTATTCATCAGCTGAAGATTAGAAATAACTGAAATTTTAATCAAAAGATAGATTCTGAACCAACCACAATTAGGTAAAAGAGAAATAAATGTATGAATATTTTGATAACAACTATTAATTTCAAGAAAAAAGAAGCCTACAATTATCAGATCATAAAATAAGTTATAGAAACAAGAAGAATAATAAATTGCCCTGAGAACTGTCTACATCATTAAAATTTGAATGCATTAAATCAGTGGTTCCATCTTTGTTTATCAATCTTTTGACAATATGTATGTATAACTTAATCATTGGAAAAAATGAATTATTTCAAAACTAGAAGCTAAATTCAAAATTATTTAAATAATATAAAAGAAAAATATAAAAATCAAGTGTATTTTCCTAAAAGATATCACATTAGACACATAAAAATTTACATTCATTTCAAATAGCATATATTTGAATAGCCACTGTGTAAAATAAGCAAGGCCTTGAAATGAATTTAGTGTTAAAGGTCTAAAATTAGCCCAGTTTGTTATTTTCCTGTTTTATAAGCACTCTATAGCTACTGTCTTTCAGCATAATGTGTACTGATTTCCATACAATACTACATTGGCTTACTTCCTTGCCTACTAAAAAGTTGCTAGAAGTTACCATTTGTGAAAATATTGCCATGAATCTTTTCTCATTTCATTTTCAATTTGTATAGCATATTAATTTTTTCTATGTGCCTACCTTATGAATTTTAAATATTAGTTCTATTTTTATTACATTTAATTTGTTCACCAAAGCATATTTGACAGGTGCTATCCAATATTGTATTTACTTAGTCAATTTGAGACAAGATGCTATACTTAGATCTATTTTGTTCTGTCTAAAAATGTTGGCAGAATGAGAATCCTGACATTTTAAAGTAAGAGCAATCAATTAAACAAATTATACCCCACATTAAGAAGGGGGAAGAAAAGATGTCAAGTCAAGGAAGAAAGATTATTTAAAAATTAAGTTCAAGACGGTAATATGCAAATAAATAGTTGACAAAGTTAACTACCATTTTAGCCCAAATCAGAGTTAGAAATGATAATTATCCTTAGGCTTAGATGAAGCTTTAATGTTAATGAAATATTAATCTTTAATGCTACTGCAGTATACATAGGTAATACATATACATGTTTATCTCCATATTAATACAATATATGCATATATAATATACCATGTATTTATATATCAATATTAATATAATATATATATTATACTATAAAATTAATATTGAGACTATGATAATGGCCAAAGTAAGATTGTGATAGAACATTGCAATTCTATGAGAGCAAAGGGAATACACACTCTCTTTCATGTTCCTTGAAAGTTAAAGAAATCTTGCAAAACTGTGTGTAATATTGTACCTGTCCTGGAGGATCCAGTTTTTTGTTACAAAGGATACTGCAAACCCAGTTCTGGACCCAGTAGGCAGTTAAGATTGTCTGGTTTTAGGGATTTTTTTGTGAATCCTTATTTGACTTCAGTCAGAAAGAATTATATAATCCATAGTGCCAGAGAGTAAACTCACAGTTTTTTTCTAAATGCCTGAATGGATGGGTGGAAAGCTCTGCTCTAATCCACTTCATGAGGCCTGGGCTTTAATCATTACACACCATAGATCACCTTAAACTCAGCCACCATGCTCCATCCCTCAAAATGATGACTGACTCACATAGCTTCAACGCTTCTTGTCATAGTGGAGGGGCTTTGTTCTGTTTCTTGCCCAGGAGAAGTTTATTTTGAATTTAAGAGTGTCTGTGACGTTGTACTTAAAAATATTTAATTTGCCATAACTGGGTTTGGAAGAGAGAGGGTTAATTTAGAATGTCAACTCATGGTGCCTTCTAGAATTGGAAATTATCTACCTGCTGGTATTTTTGAGTGAGAAGTCTATTTTAAAATTAAGGAATTATACAGTAACATCTCTAATATTTCTTCCAGATATAAAATTATATTATTGTGTGTGTCAATGATAATTTTGAAATTCTTTCCTCATATTTATGCAGAACACATTACTTTTCTACTGATACTTTATCACATGAAGACAGTTGATTTTGACACAACCTGAACTATCTCTACATATCAAGAGTTTACGATTATTAACAATATACCATTTTATTTTTAAAGTTATTAAAATATAAGCTTTTTCACACATGCATATTCAGACTTCAGCCATTCTTTCAGCATCTGGAGAAATATTTCTATAATAGCTGTTCGGACCTCTATTCTTTGAACTGTACAAGTCAAAGCTGTCTTCAAATGTCTTTGAATTCACTGGAAAATGCCATAAAAATAGTTTCCCCTGAAGACTGGATTCCGATTTTGAACATACTTTACCTTCAATGAAATAAGTCAATCCAGTTTCCAGACAAAATGGATGACAAACAAAATATAAGAATTCATTTACTGAAAATGAGGAGCATTTATGAGGAAAAGTTTTTATTGAAGCCAAGAAATCCTCTTCAAATACGTTCTAAAAATTTACTCTGTGATATTATTACTATGAGATATCCCTGGCTTCTCACAGCGGCTCTCTTATCAGGATCAACCCACAAATTATCTTTTTCTTCCATCATGGTGAATTACTTTGAATCCTGCTGACTCTGTGTCCTCATAATTTCACTTTCTACCTTAGGAAGTTTTTAAAAGTATTTTCTCAAAATATAATAACAATTCTCATGTCACTTCTTGACATATTAATGTTTTCCTCATTATATATAGAGGATGAATAAAGGATAAATACCTGTTATAATCCCTTCTTGTTAAGATTCTACCAACTCCTGCATCCTGAGGCAATTTTTACCTTCTCTGTGAAGCAAACCCTGAAAAGCTCAGTTGGAAACGCTGTTTTCCTATTTCTTAACTTCAATAAAACTTTGTTCTATCACATGTCCCTGTATTTTAACGAGATCATTTATATTTACTTTCCCCCCACAATATCATGAACCCATAAGGATTACAGCCATAATTTCCAGTTACCCTTTAGCCCTCCATGTCCTGTATTTTAATTATAATAAGTACACAAACATGTCCCAAGAAAATAAATTATATATAAGTGTTTAAAATGTAGGAAAAGAGGTTATTTTCATGTTGAGAAGAAAAAAAGAAGTTAGAGGTCATGAAAAGCAATGGCACTTTTGCAGTGTAACATTTGTCAAGTTAAATAATATGGGAAAATCCACTAAACTTTGGAACCTCAGTTCTTCTTATAAAAGAAAAGACAAAAAATAAATTTCTATTAAATTTTGATATTTTCTGAATTAAAATTGTCACAAATTTGCCTAAATCATTAATATCACTGAAGGGACTGGGAAAATACTTTTAGGAACCCAAGAGTATCTTGAATTCTTTAAGCCACTGAATTAAGTGAACTAAAAATAATATGTTTTAGGGCATTTTCCATGGGAAACATCCTTGTTACTCAGCAACTCTCACATCACAAAGAGACTAAAAAAAGAGTTAACATTCATACATTATGTCATACAAACATTTATCATACTATCGTTTATATGAGTTTCTTTAATTAATAGTCTATAGTTCCAAAAAACATATTAATGGGCACTGGTGTTAGATAATTTTTGAAAGCTGCAAATCATACAATTCAATAAATCTAGCTACTACCACCTAAAGTTGAATAGAGAAGCAAGGTCAAAGTAAAAGAGAAATAGTTGAAAAGTATTTAAGAATGTAAATAACACCAAGTATCCTGTTGTACAGCTCATGCAATTAAATTAGGATTTCTTTAAGTATTTTTACGCATTATTTTTTTTTTAAATTTATTTATTTTATTTATTTTTGGCTGTGTTGTGTCCTCGTTGCTGCATGGGCTTTCTCTAGTTGCGGCGAGCGGGGGCCACTCCTCGTTGCAGTGCGCGGGCTTCTCATTGCAGTGGCTTCTCTTGTTGTGGCTCACAGGCTCTAGGTGCGCAGGCTCAGTAGTTGTGGCGCACGGGCTTAGCTGCTCCGCGGCATGTGGGATCTTCCCGGACCAGGGGTTGAACCCTTGTCCCCTGCATTGGCAGACGGATTCTTAACCACTGTGCCACCAGGGAAGTCCCTCCCCATTATTATACTTGTAAAATGCATACCTCTCCAATTTCGTTTGTAAAAAATAGTACTAAAAGTGCTTGTTCCACCCCAATAACAAATATTATTTGTTTGTGCTACACTGATCTTTGCATTTAAAAAAAAAAGTGCAAATGCTGTTTATTTGTATAAATGTGCTTTAAGGACCACTGATTCCCTTTACACACTTCATAAATGTCAAACCTTTATTTTCTAAGAGAGGCAATTCTTTTATGCAGTGTCACTTTCCTTCTCCCCATGGAGTAACTGATGACTTTACTACACATGAGTCACCCATTTACAATTACTGTTGCCTAAGACAGTCGGTCCACTGCTGTTTCTCTGCACCCCATTGCTGTGGCATGTTGTGTGGAGTTGTGCCTCCGTGAGTGCTTGCAGCATTTCTCCTGCACGCTGTGCGCTGGTGGTTTCCCTCCTCACCTCACCATATCGCAGCTGTCATCCTGCTGTCATCGGTCTTCCTGGATGTCTTCCCCAGCGGCGCTGTGTTACAATGCATTGCCTCATTGCTTAGGATCTGGCTGGGATCCAGGAACTCGAATTTGGCAATCCTTATGAATGAAAGCTTCTGCCAATGTGCTTACTCTCATAAGTATATTGAAATCTTACGTGCAGGACAGAGATAAATTTTATGCAAGCCTACATAAATGACTGAAAAGAAATTTAGTAAATTTACTGAGAATTTCAATGTTAATTTATACTGGTAGAAAAATAAGTAAGGAGTCTGTTTTAGTCAGGGTTCTCCCGAGAAACAGTACCAATTGGTTTTTTTTAAGAAGAACTAGTAAGAGATACATATGAATTATAAATATCTTCAGATATATATTTTATGTATATATTACATATGTACATATTTATATATGTTTACATATATACGATATATTATAAGGAATTGACTCACATGATTATGGGGACTAGTAATTCCAACTCTGTAGTGTCGGCCAGCAGGTTTGAGACCCAAGAGAGGAGATGGTGCAGATGATGTCTGAAGGTAGTTTTCTGGAGAGTTCCCTCTTGCTCAGGGAGGCTGATTTTTTGTTCTATTCAGTCCTTCAGCTGATTGGATGAGGCTCACTCACATTATGGAAAACAATCTGCTCTACTCAAATTGGACGGAGTTAAATGTGAATCTCAATCCAAAAGAACCTCCAAGTTGACACAAACATAAACCATCACAGATTCCATTTAACAGTCTACTAATTTAGTTTCAAATAAATTTTCTTTTTTTTTAACAACTTTATTGGCATATAATTGCTTTACAATGGTGTGTTAGTTTCTGCTTTATAACAAATTGTATCAGCTATACGTATACATATATCTCCATATCTCCTCCCCCTTGCGTCTCCCTCCCACCCTCTCCATCCCACCCCTCTAGGAGGTCACAAAGCACTGAGCACTGAGCTGATCTCCCTGTGCTATGCGGCTGCTTTTCTCACTTCTAATGAGTAGTTTTTACTATTTAACTAGCTGTGTACAGCTTCGTTATCTGTATGTTACTTTGAATTCCAAAATTACTATAAATAACTTATCTGAGCCTTTGATTTAAGCAATACCATATTGTCAACAGCTATAAGTAACAACTAATCATGAGGTTACCAAACATAGTATTAAGATGTCTTTTTTAGACAAATATTTCTTTTTTTGCCTTGATTTTGGCTGAAGAATCAAAAAATTAGTGAATTTCATAAGGTTAATATATATTTAAACAAAATTTTTGGATTTAATAAGTATTATATAGAGTTATGATCAAAGAAAATAAAATAAATTCATATTATCAGGCTTCCATCCAATTTAGATTTATATTAAATACATGAAATAATAAGAAAGATGTCCCCAGAAATAAGAAAAAAATTGGAAAATGACAGAGCTCAGATGAAAATGAATGAATGAATTATATTGTGGTTTGTGTCATGGACTATAGCATTCTTGGAGAGCATGCTTGCTAGGAATGGGATGGATTTTGATGAACATCCAAGGGAAAATTCCAATGGATAAAAACAATAAGTAAACACAGAAAATAGATGGACATAAAGGTCACGTGTCTTTACAAATTAAAAAATATTTATTGAGCACTTAAAAATATTAAACACATTTTGGAGATAAAGAAAAAATATTAATAATGAAAAGTGAGAAATGTAACCACATGCATCAAATATTATAAAAAGAAAAGGTAAACAAAATACTTTGAGGACATAAAGAAAAGTCTATTTAAGAAAGGTAGTGTATTTTAGACATATGATTACATAATTTTTGTAGTTTATTATTCAGTAACTTTGGTGAGGGAGTTCCATGTACAGTATTCTTTTTTAATGCACATTTACAATACAGTCAGATAATCTGTCTAAATAATGAATGTATTGAATTAGAGATTGTCTGCTAACACACATATAAAAGTTATGTAAGAATTCAGGTAGTGAATCTTGCTTCTAAGAAATGAAATTCAACTCTTTCTGATGTGACTTGTGGCAGAAAAAGCTGAGTTAATGAAAGCATTGCTATCTATAGTGTAGATGTTCCAGGGACACATGGCACATCAAGAGTTGATTGAAATAAGAAAGGAGACACAGAAATCTGCATGACATACTAAAAAGTCAGTTGTGCACGATTTTTTCCTGATCTTCTAGTTTTGAGATTAATTTGGTATCAAGCTTACAAGTTGCTCTTCCTCTCCCAGATAGGAAGGTGTGCAGATTTTGTGCCTCCAAACAGTCAGGGCTTGTTAAAGAAATTTACAAGTAGAAGAAGTGATCATTCATTCATTCAACGTATTGTTTATAGATCTATCAGAAGTTCTGCTCAAAGTAGAGGATGCCAAGATAGTAACCTTCACAGAATACCCAAGACTTGCAAAGGTTTCTGGGAACCACCTTCTAATTAGCAGGTAGAGTCTCCTTGGAGCACATTAGTCCTATTCAACACACCAAGGTTCTAAACTTGGCCAGCAGGGGAAATACAGACAACCACATACTTTGCTTCTTTCCACTCAATAAACGCTTCCCAAAGGATAACAAATTTCCAATTAAAACTCAAGTGGGTGGGCTTCCCTGGTGGCTCATTGGTTGAGAATCTGCCTGCCAATGCAGGGGACACGGGTTCGAGCCCTGGTCCAGGAAGATCCCACATACCGCGGAGCAACTAAACCCGTGAGCCACAACTACTGAGCCTGTGCTCTAGAGCCCGTGAGCCACAACTACTGAAGCCCACGCACCTAGAGCCCGTGCTCTGCAACCTACAACAAAGAATAGCCCCTGCTTGCCACACTAGAGAAAGCCCGCAGGCAGCAACGAAGACCCAATGCAGCCTAAATAAATAAATAAGTTTATCAAAAAAAAAACTCAAGGGGGAAATGGATTTTGAAATGCCATTATGTAGCATTTTATAAATTAGAATATCTAATTTTTTACATCACTTTTCTGCACTTTGATCACTTTGCTGCACTGTAGCAAATAACAAATTCTATCACTTTTGAATACATAGAATATTAAAAATTCATGATTTGATATTTTAAAACCACACTATTTTATAATTAAATCAATCTTTATCTTTTTATTATTCAACTGAAGAAGTTAACAAGGAAAAATGTCTACATACATTTTATAAATGTATATATATCATAAAAGATATATAGACACATATAATACACACATATTTATATATCTTTTTCTCCATATTTAGTTTAACAGGACTTGAATCAAACTGAAATGCCATATTTTCTTTCAGTTAAATATGCATAACTTCATCTAATTTACACAGTGCACTCTTGCAGATTTTTCTCTACCAAAGGGTTTTGATGATATTTTCTGTTAATCTCTTGCAGAATGTACAGCCTTAACAAATAAGTCAGTAAAAAAAAAAGTTTAGTCTCTTTTGATTAACAACTCATGCATGGTTCATTATATAATGTAATCCTATAATTTTGTTTTATACTATTTTCAAATTATTTCATTTGTATGCACATCTTATCTTTAAAAATATACTTTGGAGGGGCTTCCCTGGTGGCGCAGTGGTTGGGAGTCTGCCTGCCGATGCAGGGGACACGGGTTCGAGCCCTGGTCTGGGAGGATCCCACATGCCGCGGAGCGGCTGGGCCCGTGAGCCACAATTACTGAGCCTGCGTGTCTGGAGCCTATGCTCCGCAACAAAAGAGGCCGCGATAGTGAGAGGCCCGCGCACCGCGATGAAGAGTGGCCCCCGCTTGCCGCAACTGGAGAAGGCCCTAGCACGGAAACGAAGACCCAACATAGCAATCACTCAATCAATAAATAAATCTTTAAAAATATATATATATATACTTTGGATATTTTAATTACATCCTTTTATTTTAATTATACCATTTGCAACTTGGCTTCATTTTGTCTCTTAAGCATTAAATCATTTTATTTTCTTTGAGTCTGTCCAGTAACGATAATACTTTTATGACTGATTTATAAGTATAAATGATATATTAAATTACTGTTTCTTTTTCTTTTTCTTCCTCTAGAAAAGTTTAGTTGAGATTATATTTAATTTTCACTGATCTGTGAAAATGTTTATATAGCTATTATTGAAATAAATATATTACAGTTTAAGTATTGGAGTTACCAAAATATTTCTTAATATGCAAAATTTTGCTGAATACATATAATAGATTTTGAAAAATTACAAAATCTTAAAAAATAAATGACTGCTTTAAACGTTAAACTTTTTAGCTTATATACTCCTTTACATCTCATTGTAAAAGTGTTGTTAGTTTAATTACTTACATTCATGTCTTTAATTCTATCAATAAGTAATATGCTCATTTTTCTAATATTTGTGCAGTTCAGGGAAGATCTATAGAAGTAATTATGACCATTCTTTATCACTATTGAGAACGTTAAGAGCCGAAGGGTCTGAGAAAATACACACTATAAAATCTCTATACAACCAACAAATGAGTGAAAATAATCTTTAAATAACATATTTTGGTAGCAAACTGACATCTGGATTCAGGTGCAGTATGGAGGCCCCCTGCTTCTCCACATTAGTGCACTAAATTAGCAATCAACTAGTTCATTGTGGAATCAACTGCTGTTTCCAAACAAAGAATGCCAGCATCCAATGTCAGGGTTGCTAAGTGCCTGATTACACTAAGACAATGATAGGCTGCCAAAGCTCTCCCTTAGTCCAGCTTTAACACTGAAAAGCCAAGAGACATTTGGTATGCAGAGCAGAATGTAGTCAAACATGGGTAATTGAACGACTTAAATTAGTTTTTTTTCTGTGTATCCCCTTTTCTTACAATCACATTCTTATACTCTCCCTGGCTGTGTAAAGGATCTGTTTGGATCTATATGGTTTTTATGGAAAAAGATGTAAAGATCCACTAAAACAACCAATTGTCTATCTTTATACTTGTTCTATTTTTATCAGTCCTGAAGTGGTTTTAAGATTTGTGAACATTCAGTTCTATTTAACCTGATCTCTATAACCTCCTGGCATCTCTCATTGTAATTAAGGGCCTAACAATCAATTCCCCAAAAATATGTTAGATATTCTCAGTGAAATACTACCCAGAGGCATTATCTCAACCAGCACAGTCCTCACCCTGTATAAGGCCTTGGTGTTAGTTATCACCACTGGCTCCCTGAAAATAAGCAAGTTGACTGATGACTTGGGAAAAACAGGAAAATGAAGGTTATTCATTTCCAAAATTACCTCACATGCCTGGAATATTTGATTACTGAACAAAATAGTCCTTCAATCATTTTCTAAGTTACTTAGAACTCTGTTCCTCAAATTTATTTTTCCCATTATTGTTCCACCTTGACTTCAACACCTAGCCAATATAATAACTGCAAAGATGCTTCAGAATCTCACATTTATAGATTTACATAATCATTGCAGATTTGAGTCTCTTACTTACATATCTAACTTCCTGCTGTTATTTCTACCTGGAATATGTTTTACTTTTCCAATTAAACTGACTACTACAGAGTTCTCCCTTCTGGTGATGGTATTACCATATATACCTTATTTTACAAGTTAAGAATTTATCATTTATCTTTGCTTCCTTTTTTTTCTTGCAATATCCTCCATGCATTCAGAGACCCAGCATTCCTTGCATTCTAATTGCTTTATGTCTCTACAGCATTATCCCAGGAAATATATATGGGACAATCCCTCATCACTTTCTTAAATAACTAGCCATCAATCATAGGATAAAGATAAAACTCCTCTAAGAAGACATTCAAGACCCTACATCATTTGAGTCCTGTCCATTTTGCAAAACTCATCTTTTATCCTCCCTGACACTTTACGACCCAGCACACTAGATTTCTTATAGTTTCCAGACAAACTATGTTGTTTTGTGCAAAATTCATTTATTTATTTACTGTGTCAGAAAATACTAAGAACTTCGCTGGGCCTTTGCTTACTCTCTTTTTCCCAGAAGATGTTTCTCCCTACTTCAGCTGGCTAATTCCTATGATTATCTAATTCATTTCCAGTGTTGTGATGCTTCCTTTTATGTCTAAACTTGAATAGTTCAGGAGTGCCCAGGTTAAACATTATTTCTGGATGTGTCTGTAAAGGTGTTTCCGGATGAGATTAGCATTTGAATTAGTGGACTCAGTAAAATAGATTGCCCTCCTCAGTGTGAGTGGGCATCATCCAATCTGTTGAGGTCGGAAATAGAACCAAAATATGGAAGAAAGAGGAATTTGCCCCCTCTTCCCTCCTGCCTGCTTGATTGAGCTAGAACATGGATCTTCCCCTGTCCTTGGACTGGGATTTACACTTTTGGCTCCCCTGGATCTCAGGTCTTCTGACTTGGACTGGAATGATGCCAATGGCTTTCCTGGGTCTCCAGTTTGAAGACAGCAGATCATGGGACTTCTCAGTGACCTAATCACATGAGCCATATTTTCATAATAAATCTGTTCATATATATGTATGTGTATATATATATATATATATATATATATATGTATATATATATATATATACACACACAAACACATACACACAAACACACATATATATGTATAATTGATTCTGTTTCTCTGGAGAACTCAAATAAAAGTGTCACATCATTCAGAAAGCTGAGCTTGATAACCTCACAAGTTTCATGTTTCTCACACTTGGACTTTTTTTTACAAATCTACAACTATCTCTAACTCTGATTCTGGGCCTATTGGCAATATGCCTCTTTCTCGGTTGTAGGAGATCCCACTTATCCTTCACCATATAAGGGATGTTGCAACATGCCTCATACAGTAAAAATAGTGATAATTATTTACTAAGATTCTGTTAATTTTCTGAATAAATTTTCAAATACATACACTTATATATCTGTAAAAGAATTCAAACTGCAAATAATCACATAGGCTTGGAAAATTTAGAATCTAAGTTTTTTTAAAGCTCATGAATTTCTAGCTATAAATTGAAAAAGAAAACATTAAACTTTTACACGAAGCCAGCTTTGCATGTGAGTCATTATCAGACAGAAGTTAGGGCATAAACAAGAAGAAAAATATGCCCTTATCATTGGGGCACATTCTCTTCATTTTGAAGAGTCTCACAAATTGTTTTTCAAAGTTGACTTGAAAGATAATAGAAAATACGGTTAAGTGTCCTGACATAAATGAGTTGAGGAATTTATAAAATAGAGGTGCCATTCAGTTCTAGAATTTCTGTTAGAGCACTTGTACTCTTTGTGTGTGTAAGATTGTATTTGAATTCAGGTACCTCAGCTTTTAAATTTGTGTTTGTAGAAAAAAAATTTTGTAATTTTTTTTAACATTTTGCTATTTCTACAGTATCTTAGAACCTATTTAAAATATGCATGTAAGACGATTTCTACTCTCTGTCTGATCATTTATAGGCTAAAGCTACTTATGTTAACTTTTCCCACAGTGGCAATGACTGCAAAATCTGGAGTCTTGCCAAATTGAATTTCAGTCCTGGCTATGTCATTTACTAATTGTGTGATTATTAGCAAGATTTTAACTTCTCTAGTCCTCAATTACCTCATTTGAAAAGCAGAGGCAATAATAATAACTACTTCATCTATTATGAGGAGTAAATAAGATGACAGACACTTGGAAGTAATTACATGCCCAGTACATCTTCTGTTTATTATTAACGTCATGTGTCTCCTCTAACATCTGTAATGTTGCTTCCAATATTCTCTTCTCAAAATTAAAATTCTATATACCTTTTCTGGTTATAATTTTTAAATAATTTTTTGGGGATTAAACTTGATTTAGATAAACACTGAGGATTGACTTTCACAAAGAATGAACCTAATTATCTGTCACTTAATGATAAATATAGTATGACTGTTGTAGGCAGACAAGTCTATTCTTTGGGAATATATGTATATATGTATATAAAAGAAGAAAATATAGTTTCTGTTCTCGCAGAATGTTTTATTTTGTGTATGTGTTGATTTTAACATATACAAAATATTATTTATTCTTATTTTGATAACTAAATATTGTATTAAAAACACAGATGGAGTAATAAATCATAAAATCTTGCATAATAGGAAAACTAAAATTATTTGATATGATGTCAATATAAAAAGTAGAGCAGTGACAGGAACAAGTCCACAGAAAAAATGACAAGAGTGAAATGGTCTGCCATTTTGAAAAGACAGGAAAAAATGACCCATTGTTTAGAAGTGAAAACATTGATCATGTGCAAGTTTAAGCCATCAAACCATTTTTATATATAATTTATCCAGTGTTTACCTTCAAACATTTATCTTTAAATATTATCCCTTTAGAGCTAGGCTAATTTTTCTCCCTCCTTTCCTAATGAACATGGAATGGAGACATCAGCCTAATTAGAAATTGAATTCAGCCACAATTCTATGTGTCAGTTTATTCTTCTATCATAATTTTCAAATATTTAACCACATTTTATTCCAAATAATACCTTATAATTGTATACAAAGAAGAGTAAACCTTAATCCTTTTTTTTAACAAATAAAATGTTTATTGTAATGCCCAATACAATAAAGAGTGCATGGAATGCATTTTGTGAACTTCAGTCATTCAATAAGCACTAAGTGGACACATGATGTTCCAGATCCCAGGCCAGATAATGAAAATACACCTTTGAAAAACACAGATGTGGTTTCTATCTTCATGGACCTATGTATTTGCACATCTTGAGGTATTAAATGACCAGCTCCAGGCAATATTTTTCCAGACTTATTAGCTCCTTTTAAACAGTCTACATTTTTTATTAACATATAACAATTCTTAATTAATATAATTGGTAAAAATAAATAAATAGGAATATGTACAAAGGACATGTGAATCATACTGAATAAATTATGACTGGTACATATACCTCTGGTTTATTACCAGGGGTAAATTACATGCAGCATAACAAAATATGCCTGAAAGTATGTTTTACTGTAATATACAAATGACTACTAAATTTGGAAATTTAAGGTATTTAGACCCATTAATGAGGAAGTGTCTGCTTTTATAAACATGTATGTATATATAGAGAGAGAAAGAGAGAGAGAGAGAGAGATTTAAAGTGAGGAATTGGCTTCTGCAAAGATGGAGACTGAAAAATCCAAGATGTGCAGCTTTTAAGCTGGAGACATACGAGAATGAATGGTACAGCTCCAATCTGAGTTCAAAGGCCTGAAAACAGGTGGTGTAAGTCCCAGTCTTAGTCCAAGGGCCTGAGAACCAGGAGAGATGATGGTGTAGTCCAAGTCCAAGTATGGAGACAGATGAAGACCTATGTCCCTACTCACAGACAGTCAGGAAGAAAGTATTCTTTCTTACTCAGCCTTTTATTTATTTCAGGTCTTTAACAGATTGGACGAGGCTTACCCACATTGGGAAGATCAATATGCTTAGTCAACCGAGTCTCAACCAGAAACGCCAGTACAGACACACTCAGAAATAATGTTTAACCGACTATCTGGGCCCCCAGTGGCCCAGTCAATTAGGTACATAAAATTAATTATCACAATATCATGGAAGACAGATAAATACCAAAATGATTGAGTGCATGCACTTGAGTCAAGTTGTTTGTATATTGAAACTTTGTAGTTACATGACTTAAGTCAAGTTCATTAACCTGTGGGATTTAAAACAGGAAGGAGTTCACAATTATATATTCTTACACCTGGTGTTTAAAACAAATAGCTTTGGTGATTTAAATAATGCAATAAAACTAATAAATCTAAAATTTAGAAATAGGTTTTCATAATTAAAACTCTACAACCAAGTTATACCTCCAGTCCTGAGGTTGTAATAAGTACAAGACTATCTTTTTATCATAAACAACTAAATAACTGGGAGGAGGAGCACAAAATAAATGGTTTTTGATGTTGAAGAGCAGGCAGTTCAGGATCATGATCTGTGAGACAAGTTGTAAATGAGATGAGCTCCATGATTATCCTAACTCTCTGCCTGGACACATTTTCTAAATTACAGCATGTATATGAGGACAATAACAGCATATAGAATATGTCAGCCTTGTTAAGCTAAGATCAGAGTTGGAGTTACTAAGATGTTTAAACATTGCAGAACAAAGTACTGGAGAAGAGGCAGCTAAGCAGAGGAAAAGATTCATAAGTAAGTAAGAGCCTTCCCTTGAGTTTTGGGCTGCTCCCATGCTTGCCTACTCTTTGCATGAGGCTAAAAAAAAAAAAACAACGATTGGGAAAAAAACTATTGGCATAAGAACAAGTATCCAGGGACTGTGAGATGAGTATCCCTGGAACTCATAAAAGGCTAAAAGATAATTGTGCTCAAAATAATCTGATTGGAAAGGCACAGTGAACACCCCCAGCAATCAGCAGGGGATCCACAATTCAGTAGAAACCACAGAAAGCTCTCACCATAGTATTAGAGCTAAACTAGATCAAAAGTAAACACTACACACAAGTAAACACTACATATCTAACAAAATCTAAAATAATCCTCAAAAAGATGAGACTAATTTTCAAGTAGGTTAAACATAAAGAAAATCACTGAATGGAGAATCACAAAAAAGGCTGATAACCAATGATAAAGATCACCTCTTAAAAGTAGAGGAATGAAAATATAAATCGAGTTAAAAATAACAAGAAAAGAACTTCCCATACAAAACTATATAAACCAGAAAACACTGAAATAATCATCTTAAGGAGCTGATACAAAACAAAACAAAAAGACAACAAAACCAAAGTTGTCAACCTAGAATTCTTTTTCAGTAAAAAAATTCTTGTTTTTAAAAAATGCAGTCTGAGTTTGTATTTTAATGGTGGTGTGTTGTTGAATTACATTTAATGTAATTATTGACATGGTTATATTATATTTAACTCTAACCATGCTATTTTTTTCTATCTAGCTAATTTTTTGGAAAATATAACTTAGATATTTTCTCATTCTTGCTTTATTTTTTCTCTTCCCCCTAAACCTACCCCTGATACCTGGGAAATTAAGACTAATTGGAAAGCATATTGAAATTCACTGAAACTTTGATAATTACCTACTTTATTTGAAGAGTAATTGAATAATATTCTTTATCACATGTATAAAAAGATTCCTGGAAGTGATAAAGCTATAACCTCATTGCCTATTACATTCACACAGTTTTGCTCTCCTTGAATAAGCATTAGCTCCAAAAAAATCATTATTATAGAAATAAAACTTGACATTGTGTTTTAGGACATTATTGTAATTTCCTGCACAAATACAGGGCTTTATAGTATTGTTAAAACAAGTTTTCATTTACTCTGCTGGCCAGGGTACTAGCAATTTCCCTTAATTATAAAAAGTCCTTATGTTTAGAGCATAATGCACATAAGGACAAGGAAAATGTTAACAATTAATTCTCAAGTAGGAAGCCATGTGGGTACAATGCAGCATGAGTTATTCTACACTATTTCAAATCCCACAAAGGGGCACTATCAACAAGAGG
Organism: Balaenoptera musculus; assembly: GCF_009873245.2. Taxonomy (NCBI): domain Eukaryota; kingdom Metazoa; phylum Chordata; class Mammalia; order Artiodactyla; family Balaenopteridae; genus Balaenoptera; species Balaenoptera musculus. The sequence continues at coordinate 58,525,330 of NC_045802.1, forward strand.
TTCAAAATAACTGGCTTCAAACATATAGTTAAAATTAATACTAAGTGTATTGTCTTTGGAACTCAGTGTGAGCTGCACGAACCATTTTAGAAAACGCTTAGCCTAATCTCACACCACCTGTAAATCATGAACTTTTCTTTTTTCAAATCTATTAAACTGTAGCTTGATTTTCTAGTGAGCAATTCTAACATTCTTATAATTAAAATTTTAAAGAAATGGCATACTAGTCTAAAGAAGATAAAAACATTTGTTGAGCTTATCAGTAATCTGTTTCCCATGCCAATCTGTCATTGGTGTTGGTCTGACACTTTTGATGAAACAGGGTGGATCAATTCTCCTCTTCTTAAGACTGGTCCTTCTTTATTCACTGGAATGACGGTGTTTTTCCAGAGGTTCCAAGAGTAGGACTTCATATTCTATGTACAATTTACATATACTATTTCTTAGATTATTAACCAAATATTTTAATATAAAGCTAAAATAAAATTTCTACAAAATTATACCTCTATAGAAGTAATATAGTATGCGGGAATGTACCAGGGAAGAACAAACCCGACTTCACATTGGATCTATTCCTTTATCTGTAACCTTTGTGCTCTGTTACCTGTGCTTGGTCATGCTTGCCCTGCACCTTTGTCTCCTTAAACAGTAAAAGGGTGTTGCCTAAAAGCCTGAAATATACATAATAGCTCTTTTTCCAGGCTGTGCCTCACAGGCTTGACCTTTAAAAGCATAACACTTTTCATTCATATAGAGATAAAAACTTGCAGGACAGAAAATAACATTTGTCTTGTTGAAAGTTTACAAAAACATTATGACCGGACCTAGTGGAGAGCTGCAAGAACAGAGGATAGTCACATCCCCTCTGGGGTCTGGCCAGCACCAAGAAGTCTGCAACAACCAGCCACGCGCCCTCCCATTTTAGAATAAATGAAGCCTGAATTCTGAATTCTGAATTCAGGGAAGATGGTTCTTTGGGACACTAGTCCGCCATATTCTCAGTTGGCTGGCTTTCTGAATAAAGTCATTATGGTAAGTCCCCTACACACGAACAAGTTCTGTTCCGAGAGCACGTATGTAAGTCCAATTTGTTCCTAAGTCCAACAAAGTTAGCCTAGGTACACTAACACAGTCAGCTATATAGTACTGCACTGTAATAGGTTTATAATACTTTTCACACAAATAATACATGAAAAACAAACACAAAAAATAAAGAAAACATTTTTAATCTTACAGTACAGTAATCTTGCAGACACATGAACTAACTTACGTGATTGGATATGCAAACGCATGTTCACATCTTTGAAAGTTCACAACTTGAAGGTTCGTATATAGAGGACTTACTATATTCTTTGCCCCAACATGAGGTCTCTCGATTTATTGGCTGACCTGTTTTTCAGCAAGCAATATGAGCTTGAACTCAATAACAGGGATATTGTATATGACAAAGATTTTAAGAGTCAGATGTAAAGACTGAGAGAATAATATATAGGAAGAAGATATTTGAAATGCATATTTAGTTACTTAGAAACACAAAAATAAAGAGAAAATTGAATTAAGAATGTAATATTTTTTTATGTTTACTTTTTGAAAATGGTTTGGCATTGTATTAGTTTTCTAGTTCTGCTGTAACAAAGTACTGCAAAGGGGTGGCCTATAACAAGAGAAATTTATTTTGTTACTGTTGTGGAAGCTAGAAGACCAAAATCAAGGTATCAGCAAAGGCCATACTCTCTCTGAGAATCCAGAGAATAATATTTTCCATGCTTCATTCCACTACTGGGTATTTTTCTGAAGAAACAAAAAGACTAATTCAAAAAGATATATACACCCCTATATTTATTGCAGCATTATTCACAATAGCCAAGATATGGAAGCAACCTAAATGCTCATTAGATGAATGGGTAAACACTATATGGTATACATACACAATGGACTATTACTCAGTCATAAAAAAGAATGAAATCTTGCCATTTGCAACAACGTGGATGGACAGGGTGGGTATTATGCTAAGTGAAATAAGTCAGACAGAGAAAAACAAATACTATATAATTTTACTTATATGTGGCAACTAAAATTTTTTTTTAAATGAAAACAACATAACAAAACAAACAGACTCATACAGAGAACAAACAGGTGGTTGCCAGACTGGAAGGAGTTTGGGGGATGAGTGAAATAGGTAAGGGAGATCAAGAGATACAAAATTCCAGTTATAATATAAATAAGTCATGGGAATGAAATGTACAGCATAAGGAATATAGTCAAAAATACTGCAATAACTATGTATGGTGACAGACAGTAACTAGACCTATTGTGGTGATTATTTTGTAATGTATAAAAATATTGAACGACAATCCTGTATACCTGAAACCAATATAATATTGTAAGTCAATTATACATATATATATACATACATATATATATATGTATATATATATATATATATATATATACATATATATATATATATATAATTTCCATGCTTCTTTCCTAGCTTCTCTTGGCTACAGGCTATCCTTGGCATTCCTTAACTTGTAGTATTATTATTTCAATTTCTGTCTCCATCTTCACATGGCTGTTTTCCGTCTGTGTTGTGTGTGTGTGTGTGTGTGTGTGTGTATGTGTTTGGGTCCAAATTTCTTTCTTTTTATAAGGACACCTGTCATAACAGATTTAAGTCCCCCTTAATCCAATATAACCTCATTTTAACTTGATTACATCTGCAGAAACGATGTTTCCAAATAAGGTCTCATTCACAAGTTCTAGAGACATGAATTTTTAGGGGACAATATTCAACCCAGTACAGTAATAATCAGTAAAAAGTATTTTAATGTTATTCCCCTTTAGTGAGTTAAAATATAATTTAACTAAGTATGTGAAATTATGACATTGTGTCATTTATTTATTTAATTATTCATTCACAGATACAGATCACCCATGCAGTGATAGTCACTGTGGTAGATGGCTGAGAAAGAAAGAAAGAAAGAAAATAAAACAGAAGGAAGGAAGGAAGGAAGGGAGGGGAAAATAAAAATAGAGATAAAAATAAGAAAAATACACAATTTATTACTACCTTAAGTCTTAAGTAGATCATCTTTTGCTTTGAAAAATGTATTTGATGTCAAATTGCTAAACACAAAACATTCAATGATGATACAAATGTAATTTCTACAAAGGTGGTGTCACATGTCCTATTATTCTATATAGGATATTTAACTCCCAAGTGTCAATTTCCCAGATTCAGTCACTGAAAAAAGTAACAACCAGAGCAATAACAATCCAGCCCTAGAAATACTGATTATCTGGTAACTAGAAAAACAAGATTACACAAATTTGTCCCTAAAACATAACGCCCCATGGACACCATAAGCAAAATATACAGAAAAAGCAGTATCAAACTCTACTATCTGCTAAGTTTTCAACCTCAAATTCTAAAAGTGAAATATCTAGAACTAACTAGGTTGATTTTTAGCCTATTTCTGTCCCATTATATCAATACAATGATTCTCTAAATATGCTGTGGAAATCACTGTATTCAAATTATCTGTAATGACTGTTAAAAACAGACATTCTTTGGCCTAAGACTACTAACTTATTCAGAATCTTTATTGATAAGTACAATAATTTGCATTTAAATTAGTTCTTTAACAGATTCTTACATTAAAATTTAAGAACCATTGCTGTAGCCCATAATAGCAGTATTAAAAAGGAAAAAAAGAAAGTCCTTCCAACAAGAAATGTTATAGTATGGAAAAACTAAAATGAGACAGGAAGGTTAAGAGAGAGCAATTGTCGGAAGGGTGTTTGAACAACTGCTAATGACAGGAAGGAAAATAGCTGTGGAATGGGTGAGTAGAAATGGCAAGGAAGGCCATCTTAAATCTTTGTTGATGAGATAAAAATGTATGAAAGACACAGTCAAAGATTGCTGAAATGTTGATCTTACCTATGGGCAAACTCCAGAAGCTCAACGGATTTTTACTTTGGCACTGAGATTTTACTAGCATTCTAATTCAGTTCCTTGAAATCTGACTAATTTTTCTCTTTAGAAGTGACGTGATCTCACCTATCTAAGGAGAATATTAAAGAATCAAATTATGAGCTTACTGTAGTGGCTATAACCTTGTCCCACTATTTATTAAAAATTATTTGAAGCATTAAATATTCCTCTAGAAATCTGGTGTCACGTGAAATAAAGGTAAAAATGCTATATTTTTTCCAGCGTTATCTTGGCCTCCTGCAAAGGTGTTTGACCAAATTACATTTCAATATTATATAGTGAACATCAAAGGTCCCTCCTTTTCTAAGAACATGGAGCAAAGAAAAGGATGAGTGAAATTTCAGTCAAGTTTATAAGTGGCAAGAGGGACCTAATTGAGGAAGTTTCAGATGAATAGCTATACTCAATAGTTCTCCACTGCCTGTAGGAATATATTCAAATCACTTGCCAAGGTCTTGATCTGACCCCTATCTATTTCTCTTAACCACGTCTCTTAGTTCTCCCCATATGCATCTTTCGGTCTTAACATGCTAAAGTTAGTCCTGTGTGTCTCCTAAGTACATGTTATTCACTTTGCATAGTACATCTTTCAATTTATTTGCCCACCTCATGAACTCCCTCTAAGGTCAACTCAAAAAATCTTTAACAGTGTAAATGAAAACTATGCACATCTTTTTACCTAATTGTATTTTATTATTTCCATAACTGTTATAACATTTAGCTAATTATAGGACTTGTTAACATACCTCCCTTCCCTGGTAGACTGTTTCCAAAGATTTTTTTTTTCTTTATTTTCACAGTTGGGATTATATCATAGTAGCTTGCTGACATTATTGAACTTTGGCTGAAAACTGTGATCATGAAAAAGAGCAACAGTTAAAGAAATCCTCTCAAACTGTTTGTGTTCTGGAAACAGTTTCCCGTAAACAACCATCTTTCACTATAAGATTTAAATAAGACTCACAGATGCCACTGGCCTCTGTTTATCTATTACATGGACAGATACAGACACTCTGAATTCCCATTCTTTGTCTCATAAATGATTAGTCAAGCTTCTTGTTTCCACTGATCAAACAAAACAAAACTTTAAGTTACTCTCTTTCCTCCAGGCCCCTGAATTTTGGCCCACCCTGAATCTGAACCAGCACCCAGTTCCTCCTTAATAGCCTCTCCTGGAACAGGCTGGCCTCAGAGTAAAAGACTCACTTATCTACTCTCCACTCTTTCATCCCACTTCACAACTTTTGGTTCTTTCTAGTGATGCATATGTCTCCCTATTTAAAACAGTCCTTTTGCTCTTCATCAGAGAATTCTCCCTATTGCAAAACAGCTGTCCTTCCATATCTGTGGGTTCCACATCTGCAGATTCAACAAACCACACGTTGAAAACATTAAAAAAAAAAAAAAATTCCAGAAAGTTGCAAGAAGCAAAATTTGAATTTGCCATGTTGACAAATATTTATAGAGCATTTACTTTGTATTTGTAACTATTTACAAAACATTTATACTGTATTAGGTATTATAAGCATAAAAACATTAATAAACAGAAACCTCAGTTAAATAGAGTTGGGAGACCAGAAGAGGTAGCTCTCACCCCCTACTAGAATAGCAGAGACAAACAAGAAGAAGAAGGACTCCTCTTCTGTCCTAGCAAGAGCTCAGCCAATGAGAGACTGTCACAACTCAGCCAATGAAAAGCCATGGACTCTTTGCTTACTATAGCTCTCCCAACTTCCTTCCTCTCCTCTATAAAAGAGTTCACCATGGTGGCACACCCCAAATTGCAATTCTTTGCTGATCTCTAATAAACCCATTTTTGCTGGAGAGTGAACTGGCAGTATATTTGTTTTAGGTCAACATAAGTAATCTAGAGATAATTTAAAGTGTGTGGGAGGATAGGTTTGCACATAGATTATGTGCAAAGACTAGGACATTTTATATAAGGGACTTAGGCATCCTTGGATTTTGGTATACATGGAGTGGGGAGGTCCTGGAACCAATCCCCACACAGATATCAGGGGATGATTGTAGCCTTTTGAGTAAAGTCTTTCCAAAACATAGTTATGCATTTGTTTTTTATTTGATACTGCTTAATAAATTTCAACAAGATTAATTACCCAGTTCTCTTTATACATTTACCTTAATGCAGTATTTCCAACATATACTGAAGTGTATTATTCATGTAACTTTGTAGAATAATAGCTCATCAGGGTCAATGTTTAATACAGTTCTAGAAAAACAGTTATCACTCCATAAAAGTTTACTGAAATTATAAATATATTTATTTAATTTTAATATATTTTCTGATTATAAAATAAATATGCACATAACTATTAGAAAATAGATACATGAAAAGATTAAAAGAAAAATTAGTTATCACATGAATATGTATTTTTGAGTTTTTTTTGTTAGTAACAATTTTATTTTTAACATTCAGTCTCGATCTCCATAAATAAAATGTAGTTTCATGTGGTAAATATGGTACAAAATACTGCATAATTCTTTGTTATTACATAATTTTAAATATGTGAATTTTAATATTAAACATTGGTCAATACTCTGACACAATCAAATATATTGATTTATTTATTTCATTTTATTACACACTTGCATTGTTCCTAATATACATATAACATGACGATATGTGTATAAACTATTAATCAAGTAACATAAAGGAAGGAATAGCCTGATTTCATAAATTTAGAGCAGATAAAGAAGTATATCAACATTTTTATACATTAGGATACATAGAAGGAAGTGTCATAAATTTATATACAGTATATATATAATTATATATCTTATACATACACATAGTATATATATTGTATTTTCCTGTATCTTTGCTTCCATTAATGAATACTTGATCATCATATGACTGTGTGTGTTTGCTTGCAAGTGTGTATTTCCTACATTCAATTTGTGCTCTTCCATGTCTTTTCTATTACCTTGAGTCACTTCTTAGCTTGTAAATAATCATTAAATTTATATTCATTTTCAGGTCTCCCTTTTCTCATATATAAATGCAATAAAGAAATGAACCCTGTATGTAAATACTGTCAAATAACAAGGGGAAAAGTATCAGCTGGTCTTTTAGACTAAGTACTGAATTTTAAGGTTCTGAGTGTATATAATCTTATTCCAAATATTTCTTACATTTTCAAAACTCAAGAAGTTTAGCAATCATTATTATTGTATTGCTTGTATGTTTATTAGACCTCATGTTGCCCAGGTCCTTTGCTCACAGTGTGTTTCTTTTTGCTCTTTACTCTATCACAATCTCTGAAACTTGTAGGGCCTCAATGTATATTTGTTGAATAAACCAATAAATCCTACAAATCAATTTGGGAAATAGTGAAAATCATGCTCTGACAATTGGGAGTAAAATTTGTTATTGAGTTGTTCTGCTTCCTAGGTAAGAATATGTTCCTAAAGAACTACAACTGCTTAATACTGAGATACTACAATAGCATGTCAGGATATTTTTGTGTGAGTCCAAGAAATGATTCCACTTAAATCACTGGCACAGGCAATTTATCTTTTTAATTTTAAAACAAAGGCACAGCAGTTTTCCATTTATGAATTTGTTTGTGATAACACTTTATATGATATGTAATAAAGATAACACCTTTTTACATGAATAGTTATATTTTTTAATTCTGTAAAAATCATTTTTATGCACTGAACTTTTTAAAACTTTACAGGTAGTTATCAATCATTCCTTCCTTGATCTCTTCCATTGCATTTTTTTCCTGTAAAAAATTTTTTTTAAATGAAAGAGTTTGGAACATAAGCAGATAGAGGGGGTTGAGTTATATTAACTCTTCTCAAAGGATAAGGTCTCTCAAGGTAATTAACAGAGAGAAAAGGATGGACAGCACAAATGAGACATGAGTAACTTTAGAAAATGACAGAAATCTATTTTATCAGTGACTGCTTTCCATTTTTTTTAGTTGAATGTTATCAGAATATTTTAAATGGATAATTATAATGTGCTTATATGTAAACAAGCTTAGAACTTTCTGCCTCAAATTTATAAGCTATCAAGCTTTCTACACATAACTTCAACCTTAGTTTTTTAATGAATTATGGAAAACATTCTAATGAATCATTATAAGAGGGCAACAGGGTCAGAATATCTGATAGTTTAGGTACATAAAATATCATTCAAGAAACATCTACTTAGAATTAAGTGTATTACAATCATTTCTCATTTATATGAGAGCCTTATTGTGGTCCAAAGCATTAAAAAATATATTAAGTGATACTAAAATTCTATTTAGAAAAATGTTATTTCAAAAGAGTACTTAAAATTTTTTTGTATTACTAGCATATTTTCTTCAAGCAAATCTTCCATAGAAGTATAGTATATAAAAACTATCAAGTGATACTATTCCATTGGATGGGTTAAGGAAAGAAAAGACCACTTTAGTCGGAACCTTGGGAATTCCCACCTAATTTGGGTCATATTATTCAGTAATTCAGGATCTGGGAAGAACAATTTGAAAACTAATACTCAAAAACATAGTTAAATTCAGTCTGTAAATATGTGTTATGATTCTGTTTTGTTTGTTTTGTTTTGTTTTTATACAGCAGGTTCTCATTAGTTATCTATTTTATACATACTAGTGTATATATGTCAATCCCAATCTCCCAATTCATCCCACCACCACAATTCCCCCCACCGCTGATTCTGTATTGTTGTATTATAAAAATGTATGAATTTGTATGTGTCTATCAGAAATATATATTTGTATAGTATAATACCATAAATCCTTATGTGGTTAGTGGATTGGACCAGATTCATGATCATAAAACCAAAATTTTGTTCTATCAAAGCATCCCTATGAGTTCAGGTTTTTAAAAACTATATAAACATTCACAGATTAAGAACATCAGGGCATATTCTTTTCAGTTTGCTGATAAAATGCACTCTAAATCCCTGGTGTGCAAGATTGGGCTGAGTTAAAGGTTTCTTTTGCTTAGGCTCAAGGCCAACCTTAGCAGTTTCTTCTCCCTTTGCCAGTAGCACCACATCAATTTGACAGTAACTGTAACATTAGTTGCAAAGGGACATGTGCCCGATGACATCTCTAAAGAAAATCAAAAGAGGAATTGGAGATTCACCTTCAACTCAGAGAATGGCTGACCTAATCTCCCCACTGCAGGCCTTTCTAAAATAAGGATAGTTTCCAAGAAATCCTAGGCATAATCCTTTTTAACAGTACATCCGTTTGGGAACAAGAGAGTAAAACAGAGTACACTTCAACAAGAAGTCATTACATGTCACATGTAAAGTTCAAACCCTATGGCATATTGACCCAATTAATAGCCTTGAATATCATCTACTCCAAGAAGTATTTCTTTGTGTTGGGGTGGAGCTCTGACAGTGAGGAGTTGTGGGATCCTGAAAAGCAGATAATTAATACACAAAGCTCCCCCTCATAGATTACATAATTTAATTTTATATTGTACTAAATCAAAGGATGGATTATAAATAGCATTTTATAGATAAGAAACTAAGGCTTAGGCAGATAAACGACTTGTTTAAATTTCATAATAACAGTGGCCTTAGAATAAGTCTTCATCTCAGACTGGGAAATCAATAGTTTTAAGTAGATATTCTGGTCTCAAGTGTTCATTTTGTTTTATATTCTATCATTACAATTATATTGAAACACAAAATGTATACTGGTAAAAAATTGCCTAAATAAAAGCATAAAGCTCAATGGGCTTTCAGGAATTGAGCCACAATCAATATCAAGAAATACAATAGAACCACTTAGAAACAGCCACCCTCATGTCTCCTCTTCATCAACCAAACACCTCTCCCCAAAGGTAACCCCTATCTTGATTCATAGTACCATGAATTAGTTCTGCCTGCTCTTGAACTTTATATAAATGAGATGATACAGTTTTAATTCATGTCTGGTTACTCTTTCTCAAATTATATTTTTACAGTAGAGACCTGATGTTGCTTGTAGCAGTACTTTATTCATTTTCATTTCCATAGATTATTCCAAAAACAATACACCACAATTAATTAATTTGTCCTCTGATGATTGAAAGTGTGCTATTTATAGTCTGCATAACTATGTTGAGAATATGCCTAGGAATGGAGTACCTATGTCATAAGTTATGTGTATGTTCAGTTTTAATATATAATACTAAACCAACTTCCAAAGTGGTTGTAACAATATACTTTCCACCAGCTCTAGTCATAGCTTACATATGCTTGATCCAGGAAGATCCAACAGTTGTCCTAAAGTTTGTGAACGAATTAATTCATGATAATGCTGTCAAAATGCAGTGTCCCACTGCTATGTATAGAATAGATAACCAACAAGGACCTGTGTATAGCACAGGGAACTATACTCAATATCTTGTAGTAACCTATAATGGAAGAGAATTTTAAAAAAAAAGGATATATATATATATATATATATATATATATATATATATATATATATACCAAATCACTTTGCTGTACACCTGAAACTAATACAACATTGTAAATCAACTATATTTCAATAAAAGTTTTTCTTTAAATGCAGTGTCTCAGGAATCCATCCCAACAAATATAATTCAATATTACTGGGGAAGTGCCAAATAATCTGCACATTTAATACAAAAGACCATAAGATTGTGATGATGAAGATAATTTGAGGGACATATGTGCAAAAACTTTGCATTGAAAAGTTTTGACATCAGTCCCCAAAATCAGAAACCTAGAACCTGAAATATAGATATTTAAATAAAGAAATAATCTCTCAACTTTTCCCACCACTATAAAATTTAGGATATTAATAAAGAAGTATTTCCATAGATTAGTGGGTGTCCTTAATCAAGAAGAGATGGTAGGGACTTCCCTGGTGGTGCAGTGGTTAAGAACCCGCCTGCCAATGCAGGGGACACGGGTTCAAGCTCTGGTCTGAGAGGATCCCACATGCCTCGGAACAACTGGGCCCGTGCGCCGCAATTGCTGAGCCTGTGTGCCACAACTACCAAAGCTTGAGCACCTAGAGCCCGTGTTCCGCAACAAGAAAAGCTGCTGCAAAGAGAAGCCCGCGCATTGCAACGAAGACCCAATGCAGCCAAAAATAAAATAAAATAAATAAATTTATCAAAAAAAAAAAAAAAAGAGAGGGTATAATGGGAAAAATAAATACATTTTATGGATTCACCCAGAAACATAGGAATCTAGACCCTCTCAGTTTTTCTTCCAGAAAAGACCATGGGACTTGGTGTGTGTCATTGGATAATAAAAGGACAAACACCCCAATGGCTCATCCTTGATTATGATTTTATCTAAAGTCTTTACTTTCTTCTGCTTTCTTTAGTTTTAAATTTATGTTCTTTTTGCAACTTGTTTAGTTGAGGGCTGTGGCAGAGACATTTAGTGGCTATGAGAAGTTTATCTCATGTTCTAGACTCTTAATTAGATCAGGGCCTTAAGATGGGAGTGTGCCTCCTCCATCCCTCTCTCTTCCGTCTGTAGCATCTTTGAGGCCATCCAGATGGTGCATCACAAGATGGTAGAACCTCCAGAAGCCTAGCACCCTGTGTGGTGAAGAGAACCTCACTGACAATGAACATGTAAAATGAGTGTAGAATTCACTTCAAGTAGTGGTTGTAAGAAAAGCAAAAATCTGATAAATATGGTAGTGATTTAGGGGTCAGTTTGTAGGTGATAAGAAACTGATATAGGAAGTAAGAAATAGATTCATATACATTATGTGAGGGCAAAATATTTGGTTATCTTGGGCCTACATTATCTTGACATGGTAATCAAAATCCCAATGAACTTCTAATGATAGGGAAAGATCTTGGGGGAAAAAATAAGGTTAATAGTATGTATTGGTTGTTAGTGGATATATTTGGCAAGATGTTGCAAGACAATAATGGGCTCATGCAAGAACGGGGTAGTCTGTTAGAAGACATGAAATATGAAGAGAGATTCCAGAATTTGTGTGACTTGCAGAGTTGCAAACGCTGGCTGCTTTTAGTAAAAGATGAAATTGAGGAAGTTGTTGACAAAGATTGATTTAATATGAATGGCCTGTGCAATACAGTACTAATTTATGAAAAAAAGTGAGCTCCCATTATTGAAATAAATACTATGATAAATATCTGGCATTGGCTATGTTATTACAAAGGTGCCTCCAAATCAAACATGAAAACAGAGCAGATGATAAGACCCTCACATTTCATATTCCTATCAGTCCTTACATTCTCAATTTTCAGTTGTACAGTCAGTCATATCCTTTCAAACGTCTCCCAAAATGCTGCAATTTTTAGAGACCAAACTTTAACAACAACATTTCTCACACCTACATTAAAATTCTGTCATTAATGTCTGGCAACACACTAAGATGTCCCTTAAGATTTTCCTCCTTCTGGTGTATGTGCCCTGCATAATCCCCAGATCTGTAAAGATGATAAACTCCATGATTTATCATGGAGTTTATCATCTTTACTCCATGATTAGGTTATGTTATAGGGCACATTTGATCTTAAAATAAGAAGATTATCTGGGTGGGTGTCATCAAATCACATTAGTCCTTTAAATGAGTGTTTTCTCTTACTAGAAGGGAAAATGAATTCAGAGAGAAACTCCAGCTGGCCTGGAAGAAAGCAAAAATCCATCCTGTGAACTGCCCATGGAGAGGGGTGCCCTTTAGAGGCTTCGAGTGATCCTAGCCCACAGTTAGCAGGAAAAGGATGACTTCGGCCCCACAATGGCAAATAAATTAAGTTGTCAACAATCTAAATAAAATTGGACGAGTTATTTTTCTCCCTAATAAGCTTTACGGCACTAAACTAAAATAGAATTGAAAGAATGCTTAATTTATCCATGATCAGAATATCCCTATATTATATGTGACATCCAAGTTTAATTTAAAACAAATAAATGAATGGCACATTAATGGATGTCATCTAGTAACTAAGAGGATGATGTCTTTTAGCCCAAATGAGTTTCCCAGCCTTCATAAACCCTGGATATATTGTGGGATGGGGATTTTTCTTTCAAAGTTAGATATTCTGTCAGTGTATAGTAAAAATATTGTGGGTGGAGGACACTATTTTGAACATTCATTACTTTGAAAAACAGAAAAAATAATATTATTTTAAAAATAGACTGTGAGGAAAACAATCATAAATTAATTTACATATGTACTAATACACACATATAATTTTTGAATATATATATATATATATATATACACACAAACACACTTAAGTTACATGAAAGAGCTTTCTGTGGTGGTACAATAGAATGAATAAATGTTAGGTAAAACTGAATAATGCTATTGCATTATCCCAGAAATCATGATGATAAATAAATAAATACATAAGTATATTTATGAGATTGTGTATATTTTTATCTATATAAGGACAATAGAAAATTATTGAATTAACGGCTTAATTTGAATAAAAGCCTTGCCAGTAATTAAGAACAATGAAAGGCACTCTTTTAATGATTTATATATTGATAAAAGTCTTTAATTTTTATTTTACTTGAAATTAGAATGACAAAGCAGTAGATGAGGTTTTTTTCAAGGACTGCTAATAGCATAGTTTCTGGGTGCACAGAGAATGAAACATTTGATAATTATTTTTAGAGACTATTTGTGTAGGATGATGATTATTTTAAAAGGACAGGAGATAAAATAAATTAAAATGTTCATTTTGTCTATTGCTTATATGCTTGATTTAAATTAGACATTTTAGTGGTAAGTTTCTCCTAAATAAATGTTCATTGAGTTGTGTCAACCTTATTCATGTGACATTCAAACTTATCAGAAACAAGAGTCTAAAGTTATATTGAAGGCACCTGGAAGCTTCCATACAAACCTGAGTTAAGTATAAACAGCCTTAGTCACATCCACTTCTGATTTGAAGGAAATCTGCAAAGACAAACAAGAATATCTTTCTTATGAGAATGACTCTAACATTCAAGTATCAGTTTTTGTTTAACAACTATTGTCAAGACTAGTTGCTTTGTGTGCGTACAGATATGTGTGTATGTATATATACATATACTTAGTGTGAGTTAACTATAATGATTTACAAAATTTAATGAGAATTTATTATCGGAATAAAAAAATCATCTCTGCAGGGCAGCATCTAAGTTCCAGGAAAGAGTCTATGACCACATTTTGCTATTGGCACAAATATGTTGACATTGACTTATCTATGCATTGTTCTGCCAAAGATAAACATGCCTCCAGGCAGTGCCTGCTGAGATGTCTGGATACTCAGTGTCCTCTGTTCTTTGATCCATGCATTCTATACCCTTCACACCTAAATCCCAAGGATATATGATCATCTGACTCCCTGACATGCTGATACTTCTCTCTAGGTAGCAAATGAATCAATGCATTTATGAATAAACAAACAGACAAATAAAAGTTATGTATTTATTAATTTCTCTACCCTTCAGTATAATCTTGGACAGGAGACTTGCTTGTGGCAATGGGGCATTTGTAAATGTGGTCCAGGGCAGATGCTTGAGAAATGCATTTGCATGAGGATTCATCTCATCTTGTTGTTCTTTGCAAAGCACAAAAAGCACAACCACATCATGTGAGTTAGTACAAGCTAGCCTGCTTAAGAGAGACACATGACCTGACATTGAGCCAACTGGCTGACATGTGAGTGAGATCCCAAAGGCTAACCAACCAGCCAACCACTAAATATGAAAGGCATCATACACCATGCAGCACTATATGAGACTGCCCAGACCAGAATAACTACCTATTTAAACTAGAGAAACATGAAAATAATAAATGTTTGTGGTTTTCAACTACTTGATTTGCAGTGACTTGTTACAAAGCAAAAACTAATAACTGCACCCTTCTTCCAATTCTAATCATTGTCATCATAATTCTTCTTTTTTACTGATGGGCCCCAAAATAGCATCAGATATGGAATATTTTGAGCTAGATTTTTCTAACACAATTTACTAAAGATTTTTTCAACACAGTTTGTAAACTTTATCTATAAGTATAGAGATTTGATCTACTTCTTTTAACTTTTATGAAGATTAAAGGAAATAACATATGCACAGCACTTAGCAATAGATGTACTGTAAAGCACATTTTCAGAAAATTTAATCATTAATATTACTAAAACATGTTCATCAGCACTTCATGTTTTTCTGATATCTCTCATATTTTAAAATGCTTAAATACATTACAAATTAAATAACAAACAAGAATTCAATTATCTTTACAATATTCATCATAGAATTTAAAACAATAGCCTACAGATGAGTGCTAATGTATATTCTATTACTTCTTGATCAAGGCATAAGAGTGATGTGTCTTGTTTGTTAAGTTTGAATCTTAAGGAATCGGATTGGCTTATGAATGTATTTTTTAATTGGCAGGTTTCGATTTTTTGCCAAAGTATAAAGATTGGAGTAAGCAAGAAGTTTGTAATAGATGGTTTACAATGTAGCAGGATAAGATAAGTTCAAACGCTACTTTTTTAAATGTGCAATCAGAGGCACATGGAGCCTAGGGATAGAAATATGTATATATACATATTTAAAAGATTTGGAACTAAATCTAGGTTATTTCCATTGTAGGTTCCTTTCAATCTATGGAAAAAATAAATTAAAAAGTGAGATAATAAGATAGAAAATTGAGGTGAATAAGGAGATAGATGAATTTAACAACAAAAACTCATTTACTAACAAAGACCTAAAATGAAATATGCAAATTAAGTTTATAAAAATAAAAATCAATAATGCATGAAATTTACTCAGCAGTGTTACTCTTCCAGGAAATCTATCCCAGAATTAATTAGAATAAAATAAAAGGATAAATGATTGATATGAAGGACAGGGAAGGGAAATACAACATATATAAAATCGCCATTCATGGAAAACAGACCAGAACAAATGAAACATAAGCAAAAAACAAAGATTTAATTTAGCTGTATCTTAAAATTGAGAGGTTCATGTATATATTGGGAGGTTCATGTATATACTCAGGTACCCTTCACAACTAAACTCTTGCTAGTCAAATATTCAATAAAATTCCTTTCAAAAGTTATCTCAAATTTAATTTTGAATTTAAAAATACCTTAATCCACAGGCAGATGCCAGCAAAACTATTACAAGCTGAGAGGGAAGAATGTAGATTGCATTGCAGTTGTGTCCTAGTAGGAATACATCTCATACTTGCATTTTTTAAGTTGGTTTTTCATTTGTGCCATCTTCACCTCACATTATTAAGCCAAAATAGCTTTCTGTGAAGGAAAGTATGTGACTCTAAAGAGTCTAAAATGGTTTTTAGCAGCGCATCCTTAAGAGGAAAAACTGGAAAAATACATTTATGTAGAGAATTCAATTCATAACAGCCATAAGCTTGGCATGCGTATCTGCACAATTGTGCACATATTTTTATCTCTGAAATAGAAAAGGAAATTATAAAAAATTGTTGGTTCTGGTAAGCTTTACTGATTTACTTAAGCTTAACTTTTAAGAGAGAAAAGGAGAGAATCACAGTTGCTATGGACTGATTATCACAGCTATAAGAAGTCATTGATCACCACATTGATAGTGCAAAAGGATTAAACATCTTCAAAGTTCTGAAGAGGAAGGCAATGAAGAAGGGATATGATATATGTTGAAGCAGGTGCATTTCAAAGCACATTTGGAAATGTTCAAGAAATGTAACAATCATGAGTATGTTAAAGATTGAAGGTGAAGTAAGTAGTTTCTGTTGACTGCCCATCTATAAATATCAATCTCATTGATTTGCAAAATAATAGGAAATATGTGCATACATAAAAATAAGTAATGAAATGGCTATCCCGAAATGAAAAGGCCATCTAGTGCAGTATTTCTGAACGTTGAGGGAAAAGAAATGCCAGATCGGAAAGGACCCAAAGGTAGGTTAATGAGGTAGATATGGTGCAGGTTCTGTGAAGCCAAAATACTTGTTGTTGTATAACTCTTCAACTGTCCAATAAAGGACTGTTCAAGAGTCTGTTGTCCATTAAAGGACATTGGATCCTAAAGCCTGGATAAAGAAGGTGTTTTTAAATGATTAAGATATTAAAGTTTTCAATGCTTTATCTGATGCAGAACTTCTTCATAGATAATAAGTCAAAAGTGAGTATTTTAGAAGTAGTTTTGTAAATAGTTTTTTCTGCTGTTGTTGCTTGTTTGCCTTTTATTGCTCTGTGATTAATAATAAAAGGTGGCTTTGAAATAATGAAATAGAGGCTTCTATTCTCTAAAAAATTCCCCAGCCATACATTTTAGGCAATGTATTTAATTAAGATAATTAAAAATGGTGCCAATATCACAATTCCCTATTTTTGATTCATGTTTTCCTTTCTAGTCAAACTGTAACGATGAAATTTAAATATTCTACATATTTACTCAGTAAATTGTTTTAGTCTACCAGAATATTGCAAGATGGATGTTATTTATAAGCATTTTACTCAATTAAACAAAACAATGTAATTTTAGGACCCTAAGATTATGGGAATTAGCTCCAGCAATTGTAATATGTCTCAAGAATCTTCCCTAATAAATTATGAATGAAAAACCGATGCTGATCTGGTACTCATTTTAAATAAGATGTGCAAATTAAGAACATACTTGAGCATTCTCTAAAGAAACTAAAATAATTAATTCATAATATCACAAAAATAGAAATATCTTAAAGAATCTGGGTGAATATTTTATCCCAAACTAGTGTAGTACATCATTATCAATGCAGTCCTAAGTACATAGTGTTTAACATTTCTGTGGTTCTTCATTTTTTATTTTAAACATACTTGGTGAGGCATTATTGGGAAACAGAAATGATTAAAAGACAATTATTACACCTGATGAAAATTTCTGAGGTACACCAAAACATACTTAAATTATTATTTACAAAAATAGTTTCTGGCTAGCAACCAATAACTTGCCCTTTCAAAATTATTGCTAAATTATTAATTAATAGATAAAAGCCACAAGTTCAAAAACTAAAAGAACTTTCAATGGTATCGTCAATGCAAAATTCAAATTAATAGTAAAACAGGTAATATCTGTTTGAAACTACCCAGTGTTTTATTCATTTTCAGCATCAATTCAGGAAATAAAGAATAATTTGAGGACAAATTAATAAAATAAGGGAAAATTGGGCCAGCTGTTCCTCGATCTTTGATGAGAAAATTTAAAAAGTAAACTTTTTCATCCAGTGTTGAACTATAAATTGGGAGAAAGGAAGAGAAGAAGGAAGAAAGGTTTGGAAGACAAAGGGGAGGAGGGGGTGAGCAGTGGAGAAATAGGAGAAAACAACAATAAAGAGAAAGAGGGAGGGGCTATTTTTTTCATGAACTGTCTAAAAGACTTGTGTATAACTGTATGTATCACTTACTGTAAAAGGATGAAGTATGTATAAGTAAATGACAGAATACTGTGGGAGGTTACAGGAAACAGTAGAACAATTATAAACACAGTAATTGAATAAGTGAGACCTGGGTTTAAATCCTGGCTTTACTTTCCAGATGGAACTATTAGGTAGAAATTACAAAAGATTTATTAACATAACTTTTATTGTTGATAAAGTGCTGATTACTAAATCCCAGCTGATGTTAAGTAATCAATAACTGTTGTTGTTATTTTTGCCATTTACAACAGGGGTAAGCCAGGGATCTGTGATTTAAGTAGGTTGCATTCAATTGCAGAAGGTTAAGAATGGTTAAAAACATTAAATTCAGAGGATTTCGCCAGTTTTGATGGGAGTGGTAAGAGATAAGATAAAAATATATGGTGAGTATGGAACAATTATTAATGAGGCTCTTATGCTAGATACCAGCATCTCAGTTGGTAAATATTTTAATCAGAGCTGGGTTTTAGGAAAGTTTATCTGGCAAGAGGGAATGGGATGGATAGAAATAGGAACAGGATGGAAGAAAGGGGAACCAATTAAAAAACATTACCAATGTTAAGTAATTAGTGGTGAGATTCTACTTCAGATATTTGAAAAATTTGAGCTCGATCATACATCATTTAAGTAAATTCATAGATAGTTAACCACGCTAATTGAAAATCTAGTGATGAAAGGACTGGCGCCCCCTAACAGAAGATTCATCATTACATAAATATCATTTCATTGTTACTAAATATTGCTAGACTCTGGGAATACGAAGAAAGAGAGATCAGTTTAGTGAATCTCTCTCCTTAACTTTCCCTTTTCAAGAAAATTAAACTTAGGAAGACATCATTTAAATTGGCAGATGGCACGAACCCAGAGAAAATAACTAATATATTAAATATGACAAGTTAATAAAAGTTTTTTAAAAGTCAAAAATTTAGTAAAACACATAGTTTAAAAATTGTACACTTACTGGGTGCAACAGTTCATATCAAGTACAATTTAAAGGCTCACCATTATGATCTGACTGCAAAAACAATAACAAAAAAAATTTAAGCCTAATAGCTATATAGAAAAAATTTTCTGTGTTTTGCACAGAAAAATGGATGCAAAACACAGGCAAGCGTTCTTTTCAGAGAGAGAGAGAGAGCAAAACAGATTAATCATGATAATATCATTAAATGGTAAATATTTTTCAGACAATTCTAATATATCTGCTCTTTGTCTGCTTCTCAGACTTCAATTGAACTGTTGTACATAGTTCACATAGCCATGATTTAACAAGAACATTGTTAAACTGGATTTCTTCCAAGCAACAGCAGTAAGGATAGAGAGAGGAAAGAAACCTTGTAATAGGAGTTCTAAGGGAGTAGATTCTTTTTAGACAGGATGAGATTTCAGACAAATACAATATTTTCAAATATTTGAAATGCGTCCATTGTAATTAGAGTTTAGATATTTTACCTGTGGCTCTGAAGAGTAGAGCTTTTGGAAAATAGATGTGTGTGTAATGTCCTAAAAGCGTTATAATAATTAGAACTGCCACCCTGCAATAGCTTCAGAAGGTTACCTCCAGGGTGAGGATGGTAGGATACTTATCACTGAGTTGTTAAACAGATAATGAATAGCAACATTGGTGAATGTCAAAGTATGGAGAATAGGCTAGTGCAGATAATCTTTAATTTTCCTTTCCTTCCAGAAAATGTATGGTTCTATAAAAATGGAATGCTTTTGAAATCAACAGAATGGATTGAAGTTAACATTATTTTGCCATATTTTACAGTTGCTCATTTGGCTTGATATGTAAAGCTCATCTTTTGAGCATAAATATAAAAGGATTTCCTGGCCTGTAAAATAACTCTGAAAGAACTTTTCTCGGGTATTAATTCGAGATGCCCATATATTCACCTTTGACTTTAGCGTGTCTTGAAAATTTTTAACATTTGAAAGTGTGATCTTTATTGGATTGGCTATGGCAAGTCAAGCAAATACATTATTAGCATTACCTAGAGACCAAAAGAGAAAACACTCTGGGCTCAGGTTAAAGTCAGAGTCAGGGCAAGACAGAAATATCTTTCTATATCCGGCCCAGCAGGCATGGAGATCCTCAGTTGACTGTTTCCAGACAAGGTGAAGTTTCTCATCTGTGGAAACAGCGCTTACCTGCAGGCTGTCAACGACAGCCAAGTGAAGAAAGCTGCAGGACTCTAACTTCTCTCCCTGAAACAGGAGAGCCCTGTAGAAGCACACCTGCTCATCTAATCTTGTCTTCTGGAGCCCTGGCCATGGTCCACACAGGAACAGAAAGTTCTGTTTTTATACTTCTGCTATGCACATTGATAAATCATGCATAGTATTTCTTTGTGTGTACGTGTGTTTAAACTTGGCCTGTGTGTTTTCACATTCATATATATATCCTGACAATTTGTCAATTCTTAATTAACATTTTGCTTTAAGATCAATAATATTCAAATATGTGGTATGGTTATGTTCCATTCTTTAGCTGCTATATAGTATTCTATTTTACTATGTGCTGTAATTTAATGATCTGGTCCCATACTGGTGGACAAGTCCTGTTTTTCCAAATTTTACTGCTATAAACAGTATCACACATATCCTGACATGTATGTGCAAGAGATTCCTTAGACAATATGCCCAAAAGCAAAATTGCTAGCAGATATAAATATTTTCAAGATTACTAGATACTGCTGATTCACTCTACAAGTTTCCTAGTTGTTAGACTTCCTCAAATAATTGCTTATTATTTGAAGATTTAGTAAAATGTTATTAAAACTTCTGGGTCTAATGTACTTAGAGTAAGTACAAGGACGAGTATGTGAGGCAATGTGGGAGTTCTGCCTTCAAATCTTCAGTGGTTTTGCACGGTACCGTTTTGTCTTTTGGACCACTGCTGGTCTTTCCCACTTTTGTTCTTGCTTTTTTGTTCACATATACATCTCCTTCTTTTTTGTTTATTCTGCAACTGCTATAGCTGTGCCTACAAGTTTTCATACACAAAACTTTTTTTTTTTTTTTTTAGATTAAATGCTTCCAAATTTCACTTAATGATTTCCTCTTTTACTCAGGATTTATTTGGGAGTATATGTACTTGATTTCTAAAGTTGCAGTTTCCTTATGCTTTTATTATATTGAATATTTTTACCAGCAGGGAATGTGATCAATGTGACAAGTTTTGTTTTTTTTTTCCTTGCATTGTCCCCGAACAGCTTCAGGGTGGTACTAGCATTATAAAATTATGCTCCTTTATTTTTCTTTATTTTTTTCTATACCCTTAATAAGTTTGAGCAAAAGAATTGACAGTTACATAAAGGTTTAGTAAAAATGCATTGCTATATGAACCTCCTATTATTTGAATTTCCTTTAAATATATAGAGTATATATTTCTATTCCTTATGATTGCTGATATATGTGCATTTATCATTACCATTTTATTTATGTTTTTTATTGTCACTGATTTCTCCTCCTCCTTTTCCTTCATTAATATGCTCTAAGCTATTCATTAACTTTTCCTTTTTTTTCATTTTATTTCATGGGAGTGTGTTGTTTCCCAAGTTCATACTCTCCAGTTTGTCTTATTTCTCAGACACCAACTCAATATACATCTAGTTCCCATAACCCCATAGTCTTCTAGTATCCTCTCAATTCAGTTGATTCTTAATTTGTGTAATGTGGAGGTTTCAGTTATTTAAATTTCAGCTACAATGTATGTTTTAAATGTTACAGTGTACCCAACATAAAGTGTGCGTTAGGTCACAATGGGGTTGAGTTGGTGTTCAGTCAGACCAGCCCAGTTCACCATATTTATGCTTATACAAATACAAAATTAAACACACAGATGTATGTAGACACACAGTCACACATACACACATACCTGTGTGATTTTTATTGTTATTACTATTTAATGACTGTCTCCTCCACTAGACAGTAAGATTGATGTATGTAGGAATCATGGCGATACATAGTACAATCTACATACGCCACTGTTGAATTTGTATGGCCCAGCCAAGTCACTATCTGGGACACTTCAGCAACCAACATTTTCTATTTAATTAATGAAATAGACACATCACTATAAGTGACAAAAATGACCACAACATGAAATAAGAATGAATAATGCAGTGTTCTTTAAAATACATATGGTAATCTGGGGAAAATTCAAAAAATTTCATTAGGAAATTTATTTAGAAACACAAGAACATGATTAAATGTTAAATGTCTAGGTTTTATTAATCTGGATAAAATGTACAATATGGGTGACATTTCTTTATGTAGATGTTCTCATTGTCAGAGATAAATAACTGGGCTTAATGTACAACTAAAATAATTTGACAAATCCCTTTCTCTGTCAAAAATAATTCCAATAGTATTTCCAAAATATGTTGTTAAAATTCTAGTCACTGAATTTTGTATACAAATAGCAGTGTTATGTCCTGAGTAGTTCATAATTCACGCTCCTCATAAGGTGAAATATCAACCAATTAACCTTTTGAATGTTTCTGTGTATTTAGTGAATAATTTATTTCCATACTGATATAGCAAATGTTAAAACTAAAAATTAAGTGAGAATGAAAACAACAGGGAAAATAATATCAAAATGTGTATAGCACAAATGCTTCTACCCAGGTGTAGACATAAATGTGTATGTTTGTGTTGCAAATCACAGTATAGTTGTTAACAGACTATATGAGGAAGGAAGCCTAATGAATAACGTGGTTAACAATATTAATACAATTGCTTAGGCAGAGTGTAGTGTATTTATTTTTTGGTTTTGGTGTGTTTTTTCATAATTTTTTTATATCACTCAACAATACCTTGTGAAAATACTTAAAAATTAATTTTTGCTGCTCTAATTCATTATCTTTTTCATGTCAAAATACTTGCTAGAGGTTGAATGTTTGTGTCTAAAGATTGAATATCTGTGTCTACCAAAATTCTTATATAGAAATTCTACCTCCCCATGTGATGGTATTTAGTAGATGGAGCCTTTGGGAGGATTATGAGTTGGAAGCCTCATGATTAAGATGACTGTCCTTATAAAAGAGCCCCCGGAGCACTCCCTTGCCCTTTCTGCCATGTGAGAACACAGTGAGAAGTCAGCAGTCTACAGCTCAGAAAAGGGCTGTCACTGGAGCTCAGTCATGCTACCATCCTGATCTCAGATTCCAGCCTCCAGAACTGTGAGAAATACATTTCTATTGTTTAAAAGCTACCCAGTCTATGTTACTTTGTTACGGCTGCCCAAACTGACTAAGACAATACTATTTTATTGTTTACCTATCTCATCATTTATTCAGTTCTTTTCTACTAATAGGAATTTTCTTGATGGAATGATAGAATAAGCATCCTTACATGTGAGTCTTTATAACAGTATTTTTCAATATATGATACATTATACAACTTGAATTTTGTCCCTTAATCCTCACAACTTCATACAGTAGCTAAGTTTATTATCCTTATCTTGTAGACATGGGACCTAAGGGACAGGGAGGTCATGTCCCTTTTCCATAGTTACATAGTACTTCCTCTCCATGTGTGTATCAGTGAATGAATATATAATTAAGTGATATTTTTAATAGTACACATTAATATATTGGTTTTTTTTTTTTTCTCCTTTGGTGTACATAGCACAGCTCTAAGATACATTGCTAGTTCCATGTAACTAATTTCCAAGTCAGAGGTTTCCTATTGGTGTGCCACTTCATGCATGGGATACACATGTGGCTCAGATCATGGATCCCCTGAAACTTTGAGCCCCCAGAGCACAAAAAAGAGCTTCATCTTACAACGGGCCACATAAATGCTATCACCTCAGTGTCTCTTAATATAACAATGCTTGAGAGGTTGTCTCAGTGATGTGATAGTTTTGCAAGATTCGTAACTGTGAACCATGTCTCTGGTGAAAAGTGATACAGAAAGGCAGAATCATAAATTCTTGGTCAGCCACCAAAATCTACATGAATTTCTAGGGAATAATATTTTTAAAGGATATCCCAACTAAACATATAATATATTATTTTCTAAGAAATCCCTAACATCACCAAGCAAAGCTTAGCAATATATAATGCTTGATTATAATTTGTGTTCCTTTCTTCTCATTACAGGCTAACCTAAGCTAGGTATTAAAAATAAAATTTTTAAGGATGGATTTTGACCCTAAATTTCTTAAAGTGTGCTGTCTATATATGTGATAGAAGGCAGATTTGAAAATGGGAGACAGGGCTGGGGCCAAGATCTGAGAGATAAAGAAAAAACTATCATAGAACTATCCATTTATGTACCTCATAAATCATACACTTCTTGTCATGTGGTTTGATTTTGGCCTTCTAAAATCTACGGTGACAGAGCTTTTCTTGGATATCCTCTTCTGCACTGTAGGCTACAGAATTGGAGAGGGTCTTGAGTGCTTGTGTATGTTAAATAGGTGACAAACAAGTATCAATATCTCTTTTGGAAGTCTATACCTTTCACAAATTTAGGCATTTCTAAATATAACCAAATGAAACCCTGTTGGGAGATAATTCCTCCTGGGTTCCACATTGCTGTACATCTTTCGAGCAAAGGCACAGACAAATTAGTTCTTGATTATTTTTTCAGGGATGTCTGTTTAGCAAATAGCCATGGAAGAGCCAGAGATTGTCCTTTACTTGAACGAAGGAAGGCACACTTACTGTACAGTATAAATATTTGAATTTCCTTAACTCAGAATTCCTCTCCTTTAATGCAACTTACTGATTTTGTAGGTGTACCATGGCCTTCTTTTCACCAACTTGTGGGAACTGAGGCTCAAAAAACTGGCACAGGAAAGTGCTGGTGTTCAGCAACTTTTCTTGCTTTGAGTAATAAATGCCTTGACCCTGACACAGGTTTTCATGCCTTCCTCCAGTGTACATGAAACTATAGCAGGCTAACTTGTTAGCTTGTGAATAGGATAAAACCTCAGATCTGTTAGTTGTTAACAAATGCTAAATAAGATGGAGTTAATTTGTTTATAAATACAATCACGTAACCAGATACAAATTCATATGTGAATGCACACATAAAGCTTTTTTTTTTTCTCATGTGTTTCAGAGTGTATTCAAGGACATAAAATAGTTGATGAATATACTTCCTTAGAAGACGTCTTTGCCAAGTTTCAAGATAAAATGCTAGTGAGAAAATCTTTAACTGAACTGTTATATAGTGACTTTGAACACACTGGTTTGATAGTGATTGCCTTTTAACATAACATAATCCTGAGAAATTCTTATAACTCATTATTTAGTTTGTTTGCCATCTAAATGCCTTAAATAGTGCTAAACTAAAGCATTTTAAACATTTATGTACATATTCTATGCCTCTAAATATGTTTTAGATATAGGTTTCTTTGATCTTATAATAAAATTCCTTAGTTACAAAATCACAGATTGAATGGTAGGAGAGTGATGGAAAGTAATAGAATCTACTTACATAGTCTCTAATATCTGTACAAGAAAATAGCAGAGCACAAATAAGTGGGGCACATCCAAACTAACACCCTGAAGAATTCATTTAACAGAGTATTTCCACCCCAGTGGTTAGTACCATAGAAAACCAAGTCAAATAGCTCTGAACTTTTCACAAGCAACAGAGGAAAAAGGGCAAGTTCAAATGAGAATATGTTTGATATTAGCTCTGAATAAGTAATTTTAAAACATCTTTCTTCTCATTATGTTTTAAAAATTATCATACCACAGAAACAATCATAATCATCACAATATTTATGAAGGCTGTTGATGAGAACATTACATGTTTATTATAGTGTTATTTGAGAAATGGTACCTGATTCAGCTTTCACCAGACTTCCTATCGTAGAGTATTTGGTCCATTAGAAAATGTTCATCTTTCACTTGCTTGATTCAAATAATACATATGGCCAGCCAAACTCTTCAGGGATATTAGTTCTAAGTTAAAATAAGAATAAACAGTATTCTCTGTAAATGACATAGTTTTGCAGTTTTTCCTAATCTTCCATGTTTATCAAAGTGAAATCATGAGGGTCTGAATATATCATAGATGCCTTTAAAAAGTAATTTATTTTTCCTGTACAACATTAAAAAAACTTTTCCTCCTAAATGCGGTGGAATACAGCCTTAATTTAAAAGTCCTTAATTTGCTTAATTTGGCAAGCTCTTTTGAAAATCAGTACATATATCTGTTAAGTATATGTGTCCCTAAATGCAAATACATTACAATGTATACATCAATCTAAATTGCACTGTTTATCATTAGATAATGCATTTATATTTTTAACATATGTAAAATATTATATAGTATAATTGTTTAAGAATTAGTTACATGTGAAATAAAATGATGACCTCACTCTGTAGATACTTAATAAAAACCAGTTTATTAAATTTCTAGGACTGACTTAACAAAGTATAGGCTTCCTCATTATCCAAAAGTAGAACATTCCTACGACATATTTCATAAGCTGAAATGGCATAAATAGAAGAAACAATTACCTTAGGACATATCTTACTAACGGATGCACAAAATAAAAGGAAATAAAGCACAGATGCTCACAGACACAGTTCAAAGCTATGGCAGTTTGAAGTTGAGATGCTGAGCGTAGCTCCTGGGGAAGGAGCTTGGCGGTGCCTCTCTCCTGCTGTACCACTCTCACTGCTCAGGATGCATGACGCCTCAGTACCTGCGTACTGCAAAACCAATGCAGAGCACTGTTTTTGCTTTTCACCTCTTTTTGTAAAAGTGAAAATCCTGTTTGAATTATTTTTTGGTTAGTGAAAACAGGTACTAATGCAGGTCTTTTGTAAAACTGAAGTGGTATAGAGTGAGCATTTGAAAAGCAGAGGATGCCTGTACCTCAAGCTGGGTAACTTAAACAACAGAAATTTATTTTTTCACAGGAATGTAAGTTAGAAGTCCAAAATCAAGACATCCACAAAGTTGGTTCCTTCTGAGGTCTGTGAGGGAAGGATCTGATCCAGGCCTTTCCTCTTGGCTCGTAGAAAGCCAAATTCTCCTTATGTCTCTTTACATCCTCCTCCTCATGTGAGTGTCTCTGTGTCCAAATTTCCCTTCTTAATAGGGACACCAGTCATACTGGATTAATACCCACTATAATGACCTCATTTTTAACTTGATTATCTCTGTAAGAACCCTATCTTTAAGGAAGGTTACATTCTGAAGTACTAGGTCTCCAACATATACATTTTGGAGGAACACTTGTAACAACTCATAACATCAACTAATAACCATTTTGTACCATATAAATCTGGAAAATCAAGGATAATATATAGATTTATTATAAGCTGTTTTATATTAGTGTTGAAGTAAATTATATGATTTTTACTCATGGGCAAACTGATATTTTAAAATAGTGATTATAATTTTTCACACACTGACTCAACCATATTTTGAGATTTTAACATGGTAAACTATAATGTGAGTGTATTCTTTATTCCTTAATTTTTGTTTTTAATTTAAAAGTCATTTCAAAGCCCAGGACCAGATGGCTTCACTAGTGAATTCTACCAAACATATGAAGAATAATTCACACCAATTCTTCCCAAATGCCTCTAAAAACTTGAAAAGGACAGAACATTCTATGAAGCCAGCATTGCCATGATAAAAAAAAAGCCAGAAAAAGACACTGTAAGAAATTAAAACTATAGACCATTATCTCTGATGAACATAGGTGTAAATAACCTCGACAAAACACTAGCAAACAGAATTTGATGGCACATTAAAAGGATCATACACTATGATCCTGGAACACAAGTATGGCTCAGCATATTTATTTATTTATTTGGGATAAATTTACTCCTGGAATGAAAGGATGATTCAACATTTTAAAA
This sequence comes from Balaenoptera musculus, assembly GCF_009873245.2. NCBI lineage: Eukaryota > Metazoa > Chordata > Mammalia > Artiodactyla > Balaenopteridae > Balaenoptera > Balaenoptera musculus. Next base: position 58,553,571 of record NC_045802.1, read on the forward strand.
TCAACCAGTGTAATTTATTACATTAACAGAATGAAGGAAAACAAATAAAAAACATGCACACACATGATTATCTCAACAAATTCAGGAAAAGCATTTAGCAAAATTCAGCACCCTTTCATGATAAAAAACATTCAATAAATTAAGAATAGAAGTAAACTACCTCAACATAATAAAGACCACAAAAAGCCCACAGCTAGCATCATACCCAAAAGTTAAAGATTGAAAACTTTTCCTTTAAAAATCAGGAAAATGACAAGGATGCCTGCTTTTACTGCTTTTATTTAACATGATACAGAAAGTCCTAGGCAAGAAAAAGAAATAAAAGGCATAAAAATTAAAAACTTCTGTGCATCAAAGAACAAAATCAACAGAATGAAAATGCAACACATGGAAATGGAGAAAATTTTTGCAAATTATATACCCAATAAGGGGTTAATATGCAGAATGTATAAAGAACTCCTACAACTCAACAACCAAAAATCACACAACTGAGTTAACAAATGGACAAAGGTAGTTGGATATTTCTTCAGAGAAGACATACAAATGGCCAACACACAAATGAAAAGATGCTCAACATCACAAAAGATTAGGGAAATAAAAATAAGAACAGCTATGAGATACCACCTCACACTCATTAGGATGGCCACTATCACAAAACAACAAAAATAACAGAAAATAGCAAGTTCGAGTGGTTGTGGATAAATTGGATGGATACCTTGTGTACTGTTATTGGGAATATAAAGAAGTATAATCTCTGTGGAAAACAGTATGGTGGTTTCTTAAAAAAAAAAAAAAAAAGAATATTGACCATGTAACCAGAAATTCCACTTCTGAGTATATACTCAAAATTATTGAAATAAAGGGCCCAACAGTATAATAATACACCATGTTCACAGAAGCAATATTCACAATAGCCAAAAGTTGAAAGCAACCCAAGTGTCTGTCCTTTGACAAATGAATGAATAAACAAAATGTGATAAATAAATACAATGGGATATTTTTCAGCCTTAAAAAGAAAGGAAATTCTGACACATCCTAAACATGGATGAAACTTGAGGATATTACGTTAAGTGAAATATGCCAATAACAGAAGAACAAATATTATATGATTCCGCTTATATGAGGTATGTAGAATAGTCAAACTGCACAACATGAATGTACTTAATGCCAATCAGCCATACACTTAAAAATGGTTAATAAAGCAAATGTATATTTTACCACAATTTAAAAAAATCATAAAAATCATTTCATACTAGGAATTTTCTGATCAGTACTGCTTTGCTGTAAATATCACTAATTAAATTTTACATACTCAAAGAAGTTCTATTATAATAAAGTTCCTTTCAGCGTTAAAGAGTGACAATGCATTTTTTTCTGAAATTGCTAATATCAGCAAAGTACATATTATGTTTGATATTAAATGCAATGATGACAGCACTGGTTATGAAAAATCCAATTTGAAGTTTCTTTTATAAAATAGAATTAGCCAGGCAATTAGCCATGTTCTATTTTAATGGCAATTAATCAGGAAAAAATGAAATCTTCTATGTCTGCTATACTTGTGTTGCACTTGAAATTTAATTACCTTGTTAAAATATCTCTACGAAACAATGAAATCTCAAAGTAGAGAACACTTTGGATATGTTATTACTCCTTTTAAAATCATACATACATGTATATGTATTTTTATATTTATAATCATAAAATAATATCAGGGAAATGTTTAAAGATACCAAGTAAATTTGACCACGTTACTAGAAACACAAGACAATTTTTATTAATATTACTAAAACAACCTCTACATTGCTGTTTCTTGCTGTAAACTTGTATTAAATTACTAGGACTGCCATAACAGAGTTTTGCAGACTTAAACAAGAAATTTATTTTCCCACAGTTCTGCAGGCTAGAAGTCAGAGATACCCTTTTTTGCCTCCCAACCATGGCTTTAAAATCTCAGGTAAATAAGTGTATCTTCTCATAAATAAACAAAAATACAAATGGTTAGAATTTGTTCTTTCTTTATATTGACAGAGGGTGTGTGTGTGTGTGTGTGTGTGTGTGTGTGTGTGTGTGTGTGTGTTTTGATATTCTTTACCTACTTCTGTGATCTCAATTGACTGAAATACTATGTGAAATTTAGTACTTGATGTAAGGTCATTTGGTATGGTTTCAGGCAATGAAAATTTGGTTATGTTCCATGAAAGTGTATTCATTATTCTCCTTTTTAAACACAATAATTAGTTTATGAGCACTAATTATTATTTTTTGTTTAATTTTGCTTCAAAACTTTCCTCAAGTGTCGAAGTTTTACTTAGAGGCACAAAGGATTATTCATTTGCCACACCATCGTGTTTGAAATAGAATATAGCATAAATATATCTCAGGTCATAACTGAAGAGGCCTAGATTTTTTTCCTCAAACTAAACTGATTTTCATTTTTTAAAAAGTATATATGCATACCAAAGCATCAAAATTTGTCCTGAATTAAATGTATTAAATATTAATAGTGCCTTGGAATGATATCATATTTTGATTAGGATACCTATCCAGACAAATTATATATTCTGAGCAGAATTCTAGATGACTCATTGATATTTGAAGAATAGTTTCTAGGTAACATTCTTCACTGGCATGTCCACCTGCTTTTTGTCTCTAGCAGTTTCCATAGTTAAGAATCCTGCCTAGATTTAACATGGCAGTCGGGACAACTTGCCAGAGTGCTGCACTACATATCAGCTAATTGGACCACTAATGAGCTGAGTGACTTTTTAATACCAACTGCCTGCAAACCACCCAGGGTGATTGCAGATGGCTTCTTAAAATTAACATGCCTTGTTTCTTACATGTCAACAATGTAAAACACAAGATATGAATTTAAACATTTGAATACCAGTCCCTCATCCTCCAATACGGGTGGAAACTTGACCTTTTGCTTTTATGTGATATACTATTAAAATAGCCAAAATTACCATAAAATCAACAAATCTGTATAGAAAATTTTATTTTCTCTGTGCTAGTAAGAATTATTTCTCCACTAAAGCCAAAAGAGTTTCATCATTTTCACTATCATCTCAGTCAAAGCATACATTTTTAATTGCAGAGATACACCTTTGACATTTTAAAAGTAAGGCTCAGGTTAAGAGAAGCAACAGTAACCAGATGTTAAACAGATCCTGCAGAAATAATTTTCATAGATGTTTTCTACTTATTTTACCAAATGCTGTCATTTACGTTTATATATCTAAAATAAATACCGTTGGCTTAACTTGGCTTAGGTACATCTCTTTAATTTACAAAAATAAAAAAAGTCTTTTAAGCTTACATCTGTTTTTTAAAGTAACCATTTGGTGCCTCCAACTACGGTAATCTTCTTTCTCTGAAAATGCTCTACTAATATTGTTACTAAGAAGTTAGCCATATGGCTATTTTATTTCTAAAGCATATCTTGGGAATGATATTTACATTCAATTGCACCCCAGATCGAGCCAATCAGTGTAATCCAGTGAAGGGAATCTCTGCATCAACAGTGATGATTAGACCGATGGTAGGGAAATCTAACTCTTTTTAGGGCAGTAACAGCCAAGGCGAGGACCTCTAGGACAAAAATTTCCTTTTTCCTAAGAGATTCACAGCCAGTCAGTCTCTCTACTGAATATAGCTGAAGCCCATGTGGCAATGATCACCAGAGGTAGCCATGTTTCCTCCACAGGAAGAACAGATAGATTTAGGATAAAGCCAATACTCTGTGGCCAAGTAGTGAGGCAAAAACAAGATTAGGTGGGACCAGGGGATATATGGGAAATCTCTGTACCCAATTTTGGTGTGAACCTAAACTGCTCTAAAAAGTCTTAAGAAAAAAAAAAATAAGTAAAAGTTTGGTTCTTGAGGATATAATTGTCATGGAGATAACCACATCTCTCTACCACAAATATAAGAAAACACATTTCGTCACAGCATTCTTCTATTGATGGGTATTTGGATTCAGTACCAGCTTTAGATTTAATTACTAAAGCTTCTATAATATTCCTGTACCATCTGTTTCTTGATTCAAGACTTGACTTCTACTAAAAATGTTCAGGTCATAGAACGGCTTTATATTTAATTTCATAAGAAGCTGCCAAAATGTTTTCCTTTTTTTTTTTCCCAACTGCTCAGTTTACGTGAAGTGGAAAAAGAACATCCGTAGTTCCTCCTCTTGTACCTCAACAGCGACTCCTGTCCCAGGCAGCCTAGCTGAATTCAGGGCCAGTTTAAGTTAACTCCTCGCCTCCTGGCTGCCCTTCCGATGGCTGGGCTTAATCTCGAAGGGTCAGGATTCCCCGTTTCTCAGCATTCACAACGCAGAGATAAGGTTGGCACACGCGTCTCAGCCTCCCACTCCTTGCCCTCGCAGGAAGCAGCGGGAAGGCCCTCCTCCTCCACGGCGCACGTGGCCGGCCCAGCTCCACCTCCGCCGTCGCAGTGCTGCGCAGGCGCAGGGCGAGCCGGGATGTGCGGTCGCGGACGGCGGGGATCATTCCGCCGCTTTCTTTGTGTGGCTGAAGCTCTAGGAACTACCCTTAGTTGAGAAGAATAATCAGACCCTTTCGCCCCCTTCCTCCCAACGAAGTGGGATCAGGAAGTGGGTGGGAGAGCGATCTGCTGACGAGGGTAAGGGTGGAAAGGCTCAGGCCAGGGGTTGACGCAGGCCGCGTATGGGAGGGATGCTAGGAGTTTTGACTCACTCGCACGCTACGTGTCCTTCCGCGCACAGCACTGGGTACTTTTCGGTGGGCATTTTGGGCCCTGACCAGACGCGGCGTTTTTGGAAAATAGTGTCCAGTGTGGCTGAAGCGTTTTGTGTGTTGCAGGCCCTTGTCAGCCCCGCCCGACACGAGGCGCCTTGGATCACTGAATAACTTCCTGATTCTCCCTGGTCGCTGCTTGTGAAGCATTTCCAGGTCAGTACAGGTCTGTGTAGGGCCCTTTTACCACCAGATGCGCAAAGTGTTTTGAAAAATGAATGTACCATTATACCCTACTGCTAGCAATGTAAGAAGTTTCCAGTTGCTCTACAAGCTTACCAACATCTGTCGTTGTCAGTGTATTTAAAATTTAAGCCATTCTGGTGGGTGTGAAATGGTAACTTTTCATTTGCATTTCCCTCATGACTAATGTTGAACATCATTGCCCATGACCTTTTCAGCCATGTCTATATTTTTGTTTTTGAAATGTCAGTTGTTTATTAATTTAACTGGGTAAATTTGTTTTATTGATTTATAACATTTTTATACACTTGCGATACAAAGTATTTCCCAGGAAAATTCATTAGGAATATTATTTCTTAGAATGTATCTTGTCTTTTCATAGCCTATTTCGTGATGAGTATAAGATTTAAATTATATTGTTGTTGTTTTTTTTATCATGCTCTCTTTTATTTCGTGATTTTATGGGCTTTATCAGGAATCTTTACTTACCACAAGGTCTCAAATATATACTTTTACATTTACTTCTTGTAAGATTCAGTGGTTTTGTTTTTACATTGAGTTCAGTGTTTCAGCTCAAATTGTTTTTTATTCATAGCCTAAGATAGTGGTCATTTTTTTATATGTTTGTCTGTTGAGTATCATTTATTGAAAGGATGTTTCTCCCACCTCCTATCCCTGTAAAATGTCGTGTTGCCTTTGTCAAAACTGAATACGTTAGGTGACTCCGTACATGAGGGTCTTCTAATGGATTCCCTCTTCTGTTAAATTTATTGATTTTTTAAAAATTCTTGCAGCATTATCACACTATCATGATTATTATGATTTAAAATCTTGAAATCAGATTATGTGCTTAATCAAATATCCTTTTTAATTGATCTTGCTATTTTAAATCATTAGCATTTCCATATAAATTTAAGATTTAACTTTTTAAAAGGTAGATGGTATTTCAATGTGGTTTTAATTGTAATTCCCTAATTACATATGATGTTGCATATCTCTCTGTTTTCCATCTGTATATTTTCTTTAGTGAAGTGTCTGTTCAGATCTTTTGCCTATTTTTTAACTGTGTTTGTTGTATTTTAAGAGTTCTTTGTATATTTGGATACCAGTCCTTTATCAGATATGGGTATTACAAATATTTTCTTCCCTTCTGTGGCTTGTCTTTTCATACTCTTAACAGTGTTTTTGTGAAGCAGAAGTTTTTAACTTTAAAGTAGACAGACAGACATCAATTTTTTTCTATTATTGATAATGCTTTTGATGTTGTATCCAAAAACTCTTTGTCAAACTCAAGGTCACCTACATTTTCTCATATGTTATTTTCTAGTCAGACTACTTTTGATTCTCTATTAATGTGGATCTAGTTTGTTTTGGTCTTAGTTACAGGGCATGATTCTTACTCTAGGTCGTGATCCTATCTTATAATGTTTGGCTTTTATAGACAAGGTATAATGTGCGGGAGCTCAGCTGAACACTCAACATGCTCAGAAAGGTACATCCACCTTTAAGATGCCAGGATTGCAGGGATTTTCAACACATGTGACTTCCAGTGTCTCCATACAGATCTAAATTCATGCTCTACACACATGCTCTCTTCTCTGCATCATGAAATCTCACCCTGCAAAGGCACAGATAGTCCTAGGATGTCTGGTCGTTGCCTGTAGGGCCCACAGGCAACTCTCAGACATCCTTATGCACCACATCTTCCAGAGCTGGCTTTTATCTGGTACCTTGCTTCACAAATTCAGTCATATCTGCAGCCCCCAAATCCAATCTCTGTCTGCTTAACACAGCAGGCTCTTTTGGGGCTGTGCAAACCAGGGCAGGTATGGAGGTCTCCTTCTCTGTGGTTTTCCTCTCAAGGACTGTAGCCCTATGCTGCTTGTTTTCCAATAATTTGCAATATTGTCCCTTTCTATATAATTTCTTCATTTTAACAGTTGATTATGGTAATACGGAGACCCACTACCAATATTTTAATCCTTGGCTCTGATGATTTTGGTTTGTTATTGTTTTGTTGTTGTTGGATTTATTTTTTAATTGATTGAATATTAGAAACTTAAACACTTAAAACAGTTAACAAATTACCTGAATTTACATGTTTCCTCCTGAATCCCAAGAATGAAAGAGGTAATAAATAATAGCAATAAATTTCTATTTGCTATCAAGATGTTAAGGAGTGGAAACTTAATAAGCATCGTAGAAATAGCTGGAGCTTAGTTGTGTATTGTTTGGTGTGTGTGTAGAGAAGTTAAGAAGGAAGCTCATTTTTGACTAATGTTTGGAAATTACAAGCACCTCTGGAAGCACATATGTTTGTTTGTGAGGGAGGTGGGACAAAAACAAGATAGATTGAAAACTCTAGGTCCATAGTACCTTTTCCCAAAGTAAGCAACCATGTGACCCTCTTTGCCAGTGTAGGGAAGAAGTTTGGAAATTTCTCGTTATAGTTTGACCCAAAGTGACTTCCAACATTTTTAGCTAACGATGGGATTTTAAAACTGAAATCAGAGGGAATAAATGAAAGTTCATATGCAGAATATAGAAATGTCACAACCTTATTTCAACACTTAGCTCTGAGAAGAGTAACAATTAGTTTTAATTCACTGTGGGTAAAAGATTACAGGAATCTCTTCTGATAAATATCATAGGCTTAAGAGATAAGCCATAGGCCAGTGCCTGAGGACGCTGGGAATTTCCAATGCCTGTCTCCAGGCCAGGACACCTGTCTTCGTAATGACCGAGAAATTGGCTTTTAGAGGAGCTCAGAGGACCTTCAGGATGGCAGAGGAGTAAGACGTGGAGATCAACTTCCTCCCCACAGATACATCAAAAATACCTCTACATGTGGAACAACTCCTAAAGAACACCTACTGAACGCTGCCAGAATACCTCAGACTTCCCAAAAGGCAAGGAACTCCCCATGTAACTGGCCACATGGCTGACAGGGTCTCGGTGCTCCAGCCAGTGTCAGGCCTGAGCCTCTGAGGTGGGAGAGCTGAGTTCAGGACATTGGACCACCAGAGACCTCCCGGCCCCATGTAATATCAATTGGCGAGAGCAGTCCCAGAGATGTCCATCTCAACACTACGACCGAGCTCCACTCAACGACCAGCAAGCTCTAGTGCTAGACACCCCATGCCAAACAACTAGCAAGACAGGAGCACAACCCCACCATTAGCAGAGAGGCTGCCAAAAATCATAATAAGTTCACAGACAACCCAAAACACACCACCAGATGCGGTCCTGCCCACCAGAAAGACAAGATCCAGCCTCGTCCACCAGAACACAGGCACCAGTCCCCTCCACCAGGAAGCCTACACAAGCCACTGAAACAACCTTACCCACTGCAGGCAGACATCAAAAACAACAGGAACTATGAACCTGCAGCCTGTGAAAAGGAGACCCCAAACACAGTAAGTTAAGCAAAATGAGAAGACACAGAAATACACAGCAGATGAAGGAGCAAGGTAAAAACCCACCAGACCAAACAAATGAAGAGGAAATAGGCAGTCTACCTGAAAAAGAATTCAGAGTAACGATAGTAAAGGTGATCCAAAATCTTGGAAATAGAATGGAGAAAATAAAAGAAACGTTTAACAAGGACCTAGAAGAACTAAAGAGCAAACAAACAATGATGAACAACACAGTAAATGAAATTAAAAATTCCCTGGAAGGAATCAATAGCAGAATAACTGAGACAGAAGAATGGAGAAGTGACCTGGAAGATAAAATAGTGGAAATAACTACCACAGAGCAGAATAAAAAAAAAGAATGAAAAGAATTGAGGACAGTCTCAGAGATCTCTGGGACAACATTAAACGCACCAACATTTGAATTATGGGGGTCCCAGAAGAAGAAGAGAAAAAGAAAGGGATGGAGAAAATAGTTGAAGAGATTATAGTTGAAAACATCCCTAATATGGGAAAGGAAATAGTCAAGTCCAGGAAGCGCAGAGAGTCCCATACAGGATAAATCCAAGGAGAAACACGCCAAGACACATATTAATCAAACTACCAAAAATTAAGTACAAAGAAAAAATACTAAAAGCAGCAAGGGAAAAGCAACAATTAACATACAAGGAAATCCCCATAATGTTAACAGCTGATCTTTCAGCAGAAACTCTGCAAGCCAGAAGGGAGTGGCAAGACATATTTAAACTGATGAAAGGGAAAAACCTACAACCAAGATTACTCTACCCAGCAAGGATCTTATTCAGATTCGATGGAGAAATTAAAACCTTTACAGACAAGCAAAAGCTAAGAGAATTCAGCACCACCAAACCAGGCTCTACAAGAAGTGCTATAGGAACTTCTCTAGGCAGGAAACACAAGAAAAGGAAAACAACTACAATAACAAACCCAAAACAATTAAGAAAATGGTAATAGGAACATACATATCAATAACTACCTTAAAAGTAAATGGATTAAATGCTCCAACCAAAAGACGTAGGCTGGCTGAATGGATACAAAAACAAGACCTGTATATATGCTGAAGAGACCCACTTCAGACCTAGGGACACATACAGACTGAAAGTGAGGGGATGGAAAAAGATATTCCATGCAAATGGAAATCAAAAGAAAGCTGGAGTAGCAATTCTCATATCAGACAAAATAGACTTTAAAATAGTCTTTAAAATAAAGACTATTACAATAGACAAAGAAGGACACTACATGACGATCAAGGGATCAATCCAAGAAGAAGACATAACAATTATAAATATTTGTGCACCCAACATAGGACCACTTCAATACATAAGGCAAATGCTAACAGCCATAAAAAGGGAAATCAACAGTAACACAATCATAGTAGGGGACTTTAACACCCCACTTTCACCAGTGGACAGATCATCCAAAATGAAAATAAATAGGGAAACACAAGCTTTAAGTGACACATTAAACAAGATGGACTTAATTCAGATTTATAGGACATTCCATCCCAAAACAACAAAATACACTTCGCAAGTGCTCATGGACCATCCTCCAGGATAGATCGTATCTTAGGTCACAAATCAAGCCATGGTAAATTTAAGAAAATTGAAATTGTATCAAATAGCTTTTCCAACCACAATGCTATGAGACTAGATATCAATTACAGAAAAAAAAACTGTAAAAAATACAAACACATGGAGACTAAACAATACACTATTAAATAACCAAGAGATCACTGAAGAAATCAAAGAGGAAATCAAAAAATACCTAGAAACAAATGGCAATGAAAACACGATGACCCAAAACCTATGGGATGCAGCAAAATCAGTTCTAAGAGGGAAGTGTATAGCAATACAATCCTACCTCAGGAAACAAGAAACATCTCAAATAAAAAACCTAACCTTACACCTAAAGCAATTAGAGAAAGAAGAACAAAAACCCCCCAAAGTTAGCAGAAGGAAAGCAAAGATCAGATCAGAAATAAATGAATAAGAAATGAAGGAAACAATAGCAAAGATCAATAAAACTAAAAGCTGGTTCTTTGAGAAGATAAAATTGGTAAAACACTAGCCAGGCTCATTAAGAAAAAAATGGAGAAGACTCATATCGATAGAATTAGAATGAAAAAGGAGAAGTAACACCTGACACTGCAGAAATACAAAGGATCATGAGAGATTACTACAAGCAACTCTACGCCAATAAAATGGACAACCTGGAAGAAATGGACAAATTCTTAGAAAAGCACAACCTTCCAAGACTGAACGAGGAAGAAATAGAAAATATAAACAGACCAATCACAAGCACTGAAATTGAAACTGTGATTAAAAATCTTCCAGCAAACAAAAGCCCAGGACCAGAGGGCTTCACCAGCAAATTCTATCAAACATTTAGAGAAGAGCTTTTAGAGAAGAGCTAACACCTATCCTTCTCCAACTCTTCCAAAATAGAGAGAGGAACACTCCCAAACTCATTCTACAAGGCCTCCATCACCCTCATACCAAAACCAGATAAAGATGTAACAAAAAAAGAAAACTACAGGCCAATATCACTGATGAACATAGATGCAAAAATCCTCAACAAAATACTACCAAACAGAATCCAACAGCACATTAAAAGGATCATACACCATGATCAAGTGGGGTTTATTCCAGGAATTCAAGGATTCTTCAATATACGCAAACCAATGAATGTGATACACCATATTAACAAATTGAAGGAGAACAACCATATGATCATCTCAATAGATGCAGAGAAAGCTTTCAAAAAAATTCAACACCCATTTATGATCAAAACCCTCCAGAGAGTAGGCATAGAGTGAACTTACCTCAACATAATAAAGGCCATATATGACAAACCGACAGCCTGCATTGTTCTCAATGGTGAAAAACTGAAACCATTTCCACTAAGATCAGGAATAAGACAAGGTTGCCCACTCTCACCACTATTATTCAACATAGTTTTGGAAGTTTTAGCCACAGCAGTCAGAGAAGAAAAAGAAATAAAAGGAATCCAAATCGGAAAAGAAGAAGTAAAACTGTCACTGTTTGCAGATGACATGATACAATACATAGAGAATCCTAAAGATGCTGCCAGAAAACTACTAGATCTAATCAATGAATTTGGTAAAGTAGCAGGATACAAAATTAATGCACAGAAATCCCTTGCATTCCTATACAGTAATGATGAAAAATCTGAAAGAGAAATTAAGGAAACACTCCCATTTACCATTGCAACAAAAAGAGTAAAATATCTAGGAATAAACCTACTTAAGGAGACAAAAGACTTGTATGCAGAAAACTATAAGACAGCGATGAAAAAAATTAAAGATGATACAAGCAGATAGAGAGATAGACCATGTTTTTGGATTGGAAGAATCAACGTTGTGAAAATGACTATACTAGCCAAAGCAATCTACAGATTCAATGCAATCCCTATCAAACTACCACTGGCATTTTTCACAGAACTAGAACAAAAAATTTCACAGTTTGTGTGGAAACACAAAAGACCCCGAATAGCCAAAGCAATCTTGAGAAAGAAAAATGGAGCTGGAGGAATCAGGCGCCCTGACTTCAGACAATACTACAAAGCTACAGTAATCAAGACAGTATGGTAGTGGCACAAAAACAGAAATATAGATCAATGGGACAGGATAGAAAGCCTAGAGATAAACCCACACACATATGGTCACCTTATCTTTGATAAAGGAGGCAAGAATATACAATGGACAAAAGGCAGCCTCTTCAATAAGTGGTGCTGGGAAAATTGGACAGCTACATGTAAAAGAATGAAATTAGAACACTCCCTAACACCATACACAAAAATAAACTCAAAATGGATTAAATACCTAAATGTAAGGCTAGACACTATAAAACTCTTAGAGAAAAACATAGGCAGAACACTCTATGACATAAATCACAGCAAGATCCTTTTTGACCCACCTCCTAAAGTAATGGAAATAAAAACAAAAATAAACAAATGGGACCTATTGAAACTTCAAAGCTTTTGCACAGCAAAGGAAACCATAAACAAGACGAAAAGACAACCCTCAGAATTTGAGAAAATATTTGCAAACAAAGCAACCGACAAAGGATTAATCTCCAAAATATACAAGCAGCTCATGCAGCTCAATATCAAAAAAACAAAGAATCCAATCCAAAAATGGGCAGAAGACCTAAATCGACATTTCTCCAGGGCAGATATACAGATTGCCAACAAACACATGAAAGGATGCTCAACATCAACATCACTAATCATTAGAGAAATGCAAATCAAAACTACAATGAGGTATCACCTCACACTGGTCAGAATGGCCATCATCAAAAAATCTACAAACAATGAATGTTGGAGACGGTGTGGAGAAAAGGGGACCCTCTTGCACTGTTGGTGGGAATGTAAATTGATACAGCCACTATGGAGAATAGTATGGAGGTTCCTTAAAAAACTAAAAATAGAACTACTATACGACCCAGCAATCCCACTACTGGGCATATACCCTGAGAAAACCATAATTCATAAAGAGTCATGTGCCACAATTTTCACTGCAACAGTATTTACAGTAGCCAGGACATGAAAGCAAACCTAAGTGTCCATTGACAGATGAATGGATAAAGATGTGGCACATATATACAATGGAATATTACTCAGCCATAAAAAAGAAAGGAAATTGAGTTATTTGTAGTGAAGTGTATGGACGTTCAGTCTGTCATACAGAGTGAATTAAGTCAGAAAAAGAAAAATAAATACTGTATGCTAACACATATATATGGAATCTAATTAAAAAAAACGGTTCTGAAGAACCTAAGGGCAGGACAGGAAAAAAGATGCAGATGTAGAGAATGGACTTGATGACACAGGGAGGTGTGAGGGTAAGCTGGGACGAAGTGAGAGAGTGCATGGACTTATATATACTATCAAATGTAAAATAGATAGCTATTGGGAAGCAGCAGCATAGCACAGGGAGATCAGCTCCGTGCTTTGTGTCCGCCTAGAGGGGTGGGATAGGGAGGGTGGGAGGCAGATGCAAGAGGGAGGAGATATGGGGATATATGTCTATGTATAGCTTATTCACTTTGTTATAAAGCAGAAACTAACACACCATTGTAAAGCAATTATACTCCAGTTAATATCTTTAAAAAAAAAAAAAAAGAAGTAAGTCATAGAAATGCTGTTTGGAGGGGAGAAAATTGCACTATAATGATTTGTCTTGAGTGTATGGTTTTTTCAACAACCGAAGAAATCATGCATAACAAAAACTCAATGTTAACTACTGGTAGTAGGTCAAAGATAACAGAAATAATTGAGGAAGGGTTGTTACCTATAACATAGGGGGGAGAAATGAGTTGGAAGTCAGTTTCACTTAACCAGTGAAAAGACAAAGATAGAGGATCATTTTAACCCTTGATTATAAACATTCAATTTACAATTATGGTACAGCACACACTCTGCCGTCTCAAAGAAGCCTTTCCAAAACTTCCGCATGTTATTTTGCTCCCATAACCCTTGTAAGTACCCTATTGTTACATCACCAGTATTATACTTTACTTGTTCATTCAATTCACATTCCTTCCTACCAAAAGTTAAATTTCTTGTTGGTAGGGTATGCTTATTGCATTTCTTCATTCTTAGTATTTTTACAAAGTATGGTTTATGTTATTTTTTTGAGTGGGCAAAACTTTGTAAAGTAGGAGACATTTCATTTCTAATAATCCATCTCTTCTAATACTAACTGAAAAAAAGCTTTTTTGCCAAATATTACCAATAAATACATCTCACAAAATACATTAATAGAGTTGTGGGATGAGTTTTATAGATTCTGTTCAATTTAGGTGGAAAAAATAAAGCAGTTTGTATGAAAGCTTCCTCAAAATCTCTCACAACTCAGAAAAGCTTATCATGTTTATTTCTTTAATGTCAAAGTTCATTGTGGCTCCAGGATTTTGATTTAAAAAATATTTGGACTCTTGCATTTTAATTTTTTTATTATTCATGGCCCATTACTGTGAGTTACAAATGCATAAATTAATTGTTGCCTCGAGCAAAGAAAATTAACAATTTGCCTTCCTTTTAAACTTACCAGTATTTAACTATTAACATGTATTTTACTTTAAATATATATATTTTTTAAAATATGATGAATCTCTCTCTCTAGCTTTTGCTTTTGCTCACATTCTTCTTTTGGTGGTGGTGGAGTGATTAAAGAAATAAACATTTTTTTAAGTGATGTTAACAATTGATTATTTTCCATAATAATTTTCAATATTTTCAAAGATTTTAACCTTATATTTTATTGGCCAAATTATATATAAACAGCCATATATATATACTGTTAACTCTTAAACTAATTATAATTTAAATCCATACTTTTTTGGTATTACAGAAAAATCAGTTTTTAAAAAATTTTCTCTGGAATATTACAATCATTCTAACACAAAGTTAATTAGTGATCTTCAGTCTACCTAGTTTGACTTCCATATTATATTTACTTGATTCACATTCCCTTATAAAACTATCATTATGTTGTCATAGGAGTCCTTAACTAGTATGATATGATTTCATTGACCTCATAATTTCTAAATTTTAGCATAGCTATTTCTCCGTATTTCTATTAAGCACAGACATGCCATCAGAAAACTATTTTTCTTTTCCTTATCTTAGATCATTTAATGAATAAAATCATCATAAAATGTCCAGCTAACAATAACTAGATATCTTGGCCTTTGCTTGTTCTAATTTAATTTTGTAAGAATATGAAATAAGCGTTTACACTGTCTTTGAGCAGGATATATTTCTCATCCAATGCTTGTAAGTGTTTCAAGGACATTTAAAATGGTATGATTTCAATAACAAACATAAAATGTTTCTATGTCTTTACTTATATAGCTTAAATGTATTTCAAAATCATAATTTTCTAAACTGTTATTGCTCAGAATACAAATGAGTTTTCATTAACCATTCATATCTTTATCCTCTGTTCATTTGAATTAGTTTTGTTCTGTTTATACGTTAAGGCAGTTTTATAAACCACCATCTAATTATGCTTGCTGGGAGTATATTTTGGACTGCTTAACCTTGATATAACTGAAATGAAATATCTACAACCCTACTGTCTTTCAAAACATATGCATGAAATATTCTGAAGAATTAATAACACACTGAGATGACTAATACAAGATTTCCAAAAGTACTCAGACACTTAACTATCAGTTATCATATGTTAGGGTGTTCTTTTTCTCTGCAATCAGTGTCAAATCCTGAGAAATATTTTTTAACAAAAATTTCATGATGCATTTCATGATAAAGAAAACATGCTTGAAAATAGCCTTCTGCCTTGTAAAAAATGGAACAAATAATAATAATTAGCTTTTAGTTAGAAGGGTAGAATTCACCTGCCAAAATACAAAATCTAAATCTAGCACATACCCAATTTCTAGATTTGTTAAAGTAGATCATTGATCGTATATGTTAATCCCCAAATCTTGAGAAAGTTAACATCATGTACTGGTAATTTACAGAGTCACTACTGACCACGAATAGCACCATATGAAGGCAAATACCCATTATTTGTAAATTGTTTATGTGCTTTATAGAGAACTCAGAGTAAGCAGATTTACCTAATTTTACAAACTTCCTTGGTCACCGGTTTTCAATAATCGATACAAGGGAGGCAGGTTGATAATGATGGAAAATACAGGATATACAGAACTGAAATGATTAAATTATCAACACATTCTATTCAAAAAAATTTTTTAAAGCATGGTTTGAATACATATTTTATAAACCTAATTACATAGTGAAACAATGAGATTAATATATGGTAACTGTCCTGGAGGATTGTTGAAAGAATCACACACATAGAATCTCACATACAAGACCTAAAAATGTTAAAATGGAAATAACATATGGTGATGAAAATGCACCGAGAGGACATTGGAAGGGAAGTTTAAGAGATACGCAAGTTTGATAAGAAGGAAAACAATGCAGGCCAGGCTGAAGTACTATTTGTTTATAAAATGAAATATGATGCAGGAGATGAACAACATGCTGTTTAGGGAGAAAATATGTAGAATAATTTGGAATAAGAAACTTTTGATGCCTGGAAAATAATTAGAAATTATATTGCTACAGGAAAGTTAGAAAATTAAAGAGCTAAATCTTAGAGATTTCTGCACTGAAGAAATCAGATTTCTGGACAAAAATCTTTTTGATTATTTAAACTTCTTTATTGTAAAATATACCTATTGAAAAAATACACAATGCAAAATTTTACAGTACTATAAATTACTCAGAAGTAATTAATCACATATAACCATATCCAAGTCTAATAATATATTTTAGTATTTCCAAAGACACATGCCTCCTCAAATCACTACCTTCTCTCTTTCCCTGAAACAGGCAGAATCCTGTTTCCTAAGAGTATAATTTCATTTTGGCTGTTTTTGGATTTTATGTAAATGGATTCATATGTTAGATGTTCTTGGATAACTTGCTAAACTTGACATTTGTGAGATATAACTATGTTGTTGCATGTAGGCGTCATGTGTTTATTTGTATTGCTGTATTTTTTCTCAACCTTTTCATATAGTCTAGTGTGAATAGACATTTGTGTGACTTCTGTTTCGATGCTGCTATAAACATTCATGCATATGTTTCGGTGCTCAAGTACATGCATTATTGTTAAATACATATCTAAAGAGTGGAATCGCTTTGTCATTGAATTTGTATATGTTAAACTTTAGTGGCACTTGAGGACACGGGGAGGGGGAAGGGTAAGCTGGGACGAAGTGAGAGTGGCATGGACTTATATATACTACCAAATGTAAAATAGACAGCTAGTGGGAAGCAGCCGCATAGCACAGGGAGATCAGCTTGGTGCTTTGTGACCACCTAGAGGGGTGAGATAGGGAGGGTGGGAGGGAGACGCAAGAGGGAGGAGATATGGGGATATATGTATATGTATAGCTGATTCACTTTGTTATAAAGCAGAAACTAACACACCATTGTAAAGCAATTATACTCCAATAAAGATGTTGAAAGAAAAGAATAATAATTAATCTTTTCAGCTTTCCAGTAATTCAACTACCAGTAACCTGTTCTTTGACCTGTTTATGTCATATTTCCTGCTGTATAATTGTAATATTTGATATCCTTTTCTTTTCTGCTTTTTATATTAGGCTTTTGCATTCTTCATTTTTCCTGGTATCTGATTACAGCACACATGTGATTTTGGCTTTGTGATTCTAGTCTCAAAGCTCGTAACTAGTATTAAACTTTCTTTAATCCACAGTTAATAGAGTTCATCTAAGGCATTGCATATAATTACCTGTGCATCAAATATTCTGGTTGTAGAGTAATGCCCCTCCCTCAGTTTCCCTCTGTTCTCATCAAATTATTTATTCAATAAAATTTGCATTTAAGAGAATAAAGAGAATAAAAATTAAGTCAACTATAGTTCTCTATTTTTCTACAATTTTTGTATATATATGTGTATGTGTGTGTGTGTGTGTATATATATATATATACATATATATATATATATATATATATATATATATATATATATATGTATATATATCTCTGAAGGCATTTGGCCTGTCAACTGGATTTTTCTTCTGTTGATCAAAGTCATACCCTGAGGACTTGAAGAAATAAAAGCAGAGATAAATAACCTGTCCCCCAGCTCCTCTATAGATAGATTGATTTGATTACTCAACATGAGAATTTTCAAAAAGAAAAAGAAGCTATTTTTTAAAACTGAAAATTCAGCACTGTGCTATTTTTCTTTACAGCATTTAGAACATTTAGTACTGTTGTGTATCTTTCAGAGTCCATTTAGTTCATATATATCTTACACACTTGATTGTAAGGTCCATTAAGATAGGTATTATCATTTTATAAGACACAGTTTCCATCATCCAGTATACTGATTAGTTCAATAAATATTGACTGAATGAATGAACAAATGAATTAGTGTTAATGAAGGAATCCATTCATTAACTTGCCCATCTTCTGTTCAAAGACATACTACAAGTCTAGTTATTTTATTCTGGGCTGACTGTTGCCAGGCCTTTGCTGGACTATGACTTCACTACTTACTGGCACATAATCCACAGTAGCCAAAATAATTAAGTTACATATGAAATAGTGTGGTACAATAAAAATAAATAATGTTCAGGTCTTTCTCAGGGCTGAACGCATAATGCAGTTGTTCTTTTCAATTCTGATTTGGCCCAAATGTCCTAAATTTTTTATATCAGGTGTCCTGAGTCATAGCCTTATTTATTCCATAGGTGCACTCACTAGAAGTGATTGTCTCATTATTTTTCATTCAACTAGTACATATATTTCAGTGGGACAAAGTTAAGAAAAATGTAATTAATATTATTCTGTTGTAAAAATTGATAATTTCTTAGTCTCTGGGATCAGGGAAATCCATGTCTCATGTGATGCGCTGTCTGGAGTGTAGACACTCTACTGTCGCTGACTCATGGCTGGGAGCTCTGTAGTGTGGGGCAAGTTTTCTGGATCACAGAAACTGGTATGAAAAGAAAAGGTTAAAGTTATTTGATGTTGAATTTTGCCTAAAAAATCGATATGGGATTTTTGAAGTATTTAGAATTTGTCAATTATTTTTCAACTTTTTCTTTCTTTCTGGAGATGGAGATTTAAATTTGGCTTTGGCAGTCTGAGCTCTTCAGTTGCTGATGTTGATAGCACATCTTATATAAGGAGAAGAAATTCTGCCTTTTCATGCCCTTAACTGTGTCTTTTGATTTGTAACAGTTTTTAATTTTTATGATGTCTGTTTATTTGCTTATATTGTTCTAATTATGCCCGTCCAAGTTCTTGAAGACATTAGTAAGATTTCACAAAGTATACCTACATAAGGCTTTACTAAGGCAAGAGGAGGAATAAAACACAGACGAACATCAAGGAGTCCAAAACATCTAAACTTAATATCCAGATTCTTCCTTTTTCACACATGACATGCTTTATTCACAGATCAAGATACTTGTGAAATAGCTCAAGTTCAGGGAAGCCACAATCTTAGCCAAGAGGGATCTTTTGTATACCTCTGGTCATAGAGTGAAACCAGACAAGCCATTAGTCCACCTGTATTCTGTAAACATTGGTATGTATATGGTGTATCCAGTATGTCTCAAGTCCTTGTGCAGATCTTCATCAATCAGTAAATACATTCTGGTTTGGCCAAGGGTTAGCACCATTTATCCAGACCTCTGTGGAGAATAACATATAGATACAACAGACTAGTTGATATTACTTGCTTACCATTGTGTCAGGAAGACATTCTCCTACCTTTTGATCTAAAAGCTTTGGGATTTTAGAGTGTCACATATATTTTTTATATTGTCAATCTTAAAGGAATTTTGAGAATCAGGTGAGGCAGAGATTAAGTTTTTGTTTTAGTTTTTTGTCTATATGGATATCCTAATATTCTAGGCCATGTTTTTGCATAGATTTTACCTTCCCCATTGAAAATATGGAAGATTTTGTGAAAAATCAAAATACCTATTAAGTGTGGATCTGTATGTAGGGTTCCTTTTTTGTTCTACATACCTGTATATGTTTTCCCTTAGGCCAACACCATACTTCCTTGAATATACCCTACCTTTGGTGTAGGACTTGAAGTGAGATAATGGAAATCATCCAAATTTGTTCTTCTGTTTTTTTAAAAGGGTTCTTTTTATATTCTAGATCTCTTACATTTTCATGTATATTTAAAAAGCAGTTAGTTTATACAGAAATTTTTAATTGCTATAAATTTTGCTGAGAGTGGATTGAATCTATAGATCAACTTTGAGAGAAAGAGCATCTTGAAACTGTTCTTCCAATCCATAATTATGATGCATGTCTTAATTTATAATTTATGTAGGTCTTTTTACATTTCTCTCTGCAACATTTTATAGTTTTCAATGTAGAGAACATGAAATTTCTTTTTCTTTCTTTTTCTTTCTTTCTTTCTTTCTTTCTTTCTTCCTTCCTTCCTTTCTTTCTTCTTTTCTTTCTTTCTTTCTTTCTTTCTTTCTTTCTTTCTTTCTTCCTTCCTTCCTTCCTTCCTTTCTTTCTTCCTTTCTTTTCTTTCTTTCTTTCTTTCCTTCTTTCTTTCTTTCTTTTTCTTTCTTTCTTTCTTTCTTTCTTTTTCCTTCCTTCCTTCCTTCCTTCTTTCTTATCCCTACCTATTTTGAATTTGTTGACACTATTGTAAACAAACTTATTTTTATTTTCCTTTCCAAATGTGTCTTAAGATTACATAAAATATAACTGTTATTTTATTTATTAACCTTGTATCCTGCAAATTTACTAAATTCATTATTTGTTTTAGTAAGTGTTTCATAGATTCCTTTATGTATTTTAAATAAATAGTTGTCATCTGAAATATAAATGAGAGTATTTATTCCTTTCAAATCTGTATGATTTTAGTTTTCTTGGCTTATTACAATAATGAGAACTTTCAAAACATGTTGAATAAAAATGATGAGAGTTGGTATCCTTGTATTTCCTGGATTTAGAAATTCACCATTTAATAACTCACCTTTAAGTAGCTATAATATTTTGTAGATGTCTGTTACCAGAATGTGGCAGTTCTCTTCTATTCTGAGTTTACTGAGAGTTTTTCTCATGGATGGACATTAATTTTTGTCAAATAATTTTTTGCATCTTTTACCCTAATCATGTAGGTTGTCTATATTCTGTTAATGTGGTTAATATTAGTAATTCAAGTATTAAGCCAAACTTGTTTTGTTGAAGTTGACTATAATCGATCATGATGTGTAATCTGTTTTTATGTCTGGAATTCATTGGTTAATAAATCATAAAGTTTGTGTCTGTCTGTGTGTGCCAGCATGTTCATGTAAGAAATTGGTCTGTAATTTTTCATGGTAGTATTTTTATGGGTTGTGAAGTGTTTGTTCCTTCTCTGTTTTTTTCAGGGATTTGTATAATATCGATGCTAATATTACCTTAAAAGTTGAAAAAAAAATCCATAAGTAAAACAGTGTGAACCTGGAGATTTCTTTTGGGAAGATATGGATAAAAATTTAATTTTTTAATATTTATGGGGCTAGTTAGGTTTTTTGTTTAATTTGGTTTAATTTTAATAAGTTGTATAGTACAAGGTATGTTTCCTCTAAGATATATAATATGTGGGCATAAAATTATTCATATTTATTATAATTAGTTTAATTTCTATAGAGTCTGTAGTGATGACTCCATATTCATTTCTGATATGGACTAATTGTTTCTTCTCTTTTTTACCCTTCATCAGTCTAGCTAGGTTTTTAACAAACATTTTAATCTTTTCAAGGAACAAACTTTTGTCTTTAATGCTTTTTTATGTTTTTTCTCTGTTTATTCTGGCTCTAATTTAAAAAAATTTTTTTTCTTTTTGCTGAAATTGGATTTACTTTTTTCTTCTTAAGGAGGAGCTATAACTCCTTCATTTTAGACATTTACTATTATACTGTTATATTTTAATATAAACTAATATTAAGCTATTATATACTATAAACTACTGTTAAACTAGTATTTCACTTTTATGTAAATGTGTAAAGCTATACGTTTCTTTCAAGGTACTGTTATAGAATTATCCTATGAATTTTGATATGTTCTATTCTCATAATCATTCAGTTGAAAATATTTTATTCCATATTTGGAAGGAAATATACTCTGATTTTAATCCTTGAAATGTATGAAGACCATTAAAACTCACGGTCTATCTGATACACATACCTTTTGTCCTTGAAAATAATGTGTGATTATTCTATAAATTATCTATTTGATGTTGCTGCTGCTTATATTTTGTCCAGTTGTTTTATCAATTGCTGAGAGAAGGGTTTTTAACATACCAACTGTGGTTTTGTTTTTGTCAGTTTCTCCCTATTTTGTTCTATTCATTTTGATTCATGACTTTGAATTAATTGCAAATAATTTCATTTCCTAATGATGAATTACTTCTTTTGTCATTAAGATATTTCTTTTCAGCAGTGTTATTTTACATGAAGTCTATGGTACCTGAGATTACTACAGCCATTCCATCCTTCTGCTCACTAATAACATAGTATATGTTTTTCAATGCATTTTTTTCAGCTTATGTATTTATATTTCAAGTGCATCAATATAAACAGGTTTTTTTTCTCAATTCTGACAATCTCTGCCTTTTAGTGACACCAGAAAAAATTTCTCTATGGTTAACATAGACCAGAGACTATATATTCTACAGGTTCATCAAAGTTCATAATAAAAATCACTACATTATTGATCAGCCTTCAGTTTTCTCATATCATCTGTCCTATCCACTTTTCAAACTCCCAGAAATCTTAATAAATTAATTAGCACATTAATTTTTTTATTTTTCTCTTATCAGTTTTAAAGCCATTCTCACTAGACATTTTTGTCCCACAAAATTAGATTAACAAATCTGGTTACATCCTACAATTTTCTCTATCTTCTTTTAGTTATTTCAACTTTGCTGTCAAAAAAATAAAAAATGTAAACAATAAATGTGGAACACAGAATTAAACAAAATATTTATTAACTGAGTTAATTATCTTGGTGCACTAGAAATATTTGGGCTCCAAAATCATCAGCTTTTCTGTACTATATTTTTAAATTCATATTTGTATTATTATTATTAAGGGAGAAAAAATAGCATACTAATCAGAATGAGCAAAATTGAAATGACTAGAATGAATAAACATTTGAATGTCCATTCTATTGTTTGAATTTATTATGATATCATATATACTTTAACATGTCTATAGATATTATTTCAAATTAGAAGGGAAAATCCGTAATTGGTAAAAGTTTATCTTCAAGTAAGTATTTTTAAAAATCTCTTTCAAAAGGAATTTGAGCATCTACTGAGACTAAACATAATGCTAGGACCTGAGTTTGTAGATATAAATAAGAATTTGTCTTACTTTGAAGACCTAAGAAATTACTGAGTATTCAGTAACTTCTAGATATTCTGGAATTTAAAAAAAACTTTAAATTTCTTTTAAAACAAAATGTATCTTAAATACATAATTTTCTTTGTTTTTATTTTCTTTGTTTTTATTTTTTATTTGTTTTTATTCTTTTAACATGGCTAGTATATCATCCTTTTCATTTTAGAAACTTAGATATTATTAAGTTTGAGTCTACACATTTTCATAAATTTAAGATGAATTTATATAAAGGAGTCAGGTGTGTAACAGAATCATCTTCATGTCTAAAGGTATAATTGGAATGAAAAATTAGTAAATCCTATGGCAAGAGCTACCGCAGTTTTTAAAAAGATAGAAGTTGGTGAAAATTATCAAAAAAAAAAGTAAAGGTTAATGGGAATTATAATGTCAAATTAACATTTCTTTCAATTACTGAAGTTCATTAGTGCTAATCTGTACATGATTTATGGTCAATGGAGACAAATTGAAATGGCAATTGTTGCATAAGACTTATTAGAGCAAACAGACTTATTCTCAATTTTTTAAAGCAGATAATTTAGATATGTTCCCAGCTAAAGTATTTTAAGAAAATTTCATAAATTTCTCTTATAAAACATAGTTTTAAATGACTTGCTCTATAATTTCAAAAATTATTTCTACATAATTATATTTCAGTAGTAAATGGAATGTACAGAATATCCTTAAAATTCATGTGCAAATGCAAGATATAATTAACATGATATTTTCTTTAGGAAGATAGCTGGCAAAGCTTATTATTTAGTTCAGTGTGTATTCTCCCCTTATATTAAAAAGTTGTCATGACAGTGAGAGCAGATTAATATCCTGTAAGTCTTAGCTGAAGAATAAATTTCCAGCTTAAAAAAAATGAATATCTACATTATCCCATGCATCACACTAGCCACTAAACTCTGTCTAAATAATTTGCCATTTTTTTAGTATAGTAGGGATACAAAATGTTGCACCGGAATTTTCAGTGTAATGTAGAGAGTGTTATTATTCCACTGTGAGTGAATATTTTGGTTTATATTGAGGATGTAGGACTCCAACCTCTGATTAGATTTCGATATGTTCTTCAGTTCCCTTCAAGGAATCTTACACTTGGAAAGTCAGCTAAGTGGACAACCTGTGGGATATGCCTAGTGATTTCAACCTCAAAAGATTATATTTAATAACTGAGAAGTTAAAACACAACTGTCTTGTTTAAGATTTCATTTTTAGCACATATTTATTTTTCTTTCCTAAGGCTCACATGGTAACTGGGAACATAATACTTTCCTTAAACCAATGACCTAAAATGCTAACCTCTGGCCAACTAAGTTTTGTATGGCCTGAATTGAAACAAGAAAACTAAGGCTGACATAGGTGTGTTTGTAAGATGACATTCCTGACCAAAACTGCTATTGGTGTTAAACATGTCATGCTGTGAACTTAGGCTGGTGGTAGATAGCGTTTTTCATATACATTTGCTTGGAAAAATAATGTATTCATAAATTTACAAAATGCTGAAAAGAAACAAACAATAATTTACTCTTTTAAAACAACTGTTCCACATCTACATCATATAATTTTACTAAATAAACTCACTTCATTAGGTCCCATGCATATTATCAAGGAGAGCAACTCAGAGATGAAGGGCATTTCACTTGGTGTGTAAGTGCATGGGCTTCCAATTCACATGATACTTGAATTCAGAATGGTGCTCCCCATGTATTAGATTAGGTGAGTTATTTAAATCTTCTTTCACTTCTATAAAATGAAAACACTAAAATAAAAGCAGTGTTTGATGTGAGTAATAAATAACACATACCCAGCGCCTTGAATATTGTAAGAGCTAATTAAATTATACCTCTTATTGTATTTTTATAAGTAACTCTTTTTTTTTCCAAACCCATTGCTTTAACATAAGTACTAAAAATAAATTAGAAAGAGCTGGAATTATTGTAAGCAGAGATAAAAAAAAAAGAAAAGAAAATGAAAGTAGGTATTATATTACTATGTCAAAAGGCTCTCCAAATCTATAAGTAGATAAAAAAGAAACATAATATTTAATTAATTACTTAATGTTTATTTGTTTGGTAAAATTTTTACATTACTGCAGAATTTTCTTATTTAAATTTTGATTACATTGTTTATTTAAATATGTAAATGTAAGCTGAACTGTTTAAATGATAGTTATTAGAAAATTTTATGAAATAAATTAAGTCATAGGGCATCAATATATGCTTTGAGATTCATTGAATAGTTGCAGATACAGAAAAATGCATATTTTCACAACCTCTTATAAGGCTTGCATACTAGTGGGATTTGGGTATTTTACATTTTCTACATGTTGATTTTCTGTATTCTCTAAAATTTGTAATTACTTTGTATAAAAAGAGTGATAATGCTCAACTTTTCCCCCTTTTCTCTATCTTCTTTTCCCTCTCTTCCTTCCTTCTTTTCTTCCTCTCTTTCCTTTTTTTCCTCCTTTCTTTCTTCCTGAAAGAAAAGGCGGAAGCTTAAGAAAAATCAACAAGATGGATTCCATAATTCACATTGAGCAACATGAATTATTGCTCAAATTCTAATTCACTCCCAAAATCTAATTGTATTTATCAAAACATAAATGTGTGACAAAGAAAAGCTTCAAAACATTAAGGAAAAGATCATGGATGCTATTTAACAAAGATTCTTTATCTGAATTTCAGAAGTGTGGAATAAATCAAATAAAAATTGTTCTAAAATTATATTTTTAGATAAACTTTATTTTTTTTTCATTATGCCATTCTTAACTGAAGATGTCTGGTAGTGCTGTGATAATAATGTAATCTGCTGGAATTTAAAAGACTAGTGGTGATTTCACAGCAGGCCCGATCAAGTGGTACATGCAGAAGTTTGGAAAAGCCCAGTAATGTCATGGTGTTTCTACAGTTGTAAGGCTTGCTCTGTCAACAAAGTTGAGGACTAAAAGGTTTTCACTAATGCTAGCAACAATCAGTATCACTGGATTCACTGATAACATTCAAATTAGAGTGACTGTAAAAGCAAATGGAAAATGAGAAACTGGAAATCCTAAGTGAAGACTTCTGATACTTTTTTTTCCCATTTGAATGGTTTGTCACAGATAAAGCAGTCGTTTCAAGTGCAAGTGGATCCCAGAAAACACTTTTTATTTATAACAGGGGATATATTTGAATATATTGAAACACTAATGAGATAAATGAGCAAGAGGTAGAATTGAAAATAAAGAAGAGGACGCAATGTGAATAATAATTTAAATAGTCAAAGAAATGGGAAATACAATGTAAATCACAGTAGAGAAATTGTCCTCCAATCAGGAATAAAAATCATTTTTAAAAGGATAGAAATAGTAGAGCATGAGCACAGTCGCTGGTAATTTTACAGGATTTAATGGATAGATGAGATGTTTGAAGTGCATGTATTTTTTTCAGCATAGGAAATGGCATCTACTGAGATTGAAAGAGGAAGAAGGATGTGAAGTTTGAGGAGCGCGAAGTTTAAAAATGTAATTACAGGGAGAGTGAGGCTGATGTTAAAGATTGGAGTGGTTGCGGTGAAGTAGTGGGAGAGACTACTGTTGTGAGTACTGTGTACCCTAGCTCAACAGTTTTTTAGTATGAAGACTAAGGGTTTGATACATGTAATCTGGAATGGTGTGGGACCCTAATCATCATACAAAACTAGACCATGTCAACCTTATTTCAAGACTTGGCTCACATGTCACCTTTATCTCTTAACATTTCCAAATTCCCTTAGAAAAAATTAATCATTCTTCTGGATAGCATAAATCTTGGTCAGTAGATGTTGTATGAAATATTCTAATCATGCTGTATGAAATATTTTAGTGTGTATTTTATCTATTAGGTTCTGAGTTCTATAAACAATGATCGTCTTTACACAGCTCGTTATCTGAAATAGAGTTAACTCTTGTTATTCTGTAAGCTCATGGCTAGGTTTAATGTTCATCAAGATCAGACAGTCTTTTGTTCTACACTTTGCTTCCTTAGCATAGTAACTGAAATTCAGAAAGATACACACACACACACCCCCACACACACACCCACACACACACACACACACAGCTAAAAGGAGGATCCACTCTGATCCTGTAATTGTTATCATTTCAGAACCCTTACTCTTTTTATTCTGCTTGGTCTCTGACTTAGCTTGGCTGACCTTAATTACCATTCACTTACTTCTTTACAACTAATTTTTAGATTCCAGTGCCTTTCCAAAATCCATAAAGTTTTAATCTGTAATTTTTAAGAGCATGGGATTTAGAGACACATCCATAGTTTTTAAATCTTTCTTTATACCTCACTGGCTGTGTGGACTTGAAATAATTGACTTGTGATAAGAAAAAATAAGTTTAAAAAATGTTTTGTTTTTTTTCTTTCCCCTGACCATTAAGACCTAGGGCTTTAATTAACCTCTTAAGCTCTGAGAGTGTTAAATTTATGTGCTGTTAAATAGAAAAGACGTGGTTAACATTTTTTTGGGGGGGCGGGGTGTAGATTATAAGTAACCAACACAGAGTAAAAATTCAGTAAATATATGAAATGAACAAATCATAAATTTCTTATCTAGTCATTTCTTTTAACTGTGTGTTGTGTGTATTCTATGCAAGAGTGAAACCTCAAATACACAGAACAAAAGATGCCAGGTGACTGTATCACCAACAGTGTCTGTCAACAAGTATCCATTGCAGACACCATCTGAAGGCCAAGTCTGGCAAGTACTAAAAAGTATTCTACAAATGTTTACCAATGCACCATTTGGGACTGACTCTTACTAATCACGTGAAAACAGTGGAACAGGAGATACTGTCTAGGTAATATTTTGAAAACAATAAGTAAAGAAATAGATAAAACAAGAGAAAAAGAATTTCTAGAATATACTGTAATAAGATCTAAAATGTCAAATTACACAGGAAAGCTTGATTTATGCAAGACATGATAATGTCATATTTGTTATTTTAATTTATTCCTAGCTAAATATTATTAAATTTTACAAAACAAGAAATCAATTTCAACAATAAAGAAGAGTATTTATACAAAGAGGTTTAGAAGCATGCCCCAAATAAGTAAAAGAAAAATATATATTCTGTATTAGCTTGCTAGGACTGCCATACCAAAATACCACAGAATGGATGGTTTAAACAACAGAAATTTATTTTCTCACAATTTTGGAGGATAGAAGTTGGAGATCAGTGTTGGCAGGGTTGGTTTCTTCTGGGGCCTTTCTCAATGGCTTGTAGATGACAGTCTTCTCCAAGTCTCCAAGTAGTCTTCCCTCTGAGTGTGTCTGTGTCCTAATCTCTTCTTCTTATAAAGATACCACTAATATTAGATTAGGGCCCATCCTAATGACCTCATTTTAATTTAGTTACCTCTTTAAAGATGCTATACCCATATATAGTCACATAGTACTGAGGGTTAGGACTTCAACAAACAAATTATGAGGGGTCACAGCTCAGCCCATCACTTACACATATGTATTTTAAAATACTTTATGAAAAATCATAACTCAAATTATAATAAAAATAAAGTTTGTACATATGTATAAAATATTTGAAAGATATATACCACACAAAATTTCTTCAATTACAATAATCAAATACATAAAACTAAAATAGTAATATATTTGATTTTTTCCTACATGTTTATATTAAGTAGATAAAGATTAAAAAGAATTACAAGGAACTGAGTCCTATCCTTGCTGCCTGTTAGCTGTGTTACTTTAGGCACATTATTTGCATCTTTACCAACGTATATAAAGTAATTTAGTATCTAATACATGCTGGACATTTGTAGGGCTTTAATGAACCAGTACAAGTACTTATCATTATTATCAATATTGATTTCAATTTTGTATTATGATATAGTAGAATATTTTAGAAGAAAAATATAGCTGAACAAAGGTTAGACTAGCATTTACTCTAAGTTATACTGAATTAATTACTTTTTAAAATTTTCCAACAAAATATGTGCTTGTAATTACATATAAATTTGTATCAACTCATATCCCTTATACCCACTTTACTTTTTCCAAAGTAATCTTTTGCTAATTGAGTACTACTAGTTGTTTGTATGGATGAGTGCCTTTGTGAGTCTTTTAGGGTTTTCAAAGCAGCACTTTCTTCTGTATATTTGGAAAGTTTTTCTGTGGTAATCATTGCCCATTTAAAAATCTTTGGAATAAAAACCTAAGTACTAGATTGTTTTGAGATCTGATCAGAGACACTATATACAACAGTTAAGGAAACAAACATATAAAACAATTAAGGAAAAATCAAAACACGGGTTATTGAGCTCAAGTTGCCTAAATCTAAGTTGTGAAAAATACCCTTGTCTGCCTTAAATAATATAAGATAAATCCAATACATTCCCTACCCAGAGTACATTAGTTTTATTGATTTGCCATGTTTTTACTTATTTAATTTTTTAACTTTGAGAGCATTTCATGGTACCTTTCCAAGACCCTAGCAAAACTTATGAATGTGTTTGCATTATTATCTCTTATTAAAAATGTCAAGGTGTGATATTTAGCATTACTTTATTTTAAAGAGCCCACCACTGCCACTAATTTTATAAGCTTTAAGCTTCATAACGCCTGGGTCTGTCTCTACGATGTATTTTATATACAGAAATATCAGAGAAAATGCACATTGTCATTTCTTCCAGGATTGTGACTGTTGTAAATTCTTTTTATTTTTCTCAGGCACTGACTGATTTGAATTTGTGCTGGGAATTTTTAAATACTCTATGTCTGTGAAGGTAATGCTCCTAAAATAAGGCTGAGGCAGTAAGGATATGTAGAATTCAAGATAATTGGGAGTGGGAGGAAAAATCTGGACTGGACTGTCGCAAGATACTAATAAGGCTGTGTAAAATCCAATGTAAATACAGATTTACATGTATTTTACATGATCAATATTGTCAATTAATGTTCCACCCTTTCTTAAACCTTCCAATATATTTAACCCAGGTATGAATAGATGTTAAATGCTATTGCATCTCAGAGCTATAGTCTAGAAAGAGTTGATAAGTGTGTTACATAGTTACAAAAGCGAAACAGTTCTCTTCTAAGGATGTATCATGATCAAGTCCTTTAGTTGCTGTACACCTCTATTCACCTCTATTTGCTACCAACTGACATTGTATTACTAACTAAAAAATATTAAAACTGCTTCTTATCTCCTACTTTTCTTCTAATATTTGTCCAGTGATTGACTGTAGGTATAACCAGGTGAAATGGGAATGAAGTACACACTGAACCAAGGAGAAAAGTTAAATAGAAATGAAATTCACTCCTTTTTATAGAAAAATTATTGAAATGCCTATAAATTATTCATTATCTGATTTTAACAGCAGAGTAACGTGATTCTGGAAATATAAGCGTATATTCATAATGAATGGGCGTATCGGCATATTTTGTATACATATTGTATATTACTCTACAAATGAAATATTATCTGTGTTTCCAGACTTAATGGCCACCCTGCATGTTTCATCAGTACAGCACACTTTCTGTTATAGCGTGATTGATTGGTGTCTGTTAAAATAAGTCCTCCACATGTCATTCCAGCTCATTTAATCTTGATAAAGAGGTTTTGGTCTTTCTTGCTTTATGTTTCTTAAGAAATAGGCTTGCCAAAGATGATCAGAAACTGGAGTAACTCCTAACCTGACTGATAAAATTTAATATTTTAAATATATCTTATAAGTAATCATTAGGAAAATATTCCCTGAACTCTTACGTCAGTCCACTATATACACTCCAACCTCATTAATCACTAGTAATTATATTCAATAAACAACAGAGAGAATACTAAAATAATTTTACACAAAATTTTTACTCTCCAAGCATCTCTTATAATTTGTTTTTATCCCTGAAGCCATTCAAATAGACTCTTTTACCACTGAATTTAATAGCCTTTCCACAGTACTCGTCTTCTTTCCACACTGAAACTGTGTTTTTAAATATTTTCCATTTTTCTTCAGTAACATTTTACCTTTATCCTCTTCAGTATCAATCACTATCCATCATTCACAGTCAATATTTTTTCTCTCCCATGAAAATTAAAAACTGCCACTTCATATGTCACTAAAAACCATAAGTATAAAGTAAAAATGTGAGTAAAAAATAGACAAAACAGACATTAAGAATATAGGTTTGTTGGAGGAGGCTACTTAGGCAACAAGATACTCACTAACTAATTAAATTTAAAAACGCATTATATTTCCTTTCATAGTAATGGTTACATATCACCGTCATTTTCTATAAATCATAGACTCTTGGTGTCCATAATAATGTTCCTTGAAAATAAAAATAAAATTTACTTATCCTAAATACAGTTTTAAAACCTACAATTAATTCCACCTTATCAGAATGCTATACATTAAATGGGTATATATTGGCATATTTTGCTCTCCTTAGATAGAAAATTATAAATTTTAGTGTGACTGTAACTCTAGCGTAGTCCATGTTCAGATTTGGATTTATTTTGTATATTAAAATCGCTTCATAATGTGTATGTGTCCTTCCTTCTACTAGCTTTGGGTTTAGTTTTCTCTTCTTTTACTAATTCCTCAAGTTGTAAAGTTAGATCGATTTCAGATCTTTCTTTTTTTTTAATGTAAGCATTAAATAGCTCATATAATAAATATAATAAAGACATAAATTAAATAGCTATAAATTTCCGACTCAGCTCTGCCTTTGCCTTTCACACAACGTATATCTAAACCTACAAAGATATTTATGATGATTCTCACTCTTCTTAGCAAATATGGAAATACACATGTAAACCATAATGAGATACTGCTATTCAACCACTAAATTTGTAATTATAGAAAGACTAGTTTGCCAAGGATGCAATGATCCCTGCCAATTAAAAGAAAAAAATTCCATGCCTCTTCTATTATGTGGCAATACCACTTTTACATTCTTCACAGAATTTCACTATAATCCAAGTTGAAAACAACACATGTCCATTAATGGTGGAATTAATGAATCAATTGCAGTTAAGCTATTCAACAATAGAAAATAATGGATTATTCCTATAGGGACTGTAGATGAAACTCACAAATACAACAGTGAGAGGAACTAGCCAGCCACAGAGGAATATACATAACTTGATGATGTCAGGCAAAGTTAGGAGCTGAGAGGGCTGATCATGATAGGGATGATGCAAATATCTGTGTATTAGAGAAATTCTAATGGACTTTATGTCACAACAAAACTTCTTAAGTGGTTGATCAAAACCCCTAACTATAAATTTTTTCATAGATGTTGAGTTGGATGCAGGGCATATAAAACAGTGTATCAAAATAAGATGAATATATTTACACTAAAGTAGGCAAATATGATGCCCCCGATTACTCATTTTGTGTACAGAACTCTGAAATACATTCTTCTTTTGACATTTTTGTTTATATGGAAACACTGTTTTTTTAGTTTTCATAGATTAGTTTTAGCTGAGTTCACAAAATGACATTTATACTTTGATACATTCAGAGGTCACATCAGTGATGAAAACCAGGAACTATCTGCACTGAATGACATCAGAAGTTTTACCCCAATAATTACTGATGGAAAATGTTGTAGTTGGCAATTCTACAATAATCTGCTTCAGAAAACTGAAAGAAATTCAAGACCTTTGGAAGAAGATGATGTCATTTTTCAGAAAAGAACTTCTACTCTGTTTCAAGTCACAAAAGAGCATATGCAGAAATGTGTTAATCTATCATGTTTGGATTATTTTACCTAGAAGTGTGTTGATTTTTGTGATGCCTCAAGATAAGATTTTTCATTCTTTCATATTTGCTTTGCCCTGTAAACCCATTATATTCTGGAAGAAATTCTTTTTGATAGCTTCCTGCTTTCATTAACAAAAATTTTGTCACGAAAGGAACGGTGTGAATTTGATGTCATAATATGCATTACCAATAATCCAAACAATATATAGACCTTGTTGTATTTCCTCTTTCTTGATATTTGCAAAATAAAATATGTTAGTTTGATTAAATGAAAATACCTGTGTGATTTCTTTTTTAAAAAAGAAGGTATATTTTATTTAATTGTTTTCAGTAAAACAGGTACACATCATAGTCACATGGCACTTATTAATCCATTGTGTACACATGAAAAAATTATCACGGTAAAAGAATGTTTTATATATATTACTTTCTTCACTATTCTTTTTTCTCAACATAAAGACTGTAGTGTCCTCTCACTAATCACCCTCTTCTTGGCTTGCATGCTGTTTCTCTCCAGCTAGTAAATCTATTTTGTATTTTCTAACCTCTCAAATTAGTCATCTTTATGATTATTTTATCTAGTGATGTTTTTTGAGATGTACTCATAAGATTTTTTCTTTTGCTCTCTCTTCAGATTAATACAATAGCTTTCAGACAGAAATTTGGGGATAATTTCTTTTTTTTTTCTAAACTTCAAATTTTAGAAATCCTTTTACTCCTGAGAGTGATAACATGACTTTGTTTTTATTTCTATGAAATTATCCTTACTTGGCATCCATTCATTAAAGATAAATTCCAGGGTAGAGAATTCTAAGCTTGCAATGTTTTGTGTGTATGTACTTTGATGTTGTTTTATCTTACCACCGGACTCAAAACTATTAGTGCTCTGTAATCTGAGTTTCATTGTAGCTTTTAAGAATTTACATATATAATTCATGATGATCCCTTTATAAATGTGAGCGTTTATCTGTATGTGTATCTGTGTGTGTAAATATATGTACTTCATTTTATATGTATATTTATCTCGGATTACTTTAAAGATGTTTTCCTTTAGTGTTCTAAAATTTATGATAGAAATTTCTATTAGTGAATCTCATTTATAATTATAATGTTTGTTATTATTTGTGCTTTCTGAAAATGCAGATTCACACTGTTCAGTAATTTGATAATTTCAAAATCATTAACCTTGCGAAGGTTTTTTTAACTCATACTCTGTTTTATTTTTTCTAGAACTCTAATTGGATATATTTTGAGTCTTCTCCCAAAGCTCCATGTCTCTACACACTTCTCTTATGTTCTCTTTCTCTGTCGTAGCTGCATGCAGTGGAGAATGTTCAGATCAAATTTCTACCATTGTATTTAAGAATTGCACTAAGTGTTAATTTTAAAATTTATATTTTTGTTACTAAGAATTACATTTGTTTACCTTTCAATACTCCTGATCATTTTAATAGGCTTCTGCTCTTGACTCATTTTTTATTCTTACATTAAATTGTATATATATAAAATTTAAACACTCATACATATGTATACACATACCAACTTATACACCTACGTGTGTGCGTGTATCTTATTCATTCATATACTAGGCATGAAATTTCTGGTATCTGGATTTTGTATTATTTGCATTTTTGATGTTTGTTTTTACTGCCAACTCTCACTCAGCATGATTTCTTTCCTTGAGTGTTTTTAAATTATTTTTTCCTTTCATATTAAAAGCATCTATTTTTTTGAACTCTATACTGGTAATTATGTATGCCTTAGACATCAGTTGTATGAGTGTGTGTTCTTGTGTGGTGTGTGTGTTATGGGCCATGAAAATTGCATAAAGCAGGGTTCCAGGCCATTGTGAGGGCTAACCAATGGCAAAAACTTTTAAAGGAATTCATTTTTCCTTTATAAGGAGGTAAGTCTGTGATAAACACTTAAACATTTTGTATCTGCATTGTTTTGCGAAAAGTGTTTTCTCTACTGTGTCCATTTTCTGTGTTACAGATCTATGATGTATGGTCTTTAAGTTAACTTCTTAATATAGCCTTAATCATCTCTCTGTACCCTAAAATCCTAAAGCTACTTCTATTCATAGATATGCCTGTCATATATTAAAGATTCAAGAATTTCTTACCTTCATAGATCTATGTTTCAGGTGTGCTTTTGGCCTAAGTGATTTCTCTTAATTTCTTTTAGGGCATTTACTCATTTAAATTTTTCTATAATTTAATAATACGTAGAGATGTTTATAGTGTGAGGATTCCACAATATTGCTGAAATTAGAATTCAATAAAAAGTTTTCTTAAATTCAATCAGCACTTTAGGCACATAGTTCTTATAACCAAACAGAAAACCAAGACCAAGTATCTCATGAAATCATTTAAGTTATAAAATCAAGATGGAAAATATTAATATTTACCTTGATACAGATACATTTCTAGAACATAGCACAGTTGCCATATAAATTTGATTGAGTGAACTCATTTTTTTACAAATGAAGTTTTTTATTTGAATCATGAAAAAAAGAATAAAAATTTAAATAAAACTATGAATATTTCCATCATTTATAACACACGCAATGTGACATTATATTTGAAATTGCATTTGAAGTTCTTTTGAGGTAAATATTCTTAAAAAGTAGTAAAAAATATTCCTGAAATCAAAAGTTTTAACAGACTACAGTTAATAAACATATTTTGGATGTACAATTCCTCTTGACAGAAAATTGGAATACTTAAGATTTTTTGGAAGCTAATTGTACTCTCATTTAGTTTAATGAACATTTTCTGTAGCAATATTATGATTCATATTTCTCTCAGAAAGAGCAGCTTGATACTTATGAAGTGTTGAGCTATTCTGTGCAAAACTTGTGGCTACTTTGGGAATATTTTTTTAACAATTACCTCAGTCTTACATTGCCAATTATTTCTTAGAGAGATCTATTCTTGTATTGAGAATGTGTTGTTAACGCTTGGAATAAGGAAACTGGCCTTCAGCAGCAGAGTGTAGCTATTCTAGAGAAAATTTTGCTTGATAGTAGCAGCCCCAAATATTTTTCTTTACTAGCAAAGTTCCCTCTGAAAAGATCATCAACTAACCATACCATCATTGATGGGGGGAGTGAGGAGGGAGAACATCTCTAAAACTCACTAGACAGTTTTTTCATTATGTTTTTACAGATTTTTAAATCATTATCTGTAAGTAAAATTACCATTAAAATTGAGGTTTTACAAGAGTCAAATAATAGCACTTATTTTACCCTCTCAAGTTTGGGCCCAGTTGAGTGACAGAAGTATAAATTAAAATGTCATCTGTTTTATTATTAATAAAAGATATTGTTGAATATGACTTATACCTATTTCCAAAATTGCATGATCTGAATTAAAGAAATATCCTGCAAAGGATATTTTTTCCAAGATACCATCTTTTTTTGGCAGAGGGGTGGGACAGTGACTCTCTAGGGATGTTGTTAACTGCATTAAGTATCAAATTTTGTAGGTAGAAATTTATTATCTATAAATATGTTAATTTAGCCTAATATCTGAGATCACTTTAAAAGTCTCAAACTGGATTTTCATTCATATACAACAAATTTAATCTCTTCCACTAGCCAGTATCTTAAAATATTAATATTTGAAATGCTGGAATTTTCAAATTTAATGCAGTGATATTTCATTCTATAGATGTAGTTGTTAATTTAAATTTCACTGTCATTTAGATTACTAGTGTGGTGTAATCAAAGCAGTATTCTTAGATTCAGTAAGAACTCAGTTCAAAATTTAGCTAAAGTAAATACTGTGTGATCTGTGCATTAACTTTCTCATCTTGAAAATGGGTTTATTAATGCCAACCTGTTGAGAGAATTAACTTCATATATCACAATAAATATTTCACAAAATAATAATCCATATATATCCATATATGTTAGTTTTTAATCTGCCTAAGAATACATTTCATTTAACATTTTTTTTAAAAACTACGTATTTTAACAATAATTTCTGTTTTATGAAACATTATGTGAAAAGTTACTCATGTTAGCATATTACATATAGATAATTAAATAATCACCAAAGGCATAAATTATTATTTGCCAAAGCATAATTAATTCTCTTCCACATTGTCTATAGAAAAATTTATCACATATTTTACCACACCAAAACATTCTCATAATATTAAAATTCTCTGGAACAGTATAATCTCTATTTTTGTCAAATAACAGGTGCTTGTCCATAGTCCCTTCACCACTTTGAAAAATTTCTAAAAATCACTACTCATTTTCCTATGATTTTGATTAATTGCTTAATCTCATTGACTTGCATATATTAATGTACATTAATTTGGGGGCTGTGTGACAGAAAGAAAAAATTAAGTGCCTCATAGAAATCCTACTTTGAAGACAATGGCTTATATTCACAATTTTGAAATCTGTTGAATTACAACTATAGCAAAAAATTGCTCAAACATCCTTCCTAGGTTTCAATTTAAACCTCAAAATTATTTCCCACCCCTATTTCCCTTAGAAATAATATAAAAAGTGATCAAATCGAATCTTTATGAAAGAAGTTAACAGAAACACCTCATAGGACAATTTTAA
This sequence comes from Balaenoptera musculus, assembly GCF_009873245.2. Taxonomy (NCBI): domain Eukaryota; kingdom Metazoa; phylum Chordata; class Mammalia; order Artiodactyla; family Balaenopteridae; genus Balaenoptera; species Balaenoptera musculus. The sequence continues at coordinate 58,591,275 of NC_045802.1, forward strand.
CAGAAAATCAATACTAGTGATTGATATGGAATAGAAATATTGCCCAGATTATAATCTGTGAAAAATTAAAATATCAGGTTAATGCTATAACAAAAATCATAATAAAGAATCACAAATATAGAATTGTAATGTTTAATTATGTTTATTACAATAACAACTTTTTAAAACTTTTTCATAATATTTTAACATTAGTATTAGGCAAATATTTATAATATAAATAGTGTATTGCTATTATTTCTCCTGTCAGCTTTCTCATTTCCTCAGTCATTTTTAAGTAAACTTCTAGTCACTTTTTTTTTTTATCATATTCTTTTTTTAAAATTTTTTTTTAATTAATTAATTAATTTATTTATTTATTTATTTATGGCTGTGTTGGGTCTTCGTTTCTGTGCGAGGGCTTTCTCTAGTTGCGGCATGTGGGGGCCACTCTTCATCGCGGTGCGCGGGCCTCTCACTATTGCGACCTCTCTTGTTGCGGAGCACAGGCTCCAGACGTGCAGGCTCAGTAATTGTGGCTCACGGGCCCAGTTGCTCCGTGGCATGTGGGATCTTCCCAGACCAGGGCTCGAACCCGTGTCCCCTGCATTGGCAGGCAGATTCTCAACCACTGCGCCACCAGGGAAGCCCTCTAGTCACTTTTGAAGTAACCTTTTTCATTAAAACATAAGATACACAGAGAAAAGTGAACAAACTTGTTGTTTAATGGATTTTTACCTATTGAACAAACCAATATAACTATCACTTAGATCAAGAATATTACCAGAACCTTAGAAACTTCTCTTGTGTCACTCCCTAGTCCAGTACTCTTTCTTCTGTCCAACTAGAGAGGGAGGAGTTAAAACTACTGACCTATAATTCATTTCTCTTCTGATTACCAGGAAAGCCTAATGGAAAGAAAAGAAGAGAACCAACTAGGCATAATCTCCTTTAAAAAAATTTTTTTACAAAATTTGCAGCATATCCAGATACTTTAATAATAAAATATTAAAAGATACATTTTATTAAAAAGCTCTAAAGAGAAAACAGAGAAATAACTGAATCCCCTGATAGATAATATACAGTAGTGATTAAGGTACCAAATCGTACAAATATATAAAGATTAGAGTAATTATGTATTAAATCATAAAAGAAATATTTTACAATGATTTACCCATTTGTTTTAATATAATTAAGTAGATGCAGCATATGTTATCTTTGTATCCGAATCACCAGGCTTAACCAATTTTTCTTACTCTCATATATGCTATTTCTTCATCACTGCCACACACAAAAAATTGAGCAGGAAAGTGATGCATACGAAACTGAATTTAATAACAATCTGTAGATTGTGTAGAACTTGTAGAGTATGAAGAGACTGAGAGCAGAAAGAAATATATTTTATTTAAACTCTAAAGGCATACTGAGTTGATTTAGAATTATGGACATAAGCTTCCTTTTAAAATGATAACTGAACTTCTACGTAAATAGGCAAATAGTACCTGCTAAGAGAAGGATGTTTATCTTATGGAATGTCCTAAAAAGGATGTCCCTGATTAAGAAATGTATATAGTTAGTAAGTCCAGAATCTATGAGTTAAATAGGCATGACTCCTTAGAAAATGGCACATAAATATTAAAAGACAATGGAGATGTCTCATAAACTAAATGCTCTTCTGTTGTGGATGTAAAACCACAAAACTTCAACTGGAGCCTTGTCCGTAATTCTAGGCTAAGTCATCTAGGATTGATATAGAAAGGACCCTGGAACCACCCTCCATATGTAGACTTACCAGGCTTTTTCTGACACTGTTGACTGCCTGTATCCTTGTACTTACCAGTAAAGCTTAACTTTTTGTAAGAGCTCAGATTTGACAATTTGACAATTTGATCCTTTGTGTTAGTTTACTCATAGATTAGTTTAGCCTGTTTTTGAATTGTATTTAAATAGCATTGAACAGTACATTAACATTTGTATATAAATTCTTTGCCTTAATATTATCTTTATGACATTCATCTATAGCACTGTATTTGTCTATATTTGAGCCAGTTACATCTGTATGTGTATATATACATTCATATATATGTATATATACGGAGATAGATAATATTTCAGCTTTGTTCTTCAAAATCGTCTTTGCTATTTTTTGTCTTTTATATTTCCTTATAAATATTATAAATTTCTCATTAATATTCATAACAAACATGCTGGGATTTTTATTGTGATTACAATGAATCTATAGATCAATTGGTGACATCTTAACAACACTGAGTCTTAAAAGTCATGAGTGTGGTACATCCTTTCACTCATTTAGTTCTTCTTTAATATCTTACACAAATGTTGAAAATTTTATTCTTGGATATTTGATGCTGTTTAAATGGTGGTGTTTTGTTTTAGTTTCTGTTTTTTACATAATAGAAACAGATTTTTTTTGTTATATTGGACTGGAATCCTGCAAACTTCCTAAATTCACTTAACAGTTCCATGTAAGCTGGTATTACTTGAATGTATACATTATAAATTTCTTAAAATTTCTTGTTTTATATTATCTGTGCAATTTCTGTAAATTTTATGAGAGGTTAGAGGTAGAAACAAATACTTATTATCAAGTTACCTTAGTTGACCAAAAGTTAATACTAAGGTAAGACTTATTCACATTAAAAAATCAAAAGGAATACAATATGAATGAAAAAAGAACTTGTTCTTTATGTCCTGTGTTTATAAAACAGGGAAAATAATTATATCTAGCCAATTAGATTGTTTTGGATTAATTTATTTAACATATTAAAGCCTTTAGAAAATACCAAGAGCTGTAATTTTTGCTAATTCATTTTATGCAATATGTGTTTATATATACATAATTATGAAGTGGGTGGTATTTTGAGAAAAATTAAAACTTAGAAGGAAACAAAGTAAAAAGATAGTTATCACGAAGTATATGACTGCTTTATTTTATTCTAATACCATACTTTCCCCCGTATCAATTTTTTCTATAAATGCCTCTATCACTTTCTATTTGTGACAAAAAAGTTTTTTATTTTTTAAAAATAAGTATGATAAAATGAGAAATATTAGAATTTTTTTTTACTTCAGTTAATGAAAGCTAGAACCACCGCCATAAGAGGTAACATTTTTCTAGCATTCTTAACTTTATTTTTCTCCGATCTGTAAAGCCCTTTGGCAGAAATATACTTTGTATGCCACACCTGCCGGTCAACTCTGCTGTTCTATCAGCTGATAAATGTGAGCTAGCACTAGTGTTTTATAGTTGATGATTTATTGGGTTATTTCAACCCATATGAATAAGTGGAACAAGAGAGTAAACCAAATTGTATTATTTTTGTAGGTTTTTTTTTTTTCCAAGCTAGAAGAGGGAGAAAATACCACTACTGAACATAATAATAGCATCTGTTATTGATGCAAACATGAACATTTCATCCCTCACTGATGGGAAAAATCTTTCATAAAGATGAAGATGATGGAGCATCCTGTTTCTGAGCTTTTACTCTTATTTTTTTCAATCTTCTCACCTTTACCAGAAAGTTTCATCTTCCTATGAAGATTCAAGTTGCTCAGTGAGGAACTAATATATATGAATTGTGCAAACGTGTTTCTAAACAAATACATGTGTCTTCACCCTGTTAAAATGTCAGAGTCAAGCATTTAGTAAGTGATATCTTTAAGGAAAAGAGAACCACTTTTATTTCTTTTAGTCTTCTTTTTTCTATACTAATGACTGAGTCACAAAGCTCATTTAAATATTTTAATATAAAATTAATACCCCAGTTAATATAATCTTTTAAAACTGAAAAAAAGGGGAGTGATTAAAAACCATTTCAACTCTACCACAATTTCCAGGTGTTATTTCCGATAGAATTTAAACAGAGTCATGGATTTGCTCTCAAAAGGTTTATTATGAAAGTGTTTCATGTATCTTAAAATGCATGCCTGAGGTATGGTTTGGTAATACTACCTGTTTTTATAGTTATAGATGTGCATCTACTCTGGGGGGAAAAAAATCAATGAAAATATTTCAGGGAGACACCTGTAAAATGAGCTTTACATGTTATTTAAAATGACGTGCTCTCCTCTCAATAAATCGTTTCACTATATTAAGCAGGAAACCATTGAATTGTCAGCCCCATACCCGCCTCCCACCAAGATGATATAAATTAACTCAAAACCAAAAAACAGATGGCAAGGAAAATGCCCCACCCTCATGCCGAGCCTTGCAATTATACCTCTTCCAGTTTTGGTTGCCTCTCCTGTGACTGGACCAGAACACTCTCCTGATGCTTTTGTCTATGTGCAAAGCAGAAAATTGAGAAGCAATTTTTAGAGTTATGCTGATTAGGATAATCTTCATGATGTGCTGATCTCAAAAGCCTGGTATCCCTAGAGTTGAATTTAGAAAGATGTAAATCGGTTTTTTGCAATGTGTAAATTAATAACTTGACATTTCACAGCTGTTTTAAAGGCTGTGCTTTAAAGAATGAAATATCAATCACAAATATACATCTACCCAGAAATGTCAAATCCCACCCAAATGAATACCACTGCAAATTAGCAGCGGGTCACATTGTTCTGCTGCCTTTCACCTGTGATGCATTTCCTTCCTTTCCAGGTTAACAGCTCCCCTGGAGAGGCTTAAACCTATCTTCTACCTCATATAAAAGATGGGTGGTGAGCTGCTTTAATAACAGAATATAGTATCCAAATGCTAAACCTATTTGTAAGAAACAAGGTGGTATAGTAAAAGGAGAAATAAAAATGGGAGTCAAAATACCTGGATTGAATCCCCAAGCCTGTACTAGAATGTTGTTTGTTCCAAGGTCTCTCATGGCCTCAGTTTTCACATCTTTAAAATTGGCCTTGCCTAGTTCACAGGGGCTTACACAGTTAGAACGAGCTAATAAATATTCTGTTTTAATTTAAAAAGTAAACTTAGAGAATTACAAGGGATTATTAATGCTCTAAAGAATAATGTTTCCTCTCTGGTTATATACACTTATGTCATGATATGTACTTTGCCCATCAGGTCATTGGGGGAATGGCATTTTGTCTCATATAAAGAATAATTTAGTAAAATAAACTGTCATTCAGCAATTGAGTCCACATGAGTAAATATAGACAGGAACTGCTTAACTACATTTCATGTCTAAAGGGCACCTATCATCTTTTCAGTAATTTTCAAAATACAGTTCAAATTCTGTCTCTAATATGCAATTTCTGAATCCCAATAGAGGTTAATTTTTAGAATTCTATAGGATATTTCTGTACTTTTACTATATGTAGGGAGTGTATATTGTATTATAATTACCTGTTGAATTAAATTTGTCTTTTCCTAACTGGACTGCAAAATGCTTGAAGATGCCACGAATGTTTTATTCACTTCTACGTACCCTTGGCATTGAGCATGATCTGTACACATAGGGTTCAATAGAAACATGCTGAGTGAATGAATAAGACATAAGTTGATTGCACATTTTATCAATTATCCCATTATTGGAAGGACACCCTAATCTTCTATCTGAGAAATTTAAGAATGAGGCAGAGTTATATCAATACTTAATTCCAGTCAGCCCTGGAGCCAATGAATATTTTTGGTATTTTTTTATTTTAAAGAGTTATCAATATGAAGGGTATTCTTAAAGAAATATATTCTATCCATTAATGTATTCATTTAAATAAGTTACACTTAAGATTAAATATTTTGCAAAATATTAAGATCAAATATTTTGGAAAAACTTTGCATTGAAGCACTGTTTACTTAAGTACAAGTTTACCCAAACCATATGGTACACTAAATTTATCTTTTTAAGTTTTGATGCTTTTTGCATTATAAGCGTAATGAATTTACCAAACACATGAGAGTGATTCAAGAAATGTAATGAATACATGTGTTCATATTTGTCAGTTGATTGAATTGGAATCAATAATACATGTAGGGTTTAATATTACTGTTTAATAAGTTATTTTTATTTAGCTCTGTATTAGATTATGTAAAACAAGTTACTCCAAAATTAAAAATAAGATTCTTTTTCTTAAGTGATATTTAGGAGAGCCGTATTCTAAGGAAGTCACAACAGGCAATTTGTTTATAAAGTGAGGTCTCAAATCATAGAGATCATTCAAAGAAACTATTAAACATTGAGATTCATGGGAACATACACCTATAAAAATTGTGAAAGTGGCTTAAGTATGCTTACTTTCATATTTTATGCAATTTTATTAAAATAATCTTGTAAAATGAGTCTATGATCTGTGACATCCTGTGCATCAGTATAAGTAGAGCCATGGAGGATGGCTTCATTTGTTAATGTTTCCAGCAGTAGACGTAATGTTGTGTTTCTAGTCCTGGAATGAATTAGCTTTATATAATTATCTCTACACTAATACAAAATAAAATCTTGTTTTAGATTCTTCACACTAATATAAAAACAATTTTCAAAATATACTGGCTAAAAGGAAGATCTTCTGATACACAGTAGGACTTTGCTGGTGTTCTTGTGAAGATTCAAATACAGGGATAGCCTGAAACACCATAATTAAATGCAAAACTAAGTTGGGTTCTGATTGCCTCCTAAGTCATAATTTGAAAAATATATATTTCTTTGTTTCCTACAAGGACATAATCATTAGATATTCTGGCTCAATTTTAGGAATACGAGCACGCACACCCTAACTCATAGGTGTACTTTCCTTTTCTCTCTAAACATAAGGCTGACAGTCAACTTCCAGGCCCTGGACAGATGCTCAGATACCATTAACTGTCTTACCTCCTATGTTACAGCCTGCTCTCTCAGAAGCAGAATTTATTGGTTTTTGATCCTATCTACAAATGTTGAAAGAAAGAAAACAAACAAAAATAAACTTCAAGCATCTGTCCACAGTTTCTAGTCCTGATTTATTTTATCTCAAATCTTAATTTGTTGGAATTTGATAATATTGGAATGGGGAGACCTATGTCTGGGCTAACTCACTTTCCTAGTTGCAAGATGCTGATAAAAAGTGGTAATTTGTAAATATTTTTCTGAAGATTGTGAAGATACATAGTATACACTATAATATCCATACACAATTTCCAAGAAATTCTACATTTAGTTTATTTTTTAAAAAATTATATACAACTTATATCTAAATTTGTGTATAGTATAGCCTATTTAAAATAAAAATTGGAAACACTGAAATGCCAAATAACAAAAGAATAGTTTAAATATATTAAGATGCAATTAACATACAGTTAAGGCATTTACAAATTTGAAATTCCTATTTATAATGCACTACTAAGTTAAAAAATTAGAATGATTTTATATGACTAAGAATAAAACAAAAAAAAACTGTTAGTAGATAAATATGCAGATTTTTTTTTTTTTTAAAGATTGATTGATTGATTGATTGCTATGTTGGGTCTTCGTTTCTGTGATAGGGCTTTCTCTAGTTGCGGCGAGCGGGGGCCACTCTTCATCGGGGTGCGCTGGCCTCTCACTATCGTGGCCTTTCTTGTTGCGGAGCACAGGCTCCAGACGCGCAGGCTCAGTAGTTGTGGCTCACGGGCCCAGTTGCTCCGCGGCATGTGGGATCTTCCCAGACCAGGGCTCGAACCCGTGTCCCTTGCATTAGCAGGCAGATTCTCAACCACTGCGCCACCAGGGAAGCCCTATGCAGATGTTTTTAACCATGTAAATTGGTAAGGGAATTATCATTTTACTTATCTACATCTGGTTGATTTTCTAAGATAAGCATATATATGTTTTGAAATTTAAATTTTTGATTAAAAGCAAACTAAAAAAAAAATAGCTTCTACAAATAAGAAAGATATTCCTATCATTGGACAATGAAAATCCACTAATAGAATTCATCCTTAGAGGAATAAAAGAAGAGTTCTTTACTAAGATTTATTTAAAGTGATATTTAAGGCAGTTTTATTCATAGAAGTGAAAATTTTAAATTGAATACTCAATATTAAGAAAAATTTTAGAAGAATATATGGTAAAAACATTACTCTTAAAATATATATTTTAGGAGATTTTTAATGGAGTGGAAAATGAAGAAAAGATGGAAAACAAGACTACAAAATCTGTATAATATCTCAAGTTTTGTGGTTTTTTTTTTTAAGTCAATGTACTATCAGAAAAAAAAACCCTGCAAACTATAAGAGATGGCTTTGGCTTTCAGATGCACATCCAACTTCAGAAATTTTAAAATGTGAAGAATTCACATTCAAAATAGAGGACATAGAGTATATACAGAGAAAAAGAATATGCAAAATACCAGATTGAAAATACAGGCATGATTTCTTCCACTGCATTTTACATTTTGTCAAAAACAATCAAAATAATTTTTAATCTAATGATGCTACATTACTTCTATCACTGGTCCAACTTCCATTATTATTGCTACCGTATCACTACTATTAATATGAATACAGTTTATTAAATATATTCTTCTCTCTATTAAGCCCTTTACCTACTCAGTTAATTCTTAAAATAACCTAGCAATGTTGATACTGACACCTCCTCCCAATAGACGAGGAAATTAAGGACTTTTTTAGAACCTTTAAGTAAATAGTCTTGCCCATCCAGTAATCAGTGAAGCAGGATTAAAACCCAGATTTGTCTTGATCTAAAATATTTGATGTAATAAAACGTTTACCATAAATATGCACAGTATTGTCAGAACAGTATACTCTGCTATTTTTTAAATACTTTGGATTAAAGTATTTAAAATGGATAAAAAATGGATAAGCCTCATTTTCTTTTTCTCATAGAATCATTTTGATTTGATTCAACAATGATACCTAAAAAGTAATTATTTAAGTTATATTTTTCTGGTTCAATCATATATACTTTTCTGGTAAAAAGTATATATGATTTTATTCATTGAAAAGCTTAAAATTTTATTACTTTATATTACAGTTTAGTCAAATTAAATAAATGAATGTGTATTTACTACAGGTTTTACTTTTGGTCATGTCTCTAGAATGTGGCTGACTTTCCCACTACTATTGTCCACATATTTAGTGCTAAATCACCTATACTTTTATGAGACAGAAACAAAAAGAGTTGGTAAATATTGAATACATGAACTATTCTGTATCCCTCATTTTGGGGAATTCCTAATTTTGTAGGGGTAAATGATGTTTACATTATTCTAATAAAAGTTTAAAGAAGTACAAAAACATTCACTTATTTTCTTTTTCCCTCCATGGAAAGTCAATCTCAAATTGTTTTTACACAGTTTTTACAAAGACTCCACGTATATTTTAAAATTTCATAAAGGATTCCCATAGATTGTGCAATTTAAGCCTCTCAGAAACCCTTTTTATTGGTGGAGCAGTTATTATTTTTCAAGTGTAATAGTTGGAACATCTGAATAAGGAGATACACGGTATTTATATAAAATATTTTTGAACATTGACATTTTATTCCACTGAGAAACTCCATTGAGAGATGCAAGGAAGAATCATGAAGCAAAGGGCTCCCACCATCTCCACACTTACTAGTTCTGTGTTCCTGGGCATGGTGCTCAGTTTCTTCGGTAAAAAAAGAATGAAGAGGTACTTTGTCACAGTTGAGTAAGATAACAAGAACTTATGACAGTGAATGGTGGGTAGTGGGTGGGCAATGAGTACTAGTTGTTAGTAGTAGTAGTAGTATTAATAGCAGTAGCAGCAGAAGCAGTAGTGTTTGTCTTTGGGTATAATAAAAAAAAAAAAAAAATGAGGAACCGTACAGGAATCCATAAACCCATGTTGACAAGGCTACTCCACAAAGATGAAACTGGTCATAAAAAGACATTTTTCCTAGCTGCAATATTATCTACTCAACATATATTTCAGACATTCTGAAATTTTTCCCAACTTATTCTAATTAATCATTAGGGATGTTTTACTTGTATTTTTTTCAAAATATTTTACTTACTACTGCATGAAATTTCCTATTTTTGAAATTTCTTCTTTCTGCTTATATCAACCCCTGTTATGTCATAAATCCCTAATGCTTGGAAAAAAAGATTTTCAAGTACATGTTGCTGATATGTGAGACAAGGAAGGCCTGATTTCCAACATTTCCAAAAGGGAAGGTGACCCGTGTTCTCAATGTACAACAGAGATGGTTGTAGCAGTTTTGAGTATGGTAAATTTAATAGATAAAATCTACATAAACAAAAGCTCTTTGGGGTGCTCAATGATTTTAAGAGTGCAAGGGGGCCCTGAGGGAAGTGAAATTATAATGAACATGTTCCTATTTAGAGAAGAAGTTATGGAAAAAGTACCACTGGAAGAATAAGTCCTGGTCATAAGCCATGACCACTACGGGACTGATTTTGTGGGGATGGAACAGTTGATGAGCTTGACCTTTAAAACAACTGAAGTTTCATGTACAGCAGCAGCTGAGCCAAAATCCAAGAGGTATCCTTGTGTTTCCCATCACCAGTCACTTGTATCTTGTAGGACAAAGCCCACATGGACCTTTTGACCAGTGGTGAGAAATCGGGAGAAGGTTTGCCTGATGCCACTGCATCCTTCTTCTAAAAGCTTTGCTGTAAAAAACTGCATTTGAACTGATTTTGTGGAATGATGGCCATCCTCACTGCAATACTGCTATGCTTGCTTTATTTCTCTGATTAATTCATGTTAGAAAGGTATATGAGACTCAATGAATATTCAGTTTTCAGTAGCTTAATTCACAACTTCCTGTATAAAATCTTCAATTCTGGCACTTGGTTGAATTGTTAGAATGGAATATGTTGTCCTGCATTTGTGATTCTTCATGGCTCTGTCTAACATTTGTGTATCCTTTGTGCCTACCACAGAACCTAGGACCAGCTCTGCATACAATGAATATATACTGAAAGCATAAGTTATCACCTTCCAAAAAAATTTGACTGCAAATTTCTTAGATGTACAAGGCACAGACCAAATTATACCAGTCAGGAATCCACTTTAACTATATTTGTTCTCTCAATTAAAAAAAAAATTCCAGGGCTTCCCTGGTGGCGCAGTGGCTGAGAATCTGCCTGCCAATGCAGGGGACACGGGTTCGAGCCCTGGTCTGGGAAGATCCCACATGCCGCGGAGCAACTAGGCCCGGGCGCCGCAATTACTGAGCCTGTGCGTCTGGAGCCTGTGCTCCGCAACAAGAGAGGCCGCGGTAGTGAGAGGCCCGCGCACCGCGATGAAGAGTGGCCCCCGCTCGCCACAACTAGAGAAAGCCCTCGCACAGAAACGAAGACCCAACACAGCCATAAATAAATAAATTTAAAAAAAAAAATTCCAAACATCTCTAATATTGCTCTTGAACAATGAATTTTGAGTTGTCTTAGCCACAAGAGTTAAATATTTTTGGAACTTTTGTTATGATATTGTGACTGAACTGTATATCTTTGTCTACTCCTTTGTCTTCGTAATAAGTAGCATTCTCTATTTTTCTACCCACCAGCATAACCCTAGTTTTATGCAAACTTAGTTTTATCTTTCAAGCCATAGGAACTTACATCAATCATTCTTGCTCCCTAATTTCCCGAACAGTAAAACCTGGCAATGTCTCCTCCTCTAGTTTGTTATCACAATACACTCTTGAAATTTTTAATGAATTTGATTCTAAATCTGAATTTGCTTCATGAAGCAAAACACTTTCTGTTGCAGGTCAGTAGCAACTCCCCTTATTAAATAAAACTAGTGATATTTTGTAATAGATAATAGTTTCCACAAATTTTCATATGAATGGAGGTAATAGTAGAGGGACAGGCTGTTCATTTAAAACATTGTCCATTGAAAAGTTGTCAATGTTTTCATACCACATGTCTTCCCTATGAATGGCTTTAATAGTCCTACTGGTAGAAACAAAGAATTTAGATTGTTTCTGTTAAATGTATGGCTTATATTTTGAAAAGGATGATCTCTAGATTTAAAAAAATAAATTTAAATCATGCTTTGAGGTCAGTGGTTCTGTTGCACGACAAGCAAGAACCTCCTATATATTTGCCTTGTTTTTTCTTACCTTGGCTGTAGAGGTGGAGTCTGCACATTTTAGAGACAGTGTTTTCTATTTCCACAAACAAATCAATTTAAGCTGGCCCAGCCAGGACACCCTGTTACATGCTCTTGCCAACAAAATATTTTCAGTCTCCAAAAGCTCTTGAAACTCATCCACATATTCTTCCTGGAGCTCATGGCACTAAGCAAAAGATATCCCAAAAGATACTTACTTTTGCAATTCAGCAATCAACTTAACGTAAATTTCTAAGAATTCACCTTCTTACCTTTTTTTTTAACTCTAGAAAACAAGAGCTTATTATTACCATCCTATTTATATTCGTTGAAAAATATATGCACAGATCTTGATTAAAATCCTTAATTCCTCTCTAAGTAGACTCTTCTGATTGTTGGACATCATAATGCTTGTACAAAGGTCTCTTTTATGTGTATTTTCACCAACAGAGGGCTCAGACTAGCAACTGACTCAGGAGCCTCTCCATCGCTGCTCTGTCCTTTCAGCTTTCCAAGTTAGTGAACGACACTCACTCAGCCTTTCTCCCTGGCATTTAGGAAAATCATCACATGCTCAGTTTACATCTCCTTCCTGGAACCACCAATTTCCTTTTGGTGACTTCCAACCCCCAAATGCTACACCATTAGCAGCACCAAAACAAACAAAAGACAGAAGAGGGATAGGCTAGGGAAACTTTTCTGAAATTCCCAGCCTTTTTCTGAGGCATTGCTCTTCCAGTATAGTCTTTTGAACAGACTGAAAGTTGATCATTTCAGAAAACAGGCCCAGAATTGTTTATTATAAGAAAAATTTTAGAGAGGAATAAGGATTGCCAGATAATCTCAGAAGCTGAATTCGCAGAAATAGGTGAGGTTTATTTTTTGCAAGTCCTTTGTAGAATTGATTTTAGAGCACTGGAATAAAGCAGAAAGGAAAATAAAGTTATGAAATTTTGTGTTACAATAGGCTAGATGTCAGATAATATATGATATAATACATGCATACCGAAGACATTGATGTTCAGGTAAATTCCATTATGTTAATACTACTTTTCAAAAGAAAAGGTTTAAGATGAATACTGAAATCAAATCTAAAATAGTGCATATATAGCAATGTTTTCTGTGAGCCACTTCATATTAGAGGTACAAGTTACAATGGTAAAGGCTGATGGATGTATTTTTACTCAGTTCAGGCCCACCAGCTGATTGCATGGAATTCTACTGCTTGTAGTTCAAGAGAAGGGAAAGAGTGTATAGTATCGCAGTAGCTCAACAAAATTTTGTTATACACTGTGCTTGCCATATCGTATCAGTCCTTCAGATTGTTTTCCTGGTGTCCAGTGAAACTATCTGCACTGCTGTAGCCACACCCTAGCCCCTCTGGGGAAGTGGAATGTTTATCTACCTCTAGGGTCCTTTTATGTTTCATTCTCTTAGACACCTTCTAAAGATTCATGCTCAATGTTTTTTGTTTTGTTTTGTTTTCCTTCTCCCTTCATTGTTAAGATAAGGGGTTATTCTGTCTCTAAATTCTCTGTAAAATTTTCTTTTGTCTCTTTTGCATCATATGTTTCTCCCCCAAATTTCCATAAATAGCAACTTTTGAGGGGATGAGTGTCAGTCATAGGCTTTCCTTATAAAAATTCTTTGGTTATACCCTCAAAAACAAAACACCATGAAAAAAGAAAACTGAAAAAGACAAAAGACAAAGGAAATATTGAAGAGGCTGCAGTTAAAAATTCTTCAAATTAGGGCTCTTCAGTTTAGAAGACTAAAAAGAAACATAATTTTAAAAGGCTCCATACATGAAAACTGTCAGATTATGAACTTAATTATAATCATATTTTAGATATACTAAAAAGTTTCCCCATTGTTTACGTGAACTGCTCAGTCTTTCCAGAGTCTGGAGAGCTAAAAGCCCCTAAGAAGGCTTTGACCATTTGAGTTTTAAATCTGGTACTGCCAGCACACCAAGCTGTGCTCATTCTCCAATAAAACATTTGCAGGGCATAAAAGGTCTTGATGCTCATCCAGAAGTCTTCTTTGGGGGCAGTAGCACTGAGCAAGCAGTCTTACCTGGCATCAGATACTTACTTTGGCTCATCTGTTAGTGAGAGTTTCTTTAACAAACAAAAAACAATGCAGACTAAAAAGTTAGAAAACATTGTTGTGAGTTTTCTGAAGATTTTTTAAGATCCTTTTTTGCATATGTCATTTTTCAACCAAGTCATTTTAGGGTGCATGCTAGTGCTAGTATTTAAATATATTCTAATCTCAATAGTGGGTCCGTATCACCTGTAGTGTGCTAAAAAATAATTTGAGGTCTTTTTGGATGTCCTGGAGGTTGCCAAGAACAGAATGTATAAGTTAAGAACTAGCATGTGGAAAAGTCAGCCACACAGCCTGATGTATCATTTAGCAATACTTATTTCTCTGTTTCAATACCTACTTTATCTGTGCTCTTTCTTGATGTTTCCAGAACAACAAAGATTTAATTTTCAGTTAGTTATCTTAACAGTGGTCAATTACAGAGTACCCCTAACCTATTCACTGATCCCATTCTCTGGAAACAGGCCGTTTCCAGAAATTGAATGCACAGACCCGTGATTTTTACTTTCAGACACATCTCTAGAAAGATAGGGAAGAAGAAAAGAAAGGGAAGACAGGAACAAAGGGAGGAAGGGAAAAACAGATAACATAAAATATGTAAATGCAGATGAAAGAACAGAGGGGGCGAGTATAGAAAAGAGGAGAAGAGGGAGAGGAGAGTGAAGAAGAGTATTATATTCTATTATATTTATTATATATATAATATATTATATATTATATATTATATTATATTAATAATATTAATATAATATTAATTATTAATATAATATATATTATATATTATATATAAATATATTATATATAATATTATATTGATAATATTAACATAATATTAACATAATATTAATTATTAATATATTATATATAATATATAATATATTATATTATATTTATATATTATATTATATTTATATTAATTATATTATATTATATTATATTATATTTAATATTTTATAATATTTTATAATATAAAATTAAATTATAATTTGTGAATAACTTTATAAAACTGCAAACATAGATTACCAGAATAACTAGAAAGTAATATTTAATCTAGATTTAGTGAAAACTTAATCAAAAATGACAAATAATGACCAAAAATATTTACAAAGGTAAAATGCAAATGAAAGACTGGAAAGACATCAGCTGTATGTGTACATTCACTGCCCAGATGTTGGCTTTGAGCCACTCAAAATCTATGGGCCAGAGCGCCCTACTCCACGCTCAAGGGGTAGGTAGTCCTTCTCCTCTGGGAAATAGAGGTACAGTCCTAGAAGACATTAAGTCCAGAGCTACTGTAAACTACATCTCCATTTGTTGTTTGCTGACATTCTTTAACTGAGATTCACGTTTTGAAAACAATATTTGGGGGTCGGGGTGGGGTCTCTTCAAGCCCATAGTTATTTTGCCCATCCCTTACTTCTTCATAATGATTTTTTTTTTAAGATTTTTTTTGATGTGGACCATTTTTAAAGTCTTTATTGAATTTGTTACAATATTGCTTCTGTTTTATGTTTTGGTTTTTTGGCTGCGCAGCATGTGGGATCTTAGCTCCCTGACCAGGGATTGAACCCGTACCCCCTGCATTGGAAGGTGAAGTCTTAACCACTGAACCTCAGGGAAGTCCCTCCCATTCATAATGATTTTTATTGGAGTCCAAGTCTTTTCAGCTGAGTATAAGAATTACTTACGTTAAAAAAAAAAAAAAAAAAAATTACTTACGTATTTATTGCCGGAATTTAAATATTTTTTATGATAATACCACCCTTTTTCCAAAATACCAAAAAAGTTGACCCCTTTATCATTATTAAATACATCTCTATTTCCCTGGTAATATTACTTCTTCAGACATTTACTTTGTCTGATATTAATATAGCTACACCAGATTTCTTATGATTTGTATCTGTGTGGTACATATATTTCCATTTGAGTTGTACAAGACAAAGAAAAAAAATAACTTTTTTTTCTTTTCTCGTACTGGGAAACAATTTGTAGATATGCTGACAGAGAAACCAGACAATTTGAATACTAATAAAAGACCAAGCATTTAAGTTAGCCATGAAACGTAATGACTTTCTTCTCCTGAAACAAACACTGCTGGACAATGTCATTTCTACATAGAAAAGCCTATTGCTTGTGTGACCAGCCGGGAATGCCTGCTATATGAAGGGGGTCCAAAAGAGTGAAACAAGAAGGATAAGAGAGGAGCAGAGAAAGCCTGTAAGTACTGTGCCTATTCTTTCTCCTCCTGGGGAGAAGAGTAGACATTCCCTCACTTCCAGGTAAGCATAGGAAGTGAGAAATGTGTTCTGTCCCAGCAAACGCAACCCTGCGAGATGCTGTCATCTCTGTATGTTACAGATGGGAAATTAAAAACTTATAAAGTCATATTAATTAGTTAGTCATATAACTAGTAATTGAAAAATCTGGTTTTGGAAGCCAGAATCACCTGGACAAATGTCATGCCTCATTCAGAAAGTCCACACTTCATAGGTACATGCATGTATGTATTCATGAAATATTTTATGGGAGGCTACTAAGTAAATAACTATTAACAGTTGGAGGAAGTATAATGAAAATAACAAAAACCATGCCTTCCCTTTTAAAACATATGGTGTAGTGGAAATTCAATTAAAATGCTGTGTGCTGAAGTGTTTTGATAATCAGGTTTGGCCATGTTATACAACTATAGAAGGGTACACAAGCTTCATCTGGGGGCTGGTGAAAGGAAGTGATCCCTCCACAATGAGTAAAAATTGGCAAGGTGAATGAATCATGGATGCAAGTGGGAGTAGCAGTAAAAAAAGAACATTTTGTGCAAAGCCTAGGGTAAGAGAAAATACAGAGTCATTCAGGAAATAGATGACACTTGATTTGTATGACTAAGGGATTACTGGTAGTGTCGAAGAGACATGATTCAGGGCCATATAAGCTCTGTTAAGGATTTGGGTCTTCATTAAAAAAAGCAAGGTGGGGGAGGCTTGAAGATATTTTTAAGTAAAGTAAAACTTGATCTGATTTGCACTTTAAATGATTTGCTTAATGTGTATTTTGGAAAATGAATCAGATGGAATTAAGACCTCATTATAAGAAAATAATTAGGAGGAGGTAGCAGCAATGGAGACAAGAAATGATGTTGGCCTAAACTAGCAAATTGCCACTGTAAACAGAAAAATGTAGATTGACTCAGAGAAAATATACAAAAGAGAAGAATGGGAGGACTTTGGCATCATTTGGACAAGAAGGAAAAGGAATCGGAAGGGAAATGCTAAGTCTGCTCTTGGGAGCAATTAATTGGATCTTATTGCTATTCACTATGGAAGGAAACTGATTTAGAGGACACAGAATAAATGAATTTTCTATATTGGACATGTCGAGTTTGAGGTATCTGCAAGCCAACCAAGTGAAAACGTACAGTAGGATAATGAAAAATCAGATCCAAAGTAAAAACTACGAAAATAAGGATACTGATTTGGATAATGAAAGTTCAGTTTACAACTTAGGGAAGAATGCTGAAAAGGGACAAATGAAAGGGGTAAATGAAAAAGACACAACAAAATTAAAGAGAAGACTGCCATAGGAAAACTGGAAATGATGGGTTTTGGAGAGTAAGCAAGAAGTTTTAAAAATAATGTAAGGGCTTAATGATGACAGAAGTTATGGGAAGATTAAGTATGACAGAACTGAAAAAATAATGGTAAATTTAAGAGCAGTAAGGTAGATTAAATAAGACCATAAAAATTTTGCTGTCCCATTATTTAGAGATGGAGTCAAATTCTCCTTTCCTTGATTTGGGGTTTACCTAAAGAACTACTTGACAAATATACTGTAGTGGAGCGGAACATTCCAGGACTTCCAGGTCGAAGCCGTGAAAAGTTTGTGGCCTGTACCACAGCTACTAAGATTTCTAAACCACCTGTGAAGAAGTGCAACTACTTAGGTGGCGATATGGTGTGAAGAAGCACTAAAATTATGTGGAGAGGGAGAGAGGCTCAGCCTTCCAGCTTTTCCCCAAGGCACCAGGCATGTGAGAAAAGGTATCTTGGAAAACACCTCCACCCCCAGCCCAGCTGCCAGCTAAATTCCACTGAGTTACCCAAGTCAATGCCATGTGAAACAGAAAAAAAATGTGCCAGCTAAGCCCTGACTAAATCTAAGAATAATAAAATCATAATATATGATAAAATGGCTATTTTAATTCATTAAATTTGGGTGAACTTTTAGTCAGGGCTTAGCTCCCCCCTACTTCTTTGGAGTAGTTCCTTACTATCCAGCTATCTGAGCGGCTGGCTTCTGGGCTATAGTCTTCATTTTGCCCCAAATAAAAATTAACTCACAACTCTCACGTTGTGCATTTTTTTCTGCCGACAGTAATATGGAAGATATAAAATATAGCTAATTAACAGGTGGACTTAGCTAGATGGAATTCCAAGTTAAATATGACAATGAATTCAGTTTTCTTGCTTGTGATAAGGTACAGATAAAGAAAGATGAGCTAAGAAAAAACTGTCACTGTTCAAGCAGAATTTAGAATCTAAAGGAGCCAGAACTTGCTGAATTCAAAACTAAAAGAGTTTCTCATCCCTAGTTTCTCCAAAAAAAAAGAGGTTATCACTTAAGGAATGGATTCAGGGCAAATGTTCAATATCCAGGGCATTATCAGTAAAGCAGTTAAAAGAGTAAAGATACTGAGAAATGTGACTGTAAGATCTTTTCTTTTGTTTAATCCTTAGAACAATTTTAGGGTTGGAGGGACATTAAGTATATTGAGACGCATATGTCCTGTCACTTAGACAAAAGACGTAGAAGAATCTTAAAATCTAGTCCACAGCTCTGTGATACTCAAGTGCAGGTAGAGGAGGTCTGTCTTGCGAAGAAAGGAGGGAGCACTTTGTCTAGTAGAGCAGATTATAATTTGATATATAAAAAGGGTATTTGACCAGCTTAGACTGAAATGGAAAGAAGCATAATGAAGTAAAAAAAAAATTTTTTTTAAGGAATCTGGACTCCCAAACTTCCACAGGCAGGAAATGGGCTGAGAAGCCTACTCAATTGCAAAGATCAGTCATTTATTATGTGAAAGAAAAGTGGAATCAGAATCAGAATGTAGAGCCAAGAGTGGTAGAGAATCATTTCCAGGAAATAGGACTTGGCCTTAAAGAAGAATCTGGTGACAAATGCAGCTTTTATAGCTGCTTTTCATCGATCCAGTGCACTATTTCTTTGTCACCCATTCTTCAGTGGACTTCCAGGACAACACAGTACCTGGATTTTTCTCTTAATTCATTGTTTGATTGCTCTCAGCCTTCTTTGTTTTAGCAAAACTTTTATTTCTCCCAAAATTCGTAATATGGACTACGCCAGGGTTCAGCCTGTCTATATTCACAACACTGATAATCTCATCTATTCTCCCGGCTTTACATATTGCCAGAATGGTGATGAATACCTAGTTTAAAACTCAAATTCTCTCCTAAATTCTAGACTAATTTATCCATATATTTATATGACATCTATCATTGTATATCTAATAGATTTCTCAAATACCACACGTATAAAACTTAAGTATGGTTCCCTCTCAAACTTCTTCCCACAAAATTTGCCAACTGATTTGAGGACAGCAGCCATTTTCCAGTTGTTCAATGAAATGTTTTGGAATTATCCTTTACTCTTATTTTCCTCTCTCACTCCACACTCAATCTATCAAAAAATTCTATTACCTCTATAAAATATACCCATCACTTCCTCCACTGGATTTTTCTATTGTTAGGTTATCCTCAAAATTCAATTCTTCTAAGAGTTAGGGTTAAATTACTTTTGAAGAGGTTCTTGTGTGATCTGGAGGTAAAAGTGAACCTGTGGCCATTGCTCTCTGAAGGACATGGTAATTACTTGTGGTGACAGATGAAAGCATAGGAACTGGCAGGTTTAGCTTTTCCTTGTTCTCCTCAAAGCTGCTTCCAGTTCTTCCAATTTTTGACAGTCTGCACCCCAAGCGAATTACCAGACACTTGGCTGTGAACCCCCAAATACTGTACCTGCCATGGACTACTACAGCAGTTGCCAGTTCAGAATCCCACTGGAGCCTGTTTTGCTACTCAAATTGACTTGTTGGTGACTCCTCCTGGTTCCCCAAACCTCATTAGACCTTTACTTCCTAATTTTCTCCAAAAATTATGCAAGGCCTAATATGTATATTTGGACATAGAATATATATATGTGTGTGTGTGTGTGTGTGTGTATATTCAGCTTCTCTGGGAAAACCTAAGTAATAGAACCAAGAGTGGTTCTAGAGGAACAGATTTTTAAAAAAGCTTTATTGAGGTAAAAGTGATATCAAAGTACTGCACATATTTAATATATATAATTTGATGCATTTTGGCATTTGCATAACATGTGAAACCATCACAAAAATTAAGGTAATAGACAGACAGCTGTCAGTTCTGAAAGTTTCCTTGTATAAAGCCACTGCATTTCAAGATTAAATTTTCAAAACTGGATGTGGGGTTTCTGGAATTGGCTCTCTAATATGTATTCAGAAAAATTATGATTCTATTTCCAGTAGTAAAAAGACTAGCAATAATCCATGTCAAGAACATCTGACAATAGATATATGCAAATTATCCCTACTGGAGGTAGATATATTTATGTATATCCTCTGACTTCTGTTTCTCTCGAGAACCCTGACTAATATCCATATATATATGTATGAATGTATATATATTTAAAGAGATTTATGATAAGGAATTGATTCATGTGACTGACAAGTGCCAAGATATGCAACTGGCAAGCTGTAGACCTAAAAGAGCTGATGTGTATAGTTCCAGTCTGAGTTTAAAGACCTGATAACCAGGAAAACTGATGGTGTAAATTCCATTCCAAAAGCCAGCAGGATGGATACCCAAAAGCTAAAGTTTCAGTGGTGTCTGAAAGCTGGAAAAGACCAGTGTCCCAGCTCATTAAGCCAGGCAAGAAGAGTTCTCTCTTACTCAGCTTTTTTTGTTCTATTTAATTTTCAGTTGATTGGATGAGGTACATACATATTATGGGTGCAGTCGGTTTTACTCAGTCTACTGATTCAAACCTAGAATTCAAACCTAGAATTATGTATGACCAAATGTTTGGGACCCACATACTCCAGTCAAACAACACATAAAATTAACCATCACATATGAAAATGCAAAAGACTCAGAAGGCTCCAAGACTTGTATAGAGCTACTACAATGAAGATAGTGTGGATCAGTGAAAGAATGCATAAAGAGATCAATCAAACAGTTTAGAGAGCCCAGAAATACACCAACAGAAATATAGTCAACCTATCTTTCACAAAGGAACAAAGGCAATTCAAGTGAGAAAGAGTAGTCTTTTCAAAAAATAGTATTGGAACAACAGAACGTCAAAAAAAAAAAAAAAAAAACTGAACTTAGATACTGAAGTTACACTTTTACAATAATAAATTCTAATGGATCATAGATTGTAAACATAAAACCTCAAAATATATAACTTCTAGAAGATAATGAGGGGGAAATCTAGGTGACCTTGGGTTTGGCAATGAGCTTTAGATATACCAGCAAAATCAAGATCTATGAAAGATAAAAGAATAAGTTGGATTTCATTAAAATTAAAAACTTCTGCCTTGTGAAAGACATTGTTAAAAGAATGAAAGGCAAGCCACAGACTGGGAGAAAATATTTGCAAAACATATATATAATTCAGGACGTATGTCTTATAAATATATAAGAATTCTCAAAATTCAGTAATAAGAAGACAAACACCCAATTTAATATTGGGCAAAAGACACCTCACCAGAAAGAATATGCAAATGGCAAATAAATACGTGAAAAGATGCTCACCTCAAACTAACATAATTTTGCATATCAACTGTATTTCAATAAAAATTTTAAAATTAAAATATATTGAAATAGAAAATAGAAAAAAAAGACTCAACATCATTAGCAACTTGCAAATTAAAACAACAATGAGATAAGACTACACACCTATTAGAATGGCTAAAATCCAAAACATCAAAAACACCCAATGTTGATTAGGGTACAGAGCAATAGGAGCTCTGCCTTCATTTCTTGTGAGAATGCAAAATGGTACAGGCACTTCGGAAGATTTTGTTCATTACAAAATATATTACAAAGCTTAACATAGTCTTGCCATACAATCCTGCACTCACACTCCTAGGTATTTAACCAAATGAACTAAAAACTTTTATTCACACAAAAATCTGCACACAAATGTTTATAACAATGTCATGCACAATGTCATGTTATAACAATGTCTAATTTCTAAAAATTAGAAGCAACCAAGATTTCCTTCACTTGGTTAATGTATAAGCACACTATGGTGCATCCACACAATAGAACATTATTTAGAGATAAAAATAAATGAGCTACCAGGCCATGAAAGACATGAGGGAACCTTAAATGCATATTCCTAAGTGAAAGGAACCAGTCTGAGAAGACTACATATTGTTTGATTCCAATTACATGACATTCTAGAAGAGGTAAAACTATAGATAGTAAAAAGATAGGGGTTGGAAGGAGAAAGGATAAATAGGTAGAGGGTGCATAAATAAGAGCACAGAGTATTGTATAGGGCAGTGAAACTACTCTGTGTAATACTGCTATGGTGAATACATGTCATTTAAACATTTGTTAAAACCTATAGAACTGTGTAACATTAAGACTGAACCTTCATGTAAACCATGGGCTTTAGTTAATAACTATTTATCAATATTACTTCACTGTGGTAACAAATAAATCACATTAATTCAAGACATTAATAATGGGTAAATTGAGTGGAGGAGACAGGAGGTATGTGGGTACTCTCTGTACTATTTGCTCAAATTTCTCCAAACTTAAAACTTCTCTAAAAATTAGTTATTCTTATTTAAAATTAAATTTTTAATTTAAAAAGAAATTCATATAACTATTTTCCTATCAAAACAGAAGTATTTCTCTAAAAGTCCAAAAGAAAAAAATGGATGAGTATTAAGAAAATTATGGCAAAAAAAAAATGAATATACATTTGCACCACTCACACACAAGCATACAGATATTCATAAGGATATCTTTTAATGATAATGTTATGTATGTGTCAGTATTTTTAAAGCACATTTTGGAATAGTTGGTTAAATATTAAGAATAGTTAGATAAGAAATTGGTAGCTTCCGTAAACTTTGTTTATGAATATCACAAAATTAATAATAAATAATATGCCCCAAATTCTATTATAATTTAATATGAGAAAATTAATACTATAAAACAAAAATTCTTGTGTATGTGTCTGTTCTTTTAAACTTGTAATTAGATATAATTATGTTGTCGGGCTATGCATGGTCAAACAAATATGAACAATACACCTTTGTAAAATGTTCATTAAAAGTTACATCATAAGGCCAGGACACAAAGTTTGCATTGCATTGGCATTGCTAAGCAAATTTAACAGTTTTGTTTCCTCCTCAGAGAATATGATTGTCTCTGCTTTCATCATATTTGTGGGGCTGATATCACCTTCTTTCTCTGGTAAATAAAATTTTCATTTAAATCATCTACACTACCTAAAAGAAAACATAGAATTTACAAATAACTTATATTCGTTAATGAATATGCTTCTATAAGATCAATTTCAGTGATGTGTAAATAATATTGCTAACAAGATTTACAAAACTAATGCTATTTTTGTCTGTTTTAGTATACACTCAATATTTAGGTGGATAAATATTGATTATGTAAAATCAATAAAAATAGCATGTATTTGAGAGGAAGAGAGCCCTGAACCAAGATGGCGGAGTAGAAGGACGTGCTGTCACTCCCTCTTGAGAGAACACCAGAATCACAACTAGCTGCTGGGCAATCATCGACAGGAAGACACTGGAACTCACCAAAAAAGATACCCCACATCCAAAGACAAAGGAGAAGCCACAGTGAGATGGTAGGAGGGACGATATCACAGTAAAATCAAATTCCATAACTGCTGGGTGGGTGACTCACAGACTGGAGAACACTTATACCACAGAAGTCCACCCACTGGAGTGAAGGTTCTGAGCCCCACGTCAGGCTTCCCAACCTGGGGATCCAGCAACGGGAGGAGGAATTCCTAGAGAATCAGACTTTGAAGGCTAGTGGGATTTGATTGCAGGATTTCGACAGGACTAGGGGAAACAGAGACTCCACTCTTGGAGGGCACACACAAAGTAGTGTGCGCATCGGGACCCAGGGGAAGGAACAGTGACCCCAGGGGAGACTGAACCAGACCTACCTGCTAGTGTCAGAGTGTCTCCTGCAGAGGCAGGTGGTGGCTGTGGCTCTCTGTGGGGACAAGGACACTGGCAGCAGAAGTTCTGGGAAGTACTCCTTGGCGTGAGGCCTCCCAGAGTCCGCCATTAGTCCCACCAAAGAGCCCAGGTAGGCTCCAGTGTTGGGTTGTCTCAGGCCAAACAACCAACAGGGAGGGAACCCAGCCCCACCCATCAGCAGTCAAGCGGATTAAAGTTTTACTGAGCTCTGCCCACCAGAGCAACAGTCAGCTCTACCCACCACCAGTCCCTCCCATCAGGAAACTTGCACAAGACTCTTAGATAGCTTCATCCGCCAGAGGGCAGACAGCAGAAGCAAGAAGAACTACAATCCTGCAGCCTGTGGAACAAAAACCACATTCACAGAAAGATAGACAGGATGAAAAAGCAGAGGGCTATGTACCAGATGAAGGAACAAGATAAAACCCCAGAGAAACAATGAAGTGGAGATAGGCAACCCTCCAGAAAAAGAATTCAGAAAAATGATAGTGAAGATGATCCAGGACCTCGGCAAAGATCAAGAAGATGCAAGAACTGTTTAACAAAGACCTAGAAGAAGTAAAGAACAAACAAACAGAGGTGAACAATACAATGACTCAAATGAAAACTACACTAGAAGGAATCAATAGCAGAATAACTGAGACAGAAGAACAGATAAGTGACCTGGAAGACAGAATGGTGGAATTCACTGCTGCAGAACAGAATAAAGAAAAAAGAATGAAAAGAAATGAAGACAGCTTAACAGACTTCTGGGACAACATTAAATGCAACAACATTCGTATTATAGGGGCCCCAGAAGGAGGAGAGAGAGAGAAAGGACCCAAGAAAATATTTGAAGAGATTATAGTTGAAAACTTCCCTAACACGGGAAAGGAAATAGCCACCCAAGTCCGGGAAGCACAGAGAGTCCCATACAGGATAAGCCCAAGGAGAAACGTGCCAAGACACATAGTAATCAAATTGGCAAAAATTAAAGACAAACATTATTGAAAGCAGCAAGGGAAAAACAACAAATAACTTACAAGGGAACTCCCATAAGGTTAACAGCTGATTTCTCAGCAGAAACTCTACAAGCCAGAAGGGAGTGGCATGATATACTTAAAGTGATGAAAGGGAAGAACCTACAACCAAGATTACTCTACCTGGAAAGGATCTCATTTAGATTCGATGGAGAAATCAAAAGCTTTACAGACAAGCAAAAGCTAAGAGAATTCAGCACCACCAAACCAGCTCTACAACAAATGCTAAAGGAACTTCTCTAAGAGGGAAACACAAGAGAAGAAAAGGACCTACAAAAACAAACCCAGAACAATTAAGAAAATGGTCATAGGAACATACATATCGATAATTACCTTAAACGTGAGTGGATTAAATGCTCCAACCAAAAGACACAGGCTTGCTGAATGGATACAAAAACAAGACCCGTATATATGCTGTCTACAAGAAACCCACTTCAGACCTAGGGACACATTCAGACCGAAAGTGAGGGGATGGAAAAAGATATTTCACGCAAATGGAAATCAAAAGAAAGCTGGAATAGCAATACTCATATCAGATAAAATAGACTTTAAAATAAAGAATGTTACAAGAGACAAGGAAGGACACTACGTAATGATCAAGGGATCAATCCAAGAAGAAGATATAACAATATAAATATATATGCACCCAACATAGGAGCACCTCAATACATAAGGCAACTGCCAACAGCTATAAAAGGGGAAATCAACAGTAACACAATAATAGTGGGGCATCTTAACACCTCACTTACACCAATGGACAGATCATCCAAACAGAAAATTACTAAGGAAACAAGCTTTAAATGACGGAATAGACCAGATAGATTTAATTGATATTTATAGGACATTCCATCCAAAAACAGCAGATTACACTTTCTTCTCAAGTGCACATGGAACATTCTCCAGGATAGATCACATCTTGGGTCACAAATCAAGCATCAGTAAGTTTAAGAAAATTGAAATCATATCAAGCATCTTTTCTGACCACAACGGTATGAGATTAGAAATTAATTACAGGGAAAAAAACGTAAAAAACACAAACACATGGAGGCTACACAATACATTACTAAATAACCAAGAAATCACTGAAGAAATCAAAGAGAAAATCAAAAAATACCTAGAGACAAATGACAATGAAAACACGATGATCCAAAACCTATGGGATGCAGCAAAAGCAGTCCTAAGAGGGAAGTTTATAGCTATACAAGCCTACCTCAAGAAACAAGAAAAATCTCAAAAAACAATCTAACCTTACACCTAAAGGAACTAGAGAAAGAAGAACAAACAAAACCCAAAGTTAGCAGGAGGAAAGAAATCATAAAGATTAGAGCAGAAATAAATAGAAACAAAGAAAACCATAGCAAAGATCAATAAAACTAAAAGCTGGTTCTTTGAGAAGATAAACAAAATTGATAAACCATTAGCCAGACTCATCAAGAAAAAGAGGGAGAGGACTCAAATCAATAAAATTAGAAATGAAAAAGGAGAAGTTACAACAGACACTGCAGAAAATCAAAGCATCCTAAGAGACTACTACAAGCAACTCTATGCCAATAAAATGGACAACCTGGAAGAAAGGGACAAATTCTTAGAAAGTTATAACCTTCCAAGACTGAACCAGGAAGAAATAGAAAATATGAACAGATCAATCACAAGTAATGAAATTGAAGCTGTGATTAAAAATCTCCCAACAAACAAAAGTCCAGGACCAGATGGCTTCACAGGTGAATTCTATCAAACATTTAGAGAAGAGCTAACACCCATCCTTCTCAAACTCTTTCAAAAAATTGCAGAGGAAGGAACACTCCCAAACTCATTCTATGAGGCCACCATCACCCTGATACCAAAACCAGACAAAGATACTACAAAAAAAGAAAATTACAGACCAATATCACTGATGAATATAGATGCAAAAATCCTCAACAAAATACTAGCAAACAGAATCCAACAACACATTAAAAGGATCATACACCATGATCAAGTGGGATTTATCCCAGGGATGCAAGGATTCTTCAATATACGCAAATCAATCAATGTGATACACCATATTAACAAATTGAAGAAGAAAAACCATATGATCATCTCAATAGATGCAGAAAAAGCTTTTGACAAAATTCAACACCCATTTATGACAAAAACTCTCCAGAAAGTGGGCATAGAGGGAATCTACCTCAACATAATAAAGGCCATATACAACAAACGCACAGTAAACATCATTCTCAATGGTGAAAAACTGAAAGCATTTCCTCTAAGATCAGGAACAAGACAAGGATGTCCACTCTCGCCCCTCTTATTCAGCATAGTTTTGGAAGTCCTAGCCACAACAATCAGAAAAGAAAAAGAAATAAAAGGAATACAAATTGGAAAAGAAGAAGTAAAACTGTCATTGTTTGCAGATGACATGATACTATACATAGAGAATCCTAAAGATGCTACCAGAAAACTACTAGAGTTAATGAATGTGGTAAAGTTGCAGGATACAAAATTAATGCACAGAAATCTCCTGCATTCCTATACACTAACAACGAAAGATCAGAAAGAGAAATTAAGGAAAGAACCCCATTCACCAATGCAACAAAAAGAGTAAAATACCTAGGAATAAACCTACCTAAGGAGGTAAAAGACCTGTACTCAGAAAACTATAAGGCACTGATGAAAGAAATCAAAGATGACACAAACAGATGGCGAGATATACCATGTTCTTGGATTGGAAGAATCAACATTGTGAAAATGACTATACTACCCAAAGCAATCTACAGATTCAATGCAATCCCTATCAAATTACCAATGGCATTTTTTTATGGAACTAGAACAAAAAATCTTAAAATTTGTATGGAGACACAAAAGACCCCAAATAGCGAAAGCAGTCTTGAGGGACAAAAATGGAGCTGGAGGAATCAGACCCCTTGACTTCAGACTATACTACAAAGCTACAGTAATCAAGCCAATATGGTACTGGCATAAAACAGAAATATAGATCAATGGAACAAGATAGGAAGTCCAGAGATAAACCCACGCACCTATGGTCAACTAATTTATGACAAAGGAGGCAAGGATATACAGTGGAGAAAAGACAGTCTCTTCAATAAGTGGTGCTGGGAAAACTGGACAGCTACATGTAAAAGAATAAAATTAGAACACTCCCTAACACCATACACGAAAATAAACTCAAAATGGATTAGAGACCTAAATGTAAGACCAGACACTATAAAACTCTTAGAGGAAAACATAGGAAGAACACTCTTTGACATAAATCACAGCAAGATCTTTTTTGATTCACCTCCTAGAGTAATGGAAATAAAAACAAAAATAAACAAATGGGACCTAATGAAACTTCAAAGCTTTTTCACAGCAAAGGAACAAGACGAAAAGACAACCCTCAGAATGGGAGAAAATATTTGCAAAGGAATCAATGGACAAAGGATTAATCTCCAAAATATATAAACAGCTCATGCAGCTCAATATTCAAAAAACAAATAACCCAATCCAAAAATGGGCAGAAGACCTAAATAGACATTTCTCCAAAGAAGACATACAGATGGCCAAGAAGCACATGAAAAGATGCTCAACATCACTAATTATTAGAGAAATGCAAATCAAAACTACAATGAGGTATCACCTCACACCAGTTAGAATGGGCACCATCAGAATATCTACAAACAACAAATGCTGGAGAGGGTGTGGAGAAAAGGGAACCCTCTTGCACTGTTGGTGGGAATGTAAGTTGATACAGCCACTATGGAGAACAATATGGCGGTTCCTTAAAAAACTAAAAATAGAATTACCATATGATCCAGCAATCCCACTACTGGGCATATACCCAGAGAAAACCATAATTCAAAAAGACACATGCACCCCAATGTTCATTGCAGCACTATTTGCAATAGCCACGTCATGGAAGTAACCTAAATATCTATCGACAGACGAATGGATAAAGAAGAAGTGGTACATATATACAGTGGAATATTACTCAGCCATACAAAGGAACAAATTGGGTCATTTTTTGAGACATGGATGGATCTAGAGACTGTCATACAGAGTGAAGTAAGTCAGAAAGAGAAAAACAAATATTGTATATTAACGCATATATGTGGAACCTAGAAAAATGGTACAGATGAACTGGTTTGCAGGGCAGAAATTGAGACACAGATGTAGAGAACAAACGTATGGACACCATGGGGGGAAAGAGGCAGAGGGCTGGGGTGGTGGTGTGCTGAATTGGGCGATTGGGATTGACATGTATACACTGATGTGTATAAAATTGATGACTAATAAGTACCTGCTGTATAAAAGAATAACTAAAACTAAATTTAAAAAAATAATATGTATTTATACGTAAGCCTTTGATATTTTTTTGAAAATTCAAAAAGTCACATTGTAATTTTTTACATAATTTTGGTGTAATTATATAACAGTCTGAAGAAATTAGCAAGTAAGGGTTTTTCTGTTAAAATTTGAAAGAAAAATATGATAAGGAATTGGCAGTTTTCCTACCATATAATATACATTTTAAGCCAATTTTGATGTTTCTTATAGGTTCAGATTGGAAAAGAAGTAAAAAAAATTTTTTTTTTTTTGGCCACGCCACATGGCACGTGGGATCTTAGTTCCCAACCACGGATCAAACCCCGCACCCCTTGCAGTGGAAGCACTGAGTCTTATCCACTGGACCACCAGGGAAGTCACTAAACATTTATTTTATATATTTTTTACTTGAATATTCTTAAATTATAAACCAAAAAGTTATAGTGCTTACACACCTTGATCACCTCTGAATCAAGTTTCTCCCTCATTAAAACTGATGCTTTTAAATAACCATTTGATTGAGAAATCTTGTTTTATACATATTTTGGTTGGAACATTTTGTAAGTAATGTATTATTTCTACCTCTTGAAATTTCAAGTTGAAATTAATGAAAAGAAATTTTCAAAAATTTGAATGCAGATTATTAAGGTTTCTGTGATATTTGAGAAAAAGTCATTTACTTGTGAAACTTTTTTTTTTTTTTTTTTTTTTTTTTTTTTTTTTTTTTTTTTTTTTTTTTTTTAATTTTTTTATAGCTACTTTTATTTTTATTTATTTATTTATTATTTTTGGCTGTGCTGGGTCTTCGGTTCGTGCGAGGGCTTTCTTTAGTTGCGGCAAGTGGGGGCCACTCTTCGTCGCGGTGCGGGGACCGCTCTTCATCGCGGTGCGCGGGCCTTTCACTATCACGGCCCCTCCCGTTGCGGGGCACAGGCTCCAGACGCGCAGGCTCAGTAGTTGTGGCTCACGGGCCCAGCCGCTCCGTGGCATGTGGGATCTTCCCAGACCAGGGCTCGAACCCGTGTCCCCTGCATTAGCAGGCAGATTCTCAACCACTGCGCCACCAGGGAAGCCCCAACTTGTGAAACTTTTGAAGATATAATGTTTCCCCCAACATCTTCTATTTCTTATAGATGAATACACATTGGGAAACCTATCTGATATAATTAGCAGATAGTTGATGATAAAGCAATTAAATAAAAGGTCATTTGCCTTATCTCTGAACAAAAAATTACCATCCCTGTTAGTCTGTTAATTGGTGGAATAATTTGTTTTATGCATGTTTCTGTTCATGCTGAAAATCAGTAACTCTCATAATGGAATGCCCTGGTTGAACCTGGTATACACAAATTGTAACACCTAGTGCTATGGTTGCACTTTAAACTGATACGTTGTCACTTCAAATTACTTTGCATTGGCATCTGTGGTTATTTAGAACTACAAGTTAATTTGGATGATTTCCAGAACAAATAAAACAAGTGTAAAACTGTCTCAATGCATTTATTGTGCTTGAATGATTGAAGGACTTTTTTTGGGGGGGGGCGTTAATGTTCCAGAATAATTTTATCTAACAGCAGGAAGTGGCTAGACTCACAAACAAACTGTTCTTTTCTTGTAAATTATATGAAATCTACATGAAAAAGGATACTTAATTTTAATTACAATAATAATAAATAGAAAATGACTAAAGCATCTTACAAAAAAGTTCTATGCATAACATAATGACAATAAAAACTATAACAGTAAAATTGAAATGGCAATAGTGATAGAAAAAAGTTAACAAAATAAATAGAAAATGTAAGGATTTTGAACTACTCATAGTAAAGGAATCATGGTATAATGAACAGGAGACTAGAGCTATTCAAAAATGATAAACAAAAAAAATGTAATCCTAAAACTATTTATTTTGGAGGCTAGAAGATGATATTTTCTATGAGAATTTACCAATTCTATGCCATCTAAGGAACCACAGACTAAATGAATACACATCCTTTATGTATACGGCCATATCCATATTCTCAGTCTCTCACTACAACTTATGAATCTTATCCTTACATATACCTCTTTATCTTAACCTCATGTTGCAGCCATGTAACATGCACACTGCAACATGGTGATGACTGTCTCCTGAAGCACATCTTTTCTCCATCTGCATATTCACTCAGGGAAATCTCAAGTCCCGTGCTTTAGTCTACATGCATGAATGTATGTCTTCTGGCCTGATTTCCTAGCTAACATATAAAACCTCCTAGGTTTAAATACTGTGATGGTTAATTTTATATGTCAAGTTGGCTAAACTGTGGCTCCCAGGTTTTGGTCAAACACCAGTCCAGATATTTCTGTGAAGATATATTTCAGATGTGCTTAACATTTAGATCAGTAGACTTGAGTAAGGAAGATTGCCTCCATAATGGAGGTATGCGCCTCACCTAACGAGTTGAAGGCCTTAAGAGCTAAAACCGAGGTTTTCCAAAGA
The DNA here is from genome assembly GCF_009873245.2 of Balaenoptera musculus. Lineage (NCBI taxonomy): Eukaryota > Metazoa > Chordata > Mammalia > Artiodactyla > Balaenopteridae > Balaenoptera > Balaenoptera musculus. The sequence goes on from NC_045802.1 coordinate 58,623,449, forward strand.
GCAATTCTGCCTCAAGACTGCAACATAGAGGCCATAACTGGTTTCAGCCTGTAGATTTCAGTCTCACAACTGAAACATCCACTCTTCTTTGAATTTTCAGACTGCCTACCTGGTTGACAAATTTTCAGCTTGTCAACCCCCATCCAATTCCTTAAACACATATTCTTTCTCGCTCTCTCTCTGTCCCTCTCTCCCATATATATACATATATATGAAAATTATTATATGAATAAAATTATAATACTTTTACCTGAGATATATATTATAAAGAGCTGCTTTCTAATAAATGGATGAAATTGAAACATACCTAGAAAGTAATAGAAGTAGAAAGAGAAGTGATGGTGGAAATATTTAACACACAATATTACAAGTGTACCAATAAATTAGAAAAGACCTCAGGTCTTTAGAAAAATAAATGAAGGTACACTAGTAATAAAGTGTCCTAGTTGTAATGTAAAGTGTAAAGCCTTGTTTTAAACCTTTAACGAAATTGAATTTGTAATAAAAAGTTATTTCAGAAACTCTTTGACTTAGAGCTATTTCCTAACAAATAGACATGAAAAAATTAACTAGAATGTAGAACAAGCTTCTGCAGAGTATAGTAAAGGTATTTATATTCCCCCAACAGCAAAAGAAAGGAAAATTATTATATATCAGTCTCATTCATAAATTTGAGTGTAATTATTCTAAAAATTGTTCACAAATAAAATGCAGTGATTTTTTAAAAATTATAATACATGTTGGCTATGTAATTTCATCCCAAGAAATTAAGAATCTTTGATATTAGAAAGTCAATTAATTTAGCTAACTAAACTTACAGAATTAAGTGGAAAAATCCAGAATGTATGCTCTATAATTCTTTCTATACAAGAATGACAGGGATTTCTGTCTTTATTTTGTTTAAATAATGTATCCTTATTTAGAAGTGTGCATGGCACATAGTAATTCTTCAGTGATGTTTATAAAATGAATAGCTGCAGAAAAAAAAATACATAAAAATACAACCTTCATTCACTGCTAAAAAAAATTAAACCCTTATCAAACTAGGAACAATATATAACTTCCTTTAATGTGTTACAGAGTATCTTAAAAAAAAAAAAGAACAACTACAGCCATATAGGTGTTATATAGGTAACGCAATACTTATTGTTGAAATATTGAAAACAGTATCTGTAAAACTGGTGAATATAAAATCAAGATAAGATTTTCATTAGTAAGTATACAAAGAGAAATATGACTTTATAATGGTATATTTTATAAAGGCGTAAAACTGTAAGGTGCCCAATAGTAAATGGCAATTCTGAATTATTTGATATTTCATATATACAATTATAAAATTTTATTGAAAGACATTAACAAATCCTAAGTAAATGAAGGTTATATCATGTTTTATTTTTTATTGTAACAATATCATAAAAATATCTACTTTTCAGTATTTTATCTTTTTACTTAATGAAATGCCACTCATACCAACAGATCCTTTTTTGAGAATTTTCACAAGCTGATTAAAATATTTATATGGAGAGCAAATAGTCCCCAAATTACAAGATATTTCTGAAGAAAAATAACCTGGGGATAATGCTTTCCTACATTCAAAATATGTAATATAAAGTTATAGAAATTAAGGTAATGCAGTATTTGATCAGGAGTGGACAAATTTATGTATAAAATAGACCCATGCCCATATGAAACTTTAGTATGGCAGAGGTACTCTGTCACATCATTGGTAAAATGGAGGACTATACAGCGAAGTAACTAGAAAAAATAAAGTTGGATCCTCAAATCCTCATAAATAAAACTTAACTCCAGATGAATTAAGAAACTAATTGTTTAAAATCCCCAGCAAAACTATGAAGAAAAACCATATATGTGATTGAAAGAATGGAGAGAAAACATCAACAGACAATCCCCCAAAAAAGAATCACATATGGCCAGAAAATAAACGTGAGATGTTCAAAATTTTTAATGATTAGGGGAATGCAAGTCAAAAGTGCAATTAAATTATATCCTACATATTACATACATTCCATTCACAAAAATTGCTAAAGCCTACCAATATCAAGTGTTGGGGGCTTCCCTGGTGGCGCAGTGGTTGAGAATCTGCCTGCCAATGCAGCGGACACGGGTTCGAGCCCTGGTCTGGGAAGATCCCACATGCCGCGGAGCAACTAGGCTCGTGAGCCACAGCTACTGAGCTTGTGCGTCTGGAGCCTGTGCTCCGCAACAAGAGAGGCCGCGATAGTGAGAGGCCCGCGCACCGCGATGACGAGTGGCCCCCACTTGCCGCAACTGGAGAAAGCCCTCGCACAGAAACGAAGACCCAACACAGCCAAAAATAAATTAATAAACCCAAAGTTTGAAAAAAAAAAAACTGGAAAGAAAAAAGTAACAGTACTATTGATGATTATAAATAAATATGGGAAAATATCAAGTGTTGGGGAAGATGTAACTCTACAGAATCTCTCAGGCACTGCTGGTGAGAGCTTAACTTGATACACCTACATTGGAGACCATTTTTACATTACGTTTTTACATCAGAAAATATATTTTCATAATATATTCTTCCATTCTTTTCAGGCCAAAATGTTTGGAATCTACCTGCCACCACTCTTGCTCTCAAGACTATGGTGACCAAGCACCTAGTTTTCCTAGGACTGAGAGGATTCTCAAGATTTGATACTTTCCGTGCTATAACTAGAAAAAAAACCTAAGGCAAATCAAGAGGTCGGTCACCATAAGTCACACCTCACACTCAATTTATCAGAAAATCTAGTTTGCTTCAACTTTAAATTATGTTCAGATCATCAGCTTGACACCATCTCTACCATTACTACCTGCCTCAGACTCCCGATGTCTGTCACCTTTTTGAGATAAGAAGTTAATCTCTGAAGAAAAACATTGATTTGAAGCCCAGTTTCACCCATTACTATTATTACTACCAGTGCTACTTAAGTACCAAATACAGACGCAAGGGTTTATATGTATCATCTCATTCTTATAACAAAATGAAAAAGGTTTATTATCCTTGCCAGGAAAACTCTGAAACCTGAGCCTCAGAGATGTAATTTCCTCAACTAGTAGCTGTTGGAGTCTACTCCATCTCAGATCCTTCCATAATACTTGTGATTGCTATCCATATGGGTGACATGTAGATAAAGAAAACAGAATTTCAGAGATTCCCAATAGTAGAAGCAATGTGAAGGCTTACCTTTACTACTCTACTTTTGTTATATCTTGTCTCTTGCCCACATCCAAGATTGACAGTAAGATGAGAATGGGGTCAAGAGAGGCCAACTTTAAATGTTTGCAGCCCACTTCCTTCATTCAAAGAATTTCAGGAGTTTTATTACAGGTGAGTAAACAGAGCCCAGAAATTGTTTGCAAAATTTTTCCTCATTAAGTACTTGTTAGTCAATTTTCTTAAAAAGAAAATTGCTGAAATCAGATAGGTTTTGATTTTCACACACCCAACTCTACCCTATTTAATTCGCCAAGCATTAAATAGGGCATTTTGTACTCCTCTTCTACAAGTTCATGCGACACAGTTATTTAATTTTGAGAAAATAAATGCTATTTCTACTTTCTTTCACCTAGAAAAAGAAGCAATAATTTTAAAAAATAAATTCAAGCACATTTTGCTTTAATTATTGTGAATAACAATCTATTTGATTTACAATGATTTGTAAACTTTAGGCATTAAATACATATGAAATAAAAATAGTATAATGCTATATTTGTGTCATTTGAATTTATATATGAAAGTTGTCTCCTGATATAAAGGTGCAAATGGAGCATTTTGTCCTCCATGGTTATTAAAGATATGAGAGGAAAAACTGTATTGTAGATGCATTGTATTATTTTTACAGAGGTCATACCTCAAATCTATCAGTCAAGTGTTAGCACAAGGAAAAATCTAACTGAAAGCAATTTATCTCCTTCATAAGAAAAACAAGAATACTTTCAGTGTCTTATTTTAAGCTCTTAAAAAATGTTTTCTGGAAACTATGATTCCTGTCTTTTTTCTTATAATTTCAGCTTTTTGTGAGAGAAAATGTTCTTTAAAATCAGAGACCAGTTAATAATTTGTGAGTTCCTGTAATTGGGTTCCACTTGCATTTAAAAAGATAGGCTCTCGGGGAAGACATAACTGTACTTGGTCACATTGGTGTGTCACCTTGGCAAAACATTCAAAACCACAAGATGCCCCAAATGACTTTGTCTGGAATAATAAATATAAACATTGATATTCAGTGATTACTTTCCTAAGAAAACACATTAATCATACCTTTCATGGGAATATACTAGTTTAAATACTGGGCACAAAACTGTTTATTTGGCCTGCTTTCTTTTAATTAACAGGTATGTCTTTCTAAAGTTAATGTAAGCTTGGTAGCTTACACTCTAGTCTGTATATTCTTCAGGAAATGACAAATGTTAAGAACAAGGACATAAATTAATTCATGCTGGAAAGAAGGAAGAATGCCATTCTTAACAGGAAACAGCCAGCTAAGGATGCTAGATGTAATGTGTACTGAACTGGATATGTTGGAAAAAGACAAATGGGGCATCTTAATATTCTGACTCTCATTAAATGGCAGATTGGGTGTGTGAAAAAGATCTTACCAAGGTCTCATTAATATTCCCAAACGTGGAAGGAGGGCAGATGAGTATAGGCAAATAGACCAAAGAGATATTCTGCATAAAGAGATGGGTCACTCCTTCCCAAGAGAGTGGTCCCAACAAGCATAAAAGCAATGCTACCAGGATTCCTCATGAAAGTGAGCAACTGCAACAACTAGAAGGACTTATGAAAATACATTACAAATTTTAAAGAGGGAATGACACTGAATTAGCAGAGGAAATACATTTTTTTTAGATTAAGCTACTAAAAAAAACTGTAATCAAGTTTCCCGAGATATCCCCAAAGAGAGAAACTCAGGCAAGTAATAATGAAGAAAAAAAAACTTAATGACAGTAAAGATAATGTGAAGATGTGCTTTGAAATAAAATGAATGAAAAGTAGATTGTTCATTATTGAAAATTGATTTAGTAAAGAGCTAAACCTAAAGTGGTTCTCAAGTAAACATTTAACATAATGCTTACCTGTGAAACAGTAGAGCTAGTCCCATCAAAGTCAGCAATAGGATATTTATTTGCCCTGACCTTTATTTTTAATATATTAAAAAAAAAAAACCTGGCCAATAAAATGCCATAAGAATTGACGTGAAAGAAAAACTCTTTTAACTAAAAAGATAGAAATTAATATTATTATTTGCAAATGAAATAATTTTCTTCCTTGAAAACGCAAGCGAAAAACCTAAAATCTCATAGATGTATAAGAACAGAAGTTCTATAAAATGTATAACAAATGCATATATAAAGAGGCATATGCATGTATGCAAATATAGGGCTAATATTTATGTAGTTGAAATATATTTCATGTTTTCAATAAATTAAAAATCAATAAAGATATTGTTGACCTGATAGAAATAGACTGCCAGTTATTTCTCTAGCAAAAATAGGTTTATTCAGGATCAGCAAAGAATTGAGATTTGGGGTCTGCAACCATAGGAAGCCATGTGCTAATCCCCCCACAGCAAAATAAAGATTTTTCATAGGAAAAGGAAGCTGAGAGGGCTATAGAAAACAGAGTCCCTGGTGTTGGAGTTCAGGGCAGCCCACCCAAAAATATGCCACAATGGCATGATTATTTGGAATTAAAATTAAGAAATGGCCAACACAAAAGGGACACTCCGACCCTATTTTCTGTCTACCTGAAAGCAGGAAATAAATCTTCCATGTGAAAGGTGCACTCCCTGCATCTGGAGATAGAAGGACACCCTTATCACCAGAGATAGAAATTCAGACCAAGAAATTCAACCTATATGAACAAACCTTGTTACTTCTTTAATTTACTACCCCAAACCCACATTCTATTTAGATTCTTCACTCAGTAAGTACCCAAAACCTAAGTTTCTTTGTTCTGTCAGTTCCTCACAAATTTATCGTTTCTCTTTATAAAAAGTATAAAAGATGCCTCTTTGGCCACTTCTCATGTCCCATTTCTATGAGACCTCTGTGTGCACAAATACAAATTTGTTTCTTTTTCTCCTGTTAATCTGTCTTGTGTCAGTTTTGTTATTAATCTAGCCGCAAGATCTCAAGAGGGATAGAGGGGAAAATTTCCCCCTCTCCAACAAAGTCCATGCCTTCTCCATTGGTGAGTTTCTAGAGATTTGGTCATCCTCTTCTTCCTGGTACAAAGAGGAAGACTCCCTTACAAATGGAGACTTCCCTTGTAAATGCAAATGTCTCTTACAAATGGGTAACTTTTACTTGCCTTTCAGAGCTTTTTCTTATGTGTAGGGTTTCTTAAAAATAACCAGTTCAAAATAATCCTTATGCCAAAGAGACATATTTTGGGACGGAAAATTGTGCTTCCCTTCAACAAAATATGTTATAATTCATGTAAATAAATACATGATTTTAGTGTATATCATTGAATAAGAAATGATTTACAAGAAACAGTAATATAATTAAAGTTTTCTTCCATAGAGTTTTACTATATATCATGTCCATTTCATATTTTAACACTTAAAAATGTAATTTCTATTTTGAATCAATAACAGAATTAATATATATAACTCTAGATCAAATAAAAATCACTTACAGTTTATTTCTTGTTTCCTGGTTAGAATAAGGACAATCAGTAACATTAATTAGATTCATTTATAATGATTCAAGGAAAAAGTGTACAAAAAAACACAACAGACCAATCTATACACTTACCTTGATTCTGGCCAAGATAGATAAAAATAGATAAAATAGCTATTGCTTTTGGTAAAAGAGTTAGAATTATATAAAAGATAGTAGAAGCTAAACATTTTAAGCATGCAAATAGCTAAATTCCTAGGAAAGTAAGATAACTTTTTTAATTGAAAGAAAATTTTGGTTTTCTATTATTAAGAATTAGGCTTCCTACCAGAGAATTATTTTGGAACTTTAACATGCACATTTTGTATGTAAATACGTCTGAAGTTTTAACAGCACATAGATCCTGAGTATTCACAAGTGAGATATGGCTTCCTTTGTGACTATGTATCTCCCTTAATATATCTCACTTCATAAATTTTGTGAGGCAGAGGTTTGCAGACTGTATCACCAAGTGAGAGTAGAGCAGACACATATGGCAATAGTTTCAAAAAGAACAAATACACTTTTTTTTAAAGGTATGCTTTCCTACTTTCAGAAGAAACAAGTTAACATTAATACTAACTTTTCGCAAGTTTTTAAATCCTTTTTCTAGAGCCTGGCACCTTGAATTGTGGTTCACGGAGTATGGGCAACAGTATGGGCAACACCTGAGTGTAAGTGAGAACTGCAGAACCTAAACACCCACTCCAGCCTTACTGAATCAGCATCTGCAGATGATACATATGTATATTAAAGCTTTAGAAGCATCTTCTATAGAATTCCAAGATACTTAAACTTCTATTTCTTGTTTCCTCAGTTACGGTCAGGATCTCAACTCTACCATATTCTAGGATAAGGAAATACAAACTTCTCCAACTGACCAACTCTATCAGATCTACCATTTTGTTTGTTGCTTTGTTTGTTTCTCAGTCTAGATCAAATATAATTCCACATAGATGGGTGAATAATTAGCCCACAGGCTAACTGAAAACACTGAAAAGTCTGAAAATGGAAATGTTTAATTTATTATGTTCCTGGAGGAATGCAGAATAGACTCTGACTAAAACCAGAGTGGAATGGAGTGATTCTTGGAATTTTACTTTTATTAGTCATTAAAATACCTTCTTGCTTTCTATGAATTAAAACTAAGGTGACAATTTATCACTAAGTGATAATTTATCACTCAAATTGGTACATTTTTGAGAGTGAAAGTGTTAGGGCATAGACTATCTTAAACACCAGATATAAACCAGGACTGTCCTGGACAAACTGGAAAATGTGGTCGTTATTCATTTAATTGAAAGTCTTAACTGTTACATCATTTATAATTTAAACTAAGAAATATAATTCATACAAACAATTTCAATTATAATCAGGCTGAATGGGGTTTTGGTCATCATTTTGGTGGTAAGTGACAACTTATGGTCTTTCCAAAGTGACAACTTATGGTCTTTCCAATGTTTATTTAATGTAAGCCTCCATATAACTGTAGCATATGAGACAGAAGTATTTATTTTGAGAATTGAGAATCATAAATTACAAAAATGAAAATTAAGTATATATATTATAGAAGTCATATATATATAATGCATATAATAGTCTACCATTCTAAATGGAGAAAAATATTAGAAACTGTTTCTATAAATCTCTTTAAAATGTCTATAGTGATTTGTAAAAAAGTAATTTAAATTAAAATTACACAGGCTTTTATTTTAAATAGAGAAAGAAAGATAATTTTAATATATACAGTGCTATATTCAAAATGGCTTTGTAACTAACTTTCAAAGATATGTTTCTTTGTTCTTTTTTTTTTTATTATTCAGGATCTTAGAGAATGGGACCATTTCACTGAAGTTTGAAATTTTTTCATTAATTTTAAATGAAATTCCTTTTTTGCTTTCTAATTTCAATGTATTTTTTGCCTATGATATTTCTATTAAAGAAGCAAGAGGGAGGAGATATGGGGATATATGTATATGTATAGCTGATTCACTTTGTTATAAAGCAGAAACTAACACACCATTGTAAAGCAATTATACTCCAATAAAGATGTTTAAAAAAAGCTTATATTAAGACCAGATCTTCAAAGATCTTTTTTTTTAAAAAAACATGATTTTCAACTTGGCTGCACATTATAGTCACCTGTGGAGATGTGTTAAAGTATCAATGTCAGGGCCCCACGCCCATGACTCTGAGCTAAGTGGCTTTGGTGTACTCCTGTCATATGAACATTCCACATGTGAATCTAATGTGCAGTCAAATATAACCAATCTTTTAAAATATGAAATGGAAAATTTAGATTAAAATGGACATAACTAAAATCCCTACCTCTTTTCTCTTCTAATCTCCCTCAAAATACGTATGAAAAACAGCGTAGATGTAAAATTATAGTACTATCAACAACTAAGAAAATTACAAAAATAAGTAATTTACAGATTCTGGAAATAATTTTCACTAACTGTAAAGCCAGTGGAGCCACAATGGAAAATGCTTATATTTAATCTAACAACGTGTTTCTTCTGATTATAAAATAAAGACTCTTTTATTGGTTTCAGTTTAACAAAATGAGATTTCTTAAAGGTCCAGACAAGAAATTTGAGTATGTAAATCTGGCTAGGTATAGGAATAAAGACAGATATTCCCCCAACAGGAAATTGAAAGTGAATATTCTGCTAAGAGACATTAAATTCAAAGAGCATTAAATGAATAAAGTGCAATGTCTATAGGATTGGTCTAGAGCTGCCTAATTTAGCTACTGTAGATCAAAGAGGAGAAATGTTGACAGTCACTCCTCTTGAAGGGATTTTATGTGTTTTTATTTGACCAAAATACTGTTTACACATCCTCTCCTAAAACTCCCAGAAACCCATAGAGGATGACAATTGGAAGGCCAGCTTGATGGAGGCTCCTAATACAAAGGGAATGACAATCTTCAATATTAAAATGCAAAAATCAGAAACATCTGTGGTAACACTGCATGCTGAAGACTGTAACTTTTCTTGTCCTCTTGGATTGGAAGTTCAGAATGTTAGTTGATTGTGGCAAAGAGAGAATCCACTTCATTCTGGAGCCACCAACATCAGAAGAGGTGAGAAGGGAGTCAAGGGTGCTCAGATCAACCTCATCACTTCAGTACTCTGACAATAAGCAGAGTAGTTAGTAAATAAATGAGGACCAAGGTAACAGACACATTTTGTACATTGACTAACACTGGGTGGGGCTTCATTAGTTTCTCTGCACTTGAATATGAGTAAAATTAACTTAAAATAACAATCAAAGCCTGTGGGGAGAAAGCACCACAGAACAAAAATGGTGATGTGATCCTGAAGACTCGAAGTATAGGAGGACTTTAAAAATAACTTATCTGAGACAAAAATAAACAACATATGCTCTGCTAAACCAAATTGGGGGGAAAAATTAAGAAAATATCTGTTACCCTTCAAGCATTTTAAAATTGATACGAAATTATTTTATACTATTTAAATACTTAAAAATGATATAAGTTCTATGAAAATATATGTACAATGTTGACATCTTAAACCAAATGTCACCTCATTTTTTAAATGAAATTAATGGAACCTGAACACTATCACCCATTTAAAAAAGATCATGAATGAGATGTTCTTTAACAAAGGAAAAGTCACATTTTCCCTTTTGCTCCTTGAATTTAATGTATTTCACTTCCCACACAGAATTTTATTCTTTATTATAAAATAATACTCTATTATTCCTGAAAGTCTTTATTAAGCACCCTATCATTCTTGTCTCACAATGAAAACATATGTGTAAATTTAAGTTGAAACTTTAAAGTTCTTATGACCAGGCTCTAAGTGCTCATTTGCCCCCCACCCCTGGGTTCACTTATCATTACAATTATTAATGGTATTCAGTTGACAGAATATATGCCACAAATTTTAATTTAATTATAATTAAGCATAATAATTTTAAAATTTATTGGAAATGCATCTCAATGAATTGAATAGAGCTGGTTTTTCAACTAGATCATATTTTCATGGATAAATATTATTGCTAGAATGCAGCAGTTTTCAATATCATTCTAATTCTATTTTTCATTTTATGGTTATAACCTTTTAGAAAATTTTTTCACATAAAGGGAGATGAAAATCATTTAAGCAATGTCATTGGATATTTAATTACTTTCAAATTATATGCCAGAATCATGGAGTAATTAGTTTTTGTTAATTAATTATGTAATTAAAGTAAATAAATAGAAAACACTTGCCTGGAAAAGGAGACATCCCCAGTTTTTAGTCAGCCACATTCTTAACAGCAATACTAGGACATAGCATCTTAAGAAGATTAGGGGAGGTTGAGAAATATTGGTTTTTAATATTGGTTTATTTTACATGATAAAAAAAAAGATTTTGAAAGAAGAGATAGGAAGAAAGAAGCAGACTAGAGAAATATTTCAGGCAGATCATTTTAAAGAAAGGGAACATCTGGAATTTAGTAACTAAAAATTATTTTAAAACTTTTTGTTCCGGAGTTAGCCTAATGTGGACCCATGTTTACTGCAGGTCTCTGCTTCTTTTAGTTTGAAGACAACTGTAAAACTATTAATGACTTCCCCTTTGGGGAAGTAGGTTGTTTAACATATGGAGATAACGGCACCCCCAAACCTATACAAGGCCTTTCTTTGCTCTTCTGAGCTCTCAAATGGAGGAAGAGGCAAACTGATTTATTTGAAAGCAGGACATTCGGGGATCTGTTTTCCTCATGGCTACAGTTATTACTATTAAAAAATTGCCAAGATATGGAAACAATGTACCTAAATGTCCATCAATGGATGAGTGGATAAAGAAGATATATATACATACCACATCTTCTTTATCCATTCATTTTATATATATATATATATATATATATATATATATACATACATATATATATATATATAAAATTTTTTCAACCATATAAAAGGATGAAATCTTGCAATTTGCGAGAACATGGATGGATCTTGAGGACATTATGCTTAGTGAAATAAGTCAGACAGAGAAACACAAAATACTGTATGATCTCACTTATATGTGGAACATAAAAAACAAAAAAGCAAACAAAAAATCAATCTCGTAACTACAGAGAACAAATTGGTGGTTGCCAGAGACAGGGGGTGGGAGGTGGGCAAAATGGGTGAAGGAGGTCAAAAATACCAAATTCCAGTTATAATATAAATAAGTTATGGGAATATAATGTAACTATAGTTAATAATACTGTACTGCATATTTGAAAGATGCTGAGAGAATAGATCTTAGAATCCTCATCACAAGAAAAAATAATTTTTTGTAACTGTGTATAGTCATGGACATTAACTAGACTTACTGTGTTGATTATTTCATATATATATATATATATATATACACACACATATTGAATTATTATGTTGTACACCTGGAACTAATATAATATTACATGTCAATTATACCTCAGTTACAAAATAAGCTTATTTAAAAATTCATGTGTACCACCAAGCCAGAGATTTTTCATTAAGTTAATTGAAGTTGTATTTCCTTATTTTAGATTTACTTTTTCTTCTGTCCCTACAGCTTTTGTAAATTCTTTATTATTAAAATCATCAATAATCTGCTGTCAAATATAAAGGAAATATCCAGCATGAATTTTTCAATCTTTAACATTTTTTGTGTCTTTCTGAAAAATCTTATCTATTGTTATATTTGAAAGCAAACCATATGCACTGTCTCCAAATTATTGACTTGAATTGCAGCCTAGACATGCCATGTCTTCTCAACTCTTTAATTTATAGCTATAGTTACATATCTCACAAGTACCTCAAATTAAGATTCAAAAATGAAAGTCAGTATCATATTAAGCCAATTCTTCTTCCTCGTAAATTGCCTATCTGGTCAATTAATTGGGTTTTATTCATTTATTGTTAGCCAATAATTAATTTGAGTTATCAAATATTTATTAAACATTTGCTGAGTATCAGGTGCTGTTAAAATCCAAAAAATATAGCATAATAAAATAGATACTTTCACCACCTTCATGAAACATATCTTGTACTGGAGTAGAAAGACATTAAAATAGTCACACAAGTAAATGTAAAATTGCAATGCTGTTTACTGCCATGAAGTACAGGTACTTGAATTCATGTTCCTAAATAATAAGGAGGCCTGGCCTAGCCTGAAACAAATTTTAAAAAATGCTTCTCTGATAAATTGTTTTCACAAGTCAATGTGTATTGTGGTGGGAAGAAGAATAGTGCAGACAAAGGAAATAGTAAACAAATATACCGTGGTGGAAAAAAGATGATAATGATAATTTTAAAATCTTTGGTGGTAGGCAGAATTTAAATACAGCCTCTGTATTAATTTGCTAGGACTGCTGTAAGAAAGTTCCAGAGACTGGGTAGCTTAAACAGCAGAAATTGATTTTCTTATAGTTCTAGAAGTCTGAAATCAAGGTGTTAGTAGGATTGGTTTCTCCTGAGGGCTGTGAGGGGTGCTCCATTTGATACTTCTTTCCTTGACTTGTAGGTGCCGTATTTATGTTCACATGGTGTCTTCCTTGTGTGCGTGTCTGTGTCCAAATTTCCCTCTTTCTTAAGGACAATAGCTATATTGGATTAGGAGACCATGCTACTTTCATATGACCTCATCTTAACTAATTTCATCTACAATGACCCTATTTCCACATAAGATCACATTCTGAAGGACTGAGGACTTAGGACTTCAACATATGAATTTTGGGGGAGACATAATTCAACCAAATTCAACTCAAGATCCTCACTCCTTTTGTACACACACCTTCTCCCGGTTAATCAATGAAACACTAACCTAGGGGCTGCTGTGAAGAGATTTTGCAGAGGCAAATTAGGTCTTAAATCAGTTAATTTAATACAGGGATATTACCTTGTGTGAGCCTAACCCAATCAGGTGAGCCATTAAAAAGGACTGAACTCTTTTCAGCCACAGATCTATAATATAGATTCTTCTATGAACTAGTCTCTGTATTGCTACAAATTATCCTTATAACCTTTGTATATTCCTTAGTATATTTTTTATATTCTTCTGCAACATACCATTTGCTACAGGCTGACATTTTATTTGGTAATATATGTCCACCATGATCTTTACAGAAATAATTTTTATCACACTGCTTTTCAGTCTTTTTTTTTTCCCCACAAGCTCATTGAACTAGAAGAGATTCTCTACGTGCACCTTGATTTGTTCTGTCTGTCTTGGTGTGTTTTGACAAACATACCTTTGTCTCTTCCTAGAATGCATTTTCTTACTTTAGAACCTAATAAGATTGCCCATCAATCTTTTAGAATTTAACTGCTAACATCTTTTCTGTGGTGTTGTCACTGCTTTTTCTTACTGCCAAAGGTAGCCCTGTGTTCTTGTTACACAAAGGTGCACCTCTCTTCTAATCCTCATCCTATTAGTAATTTTTAATTACACATCTATCTTCTCAATCTCACTGCTATCTCTTTAAAATCAAAACATTTGTGGTACTCAAATGTATATAGCTACCCTGGCCATATATTAGGAAACAAGCAATATGCGTAAACTGAAAACATTTCAAATTCAAATCTCATCATTACCGCATATTCAGAATGAAAAATTAAATGATATTGTATAAGACCTGAGCATTTTCCTTAAGATAAGTGACACATATTTGATGACTGATTTCACACAAATCCCATCAGTCTGTTCTATTGTAAAAGGAAACAGAAATTCTCTCACCCATCAGAAAACAACAGAATAAAATTTGGTCTAGGAAACGACATGCTCATTTGATTTTAGTAATTGCTTCCAAACCTTTTCTATATTTTCCTTATAACCACCCTCTATATGCCACTCATCTTCTTTTGCACATGTCCAGCTTTCATACACTTTTTAATATATAAATATATATGAAATACGCTCTCAAGATTGGTCCATTGCTTATGAAACTGAGTAGGACCCTGCCCCTGCTGGACCTTTGTGGGGACAGATCCCATCCCCACCCCCATGTCCCCTGCCTTTAACCTCCTAGGCCTTCTCCATGTTCCAATAAACAAATTTAATCAGAAAAGTGAGACAATGCAGAAACAAAAGAAAACAGTCAAGCAAGACAAAATAATAATAGTTTAGCCATAAAACGAAGTCAAGACCTTTAGTTCCTCTTCAAGGGCTATAGATAATATCCTGAGCCATATCCTTGACTTGTTTTGCAGATACTAAAACCCCCACCAGGTGGAAGAAGCTAACTAAATGCTTACCACAAGGATGCAGACCTCAGACCGGTTGGAACCAGAAGGTCGATGACTGAGATTCCTGAAACATCACCCTGTTACCTCATTATCAACCAGTTGGAGAATTGAGCACAAGTTAATCATGTACCCCATGACCCTCTCCCTCACCTTGTCTTTAAAAACCCTTCCCTGAAAGCCACTGGGGAGTTTGGATCTTTGGAGCATGAGCTACTTGTTCTCCTTCCTTGGCCCCATGTTGGGTGCCTTGCAATAAATGCTGCACTTTCCTTCACCAAAACCCAGTGCCAGTAGACTGGCTTTATTACGCGTGGGCAAGTAGAACCCCAGTTTGGTTCTGTAACACTTACTCTTTCAGAGAGATTTTGGTGTACCATATTCATTGAAGTGCACAAACTGAATTGACAATAACTTATGATAATTATTACCACATTGGTTTTCAACATTTCCCATCTTCAAGATATACCGTGTACTCCATTTAGTACGAAAGCATCTAAAAGTAAACTTTAGACATTTTCTAATTTTCTTTAAATTGTTAAAAAAAAAAACCTTAAGCAAAAAATAATGCAGTTCATTTTATCACTCTGTGAGCAAATGAGTCTTAAAAGTGCACCTTATATATGAAGATAATTTTATATTAGCTTTGTTTAAGATAATTGCACATATTTTTGCATTCTGATTACCAATGTAATTAGGTTTAAAATGTTAGGCTTCAATGAAATTTATGACTTATCCATTAAAATGCATTTTTTACATTTATAAATTCATATTTTCTTTCTCTGGTTCAACAATATTCTGGTGATGATACATTTAATGAATTGGAATAAGTAGGCTAAACTGTTTAATCTGCATTCTGTCATTCTTTCATCCCCAGGTCCATGAAAAATTACGATTATTTCTGTTGTTCTCTTTTAATCTTGAGATTTCCTGATGTCTTCGTCTTGCTCAAACCCAGCCACCTGCTATCTGACTGTCATTCACCAGCCTGGTCACTTGGCTAATGCTGTTTTACAGGCATTTCCATTTGTGTCACATAGTCCAAGGTTGTATGTTACAGTTCCTGCCAGCCATTCCTGTAGGTCATGTCCTGCTGTTAACCAACCTTTGCATGTACTCAAGCCTGTAGAGCTGCACTGGAGCAAAACAATGCTGACAGACTGGCAGTGTCCCAAGTCCTTGTTGGTAAGAATCCTGTCTTGCCATTTGGTCTCTCTCACAGGGCTGACAGGAGTTCCAAATCATCCTGCATTTTTTGGCCACCAAACCAATTCTACTTCATATACACCTTCCTTGAAAAGTGTTTCCTTAAACAATAATGGTAGACAATTACATGTCGTACGAACAGGTAAACATAAATTTAATAGGAACTACTTTTTAAATTTTTATTTGAATAATTTCAGACTTTATAGAAAAAGTGTAAGCATTGAATAAAATTTCCCACATATTCCTCAAATAGTTTCACCAAGTGTTTACATTCTGACACATTTACATCATAGTCTGTGTGTGTCTGTTTTCTGTGTGCATGCACATGCATGTGTGTAAAGATAGATATTCTATACAGAAATAGACATTCAGCTACTCAGCCTCCCAAAGTCTGAGGCTAAAACAATATATGCATATACTCTCTCACATATATAAATATAACAAAAAATATATACATGTTTATGTTTTATATATACATAAACGTACACACATATGTAATTTTTGGTGAATCATTTGAGAACGTTTCAGATACGATTTTTACTCCAAAAAATTCAGTGAGTATTTCTTGCACAAAAATATTTACTTGAATAACTACTGTGCAGTTTTCAAATTCAGCAAAGTTAACATTTATTTAGTATTATTTATATAATTAACTAATATTATTCGGTTTTATCAATTACCCAGTGATGTCTTTTAAAGCACTGGCTCCCTCCATCACCTACTTCAGTTCAGGAGTGTACACTGTATTTAGTTTTCATGTCTCTTCAGCCTCCTTATAAGCTGGAGTGGTTCTTTTGCATTTCTTGATTTTTCATGATGTTGACATTTTAAAATATTACAGAATATAGCCTGATTGCTTTTTATTTTGTAGAATATCACTAAATTTGTTTTTTGTTGTTGTTGTTCTGGATGCCTTCTCAAGATTAGATCCATGTCCTATAATTTTGGGCAAAATTGATATTGTGTTTGGCATATTTCTAATAATCAAAGGTGGATAAAATATTACTTCTTCGTATTTTATATGTTAATGGAGGTCATGGGGGATGGAAGGATGTGAGAGATGGGTTTGGATGTTTTAACTGCACCAGAGAGATTTTTAAAAAGCAAGAACAAGCAAGAAGTGACAGTCATTTTAAGACATGGGATTCTGGGGCAGGCTGTTTACCCTATCTGGTTTGAGGACTTCTTTTTTAAAAAAAAGCTTTATTTTTAAAAGGTATATTTTATATATAAAACACCAGTTTGATGAGTTTGGAGATATGCATACACTCATGAAACTATCACCACAATCAAGTTAATAAACATATCTATTACCTACTAAAGTTTCCTCCTGTTCTCACCCGTTTTTTTTGTGGTAAGAATACTGAATATGAGATCTACCCTCTTAATACATTTTTAAGTGTACAACATGTAGTTGTTAACTATAGGTACTATATTGTAGTGCAGATCTCTAGAACTTATTCATCTTGCATAACTAAAATGTTATACCTGTTGAATATTTCCCCTTTCCCTCACTCCCTGGCAACCACCATGCTACTCTGCTTCTGTAAGTTTGACACTGTTTTAGATACCTCATATAAATTGAATCATGCAGTATTACTGGCTTTTTCACTTAGCATAATGTCCTCCATTTTTATCCATGTTATTGCATATGGCAAGATTTCCTCCTTTCTTAGGGCTGAATAATATTCCATTGTATACTGTATTTTCTTTATCCATTTGTCCATTGATAGATATTTAGGTTGTTTCCATATCTTGGCTATTGTGGATAATGCTGCAATAAACATGAGAGTACAGATACACTTCAACATATGGATATTAACCCCTATCAGATACATGGTTTGCAAATAATTTCTCTGCTATTCTGTAGGTTGCCTTTTCATTCTGTTGATTGTTTCCTTTGCTGTGCAGAAGCTTTGTTACCATTGGAAAATGGGATTCTGGCACCAGGTGCCAATTTATATTGTCACCTGTGCTCACCTACATTGAAATGCCTACAGAAGAATTAGTTTTGGCAGACTGACTAACTACTATTTTACATGTTAATGGAGATCATGGGGGATAGAAGGATGTCAGAAATGGATTTGGATGTTTCAGCTGCACTAGAGAGACCTTTAAAAAGCAATGACAAGGGGCTTCCCTGGTGGCGCAGTGGTTAAGAATCCGCCTGCCAATGCAGGGGACACGGGTTCGAGCCCTGGTCTGGGAAGATCCCACATGCCACGGAGCAACTAAGCCCGTGCGCCACAACTACTGAGGCTGTGTGCCACAGCTACTGAAGCCCACACGTCTAGAGCCCGTGCTCCACAACAAGAGAAGCCACCACAATGAGATGCCTGCGCACCGCAATGAAGAGTAGTCCCCGCTCGCCGCAACTAGAGAAAGCCCGCGTGCAGCAATGAAGACCCAACACAGCCAAAAATAAATAAATAGAATAAATAAATTTTTTTTAAAAAGCAATGACAAGCAAGAGGTTTTAAATTCTTGCCTAAAACCATAGTCAGGAAAACAATTTTTCTGAAGGCTTTAAAAACTCATATCTTCATACGTTACTAAAATTCAGACATAAAGTCTGCTCTGTAGTTACTGAGTTACAACCTAGGTTATATTTGCAGCCCACCAAATCCACTAATTGAAATTTAGGACATTGACTGGGAAAGTGTGGAATTCTGAAAAGTAGAATTGTAATAATTGAAATTATTCCATTGACTCTATATCTAGACTCCAAAAACTCATTAAGCCTTCCAGACCACTAGATTAGTTTGATTTTCACCTGTCTGATAAAATTGTTCCTGCGTTGCCTGAAGAGCCTGTAATGATATCGTCAGAAGTAGTTCCTCTGCACGGGGACAGAAATTCTCTTTATATTCCATGCCCATTACCTCATTGCCTCCAGACGTGTAATTAGAATCATACCTTTACATGTTCCACAGCCATTTGTAAAGCAGAACACTTACATACAAACAATAATAAACAAAAAACAATAATTGTTAAAATGTGCTAATATATTTTGGTTAAGCCTTGGGGATTATGTGTGGAGAATATTTCTGAGGGTATTAAAACCAGTAAGGGAAGAACATAATTTACTTCAGTTTGAATTTATCAGTATAGATGTACGTGTCAGAAAATACAGATTCAATTCAAACTTTGAGCAGTTTGAATTGACTAAATTTTGTTATAGGCTTAATAAAACCTCTTCTCAAAGATTGTATATATTGAATGATGTTGCAAATCAAAAATCTATAATGTCAAGAAGAAAAAAATCCAAAAACTCATGAAGTTGCCATCAGCTCAAAGGCTCACAACGATGATATCTGATAGCATCATTAGGAAACTTCCTTCACCACATTTAAGAAACACACACTAGTGGTTGTCTCATTTTGGATGAGTGGAAGGAGGAAAACCAAACAGTAGATGTAAGTTGTTGTCAATGTTATATTTTTATTTTGATATGGTAGTAGTTTCACTGATATTCTTACTAAACATAATTTAATAAATAAGCGTTTAGAGGGGTGGAATGGGGAGGGTGAGAGGGAGATGCAAGAGGGAGGGGATATGGGGATATAAGTATACATATAGCTGATTCACTTTGTTATACAGCAGAAACTAACACAACAATATAAAGCAATTATACTCCAATAAAGATGTTAAAAAAATTTTTTTAATAAAAATAAATAAATAATTTTTAAAAAGGAAGTATTTATATAGGTCAATGATGAGAGTATGTGAAGAAACAATGATTATGATTCCAAAGAAATGAAGGAGGAGAAATGCATTGATAAGGAGAGCAACAGCATCATTCAAAAGGACAGTATGGGATGTTCTGTCTAGCCCAAGGATGAATATGGATGGCTCTGTGATTAAAATGGGATTTCAGTTATCAATATGATATGGAATCCCAGGAGAATGTAAGCCAAAAAACTGCATTTAACCACCAGAAACAAGATGTATGTGGTTACAATAATAGACAGTGTGTATATACATAATACATATATATGTGCACATATACATACAGAAAGAGAGAGAGAGAGGATATTTTCACACAGGAATCATCAGATGTGACTAAATGATTTATGGGAAATTTCAGTTGGAAGTGGTTGGACAGCATTTTAAAGCACTAGCTCTTTGTGTAACCAAAACCAAATCCTCTTCATGGGGAGACCTGAATTGAGTCACCATGATCAAAATTGGTGGCTCCCCAAACAATTCCCATGCCTAAGTTAAAACAAAGATCCAAAGGCAAATAATTAAAGGGAAGAGGGTAATCTTTGAAAAGACCCTTAACATCATGAGAACATTCACTAAGTATTTTCATTATCATTCTTAACAGGGTCCAATACCGTTTATTTGGTAAATATGCCACTGGAGAAAAAGAATTGTCCATAATATTGGAGTGTAAGAGAACATTGGCTCTGGAGTCATTCTAGTCACTACTGTCTAAACAAATGTGGTCCCATATTCAGTATGGGGACTTATGGGAATCAGATGGTAAGTGGATTTGAGTGAAAGGCCATCCCTAGGAGTTCAGTGATTTCATTTGGTGTTTATATCCTTAGATCTGAAATGTGTAGCTTAACCAGACATACCTAGAACTTAGTTGACAAAAATACAAGATACTCTGGATTTCTTGGGTTACAAACATACTGTTCTCTATCTCCATTGTTGAACAGCAACTCTATTTCCCCTTGATTCTCAGATAAATTACCCCAGCCAGTACAATAAAATGTAATGAACACCCCCTTTTAAGGACAAATACATATAGTAACACTAATTTGTCAATGAATTCAAATTTCAAATATTATATTACTTTTATACTAATTTGATGTTATGAGTCATCTAAGATTGTACAATGTAGGTCTCTATTTCATATTCAGTGTCTGATTCAGACTCCGCTATCCCTTTATGTGAGCATACCACAGTGTTCTAAGTATGGGAAGGAAGAAAAATGAGATACTACATTAGATGTTATATTTAGGGTGACCTTGTATCCTTGTTTGCCTGGGACCATCCATCTGTCATTTTGTAGAATTTCCCAGCAATCTATCCATTTTAGCATTTGTCTTACATTTTTCATTTTTAAAGAAAGTATCATTAATATTAACATTAAACTAACTATAAATGAACTTGGT
Source organism: Balaenoptera musculus (assembly GCF_009873245.2). NCBI lineage: Eukaryota > Metazoa > Chordata > Mammalia > Artiodactyla > Balaenopteridae > Balaenoptera > Balaenoptera musculus. The sequence continues at coordinate 58,644,710 of NC_045802.1, forward strand.
GGTCCTCCACATAGTACATGCAACTTCTATCATGACCTCATGCAACATATACTAACCTTTTTCCTACTCTGACTCCTTTTACATATTCCCACAGAGACCCCTGGGAACCCTGTTGATAATATAAAGTTAGGTATATCAAAGTTGTTACAAATGGGATAAGCAGCACCTTGACAAAGCCTCAGTAGTGATTCCAAAGGTAGAAGTCAGGGAAGGCTACATAAAGAATATTGGGATCTGTGGTTAGTCACAGCGAATTTAGGGCAGAAGTTGGTAAGGAAAGCCTGAGAAGAGGTTAACTACACGTTTACTGGAATTGCCAGAGATCTTATTTTCAGAATATAGTAGTCAAAGAGGAATTACTGTTGATGTGTCTTATCTTGGAACATTCAGATATGAGCAAGGTGGTATTAAAACAACTTAGATACTTTGTGCTGAACTTTATGATTCGATATAACTTATTTTGCACCTCATAAATATTTTGAAAATTGTGGTTTCTCTTTCATTTCTCTACACAATGTAATGAATAACTCCCTTTTAAGGACAATACATATAGTAACACTAATTTGCCAGTCAAATTCAAACTTCAAATAGTATTTAAATTTAGTTATTTTAGTGTTCCTTTTTTCACTCTTAAAATTTCCCATTTTAAAAAGATAAATCATATGTTATCCTACTTATATTGAAAGGTCCTATTCCTATGTTCATCCTTGTTCTCAGATCCATGTATTTAGACAATAGCAGATATGAATGGCATCATACGTCATCATGTACCTCATTCTGTAAGCCAGGATCCCAAATTTTCATGACATTGTTTTCCAGTTGGTATTATAAATGAGGCTTCAAGGGGATATTCCATAATTCTGTAAATCCAGCTTCACCTGGATAATATAGAATATAGATGAGAACATTGAATGTTGTGAACATTAGCGCATAACCAAAGTTCTTTTTTTTTAAACAAAATTTCCTTGTTCAGATGTCAAGTATGCATCAGATAACATATTAGGGGTATAATTTCAATGAAAATAAAAACAATGGAATTTTTACAAAATTAAAAATGTACTAAGAGTTTAATACTTAAGACAAATCTACAAACATCAACCCAAGGGGAATGGAGCCAGACTGTGGTAAAACAATTCCTTTTATTCTTGATTCCTGGTTGAGCTTTGAGCCTTTATGATCTAGAATTGTCTACTTTACAGAAAACAGAAAATGTGGTCACTTTAGAGATGTGGTAGTCTATTTAGACTAATTACAATTAATAAATTGTAAGAAGAAAAAGAGAAGGTATAAACCATCTTAAAGGAAATAAATATTTGTATTTTGTCTAGATTCAAAGAACCTTTTTCATTGTGAGCCAATTATTTCCCATTCCCCTTTCTACGTGTAAGAGAAACCTGAGTGTCTTCTGGGAAACTATCCCACCCCCTACTCTGTTTTTTCTGTTGGTGAAGTTTGAGGTTGACTCTTCCACCATACTAGTAAGCATTGGAATCAAGACAGGCTAGACAGCATCTCATAATTCCTTGGCCTCACTGACTGGTTCAGGAAAGAGGCAATACACCTAACTATTCTATATATTGATAATGGTGAACTTCTCAAAATTTACCATAAATTTGAAATATTTCTCTCCACTCTTCTCTCTTATGCCTTATGACTCCTTTTCTTCCTTACCCAGTTAGTCTAATTTTAGAGGCATTTGGGAAATGTATTAGAGATACTCTCTACTCACATTCAAGGAATAATGACATGTTCTGCTGGAGTCTTTTCTCTCAGTCTGGACAATTGGTGGTGTGCCTTAAAGCAATTATTTCTGATCTGGGCATAAAGTCCTTTGCCAACTTTGATATGAATATACTGTCATTTCAGTTCTTCAAAGAAAATATTTCTCAGATTCTTACTATATGGATAATGCATAATAATTTTTGGAGTTCTTGCGAGTTGTTTTATTTTTCATTTTTCTCATTTCATGAAAAATTTCCAAAAAAGCTAAAAGAGGATGAGCTAAAACATATTTGTACAGATTATCATGAAATCTTTTTACTTTTGCAGTTTAGTAGAAATCCGGTGTTTTATCTATTTATTTTTTAAAATATTAGCATGGTCATTTTCATAGCTTTGTCATATTTTTATATTTTCTCTATATTTATATTTTATTTTCAACTCAAACCTTATATGTTTCTTTTTTCTCTCTTTTTTATTGTTTATATTATAGGAGTATAAATCTATTTATACAGGTTTTACAATTTTTAAAAAAATTTTTCTACTCTATATCTATATTCTATTATTTTCCATTATCTTATATTTCTCTTTTGTCTTGCTATTACTTTCTATTTCCTATTATCTTATACATTGAAGGCCATAAATATAATAAATCAAATTATGCATTTGTATTAAATCATAAATGTACCCATGTCATTTTTTGCATTTGTTTGTTAATTGATAATACTTTAGTCTCCTTTAATCCATTCTTTGCTTTCTTGGCTGCTGGACACTTTCTCTTACAAGACACAATATCACAAGTCAGTTGGTTGCTGCATTTTGTTCCTATATCAGTTTCCAGTGTCTAAAAAAATAGCATGTTGGCCCAAGATGGGATTTGTACATTCTCTGACTACCTGATCTGTATAAACTCTAAATATATCATGTAAATAAAAAGCTATAACATAAAATCTGCCCTGGAAATGGGATTCTTTCTGCCTCTATAACTGCTCTACGTAACACCTATAAATCTTAAAATGTAAATTTGTGCTTCTGCCACACGGCAATTTGGAATATGTAGAAAATAAAAAGACTAATTGGGGAAACATTCTGGATGTGACAAAATGGAGAAATCATGCAGAGAAGAAACAGCATAACAGTTGTCAGTTGAGTTTTTTCTGACTGTCTCCCCATCTCTTAATTATTGGTATAATGTGGATTAAGAATGAATATTTGTGTTTCCTAGCCACCCTGTTTGTTGTAGCAGAGCACACAAACAGTATGCACCAATCCAGGTGATTCATTCTAGTAATAAAAGTCTCTTCTAAATTTTGGCAATAAGATTATTTTACCAAACTTAATTTTTAGTGCTGTTGTTCGAGGTCACCTGCCTGCATCTTCATCTGTATATTTTTACTCACCATTTGGGAGAGACTGGCACCAGGACCCAAAAGACAGGTGATGTCTTAAAACTGAAATCTCACAATTAAAACAAAAAAATGGAACAGCCAAAGCAAAACAAGAATCGCTTCTTCAATGTAATTCAGTTCAGTTCAAGTTAACATAAATTATATTCAGGAAGTACTTATTGTTCCCCAACTCTAACACAATTTGCATAGTGATTTGATACCAATTTGCAATCAGACATATACTTATATTCATACATCCCAATAAGATAAAAAAGAATACCATACGATCAGATACACATTATTTACTTTCCCATCTTACTTTCTGGAAATTTCTTTTCTTTTCTTTCTTAAACTAACAAAGTCCATTATCATTCGATCTCCCCACGGTGCTTCTTCTCAAAGACTCTTTTCTCATAATCTCACAGAGTAAACCTTGGGCTACTTGACACAACAGCCTAATAAAAGCTGTTTAACCCAGGGATGGACATTTAACTCAAAACAGACACAACAGAGACACTTGTTCCCAAGAATTAGGAATGAGAACACAAAAGTTACAACTAATAATATGAACTTTAAGAGACAACACAGGTATGTGACTGCTATAAAGGGAGGAACAAAGCAGATCAAGAAAGAGGAACAATGGGACAAGACAAGTAGCCTCAGATAAAGGAAGGCAGAACTCAGAGAACAATAAGTCTGGTCCCTGAAGTATTGCCAGTTCCTTAACTAACTACATGATAAAGTCAGGCTCAGCTATTGTTCTCGGGTTCTCTAACACTTCTGTAACCATCCAACACACTTTCTATTTGTCTTAAGCTCACTTTAGTAAGCTTTTGTTCCTGGTAACCAAGAACCAAGAACAAAAAGAAAGGCAGTAACCTTATTTCCTTATATTTCCTTTATATATAAAATTATTGTATGTTTATATAAAAAATTCTTATTCTGATTCCTCTGTATTACTTATTGCCTTCAATGGCTAATGATCATTGTTTACACTCATTTCTCATAATCCCACATGATGGCAAATTATCACTCCTCTTATGCAGTGTTGGCTACTTTAGGATGTCTCTCTCACATACAAAGGTTTTTCTATAAAAATCCTCTTCTTTAATTTTCTAAATAATAATAGAAATATAGAATGTATCCAAAAGTAATTTCTGAAATGAATAAATTGAGGTTTGATAAATAACCTAACCCACAAAAAATAGAAATTATCTTGTTTTAACTTGTTTTCACTTTCACATCTGTATTTATATTGAAATTAAAGTTTGAAATGAATTTTTACAACATGAACTACCATGTGGGAAAACCCAACAAAATTCTACTCAATAAGTATTTTTAAACTGAGAAAACATGACATCAAATTGCTCCTGTTTGAGTATTATGAAAAAGGTTTCATTTATATATGTCAAGTAATAGTAGAAGAGAGAACAGGCACATATGACGGAGGAATGGAAAGATGAAGGAGAATGCAGGTTAAGGATTGATTGTGGTTGCATTGCCTATACTTTATGAAATTGTTATATATTACATTTTATATCTAAAAATACCATGCATGTTCATTTCTTTCAACCTTAAGCTATCATTTTACAGTTGAATGAACTGAGCTTTAGGAAACATGATTTACTTTATAAAGATCACAGAACTGGTTATTAACAGAGCACAGTCTCTTTATCCTTTGTCCAGAGTTTTTCTACTTTGTAATTCTATTGTAACCTAAAAAAATCATAATTCTACTTTCCAAATTTTCCTGTTCTTACTCTTTTAATCTATCACAGATTTTAAGCACTTGTGACTTAAAGTTCTCATGTAATAATAGGAAAAAAAAAAACAATGTTGGCTTGTGATTCATCATGCAGTGCATGCAAATTAAAATATTCTATCGTATTTGAATTGGCAGTTGTTTTGTTATTACTATAAAATTAGGAAAAATGTATCCACAGCATTTTAGTACTATTGAAATGCCCAAAATCATCATAATAGAAAAGATAGTTATATATTCTTGCTATATGATACTAACAGAATATCTGTTTAGAATTACAAGGCACAGAGAACATAAGCGTAAGTATCAAATTGCTTAGTTCCTATAAATCTATTGCATTTTTGCAAGCATCAAATCAATGCATTTCTTCTTTCAAATCTACTAATTTATGGTAATCTGTACTGCTAGCAGGCTCTCTGAATATCTTTGCATATTAAATGCATTTGGATAATACAAGACCAGTTTTTTCATCACTAAAGTAAGGGAGCTCTTTTTTCTTTAATAACAAAAATAAGATACTTTTCTTCTGGTAAATACGGTTCAAAATATTTCCTAAAAGATCATCCTTCAAGAGGAAAAATGACTTCAACATTCAAGGGAAAAAAACATTCTGAAGATCCCAGGTCTTTCATTTTCGTCATTTGAGATAGCCCATGATTTATATGGAAGGGTGTGTATCATTTCCTCATTTCACATGTGCACTGTTCTTTTGTACTTAGTGCAGAAGCTATGTAAATTTCTAAAGACTGTGACTCTCTAGCAGGAAAATGCCAAGGAACAGACCCTTGACATTCCCCAGGGGCTATAATACATGAGACCCTTCACTCTTTAGGTTTTCTGAGATTGTCTTCTTTAGTCCCAAGAACTCAGGTCAGTGCCTATTCAGCCAAATGCAAACTTCACAGTCTGACATTCTCCAGTGGTAATGTGGCTTGTGGCAAACAAGACAGGATGCACTGGAAGCTATTTCCCTGAAATTAGGGGATAGTGTCACTGGGGGAAATCTGCTTCAGCTATGTTGATGACAGATATATAGATGATAGATGATAGATACATAGATAGATAGATAAATAGATAGGCAGATAGATAGATAGATAGATACACATAAATTGATGTAGTATAGATATAACTAAAGCCAAGAGGTTTTTTAAAACTTATTCAACTTAGACAATAAACATGTAGTGATCAACTCAAGAGGTTATTACCTAATTTTCCGATATAAATGATGATGCTATTTAGAACTAAACTACCCCATTTCCGTCATCTCCAATATCAATTTGCTCTAAGTATAGAAGTTCTCCCTATGATTATGACATAGTGTAAAACCACCAGAGGATTTCTACTGCAGAAAATAATTTTCAAATGAACACATAATTAATAGAGACCCACAGTGGCCTCCACACTGTGGCAGGCATTATGGAAAGCAAATAAATATATGATTCAATACCTAATATTGAGGAGTAATAATGCAGTTACATGCCAAAACATAAAGACAAAGAATTCCATTCTGAGTAATCAGGAAGATCCCTGCTTTCCCCGCCCATACAATAGGTGAAGACTGAAGAGCTGCACAGAGACTATACTTACACAAAGGTTCAGCTTCACTTTCCTCCCATGAAACCTTCCAACAAACATGGGGGATAATTAGTCACTAAGGACAAATAAGCTATGATGATCATGATCATTTTAACAAGTGAGCATAAATTATAAAAGGAACATTATATTTCAAATTAAAAGTTAATTAAAAAGGCTAAAAGGTAAAATCATTGCTCGTGAAGAGGTTGTTTTATTTTTTTTTTCGTATTCAAGAAATGTCTGATTTTAGACCACTGCAACCATTTTGTGTTTAGCTTTGACTATCACTGAAAATTCTGATTTTGAAATTTCTGCAGTAAATTATAGGGACAGTCTTCTGTATGCTAGGTACTCTTACTCAATTATGTTACTGAGTCCTCAGAATTCTCCCAAGGTTGTACTCATTTTTCATCTTGCTAATACCCATTCAAGAGGATAGTAATAGTCTTAGGTGGGATGTGAGTGTGCAGGATGAGGTAGATGGAGAGATGACATCAGTCGGAATCAGCACATCAAGGAAACATGATTTTGAAGTGTTTACTAGGAAACTCCCAAATCATTCACATACTCCTCTCAAAAAAATTAGCCTTTCTTATCTTCCGCACAAAAGGAAGAAGCCAGAAATGTTATCACAATCAACAGAAAGGACAGCAAAGTTGTAAGCAACAAAGAGACACTAACCTTTTTTTCTTCTCTTCCTTGTCTAAACCCAAGTAATCTAGAAGATGAAGGAGGAAAAGGTGCATGTCTCAGACAATGCACCCTCCCCTCAAAGCTGAGGAGAGGAAAGAATAAAATAAGACACACTCCTATTCACACCAATGCTCAGTGCCAGGGAGAAGGTATCATATTTAAATTGCATATGAGATTAGAGTTCATAACTAGAAACAACTGAAGTTTTTTACATAACCAAAAACTCTAGGAAAATTACGGTATTTTCCTAAATACTGATAAGATCTTCTACTCAATAAGGAGGCAAAAGTACTCAGAGTAGAGTGAGGGTTAGTGGAGAAAAATAAAAATATTTTTATTTTTGTTTTTATATCTAGCCTGAAGTTCAGACTGTTCAATAAATTGTTATAAAATTATTCCAAAAGAATAAATAAGTGCATGATTTTCTGTTCTAAATTTACAAATATTTGAAATGATTTATGTACTTTCTTTGAACTAGGTTTTAAAAATATTGTTTCTTCATAAATCATATCTGAAGGTCCCGCATAGGCTGTTTAGTACAAAGAGCATTCAATTAGAAGTTGGAAAACCAGTTTCTAACCATAGCTCTGTCAATAAGTAGCTCTGTGGTCTCTGACAAGATTAAACCTCCCTTAGACTCAGTTTCCATATCTTAAAAAATAAGGGTATTGGGTGTAAGGAATTTTCATTGCAAACATTTTATAATTCAAAAAAAAATTATTTGTCTAATGGATACCCAATGATATTGGAGAAATAAAAGCATGAGGCAATTTTAAAACTAGTGGTCACTGATCTTAAATGTGTAGTTTTATTAATTTTTTTACAAATATAGATAAGAAAATATAATTGTCTAGAAATTTATGGGAATTCAAATTAATTATTAAATATTTTGGTTCGTTAATGTATGAATATTGCCTCTGTAGTTATTGAAAGAAAAGAGATAAACATAAAACATAATTCCCTCCCATAAAGAGAAGATATCATAGCCACCTAAGCATAATTGAGGAATCCAAAGAGTATATTTTAGCACAGTAAAATGGTATAAGCCATATCAACAAGCAGTGTGAGATTACTTCAAAATAGGTTGTATAGCAAAGAATAGATATAAGAATTTACATATAAAATAGGATGGAGTAATCACAAAAAGCATCAAAGAAAATAAAGAATATGAGACTTTTGCTAAAGACAGGTGATAATTCGATATAGCAAAGATAAGGGAATTAAAGCATTGCAAGAACAAAAGCATGAATCCTGGAAGCCAGAGATACACTAAGTGAATAATTTTTTCTTTTATACCTTCATAGCTTGGGCAGTTCTGGTTCCAGTCGTGATAGAAGAATGCTTATCCAGACTTAACCATCGTAAACAAAGATAACACTAAACACATTATATGAAACAACAGTTTTTCAGGCCTCGGACACGGAACACTCCAAGTCTGTCATTCATTTGATAAGGAAAGCGTGTAAGCTGGGGTATAATACAGCATGGCTTTCTGCCTCAGATCCTATTTCATACAACAGCACAAAAAGGTGGAATCCTGACTGAGATCAGCTATCTTAATGGCAGAAGAAACATATCAAAGTTTGGGAGTCTGGAGATGAATAAAATTTTCAAATCAGGGTTCTGGAGAGAAAAGAGCAAACAGAATAAGAGTACTAAAATTTTGCATAGAACAAATGGAAGAAGAGTACCAAAAATCCGCATAGAAGTCATTTTAAGTGTTTGGCCAAATACATAGCTGTGCATGTACAGAGTGAAACACTGTGACGCCTGGGAGAAAATTGCTACTGGAGGGCTATGAGCCAAATGGTTGGTTCACACTGTTCAGAAGACATGGGCGTTCCAACCTTCTAGTGTTTAGAGATATCACTAAAAGCTCACTGAAACGATTGCAACTACAAAAAGACTATGCCTTTGAAGTGAACTCATCTTGCCCCAGAATAAGAGCTGGGGCAACTGCATATATGTATGCATGTCTATATGTATGTGTGTGTGTGTGTGTGTATATATATATGTGTATATATATATATACACACATATATATACATACACACATTGCAAACTAAATTATTTCAACAAAATTCTGATTTTTTAAAAAATAACTTAAAAGTCACCCTTCAAACTTGAGCAATGACTTAGATGTTGATTAATCTTCGTCTCTTCTAAAATACCTTGAGGATAGCATATGAACATTTGAAAATACTTTGTTTTTCATTCAGATACCTTTAGTCGAAGATGAAATGTTGCTCAGAAAAAAAAATTGTTTTATCTTTTGCCTTATTTTGTTGTGTATGTGCTTTACCAAATCTATAGCATTGTAGGCGTGAGTTTCCTTTATTTTTCTGTTTTCTCTTTTTACATTAGTGAGTTATTGTCACTCTGATTGACTTTTGCTTTGGCATGTACTCATTTATCTTGCTTGGTTAAGAAATGTTTTCTGAAGGTCTAGAATTTTCAAGCTTGTTAGACGACAAGGAAGGCTACTTACGCTTTTCCCTGGAACCAATGCTACTGTCAAGAGTTTTCCTTTTCTCTCATCTTACACCAATCTGATATCTACTTAATGAGGTTACTAAATGCAGACATTCATAGATAACTTGAGTCAATGTGACATTGACTTTTTTTATTACAGTATACTTGATTTACAATGTTGTGTTAGTTTCAGTTGCACAGCAAAGTGAATCAGTTATACATATACATATAGCCATTCTATTTTAGATTCTTTTCCCATATAGGTTATTACAGAATACTGAGTAGAATTCCCTGTGCTATACAGTCCCTATGAGCTTTGAGTACTAACACCCTAGCTGCTTTGTTCATTGCTATTGCCTCGGTGGCACAAAGAATACTTTTAATCTAGGAAGGATCAATAAATATTAATTACAAAAAGGGATTTGTAGAATTGTCAATTGTATTGCTCTCTTCTCCTGACTTTTGTTCACTTGAACCTATTCTCTTTCATGGTTGAAACACGCGTCTGCTTAGATGTTTATATATGCGTAGAACTGTATGTGTCTTAACAGCTTTGGTAAATCAAATTCCTCCACTGGGTGGGGAGGATCCAGTTCATTAGTGTTGAAAGCCATTACTGAATGTAAGTGTTTTCCTCTGTCCACATATAGATAACTTATATTTCTTGAGTCAAGCATACATTTGTGTTGGTTACACAGAAGTATTAGAATGGGCACTGTATAGTCTAAAAGATGGATGTAACGTATGTTTGGGAAAATACAGGTGAAATTTTAGTATATAGTGATTCAGATCTTGCCCCTACCAAATTATATTATGCCTTAGCTTTTTGCATTTTAAACCCATTAACCAACCACACACACACAAAACCTGAAAATAAGATGTATATTTGCTTGTTTATTCCATTTAAAAATTCAGCTATGGGTTGCATGTTCTCATCACAGATAAACTATGTTCAATAGTTTATTCAGTATTATTTTGTTTTGTGTGAAAATCCTAAGGGGCATACTGCATAGCTGAGTATTTCTTACAAATTATTGCTCATGTTATTTACCTCTACTTTGTAACATATCTTCAAGAGAAAATATACTTAAGATTTTTTTCAAATTCCTCTGGCAACAGTAGAATACATATATTTGATTTACCTATAATGCATGTAGCCATTTTGCAATTGCTTTAACATATTGCGTTCAACATTTTGAAAGTTCTGTACACTTAGAAATAAATTTTTACTTGATTTTCTCCATTTTGGGCATAACCCGCCATAACATTTGATTTACCAGTCTGTAACTAAATATATTTGACTTCTTTTCTTTATTGCCAATCGTAACAAATTTGCAAAATTCTTACATACCAGTGTACTAGACTATAGGTTGAATCAACACCATGGTTTTACCTTTTCCAGCCTCTGGATCTGTTCTCAAAATATAATTATTATTACCACCTTTTATCTTAATACTTGGGTTTGTAAAATTGATGTGTGTCCTTATTAACATAACTGGTCTTACACCAGTCAATAAAACTTGAACCTTTAGCAGAACTTCCTTTATCTTCTTCCATCCATTACCAACCCTCACACCTAACATCAGTAAGTAAATTATAAATTATACATTATTATATAATTTATAGTTATAGAGTATAAATTATAAATTTGATTAGTTTATAAATTGTTAACTGATTAATTGTTCTACACTTTCATACTCCTTTTTAAAAAAGTTTTCTGAGAATAAGAAACAGCACACAAGTTAAGGAGTTTGGGAATTTTTATAGTGTTATGAAACTGTGTGAGCCTGCTTTTTAAAATTCTCTCAACAATTCCCTTTTCTCATCTTCTCAAGTTCTGACCCATTTCACTTTGTCTATGTGGACATAATTGAAACTAAGTAAAACCTTACTTCCTTGTGATAAAGACACTCATCTACTTTTGATGTCAAAATAAACACCATACTTCATACTAGCAATTTAACTTGAAGTTGGAATATAATGTAATTACCTAGGACTGCATATGGATAAATTTGGAATATAATGTACCTTTGGGGCATAGTATGTTTTCTGCCAATATCAGATTTCAGTACCAAGAATGGATGAAAAATGTTGTAAAAATTGACTCTTTTCTATATCTTCTTCTTCTCCACTAGAATATCAGCAATTTTTTCTTGCTCATCTTTGTATCATCAAGATGTAGCACAGAACCTGAACCTAAGCAAAAAGATAAAGAGTGAATATTTATTAAGCACTTTATAGGGTAGTGATTACAGGGCTCTTGAAATGACTTAATACATGTAGGATTTAAGAAAATTACTTAATCATCTTTGTGTCAAATTTATCACCTGTAAAATGACAATAATAATAGAGCCTCTATCAAATAGTTGAGAGAAAATTTAGAGAAATGACCTGAGTCATTGAGCAGAGAATTTGGCATATAAAAATTCCTTAAACTATAAACCAGCTATTCTGCACCTGATATAATACTTGGAATTTTACCTCTATTATTTTATTTCCTCCTTACAACAAATTTCTGCAAGATAAATATTTTATTTTATTTCCTCCTTACAACAAATTTCTGCAAGATAAATAAAGTAAGATTTTCTGCAAGGTAAATAAACAAAGTAAATTTATATGACATAGAGCCAGAAATTAACCAGAGAAGGCCTACCCCAGAGCTTCTACTATAACTATATTTCATCCCTGTTTAATATGGCTGACATTAAATGATTAAATAGATACAGAATAGATAGGATGGGATTAGATAGGATTCCTTATGATGCAAAACTAGAATCCATTTATGCAAACCCCACACACCCCACACATTTATTTAATACCCACTACATTTTTTAAAAAATTAATTAATTAATTAATTTTTGGCTGCATTGGGTCTTTGTTGCTGCGCGCAGGCTTTCTCTAGTTGCAGCGAGCGGGTGACACTCTTTGTTGTGGTGCACGGGCTTCTCATTGTGGAGGGTTCTCTTGTTGCGGAGCACGGGCTCTAGGCATGCGGGCTTCAGTAGTTGTGGCTTGCGGACTCTAGAGCGCAGGCTCAGTAGTTGCGGCGCACAGGCTGAGTTGCTCCACCGCATGTGGGATCTTTCCAGACCAGGGCTCGAACCCGTGTCCCCTGCATTGGCAGGCAGATTCTTAACCACTGCGCCACCAGAGAAGTCCCCACTACATGTTAAGTATAGGCTAAGGGAAGCAAATGTGGTTATAAATTATTTTGGAAGGTGTAAATCCATGAAACATAAAGCTGACAAACAGTTTTTCCCACTCTAAGGTTCTGGCTGAGAGAGGACACATACAAAGCCAAAGCAATATCAACATATAAGCTCTATCAATGACCATCTAGTTAGAACAGAATTAGATCATGAAGTTGGTGCTATTATTTTCTATTTCAAAATCAAATCACATGACTAGCTATAGATGGGTTAGTAAGATAATGGTGTATTCTCCAGACGGACCTCTCTGGAGGGAAAGGGCAGCAAGGCTAGAGCACCTACTGTGTTAAATTTTAAAGGAAGCAGGAAAAAAACACTCCCTGGGATACATCACCCTAAAAATGGTAGAAATATGAATTAAATTGTATATTTCTCTTACCTTGGGGAAGTGAAAGTGGAAGATGCATAGGGAAAACAGACCGGGTTTCCACAATGACACTCTCAGTGAGAAGAATGGTGACATCTGAAGTCTCTCCTGTGGAAATGTTAAAAGGAGAAATTAACAGCCATCACCCAACAGTCTGATAAACTTCCAATTACTCGTTCAGGAAGTACTGCTATACAGGTATCAGATGAATGAGAGCTCCTGGTATACTGTGATGACCTAAATCGGTTTTGTAATGTACACTGGAAATTGACCTGAAATAATACATGAATTGGGGAGAAAGGGAAGACTATCAAAGCAGAGATAAACCTCACAGATTTAGAAGGGAAAAGGGTTTAACTTGGTTGAGCAGATTTTTTAGGTGAGATATAGATAGAAAAATTTAGTGTAGACAGCAGTCATTTTGGACCAGGCTTTGTCTCTCTCCCTCTCTCTCTCTCTCTCTCTCTCTCTATATATATATATATATACACATACATATATATCATTTTTATACACATATTATTTATATGTTTAAATACACATGTTTTGGACTTCCCTGGTGGCGCAGTGGTTGAGAATCTGCCTGCTAATGCAGGGGACACGGGTTCGAGCCCTGGTCTGGGAAGATCCCACATGCCGCGGAGCAACTAGGCCCGTGAGCCACAACTACTGAGCCTGCGCATCTGGAGCCTGTGCTCCACAACAGGAGAGGCCACAATAGTGAGAGGCCTGCGCACCGCGATGAGGAGTGGCCCCCACTTGTCGCAACTAGAGAAAGCCCTAGCACAGAAACGAAGACTCAACATAGCAATCAATCAATCAATCAATCAATCTTTTTAAAAAAAATAAATAAATAAATACACATGTTTTAATATTTAATTAATTAATCATTTGTTTATATAATGTTAACCTGTCAAGATTGGGAATAATAGAAGGAGAAATTGGAAACTGCAGGATTTCTTAGGGAACTAACTACTAGAAAAATAAATAAAAGTGTCATGATACACACCTTATACACACAAGATTTGATGTGGGTATCAGATAATCTTTTATTTAGAAAATAAATAATAAAATTACAGGTGTAAAAACAAAGATTAGAATGAAATAATTTTTTGACACATAGATTAGTTTAAACTACATTTACTTTCAATAAAAAGAAAAATTTAACATCATTTGAAAAATATATTTTAGTATTATTTAGATGTGTATGCATTTTAATGCATTTTTCCAATGTGCTATTAATCAAGCAAGATTTCTAGAATGTCAGGAGAATTCTGTGCAATCTAAATATGTAATCAGTGACTAGTAGCAAAGTTTATTTATGTATCCATGTAGTTTCTGGTCATTTTTATCTGGCACTTGTTTGATTGAGGAAACAAGAAGACTTTTGCTTCACTGCTTAATGGCCTCTCTTTTTCCAGTTTGCAAAAAACCCTTTTGGCTAATTCATATCTGCAACTATGAATTATTTGTGGTCTTTTACTTAACTTTCTATAGAATACTGTCTACAAGGATAATGAATGATAATATGGATAATAATAAGGTAATACTAGCATGTATTCTGTTTAATAGTTCATTCTGTATGAGGCATTGTTTTAAGCACTTTATAGGCACAATTATTTTACTCTTCACAACCAACAAGTAAGGCATACATAGTGGTTTTCCAAAGTTCCAAACGTGGAGACTGACTCACAGATTCATTTTATTTTGCTTTCAGTGTGCCTATCACCAAGTTCAACAGCTTAAACTTGGCTTTTTTGTACCAGTGGGAGTCAGTTTTCTTCAGATGCCAGGACCATAATTCCACTCTTTGGTTCTAAGTCTGACTTCACTGAAAACATCTAATTAAAAGAAAAATTTTTTTTAATTTGGACTATTAGGTTTATACGCTGGATTTTTTTTGATTTTTGTTTGTTGGTTAGTTTTTTATCAAGCATCATAGTAAAATTCAGAAAAAAAAACGATTAAAATGTGAGAAAAATATTCTTTATAAGATACAATAAGAAAATAGTGTTTACTTTTTATTCCCATTTTATTTTCTTTCTTAATTTTATTTTTAAATGAGCATATTTAAATGACAGAAAATATTATAATTAACTCTCATGTATCTATTGCTTTGATGTAATAATTTAACATTTTGCCATATTTGCTTAATCTATTTTTTTGTTGTTGCTGAAGTTTTATAAAGCATGTTTTTAATATTGTGGCACTTTACTCCACAATACTTGATTATGCCTCTCTAACAGTATAGATATTTTCTTATAAAATTTAAAGTGTCATTCAACTCTAACAAAATTAACAGCAATAATTTAATAATCACATCTTATACCCAGCCCATATTTAAGGTTTTTTTCTGACTTTTCTCTATGCACACTATACATATTACAATTGGTATAGTCTAATCAAAGTACACATAGTACATTTAGAGGTTATGTCTCTTAAATCTGTTTTAATTTTGAGTATCACCTGCACCCAATTTTCCTTCCATTGACTTGCTGAAAGTCTGAGTCTTCTGAATTATCTTATTGTGTCCTCTGTTGATTTTTGGCCTTTTTCTCTACCCCCATATATTCTATAAACTGTGAATTAACACTAAAATTTTACTTATTATTTTTCCCTTTGTTTTTTTTTCCCCCAAAAAATTAACAAAACTTCATGTAGAGTGTACTTCATGTTATATCAATCAAGAGGGATAAAGTATCTGGTTGTCTGACTGGGGAAGTTAATTTTGTTGGTGGCTTTAGTTGCTGAAAACTGGATTCCTAGGTGGTAACGTTTCTTTTTCCTTATGACCAACAAATAATCTGTGGGTAAACTTTAGCATGCTACGAAGAACAATTTTCTTACTAACATTCGACCTAAATTTTTTAGCATTCACTCATGCTAGTTTTCCACATCAATTATTTCATCAGTTTTTGCAAAATGGTGATTTTGTTAATTTAATTTTTCCTTCCACGTTCATTAACTGACAATATTCTAAAAAGAGAGGCTTAGTCTGATCAGAACATATTCTTTATAAATCATAAGCATAAAAGTAAACAGCTGCAAACATATTTAAGTATATTTGATGGTAAAAAAAATTATTTGGACATCTCAAACTAAAAAAGAAAAAACTTATTTAGTTTTTTATTTTTATTTATTTTTTATTATTGCTAACCAGTCCCTCAAATTCATTCCTTTGAACTCTCTAAATTTAGCACATGTTCTTTTTATAATAAATAGTGCAGATTTATATACATAATCACAATAAAATCCATACTTGACTTTATATTCCTCACATAAATAGCCATATATACATTTACAATGAATAAGTGTTGAGAGAGGATATACTTTGAAACAATCTAAGTAACATCATTTTAAAGGATCAATCTTAAAATGCTATATATCTTCAAATAATTATGTTAAAATCTCACTGTGATTAATTATCTCCCGGGAGTATACTTATTATTTTAGAAGCATCTGCTAAAAGGAATTAGATAAGAAAAAATAACTTTCTGAAACCTGCTTTTTATCAGCATCATTTTGACAGATTCAGGCTACCTACAGCCTCAATTCTCCCGAAAGGCAATGATATAACATTTATGTCAAATGTAATATAAGCAAATAATCAGTAGTGAAGCTTGGAAGAGTAACAGGAAAATATAATTTGGGGTATATGATTTTGTTAAATCAAATAATGCCAAACTTTTCTTAATACACAAGAAAAATTGAGGTGATGTTGAAAGTTGGCAATATTAAAGATATATTTGTATAGTTAAGGAGATATTACAACTGTGTTTCACTCTAAGTTTTTAATCTTCAGTAATTATGGCTATCAAAAATCACTAGTTATCTTTTTAAGGCATGTAACATGATCGTATTTGCATTATATAAATTTAACACATTTGTAGAGAATTTACACATATCATTACCTGGTAGTTCAAATTTACTTCAAATTAAGCATATTTTTAAAAATTCTTTTAGCCATCTATTTCATTAAAATGACTTAAAAATTAAAATCTAGTAAGTATTAATTAGACATTCACTGTCTAAAAAAACAAAGTGCCACAGAAGCCACAACAGTGAATTAAGCCATGGCAATAAAAATGGTCAACCCATAAAGGATAAGTGATATGTCCACACATCTGCAATATAAAGAAGTATGGGTGTAATGCATATTCTCATAACCAAGGTATATAAAAAATAAACAAATCTTACTAACTAGAGCCAAGTTTCTCATTTTTGGAGTGAGAGATCATAGATAAACTGAATGATCAAGTGGTAATAGATTAGTGCTGGCGACATCAGTATAAACTCATGTTACTATACATACAGATAGATACATTTAAAATACTCATGAATATGTGTATATACACAGGTTAGCATATACACATATATTTCCTTCTGGTGGAAGCACATTCTGGAAGCCATGACGTCCCAGCAGGAACAAGCACATCCAGTGCCTAGAATTCTGTTTTTAATGTCATTCTCCAGTGAAAGTGGACCAGGGCTTCTAGAAAAATGGCTAGGATTCTAGGGCTGGGGCAGCAGATAACAATATAAGCCTGCAGTATATTTTAATAACAGAAAGTAAGAAAATATTTACCCCCCAAAAGTATATCTATCAAAGAAAACAGTGAAAGAGTTGCAAATGGCCAAAGCTGACAATTTGAGCTACAAAATACTGTGGTATTGGATTGTAAGCCAAAGTATACAGTAAATATCCATGAATCTATACTGATATAAGTAAATAATTGAATAAATAAATAATATGAGGGAAGAGTTGGCTGCACATATTACTTCTTTCCAAAGTGTACTGTATGGAAAGGGAGAAAAAAGAGTAATTTTAAAAAGAAAAAAACATAATGAATTCAGTCAGGTGATCAAGATTAACATCAACAGTAATAAGTCATGTTGATTATATATGTGTGTGTGTATATATATATATATATATACCTGTATCTATATCTATATCTGTATCTATATCTATACCCAGCTATCTATCTATCTATCTATCTGTCTTATTTGTTCTGTTTCTCTAGAGAACCCTAACTGATATGAAATGAGAGTACTAATATTGTTATTCTTCAATTTGCCATGGTGTGTACATTTTATGGGATATTCTAATTCTTCAATCCCTGTATCCTTGAGAACCAAGATTTTCAGTTTGGAAAAAAGGAGATACAGATACAATACAGAGGTGTTTCAGTAAAAAGCTTGTAGTTCAGTGTTTCAATTGAAACTACCTGTATGAACTCAAATATTTTAGTGTGTGTGTATCATATATTTTCCTATGTATAACAACTGAAATGCCTAGAAATAGTGATCAACACAGTAGCAATGAACATTCCTAGAGATGGGATTGTGGTCATAAGATGCCATCTCATACATAAAGAAAGTAGTGCTTCTTAGAGAAATGACTACTCCGGTTCTGACACACAAAAAAATGTGTAAGATTAGCCTGGAGTTTCCTGTTAAATCAGATATAAAAAGCTTTCATTGTGTATTGGGGTACTGTCAAAAGGCTAGAAAACCAGCCTGAAAAGTTTTCTGCTCTCAAAGACAACACCATTTGAGCTCATTAAGAATAGTAATTGCAGTGAATTAAAACCTATCAAATGTGTTCAAATCCATCAGTTTATAAAGATATTAAAAAC
Source organism: Balaenoptera musculus (assembly GCF_009873245.2). NCBI lineage: Eukaryota > Metazoa > Chordata > Mammalia > Artiodactyla > Balaenopteridae > Balaenoptera > Balaenoptera musculus. The sequence goes on from NC_045802.1 coordinate 58,663,531, forward strand.
ATTAACCTTTATAGAATAATAAGCAACAATTTTAATACCTTCAAATATAGCGTACAAAACATACAAACAAATGAAGTATTTATACTGCCTTTTCTCTATGAGACATACCACTGCATAAACAAAGGAGGATAAGTAATTGTTTATAAAATTATTCTGTATATAAATAAAAATATATGACAGGATTACAATATTACCAGTTGTCAACCTAACAAATGAAATGATCTGTCAATGAACACCTATGACTACTAATGTCATAAAAAGAAGGAATAGCAAACCTATGAGATTCCTCATGAAAGAACATTGCATCTCCCAAAATCTGGATAAAGGAATACAGTTGGAGTCCTACGTAACTTCTGGGCCTATATGTCAATGCTCAGGAACTACAAAGGAGAGAGGAACATGCAACATGACATGAGTATGTAATCAACAAAACCCAGACCATGGGAAACTCTACAGGCCAAAGGGTACAAGCGCATCATTAGATAAGGTATAAGAAAGAAGTCAAAGAACGGAGGGTGAATCTGTAAATTAAAATATACCTTAAAAATAACAACTAAGAACTTTAGCGTCTAGGTTTACACATTTAGATAGTAAAACTATAAAGAAATGTAAGAATTGATGACTAAAAAGGACTGGGTTGTGGTTAGTTACGTAGGAAAGGGAGGACTCGATATTGGGACAGGACATGGGGAGGCTTTTCATGGATGGTTGCCAAAGTTTTATTTCTTGAACTGGTATTGGTTAGAGTAGTATTCACCTCATAAAAATTCATTCAACTATATTTTATTGTGCATATTTTTTCTGTATCTGTGTTTTATTAATAATAAAAAAGGTTCATACCAAATAATATATTACAAAGTCAGTGATTATATACAATAATCTCATCCATTTATTCCAAACTGACTTATCCAAAGGAGATGTTTTATACCTCAATGTAATTTCAAAGATAGGGATATTTTATATCCCTCTAATTATTTGATGTTTGATAGGGAATGTTCCATTAAATATTTTAAAATCTTCATGTGCATTTATAAAATTTTAAAGAATACTTTTTATTCTTAACTAATAATTTAACTCTTTTCTGTAATTTAGCATCATTTCTAAGGTGTACTTTCCATGCATTGGCTGAGTATTAAATTATTCACTATAAATACCATTCGTAAGACAGAATACTTTGGTTTGGGCCTACCTAACATCCTCAATTCCTTTTTGGAAATGTCTCCTGTCAGCCCACTCTTAGAGTCCAGAAGAACAATGTGGTTCTCTGTCCCTGGCACCAGGCTTGGGACATGTAATCCACATTTAGCCAAGCCAAGAACCAAATCCTCTTGTCCACAGTGTTTTTATTGGTGAAACACAAGATGACACAGTCTTAGTAAATCTGTATAGAACTAGCTCCTGGCCACAGTGGTTATTTCAGGAATAGACATATTATCCACTTTGTAAGCAAAGTAAACCATGAAAATGTGTGATAATATACTAAAATAGAAGCCCTCCTGGTTTGCTAGCTTGCTACCTACAAAGACTTCGAATTGGGACTGAGGGCAGTAATTCTGCCTTCATTAGATGCTGGAGAAAAGCCAATATGACTAGAAGTATGAGATAAAGAGAAAGGACTCTGTTTCTGGTGACAGTGTTTGACACCCAGATTAAAACAGAATTGCTGACATTACAATTCTTGGCTTTCCATTTAAATAATATAATTGTCTATTTTGCTTAAATCTATTTGAGTTGGATTTTGTGACAATTGCACTATTATATTTGCAATGTTTCATTCAAATAATGGCATGTCCAACTAGCATAATTGTTTGTTATGACAGTTATCCTTGAATGTAATTGAACATGTCACAAACAACTGATAAAAACGTTTGATTAAATATTTTGTCAAACACTGTGATAGATAAATAACATTTGACAAGATTATTGTTACATTTTCTATCCTATATCTTTGTTCATTTATTCAAAAGGCTTGTAATCTCTACTATGTGAAGTACATAGCTCCAGATATGGGACATGTGATCTATGTGGGATCACTCTAAGACCGAAGGGATATAACAGCAAGACATATAAAGTTAAAGGTAAAATTCTTGCTTTCAAGAAGCTTAGGAACATACACACACACACACACACACAAGTCCTAAGAAAACGTGAGTTTGTAATTGTTACTTGCCTAATTGTTAATGTCTCCTTCATTCAACTATCTCACCTCTTTGGCTTCTACTAGTACCTTGAATACACCATAAAATCCAGTCTCTATGTATCATGTGGGTTTGGTACAGTATGTCTTTGGCTGGGTTCCCTAGAGGCAGAGCCTGAGATAGAAACTATTGTTCAAATATTTAGCAAGATAATCTCAGAAAAAAGGAAGTGAATAAAACAGGGGAGAGCAGGGAGAGAAAAAGTAAGCAGGAACGAGTTCTTGGCTGGGGACTAACTAGGTTGAACCACCTGAGGTTTATGGAAGACAATTGTTACCATAGACTTAACTCCTTCTTGAAAGCAAGGGGGGAGAAATGTGTACCCTGCGTGTCACTTAGTCACTGGCTGAGGAGGCCTGCTTCCAGAAGTAGGGGTGGATGCAGCTCTGGGGAAGGCAAGGCACAGGGGCCAACTCACTGGACAAAAGAGCAGCTGTGAGTGGCTATTAGCCAACACTTGCAGCAACTAGGAATGAATATCGTGGCCAAAGGGGATCTAGCAAGGTACCCTCAGAGTCTACGCCTCCAGATCCATCCAGGCTAACATGGCTGCAGGTATGCTGTTTCTCCCCGTCTAGGCTGCCCATCAAAGTCTGCTGTGTCAGAGAAAGTTGAGCACTGTTCATTTGTTGTTTACAGCACTTCATGACTCAATGATCACTTATCACAGTATAATATAATAATGTGCTTATAAGTGTGTCTTCCCCAGTCTGAGAATTAATTAAAGGTAGTAATTAAGTGTGATTAATCTTTATTTCCCCAGTGCCCAACACAGTGATGTGACCTCATGTTATTATTGATTGCACATATGCGAATTTTTAATTGTTTGAAGGACTGAGAAAACGATAAAGACAAAGCTGAAATTTTGAATACATAGTTCCCTTGATATAGAACGCTTTAGAGCTGGGTCTCTCAAAGTAAACCATTGACCAGACAGATGACCTGGAAGTTCTTTTAACTCTCCAAGCCTTAGTTTCTTAATGTAAAATGCAGGGATGATAAATATTGCTACAGGCCTGTTACCAGAACTAACGAAGTTAATGCATATAAAGGGCTTTTCACAATGAGTAATAAATAGTAAGTGTTGAACATACACTAAGTAAGATTTAGCTTGTATCACTGATGATTTTACTGAAATCCACAATGATTGCAATAAAATTTTAAATTTCAAAATCTTGTGCTGAAATTTAATCATTTAAGTGTTTTTAAAGAGTCAACAGAAAGGTGAGGAATGTTAGGCGTGAATTTGATATTTTCTGTATACTGTGCTTTATTAGCTCTTCAAATTTGTGGCACATGACAATATGTATCATAGAAGTTGCTGTTTTGCTGTAGCTCCTGGTATCATATATCCTCTCATTGCTGAGGCTAGAATTCATCTTCACTGAGGTCAATTTAACAGACTAATGTCATCCTGTTATTGGTCCCCAAAGGAGAGTTTCATCCTTTAATCCCAAGTAGCTCTATTAGTTTATAAAAGATATCTAAGGAGTGACAAAAAACATGGAAAAGGAAGTACATTGTATAATAAAAAAACCTATCTCAGCTTTCTTAATTAATTCAGTGTTTTTAATCAATTATCCCATAAGATTGTGCTCCCTATATGAGTCACACTGCTAGACCATCAGATTGCTGCTAAAATGGTTTTTTGAATGCTGTTATAACCTAAAAATGTAGTTTCAAGAAATAAAGTTCCCCATCTTAAATTATACCAAGACATTGATTTTAAGACATTGATTATTACAATAAATTATCTTTCTTCTGAAATCTTTACTAAGAAACATTATTAGAAATTTAAACATCTAATTACAGATAAAAGGATTCTAAATATTACACTTTGTCTTTTATACCTTATTTCATATACTCTATACTTTCTCTACAGCTTATTATGAATCAAAATTTGGGAGTGTATCGATTAAAGGTTTAATTTATATGTGTAAATCAGAGAATGGTAAGAACTGCCTAGTTTTCCATTTTCATTAAAAGCTAGAAGTGAATTAAAAATAGAGTAAAATGTGTTGGATTTAACCACAGTTTGTTGGTCTAGAGTACTATAATATGCATGTGTGTGTATGTGTGTGTGTCCTCTATCAGCAGAAATCTAGAAATATTACTGTCCATGGAGCTTGAAAAAAAATGCATGTCTTTGTGTTGAGTCTATATCTTTTTTTTTTTAATTTTTTATTGGAGTATAGCAGATTTACAATGTTGTGTTAGTTTCTGCTGTACAGCATAGTGAATCAGTTATATCAGTTACACATACACATATTCTTTTTCTGGGGGGCTGCGTTGGGTCTTTGTTGCTGTGTGCGGGCTTTCTCTAGTTGCAGTGAGCGGGGGCTACTCTTCGTTGCAGTGCACGGACTTCTCATTGCGTTGGCTTCTCTTGTTGCGAAGCACGGGCTCTAGGCGCACGAGCTTCAGTAGTTGCGGCACACAGGCCCTAGAGCACAGGCTTAGTAGTTGTGGGGCACAGGCTTTGTTGCTCCGCGGCATGTGGACTCTTCCAGGGCAAGGGATCGAACCCATGTCTCCTGCATTGGCAGGCTGATTCTTTACCACTGCACCACCAGGGAAGTCCTGAGTCTATAACTCTTAATCTCTGTATATCCATAACCATATATATGGTTATTACTGTATATCCAGTACATAGAGGAGAACTGGACTCAGAAGTTGCTCATTGAATCCTTGTTGACTGACTCACAGATTGACTTAATACAACATGTTTTCATGTAAATAAAAAAATGTAAACAAACCACATTTTTGTTATTCAATCTAGCTATTAAGTCTATTCATATCTTCACAATCCATTGTCTAATGCCTTTTTGCATCATCAGTCTTTGTTTTGGCCTTTTGCAAACTGTAAATTTCATTTTTCATAGCAAAAAAACTTTTTTGATTCATTCATTTATTCATTGAGTCTGGTGACAAATACCTATTGAATATTTATTACTTGCCTGACACTATGCTAAGTGCTGAGGGAAAATTACATAATTCTAAATATTTACAACAAAAACAGAGGAATATCAAGTCATTAACTAGTAACTTTGCAAATTAAAAACTAATACAGATGATTCAGGTCTACTAATGGATGACTCCCATTATCTGATCATATATGCTGGAGTATTTATACAACAAATTGATTAGAAGGCAGAGCCAATGATGCCATGCCTTTTCTAATCCTACTTTCAAAATTCACCAAGGAGCAGAGTGGATGTTGTAGAATAGTTTATCAGAGCTGATTTCCATTTTCTTGTCTCACCTACATGATTCAATAAATTAAGCATGCTAAAATAACAGGCGTTGAAAGATATTTTTAAAGGCTCAGTTTTTACATGTGGGCACAATTACAATACTGAATTTACCCATTTTGGCCCCTTCTCTGAATTCTACCTCCCAATTTTCAGGATTTATATTGCATATCTATCTTTTCAAGTTGTTTTTGAGTATTTTTTCTTTCCCAGGCTCTGATCTGGGCAATATTTCCCAGATATATTGTGAATAAGATATCCAAAGTTTCTGGTTTAAGGCAACTTATATTTTAATTGGGAAGACAAAATAAATTTAAAAATGGAAAAGTATCAGGTCATTATAAGCTCTGTGGAGAAAAATGCAGGGCAAACAGTCCGTGTATTGTACGCAGGATGGGGGATAGTGAGCAGGTATGGCGGTAGTGAGGAGTTAACGTTTGATCAAAGACCTGAGTGATGTGAGGGGGAGCATTGCTTGCTGGGAACATAGTGTCTATAGGCCCTAAGGTGGAAATAAACTTGGAATACAAGAGATACAGGGAAAATGTTCCATATGTGAGAGAAGGGAGCCTTAGGGAGAGCAGGAGAAGGACACAATAAAGTTCTCCTCTTGGCTATTGTTGGACCTGCATTTATTCACTTTTTATAACGTTGGCAAGCCCCAGACATACTCTGATATTCTTCCCGTTTCTTTATCATCCAAAGCATTTATTTCCTTAAACATCAAGCCTGCTCCTAAGTAGCTCTAAAACCGTTTCATATAAATTAGGGGTTTCTTTTTCACTGGTCTGCTTAGACCTAAGGAACAGTCAGAGAAATGGGGAGTCTAAAGTTATTCCCGGATCCATAAACCTCTCTTTTCTTAGAGATTTAGAATTTAGTAATACCTAAGAAGATCATTCTAACCAATATAAAATTATGCGTAACCAACTCACTTTAAAATAAAATGCCATGCCAATCTGATACTTACAGTAAGATAATGAGGTTTTCACTTTTCTTTTGCAAGAGGAGGAAATTATTAAACGTTCTTTAGGGAAACTCTCTAAACTTATGCTGCCCTTCATTTTCATCCTCCCAGTTAGATGTTCACAATGGAACTTTAAATAATATTCTGTAGGATGCAGAATAGTATTTCTATCCCTTTAACCACTTTCCTATCACTAGACAGTTATTAGTTAATTATTGAAAATAGAGTCCTTATCCTGAATACTCACATACCAGGAAATCTTTGAGGGTCCTATCATTCAGCCTTTGTTCTTGAATACGCCATCCACGGCCATAATACTGATACTGTAAGAGTAAATACAAATAGAAAAAGAAAAAATTCTCCCAGTTGGAAATGAAGAGATTCCCCGCCTCACCTCGCCCTGCCTTCCTTTTATTAAGAGTATTTACTTAAGAACACTTGCAAATGTAAGTTCTTTCTCTGTGAAATATATATAAATATTTTTTTAAAATTAAATAAACCTCTCCTCGGTTTTAAGACCCAGGGATGTCTTTCTAAAGGACCTAGGAACCATCTCTTTGAAACGCAGTCATTAAGACAGATAGCACCCCGATCTCCCACTTTCTGTGGGAAGGTAGGAACCTAACTTCAGCAGACACCTTGCTCAAGTTGCAAAATGACCTCTTGTCATAAAGGTAAGAGTAGTTTTTCTTTCTCCAGGTAAAGCCACTTAATTAACAGAGATATCACCCCTATTACCAAGTAAAGTTAAGATGAACTACGCGTGACCAGTGGTGCTGTCAAGTCCTCTTACTTGAGGACGGGTTTTTATTTATCTTGAGAACATGTGCGTAATGGATGGTATCTGCTTGGCTGTATAAAGGTGTGAGATTTCTTTAGGTCTTTGCAGTCTTAGCGGATTGCCTGGGATGTACATCACATTCTGGTCTAATGCTTCTTTAATAACAATACTGCTTTCTTTCTCTTCTAACTTGGTGGTGAGGTTTTCTTGGTTGGGAGAAGATTTGGGCTTTAATTATATTTCTCCAACAATCCTGACCCAGGTCTGAGATGCGGGAATGGGGTGATGTTTGATTGCGAGTGATAGAATGGAAGCTGACAGACATTCAAAGAAACAAAATCGCCAAGTTGAGGAAAGGTATTATAAGAGTGTGAATCTAAAAGTGCCGATACCAGGTTCAGGAACTGACAAATGAATCAGACATATAACAATGGATTCCAAATTGTGATTTGAAGACTGAACATAGATTTCCTAAGGTGCTGTAGCCGGGGGTGGGGAGTGGTGACTTCAGCCCTGAGGAAGAGCAGTAATATTGTTCTGACATAGTTGAGGCTTTGCTGGAATCTTGTATCTAAGAAGTACATTTTAAAAAGCAAAGTCCTTATTTTTTTTTCCAGGAATAAAAACCTTTATGCAGTTCACTTTTTTTTTTTTTTTTTTTTTTTTTTTTTTTTTTTTTTTAAATCAGTTTATTTGTTTGTATCTGGATCCAATTAAGGTCTACACATTGTTAGTGTTGATATTGCTCCTAAGTCTTTTTTTTTTTTTTTTTTTTTTTTTTATTTTATTTATGGCTGCATGGGTCTTCGTTTCTGTGCGAGGGCTTTCTCTTGTTGCGGCGAGCGGGGGCCACTCTTCATCGCGGTGCGCGGGCCTCTCACCATCGCGGCCTCTCCTGTTGCAGAGCACAGGCTCCAGACGCGCAGACTCAGTAATTGTGGCTCACGGGCCCAGTTGCTCCGTGGCATGTGGGATCTTCCCAGACCAGGGCTCGAACCCGTGTCCCCTGCATTGGCAGGCAGACTCTCAACCACTGCGCCACCAGGGAAGCCCCCTGCAGTTCACTTTTGAGAGTACATCAGGAAGGAAGACTTCATCAAAATGCCAAGATAGTTTTCCAAATAACACTTGATATACCCAACAGGTAAAATTAAATAAATCAATCTTTGAATTAGTAATTTAATTTTATTCTTTAAAATTAGCAAAAAGGAAAGATGGATTCAACCAGTGGAAATAGACTCGGGGAAATAGAATATATTTGTCCTCATTCTCCCTGACGTGATGGTAATAAAGGAAAGGCAAGCAATTATGTGGGCACTCTGAACATGTAATTATTCTTTTTCTTGCCATTTCTCCTTCTCTCTAAAGGGACTCACAACTTACGTCCCTTTAATGAATGACCTTAGGGGACTCTTACTAACATACAAGTCAGCACATAATTTTTTTGGGGGTGGGGAAGGGAAGCGATTATTGCCTGATTTTATACCACAAGAATAAACTTGGGTTCCACTTTTATATAGATGGGATTCTAAGTTCTAAAGGAATATCCTCAAACCGTAATATCTCAATTGGCTGTCTGTCCTTACTGGCAGGAGGACTAGAGAATCTAGCCAAAGTCTGGGAGATGAGCAAAGACAGAGTGAACCAGCAGGTCACAGAATAAATAGGATTTGTGGTCTAATAGCTGGGAGAATTTGTGCTCCACTCCAGCTGATGCGCCCTGATGTATCAGTGGGCACAAATTCACAGGTGTGTGCTGTGTGTGTGTGTGTGTGTGTGTGTGTGTGTGTGTTTTCTCAGCCAGTAAGCAGTTAAGTTATAGTTGTCCTTATTTATAGTAGTGCTGGGAGACTGGGATTTCTTGAGATTTATAATCAAACGTGTGACAGGAGATATAATTGGAACAGGAAAAGTGAATTTCATGTGTGTGTGTGTGTGTGTGTGTGTGTGCACATATGTATATAGTATTTATCTTCTTATAAATTGAATAATTTGAAGTTGCATTTAATCCAAGCTCATTACAATTATTTATATGTCTGCCTTGCATGCTAAAGAAACAATTTAAATTTCCATTCTTATTTCTAACATCTCATGGAATACAAAAATAATTCCGATTGCCCTAAATGACTTTGATTTTCTCATAATGTGCATGTCTTGTATGTATGTTCAATTACCTTATTTTGCATAAATATGACATAATTAAACTTTATTGCTTGTAATTTACACCCGTGGTTAATCATAGCTCAAAGGCCATGCTTGCATTCTACACAATGATTTAAAATAAAATGCCTTTCCAAATGAATAAATGTTCAGTATTAATAATTGCATTTGGAAGTGCTTTTATCCAAAACTACTGGTATGATTTATTAGAAATAGTCAATGTCAGTTAGCGGCATTTTAACAGATAAATTACTTTCTATAATAGCAAACCATTTACTAAGTAGAATATAAAAGATTTGGGAAAGTAACTCCTGTCAATTAATGCAACTTTTGTATGTAAATTTGTTTATTACTGAAAAAAAAACCTTGCCAAGTTTTTCTTTTTAAATATTTGACACCTGTAGTTTTATATCTGACCATTTGTAAAACATAGAAGTATTAGCAAACAGCTACACATCTGAAACACTTAAATGGTGTAAATAATATAGATGATGATCACATTTCAGTAAATTTATCCTAAAGCATAAGTCCATCATTTGGCAATTTATCCATCATGAAAAGGATACCATAAAGAAGAAAACAATGCTATTTGGGAAATATATTTTTTGGTTACTCTGGAATATGTCAAAAATGTGTAGCACACTTGATTTTGAAGGCATCATAACACTCATTAAAACACAAACTTAGGCAAGTACTTTAGGCAATCACAACGCAGTTGTGATTGAGGAAAAGCAAACCGTGGGGGGCGGCCAGGTGCGTGTCTGCCACCACTTCCCTGCGCTGCCCCTGCTTGAGGAAGGCAGCAGTCCTTAGCTGACAGCAGCAGCACCCTGCTTCTCTAACCGAGGGTGAGGAGGGTAAAGTTAGAAAAGCAGAAATCACACTCATGATTAAACAAAGATAAATTAATATTGGTACAAGGTTAAACATATCCGAGAACTAAAAGGAAAAAAGGAGCACTGAAGCAGCTGCAGATAACCCTAAGAAACAAAGGAAACACGCTGGCATTGCCAGATCTGGAACCGTGGGGGAGGAGACCTTTGACCCTGTTTCTGGGGCAGAGACCGCTGATAGGATGCTGGCTGGTGCCGGCTGGTGCTGGTACCTCTGAAGGGATATGATATGAAGACGGCTCTGGCAGGGCAGCAAGAAGCTGTAGCTAGGATCCAAAGGCCGCTTCAAGGTGAAAGTTTACTGCTATGGCAACAGCCACAGACTTAAAGCAAAAAGGGAGGGCATCTCCCTTATCCCTTCCTCTTCTCTTTCCAGCCTTTTTGTATTGCCCGCACTCAGGCCCCTGACGGACAGCCACCAAAGGAGACAATCAGCCTGCAGTCTCCCAGCCCAGCATCACAAAGGGGCATTTAAAAGGTTGGATTTGGAGGAGAGAGGAAATAGCTTAATTATCTGCACAGTACCTTGCCTGAGAATCAGTCACCCGAGGGAATTAAATGCTACAGTCTCCGTGTTACAGTTTTTTGGAAGTGGAATAGATTTAAAATCAGGCTTCCCTAGTCTTACTCACTGCCTTGGGCTATGGCAGGGTTTTTGGCTAAATTGGAATAACCCGACCTGGATGAATGAGAGGCTGTATGCCCACCAGGCAACCCTAAAGCAGTGAGTGCATCACCATGACAGGGTGTTAGCAGTGCTAGGAGCAAAGGTCAGGCACAGGCTGACAGCCAGCAAGAAGCAGGGGCTGAATTCACCCAATAACCTGAGTGAGCCTGGAAGGGGATTCATCCCTCGACCCCACAAAAAAGGAAGCTGTGGCCCTCTTGACACTTAGTTTCGGTCTTGTAAAACCCAGAGCAGAAAAAGTAGGTGAACCACTCTGTGTCCTAGACTTCTGACTCACAGAAACTATGAGATGATGAATGAATGCTGTTTTAAGCCACTGAGTTGGTAGCGAGTTGTTAGGGCAGCAGTAGAAGCCTAACACTGATGGCCACCAGGGGAGGTATGTTTGCTTAAATCTTCATCCCCTGCTTCTCGTCACTTTGGAAAGTTTCAAAATTCTAAGAAGAGAAAGAGAAACCTCTTTTGTAGCTAAGAGTGCAGTGGATACCCTCGAATTACAACCTGGGATGTCCCTTCAGAAGAAAAAGCTTCACAGGCCCCACTCAGCCTCGGTTCTGCATATAAATTATTCTCATACTCAGCTGTGAGTCTATTCTAGTAAAATGAAGACTAGGAATAAAGCCGATTCCCTGTTACCCTGAACCGGAATGATGGCTGTGTTCTCCAACTCATATACACCAAAAAAAACCCAAAACCGAAACAAAAACAAAAAAACAGAGGTTGCCAGTTTGCCAGGCAATTCTGGGCTTGCTTGGAAAGAAGCTCAAATATCTATTATTCCTAGAGCTAAAGTAGTGCTTTGATAAACAAATTCCCCTTTCAGCATTATAAAATGTCATTACTTTTGGCCTAGAGACAGCAGTTACAATTATTCTGGGGGTCCTGGATTCTTTTATTAGATTGTGATTGATGGCCATTTGATAAATATTATTTGATCTGAGCATTTGGGGGTATGTAAGCCCAGTGCAAGCATGCAGAGCTGCTACCTGGACACACTCCGTGAACTCCTGCTGGCACGCTCTATAACTGTATTTGTGGTGTACTGCCAGGTACCCACTATACTTATAAGGCTTGTCAACATTATATAGTTGAAATAAGAGAAGAAAAAGTACTCGGTCTTTTAACAAAAGATTTAACATAGACAGGGTCCTGTGCAAAACTATTCCATTAACAGTGGACATCACTGATGCTTGGACCCCCTTCTGCGGAATATCAAAGTTGAAACAGGAAAATAGCTACTACTGCACAGACAAGGTCTAATATCACAACTGTGGCTGAACAGACTGCTGCCATTATGGTACCTGGGATGAAGCCTTGGATATCGCCAACATTTTCTTTTTTGTTTTCTTCCCCCAAAAGATCAGGATCGATTGGCTTCCACGTGACAAGGCCTGCAATATCTCTGTGCACTCCTTTCACAAAGCTATTTGAATTATTCTACAGTATTTCATCAGTGGATCAGACACGTTTAAACACGATATGAGCTATTGGTAGGTGTTGTTGAAATGTTCCTTTGCATTGAAGGCGTTCTGATGCTGACTTGCACTGAGGAAATTGCTCACACTGCAGTGATTAAATGAAGAGGAAATTCAGACCCTGTTGCTCCAATGTCCTCCACTATGAAGTGGAAATGGCACATTCCACCAGGGGCCAACCCAGGTTCTTAAGGCCTTGGTCAATTTCAAGAAGAGGCGGCAACATACTCATGAGTTGCAGAACCGGTTCCACTCACTGTATTACCTAAACTACTTGTACAAAAGGACCTTGCTTTTGAAACTTGCCACCTGATAAGATAGCATGATTCACTGATAAAACCAATGGCCAGAATGGGGTATCTAGTGGAATGCCATAACTTGAATATAAAACAGCTAAAGCCATCTTGAGACTGATTGAAATATGTCCTCATGTAGACTCACAGATCATCACTAATAATGGCTTTAGCTCTATGATAAGACCATTGGGACACCAAGATAGTGATGACTAAATATATAGTGATATGATGTACATGTAACTTTTAGACACACACTCACTCTCTCTCAGCTGGAATCACTGTGTGTCTTGGATAACAGTTCTACAGAATCCCCGTGCTCGTGAAGGGCATGGCAATATATTCTCATTTTCCATTTAGATTATGAATACCTTGAACACTAAAGGAGAATTTCACATCCTATATAACCTAGAAATGTCCATGCATAAACTATTCATAGGAGGTATTTCTAGATGAAAATTATAAATTTATATGTCACACATTTAAATTTTCAAAAAATTATATAATACCTCTCCAACTTGATTGTATGTACTATGGAAACAGAAACACAGTTTACCTCTGTATGATTTCCTTGAATCGACTACTTCAACTTCTAAATATAGTAGATAATAAATGTACATTGGTTGGCAGGTGCACAGGTTTACCTGTGTTGTGGCCATATTCAGTATATTTATAGTAGAGTTTTATTATTCTAAGTAATGTACTTATTTAGGTGTATATAACACATATACCTGATACAAATAGAATATACCTTGAAAGTACAATAAAAGAACTTCTCTCATTCCAGTCATCCAGAGTTCCTCTACTCCTCCCTATGACCATTCTTTCTGTTTGTATACAGATATATTCCAGAGTAAACTAAATATTTTATCCATCAAAATTATGTTTTACCCAAATAAGAGCATAGAGGCACATTTCCCTGCATTTTCCATTTACTACTGATATATATATATATTTCATTCCATGTTAATAAATATAGAGCTTAGAATTGCTTCAGGCTATTTTACCAGCTACATAATATTTATTTTGCATTTCTTGTGTGTTTATTTGTGTGTATAGAAGTGAATTAAACAGACAGAATTCCCACTATCAGGGAGCTAGCAATGTAATTAGGAGAGACAGTCATTTAATAAATATATAGTATATTTGATGGTAATAAGTGATGTTCAGGGAAAACCAGAAAGGTAAGAGGAATGTTCAGAGATAAAGGTGATAGTGGGTTTGCTAGTTGCTGCCCGAAAACTACGAAGGTCTCACTGAGAATGTGACATTTGGCAGAGATCCAAGAGGAATGAGGCAGTGAGCTGTTTGGCTCTCCTGGGGCTTTTGCATCTCCCAAGTGGGAAAAGCAGGTAAGAAGAACCACAAACGTTCATGCTGCAGCCAGGAGGGGAGACTGGGGCGCAAGGAAGAAGAGAAGGATTCTTGGAGATCAGGTCTCAGAATGCACTGGAGTCAGCTCAGGTAGGCTTTTAAATTATTTTATTACAGTAGCTTTTACATTGAGGGATAAGAGGAATAATGGAGTCCTGGATAGGTTTACATGAGAGGAGTATCCTGACCAGACTTACACACTGTCAGCCATATTGTGTGTCTTGTGTAAGGATAGACTATATAAAGGTAAGGGCAGAAGCAGAGAGAGTAGGTGGCAGGTAATTTCAGAACTCCAGATGAGAAATGACGGTGGCTTGATGGGGTGTTATCAATAGAGATAGGGAGATGTGGTGTATACTCATCTGCATATATTTTGCAACCAAAGCCAGCAAGAAATAAGGGTAGATGAGAAGTGGTATATGAAAAATAAAAAAGAGTCAAGGATGAGTTCTCAATTTCTGCCCAGAGGAAATGGAAGGATGGAGCTGAGAGGAAGATAAGAAGCCTTACTTGGGGTCTGTAAAAAGTTTAGGGTGACTATTAGTTACTCATATAAACTAGGTAAAAATGGTAGTGAAGGCGTGAGTGTGGTGAGAGAACACAGAGTGAATATACTAAGTTAGCTATGGTTTGAGGAACAGTAGAAGGAATGAGCTAAAAAGAATATAGTGATTGAAAAAGGAAATAGTTGAAATTGAGATTATTAGGGGTTGAAGTTATTGGCAATGAACAGTTTGACTAAATCATTACTGTGGAGGTTGGTATTTGAGGCAAGTGGTGTAACATCAGTGGAGAAGATGAATCTAAAAACTGAAAAGAGGGTATTGGAGGAATCACTTTGAAATCAACAAAACTTATGAAATGATTAATACAAAATTAAGCAATTTAGTTGAATAATGCATGTTCATCTACAATTACAGCTAAAAATACAGTTGATATATATTGAATGCAAACATATATTGAATTCTAATTGTAGTTAAAAGCTAAAAAAAATACTATAGATTTCAGAGAAATAGTGTTTTCTGAAAATGAGTAAAGTACAAAGAAACTTTTTTTTTTCCCCCTTCAGGATGTCATTTTCACATTTTGGCATTATCCAAGCACATACTTGTCATGTCTATCTAAAGAAGAGCAGGTCTGATTTAACTCATGTAATCCACCATGGTCTTGCAGTACTTGAGATTAAAAGAAAAAAGCTATGGAAGACCTTTGTTCATATAAAGACTCCTGCTTTTATTGATGTTCATCAGTTAACACAGCATCTTATCTTTCAGGACCACTACTCATCAAAGGTCAGTTTAATAATCTCCATAGTATTGTCTTTACCTAAACTTTCGGACATCATTAATTTTACTTCCTTATTATTCATTTTCCTAATATTCTGATTAAAGTCCCCTGTAGTGACCACTTATTTGCATCCTATTGGTACAGGTGCACACACATGTGCGCACACACAAAAATTTTGTCCACACACACCACCCGTCTCCAGTTTTACCATGCTGTTCCTTTGTGATAAGGACCTTATTCCTTTCTATCAAATTATACTATTTAGATTTTTATTGCTGCTGTAACAGGTTAACACAAACTTAGAGGCTTAAAACCATGGGTATCTGTCACCTCACAGTTCTGTAACACAGAAGTCCTGGTGGACTCATTAGCTCTGCTGTTTTCTCTGCTCAAAGTTTTACAAGAATGAAAACTGAAACAAAGTGTCCATGTTGGATAAGCGGGCTCTTATTAGGAGGCTCTGGAAAGACTCTGATTCCAAATTCACTTAGGTTGTTGACAAAATCCAGTTCCTCAAGGGACTATTACTAAGGTCCCCATTATCTTGCTGGCTGTTAACTTGCGGGCTACCCTCTCTGCTTCTGGATGCCTCTTTCTGGTCCTGGCACGTGGCCCTTTAACCTTGGAATCTCTCTGACTTCCACTTGGCTCTATCTCTTCTGCCTCCAGCTAGAGATAGTTTTCTGCCCTTGTGATTAGATTGGCTCCATCTAGGTAGCCCATAACACTCTCCCTAGTCCCTATTTGTAGATCCATAACCTTAAATACCTCTGCAAAAATCCCTTTTGCCGTGTAATGTAACCCATTCCCAGGTTCCAGCGATTAGAGTGTGGACATCTTTGGGGGACCATTCTGCCTACCACACGTACACATCTCCCTCATAACCACTTTCAGACTCATCTTTAACATTTCATCTTTGATTAGCACCTTCTGTGTTCTTCACCAATGCCTCTGTGAAATCCATCCTTAGTTATTTGGATCTAACTAATCTTTGAGCTACCGACCTTTCTGTGTATGTATGTGTGTGTGTGCGTGTGTATACATATATATTTCCTTTCCAAGTCTTCATGTTATTAGCCTCTTCCATGTCTATTCCTGCGCTGTTCCCCTTAGTAATTTTATTGACGATAGCAATTGTGCCTTGTTAGTAAACTTTTGCTCTTCAAAATATACAACAAAATCCAGAATCCACATCTGTCTACTACCAGCTTTCTGTGGAGGTCAAGACATTTAATTCCATCTTTGATTCAGTTTTAAGAACTCTTTAAATGCTTTTTGCCTATGCACACTATCATCATTGTAAGTTAGTGATCCTATAGACATTCTCTGTGCCAAACATTCTTATACTTTGGGCAACATCAGTAGCTTTCATTTTTTTCTCAATTCTAAACTAAGTTCACATTTCTTTATCTGCTTTCTGAAGTGTGATTTACAGAAAACTTGCAGAATGTGGCACCAGATGTACAGGACCCAAAGGCAGAGGAGTGCAGAGTGCGCTGCTCTACAGAGTGTATGAGACCTGAAGACAAACAACAGATCCCTCCACGCTATTCATAAGCCTCTCACAGATGTCACTGTGAGGATGACATCAGAAATGCACATTAGGAACAACTTCCAATCTAAAAATTACTAGGAATGTTTTCAGTATCTACATCACTTCTTTACTAGAAACCCTAAATCCAGATCCTACCCAGTTTGATAGTTTTAAAATAGAAAAAACTATTTTTAATTATAAACAATTAATTTTAAAGAGTATTTAGACAACAGAGGTGTATAATATGAACATGAACTAATCACCCTTAATATTTTGATGAGTATATTGTATATTGACATACACTTGTCTATGTACATACATATATATGTGTGCGTATATACATATGTGTGTACTTATTGATAAGATACATATTTAAATAAGCATACACATAACCACCTAATATGTATATTTTTATATACAATCAGCATATTATATATATATTTTTAAATTAGCATCTATTGTGACAATATTCTTTAGCAATACATCCTGAGATAAATTGCTGTACTTATCAGCTGAGTCGTTGTGCCTGTCTGTAAATATTTTATAGAAATGCAATTTGGGATGCAAGGAGTATGAACATTTAGAATCCATAAATGAATTTCTAAAATCACTTTAGTATCTGAGGAAAAATGAGAGTTTTAGTTTGTTTATTAACTGTAAGACCTATAAGAGGAAGAGAGCAAATATTTCTAAAATAGAGCACAGTATTATGACCACAGAATGTTGAAGTATTTAGTGTGGTTAAATATTGTCTCATCACACTTTTCAATAATAATTATACACTTAGTTCTAATTACCACATCCTCTGAGTAAAGAAACCAATAGAAGTAGCTCTTCATTTTCAAAAATAATTTATTTTACTCGAAAAATAATGCTTATGACAGAGAATTTATGAATTACCAAAATATAACCCCAAAAAGGTAGCAAAATAAAGTTAGTGAAAATCCTATAACTACAAAAATTATCACCACAACAATTTGGCCACTTTAATTTCAGATTCCTTCTTTCTTCCTCTCTCTCTCTCCCCTCTTCCCCTATCAACTTCTGATGTCACATTTCCATCTCTATCTCTGACCTTCCTCCTTCCTTGTTATAAGGACCCTTGTGATTGCATTAGGCCCACCCATAGAGTTCTGAATAATCTTCCCATCTCAAGATCCTTAGCTTATAATCACATCTACAATGTCCCTTTGACCATGTAGGGTAAAATATTCACAGGTCCTGTGGATTATTCTGTGGACATATTTAGGAGGCCATTATGCTCTCTACCATGGAGTCTAAATAAGAACAATTTGGAAAGATAGTTGGCATTTTATGTCATGGTAACTAATAATACAATCTCTAGAATCAGATTTTTGGTTTCTAATCCTACTTTAATAGCTGCATTACTTTCTGTTACAATTAAGCTATCTAGGCCTTAATTTCCATCACATTATCACTTATAGAATTTATTAAAATAACTTCAAAACACAGTACAGTAAAGGTACCTGACTCATAGTAAACTATCATTATTATCAATATTAAGCAGGAGCTGAAAAATTCCTATTTTAATAGCCTGGATTTAAGAATGTTTAATTTTTTAAAAAAAAGAAGAATGTTTAATTCACACCACCTACATGGGTGTGTTATAAAGAAAGAAGGAAAGAAGGATCCTTTCAGCATCATTTCCTAGGAATTCACCACTAATTATTTGGAGTCATTACATTAAATGAAACATTTGGCATTGGTGCTCTAAAGAATCTTCACAGGATTTGTTAGAAAATGAACAAAGGCAAAACCAATGTTTCTCTTTTGTTTTCTCTTAATTTTGTGCTAAACAATATATTAAAGATAGGTGATCATCTATTTTCTCATTCATTCCAGGCCAGGTTTGAGAACAAATGTGGGGATTATTAAAAGTGAGAGTTATTAAAATTATGCCAAGGTGCAACTCAAGATATTTGGTCACTTTAATTACATAAAAATAACATAATATTAAATAATATCACTCATCCTATCAATATGTTATTTTCAGTGCATATTAATGCATTTTTCCAAAAAAAAATTAACTATAAGTTTTCTTACAATGGCTGTGTATTTGAGCAATTTTGTTTGCCATGATTTCTAACGCAATATAACCTTAATTCAAAATTCTGTGCTTTGGGGGCTTCCCTGGTGGCGAAGTGGTTAAGAATCTGCCCGCCAACGCAGGGGACATGGGTTCTAGCCCTGGTCCGGGAAGATCCCACATGCCGTGGAGCAACTAAGCCCGCGCACCACAACTACTGAGCCTGCGCTTTAGAGCCCGCGAGGCACAACTATTGAAGCCCATACACCTAGAGCCCGTGCTCCGCAACTAGAGAAAGCCCGCGCACAGCAATGAAGACCCAACGCAGCCAAAAATAAATTAATTAATTTTAAAAAATTCTGTGCTGTTCTTTACATCCCTTAGCTCTTGTCACTTTCAATCTTGGGTGCCATTATGTTCAAACCCTGAAATTACTTTTATTAATAAGTGAATTGAACAGTAGTGTCTCCATATCCCTATGACATATTAAATAGGACATGAAGTTATTGATCTTATCAAGAAATTGAAAAAGGTTGTTTCAATGTAGCATTATGTAATGTAATATGGGTATGTTCTGAATCCCTAATGGTCGTCAGTTTTTACTCATATTACAGAGCAGAATCAAAGATGCTAAAAATGTCTTGGGTATTAGGTATAGGACATAAAACAATTTTTTCTCAGTGATATTGTGGCAGCTCTAATCTATGCACATGTGGATTTTGCTCAACTTTGTATCAAAATACAATAAAATTTTGTATTTTGAAACATACTTTGAACAATCTAACACAGAGAAAATAGATGTTATTTATTGGGCCTCCTCCAAAGCCCAGCCTGTGTCAGTTATTCTCTTCTCCCAATTTGTGTATCTTGGATAAAAATATAATCAAATTTCAGTGTAGATTTTTTAAATTGCAATTTAAAAGTTATAACAGTAAAAGTTTCCATCAATCTAAAGCTTTTTCCTTGAAAATTTACTTAGCTGTTACATACTAGGCTGGATTTTTGAACAAACTTAAATAAAAAGAAATCATAGTGACCATTTTTTCATTGAAACATATTTTTTCATGTCTCTAAGACCCTGAGCTTAGCAAGGGTCAGAGTTATGCTTTAGAACTTTTGTGTCCAGTAAACAAATACAATGCTTGACTCAGAAAGATTTATGCAAAATAAACAAATGAATGCTAGCTTTCTACAATTATTCTGCTTAAGAAAACCCTACTGTGTGCTGTTTGGGGGACAGTGGTTTAAGCTGGGGATTTTTGATTTGGTTCCACAGCTCCAGCCAAAACAGATCTCTGAATTGAATCTAAATGCTCTCTTGGAAAGATGTGAGAATGCAGTCTGCTTAGGTGTTGAGGTTCAAATCCGCATTTGAGAAAGCATTTTGAAAATTTACATATAAAATCCTCAAATAAATCTGCCATTACATGATCATTCCCAATGTGGAAGTCACTTGAAGAAACACATTTATTTCCATGACCTCTCCTATAAATACAAAGATTGCAGTTATACATCAAGATTTTTATTCATTGTGAATACTATCTAGGAGGCAAATGCATTTTTATTGAACTGCAAATCAATGAAACAGAATTAGTTAAAAACTAGGTGACAGATTTTAATTAGCTTTAAATCCAATTATAGATGCTGTATAACAGTTATGATAGATCACCTATTTTTTTAAACCTTAATTCTATTTTTAAGAGAGATTACTAAACAATTCTTTGGTTTATTTTCCTTCATTATTTCTCTCTTTACTTTAATATGGCTAACAATCTTCCTAACATAAAGATTAGAAAAACACCTGTAACGTTTTTATCTTCTGCTAGTTATTTGTTACCTGTAATCTCACCTGACTGGCACCTTTGACTTTACTCTTTCTCTTACACCAACATCTGCCAGTTATGGTTGGCTATACCTTCAAATATATCCTGGTACTACCAATTCTCATCGCTTTCACTGCTAGTGCTATGACCATCAATATCACTCATCTACACCACTACAAAAAGCCTTCTCACCGGTCTTTCTCCTTTTACCCTGCTCTCTACAGTCAATTCTCTACAAAACATCCAAGGTAATTATTTTAAAACATCACACTGTAGCATTTATCCAACAAAACCATACTGTGCCTACTCATCTCATTTAAAGTAGAACCAGAAGTCCTTACTATGACCCTGAAGTCATGACATGACCAAGCCCCACCCTGTTTCTTGGACTACCCCTCACCAACCCCAGGTTTATGACACTAATCTGCTCTCTTTGCCTCCTGTCAGCAGAACTGGGTTCTGATCACCAAATATCTAACCCATAAAGGTCTTTATACAAGCATGAAAACATCAAACTCTCCATAAAGCAGGAGAGGTAACACTGGACTACAAAATGTTCACCGTGTGTCTTGTGCAGTTGGGTGTGACCACATGACTCATCTCACAAGAGAGAAGACAAGAAGAACATACCATACCTAGACACAATTTGTCACAAACTATCACACCTCCCATCTGTTCTTCTAGGGCCCATTCATCTTTCCTAAAATCATTTACTCTCCCCTAAGAGGTCTACTTCCCCTTTCCCTTTCCCTTGCCCTTTCCCTTTCCCTTTCCCTTTCCCTATTAAGATGATATTTAAGCCTGAATTCTAAGCCATCTCAGATAGTTACTCTGAGATGATTTTTCCCTGGGTATCTCCTATGTATACATGAGGAATACATGTTACTAAACTTGTTTGTTTTCCTCTTGTTAATCTATCTTTTATTACAGAGGTCTCAGTATTGTATATCTATAGTACTGATGCATACTTCTCTACTAATATTTGAAAATAGAATGCTATTATTTTTAAGAGACATTGCTTCCTCTTAGGAATCTCTGTCTCCTTTGGGATGAGGACCATTTAAAATGTGGTCTTTCGAATACCTATACTTCTCTACTCTCCTCTTCCTATCAATGAACACTGAAATTATTTTACATATCATCGTCTTCCTCAAAGTCTTAGGTTTTTTTGAGAAAGAAGGTCTAGTATTTTTAGGTATATACCAAGGTTGAATTTTTTTTCCCGTAGAGGGCCAAAAAGTAAATATTTGGGGTTTGGGGGAATATACTATCTATGTCATCACTACTCACATTTGCTGTTGTAATGCAAAAGCAGCCATAAACAATACATAAATTAGTGGACATGCCCTTGCTTCAGTCAAAGGTTATTTATCAAAAACAAGCAGTGGGCAGGATTACTTTGCTGACTGCTGATCCAGATTAGTAACTGAAACTTCCCTATACTACATCTCTTTTCAAGACTTCTTTAGAATTTAAATCACATATTCCCATCTATCACCTTCCATTTATATTTATTACGAGATTCTTTCACAATTATTGTTTATGAGCCTCCTTCCTTAAGTTTCAAGACTATATATATAGTCTTTTTCAGATTCTTTTCCATTATAGTTATTATAAGATATTGAATATAGTTTCCTGTGCTGTACAGTAGGTCCTCATTGCTTACCTATTTTATATATAGTAGTGTGTATATGTTAATCTCAAATTCCTAATTTATTCCTCTCCACACACCCCCTTTCCCCTTTGGTAACCATAAGTTTGTTTTCTATGTCTATGAATCTATTTCTGTTTTGTAAATAAGTTGATTTGTATCATTTTTTAGATTCCATATACAAGTACTATCATATAATATTTGTCTTTCTCTGTCTGACACACACCACTTAGTATAATCATCTCTAGGTCCATCCATGTTGCTGCAAATGGTATTATCAATATTTCATTCTTTTTTTATAGTTGAGTAATATTCCATTGTGTATATATACCACATCTTTATCCATTCATCTGTCGATGGACATTTAGGTTGATTCCATGTCTTGGTTATTGTAAATAGTGCTGCATTGAACACTGTGGTGCATGTATCTTCGAGTTAGAGTTTTCTCCATTTGTATTGGCCATTGATATTCAGAATATCAACACATACAAGTTCTTTAGCAGTCAACAGAGTGCTAGATGTATGAAATAAAGTGTCTTTGTATGTGTGTGTGTATTTGTCTGTATGTGTGTGTGTGTGTAAGTTCGTGCTTAGCCTAGTTTATATGAAGGTACTCAAAGCTTTTGAGAAGCCTCTGTTGATCTTCTATCCACATGATGAAAGGACTTGTTGACTCAGAGCGTTTACCCTTTTGTCACCCTGCTGAAGAACCTCTGGTCCCATTCTCAGCACAGCTGCACCCCTGCCTGCTTTACCTTCCCAATATTTCTCCCCACTTCTCCATCTTATTTGTCAAGGTTTTATGGAAAGGATTGGCTATGTAATGTTTTGAGTAACTGAATTTAATTTTTATCTCTTCCTTAAGATTGCATGTACATTAATTAGCTAAATTGTGTTTTTAACTCCCATACTACAATGCTTTGCACATCCTAGTAGATAACCATGTCCACCTTTAAAATAGGAATGGTAATGCCTGTTTTATCAGTTCTCAAAGATCATAATATATAACAAAGATGAAATTAAAAAGAAAAGTGATTTTAGAACTGTAAACTAAAATTTAAATGCAAGTAGGATTTTATATATAAACATTGTAAAGCATTGATATAATAGGCAATATGAGATTAGTTTATAAAACACAAGACTACCATTTGCATATTATTCATACTAATTTATTGTCATGGACTATACTTTTCTCAAAGAAAATGACACTTCTAAATAGAATCTCTTGAACAACTGAAGATATTAAAGATATTATTAAAAGAATGTCATATAATATATGAAAACTGTATTTTAAAAGACATTTCAAAAAGTGAACAATAGAAATAACTTTTGGGCAGTCAACAATACTTCAAAAATCTCGCTAATACTTTTTGAATCTTTCAAGTCAGGAGAAGAGCACACATAGTTTTAAATTACATTCATTTCCCAGAAACAGGTATTACCTATCATCTTAACTCTCTCTTGCCTGTCAAGACATGTCACACTACTATTTAAGAGTAAAGCAAAGAGATCTGTCCGTAGCTATCAATTTTTATCCCATAAGTATTTACAAAGAAAAATGTGTTTTTTTAAGAACTCACAGATCAGTCTTGAATCAAATTGCCATTTCCTCCAAACCCTATGAAATTTTATGGTTTAAAAAAAATGAAACTATTTCAATCACTAGAGAGAATATCATGTACCTTAGGTGAAAATACATAATTTTTATAAAGATTTTGTTATCCTTTTCACAGAAAGAGAAACTTTTCATGTTAAGATGATGATGAAAAGACAGTGCTGGTATACTTGCAAGGGATCAGAGACAAAATACTTTTATTTATATTTCTATATTCTGAGATAAAGAATATAGTTATATAATTCAGTGTTTTCTTTAACATGATATAGATGGAAAATCATGTTACTCTTCATCACTTTTTATTATTCCTAAAATATTTAAATGAGCCAGTGTTAGGTAGATTAAGAGAAATAAAATGTACTTTCAGTTACCTAAGTAGAGATGAAAGTGATGATTAGAAGGGAGAAAGTTGGAATGAAACCAAAAGTTATAGGATTTCAAATGGAAATTCTCTTTAAAGTTTCTGCTGTGTAGGAACCTATTTCTTTTCATCCAACATAGTTCCATTTAACTGTGGATTTTAGAGAAATTATACCTATATCTGTATTAATGTCTGTATCTATACATGTCTCTTTATCTGTCTATTGAAAGAACATATCAATGATTTTCATGATTTTATGCATGCGTGTGTGTCTTTGTGTGAAAATCTAATAACTGTATGGCAAGAACTGTATGAACTCTTTTTGTGTCATCATAGTTTTCATCACCTAAGTAATCATAATGTAGAACTTGGTGTGCAAGACCTGTAGTGAAGTGGAATACAGCCTATTCTTACATAGGCATAATGTGAGTGTTATTTACTGTAAAATTAATAATGTGTAAGTTTTCTTAATGTTTTATAAATTTGCTTTCAAAGAATTGCATTACCATACAGTTTGCCTTTCTCTCTCTCTCTCATAATTGGAGAAACTGTGTTATCAGCCTATCATCACAGGTTATGTGCTTTTTAAAAATGTAACAATGTTTCCAATACTGTATTGTGAATAGAACTGTAATATTGTATGTCACAAAAATTTTATAACAATTCATTCATTACTGTATAGATTAATGAAGCAATCATATCAATTACACTATGCTACCATAAAGAAATCATACTGCTGCTTCTTCATTATCAGTACGTGAATTGTTATACTTGTAGATAAATATGAATTTCTTTTTCACATTATCGTTTCAGTTTTGATGTCCAATGTTAGTAATACAGATAACATCTACAGTGTTTTATATCAAATAAGACAATATTGATGTAGGTAATAAAGACAGACAATTCATCTTGTAAACAGATGATGAAAACTTACAGTATCAGTAAATACAGAACAGTATTGTGAATGTATTCTCTCTTTCATATGAATTTCCTGATAACATTTTCTTTTCTCTAGCTTAGTTGTTGTAAGAATACAGTATATAATACACATAATATACAAAATATGTGTTAATCAACTGTTTATGTCATCGGTAAGACTTCTGGTCAACAGTAGGCTATTAACAGTTAACTTTTGGGGGAGAAAAAAGTTAAATTAGAGTTTTGGGATGGACAGGGGTTGGTTCCCCTAACCCCTGAGTTGCGCAAGGTTCAACAGTAATGCAGTAAATAGCATGTTTTAATGTTTGTTCTTGTTTACATATTATATTAGCTAAAACACCTCCAATCATGATCAACATTAACCCATTAAATATATATCTGGTTCTTAAACAATAGGCAAAATAAAATGTGAGCTGAAAGGATTATCAAAATCATCTAATCCACTGTTTTACAAATTCTATTCCATGGTACCCTAAAGTTAGGGTATTTTTAGATGTAAAAGTTTTAATTAAGGTAGTCATTGAGGAAAGGCTTGTTGTGTTTCTGTAGCTTAAAATTGGGGACTGAACCTTTTGATATCTTCTGATGTTCTTATTTTACTGTTGAGAAACCTTAAGACTCCAGAACTTCCTAAATCATCGGCTATTGTCTCAAAATAGCCACTTAATAGCTGAAATTTTGTATCAACTTTGGGTCACAAAAATAATAAAAGAACAATTTTTATTCTCATATAGAGCTAATTGAATATTGACATATTGTCTAGTTCTTAGCAAACAGGTATGTTTAACTATTTTGAAGAAATGACAATTTTATTTAATTTCATTTTTATGTGCATAATTGTGGCTAAAAGCCAAAATATATATTCATTGAAGAAAACATATTTTTCACTTTTACTATTTGGAACCAAATTGAAAATTTCTTAATGCAGCTTTCAAGTGTGCATTTTACTCAGAGCAATAGTCAAGGATCAGCCAATAGAGATTAAGAAATGGTCCTTGAATATATGTACAATGTAAAATGGCCATTTGCAATAAAACAGTGTTTATCTTGTAAATTAAGAATAATATCATGACCTGAATCAGTAGCAGGAATTAGTAAGAATTGTGTAAATGTAACTGTGATTTCTTGCTATCTACTTTTCTAATTTTTGCCAACCACATACTCCTTTGACTGTGGACATCCATATATCCATGCATCATTTTTTCTTAGAATTTTGAGTCATTATACATGTAATTACATGAGTGTTTGTGTGTGTGTATGTGTGTGAAATAATTGCTACAAAAGAAGCTAGCAAGCATATTTAAAAGAGTTTGTATGAAGTGCTTTTAAACATAGTCCAAAAACTATTTGGCTGTCATGACTGGTTATTACAACACAAATCATGTGTTGGCCTATAGCTGTTGAAATCCCTAGCTGCTGAATGTCCTAGAAATTAAATTATATTTTTCTTTTTCTGCACTCTACAGAATTTGAGGCTGATCTCTGAGGTTAAATCATTTTTTTGACCTTGAAGATCTTTCAAGAAGTATTCATAAGAAGCTGTCTCTGGAGCCTTCCACTTTAAGGTAACAAATGATGTGAACTATGTCCCTAGTGAAAAAAAAAAGCAAGAAAATGTTCAGCTAACAGAATCCAAGCTAACACGATTTAGATTCCTTTTCCTAAATGTTTTCCCTTTGTTCATTTTCTTATTTATAACAATTACTCAACTTCTTACCAAAATAAAATAATAATAATAGTCCCTAACACTTTAGTACCCTGGAAAGATATATGAGTGCAATTAAAGTAGTAAGCATAGGCATTAGGGGAAATGTCTGTCTCCTACTTATGATTTTCTTGAAAAGAGGTTTTCTTTAAACATCCATAGGCTTGAGTTCCAACATTCATTTCTGTGGATGAAGATGATCTGAATTCTCTTGAAAGTGAGCAGCGATGTTTAAATTTCTTAGTTGGTTAGAACTAGTTTATTAAAAGTCCTGTATGTAGGGTGAATTTGTCTTTTTATCTTTTTGTTTTTTTAAGTAGATACATGTGGGAAGTGATATTGTTAGTAAATAGGTCTTCTCTACAAATTCAATTTTTCCCTCAGAATTTTCCAAAGACTAGACTGGGAATCTAATGATCATATATTTTTTCTCTCACAATAGGTAATTTTAAACTTCAGTTTTATCAGTAATGTAGGTGATATTAGGGTTCTCTAGTAGTTTTTCTCTCTTATTTTTTAAATTAATTCTATACTAGATTGGGGAAGGGGTCTAGTTCTTCTTCACTGGGCTCAGTCATAGAAGTTTATCATAATAATAGAAATAAAATATTTACTTAATTCTTCATAAGTTTTATGGTAAACTTTAAATTACATAAACCTATTCCCAATTTCTCTTATGAAAACTGAGTAAAGAGTTTATATATAGTAAGCTTTTTTCCAGTTTTATTGAGATTTATTGACATACAGCATTGTATAAGTTTAAGGTGTACAGCATAGTGATTTGACTTACATATGTCGTGACATGATGACCACAATAAATTTAGTGAATGCCCATTATCTCATATAGATATAAAATTAAAGCAAATCTTAAGATTTGTTCTCCTAACATTTTTCATATATAACATACAGTAGTGTTAGTTATATTTATGTTGTACATTATATATATATATATATATATATATATATATATATATATATACACTAAGATTTTATTTCTTCTTTTCTTAGTAAGGTATAGTTAAAAGGTACATGTCCTGGTTAGTACTTGTTGTCAATTCTATTTTTTCTGTTTTACACATAATAGCTGTTCTTACTGTAGACTATATAAGAACAAAAATCATGGAAAGTCCTAAGGGGATTCTTGGGTGCAGCTCACATACCATAAAATAATGTGAAGTTAGTAAACAGAGCAATGAATAAGATAAAGTGCTTATGATGCAGATATGATCCACATTTGTAAATGTAACTATTTAATAAGTGTATATAAACTGATGTGCATTATTATGTTAAAGTACCAAATATGATAATGTACAAAAATCTGCTGAGAAAATCTAAAAGCTTCATGAATCCTGTGTATTTGCTTAAAGAGAATTCACATAGTGGAGCAAAGTATTTTTACCAAAGGGACTGTTAAGTCAATTTCCTGATAGTGGTCAAGGGAATATATCTGGTGAGTGATGTATTTTTAATTTTGTATAAGTGAAATAAAAATTGCTTTTGTATATGTGTGTTCATGTATGTGTGTCTCTGTGTGCATTGCACTATGAGTGAGACTGCTCTATCAAATCTGCGTGACTTTTAAAATTAAGAATTAAGGCTTCAAGACATGGATTGACCTAGAGAGTATTATGATTAGTGAAGTAAGTCAGATAGAAAAAGACAAATACTATATGTTTCACTTACATGTGGAATCAAAAAAATAAAACAAACAAATGAACATAACAAAACACAGACTTATAGGTATAGTGGACAAACAAACAAACAAAAAAAAAGAATTAAGGGTTCAAACAACTAGAAGAAAAATAGTGACAATGATTTTTTAGAATTCTGACTATATAGAGTGCTAAACTAACAGTACTACTACTACTACTAATAATAATAATAATAAAACAAACAAAAAAAGAGAGATGTCAAAATGGGCCCTATCTCTTGAGGGCAACATGGTATTTTGTTATTCACTGACATTCAGCTGGGTTTAAACATCAATTTGACTAGCACTGGCCTTCCAAAAGTATTTATGAACCTAATCATTTTATCTTAGTTCAGGATATATCACTCAGGTGCAATTTTGTCCCCAAAAGAGCATCAAAATGTGGTTGTAATGCCTTCCCTGTAGTGCATAAATCCATCAGACTAAGGACTTTGTATTTAATTCCCCGTTATGAGGGGGCAAAAATACTAACAAAAAGACACAAAACCTTCTCAAAACCTTTAGTGATAGTGCTTATTCCCCAGACATCCTCATGTGGCCACAAGGCCCCACTGCATTTGTAGGTGTTGTATAGATAGATAATTGTTTGTCCTTGAGGTATTAATATTTAGTTTTCTGGCTGTGATACTCCTATCAATTTGGATTGCTTATGTGGAAAATATACAAATTTTGTTTCTGGAAATCAGGTCTCAACATTGCTGTCTAATTCATCATCCATTTGGGGAAATCCAGAATTTCAGCTATATTACTGGTTTTTCATATTTTACCCCTGTATTGATTAAGACAATGGAAATCAAAATAAGACCATGGGACTATACCTGTTTTGCGCATTATGTAAAGCTCAGAATATGTTCACTGAAGTTTACTAATTCCTTAATCATTCTTTTGTTTAAAATATATTTTATAATCAAGATGCCTTATACTAGGAAAACACTGACTTAGAAAATACCTGAACTGCTTAAATGATATCAGAAACAATTCTCCTTAAAGAAAAAAGTTATATCTAAATCTAGGTAAAGTAGTGTGATAGGATATTAAAATGAAAGATTGAGCTGAAGCACAATAAATAATATATTTTGAGGTGATGTATTAGAGACTATAAGAAGTATTCCAATATATTTTATTTTTTCTTTATTACTAAAACTCCTAAAGCTAGGCTGTATTACATTTACAGAATATAAAAGACCACTTTTCAGTTTCCCTTGCTTTTGGCATAGTCATAGAAACAGGTTGTAGTAAATGGGGTGAGTAAAGAACTGCAATGGTGTAACTTTGGGGAAGAGGTCTTAATGGGAGAAGGCACGCTCTTTCCCTTATGTTTTTCCTCTTTACTGCTGGATCTCTGGATACTTACCCCCTAGAAGTCCTCATGTGGCTTGAAGGCAAAAGTGCATTTTGGAGGTAGTTATTGGTAGTTATTTCTAGATTCAGATTCACTGTGGTCCAGGCCAAAGAGACCCACGTAGATGATAGTAGACAGCTGGAAGAAACGTAGATCTTTGAAGAATCATAGAAATTGACCTTGTGACATTTTGCAAGTGATATAGCACATATCTTAAATCACCATTTAATGCTTCTGGGGGAATGCAGCAGTTAACTGTATTTCCTCCCAGCTAAGCTCCCTTGGTAAAGCCTCCAATCAGTCTCTCACTGTTTCTTTAGCTCTGATACATACTTAGGATGATCTTTATTCCTTCTACATTTTCTGAACTCCTTCTTCCAAGATTCTTTGGTTGAGTAAATGAGCTGGAAATTTTGGAAAATACCTCCAAACAATTTTTTTACCACTTCATATCCCCTTAAAGGATTAATTCATGTCTTAGAAACTAATTTAAAAAGTTAATTTTGGTGAATATCAGCTGGTATTAGCCAAATATATATTAGCTCTTAGGTAACATGATAACATTTAAATGGTCTTTCTATTCATTACAAGTGAAGGTCACATTAAACAGTGTGAACATTTCAGGCAAGTGGATTATCAGTCACAAAATGAGTTAAATTTCTTCTCCCATGTGTAAGTATAGAACTGCTATAAAATAGGTGCAAATTAATAACTTTCCAAGGTTACACATCCTGTAAAAATATGTATCATTTGACTTTCACCTCAGGAACAGACACCCTTACTCTACAAGCATTGAATTCTCATACTTCATACTTAGACTGCCGACTGGTACTGAGTAAAATGTCAAAGAGAACAAGGGCCCATTTGACAGCCTAGAATACTCAGCTGACGGTGACAAGTAGGCAGCTCTAACATAAATAGCTCCTAGCTATGCTTTGGAAGGGTTATTTTCCTTAGATGGCTCTGTAGAAACCTCAGTGACAAGCTGTTATATCTTTTACAAATCTGCCAGCTACCTTTTATGAGCTTCAGTTGCTCTTTATGACTATAATAAAAGAAGAGTAGCAACCACCTGGGTATCCAATGGTCCCCAAAGCAAGCATCCTTATACAGAGAATGTAATGAGATTTTTGGATGTTCTTTCCCTTCAGCAAACTGGTTGCTATCATAACTCTTCTTTCCAAACCATTCCATTGTTACTTTAATAAAAGTAGTATGTATGAAGTATACTTAACAATTCTCATTATTGTTAATTAATCTAATAATCAACAAAATAGTATGCCCACTATCAAAAAAAATAAATCAATAAGGAAATCAAAATTTCCAGTAATCTAAACAGTACCCATTAACTAAACAGTAATAAGTTTAAAGGTAATCATTCACAGTGCAATAAAATTATATGATATTTTCAGTAATTATTTTTGTGTTCTAAGTATAAATTTGAGACTGTAATCATTTTAAAAGGACATAGTTAAAATAACACCATGTGTATAAATGTATCAACTCTTATTTCAGATTATTACAATAAATTCATAAATTTGTACCATCCTTTAACTCTACATCTACATAGATGACATTACAGAATTTTAATCTCTCATGGATTACCAAACTAAGTGTTGCCATTAAAAAGGTTGATAAGAAACTATGCCAAAAATTCATTAATTCACTATATGCCAAATCTATTTTTTAAAAGTAAAATAGAAGCAATATCCACTGTCTCAATTCCAAAAATTGTGGTTATTTTTTAAAATTTGCATATATTTTATGGATACTATGTTTAAGTTGCTAATTTTTATTTCTTTAGTGCCTAGAAAACTCACAGCTGACTTAGTGTCTTACATTTTGATGACATGCAGGAATTTTATTATGTAAATTTTGAACCCTGCCTTTATTCCTAATCAATATTATATTTTAACTTTATTTTCCTTCCTAATTTCCTGTTTCTCTATTTATATGTTTCCTTTGTTTTGTTGTTTTTAATTATAGAAAAATATAGTTATATGTATTTTTATAAGTCATTACAATTTTTTCTAAATGAGGTACTGGTGTAAAGCAAACAGACGTATTCAGTGCATCTGACGAGACTTTTTTTTCTTTCTTGAGGTCAGCACCATGGTTTTTATTTCTCTATCTGCATATGTCTCCATTTTTCATAAAATAAAATCTAAATGCAATAATTGATATACAAGTACCTCTATGACATTCCAGGCATTACTATTTGTTACTAGTTACTATTTGCTACTACTACCAGTTTGAGGCTTGCTTTAGACCTTAGTATCATCAAACTGCTTTTAAATCCTCATACAAAGAGAATTTTTGCCTCCTTATTGTACCCTATACCTACAATTCTTTATCCATTTGTCTTTATTTTCCAGAATTCTACTTTAAGATTTAATTTAGGCATCACCTTTTTCACTGAAGTTGTTTTTGGCTTCGTTTTGAGTTCAGTTTCTTGAATACATTGAGCATTTTTTCACAGTGCTCTTGCCTCTGTATGATCAGTCCTTCCACATTACCCGATACCTAAACAATGACCTCCTGGCCTGGTCTCATCACCATTGCCTTAAATAGTTTTTTGTTTGTTTGTTTGTTTACTTTCCTTCCTTTTCTCCATCTACGTTTTTCTTTAGATCTCTCCATTCTCTATGCTTCCCTCCATTTTAATTGCCATTCAGGTCTCACCTCCTCTGTAAATCATTCCTCAATGTCCAACATTTTTCTGACCTTCCATTCCTCTGACCACTACAGTCATTACTGGTCATGCCATTCATCTAGTGTTTCACATGTACTGTTGGCTACTGTTGTTAAGTGCTGTTAATTGCTTTAAAAGTGTGTTCTGCATCTTCAACTAGTTTGAAACTTTCAAGTACTGGCTCTTAATCAGGAGTTCACAGCTGATCTGTGGGTGTTCTCCTGAAGATCTATGAACCTTTTAAAATTACACATAAGAAAATGTATATATGTGCATTTTTATATACACTTTCTTTTTCAAAGAAACGGTGTCTAAAATTCTTTATCAACTAAACAAAACACCCATGTCTAAAATCCATGGATCTAAAAGATTAAGAATCATGGTTTACACTGTTTTTTTCTTCTTCCATCAGGCATACAAATGAAATGTATTTGTATTTATATTGTATTTGTGTATTTGTGATTAATTCCCCAAACCCCAGGCTGTCAGTTTGGATCACTACAGAGCCATTCCCTAGAAGCAGAGAAAAACCAGAAACAGATCAAGACTAACAGAAAGTACAATAAAGCCATGGATTAGCTCAAATCCATATTTTTTCTGTCTTGGGTTATATTAGTCATATTATCCTCTCAAGGATTTTTTAAACATTTTATTTTATCACAAGATATAAGTTACAAACACAATTCTGTAAAATATATATGTATAATTTAAGGACTAATCAAAGATCAAGATATAGAAAATCACCTGTACCCAAGAGGTCCCTTAGAAGACACTCCACATAGCAATTCCCTTTTTTCTCTTAGAAATAATATTTACCCTAAATCTAGATACATTAAAGTAGACATAAATAAAAATTGAGATATACTACAATCATAGATTGGGAGATTCCTGTTAGGAACTAATTCTTTTTTGGTCTCTCATGTTTCTGCATGTTTTTCATGCAGAGTCACAGCTCTGTTTTTTCTGGAATACCTTTTCAAGGATGTTTGTGATACAAACATCCTTGGAAGACAGAAATGGAGTGTCTTCCTCCTGAGTAAAGAGAGTTTATCTTCCAGTGTAATAAAGATAATGTCTCCCTCTTGGGCAAAGATTAGTTAGGCTTATATTCCAATTCAAGACAGGTACCCTGAATTAACTCTAACTCTCCTTGTACATATGCAGCAAAGGTGTTAGAAAAGTTTGTAACAGTATTGTTTATAAAAGCCCCAAACTGAAAAAGACTCAAATTTCCAACAACAGTAGCATAGAAAAATACATTGGTGTATATTGAGGTAATACTTTCTACTAATGGAACTTAATGAAATATAGCTAGCTACACGCAACATGAATGTATCTCACACACGTATGTTTTGGAAAAAGAAGCGAGTGCAACAGAATACATAATAGACAAGTTCGTCTATATAAACCAAAAATAAGCCACAAGTAAATGCTATTATCACCATGTGTATATGTTTGTGTGTGCATGTGTGTGTGTTTCTACGTTAGAATGATAATGAATAAGCTGATAAACATTTGAGAAACTGGCCAAAACCTGTAGGCCATTGTCAAATAGAAATACCTTTGATGGCATTTTGTTTCTTTCTTGATTTCAAAGAGAAGATTCACTTCACAAGTAATAAGATGTTTGTTGTTGGCTTTTGGAGATAACTATTTTCAGGTAGTGGAAGTTCTCTTTTATTCTAATTTGCTAAGAGTATTTTTAAATCATGGATATACATTACAGCTAATCAAAAGCCCTTTCTGCATTTTATGAGACAGATGTAATATTTTTCTGTCGCATAAAATGCAGAAAGGCAGAATACAGACATCTATATCTGAGATGTCTTACAATCATTGATTTTGTAATGTAAAAATCAATCCAGTATTACGGAAATTAAACAAACTAGGCTATGATGTATTTTTTTTTATCAGTTTGCAAAAATTTTGCTTAAGATTTCCATTTTTATTCTTGAATTAGAGTTGCCTGTAATTTGCTTTCCTATAATGTTATGTCGGTTACTGGTGATAAAGTTGATGTAAGCTTCATAAAATGATTAGTGATATATTCTCTATTTTTCTATACTCTGCAAGAGTTTATAAGCTAGGTATCTTGCTTTTACTTTAGTATTTTTAGAGTTTTTAGGGAAAATCATATAAGCATGGAATTTTATTTGTAGTAAACATTTTTAATGTTGTTTTCATTTTAACATAAACATTTTATAATTGAATTACTCATTATTCAATTGTTTTATGATTGAATTAATGTAATTCAATTACCTTATAATTTAAGGTTTTATGTGTTTTCTATTACATCTTTTCTTCTTGCCTAATAAAGTTATATTTTATTTCATTAATAAAAATTCTTCATAATATAGTTAAGTTTTACTTTTGGCAGCATCTATAGCTAATGTCCCATTTTCATCGCTGATATTGGTTGTATATGTTCTATCATCTAGTTCTGATCAAGTTTTCTACAAATTTATCAAATTTTTGTCATTTGAAAGTTATATTATAAAATATTTATTTATATATGCTTGGTTTCAATTTTTTTGCTACATTACACGTTAGTTTATTTTCACCATTTTTAGTTTATTTTGAATTTTTTCCAGCACCTTGAGTGACATTCTTTTCAACACAATGATTTTCAGCCTTCCACTTTTACAATATATACATTAGATGTGATGACATTTCTGTTAGTATCAACTTAGCTGCATTGGTTTGTCATTCATTTCAAAATATTTTCTAATCTCCAATATGATTTCTTCTTGGGCTCTTTTACTATTTAAAAGTATATTTCACAATCTCAGAACACCTGATGGTCTTACTTAGATATTCATAAGTATTATTATTTTTGGTTTATTACAATTACTGCATATGATTTCAGTCCTTAGGAGATTGTTGAAATTTGCATTATGAACTATTAAATAATCCGTATTTACAACTTTTGTGTATTGCAGTTGTTTGGAGCAGTGGTTTATGTATATAATATATATATAAAATTTCATATATATTGATTTATATTTAATAATTTATATAACATACATATATTATATAAAATTCAAATATATATACATATTAGGTGTTCTTAGTGAGGTTCATATCCTGTATATCCTTACATAGTTTTTGCTTGTTTTTCAGATTACAATGATTATTAAAATCTCCCAATATGATTATGAATTTTTTTGTATCTCTCTCTAGTTCTGTCCTTTTTGATATTTTTATATTTAGGCAGTATTTAAAAATTCATACTAATTTAGAATCATAATATATTTAATTACTAAAAAGGGACCCTTTTATATCTAATTTACCTTGTTTAATGTAAAATCTCATTGTCTATTAATAATATAGCTACAGCATTTTGCTCTTACATATTGCATGTATATATATTAGATATGTCTTTTCTAATCATGAAATAATTGTGTTCTATTTTTAATTTTAATCTCTTAGCTGGAAACTTTAGTGTATTTATTTTTATAAATTTACTGATACGTTTATATCAAAATTACTTTTTTGTGCCTTCTGTTTGTCCTCTATATACTGTTGCTTTTTCCATACCTTTTATACTATTTTTATCATTCTACTCTTTTATCATAATATTTTCTACCAGTTTGAAATCTTATTTAAGAAATTACAACATTAATATTTAACCTATAAAAGCCTAATTATAATGTATTTATTACATTATTCCTGAGCCAAAAAAAGAGACTTAGATAACTTTAATCTCCTGTACTACCTAGCTCCACCTAACTTATATTTTATGGTTATTTTACATTATAATTTTATCTTGTTTATTATAGCAAGACATTATTTTTTTATATCTACATTTTTAAAGTTAAACGTGTTCTCTCTCCCTTCCTTCCTCTCCCTTCTCTCTTTCATTCTTTCTTCTTATTATTTTTTTCTAAATCTCTGACCTTCTTTGTGGAAGTAGTATCCTTCTAACAGAGGTAACTTCTTCATATCTTTACTTTTAGTTATGGTTGTTTTGTCAACTTTCTCAGCTTTTTAGAATTAAATATTTATTTAAGTAATCCTAGAATTCTTAAAGGTTTTTTTTTAATCTGTTTATATAATAGAATTCAAGTTTAATACTTATTTTCTTACAACATATTGATGATATTATTTGTCTATCATCTGTTATTTGTCTATATAATGACTTTCATTGCTTCTGAGAAGTTAATTGTCACAGCCTTTAAATTGTGCATGTTTTTCCTCTGGATATTTTTGGATCTTTTAGTTACCTTTACCTTTCATCAGTTTCTCTCTTATGTGTCTTAGTGTAGATTTTTTTTTCTTAACTAACTACTCTTCGTATTCATCAAATTTCTTGAATCTACTGATTAGAGTCTTTAACCAATTTTGGAAAATTCTTGGTCAATAACTCTCTCAGTATCTCTGATGCCACATTTCTCTCTCTTCTCCTTCTAACTGCAGTTAAATTTATGTAATCCCTACTTACTCTATTCTCTTTGCCCTTTTATTTATTTTTAAGCAAATTATTCTTCCTGATGCTCCTGAATTTCAAGTAATTTATTTTTCATATTTTCCAATTCAGTGAGTCTCTCTGCAACTTTTCCTATCATGCTGTTAAAAAAATGAATTGTTGGAGAGTAACGTCAGGAAAATTGTGATGCAGGTACCTTCAGATTCCCATCCATACACAGAAACAAGGGAAAAAAAACAAGCAGAAACTGTTGGAACCAACTTTGTCAGAATTCCAAAAAACAGTTGAGTTTTACAACATCCAAGCAAATGCTGAATCAACAGAAAAACAACTTTATAATGGTTGGACTGTTTTGTTGGGTCCAGTCCAACAAATGGTTAGGTGGTTTTCCCTGCACTTGACCTATCTCCTCCCCAATTTGGCAACTGTCTTGAAGAGACCAGCCCACATCCCTAGTGGGATCCTGTTCACTGCTTCTAGAGGAAGCAGAGAAGCCTTTATTCTCAAATTATTGTGTTGTCTGTTCTAAAATATCTGGAGGCTACCTGAGGGACTGACACAAAGCACTAACCTCTATTTTGCCTACCTTGGAAACCGTTTAGAGTAGAAAAGCTGTGAGCATTTCTCAAAAACATTGTAAGATGATTGAAACTGCAGCACCCAAGGGCAAAATATTATGGTTGAAACATAAAAGAGGCTACATAAGGAGTGGAAGGAAAAGCTGTGGAGAGAGTTTCATCTGGAAATTAAGGCATTCAAAAGTGTTCTCGTACATTTGGGGATTTAGAAAGTAATACACATGTCCAGGATGGGACACATGCTCATAAAAAGACCAAAAACACACTAAGTTTTTACCACTGGTTGATTTATAAGCTCAGAACAAGCAGGAAGTAATGGCTGAGTCTGAAGCAGAATTGTAAGTGGTCTAGCCAGTGTTAAAGGAGGATCCCACTAATGAACTAATCTACATCGATTGGGAGAGAAGTTTTTGTTTTGGACTATTTTGTTTAAACTTCTGGCATTCAAGGAAATCTCAGTCAAAAAACTGGCTGAACAGAAGCAACAATCAACAATATCAAACCCTGGAGAAGGGGGAGAATCTGATTTATAATGTTACCAAATTGTAATATTCAAACATCTATTTTAAACAAACAAACAAAAATACAAAACATACAGAGAAACAGGAAAGTATAGCTCATTTGAAGAAAAAGTAAATGGGCAGAAACTTTCCACGAGGAAACAAAGACGTTGAACGTACTAGATAAACACTTTAAATAAACTGTCTTAGGTGTACTTGAAGAGCTAAAGAAATA
Organism: Balaenoptera musculus; assembly: GCF_009873245.2. NCBI lineage: Eukaryota > Metazoa > Chordata > Mammalia > Artiodactyla > Balaenopteridae > Balaenoptera > Balaenoptera musculus. Next base: position 58,702,057 of record NC_045802.1, read on the forward strand.
AGAAAATAAGGAAAATGATGTATGAACACAATGAGATTGTCAATAAAGAGATAGAAATCATGAGAAGGAACCAAACAGATATTCTGGAGCTTAAAAGTACAATAACTGAAATTAAAAATTTACTAATGTGTTCAACAGAAGATTTAAGCTGTCAGGAGAAAGAATCAGTTAAGTTGAAAATTAAACAATTGAAGTTATATAGTCTTAGTCGTAAGAAGAAAAACAAATGAAGAAAAATGAGCAGTCTAAGGGATCCCTTAAGTGGACCAACATACACATTGTGGGAGTCCAACATACACAGAGTGAGGAGAGAGAAAGAGAAAGACTATTTGAAGAAATAATGGACAAAAACTTTTCAAATTTGATTAAAGATGTTTCAAATTTGATTAAAGACCACTGAAGTTTGTGAGAATTTATGTTAATAATCCAGGCATCTACCAGTATTATCATTCTTGGAAAAGTATCAAAATCTATGGCTTGTAGTGTTTTGGACCACCTAGGAAAGTGGATTTGGGGCTGTCATTCCACAGGATTCAATTTCTAGTTCTATTTCTCAATGACTCTTTTCTCTTCCTGTGCTCAGTACCAATGCAACCTTCCTTTCAGATTCCTCTGGGTAAGGGAGTAGGATGGTTTTACTTCTGGCTCACATTGAAGTTATAGACATTTAATGCCTAAACTTGAGTAGAGTCTCCTACTAGAATCCCACCTAGAACAGACTTGGAATTTTCATTTCTGTCCCTTCAAACCTAAGTACTGTTCTGCTAGGTGGTAAATATCCTCAGAGAATAATCAGCTTGGTGCTTCACTTTCCTCTATGGAGTCCCAAAGTCACTTAAGATTTTGGTCAGATAATTCCTTATGATTTGACAGAACTCTCACATTTATAAGAGGATTAAAAACCTATTTCCCAGTATTGTATCCTAAATTCAGTCTGAGGTTAACCCAAATACCAAAACACCATATTACTGGAAAATTTCCCATGTTTTTTCCTTTTTAAAACCATGTTCCATCCTCGTGCATTTCATATATGCATATGCATATATATGTATACACATACATATATATATATATATATATACACTTACATATGTGTACATATGTATATGTACATAATTATATGAAACCACTTACTTTAATTTCACCTTCATACAATTTACATAAGGATATTTCCTTTCTGTGGATTCCAAATGAGTTTTGGAAATAGCTGCATTTATGTCTGTGTTTGATTGTAATTATACACTTCCTTGGCATTCTAACACTCACTTTCCTACCACACACAATCCCTATCTACATGCCTGGTGCATATCATTTTAGAGGCAGAGGCAGAACCAGAATGTTTGCAATGCCAAGTTGATTTTACGAATTACTGAATGTTTTAAATGTGTTACTTTGATTACAATTATTTAATTTTATACATTTTAATGATATGCATATTTTCTCTATAATTTTCATTAGTTTTCAAATATTTGTTCTTATTTTTATTATTTATAATATAATGCTACATAAATGATATTTATGTTAACTAAATTATTTATAGCCTTCATATATCAAGGCATTAACAATTTAAATTTAACTTTAAAAATTATATTACTTTCAAATTTTCTGACCAATTCCTTGTTTTTAGCCCTAATTATTATTAATATATGGTCCAACAGCCTCAAGCACTTTGATGATGACAGTTATATTTTATAGTATGGATTGTTGCTCTATGTCTCTTTTGAATTACTTTTGTTTATTCTTGCTTTGTATTACCTTCAAACCGTATAGGAATGACTATTTTTCTCTATCCAGCCTTCGTTTGGATGGAGTAGAACAGGAGCTCTTTCTTTTTCCAGTCTTTATGTCTTCATCCAAAAAAATCACATTATTTTTATTAATATATGAGGGATCATATTATGTCAAAAGCAGGAAATAGGCTTTACATCTTTTTTCTGATGGATCAATAACAAGCTCCCTTCAACTTTTTTCTTCCATGTAGTAGGTATCCTGGGAAGGTCACCCTGACAACCAAAGCAGGAACTACAAACTATTCTTTTGTTTTTCCACTTAATGATGGGCAAATCTTACCAGACTCTTCAACCTAAGTTGTGAGATTGAAGGTCCTGTCCTATTCTCCACAAATTCTGAATAGTCTCATGACTTTAAACCTCACTTAATTATTCCCTATTTGTCCAAAACTAGAGGGGTAGAGGAGTGAGACAGTAGCTCCATAAAACTCAAACCTAATGATGCGTTCGCGGGGAAATCTTGACACAAATTGTGAGATCAAAAAAACCACAGCTGGTTGTGCAGGTGCAGTCCAGGTGGGCCTTGGCAGATCATTTTGAACTGATGAATTGTAGTTCTTATTGTCAGGGCTGCAGCGATATTGTAGGTTCAGCTAAAGTAGTAAATTATTGGGAGGCATCATTAACTTCCGACTAAGATTCACTTCCAAACAGGTGGCTGTTCAATCTAAAGATATTTTTTCAAGTACAGCTAGATTCCACATGTTTTAAAGCGTGCACTAACACATACCAGTTGTGCATGAATCTCAGAGCCATTGGTAATTAGATTTATGGGAACCACTAGGCAGAAATAAAATCATCCATCTACCTTTCCCTAGTCTTACAGAATTACAGAAGTAAATGCTACAATTCCAAACTCTGAAAGCAAAAGAATTACAAAAAAATCTTTGTAGACATTCTGCCTCCAAGAAGGTTAAGTATAAGTCCTCACTTATAAAGTGTGGGCTACACAGAGTAACTTCATTCCAAAGAGGAAGGTATGAAAAGTAGGGGAAGAAACAGTAATTTTAAAGTCAAGAAACCTAATAAATATTATTTCAACTCAGTGATCAAGGTTAGCATCAACAGTGATAAGTCATGTGGACAGTGTGTATCCTTGATATGTGAAGAGAATGTCAGTTCATCTCTGTGGCTTTCCTCCCGAAAACCCATATCCCCAGTTTACTCATGAGATAAACATCATCAAGGGACATACTACAAAGTACCAACCAGTATTCCTCAAAACTGGCAGGTCATCAAAAGTGAGAGACTGAGTAACTGTCACAGCCAAGAGGAGCCCAAGGAGATATGGATGCATCAATATAATATGATATCATAGATGGGACTCCAGGACAGGAAAAGAACATTAGGTACAATCTGAGGAAATCTGAATAAGGTAAGGACTTCAGTTAATAATGTATCAACACTGGTTAATTTTGACAAACATACGATACTAACATAGGATGTTAATGATAGGGGAAATTGGGTGTGGGATATGTGGGAACCCTTTGCACTATCTTCATAATTTTTCTGTAAGCCTAAAACTATTCTAAAACAAAAAGATATTTTTTAAAACATAAGTAATGCTCAGAAAAAGTGGCTTCTGATTCAGTACATGTGGATCGGAGCCTGAGATTCTGCCTTTCTTATAAGCTCCTGAGGCTGCTGGCGCTGCTGGACTTGGTTCAATGCAGTTGTTCTCAGGGAGTGGTTCCCAGGTCAGCAGGATCAACAACACCTGAATGCAGATTCAGGTGGGGTTGGTGGGGATGCAGATTTTCCTACCACCAGCTTACTGAATCAGAAAGGCTGGGGCTGGGGCCCAGTAATCTGTTTCATAGCAAACGCTCCTGGGACGTGGACCCTGCTAGTGTGGGGACCACAATCATTTTTTCTCCTTGACTATCAGCCATCATAGTGTGACTCCAAGGCCATCACTGGAACTGAAGGCAACAACCTCTCATAGACCCCTGCACCAGCACCTATATGTGGTCCCTGGTTAAAGGCATTTCTCTTATCTTCTAATAGCTTCCTTTTCAGCCTTTTACTTCCTTAGCTTTTGACAAAATAGGTAAGGTCTTATCTTTAAAATAAACCCCTGTTTTACCATATCACTCACACTGGTTCTGGTTCCCTAACCATCTCTAAATGATAGACTTAAATTCCCTTTAGTCCATAGATTATTAATCCATGTAGAATTGTTATGTTTGTATGAGATATGGTAAGTATCTTTATTTTCCTATAAAGATAAAATAATTGACCGAGCATCGCCATTCAGAAGCACATCTAATGTAATATTTATGTGTATGTTTCTATTCTTTTACATTGCTAATTTGCATTCTGGAACTATTCCACACTGCCTGAATTAATACATTTTACAACTTGTAATTGTGATATATGTTCATATTTAATAGGGTATGTCATACAACATAATTCTTCTTCAGTTATGTCTTTTTATATTTGGTTTGTTGCAATGCCTATATATTTTGGAATAAGTTGCATATATAGGTTTATTTCAGGAGAATATATGTCTTAATGATATCGAGTCTTCTTACCCGTGACCATGGTAGATATAATTTTTTGTGGAATTTAAAGCAGTAATCTGTCTGTATTCAAATTTGGCATATTTTTATGTTACTTGCATTATTTCAGAATACCTAATGTGGTTCATATCAGTCATTTTACAACCCCCTCTGATATAGCTGTGTGTTCTTTGTTTTAAGTAGATCCTATTATGACAATTTGCAGACCATTTTGAGAGCAAAATGAAGTCTACACACTAGTCTCCAGGCATTTTTTGGTCACAGGAAGCAACTTTATGAAGATGAGAGCAGGGCTCCCTTTACATGCTTCTTTCCCAAGAGATGGCTGTAGGCTTAGATGATGACTTAGTTAGAACTAAACTTGGATACAAGAAGTAATGAAGTCCAAAATAAGTTTTAACAAAAGAGAAGCTTATTCCCTCTCAGGCTTATGAGGAAGGGCAGAAGCTGGCAGAAGCAGGCTGAGATTGCGTCTCCCTAATGCTCAGGAACAGTTTCCTTCCAGTTCATCATCCTGACATCCCTGAGTGTGAACTTCATCATCATGGTCTAGAATGGCTGCTGGAGATTCTGGTATTTCATCTGTGTACCAGGAAATCAGGTGGAAAAAGGAAACAGAGCAGTGGGCCATGTGTGATAACCAAATGTTTTTAATGGGCACATGACACTTCCATCCATCTCATTGACTAGAGCTTGGCCATGTGGCCACACCTTCATAGAGAGGAAGGCTGGGAAATCTTGTCTTTACAACAAGTAGTCATTTGCCCTCTTTAAAAGTGGGAGGTCTTTATTAAGAAAGGTAAAGTTTATTTTAAAGATAAGACCTTACCACAGTTTATAGACCACATGGTTTTACAGAACAGATTGAGGGAAATTGGTAGAAACCACATTTTGGCAATCTGGACATCTGTTCCTTGTTCCTTGAGCTATAAAGGTAAAACCTTCTGCCTTCTTGAGACATTTCTTGGGGGGCGGGGTGGGGGGTTGTTTGGCTGTGGTGCTGAGGGAGAAGAGTCTGCTTCTGTCTTTCTTTGTAACTCCTTTCCATCCCTTTTAATGGAATAGCTAACTTAATTGATAAATGTGATATTCTTTGGATCATATTTTATTAATGTCTACAAAATACTGTTGTTAAAGCAAGAAATAGACTGACTCTACGGTTTGTCTCATGAAGTAGTAAGAAGAACAATGTCATTTTCTCTCCTTTTTCTCCCTGAAGGGTAATCACAATGGGGAACAGATCCATTTGCAATTTTCAGATACAACCCAGAGGATAGGAAGAGTAATGGGTATGCAAAATTTCCAAAGTTCACTTAAGTTACAGAGCAAAATTTTGAAGGTTGTCAACCAAATTTAATTCTGGATTAATTTCTCTTATCATTGGTGATTTGCAGTTCTGAATAAACAGGAATTTTTAAATATACACAAAATGAATTCTTGGTATAATTCAAACAAAAGTCATGCACCATTTAATTTCAAAATGAATATGTGGAGTATTATAAAAAAAGAAGCATAAGCAATTAAGAAAATAAAATCTGAAAGCAATGAAAAAGCACATTTATGTTAATTTGATGCTGTTAGTTCACTCCCATAGTAGTCATAGCATAAGCACTAAAAATTTTATGAACAGTTTCCTAAACTAAAGATTATATCTTAAAAATTACATTTCATGAAAAAAGTTGTTTTTCATGCATAAATCCAAGCTCATATTTACAAATGAGTGCCTTACTCATAGGTACGAACGATGTTGTGTGGCTTCTTGCTGACCATCCATCCCTGCAGTAATTCACACTCTCCAGCTTCTACAGTACAGCTGTGAAGTCAGTGGAGAGTCATTCAATTATCTGTGATTTTACACATCTGTCAGTTAAATCTGAACATCAAATGCAAAATTGTACACAGACGGGCATTATGCGGATTTGTGACTCTCCCTGCTGGCTGCTGAATCTATACACCAACAAAAGAGCCATAAATGACCCTTTCCATACATAAGAGATATAGATGCCTTTTTCACTAATGTTTATGCTATACCAGCCCCAAGAATTTTCAAAACAGAAAGACCTGTAATCATCAATAAGCTGAAAATGGATCCTGCAGATTAATTTGACATCTTCTTTAGAAAATATAAGGTTTCTGAGTGCTGTGTGGCATCATAGTGGTTACCACTCTTTACTTTTAAAAAGTTTCACATGGCCAGAGGAAAAAAAATGTAGACTGAACATTCTTCACATCCATATGTGTTTGGGTGGAAGGCTTCAGAATGAGCTGAACATGTCACAGAACTGAGAGCATGTAGTACACCCAAACATACCTCCCTAATTGAACAACATTACATTTTATTAGGGTGATTCTTCCAGGGTCACCTCAATTTCAGGGAGAATGTTATGTTAATTGCTATTCTTATTATTTAAAAACTTCAAATCACATATACTATGAAATCCTGTTTTCTGTATAATTATGAAAAATTATGGATTATTTATTTATGATAGCATTTGAACAGTTTCAGATTATAATCAGCTTGAAATTTAAAGGATGTCTGGTTTTCAATATATAAAATTTAAGTTTTTAAATAGTTTTTATATATTAATCTTTCTTATCTATTTGATTCATTTATCTTTAAATTCTTAGCATCATGCCATAAAATACATCATGGGCCAGAAAATTTTGATTAATATTCTAGCCTTTTGCTTAGTAAATTTGTGTTAATATATTGGAGTCTTTTCCATGATCAGAGTGTATCTCATATGTAGATATAACATCAACTTGCCTTTACTCCAATATAAAATAATCCATCTATAAGAATGCAAAAGTTCTACATAGTTTTTAGTTTCTTACTAAAGAAAACACAAAAAAAATTGTTTTTTATTTTGAATAGTACTTAGTAGAGATCTTTGAACACAAAAATTCTTCTAATAATGAAGAACTCTTTTTTTTTCCTGTTATCTAATCTAAAATCTGAAGAGAATTTCCACCCCAACCCATTCCCAGTTTTTGTAGAAAACATTGAATTTTGCCGTACAATTCCGTATTTATGTATGAAAACTTTTCCAATCTGTTGGTGGTGGTCCTGAACCTCTTCTCATTTTGCTATCATATGTCGATACCTGTGAGGTGGAAGCAAAGTAGGCTGACACATTCCTATGAATCAAATTTGACACTTTGACCTTTGTGTTATCTCAGGTTAGCACTATGTCCCAGATTGCCTTTCAGAACCATGAAATATAGCTAAAGCACTTTGTGGGGGGCAAGAAAAAGGAAAGAATGGAAAAACAAAATGAGAAGTTGATGCCAAGATGGCTTCCTTATCATCTTTAATAGAAAGTGATAAAAGCTTTGGGGAAAATTATGGGAGTAAAATCTTATCAATGAAACCTGGAGGAAATAGATCCAAGAGAACTGATAAGGGGATAGATAAGCAGCACATTGCAAACAAGAGATCAGTGAGAAAATAATTCTCTGGCTGCTGTGAGTAGAACTGGTAAAAGCTAGAACCCTCAAGGAAGAGATATGAATAGTGGCAAAAAAGCAATAAAATTGGTTTTCTTCTCACTGAAAAACGTAATTCTTGCTTTCCACCTGAGCATATGTTATATTTACTCACAAGTAACTCAGTTATGACCATTGGGGGAATTCCCTGGTGGTCCAATGGTTAGGACTCCAAGCTTCCACTACAGAGGGCACAGGTTTGATCCCTGGTTGGGCAACTAGGATCCCATAAGCCAGGTAGTACAGCCAAAAACAAAAAAAAATTATGACCACTGGTTTTTTCTTAAAAGTATACAGATAATTGAAGGCCAAGGACATGAGTCTACTTACTATTGAAGGTATTCTGTTAGAATTAAAACACTTTCTAGAGGAATGCTTGCAGAAGCCTGGTGAACAATTATGGACATTGATTCTTAGAATTAATGATCATGGGAAAACATTGGTAATTCTAGACTGCTAGTGAATTAGATTTTTGGCTTGAGAATTGATCTCCAAGTAGCTGCTTATTTTTGTGAACAGGTACTTTCTGGTGGAATGACAACTGATGGGCTATGTTGAATGAATGAAGGGATTTGTCAGGCTTATTTTCAGAGGGGTAATAGCCATAAACCCTTACCAGCCCAGAAATGAAATTTACCTTCCAAAATATGGATGATCTCGGGTTGTCTTTATCATGGCCACATGGGCACATCTAATTTAATGTAATAGATGTGGATTATGACAAATGCTGTGATAAGGACTTCCCAGTCTTAGAGTTTTATGTATTTTGTTATAGGAATAAAAAAAAACTTAGGAAATAGTAACTGACATGAAAGCTCAGTTACTACCATGGGGCTGATTGATATAAACAAGACTCATGTCATTTGAAGAACGACATAGTAAAAACAAAGGTTAACTGACAGGATTTCTATTGATGAGTTGAAAGTTCACCATCAGAATTTGTGGGATGGAGGAGCCACTCTGACACCACCTCCACATGTTAAAATGCCAAGAAATTTTTTTTTTCTATCTATCCTAATTTAGAGAGACCCAAATCAAATTGAGAGGATTGATTGGGGACAGAAATACTTGAACAGAGGCTGAATTTTTCCCTCCAATTAAAACAGTGGTATCTGAGATAGATTTACTGAGATGTCAAAATGTGTTCTTCCAATTTCTAATGAAAGCTCTTAGGCTAGATGAGAAGATTTAGGTCAATTAACCTTCCAAAACTTGCGGCAAGTGTCATGCACAACTATTTTGGTTGAGAAAATGGACGAATTAGATTACTGTAATAGAACATCAGACCCATCAACAATGCCAGGAGTGTGCTTAAAACCCTCACCCAGGAAGGACGATTGACATTCTAAATAGCGTGGGAACAAAATGACTTTAAAGGTCAGAATTGCTAAGTGGGGAACAGGAGTGCTCGTTCATGGGAACACTGCATTAAGTCTCAAGGCAGAACATCTCTAAACAATGTATTCTTTATCTTTATTCTCAGATGGCATGGGCAACACAGATTAAAGAGATAATTTGACCTCTTTATGGAGCAATTGGTTGGAACTGGACAGCGAAAAGAACAAAACCATGTTGATATTATAGAAATTGATGGATAGTGATAAATACGCCACCTGGAAGTTGGTGTTTATAAAAGCCTGTGCTAGATATCTGGAATACAGTTATGTTCATAAACTAGTACACTCTATAATTATCAGTTAATGGCATCTGGTCTCTACCCAGTCATTGGAAATATGTAGTTAGTGGCCAAAGGTCATTTATGTTGAGAAAAAATAAGAATGATATAATTTTAAGTGATGTACTGTGTGTAAATTAATACTTTTATTTTTCTGCTAAATGTATGTATTATAAGAAAAGGGTTGTAAGTTCATTGCTAGAAGTAAATGAAAATCAAATCTATGTACACAATGACTCATAAGAAGAGTTTATTTCTGGAAGCTCATTCAAAGCATCTGATTAATGTAATACCTATAGAGAATTATTGGCCAGAAAAAAAATTTTAAGTGGCTTTAGAAAGATTACACACTCTACTGAAATCTTACACATGCTCAAACGACTATGGATAACAAAACGAAAAAACAAAATCAAAATATTTGATCTTGAAATATACTGTTAACAGGCCTCAGAAGGAATGAAGCTGTTATCAACACGCTTAACAGCAATAATTCAGGATGCTCATTTATATGTTTCAAACCCAGATGGTCACTGGGGTGTTAAGAGGCTTTTTTTTTTTAATGAAATACTGCAGAAACTGTTTTAAGACAAATTATATAAAGATAACTGACATATGTGTCAAGGATATATTGACAGAAGTCAGAGAGTACATTGAGAAGAAGAGAATTACCCAGAGATCTACAATCCATTCTGGTCAAATCCCTTTGAAAATATGCTAATGGCAGATATTTATTAAAAGCACTGTTGGTATTTACTAACAGAGAGTGCCTTATTTGGCTAGAATTGCTTATGATAAACAAACATACAACCCAAAGATGGGGGGATGCATAGTTCCCTGGAATACGTCACACAAGCTATTGAACAGATACATTTCATTATGATAATAGCTACCTTTTATGTAATCAATGATGGCACATAACATTTAGAAAACTCAAATATTATATCTGAACCTCAGTATTTCCTAATGAGTTATGGAAATGGGAAACTAGGTCTATAATCTAGGCATATTACTGCTTCACCTGGTGCCTCATTACTACTTATGTCTATGAAATTATGATTAAATTTTGACATTATGTAAGATCTCAGATTCTTGTACGTGATTTGATGATCTGAAATTTCATGTTAACTCAATGTATAATTTCTTGAAAGGCAATATACACTTTACCTGAATGGCAAAGCTTTAAATGGAGCACTTTTGTTTTTTGTTTAGTTTTCTTCTTTAAGAAGGAAAAAAGAGAAACTACCACTGCTAAAGGAAAGCATGGAAGTTACCACTCCAGGCTCTAAGTTCAAATATTGACCTCTCCTATCTGAAGTTCATAACGTTTTTGTTTTTTCAGAATGGGAGAATGGAGTGTAAGAGAATTCTTGTTGGAATCACTAAACAAACATATAATTTACTGAGTCTATTTTCATTTCCATGTTTGGATTATGTGATGTGAGAGTGGGTCATTTTCCCAAAGACTAAAAGGCAATATAAGAATAAACGTAACAAAAGAGTTAGAGGAAAAGAGTTATATCAAAGGAATATTTAACCAAAAATCAAGTATATCTTTCCTAATTGCTATCATCAACCAATAGACAAGCCACTTTTCCTATTGATGAGGTTTTTGAATTTTAGTTTACACAGTTCCTCTGCAACCTTACTCCTCATGGCATTAATATCCATATATACAAATTGTTCAACATTCTGCTCTCTAAATTTGTTTAGCTCACCAACTAAATCATTATTTATTTTCTACCTCTGTTCATCCCTAATCTTATGACCATACTTTCAGACCACTTATCATGATAGCACCATTTGTGAAATATCCAGTTGAAGTATTCCACAATTTGAAACTCCCTCCTATATTTCTTGCTCGTTTAAGTAATACAATTTCAAAATCTCTTAGCTGCAATTTCAAAATGCTAAAATTGTAAAAGCAAATGGTGTTTTTATAATTTTTGTGCTAAAACTCACCTTGTGGTAAAAACCTGACCTAATTGACTTTATTCATCTCACTTTATAGTCATTGGTTCTCTCACTTGATGTAATTCTGCGTATATTTAGATGAAGAAAAATAATTATCTTTGATTACTGAGTCCTTCCCCAATCTCTGTTGGAGATGTTACACAATGTTAACTTACATGTTATTTAACATGGTAACTTTCTAAAATCTGAAACATGCTGAATTATAAAAATATTTGGTCCCAAGGGTTTCAGATAAGGGATTGTATATCAAGAATTTATTTGATCCCACCCAAGACATAAAATCCTGTATTCAGCCAATTTTTTGTTTTTCCTACCACCATTCACCATATTTCTTCTATTCCTTCATACCCTGTTTAGAATAAGTCCATCATTTTAATGAAAAAATTACAAACTCCACAGAATATCCTTGTATTATTAATAAAACAAAACAAATAACAATCCATTTGCATTTTTTCTGCTTGCATCTCAACATTTAAAGTTACATGACCAGGGCTTCCCTGGTGGCGCAGTGGTTAGGAATCCGCCAACCAATGCAGGGGACAGGGGTTCAAGCCCTGGTCCGGGAGGATCCCACATGCTGCAGAGCAGCTAGGCCTGTGCGCCACAACTACTGAGCCTGCACTCTAGAGACCGCAAGCCACAACTACTGAGCTCGCGAGCCACAACTACTGAGCTCGTGAGCCACAACTGCTGAAGCCCGTGTGCCTAGAGCCCATGCTCTGCAACAAGAGAAGCCAGTGCAATGAGAAGCCCACGCACCGCAACAAAGAGTAGCCCCTGCTCGCCACAACTAGAGACAGCCCACACGCAGCAATGAAGACCCAACACAGCCAAAAAAATAAAAATAAACAAAATAAATAAATTTATTTAAAAAATTTAAAAAAATAAAGTTACATGACCAGTCGGCTTTGAATTTATCATTAAAAAAAAAAACCGTCTCTCAACTCATTCCCTAGCAACGGCAAATTCCCTAAACCAAGTGTTTTCTAATTGCTTTATTCTCTTTTAGACCCACATATGTTTTTCCCAGTTACACTTAAGTGGTTACCAAATGATCATACACCCATCCATTATTGAGGTAATTGAAGGACTCAGAGAGAAAATCCCACACCTTTCCCCTTCCAAACGCATATGTTTGTCCTCAATTCCTCTATCTCGGTTAATTTTAATTTTCTCTTAATGTACATTAACTTGAAAGTATCTTATTTACTTACTTGTTTACTTCATTATTGTCTATCTTCATTCCAGCCAAATTAGAAGCTCCAATGAAGGAAGGAATAGCTTCTGTCTTATTCCCTCTGGTATCTCCAGGTCTAGAATAGTGTCTGTTATGTAGAAGGTGTTTGAACAAATCAATTACCTAATTTATTCTGGAAAATCTATTTTATTATAATTTACTAAAAATTGACTCCTAGTTGTAGTTGAATGAGTTTAATTCAAAAGAAAGGATTTTTTTTCTTGTGCCAACAATTTTAAAACAGATGCCTTTCATTTTGCTTATCATTAAACAAAAAATTGACACCTAATAAAAGAAGTTGTATTTACTTTTGTTAGAAGAATTTTCATCTGGATTTTACTGAATTACCTGAAGAAGCATAGCATTTTCGAAATGTAAAAATAAAAAATTTGGATGCATCTTTCAAACCAGATCAAAATTCTCTTCTTGATGTGTTTAACACTTTATGAGCCTGCCAAGTATAGGATGTGGTTCTCTCTGTTTGATCTGATAGTTAACTACTGGTTATCCAGGAAAGATGATTACTGTGATTTTTCTTTTCCCAGGAATCACTTGTTTTAAATTTGACATTGCAAGTGTATTCACAAAGTCACTAAGTACTTTTAGCAGTGTGTGTTTGGCACAGGGTCCTTTCAGAGCTTGTTTTTGTGATTATATTTTAAAAGAAGAAGAAAAAGGAGAAGAAAGAGTAGAAGAAAACAGAGGAAGAGGAAGAAAGATGAAGATGACAGAAAAGCGAAAAGCATACAATCTCCAGCTTTAGCTTATATACTGTAAAACTAGAGTCATAAAGTTTTATCTCCCAGCCTCTCTTCCTATGCTATTCCTGGAGTATATGAGCCTTAAAACACATTTTAGGAGGTTTTGTTATCTTTCCCCAGATACTGAATTAAGGACCAACACAATTTCACATTGCATAAAACTGCCACCCAGGGCTCCAGACTCTTCTATTAGTGCCCTTTCCTCTAGTCAGTATCTCACATTATCTTCTCATCCCCTCTCTCCACATACCTTGGCTGTCATTATTGATTCACACTTTCCATTCAAAGTATGATTTTTTCCCTATTCTCTAACAAGACTGTGTTTTTCTCACTAATGTTAAGCCTTACTATAAGATGGGACCTTAGGGTAAAATTGTTCTCATTACTTTGTCCAAGCCTAGGGAAATAGGAGAGAAAGTGGAAGACTCAAAAGTCTGTCTCCATTCACACATATCCATTTCTTGACCAAAGAATAGCAAGAGTGGGTATTTTACCTATTTTTTTGCATAAGAAACTATCATGCAATAAAAGATCATGTAGCAAATATGCTTGCTATCACACCAAATTATATGCTCATTTCTTGGAACAAATGAAGAATAGAAGAAGCTATATAAGCATACTGCTGAACCTTCCTTGTCAATGTCTAGCCATCAGCAACCACAGAAGCAATTATAACATTTAATATCACGGTTTCCTATAATGCACTCTCTCTGGAAAGCCTCTCCTGGAGGCACCCATACTTTTCTCAGAGCCCAGTAATTGGGCCTGCCTGGGCTTTTACCATGTTTCATTACTCTGGGTTACATAGTATGTGGAGCACTCATCTGTGTCTTCACTGTGTTGTGTGCTACTTGAGATCGGTGAGTCTTTTATTTCAAAGAGGGTCACAATTTATGGTTTGATTAAATAATCAAAACTCTTTTGAGCTTTCAGCAATTCGCTAATTCTTTTCTCAAATATTATCCTAGGCAGAAAACCACTTGCCACAAGACACCTTAGATATATGTTGGAATTCCAGGAATTTAGGCTCACTGGTAAAATAATAAAATCAGGCCTTTGTAAATTAGTGAATACAAAGTCAGGGGAATGTGGACAAATGTAACATATTGAGCTGTTATGCGCCCAACCCTTCATAAAGGTTCACTGAAGTGATTTATCTTTAAAAAGTGGACATTTTACTATTAGTAATGAATGAATTGATTCTCAGAGAGTTAAAGTCAAATTGAAGTTCAAGTCTTTAAATTACTTCCTGGTGTGCCCAATAGTGGTTGGAGGTACAGTTTGAGAATAAAATCACTCTTAAAAAAATATATATCAAATAACTAAAGTTACTTTAAGATAATTTATAATGATTACTGAGACAGCATTTCAACATGATAAAATGAATTGTAAAGATTTGATTGACAAAAATATTGAAGTAAGACCGTTATCTGGAGTATTATTTTTATCAAATGAACTAAATTCAGAGTGCCATCTCATTTATAAACAAAGCAGTAAACATTTTGCCTCTTTTAGGTAATGTCAATTGACCCCCAAATGCTAAAATAAAGTTCATGATTGCTGAGTGAGTAACCTGGGATGTCATAATGCCAAGACTGAGATGGAACTCTTTTTATATTGCCTTACAAACATTTTTGAAAACACATATTTTTATTCCTAATTGATGAACACTTTAAAACCAATGTAGTTGGTCATTCATAACAACTTCTGTAGCAGGACAATTACTTGCTGAACTTCTAAAACTTAAAGTGGATAAATATTGATAGAAGCTGATACTGTTGAAGTCTATAATGTCAGGAACCACACTGGTTCCTTCATACCTCCTTCAATTCTATACTTTTCATTTGCATTCTTAATACTAAATACCCTCCAGTGCCACTGACAAGTGTTTAAATAGAAATTCTATAACAGTTATTGCAGACCACATATTCACAGTTTTCTGCACTTTGTTTATCAAACAATTCTCTACAACACTAGGAGCCATTAAATAAGCCACTGTAAAATACACAGTTCTTTTTTTCTTAACTATGGTTAAAAATAGCTTTAGGTTTCAAAGTATATTAAAATTAGATGTAAGAGGTATATAAGTTTATGATGCTTAGTTAGCTTTATGTAAATTTAAAGCATTGCAGGAACAGAATTCAATCTGGATTGAATGCAAGATGAGTTAATTATCTTTACTGTCATTCCAGAATGATACTAAACTAAGAGAATTTTCAAAAAAAAGATACCCACAAAAACATAGTGACTGTGCCATCCATTAATTCTTTCTAATATAGTTTTATATGTTATTAAGAAAGAAAGAAAATGATCCCACAAAAAAGATTGAAAATGTATGGTTTGTAGCCAAGAAAAATCTGTAATTGTGTGGGTAAATCTAAACAAATGTTGAAACTATAAAACTGAAATGTCCCCATTAGTGATAACTATAAGATAAAACCAGAAGAGCAGACAATAATACATGTTTGTGAGAAACAGGAGAGAGAAAGTTTTAGGTATAGTATTGTAAGGTCATTGAATTGTTTGAAAAGAGAATGAAGAAATTTATTCACTTCAAAATTTTAATGAAATGGACATTATAATTTCAATAATAGCTGCTTTAAAGGGAGAAGTACAGTGTATAAGTTCCAAAATGCTAACATAAGCATGTAACAAATACATATTCTTTATAACACAGAAAAGAAAACAATAAAATAATATGGAAATACAAAATAATATGAGAGAAATAAATCTTAATGTTTAATATTTCCATATTAATGAAAATCACTTAAAACTGAATGATAATGCAAATACTGCTGATATAGACTGTGAGATGAAGCCCAGATGGGCTTAGAGGAACATTTATACCTTTAAAAGCTTCTATAGGAAAAAAATCATTGCACTTAAGTGCAATAATCTGAAAAGCAAATAGGCTAACATATTAATGAAACAGGAATCCAATTTAAAGAGAAAAAAAAGATAGATTAAACCTAAAGAAAGAAGTAAGAAATTTTTAAGTGAATTATTGAAAACTAACTGAAATAGAAAACAAATACAAAATAGAGATGATCAAGAAAGCCAGAGGTTTTTCCTTGAGAGAAAAAAAGCAACCAGTGTGTGTGACCAGCAATTTTATAATGCCATTGTCAAATATTATTCTGCTAGTATTCTTTTGGACACAAATGTAACAATAACATTTTATATTCTTCCATTACTCATGCTATATATGTCAATATATGTCAGAGTGATGTAGTCCATCACTTCATATATCTTTCTTTTCTACCCACCTTCTGAATCAAAGTAGTAACTTTCCCCACTTTTCTTCTGGTGAGATGGATCAAGGAAACAGAGAGAAACCATAAATATATAATGTTAGGAATGAAAACATAGAAACAGATAGATCATGACTCAAAAATATTTAACCATTAAAAAAAATCTGGTATTAGCATATATCAGCAAATCAACCAATGAAAAAGAATGGGAAGCCAAACTCAGTCTTTGTAAATGGCACGTTAAAGTTTGGACAGTTCCACAAATAGTACTGAAAAAAAAAGTCAATAATGTTGAGTCAAAATGTATTACAATCCCAAGCAATACA
Source organism: Balaenoptera musculus (assembly GCF_009873245.2). Classification (NCBI taxonomy): domain Eukaryota; kingdom Metazoa; phylum Chordata; class Mammalia; order Artiodactyla; family Balaenopteridae; genus Balaenoptera; species Balaenoptera musculus. The sequence continues at coordinate 58,719,076 of NC_045802.1, forward strand.
TGCAAAAATTTTTGAGTGTATTAAAGACCTGTATTTGAAAAGAAGATCCTTAAATTTTTGTAAGACTAGCTAGTCATTATTTTTATGTTTTGGAGATTATGAAATTAAGTATGACATAAAAGCAATAAAGGAATGATTGATAAATTTGACTACATCAACATTTTAATTTTCTTCACTTCAAAAGACGTTCTAATCTGGAAGAAGATGTTTTCAAGGCATAAACTAGATTATTATTCATCAAACAAACATAGGGAGAATCTATAAATAAAAAGAAAAAACAAACAATTCTACTTTTGTGTATACATCTAAAAGAAAAATCTTACACAAAGTAAGAAGGAAATACTATATACAAAAATTAAGAAAACAGCCTAACATCCAAATAGTTTTTGCATAGCAACATAATGGAACAGTAATCCACAATGAAACTGGGTGAACTGAAGTTACGTATCTCAAAGTGTTAAACGGTGTTAAATTTAATCAATGTAAAATTTAAAAAGCAGGTTTACAAATACATAAAATAAGATTTATATAAAGTACAAAGTGTAAAACATGGTTAGGCTAAGAATATAATATGAAGAGTAAATTTTTTTTAAGTTACAGGAATGTTCTAAAACAAATTTGGACAGAGAGAAAGAGGGATGTTATCAGCCCAGGAAAATGGGAGCTTCAAATGCACATATTAGTTTTATTTCTAAAATGGGTTTTAGGGCCTAAATATTTAATTGCATTATTATTCATAATTTTTGAATATTAAAAACATCACATGATTAGATTTGAACTGTACTAATTATATCTTCTCGGGTTATTCTGAGGATTAGTGTTATAAAAGTATGCATGAAGCACGGTATCTGGTACAAATGCTTTTACTGTTATAAGAAATATTATAAGTACATTATTTAACTATGCCTCCCAATAAATGTACAGATATGGTATAATATCTCCAAACCCACGTATAGAAAATTGTGTTTCAAATATAAAAAATACCTTTGTTCATCAGAAGACTATTTCCTCACAACCTCAGAATGTAGCAGTATTTTTTTAAATAACAATATGATACCAAATTTATGAAAACTTCTGTTTTCTGTTTGTTTTAAAGATTATTTTCCTTTGCTCTGAATTTGTTAGTGCTTAAATTGATATCCTTAGTTAATAATATATAGATTTTCACTGATCTCTTCATTGAAATACATTGCTTTCTAGTAATGATGAGTATCAAGTTAGAAGGTAAGAAATAACAGAAAAATGTAATTAATGGGAGCATTTATGTTAAAGAAAAATCATAAAAAGCTAAAGGGAAAAAATATATAGTTATAATCAAAGATAATAAGCCAAGTTATATTAAATAGATACCAAGATTTCATAATTTTTCTGTGGCATTCTCATTCATGTGCCTTCATATTTCATATGATTTTTAAATTACTTTCAGACCATCAAAATTCAAGGGGATAAAAAGAGTGATTGTGCATATTTATTTGTCAGCCTTTTCTTCTCATCATTTACACTACACGGGGATTATTTTCTTGTATGGGTTTTGCATTGGACGTGCCTCTTCAGTTAGGACAAGAATAACACACTTTCAAATTTAGATATTGTCACCATATTGTACATTACAACTCCAGAACTTATTCATCCTATATAAATGAATCTTTGTACCTTTGACCAACATCTCCCCGTCATCTTTCCCTCACCCACCAGCCCAGGGCATCCACCATTCTACTCTCTGCTTTCATGAGTTCAAATTTTTACATTCCACATACAAGTGAGATCATGCAGTATTTCTCTTTTTGTGTCTGGCTTATTTCACTTAGCATAGTGTTCTCCAGGTTCATCCATTTTGTCCCAAATGACAGAATTTCCTTCTTTTTTTAAGGCTGAATAATACCATTGTACATATATACCACATTTTCTTTATCCATTCATCCATCTATGAACAATTAGGTTGATTCCACATCTTGTCTATTGTGAATTATGCTGCAATGAATGTGGGAGTGCAGATGTCTCCTTAAGATAGCAATTTCATTTCCTTTGGATACATAACCATAAAAGAAATGGATGGATCATATGATAGTTATATTGTTAATTTTTTGAGGAACCTCCATAATGTTTTCTGTAATGGCTGTACCTGTTTACATTCCCACCAACAATATACAAAAGTTCCCTTTCCTCCACATCCTTATCAACCGTTTGATGTACTCTCATTTCTCATTTTTCCTAACATACACATTAGCCAGATAGGACTGATCATTTTTAACAGTAAATGCATTTAGGCAATTTTAGACAATGTTTTTGTTATACGTTGCTGTTTAAACAAATAAACTAAAGGACTCAAAATTGTGCTTTCTAAAATATTTTTTGTTTTATTTTGAAATAATTATGTATCCACAGAATATTGCAAAGAAATGTACACGTTTACTTTGCACTCTTCACCCAGTTTTCCCCTCTGTTAACATCCTCCATAACTATAGTATAGTATTACAACCAGGAAACTGATATTGCTTCAACCAACATAAGTTACTCATATTGCACCAGTTATAAATGCACTCATATCTGTGTGTGTGTATGTGTGTGTAAATTTATGTAATTTTATCATATGTATAGTTTCATACTACCCCTAACCCCTCTCTCTCAAATCTTTTTTATTTTTTTTCTTTTTTGGCCATGCTGAGTGGCTTGCAGGATCTTAGTTCCCTGACCAGGGATTGAACCCGGGCTCCCCGGCAGTGGAAGTGCAGAGTCCTATCCACTGGACCGCCGAGGAATTCCCTATCTCTAATCTGGTAAACACTAATCTGGTAATCTGCTCTCTATCTCTGTAAGTATGTTATTTCATGAATATTAAGTAAATGGGATCATGTAGTTTGTATCCTCTGAGCTTGGCTTTTTATGTAAAATATAATTTCTCAGGTGTTGTGTTAGTTTCTGTTGTACAACAAAGTGAATCAGCCATATGCATACATATATCCCCATATCCCCTCCCTCTTGAGCCTCCCTCCCCCCTCCCTATCCTACCCCTCTAGGTCATCGCAAAGCACCAAGCTGATCTCCCTGTGCTATGCTGCTGCTACCCGCTAGCTATTTTACATTTGGTAGTGTATATGTGTTGATGCTACTCCCACTTTGCCCCAGCTTCCCCCTCCCTCCACCGTGTCCTCAAGTCCATTCTCTATGTCTATGTCTTTATTCCTGCCCTGCCACTAGGTTCATCAGTACAATTTCTTTTTTTTTAGATTCCATATATATGGGTTAGCATATGGTATTTGTTTTTCTCTTTCTGACTGGTCAGAGTGGCCATTATCAAAAAATCTAGAAACAATAAATGCTGCAGAGGGTTTGGAGAAAAGGGAACCCTCTTGTACTGTGGGTGGGAATGTAAATTGATACAGCCACTATGGAGAACAGTATGGAGGTTCCTTAAAAAACTAAAAATAGAACTACCATATGACCCAGCAATCCCACTACTGGGCATATACCCAGAGAAAACCATAATTCAAAGCGACACATGCAGCCCAATGTTCATTGCAGCACTATTTACAATAGCCAGGTCATGGAAGCAACCTAAATGTCCATCGACAGATGAATGGATTAAGAAGATGTGGCACATATATACAGTGGAATATTACTCAGCCATAAAAAGAAACAAAACTGAGTTATTTGTAGGGAGGTGGATGGACCTAGAGTCTGTCATACAGAGTGAAGTACGTCAATGCTTTAATTTTAATTAAAATTAAAACTTATTTAAATTAGTGATTAAAGGTATTCAGAACTCTGAATACCTTTGAAGATGATGCTTTCAAAGAGTCACAAGGAAAGCTTCTGGGATGCTTATAGTATTCTATTTCTTGATCCAAAATACATGAGTATGTACACTTTGCACAAATTCACTGAGCTGTATATTCATAATCTGTGAACTTTCAAATATATTTTATCTTATAAGAGTTTAAAAAGGAATGGAAACATTTGAGGCCAGTCTCTCATATAAATATAGATAAAAACATCCTAAATGGAACATTAGCAAATAAAAAGCCACATGTTCCAAAATAATTTTAATATCAAGTTGTATTTATTCATGTAAGCTTAATTTAAAATTATGAGATGTTAAATGGCAGTCACCAATTAAACAAATTAAGAGATTTTAAAATATCATTACCTAATAGAGAAAAACCATTAGGTATGATTAAATCCTGCCATACATCAAAGGCAAAATTCAAATCTCAAAGGATTAAGGATTTAAATGTGGCAGGTAAACTTTTAATAATTTCAGAAGAATGTTTAGAAAAACATTTTATCACCTTGGGGAAAGAGTAGAATTTCTTAAGATGCAATGCTAATCTTAGAAGAAAAGGTTTATAAATACAACTGCATTAAAATAAAGACTATCTATTTATCAAATACGTCCTGAAAAACTTAAAGGGTAAGTCATAATCTGGGAGGAAATATATGCAATGTAAATAATTAATGAAGGACTATTTTCAGAGAAAAAGTGTTATTTTAAAAACAAATAAAAATCAGGAAAAGATATGATTGATAAATGGGAAAAATACATTACTAGTTCACAAAAGTGAAAAAATGAATGAAAGTTTTTAGGCTAATTTTTACAAGTGCAAACAGCATAGTTTTTTACACACACATCAAAATTCAAGCATATTTACTTAAAGGAATAGATCCAAGATGAATTTGAATCCAGCAGCCATCCACTGCCAATAACTGGCTGCGTGGGATACGGACTAAACCACTTTATCAAGCATTAAGAGATAAAGTGGTCTAAATCTGAGCTTATAATTAGGACACTGGATTTTGAATTCTACAAAGAGAATAGTTACAAAATAAACTGGTGAGAATGCAAAAAAAAAAAGGAAAAGGAAAAAAATACAACTACAACATTGGCAATAGTAGGGACCAAAATTGTTGTTGGTTCTGACTCCTAAGTTTTTACCATGCACAGGCCTCCAAGAAATGGAACAAATTGTTTAAGATGACAACCAGTCATTCACAGGAGCAGGATTCGAAATCAAATCTATCCAACAGTAGAGACCTTGCTTTTTCATATGAAATACCATTAGAGAACAGGAATCTAATTCTCATTTTTGGTATGTTTTGACTTGGTCTCACCTTAATGACTCAGATTTAGAAGGCTTCCCTTTTTACGATTTCCAAAAAAGAATGCTTGACAAGTTAGACAGCAAGCATGTATCTCATTAGCTCCTAGGAAATGTCAGATTCATTCACACATTCAGAGAGTTAATGATGCATTTCTAGATGTTTTCTTATAAGTAACTATTTTCTAGCTAATTTTAGAACACCTAGAAGGTTCTGTTATTTTGTGAATTGTGAAAATTCAATCTTCTGCTAATGTCAGAAAACATATACTCTGTGAATGTGTAGAAATTAATATATAGATATATATGATATACTTATGAATACATAGAGAGTAATATGTAATACTTCTCTATCTACTGTTCTACTGTATGTACTATATACTCTTTACCAGCAGTCCCCAACCTTTTGGGCACCAGGGGCTGGTTTCACGGAAGACAATTTTTCCACAGACTGGGTTTGGGGGATGGTTTCGGGATGATTCAAGCACATTACATTTATTGTGCACTCTATTTCTATTATTATTACACTGTAATATATAATGAAATAATTATACAACTCACCATAATGCTGATAAGAGGCGGAGCTCAGGCGGTAATGCCAGAGATAGGGAGCAGCTGTAAATACAGATGAAGCTTCGCTCACTTGCTCGCCGCTCCCCTTCTGCTGTGCAGCCCGGTTCCTATATTATATAGGGGATTGGGGACCCCTACTCTGTACTATTTACTATATTATCAATTTATAATCTATACTATTTATACTTCATATAAACTCTAAACTATACTATATACTCTATAGTCTATTGTACATACACATATTTTTTCTGACAGTTGGAGGAGATATCTATGATAAAGTTTCATGACTAAGTCTTCCTCTTATAATTCTCATTAATATCTTACTTCCTAAGCATGTGTGAAACTATGTGACGAAAGGACAATAAGTTAGTTATTTCCACACAATCCATCTGTCTCTTATCCACTCTAAAGATGAGTCGATCTTTTTTTTATCGTTAACAACTCAATTTACCCATTCACTTTTAAAAAGTGGCAATCAGCCCATATTCTTCTAAGCAGTTTTATTAAGATAAAGACTAAACTGCTGAAAAAAATGCAAGGGCTTAAAATAGATTGAAAGTTATCTCATGCACATGGAACAACTTAAAAGCCCAAAGAGCCTAGGTACGTGAGGCACATTTGCTCTGTGATTTTTCTTTTCAGGGATTTGTTTTCTTCTCATTTCATGCTCCATCATTCACACACATGTTTGCTTCATCAGCATGCTTGACATTGTACCTCCACCACATTGGACGTTTCAGCCTGCAAAAGGCAAGAGAGGCAGACCAGGGCAAGAAATCTCCTTTTAAACAAGCACCCTTCATTTCTGTTCATATTTCATTGGTGAGAACTTACCTGCAGAGCCATACCTGGCTGTAAGTGTGAGGATGAGAAAAGTCATTCATACCTATGCAGCCATGTGCCCAGAAAGTAAATAAAATCTTGTTTTGAAAGTAAGTAAAATATTGCCTGAGGTTTTTACTTTATTGTAATAAATTGCATAAATCAGTAAGAATAAGGCATTATTCATTCACATCATGGCTCTTTACAACCATTTCCCCAGAGATACAGACTCAAGAGCCACATGTTCTGCTTTACAGGTTTTCAAAGATGACAGTTCACCAACTGTGATGACACAACAAGGGTCACCAACTTTCCAACTTTATGGGTCCATACTGCCTGACCACTAATCCAAGGCCTCATATTTTAGGTTTATGTTGTAATTTCTGTTTTATCTTGATTAAAGTTTAGGCTGCAGTAGCAAGAAGTTCCCGAATGTAAGAACTATATTTTGTAGACTCACCAGCAGCTAGATGCAGCCTGGAAGACTGGGGGGATGTATTTTGGGATAACAACTGACACAGCATTTTAACTTTAAAAACTGAAACGCCACTATCACTCTAAAAAGCACTCAATAAAGGTCAATAATGGTCACCTAATGATTAAATTAAATGGTATCCCTTTGCTTAAATACCTTCCCCCAAACCCCCTTTTCATTCTTTCATTCCTCTTTCTTACAACACCTCAGCATCGGACAACAATCCTCATAGCTTGAACACCCATTCTCTTTTAGTTCATCAGAGATTCAATTCTTTTAACTTTTCCTCTCTTTTTCATAATATCTTGCCCTCATTTTTGCAAGCTCTACATCTCCTTGGTTGCCTACTTTTCTTATTGTATGTTTTATGGTCAATCTTTAATTTTAACTCTACTTCCTAGATTTCTCTGCAAAACTCCACTCCCAATTTCTAACTATGATTATATCTCCACATTAAATGTCCATTTATCTAGTTTATCAATTAAAGAACTCCGTCCACTCTTTTCTAGCTCAGGCTTGCCGTTGCTCATGGTATGTCCTTTATTTTGCATGAAATCTTCTTTGTTTTACTTTCTCTTTTTTTTGTCACCATTCAACTCATTCTTCAATGTTTATGTCAAATGCTGAAAATAAAATACCCAAAGGAATTCTGTCTTATATAAAGATTTCATCCATTAAGCTTCCATACAACTCTGTATCTTTCTATGGGACTCATTCTTTAACTAAAGTTCTTGTCCCTATTCCTTGCTTCTAAGATCATCCTCCCACAAACTGTACTGTGGAATACTAGGATTTATCTGACATCACTTCGGGCACCTGCTATTTTGAGTTCCATGCACTTCTTCCCTGTTTCTGTCTCCATGGTAGGCGAGTCCATTCACAGCAGATACATTCAGAGCCCGCTCAACATGAGGCTGATATCTCTAAAAAGACACCAGTGGAGATTTCGAAGTGGTCGGGCTCAATTTTTTTTTATGTCCCTACAATTTTACTGTCCACAGTAACAATGTATAAGTTTGTGATATGTACAATTTTTGAAGTGGTTAGCATAAGTCAGGAAAATTCAATCATAAGAGAAAAACATTTTAAAACTGTTCTAAATTGCCTTCGTAGTCCATGAAAAATACAAATAGACTAAAACGTTAACAATGACTGTGTTGTCAAGCCCCAATTTCAAGACTTGTTTTTCTTTCCTCAGGATCTCCACCTTATACACAATTTATTTATTCTCTCCTAGGTGATGTCTCATCATTGGTTTCTTTTGTCTATCTGTAAGCTTTTTTTTTGTTGTTGTTTAATTCAAGGACTACGTTTTCATTTACAAAATTTCCAGTTTTTTGTATGCCTGCTATTTTTATATGATGCTCTTTTTTCTCACAGTTTCTAGTCCATTTTTTACTTTGAACACTGTAAACATGCTCTCTTTCATAGTTCTCTATTATCTTTAGTTCTTTGTCCATTATTTAATACGTATTTTGAAAGTTGTTTTCTGGTATTTAAGAGACCTGGAATGAAAAGACTTCCTATAAAATATATTATTTATGCCTTGTAATTCATATAGGTTGTCTAAATTCAGAACACTTTTAAAATTAATTTTTGACCTGGAGTTTCTAAAACTCGTTGGTGATTTATAGACATCTTGCTTCCTTGCTTCGTATCTAAGACATTGGGGTAAAAACCTATAGTCTCATTTCAAAGATGAGGCAGTATTCCCTCAATGTTGATTTAATGCAAGACGCTCAGATTCATCTCTCTGTAGCTGAATGTGATGGTCTATGGCGTGGCAATCTTTCTTACTGGGACTTATGTGTGTATCACCTTTTCATGCCCACTGAAATGTTTAGTCAACTCCTACTTGCAGTTTTACTTTATCCTCTTTTAACTTGTAACTTAGAATTGATTTTCTTTTTATTTCTTTTGAGCTTAATTATATATTCTTAACATATTAACTAGAATTTATATATTTTTCAATGTAGGGACCTACCCCCATTAGTTCAGTCCACCATGTTGACAAGAGTCCTCTCAATCCCCTCAGAGTGCATCCTTTTTCAAACATATGGCTACTTATCATGGTTCTCCTTTCAGGAGAAATCTATCCCTTATCCACATGGCTTTATCTTACCCCAGGCCCTAGACCCCTACTCTCAGCAAATCTGAAATATACACTCAAGAATCACACATTATGAGGTATAGTAGCACTAGCCAGGACTTGGCACTCCAGGAACCACAGAACATTTTAGGATGGGTGAGGGTATTCCAAGTCCTGTCTCTTTAAAGACTTCTCTTTCAGTAAGACAGCTCAGGTGCTTTATGACATTTTTGGAGATTAGACAACAATTAGATCAAATAACCACACACACAAACATTAGAGCACAAATACTTGACTTCAGATGCACTGCCATATAAAACCACAATAAGAGAGATATTTTATCTATCCATAGCTCCTGCTATGGCAACATGATGCAACTTTATTATTAAGAAATGAGAAAGGTCAAAGTTCTCCTTCTCTTTGTTTATTGATGTTTTCAGGCTATGTCACTGGGCATAGGTGTCCTGAACTCATCTTTTTTTTTTTTTAACCTACCAATTGGTAACAAAAAGTTGGGATGTTCAAATTAACCACTTCATGTCATTCTGGGTCAAATCAAAATCTAAGATCAAGTACCATCTTTCCATACAAAGATTTTGGATACTACAATGAAAACAGATACTATTAGTCAATAGAGCTGGAGGAGGGAAATCAGCTTTTTTATTAACCCTGATCTTATATGTAAACATGGTATGTTTGTCTCAACCAAGCTACTAGATTATAAGCTTTAAAATATAAAGAAAGTTTCCTAGACATTGTGTCTTCTAGATGTTAGGTGCTAATTTTTAAATCTGTTAATTAAATTTTAATTGTAGTAGTGTTAGCTTAGAGCCACATCAATTCCACAGGACTGAGAATTCAAGCCCCACAAAGAGCGTGTTTTAACATGAAAAGTTCAGAGACTTTCACAGGTAAAACCAGACACATTCTCAATGTCTATTTATCAATTTGGTAAATATCTATAAGTTACATAGTTGATCTAAGAATGTATTACTTTTCCCACAATTTTATAAAGTCTAAAAGCGTATTATTAGTATATGTGACCATAACTTGCAATCTTTCTCTATCAGCATATGAAACAAATAACTATATAAAAAGGAAAAAAGCTAATTTACTGGATGTTTGTTTTTAACAAGCTATGCTATATTGTTGAAAAATATACTCCACTGGGTTCAAAACAAGCACTCATTTGATATTACTTTTTGTCTTGTACTTGTTTTGGTAAAAATCAATGAAAATTAATTATTTAGAGAGAAAAAGCCATAACTCTTTACTGCAATAAAAATAATGATATTTAAGAAGAATAAATAGTTAATGTTAGTAATTCTTTAATGGTCCCGTAATTGGTGATATTAAGTTTGGTCACTTGGTTAAGGTAGTGTTTGCCAGATATTTCCATTGTCAAATTAAGTTTTTGGTTTTTTGTCATTAATTAGTAATCTGTGAGGTGATAATTTTAGACTCTTTGTATCTCCTAACATTTATAATCTAGAGATTTCTCATTAACTTATGGTTCTTGCTTAGTCATTTACCACTACTTTAGTCATTAGTCATTTACTACTAAAATCAGCCTAGTTGTTCACTGCTGATTTTTCTATTTCTATCATTTCCTTTTAATCAGCATTCTTATATAAATAAGAATTTTTCTCTCCCTCTTTTAATATTTTTAATATTAAATGTCAATATGTTGCTAAGTGATTTAGTGCAAAACTTGAGTGTAACATCAGAATATAAGCACTTCCTATTAAGGAGTGAAATAAATCCCTCAGCTGTACTAAAATTAGAAACTACCATTGAGAATAACTTATTGAACCTGAACAACTACAATCAGACATATAGCTGAAAAAGAAGAGGTATGTTTGTTAGGGAGGCCACAGCCTTCACGAATTAGACTTTTATTTTTCTTGGACTTGGTTGAATGCAACAAAATATGTTTAGCTATTACCCTACACATTCCCATTCCAGTAAATTTTCAAGCAGCCTGCAATGTTCCTTCCCTTACAATATTCACCGTGAGCACGTTCATGGAGAGGATAGTCCTTTATATAGTAAGGGAGGTTTTCATTCAGGAAATGCTAAGAGGCCTGACAGCCTGCCCTGTGAGTGATCTTGGTGTGCTCTCTGACTACTGCCACTCCATTAGCAGGGACATCACAAAGTGCTGGCATAGGTCACTTTGGGTTAGAGTTGAGGACTACTACAGGCCTTTGTAATATTTTTAAAGTTTTGTGAATAAAGATAACAATATTTGTTCAGGTTTTTAACAAATACTCTTTTATCAGGTGAATGAACCTTTATGATTTGTTAAGTGTCTGGTTCTGTTTTTATTTTCATTCATGAATGAGTGCTGAATTTTTATCAAATATTTCAAAGCAACAACTGAGATTAACTTGTTATTTGCTAAAATATCTAAACACACTCTTATACTTTCTGATACTAAAGCTCTTTTTTTTTATTGCTGGAACAGAACAAATTTAAATGTGATATAGTTTATATACATACCTTGCAGGCTTCAATTTGATAACAGTGTATTCATGCTTTCTGCACTTATGTACCTAAGTGAGTTTCTTCTACAATTTTATTTTCTTGTATTTTTCCTGTGCAGTTTTATAATTGAGGTCACACAGGACTAATAAAATCTGTCGGGGAGTCCTTTTTTCTTTCCTATTCTCTTAAGAACTTTCATAAGATAAGGATTGTTTGTTTCTTGAAAGGCTTGTTAAGACATCTCCAAACCTACTTGAACCATATTTATTTTTTCTAAAACTTTTTATAGAAAAAAATTTTTTGGCCACTGATTCATATTTTTATATTAATCATTATATATTTCATTAATATTAGTTGAAAATATATTTTCTAAAATATCATCTCTATTACTCTTTTTCAAATATATCATCATTAATGTTTTCACAAGTCTGAAGATTTTTAAACAGCTTCTACTAATTTAACTCTTCTATTTTAATGCTCATTTACCTTCTTTGTGCTTTTCTTTTTCATTTTTTCCCTAGTTTGTCCTAATGGATTGTCTTGTATTTTTACTTTGAAAGAATCAATTTTTGTTTTATTATCTGTATAGTTCTTTTCCCCATGATTTAATATGTGTTTTATTTATGTCTGATTGTTATAAATTTCTTTGTCCCTCTTTTCTGTTTACTTTGCATATTTTTCCTATTTTCTTGAGTTAAAATTTTTTAATTAACATAATTTCATCCTTATTCTTTAATTCATACACCCTCCACTATAATTTGCCTCTAATCACCACTTTGACCAGATCTCACAACTTGTAATATCTATTACTTTCATTTTTATTCAGTTCTAAATAGCATGTAATTTTCCATGTGATTTCCTGTTTACCACTTATCATTTAGAAATGTGCTTTATACTTTTCAACTGGATGTTTGCTGTTTTCTGGGTTTTTTTAAATTTTATATTGAATTGCATTGTGTTTTCCATGATATAAGTTTTTCAATTTTTAAAACTTCCTTTGTCAATACATTATGACCAATTTTAAATATATTCTATGTGCCCTTGGAAATAATTTATTTCTTTATTATGTGTTCAAGGATCAACATCTATCTATTAGATTGGATAGGTTAGTTGCATTGTCAAATCCTCAATATCCTTCCAAATATTATATTAACTTTATATTTTTAGTTTTTGTGAGATTTTACTTTAAATATTTTAAAACTATGTTGTTATATCCTCATACATTAATGACTTTACCTATCTTCGGTGAACTGTTGAGGTTGTAGTTATGCTATTTATATAACATCCTTAGGATGAGTGTCCTTACATTTTGACTGTAATTAATATTGTTAGATTAATGTTTTCTCTCTTTCACTCTCTCTTGTTTCTTTCTCTGATATATCTGTATATTGAGCTTTTATGCTCCTACATTTTATGTATCTCTCTGAATAGTAGATAGTATTTTTAAATCAAATCTGATATTCTTTGTTAGTAAGATAATCACATTCCATTTTAATAATAATATCATATTTGGAATTATTTCTGCTCTCTGTGGGTTTCTATTTATTATATCGTTTTAATTTTCTCCTTTCCTTTTTCTTATTGAAATGATGAATATGTCTTTAAATTTTCCCTTGCTAGTTTTGAGTCTAACAATCAAACAACATATTTAAAGTGTAAGTTTTTTACATTAATTGGTATATATTTAACAGCCTCATAAATCAAACCCACACCTGAACAGATTTCACTAGATACAGAACAGTTCCTTCCATCTCACTTGTTATGATTCCCTTAAATTAAGACACTTATTTTGTTCAGTTTTTATTCTTAGAAATAAATTGACATATCAGTAAGTCAATAGACAGATGATATACAATGGATAGATAATTAGTCAGGGTTCTCTGGAGAAACAGAATCAATAGAATAAATACAAATATAAATAGATTCATTATAAGGAATTGGCTCATACTATTATGGAGGCCAAGAAGTCCTAAAATCTGCAGTCAGCAAGCTGGGGACCCAGGAGAGCGCACGGTACTGTTACTGTCCGAGTTCAGAGGCACAAGAACCAGGAGAGTTGATATTGTTGTTCCAGGCTGACTCCAAGGCCTGAGCCAGGAGACCTGATGTCCTAGCTTAAAGATAGGCAGAGAGAGTGAATTCTTCCTTACTCCTTCTTTTGTTCTATTCAGGCCTTCAGTAGATGAGATGAGGCCCACCCACATTGCAGAAGGCAATCTGCTTTACTCAGTCTACAGATTCATGTATTAATCTCATCCAGAAACACCCTCACAGACACACCTGGAATAATGTTTAACCAAATATCTCAGTATCCTATGGTCCATTCAAGTGGACACATAGAATTAACCACAATAGATAGAGAGATGGATGGATAGATTCACTTACTGATGTATTTCACCACTTTGACTCCTATCTTCCTTTTTCCATCTAACTCCATCACTCTGTGCTCTTCTCCTTGTCCCTGAAGTAAGTGCTTTGGTGATTATTCCATTGTGGATCCACAGGTATTACTACCCTCCTTAGATTTTATATCTTAAAAAGTCTTTGCTTTTCATATGTGAATGAAATTTAACTGTGTACAGAATTCTCAGAATATGTTTACTTTGCCTCAGTGCTTTGGAGACATTCCCCTCCCCATTCTGACACCTCTTGCTGAGAATAAGTCCACTGGGTGGAATCATGCTGCCGTTAGATGTGATCCCTTTTTCCTCCGGGAATCATAAGGGATTTTCTCTTTGCCTTTCTCATTCTGCCATTTCTCAATGATAATCTAGGTAAAAATGTCCTTAACATGTTCTTCATGTTTGTTAATTCTTCTCTTATAATTTTTTTCTTCTAATACTTGTTGTGAGCTGAATCTCCTCTGAATGCCTCAATACAAATTTTGTCTTTGGCTTTGTCCAATCTAGAGCTTCCTGTGTTTTGAATTGTTCTATATCGCTGTCTTTTATTTTGATTTCCAGAAACTCTAATTTGTTCCTTACTACATTCATCTAGAGACTTGTCATATTCTAAAGACTTGCTATGGAAAGTGTGGTTCTCCAATGACCAGTGTCAGTATCGCCTGGAAGCTTGTAAGAAATGCATAATCTCCAACCCCAATCTAGATTTACTGGCTCAGATTCTGCATTTTAACAAGATCTCTCAGTAATTCTTGTATCTGTTGGACTTTGAATATCTCAGAATTTCATAGGCATATTCATATTAAAGTCACCTTAATATTATTCTCTAATTTGCTTTTATCAGAAATGAATTCATTTCTTAATAATAATGCTACTGATTGTCTCTTCTAGTGCTAGTTTTCAACTTGGACTTTGGATACTTATTTTTCAAATCCAACTTGAGGGTTAGGGTCTTTCAAAAAATTATTTCTTGCCTGTGTTCACCCATTAGAGTCTTCGTCTTCATGTTGTCTACAACCTATGATAAATATAATAACAACAATAATAATAACACAATAATCCATTTTAATGAATATTTGAACACCTACCATGTGAAGACATTGTTTGAGGTGTGGGAGCACATTATTTTTGCAAGAAGAAATTAGCACTAAAAAATTAAACATACATGTCGAATTTTAGTAAACGTTGTCATGAGCTGTAAATTAATACCATGAAGGAGAAAATAATTAGTTGAGATGGAGGGATGCATAGAAAACTTTATTTAGGTAGGGAGGTCAAGGAAGTCTATGAAGAGGAAGATGGGAAGGATGACTGGGTTATCTGAAGGGATGGAAGGAAGGGCAAGATTTTGCTGGCACTGGGAACTGCATGGAGGAAAGAGCGTGTCATGAGCCAGGAGATGACCTCAGAGACTGGGGAGTCTGCAGCAGAGTAAGAAGAAGGGAAATGGCTCAGCAAGAGGATGGAGAAATGGGCAGAGGACAGATCAGGTAGGCCAAGGCAAAGGAATTTAGATTTTGTAATACTACAATACAAAGCCATTGAAATGTTTAAGCAAGGGAGTTAAACATGACCTAAATTATGCTCTGAGAAAATCAGGTTTCCTGTTTTCTGGAGACTACATAAGGGCAGAGAAAGAATAGGAGTGGTACACCAAAGAGGAAGCTGGTGCAATTATTTGAGACCAATGGTTGGTTTGGACTAAGGTGACATCAACAGTTGAAGGTGAAAAAAAAGATTTAAGTAATATCTTGAAGGTATAATTGGTAAGACAGTATTCATATTTTACAAAGCTGAACTCAGTGGTGTGCAGTGTATGAAAAACTTATTCCTTTTTCATCCCTCACTTTAAATAATCTCTGTCAGATCTTACATTCTTGCCCCTAGGTTAGTATATTTAGATGCAAAATCACTCTTGGTTACTTCCACGTATTAGAAAATTTATTTTCAAGTATATGTTTGTTAAGTCTACCTAAGATTAGTATCAAAATTGTGACTTGTTATCCAATTTAAGCATGTCCCCTTCTCTGGCTCTGGCTCTGGCTCTGGTCTGGCCCGAGGAGTCTGCAGGGCAGGGGGAAATGGTGCCCTGTGGTTTCTGTCCTCCAGGGCTTCTCCCTACTTGACTGTGCTGCCCTCTGGCTCCTCTATCTAGGAAATGGCAGGGAGGTGAGACAGCGGGGCCGGGAAGGTACGGCATGACCGGTGTTTTGTAATCTAGCTTTGATGTCTTCTGCATCCCAAATACACTCAAGTGTTATATTTATTCTTTCATGGGGTACATTGTAGCTTTTTGGAGGCAAACTTCCTCTGTCATGGAGCACCCCAAAACTGCCATTTCCTTGCAAACGTGTTGTCCTTTCAAGTTAGCCAGAGACACAGCTTTTGTTTCTTCTCTAGAGCATGGAAACCCAGCACAGCCTCCCCTTCACAGCACGGTCCCACTGCTCTGCAAATGCAGATGAGGCCAGCCAAGCCAGTCTAGCACCTGGAGACTTTTCTAAGACACAAGTCTGTGCTTGTCTTGATTAAACTCTTCAGAGGGACAGACCGTATGCTCACAAAACCCCTCTCAGCACATCTCTCTTCTCTAGCAACTTAGAAGAGCCAGGATTTGCCAGCTAAGAAAGCATCCAGCTGGAGGGAGATGTCAGTCTTGTCTCCTTGTAACCACCCCTTCCTGTCTCATCAGATCTCTTGAGACTCCCTGAGCTAGCCTTGAAAGAAGGGAAAATCCTCACCCACATAGAAAGCAAAGGGAGGTAAAAAAGAGAAGACTCTGACAAACCTTTATTAAGTCACAGACATCCACCTCTCTATCCACTGTCTTTTTTTTATATATATAAATTTATTTGTTTATTTTGGGCTGTGTTGGGTCTTCGTTGCTGGGAGCGGACTTTCTCTAGTTGTGGCGAGCAGGGGCTACTCTTTGTTGCGGTGCGTGGGCTTCTCATTGTGGTGGCTTCTTTTGTTGCAGAGCACGGGCTCTAGGCGTGCAGGCTCAGTAGTTGTGGTTTGCGGGCTCTAGAGCACAGGCCCAGCAGTTGTGGCTCACGGGCTTAGTTGCTCCGCGGCATGTGGGATCTCCCCAGGCCAGGGCTCAAACCCGTGTCCTCTGCATTGGCAGGTGGATTCCTAACCACTGCGCAACCAGGGAAGTCCCTATCCACTAAGTCTTTACTCTTCTCCATATAAATGTAGAAGTGGGTGGTAAGCGAAGGATAGCAAGTCTAGTTTTTGGATATCTTTTAGTAAATATTGAATTTTTTTTTTCTAACACCTTTTTTTTTAAGTTTTCTTTTTTTCTTAAACAATGTTTGTCCCTTAGCACCTTTCTTCTCAGTTTGGAGACTCAATACAGTCATCAGAAGTAGCCCAAAAACCTCTTTAGTATTATCATTTAGTCCTCAAATTAACTCTACAATTTAGTTTATTTTTCCTATTTTTCAGAAGGGGAAAATGACATACAGGAAATGTGAGTAACTTATGCATGTTGACATACCTAATATGTAGTAAGCAAGGATAAAACCAGACTCCTCGGTTTTTCTGACAAGAAGATGATAACTCAGAATTCTACAAACTTGAACGGAAACATTACTGTGACTTCTCTAGAATATGAAGGCCTAGGTTTAAAAAAAAGTACATTTTTATTTGCTTAAAATTCATGTGGTCTCAAAGTGAATTCTTGTTTTACTATGCACGTTACTCATACAAAAATAAAAATTGACCCTAGTTTTTTTTGCTTATATATTGAGTCTAGTCTTCTGTGAGGATGAAGAACTATTCCTGACTTTATAGATATCCTCTCCATAATCTTACATGTGCTTTCCTCTAAGTAGAATCCAAGAGAAGAAATATTTTTTTAGACTTTGACAAATGTATTTAATGATAATCAAGACTACAATTTAATTTTATCTTATCCTCAGAAAGGAGAACACATAACGTAATGCTTGTCTGATTGAGCGTTTGGGGATTATTCTCCAAAGAAAATAAATTATAAAGAAATGAATTTTTATAGAGGTTACCTATAGCCAAAGTTCATATAGTACTGTTTTTGTTTTCTTTTTTGAAAAGGAGCTGGAGTTTAACTCTGAAATGCTGTATGGTGACCAATCTAAGAAAAAAAGGGGGGAAAAAAGTAAATCCAGCCATTATACATTCTTTGTTCACAAGTACTCAATGTTCTGATCTGAAATGCTCACCACCCACTCTCACATGTCACTAGAAAGAAAACGTCTGCTGTACTGCTAGAGAAATACTTGTTCTGCTAACCAACAATCATATTTTTTTCAGAAGCCCTGGACAAAGAAAAATACAATTTATACCCTATTTGACCACAGGTATTTTATTTTCATTCAATCACTATCATATTTTCAAATGTGAATTTCAAACACTTCAAGGTATTTCTTCTTGGCATTTCCCAAATGATACACTAAAGTTTGCTGGTTTAATATATTATACTGAGAATATTTCCTTCTCTCAGAAGAGGACTTAAATGCCCTCACAGACATGAAACTAGAGGAAACTGCATTATAGGAACCATCCTAAGACAACTGTCAGAAGGTCTGGATGTAAAATTTCCAGCCCTGTCACTTGACAACCAAGGATATTTTAGTAACAGAAAATCTTTTAGAGCTGTAATATCGTTATTTGTAAAATGGAGATAGCAATAGTTATCTGTGGGGTTTATTATGGGTACAAAACGGTAACACTTCTGCAATTGCTTTGCAAACTATAAAGAACTTAGCGTTATTAAAATATTTCAAGACAGTAAATTACATAATTTTTGATGTTTTGTTAACTATTTCTGGAGACTGAAGAATCACTTTGTGTCCTAAATCAGCAGTGTACTAAATGGTACTTTAGTGGTCTGTTTCTAGGGAATAACTTTCACATGGGTATTATCCAGTTGCATATAGTGAAATGTGATATATAATCGAGCATTACACATTTAACATCATCTGGGAAATTGGAATGGTCAGTCCCTGAGAAAATAATTAAAACCTGTGCTTCCCCAGAAATATATTGAAATGCATTTCTTGGGTAAAAGATACATGTGGGAGGAAAAAAAAGATAAAATTGCTTTCTCTTTCCTTTATGTTCAAGAATAAAATCAAATCCCTGGAAGAATACAGTGTAATGTGTAAGGAACCAAACAACAGTTGATGCTGTGCTTGAAAATGTTATTTCAGCCGCAATTAGAAAATAAGAGAACGTTCTGAAAAATGCTCTGAAAAGTAAGTGTAGGTTCTAAGAATGAAAACAAAAACAAAAAGCTCAATTGAAAATATGGTGATTGATGAACTACTAATCCAAAGGACCCTTGGCCATGTGAGGTCATATTACTTTGTAGACTTCCAAACAAAGGTGGGTTCTCTGACTAACCAAATATGCCTATATTCTGTCATAACTCCCAAGGTGAGTTACCTTTCTCCCAGGACTGTGGACAGCACAAGAGTGGGGGGGGGGGTCATGGTGAATTAAATCATGAATTTAATCATCTGGTTTTCTCCCCAGTTCTACTGTAAGTTAAGTTAGGCATGGCTATAAAGAGGCTGGGTTGCATCTTGGCCTCACTACTTTACTGTAATTTATAATGTAAAACATAAATAAATTTACATATAACAAAATAATTAATTGTTTTTGTGTCACATAAGTAATTGTTTTGATAACTAAGTTAATTATGCAAAGAAGCAGTTAGTTTTCAAATACTTGGTTGTTTTAAACACAGCTTATAGCTAAGTCTAATGAAACTATTTGGTTTTCTTTGCTTAATTGTTTTTTTCTTTTTTTTATTAGTTATCTATTTTATATATATTAGTGTATATATGTCAATCCCAATCTCCCAATTCATCCCACCACCACCCCCCTCCCACTTACCCCCTTGGTGTCCATACGTTTGTTCTCTACATCTGTGTCTCTATTTCTGCCTTGCAAACTGGTTCATCTGTACCATTTCTCTAGATTCCACATATATGCGTTAATATATGATATTTGTTTTTCTCTTTCTTACTTACTTCAGTCTGTATAACAGTCTCTAGGTCCATCCATGTCTCTAAAAATGACCCAATTTCGTTCCTTTTTATGGCTGAGTAATATTCCACTGTATATATGTACCACATCTTCTTTATCCATTTGTCCATCAATGAGCATTTAGGTTGCTTCCATGACCTGGCTATTGTAAATAGTGCTGCAATGAGCATTGGGGTGTCTTTTTGAATTATGGTTTTCTCTGGATATATGCCCAGTAGTGGGATTGCTGGGTCATATGGTAGTTCTATTTTTAGTTTTTTAAGGAACCTCCATACTGTTCTCCATAGTGCCTGTATCAGTTTTCATGCTTATTTGTTTTTAATGCACTCTTTGTATTATTTCAAACCAAATAACTTCCATTCAGACTGTTCATCAGATTATCCAGGAAAACAATTATATTAAAAAAATTTAGGTCACTTATTTAAGAAATTAAGGGTTATCCTGTAATTGACACCTTGACATCCATATATCTAGGTTTTAAGTCTGCATAATTACAAGTAACTACTGAATAGTAAGGATCAAGCAGATGTTCAAATTATAATGGACATTTGTAATGGAAGGAGACCCTATTTAATAAGATTTCAACCTCTCCTATTTAATCACAATCTTTTCAAATACTATCAATTTGGCAAGGGAGAAAAATAATTGTGTGGCTTTATTCATAGCAGTAATTACTTTATACTTATCTTCTGTATTGAAACACACACACACACACACACACACACACACACACACACACACACACAAAGGCACTTTCCTCCAAGGTATTATGTCACGAAGCTACTATCCCATTTCTCCTTCTCTCAGTCAACATTCTTTGTAGCTTCCATTTCCATATCCATACAAGGCACATAAATTTTACTTTTTTGCAATGCTGAGTCTACATTTCTGACTTTAATACAAACTACCTATTAAAGCTTAACAACCAGTTCCTAATAAATGCATTCTCTGTCCTCATTCTTTTATTCTCTCTGCAAAATTTTCTCTCTAATTTGACTTCTTCTATGACACCATACAGTCCTGATTTCCAATCTACTTTTTTAGGACATTTTTTAGAAGACTTTATTTTATAGTAGTTTTAGCTTAATAGCAAAATTGAGAGGAAATTACAGAGATATTGCATACCCACTGTGCCCAGGCATGCATAGTGTCCTTGGTAATCCACTTCCCCCACAAGAGTGGTACATTTGTTGCAACTGATGAACCAAATCGAGACATCATTATCATCCAAATGTCAGTGTTTATATTAGAGTTGACTCTTGGTATTGTACATTCTGTGAGTTTAGACAAATGTATAATGACATGTATCTGCCACTACAGCATCATACAGAGTAATTTCCTTGTCCAAAAAATCCTCTGCGTTCAGTCTATTCATCTCTCCTTTCCCCCAACCCCTGGCAATCACTGATCTCTTTGCTCTCTCTGTAGTTTTGCCTTTTCCACAACGTCACATAGTTGGAATGATACAGTATAATTCGAGATTGTCTTCTTCCACTTAACAATATGCACTTAAGATTCTTCCATGTCTTTTCATGGCTAGTAGATCATTTCTTTTTAGTGCTAAATAATATTCCACTGTCTGGATGTATCACCATTTATTTATCCATTCACCCACTGAAAGACATCCTGGTTGTTTCCAAGTTTTGATGATTATGAATAAAGCTGCTATAAACATCCACATGCAGGTTATTGTTTAGGCATAAGATTGCAGCTATTTCGGGTAAATACCAAGGAGTATGATTGCTGGATCGTATGCTAAGAGTATGTTTAGTTTTGTAAGAACAGTCTATCGTTCTGAATTCTGCTTCTCTGTCTTCTTTCCCAGTTTTTTCCTTTATTTGCCTTCCATTTCTTTTGAATACATAATATAATGATTTATCATTTATAATCTAATTTCATTTAATTTATAATTTAATTTTTCTGACCCAATCAAGCTGGTATTAAGATATGGGTAACAATTTTAAAAAGTCTTCCAAATAGTCTTTAGGCTAATCTCATAAGCATGAGACCTCTGAAACACTATTTCCCAAGTTTATGAATTCTCTTTCAACATTCTGAGAAGAATGAGTCTCTTCTTTCTCCTCAGTGTCCTTAGGTGTCTTGCCATAGATGTCTGAGTTGTTCTCCCAAATACAAAAACATTTTCCTGCACTCTGCACTCTAAGCAAAAGTTGCCACATGTATGTTTACTCTGTCTGATCTTAGTTTCTAATTATTTCTGATGATGCTAATGCCAAAGATCTACTTATGGATTGTGTTTCCTATAATTTCATATGACTAAATAATTTGCTGCCCCTAAGAACATAATAACACTGCCTAGGTGATAATATGAGCTCCAACACTTGTCAACTATGTGGTCTTGGGAAAAAAAAAAATAGCACCTACTTTTTTTTTTAATTTTTTTTAACATCTTTATTGGAGTATAATTGCTTTACAATGGTGTGTTAGTTTCTGCTTTATAACAAAGTGAATCAGTTATACATATACATATGTCCCCATATCTCTTCCCTCTTGCATCTCCCTCCCTCCCACCCTCCCTATCCCACCCGTCTAGGGTGGGATAGCTGAGCTGATCTCCCTGATAGCACCTACTTTGAAGGGTTTCTAGAAGAAGTAACTAAAGTAACTAAATTAATACTTTTCTACATTGGTCAAGACAATAGTTAGAACACATAAAAGACTAAATAAAGAATAACTACTATCATTTTGCCTTTTGTTAGTCATTATTATTCCCTCTCTTAATAATACGAACATTTTTAATTTACTTTAGAGTTTGTAGCTGTTACAGGTTGAATTGTGCCCCTTTCATAAAAGATATGCTGAAATCCTATCTCTTGATATCTGTGAATGTGACCTTATTTGGAAATAGGGTTTTGCAGATTTAATCAAGTTAAAATAAAGTCATTTTCTTGGGCCTTATTCCAATATTATTGGTGTCCTTCTTTGAAAATGGAAATTTGGACACATCATAGAGAGAATGCCACGTGAAGACACAGAGATACACAGACACAGAAGGAAGACAGCCGTGTGAAAACAGAGGCGGAGACTGGAGTGATATTGCCATGACCAAGAAATGCCTAGTGCTACCAGAAGCTAAAAGAGGAAAGCAAACGTCCTTCTCAAGAGGTTTCAGAGGGAATATGACCCTGCCAATAATTTGATTTCAGATTTCTAGCCTCCAGAAGCCTGACTAAATTTCTGGTGTCTTAAGTCACCCAATTTGTGGAACTTTGTTATGGCTTCCCCAGGAAATTAATACAGTAACTTTGTCACGAAATAACACTCGTCATTCTCTGAACTTTATTTCTCTAAAGCATTTGTATCCAAAATTGTCTAATAGAGAAGAAAAAGACTATCTTCCTACCTATGCAACAAATCTTTCCTTTGACTTATTCTTTTATATTTTCACAGTGCCCAGACTTCTTTTGTAATTTGATCATGTGTTTTAAAGACAGAATGACACCCCACAAGGAAGTCTACCCTAGTAGGCTGAGTATTTATCTTTGCAGTACCACTATCTCCGGAGCTGAATGATGCGTCTAGATTCTCTCTGTTTTCATGACAAGATCCTTTAACACCATACATTTCTCAATGGAGTTAGAGATAATTCAGACTCAGTCTCATCACTTGTTCTGGTCTCATAACTGGGAGCTAAATGTTAGCTCCAACTTGTTCAACTGTTGCATTTCCCAGAATGCTCGTTGGCCATTATTCAAACAGAATCTGATCCAGTCTACCCTGGAGTGCCAGAATTCTCACTGTTGTAACTTTCAGGGTCCCTATCTATCACTATTTCTCACCAAGTTCCCTCTGCTGCAGTCTTATTAAAATCGTAACAAATAATAACTAAATCATAAGACTGATTTGCCTGCTTCCATGTCTTTGCCCATTCTGTATCCATTTTTTAATTTACATTTTTATTGAGGTAACATAGTCTATGACATTATGTGTTTCATGTGTACAGCATTATATTTCTACTTCTGTATTCCCTATACCATGCTCAAAACCACCAAATACTTAGTTTCCATCCCTCACAATACAGTTGATCCCCTTTACCTATTTTGCCCTCCCTACCACTGCCTCTTCCCCTCTGGTACCCACTACTCTGTTCTCTGTATCTTTGTGCTTGTTTCTGCTTAGTTTGTTCATTGATTTTGTTTTTTATATTCCACATGTGAGTGAAATCATACAGTATTTGTCTTTCTCTGTCTGACTTATTTCACTTAGCATAATACCCTCATGATTCATCCATGTTGTCACAAATCTGCTAGAGTTTTGTTGTTGTTGTTCTTTGTTTGTTCTTTTTAGAGGGAGGGGAGGATTGTTTGTTTCTTTAGGGATTTTTTTTTTGTAAGTGACGATATTGCAAAATATAAATTAGAAGGTAGAATTTTAAATTCCATTGAATGTTCTACATATGAAAGCATATTAAAGAACTGAAATCATATATTATTGACCAGTAATTTGTCACTCTTTTAATACTACTGCAAATAAAGCTAACACAACTTAGGATGTGATAGAGGAAATCCAAAGTGCAAGCCAAGTTGATTGGACATGCTCGTGTAACATTATGTTCCATGTGATGTCTTAAGAAAGCATACTGCAATCCCCCTTCATATCATGTATCATTATGTAATATCAAGTAACTATGTATGAACTTATTTGATGATAGTTGTCTATCTACCAGCCAGACTGTAAGCTTCATAAGAGAAAAAACTACATTTGAATCTTCATCATTTTATCAGCACAATTCTTGATAATCCAGAGCATACAGACAATAAATATTTCTTCAGGGAATAAAAGAGTCCTAGGGAATTTAGTCAGATTGTTAAAGGATGTATACATTTTGCCATATCAGAAAACCTCAGAGACAGTGAGTCATTTATTTAGGACAGAGTAAGGAAAAGGTGAGAAAGAATCCATAGCAGTTTGCAAATGTTTGAAGTTATTTCACATAAAAGATTAAATGGACCTGTTTTAATCTCTTCCAGGTGGGCAGAACTGTGATAATAGACTAGAAATTTCAGAAAAATACACTTCAGGTAAACAAGAAAGAAGCCTTTTCTAAAAAGTATCAGTAGAACGTTTATAATACAATATGTTCACCAAGTGATGCACAGCAAGCTCCTTAATAGAGACTGAAGCAGAGGAAGAACCGTCACAGTTCAGGCTGAAGAAATTTTCCAGGATTGGCTGCTAATTTAAATTAAATCATCTAAAATCATTTATAGCATTAAGATTTTATGATTATTTGATGCCATTGTCTAATGCCAAACAAGAAATAATTGACATATTCAATGAACTGAATGTTTTGTAGACTGTATTCTAAATTTAAAATATTTTGTAATTTATTTAACATAATAGTCTAGAGTCGAAAAGACCTCACAGTACTGAAAATCGATTAGTAAATCCAACTGTAATTCTATGTTTAGTTAAAATAAGAAGTCTCACCTTGATAGTGTTCAAATCCAGTAGTGAATTGCAAATCTCTGAGTCTCCAGTCAATTCTCTCTCTTGCGTTTCAGACAAGGGTCCTGAACTCAGTCAACATTTTCTCCCGCAATGATGTCCTGCCTAATGCATTTGCTAATTGGTTCTTTTCACTTTTTTCTTCTTTTAATCTGGGGACATTCACATACTCTATCATGGCCCCTTACATTTGGTTAAGAATACCTGACAACAACTCTTGTGTAGGCAACTGTACCGAAGGAGCTGCAGTAGTCTCTTGTCATCATTTTTCTCTGTCCTTCTGGAGCTCATATTTCCAAGATATATTTTGCACTGCCTCTGCCATTCACACTTACCATCTAACAGAAATTTCTTTCAAATCGACAACCTAATTTCAGAGGAATGATGATACATTATGCCCTGCATATTTCCAGATCAACTGAATTTTCTTCATCGAAATGCATACAGAAGTTCTGGTAGTGGTGGTAGTAATTGTGGGAAGGTGGTAGATTACATTGCTGTTGGCCAAGTAGCTTGGTGCCCTTCCCTCCGTGAACATGTAGGAAACATACAGCAGTGCCCCCTTATCCGTGGTTTTGCTTTTCTAGGTTTCAGTTGCCCACAGTCAATTGCAGTCTGAAAATATTAAATGGAAAATTCCAGAAATAAGCAATTTGTAAGTTTTAACTTGCACATTGTTCTGAGTCATGTGATAAAATCTGTGCTGTCTGCTCAGTCCTGCCCAGGATGTGAATCATCCCTTTGTCCAGGTATCTCATCCACTAGTCACTTAGTAGCCACGCTCAGTTATAAGATTGACTGTCATGGTATTGCTGTGCTTGTGTTCAAGTAACCCTTATTTTACTTAATAATGGCCCCAAGCTCGCTGGAAATTCAGATATTCTCTTACTGTGCCTAATTTATAAACTAAACTTTATTAAAGTATGTATGTATATATAAAGTTCAGTACAATCTAGGGTTTCAGGCATCCACTGGGGGTTTGGAACTTATCCCCATGAATAAGGGAGGACTACAGTATATCCTTATACCACTGAACTCAAGCATTGTCATGTGACTTATCATATGTGAGCAGAAGTGGCCCTTGTCAGTCTGAGCAGACATTTTACGAGCCAACACATGGTTCCAATGTCCCTCTGCCACAGACTTACAGTGCTCTATCCAGAGGCTACCCTGTCAGCCTCGGACCTAAAGTGAAGACACCATGCATTGACTACGCAGGCAGTAGTCAATCTGAGACTGGCATTTAGGAAAATTTGTCCTTTGTTGTTATGAGCCACTGAGATTAGGGGGTTGTTTGTTACCACAGTATATCCTAATCTATCTTGATTGATGCAGGCATACAGAGCTTGAAAGTTTTTCATCCCAGAAGTATGGCAACAGTTATAAACAAATTGTGTCTGGCATTGAGAACAATGTGGAGAAGCAAAGTGGTCAGAAGGAGAGTCTATTGGACAATCTGAAAGGGAAGCCCCAGGGTGAGTCCGGAGGAATTCAACTTCAGTTGTGTCAGAAGTAATTTGCAAGAAATTTGATGTAAAATGTGTAATCAGCTCGAATGGAAAACAGCAACTTTATTTGCCAATTTATGTGGTTTAACCACAGAATAAATTTGGGGTTGAATGGGAGAACATGTTGCTGTAGATAAAGATGTTAGGATGAGGTTTTTTGGCTTCAGGAACAGAGAGGAAGTGACAGCTTTTAAGGACAGGAACAGGAAGAAATAACAGAATTTTGAAATCTGTTGGATGAACAGCCTGGATGTGGGAGCAAAAAAAAAAGAGTAAGGTTGGTTAGTGATGCCAAGGTAAAGTGACTGAGAAGTGAACATGCTACCACAAATGGTGAGAGAAAAAAAAAATAAAAGAACACAGATAAGAAAAGACAGATGAACACAGGAAGGAGATAGGATGGCAGATAACATTTGCTTGTGTGCAAGCACTTGGCATAATGAGTTTGTCCTAGTAATTCATATGCAATCTGTGGTGCTCCTTCTCTCCTTGGCATATAGAAAAGAGGGAAAGGTCACTACTTGGTATCACTTTGAAATTATTATTTATTTAGTTGTATAGTCAAATTAGCACAGCATTTGAAAGAATTCCAAGTAGATATAGAGAAATTCGTTTATGGATCAGTGGAAATATTAAAGAAATATTAAGAAAATATCAGTCTTCATTATTTCTAGGGGAATCATTTCTAAAACAGTAGTAGGAATGAGGTAAATTGAAGGTTTTTAGACTATTAATCTGAATTTATCTGCATAGTTCCTTATGTAAATACAATAGTCTATATTTTTATTTGAAATTAAACATACATATTACCTCAACCTAGAGAATAATAGCCAGAGGAGTAAAATAATAGCTGGGGAGGAGGAAGAAGAGAAAAACTAGATTTTTAATAACTATGTCAAAACAATAACATGTCAATAATGAAAGTTAGATCTATGACCATCAAGGATTGCAAATCTTTTTTAGGAGAAGCATCATTTTCAGAAATTTTTAGAAATTTACTAGTCATATATGACATGGAAGAAGAGCTGGAGACAGGGATGATCTCCCACTTTCTTGCTGCATCATCTTCCTCTTCATTATTTGGAAAACTGAAGGAGATAACAGAGTGTGTATAAATAATGAGAGTGTCTGATGGAATGAGACAGCATCTACTTGGTCATCAGTACTGGATTTGAGACGCTAAAGAAAACTGATATGAATAGCAATCCTATTTGGGGACATCCCATTAATCATTTATTCATCCATTCAACAACTCTATCATCAAACAAGTACTACCTACAGGGCATCAGTCAAGGTATTGGGAACAAAGAAGTACACAAAATAAACAAAATTCCTTTCTCTATTGGAGCTTACAATCCAGATCAGGAAGACAAGTGATAGAAAAAATATGTAAAATATAGTTTATGCCAGATGTTTTTGAATAATATAGAGAAAAAAACGAAGTGGGGAAAAGATAGGAAGTGTGTGGCAAGTGGGGCCAGTTTGAAATATTTTGATCAGAGGATACTTCGTTTGAGCCACCTGTGAAAGATGATCTGTGAATCTCAAGCGCTTGGGGCAAAAGAGGTGACCATATAAGAAAGAATTAATTGTATGAGGCTAGTCCTGATGGTTTCAGGGATGGGCTAGTGGCTTTGCCAAGAGCACCAGAGCTCAGGACTCCATTTTACTCTTGTTGGCATTAGTCTAGAGGGTGGAGAACACCGATCTCCAGGGACCCAGGTCACTCTTAGAATGAATGAAGTTGCATGACCTTCTCTCACTTCTTCAGTTCAAATTCCTGATAAATATGAACGTGAAGATATTAGCATTTTTCAAATGGAAATAAGTGTTGAATATACATTCTCACCATGCTTGATATGAGGCCAGCCACGGCATGAACTATATACCTGGTAAACATGTCTGCATGAAGATGGTAGCTCTCCAAAAAGTGTAAGCTGTTGGGACACATTTCAGATCATGCACTAAAGATAATTTTTGGCAGCTTTGTTTGGGCCTCATCTAAGTTTAATAAAACTTATTGCAGTAATCATTTTGCAATGTATGTATGAGAGGTCATTATGTTGTGCACAAAGCTGTGTGTCAATTATATCTCCATAAAATTGAAAAAAATACCAAAAAACAGACACCAGATTAAAAAAAACAAAAAACAAATCTGAGGACACAGCTCCATGTGTGGTGATGGCAGAGCTGCAGGCCATTTGGCCCCCTTGAGCTGATAGCAGTGGGACACACAGAGGCACCTATCCTGGATCTGAGGGAGGAAGTCAGAGTATTTTCATGCAAAGCAATGGATGTTAAACTAAGTTGCAAAGGCATCTAGACAAAGGTGTTTTTTTTGTTGTTATTGTTGTTTGCTTACTTTTTCATTCTCAATACTCCATTGTTTACAGATACAGATACAATATTTCAGGGTTTAAAAAATAAAATAATATGCCCTGATTCACATGACCAATTTTTGGATATTCTCAAGCTCTTTTGTTTTAAAAGGTATATATTCTACATTTACATTAATACTTTAAAATTAAAATTTTGGGGGACAGAAGAAAAGGAATAACAAAAATATTGTCTTTACAAATATATAAAGCATGGATTTACATCTATATTATTTTAGTGAAAAATTATGTTTACTTTTATAGTAGGGATTTATGGTAGGGAGTTTCTCCCAATAGTTTGATATTAAAGGGTCTTGTTATTACAAAATTAATTCCAAGTGAAAAATCTATCATATCAAAAAGTGGAATCCAATTTTGACAATGTACAACATTTAAATTTAAATTGATTATATTTTGAAGGTAAATGAAATATAAAATCTAAAAATAAAATATAAATAAAACATTAAATATTTTTAAAAAGAAAAGTAAAAGAAGATATGTGTGCCATAGGATATTTGGCAGCAGCGGTCCTTATTCTGTATTTCATGGAATGTAGTGTTCTGTAAATAGATTTGGGGGGAAACTGAACTTTGATGAGACAATTAGTATATCTTTATTTCCATTAACCTTTAATGGAAATTATCCTTCACTTCCTTTATGAATATAGGCAACACACCATGGGAGATGAGCACTATCTGACATTGTAACAATAGTATTCACAGATATTATCATTTCATATTGCAGTGATAGCAGTTGCTTTTAAACGTCATTTTCACTAGCTATTGTCTTGAAATTGTGATATTTAACAGCCCTCTCACTAGATCTTTTTATTTAATCCTTTAGTAAAGAAGCACATATAGCATTTAATTACAAAATTTTTTCTAATTAATATTTTGATGACTAAATTTCAACATAACTCATGTTGTAATCTACTGTATTTTAATACAATATATTTTGTGCATTTAATTTTTCATTCTAAGTAGGACAACATAGGCTTCAAGAGATTATCAAGAGGTCCAAAACATTTAAAAAATGCCCATTGCCTTTTCATACACATTTTTGAGACTAAATAGCAAATCATCAAAATTGTCTCATATTAGAAAATTCCCTTTTCTCTGAGAACTATGGTGGTACAAGGAAAAAGCAGTCTCTATCTTAACTTCTGTGGCTTGTTTATCATTCGTACTTGTTCAGATTATTTAATTCAGTTACATAGAATATGAATGTGAAAAGAAAGAGATTTGGGGCTTGGAAATTTGGGCACTCATATGATTATTAAAATATATTGTCAAATTAATTTGTGCGAGAAAACATGAAAGTTGGCAGAAAAACTGTAAACATCAATCTAGGAGTTAATGTACTCAAATTATTTCACATACATCCTCAGGTTCTAATACAAGTTTAAAGGAATGAACTTGGAAATTTCATAGATTGCATTAGGGGTGTATTTAATTCAAGAAGCACAAGGGACCCCAATTCTCAGATTGCTAAATTAGCTCATATATGGCTTCACACATTCATTAATACAGTATTATTAGTGTATGCTATGTGCTGGACTGTCTTTTAGATGCTGGGTATAATGAGATGAAAATATAAAATAATGTTATGGAAATTACAGTGTAGAGATAGAGATTCATAGACTAAACAAGTAAAATATCACAAATGTTAACATACTTTTATATAATATAAGCAAAAGTAAAGCTAGCTAAGAGAAGAAAGTGGAGGGGAGGCATTTTAAGTAGTTTGTCCAGGAATGGCATCTTTGCTGTGCTGATGCTAGCGCCCAGACTTCAAATTTCTGACCTGATTTATTTGGTGAAGAGAAATTATTTCTGGCAGAGCACAGAGTGAGTGAACCGTTGTTACCTGGGTGTATTTGAGGATGAGCAAGGAGGCCATTGCCTCTGGAGTAGATTGGTTGTTGGAAGGTTTGGGAGATACTGAAAGGCTGGCTGGAGGAGCAGCTCATGTGGAGCCAGGTAAGGGCTTTTGATGTATTGTAAATTGACAGAAAGCCATTGGAGTGTTTTAAGTACAGCAGTGTTATGATTTGATGACTCTAATAACATAAAAAATCACACAGTACTAAAATAAAATTAATACAACCAAAACAGATGAATGAAAACTGTATGGCTCTACATAAAGATATTTTAAATAAATTTATGATAGTGTTTTAATTTAAAATATAATATTTAAGAGGGGATTTATGCTTTCTTGTTTTAACTGATATTTGTTTGTTCGACTCAATCAACTAAACTGAGGGGATTAATGCTAAAATTACTCAGACATAGTCTATGAAAGAAAATTAATATCATATTAATAACAAAAATAATAGAGAACTCTTTTGAGATCTTTCTATGTATCAGGAATTTTGCTCTGCATTTTACATGTATATTCTAATTTAATCTTCATAAGAGTCTTACAAAAAATGTACTGTATCAGTTATATGTTTGGGCTGTAGACCCTAAAGACCAAGCTCTTCATTATTATTATCCATTTAGGCAAACCTGACCTTGAATAGTTGATTCCCACATTATAAATTCTCATAGCAGTTCATTTGGAACTTTACAATCCATGGATGTCAATAAAGAATGGCTAAAAAAACTTTCCTCCCTACTTCCTAAAAGATTAGAATGACTATGTAGCAGAAATGAATATCCTCAATATTTGTATGTTCAATAAATCCCTAGATCATCCCTATACAAATAAATACATGTTATGAGTAACAAAATCTTTATACTAACTCATGGCCCCATGATCAAAGTTCAACTTCTGAAAACTGAGATCAGTGTACCAATTCAACGCAATGAAATATATGCTTCTAAAGTAGGCTTGAAAAATATTGTGAATTACCTGACTGTTGATTTTAGAAAATGGGCTAACCAAGAATGGATATACTTAACAAAACTGTGAACATAAAATGAAAATAGATGTTCTGATTGTAAAGAGAATTATTAATCTGATTTTCAAACTGGTGTACAGATTTCCTGCAGTTTCATAAAGACCATTTAGAAGACAAATATGGTTCAATCTTTTAAATTCAATTCCAGCTGACCCTTCCCATTTATTCATTCATATATCTATATGACTATGGATATATTAATATAGAAATTATACATATAAGTATATATAAAATATATATTAATATAGTCACATATGTATTATTTATACTTGTTTTATAATTATTTGTTTACTTCCCTTAAATTATATATACTGGATTGAAGTTTGTATGAATAACTCATTTATTTCAAAATATAACAAATAATATAATGGTGAAAATTTTTGAATTTCATTAGTTTTCAATTTAGATTAACTAAAGTTTTGAATTGGAATTTTTCATATTTTTAAATGTATTTATTTACTCTAAGGATGATTTTTTTTGCAATAAAGTTCATGATATAGCTTTTGTTTGCCTTGATATTTGTATAATTTTGTTTCCAATCCAAATGATTAAATATGTTTCTTTTTGAAAGCCTTGAACTCTTATTTTTCTGTTTATTTTTAGGTGTTGCAAATGAAGAAAAAAGATATTGAGTCATGTTATCTGTTCTGGAGAACTATATGGAATAATCTATATAAATAGAATGTGAGATTATTGAAAAGTATGCAAACCCTGACGTAACATCCAAGTTCGTGATTATTTTTAAATGTGCTAAGGGTAGTTAGTCACACCAAAGGATTCCTCTGAAAATAAACATTTTCAAGAAGGTATGCTTTAGATTTCTATTTAAGTTAGTAAAATATTAAACAAAGCAATTTTTTCCAACATTAAATAAAGGATGCAAAAAGTAGCTTTAGTAGTGAAAAAGCTGATTTGAAAAATATATTCAATGTATTCTTTTTCATATTCAAATATGTATACTACACATTTGTGTCCAAAGTGAAATCATATGACAATCATTTCTTCATATAAATAAAAATTTGAGATACACAACTTTACATGATTTCTAATGACACACAAATGATGTACACAGAACTCTATTACTGCTATTCATGTTAATAGCTTAGTGGAAATGCTTTGGAATTTTTATTTCCCCAGAAAACAAGAATATTTGTTAACATTGTTTAGTAGTCTCATGAAGTAAAGATGGAACTAGTTGAGAACACTGGAAAAGGATGAAAGTTTGTCATTTATCAGTGGCTATATAAACAGGTCTGATTTTTTTTTTAAATCAGTCATATAGGTTTTATGTCCTAGAACAGAAAGACTACAATATTTATGCACTTTAAGTTACACCTACCATATTAATACCTAATAATATAACAGAGCAAACAAGTAATTTCTATGGTTCCCTGTAGTTTCTACTTTAAATGTAGAGAAATAAAACCAGGTATCTCCACTAGTAACCCCAGCTATTATTCAATACCAATTGCAAGCGGAACTGTATAATTATTCACATACATGTGCACACACACACGAAATACGTGTCAATAAATTAATCTGTTGAATATTTAATTAGTATTTAAATCTTTATTATAATAATTGTTTATTTTATAATTGCACTTTAACATTTCTCACCCAATATTTATGTTTGAATTTGTGACACCTAAATAGACAACTAACAGGAATTAATCTGAGTTTGTCAAGACTAGAAAATTAAGAAATCAATTTCTCTCTCTCTCTCTTTCTCTGATCTCGGTCATTTTGCTAAATCTATTTCTATTAAAGTTTACTGGGAATCAGTTTCAAAGATTCCAGAAGTAATAATAGGTCACAAAATTGTTCCATATAGTAGTATGGTCCTCATGCTTTATGCTGTCTGTAGGCAATCAGTGATATTAGTATTCAGAAGGTGCACGTCACAATTACTGGAAGCATGTTAACTTAGTCCAACACCCTTTCTTGAGAAGATTAAATTTTCTAAACACCATGGTAAATAAGGATCTATAGAGATAAATAAGGCACAGTCTTTTCTGTCAAGGAACTCATAGCTAATACTAAGAATCTAACCATGTTTTTTTAAATATTAAGGAATATGAAGATAATGCATGAGAGTTTGGGTGAATAAGAAATGAAATCTCACCAAATTAAAGCCACTGATATTAGAGCCTGTTACATCTTCTACCATTACTCTTTTTTGCACAATGAGGATATAAGCTATAAACAGCTAGAGAGAGAAGGAGTCTAGGTCTTAGATGACCTCTCTGTTGTTTCCACAAACTTGAGCTGCAGACCCAAAACATCTTGGTACATAAAACAAATAAACCCCTGACTCATAGACTCATTTAAGCTACTTTTGTCAGGTTTTTCTTTTTCATGAAGCAAAATGTAATTCTAACTTGTATGCGTTCATGAATAGATTGATTTACAGATAGATATCTATATAGATATCCATCTTGAAATATAAAAAGTTATTTAAAATTATTTTATTTAAAATGAATGGATCAGTACAATAGAATTACATGTCTTAGCTATTACTTATCCAGTGCTATTATCATGTACAAAAGTAAATGATGTTAAAGATTTCAGCTATTTCATTGCTAACCTTGTTACCTTGTAACAAATTGTTTGGATAAAACTCATTTTTTCATATTTATTTCCTTTATACACAAATTTTTAGGCAATTTCATACCAAAACATCCATGACTATTATCTAGAAAATGGCAATACTTTGGACTGTTTAACAAATTATTATCATTTTCTGTGTGTGTGTGGAGTTACAATTTGATACATGCCAATGCATAAAACTTTGTGTGGTTGCTAGATTATATTATAAAGATTGATAAATCATGCTTCTGCACAAATTTAAATCAATTTACAATAATTGATAAATCATGGCTAGACGTTTGTTTGAGTTGATTATTGATTATCATTGATTATTGATTTTTTTAACTTGATTGATTATTGATTATTTTAACTCCTACATTTTGTTAACAGCCCACTAGTGACTTATGACTGGCTAATTGATTTAAGTTGTCTGTATTCCAAAAGACAATACATTAAGACCATTATGAGATTGTAGAATATAAACTAAATTTTAAAATTTATACTATAATTAATAGCAATAAATAAAAATTCAAATAATAAAGAAAAAGCCTTATTCCATTTTTGTAATATTTCTAATCATAAGCTATTTCCACTTGCATACATCTTAATCACATAATTCATTAATCATATGGACAAACTTTAGTGAAATTATTTTAAGCTTTTACTGTGGACATTTAACAGATGTTTAAGGAGGACTTGATAATGAATGCAACTGTATACTTGGCAAATGATCAACATTTTTCTTGAATTCTATAAGAAAGGAGACTTTAGTAAAGGATAATGGTTTCTTCAATTTGATAAAAGATTAAAACAATTTCCTTAGAAGTAATTTACTGTGCAACATCACATGTATACGTATATATGCATATATTTTATATGATTATATATAGTGAAATTTGCAAATTATCTTACAGAGTTGCATTGCTGCTAAAGAACATTACTTACAAAAATTATTTTGCAATTAGGAGGCCATGCAACATTTCAGATATATTTAATATTCCCTTATGAAAACTCAGTAAACTTTGCAAAAAATATATTCAAATATTTTTGTTGTATCAACCAACCGTTTAAATTAAATAACAAGCATTATTTCAGCCAGTATCTAATTAGCATGCCATTAAATCACAATGAAATATAAGAGAAAACAGATCAAGAAAGCATACTTTCCTTGGAATGAGAGGGAAGACAAAGAATAGGAGTACTATTGCTCATTTAATCTGAGCTGCTATAGATGAAAAGAAAGCCACTACTCTAACAATCATATCTATTCATTATTCCCACTTCATTAGTTATGCAGAAAAAAATGGATACTGTTTGTGCCTAACCTAAAACTGAAGTACATCAAACAGCATGAGGTTACTGTGACAATTAAAAAAAAAAAAAATGAGTGGAAATTGACCCACAGAGACGGAATATATCCATTATGAAAAATATTTTCCATTGGCATCACTATTCTTCAGTTTCAGAGTCATCTTAGGGATTATAAGCATCATCCTCAGTTCATAGATGATGGCATTGAGAAGCAGAAAATTGTGATCAATTGTATTACTGATAGACAAATATTCACTCCCTTTCAGCTTGATCACTGAAACGAACTTACATGGCGCCTACTGAAACTAAGCTGGGACATGCAGCCTGGAGACAAGCTCAGCCAATCCGAATAAAAGGCCAGCTGATAGAAAGACTGACACAGGTCTGGACCACTGGGTGAAAAAATAAATGCTCACCATTTAAACAACTTTTTTTAACAAGAACTGACAGATATAGAAACTGATATCACATATCGGGTGCTGATATTAGTGTGTGATGAAAAATCTCTTGTAGGAGGCTGGAAAAATAGCGTTTAATGTTACATAGAGATGAAACTTGGGGTAAAATTGTTTTTCACTAACTGGGAAGATTTATGTCATGTAACTAATAAACTTCTGATTTTGCTTTCACCAAAGAAGTTTATAGGCAGAATGTTAATAGTGTGAGCTACATTTGACAAGGTACAATGAAAAAGTGATTGGCTCAGAAAAAAACTAACCAGCTTTGTAAGCAGAAATGAGAAAGAATAGAGAAAGATAATAAACTGAATTGTTAGGGAATAAAATTGTTTCTAACCAAACCAAACCACAGATGCAGCCTCTAGGAAAAGACCAATCCAACATGCTGATATTAAGACACACCATTAAATCAAAGACATGTACAAGGCGGCTTCAATAGGCAAATTGTCCCACAGAATTTTTTTTTAACCGAAATTACCTGTAGGCAAGTCTAGAGGTAGATAGATGGTAGATAGATACATACATACATAGATACGTAGATACATAAATAGATACATAGATTTCCATCTCAAAGAGTGTGGCTTTGGAACATGGAATTGACTGAAATCATACATAGAAAACTCACAACATATTTGGGGAGAGCTGTGCTAATGAAAGCACACACACCCTGGGTTAAAAGAAACTGACTGAGATGGAAAAGCAAATGCATGTGCCACTAATATCATATCATAGTAATGAGGCTTAGAGAGTTCTTGGTTGCCAGAAAGAGAGTATTCTCCAATCCCTCCCCAGCTGTGGCCAAGGAGGCTCTTGAAGCAAGAAGTGCCTCCCAGAGAGTGGGTCCATTCGCTGGATAATATTGAACTGGGGACCTGCATCTAAACATGAAAAATGAAGCCTAAATTAGTGTATAATTGAAACACAGGATAAACAGACTGGAAACCTTTGCCCAGCCATATTTCAGGGTTGCTACGAACCACTGAGTTCTATGAGGCTCAAATTCTTTCCATTTTCACAATTCCACCATTTATCCCCCGCCCCCCTCTTTTGCCTCCATTGTATGTTTAATGTATCTTTTAGTTCATAGGTCTCCGGACTAAGAAGAGCCTAATTCATACTTAAGTCGATCACCAGATCCTGGAATTCTAGCTTACTGCTATAAATAGATGAGACTTTTAACATGTCATGAGGAAGATGCATGTGTATTTTGCATACAGAAGGAAAGTGGATATTTGTGAACAAGATTAGACTATAATAGAGTGAATTACTCTTCAGCAAATAATCACTCCCCTCACTTTTCAGAAGAATCTGTTTTCCTGAAGTATGATTTTCCACTTAACCAGGTAATTTGATTTCTCCAGTGACTATGTGTAAAAGTGCCTGAGCAGAGATCTTAAATGGAATTTCCTTGGCTTGCTGTCTTGTGCTCCAGTGGTCTGCCAGAAAAATAGGACCTTCCATGTAGCTTGACCCCTTAAATCTGAACCCACTTGAAAAAGACTTGAATCCATATCCCAAAGTCAGGTAACTGGAGCAGAGTTCCCCCAAGACCAGCCAAGCCCAGCTAAATCACAACCTAAAGCAAAGCTTCCCAGGGAACTGTACACAGGGAACAAGAAACATAAATGTTTTCAATATAAACCACTGGGGTTCGTGGTGGTTTGTCACATAACATTATTGTGTCAATAGCTGATTTAACCTAAGTAGGATTTTTTTTCTCCATGAAGTATACTATATTTAATGGTAAACTAGGGTAATGCCTGAGAACCTTTGGATTAAATGCTTTATTAAGTGTTCATTTTGTTATGTCTTACTATCTTTAATAAGGGATAAATAGACTCATTTTTGTGGACATAACATTTCCCTTAAAGAATATACTGTGACAGAAAAATGTATTATTGTTATCATCTTAATGGATTAATTTACTTGTCATTCAAAATTATGCTTTGTTGATTTCATCTAAAGAAGTTATAACATCATTATGATTATATGAAAATTGATGGTTTAAGTTTTTGGAACACAGTAAAGCTATATTAGAATATGAACTTACCGTACCTTGTTTATGATACAAAAGTATGTGTCTTACAATTTAACAGAGCATTGTAACAGATGAAGACTGTGAGACACTTATTTTTAGAATTGGCTTATAGAGTTGATTTTTGGAAATACTAAATACTGTTATGACTTCCATCTGCAAAAATATTTATCTAAATAGAAATTATTTTATTTCTTATGGAAATAAGTCCTAATATACTTCATACAAAATAGTTCATCAACACAGTTTTGTCATTTATATTCTATCTAAATTTGGCATTGGTTGTATTTAGGTCACATATGTAAAATATATTAAAATGATATCTCAAATAAATCAGCTTTCTACTTAAAGTATAAGTTGAATTAAGGCTCATTAGGTGGCAGCACTGGATTGGGACATCCTGCTTGATAGAGGAATTTGAGAAGTAATCCTTTCAGGATGGTGGATTATCTCTGCACTGAATGTAATAGTGTTAGCACCAATGGCAGCTTGGAGGGCTTTGGCATGATCCCATCCCCCGCACCGTTGGGTTTTTTTTTGATATGCAGCACTGATACTTTCTCGTTCTTATATACAGTGTGAACACAAGTATCTCCTAAAACATTGCTATTTTTGCTGATCCAAAGCATACGCTCCAAGAAAAAATGGTGTACCTATGCTGAAAACTCAACTTTAATCTGTGCTCTTCCCTTTACATCTAGATCTTTGACCCCAAGTCTCTCTGATAGAAAAATTCTATTACCTCTAATTAGCGTAAAGTTTAGAGAGTCATAGGCAGAGGAAATAGAAGTAATGGCTGACATTACACTGCAGTAGAGTTGAGGTTAAGTTACACATAGGAAGAATTAAATAATATATTTTGCAGCTAGATTTTGGACAGCCTAAAGATCTATGCTAAATAGTATTGTTTTATTGGCATGGGAAAAGCATTTAAGTCTTTTGCAGAGGGAAAAAAATCATCAGAAGGGTACACTGCGGAAATATGTCATGTGGTAAAGTGAATGATGCTTTTGCAGTTAAAAACTGAATGCAAAAGGACCAGGTCAGAATCAATCACTATACAAGAGGAACCGAAGAAAACTTAATGGAATTAACAGTGCAAAAGAGGGGTAATGTAAGTAATGTTATTTGATTGGTTCAACAGAACTTATCAGGAGTGAAGGAGAGAAGGAAGAATTTTGGATGAAACTGAGATTTTCAGGTGTCTTTATTCACATGGACAAGATAAGAGTTTGAGATGTAGATGTGAAAGAACGTTGCTGAACAATTATTTTATTTGTATTTCTCAAGTATCTATAATACAAGTAAATTATACTGTCAAAAATTATGCAGCCTTTAAAAACATTCATTGATGTTTTCACGTAACCAAAAGCATTCGATTCACCTGAATATTCTATACATGTGAGTTAAATCATATTGTAATTTATTACAATTCATAATAAGACGATGTATTTATATACTGAGTGTCTTAAATAACGTTTTAGATTCATACAGAGTAAAGCAACTTTTGCAATTCTGATTCCACATTCTAACTCTACATCTTCTCCAAGTTAAATGGTTGCATTAAAAAAAATCTTTTCTTAGAAACCATAAGTTTTTGATAGAACCTGATATATTAATACTATGTTCAATTTGTTTAACTTTCACACTCTTGAACTAAACCCATTTCAAGGATCAAAATCTATATGTGGTTGAAAGGAAGAGTTAAGTGGTGTAATAATTCCTTTCCCCATTTATAGCTATGCAAAGGCGTATCTCACTCCTAGATGAAGACATGCACTAAGTAATAACTAACTGCCTTGGCTTTTGTTTTATATACAATTTTTGTTGTTGTTACTTGTGTTTGCATTTAGCTTTGTTTGAATTTACCTGAGCAATATTCTTTTCCTATTTGGTCTAAGGGGCAGATGAAAATAATTTGTTCACTGTTACATGTTATCCTAATGATCATCTGGTCATTGTTAAAAAGCTTGGGGAAAAACTAATTTAAAAAACTGTGTAGTTAGTGTAGTTGAATTTAAAATGAAGAGATACATTCAAGGATAGATAGATAGATAGATTTCTCAGTGATATGATTATAACCAAATATCTACCTCTCTACTTCACATTAGCAAAGCCTACAATTGATTTGGGCACCTAGAGTTGACCAGGCTTCTTTAAAATGAATACATTTTAATAAAATCAGTAGTGACTGGTTTGTGAATCTAAAATTCAGTGTCTTTTACTTTCCCCTAGTCAGAAAAACAACACTTGTTAACGAGATCACACACTTTCAATTATAAAGCCATGAACACCACCACATTCCCCCCCCCCCAAAATTAATTTGATGACCCTTGGGAGCATAGTGACTATGACACTATATTAAGGGGGCCTGTTGTATAATGAACATTTTCTGTTTCTTGATCTGTGTGGTTCTATAGGTGTGTCCACTTTGAGAACATCTATGGATATGTCCACTTGTAAGTTGGGCACTTTTGTGTTTTTAAGTTATATTTCAACAAAAAGTTTCCTTAAAAATCAAGTTGATAATGTTAAGGCTTTGGGAAAGTTGATGAACACACCTATGATGATGATATGGCAGTTATTACATGTAAGGTAATGCTCTAGAAATATTGCATGACAATTAAGCTAATCTTAATATCAACCCTGTGAGGAAGTTCCAATTATTATTCAACTTTGTGTATAAGGAAAGTGATATACAGTTATATAACTTGCTCGAGATCATAGGCCAAGTAAGTAAGGTTTAGAACTCAGACTTTGTAGCTTCTGAGTGTCCGTGCTTTGCTCCCTTTCACAAGAGGGTAGCATATTCTTCTTCAGTGCATAAATATCCATGTCTTTCAGTTCAAATAGGTCCATTATAGTAAGTCTGCTACTGCTATAGTAGTAAATGTAAAATACTACTGTGCTACTACTAATATACTACTACTATATTACTGTGTAATATCATAAAATATTTGGTTTCATATGTACAGATTCCAAATCTTTTGTTACTATGTTCATTTTCAAGATGAATTATAATTCAATTATTTGAGTATACATTTTAATTACATTTCAGTAATTCCTCTTGTGACCATACCCTCTTCCTGTTGATTGAATTCCAGAAATAGCCTATTCTTTGTAGATACCTAGCCTATCAAGAGTTCTTGTTTTCCAAAACAGAAAACTATAAAATCCAACAACTCTTGCCTTTAAATTATATTCTTCCATTTTTTAAAAAAATCATACAAAAATCTTCCCTCTTTACTCATCTTTCACAATGTACGCTTCAGTTAATTATGACTCTCAACAATCTTTTTTTTTATGTACAAACATATAGTCTTTCACATATAGTCTTTTTCCTTCCCTTTCTTCCTTTTTCTTTCCTGATATTTATCTCCTGTATTTTGCATCTGGACAATTTATCTCTTTTCTTCTCTTCTCTTCTCTCTGTCTCTCTCTCTGTCTCTCTGTCTCTCTCCCTCTCTCTCTTTTTATTCTAGGTATTAATAATATTAAGTTTTTCTTCAACTCCTTTCCACTGAAGGACCAATGAGTCAGACACATCAACCATCATGTATCAGTAGGATGAAAACTGATTTGCTCACTGTTAGAATGTATAAATAATCCCTACCCATGTCAGAGAAGAGTCCCAGCATTTTTGCTGCTGTCTTGCCTATTTAGGGACTTGATTCTAAAAATTCTACCTTCCTCTCATTATCAAATCTTCTTTCTTAACTCTGCCATTTCCATCAGTATTTGAAAGTAACAATAGTTCCTAACTTAAGTGAACTCTTTCTTTCTGAAGTATCTTTCATTTGCCACTCAAGATCCATTTTATAATCCACCTGCTCTCTACCCTGAGAGCCTGACAGCTATGCCCTACATCAGTGGACATTTTTGCCCTTTGGTTTCCAAAGAGGAACCCAGCAGGAAATGGAAGAAAAGGATAAATGTAAATTTGAGATTTGTATGCCCCTGGTTTTCTTCTTGAGGAATTGCCCTCTACTAAGGTCTCTGCTCCTTCAAATCATTCTGGAATTATCTTGGAGAATGTTATCTGTTCTCTGATTGGTCATTAACTGATATAGTAACAGGGTACTTGGAAAGATTCTGATTAGTATTTAAAAAATTGACAATTATTTTTATACATGTACACACATCTAATCCATTGTTTCTTAATGTTTTGCACATCTTGTTTGTAAAATACACTATTAATATTTAAATTAATATCTAAAATATTAACTAATATTTTTAAAATTTACAACTGAAAATTTTAATAACTCTACCTAGGTATTTATACTATGTAACTTATTAAATTGACACTATATCTAGAAGTTCCACTATTTTATAAGAAATGCAAATAATTAAATCACAAATGTCTATTCTGTGACCAAGAGAGGTCATTTTTCTCCAGACTTCTATGTGTGATTACATTTATGTTCTCAAATCATTTACGTTCATGCATATACAGAGTTGTCCATTTTTATTCCAAAGTTGAAGATTAAATGTTCATGTTGTCAGGTGCAAAATCATTTTGAATGCTGTTGTCATCATAAATCGACAGTGGGATAAGAGAACTTTACAGATAGTTACTGAGATAATATATAAGCTATATTCTTTTTTATTATCATTATCAGTGTTATTTGTATCTTTACAACACTGAAAATTAGATGAAATAATATAGAAATAAGTATTTTCCTCTAAGTTGTTTAAGTTTAAAGTAATAACTTAGGAATTTATATTATTTTGAAAAATAAGTGATAGAAGATACATAAAGTGATGAAAAAATTCAGCATATTCTAGAAAATGGTCTAATTCTACTTTTTGATCAAACTAATAAAAATAATGGAATTTATTCATATTGCTATACTACTGAGCAGAAATGGCCTGATAACATGAAAATAAAATTGTATGATTCCAATAAGACACTCAAAATAGACTTAAAACCATAAAAATATTCAAGAAAACCAATTATCATTATATTCTATTATAGACTGTTAGGTCTCCAGAGTTCCATTAGAAATGCACTTATTTCATTTGTTAATTTTATTTTTGTGCTTCTAAAATCTAATTTCGAACTTCAAAATCACATTAAACAGATATCTCATGATAGTTTACTTTTCCCCCACTGGGTAGAATTTTGAAGAGTGAGAAGATCCAAAAAAGAAAATAAAAACTAATTTTACCACATCCCAATTTGATAATATTCTTGAGTAATTGTGAACTTTATAAATCAATTAGAATCATAAACTCATATATGGTTATTTATCAATCCTTTTTCTATTTTTTGCCACTATAATATACCATCAACATCTTGGGCATAGGCATCCAAATTTTTCTTGTAGTTTGTTTATGTGACATTTTTTCTGGTTTAGTCTACCCTGCATTCTTCTTTTTACTGTAC
Source organism: Balaenoptera musculus (assembly GCF_009873245.2). NCBI lineage: Eukaryota > Metazoa > Chordata > Mammalia > Artiodactyla > Balaenopteridae > Balaenoptera > Balaenoptera musculus. The sequence goes on from NC_045802.1 coordinate 58,763,083, forward strand.
CATCTCCTTGTTCAAATTAATGTTCCCTACTTCATAACAAGTTAAGCATGCATTATTCCTTAGGCTTTTTATACCTTCCAAATCCTGTACCCATTCTAACTCTATATTTTTATTTTTTCTTAACCAAAATTATCTTCAAATAAGTTATTTTTCTTACTGAGGCCTGCCTTTAACAATTTTTTCCTTTTATCCCCTACGTTATAAGCTCTATTTAAATGTTCTTTTATACTTATCCGAATAACTTTCCTACCCTTCATAGGCTCATATATTCTGTTACGACTTTGACTTCTTTTAAACAATATTATCTGTTCCCTAGCATAAGAGTAGAGCAGCTGAAAAGTAAATATGTACATCAAAAACTTATCCATTGAGAGAGACCTTCACGATGGTGGAGGAGTAAGACGTGGAGATCACCTTCCTCCCCACAAATGCATCAGAAATACATCTACATGTGGAACAACTCCTACAGAACACCTACTGAATGCTGGCAGAAGACCTCAGACTTCCCCAAAGGCAAGAAACTCCCCACGTACCTGGGTAGGGCAAAAGAAAAAAGAAAAAACAGAGACAAAAGAATAGGGCAGGACCTGCACCTCGGGGAGGGAGCTGTGAAGGAGGAAAGGTTTCCACACACTAGGAAGCCCCTTCACGAGCGGAGACTGCGGGTGACAGAGGGGAAGCTTCAGAGCCATGGAGGAGAGCGCAGCCACAGGGGTGCGGAGGGCAAAGCAGAGAGATTCCCGCACAGAGGATCAGTGCCCACCAGCACTCACCAGCCCGAGAGGCTTCCCTGCTCCCCCGCCGGGATGGGCGGGGCTGGGAGCTGAGGCTCGGGCTTCGGAGGTTGGATCCCAGGGAGAGGACTGGGGTTGGCTGCATGAACACAGCCTGAAGGGGGCTAGTGTGCCACAGCTAGCCGGGAGGGAGTCCGGGAAAATGTCTGGAGCTGCCCAAGAGGCAAGAGACCATAGTTTTGGGGTGCGAGAGGAGAGGGGATTCAGAGCACCGCCTAAACGAGCTCCAGAGACGGGCGCAAGCCACGGCTATCAGCGTGGACCCCAGAGACAGGCAGCTAAGGCTGCTGCTGCAGCCACCAAGAAACCTGTGTGCCAGCACAGGTCACTCTCCACACCTCCCCACCCGGGAGCCGGTGCAGCCCACCACTGCCAGGGTCCCGCGATCCAGGGACAACGTCCCCAGGAGAACACACGGAGGGCCTCAGGCTGGTGCAACGTCACGCCGGCCTCTGCCGCCTCAGGCTCGCCCTGCACTCCGTACCCCTCCCTCCCCCCGGCCTGAGTGAGCCAGAGCCCCCTAATCAGCTGCTCCTTTAACCCCATCCTGTCTGAGTGAAGAACAGAAGCCCTCAGGTGACCTACATGCAGAGGCGGGGCCAAATCCAAAGCTGAACCCCAGAAGCTGTGCGAACAAACAAGAGAAAGGGAAATCTCTCCCAGCAGCCTCAGGGGCAGCAGATTAAATCTCCACAACCAACTTGATGTACCCTGTATCTCTGAAATACCTGAAAAGACAACGAATTATCCCAAAATTGAGGTGGTGGACTTTGGGAGCAACTGTAGACTTGGGGTTTGCTTTCTGCATCTAATTTGTTTCTGGTTTTATGTTTATCTTAGTTTAGTATTTAGAATTGATTATCATTGGTAGATTTGTTTATTGATTTGGTTGCTCTCTTCCTTTTATATATATTTTTTTCCCTTTTTCTCTTTTTGTGAGCATGTATGTGCATGCTTCTTTGTATGATTTTGTCTATATAGCTTTGCTTTTACCATCTGTCCTAGGGTTCTGTCTATCCGGGGTTTTTTTTGTTTTTTGTTTTTTTGTATAGTTTATAGAGCTTGTTATCATTGGTGGATTTTGTTTTGGCTGCTCTCTTCTTTATTTCTTACTTTTTTTACTTCTTTTCTTAATTTTTAATAATTTTTTTATTTTTTATTTTAATAACTTTATTTTATCTTTCTTTCTCTCTCTCTTTCTTTCTTTCATTCTTTCTTTCTTTCTTTTTTTCTCCCTTTACTTATGAGCTGTGTGGCTAACAGGGTTTTGGTGCTCTGGCCAGGTGTCAGGCCTGAGCCTCTGAGGTGGGAGAGCCGAGTTCAGGACATTGGTCCCCCAGACACCTCCCAGCTCCACATAATATCAAAGAGCAAAAGCTCTCCCAGAGATCTCCATTTCAACACTAAGACCCAGCTCCACTCAGTGACAAGCAAGCTACTGTGCTGGACACCCTATGTCAAACAACTAGCAAGATGGGAACACAACGCCACCCATTAGCAGAAGGCTGTCTAAAATCATAATAAGGTCACAGACACCCCAAAACCAGACGCAGTCCTGCCCACCAGAAAGACAAGATCAAGTCTCATCCCCCAGAACACAGGCACCAGTCCCCTCCACCAGGAAGCCTACACGACCCACTGAACCAACCTTAGCCACTGGAGGCAGACACCAACAACGATGGGAACTACGAACCTGCAGCCTGCAGAAAGGAGGCCCCAAACACAGTAAGTTAAGCAAAATAGGAAGACAGAGAAACACACAGCAGATGAAGGAGCAAGGTAAAAACTCACCAGACCAAATAAATGAAGAGGAAATACGCAGTCTACCTGAAAAAGAATAAAGAGTAATGTTAGTAAAGATCCAAAATCTGGGAAATAGAATGGAGAAAACACAAGAAATGTTTAACAATGACCTAGAAGAACTAAAGAGCAAAAAAACAATGATGAACAACACAATAAATGGAATTTAAAATTCTCTAGAAGGAATCAATAGCAGAATAACTGAGGCAGAAGAACGGATAAGTGACCTGGAAGATAAAATACTGGAAATAACTACCGCAGAGCAGAAAAATGAAAAAAGAATGAATAGAATTGACAACAGTCTCAGAGACCTCTGGGACAACATTAAACACACCAACGTTCGAATTATAGGGGTCCCAGAAAAGAAGAGAAAAAGAAAGGTACTGAGAAAATATTTGAAGAGATTATAGTTGAAAACTTCCCTAATATGGGAAAGGAAATAGTCAATCAAGTCCAGGAAGCACAGAGAATCCCATACAGGATAAATCCAAGGAGAAACACGCCAAGACACATATTAATCAAACTATCCAAAATTAAATACAAAGAAAATATATTAAAAGCAGCAAGGGAAAAGCAACAAATAACATACAAGGGAATCCCCATAAGGTTAACAGCTGTGATGAAAGGGAAAAACCTACAACCAAGATGACTCTACCCAGTCAGGATCTCATTCAGATTCATTGGAGAAATTAAAACCTTTACAGACAAGCAAAGGCTAAGAGAATTCAGCACCACCAAACCAGCTCTACAATAAATGCTAAAGGAACTTCTCTAGGAAGGAAACACAAGAGAAGGAAAAGAACCACAATAACAAACCCAAAACGATTAATAAAATGGTAATAGGAACATACATATCGATAACTACCTTAAAGGTAAATGGATTAAATGCTCCAACCAAAAGACATAGACTGGCTGAATGGATACAAAAATAAGACCCGTATATATGCTGTCTACAAGAGACCCACTTCAGACGTGGGGACACTTACAGACTGAAAGTGAGGTAATGGAAAAAGATATTCCATGCAAATGGAAATCAAAAGAAAGCTGGAGTAGCAATTCTCATATCAGACAAAATAGACTTTAAAATAAAGACTATTACAAGAGACAAAGAAGGACACTAAATAATGATCAAGGGATCAAACCAAGAAGAAGATATAACAATTGTAAATATTTATGCACCCAACATAGGAGCACCTCAATACATAAGGCAAATGATAACAGCCATAAAAGGGGAAAGCGACAGTAACACAATCATAGTAGGGAACTTTAACATCCCACTTTCACAAATGGACAGATCAATCAAAATGAAAATAAATAAGGAAACACAAGCTTTAAATGATACATTAAACGAGATGGACTTAATTGATATTTATAGGACATTCCATCCAAAAACAGCAGATTACACTTTCTTCTCAAGTGCTCATAGAACATTCTCCAGGATAGATCATACCTTGGGTCACAAATCAAGCCTTGGTAAATTTAAGAAAACTGAAATCGTATCAAGTATCTTTTCCAACCACAAAGCTATGAGACTAGATATCAATTATAGGAAAAAATCTTTAAAAAATACAAACACATGGAGGCTAAACAGTATGCTACTAAATAACATACAGATCACTGAAGAAATCAAAGAGGAAGTCAAAAAATACCTAGAGACAAATGACAATGAAAACAGGGCGACCCAAAACCCATGGGATGCAGCAAAAGCAGTTCTAAGAGGGAAGTTTAGAGCAATAAAATTCTACCTCAAGAAACAAGAAACATCTCAAATAAACAACCTAACCTTACACCTAAAGCAGTTGGAGAAAGAACAAAAAACCCCCAAAGTTAGCAGAAGGAAAGAAATCATAAAGATCAGATCAGAAATAAATGAAAAAGAAATGAAGGAGACAATAGCAAAGATCAATAAAACTAAAAGCTGGTTCTTTGAGAAGATAAACAAAATTGATAAACCATTAGACAGACACTTCAAGAAAAAAGGGAGAAGACTCAAATCAATAGAATTAGAAATGTAAAAGGAGAAGTAACAACTGACACTGCAGAAATACAAACGATCATGAGAGATTACTACAAGCAACTATATGCCAATAAAATGGACAACCTGAAAGAAATGGACAAATTCTTAGAAAAGCACAACCTTCCAAGACTGAACCAGGAAGAAATAGAAAATATGAACAGACCAATCACAAGTAATGAAATAACTGTGATTTAAAATATTCCAACAAACATAAGCTCAGGACCAGATGGCTTCACAGGCGAATTCTTTCAAACATTTAGAGAAGAGCTAACACCTATCCTTCTCAAACTCTTCCAAAGTATAGCAGAGGGAGGAACACTCCCAAACTCATTCTGTGAAGCCACCATCACCCTGATACCAAAACCAGACAAAGATATCACAAAGAAAGAAAACTACAGGCCAATATCACTGATCAACATAGATGCAAAAATCCTCCACAAAATACTAGCAAACAGAATCCAACAGCAGATTAAAAGGATCGTACACCATGATCAAGTGGGGTTTATCCCAGGAATGCAAGTATTCTTCAATATATGCAAATCAATCAATGTGATAAACCATATTAACAAACTGAAGGAGAAAAACCATATGATCATCTCAATAGAGGCAGAAAAAGCTTTCAACAAAATTCAACACCCATTTATGATAAAAACCATCCAGAAAGTAGGCATAGAGGGAACTTACCTCAACAAATAAAGGGCATATATGACAAACCTACAGCCAACTTCATTCTCAATGGTGAAAAACTGAAACCATTTCCTCTAAGATCAGGAACAAGACAAGGTTGTCCACTCCCACCACTATTATTCAACATAGTTTTGGAAGTTCTAGCCACATCAAACAGAGAAGAAAAAGAAATAAGAGAAATCCAAATTAGAAAAGAAGAAGTAAAGCTGTCACTGTTTGCAGTTGACATGATACTATACATAGAGAATCCTAAAGATGCTACCAGAAAACTACTAGAGCTAATCAATGAATTTGGTAAATTAGCAGGATACAAAATTAATGCACAGAAATCTCTTTCATTCCTATACACTAAAGTTGAAAAACCTGAAAGAGAAATCAAGGAAACACTCCCATTTACCATTGCAACAAAAAGAATAAAATACCTAGGAATAAACCTACCTAAGTAGACAAAAGACCTGTATGCAGAAAACTATAAGACACTGATGAAAGGAATTAAAGATGATACAAACAGATGAAGAGATATACCATGTTCTTGGATTGGAAGAATTAACATTGTGAAAATGACTATAGTACCCAAATCAATCTACGGATTCAATGCAATCCCTATCAAAATACCAATGGCATTTTTCACAGAACGAGAACCCAAAATTTCACAGTTTATATGGAAACACAAAAGACCCCGAATAGCCAAAGCAATCTTGAGACAGAAAAACGGAGCTGGAGGAATTAGGCTTCTGGACTTCAGGCTATATTACAAATCTACAGTAATCAAGAGAGTATGGTACTGGCACAAAAACAGAAATATAGATCAATGGAACAGGATAGAAAGCCCAGAGATAAACCCACGCACCTATGGTCACCTTATTTTTGATAAAGGAGGCAAGAATACACAATGGAGAAAAGACAGCCTCTTCAATAAGTGGTGCTGGGAGAACTGGACAGCTACAAGTAAAAGAATGAAATTAGAGCACTCTCTAACACCACACACAAAAATAAACTCAGAATGCATTAAAGACCTAAATATAAGGCCAGACGCTATAAAGCTCTTAGAGGAAAATATAGGCAGAACACTCTATGACATAAATCACAACAAGATCCTTTTTGACCCACCTGCTAGAGAAATGGAAATAAAGAGAAAAATAAACAAATGGGACCTAATGAAACTTCAAAGCTTTTGCACAGCAAAGGAAAACATAAACAAGAGGAAAAGAGAACCCTCAGAATGGGAGAAAATATTTGCTAATGAAGCAACTGACAAAGGATTAATCTCCAAAATTTACAAGCAGCTTATGCAGCTCAATATCAAAAAAACAAACAACCCAATCCAAAAATGGGCAGAAGACCTAAATAGACATTTCTCCAAAGAATATATACAGATTGCCAACAAACACATGAAGGGATGCTCAACGTCACCAATCATTAGAGAAATGCAAATCAAAACTACAATGACCTCACACCAGTCAGAATGGCCATCATCAAAAAATCTACAAACAATAAATGCTGGAGAGGGTGTGGAGAAAAGGGAACCCTCTTGCACTGTTGGTGGAAATGTAAATTGATACAGTCACTATGGAGAACAGTATGGAGGTTCCTTAAACAACTACAAATAGAACTACCATATGACCCAGCAATCCCACTACTGGGCATATACCCTGAGAAAACCATAATTCAAAAAGAGTCATGTACCAGAATGTTCATTGCAGCTCTATTTACAATAGTGAGGACATGGAAGCAACCTAAGTGTCCATCAACAGATGAATGGCTAAAGAAGATGTGGCACATATATACAATGGAATATTACTCGGCCATAAAAAGAAACGAAATTGAGTTATTTGTAGTGAGGTGGATGGACCTAGAGTCTGTCATACATAGTGCAGTAAGTCAGAAAGAGAAAAACAAATACCGTATGCTAACACATATATATGGAAACTAAAAAAAATAAATAAATAAGGTCATGAAGAACCTATGGGCAAGATGAGAATAAAGACGCAGAACTACTAGAGAATGGACTTGAGGACACGGGGAGGGGGATGGGTAAGCTGGGACGAAGTGAGAGAGTGGCATGGACACATATACACTACCAAGTGTAAAATAGATAGCTAGTGGGAAGCAGCCACATAGCACAGGGAGATCAGCTCGGTGCTTTGTGACCACCTAGAGGGGTGGGATAGGGAGGGTGGGAGGGAGATGCAAGAGGGAGGAGATATGGGGATATATGTATACGTATAGGTGATTCACTTTGTTGTAAAGCAGAAACTAACACACCATTGTAATGCAGTTATACTCCAATAAAGATGTTAAAAAGAAAAAAAACCTTGTCCATCTATTAGAAATTCCAAGTGAAATCATTAAATTACCCTTGTGGAAATCCATGAAGTTCTACCCAGGTTTATAGTAGCTACAATTATGATGTTTTTCTAATACTTTTAATATTTTATCTAATCATTTATTTATTCACTTAATTATTTGTTAAAAATATTCATTCACTTATTCACTAAAAATTATTTAGCATTATTTTATCTGCTGGATTCTGGCATATATATATATATATATATATAGTTTGTTTGTTTTTTCCTCTGCTCATTAGTTGGGCAGATATTCCTTAATGAAATAATTATTTGCTGAGGAACAGCAGAACCCTTTGGTCCCTGCTGATTTTACTTTTTTCTTTGAACTCCATCATTTGAGCTGAGGGAGAGTTTAATTCTGTTGTTTTGGTTCTGAAGAGACTATAAGGAACACAGTCAGGGAGGGAAATGTCCCAGCTTGGGGGTCAGAGCCTAGGCAAGGTGAGGACGTCAGTCACACGTGGGGCCAATCTGAATTGGTTGCCAGGGCCTGATGGGGTGAGGAAGGATACAGTTGGGGAAAGGCCCACTGAAGGTGACAGATGCCAAAAAGGCTGCGAGTGAGCCTAGTGTGAGATGAAGCAGCCTAAGCACTGTGAGGGGGTCGGGCAGAGAGGTCTGCTCTGTAAGATACAAGGCAGAACAAGGAGATGTCCACGCATAGAGGCAAATGATGCAGTGTCTTCTGTCAGAGGCCCAGCCGAGTGAGAAAGGCCTGCCATGGGCTGTCAGAGTTTAAACATGAGGAGGAGGGCTTCCTTGTGATGGGACAGAATAGAGAGCCCGAAATAAGTTCACACACACGGAAACATAATACAAGGCAGAGTGGACACTGTAGGTCAGGGGGTGAAAGGATGGACTATTTATTAAATGATTCTGGGAATACTGACTTTTCCTATGAAAATAGGAAATAGGGTTCTTCTCACACATCATACTAAAATCAATTAGACTTTGAAGTGAAATAGTATAGATTAATTAATATGAATTAATGAATAAGATTTGATGAATAATATGTAATATCCAGAATTTGAAGTATCCTTTAAAGTATTAATTAGTGAATAATAAAAATTACCCTATAAATGTACCTGTTTCTCTGTAAGGAAAAAAATTTTAACCAAAACTTAAAATAATTTACCATAAAAGAAAGAAATGATAAATAGAACTATATTAAATTTAAGAAGTTTTCTCCTAAAAATACAGATTAAAAGTGCGAGATGGAGGGCAAGATGGCGGAAGAGTAAGACGCGGAGATCAACTTCCTTCCCACAGATACATTAGAAATACATCTACACATGGAACTGCTCCTATAGAACACCCACTGAACGCTGGCAGAAAACGTCAGACCTCCCAAAAGGCAAGAAACTCCCCACGTACCTGGGTAGGGCAAAAGAAAAAACAGAGACAAAAGAATAGGGACGGGACCTGCACCAGTGGGAGGGAGCTGTGAAGGAGGAAAGATTTCCACGCACTAGGAAGCCCCTTCGCGGGCGGAGACAGCGGGTGGCGGAGGGGGGAAGCTTCGGAGCCACGGAGGAGAGCACAGCCACAGGGGTGCGGAGGGCAGAGCAGAGAGATTCCCGCACAGAGGAGCGGCGCCGAGCAGCACTCACCAGCCCGAGACGCTTGTCTGCTCAGCCGCCGGGGCGGGCGGGGGGCGGGCGGGGGCTGGGAGCTGAGGCTCGGGCTTCGGTGCTAGCCGGGAGGGAGTCCGGGAAAAAGTCTGCAGCTGCCGAAGAGGCAAGAGACGTTTTCTTGCCTCTTTGTTTCCTGGTGCGCGAGGAGAGGGGATTCAGAGCGCCGCCTAAACAAACTCCAGAGACGGGCACGAGCCGCGTCTGTCAGCGCGGACCCCAGAGATGGGCATGAGACGCTAAGGCTGCTGCTGCCGCCACCAAGAAGCCTGTGTGCGAGCACAGGTCACTCTCCACACCTCCCCTCCCAGGAGCCGGTGCAGCCCGCCACGGCCAGGCTCCCGTGATCTGGGTACAACTTCCCCAGGAGAATGCACGGTGCGCCTCGGGCTGGTGCAACGTCACGCCGGCCTCTGACGCCGCAGGCTCGCCCCGCCTCCTCCGTACCGCTCCCTCCCCCCCGCCTGAGTGAACCAGAGCCCCCGAAGCAGCTGCTCCTTTAACCCCGTACTGTCTGGGCGGGGAACAGACGTCCTCAGGCGACCTACATGCAGAGGCAGGTCCAAATCCAAAGCTGAACCCCGGGAGCCATGCGAACAAAGAAGAGAAAGGGAAATCTCTCCCAGCAGCCTCAGAAGCAGCAGATTAAAACTCCATGAACAACTTGATGTGCCTGCATCTGTTGAATACCTGAATAGACAACGAATCATCCCAAATTCAGGAGGTGGACTTTGGGAGCAGGATATATTAATTTTTCCCCTTTTCCTTTTTTTGTGAGTGTATATGTGTATGCTTCTGGGTGAGATTTTGTCTGTATAGCTTTGCTTTATAATAGCTTTATTTTATTTCATTTTATTTTATCCTCTTTCTTTCTTTCTATTTTTTCTCCCTTTTACTCTGAGCCGTGTGGATGAAAGGCTCTTGGTGCTCCAGCCAGGCATCAGGGCTGTGCCTCTGAGGTGGGAGAGCCAACTTAAGGACACTGATCCACAAGAGACCTCCCAGCTCCATGTAATACCAAATGGTGAAAATCTCTCAGAGATCTCCATTTCAACATCAAGACCCAGCTTCACTCAATGACCAGCAAGCTACAGTGCTGGACACCCTATGCCAAACAACTAGCAAGACAGGAACACAGCCCCATCCATTAGCAGAGAGGCTGCCTAAAATCATAATAAGGCCACAGACACCCCAAAACACACCACCAGACATGGACATGCCCACCAGAAAGACAAGATCCAGCCTCATCCACCAGAACACAGGCACTAGTTCCCTCCACCAGGAAGCCTACACAACCCACTGAGCCAACCTTAGCCACTGTGGACAGATACCAAAAACAATGGGAACTACGAACCTGCAGCCTGTGAAAAGGAGACCCCAAACACAGTAAGATAAGCAAAATGAGAAGACAGAAAAACACACAGCAGATGAAGGAGCAGGGTCAAAACACACCAGACCTAACAAATGAAGAGGAAATAGGTAGTCTACCTGAAAAAGAATTCAGAATAATGATAGTAAAGATGATCCAAAATCTTGGAAATAGAATAGACAAAATGCAAGAAACATTTAACAAGGACATACAAGAACTAAAGAGGAGCCAAGCAATGATGAAAAACACAATAAATGAAATTAAAAATACTCTAGATGGGATCAATAGCAGAATAACTGAGGCAGAAGAACGGATAAGTGACCTGGAAGATAAAATGGTGGAAATAACTACTGCAGAGCAAAATAAAGAAAAAAGAATGAAAAGAACTGAGGACAGTCTCAGAGACCTCTGGGACAACATTAAACGCACCAACATTCGAATTATAGGGGTCCCAGAAGAAGAAGAGAAAAAGAAAGGGACTGAGAAAATATTTGAAGAGATTATAGTTGAAAACTTCCCTAATATGGGAAAGGAAATAGTTAATCAAGTCCTGGAAGCACAGAGAGTCCCATACAGGATAAATCCAAGGAGAAACACGCCAAGACACATATTAATCAAACTATCCAAAATTAAGTATAAAGAAAACATATTTAAAGCAGCAAGGGAAAAACAACAAATAACACACAAGGGAATCCCCATAAGGTTAACAGCTGATCTTTCAGCAGAAACTCTGCAAGCCAGAAGGGAGTGGCAGAGCATATTTAAAGTGATGAAGGAGAAAAACCTACAACCAAGATTACTCTACCCAGCAAGGATCTCATTCAGATTTGATGGAGAAATTAAAACCTTTACAGACAAGCAAAAGCTGAGAGTTCAGCACCACCAAACCAGCTTTACAACAAATGCTAAAGGAACTTCTCTAGGCAAGAAACACAAGAGAAGGAAAACACCTACAATAACAAACCCAAAACATTTAAGAAAATGGGAGTAGGAACATACATATCGATAATTACCTTAAATGTAAATGGATTAAATGCTCCCACCAAAAGACACAGACTGGCTGAATGGATACAAAAACAAGACCCATCTATATGCTGTCTACAAGAGACCCACTTCAGACCTAGAGACACATACAGACTGAAAGTGAGGGGATGGAAAAAGATATTCCATGCAAATGGAAATCAAAAGAAAGCTGGAGTAGCAATTCTCATATCAGACAAAATAGACTTTAAAATAAAGATTATTACAAGAGACAAAGAAGGACACTATATAATGATCAAGGGATCGATCCAAGAGGAAGGTATAACAATTGTAGATATTTATGCACCCAACACAGGAGCACCTCAATACATAAGGCAAATACTAACAGCCATAAAAGGGGAAATCAACAGCAAAACAATCATAGTAGGGGACTTTAACACCCCACTTTCACCAATGGACAGATCATCCAAAATGAAAATGATAAGGAAACACAAGCTTTAAATGATACATTAAACAAGATGGACTTAATTGATATTTATAGGACATTCCACCCAAAAACAACAGAATACACATTTTTCTCAAGTGCTCATGGAACATTCTCCAGGATAGATCATATCTTGGGTCACAAATCAAGCCTTGGTAAATTTAAGAAAATTGAAATCGTATCAAGTATCTTTTCTGACCACAACGCTATGAGACTAGATATCAATTACAGGAAAAGATCTGTAAAAAATACAAACACATGGAGGCTACACAATACACTACTTAATAACGAAGTGATCACTGAAGAAATCAAAGGGGAAATCAAAAAATACCTAGAAACAAATGACAATGGAGACACAACAACCCAAAACCAATGGGAAGCAGCAAAAGCAGTGCTAAGAGGGAAGTTTATAGCAATACAAGCCTACCTCAAGAAACAGGAAACATCTCGAATAAACAACTTAACCTTGCACCTGAAGCAATTAGAGAAAGAAGAACAAAACAACCCCAAAGCTAGCAGAAGGAAAGAAATCATAAAGATCAGATCAGAAATAAATGAAAAAGAAATGAAGGAGACAATAGCAAAGATCAATAAAACTAAAAGCTGGTTCTTTGAGAAGATAAACAAAATTGATAAACCATTAGCCAGACTCATCAAGAGAAAAAGGGAGAAGACTCAAATCAATAGAATTAGAAATGAAAAAGGAGAAGTAACCACTGACACTGCAGAAATACAAATGATCATGAGAGATTACTACAAGCAACTCTATGCCAATAAAATGGACAACCTGGAAGAAATGGACAGATTCTTAGAAATGCACAACCTGCTGAGACAACCAGGGAGATAGAAAATATGAACAGACCAATCACAAGCACTGAAATTGAAACTGTGATTAAAAATCTTCCAACAAACAAAAGCCCAGGACCAGATGGCTTCACAGGCGAATTCTATCAAACATTTAGAGAAGAGCTAACACCTATCCTTCTCAAACTCTTCCAAAATATTGCAGAGGGAGGAACACTCCTAAACTCATTCTACGAGGCCACCATCACCCTGATACCAAAACCAGACAAAGATATCACAAAGAAAGAAAACTACAGGCCAATATCACTGATGAACATAGATGCAAAAATCCTCAACAAAGTACTAGCAAACAGAATCCAACAGCAGATTAAAAGGATCATACACCATGATCCAGTGGGGTGTATTCCAGGAATGCAAGGATTCTTCAATATACGCAAATCAATCAACGTGATACATCATATTAACAAATTGAAGGAGAAAAACCATATGATCACCTCAATAGATGCAGAAAAAGCTTTCAACAAAATTCAACACCCATTTATGATAAAAGCCCTGCAGAAAGTAGGCATAGAGGGAACTTTCCTCAACATAATAAAGGCCATATATGACAAACCCACAGCCAACATTGTCCTCAATGGTGAAAAACTGAAACAATTTCCACTAAGATCAGGAACAAAACAAGGTTGCCCACTCTCACCACTATTTTTCAACATAGTTTTGGAATTGTTAGCCACAGCAATCAGAGAAGAAAAAGAAATAAAAGGAATCCAAATCGGAAAAGAAGAAGTAAAGCTGTCACTGTTTGCAGATGACATGATTCTATACATAGAGAATCCTAAACATGCTACCAGAAAACTACTAGAGCTAATCAATGAATTTGGTAAAGTAGCAGGATACAAAATTAATGCACAGAAATCTCTTGCATTTCTATACACTGATGACGAAAAATCTGAAAGTGAAATTAAGAAAACACTCCCGTTTACCATTGCAACAAAAAGAATAAAATATCTAGGAATAAACCTACCTAAGGAGACAAAAGACCTGTATGCAGAAAATTATAAGACACTGATGAAAGAAATTAAAGATGATACAAATAGATGGAGAGATATACCATGTTCTTTGATTGGAAGAATCAACATTGTGAAAATGACTCTACTACCCAAAGCAATCTACAGATTCAATGCAATCCTTATCAAACTACCACTGGCATTTTTCACAGAACTAGAACAAAAAAATTCACAATTTGTATGGAAACACAAAAGACCCCGAATAGCCAAAGCAATCTTGAGAACGAAAAATGGAGCTGGAGGAATCAGGCTCCCTGACTTCAGACTATATTACAATGCTACAGTAATCAAGACAGTTTGGTACTGGCACAAAAACAGAAATATAGATCAATGGAACAGCATAGAAAGCCCAGAGATAAACCCACACACCTATGGTCAACTTATCTTTGATAAAGGAGGCAAGCATATACAGTGGAGAAAAGACAGCCTCGTCAATAAGTGGTGCTAGGAAAATTGGACAGATACATGTAAAAGTATGAAATTAGAACACTCCCTGACACCATACACAAAAATAAACTCAAAATGGATTAAAGACCTAAGTGTAAGGCCAGACAGTATCAAACTCTTAGAGGAAAACATAGGCAGAACACTCTATGACATAAATCACTGCAAGATCCTTTTTGACCCAGCTCCTAGAGAAATGGAAGTAAAAACACAAATAAACAAATGGGACCTAATGAAACTTAAAAGCTTTTGCACACCAAAGGAAACCATAAACAAGACCAAAAGACAACCCTCAGAATGGGAGAAAATATTTGCAAATGAAACAACTGACAAAGGATTAATCTCCAAGATTTACAAGCATCTCATGCAGCTCAATAACAAAAAAACAAACAACCCAATCCAAAAATGGGCAGAACACCTAAATAGACATTTCTCCAAAGAAGATATACAGATTGCCAACAGACACATGAAAGAATGCTCAACATCATTAATCATTAGAGAAATGCAAATCAAAACTGCAATGAGATATCATCTCGCACCAGTCAGAATGGCCATCATCAAAAAATCTAGAAACAATAAATGCTGGAGAGGGTGTGGAGAAAAGGGAACACTCTTGCACTGTTGGTGGGAATGTAAATACATTCTGTTGTGTTCTCTCATAGTGGCTGTTGATACAGCCACTATGGAGAACAGTATGGAGGTTCCTTAAAAAACTAAAAATAGAACTACCATACGTCCCAGCAATCCCACTACTGGGCATATACCCTGAGAAAACCATAATTCAAAAAGAGTTATGTACCAAAATGTTCATTGCAGCTCTATTTACAATAGCCAGGACATGGAAGCAACCTAAGTGTCCATCATGGGATGAATGGATAAAGAAGATGTGGCACATATATACAATGGAATATTATTCAGCCATGAAAAGAAACGAAATGGAGGTATTTGTAGTGAGGTGGATGGACCTAGAGTTTGTCATACATAGTGAAGTAAGTCAGAAAGAGAAAAACAAACACCATATGCTAACACATATATATGGAATCTAAGGGAAAATAAAGGTCATGAAGAACCTAGTGGCAAGACGGGAGTAAAGACACAGACCTACTAGAGAATGGACTTGAGGATATGGGGAGGGAGAGGGGTAAGATGTGACAGGGTGAGAGAGTGGCATAGACATATATACACTACCAAACGTAAAATAGATAGCTAGTGGGAAGCAGCCGCATAGCACAGGGAGATCAGCTCGGTGCTTTGTGACCACCTAGAGGGGTGGGATAGGGAGGGTGGGAGGGAGGGAGATGCAAGAGGGAAGAGATATGGGAACATATGTATATGTATAACTGATTCACTTTGTTATAAAGCAGAAACTAACACACCATTGTAAAGCAATTATACTCCAATAAAGATGTTTAAAAAAAAAAAAGTGCAAGATGTTAAAAGAAGGCAAAAATTGGGAACTATTATTTCAGCACAATTATTTACCAAACGATTATAATCTGAAATATATGAAGAAACTCCTTTAAAAACATAAGAAAAGGGGCTTCCCTGGTGGCGCAGTGGTTGAGAATCTGCCTGCCAGTGCAGGGGACACGGGTTCGAGCCCTGGTCTGGGAAGATCCCACATGCCGTGGAGCAACTGGGCCTGTGAGCCACAATTGCTGAGCCTGCGCGTCTGGAGCCTGTGCTCCGCAGCAAGAGAGGCCGCGATAGTGAGAGGCCCGCGCACCGTGATGAAGAGTGGCCCCCGCTTGCCGCAACTAGAGAAAGCCCTCGCACAGAAACGAAGACCCAACACAGCCATAAATAAATAAATAAATAAACAAATACTTAAAAAAAAAAAAATAAGAAAAAAGAGGAACAGGAAAGTATAAACGTAAGCAAACCCTTCCAAACGTTTTACAGAAGAGAAAACACAAATGTCCTGTGAATACAGCAAAACTGCAGAATTTTAAAATAATGAGGGACATGTAAATTAAAATAGTTGAAATATATTCTAAACCAGTTCCGTAAAAGGAATGCCTTTTTGGCAAAATACCACTGTATAATTTGATTAGGTTGGAAAGGCTAGTCATATGTTATTTAATAATAAAGTAGGTCAATCCTAATTTATTAACGATAGATGGTCTGTCAGTAATTATTTTTAGGCCAAAACTCATTTTGTTGCTTAGGAAATCTGGTTAATTTTGGAAAAGTGGTTAAATAAGTGATGAAGTTCATATAATCAGGCACTAGAAAACAGGAGTGGAAAAAAATAGGTCTCTTGACAAGTAATTCACAATGGATTATAGCAAACTTGATAAGCAAGAGGACAACTTTATATTTAAAATAAGCACCAGAAGTCATATTGAAAAAATTATCAAAGCAGGAAATGTTTCTAATCACACAATTTAGTTTTTTATTCATGTCTAAAACTCATGTATTTTGATAACACTGCTAATTGATAAGCATAAGATACAGCACAGAAACATTTCTGTTTGGTATTTCATCTCACTTCTTAAGCAGAAAATGTAAGATTATAGGATTTTTATACACATTACTTTCAAATTTTCTCCTGAAAGAGCTAATGAAAATGTTATAGGTTGTAGAAGTTAATTTATGGATAATTCTGCAGGCAGAAAAGCTCTAAATTAACCTTGCTGTAAAGGAGAACTCAGTGTTCTTATTCATTAAGGCTTCCAGCTGTGCTCCAGTAGAGTGTGGAAGATGTTCCTCTTCTTTCAGCTTCGGACTTACACTGCAAACCTCTTTTCAAAGTCCTTTTATATATGTATTTATTGTTCTGTTTCTCAAAGGAAAGGAAGAAATTGCAGTTGATATAAAATTATTTTTCTCTTGATAACATCTAACCGATTAAATTCAGAAATTTCCATCAATAAGCTTCAGCTATACAATGTTCCTTCCAAACCAGTAGGACAATTTAGTACCTATGAAATCAAGGCAGAAGCCTAAGATATAATGCTTGGGAGCGTCTCATTTTATTTTTGTAATTTAAATTTTCTCCTTGGTAGATTAGGCTAACAACCTATTCTACCAAGGAACGTGTTTGTCAAGAGAATGTCACCATCAAAAAATAGTGTTTTATATAAGAGGAGTTGATATGGATTTTTACATTTGGGTTTCTATTAAATGTGGCATAATGAAATGCAGTCTTCAGTTTAAAATATTTTCCTGTCTTTGCAGAAGAAAAGTATTTTTAAAATCTCCTAGACTATGGTTAATAAAGTGATGGGAATTTGTAAAACTTTTTCTGTGGAGAAGAGTAAGCCTTTATCTTACTCCATTAATTGATTGGAAATACACTTATATATAATTTATAACTAACTCATATTAATATTTGACCTCATGTGCCAAATACTGTGCTAGACACTGAATATAAAGCAGTAAACAGTGCATACATGATCTTTAGCATTTAGAGCATTTACTGAGGTCAGCATTGTCATAATTTAGTCTCATTTATGGAATAGAATTTAAAAAATATTTTCTGACTCACAAATCTAAATAAATGTATCCCAAAGGAAATCGTCAGAGCTGATAGGTAATTTCACCATGATTACAATAAAAAAGTAAGCAAGCAAATATTCAGTTACAAAGCAAGTTAACAGGATATGTGCAAAATAAATAGGGTAAAGAGTTGGAGAAAAATTGAAGAAAAATTGACAGAGATGAGGTAAAGTATTTCTGGAGTGGCAACTTTAAAACAAAGTCTTTTAACAGCTTTATTGACATATAAATGATATGCAATAAACTGCACATATTTAATGTATACAATTTGATGAGTTTGGACATATGCACACACAAGGATAGAAAACAGCCATGGAAAAATCTGGGAAAAGAACTTACCAGGAAGGAACAACCTCATATGTGAAGGCCTTAAGACAGTAAGGCAGTGGCTATGTTTAAGAAATGGAAAGAGGCCAGACCAGTTAGAACTAAATGGGCAAGAAGAAGAATGAAGAAACTGTAGGCTTTGTAGATAAGTAGGAGCTCTAACAGGGGCCATTTAAGTGAGTTTTAATTTTAAATCAAAATACACTGGAAAATCAGTGCAAAATTTTAAGTGGAGTAATATGATCCTCTTTATTTAAGGTAATTTTGTATATCCTGTAGAGAATGGATGGGAGGGGTACATGAGAAAAAGGGTGACAAGTTAGGGGAAAATGCAGTAACAAAGACAATATTGAGTGACTTACACAAGATTAGTGGCAGTTGGAGATACAACAGCAAATGTATGTAACCTCTCTAGAGATTGTACATAGAGGAATAGAGGACCAAGAGCCAAACATAATCTCAGTTTAGGGGCTTGGGCAACTAGGTGGATTTGGTATCATTTACAGAGATTGGGACAAGTGATGATGTTAAAGGCGCTGATCTTAAAGATGATGAGGTTAAATTGCTGACACTGGTTTCAGCAGTGCACAATTATGTGTTTGATGCTTTTAAGAGAGCGGTTTCTGTGGAGATTTTCAGCAAAGGCTGATGGACAGAGTAAAAACAGAGGTAGGAAGCTCTTAAATTGATCAAGAGAAACAGAAACAACTTAATACTTGGAGCAGTATTTGGAGCTAAGGGAAATGTATTTAGTTTTTGTTTTGTTTTGGGTTTTTTTTCCCTCTGAGGTTCATATATGATGATGGTGATATGATACTGATGATGATTATAATGATGGTGATGACGATGGTAACGCAATGACTATGATTATATAATTCACATATTGAGATGGCAGTTTTTCTTGTTTAAATTGAAAAACAACATATAATCTACATCAAGCTCTCATTTTCTTCATTGTGAGAGACTCTTGTCCTTCCTTCCTTCACCTTCACTAAATAATTACCCACAATTGTTCAAAAATTATAGAGAATTGTATCTTTAAATGTTTTAGAGCTATTTAGAAAGTTGAGTACAGCTTTTATATAGTTCTCTGGTCCCATTTTATAATTTAATTGCAAGTCTTGGTAATTCAGCAGTAATCATTTAAAATTTGAAATGTCAGTGTCACTGGCATTAAAAATATGTTTCATCAATGGAACAGAATTCAAAATATATTCTAACTTATAAAACTTGAAATGAAATGTGGTCCACAGGAAACCTCCAGTGTGGATAGGTAATTTAACCATAACTTCAATTGTTTTTCTTATTTATCTAATACACTTACTTAGAAAAATTGTTGGCAGAATATGTATCTTCTGTAAAGCAGGGAATTGAATCTTTTGTTTTGAGGTACAATTTGTCTAAATGAGAGACCATCTGTTCATATTGAATGAAATATAATCTCGCAAATAGGGGCAGCCTTTGAATCATTATGTTGTGCATTAAGATAGCAATGGGTTTAAGTTCAAGATCCAAAAACAGTAGTGTATCTGCACTTTTCTATAACCATTAGACATTGGTCTATGTTAAGTGCTTATCTATCTTGGTCTTTTGTGACGTCTCATTATCACTATTTGCGAGTCTTGTTAAACATTAAACAGCAAGACTGAATTACCAACATGGTCGTATATTGGAACTTGAACTTTCTTCTCACATGTTTGGCTATGTATTTACTGTGGAAATCTTCATTTTTGTTGTTGTTATTGGCTTTTGTTGTTTCATTTCCAGTTTTGTTTTCTAATCTAAAATATAGCTTCAAATATGTATTTTGAAGGAGAAAATTGACCAAGGCATCCTTACTCTTCCCCTTAGCCAGATTCTTTCAGACTCTAGGCCCCTGACATCACATTTCCTGGAGCACTTAATTTAGAAAACTTCCAATTATAAATTTTTTCTCTTCCCCTTTGAGAGATAAATCTTCTCCCAGCCTCTTGCCAGTTTTATAAGCCATGTCTTTCTCATGGATCTGAGAACTATCTTTTTGAATGTAATCATCAAGAAACATAGCATCATCAAGAAAGATAGCACCCTGGGCTTCCCTGGTGGCGCAGTGGTTAGGAATCCGCCTGCCAATGCAGGGGACACGGGTTCGTGCCCCGGTCCGGGAAGATCCCACATGCCGCGGAGCGGCTAGGCCCGTGAGCCACAACTACTGAGCTGGCGCGTCTGGAGCCTGTGCTCCACAACGGGAGAGGCCGTGACAGTGAGAGGCCCGTGCACCGCGATGAAGAGTGGCCCCCGCTTGCCGCAACTAGAGAAAGCCCTCGCACAGAAACGAAGACCCAACACAGCCAAAAATAAATAAATAAATTTATGAAAAAAAAAGAAAGATAGCACCCATATTTCCTCATCTTTGTGGGAGGAGAGGAGCCTAACTTCCATAAGTACTTATTAGGGAACACAAATGGCCTAATCACATTGACAAACTTCCCCTAGTACTTTTCCACTAGCTTACCCAGTGCTTAAAACTCTCCTTTCTGTTGTTAAGTGGAGTTGAGTTCAGTCCCTCTCCCATATTGCAGTAATCCTGACGCCTATTGCAGCAGTCTTGAATAAAGTCTTCCTTGTCTGTTTAACTCTATCTGGTGCAAATTTCCTTTGAGAATATAAATAACATATTCTCTACATATATATATATTTTTGGAAACCCACTGTTTGGTACAATATGCTTTCCTTCCATATCCCAGGACACCTAGAATTTTTTTTAAGATGGTTTTTTTTTTTTTTTTTTGGCTTAAAGCAAAGAAAAATTGTCCTATCTTTAGAGGTACATAGTGTATTTATATTTTACTTTTCTGGATAATAATATCTATATATAGTAAATATATGTGGGAAACAATACCATTTTAATCTATAAAATAATGAATGAAGGATCAAGGCACTAAATAAGTAAATAAATACATAAATGAATTTAATTTAATGGAGTTATGTACCAGAGCAAAAGTTTTTTAACTACATGTAACACTTTCAGGAACTGTCATTCATATTTATTCTCTCTCCCTTTCTCCCTCTCTCTCTCTCTCTCCCTCTCTTTGCTAGAATGTAAACACTATTAGACTTCAAGTACCTTGTAGACCAGGATTATATCTTACACTTTTTTAACTCTTCTGGTATGAAGTAGTTACTTAACAGTTGAATGATTGTTTAAATGAACGATTAGCTACCAAAATCAAATGTATTAATCTCCTTTGCCTGCATTATATTTTTATAAACAAGTTATGTTACTCAGTATTGAATCATAGAGATTATCAATAAAACCAGGTGTTAATACAACTTGAAATTCTGAAGCAGCAAGTCATATGTTAGAAGAATTGGTTAAGAATATTTGTAATAATAATAACATTAATAATGACTAATCTTAATGTTGTATGTAATACCTTCCAGGTACTCTCCTAATTGCTGTACATTAATTAACTCTTTTAGTCTCCACGACAAACCTAAGAAATGAAAACTATTATTATTGTATTTTACAGGGCCTGATACACCTTGTCCAATTTTATCATCAGGAAGTGACAGAGCCAGAACTTGAAATGAGAGCCTCTGTTTCAAAGTCAGTGTTTTATTGTAATTTAATATTGTATTATAGTACTGAATATTTAGCTTTTTAAATTTACTTCTCTCAAGGCACTTGAACAATTTACCTTTATCTTTAATCCACAGAAAATAACAAATGGAACTTTTCTTTAGTTGGGAAAGCAGGAGAAGGCACCAGCATAACAAATTACATCACAAAGCACTGATCCCAGCAGACTGAAGCAGGCAAGCACACAAGGGCCACCAGGTACTGTTGAGAAAATCACAGCCGTGAGTGTTGGAAATACGGGCCCAAGTGTGAACACACAACACAAACCCCCTTTTGTTGCTCTGGATTAAGAATGTTTGATAGGCTGGTCTGGAAGGAAAAGCACAACCCCAGGTGCACAACTGCCTTCTCTCTCATTCCTTGGTCAGCAACACCAAAATGTAAGCCTGACTAGTATATAAAGTGATTCTTGGGAGAAGGGGCTACAAATAAAGCATTTACCTCAGGACAGCAGCTTCACCAAAAGCCAAAGGGGGAAAAGAAAACCCTTGCGTGTAAATGGAGTTTTCCTCCTGGGAAACATTAGTCTCCTGATCACTGGACTGTTGAAGAAATTCACATCAAGTTGCAACCTACCTTAATATTTAGGACGATTCTAAAGCAATGTGATGGCTAATGATAAAATGGAAGCTGAAATTGCCTTATGGGCAAAATTCATGTTGTCCATGTTGAATAAATAGAAAATTAAAACAATAAATGATACATGTGATGAAAATTGCAAGAACAATGATAGACCAGCAGGTCAGATATATTAGAGGTTTATATGTGTTCTTTAATTTTGAATGCAGCAGCTATAACTTTAACAACGATATCGGAAATCTACTCTTCAGTCTGCTACAGAAAACATATGCTTTCACAATCTCTCTATTTCTGTGTGTTCCCTTTAAACATAATCTTCAATAGATAGGACATTAAAAAGTGAGGCTATTCCTGTATATTTTGTGCTTATGTTTGGCTAAAATCTGGCATGTTGTCTTAATTTATAAAGAAAAACTTCTTAAAACGTCATATTTATGGCACCTGTGTGGTCATATCTGAGTAAACCAGCTCTTGTAAATAAAGTGTCTTGCTCACTAGGTTACATTTTTATCAACAAGATTGTTGTATCAAGGCTCTTGGACAAACCACATGAGCAAAATCACTTATTTCATTTTCACTTTTCCTTGGGAACATCATCCTAATAATCTGAGTTGTTTTTGTTTTAGATTTATAAGTATTTCAGTGCTATCCAGAAAGTGAACAAGTCACCAGAGAGCTTTAAACAATTTTTCTAAGTTTCTACTTTTCTACAATAGTCTGTTTTATCTTATCACTGGATGTAGTCTAAAGTTCCTTGCCATTGACTTTTTTTTTATTTTTAATACGTTGAATATTGGTGAAAGAGCTTAAAATACAGTAATAATTCTGATTTTCCAAAAAACTTTTGTACAAAGAAGTTAAAAAACAATTTCAACACTATAGGCAATAGATTATGTAGTGTTAGTCTCATCAGTAGAAATAAATGCAGTGTAAAGTCTGAATATGACCACTGTAAAGGTCAACAAGACTTTGGTAGAATAAATTCTCTTGTGTTTATTAAAATTTGTCAGGACTTTAAATGTTATTATTTTTATTTTTAATGATACTATTACAGTATAACAAAAGAAATGAATATAAGTTATAAGTGTACAGTTCAGTAAATTTTCATAAAGTTAACACAGCTGCATAACTAACATCCAAATCTAGAAACAGAATATCATTAATATTCTCAAATTGCTCTCTATGTGCCATTCCAATCATAAAACCCCTATCCTGAGCTTGAACACTTTAAATCAAATTTACCTTCATTTTAACTTAATGGAAATGGAATCTAAATTATGTACTCTTTAGTGTCTGGCTTACTTTGCTCCATATTATTTTTGAGATATTCTTCTATGTTGATTTGTGCAGTCTTTATTCACGTATTCTCATTGCTTGATAGTATACTATTATTAAACACTATACCAATTCTACAGTAAAAAGGCATTTTGTGTTGTTTCAACTTTTGAATATTATGAATAGAGCTCTGTTGAATATTTTGTATACATCTTTCGTTTAATACATGTTAAACAAGATACCAAGGTGTCGAATTTCTGGATCAAACTGCATCTGTATTTTCTGCTCTATAAAATACCATCAAATAGTTTTTTTTTTTAAATGATTGCAACTGTTTATGCCAATTGTTCCACATGCTTAACAATACTTCTTATTTTCTGACTTTTTCTTCTTATTCATGATGGTGGGTGTGTAGTGTTAGCATCTTGTGATTTTAATTTACATTTCTCGGACGAAAAGAAAGTTGACAGGTTTTCATATGCTTATCGGTCATTTCAAGACCCTCTTTTATGAAGTGTCCAAGGTTTTTGTCTATTTTTCTGTTACCCTGTCTGCTTCTTTCTAACCAATTCTTTTTTCATAGATGCTAGTGTTCAGGTGAAATTCCCTATTTTTTTCCTTTATTTTCTGTAGCATATTTATCAAAGCTATTTTAACGTCCTTGTCAGCTAATTCCAATATGTGAATCACTGCAGATCCGAGTTTACTGTTTTTCTCTTCATTTTGGTCATATGGTTTGCGTGTGCTTAGTAATTTTGTTTTAATGAGAGATACTGTGTTTTTAAAAGTCTGCAGATGATATTAACTTGCCTGAGTGATGATTAAGGTTTCCCTCCGCCAGGTAGAGAGCGGAGGCTGATCACCTCAGCCTAAATAGGACTGTGCTCAGTCCACACAGAGAAAGACCCAAGGGAAGATGTCCACATCTGACGTGCACTTGACCACCCAGAATTTTTAAACTATCGATCTAGTGTCTAGGGCCCCTCCCCTGATCAATATCTGACTCTAACATTTTGTCCCCAAATTGAGAGAATATTGCCTGATTTTAGAACGTGGCTTAGATTTTTTGGTTCCAGTCCTATAAAATCCCAGATTGGAACAGGCCCTGCATTCTTGAGCACAAATTCCCACCAAAAGCTCTCTGTCCACTGCCAATAGTCTTCTGCCAACATAAAGGTCCAGTTCTTGGACACCGGTGCAGAATTAGAAATAGCTAAGTTCTCCAGAAGAAAAGTGGCTGCAGATGTCTGCTCACCTCTCTGAAGGTCTTTCATCTCTGGAGTTTTAGCCCCTCTAGATACCATTGCCACTGCAGATCTCTGATAGCTTCAAAGAGATGACTTCTCTATTTTATCTGGGTTTTCTAGTTTTCTTTGGTTGGAATGCTGGCTTGACACAAACTACTCCATCCCATGGAGAAGCAGAAATTCTTGATCACAATGCATTTGTAAAAAAATATATATTGTATTTATACGTGTGTATTCGTGTGTATATAGATAAATATGAATTTTAAATGTCTTGGACTAATTAAAATTACATTTAAACCTAATATTTGAGCTTTGAAACCTTAAGAATCGGGAGAAAAATGGACACACATGTAGTACAGATGCTCCAATTAGAGTCTTTCCATGTGCAAGTTTGAAATAGCCTGTAACCTGTATTAAATGAATGCAGATTATGTGGCATGCACCTATAGATTCTGCTTGACTTTTGCAATAGGCCAATGGACATTCCTTCTGTTAGATTCTTTCATAACCTCATCAGGCAATTTTTGCTTCTGGGAAAAGATACAAAATTGGGGGAAAAAAGAAGAAAAAATTATTTGGTTTATCCTAGTTTGGGAAGAAAAACAGAAGTAGGAAAATAGAATCAAAGTTAAATCTTAAAGGCAGACAGAAATAGGAATATAGGTGAAGTGCGGGGAGGGGGGAGTAAATAAGCCCATAGAATGAGAAAATAGATTGAATTTTTTTTTAAGGGAAGAAAAAATGTCCTTAATTAATTGTTTCTTCTATGATGTTAAATAAACTTTATGAGGTTCTAAGGATTGATTTTCATGTTAACTTGAAATTGGCAATAAACAAACATCTTGTGATTTTTTTTCATTCTACGTTTTTAATTTAAAGTTCAACTTTATTCTTTACTTATATTTTCATGCACCTTTATTTTTTCTGATACGGTTCTCTGCCTTCCCTAGGTTTCCTTTTTTTCTTTTCAAAAATTGTAACATTCTTAGGTTTCATGTGCTACTTATCTCTTCTGTCTGATCATTAATAAAGCTATTATTGAACACTGTGAATTATTTTGAGCTACAGGGCAAGTTATGTATGTCCTACTTTACCTTCCAAGTTGTAATCTATACAATTCTCACAATGTGTTTGATTTCCCACAGAGTCACCATTTGATTGTGATAGTTTCTTTAAATGAATACTGCCTACATGTTTATAACAAGCTTTAGGCTATAAGAGTTAGAAACAAAATTCCTTGTTCTCCCTAATCAGAATGCTGCTAGGCAAACGTTAAAGCATATTGCCTTTGCTTTCTAATCCATCAGTTATTTCCTTCTACTTGTTAAACATTAAGAAGGAAACTTAACCTAAAGCCATATATTTGAAAAATATATATTATAATATATATCTATACAAATGTAATATACTTAATTGACGTTTGAACATAAATGTTATATTCTGAAGCTACACATCAAAAATATAACTATTTAAGTATGCCTGATTTTAGTATACTATTATTTTCCATAAATGCATTTTAATATTAATATTTTACTGTTATTATTATGATGATGATTCTGATGCATGATTTGGTGCTGATGATACAGGCACACCTCAGATATATTGTGGGTTTGATTTCAGACCATGCAATAAAGCGAATACTGCAATAAAGCATCAGACAAATTTTTTGGTTTCCCAGTGCATAGAAAAGTTGTGTTTACGCTATACTGTAGATTTTTAAGTGTGCAATAGCATTATGTCCATAAAAACTATGTACATAATTTAATTTAAGAATATTTTATTGCTAAAAAATGTTAACCATCATCTGAGCCTTCAGCAAATCATAATCCTTCTGCCGATGGAGGGTTTGAAATATGGCAAGGATTACCAAAATATGACACAGAGGCACAGAGTGAGCAAATGCTGTTCGAAAATGGCACCAATAGACTTGCTCAAGGCAGGGTTGCCACCAACCTGCAATCTGTAAAAAAACCAAAATATTTGCCAAGCACAAAAAACAAGGTATGCCTGTATTGTAAAAGCCACTCACATAACATTTTACAGCCAAAACACCCATATTTACACATGGTAAGAGTAACAATTTGATTTTACTAATATTTTCATAAGATCAATTCTGAAACGTATATACCATTTCGGAGTCCATATCCTTATTTTTTTCGTTTACAGATACTACAGAATAAATTAAATAAATAGAAGGAAATTTCTTGACCTAAGAAGTCTCCAATTTTGTATTGTGACACAAACTTTATGCAATCAATTAAATAGAATCTGTTTCTTAAATGTCTAGTTATAACTAATTCACAGATATGTTTTACAAGATAAAAGAAAGTGAGTCCTTGTATACTATTTATAATTTTACTTTCCACTTGTATGGTCAGGCCACCCAAGATGGCTGTTCTCTTGCTCTCTGTACACCCCCTGCTTGACCAGTGCCTGCTTCACTTATACCCTACTCACATGACTGACCTTCCTACATACTTGCCCCAGACCCCAGCTAATTATTAGAACAGAACATCTCCACTATGATAGCTTATCAAAGGGGCAATGAAGGGCATGCCCCCCTGCTGGTTTCCCTGGTAACCAATGAGCCAACCTGACTTAATTCCCTCTCTAACTGGTAACCTCCCCTTCCCCCCAGGAGCGAAGACTGACACCATGTCCTGCCCTCCATTTCCACCCACGGTGGGGGGTCGTTCCAGGAGCTTGTTTCAGACATGTAAGATCCCCCTTCCATTAAACCGTTGGTGTCTCTGTTGCTGACTCCAGGCTCTTTCTTCCATCTGGAGGCAGCCCAACACTTCCAGGAAGAAATCTCACTGTGTCCTAGAATCCGTAATGGTGAAGCATACGTTTTTTTCTAGTATAACAAACATAATCTAAAACCTGAAAATTCCTGAATTTTGAGTTCCAGAGTCTGTTTTAAAGACACTACCCTTATATAAGAATGTGCTTTCCTTGCCACAGTAAAAATGATTTTTTACAGCTAAAGTTGTATTATGAGTCATTAGGATGAATCTAGAATCTACCTAATGAAGTTCCTATATATAGAAACAACATTTACATCTGCATATATGATACTCAATGATAATTTTTAACAAACAATTGTAGTTTTCTCCCTGAAGCAAAATAAAGAATTGCAGAAATAATAAGACAAAAACTATTTGGTATGTTTTACATGTTTTTATTGGCTCTTGAAATGCAGTACATTTAGTTTATGACTCAAACTAGAAATTCCCTGGTTTGGCAAAGCTGTCCTATTGGATATTTATCATGGTACTAACACAGCATTAACCCCTCAACAGAGACAATTTCTAATTAGTCCTTTGACTATCCTAGTGTAGTGAGTCGAATAGCATTCCCCCAAAAGTCATGTCCACGCAGAACCTCAGATTGTGATCTTTTTTAGAACTAGGGTGTTTGCACATGGAGTTCATTAATAATGTCAAGACTAAACCATTCTGAAATTAGGGTGGTGAGCGTAAATCCAATAATTTGTATCCTTACAAGTAGAAGAGGACAGAGAAGTTTATAGAGAGAAAATGGGGGCAGAAACCTGGAGTTAGGCTGCCACAGCCAAGGAATGCCCACGGTCAACAGAACCTAAAGGAGGCAAGGAAGTCTTCTTTGCCAGAGCCTTCAGAGGGAGTATGGCTGACACCTTGATTTCAGACATCTAGCCTCCAGACCTGTAAGAGCACACATTTTTGTTGTTTTAAACCATCCAGTTTGCTATTCTTTGTTATGGCAGCCCTAGGAAACTAATACACCTGGTACTGATGGCTTTGAAGGGTAACCTCACAAGAGACACTCTGGAGAGTTGTTTTATTGGCGTTACTATAGGAACTTACCCAGCCTGCGTGTGATAGACAGGGGAACCAGTCATGGACAAAGAGAAAACAGCCTGTCAGTAGATGTCTGAGCTAATAGCAGTGGGACCAAAAAACAAGATATAGAATTATGCAATCGTGTATTCAATCATGAATACTCATAAAATAAATATTTCTAAGAACCTAGTATATGCCAGGCAATGTGCTGGATACTAAGGATATAACAGACATAAAAAATAAACAAAAACAAAAAATTAGTCTCTGCTCTTAAGGTGCCTCCAATCTATTCCAAGAAAATGTGGATTTCCTTCATGGAATTAACTGCTATAAAAATAGTAAGCACAAATGGTTAGAATATACTAAAGTCTGTAATTCTATCCAGAACAATGGTTCTCAACTTTAACTTACATTAATATCACCTAGGAAGCTTTGCAGAAAAATATCAGCTTGTTCTCCTTCCTAAGAGATGCAAATTTAACTGGTCTGATTTTTGTTTACTTACTGCTTTTCTTTTGTTTTGGAAGCTCCCTAATTGCTTTAACTGACAGCAGAACTCTGGAATTCTCTTGGCGTGCTGGCTTTCAGGACTAGTGCTTCTCTTACCTCATGGTAATAAGGTGAGAAAATAGGTGCTCTTCCCTCCCAGTGCAGAATAGACTCCTGGCTGCGTTGTGCACCAGCTCATGGCTGCTCCCACAGCCGGTGTGAGGTGGCGAGGCCTCGCAGCACGCTGTGTCCGCACCCACTGGATCCGGATGAGTAGCCTGTCCCCTCCCATTCAGATGAAACTGACTCAAATTCCAACCCACTTTTGGTGGGAATCCCATGCCTTTCCAGTTTCATTAAGTATCCAGGAGAAGTGACCTGTCTTTTTATTCGTCCCACCTGGCTCCAGGCTCTTGGCTTCAGTTCTCTGTTTATTACTGTTTCACCATCTTTGACAGAAGTTATGTTGTCACAGATTTATCATATATACCCTTATCTTCAATCTCCCTACAGAACATTTCTGTGGAAAGCAGATTTTCTAAAAGTTTTTGTGCCTCCCTCTGTGTCTCTGTTTTTCTCTCTTTCACACACACATGCATACACATAACACACACACACACAACATGCATTTGTTACAAAATTTTATTAGGAAATTAATTTTAAAGGAAATACTAAATAGCATATGCCAAATATAGAGTGATAATTTGCAAAAAGATCCTGGATAGCACAGATATTTTTGTTCCAAATCTTACTGGGATTTTTTTTTCTTTTTTTTTCTTGACTGAATATGAAAAACCTGATTATCATCCTCATTAAACTCATTAGCTCCTTGAAATGTACCTGCTTCCATGTTGAACTTCCAATAATTTCTCTAAACCTAACTAAAGCCCTGATCTTGGAATTGACCGAGAGTTCCCTTATGGGTCTGCCTCATCTTCAGTGCTAGCTCAGACTCAGGTTATAAGCTTGTGAATACTGTTTCAGTTTACAACTTTGAAGATCCAAAGGCGTAATAGGAGAAAATGTTCCTGTATTGTTTATGTATGTGTCCAATTCATCCTTCCACATTGCCAGAGGCAGAACAAAATGAACTAACTGTGCTAGCATTTGCCATCTGATTTCACTTTTCAAAAGAGCTGTTCCTATTTTCTCTAAAACATGTCACATCACCATATCAACTTCATCAACTTCTCTGTGAAGTGACTATACCATGTACTATACATTCTTTTTAAAGTCCCTTTCTTATGATCTTCTTCCCTGTCTCATATGACCAGCATACAGATGGCATTTCACAAACATTAGTTCCCTGCTCCCTTCCTCTGGCCAAATCAGAAAATTCTAGGGATTGGTAAAGCAAATTTTTAGAAGTAAATTGATATCCAATTAGTTATGAAATTGAGAACCAGAGCTATTTAGGCCTGAAGTTGTAGGGAAAAAATGTCACCGTAGGGTTTCTGAATGCAGTATGTAGGTAAGTATTATAAATTGCCTTGAAGCTAGGATATCATCAAGTGATATTGTCAAAGTAAATCTGGTATGAGCTAATGAGTACCGGGTCCAGTTTGATGGAAATGAAAATAAAGGAGAATGTTTGACTCTGAGAGTAGATTGGAAGTAAAAATCAACAAAAGTGAGTGAAGGACCTGCTAGTATCAAATATAATTCACTAGTTTGAAGTCAGGAACAACTGGGAGACCACTAATGTCAAGGTCAGACACCAGAAATGAGAAGAATAGCGAGTTTTAAGAACCCCTGCAAAATTAGTGTTAATATTCCTAAGATAGTAGTGAAGCATTCAAGTTCACATCTCCTAAAGATAACTGTAAGCATGGAAGTGAGCTGAACTTGGCTGTTCCAGATGTTGAAGCTAAAATTATATGAATGTGACACACTGGTTTTCAATGGAAAATCTAGACATCAACTTCGCGTAGCACCTAAGATTAGACGGTTAGAACCAAAAGGGGAGAGAGTTTGAGGACAAAAAGAAGTTCCCCATCAAATGTTCTAAATTCCATTACAGGGAAAGGAAGAGAGAAGGGGTGGAGAATCGCTAAGCAGGAAGGTTGTTCTTCAAAGAGTCATCAAAATATTAAGAGTAGACTCCGTTGGCGTTAAAAGGAGTGAATGGGAAGAAAATGGATAACAGCTGCATGGCTTCACTAAGAATGGCATGTTAACCAGAAAAGAGAGAAGACAGCAGGACGAAATGGGTGCATCTTCAGTGTTGACTGACACTTGGAATTCTTGAAAATCTCCAGTTGAGCAAGACACTTAATTATAGTGACTGTCCATTTCTCTATTTATAAAAAAGGCATTGATAATATTTGGGTTCCTTATTTCACAGAATAAGGGAAGAATATAATTGTATAAATAAATGGTAGAAGAGAGCCTTGTATAACTGTATAGAATGTTATTAGTAAAGCCATGGTTAGCTATGTTATTAATAACTAGGTATATCATAATAAAGTCTTATAATTGTTTAGGATAAAATGCTACATTTTTCTCTCCATGAAGCATCAGCCAAATTAAACAGAAATTGCAATCCAAATTGTTATAGTAGACATGTGTTCTCTGCTTATTCAATGTCTCTTCAAGAACCAGAAGGCTCTGGAGGTATCTTCGTCCAAGACACCATCAGTTCTCTCCTGGATTACTCAATTTCCTACTAACTGATCTCACTGCTTCTCTGCCCATGTGCCAGAGAAGTCTCAACAGAGTAGCCAGAGTGATCTTTTTAAAAACATAATTTGGATTATGTCATTCCTCTGCTCAACACCTTCTAAAGGTTCCACACTTCACTCAGAATAAAAGTCAAAGTCAAAAATGAGTTGCAGTTTCTGAGATCATGTCCTCACTCTCCCATTCTAACCACACTAGGCTTCACACCATTCCTCTACCACATCAGAGAGGTTCCTGTCTTAGGCCTGGAAAGAATGATATCTCCATGGCCACCTCCCACTTCCATGCAAGTCTTGCCCTGGCAGGAACTTCTCAGTGAATCCTACCCTAGGCACCATATTTAAAGTACCAACCCCCCATATCCCAGTCCTTGTACTCTCAAGCCCTTTCCTTCAACATAACTCTTTATCATTTTTTGCAAAGTATCTATCACCTTCTAAAATATTATATAATGTATGTCTTTTTATGATTACTATTTATATTCTGATTTCCTTAGCTCTATGAGAACAGAAATCTTTGTGTCTTTTTTCACTGATGAGCCGATAGCAGAGTATCTGGCCTATTGTTGGTGTTCACTAAATATTGGCTGCATGTAGTCTTTGAACTGCTAGTGGACAGCAGTTTATTCTATTTGTGGATAGTCATTTATCTCACTGTTCCCCCACTCTCCAGTGGTAAAAGTACAGGCATACTTCATTTTATTGTGCTTTGCTTTATTGTGCTTCACAGATACCATGTTTGTTTACAAATTGAAGGTTTGTGGCAACCCTGTGTTGTCAGATGATGGTCAGCATGTTTTAGCAATAAATTATTTTTTATTTATTGTTTTTTTAGACATAATGCTACTGAACACTTAATAGACTACAGTATAGGGTAATATGCTATATTTTATATTCATTGGGAAACCCCCCCAAAAAATCTGTGATGCACTTTGTTGTCCCATTCATTTCACGTTCTTTAATTTTTATTTTATATTGGAGTATAGTTGATTTTAAATGTTGTGTTAGTTTCAGGTGTACAGCAAAATGATTCAGTTATACATATACATATATCTATTTTTTTCAGATTATTTTCCCCTGTAGGTTATTACAGAATACTGAGTAGAGTTCCCTGTGCTATATAGTAGGTCCTTGTTGATTCTCTATATATAGTAGTGTGTATATGTTAATCCCAAACTCCTAATTTATTCCTCCCACTCAAGTTTTCCCTTTGGTAACCATAAGTTTGTAGACTTACAGATCAATGGAACAGGATAGATAGCCCAGAAGTAAATCCACACACCTAAGGTCAATTAATCTACAACAAAGGAAGCAAGAATATACAATGGGAAAAGACAGTCTCTTCAATAAGTGGTGCTGGGGAAAATGGACAGCTACATGTAAAAGAATGAAGTTAGAAAATTTTCTAACACCATTCGTTTTATTGTGGTGGTCTGGAACCGAACCCGAAATCTCTCTGAGGTATGCATGTAACAGACAGAACTACACTAGGTGAAGAACATAGGACAGGAAGTTCCTCTCCCTTAGTTAACAATTTACATGGTGGTATTTGTCATTTTTGTTGTATTTATTTTCAGCATCTTTTTGTTCATGAACCATGGAGAAAATGCTTGATTCTGAAGGTAGGTGTATAATCCCACCATATGGAGAGAACTGCCTAGAAAATGAAGGCAACACAAACAGGAGTAAGCTCAGAGGCTGAGAGAGGTAGGTACAGATCCTTAATAACATTTCTTTAATGTCTGGGTGGAACTTTGCCATAGTCTAATTCGACCTCTTTTCAAACCACTTAAGTGAATGATTAAATTCACATTTGTTTTTTTCAGTCACAACAACTTAATTTGTGTTTCTGGCAATTATATCCAAAAAAATCTCTAACTCTGTGGAGAGTAGGGAAGTATTATGGCTTTGTTGTTGTTGTTTGTTTCATAGCAGCTTGGATAGTCATAATGTGTCTAGAAAGTTTATTTTTCTGGAATATATAAATTAATTGTGAAAAATCACCTCTAATTGATTCCATATTCCCTGTGAATTTTGGGATGACCCAAAGAGCTCATTAAAATGATTTTATATACTGTTTAGATACTTCAAAATCAAAACTTCTTCTTGATCTGGAACACTTTCAAGCTCAGGTTTCTATGCTCATTTACCTCTCTTTGATCATCCATCAACTTTTTATGATCATTTTCATTTAGAAAACTCAGCTCATCTCCACTCATTTTGCATCTATAATCATGTCTGTGGCCACCATTTTCCCGTACTCTAAAACGTCTGCTTCTTTTTTTTTCCTTGACTTTCCTTTTAAATTCACATTTTGTTTGCTCTGAGGTAACATGAACAAATCTCCACTTCTCATTTTCTAAATTCTGCAGGAGCTTTTTGTATGAATTCATATTACACTAAACCTCATGCTTGCCTTCTCATTTATCTCAGATTTCCTTTGGCTCCCAATCCATTTCATGATCCAGTTTAAAATGCCTATCTCTCTGAAACAGAGAGAGAGATGTGCAATCGCATTTAATTTCATCCGCCCCTTTGCACAATGTTACAACTATTGCTTATATGAGAACATTTTCTGCCACCTCTGATTACTTTCAACGTCTTCTGTTTTATCAGCATCCTGTCACTTAAAACTCAGTGAAAAACAGTTTTTTCTGTGTTTCCTTAAAATTCCCCCTACACAATTTTATTTATAGTTTTCTTTCTAAATTAAAAACTCCATAACATGCAAATGTTCTATATAATTTACACAATTTAATTTACACAAAAATATTGATGTCTTAGTCTACGTGCACGTTAAATAAAAATGTGCACAATTTACTCTCATAATTCTCCACATTAACAGAGAAGACATCATTATTAACAAAGTTTTATTTTTCACACTTTAATCAATATTATTCATATGTTTTTGTCTTAGTCTTTGATAGTCCTACTGCATTAATTCACAAGGTACTCAGCATGTCTATAAATTACTTGCTGCCATAGCTTTACAAACACATTGCCTTTTGTACATTCATTTCTACAGCACATGTTCAGATTATATATTGCTCTAAAGTAAAAAGGAGAAAATTAGGCAGTTTAATTGTGAAAGTTTTACAAACTTAAATACACATGCATACTTATAAATAGATTTCTGATAACTAAGCATAATTTTTCCATTAAAAGTCAACCCTAACATAACCTATTATCTATTGTTATTATTAATGGTAATAGACTTGGTGTGGGGAGGTCTAGTTGTAGTAAGGGATATAACACATCCTAGCCTCACCTGATGGTGAAGGGATGTGACTAAAATAAGGAGAAACAGGTGGGGAAAAAGTCTGAGAAGCATTTCGAAGCCTACCTCCACTCAGTGTTACTTGAAGGAGTGAATATCAATAGAATGTTTTGAATCTGAAAGATTTCTGGAATAATTAAATATGTAGTATCATCAAAAAAAAGGGGGGGGGACCTTCAAGATGGCAGAGGAGTAAGACGTGGAGATCACCTTCCTCCCACAAATACATCAAAAATACATCTACATGTGGAACAACTCCTACAGAACACCTACTGAACACTGGCAGAAGACCTTAGACTTCCCAACAGGCAAGAAACTCCAAAGTACCTGAGAAGGGCAAAAGAAAAAAGAAAAAACAGAGACAAAAGAATAGGGACGGGACCTGCACCAGTGGGAGGGAGCTGTGAAGGAGGAAAAGTTTCCACGCACTAGGAAGCCCCTTCGCGGGCGGAGACTGCGGGTGGCGGAGGGGGGAGCTTTGGAGCCACGGAGAAGAGCGCAGCCACAAGGGTGCAGAGGGCAAAGCGGAGAGATTCCCGCACGGAGGCTCGGCGCTGAGCAGCACTCACCAGCCCGAGAGGCTTGTCTGCTCACCCGCCGGGGCGGGCGGGGGCTGGGAGCTGAGGCTCCAGCTTCTTCAGAGGTCGGATCCCAGGGAGAGGACTGGGGCTGGCTGTGTGAACACTGCCTGAAGGGGGCTAGTGCACCACAGCTAGCCGGGAGGGAGTCCGGGAAGAAGTCTGGACCTGCCTAAGAGGCAAGAGACCATTGTTTTGGGGTGCGTAATGAGAGGGGATTCCTTCTCTGTCTGCCCGCAGAAGGCAGAGAACCTCCTAAACGAGCTCCAGAGATGGGCACGAGCTGTGGCTATCAGCTTGGAAATCAGACACAGGCATGAAACACTAAGGCTGCTGCTGCATCCACCAAGAATCCTGTGTGCAAGCACAGGTCACTATCCACACCTCCCCTCCCGGGAGCCTGTGCAGCCCACCACTGCCAGGATCCCATGATCCAGGGACAACTTCCCAGGGAGAACACACAGCGCACCTCAGGCTGTTGCAATGTCATGCTTGCAGAGGCCAGCAGGTTTGTCCTGCATTCCAATTATAACTACCGTTCACCCCGCCCCCCACCTGGCATGAGTGAGCCAGAGTCCCCTAATCAGCCGCTGCTTTAACCCCATCCTGTATGGGCGGAACAGAAGGCTGAGAGCGACCTACACGCAGAGGTGGGGCCAAATCCAAAGCTGAACCCCAGGAGCTGTGTGAACAAAGAAGAGAAAGGGAAATTTTTCCCTGCAGCCTCAGGAGCAGTGGATTAAATCCCCACAATCAACTTGAGGTACCCTGCATCTGTGGAATACCTGAATAGACAACGAATGTTCCCAAAATTGAGGTGGTAGACTTTGGGAGCAACTGTAGACTTGGGGTTTGCTGTCTGAGATTGACTTGTTTCTGATTTTTATGTTTATCTTAGTATAGTTTTTAGCATTTTTTATTATTAGTGGATTTGTTTATTGGTTTGGTTGCTCTCTTTTTTTTAACACTTTTTTATTACTTTATTTTAATAATTTTTTAAAATTTTAATTATTTTATTTTTTTATTATTATTTTTTCTTTCTTTTTTTTTCTCGCTTTTTTTCTGAGCCGTGTGGTTGACAGGGTCTTGGTGCTCCGGCCTGGTGTCAGGCCTGAGCCTCTGAGGTGGGAGAGCCGAGTTCAGGACACTGGACCACTAGAGACCTCTTGGTGCCACATAATATCAATCAGCGAGAGCTTTCCAAGAGATATCCGTCTCAAAGCTAAGACCCAGCTGCACTCAATGACCAGCAAGCTCCAGTGCTGGACGCCCCATGCCAAACAACTAGCAAGACAGCAACAACCTCACCATTAGCAGACAGGCTGCCTAAAATCATACTAAGTTCACAGACACCTCAAAACACACCACCAGACGTGGCCCTGCCCATGAGAAAGACAAGATCCAGCCCCACCCACCAGAACACAGGCACCAATCCCCTCCACCAGGAAGCCTATGCAAGTCACTGAACCAACCTTATCCACTGGGAGCAGACACCATAAAACAGGGGAACTATGAACCTTCAGCCTGCGAAAAGGAGATCCCAAACACAGTAAGTTAAGCAAAATGAGAAGACAGAGAAACACACAGCAGATGAAGGAGCAAGGTAAAAACCCACCAGACCAAACAAATGAAGAGGAAATAGGCAGTCTACCTGAAAAGCAATTCAGAGTAAACATGACCCAAAATCTTGGAAATAGAATGGAGAAAATACAAGAAACATTTAAAAAGGACCTAGAAGAACTAAACAGCAAACAAACAATGATGAACAGCACAATGAATGAAATTAAAAATTCTCTAGAAGGAATCAATAGCAGAATAACTGAGGCACAAGAACGGATAAGTGACCTGGAAGATAAAATACTGGAAATAACTACCACAGAGCAGAAAAAAGAAAAAATAATGAAAAGAATTGAGGACA
The DNA here is from genome assembly GCF_009873245.2 of Balaenoptera musculus. Lineage (NCBI taxonomy): Eukaryota > Metazoa > Chordata > Mammalia > Artiodactyla > Balaenopteridae > Balaenoptera > Balaenoptera musculus. Next base: position 58,800,824 of record NC_045802.1, read on the forward strand.
GTCTCAGAGACCTCTGGGACAACATTAAACGCACCAACATTCAATTTATAGGGATCCCAGAAGAAGAAGAGAAAAAGAAAGGGACTGAGAAAATATTTGAAGAGATTATAGTTGAAAACTTCCCTAATATGGGAAAGGAAATAGTCAGTCAAGTCCAGGAAGCACAGAGAGTCCCATACAGGATAAATCCAATGAGAAACATGCCAAGACACATATTAATCAAACTATCAAAAATTAAATACAAAGAAAAAATAACATACAAGGGAATCCCCATAAGGTTAACAGCTGATCTTTCAGCAGAAACTCTGCAAGCCAGAAGGGAGTGGCAGGACATATTTAAAGTGATGAAAGGGAAAAACCTACAACCAAGATTACTCTACCCAGCAAGGATCTCATTCAGATTTGACAGAGAAATTAAAACCTTTACAGACAAGCAAAACTGAGTGAATTCAGCTCGCCAAACCAGCTTTAGAACAAATGCTAAAGGAACTTCTCTAGGCAGGAAACACAAGAGAAGGAAAAGACCTATGTAGCAAACCCAAAACAATTAAGAAAATGGTAATAGGAACATACCTATTGATAATTACCTTAAATGAAAATGGATTAAATGTTCCAAGCAAAAGACAGACACTGGATGAATGGATACAAAAACACTCTATGACATAAATCACAGCAAAATCCTTTTTGACCCATCTCCTAGAGAAAAGGAAATAAAAACAAATATAAACAAATGGGACCTAATGAAACTTAAAAGCTTTTGCACAACAAAGGAAACCATAAACAAGACAAAAAGACAGCCCTCAGAATGGGAGAAGCAAACGAAATAACTGACAAAAGATTAATCTCCAAAATATACAAGCAGCTCATGCAGCTCAATATCAAAAAAACAAACAACCCAATCCAAAAGTGGGTAGAAGATCTAAATAGACATTTCTCCAAAGAAGATATACAGATTGCCAACAAACACATGAAAGGATGCTCAACATCATTAATCATTAGAGAAATGTAAATCAAAACTACAATATGGTATCACCTCACACCGGTCAGAAAGGCCATCATTAAAAAATCTACAAACAATAAATGCTGGAGAGTGTGTGGAGAAAGGGGAACCCTCTTGCACTGTTGGTGGGAATGTAAATTGATACAGCCACTATGGAGAACAGTATGTAGGTACCTTAAAAAACTAAAAATAGAAGTACCATATGACCCAGCAATCCCACTACTCACTATACCCTGAGAAAACCATTATTCAAAAGGAGTCATGTACCACAATGTTCATTGCAACACTATTTACAATAGCCAGGACATGGAAGCAACCTAAGTGTCCATCGACAGATGAATGGATAAAGAAGATGTGGCACATATATACAATGGAATATTACTCAGCAATAAAAAAGAAACGAAACTGAGTTATTTGTAGTGAGGTGGATGGATCTAGAGTTTGTCATACAGAGTGAAATAAGTCAGAAAGAGAAAAACAAATACCATATGCTAACACATATATATGGAATCTAAAAAAAAATGGTTCTGATGAAACTAGGGGGAGGACAGGAATAAAGACGCAGATGTAGAGGATGGACTGGAGGACCCAGGGAGGGGGAAGGGTAAGCTGGGAAGAAATGAGAGTAGCATTGGCATATATACACTATGAAATGTAAAATAGATAACTAGTGGGAAGCAGCTGCATCACACGGGGAGATCAGCTCGGTGCTTTGTGACCACCTAGAGGTGTGGGATAGGGAGGGTTGGAGGGAGATACAAGAGGGAGGGGATATGGGGATATATGTATGCATATAGCTGATTCACTTTGTTATACAGCAGAAACTATCACACCATTGTGAAGCAATTATACTCCAATAAAGATGTTAAAAAAAAAAGAAACATGGGTATGGAAAGCTGAAACCTCACACTCCTTTTACTTCTCTGTTCTTTCAGAATGCTGAAAGCTACACTTAACTCTCTGAACCAAGTTTGAAGCAAACAAGAGTTTGCATCTCTTCTATGCAAAAATTGATGAGTCAAGAAGAACGAACCAAATAAGCTGAGATGAAAAATCACCCACTAAACACCCCCACTTATATCAGCCTACAGTGAACGCCAAAGTTATCAAGATTCACTGTGTGTTCAGAATTTGATGTTGGGTTTTAAAAAATATTTTTAGTGTTAAATATAAGCTGACAATCAAGAATTATCAGACATTTAAGGAAAGCCTCTAACCTAAAAAAATAAAAAATAAAAATAAACAGAACAGAAGCAATATGGAAACAGAACTTACTCAAGGATTAAAAAGCTGTTGTTAATATCTTCAGAAATATAAAAGAAGATAGTGCAACCCTGATGTCATAATGTAAGAAATATTTCAAGAAATAAAAAGAACTCTTGGGATTTATAACATGATAATAGAAATGAAAACTCAATAGGAGCATTAATAATAAAGTTGAAATATTAAAGAAAATCAGGCAAAAAGAGATGGAGAATATGAGATTAAAATGAATTATATTAGAGGAGCAGCTCAGAAAATCCTGCATACAGAACTTAGCACTTCCAAAAGGAGATTAGAGAAAAAAATATAAGGGAGAAAATTATAAACAATTTTCCAGAACCAAAGAATGCATATTGTCAGATTGAAAGCCATCATTGAGTGATTACCACAATTGATGAAAATAAACCAGCACCAAGTTCTGTTGTGAATAGCACATGATTCGGGAATATCAGAGCACTATGCACAATGAGAACAGTTAAGAAGCTTCTAGAGGAAAAATTTAAGGTCACAAAGAAGGATCGGATCAGAATGACTCTGGAAACAAGAAAGCCATGGAGTGTTATCTAAAAACTCTGATGGAAAAGGATTTCAGGTATATCTCATACCTGATACATTGCCAGTACATCATACAGTTAGGTGTTATTATTACATTATTATACATGACCAAAAAACTAATCATAACATTTTTCTACTTAAAACACTGCAAAGCCTCATCTAAAATTACTTGTACTACCACCCCATTATACATAAGCTCTTCGGGGTATCATGCAGGAACTTCCATGCTATGGACTCTGATATTTCTCCAAAGATGTCTCCCACTGCTCCCTTATCATACATGACTCACAGGGAAGGCTACACTGATTTTCCTGGAATATCATTACTTTCCCTTCCATCTCTATAAGCAATAATTGTACCTTTTAAACTCAGGTGAAACATTCTCATTTACAAACATCCCTCTCACACCCATATGAACCCAAGTTGGATGAAGTGCCCATAAGAGTTCTCATATGCCCCGTGCTAACTCTTTCCTGTACTTATGGCATCCTGTTATAATTGTCTATTTTTGCCACCAAATAGAGCTCACGAAAGGCCAAAAGACTGTCCTGTTCTTTGCATTTTTCTCTCTATTTTCACTTTTTAGTTGATTTCAACATATATTTATTTGGTGTATCCTGTGTTCCAGGCTCTCTTCCAGTTATTAATTTTTAAAGTGTTTCATCTGTTGTGAAAAATGTATCCAGGCATTTTTTTTAACATCTTTATTGGAGTATAATTGCTTTACAATGGTGTGTTAGTTTCTGCTTTATAACAAAGTGAATCAGTTATACATATACATATGTTCCCATATCTCTTCCCTCTTTTTTTTTAAAAAAAATACAGACAGTACTTTTAAATATCCTTTTCCTCTTTTTACTATCTAATTGGTTGCAGTTCAAATCCTCCTCCTGTATCTAGAGCTGGAGGTCAGTTGATCAGTTTCCAGCCCCAAACACTGGACCATTAATCCCTCCTGCATTCTTTTATGTACTATCCACATGTGTACAAATAAAATAAATGAGAAACTTTAAACCCCAGACTGCACCACTTACTTTTGGCCCCAAACCTACACACCTGGCTTTCCTAGTGGACTCAAAAGGTCCTGTTTCATACTCACAGATCTACTCTTTCAACCAGTCTTTTCCTTGCAGTTACAGTCTCTGAATAAATGCATAACAGTTTCTGATATATCAATAAGCATATGAATAAACTTGAGGTCTTATTAAAAGGCAGATTCTGAATTAAGAGATCTAGGTGAGCTAAAGTTCTGAATTTCTAACTAGCTTCCAGTGACACTCATGTTGACACAAGCTTAAGAAGTAGGGGTCTGCTAGAGAGATCAGGAGTTTGAGGCATGATAGTAGTGGTGGTGATGATGGTGGAGATGATAATCCAGATGCCTTCACTGAATTCCTATCACTGGAGCAACAGAACTCTAATATTCTGGTGTTGAAAATGTGGCTTTCTTAGCCAAGAAGGAAGACATTGAAGAAAAGATTACATGCCTTAATATCTTTAAGCAAATTAAAAGTTCTGTTCTATAATAACATGACTCTATTAGCCCACTTTTATTGAGCACTTGCTTTATGCTGAGTCCTATGCACTGTATTTTAAGCACTTTATATGAGCTTCTGATTTGATTCCATTAATACCCTTCTTTTACAAATGAGGAAACCAAGGCATGAAGATGGTACATAACTTGCCTCAAAATCAATAACGTAATACATGGTGAATCTATGATTTTAATCCAGAAAGTCTGACTACTGTGCTGATACTCTGAACAAAAGTTCTAGAAATTACAGAATTTAGAGTCAAAATATGGGTACAGCCATGAGGAAAGAGAGACTTAATCCACCCAGTTTAGCCAAATAATTATTACAGATTTAACTAATTCTAACAATTGGTTGTTAATCAATTTTCAATTTTGTTGCTTTCATCTCTGTTTTTGAAGGTCTTTATCATTTTTAAATAGGAAGTTCAAGCTGGTTATTTCAGAGATGCCAGCCATATGGCATTAAATCAGAAGCCTTATGAATTATTTGGAAGCGTCTTTTGATCTCAGATGTGAAAACAGCATGATCCATTTTGTGTCGATCCTCGGGATTTATTTTAGAGCTGTAACCTATTTAGAATAAGTTTTTTGTTTTCTTGCTTCCTAAATGTCAGTTTTAAAAGACTCTAAAATTCTTGATACTTGACACTTGACAAAATAAGGGCCTCTGATTTTTGCTTTGGCAAAAAAATACACAATTAAAAATGGAAATATACATTTGATTTTTTGTGAAACATGTTTCCTCAGAAAAGGAAAAACATTGGATTCTGCATCAATAAAAACATAGAGCCCCTAACAAGGCAAGTGCTCTCCTATTATATCCTCAGCTGGTGAGACATTACCTAAAAGTATTATGTTCTACTGGGAGCACACACTTTAAATTTGTCATTTGAAACTGAAAACTTCCAGAGAGATGTGTCAAAGATGCCAAGAGAATTAGAAACCTGTCACATTAAAAGTATTTAAAACCATACACAACCTTAAAAGTGAAGATTTAAATGAGACAGGACACTGGTTTCAAATTTTTGAAGTACAGTGGAAGAATTCTAACATGTGGAAGAATTCATTGCTTTCTGTGTGGCCTCAGAATAACAGAATGGGAACACACATACTTGAAAGCAGAAGGTTTTCTGATTTATGACCATTTAAGAAAAACAAAGATGACCCCAAAATTAAAGCTGTCAAAAGCATTCACATATGAGTCAACTTAGCCCTTCGTTGATCATTTACTCCTACATGAACCTTTTTCTGAAGCTTTCTCTGTGGCAGGCACTGTTCTAGCATGAACATGATAAGCTACCTTCATTGAGATTTCAATCCAATGCAAAGGTGTGGGTGCGGTATAGATAAAATCAAGAAAAGACAGTAATATGATAACAAGTGAAAATTACCTGGGGAGGAGGTGGAACCTAGGATTGCCTAGGGAGGACTGATATATTAGCTGGGAACAAAATATAAGAAGGAGCTACCTAAGCAAAGGTTACAGGGATAAATGAACCTATGTAAATAGAGACCGTGAGGTGGTGACCAGCTTGGACTTTCAGAGGAACTAAAAGACCAAGGCTGAATTGTAATGAGTGAGAGGGAGAGTAATATGTGTTCGGGTCTGAGACAGACAACTGCCTTTCTCATACTTAAACAGCTAGGCAAACTCTTGAGAGATCCTCCCCAATTCATATCCTATGAGCATCCAAAACTTCAGCCTCCATATTAAAATTCCTTGAGGTAAACTCTTCTATTTTCTTTATGTAAGCCTGGGTAGATATTTCATTACCTGCAACAAGGTAAAATTAAAAGGAAATTTAAGATCCATGCAGCAGATGGTACTTCCAAGATGGCGGCAACCAATTCTTTCACCTATTGCTTTTACAGTGGGACGTTGACACTCTTCCCATTTGAGATATGGGCTCTACATGTCCTCCTCTGAATTTCCGTACTATAGTGGAAAGTGACATCATATGATTTCCAAAGCTAGGTCATTATAGGGGATACACCCTGATCTTCTTTGCGAAAGTTATTCTGGAAACTAAGCCACCCTGGTGTGAGGAAGCCCAGGTCATGTGGACACATGTGAGGAAGGAAGCCTTTGAGATCGTTCCAGACTCAGCCGCCATCTGACTGGCACCACAAGCAAGACTGATAAGAACCATCCAACCATGAGAGAAGAGGGAAATAATTACTGTCGCTTTAATACACTAATTTTGTGGTGATTTTTTTTAAACACAGAAATAAATAACTGGAACAATCCATGTTAAGTCCTCATAAAATAATTAATACCTAATTAGTAATATCTAATTTAGCCACATAAATATGTGGTTTAGGACCCAGACACTTTTTTTTTCTTTTTTGGTGGCCTGAAATTTTCCAAAAATTATTTTCTGAAATGCTTCAGAAAGTTTTATGATTGCAATATTATTTTCTTTTGTCCATAGTCTTCTTTTAAACTTCACCATTATTGTCTGGAATTACCTCTAGCCTTTATCTGAAACAAATTTGCAATGGATATTTGTTAGACCTCTTTAGTATTACTGTATAACTCCAGTGGATTTTCCTGTAATCATCTGCAGTTGTATACTATAATCCACTTCTGTTGATTACTTTATCCTGCTTTATGTATTATGTTTTCCTTTTGTGTTGATTCTTGCCTTTTTATTGCTAATATGCTTTGATATGATTTAGACTTTCTTATTTACTTTGTATTCCACACCCTGAATTGCCATGTTACATACTAGTACTCAAGAATTTCAAATCATAAAGGTGAATAAAATGATAATATAAATGGAATGTCTCTAACTCATTAAATATAGGTTATTAAATAGTGTTTTATATTCAAAGTATTTGAAAACTAATTTAAAAAGCAATAAATATAACTCAAACCAAATAACAGATGCTTATTTTGTGGTGAAGAAAAGAGTCTCCCATAGGGCGACTGAAATGTTTGAGGCCAAAAAGATTTACTATCCTGTGTCATATCTGAAACAATGTTGTAGTTTCTTGGCTATGCATTTTAAAAACTATGCAAATAAAGAACATTGAGACCATATTGTGCTTTCTATTCCTTCTGGGAGACATAATAGTTAATCATAATGTATCTGTGACTCAAAATATATTCTTCCTTCCGTATAAGAATGTACCAGAGAAAGATAGGGCACTAAAAATCACAGAAAGAGATTTATAATTTCCTCTTCCCTACAGACTCACCCCAAGGAAAATAGAATTTAGAATCCTGATAAGGCCACAAGACTAGAATAAAGCCCATCTCTAAACTTCCAGAATAACTACTCTTTCTATAACTAAGAAGCTAAAATTCAGATATGCCCAAAGCAAAGTGGACTTAAGGTTAGGGACATAAAAATAAATATTGAAGTGTAGCTAGAAATGCTCAAATAAAGAAAATAAAAAATATTCTGCCATAGTCTATTTCTCTACAACAAGAGATCTCAACCTTTTCTTACAAATGCATGAATCAGGTGAAGGAAATTTTTAAGTACCAATACCTGGACCCCAGCCCCGCAAAAATCTGTTTCAATTGGTCTAGTCTGAGCTTAGACATCTGTATTTTCTGAAACCATCCCATATGATTTTAATATGTAATCAGAGCTGAGAATTACAATTTCATATCACCACTGTTTCCCAAAATATGATTCATGAAACTGAGATTCTAAATTTGTTGTGAAAAAAGAGAGAGTGAATTCCATTTATAAGTTAAGAAAATTGTGCTTACCAAGGTCACAGGTCTTTCTTCCATTCCCTCCCTTGCTATGACCTCACTATGGATAAAATATATTTCCTCACACCATTAATTCTGAGCTCTGATTCATGGACACAAAAGACCCACATCCAAGCAGAGGTTCCATAAGTGCCTGTGTGGTTTAGTATGGCCTCTTATCTCCTGTCATTCACCATGAAAAGAGCCTGCCTGGAATAGATTCTTCCCCTTCACCCAGGTTCCAGAAAGAGTGATGCCTGAAGCAACTAGACCTATGTCCAGCTGACCCTTGGTTCTGTGAGTGAAAAATATGTTTATTATTGCAAACCACTACAAATGTGGCTTTTTAAAAAATGTAGCATTATCATAGCAATAGCCAACCAACACAAACTTAAGATTCTTACCTCAAGATTCCTAAAACTATACACTTACTAGTCTTTATTATGACTCTAAGAGAGGCCAATATCATGCCATTTTGCAAACTTCTATTTTATTATAGAACTTTATGTTTCAGGAATTATCTCAGATAACTTGTTTTCAGAAGAAAATGCTATGAGAAAATGCAAAATGCATAATGAACAGTTAACAATATTTTATGGAACTATACTAGAATCATAGATGACTTTATTGATAGCATCCAAAAATTTACCAACTGGAGAGAAGACTTCCATATTCTAATTATAAATGAAGAAGTAATAACTAGAAAACTTGGGGGGAAAGCTGAATACTTGATAGAACTAAAGGTATGAAAAAATTTGTGTGGGTCAGATATTGGATTAAAACTACCAAAAAAATGAATAAAGAAGTAATTTAAGGGCTTCCCTGGTGGCGCAGTGGTTGAGAATCTGCCTGCCATTGCAGGGGACACGGGTTCAAGCCCTGGTCTGGGAAGATCCCACATGCCGCGGAGCAACTAGGCCCGTGAGCCACAATTACTGAGCCTGCGCGTCTGGAGCCTGTGCTCCGCAACAAGAGAGGCCGCGATAGTGAGAGGCCCGCGCACCGCGATGAAGAGTGGCCCCCACTTGCCGCAACTAGGGAAAGCCCTCGCACAGAAACAAAGACCCAACAGAGCCATAAATAATAAATAAATAAATAAATAAAATTTAAAAAAAGAGTAATTTAAGTTTTTAAAAATAACTTTACTGAGAAATATTTTACATATTGTATAATTCATCCATTTCAAGTGTATAATTCAATGATATTTTAGTAAATTTACCAACTTATGCAACCATCCCCATAAATTAGATTTAGAAGATTTTCATCACCCCAGTAATACTTTACGCATATTTACTGTTGATTTCCCTCTCCTCCATCACAGCTAATCACCAACCTACTTTCTATCTCTAAAGATGTGCCCTTTCTGGACTTTTAAAATAAATAGACTAATACAATGTGTAATTTCTTATATCTGGCTTCTTTCACTGTGTGTAATGTTCATCCATATGATAGCATGTATCCGTGGTTTGCTCTCTGATAGTTGAATAGTATTCCATTGTATGGTTATAACACATTTCATTTATCCATTCAACAAGTTGATGGACAAGTAGCTTATTTTCACTCTCTGACTATTATGAATAATGTCAATAAGAAGGATGTAGAGAAAAGGAAACCCTTGTACACTGTTGGTCGGAGTGTAAACTGGTGAAGCCACTGTGGAAAACAGCATGGAGGTTTCTCAAAAAACTAAAAATAGAACTACTGCATGACCCAGCAGTTCCACTCTTGGGTATATATCAGAAAAAATGAAAGTGCTAATTCAAAAAGATACAAGCATCCCAATGTTCATAAAACCACTATTTACAATAGCCAAGATCTGGAAGCAACTTAAACATCCATCAACAGATAAATGGATAAAGAAGATGCAGTATATATACACAATGGAATACTACTCAGCCATAAAAAAGAATGAATTTTGCCATTTACAGCAACATGGATGGACTTGGAGGGCATTATGCTAAGTGAAATAAGTCAGACAGAGAAAGACAAATACTGTATGATATCACTTATATGTGGAATCTAAAAAATACAATGAACTAGTGAGTATAACAAAAAAGAAATAGACTCACAGATCTAGGGAACAAACTAGTGGTTACCAGTGGAGAGAGGGAAGGGATGAGAGGCAAGATAGGAGTAGGGGATTAAGAGGTACAAACTACTATGTATAAAATAAATAAACTACAAAGATATATTGTACAGCACAGGGAATATAGCCAGTATTTTATAAATGGAGTATAATATTTTAAAATTGTGAATCACTATGTCATACACCTGAAATCTGTATAATGTTGTACATTAACTATACCTCAGTAAAAAAAAAAAAAAAGAAGAAAAAGAAAAAAAATAAGAACATTGTGTGCAAGTCTTTGTGTGGATATATGTTTTTATGTCTCTTTGGTAGATACCTAGGAGTCAATTTCTGGACTGAGAAGTATCAAACTTTTTGGAGTTTTAGTCCATTGGAAAAGGCAAACACTATATACAGAAAATGGTGTGATAATGGCTATGATAGTGCTGCACATTAAATTCTATAGAAGAAAAGCTACAGGTTCAAGGTAACACTTAAGTTGAAAGCATGTGGGTATGCAAACAGTATTAAAGGAAAGAGGTTAGGGATGGTTTTCCAAATCAGTAATGACAGGAAGAGTAAAGGCATCATTTGTGAAACATGACAAACACCTCAAAGGAAGGCATGGTTATGCAGTTTGTGAAACTGGCCCAATTCCTGCAATCTGACTCAGGTCTGCATCTGTCCCAAAGGAACGATTTTTTTTTTTTTTTTTTGTAAGCACAAAGATACTATCATGTTGGACTACTATCTACGTGAGGTAACTTTTTAAAGTCATCTGTTGGGGGCTAAGGGATATGCTTTTTAAAATTTGCACAAGAGTTTATATAGCACAGCTGTGCATGGACGGACTTGCATGTCATTGAAAGGACTTTCAGTTTTCTGGTTTAGTGTTTTCCACATTTATTCATCCAGTGATCCATAGGAAATGCGCATGCCCACGGGGTGAACTAAGGTAAGCACGCAGCTGCTCCTGGCTTGGGGCACTGCAGGAGTCACGGTCTCCTTGCCGTGGCCCTGAGAGGGGAGGACACGATTATCGAAGCACACCTGTAAGCCCCTTTGTGAAGCACGGTGAATGGAGGAAGACAGAGTCATCAACAGGTTTTAAAAAGCACATCTTAGCAATTAAGCAGTATGTTCAGTTGAAACAGCCTGGACGCAGGCAATCAAGCAAGTTTGATGTTGCGGAGACATGAGGGAAGAGGAAGAATCAATCAAGACGTTGAATCTGCAATCTGGGAAAGACATGATGAGAATCTATACCAGACAGCAAGCGTAGGAAAGAAAAACAGAGACTGAACTGAAGAACTATTTAGGAGATAAAATTGGCAGGGACAGAAGATATACAGATGGCCTACAGACACATGAAAGAATGCTCAACATCATTAATCATTAGAGAAATGCAAATCAAAACTACAATGAGATATCATTTCACACCGGTCAGAATGGCCATCATCAAAAAATCTAGAAACGATAAATGCTGGAGAGGGTGTGGAAGAAAGGGAACTCTCTTGCACTGTTGGTGGGAATGTAAATTGATACAGCCACTATGGAGAACAGTATGGAGGTTCCTTAAAAAACTACAAATAGAACTACCATACGATCCAGCAATCCCACTACTGGGCATATACCCTGAGAAAACCATAGTTCAAAAAGAGTCATGTACCAAAATGTTCATTGCAGCTCTATTTACAATAGCCAGGACATGGAAGCAACCTAAATGTCCATCGACAGATGAATGGATAAAGAAGATGTGGCACATATATACAATGGAATATTACTCAGCCATAAAAAGAAATGAAATGGAGGTATTTGTAATGAGGTGGATGGAGTTAGAGTCTGTCATACAGAGTGAAGTAAGTCAGAAAGAGAAAAACAAATACAGTATGCTAACACATATATATGGAATCTAAGGGGAAAAAAAAGCCATGAAGAACCTAGTGGCAAGACGGGAATAAAGACACAGACCTACTAGAGAATGGACTTGAGGATATGGGGAGGGGGTGGGGTAAGATGTGACAGGGTGAGAGAGTGTCATGGACATATATACACTACCAAATGTAAAATAGATAGCTAGTGGGAAGCAGCCGCATAGCACAGGGAGATCAGCTCGGTACTTTGTGACCACCTAGATGGGTGGGATGGGGAGGGTGGGAGGGAGGGAGATGCAAGAGGGAAGAGATATGGGAACATATTGTATATGTATAACTGATTAACTTTGTTATAAATCAGAAGCTAACACACCATTGTAAGGCAATTATACTTCAATAAAGATGTTTAAAAAAAAAAAATTGGCAGGGACTACTGAAGCAAAAGAAAGAGTCTAGAATGACTCCTAGCTTATCTATTTTATTTGATAGCTGAGTTCAGGATGGACACCTTCACTAAGATATAAAATGGAGGAACAAAGAAACACATTTGACAGGATGTTGGGGATGAGAAATATTAAAATCCATAGTAAAAGAACAATTGTGAATGTCAAAACCTAACTTGAACTATGAATTTTATGTGCAATTGAGGAATTTTAAAACCTCAAAAACTGATTCATGGAGAGACATCAGCAGGATGGCAGAATAGTTTACCATCATCATCTCCCCTACCTCCCCACCCACCCCCAACAGAACATTGACTTTGACAGTCACCCACTGACAAGAATACCTTCATAGGAATCTAGGAGTCTGGTGGAGAAGATCTAGCACACCATCAGAGCATAAAATCTGAATTAGATGTATTAAACAGTGTAAGAACAGTTTCACTTTACTCTTGCATGCTTCCCCACGGCAGAAGACCTCCATGCCAAGAGAGACCCACTCAGGCCACCATTTCTCTTGGGGAGGGAAAGTGAGAGCAGAGGGGATGCCCGACTTCTTCAGCTGTGGCTGCCCATGAGGACACTGCCCATGAGGACACTGCCCATGAGGACACTGCCCATGAGGCCCGCCCCAAATAATAATGTGATGAGCATGGCTGAGGGCTTGGAAGAGGCTGGGAGCACAGTCAGGACTCACACTTCATCAGAGGCCGCGGATCTTACTAAAGGTAAGTGGATTACTGAGTGGGCTCTATCAGGAAGCCAGCCCAGGAGCAGCTCGGGCCAGGTTGCCTGTGGAACTCCCCCGCCGGGCCACGGGCGGTCCCTCGCCATCAGCTCCTTGCACTTGCTCCCCTGGACCGTGAGAGTGAGCCTTTACAGACAGCTCATCAGCACACACAGAAAGCGAGCCCAACTCTTCAGGGAGAAGCCAAAAGCTTCCCCAAATCTAATAAGAGTAAGAAACGGTAAAAATTTGCAAAACATTTTGCTGTACCCTAAAGTCTGCCTCTAACCAAATTCATATCATCTTATTGTGTGGCTTAGCAAAAAAAAAAAAAAAAAGTTTACTGCAGTTCCTAAGACCCTTCTTTCTAAGAGAACAGTCACAATGGATTTTTACAACATTATTCTAAAGATCATCTAGAAGAAGCAGGTGGAAATAATCAAAATTATTTTGAAAACTAGGTGCCATGAGGGATGATTACTTGCTCTCACTAGTCATTAAAACGCAGGTCATAGAATCATGCTTTTGAAATACTAAACAATTCCTTTCAGTCTCAGGTCTGGGTATGACAGGGAAATCATTAAACGTGTCTACAAGACAATGCCTTTGAATTTTCAAAAGCCAAACTATCAGTGCCCGGAGGTCAAGACTGATATAAAAGTGATGCTTGTGCAGCAGGTAACAATGGGTTGTGCTATTTCACCCCATCCCTTATTCCCACGCCTTTGGAAAGATGTAAGTTCCTTGAACATAACAACTGCACTGAGGAATAAAAGAAATCCTCAGTTGACTGAAATACATTAGCCTGGAAAGATAAGGAATTAAAATAGAAATCCAGTCTAGGAAAAAAAAATTAGGTAGTAATTAGGTAGTATCGGTGCAAATGATTTATTTTTATTTACATTCAAGACTCTTTTCAGTGTCTGGCCCACCAGTACACATGTTTCATTAAAAGCACTGCTGGTCAGTTTCTCCTCTTCCTTGAAAGTCCTTCATGGTGGACCCTCTTCCTAGTTCACTTCCAACCCAGGTGTAGAAGCTAATGCCCATTTTGGAGAGCAGTGTATCACCCATCACCTTGCCTTACCCGAGACTGGCATCTCCCTGCTCCAGGACTACTGGTAAGGGTCTGCACTCCAAGGAAGCTCTTATAACAAGGGTGTGATCTGGGATCTCCAGCACTGATCAGGCATAACAGTGACTTTTCTGATGGCTTCTTAGGCAGAAGACTCCACAAACTTCTCAGCTCCTTTTCCATCACTGAAGCCTTCACTGAGTGCTTTTACTTCTTGCATAGCAATAGGTATTTATCATGAAGGATGGAGACCGGGCACAAAGAAAAGGGGAAAATTTCTTTAAAAATTTTTGGTTTTCATCTCCTATGTAGTGAACATGTAAGAAGAGAATGTGGAAAGAGGCTACCAGAACGTTTGGATTCCTGGACTTCCTTGACTCCTACTCAACACTAACACTTCTTCCCATTCTTCCAGAAAAAGGAAAGGGTGAGATTTTTTTTTTTTTTTTTTGCTAAGGAAGTGACTTTCCTCCTGTCATCCTACCTCATCACTCTTCACATCCAAATGATGCCAATTCCTATGCACTCAGTCTCTTATATTTCTTTCATGTTCATCACATATTAGTTCCCATCTCCCTACCTTGAGCCCAGACCCCCTGCCCCTTAGGTTGTTGTAAAGGCCTTCTATAGGGATTCTCCTTCTCACTGCCCACGCATCCTTCACAACGTAACCATGATTTTCCTTAAAACCAAAATCTGAATTATATCATTTTCCTTCTTAAAACCTTGTTGGGTCTTTATCAAAAATTCAATATATAAAAGATTTTAAAAGGACATTTTCAAATACATTCTTTATTAAAAAATAAATAATTATTAAAAATATAACACAATATGCAGAAGACCTCTATAGAGAAAATTATAAAAAGCATTTGCAGGTATTAAAGAAAACCTAAATAAATAGAGGAAGGATTGTGTTCCACATATTTGTCAAAGGGATCCAATCATGGAAATATAAAGAACTCCTACCATGCAATGAGAAATGGAAAAAAATATATTATAGAAATTGAGGCAAGATGTCTGAATAAGTATGTCATAATAGTGTTACCCAAAATCTTAATAAATATAAGAAAAAATGAATAGTTAGGAATTTCGAAAATATAAATTAAAATCATGATAAAATACATAACTATATTTTACCAGAATTGTTAATATCTAAAAGACTGATAATGCAACTGTTTGCAAGAATATGGAGAAACAGAAATTCTCATGAACTGATGACAGCATAGCAATGACACTCTGAGGAAAAACATTGTGGCCTTTTCTACCGAAGTTAAGTATACATACATGTACTCTAAGACTTAGAAATTTCAGTTTTCAGTGAGTGTGAGTGGGTATGTATCTTAATGTATGTTCCAAAAGACCTTTATAAAATTGACAGCTGTGTTAGTTTATACTGGTTTCTTGTGGTTAAGCCTGCTTGTTCCTGCACGTAAACACAGCTAGAAGATACAGTTTCAGTTTTCTGCAAGTTTGCCCAGAGGGAGGTTTTTATTAGAAAGGGGGGTGAGGTGCTTCCTTGCCTCCTTGCCTCAGACAGGTGAACTGGTTTTATAGAGACAGTTTAGGCGTGGGTTAGGGACCTTGGGTTGCTCCCCTGGGTGACAGTTTTACAACCAATTGTTCACCAAATGAAGTAGTGCTCTTGAATTTAGAAGCCCTGGGATACTAAAAACTCTTACCTACAAACACTAGAATCGCACTCGACATGATGGTTATGACTCTTTGTGGAGCAAAGCTACCAAATAGCCTGGGCCGGTAGGACTATTATATTAGACAGAAATAGATTTCACTTATTTCAGTCTTTATAATTCTTAGGTCTTTATCTTTACAGAGGTGAAGCTTCACTTTAACTAATATAGGAGGTGATATTCAAAATTAGAAAATACAGGGAACCCAGGACCATGCAAGAAAGATTCAAAGAAAATGAGAGAAGTCTTTTATTCATCCAGGCTCAGAACAAATGGTTTTACAAAGCAACCTTCACCCTACTCATCCTACTTTGGTAAGTTAAACTTACCATATTTTCAAAGCATCCCATACTTGTAAAAAATCTTTCCTACCCTCTCTTCATCCAAGTAGAGTTTAATCAGTGCCATTAGCTAACCTTCCTCCTTTTCCTATCCCACTTTGATTCTCAGTCTCCCACACACACAGTTTTATTTTTCCTCTGATATCTAGTAATTGGTTTTAAAAAAATGTATCTTTTTGCTTCTTTCAGAAACACTAAAACTGTTTTCCTTAATAAAAGTTGAATTGTTAAAAAATAAATCAAATGTTTAAGTTCCTTAGCATTCTCTAACCCAGGGCTAAGTCCAACCTTGTACCAATCTGATTTGGAAGGGTACTGGTGATGAACACAATGGATTATCCTGCCTTATCAGACTTAGCTACTGTCTGTTTTACAGCACTTTTGATCATTTACTCAGCCATCCTCCTAACATCTCCCACAAAGGGAAAGTGAGCATGCCCAAGTCTTCCCATTTCTACCTCATAATATAGAAATATATCATACAGGAACCATTGCCACTTCTAATGAGAAAGATACAAGAATTATTATAATTATGCACTATATACTGTGTAGTTCCTATATTCTTTTTCCATATTAAACTGGATTTTTAAGTAGTAAACAGGATCTATGTTCAATGTATTTTATAGTCAATTGCACATTTAATAATTGGAATATAGTAGGGACTTAGATACTTTACTTCATAAATATCTTTAGAATAGTATTAAAATATATAATAAGTTATATTGATTTCTCATATTGTAAGATGTGTTGATTGAACAAAATTTGTTAGTGACGTTTTTATTACACAGTGATAGACTTAAGAATTCTTAGGGAAGATTGCAGTGACAACCGTAGCACTAGAATCATTTGTTTTAGAGTCTTCCTCTAAGCTCCTTTTTAGCTATTATGTAACTTCTGGACACAAGACTTATGGGAAAACAAATCAGGCTTTGTGCCTGTTGACCTAGGGCTGACTGCAAGTCCTTGTGTTTTCTGGATACTGTCTTTTCTATAAAAGCGTATTATAATGGTACTATGAGCTTATTTTAAAATTACATAATTTTATCCCCACATTATACATTATACAAAAATCAACGTTTTAATATTTTTTACCGTTTAAATAGGCCAAAATCATAAGAAAATATATCTTGAAAAGTTTCAGTATGTAAGAATACAGTTACAAAATGTTGCAAACATAGGCCTATTTATCTCATTCTGAAACCAATATACTTACCTATGTGGAATAGTAATGTTATTTTTGAGGGCAACCAACTAAAACTGCCATTTAGGCATTATATACGACTTGCTACTGTAGCTCTAATAACATTTTTACTTTTGATCAAAACTCCCAGAAGTCTCATGACAACTAATATTAAAACCATTGAAGCAAAAGTTTATATAATCTTGGAATGGATTTTTAATAAATCAGGAGGGATTTTCCATCACTTTATCTAAAGGTCTAACATCTTTTGAAGGATTTAAATATTTGGAGTCCTAAAGCTAGAGACTTTTCCCATATACTAACCACTTTCCCTTCCTTCATAAAGGACATAAAGTTAGGCTTACATTCCCTGTGAAAGAACACTCCCACTCCTAACCCAAATACCCCACCATCACAAGCTCAGGTGATAGGACTAAGAGTGGATAACACAACTGGATTCTTTCTCCAGGGAGTCTGGAATGGAGGCAAAACAATGCTGAGTCACTTAGCTATGCATGATTGTCCTGTAAAGCTGTATACATCCTATCTCTGAGATTCCCATCTGGGGGGTGCTCTGATTTGCTACATGCTGATATTAGGCAGCCCTATACAGAAACGGGACAGGAATACATATACACGGAGAAAGATAAGAATCCAAGACCTTAAGAGAAAGACAGAGGTGGCTTTGCAGCCATTGAAAAGCCTAAATATGCTTTCTAAAATTAAATTCCATTTCCTTTACCTCTATACTTACAATAAATTTAAGTTAATTGGTTTCTTTCAGCTAGGACTTAAGTGTGCATATTTAAAAACTCACGTTTTGAAAACAAATTCCAACTTTAAAATGAGGAAAATCTTTCCTCTTTAGTAAGACATAATTTTATGTCCTGGTTTTGGGCTGCAAAAAAATTAGGACACTAGCCGAAGGAAGTTGGAATATTCTAACAAGGGGAAGTAATTTTCTAATGCTAAAATATGAAACCCTCCAATTTTGGAGACAGATTTATTTTCTCGCTGTGACTCCAAATAACACTATATGGCTGGTTTTGAATTTCCGCTCTGGGCTTAACTATATGTATAAAGATAAAGATTAATTAACCTCTACCAGTCAACAATCTCCAACTAATTTTTAGTGCTAATTATGTGCAAATTATGACATTATATACATTGAAAAATAAAAGAAACAGCACTGTTTCCATTTTCAAGAAGTTTACACCTTAAATAAATAGTAGCTATGTAAATATCCAATAGTAATGTAAGAAATTAAAAAGTGTCATAAATAGGTAGAGCAGTGGACCTCAAACTTCTCTCTCGAAAACTCCTACACTCTTAACTTTATTGAGGACCCCGAAGACTTTTCATGTATGTGGGTTATATTTACTGACATTGCTGTGTTAGAAATTAAAACTGAGAAATTTTTAAAAATATTTACTAATAATTTTAAAAATAATAACACACATAAATGTAAACAAAATAGCACCTTTGGATGAAAATACTCTCCAAAGAAAAAGTAAGTTCAGGGCTTCCCTTGTGGTGCAGTGGTTGAGAATCCGCCTGCCAATGCAGGGAACACGGGTTCGAGCCCTGGTCTGAGAAGATCCCACATGCCGCGGAGCAACTGGGCCCGTGAGCCACAACTACTGAGCCTGCGCGTCTGGAGCCTGTGCTCCGCAACGAGAGGTCGCGATAGTGAGAGGCACGCGCACCGCGATGAAGAGTGGCCCCCGCTTGCCACAACTAGAGAAAGCCCTGGCACAAAAACGAAGACCCAACACAGCCAAAAATAAATAAATAAAATTTTTTAAAAAAGTAAGTTCAGTGAGAAGAATAGTGTTGTTTTACATATTTGTGAATCTCTTTAAAGAGATGTTGAATTTTACCTGATCCTGAACTTCTGGGAAACAGTGAAATTTAAAAAATATGCCCAACCTTTTGTTTTCCAGGAAATGGCCCCCTGTAAAATGGCTCACCCTTCCTCATATGACTTAGTAAGGCTCATAGATGCCCCCTTGTTTACCTGTGACAAGGCCAGACCCAGACCCTCCACATTCCCATTCTTTGCCATGTAAATAACTAGCTAATGAGCTGTCACCCATCCTTGGTTGATGGCCTTAGACTCCTACGTCTTAACCTCACTCAAAAAGTATTCTTTGGGAACAGAACCGGAGGTGTTTGGAATTGAATTATTTTTTAGAAATGTCTCTACTGTGTTTTTTTCCCAGCATTTATTGATGTACTATTTCTTAAGATAAGGAAGAAAAAAATCAACATAATTTGTAAATTATAGTCCTTAAAAGTTCTATATCTAAATAGCTATTTTGAGTGAGTAAGCAGCATTCTAAAAGGAAGAAAAAAATATTTAAAGGAAAAAGAGGGATCTTTCTGTCATTTTCATTGCCATAGCTACAATGTGCCCAACAGCTAAAACACGTTCAATATTTAATATATATTTATTGAATGAATTAAGGAAGCTGCTATTAAAATAATAATATGCTTCAGAAAAGAAAAGGACATGAATTCTAAGTTACAAATTTGACCATGTATCATTCCCAGTGTTAGACTTTCTATGTCATAAAAGGTTAAGAAAAAAAAAAACAGTGCTGTCTGTTCTAGATTAAAAGAAAATTAAGAGCCAAAACAACGAAATACAATAATGTGTGGTCTTTGATTGATCTCGGGATGAAAAAATCAGCTATAAAAAATGCTTTTGGAATATCTAAATATTCTCAAATATAGAATTGGTATTAAATAATATTAGGTGACTTGTCTCAATCTTGTTAGCTGTGATGTGATATTATCATAAAACAGGAGAATTTGGGGGCAGAAGAGGCATGCTTGAGGTATCTAGGAAGGAAGTGTCAAGGTATCTGTAATTTACTCTGAAATGCAAAAAGAAAGAAATATCACTAGTGAAGCAAATTTAGAAAATAGCAACACTTGTTGAAATCAGATTTTGAGTGTATGACTGCTCCTTTTACTAGTCTTTATACTTTTCTGAATATGTAAATATATTTATGCTTATAAAAAGTGAAAGAGAGAGAAAAGGAAGAGAAAATGTTCAGATAAAGAAAAGAAAAATAAAGTAGCTATACACCCACCTCAAGCCCATATCAGAAAGAAAAGAGATTTAAAAGTTTCCTTAGCAAATGTGAAGCTCGAGAGTAAGGGAGACAGAAATGCAATCTCTAGGCTAAAATACGAGAAGGGAAGCTCTTCAGATGCCTCCTCAATCAAAGATAAGGTGAGTAGCCAGGGACCAAAATCAACACATTCTTATGCGTTAGCATCCAACTTTTCCCTGAAACTTATGCCAAAATATTTTAGCCTAGAGATATATATTAACAATATACAAAAATTAGCTTTAACAAAAAACCATGATATCTGTATTATTATTTATTTTTATTATTATATTTACTATATCATAAAATTTGGTGTTATAAGTATGCGTGCGAGAGAAAGAGAAATTTTGATTATTTCATTGGATAAATTCCTAAAAATAGAATTATTGGGCCAAAGATCTGAACATGTTGAAGGCTCTTAATTAAGATTACCAAACTCATTTCTAGAAAATATAGGCATGATTGTAAACTATCATAATCATAATGGTTACCATTTATGTAATTTCCTCTATGTAGGCATTACGCAGAGAATATTACAGGCCTGATTTTCTTACTCCATGCAATAGCTCCATTAAGTAGATATTATTACCCTAACTTAACAGACTGAAAAACTGAGGCTTAAATAACTTGTCTAAGTGTGTAGAGAAAATAAATTTTGCAAATTCATCCATGTTAATTCTTTCTACCAACATACAGAGATTCCTACCAACATTGCTTGGAAAGTTAGTATGCACCTTTCAAATAATGGCTGTTATATTTTTTAAAGACTAATATGATAGGAAGAAACTTATATCTCATTGTTTTTAGGATGCTCTTATTGACCCTTTTATTGGACAATTACAATTTTTTTTAATACTGTCTTTTCTTGTCTTAAACACATCCTCTACTTGGACTCCATCAGATTCTTATGAATTAGGAATTGTTATGTGTAGATTAATATTATGAGCCTTCTGTTTGACTTATGGGTTAAAAATATTTATTGGTCTCTACTGTGAATTGGGGAAAAAAATCATACATCTTTTAAAGAAATAGGAGTTGTTCACCTAAATCTACATTTAAATAGAAGAACATAAAAAAAAAAAAACCTCGGGTAATTCATGTGAAAAGGAAATGTAGAAACAGACTCATTTTGTGGATGCAATTCAAATTCAAGTTAAATTTCCTGGATTTTTTAGTCCAAATAACGATTTTGTAACTGGCCACTGCAAATATTTGTGTAGATTTTTTAATATTTATTTTAAAGCAACTTCACAAAACACATTCAAATTGCATTAATCCCCTAATCCTTTTCCACTTGTTTCATGGTTTTATCTTTCTGTAACAAAAATGGAAAGGTACAGATGAACAAATTTTTAACATATTTGGTCAATGCAACTATTCTGAAAAACCTGATTACAAAACAACCTATTTTTCTTTAAATGAGTTTTTTAAAAAATGCTATACACAGTGTGCAGATCAAACTTGGCATCAGTTTTTGTATATTTTAATTAAGGGGATTAATTTAGTTTACTGTTATCTAATCTTTTAATCTATCTAATCTATCCAATCTTTTAAAATGAAAGTGCACTCAACCAAACAGTTAATTGTAATGTACAAAATAGATACTTCTTTTTTAATATTTCAATCATGTTTAATTGAGTGCAGCTATAATTTTTACAATTACTTGTACAGATGCAACATGAAATATCTATGTAACTTATTTAAACACATTTATATTCAATAAATGCCTCCTTCACTGACATTCACAATATATCAAATGCTAACCTTATACATATATTTTCACATATGCAATATGAAGCCTATAAATATAAAGACAAAGTGAAATGAAAAGTGGAAACAATGATCGAGCCAAGTTAGGAACAGCTCCTACTTTTAGGGTAAATATTTTAAAGGTTTGAATCATGTAGATTTGCTCTTTTCTTTGAGAGCTACCAACAGGGAATAAATGGTAATCTAAGCCATATTTATTATGGAACTGTATCTGAGAAGATGTGTAGTATTGTCAAAAAGCTTTCTGGAAAGAGTCATCATTAAACAGCATTTCTAAGAGAGAACTAAAACAGCATAACCAAATGAATATCATTCTCAGTTTAACGCCATTGTTGGTGTATATTTAGCTAGATTCTACTCATAAATTCTCAGAGGATATGAAGTAGATCAGATAAAGTATAAATGATAATTCAAATAGGTTAATCTTTTTAATATATTATCCTCCAGATTTAATAGAAACTATTTTCTCCAACACAATACCACTGATTTGTAGACCTATCCTTTGCAAAAGGTTCAGGTATCGTCAATCAGTAATAAATGTTCTTAGGATATTCTACATCTTAGCCTAGAAAACCACATCCCACTAGACTAGTCATTCACTTGAGTAATAAATTCTTTTAGAGGCATTTGTAAGAAGGAGAGCCAGGATGAATGTTATTCTCCTCTGTAACACTATTCATATTTTGCAAAAGTGAACGCTTGGCTTTTTTTTTTTTTTTTTTTTGGTCAATTTTATTACTCTTTAGGCAAGTTGCAGTAAATCCCATTCTTCACACACTTGATGTGTGAAGAGAGATATAGAGTTCACTTCAGAAGAGAAAAGTACATAAATCTTGATGAAATCTGAAAATGAAAGAAATGCCTAAAAAAAATTGTCTATCAATATCCAGTCTTATTTCATTATAGTGTGTGTGTGTGTATCTTTTTAATTTGTGAGAAATGGATTTAGGAGTATCCTAAAATAAAATCTCAAGACATTTATTGCAAGCAATTAATTTCCTTGGGGGGGGGGGAAAACAGGGCTACAACAGTCACGTCAGTCTATGTCAAGCAGCCCATGAAACAAGTTGGGTTCATGCTGTTTATTTATTATTAAAATTCATACTTTTTTACATTATTAAAACATGAGAGGAAAAGAAATGAGTCTTAGAAGATTTCAGTGCATGTGGTTATTGTACTTATGACAGTCTCAACCTACTGAGTGGCTGAATGCTATTACCACTGTAGTGGCAGGTAGGGAACAAGGTGCACTTACTTGTACTATATATAAACCTGAGCTCACCCTTTTACACCTGCAGCATCTTGGAAATCTATCTTTCTCTCCTAGTCGTATCTAAATCACGTCTGTCACAAATATCTCCCACAGCTCTGATTCCTTAGGACATGCCCCTATCTCTCAAATCCAGTAAAATTGTGAAAAACTTGGAGTAAAAAAGTAGGCTCTCTTTTATGGATGCTACCATTATTTGCCACACAGGGAAATTAATATAATTTGGAGATCATATGTTTGATTGTATCCCAACAGATCAGGAATCCTAATTCCCATTCTTCTACTTAATAGTCCTGTGACTTCATATATGTAACGAAATTTATATTAGACTCTGTTAAGATATCTAGATATTGTGGTTAGCCATCCTGATTCTTAAGGTTTCCCGAAATTTTTACATTTGCATGTGATTTCACAACTGAAACTATATTCAGCTTCTACATAGAATGTCTGAATCCTCGACCACCCATTTTCTAGAGGAACAGAATAAAAAAAAGGAGATAGCCAGAAGACACAGACAGGTAATGCACAAATTATATTCCTAGCTGTGGCTTTGGTCCAAGACCTAGTAGCTTCATAAGTTGAGTTAGTCTTTATAAAGCTTTCAGAACTCCTTTTGAAAAGAGTTGAAATTGGCTTTCTTTTGGTCAATTTTATTACCACTAGATGACTGGTAAACTTAAGAATAACCCTAAAAGCCGCACTAATGGGTTTTTGGCCCTTTTTCCACAGTCATTTTCTCTAATCATGGTTCTTCAGATGTTATGACTCTAATGGGGAAGGGAGAGCAAAGGGAGCCGTTCCTAAGGAAAAAATTCATGGAAGACCAAAGGGAAAAAAATCAATGTGTCCCTAAGGCCTAGAGCCTCAGACTGAGTCACACATTCTCAGCCTTCCTGGGCAGGGTCCCTTCCTGGGTGTATTATGCAGCCAGCAGTGTGCTCTTAGAGAGAAGTTCACATAGAAAGAACCCTAAAAAACACACCTAATGGTCATGAGTCAAATTTTTGAAGAGTTTCAATTTTGTGCAAAGCACAAAAATTACATTCTAAGTAAGACAGACATTTTGCACAATAAATACGTAAATTAGAACAAATTAAAAATTGTGGTAACTTTTATAAAATAAATAAGTAGATCCTGTGGGAAAATAATTTACACTGAGTATTTGGTGTATCCTCTCTGAGATAATTAACAGAAAATGTATTTAAAAATTAGTAATGATATTTGACAGAAAGATATTTATACAGAGAACTAGAGGGGGGAGGAAAACAGGGAGGTGGAAGCACAAAACAGAGAATAAATCGAATCAAGAACTTTCTAGTACCTTAACCAAATAATACCCTTGCTTTAGTCACCTGAATGAACACACCTAATTCTCTAGTAAGAGAAAAGGAAAAGGGCTTTACCTCGTGTCTGTCTTCTTTTCCTCTTCATCCTTTTGGGGTTTCTGCCTCCCAGATGGCCTCCTATAGTCTTTAAACCATCAGCCCCTTTGCTGCTCCTCACTTCCCTGCATCATTTTCTTTCTAAAAGCATTAACCTACTAATGACCCCAAATTGAAAACCCTGTCCATGATTTTTCCTATGAGTTTTGATCAATTTAGCCAACTCTCAACTTGCCATTCTCACTCAGATGCCAAAGAATCATCAAAATATTAATATATAAGAAAATAAAATCTAAATTTTAATTCCATCCTATAAGAAAATTTGTACTCTTTTTCAGTAATTGTACCAAGATATATCTAGTTACTCAACCTGAAAATCTAAGCCCAGGCTCTGTAGTTACCATCTTGCCCAAACCACCACCAAATGTTTCCTGGGCTTTTGCAATTGCCTCCTGACATCGGGCATTTGTTTCTACATGTGTTCACCACTGAACAGTCGATTCTCCCAACAGTACTAGACTCACAATTTGAAACAAGTATTGGATTACATTGTTTGTGGAAAAAATGACAAATTATTTAATGACATCCATTCTTACCTTTGTTAATAATCAAATCGCTAGGTTCAAGTTAGACACATGGCTGCCCAGGTAAGAACTAGGCATTCCATCTTTTCTCACAGCTTAGTATGACATATGACTAAGTGTTGCCCAGCTGGAGGGGAGCTGCAGGGATGAGTGCTACTTCAGGGTTCTGCATTCAGAAGGAAAAGGACCTACACTCCCATGGCCTTCCCCACTGGCAGGGAAGCAGTGTCTTCTAGAGAAGCCGGAAATGGAAGCCAGCTTTTGAGAATTCCAGAGTATTAGTGCCAGACCAGGCCCTCTTATCTCTGGGCTGTTACAAAGAGATGAAAAATTCTAACATTTTAAAAACGATTGCATGTTTGATTTCTTTGTTACAGCAGCTGAGTGTGAATTCTAAGCGTGACAGGTTGTATTTTCTCAAAAATGACTGCAGTACTATGCTTTATTCCACATGCTCTTCTTACAATGTGACTTTGACAATCCTCTTGTCAAGAGGTAGGGTCTATACTCTTTTCTCTTGAATGCTACAAGCCTTATATCTATGACAGAAACAATGGTATGTGACTTCCAAGGCTAGGTCAAAAAATTCTACACGGTTCCCTTGGGATATTTATTTTTGTAACCCAGCCACCATAATGTAGCAAAACTCAAATCAGCCCATGTGGAAAGATAACATTGAGGAGGCACTGAGTATACAAGAAGAGAGACATGGCCAGTCCCCAGCAGCCCACCTGCTGTTTCAGCTCCAGTCACATCTGAATGCAAGTGCATGAGAACCCCCTTTATAGTAGCCTCACGAGGAATTCAAGTAAAGCTTATCTCAGTGAGATTTGTGGTTGTGGCTTCTACATAATGGAGTAAACGCCAATAAAATTCATAGAAAGCCTACAGAGTTGTTCTGGTGGAAGCACCACCATATTGAACTGAAAGGAAGAGAAACAGTACAAAATAAAAGCAAGGCTTTGGACTTCCGAACTTTTATGGGCAGGAAGCAGTCTTGAGAGAACTACTCAGCTGCAAACGCGAAGTACATTTGATGGAAAGGGAAGGATGTTTTAGAGAGCAGGACCAAGATCCCAAAGAGAGAAGCCACAAGCCACAAATAGCACTGCGATCCAATCAATGAATTAACAATATTTTCCCAGCTGGATTTAAAGATTATTATTATAATCCTCTGTGCCTCCTATTTACCTCACCCCCTTCAGTGACTTCTGCAGTTATCCCATGCCTATCCAGCCTTGCATGTTAAGTATGTGGGAGCAGAGAAGGTACCTCTTTATTTCCTATGGATTCATGTCAAAGAGAGCTGTGTTTGAGGAATGTAACCAAGGAACAGCACCTGAGAGCCTCATCCACAGCTATACATGATTTAAATGATGAAACTTACTCCTCGATCTTGTTCCTGATGCTGTAAAGGGATGAAACTTCTGGGGGTTCTTGGGCAAGGTGAATATATATTGCACATGGGAAGAATGTAAATAATCAGTTGCCAAAAGGGAGAATATGGCCCCCAAATTCTATGTTACTCCTAACATTGAGAAATAGAGTCTATGTCTCTCCCCAAAATCTGGGCTCTGCACACATAACCAAGAGTGTATGGTGGAAATGATACTGCACCCATTTCCAGAAGGAGGCTAAAAGAAACTGGTAGTTTCCACTTCCTGACTCCTGAGGCCCTCACCTTATATGCAGTTACCATGCCGTAAAGAAGCCCAAGCACCCAATTTCTCCTTGTCTGGAGAAATTCACACGGAGAGGGATAGAGTCCCCTGGCCGTCAGCAGCAGCTGAGTTTCTGTTCAACTGCCAACATTAACCTGCAGCCATATATGGGATCCTTTTTTTTTTTTTTTTTTTTTTTTTTGGGCTGTGTTGGGTCTTCATTTCTGTGTGAGGGCTTTCTCTAATTGTGGCGAGCGGGGGCCACTCTTCATCGCGGTGCGCGGGCCTCTCACTGTCGCGGCCTCTCTTGTTGCGGATCACAGGCTCCAGACGCGCAGGCTCAGTAATTGTGGCTCACGGGCCCAGTTGCTCCGCGGTATGTGGGATCCTCCCAGACCAGGGCTCGAACCCGTGTCCCCTGCATTGGCAGGCAGATTCTCAACCACTGCGCCACCAGGGAAGCCCCCAGGAGATCCATTTTTAAAGTGGATCCTCCAGCTCCTATGTGGATGACTATGATGTCATGTAGAGCCAAGACCAGCCTTCCTTTCACTAGATTATGGGTTGGTGATCCGAAGAAAACAATGTTGTTTTATGCCAACAGGCTTGAGGTGGTCTGTTAAAGAACAGAACACCTAATAATACATAATTTCCTCACTTTCAACCCTCAAAAATTGCACAATGAATTGGGGAAAAATACCCCACAAGCCCAGATTACTTAGCAGAACCTGATAAGCCCTTCCTGACTTGGTCCCTGACCACATCTCCAAGCTCATTTCTTTCCACATTTACCATCTCTATTTTTCAGGTGCAAGAGGTTTCTTTATCTTCTTCAAATCAGTCTAGTATTCTTCCAACTCAGGGCCTTTGTTCTTGTTGACTTCTTCTCTGGAATATACTTTCCCTGATTTGTGTGGTTTCTTCTCATCATTCAGCTTAAGTGCCACCTCTTCAAAAAACACTTCATTATAGTTAAACTTGTTCCCTTTGCACTTCCTCCCTTTTACAGTGCCCAATTTTATTTCTTTATAGCACTTATTATTATTGAAATTAACTAGATTAATTCATGGGTTTATTATCTGTTTCTACTACTAGATTTTAATCTCCATGAATCAGAGACATTTTCTTCCTGTTCTCTGCAGGTTCTCCAAAGCTATGTGTGACACATATTAAGTGTTAAAAATATATTTGAAATGAATACTGGTTGAATGGCAAACATAACTTATATTTTGTTTCTCACTTGTCAACTTTTCCTGTCACCTGGTGACATTAATATCTTATTCAGACTTAATAAGACAGGAATATTCCAGGATTTTCCATTGTGGCCACATGATTCCATACATTACAAAGGCCAACAAATTTGTGTTATTTAAGGGAATGATGAGTTGGGTTCTGCCATGTGTATAATTTTCAGATATAACTTAAATTGGGTGGAGTACATATAATGTCCTTTTTTTGTATTTTTAAGAAAATTAAAACTAGGTACCTTTAAAGCTACAAATAATCAAGACAGTGTGGGATTGGCATAAGATAGACATAGAGGTCAATGGAACAGAATAGAGTCCAAGAATATTTAGGTTTGATAAACCTGC
This sequence comes from Balaenoptera musculus, assembly GCF_009873245.2. Classification (NCBI taxonomy): domain Eukaryota; kingdom Metazoa; phylum Chordata; class Mammalia; order Artiodactyla; family Balaenopteridae; genus Balaenoptera; species Balaenoptera musculus. The sequence goes on from NC_045802.1 coordinate 58,829,656, forward strand.
TGGTTCATGAGTTTTAGGTGGTTACAATAATAAATAACCAAAATTTTCTAAAAAGTATGGTAGGATAGACTTTGAATCAAACGGACTATTTGGTCTTCAGTTCACTTGCTGTATAATTTTGAGCAAATCGTAGATAGTCATTACTGTGTAACGCTTGCCCATCAGTTGAATCTGGGATTTGGCCTTCTCACAGGACACCTAAATTTATGATAATTTTTTAATCTCCTCCTTACAAGCTGCTGCACGTTCCTTCAAAACCATCTGGTTCCAGAACAACTTAGTTAAAACAAAGTTTCACTCCAGATGATACGTAAATAAAGACATCACTTTTTTGTTCTTTGTTTTAGCTTACATTCATTGGGCACATACATTGCAAGAATTATTTAAGCACTTTAATTGTATTAATAAAATTAATATTCTGTCTCCATTAGGTTGCTAGGATACAAATAAACCAACTGAAGCACCGTGAGGTTAAGAGCTATATATCAAACAAAGCACAAATTTAAATGTGACTGGATCAGAATTCCTAGATTTTTTTAATAGATCTAAACTACTTTCTTAAGTTGACATGGCCCCATTTAATTTTCTTCAGGATATCTCCATTTGCATGCCGCACAGTCAAAAAAAATTTTAACGTTCAAAATTGATTTCATTGTCTATCCTTCAAAATGAATAAATCTCTTCCTTTTCTTATATTTCATATGGGGTTGAATGGCTATTATGATAGCCAGAAATCTGGAAGTTTCTCTTTTACGACCCTCATATTCAAATATTCTACCAAATTCTATTGATTTTACCTTAACAGTTCCCTAATCAATTCAATCCAAAGAATTCCCATATCTGTCTTAGTTCAGGCCAGTGCCATTACTGGTAGAAACTGCTATAACATAGTCCAAAATAGTTCTCTTTATTTCCCCTGGTGTCTGATCTATTTCAGACATTGCTACAACAAGTAATATACCTAATAATCAAATCTGATCATGCCATCAGGGCTGGATAAAATCTTTTTTTTTTTTTTTTTTTTTAAAGATTTATTTATTGATTGATTGATTACTATGTTGGGTCTTCGTTTCTGTGCTAGGGCTTCTTGTAGTTGCGGCAAGGGGGGACTACTCTTCATCGCGGTGCGCGGGCCTCTCACTATTGTGGCCTCTTTTTGTTGTGGAGCACAGGCTCCAGACGCGCAGGCTCAGTAGTTGTGGCTCACGGGCCTAGTTGCTCCGTGGCATGTGGGATCTTCCCAGACTAGGGCGCGAACCCGTGTCCCCTGCACCAGCAGGCAGACTCTCAACCACTGCGCCACCAGGGAAGCCCGCTGGATAAAATCTTACAATGACTCTCCACTTTACATTGAATTATTAATTTATTTTTAATCACTTTGTCTCTCTATTAGAATGTGAGCTCCTTGAATGCAAACTCAATATTTAACCTAGTCCAGCATCTGATTCTAATGAAGAGCTAATATGATCTGATAATCATTATTATGAGAATGAATTGAGGAAGAGAGCTCAGCTTATTTTAAAAAATCAGAAAAGTAATAGAAATCTAATAGGCATGAAAATCAGTCAGTAAAGGCATTAAAAATGTACTTAAAAGTGAACTGAATTTTTTATTAATTGAGGAAAAGCCCAACTAGGTTCACTTATTTTGAAAAATTGGTAGAGAATATTTGTTATCTCAACTGTAAAATAAACACTTAAATTGCCTACTCGTTTTTTATTAACATAGAGATCTAAAGAGAGACAATGATTTCCTACTTTATTTTGTTTTGTTTGCACATTTTTTTATTTTCCTGGTTTCTTTCTTTGCTTCTTCCTTCCTATCTACCTCCTTTCCTTCCTTCCTTCCTTCCCTCCTTCCTTCCTTCCTTCCCTCCTTCCTTCCTTCCTTCTTTCCTTCCTTAATAAAATAAAACTCTATCCAGGTATTTCATTATGTTAATGGCAACTTCTACATAATAAATTTTATAGATAAGGAAAAATGGTTTTTCACATTAAAGGTAATGGTTCAGGGCTAAAGAGATCATGAATATCAGAATCAGATTTAAACTTTCCAAGTTTTGAAGGCTCTATTCTTTACTCTGTACATGTCACATTTTTCAGGTGCATAGCAAGAACTAAATGAAGAGACAAATAGTCTGGGGAAGGTTTTTGAGGGGGTAGTAGTGATAAATCAAGGACTAAGGAAAAGTACAACTGTCTAAAAGAAGAAAGAGGGGCACTTTTGTTAGTAAGGATGCATACAGAGACATATATAGGATGGTAGAAAGAGAGAGGAAATGGCAGCTGCCTTGTGTGCAGCTGTCGTAATTGATAACCCAGACATACTGTTGTAATTATAGAGTTCCACAGAGAAAACTTTTTAAAACTCACATTTAATACATCTATATATAAGCAAGTTTAGGAAAAACACAATAAACTGTGGACTCTTAGAGAAAGTTAGATGGAACTATTGGTAGAACAGCTAAGGGAAAATGTGAGAAATTTTAGAAGCAAAAAATTATAATGTGTTCCACATATTCTTTACCATGTGATTTTTCATGAAATCTAAATTTAAGTTAAATATGTATCTGAAATGTAAAGACAGTGAATAAATATGCCTTTTAATTTGACCTGAGTTAATCTATTTCTTGTAGGTACATAAATAAAAAAGAAAATGGCACACTTCCTCTCAAATCCAGCTAGTTTGCCCTAAAATGGTGACATATCTGCATGTAATATGTTAGATGAAAATATATATACTTATATTATTCAGCATAAGTACTAATTCCAGTATAATATAATTTTTATTTCATGCAAATGTAGAGATATTAAAACAGTATATCTATTTTAAATATATTGATATACAAAACATATGTAAATCTGTGGATTGCTATACAAGCAATCATTTCAAATATTTGTAAATATAAGTCTAAATATAATCTAAGTATACTAATGAAATGTTTTCATGTTATAATTAATTAATTGATAAATAATTGATATTAATTAATTGATAAATAATTGATTCATTTAATTGATGAATAAAATATAATTCCTGAAATTTTATTACTAATGTTCAATTACTTTCCCTAAATGAAATGTCATACTGGATTCTTCTGTCAGTTCAAAGCTGGATAGCATTTTTCATTTATTCAATGAAGACTATATTGTCAAATGGAAAAGTAGCAAATTAATTGTCATTTAGACTTCTGCCTCTGTAGAAGGTGGAGAGAGAAACAATTGAGCTAAGAAAGGACAAGGCATTTTTTCAAATTCCTTGGATTCAGTGGTTAAGTATTGTGAATGCCTATTATATGGAGATTTCTTTTCTTTATGGTTATTGTCAATTCCAATTCCTTTCACAAAATACCATATAAAAGGCCTGCAAAATACCATAGTGGACTTGCATAAAAAGTAAATTGTTTTTTGCTTCAAAGCACTCTAAAGAATTAGGATATGTATATGTGTATATAGATACATATATATATATTTAAAGAACAATATATTTCTTAAAATACTTTGTATTGATACAAAATTATATATTATATATTCTGAGTTCTTTGGGAAACTAATATTCACATATCGGTAAAGTGACATTACCCATTATATGTAAAAACTATTTTTAGAAGTAACTATTCAGGCCCATTTCTTGCAAGTTCTGTGTTCAACACATTTTGGTCTAAGACGTTTTTCAGAAACTGTACATTTAAATTTGTGTTTTATGATGTTTATACTCATCATTGAAAGAAATTTTATGACGGAAATGTTTATTTATAAAATGAAGACATTAACAAGAATAATATCTTTAAAGTTGTTCTTAAGGAAATTGGGTTAATCTTCTGAATATAAAAGTTGTTAACTAAGCTTCACAAATTGTTAAAAGCTGGTGATGATGGTAAATTGATGATAATAATGGTAAATTTTTAGCATTGAGTTCTTGTTGATCTTGCCCATGAACAGGGAAACCAAGTCTTTCTTATTCACAGTTCCCTTTATGTCGAGTTCAATGCCAACCCATGAGAGGAGTTTTCAGTTAGCTGTTTTAAATAATTTTGGATTTTTAGGAAACTATAAAAGAGTACCTTAAAGGATTATTTTCTGGAAAAAAAAAAAGCTCACTATTCTTCCAAGTCAACACTACAATGGATACTTCAGTCCAAAAAAAAAAAAAATCACTAGGAAATATATCAGTAGAAAGCAAAGTTGTAAGTCTTTGATGAATTCTCTAATAATGGACTCTCTCCAGCTGAATAATTTCAATTTTGATCACTTCATAATTTTAAGGCTCAAAAATATGATCCAATAGACCTTTTTCCTGTTAATTTTCCTGAGGTATCTTAAAATAGAGAATTAAACCAAGTAAAAATGAACATTTGGTGGTATAATTTACAATACAGAGAACTGTAAACTTGCCAAAAATGTCATTTCTTTATATTTTATTAAGATTTGATACTGGAAATATATTACTGCATATTAACTTAAGAATAATTAGACTTGTGTTATGGGACTTCCTGGGCAGTCCAGTGGTTAACACTCGTCACTTCCAATGCAGGGGGCGCGGGTTCCATTCCTGGTCAGGGAACTAAGATCCCACATGCCAAGCGGCCAAAAAAAAAATTATACGTGTGTTATTATAAGACTATATGTGTGCATTCAATATTTTTTCTGGTTAGGAAGGAAAAAGAAGATACATAAACTCTCTAATTGTGTCTTTTTTTTTCTCAATGTTGTTACAGTGAACTCCAAAGTTTTGACTGTCATCTCTTTCAGCAAGGGAAATTTTATCTATCTATCTATCTATCTATCTATCTTTCTATCTGCCTATATCTATCTAAATCTATATCTATAGAAAGAGAAGGAAAAAAAAGAAAGAGAAAGTAACACTTTGAACTTGTTAGTAGCCAAGTGAAGTTGCCATTTAACTTGAGAAATATTTTTGAGCACTATGACCAATGTAAATAGTAGAAAATGCAAAGGGAATTAAGCATAGTATTTGACATCAAGTACCTTATAAATTCGTAATTATTAGGCAAGTATACAAAAGTCATAATATAATGTGTAGGGAGATACATTCCAAAAGAAATTCAAAATGCAACGATTATTCAAAAGACAAAGAAGTTACAGGCAACTGAAAAATCAAAAATGAATAAAGGAGGACACGAAGCTGATATGAGCATTGGAAATTAAATAGTTCTCATAGTGAGAGATGAAAGGGAATACACAGGTGGAGAGGACAGCATGGGGGATGTGTAAGAGAATATGTATCTATTTAAGGAGAAAGCAATATTCCAATTTGGCTGTAAAGCATGATTTCTATAACGGATGTTGGGATAAAATCCTGGAAAGATAAGTTGTGTCCATATTGTAGTTTGGCTTATATTGTAGTAAGGGAAAAGATAGAATACTATATTTGATAAATGTAAAAATAGGATAATTTAAGGTAGTAATGAGGTCTGTAAAGGAAAATGTTGGAGCTTGATTTGGGGAGAATATAGTGAATTTCTTAGATAGGGTGGTTCAGAGAAAACCTCTCTGAGGACTGAACGTTTAGCTAAGACATGACTCATGAGAACTAGGAAGTTGAATGCATAGCCAACATTAGTTTACAAATTATCTTTCCATGAGGTTTTGGTTATTTCATAAATCAATTTTAACTGTGATAACATTAATTATTTTTTCTAGAACACATTCAACTTTTAATACAGTTCTGTGTTTCTATGGTCTAAGGAATCACAAGATAATTTATTAGTTCATACTAAATTAGGCTTTATTTTTATCTGTTGAAAGTTATGAAAACTCTGATTGATAAAAATCAACTCTCAATTAAGAACGACTAGCATTGCATGTATTTAAGTTTAATTACCTGAACTTTAAAATTCGGATGAATCCCCTCAATTTTTGATATTCACCTCTAACTCAACCAAATCAGAGACACAGTTTCTCAGAACAAAGACATCTGTCCCTACTTCTATGCAAAAAAAAAATTACCAATAAAGTAAGACTTAGACTATCTATTGTTTTATTCAGCATATATAAAAAATAAAATTTTAAAATTTTCCTCATGAGAAAACAGATTAAAATAAACTTTGCAAGAGAAGGGAAAAACATGATTTACTCCATTCCCCTACCCCCCAACCCAATAGCATTGGAGGTGCTACTCATTGTCTAGGGCATATAATAATTATCTGCATGTACAAAAATGGAGAGGATGGTCAAAAGAGGAAAAAACGTTTTCTGTTATTTCTGCAACTGTAGTCTCAGAGGGACTTTCTTATATCTTTTTTTGGCACTGTAGCTAAGGTAATAGTTATCAGTTCTCATGTTACAAATGCCCCTGGTATAAAAGAATTGAGGTGAAAGGTTGTAGTTAATAGTAACTACATTACTACATTTTAATTGTGAAAAATGAGAAGCTTTTATTTTTAATAAGCTTTTATTTTTATCCAGGACTATATTAATATTAATTAGTATATTAATAATTATTTATGCAAATAATTAACAAAAGGAGTACTGAATTTAGAATGAGAAGCCTCTGGCAATGTCACAAACTAAGATCAATTTCAGCAAAAATAAATAAAAAGAGAAATAATAACATCTCTGTCTCACAGGGTCATTGTAGAGAAAATGAGACAATATACATCAGAATTTTGGTTATGTCTAAATCACCATGTAAATGGAAGGAATTGTTACTCTTATTTACACAGGCATAGTTGTAATTCTATTCCACGTTGACACTTTTATTTCCAAAAAATATGATTTCTTGGGGCTTAGAAACAAAAAAATTTCAAGAGCTGAATTAGGAAATCATTGGACTATGTAGGTGAAAGTTCTATAACATGGACAGAACTCTTTCTAGGATCTTGCTTCAAAACCTTCCCTGCATATATGAAATAGATAACTAATAAGGACATACTGTATAGCACAGGGAACGCCACTCAATACTCTGTAATGACCTATATCAGAAAAGAATCTAAAAAAGAGTGGATATATGTATATGTATAACTGGTTCACTTTGCTATACAGCAGAAACTAACACAACACTGTAAATCAACTATACTCCAATGAAAATTAATAAAAAATAAACTTCCCTTGATAGCAGGTATAAAGGCCTAAAAGCAAGACATCGGATAACTGCAAATCCTGATGTGAGCTGAAGTACTATGGCCTGGAGTCTGGCCAATGGCAGGTGGTGAGGGGGAAGGCAGACCTGTGTAAACAGGCAGGGGAGCAAACTGCTTCCCCAGGCAGGGGCTAAAATATCTCTCACAGCGATCAGGCTATCTCTCCAAAGTCACACAGATCACGGGTAGCTGACTTGACACTACGAGTTTATGTGTCCTGGAGCCCAGGCCCAGGATGTATCTTGTATGCTCTAAGAATTGTGTTTCCCAATTAAGTGTCTCAAAGAACTGTTAAAAATAAAGTATTAGGTTTTATGTTGAAATTCTAAGGATTGGGACATAAAATACTCGAGCATTATCTTGTAAAAAGCATATGTTAATAATTGTCCAAAGTACATGGCCTGAGAATTAGCAGGAAAATGATTTCAAGTTTTTGAAAAATCTACAGGTAATCAGGTACAGGTACTGTTTAACACTGCAGTATCATTACCCCTGTATCTATAGATTTTGCACAGTTTTTTAAAATAATAAATACCTGAGATATTGATAAACATGTCTCCAGGGTCCTGCCAGGATTTCTAGTGTTCTGAGGCTTGAAGTGGTGGTTGACTGCATCAGTACCTTGGGGCATTCATTTAAAACACTGCGGTAGGGGCTTCCCTGGTGGCGCAGTGGTTGAGAGTCTTTCTGCTAATGCAGAGGACACGGGTTCGAGCCCTGGTCTGGGAGGATCCCACATGCCGCGGAGCGACTGGGCCCGAGAGCCACAACTACTGAGCCTGCGCGTCTGGAGCCTGTGCTCCGCAACAAGAGAGGCCGCGATAGTGAGAGGCCCGCGCACCGCGATGAAGAGTGGCCCCCGCTTGCTGCAACTAGAGAAAGCCCTCGCACAGAAACGAAGACCCAACACAGCAATAAATAAATAAATAAATTTAAAGAAAAAACAACAACAACAAAAAAAACACTGCGGTAATTAACCAGAGCAAATTGTCGATGAAGTCAGCTCTCATTAACTCAAGGGATCCTAAAAAGGTAAAGCTAGACTGAAATTAAAATGTCATAGAAAGTAAGCAAGTTTGATGAAAATTACCCTTTATCCTGTCTTTAAAACTTTTGCCAGCCATTGGCAACCCTATCTAATCCACCTAACACGTGTCCTGTACCATCTAATTACCTAACTGGCACTCCTGTGAACAGGATAGACTCACAGTGTACGGGCATCTCACTTTCCAGTCATGTTTGACTTTCTGGGTTTTCAGAGATCAAATCTATAGTATCTAATAAATCTGAATTGCCCTATGCTATTATTGCGATAGAAGTGGTGGCAAGGAACTCTAGGCAAATATTTACATTTTAACAGGGGTTTTCTGGAAGCAATACCTTAACATAAAATATTGAATTTTTTGGTCTTACCATCTAAAGATACTGGGGGAATTATCAGGAGGCAATGGACTTTTTGACCTTTCAAATTCCAGTGTTCACCTTTACAGCAAGTGTCCTTGACTCATTTATTTTGCAGTCAGTGACACTGGCATGATATTCTTCACTGGGTGAGAAAGCAGAGGTGTTGTAACCAGAGGCCATGGAGCGTTTTCAGTTTGCATCCCTTTCTCATCGATAAAGGAGAAAAATGAATTCCCATGGGGCAGTTTCATGCAGTGAATATGTATTGAGATGGCCAACTTTCTGAATGACTATCCAGCTAGGAAAGTTCATCCAATAGAAAATCTCAAAGGAGAAGTTCCGTCAGCCTTAAGTGACAGTTTTTAAACATTTAGCACAGATGTTTTCCTGTTATAAATACATTTAATAAGAGCAGAGTGACAGAAACAAAACCTGCACCTAGAACTGTAGCTTTCGCCATAGTACACCTCAAAACCTAACAATTGTGGACTCTGGCAGCTCAGGAAAACCCACTGCAGGAGCTTCTCTGGCTCCTGCTGGTTTGGGGAGACCCCTGAAGCTGCACATCTGAATGGCAGTGGCTAAATCCCACCACCCAGGCACCTGGCAGGCCAGATGAATTCACTGTATCCTTCGACAGCCAATTAAATGTTATTTGACTAAATATTTTTATTTCTGTGCTTTTCCTATGGAAAAAAAAAAGTCATAACCATTCTGATATCTGCCATGGGTTCAGAAAATCAACAACTTGCCGCATGTTACATGGTCAGTTTACAGTAAGGAAGACACATATCTTCAGATTGAAACTGCTACTTACTTACTAATATATCCTATTTCTCTCTGTTAGGTACAGGGCACTTTCTGTATCCTGAAATTTCTACTCCTCTCCTCCCTATTCAGGACACCAGGATCCTATAAGAGACTGTGCCATCTACAAGTTTTATGACTTTTGATGTATCGCTGGATCTCAGTTTCAACATCTATAATATATGTTAATTGAATTATGCATCTCATTTTCATCTTAAAAATACTTAAATCTACAGCAGTACCTTTCCTCCCTTTTCTTCATTATATTAGTGGATTTTCAAGATTCTTGTACCAGCCTTTCAATGAAACTATCGACCTAGAAGAAGTTCAGGGAAACAGGGAACAGATTAAAATGACACCACAGAGGGCAATCAGTACAATCCAGATTGGGGGAATGATATTAATTCTTCATCAGATATTTTGCAAGGAAAAGACACAGAGAGATAGAGAGAGAGAAAAAGAGATTGAGCTAGTGCTGGGATAGGAACATATAGACTAAAAAAGGCTTAAAAAGCAAAGCAACAAATTGTTATATGTGAACATTAATAAAATCTTAATTTGAAAAACAATAAAAATTTGTGAGAAAATCAGAAAATTTGAACATTGGTTACTGGACATTAAGGAATTATTGCTAATCTTTAAGTGTGAAATGATTTTGTTGCTATGCTATGAAGAATGCATCTTTATCTTAGAGATGCAGTTGAAATATTTGCAGGTGAAATAAAATGTGTGATTTTTACCTCAGTATAAATCTGGAGAGTGAATGAGTAGTGGTATAGAATAAAAATGAATTATGAAAGTTATGAAAATTATGAAAAGCCATGAGTTATGGGTACATGTTTAAAATTTTCAATAATAAATGTTTAAATGTGTTTACATAATTAAAAGTAAATATCATTGATAAAAATAATATATGGAAGTTTTACCCTAAACATAATTTCAATCTAGTTTAATAAATAATGAAATCTGATTTCTATATACTGAACTTGAGAGCTTGAAAGACAAAGTCCTTTGGCATTCATAAAACTAGTTACCATTTTGAGTGCTTCAGATTTCATTGATCATATATTGAACATGCCTTTTTACATGTCCTATTTGTTTCTCCTTTTATTAATCTGTTTATTCTTAATTTACTCCTCCTCTGAAAAGGGTAAGGGATCCTTTACTGCCTTTACAATATAGCCAGAGAACTTTGCTACCATCACTACAAGACATAAATTATAATCACAGATGTGTACTTCACAAAAACAAGAAAAGGCTATATCCTTTCACTCACATTCATTAAATAAAAGTACTTGGATTCCCTAGGGGGCCTACATATTTGTTAGTACAAAAATGCAAATTGGGTTTCATTTTTATTACTTAAATTCTGGCACTGTTTTCAGAAACATTCTTCAAGGGAGAGTAAAAACTTTAGTCTCGAAGAATTAGTAGTAAAGCTTCACCTTATACAAAAACCCATCTAAAACATTTTTTTCTGATTGAATTTATTAACAGTTTTATTTACACATTTCATCTTGGTATGATTTCTTAGATATAAAAAATTGAAAAAAATAGTGTCAACATATAAAAATATTGATAAAAAATATGCCACTGATACCAATTACTTGTTCTGGTGATTATACATTTTCTGTGACAACAATATATTTTCAAATTCTGAAGAAAGATTGCTATCTCAGTTTTTTAAAAATAGTACATTAGATACAAAACCTCCAAAATTATAAATTTTAACTAATCTATATTTTTCTGAAACATTTTCATGCCATTCTATAATTTTTATATTAATATATTTCTCATATTAATATTGGTATTCATGTTGGAAAATGTATTATGGACCCATGTATATTAATTCCTAAAAGACAAGCTAGCCTCAGGTTGCAACATTCCCATGGATTGCACCTGTGATTTTGATGGAAGATGTTTATAATTTATATGAAAATTATAATGAAAGAAAATTATGCACTTTTTTCTCTAGTAATTTACGTGTTTCTTTATGCAGTTGAAAACCTCAAGAGTTTTCAAAGAGGTATTGCTGCTTGCTCAAGAATACAATATTAATCATAAGATTTTCATGTTATTGATATACCCTATGAGCTAAGAATTTTAACTATAAACACAGAGAGAAACTGAATAAATTTGTACAATTTTACATAAATTGTTAATCTAAAGACACTTTAAATAAGGCCCGGCTTCCCTGGTGGCGCAGTGGTTGAGAATCTGCCTGCCAATGCAGGGGACACGGGTTCGAGCCTTGGTCTGGGAAGATCCCACATGCCGCGGAGCAACTAGGCCCGTGAACCACAATTGCTGAGCCTGCGCGTCTGGAGCCTGTGCTCCGCAACAAGAGAGGCCACGATAGTGAGAGGCCCGCGCACCGCGATGAAGAGTGGCCCCCGCTTGCCGCAACTGGAGAAAGCCCTCGCACAGAAACGAAGACCCAACACAGCCAAAAATAAATAAATAAATAAAATTAAAAAAAAAAAAAAAATACTCCTCTTGAACTGATTTAAAAAAAAAAAAATAAGGCCCAAGTTAAAGTATAGGAGATATATCAAGCAATATCAGGCATTTAGAATTGTTCTAAAATTATTAATGTTTATTATGTAAAAGAAGTCCAAAATCTAGCTATCAATGTATTCCAATGCCTGATATTTTGGCCCAAAATGTATTCTAAAATAAACCTCACGTGATGAAATCCACTAAGAGTAACCTCTGAAAATCCATTCATTTAGTACTGAACAACACCCAGTTTCACTGTCATGGCTATTGTGGACATAATTGTCCAACATTCACACACAACTTAATTTGTCAGAACATTAATTCTCAAAATGGGGTCTTCTCTGCCATAGTTTGTTCCTAAGCCAATATTAGGTGTGTGATCACTTGATGTCACCTAATTAGCAAGAGGAAAACACAACACTGAGTTTGAACAATGGAGAGAGCTTTGGGGCTAGAATATAGAGGAAGTAAGTTTGAGTCCTGGCACCATTATTGGGCAAATTATTCAACCTCCCTGAATCTCCAGTTTTCTCCTTTGTGAAATGGTAATAAAAATATTTAACATTCATAGTTTGTCAGCTGCTTTATTGAATTTTCATCCAACAAACATTTATTGATCCTTTATCATAAGCTGCTTATATATGATACTTGATTTTGGAGACAAAATTTTCATTATATTTTAAAGTTCAAAGAATTTATTTTAGAATAAGACACTAAGACAAATAAATCACCATGTCCTGGTGTGATAAGTGCAATCGCAGGGGTATGCACATTTTCTCTAAAGCAAAGTAAAGGCAGATGTAAATTTTATGGAAGGGTCAGGGAAAGTCTTCTTAGGAAAGTTGATTCTTTTAAGTTTTGAAAGACATATGAGCAGAAGAGTTAGCTAGATAAAGATATGGAGAGAAGGTACAGACAAAGCAGAAAATGTGTAAAAAGACATGAAATCCTTCCCTTCAGAGTTTGGATAGTAATTCCTACTCTACCATTTAGGCTTTTTATCAATTCTAAGACACTTTTTTTTTTTTCACATTTTTACATCATGGAAAAAATTGTGCATTTTACAGTCAATGGTGTCTTATAATCACTGTCAGCCAGATGACAATTGTTAGAAAGTTGTGTAAAAACTTTCACTGATGCCTCTTACTAAGATCAAGCAAGAGCCAAGATCAGTAAATCTTGGATTTGGTGACATACAGAGAAAAATATAGAGATGGAGATGGAGATGGAGATGGAGATAGAAGAAGGAGGAGCATGAAGGGATGGAGGGAGGTAGGACGAGAAAGAAGAGATATCTCTCTCTCACTATGAATTTCTATAAATTTTCTTCTATACATCTCTTATATTTTTAAAATTGAAGTATAGTTGACTTACAATATTATATTAGTTTCAGGTATACAATATTGTGATTTGATATTTTTATAGATTACACACAAGGCAAAGTTATTATAAAATATTGACTATATTCCTTGAGCTGTACGTCACATCCCTGTGACTTGTTTATTTCATAACTCATAATTTTTACCTCTTAATCCCCTTCACCCGTTTCACCCCTCCACACACCTCTTGTTCCTTTTTATTTACACTGGTTTCCTTTTCAGCTACCATCCACAGATAACTTTTAACACCTCCTGATGAACTTCTGTTCTATTTTCACCTTAAATTCCTTATGAAGAAGACTTTAGTGTACTCTCAACAAAGTATCATGCTTCTCTACAAAATAAATCACAAATTAATTTAAAATGGAAGCTAAACTTCTGGCCCTTCCAGAATGATTTGTAAGTATATGTATAATCAACAATTGACACATCCCCTGATGTCCACTCTGCATCATATCCTAGATGGCTCCAATCCTGTGCAAAGCAAGGGTGCTGCTTTCCTAAAAATAACAACCCCAGAATTTATTCTACATTAAATTTATAGCAGAATAAAGCTGAATACACATTATCCTGGTTCTTCTATGGGTTCATAAATTATTGGAAAAGTTTTTTTAATGGTAAGGGGAAGTCTAATCAAAATTTACTTTTAACCCACAGTATTCTCAAAATTTGCTTTTCATATTAGTTGAACTATAATTACATAATTCACTACATTTTAAATATTTGTTTTTGTATATGTTTCTCCAGTAGACTGTGAACTCCCTAAAGGTCTGATCCTCTTGATGTTATTTGTTTCTGAAAATTGACAAAGGACCTTATACTTGTTAAGGGATTGGTAAATGATGTTTAAATGTTTAAGTATATTAAAGAATTTAATTTTTGAAAATATAAACACACACAAGCAATGTTACTGATAAAGAGCATACTAGGAATTGAAAGACATAATTTAAACTGAGAATAAAGATATTTTTTTCTTTCATTTCACAAATAAAATACATGTTAACAGTATCCATCTAATCAAATCACCTAACATGGATATCTAAAGATATCTGACTCAGATGCAAGTAGTAATCAAATGCACAGGTATTAAAATTTTAAATTTTCATAAATTTTAACTAATTACAGAAAAAGTGGTATAAGATAAAAATTACAAAAAATAACAGATGAATCATTGATTAGGTAGATTTGCTCTCATGAAAAATTATAAATAAAACCTTCTTGTACTATTCACATAACACATAATTTAAAAATTAAGAAGTGCTCTAATCATTTAATATTTATATTAAAGAAATGAAATAATTATACATGTAATAATGAAGTACTTATATCTGGGAGGTGGGGTTCTAAAAGTGTCATCAGATGCTAAGAAAAGTTTTTGTATAATTTACTCTCAAAAGCAAATGTAAGAAAAAAGGTCAGATTAAGGGTGAACTGTGAGGTTTTAATGAAAAGCTTCGAATTAAAATCAGATGAGACAAAAGTAAAAATCTCCACACTACAACCTGTTCTACATTAGACAGTATGCATCAGCACTTTAGGAAAATCAGGTTAGAGCGATTAAATATTTATCATCCTTAAAGCAACTAATTTTGAGCATTTCTTGAATTTACCTAAATTTACTTCTTGTATAACCATTTTTGCTGTTAAATTGCCTTATCTGTTGCTAATACCAGCTCAATAGACTGTTTTAAAATATTAATAATACATCTGTCTACTGACTATGCTTCTTCTTGAGGATATGGGGAGGGGGAGGGGTAAGATGTGACAGGGTGAGAGAGTGGCATGGACATATATACACTACCAAATGTAAAACAGAGAGCTAGTGGGAAGCAGCCGCATAGCACAGGGAGATCAGCTCGGTGCTTTGTGACCACCTAGAGGGGTGGGATAGGGAGGGTGGAAGGGAGGGAGACGCAAGAGAGAAGAGATATGGGAACATATGTATATGTATAACTGATTCACTTTGTTATAAAGCAGAAACTAACACACCATTGTAAAGCAATTATACTCCAATAAAGATGTTTAAAAAAAAATTAAAGTGTAAATTTCTTAATATAGTTTGCATGTGTTGGCAGACACCCAGCTCTTATTTTGTATCGCACAATCAGAAGAGTTTTAAAACAAACAAACAAGCAAAGAAACCAAAGCCCATTTCAGAGTGTTTTATTTCATGAAAACATTTATCAGACTTTCCTAACACTTCACACTGCAAATTCAGGAACTCCAGAGGGCAGAACATTTTAGAATCACCTATTGCTCTTAGCAGACAAGGAAGGCTAGAAGTAATTGCTCTAACAACTGCCAGAAGGTTTCCACAGTCTTTTTTTTTTTTTTTTTAACATCTTTATTGGAGTATAATTGCTTTACAGTGTTGTGTTAGTTGCTGCTGTATAACAAAGTGAATCAGCTATACATATACATACATCTCCATATCTCCTCCCTCTTGTGTCTCCCTCCCACCCTCCCTATCCCACCCCTCTAGGTGGTCACAAAGCACAGAACTGATCTCCCTGTGCTATGTGGCTGCTTCCCACTAGTTATCTATTCTACATTGGGTAGTGTATATATGCCCATGCCACTCTCTCACTTCATCCCAGCTTCCCCTTCCCCTTCCCTGTGTCCTCAAGCCCATTCTGTACGTCTGTGTCTTTATTCCTGTCCTGCCCCTAGGTTCTTCAGAACCATTTTTTTTTTTTTAGATTCTGTATATATGTGTTAGCATCCGGTATTTGTTTTTGCCTTTCTGACTTACTTCACTCTGTATGACAGTCTCTTGGTCCATCCACCTCACTACAAATAACTCAATATCATTTCTTTTTATGGCTGAGTAATATTCCATTGTATATATGTGCCACATCTTCTTTATCCATTCATCTGTCGATGGACACTTAGGTTGCTTCCATGTCCTGGCTATTGTAAATAGAGCTTCAATGGGCATTGTGGTACATGACTCTTTTTGAATTATGGTTTTCTCAGGGTATATGCCCAGTAGTGGGATTGCTGTGTCATATGGTACTTCTATTTTTCGTTTTTTAAGGAACCTCCCTACTGTTCTCCATAGTGGTTGTATCAATTTAAATTCCCACCACCAGGGCAAGAGGGTTCCCTTTTCTCCACACCCTCTCCAGCATTTATTGTTTGTAGATTTTTTGATGATGGCCATTCTGACCGGTGTGAGGTGATACCTCATTGTAGTTTTGATTTGCATTTCTCTAATGATTAGTGACGTGACGTTGGGAATCCTTTCATTTGTTTGTTGGCAGTCTGTATATCTTCTTTGGAGAATGAAACGTAGAAGCTTTTGCATAGCAAAGGAAACCATAAACAAGATGAAAAGACCCTCAGAGACCCAAGATGAAAACCCTCAGAATGGGAGAAAATATTTTCAAAAGAAGCAACTGACAAAGGATTAATCTCCAAAATATACAGGCAGCTCATGCAGCTCAATATCAAAAAAACAAACAGCCCAATCCAAAAATGTGCAGGAGGCCTAAATAGACATTTCTCCACAGTCTTTTAAGCTAGCACAGAGCAGCTTTAATGGTCAGCTACAACTTGCCTCCTCAAACAATCAGGATTTACATGGCTATATATTTCTGAAGGGTTTTTCCCGCCGGAGCCCTCTGGATGATTGGAGGAGTCCAGCTACCGTGGCCCCAGTACGCTCAATGTCTGAGCCTTGGGTTATTCTGCATTTGCAAGAATATGGCTGTGGGTGTAGAGAATAAAAATATAAGCAGCAAACAAATACACAAATCCATCCACTCAGGTTTTAGAAAATAGCAAGCAATATATAAAACAGATTTAGGGACTGTGCCTAAAGATGCCATCTGAATATTGCCTCAACATAGAACCTTGGTATATATAATCAAAGCGACATAAAATATTTTATAAACATCTAAACTCCCAAAATGCAGTAAAATCCGAATCACTGGATTTTCTCCCAGCAAAAAATGTCTATTAACTAACATTTTGATATAATAATAAATGTTATTTGAAATGAAGGGCAGATGTAGCAGATCATAATCTTCATGTGAACATCAGTCAACAAGTAGCCCAGGTGCTGGGAGATATAAATCGTAGTATAACCTAGTTGCTACCTATCATCAAGGAAATTATAGATTAGTGAGAACAAATAAAGAGTTTATTTGCATACATATGGTAAATGTCTTTTGAAATTGGCAGCAAAAAAAATTCAGTTTTCAGGATGGCATTTATGGTGAGTGCACTTTATTATGCTCTGATATTTGAAAATTGGATACTCCATGTATAGTGTGTACATTTATCATTTTCACTCCCTCTCTGTTAGTATGCGTGTGTGTGTGTGTGTGCACATGTGCTCATGCGTATAAACTAGGCCGTCCATCTCCACAAATATGAGACCAAAGTTATTATATAGCTTTCTGTCATGTGAAAAGTAGTATCTGTAAGTCAAATGCACCAAAATTAATCTTTATGGACTTGAACAAAATATCCGTGGTCAAAATATTTTCTTCAAGAGGAACAAGTTTTTTCTTACATGTGACTTTCAAGGTCATAATCTTGGGCTTCAAAATTGCACTTTAACAACAGTATAACAACAATAATAGGGGCATTTATAAGAAAAATTTTAAATAACAGAATTCAAACTTAGTATGAAAGGATGCTTAAAATAGTATAAATTCACAATATACAAGCAAATATATACATATATATTCTTTAAAGTAGCAATAAAACCATAACATTTCTAATTTATAAGTACATACATACTGACAAAAATTAATAGATAATACAGCAGAGCAATAATTTGAATTAGTGGTATGCATACATAATGTTCTATATGCATGATAAACTAAGTAATTTACACTAGAGTTTAATATCTCATCATTTAAATTGACTGTCCTGTATTTTTCTATAAAAGTAAACTTCACTTTAATATCTAAATATTAACTGTTAACTGCAGACTTATTTTAAATATACCCAAATTATATTTTCATCATGAAGATAGTTTTAAGAGCTGCTTTATAATTTCTTTAGTGTATCAAAATATTTCACATTCAAACCTGACTTAATTTCCCATACAGTTTCACTACAATATTTCATTATTTATGCTGTTGTAAAGACACAAAACTATGGTTTCTCCTCTATTCTGTCCTCCAGATCTTTTGGAACAATGTACGTGCATGAGTTTTATAAAATTCATTACTAGAAAGTGCTGTCTGGCATTTTCTTATTCCAGTAGCCAAAATAACTGGTGAAATCTGTAAGCCAGCAACCACTTCATCAATGGCAGACCCTCGGTGCTATAAATCCATAACTAATCAGGATCAGCTGATGATGAAGGCAACTTGTCTTGAACAATGTCTATTCTGGGGGGAAAAAACCTCTGCTGCAATCCAATGCAGCCTTCTCTAATTCTTGGCATTATAGTGTAGATTAAAACTATGTTGGGTTCTGTAATAACTAATAATATAACAGCAAACAATAATAATAGTTCACACTTATTTAGTGCTTACAATGTGCTGGGAAGTATGCTAAGAAGTTTATGAGTAATCTCATTTAATCCTCACAACAAATGTAGGTATTGTCATTATACACATCCTATAGATGAGGAAACAGAGGCACTGATTTAAATAAATTAACCAATATTTTAAGAAATCACTAAAAGGCAGAGATGGGAATGGGAACCTAGGGAATGTTTATCCAAATACCTGTTTTTAATCCCTGCACTATCTGTGAAAAAGTCCATCACACTCAGTAGAAAGCAACAATGCAATCAAAAAGGACCAATACTTTTGTGTATAAAAACACTAAATGCATATGTTTTAATAAAGAATTATTGGATTACAAATGCAAGAAAAATGTGCCTTATTTTAAGCCTGTTTTTTTCCTAACAATGTTTTGAAAGAAAAAAAGTTATACACTTCAGATTTTCGCTCAATCTTCTTATATTAATTATGTATCCTGGGGCTTCCCTGGTGGTGCAGTGGTTAAGAATCCACCTGCCAATGCAGGGGACACGGGTTCAAGCCCCGGTCCAGGAAGACCCCACATGCCACGGAGTAACTAAGCCTATGCACCACAACTACTGAGCCTGCGCTCTAGAGCCCACGAGCCACAACTACTGAAGCCCGCACGCCTAGAGCCCATGCTCCGCAACAAGAGAAGTCATCACAATGAGAAGCCCGTGCACCGCAACGAAGAGTAGCCCCTGCTCGCCACAACTAGAGAAAGCCCACATGCAGCAACGAAGACCTAACACAGCCAATACTAATAAATTAATTTAAAAAAGAAAATTATGTATCCCAAACTCCAAGTGGAGGAACATTCTGTATTTTAGTTCTGTTAAAATGTTATCAAATTCAACATACCCACAAATAAGAATCCAAGATATAATGTATTTATAGTGCATTAGTTGATATCAGATATGTACAGATATGAGCCCCCTAACAGGAATGAAGGTGTTCTCAGCATGATCTAACATGCATAACTTAATATGCATGTAACCATAATTATAAGACACTTTAATCACAGGCCAATTTTATTTATTCCCAGAAAGTTAACCAAACTATTGGCTTAATTTTTTTTCTTTCAGTGAACACATGGTAAGACCACACCTTAAAAGGAAACCTATTGCTCACTTGCATAATGAAGTTTTTCAATAAACCAAGCTGACTTTTTTTTGGATTTTGGAATTTTATTTTATTTATTTTTTATACAGCAGGTTCTTATTAGTTATCTATTTTATACATATTAGTGTATACATGCCAATCCCAATCTCCCAATTCATCCCACCACCACCACTTTCCCCCCTTGGTGTCCATACGCTAGTTCTCTACATCTGTGTCTCTATTTATGCCTTGCAAACCACTTCATCTGTACCATTTTTCTAGGTTCCACATGTATGAGTTAATATACGATATTTGTTTTTCTCTTTCTGACTTACTTCACTCCGTATGACAGTCTCTAGATCCATCCACGTCTCTACAAATGACCCAATTTCGTTCCTTTTTATGGCTGAGTAATATTCCATTGTATATATATACCACTTCTTCTTTATCCATTTGTCTGTCGATGGGCATTTAGGTTGCTTCCATGACCTGGCTATTGTAAATAGTGCTGCCATGAACACTGGGGTGCGTGTGTCTTTTTGAATTATGGTTTTCTCTGGGTATATGCCCAGTAGTGGGACTGCTGGGTCATATGGTAATGCTATTTTTAGTTTTTTAAGGACCCTCCATACTGTTCTCCATAGTGGCTGTATCAATTTACATTCCCACTAACAGTGCAAGAGGGTTCCCTTTTCTCCACACCCTCTCCAGCATTTGTTGTTTGTAGATTTTCTGATGATGCCCATTCTAACTGGTGTGAGGTGATACCTCATTGTAGTTTTGATTTGCATTTCTCTAATAATTAGTGGCGTTGAGCAGCTTTTCATGTGTTTCTTGGCCATCTGTACGTCTTCTTTGGAGAAATGTCTATTTAGGTCTTCTGCCCTTTTTTGGATTGGGTTGTTTGTTTTTTTAATATTGAGCTGCATGAGCTGTTTATGTATTTTGGAGATTAATCCTTTGTCCATTGATTTGTTTGCAAATATTTTCTCCCATTCTGAGGGTTGTCTTTTCATCTTGTTTGTAGTTTGCTTTGCAAAAGCTTTTAAGTTTCATTAGGTCCCATTTGTTTATTTTTGTTTTTATTTCCATTACTCTAGGAGGTGGATCAAAAAAGATCTTGCTGTGATTTATGTCAGAGTGTTCTCCCTATGTTTTCCTCTAAGAGTTTTACAGTGTCCAGTCTTACATGTATCTCTCTAATCCATTTTGAGTTTATTTTTTGTGTACAGTACTAGGGAGTGTTCTAATTTCATTCTTTTACATGTAACTGTCCAGTTTTCCCAACACCACTTATTGAAGAGACTGTCTTTTCTCCATTGTATATCTTTGCCTCCTTTGTCATAGACTAGTTGACCATAGGTGCGTGGGTTTATCTCTGGGGCATTCTATCCTGTTCCATTGATCTATATTTCTGTTTTTGTGCCAGTACCATATTGTCTTGATTACTGTAGCTTTGTAGTATAGTCTGAATTCAGGGAGTCTGATTCCTCCAGCTCTGTTTTTTTCCCTCAAGACTGCTTTGGTTATTCGGGGTCTTTTGTGTCTCCATACAAATTAAGATTTTTTGTTCTAGTTCTGTGCAAAATGCCATTGGTAATTTGACAGGGATTGCACTGAATCTGTAGATTGCTTTGGGTAGTATAGTCATTTTCACAATACTGATTCTTCCAATCCAAGAACATGGTATATCTCACCATCTGTTTGTGTCATCTTTGATTTCTTTCATCAGTGCCTTATAGTTTTCTGAGTACAGGTCTTTTGTCTCCCTAGGTAGGTTTATTCCTAGGTATTTTATTCTTTTTTTTTGCATTGGTGAATGGGGTTCTTTCCTTAATTTCTCTTTCTGATCTTTCATTGTTAGTGTATAGGAATGCAGGAGATTTCTGTGTATTAATTTTGTATCCTGCAACTTTACCAAATTCATTGATTAGCTCTAGTAGTTTTCTGGTAGCATCTTTAGGATTCTCTATGTATAGTATCATGTCATCTGCAAACAATGACAGTTTTACTTATTCTTTTCCAATTTGTATTCCTTTTATTTCTTTTTCTTCTCTTATTGCCATGGCTAAGACTTCCAAAACTATGTTGAATAATAGTGGCGAGAGAGGGCATCCTTGTCTTGTTCCTGATCTTAGAGGAAATGCTTTCAGTTTTTCACCATTGAGAATGATGTTTGCCAAGCTGACTTTTTTATGATAATCCATTCAGTATATGAAGGTTTTATGCAAATGACTTGGAACCCTGCCAAAGTAGCATGGACTCTGTGGTTGTTAGTGTTTTGTTTTTGTTTTTTTTTTTTGTATTTTTCAGAATAAATTAATTATCAAGTTTACTAAGCTATACATTTTTGTTCAGTCTAAGGTACACTGACTAAGGGGTCAGAAAATTGGGAGAGCTACCTAATTCTCCAATAAATGGAGGTCCACTTTGGTTAAAACATTTACATTATCTGGATACTTTAAATTAGGGTGTAGTACTCCACAATCTCTAAGGGTCCTGCCAATTTAAAAATTAAATGCGACTAACTTTCCACTTTTCTTCATTATTTCTCATACCCACAACTCCAAAAACGTGCTCAAAAACTGATATTTTAAAAAGCTTATATAGTTTTAAACTTTTAGATCACATAAAAAAATTTCTCTTGAAGTAAATCTTCAATAATTCATTAGGTTTTAGGATTCAGATCTTTATAGTATTTAGGGACTATTGATCGGCTAAGTGACTCGGCAATTAAAAACCAATACATTTTCAAATGGGTTTTTCCATTCAACCATATAATTGAACAGTTACCCAACGGTAAGCTAATCCACTTACCTCCATTTCGACCTCACCTAAACTATTACAGAAACAGATATTTATAATCTCACCTAGAATTTTAGGATATTTTCAAAAAGTATATTTTTAAAGTAATTCAAAGTCTCAGTGACCATTATCTCTATATGGACATAGAGAATATATGGCTAAACATTTTTAGCAAAGTAATCATTTGTCCTAAAAACACCTGATAATAAATTGGGGTAGATTATCCCAGACTGAAAACCTTATTTGCAAATATAGCTTGCTTTTCTATTACTCTACTCAACTATATTACACACTGGGGAAAAAAATTCATTCTATTGATTTTATCAAGTATAAACAGAAACACGAAATACCTGTTCATGTGTGCATTTCTTCACTCATGCATGCTCTCACACACACATTTCTCCCCAATACTGCTTCGCAGATTCTGGTTTATGCTGCAATTTCTACGATCCTGAATCTTATGCATCCACTGCTAGCAGGTGTCTGCAGGTGTTTGCCTACAAGAAGTTCATTGACAGTTTATTGCAGTAAGAGTACTTTCTAGTGAAAATTAGCTGCAAAAGCACTGTAGGCTAAGTAATGTAGGACAATGATGCTTCATATGCTGTGAATGCATAATTATTTATTATTGGTGAGGAAAAGGTTCATCATTCTTCTGTGACCTTTTTTTCCATGGAGAAAACTAGTTATCAAATTCTGGTTTTCACAGATATTGTCAGTGCACTGGAAGGACTGCAGCTGTACCATGAGTCTCATGGACATTTAACTTCTGACAGCTGTGAATGCTTCTTTGTGAATGCAGACATTGCTCTTTGACTCAGAGTTTCTGGAAGAACTCCAAGATGCATTCTCGAGCACTGCTGCAGGCTCTCTGAGTGCATATTAGGAGAAGGTGGTCAGAAACGTCATGAATTGCTAAAGTGGACAGATACTTTTATTGTTTTTACACACATGTATTTCAGCATGGTTATAAGTAGATGAAGTGATAGCCAATGATGATTCTAATATTTATAAATGTTCAATATTTGGAGATTCATAATTATGGCAAATCATCCCATTATAATTTTACTGACATTGAGGAAATGCTGACATACACAAACACTCAAATATTTTCTTTGAGTTTTATGGAGGTTTGCTTGTTCCATTCAAAATTAAATTGGGCTATTTGATAAAGATGATTGATAAATTAAGGTCAGATGTTTAAAAATGATAAAATATTTACTATTTTATTTAAAGCTATTTGTAAGTGGATGTTGGTTTTTTGTGATTAATATTTTCATGAACTAAAGTGATTTATCACTTATTAAGAAAATTAATTAAATCATGGGTATCTCATTGTATGTATTAATTTGAAAAAATTTAGAAAATATGTGTCATGCCAATTTTCAATTTTCAATTATTTTTATAACAAATTCATGTCACAAAGGACTATGGGGTTATATCTATAAACTTATGCATGAAATTGTTGGTATGAATCCTCCTCAAAGGAATCATTTTAGCATTTTATTATTGATTTTTCTTAGGAGGTATATAATGCATGCTCTGACTCCTTTATTAAATGTAAAATAATAATTAGTCAAAAATTCAAAACTAGGGGAAAACTATTATTAGAGACTTTTTTACTTTAGGAAAAATTATACTATAAATATTCAAAAAGTATTGTTTTAAGAACCTTATGTATTTGGGTTACTGTGATAATAACTTCTGGTAGTTAATAATGTCTTTGATATTCTTAAGGTAGATCAATATAAAGATGGTTTATTTATAAATATATTTCATGACCAGTTTAAGATATATTTTATTATGGTGTTATTTTAAAGAGTAGTATTATGTATTAATAATTTGGAATGTATTCTTATTGTTGATTTAGAATACATTTGACATTATAGAAATGATGAATCACTTAGAAAGTGTCTTAATTGAAGCTGATCATTAAGTATTGATATACATTATTCTCACTTTTTCTTTAAACTGAAATAAAAGTTCAAAAGTGTGCATTTGAATTGGCATAGTTAAGTTGAAAAAATGGATACTGAGAGTCCTTGAAATTCTCTCATAGTCTGGAGCTGCTATGTACTGTCTGTATGAATTATGGAATATCATCAACTACCTTGAAACTCAGTTTTCTCATCTGTAAAGAAAAACACCTCATAAAGTTGCTGTAATAATTACATGGAAGAATGAGACAATCTACATAAAATAGCTACCAAATAGTAAATGAGTATATGTATGTTGTATGTATGTATACATTTTATTTACCTTTGATTTTGGATTATAAATGAAGTATAAATTGCCTGATGATGCTTATGTTAACTGTGGTTGGTAAATCACATTACAAATTGAAAAATATAGTCAAATAGATTCCTATTTTTTGCGACAAATCAATTTAGGCCTCCCTTTCTCTATATACTATAATACTTCTAAATGCTACCATATCAATACTATAATGAAATACTTTTAAATTTAAAAGTACCTAGAAATAAATTCATGAGTATCTTCAAATGGGTAAGTGGCAGTGTAGTCATTGATCAAAGTCTGCCTGCATAGCAGTCACTACTTATATAATATAGCAATTAAGGACGCAGATTGATTGTACAAAAAACTGTGCATCTTATACTGGTGATTCAAATCCAGATTAGTTTTTTGTTCATTGGGATATGTAACAATCAATTAAAATTGCAGCAAACATTGAAATATGTCATATGACAATAACTATGAATCTAGTGTCACTATAAAAGCTTCACTAGATTGATGGAATATCTTTGATCATGGGATAAAAAATGCATCACGTTAGATTAAACAAAAACTGAGCTGCCGCAGATCTGTTTTTCACAGAAGGTACACCATGCACAAGTGGGCGTTGGATTGCCAATATTTATTTATATGACGATAACTTTACGTTTTAGGAGAAAGTGAATAATTTATAATCTACAATTTAAGAGTAATAATTATATGTTATTTTTCTTCTAAGGAGATTACATTTTAATACTTAACATTTGATTAACCAGTGTGGTAGTCTTATGGTCCATTGAAGAGAAAGAACAGTGAATTCTTTATATATAAAACCTGTGATCTACCCAGAGAGGTGTCATCATAAATGCACGTGCACAACTGATGCAAAGCCAGAGTCAAGAATGGGGTTGAGATCTCTGAGAGCCACTCTACTGCTCTGGATCAGGTGGCTTCCTACTTACTGTGGACTTAAGCTCTGAAACAATTAATGCTGCTTTTGAAGCTATACTGATTCTTCCCACAGTGGAAATATAGGTTAATTTTATTACCAATATTTCAGATAGATTGATTAAAAACAAAACAATCTCAAAAATTACAATAATTTGTTATACTTGGAACTGGTTACCAAGCTATTACATCTTTGTTTCAAATATATAAGTATGATATTATTTAAACTGAGATTTATTCAGATCTTCATGGAAATTAGAGGCCCTATTTGAATTCAATAAATTCATTAATTACAATTTGCTGTCCAAACTCTGCCTACATTAATTGTGCAAAACACCACTAAACTTCCAAATAGAGCTTTTGCATTCAAATAGATGGAATGCAAGGGTTCAAGTGCAGTTTTTTTACTGACTGCCTTCTCTGCATAAAAAGTCTCTTTTAGAAAACTCCTGAAGCAAAATACCTATTTAGGACTTTCTTTTCCAGTTCTACTAACATCCCACTGTGTGATCTGGAGAAAAGCACTTTAGAGAGTACTTCATCATGCATAAAAAGGCACTGATCTTGTAATAAAATTCTATCGATATAAAATAATCTACCTTTCCTTCTTTATAAGGGTGTAATGAGGATGTAATAAGGAATTTTGAAATGCCTGTAAAATGCCTTGAAATCTTTAAAAGAACGATAGAGGCCCTCAACTCAATGCAATTTAACAGAATTGAATAGAGACCCTCAACAGAATGCAAATCAGGCCTCTTGCCAAATATGAATCATAACGGTCCTTATTTATTGAGGGTGTCATAATCACCATCATTAGTTATGAGTGCAGCTGTTCATATTGAGTGAATTTCCAAGGTATCCCAGAAACTGCACAAGAAACACAGTTTCAGTCTTGCAGGGATTTGTATTCCAAAACTGCACTGTTCAATATGGTAGCCATTCGCCACATGTGGCTATTTAAATTTAAATAAATTAAACTTTTAAAGATTAAAATTGTATTTCCTGTATTTACCAGTCACATTTCAATTACTCTGTAGTAATATGTGGTCAATGGCTATCATATTAGACAAACAGGTATAGATTACTTCCATCATCACAGAAAGTTCTATTGGAGAGTACTCTTGCAGAGGCTTGACAAATATATGCTACAAGAAATACTATTCAAGCATACAATTTATGCAATAGTATTTTTATTTATTTTATACCACTTATTTTGACTAGAGAATGCAGGTGGTTTATCAGAAAGTCAAAATATCTCTGAAATCACCCAACCATCCTGATATGAATCAACTAATTGTTTTATATCAAACATAATAGTGTTTAACACAATATAGGTACTAAAAAAAAATGTGTTGAATAAATAAACTTGTAAATGGGTATTTCTTGTGTATACAAAGAATTTTTTGGAGCTCATTTTTCTCACTGTTAAGGGGGTAACAAACAATAAAATGCTGTTCTCAATAAGGCATGATAATCTAGTTCAGAAAAGGAGAAAACTGGGCTTCCCTGGTGGCGCAGTGGTTGAGAATCTGCCTGCCAATGCAGGGGACACGGGTTCGAGCCCTGGTCTGGGAAGATCACACATGCCGCGGAGCAACTAGGCCCGTGAGCCACGATTACTGAGCCTGCGCGTCTGGAGCCTGTGCTCCGCAACAAGAGAGGCCGCGATAGTGAGAGGCCCGCGCACCGCGATGAAGAGTGGCCCCCGCTTGCCACAACTAGAGAAAGCCCTCGCACAGAAACGAAGACCCAACACAGCCATAGATAAATAAATAAATTAATTAAAAAAAAAAAAATCTGTACTTTAAAAAAAAAAAAAAAAGAAAAGGAGAAAACTTTAAGCAGTTACTTGAACACTATGCTACAGCAAGTGCTAGATAATGCAAGAGAATGTTCAGATAATCAAATCTTTAATGTTGGTTAGAGGGGACAGGGAAGTTTTTTTGTTTCTTTTTTTTTAAGACCTATTATAATATTCTAATTTATAAAAATTCACATTTAGTATTGAAAAGTCTTCATTGTCTTAGCAAAATCAGAAAAAGTGCTATAATAAAATGCTGTCATTAAAAAACAAACAAGCAAACAAAAAAAAACCCTTGATTTTCTAGTTAAGCCTTTGCCTGATACCACTGTTGAAATTATATCACTTTGGGTTGTGTATGATATCATCCAAACATAAAGATATAAACTTTGTGTGCTAAAACCTGACTGACAACAACAGGACCGTTAAGATTTCACTTTAAGATCACACTGTACAGGGACTAAAGCAGAGACGGGAAAACAGAAGTTTCATAGATCTTTCTTAGGAAAAAACCCTTCAAAACCAGCCAGCAACAGCCGCTAAAATTTATATAGCGTTTACTAAGTGCCTGCAATTTCACCTTAACCCTATGAGGTAGGTTCTGCTATCATGAAAGTTGTTTTTTTTTTTTTTTTTTTTTTTGATGAAGAAAGTATCTACAGGGAATTCTCTAGAACAATAGATAAAAGAATGGTAGAGGAAGTGAAAAGCCAGTTAGTTGAAAGGGCAACACAAACCAAAGTTTTGGAGTTGGGAGAAAAGCAGATTTATTTTGAAGGGATAAAAGGATTATGGGAGTCTCCTGTTGAATGAAGGATTCCAGTTGATAAAAGTTGAATAATGTAAGGTTAATTTAGATATTCTCATGCAAGCCATGACCCATCTTAAAGTATTGTGAGGAAACTATGTGTTAGGATGATTGTTTTTCTCGGAAAAACCAGAAAGGATACAGAAAATCTAGGCATAACATAATGCTTGTTTGGACTTGTTTCCTAGAAATGACTAGAGATATTTGAGAACCAAGAACTCATGAATTCCAAGAGACAGATCATAGCTGCAGGAGGAAGATACACAGAAAAGCTTATCTGGCTCTGTAATGAAACTGCTTCTTTTCCACAGGAATGTGCATATTTCAGTGAGTGAATATAAGCCAGAAGGCAGCAGGCTTTGTTCGAACGGGCCCGATATTAGTTTGTATCTTTAAAATATGTCACAATTACACACTCATCTTTCTGTAGACAGCAGTGAAGATCTGCTGCTGACAATTTCAAGTATAATTACTTATCTTCTCTAAAGAACCATTTTGATATTTCCCTTCACCCATCAGAGTATCAAATAAAGCTAATGTTGCCAGTACACAGCATGGTTCTGTATAGTGAAGATAACAGAAGCTAGCTTCTATTAATTACAATTCTATTAATTAATATTGCCAGCTAGAATTGAATGTCACTTATAAGAGCTATGAAGAGAAACCATTTTAACCAATTAATTTACACTCATATTTTTAGAAAGATATTCAGTGCCTCCATTGATAGCAATGTGTCATAAAAAATAAAATAGTTTCGAGTACTATAGGACAGAAATTAATTTGGTAAAATCATCTTCAACTCTTCATCACTTCTCATATCATTCTTCCAAATATTATCCTTATTTCTGAAGTACATATTTTTTCTTTTTAATTTTTTATTGGGAATGTGAATGTAAATTGAAATGTTCTGATAGTTAAAAATATATATATATGGTGAAAAATAAATTTCCATTCTACTCAAGATTTCCCAGTCTTCCAAGAGGCAATCGCTATTGCTGGATTTGTGTATCTTTCCAGAAAACTTCTCTTTTCTCCCTCCCCCTCTGTCTCTCTCTCTCTCTCTCTCAGTTTCGACAAGGTACATAGATGATGCTATATATACTATTAATAATGACAGAACTGTATTCCTATATACACTATTATTACAGGAAGAAAGGTCTTCCAAGGTATAGATTGATGTGTACCACTTTTCATTTAGTCAGACATGTAGGCCATTCTTAGTCATTTACAAATGCAAGCATCTGTTACAAGGAATATCTTCTTATATATCATTTTGTGTACTTAACTTATGTACACCTGTAGGCTACTTTCTGAAAATATGATTGTTCAAAAGATATATCCATTTTAAATGTTGGTAGATATTTACAAGTGGTCCTCCAAAGAGTATGTTTTAATACCTAATTCTGGCAAAAAAAAAAAAAAAAATCAGAGGGTATTTACAAGGAACTATATGAGACAGGAAGAAAATTGTCTATTTTTTGCACCTCTTTCTTTTATGCCTCTGAGAGCATATTCCTAAGACTGTAAATAACTAAGCTTATAAGTGAATAAATAATCTTGGTAAAATTAGTTTAGCCGGCCATTTCGGATTTGACAAATATCACTGCATCATATATTTAACTGCTGTAATTCTAAAAGTATCAAACTAATCAAAAACATATGCTATACAGTTATTTAGTTTAGCAGTTGCATAGAGAAACAATCATAAATGATGACTCATGTTTTCACCACCAGGAGAAACTTTTCTCCTTTCAGGGATATGTGGTATATGTAATTTCAATTTCAAAGACATTAAAAATATAACTTAAATCTGAAAAAATTTTCATTTATTAAATAAGATAGTATAGTCTTCTCAGCCATTACCATAACACAAGTAATCTATTCAAGCTAATTTGGGAAGAGTCTGGAATCTAGCATTAGAATTCTGTAATCCTAACTCACCAGTCAGGCTGACAACAACAACAAAATACAAGGTCTACTGGCTTTAGATCTCAATGATGTTGATTTGTACTCATAAAATCTCATAATTATTACCAAAGAATTTCCTTGTTTATAATCTCTGTTAGACTGTTGCATGAGGGACTATAATTCCAGACTAAGCATTTTACTATTCTGAAAAACCCACACAGTGATACACAAATGTAATATGATGAGATATTTTAAGAAATGCTTTTAACATAAGAATTCCTCCAGAGTCCGTAAGGCACTGAAACAATAATTCCAGGTAATAATAAATATGAATTCACAAAAATGTATGGTCAGTTTCAAGTGACAAATATGCTAATCGTGGTTTGAATTTAAATTTTAATATGCAGGTATCAAATTATGTCCATAATTTGCACTAATTATTGACAAATATATTACCACATATGAAATGTATTTATAATGACGCTAGATCATGAGCTAATTATGATATGCATAAATATATTCATAAACATTCAAAGATTCTCAGCTTTTCACATCCATCTCAATCAAATAATGTTTAATTCAGTGTCAATGACCTTAAATCTGGAGAGATGTATTTGATCAGACATTTAATTTTCTAGTTCCTAAGTGTGTTTATGTAATCATATGTGTG
The DNA here is from genome assembly GCF_009873245.2 of Balaenoptera musculus. Lineage (NCBI taxonomy): Eukaryota > Metazoa > Chordata > Mammalia > Artiodactyla > Balaenopteridae > Balaenoptera > Balaenoptera musculus. Next base: position 58,860,606 of record NC_045802.1, read on the forward strand.
CATTTGAGTGTTGTGTGGTAGCATGTATACATATCATATGACTGTATATTGTTGAATATAGACTAAAACATGAATATGTTTGTTCGTGTAGATAAAAACCTTGCTCAAATTTGATCAGTTACATGATTCATTTATTTCTTTTCTAGGCAATAATCAACACTCAAAGCAAATAGGGATCTACACACTAATAAATGAGGCTCTTCCTTATTTCTATGATGTTTTCCTTCCCCATTCTTCTGTTCTTATCTCTTTATGTCTCAGTATTTTCTCAAAATTCACTTTCCTGCAGAGTAGCTTATAGAGACACCTAGTGGTAAACTAATGGCGACTTCTCAGGCCATCCTTAATATTGACTTAATGGCAGAAAGTTGTCATTGGTTTGTTTGAACCACAAGAGGTAAACTGGAATATTTTTAGTGTCGGTGTTTCTAACAAAATTATTACCTATGTTAATTGCAAACATGTTTAGTGCTTCTTAGCTCAACAAAATGTATTTTAATTAGGACAATAAAGTAAAAATAAGACAAAAACAAAAATTAAACTAAAATTTGTTATTAAATCCAATTGTGAAGATTTAGAAAGTAATAGAAGAATGAACTAAAATAACTATGTTTCAGTTATTTTGAGTAGTCCAATAATTAGAGAAGCTATTTTATACCCTTTGAGAACTTCTACAGAGGTTATCAACATTGAAAAAAATGTGTCTGTGATAGAACTGAACACTTATATTCCAAAAGTTTCTAACTGTAATTAATATGTAATTTGAAAATTATGACACTTTAAATCTTTCATTTTGAAAATATAAAAGCATTTATTAAAAAATAAATGTTCTAAAATGTTAGAAGATAATGACTAAATAAAAAATACAGCAACAAGCCTTTTTTAGGTGAAGTTTAAGTTACCTGTTTATATAATGTACCTGTAGCAAGTGGCTATCATTCCTAAGCCAAATGTTTCTAAATTTAACAGTAAGTTCTATTATAATATTTTCTTTTTAATTATATGATATTACCGATTGCTTTTCTTCCTCACTTACACTTACCCCAAATTTAAGCAAAATAAACAGAATTGTTTCCAAGCCAAGTATGAATGGCCTTACTAAAAAAAATATTTGCAGAATAGAGTCAGGAGAAATTTCAAGAAATGTTGCAAAACCTCAGGAGACTGCAAAAGTCACCACCTCTAGAAAACTCTTTCTAACTCAACATAGATGTGGGAAGATATGTTAGTGGCTATATGTATATACATATATATCAGAATTTATATTAATTTTGTATTTAATCACGATATTATAACCACAATGTTACCCCAAATATTACCAAGAAAGACACAATATCAATTATGTTTAAGACGACTCCAAAAGATACTATATAATTAATTCCAAAATTAAACGGATAAAATACATTTAAGTGGTAAAACCACCCAGTTATCAAAGGAACAGGCACATGTGCACTCAGCCTGCATTGGGTCACTTATAACAATCAACTTTTTTTCTATTCCTGGGATGGACTGCAGCTGAAATATTACAAACACTGGAAATAATGCCTTACGAATGTAAAGACCCTTTTTGGGGGGAGGGAGGTGTCTGGTTTCATGGAAAGAGCCAGGAATACTTACTGTAGAGATGACGCTAGTAGAGTTTAGCAGGTGACTCTTCAAGAAACTTGCTTTCTACCGTTACTGCATTTATTTAGGGATTTCCAGCTTTCTAGTACACACCAAATACGTTCACAATCTCTCTGAAAGTCGTTCATATTCCCTTGTATAGCCCAAACATACTTATAAAACGTAATTCTTAAGAAAAAAAAAAAAAGCGCCCTTGTTTGCAGCTAGGATGAACCACTCCCTCTTCCAGGGTCCTTTACAGTAAGTACAAGAGACAGCAGCACGGGCTGTGTTAGTCTAAACGGGAGGTGGAAGGCAGACGATCAGCCCAGGGCTGGAATCATCTGTCCCTGACCACCAACAAGCCTGACACTGTCGGGGTTATTCCCACCCTTCCCTTTTTCAATCCGAGGATTGCACAGTCCCACGCTAGAGTTACGCACACGGTCCAAGAGTCCTCTGTCTCCCACGAATGTGACATTCAAGGTGGGGGGCGCTCCGGTTGCGCCGCCGGGGCCCAGGGACGCCTTCGCTCTCGGCTGCCATCTATCGGCCACGGAGCGCCCGCTTCGCCCCGGGCCCATCATGTCTGCTGCAGCTTGGCTCGCACCGGTGGCGCGACAATAAACAAGTGCACTGCATGGGGCCCTGCGCCCGCGCCGGAGCAGATGTCTCAGAGACCCCTGCACTGCTTACCGCGTAGCCACCTCCTCACCGCCGGGGAGGGAAGACGCGACTTTCTCTGAGTTTTTTTGAGCCGCCGGGCTGCCGGGACACGCCACAGGCTTAGAACAACGCCGTTCCTGCCCCCCACCTCCCCGCGGACCCCCAAGGATGTCGGAGATAGAGAATCCCAAATAATGACGTTCGTGCGCCGCATCAAGAGAAGGAATAGAGGAAAAGCCCCTGCAAACACCGGGAGCGATGAAACAGCCAAGAGGATGCGGGAGCCTTACATGTACTAATTAGGGGCCGCGGCGGCGGGCTTGGCAAGGGGACGGCGGCGGCGGGATCCCAGTGCGGTGGTCTCCGCTGCGCGGGTGGGGGGGTGCGGAGGACGGCGCAGGAGCCGCAGCCGCCGTGGGAGCAGCCGAGGGGCCGGTGCCACCTTCGCTCGCCCCCTCACTACCATGTACAGTGTGCGCTGCAAGAAGAAGGCGGGCGATGTATGCACACCCCTGCGTCCCGCTCCCTCTGGCTCGTCCCCGGGCGTGCGCCACTGACCAGGGGGGAATGTGGTGAAGACGGCGAGGAGAGCCGAGGGGGGAGGGGAGGGCCGGCCCGCGCGAACCCAGGCCGGAGGGTGCGAGGAGCCGGAGGCGGCTGGAGGGGGTGGCGGCTGCCGCTGGCCTGGAGAAAGTTGGCCCCTATACAGATGGCAACTGTAAGTACCCGCCTGGGGGGTGCGGCGAAGGATGCCGGGGACCCCGCGATCGCGCGGCGGCGCGGCTGGGAGCGAGTGAGCATGAGTGTGAGCGGGTGCGAGCGCTCGGCGAGGCTGACCGTCACGTTGGCTGGGCCGGCGGGCAGCCTGCTCCGCGTCCCCCTCCTCGGGCTCCACGCCTCCTCCCCCTCCAACAGCTCCTTCCCCGCCCCGCCCGGCTCCAGCTCCCGGCCCCTAATGCGAGGCGCCTCGACCGCCGGTCCTCCGCCGCCCCCTCCCCCTCCCTTCCCGGCTCGCCGCTCGCGATCGCCCCCCTCTGCCCCCCTCCCACCCCGCTGCCGGCTCCGACTACCACGGAGAGCGCGGGGAAGAGCGGTTGGGGAGCCCCGGAACCCGCGGTCGCCACCACGGCGGCGGCCCGGGGGTGGCGGCGTCCGGGCGCCTCTTTTCTCCAGCCGCTCGGATCGCAGCGCTCGCCCTCCCTCGGCTTCCGAACCCCGGTGCACACCCCAAAGAGGTATTTTTTTGTAAGGGTGGCTATGATGAGTGGGCCTGGGAGATGTGAGACGGGGTAAGTCGGCCGTTTACTTTGCAAAAGAGGCTCCAGTGTGTGTGTCTGTGTGTGTGGCGGCCGGGTGGCTTTCCTTGCCTCCCCGCCCTCCCCCGCCCCTTTCCCTTCCTTCGCTTCGGGGCGGGATGGGGGAGGGGAGCCTCGCGTCCTGGAACTCCGGGCGCTTCTGCCTGGGCCGCTGTGGGAGCAGCTGTGCCCGGAACCGCGGTTCCGGCCTGGGTGCTGGGCTTCAGCCCGCCCGGCCCCACGTTGCTTAATGCAGGGATGTTCAGGGCGACGATCCAGGGTTTAAATTCTTTGGGGGAAAACAAATACAGTTACCCCGCCCCCGCCCTCCATTAAAAAAAAAAAGAATCTGAGAATGTGCAGCGTACCCGCGAATTTACATCGGAGGTGCGTTTCCCAGTCAGAATGTCAGCCTTCCCCGGCTCATTCAACTTTATTTTTTCAAATTTTGGGGCTCCTTTGATGGCAAGGAGGAGGGGAAAGGGAGTGGGGTGAGAGGAAGCTCCTCGACCCTGGCTATCCAGAACTGAATTAAAGTTGTAAACGCTCGAGTTAAATATTGGCTGGACACATTTTGCGATGGGCTGTCAGAGGGGCGGCAGGTGAATGGGGGCGGGGAAGCACCGGGAGGGAGGGGGAGGGGACCCAACCCCAGTTGAATGGATGTGCAGATTTGATCCAGCGGAGAACGGAAATTTCAAGGTAAACGTTTTGCTTTCGTAGAGGGTGTTTTTGCCGCTTTTAAGCCGGGAGGTGTTTGTCGTTGGCGTTGGGAGGTCGGGGATACTTGCGACGTTTGTACACTGTGGGTTCCCATTCGTCTCGACACGTCTGGGTGGCCACACGTGAATGATTCGCAGGCACACTTGCACATGTGCGTGCGAATGCAGGGGCTGTTAATAACGCGGGCTGGATTCGGCTCGGGGATGAAGATCGAGGTCTCCAGGCTTGAACCCGTGACTCAGAAACGTCTGGGCTTTAGTGTGAGGTTGCGATTCGACATCAGACTTCGGTGGTGGTGAGGCAGAGGCAAGGCTGACCAGAGAAAAGGCATTGGTTCCCCGAGCCCAGCATTTCTACCAAATATTCCTACCCCCCTGCCCCCAACCAACGCAACACGCACTCACACACACTCACACACTCGCTCCATTTATGTCCTTTCCTTTATGAGTGCTGCTGTCGACTCGAAGTAGGAAGTCGAAGGAAGCCTTTAAGGGGACAAAAAGAAAGCCAGAACGAAAAGGGAGAGGGGCTCAGATTGATTCCTTGGGGAGATGAAATTCGGATATTAAAGCACTGGCTTGTGTCACTTGCTGTTCTCCCTCCCTTACACCCTGCTATTTTGCCTCTTAATCAGCCCAAGTGCCCTTTCTCCGGGGGGAAAAAAAAAGGGGGGGGGTAGGGGGAGTAAAGCATTGACAATTAAATGTAATAAGCAACTCCAAACGTAGGGATGCTGGCGAGGTGGTAGTTCACTCCAAATCTTGCAAATTCAGTAGGGTTAGTTTTGCATACCGTGGCAAACAGACGCGGAGCGCGAGGTTACAGAGGCTTTGGCGCTGGTCCTTGGTTTACTTTTAGCTGGTTCCGGGTAAGCAGTAGGAACGTCCTGAACTCCAGGTATTGAGAGGTGTTCACGGGATCGCGGATGCCTTCGCAGAGTTCTTTGTAATCCGTCGTGCAGAACTATTTCAGTGGCTTAAAGATGCGGTTTAGTAGCGTCGCTGACATGATCAATGAGGAGAAGTGGACGCAGGGCGCTCTCAGGGAAGAGAGCTGCTAAGTGGCACCGTGCATGCAATTAGGACGCTGATGTGCTTAATAGCGTGATAGTGAAGTCCACCATCAAAGCGAACGCTCTCTCCTTTTTCTCCATACTCAAAGCTCCTGAAGAAAATAGGTGATTTAAGAGCTTCTTCTGGGTCCTTTTGATGCATAATCTTGCATCCTTTTTGCCTCTGGAAAGTATTCTTTAGGTTCCCACTCTGGCATTTCCAGCGATGGTTTTAAAATAGCTCAAGTATTGTGGCTCCTGGCTTTTCTGTGAAAATGGGAGACCTTCACTGTGAACTGTTACCTGAAGAGGTTCTGAAGGAAAGACAGAGGGACTGGGTATAGGTGAGGTAGGGAACCTTGTAAAATGGTGCTTCCTTTCTCTTCAATTAGAACCATGAAACTGAACTGACAGCCATTTTATGTATATTTATGGATTGGTTTTGAAAGGGGGGGGAGCCGGGAAGAATACTAAAATGGGACTCTGTCTAACCTGCCCTTATCTTGTAAAGAGCAGCATGTTCCTATTGTCATTAGGAAATGACATCAACCTTTAAATCAAAATGAATGTCAGATTTTAATAAAGTCTGGAGAATTTCGAGGTACCACGGATGGTGGAGGGGGGGGGGAGAGGTTCATTCATATCCCCTCCTTCTGGATTTCAGAGAAGTAGTATTAGGAAAGAGAGAGACTTTCTGATTGATCCCTTAAATTTTTGTCATATTCTGTTGTTTCCTTTTTTTCTCTCTCCCTTGCAGGAGATAAAATGCACACTTGCTGCCCCCCAGTAACTTTGGAACAGGACCTTCACAGAAAAATGCAGAGCTGGATGCTGCAGACTCTAGCTTTTGCTCTAACATCTCTCGTCCTTTCGTGTGCAGAAACCATCGATTATTATGGGGAAATCTGTGACAATGCATGTCCTTGTGAGGAAAAGGACGGCATTTTAACTGTGAGCTGTGAAAACCGGGGAATCATCAGCCTCTCTGAAATTAGCCCTCCCCGTTTCCCAGTCTACCACCTCTTGTTGTCTGGAAACCTTTTGAACCGTCTCTATCCCAATGAGTTTGTCAATTACACTGGGGCTTCAATTTTGCATCTGGGTAGCAATGTTATCCAGGATATTGAGACTGGGGCTTTCCACGGGCTGCGGGGTTTAAGGAGATTGCATCTGAACAATAATAAACTGGAACTTCTGCGTGATGATACCTTCCTTGGCTTGGAGAGCCTGGAGTACCTACAGGTCGATTACAATTACATCAGTGTCATTGAACCCAATGCTTTTGGGAAACTGCATTTGTTGCAGGTGCTTATCCTCAATGACAATCTCTTGTCCAGTTTACCCAACAACCTTTTCCGTTTTGTGCCCTTAACGCACTTGGACCTGCGGGGGAACCGGCTGAAACTTCTGCCCTATGTGGGGTTGTTGCAGCATATGGATAAAGTTGTGGAGTTACAGCTGGAGGAAAACCCCTGGAATTGCTCCTGTGAGTTGATCTCTCTGAAGGATTGGTTAGACAGCATCTCCTACTCGGCCCTGGTGGGGGATGTGGTTTGTGAGACCCCCTTCCGCTTACACGGCCGGGACTTGGATGAGGTGTCCAAGCAGGAACTTTGCCCAAGGAAACTTATTTCAGACTATGAGATGAGGCCGCAGTCGCCTTTGAGCACCACGGGGTATTTACATACCACCCCGGCATCGGTGAATTCCGTGGCCACTTCTTCCTCTGCTGTTTACAAACCCCCCTTGAAGCCCCCCAAGGGGACTCGCCAACCCAACAAGCCCAGGGTGCGCCCCACCTCTCGGCAGCCCTCCAAGGACCTGGGCTATGGCAACTATGGCCCCAGCATTGCCTACCAGACCAAATCTCCGGTGCCTTTGGAGTGTCCCACCGCGTGCACTTGCAACCTGCAAATCTCCGATCTGGGCCTCAACGTTAACTGCCAGGAGCGCAAGATCGAGAGCATCGCGGAGCTGCAGCCCAAGCCCTACAACCCCAAGAAAATGTATCTGACGGAGAACTACATCGCCCTGGTGCGCAGGAGCGACTTCCTGGAGGCCACCGGGCTGGACCTTCTGCATCTGGGCAACAACCGCATCTCCATGATCCAGGACCGCGCCTTTGGGGATCTCACCAACCTGAGGCGCCTCTACCTAAATGGCAACAGGATTGAGAGGCTGAGCCCGGAGTTGTTCTATGGCCTGCAGAGTCTGCAGTATCTCTTCCTCCAGTACAATCTCATACGCGAGATTCAGTCTGGGACCTTCGATCCGGTCCCCAACCTCCAGCTGCTATTCCTGAATAACAACCTCCTGCAGACCATGCCCTCAGGCGTCTTCTCAGGCCTGACCCTCCTCAGGCTGAACCTGAGGAGTAACCACTTCACCTCCTTGCCGGTGAGTGGAGTTCTGGACCAGCTGAAGTCGCTCATCCAAATCGACCTGCACGACAACCCTTGGGATTGTACCTGCGACGTGGTGGGCATGAAACTGTGGGTCGAGCAGCTCAAAGTGGGCGTCTTGGTGGACGAGGTCATCTGCAAGGCGCCCAAGAAGTTCGCTGAGATGGATATGCGCTTCATTAAGTCGGAGCTGCTGTGCCCAGACTACTCGGACGTGGAGGTGTCCACGCCCACGCCCTCCTCCATCCAGGTGCCCGCGAGGCCCAGCGCGGTGACCCCCGCCGTGCGGTTGAACAGCACCGGGGCCCCCGCGGGCTTGGGCGCGGGCGGAGGCGCGTCGTCGGTGCCCTTGTCCGTGTTAATCCTGAGCCTGCTGCTGGTCTTCATCATGTCGGTCTTCGTGGCCGCCGGGCTCTTCGTGCTCGTCATGAAGCGCAGGAAGAAGAAGCAGAGCGACCACACCAGCACCAACAATTCCGACGTGAGCTCCTTCAACATGCAGTACAGCGTGTACGGCGGCGGCGGCGGCGGTGGCGGCGGCGCTGGAGGCCACCCGCACGCGCACGTGCACCACCGCGGGCCGGCGCTGCCCAAGGTGAAGACGCCCGCGGGCCACGTGTACGAATACATCCCGCATCCGCTGGGCCACATGTGCAAAAACCCCATCTACCGCTCCCGAGAGGGCAACTCCGTGGAGGATTACAAAGACCTGCACGAGCTCAAGGTCACCTATAGCAGCAACCACCACCTGCAGCCGCCGCCGCCGCCGCCGCCGCCGCCGCCGCAGCAGCAGCAGCAACAGCCCCCGCCGCAGCTGCAGCTGCAGCCGGGGGAGGAGGAGAGGCGGGAAAGCCACCACTTGCGGAGCCCCGCCTACAGCGTCAGCACCATCGAGCCCCGGGAGGACCTACTGTCGCCGGTGCAGGACGCCGACCGCTTTTACAGGGGCATTTTAGAACCAGACAAACACTGCTCCACCGCCCCCGCCGGCAGTAGCCTCCCGGAATATCCCAAATTCCCGTGCAGCCCCGCTGCTTACACTTTCTCCCCCAATTATGACCTGAGACGCCCCCATCAGTATTTGCACCCGGGGGCAGGGGACAGCAGGCTGCGGGAACCGGTGCTCTACAGCCCCCCCAGTGCTGTCTTTGTAGAACCCAACAGGAACGAATATCTGGAGTTAAAAGCAAAACTAAACGTTGAGCCGGACTACCTCGAAGTGCTGGAAAAACAGACCACATTTAGCCAGTTCTAAAGGCAAAGAAACTCCCTTGGAGCTTTTGCGTTTAAAACCGACGAGCAAGCAGACACACACCGCGAACACATTTGATTGTGTTGTTTCAACGTTTAGGGTGAAGTGCCTTGGCACGAGATTCTCAGCTTCGGAGGAAGATACTGAAAGGGTGTGCCATTTCCTTTTCATATTACACGCGGGGAAACATTTGTGTAAGCTGGGCACATCACTTTCCCTTCTTGCGTGTGGAGGAGACGAAGAGTAGGGCTTTACTGAGGGCAGTTTGCTTTGCGAGTGACTTGTTAAAGGTCTCAGTAATTTTTGTAGTGGTTGGAAGTGTTAAGAATGGTGGGAGATGGCAGCGCATAGATTCTATTCTTCCTCTTTTACTCCCTTCTCCCTCCCCTTCCCCCCCTTTGAGCCATGGGTGGGTCTAAATGGCTTTTGTGGAGAGATTAGCACACCCCAACTTTAATAGAAGGTTTGTTCTCTCTCTCGCTCTCTCTCTTTCTCTCTCTCCCCCCTGCCCCGCCCCCTTTCTGCTTCCTCTCTTTCTCTGCCTCCCCGCCTTCTTCCTCCTCTCTCATTCCTTTCCTTTTTAAAGGATGTGTTTGTATGCATTCTGGACATTTGAATTAAAAGAACAAAAGTATTGTGATCTTGAAAAGATCACCATAGATGTGGACAAATCATTAAAATTACAGAGCTATATGATCCATAATTGATTAGTCAAAATAACTTATTGACGAAATATACAAATATTTTATTGTAGCACCTATTTTTATATGCACATTTAGCATTTCTCTTTCCTTCACTATTTAGCCTATGATTTTCACAGAGGTGTCACACTGTATCAGGAGCTGCATTTCCAAAACTGAAGTGATATCAGGAAGGCATTTTAAATCATTAAAATATGGAGAACTTAATGGCAGAATCTTAAAAGTCAATGCAACCCACCCAATTGGATCTGTAATTTAAAAAACAAAAACAAACAAAAAAAAACATTGTATCCCAATGTATAAAAGAAAAAGATTTAGGGCAATTAATTGGGCCATTCCAGTGAGAATCATGTGCAAGTTTCTGGTTTTGTTAGAGGAGATTGAAAAGTATTTTTATTAGTCAACCAAAATGATGTATTGATCTGACTACTATTGTAGCCAATTTTTGATTGTTTAACCAAACAAACCCAGTTGCATTTGTACAGATCCACGTGTACTGGCACTTCAGAAGACCAAATGATGGACTGTACAAATCTCTATACAATGTCTTTATCCCTCTGGGCAGCAAGCAATGATGATAACCACGAACAGGATGTCTGTAAGATGGGGCTACTGTTGTTACAGTCTCATGTATCCCAGCACATGTAATTTTTTAAATAGTTTCTGAATAAACACTTGATAACTATGTCACATATGAGGGACTGAAGTAATGATTACTTAAGGTGCAAAAGAAACAGCTACGTGTGATTGACTGAATCGCCATTATGAATAATTTAAGACAGAGTAGCTAACTTCTATTCCTAAAAGAAAAAAAACGTTCCCCGAATTATCAAATATATATAATTACACCTTTGTTGGTTCAGGGAAATATGTTTATCTAAATGTGTCATTTAATGTGTTTATTAATGAAATTTCGACTGTATACTTTTTTTCCTTACTGAAGTATTCATCTAACATGTGGAGCATGGTAAGTAATGTATTGCACATTGATTTCGTATTTTGTCATGCCAGTATTATTTATTCGGTCTACAATTTTTCATAGTTTAACTTGTGTAAAACTACCTTCAACAATTATGACGGGTACTTTATCTCAAGTTGATCTGTATCCTAAATGTTCAAAATGTTTGGTGAGTATAAGCTGTTCATCTCTGAGTAAGGTTGGCCAGTGAATTAGATAATATTTATGGGTAGGAAACTTTTGAATTAATCGAAACTTAAAGAGCCATGTGCTTTATTGCTGTTGGTGGATCTCCCCATAATCTCACCTGGAACATGTACAACATCAAGGGCTGTTCATGAACTTTATGTTTAAGGAATATTTTCCGTGGCATTCTGCCACAAAGAGGCAGCATTCACCCATGAGTAAACTGACAGTAACTACTTGAATTCAGATTGAACAGGTGGTAACATTTTCCCTAAGGAGTTAAAAAATAATTAGTAACGCTACATTGGCCAAGTGAAGTAAACTATCCCCATTCTGTGTAACATTTTCCCTTGCAAATTTTTTTTTCAAAGGGGAAAGGAATAAACTTAATGCCGTGATATTATCATAAAAAAAATGTATCTCCTGCTCTCCATCTACCTCCTCCATATTAGATCCAGCATTGTAAGATAAATATAAATACTAGCATTTGACATCACAACTGGGGTTGTTGTTAATTTTTTCTTCACAGTGGGAGTTATTTTTCTTTAAAAAATGTCAAAATCTCCTCCACAATATTATTATATGTAGATATGGCAGTGTTGTATGATTTATAAAATATTAATACAAAGTGGAATCCTCCATGTAACTAAGTTTTTAGTTCTTAATTGATGCATTAAAAGTAAGAGGTAAGAATTACATGAAGTCAAAAATGTAGTTCTGGACAATATAAGTAGCTTCCAGAAAAAGTTTGTTGATGTATTTTTCAAAGATTTACAAAATAATATTATTATTTTCAAACCAGCACTATTTCACATAATCTTGTTACATATACACTCACTGTAGGTGGTTCATTTCTACCTCTACTCTTCGTAAGGTATCCAGTATTTTTTTAGTCTCAAAAAATAACAATTATATGATTTATGGAAAGAAGTTACTTCTAATTTTTAAATTATACTCTTCCCATCTGTATTAAGAGGATAAAAGTAAACTTATCCTTGCCCTAATAAACTTGAAAAATTTTTAACATGTAGAATCATGAAACTGTATAGAAAAATGAATTATTTTTCTCCTTATACATGGTTTCCTGCCAATACATTAGCATATACAACAGAACATAATTTGTGTGGTTTTGAATATTTGAATTTTGGTTTTTCAGGTATACTGAGTAAATAATTAAATTGGGTATATCAGTGGTATATGACTGGATTAAGGAACCCTGCAAATTCTCTCCATAGAATTTTGGAGAACAACAATATGTAATGTTTCAGGCATCAATTAAAATTTGGATGCAAACTAAGCTTACTCTTTGTTCTTGTTCTATTTGATATGTTGCATAATCTCATACAAATATATCTCCAGGTAGAGATTACAAAATTTTATTTTTATCTATATATATGATTATAGTGTAAATATTTAGTTATCTCAGAGAAAGTAAATATATTCCATGTAAATGTAGATAACTTGTATGCTGATCTTCAAAATAATTTACAGCTAAACTAATGATTGGAGTTACGAATTAACCAATTTTAGCATTAATATCACACTCAGAACACATCTTTTGTTTAGGCAACATTATCACCCCTACTTATGTGAAGTGGAAATTTTTGGTAAATGTCCTGGGTATCCAACTCTGTCCCTTACCACTGTTCCCTCAACCTCAATAGGAAAATCAAACTAGTGTGTAATGAAAAAGCCACGCAAAATGTGGAAAAGTTTAGAACTTAAGAACTTAATCTAAGTTACCAGTTTCTTGCCCTATATCATTAATTCTATTCTTGTTACTAAGTTAGCAAATTATTCAAATTAAATATGTATACTTTTCTCTCCTTACTCTTATTTCCTGACTCTCTTCTTATTTTCCTTACATCTCACCCTTCCCTCCCTCCTTCTTTCTTCTTATCTTTTCTCTTCTTTATTTTTCAGTAGGGCAAGGGAAAGAGTGAGAATAGTTCAGTCCTTGTTTGAAATGCCAAAAACTGGCTACTTCATTTCAAGAGCTCAATAGGTCGTTCCCAAAGTCACACAACTCCAAATTAATGAAAATAAAGCAGACCACAAACATGCTTCCAATTCATTTCGAAATATGCTTTTGTTGCACTTTCAGATGGCCCCAAATTAAGATATTTGCAAAGGTGGCAAAATATTTCCTTTTAAGTCATTTTAAGAACAAATTTTACACTGAGAAAGAAGAACTGAAAACAACAAAAGAACCAATTTAAACTCTGGAAGGCAGGAACATTTAATGAATTGTTTTTCAAAGGAAATAAAATATGAAACTGATAATTAAACTGCTATTAAATTAACTATTTAGTTTATGCATAATTTTCCTCATACACATTGAAGTGCTCTACAGTTTTGCAAATACAAATATATGACAATAAAATTAAAGTAGTTGGACGGACATTAGTCATGTGTCTAAAAATAATTATCTAAGATCTAAATCCTAAGAAACTTATATATCAATTAATATGCATTTGACAACTGTGCATTTTATCATTAATTTGATTTTAATTCAATTTAATGCCTATCTATAACTATCCATATATATTTCCATTGGTAATATATGTAGCACATATATGGCATACAAAAATATATTATTAAAGCATTGCGTACCCAATTTTCATTTCAATTTTTTAATTATTTCAAATTATACTTTTGTGTTCTACTCTTTAGGCATGTTAGACTGGGGGGAAAGAAAAGAATCTGATGCAGTATAATCTTTGAGTCTGACAATAATATACTCTTTTCTTCCTCTATTTATGGCAGATCATTTGGCTTACAAGACACAGGTCAAACATTTCTCATGGTAGTTGTGCCAGTATTATAAAATGAATAGCTTTTATACTCATTTTTTAAAAGAACAACATTTAACCTTAAGTTTGAGTGATTTAGATTATTTCTAATAAAAAGAACTTCTGAAGATCAAAACAAACATTTCATAGAGAACTGATGAAATGCAAATTTGAAATAATTTGACTTTCTCACTTTCTATTTACTGTCAAAAAATATAATGATATATGGCATAATGCTAAGTATGTCAGATACATTTTTATTAGATATTAAGAAAGTCATTTATAGAAGAAAAGTAATATTCATAGAGATATGTTGAGTGGAAGTCTTCCAATGAGTTTTTTTTAATTAGGTACTTAGTGAACATGAAGGAATATTGTACATTTCTACTATAAAATAAACAGGTTCATGCTTCAAAATTACATGTGTTTCTAAAAGTGGAAAATATGAAACAATGATTTTAAGGGTGAATTTTTTTTAAGTTAAGATATGCAGAAATAGAATCGTGGCTTTTTCAAATTGAAGGCTCATCAGCATCTTGGTCGACTTTCAGCAAACTTATTTGAAGATCATTACATTTTAAGACATATTTCCAATGTATCACAATGTAAACTCAATTCAAATTTGTGATACTCCAGTACTGAATCATATATATGCTAGTAGCAAATTTTGGTTACTTTTTAGTGTTCTGGAATATACATATTTTAGAGTTTCTTACAAATTGATTTCTACCACCAGTAATAATTTCTAGTGTTTCCAGCTAACACATTTTTTAAGAATCTTATTGTATAGTTCATTAAAAATACAACTTAATATTGAGTATTGAAACTAAAATAACTATATTTTCAATTTGTAATTGAATACATATCTATTTAAATAAAACATGAAGGGTGGCAGTAACCCATGTTAATTGATTAGTGAAGTTCTTTGTCAGATACTGCTATAGAGACCCTACCAGCGTGTTTTATCCAAGAGAGATTCATCAGGCTCTTGTAGACTAAAATTTTAAATAGTCAGTGTAAAAATTGATATGTGAAAAGGAATACCTGACTAATAAATATATTTACCTGTAATGGTATATCTATATAAATTATCCATATAAAATCCTGCTTTTTAACATTACAATATAACATTTTTGCTCTATTTAAGTCCAAAGTCAAAAAGAGTATTTCATGTCTGAAAATCCTAATAATGGGAAAGTTATAGCTATCAAATTTATCTAAATCCTGAGTTTTAATATTGACTTTAAATCTCCACTCCCAAGTGTTGGGTTGGCCAAAAATTTAGTTCGGGTTTTTCCATAACATCTTAACGGAAAAATCTGAACGAACTTTTTGGTCAACCCAATGTAAAGTTCATAGTGAATGTTTTTCTTTATATTACTGAACTCTGCCCTCGCTAATGTCCCCTGAAGATATACAAATACACGTAATATTTTTCCTTTATGTTTTTCTTTTTGATTGACATTTAGGTAGCAAATATTAAAATATACAGTTATGAACTAGCAGTTGTTAAAATATGAATTAAGTTTGGTCTCCCACAAACAGTATCCCTCAATTTTATAATTATCTCCAAATTTTTAAAGCTAGTGAATAGTATATTTACATAAGTGGTTCCAAATGTGAACATTCAGATCCAGAAATTACTCATATTACTCAGAGAATATTTAAAATCATTCACCTTACTGCCATTTAAACTCATTCAATCAGAACAATGATGTTTTGCTACCCAGTTACGAATAAAAAGCCCCAAGTCTTAGGTGAAAATTAAGTATTTCATTAGAAATTTTAACAGGAAAAAAATGTAAGTGATAAATATTAAGTATTTGGATTCTAAATGTAAAATATCTTCTCCGAAGCTAACAAAGTTGTATATATAGAAAAAATCATTACATTGGGTGTTTGTGTAAAATTATACATTTTATAAAATTGCTTGTTTCATATGGCTTGCAAAATCTTTTTACTTTCAACAATGAACTCTGTCTTCATTTAAGAAAGTTTATCTGATTGAGGATTTCTTTTTTCTTGCATAGGATGTCATCTTATTGTCCTATTATGGCTTTGGCCTACACCTTCATTTAAAAGCTCTGTGCCCATTTTTAAACGTATTGAAAATGGTCTCTATTATTATGTTTAATTCATGCAACCCAAATCATTTCCTCCTTCCCCCCAAAAAATTGAAAAGAAGTTGGTATATTTCACCCATTTGCTAACTTAACATGAATTTTGAAGTCAAATTAAAGATTATCCCAAATCATTCCAAATATAGCAATCCAAGTGCTGTGTAAGCACGACAATGTGAGTGTGAGGATGTGGATATTAAACTGTCACTATGGACTTGTCACTCACTAATAATCATCTTAAATACACAGCAGCTAAATATAAAGGTGAAAACATCTTTGAATGTTAACATACTTAAATTACACACTTTGATTAACCGGGTAGCGCATATAGTTTACAAAATGCCACTATTGTGTGCTTATAAACACTAAAGCAATACTCACCAAGTGGTGACCCACAGGCAAAAGCCTGGAAAATCTGTTTCACTTGATCAGAACAATTTTATTTCCACTTAAATAAATTTGAATTTGAATGCCTTTAGGCTAGATAAGCACCCTCCATATTACCTTAACCTAGCACCTTCATATAATTTCATATTATCTGCTGGACCACGAGAAAATTTGAACTTTCAACCATGTTTAAATAAAATTTTTTCCTCCAATATTAAAATGTATGTATCACAATCATGAATTCTCAGCCATTGTTCTCTAGGAGCTCAGAGTTATTAATTCTTTATATATAACATATGAAGTAGCAGATTCTATGTAGGTTTATATTATAAAGAAATCAAGATTAAATAAAGGAAAAATAAGAACGAATAACTTTACAACCAGAAGGAACTGTTTTACTATATGTGAATGCTCTATTAAAAATGTAAATGTAAGTGTTAAAGATTTACAGTGACTTGGAGTCTCCAAGAGCTACTTTTGTAAACTGTCCTGACCCTCACAGGCCCCTGGACGTTCTAAGGGGAGCAGCAATAGTAACTAAAAAGTATGTTCTTACAGAGGGGATATTATAATTGCAGTTCACAACAAAAGCTTTTCCCCAAATTTCTAACTGCTCATGTACTTGAAAACACTGCAAAAGGTCAATTCAATAAAAATATGTCAACATCAAATATTATGAGAATCACTTCCAGGATGGAAAATAAAACTTAGAAAATCTGATCCAATAGATTTAGGACCAAAAAAAAAAAAATTGTAAATGGGAAGACAGAATTGCCAAGGCTATTTTTCAGTATGTTAGAACAAAATAATGAGTAGAGGAAAGATATTTTTGGTATTTCTGACTGTGCTAATGATAAGTTGTTTGTAAATTGGTGTATATCTACAGGAAGTAAGAGCAAATGTGATGAGATTCCCAAACTCTCCAAATCTGTTTGTTTTCTTTGAAGATTTATGTTCATTTTTTGAGACTAAACTCTGACATATTTTGTAAAGAAATTTTGGATTTCTTCTCTAAATTATTTTTCTAACAAAATGTGAACTAGCTTTGCTATACAAATAGACTGTCAGTTGGATTTTTATTTTTACTGTTGATTTGGTTTATCAGTCATGTAATCTTAACGTTTTCCTTCATTGAAAGCTAATTAGCTGTGCCTGAAATAACAAAATAATAGTTGCATATTATTTGCTGTTGTTTTATACCAAATGGTAGCCACTGGCAACAAGGCAGAAGATGATTCTAAAATTCCAAATTATGTTCCTTTTCCCATTGCAGATGGTGTATCCCTTGGCAACTTTGTGTCTCTGCCTATTTTCGATTTGTAAAAATTAATACAATGCACTTGGTTTATGAAGAACTCAAAAAATTTAGATCTCCATTTTCTCTGCTGGGTGTATGTAAACTGTGGTTCTTTCTAAATTTAACAACGTGTAATTAATTATCATTGTTGTTTATACTATATACCTATGAAAGTTATGATCATATCTTTCAGATGAAAACTTCTTTTTTCCTCTCTTTATATATATGTATGTGTATATATTAGTTTGAAATGTATTTTTCAGTTTCTCCATTAACAGTTTCTTTGTTTACAAAATTGCATAGTCACTTGTAGATACTTTACAGTAAATTTAAAAGTACATCTTCTTTGAAAAGAAAGAACTTAGTGTAGTCTTATTGACTTTATTACATATTCTTACTCTTTGAAATAATTGAACTTTCAGTATATTTCAAAAATATATGATCAGTATTTATTTCTCAAAAAATTGAATGCTGTTTCTAAATTGCAACTTTATTATATTTGCTTATTTTGTGTGCATTTAACACATTTTGAAGTTATGTGTGAGATAATTTCCATTATTTTGGTTTTAATTCAAACATTCTTGGGCATACTTATTTTTTATTAGATAAGATTCCATAATATCATACAATGATATATCAATAATCTGTACCATATATAATATTTAAGGCTCCTTCGCTTATTTTTTCTGCAGAGTTAACTGCAAAAGGTAGAATAAATATGTGATATATCATTCATCATTTTAATATTCTAAATTTAGCAACTGCTCTCCTACATAACGATTAATAGTATAGATAGTACTGATTTCTTTTTTCTGCTCTGGTATAAATTTAGTTGTTAATCCAATAATGAAATTACTTCCATTCTCAATATTTTCAAATATCATTACAATTGCTATTTACTAGTTTCAGTGACAATCTGAGTTCCTCCTCAGATGCTTAAAGGAATCTTAATAGATTGGTATAAACAGAGAGCTCTAATGGTTAGAATTAAAATGGTAGCAATGACAAATCAACAATAAACATAATAATAAATCATTACCTTCTCTATAAAGAAGAGAACAGAAAATCAAGTACATTAAAATAATGTCCTGAAAGATATTGGAAGTGTGGCAAGCTGACACTCATACCTAATAAAAAGATCTTACTAATATCATCTTGCAGTATTTATATTGTTCTATATAAATATTATGTTTCTATTCAGTGCAACAGAGAATTTATTAATCCAGAATTAATCCATTATTTTTCTCTCTAACTTGCCAAAATTCATCTAAATAAAGGTAGAGTAGG
This sequence comes from Balaenoptera musculus, assembly GCF_009873245.2. Taxonomy (NCBI): domain Eukaryota; kingdom Metazoa; phylum Chordata; class Mammalia; order Artiodactyla; family Balaenopteridae; genus Balaenoptera; species Balaenoptera musculus. The sequence goes on from NC_045802.1 coordinate 58,879,328, forward strand.
AAAAAGAGATATTTGAGATAATGGCTATATCTATCGCCAGATCATAGAACGATACCTTGCAATTAGTAGGCACTCCCCAAATGAACTAACAGATACATATTTATAGATGTCTACAGACTAAGGTGAATTCGTGAATACTATAAAGATTCTAAGCTGTCTATCACAACACCATTTACCTTGGCATAAACTTCAAGGATGGCTAAAATATCAATTAGGATATTAGGCGACTGTTTAGTAACTTGGCATGCAAATTTATATCAGGGAACCACTGGGGATGCTACTAGTGAATTTTAAATAAATTTATAATAAACACGGGAAATACTTTCCAAATGGCTCCACTTTTAGTCCACTTTTCTAAAAAATGTTCAGATAGTTAAAGAAAAATGGAAATGAGACTTGAGCACTAAGACATAAAACTTATCCCAATTTTGAATTTTAATTATTAGTTTTGTTTTGCTGGTATAACTGGCTAACTTTTTAAAATAATTACAGAAAGTAAGGATTGCTGTTCTGTCTTACATTACTGTTCAGAGTCTGCCTTATTCGAGATACTGGTGAAATTTTCAGGCATTTCACAGATATGCTCCTGGTGTTTTAGCCTGGTGAGGTGTTTATCTATTTAGAAAGCTTTTCTGAGCACTATGTGCTTTCCTCTGGGTGTGAGAAAATCAATTCATCCTTTTAATGAGAATGTTACCTCCAGGGAAAAAGTAATCCAGAAGGAATAATACATTCCTCAGGGCAGCTTCCTACACAGGGACACGCTTTTCTCTAGGGCTCACTGCATGTATATTTCAGTGGGAGAATTTTAATATTTTAAAATTCATTGCATTTAGTCATAAGGCACCGTGACTATAGGATACAGTATTTTTTTGAATATATATTGACATATTTTTCTAAGCTTTTTTATACATCAATTATAATTTAGGAAATGTTATATATTCTTAAAAATTTACCTGTCTTCATATTTGAAGTACAATAAAATAGATTATTATTAATATGTACTTTACATATTTTGTTAAACTTAGAGACAGAGAACAGGAGGCTTAAATGACATGGCTTTAGAATTGCACTTATGGGCCCCAAACAGCACAATTTTAGAAGTCTTTAAGCTGTTTCGATACCAAAATATAAACTCTTTCTCTCCAAACAAACTTACCTCATTTTAACCTTGAACATTTGGATGATGAAGTATTTACTTCTTGCGGTCACTTAGAATATTTTGGAGAGTTCATGAGTTGAGAATGTGAAGCTGTTTGACTTTATAGCCATGTGTTTTAATTCTTCATCATCATATGTAACAATATATTTCAAAATTCCCTTCAGTCACTACTTTTGCCCATTAAAGAATATTGGAATACAACTACATAACTTTATGGATTTTAAATACTTAGCTATTTTTTCTTTTACAAACACTTATAATTTTATTTCCAAATTAAGAACCAGTTAGATATTAAATATATAATATTAAAACATTAAGATATGTTAATATTGTGCTTTTGTTTGTAAAAGACTCACTCTCATAGCCAAGAACTAAAGTAAATAAATATCTGATTCATAAGATATAGCAACTATCAAAATATTTCAATGGAAATCTGATGGTAAATAAGAAAAATGCACTTCATTTTAAGAATACTAGCCTAATGTGGAATAATGAGGAATAACACTCAAAAAAGCACCTTTTTAAAATATCTAACATAAGATGAAAGTTAGATTTTTTGGGGGGGAAAGATCTTTTCCTCCTGCTATTTTCTCTTATTTCTTACTACCAAATCAGTTTCCTGTTATTAATATTCATTAACAATTGCTTAATTTGAACTGCTATTTATGATTTAAAGATGAAATCACTATTTGTTACTTAAAATAAAAATAATTGGTTGACTTATTCATAAATAAATTTGATGTGGCTATTTATTTGTGCATTCAAATAACGTTTAAACTAGACTAAGATCAGTTGTTTTTAAAATGAATTTCATTAAAACCTATTATACATCTTGGATATTAAAGCCATTTTATCATATGCTAGAACATATTAAATACTTCTAAAGAGAAAAAAAATGAATGGATATTCAATAATTTGAATCTCTTTTTAAACACTTGAACTGTGATTCTATGAACATTACTGAGGTAAACAGATTTCTGTTTACCTATCGAATGTGCGTATTCATATGCATGACATAAATACTCTCTTAATAGTCTGAATTACATTTTTGTTTGTTGAACTGGAAAAAAAATGACATAATATCTAGACAACTAAGTAAGAAAATTTAAGGTCTTCATATTGATAAAATATATCGTAATATATCATATATTATGCACATTTTGTAAATAACTTGAAAAGATACAATCATATGTACTGGCAGAAATTAAATACCTGTATTAAAGTTAAACACTGTAGATATTTTATTCAAATTTTATAAGGTTAAATTTCTATTTGCAAATATTTTTAAAATAAAATTACATTAAAAGTTAGTGTATTAAATGTGGTATGAATAATACTAAAAGCAACATTACTTACAATGCCAGAGAATGAAGATAAACATTGTTTAATTATTCAAAAATAGTTGGAAAAAAAATGTTTATGTGGGAAATTAGGCAAATAACCGAAGTCTGATCTCTAGGTATTTTGCATGGTGATTCAATTAATAGTATGTATTTTCACATACTTTTTGTATTCATTTATTTTAATTAATTCCAATGTCTGACATACATGCTAAAGATAACCCCTTTAAAAATGTTATTTCAAAATCGCAAAAAAAAGATATTAAACAATTATTTATGCATACTCTGCATGACAGCTATGACAAGCCTATAAATATCACAATGGGAGGAGCAATGTTTGATTTAATTTTGCTCCCAACTTATTTTACTTACTACTCATAAAGATTCCTTTCTATTTGAAAATTATTATGTGAAACAGGAAATTTCCCATGCAGTTGGAACAAGGGCTACAATGAAACAAAAGAAAATAAGAATGTCATTACGATAAAATGAAGAAAATATTTAGAAAATGAACCTTAAATTAGTTTTTAAAAGTTCTGAATTTAGTATCTATCAGGTAGTAAATAAATGCATACATAAATATGATAATCACATAAGAATTTTGGATAAATAATTTTAAACTAACTCTTAATCCCACTACATCATAATCTGTTGTAACATTGTTATTAGATTCATATTCAAAATATTAGAGATATTGGATTGCATTCTATTTAATGTGTTTTTCTTCAAATGAATCACGTTGCTGTAGCTGCTGCTATGTTTTCCGCTTAGAATCAATTCTGTAATTGAAATCCTATGTAGGTGTATCATCTGGAACTCTTGTTGCACTGGATCTATGGGTGCTATGAAGAAAGTCTCCATAAAATAAATAAAGGTCGTTTCTTATACCAAATACTTATTCAGTCATGAACTCTAAATATATCTATATTCTTATAATTGGGTAGCACCACTGTTTTAGCACTGGAATGGCACTATGTATTAACTAAAATTTGGGGGTTGGGGTCTCATGTTTTCCTCTTTAATTTTTTAATTTCCCAATGGATATAGAAACTTGATGCAAAAGTTCCTATATAATGAATTATTCACATGAACCAGATTCGTGTTTTTACATCATTATTAGACTACATTTCATGGTATGTTATTATGGTTTATATTGTTTAAATTGAATGTGATTCATGGATCTTTAAAATATTTATCCCTGTGTCACAATTACCCTATTTCTTTCATACACGGTATATAAAATAATATTTTTTGCCTGATAATTTTTTGTAATGCAATGAGCCAGCTAGAGTTGTTAACTATATCAAACAGAGTGCAAGGATATGGCATCTGTCCATATAGGGAAATCAAAGGTATTTTAAAGTGATTATTGATCTTTTTACATGTTGACAATATTCAGTTCAGTGAAATGCCATATCCTTGATTATTTTTTCACAGTTGATTTATCAATATATTACTTTGAGTTTTGAAAATTTTTTATTGTTCTAGTTGTTCATAACTTTAGGAATTCACTCAGTCTGCTTGGACTTAACCTGGGAAAACTGTGAAGTAGATAAATTATACCTCCCTTTCAGACTTGTTCTCTGTTTTTGGCTTTCCTTTTAACCTGCAGTTCACCAAAAACTTACAGTCATGTCGCTTCCAATTTATTCTTTCTAAAGTGTTAGTTTGTTCACGGCTTTGTGCTTCATGAGAGTGATATGATGAAGGTGCCTTAAAATCAGGATTTCAAGGCTATTAAACATACCTCTACCTACAGAACCCCAAGTTCTGTGACAACAGTGATAGTAGGAGATGTGGGACAGGAAACTAAGCTCAGCACCAAAGATAGAAACTATGCAGATTAGCTCACTCATCTTATGGGGGCCAAGCCTGCCAATCATGCAGAAAATGTAGCCGCCTCAGAGCAACTAAACTGCCTTTTTGTGGTTTATATTTTCCATATTGGGTTAAAAAAAAAAAAAAAAAAACCCAGAAAAGAAATTCAGTGTGTGTTACAGATGCGACTTAATCAAAGAAAGATATTTTAGTCGTCACATCTAACTATTTCTAACTATTACATGTCAATGCCTTTTAAGAAAACTTTGTTTTAAACTGCATTTGCCACAGTTTTCATAAGGGATATAAATGGAAAAGATGGAGTGCATTTACAACAGTTATTAGTTTTTCCATAGATGCAACTAAATTTATTCTGATGTTAGTCTACAGTTTTAAAAATTGTCAAAGAAAATATACATAGTTTTTTTTGCATTATCTGGCTGATACAGCAATTATGTATATTTACTTAATAAATTACAAACGGGTGAAATTATGGTTTGGTACTATACTATTGAGTTATAATTTATTTACTACTACAATGAGATCTTTTATTTCTACCTCCACAAATAATGCAATTTCATGAATAAGTAATTCTTTCCTTTAAAACTTTCATTTTAATTCTAATTTAAATAGCTTCTTAAATAAAAACATAACTCTTCAGTAGTAATAGGATTCTGTAATTTGAAATTTCCTGAATAAAACAGAAAGATATTGTGCTTACCCTTTTTAAGTGTAATCTAGACTACAAAAATGTTTTTAGTTTTACAGTTGGAATTGTTAAAAAGAAACCTCAAACTCAGGGCATTAAATATCTTTCATATAAGGTAATCTAACAAGTATGATAAAATAATTAAGTACTCATATTTTCAATATTTCAAGATCATTAGCATCTTTAACTTAAGCAATTTTAAACTGGTGTCATAAACTTACCTTTTGTGTCTGGAGACATAGGAGAACTGAAGAAGCAAATGATGTTTTCTTTTAGCATGTTATGATATGTGTGTACATGTTTGTGTTATGCGAGTTTTACAGGAGGGGTTGCTTGTTTCATTAGTTTTTTGTTTCTTTTTTTACATTTTGCAAGCCATCATGAATATTTTTATTATAAGCTTCACACACAAGAGCCTGCTGAAGATTTGAAGGAAGGGGCAGCACGATCTTCACAATCCTTGTGTCCCATCACTCACCAGCAGAAAATGATGCCAAGAAGACCTGTGGCCTATACTCTCCATTGGTCATAGTCTCAAGACAGGGTGGGGCTTACTAATGTGCAGTGGCTACACCTTGTTAACTGCATACATGTTTGTTATCTGATTACAGGAATGGTAAACAGGATGTTAGCAATAGACACTCATCTTCAAATTTTACTGTCAAACATATCAATATTTCAAAAGATAGCTTTGATCCAGGAAAATGTTAATAAGATTTTGAGTGAGTAAATGTAGCCAATGCACATCCGGCTTAAAACAGAAATTTTTTTTAATCTTTCCATTTTTATCCTTTTTACAAAAAGTATAAAACTGGTTGCACGTAACTGAGATGAAACAAAAGAGCAAAGCCATGTGAAATGTTGACCTCTTACTGTGAATTAGTCTCCCTTTTCTGTTTGTTTTGCCTTGTTTCTTATAATATATATTTAGTGTGTCACAGCAGGATTATTTTTGACAATTTTTCTTGGAATGGTTATTTATTTGCATACTTCTCATTTTCTCTGTTACTTAACCTAAAAAATGTTTGAATTATTGAAGTATCAAAATATTCCTTATTATACTGAATTCCAGATCATTTGTTTTACTTTATACCAATTATATTATTGTGGATAACGATTGTCTACAAAATATAGCTCTTCTTTTTTCCTGTTTTGCATTCCAGTGCCCTACTTGCTATGTACTATTTTAGTTTTCCTTTTCCTTGATATTTTGCTTAATGTAGAGTTCATTTTTATCACAAGATTTACGTGACGTTCTGAAAGTCCTTGGTAAGTTAAAAAATGGAAAAGTCATTTTTTGGAACCACGAATTTGTTTTAAAAACTTATACTCTCTTTTATTTGTGTGTGTGTGTGTGTGTGTGTGTGTGTGTGTGTGAAAAACTAAATCTTGAAAATTGAGGAAGTTTATTCTTCATTTAATTTTGTTGCTTTGAGTACTCTTGATGCCTGAAAAAAATACTTAGGAAAATAATATAAAAGATATCATGTACAAGTGAAAGCTGCAATATATATTATGCAAGAATAATATATATTGTGTGTGTTTTGCCTGGGTCCTTTTCTGTTATTTTATTCCCCTAACCTCCTAAATTTTGTTAAGTCTGAATTACAAGTGGCTATCCATTTGGATAAGTGATTTTTAAAACTATACTGAACTGTGGACCACTTAAGATTCTACACCTGGACAATTTCAATAACCTGAGTCACTCAAAGTTCTTAGTTTGGAATAGCCACCTAAGACGAGGCATCAGTGTTCAGTGTTTCTTGCCCCAAGCATTTTCCCTGCTGCTGCGTTTGAAATCTCCTCCCCTCACTCTCCATTCTCAAGAATGCTGTCTAGGATTCTTCTCTCACCTCTTACACAATCACAGATTACCTGGGCTGCTGCAAGGTGGAGCCACTGGTGGTAAAGTGGAGTTAGAAAAACAGGAGAGTAAAGAGAAAGAGCTGGAGAAGGGAGTTCTTCTGTCACTGTTTTCAGCAGACCCAGGACAGTTCATGCCAGGAACTTCCCAGTGCCCGCTGCATTTCTCCACTCACACTTCCCAGAAAGTGCCCTGAGTGTGAGTGCAAACCTTTGCACCTATTTCTGTGATGATATTTCTTTGATATTTCCTTCTGACATGTAGATGGTTTTCCTTTGTCTGTCCGTTTGTTTGTTTGTTTGTAGCCCATGCATTAGGAACATGGTTTGTATGCGTGAGTGTGTGTGTTTTGTTTGTTTTCACTACTCCCCGTCTATGTACAAAAAGAGACTGGCAGGTGAAGAAGAAAAGGTAACTATTTAACCCTATCTCTGTTTTCTTAACACTACCAACAGTAGATAGATAGCTAGGCAGATAGGCAGAGAAACAGATAAATGGACCGTGCATTTGTTTTGGGTAGGGGAGACACTGTGTGCTTGTTGCTCTATTCTATTATTTGATGGATCAGGGAGGAAAGAAATCCTGATTAGAAGTAAGGAGTTGTGGCAGGGGGAAGCATTAGTAAAAAGAAAAAATTGGGGTGAATATTAGTTGGCCTAAGATGTGCTGTCTTCAGGCACCTCATTTTATTCTCTGCTACCTGGAGCTGCTGGTCTAACCCTAGTCCCTGAGCTGAGCAGCGATCTCCAGGACTTTCATCTCCTTTCCTCAGTGGCATTCAGTCTTACCTACCTTGAATTCCTTCTACAGGCCTTGAAAGGCATAATAACTTTCTTAGAATTGGTAAAGACCCCTGTGCCTTTACATTTGGAAAAGGCAGAGGTTAATAATCTGTCATTTGATTGGAAATATGTGCCTGGTAACTTAGATCTTTGAATTATTTTTAATATTGTCACATATGGTTCTCTGTAATATCTACACAGGGTAATAAATACTTAAGGGGCATTATTGATTAGATCATTTTGTTGACAATTATAAAAGTATGTTTTTATTGTTTGATTTATATCAGAAAAAATCAAAAAGGGACTATGGATGATAATGTTTTAAAATAACCCATTTGTAAATTCATTTTTGTGTATTTCTTAACCAAGTCACAAGTTTTTATTTAATCCAAATTTATTTGTTAGTGACAGAAATGTATATGTGCATGTAGAATTAAAATTGATAATACTTTTCATTTGAAATGCTGAGGTTTTGGAAAAAAGTCATTGGTGACCCAGTAAAGTAAGTGATATATCTAAGAATGTACATCCTTGAAGATACTCTGTCATTGTAAAAGGGCATGGCCACAGCATTTTATGCAGTTATATGTAGATTCCAATAGAGCGATTTGGACACTTGCAATAGGTATCTTTATTTTTTTTAAAGCACACTATGAACAACTTGTGTGAATTTTTTTTTCTGTTCAGACTAATACATTTAAATCTAAAGAATACTATGTCTCTGAGAATGGCTTTTTAAAATATTGATTTCATTTTAAAATGAAGGCTAGATTATTAAGCATTCATTACAACAAGCCTCTACCTCATCAGTTCTTAAGAAACCGCAGTGGCCTTGGACAGTTCTAGTTAGGGAACATTAACTTCATTTGGACTTCTTACTATCTAATGACAGCCAAGTCACGAAAAAGGCAACTCGCCTTAATAACTAAGCTGGCTTGTGAATGGCTTTCTAACTACTTCTTTAATAATACCATGAAATTATATTATTTCGATCATGTCAATGAGTCAGAGAATTTCTATATGAACATTTTTCAGCCTGATTTGAAGCAGAATATTTATTCCTGTGAGATGACAGCAGCAGACAGATTTTACTGACAAGAACGAATAGCTGCATTTGTGAAAAATCAGTGTGAAGACCACAAGGCAATGAGAATAAGTGGCAGATAGTGAAATGCCTTCTGAGAATGAGAAGACAGCCACCAAATGGCAGTACACCACGTAAAGCAATATACCATATGTGTGACAAGTCAGGTGACTGTCAGTCTGACCACTTTCAGAAGAAGCTGCAAGATAATGCAACTCTAAGGTATGTTATATTTAATGTTTAACATTTTCTCTTATTGCTAAAAGTATGCAGGTCTTCATATTCAGCTGGGAGGTGAGGTCAGTAAAGTAACCAGGCACATTACATTTGTGACTTCTTGACAACTGACAGTATTCCTTGTTAGAAACTGGCCAGGTTTGACTGACCTTTAATATAGTGGCCAGATGTTATATTCTTTTTTTTTTTTTTAAATAAGCAAATGAATGAACAAGTCTTGTCTTATTAGGTTAATACTCATTCATGGACAATCAAGGAAACTCTTTACAGGCAATGCTTATTAAAAAATGCTGAAATAGAACTAGTCATCACTCTCAATACACTAGCTATCTGCACAGAGAAACATATAGAAAAATAGATCATTTCAATATACTAGGATATAAATTTATAACTTCTTATCATCACTTTAATTTGGAAATTTGGCCAAAAGATTTACTTTTAAAGTATTAATCAAACACTGAAGATTGGTCTCTTTGAGTTATTTTTATTTTAATGATTTTGTTAATCATATTTATATCAGCACATTTTGCTGAAACCATACTACATACATATGTTTCTGAATTTTCTTCCCATCCCCTACTTGAATTCATCTTTGCTAAAATTTCACTAGCTTGATTGGTTCTACTACTGAAATCATTAAAGAAAACACTGTATTTATTTATCTGAATCCATTACTTAAGAATCATGGTTCTTGTGCACATTTTAATTTTCTTTCTTTTACACATAAAGAATTCAATTGATTTGGAATGTGGTGTGTTTGGGTACTCAAAAGTGATAACTGAAAACAGAAATAATCATAGAAATTGTGACCTGGATTTCATGCTAAGTTAACTACTATCTGGGAATCAACTAATGATCTAAGTGAAAGAAATTAGTTTCTGGGAGACACTACAATGAAAGTGTTCATTCTTCTCTTTCTCTTCGCTTCTCTTTCACCCAGTAAGTGACTGAAAATAATTAGTTAATTCCAGTTACAGAAACAGTTTGAAACCAGATAAGACTATAATTGATGTATCAGGTTTAAAAAAAATGATTTACTAACATTTTACTGTAGCTAAACTATTCAGACTAAAGATATTCTATGTTCTTTGGAATGTTTTGTTTGTAATTTCAGATATGTCTCTGACTCAAGCTACATACCTATAGCAGAGACATTTTTTTAAACAAAATTTACCAAAAAGTATTGTTAGTCAAATACATATGCTTATATATTCAATTCAATGAATGTTAAGATATTAGAAAACTGTCAATTCCCCCCAAATCTGAGAAAAACTTCAAGTTTCAGTTTTGTAAGTTTGTGTAGATTCAGTCCGAACCTATCAGAATTTATAATGGTTAAAATTCAAGTAATCATGAGAATTTTATTTATTAATAGAAGGTGAGCAGTTCAAAACGTATTAACACATTTGACAGAATTTTAGAATTGTCCTCTATGTGTTTGGTATTAAAAAGAGTAATGAGTTTCATATATAAGATATTTAATACTGCAATTTTGACCAAATCCTTAAATTAAAATAAACAGGTTTTTTGAGAATTATGAGTTACCAGGAACTGTGCTGAACTATTTATCTTTTTTGATAGTTTGTATCCAAATTTGCATATGTTTACAGCAAATGCAGACTACAATATTCTTGTAGTTATAATTAGAACACTTTTCTATCTTTTGCCAAAAAAATGTTCACTCTTTTAACTCTCCCTGAGAATACTACACATTAATGCATTTGTTGGCAGTGAAAATCAGTAGAGTAACATAAAGTGATATTGCATAAAGTTGAATTTTTATATTTATTAACATTCCTCTGTACTCAAAAGTCTTATTTCCTTCAAATTTGGACAATTTCTTTTTATGAGGTAAAGGAAAATGTGTCATAAACTTAATTTCCACATCTAGATTGCAGGATTGTTGGTCCCTGAAAAACAAGATTCTTTTAATAAGAAATTTACCTAGAGTAATAAAGTCTTAAAGCTTTCACTGCAAGCAATTTTTGGAAAATCAGCAATGAGAAAAATGATTACTGTACAGCAGTAATAAGATATAGTGTATAGGTTTAGTCAACATATAATGTGGTATGATATAGTTTACGAATTTTTCATGGATTAATGTAATATATCCCTTCATAGGAAGGGGAAACCAGAAGCAGCATCTAGAGGTTTTTTTTTTTTTTTACAATCATCTGGATTCCAAATTTTATGTAGATTTGTACTTGGAATCTTCAGGTTTATTTTAATACCCAGCAGTCTTTATGAACCCTGAAAATAAACATTGATATCAGGATTAAAGGGCGAGCCCCTCTGCCTCCAAATTATTGTTCTTATCCTATGAATGCTAAAACCTAAAAATATGTAGAAAAGTAGATATATGAAAATATAACTGTGAAATCTCTTATAAAAATGGAAATGGAGTCTGTAAGAATACAATGGGGAAAATGCATTACACTGGGGGTTGGAAAAAGTATCATGAAAGATGTGGTATCCTCAAATGCTTCAAAAATAAGATTTTGACAGGGAAAAGCGGGAAATCCTGATGTTTTTTAAGGAACCTCCATACTGTTCTCCATAGTGGCTGTATCAATTCACATTCCCACCAACAGTGCAAGAGGGTTCCCTTTTCTCCACACCCTCTCCAGCATTTATTGTTTGTAGAGTTTTGATGATGGCCATTCTGACCGGTGTGAGGTGATACCTCATTGTGGTTTTGATTTGCATTTCTCTAACAATTAGTGATGTTGAGCATCTTTTCATGTGCTTTTTGGCTATCTGTATGTCTTTTTTTGGAAAAATGTCTATTTAGATCTTCTGCCCATTTTTTTTTCAGGTTATTTAATTTTATTTTTTTAACATTTTTATTGAAGTATAATTGCTTTACAGTGGTGTGTTAGTTTCTGCAGTATAACAAAGTGAATCAGCTATACATATACATATATCCCCATATCTCCTCCCTCTTGCGTCTTCCTCCCACTCTCCCTATCCCACCCCTCTAGGTGGTCACAAAACATTGAGGTGATCTCCCTGTGCTATGCAGCTGCTTCCCACTAGCTGTCTATTTTACATTTGGTGTGTATATATGTCCATGCCACTCTCTCATTTCTTCCCAGCTTACCATTCCCCCTCCCTGTGTCCTCAAGTCCATTCTCTACATCTGCATCTTTATTCCTGTCCTGCCCCTAGGTTCTTCAGAACAATTTTTTTTTTTTTTTAGATTCCATATACATGTGTTCGCATATGGTGATATGGTGTTTGTTTTTCTCTTTCTGACTTACTTCACTCTGTATGACAGACTCTAGGTTCATCCACCTCACTACAAATAACTCAATTTCATTTCTTTTTATGGCTGAGTAATATTCCATTGTATATATGTACCACATCTTCTTTATCCATTCATCTGTCAATGGACACTTAGGTTGCTTCCATGTCCTGGCTGTTGTAAATAGAGCTGCAATGAACATTGTGGTACATGACTCTTTTTGAATTATGGTTTTCTCAAGGTATATGCCCAGTAGTGGGATTGCTGGGTCATATGGTAGTTCTATTTTTAGTTTTTTAAGGAACCTCCATACTGTTCTCCATAGTGGCTGTCTCAATTTACATTCCAACCAACAGTGCAAGAGGGTTCCTTTTTCTCCACACCCTCTCCAGCATTTATTGTTTGTAGATTTTTTGATGATGGCCATTCTGACCGGTGTGAGGTGATACCTCATTGTAGTTTTGATTTGCATTTCTCTAATGATTAGAGATGTCGAGCATCTTTTCATGTGTTTGTTGGCAATCTGTATATCTTCTTTGGAGAAATGTCTATTTAGGTCTTCTGCCCATTTTTTGATTGGGTTGTTTGTTTTTTGATATTGAGCTGCATGAGCTGTTTGTATATTTTGGAGATTAATCCCTTGTCAGTTGCTTCATTTGCAAATATTTTCTCCCATTCTAAGGGTTGTCTTTTTGTTTTGTTTATGGTGTCCTTTGCTGTGCAAAAGCTTTTAAGTTTAATTAGATCCCATTTGTTTACTTTTGTTGTTATTTTCATTACTCTAGGAGGTGGATCCCAAAAGATCTTGCAGCAAAATCAGAAAACATTTTTGAATTAATAGATATAATGGGTGAAGGAGAAAGACCAGTCAAATATAAATGAACATGGATGACAATTTTTGACATAAGGGATTGAGGTGTTTTTTGTTTTTTTTAAAATTTATTTTGTTTATTTATTTTTGGCTGCATTGGGTCTTTGTTGTGGGTAGCGGGGGCTACTCTTTGTTTCGCTGCTCAGGCTTCTCATTGCGGTGGCTTGTTGCAGAGCACGGGCTCTAGGCGCACAGGTTTCAGTAGTTGTGGCACACGGGCTCAGTAGTTGTGGCTCTTGGGCTCTAGAGCGCAGGCTCAGTAGTTGTGGTGCATGGGCTTTGTTGCTCCGCGGCATGTGGGATCTTCCCAGACCAGGGCTCGCACCCGTGTCCCCTGCATTGGCAGGCAGATTCTTAACCACTGCGCCACCAGGGAAGCTCGGGAAGGAGGTGTTTTTAAAATATATTTTTCTGATTACAAATTTTGACGTCAGTAATAGTCCTCTCATTACTTCTATTTGCTGATTAGTTTTTGAAACTTCCTTTGAATCTTTCTGAGTGCACACAACTCTACCAAAGATAGAGAATGAAGAGTGGTAAATATTTTTATGTGTTATTTTTGTAGTTTTTACCTAATTAACTATGAACCGAAATATTTCATTTTTGTGAATTGCTGATCAGCACAGTGGATTTTAAGAATACCTCTTGGATTTGCTCGTAGTCTTAACCACTGGTAAAGATACATAGCTGAATTTGCATGTGTTTTCCTGTGATGGAGTAAAGCAGAATGAAAATAAGTATTTTCCAATAAATGGAAAATACACTAAATATGTTCAATAGAAGGGCCACTTTGATAAATCACTCTTGCTTTTGTGTGTGCATGTATGGTGGCCTTATAAAATTGTATATTTCATTTTCCTATTCACAGTAATAAACTTAATTACTTGAGTCTTCTGGTCCACCAGTTGTATTGACCAGAGCAGGATTCTCATTTTTCATATGGGAGAAATTGTTTCTAAATTTCTCTAAGGCTGTCAAACATGTTAACATACAACCTTGAGTTAGCAAGATTCCTCCTGTGTTCTTCTGAGACTTAGAGGTTTAATGATTTCATTCCACAGAAGAGTTTAGGTAACATAATCCATATTTTTTAGTATTGTAATAGACTTCCTGCATCAAATTTTCAAAAACTAATTTCCCAGAGCATATTTTATAGTCTAAGTTGGATGAGTTCTTACTTCAGCTGCTCTTTTTCCTGAAAAGGAAATGGACATAGAGCAGAGTAATTTTTCTTGGTGCTGGAGGTGAGGTTTTTCTTGCAGGGTGCTCTTTCTCATTTCTATTACCCCTGAAGTGCTCCTTAATCTCTGTGCAACTTGTGTGCTACAGATAAAATGACAGTAGGATCAGGACTCAGCACCTGAAAATGAAGCTATCTGGGCAAGGACCTTATGATTTCTTTTAGGAGATATTGCTATAATAGCTGTGCTCTGGCCAGCTGGCCCCATTTTAACACCTCATTTGGAGTAGAGCCACATATGCAAATTTCCTTTCTAAGTGCATGTATAAATGTGCCCCTAGGCACTCATCCTGAGAGAGGAAGCAAAATTAAAAATGGAATATAAATTTTCCCAGGCTTCTATCTGAGCCTCAAACTGAGGCAGGAAAGACAGCAAACTCTGGGACCATCAGAAATGTTTAGATTCTGAATTTCTGAAACATCTACCTAAAATCTGAAGCACAAGGTGTGTGTTGTCATAGTTTCTTGGGAAAGAAAATAATTAGGAGGTGAAAGGTTTTCACTTTCGATGGAAGAAATTTGTGGCTTGGTACATACACTGGACAGGATTTGGAAATCCAGGAGAGACATTTGTTTAACCAGACACTTCGAACTCAAGGTCATCAAGTCTGCCTTGTTCCTTGGCTGTCATCCTAATGTTTCATCATCTTCCCCTCCCTTTTCTTCTGTGTCTTTTTACACTTTCTACTGGATTTCTACTTTCAGTCTTTAAACATGCTTACATCCCATTTACATGAATTTTTTTAAAAGCTTTATTTGATCTAATGATTTCTCTAGCTATTGTGTCTCTTCTCTCTCTTCTTTTAACTAAACCTTATTTTTAAACCATGATCTGCCATTCACTTCTTAACTATTGTCAACCCATGTCAGTTGGATGTTTGATTCTACAATCATTTTGACAATGCCTCCGATGATATCACTAGTATCTTTTTAACCCAGAAAAATGGCTTTTATCTAGTGGGCTTCCTTGCTGCATTTGACTCAGTTAATTGCTCCCATATTTCATGATCATGTGACATTAGCTTCCAACTCCCTCTTATGATCCATCTTGCATCTGTGATCATTTCTTCTATCTTCATATTGAGGGTCATGTGTCCCTCTTCCCTTAATACTGATGTTTCCCAGATGTCTAACTTTATTTTCCTAATCTTTCTTTTCTCTCCAGTTCTAAAGCTTTTGAGTCATCTAGGGAACTTATTAAAACTTCAAATGCTTTGGAGACCCCCTTACCCCACCTCTGTCATTCTGGTTCATGGGGTCTGCAGCTCCTTCCAAGTGAAAGAGAAACCTACATACCCACTCTGGTATATATAGACCACTCCTGTTGAAAATGTACAAGGAGGCAGGTGAAGTAGAATTAACCAATACTCGACCATTTCATTTACCCTTCTCTTTCCTCAGATGCTGCCATTTTACCTTTGAATATTTCTCAAATCATTCTCTTTTATCCCTGATAATACTGTTCAAATTTAGGCCATAAATTCGTTTTTTGAATTGTGGTAAAATATACATAAAATATACATAACATGTTACATAATGGTAGCCGTTGTTACCATTTAACCACTTTGAAGTATATAGTTCACTGACATTAAGTACGGTCACATTGTTATGCAACCATCACCACCATCCACCTCCAGAACATTTTTTGTCTTCCCAAACATAAACTCTCTATGCATTAAACTATAACTCTCTATTCCCCCTTTCCCACAGCCCCTGAAAACCACCATTCTACTTTCTGTCTGTATAACTTTGACTACTCTAAGTACCTCATCGAAGTGGAATCACATGGGATTTGACCTTTTGTGAGTGGTTTACTTCACTTAGCATAAAGTCTTCAAGGTTTATCCATGCTGTAGCATGTTTCAGAATTTCCCTCCTTTTTAAGGCTAAATAACCGCCCATTATATGTAAATATATAGGGAGATACATAGATATATAGATATAGATATAGATATGTCACATTTTGTTTATCCATTCATCTATCAGTGGACACTTGGCTTGCTTCCATCTTTTGGCCAAGGTGAGTAATGTGCTGCTATGAACATAGATGCACAAATATATGTTTCAGTCCCTGCTTTCAAATATTTTGGGAATTTACCCAGAGATGGGATTACTGGATCATATGGTAATTCTATCCGTAATTTTTTAAGGAAATGCCATACTGTTTTACATATCAGCTATACCATTTTACATTCCCGCCAGCAATGCACAAGGGTTCTAATTTCTCCACATTCTCACCAACATTTGTCACTGTTTTCACTTTTGATAGTAGAGGCAGTTTCAATGGGTATAAAGTGGTATATCACTGTAGTTTTGATATGTGATTCTCTAATGATTACTGAATTTGAACATATTTTCATGTGCTCATTGGTTATGTGTATACTTTCTTTGTAGAAATGACTATTAAAGTCCTTTGCCCATTTTTAAATTTTTTTTTTTATTGTTGAGTTGTAGATGTTCTTCATATATTCTGGATACTAATCTCTTAGTAGATATAAGTTTTGCAAATATTTTCTCCCATTCCATGGGTTTTCTTTTTACCCTGTTGATGGTGTCCTCTGATGCACAAAATTTTTAAACTTTGATATAGCTCAGTTTACCTATTTTTTTCTTTTGTTGACTGTGCTTTTGGTGTCATAGCCAAGAAATAATCACTACATCCAATGTCATGAAGCTTTCCTCTTGTGTTCTTTTCTAAGAGTTTTATAGTTTTAGCACTTACCTTTAGGTCTCTGATCTATTTTGAGGTTTTTTTTGTATATGGCATAAGGTAAGGTCCAATTTCAGTTGTTTTTTGACATTTTGTTATAAATATGTATAATATAATATAGTATACTATAATATATATACTAAATATAATGTAGTATATATTGTCTACCTCCATTCATTCATCCACATTTTTATCAGAGTAATTTGTAAAAACTGTAAATCTGCTCATGCTATTCCCATGATTAAAAACTCTCTGATGTACCTCCTTTTCCTATAGGAAGAAGGCTAATGTCCTTAAGATGGTAAATAAGATTTTCACTATTAAGGCCCTTGTCTCACTCACCCACACACTCTCACGCAGCATTAACACATGATATGTAATTTATTATCTCTCTGCATTTGGTAACACTGCCCCTTTCCCTAGAATGCCATCTCTGTCTTCTAGTTCATACCTTAGGCAGAAAGTCCTTCCTTATAACTCACCACTCTCTAAGCACCATACTCAAATAGGGCCCATTTCATGTGCACCATTAAATCTGATGCCTATCTCTTACAACGATCTCATCAGTTACTGTATAAGAAAAATGTTTGTCTGTCACTTTTCCATTGCTAGACCATGAGCTTTCCTAGGGAAAGAACTATGTTTACTCATCTTTATAGCCCCTATGCCTTAGCATCTTAGGCTTAATATTAAATTAGTGGCTAAGTGGAATCTTGAGGAGCATGTAGTTTTTGAGATGAGCTAGGGTGAAAGAGGTTAGAAAGAGGGATAATGGAGGAACTATTGGCAAGGCTGGAATTTCTTAGGAAGGGCAAAGGTTAGGAGTAAAGACAGCATTTGAGAGCAGTTCAGTGCCTGCGAGAGAGGAATCTGGATAAAGGCAAGAGAAAGGATATATGTGTGGGGAGGGTCATGTGACTTTGGAGGTCAAGAACATCTAGGAAAATAAAGTATTTCTTTCTGGGCTAAATGCCAAATAGAAATATTGTTCAAAAAGAGGCATGGCTACCTCCCTATTAGGAAACAAAAATCGCTGTCAGCCGCAGCAGCCATAGATGTATTACCTATAAGAGAATGCAATTATGACTATAGGGGAAAAAATAGCTCCTGACTCAGCCTTGAAAGTACCTGGAAAAAAGGACACACTGCCATTTGGCCACTCACCACCCATTTGGGTCTGAGCCCATTCGTTATTATAACATACACAGTAGGATTGAAATAATAGGGGAAAAGGAAAATTACGATGGAGATAATTGTTTTTTTCAGGTGATTTAATCCAGTATTTATTTCAAGCTACAATTGTTTTGGATAAATATTCTAAACCAAGTATTCTTCTCATAAAACAATTCAAACATAATGCTTCAATTCAGATTATATTTTTTCTCATTTATTGAAATGGCAGATATTTTGTGTTGCTTTGTTTATGCTGAGGACTGAAATAATTACCTAATTTCAGATTTTTTATAGTACAATTACATTAGTTTCATTTTAATTATTTTTAGTTGTGACTTTGAAATTTTATGTGATTATATCTAAGTCACAATTGTTTATTATACATGTCATCTGGTGCCAAAATGAATTACTGAAAGCTAGAAAAATCATGCTATAGCCTTCACCATAAATTTGATTGGAACGATAAAATCACATAATAATATTATTGCTTTTTAGGTCAAGTATCTTATCTTCCTTCATTTATCAAATCCTATAAAAACTTCAAAAAATGCCATTCTTCCTCAGACTACCTCCTTTGTACTGCTGCTGACTTGAAATATTCCCAGAAAACCATGCTAATCTATCATTAGTCTTCTAAAAACATAGAACTATGGCACTGTCATTTCCAACGTATCAATAATAATAATGTCCACAATAATATGTCTGCATGTTCCTTGATTTTTCAGTGATTTCAATCTACAATATTTACTTAATAATAAGTATTTATTTTAGTTGTAAAATCACAGTGTCATATTTTAAGGATTGCTCATTTATTCATGCCTATATCACTTTCTTCAGAGAACATTATTTGGTTCATGCAATGAATCAAGCAGTGTATTAGAAATTAGGGAAAAAATGGCAATTTGAGAGCTTAGGAAACTTGCCTAATAATACTATGAAAGATATAAGCAAAAAGCATTTTTTTTCTTTTTGGTTAATAATATGGAAAACCAATCTACTGGAGGTAGAAGAACAAAGGGATAGAAGAGCACAAAAGGAACTTTGTGTAGCTGTCTTCTGAGCTACATCTTGAATAAATAGTAAATCTTAGTAGTTTGGAAATTTTTTTAAGAATTTTGTGCTTTCTATGACAATACTTCTCTCTCTCTCTCTCTCTCTCTTTAAATTTTGGAGACATCAATGATATTCCTTTGGTCTCTTTACTTCCAGACTGAAAAACCATATAATCATATAAGTGTCTTGTCATTGAATACTCCATCTCTTGAATTATTTTAATTCCTCCCTTTAAAATTCCTTTAAGTGATTCTTATTTTTAGTTTTTTCTAGAAATACATTGCTAAAACAGTTAAAATTTTAAGGTATTAATTGAAGAAACAGATGTCACCATGATGCACAGTGAAAGAGCAGAACCTCTTATGAGCTGCCTGACATCTACAGGTAGATGGTTTTGGAAGCCCTGGGTCAGATGTAATTAAAGTTACATCTATATATCTGTGCTCACCTACCAATTTCTATGCTTGGCTATTCAACATAAATTCCATTGTGATTCTTCCCATGTGATAGTCTGAAATTTAATAATGCAAATAATGCAAAGTTATTTATTTTTGTAGTATAGGTTTTTATCATATTTTCTATGTATCAATGCAGAACATTGAATGAAAACTATGCAAAACTAACATACATTACATACCAAGATATTTTAGTTTAGTTTTACTTGCAGACGACAGCGTGGAAGAAGAGTATCATAATTTAAGAATGCTGTATTAAGCAAATTTATTATACAGTCTTTCATATCCTACAGGTAAGTGACCTAACAAGCACTGAGCATTTCTCATATGCCAGAAAACAAAGGCAGAGGCTTTGCAAAATTATTTCATTTTATCCTTAAAAAAACATCTGTAAAATTATCTATTATCGGGGCTTCCCTGGTGGCGCAGTGGTTGAGAATCTGCCTGCCAATGCAGGGGGCAGGGGTTCGAGCCCTGGTCTGGGAAGATCCCGCATGCTGCGGAGCAACTGGGCCCGTGAGCCACAACTACTGAGCCTGCGCGTCTGGAGCCTGTGCTCCGCAACAAAAGAGGCCGCGATAGTAAGAGGCCCGCGCACCGCGATGAAGAGTTGGCTCCCGCTTGCCGCAACTAGAGAAAGCCCTTGCACAGAAACGAAGACCCAACACAGCCAAAAATAAATAAATAAAAATAAAAGGAATTCCTTTAAAAAAAAGAAAAAGAAAAAGTGTCTATTATCCTTATTTTGCAAAAGATGAAACTGAGGCATAGGGAAGTTAAACAACCAGATAATCAAGGTCATAAGGCAAACAAAGTTTGTTTGGCCGTAAACCCCATAATGATTCTACTATATCATATAACACCTAACTAGTAGGTTGACTTTGTTATTAATATGAAATTACTAAACATACTAGACATAAGTAAGAAATACTTAGATTTAAATAAATCCGGAATAACTCTGAAACTACGGTAAATATCATGGAATCTCACTTTTGTTCTGGAAAATCCTATTGTATCTTACAGCATCTAGTGACATAATGCACACTCTATAAATATTGAAGTACAATATCAATTATAATTGGAAGATATTTTCATAGAATGCCAAATACATTTTGTGATAAGTGATACCCACATACCCTATACTTTAAGTAACATTGAGTGTGATAAAATGAGTAAGGTTCCCTCCAACCCCACCAAAGACATCTGCATCTTAATCCCTGGAACTTGAATCCTGCAAATGAATATTTAACATAGTAAAAGGGACATCAAGTTAAATGTCTGAGATGGGGGGGTTATCCTAGATTATCGAGGTGGGCCCTAAATGTAATCACAGAAGTCCTTAAAGAGGGAGGTAAGAAAAGTCAAAGGAGGAGGAAGGCAATGTAAGGAGGGAGACAGCAGTTGGAGTGGTGTAGCCAGGGAGGGCGGGCAACCTCTAGAAACTGGAAGAGGCAAGATATGGATTCTGCTGGAACCTCTAGCAGGAACTGGCCCTATCAACAGCTTGTTTTTAGCCCATAAAGACTCCTTTTGGACTTCTGATATCCAGAACTGTAAGAGAATAAATTTGTTTTGTTTATGGCAGTCATAGGAAATGAACACATATTAGAAATATTATTTAATTTCCAATTTTTTTTTGTTACTAAATATTGGATAATCTTAAGACATTAACTCGAGGTCCAACTGTTTTGTTATCATTTGTAGTAGACAGGGTTGAAAACGAAATCAAACCATAAAAAATATTTACCTGGGATGTTTTATGTTTAATTTATATTACTGTCAAAGACTAATTATGCTGCTGTAAGTACCAGTCTCAAAGTTTGAAAGTTCTTAAATGGAACTACTCATTGGTATAGTTATCCAGTGCACTGAAAAATTAATTGAGATTTTTAAATATAACTTGTAGTCATTAGAAGAGATCAAAAGAGGATCCTGGGAACTACAGACCAAATGTTTGCTGAGAAAACTTCAGGAATATATAAAACAGTTGAAGAGAAACATAAAAATTGGTAGAAATTCAACATGGTTTTATAAGAATAAATTGTTTTTAATAAAATAGAATTCTTTGGAAAAGTAAATTAACATGTATGCATTTGGTGTCTATGATAACATTCTTACAATTCAAAATTCTTTGTTTTTTGCGATGTTTCTAAAAGCCGTTTCACTAATAATCAGTCATTCCATAAGTGAGTACAAATTTTTAAAAATTTTCTATTGTTTTCAAAATGGAAAACTTACTTACACTAAGGATGGAAATAGAGGTTGTTAGGAGGATGGAGTAGTCAAGTTTACACAGAGTTGGTGAGGAGACCACTTACACAGCATCTACAAGAGGTGGTGTACACTCAGATTTTCAAATTTGAAGACAAATATTAAAGAGTAAAACACCAAATCAATAAGTCAAAATGATAAAAAATAAACAGGGAAGATCACTCTGCTACCAGGCAATACATAAAGTGTTAGAAATATTATAAACTTAAAACTCTTTGCTATAACTGAATTATTAATTAAACTGACCTGAGAAACATTAAGCAGTGTCTCAGACATATAAAACCCATTGATAAGTGGAAAGGAATCAAGAATTATTTTTTAAAGAAGAATAGACTGGTTAAATGTACCAAAGAGATCCACTAAAACTAAATCAAAGTTATCAAATCTGCAAATAGTGATTATTGCACATACATGAATAGACTAGATCAGAAAAGTACAGGCCCAAGTGTTTATTAGGAAGAATATCTATTTTTCCATTTAAAATCTATACCCCATTAACTTTTTTTTTAAAAAACAGGTATTTATTCTCACCCTCATGAGTCTGTTGGTTGACTGTTTTGTTTTTGTTTTTTTTAATTAATTAATTTATTTATTTATTTATGGCTGTGTTGGGTCTTCGTTGCTGTGTGTGGGCTTTCTCTAGTTGCGGCGAGCAGGGGCTACTCTTCGTTGTGGTGCACGGGTTTCTCATTGCCTTGGCTTCTCTTGTTGCTGAGCATGGGCTCTAGGTGCTCAGGCTTCAGTAGTTGTGGCACACGGGCTTAGTTGCTCCACGGCATGTGGGAATCTTCCCGGACCAGGGCTCGAACCCGTGTCCCCTGCATTGGCAGGCGGATTCTTAACCACTGTGCCACCAGGGAAGCCCTACCCCATTAACTCCTTATTTAATTTACTGTGATTTGTAGTTATATTTCTGCATTGCATGTTAACTGATTTTGACATATACATATATATATGGCAAATTCAAATGATTAATACAGAGAGCTGCTTCTTGAAAAGATTACATGACAAAATACCTCATAAATTCTCTTACAAATTTAGACATTAACTCAAACTGAAAGAATTTAAAAAAAAATGGAAGAAAATTAGAAAAGGTGGTGCCAGAAGAGCTTCTTGACAAGCCACTCAGTCATCTTCAATTTCTCTGTGAGACTGTATTAAACGTAAGATCTCCAAAACCAGGAAGGGTGAATCGCATTAGGTAAAAGTTTTGTTAGTAATTTTATCATCCATTCAACACCTTCTCCAATTGTCAGAAATTGGCTAATATTATTACGGGGTTTGAAGGAAGCAATTTAGGAAGGGAACATTGCCATAAGTTATAGTGCACCATAAAATCACATTTAGCAGTAATGTATTTTTGAACTTTTAGTTTTAAAGTATATTTATAACATCATCTTATGATAAAATATATTTAGGCAATTCCTAAAAACAATTTGAGAAACATCAGAGTGAAGAATTTGTTTATTCTTCTATGAGGAAAACTAGTGACTTAAATATTTAAAATTTATTTATAAGTGAGATTTATTTGTCTATACTTTCTAAAAGGTAAAAATCTAAGAATGATTAAAACACATTCATTCAACAAATATGTATATTTCAACTATAATATATTAAGCACTCTGCTTGGTTTAGGGATTGATAAACAACTAAACACATAACTTCTATTTGTAGGATTCCAATCTAGTGAGGATCTTAATATGAGAGTGAGTCTAGTGAGTTTACTAATCTATCGACACACCTTATAATAATTATTATTGTGTTGATATCTATATTTCTTGTCTTTATGTTGAAAGGCATTGTGTTTTTGTCAAAGTGCACACAAGTAAATTCTACAACATTTAAATCATTTTTGAATGTAGGTACTAATTTAGTTAATAATTATTGAGTGTTTTCCAAATGCCAAAAACCATACTAAGCATTTAAATTCACTATACAGTTGTAACTATTAAATAAGAAAACAGCCCAATAACAAAAAGAGCTATTATTATCCTCATTTACCATTAAACATCTTGGAGACAGTAAATAATTTTCTCAAGCTCACAAAGAAATTAATTGGCAAAGCCAATGCTGAAACCCACATCTGCCTGCCCCAAATGTTCTGCTTTTAAATACTTCATTATACTGATGTCAAATTTTATTTTATGTTTTTATCATCCTGCCTATATAAATGTTTACGTTAAATTGTGCCTTTCTGAAACATAAAATTCAATTTTACGTAGATGAAGGCAATAGAATCGATGAACTGCCAATAAGGATTTTGCCAAAAATCCCCAACTGTGTATAAATTTATACTATTCTTTCCTGTGTCATCAGTGTTCTCCTTGTGATCAAGGGCATAAGTTGGAAGCACTCTGTCTCACGTTAATGAGGTTAATTATTCTGACTAGGGCCATTGAACAGTGGTAAGTTAACTATGCTAGAGATAAAACTCAAGACTTTAATTATATTAATATCATGCTTTATTCTATAAGACTTTTTTAGTATAAACATTCACTATAAATAGGAGATAAAGAGTTGTTTCCAAAGCTAGCCTAATCTGATTCTACTTGAATTAATCATAAAATGTATATGCTTTCACATACTGAAAAAGTGATCTGACCACTTCATGAAACAAGGATAAAGTGTGTGGGATACACACGTACAGGCATCACCATCCATGTGTCATCATTTTCCACATAACACCACTGTATTACTTGCTAATATTTTTTAAATGCCAGAAAGATAAATTTTGAGAATTTGCATGATTCCTATATCAAATATCTATATCAACGAAAGTTTGGTACATTTTCAAAACTCTTAAAAGCTGAACTTGTTAAGTAAGTATATTTTATTCAAGGCTGTAAGGTTGGCTGAAAATGTAAAAAAAAAACAGTCAGATATTTTCAGTGATTTAAATATTCATGATTTAAAATTAAATGTTCAATTTAATTGCTTTATACTCCAAAGAGATTTTAATAACCTCTACATCACTTAGTATGTTTCCACGTTGCATAAGACAGTCGTAAAGACAGAAACGTGAATACATCCTGGTCCTGTGTATCCAAATAATTCAAAATCTTGTTAGAAAGTATTTGTGCCTCTAAACAGTCAGTGAATTATACAAGAAAACTTTGAAGGCTTCCTTTATCTGTTAGAGAACCGTCATACTGATGGTTTCCAAACGTTTAAATTTTATCTAGAATGTTTGAATTGAAACACTCTGAAAGAAACAAGTTTTATAATTTACTTCCTACTCTGTTAGATAACATTTGTGATTTTCTTTCTTTAAAACTTCAAGAAATTTTTAAATTTTATTTTTAATACCTACATGTGCTTCTTTCCTCTTAGCCATTTCTTTGAGTCTCCGGAATTTACATGAAGAATTTATATATTCTGTCATGACTTGTCTGTCTCTTCCCACACCTGTCACTTGTCTGATTAGGTGAACAGATGACTGTCTTCTCAATTACATTCTAGAACACCATCAAATTCTCCTAGAATAACCTACTGGGTTTGCATCAGTCTGAACCGTGTTCTCTTCTGCACTCAGTTAATTTTCCCCAATTTTCTCTTTTACCTCCTATTTTCACTTTTGTGTTCTCTGTATTCAGTCTATTCTTTCTATCAAGACAATACTTACTCCCTGAAATTGGCTCAGGTATTAATAATTTAAAACCCTCCTTCTTTTCTTATAAAATGAAACTTTGAAACTAACAGAAAGAAGTGAGATTCTCTTGAAAAACAATACTCTAATTCACATGAGAAAAGGAAAGAGAGAAACAGGAAAATTCAGGACGGAGAAATTTCTCCTGTGAAATGATATAAGAACAAAAGAACAAGGATCTCAATTTTATATATACAAATATAATATATTCATTTGTTATGGTTGATATTTTCTGAAAAAGAGTACAAGTTAAAACATCAAAATATAAGCAATACATTATCTGCCCTAATTAGAAGCAAAATTATACATACTAATACACTTTTCTTCTTCAAATACATTTTTCCCACTCATCTCTTCTAATGAGTGTTTTTCAGTTTATAATATAATATCTTCTGTCTTTCCTGATTTTTAAAAATTTCATCATAAACTGTGTTTAATAAAAAAATTATTTTTTCCGAGTCATTAACAGAGTAAAGTGAAAGATTTCAAACAAAATCCCAGAAACAGACCAACCAGAAATTAGAATTTATCATTTTTCTCTGTCACAATTTTATATTTAACTTTGCTACCATCATCACAAATGATAATTTGTGAATCACAGTGCAATAGTTTTACAAATAATATTCTTAGAGTAGCTGTCATGATCAGAATACAAAAATACATATACACATTAGTGGAACAAAAATCATTTCAAAACTAGAAACTTACCTTCTCATGATTTTATAATTTTTATTGGATTAAATTATCGAAACAATATAAATCTACATTTAAATATTTTATTAATTTTTATAGGTAATATGAGACTATGAAAATGATTTTCATGTAATTAAAATGTGTAATCTTGTGAATATTTTCCATAGACATTATACCATAATTATGATTTTGTAAAGTTTATTGAACTCCTATATGAGAGAAATCAATATTTGGTAAGATTTAGAAATATGTATGCTTTAAAAACGATATTATAGGGCTTCCCTGGTGGCGCAGTGGTTGAGAGTCTGCCTGCTAATGCAGGGGACACGGGTTCGAGCCCTGGTCTGGGAAGATCCCACATGCCGCGGAGCAACTGGGCCCGTGAGCCACAATTACTGAGCCTGCGCGTCTGGAGCCTGTGCTCCGCAACAAGAGAGGCCGCGATAGTGAGAGGCCCGCGCACCGCGATGAAGAGTGGCCCCCGCTTGCCACAACTGGAGAAAGCCCTCGCACAGAAACGAAGACCCAACACAGCCATAAATAAATAAATAAATAAAATTAAAAAAAAAAAAAAAAAAAACGATATTATATTCATATTTATGCCAAGAACATTCCTGAAGCATTTAACTAAACTATCAATACTAGCCATGGTCTACAATTAGACAAGTGTGATTTGCCCTTTGAATTCCTCACAATCTACTGGAGAAATATTTTTATATTAATTCTGCAATAGCATTGACTCTCTTCCCTCAGTTTCCATGACATGCATCACCTGATTCTATATGAGCTAAATAATTTTTGGCATAAGGTCAATTGCCAAGGGAATTGGCAATGATTTATTTCTTCTTTCCAAGGAAAGAAGAAATACGATACAAATAAGAAGGGGGAAAAAATGGAATACTGATAGGTTTCAGTCATATAAGAAAACTCCCAATTGATACCATATCCACTGGTATAGTAACAGATGGCTAAAGTGTATATTGAAAATCTATGAGAATTAGCGATCCATGATGCTGAGTCCTTGTGAGCTAAATGTTTTTGGCATCAAGGTCAATTGCTTCTGTTGATCCCCTGTCTTAATGTGTTGCTATTTCATCCTAAAACTGGTGGATGTTCACATCAGGAGCTCAACTCATCTAGGAGAAAGAGAAGAGAGCTACCAGGTGTTGGAGTAGCCAATTAAAGCAACAAGTCAAAAATGAAAGAGTTAATCTTTAATCACTACAGCCACGGTATAAACAAGAATCTAAAAATGGAGGGAGTGCTGACTCCCCCTGTTCCACTTTACTCCATGGAATGCCATGTAGCTTGAGTGGCAGTGGGTCATCCCACTGTTGAAGGAGCCCCAAACAAAAGGCTTCAGCAGGTTTCTGGACCGTGGGGTAGGGACAGCGGGGAGGTCAAGGAGGAAGGGCTAGGAGTGGAAAAGTCCTGGGAACTGAGTCAGAGTGTGGAAAAGTGGCTTCAAGGTTGCCCATCCTCCCACCATAAGGAGGCCTCAGTGGGAGATGCTTGAAGAGGACCTCTGCCCAAGCCTCAGATAAAGAGACCCAGGAATGAAGGCACAGGGGCTATGAAGGCAAATATGCCACCAGCATGACTGGCAGAGGCCTGAGTCCTTGATTGCAACTGTCCTCAGAGATCGCAGTGCATCGGCTGTGCACCAAGCCTGGTGTGGGAACAACAGCTTTTCCCCATGAGGCATGACAGGTAAAGCCTTTGTAATTGCCTGAAAAAATCACACATAGTTTTTTTTTTCTCTTTCTCAGTTACTTTATTTTTTTTAACATCTTTATTGGAGTATAATTGCTTTACAATGGTGTGTTAGTTTCTGCTGTGTAACAAAGTAAATCAGTTATACCTATACATAATATCCGCATATCTCCTCTCTCTTGCATCTTCCTTCCACCCTCCTTATCCCATCCCTCTATGTGGTCACAAAGCACTGAGCTGATCTCTCTGTGCTATGCAGCAGCTTCCCACTAGCTATTTTACATTTGGTAGTATATATAAGTGCATGCAACTCTCTCACTTCTTCCCAGCTTACCCTTCCCCCTCCCCATGTCCTCAAGTCCATTCTCAACATCTGCGTCTTTATTCCTGTCCTGCCCCTAGGTTCTTCATAAACATTTTTTATTTTTTAGATTCCATATATAGCACATAGATTTTTACCCAGGAGCCAGACTCCTCAGTTTACATTGTGATACTCACTTCAGTAACTGTGAGAATCATTGTGGAGAATCACCATTAACGCTGTAGAAGAAAGTAGCTGATAGCCTGCTTTAGAAGCTTCTCCAAATAATTCTTTACAAGTGTGGGTCAAGACTTAATCCTTACAGAAAAAAAAGAGCAATTAAATAGAAAGTTAAAGATACCAACTGAGTTGCATAGTTGTGTGTTCCCCGATGCATAGGCCTCTCTTTCAGTACTTGAGAAAATCTAGGACTCCCCGTAATTACTACATATTGCCTCCCGAATTTTGAGAAAAAGATGAGAGGAGCAGGTAAAGGAAACAGACCTAGGGGATGTGAAAGTGAATTAGGAAGACTGTTCAGTGGTCATTTTAAGGTTATGTAATAAATTATTTCAAGTTTATCTAAAGGGAGGACAGAAAGAGCCAAGGCATTGAGATGGCGGAAGGAGTGTACTTATAAAAATAAATTTCAAATGAGTGACCCTGAATGCAGGAAAGGTAGCATAGGATTGCTTCTTTCTTCCTTCCATAACTTTGTAAGATCCAGGGGAAATTCATTAAACACACGCTCAATTGTTTATCTTTTATACGCTGGCTCTTGACCTGACAGCTGGAGAATCATTCATCCAGACATAAGACTCCTTGAGAATGTGAATAGTTGTAAGTGCTGATTATATATGTATGTTTATAACTATATATCTTGGTTCCAAGAGTTCCACACATGGAATGACTAAAAGAGAACAGCGGAGCTTCTGGCTCCTGTGGGCAGGATATAGATTCTAGGAGAAAAGAGCCATCAAAGCTGCCAGGGCTTCTTTTGAGGCAAGTCAATGCAAATTTGAACGATAAATTCTGTTTTGAGGTGGGGGGAGCATGGAAATAGTTCTTAAGAGCCAAGCACTTTAATCCCACTTCGGAGGACGGTGCCCACCCGCATCCCACTGTTGCCTAGGTGAATGACTCAGGATTGGGAAACATCTTGTCTTCCCTGGGGAATCTCCACTGACAGATGTTACCAAGTTACAGAGAAAAGACAACCAGAAATAAAATGAGCCTGAGGGTTTTTTTTAAAAAAAAAAATATGTTCACAGAAAATCAGGGTAAAATATAAATTAATTTCATATTATATTTATAATAATTGGAACAATACATTTAGCTTCATATTGACTCTAACATAAATACATACTTAAAAGTTATTTAAAACCATGTTTTATGAGATAATTTAAGTGGTTTTAAAAGATTAGAATATATCTTATATTTAGTTTGACAATCAGGTGCTTCCTCCTATGAAAGTGAATCTTTACATAATGGTCCAAAAAGCTACTATTCCAATGTATTTAGTCTTTATCAGACCAGCATTATGACTAACTGCAGGATATGAACACTGATATTTCTTAGATTTATATACTCAGGCAACCTCAAGTCCTTGTGCCAGAGTCTCAGTCCTATTCACCTTCTCTACAGAAATGAGTATCTGCCTCTTTGCAGCCATTGACAAAGTTTATCTCAAAAGAGTACATGCAATATAATTTCATCTTTTCTTTATTTTTTTTGTATTCTATATTATGTAAAGTTCAAGTAAATTGGATGGGATATAAAAATATGAATCAGGTTATATATACTAGTCAGTGGCTTAAACTATTTTTTTTTAATTAATTTATTTATTTATTTATTTATGGCTGTGTTGGGTCTTCGTTTCCGTGCGAGGGCTTTCTCCAGTTGCGGCAAGCGGGGACCACTCTTCATCGCGGTACGCGGGCCTCTCACTATCTCGGCCTCTCTTGTTGCGGAGCACAGGCTCCAGACGCGCAGGCTCAGTAATTGTGGCTCACGGGCCTAGTTGCTCCGCGGCATGTGGGATCCTCCCAGACCAGGGCTCGAACCCGTGTCCCCTGCATTAGCAGGCAGACTCTCAACCACTGCGCCACCAGGGAAGCCCCGGCTTAAACTTTTTTGAAGAAATTATATAATGTAAAGAGAGCTTTCTAAAGTATAAGATACACAAAATGATATATGAAAAAATGTATGCAATTCTATTAGAGAAGTTAACAGAGTTTATGGACTCAAAAATTCCATGAACGGCTCTAAACCTGAGTAAAACAGGTGAAACAAATATAACAAAAATAAATTTCAATTGGTGAATGACCTAAACTTTAAAGTTGTAAAATAACAGAGAGACACGTATTTTTCTAATTTGTCTAAGCATGACTCCAAAATCAAAGAGCATGAAGAAGATAAACTACATATAAATTAAAAATATTTCTATATATCTGAGAAATGGTAAACTAAATTTAGAGGAAGCTGGAGAAATATTTGATTACAACATACATTAAAAGTATAGTGTGTGTTTCCCTGATACATGAAGAAGCTCTACAAATTAGTAAAAAAGTAAAAGAGTATCTTAATAACAAAATACATAAACTATATAGTCTATTCCTAAAGAAGACTATATAAAACAATTTCAAATTTAAGTTTTCAAAGAAAGGAAAATAACAGTGGAGACAACATTTTTTTTCTATTATACTACCAGATATATATGCATACACACACTATGCTGAGTATGGTTCAGGTAAAGGGCCAGGTTCACATAAAGGCACTGTGACATGAATACCAATATAAGCAAAAAAAAGTTTGTACAGTCTTCTATGTACAATTTTAAGAACATGTTGTAAAAATATACATAAAATGTGGACAAAGACTTAAATCTAAAGGTTCCTTATCTTAATGTTACTTATTGTAGCAAAGAATTACAAATATCTTTAACAAATTTGGAGTACTTTTTTAAACAAATGATGGTATTTCGGAATAATGAGTATTTAAAAGTGACGCTGCAGATTAATTCTCTTTATGTGGAATATTTTAACTTATTTTACATGTGTTTCAACATAAAAACATATCCCAATAAATTATAATAACTTTTTATCTATAAAAATGACCCATACTGAATATTACCAGTGTTTTTTATGGCTAGTAGACTTATGCTAATTTTGATTCTTTAATTCCATGTTTTACAGTTTTTCTACAGCAACGTTTTCCTTTTAGAATAAAATGTATTTAGTTCCGAACCACAGCAGAAGTATTTAATGCAGATTTTCCTTGTAAGTGTTTTTAAATATATTGAATAAGTATTAATTGAATTGCTGCTTTAAAATCAAATGGTGGACATAAATCACAGCAAGATCCTTTTTGACTCACCTCCTAGAGAAATGGATATAAAAACAAAAATAAACAAATGGGACCTAATGAAACTTAAAAGCTTTTGCACAGCAAAGGAAACCATAAACAAGATGAAAAGACAACCCTCATAATGGGAGAGAATATTTGCAAATGAAGCAACTGACAAAGGATTAATCTCCAAAATTTACAAGTAGCTCATGCAGCTCAATATCAAAAAAACAAACAACCCAATCCAAAAATGTGCAGAAGACCTAAATAGACATTTCTCCAAAGAAGATATACAGATTGCCAACAGACACATGAAACAATGCTCAACATCATTAATCATTAGAGAAATGCAAATTAAAACTACAATGAGATATCATCTCACACCAGTCAGAATGGCCATCATCAAAAAATCTACAAACAGTAAATGCTGGAGAGGGTGTGGAGAAAAGGGAACCCTCTTGCACTGTTGGTGGGAATGTAAAATGATACAGCCACTATGGAGAACAGTATGGAGGTTCCTTAAAAACTAAAAATAGAACTTCCTTATGACCCAGCAATCCCACTATTGGGCATATACCCTGAGAAAACCATAATTCAAAAAGAGTCATGTACCACAATGTTCATTGCAGCTCTATTTACAATAGCGAGGACATGGAAGCAACCTAAGTGTCCATCAACAGATGAATGGCTAAAGAAGATGTGGCACATATATACAATGGAATATTACTCAGCCATAAAAAGAAACGAAATTGAGTTATTTGTAGTGAGGTGGATGGACCTAGAGTCTGTCATACAGAGTGAAGTCAGAAAGAGAAAAACAAATACCATATGCTAACACATATATATGGAATCTAAAATAACTGGTCATGAAGAACCCAGGGGCAAGACGGCAATAAAGAGGCAGACCTACTAAAGAATGGACTTGGGGACACGGGGAGGGGGAAGGGTAAGCTGGGACGAAGTGAGAAAGTGGCATGGACATATATACACTACCAAATGTAAAACCGATAGCTAGTGGGAAGCAGCCGCATAGCACAGGGAGATCAGCTCGGTGCTTTGTGACCACCTAGAGGGGTGGGATAGGGAGGGTGGGGGGGAGGGAGACACAAGAGGGAAGAGATATGGGGATATATGTGTATGTATAACTGATTCACTTTATTATAAAGCAGAAACTAACACACCATTGTAAAGCAATTATACTCCAATAAAGATGTTAAAAAAAAAACACACACACACACATATAAAATTAGAAGAAAAAAAAAAATCAAATCGTGCCCGAGAAATATTTTTTCAAGTTGTGTAACACGAGGAACATTACACTTAGAATTTAATTTTTGAAACTCTAGGCCTTTGATAATTATTAAATGATATGGGAAATGGCTAATACATAAAAACTTACTACACTACTTATAATCAGTATATGCAGACAACAACTGCAGGGAACACACACGCTATGATTCTTCAGTTAGAGTAGTGAAGATGAGTCTACCGCAAGTGTTAGCCTTCTAGCTAGGATGACTTTCCTGTCATAGATAATTATGGACATTAGCTGTCCTTGATAGCTTGGTATCAAAAGTGACACTGACTTTGAGTGTATGAATGGGAGGGAAAAATAGAGAAGTGGCTGTTAAAATAAATTGTAATCAAATATAATTAAAGAAGATAGATTATTTAGTTTATTGAAATAAGCCAAATGAGGTAGTGTGATTTCAATATAATATCTTTTGTTTTGAATATTAATCATATTTTACCATTTCTAAAATTATTTTATTGAAATTCAATTCTTCCCCATGAGTAAAAGATAAAGATTGAGATGTGCTGTTCTAACAATATAAATTTTTAATCCATTTACTATTTCTCAAATTTTGTACAGGAAAATATGTGTAAAAGTTTTTAAAATGAATCAGAAAAGGAAAAATAACTTGTGTTTATCTAAGAAAAGACACCACATTGCGTACTAAAACCTCGAAAATTATTTCTTAATGTACTTTTGGCCTACTTGTCATGATTAAGAATATTTCAAATAAAATATTAATTCATTCATTTATAACAAAACTTTACATTTTGGAGAATATGAAAATTTCTTCTCTGGCTATTTATCCTGATGAAATGTAAATATGTCATTCTTTATCTGATTGCTGGGGGCATACAAATCCAAGTTTGGCCAGGAGGATCCCCACTTTATATGTGTTGGAATAGTCTGGACGATATAATTTGGAAATTTTTCTTTTTGTTTTCATTTTTTAATTGTTATAGTAATATTTGCATTAAAATAAGCGAAAATGGGTTTGGTAGAACTCCACTTTGAAAATATAGCTTCTTTGGTGGTCTTTTCCAGTAGTCCCAGTTTAAAACTTGGTTATATCTATAAGATTACTTGAGACCACAATTCTCTCTTTATGTGAGCCTTTTTGTAGAAATGTCAACAAAGGTTACCCTTGGAAATATGGCTTGTTTGGTGGCTCATTAGTAAGACAAGGTGTGGATGTGTAGAAAAAAAAGATATTTTTGGTAATAGTTTTTTAAAATCAAATATGTTATAAGTTAATAAATATAAATAAATTTACTCAAGACATAAATATTTCATAGTTGTATTATATTTTTAAAGCCTGTTCAATTTTTGAATCTTTGCTGGTTGATGATAAATTATATAGTCAACCCTACCTATTACCATCATCCAAAAACATTGACTTTTTATTGTACCCAAAGTTCTGTGTGAATAAAAATCCCTCATAAATCTCTGAATGCTCTTTAACAATGAAATATCAAAAATGCCCCCAACTCTTTTATTATCGAGCTATTAAAGTTCTTGGCATGATGTTATCAGTAATTAGAACTCAAAATAACTTATTTATTCAAATTCTTCTAATTTAGTCTTTTATACATTTAAAAATATAACTTAAAAAATGTATGTACAGTACTACTCATATAGCTGGAATTAAATGATTCATTTATTCAAAATAAATACATAACTTTTTAAATAGCTTTTTACATTACCTGGCAAATACACTAAAGGTTTTGTGTTGCCTGTTCTCTTGTATGATGGATGAAAATGTACTAAGCTCGCTAGCTTTTTGTTTTTGTATGTCTTTAAATACAGATATAGAGTCAAGACATCTCATTGGTTCAATTGAGTTGCTATGTCAAAATGTTTTTATTAAAATTGTTTTCATTAATTTATCTTTTTACCATTTGTTGCAAATGAACAGTGAAGTGATAAAAAATGATAGATGCCAAAGACAAGAGGAAAAAACAAAAAAACAAAGAAAACAGATTCTGATTATACTAAACAGACCTTTTTACATTTTCAGGCGGACTTTGACTAAACACTGTGTTCCTTTCAGAAGTAAATGATAGAGCTCTTTAGAAAAGCCACTCAAATGAATTCCTATGACCTCTAACAGGCTTTAGGAAGCTAACTCAAACTGAGAAGAATTAAAGAAAAGTAAGATATTACCTTGAAACTAGAAAATTGATGCTCAAGTAATTCTGGAATTAATGATAATCTGATGTGTGAGATGTACGCCTAATATATTTGTCATAGATCCGTCTAAGATATTTAGAACAAAGTGTAAAAGCATCACAGTGGGTGGGGAAGGGAAAAAAAATGGAAAATGAGTAGCATCTTTTTCAAGAGTTTAAACTTCTGGAATGACTTCAAGGAAAGCAGAATTAGCAAACTATTATAGTAATTAAGCCTAGTTTAAACAAAAGATCTTCCCATGGCACGGTTTGCATCTGAATAAAATGAATATAAGTAAGATATTACATTTCCTATTATTTTTGTTACTAAGTTACTATTGTCATCTTCCCTCATTCTGGAAAAGCACTAAAAGTAGAACATCTGCTTTTGATTAAATTGGTGTACCAGTATTTCTGTTCAAATCCCAACCATAATTAAAGATTGCTATTCCTATCATCTTAAAAGATGTTTTGGAAATTACATCTTATTTTTAAACATTACTCTCCTTTTTATCTAATAGTTATACTTCTTTTTGTTTCTCAAAAATAAAATAAAGTAAAATGACCTGTTCTGTAAAGGTTAAAGCCATTGTTCTAAATACTCTTTAGCACATGACAGATTTTTTATGATGGTTGCCTTGGTGAGTTTAGCTAATAAATGAATCTTCTAGACAACTTTCATATGCTTTTCTTTCTGAAAATTTGTCAAACTGCAACATTATCCAAGAGCTCAGTTCTTTGATTTATGTTTAATAGTGCAAGGGAGGACTCTGCGTTTAAAAGAAAATGAGAGATTGAAGAAAAAGAAAAGCTTTCAGTAAGTGTGGTTACAACTAA
Organism: Balaenoptera musculus; assembly: GCF_009873245.2. NCBI lineage: Eukaryota > Metazoa > Chordata > Mammalia > Artiodactyla > Balaenopteridae > Balaenoptera > Balaenoptera musculus. Next base: position 58,915,338 of record NC_045802.1, read on the forward strand.
ATTTTTTTCTTTTTATTCCTCAAATTTGGACATTTTCTATTACCCAACCCTTTATTTTCTTCAATACCTTTAGTGAAACTATGTTTAGAACTATCCTAATAGAATCTGATTACTTGCCATAAATCTAGAAAGAATGTCTTGACATCTTCAGCTCTGATTCTCACTGACATCTGAAACTCAAAATGTAAAATATGAACCACACGTTCAAGCCACTTCTTCCTACATTTCCTACTTCAGAAATTTGCCCCACTATCTGCATCACATTGGTCCACTCTATTGATGACATCACTTTAATTGTGACCGATGAGCAAGAAATGGCAAGTGTTGTGAATGAGTTGGTAACACACTCTACTCTAGAGGATGCAAGGCAAACCCTACCAAGATTTAAGGGCTTGCCACATTGGTAAAGTTCTTAGGGTCCAATTAGCTGGGGCATGCTAGGACATTCCACACCAAGGTAAAGGTTAAGTCATTGCACCTTGTGCCTCATACAACTAAGAAAAAACGTAAGGCTTGGAAGGTGTCTTTAGGTTTTGATATCAGCGTATTCCATACTGTAGAATACGGCCATCACCCATTTATTGGTGTGTAAGGCTGCTAGACTGAATAAGGCAGGAAAAAGAAAAGGGTTTGTAGCTGTTCTAGACTGTGACATAAGAAGCCCTGTCACTTGGGCCATATAACCCTACAGATTTCAAGGTACTTGAGGTATCTCTGGTAGAAAAAAATGGCATACGGATTTGCTAAGTATTTGCTAATACTGACAAGTCTTAATACAACGGTCAAAGTGCAGACAGACACTAGGACTCTGGCGATGCCAACTGCTGCAGAAAACTATACAACATTTTAAAATCAGTTCTTGGCATGCTCCTGGACCCTAGTAGAAAGGGCATCTGACTATGGGCCAGCAAGTGATCATGTGTCTTAAACGTTCCACTGTGCAGTAGATACTGATACTGTCAGATCCACATAATTATGGGTGAGCTCAGAAGCAGACCATCAGAAAATGCAAGTGGGCTCAAGAGGACTTAGCGAACACAAGTTGCACAAGTCAGGTGCCCAGCACCGCATGTCACCCACCAATATTGAACCAGTACCTCTCTCACAGCTGATATCTATCCCTTAATGGCCTCCCTATGAGGAGCTGATGAAGGATGAAAGCATCTGAACTTGGTGCATGGATGGGTCAGCGTGGTGTGAGCGTATGAGCTAAAAATGGGCTGCTTTTGCACTAAAGCTCTTCTCAAACGTGGCCCTTTCTCAAAAGTGAAAGAGAGCAGTGAAGGAAATTCTCCCAATGGGTACAGGTTAAGTTTGTTTACGTGGAGATAGAAAAGAGAGATTGGCTTAGTTTGTTCGTCAGGGGACTGGGAAGAATGAGATTGAAATATTGATTACAAGAAGACCAAAGAAAGAATTGTGTAGATGGACCTACTGACATGGGGACAAAGTATAGAGATCTTTGTATCACAAATGAATGCCCACTAGAAGTGTCCCTAAACAAGTAAGTAGACAACAGATTCTCCAGTGGGTAGATTTCAGTCAGTCTCTGCTCTAGGCCAATCCAGTGCTTATGCGGTGGAATCATAACTATCAGTACTGTAGGGGCAGAAGTAGAGGCCCTATAGCATGGGCGCCTTCAAAGGGCTATCTACTGGTGCCGCTGAATAAATACTTGCCAGCAATAGAGGCCAAAACTGAATCCCCAGTATGATACCCTCCTCAAGGGGAATAACCAGCCACTTGGTAGCAAGTTGATTATATCAGGTCCCTTCTACCCTAAATGGGTAATATTTCTTATGGATTGAGATTGACACATATTCTTGGATGAATTTGCTTTTTTTTCCTGCAGTGCCTGCACCATCATTATCCAGGGGCTTCCAGAGTATCTCATCTCCATCCTGGGACAGCACATAACATCTCCTCACTCCAAGGAATCCACTTTACAGCAAAGGAGATGTGGTAGCGAGCACATGATAATGAAATCCATTGTCTCCATCCACATACTACATTCCAAGTTGTTTCCTGACAGAGCAATGGAATGGCCTTTTGAAAGCATAGCTGAGGAGCCAGTAAAGAAATGACATCCTCACAGAATAGGCTCTATCTTTCAAGATAGAATATGTACCTTAAACCAATGGCTTATACGGTGCTGTGTCCCCAAAGGTACAATACATAGGTCTAGAAAACAATAGGTTTAAGTAGAAGTGACCCCACTCCACCACTGCCAGTGACCTGCTTGAGGGATTTGTGCCCCTCACCCCTGGTTTCCAGACAAGGGGTGCTTCCACAGGGTGGACACAGTGAGAGTCCGATGGAACCTTAGGCTAACGCCACCATCTAACCAATGTGACCTTCTTGTGCTAATAAACCAGCAAGAAAAGAAAGGAGTTAATGTTCTAGTCCAGGTAATTGACCCTGAGCATCATGAGGAGAAAAGACTGACACTACATACGAGGAAGAAGGAAAAGTAGTTTTACGCTTAGATGATCCTCCAGATCGTCTCTGGCTGCTCTCATCTCCTGTTCTAACTGTAAATAGGCAAGTGCGGTAATCTCAGCTTGATGAGGGTGTGGTGTCCAGTGGCTGACCCCTCACGAAGGTCTGGGTCAACCCACCAGATAAGCCAGTGAAGCCACCTAGCCAAGCCGAAGTACTAGTCTCCCAGTGGAAATCTAGATTTTTGGGGGAAATCCTAAACAGGCGGTGGAGGGCAGCAAGGATGAGCAGCAGAAAGAACCTCAAGAGCAATTGCAGCAGCGAGGGCTGTAGTCGATCCCACTCTTCCTCATCACGTAAGTTTTTCCAGACATTGTGAAAAACCAGAATCAAGGAAAAGCCTGGTCAGAATGGAGGGAATTTAATGGAAGAGTTGAGTGATGAAGGAGGTGGAATGCCCCGTCCAGATTCTTTATACAGGTGGCGGTCCCATCCCACAGGTGTTGTGACTGTTGGCCAATAACAACCCCCAGTTTCTCCCTTCCCCAGAGAACTGCCCAGACCAAACAGGAGCCACCAGACCTGGAGGAATCTATCCCACATTGGGAGTCAGACCTCAGCCAGTGACTGACTGAAGGCAATGAGTGATTGCCCCAAGGTGGGACTCACTCTGTGTTGCAGTTTGGTCCCCAAAGCTTCCTTGTGTGCTAAGATTCAAGATAGTCTCTAAGAAAAGTACATTCTTAGGGTTCCCCCCCTCCCACCTTCCCTGTCCTACTTTCCTCATTCCTTTTCTCTTGAGAGTACATCCCAGATAATTCACTTGATTAGGATCCCATCTCATGCTCTACTGCCAGGGAACTCCACCTAAGACCTGGGCATGCTTTTTAACATCTCAGCATTATTACATATGGTGTTTCCTCTATCCAGGAGCTAGCACTTCCCTTATCTAACAAATTCCTACCTATGCCACATATCAGTTAAATTGCCTTCTATTCAGGGAAGATTTCATAGATATTCAGAGTCAGGTGCCCATTTTGTCTCTTAGCTTTCCAGTCCTATCTTCATGTTAGCACTGTCTCATCATATTATAATTGTTTTTGTCTCCTGCAATGGAACAAGTATTGATTTTAATCCTCTTTTCTGTCTTGACTTGTCTTCTCTCTCTCTTCCCCCTCTTCCTTCTTTCCTTCCTTTCTTCCTTTTACCTCCTTTCATTCTTCTAACATATATTTGGTGCCACCTATGAAATGCTGTGCTAAAACTCTGAGAAGTAGAAAAATTTATAAATCATAATTTCAGTTTTACAGAATTTTACAACCCAGAGTTTTGGTTTTTTTTCAAGTACTTGAACTATAAACACCAAGGAAAATTTTCTTTATGAAACATTTTTGTTTAACCAAAACTCCTATGACAATTCTTCTTCCATCCTCTATTTCAATGTTAGGGTTTATCTTGCAGTACTTAATTAGGCTTGATCATTTCTTTTTCTTTGGATAAAAAAAAGTGAGTAAAGGGTGAATTTTTTAATAGAAGCTCCTTTAAAGGTTTACTTTAAAATAAACTTATTTCTCTTATTCAATCATGAATTTGTGAAAAATGGACATTCTGAGTCTTAAAAATTAAATTGACTTTTTTCATTTTTTATATATATAATTTTTATATACATACAGGATATAATGGATATGAAATGTTTCCAGGAAACATTTATTGTGACACACTATTTTATTTAATGAATTCTATTTTTTTTACTCTCATTATATGTTTCAATAAAAAAAAATATAATCCCTGGAAGTAGAAACAGGCAATTTCTAGGCTACACAAATTGATCTGCAGCATGAAAATGGTTGGTGCGATCCCAAATTTTACAATATTATTATACCCTATCAGACTAATAAATGTATATATGTATATATTGTATATATGTCTATTCAACACATATTTTTATATAAGAAGAAATTAAATGGTGTCTAAACTTAAGAAATATTGCTTACCTTAGTAGAAAAGATATATACATAATCTCCTATCAAGTTCTTATCCATCAATTCATCTGTTGTGTCAATAGTAATAAAATATATGATATGACTGGTAGAAAAAGAAAAGTGGAATACGTATTACCTAGACTGCTGAATAGAAAGAAACTGAATAATTTTGGAAGGCTATTTGTTCAAATTAATTAAATTTTAAAATGTGAATATGCTTTGAACCAGCAAATTTAGTTCTAGGAAGTGCTATAAAGATCTATGTACAGAGGGTTATATGCAGAAGTATTTTCATTGCAGCAAGATTTGTAATAAAAATAATGAAATATATTAAATTTTCATCAATACAAAATTGCTAAATTTTTATCTCCATAAATTGAAATGCATACAGCTGCTTTAAAATTGAAGTGGATATTATTCATATATATTAAAAAGTATATACATATACATATGCAAATATATATTTATATATAATATATAAATTGACATATATATATAAATGCATATATGTACACTCTATTTGTAGATATTTGTTTATCTATACACATATGTATTGCTGAAAGCCTGCTTTTGGTTTCAAGGTTCGTTGGATTCGCCAGCAAAATAACCACTCATCTCACACAACTGAACAGATTTAATTAATTTCTTTAATAGATGGTTTAACTTAATTTCAATATACAGCCATTAGAAGGGGATGAATAAAAGTATTAGAGAGAAATAAAAGTATTAGAGAGACATAGCAGAGTGTACTTCACCAGATTGGGCCGACACCTTCATCCAGATTCAAACAGCAGCTGGGAAGTCCTGAGTGACAGCAATCTGGACTCCCAATTGGGAAGGGTCCCAGGCGGTGCATCCACCCCACTGGTTAGACTTCAAATTGTAGTTCCGGGGGCTTCCGTTTGTAATTCCAGGCCACAAACTTATAGCATCAGTTTGCGTGCAAAAATGCAGCTCTGGTTCAATTGTAAAAATGCTGTTAATTTCACCATGTGAGTCACAAGATTTTCCAGACCCCAGGGGACTGGCCAGGTCTCCAGGGCTCAAGAAATTTCAAGACCCACTCCCTTTCTTATCGTACGTGCTGCTTGACTTGTTAGTAACAATTGTTAGGTGTGCAGACAGGCACGCAGTCCAGGCAGGGTCACAGGTCAGTCAGAGGCCTGCTTTTGCATCTGAAGCCTGAACAAGACTACTTTACTAGTTTTCCCAACAACATATAGGCAATTTTTCCCAGATAGAATTTATAAAAGATAAGCTGCTAGTCATTGCATATTGTATATTATTCTTTTTTTACAGGACTATAGGGATAGTTATAGTTAAAATAATACATTACAATATCTATTGATTTTTAGTGGAAATGATTGACTACTTTTATAATTATTAAAAAAGCAATAACATATTTTATAACTTTGATCTAGCAGTTCTCTTTTTAGATACAAATTATGAGAAAATAGCCAAAAATTCACTAAAAGATTTATGTTCAAACTGCTCATATAAGTGTTATTTTTAATTGTAAAAAAAGGGATCCAGTAACATGTTCAATTGCAGGACAACAGTTAATAAATTATGGAGCATTCAAATAATGTATTTTAACCATTGAAAATACTTTAGAATGTAATTAATGATCTTAGGAAATGCTTACAACATAATTCTAATGAACAAAGAGAGGATAAAATTAATACAACATGTAATCAAGATTCTGTTTTTAAAGATTCTGTTATTACATGCATAAGCACATTAAATTTGGTAATAAAGTAAGAGCTAAGAGTGAGAATGACAAATTGGCTTATCGGGAAAATCCTCCAAGAGATAATAGCTTAAGACACTGAAGAAATAAAGAGGAAGACAGGGGTTATGCAAGTCAGAGAGCATCATCTTCCTGGAGCTTGAACATTATAGAGATGCTGAGAGGTCAAGTAAGAGTTTCCAGAAGAGTAAGTAGTGTTCTTAGGGTCAGTAATATACTATAAATCATCGCATTCCCAAACCCCCATCCTGTCTCAGGTCTCCTAAACACTCACCTTCCTATCATCAAAAAAAAAATCTTCAGTAAAACTACAAATATAATGACATACCTGGTGTGACTGAGTTTGGTGATGGCTAGGATTATGCTCTGAGCTGCAATGTCATGGTGTTGGGTGGGGGGAGGAAGAGATTAGATTCCCTAGGTAGATATAAGAGAGTGAAGGAGCCATGTGGGAATTCAAAGAAAAGAGAAAAAAAGAGAAAGAAAAAGAAAAGAAAAATCAGAAGCAGCTCTAGAGTGTGAGGGAGAACACTAAATTTTCTCTGCTGGTGAAACTGGGAGTTTGAGTCAAATTGTATTGAATCTCCAAGGATATGGAAATCATAAAGCAACATTTGAGCAGAGGGAAAATAAACATAATATATACATTTCCTAAGTATTAAACCCTTTTTTAAATTCTTTACACCTTGACGGACTGTACTATAGTGATTGATAAAGTTGTAAATGGAATTCTGCTTTGAGTCAAGTGAGCTAATGGTTCAGATAGGTACTGGATTAAACTTTATCTATTGGTCTAATTAGAGACAGGTACCATAAGGATTTACTTAAATCTTATAAAATGTCAATGTCTTCAGATATGAGGTAGCCATTAGTGATTACCTAGTGTATTAATTTGCTAGGGCTGCCATAACAATATGCCATAGACTGGGTGACTTAAACAAAAGAAATTAATTTTCCCACATGCAGTTCTGGAAGCTAGAAGTCCCAGATCAAGTTGCTAGCAAGTTTGGTTTCTCCAGAGGCCTCTGTCCTTATCTGCCTTCTCACTGTGTCCTGCAGGGCCTGTGCCTGTCTCATGTCTTCCTTTTGTTATAAGGACACCAATCATATTAGATTAGGGCCCCACTCTTATAACCTCGTTTAACCTACATTACCACTTTAAAACCCCTATCTCCAAATACAGCCACATTCTAGGGCACTGGGGTGTAGGACCTCAATACACAAATTTGAAGGGGAACAGAATTTAGTACATAAAACCTATAAAAGTTTGATGGGGGCTTTTCATTTGGATTAATTTATGACTTCGTTAATTTCTTACATCCAAAAATCTGTTCATTGAATTTCTATCAAATGAAGTCTAAGTATGCATTGTTTAAAAACCTCCATTAAAAATAAATATATTAAAAGTAAATTTGGGGCTTCTCTGGTGGCGCAGTGGTTGAGAATCTGCCTGCCAATGCAGGGGACACGGGTTCGAGCCCTGGTCTGGGAAGATCCCACATGCCGCGGAGCAACTAAGCCCGTGTGCCACAACTACTGAGCCTGCGCGTCTGGAGCCTGTGCTCCGCAACAAGAGAGGCCGCGATAGTGAGAGGCCTGCGCACCGCGATGAAGAGTGGCCCCCGCTTGCCGCAACTAGAGAAAGCCCTCGCACAGAAACGAAGACCCAACACAGCCAAAAATAAATAAATAAATAAAAAGTGAAATTCTTAAAAAAAAAAGTAAATCTGCCAAATTGAGGGATTTTTTTTTGTTTTTTTGTTTTTTATTTTTTTGTTCAAGGCAGTGAGAAGAAAGAGCTAACAAAAAAAGGGTAGATATACTACTATTCTCGATAAGTTTCTCAAGTAGATTGAGGATGATTTCAATCAGTCTGGTGCAGAAAAATCTATCAACCACCTTCCAGAAATAAAGGGGTGAACTATTCCAAAAATGACACTACCAACTAGGAGAATAGGTAAGGTCCAGGTCACTACTAGCATAACCTAATCTGAAGAGGGGTTCTCTGAATAGGCAGCTTTCCAAATGAGACCTGAAAGAAGAACAGGAATTAGCTAATAAGAGTGAAGAACATTCCCAGGAGGATAATCCAATTACTGCCTTGAAACTGACAAAACAAATTGCTTTTAAATCAAAGTATCCTTTTTCCATTGCAAACAAAATGTTTATCTTTACCCTTTTGGTTTAGGTAGATAGAATAGCATCCCCACCTTCCCCTGTTTTACTTCATTAAAAAACCTGCAGTTTGGATTCCACATTGTTTCAATTATGGCCCAACTAGCTCGACTCTAATTTTCTGTGTTTTTATAATATATTCCTTAAATAAATGGGACTGAAAATAAAACTATATGTCTTAAGTTTCTATAGTGCTTTGTATCATTAAATGTTTAATATTAATATAAAAGGAATTAAAATATCTAAAACTAAAGCAAAACTGCTACAGATGCAGTGAACACATACACTCTGACAGCTCATTAGTCTGGTAGCATGTTATACTGGAGAACATCTGGCATGCATCAAAGCTCTGAGCATACTCAAGGTAATGCTTTCTTTTTGAATAATATGTCATGGATAATTAACTATTTATTAAATCTTGCATACTGATGCAACTAAACCAATTCATTGGACACCTTGACTATCAATTATATTACCAAGGTCATGGAGCTATAGAACAGGGCCAGGGGCATGGCAGGCAGTCTGGAAGGATTAGGGGGAGGGAGATTGGTCATTCAAATGGAACCAGAGTTTCATTAGTTGTTTTAAGCTTTTTTTTCCCCCATAAAAGGCAGATAGAGCTTACTTTGCTCCATTCCTTCAATATTAATCAGATTTGGCCTGTGTGATAGCAGCACAGTATCCTGAAGCAGTAAATACACCCGTAAGGTTTGGGAAGTTTCTTTAGGCTCTTGCACAGAGGTCCTAGAAGGTACTAGAGTTTTGGCTTTGGGTTTTGAGTCTAGGAAGCTGGCTCTATATTAACTGTTTCAAATTTCTTTACTCTTTTCCTTGTTGTTGAATGGACTCCAGACTCAAAACAAGAACTGTGGTTGGAAAGCCTCTGGCTTTCCAGAAATCTTTCTGGGGTATCCTGTCTCTTTTGCTAAGTGAACTCAACTAGGCTGAGCCTTGCCTTTTACGTCAGTGCCAATTATAGCAGTAGATCTTAGAAACCCAGATTATAGTTGTTGCTATGAACATTATTAATTAGTAAAGTTTTAATGGGGGTCCTAATTACATGGGAACTTTCCATATTGTTGGAAGAAAGCCTCCAAATTTGCTAAGAAGCCTGTACCTGGAATGTCTTGCCTTTTGGAAATCAAAATAACATTAATGTGGTTATAACGCTATTGATGTAGTAATCCCTGTGAGTCAAACTAGGGATGGAGGCATATTTAAAGAATATAATACTTGGGACTTCCCTGGTGGTTCAGGGGTTAAGACTCTGCATCTATTGCAGGGGGCGTGGGTTCAATCCCTGGTGCAGAACTAAGATCCCACATGACGTGCTGCCTAAAAAAAAAAAAAGAATATAATACTAGAATGTTTTCTGTATCTATAAGTCTATTTCTGTTTTTTGGGTTTTTTTAAATTTGTTCATTTGTTTTGTCTTTCTCTGTCTACTTATTTCACTAAGCATAATACCCTCCAGGTCCAGAGAGCAATCTAGTGGTTACCAGAGGAGAGAGGGTTGGGAGGAGGGCTGAAATAGGTGAAAGGGCTTAAGAGGTACAAACTACCAGATATAAAATAAATAAGTTACAAGGATGTAAATGTACAGCACAGGGAATATAGTCAATATTTTATAATAACTTTTTATGGTATGTAATCTATAAAAACTACTGAATCACTGTGTTGTGTACCTGAAACTAATATAATATTGTTAGTCAACTGTACGTCAATAAATTTTTAAAAAGGAGGAAGAGAGAATATAATACAACCAGGTGAGTTAATTAGTAAATAAATACTTAAGTAAATAAAAGAAATTCATATTTTTTACTCCAGTCTCTTGTAGGATAGCAAAGGGATTTAATACATAACACCTGGAAACACTGGATCTAGTTTCCTCTTCTCCCAGAATCTCTTACACCCCACATTCTCTTAAGCCTCTCATTTTTCAACCTCCCTCCACCATCACTACTCCGCTCTGGGATCCCAGCCCACTGGACTCTGACTGCTTCCTCCCTTCCTCTCCTCTCTCCCCTCCAGCTCAGTCTGTCATTCCCTCTCTCATGTCTGAGTATTATTTTGGCTCATTCTCCGATTTGCTTGGGGAACAGGTGGATATGGCAGGCTCTTCTGTGTGGAGGTGGTAAAATTTAGGGATAGGTCAGGATTTGCATGAACAATTGTTTCACGATCGTTAGCAAGTTGAAGGAGGAGGGTATTTTCTCAATCTCTTTTTTTATTCCTCAGTGGTCACAATGAATACAAGAATTTTAAAGATAGAGAAAACTATCCTATCAGAGAATGTATGCGTAGGTACTATAGCCTTGAAAATGGTAGAACTCATCATCGGTTAAAGTAAAAAAGGGACCTATTTATGAAAAGATTTGAGTTTTAGAGAATAGAAATTACATATATGAAAGGAAAATGAGGGATACCCTAAGGGAAAAATAGCAACAATGAAAGATGGTCTAGTTCTTTAAATATGGGACTGGAAAGAGACAGATATTTAGTTGTAACTTGTGAGCTTGATATTGACTCAAGCTCAGGGAAGATTCAAGAGAGTGAACTTAGCCAGATGGTTACAGCAATTTCTGGAAGTCAAAAAATAAATCAATACTGGAATCAATTGAGGAACCTCTTTCAAATGGGTGAAGCAACGACATAATATGTTTGCGTCAATGTGGAAACTTTAAGCAAACAATAAACAAGGTTTTTCAGGTTCTATTCAGTGTGTTGCAGAATGACGCAGTTTGTGTGCGAAGGTGAGGGGAAGTAAGACCGGTGCTTTTAATGAAAGAGCATGCTTGGGAAGTGTGTGGATTTATATTTAGAGGGAAGTACTAAGAAGATATGCACAAAAAGGAAGTCAAGGTTAAGTCCAGCTTTGTATTAGATACTATATCTACAATAAATAGGATAGCCACATACTTTGCTTTCCAAACTGGTACACCTGTGAGTGTGAAAGAGAGCACTATTAATAGTTATGTAAAAACAATAAATATAAACCAGCATTGACCTGAGTGAATTGGATGTATGGTCCCTGTAACAACAGAGGTTGCATTTTGGATTAAATTATTCTTCTCAGTGGGGTATCAGTGCACATGATTTGTGCAAATAACACATATTTTTGTCAGTTAAATAACTCAATGACATAGCCTTACTACCTCCACTATGCTGAAAGGAAAAGGATATTAGGAAATGTATTTATGAAACAATAAGCATAGAGGAAGGAATTGTGGTTGTATGTCCAATTTTTGTACTAAGGATAGGTCAGCTAGATAGACCTAAGAGAAGGAGACTACATCATGTAAAGGTGAATAAGGTTGATGGTAGGATATTCACCTTGAAGATTCCAAAGCTCTTAGACATAGCCAGGTGAGGTCAGAACACTGCTGGGATAGTAAATGACTGAGACTATCAGTAATGTGAAGCCATGAAAGTTATCTTTCATGTGATCTTCTCACTATGAAGATGGTCTCTAACACTGAGTAGAACAGGATTGATTGTGAACCAATCAGCCATGCTGTCTGAATACAGATATTCAAAAATTTTAAGACTATGAGTTTCATTATAGCCTGTAAGAGAAAAAATTGAAACACCACCACAATGAAAACAGATAGAACTGAAAGATGTATCCCAATTTCAAAAAGCCAATTCGTGAAAAAAAAAAGTGACTTGCTTAAAATAAATAAATGTGTTTAGGAAAATAAAAGCAAAACCAGATAAAAGGTTAGATCATTTCCACACATCTGAAAAGCAGATAGACTCATTAAACTAGTTCAGGTATGCTCTTTCTCATAGTTACAGTGATCAGCTTATACTGCAGGTGATGATAGTCAAAGATCAGATTCCTTGGAATTTCATTATTAGTATGAATGGTCTTTATTAGTTTCAATCTTCTTGGAATTTATGGCTAGAGGGAGTGAGAATACCAATTCGTAGGAACCACTTTGCTTATAAGGTGGGCAAGACTGTCATCAATTGAGTTAATTATCTTGTTATTGGAGAACTAATTAAAAGAAGTATAATTAAATATTTTGCCAATAGGCTAAGATGTTTAGCAGTCGAAATTTCCAGTAGTACCAATGACTTCCAGTAGTACCAATGACTTTCTGATACCAGAAAATGTATGGGGTGAGCACTAAAATATGTATTTGGGTATTCAGCCTTCCAACAGACAGAACATCTGTAGACCCCAGGCAAATTGAAAACAATATAAGTTATTGCTATAGATTTACTATTGTCCCCAATTATTCACTTCTCACCTCCCTGTAAAGAATATTATATCCTTCCCCGTTGCCCTGTGAATTGCCAAGAGTCTTCCCTGTAGGAGGAATACACTTTCTCAACAGATTGACATTGGTTTTGGCCATGTGAATGGATTTGGACAATTGGATATGAGCATACATGAATGACGCCACTTACAAATTAAAGTTCCGAGATCATTTTCCTTTGTCATGAGAATGACATGTTCCAGACAGAAGCTGCTCCTTCAGTGCAGAACTAGAAATGAAGCGGAGCCACAAGAGCCAAGCTACATGGTGCTGGTGCTGTAACTTGGGGGAGAAATAATATGTTGCTCTAAGGCTCATTGTGAGATACAATGTAAGCCAGAAAAGATCTGGGACTTTTTTTTTTAAACCAGAGCAAAGCTAACTAATACAAGTAACCTTCAAATAAGTGGTAGATGGACATAGGTTAATTGAAGTTTAAAGGAAATAAGGTAAATGTATCTTCTTTCTAAACTCTATATTGACATAGTGTTGCAAAATTAAAATCTAATAATGCCTAGAGGCTTATGAATGAGTACAGTGAGCCTAAACACTTACCAAGTCTATTAGCCTTTAATTTAATAACTTAGAACTACCCACAAATGTGGATCCTAGCCATGTTCTTTATTCCTTGATTAAAAATTGGTTCTACTCCATACCACTGAAGGAAGGATCTCAGTGCAAAGTTATATCACACTGAAAGTAGGCAGAGGACATGAAGAGTTCCATCAGAAACCTTATCTAGTTATATAAACACTTTTAAGAACAGAGCTACCATTTGTTAATTGAGAGTTTTCATGATCTTTTTAAAATACTTGTTAGCCAGAAATCACAGGGAGATTAGAGAATAACTATCCATATGTTGGAGGCACTTAAGGAAAATAATTGCTATTCTGACTTAGAGGAGTGCATCTTTCTCAGTGGGAAATAAGCTGGACTTCAGATGTACAATGTACTAAGTTCAGCTTATTTCCAGTAACCATCAGCCATGGAGAGAAAAGCATCAGCTAATAAGGAAATTAATGAAAGAGACAATAGCTGCATTTTGCTTGGCCTCATTAACATCTGATGAAACTTTTAACCTTCATGCAATAATAACTGCCAATATTACGATGATTGTAATTAAGTCCATGAGAGAGAAGACACGTGTATTATATGTCTACAGAGGGCTTTGTGAAAATGAAGTGTCCCTGGTGAAAGAGGCATTGCTTGTTTCAAGGGAGTAGCATAAACCTAGAATTTGATTTCGGGTGGTGGTGATAGTGGCAGCAAAAATTCAGAACTAATTTTATTACTAATTCCATTAATGGCTTAAGCTGGATACATTTTTAGAAGGACCAATCTGTAATAACTATTGCCTAGTGGACATATCTATATGAAACTATTAAAGAGGCTGTGGTCTGATCAGGGGGGCTGTGATCAAATGAGAATATTTGTATCCCACTATAAATGTAATTTATTTCATCTAGTGTAGGAAGACCGAGACAGTTTTGATAGATGATATATATATAGATAGATGATAGATAGATAGAGAGAGCTAGATAGGGAGAGAGATAGATAGGGAGAGAGACAGGTGATAAAATATGCTGAAGGGGGCTGCAAATTCTAAAAGAACATAAGGATTTCAGGAGTTAATGTCATTATAATTCCAGGGAGAAAATCATGGATCCCTGGAATTCAGTAGGCCTTGGAAATTGTGTCAGGATGCCTAGTTAGGTGTCCTGTAAGACTTTGGAAGTAAAGGAAAATTTCCCCTGATGACTGTAAAAAGTTTCTATGAATCTAGGAGTAAAATGCTATTCTTATTTGGTGAATTGATAATCAGGTTCAGGCCCAAGATGGGTTGAGCATACAGGTAGATACAAGATATAACTTCAAAATCACAACCAAATAAAAAGTGCAAAATGTATGGGGCATGCTAAGGCAAGTGTGACGGTTAGGGAACATTGCAGAGCAGTTTTTCAATTACATTAGAAGAATGCCTAATGTTCTCAGGTTCATAGGACCACCCTTTCTCACTAAAGGGAATTAACTCTGACCTTCCTTCAAACAAACAAACAAAAGAGCCCACTGTGTGCCTCCATTTGGGCCAGTAGCAATCAATGATTAATCTCAAGTTCCTCACAAGGGAAAGTCACGTGGTCTGAGGACACATTTCTGGGTCCAAAATATTTTCATATTTAGGGATAAATACAGGAAATGAAGCCTTCAAATATTTTGTATTTTAGCTTGTGAGGCTAGGTGGAGGGAGGGGGTCAAGGAAGCAGAGAATCTAAAATTGGACACTATCTACCCTATGCAACTTCTTGATTTTCCACAAAAATAAGAGGAGCTGAGGTAAGAAACTTGGCGACTCCACTAACCTATTTTTATTACCTTCATACCAATAAATCGGACCAGCATTTTGTTTGTATTATAATAGCAGTAGTTTCTCCAGAATGAATAGAGGCTTTCCTCACCAAATATCAATCTATTAAGGTCACTGCAGAGATTCTAGCCTGTGGACTTTCCTATAAAATACATTTCTCCAAAATGATTTACTAAAATGACGATCCACCTTTAAAGTAGAAAACTTGAGGGGATTATATGATAATATTTATATTTATATATATGCCTTACATACTGTAGTAACCTGAAAGGAGTTGGGAAATTAGAAAATAAAATCATCTTAAAGGGGAAAAGATATATTTAGTTATACCATTTGACTTTTATGCTGGCATGAAACCTAGAAGAAATCATGCTCTTCCCTTTATGAGTTTTTGGAAATCCTTCCCGCAACCCCCCATCCCCCGCCCACACATGCCCTTGTTCTTTACATATTTACAAGTTACAGAGAGTCTCAATTTCTAATACACATAAGAATATGGATCTAATGTCTGAGTGGGTGTGACATGACATGAAACCTGATCTAACATTCCTGGATGAAGGAATATAAATTAGAATATGTGCTTAGAGAATTTACATGTTTGTCTCAAACCCAAATGGCAAAGACAATTTTTTCCCTGAGTTGTATGTGGCTACAAACAATATCCACACAGGCATAGTTAAAGTCATAAAAGAAGTCCATTTCTGTAGTTCTGAAATCCCCTTCTGTGACTGTAGCATCCCTTGAAGATCTGTTGAATTTACTGAGACAATGGCTATTTTATCTGTCTATCTATCTATCTATCTGTCTATCTATTATATATTATACATGTATATACTATTTACTCAAGATATTTATAAAAGAAATACAATAAATCTTTGCTGAATCAAATAATTAATTCATATTCTGAACGAAAGGAAACACATTTTATAAAAGGCCAAGTAAAAATTGAACACAGTCTTCTGGGAGAATAATATAAATATAACATAAACTGGTGGTTTTGTAGACCATAGAGATGGTGCCTTCCGTCCTTCCTTCCTCCCTCCCTCCCTCCCTCCCTCCCTCTTTCCTTCCTTCCTTCCTTCCCTCCTTCTTTCCTTTCTATCTATCTCACATTTTCTATACCAACCTATATTTTTCTCCCTCTTCTTTTCTGCCCACTGGGGTTTATTTAGTTTTGACTTGTTATAAGGGGTAACTCTAGGATCCTTGTCTTAATGAGGTGACTCCAAATCTTGTTTTTACTTGTCCATAACAATTTGGTATCCTTAACCATGACATCTCTTTACCTGTGTCCAGAGATAGGATGGTGCTAGTGACCTGAAACTGAACCTCGAAGATTCTGGAACCTGCTGGGATCTCCCCTCTTCTTTGATCTGTATCTGTCCCCAAACTATTTAAGGAGAGATTTGTACCTTTGTTTTCCAAATAAAGCATATTAAAGTCTAATGGGATTTCACCACTGGAGAGCTTGAGAGGAACACTCACTAAGGGGCTTTAATTTTAACACTAGGAAAGTTTATTAACATATAAAAAGAATCAGATCTTTCCTTTAACATGTTAGTATGTTTTTCTAAAAATTTCTTCAATATACTTGTCTACTGTTTACTGCAGGTACAATGGCCCTTAATGCAATAGAGTAATGTAAGTTCCTGTCCTAAGAATACTCAGTCAACTGAACTTTCTCAAATTCAGGGAAAAGACTAAAATCAATGAGGGTGATTCTAATTTATAAAAATATTTTAGGTATTGTATTTAATAAGAATTAAAAGTGAAGTAGTTTAATTGTTTTTTGTCTTTGTTGTTTTAAATTTTTTCGCTTTAATATGAAATTATACTTAGTGTTGAGTCCAGAGTGATAGCTTCTAAAACTAGGAGAGAAAAAAATGACTTTCATAAATGTTGCTAGAATTTGGGATTCATAGCCCTTTAGAAATTTAGGAATTTAATGATGAGTAAAACAGACCCCATTTTGCTGTCATCAAAAAGTATAGTGTAGTGGGAGAAGCAGTTATTGAAAATAATATGATAAGCATTGTGAAGGACAAATGCAGTGTGCTATAAATGAAGGATCTAACTTAGCCTAGATACCACATCTTCTTTATCCATTCATCCGTCGATGGGTATTTACGTTCCTTCCATGACCTGGCTATTGTAAACAGTGCTGCAATGAACACTGGGGCACGTGTGTCTTTTTGAATTATGGTTTTCTCTGGGTATATGCCCAATAGTGGGATTGCTGGGTCACATAGTAGTTTTATTTTTAGTTTTTTAAGGAACCTCTATACTGTTCTCCATAGGGGCTGGATCAATTTACATTCCCACCAACAGTGCAAGAGGGTTCCCTTTTCTCCACACCCTCTCCAGCATTTGTTGTTTGTAGATTTTCTGATGATGCCCATTATAACTGGTGTGAGGTGATACCTCATTGTAGTTTTGATTTGCATTTCTCTCATAATTGATGATGTTGAGCAGCTTTTCATGTGTTTCTTGGCCATCTGTATGTCTTCCTTGGAGAAATGTCTATTTAGGTCTTCTGCCCATTTTTGGATTGGGTTGTTTGTTTTTTTAATATTGAGCTGCATGAGCTGTTTATATATTTTGGAGATTAAAACTTTGTCCGTTGATTTGTATGCAAATACTTTCTCCCATTCTGAGGGTTGTCTTTTCATCTTGTTTATGGTTTCCTTTGCTGTGCAAAAGCTTTTAAGTTTCATTAGGTCCCATTTGTTTATTTTGTTTTTATTTCCATTACTCTAGGAGGTGGATCATAAAAGATCTTGCTGTGATTTATGTCAAAGAGTGTTCTGCCTATGTTTTCCTCTAAGAGTTTTATAGTGTCCGGTCTTACATGTAGGTCTCTAATCCATTTTGAGTTTATTTTTGTGTATGGTGTTAGGGAGTGTTTGAATTTCATTCTTTTACATGTAGCTGTCCAGTTTTCCCAGCACCACTTATTGAAGAGACTGTCTTTTCTCCATTGTATATCCTTGCCTCCTTTGTCATAGATTAGTTGACCATAGGTCAAGATAGGGTTTATCTCTGAGCTTTCTTTCCCGTTCCATTGATCTATATTTCTGTTTTTGTGCCAGTACCATATTGTCTTGATTACTGTAGCTTTGTAGTATTGTCTGAAGTCAGGGAGTCTGATTCCTCCAGCTCCACTTTTTTCCCTCAAGACTGCTTTGGCTATTAGGGGTCATTTGTGTCTCCATACAAATTTTAAGATTTTTTTTGTTCTAGTTCTGTAAAAATGACATTGGTAATTTGATAGAGATTGCATTGAATCTGTAGATTGCTTTGGGTAGTATAGTCATTTTCACAATATTGATTCTTCCAATCCAAGAACATGGTATATCTCTCCATCTGTTGGTATCATCTTTAATTTCTTTCCTCAGTGTCATATAGTTTTCTGCATACAGGTCTTTTGTCTCCCTAGGTAGGTTTATTCCTAGGTATTTTATTCTTTTTGTTGCACTGGTAAATGGGAGTGTTTCCTTAATTTCTCTTTCAGATTTTTCATCATTAGTGTATAGGAATGCAAGAGATTTCTGTGCATTAATTTTGTATCCTGCAACTTTACCAAATTCATTGATTAGCTCTAGTAGTTTTCTGGTGGTGTCTTTAGGATTCTCTATGTTTAGTATCATGTTATCTGCAAACAGTGACAGTTTTACTTCTTCTTTTCCAATTTTTATTACTTTTATTTCTTTTTCTTCTCTGATTGCCATGGCTAGGACTTCCAAAACTATGTTGAATTATAGTGGTGAGAGTGAACATCCTTGTATTGGGACTGTAGTTTTTCTTGCTTCTGCTGTCTGCCCTCTGGTGGATGAGGCTATCTAAGAGGCTTGTGAAAGTTTCCTGATGGGAGGGACTGGTGGTGGGTAGAGCTGACTGTTGCTCTGGTGGGCAGAGCTCAGTAAAACTTTAATCCGCTTGACTGCTGATGGGTGGGGCTTGGTTCCCTCCTTGTTGGTTGTTTGGCCTGAGGCAACCCAACACTGGGGCCTACCTGGGGTCTTTGGTGGGGCTAATGTTGGACTCTGGGAGGCCTCACGCCAAGGAGTACTCCTCATAACTTCTGCTGCCAGTGTCCTTGTCCTCACAGTGAGACACAGCCACCACCCGCCTCTGCAGGAGACCCTCCAACACTAGCAGGTAGGTCTGGTCCAGTCTCCTATGGGGTCACTGCTCCTTCCCCTGGGTCCTGATGCGCACACTACTCTGTGTGTGCCCTCCGAGGGTGGAGTCTCTGTTTCCCCCAGTCCTGTCGAAGTCTTGCAATCAAATCCCGCTAGCTTTCAAAGTCTGATTCTCTAGGAATTCCTCCTCCTGTTGCTGGACCCCCAGGTTCAGAAGCCTGACATGGGGCTCAGAACCTTCACTCCAGTGGGTGGACTTCTGTGGTATAAGTGTTCTCCAGTTTGTGAGTAACCCCCCCAGCGGTTATGAGATTTGATTTTATTGTGATTGCACCCCTCCTACGGTCTCATTCTGGCTTCTCCTTTGTGTTTGGATGTGGGGTATCTTTTTTAGTGAGTTCCAGTGTCTTCCTGTCGATGATTGTTCAGCAGTTAGTTTTGATTCCGGTGTTCTCACAAGAGGGAGTGACAGCACGTCCTTCTACTCCGCCATCTTGAACCAATCCCCCATAATGTATTATTATTGTTAGGAATGTTTTAGAAGATAGTTAGCCAGGCAAAAATTGGTGTAGTAATCCATGTAATTAGGCAAATAAATGCTCAACCTGGTATAGACTGCTTAACAGAGTTCAATTACTCTTTTTATTTTTATTTACTTATTTATTTATTTTTGGCTGTGTTGGGTCTTCATTGCTGCATGCAGGCTTTCTCTAGTTGCGACGAGCAGGGGCTATTCTTCATTGTGGTATGCAGGCTTCATATTGCAGTGGCTTCTCGTTGCAGAGCACAGGCCCTAGGCATGCGGGCTTCAGTAGTTGGGGCATGTGGGCTCAGTAGTTGTTGCTCGCGGGCTCCAGAGCACAGGCTCAGTAGTTGTGGCACATGGGCTTAGTTGCTCCACAGCATGTGGGATCTTCCCGGCCCAGGGATTGAACCCGTGTCCCCTGCATTGGCAGGCAGATTCTTAACCACTGCACCACCAGGGAAGTCCCTCAATTACTCTTAAAACAAAGAAAACAAAACTTTTTTCTCATGCTTACTTGCAAATTTCAGGACTTGTTTTTCTTTGTCAGTTATTTGATTTGTGAAGTAGCCATCCAACCTTGTAAACACTTTATAAACCCATTCAATAAATACAACATACTATTTTTGGTAGCAATACAACAATGGCAAAAATAATAAAAAGTGAGAAATATTATTAAACTTATTATGATTTATTATAGTCTTTGTTTTGACAGAGTCTGATACTAGATAAACCCTAAGGGAATTGTGAGTGGTCATGTGCATATAAGAAAACGTATGTGAACTGAAAGGGGGAGGCCACCTGAAAAATAGGAAACTTCCACTTTAGCAGATAAATAGCTGGTACCTGAAAGGAGGAGAATAAACTAGCTTGGTTGCTAAGGGCAACTCTAAATGCTACTTCTTCAAGCATGATATTGTATTGGAAGATTCATGTCTGTGCCTCTGCTATTTATTGATCTGCAAGTGATTAAGATGACACTATTTTAAGTCAGGTGTTCACACAACTGTCAGCAATCATGAGTTGTGAAGCAGAGAGCATAAGCACATGGGCTTAAATTCTATACCTTATGTGATGCCCAAGCCACAAAAGTGAAAGACAGGGAGGGCTAGGAACATGAAGAAATGTGGGCTTCTTATCAAGCAGAATGTCACCCTTGTCAAGTAAGGCTGACATTTGCTATAATGTAACAGGATGCTCATCTGTCTTGGTCAAAATGCAATTGGTGGGCTTCCCTGGTGGCGCAGTGGTTGAGAGTCTGCCTGCCAATGCAGGGGACACGGGTTCGAGCCCTGGTCTGGGAGGATCCCACATGCCGCGGAGCAGCTGGGCCCATGAGCCACAGTTACTGAGCCTGTGCGTCTGGAGCCTGTGCTCCGCAACAAGAGAGGCCGCGATGGTGAGAGGCCCAGGCACCGCGATGAAGAGTGGCCCCCGCTTGCCACAACTGGAGAAGGCCCTTGCACAGAAACGAAGACCCAACACAGCCATAAAAAAATAAAATAAAATAAATTAATTAATTAATAACAACAATGTATTATCCACTTCAAAGTTTAAAAAAAAAAAATGCAATTGGTGTACAATGGAAAATTACCTGAGATTAACTTGACATATTTGTTGTTTTGCAGCTCTTTGTCCAGTTACCTTACATAAAATTTGCAAAATAAGTCATGGATGTAAAAATAAATCAGGTTAAAACCACAATAGAAAATTTATAAGGATGACTCAAATTTGTTCAGGTATAATTAGGACTACTAAAGTTGTGTAAGTTTGGCTGAATACTATTTCAAGTGAAATTTACAATTTATATTGGACAATATTCCATGGAATATAAACGTTTATAACTATATCTTTTCCAGCTTTGAGATATAATTGAGAAATAAAAATTGTATATATATTAAAGGTGCACAACACAATGTTCTGATATACATATACATTGTGAAATGATTACTACAATCAAGCTGATTAACATATCCATCACCTTACATAGTTGTCTTCTTTTTTTGTGGTGATAACACTTAAGGCCTACTTTCTCTGCAAAATTTCATGTATACACTACAGTATTAATTAACTATTGTCACCATGCTGTACACTAGATCTCCAGAACTTATTCATCCTGTATAACTGAAACTTAGTATCCTTTAACCAACATCTCCCTATTTCCCCCGCTTCCCAGCCCCTGGCAACCACCATTATACTCTCTGCTTCTATGAATTCGACTTTTTTAGGTTCCATGTATAAATGAGATCCTGCTATAATTTAAAATCTTAAGCATTTAATATTGTTACTCTTACGGAAGTTGGAATGTTGACCTGTGCTGAAAAAAAAAACCTACCAATTCCATTTTTCTAATGAAATCATGGTCATTGAACAAATAAAGTCTCATTACGACTTTGGCATCTGGTATTTTCCATTTGAACAAAAGGTTTTGCGATTACAGGATGGAATGTTAGATGCCTATAGACTGTGGTTTCCATTTTGCCACTGGAATGTGCATTCATTTGAAAGCACAGCCTCCTTTCATCTTTGTTTCCACCATGCCAGTCAATGCCTTTAGACAAGGTATTTTAATCTGTAGTGCCTCAACTGCATTAACTATAATGTAGATATTAAAATTTGCAAAAACAACGACTCCTCATCCACTATAATCTAAAAAGCAATCCCTAATTTTTAGTATAAAAATAATATAAAGACTGTGAAAAGGAATTACCCAGATAGAGAATAAAGCTTAGGCATAGTCTGTATGTAGCATAAATAAACTTAACATCAAAGTTATCACTTTGCTTTGCACCTGCAAACAGATAAGTCACCAGCAGACCGCTGAGCACAGGTGTGATGTGCTCAATTCATCTGAGACCCCTAAACAGAATAAACTGCTCTATTTAATTCTCTGTGAAGCCTCTGAGTCTATCTTTATGAAGCTCTTGACAGAGTGAACTTTTCTACATCCCCAAAAGTAGTTAGGTCCAAATTCAGTCCCATTGGTTGTGCCAATGAGATATAAAAAATCTGCGGTATTACTTGGTACATCAAAATCAATGGAATTGTTCTCAAAAAGCTGATAGTGGAAGCATATTATATAATAATGTTCTGTACTTCTTAATAAAAGGGTGACTATAGCTGGTCCCAGTGAGACATGGTGAATTGATTTTTTTTAACCAGCTCAGCAGGCAACTCCAAGCTTAGAACAATGGAACAAATACTTATGTCAGAGCAGGGGCTTGGGGGGAGTAATTATAAAAGGTGTGATTCTCAGGAACCACACTCAGAATCTTATTCAATAGGTCTTCTGGGGGCCCAGAAATCTCAATGCCTGACAACCCTAGATCCCCAGGTGTTTTTGATGCAATCAAAGGTTTATAGACTGAAATTTTTTAAAAAGTCAGGTTTACTGAGGTACTATTTACATAAATAAAAATCATCCTCTTTAAGAGCACAGCTCTTCAAGCACATCCTCTTGAAGAATTGTGTGACCACCAGCATTAACAATATAGAGAACTTTTCCTCCTGCCTCTTGGCACTCAGTGCCTCTTCCTGCCCCAAACAACTGACAACCAACCACTCATCTGTGTTTTTGTCACTACAATTTTGCCTTTAGGAGAATGACATATAAAAGGAGTCACAGTATATGCATGCTAAGTGTTATTTCACTAACATTATGCTATTGTGATTCATCCATGCTGTTGCATGTATCAGTCATTCATTTATTCCTTTTGATAACAGAGTAATATTTCATTTTAGGAGTGTACCGCATTTCTTAATTCATCCACAAGTATGTGCACATTTGAATTTTTTCAGAGTTAGACAATTATGGGTACAGCTGCTACGAATATTAGAAAAGTCTTTGCGTTGACAAACGTTTTTGCTTCTCTTGGAATTGCTAGTCATATAGTAGTTGTATGTTTAATGTTACAAGAAAGTGTCAAACTGCTTTCCAAGTAACTATGCCATTTTGTGTTCCCACCAGCAATGTGTAATACAGCAATCTGCATACTTGTCAGAACATGATATTTTTTGTCATTTTTATTATAGCCATCAATATTTAAGGGTATCTCATTATGTTTTAATTTGTATTTCTCTATTGACTAATGATGATGTTGGCTGCCATCTACACACTTCCAAAGGCAAAACATGTCTGTGTGTCCCGTCTTTCCTACAAGGGACTTGTCAGCATTTGGATTATGATTTTATAGATTATCTGGCTTTTTCTCATTGTTAGAGGTGGGGTTAATATTGTCTGTGGCTTTTAACATTTTAAGTGGAATCTGATGCAGACAGAAGTCTAACAAATACTTTTCTTAAAGGGCTTGAAGGAATTGAACACACTGAAAGAAGTCATGAAGTTCCATTTCTGTCAGTGGGTATCCATGTGAAAACTCAAGAAACTTTCCTAACTTCAGATGTATTTCTCACTCTCCGAGAAAAATAGCAGGATAACTGAGGAACTAATATATATATTTGTATCATTTAATATCTATCAAATCATTTATTACAGAAACATAGTGGAATCTTCTAAATGGTCCTGATAAGCCATTTCAATAAGCTCTGCGACTTGAGAATCAAGGTGTCAAATAAAGGAATAAAGGAAGGAAGGAAGGAAGGAAGGAAGGGACTGTGGGAGAAGGGAGAGTAGAAAATAAAGTTGGATATCACACATATTTTCCTCAAGTGCGAGAGTAGCAATAAGAATCATATATCTGTCTATATCTTAAATTATAATTAAGTCCAAAATATATGTAGACTAAAGAAGGTTTTAATCAGAAGGGCTTTCTAATAGCTTCCACTTTTCTTTCTCTAACCTATCTTTATCATGGAATGATATTTTCCATGATATTCTCTTTATTCTCCATAGGCAATTCCAAATCACTAACACAAGTAACATCAATTTTAAGAAGAGAGCAATGCTAAAATGCTTATGAAAATTTAAAGAAAACTTTCCTGAAGCTAAAAAGTGAAGATGCCTATCAATTATTAATAAAGTACCCTCTGGGCCCCAGTGCTGACCAAAGATGAAATATTTCATGCAATGAGTGAACAGAATGATCATAACAACTATAAGAGTTTAGCATTCTTGTGCACATGTATCCAGAGGTGTTGAAAGTGTTTAGTAAATGAAAAAAAAAAAGTATATCCAATTTTTTACCCTCTCAACAAACTGATAAAGCAAAAACTTACTTGAGCTAAAGTAATGAAACTGAGCCAAGAAAAAATTAAATTCCACATAGAGCAGGAAAGAGAGTAGACAGATTTATTGAAGTATGTGATAGTCTCCCTAGGGGGTTGTTAAAGGCTGGACCTGAATCATTTGAAAAGAGTCCAGGAAACACACACATACACACATACACACACACACATATAACAATGAGAGACATGCTAGAAGGACTTATTTGTAGTGTCTGGCAAATTGATTAAATGTTTATTTACCTTCAATAATTTTGAAGAGCCATGATCATAAAAAAAAGCTTCAGAGTAAGTATGTTTAGAAAGTACATTGCAGGATTAAAGAGTTAAAACTATATTAGATGTGAAGAAATTTTGAATTCATTTACATATAATATTGGAAAGGGAAAGGTTTTTTAATATCAGTGCAAAAAAACTACTCATCATAATGAAAAAGTATGGCAAACTTCACTAATTTAAATTTCATTATTCTTAACAGTTAATGACCATAACAGGAAGTTATAAGACAATAATAATAATATGATAAATATGGCATTCAAAACAATAAGAGCCGGGCTTCCCTGGTGGCGCAGTGGTTGAGAATCTGCCTGCCAATGCAGGGGACACGGGTTCGAGCCCTGGTCTGGGAAGATCCCACATGTCGCGGAGCGACTAGGCCCGTGGGCCACAATTGCTGAGCCTGCGCATCTGGAGCCTGTGCTCCGCAACAAGAGAGGCCGCGACAGTAAGAGGCCCGCGCACCGCGATGAAGAGTGGCCCCCGCTTGCCGCAACTAGAGAAAGCCCTCGCACAGAAACGAAGACCCAACACAGCCATAAATAAATAAAAACAATAAGAGCCAATATTTACTGGACAATTATTACATGCCAAGTGCTCTACTCCCTACTTTATAAATATTACCTCATTGAAATCATCTAACAACCAAAGTGAAGTGCACAATATTATTATCCACATTATGTAGATGTAAAAACTTGGTTAGATGTACAGTTGGCCCTTGGTATCCATGGGTTCTGCATCCGCGGGAGTACCGGCTATACTGTGTCACTTTTAATAAGGGACTTGAGCATCCCTTGGATTTTGGTACCACAGCAATCCTGAAACCAATCTCCCATGGATACCAAGGGATTTTATGGACTTGTCCATGTTCACACAGCCCTTAAGTATTTACGTAGTGTAACAAGATAAAAACCTAGGCCTGGGTATCCTAAATCAGTGCTTCTTGGAACTTAATGTGCATTTGGATCAACCAGGGATCTTGTTAAGATGCAAATTATGATTCAGTATGTCTGGATTGGGGCTCAGGAGTCTATTTCTAACAAGCGCCCAAGTGATGCTGATACTGCCTGTCCAAAACCCACGCTGTGACTAGCCAGGCTACCGAGTATGACTTCTTACCACTCAAGTATACTCCCTCACATATAGGTATCAACTGAATCAATCATAGATAAGATACAGGTAACTATGGAGTGATGAGACTCTATTATGTGTTTATTTATGATGAGTGATTAGGCTGGGATCAGGAATTCTAGGTAAGGAAGTAAATGTAAAGGCTTCCAAAATTTAAAATGCAGAAGTGCAAAACTTCTTTGTATCCAATTGTATGTCTATACATTTATTATGGAAATAGATTCTTACATGTGCTTAAATATTTTTTAAAGTGTTTACTGCAGTGTTATTTGTAATAACAAAAAAAAATGGAATTTTCCAAAGTATTTAGCAGTAGGAGACAGGTTAAATAAAGAAGAATAAATCTATCCAACAAAATATTGGGAAGCATTTAAAAAGTTACTTTATTGGAAAAGGACTCCATTTGTTTTGTAAGCCCAGTGTAGGTAGGGACTGTCTGTTTTATGCATGTCTGTAATGTCCGTAAAGATGGAGCATGTCTTCTACACAGCAGGCGTTCAAAACTCAACAATTTTTTGTTGCCTGAATGAATATATGACTTGCAAGATATACGACTGAGTGAAAAAAAATGTATAATAGTAGTTAGAGGGTTTGGCGAGGGCGGAATCTGTACATTTTGGGTAGAGGTAAAATGATGCATTTATAGAGGTAAAATTATACTTTTATACTTTCTTCTCTGATTTGATTAATGTCAGCTTTGCTATTTGCAAAATAAAATTAGTTAAAATATGCAAAAAGGAGAATCAAATATACCAAGAAGTTAGCATGTTAGTCCTTAGATTCCAGTCTCTTTCTTTTTTTCATGGTTAAAAGCACATAACATAAAATTTACCATCTTAACCCCTTTTAAGTGTACAGTTCGATAGACTAAGTATTTTCCCACTGTTGTGAAAGAGATCTCCAGGATCTTTTCATCCTGCAAATCTAAAACTCTATACCCATTAAACAACAACCACAGTCTCTTTTAAAGGAAGTGCTTCAAACTACTATGTTGAATCAAAGATAAATTTCCTTCCACACTTCTTCCAATATTTTATTCATACATTTAAATTCATACAGTCAAAATTAGCCTCAAGGCTTCCCCTTTCTCATTTTTTAGGAGTCCACTTTGTTTAATGCTGTTCTCCCAAATTTGAGGATAATCAAAGTGAATTAAATGTTATAAGTTGATTTGTGCCACTATCTAGTTCTGCATATCAATTTTATAATATTAAGTATTCCATAGAAATTGTGAGGTAATTTGGGGATTAAGAAGGGAGATACAACTGAAAGAAAATGTTCTACTGTGTATTCTAAATCTGTTTGACTGTGCTCCTAGTAATGGCTACTTCTATTCTTCAACTCTCCCAAAATTTAGTTGTAAATAAAATAGAACCTGCTCAAAATCTACAGAGGCTAAATTATGAGTCCAGATCCTAGGGCTCTGTGATACAATTTATATGATTTATAACTACTATGTTTTTTTCAGTTTTAGAATATGTAAACACATCTATTTCTTGAGATTGAGTCAAATATTTCTTTTGTTCTTTAGGATTTTGACTATCCAGTGTGATATATGGATATTGAGATTTTTCAAAATCCCTAGGACCACAAACTCCATCCAGACGTCCTGATTTATGTCATTAAATGTTTGAGTCCTACAATTTTATCTTCTTCTGAGATAAATTCACCTCCAGATAATTTGCAGAAAATCATTCCAGGCTAAACACTAACACGTGATATGGCCAATATTTGTGTATTACTAGAACTGCTGTTCCATTCAGCCTGTTTTCAATGTCAGATTCCTTTTTTGTGTGCTGAAATCTGATGGCAATAGAGCTGCACTTTTTCACAGACAGGCTCTTTTGAGGGGAAATGTATTATAGGCAGAGGATACAAGTGGATAGTGTGTCCCTGAGTAAGGCCTTGGGATGTCAGATGTACTCATGGCCAAACAGAGGTCTCTTACTGGGAATCATGGTCCTGTTTTCAGCTAGGGTGCTGTGAGTGAAGGCTATCTATACCATCCTCCACAGTGGGTGCTCACAATCAACCTGGAATCTCCTTTTTTATTTTCTTAAACTTGTAATCTGCCTTATGGTGTACCATTTATTTGAACGACATATAATCAGCAAATTATAAATTTCTAAAGCCTGTACGTTAGGTATAAAGGAAAACAGGAAGAAGTTTAACTTCCTTTGGAATTTTAAACAATGCAGATAAGTCTCAAATTTTTATTTCAAACGAATAATACGACACATAAATTATCTGGAATAACATGGTCACAAATTTTTACATGAGAGATTTGTAACTGAAGCAATAGAAAAAATAAGTATTTTCAAAACTGCAAAAAAAGTTGAGTTTGCAAACTAAAAATGAGTTAGATTAACCAATCATGAGAATGTACTTTCACAGAACACATAAAGGCAGTAATTCTCCAGGTGTGGTCTAGGGTCCAGAGTTATTAGCATGACAGGGGAATCTTTGATAAATGCAAATTCTCAGGCCCACTGTAGACCAAGTGAATCCAGTGGGGAAAGGGCTTACCGATATGTTTTAAAGACCCCCTCCAGGAGATTCTATCCCCTGGCACAGTTTTCAAACTGCTATAAACTATAAATCATTCACCACTCTTTGATCAGTGCAAGTAATCTTAACCTAAAAAAAGAAAGAAAAATCAACTGCACCAAGTATACATTTGACGTTTCCTTTGGTAGCCCAAGTACAATTTTAAGTGATATCTAATGTAGTCTTTGTTCTTAATTTCTGTAGCTCAATTTGTAGCTTTGATAATAGTTCAATGGAATTTACTGTGTATTTACATATACTCTTAAACTGAGTATTCAATGATTGTGGCTCGTCAAGGTTAACTGTGACATCAATGATTTCTGTTTCTACCCTCACCACTTGTGAGGCTGCAGGGGTGTCTGACAGCGCTCCAAGTGTGCGGTGCCCTCAGCTCTCCAGCTGAGCCCAGGACGCTGACAATACAGGTTCAGGAAAGGGTCATTGTGCGAAGCTAATTTCCGGTAGCTCTGTGAGACAGTGATTCTCTCCACAAAGTGACTAATTATGAATACTATGGAAAGATTGATGTTCTTTTTCTTCCTACTCTTTCCTCAATCCTATGTTTGTGACCATATAAACCCCAGTACTGCTGATTGGAACTTCATATGGGCAATCCGGTTGGCTCAAAGGAAATGCAGCATTTGAACTAAAATATCCATGAAATTGCTGTAAAGGCTAATTTGAGGGTGGGCAGTTTCAGGCAAATGTGAAAACAACTTTTGTTCTAGTATGACTCTAATAGGACTTATGTAGTGGAACTAGACAAGGATTTGATAAGGTTACAACAAAAATAGTTATTTTCTAACACCAGATACAAGCAGTCCAATTACTGCTGAAGACTTCGATAGGCAGTAATGGTGTTTATTTAATAAGTGGGTGCTTGCAATTTTATGGAGTATAGATGTGATTTTTTTCATGCACTTTTATGCATCAGAAAATTCATAACGCTAACTTTATTTCCCATGGTAAAACCCTTCCGATTTTCATTAGGCATCTCACTAGCACTTACAGTGGCAATGATGGGTTTCCTTGGTGCCATTTTTAATCTCATAATTTAATTTGGAGTGCATGTTGTGCATTTGTGAGAGGGACAGCAGGGATTCGATGTACTCAGTTTTTAAGAAAATGTACACTTAGTCAAAGCGGAGTCACTTATGCAATAACTAAACTTTCTTTTCATGTTGTAACACAGGAATTTGATTGAAATAAAGAACCCAGCATTCATTTAAGTGGAATTCAAAGACGCACTAAGGATTGCTACGCAAAGTGTAGCCTGAGGGCCAGCAGCATGAGCATCGTTCAGAACCTGACGGAAGTGCGTGATCTCAGGAATCACCATAGACCACCTGAAACAGAATCTATTCTAACAGGATTCCAGTTGGTTAGTATGTTCATCAGAATTTCAGGTGCACAGTACTGGGGAGAAATCAATAATATTTGATTTATCCAGTATGTTGGTATTTGCCACCACAAATGAACATGCACTTTGATTTACTGAGGTTTTCAGCAGCCACTTTGGGGATTAATATGTGCAGAAATTATCACGCCATCTGTATAAATCTTGCAGACCTCAGCATCTGCCATAAGTATATAAAAAATGCATCGTTTTTTATACCTATTGTGTCAAATAGTTATTTGACATTGAACAGGTTAATTTTTCTGCCCTTAAATTTCCTCATCTGCAAAATGGGGACAACACTAATACTTCCATTACAAGGCTGTTTTGAGGATTCTATGAATTATACATGTAAAATATTTGGAAGAGTTTTGGACACATAGTAAACAGTCCTTACTCATTATCTTTAGTATTGCTTTTTGACATTAGGCACAGAAGGGTGATTTGCACTCTTCAGACCAAGTGAGAAAAGGGGCCAGGAACTAAGATGGGTGAGTGAGTAGGTGTGAGTTCAAAGATACTATAAAGAGGCCCTTTGGTTTGTCTCAATTCCTCATGACACCTTGGGATGAACAGAGCAAGGTAAGACAAAGCCAGCTGAGCCTCACTGGTCATCCTGGGTTGCTTGAAGTTTTTGAGCGTAGCTCTAGAGAAATTCACTTGGCACCCCTGAGGTCTGCCATAGGGCAGCCAAGTTCAGCAAGGGCAGCAGAAAGCGAAGCAGCAGTACTCACGCTAGCACTATGTTATAGCACCCTTCATCAAAGAGGGAGAACAAACCCCCAGAAAGATGGCTGATGGCATTAAAGATAAAACTTGAAAGAAACAGAATTTTCTCTAGGACGCCGTTTTTTGTCTAAAGGGATTCCACAGAAAGCATCATGTAGTTGAAGGAGAAATCTGGCCAGAGGGGATAAACTTCACTTGGTATTCTGGCCACTCTGGGTATTAGCTCATCTCTTGATTTTTAAAATAATGTGTTTTTACTTCATATCAGGTTTCTAGAAAATTTACTTAGGATCAAACTTCTAGAAATATGCTTGTTTTAGGATAGGTGTATCCCTTGTTGAAATGTAATAACAGAAAAAAAGATGTGCAGATTGGATCTTCCTTGAAAAAGCAATTTCAGATAATGTTTCACAGAGAATTATAATGAAAGAGTGTAGCATTGCTTTCTTCTTAAAAAAGAAAAAAGAAAGAGGGAAAAAACACAACTAAAAATGACTCTGAAAATGAGGGCACTTTTTATATTTGTCATGTGGAAAGTGAAAATAGTTTATGACAACATTTATGGACTATTCAAGACTGTCTACAAAGTGGAATAATGATGATGATGATGATCACATTAGAGACAAATGCTATTATATATTGGGCTTCTGTGAAGTGCAAATGACCATATGCATTGCTTCTGATACTAACAGAAAACTACAAGATAGATATCATTAGTATCAGGTAGTAGTATTTCTCATTTAAAGATGAGGAATATAACGTTCAGAGACATTACATTACTTGTCCCAGGTCTCAGGCAAGGCAATACTAATAGATAACTAGATGGGCCATTCCCATTAGTCTGCACCAACATCTTCCCATAAGTCAGGCCAGAGAAACTTCCTCACTAAGAATAGTATTTCTGCTTTTTCCCCAAGCCATCCTGCTGCATTAATTCTCATATTCAGAGCCTCTACTGTGCTGATAATGAACTAAGTAAGCATTCAATTCAGGTGTATATGTATGACTCTGAAGTCCCTACTCTTAAAAATTTATTCTCCCACAATTGGCCATTGAAGGCAGTCACCACTGTAGACATTCGCATTTTCTAGACAATCATTTCCAGAGTGGAAACAAATTTCTATTCCTATCAGCATCACCTAAACCATAGGGCAGAAATACGTGTAACATCCATTGTTCCTACACATCAGAGATGATGTGATGCTCTTCCGTGTTTCTTCTGAAAAATCTGGCTCCCTAGCAAATAAATTCTTGGTGCTTGATATAGATTTGCTAATGATTAAAAGAAAAGACACAGTTAAGTTTCTCCCCTTAGGAGTCATACAGGGCTGCTGAGAAGGGGCTCTCCCTTTCCCAAAATAAAATAAATAGAAGTCAGTAGAGGGAAGATTTATACAATATTTGCTGTGAATCTTATCACAATCTTTTCTCTTCCCTCTCAAAAAAAAAAAAAAGGAAAGTTAAGTCCATTATGCTTGAATAAACTCTTAAATTTGCAAGATATGAGCAACCACATTTCCATCTGCATCAGAACAATTAAATATAATTGTTTTTAAGTTCTTATAAGACAAAGTTCAGGAGAGCCATTTTTCCAAATCTATAGTTTTCATACAAACGGCGAGAAAAAGTTCCCGCCGTTCACGGGTACTTATTTATCACTCTGTGACTTTTCTCACTGAATTTTTTTCTTTAAAGTTTTTTGTTTTAGTCGTGTTATTTTTGCAGCCTGTTTCATTCCTTTGAAAGTTCAAAACCCACATTTGGCCAAGAGGTTCCCAAATCACCTGGATGCAAAAGATGTTTTACCAGTCTGCATAATATCTACAGCAAGATGTGAATACTTATTGAAAGTAGAAGATGTTTAAGGGAGGAAATAGAAGGTATTTGGCTAACATTTCCAGAAACTACTTATGAAAGCTTGATACGTGTCTTTAGAGCAACAATGCCTTGGGATTGACATGCCTGAGCCCATTTCCTAGGAAGTGTCCCTGTGAGTGTCCAGTGGATTGCACGGGGGCTGGGAGGAGGTGCAGAGCTCTGCCAGCTCAGCATGTACCCTGCGGGGCCCACGGCAGCCATGTGCCCCTGCTGTCTGCTCCCTCTGCACAGTTTACTGGGTGAGGCTGTGCCTTTAATGAGGAAACCTGCCTGTAAGAGAAATCCAGCTCAGCTTTGCAGATGCACTGGGACAAAAGAAATGACAGGAATATGAATGAAAAACTTGATAGATTTGGCCACACATAAATATAGAATGTCTACATGTTAAAATACAGAAAAAAAGGTCATTTCAATAGAAAAACAGAATAAGAAATATAACCTGACAATACTCAAGACATAAGAGAGCCAATAGACCTATGAAACATATTGAACTTCACTTGTAATCAAACAGAAAGGGATGCAAATAAAATAACAATGAGTCCCCACTGGAAAAGACCGAAAGGGAAAAAGTATTAGCAACGAGCAGGAAGCAAGCACTTTCATACACTGTTATTGAAAATGGAGGAAATACATGA
The DNA here is from genome assembly GCF_009873245.2 of Balaenoptera musculus. Lineage (NCBI taxonomy): Eukaryota > Metazoa > Chordata > Mammalia > Artiodactyla > Balaenopteridae > Balaenoptera > Balaenoptera musculus. The sequence continues at coordinate 58,948,752 of NC_045802.1, forward strand.
TAAATACCTTTGAGGGGAAAATTGTCTATCTTATCTATTTATCTATCTTAAAATTAAAATGTGTATAATTTTGATACAGTAATATTGTTGACTGGAATTTGTCACAGAGACATTTTAAAATATGTTAAAAATTCATATACAAAGGAATTTCGTTATAGTATTTTTGGAAATATTAAAAATGGAAAAGGAGACAACCTAAGTGTTAAGAGTTTATAGTTGTAGAAAAATTAATGGCTAATTATTATGATGTGGTACATGAATGTAGTCAAAATAATAATTTTAAAGAATACGTAAGGATATGGGGGAATAATTATAATGATTATTAAGTTAAAAAAAAGTTTGCAAGACAACATGTAACTTATAACATCAATTACACAATTATAAGATATGAAAATTCAGCAACTATAAAAAATGGTTATGTCTGGATGTTGGAATTATGATTTAATTTTTCCTTAATTTTAAAAAATCAGATTCCTATAGGTAAATGTATCTAATGTACAGAAAGTTATATAATTAAGTGCTAAATTCTCCTAAACCGAATCTTCCTAACCTTCAGGTTTACTTGCCAGAATTGATAAATTAAAAATAGTTGTTTGCTCTTAGTTCCGGGAGATACATCCATAATACTAGATACTAGTCTAACATCACTATTTGTCTCTCTGATAGATAAAGATTTAGCTAATTTATACGACTCCCCTGCCCCCCTACAAGCACCAACTCAATCCTTTTCCTACCAATACAGTCATATCATGCAGTTTAATTTTTCGGTTAGATAAAATATAAAAGTAAATAAAGCATTTAAGCCACATTTCTTATTACCTCAACTACATATACTATCTCTTGACTTCTCACTTTGTTAGATGAGGCTATAAATGCCCTATTCCTTCATTTGCTTCTCTTCCCCTCTTCTACCATCTATTTCTGACATTTATAAAATTATGTTTGCATCTGTAAGACAACCGCTGTTCTGTAACCACGTTAACTTTTGTAATTTGTGTGGAGATTAAGCTTATATTTGAAAACAATTGGAGAGTATTGATTACGTCATATCTTTCACTTTGAAGGTGGTATGATTCTTCTTTGACTACAACGTCATGATTACTTGTCAAAATAGAATATTTCCAGGATTAAGTCATTTTTCTTACGGGTGAGGTAGCCAGGATAATAAGCCTTGTGAACATTCAGCCGCAGGGAGCGTAGTAGCCAGAGACGCCAGAAGCTGTGCTCTGAAATCAGTGCTGGCCTGAGATGTGCGCTGAGGCCAGGCTTCCAGGGACTGGTCCTAACCAATGACTGAGCTTGGGAGGGTCACTATGCAGGCGCAGTCCGGGACCACGTGGGACTCTGCTCTGGGCTGGAATTGGCACTAGAACTCCCTGAAGACCTCGAGGTCTTCCTTCCCTCTCTTCTTCACGAAGACTCAGACTTGCATTGCCTTCCTTCCAAAAGCTCTTCCAGCCTTCCAGCCTCTCCCCATTTCTCACAGAATCACTCGCCCAACTGAAATCCTTGCAGGTTGAATCCTACCTTGGCGGCTGCTTCTCCCAGACTGAACATAGATGCCATTAATTCCTCAAAAGGATGCAATATTTTAATGTGCTTTATACTTTAACCCTCAGTTCTGTACATTTTCTTAGCAATATTATGTTAATTATTAATTATATCATCCATTATTTAGATATTATACATTATTAAATAAAATATTAATAAAATAACTATATTAATAATTAATTAACCATTTCCCTTTAATCTATGTTTTTATTACATAATCAGGTTTTATTTTCAAATTTCCAATTATACTGTGAATTCTGGTGCACACCATTTGCTCCATGCCCATGACCTCCCTCCCAGGGAACTCTGTCCTCCTGCTTCAACTGTTATTCTAGTATTTTCTTTTACTCATCTCCAAGTTTGAAATCACTATTGATTGGATCTCAAGATCTTTCCTTGACTTATTCTTTATTTCTTCTGAGGTACACACTAAACTAATTTCCTAAGAAAGGATGTGCCAGAAATAAATTTCTGAGTTTTTGGAATTTTATAATGGCTTTGTTCTGACTTAGATATTATTGAGCCATCAGAGTTTTCAATTCTAGTTAGAAAATACTTTCCTTCAGAATTTGGAAGGCCCGATTTCATTGTCTTGTAACACACACTATTGCTGATAAGAATTCAGAGACCAGTTTGTTTTCCTATATTATTAATTAATTGATAATCTTCTCCTCTATGAATTCTCTTATAATTTCTTTCTATATTATTCACATACTGAATTTCACAACAATATATGAAAATATAAATTTTGTGTGCATGTGTACAGTTGGCCAAAGTGTTTTTAAGATTCATGTTTCTCTTTAGCTTTTAGTAATTCTTACCTTTCATAATTGCCTGTTTTCTTTCCATTTTCTTTCTTGTCCATTTCTCAAATACCTTAAGTTTGAGATTCAATCACCTGGGTTTATCCTCTGTGTCTTGTTCCACCTCCATTCTCAGTGTATTTTTTATTTGGTCAATATAGAAAATACATCTTCTATGTATTCCATAACCAATCTGATATTTCTTAAGAACCTCATGCCACCAGTGAGGAAACATATTTCAGATAATATCGTAGCATTTTTCCTGTTAAAGTACTCTATTCATAGTTCAACTCCCCACCAGTGCTAGTTTAACTAGTTCTTTTTATGCAAATGAGTCTTAGATTATGTTCTCCTTTCTCTTCCCCAAATGACAATTGTTGATATGAGGGGGTCTCACTGTGTCTTTTTCATGATTAAGAGTCTCTCAGATTCACCCATGTGCTCTGTGCTGTTTTCTGCTGTGAGGAGCTGGTCTGGTATGACTACTGGACAAATAACCACTGATTCTGAATGCCGTGTTTGGCATATTGTGGGACAGGCCGACAGCAACGGCTAGGATCTGTGGTTCTGTCCATTTGCCTTTCATCTTAAAGTCCTCACACCCATATACTTCTTTTCTCCAACCCTAAACCTCTAACCTTTTACTCATTGTGTTCAGCAACTTCTTGTAACTTTTTGAGTTGATTAATCATTTCTCAACTGCTTGCTTACTGCACATAGGTTTGTGGTGGGGTAGAAAATTATCTCTGTATCTTAACTAATTGCTTCTCGCAAATGTTCTCATTCCTTATCTGGGTAATTTCTCAGAAATCTCAACGGACAGGGCACTGATGTGAAAGCCAAGGTTCCTCAGTGAGTCCATGGCTTTCCTATGCTGGTTCAAGTACAACAGGACACTTGCTCTCAGTGCTTAGGTTCCCTAGTGCATTTAAATTGTGCACTTCGCTAAGATTAGGACCTGACGGACAAAGTGACAATTAAGTAGGGAAGACTCACCACGTTACCGCTATCTTCTCCCTTCCTCTAATAATCCTCGAGAGCAGGAGTGAGAAGACTATTCTCTTATTTTTTTCCTCCTGAAGTGTGATCTCATGATTCAGCCCAGCGTCAGGTAGAGTCAGGAGAGAAACCAGTCCTACGATAGAAAAGCACAAATCAGGAAGCATTTCACCAATATTGTATTTACCATCCATCTTTCAGGCAACCCCGGAGGAGCACTTCTATCTTCCCCTCCTCCTGAGTTTGGAACTTATTGAGAAATAAGACAGAGGAACCAGAGAGCAAATGACACCTTAATCACTGATAAAGCTGTTTGGTCAATGTGGCTTTAAGAATATGGCCACTTGGCTCTGAAATGCTTCACCACAGGGTTAAACAGACTGGCCTGCCCAATATTGGCAGAGCTGAACAAAGTTGGCCTTCCTGACCAGGGAAGCTTATCCTCTGAAGGAGTGGAGAAAAGTAGGCCTCCTGCAGACTAGGTGGTCCCACAAGAAAACCTGGAGTGCCCTCAGCCGATTAAGCAAATGTGTGGCTCCTCGAGCAGGCTGCAGCTGGATGTATTCTTCCCATACCTTTGTTGCTGGAGTTCTGAAGAAGGAATGTGCTCCTTTTTCATGGAAATGTGAGGAATGGAAAGTAAATATTCTCCAATAATACTCTTCAGATTTGTTTTTCTTGCGAAGCTAAACAATTAATTCTATGATCAGCCCTGACTATAGCTGCTCACTTTTGTAGAGGGCAGGGGTGACTAAACAGCCTACCCCTATTTCCAGCTTCACCGTGCCACTCGCCTGATGCCAACCTGGTTTCCATGTCACTCCTCCTGGACTCACTGGAAGGAAGTTAGTTTCTGCCCCAAACGGTTTTGAAATGAGTTAGAACCTTACTACTTCTGACCCCGAAGCATCGGCGTCACCTGGGGGCTTCTCAGAAATACAGAATTTGTTAGAAATGCAGAATTTCAGACCCAGCCCAGAACTACTTATCCTATAGTTTAACTCCTTGAAAGTTAAATCCTCAGGTAATTCTTATGTACATTAAAGTTGGAGAAGCACTGTTCTAGAACAAGTCATTAATTAAAGTACCTCAAAGGCTTTGCTAAACCCTAAGCTGAATATTTCTTCCCAATCGGTTTTGCAACACAAATTAGCCATACCACTATCTTCAACGGACCTCACTAGAGATTATGAGATGAAATTAAATTGTAGTGGATGAAATATAGATGAGATTAAATGAGCGCTACTGGAATGGCCTAATAGTCATCAGTCACACATTCTCCATATTTGAATTTAAGCTACCCCCATTATGGAGTTCTAAAAAGTATTACAATTCAAAAATTGAATCCCCTTACCCAAATACGAATACAAAACTTGAAAATACATCAAAGTCCATATTTCTTATTAAAGTAAATAATAAAATAAATTCTAAAAATGAAACTCTTTGACCTCGTGATCTAAAGTGGCTTTCCGAGACACTTGGGCAGATAACCCACTCTGAAGGCTGGGCAGTGGATGCCTTTTCAGTAGCTGGTGCCAGAACTTGTCATCCGCTTATTCCTGCTGTCTTCTCACTCAGAAAGTGGCATTTGAGGCATATGTGCCTTTTAGCAATGTGAGGAAATTTGCACTGGTGGTGGCCCAGTTCCCAGATCACGAGATCTCTTTCTTTCCTGTGTTATTGAGCTTAGTACAAAAAAAGGGGAAAAAACCTTAAAACCAATATCTCTACATAACACCTCGAGGCCCTGGACATCTTTCTTCTTTCATCTCTTGAACACTTCCAGCCTGGAGTAGCATTTTTTTCTACTCTCTCTTTCTCTGTAGTAGAAGCTATGCCTTTATTTACTTTTTCTTCTCCTTTCACCCCTATACACTGAGGAGGGCTCAGATGAGCTTTTAGCAGTTTAACCTGAGTTCACTTTTGTTTTTCTGAAGCACATACACAGCAAGCGATTTTGCTAGATAAAAAGACTTATTTTACTCTTTCTCTGGTGGTGTTAGACTTCTGTATTTCCCATTGAATTCGCTAGTTTTGCTTTGTGAGGCCACTTGGTTAGACAGAGCAAATTCTGGGTCGGCAAAAATCATACTATTCAAAGAAATATTATATATCTTCACATCCCTTGTCTATTTCCCCAAGGAGACATTTTCCCATCAGACTAAGGATGAATGGATATGATTGTTATTACCCAGCCTGGCTCTTTCAAGGAGGCTTCTCTCTTTTGTGTCTGTTTCTTCAGAGCACAAGCAATGCTTCCTCACCTACATTACCCGGGTCACCTTGAAACTCACTAATTGTTTGGTTATATAAACTAATCTTTCTAGTCTTCCTCTCTCAAAGTTGTCCATGTCTTCCCCAACTACTTAATATCTGTAAATATTTCTCTAACTACTTAGGCCTTATCTTCAAGTTGTGATTGATATTTTTTAATATTTTTATTTTTAATTTTTTAAATTGAGTATAGTTGATGCACAATATTATATAAGTTCCAGGTGTAAAACATAGTGACTCACAATTTTTAAAGGTTATACTCCATTTATAGTCATTATAGTATATTGACTATAATCCCTGTTTTGGACAATATATCATTGTAGCTTATTTTATACCCAATAGTTTGTACCTCTTACTCCCCTTCCCCTATATTTCCCCTCCCCTCTTCCCCCTCCCCACTGGTAACCACTAGTTTGTCCTCTCTATCTGTGAGTCTGCTTCTTTTCTGCTATATTCACTGGTTTATTTTTTAGATTTCACATGTAAGTGATATCATACAGTATTTGTCTTTCTCTGACTTAGTTTCCTTAGCATAATAACCTCCAAGTCCATCCATGTTGTAGCAAATGGCAAAATTTCACTCTTTTTTATGGCTGAGTAGTATTCCATTATATATATATATATATATATATATATATATATATATATATATATATACACACACCACATCTTCTTTATCCATTCATATGTTGACAGACACTTAGGTTGCTTCTGTATCTTGGCAATTGTAAATAATACTGCTATGAACATTGGGGTACATGTATCTTTTCAAATTAGTGTTTTAATTTTTTTTGGATATATACCCAGGAGTGGAATTTCTGAGTCATAGGATAGTTCTATTTTTAGTTTTTTGATAAACCTCCATATTGTTTTCCACAGTGGCCATACCAATTTACATTCCCATCAACAGGGTATGAGGGTTCCCTTTTCTCCACATCCTTGCCTTTTTGATGATAGTCATTCTGACAGATGTGAGGTGATTGATCTTGTTTTAGGAATTTTTTATTTAATTAAATATTTAACAGGTTATCTCTCAACATTTTTTGGACTCTTTCTGAGAGAAGGTTCCTAATCATTGAGATCTTGCCTCTTTTCTGCTGCTTATTTATTTATTTGGGGGTATACCCAGCCACTCTTTCTGATCCAGTAGAAACCAAAACAGGTGTCCCCTCCTTAACACCTTCCTTAAAAGTATATGTCTTCTCTGCTTTCTTATCTGTCTGGTTTCACCTTCAAGATGTCATTTGTCTCCTATCAAATGTGTATACCTTTTCCTTTAAAATGACAAGATTTCTCATGTGGAAATTCTCTCTTCCTCAAGCTTAATTAGCTTGTATTTATTATGTGTTCATTCTTCACTATTCCTGCTATCAAAAGCAAAGCATATTTTTAAATCAATCCAATCACTCCTAGATTTCCTGAGAAATGAGATTCCTACGGACAGAATGTTCCAGCTCAGGCTTTTTAAATTGCTGCCTTAAGTCTTTGTACTTGCAGTGATTTTTACTGACATGTTTTTTGTCCTCAGTAGCAGCTGATGGCATACACTTCACAATTAATGGCCTCTTTTCCTATCATATTTTGTATAATAAGATATACTGAGCTTATGTGGATGGAACCACAATCTGGATCTCTGAAACTTAAAACTTTAATCAGAGTTTCAGAAACAACTGAATTCTGGTTCTGTTTGAGACCAAATAATGGGGTCCGACTCAAGAGTGTGTGTATGTTAAAAACTACATAGAGCCTAAACGAACATGGGGCGTCTGATCTGGCACTACTAGCTCACATATTGGACACTCTCAGGACTTCTCACTGGAAATTTAGCTGCCTTTGCAATGATAAATTCTAATCTGAGGTAATGGCTGAGAAGTACAAGAAAAGCAGGTAAAATTAATCCATACTTCAATGACTAGTTTAATGAATTTTTGCTTGTTTTAAATGAGCATAAAGTAGGTCTCAGAGTCTCCTTTTGTTCAATATAATTTATCTACTTGATAAAATCTGTGTCAGCTTAGGTGGGGTCATGTTATGTCTTAGGTCAGATTGGTGTCATCTGCAGAGAATTCTATTCCTGCTTATTAAGGTCTGTACAGGCTACACTTAATAAGTTGAAGGCCCATTAAAAACAGCACTGAACCTCTAAAACCAGAAAATCCCCTATGGCTAAGCCACTGTGAGAGGCTGAATTCAAATGCCACATAGCCTTTACTCCCTAAGGCCTTTTATTAGTACTATAGCAGAAACATCAATCATCTTTGGTCCTCAAATACCAGTTCTTAAATATTCTCAAGACTATGGGATGCAGGGCTTTCCATGAGCCAATATAAAGTACTCCTATCTACTCTGTCATACAGAGTGAGGTAAGTCAGAAAGAGAAAAACAAATATCATATGCTAACACATATATATGGAATCTAAAAAAAAAAAAAATTGGTTCTGAAGAACCTAGGGGCAGTACAGGAATAAAGACACACACGTACAGAATGGACTTGAGGACAGGGGGAGGGGGAAGGGTAAGCTGGGACAAAGTGAGAGAGTGGTATGGACATATATACACTACCAAATGTAAAATAGATAACTAGTGGGAAGCAGCCGCACAGCACAGGGAGATCAGCTCATGCTTTGTGACCACCTAGAGGGGTGGGATAGGGAGGGTGGGATAGGGAGGGTGGGAGGGAGGCACAAGAGGGAGGGGATATGGGGATATATGTATATGTACAGCTGATTCACTTTGTTATACAGCAGCAACTAACACAACATTGTAAAGCAATTATACTCCAATAAAGATGTTAAAAAAAAAAGACATAGAACAGAAAAATGAAAGGTGACATACTAGGTTAATTATTGGTAACACTGAGTAGAGAACAGAACTTTAGCTAACTTGGCAAATGTGCTTGCTTATCCTTCAGCCTGGAATTAGGTGGACTCAGTCATACAGTCCCTGGTGCCTTTGGGCACATGCCTACCTCCTGGGCAGGGCAAGAGCCAGACTCTCCAAGCTTCCCCCATGGAACAGCATAGGACGCACATGACTTGCAAAGCAGCTGGGCTCAAAAGGAAACCTGGAGGCACCAAGTCAACCACACTCATTTCTTCTCTTAAATGTATTGGTCAGATGCATTTCTCCCACACATTTCTCTCCTGGAGAGTGGAGCATAAAGTCACTCCTTTCTATGAAAGCAAGAGGAAAACGGGAAGAAACACCTCCACTGTACTATGTAAATGTGGATGGAGACTGGTTTCTGCATTCAGTTGATTACTCTTTTCACTTACTTTTTAGCCAGTTATTTGGGAAAATACTTGGAAGTGGTAAATATTGTCCCTCTCCAAAGCATGAAAATATTTATGCATATTTTGGCAGTTTCAGTCAGTTTTCAATGGTTTTTGTTTTAGCTGGGGCTCCTTGAGTGAGGAGGTGAGTGACTTTCTAACAAGCCAACTAGATCACTGAGCAAATCTGTGTTATCTGAGCAAGACTGGGAAAGGGAATTTTCTTAATGAGGTCAAAGATCTATGGTTCCAGTTCCAGCTACAGTACTTGAGTTTGGGCAAGTGACAGTCGTTTTATGCTTCTTTGTCTTTAAAATGAACACAAAACTTCAAAAGATTATTGTGATTATTAAACAAGAAATATCTGTGCATTGCATGGCATAATGATTACAGTTAACATGTTATTCAAGTAAAGTTGGAGCTCTGATTCTTAATCATTATCAACATCATTAAACACAAAGTTACTTTTTGATTTCATATATAAATGTTAATATTTTTGTATGTGTAATATGCCAAAACACTGATAATTATTGAACCAACTACCTTAATGATCTCTTCTTTTTTTTATCTGCACAAAATATTGCCATTAATCACTGACCTGCCCTCCAATGAGAGTACTGCTCCCTCTATTCCTCTCTAGGCAGCTAAATGATAGTAGTTAAAATATGTCTCATGAGATTTTTCTGTCACCAATATCACTGCAAAGAGTGTATTAATAATTCCTGCAACATTCATCTGGACAGCTGTGGACTCAGGGGTTCATGACCCTATGACAGAGGGTGTGTCTCTTAGTGTCTCTTTGAAGAGACAGTGAGAGCTGGAGTGATGAGAACAGGGCAAGGGAAAAAGAGCACAAGTCATTCATGAAAAGGACAAGTGAACTGATTTAAAGGGATAACCAGAGGATGAAAACTTCAGTATTTCTTAGTTCCACCATGGAAGCCATAGACATAAAATTTTCAAAAGTTATTTTCTGCACTGCCAATTAGATTGACTATTATTAGGTAACCTTGGTTTAAGTACATCTACCTGGAGACATGAGGTGGCAGATGAAGTGGGAGTTTTAGGCTTGGATGTAAAAAGAATTTTGCACATTTCTTCCATATACAGGATTACAAGACACGATGATCTTTGTCACTGCCTGAGGCCTAGATATCCTTGACCAAATATTAGTTCCAGAAAATTGTGAGGCAATGACTTTTGTGATTATTTTGAGCCCGTGATCAAGTGGAAGGTGTTGTACTTAGTAATGAACAGATATTCTCAACACAGCTTCAGGCAGGCACTCATGTTTGCTACTTAAAAAAATATTAGCCAAAAAATGGAGTAAATCCTTCAATAATTTCATTTGTGTCTGCTAGGGATACATCCTTGGGAATATGTGCATTACTAAATTAAAAATATAGATGATTCCAACTGTTCTTAAAAATGCATAATATTTCACATTCTTAAATAAAATATCAAAGTTATTTGAATAAGTATCTATCTGTATTGTTAATTTGTGAGATTTCAAAGATAGAAGACATAAAGATCACATTCTTTTTTTTTCTACCTTTTTCACACTATTAAGGTAGCTGGTAGGACTGTTTGTCATATCTGCCAGTGACAGTTTACAGTGTTAATAACAGTGACAATGAAAGTTACATTAGTGCTATTTTTTTAAATCAAAATAGAAAATGCAGAATGCAAAGCTATTGAATACCTATATGAAAGCCTCCATTATGTGCAGGTACTCTGTTTTAAAAGGTCTGAATCCAATTATAATAATTTAGGGTGCTTACAGAATTTCATCAGAAAAAATTTAAACCTCTGTCAAAAATCTTGAAAAGCTAGCCATTAGGATGGAACACAATGAAATAATGGTATTGCGATAAGAATCTCATTAAGGGACCCCTTTCTGAGTTTGCTCTTTCACTGAAGGTACACACTAGTTTTGCAATTTTTTGGCAATGCATTATGCAGCGTAAGTCATGACTTGGTGTTAGTCAAAGTTAATAGTTCCAAGATTTATCTGATTTGGTTTAAAATTAGATTTCAAATACTCAAATGCAAATGACAAAACACAATGATAGCATTGCCCTTTAGCTCTAGTTATTGTACTAAGAAAAAAAGTCATCAAAAAAGCAATTGCTTTGGTTAGAGAAAAATACACTAGAAATCTAGTCTATAACCTCTTTTTAGAAAAACATTAAGTAAGCATTATTAAAACTATTAAAATCATATAGGAAAGATAATAATTCCTAGTATGCTAAGAAATCTTAACATATGGCATGTATGGAATAATGTACATTTTAGTCAATACATCTTTATTTTGTTTTCTAGCAGAATGTTTTGATAGTATGACAAAAAGATGCTACATTTGCTGATTTTTTTTTATAAAGTTCTGTGTAAATAAACAAAGGCATAATTGAGAAATTTACCTATAGTCCATGAATTTACATATGAAATTCTTCCCCACTGGTTAGGGACAGTGGGATGGCAACCCCCCCAGATTTATTTCTTGGTTCATTTATATACTTGATATTAATCAAATATCTATTTTGAGCAAGTGGTAAATTATCTATATTTGTAAGACTGGTCCAGTTTTAGGTTAGAGTTGATATATAACCATGATGCTTAGGAAAGGTTTACTTTAAAAATTATGGAATACAGAGATGACTGTGAGTCCACACCAAAGAGAGTGTAGACTGCTTTGAGCTGATCGTCAGGCCTGTGGCGGCCCCTGAAGCCTGGCTGTCCACTCTGAGCCCAATGAACACCCAGAGGACCGTGGAGTAATTCTCACAGTATTCCCCAAGGCAGGATATGAGCCTGTAGCTGGTCTCTAATCATCCCGGGTACCAAACCCTTGACAATATTCCAAATGTGTCCCATAGGGCTTTGGACCAAGTGAACATGTTTCAGAGTTACAGTGAAGTTAACAGGCATTTGGTCCCCTGAATTAAGTTCTTGTTGGGTTGGCAGCATTATAAGTATACAAAGAAGCTCTATAGTCTACAGTAGAAATAAAAAGAATATAGCTTTTTTATCTAGATTTAAAAAAAATAAATCAAGGACAAGAGAGTCCTGCTTGAGATCCCATGATTACAACTTTGATATAGAGTAAAATACAATGGGCAAAATATCCTGAAGTTACTCTATCCAACTCTAACATTTACAGCTATATGCTCATCAGAGCCGCTGCCCACAGATCATTCTTAAGGAAGCTCTCTGATCTTCATGTCAGCTTCGTAAAGATCAGTAAATTTAGGGCTACCTTTTTTTTTTTATAAATTTATTTATTCATTTATTTATTTTTGGCTGTGTTGGGTCTTCGTTCCTGCACACAGGCTTTCTCTAGTTGCAGGGTGAGCAGGGGCTACTCTTTGTTGCGGTGCGAAGGCTTCTCATTGTGGTGGCTTCTCTTGGTGCAGAGCACGGGCTCTAGGCGCACGGGCTTCAGTAGTTGTGGCACACGGGCTCAGTAGCTGTGGCTCGTGAGCTTAGTTGCTCCATGGCATGTGGAATCCTCCCGGACCAGGGCTCGAACCTGTGTCCCCTGCATTGGCAGGCAGATTCTTAACCTCTGAGCCACCAGGAAAGTCCCAGGGCTACCTTTTTATCCCTGCTTCTGAATGCTTGAGATCATAGGCTTTTACTTTCCCTCTTTTTTTCCCTCATGAGGATCCTCTTACAGGAAGACCACACATTTCATAATTTGTGACAATAAAATCTTCAAAGCAAATGGGAAGATGACTTGTAGGAAAATCATAATGAAAAATGTTTCCTTTAGTAAAGACTTTGAAGTATTTTATCTTACAAAGTGAGCATCTAAAAAAGAAATGTTAGTTATGATAAGTACGATTATTAACCACAGTAAAGATAAATTACTTTAAACAAATTTAATTTACTTATGGAGTCTGAAAGATAGCCTTAAGGAGCACATAATTCTGTAGTTACAGTAAGAAGAAAAAAGCATAAATCACAGGGGCAGGCTTAATATCCTGTTCAAAATTATCTTAAAAATATGAATGTAAAGGCAAACAAACGTTAGTAATATGGTTTGTACCTGGAAATGGAGTTGTAGCATAATTCAATGCCACAGATACAGATTACAAACTGTTTTGTACAAGCTGGTTTGATGAGTCACATTTCACCTTGTGAGCTGTTTTTTAAAATTTTCCATGGCAAAAAGGATTAGCAGCAATGTATGTTTTTATTATTCACGAGACACTACATATAGTCATATTTCGTCTATTGTTTTAGCATATTACTGTCTTCCTGTAAACAAAGGATCATCTTTTATATAAATACTTGTACATATCAGCATATCAATTATCATGCAGGTTTAGTAAAAAGTGATGATCTCTGAGGACAATATACAGGAAGTAAGTACCCTCAATCATTAAAAAAATTCTCTACTTACAAAGAACTTGTAAGGAAACGGATGTCTTGATGAATAATGTGAGATTTAGATAAGAACGGTGTGAAATGCAATGAAACAACAGTATAATTAATTACATAACTTGGATTAAAATATATAGAAGATTTATTGAGTGAAATACATTAAAAACCATACAGCAGTAGAGATTAAAACTGATTTTGAAGTGAATTTAAAGATTTATTCATAGAATGAAATTAATGTTTTTAAAGACAACTGAAAGGCAGAATTCAGTGTTTGCCAGGTGATTGTGAGTATTCTCAGAAAAAAAGAGAAGACTTTTGAAAATGTATTTCACAGCAAAGTCCTGGAAGACTGTGCTGCATTGTCTTTTCTAATAGCAGAAGGCTACAAAAGCAGCATGTGCACTTAATATTTTTAAACATAGTTTAATTTTTTTTAATATTTAAAACTCTCAAGGATGTAATTTTTAAAAGCCTAATTTTATTCTGGGAGCAGCAGTAAATTGGGAGCTACAACACATACCAGAATCTCAGTAGAACGTTTTTTCTTTTATTTCAATTTTATGTACAACCAGCGGAAATGTATTACTGTAATTTTTTCAAAACCCAGTTTTACATGTGTTTTCCAAATTATTCATACAACAATTCTCAAGGTAGGCATAACTCTGCCACCATTCAAACAAAGACATTTATGTTGGGAGCAGCAAAGTGTCAAATAACAGTGAAACTCAGGTGTGGTCTAGAAACAAGGACATCAAAGAGGTCGGACTGTTCCAGGTTTAAATTCAAGATTGCTTGCTTACTTTCCCTCACACCTTAGGCAAGCTATTGAACTTCTCTTTTGGAGCTGGCATGAAATTTAGATATAATATATGCAAATATGCCTTTGCAGACACTCCAAAAACAGCAACTGCTGATTTACTGTAATCCCAAATTCATAGTTTTTTTAATTGTATGACTTTGGGAAAGCTGCCATTTCCTCAACTCTAAAAGTTGGAAAATACACCTACCTTATATGATGTAGTAAGGAGTACGTAAGGTAATATGCGTAAGCACACCTGGCACAAAAGAGTGACGTCCTTTTCCTGGCTCGTCATCCTGCTCCTTTATCTCTGTCTATTTCAGGTTCATAATCAAGAATTCCTTCCCTTGAAGACACTGCTTCCCTTCACTTTTTCTTTAATTACTAAGAAATGAGGGTGAAAATGGGAAATTTGAGTGGCTCAAACAAGTCTATTATAGAATAAATCACCTTTTTTTATTCTATGTTCTCTGGAAGTAAACTGAGTTAGAACAGGAAATAAAATAATCATTAAGACAATCAAGTTCTAGTTTCTCCTTGCCTCTGCCTTTAATCTCTAAGGGATACATACACATGGACAGGTTACATATTTTCTTGGAAGGGGAGAATCTGTTTTCTAATCTGTTACAATAAACTGATTAAACAGATGATCTTTAAGACTTATTCCACTTCTAAATTCTATGTTATTGTCTAATCAATCTCCACATCCATGGATATCTATTTTATTTATAACATTGTTCTCAATTTTGTTAGCTTGAATGATAAAATTCTTATGTTAATGAAATCTCAATTGTGATTTTTAACCTTGCACAGACCATGGGTTTTGCTCCATTCCAGAAGCTACCACTAATGTATCCTTTAATGAGAGAGAGATGAGCTGATAAAATATGGATGATCAGCAAAAACTCATTTAAAGTGCAGAGTCTGCTAATATCATCATCACTTACATAGAACTGTTATATACTCATTACATATAACTCACACATTTCTCAACATTGTGCTCTGTAATCTTCATAATGTTAGTAGTGTTTTTCATGAACATAACAAAATAGCCAGGATACACTGTAGACACCTGTACGTATATAATATCTAAATATATTTGTTACATTAGAAATTTTAATTGTTGAGTGTATATTCATAAAATGGCCTATTCTGTGCCAGATAAACACATTTGGAAAATTTTTCTCAATGTGTACAACTTAATGAGGAGACATAAATTGCTGCTTTGACCAATTTCAGTAAACAAACTGATCTGCATTTCAAGGATACTGAGGACATAGATACTATGTGATGGTTATTATTAATAACATTTCTCAAGAAACTAAATATTGTAATTACTAATATTCAGACAAAGATAGAATACTTTTATGTGATGAAAATTATAGGATTGATTCCCAGTCCCATGTTAATACAATCAGGTCAGTTTGAATTTTGTTCAGCTTGATTTGAATATTTTGTGTTTAGAAGGTCCAAAGTATAATTAACTACTTGTCTACCTTGCTAAGGTTCCAATGTCAGAAAAAAATATATAACGATTGACCTAATTCTGTTTTATTTTAGCATTAATGTGAGATTTGTTCAGGCAAATAAGTGACCAGAAATGAAAACAAGGCATGGTTTGTCATCACATCTGAATAACTATATTAACAATATCATTTATTTATCCCAATAATATTTTTAAAGCTAACCTTCTATATTTCAGGAACTGCGCTAAGATAAATGCAAAACCTCTCTTAATTATGAAGTTCAGTATTGTTTGTAGATAAAACCCACATCCCAAGTTTTAAATTCCTTTTGGAGAGAAATGCTGATATTTTATTTCAATAAATTAGTACATAAAACTATGTAAAGTAAACCTAAATAAAAGAGATACCTAGGGTGAAAAGATGCATAAAGAAATGCTGTATTGTGAGAATTTAGGACATTTATCTGGTAAAGAAAAAGACGGTCAATCTGCATCATGAATGCCATGTCCTGAACATCTGAGAGCTAAACTGCTCTATAGTTCTAAGGAATCCAGATAGTTTTACGTTGTTTTCTTGAGCGAATCCATGATGGCATTTTCTGTCTTAATTAGAACAGACTGTAGGTGCCTCTTTTTCATATGAAGTGTAGGAGAGAACTAAAATTTGGATTACAAAGCAAGCAGTAAACCGATATTTTTACATGTAATATCTCACTTAAACTTCATAATAAATCCATGTGGATAGATATTTTGGGTTCCGTTTTTTTAATATGAGGAAATAGAGTCTCATCTCTATTGAATGTGCTACATCACAGGTAAAACTCACATTCTAGGTTTTCTGGGTCTAAAGACCTTAAGATCTTTTCATTCTACTGATTTACCTCGTTTGACAAGGATAGAGTTATAGTAGAGTCAAATACATCATGAACTCCATTAAATATTTGCATTGCCTACCAGAGATATATAAGCAAAATACCTACACTGCCATGATGGAATTTAGTGCTGAGAAGATTCAGGATAAAATCATATTCTATGAAAAGGAATAAAAAAAGAGACATTGGGTTTTCATTAGACAGAAAATGAGTATCAAATAAATCAATACCAAAGTTATATCTGTGCACTCTTAGTTGAAATGTTAAAGTGTGTCATCAAAAGTAAATGAGAAGGTAAAGCAATAGTAGAATAGAATTTAAATGATTTAATACAGTAATCGGTATTTGTTGAAGGTGCTAAAATATCTACGTTTTTAACAGACCCTGAACTGTGTTGAATATAAATAAAATAAGAATAAAGTAACACATATCTAGGTTTTTCACACAAAAATATTCATCAATTACTCTGCTACTAGTTTTGGATAATGTATACATAGATAAATAAATTTCCTGCAGATTAAATAACATGTATTTCACGCATATCAGGGTTTCTTGTTTTGATAACTAGCCAAAAATTAAATGTGTTAGGCCAATTAAGAACTAGTTAAAAATAATCTAATTGAATAAAAACTCACAGTAACTATTAGTATAAGTGTGTATCATCTATATTTTTTTTTCTCTCTCTTTCATCTTCTATGGGCTGCTTTCTCAGAGAATGCTCACTGTCTTTATTAACTCTGGAAACTTCAACAAAACAAACAAATATTTTGCGGCACTTCACTGCGGCCCTGATATGCATAAAATACATGTTATTAGGTTGTATCTGAACACACTTTCATGTAGTTAAACTATTATAAACTAAATATAATAAAATGCAATTGCAAATGATTCCAGTGATGTACTTAAAATTAGCTATTTTAAGTTCAATGAATCAATCATATTTGTTGTAATTATACGTATATAGTATATATAATAAAATGTGTATCTGCATATATAAATTAAATACATATAAAAACAATGGGTATTGTATATGGTATATGTTGAAAAAACATTTGTTTAAATAATGAATGAATAAATGTATGATTGTATAAAGCCAGCATAACTGATAATGCTAACTAGACTAGAAAAAGGAAAATGTGTGTCTTATTATCTTTTGCTTTACCACAATATGAAAAATTGTAAAATAGTTTCTAAGGCTAACATATTTCAAAAATATACCTTATTACCATGAGTAGAAAATCAAACTAATCACTACATGATTCAAATAGAAAGGATACATTTCTAAGCATGGTAATTTAATTAAATGTAAAAGGGTCTTACGTGCCAATGCTAAAGATTCAGTTTAATTGAAAATTACTTACATACATATTCAATTTTAAACTAAATTATATAAATAACTTTCATTAATTTAATACATATAGTAATAAACAATGGAAGTTTCTCCTTAAATTTTTATTGTTTGAATGTGTAATTTATCATATTGAGAAGACAATAATAACTGATGACAATTTTTTAATGGCTTCTATTAAAATGTATATAAATGTAAAATATGCTCTGGGAATCCTTAATCCCTAGAGTGTCTGCTTACTCTGCAATATCATATACTCATGAATTTGTAATCCAAATTGGTATTTCTGTATACAAAAATTGACACTTTCATAAATAATTTAGTTTTTCTAGTCTTATAAATACAAAGTTGTTTGCACAATATGGAATATAAATGTATTTCCTGGCACTATCACTTGATGCTAGATTTTATAATTTGATTCCCAGAAAAGGATACATTTTCATAATACTCTTGGCTTATTTATGAGACAACAATTTTGTTGATAAATCATTGTCCTAAATGCATCACTATGTTTAAGAAGAGATCTCTAAAACAACACAAGTTTAAATTTTTCTAATCCATAATTCATGAACAATAAATTTCTCTTGTGTTCGAGTTTTTCCTCTGGGATTTCATAAGATCAGGGGTTCTTGATGCAAATACTAGGAAAATCCCATTTTACTTCACTTTATTATTGTAAAGGGTCTGCATTATTAATCATACACATGATCATAACTCAGACTCCTAGTAACCACTGAGGTTGCTAGAATATACGACAAATGATTTATGCAAAAAATAATAAGGTTAGAAGGTAAGGAAAAGGCTAGGTTATGGTTCCCTTAAGCATGATGTGTAGATCCTGGTACTGGTTACCTATTAACATAATAATAATGTCCTGTGTGTGTGTGTGTGTGTGTGTGTGTGTGTGTGTGTGTGTGAACAAACCATAAAACTTAGTGGCTTAAAGCAATAAACATTTACTTAGCCTAGGAACAAGCAAGTCACAATTTAGGCTGATTCAGCTGAGTAGTTTTTCTAGTCTCATCCACATGTAGACAGTTGGGGGTCAAAGAGGGTTTGGAGGTGACTGAGCCATATGTCTCTTATCCTACAGTAGGTTAACTGGGCATATTCTCATGGTGGGGGGCGTGGAGGCAGTGGTACAAATTCAAAGTCCTAAAATTCAAGCTTATTTAAGACTGTTTGAATTACGGTCCCCAGCATTTTATTGGCCTTAAACATGCCTCATGGTGGAGCCCAAAATCATGATAGAAGGTATAAAGTTACATAATAGAGTATGGACCCATAGACTGGTAAAGAATTAGGACTACTAAAGCAATCAATGTACCACAGTCTTCTAAGCTTTTAATTAGGTAAGATATGATAAAAGCCTGTGAGTAAGATAGGCAAAGGATATATACAGGGGAAGGCTGTAGCCATTATTGTCAAAACAGAATTGAAAGGATTTGGAATTCTTTTGGTTGTGAGAGGTCAAGATGACTGTTAAGTAAAATACATCTTTGTGATGTATGATGTAGTTGTATAAGTTTCCTACAGTTGTCATAACACAGTACCACACAGTGGGTGGTTAAATAAGAGCAATTTGTTCTGTCACAATTCTGGAGACTGAAAGTCCAGAATTCAGGGGTTGGCAGGGCCATACTTCCTTTGAAACCTGTAGGAGCAAATCTTTTCTTACCTCTTCTACTTTCTGGTATTTGTTGACAATCCTTGGCGCTCTTTGGCTTGTAGTCACATCACTCAAATCTCTGTCCCAGTTGTCACAGGGCTGTCTTCTCCCTGTGTACTTCCTTTCTTCACATGGGGTTCCCTATGTTTCTCTCTTCTTTTAAGGACACTAGTCATTGGATTAAGGGTCCAAACTACTCCAGTATGACTTTATCCTGATTATGTCTGCCATGACTCTACTTCCAAATAAAGTCACATTCTGTGTTACTGAAGGTTAGGATTTCAACATATCTTTTTGAGGAACACAGTTCAACCTATAACAATAGTGTCGGGCTTCCCTGGTGGCTCAGTGGTTGAGAATCTGCCTGACAATGCAGGGGACACGGGTTCGAGCCCTGGTCTGGGAGGATCCCACATGCCGCGGAGCAACTAGGCCCATGAGGCACAACTACTGAGCCTGCGCGTCTGGAGCCTGTGCTCCGCAACAAGAGAGGCCGCGATAGTGAGAGGCCCGCGCACCGCGATGAAGAGTGGCCCCCGCTTGCCAGAACTAGGGGGAGCCCTTGCACAGAAACGAAGACCCAACACAGCCAGAAATGAATAAATAAATAAATTAATTTAAAAAAAAAAACACAATAGTGTCATTCATGAAAATAAGGTGTTGATAGGAAAAATGTATTCAGGGAAGTCATGAGGAAAAGCTGAGTTTGAATTCAGAGCATTCCAAATCTAAGCTTTCAGAATAGTATCCAATTTAGAAACACAGGAAACATTTAGAAATGCAAGATTAATTTAGAGATGAGAATGGAGCTAGAGAGAAATATGAAACATTTGCCAAGGCAAAGCTTTTTCAATCTAAAGACTAATGCACGAGGGTAGGTACATAAATCCAGAGGAAATTTTGGAGAAGGAAGAATGAGAGAGGTAGGAAGACATACAAAAACAGTATTATCATCAAATTAGGAAGAAAGTGTTTTACTTAGTCAACTAAGGACCAAATACAGTATTGTACCTGAATAGACTAATAAACATTAGAGATTGTTTACAATGAACAAGGCAACAGTTAAACCAAGGCAAGTATAATCTTAATAATTATTAATTTAAAATGGAGTCTAAATTATAAAAATCTAAATTATTATAACTAGCAAATTAAGGAATAGTCCATGTATGAATTTTAGAATTTATGCAACAGTACTTAATATAATTTTATCAAGAAGAGTTTCAACTAAAATCTTTAAAAATACCATTTACCTGCTTTTCAAGTAAGGATCTTGAAGGATCAGGAATAAAGAAAGCCAAGTTAATTTATTCTGATTATAGAATTCTAGCTCACAAAGCATATGGTAAATTTTGAAAATTAAAGTAAATATTCCCTTGAAATGCCTAGTTTTAGTGAAGTATCCACTGGAACTGGAATTGAAAATAACAGATAAAGTGAAATACAGTTCATCATGTTCTTAAGGAAAAGTAGAAGTTTTGGAAGGAGGTACCCCTTTTCTGAATCATTCCAGCATATCCTTCATTACTGTTCTATCACTGGGAAGCAGATTTCTCAAGGGAAATAAGGGCAACAGATTTGGACCCAGAATATAAATAATAAGTCTAAATCCTGGAAATACTTTTAAAAAACAAGCAACTAATTAAAAAGAAACCAAAGTGAGAAAAAGAATGTCAGTTGCTCAAATGCCCACCTTTGGAAGTGATTAGTTTTACTGTCTTTTCCAAAGTATTCCTTGAAGATATTAATAACTGTGTGGGTTGTGTTTTATTCCAAGCAGTTCTATTTGGAATGTTAGCACTGAAAATATGGCATTAAGGGATTAAAAAGAGTAATGATGCCAGTATTATTAAAGGAAAAAAGCCTGCCAAATGTAAAACAGATAGGTAGTGGGAAGCAGCCACATAGCACAGGAAGATCAGCTGGGTGCTTTGTGACCACCTAGAGGGGTGGGATAGGGAGTGTGGGAGGGAGAAGCAAAAGGGAGGAGATGTGGGGATATATGTGTATGTATAACTGATTCACTTTGTTATAAAGCAGAAACTAACACACCATTGTAAAGCAATTATACTCCAATAAAGTTGTTAAAAATTTTTTTTTAAAATAAAAAGGAATTTAGTGGTATTTAGTGGAAAAACATGAGATCAACAGGTTGCAGAACTAGTGAGTTACCTAATCTGATGCAAGTTAATCTCTTGCTTTAAAAAAGAGAAATGCTAAAAACCTGTTTACACTATTATTAAAAAGAGTAGCTGAAATGATGCATATAAAGTGCTTGATAGTATAAGCTCAGCAATTGTTAGATTTTTACCTTTTAACTGAAAAATATCAAGTCTCTGCTTGCCATTTTTGTAACAAATAAAATATAGTCATAGAATCTGTAATCTATTTTGTGCATGGTTACTTATAAAAGTAGGTAAAAAGGTCATAATCTTTATTCAGTTAATTTATCTTATAGCTTATTTTACTTATTATCTCTCAAGATTTAATTTAGGACCCGTACAATTCCACATGCCATATATAACCAAAGTTTCCATTGTAGAGCAGTTTTGTTTCCTTTCTATCTTGTATTCATATTAAAGTTTTGATATTCTTAGGTATGCCTTTGAAAGCTAAGAAGAAGTCTTTCACAAAGCATCATATTTATATTCCCTAAGTAACTGTATGTATTACTGCCATATAAAATAGGAACTTAAGTAGTTGTTTGGTTATAAAATCATAGGTGTGAAAAGTAAGACAAGAAGCCCAAAGACCCATAGATGCCAATAAATGAAAATTCTGGGTAAAAGGAAGCAGTATTTGCACTTGCACCAATTTCCTTGTAGCTAGAGGGTTTTCTGGGGATTCTGCTGTTGGACAAGAGCCCAGGTCACTCTTGGCACCTACTCCATGCCTGGGGCGGCAGCTGGTTCATACGCTTATATATTGATTACCCTCCAGATGGATTGAAAAGATGAAGTAATTATGAATTATTATAGAAAATTAGGTTTTAAATTTTGACATGATGAAAACAAACTTTAAGTCATGGTATTTCTTAATTACAGTGATTAAGGATTTATTTTCCATTTAATATTAATAATGAATAATTTTAAAAATAAAAACTCAAGTACTATTGCCATAAACTTAAAAAATTTTTTCTATTCAGTGCTATAGAATTAAATTAAGTGCCCTACCAAACTTGTAAAGATATGATGGATACCCATGCAGATTTCTCCCATTCCTGAAAGTCCTATGTCCCTTTCTGCATTTGACTGGACACTAAAGTTTACTTTCGGGAAGTTACAGTGACAAGGAAGATATTGCCTTGAATTCTCTTACTCTGTAACTACTTACTAAGAATCTTGATCATAATATATCTGCACAACATTTCTAAACAAAAACATATTATCATTAAAGGGAAGCAGGAACTCACAAATGCATACTAGCTTTATAAGTTTTAAAGCTTATTATTATCTTCAAGGTTTCGTTCACATATGCATCGATTCACTAAGTTGAGGAATAGTTAATATTTACCCAATACTAGAGTAGTTACTTTGGGGGACAAAGTCAATAAAACAGTGCAAGAAATTCCCTATTTTTGGAAATAACACATACAAACATGATACAACAGGATAGAGATTACTAAACAAAACATGTACAAGAGCTGCGTACTGTGTTGAAAACTCTTTCCCCATTTGCAGAAACTATCTCAAGGATCTGGTCGATGATTCAGTAAGCATTTCTCAGCCAAAGAAAGACGAATGTGGCAATATAGAGGGAAAGAAGTCACATAACATGTCTCTAATCTTATCTGAATGAGTAACAATTTCATTCAAGTTGGTAACTATTACCCAACTTCTACAAGGTGTCAGGAAATCTGTGCCCCAAAACATTTTTAAAATAAATATTCCTGTTCTGTAAACATGAAATTTTTAAAAAAAAATTACCCATTGAGCACCTATTATGTGAATGATGAAGTTCAGTGAACATAAAAGTAAATATGATACCATCTCTCTCTCTGAGAAGCTCACTGTCTGATTGGTAGAAAACCACATAAATGATAAGCTTAGTGATAATGTTAAAACACAAATATCTGAAATTACACATATATATGCATATGCATGTACACGTAAAACTATATGCTTGAATTATGCTTACATTTACATATATGTATCACAAAAATTATGGTGACATTCTCTCAGGTTTTCTAAATACATAACTAATTGCTTAGAGTCTTGATTATACCACAAAACCATCAATATTTCCTCAATAATTATTTAAAAAATATCAAATGGAAGCTACAGTCTTACAAATGCACAGCACCTCTTTCTGTTCAATCATGTATGATGAGGGCATTCTTATCGTGTTGACCAGATTCCAAAGGCATATAATATGGTAGAGGACAATTAAAATTAGTATTCAATTCTATTTTCATTTTTATGTAAAAATACATGATCAAGTTTCACAAGCAGGACAGAGATTAATTATTCTACCTATAGTGGATCTTCCTGGTGAGAAATAATCTTTAGTACAAAGACAATTTCAGATCACCATTTTCTAAAACTCTGTACTCACATGACACCCTAATGACTATTTATAGAACTGGAACTTAACCAGATTCTAGGAACAATAGATTTGTATGTGTTGAATAATCTGTTGCTGCCAATGTAAATTATTTTGTTCCTTTTGTGGACCAGATAGAGTATGCTAAAATACTCTGCTAATATTTCCCTTCCTGGAACTAAAACTACATTTATCTAATATTTTTTTCTTAAAGTGAAAACAGTATTTCAGAAAGTTTATGATCTTATTTTAGCATATTTAACACTGATTTTAAATCTATATATCTATTTTCATCAGGAATATCCTTACACTGGAAGATGTTTTTGTGAACAAAAATGATATAAAAAGAAAAAAAGTAAGACTTTTGAGCTTAATTTTTTTCTAGGTTCCTACTCGTTTAACTTCACATGAATAAATTATATAATTTAATTTAATATGAATAAATTCCACATATTCCATTTAACAAACAAAGTCATGCAGTGGCATTTACTATGAAATCTCTACTTTTTATTTTAATGCAAAACAATTGTTTTAATACCAAAACAATTCAAAGAAGATATTCAGGTAATTAAAACATCTCCTGTAAAATTCCAAGTGGAAAACACAAAAGACAGAGTTCATGAATGATAACTTATGACACTATGATTTTATTAAACAAAACACTACTTAAAATTCTAGTCAGTGTTTGATTTTCTTGTAAAGAAATGTGTTTGGCATAGTTTTACTAGCATTTTGTAGATTTATTTAGCAGCTGTCATTTTGGCTCCATAAGTAATATTTGTTCTAAACTTTGAGATTACACAAACATTTGCTTTTCAAAGGCAGCAGACGCTTCTCTCATCTTCCACACTTAAAAAAAACCTTTGAACCTAAACTATGGACGACAGAGTGTCATTAAATGAACACTTACACAGTTTTAATAAATTTAGAAAGAATCCATCTACATGATGTTCCTGTATTATTGTCAAATTTTAAAAACTCTTTTATGGGAAACATATGAAATTTCTAATCAAGGTTGGAAACAATGCTTGTTTTCTTACATATGAGATATTTATGTATGCTTTAAACCATTAGCACCAAATTATTGACATACTGATTATGGAAAATTACATGCAATTCAAAGAGCTCTGTTAAATATTAAGACAAATTTAGCCAGCTTTCGTTCCAAGACTTGATATTTCTAGGTTATTACTATATGAAGGATAAATAGACCATGATAAATAAGTTTGACAAGGATATTTTATTCATGACTTGTTATTACATTTCTCTTAGATAATTGAAGCCGCCCACTAAAGAGTTTCTCTTTCCCTCTTGCACTCTTGAAAGGTAGCCCCTCTGGGTAGCCAAAGGAATCCTTTCTAAAGTGTACTTCAGATCATGTCACACTTGGAGTAAAATCCATGGATACTTCTTTAATGTTCTAAAGATATAGCTCACATTCCTCCTCATGGCTTACCAAGTCCTCTTCTGGCCCCATTTTCCCTTCCCACCTTTTATCTCTTGTTCCCAGAATATGAAGCCACAGGGTGGGGGGAGGAGGAAGAACTTCTCTTATTGCTCTCTGCTGCCTCTGGGCCCTTCCACATTATTCTTTAAGTCATCAATACTCTCTTTCCTCTTTATACATATCACTCTTTACAGAAGTCTTCCCTAATCCACCAGGTCCACCTAGGTGTCCTGCCTAAGTATACTAAGTAGGAGTTTTCATACTGCTCCATGGAGGCCATAGACGTGAAGTTTTAAAATACCTGTATCTGTATTAAAAACAATAATACCAATACAAGGCATAAGTATAGGTCACAGAATATAAACAGATTTTTTTTTTAATGACTCTAATTTGGTAGAGACTTCCATGTATATTACGAAGAAAGTAGACGAAAGGAACAATTTTAGATCAGAGTATTTCAGAGCAGGAAAACGTTTTAGAGATTAAATAGATTAGATCAGACTCTTTATTTTGTACAAGAGGAAATAAAACTATAAAAATGTCATCTAATTGGCTGGGGAGTTAAAACTTTTTTCTCTAGCTGGTTGCTGGTCAGACTATAATGCTAATTGATTAAGCCTAGTTCATTGTTATTTTGACATCCTGAAAAATTTGCTGTACCTTACAGTGAAGCATATCATATAATGAGATAAAAAAAGTTTTTGTTTTTTTTTTTTAAATGAGGAAATAAGGGAATAGAAAAGTCAGGGCAGGGAAATATATAACAATAGTTATAGTGTCAAAGCACAAACTGAAAGCTGTGAAAACAAGTACCATTTTTTGAAGTGAGTAGAACATCTGGTTATCAGATTCCTAGAAGGCAAAGTAAAATGAGAATTATCACTCATAATAAAATTTTCAATGTCTATTTAATAACACATAGGAATTTCTCAACAGCACAGTTTTCTTCTAAAGGATTTTTCATACACAAGGCACTTAGTAATATAGAGGAGAATATACTCCACAGCATCATTAAAATAAAGACTTCGGCAAGTTTCAGAGTTCCTTGCCTTATAAAATCTCTCAAAATAGAGTGATGGCATAATGCCAAACAGAGTTTGGTAAGTGCACACCTGCAAAAGGCCTAAATAAGCAGCTCTGTTCTCTGTTGCTCTGGTTTGGAACAAAAATAAAATTAAGAACTGATAACAGATGGAAGGGCTGTGTATCTTTTTAGAATTCTCCATGAATATTCATTCTCACAATAAAGATTTGGTTCAGAACTAGATGGAGTAGAGTCCAAAATATGATATGGATTTACTATACTCAAAGGAGACTAACAATTGCTACGAATACAACTTTCTTGGAGTGAAGAATAGGGAGAAATAATAGCACATCATTGCCATTAATGATGCTAAGTAATTTTCTATATTACCAAACTAGCAACTAATGAATAGAAAAATGTATATGTTGCTTTTTCCCCCCCGGGGCATAAAGTTTACTAGGAAGTGAGTTTAGGATCACTACTTGGGGGAACTCAAGAAGCAGAAACAGGCAGATGGATACTTTAAACTAGGATGCCTTAGCTGATTCTATAGAGTGTTGGACCTGTGCTGGCTCTTAAGATTGCTACAGAAATGATGCCTGGGGCACCAGAGCTTTATACTCCCATACAGACTTGCCATTGGATAGAGCTAGAAATTTTTTTTAACCTAAATTTTCAAAGTTTTTTCATAAACCAGTACACTCTATTCACAAAACTGTTCAATGTTCTCCATATCTGTGTAAATAACCCTCTTCTTGATTTTGTGTATTTTTTTCGAGCTTTTTATTGTCCAAAATTGTTTCAGTTATTGTTTTTATTTATAGACTTGCCTTTTCATTTTTAAATAATTTCTTTTGTTTTACAGTTTTTATGCATATGCTATTACCTCTCCCTATTCTCCACTCCAAGAAAGCTGTATTCTTAGAAATTGCTAGTTTCCTTTGTGTATTTTAGTAAATCAATATTATATTTTGGACTCTAGTCCATCTAGTTTCTGTTCTTTTCTCTTGCTTCAGTTCCACTGAATTTGTTTTGATCTTTGCTAAATCTTAAATGAAACTTCAGTTTACGTATTTTCTTAAATCTTACTTTCATCAATATTTATTAATTGTACACCTCAGTTTTATCCAAAATACAGATTTTTTCATGTTTTAAAATATCACTTATACCTCAAATTTAAAAATTGTAAAATAAGTGGTATTTTGACACCCACTTAATTTAGATGTTACCATTCTTATACTTCTCTTTATACCTCATCACACTTTTAAAATAAAATTAATGACTTCACGCTAATATTATTAGATAATTTTTAATAATTTTTAGTTTCTCTTCTAAGAAAAAAATCTCTTTAAATGAGTTTTTAGTACTTTTTAAGGCAATTCTTTAATTTTAAGTAATTTTATTTCTATGCTTAAAACTTTCTTATAATTTTAATATAATGACTGCCCTATTCCATATCTCTTATTTTGTTTTAGTTTTTGATGGGTTTAGGTACAGAAATTTTCATTTTCTAAGAAACACAAGCAAAGCTACAGTGAATACTCTATCAAACATAGATGGGTATAAGATGTTAAAAAGTTTAAATAGGTTGTATGATTTCTCCTACTTTACTTAATTGAGAATTTTACATTTTTAATACACAGGAAAGAAATCTTTGACTGGATATGAAAATACTGGGTCATATAGTTCAACTCCACAGAAATATTATTTAGTATGTAGATGCCACTTCATTTTATTTTGCCCAGTAAACATATTTTGATTTCCTTTGTGGGATTATTTCTTTAACTGTGGACGTCCAAAAATTTGCTGTGATACATCTAGGTATGGGCCTGGTTTTTCAATCATGTTTCCTAGAATTAAGGTCCTCTCTCAGTCTACATTCTTTCTTCAGGAAATATTCTTTCTGTAATATCTGACAACTTAATTTTCAATTGTTCTTTGACTTCTGAAGGAAAACCTGTTACTTCTACATTGGAAATGCATTCCATCTGGCACAAACCCAATATATGTTTTCTCATAGCTGTAAATTATGAACTTATATTTGCATTCTAAGAAAGTTGCACCTTCACATGTGTTTTGTAAGATATAAGATTCTTTTGAAGGAGGGACACAACACAATGACACTCACATAGGTGAAAAACATATATATATATATTTTTTTTGCATATAGTATGAAATGAGAGAAGGCTACCAGGCAGGGCCACACAGGAAGCTGTACCACAGGACAGGGTAACAGCAAGCTGGAAGTGATGAGGCAGCTTTTATATGGCAAGTGGGATGGGGTAAGGTAGGTTTTGATGGCTCCCTTTGGACTGGCCAACTTGAATAATTTCGCAGGCTCTGGGGATAGGGGCTGTTTCTATTCTCTGGTACCTGGCACTAGGACAACTGGAGTGAGTGCATAGTAGCCCAGAGTGTGAAAGCCCAATATGGGAAGTGGTTCAGCTGTGAACTAAATCCATTGCCCACGGAGGGGAACAGATTAGCCTCTAGACAGGGTCTCAAAACTGGGTCATTTAAAAAAAAATGATATTACAACATGATTAGGTAATAAAACAAAACATAAATTCTGTTCTCTTCTGTTTCAAACTTTTTATTTATATTTTTATTGAAACCCTGCTACCTTGCTGTCCTCTTTATCTATCTTACTGCATGTTATTTTTATGTCAGCCTCTTCTCTCTTGCTTATTTTTCACTGGGATCTTTTCCTGCATTCTATTATTTATGCCAAACTACGCCATCTTTTAGGACACTTGGTGTGTATTTGTCTATTAATTTCTCCACTAGTCCTAGATATATTCAGAGGTAGGGAAAAAAACATTTTCATTATAATAGTATGTGGGAAGACACACAAAGGTACATACATTTTGATAATCAGTTCCCTAGATATTTTATCTTTTATTAATGAATCTAGAATTACAAGAGTCCAAAAATTATTTGTTAAATACTGTTTTTAGTGGATTTCGTAATTGAGAATCTCTTGTCTGAATTTGAGTTTGTGAATTATATATATTGTTATTTATCTGTGCTAGTCCCTTGTCACAGGTCAGAACTGAACACTGGATAATCGAGACTATAAATAATGAACTGTTGTAAGTGAAAAAGTTCACATAATTACATAGATTACATATTCTAAAGCTCTAAGAGCCAATTCACTGTACTGGTCTAATCAGAACGTTTACGTGAAAGAAGATTCTCTTTTACTGCATGTAGTTATCAAAATCTCCTTGCACATACCAGCATATGTTTGACAAAGTATTTTATAAACTATAAATGTGTCATACAAATGTTAGATATTGTTACTTTGCTTATTTTCTCTGGCACATGGAAGTAAAAAATTAGGTTCAGTATGATTTGCGTGTAATTTAGGCAATGATAATGCTCTTATTATTTATATCAAAGAAACTCAAGGAAATTAGAAAGTAAATGTACTCTCATCTTTCTATTGTCATTACAGATGTCCTGATAATTTTTTACTGTCAAAATGTTTACTAGAAAATCAGTCAGATGACTTGGGCGTATTCCAGGTTCTATCACTTACTAGTTTATTCAGTATTTATTTATGATTTATTTATCCTCTGAGAGCATTGTTTCTGCTCCTGGGAGACTTAATTTCAGAGTTAGTGGAGACCTCATGATCACAAAAAACGATCACCCGCATTTTTCAAATGAAGTAGAATCAACCCTCCAAATCTGCAGGTTCCACATCCATGGATTCAACCAAGGAGGATCGAAAATATTTTTCAAAAATTCCAGAAAATTCCAAAAAGCAAAATTGAATCTGCCACCCTCTAGCAACTATTTACATAGCATTTACCTTGTATTAGGTATTATAAGTAATCTAGAGATGATTTCAAGTATATGGGAGGATGTGCTTAGTTAGGTTAAATACAAATACTACACCATTTTATACAGGGAACTTGAGCATCTGTAGAGTTTCATAACCTAAGGGGTCTTGGAACCAATCCCCTGGGATACCGAGGGATGACTGTAACCACAGAACAGAAGGCTAAATAGTCCTAATCGAATGTGACAGCCACCGAAACAACCCATCCTTTTATCTTTGCATGTTCCACTGTGTACTGTCCTCTGTTTTGTAGATGATCTGAGGTGGAATATAGAAAACAAAAATGAAAGCCATAACATGCTATACAATTTGAAGGTTATTTGTATTAATATTAATAAAAATTTGATATTCCAAAAGAGTTTCACTCTATAATAGCATTTTAGTATTTGTAGTTATTCTGATCAATTCTTGTCACGTGAATGTTTGGTATTTTCATATTAAGAAAATGAAAGCAAGTTTTTGGAGAAAAATTTTACATCACTAAACAAAAAAACAAATCCTATAAGAAAAAAACTACAATGTTAGAGCTGTCAGGTCATAATGAATATTCGTCACTTATTGCATGTATAGTGATCCATGTTGATAAATGATAGTCCTAGAAACTCACCTACAACTTCTAAGGAAAAACAACACTGAATATATTTAAACTTTCCACAGAGAGATTTTAATACGAGTAAGAGGAAAATGGGTTGTGAATTATTGATGGATAGAGTTCATGTTGAAGATGATCCCACATATTTTCAATGCATATTTAAAACTTTTATGGAAATCTACAGGGTGAATATCTAGCTATAAATATCATAACTTACTCGTGTAAGGTGGCAACTGCTGATCCTATTTTTTTAAATTGTCTTTTAACAAGCAAACCTCTTTTCTGTTGGAAAAGCATTTTCTTCTGGCATGCATTCTGTATGCTTCGTTTCCACTTTTATGCATTTTCAACAAGAATGACCCAGATGTGAAAGTTTTAGCATCATTTATATATATCAGCATAAATTAATGGCTGACGATACATAATTTTTATTTACTCTTTCTCTATTTCAGTGTATTCTATACAAATCAATCTTTTGTCTTATGAAAGAGATTATTAACAATTCAGAATTGAAATCTGTTAAGGCTAATCATAATACGCAAATCATATCTGTATATGTATGTATGATTTATCAATGTGTTGAAAATACATATTATGTTCCAAAATTCTGAAATATTTCAACCATTTCTTAAGCACAGCAAACTAAGAAAGTAAAACTTGCTGGCAGGTTTTATAATTTAAAACGGCTTTAACAGTCTTATAGGAAGTCTGAAAAACGTAATTTCAGTCAAAAACCTAATTCTACAACTACTTACCACTGCAACATATGTTCAGTGGCTAATT
The DNA here is from genome assembly GCF_009873245.2 of Balaenoptera musculus. Lineage (NCBI taxonomy): Eukaryota > Metazoa > Chordata > Mammalia > Artiodactyla > Balaenopteridae > Balaenoptera > Balaenoptera musculus. Next base: position 58,980,422 of record NC_045802.1, read on the forward strand.
CTTATGCCAACTGACTTTTTCCAACTGCTGCCAGGGATTTTGAAAATGTTCAAGACTCTTTTATGTTTAGAATTGTTGGAGAATTCAGAGATGAAAAAGGCCATTCATTCCATGGCTGTCTATACACATTTGCAGAAAAAAAAAAAAAAAAAAAGGACAATAGAAATTCAAAGCATAGAATTCCTAATATGTGATAAATAGATCTTTGGTCTCAATTCTTTTTATTTATCTTCTCTCTCCACTCCTCACTCCCATCAATCCTGGCTCCCTACCCAGCTGACAGAAAATTTTGTATTGTTTTGGCCTAGAAAAATCTTTCACAAATACATTTCTACTTGAGAAAGTAGATATTGTCATTCATTTACTAGTCATTTATTGCCTATGTTCTCTGTGCCAGGCATTGTCTAGGGCAAGAATGCTATTAAAATAACAACAATAAAAATACAAAGTTTTTGTCTTCCTGGAATTTACTATCTAGCAGATGAGACAAGCATTAATTAAGTACTTACAAAAATGCGCATAAAATTATGAGAAAAAAGAAGTGAACTTTCCCATTCCATTGTAAGGTATTTGAACCAGCAAAGGAGTCAAAAGAACAGACTTTCCTAAAGAAGCAACGACTGAACTGAGTTCTGAAACCAAAGTGGGAGTTAAACAGATAGAGCAAAATAGGGTTTAAGTAGGATGGAAGGCTGGAAAATCGCTTATGCACTAGTACCCTCTAACTTTTTTCCCATCTATCTCTCCTCCCATCTTAAGACTCCCACAAGTCTTCTCAAACTATCAGGGAGATTTTTCTGTCATATTTGCTGAAGGTATTCTCATTGACATTTCTTTTAAAATGTAAGAGAGAGTTCAGATGTTCCTTAGACATTGATACTCCTAAATGTTATTACTGATATTCAGCTTTTCCACTTCTGATGTGACATTTGGAGTACATTGTTGGCATAAATTTGTATTTCTTGCATTATTTTCTTTGACATTCTCTAAATTGAAAATCAATATGTAAAAGTTAAGAAATTCTATTGGTTATATTTAATTAAATATAATATGCTAGGTTAAAATAGATTACTTAGAAGAAGTGGATGTCAGTTCTCTCTGATGGATAGTGGATCTCTTATTCACAGGTTTCATTGAGTATCAAAACTTTTTAAAAAGTGGTGATGTACATAAATTACATCTAGGTCAGGAGCCATAAGTCCTAATTTCTTTCTAACAGTTTCTTATCAACATATATGTATATCCTTCTTATATATCCTTCTTATATATATATATATATATATATATATATATATATATACATATATCTTATATGTATCTTCTTATACGTCTTCTATATATCTTAGTAATAAACCACTTAATACATGAAAAAACTTCAGTACGAGTTTCTTAGAGATAGCTTCTCAAAATCATAATTGAAAATGTTAAGATATATTTTGTTATGAACAATATGAATATTGGTTAAGAAAGCAAATTATTTAAACTTTCAGTGTTTCTGTTTCCTCATCTAGAATAGTTATACTAAAGAATAGTCATAACTACATTTATATTATAAATTAAATATCTTTTAATATATTAAATATTTTATTTTATATTTAAAATATATAGTATACATATTTATATATTCACCATATATAAAATAATTATAATACTTTATAAAAATGATATAATAATTAGATAATTTATTTAAAAGTCTTATTGTAGCATATTTCCTGTCAAAAGTAAACACGATTTGTAGCCTATATTTATAACCCAATATATAAATAATTAAAGTCTTAGTCCATTTGGGCTGCTATAACAGCATACCATAGACTGGGTGAGTTGTAAATAAGAGATATTTATTTCTCTCAGTTCTAGAGGCTGGAAGTCCAAGATCAAGATGCTGGCAGATTTTGATGAGAACTCACTTCCAGGTTCATAGATGGCCATCTTCTCTCTGTATCCTCACGTGAGAGAAGGGAAGGAGGGACCCTTCTGGGGTCCCTTTTATAAGGGCACTAATCACATTCATAACAGTTCTACCCATGTGTAGCCAAGCAGAGTGGTCTGTGCATCTTACCACTGTAATTTGTTTATGGGGTGGAATGTGACCTGAGATCCTAAGATGGACTTGTCAGAGAAATTCTTGTTTGTTTGTTTTTTTTTTTGCTGGGCTTTTGGAAAAATAAATCCTTTTCTGACAGGGTTTCTAAAGCAGAAAGTTTGTAATCCGAGACTGTTGGTTCCCCTTATGAATATCTCACGCAGGGATCCTTACCCAGAAGTGGAATATGGAGTTCTGACAACGCTGTTTGTCTCCCTAAAAAGAACTGCACCTGAAGTCAAACTAACCTCGGACTGCTATACATATGAGCTAATCATTTTTTTTTGTTTTTCTTTGTTTTTACATGGTCTACCAGCATTGGTTTTCTGTCACTTTTAAATGAAAATTTTCTGAATATCATATATGTATCAGTAACAAACTCTATAACTTTACTTGCTCCAAGTCTATTCAATATGAAATACATAATGTTGTAGATCCTTCTTTGACACACCTGAAGATGAACAATAAAGACACATTTCACCTTTGTTTTATGTTTTGGAAATAAAAATAAGTAAAGTCTTCTTTTTGGAAGAAACATAAATTATGGAATGTCCCTGAGCTCAAAAGTTTAATTGAATATCTGAAAATCTTCTAGTTTATTTTCATCCCTGCCATCACCTTTTCCAAACCCACCTTGTTATAGGAAATCAAAGTAGGTTATTTGTGGGAAAAAGTTGCTTTGAATTATTCCCTATTGATCTCAGGTACTTAACACAGTTTCTACAAAGTCTAACTTTCTCCCAAGGAATAACTAATACCCGGAGAGAAGCCAGCTCTTTACACAGTAACATCATGATCATTTTTACCAAAAGGAAATGGACTGTGATTATTGAGGTATTGTTTCCCATGAGTCCTCAACAAGATGCACTAGGAAAGTAGTTTTGTCTGTTTCTTATTAGCAGTGTGATAGTGTGATGCATGGAAATGTACAGGCTGCTTATGGGGAGAAAAGTATCATTTCTCTTTGGAAAAAGAATCTACCTGGGGCTTCCCTGGTGGCACAGTGGTTAAGAATCTGCCTGCCAATGCAGGGGACACGGGTTCGAGCCCTGGTCTGGAAAGATCACACATGCCGCGGAGCAACTGGGCTCGTGAGCCACAATTACTGAGCCTGCGTGTCTGGAGCCTGTGCTTCGCAACAAGAGAGGCTGCGATAGTGAGAGGCCCGCGCACCGTGATGAAGAGTGGCCCCCACTTGCCACAACTAGAAAAAGCCCTCGCACAGAAACGAAGACCCAACACAGCCATAAATAAATAAATTAAACCTTATTTTTTCCACTTACAAGTTATGTGGCCTTAGGAAATCATGGAGCTTCTCTGAATCTCAGTTTCCTCATCTGAAAAATAAATATAACAATATATACTTTAGAGTGTCTTCATGGTTGCTAGTTGTATAATAATGCACTGGTACAGACGTGATATTAAAAATGTGATCTGCATTGTTGTCTTAGTATTCTGCTAGACAAGCACAACAGAATTATACCTCCAGTTTAGCCATGAGACAACAAAGCTAGCTTAGCTCTCTTCTGACTCCCAAACAATTGACCACAGAACTCTACCAACAGGCCTATGAGACACAGAGGATTTATAGTGGGGTTTCCAGGTTGGGGATGAAGAGTAGAGACACCAGCACACTATGAGTGAGAGAATTGATTCCTGGGAAATCTAATGTATGAGTTGACTTTTTTTTCCTACATGAATTCAGTAAGGAACCAAAGTCATTGTTAGGATTGGCAAGTGATAAAAGTGACTCAGAGCAAAAAAAGATAAATTCTAGATCATCACTTTTCAAAGTGTGGCTCATGGACCCCTGAGTGTCTTTTTAATATTCTGTGTGACAAAAGGCCAAGCACACATAAAGGACTTCTGTTGTATACCAAAGTACAATGGTTGACTCTAGGAAAAACACTTGCACAATTGTTTTTGTTGTCAGCTGAACTGGCTGCTCTTTAAATGGAGCAACATGTTTACTTGAAAGAATAACTGATAGATAAACCACGATTCCTATGAATTGAACAACTAGCAGATATTTTCTCTAAAATAAATGAAGTGAGTCACTCACTGAAGTAAGACATCTGATAGTATTTGTTGGCAATGATAACATTTGAACTTTCAAGCAAAAATTAGAATACTGGAAATCTTTTATCCTCTACTGTGAGCTAACCAACTTTCCAAACCTTAAAGCCTTTCTGATGAGGTTAGTGGTCTTAACAACTATGGATTTTTGATATTGTATACTGAACAAATGTTACAAAATTATACACAAGTAAATAAGTAAATAATCTATTCAAAATGCAAGATAAAGCAATGAACTTGAAGGTAACAGCATGTAAGATAAGTTGACGTGATTTCAGATTCTTTAGTGCAACTAACCTTTAAGAAACTACAACTTGTTAAATATCCTCAGTTTTCTGAAAGGCTATTATAAATACTTCTCCTTTTTCAAACTACATATCTGTGTGAGCCTATATTCTTCATCTCCCTCAAACAAAATGTCAAATCACACAAACTGAATGCAGGGCAGACATGAGAATATTGTCTTCCATTTGGCCAGCCATTAAGAAGATTTGCAAAAGCATAAAACACAGTCATCTCAATATACAATTTTGTTTTGAAAAATATGTTATTTTACACAAAAAATATAATTTACGTTAATACATCTTTATTATTATTTTAAGTGACAGTAAATTATTTTAAACTTGTCAGTATGACCCACCCTTCTCCTTGAGGTAGTACATGTAGAAGTATCAATTATAAAATGAAAGTAAAGTAATTACTGCACCATTGCCTGGACCATGCACAAAACCAGCAACAACAAAACACAAAAGAGCAAAATAACATAAATTGGGAAAGAATATTCCTCAGAAGAAATCTCTGGGATGAGTAGGATGAAAATCGTGACAATTTATCAAAAGATATAAAAATATCTCAGTAAACGGAGACTCGTATTTTTGCTGTACATTTTTAGAACTGTCATATTTTCTATTATGGACATATGTTATTGATTTAGTAATAAAAATACAGACAATCTAGCAGCCATTGTCACATCTAATGGTAAAGCAGGAGACATTCTTATAAATAAAAGGATGACTCCTTTCACCACTGTTAATAAAAATATTTTTGTAAGTTCTGTCCATACAGTACAGAAAATGCGAATAACAAGTCGAACAACTGAAAAGGGTAAGGCAACAATTATTTATTTTTTGCGGCATAGCAGTGTGCAAAAAGAATTATTTTTTTAAATTATTTTGAATATTTCACCCAATAATTTCACTTCCAGGAGATAATCACATCTAGGAAATAATCACACAAATACAAAAAAAAAAAAAAGTATTTATTTCTCTGTTATTTATAATAAATTTCTCTGAAACCAAAAGTTCAACAGTAGTTTAATGTATCACTTACGGGTCTCTACTCATTATTTCATTATTTCTTAAGTGCATTATTCCAGTCACATTTTTGCCCCAGAAATCCACTTCTTGTCAAGGTCACCAATGGATCCCCCTTCCCCGTTGTTAAATCCTGTCATCTGTTCTCAGTCCTCAGCTTACCTATGACTTTTTAGCACCATCTGTTCTGCCACAATGGATATTTCCTCCTCCATCATACAGTTTCTTCATGAAACATACAATGCACCACCTCCCTTGGTTTAACTACTGACTCCTAGTCCTCTCTTTCAGTCTTCTCTGTTGGCTCCTACTTTTCTCTGTAACATCACTGTATTAGAAAACCACACAGTTTAATCCTTGGTCCTCTTCTCTTCTTTATTTACATTTTCTCCCTTGGTGATCTCATCTGGTTTCAGGACTTTAAATATCAAATAGATGCCAATGACTGCCATATTCTCTCTCTAGATTCTTACCTCTCCTTGAACTTCTTTGTTTTTTTAAAAAATTAATTAATTAATTAATTAATTAATTTTTTTGGCTGTGTTGGGTCTTCGTTTCTGTGCAAGAGCTTTCTCTAGTTGCGGCGAGCGGGGGCCACTCTTCATTGCGGTGCGCGGGCCTCTCACTATCGCGCCCTCTCTTGTTGCGGAGCACAGGCTCCAGACGCGCAGGCTCAGTAGTTGTGGCTCACGGGCCTAATTGCTCCGTGGCATGTGGGATCTTCCCAGACCAAGGCTCGAACCCGTGTTCCCTGCATTGGCAGGCAGATTCTCAACCACTGCGCCACCAGGGAAGCCCTCCTTGAACTTCTGACTCATACATTTAAACTGCCTTTTTAATGTAGTGACTTGGATAGTAAATAGACAGACATCTCAAGTTTGGTTTAGTTTTCCAAAACTGAACTTCAGATCTTCCTCCCAACACTGGGAAGGATGACAGTTTAACCAGCGAAGACAGTGGATAGTGTGGCAGACAGAGCAGATCATGCAGGTCCTGGCAATCTGTGTTTACAAATTATTCCTTTTATTAGAAGAGCATCAGCAATCCTCTAGTTTGAAAAAAAAATAATTAAAACATATGGAAAGATAAAAAAAGATTTTTTTCAGACTTTTATGAACTCCTGGTATTAGAGAGATAATACTTTTTCCATATTTCCTTCAGATTTCTTTAAAAATAAGAAGATAATCTTTTAGATACAACTGATGCTTCTCTTTTCACTCCATCCTTCCCTTTATTTTTTCCCTCTCCCTCTCCCTCCCCCACACCATCTCCTTCTCTCCCTATTTTTCTCACTCTTCTTGGCTAACATATTTCCTCCTAAACTATTACCACATCCTCCTAACTTTATTATTGTATGTATCTATTTTACCTTGTCAAATAGAATATTGGGTACGTTATTTCTTTAACCTCATTCTAAACAACTTAAAGGTACCCCTCCCTGTCCATGCAAACATATGCATGTTGTTTTGCATATTTCGTCCCAGAATTAGAGTCTGTTAAATTCTTTTCATAAGTGATTTACCCACTTACTCTATCAAAGTAAGTTCTTCCATCTTCATAATTAGGGAGTCTAATGCTCCTTCCAAATTTAGTGAAACATCATGGAAACAGTGAGCTGTCCTCTTTCCTAACAAGAACTGGGTAATAAGATTGCCTTTGAGAGCTAAATCACCACACAATAGAGGTAATTAGCCATCTGTTGGGAGTAACTCAAATTGTCTCTAAATGTATTACTAAAAAGTGTTGGAATTCCTAAATACCCCACCAAAGTGGCCTGTAGTCATCTCAGGATGGGAGATTGGAATGGAGCAGTAATTTAAGTAGAAACCTAATCGACTATATGAAATCTGTTTGGCGAAAGACAGCACATACTTGTAGGAACAAAGTGTTTAGAAAAAGTAAACGGAAAGAGTCAAATCCTGGCAAAGTGGTTAGCACTTTTAAGAACAAGCCCATGAATTAAAGCCATTTGATCCTAAGGGCTGTTAATATCAAGGTAGGAAAATATTTCCATTTTTCTCTTTTTAAAATTCTATTCTCACCATGCAGTTGGATACTCATATAGATTTTCATTAAAGGATGCAATGTGATGGTAATATTACTACAAGCATTTCAGTTAGTGAAGGAACATTGATCTTGCAGGAGCTTAGTATGCAACTAGAATTAAAGTAAACCTCTGCTTAAAAATTCAGGAAAACATTTGAAATCCATCTTTCTCATCACCTCACCCACGTAAGGATTGGTGTTTACCATGTGTCAGAATAGTCTTGAATGGCCAGATATTTGCTTTAAAAAATGACCTTTGCTTTCTTCTGTTTTATCTAGGTAGTTATTACTTTTAGACAAACATTCCAGTAACTCTCCTCAATCAAAATTCTGAAAGTAGACCTGAAATTCTGAGAGTCTCCCAAAGTGGGGATACTAATTGACTCTACAATTTGAGTATGAAGGAAAAATAAAAGAATACTCTAGAAGACAGACATGAAAAGAATCTCACCTCCTACTACTCGGCTTGTGGTTTCTAAGAGCTATATAAGCAAGTTCAACGCAAGTTCAAAATGTACTGCTTTTGGATAAGCTTGAGCTCATACTTTTTTCTTGGCTGAACCCAGGTAATAATGACACCCAAATTATCATGAACCTGATTATCTATGTAGTTCCTGCTTAGGAAGATATTCTGAAACCTGTAGCATCATTCATGGCATAATTTAATTTATGGCTGTTTCTTGTGTTAAATAAGGAGCATTCTGGCTTATATATGTTTGTTATAAATGCATGACAGCACCAGAGAGACATGGAATCAATATTCTGGGCTTCGTATCAATATTGTTTGAGAACTAATGTCTGGGACATGGCAGGGACTCAATAAATACTTGCTGAAATAAAGGGATAAATGTGAGATTTCTTCTTCTATAATATGTTTATACCAACTCCATGAGATACTAAAATTGCCCCTTTAAGAATTATTTCACAAAAAATGAGGAAACTGAATTTTAGGAAGAAAAAGTTTAAGTAGTTGGCCCTAAGTAAACGAACTATGAAGAGGCATAGTAGAGATTCAACCCCAGGTCAGCTGGATTCAAAGCCTGCATTCTTTTCCCAATGCCCATGTTTCAAAATTACTTCTTTCAACTCTTTTCTCTTCAAAAGCCTCATTTCAATATTCTTTTAAATAAAGCTGTTACTACAGAATAGTAATTAACAAGTATTTTTATATGCTATTCAGACTGCACCATAAACTGCATTAAATTCAACTCTCCAGCAATTCAAGTTTGCTGGAGAGAAGGAGAAATTGAGCCATATCCAAGATAAGTCTCTTTTGATGTAATTCTTGAGCACGGATTAATGATATATAGTCATAAAAATGTTTTATTCAGTCTTATGTCATCATCATCACCATCATATTTTGCATATATTTATTGTTTACATTTATAAGGTTATAAATTCTTTATTGCTTTTGAAAATTTTTCTCATTCAGCATAATTCTTACAATAACCATGGTTCAGAAATATAATCTCTACTTTATGAATAACAATTTTGAGATTCAGAGAACTTAAGATATGTGTCTAGTATTTACGTTAGTTTCTATATGGTTTCAGAAACTCATTTCCCTACATATCCACTGCCTCCCATTCGTGATACATGAAAGATATAATGGTGCCACTTTATAATCTCTCTCAAAAGACAAGTGATTGAAATCTCAGCATTTGCCTTTTTATAGGAAGGTGGATTTGGATACTAGATGGGACATTTAAAGGCTTAGACATTTCATAAATACAAGAAAAATCTCTCTGGCATGCCGCTGGTGACCTTGCTTAATTTTCTTTATACATTGCCTAGCCTTTTCCAAGTTCTAGCTGTATTTTGAATTATCACACATCCCATTTCTTACTCTGAATTTTAAAATTCTGTTGCCTTGCATTTTGGATGTCATAAAGTTAAAACAAATTCTAATTAGTTTTTGTGCATGTGTGTCTTGGCCCCACTCAGAGGTGCATGCAATAATGCAAACCTGTCTGAAGAACATCTCTATTTATTAATGCCAACCACATTAAAAGGGATAGTGAGGGAAATTGAACCCACAAACAGTTATTAAGTACCTACTAATATCAATAATTTATGGTAGATGTTTGAGCAAACAAAATTAGTGACTTTAATTGAAGGGTAGCAGAATATGCCACCCCCAAAATATGCCACTTTGGCATAAGGATATTTGAGTTGAAGGCAATTGAGAAGCAGCAGATACAAGAAAGCTCTCTGCCTTATTTATCTAAAGCAGGACATAAATTTACAAGGGTGTCCCTCTTCCTCTTCTCTACCAGGAAGAACAAAGGTTAATCCCTGGAGAGAAATTTAGAGCCTTATCAATGTAAAGGGCACGGAGAGCTTGAATCTGCATAGCAAATCATCCTCTGTTGGCCATGCTCTTCCTGGCAATCACATTATAACTGGCCTCTGCCACACCTATCTTTTATTTTGTCTTTAGCTGACAATGTTATTTAAAGCAGAGTTCTCAGCCACCTCTGAGATTTACTCATTTTCCCCTGGATATCCCTCACATATACATAAGGTACATATTAATAAACTTCTGTTGGTTTTTCTCTTGTTAATCTGTCTGTCATTACAGGGATCTCAACAAAGAACTAAGAAGGAATAGAGGGAAAATTATTGTTTTCTTTTCTGCACAATCTTCAGGGAGTATGTTTCTACTTGGAGATTAATAGAGGTGTGTATCTCTTGCTGGAATAGCATACTAATAAGACAATGGGCTGGTAGTTGCTATAGTTCTACAGAGAACATTACCAAACCATTTATAGTTCAGGCACACACTAATCACCAATAGATATGGTTACATAAAAAGGACTTGAATAGACACTTTTCCAGAGAAGAAATACAATACAAGTGGACAACAGGTATATGAAAAGAGGCTCGACATCACAAATCTTCAGGGAAATGCAGATCAAACCCATGATGAGATCACCTCACACCTATTAGGATGGCTATTATCGAAATACCAAAAGACAACAAGTGTTGGTGAGGAAGTGGAGAAATAGGAACACTTGTACAATATTGGTGGGAAACAAAATGATGTAACTGCTATGGAAAACAGTATGGAGTTTCCTCAAAAAATAAAAAATAGAACTACCATGTGATCCAACAACCCCTGGGTATTTATCCAAAAGAACTGAAATCAGGATCTCGCAGAGATATTAGCACTCTCATGTGCACTGCAGCACTATTCACTATAGCCAAGAGATTGATACAACCCAAATGTTGACAGATGAATGGATAAAGGAAATATGGTGCATACATACAATGGGACATTATTCAATCACCCAAAAAATGAAACCCTGCTGTTTACAACAGCATGGATGAACATGGAGGGCATTATGCTAAGTGAAATAAACCAGACAGAGAAATACTGCATGGTATCACTTATATGTGGAATCTAAATAAAACGAAACAAAATGAGTCCAACTCAAAAATAGAGTAGATTGATGGCTGCCAGAGGCTGGGGGAGCAGGGGGGAAATGGGAAGATAAACTTTCATTTACACAAGATGGATAATTTCTAGAAATCTGTTTACAGCATTGTGACTGTAGTTAACATTACAGTATTGTACACTTAAAAGCCTGTTAAGGGGGTAAATTTCATGTTGAGTGCTCTCACCACAGTAAAGATGAAAAAATAAAGTAAAATGAAAACATCATAGAGACAGAAAGCAAAATGGTGTTTGGAAGAAGGGAATAGAGAGTTATTGTTTAATGAGTATAGAATTTCAGTTTTATAAGATGAAAAGGTTCTGCAGATGGATGGTGGTAATGGTTGGACAACAATATGAATGTACTTAATACAACTGAACTGTACACTCAAAAGTGGTTAAGATAGTAGATGTTATGCTATGTATATTTTACCACAATAAAAAAATTGAACTAAATTTTAAAAATCAATGCAAATTTAGCCTTCTACACCATAATACATCTATGGTCTGTTTTAATACAAACAACCACACCACAAAAACAAACAAAATAAAAAGCTTTTTTCAGTGGTTCAGAGCCATAAAGTCAGCTTTGATGGAGAAAATAGCAACAAAGTCAAAGATCCAATGAATTGAAGGGACTGTAGAATTCTAGCGATCATCTTTAAACTTGGAAACTTGTACTGTTAAGCTAAATACCAACTATATTGACACAATGCCAACAGATAAGGGAAGGGTGAAAATTAATGAATAACACAGATTCTTCCCAAATTGCCCTAATCTTTGTTGGCATGAGCTGATACTCTTTAAATTTACAATGAGTATCTTATGAAACATAAGATATTTTATGGCCATAGTTATATTATACAATTTGTTATACAACCTTAAAAGGAAATGTTTCAGCATTAACTAAAACTTGAATATTTTATTCTTGAATAAATCCATAATGGGAAGGACAGTTTCAAAACTCACTCTGATTTCTCTCATCATATATCAATATAATTTTATCAATATGGATTGTAAATATTTCATTGCCCATTTGAATATCATTAAAAGAATCCAATTTTTTTCATTACCATGGAGGTGGAATTATTTTCATAGTTTCAAAGAGGTAACTTTTTCATCAGGAATGTCTAATGAAGAATATTAAATATATTTTAACATTAGTAAATTAATCTAAGTATGATAAACAAACCAAGTATTTATCATATTCACAAAATATCATATAATAAAATTACATTTTTGCCAGTATCTAAAAATTATAAATATTAAGTAATAGTTTTCTTTAGCTTAATGCACAGGAACAATGATTCACTTTCTTCCAGCCTATGAAAAGGTGGCCAGAGAGATCGAGATAGATCTGGGGTTGTCTGTTGTTGTCACTCTTCTTGCCAGAGGGTTTTCACTCTAAAACATATCTGACCAAAGAGAAAAACAAATATCATATCTTAACACATATATGTGGAACCTAGAAAAATGGTACAGATGAACCTGTTTGCAAGGCAGAAATAAAGACACAGATGTAGAGAACAAACGTATGGACACCAAGGGGAATAAGTGGCGGGGGGTTGTGGTAGTGGGATGAACTGGGAGGTTGGGATTGACATATATACACTAATATGCATAAAATAGATAACTATAAGAACTGCTGTATAAAAAATAAATAAAATAAATTAAAAATAAAAAAAAAAAAATCTGACCATGACGAAGGAGTCAGAAGAGAGGGTGAAAAGGTAAAAGTACACAGAAGCAAGAAGTTCAAGCTCTGTTGGACATATGTGTAACAGAAGGCAAATTTCTTTCCCCAGGATAAATCAGATATTATACACATTAGGGGTGGGTCTATCATTGTTTTAATACTTAGCTCTCTCTTATATTTGTTTATTTTCTCTTATTAATCTTGCTTTCTGATTTCTATGAAAACTTTACTCAAAATATTATATATTAAGCTTGGTATTTTTTTGTCTAAACCCTTAACCTTGTTTGACTTTATTTATAATAGCTACAATATGGAAACAACCTAAGCATTCTCCCCTAAGCCTTTATAACTCTTCTTCTACATTAAACCAAGGCTGGTCCGGCATTTCCAATTCACTCACTGTGGCCATCTTTTGATTCATGTTCCAGACAACCAACCAAACTGTTAGCACCCTTTTTAAATATCGGAGCTGCAACATTAAAGACAGAATCTTTGCTTACTGAACACATGTCAATAAATTTAATCTGATCCAACCTTATGTTGTTTCCACCATCATCCCACACTCTTGCTGTTCATCTGTTACCAAGAAAGACTTTGCTGCCCAATGCACGTAGAAGCCAAGTGGGCTTTTGAGGAATGTCTTAGTTCATTTGGGATGACGCAGTTCCTTGCTAGTTGCCAAAAGTTCTTATCTGATTTGGTGGACTGAGCCTGAAACAGGACAATGTCATGTAGATTTACCAAAGGGAAATAGTTGGCCAGAAACCTATTAAAGTTGCTCCTAAAAATAGAAATGGGTGCTGCTTAAGCATATCCACCATTCTTGTTTAGAATCAAGATATGATTTTCGATGAGTAACATTTTACAACAGCTACAGCAAAAAATGAGTCAAGGCATACAAAAAAGACCACTGGAGATATTTTACTCAGTAGAGGTAAAAAGCCACAAGTTTATACAATCAACCATAGCCATGTAAAGCACAATGAACAACTGAATAATTATGGGCAGGTCATTTGCCCCCTGTAAATAAAAATTCCACTACTTCAGCTGATAAAAGTCCCCAGACCAATATTCTTTGGGAATGTCATTAATAGGGCACATCTAGATAAAATATGAGGTCAGAATTTTAATTGGTCTTGATATGAGGTCAATTCAAGTTGTGTTGTGTAGCCAGTACTCTTGGAAAATCAGAAAGTTTTTGTCTGTGGGTGTTGCATGTAAAAAAGCTGGATTCAATATGAAAAAAAAACTGATAAGGGTGATATGATATGTGAGAGTTATAAACTGGACATATGGTCAACTCAGAATTGGAAAACTATGTTTCAGTATGTTAAAACATAGACCGATGCATATTAATAATTTTACATTTATTTGAGCAAAAGTCAATTGAAATTGGGCAGCACTAAAATGGAAGGGGTTAGGAGCATTCCGCCCACAGGAGCCAAGAGAAAGATTTACAGAAAAGTGAGGAATCAAAGAAAGGAAGTTGTTTGACTGGCTATAGCCTAGCTGACTGCTTGTGACTGGCTGTCCTGAGAGTTTTGATTTTGTAACCTGAAGGCATTTACAAGCTTAGATTTTTGGTTGCTTATGTAGGCTGACAGGGCATGAGAGCTTCCTCAGACTAATGGCCTCCTGATTTAATTTAACAAGTATTAAAAAGAGTGCTGATGCTCTGTATGGAATGTCTTTAGTTACCAAAAAGCCTAGAGCTTTGACAGAGACACATTGATGCTACTGGTTCCTGGAGAGAAGAAAAATAATAAATTGTGTAATAACAGTGAATAAACTCTGGAACTATGGACAAATACAACTTAAATAAAAACCTCACCCATCTGGTTAGCACCCCCCATCTTCTCTCTTTCTCTCGCTTTCATTTTTTTCCTTGTGGTATCTGGTTTGCAAATATTCTTCAAACACTAGGAAGATACATTTGATAAATAAATGAATCAAATAAATAAGTACATAAATAAATAAAATTAAAATAAGGAATCAATTTATGCAATATAACTAGCCCAATATTTTGCAGTCTCAAAATAATTGAAATCAACAGTCTTTTTCTTTCACATTTTCCTATTATGACTTGTAGCCTATGATTTCAAATAAAATTTTGTTCAAAGTTGAATCAAAGTATTTGGGGCTATAAACTTCTACTCCCATAGAATATTTTCATGATTTACCTCATTCTGTAGAGGCTACAGATATTGTTTAGTATAAAATACCCCCATCACCAAATTCCAAGATCACACCTTCAGACTCATAACACTCCTGTATAAGTATTTGGTATTTCGGCCTTTAAACTGCAATTCCATAAGCACGTCTTCACTCCTCAGACTTTTGCACGTGGCTAAGAAATTCCACTAAGAAATGCTCCATCCACTCAAGTTCCTTTGATCTGTATCCTCATCCTCAAAATTCAGTTAAATGCTATCTCTGCTGGGGATTATTCCTGGACAACTCAGGGTAAAATCTGAATTCTCTGTGTTTCCAAGTAGATACACTTTTTCTGAATATTAACCAAAGTAAATTTTAATTGTGGGGGTTATTTTTCTCCTTTTCAAAACTTTTTTTATGAATTGCTTAAATGAAGGTTCGACCCTGGTTCTTTTCCATAGCCTCAATGTCTATATTAGATCTTCCGACACTACTGAATTAAACAGCAAGGGCTAGTACTGATAAATGTTTTCTTCAACAATCAGTGATTAGTCACCAGTCAAGACATGTGCCCCAAATCCCCATATGTCTTTGCTTTAGGCAACCTCCTCCAATGTCCCCTTCTGTCTGCAGATTTAGATTTTGGCTGCACTCCTGCATCTTTGTCTGCCCCTCTCAACACAGAATAAAGGGAGAGGAAGAGAGGAAAGGTGAACATTAAGTCAGAGTATTTTGTCTCTCCAGTAGCCACCCCATCAATGTATGAAAATGCAGTCATATGTGCTCTTCCTGTAAAACAATTCCCTTTCAATCGTCATTTTCAAAGAGTACTGAGAGGCATGAAGCCTTAAATGCTGTTTGATGAGGCCAGTAGGGGAGATCTTTCTCTCGCTGGAAGTTTCCTTGCAAAGTTCTTTATCTGAACCAGCTGCCTTTTCTCATACATTGTGTATTGTAGTGTTTCTTTGCACAGGGAGTAGAGCAGATTCATCATACTCATGCTACCAAAGTGTATCAGCACATAAAAATTTAATTGTGCTAGAGTTATGTATACATTGTCCTACTGGAATATCTGTCAGATGCTATGTTCAGCAGGAGAGTTGTGATATGCAGTAGAGCAGGGGTTCAACCAACTGTAAGTAAGAGGTTAGACAAGCTTAACATGAACCAAAGCCAAAGAGTTTCCTGTATTGGCTGGAATTCATTATGACTTTGCCTCATCAATACAAAAGCAAGTGATGTCGGTCCAGTAATAGATTTACTTTCAGAGTTGCCCGTATAGAAGTGTCACAAAGTGAACATGGGATAATGGTGAAATGTCTTTTAAAATGTTGTGAGACATTTGGTATGCTAGGTATAGCTCCCAATGTCATCATTGTTAAGTAATTTAGTATTAACAGTTCTTAATTCTTTCAGGTACATTGCCGGAGTATTCAAAGTGAGCTGCAAATACGAGTTTAGGTTGTCAAACCAAGGCTTTATAAAAATCTTCCTGTGTAATCTCATGTTCTATTTTTAGCTGTGCATTCAAAAACAAAATAGAATCAATACACTAGGGACAGTGGAAATTTGTATACGGAAGAAATCAGAGTAAAGTAATGATCCAAATTATATAATGTTTTGAGGGTGCAAGAATTTTTCTCAAACACTATACACGGAAGTGCATATTTTTGCAATCTTTCTGGAAAGCCAACTGGCATTTTAGGAAAAAAAAACCCGACAATATATTCATTATTTTTCTCCAGATCATTCAAATTCTCTAAATTTACCATAAGGGAAAAATTAGGATTATATTCAAATTTTAATGGCTGATGATGATGTTCTTCCCAGAATTGTGCATAATAACAGAAAAGTAGAACTAATGTAAATGTTGAAAAGTAGAGAAATATTTGAATGAATGCTATAATGATTATATAAATGACTATCAGGCAAATATATCACGTTTCAAAAATTATTTAATGACATAGAGGAAGCATGATAATAATATGGGAAATATATTTTACTGTGACATTTTGAAAATTAATATTTCCAATATGCATACATTACACATGTAAATGAGCTCTACTGTATGTTTCTGTGTAATAGGATCATGGAAAAGTTCAAATTTTTTTTTACATTGCCCATATTTTCAAATCTCTATGTATTACTGTTAGGAATAGCAAAGATGTAGTGGTTTCTAGAACATGTTCACATGCTCACATGAACATGAGCTAGATGTAGCACTCATGACTCCAACATGCAAGTACCTGGAAATATCAAAGTCCACAAACTTCAAGATAAATATCGAGCAAGCATAAAAACTCTGACCTGTATTTTTAGAAGAAAACCAAGATGTTTTATGGTTATTACCTCGTTGCAATTCCTTACTTTTTACCATCTGATAACCTCAAATCTTAAACAGATTACACTGTTGAATGTTTAATTACCTATATGTTCATACATTGTTCTTTAAGTGAGGCAAGCAGTCAGATCCAGGACAAACAATGTTAAGTCTGAACAGAACTTGGACCTCCTACAACATCCCAAATCAAACACTTGATTTATCCTGGTTTCATTCAAAAAGACAACATATAGTTTAGATAAAACAGGCTGAAAGAGGGACCCAGTATGCCCTCCCACCCCCACCGCCAAATGATTACGATTTGGTCATGTTTTTACAGGGATAGAGTAAGGTGAGTGCTAAAATTAATTTTAGGAAGGATCATAAAACCTAAAATTGAACCCAAAGTGAGGTAGGAGCTGACACATTTTAAAATATTAGAAATATGATTACATGGGAAACCAGCTTTATTAGTTTGGATTCATTCCTGGAATGACATTTTTCAATATCTTGCATAGTAATATAAAAATCCTTCTATTACAATCACTTCAGTCTGGTGACTAAAACGCAAAAAGTATGCAATATAATAGAATACACACACATACCTTAGGTATTATTGTACCATTCCAGAAAACTTTGTACTATTCTGGATAATATTGTATTATTCTGGATAACTTGTATTATTCTGAGTAAAATCTGCATAAATTTAAGTTCTGTTATCAGAAAAACATACTGACCATAGCTGCTCATAACCATGCTTTCCTTATATGTAATAGTATAAAATTAACATTTGTGCTCTTGCTTTCAATTAGGTACAAGTAGGTAGTACAGGATGAAAATTCATCAACATAGTTTTGATTATAATTAAAAGACTAAAGACAAGTGCTTTAATTTTTTTCCCCCATTTTTTAAGGGGTGAATGTGTTTGTGCATTTAAGTATGTGTCTGCATGTGTGTGTGTTTGTGCATGTGAAGCACAACTGAGGGATAAGACACACTACAGTCAGGAATTTTTGTTACAGCTGCTGCTGTGGACCTGACGGCTTGTGTTCACCTGCTCCCCAGATTCATATTTTGAAACCTAATCCTTCAAGTGAAGGCGTTTGGAGGTAAGGCCTTTGGGAGGTGATTAGATCATGAAGGTGGAGCCCTCAGGAATGGAATTAGTGCTTTTATAAGGAGCTGAAGAGACCGAAGTTCTCCCCTTCTACCATGTGTGAGGACACAGAGAGAAGTGGGATGCCTATGAAACAAAAAGAGGGCCCTCACCAGACAGCTAATCTGCCAGCACCTTGATGCTGGACTTCCCAGCCTCCGTAACTGTGAGAACTACATTTCTGCTGGTTATAAGCCATCCAATCTGTAGTATTTGGTATAGCAGCCTGAACAGACTAAGACAGTTGCTAATTATAATCGTCATTTTCGAAGGTGGAGACAGGAAGTTGCATCAAAATCTCCGCAGAGAGAGGGGTTAATTGGAAAATGCGAAAAACACTTAAGATCATTTTGACACATCATATACAAATGTATTCCCTTGCCCCTGGAGAATGTCATTTTAAATAGGAAATCTGAACTCCTATGAAAGAAGAAAACATTTTTCTTTGACTGACATTTAAAATATAGATGTATTTTTAAATATACACACAAATATAAAACAATAAAATTGTTTTGTAATTAATACATTGCTATATTAATATAAGTAAAAATAAAAGCAAGTGTTTAGTTTTCTTTATATTTTTCACTGATTATATTTTTATATATGTAAACATATGCATATATATGCACATATAAGATACATACACGTTCATGTAGACACACAGATACACATAGGATGAGACAGAAAGGCAGAGAATCAGAAAGTAGAGACTGAGAGACAAAGATACAAAGAAAGACAGAAAAAATGTTTCTCTGTATTGATGGATTTTTTTCCAAGAGGAAAAGACCCCCTTATTAATTCTTCCATATTCACATATCCATTCGTTCACTCACTCATTCATTGTTAGCTTTTTATTAATTTTGTGGTAAGCGATGACTTAGGTTTTGGGAATATAATAAAATTTTATTTTTGCGATCAATACACTAGTTACAGTTGTGAAAACCAATGCACATATTAAAATTTCAAATATTGGTTGATGCTTTAAATTATTCAAATAAACAAAATAGCTCATAATTTAAGTATAATTTACTTGTATATAATATTCTACACGTACACTTGTATATGAAAATATATCTAACATTCAATATATGTTATCTATTTTGTCAGTTCTGATTCTCATATTTTTCATAAATTTGCATAGAGTTAGGACTTTGATACATATTTGTGGCTAAGTGTAGGGATTAAATGATCATTTTAGTCTGTTCAAAGTAGTGTTAAGGATACAGAAAAACTAACCTAAGGCAGAATGTTGACTAGTAAACAACTGAATGTTTCACAAAATTATTTGCCTATTAGTGCTAATTATTGTCCTAAATAAACCTAGGAGGCAATAAACAAGCAAAAAGTGTTTATTTGGAATCAAAAAATTGCAATTCGGGGCTCACAGATTCTGGTAGCAACCAAACAGTGTCCCAGCTAGGGAGTAAATTCAGAGGCTTTTGGAGACAAAGAAGGGAAGTTTGCACTGCAAGGAATTGTCATTGGAGTTGGAGACAGAACGTAGTCTTAGCTAAACAGGATTGCGTGCTATGGCTATCACTAGAGGGAGGTAAAAGGTCGTTACTGTGGCAAGCTGCAGGTGTTCTTGCAGAGCCCTTGGAATATTTGTGGTTTAGCCCAGTTCTAAAGTTCATGCTTCCATCCGATGAGGAAATGCATAAGGTCCACCTTCTTAATGGCCTCCCGGCTCCATGTTAAAACCCCTTGACATAGTGACTACATTTTATTTCATATTTCACATTATGAATTTATCACCTCTCAACTCAAAATCCAAATGTGATTGCATATCCTGCAAAAAGTGGAGCCAAGCCCTTTAAATATTTTCCTTTTACCATTGGGCATGATATTAAAGTTTTTCAGAAGAGAATGCTGGAGCAACAGGGCAGGACTGTCTTTCCTGGTTCCAGTGTGCTCTCCTCAGCAGGCTCCTTGAGCAAACAACACATCTCCCGTGCCCAGCTCCTGCACCGCATTTGCCTTTTCAGCTCCAGGCTCTTGAAGTACACAGGAGTTCAACAGTAGACTCCTGCAGCCTGTGCGGCTTCTCCAGCATGAGGCTCCTGCAGAGTGGGTGCCTTTTCCAAAGCTCAACAGCTACAGCATACATGGCTTCTCCAGTGCTTGGTCCCTGCGGAACAGGCAGTTTCTCTAGAGCCTGCTTCCTTCCATGTACATGGGTTCCTCCTGTAGCACATGGGTTCCTGAGAGCCAGCAGCGGCTACTCCAGCATCCAGGTTCTGCAGTACAGGGTGGTCTGCAGAACTCAGAGACCAACAGATTCCCCTGGCAGCTCCCTTTGGTGTTTCTGTAGTACAGTACTAGCAGTGAGACACCTTCCATGAATGACTTTTTCTGGCACCTAGAGGTTGGATTTCTAGCAAGCTCTACCAGTACGTATCTATGGGGGAGTCGGGGTGAGGGAGAATGTGCTCATTTTCCTTTGAGGGCTCCAGCCCAGTCCTAGAGGTAGTGGCTGCATCTTGTATCTGTGTTCCCATATTCTTTAGAGTTCTCTTTACTTCTCTCTACTTCTTACTGGCCAATATGTCTTTACTCCAATCCCTTGTTGCAGTTAATCATTCTTTAAACTCCCTGTTCAAATAACTGTGTGGTTTCTCTCTCCCAATTGAACCCTAATGAATACACAATTGATTAATTACAATGATTACAATAACCAGACTAAATACACCGATCTGGTTAATTTTTAGTTATTAATTTTATTTCATATCCTTTAAACTAGACAAGTCACGAAACACTGAATGTGATACAATCAGTTCTATGCCTCATATTTCTATAGGATTACTGACAAACTAAGTAAATCCTAAGGATGGTGGTCAGAATGGTGAAACATCACAAAACCATATGTGTTTGTGTGAACTCAGGCTCTTTCACTGGAAAACCTTGGAGGAGGTAACCCTCTTTAAATATTTGAAGCTTTATTATGTGCCTAAAAAATTAGATTTGTTGTATAATCAATTGAAAAAAATGGGTATAATTTAAGGGAATGTAAATGTTGCTGTAATAATAAGGAAGAACTTCTAACAACCGGTTGGGTTAAAATGGGGCAATAATTCCTCTGTCACTAGAAATGACTAAATTAAGTCCAGGTGCCTGGACCTGAACAGCACTTAAAATAGTACCCAAAAACTTGGGATTTTTTTTTTCTGAAAGTTGTTCAAGATCTTTACATTAAAAACTATAGCTGAGGGATCTTCCCTGGTGGTCCAGTGGTAAAGAATCTGCCTTACCATGCCGGGGACGCGGGTTCGATCCCTGACCAGGGAACTAAGATCCCACATGCCGCAGGGCAACTAAGCCTGCACACCACAACTACTAAGCTTGTGCGCCTCACCTAGAGCCCACGTGCCGCAAACTACAGAGCCCACGCAGTTTGGAACCTGCACACCACAACTACAAAGCCCACGTGCCCTGGAGCTTGCGCGCCACAACTGGAGAAGAGAAAACCCACATGCCACAACTAGAAAGGAGTCCACATGCTGCAACGAGGAGCCCGCACGCCGCAACAAGAGATCCGGCATGCTGCAACTAAGACCTCACACAGTCAGAAATAAAGAAAAAACAAACAAACAAACAAAAACTATAGCTGAGGTGAATCTTTTTAAGTCCTAAATAAATGAGAGATATATATCACATTCATGAATTAAAAGACTCAAAATTTTTAACATGTTAAGTGTTCCCAAGGTGATGTACAGATTTAATGCAATTTCAAAATTTCAGTAGGTTTTTTTGTGAATAATGGCAAACTGATTCTTAACATAAATGGAATGAAAAAGTTCCAGAATAACCAAAACAAGTTTGTCAAAGAAAGACAAAATAAGAAAACTCTCTTTTTCTGACTTCAAGTTTTACTGTTAAGCTACAGTAAACAAAACAGTGTGGTTTAGCAAAAAGACAAATAACTCAGTTGAACAGAGCAGACAGTTCAAAAATAGGCCACCTCCTACTTATATCATGATCAAATGATTTTTTTCAAGGGTGTTAAAACAATCCAGTGGGGGCAGAAACTCTCTTCAACAAATGGAGTTAGAATCACCAAATAGCCATACAAAAAAGAAGACAAAACAAACCTTAAACTTTAACACAGAAAATACAAAAATTAATTCAAAACAGGTCATCTCAAATTCAAGACCTAATACCCAAGACATAAACATTGAAGTTGAAAGCCAAAACTATAAATATTCTAGAAGAAAACACAGAATATGTCTGTAACGTAAGCAGGCAATTATTTCATTTTCAGATTATCAAAATTAAAAATTTCTGTTCACCAAACTCTTATAAGAAATTAGCCAGTAGCAGTACATACCAACAATAATTATCTACCTGCTGAAAGCATTATATCTAGAAGCTAAGAACTTTGAGAGGATAATATTAGCAGTGATAAGATTTCAATGACACAAGATAAAAGGAGATATTTAGGATGGGTTTGAGGAAATGCCATATTTGAAATGCCAGTAAAAAAGGAATTGGAGTTGTGTTTGACTTACCCTTTTCTCAACAAATAATGATTTTTAAGGGAGAGTTAACAGGAAGACCTGAAAAGTTGGCAGTAGATGTGACAGTTAATTTTATGTGTTAACTTGACAGAGCCATGAGGTGCCCAGATATCTGGCCAATATCTGGTTGTGTCTGTGAGAGTGTTTTTGGATGAGATTAACATCTGAGTCAGGAGACTGAGTAACGCAGATTGCCCTGTCTAATATGGTTGACCATCATCCAATCAGATGAAGGCCAGTATGGAACAAAAAGGCTGATCCTCCTGAGAGAGGAAAGTCATGCTGCCTAACTGCTAAACTGAAATGCTGGTCATTTCCTGCCTCTGGACTTGAACTGAAAAATCAGGCTTTTGGACTAGAACTTATCCTATTGGCTCTTCTGGTTCTCAGGCCTTCCTCCTGAGTCTCCAGACGGCTAACTACAGATCTTGGGGCTTCTCAGCCTCCATAACTGCATGAGCCAACTTATTATTGAATCTCTTCCTCTCTCTCCCTCTCCCTCTCTCTCTCTCTCTCTCTCAATAGCTAGCTAGTTAGGTATAGATATAAAAATATATAGATATGTAGATCTGTTTGGTTCTGTTTTTCTGGAGAACACTGACCAATATAGGAGCGATATTTTAGAACAGCAACATCCTATACAGGAAAGAGAAGAAGGCTATCGACCTCTCAACAGCAGATACAGAACACTGCTGTCCCATGTACTTTCCACCTCAAAACAGATTCATAGATAAAAGTTGGCTCTATATATCACCGCTCTATGCAGGTGCTAGGAAAGACAGTGATGGCAGTGAAAACAGAAGTGTGGCAGAAGCGTAACTGGTTATTCACACAGAAAGGATATGTGTTAACAGAAAAATCCCTAATGTTCTTTAGAATAGCACTAAAGTTTGTCCAGACATAGGCTGACTCATTGCAACATCCCTTCCTTTGGAGTTATTTTTTATGAAATGTTTGAATGAGAGTGACCCTGACTTTTACTTAGTTTGAAATAGATCATATATATTCATATAATAGAAATAATAGAACAACCATAAACTCACTACCCAGATGAAGAAGTTTAAATCCAAGTCCCCTGTGGACACCTCCCAATCCATTTTGTCCCTCCTCCTCTGCTCTTACTGTACAAAAGGCAATTATTGTCTGGAATTTGATATACATGAGTTCAATAGGTGTTTTCAAATTTTGTTACATATTTATCACAAAACAACACATAACATGGTTTTGGGTGTTTTTAATTCTTGAATTGGATTTTATTATATTGCCTATATCCTTTTGCAACCTGGTATTTTTCACTCAATTCTGTGTTAGTGAGATCTCTCCATGTTGATAAGTTCAGTTCACTCATTTTCTTCCACCTTAGTTTTGTGCAACAGTTGATAGGGATAAACTGAAGAACTTCCATTTTGATCATTTTGCTTTTTTCCTTTTCTCTTTTAGCGAAATTGAAAGTACCCTGATGAGTATTTCAGGAATTTTCTGGGTAGGAGAACTGACTTTGGCAGGAGTTTGTATGCCACAGTTGTTTTCTCCTTTCAGAGCTGAGCTGAAGTGTTAATTACTTATTCCAACTGGCAGTCTATGCCCCCTCAGTCTTTGCTCTCTCGGCTCTTTCCCCAGATACCTGGCACAACTGGCTTCCTCCTTTTTTCAGGTGAAAAGGAGATATCACTTTCTCAGAGAGGTGACATATCATCTAAAATATCATTATCTTCCTTACCCTTTTTCTTCTCAGCACTGATCTAACACATTTACGTTTTGTCTATATCCTTTCACAAAGTATGCGTCTATGGGACAGAGACTCTTCTGTTCACTGCCGTATCCTGGCACATGGAACATCATTGGGCATGTAGTAGGTACTACATTTTCAAAATGAATTTCTGTTAAATCTTTGGAAAAAACAAAATATCTGCATTTGAAGGTAGTAGATTCACAGGAATACTGTATCAAGACAGACAAAGGGAACAAACTATATTCACCTCCCAGGTTAGTATGTAAGATTACCTCGGGGGATACTGACAGGATCTTTTTCTACCTTTTATGAAAGGCTGACTGACTTTACTTTCTACATAGCAAATTAGGTCAGGATCTGAGTTCATGGGAAATAGTCACTGTATTCATAAAGTACAGTGAGCTTTCGTTTACTGGTTGTGTCCTGTAATTCTTCTTTGTTCATATATTTAATGATTAACAAAGTCTGCTTCAAGTTGCGGTTTTTTTTTTTTAGAAATTCACGTTCTTTTATTTATTTATTTATTTATTTATTTATGACTGTGTTGGGTCTTCGTTTCCGTGCGAGGGCTTTCTCTAGTTGTGGCAAGTGGGGACCACTCCTCATCGCGGTGCGCGGGCCTCTCACCATCGCGGCCTCTCTTGCTGCGGAGCACAGGCTCCAGACGCGCAGGCTCAGTAATTGTGGCTCACGGGCCCAGCCGCTCCGCGGCATGTGGGATCCCCCCAGACCAGGGCTCGAACCCGTGTCCCCCGCATCGGCAGGCAGACTCCCAACCACTGCGGCCACCAGGGAAGCCCAAGTTGCGGTTTAAAAATAGTAGATGTTAAAGATTTTGTATGAAAGTAGCATGGTAAAAGAGAGAAGGTGAAGGCAGGCAGGTGGGAGCCAGGATGCAGTGTGCTTCATGCGACATATTAAGGGGTTTGGACTTGATCCTACAGGTGTTGAGGCCACAGAAAAATTTTAAGCAGGAGATTGTATTTTAAAAAGGTCATCCTTGCAGCTTTATGGACAGACTCTTGGGGAAAGTCAGGAGTCTGTTGCAATACTGCAGTTTATAGAAGATGAGGGTTGAACTAATCACAACATACTAGTTGTTGACTACAATAGGAGGCTTTTAAACAAAATTTTATTGGCGTATAGTTGATTTATAATGTGTTTCTGCTGTACAGCAAACCTACACATATATTCCATAAGAATTTAATCATGTTTTTATAATTAAAAGTAACTTAAATTTTATAATTCTCTATATATTACAATACAGAATCAAAATTTGTGCTGTAAGTTACTTAAAAATCTAACCACATTTATATACTTGATGAAACTGATGGCCAGAGAGGTGAAGTGACCTAGTCAAGATAACACATGACACATGGGTCATGACAGACTTAGTTGTTTTGATTCTATGACAATGGATTGGTTTTAACTACATAAGTTAACAGATTAGAAAGTTAGCCATTTATTTCTTGAAATGTAACTTTTTTTCTGAAGCTACCCAGGTGGCATTTTACTAGAAATAGTGTTAATTATTTTGGACCTTTAACTTGTTTCCCTCTATTCTTGCCTAGCCAAAATCAGATGATGGATCTTATAGAGCTTTGAAATAAGCAACATTGTGTTGGAAAGATAACATCTAGGATTTGGGTCTGGAATATAGTGCTGGCTGTGACCTGAGCAAATAAATTAGTTTGAGTCTCCATTATGAATTGAAAGAGGAGATTTTGATTTTGGTGTCCTTTTCAGAAATCTAATAGCTTTTGTTTATAGCTTAAAAAACAAACATTAAAACATTAAGCTGAACTTATCATCAGTGATATGTAACTCAGTTATATGTTAAAAAGCTTTACACAGATATCTAAGTGTGTAGAAATTTTAGCTGGTTGCAAACATGAAATAGCTAGTAAATTAGATACTGTGTTTTATTTTTTCCCTTGTTTTTAAAAATAACTCCCCAGTAGGGAAGATGAGTACCTCTCTGCAGCAATTGACTGCTTGGAATACCTTCCAGGCCAGATGGTGTTGGACATGAGCAGAAACTTTCCAAAGCAACCAGATAGAACAGACTTAGTGAAAAAACTTCTGTTTGATGCTTTACCAAATTTTAGAGTGTTAGGGAACCTCTGTTAGATCACTTGTCTGAAGTTTATAGTGCAATTTCAGAGCTCTTAGGTAAGATCTTACTGGATAATAGAACTTGTCTTTTGGGGAAACAGAAAAATGCTAATTGTTCTTTACATTAATCGAAATATTCAAACTAGGTGTGAATCTGGATTAATCTTTTATATCACCAAATAGGCAGTTTTCAAATTCTCATCTCAAGTGATTGACAAAGTTTTTTTTTTTTTCAAACAAGGATTCAAATATGGTCCATAAATTGCAATTGGTAAATTTGCTCCTTGAGTCCCTCAATCTATAGATCTTTCTTTCCCTCTTATTTATTTTATTGTGGTTATTGAATAAGCCCATTGTTGTCCTTGAGTTTCCCATATTATAGATTTTGCTGATTGCAAGCCCCTTTATCAAATATTTTTTCTGTCATGTATTTTCTTGTAAATTGCTGTCATTAAAGGTCAAAGGCTTTTAACAACTTTTTAAAACAAGTTAACAATATTTTGGAACTACTGCATTGTCAAAGTATAGTTGGTGAGTAGATAGTTGTACAATTGTCAGTTATTACAATACAGTTTTGTAAAGATGAACTATCTGAAACCAAATGGTTAAAAAGAGACTAAGTTTGATCTATTTTAAACTTAGACTTTAATGAGGTGTGAAAACTTAAATGATGCATCAATATGCTAGTATGTCATAATCTTTCTTTAAGATCTTATACTGGCTGGTCTTTAAATGGAAGGTTGAGGATTCAAATTTATAATATCTGTTCTCCTAATGAAGCAGGAAATAACTTGCTATAAAAAGTTATAAGAACTTGTGAACTTCTTGCATACTATAGGTAAGAGAATGCAGCTCTTAACAGTGAGGTGGAAGATTGTTCATGATTTGGGAATGAGGAGGTCTTTCAGAAGTAAGCTGCTGAAATTCTAGTGAAAGAGTTGGCAGAGCAACTCTGTACTTTTGACTTGCAATCTCTATTTTGCACATATGTGAATATCATTATTAGACAATCAAAACTTATACCTTTCAAGGGAAGACAGGACTAACTGCTTAGTTATATTCTTGTTCCTAGAAGCAACATTCTCACAGACATGAAGATTTCATGAAAAATATTCTGGTAAAACCAGTTTTACTAGTTGGTCATTTTTACTGTAAGAATTACCAAAGTTCAAAACTGGACATCGGTGCTACCCTAAGTGCCTTGGACAACTCTCCTGTGTTTATTAGAGCTGTCAGTCATGTTGCTGCCTGCCCACATCCATCCATGATGCCTTCTGGGGGAACCTCTCCTGCTCATATGCATGAAGTCTAGGTGACTTGTGAGCCCTGCCACCGCTCTAGCCGAGTAGATAGTGCTGAGCATCTGAGCCAAGAGCAGTCTACCTGTAGGCTAGTGAGACTGACCTAGCACAAGAATCGACTTGGCCAATCAAATATATATGATGATAACAACTGAGAAAACAGAGAAACCAGTATGTAGTACACTTAAGCAGCAGACGTGATGAGGGAGAATCCTGTGTGGCCTGAGGTGGTGACAGTAGTAGTTGCTTTTTAGAGAAGCTGCCAGCTCTTCCAAGCCCTATGTAATATGTTTTTTGTTTTGTTTTTTTCTTTAAGGTAACTTGAAGTTTACAATCCTTGTGGCCATAGATCAAACTGTAGTGTGTCAGTGTGCTTCAAGATCCATCAAATGCAGATAAACCATTCCAAATCAAAATGAGTATTGTCACAATGTTCTGTCCACAAATGTAAACATTATACTAATCCTTCAAGGAACGTAGAGTGGTCTTTCACAGGAGGTGGAAAGTGGGGGTTAAAACCCAGATGTGGTTGTAGCCTGGAGCACATTAGAATCACCTAGGCAGCTTTTAAAAACCCTTACCTGGCATCAGATTCAGAGCTCTCACATGGTAGTGTTAGAACCTAGCCCCCCAGGAGGCTCTAAAATCTAGGGTTGAGAACCACTAATCTAGAGATGTTATGGTACATAAGTTTGGACATAAGTCACAATTTGTGAATCTTAATTTCAGTTAGTAA
The DNA here is from genome assembly GCF_009873245.2 of Balaenoptera musculus. NCBI lineage: Eukaryota > Metazoa > Chordata > Mammalia > Artiodactyla > Balaenopteridae > Balaenoptera > Balaenoptera musculus. The sequence goes on from NC_045802.1 coordinate 59,009,100, forward strand.
ATAGTTTAAGGATTCTTTTTCTCCTGAAGTGAATCCCCATTTGTTAACTTCTAACTTCTGTTTTTTAAAGTATATAAATACTTGATTTAATGTGCCAATTAGTAAATGGTTTGAAGGTACTGAATTGCAGTCAGCTTCAGTGTTTTAGGGATAAATGCCTACATGTGATCTATGTAGTAGTGTTTGAAAGCACTAATTCCACACTGTCTTTTGTTCTAGTTAATTTTTAAGAAGTTTTGTAGACTAGATGTTAGAGACTTACTACCTTCTGTGAACTTTATTTATGCTATTAAAACTTTTATAAGTAAACAATTTAATATTTTAATGCTTCAAGCACAGTAAGAACCCCTGCATAATTTTCTTTTAAAATTGTTTTTATGTATATATGAGTATTTGTATGTGTTCTTGGGTAGTGATTGAATGGGAGGAAGAAGGGAGTAGATAACACATGCTGCTTGGTAACAAACACAAGCTGCTTGGTAACATGTATACATCCATGTATACTTGGCTTTCATTTAATACTAGATACTGAGCATTAAATATCTTGAAAAATGTTTATAACCACCTAGTATTTAATAGAACATATGTTTGCGCTTCTATTAGCATTGAAATTATTTCCAATTTTCTTTATCGGAATGTTTTAGATACTTGTTATAAATTAAGTGCATCTCTATCTCCCATAAATTTCTGGAACTAGTACTTAAGCTATGTATACTTAAGGCTCTTGATGCATGTTTTATCTTGTGTTTATTAACCATTATTTTGGAAAGTGTAATAGAATATATACTATTCAGTGTGTATTTCTAAAATAATCAGAAAAAGTCCTGATTTTTATATAAAAACCTATTATATATTTAGGAAACAATATGCTCAAACTAGAGAAATTGTAGAAGTAATAGTTCGTAGACAGTGCTTTGATCTCCCAGTCCCTTTTTAGATCTAACCAGAGCATTATAGAACTCTAATAGTTTGTCATTCTTGTATATTTCTCCTTCAGAATGTTTCCATCAGTTCTTTAAATATTCCGAATATTTCTCTCAAAATTTTTACTATTTAATTTCTATCGATATAAAATGTAGGACCATTTATTATAGTTGTTTTGCATTAGAAAAGATACTGCTGTTTGTAAATTTTACAAATACACTATTGCCTATCTTAATCCACTGATTTAAGTTGTATGTACATAAAAATACCTTTATATAAAACAAAAAATTTTGCCTTTTTTCACCCTAATATCTTTCTACATAAATTATCTTTTCTAAAAGCTTTGATATTCGTTCTCTGTAGAACTATGTAAATCAGAAAAATAACACATCCTAATATGATCTGTGAAGCTGAGAGTTATGCTTCTGGTCTTTAACCTTTTTTTTTTAAAGATGAACATTTGTGAATATGTATACACTTTCAACTATCTGTATGAATATAATACTTTTATATTAAATATGAAAACAAAGTTCTTTGAAGTGATGCCAACCAGGTCTGAGACATGAAATGTTTCTAAAACTTACTTAATTTTTCACAAAATTATCTGGGTCTCACTTTTCTTTTAATCATAGTGTCAGTTGATCATTGAGACTTACTGATAAGCCAAAATATGCCAAAATAACCCTTTTCCTTTGAGATTTTAAATCTACACTCGGAAGCTCTCTTTATGAATGTTCGCCAGATTATCATTTTAGTCCATGGCATTGATCACCTGTATATACTTGAATTAAAAACTTCTCAATGTATGTATAACACTGATTATTGGTCAGTAAAAGCACCAAGTCAAGCAATAACTTTTAGCTTATGCTAGTTTATGTGGCATGCAGATAAAAACTAAGGAATAGTCTTAGGTTGAGTTTACTGGTTTGAATTACAAATATATATTAACAAGTTGCTTTGTTGAAATTTGGCATACATAGGATAATTGCCATTATACCAATATTGTAGCCTGTTGAGCCTTTCGTTGTTGGGAGTCATTTTTGTTGTTGATGTGTATCACAGAAAAACCAGTGTTACTGCATGTATGATTTTTACTTTTACATGGCTTAAATCATGTAGTGGGGGAGGATAGATTCTTCTAAAAATAGCTACAACTAAATGAAGAACTAATCAATAATTGTAAAAATGTGCATAACTTTATGTATAAACCTACCAAAAAAGCTGTATAATTATGTATGAAGTATAACTTTAAACTTAAAGTAATTCAACTCAGACATTAATTTTGTGGTTATTTGGTACTCTGTAGTATGAAGATCAATAAAATGTAACTCCCGTCCACTAGTAAACTCAACCTTCTGTTGTAATTTTGTACATATATTATTATAAATACCTTCCTGTAGGGTTGTAAGCTGCAGCTGAGTTAGAGAATATTTGCATTCAAAGGACTATAATGTCAGTTTAATTGAACTATTTCACTTATGGAGAAAATCTTAAACTTGTCTACCAGAAATTCTGCATTGAAAATCTTGATCTTAGTCTTGCCATATATTCCACTTACACTGCTCCAGTCGTATCAAAATCATGATTCCATGATCAAGTAATCTCCAGTTTACCAGAGATTATAGTTATTTAACTTATAGCTCTGCAATGTTCTGGTCATAGTGTTGTCATTTATTCCTTTTTACAAGTGAACCTGACATTTTATATAAACTGTCTTATATATGCTTTAAAATACACAGACGTGTATATCCAGCATTTAATGTTTGCCCTTATTGTTATGTATTATGTAGTAATAGTGGTATATTTGCCTTATATAAGTGTAGGCACAGTTTTTAAGGATCATTGAATAGCAGCCGATCTGTGGAGAAGCGTTTTAAATCAGTTAATTCATTTGTTTAAATACTATTATCATAGTTTCTAAATTCTACTAGTTGAATTCTTCACTCTCTTAATATGTAGCTTCCAGTACTTCAGAGCACACGTGAACTCCAGTTTAAGCCAGTTAATTCCTTTGTTTTTATTGTCTTGTTTTAAATGTCTTTAGTATGAGGCATTACATTTTCTTTATCCCTGTTAGCACTCTTTCAGATGCTCATAGCATGAGAGCATTTATTCTGTGTACTTTTCTGAGAGAATGAATTTTAGGGGAAAAAAAAGAAATTGGCAAAAGTGATTCTTAACACTTTCGGGAAAGTGGTAATATCATATGGCCATTAGGTCAAGTGATTGAAAAGAACATGCAAAGACTACACAGTTTTCCTTAGCATTTCATTCTGACTTGCTGTGTTCCCAGAAAAATAACTGTCTAGTACAGAATTTTATTAATGAGATAATGGAAAACATATTAAAAATTGATGGTTGCACACTGCATAATCATAATTGTCCTAGAAATATAAGTACCCCCCAGGCATGAACTCAGAAATTTAAGTATTAAATTAAAAAAGTAATTCTTTTTCAAAAGAATTACCTCATTGCAAAGGCAGGAGTTTGGATTGAAATGGCAGTAAACTGAAAATTGCTTTATATACCTAGGCATAATATGATTTGTATAAGAATTTTGTTTCTTGTTTTTTCCTTTTGCGTTTCTCTCTAAAAGTTTTGGGGATTTATGGTGTGTTTGATTTACAAGGGCTTTCTTAAATTCTGTAATCGTTGTTTATCATTCTGTGTCTATTGCACTTCAAATTGATCTAAATCTTTAATATACTTTCTTTTCATCACTATAATAACATTTGCAAGAGATTATCAAGTGATGGCATTATTTGTTCTTAGAAGAAAGAACACTTGATATCAACCAATCAGTTGAAAAGATTAATTGAAGATTTCAAAATACTCAGAACCAGAATGTATACTGTGAATGGTTTTACCATATTTTTAAGGTGGATGCCTCTCAAAGCATAATTCATCAAGAGAGATTAACACACTTCTTTATTAGGGAAGCGTATATTATAGGACAGCATATAATAAAATAACATATTTGAATATATGTAGTAAATTATCCACTGTTGGAAATTTATTCTTCTGAATTTCCTTAATGTTTAAAGAAAATTATCTTTTCATTCATTAATAATGTAAATCAGTGTGGACTTAGAATTTCAGATCATTTCATTCTCACTCAGGTAGGGGTATCTAATTTTTCACATCGTCTAGCAGATTAACACCACTCACCTGAATGTTCACTCAGTGAGAATGTTAAGCAGTCTTCTGTAAATTGGAGTACTTCAGAAGTGCTTTGCAGATTTTCTCTGTGCTAACTAGGCACTTGAGAAGCATTTTTAGTGTTTCTAGAATTCACTTGACTATGTGTCAGTCAGACTTGGAAAATGGTTTTCTAAACCACTTTTTTCTTTCTCATCTTCCCTTTAAAAATGCTATCTTAATCCATAAATATAATAATCAATGTATATGGAAGACAGTTCTTAAAATTATTTTGATTTTTTCCTTCTAAACCTTTTAAAGTCAAGACTTATAATCTTGTAAGATCTTTATTTTTTCCTTTATCTCTTACTGTGTGATCAGTTATATTTCATAAGTTACATATTCCTAAATATGATTCATTAAATGTGAAGCATAACATTGTTCATTAGCTTCATTAAATAACTAGAATATCTAAAATTCTTTCAAATACTCTATATTCAGTAGTTTAAGTTCTTAATTGTAGTTTATTTAAAAATACTGTTGCAAGTGCTTTTAATTTTTTATTAATTTTTTAATTGGAATATAGTTGATCTACAATGTTGTTTGTTTCTGCTGTCAGCAAAGTGAGTCATACATACACATATATTCACTTTTTAGATTCTGTTCCCATATAGATCATTACAGAGTATTGAATAGATTTCCCTGTGCTATTCAATAGATTCTTATTAGTTATCTATTCTATATATAGTAGTGTGTATATGTCAATCCCCATCTCCCAATTTATCCCTCCCCCTCTTTCTCCCCCTGGGTAATGGTAAGTTCGTTTTCTACATCTGTGACTCAACTTCTTTTTTGTAAATAGGTTCTCTTGTATCATTTCTTTAGAGTCTACATATAAGCAATATCATATAATATTTGTCTTTCTTTGTCTGACTTCACTCAGTATGACAATCTTTAGGTACATCCTTGTCACTGCAGGTGGCATTATTTCGTTCTTTTTTTATGGCTGAGTAATATTCCATTGTATATATGTACCACATCTTAGAAAGCCCAGAGATAACACACACCTATGGTCACCTAATCTATGAAAAAGGAGGCAAGAATATACAGTGGAGAAAAGACAGCCTCTTCAATAAGTGGTGCTGTGAAAACTGGACAGCTACATGTAAAAGAATGAAATTATAACATTCTCTAACACCATACACAAAAATAAACTCAAAATGGGTTAAAGACCTAAATGTTAGACCAGATACCATAAAACTCTTAGAGGAAAACATAGGCAGAAGACTCTCTGACACAAATCGCAGCAAGATTTTTTTGATCCACTTCCGAGAATAATGAAAATAAAAACAAAAATAAACAAATATGGGACCTAATTAAACGTAAAAGCTTTTACACAGCAAAGGAAACCATCAGCAAAATGAAAAGAAAACCCACAGAAGGGGAGAAAATATTTGCAAACGAAGCGACCGACAAGGGATTAATCTCCCAAATATACAAACAGTTCATGCAGCTCAATATCAAAACAAAACAAAATAAACAACCCAATCAAAAAATGGGCCGAAGATCTAAATAGATGTTTTTCCAAAGAAGACATACAGATGGGCAGGAAGCACATGAAAAGATGTTCAACATCACTAATTATTAGAGAAATGCAAATCAAAACTATGCTGAGGTATCACCTCACACTGGTCAGAATGGCCATCATCAAAAAAATCTACAAGCATTAAATGCTGGAGAGGGTGTGGAGAAAAGGGAATCCTCCTACAATATTGGTGGAAATGTAATTGGTACAGCCACTATGGGGAACAGTATGGAGGTTCCTTGAAAAACTAAAAATAGAGCTACCATATGATCCAGCAATCCCACTCCAGGGCATATAGTCAGAGTAAACCTCCATTCCAATCTCTAAAACCATAGGTGGAAGAAATGACCCAGAAATTAAATGACTGCCCCAAGTTCTTTAGCTAAAATTTGAACCAGATCTCTGGTTTACCAATCCGTGAATACTTTATTTGGTTCATGATTTTGCATTGATAATCTCTCTGAGAATCTACAGCATTAATATAAGAGTTTGAAATACAGAACACACCTACATACTCTGAAACATTTGAGCCCACACTTTTTTTGTTTTCCTGTTATTTAAAATGAAAAGTATTCTCTAGAGGAGTTCATAATAAAGTATAGATACTGGTGAATTAGAACAAAAAGATGTTTAATACTGGCACAGAGGAAGTGTGGTCTTAGAGCTCAAATTGAAGAAGGGAAGTTACTTATTATCTAACCAAAACCAACTACATAAACAAAAGCCAAGTCCGCTGTAGAGCACTTCCAGATATATTGAGTGGAGGTGTCCAGTTTTTATGGACTGTGGCTGTAGGGGAAGAATAAAGCCTCATCTATAACTTAGTAGTATGGATATAACAATTGAAGTAGCCTTTATATGTATAAGACAAGTATTAACTGCAAGTTCTTTATCTAAGGCTTCACAGGAGTTTTTGGAACATAGCCCAGAATAGACCAAGATTATCATGGTCACAAAAGATTAGTATAGCATGGGCTGTGAGAAGGAATATTAGCCTGAATAAACAAAGATTATCTCCCTAGCTAAGATTTGATTTTTCACGAGTTCTTAAGTGAGGAAGTCCAGCTGTCTCATTATCTAGGGATCTTTGTTCCAAAAGCCAGAAACTGACTCTGGATAACTTAGGTAGAAAAAGGGAATGTTTTCGGCAATATATTAGCTACCCCCAGATTCAATGGGAAGTCTTAAAAACCAAACATGAAAAAATGTTACCATTTCATTAAAGCTGCTGCTGGGTCTTCCCACCACAGGAAGCTTGATCTGAATTTAGGAAATTCAGGGAAACCAATTAATGATCACTTACAAGGAGGTGGTAAAATAAAATTCAAATTACATGGTGCATGAGCTCATAGCAATGGCATTTACACTTTAATGCTCAGTAGGGACACAACTCATTTCCTCTTTTCTGAGCACATTTTTCTTTTCAAGTAGCTAAGGATACAGTGGAGTTACTTATTCTCCTTTTCATAGTAATATCAAGAGAATGTGAATCATGCAAAGAACAACCAAACTTCTCACTGTGGAGTGAGGGCAGGAAGAGTGACTATAGTTGAATATGAAGGAATATGTGGTTCTGTATTTTTGAAAACAAAGGTATTAATATATAAATAAATGCAACATTTTTAATTAAAAATTCCTCTAGTCTCAGTTCCACCTCTGCATAGTCTAACCTGAGGATTTTCTTAATATACTGTTATTCAAAAGATTTGGGACCTAATTAGGTTGTTTTTCAAATTATACTATAAATGTATACTCTGTTTACAGTGAAATAATACCCTACAACTCAGTGACCTAAACAGTAAGTAGTTATTACTATTCATGATTCTAAGTCTCAGTGTTGTCTTTGCTAAGCTTATTCATGTGTCTACAGTCTGCTGTGTGTTGGGCAGACAGATTCCCCAGCTTTGGCTGGGTGCTTCCCCATGTTTGGGTTAGTTGACTGATCGGCTGGTCTAGGACAGCCTTGGCTGGGGCAGCTGAGCTTTCTACCATGTGGCTTCTTAACTACTACTGGGCTACCTCAAGTTTGTTCACATGACAGCAGATTCCAAGAGTAGTGCTAGGCTCGAAACTGCCAAATTGTCTTCCCACTGAGAGACTGAATATAACTATTGGACAGTGGCAAGACTATATATAAAAATGGAATTCTGACTCACAATCTGCAGCAACCAGTCCAGAAAGTCAGTCCATTATCTATAGAAACCAGTTTAGGAAGCAAACTGCTGTCTCTATCAACCAGCCCTGGAGGGCAAACAATAACCCTGAAACAGTCAGCCCTGGGTGGCTAGGACTTGATTCATAACTGACAGCTTCCCTGATTTTTGTCCCTACTTCCACCTTCAGACCAACTGGAGAAAGCCAAATTATGCACCCCGTACCAGTCATGTAAGATGTCCCTCTCCTAGTTAGCCTGCCTGCAGTTTCCCTACCTCAGCAACCACTAATGAGGGCATATCCGAAACCTTCCCCTTTTTTGCCCACTGGAAAGCTTTCCCACTCTTCCTGAGCAATGCAAGCAACAGTGGCTGACTCCCTTGCTATAGCAAACTGTGATTAAATAACTTTTCCTTGTTCTCATTTAGATGGTCTTCATTTATTTTTCACAGCACCATCTTTTTTTTTTTTTTTTTTTTTTTTTTTGGCCAAAGTCATAAAGTCAGCCAGATTCAGTGTGTGGGGAAAGAGGTTCTACCTCTTAATAGGATGAGCCACAGAGTCACATTTTAGAAAAAACATGGCTACATGGAGGGGGTATTTTTGCAATCAATCTACCATACTTCTGTCTGTGAGCAAAAAACTTTCCAGTAATGCTGAATTCTTGATGTTCTATTTTAATCTACCAATTAAAGGAAGACAAAGGAAATAACTGCTTCTAATTTTAATATTTTAAGAGTTTCATATTAATGACTCAGTAAATTTTATAATGCCCCCCCCTCTTTTTTCTGAATAGGTTTCTTATGTTTACTGATTTTTGAGAAAATGATTTTCTGCAAAACTTATTCTCATTGCATTTAAGGCAGTGAAGGGCATGCATTAAGAAGTAGCGCAGGATATTAATTCTTACTCAAGAGGCTTTGCTCCACTTAAACTTCATTTCAGGGCCTTCTACCATATTCCCCGGTAGACTGCCCTTTTCTGTTTGTTAACACAGGTTTTCATACTATTGAAGTGACAGCATCTTATAATGAACTTTGATTCTGAGCTTTGGGAAAAAATAACAAGAACTAAAACCTTCACTGAGCAATTTTCTTATTGGGTAACATGCAGCACTTACTGCCAGAACCAGGGAGACAGTTTTCTGACTGATTTGAAAAGCTATGAGAAACAAAAAATTTGAAGAAACAGCACATCTGCACAAATTCTTCCTTAATTGTCTATGTACAGTTAAACTTCAATAAAATAAGTGTGATTCTTTGAAAATTCTGTGCCTCAGTAGAGACATTAGTCTATTTTTCTCTGGCAAATACTGTTTGTCCAAGCTTATCAAATAACATTGTTTATATTTAGGCCAACTGTATTCACAAAAGACTCCTACATTTTCTGGTAATTTGGTTAAAATAATAACGGTGAACACTTCATGTGTAAAGTATTTTTCTCTGAGGGAGGATCAGAACAAAGCAAAAGGTAAATGAAAAGCACAATTGTTGAAATTAGTCTTAGATTCTAAAACATGAGTTTAGTGTGTTGTAAACTTCACATTTGAGTATATTATGAAGAAAAAGCAGTTACCTCAACCTCTTATCAGTTTATAAGGCAAATTTTCCTATGACTTGTGAAATTTTAACGTATTAAAAGATAAAAATCCTGTAAATTTAAAAATATTTCTATATCAAAGCAAAAGTGTTGTTTGTAAGAACTAGAAAATAAACTATAAATGCAATTTTAAAATAACCTGAAATTACAGCTATCGTAACAGATAAAGGAATGTCTCATTGTGGTTTTGATTTGCATTTCCCTGATGAGTGATGTAGACCATCTTCTCACGTTTCTGTTGGCCACCTGTGTGTCTTTGGAAAAACATCTACTCAAGTCCTCCACCCATTTTTAAAATCAACTTGTTTTTTGATGAGTTGTATGAGTTCTTTGTATATTTTGGATATTAACTACTTATTAGCTATATCATTTGCAAATACCATCTCCCATTCAGTAGGCTGCCATTTTGTTTTCTTGATAGTTTCCTTCACTGTGCAAAAGCTTTTTAGTTTGTGGTCCCATTTGTTTTTGCTTTTGTTTCCCGTGTCTGAAGAACCAGATACCAAAAATATTACTAAGACTGATGTAAGTATCCTGCCTTTGTTTTCTAAAAGTTTTATGGTTCTAGGTATTATGTTTAATTCTTTAGTACATTTTGAATTTATTTTTGTATATGGTGTGAAGAAGTAGTCCAGTTTGATTCTTCTGCATGTAGCCGTCCAGTTTTCCCAGTACCGTTTATTGAAGAGTCTGTCTTTTCCCCATTGTATATTCCTGTCTTCTTTGTTGTGGATCAATTGACCATATAAGTGTGGGTTTATTTCTGGGCTGTCTATTCTGTTTCATTGATCTGTGTGTCCATTTTTGTGCCAGTCAGTACAATAATGTTTTGATTATTGTAGCTTTTGTAGTATGGCTTGAAATCAGAGAGCATGATGCCTCCAGCTTTAAGATTGCTTTGGCTATTTGGAGGTCTTTCGTGGTTCTGTTCAATTTTTAGGATTTTTATGTATTGACTTTGTATTGATCCTGCAACTTTACTGAATTTGTTTATTCTCACCACTTTTTGGTGGAGTCTTTAGGTTTTCTGTGTATAATATCATTTATTGAAATGAACTCTTTATATAAAACACAGTTAACTTTTGTCATAATCATGGCAAATATTTTACTTTTTAAAAGTACCCATTTACTAAACTGGATAAATACATTTGTAAATCTGAAGAAACGACACAAACCCAATTTGCTTTTAACTGCAAAGACACTGGGGCATACAAATCAGTGAATGGCCCAGACCTGGATCTTGAAGATAGAAGATTCTTTCATGTTTTTTCCTGCCTGTTTTGCCTCAAGTTCGACCACATACCTGCTTCCAAAGTAAAGCAGTTTCAGGTCTCACTGTGCTCAAAAGGCCTGTGTTCCATGGTGTACATGAGCACAGGATATTTGAAGGAGGTGGACAGCCTCCAACAAACTGTTGAACTGCTCCTTCTCCATATATGGGATGTTCTCACATTTGGGCAAGTATATTTGGTAACTACAGAAGTTTACACAGAGTGTAAAATGATTAACAGCCTACAATTTTTATTTATACAGCAAAGGACAGTCTGGAATTGTCACTCCCACCAACCATGAGTTCTGTTCTTCAACTAAAATGTTTTGCGTACTTCAAAATGTGCATGCTTCAAGCCCTGGAATTTTTGGATGCCTGTATCCTGGGAGTGTTTGAATGAGGACCATGGTGTAGTCCTCATCAGTCTTCCATAAAGTACTCATGATTCAGGGAAAGTGAAAGAGTTGCACGCTGTGAAATTCCTCGTCTCTTCCCTGTTCACACCAGTGTTCAGTAGTCACTTTCCCAATGTCCGTAAGATTGGTCTCAGTCTAGTTTCTAGAATCCTTTTTGAGGCCTGGCTGTTTGAAAAAATAAAACTTCATTGGGCATTTCATTCGAGAGAGAGAGGGCTTTGAGGTAAACCACTGAATTCAAATCCAAGTTCCACAGTTGTTGTCTTGGGCAAATCATCTAATTTTTCTCATTGGTGAAATGGTGATCGCAATACTGTAATGACCGTGTGTGTCTTGACAATAGCACAGATGAAAATTCCCTGCACAGTTTAAGGCCTTAATAAACAGTAGTTTCTGGGAACCTATTGTAGAAGCAGGCAGTAATCTAGTAAAGAACAAAATCCAGCAGGGCAGCTTTAAGGGGAAAGATCCTGAAGGAACTGCCCCCGTGGAAAAGTGCCCATTATCTGCACCATCATTCTCCTCTTGGATTTAACACTTGCAGGTCCCTTTGCCTAGGAAGCTTTTCCCTGGTGTTGTCACATAGTACTTCCTTTATTCAGTTCTCTGCCCAAATCTCACCTCAGAGAAGCTCCTCCATCACTCTTACTTCCCTTACTCTGCTCTATTTTTTTCTCACTACATGATGTTATGTTGAATATTTACGTGTCCTATAGAAGGTGAATCTCTGAACACAGGCACCGTGTTTCTAAAATGAAAATATCATAATTCTCCTCATGGCCTCTTTTGCATCACACACTATGCCTCACTGTAATCCTAAGTTTGCTTTAAATTTGTAATTGTAGTTTTCTCACTTTTCAGATCAGAGTAATAAAAAATTAGTTCCTTGCATACATGGTGATATTCACACATTCTTTAACCTTAACTAAAAAGCATTGTTGCTCGTTGGCATATCCTTCCACCACTTCTCCGTCCAAATAACTCTTGTTGTTCTAGCAAATAGATTTTTTTTTTACATGGTTAACATATCAAGACACTAACTGGACTTTGGAGGAAAAAAATGAAATGGAGTCATATGTTAACAATAAAAGCATTTTACCAGGATGACTTTTTCATCAATCTCTTCTGATAATCCTTCATTGAAGGTTATTATTTTGTACAAACCCATCAATTACTTCATATTTTCTGTATTACAGATATTCAGGTGCATGTCTTACATCCCTGTGAGCCTATAAATTACTTGAAGGCAAAATCCGAGATTATTATTGCTTTTTTGCTAATTAGTTTCATATACTGTGCTGTTTATAGAATAGCTATTCAAAATGTGCTGAATAAATGAACAAATAAGCATATCTTAATGAGTAAAGATGGTCATCTAATATAACACTGGCTTAAATGCTGTCTGCACAACTTATTACCCATGTGATTTTAGGCAAGTTGCTTTAATTTGTTGTGTCTTAATTTTTTTATATAAAAGGGCTAAAATATTTTGTTGAGAGAATTGTTTTGAGGACTAAATAAAGATGCCCTCAACAGATATGCAGTAAGCATTGGTTCACTTTTCTCTCTAGGCTCAAATACACTCTCTGGGAAATTGTTCCCTATCCACTCTCTTGCTGACAGTATTGGAACTGGGCAAAGGAACTATGCCTTGACTGGGGAACTATATTTTCTTGGCTCTTGCCAAGGATGATCGGAGGCCCAAGAGCCATTTTAAGGCTTTAACCATCACAATGACTTTTAAGCCAGGTTTGTTGTTACTTTTTGATAGCGCATGTATCTTAACACCTGGTATGCTGCTTTTTTTTTTTTTTAGCAGTCAGCTCTGTGTATCAATAGCTACTATCATTATATATACATAGTTCCCAGAACAGCTATATATTCACTTTCTCATCTGCTTTTCCTCTCGTTTCTCTAAATGGGTGGTCTTCATGGTTTCAACCTTTAGAATCCTTTTCCCTCTTAAGAATCTTTGGAAATTCCAAAGAGCTGCTGTTTGAGTTACAACTGTCTATATCATATAAAAACTAAAAGTGAGAAATATTATGTTACTTTAATTTAAAAACATTGTCAATTGCATGGTAATATTTCTATAGAGTATAACTTCTAAAATAACAAGTTGTTTTGCAAGACTCTACTACCTAGCTTAAAGGAGCACAGCTGGATTTTCATGTTTGCTTCTGCCTTAGTCTCTTGTGATATGCTGTCTTTTAAGAATTTTTTTTAAATTTATTTATTTATTTTTACAGATCCTCGTGGTTATCTATTTTATTTATTTATTTAATTTATTTTTTTATACAGCAGGTTCTTATTAGTCATCAACTTTATACACATCAGCGTATACATGTCAATCCCAGTCTCCCAATTCATCACACCACCCCCACCCGTTGCCGCTTTCCCCCCTTGGTGTCCATATGTTTGTTCTCTACATCTGTGTCTCAACTTCTGCCCTGCAAACCAGTTCATCTGTACCATTTTTCTAGGTTCCACATATATGCATTAACATACTATATTTGTTTTTCTCTTTCTGACTTACTTCATTCTGTATGACAGTCTCTAGATCCATCCACGTCTCTACAAATGACCCAATTTCGTTCCTTTTTATGGCTGAGTAATATTCCATTGTATATATGTGCCACAACTTCTTTATCCATTCGTCTGTTGATGGCCATTTAGGTTGCTTCCATGACCTGGCTATTGTAAATAGTGCTGCAGTGAACATTGGGGTGCATGTGTCTTTTTGAATTATGGTTTTCTCAGGGTATATGCCCAGTAGTGGCATTGCTGGATCATATGGTAATTCTGCTTTTAGTTTTTTAAGGAACCGCCATACTGTTCTCCATAGTGGCTCTAACAACTGGCATTCCCACTAAACAGTGCAAGAGGGTTCCCTTTTCTCCATATCCTCTTCAGCATTTGTTGTTTGTAGATTTTCTGATGATGCCCATTCTAACTGGTGTGAGGTGATACCTCATTGTAGTTCTGATTTGCATTTCTCTATTTTTTTTTTTTTAAACATCTTTATTGAAGTATAATTGCTTCACAATGGTGTGTTAGTTTCTGCTTTATAACAAAGTGAATCAGCTATACATATACATATATCCCCGTATCTCCTCCCTCCCACCTCTCCCTCCCTCCCACCCTCCCCATCCCACCCCCCCAGGCGGTCACAAAGCACCGAGCTGATCTCCCTGTGCTATGTGGCTGCTTCCCACTAGCTATCTATTTTACATTTGGTAGCGTATATATGTCCATGACACTCTCTCACCCTGTCACATCTCAACTCTCCCCCTCCCCATATCCTCAAGTCCATTCTTTAGTAGGTCTGTGTCTTTATTCCCATCTTGCCACTAGGTTCTTTATGACCTTTTTTTTTTTCCTTAGATACCATATATATGTGTTAGCATACTGTATTTGTTTTTCTCTTTCTGACTTACTTCACTCTGTATGACAGACTCTAACTCCATCCACCTCATTACAAATACCTCCATTTCATTTCTTTTTATGGCTGAGTAATATTCCATTGTATATATGTGCCACATCTTCTTTATCCATTCATCTGTCAATGGACACTTAGGTTGCTTCCATGTCCTGGCTATTGTAAATAGTGTAGTGTATATTTTGGAGATTAATCCTTTGTCAGTTGCTTCATTTGCAAGTATTTTCTCCCATTCTGAGGGTGGTCTTTTCGTCTTGTTTATGGTTTCCTTTGCTGTGCAAAAGCTTTTAAGTTTCATTAGGTCCCATTTGTTTATTTTCCTTTTTATTTCCATCTCTCTAGGAGGTGGGTCAAAAGGGATCTTGCTGCGATTTATGTGAAAGAGTGTTTTGCCTATGTTTTCCTCTAAGAGTTTGATAGTGTCTGGCCTTACATTTAGGAATTTAGTCCATTTTGAGTTTATTTTTGTGTATGGTGTTAGGGAGTGTTCTAATTTCATTCTTTTACATGTAGCTGTCCAGTTTTCCCAGCACCACTTATTGAAGAGGCTGTCTTTTCTCCATTGTATATTCTTGTCTCCTTTGTCAAAGATAAGGTGACCATATGTGCGTGGGTTTATCTCTGGGCTTTCTATCCTGTTCCATTGATCTATACTTCTGTTTTTGAGCCAGAACCATACTGTCTTGATTACTGTAGCTTTGTATTATAGTGTGAAGTCAGGGAGCCTGATTCCTATAGCTCCGTTGTGCTTTCTCAAGATTGCTTTGGTTATTGGGGGCCTTTTGTGTTTCCATACTAATTGAGAAATTTATTGTTCTATTTCTGTGAAAAATGCCATTGGTAGTTTGATAGGTATTGCATTGAATCTGTAGATTGCTTTGGGTAGTGTATTCATTTTCACAGTGTTGGTTCTTCCAATCCAAGAACATGGTATATCTCTGCACCTGTTTGTGTCATCTTTAAATTCTTTCCTCAGTGTCTTATAGTTTTTTGCATACAGGTCTTTTGTCTTCTTAAGTAGGTTTATTCCTAGGTATTTTATTCTTTTTGTTGCAGTGGTAAACGGGAGTGTTTCCTTAATTTCTCTTTCAGAATTTTCATCATTAGTGTATAGGAATGCAAGAGATTTCTGTGCATTAATATTGTATCCTGCTACTTTACCAGATTCATTGATTAGCTCTAGTAGTTTTCTGGTAGAGTCTTTAGGATTCTCTATGTATAGTATCATGTCACCTGCAGACAGTGACAGCTTTACTTCTTCCTTTCCGATTTGGATTCCTTTTTTTTTTTTTCTTCCCTTATTGCTGTGGCTATAACTTCCAAAGCTATGTTGAATAATCGTGGTGAGAGTGGGCAACCTTTTCTTGTTCCTGATGCTAGTGGAAATGCTTTCTGTTGTTCAACATTGAGAAGGATATTGGCTGTGGGATTGTCATATATGGCCTTTATTATGTTGAGGTAAGTTTCCTCTGTGTCTGCTTTCTGCAGGATTTTTATCATAAATGGGAGTTAAATTTTGTCAAAAGCTTTTTCTGCATCTCTTGAGATGATCGTATGGTTTTTTTCCTTCAGTTTGTTGATATGTTGTATCACATTGATTGATTTGCGTGTATTGAAAAATCTTTGCATTCCTGGGATAAACCCCACTTGATCATGGTGTATGATCCTTTTAATGTGCTGTTGGATTCTGTTTGTTAGTATTTTGTTGAGGATTTTTGCGTTTATGTTCATCAGTGATATTGGCCTGTAGTTTTCTTTCTTTGTGACATCGTTGTCTGGTTTTGGTATCAGGGTGATGGTGGCCTCGTAGAATGAATTGGGGAGTGTTCCTCCCTCTGCTATATTTTGGAAGAGTTTGAGAAGGATAGGTGTTAGCTCTGCTCTAAATGTTTGATAGAATTCGCCTGTGAAGCCATCTGGTCCTGGGCTTTTGTTTGTTGGAAGATTTTTAATCACAGTCTCAATTTCAGTGCTTGTGATTTGTCTGTTTATATTTTCTATTTCTTCCTAGTTCACTCTCGGAAGCCTGTACTTTTCTAAGAATTTGTCCATTTCTTCCAGGTTGTCCACTTTATTGGCATATAGTTGCCTGTAGTAATCTCTCATGATATTTTGTATTTCTGCAATGTCAGTTGTTACTTCTTTTTCATTTCTAACTGTATTGATTTGAGTCTTCTCCCTGTTTTTCTTGATGAGTCTGGCTAATGGTTTATCAGTGTTGTTTTCCTTCACAAAGAACCAGCTATTTTGCTCTTGTTTCCTTCATTTCTTTTTCATTTATTTCTGATCTGATGTTTATGATTTCTTTCCTTCTGCTAATTTTGGGATTTTTTGTTTCTTCTTTGTCTAATTGCTTTAGGTGTAAGGTTAGGTTGTTTATTTGAGATGTTTCTTGTTTCTTGAGGTGGGATTGTATTACTATAAACTTCCCTTTTAGAACTGCTTTTGCTGCATCCCATAGGTTTTGGGTCGTCGTGTTTTCATTGTCATTTGTTTCTAGGTATTTTTTGATTTCCTCTTTGATTTCTTCAGTGATCTCTTTCTTGGTTATTAAGTAGTGTATTCTTTAGTCTCCATGTGTTTTTATTTTTTACAGATTTTTTCCTGTAATTGGTATCTAGTCTCATAGCGTTGTGGTCAGAAAAGATAGTTGATATGATTTCAGTTTTCTTAAATTTACCAAGGCTTGATTTGTGACCCAAGATATGATCTATCCTGGAGAATGTTCCATGAGCACTTGAGAAGAAAGTGTATTCTGTTGTTTTTGGATGGAATGTCCTATAAATATCAATTAAGTTCAACTTGTTTAATGTATCATTTAAAGCTTGTTTTTCCTTATTTATTTTCATTTTGGATGATCTGTCCATTTGTGAAAGTGGGGTGTTACAAAGTCCCCTACTGTTTTTGTGTTACTGTCAATTTCCTCTTTTATGGCTGTTAGCATTTGCCTTATGTATTGAGGTGCTCCTACTTTGGGTGCATAAATATTTATAATTGTCATATCTTCTTCTTGGATTGATCCCTTGTTCATCATGTAGTTTCTTTGTCTCTTGTAATAGTCTTTCTTTTAAAGTCTATTTTGTCCGGTATGAGAATTGCTACTCCAGCTTTCTTTTGATTTCCCTTTGCATGGAATATCTTTTTTCCATCCCCTCACTTTCAGTCTGTATGTGTCCCTAGGTCTGAAGTGGTTCTCTTGTAGACAGCATATATACAGGTCTTGTTTTTGTATCCATTCAGCCAGTCTATGTCTTTTGGTTGAAGCATTTAATCCATTTACATTTTTGGCAATTATTGGTATGTATTTTCTGATTACCGTTTTCTTAATTGTTTTGGGTTTGTTATTGTCGGTCTTTTCCTTCTCTTGTATTTCCTGCCTAGGGAAGTTCCTTTAGCATTTGTTGTAAACCTGGTTTGGTGGTGCTGAATTCTCTTAGCTGTTGCTTGTCTGTAAAGGTTTTAATTTCTCCATCGAATTTGAATGAGATCCTTGCTGGGTAGAGTAATCTTGGTTGTAGGTTTTTCCCTTTCATCACTTTAAATATGTCCTGCCACTACCTTCTGGCTTGTAGAGTTTCTGCTGAAAGATCAACCTTATGGGGATTCCCTTGTATGTTATTTGTTGTTTTTCCCTTGCTGCTTTTAATATTTTTTCTTTGTATTTAATTTTTGATAGTTTGATTAATATGTGTCTTGGCGTGCTTCTTCTTGGATTTATCCTGTGTGAGACTCTCTGTGCTTCCTGGACTTGATTAACTATTTCCTTTCCCATATTAGGGAAGTTTTTAACTATAATCTCTTCAAATACTTTCTCAGTCCCTTTGTTTTTCTCTTTTTCTTTTTGGACCCCTATAATTTGAATGTTGGTGTGTTTAATGTTGTCCCAGAGGTCTCTGAGACTGTCCTCAATTCTTTTCATTCTTTTTTCTTTATTTTGCTCTTCAGTAGTTATTTCCACTCTTTTATTTTCCAGGTCACTTATCCATTCTTTTGCCTCAGTTATTCTGTTATTTATTCGTTCTAGAGATATTTTAATTTCACGTATTGTGTTGTTCATCATTGTTTGTTTGCTCTTTAGTTCTTCTAGGTCCTTGTATTTTCTCCATTCTGTTTCCAAGATTTTGGATCATCTTTACTGTCATTAATCTGAATTCTTTTTCAGGTAGACTGCTTATTTCCTCTTCACGTGTTTGGTTTGGTGGGTTTTTACCTTGCTCCTTCATCTGCTGTGTATTTCTCTGTCTTCTCATTTTGCTTAACTTACTGTTTGGGGTCTCCTTTTCGCAGCCTGCAGGTCTGTAGTTCCCGTGTTTTTTGGTGTCTGCCCCCAGTGGGTAAGGTTGGTTCCGTGGGTTGTGTAGGCTTCCTGGTGGCGGGGGCTGGTGCCTGTGTTCTGGTGGATGAGGCTGGATCTTGTTGTTCTGGTGGGCAGGACTGCGCCAGGTGGTGTGTTTTGGGGTGTCTGTGAACTTATTATGATT
This sequence comes from Balaenoptera musculus, assembly GCF_009873245.2. NCBI lineage: Eukaryota > Metazoa > Chordata > Mammalia > Artiodactyla > Balaenopteridae > Balaenoptera > Balaenoptera musculus. The sequence goes on from NC_045802.1 coordinate 59,028,106, forward strand.
TTAGGCAGCTTCTCTGCTAACGGGTGGGGTTGTATTCCTCTCTTGCAAGTTGTTTGAATAGGGTGTCCAGCACTGTAGCTTGCTGGTCCTTGAATGGAGCTGGGTGTTAGCATTGAGATGAACATGTCTGGGAGAGCCCTGCTATTTGATATTTCGTGGAGCTGGGATGTCTTTGGTGGGCCAATGTCCTGAACTCTGCTCTCCCACATTAGAGGCACAGGCCTGACACCCGGCTGGATCACCAAGACCCTGTCAGCCACATGGCTCTGAAGAAAAGGGAGAAGAAAATAACTAAATAAATAAAATAAAATTAAGTTATTAAAATAGAAAATTATTTTTAAAAATGAGAAAAATAAAAAATAAGAAAAAAAAAGAAAGAAAGAAGAGAGGAACCAAACCAAGAAACAAATGCTCCAATGATAACAAACGCTAAAAACTATGCTAAAAAAAAAAACAAATGGACAGACAGAACCCTACGACAAATGGTAAAACAAAGTTATACAGACAAAATCACACAAGGAAGCCTACACATACACAGTCACAAAAAGAGAAAAAGGAAAAAAAAATATATATGGTTGTTCCCAAAGTCCATCGCCTCAATTTTGGGATGATTTGTTGTCTGTTTAGGTATTCCACAGATGCAGGGTACATCATGTTGATTGTGGAGATTTAATCTGCTGCTCCTGAGGCTGCTGGGAGAAATTTCCCTTTCTCCTCTTTGTTCGCACAGCTCCCAGGGTTCAGCTTTGGATTTGGCCCCGCCTCTGTGTGTAGGTCGCCTGAGGGTGTCTGTTCCCGCTCAAGACAGGACGGGGTTAAAGGAACAGCTGCTTTGGGGGCTCTGGCTCACTCGGGCCGGGGGGAGGGAAGGGTACGGAGTGCAGGGCGAGCCTGCGGCGGCAGCGGCCTGCATGACATTGCAGCAGCTTGTGGCGCTCTGTGCGTTCTCCCTGGGATGGTGTCCCTGGATCACGGGACCCTGGCAGTGGCGGGCTGCACAGGCTCCCGGGAGGGGAGGTGTGGATAGTGACCTGTGCTCGCACACAGGCTTCTTGGTGGCTGCAGCAGCAGCCTTAGCGTCTCATGCCCGTCTCTGGGGTCTGCACTGATAGCTGCGGCTTGCGCCCATCTCTGGAGCTTGTTTAGACGGGGCTCTGAATCCCCTCTCCTCGTGCACCCCAAAATAGTGGTCCTCTGCCTCTTAGGTAGGTTCTCTTCGGCAGGTCCAGAGTTTTTTCTGGACTCCCTCCCAGCTAGCTGTGGCGCACTAGCCCCCTTCAGGCTGTGTTCCTGCAGCCAACCCCAGTCCTCTCCCTGGGATCCAACCTCTGAAGCCGGAGCCTCAACTCCCTGCCCCCACCCATCCTGGCGGGTGAGCAGACAAGCCTCTCGGGCTGGTGAGTGCTGGTTGGCACCGATCTTCTGTGCGGGAATCTCTCCGCTTTGCCCTCCGTACCCCTGTGGCTGTGCTCTCCTCCGTGCCTCTGAAGCTCCCCCCCTCCGCCACCCGCAGTCTCTGCCCGCGAAGGGGCTTCCTAGTGTGTGGAAACTTTTCCTCCTTCACAGCTCCCTCCCGAGGTGCAGGTCCCGTCCCTATTCTTTTGTCTCTGTTTTTTCTTTTTTCTTTTGCCTACCCGGGTACGTGGGGAATTTCTTGCCTTTTGGGAGGTCTGAGGTCTCCTGCCAGCGTTCAGTAGGTGTTCTGTAGGAGTTGTTCCACATGTAGATGTATTTCTGATGTATTTGTGGGGAGGAAGGTGATCTCCGCATCTTATTCTTCCACCATCTAGAAGGTCTTTCGACTTCTGAGATTTTTGACCCATAAAATAGGCTCATAGAGCTCTTTATCTGTGAATTCGTTATCCCTTAAGAAAAGGGAAGGATGACCCCAAAAGAGGCTTCTCCTTGGTTACCAAAAGCAGGGCTACCTCATTGGCTCCAGAGGGCAGGGCCTGGGCTGAGGGGATGGGAGCAAACTAATTGCAACTGTTAATGAACTCTCATTGTCCCATGGTACTGCTTTTTAAGAAGTAATATGCAAGGAACTTTTTATTCAGAGTACTGTGTGCCTTTGTATTAGATATAGCTTAAGAGAAAACGTTTTTGTCTCTTTATTATGCAGGTATTTCCTGTATTAGCAGATGGAAAATATCTTTTCTGAAGCCTAGTCCTAGATTTCTTTTAGATAGCACTAGGAGAAAAGAGTTAGTAGTTAATCTTGAGATGACTCAAGTTACAATATTGTAAAGAAAAAATGAGGGTGAGTGTATTAACAACTACAGTGTAGAGCTAGAAATGTTCTCTATCAAGAATATTTTTAAGGTTGGGGTGTAAATGAAGATTTTAAGCATCCAATGCAACATAGCTATTCAGGAACAGAGCAGTTTTCCTGAAACCTGCAAGAAATGTTTCCTTTAGGAACTCCTGTGTTGTCACACTGATAGGTGCCTGAGGTATGTACAGGAAATGTACAATATAGATCAAAATGCCAGGGTACTTTCAAACTGAGTTCTAAATCTCATTTTAATGAGACATTTAAAGCTAATACAGCACAGAGTGGAATTAAGTCCAAAATAGATGGCACAGATGACTATTCAGAAAACAAATATGAATATATTTAAAATAGCCAACATTATTAAATGTCAAGTTAATTATCGTGTTGCTCTAAAATCAAAATTCAAAAGTAATACTTTGGTTTGCTAGATAAACTAAAAAATTATTTGCCATTTTCCTTCAAGTCTAAAATATAATAATTAAGAAATTTTGTTCCAATTAAACATATGGAGAAAACTACACTGAATATATATAATGTTATCCAATACAAGAGTGGTCTATGGACTACACTTTAGATAGCAGGTCAATGAGGAGTTCAAGAGCCTTCTGTGGTATAAAACCTGGAATAAATTTTTGCAGTGCACTGAGGAATTCCTCAGAACTCATAGCTAAATTTTCACAGAGCATCAGGAATTTCTCTAGCTAGTAGGGTGTGTCTGAGTATTTTAGTAACTTTTTTTGTGTCAGTTTCTAAGGATTGTGGATCAATGTAATTTACACTAGAGTGAAGCTTATTTTCTGTGAAGGACTTTTATGAAATTTAAAGGGACCATCATTCGACAAATATATAGCTTTGGAATAGTACTTTGTCTACGTTACTTGCACACTTAGCACAGAAGGTTAACTCTTCAAAGTCAGTAGACATGAGTTATGTCAAACATTTTTCAGGCAAAGATTTTGTAAAATGCTAACACAATTTAGTTAATTTAGTGAAGACCTTGGAAGCTTTTATTTATATTAACTCTGCCTCTGTTGTGAGGGTTCTAATTAAATGTCTTATCTCAGTAGGTTTAACTGTGATGAATTCCTGCTTCAAAATTAATCTTTTGTCTTGGTTTCATTTTTTTTTTTTTTAAATTGTACTGTTACTTTACAGTTTGAGGAATATCGTTCTAATTAAGGCACTAACCTAAATAAAAGAGATATTCTTTGTTCAATAAATTAAAAAAATAATATGTTAAAAAGTTGAACAGGGAAATTATTGTCTTATATATTAGGGTAATTGCTTACATAAATAACCCTTGACAACTTAGTGGTGGAAAATAATCATGATATAGCTGGGTATTCACTTATAGATTTTAACACTTTTAACTTGAGTCCTTAACAATGAGATACCAAAAGTATATGTCCTATTATATGTAAAGGGTTTCAAACTTTTATGGAGATGATAAAAATATTTCAACAAATGTCTACTTTCCTTTTAGTGTGTAAGAATTATTTATCACCATAGATTTTTCATGTAGTCTTATATTTTAAAGATGCTCTATACATCACGATCATTGCTATCATAAAGACTTCACTATAACGTTGTATGTTGTGATTGAAGCAACTAACTTCTCCCTGCTAGAGAAAATTTGAGATGTCATTTGTATCCATTCATAATTATTCTGGTTTTGAGGGTCTTTTAGGGATAATAGAAGTTTGCATTAGTACTACAGTGATCAGATTTTCAAAGTTAATTAAAGCCTTAAAATTTTCAATTCATGAATGTTTCACAACTAAGCTAACCATTCATTGACATACTCCATCTTTCAGTATCAAACATAACTTTTTATTTAAAATATTGATGCTGTTTTCAGATGGTTTTGGAATTTTTAGCTAGAATGAAAATCTCCAGGATTTTCTCCAGGATGTATGAACTGAGCTGTTTGACCACTTGAAAACAAACAAATGAATCATTTTCATCATACATATTATAGCTTTTAGTTATTAACAGCATTTTAGTTAAATTATTAACTACATTAGCAGTCCAGCTTGCGATCTTCATGACAGAGTTTACACAGGGGGTTGGCTAAACTTTTCTGTAAAGATCCAGATAGTAAATACTTTGTTTTTTGGACCATATGGTCTGTCACACCACTCGACTCTGGTGCTGTGTGAAAGAAGCCACTGACAATATGCAAATAAATGAGTGTGGCTGAGTTGCAATAAAACGTTATTTACAAAAGCAGACATCAGCTTGGTTTGAGCATGTGCACTCATTTGCTGATGCATAGTTGATACCATTTTAAGTGTGCGGTATATATTTTCAGTTTTCTGCTACGTTTTACTTTTAGTCAATATGTCTAAAACTGAGGTACTATTTTTTGTCCTATTTCTCTACTTTAACCATCCTCATAGTCCTTCATGCACAATAAAGAACATCCTAAATGGATTTCTCGGTTTTTTCTCAAATATACTCACTCAGTAAAACATATATTGGACATTAGTGCAACTCCAATTCACAGCTCCATTTTTCTGTTGAACCCATTCTAACCCATTTAACAGAATTGCTTTTATTCTGGTCAACAGTACCCGCTGAATTGATAAATCCAGTGGTCAATTTTCAGTTCTCCTTAATCTTGATCATTTGGTATTTGATGGAGTACTCTGCTCATTCATTCAGTCCTCCTTGAAACACTTTGTTCCTTTGACTTTCAGCATACTGCACTTCCGTGGTTTTATCTCCAGTATCACTAGCTGCTCTTCTTGTCCTTTTCGTTCCTCACTTCCCTGACCTCTTAATGTTGGAATTCCCCAGAGCTGAGACCTTCTCTATTCAGTAAAAGTCTGTACATATTTTTCTTTCATGATGTGGAAGGCTTAACTCCTGTCTTTCCCTTTTTGGGAAAAGACAGTGACATAGGATCCATTTAAATGTTTTCAAAGGTATTGGAGGTTAATTTGTATAGTTAGAAAGGAGGGGATTTTGATAAAAGTGAATAATTTGTTACATGTTTAATAAGGAAATTCGACATTATAAAATAGAAAAGTTGCTTTTGCAATAGGTAGCAATAAAACCTTTTTCCCCAAAGTAGTTATCTTTTACTTACAAGAAATATGAACGATTTTTAAAAGCAGCATAGGGCTTCCCTCGTGGCACAATGGTTGAGAATCTGCCTGCCAATGCAGGGGACACGGGTTCGAGCCCTGGTCTGGGAAGATCCCACATGCCACGGAGCAATTGGGCCCGTGAGCCACAACTACTGAGCCTGCGCGTCTGGAGCCCGTGCTCCGCAACAAGAGAGGCCGCGATAGTGAGAGGCCCGCGCAGCGCGATGAAGAGTGGCCCCCGCTCGCCGCAACTAGAGAAAGCCCTCGCACAGAAATGAAGACCCAACATAGCCCAAAATAAAATTAAATAAATAAATAAATTAAAAAAAAAAAAAAGCAGCATAGTCTTTCTTAGAAGTCTCACGTATTCATTACATAAGTCAGGCAGTCAGTTCTAAGATCTAGTAACATCAAGGAAAATTGTTTAGACTAATGTATATTACCACAAAAATATCAATTTTCACAAATGTTAACAAGCTCATGGTATCTTAAGTTGAGCTTTTGAACCTTTAAAAATAAATGTCTGACATTTATTTTTAAGCTCTTCTATTAATCTCCGATTTGAAGATTTTTGAATGTCAATCATATAGTTACTTGCACAAATATATGGTCTTATTTAAATCCAGTAAATTACTTTGACAGTCATGCATTTTTTCAAGAAAAATTAAAAGATGTGATTATGCTTTTTTTGAAAAAAATGTGACATTTTCTGTAGTCAAATAGTTTGAAAATCAGCACATATTTAGTGATGTGGTACATCATTTCTAAAAACGACTGTTAAATTATTTCCATATATGTTGGATTTGTTTCCTACCCTTCTATCTGGGAACACCCTGCATTGAGACCAATAGGATGGGGCAGAAGTGAAGCTCTCAGATATGGGCATAAACCTTAAAAGACCTGGTAGCATCCACTTACTCTCTTGGAATCCTGAGGCACCATGCTGAAGAGGTCCAGGAATACCCTGCTGGAGAGACCACCTGGAGAGAGAGTTGTCTGGTCCACATCTGGCACCTCAATGCTAGGTATTTGATGGAAGCCTTTTTGGCTTCTTTGGCCCTACTCGAGTCTCTGGAGGACTACAGACCAATGAGACACCTTAAGCAATGAACCAGAGCAACGAATTAGCTCAGCCCAGCTGAGACTGCAGAATAATAAGTAAATGTTGTGTAGGCTACTACGTTTTTGACAGATTGTTATGTAGTAGTAGATAACATGATAGAATTGATATCTGATACCAACGGGTGTCTTTACTGGAGGACTTCTGACTCTTTAATCTGGCAAATTACATTTTGACTCCTTAGAATGAGATGTTCTCAGCAAATTCTTTGGTCTGTTTGAAACAAGCTGTTTAGTGTGTTAAAAATATTCGATATTTTCTGAATATTTCTGAAGGTCTAAAGCAGTACTGATGGAAATATGAGTCAGATACATTTAAAAAATTACCAATAGCCACATTTTTAAAAAAGCCAAAACTGGGAAATTTAACCAAATATATTAAAATTTTATGAAGTAATCAAAAACATATTGAGATATTTTGCATGTTTTCACTTTGCCTTATTTTATTTTTTATTTTATTTTATTTTATTTTATTTTATTTTATTTTATTTTATTTTATTTTATTTTATTTTTTGACAAGAAAGTAGGATTTATTGGTGGGCATGAGTAAGGAGGGGACAGTGCCAAGGCTTTCATGAGTGCAGGGCCCGCCATCTGTCCAGGGGGCCATGATTAGGGATGTGTTTGACCCCACAGCCATCCGGGATAAGCCACTTTTCTGCCACCATGTTTTCAAATTCGTCGCATTAAACTTAGTAAATCCCCACTACTTGGAGATGTGGATCTTCTGGCAGCCAGGGAACTTGAACTTGCCCCTGCGGAGGGCCTCAATCACCTGCTCCTTGTTCTGCAGCTAGGTGCAGATGGACATTTTGACTTGGCCAACGTGGACCCTCTGCCTCATTTTAATTTAGGACCTTTAAGAGGTGATTATCTCCAGATGCTCTCATATTCTGAGGAGCTGGGAATTACAGCTTCAACATAAGAATTTTGAAGGGACATAATTCAGCCCATAATACTACTTTAAACATAAGTCATACGGATGTCTCCCACTCTAATCCATCACCTCATAGATCATTGTTTCTTCGCTTTTAATTAACCTCCCACTCTAAAAGCAGTAACCCCAGCTCCCTGAGATTCACTTAGTTGTTCAATTTCAGTAAACATGTATAAGAATATCAGAACTGTTAACCTGTACCCCTGTGTGAAACAACTTTATCAACTAAGTATGTTTATGTACAGTATCTTTTGCTTTGAGTCTTACAGTCTCCATACATTTCTAAAGTTACTTAGGTCAGTATCTTTCCCACCATCCTCTTCAGAGAGGTTATTTCATACATTTGTAATACCATTAGATTCTTACAGTTTGAATTTCTGTGTTACTTCCCCTGACTTCCTAAATGACTAAAATTTGGATGCATTAAAATTTACTCTTTGTCCTGTAAAGTTCTGAGTTTTGACTTAAGCAGTAGCGTCATGTTTCCATCATAGTACCATAAAGAATTGTTTTCACTATCCTAAAAAGTTCCCTGTAGCTCACATGGTAGACCTTCCCCGAACCTCTGGAAACCACTTTTCTCATTGTTGTTGTTATAGTTTTGCATTTTTCAGAAAGCCATGTAAATGGAATCATATTATGTAACATTTCTGAGATGGCTTCTTTCACTTAGGAATATGCATTTAAGAATCATCCCTGATTTTGCATGGTTTGATAGCTCATTTGCTTTTATTGATAAATGGTTTTTCATTGTATGTATATATCATTGTATGTATATATGTATATATCATAAATTGTTCATAGTAGTTGGTTTTAGGGCTGTAGTGTGGTTATTCAGTGTGATTCTTGTTTAGAGCTTTTAATTCTGTTGTAGTATGTTGACCTTCATTGCCTCACACATAGGTATAGTATTTTAGCTCCATTTATCATAACCCTATACAGTATCCAAGAACACTCTGATCTAGTGTAGCTTTTTACATCCTTTTCATCTCCTCCCTTCTAAAAGCAGATATCAGGTCCTCTAAGACTGTGTTGTACTTTAGTTTCTTTATTGCTTCTAAACACACACAAAGCTCTTACCAATTTTACCTCTGTTGTATCTACTATCACAGTCTTATTTTTTAAAATGTCACTAAGATTATTAATATCAGAATTTGGAGAAGAGAGATACCATAAATTACAGTTTTTTGGAAAATTTCTTAGAGATGATAATTTTATTTGGTCCTTCAAGAATGATTAATGTGTGGTAAGCAAAGTGGATGGCGGGAGGGTGTTGTCAATAACATTCCAAATTAGGGTAGACATACACAGAGTACTAATTATAATACGCCCATTTTGAAGATAAAGAAGTTGACCTTCATATATAAGAACTTTGTGGGAAATGAAAAGATATGTGATTTAAATGATATTGACATCAATTGCAGTAGCCAAGCGTGAACTATTAGGTCATTACTGAATCTGAGAGAGAAGGGTCTCCCTCAGATCCTCAAATATTGAATCCAGTCTTGATAATTGCCTGAAAAGAAAAAAAATTTCTCAGTCTACTTTGAAATGGATGATCTGTTTCTGACATTTATAGCTTAAGTTATGTACAGAAGTTCTCTGGTCAGCTCTGATCACCTCTTGATCACCTCTTGTTAGCCTTTCTTCATTGAAAATTGAAGGCTAAGTTTTCTAATCAAGGAGGAAGAGCAGAACTCTTGAGAAGAGAGCCAATGAATTTTACAGCGGAATTTTCTATTTTGTTGTGTGTTGCTTCCAGTGTTTCCAAATCCTCTTCCATTCTGAGTTGGTGGCAGACAGCTGGGTCTACGTTAGGGCATGAGCATTATGTTGAAGGACTGTGTGTAGAGTATTTGAGACATGATGATGATAATTATTTTTATGTAAATGCTCTAGCATTAAATTTACATATAATAGTCTCTTTCTTTTAGTGCCTTATACATCATCTAATTATAGGGCTTTTGATCAACTGGTCTCTGGCAGTGAAAATTATCTTCTGCATAATTGGCCCCAAACCCAAACCTCCTACATTGTTGCCTTTTTGTCTCCTTTCACACATTCTACTTCATGTATTTTGTCAGGGTCCTTTGTGGGGAGAAACAGTTAAAAATTTTAAAGTACTTAAAGAATCATTTGAATTTGTCACCAATTTAGAGTGACCATATTTTATATATCTACATATATGAAGACTCACTTAGAACTGAACATTACCAGCTATAAGAAGTTGTTAAAGGTTATGCTGTATGTATTAGAGTTCTCCAGAGAAAAAGCACCAATAGGGGGTATGTGTGGACATATAGATGTATAAATATATTTATACAAACATGTATGTAGGAATATAAATAAGTATATATAGAGACTTATTGTAAGGAATTGGCTCATTTATGGAGGTTGGTAAGTCCCAAGATCTTACAGGATGAGTCTGCAAGTTGGAGACTCTGGTGAGCCAGTGATTTAGTTCCTGTCTGAAGGTTAGCAGGCTTGACAGACATGAAAAGCCAATGTTTCAGTTCAAATCCAAAGGAGGAAAAAGCTGCTGTCCCAGTTTGAAGGCAGGTAGCCAGGAAGAACTCTGTCCTACTCAGGGGACAGTAGGCCTTTTTGTTCTTTTCAGGTCTTCAATTGATTGAGGCCCACCTACATTAGAGAGGGCAATTGGCTTTACTCAGTCTGCCAATTTAAATCTCAATCTCATCCCAAAGCACTCCCATAGACACACCCACAGTGTTCAGCCAAATATCTGGACACCTCGTGGCCCAGTCAAATTGACACATAAAATTAGCCATCACACTGTATTTGAGTTCTAGAAATTACTACTAGATTAATGATGAAATACGGAGGAAAATCTTAGCACATACTTCATAACAAGCTGCAGAGATTAAATAGGTAGAGCACTTCTCTAATGAAAAGTAAAACCCTACCTAGTTTTCCACATGTGTTGGGAAAAACAATTCTTCACTACTGTGTGTCTCCTTTTACAGTAAAACCACACGGAACACTTTGCTTCTGATGCTTATGGTCACTGAATGTGTGGGGATGTTTTCCTACAACAGTGATCAAGTCTCACACAGCAACTGGGTGTTCTACAATTGAACTAAGTCCAGACACTATTTACCTAGAGATGGTGTCAGATCCCACAGGTTAAAGGCTTAGTCCCACAAAACTTCACCTCTGCTTCCTCGACACACACACACACTCTCTCTCTCTCTCTCTCTGTCTCTCTCTCTGTCTCTCTCTTTCTCTCTCTCTCTCTGTTTCTATCTGTCTCCCTCTCTGTCTCTCTCTCTGTTTCTCTCTCTCTCTCTCTCTCTCTCTCTGTCTCTCTCTTTCTCTCTCTCTCTGTCTGTCTCTCTCTCTCTCTGTCTCTCTCTCTCTCTCTCTGTCTCTCTGTCTCTCTGTCTCTCTCTCTCTCTCTGTCTCTCTGTCTCTCTCTCTCGCTCTCTCTGTAGATACCAGTTGCAAGCCCAGGTTCTCACCTTTGCTTCTAACAGGCTGTAGCTCAACGGTTGCAGTGATCTCCTCCTTGGGATAATTTACTAGAGCATCTCACAGACTGCAGGGAAACACACACTTGCATTTACCAGTCTATCAAAGGATATGATAAAGGATACAGAAGAATAGTCAGATGAAGAGATACAAAAGGCTGTGTCTGGGAGGATCCTGGGTGCAGGAGCTTCTGTCCTGGTGGAGTTGGGGTGCATCGCCCTTCTGATGTGGATGGGTTTGCCAACCTGTAAGCTCTCTGAAACCCATAGTTTTGGGATTTTATGGAGGTTTCATCACACAGGCATAATTGATCCTTAGCTCCATTTTCAGCCCTTCTCCATTTCAGGAGCATGGGGATGTGGGGCTGATATTCCAGGCTTCTAATCACGGCTTGGTCTTTCCAGTGACCAGCACTCATCCAGGAGGCATTCATTAGAACAAAAAAACACTTCAATCACATGGGAGATCGTAAGAATTTCAGGAGCTCTGTATCAGGAACTGGAGTCAAAGACAAAATAATAGAAAAAAAGATATCACTAGTGCTGTCTTCACTTAAGAAATTACTAGGGTTTCAGGAGCTATTTGCCAGGAACCGGGGGCAGGGACCAATACATATTTTCCATTATCTCACACCTATCTTACAATGAACCTATTAAGTGCTAGGGTGTGAATTTGTAGACTTTGCTGTTTTTACAGTATTATGTCTTTAACCACCTGGAACACAAAATTAGTTGAGTTTTACATACTGCACTCCTGTGTCCACATTATATTACAAGATGGTGAAAATTGGAAATGATTCCTGCATGATGACAGCACTAGAATGGGGAGGGCATTGGAGGTCAATACTGTCCTTGGACTTGGGCAACAGGCCCTGAATATCACAAATACTCAAACATAAAAGACTTTCTTACTTAAGGAATTTTTTGAAGAAAAAAATGTTAACAATTGAGCAAAATGGAATTATAAGTGAGGGAAACATGAACCAAGGTAGCCATCCAGGCTACAGGATGACTGAATGGACTTTGGGGGCTATGGTCTCTGTCTAGGGTTTGTTTCAAGGTTAGCTCTCCAAATTCCCCTAATAATGTCTAGGCAGACTGGTTATCTCAGACCACTGTGCTTTCTCCCTTTCTCTGCTTGTGTGAAGTAGTTTGGGAGCTATGCGGAATTGCCTGGCAGTTCTGAATTGGAAACCGGTAATGTGAAGGAGGAGAACTTGTCTGACTTTGTGGGCAGTTTGACCTGGTAGTCTCCATCCAAGTTTCAGGTCCAGTCACTGCCTGAGTTTGGGATCTGAGCACTCTTGCCCGTGATCTGTCTAGAACATCCACATTATCACTCAGATGGGAGGGCTGACTCTGGTAATGGTGTAATTATATCTTAAACATCTTTATTCTCATTCTCTGTGGGATTACTGGGAAGCAGGACCCTTCATGGAAACACAACCTGGGACAAGGGCTTACTCTATAACTAAAATATTTAAACGTATGACATGTGGGCCTACATTTACCCTCTTGGCTTGTTGCTGTGATGGTCAAGGCAGTATGAGACAGTGTGGCTTATACACAGTATTAGGAAATTCATGGAAGACGGCCAAGATCCTTGCATCATATTCCTGAGGGAGTGAAGAATGGCGGCTGCAGAGGTGATTGTCAAGTTAGTAGGCAGAAAAATTGAAAACAGGTAGTGAAATATACAAGAGTGTGGGGGGGGGGGCGGAGTTTGAAGGATTTGGGGGCTGATCAATGAGTAGAAAAGTTTGTGGTACTAAGAGTAGGGGAAAGGGCCTTCAGGGTTTTCCCTGCCTCCTGTTCTTCCCACCCCCTTCCCAATAAGGAGTCCTCAGCAGTGGTGCCTGAGTACAACCTCTGCCCAGTGACTCAGGTAAGGAAACCTTGGAATAAAGGTGACAGAGCTAAGACTGCAAGTATGTGAAGAACATGATGGTATGGGGGACTCTGAATCCTTGACCTCAACTCTCTTTAGAGATGGCTGTGAATTGGCTGTGCAGCATGTCGGATGTGGGGAGGGCAACTTTCCCACATGAAGCATGACAGATAAAACCTTGGTAATTGCCTGTGTTCAGAAATGAAAAATCACACAGGTTTTTTCAGCCAGGAACCAGACTCAGGCAATATTTTTGAGGCAGTGACATGTGACTTTCAATTAAGTGGACACCAGCCAAAGAAAGGCAAAGGAGGTAATTCAAATAAAGTTGGCAACATAGATTTGGACTATAAGGGTATTGTTGTAAAGAGCAAAACATTCAAGTAAGCCAGAGCTGTAATACACAAGGGGAAGGGGACTTAAACAAGAGGCTAGGAAAGAAGCATGACAAGTTTTGGAAGTGCTCACCTTTAGTCATTTTAAAATTGGGAGAGATGATCCTGCAATAGAATATGAAACTGAAAGCAAACAGATAAATGGAAGTGGAAAAATATAGCCATACCAGAACAACAAAAACTAGAAGGAGACAGTAATAATTATCTAACAGTGGTTAAAGATACAACTCTGAATTCTGTCAACTCTTTCTTCAAATCTTCACTTTTTCTAACTGCCTCAATTTTAAGTTTTAAAAAATAGCTTTTAGCTATTACTGTATACCATCTCATTATATTGATTAACTTTGGCCTCTTTAGAAAGGTTGGCTACTCCTCAAAATTAAAAATAGAACTACAATTTAGCAATTCCTCTCCTGGATATTTATTTGAAGAAAATGAAAACACTAATTTGAAAAGATATATGTACCTCTGTGTTTATTACAGAATTATTTACAATAGTCAAATTATGTATAAAGAAGATGTGTATATGTATATTCAGTGAAATATTACTCAGTCATAAAAAGTGAAATCTTGCCATTTGTGATAACATGGATGGGCCTGGAGGGTATTATACTGTGTGGAATAAGTCAGACAGGGAAAGACAAATACCATATGATTTCACTTATATGTGGAATCCAGAAAACAAAACAAATGTACAAACATAAAATTGAGAACAAACAGGTGGTTGCCAGGGAGGTGGGGGGATGATGGGAGAAATAGGTGAGGAAGATAAAGACATACAAACTTCAAGTTACAGCACAAATAAGTCACAGGTATGAAATGTACAGTGTGGGGAATATGTTTAGTAAGTACCTAATATCTTTGTATGGTGACAGATGGTAACTTGACCTATCCTGGTGATCATTTTGAAATGTATAGAAGTACCGAATCACTATGTTGTGCACCTGGAACTAACATAGTATTGTAGGTCAGTTATACTTTGAAACAAACTCATGGAAAAAGAGATCAGATTTATGGTTTCCAGAGGTAAGGGGTGAGGTGAGGGGGACTCGGATGAAGGCAGTCAAAAGGCACAAACTTCCAGTTATAAGTTCTAGGGATGTAACGTACAACATGATAAACATAACTTATAGTACTGTATGTAAGTATGTGAAAGTTGAGAGTATAAATCATAAGTTCTCATCACAAGGAAAAATCTTTTTCTTTAGTTTTGTATCTCTATGTGGTGGTGAATGTTCACTGAACTTATTGTGATAATTTCGTGATGCGAGTCAAATCATTAGGCCATACATCTTAAACTTATACAGTGCTGAATGTCAGTTATCTCTATAAAACTGGAAGGAAAAAAGGAAGAAAAAGAGGGGTATCTAGAGGACACAAATTTCCCACACATCTTTACAAAGGAAATCCCTGGATTAAATACACAATAAAATTAATTATAGCAAGGGGGGAAATTGGTTTATCATTCTCTTTGGCTTTGTGAGAATATCTTTTAAACTTCATTTTCAGTGGGACATTATCCTCTTTATTTTTCCTTCAATAACCTTAAATAAGATTCAAGACTATTTTACTGTGCTTATGTTTAAGAAAAGAGATTTTTTTTTTCTGTACTCAGAAAGAAGAACATACATCAGGGTGGCTCCAAAGTTGCCTCATAATTTCTGAAAGCTGCCTGCTGTCTTCACTTTCTTTTAGTTCAAACTTCGTTCCATTTCTCTCATTTTTCCAGTCCTGCTCTTTGTGAATTTACATCCAGAAGTTTGTCTTCAGCCTGAAGCTTTGTCTAAGGGAGAAGATTTCATTAGCTATTTGCATGAGTTCATAGATCCCAGATAATTCCCGTATTGTCAGATCATTCAAAGGTTCTTTCGTAGCTGCAACTTAATTGGAGCTCACACATGCACTCCCATTTTTCTGCAGAATTCAGATTGGCCATTCAAGTTTTCTAGTTGATAATTATTTACAACTCTCAGGGCTTTCAGAAGTTTCTTTGCGTTTTCTGTTTCTTACCATTCCTACTACCATACAGGTTTTATGTGTGTTTGGGTTTCTTCCTCACCTATTAGAGTCTTGGCAATACAAGTGGAAACCTTATCTTTTAGGTTTGTTTTATATGTTGTATTGAAGTTTTTTACCTGTTATCCTAGTTGCTGTGCCTGTTTTGTGGAGGTATATTAGAAGATTCAAAATCTACAGACTGCTTATAGTAGAATCTTTAGATTTTTAAAATTGTATGAAGGGGATCAATGTTTATTTATTGAGTTTTACATGGCAGGAATTATGGTATATAATAAGTACAAAAAGTTATTGTCCTCATGTTATCATCTCTTAATGATAGTAGATAACACAACAGTTACAGTGCTTAGTTACGGTAGGAAACAAAGCACATAGGAAGGGAGCCAATTCAGATTGGGGTATGTGTGTGCCCACTTATAAGAGGCATTATTCAGGGAGGTAGTATCTTAACCAAATTCTAAAGGAAGGAAATATGTAAATTAGTGGCATAGAAGAATACATGTGCAAAAGCCTTGAGAGTGATGAAATTACATCTTGTAGTAACTATAGTTTATTATAATGGATGTATACATGCAAGCTAAAGAATTTATATTTATCTGGAGAGAAATGAAAGGCTACTTAAGAATGTTTAGCATGAGAGTGATATGTTATTTTATACCGGCTTTTTAGTCTTTAAATATGGTAATCTGAATACAGAGCTTTTATTGGATCTGTTGTGGGGCTGATAGGTCAGTGGTTTACTCAGATATATCTAATATGCAAAAATAAGAATGACCCTAACCAAGATGCTTTGGCATTAAAAATAGTACTCCAAGAACATTGCCCTCTAAGATCTTACAATCAGGACAAGGTAATGTAAATAGCACAGGCAAAGTTAAATAGAAATAAAGTTCATTGACTGGAGAGACCAAAGAGTCCTTTGTGCAGGGGACACAAGAATTGAGCATATGCTTACATTTTAATTCCTATGTTAGAACTTTTGCTGATGGACGCGTTATGGGAAATATTTCCACAGAATTTTGATGTTTCGTCTAAAATATTAAGGCGGTATTTTTTGAGTGCACTTACATGTAACTTGTATATTTTGGCTCCTGCCATTTACTATCTTATTCATAAAGGTTGTTTTGGATCTATAAGCATCTTTTGTTTTTACAAACTAGATTTATAGGAAACAATTTTTATTCCTCAAGTTCTTTCTACTGAACTTAATGTGAAACTAAGTCCTGTAAATCTTGTTTACTATACATCCTTGTTATCACTTGGTTAATTTCATCCTTGCCATACTGACTACCCCCTTAGTTTAGACCATTGCATCCTTTGAAAATATTGGTTAGGGGCCATGTTATAAATCTCTTCTTTTAATAATACCTTTTATCCAATGTCTATCTCCCAACTTCAAGCCCAAGAAGATGGCTTTCCATAGCCATTAAAAAAGTGAGTTTTTTTTTCCTCTTAAGTCTTTAGCTTCCAAGAGGAAAATGTAGCAGATATTACAAAACAGTATTTTACTCATTCTGTTCAAGCAGCTGAAAAAGAGTAAAGAACATTGTACTGGAAATCAAGGCCTGTTGAATTTTAACTTCCAGTATAACCAGTTGCATTTAATTTCACTGAGCTTCTGATTTTATTTGAAAAGTAAATAGCATGTTCAAGGTCACTTGGTTTAAAACAGTGGATTTGAGACTCAAAACTTGATGAACTGACCCAGTCACAAACTCAAAAAGTATTCCAAGTCAACTTTACTGGGCTGAACCAAATTTTCTTTTTCTATCATTTAGAAACTGATCATTATAGTAGAGCTGTTTTGCAAGAATGCTTTGACTTATTTCTGGTTTTCATCATGTTAAGAATTTTGAAGATAGACCAGAGGTTAATTCTGGCTTTGCAAATGTTAAGCTCTGTGACCTTGACAAGACTGTTAATGTCTCTAAACTGGTTTCCTATTGTACAGCAATTGAGACAGTAAGGTTTGTCATAAAAGAAGAAATGCCAATTGCTTAACAATTGCCTAGCATACAACTTGGCTCATAAATTGTGAAGATACTAAGTTTTGGCTTTGCAGTTCCCTTAAAACTTCATTGCAGGAACACATATATATTCTTCCAATTCTAAAATAAGGACATATAATTGATCAATTCCCTATTTTAACACACATAAAAAATATGCTAAGGGAAATTACAGATGGACAGTTTTGGGCTTTGAGTTGAGGTAATGTGGCATGAATGCAGGTTAACTGAGAAAGAAAGGGGCCAGGTTCCCTCCTCTTCTTTCTCCTATCTTGGTTTATAGTAACTGATTTTATTGTCAATATTTTATGGTGTTGGCTTCTGTGTTCTCAGACAGCATGTGTGTATCTTCAAAATATAAAGTGTCTTTGATATCCCTACAAAACACACTCACAAACATACACTCATATTTCTCTAGGGAGAATTTGACATTTAATTTAGCATCAGGAAAGTAGAGGAGGTAACTTGAATGAAAAAACAAGGTTCAAAACAGGTTGAGTATGGAAGATACTTCATTTATGTTTGGGTCTGAGTGTTGTTAAAATATAGTCTTCTGAATTTTGGAAATAGTACTATAAGCAGGAAAAATATTTTGGCTTAAACATTTGAAATCAGTGTAGAGGTAGAAAATATGTCACAAAATGGACTGGCAGTAAATAGCAACTGGTTGTTAGAAAGACAATTTATCCTTTCATCTAAACAATTACCTACATGAAAATGTGCCAAATCTTATCAACACACCCCTCCCTTTTGTTTGCTATGACAGCTGCTCATTCCAGTTGGGTCAGTGTCAGAAGAAAAATCAATCTCAGTGAAATGATTAATTCCTCATAAATCCAGTCTTTTATCTTTCCCAGTTGCCTGTTCGGCTGATTGTTCAAGAGTCATCTTTCATATACTTAGAATCCAGGAAAAAAACGACCACCAGAATCTCCATATTGAATGGGCAAGTTAAACACTTACAAAAGGAATATTATATACACTGAGCACCTACTGTATGCCTTTTTCCATGGGTTTTTTTTTTTAATATCTTTATTGGAGTATAATTGCTTTACAGTGTTGTTATTTTCTGCTTTACAACAAACTGAATCAGCTATAGGTGTACGTATATCCCCATATCCCCTCCCTCTTGAGCCTCCCTATCCCACCCCTCTAGGTCATCACAAAGCATCGAGCTGATCGCCCTGTGCTATGCAGCAGCTTCCCACTAGCCATCCATTTTACATTTGGTAGTGTATATATGTCCATGCCACTCTCTCACTTTGTCCCAGATTCCCCTTCCCCCACATGTCCTCAAGTCTGTTCTCTGCGTCTGCATCTTTATTACTACCCTGCTGCTTGGTTGAACAGTACCGTTTTTTTTAATTACATATATGTGTGTTAGCATACAGTATTTGTTTTTCTCTTTCTGATTTACTTCACTCCGTATGACAGACTCTAGGTCCATCCACCTCATTACAGTAACTCAGTTTTGTTCTTTTTTATGGCTGAGTAATATTCCATAGTATATATGTGCCACATCATTATCCATTCATCTGTCGAAGGACATTTAGGTTGCTTCTGTGACCTGGCTATTGTAAAAAGTGCTGCAATGAACATTGGGGTACGTGTATCTTTTTGAATTATGGTTTTCTCAAGGTATATGCCCAGTAGTCAGATTGCTGGGTCATATGGTAGTTCTGTTTTTAGTTTTTTAAGGAAGCTCCATACTCTTCTCCATAGTGGCTGTACTAATTTACATTCCCAGAAACAGTGCAGGAAGTTTCCCTTTTCTCCACACCCTCGCCAGCATTTATTGTTTGTAGATTTTTTGATGATGGCCATTCTGACAAGTGTGAGGTGATACCTCATTGTGGTTTTGATTTGCATTTCTCTAATGATTAGTGATGTTGTGCCTCTAATGATTACTGATGCTGAGCATCCTTTCATGTGTTTGTTGGCAATCTGTATGTCTGCTATGGAGCAATTTCTACTTAGGTCGTCCACCCATTTTTGGATTGAGTTGATTTTTTGGTATTGAGCTGCATGAGCTGTTTGTATATTTTGGAGGTAAATCCTTTGACAGTTACTTCATTTGCAAATGTTTTCTCCCATTCTGAGGGTTGTCTTTTCTTCTTGTTTATGGTTTCCTTTGCTGTGCAAAAGCTTTTAAGTTTCATTAGGTCCCATTTGTTCATTTTTTATTTCATTTCCATTAATCTAGGATGTAGGTCAAAAAAGATCTTGCTGTGATTTATGTCAGAGAGTGGTCTGCCTATGTTTTCCTCTAAGGGTTTTATAGCGTCTGGCCTTACATTTAGGACTTTAATCCATTTTGAGTTTATTTTTGTGTATGGTGTTAGGAAGTGTTCTAATTTCATTCTTTTACATGTAGCTGTCCAGTTTCCCCCACAGCACTTATTGAAGAGGTTGTCTTTTCTTCATTGTATATTATTGCCTCCTTTGTCAAAGATAGTGATATGTGTGAGGGTTTATCTCTGGGCTTTCTGGCCTGTTCCATTGAGCTATATTTCTGTTTTTTCTGGCAGTATCACACTGTCTTGATTATTGTAACTTTGTAGTATAGTCTGAAGTCAGGGAGCCTGATTCCTCCAGGTCCGTTTTTCTTTCTCAAGATTGCTTTGGCTATATGGGGTCTTTTGTGTTTCCATACAAATTGTAAAATTTTTTGTTCTAGTTCTGTGAAAAATGCCACTGGTAGTTTGATAGGGATTGCATTGAATCTGTAGATTGCTTTGGGTAGTAGAGTCATTTTCACGATGTTGATTCTTCTAGTCTAAGAACATGGTATATCTCTCCATCTGTGGAGAGATGGAGAGATTTCCATCATCAGTGGAAATTTCCATCATCAGTGTCTTACAGTTCTCTGTATACAGGTCTTTTGTCTCCTTAGGTAGGCTTCATCAGTGATGAAGTGTCTTACAGTGTCTTACAGTTCTTTCATCAGTGTCTTACAGTTCTCTGTATACAGGTCTTTTGTCTCCTTAGGTAGGCTTATTCCTAGGCATTTTATTCTTTTTGTTGCAGTGGTAAATGGGAGTGTTTCCTTAATTTCTCTTTCAGATTTTTCATCATTAGTGTATAGGAATGCAAGAGATATCTGTGCACTAATTTTGTATCCTGCAACTTTACCAAATTCATTGATAGCTCTAGTAGTTTTCTGGTGGCATCTTTAGGATTCTCTATGTTTAGTATCATGTCATCTGCAAACAGTGACAGTTTTACTTCTTCTTTTCCAATTTGTATTCCTTTTATTTCTTTTTTTTCTCTGATTGCTGTGGCCAAAACGTCCAAAACTATGTTGAATAATAGTGGTGAGAGTGAACACCCTTGTCTTCTTCCTGATCTTAGAGGAAATGGTTTCAGTTTTTCACCATTGAGAATGATGTTGGCTGTGGGTTTGTCATATCTAGCTTTTATTATGTTGAGGTAGGTTCCCTCTATGCCCACTTTCTGGAGAGTTTCTATGATATCTGGGTGTTGAATTTTGTCGAAAGCTTTTTCTGCATCTGTTGAGATTATTGTGCAGTTTTTATCCTTCAGTTTGTTAGTGTGGTGTATCGCATTGATTGATTTGCGTATATTGAAGAATCCTTGCATTCCTGGGATAAACTACACTTGATCATGGTGTATGATCCTTTTAATGTGCTGGTAGATTCTGTTTGCTAGTATTTTGTTGAGGATTTTTGCATGTATGTTCATCAGTGATATTGGTCTGTAGTTTTCTTTTTTTATGACATCTTTGTCTCTTTGTCTTTGACTTCTCTCTCTTATTCTTCACCCCTTTGTTTGTGTCTTTAATAGACGCAAAACAGTATTATTGTTACTTTACAACAGGGATTGGCAAACTATTCTCTGCCAGGCAAATGTGGCACAGTACCTGGCTTTGTATAGTCTGTGAGCTAATAGTTTAATATTAAAAGTGTTTCAAAAATTACAAGAATAATATTTCATGTACTGTGAAAATTATATGTAACTCAAATTTTTGTCCATATATAAAATTTAATTGGAACACAACCATGCTCATTCACTGACGTTTGTCTATGGCTGCTTTCCTGTTGTAGCAGCAGAGTTAATGGTTGTAACAGAGACTTCATGCATCACTTTTCACTGCTAGGCACATTACAAATTGCAATGAAGCAGTTATAACTGCAAATCATTTTGAGTGTCATATTTATCACTCTACTCTTGTTTTTTTGTTATTACTAGTACATACTTATCATGTGATAACATGAAAAAAGTGGGATTTGAATGTTCTGCTTTCAAGTCACAGTTGAGTGACAATTATTCTGTTGAATCAGAGGGCAAACAATTCACTTTAGTTTGCAGTGACACTGTAGCAGTGCTAAAAGAATAAAAGGTACATCTACATTATCAGAATAAAGACTCAACACAATATTCCCAACTCACAGGAAGACAAGAATCAGAAAAATAAGAAAATTTAAGATGAAATATCTCCTTATGGAAGAATTTCTTTACGTGCAAAAAGTAAAAAAGAAGCTATAACCAAATTTTCTGAGTTAGCCAAACAATAAAAGCCATTTACTGCTGGTGAATTATAACTGAGTTATGTGATTGCAGCAGCTGAAGAAGTGTGTCCAAAAAGTTAAGACTATGAGCCTTTCAGAGGTAACAGTTGGAAGAAGAGTTGAGGATCTTGGGACCAACATTCATAGTCAATTAAAAAAGGCCAATATTTTTAATGGTTTTCCTTGGTTCTTGGTAAGTTGGCAAGTGAAATCAAGTGCTTATTTATTAGATGAGTCAAGTTGATACCAAGCTGAAAATAAAGAATTAAACTTTTTAGATAGTCTATGTGAAACAACTCAAAAGACAGTTTCCAAATACATGAGAATACTATGTCAGTGCAATCTGAAGTGGAATCTGCTAAGATGTGTTAGAACTAATGGTGGTAAAAATATTTATGGAGCAGGAGAATGATTAATTAACATTATTTTGTTATTGTAGTAGTAGGATCGTTGGGGACATAAGGTCTGAGTGAAAAATAAAAAACAGGGTCTCCGTCCATGTGGTGGGGAGCACTAGGTCAAATGCTAGAATACTCTTTGAATGTGTGTTTTTAAGACAGAGAAGGCTCATACTTGAAGCTCCTGCTTTTGCTTACTGTTTCTGTAAGTTAAGAAGAACATGGGCATAAACAGAGGCAGAGTGTTTTCCTTCTAAAACTTCTCTCAGGGCAGAGTAGTAAGTTGTTATGAGGCTTGCTCTCAGGCCTTTTATTTTGTTTATTATCATGATCATCTCACATTGGCACTTGGGATCTCAAGAAGTCTTATGTTGCTCAGTGCCTGGTAATGGGAGATTTGAACTTGGATGGAGAAGAAAGACCTGTTTCAGCAGAAGTTTCTCAAGAAGTCTGATCTTGCTCAGTGCCTGGTAATGGGAGATTTGAACTTGGAAGGAGAAGAAAGACCTGTTTCAGCAGAAGTTATTCAAACAAAAACTGGTAGTTTTATTTTACCATTGAAACTCAACATAACATTTTGAGACTGAAAAAGAAAAGGATATGGATTGAAAGATTGGAAGGATATGATTCAGATATTCTTAAGCATTGATTTTTTTGTTCATAACATCAATTCTATGGCAACAAAACTGTGTTAATTCTTGTATTTGTAGGGGGCCCTCTGTGGGGTCTAGGAGACTAACCTTTGACAAATGGTAAGGATCCTGTTACGGTGCCGTTTATATTCTCAAAGTTGTTAA
Source organism: Balaenoptera musculus (assembly GCF_009873245.2). Classification (NCBI taxonomy): domain Eukaryota; kingdom Metazoa; phylum Chordata; class Mammalia; order Artiodactyla; family Balaenopteridae; genus Balaenoptera; species Balaenoptera musculus. The sequence continues at coordinate 59,051,046 of NC_045802.1, forward strand.
AATTCTCAAAGCTTTTCAATTCTGAAATCATTTAAAAATTATCAAGAAGGTGAGGAATCATGTTGTATTATGAGTTTATCTGAGAATTGTGTTTTTTTTTACCATTATGAAAAAATGAAAATATCTACTTCCTATTTCATCACTAACTCAAACCCCGAAGCAGAGAAATGGTGCTATTTTCTCCATTTCATCAGATAGTCTCACAAACTTCGAGTTGTGTAAGTTGATATGCCCACAGTTATCTTCATATCATATTTTTAGCAGCTCCTATCCAACCTGCCAAATACTAAAATCTGTTTTATTTTTGGTAATTGTAGTTTGCCACAATACATTTATATTGTCACTACAAATTCAGAAACAGAAGATGTAACGGTTTATAAAGCATATTGTAATTCTGCCACGTACCAGATGAGACAGTGTTTAATGTAGACAACAGAGTCTATGACAAGTTTCAGGCTCCTGTGCTGCAGGATCCTTGAAGTTTTCAGAATATATATTTTCCAAATTCCTTGTGTTTTTAGACTTTGAATACAAAACAGGACATAATTAAAGGGCATTTAGCTTTCTTTTTGGAGACTGCCATGGTAGAGAAACTATCGTATGTGAAAAAATTTCAACTTTTATCACAGAATTATTTTAGTTTTCAGTATTAGCAAAATTACAGTACTGAAGATAACCAACTGAGTGAATTAAAACTGGATATAGTTAAACCGAAAGATGAATAAGGTCATAATGATATTTATAAATATCTATTTTTAACATAAGGACAATGCATTAATAAAGAAAACATTTTTATATGCTGTGCTCTGGGAAATCTATGTTAAAACATGCATGAGGGCTTGTAGGACCTGCTTTCTGGTGAGTTTTACTGTAGGAGTCAATTCCAGTTTTTTGTTTTTGAAGATGAAAATTCATTAAAATGTCTTAATAACCAAGGCTTTCAATTTTTAGAACATGTTTACCTGCATGCTTCACTGCATAGTGAATAATATGACAAATGTAATTACCTTTCAAAATGCTGAAATGCTTGCTATGGAGAAATATGAGCATATAAGAATTATCTACCATTACAAATTATTGTCTGATCTGCATATAATGCATATGTATTTTTTCACATAACCTGCAGTACTGTCCCTCTTATAAATTCAGTTGTATTAGTAGCAGCTACTTTTATACCAATGATTTCCTAGGAGCCTTATATTCAGCTTATTACTTACTAATCTCCGGAATGTTAATGCTATTAAGTTAAGAATATAATAGCTGTGATGTTTGAAAGATTAAAAAAATTCAGTTTCTGAAGTTCAAGGGAGGGTGAAATTCTAAACTTCTAGAATTCTAAATTCTAAAGTAAGCTGATTCTTTAGTACTTTGAACACATTTAAAATATGTGGCTTAAAGTCTTTGATTGGTAAGTACATCTTTTGGGCTTCTTCCTGGACAGTTTGTATTAGTGCACTTTCCTCTTGTGTATGGGTTATTCTTCCTTGTTTCTTTGCATGTTTTATATATTTGGGTGAAAACTGGACATTTTAGATAATGTGTTAAAACTCTGGAAATTAGGTTTCCTCTTTTCTTCAGGGTTTATTGTTGCTGTTGCTTGCTGTAGCTGTTGTAGTTTGGTAGGCAGTTTTTCTCAACTAATTTGGTAAAATCTGTATCTTTGATATGTGTGGCCACTAACATCTATACTTGGTTAGTTTCATGGTCAGTTTATGATTGAACAGAGATTTACTTGACACCTGGAACAGTAAGTCCCCCAGTCTCTACTGTGGGACTGAGTTGAAGGCATGTCTTTAAGAAGAAGCTTGGCACTTTAATTCTCTGCTATAGTCTTTACTTCCTGGTTGCACAGAACCTCAAAGTCAGTCAGAGGTGTGAGCTTAAGATTTTCCCAGGTCTTTTGTGAGCATGTGTACAGCCCAGAGCATGTGTGTGGCCATAGTGATTCCCATGAATATGTTAGACCATTTCCAAGCCCTCTTATGGGCATCTCATTACTTAGCTACTTCTTCTGGTTAATCTTTTGTTTGCCCCAACTTTTACCTTCACCTCAGGAAGCTGTGATGTCATAATATTCGGTAAATGCCCCCAGTGGAGAAGCTTCAGGTATGGGGCAATTTCTATTGTGTTCAGAAAAAGATAAGCCTTAAAAATAAAAAGCCCTTTGAGTGGAGTCTTCCAGGAAACCACCATACAGGTCAAATGAAGTCTCTCTTTGTGAATAAATCTTCGAAAGAGCTCAAGTTCCAGTCTTCTCTCTCCAGCTAGGAAATCAAGTTGTTACTTTTCAAGGCTGCCACAGAGCTAGAGAATGGGGAACAGGACTACTGTGGGTGAAATTGTGACAAAACTCATTGTTTTTACCAAGATTCAACCATATTTTTATTGATTAAATTGGTTTCTGCAAGTCTTTGGTTAATTTCCAGTTATAAAAACTGGATTCTCTCAATTTTTGCCATTTTTTAAAATTGCTTTTCTGGATGGGCAAAGATTTGGAAGTTCTTACTCTGACTTACCAGACTTACTGCATCAGTACATCTCTAGGAGTGATGCTATGTAATGTATCCTTTTTGAAAAAAGTATCTCAGTTGTTTAAGTTGCAAAGTCTGCTTTTGAATTATAGATCAATTTCATGATAGAAAGATTTTTGAGTAATGACTTCTAATAATCTCAGATTATGAGTGGCAGAGATAAGAATAGAAAACTGAAAACACATATGATAAAATACTCTTTCTAAAGGTAAATTTTGATATGTTTAATATCAAAGCATACAGAAATAGTTTAATGCAGTCTTTTCACATTGAACTATGTAGATATTCTATTTTGTATTTTGGAAGTAGATGAAAAACACATCTGCCAGGTTCAAAGGATGACTTTTTTAATGACATTTTTAGTAATCATGAAGAATTCATATAGGCCAACATTGAAGAAGTCACCCTCAGAAAAGAAATCAAGCTCTGAAAACATTAGAGGACAGGAGGGCAGTAGAAGCTGTGCCACTTTGGGAGCAGGTTTGAAGCATAACTTCACTTTAGTTTGAGAAAAAGAGCAATTGTGGGAAGTCAGCTCTGTGAAAGGAAAAGTCTACAACAAGGTCAACAGGAGCTCCTTCGTTAGCTAACAGCACACACCTAAATCAAATATTTTTAATTAGTTCATATTTTTCTTTATGTCATCTCAATGTCACCTGCAAAACTTGTCAATTCTAGTGTTCCATTCAATTACCAGAAACACTCAGATGTAGTGGGGCAACCAACAAACAAAATGTGATTTATAAAATAAAACTTAATTACATCTGAAATTAGTGGTATGTAATGGAAGTTCACCTCACCAGTTTTAAAGCCAATGGAACCACCCTGAGGAAAGTCCAACTCAGTCATGTTGATGTTTAACTTGCCAATCAAAAACAACGGATGAAATGTTAAGTATGTAGTATCTGTGTTTCCTTCAAAATTTACTCTAATTTACAGACCCAATGTTTACTTTTCAGGGCAATCTGAATATCATATTCACACAGTGCTCCTAAATCACGTGATGCATCTTTGTCTAGTCTACTCAGAAAACTAGTTACAGCATGAGCATACTTTCAGCTTTATACCTTCCCTGTATGTCTGCCCCTCAAAAAAGTCTCACTCCATCCTACTGCCTCTCCCCCAGTTGCACACTGCTGTGTCCTGCTAGTTGATGCTTGCTTGCCTTCTGGTTGTCCCAAGTGGGCCTTTCTCTGTGCTCCTGCCCCTCACTCAGGGTAGGAGATCTCTAATGAGCTTGGGTCCAGGACAGTTTTATGCAGTGCTTTTCTTTCTTTTAACCTTCCCTCAGCTACAGCGTGCCTTTCCCTTGCCCAGGACAGTGAAAAGGTTTGTTGCCTATAATTTTTAAAATAATAAATGAAAATTATACTTCATTAATTAAATGTTAAATAACCTTTGGTTCCTCTCTACATAACATGAAGAGAGAACAAAGTTTTATTATATAAAGCTCTTTCTTCTTGCATTTTGGAGTACAATTGCTGACTATCAATGAATTTATAAATGTTAAGTTATGGTTTTTCTTTAAAGAATTATTTGGATTGTAGGCATTTCAGTTATTAGCTATTTACTAAAGACACAAAATTTATTTCATTAGTTCTAGTATTAGCCACCTAACATTTCTTTTTAAATGGAATTTCTTAAATTTTTTCCTTTTTGTTTTCATCTATTTATTTTACATATATATCTTCATTTGAACACTTAATTTGATTATTACATATCACATATATTGCTGTACTTAGAAATTTACATAAACAATTTAGTACTTAGTTCTCATAGTCTGCTGTGGTGGTATCCTTAGTTATACAGAAAGGATAAGTAAATTTGTCCAAATTACATAGCTTAGTAAAAGGACAAGTCAGAAATTGGAGCTGAGAGACTAACTTTATTCTCATATTCTTAACCATTATCACTTATAGTCTGTCTCTAAGTTAATTTGCATTCTCATAAACTGTGGAGTATCTTTTAATATGCATGTACACACATGCAGACTTGTGTTTTCAGAAAGAATGCACAGTTTCACAGATGTCTTTTTTGATGTATGCGTACATGAATGACAAATATTGTAACTGCACTGATTTTTACATAGTACTGAATTTTTATTTTATCTTTGACGTTAAAAAGGGTATATGCCTCAAGGTTGATTTGTTTCTCTTAATTTTATCTAATATGGTTGTTTTTATGTCTGGAGTATTGTCCCTAGATTTAGTAAAGTTTTAATTTAAAAATGAAATCCTTGTGAATTTATCCTAGAGTCTCTTTACTGAACACTTATTATCCACATTTGAGATCCATATGTTCTGTCACCTTTATCTATTCTAATCTCCATTTTTATGTTTGTTCTGGAGGTATATATTTACAGGGTCTTCGACATCACTCATTATGTTTTCTTTAGTGTTGGTTCTGCCTGTATTTTTTCTAATGTAGATTTTGTCATCATTGTTTCACTTTTAATTTCCACAAATGATTTCACTCTCTTAACAAGCTCTACCTTTATTTTGATTTGATAAGTTATTTTATCTTTCAAGATTTTCACCTCAGATTTCATGTGTTTTAAAATATGATTGATACCTTTGTTGTCAGTGTATAGAAATGCAACAGATTTCTGTGTATTTATTTTGTATCCTGCAACTTTACCAAATTCATTGATGAGCTCTAGTAATTTTCTGGTAGCATCTCTAGGATTTTCTATGTATAGTATGTCATCTGCAAACAGTGACAGTTTTACTTCTTTTCCAATTTGGATTCCTTTTATTTATTTTTTTCTTCTCTGATTGCCATGGCTAGGACAGGCAGGCAATATCTAATATATATTTTGGTGGCCTATTATATATTTTTCAAAAAGTTTTGTTTTCTACAGATTTCTTACATTTTACAGGCAAGGTAATTTTCTCCCCGTTAAGAATGAAAAGAGATCAAACCAAGCCTGGCTTTTGCTAGAAAAAATGTAGATTTTTCTAAAACACTCTAACTGTCCAATCGGTTTCCATTTGCATCATCCTCTAAAATCCTTAGGAGGAAGTATGGTTGATGTAAACTTCGAGAGCCAGTTCAATTATCCAATAGTCAGAGCAAGTTGGCAGGCAGCCAGAGCCCTAGGAAGTCATTTAGATAAATTTCATATTCATATAATTTATTCTCACTGTTTGGTGAGGATTCTGTGCTAGAGGCCATGTTTTCTGTGAACCAGTTTTACTTTGAACCAATTACCACCCCAGTTACTCTTTTCTGCCTCTGTCCTTTGAAAGCATCATGCCTTGTTTGGAAGAAGCCATGCCTCATCAAGAAGCACTTGTCCAATGGCATGCTTTTTGCTTGAGGGTGCTGATATGAAAAACTAGGAGCCTCATAACTTAGCACTATGAAAATCATTGAGTCACAGCTGTGAAATATATACCGTTGAGAATTCTTGTAGTTCTTTGTGCAGCAAATCCAGATATATATCAATATTTGGGGTTCAGCTTCCCACTGATGCTATGCAGCACTCTTGGCATTGGGGGGATGGTTGTAAGTATGTACACGAGCATCTCCCTGAAGCTGGTCCTTTCTGAACTGCACTAACTTTCTGTAGCGATGCAGGTCGTAACATTCTTTTACATCGCATTAGTCATTTCAACATCAAACGCCTTCCTTTAATTTACCATTGTAATCATAAAAACACTTCCTCAATTTAAAGCTTTTACATCATTGGTCTTTTTGACACATCTATCAAGCTATGTAATCTCTTCTTTCAGCATTTCTGGATATTTCTTCCCATCTTTCATTGATCATTTCTGGCTTCTTTCATTGCAATATAGTATCCCTCATCCTCTTTTGAATCTCTGCTTTTAGTCTCTACACATTCTTTCTAGGAACATATAATGTAAACATGATTCAAATATTAGACACATACAGACACACACACTCTCAAATGATGCTTTTAGACTATATATCTCTTCTAAGCTCTACTGCTTTATACTTTTCTGTCTCTGGGAAATCATCATTTGAATATTTAACATTTGAAAGTTGTGTATGCCAAATTTTTCCTAATAATTCAGGACTCCTTTATTTTTTGCCTTGAATGGCATCACTGTCAAAAATGAAACTGAACCATAAGTCATGGAGCAATAATACTATGTCCTTTCTATTTGCCTGAAGACCAAATAAAACCAATTCCGTAATGGTCTATCTTTATACAGTTTGATTGTATCTGAGTTTCACTAATGCTGTGAGTAGCGTCTTAGAACCTTGGACTTACCGTTTTTGTAAAGCCATGCTGCAGGAACAATAGCCTACATGACTTCCTTCTTTATCTCACACATTGACAGCCCCTATAAATTTTTCATGAATTCCAATTCTGTTAAATACAAAAGAAATGCAAATACATTTAAAAAAGTATAAATGCACCCATTAAAAGAAATGTTGATAATTTTCTCATTATAAATTTAGTAATATGTATTGAGTGGGATGGGGGGGTGAGAGGGAGGTCCAAGAGGGAGGGGATATAGGTATACATATAGCTGATTCACTTCATTGTACAGCAGAAATTAACAAAACATTGTAAAGCAATTACACTCCAACAAAAAATAAATAAAAATAATAAAACAAAAATAAAATAAGACTTTGGTTAAGAAAAAAAAATGTTCCTTGTTCTTTAACACACTTTTGCATGAAACTGTCATTACAGCTGTCAAGTTTCTTAGTATTATCTGTATGTTTATGTTTTCTCCATTGGACTTTGAGATCCCTGAAATCAGAAATTATATTTTAGTCATCCTTTTACACTCAGCATATATTTTAGTGGCTGATAAATGGAATCTATTCAAGAAACCTTTGTGGAAAGATGAACTGTGGTGCATCAGCAGAGTGAATCTCAAAAATGTCCTTAAGCATTACCATGCTGCCTGAACATTTAGGATTTTTCTTAACTATCACAATATTTATTAGTCTTAGTATTTTTTTCCCTTTTAAGTAAAATAGAGTAATTTATGGGCCTATATGTAATGATGGGAGAGGTAAAGACATCCTGCCTTAGGGGAGTGTCTCTTAGTTTTATTTGTAATAAAATTTCAGAGGGAAGAAAAAATAATTTGCATTTGATTTTCCACTGATTGTTAATCAGCTTGCAGAATTTACAGTTTCTGAATACTGCTGTACTAGTCATCCTAAATGATCTATATTAAAACAGTATGGACCATTAATGCTATGGACAAACAACCTGTTGAATAACTTTAGAATTTGAGAATCTAATACTTGAGTTTCTGAAAATGTAAAGGTTGACTTTTAGTAATTATAAATCACTACTAGGTAACATTATGTATAGTTACTTGAATCTATTGTAAAAACTGTTAAGTCTTCTGATAATACTTATCCTAAATTTTTCAACTTATTAATTTGAATAAGAGTTCACTGAGAAAGGTAAACACTTAGAAATGAATGTTCAGTATTCCAAGTACGTTAAGTTCAATTTACTTTTAAATTGAGGCGCACACGTAGGGTAATAAAACAGTTACCATGGGAATGCTCACTAGGTTCATTTTAAAACAGGAAAACTGAGGTTAAATAAAAATGAAATATAAACAACCTTTCCACAGGAAAAGGATGACAAGATCGACTTAGCTAAAATCATTGAAAAGCAGGTGGATAGTAAGTGAGTGAGGAAAATGGTGATCCTAATGATATCAAAACATAGGATTGTTGGATTTATCTAGATAGAGGAATTCACACTCAAATGTCAGCAAGGTGGTCACATAGAATCTATTTGCCTATCTACTACCCTGTAGAATCTAAAAGATTTTGTAACGTTGTGGCAAAGATACTTGATGGAATAGAGAAATATATCTGTCTTCCAGGATTGAAAGTAATTCTTAAAGTATATTTAATGTCACCTTAGGTCTGTCATATTAAAAGTTAAAAAGAATGCAATTCCTTTATTTAAGAAAAGTATAACATTGCATGTCAAGTACTTTGAGAACACTCTAGAATATATAACTTGAAAAAGAGAAAATCACAGTATGAAATTCAGGTACCACTTCAAGGTAGGGATGAAGAGACACATAAAACGTTCACAACAGACAGAAATGATGTACTCTGAGATGATGTAGATAAACAAAATTAGCAGTAATAATCCAGATCAACTTGGGTTAACTTAGTCAACTGTTTGATTCCTGACTTTAATCAGATACTAAGAGAAATAAAACAAAAATAGAGTTCTTGTTAGTCGCAACAAAACTTGGCCAATCACAAAATGTGAGAACAGAAGATTTTCTGGACCTTAAAGTTGTTGAATGGGTTGCTAAGTAATAATACCTAATGTTTTCAAATATAGAAAACTCAAGTGCTTTTTGTACTCCATAGTGAGTGTGCCATCTTGTTTTTAAAATTAGCATAGAGACAAATGCAAAATCTACGTGAATAGATGTAACTAATAAAGCAAATGATGTACGACACAGGCCTTTAACAAATGGTGTTCAGTGGGACTGTTGCATGTCAGAAAATAAGGAATTTGAGCTTTCCAGTTTGCTGTAACATTAGACACATTGGTCATTGAAATAAGATATTTTATTTAAACATGCCAATAAGTAAAATTTATTCCTGTGTAAATGCAGTCAAATGTTAAACTTAAACTGCTATGGAAGGTATGCTTGCTTTTGCTTTCAGAGCTCTGCTCTATAGAGTCCTGCAGTTTTTGCCAACAAAGCTATGTATTTAAAGTGTGTTGAAAGTGAGAAGCAAGTTTTTCTGTGAGTGACAGAGTGAGAGTTCACATATGAATTATTTTTATGGACCATTGCTTTTTAAAATGAGAGAAACCTAGAAAGAGACAGCAATAAATTAAGATGTGCTTTTAAGAAATAGGTATGTTTATTCTTATTCAGTTATAATTATATTTACTCATAACTGGTGAAGAACACAGGTTTTAAATAAAATGTTTCTAATTAGAACTACGAACTTAAAATACTACTATAAAGTAATGCTGTATGTAAATGAAGAAAGTTTGAATTCACACATAATAAATGTAAATCAGCCCATAGAATGTATAGAAAGTTATGAGCTCTCTCAGGTTTCCTCTAAGAGTCTTTAGCATGCTAGTAATATGATTATAATTTTTCTTTATTTTCATGAAAATCCTGGATCACTGCCCAAAGGTCCTTACGCATAAAACTGAGTGAGAATCAGCAATCTTAGATTAGGTTATGTTCTTTGTAGCATAGAAATGAATGACAAGAGTTAATATCATATTAAATTAAAACTTGTAAAGAGAATTTTCAGCCATAGACATATCTGAGTCCACATTAATTTGGATTTAGTTCTGGTCAAGTACACCAGGAATTATCCTCACATGTTGAATTTTCTTTCTTAAAAACTGTTAACAGAAAAGTACATATATATAGAAATTATAGTATTATCAGTGCCCACGTACCCATCATTAATTTCAACAACCTTTAACTCACGTTCAGTTGTATTTCATCTGTATCCTCACCTTATCTTCTACCTGATGGCTTTGAAATTAATCCCAAATATCCTATGACTTAATCTGTTCATGTTTCATAATGTATTTTAATAGGTTGAATTGTGATCCAAATAAAGTTGATGTATTATAATCTGAAGTTTAAGTTCCTTTCTAAAAAACTTGGTGATTTGACCTTTATCTTTCCTCATTATCCTTGCAATTTATTTGCTGAAGAAGCAGTCCTTTTCCTTGTAGAGTTTCTCACAGTTTAGATTTTGCTGATTGCACTCCTGTTAACATATTTTTATACTCTTTATTTTCTGTAAGGTGTTAGTAATATTAAGAATCTGCTTTTCATATTTTTCTAAGAATACTTCACAGGTAAAGCTGTGTACTCTCATGAGGAAAATGCTATCTTTTGTCTCCATTTTCTTGATGTTGATAGTTTCTAATATTCATTGCAAGATCAGTTTATTAGCAGTATGAAATTGGCAATATTCTAATTCTGTTCTTATTTAATAGTTGGTGTTCCCTTATAAAAACTTTCCCTCATTGTGTATAATTTAGTTACCTTGTGAAGAAATGCAAGTCAAATACTTAACTTTTTCCTGTAATGGTTTTCAGAATGAGTTGATACCCTAGATTCCTTTGAGGTTGATCAATGTGGCTTTATTTCTCAATATCATTATTGAATTCATTGTTTCGATCTTCTGTGGCAGTTGTTCTTACTGATGCTTAAATTACCCTGCCATTGATCATTAGAAATCAAGTTGTTGCCCAAGTCCTGTTGACAAAAACGCACATAGTGACAAGCTTCTTTTTCTAGTATTAAGAGGTCTGCTAGGCTCATCTTGTATGTGCTGTCCCCAAGGAGGAATCCAGCATATCTGCAAATAGTCTTGGTTGCTTTGAGGAGAAAGTGGTACTTAAAAACCAGATTTGGATACTAAGCAGTGCTTGTTTCTACTGGGTTAGTCATTATTTCAAATTGTAAAGGTCAGAACTAGAAAACATAGTCTTTGTATTTTCAATTAATTTTAGGATTGAACAAATTTTACTTAAGTTTATATTTATGTCAGTTTTCTCTCATGAAAATCTTGGTTCCAAATAATTACTAATTTGCTTATTCCATTAACTGAAGGCTAATGAAGTTTAGATTTGGTGGCTATTGACAGATGAAAGTACAGAACTTCCTAGTGAGTACCTGGTGACCGTTTTTTTTTTGGGTTTCTACCTCATAGTAACATCAGAAGTCCTTTCTGGCTTTGTGGCTTTTCCTTCTATACATGGGTGATAACATACGGATCTTTTGCTATTTGTGATTTGGCCAAATTTCCAGTTGTGAGGGTGGTTAGAATATGTTTTCATCTAGTTTTGATAAAGATGTTATCTTTGGGATTTCTGTTCTGCTAACGTAGTTGCTATGATGTTTCAGACGGAGGGAACTTAGGTATATAAAACTGATGTCTGTGCCATTCCTTGTACTTCTGATATTCTTAATGAGCATGACAAAGGTAAAAAAACAAGAGAACTTGAGCTAGATTATATCTGCTATTTTTCTTAAAATCACATAATGAATAGAAATTGAGTGAATGCAGTTGAGGAAAAGTGAAATATTTTTGTATACCGCAAGCCATATCAATTTTTTGAGATTAAAAATAAAGTAGATTTCAGGTTCTGGTTATAATGAGGTAACCACAGTTTACCTTGCTCTGTCACTGAACACAACTAAAAATCCTGAAAGAATGCATGCAGCAACTATCTGGGATCTCTGAGAACAAAATTGCAGTAGGCAGATTGGGAAAGAAAACCAGAGCTCAAACAATGAATGACCCGTGGTGAATTTCATGAGCGTTTTTTTTCCTCCCTTATATTCTAGCCTAGACACAATGGCAATACAAATCTGTAAGCTGCACACCAAACACAGACAGGTCTTCAAAAGAAATACTTTTTTTTTCTGGTTCAAGGAGTATAAAAAGAGGCCGCTATGAAACTTTAAAAGTGTACAAAATCCCTTAGCTTGTTTTTTTGTTTGTTTTTTTAAATCTCTAATGCCTTCAAACTCCATTTCTTAACTTGAAATCTAGTGGCAGAAGCAGTGAAACAGTGACTGTTCCAGCATCAAAAACCCTAAGAAGAAGGAATCTTTTTATCTTTCCAAAGGCACTGAGCCATGAAGAGGATAGGGATATTTCCTATTATTATTTCTGTCTTCATTCTCTTGCCATTTAGCACCAAAGACAGATAGTCATGGGGAATGTGCAACAGAGAGGGATATTAAGCTCCAGCTTTCTAGCAAGAGAACTAGGAAGAGCTGCTGTTAGGAAAGCATTGAGAAGAGAACAGAGGAAGGAATTGTGAGAATGGTATGGCATAAAAATGTGTAAATGTGTGGGCTCACTCCTGATTTGCACATTTTAGGACCTAGTTTTTTAACCACCATGCCAAACTGAGGACTGAACTAACATTTAGACTGGCTAAGGTCTCAGTTTGGCTCCTGGGTGGAGCACATGCAGGACAGGTCTAAACGGCACTGAAAGGTCATTAAATTGAACTGACACTAGAACCAAAGTGCACAGAAGGTGGGTTGGAACGTGGTATAAAATCTAAAAGGACTGATTTCTTGCTAAAACAAGGAAATAAAACAAAATTAAGAAACAAAAAATAAAAACATACTATCCTCCCCAAGATTTAAACAAGATCCATATTCTAATAATATTTAAAATGTCCAATATATGATCCAACATAACCGACAGAAACAAAGTCTGAAAAATTCTCTAGGGGAAGATAATCAACAGATGCTAAACCCAAGTGATCTAGATGTAATTATAAAAGAATCTTAAGGTGGTATTATAAATACACAAAAGAGGTAAAGCAAAACACTCCTAGAATATTGCAGAGATAGAAATTCTCAGGAGGAAAATAGAATATATAATATAGTACCAAATGGAAATTTTAGAAATGAAAAATACAATAAATAAAATAAAAATTTCTGTTGATGGGTTCAATAGCAGAATAGAGATTACTTAGGTTAGTAAACATGAGATAGGACAATAGAAAGTACCCAATTTGAACAGTAGGCAAAAATATAGAAAAAGAATGAAGACTGAAGGGTCCTGCAGCACAATAAATAACAAATGATCTAACATTCTTGTCTTTGGAGTTCTAGAACTAGAGAATGAATATAATGCAGAAAAAGAAAATTTGAAGACTGAGTATCTGAAACCTGTGGGAACGTAGAGAAAATATTTTCATGTTTGTACATGGTTAAGGTTTCTGATCAAAATAAAACTGGAGTGTGGGTTAGGAGATCAGCTCATTGCTTTGTGACCACAGAGGGGTGGGTTAGGGAGGGTGGGAGGGAGGTGATATGGGGATATATGTATACATATAACTGATTCACTTTGTTATACAGCAGAAACTAACACAACATTGTAAAGCAATTATACTCCAAAAAAGGTGTTAGCAAAAAAAAAAAAAGCCCTTGAAAATTAAAACAGTTATTGAATAGGGGTTTCCAGATCTGTATGTTTACATTTCAAGAGGGAAATAAAACCTCAAACTATCCTTTATATTCCAAAGAATTTTATTACATTAGGGGGATAAATCTTTTTCTCAGGGAATAGGAGAGCAACTTAATAGCAGTTTTTATATAAGCACCTATATTCGTAAGTTTGGGGTTCCTTTCCTGTAGTATAAAATATCAAAGTCAAGAAAAAATAACTTGACTAAACGTATTAAACTATGTAGGTGAAATGGGAGCATTAAAACTTTCATAATAAACTCCAGTCCAGGTGGTTTCACTGGCAAATTCTGTTAATCACTTAAAGAATAAATATCAACAATTATCTAAAATCCTTCCAAAAAAATAGGAAAACGTACTTCCTAACTTATTTTTATGAGACATTACTTTGAGACTAAAACTACCATTTTAGTTTTTTAGATTTTCAAAATCAATGTATTCTACTGTACTAATAATTATGAAAAACATGTCAATTGATGCAGAAAAAGCATTTGAAAAATTAAACTTCCATTCTTGATTTTAAAACCTAGTCAGCTTTGAGAGAAGTGAACTTCTTTAATCTAATGAGATCATCCAAAACAATCCTGCAGCTAACATTGAGTGATGAATAACTTGATTTCTCCCCTAAAAATCAGGAATAGGCAAGGATGATTACTCTCACCCCCCTTATTCCTCATTGTACTGGAAGTTCTAGCAAGAGCAATAAGGAAAGAAAAAGAAATGGCATAACATTTGGAAAGGAAGAAATAAGTGTCCTTAAATTATGTGAATATCTAGTTAAAAATCCCAAAATATCCACACAGAATCTCCTAGAACTAATCAGTGGATTTAGGATGATCTCAGGTACAATGAAATTAAACCTCAGGTTTAATGAAATTCTATTGTATCTCCATATGCTAACAACAAATAATTGAAAATTGAATGAAAAACAGCAACAACTACAAATATACCAGTACCATTTATCATAGCCTTTCACCCCCAAAAAGAAATACTTTGTTGTAAATCTACAAAAATATGCAGAATCTGTGTGTCAAATAATACGAAATAATGAAAGGAATAAAAAGACCTAATTAAATGGAGAAGTATACTGTGCTCATGGATTTGAGTATTCACCATAGTTCAAGTGCATACTCCCCAAATTAATCTGTAGATTTAATGAAATTTCAATCACTATCCCATCGGAAAATTTGTAGGTATAGAAAATCTGACTATATGGAAAGTAAAAAGAATCAGAATAGGCAAAACAATACTGCAAAATATGAAAGACTTATGCACTGTGCTTTGAAGACTCACTATAAAGCTACATTAATCATGAAAATGTGGTATTGGTGAAAGAATATCCACATAATCAATGAAACCCAATAGAGTCCATAAATAGACCCACTCAAATACTGCTAATTGATTTCTAACAAAAGATGCAGAAGCAATTCAGTGGAGAAAGCATAGTCCTTTGGACAAATTGTGATTATCAGTTAGGCACCCGGAAATGAACTTTCATCTATGCTTTACACTTATCAAAAATTTATTCAAAATGTATATAATGTTTATAGCAGCTTTATTCATAATTGCCAAAAAAAGTGGCAATTTAGTGTTAGTCAACTGATTAATGTATAAACAAATTGTGATACATCCATTCAATAGACAAATACTAGCAACAAAAAAATAGAAACATTCAACATGTATGAATCTAATTTATATGTAAAATAAGTCTCAAAAGATTGCATTTTGTATTCCATTCATATGACATTCTGGATAGAGCAAAACCATAGGGATGAGTAACTGACAGGTATAAGGGGTAAAATGAAATTGGACTAGAAAGTCAAGCCGGAGAGATTTTTTTTTTTTGAGGGTGGGAAGGTTAGAACTGTTTTGGATCCTGATTTTGAAGGTGAGTGTATGAATCTGTATATGAGGTAAAAGTCATAAAACTGTACATCTTGAAAAGAACATTAATTTTTACAGTTTTTGGAGTAAATATCATCACTATTGTATTTAGATTCCATTAGATCATTTATAGGAATGATGTAATAGTTTCATTCTAAAAGTTAAATATTTGCAAACACCCTGGAAAACACATTATTTTCAACTATTGAAAAAATTAAGCAGGTACAAATTATTGATGGAATGTGTCTTAGTTGTGTTTCCCTTAGAAAGAGGACTGGGATGTAGGGAGTTCCTTTTGGAGATGGTCACAGGCAGCTCACTGGAGGAAATGAGAAAGTGAAGCAGAGTAGGGACATAGTTCATTACTGAATGCATTAATTAGTGGGTTATTGTGGAGGACAAATAAGGCTCAGTCTAGCTGTCCATGCCCTGAGTTATGTGGAATATGCCTTAAAATTGTCATTATCCATATCCATTCTTACTGTACTGCACATATATGGGCAAGCTCACCGGTGCAGATAAAGTTCACACTTGTTAAAAAAAAAAAAAATCCCTCATTGTTTTTCAGAAATTCAAATTTAAGTAAACCTCTTATATTTAATCTGGCAGCTTTAACAGGTGGAAGCTACATCCTGAGGTACAGTGGAGCCCTTATGGTGACCAAAGGTGGATGTATCTCCTACTTTATCACTTGTGTATTGACTTTGTTATGGTGTTGTTGAAAAAATTATGTAGTCAGATTTTTGAATATTTTCTTTGTTTTGTCTTATATTTTGAATCATAAGTAGAAAAGCCATTCCCTGCCTACATTAAGCTTAAAATTTTTTTGCATTGTTTTATTTTTTTACATTTATCTCACACCTTTGGAATTCATTCTTATATTAGTAAGAATATGGATCTAAATTTTATCTTTTTAAAACCCAGTTATTTGAAAGTTCGTGTTTGCCCTAGTGAGTTGAGATGTTATCTTTATCATATACTAAACTTCCATGTGTACTTGGATTTATTTCTGCTTTCCTATTCTATTTTTCTAAAACCAGGTTCATAATGTTATTTATAGAGTTTTTAATAGCATGTTTTAATGTCCAAAAGGGCTTGCTCCCCTCATAGTATGTTTTCTCAGAATTTTCATAGCTATTTTTCTGCATGTTTGTTTCTCCATATAAATTTTAATATCACTGTAAATGAATTAACTGTATAAATTGATTTAGGGAAAACTGACAACTTTTATAATGTTATCATCATAATCAAGACCACGGGGATATTTTCCCACTTTTCCAAGTGTACCTTTTTGTCATTCAGGAGTTTTTTAAAAAATTTTCCTCATACAGGTTTGACACATTTTTATTTGTTTGGTACCATTGTAAATATTGTTTCCTTTTCCATTATTCCTTCTAAATCTATTTATTGGCTATATGAAGGCTTTTTTTTCCTGTTAATTTTATATTCTGTTAAATTTGTAATTTTTAAAATTGTTTCTACTAGTTTTATCCTTGATTCGTTTGGAATTTTCAAGTTACCACCCTATCATTTGCCAGTAGGTAAAATTTGACATTCACTGTTTTTTGTGATTCTGATTAACTTCCATTGCGTTGACCAACATCTGTTGTACAATGTTGAGAAGTAGTAGAGACAGTGGGACCTTTACGTTGTTTCTGATCTTGGTGGTCAGGCTTCTAGTGTTTCCTTGTTTAGTGAGATAATGACTTAAGGTCTAAAAATCATGTGTGTGTGCAAATGCACATGTGTGTAAAAATTTTAAGAAAATATTTGTAAATTTATATTTTCAGTGTGCTTATATTAGAAAAGCATACTGAATATTTTCAAAGCTTTCTCAGCATCTATGGAAGTAAGTGTATGGTTTTTTTTTAAAGAAATTCACGTTCTTTTATTTATTTATTTATGACTGTGTTGAGTCTTCGTTTCTGTGCGAGGGCTTTCTCTAGTTGCGGCAAGTGGGGACCACTCTTCATCGCGGTGCGCGGGCCTCTCACCATCGCAGCCTCTCTTGTTGCGGAGCACAGGCTCCAGACGTACAGGCTCAGTAATTGTGGCTCACGGGCCCAGTTGCTCCGTGGCATGTGGGATCTTCCCAGACCAGGGCTCGAACCCGTGTCCCCTGCATTGGCAGGCAGATTCTCAACCACTGCGCCACCAGGGAAGCCCAAGTGTATGGTTTTTATTCTTAGATCTATTAATGTGTTATAAGATTTTAATAGATTTCCTAAAATTGAAATAATCATGCATTATTGGAATAAATCATACTCTTAGTGTAGTATTTTCTTAATGTGTTGTATTTAGCTTGCTGATATTTATTATTTCTGTATAGATATTAATAAGTGATACTGTTTTTTTCATTTATACTGTGTTTATCAGGTTTTGATATTGATGTTATGCTTGCTTTATGAAAAGTAGGGAGTTTTCTTTCACTTTCAGTGCTCTGGAGTAATTAATAATGCAGCTGCAGTATCTGACATTAAACATTTGGTAGAAATTTGCTGAGAAACTTTCTATGCCTGGTACTTTCTTTGAGTGTAATTCTTTGATAACTTTCTGTGTTCTATGGAAAGTTGTCTATTTAGACTTTCCCTCTCTGTGTTTCTTTCTTTAGCTTTTTAAAGTCTTTTTATGTTGAGTGATGGTAGGGAATTGGGGATACTGTGTGGTTAGGTGACGTGTCTCTGAGAGGGATGAATAAAATCTTGACTTTTTTTAATGGTAACTGAGAGATTGTTATTTTCCATACTTATCCACAGTTAAATGTGTGAGCATTTCTTTTTCTATTCCTTTAAAAAAAAAACAAAACAGAAAAACTGAGCCAGACTGGAGTGTGTGACGAACGAGATGTAAATAGCTTTGGTAGTATGTGGTCTTTTGAAATATTTGGTTTATTATTCTTTTAAAATCTTTTTATTTGCCTTAGGTGTTTTTACGTAGTTCAGGGAAGTAGGTGTTTGCTTTGGAATGACTGCTGTCATAAACTGAGGGTGATTTCTACGATTTACCTATGAGGGAAGAGGAACAGAATGAGTATAATATTGTTCATAGTGAAATAGCAGCAGTTGCAAGTAGGAAGTTTGGTCATTTTTATGGTTAGGTGTATTTTTTCTGTTTTCTTTTTGTCTGTGCTCAGATATGATTAGAGAGCGGTGCTGTATTTTTTATCTCATTCTGTTACAGTACCAGGGTTACTACATCAGATGTTCAAGTTCTGTGAAATTGTTTATGTACTGCACAGTAACAGCAGGCCGGGCTGGTAGCAACAAGTCAACTACTAGCTGACAGCTGTTAGGGATTTCTTGATCAATGCCAATAGGAAAAATATTACATATTTTAAAATATTAATATTCTGTAATAAGCACAAGTATTGTTCTGTTATTCCTATATTCTTTGTTATAATTCTGATTATTCTAGTATTTTTCAAGTACCAATACTTAGTCTTTTATTTTAATTTTTAAAAATAATTTATTTTAATTTCTTTTCAGTGTCTTATGCAAGTTAATTCCTTTTTGACTTCTCTTCCCTCATCCTGTACTGATTTCCATCCATAGTATCTTTTTTTAATGTCTCTTCATCCCCCTAACTTCAGAGTCATTGGATAATTTATTCAAAGATGGATTAGAAGACACCATCTATTTTAAACTATATCTTTGGTCAAAAATTTGGTATGTAATATAGTTTCATCAGTGACCTTTAGACATGTGGGCACAGCAGTCAGAACAATAAGGTAATAGATCAGTTCAGATTGGGAGATAAGACAAAACTTAAGTTCATACACACAAGTTCCAGCAGATTCCTATTTACAGAGTATAAAGACAGGTGATTAGCTAGTATCAAGTAACTTGAGGTTTGTAATAACATGTTTTACACCCCTATGTTTGAGTAATTTATTAATCAGTGGATTAATAAATGCAAACACATATAAGCAGGTGAGGCATAACTAAGTGTGTAACAAATGGATTGAAAGTCCTGAAATTATTGAAGGATTTTTTGAGTTGAAGCAATAAACGCAGGCCCCTGGAAAAATCAAGAAACTATAGAATTAAGATGAGACATACGTACGTTCTGCAGTTCTTGAAAATGACCTTGACAGGAACAATGAAAGTCAAGATTTTACCCTTTTCTCAAATTATTATCTTAATAAGACCTGTCATTCAGAAGTCTCTTGTATGATTATAGAGCTGATCAACTATTTTTGAAAAATAATTTTTGTGCTTCAGATGCTTGTGGTGGTTTTAGTAGTACGTTTTGTTTTTTGTAGGTTCTAAGTAGATATACCTGAATGGATATAAGCAGTTTTGAACTTCATGCTATCCTTCTTGTCAGCTCTCTCTAAATTTCATCAAAAGATGTTTATGCAATTATAACTGTTTGTAAAACCTTGTATACTAGTTGATGAATCTGATATTTATTTGTAATTATTTTGATATCTTTTTTGTTTTGTTTTTAGTAGTAATTTAATACAAAGCATATTGTCTGGCACCCTGAAGCATGTATTAGTGAAGTGAGAGTGACTAACTCTGATTTTGATTTTGACTCTTAGAAAATTGTTTCGTGAGTAAATATAGTATAGTGATTATAATGTGGAGAAGAGCTTCATGAAGCATGTGGCTATTTTAAGGAGCCAGTATAAAAATAGAGTTAGAAATAAAGATAAAGGCATGCACTAACTTAATGAAACTTTCTGTTGAGATTCAATAAACTGTTTCTAATATAAGAATCTATTGTACAAGAATACAGTACTTTCATCCATCTTTCCATCCTTCATGCCATTGTCATATTTTACTAAAATATATTATCCATATCAAAATGCTGTTGTTTTGATTTAATATAAAAATATTTTTCATATTAAGGGCTAAAAACAAAGAACAGAAGTATAAAATAGCTGAGGTAGCTCAGGAGAAAAAAAATTCACTGGATGGATTGAACAACAGAATGGAGCAGAAAAAGAAACTAGTTATTAACTTGAAGATAGATGAATCAAATTCATCTAATCTGAAGAAAGGAGAGAAAAATGATTTTAAAAAAACAGTACCTCATAGACCTGTGGAACACTATGAAAAGGTCTAACATACATGTAATTAAAGACCAGGAAGAAAAGGAAAGAAAATAGGCAGAATAAAGTATTTGAAAAAAGGCCAGAAATGGGAATTAAGTTTCCAAATATGATGAAAGAAATTTTAAAATTCAAAACGTATTCAATGGACTATTACTCAGCCATAGAAATGAAGTTGAGTTATTTGTAGTGAGGTGGATGGACGTAGAGTCTATCATACAGAGTAAGTCATAAAGAGAAAAACAAATACTGTATACTAACGCATATATAGAAAATCTAAAAAAAAAATGGTTCTGAAGAACCCAGGGGCAGGACAGGAATAAAGACACAGACATAGAGAATGGACTTGAGGACACGGGGAGGAGTGGGAAGGGTAAGCTGGGATGAAGTGAGAGAATGGCATTGACATATATACACTACCAAATGTAAAATCGATAGCTAGTGGGAAGCATCCACATAGCACAGGGAGATCAACTCGGTGCTTTGTGACTACCTAGAGGGGTGGGATATAGAGAGGGTGGGAGGGGACATGGGGTTTTATGTATACGTATAGCTGATTCACTTTGTTATGTAGCAGAAACTAACACAACAACGTAAAGCAATTATACTCCAATAAAGATGTAAAAAAAAAAAAAAAAAAGTACACCAGACCACCCCAAGCAGGATAAGTTGAAAGAAGATTGCCTAGGCACATCACATCAAACTGAGGTCTGGAAACCAAAGATAAAGAGAGAATCTTGAATGTAGCCAGAGTGGGGGGAAAAAAACACATACATACTACCAAGAATTTTATTGATTGCTGACTCAAAACTGTGGACATCAGAAGACAGTGGAACAACATTTTTAAAGTGATGGAAGAAACTCTATGTAGAATTTTATGACCAGTAAAAATATCCTTCAAGAACTATGTACCTAGTTACAGTATCATTGATTATCCAGTGAATTATCCTTCAGGAATGAAAGTGAAATAAAAACATTATCAAAAAAGATAATAAGAGACTCTGTCACCTACATACCTCTGTAATAAGACATGTCAAAGGAAATTTTTTCATACCAGATGAAAACCCAAATCTTCAGGAAGAAATAAAGAGCATTGGGAATGTTCTAGAAGCTGGGAAGTCCAAGGTCAAGATGCAGGTAGATTCAGTGCTGTCCTGCAGTTCTTCCTGGGGATCCCTAGCAGGTGTTTCTCGGGGGCTCTGCCTTCTAAGGACGATTTTTTCCCAGGAAACCCTGTATCCTTCATGCAAATAGATCCTCAAGAATCTTGTGCTCCAGTCCTCTAGGCCTGCTCTGATGCCTGCTCTAGGCCTAAATACTTGAGTAAAATCAGCATAGGCAATAAAAGCTAACATTCACTCATTCAGCAAGTATTTTTTGGGTTCCTACTTTGTACCAGAATGTTCTAGGTGCTAGAGAGGTAGCAGTGCACAAATAAAGACAACAGAAAGAATCTTTGCCCTCATAAAAAAGGGCTTAGTATTAATTTAGTATAAACTGTAATAATTAAAAAATTAACATTACAACCTAGAGTAATCTCCAGAGAATAACAGTTATAGACAGTACTTCAGATGAGAATAGAGTTAGAGAAATAACTCAATTCCAAATATTTCAAGAGCATCAAAGATAAAAAGAAGAGAGGAAACAAATAGGAAAAAAGCGATTGACTTTAGGTCAACCATTACCAATGACCATACAAGTGTAGATGTGCTAATAACTGCAATTAGAAAGTTAGAGATTATCAGCATCAGTAAATGAGGACACAACTATATGCTGTTTATGAGAGAGTAACTCTAAATATGAAGTTATAAATAGACTGCAGTTAAAATGCTGGAAAGAAATGTACCATGCAAATCATAATTATAAGAACCCTAACATGGTGTATTATTATGAGTCAGACTTGGCTTTAAGACAGAGAACATTACCAGACATAGAGATGCATAAACACTATCACAATTACATTATGTATATGTCCCTAGTAGAGCTTCACATATCCACCACAAAATAATAATTCTAAATGTGCACATTCTTCTTAACAGTAGAAACATAGCTGACAGATTAAAAAGAAAAGTATAGACACATTATAAATGTAATTAGAGGCTTAATATTCCTCTTTGTAATTGCAAGAAATAGATTTAAAAAAAAAATCCAAGCAGTGGGGATGTATACTATTTGAGCAACACTACAACAAATTTGAACTAATAGAAAGATACACAGAACACTACAGCCAACAGATGAAGCACATATATCGTTTTAAAATCAACAAAACTTCCCTGTTATGGAGTGCTGCATGTTTGTGTACTCCACATACTCATATGTTGGAGTCCTAACTCCCAATAAGGTTGTATTTGGAGGTGGGGCCTTAGAGAAGCAATTAGATTTAGATGAGGTTATGGTGGTGGAGCCCCCATGATGGGATTAGTGTGCTTGTGAGAAGAGGAAGAGACACCAGAGGTCTTTCTCTCTGCCATGGGAGGATATATGGAGAAGGCAGCTGTGTCTGTAAGCCAGGAAGATAGCTCTCACAAGAACCTGACCCTGCTGACATCCTGACCTCAGACTTTCAGCTACCTGAACAGTGAGAAATACGTTTCTATTTAAGCTACCTAGTCTGTGGTATTTTGCTATGGGATCCCTAGCAGACTGACATTCTCCATTGTAGACGATATCTTGATTTATAACACAAGCCACATCAATTTCAAACGTTGAAACCTTTCTGACTATGTTCTATGATGACAATATAATTAAATTTAAAATGATTAATAAAAACATAGTATACAGTCCCAAGTTACTTGGAAATCATTGCACTTCTAAAGTCACAGGTCAATGAAGAAATCACAGGAGAAATCAGAAAATATTTTGAACTGAACACTAATGAAAACACAGTATATTGAATTTTATGTCTTGTAGCTAAAGCAGTACTATGAGAAAAATTCATAATATGAAATTATAAAGTTCATATTATGAAAAAGTAACATTTAAATGTAAACATTCTAATCTGTCATCCTTAGAATTTGAAAATAGCAAAGCTAACCCAACATACATAGAAGGAAAAAAAGAACATATCCTGTATCACCCTATTTATATGAAGCTGTAGAACTTGCAAAACGAGTCAGCTGAAATTGGAATAGTGCTTGCCTCTGTGGTAGAGGCAGATAGATGGAAAGGGCATTAAAGAAGATTCTAAGGTGATGACAGTGCTCTGCCTTTTGACTGAGGTGTTGATTTCATGGATGTATATATTAGTCAAAACTCAGTGAAATGTACAATTAAGATCAGTGTATTTTCTGTATGTAATTGTAACTTAGAAAAAAACCTCAAAAATGCATCGTATATAAATATGTATTTGCATATCCAAAGCAAAATATCAGGGACTATACTTACCCTTAGAATTGGGATGTACTCTGATAATTTATATTCTATTTTTAACATATGTTTTTTAAATTTAATACCACCTGTTCCAAATCTTTTTATTGGTTTCGTCAACTTAAGATCACTGCTTGCTTGATAGGGAACAGTGCCTTAGAATTCAGAATGTACTTTGTTTTTTATAGGGACAATGTGATCACTGAGTATATAGAATGTAAGGTTTGAAACTTTAATTTGTTTCTATATTTGAAATATGAACTGCATGCAAAACTGTTTTAATGCCTGTGTTACTAATTCATTCAGTCTTTATAACCTTCTCCCTTGAAAAAAAATTAAAGAAATCTAAATATATTCTTTACTCAGCAGCTGTAATCTGATGTTGAACTAAAATGGGACCAGTGTTGTTTATCTGAAATACAATTCTCACAGCTGGCAAGTGTCAGAACATTATTATCTCTTAGAACTATATAAAATCTGTAGCAAATTCTCTTTTAAACTGCAAGAAATCAGTATCCATTGAATTATTTCATTTGTTTTGATTTTTTTAAAAAATTGGTTGAAAGTCACATATATACATACATGCATACACAGACATACATGCTCAAATGCTTTACCAAATAGACTTGATAGACATATAGGTCAAGAGGTAAACTGGAATTGTCAGAAATGAAGAAGAGTTATAAAGTTCAGATAATCACACAGTTTCTTTCAAGCACAGCAGATAAGATCTGTGGGGGTGGGATGGGGATGATAAAACTACTACATGCAGATAGATTATTTTTAAGGTATAGTTTCTGCTTCAAATGCAGATGTTTATGGGAGGCTGCTGTGGGTGGCAGTGCAGTTGTGTGTATAAAGTGTGAGATGGAAAGTGAGTAATTTGCTTCTGAGACACATCGTCTGCTTATAAAGACACAATAAAGTAAATGAATCTTTGTGGTTACTAGGCCTTTTCAGATCATGGTAAGGATTGAGAGAATTGAAAGTAACTCAGACTGATTTGTCTCTTTTACATTGGAGAATTCAGAGTATCTTTTCTTAGGGGAGGAAAGACTGTGGCCAAAAAGAGAGTGGAAGTACCCTTTTGAAAAGCACAGAATTGGGCTGAATTTGAGGAAATCTGAAAAATATTGCAGGGGCGGGGGAAGGGAGGGAGGGAGACATGCAGTATCAATGCTTTTGAAAGATAATGAGGTGACAAGTACTTGATGAACTCCCCCCACCCCCCTCCCCGGTGTTATTGTAGCACCTTTGGCATTTTTCAAAACACTGTTGTAAAGGATTAAATTGCTTTGTCACTGCTTTTGGTTGTTCATCTGAATTCAACAACATGCTGAAATAACCATACAGAGACCCACTTCTGTTGAGTTAAACTAATAAATAAGTTCAGAGCTTATATCTGTTTAAAGCATATAGCCCAGCAATTTTATGTTTTCAAAATTAAAGTAGCTTCTTATCAAAGAATGTGTATGCCACATTTTCTTTTGTTTTAGTAGAATGTATAGTCCGTGGTGAAATCATGCCTAACTAGTTTGCTTTTAGGTCTTATATCTTAAAGTTTCTTATTTTTTGTATTTTTTGCAACTTAACACTTTATTTACTGTCTTGATGAAGTATACAGAAGCACCCAGTCTTTCTTTTTACCTCTTAATCCTCCCTTCTCCCCCAGCATTGTCAACTCTGCCCAAATTGATGATTATTTTATGGCATTAATAAGTTGTTTCTTTTCTCTGACTAACTAATAGCTAATGATGGGTTAAATCTACTTCTGTAGTTGTGAAATCTTTAGTATTTCTTGAAAATTTTAGTCATTGTTAGGTAACCCCTGTTTCACCTGTTTTTGCCTTTCCTTTATCCCCGAGGCAGTATCTTTTTTGTGCTGTCTGTTGGTACAAGCTTGTCTGTTTCTAAGGCAGTCCTACCAGGAACTGTAAATACATCAACAGACTTCTTACTCCTTCAACAAAAATTCATCCAGAAGTACAGAGGGCTAAGGTGACTCATACTAGATCAAGAAACCGGAAGCCAGTCTCCTGCATATCCTTTGCTGTTAATGAGAACCGTAATTTGATTAATCAGATGGATGAACAAAAACTCATGTCATACCCAGTAGTAGCACTTTGTGATCTGCTCCTCCCAATACTGAATCCATTTATAGCATTGGACTTCTGCCTTGGCATGATCTCCTAATTTTCAAAATTGAACTGCTGCCTAGGATGCCTTGTTTCTATCTTCTGCTTATTAGTTGAACCTCTGGAGGCCAGCAATTACGTGAATAGTATGCAGACTACTAATATTTTAGACAGTTTTCATTTGACTACTTGGCTATTTCCCTGGCTTTCTGAAGCACTGGTGGTACATAGGCTTGTGAATGGCTTGCACGTGAACTCATCAGGAAACATTTTTCCAACAAATACACATTTACCCTCAGATTACATTAATACTCTTAATTCTGTATCTGATGCTAATTAGGATATGTGATGACTCCAGAATATTTGTCTCAATAAGCAAGGTCTTAAATAATTTTCAGTGCATTACAGGCTGTTACGCTTATGCTTGAATGGAAACTAAATGGAAGAAAACTTTGCTTTAGATTTTTTTTTTTTTTTTTTTTTTTTTTACTGTAGAACGTGGTAACACATTTTTGTTTTTGTTTTTGTTTTTTCACACACACACACACACACACACATTGTATTTTATTTTTACAAGAGATAAATAGACTGACACCAAGCATTGTACATGGATGACCACAACAAAAGCAACAATGATTGCAATTACCAAACATGAAACACACTCATACTATGTCATAATATTGACATTCAGTCCAGTAATCCTCCACTGTAACAGCTCCTTTACTTTGCAGTGAAAATTGATTTGTATATTCTTTGCCTCTGAGTCCTTGTGGGATTTTTTCTTTTTTTAAATTCAAACAGAAAGTCACAAAAATTATACTCATCCTCATCAGTTCACTCAGTCCCATGTAATTAATTTTTTTTTTCATCTTGATCTTTTGTTAGCACTTTTATGAATTCATCAGTTTTCCATTAGTGTTCTGAACATGCTTATTCATTCAGTTCAGCAGTATAGTCAGTTACCTGAAACCTGTACTTGTCAGAGTCTTTTTCATGAATTTCCTGAAGATGAAACCCTTTTATAGGAACATATTTACAAAAGCATCAGAGTACACCCAGAACTGTCTGTAAATGAAAAAAGACTTAAAAATGACCACGGTTAAAGATTTGATGAAAGTTCATAATAATGCAGTTGACAAGAAAATTAGTTATTTCTGAGATATACATTTTAAAGTAATAACTAGGATTATGACTTATAACATTATACCAGAACATATAAGATTTTTAGAAATTTCATGTAATGTCTGAAACATTTATATTAACATATTTCCATACAAATAACCCAATGAAAGTTTAGTATTAGTTTGTTTATACTGCAGGTTCTTATTAGTCATCAATTCTATACACATCAGTGTATACATGTCAATCCCAATCACCCAATTCAGCACACCACCATCCCCACCCCACCGCGGTTTTCCCCCTTTGGTGTCCATATGTCTGTTCTCTACATCTGTGTCTCAACTTCTGCCCTGCAAACCGGCTCATCTGTATCATTTTTCTAGGTTCCACATACATGCGTTAATATACGATATTTGTTTTTCTCTTTCTGACTTACTTCACTCTGTATGACAGTCTCTAGATCCATCCACATCTCAACAAATGACTCAATTTCGTTCCTTTTTATGGCTGAGTAATATTCCATTGTATATATACCACATCTTCTTTATCCATTCATCTGTTGATGGGCATTTAGGTTGCTTCCATGACCTGGCTATTGTAAATAGTGCTGCAATGAACATTCGGGTGCATGTGTCTTTTTGAATTACGGTTTTCTCTGGGTATATGCCCAGTAGTGGGATTGCTGGGTCATATGGTAATTCTATTTTTAGTTTTTTAAGGAAACTCCATATTATTCTCCATAGTGGCTGTATCAGTTTACATTCCCACCAACAGTGCAAGAGGGTTCCCTTTTCTCCACACCCTCTCCAGCATTTGTTCTTTGTAGATTTTCTGATGATGCCCATTCTAACTGGTGTGAGGTGATACCTCATTGTAGTTTTGATTTGCATTTCTCTGATAATTAGTGATGTTGAGCATCTTTTCATGTGCTTCGTGGCCGTCTGTATATCTTCTTTGGAGAAATGTCTATTTAGGTCTTCTGCCCATTTTTAGATTGGGGTGTTTGTTTCTTTAATATTGAGCTGAATGAGCTGTTTATATATTTTGGAGATTAATCCTTTGTCCGTTGATTCGTTTGCAAATATTTTCTCCCATTCTGAGGGTTGTCTTTTCGTCTTGTTTATGGTTTCCTTTGCTGTGCAAAAGCTTTGAAGTTTCATTAGGTCCCATTTGTTTATTTTTGTTTTTATTTCCATCACTCTAGGAGGTGGATCAAAAAAGATCTTGCTGTGATTTATGTCAAAGAGTGTTCTTCCTATGTTTTCCTCTAAGAGTTTTATAGTGTCCAGTCTTACATTTAGGTCTCTAATCCATTTTGAGTTTATTTTTGTGTATGGTGTTAGGGAGTGTTTGAATTTCATTCTTTTACATGTAGCTGTCCAGTTTTCCCAGCACCACTTATTGAAGAGACTGTCTTTTCTCCATTGTATATCTTTGCCTCCTTTGTCATAGATTAGTTGACCATAGGTGCATGGGTTAATCTCTGGGCTTTCTATCTTGTTCCATTGATCTATGTTTCTGTTTTTGTGCCAGTACCATATTGTCTTGATTACTGTAGCTTTGTAGTATAGTGTGAAGTCAGGGAGTCTGATTCCTCCAGCTCCGTTTTTTTCCCTCAAGACTGCTTTGGCTATTCGGGGTCTTTTGTGTCTCCATACAAATTTTAAGATGATTTGTTCTAGCTCCGTAAAAAATACCATTGGTAATTTGATAGGGATTGCATTGAATCTGTAGATTGCTTTGGGTAGTATAGTCATTTTCACAATGTTGATTCTTCCAATCCAAGAACATGGTATATCTCTCCATCTGTTGGTATCATCTTTAATTTCTTTCATCAGTGTCTTATAGTTTTCTGCATACAGGTCTTTTGTCTCCCTAGGTAGGTTTATTCCTAGGTATTTTATTCTTTTTGTTGCAGTGGTAAATGGGAGTGTTTCCATAATTTCTCTTTCAGATTTTTCATCATTAGTGTATAGGAATGCAAGAGATTTCTGTGCATTAATTTTGTATCCTGCAACTTTACCATATTCATTAATTAGCTCTAGCAGTTTTCTGGTGGCAGTTTTAGGATTCTCTATGTATAGTATCATGTCATCCGCAAACAGTGACAGTTTTACTTCTTCTTTTCCAATTTGTATTCCTTTTATTTCTTTTTCTTCTCTGATTGCCGTGGCTGGGACTTCCAGAGCTATGTTGAATAATAGTGGTGAGAGTGGACATCCTTGTCTCGTTCCTGATCTTAGAGGAAATCCTTTCCGTTTTTCACCATTGAGAATGATGTTTGCTGTGGGTTTGTCATATATGGCCTTTATTATGTTGAGGTAGGTTCCCTCTACGCCCACTTTCTGGAGAGTTTTTATCATAAATGGGTGTTGAATTTTGTCAAAAGCTTTTTCTGCATCTATTGAGATGATCATATGGTTTTTATTCTTCAATTTGTTAGTATGGTGTATCACATTGATTGATTTGCGTATATTGAAGAACCCTTGCATCCCTGGGATAAATCCCACTTGATCATGGTGTATGATCCTTTTAATGTGTTGTTGGATTCTGTTTGCTAGTATTCTGTTGAGGATTTTTGCATCTATATTCAACAAACAAACATCCAACAAACAAAAGTCCAGGACCAGATGGCTTCACAGGTGAATTCTATCAAACATTTAGAGAAGAGCTAACACCTATCCTTCTCAAACTCTTCCAAAAAATTGCAGAGGAAGGGACACTCCCAAACTCATTCTATGAGGCCACCATCACCCTGATACCAAAACCAGACAAAGACACTACAAAAAAAGAAAAGTACAGACCAGTATCACTGATGAATAGAGATGCTTTAGATCTTGAATATATTTATTAAGGTATAAATACTATGAAGCTATGAAAATAATTATCAAACCTGTTTTATTAACATATAATTGACTTAACTATTTTATTTCCAACCAAACTACATAGAGGTGAAATAATGGCATTTCTAACTTGGAATTCTATTTTTTAATTCCCAAATTCAATTGATAATTAAAATACACTTTGAAAAACTGTGTATAATGTTTGCTATTGAAAATTATGTCCTTGGGCTGAAAAGAAAATTAGAAGCAATGAAATCAATTCTGTATTCAGTAACTTCTTTCTTGTATATATTTAGCACATTTAAACTTTTTTGCAGTAGGAAACAATTTCAAAAGTTAAAGCTAGTCTTTCCTTTGTGTTACCTAAATAGTAGGAAGACAAATGAAGTTTGATGTTGTGAGTTGCTATTCAAACTACCCTTTTCCTCCAGCTCACTGCCACTGCTGTAATTGAGGCTCTCAAAAATTCTCACCTAAATTATTGTAACCGTCTTTTAAATGTTTGCTTTCCATTATTTCCATCCTCTTTCCTATTTACCCTGATCACTGATGCCAAGTGATTTTTTTTTAAATTATTTTTTATTATTTATTTTTTAACATCTTTATTGGAGTATAATTGCTTTACAGTGGTGTGTTAGTTCTGCTTTATACCAAAGTGAATCAGCTGTACATATACATATATCCCCTAATCTCCTCCCTCTTGGGTCTCCCTCCCATCCTCCCTATCCTACCCCTCCAGGTGGTCACAAAGCACTGAGCTGATCTCCTTGTGCTACACGGCTGCTTCCCACTAGCTATCTATTTTGGTAGTATGTATAAGACCATGCCACTCTCTCACTTCGTCCTGGCTTACCCTTCCCCCTCCCCGCATCCTCAAGTCCATTCTCTACATCTGCGTCTTAATTCCTGTCCTGGCCCTAGGTTCTTCATAACCATTTCTTTTTTTTTTTTCTTTATTTTCCATATATATGTGTTAGCATGCAGTATTTGTTTTTCTCTTTGTGACTTACTTCACTCTGTATGACAGACTCTAGGTCCATCCACCTCACTACAGATAACTCAATTTCGTTTCTTTTTATGGCTGAGTAA
The DNA here is from genome assembly GCF_009873245.2 of Balaenoptera musculus. NCBI lineage: Eukaryota > Metazoa > Chordata > Mammalia > Artiodactyla > Balaenopteridae > Balaenoptera > Balaenoptera musculus. Next base: position 59,082,024 of record NC_045802.1, read on the forward strand.
CATTCCATTGTCTATATGTGCCACATCTTCTTTATCCATTCATCTGTCAGTGGACACTAAGGTTGCTTCAATGTCCTGACTACTGTAAATAGAGCTGCAGTGAACATTGTGGTACATGACTCTTTTTGAATTATGGTTTTCTCAGGGTATATGCCGAGTAGTGGGATTGCTGGGTCATATGGTAGTTCTATTTTTAGCTTTTTAAGGAACCTCCATACTGTTCTCCATAGTGGCTGTACCAATTTACATTCCCACCAACAGTGCAAGAGGGTTCCCTTTTCTCCACACTGTCTCCAACATTTACTGTTTGTAGATTTTTTGATGATGGCCATTCTGACCGGTGTGAGGTGATACCTCACTGTAGTTGTGATTTGCATTTCTCTAATGATTAGTGGTGTTGAGCATCCTTTCATGTGTTTGTTGGCAATCTGTATATCTTCTTTGGAGAAATGTCTATTTAGGTCTTCTGCTCATTTTTGGATTGGGTTGTTTGTTCTTTTGATACTGAGCTTCATGAGTTGCTTGTAAATTTTGGAGGTAAATCCTTTGTCAGCTGCTTCATTTGCAAATATTTTCTCCCATTCTGAGGGGTTGTCTTTTCTTCTTGTTTATGGTTTCCTTTGCTGTGCAAAACCTTTTAAGTTTCACTAGGTCCCATTTGTTTATTTTTGTTTTTATTTCCATTTCTCTAGCAGGTAGGTCAGAAAGGATCTTCCTGTGATTTATGTCATAGAGTGTTCTGCCTATGTTTTCCTCTAAGAGTTTTATAGTTTCTGGCCTTACATTTAGGTCTTTAATCCATTTTGAGTTTATTTTTGTGTGCGGTGTTAGGGAGTGTTCTAATCTCAGTCTTTTACATGTAGCTGTCCAGTTTTCCCAGCACCACTTACTGAATAGGCTGTCTTTTCTCCATTGTATATTCTTGCCTCCTTTATAAAAAATAAGGTGACCATATGTGCGTGGGTTTATCTCTGGGCTTTCTATCTTGTTGCATTGATCTATATTTCTGTTTTTGTGCCAGTACCATATTGTCTTGATTACTGTAGCTTTGTAGTATAGTCTGAAGTCCAGAAGCCTGATTCCTCCAGCTCCGTTTTTCTTTCTCAAGATTGCTTTGGCTATTCGGGGTCTTGTGTGTTTCCATACAAATTGTGAAATTATTGGTTCTAGTTCTGTGAAAAATGCCACTGGTAGTTTGATAGGGAATGCATTGAATCTGTAGATTGCTTTGGATAGTATAGTCATTTTCACAATGTTGATTCTTCCAGTCCAAGAACATGATATATTTCTCTATCTGTTTGTATCATATTTAATATCTTTCATCAGTGTCTTATAGTTTTCTGCATACAGGTGTTTTGTCTCCTTAGGTAGGTTTATTCCTATGTATTTTATTCTTTTTGTTGCAGTGGTAAATGGCAATGTTTCCTAAATTTCTCTTTCAGATTTTTCATCATTAGTGTATAGGAATGCAAGAGATTTCTGTGCATTAATTTTGTATCCTGCTACTTTACAAAATTCATTGAGTAGCTCTAGTAGTTTTCTGGTAGAGTCTTTGGGATTCTCTGTAGTATCATGTCACCTGCAAACAGTGACAGCTTTACTTCTTTTCTAATTTGTATTCCTTTTATTTCTTTTTCTTCTCTGATTGCTGTTGCTAAAACTTCCAAAACTATGTTGAATAATAGTGGTGAGAGTGGGCAACCTTGTCTTGTTTCTGATGTTAGTGGAAATGGTTTCAGTTGTTCACCATTGAGAACGATGTTGGCTGTGGGTTTGTCATATATGGCCTTTATTATGTTGAAGTAAGTTCCCTCTATGCCTACTTTCTGGAGGGCTTTTATCATAAATGAGTGTTGAATTTTGTTGAAAGCTTTTTCTGCATCTATTGATTTGATCATATTGTTTTTCTCCTTCAATTTGTTAATATGTTGTATCACACTGATTGATTAGCGTATATTGAAGAATCCTTGCATTCCTGGAATAAACCCCACTTGATCATAGTGTATGATCCTTTTAATGTGCTGTTGGATTCTGTTTGCTAGTATTTTGTTGAGGATTTTTACATCTATGTTCATCAGTGATATTGGCCTCTAGTTTTCTTTTTTTGTGGCATCTTTGTCTGGTTTTGGTATCAGGGTGATGGTGGCATTGTAGAATGAGTTTGAGAGTGTTCTTTACTCTGCTATATTTTGGAAGAGTTTGACAAGGATAGGTGTTAGCTCTGCTGTTAATGTTTGATAGAATTTGCCTGTGAAGCCATCTAGTCCTGGGCTTTTGTTTGTTGGAAGATTTTTAATCACAGTTTCAATTTCAGTGCTTGTGATGGGTCTGTTTATATTTTCTATTTCTTCCTGGTTCAGTCTCGGAAGGTTGTGCTTTTCTAAGGATTTGTCCATTTCTTCCAGGTTGTCCATTTTATTGGCATATAGTTGCTTGTAGTAATCTCTCATGATCCTTTGTATTTCTGCAGTGTCAGTTGTTACTTCTCCTTTTTCATTTCTAATTCTATTGAGTTGAGTCTTCTCCCTTTTTTTCTTGATGAGTCTGGCTAATGGTTTATCAATTATGTTTATCTTCTCAAAGAACCAGGTCTTTTTGCTATTGTTTCCTTCATTTCTTTTTCATTTATTTCTAGTCTGATGTTTATGACTTCTTTTCTTCTGCTAACTTTGGGGTTTTTTGTTTCTTCTTTGTCTAATTGCTTTAGGTGTAGGGTTAGGTTGTTTATTTGAGATGTTTCTTGTTTCTTGAGGTAGGATTGTATTGCTATAAACTTCCCTCTTAGAACTGCTTTTGTTGCATCCCATAGGTTGTTGGTCTTCGTGTTTTAATTGTCATTTGTTTCTAGGTATTTTTTGATTTCCTCTTTGTTTTCTTCAGTGATCTCTTTGTTATTTAGTAGTGTATTGTTTAGTCTCCATGTGTTTGTATTTTTTACAGATTTTTTCCTGTAATTGATATCTAGTCTCATAGCGTTGTCATCAGAAAAGGTACTTGATATGATTTCAATTTTCTTAAATTTACCAAGGCTTGATTTGTGACCCAAGATATGATCTGTCTTGGAGAATGTTCCATGAGCACTTGAGAAGAAAGTGTATTCTGTTGTTTTTGGATGGAATGTCCTATAAAGATCAATTAAGACCATCTTGTTTAATGTTTCATTTAAAGCTTGTGTTTCCTTATTTACTTCCATTCTGGATGATCTGTCCATTTGTGAAAGTGGGGTGTTAAAGTCCCCTACTATTATTATGTTACTGTCGATTTCCCCTTTTATGGGTGTTAGCATTTGCCTTATGTACTGAGGTGCTCCTACGTTGGGTGCATAAATATTTATAATTGTCATATCTTCTTCTTGGATTGACTCTTTGATCATTATGTAGTGTCCTTCTTTGTCTCTTGTAATAGTCTTTATTTTAAAGTCTGTTTTGTCCGGTATGAGAATTGCTACTCCAGCTTTCTTTTGATTTCCCTTTGCATGGAATATCTTTTTTCCATCCCCTCACTTTCAGTCTGTATGTGTCCCTAGGTCTGAAGTGTGTCTCTTGTACACAGTATATGTATGGGTCTTGTTTTTGTATCCATTCAGCCGGTCTGTGTCTTTTGGTTAAAGCATTTAATCCATTTACATTTAAGGTAATTATCGATATGTATGTCCCTGTTACCATTTTCTTAATCGTTTTGTGTTTGTTTTTGTAGGTCTTATCCTCCTCTTGTGTTTCCTGCCTAGAGAAGTTCCTTTAGCATTTGTTGTAAACCTGGTTTGGTGGTGCTGAATTCTCTTAGCTTTTGCTTGATTTCTCCATCGAATCTGAATGAGATCCTTGCTGGTAGAGTAATCTTGGTTATAGGTTTTTCCCTTTCATCACTTTCAGTATGTCCTGCCACTCTCTTCTGGCTTGTGGAGTTTCTGCTGAAAGATCAGCTGTTAACCTTATGGGGATTCCCTTGTAAGTTATTTTTTCTTTGTATTTAATTTTTGATAGTTTGATTAATATGTGTCTTGGCATGTTTCTCCTTGGATTTATCCTGTATGAGACTCTCTGAGCTTCCTGGACTTGATTAACTATTTCCTTTCCCGTATTAGGGAAGTTTTAATCTATAATCTCTTCAAATATTTTCTCAGTCCCTTTCTTTTTCTCTTCTTCTTCTGGGACCCATGTAATTCGAATATTGGTGTGTTTAATGTCATCCCAGAGGTCTCTGAGACTGTCCTCAATTCTTTTCATTCTTTTTTCTTTATTTTTCTCTGCAGTAGTTATTTCCACTCTTTTATCTTCCAGGTCACTTATCCGTTCTTTTGCCTCAGTTATTCTGCTATTGATTCCTTGTAGAGAATTTTTAATTTCATTTATTGTGTTGTTCATCATTGTTTGTTTGCTCTTTAGTTCTTCTCGGTCCTTGTTAAACGTTTCTTGTATTTTCTCCATTCCTTTTCCAAGATTTTGGATCATCTTTAGTATCATTACTCTGAATTCTTTTTCAGGTAGACTGCCTATTTCCTCTTCATTTGTTTGGTCTGGTGGGTTTTTACCTTTCTCCTTCATCTGCTGTGTGTTTCTCTGTCTTCTCATTTTGCTTAACTTACTGTGTTTGGGGTCTCCTTTTCACAGGCTGCAGGTTTGTAATTCCCTTTGTTTTTGGTGTGTACCCCCCATGTCTAAGTTCGGGTCAGTGGGTTGTTTAGGCTTCCTGGTGGCGGGGACTGGTGCCTGTGTTCTGGTGGATGAGACTGGATCTTGTCTTTCTGGTGGGCAGGACCGCGTCCAGTGGTGTGTTTTGGGGTGTCTGTGACTTTATTATGATTTTAGACAGCCTCTCTGCTAATGGGTGGGGTTGTGTTCCTATCTTGCTAGTTGTTTGGCCTAGGGTGTCCAGCACTGGAGCTTGCTGGCTGTTGAGTGGAGCTGGGCCTTAGTGTTGAGATTGAGATCTCTGGGAGAACTTTTGCCATTTGATATTACGTGGAGCCCCGAGGTCTTTGGCGGACCAGTGTCTTGAACTCTTCTCTCCCACCTCAGAGGCCCAGGCCTGACAGCCAGCCGGAGCACCAAGACCCTGTCAGCCACACGGCTCTCTCTGGCCTTCTGTTTCAACAGCAGCAGTGTGACTCTGGACAGTGTGGGCCACTTTTTTCGCCACTTGGTTGAGGAGAAGTGTGAGGGCACCCAGCGTCTCTTGAAACTGCGCCTGTGCCCTCTTCCAGGATGTGTGGAAGCCTTCTCAAGATGAGTGGGGTAAAACCCAGGATGCTGTGGAAGCCTCCACTGTTAGGGAGACGAACCTGATCCAGGCACTATTGGATCTGCCTGCCCTGGGTTCTCCCAAGTGATTTTTCTGAAGTCCTGTTTGGTCAACTCATTCCCTGACTATCATGCATTTTATGTGTATTCAGTTGCCCTCAGTATAAATTTTTAAACTCCTTTACAAGATGGATAAGTTATAAGTTCTGGTTACTTACCTACTAATTCCAGGTCTGAGTTTTATATCTAAATTTGTTTTCCTAGGGTTTGACTTTGCAAATTATACTTTCCAGTTTCTCTGAGCTTGCTTTCTGTTAGGTTCTATTATAGGAGACATTAGGGGAACATCAGACAATGAGAAGAATGAATGAGAATGTCTTTATATGTCAAAGTCTCTGTCAGTATTCTTTCAGTGATAGCGGTCAGTTGCCATCAACTTCCAGTGGCATTCCCAACACCAGCATCACTAGGCTAATGCAGAGGTACCAAGAACAAACAAGCCAGGTCTTACTGTCAGGAAGATTTCCAGCCATACCACTCTCCCAATCCACTGAGAAACAAACTCTGCCCTGTCTGAGGCTGTAACAGACTGTTTCCCACATAGCATTGTGAGGCTCCCCCAAGACATGTTTCTCTCTGTTTGGTCTGAACAACTTAAGAGGTCTAGGTGTGCAACATCCCTCCAAAAACCCACCTCTTTGTACTGCTTTTTTGAGCCACTAGATTGTCATAATAACATTGCTTCCTTTTAGTTTCCTACCTTTAGAGGTTGGAATGTATTCATAAAATTATTGATTTCTAAATAACAGCAAGGGTACCATTGTGCTCTTAGCTATCCAATTAATTTCCTGTATTAAATAACTTCTTTAAATACATGAGTGAAGTGATATGATAAATGTTTAACAACTGGCTCTCTGATAGGTATGGGGTAAGGGGATCCACGATTTGTATAATTTGCTCATTTCTTAAGTGTGAATACTCTCATCCTGGCAGATTTCAAACTGCCAGTGTGGTGTCAGTGAATGTGGAGTTAGGAAGACAAGTATACAGTTGCCTCACCTTTATGGGCTGAGTTCAGCACACAGTGTATTTTCTGTGTTCTCACTGATCCAGTAATGAAACAATAATGGATACCAGTGCATTTTCAGGAAGTAGAATTCTGAGATTGGCCTTGGCTTCATACTGAGTTTCTTTACAATGGAAATAAAAGACTGGAAATATGGTGTGCCTTGGCATCTGGATTAATTAAATTACCATTACTGCTTGTTTAAGATGAAGCACCTGAGGAAGATCAGGCTTTGGTAAGACGCATGGCTGCTGCTCATGACTGTTGGGGTGACAACCATTAGTGGGTTGGGGATGGTTATAGATGACTGAACTGCAGAGTTTACAGAATGAAAAAGACCAGCTCGGGAGATAAAACTCTCAGCTTTCAAATCACAGTGATAGAATTCTACTGTGGCAGACTTCTTATAGCTAAAAGGTAGATGTGAGTAAAAACCATACCCAAAAGGTAATTACGCGTGTTGCAGAATTACAATGTAAGCTCAAGATGGAGGTTTATCAAATATTCACTGTAAAAACTAGGACCTCTTTTGGAAAGAAATGGGATTCATGACGTGATTGGACTCAAATGAAACTGAGACTCTTGATTCTCCAAAGTTTTCTGAGCCACCACTGTTAATGGAAGCAACTCATTTTTTAAAATTTTTACTTAAAAGCATTGTAATAACTTGTCCTTAGGGTGTCTTACAGAAGGGAATGTTTATTCTTCTGAAGGTTGACTACTTTCAATCCCTTATTTCATCTGTAACTAGAATCATAATATGTTGCAGGGATTCAAGTGTGATGGCATGTGACACAGGAAGAGATAGTATATATATATATATATTTTTATAAATTTATTTATTTATTTATTTTATTTTTGGCTGTGTTGGGTCTTCGTTTCTGTGCTAGGGCTCTCTCCAGTTACGGCAAGCGGGGGCCACTCTTCATCACGGTGCGCGGGCCTCTCACTGTCACGGCCTCTCCCGTTGCGGAGCACAGGCTCCAGACGCGGAGCACAGGCTCCAGACGCGCAGGCTCAGTAGTTGTGGCTCACGGGCCTAGTTGCTCCGTGGCATGTGGGATCCTCCCGGACCGGGGCACGAACCCGTGTCCCCTGCATTGGCAGGCGGATTCTCAACCACTGCGCCACCAGGGAAGCCCGAGATAGTATATTTTTGAGAAGTATTGCAAATTTTTGCCAATATGTATTTATGGAGGCTAAAGGAAAAATGTGTAAAATTGGATTCTAAAGGTTGAGAGAGAGGAGGACAAAACATAACAACGAGAGAAATTTATCTCAACAGATAACTTACCAGAGATTCTGGATTCTATATATTTAAGTAGTTGGAAGTGGCTTAATTTATGTGGTAGACTGATTGAAAGCTGAACTCAATAGCAGTTGTTTTTTAAATGAGGTTTAGGAGTCAAAACTTCTCTGATACAATGCAAAGGAATGAATCAAATGTTTAATGCAGTGGGAAGGTTGGAGTGTATTCTTTATGAAAGAGCTGCACATAAATATCCTGTTTCATACTCAGAGAGGACTCAGAACAATATCCCTCTACTAAAGAATTGAGACATGTATTAGTGAGAGAGGGCCAGCTTTCGAATAAAGTTCTGTGATTGTTGGACCCTTTCGGTGGGTATGATGGTAGGCGATGCTGCTATGAAGATGATTCCCTAATTTCAATGGTAATTTCAGAGTGACACAGTCTTTATTGCTTTTTTAAATGCAATAAAGGGGATAAAATTACCATATTTGGAAAAGCAGGGACAAAAGGGTAACAGAACAATCTAAACTGCACAAATTTTGGTGGTGATGAAATGATCCCAAGTTTACCAAGAGATGAAATATATGAACAATGTACTAAAGTGTGGTTTGATTAAATAATTTCTAGATCTAAGGATACAAATCTGACTTATATTTACAAAGTAGAATATATTAGCATTCAAAATTTATATATTATAAATCATCCCCTAAGCTGTCTTCATTAGGAACTATGTCTGTTTACTGTGATAACTACCAGGGAGAAATAAACCTATCCATGTTTTAGTAGACATAGGTTTTGCATTAATATTATTCTTTGGGCACTCAATGTGACTCTGGTCCACCAGTCAAAGTTGAGTTTTCTGGACCTCCAGTAATTAAGTTTGGGCACAAATCTTGTACACGGGTGTAAACCATTGGGTCTGTGGAACCAGTCTATCATTAATTCTCTAGTTCCTGAATATATGATTGCAATAAATTTGTTTCCAACCAGCAGATTTCCCATATTGGTTTTCCAAGTGATAGACTGAGGGCTTTTATGGTAGGTAGTACTGTGTGTAAGCGCTTTGCTAGTCTGTTTTTTTTAGCCAATCTGGGAAATAGAGAACAATACTGCATAGCTGGGAGAATTCAATAAAGTAATGCCATTAAAAAAGAACTTGGAAAAAGGAGCTCAGTGGTTTCTATCACATTCTTATTTATATTATACATTTAGTCTATTCAGAAGTTTTATCAATCTCCAAGAATGGCTATAGACTGTAGTGAAATTTTACTTGGTCCTTATTTAAATTGCACTGTAGTTTCAAGTGTGATACCCTTCCTGGAGCAAGGCCTGGAACCTATTATGAAGCCTCTGATCTGGCAGTTGCACTTTTCCCTATATTAAGAAGGACTACTAGAAGTAGTGTAGTAGAGTAGTGCAAAGATCTTGATCTCCTTGACATAACACAGAATATAACACTATATCTATTACATTGGTAATAGCATGCTGATTAGACTTGAGAAGGAGAAAAGAACACAATAAATTATGACAGATATCTGTTAAAAGGGTGAGAAATAAACCTCGTGAGAATTCAGGGTCCTTCCACTTCAGTGAAATTTTGAGGGATCCAGTGGTCTAAAAAACGGTTATAGTATCCTCTTCAAATTGGGACACAAGTTACTATTACGTACACATCTCATAACTAAAAAAGATACACAAAGCTTGGTTGGGCCCCTTAGATTTTAGAGATAGCATGCATTGTATTCAAGTAGTTCCAGAGTTCCAAAGGCTGCAGGGTTTGAGTGTGACCCTGAGCCGGAAAAGATTCTGCAGCATTTCCAGGGTGGAATGTAAGATTTTCTTCTTGACTGGTCTTTGTAACCCAGCAGATCCAACTGTACTTTAATAAATAGGTATGTCATATTAAAACTGTGAAAAGCCCCAATAGAAGATTCACAGAGGAGATCCCTAGAGATTTGGGTTCTTCAGCTATGTGGGATACTCTTCATAACTTGCTACCAGACGTTAGAAACTTAATACCTGTCCTTAGGACATACGGTGCCCATGTAACCTGAGGTGCCACTGTAAATTGTAAATAAGCTGTCACATTTTAGGCTTTCGGATAGCAACAAGATATCTTTCAGTTGAAAATGGTATATATTCTCCTGACTGAGTAAGAGCAGTTCCCCAGGCACAAGTATGTTTATAAGTATGTTTCTAACACTCGTATGGTATTCACTCCTAGCTGCCTGCTGTTTTGCCCTCAGTTCACATTTATTTTTTCACAGGGAGTTCTTTGAATATTTGTTAGAATTTTTTAAAAGTCTAGATTCTACACAGTTCTCTTATTCCAACTAGCAGTGGGCTGTGGCAGCATGAGAAGCATCCCTATAAGATGTTTGCAAAGTCAGCAATACATTTGTTTCTCTTCGTTGTCTGAATCAAGACATGGCCAAATGTATACCCTTATACTTGTGATCAGGAAGTAATGGCTTGGCTGGATAGTCAGGAATTGGGGAAAAACAAATTGGTAATTTCTCTGACAAGGATGCCTGGGCGTTTGGGTTGACAGTTTGGAATAGGATTGGAATTCATATATGTTCATACTATGTATACATGCATGTATAATATATTTGTATATGCATATATACTCATATGATGTGTATGGGCATACTAGGTATTGCAACACAGTATGTTCTAAAGGATATTCATATTTTATACTTAGCTAAAATTATATTCTTTAGTCAGTAAAACAAGTATTTCTACCGTCTACCCTTGGCTTGGTTATATACAGGATGAGGGGTAGATAATGACGGTTGGAATAATTTTAAAGTTATTTTAATTCTGAAGTACTTATAAATTTGTTCCCTGAAGGAATTTTAAATTTAGTTGAGAGACTATTTTAAAACTATAAAAATATGTATGTATATTTGCATATGTTTATACATATATACATATAGGTTAGGTTTTCATGTATTTATATGTACATATAAGTATGTGTATATATAAAACATGTAAAATAATATGATGTAGAATATATGTATAAGGAGATGTATAGAATATAAATACTCTAATGATATCTTTGTGGTTTACTCTTTCATTTTATTTCAGTTTGACTTCCCTAAAGAGTTTGTTACTTAAAGAGACCTTCTTGACCACTGTGGGGAATATCAATCCCCTCTCCCCCAACTACTTTTTTTCTTTAACCTGAATTAGTTTATTCATATAAATTATATTACATAGTTAGTCCTGCAACGTTTATTTCCTGTTTCAATCTACCAAATATGAGTTTTGTAGCCACAGTTTGTGGCTCGGTTCTTAGCACATAGGACAGTGCCTGTTTTAAAAACACTGGATGAATTTAGAGAGGAAGATCATTAAGTTGAATAGTCACAAATATGGTAACTGGCTTTGTCACCAAGTAGTCATTACATTACAGGCATGCTTAATAATTTTACCACATCTCAGATTTTATCACTTGAAGAATGGGAATAATGAAAATATCTTCCCAGAAAGGTAATATGTTTGCATAAAAATGACATACTATATCAGAAAGCACTTATACAAATGCTTATTTACCTATTGGCTCTGGCAAAATCTTTTTTGTTCCCCAGTCACTGTAGACGGTGTGTGCTGGTGCTAATTTGAACGTTTGCTACAAATGATGAACATTCACTTAAGAAGAAATCTTTGTTTTCAGTAATGTAGTGTACACACTGTATATTTACAGATATTTGAAGATGATGTAACAACTATAATTCAGAATTGTCTGTATCAACCAATTTGTCAATTCAAACATTAGCACAGTTTATTAATAATTTTTCTGTGCATTGAATTTCTGTATTTAAACTGCAAAGGACATCAAGCTGTGTTTTCAATTAACTCAAAAAAATCTCCTTCCATTTGCAACAGCAAGGAGTCCCATCACAGAGGGTAATATCAGTAATCTGTTTTTCATCTTATAATTACACAGAAATCTTCTAACAATAGAATGTTTGCAAGAGACACAATCCAGTATAGTAACACGTAGATGTAGATCAGTTAAAATGTCTTTGTGTTATCTTCATTTTTAAGAAAGATCTAGCTAATTTTTGTAGATTTGACTCAAAGACAAATAAGCATTTAAGAAACATGTTCTGGTTCTTTACCTTGTTGAGCTGTGCTTTGTTTTCCTTAATTGATGATGATTTCTTTCATGTTAAATATTGTTCTTCATATGATGTTGTAGTTACATGTACCAGGTCTTTGTGCCTAAATTTGCATCCTGTATTCATTTATTATGAATGGTATGCCCGTAAGCAAATAACTTAGTATCTCTAGCCTAAAATTTCATCTCTAAAATTGAATAATAATAGTCACACGTCATTGAATTAGCATAATTTTTAAAGAAACTAATTGACTTATATCAGGTAAAACATTTCTGAAAACAAATATCAGCTATTAGTATTTTCTCATATATTCTCTTTATTCCAGTATATGAACTTTCAGATGCTTTCTGAATTTGGAAGCATAGGTATTCAACATGCCACTGCAAATTTGACTTCATAAGTAGTTTAGTATTTCATTCTTTAAAAAGAATGATGAAAGTCTGATCAGTTCACTTGAGGGCTGTTTGTAGTCTAAAGCAAACTTCTTAGCTTGGCAGAAGGTCTTTCGTCATTTGTATATTACCTTTCTGTTCACCCTCCTCGCAGAGCAGCCTCTCTGGTGATTTTTGTTGCAGCAAGGTTGAAAGATTGTTTCCCCCAAACACCATTTTTAGTCTTTTGACATGTATACTAGTGTATTAGACAAAGTCAAGTATATTAGAAAGACAGTCTTTTAACTTTGGACCTAGGATATAAAGGGAGGAGCGTGAGTTAATAACCAATATTCAGTGTTATGGATAAGAATATATAAGGAAAGGAACATCAGGCACAAAGGCATAGAGTTTAGAGAGAACATGGAATGTTAATAAATGTAAAAGTTTGGTATGGCTGGGTCATAGACAAAGAAGGGGATAGAAATTAGGGAGAAGAGCTGAAACCAAGCTTACGTAGTCATTGGTAGAATTTTTGTTGTTTGAACATTATCTGAAGTAGGATGACTAACTACCAAAGGGTTCTAATTAAATACCCATTTTCAAATGTGGGTCTCAGGGGAAAAAAAATCACTCTTCCTACAGGAATGCAGGGAAATAATTAAAGGCTGGGAAAGTGGTTATGGCGTTATTGCAAAAGTGCTGAGCAGAGGTGATAATTATCTGATTGGAGAGATGGAGAGAACTAGACTGATACAAAAATTTTATTTCCATAATTTTGTGGTTAAAAATGGATCAAACAACAAAAATTTAAAGATGATGCCACAGATTCCAAGCATTGGCAAGTGGATGGATTTTGGTGCATTTTATTAACTAGAGTCCATAGGGTTTCTCACAAGCAGATTTGAGAGAAAAGATAAATCCAATTTTAGACACATTGAGATAAAGTCCTGTAAGTTTACAAGTGGACGTGTGCAGCAACTATTGCCTTAATTTGAGAGATGTGGGTTGAAGTTATAAATTTGAAAAATATCACAGTTTATCTACCTGAAAGAGGGAGCAGAAAAAGAAAAAGCTCAGGGACACATAGGACAACAGCAAAGGGTCCTTAACATTCATATTATTGGAATCTCAGAAATACAGGAGAAATATTGGTGAATAAAAAAATTTGAAGTAATTATGGCTGACTACTCTCCAAATTTAAGGAAAAAATTAATTTACAGATTGAAGAATCTTGGAGGAGTCCAAACACAGTAAATTCAAAGACTGCCATACCCAGATACATTGTAACACAGATGAGAACCGAAGGTAAAAATAATACTTGAAAGGAAATCAGGAACTCAGCACATTATCAAGAAACACAGATATAAATTACTGCATATTTCTCACCAGAAAAATAAAGGTCAGAATATAGTGTAACAATATTTTTAAAATACTGGAAGTTAAGTGATTGTCAACCTCAGCATCGCATCCAACAAAAATATCCTTCTGGAAGAAAGGTGATAGAAGAGATATTCTAAAATTTAAAGAAATGTAGAGCAAACAAATTGAACAATAGAAAAACAATTTAGATGATTTATCATCAGCAAAGCTGCTCTAATAAAAATGCTAAATGAAGTTCTTCAGACAAAAGGGAAATAATACCAGAGGAAATCTTGGAACTTCAGAATTAAAGGATAACAACAATAATGATAAATGTCTCATTAACCTAATAGCCTATATTTTCTTAATTTTTAAAAAAAATAATTGCTGAAAGCAAAATTAAAACCTTATCTGAGGGATGTTCAGTATATAAGGATGTACATATGACAACTACAAATTAAGGTAGGGTAGTTAAAGGACTATTGTGTATAAAGTTTCTGCACTTTACTTGAAATTGTAGAATATTTGCTCTAAGTTGACTGAGTAGTTTGACATATATATTGTAAAAACATGATTCAAAGAACTATAGTTAAAAAGCCAGTAGATACATTAAATGAGATATAAATAAAAATCCATGTAGTATTTGTCTTTCTGTCTGACCTCACTAAGCATAATATTCTCTGTGTCCATCCATGTTGCCGCAAATGGCAATATTTCATTCTTTTTTATGGCTGAGTAATATCCCATTGTAGATATATATATCACATTGTCTTAGGTCAGTTGTCTGTTGATGGGCACGTGGATTGTTTTCGTGTCTTGGTTATTGTAAATAGTGCTACGAAGAACATTGGGGTGCCTGTATCTTTTCTAATTAGTTTTCATCTTTTTCAGATACATACCCCGAAGTGGGTTTTATGGATCATATGGTAGCTCTATTTTCAGTTTTTTAAGGTACCTCCATTACTGTTTTCCATAGTGGTGGCACCAGTTTATATTCCCCCCCAACAGTGTACGAGGGTTCCCTTTTCTCCGCACATTCTCCAGCATTTATTATTTGTAGACTTTTTGATGATGGCCATTCTGATCAGTGTGAGGTGATACCGCATTGTGGTTTTGATTTGCATTTTTCTAATAATTAGCGATGTTGAATATCTTGTCATGTGCCTGTTGGCCATCGGTACATCTTCGTTGGAAAAATGTCTATTTAGGCCTTCTGTCCATTTTTTGATTGAGTTATTTGTCTTTTCGATATTGACGTGTATGGGCTGTTTGTATATTTTGGATATTAACCCCTTGTCAGTCACATCATTTGCAAATATTTTCTCCCATTCCGTAGGTTTTCTTTTTGCCGATGGTTTCCTTTGCAGTGCAAAAGCTTTTACATTTAATGATATCCTATTTGTTTATATTTGCTTGTATTTCTTTTGCCTTGGGAAACTGATCTAAGAAAATACTGCTGCGATTTATATCAGAGAACGTTTTGCCTATCTTCTCTTGTATGGTGTCATGTGTTATACTTAGATCTTAAAACTATTTTGAGTTTATTTTTGTATGTGGTGTGAGGGAATGTTCTAATTTCATTATTTACATGTATGATATCACTTATATGTTGAATCTGAAAAATAATAAAAATGAGTCCATATATGAAACAGAAATAGACTCACAGACATAGAAAACAAACTTATGATTACCAAAGGGGAGAGGGAGGTGGGGAGGGACAAATTAGGGGTATGGGATTAACAGATACAAACTAGTATACATAAAATAGATAAACAAGGATTTACTGTATAGCAAAGGAATTATATTCAATTTCATGTAATAATCTGTAATGGAATATAATCTTAAAAAATAAGTGAATCATTGTGCTGTACACCTAAAGCTAACACAATATTGCAGATCTATTATACTTCAATTAAAAAAATTCAAAATGGTCAGGAAAAGTGAAACAAGAAGAACACTCAGAAAACAAACGAAATTATAGACTGAAATTCAAACACACCAATAATTGCATTAAATGTAGATGGCCTAAGCCCAACAAATGGATACTGTCAGAGTGGGGATTTTACTTTGTCTACAAGACCACACTTTGTTTTTCTTTTAAAATTTTTTGGCTGCGTTGGCTCTTCGTTGCTGCGCACAGGCTTTCTCTAGTAGAGGCAAGCGGGGGCTACTCTTTGTTGTGGTTCATGGGCTTCGCTTCTCATTGTGGTGGCTTCTCTTGTGGCGCACGGGCTCTAGGCGCATGGACTTCAGTAGTTGTGGCACGTGGGCTTCAGTAGTTGCGGCGTGTGGGCTCAGTAGTTGTGGCTCGTGGGCTTTAAAGTACAGGCTCAGTAGTTGTGGTGCATGGGCTTAGTTGCTCTGCGGCATGTGGGATCTTCCTGGACCAGGGCTCGAACCCGTGTCCCCTGCATTGACAGGTGGATTTTTAACCTCTGCGCCACCAGGGAAGTCCCAGCAAGACCCCACTTTGAATATAATTATAGATGGTTAAAGAATAAAAGAATGGAAAATGATTTGTATAATATAAGGAAAGCTTGAATATAACTATGGATATCAGGCAAAGTAAACTTTATAATAAAGAAAATACATGGGATAAAGAGGTACATTAAGTAATGAAAACAGGGCTAATTCATTAAGAAGACATAGCAGCCCTAAATGTGTATGCACCTAAGAGAAGGGCTTCAAACTTCATGAAACAAAAAACTGGCAGAATTGAATACATAAGTAAATATATTCAGTCTTTCACTTGGAGGTTTCAACACTCCTGTCTTGTTTAATTAATAGAGCAAGTGGAGAGAAAAATAGTAATGAATGAGATATCAGTAATACCTATCAACAAACATTACACAACTGATATTTATAGAATATACAACCTCAAAATAGCAGAATATATGTTCTTTTCAAGTGCATATGGAGCATCACAAAATAGACCATGCCTTAGGTTAAAAACAAATCTTAACAAATTTAAGAGTGAAACTATACGTAATATGTCCCTTGATCCTAAGGAAAATAAAGTAGCAATCAACAATACTGGGTATATTGAAAATCTGCAAATATTTGGATGTTAAATGATGCACTTCTAAACAATTGATGTATTGGAAAAGAAGTCTTAAAGTAGAATGTACTTCAAAGTGAATGAAAATGAAAATACAGCATAACAAAATTTATGTAGTGAATTTTTAAAGCATTACTTTGAGGAAACACAGTAGTGTTAAAAGTAGTATTAGAAAAGCAGAAAGGTCTTAAATTGATCGTCTAAGCTTCTACCTTAAAAAACAAGAACAAAAGTAAAAATCAGAAGAAAGGATATAAGATCATTGTGGAAATAATGAAAAAGAGAATAGACTATTAATATAGTAAAATATGTATGTATAAACAAAGGCAGTTATTTTGAAAACATCAATAAAATTGATGAATCTTTATCCAAATCGATAAAGAAAAAAGAATACATGAAATACTAATATTAGAAACTAAAAGGGAACAGTCTCCAAAGACATTGAAAAGATACTAAGATGGTACTAAAAACAATAGTCTGCCTGTTAATTTGACAGCGTAGATGAAACAGACCAATTTCTTTAAAGACACACAAACTACCCTAACTCAAGAACTATTCAGATTATCCATTCCTGTCTATTAAATCAATTAAATTTGTAGTTTAAAGACTTCCTACAAAGAAAATTGTAGGGCCAGATTGCTTTAATGGCAAACTTCAACAATCATTTAAGGAAGAAACAATAGCCATCCATACAATCTCCCACAGAAAATACATGTAGCACTACCTAACCCATTTTATGATGCCCAAATTAGCCTGATATTAGTACCAGATAGCATATTAAAACAAAACAAAACAAAGCAAAAAACCAAAAACACTAGGTAATGTTCATGCCAGGAATGCAAGCCTGGCTTAATATCAGAAAATCAATCAATTTAATTCATCATATTCACAGACTAAAGAAAAAAGGGATAATCTCCATAGACATGGAAAAAATCATTTTACAAAATTTTATATCTTTCATGATAAAAATTCTCAGTAAACGATAAAGAATGGAAGTTCCTTAATCTGATAAAGAACCATCTACAAAATCATACAGTTAACATCATACTTAATAGTGAAAAACTCAATACTTTCCCTCTAAGATTGTTAATAGGCTGTAATATCCTCTCTCATCACTTACACATCTTACTTGTAGCACACTTTTGTTCATCAGGTGACGAAAGTTATAAAAAGTCATAGGTTAGAAAGGAAGAAATCATACTGTATTCAGAGTACTGTGATTGGCTACAATGAAAATTCTAACATATCTACAGAATAACACGGAGAACTAAGCAATGAGTTTACCAAAGTGGTAGAAAACAAGGTCAGTAAAGGAAAATTATTCATATTTCTGTGCACTTACAATTATGGTTGGAAATAAAAATTTTCAGAAAGAAACAGCATCATTTCAAATAGCTTTAAAAATGAAATACTTAGGTTTAAATTTTACATGGTACAAAATTACCCAGATGGAAGAAATCAAAGAGGACCTAAATAAATGGTATTGTGCTCATGGATTTGAGGACTCAGTATTGATCAGATATCATTTCTTCCCAAATTGATCAGTAGGCCTAATGCAGTATGAATAGAGTTGGCTGAAAGTTTCTCAAGTATCCAAAGATTATTTCATATGTATTTTTGAGATACCTTCCAGTGTTCTGACTACATGATTCTGGAGATTTTGTTCCATTGTGAGAAAGCAAAGCAAGGTTTCATTCTGAGAAAATCATAAGCGGCTTGAAAATATCTTGAACATTATATCTTTTCCAATGCCTTAATAATTTCATCTATCTTAGAAACTCAAACATCTTTCATTTTTAGAGTATATAAATATCTCATTTGTAATTATTCATCACGCTTAGTTTATATAAAGTTTATAATCAAAAATGGTATTTTTCTTCAGTAGCAGTTTACTACTGGGTCAGTGGTTAAATCAAAATTAGTTTGAAAATTGTCACTTGATCTGTTTCCAGAAGTAGCAAAAAGAATACTCTTTGATACCTTTCCACAATCAATATATGGTACTTGAATGAAAGTAAGATTTGCCTGTTGTGTAATGCATTTTCTAAATATATCAAAATTACAAGAACTATGTTCAAATGTCACCACATATCTAATACATTCAACCCAACCTGATTTGCGCAGATGCAGGAGTCTATACTTCTGGATGGTTAACTAAAATGTCGATATAATTGGTATATTTCACATGGCAAGAGCATTCAGATGATTGTTTTTGTGCATATTATATGTAATAATACTATCAGTAAATATAGAATGGTGCTCCTGGGGAATAATATTTTTTAAAACAAAATGTTTATACTTTTAAGATATACTCAGTAGTTCAAAAATGTAAATTCATAGAATGAAATGATGAAGACAGTTTAAGTTAAGGCACAATTATTAATAAAATATGTAGTTTTTTCTTTACTTACAAGTAATTTTAAATAGTCTTTGAAATTATAAGTTTGCCTGTAAAGTGGATAAATGAAGTAGCATCCTGGTACTATAAGTTTCTTCATTCTCTCCTCAAAGCACTTTTTGTTGACAGTAATACTGAGTACTGCACAAGTCATTCTTTTACTGTTCAAATGTGTAGGAAGATCCCAGAAGTTATTGTATGATTTTGTGTGTCACAGATGTTTGGATGTTTTCCCCTCTTGTCCAGAACATACTTTCATTTTTTCTTATGCAATGAAGTGGAAATTTCCGGACGCCAAATCAGTGACAGTTGTGAAGGTTTTGATATGTGTACCTTTTAAACTAATGCATTGCCTAAACAATATATGTATAAGTCTATATTACTTCTGGATTGCTGACTGAAGGTAAATGACATTAATTGCCTAAATCGCCCCAAGTCCAAGATCTGAGTTTGCTCACTGAGATTGGGGCAAATTTAGGGAATGGGTGACAGAGTGGCTTTACCTGCATCCTTTTGGTAGAGTCACTCTGCTGAAGTGATATATATTACTGTTTGTTAATTTCCTGGCTAAAACTGTCACTTTATGGTAAAATGTTAATTATAATCTGAAAATACTTGAAATTATAATTTATTTTATCTTGGATACATAGGGTCTTATTTCTTCTTATTCCTTTTAAAGAGAGATATGCATATCAAACCATAAAATAAGGGTTCAGACTGGGGTTTGCACTGTACAGTCATTAAAGCTGATTTGAAGAGAGTCATTTGAGATACTAACTTCAAACATACTGCAAGTAGCAACTAGTGAAACTCATTAAAGAACACTTTGAACTTTTGTCTTCAAATCTTCAAATGTGTGAAACCATTGGTGTTAACAGCTCTAGGAAACATAGAAAGTTGTTTCTCTCTGAGAGCTGTAATATTATATAGCCATGGTTTTGGCTTAAAAGTTATCAGTGAAAAAAGTAGGGAAAACAAAAGCAATATTCATTTTGTATAGTTAGTTTTGTAATTTAAACAGATACAGGATTCTTGATAGCAAATACTTTTTTTTATTACTGAGTCTATAATGGAAAATGTTGCTAGTTAAGTAACATTCTTTAAATAGATTAAGTCATATTGTAATTATTGTAATAAAGTTCTATTCTTTTAGCACATTTTGCCTTTTAACCTGGTACCCTCTGACCTCCAGGTTGATTTTTAATTTGAATATAGTGAGGTCTACTCTGTTCTGTATAGTTCTATGGTCTATGAAAAATGGGTAGTGTTACATACCTATCGTCATAGTACCACCACCCTAAAAATAATCCCCTAATATTCCCCTAGTACAGTGTTCCCATACCCCCATACCCTTGGCAAACACAGATTTGTTGCCTACATCTGTAATTTCACTTTTCCCAGATGTCATATGAATGGAATTTCTTATTATGTATCAGTAGTTTTTTCAATCTAACTCCTTTCACTTAGGACAGTGTCCTTAGGATTTATCCATAGCTCTTTCATTTTTCATCATTGACTAGTACTGCAGTGTGTAGCTGTGCCACAGTTTTTTCAGCTGTTTACCTTCTGAAGGATATCTTGGTTGCTCCCACTTTGTAGCCATTGTGAATAAAGCTGCTATAAACATTCATATTTTGTGTTGAATTAAGTTTTCAAGTCACTTGGGCTAAACATGTGTATTTAAAAGTGTTTCTTACAAAGTGCTGCATTTTGCATCCCAGTCAGCAACTAAGGGTTCTGTTGCTCTGCACCCTCACCAGTATATTTGATATTGCCATTAGTGGAATTGTAGCCATTTTAATAAATGTTTTAATTTGTGTTTCCCTAATGACAAAAGATGTTGAGCATCTTTCCATATGCTTATTTGCCATCTGTATATCTTCTTTGGTTCCTGTTTAGTCCAGTGTTTTTAAGAAAACTTTTGTTTTCTGAGGGTATTGAATTCCCACTTAAATTCTACCAACCGTCTTTTAAATCACTGTGATTTTTTTAATTGGCAGTCCTCCTAAGATAATTTCTAACCAAAAGTCACGAAGGGGACATGACCAAAAACGTGTGGTTCTAATTGTCCTAAGACATATGTTTACTTCACTGAAATAACTGATAGATTTTTCTGTTGGAAAATGTTTGCCAAACATGAGCATTTTATTTTGACCACTAAACTGTGATTGTAACCAAATAAAGGATTTGTTGTGAGAAAAACATGTTCAATTTGGGAACAAGAAACCAACCTCCAAGAAGGGTATTTTAGTATTAAACTGATAGCCAGAAATGAAACTATATGAAGTGATAGGTATATTTTAATATTTATGTTAATGATAGTTTATAATTTTATTTTGGGGATCAAAGCTATACTTTTAATTAGAAAATGTTACATATAAAATGTAAAGTATTTTCATTATCTTTAATACAGCGTATACAAATTTTCTTAATTGAATTCGTTTTCTAAATTATTTGATTTTTGTGAACTTAATGTTGATTGCAATGTTGTAAATATTATTGCATAATAATAACAACTACATATAATATCCCCTCCTGACTGTAAGTCACATTTAATCGAATATTACTATGAAATATTCATAACTGTTTTAGAATTTCCTATATATGTCATATTTTGTACTTTAAATACTTACTATAGTCTAAGATTTATCTGTTATTTTCTGACCAATCTGTATTTCATATATCTCATATAATTACCACTTAATGTAAAATGTCTGTTTCATTGTGTGAATGAATGATACTACTTCCAAAAATAACCCTAAATCTATCTAGTTTACTCTCCATAAAGATTAATGTTTGATTCAGCACACTTTCCACTTTAATATTTGACACCTGACAAGATATATTTTAAAACTGGTGCTCAAACATACTATGTAGTGGATAAAACAAGATGGCTGCCCTAGATAAGTGAGAATATTCAATGTGTATGATTATCACAAACTTAGCAGTTTTAAGAAAACTTTTTTTATCATCTTTGTTTCCATAGGTCAGAAGTCTGGGCAAAGTGTAGCACACCTGGTTCCTTTGCTCTGGCTTCACAGGATCAAAATCAAGGTGTCAGCAAGGATGGGTATCTTTCTCGCAGCTCTGGGGAAGAATGCACTTCCAAGATTATTTAGGTTGTTGGCAGAATTTGGTTCCTTGTGGTTGTAGGACTGTGGTACTTTGTTCCCATCTGGGTGTGAGCCAGGAACCACAGTTACCTCCTAGAGACCTCTCTTAGATCCATGCATGTGGTGCACTTACATCTCAGAACCTGCAATGGCGTGTCAAACAATTCTCTTGGAATTCTTCCAGTTTCCTCTTCTGCTGCATCTTTCTTGCCTTCTGTACTGCATCTCTCTAACTCCTTTCAGAGAAGGTTTTCTGTTTTTAAGATCTCTGGTTATTAGATTGGACCCACCTAGGTAATCCATAATCTCCTTAATTTAAGATCCTTAAAATTAATATACTCTTCAGAGATCCCTTTTGTTATGAAACGTAACATTCAAAAGTTCCAGGGATTAGGATGTAAACTATTCTGGGTGACCATTCTACCCTATCACACTTAGGCAGTAGACTGAGTTCACTGAAATGTGATAGATGCCAGATGTTAAAAATTTTGAATACTTCCATCTAAAATAGGCTTCTTATCAATTAAAGAAAATGTAGTTGAATTCATTAAGCACTTAATTATATTCAAATCAGCTGAATAGGAAAAATTAAAAACATTATATATTGTGAGCTATGCACTGAACTTACCATAAATTTATTTTAAAATGGCTTAAAGATAATAAAATATTAATTGGATACAATTTACAAATATGAACAAATGCATTTTGAAGATATCCTGCAGTTGGGTAACTATTAATAAAATATATTAATTTAAAAAAATATAAATTTTTTTCTTGAACAACTGTATACATTATAAGAAAATGAGACAGTATCATTGTGATATGCAAATTGTGTTATATTACTTTTACTGCTTGTGTTAGATCAAAGATACTATTTGCTTTATTTGCTTTATTTAACAGTAATTTTTAGTCATTTCAGTGAGTGAAAATAAACCTCTAGTTTTTCTAATAGTGCAGATTTTATGTATAGTAAATATCAAATGTGAATTAAGGGGAAGAATTCTTGTGCTTTATTCGGACAAAACCCTAGTGAATGTTCAATCTGCAGCTGATACATTGAGATAGTCCAATCATGTTCATGATGAAAATCATGGAAACTCGGCATCTGTAGAGGGAACAATTTGATTGCAATCAAGCTTCTGACCAAAGGTATTGCAAATTAAATATATTTGATATTGTCTTTAATACACTGTATTTCCATTTCTCCCAAATCACACCCCCCAAGCCACTTTAAGGAAAGTCCTTCAAGAATCAAGGAGAGAGTTGCATTATGATTTTAAAATTTATCTGAAAACCTCTTTCTCTGAGTTTAGTTCATGCAGTTTTTTATATTTAGTTCCCTCTATCATCTTGGCAATTTGACAGTAGACCGGTGGTTTTTTTCTTGGGTTCGTATGACTTGTCAATCTGAAAATAATCACTGTTGGGAAGAGAGGGAAATGGGAATAGCTTTCTTTATTATTTGATGCACTGTTTTGGGGGTCTACAAGAAGAGTTCCCCTCCCACCAAGTAGCTTAAATAGCCTTTTATTCACAGAAGTTGTGTTGGTTTTGTGAGCATTATATTCACTTGAGTTAAGACACCAAATGTAGATTAGAATAGGGTCTAGGTCATTAGACAACTCAAAAAAGAAATGAGGAAAGTAGACATTCAAAGGAGAAAATTTAATTTAGAAGGTGTGTATGTAAACGTTACTGTGTTTAATGCTAGCTTGTCTAACAATCCCGTTATCTCAGTGTTCAGCATTAAAAAGGGTTATTTCTCACCCACAATATCCCTAGCAGCTCAGGAATCCATACTCTTTGTTTTGTAATACTGACAATTTAAATGTGTGATGCAGGCCATTTTTGCTCACATTCCATTATTTAGAACTCAATCATGGGGACCCACAGGGAAGTGTCCAGGAAGAGAATATTGAAATGCTTGGTGAACACCCAACATATTTCTGTCACAGGAAATTAGAGACATTGGAATAAATGAGATGACTAGCCATAAAAAAGAATAAACAAGTAGGGAATTAATGGAATATCTAAGATGATACGTGTGGTTAAGTGGAGCTACAGAAGGATATGAGAATCAGTGTAAGATTGATGGAAAAATCTCCACTCAAGGCATTTTGTGGTTGTGTGTAGACCAAGGGCAGAAAATACTGGTTATTCTGAATTTGTTCCCCACATAGTTATTATTTAGCATTCCTTACCATACTCTGTGCCCCAGAAGACTGACTTCTGTGGTATGCAGTTGGATTAAACCTTTGAGTGGTACTGGGAGGAGATGGGGGGCTTAAAGGAAAAAAGGACTCTGGGCTACAGTGCCATGTCTCTGGTAGTGATGCTCCAACTATGACTATTGTGACTGTGGTTTCCCCTCTGTGGGTCTTTATCCATAGTTAGAGCTGTCACTGGCCCTTGGTACCACTTACCTCCCCCTTTTCATCAGTTCTGGAGGTGAGGATAATGGCCTCCTGCTATTGTTAATACTTGAATCATTTATATATCCTTGTTTGTTCTGTAACTGTGCCTGGCTCTATGTAAGTAATCCTTGCACTAAAAGTTCTTCATTAAAGCCTTGGGCCAATCTCATTTTCTACTATGTTCACATTTAATACTATTGGAAACTGTGGTTTTTGTTCCATTGGTTTCAAAAGGACAGTCCTTGGGATATACATAAGTATATTTGCATGTATATAATTTATCATGGTGAACTAAATTTTAACATTTCAGAGATACAGCTTGGTAAGAACAGGCTAACCCCCCCACCTGCCCCCCCCCAGTCCCCCATGCAATGTCCTTACGGTTATACGCCAGTAAAAATTCCTTTTTGTTATAAACCTCAAATTAGGTTTATGAGAGGAAGAGAGGGTCAATTATCTATATGAAAGACTAGGAGAATATTGCTTAGAGCTTCCTTACTGAAGAAAAGTCTAGGCTTTCTCATTCAAGTGTAAACCACAATTTTTCTACTTTCTTTGTCTATATCTTCTCTCTCTCTCTCTCTCTCTCTCTCTCTCCGCCCCCCCCCCCAGCTTCCTGCTCCCTCTTCCTCTCTCATTTGTATTAGTAAGGGTTCTCCAAAGCCACAGACTCAGTACAATAGAATGTATTTTTGTGTACATATACATACATATATATGTGTGTATATATATACATGTGTATACACAGATATTTAAGGAATTAGTTCACATGAATGTCGAGTTGGAAGTCTGAAATCTATAGGACAGAAAGGCAAGTTGGAGACCAGGGATGAGTTGATATTATAGTCATGAGTCTACAGACAGTCTGGAGGCAGAATTTCATTTTCAGGAGACCTTAGTCTTTTTTTCTTTTATGGCCTACAAGTGATTGGATGAGGTCCATTCACATTATGGAGGGTAATCTGCTTTATCCAGAGTCTACTGATTTAAATCTTAGTCACACCTAAAAAATACAGCAACATATTGACTGCTGTTTGACCAAACATCTGGACACCCCAACTTAGCCAAGTTGACACATAAAATCCACCATCTATCGATCACCTGTCTATCGTCTGTCTTTCTGACTACGTATGTATATTATATTAGTTTCCTATTACTGGTAATAAATGTTCACAAACTTAGTTTGAAAAACATACATTTATTTTCTCATTTCTGAAGTTCAGAAATCTGAAGTGGTCTTACTGGATAAAATCCAAGTTATTGACTGCATTCAGTAGGTAAAAATAGTGTGTTCCTTCTGGACGCTCTAGGGAGAATCAGTTCTTTTGCCTTTTCTAGCTTCTAGAGGCCACCTACATTTTTTGGGTCTTGGCCCCATTACTCCATCTTTAAAGCCAGCAACGTTGGATGGAGTCTCTCTCACATCACCATCTCCCTGGTCCCATCATCACATCTCTTTCTCTGAATCTGACTCCTCTTTTGCCTCCTTACTCAACCTGTAAAGGCTCTTGTGATTATATTCAGCCCACCTGAGTACTCTAGGATCATCTCCCTATCTAAGGTCAGTTTACTAGCAACCTTAGTTCTATTGGCAACCTCAATTCCTTTTTGTCATAACATATTTATAGGTTCTGGTATATAATTTATATATATTTAAATTGTCTAGTTACATAATTAGGACATGGACATTTTGGTGGGCATTTATTCTGCCTTCTGCCTACTACACTCTCTCTCATCTATATAATCTTTTAACCTCTTAACTTTATAATATTGGTATATAGTTATTATACATCGCCCAGAGTTGTTATGAGGTCTAGGAATATTTAATGATATTCCACAAAAATTCAACTGAACTGAGTAAACAGGAATAAACATGCTTTGTTCATTATTCAGTGAGGAGATAACACTGCCAGTGAAGAAAAAGGATTTTAAATGTGTTTTTTTTTTTCTCTATTAAACATGGTGAGTGGTTATCTGAGCAGAATAGAACATACAGGCACAGGACTACGGTCACTCTTGTTAGAGAAGCTGTCATTATGTTCACCATGAAGCAGATAGTATTTTGTAGTGCTCATTGGAGGGAAGCAAACATTTCATAAATAATAATTGTTAACTACTGAGTACTTAACGGCATTCTCAGTGTAAGATCCTACTCATTAGTTGTTATGGGAGTCCTGAAACACGAAATCTAATGATGTAGGAAATATCAGAACAGTTAGTATCACTGTGTGATTGGCAAATTTGGTTTTGAAATAATCCAGGCCTGGACTAGAATATAAACTCTAAATCTTTCTAGTTACATAATAAGGTCTTCATTTTCACAGGCTTTGTGAGAGCTTTAAATGAGATCAAGAACAACAGAAACCTGTACATAAATTTTTATAGTGGCTTTATTTGTAACAGTCTAAAACTGAAAACAACGCAGATGTTTTCAGTGGGTGAAAAGTTGAACAAACTCTGATATATTCACGCAGTGCAGTAGTACTAAGCAATAAAGGCAAACTATGGATACATGTTACAATGTTGGTGGACCTCAGGACATTATGCTTAGTGGGAAAAAAACCCTCAATATCATATACCATATGATAACATTTATACAACATTCTCAAAATAACAAAACTGTGGCGAAGGAGAACTGATTAATGGTTAGTGATAGTTAAGGGCAAGGGTGGGTTGTAAATATAAAGGGTAGCATGAAAGAGAATTCCTTAGTAGTAATGGAAGAGTTCTGTTCTATCATAATGGAGATAATGGTCACACAAATGTATACATACAGTGAAATTGCCTAAGAGTACACACAGACATACACATGCATGCAGACACACAGACACAAATGAGTGTATGTGATCAAGTTAAAAGTGTTGCACTGATGTCAGTTCCCAGGTTTCAAAAGTGTGCTAGTTACGTAAGATACCATTTGGGGGGAAGGTGTGTGAAAGGCTCCTGGGACTCCATGTACTGTTTTTGCCCCTTCATGTAAGTCTGTAATCGTTTCAAAATTAGAAGGAAAAAATGAGATTGAATGTGAAACTTAGCACAAGATCTGCTACATCAGTCTGTATTAATACATACTATCAGTCTGTATTAAAGTTCAGAGAAAGAGTTGTTGGTGAATGCTCCGAGAAGAAAATAGGAGCAGCAAGGAACCTTGAAGAAAAGTATGATAAGAACATGTTTTATATTAGATACCCTTGAAGCAAACATTAGGTGACATTTTGTATACAAGTGACTTATTCAAAAGAGTATTCCCAGAACTATGAGGGGAAAAGGATGAAAAGCCAAAAAAGGAGATTTTGATCTTGGGTAAAATCACACAGTGGGTACTTTCAGCCTGATCCTACAGAAGAACTCTGGAGGGTTGTTATAACCTGCAGTTGCTCTGGACTAGGACAAAGGAGCAGGGGCTTTGAATATTTTACCCATCGGTGTGTATATGTGTAATGGGAAGGAAGAGGAGGTGACAAAAATTCCAGGGACTTCCTTCTCTATATACATGAGGGGGATATGGGCTTCCTTAAGTCTTGGGGCCATTTTCACTAAAAGAGCCGCTGCTACTGTATTTTTAAAGACAAAGTACACTGTAGCCCAGGCACTCAAAACTGGAAAAAGGTGAACCGAAGCATCTTCATGGAGTGCAGTCATTACGTATTATCTGCATGTGTCAGGTAGAAGGGGGGGGGGGTGCTGCTGATAACTTGGAAAAACAGAAAGGATAACCCTATACAGGGGGAAAGAAGACTCTTCCTTAAAGCATGACACCACTGACCTGCACTTCTTTTCATGCAGCTACTCTTCCAGGGCAGAACTGAAATTCTATTTATAGCATTTTTGGAAAGTTATTCTTCAGCCTTTACTTTAACATTTCCAGAAAGAAAGAACTCAGTGTTTCCCGGGTTAGCCACTGTTAGAAGGAATCAGTCTTCTTTTGGTTTGTTCAAATTATTGAGCTCCTATTCATTCCCTTGTTCACAGGTCACAAGGGATTCCAATTACCAACTAGAATGCCTTCTCTCATTTTTGTTTTGTTTTTTTTCTATTCAAAAGAGAAACTCCTATAGTTGTGCTTTTTTATGCTCCCCTGAAGCCAAGCTACAAGCTGTTACAACCTTACTAGCTTGCATTTTTATCAGAGATCACTTAGTGTTCCAGTTATATACTTCAGATACCACAGTGTACTTATTTTTTTTTAAGTGTCTTTTAGCCCATGCATTTCACAGATAAATAAGACTATTCCATGACCCTAGGGTTATCTTGCCAGTTCTCCCTTCACTCCCAGGTAAGTAGAAACATTTTTCATCATATCTAGAGTTCTGCTGTTGTGAACCTAACCAGATTGGGAAGACGAAATAGAGTTCCCTATTCTTTCCAGTGACCTTTTCCTGCCATGAGAGTTTCCCTTTGTTGTTGTTGTTATTATAGGCAGCGCAGAAGATGGGGAAATTAAAAGGGAATTTGGGAAATGTTGACTTCTTCAAGAAAAGAAATAGCATCTGACTTATTTTAGTTGTATATTAATTCATATATAAAATTTCAAATGCTAAATAATGACGTGAGTTTTTATATATCCCAATGAAGTTAGGTGTAAAAATGTTTAGATATACTAACCTTGGAAAATATTTAATATTCTGTGAACTTTCAAATTTATACCATATGTTCCCTGAGGTTGCTTTTACTTCACTACTAACTAAAAATATATTTAATGACCATTTAGGTTATGTATACTCTTCTTTTTGATACCACATTTCTGAGTTTCTCCTGTGATTATTAAATCACTCCTCTGATTATTAAAGTGTGTATTCACTTTCTAAGAAATATATGTAAGTTTTACCTCTCCAAAGTTTATCAGTTTTAGCCCTTGTCACAAATCCATTGTCTGGATTCTGAACTCTTGTTTTAATTTTCTAGCTAGTGGCTATCAGTTTTGGAAACTGATGGTTATCCCTGGAAACAGAAGCACTCGTAACCAAGAGAAAAAAACATCTATTGTAGGGGGATCCTCAAAGTTTTCCCACAGAGTGATGAATATTTACTGATCTAATAGCGTAGTTTATTTATGAAAATGACCTATTTCCTTTTTTTCCTCTCAAATAGACCATAATTCTAAGGTGACAGATCAAGCTTATATTCACCATTGTATATCATGTCTAGTGTCTGTCATATATTAAATGGTCAATAGTTATGCAGTAAAGGAAGGAATTAATGTTGTTAAAGATAGTGATGAGTTTTCTTACACAGTTACATATTTACAGTAACCTCTTCTAGCCTTGTTAAATTAATTCATCCTCCAACACATCTACTCAATTGTATATGTTTTTGACATTGTCTTAAAATTGTTTAATCAATTGTACATTAGAGTTATATAAAATATTCTAATTCATGCCCAGCTGATCCCTAAATTCTGCTTTAAATGGTGTTGCTTGAATGGATTTGTTTATATTCTTTTCCCATAATTAGTATTAATGGTAACTTGGGATGCGTTTCAACCCAAAGAGCATCCATATTTTTATTACTATATTCAAATTAATCTCTTGGAAATAACTTGTAATGGCATATTATATATAACTTAAGTCTGATTAGACCCAAAAGCACATGAATAGAATTTAGAATTTACTCATAGAAGAAAGAGAATCAGTTAATAACAGCCTATGTAGCTTCCTTACTCCATTTTTGTTTCAATGTTTAATGATAATGTGTCAAAAGAATAATTTGAGGAATAATTTATGGGTTTGCAGTAAAGATTCTTATATAGAAAGAAGGTGGCAAGGATGCTAAGAGATAGACATATATTCCAGAATTGGTCCAAATCAGATTAAATTTAATGTGTTGGCTCAGATGGAGAAGAGCGCCTGTAGTAAGTCTAATTTCTTTTTATTCCCACATAAATTAAATGCATATATTTTGTTATTCTATTTCATTTCTATTATCAAATATTTTGGCCATACTGTATTTTAATTAAAGAGGGAAATTATGGGATCTTCATAATCTCTAGGAGTTGAAAACGTTTTGGGTGTTGCACTTAAAATTGAAATATTTATCAGTTTTCAGTATCTGAGATACTATTTTTTAACATGTTTTCATTTGTATAGACTAAAAAATGGGAACATAGAATGCTTTGTCCTGTGCTCTTTTCCAGTCCTAAAATATTTCCATAGAATTTTTTTCTATGGAAATATTTTAGGACTGTTGATGGATACATATGTACTGGAAGAATAAAGGCATAAGTAAACTATGTGAAGATGTAATGCAATATCTTGCATTCATTTTTTCTGAAGAACTTGGATTCAAATTATGTGTTTCTAGCTCTGAATAGCTCAAGTATATAAAGCTTTTATTTGTTGCAAGGAAGTTCCAGGGAGAAGGAACAGGATTGTTGACAATCTCCTTCCTAGAATTATTAGAAGTATTCCCTGATGATGAGACTTTTTCTACTTTATTGAAGCCCTAGATGTTAGTACCATGCCTGACTCAGAACAGTTGCTCAATAAATATCCATTGAATGAACGAAAGTACACACCCTGTCGGACTTTTCTTTAGATGAGGTCAGCATCCACACATTATAAACAGTAATACTGAGTCTAAAGCAAGGGCCTTGTGATTTCAGCAATTGTAATGTTGCAGTTCTTTTATATTTTACTTTAGTGTTAAGTTATAAGCCATTAAATTGTGAAGTACATTTGTATTTTTTAGACATTTCAAATGGTGAATATTTCAAAAAATAGTAGGTAGTCAGGAATGAACAAAAACTTGAAGGGAAAAGTGTACAGAGTTACCAAAAGAAAGAAGCAGACTGGGTATCTGAAGACTTGCTTCAGGTGTGACAGTAGAAAAGGTGTTATATGATACCACCCTGGAACTTTACTTGCAGAGTAGAAGTCTTTGTGCTAATGAAGTTAATCTAAAATTTATAATGATTTTCATTTGCTTCCTTTTAATTCTACAGATATTAACTCTGAGCATATCATATGTAGGATCCTTTGCTAGGCATGGTGGAGAATATCTTGTAATAGAATAAGGAAGATAAGGTGTGTGGGAGATAATACTCCTGTTAAAAAATCTTTTGAGAAACATGGTGTTGCTTTATGAGTATTTTAGCTTCTACATCATGCATTATCTTATAAAGAAACCTAATAACTGTCCCAATACTTTATTGGAAGCTTTCAAAAACAAAACATGGGGAGTAACAACAATACTAACAGAGTTGCTTGAAGGAGTATTCTTGGCTATTTATTGAAATCCAGTTTTAATTATTATGGGATTGAAAATGTTTGACAGAGCTGATGTACCAGATATGGTTCTAAAAATAGGAGAGTGTACTAGAAACATGAGACCCTTAAATTCAGTGATGGTAACAGGTGCAACTTTAATGAAATACATTAGCATGTTAAAATAAACAAAGCTAAACATAGATGGATAATGATCAACATCTTTATTTACTGAATTCCACAGCAGAGACTAAAGACATCGTAGAAATGTACCTTTAAAATGAGATGTGTAATCTCAGAAAAGCTATTTTAGCTTTTGCAGATTTTAAAACATAGTTGCTCTATTTTTTCTGTCTGCTCAGAGCTGGTAAAATTGTTTCTATACTTCAGTAAAATACAATTTCAAAGTTACTGAATAACTAACTATGCGAAGTCCCATTTATCAGTATAAACCCAGAGAGCATAGAACCACAAATACAAAGTTCTGTGGAGTTTCACCAAATAACCAGATGAAACCCCTTCCCCAAGTCCAATTTTATGTCTTCCAACCAGTTTTCACATGGGGAACATTAGAAAATTTTCCCTAGGAAGATTATGTTTTGTGTGTACTCTAGTACATCGCAGTTTGGAGAGCACTGAATATATCATGGAGTGAGTGAGTTCTCTATTTTTTCTTGAAAGCTTTAGGAGAAAGGTGGAATGTTCTGGAAGATTGTGATTATCTGACAATAGTGTGGAATGAAAGCCCTTGAAATTGGTACACTTTGAAAGGTGAGACTGATAGCTGAAGTGGATTGCCAAAGGCCGTGTGTGTGGAGATTTGTATAGCCTGGAGAAAATACAGGGGGACAGAAAACCTTGATAATGGGGCAAAAATGGAAAATTTTCTTTACCAAGTTACTTACTTGGGTTAAGCAACAGGAAATTGCGTTTTACAACAACAAAAGGGAATATGCTGAACTTCATGTTTTCAGAAGACATTAATGTGTTATTTATGGACAATTTAAAATAATGTATATTCTTACAGTTCATTCATTTAGTATTTTGGTGGGGCGAAATGAATTCCTACCAAATCTTTCTATGATTTAGGGAGTAAAGAAAGCATTTACTTTTTCTCTTCCAGTATAGATCGTTATAAAAACAACAAGATCACTGGCAAGTATAACAAAACTGAAGGAATAGACATGAAATAGTTAAGTCATAAATTCAGCTAGGTGATTCATATTTCTATCTTTGAATGAAGACTTCAAACTTTAGCAACAATAAAAAAAAGGGGGGGGGAGATATCAGTTGGAAAAAATGTTTTCAAGTTCACTTTGAAAAAATAAATGTTTTTAAGCGTTTCTAAAACATTGCAGATTTCTGGAGAATAAAGGACAGTTTCTACTGCTTCCACACATGCTTTCAAAAGATTTTCAGTAACATTTTACTATCTCCATAACACTTAATTCAAAATGTACACATTATTAACTTTTACAGTGAAAACGGAAATTCCTGAAACAAGTAATTTTGGGGATTAACAGCAGTATAAAGATGACAGGAGATAGTAAACAAAATAAATGAAATTATGCCATATGAAGAGGGAAAAAACAGATTGAAAAACTGAACAAATTTTTAGGTGCTGAAATACACAAAGAAGTCTAATAATACAAAGAAGTCTAACCTATGGCAACTGTAGTCCCAGAATGAGAAGAGAGAATGTAATAGAAAAACGTCATGGTCAAAAACATACCAAGTCAATTTAGAGTTTCAAGATGCTAAATGAATCCCATCCTGAATACACACAAAGAAGGTCACATATATACATATAATTATTTAAATATTGAAATTCGAAGGGAAAGAGAAAATCTTGAAAGTAGCAAGAGAAAATCAACACTTTAAATACAGAGCAAAAAGTGAATTGATTAACAGTTTATTTCTCATCAGAAACTATGGAGGCCAGAAGTGAATGAAATGATATTTTTAAATTTCTGGAAGAATCAAAATAGCTGTAAACGTAGAATTCTATATATTTAATGGAAATATCCTTCAAGAAGTAAGGCAAAATAAAGGCCTTTTCATATAAAAAAAACTTGAGATTCACTGTCTTAAATTGTGTATGACAATAAAATGCTAATTAAAGTTACTTCATGTTGATGGAAAATTATACCAGAATGAAATTTGGACATACGTAAAGAAATAAATAGTATCATAAATGTCAAATTTAGTAAGAAAATTATAGAATACATTTTCATGCCTTAGAAAATATTCATCACTGGAAATTGTTCTAGATTATGGCATTAGACTTTATCAGTGTCAAGTAACGACACAGTCTTTTCTAGAAGAACAAAGGACACAAGGTCCTTTTGTTCTTTCATACATTTTCTACTTCTCTGTTAATGTTTTTAATATTTTCATTTATTTTTTTCTTCACCTCTTGAGTGTAATTGAAATAACTTTTTTTTTTTTGAAATAACTTTTAAAACTTTCTTCTGATAGTACCAAAATCTGTGTCCTATCAAAGACACCCTCATGTTATCATTTGAAGCTGGCCCATATTTCCCTGGTTCTTTGTATTTCAAGCATTTTGGATTGTACCCTGAACATTGTAAGTATTGTGTTTTGAAGACACTGGATTCTGTTATATTATTCTAAAGAATGGTGACATTTTGTTCAGCTTGTTTAGATTCAAACTGGAAAAATCTGTCAGAATCAGTATGATTCTCAGTTACATCTCAGTTACCTTCTTCCACTTTTCGCTTCTGACCAACTCTCCAGCAGCCATGGTTGCCTCTGCTCCATCCCCTGGTTCCTCATTTGAAAAAGAAGGCAGACTATTGACTGGAGTTCTAGCCATACTGCACTACAAAAAGACTACAGCCTTCCCTCCATACAGAGTCACAAAATATAGCACTCACTTCATGGTCATAGCTTCTGCAGAGTTTCACTACTCTCAAAACTCTGTTTTTGTTTATGTTCCACAGCCTTTGAATAGTCGTAGTTATTATTTTGTATTTTACCCAGAATTTATAATTAACTCTGACTTGTACAGTCTGTCATGGGCTTAAACCATCACCATCTCAAAAGCAGAATCTGGGCACATGTTCTATAATCCTTAATTGTCAAAGTGTTTCATTTATATTACAGCCAACTCAGAGTTTACATAGGATATAATGATTAGAGTATGTGTTGAAGCCTGTAAGTTCCCTTTACCATCATTGATACTTAATGATAATTCAGTATATTGTGAATCACAGAAGTTTCTTCAGTTCCTTTTATTGATATGACATGGATGATATTTTTCACTCCGTAAACCCACAAATACAGACACAAAGGATACCATTAAGCTGACATTACTTGGATTTGGTGAAGCTATCCTTAGGCGATGGGGTAGAATGATGTTTCTAGGAAAGTAGAAATATTTATCTGGTTTTTAACATATATATTCACAACATTAAAATCACTAAAACAGAAAATTGCTTGATAATATTTTTTGAACAAGTAAATGAGGAGGAAAGATACCTTAAGAGTGAAATATTGGGCTCATACAAATAAAGAGCAAAATAACAAAATAGATTCACAGTTAATATGAGTAAGTCAAACATTTTATGGCCTAGAGAGAGATAATGAGACCAAAAACAAACAAACAAAAAACCCCAGAAAACCCACATTGGTGTTTGAGAGTGACTGGGGAATATATACCATTTGTATGTAGAATGAAAAAAAAATATTTTTGCTTTTATTCATTTGGCCTCATTAACTTTCCCATTGTTTTGCTTCTGTAACTACTACACATTTAAATCCCTAAATTCAATCTTTGAATTTCCATGGCAACTATCAGTAGTGTGTCTTCTGGAATGAATGTTTGCCAGTGTGCATGACCAGGTAAAAAGGTTTTGTAAACCATGTATTTTATTGGAAAAAAACACACACTAATGTCTGGCCTGCTACCAATGATATATGTCACTAACAATGCAGACTGTGAGCAACATTTAAGAACCACCGGTTTGATTAGCTAGTTGTACAAAAATGTAATATTTATATGATAATTGCACAATTTTCATTGAAGCGTCAGTATATAAGTGTTGCAAATTACACTTTAGTGGGAAAAATAAGGTAAGGTAAATGATAACTGAAGTAAAAGCTGTACTCAGTTCTGTTATAGAAGAATATTGAAAGAGCTTTGGGAGTTCAGAAATGGGTACAATTGCTTTTTAGTACGATGATGGTGGAGGAATACCAGGCCAGATAAGTAGGAATCAAGAAAAGCTATGTTGGATGGCGGCCGCTTGGCCCTCCGGGCCGGTTGCTTCCGAGACTGCTGCTGCTCGGCTCCTGGCTGTCCTGTGGGTCACGTCAGTAACCACGGGACCTCGGGGAGCGGCTGCTGTGGTGGCGAGGAGTCACTTCAGTGCGAGGACCTCAAAGTGGGATAGTATTTGTAAAGATCCAAAAATCAGTGATGCTACACAAGAACCAACTAACTGTACAAACTACACAGCTCATGCTTGTGAGATCTTAGTTCCTGACCAGGGATTGAACCCGGGCCCTCGGCAGTGAAAGCCTCGAGTCCTAACCACGGGACCACCAGAGAACGCCCCACATCAGTCTAATCTCTACTTCTGTCTTCACATTGCATTCTGCCTGTATGTCTTCACATCATCTTCTCCCTGTGTATGTTGAATTTCCCCTTTTTTAAGGATACCAGTCTTATTGCATTAGGGCCCACCCTAATGACCTCATCTTAACTTGGTTAAATTTGCAAAGACTATTTCCAAGCAGGGTCACATTCTGAGGTACTGAGGGTTAGGACTTCAACATATCTTTTTAGGAGGGTACAATTCAGCCCACAATGTGTCTTTAAAATAATCAATTTCAAGATCTTCAGTTTTTATATGTGTATTTTTTCCTACAATTGATGTAAAATTTCTGAATTTTAAAGAAGAGCCCTTTCGTATTCTTGGTTGGATCATAATGGCTATCAGATTGCTGTGGTATTTAGATTCCATTTTAAAGAATGCTATAATATTTCAATACTAAGGGCAGTATTTACAATATCCTGGAAATAATATTTTTCCCAACCATTTAAATCCATGGTGAAAAATTTTAGAAGTCAAGTTAAAAATGTGTGAGGGAATATGTGGTTTTAAAAAATTATTTTAGGGTGTGTGGGAGCAGCGTTTTTTGAAGACCACTGATCTACAGCAGTGTTTTTCAACCTTAGTACTATTAGTTTTGGGGAGTAGATCATTCTTTATTGTGAGAAGGCTGTCTTGTGCATCGTAGGATGTTTAGGAGCATCCCTGGCCTCTACCCACTAGACGCCAGTAGCAGCTTCCCAGCAGTGACAACCAGAAATGTTTCCAGGCATTGCCAAATATCCCCTGGAAAGCAAAATTACTTTCCATCATTCCCTCATCATAGAAATAGAGCATATTGATCTCCTTTCAGTTGGTAACATAGAATATATATTAGCATTTCAGACGTATGTTAATCTCGGTTTTGAGTCGTCTGCTATATAGCTCCAGTCAAAACCATGACCTAAGATGGCAGATCGAGAGATATAACTTAAGGGACACGATAATAATTCATTCACAAAAGTCAGTTTTATCCCTGTATGAAGGCAGATGACAAAACAGCTACATATAAAAATCATTTGTTAACTTTTGCCCCATCTCTGTAGATCTCAACATTATAAGCCCTTGCTTATATCTGGAGTCAGTGTGAGAAATGGCTATGTGGAAAAGATCTGTTGTTTTATAAAAGTTCTAACTGAGGACCTTCTCTATTACATTCTCTTACCCTTGTGTCATGAACCAAACCAAGTTCCCACAGTGGTTTAGAGGTGAATTGGTATGCTTTCTTTCAGTTATATCACAGTAGCTCTGTAAAGCTTTTTGCCTTAACTACCAGGAATCTCTGAGCTAGATTTGTGGTCAATTACACCATCTTCCCTTAGTTGTTTCCCAGTATAATTATTTCTTCACTCTCCCTCTTCCCTTAATTTTATTACTTTTTCTCTTGTTTAAATGGTTCTCAGTTGTATTGAATCTATGCCTTTTAGCATAAGCACCTCCTTGTGTTGGAAATGTAAATACATTAAATAAATAAAGTTTATGGGATGATATAGTTTGAACTATCAATAACACACAGAAGGGTGCAAAGTCACTATAGGGTTTTTCTCCTGGCCTCATTCTCTCAATGTACTACTCTGGCCTAAAAAAGGACAGTGATTTGTTGGAAATCTTAAGATAATTATAAAGTAGATAGAAATACCATTTTTCTCTCATAATAAAAAAAAAAGAAAAGCTATGTTGGCTGTGTTAGAGGAGTAATATTTGAGATGAATCTAAGACCTGAAGAAAAATATCAGAATTTCGTGTTTATTCTGTTGTGCAGCAGATCTCTAGTACCTGTTCATCTGGAATAACTGAAACTTTGTATCTTTTGAACAACTTCCCATTCCCTCCACCTCCAGCCCCTGCAATCACTATTGTATTGACTTCTCTTCTGAGTTTGACTATTTTGACACCTTCTATGAGTGGATTCATAGTATTTATGACTGGCTTATTTCACTTGGCATAATGTTCTCCAGGTCCATCCCTGCACTGCAGATGTCAGGGTGTCTTACCTTTTTAAGGCTGAGTAATATTCCATTGTATGTATACACCACATTTTCTTTATGTATTCATCAATCAATGGGCACTTGGTTTGTTTCCGTAACGTGACTATTGTGAATAATGCTGCATTGAACATGCTTCCCTGCACTTCTGTAGATATATCTTTGAGATACTGATTTTGTTTCCTTCAGGTATATAACCAGAAGAGGAATTGCTGGATCATATGGTAGTTCTATTTTAAGTTTGGGGGGAATCTCCATACTGTTTTCCATAGTGGATGTACCAACTTAATTCCTACCAACAGTGTATGAGGGTTCCCTTTTCTTTACATCCTCATCGATACTTGTTATTTTTTATCTTTTTGATTATAGCCATTCTAACAGGTGTGAGCTGATAACCCACTGTGGTTTTGATTTGCATTTATCTGACAATTAGTGATGTTGAGCAACTTTTGATGTAGCTGTTGGTCATTCGTATGTCCTCTTTGGAAAAATGTCTATTCAGGTCCTTTGCCCATTTTAAACTAGATTGTGGGTTTTGGCTATTGAATTATATAATCCTTATATATTTTGGAAATTAACCCCTTATCAGATATATGGTTTGCAAATGTTTTCTCCCATTCATACGTTGCCTTTCATCCTCTGGGTTATTTCCTTTACCATGCAGAAACTTTTTAGTTTAATGTGGTCCCACTTGCCTATTTCTGCTGTAGTTACCTATTTTGTGGTCATATCTAAGAAATCATTGTCAAGACCAATGTCAAGAAGCTTTTCCCCTATTTTTTTCTTTTAGGAGTCTTACAGTTTCTGGTCTTATGTTTAAATCTTTAATCCACTTTGAGTGACTTTTGGTGTATGGTCCAACTTAACTTTTTTGCCTGTGGATAGTTTTCCCAACACCATTTGTTAAATAGACAATCCTTCCCTCTTGTGTTCATGAAACCCTTGTCAGAGATCAGTTTACTGTATATGTGTGTGTTTGTATCTGGGCTCTCTCTTCTGTTCCATTGGTGTATAAGTCTGTCTGTGTGTCAGAACTATACTATTTTAATTACTGTAGTTTTGTATTACATTTTGATATCAGGAAGTGTGGTGCCTCCAGATTTGTTCTTTTTCAAGATTGCACTGGTTGTTCTGAGTCTTCTGTGGTTTTATGCAAATTTTAGGATTTTTTTTTTTCTATTTCAGTAAAAAAAAAAAAGACATTGGGGTTTTGATGGGGATTGCATGAATCTGTTGATTGCTTTGGGTAATACAGACATTTTAATAATATTAATTTTTCCAATCCATAAACATGAGATGTCTTTGAGTGTACTTGAATGTTATTCATCAGTGTTTTGTAGTTTTCAATGTATGAATTTTTCATCTCTTTCGTTAAGTTTATTTCTAAGTATTTTTTATTCTTTTTGATGTTATTGTAAATGGAATTTTCTTAATTTTCTTTTCAGATGGTTGGTTGGTAGGATATAGAAGTAAACTGGTTTTTGTATATTGATTTTGTATCCTGCAAATTTGCTGAATTTGTTTATTCTAACAGTTTGTGTGTGTGTGTGTGTGTGTCTGTGTGGAATCTTTAGGGATTTCTACACATAGGATCATGTCCTCTGCAAACAGAGATAATTTTACTTCTTCCTCTCCAATTTGCCTAATTTATTTTTTGTAATCTGCCTTTCTTCCTTTTTCTTACCTAATTGCTCTATTTAGGACTTCTAGTACTGTGATGAAAAGGAGTGGCAAAAGTGGGCAGTTATCTTCTTATTCTTGATCTTAGAGGGAAAGCTTTTCATTTTTCACAGTTAAGTATGATGTTAGCTGTGGCCTTTATTATGTTGAGATGAGTTCCTTTTATACCTAGTTTGTTGAGTGTTTTATCAAGAAAGAGTGCTGAATTTTTTAAAATTCTTTTTCTGCATATTGAGATGATCATGTGATTCTTACCCTTAGTTCTGTTCATGGGATGTATTACATTTTTTGATTTGCATATGTTGAACCATTCTGGCATCTCAGGGATAAATGGTAGTGGGTGATTGGCCATAAGTGCATCTGCATTTACTTCTTTTTTTTGGTTCTTGTAATAGAGCTTGTGCATACCAACAGAAAACATACGTACAAGGCACATAATAGAAAGGGTGAATCATACGCAAACAGACACAGACATTCATGAATGTAAGGATTAGTAGAATATTCATTTATTCCCCAAATGTTTCATTTTTAACAGAAAAAATTTTAAGTACATAAAATTGAGTTACTACTACAGAAGGGATAATTGATAAGCAAAAACAGATAAGATGCGTGTCCCACCCACAATACAAATGAGCAAAGAAGACTCTCAGACATTATATATTCCCAAGAATAACCTATGAATGTTAAAACAAACAAAACACTTGGCTGTGTTTAGCTGTGCATATAATCTAGATTTTCAAACAACGGCAACATTAATTTGATCTTTGACTCTGAGAACTAGGATGTAAGAAAGTACTTAAAAATTCATAGGAGAAAAAGTGGCAGGGAATAAAATTTTATATATCAGTAAATGTGTATAATTCCAGTAAAGTAACACAATAATTTTTGAAAAAAAATGTCTATGGTTTGTTTTTCTTCAGTCTATGAAATAGGATCAAAGTAGGTATTAGGCAGACAAACTGCTTTCCTAGATTTCAATGTGATTTTAAACTTGGTTCAAAAATTAACTTTGATTTTACTACATGGAAGGAAATATCTGTATTTAGAAGAGTCATAGTGTTGACACATAAGCATGGGATATGCAAGTACTCTTACTGTGATCTGTCACCCTACAGTTTTGGGCAGATATCTTCTGTATTTTATTTATGGTAATTAATGAATTAATTTATTAACAAGTAATGTATGTGCCCCTCTAAAAATGGTTTAGGTAGATTTTGTGATTTTTTTAACCATTGACAACGTGAGAGGTTTTACTGAGGCAGATGGAGGAACACAATATCATCTTTTTAAGGAAAAACAAGGGATATGGTTCATGAATTAAAAAAGGAGGGGAAAGTATTTTTTCCAAGAGAAAAAGAATAATAATTTCAATGTTAAAGGTTATGTTAAAGTAAAAGTGTTGAATAGGGGATATCTGTCATGAAATATAACACTAACCAGAGTAGGAAAATTCCAAGTTGCAAATTGGAGGCATAGTGTCTGGGTATCACTTAATGCCAACATGTTATGGCTTCTCAGCTATAATTAAGCCGAAGCAGAAAGAGCCATTGCTGTGGGAAAGACACATGAATTCTATGGATAAGAGATAAGTAAATATAGAGTGCTTTCGAATTTTGATAGTTTCCATTATTTTAATTTGCCGTTAAATCATAACTAAGATTATTGTATTGTGTCATTATTAATTTTACACGTCTTAACTATTATGTAACTGGCCTAGATATATCCATAGGTTAAGTTTGCTACTTGGAGATTTTGTGGGCAGAAAATATTTCCTCACATTTGCAGCCATCATATGTGACTACTATATCCTGTGTTATATAGTAGTAGAGTTTTTTAATGAGTCTGACACTGACACTGGTACTAGTCTAGGAATCCTCTGGTGTCAGGAACTTGTTCTTTTTCACTTGTTCCTGGCACAATGTCTGTGATATGTTAATATTTTGGCATTAGAACTGTATTTCAGTATATTCATTCCTCATTTTTCTGTGAATAAAAAAGTTGAATTTTAAACTTCTGGGTCCACTCTGCAAAAAACATTCCATTTAAAATGTGAGGACTGTTACTGATAGTTTTTTTACCCTTTGAAAATGTCTTCCGAGGGGTTTCTTACTGCCCAGACTATTTTTTCCAGTTTTTCCTTTACATGTTTGTGAACATTTTAAAAGACTTATGATTTTCAAGTTAATTAATTTATAAAATTTAATTTCCATGAAAGGCAAAAGTAACTTCAGGAAATTTATTCATTCTAACTTTGATACATGAGTCACTACTATAGAATTAGAAAAATAGAAATAAATACAACATAAAATGATATATTTTGTAAGAGTGATCAGAACTTAAGTCACCTAAAAAAATATTCATTTAAGTTCATGTTTTGATATATTTATAATGGTACACTTTTAGATTAAATACTTTAGCATTATTTAATCTTACTTAAAAAATTTATAATATAAAGTTCCAAAATGTCTGTTCTACCTGGAATATAGAATCAAATATATGGAGGACAGAATTGAGAATGTATTAGTGGAATTTTGATTAATCAGTGCATTTTGAAAGTTCTACCTCTGTTTTTTTATTACAGTATCTCCCTGTGACCACCAGTGTCCCAGCAAGTCAAGCAAATGTTTTATCAGGGAGACTTATATTTTACTATTGATAAAAATAAGGGTAGCAATATACTAGGTCTCAGAATCTAAAAGATTTTGTTGAGAGAGCTAGGACCCAGAAAAGTGATCAAATTTGGTTGTACCCAAAATATACTCATGCCAAATGATTGTGTATAATCCAACCTTTAAAACAAAATTTCTTATCTTCCAATGCAAAATTGTTTTCTCATAAAAATAAAGTGCTAATAATGACTTCTTAAGATTTTTATTTATAGTCTTTATTTTAGCCTTCGTTATTTTTGATGAACACAGTTTATCTGAGTAATTCATCAGTTTAGACATCTCTTTTCAGCATTAATAGTAAAGAGGACTGCAGTTGCTGATATCTCAAGAATATAAACCATATTTCTCCAAATATCTTGCCTAGTGTCTTATTTACAAAATATGTCAGTTGACTTTTAGAGTATGAAAATAGTATACAAATTGACAAACTACTGTGATCAGCAGAGCATTGGCAATTTCATTTTTAAAAAGTTACAGTTTTGAAAGATTAATCATGTTACATAAGTGAAGATTAATAATAGAGTATGTAGTCTTAATATTAAATACATCTTTATGAAATATGTTTTCCATGTTTTGCTACAGACACACATGGAAACATAGATGTAAATTAGACACACCTGTATGAATCACATTACTTAGAGAAACCAGTAACCAAGCAAGTAATGCCCACAGAGGAGGAATTTTGTCATTTAGGAGCTTCCCAATGTGACATGTAAGATTAACTCTCGTTTTAGAATTTCTAACAGTCGGAAATTAGATGAAATTTCTATAAGGAAAATAGTTTAAACAATTCTTTATTCAAAAAATATTTGATATCTAATTTAAGATTGAAATAATCATCTGAATGTAAGCACCATGAGGTTTTTTTTTTCATTCACTAGAACATTCTCAGCCTTCACCACAGTCTGTGACACATAGAATGTACCCAATAAATATTTGCTGAATAAATAAATCATACATAGGAAACTTTGACAAAATATTACTTTTACATTTTTTATATCAGTAGAGGGAACAGCATGCAAAACATTTCCCAGTATTCTTCAAGTGTTGTTTTAAATTACTCCCTGAATAGTAAAAGTTCATTTATGGTGTCAAACCTTATTAATGTAAAAACAAATGTTTATTGACTATTTATTATGTGCCAGCCACTGTATTAGATCATTATACACGTTATATATGCTATGTATTGTCCCCATACAATAAGCAAGGCAAGCTTGTTGTATGTAGAGTCATGAACACCTACACTTATATATTAGAATACCAGTAAATTATAGTTTATATATAAATAAGTCCTCATAATCGAAGGCTCTTCCTTGATAAGTGTTCTTAGGGAAATGTATAAAGTTTCAAATTTCTTTCATTGTTTGTTCAC
This sequence comes from Balaenoptera musculus, assembly GCF_009873245.2. Taxonomy (NCBI): domain Eukaryota; kingdom Metazoa; phylum Chordata; class Mammalia; order Artiodactyla; family Balaenopteridae; genus Balaenoptera; species Balaenoptera musculus. Next base: position 59,125,949 of record NC_045802.1, read on the forward strand.
ACCCTTTTCTGTGCATCTAAAGATGAATGCGTTTAAATTTGTTGGCAACTGTTACAATTTGTTGTTTACATGTAGTGTAAATATTTTTTGTTGTTTTGAACCGAGAAAGTCAAACCTGGTTTCACAGATCAGTTGGACATGATGGTGTCTTCTAAGAGCATCCCTTTAAAGTCTCTGTTTCATGTAATCACTGCCTGGCTTGTATTGTAGTGAGTTATGTGCTCTCTCCTCATGACAGAGGTCTAGATTGTCATCTACTCCTTTGGCAGGAGAGATTTTACAGTTATATATTTCCTACTAATAAATCCTTAGCACAAAAAATGTTACATTATATTCTTCGAAATAAAGCAAACAGATCTTTCTAAAAGTAAAATTGTATCCATTCACTGAGAATACAGGTTATTGTCTCTGTCACAAACTCTGTAAGACTAATGTCAAAAAAAATGACAAGAATAAACTAACCGACGCTATTTCTGTCAAGTATACTTAGCATTTATTAGTGCGCCTCCAAATCTGTGGCAGCCCAGATTTTCAGAAAAGCCCTGGAGGAGATTGGTTCAAGATGGTAGAGTAGAAGGACGTGCGCTCACTCCCTCTTGCGAGAGCACTGGTGTCACAACTAACTGCTGAACAGTCATCAACAGGAAGACGCTGGAACTCACCAAAAAAGATACCCCATATCTAAAGACAAAGGAAAAGCCACTATGATTTGGTAGGGGGTGCACAATCACAATAAAATCAAATCCCATAACCTCTCGGTGGGTGACTCACAAACTGGAGAACAATTATACCACAGAAGTCCACCCACTTGAGTGAAGGTTCTGAGCCCCACATCAGGCTTCCCAACCTGCGGGTCCAGCAATGGGAGGAGGAATTCCCAGAAAATCAGACGTTGAAGGCTAGCGAGATTTAACTGTAGGACTTTGACAAGACTGGGAGAAAGAGAGACTCTACTCTTGGACGGCACACACAAAGTAGTGTGCGAATCAGGACCCAGGGGGAAGGAGCAGTGACCCCATAGGAGACTGAATGAGACCTACCTGCTAGTGCTGGAGGGTCTGCTTCAGAGACTGGGGGCAGCTGTGGCTCACCATGGGGACAAAGACACTGGCAGCAGAAGTTTTGAGAAGTACTCCTTGGGTAAGCCTTCCTGGAGTTCAGCCACTAGCCCCACCAAAGAGCCTGTAGGCTCCAGTGCTGGGTCACCTCAGGCCAAACAACCAACAGGGAGGGGACTCAGCCCCACCCCTAAGCAGACAAGGAGATTAAAGTTTTACTGAGCTCTGCCACCAGAACAACACCCACCTCTACCCACCGCTAGTCCATCCCATTAGGAAGCTTGCACAAGCCTCTTAGATAGCCTCATCCACCAGAGGGCAGACAGCAGAAGCAAGAACTACAGTTCTGCAGCCTGTGGAACGAAAACCACATTCACAGAAAGACAGAAAAAATGAAAAGGCAGAGGACTATGAACCAGATGAAGGAACAAGATAAAACTCTGAAGTGGAGATAAGCAAATTTGCAGAAAAAGAATTCAGAATAATGAAGTGAAGATGATCCAGGACCTTGGAAGAAGAATGGAGGCAAAGATCAAGAAGATGCAAGAAATGTTTAACAAAACCTAGAAGCATTAAAGAACAAACAAACAGAGATGAACACTACAATAACTGAAATGAAAAATACACTAGAAGGAATCAATAGCAGAATAACTGAGGCAGAAGAACGGATAAGTGACCTGGAAGACAGAATGGTGGAATTCACTGCTGTGGAAAAGAATTAAGAAAAAAGAATGAAAAGAAATGAAGACAGCCTAAGAGACCTCTGGGACAACATTAAATGCACCAACATTCACATTATAGGTGTCTCAGAAGAGGAAGAGAGAGAGAAAGCACCCGGGAAAATATTTGAAGAGATTATACTCAAAAACTTCCCTAACATGAGAAAGGAAATAGCCACCCAAGTCCAGGAAGTGCAGAGAGTCCCAGGCAGGATAAACCCAATGAGAAACATGCTGAGACACATAGTAATCAAATTGACAAAAATTAAAGACAAAGAAATTATTAAAAGCAACAAGGGAAAAACAAAAAACATACAAGGGAGCTCCCATAAGGTTAACAGCTGATTTCTCAGCAGAAACTCTACAAGCCAGAAGGGAGTGGCATGATATATTTAAAGTGATGAAAGGAAAGAATCTACAACCAAGATTACTGTACCCAGCAAGGATCTCATTCAGATTTGATGGAGAAATCTAAAACTTTACAGACAAGCAAAAGCTAAGAGAATTCAGCACCACCAAACAAGCTCTACAACAAATGCTAAAGGAACTTCTGTAAGTGGGAAACACAAGAGAAGAGGACCTACAAAAACCCAAAACAATTAAGAAAATGGTAATAGGAACATACATGTTGATAATTACTTTAAACGTGAGTGGGTTAAATGCTCCAACCAAAAGACACAGGCTTGCTGAATGGATACAAAAACAAGACCCATATATATGCTGTCTACAAGAGACCCACTTCAGACCTAGTGACGCATACAGACTGAAAGTGAGGGGATAGAAAAAGATATTCCATGCAAAAGGAAATCAAAAGAAAGCTGGGGTAGCAATACTCATATCAGATAAAATAGAGTTTAACATAAAGAATGTTACAAGAGACAAGGAAGGACACTACATAATGATCAAGGGATCAATCCAAGAAGAAGATGCAACAATTATAAATATATATGCACCCAGCATAAGAGCACCTCAATACATAAGGCAAATGCTAACAGCTATAAAAGAGGAAATCGACAGTAACACAGTAATAGTATGGGCCTTTAACACTTCACTTACACCAATAGGCAGATCATCCAGACAGAAAATTAATAAGGAAACACAAGTTTTAAATGACACAATAGACCAGATAAATTTAACTGATATTTATAGGATATTCCATCCGAAAACGGATTACACTTTCTTCTCAGGTGCACACAGAACATTCTCCAGGATAGATAACATGTTGGGTCACAAATCAAGCCTCGGTAAATTTAAGAAAATGGAAATCGTATCAAGCATCTTTTCCAACCACAACACTATGAGATTGGAAATCAATTACAGGGGAAAAAATGTAAAAACATAAACACATGGAGGCTAAACAATATGTTACTAAATAACCAAAAGATCACTGAAGAAATCAAAGAGGAAATCAAAAAATGCCTAGAGACAAAATGATGAGGAAAACACAACAATCTAAAACTTACGGAATGCAGCAAAAGCAGTTGTAAGAGGGAAGTTTATAGCAATACAGTCCTACCTCAAGAAACAAATCTCAAATAAGCAATGTAACCTTACACCTAAAGGAACTGGAGAAAGAAGAACAAACAAAATCCGAAGTTAGTAGAATTAGTGGAAGGAAAGAAATCATAAAGATCAGAGCAGAAATAAATGAAATAGAAACAAAGAAAACAATAGCAAAGATCAGTAAAACTAAAAGCTGGTTCTTTTAGAAGATAAAGAAAATTGTGATAAACCTTTAGCCAGACTCATCAAGAAAAAGAGGGAGAGGACTCAAATCAATAAAATTAGAAATAAAAAAGGAGAAATTACAATGGACACTGCAGAAATACAAAGCATCGTAAGAGAGTACTACAAGTAAGTCTATGCCAATAAAATGGACAACCTGGGAGAAATGGACAAATTCTTAGAAAGGTACAACCTTCCAAGACTGAACCAGGAGGAAATAGAAAATATGAACAGACCAATCATAAGTAATAAAATTGAAACTGTGATTAAAAATCTTCCAACAAACAACATAATTTAAAATGGGCAGAAGACCTAAATAGACATTTCTCCAAAGAAGATGTACAGATGGCCAAGAGGCACATGAAAAGCTGAGCAACATCACTAATTATTAGAGAAATGCAAATCAAAACTACAATGAGGAATCACCTCACACTAGTGAGAATGGGCATCACCAGAAGATCTACAAACAACAAATGCTGGAGAGGGTGTGAAGTAAAGGGAACCCTCTTGCACTTTGGTGGGAATGTCAGTTGTTAGAGCCACTATGAAGAACAATATGGAGGTTCCTTAAAAAACTAAAAATAGAATTACAGGATGACCCAGCAATCCCACTACTGGGCATATACCCTGACAAAACCATAATTCAAAAAGACACATGCACCCCAATGTTCATTGCAGCACTGTTTACAGTAGCCAGGTCATGGAAGCAACCTAAATGCCTGTTGACAGACAAATGGATAAAGAAGATGTGGTACATATATACAATGGAATATTACTCAGCCATAGAAGGGAACGAAACTGGGTCATTTGTAGAGATGTGGATGGACCTAGAGACTGTCATACAGAGTGAAGTAAGTCAGAAAGAGAAAAATGAATATATTAGCGCATATATGTGTAATCTAGAAAAATGGTACAGATGAACTGGTTTGCAAGGCAGAAATAGAGACACAGATGTAGAGAAGAAACGTATGGACACCAAGGGGGGAAACGGTAGTGGGGTGGAGGTGGTGGGATGAATTGGGAGATTGGGGTTGACATGTATATGCTAATATGTATAAAATGGATAACTAATAAGAATCTGCTGTGTAAAAGAAATAAATTTTAAAAAAAGGAAGCCCTAGGTACCTGCAGGATTTATTGGCAAGCTATAAAGCTAGCACAGCTGGAATTTTCAAGTAACCTAGAGCCTGTAGAATCATGAGCTTTCTCATTTGCAAATTCAAACAATTTAGGTCAACAAGGTTCTACTATACATGAGCACAATGAGGCTGTGTGTGTAGATTTTAATCTTGTAACATTAAGGGGTTTTTATGATATACATCTCTTTTGGCAGAGCTTAGTTTATAGCTAGAGCTTTTTAAAAACTCAGACATTTGAAAATAATACCTCGTACCCAAACAATGTCTAAAAAACAGAAAATATACCTTGTGAGTTAGAGGTGCTTATACCAGTATAATCAGGAAATATCACTTCTGCTTGCACAAATAAATAATATTACAAACAGAAATGTCTACAATAGAATGTTTAAGCCGAGAAACCTAAGGTAGGTTGTCTGGAAAGAGATTTTTAGTCCCTAAAAGAAGCAAAAACAAAGACTTTGTAATTTTTCTTTAACTATTTGGGTTTATTTTTCTGCTTTCCATCTGGCTTGAAATGTTTGCAGCGTTCAGCAAAAGAGAATATTTAACACTAACACGTTTAACATTTTATAATAGTACTTTAGGAAATTTTTACTCATTGGTTTCAAAAGATCCTTATTAAGTGAGGAAACCTGAGATTGCCCAGATGGGAGGTTGGCACTTTGGAAGTACTTGGAAGGGTCTTTACACCTGGATATTTTGTAGTTCAGTTGATCAGGCATGTGTTGAACATGTACTATGGGGAAAGTGCTCTGCTTGGTAGGTCTTGTGAAGTTACCAAGATGGATCAAGTATCTTTGCTCTCCAGAATCTCCAAGCATAGTTGGAGAGTTTGAGTCTAGTAAATATAAGATATATATATGTAAATAAATATATATGTGTGTGTGTGTGTACAAAATACTTAAGTGTAAATCTTTAAAGAGATGAAAAAGAGATTGATTTAAGCTTGGAGAGTATATTTGAGGGAATGAGTTTGAATTATGACTCAAATGTTGGTAAAACATTTAGAAGTAATATTTCCTAGGTTTTAGAATTGTAAATGAAGTATGGAGCAGGGGGAATTTTTAAAAGGGAGTTGTAAGAATAGTAAACTGATCAGTGTGCTAAGAGATAGTGGAGAGACAGGGTAGTGTGGCATAATTTCAGAACGAGTTCCCTATGGAATAGTGATATGTGCATATTCCACTACTAGCTACAAGGATATTACAGGGAATCATAGAAACATATAAATCAGATGTGGTAGGTATGTTAAAGGTAATCTACTCACGTAGTCAACCTTCTGTTTATATCTTAGAGTTTCTAGTTTCTGTAGACCCCCTGACATTTCATAATGGGAATTGTGAAGAAATTGCCTTTATAGGTGGTCTTGAAGACTGAGAATAAGGGAGTTCTCCTATTTGTTCCTTATGCTCACAAAGAAACCAAGTTCAAGGGTTTAAATGTGGTTTGTCCTTTCACAGCTAGAGAAAATGACCTTCTTTCTTATGAAAAATATAGTAAAAAATTGAGATCCTTTTCTATTTTTTAAATCAAGGCACAGATTATACTTCTGTAATATGAAATACATTCAGAAATAGAATGTTAGTCAATTTTGTTTTCATTGTAGAGAAAATATAGAATAAAAATATCAATAACATACCAAAAGTTTAAGAAAACACTTCCGTGTTGATGAGAAAATTGTATTAAAGTTTTTCATACGTATTATGAATTTCATATGAATGGCTGCTACTTCTCTCTCCTGTCTTTTTGTTGTCTTTCTCTTTTACTTTGTTGTTACTGTCAAAGTTAGCTTTTACATGTAACTTTAAGTAGATGAATTTTCTTTGAATGAATTTATTTAAATGAATGATTTTAGATTGCAATGAAACAGCAAAATATTTATATAATCCTTAAAGTTGAGTGAACCCATCTCTAAAACTGCACTTTTTATTCTAAGCTAAGATACCGTGTCCCCATCATGACACCACTCATGCCATATTACTTTCATATAAAGGAATATATTTAATCTAATATGCGATTCAACTTGATATGTGAATCAATGACTGTTTTCATTTTATAGTTGTTTTTTGTCATTTGGTTTGTTTTTCCAGTGTTCAGTGTGAGAGCCATTGACCGCATTTTTTTCTTTCACACTTATGCCCTTACATTTAAATATTACTTTTGTTTATTTTGTTTTTTCTGCCACCGTCACTGAATTACTTACGTTTTATAAAGTACATATCACATCCTAACTGAAAATACTTTATAAAATAAGGTTCCGAAGAAAAGTTCTAGTAGTTTATGATGTAAAATTACCACCACAGGCATTTCAAAACATGACCACAGACCAAAAATCAATACAAGAAAGGGTGGCATTTGTATTATGTGCAAGTCAAGATTACAGGTGAATTTTAGAGATTGGAGGAAAGGTTGAAACACATTTATGGTGAGAATTATCAGTGTTTTTCTCTCTGAAAAAGCCTGGGTAAATTCTGCTAGGAGAAAATTACCAGTAGATAAAGATGTTATGGACATGAAGTCATTTTTTATTCTTCCCAGTAGACACAAGAAGTGTGTGTGTGTGTGTGTGTAATTCCATCTCATCCAAATATGTCATTAAAATACTTCTAGGGTAATCTAAAGAATGAAGGAAGAAGTTAATTGCTGGCTTGAAACTCCTTTTCCTTGGTAATGTTCAGAAATACAAAGCAGTGATGTGGTTAGACCTCCTTGTAAACAGGCTAATCTGACCTCCTGATGGTATTTGCTAGTGAAAACATAATGGAACATTTTTATCTATTAAATACTTTCAATAGAATATACCTTGTCTGTCTAAATGACTTATAAACAAAACTTGAAATTATGAATTTATAAGGCATACACTGCTGGAGATGTCAGTGATGACTTGTAACTATCAGAGTATAAATGAAGATATTGTATGACTAAAATAACGCCATTTCTGTAGGTGATGCCGTGATGCATCCCTTAGGAAACGTGTATGTTAAATTTGAATAACAGTCTGCCTTAATATGGAAAGAAAGAACCTGAGAAGTTAAAATGCTCATCTCAGATGTTGCCAAGTTTGTTGACCTGTGGCTTGTGATTGTTTGCATCCTTGGAACTATTAGTGAAACTTTGTTGAGGATTAAAGACATGCATTCTCTGAGTTGACCTTTTTGTTATGCAAGTTAGAATATTAAGTCACTTTTTGATTTGCACTTATGAATTACTCAAAGTACTAATAATCCCAAGCTCAAGTAGTTCTGCCATTCAGAAAACACCTTACGGCAATTGGTGAAAGTTTAGGGAGAGGTTTGTTAAATATTAATCCTTTGCAGTTATTATACAACCCAGCAATTATACTTTTTCGCATTTATCCCAGATCACTGTGAATGTATGTTCACATAAAAACTCATATGTGAGTGTATGTAGCTGTGTTATTCATTGTAGTCCCGACTGGGAATAGCCCAGATTCAAGGAGTGAATGTTTAGACAGACTATAGTATATACACACCATGGAATACTCACTGATAGAAATGAATGAACTATTGATTTTTACAGCATGGCTTCACAGAATTATGAGTATAAAAAACTGTTCCAAAAAGTAACATACTGTATGATTTCATTTATATAGCAGTTTTGAAATGACAAAAATTTAGAAATGGAGAACAGATAGTGGAGTCAGGGTTAGTGGAAAAGGTCAGAGGAGATTCCAAGGAAGTAAGTGTGTCTATCATAGAATAACACAAGGGATAGTGGTCACATTGAGTTGTTCTTTATCTTGATTGTGGTAGTGGATACAAGAACCTGTACATTTGATAAAATTGTGTACAACTAAATACACACACACACACACACACGTATACAGATGAATGAAAGTAAAACAAGTTATCAAAATATGATCAATGGTTTTGATCAATGTTAACATTCTCACTGTGGTATCATTGTTTTGTAAAATGTTGCCATTGGGAAAAACTATATATACATAGTGTACATGTGATCTCTCTATATTATTTCTTACATGACTCTAGAATTGCTTTGATTTTATTCATCAGCTTATTTGTGGGGTAATTTAGTAAGTAAATACTTCTTCATTTCCTACTCAGTTTCAAGCACTGTACTGGGCATTGAAGATAAAATGGAAAGCAAAATTAGATAAAGATCTTACTTTCCTTGAGTTCACAGTCTAATGAGTTAGACATTAATTGAGAGTGTGAATAATGGACACGTTAAGACCAAATGGCAACTCTAGTAAGTGCTACAGAAGAAAAGTAAAGGGTACTATTAGGGAAAAAAGAAAAAAAAACACAAAAACTGATATCCTAATTTTCCTCAATAAAATAATATTAGAACTGAGTTCTGGTAGCTGAACAGATTTTAGCTCCTCAAAGAAGAGACATTCAGGAGTAAGGTGGCAGGGGGGCAACTGAAGGAGGAAACAGAAAGGCCAAAGGTGCGGTGAAGGAAAGAAGGCTCGTGAGGCTGAAATGTAGAGGACCTGCAAGGGGTGAATTTGAAGATAAGAAGTAACTTGACTCTTCAGCGTTTAAACATTTTTTTCCCATTATGATAGCAATTATATGGTCTTCAGCATGCTGCTAAAAGGAGAACCATTATATTTGGGAAAGGGAATATAATGGAAGGGGAAATAACTATGTTTGCATCCATCTTTGCAAGCTAATACTATTTCTCTGCCTACATTGTGGACACTAGAATTTGAAAGAATAGTTTACTAATGGATATAATCAGATAAAATTGTTGTATTATTTCAAGTAAATGATGATAACTTGCCCTAGAAAGAAGAAAGTGACTTGAATAGAGTTTGAGGTGTTTTGATGTATATTTTGTACATTTGCACAGTTGAGTAGTTGTGACAGAGCCCTTATAGTCTGCAAAGCCTAAATTATTTACTATCTAGCCTTTTTTCAGAAAAAGAGAGTACTTACCACTGGCAAACACAGTCATAGAAAATACTTAAACAAATAAACGTGTCTGTGTTTGATAAAACTTTATTTACTAAAACAGGCCTTGGGCCAAATCGTAGAGTGCACTGGTATTAGTATTAAACATTTGTTACCTCAAACTAGCCTGCCCATACGTGTGTTATGAAAATAGGCACAGGGAGATTTAATATATTTTAAAGCAAACTTTTATAATAACAGCATAGAAATGAATCTAAATAAGGAAAGAAATGAAGAAAGGGGAATAATGATGTAGTAAGTGTAATTAATGCAGTCAAAAGTAGCACATCACAATAAAATTGAAGAATGGTACTGGTGGGATTGATTTAATAGAGAAGATGGAAGTAGTTTTGAATTAGCCACGTAAGAGCTGATGACAAGTTCTATAGTGAATTGTTGGGAGTAGGTGACAAGACTAATTCAAATAAGCTGTGCATACTTATGGTAATGGTAGCGCCTTATTAGTCCAGTATATCAATGTGAAAAGCCGAGCGTCAATTCAGATGCAATGTTTATGTAATCTAATGTTTTGAATACTCTATATCATATGTAATATATAATGTTATAGGCATAGATATATAGATACATATAGGTGTAGATATTCCTTATTGATAAGACTTAGATACAGGCACAGATATACGTATATATACACATATAATCTATTATATATGTGTAAATATATGTGTATACACAGAAATATGCATATGTAGATAGATATAGATATAAATACTTGGCCATGCAATCTTTGTTACTAAGATAACAAACAGATCATCCATTTCAGATTTGCGTAATGCCAGAGTTTCTCAAGTATAAAAATAAAAACATACCTATTATCTGCAAGCATGTTATACAATAAAGTAGAACTTTTGCCTACTTAAATGATCTCTGTATGAAGAAATGCCATCTTTCTTCACAGTACAGTTGACTTCTCTGAAGTAAAGTAGTATAAGGAACACAGAAGGGGATCTATTTTATTATCACTCTAAATAACTAGAAAAACAGCTTTTAAATAAAACATTACAGAAAAATATGTTTTATATGATTATAATTATAAAACATAATTTAAGTGTAAACTCTTACTCTTTTAGGTTTTCTGACATAAGAGCTGATTTATGGCAGGTTAAGGACCCATCATATAACAATACACTTGCTGACACTGTTCACTCCATTGTTGTCATTTAAACTGTAAAAATAATTTATATTACCAGAAACAAGGTAAAACATTTCCCTCTACTCCATGAAATAATCTGGCAATTAGTAAGTAGTTTATTTATTATGCACAAACTCCTTTTAGCCAAGTTCATTAACTGATGTTACATTTGCTGAGGTGCCAAAACTATTGAATAGCCAAATTACTTAAAACATTTTGCCCAAACGAGTGGAATAATCACAGCATTATTTTCTTAATTACTAAGCAGCATAGTTGTGGTATTTGCTGAGATTTGCGATGTAATAAAAATCTGTTTAGCATTTACAGTATAAACTAAATGTTTGGATTAAAATATGACTTAAGGTGAAATGATAGCATCTGTAGTGGGACTTCTCACAGCTGTACTCTAATGGTTCTCAGCAAATACTGGCCAACAATAAGATGGCAATTACAGAAACAGATTTTATCCTTAGATTTTCTATTAAAACTTTTTTGTTACAAGATAATGAGCCATTCTATTAAACCTATTTTTTCCTAGGGATTTCAAATTACTGCCATCTGTTATATCCTTACTTGAAACATCATTTACACATAGTTTAAGCGTTAACTGAAATCAGTTTATACTTATTAAACATCTTTTGGCTTTTTACTAAAAACAGTAAGGGATAATTGGGATTTAAGTCACTGTTTCCCATTCTACTCTGGATAACTAACTAGCACCTTTTCATCTCAAAGATACTAAGATTTGGGATCTACCCAAATATGACTCTTTGGGGGTCTAGACTTTATGGTTACTTGAAGGCACTGCCTGGATGGGGGAGAAACTTGAAGCTGAGTTAGATATTGCTGTTGAAAAGAGGAAGAGAGGGAGGATGGCAAGGGGGAAGGAAGGGAGGAGAGGAATAATTGAGCAGTACTTGTACTACCACCTGGCAAACAATTTTCATTTGCCACTTCACGCAGCTAGTGTCCACAGTGTACATTCCAGACTTTCCCACCTACACATTGCTAAATGGCCTTTTCCCCTCATATAAATACTATTTCTTTTTTCTGTCTGGATTTGTGCCTGTTGTGAAGCCCTGGATGGGGATAGGGCACTGTAGAGCTCCCTATAGTCAGTCTGAAACTAGAGTAAAGTTTTAATCTTTCGATGCGTTTCAAATGTCTCACCTCATTACTCCAAGTCCTCACTTTCTGAATATTTACTTTCTAACTTGCTAATTGTTCACTATGTAGGAGGGGGTTGGTTTAAACGCTGTCTCCTTGTATTTCAGTGACCTTATTGTTTAACGTTTTTTGTGCCCATTACACATTGGAATTAAAAAAGAGGAAGACAGTCATTGATTGAATACTGTAGGGGTTTTTGTTGTTAAATTTAAGGGATTCAAGTACAGTCATGGAGTGAACTGGCTACAGAACTTAGTCAGAAAAAGAGTTTGACCATTAAAATCCATTTCCCTGATTTGCGTTCGCTTTCACTAACTGGGAAGGGAAAAGGTAGCATCTCACTCTGGTCTTACTTTACATAATCTGGGTGTCAAGAGGAGATTGCCCAATGATTCCACCGTGAATGAGAAGCAGTAGCCTAAACATTTACTTCCGGGTCAAATTGAATACTTATAGCAGATCATCAGTCTCAGAGGTAAAGATATTCCTACATAAGGTACTTGATCTTATTTCTGCCAAGTCCATCTTGCTCAATTTGTGATGAAACCCAAATCCCAGTTGTGGCGAATCTTATCCTACAATATCAGCAACAGCCAAAGACGGTTTAGCTACACACGTACGTAAACTGACTCTTCGGTGAAAAACTCCAAGTTCTCTATTAGCAGTTGATTGTCAGTTTTACACAGACCTAAGAGAAATTTTTTCATAATTAATAATTATAATGACAAAGAAAGGAAAGAGAGTAATCTCTGCCTGTGTTCTGCATCTTTTAAAAGTAGCAATTATATTTGCTGGATTGAATTTCGTGCCTACTAAATAACATGTAAAAATGTATGTCAAACTGCCTAAACATTAGGAGACATGTAATACTTGATTAAAGAAGAAATAAAACAATTCATGGGGATTTAGACTGCCTTTAGGCAGTCATCACTACTCTCTAAATGTATTAGTAGAGTGCAGATTTTTGTACTTGTCTAATTTATTAAGCTGCTTTAATGCATAGAACATTGCCTTGCCTAAAAAATTTGCAGCAGTTTCCAAAAGTTCCTGTTCACCATTAGAGTTTATGTATTAGGTGAGTATGGTTTCATCTGTATATTAATATGGTTAGTTAAATGGAATCATGGATTATACTAGCACAGTGACTATATTGACAGATATAATATGTTTACACTCTCCCCATCTGTTTACATGGCATTACGCCTATTCGTAAGTTAATCAAACCTTTCCTGAGAGGGGCTGCCAAAAAGACATTGCTTTGGAAGGGCAACTGAGAAATTTTGGGAACGCAAAGGCAATGTAAGAAAGCTAATTTAAATTAATATGTTGAAAGTTACAAAAAGCCTGAACATTATTTGATAATTTCTGAAGAAGAGGGAGATTTTTGGACCAAAAAAACTGTTATGTAAATTACATAACTTTTTTAAGAATGCTCATTTAAAAATTAATAGAAAGTATAATTAGAAATAAATCTTAGAATAAATTTTTATCAACTAGACATTTCTAGATAAGAATATTATTCAAATAATACACTTAAATACTTTTAATTTTCTCTTTTTTAAAAGAAGGCTGAATCTTAAAAAAAAAAATTGGCAAGATATTTTTTCTTTTCCCTTTGGCATGGAAAACTTTCTGTGAATTTATGACAGCTTTTTCCTTCCCATAGGGAAACATATGACTAAGTGATGTTTTTCTCACTTGGTAATAAGAGATTACTTTTTGAAATTGTATTTTTTAAAGAGGACAGCGATTTATATATTTTTTCCTTGTCTCCTATACCTGTAATACTCTGTTTAGCCAGAATACTATGTACCTGTATATAATTCCATTATTGTCTAATATCTAATATTTTTCTGTTCAATTTTATTCATATTCTGTACTGAAGGAGAGTCTGTCTTGAGCTCAAAGATGTCTAAAAGCTGCACATGCTGAAGGAGTTTTATTTCAACTTATAATGGGCCTTTTGCAAATGAAAGCCCCTCATGATAAAAAAATTCTACCCTGTACATATAGAAATTTCTCCATAAAATAATTCCATAGGTCATACATTAAATATATAATATTTTTTTCTGTCTTCAGATACAGGTGTGAATATCACATATGTTTATTATCTCAAGTTTCACTGACAACTAAATTTGTCTGGTAATGGTGGCTTTTGGAAAAGCTTCAGGAAAGCAATAACGTTTGCACTAGACCTTGAAAAAATGAGTAGGCATTAAGCCAGTTTGTGTTGTATAGAATTGGTGTGCTAAATAGGAAGCGCTTGGCACCTTCTGTTGCCAGCAGGAAAAATGATTTATATGGTAGAGGTCAGGAATTGAGAATAAGAAAGATGTATGATGCTGCTACATATATTAAGGGAAATTACCTGAAGCCCTAATAGTCCATCCTTCGATTTTAAACATTTGTTGGAAATACTTGTTGTCAATTTAAATACTCACACTGTTATAATGTTTAGAATTAAGAAAATCTAGTCTCCATTTGATTCTCATGCATAATTTCCATTATTGCTAATAAGCCTACTAATCTTGATGTTATGTATCTCATGTTCATGTTAATGGGAGAGCCAATAAAATTTCCAGCAATGATCTAATAGTAACTATATATTTCCATGTAAGTCACTTTCTGGTCAAATCATCATATATCAGAATATGTCTGATGCTAAGATGAGAAATGCCCTTTTAAAAATCTAGAAAAAAATGGAAAAATAGTTAAATTTGTATGTAGTAAAATTCTAATGACAGTAAATCACTAAAATAGCATCTGTTAAGTAAAAAAGAAACCAGAAATGTGCATTTGTAAAAGTGTCATTGTTTTGTTCTTGATTTCATTATGACAAAAAAGATACACAGTCTTTGCCAGGAAAATCTGATAGAAGTGAATAATTATTAGGCACAAAGAATAAAATGGAAAGAAATTTGAGCTTATCTATTTTGAAGGGGAAAACAAATAACTGCTAAAATGTTGCAAATAAAAATACTCCTGTTAACTCATTATTTTTAACCACATGGTGAAAATTCCACTTTTTCCTGTTCCATGAGATAAACCTGAATTTTAAGTATCCACAGGTTGAGAGTATTCATTGTACTTCTCTTCTATAACTCCAGCTTTAAAAAGAAATGATATTGCTGCTTAGATTTTCAAAATCCTAAAACATGGCATTCATAGTTTTTTAAATCATAGAGCTGGCCTTGTACATTTAAAAAAGGTTGAAACTATGTACAAATATGAAAAGAGAGACACAACTGTAAAGGATTTTTGAATGGCTTAAATATTAATATTAAAATTATTTTCTGAAAAACAATTTAGGTTGTCTGTTAATTCCCTAAATTTTCATCAGTGTCATAAAATGAATATTTATATTGCTGTATTGCTACCATTATATGTACATGCTGAATTAGACACATATACTAAGAGATGTATATGAATATACATTATATATTCAGATAGAGTGACTAGAATAGCTAGTTAGTGCAGTTAACTAACTTTGTCATATCCCTTCATGCCCAACATATTAATGTTGGCCTAAGGAATATGGATTTTATAGAAGTATGAAATATTACCTTAATTTTGTCTCTAAGATAAACAACTGAATTTATGACCATAAATATATTTTAATTATAGCAATAATCTGAAATTTTAAATTAAAAAAAACTTAGGAGTCCAATTTAACGAGTAAACACATTAAGTATATGGGGACTAGTTTTCACAGATTATTACATTGTTATGGGTTAATAATTCAACAGCTATTGAATTGGATTATATTTTTACATTAAATTAATGTTAGTGATGAATTAAACACTAGTTAAAAAACCTAGTTTTTTCAGTAAGTATAAATAATAAGTATAAGTAATAAGTATAAATGTAGATATGTTATTTCCTTCCTCCGCTGGAACTCCAGCTGCCACACTGAACCATAAAGGAAAGAGTTGTGTCTGAAGAGTGGTAGCAAGTAAAACAGTCCGGGAACTGAAAACATCCTATAGTCGCCACATCAGACCTCACTGTCAGTATCTGAATTGTATATATCAGAAACACAAATTGTTTTTTTATTTAAATCCCAGCTATTTGGATTTTTTTTCTATATTGAGAAACTGGACAACCTGACAGATACAGACTTCTAAAAAATACATATGAACATTCCAAAGGTTTAACTTTTATACCTGTTAATTGCGGGTAGACTTATCCACTGTACCTAATTTGTAATATTGCTGTGAAAATAAATGACTGAAGAAGTACTGCATAGTTAACAGACTAGAAAACTGTACAGCTTCTTGGGGGATACTTGAGTAATTGGCATTTGGCAGAATTACTCTAGACAAGTCACATGGTATAGAGGAGTCAAGTAATTCATGTAGGATTTATGCTGATGATGCTGAATCTGCTTTCTGATAAACAGATACACATCTTGCCAATTATGTTTATATTTTTCTATTAATATGTATTATAGGGCCCTTTTGAATAAATAAATTGAAGAAGAAATATAGAATGAGAGATTGGGGGAAAATAATTTATGAAAGTGATCATGTGTTTATTCATTGAGAAGATTCACATACATAAAAATATTACAAACATGCACACAGTCTTTACATGTAATGTAATGGCATTTTAGAAAGAGAAAATAGTCAAAAAATATGCTTGATAAGTAGAGACAAGACTTTTATTAGTATAATCTGATTTCTTCTTAAATATGTGAGATGTTTGGAGCAATATGACTGTGGAAAAGATGGTGTTATACCTTTTTAGAGGATTATCTTTGATCTTGGACCTTGACAAGAGAAACATCATCTTAAATGTGGGTGACAATTTTAGCTCTGAATGAAAACTGAAAACCAAAGTGCAGGTCTCTCAGGCTAGAAGTATCAGGTTTGAATTGAAGCTAAAATACCACCTATAATAAAACATACTCTCTGGAAGCTACACAGTTTTTAAGTGACATGTAAATTAAAAAGATTTTTCGATGTATTTTGCCGGCTCTGATTCATGAAAACATTTTAAATGTATCTGCTGTTATACATCCAACATATCCCTTAGCTCTTTTCATGAAGACTTGTGGGTACATAATGCTCACTATCTTGAAGAAGTGTTGGGATATTTTTAAGTGACTTGACCTTAGGACTTTAATATGGTTCCTTTTTGGCAAATATCTGAATCAAATGTGTTTTCTGGCGAGGCTGCAAAAGATGAAGCTCAAAAGCAGGGATCTCACCTTGATGAAAAAACAAAAAATACAGCCAGCGTAGTCAATGAAGACTGACCCCATCTGCCTCTGTACTTGTGTACCTCCAGTTAAACCAGTGGCACAGAAGGAATTGGTGCTGTTGAGTTTTCAAGAAACATGCTTACCTGCCGAGAAAGGCTTTCGGGACACCTTTATACTTCCGTACCTCCAAATGATATAGTTACAGAAATGTGGCTTATGAAGGGCAAAGAGACTTAAACTGTTTTATAAGCAGTGGTTTGACTTTTAATACTATCATTAGGCCATGGTGTGTGACTTACTGTCACATTAAAATCTGCATTATTAAAAAAATCAAAAGCTGGTAAAAGTGTTAGTAGGTGATAACTTCATCCATAGAAGGTCAGATGTGAGAGTATAGCAAATTGACTGGTTAATCGTTCTCATTAAGCATACACATTATCTTAAATTTGTATTATTAATGTGACCTTCAGAGGAAAAATGTCCTGAGCATCTTAACAGCAGCCTCTTTTTTTTTTTTTTTTAATTGTTGTTTCAGTCCTTTACATTATCATGTGAAGAAACCAGGAAGAAAATGTTGATGTTTCAGTCACGTGTTCTGTAGGATAAAATAGTTGCAAGTGCTCTGTTTAAAACACATGTCAAGGTAATGTTTACCTAACCAAGGATTTTTGTAAAACACACAAAACTCTTAGGAATTCTAGGATTGAGAAACAAGGATGAACAGAAAATCATGGTTAACTGCAATAAGAAAGTAACATCAAAAGGTTGCTTTTCTTTATTGGAAGAAAAGAATCATAAGAACATGGATACCAGATTTGCTGTGTATTTTGTAAGCACTGCAGCAAAATAGAATTTTTTGAAATGTGTAACAGGGGCTGCAAGGAGATTTTTAAAAATGGCTCTTAGAATGATGGACCCTAGATCTAAATTAAATCTTTCTCTTTGTAGAAGAACTTACTCTCTTTTTATGTTGGTGCTGAAATGACAGGGACCAGTGCTGGCATTAGAATAGTCTTGTGGAGTCCATCTTCGACATTCACAGTCCAAATGAGATGTTAGTTGCTCTTATTGACAATGCCCGAGGGTTCAGATTAAGCCAGCTCATCCGACTTAAGTTAGCATCTCTTTGGCTGACCTACAGTGCCTGGGTAAATTGTTTAGAGGCTTGGAAATATTGCAGACAGTTATAGGAAGGGGTAAGAATGCTTTCTCAAAATTCTCTGTAGAAACTGGACATTGAATTATATCTTCTTATCAGTCCTTTTGTTGTCTAATGTTATAAAGTCAGACATACCTAAATAAATATATACAGGAGAATGAATGGGATCATGCTAGAAGGAAAAAATATCCAGGCATGTAGATAGAGGTGTCTCATATAAACAGCAAGAAGAAATAAAAAATAGATATCTCAAAGGTGGTAAATGAAATCTTAGGCCTGAGATGTAAAACTGTAGAAGTTTGACTACTATAAATAATCAGTCAAAGATTTAATGAACATTTTTGAATAAATAGAAAAAATTATACAAAATATTAAAATGTATCTTAGTAGTTCTAGTTTATCTAGTATTCCTTAGTTTATCAATTTTTTCAAGTGCCTTACATTTAAGAATGGAGTTTAATGTAAAGTTATGTATACTTAGATGTTCTAATTAATATCTCAATGCTTTACTCCTGTAGTCAAAGTAAGTAGGAGAGTTTTTATCCTTGGTCATTTTGTATGCAATGAAGTTGAAATCACAAAGTTTCAGAGGATACTGGGAAGTGAATTAGGGTCCTATTTTTAGCCCCAGGACATCTGTTAAACATTTTTGATAATATAGATTTAGTCAACTTAAATCTCTGATCCTGTTTCTACATTTGCAAAATACAGAGGTAAAGAATCTGAGATTTACTGATGACGTATAATGTCCAAAGATCTTATACTCCATTACATTTTTAAATATAATTTTCAGTCAACATCATCAGGTAAGTCATGTTAGTCTTACTTTCTAAGTGAGAAAAAAGATTGGAAGAAGTTAAATAACTTGCCTGAATTCTTCAGTTCTAACTCTAATCTGGCTAACTCCAACTATTAGTATTTTTATGTTTACAGAAGGGTTATGTTAGACCAATCATAGGATCTTTCTATTTCAAAATGCCCAAATATTAGAGTATCCAGCTGTGCTCAACTTTGGTGACTAAATATGATTTACATTTATTATTGAGTCTGGATTCCCTTTAACTTACCTGATATAACATGTTAAATCCACGAGATGGTTCTTGGTAATGGGACTATCTAAATTGGATAAAATATTTAAGACCAAAATAGCTAAAAAGTGACTGTAAAGACCAAGGTGTAGGTAGGATGGAGAGTAACTGAAACTCTCAAACATTGTTATGTTGCCTGTTAGAGTTGAGTTTATATATAATCTATTACCCAGCAATTCCATGTGCAGCAAGGGACATGTACGAGAATGTTCAAAGCAATATTATCTGTAATTCGTTCCAGATGGAATATAGATCTAAATATAATGACATAGCAAAAGAAGAGTTCTAACCACAAAGGGGTAGGATGTTTTTAGCACAAAATCTATAAAGTTCAAGCAGCCATCAGAAGTAGAATGGATTGATTAATTACACTAGCGTCACACTATAAGGATGTTATAGTTCAGTTAAGTGTAATACAGTATAGCTACATGTAATAGTATGGATTAGTCTCAAACTTCATGTTGGACACAAGAAGTCATATGTAAAGTTATCTATACTACATGGTTCTACTTAAAGTACAAAATCAGGCAGTTATGAATTATAGTGTTAGAAGTCAGAATAGTAGTTACCTTCGGGGGACAGGGAATGGATATTGATCAGAAGGTGAAAGATGGTGTTTTCTGGGTTCCTGGAAATGTGCTGTTTCTTTCTTGAGTGGTGGTTAAACACATGCTCACCTTATGATAATGCATTGAAATCAGTATTGATGAATCATCCATTTTTGTATGCAATTAAAAAATAAGTCAATAAGTAAAAAGAAGTCAAGAATAAAAGTTAAATGAAGCAGTAACAGTTATGTGGTAAACTTAGTATATAGATTATCAAATAGTACTACTTAGCACCAAAATCCTACAAGAATTACCTGACTCACTATGCAACATGACCTGTTTAGAGTAATTTTGGCAAATACCAGTTAATCAAGGATCCCCTCAGGCAGTGGCTCACCAAGCTTTAATTAAATGGAACATTTTTTATTTACTTCATAAATCTAGGCTGTTTTGATAGTAAATACCTGAAATTCAGGTCAAAAATGTATCTTCTCATTAAGTGTTTATTTTTCTCTAATTCCTGTATTTGAAGGGGAACCTTATATTTTGTCTACTGCACCTTGAAGGGAGTTTAAGTTTAGATTTCTGTGATTGCAGGTCATGAAAACATTGCTTCCATTTGAAAAGTATGTCTTTATAAGGGAAAAAAAAAATGTGTTTCCCAACCTCTCCTTTTTTAGTTTAGCTTCAAGCATTACATTCTCTGCCCCAAAGTCTTATCCTTTTGTATTTCTTACTTTGTCACACTACACCCTCACTCAAGAATCTTTGACCTGATACTCCTGGTTTCCCTCTATATTTTTTTCAATCATTAGTTTTCCATCTTCACTATTTTCATCTCTTTAAAGTTTCTCTCTTCTACAGTCCCTTTGTCAAATTTTCTTCTTGCCCACTGTCCTTCTCTGTCATCCCCCAAATTAACCTCTTCTGTCTCCCTCTCACTGACCTCTTAAATGTGCTAGAATCTGACCCCTGCCTCCACATGCCACAGATACTATCAACGTGCTAAAAAGAATGGACAAATTTTTGTTATTAAAATATTTAACATTTCTGAAATTGTTGGCACTGTGGACATTTCTTGTCTTTCTTGCTGCCTTTTAGCTTGTTGATAGCAAATTCTCACAATTTTTCACCTGTTTTTCTGACTTTTTCCTTAGGATCACTGCAGACATTTTTTGTCTTCTCTTCCTCAATTTTTGCTGTTTCTTATTATGAATCTCTTGTTCCTCTATGATTTACCAAGTCTCCATAAGCAGTTTTTTCCAAGTTCATGAATCCAGTATAGCTATATGCTGATGGCATCCATCTTAGTTTGGAGTCACCTGAGACAATGATTTGGATGCTAGTAGTTTACAGATTAGAGGATCTCAGAAACAGTGTAGAAATGAGAAAAGGATGGAAAGGAGGCCCAAAAGAGTGCATTATCAGGTAAGCTACTGTTATGAACAACTGGAGATAAATTCTGTGGGCTATTTCTTAGTGTCAGGGTAGAATTTGTGATTTGGTTGTATTAACAGAGGTGCAAGAGAGTAGGTGTATTTATCCATTGCCTTGTGGGGAACTTCCAATGTTAATTCCCCAGTACTTTTAGCAGAAAGAATTACAGTGTTGAGAAAATCTTCAGGCAAAGATACATAAGTGCTGGATGTTGGGCTGGCATATATGGAAATGGAAAGGGTTGATGGAATTTGGATGTGTCAGACTCAGAATCTGCTACAGTCCATCTTCATATTACCCAGATCCAGTCATGTATACCACATAATGTTTACATTGTACCATCACTGGTTCTCTAAGGTAGTGAGTATTTATAACTCTAAAAAAAGACAAAAGAAAGTATATTGGGTCAGTCAACATTCCATGTTGATTGATGCAGTTGATCCCAAGTCCAAAGTCAGTATCCATTATCTTCCTCTGTCACTCATTCTAAAGTTTCTTACTCTTAGCACATCTGCTGCACCAAATTGCTCGCTCAGTGGGTACTCTAGGTCTTTATCCCTGGGGATCAAAGCCCCTGATTACAACGTTTTGTCAGGCCATCATTGCTGAAATTACACATTCAAGCACACACTCATGGAAGCCACTGAATTTCAAAAACAAAAAAACAAAAAAAACTTACACTAATCATGCTTTGAGGCAGAAACACTCCTTTATAATAATAAAGACCATTTCTTTTGGCTGGAAAGTAACTTCTTTCTTTACCTACATGTCTACTATTACAAGAGCCCAAAATGAGCATTAGCAGTGGGAGCTTTAATTTTAGTAGACTGCACACTGCGTCCTGTAGTGTAAGTATTCTATGCAATTTCCAGAAACCAGGATCTCTAGATCTGTAGAACCTAAAGTTGCAGACAAGAAATATAAATCCCTCAAGTGACTAGTGACTGTGAGAGGATCAACCCCTAATTTTATCCTTTGTTCCCAGTCATCACTAGGTCAGCTCATCATGTGAAAATTATCAGTAAAATTCAGTAGTTCTAGGATAGGACCTGCAACTCTGACACCCTAATAAACCTCCAGGCGAAGCCAGTGCTGCTCTTCCATGAACCACACTTTGAGCAACAAAGCTGTTGAACATTCATAGGTCTTACCTGTCGTTTCCAGCAGTATGATCCCGGCTATTTGTCTGGCAGGTGATCTAAATAATTTCAGAATGCCATCCTGAAAATTTGCTTTCTGGGACCATCATAGAATTCTTTATTCTGCCCAACTTTCCATTCCCATTCAGTCACCAAGACTAGTATCCATGCCTTTTATCTCTCTCCATTTTTAGTTTTGGATGTTGTCATTCTTTGCAGGATTTTGCGATATCCACTAAATTTGCCTCTTGCCTCAGAATTATCATGGTACAGTCTATTTTCTACATTGCATATAGAGAAATCTTTCTAAACTATAATTCTTGTATTTCTGATTAATACACATATAAAAGGAGCCACTTGCTTTCTGGAGAATGTTCAAACTCTTCTTCATGGCTGACAAAACCCTGCATATCTACTTAACTTCCCAGTCTCTTCTAAAACGCTAGTTTCCATTTATGATTTTTATTTGCTAACTATTGATTACCAGGAAGAGGTGTACTTGTGAACGCTAATACCGAATCTCTAAAAAAAAAAAAAAAAGGTATAAAATGAATACATTTAATGAAATGTATCTTGTTAAAATTAGTAGAAAAACTTTAAATTTATGTTCAACTCATAATTTATATGAGCTACAAAGGTAAAATATAAAAATATAAATGTTCTTTCTACTTTATAGGAAAAAAGGGGGACTAATATTTAATGAACTTAAATTATTATTATCTTTAATTTCATAAACTGGAAAATAAGAAGTGAAATTATTTGCTAAAATTGTATATCCACTGAGTGGTAAAGAGATTATTTTTTTAAAAATCCTGTCAGATTCCAAATTTATTCACTTTTTCTGAACAACTTTATGCTTCAGATACAAGCAGTGTATTTAAGAGAATTTTTTTTGCCTTCTGTATTACCATAACACTAGACAAGAGTTTGATCTATTTAGTATATGTAGTGAATTACAAATTTTCAGGAAAAAGAAATTGCATTAGCTCTATGTTACATTTTCTTGGTTTCCCATATTTTCAACAACATGAGTTCGATACCAATGTACTTACTTTAAAACTTTATTTAAGAGCTGCATTTCAAAACATTTATCTCTGAATACAGATCTCCCAAAGGAGACTGGTATTTGTTGTATCATGAAACGTGTATGCAATATCATATGTCTATATAAAATTAATTCCCTTAAATAGGGCTCTGTTTGTTTATTGGTTTTTCCTATTGGTTTCCTTTTTTACGTTGCCCTGAACACACTTTACCTCCTGAAGCTTTCTTAGTTACTGATGCTGTCTTCGTTTTTGAACCTCTTCAATGGCTGTTTTTTCTAATATATGTTTCAGGCTTCATATTTTCTGTTTCTCCTAATGTTGCAAACTTAATATTATTGATGATATATGACAGGAAATCATACATAAATGATGAAAAAAAGGTTTAGACATAATTCAGAGGGTAGATGGATGCTTTCAAAAGGGTATTGATTAGGAAGTAAGAGAATCAGAATTATAATCTAGAAAGATTTCTGTGCACTGTGTAAATGGTTTGGAATGTGGCAGTAGTGTAGGAAAGAGTTAAGTTTGGTGTGGGAATTTGCTGAGCTAAATATTGGGACACAGAACATTGTTCATTTCATATAAGTCTGTTTGAACCACATGACTTGGAGGCCTCATTCTGAAACAATCACAAATCTGTCTATACTCCCTTCTGTGTTCTTAGTCTGACTCTAACTCTTTCACTGTTAACTGATTGTCATCTGTGAAATATGCTGCCATCAGCATTCTGCCAAAGAAAACAGTCTCTTCAGATTAGACAGAAACCAACCAAAAGCATAGTCTCTTAGCATATAAGGAATGGAGGAGGGGCGCAGTTGTGGATTGTCTGATACAGGGTTTGTGGCAAACAGAGCTAATTTCCTGAGCCAGTGCTCATTTTCGAGTCTTACCTGTTGCTCCTTTTTATTAAAGAGATAGCAAAAACTAAAGTAAAAGCAACTCCCATTTAGCATCAGTGATCTATTCTGGAAATACGATGTTCTGCTTGAAGGCAATAACTTAAAGACTATATTATTTTAAAAGTATACAATTATAACATGTTACATTCTACATATCAACTCAAAATTCCCAATCGATCTCTCAAATGTTGTGGAGAATTATGATCTCAAATTTGTAAAAGCCACAGAAAATCAAGTGTGCTCTTATTTTAAGGCAAGGGGATTTTTAAGTGATATGGGCTATTTAGTAGAAAACTACCAGAAAATACTATTCAAACTAAAACATATGAAAATACAATCCATCAAACTCAGGCACAGAACAAGAAAACCTATTTGCTTTCCAATAACTTTCTAACTCAAAACCAAATCTAACATAAGCAAAAATAAGTTATTGGGAAGAAACTTGGCAGGTCACACAATAGAAGGAGTCTTGAAGGTTAGATTATATGAAAACTACAAAATAAGATAGCTTTGGGGCTATTAAGGTAGTTGGAGCTTGTGGAGGTTGCTTGGAAGTATTTCTTTGGCTAACTCAACTCAGGTTCCCTTCAGACACATTGCTTGCTCAATATTCAAATTCCTGGAAGGGTGAGCCTCTTCTGTGTCATGTCACCTTTCTGGAGATAACAGGAGCAGTTCCCTAAATGGACAAATACTGAAGAGATAAAACAATTAAAATAAAAACATTTTCCTTTGTCATAGATTAATTGACCATAAGTATATGGGTTTATTTCTGGGCTGTCTCCTGTTTCATTGATCTATGTGCCTGTTTTTGTGCCAGTACCATACTGCTTTGATTACTGTGGCTTTATAGTATAGTCTAACATCATGGAGTGTGACTCCTTCAACTCTGTTCTTCTTTCTCAGGATTGTTTTGGCTATTGAAGGTCTTTTGTGTTTCCATATGAATTTTAAAATTATTTGTCCTAGTTCTGTGACAAATGCCATTGGTATCTTGATAGGGATTGAACTGAATCTTGGTTATTATACTTATTTTAACAATATTATTCCAATCCAAGAAATGGTATATCTTTTCATCTGTTTGTGTCGTCTTCAGTTTCTTTCATCAACATCTTGTAGTTTTCTGAGTACAGATCTTTTACCTCATTAGGTAGGTTTATTCCTAGGTAATTTATTCTTTTTGATGCAGTGATAAATGGGATTGTTTCCTTAATTTCTCTTCTTGATAGTTTGTTACTAATGTACAGAAATGCAACAGATTTCTGTATATTAGTTTTGTATCCTGTAACTTTACCAGATGTATTGATGAACTCTAGTAGTTTTCTGGTGGCATCTTTAGATTTTCAATGTATATAGTATCATGTCTTTTGCACACAGTGATAGTTTTACTTCTTCCTTTCCCATTTGGAGGCGAGAACATACAGTGGAGGAAAGACAGTCTCTTCAATAAGTGGTGCTGGGAAAACTGGACAGCTACATATAAAAGAATGAAATTAGAACATTCTCTAATACCATAGACAAAAGTAAACTCAAAATGGATTAAAGACCTAAATGCAAGACCAGAAACTATAAACATAGGTGGCACACTCTGACTAAATCGTAGCAATATTTTTTGGAACTGTCTCCTCAAGCAAAGGAAATAAAAGGAAAAATAAACAAACGGGACCTAATTAAACTTAAAAGCTTTTGCACAGCAAAGGAAATCATCAACAAAATGAAAAGACAGCCTACAGAATGGGAGAAAATATTTGCAAATGATATGACTGATATGGCTTTAATATCCCAAATATATAAATAGCTCATACAAGTTAACATCAAAAAAGAAAAAAACCTGTTTAAAAATTAAGCAGAAGATCCAAATAGACATTTTTCTAAAGAGGACATGCAGATGGCCAACAGGCTTGTGAAAAGATACTCAGCATCGCTAGTCATTAGGAGAATGAAAATCAAAACCATGATGAGATATCACCTCACACCTGTCAGAATGGCTATCATCAAAAAACACAAATAACATGTTGGTGAGGATGTGGAGAACAGTGAACGTGTGTACACTGTGGGAATGTAAATTGTTGCAGCCACTGTGGAAAACAGTATGGAGAGTTTTCAAAAAACTAAAACTAAGAACTACCATATGACTCAGCAGTTCCACTCCTGGGTATATATCCAAAAGAAACCAAAACACTAATTAAAAAAGGCATAAACATCCCAATGTTCATAGCAGCATTATTTATAATGGCCAAGTTATGGAAGCAACTTAACTGTCCATCAACAGATGAAAGGATAAAGAAGATGTGTGTATGTGTAGAATACTACTCAGCCATAAAAAAGATAAAATTTTGCCATTTGCAACGACATGGACTTACAGCTCAGGTAAAAGGCAGCACTGTCACCACTCTAATCTTTATTATTTTCTTCCTTCTACTTGTTTTGTGTTTAGTTTGTGCTTATTTTTCATTTAAGGAAAAATGTTAGATTATTGATTTATTTTTTAATAATATTCATTTACAGTTGTGAAGTTTCCTGTAAGCACTGCTTTAGCTGTATCTCAGAAGTTTTGGTATGTTAGAGTTCAAAACAGCCATTGTTTTTGTTCATGACGATTGAGTATTATTCATCACTGAGAAACTCAGGAACAGTCATAAACCTCCTGAGCAGGGTGAATCTGGGTCTAAGAAATAGTCTCTTGAAGACTGCAAAATCAACTGAACTCTATTGAGGTATGATGGGAAACATCAGTTGATTTATAGCCTTGGAGATCAGGCCTCTGAATAGAGGAATACCTGAAAGGAAAAAGGGAAATATTCACCTGTAAGTTAGGTTAAAGAACCAGGAGTTAAATCCTGAGACCCTTCATTCCAGCAGATTCCAAGAGGTTAATGGATGAAAATATTTGTATTATGCCACACTGCTCATTAATTTTTTAAAATAAGGGTGTCATTGCTCTTTGTGATGGTGTCCACAATATTGATTATCTTTTATATAGAGGAATGCATGACCCAAGCTTTTCACTAGACATACTTAGTAGTCCAGACTTTGACTTATTCAGGGAGAAATCCAGTCCATGCTTGGTCTGCTTAGTGATAAGTGCTTGGTCAAATATATGAGTTAGTTGACTTTCACTGACATCATTTCTTTAGATCCTGGGGAGGAAACCAGGTATGAGTCAACGTAGAGTTTTTATACGGATCTGGGCATTCAGATTTTAGCTCTTGGGACTAAATTGGGAAATGTTAGTTTGTAGGGTTGGAGCTGATATTGAAAAAAACTGGAACAATTAAAATTTTTAAAACAAATATTTCCAATTATGTTCTGTTAACAACTTAGACAAACACTTACTGAACCTATACAAATAACTGTATTGCCATGAAGACAAGAATACTCAATAAAGTTTCCAAATTCTGGGTGGTTTGAGAGGGAGAAAAAGATAAATATTTCATTTCTGTTTATAAAAGCATAATCTGCTCAGTGTTTTGATAGCTTAAACTATAGATAGCTTAAGAGAAAAGAGAAAGTGTTTCCATATAACCAGAAAATAGAATATTAAAACATCAGCAATATTCCAAACAATATTCGTAGTCATCTTTTATTAGTTCATTCAGTACTATGTACTTAATTCTTATTCTGTTTGATCTTGGTTTAGCAATCTCATGAACACATCTGCTTCTCCACTAGAATTCTGGAAATCCTGAGTTAATCTGCAGTGTTGTCTTAAACTTATTTATTAAATGCCATCAGAAGTTCTGTGCCGAAGAGTACCTGACTAGCACAGTCATTTTCTAACAGTCTCTGAGATAGTCAGTTTTGTTAAAGCAAAGCTCTCTACTGTAGTTGATTTGGAGGTACTTTCACGGAAGCATCAAAGTAAAACAAACAACTGTCTGTAGATGACAAAAAGATCTAAAAATCTAAAATCACTGTGGTTGGCTTACTGATGATAACTTTCAAAAGTGACAGATCTAATGAGAATTCATTACAGGAATAATGTAATTGATAAGAATTTTTTCTTGTTTCTGTGACACACAAAACAAGCTAAAGTCAATCAAAACAAGATTTGGACAAAATATCTCTAAACATAATGAATATCTATTTTCAAAGAACAGAATCTAACTTATGAAAATAGTTGAACGTAATATTGTTACAGGGAAAAAATCTGATGTATAATAATCCAGGGACATAATGTATCATGAATATACCAAGCATATACCAAAAATATATCAATATTATCAAGATTATTTCAAGAATATATCAAGATTATCAAGTAAAAAGATGCACTAAGTCTGGAGACAGACTGAAACATCAAAGTCTGGAGACAGTCCTAAACATCTGTATATTAATAAAACTTCATAAGTAAGTGATGTGAAATCCCTGATTGAAAACAACTAGAATATATAGGATTCAATGTAATTAGCAAAATTGTGACCGAATTAATATTTCAAAAACAACTGAAATTATGACTGATCACACTAAACTCTTGTCTAATATCAGGCATAGTAGTACCCGGACTCTGATAAATAGAAGCATGTCATAGACAGCCAGTGCGGTGAAAAATCTCTAGAAACCTCATATGATTTCTACAGTATTTATATTAATAACATTTTAGAAATCCAGATTTAGCCAGGAAACGGTAATATCCTCTTCTGATTTGACAACACTTTCCCTACAATTCATATCAAATAAACCTACTTATTTCTAGCATCTCTGTTTTTACAAGGTGAAAGAACACGTACTTTGTGATATTCTCAGGAGTCCCTGGGAACTCTCAAAGTGCAAAAGATATCATTTAGGGTTTGATTTGGGGAAGGCAAAATATCAAAAGTTGTCAGGAGGTTTCAGCATTTGAGTAAATAGGATCATGAATTAGTGAGAAACACCATCTTGGCTACCTATTTGAACAAGTGCTAGTAAAATAATTTAAAAGTAAACACAGAAGATAACATGATCTTAAAGAACCTTATTAGTTCTTTCAAAAGCCAGCATATTTTGTTTGCTTAAGTAATTAGTGGCATGAAAAAAGTCAACATAAAACACAGAAAATTTATTCTTATTAAAACACAGAATCTTTGCTTCCTAAGAAGATTAATCAGGGGTAGAGAAAACTGTTTTGCAACCTCTTATTAAGAGCAGACTAATAATATAAGAAAAACAATTTAACAGAAAACCAAATTTTAGTTTTGCATTATTATATTTAAAACTGAAGATATTTTTAAAAAACGCTTATAAATAAATTTCAGCTAGCTATGACCATGACAAATAAAATTTCCTTTCCATGAACTTCCTACAACTTTCTTTTCTATATTTAACTAGACAACATACCTTACTTAGTTTTCATCATTTCTTTACATGCATTTATGTAAGTGTGTGCATAGTTCTGTGAAGTTCTGTCCCATGAATCGACCGGTGTAACCATCAGCAAAATCAAGATACAGAATTATTCTATCACCATAAAGAAATCTCTCATGCTGTACTCCTGTATATTCTCATCTTCCCCATCATCATCCACTGTTTTGTTCTCCTCTATAATTTTCTTATTTCAGTAATGTTACATAAATGGAATCAGAGAGCATTTAATCTTTTGAGACTGAGTCTTATCACTGTACCTAATGCCCTTGAGAATCATCTGGTGCTTGCATGTGTCAACAATCCCTTCCTTTTACTATTGACTAGTGTCTCATCATTGTATAAATACACTGTGTGTTGTTTACCTGTTCACCTGTTGAAGGACATTAGTGTTATTTGCAGATTTGGCCATTATGATAATTTGTATTTTATTCTCTCTCTCCCCCATTTTTCCTTCTTTATGTTCAGTGCATATCAATTTTGTTAAACTTTCAAAGACCCAGTTTGGTTTTGTTAATTTTTTCTCTCATTTATTTTCTGTTTCATTAATTTATAACCTTATTTTACTTTTACTTCCTTATAATTAGTTTATTATTCCTATTTTTTTATAGTGGAAACTTATGGCTCTGGATCTCTATCATACAGGATTATAAGATAATAAATTGTATTTTTTTAATATAAATATTTAAAGCTATAAATTTTCCTCTAAATGCTTCTTTAGCTACCTTTCTAAATTTTTGTCTTGTGTTTTAATATTATTTTGTTTGAAATATTTTAATTCTCTTTAGAGTAAGAGATAAATGGTATTAGAATTAGAGATAAGGTATGATCACATAAAGTTAAAGGAGTATACCATAGTTGTACACTTCTCTGCCACAAAAGAAGAAAAAACATTTTCATAACCAGTGGACATGCTGATGGATAAATTACTCCCTTGTGATTGCTTATTGGACCCGTGCATTATTTCAGTGCATGAGGAAGAGTTTCCAAATATTTGAAATTTTACTAGATCCCTTATTATTATTGATTTACCACTTTTGTATTAGATATCACACTATGTATAATAGCAAATATTTCACATTTTCCAAGTCTTTTTTTTTTTTTTTTTATGGCCCAGCATGTTGTTTATCTTGGTGGGTGTACCCTGTGCACCTTATAAGAATATTCTGCCTTTGTTGTTTATGGTGTCTTACATAGATCACTTAGGCCAAGACTGCTTAGGCCAAGTGTTGCTCGCATCCTCTCTGTTTTTCTCATGCTTCGACTAGTTGTACTTTTACTTGCTGAGAGAGGAGTGTTAAAATCTTTATGACTGTAAACATTTTTCTCATTAGTCCTTTAATATTAATATGTTGCATTTTCCTTTTTAGTAAGTATAAAAACATTTATAATTCCCTTTTGATTTTTTCTGTGACCGCTGAGCTATTTAGAATGTTATTTAACTAGTTATTAACTAATGTTATTTAGTTTCCACATAAATTTATCTTTGTTACTGAATTTTATTTTACTTTCATTGTGGCCAAAGAACATACTTAGTATGACATGAATCTTTTAATTATATTGAAACTTGTATTATGGCACCAAACTGTGTCTAATCTTCAGAAATATATTGTGTGCACTTGGAAACTTCGTGTATTCATTTACTTTTGTGTGAAGTTTTCTGTAAGTGTCTATTAGGTTAAGTTGGTTGATAGAGTTCAAATCTTCTATATAGTTGCTGGTTTTCTATCTATCAGTTATTGGTATTGAACATAGTCAACAAAACAAATATGTTTATTTTCCAATCAGAATAACAGTTTCTTTAAATACAATTTTGTCAGTGTATTCTCTGTTTATATGAAGTATCTTATGTATACATATTGAATATTTACATAAAAAGGAGATAGGAAAATTGAGTAAGTGCCCTGCAACTTATTAGCTGTGCAATCTTGAGAAATGTATTCACTTTTTTTCTTTTTTTATTAAATGGCAATTAAATAGCAATTAAGAAGTAGTATTATTTCAGAGAGTTTGGGGAAGAGACCAGTATCTCACGTGTAGTATGCAATGAATAAATTTTAGCTAATATATGACCATTTTGCTTTATAATACAATGTAAAGTTTTATTATTTAATCATATTTTATATAATCATAATGTCTTTTCAATCTCATAATATATAGGAGATATTATTTTATACCTGTAATTCAGGTAATAACATTTAAGTACAGTAAGATTAAGTGACTTGCCTAAGGTTAGGCAGTTACTGAGATAACAGATGACTGATAGAACTCAGGTTGTGACTGCAAAGTATATTTTATTTTATGTTTTTATTTTTATTTTTTAAAATTAATTAATTAATTAATTAATTAATTAATTTATAGCTGTGTTGGGTCTTCGTTTCTGTGCGAGGGCTTTCTCTAATTGTGGCAAGTGGGGGCCACTCTTCATCGCGGTGCGCGGGCCTCTCACTGTCGCGGCCTCTCTTGTTGCGGAGCACAGGCTCCAGATGTGCAGGCTCAGTAACTGTGGCTCACGGGCCTAGCTGCTCTGCGGCATGTGGGATCTTCCCAGACCAGGGCTCGAACCCGTGTCCCCTGCATTGGCAGGCAGATTCTCAACCACTGCGCCACCAGGGAAGCCCTGCAAAGTATATTTTAGCTGAAGCTTTTCTAGATATAAATATTATACTTTTTAGTTAAGAAAGATGAAATTAGTGTGTTTTAAAAATTAACTAGACCTAGATTTAGAGATAGATAAAGAAAGGATGGTCTCATACTAGGGATCTCGTTAAGTCACTATGAACCAATATAGCCATGCTAATTGTTAAATTACTGAAACTCATTCCCAAGCAGGTTGGAAAATTATATTGCTCCATCTCCCACAGTGCTCTCATCTCATCAGTATGCTCACCACTGAAGTCCCTCAGAAGTCCTTGCTACCACTTGGTACTACAGAAGATGTCCAAGAGCCTATTTCAGTGTCTGGGCAACAGTGGACAACATTATTTGTCTGTTCCTGCTTATTATCTATTGTTAAATATCTTGTATATCACAATTTGCAGATAGCTATTGGAACAGGCAGATGGATACCTTTTTGTGATACCTTGCCAGAAATTCTTGCAGAACAAGCTGATTCAGATAGAGGTTTTCCTAGCCATTATTGAGCAATTAACACATGCCAGGCAATTTACTAGGTGTTTTAACATGCATTCATGAGGAAAACAATGACCACTAGTTTTCCAGTGCCAGAAGGGAAAATTTATAAAATACTTGTTCATTCCTCCTTTCTTAAAGATACTGATTATACTCTGCATTTAGAAGTACAACTATTCCGTGCGTTGGCTATTACCTTTCATTTACAGTTGCATTATAAACATCAGAATTTCTGAGTCTGTCTATATCTATAAATAGCATTACCTTCTCCAAAAGTCAATGCACTGTGCCTTCACACAGTGTGATAATATTGATAATAAAGGAAAAAGACACTTAAACTTGTTTTGTAGCCATGTAGGGAAAATAGTTGTTTATTCAGGTGTTGTCAGTATTATAAAGATGTAGAAGGACTCTTTCACCCTCCTTATTTTTTTTTCCAGGAACTTACATATATGATCACAAATATAGCTACACTTAAGGGGTGGGATGAGCTAGAAGGTAGGATAGTATCAGTGTATATGTGGACTAAACTGATTACTGCTCCATCTGAGATTGCTCTTGCCAACCAACTCTCACAGACTTTAGGTGAATCTAGACGTAGAGAATAACTTCAGCTATTTAGAAGTTATATAGTATATAGGGAAGATGTCTTCATCTGTCTCATCTTTAGCCACACAGTTATTTGTGAATTGAATAGGGGACTGTTTATTTAGATTAAAAATACATACATATATAACTACTATCTGGAATAGAAGCCCTTAAAGCAAAGATGAGTTGAACACCTGAAAGTCATGGAAGGAAATACACAAATCCTCTCTATCACTAGTTTTCTCCCTCTCTCATTTAAATACAGGCCTTTATTTCTATCAGTTATTAACTGTCAGTATTAAGTATCACTGGTACCTTTACAAGTGATTTTTTTAATGTCCTTAGAGATATAATTATAAAGAATTTGAAAATTCTCTCAGTTCTATCAACAAAGAGAACAATATGAAATTTGTGGTGACATTGCATGTCCATACCTCAAAGAAGTGCTTACAGGCAGAACTGTATCTAGGGTAGCACATGGAGGTATAACATGAATATGTGCCATTTAGATAATTCAAATTTGTACTTTACCTTTACCGTTTTTATCATCTACTTCTATTCCCAAATAAATGTTGTATTCTGTTTAGCTCTAGTTTCTTTAAATTTTATTAATTACTAATCCAAGTTTTACTGTATTTTCTTCAATATTTTCTAATTTGAATGATTTCCAAATTATGTTCCTCCTATTGGATTTCCCTTCCCAGCAAATGTATTCTGAATTAATTTCAGCAACCCTTACTTTACTTATGAAAGCTATCACTACCTATCAGATGTCTTAACCTTGAGATATTATACAATTTATTTTTAAAATATGCTAATAGGTTATCATCTTTAAATCTAAGAGTTTTTAGCCAGCCAGGAAGGAGCAACTTTTATTACATTAAAGATTTAAATTAATTAAATCAATTTATATTTTGGACAAATAAATTGAAATCTTAAAGTTAGAAAAGGAATGTAAGAATGGGAGAATTAAGTACAGAATAGCTGAATATATTGTTTTTCCTTCTAAAATGTTCTTTGTCATTCTTACCTATAATTTTCGGAGGAGAAGAGCTTCATTAGAAATAAAAACAAAATTGGAACAGCGACATTTAAAGATACCTGGAGCCTAAAACTCATTGTATGTGGAAAACTTTTCATAATTCAGTTGCAGCCTTGTCTTAGGTGAACTCATTTGAGCCATTTCAAGTAGGATTCTGTGCACATCATGATCTCAGAATTGCTCTATTAAAAGTGTATAACAACTCTGTGACTACCGCTGACAGAGGTTGTCTTTTATGACTAGTTTATGAGGACCTTTTGACAGGATGTGATCTGGGTGGCTGTGACACCTCATTGATCCATTTACCGTCTATGCCTGGTTGTTCTGTAACAGCTATGAATTGGTTTCCTTCTCGTAACTTCTAACAAGAAGTCTAGAGATTTTCTGAAAAAGTTTTGGGTGTGAAATCTCAGTGTTAATTTTGAGAATATTGTAAACTACATAAGAAATCTATCAATTAAAAAAATTTAGATAAACAACTCCTGTTGTTTATTTGTGTATTTTGCAAACATAAAGTTAATAGAGGTTATTAAAAGTTTAAAGAAAATTAACATTTTGCTTGAAATACAGTTTATTGCTTGTTTATACATAGCATTAAATTTTTAAATGATGACTCCATGTCTCAATTGTATCTTTGCAAAACAGGAATAGCGACATCAGTATTATTCTTAGGATGTGTTGCTTGAAAACATTTATTAAATATTAGCCAGAATAAGCATGATAATATGAATAGTCAGATTGATAGAGATAGGTAGAAATACACTGTGGAGACTCTAAACAAGAACATTTATTACTAAGTCTGATTGTTATGCATCGTTATTTGTTAATTACTCCTTGCAGCCCAAACTTTGTCATCAGATGAATTCTGTTTTTGCTACCTAGATTTAAAACAGTATTCAAATCTGGATATTATACAACAAATTATGAAATAAGTTTTAACCGTTATAAATTTTCTCGTGAATAGATTTTCCCCAAAACTTTATTATTTATGTTGATAGGGCCATTTGCAGAAAACAAATGTTGAAGAACTCCATTCTAATTATAAGAAGCATTGGGTTTCATGTTATGTAGGGAATAAAACATTCTAGGAAGGGAGACAGGAGTATAGATAGAAATACTATAATTTTATAATGAAAATATTCTTATTTATCATCATACTGGCAGAAATCTCACTAATTTGTGACATTATCCAAGGGTAGAATTGAATGGACTTACCTTCCAGAACTGAGGCATTTATTCCCTGGGGGGCTGTTTTATACTTTGATATTGATGTATTTTATAGTTCAGGTAACCAACAATTATCTTGAAAACAACAGGAAATAAATATGATTTGGCTACTTGACCATGAGAATTTGTAATAGCACCAGAATTGTTACTTTGTCCCAAGGTATGCATCCGGTCTGTGATCGGAATCATTCTGTTACTGCCTGAGGTTCACTTCTTAAAGTTTCTGCATTCAAAACAGAACTGGTTAATGACCTACAAGACATATAACTATCGGAGTTATCTTTTCTATGGAGCAGAAATTTTCAGGTTAGCACAAAACTTCACTGTGTCAGGGCACTAATCAAATAGTAAATTAGCAAAGCCAAATATGGTGAATTCTCTAATGAATTACATCATCCATGGGTGGCCTTGTTAACTAATGCCCAGTTTGACTTTGAAAAGCTATTCTGTAGTCTTAATTTTCACGTTAGATAAACATTAATACATGGAGACAACATTTATCAAATCTAGGCTGTATGCCAAGCATCAAATACTATGTCAAGCAAAGACTACATCTCTACTTTCCAAGTATTCACAGAAAAGATGCGATGAAAGCCTCATATGCAGTTACAATATATGTTATTTTCCACTTTATAATTATGTTCTATGTTTATGAGAGACCATATAACAGAACTACAAGCACTGCCTCAGCCATTTAGGAAAGATTCACAAGGTAAGAGGCCCTGAATCAGATTTTTAAAAGAGGAACAGGCACCAAAAAAAGAAGAGATCATTACAGGCTGAAAGAAAAACCTGAGTAAAGAGTGGAAGGTGTGATGTGATATGTCTCATTCAGTATAACTTACCCAGTTTAGAAAAAGTGCCTGAAGCACTTTTCTTTTGCTGTTGTTGTTACTGGTATAAGACAAAACATGTAGACTACCACTGAATTATGGAGCACTTACAGGCTTTTCTGGAAATTAATTTTTCGCCTGTAGGGAATGGGGAAAGAAGCAAATAAGTAGGGCAGTGACAGAATCAGATTTGTGTTTCATAAAAAGGCCTTGACAAAACTGTAGGGCATTGACAGGACGGTGAACAGACTGGAGGGCTGAAGACCAGCAGCATGTCATTATCATAATTTGCACTAGAGATAGTATGGTCACAAGACAGTCTCAGCTGAATTGGAGAGAATCAAGAGACAGGAGACTTACGTTAGAGAAGGAGAGAGAAATATATAGAATGATTCCCAAGAAATTGCCTTGAGCAACAGGATGAGTGACAGTGTTATTAAATAAGATGGGAAACATATTAGGTTCAAGTGAAGAAACTGATGACTTATATTTTG
Organism: Balaenoptera musculus; assembly: GCF_009873245.2. NCBI lineage: Eukaryota > Metazoa > Chordata > Mammalia > Artiodactyla > Balaenopteridae > Balaenoptera > Balaenoptera musculus. Next base: position 59,163,019 of record NC_045802.1, read on the forward strand.
GACAAAATGAGTTCAGGATGCCTATGGGATATCCAAGGGAAAATATCCTAGCAGGCAGTGGAATTTTGGGAGTGGAACCTAGGAAATGGGTCTAAAATATATGGATTAATTAATACATTAGTGATTCTTATAGAGACCACTAGCAATACAGTGTGAATGAGACAGGCTTTGAATTTGCTTCCTTGAAGCCAAGAATGTGATAAAGACAGTCATCCAAGTGTAGAGAGAAAGCAGAGATTGTGGACTGAATTTTAAGAAACTCAGATAAAAGGAAGAGGATAAAGCTTCTTCTTGGATTCAGATTGCAGTCAGTGTAGAACAATACACTACAACCATAATTAATTTCCAATATCTCATCCTACTACTTGAACATTATCCACAGCTGATATTTATTAGGCAGTTAATATAGAACAGGCACTGTGTACACTCCGTGAGATAACATTATTGCGTGTATTGAAAGCATGCTAGCCAGTATATAAAATTACACAAGAAGAGGCAACCCTGAGATCTCATAACCTCCTATTTTATAAATTATGCACATAACAGTGCTGGTGGGCAAAAGTCAAAAGGGCTTTAGAGGCTCAGAAAAGAGGCAAGTTAGATCAGATTATCTGGTTTAGTGCCTGTTTCAAAGATGCTATTTTATTAATTTTACTTAAGTTTTTTGACAGAGCCTTAATCTGGGATTTAAAATAAAAATCCTTTCCTTGTTCAAACCATTTAGAGTGTACTCTGTGTGAGGCATTACTCTGTGGGCTTCATTCCAGCTTCACAGAGATCCTATGGAACAGGAGCCGTCATCTCGGAAAAGGAAGTAACATCTCCAGTGATGTAGGACTTGCGTTTGTGTTACTTTACTTCCCTGCATGAGACATAATCATGGTCGCAGTGATCTCTCAGTTTAGGCTTAGAACTAAATTTTCCATTAAAATAGAAGCATATCCAAGGCATGACTTTTCCTATGTGAATCTTTAGCACATAGTTGCCTGACACACAGTAGATGCAACCAGATGCTGATGGCTGCTAAGGATACATATACATGTAGATGTCCTGAGCAGGGTCCAGGTGTTCATAGTGCAGCAAGGTAACCAGAAGCATGGCTCAATCAGTGACAGAACATGTAGGCCCAGTTTGAACAGAATATGGTGACTAGACACCTGGAAGAAAATCAACACAGAGCAATTGCCTTGTGCTAAACATTCTAGTAGGAGACCTAAAACTCTCACTTAAGCTTTACAAGGGAAAGTAGTATAACCAGCCCTAATGAATGGATGAAGAAAAGATGCATCAAATTGATTATATAACTTATTCAATGTTAGAGATGTCCTTATGGATCCAAAGCTCATTCTTTTTCTGCTGCACCTTGCCACACTCCCAAATAGAATGCATTCTACCGGCAGCATATTTCCATTAGGAGTTAGTCTGTTGATAACAGAAGATACGTAATTTGACTTTCCTGATTAAGAAGGAGTTGTCTTAATAATTACCACTGCACACACTATCAGCAGGACACCTCTCTGTTCTTTCTAATTGAAAGATTATGTGTCTGCAGTCTACTTCAATCACCAATGGATGGTGATTGTAATTTTGGATGGATGGATGGATGGATTAGTAGATATCTTAAAAAGATCCATAGAAAAGAAAAATGGCTTCTCCTCCATAATGCATGTGTATGCACACATATACTATATACATAAAATATATATAAGCTAGTGCATGTGCAGGTATGCACACACATATATACGCTCATCATGATGAAGGGAGAGAGAGGCAGAGGCAGAAGCTTGCTTACCTTGCCTACCACTGAAAGGAAATTTGTGGTTATTCCTCATTTAGCAGTAGTGCAAAAGAACGATTCAGTCATGTGCAAATACTGCAAACATATTGCTAAGGTCAGTCAGTGCTGAGGTGAATTTCTAAGAAAGTGCTGATTGTGTAAGTTAATACTGCTTGTGGAAAGCTTTAACTTTATATTCAGTTTATTTTCAAGTTAAAAGTGCCAGCCCAAATGATCTAGATGTCAAAACCCACCATGTAGAGTATATACCATTTTAACGGTTCTGAGGGTAGCATCAATTTTGACCTCTTTATCTGCACCGTAGTATTCTAATAGCTGTATCATCGGTTCAGGACTGAAGAAAAGCAAGCTTCCACCCTAGTCAGGGTCAGCTCTAGTATAAGTCAAGGATGTTGGAAGTCACAATTCCGCAGCAACATTCTATAGGCTTCCATACCGATTGTCAACACCAGAGATACCAATAAGCTTAGGGAAAGGAATCTCTTAGGTAACTTCAATTCATAAACCTTACCCATCTGTAAATGAGACTCATTACATTGAATTTGACCTAGTAGATATTTTATCTCCAACTTATTAGATTTTATGACAAATGTATAATTAAAATTATGTATAATTACATAATGTACAGTATAATTCAAATTATGTATAATTACAATTATGTATAATTACTTAATTAAAATAGCACTCGTTTCTGAAACACAAATCAGTGAACTATATCAAATACTATTTTATTTCATGGGAAAAGGAAAATGTATCTTAAAATTTTCAAGATTACCTTCCATGCATTATGTTCATTGTTAGCAATAGGAAGTGAAAATTTAGGTAATTTAGTTGCATATTTGGGAGGTGGGATTGTGATGTACCCCAAAATTAAGCAAACTCCCTCCATTTTTTGAATTAAAATGAAATATTTTCCTTAATATATCTTAATCCTAAAAGTTTTCCTGAATGTTTACCTGTTTCTATATCTACATGGTATATTTTTAAAGAAATATTAAAAAATGCTCACCATACATATCTTTTATTAAGTTTTATAAAGGGTAGAATCATTGTTGCTTTCCATCTGTTACTTTCTGTGTCTGACTTCCCTACATCCACAAACCTGATTCACATGATTGCCGTGTCTGTCACAGGGGTTTGAAAGAAAAATAAAAATATCTACTAATAAATGTTGCCTTTTAAGATCTTGGGCAAAATGGGTTGCCTCGTTGCCTGAACCTTGCTATCCAGATCCACACAGCCAGTACAACCTACCTTATTCTCATGGATGTGAATCTTGAAAGTTGAGTATGTGACTATTTAATTCTGGAAGGTAAGAATACTAAAAAAGCTGCCACCCTTGTCTTGGAATTGTTTTCACCCCTCAGAAACAAGTTCATGTGTGCAACAAGAGATATGTATAAGTATGTTTGTAGTTAAATTGTCTTTAATACACCCAAATGGTAAATGGTTTCAAGTGTAGAGTGAAATACATAAATAAATGATTCATCAAATGGATATTCTTAAGCGTAGATAATAAATTAATTACAGTTACAACATGGTGTAATTGCAAAACAAATGTTGAGAGGAAGAAGCCAGAAATAAAAGAATAGATGTGGTATGACTTCATTTTCACAATTTCAAATAGGCAAAACATATTTACAATGTAGTAAATCAGGATTGTGTTTACTTTGAGGGAGGAGAGAATGATTGGGTGGTGGAATGGAATGAGTTGGCTTTCTGGGATGTTGGTTATGAGACTTTTGTTTTTAAATCCAAGGCTGGTTTCAGAAATGTGTTCACTTTGTAATAATTCACTGAGCAGTGCCCTATGATGTATGAGTCCTTTAAGAGGTAGATTATACTTTAATAATAAGTTAGAATTTAAAAAATAAATTTAAAAATCCGTAACCAAAGTTAAATCTCTAATGGTCAACCAGTCATATCCAGAAAAAAAGGTCAAATTCTTTTTTTCTTGTTGAAGAATAGTTGATTTACAATATTGTGTTTGTTTAAAGTGTACAGCACAGTGATTGAGTTTTTTGTGGATTATATTCCATTATAGGTTATTACAAGATATTGGGTATAATTCCTTGTGCTGTACAGTAAATCTTGTTGCTTATCTATTTTATGTATAGTAGTTTGTATCTGTTAATCCCATTATCCTAATTTGTTCCTTCCCCACTCCCTCTCCTCTCTGATAACCACGAATTTATTTTCTATGCCTGTGAGTCTGTTTCTGTTTTGTGTGTACATCCACTTGTATTATTTTTTAGATTTCATATATAAGTGATATCATATAGTATTTGCCGGTTTCTGATTTATTTCACTAAGCACAACATTTATCAAGTTCCATCCATGTTGCTGCAAATGGCAGTATTTCATTCTGTTTTTATGCTGAGCAATATTCCATTGTATATATGTATCACATCTTCTTAAGCCAGTCATCTGTTCATGGGCACTTGGGTTGTTTCTGTGTCTTGGCTGTTGTAAATAGTGCTGCTATGAATATTGGCGTGCATGTATCTTTTTGAATTAGACTTTCCATTTTTTTCTGGATATATAGCCAGGAGTGGGATTGCTGGATCATATGGTAGCTCTATTTTTAGTTTTTTTAAGGAACCTACATACTGCTTTCCATAGTGGCTGCACCAATTTATATCCCCACCAGTAGTTTACCAGGGTTCCCTTTTCTCCACACCCTCTCCATCATTTATTAATTGTAGATTTTTTGATGATAGCCATTCTGACTGGTGTGAGGTGATACCTCATTGTGATTTTGATTTGCATTTCTCTAATAATTAGTGATGTTGAACATCTTTACATGTGCCTGTTGGCCATCTGTATGTCTTCTTTGGAAAAATCCCTGTTTAGGTCTATATATCCATATTTTTAAAGTAATATATTAGCATAAAAATCTAAATGTATATTAAAAACTAAATCATATGTAGGGCTTGTTCTAAGAGTGCTAGCATGGTTTAATGCTAAATTTGCTAATCAAGTAATTTACCATATTAACAGAGTAAAGGACAAAAGACTGAATACAGGAAGTATTTATTGAGTACCTCTTCTGAGCTGTTCCCAATCTTTAGGAAAGACCAGTGACCAAAACAAACAAAATCTGCATTCTTAATGCTTTTGTTCTACTGGAGGAGACAGATAATAGTAAGTCAAGCAAGTGAATAAAATTCAACATTATGTTAAATAGGAGAAAATATGAAAACAAAAAATGGTAAACATGAAATATATATTTGTAGAAGTGGATGGATTCTGTTCTCTAATAATTAGTGATATTGAGCATCTTTTCATGTGTCTATTAGCTGTCTATATATCTTCTTTGGAAAAATGTCTATTTAAATTTTCTGCCCTTTTTTTGATTGGGTTTTTTTTTTTTTTTTTTGGGATATTGAGTTGTATGAACTGTTTTTATATTTTGGATATTACCCCTGTCCATTGAATTATTTGCAAATTTTTTCTCCCATTCTGTAAGTTGTCTTTTCATTTTGTTGATGGTTTCCTTTGCTGTGCAAAAGCTTTTAAGTTTGATTGGGTCCCATTTGTTTATTTTTGATTTTATTTATTTTGCCTTGGGAGACTGATCCAAGAAATTACTGCTACAATTTATGTCAGGAGTGTTTCGCCTATGTTCTCTTCTAGGAGTTTTATGGTTTCATGTCTTACATTTATGTCTTTCATTGTTTTACATGTGGCTGTCCAGCTTTCCCAGCACCACTTGTTAAAGAGACTGTCTTTTCTCTATTGTGTAGTCTTGCCTCCTTTGCTGTAGATTAATTGACCATAGGTGTATGGGTTTGTTTCTGGGCTCAGTATCCTGTTCCATTGATCTATGTATCTGTCTTTGTGTCAATACCACCTTGTTTTGGTTACTGTGGCTTTGTAGTATAGTCTGAAGTCTGGAAGGTTATACCTCCAACTGTATTCTTTTTTCTCAGTATTGTTTTTGCAATTCTGGGTCTTTTGTGGTTCCAAATAAATGGGGATTATTTTAGTTCTGTGAAAAATGTCATGGATATTTTGATAGGGATTGTGTTAAATCTGTAGATTGCCAACAACTGGAATGAGCTTTGAAGTTGACCTTACCCAGAGCCTCTCAAAAATTCAGCCCAGTCAGCACCTTGATTGCAACCTTGAAATACCCTGAGCAGGGCATCCAGCTTAGAGATGCATAGATTCCTGATCAAGGAAATTACGAGACAATTAATGTGGGTTGATCTAAGCAGCTGTATTTGTTTGTTACATAGCAGTAGGAATCATATATATATATATATATATACACACATATATGAATAGTTTTCTCATATTATTTAGTAGAAATTGCTAATACATATTATCTGTGATAGTTAATTTTATATGTCAACTTGACTGGTCCATGGAATGCCCAGATATTTGATCAAACATTATTCTGAGTATTTCTCTGAAAGTGTTTTGGGGTGAGATAAACGTTTACTCCAATCAATTAAAGACCTGAATACAGTAAAAAGGCTGACCTTCCCCTGAGTAAGAAGGTTTCTGCAATTAGCTCTGTAATCTGAATAGATTTAAAGATGCTAATGACTCTGTTTCCAGTAGAAAAGAGAGAACTGATGATAGCCTATGGTGTGGCAATAGAGATAGGCCAACTATCACTATTGGATACTCTTAATCAAACATTTATAAGAAGCAATGGGTGATTGTGTGTGATACTTTGGAATATTTTGGTAAACACACAAGTAATGAGATTGTCAGGTTGCTCCTCATGTCACTGAACAAGAAAAGGATGAGCTCAGGGATTCAAATTCTCAATTTAAGTGCTGTATTAAAAGTCCTGAAGGCTTCTGTGTATTCCCTGAAGGAGACCCTTAATTTCTTGTAGCTGTAGGACTGAGGTGGCTGAAAATCACACTCATCCTACAACTGGCTGATATACAATGCATGTTGAACTCGCAGCTTCTCAAGGTGTCTGTTATAAGGAATGGGTTCTTAAAAGGTGGAATGTGTACACGTGGGAAGACCTTGATCAAGCTGGTGACATTGAGCCCCCCTAATTTTGCTAAGTCTTTTTTGACACTGGAAGCAGCTTTGACTTCTACTGGAAGTGGCCTCTCCACCCCTTCTGAGGGGGTTAACCCTACATTAACTAAGGAAACTATAATGGCCCCTAGCTTTGAGGCAGTTGCCATGTAAGACAATGCTGATGTCCTCAACACCCACCCTACTACCCTTTTTTCCTTCTAGGCCTATAACTAGACTTAAGTTGGTGAGGTACAAAGTGTGATCCAGAAGGTGTTCTGTGGTCTAAAAGAACTACTTGAGTTTCCTAATTTATACAGAAAAAAATCCAGGGAGCTTGTGTGAAGATGGCTTTAAGGATGTGGGATAATGATGGAAGGAATATAAAACTGGGTCAGGCCAAATTTATTGATGGGCTCACTAAGCAAAGATTCTGTGTTATTGATGGAGCTCAGGGAGGTAAAAAGGGCTCAGTTTTTTGGTTGGTTGGCTGAAACAGGACCAAAAGGTGGCTCAGAGTTAGTGAGTTGGAAATGCCAGACCTGCCTTGCTTTAATGTAGAGGGAGGGATTCCAGAGCTTAGGGAGATTGGAATGGTAGAGTGGATTTGTCATTTAAGATTTACTCACCCACACTGGGAGAGACACACAAATAAAACTTCCTCCAATACTATGAGAAATAAGTTTGTGAGGGGAGCCCCATCATCCTTCAGGAGCTCAGATCTCTCTCTTCTCTGTAGTCCAGGCTTTACAGTGGGAACTGGAGTCACCAAATTGGGAAAATTAAATGCAATGGGAGTAATTGCATCTCGGAGTGACAGGAGCCAAGTGGCAGCACTCAACTGCTAAAGACAAGGTGGGCATAGTTAACTAATGACAGCAGAGTCAAAGCAAAGAGCAGAATAGTCTGACTCACATAGACCTATTACCTAGCCGATCATGGTGTTCCTAGGAGTAAAGTAGATAAGAAGCCTATTAAACTCTTACTTGATCTGTGTAAGGAAAATTTCTAGGTCAAATAAACAAAAGTCTCACCCTGAATCACAAGAACAGTCAAGATTCCTTAATCAGCTCTCAGATTTGAGCCAGTTTACTGACCTAGAGGTCCTTTTGAGGAAGGACCCTGCTACTCTGCCATAAATTTGTACTGTTAATCTTTCTCCTAGCCTTCCTCAAAGAACCTGCAGCCTTTCACCAAGGTGTACTGGAGGAAAGGAAATAATCAGAACTTTTGAGGACTACTAGACATTGGTATCTTGATCGTAGATATAAATTATAAAAATGGTTGTAGTTTGGTTGACACAACTTCTCCCACCATGCCACAATTTTACCTAGGCTTCACGATGACATATTATGATAAATGTTTTCCTTTTGCAACTGAACCAGGGCAATACTTTACACAGCCTTCTGCTCCAATATTACTGAGGATTTATTTAAGTATATTTGTTCCTTTGTGCTTATGGTAGAATTACTTCCACCTTGCAAGAATATATTGATACAGATCTCCACTTAATGGCTTGAGGCAAAAGAGTCTTTGCAGAAGATTTTAAAATATAACTCCATGTATATGGCCCTTGTATGTATTTCATATCAGTTACAGTTACAAACACTACACTATGTACGGTCTTCTATTTTGCTGCTTTTGCCTTTAGACTCAGAAAAGCTCCTGACTTTACTGTTTATGCAGTGTTCTATTTAAAGTAGTACTTCACACTGAGATTTTTTAAATTATCTACTCCTTTTTTTATCACCACTTCCATAAAATGTCTGATTGAAATTAGTTACTGCTATAAGTAGCATTAGTATCTGGAATACTCCAGTATACTTCAAAATAAAAGTTCATATTGACCAAACTCAGATTGTTGGTTTCCTATTGATTATTCATAAGTCATGGAAGAAAAATAATAGCTAAAAATGCCTCTCTTTTATTTCAGTCCGTATATGCATACCTAAAACTGCCTCTTGCTCCAGAGTGTGGAAATAATAATCAACATGATATGCATTTGCACTTGAATGGGATAAATTCATTTACAAATGAACTTTATTGGTGTTAATATATTTAAATTAATTTGTCTTAAACACTTATCCATGTCCGTGCATTTACCACTCTTAACACCCTCAACAAGCAAATATCAGTAAAAGATTATAGGTATTTTGAAGAGGATGTTCAGTCATCGTTTGACTATTATCATAATCTTACTTGCTATATGAATATTATTTATTTCTTCACACTGTTTCATTACTAAAGCAATTCATATGATTCATTTCATACAACATTTATTTCAAATAAATGCCATTCTGCACATCTCCTATTAACTTTTTGTTAGTGTCCAAATTTTTATTCCAACTTAGATACTTTTATAAAATACTTGGAAAATTAAAGCAAAGAGAGTTAAGTGGTACATATAATATTAGTTGTATATTAAAAATAAGTTTTCTAACAGTGAAAGTTGTTTTACTTGATTACAATTAATTAACATATTAGAATCAGTTACACTCTGGAATGATGCAAAATAGTGTTTATTATGGCAGAGGAACATATCAAATGCCTTATCCTTCTTCCGAACTGTGTCTATAAGCATTCAAATAGATGCGTTATGTTCGTTGGCAAGCAAAATAAGTGTCCTTGAAATCCTACATCCTTCACTGTAGTTCAGCTCACTTGACACATTGCTAACATATCAGATGATTAAATGGAAACTTATAAGTACTGAATATTTAAAGCAACTTTGTATAATAGACCCATTGAGTATATATAAAACTCAAGTTCATAAAGTAGAAAATAAACTCGTACTTCAAGGAGAGGAATAGGCAAATGGGCTTTGTGTTCCCCCTGTTCCATGTGCTCTCTGTGATTTGGGACAAGGTACATAAATATTTGAATCTCTTGAAAACACTGTAAAATGGGACATTATCTAAATCACAGGTTAATTTAGAGGCATAAATATAGGTTGTATACAGTGCCTAGCACAATTCTTAGGAGATCTAAGCTCACAACGAATGTTACTTATCTTTTTTATATTTATTTATTTTATTTATTATTTATTTTGGCTGCACCGGGTCTTAGTTGTGGCACTCGGGATCTTTGTTGCAGCATGTTTAGTTGCAGCGCATGGGCATCTTAGTTGCAGCATGTGAACTCTTAGTTGAGGCATGCATGTGGGATCTAGTTCCCTGACCGGGGATTGAACCCAGGCTCCCTGCATTGGGAGCGCAGTCTTACCCACTGGACCACCAGGGAAGTCCCCAAATGTTACTTATTTATTTTATTTGTAATACTGTCTTATTGCTATTATTTCAGTTCCTTCACTCTATTTAGAAAATTTCCAAGAATATATTTTCTTAGGTTCTCAATAGCTACTTTCCTTTTCTAATAATAATGAAAAGGATTCAAGAGCAAGGTCAGAAAATGTGTTTTTGGACGATACATGCTTGGGCAGTTAGAAGTGATGAATTCTTTACTTGCGGACCTATCACTAGTAGCTACACATGGGGGGGGGCATGCAGAAGTGCCAGAGGGAGATGTGCCAGGCATCTTTTCGTTCTTCTCTACCATGTGTTCAGTCCCAGCAGTTCATGCCATTCAGCAGGTTCCCCTGCCTTCTTGGTTCCAGTTTGAGTCATCCCACAGGGAGCCCTCGTAGGAGATCAGATACAGAAGGAGAGTGACATTGGTAGTACATTTATACCCCTAGCTCCCAACTTGCAAATTCACCTTTAGGTAGTTTGACCCTTCAAGAGAGGTTCACTACTCCTTTACAAGGTGGCTGACACTGTGCAACTCAGTACCTTTGGGTTCTGGTCATTTCACTCCTCTCTTGTCCTTCCGACTCTGGGTTGTTGCCTCCTTAGCCTTTGGAGTTCCCCTACACACACCTTATATAGAATCCTTTAATCATTTCCTATTGCTGCTTTACAGAATACCACAAACTTAGTGATTTAAACAATACAAGTTTTTATTTTAAAGTTCTAGAGGTCGAGGTCAGAAGTCCTAAAATCTGGGAGTCGGAAGGCTGCTTTCCTACCAGATGTTTTAGGGGAAAGTCTGTTTTCTTGTCTTTTCCAGCTTCTAGAGGCTACCTGCACTCCTTGGCCCTTGGCTCCCTATTACTTTGACATGTGCTTCTCTCACCACATCTCATCTCTGACTCTCCTGTCTCCCTCTTTCACTTATAAAGACTTGTGTGATTACATTTAACTCCATCTGGACACTCCAAAATAATTTCCCCATTTCATAATCCTTGATTTAATCACATCTGCAAAGTACTTTTGGCCATTTAAGGTAACGTATTCACTGGTTCTAAGGATTAGGACATGGAGATCTTGGGCGGGGGGTGCATTTTTCTGCCTATCTCAAGTTCCTTTGTAAATGAGTTCTCAAATTCTCTAATTTTGAGTGTGATTTATTTCTTGATGGGAACCTCAATAATACTAGGAGACCAATTTCCCTACTGTTTTTTAGGTTCCTTTTCCAATATTATTCTGTGTAAGTAGGAAAGAGACACCAACTAATAACAGTGCTTTCTTTATACCTGTTCCCACCATTACCAATATGGTTTAAGCTCATTTTATTCTTCGTGTTTTATTCTCCAATCATCAGTTTTGTTTTTTTTCCCCAAGTCATACTACATATATCTCTAAGAATAATATTCCCAAAGTAAAGCTGTTTTTAGCAAACACTAAAAATAAACCTAAAATCCAGCATCCTTGGATTGATATTCTAAGCTAACTCATTTTAGGCAACTATTCCAACATTACATTTACTTTAAAAAATATTTTTAATATAGAATTCTATTATCCAGAAATTTGGATTTTATTGAATGAGTAAAAGGCCTTCCTATCTCCACAATCCTGCTTATTTTTGCTAAAAATAATGTATTGTTTCTAAGATACATTTTCAGTACCTTCTCAGATAAATTCAGATAGAAGGGAATCCTCTACCTTCTAAATTTCTGTAGGATTTAGGCATCATTTGTGGTTTTTATTGCAATTCATAATGTAGTTATTTCTATTTTTATATCTACACCTAGATTTCAAATTACAGAATCTTTGTATAGTTAAGTTTTATATATCTCTTACTATAGAACATAGAGGATATATATGCAGTTCTTACATAGTTTTCTTTTTTTCCCAAGGTACTTGACTATTTAAAAGTACTAAAGTAGGCACTCTGAGAATGGAGCTGCATATCTTGGTGAATACAATGTTCTGTTGTGTTGGATTTTCTTATATAATGAATTTCCAATATAAGCATCAAACTAGGAGTTTTTTTTCTAATTCATTGCCTAAAGTTCATCGATTGAATCATGGTTAGCTGGCCTAGCTGATAGCATAAGAAGTCATACAAAAACTAAAAAGACCTAAATTAATAAAGGTGAAAATCATATCATGCTTCTGTGTGGTGATTCTTATCTTATACAGAAGCTTAACAGAAAGTTTATGGTATTTTGAGTAAAATGTGAAGTCTTGAATTAACCAGGTTCGGTGTTGATTCTGGTTTTGCTACTTATACAGTATATTACCTTGCTATGTGGCTTAATATCTATGAGCTTCAATTTATTTATTTATTATTATTATTTTTTTTTGGAACTATAATGCTTTTATTACCAGAATGTACAAAACATTGATCCCTTTATAATTCTGCAATACTGCCTCAGATTCCCCCAGTTTCAAACAACTTGTCTTTTAAATTTCCATAACATCCATTTAGCATAAATGATTTTGTTGCTGTTCACAGTAGAAGACAGTCTTTAGCTTTGATGGTTCAGACCTAATTAAACAGAAATGGCTAACTTTGGGCCTAAGATAAATGTGGTATAGAAAGAAGAGCACAGAACCCTACCAATACACATAAACCATACTCCATTCAAATAGTCCTGGGACCTTACTGAATGGACTTTCAAATAAGTAAGCCTCCCATTAAAAAACATTTAAAAATGTACTGTCTGATAAACTCAAAATACAAAAAATGCAGTATCACCAATTATGTGCATTTTCTAGGATTCGTTTTAAAATTCAGGCTAATGTTTAACAATAGCATTTCAATTAAATTATGGCATTGGAAAAGGTTATACTTCTGAGGAAAGATCACATAAACGTGCTTTTTGGGAGAAGATATGTTTGGAAAACAACAGTAATGAATAATTAATATTGCTTTAACATTTCTAAAATCACATAAAAATGATCATCTTTGATTGCCATTTCAGTAAGTTTCGATACAGGGTGTGTTACTGTCCACTTACTAGTAACCAAAACACACATAGAAGACTTGTAACAAATATTCAGAATCTGTTATTTTCATGAGCTAAACATTTCTGAGACTTTAAGATTCACGTTTGAACATACAGTACTGCAATGTTGGCTACATAAAATAAAATAAATAGAAGATCTTTTTCAGAGGAAGCTCATTCATCAGAGGCTGTATTGCATTTAAGGATTTAACACTGGTATATACAGAAGGGAAAGCATTTCACTTAGAAATACTTTACATTACTGGAGCTCTCTTTTTAATATGGCAACATATAGCAGCTTACCATTCTGACACTTAAAAATCAAGAGGAATAGTGCTACTCTTTTATCCTTTGGTTCCCAGTGACAAATAATGCAGTAATCACACCTCTGGTTTTCAGTTCCTCTCGAATGATATTTATTAACAGAGAGAAACCCGACGCTTTAGCTGAAATTTGGCAGCCCAAGAAGCGCACCAACTGCTCCAGAACATCCCTCATGTTCTAGAAACAGTGCTTTCAGTTGACCTTTTGACCAGTAACCCAGGACATATGCCAAAAGTTTCATCGAGAGAGAATTGACACGTAAAGTTTCCAACAAAGACAACTCTGTTTATTTTCTCATTAACAGCACACATTCGTGCCACAGAACCAATGTTATTGGTGATAGTAACTAACGTAGCTCTTGCTAGATCTTCTTTACCAACAGATTCTCGCTTCTTCTTATAAGTCATATTCCCAAAACTAGATGCTACAGCCCAGCCAGACAGACCAAATCTTTCAAAATCTCCTCCGTAAATATCACGGACCAGCTTGTCAGCTTGGGTGCTCTCACCTTTGGATGCCATTTCAAGAGCCTCTTCAAAACTTTCACAGCCAGTCAATAAACTACATAAACCCAGAAAGGTACCCCCTCCAAGGCTTGTCCCAGTTGCTCGTTTATAGTTGTCTTTGGAATGGACTGCTAAAATACTGACCCCGGAACCAATGTTTACTACCAGCAGTGGATAGGGATCCGCCAGGTTGAAAGGCATCTTTTGGCATCTCTCAGGTTCTGAGGCATTAGCAAAATAATAGCACTCTGCTTGTCCATTGAAACTGCCAGAATCTATGTACAGCAAGCCCTTTACAAGGCAGTCAGCTTCATCGTTTGTGCAGGTGGAGGTTTCCAACTGTGCGAAAACCGTTTTCAAACTTGTCACCACCACCTCCTGTAGCACGTAGCACCGTGGGTAGTGTTGAGAAGTTTTTCGCTCTTCCCCTTTGGACAAAAGCAGGCAGGTCCTGGGTTGGAAATCTGATAAAGTGCAGGTTCCCTCTCCGGCCAAAAAGTGTTAAATCTTTTAGTTCAAGGCGTGCATCCCGAATACCAGTGGATCCACAGGCTACATTAGAAGTCAAATATTTCCAGATACTTTTTAAGCTCTCAACTTCTTGTTCTTCCTCTGCTGTGATATCGATAGGTTCAAAATACGAGCGCTTTACCAGAGTTCCCCCGATGTCCATGCCAAACCATGGGAAAGAGGGTTTCTTGGCATCCTTGATCTTCATGGCGTCGGCCCGAGGGGCGAGAGGCAGCCTCCGGTCCTCCCCTCGGGCCGGGAGGGGCGGGGGCACCTGAGACGAGGCCCGGCCCAGGGGGCGGCCCCCCTATCCCCGCGAGGGGCGGCCGGACCGAGCGAGCAGGGGAAGCAGGGAGGGGGCCCCGGGAGGGGGCCCTGCCGCCGCCGCCGCTCCAAACAAAAGGCCTAGGTCCCCCGAGCCGCCGACCAATTTATCTATTATTTACACGTAGGATTTTTGAGGACTGAGTTGCACATAGGTTTGTTGAGAAAATAGTATATGTGAAATAGCTTTTTCAGTATTCACTAAACTTATGTTTTAACAAATCTTAAAAGCAAGAAATGAATATACCAAACCGCAAATCTGATTTTCAGGACTATATAGAAAATCTTCCACCGGAGCCCGAGAAACATGAGCCTAAGAAATATGTGGTCTAACTTAGAACGGGGGAAAAGGCATCGTGTAAATAGTTTTATGAGACCAGATTTGTTGCAGCTGTTGTGGTGGTTTTGTGTCTAAATGAAGGACTGAAGTCCATTTTTGCCTCCTTGGAATCAACAAGGAAAATCACATGGTCATATTGGGGAGAGTTTTCCTTCCCTGTCAGAAGAACCTGTTTTGACATTAAAGTTCTCTCATCAGATCTGAACCACTCTCCTTCATTCACCTCCCTCTGTTCAGAAAAATACTCCTGTCGTAGATCTCAAAGAAATCAGGTTTCATCTGAAGCAGAATAAATGATTTAAGAAACTTGATTATTTTAAGAGAAAATTGGTTTGCCATAGTAAACAATATTAGTAAGAAAGTAAAAGTATCTTACTGTACCTACCCAATTTTTCAGACTTCCCCTGATAAATATTCTTCTAAAATTATTAGATTTATTCAGAAACCACATTTCTTTTATAAACATTTCTTTGTAAAACACCAAACTATCTTCAGTTTGCTCTGAATCACTG
Source organism: Balaenoptera musculus (assembly GCF_009873245.2). Lineage (NCBI taxonomy): Eukaryota > Metazoa > Chordata > Mammalia > Artiodactyla > Balaenopteridae > Balaenoptera > Balaenoptera musculus. The sequence goes on from NC_045802.1 coordinate 59,178,551, forward strand.
TTGTCCTACCTAGAGTCTAAATAATTTGCCAATGAATACATTATAACGTAAGTATTATAGAGTACAGTGAATTATAATGGCTTCTGTCACAATAGAAGGTAAGTGTTCCATCCCATTCACGTTGCAATTTGACAACTTCCTGAAGCAGTTGTTGACAAAATAGCACATATGAAAGGAAGCTTACCCTTTAGCCCTTTGGTACAATCAAAAGAACACAACTATTTAACAAGGGAAGAATTAAAGTCTGAACAGCAGTGCTCTGTCTGGGGGGAATTCTAGTATTGCTTATGAAGGATATTCAGGGAGACAGCTATAAAAACACAAGTCCACTGAAGTTTGTAAATTAATTTAGCAATTGCTACGACAAAGCTAAGGGCATGGAGCTAGCTAATAAAATGTGTCAATCATGAAGGCTTTAAAGAAAAGTGGAAGAGAGCAGTTATTGTAGATTTTAATGGTGCTTCAAGTTTTAATCTTTTCTTCCAGACATGACCTTGTATAATAAATCCCAGGTTGTTTTCTGAGAAAGGAGAACTTATTACAGCTACACAACTGTCATATTTCCAATATTTTTCTCTCTCTTTTACCTTTATGTCAAATGGTTTCTGGATTTTTAAATTCATATGATAATAAAACCATTAGAGTTTTATTCTCTTTATGGAGAGTTGGAAGTATACACATTAAGCAGAGGATATGAACAAAGTCTTAAATTTTCCACAAGCTATATTAAAAATGATTTCCTCTGGAAAAATAGATACCCACTTAGGAATACGAATAACTGTAAATTAAAAAATGGATTAAATTTCGCAGGATATCGATTTACCAATTTAACAAAACAAATATAAGTATATGCTTTGTTTCCACTTCAATAAAATCTATTGAAGTGATAATTAAATTATGGCCTGATATTTTCTTTCAACCTAAACTAAGCTTTCATATTTCCTACAGTAAGTATTATAACACAGAAGATAAATAAGGCTGCCACCTGCAAATCATTATAGTTTAAAAAGTAAATAGTCCTATCAAGATAAAATATTTAGAATAATTTTAAATATACCAAATACTCATGCACACATAAACAGATACATACACATACATAAACATATATGTATATATGTGAGAAACACACATTTTAAGGATAATCTTGGAGAGTTTTAATTAGTAAAGAGTAGTATTTACCTTACAGAGATTCTTTTATTTTTATACCAGAAGATGCATCCTTTAGAAACAATTTTGGTTTTCAACTCTGGATCTCAGAATTTCAGAGTTGGAAAAGTAAATGTCTTTAATGCCTTTTTAAGTAAATGTATTTAATCCCATTACATACTAGGGCTTCAGTTGTCTCTATCATATTTGCATCAGAGATCAACCTGCTTTTCCTGGTCCAGTGCATCCGAGGGCCACTTGGTCTATCGTTGTACATCTCAGAGTGTTGGGCATTTTTCCCTTGATGCATGCCTCCTCCTGTACATTCTTTATGTCAATTAGATTATCATCTGGTCAGAGCTGCTGTTGAATGTCCATCTTCCTTATTATAGACATTAAGCTAAAGATAGTTAATATATATTCTGAGTTACAGATCTAGAAAGCAAGGCAATTGTCTGTTCTCTGCTGAACTGTCGCCCATATGCCACTTTAGTTGCTGTAATTGAAAAGTGTAATGAACATGTACCTCTCCAGCTTGTTGGATTGCAATATATATATATATGCACGCATATATGTCTCTCTATGTGTATATATGTGTGTATACGTACCACTATGTATTATATAATATATATAATATGTACTATATATTATATGAATCAACCCTTCTCCCTTAATATTTATTCTTTGTTTATTTTTATTTAGTTTTAAGGATGTAGCTGTAGTAAGAGAATATGTAAATGATAATCAACAGAGGAAGGAGTTTTTATTACCTAATGTCTAATGGCCTTAAAACTGTCATTAGTGCTGCCTGTTTGTACTGTGTTTCTAATTCATACTGATACATGTAATTGTGTGTAGCCGAAGACTACCAACTTAAGATATCATTCACCTTTAGTGGAAAACATACACTCACATTCCCCTTTTATTTTCTTATCTTTTATTATTGACCCGGTGAAATTCATTGTCTAATTTTACCCTTACTATGAATGCCCACCGTACCCAACAAAGGGATGAAGTAGAAGCTCTAAAACACAAACATTCCCGTTTTCTTTTTCTTTTTTTTCACAGTAGGGTAGTGTTGCAGTTGAACTCTTGATCCATCTCTAAAGTCCAACTGCCTGCATTCACTGGGAACACAGTCAAAGGGATAAAAAGTGACCATAGATGTGCTATAGACTGGGAGTCACCCACCCTGATTAGAATTTTGAATAATGAGGAGGAGACAGTCATGAGGAGATTTAGTATCAGGTTTTTCTAGAAGGAGGAAACCACAACAAATGCAAAGGCCACAAAAAGGAAATAACCTAGGTGTATATGAGTATCAGAAAGAGGTTCACAGACTGCAGTTTGGTGTGTGAGGGGCAGAGGTGTAGGAGGTTAGGTGGGAGAATGAGGCAGGGGTCTTCTCTGTACCCTCTTCTAGCTGTGGGAAGAAGTTTGGATTTTATTTCAAGGCAATGGAATGCAGCCGGAGGGTTTTTAAGAGAGGAAAGAACAATCTGATTTGTGTGGTAAAATTCCACACTGACTGCAGTGTGGAGAATGGATTATAGGAGTGGAAATGAGAAGGCAAAGACAAGCACTAAGCAGCAGTTCCAGTTATCCTGATGTGAGGGAGTGGTGTCTTGGTTAGAAAGTCAGAGGATATATTTGGCAACATCAATTTACTTGGGAACATTTCTCCAGAAGAAAATCTCAGCCTTAGTAATTTAATTAGTGTATGATGCTAATTAATGCATTACACCGTGGTCCTGCTGCACAGGGTGAGAGATTAGAAGGGTGAGCAGGGTTCAACATAGCCTTTGACAACTGGTATTAGTATATCAGACTATGGCTATATGACATCATGTCACATATCTAAGATTTGAATGGCATACTATATAAGATTTTATATTTTTTTCCTCATTCTGTTTTCTTCCACAAACAGAATGGTTTATTTTCACCCTGAAACCCATAGTGGCAGCTGCAACCAGTTTGAAAGTTTCTGCAATCCTGAGAGGAATGGAAAAGCAGAACTTTGGAAAATAAACTGAAATGTTTTGAGTATTCTCACAAAGTTATAAGGTTGTAGGGGAAGAAAATAGTTACTTCTTATAGGAACAGTAGTTTGGTTACTGATCATTAAATTACAAGTTTCCAAGTGATGGGTATTAAAATCTTGTAGGTAATATTGATTTGGATATAACTTTAATAACAATGATTGATAGTATTGTAAGTGAATAAAAAATATTCATTCACCTATACATTTCCTAGGAAAAACAGGAGTTGATTGTTCTGTTTCCACAGACATTTATTGAGCATTTATTAAATATCAGTGCTAGACAGTACCATCAAGGATTTTACAATTCTTTGAGGGGCTATAAGTATGTAACCTGATCATTTGAATATAATGTGGAAAGTGATTAAAAAAGTAAAGGAAGACAAAAGAGTACCCCAGGGCACAGCAGTTAAGACAATTGTTCCAACCTCTACTTTCAGGGAGAACTTGGTAAAAGAGATGGTGCCTGAGTTGACTCTGAAGAAATGAGTAAGAGTGTAGCAGGTGAGGAAAAGTGGTAAGGGCTTCCCTGGCAAGGGGACAGCATAAGTAAAAGAAGGATGACCTGAAAAATATGTTGTGGAAGATAAAATGACAAATAATTACATAGTATCAGAGAATGCTGAGGAGCAGTGAGATTTGATGCTGTAAAAGTATCTGAGGAGGAATTTGTATTCATTGACTTTATTCTGTCTGTGATAGGGATTCTCTGAAGAGTTACATGCAGGTGAAGTTTCAAGGATATATTAATATCCACCCATAGAGAAAATTAAAAATCATATTATCATTAAGCAGTGCTTTTACATATAATTTACACTATATTAATCATGGCCAAATCTACACAAAAGCTTGGAACACGTATATTTAATAATAATGACTGAAATGTATATATGCATATGCATATATAGTTATATACACACGTGTATAAAGATTTATAAACATGCATATGCATATACATACATTTTTTGAGATTAGAAATAGATGCTGAACTCTGCCCCAGATTCTTTACATAACTTTTTTGTCTCCATATAACATTGTAGTTGATGATCTTTTTACAATATTCATAGCTGCCAAAGCTGTTTCTTAAATATGTGTGAACTATAGTTAAAGGGGATTAGCTATAAAATTCTAGAGATAGGATTCCTGCTCATTCCAAGTTCACTCTAAATCTAGCATTTGCTATTCTATGGCTTGTTAATTTACCAGACATTCAATAGCAGTACTTAGTGTATTAGTTTGCGAGAGCCGCTGTACCACAAACTGGGTGGCTGCTTCAGTGAAACTTTCATAGACAGAGTGAAACAGGCAAGTCAGACTTTATTCAGGACTGTCACAGTAAGGATGAGGGATTGAACTCACCTCTGTTGAAACAAAAAGCAGGAGCGTTTTCCACACCAGAGTAGCTAGTGGAAAAGTACTAGAAGACAGTAGAGGGTACGTTGGTGAATGTGATTTGGTCTTCGGTGTTTGCCAATTGGCACTTTCTGAAGTCTGGCTCCTACTCCCCCAAAGAGGCTGGGGATGTGAGAACCTATCTTTATTCTTGGCGCTTACACTTCAAAAGGGTGGCTCCCAGGTACTTGAGAAAGATACTCCTGGTTTGTGAAAGTGGCAAGAAGAAGGGAGAAGATTTACATCTCGAAGAGGTAGGGAAGGAATACATAATTGCAAGTTTTCTAAAATAAATGTGCTAAGATAAGGAAGCTCAGGGGCCTGTAGTCAGGAAGAAACCTGTCTAAAATTTAGTCAAGCTGAGGAGAACCTTAAGGACCTGTCATTCAGCTTAAACAACAGACATTTCTCATCTCACAGTTCTAGAGGCTAGAAGTGTGAGATCAAGGTGTTACTAGAATTGGTTCCTTCTTAGGGCTGTGAAGGAGAATCTATTCCAGGCCTTTCTCTTAGGTGGTTCGCTGGCAGTCTTTGGCGTTTTTTGGCTTCTGCTGCATTATCCTGATCTCTGCCTTCATCTTCACATGGTGTTCTTCCCCTGTGCCTATGTCCAAATATCCCCTTTTAACAAGGACACTGGAGTTAATTGGATTCGGTGCCCACCCTACTCCAGTGTGACCTCATCTTGACTAATGATATCTGCAACAATCCTATTTTCAAATAATGTCACATTCTGAGGCACTGGGGGTTAGGACATCAAATTATAAAACACAGTTCAGCCCTTAACACTGAGTATGTATGAGTTAAAGGACACATTTAATAACCCAAATGGTTCCAGACATATAGAGAATTAACACCTAAATAGATTCCCGCTGCAACGTATGACTATGAGTCATCTGGTTTCAGTTATAATGAAATGTAGTGCTTATTATAACTGATGTTTATATTAGTTATAATATTATACATATATAATATTATACATGTATAATCTCTGATTAATAAACTCTTAATTTTAGAGAGACTGCCTACCAATAAATGTTCAGTATTAACCACTATAGTAAAATTTTCCTGGTTATGTCTGAAAATGGAGAGTAGTTTTCCCCTGCCATATATTTAATATTTGTATATGAATATTTTATTATTAGGTGCTTTTAAAACTCTGACTTGATTTTTACAGGATTTTGGCTTATGCAGTTAAATCCCAATTAATGCATATGAGGTACTTTTCCAATTAAAAGTAAAGTCAAGAAAGAAAAAAATATGTTTAATTTTCCCAGCTATATAGGCTTCTTAGTTTAATCTAAATAATATTGATCAGAAAGGCAATGCCTATGTTATTTCAGTGAAATAATCATATCTCTTTGTAAGTATTATTGTGCTTGTTATTTTGAGTTCACAGGTTTTTATACAAGTAAAGTGTGAGTTGTTCTATCATACTTAACTACAATGAAAAGCTGTTGCTTAAGCCTGTTTTTTCTTCTCTGTGTCTAAGGGGTACTCAAGTTCATGAGGAGATGAGAAAAGAACAAGGTGATGGTGGAGCAGTGGGAGGCGGAGCAGGGAGGGTGTGACTGATTATGTCAACGACAGAAGCAAACTTAAAGAGGAAGAACAGAACAGAACAAAGCAGTCAAAGATGTTCCAGTACAGCACAGTAGGTGAAAACTGTTTTATAGAGGGGTGAACTGAGTGGGAAGAGAGGAAGTTTTTGATAAAAAAGAGAATAGTTTTCTCCAGTTTCTTAGAAAGGAAAAAGGAATGTAAAATACCACTTTTGGAAGCAATTTGTGATATAGCAGTAATTGGATAGTCTTTAAATAGAAAGCGGCAGTGATGTGGTAACTGTTTTTTGCCCAGGTTAATACGGTTATACCTAAATCAAGTTTCCTTTAAATAATTTAATTTAAAATGACTGAAATGAGACTTAGAGTCTTAGCTGAAAAGCAGTTGGTATTGAAAGGGACAGGAGTTTAATACTGGATCACTGCAAGCCATGAGTAGAAAGTGAATGGAAGAGCCTTCTGGAAAGAGGAAATGTTGAGGCCAAGAAGGCCAGTGGATTTTGTTCATTCTTGTATTGTAGTTTAAAGTGTTCACTCTTGTGTTGAAGTTTAAAGTGTTTATTTCAAGGTCTGTTACTGAAGTCCTTTGCTAAAAACAAAACATAGGGAAAATAGGGACTTCCCTGGCGGTCCAGTGGTTAAGACTTCGCCTTCCAATGCAGGGGGTGAGGGTTCCATCCCTGGTTGGGGAGCTAAGATCCCACATGCCTCGCGGCCAAAAACCAAAACGTGAAGCAAGCAATATTGTAACAAATTCAATAAAGACTTTAAAAACGGTCCACATCAAAAAAAAAAAAATAGGGAAAATAAAATCCAAAAAACTGGTATCTGGTCATGGCCTAGCATGGACTTTCCTTAGCCTGTATATTTTTTTAACAATGTGGTTTTCTTAATATGTATAAACAAATTAGACTTCCAGAGCACTGGCCTAATTGAGACTATTTGACAATGCTTGTAGTATACTACTCTTTATATTTAAAAAGCTACATGGATTGTTTATACCACATTAGATCCTGGGCTTTTTCTCTAAAGTATCTTGATCTTTCTGAATTTCATAAAATTAGTTTAGAAAAACAGTAGAATCATTGTTCAGTCATTAATCATGGGTTTTGCTGATGAAGGTTTTACTTCACTTTGAAATGGTCTGGTCTGGATATGTATGGAAGTTGCTTAGCTAAGCAAATATTGGGGGATAAAAAAGCTCAGGCAAGTATTAGTTAATGAATAACATGAAACATCTGAGACTGAACTACTATGCGACAACAACAGCAGATGGAACTGCTTCATAGTTAACTATGAATATGGGGCAAGTCCTGCTTGACGACCTGAGGATCAGCAGAACCTGATAAATATTTCCTAAAGTATTCATTTGTGATCATTTAACCTTTGTATAAATGAGGATTAGGTGGCAGTTTTTAGATGTTGAAGCGGGTGATGTTCTTTTTAGACTACTGTGCTCTGATATCTTAAATGCGTGATACTTTTGGGAAACCAGGAGTATTTTCAGTAGGACATTTTAATGTTTGGTGGTTTCAGAGACTATTAGATTCCAAATCCAGATTATATGACTAAATCTCAGGGGAATAGTTTGAGATTGGAACAGTTTTGCTTAAATACATGTGTGTTAAGTTCATATTGTAGAGTCAAGCTCTTACTGATTTCTAATGATGATTTCATCTTATTGTTGAATCATGTGATGGTCCATGTTTGAAAAAGAAAGGGGGGAATCTAAAGTCTTACAGTTTTATTTAGAGAGATGATAAGAAACAGGAAATGTATATTTAGATATTGAATTAACTCTATAGTCAGATACAGACTTTTCAAACGTAGAAGAAATGTATATGCATGATACGTGTATATTTTACAGAGTAAGACTCTTCATAAGAGTCTTACATAAGTCTTACTGTTCATAAGAAGAAGGTATTGAAAGGCCTGTGAAACTTTGATGAAAAATATTACCATTTTAATATGTGAGTTTTATGAAGTTCCCCTTCTCTCCAGTGTTTTTATTTTTTTTATCATTTCTCTTTAGTTGTATACTTTTCACAAAGAGTACAAAACTATATGCCTGCTCACATTTTGAACATTGACTCGTAATTCCAAGAATTATTTTAAATGAGTATTTTAAACTTTAAAAGAGAATAAAGAATAACCTAGAGGTTGGGAGATCATTTACAAAATTCATGGTAATTTTACTTGTATGTTGAAACAACGTAAAATAATAATGAAGACCATCACGCTTTCTAATTTCAAGCTGTATTATAAAGCTATAGTAATTAAAACAATATCATACTGGCATAAAAATAGAAGTAGAACAATGGAACGGAATCGAGAGCCCAGGAAATAAACCCATACATATATGATCAACTAATATTTGACAGTAGAGCAAAGAACAATCAGTAGAGCAAAGAACAATCAGTGGAGAAAAGACAGTCTCTTCCATAAATGCTACTGGGAAAATTGGACATTCACAGGTAAGAAGATGAAACTAGACCTCTGTCTTACATCACTCAAAAAAATTAACTCAAAATAAAGACTAAATGTAAGACCAGGCAAAATAAAACTACTAGAAGAGAACATAGAAAAAAGCTCTTTGACATGGGTCTTGGCAGTGGTTTTTGGATATGATACCTAAAGCACAGGCAAGAAAATAAAAAATAAACAAGTGGGACTATACAAACTAAAAAGCTTCTGCACAGCAAAAGAGTCAGCCAAATGAAAAGCCAAACTATGGTTTGGGAACAAAATATTTGCAAACAATATATCTGATAAGGGGTTAATATCCAAAATATATAATAAACTCATACAACTCAATATCAAGAAAACAATTGAATTTAAAAATTGGCAAAGGACCTGAATAGACAGTTTCCAAAGAAGATATATGAATGGCCAACATGTATGTGACAAGATGCTTAACATCAGTTATCATTAGGGAAATGCAAATCAAAATCACAATGAGCTATTACCTCAAGCCTGTTAGAATGACTAGCATCAAAAAGACAGAAGGTAACGCATGCTGGTGAGGATGTGGAGAAAAGGGAACCCTTGTGCACTGTTGGTAGGATGGTAAATTGGTACAATTATGGAAAACTGTATGGAAGTTCCCTCTAAAATTAAAACTAGAATGACCACATGATCCAACAGTCCCACTTCTGTGAATATATCCTAAAGAAATAAAAACTCTATGTTGAAGAGACATTTGCACCCCCGTGTTCACAACAGCATTATTTACAATAGCAAAGACATGGAAACAACCTAAGTGTCCACTGACAGATAAATGGATAAAGAAATTGTGGTATATATATATATATATATATATACAGTATTATTTGGCCGTTAAAAAATGAGAAAATCCTGCCATTCAAGACAATACGGATGCACCTTGAGGGCATTATGCTAAGTGAAGTAAAATAGAGAAAGACAAATACTATATAATCTCGTTTATATGTGGAATCTAAAACAAACTAACTCATAGAAAAGAAGAGGTCAGATTTATGATTACCAAAAGTGGAGGAGGAGGGGTAGAGAAAGAAGGAATTGGATGAAGGTGGTCAAAAAGTAGAAACTGCCAATGGTAAGATAAAATAAGTAGCAGTGATGTAAAGTACAACATAATGAGTATAGTTACACTGCTGTATGATATATATGAGAGTTGTTAAGAGTAAATCCAGTTACTTCCCTGGTGGCGTAGTGGTTAAGAATCCGCCTGCCAATGCAGGGGACATAGGTTCGAGCCCTGGTCCGGGAAGATCCTACATGGCGTGGAGCAGTTAAGCCCGTGCACTACAACTACTGAGCCTGTGCTCTAGAGCCCGCAAACCACAACTACTGGGCCCACGTGCCACAACTATTGAAGCTCACGTGCCTAGAGCCCTTGCTCTGCAGCAAGAGAAGCCACCGCAATGAGAAGCTCCTGCACCACAGCAAAGAGTAGCCCCCGCTGACTGCAACTAGAGAAAACCCACACACAGCAATGAAGACCCAATGCAGCCAAATATAAATAAATAAATAAATTTATTTTTTAAAAAAAGTCCTTTTAAAAAAAAAAAAAAGAGTAAATCCTAAACGTTCTCATGACAAGGAAAAAAATTATCTTTATTTTTTTTTGTATCTATGTGAGATGATGGATGTTAACTTACTGTGGTAATCATCTTGAGATATATGTAAGTCAGGTCATTATGCTGTACAACTTAAAGTTATAAAGTGCTATGTCAAGCATGTCTCAATAAAACTGGAAAAAAATAATGAAGAGTCATAGAAGGAGGGTATGAGATTGGAAACAATCTCCAGTAAAATATTTCCTTGATGAAATATGATGTAATAGCTTGCCAAAACCCCAAAATGATTGAAGCAGTGACTCTATTGAAATCATTCTGCACATGTAAACTTAAAATATATATCTAGGCACAATAGAAGAACTTGAAAAGCAGTCTAATTTTTATGTTGATGTGAAAGATGATTAAGGTATAATTGCTTTGCACTATGCTTTGTTTTTAACCTTTAATTAACTTTAATTGTGTTTTTAAATTTTTTGACCTCATATTCACCTTCAGATGGTGACATTATTTGCATTTAAAAAGAGATACCTGATAGTGCCATTCTGGAATCAGACATTAAGGAGAAAATGAATGCAAGTCTGACAGACGACATAACATTTTCAGCTGGAAATGTTTGTTATTACAATTAGTATAAAAATACGGAATAAAAATGACAACTTGATTCTGCCTCTGAAATTGTCATACACAGTAGTGAAAACTTTTTTTCTCAGGGCATGTATCTTTTCACAGCATTACTAAAAGCTGATGAAGAGAGTGTCCTTCATAGGGTTTCCAGTTTTAACCTCACATCTCCATTTGCTCCCTTCCTCCTTTCTTGCTCAAGTTGAACGTCATCTTCAAGAAGACTCTTCTGCAGTTCTACCAGCTGTGACCCCTTCATTTTATAAGTCACTGTAACAATTTATATAACTTTCAGGTTTGTTACCAGGTTGAACCTTATTTTTAAAGTTGCGTTATTGTAATTAACCTAGAACATAACATCCTTGAAGGGGAAAAAAAACTATCCCTCGTAATCTTCGTATCCAAATGCCTGTCTCACGTGCATAGTCTTGACTCCCACTCAGCCTCTTAAGAATGGGACTTGGGCCTGAAACACTTCCTTACCAAGAGATAAAACACCCACAGAGCCCATGCCAGCCTTATTGCTTCATATGGGAATATCTGTTATTGTTTCATGCTCAATGAGTACTATTTTGGCTTTGCTTAAAGCATGTATGTTTTATGGCACCTGACCAATCCCACTGTTAAATCTGTCTTCCATGGGGAAGGATAGGGTTCCTTCCACTGGGGCATGAAAGGGGGTACTCATAGGTGAATCACCAAAACAGACCCCCTGGTCATGGGGGGGACCTACGCCTACCTTTGAAGCTGTCTCTTCTCTGTGTAACTAAAGCATTGTTCTATCCAGTGCTTAACTGCTTTGTGTTTTCCTTGGCAACCCTGATATCAAACTGCAGAGGGCTATCATGTATATTGGAGGCTATAGGTAATGTTCTTTTACAAAGGTGCAAAGTCAGCATGACTTAAGCACAGGAAACAGAGCACAAAGGTTAGAGCTAAGAAATAGACTTGATATGGACTTAGGTTTGTTCTTCTCTGTTACAAGGAAGATGGATTTATACAACAAATCTGAATAAATCATTAAACTTGGAGTGGCAAGTTATGGGTGTATGAGCAGACTGTGTGTCAAATTCAAGTATATTGAAAGACTTATAGATTGTTCCTTTGATTTAACTTGGCATAGTTTTCATCTCTAGTTTCTTTTGGTTTACATGGTTCACTAAATAAAATATGTATTTATTAATTTGGTTGCTAAGGTAGTGATAGGACCAGAGGGATAATTAACATACTCATAATTATAAAACATTTCATCACAACAGTCATGTTGGTGAATCCATATTGTGATTTGATTTCATGATAAATTTTCTTATTTCATATTGTAAAGTTTTAACATAAAGTAAACATCCTAAGATCTAATTAGTAAATTCTATAGGAATGGTTAGTCCAAGAATGTTTTTCAACAAGAAAATTGCATGGTTTTGAAAACTTCACCAGTGTGCTACACATGCATTATCTGGCCGCTGCATTTATTCCCAGACATCACTTCTGGAGACAACATCTCAGGAGAATGGGCGCTTTAACTATACCCAGTGTCTCATACCTCTCACTGGGCATTTTGATTCCTCATAACATGAAGGGACTACAACTTTCTTGAATTAGAGTGGCCGTGGGAAATTTTGGTAACTGGATTAAATTGGAAAGTTAGTATATAAGCTAGGCATTTTGTTCCTCTCATACTAACAAGAATGATGTGACTATCTTTATGGAGCATTTTGCTTTCATGATATTTTGTAGTGTGACCTTAATCACAGCTCTTGCTGTAGGTAAGTTGTTTACAACGGTATGTAATTGAACCAGATAACAATCTCTTGAAATGGCTTGCTGAGGACAGGAATCTGTTATTGTTGTTGTGTATTTTTATGATTGAGCTGGTCATAGATTTTGCTACCATGTGAATGTTAATAAGTCTACATCTGGGAACGCAGCTTCTAAACATCTGATTATGAGAGTCAAATATACCTTTTGGTTTTCTGCTTCTATTCCTTTGCTCCAGTTATTCTTTCTGCTGTGAGAGGACTGTAATTCCTCAAACATACTTCACTAAGTAAACTCATCCTTTATCCCATTATTATTCTCTAGGGAACATATCATTTGTTAAATAGGCAGGTGAAAAAAAAAATGAAAGGTTTTCCTTATTTCTCTCATCAAACACAAATCAGTATAACTTTGATGCTGTAACTAATGGAATTACTATATGTTTTAGTTCAAAATTGCCGTTATACGCTAGGAGGTAGACAATCTTCACTTTTTTAACTACATTCATTGTTATTCTCCGCTTTAGTCCATATATAAAAAGGTACCCTTTGTCATTTCAGACTCGAGTTCTCTCTAGTTCTCATTGCTTTACTTAGGTCTTCTAATTATTAAATTAATGTAAAAATTAATTTCGAGATTTCATGTGTGTGTGTGAGAAAGGTGTATGTTCTCCAAGAAGTATTAAGTTATATGCTATAGTACATGGGTGAGTTCACACAAATTTGATATAGGTCAATACAACATTTTTGTAAGAAAGTAATAACATCAGTAACAACTAAATTGGGTTTGTGCCTTACAAATATTTTCATATATGTGTATTTATATAGATTTTCATATACATAAAATGATGTAATTGAACAAGCATTCCCTTAATTTGTAAAATATTTTACAGCTAAAAGCAAAACAAAACAAAGAACCACTTAATACATCTGTACTGCTGAAGTCTGAGATGTCAGATTACAGCTGAATGTGTTTCCTTCTTATTTATAACAAAATAAACAAGCAAAAAACTGAAAATTGAATCATATTGAATGTAAATTCAATAGTGTAGGTTTCATCTTTATGGAGTTGCCATCACTAATCCTATCTTCAGTGATGTGGTATACCATGAGTCCTGTGTCTAGATTTCATTACCTACAACACTGTTTTATACTGATATATTACATTGTCTATGCCTTAGGTACTGCTTTTATTTTCATGATACCCTGTTACTTATGCAATTCTGTTTTTGAAAAACAGATTTTACCTCTGCATTTTACAGCACAATGTGATTTCTTTCACTTCGGATCATTTTATATTCTCTAGGAAATTCAATTAGCAGTTTGCTGTTCATATTATCATAATGTTACCAAAATCTCTTAAAATATGAATATATTAACTTTTTTTCAGTGACACAGATGTGTTGTTTTAGGTTGGATGTAATGGAATGCATTTCCTAGAAGGCTTGAGATAGAAACCTATTGATTGATTGATTGATTGATTGCCGTGTTTCAACTTGACATCATGTGGGCAATTGATAAATTATATTACAGTCAAATAATCCTGTTGATCAATTTTTATTGAGGTCAGTCTAATTTTGGATTGTCTCTTCCATGTTTCTGGCTATAAGTAGAAGGCCTCCTTAGATATTTTTGTTATGACAACATATAAACACGTCTAAGCCATCCATACTCAACTAAATGTGATATTTTTGCCTAGACTTGGCACTTGTAATATGTACATTATCCACAGTTACTATTTTTTTAATATAAGTTTATTTATTTTTGGCTGCGTTGGGTCTTCGTTGCTGCACTTGGGCTTTCTCTGGTTGCAATGAGCAGAAACTACTCTTCGTTGTGGTGCATGGGCTTCTCGTTGCAGTGGCTTCTCTTGTTGTAGGACACACACTCTAGGTGCGTGGGCTTCAGTAGTTGCAGCACACAGGCCCAGTAGTTGTGGCTCATGGGCTCTAGAGCGCAGGCTCAGTAGTTGTGGTGCGCGGGCTTAGTTGCTTTGCGGCATCTGAGAGCTTCCTGGACCAGGGATAGAACCCGTGTCCCCTGCATTGGCAGGCGGATTCTTAACCACTGCGTTACCAGGGAAGTCCCCACACTTACTATTTAGTTATCTAATTTGGTTAAAAGATTATATGTTTATCAGTAATGACTTCCTTATTCAACTTTGTAACTTCAGCAGATTAGCTCAGTTCTTATCATGTAATAGATGGTCAATAGATGCAAGTTATTTTTAATTAAATTTGCTGAATGATCTCAGCATCAAACAAAGCTAAATTATAACTGTATCAAAATGTTTATAACATATGTGAAGCACTACAAAAAAGACAGAGTATCAAGTATATTACAAATGATTTCAGACTTGTTTGAGAGAAGCAAGAAGGCAAGAATGTCTGAAAGTGTCAGTTCAGTGACAAGCAGCAAGGAAAGTGGGTTGTTAAATCACACCTGAGTTTCAGACGTATATATAAATAATCAGTAAGTATTTCTGGAGTCCAAAGAATGTGTTGCTAAACAAAAAATAGTTTAAATGCTACATATCTGAATATTGGTAAAATATTATATATAGAATTAACCACCTTAGGATTTGTAAGATATTAAACTTTAAAGATTGATCACATCTCAGAATACCCCCACTCAGCTAAGGGTGGTTAGCTATCCTGATCCCCCTGAACAAGGCGAGGAAGATGACAGGAAGAATATCAACGGGGTGTACAATAGAATTTTTTTAGTCACAAGTTTTCATTTATATATTCAATGTATAACTGAAAGTGTATCATTTCAAAATGCTTTTATGCACCAAAATATTAGGTTACAAGTTTTAATAAGAAGATACAGTCCAAACACAAGAAGTAACTTATCTTGGACATAGAAAATCTATTCCGTGTATATTATTTTGCTTACATAAACCTTCATGATTTATGTAGTTGTACACCACTGACTATGAAACTACATTTTTAGTGTGCTACAGGAATTTCATGGTTCCAACCAAGATTTAAAACCTTGTTACTCCTAAGTTAATCTTGTTATTTTAGAAACTCTCTGTAGAATGTAATTCATACTACTTTGAAAGTAACTTTGCACTACTGAGTGAAGTAATGGTTCAGTGGGGAACTTTGTATATCAACACCATAATATGTATAGTTAATTCATGATTATCCATGAGTAGGTAATACAGTTTGAAGATTTTCTTAGACTTTAAATGGTTTCATTCTTTGTTATCGTTATTGTCATCATAATGTTGTTTGTCACTGGTTAACCACAAAAAACTAAGGATGCCTAAGGATCCTTTTTCTGAACCACCAAATAAGCCCCCATGTTAAATTAACTATGAAAGAGAAGCAGAAATGTTGTAAAAGAGACTACAGTGTGATTCAAATTCTTATCAAATAATTAAACCCATTGCAAGTCATTTATTTTATATGTGTATGTATATAACAGAATATAATGTTTTAAAAATTCGTCATTTTAAAATCCTGTAAATTAATAAGGAAAAAGGCAAACAAATATATAGGAAATTGGACAAAATGTTTCAGATGGCATGTCACAAGAGGGTACATGAAATACACTATGGAAATGGGCAGAAATGATAATTAGGAATAGGTGGGGGGAAAATGACTAAATGCTATTTATGAAGATTCTCTGTGTCACTAGTACTAAGTTGATAAATGCAAATTAAAGCAAGATAGTGCCTCAAAGACCAATTTTTAAACTTTGTAGTAGAATACACTTATTGGTGATGATGTTGGGAGACTGGTACTGTTACCCACTGCTGGTAAGCATTTAAACTGGCACATATATTATGGAAAATAATCTGGTATTAATTAAACTAATATGCACATACTCTAAGCCTGAAATTCCATTCCTTGACTTATATCCCAAGCAAGTTTTCACAAATTTGATAATGATCAAAGAACAAGATTTATATAGTAGTGTTGTTTGTGGTAGAAGATATTTGGATGTAATCTAAATGTCCATTACTAGGAAAATGGATCCATTGGTAAATGTTTTAAAGGGGAAAAAAAGAGAGAAGTGTGTTGTGTGAAATGGTGCAAAATAGATGGTAATTTATAGCATAATATCATTGATGAAAATTAAAAACAGATACATCAAATAATACTATATATTTAAGGACACATTTTATATTTTAATGAGTGCAATAGGATGAAATAAGGAGCTCTGAAGAAAAAGGTTAAAATTAAATGAAGAGAAATTTGTTGCAAGGTCATCAGGTAACAGTGTTCTGTGATGTGAGGGATCTGGTTTTCCCTCTCTTCTGTGGATTTGAAATAAAAGCAGAACTATTATTACAATATTACAAGTATAAATATTATAAGTGCTTATTACGCCTAACAATGTATGGAATTTACTCAAAGGAAAACTGGAAATGAGTGGAGCTTAAAAAAGACTGCACAGAATGTAGAGGAACAAGAAAAATAAATGCAATAAAATAATAAAGGTTATAGAAAAGGACAGTCAATAAAATCAAACATGGATAGCTGATATCCTCAAATTAGAGAGAAAACCATTCAAAAGTGTGAAGAGGGAAGGGTTTAGTCTATAGATTTATATGTATCACTGTGTTTCAGGAAAATCTAATAGAGTCAAATCAAATCAAAATTTATTATGGTAATATACTAAACCTCAGAAATAAATTCCATTCAAAAAAGAATAATAAAGCACCGAAAAAATATTTAAGACAAACAAAAGTAGTTCCAAATTTATACTTTGATAACTATAAAACATTGTCAAAAGAAACCAAAGACGATTTTAATGGAAAAACATCTCATGTTCATGGCTTAGAATCCTCCCAAAACTAATCTACAGATTCAATGCAATCTCTATCTGATTCCCAGTTGACTTATTTATAGAAATTAGTAAGCTGATTCTAAAATGTATATGAAAATGCAGGGGACCCAAAAAAGGGAAAACCTTTCTGTTTCAAAAAACACAATCAGTGAAGTGAAAAGACAACCCATAGGATGAGATAAAATGTTTGCAAACTCAGATATATGATAAAGAACTTGTATCTGGAGTATATAAAAACTTAGTACAACTCTTTTATTAAAAGCCAACCCAGTTTTTAAAATGGGTTGGGCAATGGATCTGTATAGACACTTCTCTGAATAAGGTATGCAAATGCCCAATAAGCAGGTGAAAAGTTGCTCAACATCATGAATAACTAATGATCTGGGAAACGTATTATATGTATTATACCTTAAATGGGTGAGCTGGATAATATGTTAATTGTATTTCAATAAGCTGTTTAATTTTTTTAGTAGGCAATGGATTCAAATTGATATTTTTAAAGATAATATACAAATGGCCAACAAGCACATTAAAAAATGCTAAGCATCATTCACATTCATGGAAGTGCAAATCAACGCAATGAAAAACTACTTTCACACCAAGTATAACAAAGATCAAAAAGGTTAAAATAAGGTATGGGAAGAACGTGGATTAATTAGTACTCTCGTATGTTGCTGATGGGAATGTAAAATGGTACAGCTGCTAGGGAAAACAATTTGACAGTTTCTCAATGAGTTAAATATAAAATTACCATATGACTCCACTATTCCACTCCTACATAAATAGCCATAACAATTGAAGACAGGTATTCAAACAAAAACTTGCACATACATTTTCATAGCAGCATTATTCTATTTACAGTAGTCAAAACTTAGAAACAGCCCAAGCGTCTATTGCCTGATGAATGGACAAAATATGGTATATCTATACAATGGGATATTATTCATCCACAAATAACAAATGAAGTAGTGATACATGCAACAGTGTGGATGATCCTTGAAAACATTATGCTATGTAAAAGAAGCCAGACAAAAGGCTGTATATTATTTCATTTATATGTAATATCCACAATAGGCAAATACATAGAAACAAAAAACAAATTAGTTATTGCCAGGGTTTGGGAGGAGGGGAGAATGGCTATAACAACTTTATTGGCATGAATTTTCATTTGGGATAAAGAAAAATTCTGGAACTAGATAACAGTGATGGTTGTGAATGTACTAGATGCTACTGAATTGTACACTTTAAAATGTTTAAAATGGTGAATTTAATGATGTGCTTTTTATCATCATAAAAATAATAGATAAACCATTGTTGTGAACATAGTACTATGTAAAATTTAATCATCTTTATTTTATGAATTATAAAATAATTCTGTTTTCCAGATAAAATGCACAGCTGAACAAAATGATTTAGTTCATTGTTTCAAATGTATTTTCACCCAGATATATAACATAGGTAATGTTGAAGGATCTCTAGTGTTTGAATTTTCCCCTTCATTTGTCCAAATATGTTCATGTTCTTGAAAGGAAAGCAATTCTACCTATTTGACTTTAATTAAATCATTGTTTAGCCTATTTAACATGAAGATTTTAATTTAAATTTGTACCTTTCTCATATTTGTCAAGGTGGGATAGCACAGTGTTTTAACCATTCTAATAATAATTATTGAAATAAAAGCACAGGATGATTTTCCAGGGCCAGGCTGCAAAATATTCTTTGTCTGGTTTTGATTTATATTTAAGGTGAATGTAAGTTGTTGGTAGTATTTTCTAATAAGTATGTCACGTATACCTCAAAGATTAAATTAAAACAGAAGGGTAATATTTGTGGTTTGTGAGGCAGAACCACTTAAAGTATTCCCATTAGGATAGTGATCTGTGAAAATGGGATCGTGTCTGTGTTATGTGAATTATATTAAGTCATGACAACAGACTTCAAGGCATGTAAAAGTTCAGCTTAAGATAGTGACGTCACTAAGATAGTCTACTAGGAAGCTTCAGGCCCTCCTTATTGCTCATAGGAACCAAATTAGCAACAATATAATGATCAGAATGCCTTGGTGAGAAGTGTAGAGAACAGTTGAGAAGCTACAGCAGTCAGACCAATGTAAAATCAAGAAATTGTTCCAGCAGTAGGAGTAGAAAAAATTGTGGCATTTTGCACACCCTTCCATGCCCTTCTTTCTCCCTGACTTACTGTGGTGAAACTAGGAAGAAACCTCACACATTGGCCATCCTCCTTTGGGACAGAATCAAAAGAGAGGATCAAGAGTCAATGTTCTGGCTAGTCTGGAGGCTGCTTGAAGGACTGGAATCTGTCTTGCCTGACTCAGAACACTGACAGTGGTGCCATTTTTTGGAAGCCCCTGAAAACAGACTCTATCACTGTAGCCTATAAGAGCTTCAGTTCTGCAGGCAGATGCTAGGTGGAGCAAGAGATTATGAACTTCTGAAAATAAGCATTGATAAATTGTTTAGGTGAGTTGAGATAATTAAAATCGCATGCACACACTCAGAGATGATACATTATCAGAAAAGGTTTGAGAGGACCTAAGCCTCTGTCAAGGCTGATCAGTGATGGTCATCCCCTTTGTTCTAAGACAGCCCATAAATATCAGGAGAGGTGGTGGTTTTTTCAAATGCTGAAGTCTCAACAAAGCATCACAAAGCATAAAAATAAACAGGGAAACATAACTCAATCAAGGATAACAAAATGAAACTCCAGAAACCAACTCTAAAAACATGCAAATGTAAAAGCTGCCTTACAAAAATTTAAAATAACTGTCTTAAAGATGCTCAATGAGCAGAAAGAGAACACAAATAGCCAGCCAAACAAAATGAGGCAAGTGATGCATGAACAAAATGAGAATGTCAACAAAGTGGTAGGAGCTATAAAAAAGAACCAAACAGAAATTCTGGAGCTGAAAGATACAATGAATGGAAAAATTCACTCAGTGGGTTTAACAGCAGACTTGATCAGCCCGAAGAAAGAATCAGTTAATTTGAAAAATAGGTCTTTTGAAATCATTGAGTCACAGAAGTAAAAAGAAAAAAATGAATCAGAGTGAAGAGAACTTGAGACTCATGGGACATTGTTAAGTGGACCAATATATGCCTTACTGGAGTCCCAGCAGGAGAAGAGAGAGAAAAGGGGGCAGAATTTATTTGAAGAAATAATGGCTGAAAACTTCTCAAATCTGAGGAAAGAAGTGGTCATACAAATTCAAGAAGCTCAAGGAACTCCAATTATATACATCCAAAGAGACGCATATTGAGACATAATCAAACTTTAAAAGACAAAGACGAAGAGACAGCATTGAAAGCAGCAAGAGAAAGGTGATGTATCACATAAAAGGAAGCTTCCTTATGATTCCCAGCAGATTTCTCAGCAAAAAACTTGCAGGGTGGAAGGGAATGATATGATATATTCAAAGTACTGGAAAAAAAAAAAACTATCAACCAAGAATATTATATCTGGCGAAAATGTCCTTCAAAAATGAAGGAGAAATTAAGACTTTCCAAGATAAACAAAAGCTGAGGGTGTTCATTAACACTAGAGCTGCTCTGTAAGAAACATAAAGGAGTTCTTCAAGGCAAAAGCAAAGATGATAGAGAGCAATGTGAAACCACATGAAAATATAAAGTTCTGTCATAAAAATAAATTCAGGGACAAATATAGTAACCTACATTAATGTAAATTTGTTGCATAAATTCACTTTTAATTCTTGTATAGAATTTAAATGAGTAAAACGTAAAAATATCCTATGTTAATTGGTATATAGTATGTAAAGATGGAATTTGTGACATTAATACCATAAAGTGATAGGTGGAGCTATATAGAAAGCTTTATTTGTAAATAACTACAGGGGTAACCAAAAAGAAAATATCTATAGAGCTTACACAAAAGGGAATGAGAAGGCAATCAAATCACGTCACTACTGGAAAAACATTAAAAAAACAGGAAGGCGTTGAGAGGAAAGGAAGGACAAAAAGGTAAGGTACAAGATGTACAAAAAACAATGAATAAAATGGAAATAGTAAGTCCTTTAATATCAGTAATTAGTTTAAATGTAGATTGATTAAACTTTCCAGTCAAAAGACATTGTTCAGGTGAATGGATCAAAAAAACGAGGAAGTGTATGTTATCTTCAAGAAACTCACCTTAGAACTAATGATAGAGGCTGAAGTGAAAGGATGGAAAAAAATATTCCATACAAATGGTAACCCAAAGAGAGCAGGGGTGGCTATACTAATATCATACTTTTAAGTATAAAAGCTGTTGTTACAAGAGATAAAGAAGGACATTATGTAAAGATAAAAGGATCAATTCACCAAGAAGATGTATCAATTATAAATATTTATGCACCAAACATCAAAGCTCCTAAATACATAAAATAAACTTGATAGAATTGAAGGGAAAAATAGGCAGCAATAAATAATATTAGGAGACTTTGATACTCCATTTTCAATAATGGATATAAGAACCAGTTAGAAGATTAGCAAGGAAATGAAGGACTTAAACAACAATATAGTGAAAAGTGACAAATACTCTAGACTTATTGGTAAGGTATTTGTGTGTCAAAGGAAAATAAATCTGAAAGAAATTCAACAGCCTTTTATCTCAGTGAAATTTCTAGGGATTCAGTGATGCGGAGCATATCGATATATCTAAGGTGAAGGATATGTGGTTGCATGTGACCCCACCTACAATGAAGCAAGAGACACAACATTTAGTGTATCTGTATGGATTTTGGAGGAAATGTTTTCCTCATTTGGGAATGTTACTGCAGCCCATTTTTAAATTGAGGTTTAATTGACATATAACATTATATTAGTGTCAGGTGTATAATTTAATGTTTCAGTAATTGTATACATTGTGAAATGGTCACAAGTCTAGTCAACATCCATCACCATACATAGTTACAGTTTTTTTTTCTTGTGATGAGGTCTTTTAAGATTTACTGTCTTAGCATCTGTAGCATTATTAACTGTAGTCACCATGCTGTACATCCCCATGACTTATTTACTTTATAACTGGAAGTTTGTACCTTTTGACTTCCTTAACACATTTTGTCCACCCTCCAGCCCATGCCTCTGGCAACCAGCATTCTGCTCTCTCTATCTATGAACTTATTTTTTGTTATTGTTATTTGTTTGTTTAGATTCCACATATAAGTGATATCATATGGTATTTGTCTTTCTCTGACTTATTTCACTTAGCATAATGCTCTCAAGCCTCATCCATGTGGTTGCAAATGGCAAGATTTCATTCTTTTTTTATGGCTGAGTAGTGTTCCATTAGGTATATATCACATCTTCTTTATCCATTCATCCATTGATGGACGCTTAGGTTGTTTCCATATCTTGACTATTGTAAATAATGCTGCAGTACATATGGGGTGCATGTATCTTTTTGAATTACTGTTTTTGTTTTCTTCAGATAAATAAAAGTAGATTGCTGGATCATATGGTAGTTCTAATTTTAATTTTTTGAGGAACTTTCATACTGTTTTCAGTAGCGGCTGCACCAATTTACATTCCTACCAACAGTGCACAAGGGTACCCTTTTTCCCACATTCTCACTGACACATTATTTCAGTTCCTTTTGATAACAGCCATTCTGACAGATATGAGGTCAATCTCATTGTGGTTTTAACTTGTATTTCCCTGATGATTAATGATGTTGAGCATCTTTTTATGTACCTGTTGGCCATCCGTATGTCTTTTTTGGAAAAATGTCTATTCAGATCCTTTGCCCATTTTTTAATTGATTGTTTTAACTATTTCCCTTTTGAGAAACATTGCTTAGCCTGCTACTGGGCCTTAGTATTGACTGAATGTTTAACCATGGACTACCAAGTTGCCATGGAACCTGAGTTGCCCATTATGTTCTGGGTGTTATCTGACCCACCAAGACATACATTTGGTTGTGTACAGCAGCACTCCCTCATCCAGTGGAGGCGGTATATATATGATTGGGTTTGAGCAGACCCTACAGTCACAAGTAAAGTACATGTAGAATGGGCCCAAATGTCCATGGTCACCATTCTTGCTACACTGCCTTCTCTCTCTAAGCCTGAACCTATAACCTATGGGGAGTTTCCTGTGGTCAGGTAAGTGAGGAAGAGGAGACTCAGGCCTGGTTTACAGATGATTATGCACAGTATGCAGGCACCATCCAAAAGTGTAATGGTGTAGCATTACCACCCCTTTCTGAGACACTCCTGAAGGACAATGGTGAAGGGATATCCTCCCAGTGGTCAGGATGTTGAGCAGTGCAGTTGGTTGTTCACTTCACTTGTATGTAGAAATGGCCAGATGTGTGATTATATACCTGTTCATGGGCTTGGCTAATGGTCCATTGACAGATGAATGGATGAACAAAATGTGTGTGTGTGTGAGAAAGACGAAATATTATGCAATCTTAAGGAAATTCTGTGACATGCTAAAGCATGGATGAACCTTGAGGACATTTTGCTTAGTGAAGTAAGCTAGTCACAAAAGATAAATACTGTGTGATTCCTCTTTAATGAGGTATCTGAAGAAGTCAAAGCAAAGAAATAAATAGAAAGTAGAATGGTGGTCACCATGAGCTGGTAGGAGGGGAAAAAGAGGGGTTGTTGCTTAATGGGTTTAGAGTTTCATTTTGTTCTGGCGATCTTTGTTTCACAATGAAAATAAACTTAACACTACTGAACCATACACTGAAAAATGGTTAAGATGGTAAATTTAATGATTTTTACTACAATTAAAAATAATAAAAATTTTAAAACAAAACTTTAAAAGTTCAGCTTTAGAAGACTGAGAAGAAGCTAATTCCCATTAAGTTCTCACTGTGAGCCCTCCCCTCTATTACATGACTATAACAGTAAATATTAAATACAAAATAAGAAAAAAAATGAGAGAAAATGAATTTTTAAAAATGATAGAAGCATAACCAAGACTCAAGTGGTTTAGCATGACTGATCTTGTTCCAGGTTACAAAGCAGTAAAAAGTTACCTGAATTTGGCTTGTGCAGAGTAAGAGAGTTTAAAGTATCCTACACGAGGATGTGATCAGATCTATGTTCACGTCTTAAAGTCAGAACCTGGGATGTAGTTTTCCCAGCTGAGAAAATTGGCTGCAAATATGTAAGCCTTCTAGCTCCCTGGGACAGTGTTATACATGGCCCTGTCTGTCCAGAAAGCTGACAGTCTTCAGTCAGGGCTTCATGTAAGCTAGTCATTATATTGGTGCTCAGTCCCTCAGATAGGGCAAGAGTCTTGGACTGCTAGTAGATGAAGTATTTCTGAATTAAGATTTAAGGAGGCAAAGGGAGATACAGGACAGCTGTTTGACAGAGAAATTTGTACCCAAATTAATGTACAAATAAAATGCAGTTATCTTCAAAATATGAACAGGTTTTTATTTTAACGAGATTTAACAAGATGGTTTTGCATTTTTATGGGGAAAACCAGAAAAGGTCCTTAAACATTATGAATGAACAAGTCATTCTATATTTCAAGCCTTATAAAGATAGGATAATTAAGACTGTGATATTCTACAAGAGAAGACACAGTATTATAAGGGAGTGAAAGAAAGCCCAGAAACCATATATACATCTATAGGAATTTGTTTTAACACATAAGTGGTCACACTGAAGAGCAGTGGGTAAGTTTTGAACTACTAGATAAATGCTTCTGGAAAATGCCTGATGTCATTTTGGTGCTACCATTCCAGGTTAAAGCTGTGGAATATATATTTTTTGTATAATTCCTTTCCCTTTAGGTTATAGGTTGGGTTAGAAAGGAACTGTGTGCAATTTTGAAGTCAGAGGTAAAGCAGAGGGACAGCATGCATTAGTTTTTATGTGGTTGACTGATATGATTTAAATACATAGTAAGAAAATAAGAACAATGCTGCTGTAACTATGATCAGAGAGAAAGATGGATGTTTGATCTCCCTAAAAATGATTTGTTCTTTCATAAGCAAACATTTCCCTTTTTATAAAATACACTTAGTTTTATATGAGGAAACTCCTTAAAATTATATTTCAATATCTGCTGTTTTCATATGCTCTGTTTAGGAGATTCACAAAGGAATTTTAGTATATAAGGCAATCTAGCATAAAATTTCTGGAGATATGGGTTTAGGAAAACAAAAAATGTTTTATAATAACTTTAAAGAAATTCCTACAGACTGGCAGTGGGGAGTAAAGAAAATTGAAAGTAGGTTCTGTGATACTGAAAATTAACTTGTCACAAATTAAGAGGTACAGTAGAAACTGCATGACTGTGTGTTGCTAATCTGTGCATTATTGGTGTCTGAGTTAATATGAGAAATTGCAGAGGAAGGAGTGAAAGAGATAGCAGATGTAGCTGAGATTCTATGTCCATAAAGTGAAGCAGTTATTTCTATTCCAGTAAGTCAAATACTTATACAAAAGGAGATTCAGGTTTTTTTTTTTTTTTTTTTTTTAAGACAAACATATTAAACTAGATACTGAGGAGCTGACATGAATTGATACTGTTATTCTGGAGCTTCAGAAGATACAGTGAACACAACTAGGAATGTCCTCTAGCAGATTTTAAAAGCTTTATTCTACTTGTAAAAATTAAGCTGGCTGGAAACTAGACAAGTTTGTTGAGGTAGTGTTTCATACTACTAGGAGATTGGAAGAGATTTATTAAAGCAAAAGCACCGGTGGGTCATGCCCTGTGAACTGTACTGTCTGCCAGGAAGACAGAGGACTCTCTCCTAGAGCTGTGGGCTCCAGGATCTCAGTGAAAGATTTTTACCCAAGTTTAGGGCTGAGTTGTAATAAAAAGGAGGATCTGTGGTAGAAAATACAGAATCTATTACATGCACATAAAAGTAAAATTGAAATGTGAGAGAAAGAGAGCTGGGAGCCACAGAAGACAGCTTAAGGTCAAGATGTGTGCGTCGAAGATCAAGAATTAAGGAAAATGAAGCCAGGGTCTGAAATCAGATTAGTCAGAAAAGAGAACATGTAAATCTTTTATGGTAAGAAAGGGATCTATAAGAGAATTTGGATGCAATAGCCAAGATTACTGCTACAAGCCTGCCTAGTCTAATAAAAGCTTATTTTTTCACAGCAAAAAGGCAATGAAAATAAAACGGATCCTGACACTTTCTCTTTCTGGAAGACAGAACTAAGTTTTGGAAGCCAGAATTTATTTAGAAGGAAATTAATAACTATTACATTGTTAACAGCCAAATGTCCAACATGTTTCTTATGAATATTGGTTGAATAGAATTTTCTTTATTGTCTTGTTAACCTCAATGACCTGAATTAAATTACTGTCAATAGTCAATTGTTCAAAAGAGTCTGGAGTTTGGTTATCTCTGAAATACTAAATAAGTACTATTCCCACTTGATATTGACAAGTTAATTACAAGTATATTTTAATGAACTATCTTATTTCCTCTAACACAAGATGCCATTAGCTGAAATGTATTCCATTATTTTATGAGACCCTAATTAATAGAAAACATTACAGATGCAGTTACGGAAAAAAAATCTGACCACGTTGCATTTTGTTTTATGCTTATGGGAAGAACGCATTCAAGTTTATTTAGACCCAGATGTTTATTATGTACCATTCTTTTGTATACATAAGGAAGTAAAATATAAATGAAATAAATGGATTAAGGTATGTCCAAACTTTCTTTTCACTCAGAGCCATCGGTGTTCATCTTTTTCCATAAAATGTCATATTCTGGAGCATCAAGAGAATTGGCTTGCCACACTTAAGATAGCACACCACTGTTGTCTCTGGGATTTTCTCCAGAGTTGCTGACACCTATCTTAAAAGTGTCTTTCTTACGTACACACAGTGAAGACAAATTCCACCTGCTGCCTCTAAGGTGAGCCGGTTGTCCAATATATTTGACTGGTAAATTGGGGAATAATGAACTAGAAATTCCTGGCTCAGTAACTTTCTCTTTCTCTTAGTTATCTGATGGCAGGCAACACAGATATCTCTCCACTTCTCATTTGAAAGTTTTATAGGGTAGAAGTGGGAATCCCACAGTGGAGTTAGTGTTTTATTAAGCCCACTTACCCACAGATTTGTGTCTTCTTCGTAAATTGATCTTCATATGCCTGTTTATTTCCTAATAGGTTTAAAATCTGATCAGAGAGAATATTTTCCTTTACTGTAGATGAGAGTAAATAATATGTATGTACTACTTGAAGTGTTTTACAAGGCCATTGCCATCAGAGTATGTGGCTGCAGTTTTAAAAAGGAGGGGAATGGGCTACAGAGAGCGAAGAGATTATTAGATGGAAGATAAAAAACTCTGAATCAGATGGTTTTTAAAATCTCTAGTAACAATAATGTTATTTGAATGGAAATCATTCCATGAGGCAAAACTTACAGTTCATAGTCTCGTATCCAGTTCTTTAAGCGTAATATCTTTAATTGCCATTTAATGTTAGACATTTGGGAATAAAATGTAAAGCGACATAGACTTGGGAACAGTCCCCTTTCTAGTAGAAAACAAACACAGTTAAGCAATAGACATAAAATGTGGTGAATTCTATCATCATAGTAATAGGTTGTTATGAGACAATATACTACTATAGCAATATTGCTCTGTCTCCAAATGCACGTGTGTAAGAAATGTCACTATTTTCTATAATTAAAGTTTTCCTACAAGCCCTCAGTGCTTCCAGGCCCTTAGGAAATGTTGTCTCATTAATTCTACGGGTATTCTGCTCTGGGTTTATACTCTGGTAGAGTCATTCCCCCAAAGAGCATGTCTTGAGTATCTGTAATGAGCACTATTACAGTTCTTGAATGTTCTGAAGCCCAAAGATGTTGCAGGGCATAAGCCACCTCCAGTGCTGGTCTTACTCGGGTGGTGGCAGAGAACAACGTCTCAGTGCTAAGGACTAGGGATCCAACACTCCTTTCGTACTTCTCCCTTCCTGGTGTAATTTTTTACATAATTATTGGCAGGGCTTACTCTCCTCCTTCTATACTTTCTCATATAGACCTTTTTACTGAAAACCCATCCTTCCTCAATGATTTTAAGATTTTGAAGACAAAAGCTTGGAAGTCCTGCTGACTTGTACTACTTATTTTTTCCCCTGGCAGACAACTCCCCTGAGGCAGAAAGGCATGAGACCTGCTATTCCAAGAATTATGGAGAAAGAGAAAAAAGAAAATGTGGTTAGACAGGAAGAAAAAAAGCTTCCCAAATTATATCTAAAAATATTATCTAGCGACACCAGTCAAGAGATGGTCAGGAAAGATTATATTTAATCTGATAACTGAAGTAGAAAGGCCAAGATTGTTTGAAACAGAGGAAGAATGCTTGTTTGAGAATCCACAGGGTAGAGAAGACATTTTATGCTTGCTGCTGAGAGGTTTTCAATATATCTGTAGCTTAGAATATGGGAGGAGGTGAGAGGGATGGAGAAAAAATAAGACAGGCAAGATAAACAGGCTCTAGGACTTTTATACAACCATATTAAGCAATTTTAATTTTATTTTAAGGGCAGAGGGACGTTTTGAAAATGTTTAAAGCAAAGACAAGGTTGATTTGCATTTTAGAAATCTCACTCTGGTTTCAAGCCAGAGGGAAAATCCTCACACCTCTCACTACTAAATGCTTCTTTTTTCCCTGAGCTTTTATTGGACTAGTAATCTTTCCACCTGCTATTTATTTCATAAGATACATTGTAATTCTGCCATAAAAAGTAAATATCTTTGCATGATATTTGAGGGATAATTAAACCAGTTTTTTCTAACCTCATTAATTCCTAGTTCATACTTGTTCCAGAGTTTCCATATCAAAGTCCATGCCTGATAAATTCTAATCACAGTTTATTCCATACTGGAGAAAAAATACTCTATCCATTATTAATTCATCATGAGAATTTCAAGCATGAAAACAAATATTTTTAATAAAATTAATTATAGAATCCTTGAGTTTAAAGAAAACAACTTTACAGATGTGTCCTTTTGTCTTATTTAAAGATTGCCATAATACTTCTAAAGAGGGAAATTTAAAAATCTTTTTCCCATTAAAATTTTTTTTCCCATTTTAATTGCAATAGCCCTCACTGTCAACAAACATGTCTGTGCTTTTGCTATCAAACTTAATTCAAATCTACCTGCTTTTGTTCTCCCCCTTTGAGTATAATTTATCAGTAACCACTCAGCAACTACTCCTTAGCATTAATATGTAAATGAAGGCTGGTTATATAACATTCCCTTTGAAAGAGCATTTTTGGCATCTGTATATTTCTTCTTGATCTTAACTTTTTTAGGGCTGAAGAGAATGTTCCAGATTTTTTGAGAGCCTACAAAGCCTAAAGGCCTTATATTATTAGCTCCCTCCCCTGAAACCCATAACTCTGCAGTGTCTCGTGTCCTCACTCAGCGCTTCCCTACTTTCCACTCTCCTGGAACCTCCCAGATCTTCCTAGAAAATGCCCTCCACACTCCTGGCTCAGGGCCTTTAAACCGGCAGTTCCTCTGGCTGTAGGCAGTGCTTGCCTTCAAATGTCCACACAGCTTGGTCCCTGACTTTCCTTGTCTTTGTTCAAAAGCCCCTTTCTCAGTGAGGCTTTTTCTAACCACTCAAATAAAATTACAAAAACAATCTCTGGCGCACTACTGTAATCCTTATACCCTTTTCATACTTTTCTAAGTATTTATCACTTTTAAATATACTTTATCAAATCCTTTTTAATTTTTATTTTTACTCTGCCCCTTTAAAATGTAGACCTTTACGAAATTAAAAAAAAAAAAAAATTACTGTTCTGTTTACTGCTGTATCTTCGGGGCTTAGAGAATTGCTTGGAAATTGTGTGGTTAAGAAATATTTGTCCGATGAATTGATTAAATACTAAATGCTTCAAGAATCCTATTTCTCTGTACTTAATATGTATCAAGGCAAATTTTCATGTTCATCTTGAATATATATACAAACACAAAATTTTATTTGTAATCACATATAATTTATGTACAATTATATTATCATATATGTGATTTACTCTAGTAATTGAAGAGTAAGAGATCATATATATGGTCCAGAGAAGTGCCGAATTAATGCTATCAAGGTTTTATCTTATAAATGCATGGAAAAAATTGAAAGGCCTTTAATCAGTCATAATTTAGTCCTCAGAGCACACACACATGTGCATTTGTGTTTTATCTTGAGTATCAACAATCTATTAATGCTAAACGATTAAAATAAAAGATCAAATAATTCTTAAAGTAGTGAACAGTAAGACAAGTATTTGTATTTGTATTATTAAACCCTGTACATGTACGCGCCACACACACACACACAAAACAAGGATTTAGCAGCATCCCAAGAATTTTAACATGTTGTATTTTCATTTTCCTTCAGTTTAAATATGTCTTGAAATGTCCCTTGAAATTGCTGTTTGTACTAAGGGCTGTTTGGAAGTATGTTGGTAATTTTTGGATATTTAGATACATTTCCAGATACGTATTTATTATTAATTTCTCGCTTAATTCTGTTATGTGTCGAAACACACTTTGCTTGATTTATTTTAAATTTCAGGTTTTTTTGTTTACTGGCCTAGAATATGATGTTTCTTAGTGAATGTTCTGTGTTTTATGTTCACTTTAAAAGAAAGTATATTATGCTGCTTGGGGAAGAAATATTTTGTAACAGCCTATTGGGACTACTTACTTGGTGATGGTATTCAGTTTTCTCTATTGTTTCTGATTTTCTGCCTATTCTGTTGATTACTGAAAGGATGCTGTTAACATTTCCACATGTGATTGTGGATTTGACTATTTCTCCTCTCATTTCTAACAGCTTTTTACTTCATGAATTTTGATAACTCAGTTTTCAGATGCATACATATTTAGGATTTACATGTTCTCTTAGAGATGTAATTTCCTTTATCATTATGTAATATCCCTCTTTATCCCTGATAATATCGCTTGTTATGAATTCCAATTTTTGATATTAATATTGCTATTACAGTTTTTTTAATTTGTGTTTGCATGGTATATCTTTTCCATCTTTTATCTTTAATTTCAAATTTAAAGTAAGTTTTTTTTAGATGGGTTTTCTTTAATCAGATCTGATCATCTCAGTATTTTACATGAAGTGTTGGACTTATTTACTTTTTTACACTTCGTTTTATTGTGTTAAGAACAGTTAACATAAGGTCAGACCTCTTAACACCATTTTAAATGCACAGTACATTATTGTTGACTCTGGGTACAGTGTTGCACAGCAGATCTCTAGAGCTTATTTGTCTTGATTAACTGAAACTTTATGACTGATGACTAGTTACTCATCATTTCCTCCTCTCCTCAGCCCCTGGCAACTACCATTCCACTGTTTGATTCTATGAATTGGACTTTTTTAGATAACTCATGTAATTGGAATTAGGGTCTCAAAGAAATATTTGTACTCGCATGTTCATTGCAGCATTATTCAGAATAACCAAGATTTGCAAACAACCTATATGCCCATCAGTAGATAAAAGGATAAGGAATATGTGACATATAAACACAATGCAATACCACTCAGCTTTAATGAAGAGATTTCTGCAATATGTGACAACATGGATGGACCTTGAGAACAGTATGCTAAGTGAAATAAGCCAGTCACAGAAAGGAATGAGCATTTACAGTATGCATCTTCATATAATCAGAATCTACCCTTAATTAATATTTTACTGCTTCATATTTAGTGAAAAAGTCTACTGTAGTATATTACTAATCCTTTTTCCCATCCCTTTGATGTTTTTGTCATGGCCCTTACTTTTACCTATCCTGTAAACATACAAACAGTTATATTTAATAATATTTAAAAGGAAGACAAGTAATTTTCTGTCCGTCATTTATTCCATTCCAGAGCTCTTCATTTTTTGTAGATTCACATATCAGTCTGACATCACATTATTTTTGCTTGAAGAACATTTTTAACAGTTTTGTGGAGAAGATCTGTTAACAGTGAATTCTCTTGAGTTTTTGTTTCTCTGAGGAAGGCTTATTGCTGTTTCATCTTGAAAAGATACTTTCTCTGAGTATATATTTCTAGGTAGGAATATTAAATTGTTTTCTTTAAGCATTTAGAAATGTCCCTTTATTATCTCTGGCTTGCATAATTTTTGACATTTTTATCTTTCTTACTCTGTTTGTATTTATTTTTCTCTGCCTACCTTTAAGTTTTTCTCATTGTCTTTGTATTTCAACATTTGAATAGGATATGCTTAACATATTTGTTTGTTTGTTCCTGCTTTGTTTCTCCGAGCTTCTTGGATATGTGCTATATTGTCTGTCGTTAATCTTGGAAAATTCTCTGTGATTTAAAAAATAAATATTTCTTCTCTTTTAGTCTTTTTTCTCTTTCTGGGATCTTAGTTACACTTAAGTTAGAACATTTAATACCATTCTACAGCTCTTGAATTTTCTTGATTGTAGCTGTTTTATTTCTCTTTGTGTTTCAATTTGTATAGTTTCTGTTTACCTCTCTTTAGTTCACTGATTCTTTCCTTGGCTGCATCAAATTTTTGATGAGCTTTTCAAAGACATTCTTCATCTCAGTTGCTGTGGTTTTATTTCTACCATTTCTGTTCTGTTCTTTCTTACAGTTTCCATCCCTCTGCTGAAATCACCCATTTGATCTCACATGTTCATCTTTTTAATTTGAGTCTTTTTTTTAACTGCAAATTGCTTATTAAAACACAAAGCAATGGACAGTAAAGAACACTCTTATTATTTTTACTTTCTGATGGGAGTAGGGTGAGGTATGGAAGGAATAGGGACAGATGGAGGTAGCACATAAGACAGCTCTGTCCACCCCTACTGCTTTCCTGAGCCAGCTGGGTTCAAAGGCTCTCAAGTGCATCTTACTGTGCCACTGTAAGTTGTGCACTGTGGCTACAAAGAGGTGGTTTGGCCTCTGCAGGGAAAGGATGGAAACTTAGAGTAGGAGCTATTAAGGCTACCAAGAACTTGACAGTATACTTCAATACTTGGTACAAAATAGAGCAGCCAGGCCTGATCTGAAGGGATGGGGTTGGTTTCCTGACAAGCCAGGTTAGGCTAATAATGATTGAAGAGGCTGCCCTGGGCTCAGAATGGGCAGCTGGTGCTAGGTTGGGAGAACTTGGTGGAAGGAAAATCCAAGGAGGGAGCTAATCCAGGGTCATATTTCTTTTCATTCCATGAATCATGACATACCAGGGAAGAGAGGGGTCAAGAATGTCTCACTCCTGGTTTTGCCATATCATCTCTGCCTGCCAATTCTCCCCTCCCACATGGCATACTTATTAACATAATTTATTATAGTGATTTACAATTCCTTGTCACACAATTCTAACATCTGTGTCATGTCTGAGTCTGGCCCAGATTATTGCTTTGTCTATTCTTAGTGCATTTATTCTTGCCTTCACATATATATTATATTGTATTTTAATGCTGACATCATATGTAGGAAAGAAGAGACTGAGGTAAATAACGTGTGCTTGGAAGTGGGCACACCTCTCTCCTAGGCCTTTAATGCAAAGGTTTGAGTCAGTATAGTTGAGTTGTGCTGCTTTTGTAGTGTTGTTGCTTTAGTTATCATCATTGTACTACAGGCTTCAAATTCCTACAGAAGTACTTTGTATTTGGGGCGAGGAGTGAGGTTGGTTTTCTAGAGCAATGTCTCTCCATTGCTGAGTTTTAGGTCTTCCCCTTGTGGCGTGCCTCAGAACCTCTGCGTGCTATTTTTCTTCTCTTTTTCCTCTCCTGACAGTATTCTGCTTACTTGTTACTTGAAGCTTCTGTACTTAATGGTGTGGGTGTGGTCTTAGAGGTGCATTCTCTGGTGTTCTAATTAAGTCTCAGTATTAACCTGGAATCATGTCCCTGGGTCTGAGATTATAGCTACTTTAGTCCTGCTGCCCCTTGTCTGACTGTAGTTGTGGGCCCAATGCATAATCCAACTACTTTCTAAGAAATAGTTTTTGTTTGTTTTTTAATCCTGATATATTCCATCAGTTGTAATGACTTCACCAATGCCCTAGGGACTGCAGTTCTTAGTTACCTTTCATTCCCTGAGAGTAAGGGTTTTGTTCAGTAGTGATTAGGAAGGAGGATCTGAGTGGAGTTTCTTGCCCTTCCTGCACAGCCGCTTTCTCCTGGCCCAGGTCTGGATCTATCACATGAATGCCTCTTGGGATTTTTTCCAGTCTTTTCTATGAGCATGCTCAGCTTTCATCAATTTACAACTCTTCTAACTAAACTCTTAGCTTTGCACCTTCCCCAAATGACTGAGTCCCTACCTTTCTCCTTTCAATGCATACATCGTCTCTCAAAGATCTCGTACTAGTTGGTCGTTCTGTGACCTTTTTACTTCAGTGGGTTCAAAAATGTTGTAATTTTGAAGTTAGCCCATCTAACTACTACTACTACTGCTACTACTACTACTATCCTTTTTTTGTGAGATTTAGAGAGATGCTCTTTCCAGGACTCTACAGTCTGGGGTTGGAAACTGCAATAGATAGAAATTTAAAGATAGAAATTTAGAGGCATAAATATCCTTAGAGTGACTTTCAGAGTAAAATGAAAGTTTAAGCTCATGCTTTCATATCATTCTTATTTCCCAATCATATTAAATCAATAGAACAGTAATTAATAAGCATGATTTCGTAGTTAAAGGAGCATCTCAATGTATGAGAAATTTTAATCAACTTCTAGAATTTGAAAAATGGATGGTAGACTATTTATTGATGAAGCAAAACAGAGAGAGTCACAGCCTATGTACATGTGGAGGAGGATGCAGAGAAGAACAAAGAAGCTGAGCTGCTTTGGGAACCAGAGGGACCCTGGACTTGGAGGCAGCAGGTAGATCAGAGGGAAGGAGTGAGAGGTGGAAGCAGAAATCAGAAATTCTAACTGAAGACTTTAATGTCATTTACATAACGGTATATTATGCATTCACACTTCCCACCCCTGCCTTTATTTAGAGATTGCAGGGCAGCTCGGAATTTGCCTACCACAAGGAAAAAAAACAGTAGGGTTCTTTTCTGATGGTATTATATAATCTCTCCAGGGGAAGAATGAGCAGTTAGTATAGATGAAGCTGACTTAAGAATAGGATTCCTTATTCTGACATTTGGATAACCCCTAATACTTGGGTTAGTTCCTCTCATGCTCACTGTAAAGAAAAATCTTCATGTAACCAAGCTTTTCTTATTATTACAAGAAAAAAATAATGTTAAAGGACTCTGTTTACTTACTAGGTGCCAGTACTTATCTAAAGTAAGAACCATGGAAAGACAAAGCATTTATCAGCTATTTGAAAAATCCAGAAATTAAAGGCAAAATACCAGTATTATAAAAGCAAAAATGTTGAATTAAAATTAAAAGTAGATATGTGATGAGTAAGAAGACAAATAGTTTTTTTAATTAGAAAACTTCAAATATTAGAAAGAATTCATAATAATCTTATATTCATAGTGAAAATAATTATATGAAGGTGGAATAATGTAAGAAGAGATGGCTTTGGAAATATTAAAACATGATTTCCTAGATTAAAATATAAATAATAGATATGTTGGAAAACAGATTTGGTAAAATATTTTAAAATATATAAAAATAATAAAATAACTTAAAATATGTGTAAAAAGTAAGAGACAGAGACTTAATCCAGGAGTTTCAAAATGAAAATAAATCAAGACATACATATACAGTATTTTAATATTTTCAAGTTGCTTGTCTCCTACACTGTGGCTCCCATTAAAATGTATATATCTTTTCATTAAAGGTGCTGCCACATTACACAAACACACAGATGCACACATATATGTATAAATATACACATATATTATACGTGCAAACACATACATTATGTGTAAAAGCGTTAAAGTAACCACCAGCATTGCAGAGGATAAACCAGTGTACTCAGTGGCCTCTGGAGAGTTCTGTGTATGCAGAAGTATGGGCATAACTCTTTATCTTATTATTAATATCTTGTACTAATTTTTATCATTTTAATATCTTGCTTTGACCAACATATTAAAAATAAAACAATATGTTTATTTACATTCTGACTCCAGCACCATATCTCTTTACCACTCAGTAACATTTTGTGAATCACAATATGTAAACAATGTTTCACTATCACCTTGAACAGATTTTACAATCTTCTGATTACACTTGGTTACAGTAAGTATCTCAGTTGGTATCATCTAGGATCTGGTTCAGAATTTCAATCTCAGATTTTTACTTTTCACTGGTCAGGCTTCAGTTAAGGGGATTTAAAATGAAGAGAGAGCTGTTATTTTAATGACTCCTTCTCCTGACTCACCTTGGAGTAGAAGGAGATTGGTTCTGTTTTATAGGCTCTACGTGGCCTGACATGTTGGGTCAAGGAGGGTAAAGAGGAAACACGGCAGTACTTCCAGACATCTCTTAATCACACACACACACACACACACACACACACACACACACACACACACACACACACACACACACGCACACACATTTCTTCTAAACCTGTCATTTCCCCTATGGAAGTATTGCTTATAGTCTCGGGCAGACAGTGTGGGTTGATACAACCCTTAATTATCCCTAAAGGAAATGTCTGGGTTGTAGGTGTTTATGATTCACTTTATAGGGTGAAGGTATTAAAGTGTCTGCATCTCCCCTTGGAATCCCCGTAACCAACAGGACAGCCCCACTGACCATAGTGCTCTTGTGACCTGCCCATTTTGAGACTGGCTCCCTACTTCCAGGATATGTCTCGGTCATTAACTGTTGTACAATTGTTAAAAAGTTATTTCATTTCTTAGTGTCTCTTTTTTCTCATCTTTGATAGAATAGTATGAATGTATCTATTTATTTTGTTTTACAAGAACTAAATGAGATCAAAGAGAGTGTGTAGCACAAAGCCTGGCACAGAGTACTTAATTAATATTACTGTTAGTATAACCCCAGCCTTCACATGTTTGGGTAGAGGTGAGTTCTTTCCTCACAGTACCAAAATATTAGTTTTCTGTAAAATCACTTCATTAAAAAAATCAAGAAAATTCCGTTGAAATTCTACTTATCTAGCAATGTGACCTAAAGAAAGTCATTTACCAATTACGTTTCAATCATTTCATCCAAAACTGAGAAGTGGGAGATAGGCTATAATATCTTAACGTATTTTCTAATTTATAAGTTGTTTTATTGTATTTCAGTATATTTTTTCTTTTTCTGTAACACTTCTTCCTTTACATTAAGGAATGCTGTTAATTTCTCCTCTAAATGAGTCTAGTAGTAGGAGACTTCCACCAGCAAGCTGCCTGAGTTAGTAGTTCACTTCATAACCTGACATTAGTGACAGGTTGTTTCCAAAGAACTGATAGTCATTTAACCCAGAAAGGTAAGGCCAAGGTAAGAGACCTGACAGCCAAAAAGGAAAATCACCTTAACTGGCAGTTTCAATAAAAGTATATGCCTCACAGGCAACAAATTAATTGAACCTAACCTTCCTTTCTTTCTCTCAGTCTCTATTAACAGTGAGTATTCCAAGAGTGAGAATGGTAAAATGTTCTCTAATTCTACATGTTAGAGAGGAAAGTGTGTTTGGAGAAAGGGATGATTTTTTACTCCCTTATCAGAATGGTGTTAAACCCACTTAACTCCAGGACACCACAAGCTTTTTATTTTCCATGAACATTATCTTAACATAGTATAAGAATAAAGTGCCCACATTGATTCCAGGACTTCATTGCTTTATAAATTTTGGACTAAATATGTAAAATCACTCTCTTCATCTAACCAGCGAGACAGTGTCCTATCTAGACTCTCCTGTCCACATTGGATAGGAGCCTTTGACATGTCTTTGTGGGACCAAAGGAATGTTTAGTAAACATTTGAATACAGAGGTGTGGAGTGCAGAAAACAGGTCTAGACTGCAGATGTGTGTTTGGTGGTTAGCATATGGGTGGCATTATTAAAGTAGGACTCGATGAGGCTAGCTAAAATAAACACTTGTAGAAAGAGATGAGGATGAGGGCCTAGATTGCGGCCTTATGCACATGATACTTGAAGATTTTTAGTAAATAAAAGGAAGAATTCCAGAAGAATATGGTGTCATGGAAATGATGAAACAGTGTTTTGGTAACAAAAACGTGGTTCTCTGATAATGAGTTTTGACTTTGATGCAGTCAAGAAAGATGTAAACGTCTTCATTGAATTTCTACCTTGGTGATGCCAGAGCTGGAATAGTTTTACTTAAGTGAGTGAAAACCTGATTCAACTTATTAACTTTTAAGTTATTTCAAACAGTGTTAATTTAGTAGCACCTATGCAGTGAACTATCTTCAACATTATTGAGGTAAAGTTGAAAAAATTTTAAAAAGAGAGACAGGAATTCCCGCCATATTTAACATGCAATCTAGTGGTAAAAGATAGTTAATAAGTTAAATGATAAAAGACAGTTAATGAGTTAAATGAATAAGTAAAAATAGTGTCAGATGAATAGAAGTGCTATGAAAAAAAATAAAAGCAAAAAAAAAAAAATACAAGGTTTTGTGGGGACATTGTAATTTTATTTCTTTTTATTTTTTATTTTTCTTACATAAGCCTTCCATAGCCTTTATGGTGGAGGCAACTCTGAACCACCTTCAACACTCAGGGCACTTGTCCACTTCAGAGAACTTGGGCCAGTGGATAGAGCCCTACCTGACACAGAACACAGTGGGTTACCTCGTAGAGTTGGCGGTGGCAGAGTCGTAATGCCTCCAGCTGCAGCTGCTGCTACCAGCCCTTGGATGTCTGTGAGATTCGCAGTGGGCAGTGGGAGGACCGGTCCTTGCTGCCCTCCTAGCCGTCCGGCCACGCTGAAGGGGATGAGGACAGGCTGTTGGAGGGCCGGCGTGCCTCCCGGCATCACACCGGCGACAGCAGAGGCTAACTGCTGTGCCGTCAGAAGTGGCTGCAAGGATTGGCTGTAGAAGTCTTTTAATAAGTCTGATGGTAGTGAAAGGCAATGCAAGAATTGCCACATATAATCACATATGCCACACATAGTCACATATAAAGCGTGACTTACTCTCTATTCCCTAGAAAACACAGATTTGTAATGTCTGGCTTTGGTGCCGAAACCTGGCGTCTTCCACTTGTGCTGGAGCATTCCAAAGACGTTGTACAGCATCCCTATCCTCCCTGGGTACCTAGAGTACCATCAGATGTCCTGTTATATGTCACTAGTTGTACAGCAGTTTGAACCTCAACCCCCTTACTTACCATCCTACTCCCTCAGGCTAAAATTTCCAGATCCCCCTTTGCCTGCCACCATTTATTAACTAGCTCCTGAAATTTCTTGGTTTGTAGGCTGTTTTCTTTTTCTGAGCAGGGCTTGTACTTCCTCACTCGATCTGGCTGAGATCTCACCCTTTTAAATCTGGGGGCTAACGTACAGTGGCAGTAAGTATGGAGGAGAACAGCATCATGTTGTGAGGCACTTGCTATAGACCAGATCATAGCATGAGGCCATTCTTAGCAAAAAGGAAAAGGGCTACTTCTCCTTTCCAGCAGGATTCAGGAAACTATGGATGTTTGATATATTTTATTCCCATTCACACAAATGTCCCCATAAGTGTCAGGGTCCCACTTTTCCTTATAAGGGTCAAGATATGTCAAGGCTGCATGTTTAGTGTTGGCTGCAGCATTTACAACCTTATAACCTTTCAGTGGACCCGATTTTCAACACGCTCTTCCTTGTAGCTGAAATATTTAAGAATTGCTTCTAATATGGCCTGAGAATTCCTGAGGTTTTTCATAGCATGCTTAAGGTTAGGGACTGTTAATCCTGAGCCTGTGTGTGTGTGTGTGTGTGTGTGTGTGTGTATGTATGTGTGTGCAAAGTCTCCATATCTGGCAAAAGCAAACATCTTACCTAAGGTTTCTTATAATTATCATTGCCTCTATACTAATCAAGTGCAGCAGCTACCTTCCTACTCTTTACCTTGTATCTGAGCTTCTTCCTAATTAAACATTTCTGAAAGCCTTAGTAAATATGATGCCAGTGCCTGACAGGGATCATTACTCACTCTAATTATCCAAAAAAAAATGTGTCTGTATTACTTAAGATCAGTGAGAATGCAAGCCGGAAATCTCATTCTGCAGGTTTATTTATAGGACCAATGTTGTAACCAATTGTCTTAGTCCAGATTTTCTTGAAAATCGAGCCAGAGGTATAGCTTATATGGTAAATCTTTTGTGGGTTTTTTTTGGAGGGGAGAGGCATGGTGGGAGGATTGCTGCATTACTAGGGCAACAAGACTGAGGGAACAAGTATGAGGCCTGCTCTGGGGAAGGAGAGAAATAACTATGAGTTTGTGAATAACCATGCTGACCACAAATTCACAAGGGAATGTAGGCAACAATGCATCTCTGGAAAGGACATATGGAATTACTGTGTCTGGAACTATTAGGGTGAGAGAAAAGGAGGGTCAGACTATCTAGCCATTCTTTCAGGTCACCTGTCTTTCATTGTTCAAAGTTTACCCTGTACAGTTTAACACCCCTACACATTTACGCACTGTTTTAACTGGCCCTGCCTGACTGCTACTGGGGAAACCAGAGCCTGCATGGTTGTAATTGAACTGAACGTGGGTGCTGGGGCTGCTGTAGCTGCTGCGTTAATAGTTGTGATATTGACCATGACAGGGCTCAGCCCTTATCCTGAGGAGAGGCTGAAACAACCATTTGGCTGGGGGGTGTGGGGGGACAGTGGGCAGGGAGATGATGGAGTTGAGCAGATAAGAGGAGTATAATCTGCATATTCAGTCTATTAATATTCTGTTACAACTTTATTTTAAAATATTTTTACTTGATGCTCTTTGTGGGAATATACCAATGACATGTACAGTGTTCAAAATATAAAATATTTTTAAAAGGTGTTTTGTATATGTTTGATTTGTATTAGCATAGCCAACTTGAGATGTTTTTGCACTTTATATTCTTCACGTAACAGAATTCTCCCAGAGCTAATCAGGCATCTGTACTAATGTGGTCACATCACAGGGTAACTGACATTCCTGGGACTATGCCTCCAACTGTGTAATTCAGGAATTGTTGCCCTGCCCAAAAGTCTCATTTAGTTGTTGAGAGTATCTATCTAATATGACCTCACAGTCTTCCTTCACCTTTGTGAATGAAGGATCCACCCTTGTGGATCTCATGCACAAATTTCCAGTCGCAACTCCTAGTTCCCCTGAAGTTGTTAAGCAAACTCTGACTCTAAAGCTGTAAAGTCAGTGGGAAAGATATGTCTGTGCCAAGGTTACAAGCTGTGGATTATCTAGGCCAAGTTGCATTGGAGCCCTCATTTTAGTAAAAATATACTGAATTTTAAGCAGAAGTGGAGAAAATATTTCACCATCTATCTTTACTTTGTCATTTTAGAAGATACTTTGTTCCTCCTCTGTCTTTGTGATTGCATCATAGGAGTTCTTACACTTAGGCCAGCAGACTTCTGGCTCTGATCTGAGTCAAAAAATCAAATCCTGAGAACATTCCTAAGGTATGCATCATGTTGTGTTCCTCTCAGGAGACATTTTCAAGCTCCTCCTCCTTTTTAAAGCCAGAACAGCTGTATGGACTGAATTTATTCCCCTCAAATTCATATGTTGAAGCCCTAACCCCCAGTGTAATGGTATTTGAAGGTGGGACCTTTAAGAGGTGATTAGGGTTAGATGAGATCCTGAGGGCTGAACCTTCATGATGGGATCAGTAAGCTTTGTAAGAAGAGGAAGAAGGGGTGTGTCAGTGGAGAGAACCTTGTCTGCCCTGTGAGGGCACAGGGAGAAGGCTGCCATTTACAAGCCAGAGAGTCCTCCCCAGAACCCAACTCTATCTCAGACTTCCAGCGTCCAGAACTGTGAAAAAATAAACTTCTGTTGTTTAAGCCACCACGTCTGTGGTATTTTGTTATGGCAGCCCAAGCTGACTGATACAGTAGCATTCAAATCGCTCTTGAAAATTTACCACTTCCAGGATGGAACTACATTCCATCCTTCTTCCAGATGTGCGTGATTCCTATGTAGGCACAGGTTTATATTCCTGCTTCCTACAATTCCTTAAACCTGTTTACAGAATAATTTTAACCTCTGTCTCTGCTGTCACATGAAAATATTGGGCTGGCCAAAAAGTTCATTCGGGTTTTTCTGTAAGATGTTAACGGAAAAACCCAAACTTTTTGGCCAACCCAGTAGATTGACAACTTTAATGGAAGATCAATTCTGTTAGGTAGGTACAGATCCAGACAATTAGTAACATACAATAAATCCCCAGGATAAAAAATGTCAGTATTAGATTGCTGTCTACTTCTTAAACAATATGCTCCAAAAGAGCTTCAATTTAAAAAAATTGAACAGTTTAATATTTTTTTAAACTTTTAATTATAAAAAATTTCAAATGTATATAACAGTAGCTAGAAGAATGTTTAATAAAATCTCATATATGAGTCTCCTACCTTCAAAAACTATAAACTCATCGCTAATCTTGCTTTACCTATATTCTCACCCATCTCCCCTCTAGCCCCATTGCATCTATAAAAAATTTAGTACGTATTGGTAGATAAAGTATTCTCTTTAAAAAACATAAACACAGTATCATCAACATACTTTTAAGATTAACAACAGTTTCTTATTATAGTATCAAGTCAGTGTTCAAATTTTTAAGTGTAAGTCTTGATCGAGTGAATATATGACTTGTAATTCATAAAAAAGAGAAACACGTTTATTTGCTTTACTTTTAGCGATCAGTATTTTTAACTTACATCCAAATTAGATAGCTTCATTGCACACTAAAATGCTCCATATTCATTTACCCCTGAATGTATCTGAATATTGGAAGTTTGTCATTCAATCTAAATTTTTTCACGGGTCATTGAGATAAATGTTATTATAACTTTTTTTATATAAAAATGCTAAGAATATGGGATTTTGGTGTTTGACATAATTTTACTGGCATTAAATAATATACAAATTCTAATTTTATATGTTGGAAATTGAACTTCATGTAGTCAGTAGTACAGTTTAGAAAAGTAAGTATATATTGTGTAATCACACTTAATTAAACTTTTTTTCGTATATTATTCTGCAACACTGATAGATAACATATTCCTATCTAATGGTCAGATGTCAACTGTAAAACTTCATAATGGAAGGGAGGCAATTGTATCATTTAGAATTGGAATTTAAGAAAAACTCCCTCCCAACATCCTCCCCTCCCTCCTCCCCTCCCTCTCTCCCCTTCTTCTTCTCTCACCCTCTCCTTCTCTCCTTCCTTCCCTTCCCTCCTCCCTCTCCCTTTTTCTCTCTCCCTCTCTCCCCCCCTTTCTGTCTCTTTCTCTCTCTACCCCCTCCAACACACATACCTTATTTTTCTGATGTTCTTCTCTGGCTTTTTTATGCATTTTGTATTCTATAGATGCTTTTTTTTTATGATTGTCATATCTGCTATAACTAAGTAGAGAAGAATGAAAAATGATTCTTTGTGGTGCTTAATCAATACATAGATCTGTATTAAAAATCAACAAAAGGAGATTATTTTATTTCTTAATATTCACCGTTTTTAAAAGGGATCTTGGAGATAATTTCCAGGTTAAACACACAAAAAATGTATAAGTTGACAGAGCAAAATAAGTAATTATTAAGGAACAATATTATCAATTTAAGAAGAACACAAAAATATAATTTACTTTTTTAAAAGTAACAACTATTTGTTCTTGAACCTTTGGATCATAGAGTAGAAATTCCGTAAGGAGAGATAACAGTATTTCCCTCTTCATAAAACCATGTTAATAATTCTGCCTATGGAAATAAATGTTATCTGTAGATAGAGATATATGATGAATATATACACATATATATTTATGCTATCAATAAGTTATATAGTAGAAATGATGGAGAAGGTATATCTCGGAGATGAAATAAAGAACCAAATAATTATAATTGACCTATATGGGAAAAGAATCTAAAAATGAGTGGATATATGTATATGTGTAACTGATTCACTTTGCTGTACAGCAGAAACTAAAACAACAATGAAAATCAACTATACTCCAGTAAAATTTTAAAAAACTTGTATATATGGTATGCAAAGCTCTGGAAACTAAGTAAGTTTTCTGCTCACCGCTGTCTTTCAAAACCAGTGACTAAGTACATTTGGAAGTTGACTCAACTAGAAAAACATA
The DNA here is from genome assembly GCF_009873245.2 of Balaenoptera musculus. NCBI lineage: Eukaryota > Metazoa > Chordata > Mammalia > Artiodactyla > Balaenopteridae > Balaenoptera > Balaenoptera musculus. Next base: position 59,223,117 of record NC_045802.1, read on the forward strand.
TTGCATATTGGTTGAGGTTAAATCTGGATCAGAGAAGATGTACTTTTACATTAAAATGTTTTTCATCTCCAAGTATATGTAGAATTAGGTACATATTTATATATGTATGTGTGTATTTAAATATAGTCCTAGTAACCACATACACAAATTAGCTCTTAACAGAGACTATTTGATTGTGTTCTTATACACCCTTTCTGAAAACGATTAGCATTCCAGAGACCTATGTATTTTTTGTTTTGTCTTTATGTCTTCCAATAAGTACTTTTATGTTACTGAGAAAAACAACCCACTTCATTCAACAAACATTTTTCACCTTCCTAGTGTATGACAGCCAGTAAGTTAGCTGTATTGGATTCAGTTGTGAAATGCCAAGGTTGTATTAGATTAAAAAACAGAGCTAAGCCAACTCTAATCTTTCATTATTCTATAACTTCTTTAAAGAAAAAAAAAGCCAATCTCAGTTCCTTTGAGTAGTGGTGCAACAAATTGACAATAGGTGGCTTTTGTATTGTCCTTCTTATCACCAGCCCTTTAACAGAGGGTATTTTATACGCACAGACATACACAATATAAAAACAATTTCTTTATGTGTCAGTATTTTATCAGTGTCTTATAGTAAATATGAGTATGACTTGTGGTAACTCATGACAAATGTAGTTTGTATTTAAGTGTTGTAATATGAACATTTTAAAATATACCACAGTTAAATACATTTATATACCATGCATATTTATAAGCTGTGTTAGTACTTAGAATCCAAATTGTTGTCTTTTATTTAAAAAAAAAAAAAAAAACTTGGATTCATTCTGCTTTTTGAGAAACTTCTAAAAGACATTTCCCTAAGTGTCCAATTTAATTGCCTATGATTCATTTTTGACAGATCATGTACTTAAACCAATGAGTCTTAGTTCTTTTCTTGTTTTTCATTGTTGGCAGCCACAAAACTTGTATTACTCATACCCTTGTAGATAAAATTTTTACAATATTACTGACAGATTTTTGTATTAAGTCTTCTGTGTTGTGCAGACCACATGCTGAAGTTGCAGTAGATTCCATCAATCTATATAAAAAGGTGTGAAGATGAAGGAGCCAGTAACCCTACTAAAAAGATCACCTTTAGATGGATATTGAAAAAAGGTGAAAGTGGGTATAAAATGATGAATGATTAGCATTCAAAATAAGAATGGCAGATATGAAAAAGAGGGTCCAAATACTGTCCTTTCATTAAAGAAATAAAGAATATGATGCAAGTTAACTGTTAACTAAGTAAGGGTTTCAATATATAAACATTGACCTGAATAAATACACAAAAAGTTTTTAAGTATCTAATGTGTTTGCTAATAAGAGGAATACTGTAAGACAAGTAAATTAACTTCCTCACACACACAAGAACTACAAAGCTTACTGAAACTGTAAATTTTTTAAAGTGATAGTGTTAAATTAGCTCTTAAACATGGCTAATTTATACCCTGAGAGTACAACTTATGCTTCTGAAAATCAGACACATCATACACAGTAGTACCCCCTTGTCTGTGGTTTCACTTTACAAGGATTCAGTTACCCAGGGTCAATTGTGGTCTGAGAATAGTAAATGGAAAATTCCAGAAATAAATAATTCAGAAGTTTTAAATTGCATGCCATTCTTTGTAGAGTGGTGAAATCTCATGCTGTCCTTTGCTGTCCCGTTCTGTGGCACCTGTGGGATGTGAATCATCTCTGCTCAGCTGATCCTAACCATTAGTCACTTAGTAGCCATCTGGGTTATCAGATCTACTGTTGTGGTATCACAGTGCTTGTGTTCAAATAACCCTATTTTGCTTAATAATAGCCACAAAGCATAAGAGTAGTGATGCTGGCAATTCAGATACGCCGAAGAGAAGCCATAAAGTGCTTACTTTAAGTGTAAAAGGTGAACGTTCTCGACTTAATAAGGAAAAAAAATATATATTGTATGCTGAGGTTGCTAAGATCTACAGTATGAATCTTCTATTCCTGAAATTGTGAAGAAGGAAAAATAAATTCATGCTAGTTTTGCTGCCGCACCTCAAACTGCAAAAGTTAGAGCCACAGTATGTGATAAGTGCTTAATCTTTGGGGGTGGAAAACGTGAATGGAAAACGTGTTCTAAATATTGACAGTGACGTGTTGTGCCAGAAAGTGTGGAGCCTATACGAAGACTTCAGAAAAGGGTCCCCTGAAAAGAGTGACACCAAGCCATTGGTTGCACGTAAGGGATGTTTACACACATTCAGGGATAGGTTTGGACTAAAAATATATATAAATTACCTAAGAGGCTGTATCTGCAAATGAAGAAGCTGCTGCCACATTTCCAGCAGAGCTAAAGAAGTTGATGAGGGAGAAACACCACGTTCATAAAACTTTTATCACATGTATTGTTATAATTGTTCTATTTTGTTATTATTGTTAATTTCTTACTGTGTCTAATTTATAAATTAGAATTTACCATAGTATGTAGGTATAGGAAAAAATGTATATATAGGGTTCACTGCTCTCCGTGATTTCAGGCATCCACTGGGGGTCTTGAAACATATCTGCCATAGCTGAGCGCGGACTACTGTACATACATAATGATCATACTGGGGTAAGTGGATGGTGTAGTTTATTTTCTTTCTCAATTGTATATATACATAGCTATAAATTGGTCATATTTACTCAGTGTGTGTAGCTTTCAGATATATTTCAAAGGAGAGACAAGTTTATAAAAGCTGAACCTGTATTTGCTACCTGTGACAGTGATGTCATTTAATACCACACACACCACAGAAGGAATAATAGCTGACATATTTGTATTTATTATGTGTCAGGCAGTATTGTGACATACAGCACCCATTTAATCCTTACAGCAGTGTTATGATGTGGGTACTGTGAGTGTTCCCAGTTTAGAGAGGAGACAACTAAGGCATGAGTAACTCTCCAGGGTGGAGGGTGAGGATTTGATCTTGGGTAGTTTGAGTGCAGAGAGGACACTGTTAACACCCATACTTAGCTGCTTTCCAAAGATAACGTCAGGCATTTTCATTGAAAGGGAATCTAAGGCTCACAAACTACACTCATTTTAGCTACTTACAAAAGAAATAACATTTCTTCCTAATAATTTAGGGCTACTAAAATTTTGGAGATGAGGCAAAGTGATGTACAGATTTTAAAAGCAAACAAAAACAACAAATCTTTAGGACAAAATGAAATACTGAAACATGACAATTCTTAGATAATAACCTCAGTGAATATTTCAAGAATGTTGTCTAAGATTATCTATGGATGCAATTATGCGTGAGTCTGTAAAGCTATGTTTAGCTCAAGCCTTTAAACTCAGTGGTGGAGGCTGAAAATCCACCAGTGGTAATATTCCATTCAATGAAGAAATGGAAATTAGTATATAAATTTTAAACTTTAGTTACCTTATTGTTCATTTGTTTCAGTCTTAGAATAGAGACATAATAAATTGTAACACCAAAATATGCATCTTTTAAAGTACCCATGTCTAAAAATTAGGTATAAGTTTGTTGATTGTAGGTAACAACATATTTTCTTTAGGAAATCAGCTCTACTGCTGTTTCCTTGTCACAATTCTGGGGTCAAGGCAACTAGAAAACTTACTGGAAAATTAGTTCACAGCTAAAATCTCTAAAGGATAATTTTGGTAAAAATATTGTGATAAGGTGGTTTGCCTAAGTGAAATATACCAGGATAGACTAGAAGCTGAATAATATATAATTGAAGTGAGTTTGTGTATATGAAGCTTACAGCAACACATGTACCAATAGTGAAATATATGCAAATATTAATTTTTTAGTTTTATTACAACTGACATCATTTTATTTATATCTTCTGTGAACTTCAGTGAACTCAGTGGGCATTAGTTATTTTCACGTATTCCATAGTATATTTATGGTTATTTGGATCAATTTGCTTGATAAGAACAAAACTGTAAATGGAAATAAATAAAAATGTAAGTTTATAATTTAAAATATTTTGTTTTAAATTCAACAGAAGAGTGAGCTTGCAATTATTTTGGTATTAAATAGTATATTAAGCAAGTATAAAGCAGGAAAACGTGGATAATATATATATCTATATTATCTACACTTATATTTTATCACTTATTTTTTAAATGAACTTGCAAAATGACTATTATTACTGCCACTTTTTTTTTTTAAACATCTTTATTGGAGTATAATTGCTTACCAATGTACTGCCACTTTCAAATAGAGAATGAGGTTTATAGCACTTAAACTTTCTCAAAGTTGTATTGCTAATGGTAATAATTATTATGTTAGTGGTAATATTATTTATAGCCTACATGGAATACTTTTATCCAGGAAAACTAATTTAGGACTTCACATTTATCTTCATAGCACTTTGAATCTAATATAATAATAATAATAAACAGGGAATTATAATGTAATTATTATTTTAATATTATTACTATATATGCCCTATTTACTTTTATTACTACAGTAACAGTCATTGCTCCTTTATTATTATTATTTGGGGATCAATGGAAAAGACTAGAAAAATAGATTCAAGTATATTAGACTTTTAATATATGTCTTGGAAAGTAAATTAATAGAAGAGTTATGATGCACTTGATAAATTGTGATAGTACATTTAGTAAATTATCTGGAAGAGAACACTCAAATTGAAGTATTACACAGGCACCTAAAAGAAAAATTTAAATAACTACCAAAGTTTTCCATAGTCTGCTGGTGAGAAATGCAAAATTGGATATAGAATAATAGGATCCCATTAATACAAAAGAAACAATGACAAATTCCATATATATTTTTGTGTGTGAATGCACACATATATGGTACATATATTGCTTTAATGGCCCCAATTCTTCATCCTTCCCGTGTCCATTTCCTTTGCAATGTGGCTTTACAACTCCTCCAGTAAAGGTGAGGAAGGTGGACCCTCCTTGATTCCCAGTACATACATATGATTTGCTTTGGCCACTGTTAGCAAAGGATTGAAAAAAACACTTGTGCATTTTAGCTTCATCTCTTGCTCTTTTTTTTTTATAACATCTTTATTGGAGTATAATTGCTTTACAGTAGTGTGTTAGTTTCTGCTGTATAACAAAGTGAATCAGTTATACGTATACATATATCCCCATATCTCCTTCCTCTTGCATCTCCCTCCCATCCTCCCTATCCCACCCCTCTAGGTGGTAACACAGCACCGAGCTGATCTCCCTGTGCTATGCAGCTGCTTCGCACTAGCTCTCTGTTTTACATTTGGTAGTGTATATATGTCCATGCCACTTTCTCACTTCATCCCAGCTTACCCTTCCCCCTCCCCGTGTCCTCAAGTCCATTCTCTATGTCTGCGTCTTTATTACTGTCCTACCCCTAGGTTCTTCAGCACCATTTTTTTTTTTGCTTTTACATTCCATATATATGTGTTAGCATATGGTATTTGTTTTTCTCTTTCTGACTTACTTCACTCTGTGTAACACTCTCTAGGTCCATCCACCTCACTACAAATGACTCAATTTCGTTTCTTTGTATGGCTGAGTAATATTCCATTGTATAAATGTGTCACATCTTCTTTATCCATTCATCTGTCATTGGACACTTAGGTTGCTTCCATGTCCTGGCTACTGTAAATAGAGCTGCAGTGAACATTGTGGTACATGACTCTTTTTCAATTATGGTTTTCTCAGGGTATATGCCCAGTAGTGGGATTGCTGGGTCGTATGGTAGTTCAATTTTTAGTTTTTTAAGGAACCTCCATACTGTTCTCCATAGTGGCTGAATCAATTTACATTCCCACCAACAGTGCAAGAGGGTTCCCTTTTCTCCACACCCTCTCCAACATTTATTATTTGTAGATTTTTTGATGACGGCCATTCTGACCGGTGTGAGGTGATACCTCATTGTAGTTTTGATTTGCATTTCTCTAATGATTAGTGATGTTGAGCATCCTTTCATGTGTTTGTTGGCAATCTGTATATCTTCTTTGGAGAAATGTCTACTTAGGTCTTCTGCCCATTTTTGGATTGGGTTGTTTTTTTAATATTGAGCTGCATGAGCTGCTTGTAAATTTTGTAGATTAATCCTTTGTCAATTGCTTCATTTGCAAATATTTTCTCCCATTCTGAGGGTTGTCTTTTCGTCTTGTTTATGTTTTCCTTTGCTGTGCAAAAGCATTGAAGTTTCATTAGGTCCCATTTGTTTATTTTTGTTTTTATATCCATTTCTCTAGGAGATGGGTCAAAAAGGATCTTGCTGTGATTTATGTCATAGAGTGTTCTGCCTATGTTTTCCTATAAGAGTTTTAAAGTGTCTGGCCTTATATTTAGGTCTTTCATCCATTTTGAGTTTATTTTTGTGTATGGTGTTAGGAAGTGTTCTAATTTCATTCTTTTACATGTAGCTGTCCAGTTTTCCCAGCACCACTTACTGAAGAGGCTGTCTTTTCTCCATTGTATATTCTTTCCTCCTTTATTAAACATAAGTTGACCATATGTGCATGGGTTTATCTCTGGGCTTTCTATCCTGTTCCATTAATCTATATTTCTGTTTTTGTGCCAGTACCATACTGTCTTGATTACTGTAGCTTTGTAGTATAGTCTGAAGTCCGGAAGCCTGATTCCTCCAGCTCCGTTTTTCTTCCTCAAGATTGCTTTGGCTATTCGGGATTTTTTTGTGTTTCCATACAAACTGAATTTTTTGTTCTAGCTCTGTGAAAAATGCGATTGATAGTTTGATAGGGGTTGCATTGAATCTGTAGATTGCTTTGGATAGTATAGTCATTTTCACAAGGTAGATTCTTCAAATCCAAGAACATGGTATATCTCTGCATCTATTTGTATCATCTTTAGTTTCTTTCATCAGTGTCTTATAGTTTTCTGCATACAGGTCTTGTCTCCTTAGGTAGGTTTATTCCTAGGTATTTTATTCTTTTTGTTGCAGTTGTAAATGGGAGTGATTCCTTAATTTATCTTTCACATTTTTCATCATTAGTGTATTGGAATGCAAGAGATTTATGTGCATTAATTTTGTATCCTGCTACTTTACCACATTCATTGATTAGCTCTAGTAGTTTTCTGGTAGCATCTTTAGGGTTCTGTATGTAGAGTATCATTTCATCAGCAAACAGTGACAGCTTTACTTCTTCTTTTCCAATTTGGATTCCATTTATTTCTTTTTCTTCTCTGATTGCTGTGGCTAAAACTTCCAAATCTATGTTGCATTATAGTGGTGACAGTGGACAACCTTGTCTTTTTCCTGATCTTAGAGGAAATGGTTTCAGTTTTTCACTATTGAGAACGATGTTGGCTCTGGGTTTGTCACATATGGCCTTTATTATGTTGAGGTAAGTTCCCTCAATGCCTGCTTTCTGGAGAGTTTTTATTGTAAATGGGTGTTGAATTTTGTTGAAAGCTTTTTCTGCATCTATTGAGATGATCATATAGTTTTTCTCCTTTAATTTGTTAATATGTTGTATCACATTGATTGATTTGCGTATATTGAAGAATCCTTGCATTCCTGGGATAAACCCCACTTGATCATGGTGTATGATCCTTTTAATGTGCTGTTGGATTCTGTTTGCTGAGGATTTTTGCATCTATGTTCATCAGTGATATTGGCCTGTAGTTACCTTTTTTTGTGGCATCTTTGTCTGGTTTTGGTGTCAGGGTGATGGTGGCCTTGTAGAATGCATTTGGGAGTGTTCCTTCCTCTCCTATATTTTGGAAGAGTTTGAGAAGGATAGGTGTTAGCTCTGCTCTAAATATTTGATAGAATTCGCCTGTGATGTCATCTGGTCCTGGGCTCTTGTTTGTTGGAAGATTTTTATTTACAGTCTCAATTTCAGTGCTTGTGATTGGTCTGTTTATATTTTCTATTTCTTCCTGGTTCAGTCTCGGAAGGTTGTGCTTTTCTAAGAATTTGTCCATTTCTTCCAGATTGTCCATTTTATTGGCATATAGTTGCTTGTAGTAATCTCTCATGATCCTTTGTATTTCTGCAGTGTCACTTGTTACTTCTCCTTTTTTATTTCTAATTCTATTGATTTGAGTCTGCTCCCTTTTTTTCTTGAGGAGTCTGGCTAATGGTTTATTAATTTTGTTTGTCGTCTCAAAGAACCCGCTTTTAGTTTTTACTGATCTTTGCTATTGTTTCCCTCATTTCTTTTTGATCTGATCTTTATGATTTCTTTCCTTCTGCTAACTTTGTGGGTTTTTTTGTTCTTCTTTCTCTAATTGCTTTAGGTGTAAGGTTAGGTTTTTTATTTGAGATGTTTCTTGTTTCTTGAGGTAGGATTGTATTGCTATAACCTTCCCTCTTAGAGCTGCTTTTGCTGCATCACATAGGTTTTTGGTCATCGTATTTTCATTGTCATTTGTTTCTAGGTAATTTTTGAGTTCCTCTTTGGTTTCTTCAGTGATCTCTTGGTTATTTGGTAGTGTATTGTTTAGCCTCCATGTGTTTTTACTTTGTACAGATTTTTTCCTGTAATTGATATCTAGTCTCATAGCATTGTGGTTGGATAAGATACTTGATACGATTTCAGTTTTCTTAAATTTACCAAGGCTTGATATATGACCCAAGATATGATCTATGCAGGAGAATGTTCCATGAGCACTTGAGAAGAAAGTGTATTCTGTTGTTTTTGCATGGAATGTCTTATAAATATCAATTAAGTCCATCTTGTTTAATGTACCATTTAAAGCTTGTGTTTCCTTATTTGTTTTCATTTTGGATGATCTGTCCATTGGTGAAAGTGGGGTGTTGAAGTCCCCTAGTGTTATTGTGTTACTGTCAATTTCCCTTTTTATGGCTGTTAGCATTTGCCTTATGTATTGAGGTGCTCCTATGTTGGGTGCATAAATATTTACAATTGTTATATATTCTTCTTGGATTGATCCTTTGATCATTAGGTGTAGTGTCCTTCTTTGTCTCTTGTAATAGTCTTTATTTTAAAGTGTGTTTTGTCTGATATGAGAATTGCTATTCCAGCTTTCTTTTGATTTCCATTTGCATAGAATATCTCTTTCCATTCCCTCACTTTCAGCCTGTATGTGTCCCTAGGTCTGAAGTGGGTCTCTTGTAGACAGCATATATACATGTCTTGTTTTTGAATCCATTCAACCAGTCTGTCTTTTGGTTGTAACGTTTAATCCATTTACGTTTAAGGTAGTTATCGATATGTATGTTCCTGTTCCCATTTTCTTAACTGTTTTGGGTTTGTTATTGTAGATCTTTTCCTTCCCTTGTGTTTCCTGCCTAGAGAAATTCCTTTGGCTTTTGTCTTAAAGCTGATTTGATGGTGCTGAATTCTCTTAGCTTTTGCTTGTCTATAAATGTTTTAATTTTTCTGTTGAGTCTGAATGAAATCCTTGCTGGGTAGAGTAATCTTGGTTGTAGGTTTTTCCCTTTCATCACTTTAAGTATGTCCTGCCACTCCCTTCTGGCTTGCAGAGTTTCTGCTGAAAGATCAGTTGTTAACCTTATGGGGATTCCCTTGCATGTTATTTGTTGCTTTTCCCTTGCTGGTTTTAATATATTTTCTTTGTATTTAATTTTTGATAGTTTGATTGATATATGTCTTGGCGTGTTTCTCCTTGGATTTATCCTGTATGGGACTCTCTGTGCTTCCTGGACTTGATTGACTATTTCCTTTCCCATATTAAGGAAGTTTTCAACTATAATCTCTTCAAATATTTTCTTAGTCCCTTTTTCTCTTCTTCTTCTGGGACCCCTATAATTCGACTGTTGGTGTGTTTATAATGTTGTCCCAGAGGTCTCTGAGACTGTCCTCAATTCTTTTCATTTTTTTTTTCTTTATTCTGCTCTGTGGTAGTTTTTTCCACTATTTTATTTTCCAGGTCACTTATCTGCTCTTCTGCCTCAGTTATTCTGCTATTAATTCATTCTGGAGAATTTTTAATTTCAATTATTGTGTTGTTCATCATTGTTTTTTTGCTCTTTAGTTCCTCTGTGTCCTTGTTAAACGTTTCTTTTACTTTCTCCATTCTATTTCCAGGATTTTGGATCATATTTACTATCATTACTCTGAACTCTTTTTCAGGTAGACTGCGTATTTCCTCTTCATTTGTTTGGTCTGGTGGGTTTTTACCTTGCTCCTTCATCTGCTTTGTGTTTCTCTGTCTTCTCATTTTGCTTAACTTACTGTGTTTGGCATCTCCTTTTCACAGGCTGCAGGTTCCTAGTTTCCATTGTTTTTGGTGTTAGCCCCCAGTGTCTAAGTTTGGTTCAGTGGGTTGTGTAGGCTTCCTGGTGGCGGGGACTGGTGCCTGTGTTCTGGTGGATGACGCTGGATCTTGTCCTTCTGGTGGGCCGGACTACGTCTGGTGGTGTGTTTTGGGGTGTCTGTGACCTTATTATGATTTTAGGCAGCCTCTCTGCTAATGGGTGCGGTTGTATTCCTGTCTTGCCTCTCTGCTAATGGGTGGGGTTGTATTCCTCTCTTGCTAGTTGTTTGGCATAGGGTGTCCAACACTGTAGCTTGTTGGTCGTTGAGTGGAGCTGGGTCTTAGCTTTGAGATGAAGATCTCTGGGAGATCTGTTGCCGTTTGATAGTACGTGTAGCCAGGAGGTCTCTGGTGGACCAATGTCCTGAACTCGGCTCTCCCATCTCAGAGTCACAGGCCTGACACCCGGCCAGAGCACGAAGACCCTGTCAGCCACATGGCTCAGGCTGGTTGGCTTCAAAAGCAGAAGTATATTTTTCAGAGTTCTGAAGCCTGGAAGTCCCAGATCAGGATTCAGCAGGTTTTGGGTTCTGGTGAGGTCTCTCTTCCTGGCTTGCAGATGGTGTCCTTGCTTCATCCTCACATGGTCTTTCATCCAAACTGTGGAATTCTACACTCTAAAGGGTCTCCTTTAGATGTGCTGCCTCTCTCCTTCCGCGCCACAGAAATTTATTTAAGGAATGTTGAAACATGATTAAATGAAGCTTCCATGCTGATACAACCTCAGAAGTATTGCTGCTTTGTTATCTTCCTGCTCTGAGTGATGGGCTATCCATGATCTGCCAGGGGACACTTGGACATGACTCTGCCTCAGGGTCCCCACAGAAGCAGCTCTTTGAAAAGCACCCCGATTTTCTGTCTCATCTCTTGCTCTTTTTCCTATGCCATGAGAGTATTCCTGAGCTAGCCTTCTAGAGGAAGAGACACATGGACCAGCGTTGTTTCATTCTAGTACCCCATCCCATCCCAGGCCAGGCTATAATAGACTACCAATGGACAGCCAGCTGGCCTTGAGATATGTGAGAGAGTCCAGCCAAGATCACCAGGGCTGTCTAGCCAACCTTCAGTTATTGCAGATGCACAAGTGAACCCAGCAAACACCACATGAACATCCCTGCTAAAACTGTAGACTCATGTATTCAATAATTACTTAATTTTTTTATACTGAATTTTGGTCTGTTTTGTTAAGCAGTATTATTGTGGCAATAGAGGAGCAACAGTAGTGTCCTATGAACCTGTGGAATGGAAAAAATATGGAAATATAGGTACTATGTTGCTATTCTTGATTACCTGCAGAAAGGTTATGGCTAGCATAGGGGTAAGTTTATAGAACAAGTGAATTAAAGAAAAAATAAAAGACTGAAACACTGTTACTAAATTGAGTGATTACTGATATTTTCAGTCTTGGCAATTTTTGTTGAACAGAGCTATCCAGCATTGTGCAGAACATTTAGACTCATTAGTCTCTGATAATTAAATGCTTGGAAGACCTCCTAATATGTTGACAATGAAAAGTGATCTTATAAGTTGCCAGGATTAACATGTGTTCAAGATCAAAACTGCTGTATTGTCACTAAATATGTGTGTTCCAGATTAAAGAACAAAAACAAACAAGAATTTCCTATGTAACATAATACAAACTATGTTATGGGAGTCATGAAAAAATTATAAATTTATTGTTTTTAGTCTCAGAGTGGTGAGTATTAAAGAGTGAATCTTTTTGTTACTCCCAGTTCATAAGTTGAAGCCCTAACCCCCAGTGTGGCTGTATCTAGAGTAAGGAAGTAATTAAGATTAAATGAAGTCATAAATGTGGGCACCTGATCTGATTGGATGGTGTCCTTAAAAGAAGAGACAACGTGGTGTGTCCCCCGATCCCATGTGCACTCAACAAAGAAAGGCCGCTTGAGGATATAGCAAGAAAGGGTTGTCCGTAAGCCAGGAAGCTCCCGTAGGAGAAATTGACCGTTCAGATCTTGACTGGGGACTTCTAGCCTCCAGACTGTGAGAAAATTAATTCCTATTGTTTAAGACACCCAGTCTGTGCTATTTTGTCATGGCAGCTCAAATTGACTAATACAGTAAGTTTTAGATGATTTTAATTTACAGTTTATGATATCACTTATATACTTTAAATAGTCAATAACATAAGAACAGTTGCAATCTCTCTCTAAGAAAGAATAATTTTTAAAAAATAGTTAATACATCTATAAGCACTTAGCTTTGTGCCTCACACATAATGCCATACTCATGCAATAGTCAAATACATTATATCAAAGTATTTAACATTTAAATATTTTCATTATAGTATTTAGTGTTCAAATGCCTAAATTTGTACATATAGCAGTTAAAAATCATGTTTCAGAAACATGGATATGGAAAAAATATTACTTTGTCTTTTAATAAATGAATCTTAATTGTACTTAGAATCTCCTCTTTGAAATTTAGTCTCAGTGAATTCAGAATCTCCTCTCATCTCCTTCTTGATGGGATATAATCATCAATGGGGCTCACTCCCTCTTGTGAGAGCACTGTAATCACAACTAACTGCTGAACAGTCATCAACAGGAAGACACTGGAACTCACCAAAAAGATACCCCACATCCAAAGACAAAGGAGAAGCCATAGTGAGACAGTAGGAGGAGCACAGTCACAATAAAATCACATCCTGGGCTTCCCTGGTGGCGCAGTCGTTGAGAATCTGCCTGCCAATGCAGGGCACACGGGTTCGAGCCCTGGTCTGGGAAGATCCCACATGCCGCGGAGCGACTAGGCCCGTGAGCCACAACTACTGAGCCTGCGCGTCTGGAGCCTGTGCTCCGCAACAAGAGAGGCCGCGATGGTGAGAGGCCCGCGCACCGCGATGAGGAGTGGCCCCCACTTGCCGCAACTAGAGAAAGCCCTCGCACAGAAACGAAGACCCAACACAGCCAAAAAAAAAAAAAAATAAATAAATAAATAAATAAAATCACATCCTATTATTGCTGGGTGGGTGTCTCACAAACTGGAGAGCAATTATACCACCAAAGTCCACCCAGTGGAGTGAAGGTTCTGAGCTTCACGTCTGGCTTCCCAACCTCGAGGTCCGGTAGCAAGAGGAGGAATTCCTAGAGAATCAGACTTTGAAGACCAGTGGGATTTAGTTGCAGGACTTGGACAGGACGGGGGGAAACAGAGACTCCACTGTTGGAGGGCACACACAAAGTAGCGTGCGAATCAGGACCCAGGGGAAGGAGCAGTGACCCCCATAGGGGACCGAAACAGACCTATCTGCTAGTGTAGGAGGGTCTCCTGCAGAGGTGGGGTGGCTGTGGCTCACCGTGGGAACAAGGACAGTGGCAGCAGAAGTTCTGGGAAGTACTCCTTGATGTGAGCCCTCCCAGAGTCTGTCATTAGCCCCACCAAAAAGCCTGTAGCCTCCAGTGCTGGGTGGCCTCAGGCCACACACCAACAGGGAGGGAGCTCAGCCCCACCCCTTAGCAGACAAGCAGATTAAAGTTTTACTGAGCTGTTCCCATTAGAGCAACACCCAGCTCTACCCATCACCAGTCCCTCCCATCAAGAAGCTTCCACAAGCCTCTTAGATAGCCTCATTCACCAGAGGGCAGACAGCAGAAGCAAGAAGAACTACAATCGTGCAGTCTGTGAAACTGAAACCACATTCACAGAAAGATAGACAAAATGAAAAGGCAGAGGGCTATGTATTAGATTAAGGAACAAGATAAAACCCCAGAAAAACAGCTAAATGAAGTGGAGATAGGCAACCTTCCAGGAAAAGAATTCAGAATAATGATAATGAAGATGATCCAGGACCTCGGAAAAAGAATGGAGGCAAAGATCAAGAAGATGCAAGAAATGTTTAACAAAGGCCTAGAAGAATTAAAGAGCAAACACCTAGAAGCATTAAAGAACAAACAAACAGAGATGAACAATACAATAACTGAAGTGAAAAATACACTAGAAAGAATCAATAGCAGAATAACTGAAGCAGAAGAACGGATAAGTGACCTGCAAGATAGAATGGTGGAATTCACTGCCGTGGAAATGAATAAAGAAAGGAGAATGAAAAGAAATGAAGACAGCCTAAGAGACCTCTGGGACAACACTAAATGGATGACCATTGACATTATAGGGGTCTCAGAAGGAGAAGAGAGAGAGAAAGGATACCAGAGAAGATATTTGAAGAGATTATAGTCGAAAAATTCCCTAACATGGGAAGGAAATAGCCACCTAATTCCAGGAAGTGCAGAGAGTCCCAGGCAGGGTAAACCAAGGAGAAACACGCCAAGACACATAGTATTCAAATTGAAAAAATTAAAGACAATGAAAAATTATTAAAAGCAAGAAGGGCAAAAATGACAAAAAACATACAAGGGAGCTCCCATAAGGTTGAGAGCTGATTTCTTAGCAGAAACTCTACAAGCTAGAAGGCAGTGGCACGATACATTTAAAGTAATGAAAGGGAAGAACCTACAACCAAGAATACTTTACCCGGCAAGGATCTCATTCAGATTTGACGGAGAAATAAAAAGCTTTATAAACAAGCAAAAGCTAAGAGAATTCAGCACTACCAAACCAGCTCTCCCACAAATGCTAAAGGAACTTCTGTAAGTGGGAAACACAAGAGAAGAAAAGGACCTACAAAAACAAGCACAAAACAGTTAAGAAAATGTTAATAGGAACATACATATCGATAATTACCTTAAATGTGAATGGATTAAATGCTCCAATGAAAAGACACAGGCTCGCTGAAAGGATACAAAAAGAAGACCCATATATATGCTGTCCGCAGGAGAGCCACTTCAGACCTAGGGACACATACAGAAAGAAAGTGAGGGGATGGAAAAAGATACTCCATGCAAATGGATATCAAAAGAAAGCCGGAGTAGCAATCCTCATATCAGTAAAATAGACTTTAAATTAAAGAATGTTATAAGAGATAAGGAAGGAAACTACATAATGATCAAGGGATCAATCCAAGAAGAAATAACAATTACATATGCACCCAACATAGGAGCACCTCAATACATAAGACAAATGCAAACAGCTATAAAAGAGGAAATTGACATTAATACACTAATAGTGGGGGACTTTAACACCTCATTTACACCACGGGATCGATTATCCAGACAGAAAATAAGGAAACACAAGATTTAGATGACACAATGGACCAGATAGATTTAACTGATATTTATAGTACATTCCATCTGAAAACAGTAGATTACACTTTCTTCTCAAGTGCACCCAGAACATTCTCTAGGATAGATCACATCTTGGGTCACAAATCAAGCCTCGGTAACTTTAAGGAAATGGAAATTATATCAAGCATTTTTTCCGACCACAGCACTATGAGATTATAAATCAATTACAGGGAAAAAAAACATGAAAAACACAAACACATGGAGGGTAAACAATACATTACTAAGTAACCAAGAGATCACTGAAGGAATCAAAGAGGAAATCAAAAAATACCTAGTGACAAATTAAAACAAAAACACGATGATTCAAAACCTAATGGATGCGGCAAAAGCAGTTCTAAGAGGGAAGTTGATAGCAATACAATCCTACCTCAAGAAGCAAGAAAAATCTCAAACAATCTAACCTTAGGCCTAAAGGAATGAGAGAAGAAGAACAAACAAACACCAAAGTTAGTAGACGGAAAGAAATAATAAAGATCAGAGCAGAAATAAATGAAATAGAAACAAAGAAAACAATAGCAAAGATCAATAAAACTAAAAGCTCGTTCTTTGAGAAGATAAACAAAATTGATAAACCTTTAGCCAGACTCATCAAGAAAAAGAGGGAGAGGAGTCAAATCAATAAAATTAGAAATGAAAAAGGAGAAGTTACATTGGACACCACAGAAATAGAAAGCATCCTAAGAGACTACTACAAGCAACTCTATGCCAATAAAATGGACAACCTGGAAAAAATGGACAAATTCTTAGAAAGGTATAACCTTCTAAGACTGAACCAGGAAGAAATAGAAAATATGAACAGACCAATCACAAGTAATGAAATTGAAACTGGGATTAAAAATCTTCCAACAAACAAATGTCCAGGGCCAGATGACTTCACAGGTGAATTCTGTCAAACATTTAGAGAAGAGCTAACACCCATCCTTATCAAACTCTTCCAAAAAATTGCAGAGGAAGGAGCACTTCCAAACTCATTCTACGCGGCCACCATCATGCTCATAGCAAAAGCAGACAGAGATACTACACAAAAAGAAAATTACAGATCAATATCACTGATGAATATAGGTGCAAAAATCCTCAACAAAATACTAGCAAACAGAATACAACAGCACATTAAAAGGATCATACACCATGATCAAGTGGGATTTATCCCAGCGGTGCAGGGATTCTTCAGTATATGCAAATCAGTCAGTGTGATACACCATATTAACAAATTGAAGAATAAAAACCATATGATCATCTGAATAGATGCGGAAAAAGATATTGACAAATTTCAACACCCATTTATGATAAAAACTCTCCAGAACGTGGGCACAGAGGGAACCTACCTACCATAATAAAGCCCACGTATGACAAACCCACAACAAACATCATTCTCAATGGTGAAAAACAGGAAGCGTTTCTTCTAACATCAGGAATAAGACAAGGATGTCCACTCTCGCCACTCTTATTCAACATAGTTTTGGAAGTTCTAATCACCCCAATCAGAGAAGAAAAAGAAATAAAATTAATACAAATTGGAAAAGAAGTAAAACTGTTTGCAGATGACATGATCCTATACATAGAGAATCCTAAAGATGCCACCAGAAAACTACTAGAGCTAATCAATGAATTTGGTGAAGTTGCAGGATACAAAAGTAATGCACAGAAATCTCTTGCATTCCTATACACTAACAATGAAAGATCAGAAAGAGGAATTAAGGAAACAATCCCATTCAGCATTGCACAAAAAGAATAAAATACCTAGGAATAAACCTACCTAAGGAGGTAAAAGAACTGTACTCAGAAAACTATAAGACACTGATGAAAGAAATCAAAGATGACACAAACAGATGGAGAGATATACCATGTTTTTGGATTAGAAGAGTCAATATTGTGAAAATGACTATACTACCCAAAGCAATCTACAGATTCAGCACAAGCCCTATCAAATTTCCAATGGCATTTTTTTACAGAACTAGAACAAAAAATCTTAAAATTTGTGTGGAGACACAAAAGACCCCAAATAGCCAAAGCAAAATTGGGGGAAAAAACAGAATGAGGGGAATCAAGACTCCCTGGCTTCAGACTATACTACAAAGCTACAGTAATCAAGGCAATATGGTACTGGCACAAAAACAGAAATATAGATCAATGGAACAGGATAGAAAGCCCAGATTTAAACCCACGCACCTGTGGTCAACTAATCTATGGCAGAGGAGGCAAGGATGTACAATGGAGAAAAGACAGTCTCTTCAATAAGTGGTGCTGGGAAAACTGGGCAGCTACATGTAAAAGAATGAAGTTAGAACACTCCCTAACACCATACACAGAAGTAAACTCAAAATAGATTAAAGACCTAAATGTAACACCAGCCACTATAAAACTCTTAGAGGAAAACATAGGAAGAACACTCTGACGTAAATCACAGCAAGATTTTTTTTACCCACCTCCTAGAGAAATGGAAATAAAAACAAAAGTAAACAAATGGGACCTAATGAAACTTAAAAGCTTTCACACAGCAAAGGAAACTATAAACAAGACGAAAAGACAACCCTCAAAATGGGAGAAAATATTTGCAAACGAATCAACAGACAAAGGATTAATCTCCAAAATATATAAATGGCTCATGAAGCTCAATATTACAAAACCAAACAACCCAATGAAAAAATGAGCAGAAGACCTAAATAAACATCTCTCCAAAGAAGCCATACAGATGGCCAAGAAGCACATGAAAAGCTGCTCAACATCACTAATTATTGGAGAAATGCAAATCAGAACTACAGTGAGGTATCACCTCACACCAGTTAGAATGGGCATCATCAGAAAATCTTCAAACAACAAATGCTGGAGAGGGTGTGGAGAAAGGGGTACCCTCTTGCACTGTTGGTGGGAATGTCAGGTGATACAGCCATTATGGAGAACAGTATGGAGGTTCCTTAAACTAAAAATAGAACTACCATATGACACAGCAATCCCAGTACTGGTCATATACCCTGAGAAAACCATAATTGAAAAAGACTTATGCACCCCAATGTTCATTTCAGCAGTATTTATCATAGCCAGGTCATGGAAGCAACCTAAATGCCCGTCGAGAGACATATGGATAAAGAAGATGTGGTACATATATACAATGGAATATTACTCAGCCATAAAAAGGAACAGAACTGGGTCATTAGTAGAGACGTGGATCGACCTAGGGACTGTCATACAGAGTGTCGTAAGTCAGAAAGAGAAAACCAAATATCATATATTAACACATATATGTGGAATCTAGAAAAATGATACAGATGAACTGGTTTGCAAGGCAGAAATAGAGATATAGATGTAGAGAACAAACATATGGCCACCAAGGGGGGAAAGTGGTGGTGGGGGGGGTAATGGTGGTGGGATGAATTGGGAGATTGGGATTGACTTATATACACTATTATGTAAAATAGAGAACTAATAAGAACCTGCTTTATAAAAAATAAATAAAGAAAAATAATCAATGGGCCCATTAATAAGAATCGAGTTGTATGTTTTGCTTGTCTGTTTATTGAAGCTGTGGAGGTGCAGGTCTTTGTCCTGGTTTGTTATCCTAGTGACACTGATGGGAAATTCTTTCTCTAGATAGTCTTCACTGCCCTTGCAGACATCTGTGCATCCTTACCACCGGCAGTTCTCTCCAAATGCATTCTCCCTCCTCCCATAGATATGTGGGAATTAGCTACACTCATATGAGGACATTTCTACCCTTTCAACTCTGGTGCTTTTGCTGTTTGGGTCATAATGAGTGCACAGCCATGCTGTTTCTCCAGGATGTTCCCAGGAGTGCAGGCGGCACTGTCATATTTCAATATACATATCCCCCCAGATTTCTCATTTTGTTCTGGCCTGATACATGTTTTTCCCAGTCTCCTCTCTGCATCCCATAGGCTGGGAGGGATGAAGGGAAGAAGTTTCCACTCTCTTCATTAGGAACATACACCAGTTTCTCACCAGGACATTCCTCTGATTTTCTTCCAGCCTGTGATATACTCCCTGTTTAAGTATGGCATGTAAATTATTTACTTGTAGTTCAGTATGTTGGTTTTGATATTGGGAAACCTTTTTTTTAAACCAAGCTTCTCTATCATTAAAAAAGTTAAGAATGAGCCCTTTTGTATTCTATCATGTTATGCATTCACTGATGTGTTGAGAGAGAAAAAATACATGCTAACTGAATATGGAAGACGAAAGGAAAAGGACATTCAAAGGAAAATAATCAGTTAATATGGCAAATATTATCCTGCTGAAAATTAGGCTATATTATCAGCCAGTGAAGTAATCTGAAAATAATACAGATTAATTTTTTGTGTTGGAATTGTGGTAAGAGTGAAATACAGACTGATATCAAGCTAAATGATTATTTTTAAAATTTTCTAGAGGATGAATTTCAAATCCAAGTTGAATCAAGCTCGTCTTTGATAGAAAGTGTAATTTCAAATTGGGAGAATAATGTTTGTGTGCAGTTAGATATGGTTTTTGCCCTGTGTTTTTAACTTGATGTCTCACATTTGGAAATGTGCAATTGAGACTTTTTTTTTTTTTTAACCTCTTTACAAACTTACTGTGGAAACAAACAGATGTGCCTGGCTTTATATGAAGAATCTTCCCGGAGACAGGATAGGGGTGTGTAGCATAAAGCCAGAGTAAGAAGAAAATGTGTGATGGGACAGAGAAAGATTTGAGATTTGCATCAGTGTGTGAAATCATAGGAAAGGGAGAACATAGTTGTGTCATTCCACATGGCACTTCCACTTCACCTCAATTGTGAGAATATTTTTAAATGCTGATTTCATAGATTTCAAGATTATGGTAATTTTATATTTCACTACTTAAAAATGATAATTTGCATTTTTTCAGTGGTTTGTGTTTTGGGCTAATATTATTATATCTAAGTTTGTGACTATGATGTTGTTACCTACAATGGAAAGCCTAGAGAAGAATATGCAAAAATCTGACATAAATGTCACATATGCACCTGCCACCAGTGATTCTTTCTGCCATATATGCAGTTATTTTCATACATCCATGTCTGTTCGTTTATTCTAAACCAGTCTGTCTTTTAGTGTTTGCAAACAGAAAATAGTTTTTAGTCTTCCATCAAATAGTTTAAACCTACTTGGTAGTAAAACTTATAATTTTTTTTAACAATTCACTGTTTTTTTTTAAAATTAATTTATTTATTTTTGGCTGCATTGGGTGTAGCCCCTGCTCACCGCAATTAGAGAAAGCCTGCGTGCAGCAATGAAGACCCAATGCAGCCAAAACTTATAATTGAATGCCATAAAAATGTTATTTGTGAGCTTTTTTCTGATAAAAAGACATTTAATGAATTGAATAAATTCAAAAGGATGTCATTTTTTAAGTTAACATAAAAGTATAAAATCATGAGAAAAATATAAAAAGTAAAACTAAAAGTGTTCTTTATGTTGTATCTGTGTCCATATTCATTTTAACTACCCCTAATATGTTTCCTAATACAATATTTAAATCATTTATCTCTATAAAATGTATTAGACCCTAGAAAGTATTTATAAGAAGATCGCTTATACGTTGGATCTTAGTAAACCATCAGTCTTCTTAAGAATATAACCTCATGTGTGGTCCCCCTCTTGTTTGATTCTAGAATCTCTAAGTGTGGCTTAGAGACTTTCTGCTCACATTATTACTTCTCTGACAGAGTTAGGTGAAGGATTCAGAATAAAGTTAATTGAAGGAATTGGGAAATTATTAATTGCTTAATGTTTTCACAATCTATAGAATTTCTTTAACACCTGTTTTTCTACCTAAGTATATTTTAATATTTTATAAATTAAAAGAATAAAATCCAAGTCTAACAAAGCTCTTTCTCATACATGTAAAACATCTAATATGTTAGTGTTCTTGTTAACATATCTGAAAAAGAACTTACAACAAAAATTATTGTACATTTGGAATGCTTCTTAACTTCATTTCTTTAAAAAAAATAATCCTAGAAAAACATGGATTAACTGGGACCAAATTACCATACTGAATATTAAATTATGTGCGTTAGCTTTTGTTGTTATTGTTTTCACTCTTGATTTTTTACTGGGGGTGAGAGATCATGTTTTAAAAAGTTTAAATTCAGAAATTATACAAAGATAAATTAGAAACTGTCCTTGCCTACAAGTTTTGAAAATAAGTGACATAAACACAGCATTTTAGACTTCTGTGCAAATAAGGACCATTGAACACATTCATACACGTATCTCTATGTATTCATATCTATACTTATTTCTACATCTATCTACCTATGTTTACATACCTACCTATCATTGTTTGTTCCAGGATGGTATTGGAATATCAGTAATGGAATAAAATTATAATGTAATTATAAGGTAAGAAAAGTAGGAGTTGTCAACAAAATATTGGAAAATGAGAAAGCTGAGGTTATCCTTGGTTCTCCATAAAGCAGAGTCTGAGACAAAGGCTTGCATGCAGGTATTATTTGAAAATGTGATCTCAGGAAGTTGATATAAAGGGTAGGTGAGTGAAACATGGAAGGAGGAAAAGCCAAAAGAAAGATGTATTTTGGATTTAGCCACTGCTTACAGGTGACTGGTACTTGATCCCACCAGAAAAGCCTAAGGAGCATTTTGAAATGCATGTCAAAACTCTCAGCCTGAAGGAGTAAGAGAGCAGAACTTATACATCACAAACTCCATGGTTGGTAACACTTCTGCACCCTGGAGTTGAGCATGCATAGGTGTAGAGTAGTTTCCTGCTGGCGTCATACTTTGCAATGATAGAAAATCACCTGAGAAGAAAGCATGAGGTACACAGCAATGATATCAGACGAATATGGCTGGGGTTACCCTCACATGAAGCCTGTGCAACCCTGCATAATATGATGGCTAAGCTGGAGGAAGAGGAGGAACCAAGAGGATTTTAAATCGTTACGTAAGAGACGTCTACTCACTGAACCACAGAAATCAGCTTTTGCCTGCCATTAAGCTAAATGCTTCATAGAGCCCTTTGTAGATAATTCTCAATAGCAGTTTCTCCAAGGACCTAATAAAAAAGCCCTAAACTACATGCCGCAGTTCCTATTACTGTAGTTGATCCTAGGACTGTAATCCATATCCATTCTCTTCCTTCTTAAGTGAACATTTTGATTTTCTTCAACAATATGGCATTTCTAGGTTCTTGCTTCATGGGGTCACTTGGTTCTTTATTCACAGAGTATCTGAGCTCTTAATTACTTCACTTGTGATGCTCCCTAATCACTGATATTGGTCATTCATCATTATCACAGACCTGGAGGACCTTAGAGGCACCCCCATGAATTTCCTGGCTTCCAAACTTACTGCTCCCTTGCTTGCTACAGTTGTGTAAAACTATCCTTAATCCTTCATGGTTATCAGGATCTCTGTGGGCTTAGCAGAGTGCCCTTGTTGTTTGTCCCCCAACCCCACCCTGCTAATCCTCTTCTATGAGAGTCCAGATGACAAGATGTTACTCATAACTTTGTAAGTCTATTGTAGTCCTTACAATTCCATTTTCCATTTAATAGTATGTACTCACCACCCCTAATTCAAAACACAGCATTTCAGATTGGCAGAGCCAAAAGTTGTGGGGATCAGAAGCACAGATTTCACAGGTGAATCACAGGGAGTGAGCATGAGAGGAGGCCAATATCACTGCCACCCTTATTTCCTGCACTAATGTATTTTAGCTATTTGAAAGACAACACTATATATCAGCTTATATTCAACATCCTGGAGAAGGATAGCCCAATTCACAGGGTGTTTTCCCAAGCTGGAAAATTAACTCAGTCTTGGCAAGGACATACTACTGTTAGGTTGGCAGATTTTGAATGGTGAGAGATATATATACATAATATTATTGTATTATACATACAATAATTTATATATAATTTATATATATATATATATATATATATATAAATCCTAAGTCCCAAGAACTTGTATCCATATTCATACCTCCTCTGCCCTCTGCCAGGGGGCTGAAATCATCTAAATCTTTTTTCCACTGATGTCTGGTGATTGTTACTGGTTTTTAACGGGGCTCTCAGTTTCTCTCCGCTTGGGTTTCTCCATGTTTCTCCCCCTGTAACTAATCTGGGCTTCCTAATGGCACATGGTTGGGTTCCAAGAGTATGTGTCGTAAGACCAAGTAAGCCAAGCAGAAACTGTAATCGTTTTAGGACCTTGCTTTGGACACTGTTACTTCTGTTGCAGTTTATGCATTAGAAATGAGAAAATAAGACTGGACTCTATATTTGAGGACAGGAATTTTACTGAAATATTTGTGGGAGAATTGATACCAAATGTGAGGACTTGTTTTAAAGTCATCAGTCTCTGACCTCTAGCTACACAATAGTTACCTTATTTCCATATGAAAAAATACATTTACCATTTCCGAAGACCCATGATCAAAGAATTATCTGTAAAACAGTAAATACTTTTAGCGCTGTATGACATATGGTCTCTGTTCAGACTACTCACCTCTGCCATTGTAGCTTGAAGCGCTCACAGACAACATAAATAAACATCTATGGCTGTGTTCTAATAATGCTTTATTTACAAAAACATATGGTCCAGAATTGCCCTGCTGCCCATAGTTTGCTGATGTTTGATCTACTGCATCAAACTCATGTTTGAGGTCCAGGATCTGCCTATCTAAGTCAGGTCCTCAGAAGTGGTTCCTTTTGTGAAACTCTGCGCATTTAGTTTTTCTCAATCTTAAGACTCAAGACCTAAAAAGACAAGTTCTGATCCTCACAATTCAAATACAGTGGTGGAACAGGAATAGAATAATTGCTACAGCCCCTCCCATTCAAAAAGGGAAATGGGAGGCACCACCGAGGCACACAGATTGAGAGCCATTCTGAATCCCAGCTGGGCAGGGATTGCCAGCTTAGTTTTGTGAGCCTATTCCTGTCCTTTGCACTGTCTCTGTTCCTTTTCGTCTAAGCTGAAATAACTATAAAAATTTTGTGGATTTCTTATGTATCTATTGGTTATCTGCTCTGTTAGACAAAAGCCATAATTTTTTTTTTTTTCCCAAAGTAAGAACTTATCTGCCATGGGCTTCCTGCAAGGGTGCTGAAGAACAGCTTTCTTAAGATTTTCAGAAACCCTAAAATTGGATGAACAGTATGAGGCACATCTTAAGATCACCTGTCTAATTGAACACTTTACTGAGGCAACTCTTCAGATATTTCTCAGGTCTTTACCAGTGATCTTATATTTACATGTTGAGTTCAGTTTTTGTTCTGAAGCCCTTTTTTATTTGAAAACCTTGAGTAGGCAGGAATGAGAAATAATTTAAATTTCAAACCAGAAATCCCTTTCTATTTTGACTTTGGTTTGAATACTGAAAAGGTCTTTTTTAAACTCCTGTCTCTCCTCCTCAGTTTTACTACGGGCAGCTTGATGAAGCAAGATGGCATCTCCACTGCTCTTCCTGGATGTATGTGAAACACCCAGCACATTATTAACACCTTAACATTAGTATAGTGCATTTGTTACAATCCGTGAACCAATATTGATATGTTATTAATTCAAAGTTATACTGACTTACAACCTAATTTTGGTAGTATAAGGTTCTTCTAGTATATGTTTATGAGATGTTTATATATGTAAGGCAAAACTTTTTAGGTGGTGCATACCTGAACATGCCTGTATTTTACCATCATATTTGTAGTTTTCCTACGTACAGAATTTTAGGTTGGTAATCATTTTTCCTCAGAATTTTGAAGACATTTGCACATTATCTTTTAGATTGTGCATAAGCTTGTTGCCAGTCAGGTCCTTAAACCTTTTAAGTGACCTGTTAGATCCCTAATCTTTTGTAAGTGACCCATATTTTCTTTTCAAATCTTCCTTTTATGGCGAGTTTTCTAAATTTTTTGGAACAGTGTGCCTTGATTTAGAACTCCGTGTGTGTGGGTGCATGCATGTGTGTGGCTTTGCTAGACCTCCAATTATTTCTTTCACTTAGCTTTAAGTAAGTAAGCTTTCTAAGAACACAGGGCAGGAGACAGCATCCCTAGTATCAACATAATTATTACTGTTAAAGCATAAAAGGAAGATTTGAAAGAAATAAGACATTTTTTAAAAGATACAATTCAGATTACACTTTGGCCATCATGTGCCATTGAAGGTTTTGTAAAGTGATATATGTGTTAAGATGTCACTGCTTATATAATCTCTCATATAAATAACATGGAAAAGTCTAGTATTAGATAGATATTATCATAATTTTTAGAAGACATTTTATTGTCTCAAAAAGGTACTCTTTCTTCCTCAATAATGAAAAAATGATTCTTAGGTGCATAGGCATGAAGAACAGGCAGTTTTGACCAGATGATTAAATTCTTTTTGGTGACGTGACAAATAAATCTGATAAGTTTTCTTAAAGGGAAGGAACCTATATCTCTTTCCTCTTACTCCTTCTTGCTGTTTGAAAGGCAAGCATAAAGGCTGAATCTTCAACTCTTATCCTATACCATGGGGTGACCTTGGGAGTAGAAACCAGGGAAAGTGAAGGACCATAAGAGTAAGTAATTTATCCATCTCAACATTGAGTAGATTAGAAGCCTGGATTCACTCCTTCTGTACCTCTTGACCATAAGTAACAAATATCCTTCTGTCATCTTTACAACAGTATTATAGTGAGTGTTTCTATAATTCACACCCGAACTAAGACTTACTAGTGCATAATTTTTTAAATGAGTGTAACCAGAGAAATTATGAGTTTAATAAGTGACTACACACTTGCACCAGTAAAGTATAGCTGCCTCCTTCATTTCTGTGTTAAAATCAAAGTTGTAATTTTATTTCTTTAATAATTATTCCATACTGTATTTCTTATTTCTAGTGTCTCCTTTACTCCTCTACACTTATTACACACTAAATTTATATACATTGTGTAAATATATATATATTTAATTTTATATATACATTTTCTAATTTCTTGATGCTTTTAAATCATGACATTGGAAATAAAAGTCAAATTTATAATTTGAAAATCTAGCTTACTTTTTCAGTGATGAAATATTATTTATTATTTCAGGACTCTCCAGTGTAATATATATTTTCTTTACCATTTAAAAAATTACAGTGAAGTAATAGTGAACCTATTGTCCATTTTCTCTAGGGAGTAATTTTCTGCATTTCGGGAATAGGAGACTTTTAAAAATATACACTTCATAATACTCTCCAGGCTCCAACAAATAAATACCTTATCTAACCTCTGTGCTTGTATGACTGCTGACTTTGACAGTTGTCAACATGACTTTTTATGCATCATCTCTTGCCTCTAACAGATTCCCTTCCTGTCCAGGAGATCTAAGAAATGTGAGAGTGAGGTAATCACACATACACAGATGCTCTGCTTCATCAAGATGGAAAATGATATTAACAGGACAGCCACTTTCTCCCTTACTGCCCTATGTAAATTTACCAGCATATGTTTAATGGCTTACTATTGAATTCCTTGGTTATAAACCTGAGAGGATTAAAATATAATACAAAAATATTTTTTATAGCTTTGTAATAATGCTTATTGTCTTCTGTCTACTGTGTGTTGAAGAGAAACTCATTTTTTTTTTTTTCCTACAATTCCTATTCACTTATATGCTAAAAATACCAGAAACCCCATTCAGGTTACCAGATAATTTCCATTCCTATTCCCATTACAAGCATTATATGTTCAATTTCCTAAATTATTTTTTCATTATATATTTATTTTGATGTTTAAAATGCTTGACATTTTCTCTCCTGTACTACATTCTTCTGTCTGTTTACAGTTTCATCTAGCTTTCTCTCAAAGCATTTTCCATGTTGAAGATATGTCATTTTCCAAGTGAATAAGATTCCCTCCTTTTATTCTCCCAACATAGGTTGATACATTATGCTTTTGTGATAAGCTTATCTCTTCTCTATTTTAGGGTGTAATCACTCAGTGATTCTAAGAATATTGGTAGCATTTTAGACCCAATTAAATAATCAGTTTGTTTCAAATAGAAGATAAGATAGGGAAATGATAAATGTCTTAGGCTTTATGGTTTTCCAGTAATGGATAATGAGGATTGACCCAAAGTAACATAATTAGATCAGAGACATTTGTTTTTGATGTGATCGTGATTTCAGCTTCACCTCCCAACTCCTCTTGAAAGCCTTTGGCCCTCTCAATATGTATAACAGAATCCAGTGCTATTTACCTCACTGTTCACATTCTGCTCATATACTGCTTTTAGCTAATGTTAACTAGAAAGATGAGATTAAAGAATAAGTTATAGTGGCCAATACCCATTGCATCCAAGCTTTATCCTTACCAATCATTTATATTTTGACAGGAAAAATGACCAAAGTAAATGAAGTTGCAATTACGTAATATGATACGTTATCGGAACCATGTTTCAATATCATTTTTCTACAGTGTAGGGTTATGTTCATTAGAGTTAGAAATAAATTTTCTTTGACTATACATTGTTTCAACATGGTAAGTAAAGGTTTTGTATACCACGTGAGAAGTTTTGAAAGCTGCATTTTAGAATAACTTTAAATTTATTAATGTAGCTTTTGGAATCATTATTAAAACCATCAGTATTACAGGATCAGTCACACTGTACACATACTACCAGTAATGTGCATTCTAAACCAAGTAGTCAATCACTTCATTTATATACCATGTGCAAAGTGCTAAATTATGTCCCATAGATTACATTTCTCATTCTGAACAGACTAAAGAATTAAATAAGGCCTATACATAATACAAGGAGACATTTACTTATTCCAAGAAAATAGCAAAAAAAAATTCAGGTATAAGAGAAAAATGTCAACTAATATTTATTAACTGTTTTCTATGTGTCAGGAACAGACGTAAGCAATTTTACATGTTTTAGCTCACTTAGTCTTCTCTACAATCTTAGTGTGTGTCTGTATATATATATATATATATATATATACAGACACACATAAGTATAAAATCTTCTGTACAATTTTAGTATATATATAGTAGTATATATAATATATACTATATATAATAGTATAATACTTATACTATATTAATGTATATAGTATAAGTATATAAAATACATATAGGGTATAAAGTATATATAGAACATATACACATATAGTGTATAGTATATATATTATATATAATATATGAATATAATATATATTATATAGTATATATATATATATATATATATATACGCTAAGATTGTGCATTTATACACACACACACTCTGATTGTTGTCTTTTGAGAGGTGATGATATTGAGGCAGAGAGAAGTTAAGTAGCTTCCCCAAAGTTACACAAGTAAAAAGTATTAGTTTATTCTGCCAATCTGGCAGAAAACCAAGTGTGCAAAGGAAAATATACGGGGATGGGTCTAATGTGGTATGTTGACACAGTATCATAAAATACTTTAAGTGGAAATGTAAATTGTTTTGAATAAGATAAATAAAAAATAGAGAGTTGTTATAGGTGATACTCTTAACGAATTGCAGTATACTGGATTGTTGGTCATGGATTAATATTTACGTTATAAAGCTTGACTTTTCAATTACCAGTGGGTCATTCTTTCTCTAACTGTCCTCTTTGGTAAGCCTGAATTCTCTTCCATAACTATACCATTTTCCTTAACTCTGAAAACCTCCTAATGATAGTCTTATCTGCTTTCTACCAGCTTTTACAAGTGATCATCCACTACCCTATTAAAAAGAAGATCAATAAGTCCTATGAGATAGGTAAAGCAGTAGGGGGTGATATGATAAGAAAAAAAGATATATCCAGGAAAGATGAGGTATAAAAATGAAAATTCAGAATTTCAGTGTTGTATGTGATAATGTACACCTAACCAGTTCTGTATGTGCGTATATACCCAGAAATACACATATATATTTATTATTCAAAAGTGTTCTTACTATATAATATACGACATTAAGTGATATAGATTTATACCTTTGAAAATGTTCCATTCCTTTTGTAATTTGATACTTTATATTCTGATTTTAGTTAGATCTTACAAGCTTTGTTGCTTCAATACTCTGTTTACCTTTATAAATTCAGGCTTTTCACCATAATTTGGCATGGAAATTTCAAACTGTTGTTTAATTTCTTCAGTATTTTTATGCTATCTCTTTTCAAATTTAGGTAGAATTTTTCTCACTTCAGTTGAGTCCAAGTGATTTGACCTATTCTGATTAGAACTAGAACTTCCTGCAATTTATTTTTCACATTGCAGGAAGAATGATCTTTCTATATCCCTTCCTACAAACCTTATCATATCCTTGTCTTAAAATCTTTACTACCGGGCTTCCCTGGTGGCACAATGGTTGAGAATCTGCCTGCCAATGCAGGGGACATGGATTCGAGCCCTGGTCTGGGAAGATCCCACATGCCGCAGAGCAACTGGGCCCGTGAGCCACAATTACTGAGCCTGTGCGTCTGGAGCCTTTGCTCCGCAACAAGAGAGGCCGCAATAATGAGAGGCCCGCGCACCACGATGAAGAGTGGCCCCCACTTGCCACAACTAGAGAAAGCCCTCGCACAGAAACAAAGACCCAACTCAGCCATAAATAAATAAATAAATAAACCCAAAGTTTAAAAAAAATCTTTACTACCTTCTTATCACTTTCACTGCTTTCTTAAAATTATCTTTAAATTTAATATGTAATGGTACGGCACCTGAGATCTAGAGTAGAGTTATGTCTCACTCTAATCTTTATTCAATTGATCCTGAAAAACTTTTATTCTAAGAATGCATTATGCTCTCTTTGCCTCTGGTCTTTGAACAAAGATACTCAGTAACTCTGACAGGATGTAATGTAACATAATAGTTAAACATATTGGGCACCAAAGCAATTTTCTGAACTTACCTAGCCTTCAGTATCCTATTTATAATGACAATATACCTGACATTTTGTGTGGACTAAACTGAAGAAGGTACTCTGTTTGTTATAAAGTAAACAATAAATGCTAGTTTCCATTATTACCAGCTCTTTTTTATTTGCATCCCCCTCCCATCTGATAAGATTGGGTAGTTGCCAAAATTCTGTATTTCATATATCCTTTTCTCATTGCCTATGAACATAAGAGATTGAGTTTTTTAGTATTTAGCCATTGGCTTATTTCATTAGAGTTTAAGAACTTGAAGGTAGCAACTCTTGTCTTGCCTATACTTTTATCTATTATGCCTGATATATAAGTACACTAGTAAATATTTGTTAAATTAACAGGTGAACAAATGAACAATTACTAAATAACCTTCTTTTATATTTAGGAGGAAAATACAGAGATACAGAATATTTCCTCTTTTTAATTTTTATTTTATATTGGAGCATAGTTGATTAACAATGTTGTGTTAGTTTCAGGTGTACAGCAAAGTGATTCAGTTATACATATACACGTATCTCTTCTTTTTCAAATTCTTTTCCCACTTAGGTTATTACAGAATATTGAGCTGCGTTCCCTGTGCTATGCAGTGGGTCCTTGTTGGTTATCTGTTTTAAGCCCAGCAGTGTGTACACGTCAATCCGAAACTCCCAATCTGTCCCCCCTCCAATATTTCCTAAAACTGTGAACCCAGTAAAACACCTATTTGGAAGTGTTCTAATTAAATACCAAGTCTGGGCAAGATGTAAACCTTCAAAACATAATCTACATGTTTAAATAAGACATATGTGTAATATATTTATTACATTATACTGAAGGACGAAATAGATTGACCACGTAAGGATTTTAGATCAAAAGATTATGACATTGTTTTGGTGGATGAAGTAGGGTTGTTGATGTGACCTAGCGTGACATTGCTGTAGCTTTGAGTACACTCTGAAAAATCATGCTTCATTGGTGTTCTGCTATACTTGAAAAGAAGACAATAGTAACCTGACCTAAGATAATGCATTATTTTCATGAAACCTAAGAATCATATAAAATCTGTGCATATTAATGGCTAAAACCTGTAAAAACAATTTTTCAATTTTATCTAAACTAGCATTGGCCACAACCAATATTTTCATGTGCACAGTTAATAAATTGTCTTAATTTTATGTTTGCTACAACATTATACCATATATGTGTATATTGTACAAATA
This sequence comes from Balaenoptera musculus, assembly GCF_009873245.2. Lineage (NCBI taxonomy): Eukaryota > Metazoa > Chordata > Mammalia > Artiodactyla > Balaenopteridae > Balaenoptera > Balaenoptera musculus. The sequence goes on from NC_045802.1 coordinate 59,254,657, forward strand.
TAGGGAGGGGGATACATTATAAGGAGAAATATTTTGAAAAAGCTTACAGTTGTACTTTAGTCCCTTAATTTGTATCATTTCTTTTCAGCTTTTGATCTGTTGTAACATCACCAATAATTACAACATAATTTGTGTTTACTAGATTTATTGAAGTTTGGGTATCTTCAAATATTTAACATAGTTTAGCAGCACATACACTGAATTACACAAATTCTACATCATGAGTAAGAAAAGTGGGACAATTTAAGACAAATATAACGCACAGTATCATTTAACATGCAAGTTAATAGAGGTTAGAGAATTTGTGACCAAATCAACTAATAAGCTCCAGATTTTTGTGGGGAGGTGGAAACAGGAAAAAATATATATATGTATATATTCTGGGATTCCCATCAGAAAATAAGATTATGAAGAAGATTATGACTGAGAAAGAAACACATGACTGATAAAGTGTTATTTCAGCATGAGTGTTAGAAAATTAGGGGAATGCAGTGTGAAGGCTTTAAGTAGAACACTTTAATTACCATGGAAAACATTGGTATTAGGATATTCAGTACATAAAATTAGAAAGGTAGTTTGGAAACTGGAAAAATGTAGAAAGGGAATTATTCTTCTCTTTGAGACAGTGAATTTTGACATAGTGTTTTGGCCAATATTATGATGTGATGAAAGTGATATTTTGAAAGATTATATAGCAGCAGTTAAAATGATTGATTTTGGTAGGGAATAAACTGGAAGCAAAGGGGTTGATAATAGGATTATTGCATTTGCCTTATGCTGCTAATACTACTGCTACGTGCTTAGAGGCTGCTTAACATCAATTTCAGAATGGAAATTTACTTGTCATAGCATATGCCAGAAGAGTATTGAATAAAGTGAACATGTATATCCCAGTCCCAATTTAGGGTGTCTGTCTTTGAAATAAACAGCCTGAGATGAATTTCTTGAGTTTTTACATGAAATGGATTGAGTACTAACAGACTCTTCAGTGGAATTGCTAACTACTGCAAAACTGAACATAGCAGAGCAGACAAGGGTGTCAACCTTACCTCTATTACATTCTGCACTGCAAAGGGCAGGTGAAGAAAGTATAGACACAGATGCACTTTGAAGGAACAGAATAGTGTTTGTTTATAGGGAAGGTGAAAGAGAAATTTGAGCATAACTAACAATATTGAAGTGAGATTCAAAATAGGTATAAAATTTACTATTGTATACCAGTAGATGTTTAGATGTAAGTAATAGATTGAAAGATTTACAAGAGATTTGTGAAATTTCAGAACACTTGGAATAAATGATTTAGGTAAAGATACTTGATTAATTTATTTTAGGATTTCCATTAAATTTTAGGTCAAAAATATCACATGAAAAGTTATATCATCAATCAAAGCTTAAGAAGCAGTTTTTTAAAATTGACCTCTTTAACAGTTTTATAGGATTAAAAATCTACATGGATAAGAAACTGTCCTCTAAACCTAATTCAGACCATTAGTTATCTCTTGGTAGTTTTAAAATGAGATATGCAAACCGATTAAATTAGACACACAAACCAGTCAGATTATGGACTTTTTACCAGAGGAAGCAACTATAAAATGAGCACAGAAATATGGTTTTTGTGAGAATTCAGAGAATCCTCGTTAAATTATCAGCTCAGTGGCTAGTCCTTGGTTAGTGTTTAAAATAACTGTTAACTCTATTGATATTATTTATTTTGTATACATACATACATCATATTTATTTACATAGCAACAGGTATAGAAATAATCACCTTTTGAATTAGTTTGGAATGAGTTTCTCTTTTAAAAGCAATCCTGCCTAGAATATATGTTAATGCTCTTGAATGGATTTACTAGCAGCAAATTCTTACTGACTGTAGAGTTCAGACCTGGTGCCTGATAATGAGGATTCTTTCACTTTAGCGTGAGAATGTGGTAGACCATAACATTCCAAAGTATCACAGCCGATGTGACTATTGCTTGTAGTACTTCCATAATTAGTTCACATGCCCACTAAGGCATGGCTTTGGAAGACTTGTAGCCAAATATATGTATATCGGAAGATGGTCACTAGATTTAAAGAAAGTTAAATAAAAGTGGAAATATCAGTTCTAACTAACCTGCCTGGAGAGAGACACGGACAAACATAGTGATTACATTCCTCAGATGCGAACATCCTGTCTTTTTGTTACTTAGTTCTCTAAGATTTCTAAGACCCAGGCTGAGACTAAAACATGCATGTTGCCAAAAATCAGCCACCGATTTTTCAGCATTTCCTGTGGTTTCACAAGTAAGTCAATGGCCTTTTCAAATACCAGAATGCTAACATCTAAAATGGAGTGTTCATTGACTTGGGAATCTAATTATAAATAGATGTGAATTCTGGAAAAGGGTTGGTTAACAGGCACTTGAAAAGACAGAAAAATTGAGGATAAAGACTTCTTACTCACTAGTCATATCAAGTTTTGGTTTTCCCTTAGCGTCTGTGTGCTGGTTTAGAGAAGATGAGTGAAGAGTCTAGGATATTTGGAAGGCTCACAGTCCTCCAAGGCCAGCGGAAATAAGAGTCAGACGACCTAGTAAATCCATTAATGAAAGGGTTAGTGGAATGGGTATGAATCTGTGTGTTGAGAGCCAAAACAAAATTGGAAATAAGCCCCTGAAATTCTTCTGGAAATTTTATTGCTAAAAAAGCAAGTTTTGTTGAGTATTAAACAGATCATGCTTGACTCTAATCAGAAGGTCAGGAAGGAGGAATCTTGCTTCTTCAGCAAGCTTCAGACCTGAGTTAAAAAAAGTATATTGACACCTGCTTAATATCCACAAGCCTAGTCTGTCTTCAGGTAGGTGGATTTCATGAAACAAAAGAATTGAAATATTCTCCAGACCAAAGAAAAAGTAATTTTATTTAGAGAAAATAGAAGAAAAGGAAAACTATTATAGACTAAGATTGACAAGGAGAATTCATGAAATCCAAAAGGAATTAACTTGACCGATTTAGAATTAATATTTGGTTCAAATAGCTAACATATCAATATTATTAATATATATATACCAATACTCATTAAGCTTCTTTATTACTAAAACTTACAAAGATGAAAATCCCCTCTTTATAATAATAACTATATATAGTATATATTGGCTGTTCTTCTAAACAATGAGTTACATTGAATATGCAGTGTGTTGTTAAACCAGTATCCAGCTCAGCATCTCTAGGGAAGTTATGCTTTCATCCAGTGTCTCATATGTGGAGGGTGCTCAGAAAATATTTGTCGTAAGAATGACTTAATTAATCAATGAGTCCCAAACTTGTAAGCCTGTTTCCTACTTAATATATTCTTATTGTATTGGGTTACTTAATATTTTTAAAGAGTAATTCTAACCTGATTTGATGATCCAGAGTCTCCCATCCAGAAAAATAGACAATAGGCAGTCACTTTACTATTATACAGTTACATTTATTAATTATGAATTGACAAAATTGAACACCCATTTATGATAAAAACCCTCCAGAAAGTAGGCATAGAGGGAAGTTACCTCAACGTAATGAAGGCCATATATGACAAACCCACAGCCAACATCGTTCTCAATGGTGAAAAACTGAAACCATTTCCACTAAGATCAGGAACAGGACAAGGTTGCCCACTTTCAGCACTATTATTCAACATAGTTTTGGAAGTTTTAGCCACAGCAATCAGAGACGAAAAAGAAATAAAAGGAATCCAAATTGTAAAAGAAGAAGTAAAACTGTCACTATTTACAGATGACATGATACTATACATAGAGAATCCTAAAGATGCTACCAGAAAACTACTAGAGCTAATCAACGAATTTGGTAAATTAGCAGGATACAAAATTAATGCACAGAAATCTCTTGCATTTCTATACACTAATGATGAAAAATCTGAAAGATAAATTAAGGAAACACTCCCATTTACCACTGCAACAAAAAGAATAAAATACCTAGGAATAAACCTACCTAAGGAGACAAAAGACCTGTATGCAGAAAACTATAAGACACCGATGAAAGAAATGAAAGATGATACAAACAGATGGAGAGATATACCATGTTCTTGGGTTGGAAATATCAACATTGTGAAAATGACTATAATACCCAAAGCAATCTACAGATTCAGTGTAATCCCTATCAAACTACCAATTGCATTTTTCACAGAACTAGAACAGAAAATTTCACAATTTGTATGGAAACACAAAAGACCCCGAATAGCCAAAGGAATCTTGAGAAAGAAAAACAGAGCTGTAGGAATCAGGCTCCCGGACTTCAGACTATACTACAAAGCCACAATAATCAAGACAGTATGGTACTGGCACAAAAACAGAAATATAGATCAATGGAACAGGATAGAAAGCCCAGAGATAAACCCACGCACATATGGTCACCTTATCTTTGATACAGGAGGCAAGAATATACAATGGAGAAAAGACAGCCTCTTCAATAAGTGGTGCTGGGAAAACTGGACAGCCACATGTAAAAGAATGAAATTAGAACACTCCCTAACACCATACACAAAAGTAAACTCAAAATGGATTAAAGACCTAAATGTGAGGCCAGACACTATAAAACTCTTAGAGGAAAACATAGGCAGAACACTCTATGACATAAATCACAGTAAGATCCTTTTTGACCCACCTCCTAGAGAAATGGAGACTGTTTTCCTTTGTTTCTGAATTTTCTCACTTCTCTGGTTAAACTTATTCTTCGGCTACAGTTTTTCCACAGACGAAAGGCAGGCTGAGGACATGGGGTGGGGGTGGGGGGCAAGGACCACGGGGTCCTACTCCGTTTCATGGCGAGCCGTTGAAATTGGTTTTTAACCCCAAACCTATTTTTGGTTCAGCTTTTTCAGACACAGAGTTCCAAAATCCGGAATATTTGATCCTCATACCCTTTACACCAAGTATCTAAAGCCATCACCAAGTTTTGTTGTATTTACTTCATGGTTAAAGTCTATCACCTTTTTTTACATCTTATATCATCTCTCTCTTGGACTCTTTCTCAGATGGGCTCTTGAGCAATATCTAAGATCCTACTGGCCTCATGTTTGATTCATGTCACAGAGAAAGAGTTCTACACAAGCTTTGACCCACTTCGCACTGAAAAGGTCTCACCTTAGCAGGTTCCACGTTTCTCTGGCTCCTGCCTGGAACTGGAACTTCTCTGATGGTGCAGCTTGGGATGTTACAGGAGCCTTTTTTGACTCATACATGTGTATCCCCAAGTTCAGCAGAGCCTGTGGCCCAGCAAAGCCTTTACCCAGTCAGAATAGAAACAGAATGGTTAAGGCATCTCCATTCCCTCCCTAATGGACCTATTTATAGGATTCCTCAGAAGTTTCTAGAGGATTAGATTACTATTCCCCCACAGAGGTTGCCAACTGAAAACTGTATCTTTGTATTGGCCTTTTCTCCTTCCTTGTTTCACTCTACTCTCACTCCTTCTCTCTGGAGTCACATTCAAGTCAAATAGCCTGTAAGTAAGACCTTAACTCAAACTGAGCCTTTGGAAGGAAACACAGACTAAGAATGTGGTGATAAGAACAGCCCCACTCTGCATAACATAGCATTCTGGAAGTGGACCACTTTACCTATCTGATGACAAAAGGACCACATTGTGGTGAAGTGGTGATTAGACCAGGCATACAAAATGATCAAACTTTTCTAGGCTGTCATGAGTGGAGAACTGTGATGAGGCACACGTAGAAGTTGAAGTTGAAGTGTTGGATAACTGGGTAACTAAGTTCCTTAAGTCATGCTGGGCGAGCTAGAAGCTTCCATGGCTGAGTTAAAGAGATTCATGTTTCTTGGAACAGTAAGGATACTGTGGAGAAAACCAAGTCCTGGATTTAATTATAAGAGTGGCAGAGCTCAAAAAATATTGAACTCATAGTTTTTAAAGACACTTTATGCCGAGTCCTCAGGCCCTCTAAGGGAAATAGTATAAGTCAGAGGTCTGTGATTGGGTCATTTAAATAGATGACTGTGAGAATCTTGGATCTCCAGATTCTCATTAATCCCCTGGACCGGGTGGAGGACTTAGCCCCTCTCACTTGTTGGAAGAGAGCGATGCAAGATAAGGCTTGTCTTTGTCAAGCTCCACGTCTGCTTTTGCTTATTGCCTCTTGGACCAATAATTGGAGTCACTTCTCAGCACATACCAACAGGGCAATAGAATTTCTGCTGTAAGGAAAGGCCTTACTTGTAGAATAATTGGAGTTCCTAGTTAATACAAACCAGAAGGAAAACAGAGGAACACATGAGGGAGTAGGTCTTGTTGATATTGGACTTGTGGGCAGAATGAAAGACTTGGCAGGGCGGAATTTATTGGCATGAGAATACATCTTCATGAATTGTGTTTAACTTTCTTACCCAGGACACATGGAACTAGTCATAACACTCTGCTGGGATGATTCTTAAATTGTAAACATAATGATGGCCAACTGTAAATGTGATGATGTGCTGTGATTATCACAGTAGAGTACTGAAAAAGGACTCAGAAGGCTACAGAAATGATGGGATTATAAGAATGGATTTATTGCGTAAGGGTGAAGAATGCCTCCTACTTTGGTGTGAAGTACCCTTCACTAAAGCTTTAAGAGATATACCAGTGATGGGGCCTTGGAATTTTTGATTGAGTCAATGTTTGATATAATATGTAGGCTTGGATAGATTTTAAAAGATGCTTCCATCTAGCTAGATTTCCTGCAATTCATGGAAATTATATTCTTTTAAAATGCCAGAGGCCATATTATGACACTTCAGGATTCTATTACTATTGATATAATGAACAGGAGATCTGGAGTGGCAAAAAAGTTACCTTAATCTTTGGGTTTCCCATGGGCAAAATAGTGTGATAGATTCAAGACTGACCCAGGTTGACACTCCTCCTAATGAGAGGTAGCATCTAAACCTCCTCCCTTGTATCTGGGTGGCCTCTCTCTCTCTTTGACCAACAGAATATGGTAGATGTGTCACTGCGCAAGTTTCCTGGTCTAGGTCTTAAGAGACTGGCAGCTTCAACCGTCCTACTTCTTGAAAAATTTGCTATAGAAATATGTGTTTGAGGGGAGGTGGTGGTGGTGGTGCCTTAGCTGTCATATAAGAAACCTGATATGAGAAGTTCAGACCATGTAGAAAAGGCAGGAAGTGAAATGCCACGTGGGGAGAGAGAGAGAGACAGAGAGAGACAGAAACGACAGTGAGCCATATTGACTAGAAATGTGAATAAAAACCATCTTGGCTGCCAACTTTTCAAGCCCAGATGGCACATGGATCAGACACAATCAGCCAGCTGAGCTTTTCCTGAATTTCTGACCCACAATATTGTGAGCAAAATTAAACATTTGTTTTAAGCCAGTAAGTTTTGGACTAATTTGTTAAACAGAAATAGATAATTAGAACATATGAGTGGACAAATACAGTTTAACTTTGTACTTTTAGTTGTATTTTACTGTAAATGTATTTATTTTCCTGAAAATATCAAGAGGTGGCAAGCAAAAGTACAAGATGTCAGATGCTACAACGGAAAATTCTCATCTCTCACCAGTTTCTAGGTCTAAGCCAGTTCACAGACTGAAGAGGATGCTCTGTCCTCTTGAAAAACGTCTCTACAGTATCATCTCAATAATATGAAATAAATATTTCTCCAGTCTTTTTCTAAGCAACCCATAGGCATTTACCAGGGAACTGTGCATTGAAGGAAGAGAAATTATAAAGCCACGTGAAGGCTTTTAAATATAGGATCTGAAATGTCAGGGGATCCAAATGACATCATGGTCCTTCCATAAGGGAGAGGGCTTATTTGGCAAGGTGAAAATTTGTCTGTCTACCTATCTACATATCTCTCTGCGTGTCTGTCTGTCCGTCCGTCCATCCATCCATCCATCCTGTGAAGTCCTAAAAGAAGTTTACCTTGCCTGAGGCCTGTGGATTTGTGGACCCACACTACTGTTATTTCTTTAGTTCTAGAGTACATAATTGGGATAGATATGCATGATATCTAATGGAACTCCCATATTTTGTTTCCTGACTGGAGTTAAGACCCATCATGTTAGGAAGGGCTAATAGGTAATCCCTTAACCTGATCCCCAAACCACCCAAGAAGTAAATCAGAAGTTATAAACCATATCCCAGGGAAAATTCAGAAATTAGAAAGGACCTCCATGAAAAACTTAAAGAGTTCAGGGGTGTCGGTGCCTGCCATTTCCCCATTCAACTCTCCTGTGTGTCCCTGAAAGAAATCAGCAACACATGGATTGTGGTGAATCACACTAGGTAAGTACATCTTATACCAAGAAATCATAACCCTACTCATAGTTGCTAGGGCAGATGTGGTATTTTTGTTGGTAATAATGGAAAACATGTTATGGGCTGCTGCTCTGGCAATTGTCTTTTCAGTTCCCTCCACAAGAAGGATCAAATGCAGTTCACATTTACTCTCCATGTTTCAGTGGCATATGGACTACAGGAAACTAAGTTATCTGAACTTGGTAGTCTTTACTATATTGATGACATTTTGCTAATTGGACTGGGCAAACATTCATGATGCCCTTTCAGTTAGATTCTTATACCCAAGAATATGTGATTCTACACCACACCTCCAGAATTTTGAGGACTTAGACCATGGAGTGAATATAGTATTGGCTCCTCTTGCACCTTTTCACAGATTACCCACTCATGGAGTGTGTGTTCCTTGTTCCTACTCAGGTAGGCCCTGCGCAGCCTCAGTCCCTGGTTCCTAAAGGAGGTACACCACTGGCCAGTGTGGGCTCTTCTTGCCAGTGGGTGAGAGGTAAATAGAAGATTTATTGATTCTGATATCCTTGGAAAGCTGGAAGTAAGTCATGAACTCAAAGAGATTCTCTAGAATGTCTTTTGATGTTTTGTGCCTGGTGATAATTGAGTATTGCAGTAACCCTAGCCCAATAAAGGTAAGCCCACAAAGGGCTCATACCTTATAGAGATAAAAATCTCTGGAACTGTAGCAGGCAAGAATCCCAGTCCAGTGTAAGTACAGGCTGAGGGTGAAGAAAATCTAGAATTAAAGATGTAGGAGGGAGCTGATAAATAGTAGTTATGACAAACTTTTGTTTTCTATCAAAGGAACACCTGCACACTCTAAATAATGGCTCTTATTTTCCATGGATTAATAATCCGTCCTGTTTTCCCTGTTTACATGGTGTGATGGAAACTAAGCACAGACTGTAATTGTTTCATCTATCCTGGAGCATCCCCCAAAACCTGGAAAATTAATTTAATTGAAATTCTGAGTTATATTCATTTTTGCTAATATTATATAGAAGTTACATATAACACCAGAAAGCAAAGAATATAATTTCTATTTAATTTTAGCATAGTGTATTCGAGGGATAAAGTTTAGTATATGCTAGTAATTATCACTAAATTCTTGTACTAAAACAGGCTTGGGTAATTTGTACTTTGTTTCTCAATTAGTTATTGAATATTCACTTGTGTTATTTTTCCTCTGTCATTTGCATTTTGCATGAAATAACATTTCTTTGGTGTTTTGTGATTAACGGCATTTTATGCTACAATATTCATGTTTTAAAGATGTATAGTCTCTTTATTTAATATATGTAATTTAAAATTTATTTTATCATTCACTATTCTATTAAAAACTACCACTATCTTTCAATCTTTTTGAACTATTGAATGTTTAATATTTTTCACATGTATGCTCTCATCTTACTTTAGATTTTACTAGAACAAGTTGCTCATAAAAAGCTTGTCTAGGAAATAATTGAATGTACAATGAGCTTTCTGATTTTCCAGTTCACTGACTTAATCCTTACTCCCTCCTTTGGTGGTAAAAACATTAAAATCTTACATTAGAAATACAAAGATACAGTGTCATAAATTATTATAAAAATAAATCACTGAAGTTTTGTGAGTAAATTCTAATTGCTTACTGGCAGACCCTTGAAAAGTCTTTGGGTATACATTGTTCTTTTGCTTCTCGAGGAGCATATGATTATTTTGTGAAAGAATTCTGTACATGACTTTTTTAAAATACACCAGGAGTCTAGTTGAAATTAAGCATATCCCTGACCTTAGGCAAGTCATCAAACACACTGTAATAAGAGTATGCTTTATACACTCTGTCAGAAATGTGTTGGAGAGTCAAGGTAATAATGTAGAAAAACATTTTCATCATTATGTAAGAATGTTTTTGAAACAATAAATAGCAAAGCTCTGAAAAATTTAGCAAACTTAGCTGCTTCAGTGTGAATAGGGAAAATTTTTCTACATGGGGAAGTCCTGGGCTTGGAGTGGGAAGAGCCTCAGTTCACTTGAATGACCCTGGGAGATAGATGTCTTTAAGTCTTTGAACCATAATTTCTTACTCAGAAGCAAAATGCAGAGGCAAAATACACATTTAGAAGAGCAGTAGTTGAGAAACTATATGTAAAAATCTATATAAACAATGAATTTCTACATTACTGTAGCCATCAGTAGATTCAGGTTTTGTGAGCCTTGAAGCTTATACAATATAAAATAAAGGATACATATTATGAATAATATTGGATAGACAAATTAATATTTATTTAGAATGAGGAGAAATCATCATAAATTACAAAGCTAATAAAACTGGAAATTGCCTCAAATACTGCAAAATCCAGAAAAAAATACCATTATGCTCTTTATAATTTACTTTTTGACATCTCTATAATATTTTCCCTATATATTATTTAGGTGAGTACTCCTTAATCACCTCTTTTTATAAAAATAATTTAAAATATTTTCTATGGAGATAATAGTTTTGGATAGATCTTTTCTTCTTTGCATCTACATATTTCATTGCTTCCTGCTGTAAACAACATTCAAAGAGTGAACGCATCCTCTGTGCCTAGGCTTACATCATGATGCCAGGAAGGTTGTCACAGTAACCCTAGAATGAGAACAAAAAGAAAGGTTCATAAACGTATAGCAGAGTGAGCACAGGTACTGTTAGAAGGGAATGAAGTCAGAACCATCAGTGTGGGGTTATGTCTCTTTCGTTCATCATTATATTTCTAGTTCCTAGCATAGTTCCTCACCCATGAAAGGTGCTCAGTAAGTAATTGTTGAATAAATTTAGAAGTTCATGAGTAAATATATCTGGAATGATTCCATTTTGATTCCTAGAACTCATTTCCACACTGAGGGTTCTAGCAGTATCTTAACTGTAAGTAGACGGGACTGTCACCATTTGAACATCTCACAAGACTCCCTACTCCCCTTGACCATATCTTTATTCCAAAAATACCTGCATCCACACTTACGCTGTAGACTCTAGACTAAGTCTGATGGAGGCGGAGGGGCAAAGTAATAACAAACACCATATTAACTTTGAAATTTTACACAGGCACTATAAAAAGCAAAGTGAACACATTGCTAAAGCCCTTTGAAGGAACCTATTGAATGAGGAGCTGTGAATCTTTAGCTTCATGGTCAACTCATCTCTGAATGTATGCTCTTATGAAAAAGGCGATTCTTCTCAAGTAGAATGCCAGAAATCTTTTATGAAAGTAAACAAGCAATGGTATTTGGGGAAACCCTTACTTTCTTCGTTCACTTTTAGTAGATAGTACCCCCCCACCAAACCCTACCCCCCCACCCTCCCTCACCCTCCCCCACCCCCGGCAATGTGTGGGCATGACTGATGGCTTCCAGAATTAGTAACATTATATTAATTTAATAGACTCGGCACTGTGTTTGCCCTGGTGAAAATTCTTCACAAAATCTACATAGTCACAACCAGCTCCAGACTGCCTTTCTTTGTTAGACTTTCTGGAACTAGATACATTTTTTTTTTTTATTGTTTTACATATTGAACTTTTCCCAATGTTTGATGACCTCCATTCACTGCAGAGATTGTGTCAATTCATTTTTATATCCTCAATTCCTAGCATATTCTTTGACCAAGTATAATCTTTTTGTTTTTAAATTAATTACTTTATTTATTTTTGGCTGCGTGGGGTCTTTGTTGCTGCTCACAGGCTTTCTCTAGTTGGCAGTGAGCAGGGGCTACTCTTTGTTGCGGTGCGTGGGCTTCTCATTGCAGTGGCTTTTCTTGTTGCCGAGCACGGGCTCTATGTGTGCAGGCTTCAGTAGTTGTGTCACGTGGGCTCAGTAGTTGTGGCTCGTGGGCTCTAGAGTGCAGGCTCAGTAGTTGTGGCCCATGGGCTTAGTTGTTCCATGGCATGTGGGATCTTCCTGGACCAGGGCTTGAACCCGTGTCCCCTGCATTGGCAGGCGGATTCTTAACCACTGTGCCACCAGGGAAGCCCACCAAGTATAATCTTAATAAACGTTTGTAGAATTAATTAATAATACAAACAAACCAAAAAAAACCCCCAAAACATATAAATTTGAGTGTTTTAAAGTAACTTTAAAATTAATTTTATTTTGCACCACTTTTCTGTTGTCTTGAAAATGTTGATATTTAACTCACATGCACTGAGTACTACTGTTGGCTACTCAGAATACTGTGTTTTCTATGTAATTCAACAGAGATTTATTAGGCTAGTTACTTAAGTTTATAAATATGAATAATTGTCGTCAAATTGCCTGCCCTCAAAGATCTTATAATCACCATGAAGAGCCAGATGTATTAAAATCTCATCTACGGAGCTTGGGTTAGACTCCAAAAGAACAACATATAATGTAGTCATTTGTGTTTTTGGTGAAGCGTAATTGGTGTTTGATGGTTTTATCAGGGGAAATTTACTAAGGGCATGATTTATCAGGGGAAATTTACTAAGGGCATGATTACAGGATTAGAATAACTAGATTACCAATAACTAGAGATAAGAATACCTCCACTCCCCCCCCCCCACACACACACAGATATGTCAGAGAATGAGGAACATGAAGACTAATTAGTGTAAGTGGAAAGAAACTGGTGTCAGAAATGGTGTCTATTTTAAAAAGCAAGGAATTCAGTATTTTCTAAGCAAAACATAAAAGTTAGGGAGTAGCTAGGTCCAGCTCATGGATTTTTTTTGTATACTGATACCAAAAAATTTGAGTTCAAGCCATGAGGGAAGTAGTCACTCTTGGGATATGAAGGAGGAGTGTAGTATAATCACATTTACACTTTGATAGACTGTTCTAGTAGCATTAAGAAGATATAGAATACATAAATCTCAAAGAAAAGTTCTAGTTAGGAAAGTATATATAAAGGGTACAGGAACATAAAAGAGGCTGGCAATCTAAACATTTTCATTAATTCTCACAATACCCTCTTGAAACTTAAAAAAAAAAGTGTCCTCATTTTGCATATGAACATATTTAGGTTCAAAAAGATTTCATTGTTTTACTTGATTCACTTATCCCAGGCATACATGCATAATTGTCAATTCAACTGTCTTTTTCCAGGAAGTTATAATAACATTTCTCCAGCAATGAATATGAGTCTTCAACCAGGGTTGATTCCAGATTTTCTGCTAGGTTAGATGATAACTTCCTATAGCTAAGAGTTTCTAAGCTGCTGTGAGAAGGGCGTGCAGCCTTATGTGCTTCAGATGACTCAACTCATAGGTTTCAAATGGGGCAGTATAAATTGTGAGAGATTCCCCATTCCAAGAAATGTCAGTACCTAGCATCTTGATAAGTTTTTACTGTATATTGAATAAGTGATAGAATGTTTATTGTCCTTTCCTCATTAGCTTACTCCCTTTTAAATGATTGTTTGCAAGGACACTTTGTTCCTAATCATGAAAATGTTCTTAACTTCATGCAAGTGCAAACCACTAAGTCACAATTTTAAGAAGCAACAAGAGAAAAAAATAAATTTAACTTTGAAGCTTTCCTGAGTAAAATGTTCTAGTTTTCCTGTTCTCCCATCAAACCTCTTCTGCCTTCATCACAAACTGGTTAAACCACTACAGTATTTTGATCACACCAACAGGATCTCTGGTTGCATATGTCAATGTCCTCTTTCTCTGATTATCCAGTGGAGAGTTTAGGAACTGTTTCAGAGGTGAAAGTTTAAAGACCATATTACAGTTTAGTCTCCCTTTTTTAGGAGAGAAAAATCAATTATTCTATACATTTAGCTACTTTGAACAGAAAAGACATTAACAACTCAGAAGGACATAATAATATTTAAGTGCATCTCTTCAAATGCTGATGACCCATGGAAAAATGTATAAATAAAATTCTAATTGTATATACTAAATTGTGGCTGTTGCTTGTTTATATGTTGTAATTTATTTGTTTTAGGCTATGATTAGATTTGGAAGCTCCCCTTGTTCAACTGTTAAATAAATAAGTCACATGATGAATTCATTTTAAATCACTTTCAGGGAGAGTGATGATTAAATCTATGCTAAGAGGCAGAAAGGATTTAGAAGCTCTGTGAAGATTAGAAATTAGAAATAGAACATATAGATCCTGCTTGGAACATTAACTTTATCTAATTATACTTCTCTTAGAATGTGGTCCAATTTCAACCTTCACTTTTTTCCCACTCCAGATAAATCAATTCATGATTTCTTATTCTCATTTGGGTCCTCTGCTTAAAATCTCACAAGGTCAGAATCACAGTATTGGCAGAACTGTGTTCCTTTTTGGAGGCACTGGGGATGAATCTGCTGCCAGCCTCATTTAGTTGGCTGGCCAAATTTGGTTCCTTGCAGATGTAGGAGTGAGGTCTCCACTTCCTTGCAGGCTATTAGCCAAGGCCCTCTCTGCTCCTCAAGGCCACCTGCATCCCTTCTTGTGTGTGCTTTGTGTGGTTGCCTCCCTCAGATTTTGAATCTCCTCCTGCCACATCTTATTTAAATCCAGTTGAAAAACGTTCTCTGCTTTTAAGAGTTCATGTAAATTAGATTTGGCCCATTGAGATAATACAGGATAATTTCTCTGTTTTGAAATCCTTAACCTCAATTATATCTGCAAAGCCCTTTTTATCATGTAACGTAACATATTTATTTATAGGTTCCAGGGATTAGGGTGTGGGTGTCTTTGGGAATCATTCTGCCTTCCATAATTAGTGATAGGATGAATACCAGTGTATCTGTTAACCAGTTTATGAAACAGATCATTTCTCTTAACTTTAAAGTATCATCTATCTCATTTATCTCCAGCTTCAGAAGTAACCATTATTCTTAATTTTGTGTTTACCATTCTTAACAATAATGGAATTTCTATTTATTGAAGAATGCATATTTTCAGCTTTAGTGGATGACGGGAAATGGAAGATGTTTCCAAAGTGATTGTATAAATGTACACAACAACAAAAAACACTGTATGTGCATTTCCACTGTGCCACATCCTCATCAAAAATCAGTACTTAAACATTTTTAAACATATGTAGAGATCTTAGGACATGTGATTAATGTAAATATTGTGAAGATTGAGCCCCTTTTTATTTGAGTATTGGATATTCAAATTTTTTCTTCAGATAAATGCCGATTTTTCTACCAGTTTACTGACTTTTTCTTATTTATTTCTAAAAATCCTTTATGTGGTCCGGTCATATATATTTTAGATGCTCTGTCTCAGTTTATGATATGCTTTAAACTTCCTTTAATGTTCATGCAGAACAAAAAAGTAGGAATGACAGGTGTGATGGGAATAGAGTAAAAGGGATGCACAGAGGGAGATTCTCTGAGAATATCTTGTATATTGATATGATTTTAGAATCATCTTAACATGTCACATAGTCAAAAAATATTTTAATGAAGTGAAAAAGATGAGGAAAAACAAAAATGGATTAAAAAAATAATTACTTCTTTCATCCCACTTCCACAAAGATATTCTTTATATATTCTTCTGCTAACTATATAATTTTGCCTTAAATATTTAGAAGTTTAATCTTTCTAGATTCCATCTTTTTGTTATAGGAGGTATCTAGTTGTATGTCTCTTCATGAAGGGAGCCAGTTGTCTAAGTTCACCTCCTAAAGAAATGCTTCTCCCCTATTGACTTGCTTTATTTGAGGCTATTCCAAAGCTGTCTCTCCTCTCCAGTGCTATTTGTGTGTTCTTGTGACAATAACGTGCAGTTTTGTTACTTTGCCTTTGAAGTGCAGGCAGTCCTCACGTTGCCTGGTTCTGATTTGCATGAATTTTAGTTGCCATGGTTTAGTTAAATAATACCAGTCCTCCAACAACACAGTTCAAAACTTAGTTGCCAGAATAAGTTAACTGTGAGTAATTGCATAAAGCACAAATTTCACTGTGAGCTTTTCATTTCACTTAGCACTGTGTAAATAAGAGGTGCACATCATGATCAGAGACCAATTCTATCACTTCTTTCAAAGTCTGTTGGTGATTGGTCAGTGTGCCTCCGTTATTTAGAAGGAATTGTCCCACAAAAATTAGAGTGCAGAAAAGAAATGAAAAGTGATAATGCCGGATGTGAACCAAATGTAAGTGGAATTATAGAAGAAATAATGATCATGATAATGTTGACACTGTTGCTGTTGGAGAGACTCTAGATATAAAACCAGAGGGACTTGGTGACTGTGAATTTTTTGGCATAAATGAAAAAAGTGGTTTTGATGAATAGGATGAAGATGTTCCAGAGGAAGTGATGCCAGCTAAAATGTTCACATTAAAGGAATTCACAGAGGTATTTCAAGACCTTGGAAGCACAAAGGATAAAATGTTGGAAGTGATCAGTGCTTAGAAAGGAAGCATAGAAAAGATGCTCACTCCATATGATAATTTATGCGATGGAAGAAGATAGGCAAACGTTCAAACTACTCTTGATAAAATTTTTACAAATAAATAGAATTTAATTCTCAGTCTCTAATATTTTACTTTACAGTGCACTGAGCCTTCATTTTACTAGTCTTTTTCCTTTCCCTATGCATTTATAACTAACACTAGGAGAATTTAATATTTTGAAAAAAGATATTTTTAAAGATCATCCTGGAACAATAGTAATTTTTCCAACTGATCGTTTAGACTGTTTTGCACGATTTTGGCCTGCACTGTCCTTTATTTGTGTGTGTGTGTGGTGGGGTGTCGTGTGAGTGCGCGAGGACTGCCTGCCTCTCTTAATATTTGGTAGAGAAGATTCCTCACTTCTGTTTTTTTTTTATGAGTATGACTAGTTTTCATAATCATAATCTTTAATTTCTCCATTTGAATTTTAATTAGAGTTCTTCAACTTTTTGAAAAACCTCATTGGATTAGAATTAGGATTGCATTAACTCTGTAGCTTAATTTATGAAGAATAGACATCTTTATAATATTAAGTCATCTTATTCAAATCATCTTCTATATCCTTTGTCATTATTCATTGAATATAAGATGCTATTGATTGGAAGATACAGCATTATTGTATGGACAATTAAGAAAAAAGAAAAAAAATACTGTTAATTAAATTACACTGTAATGTTTCCATACCTCATTATTATAAGACATTCCAAATTTGAAGATGTTATAAACTGGGGAAATTTAGAACAGATAGAATAACTTCAGAGTTTTATAGCTTTCTCCTTAAGAGATGTTATAAATTCTTAATTATATTTATTCTGTGATAGCATAGGCTCTTGTGAATGATATCTTATTTTTAGTAAGTTTTCTAGTTATTGTTGGTTTGAAAAATACTACTAATTTTTGTGTCTGATTTTAAATTTGGCAAATATGTGAAAGTCTCTTATTCTAATAGTTTGTATTTTGATTATATAGTGATTTTTTAGATAGATTATATAATCCGTAAATAATGACATTTATGCAATTCTTACCTTCATATTTCTTCATTTTTCTCCCCTTTATAGTGTTGGCCAGAAGTCAACTACTATTTTATATATAGTAGTTTGTATCTGCTAATCCCAACCTCCTAATTTATCCCTCCCCCCTATTTTTCCCCTTTGGTAACTGTAAGTTTGTTTTCTAAGTCTGTGAGTCTGTTTCGTAAATAAGTTCATCTGTACCATTTTTTAGATTCCACATATAAATGATATTACATGATATTTGTCTTTCTCTGACTTACTTCACTTAGTATGATAATCTCTAGGTCCATCCGGGTTGCTACAAATAGCATTATTTCACTAATATTTATAATACTAAAAATATGGGCAAAAGTCTCCTGAGTATCCACAACATTTGTAAGAAGTTAAGTATATCACAATATATCTGCTTAACAATGAAACTATTAAGAGCTATGATTACATAAATTTAATAACATGGAAAATGGTGGTGAAAAATAGAGAATATCAAGACATATATACTCTGATCTCAGCTATATAAAAATATAAGTTAAAAATGAAATTGATGAGACTTCCCTGGTGGCACAGTGGCTAGGAATCCGCCTGCCAATGCAGGGGACACAAGTTCGATCCCTGGTCCGGGAAGATCACACATGCCACGGAGCAACTAAGCCCGTGCGCCAAAACTACTGAGCCTGAGCTCTAGAGCCCACGAGCCACAACTACTGAGCCCACGTACTGCAACTACTGAAGCCCGCGTGCCTAGAGCCCGTGCTCCACAACAAGAGGAGCCACCGCAATGAGAAGCTTGTGCACTGCAGCAAAGAGTAGCCCCTGCTCGCCACAGCTAGAGAAAGCCTGCGTGCAGCAACGAAAACCCAACACAGCCAACAAAGAATCTGTTATATCTTCTTTATGAGTATCAAGATATCTTTTTCAGTCTAGATAAATGATCTATACAGACAACTTTGATCTCCACAGGAGCCTATTTTGTGATTTTTACTTGGAGCATAACCAAGGTTTGAAACAAGAGTGAGCAAGCAAAGAAATCTTAATTCTTGATCATAGTGCCCTGTTTTTATTTAGATATTTATATATTTATAATTATAATTTGATTAAATGACTACTATAATTGTTATACATAGCCCCAGATATTATTAATTACATCTGTTAACATGTCTACATATGTTAATTATGTTATATTTCATAACATGAAGTGGCATTAAAACAGGCTAGTTTCTTTAATCACCTAGACTTTCTAAAATGAGGACCTCCAAGAGTAGTTTAAAAATGAAATTCACTGAATTTCAACAACAGTAACATGCTGTTTAGTACAACATATTAATGCATGAAACTAAAGGAGCAAAACATAAATAACATCCCGTATTCTTTTGCCTTAAACACATATTTCTGTTTTTGCTGTCTGAATCACAGAACTCCACTGAAATCCATTTATTGTTGAATGCCTTCTAAACATAAATTCCCATTCGAGCATACTTATCATATCACTGTTTGCTTTTAGACAAATTAAACAATGGAATTCTTATAAAGCTTTTATAAAGGTACTAGTGCCAATTATTGATACATAGGCTGTCTTTTTATTGTATGCTTTGCTATTTTTATGAAGATGCAGCTGAATGAGGAAATTACAGTTCCATAACTTATTAGCAGTGGGGTTATATTGCTTAAAATCTGTCAAATTTGCATTCTCCACAATATCTATTAAATAATCATTGCCTAGACTATTGTTAACAATTATAGTCAGTTAAAAAAAAAATGAAGTGCTACTCAATTGCAAGAACAGTTATCAACCTTAAGATTTATTAGTTGAATATCTTGAATACTGTAAATCATGTTCAAATATCCTTAACAATTAAATATTTTGACTTACTAAGTTTAAACAGAGAAAATATAGCCAATACCATCAAGTTAAAAGTGAATGTTTTTGAAGGCTAAGTTAGGGCATAACATAAATTATCTGTGCATATATTGAATAACTTCCAAAAATGATTTCACATCACTGCTAGCTTAATTGAGGAGGTTTCTATTAGCCTAAGAAACACTGAGTACTATAATAAAGTCTTCATCTCATTCCATTCAGAATGATGAATATGCCTAAAAACATAAAAAATAATATACTAATGAAAGTCACAGGGTTTGTGATATTTTTAGATGGTTGAGTCATTTACATATTCACCAAAGTTATATGCCCTTCCAAGTATGGGTACACTGATCATATGTTTTTTTATTCACCAGCATTTAATTATCTTCTCACAGACCTCTCAAAATCTGGAACTTGATGGATGGCGTTATTGTCACTTTGAATTACATGTTATCTTCTTATTTGCTATAAACCTTTTCCATCTTTAGTGATTAAACAAGCAAATCATTGATTGAAACTACCAAATAGTGTCAAAGCCTTTGAATAATGTTCTACTTTATGATAGATAAGGTGGATGGATAGATAGATAGGCAGATATACAGTTTGACTAAAGCCTCAAAAAATGGCAATATTAGAAAATACTATAAATATTATATATTATATATTAACTTGGAATAGGGAAGTCTAATGAAAATGGGTTAAAATTTAATGCTGATTAATTTTTCTCCATTAAAATATTTAAAACATTGAAAAACAAAACACACGATTAAGCTAAAAGCTATGCACTGGTCTAGGGAAAAGTGTTTTTAACATGTATACATTAGGATTAAGTAAACTTGAGAGTGACAGAATATAAAACTAATAGATGTATAAACAAAATAGAAACTTATTTCTCCTTCATATACTTAAAGTCCAGAGGAAATCAGTCCATAATTGGTTTGGCTGCTCAGAGCTTTATTTGGGACCTAGCTACTTCTACATTCATTGTTGCTCTGATTTCCCCTTACTTCAGAACATGTATCATGGTACAGCAATCATGCCAATATTTCAGCCAGCAGGAAAGAGGATGTGACACAGGACACACCTCTTCCCTTTGAGCACTGTTTCAGATGTCCCACCCTACACTTCCCCTTATAAATCACTGGACAGAATTTAGTATGACCATACCTAGCTGACTAAGAAATGCCAAAGTTATATCTACAGCTGGAAAGAGTTATATTAAAACAAGGGCAGAAAACACATCAAAATTACTAGTAAAATTCAGTTTTTTAACATATTGACAATAGTTTCATTTTCTTTCACACTATATGTATCATTTGCATGTGCAATATATTTTTCAAGAGATTTTTTTATTAAGAAGAAAATCAGGTGGCTCTATAAGAACTATATTTAAGCTCCTTTAAAAAAATGTTTTCTACCTATTTCTCTTTTCCTTTCTAGAAGATATTTACTCCCAATATAAGTTCATTCTACTCCATAGAAATAATGTAAGTAATAAAAATTTATTTGATTCTAATATTTGACAACTTTATTTACATTAGCTGTACTAATAGTCACTGTTAAGGAATTAGTATTTTGGCCAAGAAAAAATGAATATATTGCAACCCAAAAAAAAGTAAGCAGTCATTATAAAGTGAGTAGTTATATTTGGAGGATTATACAAATATTTGACAAACCTGTCCCTTAATAGATTTAAGAAATAAAACATATTTTGCTTTTACTGGAAGCAAATAAGGCATTAACATGTAGAGGATATTAAACTGAAGGTAATCTTTTTCTTTTCTTAAATGGCGTAATTCAATTAACCAAATTATTAAGAGCTTATTTGGCTCTGCTTAATGCCCCAATCACTTCAGTTTATGTTTTCACCTCCCTGGACTTACTGGAAGACCTCTATTTCCCTCTATTTCTTTATAGAAATAGCTTGACATGTAAAATGGGTTAAATTTTATATTAAAGGTTTTATATTTTGTTTCATAAATTTTAAAATCTTTACACTCATTTCCACATTTTCCTATATATAGGTATATTATTCCTTTAAATATATATAAATACTTGACTATATATTATTGTATTTAGTGTAATGCAGTATGTATTTTATTATAAAATGATAGGCATTAGGTAGTATAGGGAATTTCTATAAGTCAAATTCTATATATTCTGTATTATAGTTCTCTTAATGTACATTTTTTAAAGATGTGAAAGTCTTTTTATTACATGTGGAGTCAAGATGATCAAATACTTATGTTAACAGAAAACAAGATTACCTTTGCAAGCTTGGATGTGAAGAATTGCCACAGAGGGTAATAGTATTAATCAAAAAGTATCAAGAGGCAGATTATTGTGCTGCTAGTGAAGTTTAAGCATTAGATTTGCTCACACACAGTTTCCTTCCAAGGTCCTAGTAAGGGCCCTAGGACTATGTTCAATGGATGTTGTCAGTGCAAAGGTTATTCAAGATTTGTACTGCTCCAGAATACTTGAAATGTCCTCAAATGTTAATTCTCCTCTATGAAAATAAAAAACCAAATAACTTGAAAATAATTTATCCTAACTTGAAAAGAAGCCTATAGACTTACATGGAACATTAGCAAAATTAATTAAAAAGTTCAAATATATTTTTTAACCATCAACAATAAAAAACAATTGATCAAACTTGCTAGAGAAGAAACTAAATTACCATTCAATTACCTCTATAGAAAATGCAAGGAGAGTGAGTTCCAAAGATTTAAGAAAAATGATAGTAGTGTGAGGGACAGTTAATTCATAAGCATATCTTCCCCTACATTTTACAGATTCTGTGTATTTTCCATTTTCAAAATGTACAGAGTATTAGAAGTTTTCCCTTATAGTAATCTAAGTAAATATTACATTGATGTTTTTTTATCTTTCTTATTTTAATATATTCCTTTCTTAAAATCATGCCAAATTTGTTTAGCCTTCGAGTCCCTCAAAACTTGGGTCCACCTTCAGTGTGCTCAAATTCGATGAATGCAATTTGAAGTAACCTTGATCCAAAATTTTCTTTCCCCCTTCCTTGAACTAAAAAACTTACATTTAGAAAGAATATCAATCATCCATTAGAATTCCAGGCTGGATATAACACCTAGGTATTCATGGGATCAATTTGGCTTCTCCTATAATAAGCTAATTTATGAATTCTCCCACTCCATCTTATGCCTTCTCTTTCTAGTTTAACCTAGAAACTAGAATGACTGGCAACCTCGACAACTTGGCAGTGCTGTTTTCCAGATCCCACTGACCGTAGCTGAAGCAGGAAAAGTTATAGTAAACTCTTTTGGAGAGCATCCAAGGAGAGCACTGATGGGGAAACTAATAGCTATGTATGCACATGTTTGGATGGATCCATTACACTTAAAATTACTTTTGCAGTGTATCATATCTTTGAAGACATGGTCTGTGGATATTCATTTTAGTATTTGCAGCAAATCTGCTCAGAACATAGTACAAAAAAATAAGTAATAAATGCTTGTGTCTTGATGAATAGATGAAGAATGAAGGAAAAGATGGGTGGTGGACAGGGAAATTTTTAAATTTGTATGTGTTCAGGATTTGTTTTGGAAATACCTTTTATAGAAATTAAACTAGAACTTCTTTATACAGATATAATATAAACATTCTCTTGCCTTCAGATATATTTCATATATTTCATTCTACCATAGTTAAATCTCAGTTTGTATTTTTTCTTTAGATTAACATCTATTCTTGTCATGTACCTACATTTTTTAATATGAGAGTTGCACTGTGATTATGACAAAATATTGTCCGTGGCAGAAGAGAAACTGGAGGAGTATATTCTTTATTTTCCTTAACATATTTCCTTTTTATGATCAATACTTTCTACCTTCTCTATGTTATATTTTATCTTTAGTGTTTCCTAGGGAATGGGAAGATACGTAGAATATCCTGGCAGTGCTTGAACTCTTTTATGTAGCTTTTCTAGAGAAGCTCAGGATTTATTACTCAGCATGAATATGTAGTTATTAATTCAGTCATGTTAACAAAACTTTATTAAATGCCTACTCTGTGACGGTCAAGGTGTAGCTGCCACACACATTGTGAAACCAAACAGAAGCAGTCATGTAGAGATAAGCAGTTTAAAAGAAAACATACAAATGAATTTATCCTTATAAGTTTGACAACCCTACAAAGGAAAGAGGCAGGGTAATGTAAGGGGAATAATAATGGTGACTTACCTTAGAATGTATGAATAGGAGAGTCACACAATATTTTTTTATTTTTAAAAATAAAATTTTGGGGACTTCCCTGGTGGTCCAGTGGTTAAGACTTCGCCTTCCAATGCAGGGGTTGTGGGTTTGATCCCTGGTCGGGGAGCTAAGATCCCACATGCCTCGTGGCCAAAAAAACCTAAACATAAAACAGAAGCAATATTGTAACAAATTCAATAAAGACTTTAAAAATGGCCCACATCAAAAAAAAAAAAAAATCTTAAAAAAAAAGATACTTCTAAATAAAAAAATAATAAAATAAAATTTTTTTTTAGATAATTTATTGCACAGTGTAAGAAAAATAGAAATATGAATCAGGAGAAAAAGAAGAGAATAGTAACCCTGGAAACATTCATCATTAAAAGGAAGGTAGAGATGAAGGTGCCTTTAAATACGGAAATTAAATCAGCCTGAAGTCTTGCCTAAAACTACATTTCCACCACTCATATCTCATCATTCCCAATGCTCCAGCTGAGCCCACTGCTTCAACCATAGTATATATATTAGTTATCTATTACTCTGTAACAAATGACCCCAACAATTAGAAACTTAAAAAAAAATTTATTATCTCACATTTTCTATGAGTCAGAGATTTGGATATGGCTTAGCTGGGTAACTCTGGCTTAGCTTCTCCCACCAGGTTGCAGTCAAGGTGTTGTCCAAGGCTATGGTCTCAACTGAAGTATTGACTGAGGGAGGTTCCACTCCAAGCTTAATCATGGATGGTTGGAAGGCTTTAATTCCTTGATGGCTGTTGACCAGGGGCCTTACTTTGTTGGTCACTCAGTAGGGCAGCTCACAATATGGTGTCTGACTTCCCTCAGAGTGAGAGTAAAAAAGGCAAATAAGAAGAAAACCAGGGATTTTTTTGTAGTCTAATCTCAGAGCTAACATCTTACAACTTTTACTGTCTTTTATATTTAGAAGCAAATTACTAGGTTCAGCCCACACTCAAGAGTCAGGGTTATACAAGGGTATGAATAACAGGGGATGGGAATCATTGGGGGCCGTATTTAGCAGCTGCTCTACAACACCGTGATACAGCTTTTTTTTTTTTTTAAATATTAGGGTGAACAGTTTTCTCAGTTTGACTGTGACTGCCCCAGTTTTGGCAATAAAATCCCAATCCTGGGAAATTTCTAAATCCTAGGCCATTGAAGACAGTTGGCTAGCCTACATACACTTTAAAAACACAGGATTTTATAGAGAGACCTCTACCTACATTGTCTCAATAGCCTTTTTTTCTACTAGCATAATACTACTCAAACTCCAAGACTCTGCTTAAGTATTTTTTCCTCAGAGAATCCTCCCTGTCTCTAATTCAGGGTTAATGGTTCCTTCCCAACTCCAGAAAACGGTTTTTGTAACACTGTTTAAATACTCGTTTCACTCTGCTTGTATCAAGACTTGCTGTGCCCTTTCCTCTCCCTCCACCAAGACTAGGATCGCGGGAAGGTGGTTGATTCCCTTTTGTGTTTATGGTATCCACCTCAGTAGTTAGTAATTTTGCAGGCAGAATGTACATTTTATGGGAGAGAAAATACGACCTCAGAAAGGTGAAGGAAAATGTTGAAATTCATTTAGCCAATAAATGAGGAAAGAAAACCTTCAGTTGCACTGGTGTCTACCACATACCTTGATCATGAGTTATGTGACAAGTTTATATTTAAAATCCTTCCATTGTAGGCAATGACCTATCCAAAATTGTATTATAACCATAAAAATGTCTATATTTTTGGGCACCAAGAAACATAATAACTGAAGAATAATTAAAATAATTTCTTTTTTGTCAGAAAATATAGACATCTTACAGTTAATATTGCTGTCACACTCTGTATTTGTAGAACTCACACTATTAGGATGACACTGATAGAGCATCCTGAGCTTTCTGCGTAAACACTGGTGGATTAAAAATATAGGTGCTACAGGATTAGGTAAAATAGTTTGTAAAACTGCATTATCTAATCCAACAAACAGGAGCCACCAGGAGTTTCACTTTTCTCCCAGGTTGTCATATATTATTTGGATTTTTGAGCAACTGTTTACCTACTTAATACTGAGCCTGGAGTAAGGAGTGTAGCTGAAATATTAAGAATGATTCTTCAGTGTTTATGGATGGATAACAAGGATTCAGTAACGCCAAAGCATTATGGCTGAAGAGAGGAGACAGTTTCCCAGAGTGAATGGACTTTGGAGGTAGAGGAACGGGATTCCTGCCTTTGCTTCTTCCTCCAATTAAATTTAATAATTCAGGAGTATATTAAGAAGGGCTAGGAATTTGGAGGTGACTTAGAGGTCAACTTTGTATTAAAGTTATCTTGGCCTACTTACCTTACTGTTGCTTGACCTGACATGTGACACACAATTTTGGTTGCCTATCCCATGGCTATATTGCTAATTTTTTTTATGTGGATGACAGTAAATAAACCATGATTAATTTAAACTAATATGGTATTCATATTTCCTTTTGCCAGATATTACATTGGGCTGTTCATGTAACTTATATTGGAACAATGATACTTCTAAGAAAGATTTTGTCCCCTTGATTAATAAACTAGGTGATTAAAAACCAATAATGTGATATTTAAAGCTATGACTGTAGTCTTCCAAATCATGCACAGGGACATCAGTAATACACTGCGTTTAAGAAAGAGTGGAAAAATGGGAAGACGTGGACCCATGAATTCTTCAGTAAATCAAATGAATTAGTGCCTACCTTCTAAATCCAAATACCTCTAGCATCTTCATAAGTGTTCTCTTTATGTTTTCAAACTGCAGGTATTTGGATATTCTGTTCTAGCAACTGAGTGCATTCTAACTGAATAAAATAATTCTCTAGTGAAATCATTAGAGAGGTACATAGCAAAAACATTTGAATAAAATTGAAAATTAATTTAATTATATAACCATATTTTTGAAGATCAGTCAACTTAAAAAAACAGTCCACCTTGCTAGTAATGTAACATTTACAGTCTAAATAAATATAATTTTTAATGGCAAAAACAAAGCCAAGATAGGTTAATCCTAAGAAATCTCCTGTATCCTAAATAAGCCTGTATTTTGTACACACACACACACACACATACAATATCTCTTGTGTATGTTTTCCTACTAATATTTTAATGTAGCTAAAAGTGTAGTACAAAATATTTAACAAATAGAGGCTTACTGGCCTGATTTTAGGTAAAGAACATTACCAGATGTTGTTTACATTAATGATTTTAGGTAATAATGGAGTAAGATTAGAGTAATTTTCTCTTTGTCATCTCATCAACAATACAAATGATACTATCAAACTATATTTATGTATATTTTTTCCTAAATAGTCTCACTTTATTGTTAGTGAGATCAACAGAATAGGAAATCAAAACAGCACATTCACTCACTAATTTTCGCTGTGAATAATCGTTGAAACTGTTAGTGAGACCCCTTGTGCTTTTCCAGCTATCTCTAACTTGAACTTGTTCAGCAAATTTTGTCTGCCTTAGTAGCCATGGCAACTTCAGGATAAATATTGATTGCTGGCCTTCCAGCTGTTAAATACCTCTAAGTCTCCTCTAAGTCCATAGTATATCTCTACAGAGACACAGGGATGCAAAACAATAGAAACTTTTCATCTAGATCCAAGGAAAGGAAGTAAAATGTCAAGAACAATCTAGTTTATTATAAAATTAAATAGAAGTTGCAGTGCAAATATTAAGAAAACTTTTTTACTCCTGAGGTGGTAGAACAAATGGCAAATTTCATAGCAATTATATGAAGCTTTTACATAAACAGATCATTAACACACTTACATGTTTAGCTGCTCGAGGGACTGTTGAAGAAAGGTATAAAAAAGGGTAGTTCAAGACCAATATTTTCTCAAAAATTTCATTGCCCTTTTAGGTATGTATTTGTGATATATGGTTTTATGTAATGTCCTCTTAATTGAGGCTAAAAGTATAGCATGTACAAACTTTTTAAAATCATATACTTGTCCCTAGAAACTTACTGACCGCTCTTCAGACAGTGCTGATACCTACAGATTACCCGTGTTAACTCAGAGCTCCATGTCTGTGGCATCTAATTGCCTGTTGTTGATATGTTGGGCAGGCAGACTGCTGTGCCCATCTTGCATATGCTGATAGTGCCCTTTGATTTTTTAGAATACTCAAATGTGTACCATTAAAGACTGTTAAAATGAATATAAGCCCTCTGGCATACTGTATTTTCCACAGATGACCACAGTAATATCTCCTATACCATATACTCTTCTAACAATGTAACCTTGACATTCCTCCCAAGTGTTCTGTCCCTTGGATCACAGGGACTATATGTCTCAGGCAACAGCGTGTGGTAGAAGTAACACTATGTGGTTTCTGAGGCTAAGTCATCAACATAGCATACACTTTTTGCTCCACTGGAACACTTGCTTTTGGAACTCAGCTGTGACCATTTTGCAAGGAAGCCCAAACTAACCCATGCAAAAATATCAAATGGAGGAGCCACATTTCAGCTGATAGCTGGTAGTGGTTCCACTGCCTGTCGTCATCAATTGCCAGACATGTGAATTAAGATGTATACAGATGATACCAGTCCCTATCTGTTAAGTTCCATCAGACTTAGTGTTTTTCTACTGAGGCCCAAGACATCAATGAATAGACCAAGTCATCACTGCTCTGTTCTTGAATTTCTAAGCCTCAGAGTCCCCAAGCACAATGAAATGATTGTGTTATGCCTCCAAATATGGGTAGATTAGTATGCAATGTTAGTAACTAGATAAGGCACCAGCTACTCATCTCCTTATTTGTACTGACTATGTCTTCAGGTAGTAAATTCCTAATTATGTTTGCTAAATTTGTTAAAAAAATGTTTTATGATATCAAGCCCATCTTTATTCAAGAGAAGATCATTGAATAAATATATTATTTTCACTCAAAAAGTTTTATCAGTTGAATTACGATCAAAGAAGCATCTAAGCAGCACAGAAGTTTTCACTAAAAGCATTAGCAAGACTTGCCCCTGTCAAAAGTTAAATAGAATTTATCACTTGGAGATACAGATTGGAGAAACTGATTTTAACATTGTCAGTAGTTATTTTCTTTCCTCCACATAAAATATTATGAAAAATTTCCCTTTGCAATAGGTAAATATTGATTCAGAAAATGTCAGTAATTTATATCCTGGGAATTTGAAATTGAAAACCAGGATCTCTACCAGGCTTTGTTGTGTGTTGCAAATCAGAGGTAACATAATGTTGGAAAATGCATGAAGAAAGAGACAGGAGAAAGAGACAGACAAAGACAGAGGCACACAGGCTATGGTGGCATTTTTTTTTTTCCTAATGGATTTTCTGTTTCTGGTTCTAGTCGTCTTAGAGGTGCAACTGCACATCTTGATACCCCTGTGTCCCTGCAAAACCCAGTTGTCATCTGAGGTTACTTGAAGATAATATATCAGTTAGAACGCCTTTGACTTGAGAACAAGTTACAGTGTCAGTTCTGTTGGTTTAAATGAAAGGAAGGCTGTAAGATTACATAACAAGAAATGTGGAGACAGAGTCATCCAGCAGCTTCGCTGTAGAGAAACCAGAATATTTCCATGTTCTGATACGTTAGTCACAGTTTAAGATTTATCCTACCACCAGTCCCTCTTGTGGTTGTAGGATGCTTCAAAGTGCATATTACATTATTCATTCTACATATTTCTTCATTCAGTACAAGTAGTACCATCTCCTCTGTACTCCTTCTTCAATTCTTTTTGCTCTCACTTGACTCTTCAGAGCCCTCTAATTCTTTATTTCCCCAACACTGGCAAATCCCAACATCTGCATATTATACTATGATCTGATTTAAAAAAAGGACATTCTTCTGTGGCTCTCATCTTTTTGCAGGACAGAATCACTGGTAGTGACTGGGTTTCATCATTTCTTTTTCTCACAAGTTTCTACATATGGAAGCGAGCAATAACCAGATTTATCTTAAGAATAATTTCAATTTTATAATATTTTCAGAAGACACAGATATAGTCAGTTTTCATTTTGAATACTATTTCTTTTCCTTGGTTTCACTTCATCTTGTTCTTTTCTAGCTAGTTCAGGGTCTATAGTTTATCAATAGTAAGAGACCCATTAATAAAAGTATAGGAAATATTCCATAAGAATAATTTCTTAGTAAACATAGTTCATATTCTGAAGCACAATTTATTTTTAACTGAATAGGCAATTAGCTCTGTCAAATATAAATGACTGAATCATACAGAAGTTACATAGAAAAAAAAGCACATCACTCCAAATAACATTGCCCAAAATTAAACACTATGGACATGTGTTGCTTTCAAGATTTTGTTTAAAATTTCTGTTTTGACCCTACCCATACACAGATTATAACATATCTGGCATATAGTTTTGTCTTATGATGTATTTTCTTAGTCTTATGCACAGAAAAATTTCCCCGTGTCATTGAATATTTTTAAAAATATCCGTGAAATATTTTTAAATGAGTGTAGTATTAAAAAATACATGTATCATTTTCATGCTTTTGTTTTTTAGATTATTTATCCTTTTAGTATTAAAATGCTACTGTTATGTATTGATTAACTTTTTTACATTAATATCCACATTTTTTATTAATACTATATCTTTAAATTTATTCTTGTAATGGAGCTACTGGGACAAATAGTATAAAATTTCTTAAGGTTGTCACATAAATGAATATAATTATTAAAAATGTAATTTAAAAAATTTCCTGGGTCATTGATAATATGCCTAAAAATGATTTCTTATGAATTTTCATTTATTTATCATTTCATTCCATCAGTTACATAGTAAATCCTAATAAATATTGTATAGCATCAGCTACTGAAAATTGCATATTGCCCTATAGTCTACAGAACACAATGTAGCTTTCAGTACTTTAATATTTTTTCACTTTTCATTTGTAAAATGGATGCATAATTTTTCAGTATAAGCACACATTTTTTTCCTTTGCTTTGTCATTTGTAAGCAGGGGAAGTTTACATAAAACCAGTAATCATAAGATCTCTTTACCATTATGAGAAAAGAAAAAGCAACTCTAGTTAAGAACAGTTTTAAAATGGAAGGTTAACTCCATGGAAATATACTTTGATATAATAACTTCCATCTTGACAATCACAGAAGTATCCTTTCATGTGTGAAATTCAGATGGAAAACTCAAGCTGAATTTTTTGGACATCAGCAAAAGATATTTCTAATTAATAAAATAGTAAATTCTTTAAAACATAGCCGCTTAAATATTTTTTATTGCTTATGTACAATTTATTTTGGAAAAATTTAATAGCAATTTATAGAACCCATTCATCGACCAACTTCTTATGACACGTGCATTCCTCAAAGAAATAGATTTACATCAGTTTGAATATAACAATATGATCATTTAAAGGACATTTGTTTGATATGTGTTTATATTTTCAATTTAAGAATAGTGATTTTAGTTCACCGGAAGAGAAAGATAAATTCAAATCATCCAAATTTTTCTTCTCTTAACCCAAAATAGTATTTTCTTCAGTATTTTCCCACAGAAAAAAACCTTAAATACTGAAATATCAAATAACCAATTTAGATTTTAGTTGAGTCAGCATAAAATTCTGTATAATAAAACATCAGAGATGTTTACAAATACTTCTAATATATGCCTTTGCTTTCAAAGGTTTTGTATGTGTGAGGTAAAAATCCTCCCTAGAGGATTCTTGGCACCAAATATTGTAGCCCCAGAGAGAATTTCTGTTTCTCCCTATCTAAAAGTATTGATTGGAAGCTTGAGTAACAGAACCTGACTCTTCAAAACACACCCTGGATTGGCTACAATTCTTTTTTTTTTTTTAATTTATTTATTTTTATTTTTGTCTGCATTGGCTCTTTGTTGCTGCGTGCAGGCTTTTCTCTAGTTGCGGCGAGCGGGGGCTACTCTTCGTTACGGTGCGCGGGCTTCTCATTGGGTGGCTTCTCTTGTTGCGGAGCACGGGCTCTAGGCGCACGGGCTTCAGTAGTTGTGGCTCGCAGGCTCTAGAGAGCAGGTTCAGTAGTTGTGGCGCATGGGCTTTGTTGCTCCGAGGCATGTGGGATCTTCCCAGACCAGAGCTCGAACCCGTGTCCCCTTCATTGGCAGGTGGATTCTATACCACTGCGCCACCAGGGAAACCCGGCTATGATTCTTAACTGTTACCAGTGTAGAAGGTGCCCTTCTGGAGTAAAGAAATCTGTTTATGAATAAAGCAACGTGAGCTTTCCTGACTCTCTGCAGCAAGGGAGAATGCCACACATCATTCTGAGAAGAAATCTTGTTAGGAAAAGTGAGTGCAAGGATTTAATTGTGTGTCAGTTAGGCCTGGATGTTATTACTGTGGGATATCAGAGTTGAGTCTTCATATTGGTTGATTATTTAAGGGAAGAGAGATTCTTGGTGAAGAAGAAAGCATTATGTGAGTCACCTGACATACTTCAGCCATTATTGCATAAACGATGAGGATGAGAGTTCTGGTCCTTGGGAACTATCTTAAGAGATAATTGAGAAAGAGAATTTTGGTTTTATAATAATTTATATTAAATCACTCATTCTCACTCTATTTAGATAAGTTGGTAATTCTTTTATCTCTGAAGTTACCTCTTAGTTTCTAGTAAGTGAATAGGAAATGCATAGACTTGTCCTTAGTTCTTTGGAAATCATAAATATGCATAACACATATGCACAGCGTGTGATAGACAGGCCTTGTGACAATAGTGAATACTTAAAACTACGTCCTGAGTACAAGGCTCTGTTCTAAGCATTTTAAAAGGATTAGCTAAGTTAATTCTACAGTGATCCTGTGAGTAGGTATTATTAGAATCCTTATCTTACAGATGAGTAAACTGAGGTACAGGGATTTTAAGAAAGTTGCTCACATTCACACATGTCCTGAGTTCCTGAGCCACGCTTCAAACCCAGTCAGTCTAGCTCTAGAGTGTGTGGTTCATAAAACACAGTAGGGAAAGGAAAACAGGGATAGAAACAGAGAAACAGATCATAAGGTCAATAAAAAGGACATGGGTAGAAAAGTCAAGAGCCCATGAGACCAGATTTGATTGGGGAATTTGGGGATATTAGCTAGAGGTAGGAGAAAAATGTTGGTTACTGATGCAATTATTGTTTATATTGATTTAAAGAGAGATGAGGAGAAAAATGAGTTATAAATGACCTTTCACTTTGGCATTTTGGAAAGGCTTCAGTAAAGATTTAAATTGACTTCATTACTTTGGTTTTGGACTTATATTTCTTTGAAAGTTACATTGTATTTGGGGCTGACCTCAAGTCAAGAGAGGAAGAGTTGGCTGAAGGTGGAACTTTGAAGGGGTGGTTCTTGGATTTTTTACCTATGATTCAGTACCTACACCACCTAAATTATTTCAACGCAGTAAGCTAACCCCCTGTAGCCAGGAGAAATCTTGGTAATAATTTGAGGAACCACTGGTACA
Source organism: Balaenoptera musculus (assembly GCF_009873245.2). Lineage (NCBI taxonomy): Eukaryota > Metazoa > Chordata > Mammalia > Artiodactyla > Balaenopteridae > Balaenoptera > Balaenoptera musculus. The sequence goes on from NC_045802.1 coordinate 59,287,940, forward strand.
AGCTTTTGGGGACTTGAAACAGTCATATGGGACAGTTACTACTAACATGATTTTACAAATATGGCAGCTTTTAAGTGAAGTTATGGTGTGACGCGGTGTTATGTCAAGTGGACCATGAACTGTGGGTATCAGCATCACCTGGGAGCTTGTTAGGTATGTAGATTATCTGACTTCACTCCAGGCCCGTGGGATCAGAATCTCTGAGAATGGAGTCCAGGATTCTGTATCTTAACAAGGCAATTCCTGTGCACATCAGAGTTTGAGATTCACTGGTATGAGGATTGCCTGTTGTTCAGACATAGGCCATGATGGCACTTAGATTACCACCAAAATGCCAGGATAAAATGTTGGTGATTACTTGGAAATCTTAAATACCAAGTATTTAAGAAAATATATTGTTTGAGATGGGTTATCTACAGAGAATGAAAAATATGCAACAGTATGTGAGTTTTCTCTACCACAAAATGTTAAATTCAAACTTATATTCTAACCAAAGGCTATGAACTCCCAATTGCATTTGATTTTTCTGAACCTGTTAAGTATCATGAAGATGAAAACTGTGATGAGGACAGCTCCACCAACTTGGTGAACCCAGAACTTGCTTAGTGGCAGACGAAAAAAAGTGTTTAGCCCTGTTTTTTTTTTTGTTTTTTTTAACAAAATGATTTGAATCATATAGTAATATCTACTGGTAGCTCTCTTATTCTTTTCTGTGTATATAAAACCTTTTAACCAGCAACCAAAGCTCAAACAAAGCACTTCCTTTGATACTTCTCTGGGGCTCACTTTGCATTCCATACTGTGCCCCTTGTAATGCCCCCCTCCCCTTGTTCCTTTGTTTGCTTTCCTCTGTGCCTTTGATGATGTTTCCTTTCTGTTTGGAATGCCTTTCAAGCTTTATCTCTACCACAATTCCTTTTCTTATCTCCTCTGCCCCACCCAGTACCCCAACACCCTCCAGGATGGACTGGGTGCCTACTCTGTACGCTCATACATGAGCCTTCACGTAGCAATTGTTGGGGGATATTTTCTGTGTGTGACTTTTCTACCCTACTGAACTCTAAGAGCCTTGAGGGTGAATGCTGTCTTATTCACTTTTGTAAATTCAGCTCAGGTCCAGCGCCTGCAATTTAGTGGGCACTCATTATAAATTTGATAAACTCAACTAATCAGATCACACAGTCATGAACCTGAAAATCAACAAACACATGTTTCTTTGTGGCCTCAACAGATATAAATGTGACATGGATTCTGAACTAAAAGCCAAACACTTTTTCATAGAAAAGTCCCTCAGGTCGTATACAGTCTTATTTTGGACACCATTTAAAAAAAAAAAAAAATGTGCTTGCTTATTTGATTTCCTAGCACACAGAAAATTAAAAGCAGCAATTTGGAGGCAGTAAAAGGGTGATGCTAGAGGCAAGCATAGGAACAAAAAGAAGTTATAGCTGCTGACTCGAGGTTATACAAAGGTGATACCAAATGTACACATGAAGCACTTTTTTCAAAATTAAATTATGAATATCAACCACTAGTATGTTCTTTGACTAGGGATAAATTAAATTACAAATCAATTATTTTAAAAAGATAACTATAAAAGTTCATTTGTTTGGACACTCCCCATGTACTTTTGAATCACCCCTATATTAATGGAAAAATCACAAAGAAGTAGGAAAGAAATATTTTGAACTAAATAATAATAAAAATGTGGCATGGTAGAGATGTTGTCTATATATAACAGGGCATATTTTTTTATTTTATTTTTTTATTCTATTTTCTAAAATAGAACAAAGCCGGTTCTCTTTTAGAAAAGGTAACAAAATAAATCAAAAGAAATGAGTAATAATAAAGAAAAGGTCAAAGATCAATGGAATAGGTAAGGTACTTACAAGTGAGAAAACGAAGAAAACCTAGCTAATGGTGTTGCATCAGGTACAGATCTCAAAATTCTATGTATTCAGTAAAACCATTTCATAAAAAATATCTTTCACTTATTCATTTAGTAGTTATTATCTCCTCTGCACCAGTGAATAAGAGTTCTTACTTTAAGGAACTTACACTGTTAAAGAAAAAAAAAAATTGAAAATAAACAATTAAAAAGCAAGTATGTAACTTATCAGACAAATATAAAAGTCAGATAAGCAAGAAAACATACCAGCTAACAATGAGTTTTTTATAGGAAATGTGGCCAAAGTATCTGTGAACACGCCTAAGTCAAGTAAGAATAGAGGAGTCAAAATTGAATTTGTAGATCCACAGTATCCTCCCTTTATGGAGTAGATGGAAAAGGCACGTATAGTCAGGGAACGGAGACACTGTCTAAATAGAAGAAATTCCACTCTCTAGATCAGAAATGTGAGATCAAGGGGAATTCTTGTCTTCTTACACATGGAGAGTACTGGGGAATATTCTAGGAAAGGGAGAGAAATTGTTATCCAGCAGAGAGATGTAGTAAAGTCCTTGAGAAGATGAAAAGAGAGGAATACGAGGACAGGACTTTCATTTTAAGCAGCATGGTTTAAAAATTCTGAAAGTTGGCTTCCTTATTTTTCTTTCCTTTTATTTGCCTCTCAGCAAACTAAATTGAATGTTTCTGCTGATGTCTGGATACAAATTTATTGAATACACTGGTTAAGAAGGTTATAAATAGGTCAGAATAATGGAGAATATATGTTTGGATCTAAATAATTTAATACCTAGACTTCTGAGGTTTGGCATATGGGTAACAAGAAATTTGTTCATGATCTACTTGAAATATCAAATGATGGGACAAGTTCTTCAACCAAGATTTTTTTAAAAAAAGCTTTCAGGAGAGAAAAAAAAAAAAAGAGGAAAGACATTTGCAAGAGGGAGCTTCCTCTCCTGATACACTTATTTCTCTATAGTTTTCCCTACCCCAGCCCCACTCTACAACTTGGCCATGTGGATATGAATAGTACTAGTTTGTGTTGAGTGTGGAAAAGACAGGAAGGTATAGCATCTAAATTTAGGACCATAGAAACTGCTTGTGCAAACTTTTCTCTGTGAGTTAATAATGGATTGGAGCGTTAACTTATTACATTACTTAGGGGTGTGTCCTCTGACCAGTACAATCCTTATAGACACTTTAATAATACATGCTACCCTAGCTTAAGATATAGAGATACAGTGAGGGGTCTCAGTTGCCTTAGAACATAATTTCATATTACTGGAAGAGAAATTCCAAATGCATTAACATCATGTCAGAGGTCCTTTACAGTCTGAACCCATGTTTTCCTACTCCTTATATTCTTAAAACCCTAGAGTATGTCCTCAAAAAGTGGTTTATATGATTGGGAGTTTTAAGATCTCAACTTTCAAATATGCAGTTTTCTCAAAGTAAAATGTATATATTTAAAAATGTATTTGCCTAAGAAAATAAGTCCAGTTTCCCATTTCTCCCTCTACAAAAATCCTTTTTCTAACATTGCAGAGAATGACATGCCTCTCATGTGTTTTTAATATTTTTTATCATTAAGGAGACAGTTATATGCTGATTTGCCATTGTCAGTCTGGATTATGCTTGTTTTTCTTGTTTACTTATTAGTATTGCCCACATTTATTCTCAGTTTGGATGATAAAGTATATGGTCACCCTAACTATGGTGCGTTGCCCCAGAGGGTAAATAACTGAGGCACCCTCATATATAAATAGAAGTATTAAGGTTGATATTACAAAAGTGAATGACACTAATGACCACATAATAAATCCTCTTGTTTAGGTTTCCCATTATTTATTTTTAACACAATGGAAGGAAAACCTAATAGAGTTGTCAGATGATAGATTATTAAAAATAATTTTGAAGATAGATAGCTATGTAATCTTTGGCATATCTCTATTAAGAAGTTCAAAGAACTGAGAAACCTTGCTATAATGAAACAGCTTTCATTACCATCTATTTATGTGAACATATTTTCTCAACACATCCCTGAAAAAAGAAAAGGAAAGAAATATAGGAATAAAATTGACGCTGAAGACTATCTCATTCTAGTAATAAGTAATAATCACTCATGTACATGTGACAAAAGAAAAAAAAAGCCCTATCAATCTCACTAAGGCTTTTATTTTTAAAAACTTAAAATTATTATAATTATTATAATAAATATTTAAGTTTTTAAAAACTTAAAATTATTATAATAAATATTTAACAAAGCCTGTAACATAAATATATTGTTTTAATTTGTTATGTACTACTGATAATTATAATAATTCCACTGAACTTTTTAAAACAGACTCTTGTGATCATAGAAAATTGAGTTAAATTTTACTTTATATAAAAATTATGTTGAATGTCTTTTTTTGTTTGTTTTTTTTGTGTTTTTTTTACATGGTAACTAATAAAGGACTTTAAAGCATAAATGTGTATTGCTTGAGGATACCAGTCTATGAAAGAAATGGACAGGATTTGTTTGGTGAAGGAGTAAAAAAGGGTGATAGAATAATGCCTAACTATGAAAGAGTTTATGTTTTTGTTTTTTTAAGTGGAAGATAATGGTGTCAACTTTATAAGGATTTAGATTTGATTACATATATTTATAATATTTTTAAAAAATAGTTATTTGTTCATCTCTGGTTGCATTGGGTCTTCATTGCTGCACGTGGGCTTTCTCTGGTTGCGGCCAGCGGGGGCTACTCTTCGTTGCCGTGCACAGGCTTCTCAGTGCCGTGGCTTCTCTTGTTGCGGAGCACGGGCTCTATGTGTGCAGGCTTCAGCAGTTGTGGCACGCAGGCTCAGTAGTTGTGGCTCATGGGCTCTAGAGCGCAGACTCAGCAGTTGTGGCTTAGTTGCTCCGCGGCATGTGGGACCTTCCCAGACCAGGGCTTGAACCCGTGTTCCCTGCACTGGCAGGCGGATTCTTAACCACTGTGCCACCAGGGACGCCCCTGATTACATATGTTTCAGTGAGTGATATAATTTAATTTTAAAATGTTTATATTGAAAGGATACAAGAAAGTTCTCGATATTAACTTAAAAGTGACCAAGGTGGCATATGGTTTTACAAAATTTTGGGGGGGGGTGATATGGGACCAAAAAGGCATGAAGACCACTGATAGTGAATTTCACCTACTTCCCTGAGTATGCTGTGATCTCCCAGAGTGGGCTGCATGTCGTTCTGTACTTGTCTGGGCAAATTTCTCTCTAAAACTCACTCATAGGGTGATTTCCTGTTCATTCTCTACGATTCAAATCAAACAAGATTTCTCTAGGAAGTCTGCTCTAGTATTTTTTTGTTTTAAGGTAGAACTGCATTTGAACTTCCCCGGTGGTCCAGTGGTTTAAAACTCCGCACTTCCACTGTGGTCAGGGAAGTTCCGCATGCAGCGCGGTGCGGCAAAAAAAAAAAAAAAAAAGTAGAACTACATTGATTCATATACTATAACATCATCACACTTTACTATAATTATTTGCTTACATATATTATTGGTATTAGATTGAGAATCCTGAGGGAAGTGTTTACTAGGTCTGTATAATCTCAATATCTTGTATAACACACCCCCTGGAACATGAGTTGCTGAGTAAATGAAATCTGACGAAAATACTGTAGAAAGAAGTTGCAGATAGGTTTGTGTTTCAGAGAATCACATGCATTTTAAGCTGCTGTTTTTCTTCAAGTCTATAGACGTTAAAACCTTGTCTAAAACTGAGAAGGAAGAAATTTGCTAAAGTGATCTCTTAAATCACAATTGTTTATTTTATTTTGCACTCATCAAATTTTACCTAAATGATTATTCTATAAAGCACAATATTTTAAAACAAAGGGTATATAATATATTCTTGGATTGACTAAAGGGAATTTAAAATTTCTTCTAGCATGGCATATTGGAATTAATTTTTTTATTATTGATGATTTTATAAGTATCTTCAGCTTCACAGGTTGTATTAATGACATAATGCAAACATATAGGATTATTGTTGGTGTCAAATTTTGGAAGACATCACTTTTTCACATGTGAGTTGTACTATTTTTTTATTATTTCCTGTATTCTTGAGCAGTGACAAGTCCAAAACACATTTGAGTTGATTATATTTATTATTAATCACTTACTTCGTTTTTGTTATTCTTACTTTTGTGCTGTATTTTAATTTTAATATCTTTTCACTGTCAATAGTGAATGACAAATCAGCATGAATTTCAATTTTAATGTACATGATATATCACTAGTTTTCATAAATTGTCTAATAATTAAAGTGATTATTCATTATTTTAATTCAAAAGTCACACATTTTTCTTAATAAATTTCTGCTTTTATTAAAGTCTGAAAAATGTTAGAATTTGCTTCTCAATAAAAAAATCTAGTATTTTGTCATATTTATCAGATTTTTAAAGTAATCTCATTAAATCTATCTGAAATTTCTTTTTTTTAAGTACATAAATTTAATGTTAGTAAAAGAAGATACACTTTCTATACTTATATGTTAGGAGATTTTAATTTTTCCTCACTTGTTTTATTGACATAGGAAGACATTTTTCACATTTGCTATAAAACTTGCATAGTCCAACTCAGCTATCTCTCAGCTAGATCCCAAAAAGTCCGTCTGTCTCTCCATTTCACTAGGTCCTAGGAGAATTGTGGTGGAAGGGAAGGCAGAGGACAGGGTAAGTCCTTGAATGGCTATACTTCCTTAGTTTCATGATACATCTGCTGCTGACCAGCGTGTACTTCTTATTTATATTATTCCTTATGAGTATACCATGAACTATTAGCAGATGAACTTAAGATTTTTCTTAAACTCATGTATACATGAATTCACCATAAGAACAGTGTTTAAGAGCCATCCTGGATTAGGATTGCTAGCTAGCACAGTAAGAAAACATGGAATTTCTACAAGATGCATGCACCATGCTTAAATTAAGAATGATTGTGTTTTCACTGTTTTACCCAACCATGGTCTCTCATAACTTGATAGTGTTAAATATCCATCTGCCATTCTAAGGGGAAATACTTCCAGAATATATGTGGAGGTCTCACCTGCTAGAAATTTTCACTGATCAGATTTCAAGAAACCATGTTGATAAAAGTTATGCTTTTCTGTTCTTTCTAACTCCATATTCATTAAACTTATTGATGAAAACATGCTGAACATATGTATCAAATCAGTTTACACTGTCACATTGTTATGCACTCCACAAAGTAATTTAATCTGAATAAAAATCGGGGACAGTACAAGAAGATCCAAGAGATGAGTAGGTTGTATTTGGGAAAATGTATTAGAGCTCAAAAAAAATACATTCAGGAAATCTGCCTTTTGAGTGGACGAGTTCAGCAGTGGTGAAGGATGGTGGTTAACCATGTACATTTTTTACTTTAATTCCTTTTTAACTCTCTGGCTGGAGTTGGAGGTTCAGTCCATGTCTCTGAAAGAGAAAGTATCTCACCTGAATGAAGAATATTAAAGAACTTGAAGTACACTATTATCTAACCCACCAAAAATGGGTATTCTCAATGAAATTGCTATTTTTGGACTCAAAAAAAAACCAAAAAAACACCTCAGCAAAAAAGTGTTCTGAGGTTTTTTTTCACATTTGAAAATATTTTTCTTACAAATGTTAATTAGAAATTGAAGCAAATAGCAGTGCAAGTCTTAGTTTAAGTTCATGTGAAAATTTAAGCTGTTGGTCAAATACCAACAAAATTTATAAAGAATTCTATTAAAAGTAATAGTTTATTATACATTATGTAGTCAGAAAGAATTAAGGAGCGAGTATCCTGTCTTTGAGGGCCTTATCTAGTTGATGAAAGAAAATATGTTCTTATGATACATAAATTTTTATAATACAAAACACTATAGCACTCCAGGTTTAATTACTGCTAGACATCTTTCATAGTATTAGGCATTGATCATTAGACTACTAAGTGTAATGCTACTTTGATTATTTATGAAAGTGGCATATTCATTAATAAATAACGTTTTTAATTTGTGCTGATGAAAGCTGCTATTACAGTTGTTTTCATATATTCATTGATGAACTACTGGCAAACCATTTTAATTCTTGAAAAATAAAGCTTCAAAATGTTCCCAGCCTGTGATTTCCAACTTAAAATTGTGTAACTGAAGCAAACAGTAGTCAGCAATACAATACGGTATATTCATTGTTTATCTAAAATTCAAATTTAATTGGTATTTTTAAATTTTACTTGTTAAATCTTGCAACATTATTTAGTTTCTGTTAAATGAATTAGTAAATGTGTATATTTTTCACAAAACCATATTCACTGTCCCTGTCTTTTCAAATTAATGATATAGAGATATTTACATATATATATAATTTTATTAATTATTTAACTATTGAATAGCATACCATAACATTTACATAACTCTATTTATTAAGGATTTCTCTACTAAAAGCCACTTAAATATTATAAATTATTGCAGATATTATACCACCACACAGTGAGAAAGATCTAAAAGTATATTCTTGCTCATGTTCCTTTGGATATATGGCAAATATCTCTCCAAAGTAAATATTAGAAGGCAAAGTTTAGAGTAAAAATGCAGACCTATTTCATTTGAATAAATGCTGACTTACTCTTCATAATGTTTAACAAAGATATAAACAATTACAGATTCACTCTATTATCATTGTGGACTTTGACAGTAAAAAACAATAATTTATTTTAATTTGCATCCTTTTGATCCATGACATTGATTATCTTTTCAGCTTTTAATTAGTCATCTACATTTTATTCAACTCTGTTATATTGTATTTAACTTTTTATTTATTGGTAATTTTTAATATGTTAGATAACAATGCTCATTGTAAATATAGCAGGTATTTTCTTCCGATCTGCCTCTTGCCATGTAATTTTGTGGTATCTTTTGCTTCATAGGAGTTTAAAACATTAATGTCATCAAATTTAGCAGTACTTTAAGAATTTTGAATGCTATTTTGAAATAGAAGGTACCTGTGGTAGGCTGAATAATGATGTCCAAAGACTTCCATGCCCTAATCCCTAAAACCTATAAATATGTTACCTTAAATGGCAAATGGGACTTCACAGATGTGATTAAGTCAAGGATCTTGAGGTGTGAAATGTATTATCCTGGGTTATATGGGTGGATCTGATGTAATCACAGTGGTTTTTATAAGAGAGAAGACATTATGAAACTTTTCAGAGAAAGATCTGAAGATGCTACACTGCTGGTTTTGAAGACAAGGAATGCAGCGCTAGAAGTTAGAAAAAGCAAGGAAGGACATTCTTTCCTAGAGCCTCTGGTGGGAGGGCAGCTCTGCAGGCACCTTGATGTCAGATCAATAAAACCTGTTTTGGACGTTCACCTCCAGTACAGAATGAGAATAAATTTGCATTGTTCTCAGGCACCAAATTTGTGGTAATTCGTTACATCTGCAATAGAAAACTAATACAACACCTATTCGAAATTTATAAAATTGTCCTATATTTTTAACAGTTCTATAGTTTTTTTTTTAATCAATTTAAACTAGCTGTCAGTTTTGTAACCGATATATTTTGTAGCCTACATTTTCACAATTATTATTATTAATTACTTCATAATTGCTCCATTATTAATTTTTGAAAATGGCTTTCCTTCTCTAAATTAACTTTCCACTGTTTAATTAACATATAGTCATCAGGTTGTTTCCAAATTCTCTTTGCTATGCCTTGGGTCTATTTATACATCATTGTGATAATAGCACCTCTTATAAAAATTTATATCTTTTCATACTGTTTGTTTTCTGGTAAGACAAAAATCCCCTCATTTTTCTTTGACAAATGCTCTTAGTCTTGTGTACTTATTACAGAAAAAAAAATATTTTTGTTCCATTATTTAAAAATCGCTATTACAGTAGTAAACGTATTTTTTAACTTCCCCTTTTAAAGGAATGATCTTTGTCCTTTTTAACTTTGAAATGACCATCAATCCTTCAAATACTTCCTCTTCTTTTTCACTGTTTGTGGAACTCCTGTTCCTAATCATTAGAGCCCTGGATGTAACTCAGTCCTATGAATTTTAATTTATTTTTCAGTTTCTTAATTTTTATACTACTTTCTTAAAGACCTGATAAAAATCAATTTATTGTCTTAAAAATTTGGATTTTTCAGAACATGTGTTTGTGGCAACATCGGATGGAGCTGGGCTCACGGTTTCCAGTGTGCGCCCTAACCAGGCTGAGAGCACAGGTGGCACACATGGGTCTCCCCTCGAAAGAGGCAGCCTCAAGGTAAGTCTTTTCCTTGATTTGCCTCTTCCAAATACATTTAAGAGTTTCTGAACACAGATAATTCCCTTAATTGACTTACATGAGGGTATACATGAACTTTTATATTTGTAGCATATACTTTAGTACATCTTTTTCATTCTTTTTGTGAACTATTTGTGTGAGTATAAATTCCAGCAGGTTCTCAATCTGAAGTTTTTAAACCGGGATTAATATGTCATAAAATAAAACACCCATGAAATTTTGGAATTATTCTTACTTAGGTATGATTGTATAATATGGTATTTAAAATTTTTTCAGCTTTATTAAGTGACATTTTTGGTTTTAATAATGTGTGACTTGTTTAATTTTGAAGCCACATTAGCCTAACTTTACAAAATGAATTAATGAGTTAAATAAGTCATGTTGACCCAGTGGATTTTAGGATTTGAACTTGTAGTGCCTTGCCATTTTCTTCTAGGTTTATTTCCTGTTCTGTCTCTATTTTGTTTGACCTCATTATTGTAAATTACAATTTAATAGGCAATAATCCATATACTATATAATCACAAATGTATTGGAGTACAGGTATTTGCACTATTAGCTTAACTTTTAAATATGTACCTTATAAATTAATGCATGCATTTATACATTATGTTATGTATTTTTCTCAAACTTCCTAAGGTTATGTATATATTTTTATCTTTTCAAAGAGCCAACTTAAGTTTTAATTAATAACACTACAATTTTGATTAGCAGCAAATACCTTAATTTCTCATCATATCTTTGCAAATTTGTTACTTCCATTTTTTTAGTTTGTTTTATTTTGTTGGTCTTTTCATAGATTCCTGATATTAAAATTTTGTCCATTTCTTTCTAAGAAATCTACTTAAAGCTGTAATATTTTATTTGTAAACTACTTAGGCCATAACCCACAAGGTATTTTTTTAGTCACCTTTACTTGTCTATCATTTTCTGTTAAAATGATCAAATAGGAAAGTAGGAAAAATAGTGAATTAAACCCCATATATGCATGACACAAAGATTCAAAAATTAATTTTTCTTCGTTTGCTTTACTTGTCCTTTTTTTTCTGTAATGAATTTTAAACATATCCCCATAGGTCACACCTTGACCCATATATACTTCAATATGTGTTTTTCAGGTCGTAGATAATTTTTTACCATATAACCATGATGCTGTTGTTCTGTTATCACATTTTTTTCTCATTTTCTCTGAACTGTTATCTAGAGTGGATTTATTTTAGTAAGGATTTAAACAAGGTCCACGTACCACATTTAGTTGTTAGATGTTCTACGTCTAATTTTTTTCTTAACGTGGAAACCTGTTAAATTTCCCTTTAGAACATACCACATTGTGTTTCTGCTTGTTCTCTGATTGTCATTTAACTTGTTTCTCTCTTCTCTGTATTTGCTAAAATTTGAAGTTAATTCTAGATATTTGCTTTACAAATTTGACATGAACACTTCAAAGATATTCCTCTGAGATTCATATTGCTCTATATCAGGAAACAGAATATTTGTTGTCCATTTTTAGAGAATCTGAGATTCTACTAGTGGTTTAGGAGATGACAGCCTTATGTTTCCATTTTGAAGTTCTCCATGAAGTATTCACTCAATAATTTTATTCCTTATTATTTCTTGAAAAAATTATTTCATGAGGAATTACCAAATGTTGTTTTTCAAATTTTATCACTTTCTTCATATTTTGGCTTCTGTATACACATACATATCTGATCAGGTTCCTTTGAATTTACTTCTTACTTCTGAAAAAAAAAAGTGTATTTTTTCCAGTTCTTTTATGATATGTGTCAGCTCCCATTTCATGTCCTCCTGCCTGTCTAGCTACAAAATATCAGAATTTGTTTATATTCTGATTTGTGTCCTTCCAAAGCTTGGACAGTTCTTTGAATTTCTTTTATAGAATTTTAAATCATTAGGTTTCTGTTTCCATTTGCTTTGTGGTCACATTCTTTCGGCATCTAGTCATTTTCTATTGGAATTTTATTAGGTACATTTTCTATTTTGTCTTCTATAAAATTTTTCGGTTTTGATTTTTATCTATTTTTTTCCCATATCTAAATGAGATGTGTCCTGAACTATAAGGAAAAGGTTCACTCCAAGTATTTTAAATCTACTTTCTATATATACTTCATTTCTGTCTTTTCTATTTTTATTTCTGTTTTTATCATTCAAAAATCAAACATAAAAAATTTTAACAGTTCACAGGTAGGTATATTTGATTAGTTTATTGTTATTTTCTATTTATATTGCATTAATACATTGAGGTCATTGGATGTTACACCTAGCTAATTGATCTTATTTGGAATTTCTTGAGATATTCTCTGTAGTCTGAACATATCTAGTGTGTAAATATGTATATATTTCAAGATATGATCATAGGCGTCATACTTAAAACAGAATCCTGTTTATGCCATTTCATCCTCTTGCACATATTTGCCAATGGAAATACTGGGAACAATTATTCTTATTCATTTGAAGATGACCACTTTTACTCTTTGCAGACTTTTTGGATTTACATTTTGTTTTTGGTGTTTTGAACATCGTGGTTTGGCCTCCTCTCTGTTGAAAAAGGGGATTGTGGGAAAACTGGCTAAGTTTTTTTTGCTCCATAAAGGGAGGCATCAGATTCCACTGCTTGACTAGGCATTTTCTCATATCTCTAGCCTGACTCTCTATGATGCTCAGTCTTGAAGGGACAGTACCAAGGACTCTTGGCAAGGACATTCATCTAGCCTACTACTTGTCACCTATAAATGAGAGAGTTTTTATCCCCTCTGAAGTGAAGAATACAGATTCAAGAAATACTCCAAATTCATTGTTTTGGGTATATATTAACATTTCATGTATTTCAGATATTTGCCTTCTGAAACTCAAAGCTCTGTTTTCTTTTTGGGGATACCTTATCAGTTTCTATTTTTTTTTCAAATTATTCAGTAGAAAAGAGCTAACTCTACACACAAAGTAAAGAACTGATCATTTCTAATGCTTGTTTGGCAGTTGAAAGGTTTGTTAACAGTGGCTTAAACCATATATGTCCAAAATATTTGGATGTAGTATTGTCTACTGTATTGGTCTAATGGTGAGAATGCTTCCTTTCTCCCAACTAATGGCTATAAAATCTAAAATCTAATATATCAACCATAGTAAAGGGTTACATCTTTATTTACCCAATTATATTATAGTCTCAGGAACTTAAAGTTGACATTCAGTAATTTTGTAAATCTCCATTTGTGTTGGGAATCAAGATGATGTAAATTGCAGAGCTGTGTTGGTGTACTGATGAGTAGAGAAAGCCAGTCTACAGAGAGAAGAATGAAGGCGACCTACAAACTGTTGTAGAGATGAGAAGTCATGTGGCTCCAGGGGGAGAGAGAGAGAGACTGATGATGTGGAAGCTTTGATCCTTGATGGATTTCCTCATCTCAGTTCTCAGCACTCAGGAGGTCTGAATGTACTGCCTGCCCTTGAGTTCAATGAAATACCGCTGGATCCTTTACTTGCATTCTTTTAATAAATGTCTTTCTTTTTTCTTCTTTTAATCTATTTTTCTGGCTTAAGGCATTTAAAATTCAGTTCTCTAATGAGCCAAGATTAACTTTGACTAACATGAATATTATTTTTACCTTACATTGTAGAGATTAATTTAAGAAGTTGTGTGTAACACCCTGCACAGGTACAAGAAACAAATGATAACTTAGGTAAAAATAGCAGATTTTTCAGGCCCTTGCTATATCAGCTTTATTTTTAGCTTTACATGTTTAATTGTGTTCCTAATTCCTACTGAGTCAAATTGATTAGATGATTAACAGTTCCTCAAATCGTTTGCTACCGATGGCACGGTGATCTGTTACTATTGGAAGAAAAACAAACAAACAAAAAACCCTGGGGGTGAATTTTCTGAATCAAATAAATATTATTGTAGCACTTTTATAATGCCAGCATGTGTTCTAATATTTTAATCACTTTTGCTGTCAAAATAAATTGAAATGGAAATACTGTCTCTAAGGACATAAAGACGTATTTCATTTTATTTAAAGTTAACAATTCCATATTTTATACTAAACAAACACTAATTACATGTTCAAAAAAATAAACCTCTGAATACTTATTACAGTTGTATAATACAAATCTGCTAAGAAACATAAGTGATATTAGAAGATTTAAAATATGGACCCATTTTTAATACATTAGCACATTAATTTGTATCATATGTATGAATATACAATACTATATTATTAATTTGTTCATATATATAAGGATATCAAATATTGTGGAGGGTGCAGTATTTCTGAATTATTCAGAGCAAAGCACAGATATTATGGTCTGTCATAGCTTCAAACTGTGATTCTGCTGGTTACTACTAGTTCATGATTCTGGGCAAGACTTAAATCCTCCAAGTCTCAGTTTTTACATTGAGTTCTTGGAGTAATTATGTTAGTTTTATAATATAATGTTTTTCAACGTGTAGCACAGTGCCTGGCATAAAGTATATAATTGGTAACTGATTCTTGTTATAAAGCAGGAGAAAAATAAGTGCAAAAATTAAGTTATACATAAACGATGATAATTACCTCCTTAAGTATAAGGTCTCACGTGGGATTTCTCTAAGGTTTCCTCTTCTGACTCAGTAATAAGTTTACCTCATGCTTGGGGAAGCCACAGCTTCATGAGGGAAGATGTCTCTCAGATCTTCTGCCCTGAGCCCCATCTTTGGCATACTGCTCCCAATCACTTGGGGAAGATCCTAGGAAAATATTGCCTAGTTGTCACATTTTGGCTGGAGAACCTCAGGATTCTGTCATACATACACAGAGTCATTACAAGTTCGACTATGTGTTTTCTGTTTTTTTATTATACCCGATTGATTGATTCTCTCATTGCCCTCTCAGTGTGAAGAGAAGTCATCAGTCTGTTCTCTCATATGAGGCTTCTCACTCCTGCCACTTAGTTCTCCAAGGCTTCTTATTTATTGTCAGCTCTCTGAGAAAAAAACAATGCTTCTCTAACTTGTCAAACATGGTTTGGTTTTTAGAATGGGACTGATGACCTCTTGTGACTGCCTCTATCCTACTCTTTCTGTATTGTTGACTTAAAGAAAAACACACAACGTAAGAGCTGTGAGTTTAAGTTTTATTCCGGGTCTTACTGAGGATGATAGCCTGAAAGACAGCCACTCGGGTAGCTTTGAGGAGGTGCTCCGAAGAGGTAGGGGAGAGGCCAATTTATATATGATTATTTTTTTTTTTTTGCTAAGAAATGCATGCAGTCAAGGATACATCTTAGATCACTGCTAATCACAAAGAACAGATGTCTCAAGTTAATGATTTTAGTGCTTTTCTACGTATGGGAATATGCAAGAATCTGAGGTCATTGAAATTCTTCCTGAGATGTGCATCTAACTATCTAAGGGCCTGTTGATCCAAAGTACAGAGTGCCTCATCCTGTTTTTCATCCTGACTTCCTCTTAGGTTGCACTGTCAGTGGGCAACTGCAGTGGGTTATGAGTCAACCCTTATAGAACTGGGTGGTGAGGAACGCTCCTTTGTTCTTTGTTCGCCGTGTCTTCACCGTAGAAATTTCCTAATTAATTCAAGGTAATTTTTGGTGGAAATAGTCAGCCCATGAACTTCCAGTAATAATGATTTCTGTGTATAATGTTGTCCTGGAAGAGCATAGAAGTTGATGAGAGAATTTGAGTTCAAGTTTCAGATCTGATGTTCACTAGCTGTGTCACACTAACTGCTGCTTCTGTGTGTTTAGCAAGGACCCGTGCCCTGTAAATAATCCCTTGCCTTGTATACACCAAAAAAGGGAAATATTTTGATAGAGGAATGAAGCTATTAGGCAAATTATTATACTCCCTGAATCCCAACTTCTTTACCAATGAAGCAGATATAAGAATTTTAACTTTATAAAATTAAAGTGTATTAAGAAATAGCAGTAATTTGTGTTACAATCTTCGCATATTAAGTAAGGCTATGTTTTTCTTTGCTCTACAGCTGTGAGAGGTTTGAGAAGATATTTTGGAACTAAAAATTATTTTTAAAAAAAGCTTCAATGGTTGAGAATACTGGTGTCTAGGAAAATAGTCTTATTGGTGACAGAATGATTAGATCATTTTTGTCTGTAGTTTTAGGCAGGATAAAAAGACCCTCTCAGCACTTTCCAACTATAAAACAGATGGTGTAGTTAAGACCTGCCAGATGGAGGATATGTGACAGATTAGAAGGTACAAGAACTTGCTGTTGCCTGACTTCACTACCAAGTATATCCTTCCTCTTTCCTTCCTCAGTCAAGACATAATTTTAATAAGTTTTCATTTGTTTTGTTTTGTTCTTAAGAATCTACTCTACTCCATGTGGCCATAATCCTCCAGGGAAGTAGAACTCAGTCCATGAAATAAAATCCTTTTGGTCTAAGATGTGTGTGCTGGTCCCATTACTCTCATCATGAATTGGTTTAGGAGTGGAACTATAATATAATTCTCACCTGTAATATGAAAAGAACACAATTGGCAAACTTCTAAAAAGCTTTTTGTCACTGATAAGAAGACCCAAGCACTTTGGAGGAGTGTTCTTCTCTCCCTGACTCCCTCTCCTTCCATAAACATTGACCTGAAACAACAGCAGCCATCCTTAGAACGTGACAGCAGCAAAACTTCTGACAGAGTAGATTGAAAGAAACTGAGACTTTAATACTATCATTGATAGTTAAGAACTCTGATAACACTTACCTTTGAACTTCTTGCTGTGTTAGAGAAAATACTTCCTTACCTTTAAAATTCAGTTGAGATAGTTCTATGTTACATGCACCTGAAAGCATTCCAACAAATATAAGGATGAGTGCATTACGATCCATGAAGTCCCATTGGCTGTGTGGCAATTGGTTAGTGAGTTCAACGTGATAATTTAAAATAGAAAGTGTAAACATTGATGCCATTGCTGTATAAACAATGAGATTCTTTAGTAGGGAACCATATTGTCAAAAGTAAAATTATTTAGCACATATCCTCCTGAGTTGGATATAATCTACTGGAGATATTAGAGATCAGTGATCATTCTTAGTTTTGTATATACATCAAGTCCATAGCACAAACTAAGCGTTCAAAAATATTTGCCAAATAATAATAAAAGAATAATCCCTATGAAATAATCACTTTGAACAAATATTTTATATTGGCTATACAAAGAACTAGAAAAGGTATAGTTAATAATTGATGGTAGAAAAAGCAATATTTATTGAAACATTGCTGAATTACTTGCTGTAGTTGAAATAGGATGCTAGAAGACACAAAGTGATGGAATGCAATGATGAATAGTTGACTAGTGATATTAGATGTATGAGGAAAGGACAAATCTGGAAAAATATATATAGCCTTTCATTAAGTCTTATTTAACATCTCAAGTGACAGACTCATATATTAAAATTATAGGTCTTTAAGCAAAATTTTGATTTTACTAAATTTTATATATTTCAAATAAAAATGAAATTGAAAAAAATGGAAATATGATTCTATAAGGTAAAGCCTGAAATTAGTGGGACTAATCATTGGAAAAGTCCAAATCTTCTTTTTATCTTGTCTTGTCCTATTTTTCTTTCTCTCTACTTTCTTTACTAGTTATTCTCTCATTACCCAAGGCTCCCTATTTTATGATCATTTCTGACATGTCCTCATAAGGCAATTCTCAGTGTTTTAGACTAATCTCTCTAGTTTACTCTTCAAACTATACTTGCTCCTAGCAAACTAGTTTTGTTGGAGAGAGTTCATAAACTATTTCTCCTTGGAGTGGAGTTGAAAAATATATTACCTAAAGGCAGAATGTAAGACATTCTTTGGAGATATTTAGGAGGTCCTAAAATTGTGCAATAATTAGACCTGTGGGTATGTTTGATATAAGCCAATAGGAGAAATGGAGAATCCGTTTAGTCATTCAGATCAGGAGAATCAACTCCAGAGATCAATTGAATAACAAAACTCCTAAGGAACAGTCCTCAACTCACTCTATAGATAGAGGACTATTTTATTTTTCTATAAGACTTGATCTGAGAAAATTAATTATTAAATATAAGGAGATAAAATAAAAACAATAGGGAAAATAAACTTTCCCTGCTATGAACAATTCTAAGAAATGGCAGTCCTCTAACTAATGAACAAAGGTTATACTCAGGAAATATTGAGAGAGAGAGTGTGTGTGTGTGTGTGTGTGTGTGTGTGTGTGGTGAGTTGGGTGCATTTCCTAAAGCTAAATGTAGCCTGTATATTTATATAATATTAAGTGATCAATGCAGGATATTACCCATTATTGAAAACTATATTTGGATATTTTTGGAATGCAAAATGTGTGCACCCTACTGGCTTGAACAATTTAATGCAAATTCAACAAATTCTCTCATGATTAGTTACTTATGCATTCAAGAATTTGGATCCAGAAGAATATCTACATGTGGTCTTCTATTTTTAAAATGATTTGGGGGATTTGTGCAGTAAAAAAAAAAAGAAATGTTAATATTCTATTTTCTTTTAGTTTTGTTTCTCTTTGTATTTGAACCCTGATACATTTGAAAAGCAACAGCTGGGGAGTGACAAGCAATCTTAGAAATTGTGGATTCTTTCACAAAACCGTATCTAAACTCATTTATAATGTTCCTTCTATTTTCTAGAATTACTAATTGATTTATGCATGTTAACTTATTTTGAGAACTTATATATATATATGTATATATATATAATGTATGTGTGCATGTGTGTAATTTTTAAGTTATTCAAATACGTTGCAAATATCCTTGATTATATTCAATTTTATTAAATATAAAAAACACTCTCACATTTGCAATG
The DNA here is from genome assembly GCF_009873245.2 of Balaenoptera musculus. NCBI lineage: Eukaryota > Metazoa > Chordata > Mammalia > Artiodactyla > Balaenopteridae > Balaenoptera > Balaenoptera musculus. The sequence goes on from NC_045802.1 coordinate 59,306,996, forward strand.
CTTTTAGAAATATCGGGCTATAGAATATATGACAATACATGAAAGTCTGAAAATTAAACTGATATATTTTCCTAATGTTTTTAAATGTGTTTCCCAATAAATACCATAATAAGGTTTTTAGGGGAGCAAAATTTGCCACCTCAAAATATTATTTTGGCATGCACATTATTTCAAGCTGAAAACAATCAAGGCCCAAAAGACTCAGGAAAAAAAAAAAAGTGACCTTCCCCTTAACTGCCTAAAAGAATGTAGATAGAGAACCTGTTCCAGGAAGGGAACTATCACGATAGATAACTGTAGTATGAACTAGGTGTGTAGATAGGGTGGAACCTGGCAAAGTCTGTTCCTTTCTGTGCCCCATGGTCTCCGCCTAGCCCAGCAAACATTTGTTTACCACTCATTTGCTTTTTCACCTCCATGTGTATTGTCTTCCTTCCACTTGACGTCCCAAACCACTACCTCCAATATCCTCTTTTCTCCTTAGCTGAAGGTGGTACTTAAAATGAGTATTTTGGCCATTTTGGTGAGTTACTCAGTTTTCCTGGGTCTCTCCCATGTATATTTGTTATTAAACTTCTGTTTAATTTTATCCTGTTCATGTGTCTCATGTCAACTTAATTCTTAGACCAGCCAGAAGAATGTAGGAGGGTAGAGGAAAATCTCTTCCTCCCCGACAGGTTTATATATTTCATTTTCTTAGTAATTTCTCAATTATTTCCCACATAGAATGGCAATAATTTAGTTGGTTAAAGTAAGGCATATTAAAACTCTGATAACCTTGAACAGTGCTATCCAAGAGAGTTTTCCTCAATGATGGAAACTCTTAATAACTGCACTGTCCATTGCGGTAGTCACTAACCATGCGCAGCTATTGAGTGCTTGATATATGGCTAGTGTGACTGGGGGAGAACGTTTTATTCTATTTTAATTAATTTAAATATAAATTTAACTAGCCACAATGGCTAGCATCTACTGTGTTGCCCAGTTATATTAGGAGTAATATATGTATCTTCAAAGTCTTTTTTGTCATTTCAAAATAGATTGCACAGAGGGGAAAGCTTTTTCTGCTATTGTCAGTTAAAAAAAAAGAATTCCATACAATGCATGACCTAATGAAGTGTAGGTATAAAGTAGAAATGGAGAATAGTGGTATATAAGATTAGGTGACTATAGCTTCTAGAAATGTTTTGTCTTCACAGTGATCTATTTTAAAGACTTTGCATGGCTTTTTTGGGGGGAAGACCGTGTTTGGCATTTGTTCCCCACTCTGCCCTTTCTCTCCCCATTTCCTGCCCTGGATAGATTCCCATGTTCATAATCGCAAATCTGGCCTCTACTACGATCTCTTTTAATTGAGCTTACCCTCTGTTAAAGAAAAGGCCTTTATTTTAAAGGTGTATTTATTTGAATTTAATATGAATAAAAATGACTTTTATACTCTGTGAGAAGTAGATATAAAAAGATACACAGTTCTCTAAAGCTCAAATTATTAATTTGTTAAATAAAAACATTTATTATGTGTTTCTTTTAAAGGGGACAGTTAGACAAACACCTGCTTTACCTATAAAGTCAAACATAGCTGTAAATCTCTGAGAAAATTTACTTTTAGATAATTTAAAAATCAATAAAATTCTTGCCATATTGTATAGCTTTGAAAAAGGCATTGACCTAAAAAAATATTTCATGTCACAGCAAATTTTTGTGCATCAAAGAACACAAACAGAAAGTGAAAAGACAACTTATAAAATAAGAAAATGTATTTTCAAGGAATATATCTGATGAATCTAGTATCTAGAATATGTAACTATATATTAAATATATAAAATATTAATATATGTATTACATATAAATGTATATTAAGTATATAAAAATATATTGTTCAGTATTACATGAACAATATAGAGACAAATAACCCACTTAAAAATGGATAAAGGCATAGACGTTTCTTCAAATAATATACAAATGGCCAATAAGCACATGGAAAAATGGTCCACATTATTAGTCATTAGAGACACACAAATCAAAACCACAATCTAATACATTTTAACAGTCGCTCCAGTTTCTTAAATATAACATAAATTGAAATAAAAGGAGAGTAATTTGCAGTTAAGTAATATGGGTTCCATTTACTTCTTAAATTTGTGTCCTGACTAGCTTAGGAGACATAACAAAGTCATCATGTACTTACACCTACAAGTAGTCTAACTATAAATGTGATAGGAATGCTATAAGGTAAATTTCAAGCCACTGGCATCATTAACAAAATAACACATTTTCTTGACACAATGAAAAAATATTAGTATAATTTTGAACAAAGCAAAGTGCTGTATTTCTTCATTTGATGTAGTAGTTGAATTTGTTGCATATTTTGTAATTATTAAGCTCTGCAAAAATAATTTTATTATATAGATTTAAATGTTGCTTAGAAAAGTATTTTTAGAAATACTTTCATAAAAGTATTTTTATGAAAACATATTTTTCATCTACATGAATATCCAGTAGAATATGTGAATGTTCTGGAGAATTAGGGAAAACATTTCAGGTTTTGGTGGCAAGAGGGGAATTGGAGTGATTTCTACTCTCCCAAAGTGTACAAATTCAAAAGTGATTTATACAGTGCACCTCAAATAACATTTATTGTGCTATCTCCAAGCCACTAGAGTCAAATAGCAGTGCCAATGAATAAGGTAGAATACAACAATAACGATTTCTAAAATACTGCCTTCCCCAGTGGTTGGACCCTTTAAAAACCCATTGCTTTAGACACATTTCTGTAGCAGTTACATCCGTGTCTTTTACCTAACACATTCTTTCTCTGTTACAACTTATTTTAAAAATGGTGGCAACTACAGTCATTTCCGAAGTTACATGTTTAAGAACGTGGACATGATAAACTGAGGAGGTGTCAAAAAACTGTTTTTGAGACCAAAGCAGACCAAACCCCTCCAAGCTCTGAAAGAGACTGACGGGGTGGAGGAGTCGTCGGAAATTAGGAAGACGTTCCAAGGAGGAAGGAAGGAGTGCTTCCTTCTCCCTGCAAGACTAATAAGAAAAGTTCAAGACCATTTTAAAAGCTTCCACTTGAATCCACTGAAATTTGTGGAAAATAGTGGGATGGTGGTCAGCATACCAAAGAAAAATTTTCTGTAGCTTCTAGAAGTAAAAGTCTATTTGTGGCAATAGAGAGCTGCCTCTGGGAAAGTAAATGGCTTTCACTGACATTTCCAGATGTTTACTGTTCATCTCAATCACTGAAATACAAGCTTATTAAGGCCTGAGATCTTCTCTCTTTAGTTCACTGCTACAGCTCTACCATCTAAAGCATTGCTGAGAAAATAGCAAGTTGACAATAAATATTTTGAATTACCAAGTGAATGAATTAATGATATGTAGGATAGAACAAGTGATGATACCCTGTGTGGATGGATGTAGCATTTGTCATTCATCAGGATAGAGAACACAGGAAAAATAGTATATTCAGAGGGATGGAGTTAAAAAGATGGGTATAGCATTGGGAATGTTAAGTTTTAGGTCTGTTTGACATCCAAATGTAGATGCCCTATAGGCATTTGGATATATACATCTAGATTTCATAAGAGCCATTTGGGCTATAGATTTAAAAAAGAAAAAAAAACTAGGTGTCAAAATAACTGAAACCAAATGTTGAGCATATAATGCCATACGCCATCATAGTACACAGACCAGGTTTTCAGACAATATTTATAGCAGGTGTGAGATTTTCTTATTGCCCATTGCATCCTGGGGCAGGGAAGATATACTAGCAGAGCTGGATGTCAAATTTTGGACTGGGTGCTTGTAGAAGGCATGATTGAGGAACCACCAACTTTTCTTATGGCATGACCAAGGGCCAGGGTTTATACCCAATGTTAATTGTTACAGCAGTATAAATTGACAGAGTGTTTGAAGATAATCTAACAAGAGGGAACAAAGATTTGGGGTAGTTAACAGAACTTTTTTTGGTTTTGTTTTTAAGATGTCAGTAAAAATAGCATATCTCTATACTCATGGAAATCATCCTGTCAAATGCAAATTAATGATTATTTAGAAGAGGGAGGAAATTTTTATTTGTAGGCAAGAGAGGATGGGTTCTGGCACAACAATCAAGGAATTGGCTTTAGCAATCTGGATAATTCATCTTTGGTAAAGAGTAGAAAGACATACTATATGGGTGCAAAATCTGCTGCAATCAAGATCTGTTGATTCTGTTTCTAGAATTTAATGACTTTTCAGTCCCTCGTAATATCCTGTGATAATCTAATCCCTATTTTATCCCTCCCTTCCCATCAATACCACTCACACAGTCACCGAATATTCATTTAAGGTTGAACTTTATGCTGCTTCCCTGTTTGCTCTGTTGCCTCTTATCCTTTGATGACGCTCTGCCATCCTAGAGCTCTCCTTCAGCTGTCAGTTCAAGCTTGATAACATGTATGTCCTTCAAATACTGTCCACTTAAAGAGCATTTGCTTTTTTTCCCCCTATGATTCCAGGCCCTAGCTCCCAAAACCTCCTTTGAGTGTTTCTATATATGACCTCACATTGACCCCTCACTTATCGCTGTCAAAGTGCTTATTACACTGTATAGTAATGCATCTATTACCTAGAAGTATGTGTCACTAACTGCATATTAATACACCTATTATCTAATTGTATGCTTCACTAGACTATAAGCTCCTTAAGGACAGTGCTTCACAACCTGCCATATCTTAGGAGCTCAATAAACTTCCATGAATGAATACTCAAGTTCCTATTTTCCAGCTCCTGGGGCAGAGTCCTTTCAAAGATTTATAAGAGAGTTAATATAAAAAGGAAATTGTTTTTTATCAGTTTATAACCTAAGTACTGAGATGTAAAAATTGCGTTATAAGGAACCAGCTATGTTACAGTATGTTGTAATTCTGATTTTTGGAAATACGATTTTTTTAAAAAACCAAATAATGGTGGCCAATAGTAGTCCCAGGAATAGTCAAAGTAATTATAGAGCACTGAAACTTTATTCAGGTGTACACTGGAGCATGACCACCAACAAAGAATGAATAATATTGAATGTCACAACAAATTGCCCCAACACAGGAGCTACAGAGAGGTCATTCAGATCACAAAACTCATTGATCTCCTTTGGCATTTAGCACAACTGGGAATAATGCACCAGGACTTTGGTGGTGTCTAGGCTGTGTTCTGTCTGAATTTCAAAGGCAATCTCTTGGACATGATAACAGTGATAAAGGTGTTGTATACCACTTAGTAAACAAAATGGTATGTCCGTTATTATCTGTGAGCTTTTAAATATCTCCTTTGGGATTCTCCAAAGGGATTTGATTTCATTCAGACTGAACACTTTTCACGCACAGATCGCATAAATAAAGGCATGCCCGCAAAATATTTGAAAAAAAATCAGTGAGAGTTATGTCAAGTAACATTCTTGTTAAGTTGACTCTAAAGACTTAAAATCTATATTTTCTTAAAGTCAGATCTTGACACAAGATCAGAAATATCAGGCTGATTTTTAATTGTCAAATGTCGCAGACAGACAAAAATCATAATAGTTGATAAATAGTGACATTTCCAAGTTGGAGAAACTGTTTATATACTTACTTTTATCTATATAGCAGGAGTATATCATCAAATCTTAATATTTTGCCATGTGTGCTTCAGATTATCTTTTAGGAATTAAATATTACAGATGCGATTCACGCCCATGCATTCCTCTCTTCTATTCTGTTCTCTTGTTCCTTCCTTAAAGATATTGACTTTTGTTTTTACTGTAACCCACAAAAGTATTTTTATACAGTCACCAAATGTCTTTGTATCCATAAAAAGTTATTAAAAAGTGTTGTATTTTTGTTTTAAATATTTTATAAATTATATCAGTCTGCATCTTGCTTTTTCTTAGTTAAATTTTGTGCTTTTGAGATATCTTCATATTGATATATTTAATTCTAATTTATTCATTTTAATAGTCATATAGTATTCAAGTTTACAATTATACTCCAGTTTGCTTTACCATTCTTTTATTTATGGATGAGTAGTTGTTTTCTTTTTCTAAATATCTTATGCTACTGAATGCTTCAGTGAACATTCTTGTACATACTTCCTAATGCACACCTACCTGCACCATCTTCACTAAGGCATTTAGGTGAAAGTAGAATTGCAAAGTTCTGGGTGGGCCTTGTACATTTTCAAATGTTATCTATTGCCAAATTTCTTTCTAAAGTGGTTGTATTAGTTTGTGCATGTTCCAGCAGTGAAAATATATTTCTGTTTTTGCAAATACTTGCTGCAATTTTGCTTTATCAGTCTTTTTAAATTTTGCCAATCGGATAGGTATGATATTTTATTCCACTACAAGTTTTGAAGTCAAATATAAATTTTCCTCAATATTACCAAATATACAGAAAAGTTAACAGAGCATAGTACACAGCTTGATGAGTTTTCATAACTCAAAACACACTTGTAACCAGCACCCAGGTCAAAACAAAGAATATTGACACATTGCCTGGTTCCCAGAGGCCCCCCATGTTCACCTTTCTAGTCACTGCCTCTTCCCAGGAGTACCTGATATCCTGATTTCTAACATCCTAGATTAATTTTGCCTGGTTTGGAATAATTTCTTATTGGAAGCAAACAGCATGCACCATTTTGTGTCTGGCTTCTTTTATTTAACATCATGGTTGTGAGTCCCTTCCATATGGCTGTATTTATGCATTCTCATATTTTGTTGAACGACTGTGAAACAGTTTGTTTATACATTCTACTGTGAGTGGATATTTAAATGATTTACTGCTGTATAAAATCCTAAAAGTTGGTGCCTTAAAACAGCTGTTTTATTATGCGTTATAATCTGTGCCTAGACTCAGTGCACATGAGTCTTCTGCACTACTGAATGATGCTTTGGCTGCAGTCATGCGCAGAGATCAGCAGACCGATAGTCGATGCTGTGGGAGCCCTTCTGGCACTGTCAGCCAGACTGCCTCTATTTCCCACTCCGTTCCTTCTTCATATGGTATGGTTCCAAGAGAAGCATCCCAAGATCAAGTTTTCCAGATGCAAATAAGCAGATTCTTCCTATCATTTTAAGGCCTGCGATCAGAAGTCTCTGAATATCGTTTCTGTCACAATCTCTTCATCAGATTGTTACAGCATAATCTTAGATCCTGGGGCTTGTACAGGGAAGGAAAGAATTTGGGAAAAATTAGATAGCTTTGTTCACCCTCTTGCCACAATAATTCATTTCCATGTGAAAAATACGTTCCCTCCTTCCCTCTCTTCTAATTATGTCATTGTTGAAAAGTTCAAGATTTCATCATTGAAATAAGGTCAAGGTATAGATGGGCTCATTGTGTTTAACATCTTAGGTGCATTTGTTTGGTCTCAAAAACTTGTGAACTCAAAAGCATCCAACATATAATGTTGAGAAAAGAACAGGATAACTGCAACAAATACCTGCGTTTAAAGGGTTGCAGGTTGGGGAGACACTGTTTCATAGTAGTTCAGGTATCCAGCCAGCCATGTTTCATCAATACCCATGCTTTCTAGAAAGGATTTTCTTCAACTCTTGGCTCTGACCTCTGAGTCTTTCTTCCTTTTCCTCAGGAATACTGTGAGAAGTTAAGTAGCCTTCTCACTGCTAAATGCCTATGCTAAGTTGAGAACTGAGAGGCCCCCATCCCATTTTATTCCCTGTAACTCTCCAGCACCAACCCTTATGTAAATAAGGATGAAAATCAGGTTTATGTGGAAAAAACCCTTAGCATTCTTAGAATACTTCGTGTCTAACAAGAAGATTGAAGAGGCATGTTTTAAGATTCTCTGAATTTTTTTTTTTTTTTTGCTGAAATTGTCTATGAAATAACACCGTCAATATTTATGAGGTATTTAAAAAATCTTGAGACTATTCTTTTTTTTTTTTTTTTTTTTAGTGGTAGCACCCTGAGTTTCATCTTTTTCTTAAAAGACATTTCTTTTTTTAAAAACATATTTTCACTGGAAAGACTCGTTAATATCCTTAATAGTTCTAAATTCTTCTAAAACATTTACATTCCTTCTTATTTTGTGTCTCTTTTCTCATATATTACCTTAAGACAGTTAGAAAAAGCCAATTAGCACCTTGCAGGTTGAAGATGTTAAGATATCTAAATATCTCTGAAACTATTTAGTCACAATGACAAGTTCATTATACAAACTTTATTTTCCATGTTATTGTAGGTAACGGTGTTGTCAAACTTCCACCTTTTCGCAGCATGGGTCATTTTTTCCTCAGCTTTTATTAACACTTTTTTGTTGTGCTTCCTACCTTCAGGTGCCATATTTCAAGGTCCTTCAAGCCTCGGAACATTGCCCAGTTTTATTTATATATTGTTTTAGATGAAATGTTTTAGATACTTGTTTTAGGTGAGATTAGCATAAATGGAAATTCACCATTTTAACCATTCTAAAGTTTGTAATTCAGTGGTTTTTGATATATTTTTAATGTGTGTTAGTGCAACTATCTAATTTGATAATATTTCCATCACCCCCAGAAGACACCCCATATCTCCCAGTTCCTCTCTCACCCCATCCCAAGGTAACCATTAATTTACTTTCCATCTTTATGGGTATGAAGTGGGGTAAAGGGGTATTAAAATGTATTTTTTTGGAGAAACTTTGGGTCTGATTGAGCTTATTATCATTGTTGGGAAGTCAGAAGCATAGAGGGCCTACTAGGCCCATCTAAATGCACAAGATGAACAGTGAAAGTAACTCACTCATGGTCGAGATAGAGTAGTCAGTAATGTTACAGGTAAATCACAGAAGCTAAGGGGGACTACTGAAAACTAAAATAAAATAAAACAGCAGTGGGTAAATTTATCCATTAAGAGAACAAATAACAGTAGGATTTAAGAGGAATCGTCTGCTGTCACAGTGACGATACGCGTGGAATGTATTGGGCAGAATCAAACTTCTGTGCATTCGAGTGAATATGTCACCCATGAGCATGAAATGTTTCAGAATCATGATTAGGAAAAGGAAAGTTTCTGGTTCTTAGGTTTGAAGGATTTTTTAAAAATTCATTTTGTTAAGGTGAGACTCCATGAAAATTAGAAAATGTTTAACATTGAACATTCTGTATTCTTTATCCTTTAGCATCACTGGGTGTTTGTTCCTGCTCAGTTTTTGGGACTTATTTGAACTAGCTAAATCAGTGTCTGATGATCAAAAATCGTTTATTCTAACCAGAGTTGTTTATGGATAGTAATAGTATAATGTAGTATCACTTGCTGAAAATACTTGTATGCTAGTAGATATTTTAATGTCTGAAATGATGTATACATCTAATGCATGGATGTCAAGATCCGTGAAAGGGGATAGATACTTTGAGAGATTTTGTCACTCCTCAAGTTCTACTATGTATCTGATTACTCTGTCACCATAGAACAGATATAATCCCTGCATTGTTGAAAAATTGACTTTGTTATTAATCATATCCATTCCAAAATGAAGTTGTAAAGTGGTGACTGATTTAGAGGAATATATTGATCAAACTGTAAATTTTGTAGATGTGGAAACTGTTGCCAAGGGAAATTAAATGTCACGTGGTCAAGGTCACAGTGAAAGAGGACATAAACCCAAGTTTTCTGATTCATGGTATAATGCTGTATCAAATTGCCTATATTCCTTCCCTGGACATATCAGGACCAATTCTTAGTCCATCCTCCCCATTTGGCTGCCAAAGTGCTCATTAACCACACTTTCTCTGTTCCTATCTATACCATTTTTAAGTTTCCCATAAATGCTACTTTTACCTTTACCTGACCTTTCCCAACATGATATAGAATCTGGTGACTGAGGTTTTAATCCTAGTAGTCAACTCACTGTGATTGCTGATACATAATATAACTTTTATAAAAGTTTGGCCAGTTGTAAAATGATGATACTAAATACATCTTCCTCCCAGGGTTGTTGTGAGGACAAAACAAAATGTATTGGGAAGTGTTCTGTAAATTGTAAACAAATACAGTTGTGGGTTTTGGTCCTTTTCTTTAGTCTAAAAAATCATAGATGCATTCTTATTGTACTTTAGCCATACTGTTTGTTGTGAACATCATAATCTTACTGCAATAAAAAGTTAATTTACTCAAAGGTGAAAAACACTACTGATGAATAGAAAATACTCAAATATTGACTTATTAGTCTTTCTTACAACTACTGTATTGCCTAGAAAATAACCTTTTAAAAATAATTTTGAACATATGTGTGGAATTCATTTAAATTGAATACTACTTACAATCACAGGTGGAAAAAATATCAAGTTCAGGACCATAGCAGCCGTGTGCTCCTTGTAATCAAGCAAGTGTTGAATTTGTGAATAATTCTGAGATTTTTTTTTTTACTGACTTCTTGAAGAAGTACAACAGGATAAAAAATATATGAAAACCAGTTCAAGGAAACGCATCCCCTGCCTTGCTTAAATCGATTAAGCCAAGTTATGTTTAAAATATGTGAATAAATGAAATAAATATTTTCTTGCAAGTCCTACCACTAGAACTCCTTGCCTTCTAATATGTAGATCTCAAAGAATGTGGTGATTCTACCTATGGTGAAGAAACAGAAGATAGGAGGTAGATTTGTTTGGATTTTTATGAAATTCATACTTGTTAAATAATCATTTCTTTATAAAGTAATGTATGTACTTGTTGAAAAATCACAGCATAAATAAATATGAAATCTGTGTAAAATGAAGACCTAAATGTGAAAGATAAAGGAAAGAGAAAAAAGTGTAGAGTAAAAATGTGTGAATTGGAATGGGAAAAAAATGTTAACAAGTACTTCAGAAGCAAAAGCATAATGTAGAGAGAGAGAGAAAGATAAAGAAAGACTTTTAAAGTATCAAAACTAAGGTTTTCACTTCATGAAGACACTTGTGAAAAATAGTCATTAGATAGCTGAGTAAGATAATTGCAGCAGCCAAACATGACACCGGATCATATCTAGAAAAGTAAGGAATGTCTGCAAATCAACAAAACAATGAAAAACAGAAGAATAATAGGCACATTTTATGCATAAACATGTTACATAATGAAACGATGAATAGTTAATAAATGCAGAAAGGAATGGTCAGTTTCATTTGTAATCAGAGAAATACAAATCAAAGCGATAATTATGTCCCACATTATATCCATTACGTAGAAAAAAATTGGGAAGTTACCTCCAAAAGTGTTCATGTAAATATGAGAAAGTGACAAACTTTTTGCACTGCTTCTAGAATCAAAATCTCCAGCTATTCAGGAGCACATAGTAGTAGTACTTTGTGAAATTAAATGTGTTTATATCTCATGATGTAACATTTAATTGATGGGATATACACGTTTTCTAATTGTCTGTCTCAAAATAAATAAATACTTAACAAACTTAATGTTTTAAAACAACGACAACATAAGGTAGATTGTGAAGGGTTCACGGGGGTCAGTTTATAAACTCTTCCACTGAGCATTACCTGAGGTGGCTAAAAGGCTGCAGACTGGAATCATCTGAGGGCTCATTCTCTGAGAACGAGCTGGCTCTCCATTGGAAAATTAGCTATACCTACAAGCAGGAGCCTCTTATTGTGACCAGAGTTCTCTCACAACATGGTGGCTGCTGCGAGTATCCCACAAGAGAGAGCAAGGTGGAAGCAGCACTGCCTTTCTAACCTAGCCTCAGAAGTCAAGCCCTGCCCCTCCACAGCATTCAGTTCATCAGGAGCACATCATACGTGACTCGTATACACATGTGTACAAATAACATGTTCTTTAAAGTATTTTTTCATTGAAACGGGATCACTCTGCAACTTATTTTTTTAATGTGATGATACGCCATTGACAGTTATACAAATATTTTATATATATTTAGCTTTTATAAAATTATTAGCAAGTATTAAAAACAAGCAGGCAGTCTTACTATAATTTTAATTTTTGAAAAAGAGCTAACTGAAACTTATTTTCATCTCAATTAGCAATTTTTTACAGTATTGAATATAAGCATTAGTAATATGGTTTGTAGCCACTTGAATTTGTTCTTATATAAACTGCTCTTTAAGGAAAGGTGATTGTGTCTTTTTTTTCTTTTTGAACCATTTATAAGGGCTTTTTCCTAATATGTTAATATAAAATGCTAAAATGCTAATAATTTTTTATGCTTACATATGTGCTTTTATTTTTATAGATTCTTGACATTCTGTGCTACCTGAAGACAAAAAAATTTTAATTGGTGACTAGAAATAGACACAAAAACCAGGCAGGCCAAGGCCAACATTAAAAAAAAACAAAAAAAAAATACCACATGATTTTTTCTTAATTTATATATTTTTCATATATAATATGTGTGTGTGTGTATATATATATATATTTATACGTATTAGCGCTGCCCTTTTAAAATTTCTATTTTCCTCAATCTCTTTTAGAGTCTGTTGATGGCAATTAAATTTCAAATTTAGATGTGACTTGCAATATAAAAATATGGGACTGAGATGATATTAGAATAGAAATAGGAATTATATAAAAATCCTAACTTGTGAACCTAATGCCGAAATTAATACAGTATTGGGTTGATTTTCCTTGGGATTAAATGCGAGTTTGATATCCATAATAGAAGGATCATTGTATTATGCTGTTTTGGAGCTTATTAGGTCACACAGAGATGGAGACTTCTAACCCCTTGCAAAAAATGATATGCTGCCTAATATCTGCTAGGATAATGATTAATTGAGGTTCGCGCTGTGAGACTTTGCAGGGCCTGCCTCAGTTTTCAAACAAGGTCCTGCTCTTTTCCGGGAAGCTTCCAGCCAGTGACTGAACAAAGAGGTTAAGCAAGGGCCTAGCCCTCTGTGTCCGGTGAGACACTCCTCTGACCGGCAGCCTTTGCTCTGGAGCGCCCAGCTGCACTGGCAGAGACTCTTGGGTTGGTATGATAGTCTAATGCCTTCATCTGGCCTGGCCTGTTCTTTTCTGTTTTCTTGAAAATTGTTACTCCCTGTAAAGCTTTTGCAATTCTGCTCCATTTTAGTATCTACTTCACTGGGGATACATTTGGCAGAATGTTTTATTTATGTTAAGTCTGGGATTTGGAAGGATGGTATGTATGGTTATTCAACAGTGAAAGGAACAGAGAATAATATATGTATAATGTATATTTCTACATGTAATACATATTATTTAAATGTACATTGAAATATATAAAACTTATATAAATATATTTGCATAATTATTTTATAAATATATTTATATAATATAAAATTTAAATTTATAAAATATATGTTACATATTTATTTGTGTGTTTGTGTTTGTGTGTATATGTGTATGTGTTTAAAGGGCTGATAAAAATCCAACTTCACTACTTTGGGAAAAATCTTTTTTTAAATCCTTTGTATTTAATATTACTGTAATTAAAGGGCCAACGACTATAACACAAATCAAAAAGGGAAAGCTCATTGTTCTCTGTCCCATCTAACTCCCAGCAGGCAGGGTATTGGCATAGGACCTAGGCTTAGAAAATTCAGTGTTTCTGGAGAGCGTAAAATTGAATTTGGAGTAGGTGACACATAGAAAGAAATTATTAGAATTCATTAAAAGCAACTATAACAGTGTTGCATGGCAAGTGCAATAGTATGTGGCATTAGGTATTTCCAGCTGTGATGTCCACCAGTATCTTCTAGTTAAAACATGGTTGTTGGACTTCTTTCTCTTCTTCCTCAGAAGTCACCTTGATTCTTACCCATTTTCCAGCTCCTGCTCCCATGATCCCATGTATCCTGATTCTCTTCCATTAATTCAATATTAGTTTCTGTTGCATGCACACAAGACATTGGATTTATACAAATTTGAACATTAACAGTATTCCCCCATTATCAAATTCCCATAGAGTAATGTAAGTTTAAACACTGTATCCTCCTTTCCTGGTACAATAAGGTATATGGGAGTTAAATTCAAAAGGCTTTAATCCTGAAGCTTTGTTTCATCAGTGACTGCAGCCTGAATTGTCTACTAAGGAAATGAGGCAGTTTAGTTAAAACCTCAAAATTGAAGTTCTTTAGTACCAAGACTCTCAACAGCCCCAACCTTTAAGTTCCAAATCAAAACTATCAAAGCATCACTCCACACCTATGATATTGAGAAAACTCAAGGAAGAATGACTAGAGCCGTTGTCTCAAACAAAATGATGTTTTCAGAACCAGGGCATAGAACAATACAGAAAGATGCTACTTTTATAAGAGTTGATAGTGGAGACTCAATGAAATCTCTGGCAAAAGCAGTAAATAGAGGACTCCTGCGAGTTGGGAAAATGTTTTGGCCTCAAGAGTCTATGACAGGACTTCCCTGGGTGGTGCAGTGGTTAAGAATCCACCTGCTAATGCAGGGGACATGGGTTCGAGCCCTGGTCTGGGAAGATCTCACATGCCACGGAGCAACTGAGCCCGTGAGCCACAACTACTGAGCCTGTGCTCTAGAGCCCGTGAGCCACAACTACTGAGCCCGCGTGCCACAACTACTGAAGCCCGCATGCCTCAACTACTGAAGCCCGCATGCCTAGAGCCTGTGCTCCGCAACAAAAGAAACTACCGCAATGAGAATCCTGACCACCGCAACGAAGAGTAGGCCCCGGTCGCCGCAACTAGAGAAAGCCCGTGCACAGCAATGAAGACCCAACACAGCCAAAAATAATAAATTTATAAAAAAAAAAAGTCTATGACAGTTTACTCAAGCCTGGGAAATTTAACTTACTGGGCGGTTGCAGTCAGTAAGTTAAGTGTGGAAGTTCACTTAATCATGTAAAGTGATTTAAAATCCTTCTGTGCATAGCAGTTCTCGTCATTTGATATACTTATGTTTCCTTAAAAGTTTTAGAAATGCGCAGTGATGAACTCTGCTCTTATTTGCCACTTTGCATATTTATAACTTCTAAATTTCCACTTATATTTGAGCCTTTTGTTTTAGGCACTTCAATGCTAAATTGAGTGTGAATTCTGTCAGGTGACATTTTCTTTTCTCGCTTCACTATGCAGAGTAAATTGCATCTGTAGCAGCCAACTCTCCATTCACAACGTACTTTTATTACATATCTCAAATCTTGTATTTTCTTCTGTTTTTCTCCTTCCTCAGAGACCCAGTGCATTTTTAACCCTGTGCTACAGTATCTGCTCCCGTGAATTTTTGGAGTGGAGTTTCCTAGGTATGTAGTATTTATCTGATAGGGAAGGCCTCCCTTGAGCATTTGCATTTGATTCAGCATGAGACTTCTTCGTGCATTCTTGAAATGAAGCTGCTATCGATGATGCCTGCAGAACCTGGGCTCCCAAGGACCTAGTGAGAATCGCCACTTCTGCCAGATGGTCTTCCCTGATACTTTGCCTTTCCGCAGATTTGATCATCCCAGGCCTTTAGAAACCTTTGGTGATTCAGGGTTTCAAAGAGTAGAAAGAGTCCCTTCTGCCATACATTTTCTGTGGTTGTAGAACACGCCTGCTGTGTTCCATTTTTCCTTTACCCTTTGTAGTTAGGCATAACTGAGTTTTAAAAATTTGTATCTCATCTTTTTTTTTAATTAATTTATTTAATTTATTTTATTTTTTGGCTGCGTTGGGTCTTCATTGCTGCACGCAGGCTTTCTCTAGTTGCGGTGAGCAGGGGCTACTCTTCGTTGCGGTGAGCGGGCTTCTCATTGTGGTGGCTTCTTTTATTGCGGAGCACAGGCTCTAGGTGCGCGGGCTTCAGCAATTGTGGCATGCGGGCTCCGTAGCTGTGGCTCATGGGCTTAGTTGCTCCGTGGCATGTGGGATCTTCCCGGACCAGGGCTTGAACCCATGTCCCCTGCATTGGCAGGCAGATTCTTAACCACTGCACCACCAGGGAAGCCCTGTATCTCCTCTTAAGTTGGTCACATTTTTGTTTGCCTTGTTTGTTGGATTGAATTGCAGTACCTTTACTACTCTTCCCTTCAGATTGTTTTGTGGTCCAGAGATTTATTTATTTTATTTAAACTAAGCAATTTTGTTTTCCTATCCTACGGGGCTTGGATTGGATTTACCTGTTTTTTCCTCTGTTCTGTACCTTAGTGTTTCTCTTGCTTCCTGTAATTCTCTAACATATTCTAAGCAGGAGCTCTAGGGACAGAAGGAATAACTGTATCACCATCTAGCAGTAACTGTGTCACCTTGTGACTGATACAATAAAGTCAGAAATATTGTACATACATTTTCCTGGTATTTCATCCCAATTAGTCTTCCTCTTTTTTTCCTGTAATCATCTAATGTTTTAAATGTTATTATTATGGACTGTTATTATGGATTATACATCCGAAGCTTTCAGAGTGTTCTTTTCAATACTTTCCTGGAATCCAGACCATCTTTGAGAAAATCAATCAAACTTTTTTTTCTATGAATTATTGCCTCTCTTCTTCTGTTAGGTGTACTCAGGTATTAATCACTGTTTTTAACCCAATAAAAAGAAAAATTTTCCTCTTTTCAAGTCTCATTTCCTGAACATATAAATTAGCATTGTTGTTACATGCAAAAATGTAATTACTATTGATGGAAACATACTTTTTAAAAATTTTAGAGCAATCCGTTTTTGTGTCTAGCCTCCTCTTATAGCTTAACATATCTGAAATAAATTTTTAAATGTATTTTCTGATAACAATGCTTTTAATATCTCAAATACATATAGTTAGATTCTTCTTGTTTATTATTTTATTATCTGTCAGTAAGTAAGACTTCTATTCCATGTTTTTTGCGTCTGTGTTTTTTTATTGTGACCATATATGACCTTAAAAAAATGTTTGGGGTCATGTTTTAAGTGACTGTCTTCTGATGGATTTTGCATTACTTCTACTAGGTACCTGAAAGCAATAACAATTCTGGACCAAATTAAGTTAAACCATCTGTTTCTAGCTCTAGTGATTAAAAGTTATGATGAATTCTGGATTTATATTTCCATGGGAATTCAACTTGTGCTAACAGTTATCAGGGAATGGGGAGAATTGCTTTTGTTTTTATTTTTACCCAAAGCCAAGTCTGACACCAGCAGTTCCGTAGCAGCTGCTTCTCTTCCTCTTCCTCCTCCTCCTCCATCCCCTCCTCCCCCGTCCCCGTCCTTATCCTCCCCTTCCCCTCCCCCTCCCCATCCTTATCCTCCTATTACTACTAGTTTACCCATAGAAAGTGTCATTTTTGTGTCCCTGGCTATTTAAAGAGCATCTCTAATTCAAAGTCCATTAATGATCAGGTTTTTGACTTATCTCTTGATTGCTGCATGGAACTAATACAACTAAAATTCTAGGCTTTGGGGCACTGGTAGTTAATGTTACGGCAGGTTCGGCTTCAGGGTTAAGTAACCTCTCTGTGTACATGTATTCTCTTTATTTTTCAAGATTCCTCTTTATAGCTATCTCAGGCATTTATAGTAGCTATTTCAGATGTATTTCCCATGTACTTAAATTGTTTATTAACTTACTACAGAAAATTATTAGTAGATAAAATGTGTTATTTAATTTGACTAATATAAGAGGATAATATGGGCTTAATTGTTTTTAAAAAAGTATATGGAGGTGATTAAATGCTTTGTAGACTTCAGATTTCTGTAAGCAGATAAGAGGAAAGAAGTGATTCTTAGAAATAATGACAATATACTGCAGGGATATAGGAATTAAATCGTTAAAGGTAAGCTGCAAAGAGATTAGTATGACTTGATTGAGTTTGTTTCTGGGTTGTGGATAAAATCTTGGAAAATTATGAAGTAGACAATAGCTAAAGGGCTTTGAAAGTCAAGTAGGGGAGTATGGAACCAATTAGCTAAGCAAAAGGTAGCCGTGGGCTAGATGGGAATATTGTTTTATAAGGCAGGTGGAAAATATGGGTGCATTAGAGTAACTTTGTAGGAAATGTTAAGAACATGGGCTTTTAACTGGCAATAACAGTGGAATGAAATTTTAATGGAAGTGAGCTTTTCTTTATTGAGATGAACTTCACATACTATAAAGTTCACCATTTTAACCGTTTTAAAGTGTACAATTCATTAGTTTTTAATGTATTCACAAAGTTGTAGAACCATCACTACTAAATAGTTAAGAGCATTTTCCAGAGCAAATTCCAGAGAAGTCCCACACCATACCTATTAGTAGTCAGTGCCCATTGCCTCCTCCCCTGAAGCCCCTGCCAACCACTAATCTACTTTCTCTGTGTGTAAGATGTGCCCGTTCCTACCTGTCATCTAAATGGAATCATCATACAGTATGTGGCCTTTTGTGTCTGGTTTCTTGCCCATAGTATAGTATTTTCAAGATTCATTCATGGTGTAGCATGTATTAGTACTTTGTTCCTTTTTATAGCTGAATAGTGTTCCATTTTTTATTTATCCATTCATCATTTGATGAACATTTGAGTTGCTTCTACTTTTATCACTATTATGAATAATGTTGCTATAAATATTTATTCACTAGTGTTTGTGTGAACATGGTTTCAGTTCTCATAGGTTGTATATATAAAATTGGAATTTCTGGGTCACATGGTAACTCTGTGTTTAACTTTTGAGGAACTGCCAAACTGTTTTATAAAGTCAGTGCACCATTTTACATTCCCACCAGAAATGTATGATAGTTTCAATTTTTCTACATCCTCACCAACACTTGTTCGTTTCATTGTTATTATTCATTATTATTATTGTTGTTATGCTAGTGGGTGTGAGCTGGTATCTCATTGTGGTTTTGATTTGCATCTCCTCATGTTCAATGAATTAGAACATCTTTTCAAATTCCTGTTGGTCAATTATATATTTTTAGAGAAGTGTTTATTTAAGTGAATTATTTAATTGGATTATTTATCTTTTTATTGTTGACTTGCAGGAGTTCTTTATATGTTCTTATATTCTAAATACAGGACCCTTATCACTTAGATAAATTGTAAATATTTCTCCTTAATTTCATTCAACTTTCTAAGGGCATTTTATTAAAAAAAAGGTTTTAAGAAGGTCTTTCAACTTCTTGCTAGTGTCTTTCAATGTACAGTTTTTTTTTCTTCCCTGCTTGTAACTTTGGTATCATATTTAAGAAACTGTTACCTAATCCTAGGTCATGAAGATTAAATCTGCATTTGCATCTAGGAACTTTATAGTTTTTTGCACTTACATTTAGTTCTTTGATAAATTTTGAGTTAATTTTTCTATTTGTGTGAGGTACAGATCCAACTTCAGGAGTTTGCATGTGGAATTCTAGGTATCCAAGTAACATTTGTTGAAAAGACGGTTCTTTCTCCAACTGAATGTCACCTTTGTTAAAAATCAATTCACTATTGGAATACAGGTTTACTTTTGTACTCTCAATTATATTCCATTGATCTGTATGTCTGTCCTTATGCCACTACAGTACTATTTTGATTACTATAGCATTGTAGTATATTCTGAAATTGAGAAGTGTGAGTCCACCAACTTTATTCTGTTTTTTTCAAGATGATTGGGATATTTTGGGTCCCTTGCAATTTCATATGAATTTGAGGAGCAGCTTGGTCACTTTTGTAAAAAAAGACAATTGGAATTTTGATAGAGATTGCATTGAATCTGTTTATCACTTTGAGGAGTATTGACATTTTAACAATATTAAGTCTTCCAATTTATGAACATGAAGGCTCTTTGCATTTATTTAGATCTTATTAATACTTTTCAACAATATTTTGTAGGTTCAGTGTACAAGTCATACACTTGCTTGGTTCATTCCTAAGCAATGTTTTATTTTTGATGCTATTGCAAATGAAATAGTTTGCTTTCATTTTTGATTGTTCAGTGCTCATGTATAGACATAAACTGATTTTTGTATACTGATGATATATGTTGAAAATTTTCTGAATTTTTTAGTTCTAATAGTCTTTTTGTGGATTCTTTGGGGATATATATCATAATCATGTCATCTGCAGGTAGAAATGGTTTTACTTCTTTTCCAACGTGGATACCTTTATTTCTTTTTCTTATCTGATTGCTTTGGCTAGAACTTGCACTATAGTGTTAAACAGCAGTGGCACAAGTGAGCTTACTTTTCTTGTTCCTTCTTAGGGGGAAAGCTTACAGTCTTCTACTATTGAGTATGATATTAATTATGGATTTTCTGTCATGTTGAGGAAGTTTCCTTCTGTTCCTTGTTTGGTCACTTTTGGGTGGTGCCTGCATATTGTACAGAGCCATATATAATAGCCACAGGCTTCCCATTGATAACTTTGAGTAAGACAGCTTTTTGTGTAGCTAAAGGCAATTCATAATGATAGATACAAATGCAAACATGAATGAAAGACTTTCCCAGAAACTAGTGAATTAGTGTGTTGGTCTTTCATAGGGAATAAGGATGGAACAATGCAATATACACTATAAATGATAAAGGCAAAAATCTGGTTAGTAATCACAAGATTACATTAAATAGCACATAACAAAGTTCAAAGAAGCCAATTTTAAACAAAAGATTTTCAGTGAAGATCAGTAAAATCATATTTTTATTTGTTATATGATATTCTTCATATAATGAATGATTTGAGAAAATTTAGTCCATGGTGCATGGGATTTATTTTTGCATATGTATTTTATATATTGTGCTTGTATTCAACATATTATTTTATAACTTTGCTATTTTATTATTTTGCCTAGTCTACCTCTGTCCATACTATGAATGAGGGCGATATATTAAGTGAGATGGACTACAATGAAAATTGTTTTGGAAATAACATTATAATTGATTATAGTTACATTCCCTTAACATAATGTTTGTATGCAGCTGCTGAGTATAATAGCAAGTTGGACAGATTCCTTGTCATCCCACACATTTCAATCCTTTTAGAAAATAAATGGCAATGATATTTTCTGTTCCTTAGAAACAGAAAATAGCAATGCTGCATCTCAAATAACAATTTTCTTTAATCAACATTGCAACGTGAGGGGAAAAAAGCTGGCAAAAAGATCAATGAATAACATCCAGTTAGAGAAAATTGAAGTCCACAAATAATCTGTTCAATGAGTGTCCTTGAGTAAATTTACTTTACAAGTATTTGTAGGACAGAAATAGAATTGATATTTCAGAATTATCATATAATTCTGGCATTTAAAATATAGCTGCACATTACTTCTGGCTTGAAATGAGCAGCTGCAATTGGGAGCATTTGAAAGCTATTTACAAGAACTCTGAGTTCTTTATGCAGTCATTTTTCTATAGCCAGACCCTACATGAGGACTCCCAGGAAAAGTGAGAGGCTTTCTATAAAGTCACCATGGTCATAGTTTTTAACATACTGATCTTCTTTCATATGGATATGTTTGCTATATAGCCACTATGGGTAAAACATGCTGTAAAGAAATACAAAATATTTACTGATATATCATCATTTATCTTTTTCTACCTCTTTCTTTCTACTGTGCCTTCTCACAAACTACCCCATCCACATTTGCGTATTTGATGAATGTGTGAATGAATGAATGGAAGATATGAATAGTATATTTAAGATCATGAGTATTATTTAATTCTTCTGAATATATTTAAATTTCAATGGGACACAAAATACTTGGCTTCATGAAAAAAATGGCCAGTTGTGTTTACCAGTCATCATATAGAGTGAGGAATTATATTAGGAACATAAGTCTCTTGCCCTCTCCATAGTCCTTCAATCAAATGCATAAGCAGCTACTCTGTTGAGAGATGCTATCTGTCCATGTGTACCAGATTATTTCCTCATTTCCATCTTCATGATTTTGTTGAATGTATAAGTATAAACTACAGTGTCTAGAATTTTCTCTCTTAATTTAAGTTATCTTTATCTTCAAATTAAGAAACATAATTATTAACGTAAAACACAAATATTGAATGGAAAATGATAACATTTTGTTTACTGAAGAGAGGAGAAATAAGCCTTTTAATAAGGACCTAGACCATATAAGAAAGTTTTACTATGGCATAGAAATATCATTACTATTACTAGGGATGGGTAATATTTTATTCCTTCTTTAAAGCTGATTATATAACTTTTAAATTTATTTTTTCCAAAATATTTGAAGTACAATCAGAGTTTTAGAATTGTAGGATTATATATTGCTCTATCTTATATCTTTTTTGCTTAATTAAGGCATTCAGGTAAACATCTAATATGTATTTATTACTATTGGTAAGTTTCCTTAATTGGCCTGAAATATTTATTTGATTAATGACTGATTATACACATACGCACGCATAATTTCAAATAGTTTAAAATTTTATTGCTCTCTTACACACCATCCGTGCCATGGTTTAAGACTGTCAGTTTAGGAATACTTGAACTATGTTTCCCAGTGTTCTCTTTTGTATATGATTCCAGGTTGGGTTTGGTCATGAGTGAAATCTGCATGATTTCATGCATGATTTCATGACAGCAGCAGTCAGGAGACTCTACTAACTAAAGCTGGTTAGAGTCTGTGAGGAATAGGTACAGAGTACAGAGCGGCCTGCCAACTTTTCGCTTCAGCACATCATGTTCTCATTCCTAACTGCAGGTCTTGCTGACCAGCAATGATTCAGGCCTACCACTAGATGTTCTGTAGCAAACTCACCAAGGGAGGAGCAACAGAGAACCAACAGACTCCACAGACTTCTACAATAGCCTTCTTCACATTTCCATTCCAGCAGCTCCATGCTGATAAAGACTTTCCTCTGATCCTTTTCAGAACTTTACATCCCTAGCACATCCCTCAATTGCATGAGATGCAATTTCAATTAAAAAAAAAATCCCATTTCATTTGTTATTCCATGAAACTCATAGTGTTCTGCTTCCCTGATCAAACTCTAGCAGACAGAACCAAGAAATAAAGTGTAGGTCTGTTAACAATTTGGCTAACATCTATTGAATTTCATACACTGAGTGTGTCTCTTGAGGGAGAGAAGAGGTAGAGGAGAGAGTTATGCCTCCTAGAGTGAGTATCTCAGAAGAGTGAATTTCGTTTTTACAACTCAGTAAAATTCTAAAAAATCCAGTGTGAGATTATCTGAAAGTTTCTACAAGATCTAACTTTAGAATATTTAAATATTAAATACATCTATAGACCAGCGTGTAGATCTGAACATGATCTAATGATCTAATGCCAATACAGTGCCTATTCTTGGTTAATCAGTAGAGTGGCTAGTTCAACTCTGGCCTGTGCAGCAAGTTGATAGAAAAGCCCAGGAAGGCACCAACGTCTAAAGACTTCTCTGAAAGCTTCCCGCAAAAGCTCAGGCAACAAGCTATTTCAGTATATATTTTCAGCTTTGTGGATCATACAGTTTCTTTTTTAACTACTCAGTTTTGCCTTTGTAGCATGGAAGACGGCCATATGCCATACCTAAACTGATGGCCTTGGCCAGATGTGGCTTACACAAACCCCTGCTCTAAATGATCATTGGAGAGATTCAAACTTTTTAGTCTTAAAGCCAATATTATAGATTTCTCGTGAGTTTCAATTGTCTAACCATCTGGTGACAATTAAATACCTTAAAAGACTGTAGAGGCCAACAGAATGACCACATTTATAGAAAATGTAAAATAAACTAGGCTTTATTCTATGACTAATTATTATTGATAATGTGATGGCTAATGCCTGAAATTATGCCTTCGATTAGAATGGACACCTTAGAGGTGAAGAAAAAGGAAATGCATGAGCAAAATCTATTACTCTTACATTAATCAACCAGAGACCAAAATTAACTTTAAAAATCTAAAGTTTTCCCACAAAGTATATTCAGCTAAGAAGACATAAAACACAAACTTCCAAATTAAGAAGTATATTCAGTGGTTACTGGCATCCCAAGGAAAAACAAATCAGTCACTACAGTTTTATGATTCAGTTCACCTGTTATTTGAATAAAACTTTCTGAAACTTATTTCAGCTAAAAATGCCAGGACAGTGTAGTGATTTCATTTCATTTATAGCAATGCACTATTTATTGGCTTTACTTGCATGCATTGCTCTAAGTTTATTTTTGGTACTTGCAGCTGTTGACTTTTCTTTTGTAAGACTTAGTTTTTTAGAGTAGTTGTAGGTTCACAGCAGAATTGAGGGGATGGGACAGAGTTTTCCCATATGCTTGCTGCCCCCACACGTGTGCAGCCTCCCCATTATCAACATGCCCTACCAGTGTGCATTAGTTACAACTGATGACCCTATGCTGACACATCATAAGCACCCAAAGTTTAGAGTTTGCATTTTCATTCACTCTTGGCGTTACATAGTTGACTTCTAAAGTTTGAAGTTTTCGTTTGAGATTCTGATTTGCTTTCCATTACGTTTGAATCATATTAACTTCTTGAATAGCCATTTGTCTAAGCTTTTTAAGTGTTAAATAACATAGAATGTCTACTCTTCTAACTTATGTAGCAACCATATTGCAAATAACACTTTTAGGAGGAATTTAAAAGAGACTTTAGAGATTATGTATTTCAGGTTCTTGCATAATTTAAGAAATCTTTTTTTAAAATACAACTTTAAGAAATAGCTATCTAGACTTCACTTGTAATATTTTACATATAGATAATTCTCTGTCTTTATTAGTGAGAGAGAGTGAGCAAGGGCCCTACTTTTTATATTATATTTTTCTGAGCTTCCTATTATTTCTACTTATTTTCCTAGGTCTATTCTTTAGAATAATATAATAATCTTATCCTATTTTTACAACTATCTATCTGTCTATCTATCTCTGTCATATCGTCTTTCAATCTATGTATCATCTACTGTAATTCCCATGACTAAAGATTCATTTCATGATTTTTACCATCCTAGTTCTTTTTTTTCTTTGATATTTTGTATCTTTGGAAATGAGCATTTATAAATCCTTATGTATGTGAACAAACCTCTACCTCTTTTCCTGAATGTTTTGAATGAATATTCTTTAGAGATATATACCTAGAATGAAATTAAACTGTCTAAGATATAAAAAGAATACTTGGTGTCATTTCTAGTAGTTTTGTCAATCACCTGTGTCTTCCATAAGAATATGATTTAATTTTTAATATTATTACTTTCTTAAACTCCTTAGCTTGTTTATGGCTAATACCCATGCAAGGTCCTTAATCTTGACGAAGATATCTAATTGTAAAACTTAGGTTAAGAAGCTAAGAAGTTGTTTTATACTTTTGATCAGTGATCACAGACAAGGAATTGCAGAAAAAATTTTGGCTGTTTTTTTTTTTTTTTTTTTTTTAAATAAACCCGGAGGTTTCATGAATTCCCTACACTGCCAAGGTCCTTACAAGTCTTCTGTTATTTCTAGACTTATTTTATTTTTTTATAGTAATTGCCTTGCCATGTCTGCACTTGAATGTCACATAGTTGCCTTTTTTGTAATGCAGTTATTCCCACATTTTTAAGGATCATTGGAAAATTGCTGGAATCACATGAATAAACTGCACTTATTGAAGCGTTATGTATGTTACCTGCTATGGACTCAATGTTTGTATCCTCCAAACCCTACTCCCACAGTGTGATAGTATAAGGAGGTGTGGTCTTTGTGAGATAATTAGGATTAGATGAAGTCATGAGGATGGAGCTCTCATAAATGGGATTAGTGCCCTTGTAAGAGTCAGGAATGAGCTTGCTTTCTCTCTTTGCTCCTGACCGTACTTGAGGATAAGTAGGTAGTCTGTAACCCAGGAGAATTCTCAGCAGAATCTGATCATGCTTGGCACCTTGATTTCAGACTTTTAGCCTCCAGAACTGTAAAAAATAATTTCTGTCGTTTATAATCCACCCAATTTATGATATTTTGTTATAGCAGCCCAAGCTCACCGTGGCAGTATCCTAGACTATATCATAGATTCACCGTGCTTTACAATGTTTGTGATCTTATTTCTATTAGCAGTTTGATAGCTTATGGTAAACTTTTGTAATATGCAATTTCTGAGGACACAATACATGTGAAATTAATGAAAATAGGTGTTCCTGGTAAAGTATGTAGACCCTAAGCAATGTATGTTTTTGATATTTTTACATTTGTTATTTGATGGAGGAACATCGAAACACTGCTATCATTGCCAATCACAAATAATTGAGTGTATTTTCCTCTTTTATTCAGTATCTTTATATAAACACTTTTCAATAATTTATTGAATGAGAGCGTACTCTTAAGAGTATGTCAGTCATCAGGCAAAAAGGTTAAAAATGTTTTGTTTGTTTTTTTTGATATTCTAAGTTAAACTTATTCCTCTTGTGATCATTATGTTTACTTTTGCATTTGTCTACTCTCATATTAAATTGGTCTTGATCAATTTTTATTTTTAAAACCTTGGGGGGTTGTTTCTGAAATAATTTAACCTAATATTTAGAAATGCTGCCTTAAGTCGTTAATTTGTCAAAGAAGACTTTCACGTCTGCCAAACTTTCTTGAATCTAAATAATTGTTCAGGGAATATCTATATCATCCAACATATTGCTGAAGGATGTCCACCTGCCAAAGACTGAAGTGAAGTAACATATTCTGGCAAACTTTGAAAAGAGAAAGAGCTTCGAAAATTTGTAAATGTATTTTACCATTTAGAGATACTTGGCACCTGTCATTTTTGTGTTATTTCCTTTCTTGTAGAAAAGAAGAAATTCCTTTCGTGTTTGACAGCTTCCTCAAGGTCAGTGGAGTGGTTCTTTTTACAGTACAACTTCACATATTTTGATTTCCGAGGGTAAAAAAAAAAACAAATTCAAGCCTCAGTGTGTGTACCCAGAGATTTGGTGTTAGATAGTCTGATACTGTTTCTGAGAGCTACTTTACTCTGCTGGTCCTGAACATGGTTTACCAATGACAGTGGTACCAGTAAACAGAGCTGGGGTAAAGGGAATTTGAACAAGTCTTGAAATTAATAGAATTTGCTCCAGCTAGAACTGGCAACAGTAGAGAATGGATAAAGGCGTTTAGGTTGAGATCAAATCTAATGGTCAGGCCTGACCATTCAAAATCACCTAGGCCTGTAAAGTTATTTAAAAAAATTCTAGGATGAGGTCTAGCCTATGGATTTTTGAATGTTTGAATGTTCAAGGTGGGAGGAAATCATAATTCATGAACTATTTTCAGACCTGAAAATTATAGGACTTAAAATATACAAATATATGTATATGGAAGGGAAGGAATTTCACTTGATGGGAAATTCTGAACAGCTATTTTATGGTTTAATCTTAATTCACATATATACAAAGCATGTATTTAGTTATATTAAAGTAAAATAAGAGTGTCAGTAGTCTAAATTTTGCATTTACATTTTTATTATTCCTTAGTTATGATGAAATTAGGTTAATAGGCTTTGTTCTGTTCCCTCTCAAATGACATACCTGTAACAATGTAGGATCAAGATGAGTAAACTATGTGAATAGTGAATATTCATTTTTCGGTGTTTTTTCATTATTAGGTTAAAAAAATAACATAATTCTACACTAAGTGGGATGTAATTGTCATTCACTAAAGTTATTATGCTCAAAATCCTTTACATACTGAATAATGGTATCTCTCTGGTACTTTTGACCCATCAGAGAATCTTCAATGGCCTCAAGATACATTCTCAAATTATCAAAACATGATATATTTTAGTTTCTGTAAACATTAAATGAATAGCCACACACACAAAAAAACCAAAAACAAACAAACAAGAAAAAACTTTGTGGGAGTAAATGCAGAGAAATAGGTACAAAGAGAAGCAACAACTTAAAAATGATAATATTATTAGATTGGATATCTCAGTTCTTTTATCTGGGTAGCTTACACATCATCTTTATCTCTTAATGTCTCTTGAAAGCTTATTACTGCAAACATCATAAAAATATAAATAACCCTGGAAAATTCCAATAGCAGAAGCAGACATGTTAGGTATGGAATTGTTTTTGTTCTTCAAAAGTCCATGATTAAGGACTTACCCAGTGTTGTGCTGTAACTAGCTCAGATCAGCTCAGCATAGCCAATTATGCTCCTCTTTTCCAAACCACATATTCGATGATGTCAGGTTGTGTCTTGAAAGTGGCTGTTGTGGGAGTATATATACCTCAGAAACTGGCAAACGTGAAAAAGCTTTTTTTTTTTTTCCTTAATTTCTTTGTGTTAGCTATTAAACATTTCTAGCACACCAGTGGGGATCAATGTGATAAAAACATTAACATTCTGTAGAATCAGTTAAGTATTTGTCTTACTTGTTGTTGCTGCATATGGGCTAAGAATATAAAGTTGCTTTCAATTGAGTATGTAAAGTTGTCTATTAAAAGAGAAAACATGAAGCTTACCAACTGGTCTAAAGTTTAGTGTCAATAAGTAGATACTTTTAAAGTACTGCTTAAATTTTCCTCATGGAAAGGTAAGTGTATACTTTAAGAAAACAAATGTAAATAGATGTGAATTAGTTCCTTCAAAAAAGTCTCTTTGGGGAAAACAGGTCATCAAATCTCAGTTTAATTCCTTTAACTTGAATTTTATTTAATGAAAGTGTATTCTTTGGAGTGTACATTTTTTTTTTGATACTCTATTAGACTCATAGGTTAATAAAGTCTTTAATGGTATAAACTGCAGTGCCAAAAGGATAAAAAGTATATTGAAACTTGTGGAGGAGGGTCAAATTTGGGAACAAGTCAAAATAAACTCAGTCTACATTATGTTTCTTTTTCTCTCAATATTTAGTTATTTATATTATTAGAAGAGCCATGATTATTCTGTTTCAATTTAATGCTTGACTATTTCCGCTTAAAATTTTGCTATTGTTACCAAAATAGTCTTCAATTTTTAATTATTGAAGTAGTATTTCTAATTTTTCTTACTTAAATTTTGTTTATCTTTCAATCTAAACACATGGTTTTCTGATTAAATTAAACCTACATCTTCAGTGATATATAGGTCACATGCAACTATGGAATGAATTGCCTATTTTAAACTTAATGATCTAAAACATACTTTATACTTTCTCTAAGAGTGTTGGATCCTTCTAAATAAACTTTTTTTAAAAAATTGCTGCCAGTATTGTGATTGTGTATACATGACTATTTCATACAAATCCTGTACTGAATTAACAATAAATATATAAGTAGTTTTAACTTTTTGCTTATATTTTGACAAACTTAGATTCTACCCTACTAGGAAAAAAAAAAAAAAAAGAATAAACACAAGTCAGGAAAAATTAATTAAAATCTATGGAGTGAAGAGCAGTCTTCACTGACCAGGAAGGGAGTTGGGATAACTCTGGAGAAGGAGGTAGAATAAGGGTAATGATGGTTTCCATTGAAGAGTAGTGGATTTTGACCTGGATTAAATGAAAGATCCAAAACATAAATAGTTCTCTCACCTTGGGACTAGGATACTTCCCTAAAAGCATGAACCCTTTTTAAATTTAAGTAGGGTGGAAAATTAATGTAAATCTTTCAGATAAAATCCTAGATTTCCTAAGTCTTCTGAAAAGGCATTACGAAGTACCTCCTAAAAATGGATTGTCTTAGAATTGAGAGGATAGAGCATTTGCCTAATAGCATTGTAGCAAGCATCAGTGATAATGGGAAGACAGTATTAAGGAGCAGCAATTGTTAGCTGCTTTCTTGATTTGCCCGGAATTTATGATCTAAAGGTCCGTTTTCACATGTATTCACTATTGTTGTTTTCTAAATGCTGTATTAATAATGTATTTATTTTAGATTGTGCTAGCTAGAGATAGGCAATCTTTTTTTTTTTTTTTTTTTTTTTAATTTATTTTTGTATTTTTTATTTTTGGCTGTTGAGTCTTAGTTTCTGTGCGAGGGCTTTCTCCAGTTGCGGCAAGCGGGGGCCACTCTTCATCGCGGTGCGCGGGCCTCTCACTATCGCGGCCTCTCTTGTTGCGGAGCACGGGCTCCAGACGCGCAGGCTCAGTAGTTGTGGCTCACGGGCCTAGTTGCTCTGCGGCATGTGGGATCTTCCCAGACCAGGGCTCGAACCCGTGTCCCCTGCATTGGCAGGCAGACCCTCAACCACTGCGCCACCAGGGAAGCCCAGGCAAACTTTTAATAAGCCCACATAAGAAGGAGCATTCGTCCGCAGCACTCCTGGCTAATTTCCCTCAACCTTGGCTTTCTTTTCCTGGCCTCACAGTCTGTTCAGTCCCTCCCAGCTTTGCCCTGTACATTAGCAGCACTTTTATCTGAAGCTGTCCACCCAGACCTTCAAAGATTATTCCAAACTAGTCAGCCTTATCTATAAGGAGGGGCAGGGAGTGGCCTGGAGCACTAATATGTTTTTCAAAGGGCTCTCTGAACATGGTGATAGTACTAGCCTGTAGTGAGAGGAAGGAGTCTTGTTGAATGTGCTCCAGTTGAATGCTGCAGACTTCCCCCAGGAACAGCTGCTTTCTGTTGGGGATTTAGTAAGGTTTGGTAACTTTATTCCTCAGGCTAACACTGGATTTTTCAGACATGCCAGAAGAGAGTATATCCAAAGGAAGATATTCTTTCCTGTCCTGTCAGGTTTCAGAAATTCACTGCCAGCACCAAGTTAGTTTGTCCTCAGACAGGCTTTCTTACTAAATGATCCTAGGAAAAGAGAAAGTGGGAGCTTTTGTGTCAGCCTCAAGAGAACCAGTCATTGGTTCTCTGACCTAGCCATCCTCTTTGACCCAATAGATGACTCAGTAGTGAGGGGCTCTGAGTAAATTCATTCATAATTACAGTTTACAGTACTGACTTCAAAATACTTACACATACTTAGAGTTTCTAATGCAAATAAATAACAATAATTGCTCCTAGAATTTATTAGGTTTCCACAGAACTTAGTGGATTTCCACCAACACAGTTGTAAATGATTTGAAAATGTATTTTAAATATGTGACTGTGTCTTTTCATTTGCTCAGGATCGCTAGTTGCAGGGAGAGCTAGTTTTGATCAAGCGGTTCACCCTCTCCTTTTCTTTGGGCAACTGGAGGCCACTTCACTTATAAATTGCTAATTTTATTCATCTTAAAATCCAGCTGAAGTCAAATACAACCTGTTAACATTATGTAATGGCACTAATAGAAGTTGCAAGCCAAATTTTATTCCTAATTATATAATTTGATGATGTCCTTATTAAATCAAGAATTTGCAACCATAAAGAATTCAGGTAAGAAATATCAGAGTTCCAGTAATAATGTCAGAACCTTAAAAAAGCAAATGTTTAAAATATTTTAATTCATAAAGGAATGTTTTTAAGATACGTTTTAATCTGAAGTTAAAAAATGCTTAAAAAGTAGTTCTGTTTTTAAAATACCAGTATACAATTTTTATTTGTTATGTTGAAATCAAATATTTCATTTAATTGTACTAAAAAATGTAGCTGAAGGTTTTTTGTTTTGTTTGTTTTGTCTTAGGGGGGTAGGGGGTGGTAGTGCTTGAAACAACAGTTATCGTCTATCTTGGTTTTTGTTTCTTAAACTTGGGTGTTGTTTCGGTCCCAGACTGTTGATAGTGGTGCTGTCTGGGCGAGGTCAGTGTTGCTTGTATGGAGTCCCCACAGATACTTCTCCCACTGTGATCAGTGCCATGACTGGACTGGCCCTTGTGGTTCTTATGATTGCAGGATGTACTTTAGCAAAAACCATCAGGAGTTGTGAGGAACAAGATTTATTACCCTTCAAGTCCTGGAGGGTACTTGGCATGCCTGAGGGCCACACAGTGAGGTTGAGGGCAGAGAGAGAGAGAGACTGTGAACCTGGGGCTCGGCCTTTATTACAGTGTATCTGTGGTTTTGCAGGTTTACTCTTTATTGGCTAATTTAAAGAATGGGAATTAAGGTGTGGGAAGGGAGAAATGGGGTCACTCAAGAGGTCAGTTATCTAGGTTACCCAGGGCCTTCTGAAGAGGGAACTTCATGGGTGGAGGCGGCCTAATTCCTTATCTCCTTATTTTGCTAGTAGCTATGTCATAGAGCTGGATATTTGTTTATTCAAGTTGGATGTATTTTGAAAAGGATGCCTTGGCAATCAAAAGCTTAATATCTGGCACTTACACTATATTGGATGGTGATAACTAGGGACAGGTATTCTCTATTCCATGTGGGTGTACACTGCTGACATAAGGGGCTGAAATTTTTAAGATGGCTTCTTTACTCATGTGTCTGACTCAGTTGAAATGACTAGAACAGTTCAGGGCTGGTCAGGTGTCTCTTTGTCTCTCTCCACATGGCCTCTCTATATGGCTAGCTTGAGCTTCCCTACAATATGATGGTTTCACAATTCCTTGCATGTTGCATGCTTCCTTCTTCAGAGCACAAAGGCAGATACTAGCAAGCATTCTCAACACTTGGTCTTAGAAGTCCCAGAATGCCACTTCCTTTTGATTATTTTGGTCATAGTAGTCTCAGGGGTAGCTTAAATTCAAAATGAAATTAAAATAGACTTTACCTCTTGACTAGAGAATGTCAAGGTAACACTGCAAAAGAGCATATGGAATGGGAATTATAGTGTCATTTTAGGAAACATGATCTGCCGAACTCTTTAAACTAGATTTCTATGGAAGATGAGAATTCAATCTAGGAGAACTGAGAGTTAAGGAGATAAATATGACTCACTGACAAAACCTGCATTGTTGAGAAAAAAATTCAGAGTGCAGTATAGCGTTTATCATTAAGATTTCTCTGAGGTACATACCCATCTTTTCTTAGATTCATATCTGTATTGTGGCGTAAGAGGGTCAAATAAAAGTGAAATTACAATATTTTAATAGTACTGCTTCATTAAAAAACCCTTAAGGCATACAATCACAAGTAGTACTGCTTTGGTATTCTTGTGGAAAAATATTAAGACCAAAGGACAGGACAGGGGTCTCTCTATCCTCTGGAAGAATGCAGTGCAACTTCTATAATTCAGGAATACCTGATAGCACAGCTCCCATTTAGGCAACACCAAGACTCTGACTGGCATCTGGTAGAGATGGATAATTTAGCAGACATGGTGAATGACACTCAGCATCCACAAGCTTTATACTGTGATATAGCTTCCTATACTGTATAGGCTAGATTACATTTCCCACACTCTGGGAAATTTGGGAGGTGAATCAGGTTTCACCAAATATAAACAATTCCATTA
Source organism: Balaenoptera musculus (assembly GCF_009873245.2). Lineage (NCBI taxonomy): Eukaryota > Metazoa > Chordata > Mammalia > Artiodactyla > Balaenopteridae > Balaenoptera > Balaenoptera musculus. Next base: position 59,340,039 of record NC_045802.1, read on the forward strand.
GACCTGGAAGGCAGAAGTGAGGCAGAGGCCATCTTGCTACTCCTTTATTTATTTATTCGTTTGTTTGTTTGTTTAGTTTTTAAAAATTTTCCTGCTCATTGGCAGGCGTAAAGATATTGGAGGTTTTGCAGCAGCCTCCCAGTGTACAATCACTGGCTTTGTTGATGTTGAAAGTCTTTTGAGTTGGCATAGACGGTGTCTGTCTGATCCATGGATCATACCTAGACAATATGTAATTGAAGTTGAGTTCCAGTAATCTTCCCTGATTCCCACCTTCCTGAATAGGTTAGTCTAGAATCCCCTCATCTAGCTCTTCTAATAATGTTGTTAGTACCTAATCCCTCAATACTAAATTATTTTCTGCTTAGAATAGCTGAAATGGTTTCTCCTTCCTGTAGCCAAATCTTGCCCGAGACAGCCAGTATCTGGTAGATGTCAATAGGGGAGTTCTCTTAACTGGAGGTGCAGTACCATGCAAAAGCAGCATGGCACCCAGCAGGGGTAACTGTCCTCATGGAGTGAAACAAAAATTGTCAAGGAAAACCACTGGAGCCTTTGTAAACTAACTGACCAGATTTACTCTTGAGTACTTGTGAGATATCTCAAGGAAATTTTCACAATTTTTAAGAGACTACACGGGTTACACAACTATCAGTGTATAAAGGTTCTGTCTTTTTTTTTTTTTTTAGTAAATTTATTTATTTTTGGCTGCATTGGGTCTTCGTTGCTGCGCGCGGGCTTTTCTCCAGTTGTGGCGAGTGGGGGCTACTCTTCGTTGTGGTGTGCAGGCTTGTCATTGCAGTGGCTTCTCGTTGTGGAGTACGGGCTCTAGGCGCGCGGGCTTAGTAGTTGTGGCTCGTAGGCTTAGTTGCTCCGCGGCATGTGGGTTCTTCCTGGACCAGGGCTCAAACCCATGTCCCCTGCATTGCCAGGCGGATTCTTAACCACTGCGCCACCAGGGAAGCCCTGGTTCTGTCTTTTTTGAATAAGTGCTCTTGGAATAATTCCATCTGAGAAGTGGATGGAAGGGAGTTGCATTTGGGCTTGGTACTGTAATTTTTTTAACAACTTTATTGAAGTGTTCCTGACACATAATAAACTGCATATACTTAAAATATTGTTTCAATAAATTTTTACATAAGTATATACACTGAAATCATCACTCATTTCAGAATAATTAATATATCCATCATCCACAGCAGTTTCCTCAGGACCCTTTGGAAACTCCTCCTCATGCCCCTCTGTTCCCACTCCTTCTCCTTCGTCTCGAGCGCCAATATTGGCAACAGCTGATCTGCTTTCACTATAGATTAGTTTGCATTTTTTAGAATTTATATAATTGATATCATACAGTACCTACTTTTTTTTTTCCTGCTTCCACTTGGCATAATTATTTCGAAATTTATCTTTGCTGTTGTCTATATTAATAGTTCATTCATTTTTATTGGTGAGTAGCATTCCGTTGTATGGATATACTACAGTTCGTTTGTCCGTTCACCAGTTGACAACCACTTGGTTATTTCCAGGATGGGGCTACTATAAATAAAGCTACTATGAATATTCATGTACAAGTCCTTATATGTATATACCTTTTCATTTATCTTGGATAATTACCTAGTAGTGGAATGGCTAGATAATGTAGTAGGTATTTGCATTTCTATTCACAACCTGAGTTTTACCAAATTATATTCCCACTAAAATTTTCACTTTTACAAATACATAAAGTGAAATCCAACTAATAGTCATCTAACATGTTTGCCATTTATGTGTTCATACACATATATAGTACACATACATGTATGTCTTTATAATTAATATCTATACAAAATTTTGTATATATTTTAGCAATATTAGTATATAGTTTATTATTTGTTTGCATGTTAGTAAAGAGAAAAAATAATTATAATCTGCTTCCAGACTTTGTTTCATTATGTATTCTCATCAAACATTGCCAGATAAAGAATTTATGTTGTTTTCTATAGTGGATTTATCATTTGGGATTTAGATATTTAATACACAATTTTGAGTGATTATAACTTAAGGTTTAGTTCACAGTAATGTATGAGACATAGGGACCATGGTATCATTGTATTCACCTTATTAATACATCTGCTTAGATACCCACAATGTGAAATGGCTTCAGTGATGGAAAACATACATTACTGGAAGCAGAATGGACAAATATACATAAATAAGATACAGACTAGGGAACAAAGAGTTAGTACTATTTGAAATAGAAACTTTTTCTTCTTTATTGTTCATTTTTACTTTCTTCTCTTTGTAGACACTTTTAATTATTTTAGGTAGAGATAAAAACATATGACACTTTTATAATTTTTTTCAAATCTCTGAAATTTGTTCACATAATTTAGTACCACCAGAATGTCATTATATTTCAATTTTAGTCTCTTTACTTGTTGCCATGTGGTTTGATTTTTTTTTAAATAAAAATAAGAGTGGAAGCAAGAATAGATGGAAGAAAAAAAGTAAGGAAAGAAATTTAAAGAAAAACTGGTAAGCATTGCTCCTTATATCTAAAATAACCACACAGTGTTCATTATTCTTAGTGAAAAAATATAAATATTTTTTCATAACAAAAGCAGTAGTACTCCAAAAAATCCAATTGTATGAGTTATTACATTTAACCTTGATCATAACAGAAAGTATTCTGGCTTTCAACATGATTTCTCATAGAGGATTTGCTTACTAAATCCAAATCAATAGTGTAACAGTACACTTACTTTATTGATTGATTGTACAGTTATGCTAAAAGAACATGCATTCCTCTTCTTAGAGTCACTCTATTGTGGTCTCCTTATTATATATACCCCTGCAGAATGAGCCTGAAAGCAAAGCGCACTTTAGCAGTCTGCTATTTTGTAGTATAAGGCAGACGGTGACAACAAGACCTCTTTCCTCATCCTCATTATAGAAATAAGAGGCTCTGAGAACTTAACCCACATTTCTGAAGTTCAGGTCTCTCATTTGTAGAAATAGTAATACCTCCATTTGTCTACATCACAAAGATAATCAGAAAATAAAATCAAATGAGATCACTGAAGTGAAAGTACTTGGTTAACTTCAAACCACTTTAGAAATATACTATGATTTAGGGACAACATCAGGGTTTATGTATGGTTTTCTGCTTTAGGAAAGGCTAGAGTAAGGTTACAATCCAATTTTTAGAATTGAATTATGTGTACAGACAGAGACACAGACTGGCATTCTCAGTACATCTCTTATATTAGCTCTTTATTATAGTTGTCAGTTTTATCTTGATGGTTGGTAATAAATATAATTTTTAAAGTAATACAATATGAAGAAACTTTGTTGTTACCAGGAATTAGCCTCAGCCATTTGAGCTTGCATTGTGCTTGCCATAACTCTGGTTTGGGGCTTTGGGTAGTGTCATATAATCACAAATACTCCAAATATAAGGAATATTGTCTTCCTACATAAAAATTAAGGTGGTTTTGTAAAAAGAGTATTGTATTTTATAACAAATTCACAGAAGAAGAAAATTTTAAAGTTGAATTATCTGGAGATTGTTGAAAAGAGGTCATGGATGAAATATCTTAAACATTAAGAAAAATCAACACTAACTTTTCACCTTTCCATCAGGTTATGAAACTAAATAGGTTTTTACTTACATTTGAATAATCAGAGTATGTCAAGTTCGTAATCTTGACATATTGGGCAAAATGTTTGCATTTTGCTCAGTTCTCCTCTGTTCTTCTGAGGGACCAAGTGCCTAGAAATGTCTCTTGATTTCCTGTGTTTCTAATGACATGGTAAACTAGACCTGTTGAAAATCCTACAATAAAATAATACCTATAAGTGCTGATGAAATATGTTTTAATAATTTCCTTAAAAGCATAGCTGAACTCAGAAGAAAGTAACACATCCCAGGAGTTAAATGAGAGAGATTGGAAGAGAGAGCGAGAGGTATTGAGAGAGAGACAGAGAGGGAAGGCAGGAAGGAAGTTAGGAAGGAAGGAAGAACAGGCAGGCAGTGAGCTTTCCTTATCTGAAAGAAATAGGCTTTAGATAATGGTTCAAACAGGGGTAGAATAACAGGCCTGTGGCCATGTGATATGGAGAGTACAATCTGGGATGCCTTTTAAACCCAAGGTTTTCAAAGGCTTACAACTTTATTGAAATGATAGACCATGGGAAAAATGATCTTGCAAAGAAAAGAAGATTGAATTCTAATGGAGCCGGCTAATATTGGGGAAATGAACAAGAATTCTTATGTAAGTGAATAACAAGAACTTTACCCTTAGGTGGACCTGAGATTGGTTTAATATTACCTTAATATTCTAGAACACCCCAAATCAAGAAAAAGATAAATAAAAATAATACTACAAGTGCTAAATGTGTCTGGGATGCAAGGAAGCAACAAATGCAGTGCCTCTCAAGAGAGCTACACCATCAAGTGAGATCACACACGGATCCCCTCTGCCCATGGACACACCAAATCTACAGCTACATATGGAACAGTTTCCTCTCAAATGGACCTGAAAATTAGCTCCTCCATAATAGAGGATAAAAGGACCACAATGAGGAGAGGCAGAGACTTGATCTCACTATCACAATAGGGAGGGATCTCACAATTACAGAGCTTCTCCGTCAGGAGCAAGGAGTTCATGCCCCACATCAGGCACACGAGCACTTGAGCCCTGAAAGTGGAAAGACAATCCCCCAAAACATCTGGCTTTGAAAACTAACAGGACTTAACGTCTGGGAGACCCAAAGCACTTTAAGGAACAGAAATTCTGCTCTTAAAGGGCTCAAACCACAGACACATTCACCCAGGGACCCAGCACAAAAGCAGCAGATTGAAAAGCACCTAGACTGTATGTGAAAAAGATTGATTTGCTAACTCTAAAGCCTCTGCTGGTGGGGGAGGGGCCTGCTGGGACTCTCACTGGGGACAGAGGCACTGGCAGACGCCACTTCAGTGTTCTCGCTCTGCTCTGCTGGCGCTGGCGGGAGCACGCAGCCACAGCGCTCTCCGGCTAGCCTGCTGAAGCCTCCAGTGCAGTGTCTACTGTTTGTGGACAGCATGCTTTTGTATATGGAAAACCCTGGAGTCTCCACCAAAAAACTTCTAGAACTAATATATTAATTCAGAAAAGTTGCAGGGTACAATATTTATATACAAAAATCTGTTGCATTTCTATGCACTAACGGTGAACTATCAGAAATAAAAATTAAGAAAACAATCCAGTTTATGATTGCATTTCACAAGGATTAAAATTCCTAGGAATAAATTTAACCAAGGAGGTAAAAGATCTGTACACTGAAAGCTGTGAAAACATTGATGAAAGACATTGAAGAAGACACAGATAAATGGAAAGGTAGTTCATGCTCATGGATTGGAGAATTAATACAGTTTTGCAGAAAATGGTGGATATAAAATATTGAACATCCATGACATTTAAAACCCAAATAGGTAATTGAAGTAGAAGACTTCAAAGATCCTTGAAATACTTATAAGTAGTGTAAAGATACCGATAATTTTGGCCTTTTAAGTAACTACAGCATTGTAAGTTTTAAGGGTAATCAGTAAAATTTTAAAAATTAAATGCATAACTTCTAAGACTGTAATGCAGGAAAACAGTGTATAAAAATTAATAGATATGAAAGACGTTGGGAAAAAAATCATAGAAAATCTAGATAAACAGAAAGCATATAATAAACTTGAAAATACTTTCAAATATTTCAATAATCTAATTGTAAAAAGCTCTCCAAATAAAAAACTAAAAAGACTAAAAATTTTTAAAAAATGACCATTGGTTATTTATATGAGATCACTCAAATCATTAAAAATATTCCTATGCAAATACTAAACATACATGAAAAACCTCATGTAGGCATATTAGGAGAAATGAAAGTTTACTGTAAAAATCTGAATTAAGAATAAAGAGTGTATAGCATGAAAATATGTCTTTAATCTACCAGGAAAGTATAAAGAATCTAAGGTGTTATTCATTTAATATTATAACTTGCATTATGAAAAAACAGAACTACAAATGAAATTTTTAAATGTAATTGTGAATTTTTATTTTTCTGTACTTTTTTTTTGGCCATGCCACGTGGCATATGGGACCTTAGTTCCCGGACCAGCGATCAAACTCGTGCCCCCTGCAGTGGAAGTGCAGAGTCTTAACCACTGGACTGCCAGGGAAGTCTTACTGTACTTTCTTGATAGACTCTAAAATATCAGAAATGTGTAAAGAATAAGTCTTATTATATCGAGTTATGGAAGGATTTCTTAATCAGATGGAACATATAAAAAAAGTTACTAATAAATTTAATAAAATTGATAATGTCTGTATAATAGTCACTGTATATATGTTGGTTTACGAATCATATTTAACAAAAGATTAGTATTAATATATTTTTTTTATTTACAAGCTTATAAATAAAAGTCAAGCCAGTATCACCAAATCTATCCCTTAGTGCCAGCAGTATTCTATAGCTGTAAGAACAGTCACAGGAATAAAAGGAATTTAAGAGAAAATAAACTGTCATCCTTAGATTATATGATGGTCTACTTAGAAAACCAAAAAGTCTAAAGAGAATTATAGAGTAAAGAAGTTTAGCAATGTTGGTAAATATTAGATTGTCGCAAATTCAATTTCCTTGAATCAGCAACAAAAAGTCTTTGGAAATAACAATGAAAACATAAGGCATCTAAGAATAAATGTAATAAAGGTGTGCATCACTTTCATGTAAAAGTAAATTTTTATTGAATAGTTATAGTCGAACTAAAAAAAAGGGAGAGATGCAGATTTATGAACATAAAGATGCCATATGAAATGTGATAATCTATAAATTTGATGTCTTTTTCCATGAAAAATCCCAACTAATTCACGTTTGTGTGTGTGCTTGTGCACAGTCATATGTGAGTGTGAAACTATTCAAGCATTATGTAAGTACATGCTGCTGTTTTCAATTTGGTTCTTCAGAAGCAGCCTATAAAATAAGTATGCTTGTACAAGTGATTTTTAAAGGAAGTGTGCCAAGAAGAAACTAGTGAGAGAGTGAGGAAAGCAGGACAGGAACAAGGAGGGAGCCCGGCAAGGATGTGATTTCAGACAAATTACCATAATGAATAGATTTAGGCCGGTTCCATAGGAAAACTCTGGAGTAAACTAACTCAGAGTTGTCCCTTTCTAAGACAATGGACCTGATCTTTCATAACTCTGCACTAGTGAGTTCTTGGTTAGGGGTTGCTTCTGGTTTCCTGTTTATGGACAAAACTAGGTCCCAGGGGCACAAAGATACTTGGACTCAAAGTCCACCCAAACTGAGGGGATATATAAAATGGTTTAAAAAGGAGCCCAAACATTGTGTACACTATCTGTCAAAACAATTTTTTTTTTTTTTTTATTAAAGCTTTTTTTTTTTTTTTTTAATTTTATTTATTTATTTATTTATTTATGGCTGTGTTGGGTCTTCGTTTCTGTGCGAGGGCTTTCTCTAGTTGTGGCAAGCGGGGGCCTCTCTTCATCGCGGTGCGCGGGCCTCTCACTATCGCAGCCTGTCTTGTTGTGGGGCACAGGCTCCAGACGCGCAGGCTCAGTAATTGTGGCTCACGGGCCTAGCTGCTCCGCAGCATGTGGGATCTTCCCAGACCAGGGCTCGAACCCGTGTCTCCTGCATTAGCAGGCAGATTCTCAACCACTGCGCCACCAGGGAAGCCCCAAAACAATTTTTAAGAAGAACAAGAGGGAGGGCTTTTCTTGCCAGTGATCAAGAATTATAAAATATTGCAATTAATATGCAATATTTGTGTAAGAGAAGAAAAATAGACTAGAGGGCCAGAAGTAAATCAATGAATATTTGATAACTTGAAAAGTGAAAAAGATGGCTTTGCAAAATCAGGGGGAACACAGTCGAGTAAATGGTATTGAGACATAGATAAAAATAAAATTAGATTTCTCTTTCTTATTTATTTATTAAATTACTACACATAATTATAAAATAAAATATAGAGCTTGATTTAGGAAAATATTTTTTAAACAAGACCCCAAAAACAAAACCATGAATTAGGAGAACTCATGGTTTGAAGACGTTGAATTAGGAAAATATTTCTTAGACAAGACCCCAAAAGCAAAACCATACAAAAATGCTGATAACTTAAACTACATTATTTCTTCTTTTAATTTTCTGAGGCTTAAATAGATAATTGGTAGAAAGACAAGCCAGAAGTAAAAGTGGAGAAGAGCTTTGCAATATAACCAAAGAAAGATTAATTTCAGAATATATAAAGTACTATCATAAATCAGTGAGAAAAACATAAAGCAATAGAGAAATCAATGGAGAAATTTTATGTATAGATAATTCATAGAAGAAAAAGCCAAATAGCTAAAAATCATGAAAATTAACGCTTAATCTCACTGGTGATCAGAAGAAGACAATACCTCTTCTCTCCTCAAAAAAGAAAAAAATAAAGGTAAAAATTGTGAACTCATTATTTTGACTGACTACCAAAAGTTGGTAAAGATATGAAAATAAAACAGATTTTCTTATCTGTGCTGAAGAAAGTTTAAACTGTTTGAATAATACAGCATATGAAATATGAAACAATGTTTCATATTTCAGGCAATATGAAATAGTAAAGTTGAAAATGAATATATCTATGATGCAATGGTACCAATTCTAGTAGCATAGTACTTCTATAGTATAGTACTTCCATAGCATAGTACTTCTTAGTATACTTTCAAATATTATCACTAGCCATATGTGACTATTTACATTTATATTTATTGAAATTAAAGATTCAGTTACTCTGTCACACTAGCTATATTTTAAGTGCTCAGTCGTTACATATGGGTAGTGTATACTCTTTTGGACAACACTGATATAGAACATTTCATCATCAAAGAAAATTCTGTTCGTCAGCATTGCCCTATGTTATACATATGTACAATGATATTAAGAAGGAATATTTATTATAGTATTATGTCAGCAAGTAATTGGAAGCAAATACTATCAGCAGGAAAATAAATTTACTAATTTATGGTGTATCTATACAATGAAATATATAACAATGCAAGTAAATATATAGAACTACATTTATCAACATGGATAAATCACCTAAAGTTATTGATTACAGTAAATATCATAATGTTTTTGACAATTTGGTGAAATTCTCAGTCATTATTGTTTCAAGTATTTCTTCTCTTTCTTTCTTCTCCTTCTGGTATTTCCATCACCCATAGTTGTCCCACAGTCCTTGGATCCTCTGTTCTGTTTTTTTTCAGTGTTTGTTCTCTTTGCCTTTCAGTTTTTATAGGGATATCCTTAACCCGGAAATTCTTTCCTCAACTGTGTCCAGTCTACTCATAAGCCCATCAAAGGCATTGTTCATTTCTCTTACAGTGAGGTTTTTTTTATCTCTAGCATTTCTTTTTGGTTCTTTCTTAAGAGTTTCTGCATCTCTGCTTACATTGCCCATCTGTTTTTGCGCTCTACTTTATTCATTAGAGCCTTAACATATTAATCATAGTTGTTTTAAATACCCAATCTGATCATTCCTACATCTCTGCCACATTTGCTTCTGATGCTTGCTCTGTGTCTTCAATTTTTTTTTTTTCTTTTTGGTATACTTATAATTGTTTTCTTGATAGCTGGATATGAAATGTGCCAGGTAAAAAGAACTGCTGTAATAGACCTTGAGTAATGTGATGAAATGGAGGTTGGGAGGGGGGGAAGCATTGGATTAGGTCTGTCTTTTAGTGAGCCTATACCTCTGAATTGTGAACTTTACAGATGCTTTTCAGGGTTTTTGTTTGTTTGTTTTTCTTCCTGCTTAGGTGTCACAGGATGACTAGGGTGGGCTAGAGTTGGATATTTCCTTTCCCCCAGGTCAATTAGGCTCTGATAACACCCCAGCAGGTTAGGGTCTGGTTAACTAGTTTCCCCTGAGGGCAGACTGTATTAAGAACAGGGTGCCCTGGTATATATTTCAGTAGGGTTACTTTTCTTCTCCCCCTGTGGAAAGCTTGAGGGGATTTTTCTCCTTTATTACCATGGGAACCTGGCTGAGCTCCTGGAGGTAAATCTCACAAAATTGTGGTATCCCCCTATGATTAGGTCCCCCTGGAGTTTTTAACTCTCAGCCTTGTCCACACTGAACCTCCAGCAATTTGTCAATTATAGTTCAGGTTTTCTCCCAGCACTGGTTTCTTAGGAGGTTTAGGCTCATGAGCCTCTGCTCTAATAAATTGTTCTTCTCTGTATTTGCCTGTCTCTCCCATCTTGGGGGCAGCAGTTTGCCCTGTGTCTGTCCCTTTGTTATGGATCCATAAAGAGTTGTTGATTTTGTAAATCTGTTCAGCTTTTAACTTGCTAGGACAGAGTGGTGGCTTCCAAACTCTATATGAGGAATCTGACAATAAGTGGCATAATGCAAAGGACATTATTACATTTAAATAAAAGTTAAAAATATGCAGAATACCACATCATGTTTATGGATATAATGCGTGAAATAAATGTATAAAGACACGCATGGAAATGAAAAACACCAAATTTAGGAAACTGATTAGCTCTGGTAGGAGTAGGGTGTATAAATGGGGAATGAAATTGATTAGGGCCACACAAGGATGTTTAACTCTGTATATACTGATATTTGTATCTAACTTAAGCTAAGGAGTGGACAAATGAGTGTTTGTTATACTGTTCTCTTTTTTATATATCTGAAATATAATAAATTTTAATTTTAAAACTTCCCATTGTGTACCTTCTACTTGTAGGTTACATCTAAGAATAAACTAAAAATCCTGGTAATAAGTTCTTTAACTACTTTTCCAACACTTGTCTTCTAAATTCTGTGTTAAACATTCTGAAATTAACAGTTCTCTGTTTGTTTGTTTAATTTTTAATGAATGGAAGAAATGTTTAATTTATTGTGCGTTTTTTGTGACCCTAAATGCAAGTGTTGAAATTGCATCATTACGTGCCCCGTTTTTCAGGGTTAAGGGTGCTTCTTCAGCCTATAAATTATTTTTTGTATCTGAAATCCCTTATTATCATCTCAGAGAGTATTTGCTTGCACATTTGGTAAGTGTTTCTTCAAGGACTAATAAAATACTTGGAAAACATAGGGTCTAGTATAAGGCCTTCTTCTGTGTTCATACAAGTCCATTATTCATATTATCCATATTATTTAGTATTCTTGTGAAGCCAGACAGAAAAATGTATAACCAAATTGTTTTATCAAGTAAACTCTAATCATGACTACTGAAAACTTCATTACTTTTTACTTAAAAGTAACATTTCCGACTATTAAGAGAAATAATAAAAATGATTAAGTGCATAAAAATTTGAAAGTTCTTTCAAGTAATTTCTTTGAAAATATTATAATTGCCTCTTGGTCTCTGACCTTTGACTTGAATAACAAACAATTTTTGTTTAGATTATGCATGATCAATCATGTGGTTATAGAAATGTGCCTTCCAATGTGCAGAGAAAGAACATTCAATTCTGATTGTTTCTAATTTGATTTTCGTGACATCTAATCATCTCAAAAACAAATATCTGTGCATCCATCAGTCCTTATTTAACTCTGAACTTCACAAGGCAATCTACTAAAACACAAGGGAGTTAAAGGAAAACTATAAGAGGGAAAACCATTTATTAATTCATTCATTTACTATATATTGTTCATTCATTTATTATTTACATACTAATATATAACAGTATTTATTGTGTACTAAGCACTAGGAAAATAAATTTTTATATCAAAGCCTCCATTTTTTAAAGCAACCCTATTAATAGGTTATATTATCTTCATTTTGCCAAGAGAACATGGAGAAATAAAAATCTAACATTACTGAGTGCTTAATTTATGCCAGACAATGTTTTAATTGCTTAAACGTGTTAATTTTCACAACAATGATATAGGTAGGAATTAATATCATTCCTAATTTATATATGAAGTCATATTGCAAAGATACATTAAGAAACTGGTCCAAGGTCACACAATTTAGAGATTCAGGATTCAATCCTAGGCAGTCTGGCTTCAACACTTCTTCTCTTGAACATTATGTTATAGCTGTTTCTATATAAGAGAGCCAGGACTCAATCTCAGAAACCCTAGCTGCCAAAACCCATTCTTTAAATGTTACACTGTACTACCAACAATCTGTTTCCTGAAATGACAGATTAGGTTGTTTTTGACCAGCACTTACACTAGAAAATCTGGACAAGATATTTTTAAAAACGTATTCAAATGTTTTGGGAACCTGCCAAGGCAGTGAGGAATTACAAGGTTTGAATAAGGAGAGAAGAGAAGCCAAAAGAGCCAGGAACTTGGGCCCTTTAATTTTTTTTTTTTTTTAAACATCTTTATTGTAGTATAATTGCTTTACAATAGTGTGTTAGTTTCTGCTTTATAACAAAGTGAATCAGCTATACATATACATATATCCCCGTATCTCCTCCTTCTTGCGTCTCCCTCCCATCCTCCCTATCCCACCCCTCTAGGTGGTCACAAAGCACCAAGCTGATTTCCCTGTGCTATGCAGCTGCCTCCCACTAGCTATTTTACATTTGGTAGTATATATAAGTCCATGCCACTCTCTCTTTTGGTCCCAGCTTACCATTCCCCCTCCCCATGTCCTCAAGTCCATTCTCTACGTCTGCATCTTTATTCCTGTCCTGCCCCTAGGTTCTTCAGAACCATTTTTTTTTTAATTCCATATATATGTGTTAGCATACAGTATTTGTTTTTCTCTTTCTGGCTTACTTCACTCTGTATGGCAGACTCTAGGTCCATCCACCTCACTACAAATAACTCAATTTCGTTTCTTTTTATGGCTGAGTAATATTCCATTGTATATATGTGCCACATCTTCTTTATCCATTCATCTGTCGATGGGCACATAGGTTGCTTCCATGTCCTGGCTATTGTAAATAGAGCTGCAATGAACATTGGGGTACATGACTCTTTTTGAATTATGGTTTTCTCAGGGTATATGCCCAGTAGTGGGATTGCTGGGTCGTATGGTAGTTCTATTTTTAGTTTTTTAGGGAACCTCCATACTGTTCTCCATAGGGACTGGATCAATTTACATTCCCACCAACAGTGCAAGAGGGTTCCCTTTTCTCCACACCTTCTCCAGGATTTATTATTTGTAGATTATTTGATGATGGCCATTCTGACCGGTGTGAGGTGATACCTCATTGTAATTTTGACTTGCATTTCTCTGATGATTAGTGATGTTGAACATTCTTTCATGTGTTTGTTGGCGATCTGTGTATTTTCTTTGGAAAAATGTCTGTTTAGGTCTTCTGCCCATTTTTGGATTGGGTTGTTTGTTTTTTTGATATTGAGCTGCATGAGCTGTTCATATATTTTGGAGATTAATCCTTTGTCCGTTGATTCATTTACAAATATTTTCTCCCATTCTGAGGGTTGTTTTTTCGTCTTGTTTATGGTTTCCTTTACTGTGTGAAAGCTTTGAAGTTTCATTAGATCCCATTTGTTTATTTTTGTTTTTATTTCCATTTCTCTAGGAGCTGGGTCAAAAGGATCTTGCTGTGATTTATGTCATAGAGTGTTCTGCCTATGTTTTCCTCTAAGAGTTTTAGTGTCTGGCCTTACATTAAGGTTTTTAATACATTTTGAGTTTATTTTTGTGTATGGTGTTAGAGAGTGTTCTAATTTCATTCTTTTACATGTAGCTGTCCAGTTTTCCCAGCACCACTTATTGAAGAGGCTGTCTTTTCTCCACTGTATATTCTTGCCTCCTTTATCAAAGATAAGGTGACCATATGTGCATGGGTTTATCTCTGGGCTTTCTATCCTGTTCCATTGATCTATATTTCTGTTTTTGTGCTAGTACCATACTGTCTTGATTACTGTAGCTTTGTAGTATAGTCTAAAGTCCAGGAGCCTGATTCCTGCAGCTCCGTTTTTCTTTCTCAAGATTGCTTTCGCTATTCGGGGTCTTTTGTGTTTCCACACAAATTGTGAAATTTTTTGTTCTAGTTCTGTGAAAAATGCCATTCGTAGTTTGGTAAGGATTGAATTGAATCTATAGATTGCTTTGCGTAGTATAGTCATTTTCACAATGTTGATTCTTCCAATCCAAGAACATGGTGTATCTCTCCGTCTGCTTGTATCATCTTTCATTTCTTTCATCAGTGTCTTATAGTTTTCTGCATACAGGTCTTTTGTCTCCCTAGGTAGGTTTCTTCCTAGGTATTTTGTTCTTTTTGTTGCAGTGGTAAATGGAGGTGTTTCCTTAATTTCTCTTTCATCATTACTGTATAGGAATGCAAGAGATTTCTGTGCATTTATTTTGTATCCTGCTACTTTACCAAATTCATTGATTAGCTCTAGTAGTTTTCTGGTGGCATCTTTAGGATTTTCTATATATAGTATCATGCCATCTACAAACACTGACAGTTTTACTTCTTTTCCAATTTGGATTCCTTTATTTCTTTTTCTTTTCTGATAGCTGTGGCTATAATTTCCAAAACTATGTTGAATAATTGTGGTGAGAGTGGACAACCTTGTCTTGTTCCTGATTTTAGTGGAAATGGTTTCAGTTTCTCACCATTGAGAACAATGTTGGCTGTGGGTTTGTCACATATGGCCTTTATTATGGTGAGGTATGTTCCCTCTATGCCTACTTTCTGGAGAGTTTTTATCATAAATGGTTGTTGAATTTTGTGAAAAGCTTTTTCTACATCTATTGAGATGATCATATGGTTTTTCTCCTTCAATTTGTTAATATGGTTTATCATATTGATTGATTTGCGTATATTGAAGAATCCTTGCATTCCTGGGTTAAACCCCACTTGATCATGGTGTATGATCCTTTTAATGTGCTGTTGGATTCTGTTTGTTAGTATTTTGTTGAGGATTTTTGCATCTGTGTTGATCAGTGATATTGGCCCTGTAGTTTCTTTGTCTGGTTTTGGTATCAGGGTGACGGTTGACTTGTAGAATGAGTTTGGGAGTGTTCCTCCCTGGGCCCTTTAATTCTTGAGGTATGTGAAGATTCAAAAATATGGTGGCAAAGAGAGGCTACACAAAACTGGCATACACATTGGACGGAGGAAGAAACTGCAGGCCAATACTTTCAGTTAGGATACAATTAGGAACCTTAGGAAAAAAGGTTAACCATAATTTGGTCTGCTTTGAATTACCTCAGTACCTTATTATATTCATGTTATCTGCTAGCTGCCTAACGAAAGCAAAACTAAATCCTTTCTTAAAGTAAGATCAGTGTAATAGAACATAGGACGTGGTAAAGGTCTAACATAGGTGTAATTCAAATCCCATATAAAAGAAAGATAATAGGGTAGAAGAGATAATTAAGCTGTTAATCACTGAGTATTTTCTAAAACTAACTAAAGACTTCAAGTTAACGGTTGAAGAAGATCTGAGGATCCCAACCATGATAAATGCAACTAGAACTACACCTAGGTCCATCACATAAAAACTGATAACAGAAAAAATGTAAATCTTTTTTTTAAAACTTTGTATTTTATATTGGAGTATAGTTGATTAATAATGTTGTGGTAGTTTCAGGTGTACAGCAAAGTGATTCAGTAATAACATATATGTGTATCTATTCTTTTTCAAATTCTTTTCCCATTTAGGTTGTTACATAATAACCTAAATGGGAAAAGTTCCCTGTGCAGAGTTCCCTGTGCTGTACAGTAGCTCCTTGTTGGTTATCCAAGAAAAAATGTAAATCTTAAATAAGCTGGAGGAGGTGTAAAATAACCCATGTTATCTTCAAAGGAACCAAAATAACACCGATAACTAACTTTTTTTTTTTTTAATAAATTTATTTATTTATTTTTGGCTGTGTTGGGTCTTCGTTTCTGTGCGAGGACTTTCTCTAGTTGCGGTGAGCAGGGGCCACTCTTCATCGCGGTGTGCGGGCCTCTCACTATCGTGGCCTCTCTTGTTGCGGAGCACAGGCTCCAGACGCGCAGGCTCAGTAGTTGTGGCTCTCGGGCCTAGTTGCTCCGCAGCAAGTGGGATCTTCCCAGACCAGGGCTCGAATCTGTGTCCCCTGCATTGGCAGGCAGATTCTCAACCACTGCACCACCAGGGAAGCCCTGATAACTAACTTTTTAATGGAAACAATGGAAGCCAGAGGTCAATGTCTATTTATAAAATGCTAAAAGTTACTAACTGCCAACCTAGAAGTCTATATCCAGTTGAAATATCCTTTGACAAATAGCCTACTTAAAAGTCATTTTTAGACAAAAACTTAGGTAATTTTGTTACAAGCAAACCTTTATAAAAGTAAATAATAAAGGATCTTCAGGCACAAAGAGTAGACTTCTCTGCAGATGTTACTGATTTGGAAAATGTAGGACCTTACGATGAGGATTGGGAACATCTCAGTGTTGCATTGGGAAATCTTGTGCTGATTTCCAAATAACACAGCCTTTGTAGACTCGGTAACTGAATACGAGCTAGAAGTTGACTATTCCTACCCTTCAGTCCCACTCAAGTGTGGCCCTAAAAGGTAAAACAGAGGTGAGAGAAGAATAGCTCCCAATTGACAGAGATTTGGGTAGTACGGTTGTTAGTCATTTATACACACACACACACACACACACACACACACACACACAGGGAGGGAGGGAGAGAGTCAGTGGCAGTGGTTTGGTCAGGTGGTTGTGAGGAAAAAATTGGAAGATCAGAGAGAAAGTCATCTGGAGAAGAGGCATGAGGTTGAAACTTTTGAAGTATGTATAAGTGTGAACATCTTTTAATCCCATTTTAACACCCAACAAACAGCGTTCCCCATCAACAACCAAGTAGATAGAATGACTCAATCAGTTGATGTCAGCCAGCCTCTAGTCAGAGTTGGCACAATGAGTGCATGAGCCTGCCACTCAAATCCTGCACCATACCTTGAGGAAATAAACCATCCAACTGGTAGCAAGTTGATGAACAGAAGAATGATTCATCTTGATGAGTTTTTCAAGTTGCCTTTCCTTCAGAACCTCATATAGCAACGTTAAGTGAGGTTACAGAGTGTTTAATTCACCCAAACAGGATACTTGTGTGTCCTGGCACATAGTTTTCGGCAAAGGTGATGTAGTGAGCACACGATGATGGGATTCAGTGATCTTATCACATATAACAGTAACCAGAAAACACCAGCGTGATAGTAATAGAACAGTGTATGAGTTCCAGCTCAGAGATAATAGCCTGCAGGACATCCTGAGTCAGTGGGCCATCATACCTTCAGGATTCAGGAAGACCATTATAACAATGATCATTTGGTTCTTTGTCCCAATAGACAGAATATATGGGTCCAAAAGTCAATATATAGGAGTGTTCCTACTTACCTTTATTCCCAGGTATTCACTTTGGAAATTTGGGGGTTATTCCCCACAAATCTATGCTCTGTGCATATAGAAGTTCTGGTTTCCAAAAAGATATTGCCTCTACCAAGGGAGAGAAGCAAGGGACCAGTAAGTAAGGAAAGAATAATCTTCCTATCTGGAGGAGGTAGGGTAGCTGTCATACCATGAGAGCAGGGAAGAAAATTTTGGCATCCGGTGACACACTGTGGAGATTCTTGATATGCTGTTGCCCCATTCTAACTGTTAATTGCCAAATACAGTAGCATTGGCTTGAGAAGTTCATGGTGATTAGAGACTCAGATCCTTCAGATCATCCCACTGGGTAAGCCTCTGTTAGAGGTGATACCTGTAGAGGTGATACCTGAGGATGATGGGAATCTGTCTAGAATGGGTATTAGAAGAAGGAAATAAGTATTAATTGCTGTTCTAAGACCAGCTGCTGTGATAACAGCTATAGGATATATCAAAAACCTTTCTTGTGTGCGTTTCCTTAGGAAAAGAGACCAAACAAACCTGGAGGAGCCATTCCCAGATGAAAAAACTTTAATACAAAGTAACCAGATCTTCCTGAGAAACGGGGTGGATGTTGTGACGTGCTGCCCAGACCCACCGAGTTCATTTGAGACAGGCCCTCGTTCTCTAACTGCCAGGAGCTTTGGCTGTTGATGGCTTACTGTTGAGTCTCTTGCTGAGGACTTCCTTCAGTCAGAAGGAGCTATCTCACTGAACATTATACTTTTGCCCTAGTTGATGCAGGAGGGGAGATACAGGGCCTCTCTCAATTCAGACATTTCTTAAATACCGTCCCAGGTGCTTTGAAACTACCTCATAGTTCAGATTTCCTCTGTTTCCCAATTATGTTTGTCTTGCACCCTCACAGGTGTTATACCCAAGAGCTCTCCCAAATAAATCTGCTTGCAAATATCAGTTGCAGAGCCTGTGTTCCAAAGAGTCTGACCTGCGCTATTGTGAATAATAAAGCCACATAGTTTAATGCATAATGTAAAGTTGGAGCTAAGGAAATAATTAGTATCAAGTAAAAAAATGATAAATAATCTGATAAAATACAAATATGTTTGAGACAGAATAAATCCAGAGAGTAGGAACATCAGCACCTCTGATCTTCAGGTGCTTGGGAGTCATTTCATACACAGTGTGAACTCGGGAGAGAGCAGTTTGGAGAGATAATGAAATGTTCACTTTGGGGTATAATTTTAGTTGCTTTGATATCTCTCAGAAGACCGGTGGTATGTAGACGAGGACTGCAAGTGTGATGTGATATTAGAAGGAATTATTTCAGGGGACTGTTACTCTAAAAAGAGAAGGGAGTATGTCCAAAGCAGAGGAATGCAGACCTTTAGAGGGGACCAAAGGAATGAGGGTCTGCTAAGGAGACAGACTAAAAATAACCAGTGGGTAGAATAAATTTCCAGGGAGGTCAGTTTACGCCTAAAGACTGATAAAGCTTTTAAGAATGAAGATATTTCCAGAATAATTCTAAGTGGTAAAATAAGATACAAATTGAGGATATTCTACAGAGTTTAGCATCCCATTTTCTTAGTAATTTTAGTAATTTTTAGAAAAATTATTGTTTTGTGATGGAACTGGGAGAAGAGATTGAATGGGATGATGCAGATAATCCTTGGTAAAAACTTTAAAGAATTTTTAGGGCTTCCCTGGTGGCGCAGTGGTTAAGAATCTGCCTGCCAATGCAGGGGCACGGGTTCGAGCCCTGGTCTGGGAAGATCCCACATGCCGCGAAGCAAATAAGCCCATGAGTCACAACTACTGAGCCTGCGCGTCTGGAGCCTGTGCTCCACAACGGGAGCGGCCGCGACAGTGAGAGGTCCGTGAACCGCGATGAAGAGTGGCCCCCACTTGCCGCAACTAGAGAAAGCCCTCGCACGGAAACGAAGACCCAACACAGCCAAAAATAAATAAATAAATAAATAAATTATTTTAAAAAAAGAATTTTTAAACATGGTTTAGCACTGATGGGGGAAAATAAAGTAGAGAGGGAAGTTTGGGAGGCTTGGGAAAGAAGAGATAATCCACAGTGAGGTCTCAGAGGAGGCAGGAAAGGTGATGTTCACAGCAGATGATTAGCCTTAAAAATTAGGAGACATGCTTCCTGAACGTAACAGTAGTGACAAGAAAATTGTGTGGTTGAATTTGTAGATACAGTAGTTTTATTAAATATGATTTCATTGTATGTCTGAGTTTACGTAGATAAATCATTTAAGGTGTGAACATTATTAAGAATTCCTAATACTCTGTAGTGTTCCACTATGTAAATAAACTTGAGACCATAAAATAGCTTTGAAGAGATTATTAAGTTAGCATTGAGTTCAATTCCAAATTGAGAATCCATTTTGAGAATGTATTGTTTTTCATTTCAGAATTGCTTTGGGTTTATTACCACTAATAAAACGAACAAGAAAAAATTCTTCTATAAGAGGTGAAAAACCAACACTCTAAGAATTTTATGCTATGTATTACAAGCCTTGTACAGTACCAGAGGTACAAAAGAGGAATAATATACAGGCCCAATAATGAAAACTAAACAAGAGGTTCTACTCTACATGAAAAATGTAAAAGTGAAATACAAACTCTAAGAGGTTATAGAATTGTTACAATGATGTATAAAGAAATTCAAAATGTCTTTTAAAATAACTTCTATAAATGAATGTGAGAGAATGTTAAGATTAAGATGCTAACGTCTTGGTGCTGTATATTGTACATTGGAATAAGAAATGTTAATATTTAGTGTCTATGTAGTTTTCTTTCAACATGACTTCAGCAGATTAAAATATTTTAAGAACTCTTTGACTTTACTTAATAACTTATAAATCAATTTATTAAAAGTAAATTCAAAGAGTGATAAAAGAATGGTTTTTCAAATCTTAGTACTAGGAATTCATAATGAAACATGGAGTTAAATATATTTTTTAATTTACTTAATTTGCATGTAATAGATTTTCTGTTCTGTAACATTGAAAGCTTCTTTAGCAATTGATCAAAATTTGCTTATCTTTCAAAACAAGTGGTAATGATTTTTAAAGAATTCCTCCATTTAATTTGTTCTCTAATTTATTCATCTTTGTATATTAAGGAAAAGTCCCTACCCTAATGCTGGAGAGAGAGGTAGACAAAGCAGATATGCAGTTTTTAAAATGTAAAAACACAAGTGAATAAATACAACAACAGTGCAATTTCAGGTAAATAAGGTAAGAAGAGAGAGGGCGATAGATGTGGAGGACAGTCTGGAAAGGTCCTCCTGAGGCAGTGACATATGAGTAGAGACCTGAGTGGTCAGTAGGGAAGTGTCCTGTGGAGCGCTAGGCTTTCAGGAAAGGAACACTGAGTTGAGATGAGTTTGGCAAATTCTAAGACCAGCAAGAAGACCAATGTAGCTGGCACCAAGGGAGCAAAGGCGAGAGGGAGCAGATGAGGCCAGAGAAATAAGCAAGAGCCAGAAGAAGGTACAGAGAGCTGTGAGAGAGAAGAAGAGAAGAACAGTCCTTTTCTGTGTGATAAAAAGTCATCTTTCTCTTTGTAGTTTGCATCACTTAAAAAACAGATATTTTCATTAAGTTTTTTGTTTTGCCTACTAGCTAGAGTACTAAATGAAAATGATTTATCAAAATAACTTCACAGTGAATATTTATCCAATATTATTTTCATACATTTAAAAAAATGTTTTTATGAACTCAATATATCCTAATATAAAGTTAACTATATAATATTCAAAACAATTAAAATAAAAGGAAAAATTGTTGGAGCAGACAATTTTTCTAAACATTCCCATATCCCATAGGATTCAGCTGTTTTGTTTTTCTTGGGAATATTAAGAACATTTGGATAATCTTAGATTTGCATTGTAATTCTTGATTGTTTGCAAGTTTCTTTTTTAAATAATTCTTTTTTTCATTTCTAATACCTTACTGGTCTTTTTTTTAAATTTATTTATTTTATTTTTTTTGGCTGCGTTGGGTCTTCATTGCTGCGCACAGGTTTTCTGTAGTTGTGGTTAGCGGGGGCTACTCTTTGTTGCGGTGCTCAGGCTTCTCATTGTGGTGGCTTCTCTTGTTGCAGAGCACGGGCTCTAGGCGCACGGGCTTCAGTAGTTGTGGCTTGTGGGCTTGGTAGTTGTGGCTCATGGGCTTAGTTGCTCTGCAGCATGTGGGATCTTCCCTGACCAGGGCTCCAACCCATGCATTGGGGTTGCATTGGCAGGTGGATTCTTAACCACTGCACCACCAGGGAAGCCCTGTTTGCAAGTTTTACATATGTCTTTTAATTTGGTTGAATAATGCACCCCCCACACACCTGAAAATTCATGTCCACCTGGAAACTATGAACGTGACCCTATTTGAAAACAGGGTCTTTACAGATGTCATCGAGTTAAGATAAGGTCATACTGGATTAGAGTGAGCCCTAAATCCAGTATGACTGGTACCCTTTTAAGAAGAAGGAAATTTGGACACAGACACAGAGAGAAGGTGGGCATGTGAACATGGAGGAAGAAATTGAAATGGTGCATCTACAAACTAAGGAACATTAAGGATTGCTAGTATCCACCAGAAGCTAGGAAGAAGCAAGGAAATATTCTTTCTTGAAGTCTTCCGGGGGCATTGCCTTGACAATACCTTGATTTCAGATTTCCAGTCTCCTGTACTGTGAGGAATAAATTTGCTCTTGTTTTCTGTCACCTAGTTTGTGACTTTGTTACCACTGACCTAGAATGCAAATACAGTCTTTATACAAAGAAGAATTTGAAAATACCCATGTTTTTGTTTTTCCTGATATAATTTTGCATTTCCCATCCTTCAACAGCTTCTGGGTTTAACATGAGGAATAGAATTGTTTGGAGAGTTTTTGTTTCTTTGTTTGTTTTTAACATAGCCTATAGACAATTTTTTCCTTCAAAAGTTGCTAAAACCATTATCTGTAGAATTGACTTGATATACCCATACTCTCTGATATCTCAAGTATATCACCCATTTTCCCTTGCCTCTCAATTATCCCTTGTCAAGTCCCTCTAATTTCATTATGCAAGTGTGATAGAATTATTACATACATATGTATCCTACCTTGGGAAGCATATAAGCTCTTAGAATCATTTACATAATAGAACAATTTAAAACATTTCATATATCTATTCTCCCCTTCATCTGTCTCTTTTTTCCTCTCTCTCTCTCTCAGGCCTGAAGAAAGCAGGTAGAGAATCCCATGTTCCTTTCCATCTATTAATTCATGCACATATAGAAGGACACTAGGTGATCCGAGCCAAGGTGTGCAAAACGTGTAATTCTTTTGAAAACTGGTTTCAGTAACCTCATTATGGCTAATTTTCCAGAGGTTATAAAATGCTTGATTTGCCAAGTGAAGTTATCCCAGCTTTTAATAATTTGTGATAAATAAAATGTGTGTTATCACCAGTCTTCCAGAGTAATTTCTCTCTTCCCAGTTGTCCTTACTTTACGTTTCTTCTTCCCAAGATGCTGTGGTTGCAGAGCAAACTCATATCAGTTTACGTCCATGGAGCCCCACGAGGCTGCCGTTCAAGCATAGCAGAGAGCAGAGCTAGTGCAGGGGCCTGCAGGCCACCCAGCTTTTCACCAGTCCTACACTTGGCCACATTCTTTGAGCAAAATTGGAATGTTTATGATCCAACTGGCTACCTACTTAGCTTTTCTTATTTTATTACCGCTATGATTTGCAAGGTAGAATGTCATTCCAAGGCTGAGGTTTCTCTGAGAACCTTGCAGACTACCAGTCCGTCACTCCAGTCAAGTACCACACAGCTCTCTTTTCTGGAGATTCTCCAGAACCCAGCTTAGTATTTCCACCCCTTTCTTGCCTTGATTTTAATCCACAAGCAGGGATCCAGGATATGCACATGAACTCTTGTCTTACCCTCCCCTCTCCTCTGTCATCATTTCTACTTCCTTCTGGAAAGAATCACCCTAACTCCAAAGAGCTCTCCTTTACTCAGCATGATTCAGCCGCTTCTGCCACCAGGGCCCTTTGGACGCCTTGTGTCTGGCAATCAGTAGGCAAGAAGAGCAGTCATTATAATGGCTGTGCAATTTGACACTGACCAGCAGGCCAAGGTAGGGCTGCTTTACATAGTAGAAGCCGGTGGAATACCTGTGAGCTTAAGTGATCCTCTTGCACACCTCGTGGCAATCTCCTGCCGTAACATGGCATCAAGTCACAACGTAACATTGGGTGGCCCTGGGCAGCAGCCCTGGACTCAGAGGAGTATGAGTAACCTTCTGGGATGAAGGTTTGTGTCGTACTACCCAGTAAGCCACTAAGACCCACCTTGCTGATAGCTGAGCCTGAGGGGCGTTCAGGATGGATGGAAAAGGTAGGAGATGAGCACCAGCTGTGGCCCTGAAACTGACTGAGGTGGCGAGGGCTGCAGTTCTTCCCACTGTTCTCTTTCTTAGGAGTTTTCCCTCAGAAAGAAAAGCCCGTGGGAATTGTACAGGAGCTGACATTTGGGCTTGAGTGAAGTAGATCTGTGCAGCACAGAGATAACTGTGGTGGTTCTGAGAACTGCCTCACTTTGATCATTGACCAAAGACCCCAGCTGCTGTGCTCTGAAATCTACCACCAGTGATGGAGTGCAGAAGGGATACTAAGGCAGGCCCATTCCTGGGAAATCTGAGAATCCTTTGCCAGCCCACTCAAGGCTCAAGGGTCCCATGGAGACTTTGCTGAATCTTCCTTATACTGCAAGGCAGTCTATGATGCTTCCACCCAATTTTCTCTTCCTCTCTCCTTCACCTGTGGTCAGATTTGGATCATGGCCTTACAGCTCTCTCAGCCCTTTTGAGCTCCATCCCTACTTCCTTTCACACAGGCATTTCCTCTTTTAAAGTCTTTGCCTATTTGATTCTGTCTTGGCATCTGCCCCCTGGCGGACCAGGATTAACAAAGTCATCCAATCTGCTGTTCCCAGAATCTGGTTTCTGGATGACTCTTTCTTGAACATTGTTTTCTCTGGCCTTATTTAGGATGGAATTTCTCCAAGTTTCTCTTTCTGGGTCTCATGCATTCTTAGACCACTTGCTGTTGGTGTGAGTCTGGAGTCCAAGAACTGCTTCAGAGCTTTAAACATTCTTGATTTGGTATTTCTTTGACAATGTGGTTTCCTTAAATATTTAGTAGGTTTGTGACCTACTTGTTTTATATCATGCTTCTAGATATATATGTGAAAGAGCCATTTTTTTAAATCTCTCATAGGGTAACAGCTTTAAAAAGATAATACAAAGTCAATTACTAGAAAAATTTGAAAGATGTATTGGATGTTGAAGCAATGTCAAAATGTTATGACATTTTATAAACACTGTCAATTTCTATAAGCAAACTGGTAAACATTTCAGGAGTCTACACTAGTCTATGGACCACATTTACAGAAACAATCCTTTAGATCAATTTTGTAAGATAAAAACTACTCAGAGAAGTGTTCTAGAAATGGATTTTTGATTCATAGAATTCCTGTTTTCATGCTGATCCTAAGTTAAAGGTCTCTGAATTGGGGTGTTTGAAATTATACCCTTGACTGGGGAGGCAACTGGATAGAATGCCTTTCAGCAGCATTTCACCAGTAGGTGTGTTTGCATTTTTTTGTGTGTAAAGAGGGCAAGCATTGAAGAAGCTAATGTGATCAGACTTGATTTTTACCTCAATAACATTTTTTTCTTTTCTCATTTCCCTGTGTATGCTGGTACCTTCATTATCAGGTTAGAAAATTTGTTTTGTTTTACCTTATATAGAATGTTAGATTATCAAATTTACAACATTTTTATTGAAGTCTAGTCAACAGGCTTTGTAAGAAAAACCATGCTTCCTCTAATTTTTGTCTTCAAGTATCCTTTACATATAGTGATATATTAAATGCCCCAAGAAATACCTAATGTAATACAGTATTTTCATATATTTAGTTAGTCATTACCAAGCCCCCTAATACTACACAATCAGTAAATAAGAAGCAAACACCAGATCATAGTTTAAGCAGCAGTTTCCCAACAGCATTAGTCCTCTACGTACATGACAAGGCATCTGCTTAGCTTGGCATGGTGAGGTCCTCACTACCCTCTGCCCTATCTCCTCCATTCTGTCTGACCAAGATGACCTTACCGTTCCCCTCTGTCTTAGTCAATTATCCAGGCTGCTGTTTCAAAAATACTATAGACTGGGTGGCTTATAAACCACAGAAATTTATTTCCCATGGTCTGGAGTCTGAGAAGTCTAAGATCAAGGTACTGGCGCTTTTAGTGTCTGGTGAGAATCTGCTTACTGGTTTATAGATAGCCGTCTTTTTGTCGTAACCTGTCATGTCAGAAAGGGACAAGGGAGTCCTCTGTGATCTCCTTTATAAGGCACAAATTCCATTCATGAGAACTCTGCCCTCGTGATCTAATCACCTCCCAAAGGCCCCACCTCCTAATACCATCACGTTGGAGAATTAAGTTTTAAGATAGGAGTCTTGAGAGACACAAGTATTCAGTCTATAGTACTTGATTCAACTTTCGCCAGGTTTCTTCCTGACTCTAGGTCCATGACCTCTCTTTTCTTAGAGCATTTCTTTAGAAAACTTGTAACTGTAAATTCTTTCTGAGCCCCTTTGAGATCTTTTTTAAAAACTTCTTGTCAGTTTTCCAAGCCAGGCATGTCTTTCTCATGGACTGGGAGCCATCTCTTTGAAGTGTAATCATCAAGGGAGATAGTACCCCGAACTCCCAGGTTCTGGGAGAGGGTAGGACCCTAATTTCAGTGGGAGCCTTGACCCCAGTTGTAAAACTACCTCCTATTATGAAGATACAAAAAGCGTTCTTTTCCTTTGAATACGTACAGCCAATTAGCAAATGCAGATGGTCTATAATTTCCCCACCTCAGCTCTTAAAACTCTCCAGCCCTTTATTTCAGCAGAGTTGAGCTCAGACTGAATTCTGGCCTCAATTCCCTATTGCAGTAGCCTTGAATAAGGTCTCCCTTGCCTATTTAATGATGTACAACACAATTTTTTTTTTGACAAGCTTATTCCATTGTACGTTCATTGTGGTACCATTTCTTCCTGTTCCCGAATTCTTCATTAGTCAAAAATCTCTCCTCTGTAGCAACATAATAGTGAAATCAAAGTGACCCGAACAAGTGAGGGTGTGTATTCTCACTTACTCTAAAGTCCAGAAAAGGAGTGGTATTCAGCTTGATCCAACAGTTTAATGATATAATCAAAGAACACAGGTGTTTGTGAGTCTCAGTATACTTTCCACAATGTTGGATCAATGCTGAAATTCTTTAATCTCTTCGTTATAGGATGGCTGCCAATAAAAAATGAGGCTAAATGCTTCCCTTTTAAAGAGAGAAGGAGGGAGGGAGCGAGAGAGGGAGAAATTTTCATATATCTGACTTAAAAGTTGAGAACAATTACTACCAAGACTTCCAGCAACTTTCTGATTATAATTTTTGCTTATATTTCATCAGAATTCAATCATATTCATGAAGCAAACACTGGCAGCCACATTAACACTGTTAAGAGTAAATGGTTAGCTTTCGACAGTACTGTCCATTACAACATGATATACCTAGAGTTCTTAGAAAAATTCAGTTTTTAAATTTAAGTAAATTGAAGTATAAAATTCTAATTTTTTAAAAACCCAAAACTACCTACGGTTTTTAAATACCAATCTTTTTCTCTGATGTTAACTCAATTTTGAAACAGTTATCTGAATAATAACTGCTAACACTCTAACACTTTTAGTTGAAGTTCTTCACTTTTATCATTTTGCTGGAAATACTTACTTTGTGTTATATTTGCTGGACTTTTAACATAATTTGATAACTGCATAAGAAAATTTTTCTTCTTATAATATGAATGCTTTCCACCATTCTTTTTCAAGCACAAAATTAATTCAAATTATTGTCATAATCATAACCTTTAATGTCATTGCTGAAAAATAAGATGGATATTTAACATTGAATTCAGTGTCATAAGTCAAGTAATATGGGAAAAAATTGAGGACAGATAAAATCTTAACAATATACCTTGCAATCATATCATCATGAAAATATGTATATTCAAATTGGAATATTAAAGTTAGGTTAAAACTCAGCTTGTATTGTGAATAATTCTTTGTTACATTAAAGCCATTAAAGCAAATGGCATGCAGTAGCCTTGTTATTTTGAGTTTTATTTTTGTTCCTGTTTGTCATTGGATAATTGTAAATCTGTGGCTTGAGACTCAGAGGAGATACACTTTCACTCTTAGCTGTATGGCTTCTTTTATAGCCTCAAGTCACGAGGATTCCAGAGAGGCAGTATAAGAATGATTCATATGAACACATGGGTTACATCATGTGCATTAAAATGCTATAATACTGGTCTCGTACTTCTTTTAAATTTGGAAAAAAATGTTCTTTTTCAGTATGTTAAATATGGCTTTACTGAGTACAGACTTGTTCTTTTCAAAATCTATTCTTAGAATTTCTCAACAAATCATCTCATCAATTTTTTAACCTATTGGAAGGATTTGAGCTGGTTTAGGCATTATTGATCTTTGAGAAGTCGCTGGTGAGTCTTAATTCACCAGCCGACTTGTGGGTTAGATTCCAGTGGGTATAAAAGAAATCTGTAGATTAAATAGGTGAAAGATAATGCAGGTGGTGTTCGTGCAATCTTACTGAGTTACAACTACAACAATTTAGTAACTATTTCCAATAGCAAATGTAAAAATTATCCAAGAAATGTTAAAATATGTTCTTAAATATATGTTTGTTATTTAATTGGAAGGTATTTTAATTAACCTTCATAGTTTAATACATTTTATTGAGATATAATAAATAGCAAACATTTTACGTGTATATATTTGGATGAATTTTGACAAATTTAAAGACCATAATTGAAATATGGAGTATTTCCACGACTCACAAAAATTCCCACATGGTCCTTTGCAGCCAATCCTCCTGTATCACTAGCTCCAGACAACCATTAATTTACTTTATGATGACATTAAATGGTTTGCAGTGTCTAGATTTCCCATATAATGAAATTCATATAGAATCGTTTATGTCTGTGTTCTTTCACAAAGCATAATTATTTTGAGATTCATCCACACTATAGCATGTGTGAATATCCAGTCCTTTTTATTGTTTAGCAGTATCCATTTTAGGTATATGCTGCAGTTTCTTTTTTTTTTTTTTCAATTTTTTTAACATCTTTATTAGAGTATAATTGTTTTACAATGTTGTGTTAGTTGATGCTGTATAACAAAGTGAATCAGCTATACGTATACATATATCCCCATATCCCCTCACTCTTGCGTCTCCCTCCTACCCTCCTATCCCACCCCTCTAGGTGGTCACAAAGCACCGAGCTGATCTCCCTGTGCTGTGCAGCTGCTTCCCACTAGCTATCTATTTTACATTTGGTAGTGTGTATATGTCAGTGCCACTCTCTCACTTTGTCCCAGCTAACCCTTCCCTCTCCCCGTGTCCTCAAGTCTGTTCTCCACGTCTGCGTCTTTATTCCTGTCCTGGCCGTAGGTTCGTCAGAACCATTTTTCTTTTTAGATTTCATATATATGTGTTAGCATTTGGTATTTGTTTTTCTCTTTCTGACTTACTTCACTCTGTGTAACACTCTCTAGGTCCATCCACCTCACTACAAGTGACTCAATTTCGTTTCTTTGTATGGCTGAGTAATATTCCATTGTATATATGTGCCAGATCTTCTTTATCCATTCATCTGTCAGTGGACACTTACGTTGCTTCCATGTCCTGGCTATTGTAAATACAGCTTCAGTGAACATTGTGGTACATGACTCTTTTTGAATTATGGTTTTCTCAGGGTATATGCCCAGTAATGGGATTGCTGGGTCATGTGGTAGTTCTATTTTTAGATTTTTAAGGAATCTCCATACTGTTCTCCATAGTGGCTGTATCAATTTACATTCCCACCAACAGTGCAAGAGGGTTCCTTTTTCTCCACACCCTCTCCAGCATTTATTGTTTGTAGATTTTTTGATGATGACCATTCTGACCAGTGTGAGGGGACACCTCACTGTAGTTTTGATTTGCATTTCTCTAATGATTAGTGGTGTTGAGCATCGTTTCATGTGTTTGTTGGCAATCTGTATATCTTATTTGGAGAAATGTCTATTTAGGTCTTCTGCCCATTTTTGGATTGGGTTGTTTGTTTTGTTGATATTGAACTGCATGAGCTGCATGTATATTTTGGAGATTAATCCTTTGTCCGTTGCATCATTGGCAAATATTTTCTCCCATTCTGAGGGTTGTCTTTTCATCTTGTTTATGGTTTCCTTTGCTGTGCAAAAGCTTTTAAGTTTCATTAGGTCCCATTTGTTTATTTTTGTTTTTATTTCTATTTCTCTAGGAGGTGGGTAATAAAGGATCTTGCTGTGATTTATGTCATAGAGTGTTCTGCCTATGTTTTCCTCTAAGAGTTTTATAGTGTCTGGCCTTACATTAAGGTCTTTAATCCATTTTGAGTTTATTTTTGTGTATGGTGTTGGAGAGTGTTCTAATTTCATTCTTTTACATGTAGCTGTCCAGTTTTCCCAGCAAGACTTATTGAAGAGGCTGTCATTTCTCTATTGTATATTCTTGCCTCCTTTATCAAAGATAAGGTGACTATATGTGAGTGGGTTTATCTCTGCGCTTTCTGTCCTGTTCCATTGATCTATATTTCTGTTTTTGTGCCAGTACCATACTGTCTTCATTACTGTAGCTTTGTAGTGTAGTTTGAAGTCAGCGAGCCTGATTCCTCCAGCTCCTTTTTTCTTTCTGAAGATTGCTTTTCTCTTTCAGATTTTTCATCATTAGTGTATAGGAGTGCAAGAGATTTTTGTGCATTAATTTTGTATCCTGCTACTGTACCAAATTCATTGATTAGCTCTAGTAGTTTTCTGCTGGCATCTTTAGGATTCTCTAAGTATGGTGTCATGTCCTCTGCAAACAGCTTTACTTCTTCTGTTTTGATTTGGATTCCTTTTATTTTGTTTTCTTCTCTGATTGCTGTGGCTAAAACTTCCAAAACTATGTTGAATAATAGTGGTGACAGTGAGCAACCTTGTCTTGTTCCTGATCTTAGTGGAAATGGTTTCAGTTTTTCACCATTAAGAACAATGTTCGCTGTGGGTGTGTCATACATGGCCTTTATTATGTTAAGGTAAGTTCTCTCTGCCTACTTTCTGGAGGGTTTTTATGATAAATGGGTGTTGAATTTTGTCGATAGCTTTTTCTGCATCTATTGAGATTATCGTATGGTTTTTATCCTTCAATTTGTTAATATGGTGTATCACATTGATTAATTTGCGTACATTGAAAAATCCTTGCATTCTGGGGATAAACCCCACTTGATTGTGGTGCGTGATCTTTTTTTTTTTTTTTTTTTTTAAGTCCAGGACAAGATGGCTTCACAGGCGAATTCTTTTTTTCTTTTTATAAAATTAATTAATTAATTATTTATTTATTTTTTTGGCTGCATTGGGTATTTGTTGCCGCACACAGGCTTTCTCTAGTTGCGGCGAGCAGGGCTACTCTTCACTGTGGAGCACGGGCTCTAGGCATGTGGGCTTCAGTAGTTGCAGCACGCAGTCTCAGTAGTTGTGGTTCACGTGCTCTGGAGCACAGGCTCAGTAGTTGTGGCACATGGGCTTATTTAGTTGCTCCGCAGCATGTGGGATCTTCCTGGACCAGGGACCGAACCAATGTTCCTTGCATTGGCAGGCTGATTCTCAACAGCTGCGCTACCAGGGAAGTGCCCATGGTGTATGATCCTTTTAGTGTGCTGCTGGATTCTGCTTGCTAGTATTTTGTTGAGGATTGTTGAATCTATGTTAATCAGTGATACTGGCCTCTAGTTTTCTTTCTTTGTGACATCTTTGTCTGGTTTTGGTATCAGGATGATGGTGGCCTCGTAGAATGAGTTTGGGAGTGTTCCTTCCTCTGCTATATTTTGGAAGAGTTTGAGAAAGGTAGGTGTTAGCTCTTCTCTAAATGTTTGATAGAATTCGCCTGTGAAGCCCTCTGGTCCTGGTCTTCTGTTTGTTGGAAAATTTTTAATCACAGTTTCAATTTCATTGCTTGTGATTGGTCTGTTTATATTTTCTATTTCTTCCTGGTTCAGTCTTGGAAGTTTGTGCTTTTCTATGAATTTGTCCATTTCTTCCAGGTTGTCCATTTTATTGGCATAGAGTTGCTTGTAGTAATCTCTCATGATCCTTTGTATTTCTGCAGTGTCAGTTGTTACTTCTCCATTTTCATTTCTAATTCTATTGATTTGAGCCTTCTCCCTTTTTTTCTTGATGAGTCTGGCTAATGGTTTATCAATTTTGTTTATCTTCTCAAAGAACCAGCTTTTAGTTTTTGGGTTTTTTTTAACATCTTTATTGGAGTATAATTGCTTTACAATGGTGTGTTAGTTTCTGCTTTATAACAAAGTGAATCAGCTATACATATACATATATCCCCATATCTCTCCCCATATGTATGTTCCTATTACCATTTTCTTAATTGTTTTGGGTTTGTTATTGTAGGTCTTTTCCTTCTCTTGTGTTTCCTGCCTAGAGAAGTTCCTTTAGCATTTGTTGTAAATCTGGTTTGGTGGTGCTGAATTCTCTTAGCTTTTGCTTGTCTGTAAAGGTTTTAATTTCTCCATTGAATCTGAATGAGATCCTTTCTGGGTAGAGTAGTCTTGGTTGTAGGTTTTTCCCTTTCATCACTTTAAATATGTCCTGCCACTCTCTTCTGGCTTACAGAGTTTCTGCTGAAAGGTCAGCTGTTAACCTTATGGTGATTCCCTTGTATGTTATTTGTTGCTTTTCCCTTGCTGCTTTTAATATTTTTTCCTTGTATTTAAATTTTGATAGTTTGATTAATATGTGTCTTGGCGTGTTTCTCCTTGGATTTATTCTGTATGGCCTCTCTGAGCTTCCTGGACTTGATTGACTATTTCCTTTCCCATGTTAGGGAAGTTTTCTACTATAATCTCTTCAAATATTTTCTCAGACCCTTTCATTTTCTTTTCTTCTTCTGGGACCCCTATAATTCCAATGTTGGTGCATTTAATGTTGTCCCAGGTGTCTCTGAGACTGTTCTCAATTCTTTTCATTCTTTTTTCTTTATTCTGCTCTGCAGTAGTTATTTCCACTATTTTATCTTCCAGATCACTTATCCATTCTTCTGCCTCAGTTATTCTGCTATTGATTCTTTCTAGAGAATTTTTAATTTCAGTTGTTGTGTTGTTTATCATTGTTTGTTTGCACTTTAGTTCTTCTTGGTCCTTGTTAAACGTTTCTTGTATTTTCTCCATTCTGTTTCCAAGATTTTGGATCATCTTTACTATCATTACTTTTTCAGGTAGGCTGCCTATTTCCTCTTCATGTGTTTGGTCTGGTGGTATTTTCCCTTACTCCTTCATCTGCTGTGTATTTCTCTGTCTTCTCATTTTGCTTAACTTACTGTGTTTGGGGTCTCCTTTTAGCAGGCTGCAGGTTCATAGTTCCCGTCATTTTTGGTGTCTGCCCCCAGTGGGTAAGGTTGGTTCAGTAGCTTGTGTAGGCTTCCTGGTGGAGGAGACTGGTGCCTGTGTTCTGGTGCCTGTGTTCTGGTGGGTGGGGCTGGATCTTGTCTTTCTGATGCACAGGGCCACGTCCAGTGGTGTGTTTTGGGGTGTCTGTGAACTTATGATTTTAGGCAGCCTCTCTGCTAATGGGTGGGGTTGTGTTCCTGTGTTGCTAGTTGTTTGACATGGGGTGTCCAGTACTGGAGCTTGCTGGCTGTTGGGTGGAGCTGCATCTTAGTGTTGAGACAGAGATCTCTGGGAGAGGTCTTGCCAATTGCTATTACCTGGCGCCAGGAGGTCTCTAGTGGTCCAGTGTCCTGAACTCGGCTCTCCCACCTCAGAGGCTCAGACCTGACACCAGGCCAGAGCACCAAGACGCTCTCAGCCACAGGGCTCAGAAGAAATGGGAGAAAAAAAGAAAGAAAAAACAATAATTAAAAAAAATTTTTTAAAGTAAAATAAAATAAATAATATAATTAAAATTAAAAAAAATTTAAATTATTAAAATAAAAATTTTAATAAAGGAAGAGAGCCACCAAATCAGTAAACAAATCCACCAATGATAACAAGTGCTAAAAACTACACTAAGATAAACATATACAAGTCAGAAACAAGTCAGTCGTAGACAGCAAACCCGAGGTCTACTGTTGCTCCCGAAGTCCACCGCCTCAATTTTCGATGATTCGTTGTCTGTTCAGGTAATCCGCAGATGCAGGGTACATCAAGTTGATTGTGGAGATTTAATCCCCTGCTCCTGAGGCTGCATGGAGAGATTTCCCTTTCTCTTCTTTGTTCGCACAGCTCCTGGGGTTCAGCTTTGGTTTTGGCCCCACCTCTGCATGTAGGTCACCCTCAGGCTTCTGTTCCGCCCAGACAGGATGGGGTTAAAACCCCGGCTGATTAGGGGGCTCTGACTCACTGAGGCCGGGGGAAGGAGAGACATGGTAGTTATAATTGGAATGCGGGGCGAGCCTTCGGCAGCAGAGGCCAGCATGACATTGCAGCAGCCTGAGATGCGCCGTGTGTTTTCCCAGGGAAGTTGTCCCTGGATCACAGGGATTCTTGATGGCTGCAGCAGCTGTGTTAGCCTTTCATGCCTGTCTCTCTTGTCCGTGCTGATAGCTGTGGCTCGTCCCCATCTCTGGAGTTCGTTTAGGCGGTGCTGTACCTTCTGTGGGCAGACAGAGAAGGGATCCCCTCTCCTCGCGCACCCTGAAACAGTGGTCTCCTGCCTCTTAGGCAGGTCCAGAGTTTTTTCTGAACTCCCTCCCGGCTAGCTGTGGCGCACTAGCCCCCTTCAGGCTGTGTTCACGTAGCCAACCCCAGTCCTCTCCATGGGATCTGACCTCCAAAGACCGAGCCTCAGCTCCCAGCCCCCACCCATCCCGGCGGGTGAGCACACAAGCCTCTCAGGCTGGTGAGTGCTGGTTGGCACCGATCCTCCATGCAGGAATCTCTCTGCTTTGCCCTCTGCACCCTTGTTGCTGCGCTCTCCTCCATGGCTCCGAAGCTTCCCGCGCTGCCACCCTCCATCTCCGCCAGTGAAGGGGCTTCCTAGTGAGTGGAAACCTTTCCTCCTTCACAGCTCCCTCCCAGAGGTGCAGGTCCCATCCCTATTCTTTTGTCTCTGTTTTTTTCTTTTTTTCTTTGCCCTACCCAGGTACGTGGCAATTTTCTTGCCTTTTGGGAAGTCTGAGGTGGTCTTCCAGTGTTGAGTAGGTGTTCTGTAGGAGTTGTTCCACGTGTAGATGTATTTTTGATGTATTTGTGGGCAGGAAGGTGATCTCCATGTCCTACTCCTCCGCCATCTTGAAGGTCCTCCTGCAGTTTCTTTTTATCCATTCACCTGCTGATGAGCTTTTGAGTTGTTTCCAGAGTTTTGCTATTATAAAAAAGTTGTTATGAACATTGAAGCACAAGTCTTTGTGGATATTCATTTTCATTTATCTTATATAATTACCTGCAAGAGGAATTAATTTTATAAGAAACTGCAAAACAGTTCTTCAGAGTGGTATTTCCCATCTTTTGTATTTTTACCTTTGCATGTGTATGTGTATATATATATATATATATATATATATATATATATATATATATATATATTCATATATATATGAAAACTACTATTTATCTACCTATTTATCTGTGAAAAGTACTGTCCAATAAAGCTCACAGTTGGTATGATATAGAATATACTAATAAATACTGTACATGGATATTTACATGGAAATATTATACTTTACATACTAATTTATAATCACTGTTATTTCTTCAATTTATGCAATGTTTGTCTATCCCTGTGTAGTAAAATGTTTTACAAGATTATTCTGATGAATTTTAATGGATTAACATTATTTGTTTAATCAGTAACTTTTTAAATTGATTCTTTTTTATTATAAGAATCCTACAAAGTATTTTTATACTTAATCTTGATGTGCATTTCTAATTAAGTCCTCCAGATAAATTTCTAAATATAACATTATCTTTCAAATAAAATGAATACTCTTTTAAAAGAGTTAC
The DNA here is from genome assembly GCF_009873245.2 of Balaenoptera musculus. Classification (NCBI taxonomy): domain Eukaryota; kingdom Metazoa; phylum Chordata; class Mammalia; order Artiodactyla; family Balaenopteridae; genus Balaenoptera; species Balaenoptera musculus. The sequence goes on from NC_045802.1 coordinate 59,375,521, forward strand.
AAATTGTGCTGTAGGAACCACAGGCCCCATTCCATTTTCACAAGAAGTAGTTAAGGCAGTCATGCATGGAGTGGCTCTTTAACCCACCCTGTTGCCTAGAATTTGAAAAGGAACTATATTTTTGAAAACCCTACAAGATATTTGTTTTATTTTATGATCATTTAGCTAAATAAAAGCCTAAAATAAAAAAATTTTAATATGTACACTTCTGACCTCATATTCTTCCTTCACTCAGCTTTATTTTCTATATAGGTTGTTAATTTTCAGCCATTTGAATTTAAGTTGACCTCATAAAACAGAATTATCTCCCATATATGTCTTGAATATTTTTATCCAATTTAATTTTTTCCTTTTTTTTTGTTTACTATATGGAAATTTAAATGCCTACATTTAAAAATTTCATTAATAATTTATATCAATTATTTTTCCCATTTAAATGTTCATTTATTTTATGTTTATTTGTATATGATATAAATAAATCGTTTCATCATCTTTATTCAAAGAATCAATCTGTAGTATAATAGAAAGTTTTATTGATAATAAAAAAATTCACATACTTTATGCAGGATATTTTAGTCTATTCTTATGAGCATTTTATTTTTATTTCAGAACCATACTGCCTACAATGTATTTTTATGTTTAGAAGTACATGCTTCTCACCATATTTTTTTTTCCAAAATTGTGTTGACTATTTTCAAATATTTGTTATATAATGTATGTTAATCTATAATTTTCATGAGTCACAGATTTGATTAACTAATTAAGGAAGATGTTAAAACCAGTCTTAAGAACATTTATGGAGTTAGGTATTTTTAGACCATTTAATAATAGAGTTTTAGGAAAAGAATGTGAGAGGAGATGCAAAACTGATTAAATAAAAAAAGAGCAATAAGCGATGACCTTTGGAGTTTTCTTTCTCACTGGACAGAAATCATTGATGTCTACAACAGATAAATATCTGCCTCTTAACCTCTGCGTGTACTGAGCTGTAAGATAGCTCAGGACATAGAAAATCAATTAAAGGTACAAGCAAGTATAGCATTGAAGGGAAAAAAACAGCAATGACTTTAGTCTATGCCCAGGTTCCTCTATTCTGATAGTCCACTCCTGTGTGATCATAATTAATCTCCAAAGATTATTCATAATCACAGAGAGCTGTCCTCATTAGGTTTGGTCTATTTATTTTCATAAGTATAGCAAAAGTATTAATCATGACTGTTAAAAGATAAACTGAAGCATATTACAAAAATTAAGAGTTTATTTGAGCAAAAATTAAATCAGGCAGCACCAAGCTGGAAGTGGGTAGAAGGACTCCACAGACAGGAGCTTGGGGCAAGACTTTTACAGAGAAGTAGAAGCAAAGCCGGAAATAATTTGATTGGCTATAGCTTAAGTGGTTGCACTATTTGGGGAAGCCTCCTTGGCTATTTGTGATTGGTTGTCCTTAGGTTTCGATTTCTTAACCTTGAGGCATCATAGTCTTATGTTTTGGTTTCCTCACATAGACTACTAAGACATGAAAGCCCCCTCAGTCTAATGGCCATGTTCTTTAATTATTTTAATACTATATAATTTTTTTAACATATATTATTGAGCAAACTAAGACCAGATAACTCCTGTTTGTCAGTATTCACATGGTATCTTAGGATCGATTTTTCATAGATTCTGTGATTACCACTTCTATTCTGACGCTAGAAAAATAAGCTCAAGACACTTCCTCCATCAGATTTTACCTCTGTCTCCTATAAGTGTGGGTAAATTAATCTCTTATTGAGGTTTCAAAAATCTGCTAAGGTCCCTGGTCTGCCAGTGGTTTTTCCAATGAACCTGAATCCCTAGAAGCCAGATACTGACCAGTTTTCTCGAGAGGGCTTTGTGTAGGGCACTGCTTCCACAAAAAAAAGGAAAGTCAATTTGTGTTCCTTAATAGTCTCCTTGCCAGAACTGACTAAATGAGAATTATTCTCAAATATGGCACCCCAGGTAGGAAAAGATTAAAAAACAACAACAATTAGGATTTACTCTGGAAACTAGGAAAAGACGTGCATGAATTTAAGCAGCCCGTGAAGTGTATACTTCTATGAAAATGTATTTTATTGGCTATCTCAGGTGAGTCCATGTTGGCAACTTGAAGATGATGCACAAAACTGTTAAAGTATAATTTTCAAAAAAGGTAAAATTATGACTCTAATGCAAATATAAAATGAACACATGTCAAAGATAGTGTTGGGCTTCCCTGGTGGCGCAGTGGTTGAGAATCTGCCTGCCGATGCAGGGGTCACGGGTTCGAGCCCTGGTCTGGGAAGATCCCACATGCCACAGAGCAGCTGGGCCCGTGAGCCACAATTACTGAGCCTGCGCGTCTGGAGCCTGTGCTCCGCAACAAGAGAGGCCGCGATGGTGAGAGGCCCACGCACCACGATGAAGAGTGGTCTCCACTTGCCGCAACTAGAGAAAGCCCTCACACAGAAACGAAGACTCAACACAGTCATAAATAAATAAATAAATAAATAAAAGAACGTGAATTTCTTTAAAAAAAAAAAAAAAGATAGTGTTAACGTACCTGAAATCCTTTCTTTGTTCCTGCAAACTTTTCTTTGAATATCCTCAATCTGGTGTATCTTCTTCACCAGGGATTTCAACTATTCCCCAAAGAAAGGGGGAAAAAAACTCTTTAGTTGGTTTGTTTTGCAAAGGTGACTTTCTCAGACATTGACCAGGTGGTAAAAGAGATCTTACTGTCTGTTTCTAAACCGAAAAGAAAGGTGGTTGCTTGGCCCACTGTTTCTGCTGTTAACACCAATTCAGTCTCCCATACAACACATAAAGCTTTATTAATTTCCACACTAGTTACTTAAAAAGGAATACATATCGCAAAGTGAGGATTAATTTTATTTTTTAATTTTTATTTTATTATTATTTTTCTGGAGATAATTCATTCTAGTTTTATGTGCACGCACAGAACACATATTCTTCCTGTTACTGGGAATTTTCACACTGTTTCTTAAAACATAATAGCACTAGCATTACTGTGATAAGGTACCCCTGACTCCTTCCACAACAGGAAATAATTCTGTCTTAGCCTAACACTGTAGGTGATACCAGCCCTAGTTAAATTTTTTTTGGATACCTCAGACTGGTCCCAGGGCTATCACTGTTAAGCCAATTTAGAGGAAAATAACATTTCTTCAGTAATAGGGAAGTTACAAAATGTCTCAGTTCTCCTTAAGTTTATAGTTAGTGCTGTGAACATTCTGTATGATAAGGAGAAATATCTCACAGGATTTTGTGGATAGAAATAACAAGACATGTGAAAATTCTCTGCCAAATAGTCCATGTCCTGCATCATTTTTCAATGAATTATCCGTTGAAGTTTCATTTTAGGTTGCATTCTTCCCATTAGTTTCATTCTTCATCCTGAAAGGAAAAAAAAAAAGAAAACGGAGAGACAGAGTGTTCTCTGAGAATTCGTATACCCTTAGCATATCACTTGAACATAGGAGCAGGAAAAAAAAAAAGTCAAGGATTTTATTTGAATACAATGATTTATCTGCTCAGTGCTGAAGGACATGAATACATTACAGTATCTTTTGCATTTGACTTTTATTTCTTTCTTAGCAAGTAGATGGTTTCAGAGACTGCTTAAAAACAATTCTAAAATGGTATGATGAAGCATTTATTTCTCTCAATAGCATAGACTTTCATATGAATAATTGAGCTATACATGGAATCTCAGACTACTCCGTAGTTTAAAATTTATACTAATGGTATAATGACTTTTGCATTTCCAAAGTTCACTGTATGGCTCTATAAACTTGCATGTGTTAATATACTTCAGTATTTATGTTTGATAATTTTTCATACTAAATTGATGTTAACTATAATCGTGAAATAAACATGGGCAGGGGTTCAGGAATTAATTTTTTGAAGTTAATAAAATCACATATAATTAACTAGAGAAGTTAAATCTGAGGTATTACTTTTTCTGCTGCTTTTATGCTTGTAAAATTTTACATTGCTTTCTTTGTTTACATGTAGAATTTTCTTTTTTATGCTATGTACAGTTTTCTATATTTTAAATAACCAAATAATTTTCACATATATGTGATAACAAGAAAATTATTTATTTTAGCTTCTTGGTTGGGGAATGTGCAATTTAACATCATAGTTTATAACTGCCTTATCTTTTTAATGGATTTGATATTTTAAGTGCTTTAGATATTCCTGAGGCTGAGGCTGAGGCAGCGTAATATTCTACCATCCATGAAGGGGAAAATCACTGTAAATTTTAAGGATAAAATAATATAATAATTAGAGAATAGTAGAGACATGGTTTCCATTTCCTCTCATCTGAATTCCTGGCTGAACAGTTTAAGAGAAGCTTCCCCCTCTATTTTTATTTTCCTGATACTTAGCACAGTCTTTGCCATATAGAAATCTTATCATTTATGATGTGATGGATTTTGAGAAACCATCTTATTATATTCTGAGTTTTAAAGCTTAAGGATTATAAATTTATATATTATATATATTAGTGTTACTACTTATAATTCAGGAAAATATTTCAGAAAATATTCAGTTATTGGGATATTCACTAGGGATTCTAGACAGATGAGTGTATGGACAGTTGGTTAAGTGACACCTTGAAAGTTAAACAAAAATTTTAAAATGAATAAAATTTGCACTCCTTGGCATGCTAAATGAGGTAATTCCAGAGATTCCACTTGGATGTAGTTGTAGCTTAAGAAGCTGAAAGTTTCCCACGTATCTATCCTATATTCAGACATATTGCCTTATGCTCTGTGAAGGCAAGGACCACTTAAATTTTTGTTCACCACTGTTAGTGTGCCTGCACCAGGAATCTTTTCATAATGCTCTTCTTTTTCATTTTCCCGGCCACATCTAATACAACACTTATCACCACATTAAATTATAAAGTGTCTTACTTGTAATTATTTGAAGCAAAAGTCTTTTTTCTTAATTTGCGTATGTTTTTATAGTGCCTAGTTGTGTCTCAGGTCACTTGGGAAATATTCAGTACGTTAGTGTTTAACGGTTTGTAACTCTCTGCTTAACCAGCAGCAGTGGTCTTGGGTTTGGATTCAAAATCAAACTTATGAGACAAGATAGTCTTCACCCAACGCTGTTACCTTGAAGCATGAACATCAAGAATATAGTAGAGATCATGTGATCCATGGCCACAGATTGCAATCTCAGTTTCTTTGCACTGGGAATGTGGGTGTTCACAAGTGATGAGACTGAGTGGGTGCAGACCACTGTTCAGGAAAAATATGTTCCATGACATTTGTTAAAACAGTAAGGTAGACTTTATTCAGGACCATTGTAATAGGTATAGGGACCACTGCAATGGAATTTTACAGTTGGGGAGAGAGATTGAGGTCAACCCTGAATGCCCACAGCATGGGCAAGTGGGAATTTATAAGCAAAGATGTGAGTAGGGGGTCAGTGAATGGAAAAGTACTAAGAGGAAACATCAGGAGTAAGGGGGATTAGGGCTAAATCAGCTTCACAGAATTCTTGCTGAAGACAGGCCAGGGTCAGGGATCAGACATCACCTGGGGGATGGTGGATGAGAAACCTGATGAGATGTTGAGGGTGATCAGATACAGAGGGTGGGAGGGGTCTGGTTAAACTGTTTTAGCAGAGTTCTTGCTAAAACTAGATTTTACAAGGAAGTACACAGATGGACCTAGAAGGGTTAGCAGATTGATCAAACAAAGAATTTTTGTCAACACCTCAGTTCAGGGAAGCTTTCACGATCTCATCTAGTTTGATAACTTACTAATTACTTAAGCCCCTCAAGGGTATAGTTCCCATTATATGGTGTAGTTATATCAGATTAATCCTGCTGAATCATTTGTCAATAAATAATCTCAAAAAGAAGTAGAGTTGTTTGTTCTGGTACATGGGGAATATGGCCAAGTAATCGTTTCTCTTAGATCTAGCAGTGTAATCAAGTATACATTTCTTGATCTAGTGTTGCAAGGAGGATTCTACTTAAAGTCACATTTTCATGCTTACCTGAGCCGAGAACTTACATGAGAAAAGGCAGCAGAATTCCTGGTAACTCTTTTCTTCCACTCACTAAATTAGACCTTTTTTTTTTTTAATGTAACCATTTAAATGAATATATTTGAAAGTATGTTTTTAAATTTACTTTTTCAATATACCCTTCTACTTATCCTCACAAACTACTTTTTTAAATTTTATTTATTTATTTATTTATGGCTGCGTTGGGTCTTCGTTTCTGTGCGAGGGCTTTCTCCAGTTGCGGCGAGTGGGGGCCACTCTTCATCGCGGTGCGCGGGCCTTTCACTATCGCGGCCTCTCTTATTGCGGAGCACAGGCTCTGGACGCGCAGGCTCAGCAGTTGTGGCTCACGGGCCTAGTCGCTCCGTGGCATGTGGGATCTTCCCAGACCAGGGCTCGAACCTGTGTCCCCTGCATCGGCAGGCAGATTCTCAACCACTGCACCACCAGGGAAGCCCACAAACTACTTTTTTTAAACTGAATTTATAATAATCCATCTAGAAGTAGATATTTTAAATGCATATTTATATATATTTATTTTACAAAATTTCATATTTTTCTACATATATGTTCCATGAAAAAAGTTATTGGTTAAAATTCTTAAGGATCCTTCTCAAGAAATTTATATGTTTATCCAAAAAGATCAAAATTTAAAAGCAAATAAGACCTACTAGGCTCCACTGAAATTCATGGAGGAAAAATTGTTATGTACAACATATTGATAGATATCTTAACTTCACTACCATTATAATTACTCTTGAATAAGTTCTTGTTTGTACATGTTGGTTCTGGGATCTTGTTTCTCTAGTGCTAGAAATGACCATAGATGAATTTTTAAGTTGTAAGAACAACATGTGACTAAATTGTCTCTGTATAATTTATTTTTGAATAAATAATGATTCAATATCAATTTTAATAGCAGAAGGATCCGGAAATAAATATGAGTATACTAAAAGTGGTAGAGACTAAAGGAAAATACTTATATATACCTATGTTTTAATACATACAACAATCATCTTTTTAAAATTGTACACATCTAAAATAGTTGCCCTGATTCTGATCATCACCCACTTAATACAAATAGTTCAAAAGTCCAGACATCAGTTATTAAAAGCCTGTAACCAAACGGCATTAACCGGGAATCCATATGTACATAGTCCCTTAAGTATTTAAGTACTGTATAACAAATAATTAAGAATAAGATGAATAAATTTGGCTCAACTCAATTAACATGGTCAAATTGGTGCGACTGATCATTTCTTCCGTTGAATTGCTTTTTATTTGTTTTAATATGCAGAGACAGTCTTACTGAAATACACCTTTAAAAAATACCTCATTATTAAACATTTCTATTGTGATAATGAAAAAAAACAGCTTTCACAAGTGCATTAAAATATCTTAATATTATTAATTGTGCTCATAATTTAACTGGTATCCCTCAGTCCCACACTTTACTTTGTATAATTGAATACTAGCATGGGGGTTCTAAAACCTACATTTCCGGGCACCTTTAGTAGCTGGCTTTCAGTTAGTAATCCTAGTTGGAGAATCATAGGTCAGACCCTAAGGTTCTGGTGCAAATCCAGCTTTCTGCAGAAAATGACTCTCCGTTTGAAGAAAAAAAAGTATATTGTGACTTGCTTCTTGGCCCTGCTAAGGATTAAATAACTGGTGATAAGACCCCAAGTCAGTTGTGACCTCAGCTGTCAATAATCAAGTAGGGGTTCACAAAGTTATAAAGATGGGCTTGTACACAATATACCACCATCATTTGGAAGTACGATATGCAAGATTTGGCTGAATCAGATCCTGAATTCTTGAGTAAGTTAGGAGAGTATGTGGCTCAGAATTCCAAGACACACACTTCAACTGTTTTGCTCCATCTACCTCCATCCATATGTATTGTCTCATTGACTAGGACCAGTTCACCAAATGAGAAAAGAAAAAAAAAAAAAATGGCTGTATTTTCAGATGGTTATTTGCATTATGTTCCCACCAAGCAGAAGTACATGCTGAAGCACCACAGTCCCCTCATAGAGCTCCATCCCACTAGGCAAAAGGTCAAGGAGCATATATGGTTATCCACCGTGCCTTGTTCTTTGATGGGGATATAGCCAGAGGACTAAGTTGATAACTGATTCATAACCAGTAACACAGAACCAAACTGTGTGATAGGATAGTCAGAAAAAGATTGGAAGATTATTTAAAAGGAAGTTGAGAAAGAGAAATATAGATGAACCTTAAGTAATGGTATGGAGTGTAAGGATACCTGTATCTAAAATGAGTACTCACCACAGGAGTCCATTACAAAGCATGATCTAGATAATTTGTCAGTGACTGCATTTGTAGCTACTCTTCAAGCTGTGATCTCTTTATTGGAACAATTAACAGAGAAAGGCATTTAATATTCAGCTACTAATGTGGAGAGCTGGAAAATACTCCCCTCTTGCTTTTTTTTCCTATATGTTGATTACCCAGGACCATCAGAAGGAGGTACTTTCAAATTGCAGACCAACTGTCCAACTTCACTGTCTTAAATCAAAGCTCTGTTGATACTGTCTCTTCCGTAATTATTACTCATGAAACTTAATTGTTTCCACATCACGTAGAACATCGTAGTGGTCCACTACCTCGCTGGCATGCAGATTAGACCTGGTGAGCTGGATGTATGAATAGCAAGTATCTTAGTTGCCCATGCATAGGGGAAAACCGCTCTACTGATGCAAAGAAAAACAGACTTTATACTCCTTATTTCAAAAGGAGAGAAGTCCATATAGGAAACTGGTTACCAAGATACTAGAAAGACTAGGTCAACAGAAGAGTAAGGGGAACGGAACTGGAGTAGCAAAATGGGAGGAGGGAAAAAAAAAATCTTTTTGGCCCTGCCTCCTACCATTGTTGCTTTGTGTCTAGGTGGATGTGGTGTGTTTATCTTGGTCCCCAGTGACCAGGGCAGAGCAGCCCAATTTCAGTGGTTCTGGGCTTTGATGGAGTTGCCCCTTTTAGGCAGGTCGAGAATTAAATGCAGCATCATCTTCCACTGCAGAGTAGGTGTTGACTCATGTATGCCAGCCCTGGGGCATTAGCTCTTCTGATTTCTGGGTTTCCCTTCTTCCTGTCTGTTTCTCTAGGAGCCCAGTCTCTTGCTGCCCTACACATTTTTCTAATGATGTTGCCATGGATTTGCTGTTCCCATTCTCTGTGATTAAAATACCTAGACTGCTTTCTGTTTTTCATACCCAGATTTGCCTGAAACATTAATAATTAAATTACTGAGCTAATAATGATATATAACTTTAGTGGGAACTTCACTACTCATCCCAAGCTCTGCTCTTTCACTGCTTTGCAAATAGGCCAGTATGCCATGAGAAGCAGCATTAAGCTAAACTCCTCTTCACAGGCCCTACCTAGCTCAGCAAGATATCCATGCTGCAGCATGAATTCTTACAATTTGTTGTAGTAACTTTTTGAAAAATCTAGGTTGTACTTAGCTGGAAATATAAATATGCTGAATCCGATGGGATATTAGCATCCACCCCAAAGGGGAAAAAAAAAATCTTTGCTTTAAAAAGTAACTTGAATTGGTGATATGTATTCTGCAGTGCTATTAGTTTCTTAGCTTTATAAGACATTGTTCTTAACTGAGTCTTATGATTAGATTTATAGCCCTAGTTTACACTGATTCAGAAATAGTCACCTTTTCCAATTTTGTTATCTTTTCTGTGAGTGTAATTTTATCATGTAAGACTAAACAGGATGAAATGATTATTTAAACTAGAACTTTAGTAGCCCTGAACTGTAATTAACAATAAGCAATGATCAAACATACAGGTTTCCTTCTATGATAACAATGGTGATACAGGCAGTATATACCCTTGATAAGAGAGAACGAGGAGAAAAAACTGCTGCTGTAAGCACAGTTGTAACCTTTAAGTTATGTAGAAAAGACTAAGGGGTAAATCATCTTATCCTTCATAATGTGCTTATTATATACACTCTTCTCACTAATTTTGTTATACATTCCTATCCTTGAGATTCTAACATGCGACAGGAAAACAAGATGGAAATATATTCCAGAAGAGCAGATGTTATTGATTTAGAATCATTCATTTGAAAAAGTTAAAATGTCAAGTTTTTAATTATATTTTATTGTTATTTGATTTCATAGGCATACAAATCCAGTCAGGGCAAAATTAATATGTGCATCTCCCATATAGAGACTTCATCTCTATATCGGAGAAAACGATATTTGAATTCAAACTGCTGTTCGATATAATTGTTTTTCCAAGTCTGCACATGTCCTGCCAAGCCTTTTTCATAAAAAATAGAAAGTTCTGCTTCGGTGGGGTGGTAGCAACTGCTGGATGATAATTAAGTACATTTGTTCTTGTTTCTGGTTACAATGCTGGATGATAGCCCCCAGCTTCCCTGCAGTTAAGTGTGGCCATGAGATTGGGTAATGGGATATGGGTGGAAGTGATATGCGCTCCTTTTAGCCTGAGTCTAGGACTCAGTTCTCCCTGTACTTTCCCTTCTGTAGAGCTCTGAGATAGAAGAATCCTGTGACCCTAAATCACCTCCTCCCAAACAGCAACAGCCCCTTCAGTTTGAATGCATGAGAAAGTTCTATTATGTCAAGCCATTGAGAGGTTTTGCTTTATTTATTTTATATTTGCTAAAGGCACTCTAAACAATAAAAGGGATCAGACAATGTGTACTTAACCCATTAAAAAAAAGCATAGTCAAAAAGTACAGTAATTGCTTTTGCTGAATTTTTGGTAAGTTTTATTTAAAGTGGCATTTTAAAGTTTGTTGTTCTTAATTAAAACTTTTACAAGTAATTTGAGTCTGTGATACAAAGTGACCTGTAATTACTCTGGGTCACTAATTTAAATCCTGAACCTTCAAAGGTGGTGAGTAAGCCAGACTTAGCTGATTACTCAGCCTGGCTGTCCAGCTAGCATCTTGCATCCCAGAACTGGTTTTATTGTTCTCCCGTATCTAGTAACACTCAAGAAATATCAAACCTTATGTTGTCATTCAACTATGACCCAGTAAAAAAAAGTTGCTTATAATGTTAAAGAAAAGACCTTTTAATTCACAAAAAAATATTCTTTCCTATTAAGAAAATACCTACTCCAAAGGGACTTCATGGAATCATTCTGCATATAAAGTACTCCCTATATATTTTAAAAATCCTATTATATTTTACTTTGCATATTTTTGTTCATGAATTTTAAAATCTATTATTATTTTAGTACTAATGAACTTCATAATATTGACAGGTCTTTAAATTACACTACAAAAGGTTATGTTTTAAAGAGTTTCTCAAGGAGATAATACTCTAAAAACTGATTTGGTCTAAGTGCTTTGCTAAAACAGAATGCACAAAAGTAATGAAAACATTTTTTATGATAGGTGGCTATTCATATACATTTTGATTATTCTGGGTAAGAGGTGAGGGATACAAAAACACATTTGATGTAATCTTGTAGCTTTTCAGGGCAGAATAGCACATTTGACCTTATATTCTGAAGAATGATACTTATTTGTTGTAAGATCTTAAGAGTTAACTGAATTTGATTTTATTGAGTATATCTTTTTATTTAATTTAATATTTTGCTTTTTAAATAAAAAGCATTTAAGCATAGGATAACTCCACTGAGAAATAATAACTGACATGACTTCAAATGCAAATAATAGACCACCGCTGGGAAAAATTTTCATAGAGGTCACGCACCATTTATCTATTGTCTTTCACTGGGGTCAGAACCTTCATGGTTTATTTTCAACAAATGCTGGGAACTCAATTTTAAATAAAGTACTCAGAAATCAGCTTCTTGTGATATGTTAAATGTTTTGACTTTCAATGATACTTAGCATTTCAGTTGATGTCAGAATGTTAAAAAGGGAATGTTGAATCACAATTCAAAAGAATCTGATTAAACTTGAAGTGAGAGTCCCAGCAGATGAAGCAGTATTTGCTAAGGAAAAAGTCACTGTATGGGATGCAGAATGGGTTTCATATGTAGGTTAAATGGACAAGAACCCACCCGAGTAATCATTTTTACTACCTAGTGTGGTTTAGTTACATAAAATTATTTCGATAATATGCTGATGGTTTGTTTAACAGAACTCAGTAGTTTATTGTTTTTTACTTACACAGTCGTATTTCTTTAAACCTGCTGTTGAATTATCAAAGGTACAACTAGATACAAAGGAGAATTGGGAAAGAAATAAAAATCATATCTGAAGATTCAAGACAGAGGTGATTTTTTTATTAACTTATTTTATGATTCAGAAAAGAATGAAATAATTTTCCTAAAAACAACAACAACAAAAAACAAATTAGCGGGCCCTTCACATAGCTGTGATCTCATCAAAATTGAGTCAAATTATCATACCCACAAATTCATGGATGGATCTCCTGAGTATGTTTTAACCAACTAAATCTGGATGGCCTTAAGAATATTGCTCATGATTATTAGAACAAAGGCATAAACAGAAAATCAATATAAGTTAATTTAAAGAAGAGGCACAGCTTATATAAGCAGTTGCTGCTGAAAGTTTACCATTTTCAATTTCAAAGGCACACTGAGGTATAGAAACTACTGAAGAAGAAAAAAAGAGAAGCTCCATGTCTTTTCCATATTGAGAAATATATTCAAGTAAAGAGAAAGCACAAGGTGAATACTCTGTAATTTTTATAAAGACATAGGGAAAACAATTTTCCAAACTTTTCTTTTGTACAGTAAATCAATTAAGAAAGACATCTTAAAAATGATATCAGGGAAGTAGTTACAGAGCAAAATTATGAGGTAATGGATGTTCCCATTTCTCCTTTTGGAGGATATTACTAGGGAATATAGTAATTATTTTAAAAAGAACATTGCAATAACTCCACTCAGGTTCATAAAGTTTTTGTATGCAGTACATGAAGCAAATTACAAACACATAAATACATGTTTTTGTCACAGTCGACCTGTAACATTTAGAATATTCCGAGAAGCTTTGTCAACAATAAAAATGTTTGGGAGAATAAACCAAAGAATCAATCATGCTGTGTTTAAAGTGCCATTCTGGAAAATCCACTCATAACCCTTTACAGTAATTCTGATACAATCTATAAACACGCAATATAATTTGGTTAAACAATAAAGGGGTGGGCCCTTTCTATGGAATGACTATTACTTAGAGTATCTGATAGCAGAGCCCTCAAGGGTCACCAGGAAGCGTTCTGGTTTTTGTTCTGTTTCTGTCCAGACAGAATTACTGTTAGTACTTTCTTACATTTTGTTTATTTTTCTCCCATATTTTATTAGAGTTGGTTTTAAACATGTCTGAACTTAAGTAGTGAGACAAAATCTTAAAGAAAAAAATTCCTCTGATAAATCTCAAACTAATGTAACTGGTGTCTTAGGTTGTACAAAGATGTTAGAAAATATTTTTCCTTGGACAGTCTGAAACTCAGATTGGTAAATTTCTGGTTTAAGAAGGTTGGGCAACAAAGAAATTTAATTCTTTATCTTTTAAAACTTTTCATTATGGAAAATTTCAAAGATATTAGAAAGTAGAGGGAAAAATATCATGACTCTGATCCATCCAGATCTCAACTTCAACAAATGTCTATTCTATTTCATTTAGCAGGCTCCCTTGCCGTCACTATTATTTTGTATCAAATACCAATTTAAGGCATCATTAACATGCGATTAATATAATCCTTTATATTATCATATATCTAGTCAGTGTTCACATTTTACTTTACATTTTGTTAGATTTGGAATTCAAATAAAGTCCATTACATTGTATTAGATTCAGTTTCTTAAATCTCTCTTAACTAGGTTACCATTACATTTCTTTTTATTCCTTGCTACATTTGGTTGAAGAAACAGTTTTAGTGATAACTGCATTTTTAGATGTCTCCTATAGAGATATAGGTCCCTCTCCCCATAGACACCACGTAAGAATAATTAAGAATCACCTTGATGAAGAAACACTGTCAGTGATGGAAAGGAGTATCTTCTAGATACAGCTCAGTGGAGAGGAAAAATGTGAGCACCACTCACCCTACCTACTGTTTTACACATCTGAAAATAAACAGAGGAAAATAGCTGTCATTTATTTCTTATTTTCTTGGAATATATGAAAATATATTGACATTTTTATGTATTATATTGGGCATTACACTAGTTGATATTTAGTTTCTGAACAAGATGTCTGTTACAACTAAGTTTAAGTTTCAGTTCTGGAATTCTGAGAAACAATTCTGTAATAGCATTCTACATGAAAGCAGTCTTAAGAAGTTGTTTATTTTGGTAATGAATACACATACACGCACATATGTATATATAACTTGGAGTTGAGAAAGAAGATACAGGGGATGGCAACCACATAAATATTTGCAAATTGTAGACTATATTTGGGGAGCCAATAAAAAATGCAGAATACCCTTGGAACTGAATTCACCTCCAATAGAAGAAAGAGAAAATAAAATGAGAAAATAAAATGCCAGAGCTAGGTCAAATTTTTAGCTGAACCCTGCTGTGCTTTGTCCCTGAGCTTTGCAAGATGCAGCTAAGGTTATATAATTATGTGTATTCCTGAGTAAGGTTGAAAAATGCATTTTAAGTGTATCAGTCAGGGTCAACTAAGTAAAATGGAAATTGCATGAGGTAATATAAAGGATTTAGTATAAGAAATTGGTTACACAGGTATATGGAAGCTGAAGGAGCAAACACAGAAATGAGGTAACCCCAAGTTAGTAACTGCAGGAAATTGTTACCATGTCTATGGTTGGGAAAATGAGAAGCATCCTATAAGCTCAGAGGAGTCTCCTCGAGATCCAAGTCTTAAAGGAGGGATACGTTTGAAGAGTGCACTGATATTGATTCCAGAGGCCAGAACAGACTGGAGGCTAGAGCCAGCTGTTGTTACAGTGGTAAACTGGTTCTGCTGGGGTACTCTGTGGCTATGTGGGCAGTGCTGAAAGGAACAGCAAGCAGAGATGGAAACACAAGACCCTTCTCCTCTAACCTTGCTTCCGAATTTTCCTTTAGTTTATCCTACTGCCAGAATCTAATGGGAAGCCACTGACAAAGAAGTAAGGGAAATGAAGGTTGTAGAATCCTAGCTTGAGCCTGTCCAAATGGATTCCAAAGGAATTTTGGAGCTAAGGCAGTGGTCCCCAACCTTTTTGGCACCAGGGACCAGTTTCGTGGAAGACAATTTTTCCATGGACGACGGGAGTAGGGGGGATGGTCCAGGCAGTAATGTGAGCGATGGGGAGCGGCAGATGGAGCTTTGCTCGCTCGCCGGCCACTCACCTCCTGCCGTGCAGCCCGGTTCCTAACAGGCCGCAGACCCCTGAGGGACAAGAGCTAAATAAGCTGCCCACTCAGCATCTACACGTAGCTCGTTAAACATACTGATCGTCTATGAAACAGTAACATACTTTTCCTCAGTAAGATCCACATATCCTTCACATGAACAAAGACACTCATCCTTTCATCCAAGAGGTATCTTGGTATCCATCTCAGGGCACTAGTCATGAAAGAATATTTGGGCCACTTTATCTTTTAGTTTAGTCACAATCCTTTGTGAATATCCTTGCAGTTTAAAGACTAAAATATAGAGTTATCCACAAAAAATAAATATTATCTGGAAATACTAAAGGGAAAGAGGAAAAAAGGTAGAAAAATAAAAATTTGTTAATATCAATTAATTACTAGAAATATAACAAGCAGGGAAGAAAATATGCATAGTTACTATAATCTTCATTTTTATGTTTAGGTTCAATGGTTTATGTAATTTCTTTCATCGCCAATTTCATACTCTTTTTGATCTCAGCCACCAGCTCAGCTGGTCAGTGTTCAGTAACATGGAAGGATGATCCAGACTTTCATTCCTGAAGGGTCTGTATCCTCAGAGGTCCTTCCTGTTGTGCCCTGTAATATTTCATTTATGTTTAAGACTGACCTCACAAAAAAACCCTAGGTCAGAAGTATTCTGTCTCAATTGTGTAAATGTAACACAGTCTGTCTTTGATAATTTAATAACTTCAGCAGTAACTGTTAGCTCCTTCTTTGCCTATTGATTCATAGAAATGAGAACAAAACACCCAGGTGGCTATATCAACTTCTAATTCAATGTAATTATTTTGGTATCACTTGATAGAAACATTCTTACCATTAGGAATTAAGACTTCTAAACCAACCCAGAGCTGCAGAGACAGGAAGCAAAAATTTTGCAGGGAGATTATAGTCTAATAGTGAGAAAGGCTGCACTCAGTTCCACCACTTCATCCTTGAATCCAAGCATTTTTGTTGCATCATAAAATATCAGAAACATCCCTCCTGTAAACAGCTCTTTAATCTTACAGAGAATTTTCTACCATACTGTTGGACCAGTTGCCTCTAGATGCACTGTGCAGGGAGACCACTAATCTATGGGCGTGAGCACATTGCTGTGTAACTTTTGTTGTGAAATACATTTCTTCAAGAACAATGTTGGGTTGGGTACCATGACTCCAGATAAGGCATTCTATAAGTCTACAGATAATGGTGTTAACAGAATCATTTAAGGTAAGAAGGCAAATCCATATCCAGAATTAAAGGGAATATTACAGGAAAATGATTGCCTACTCAAGAAAGGGGTCCAATGTCATTCTGCTATCAGGTGACCAGTTGCTCTACTTAGAGGAAGGATACTATTGAATATATCAGGGGCTCAAGAAATGGTCTCAGTTTTGGCAGGTTTACTCATCAGTGATTGTAGTAAGATCAGCCTTAGCAAGGAAAATTCACATTGCTGAGTTCGTGCTTGGCCTCCAAGTGACTAGTGTCATGGCCACTTTGAACATGGGCACATGGTGCACACAACAAATTAAAGAGAATGACTGGTATCCATAGATCATGTAATCTTTTTCTTCTGATTATTAAGAGTTGACTCTGCAGTGGATATTCTTTGGTAAACATTCAAATATAACACAAGTATCTTCTCACTCTACCCCTTTTGAGAAGTCCAGCCACATATCTCCTTTTTGGATTTCCAAGTTAATAATCTTCCAATCTTGATCCTTCTAAGATCCTAACATCTGGTCAAAGTTTTGAACACTGCCCTTGCATCATTGTGATTTTGCAATATTTTCAGTCAAAACAGGACGATCAGATGCAATAGTCAAAGTCTGCCTAAGGAGAACTTAGGCACTACTGTGTGTCAGGAAGACTATCATCAATTAGAATGTTAGTGCTGCACTAAATGTTTCCATTAATGCCTGCATATTAAGCAACACCACCTGTAACCAAACTTTTTTTTTTTCTTCCTAAATCCACTGGTGTTGAGAAACTGTCCGTGTGTACATTGCTAGGGAATGAAATAAAGGAGAAATGTAACAAGATCAGATGCAATGGAAGCTGAGACATATGCATCTGGAATTTATTTTTATCATGAAGAACTATTCAAGCCTGATCATGTAATAACCTATTTCTAATTGAAGATGGGTTACACTTGTGCATGAATGATTTTATAACAAGTTGGATCAGACAGAACACAAATTATAATCAGAAGTTTACTTGATTGTATGATCAACATTTATTTTCTGTTAGATTCCAATAATAAGATAAGACCTGTTTCTCAAAACTAGAGGAAAAAGAGCACGGTCTTTCTTCAGAACTCCTGAAGTCTGTTTAGTGATTCTCTTATAAAGGCTTTTACAGTGGCTCTATAGAACATTCTGTTTGTCAAGGATACATAGATTATATTTGGATCTGTTTTGTCATGAGGGAAAAATAATAGAATAGCTTTCATAGCAGCCTGAAATTGCTGCAGAGCCTTCTCTTGCTCTGAGCCCTACTCAGAATGTCAACTTTATGGTTACCTCATTAATGAGCCATGAACACACACTTGTATATGATTTTTATTGCCTCTAAAATTGAAAAAGCCCCTTTGAGAATTGTTCTTCTCTTTTTTAGTCATAGTCAGTGCAAGATATAACAAATTGTCTTTTATTTTGGGTCTATCCTGTATAGGTCAAGACCTCTAGACAGAAATTTCACCACAGGGTCTTGGATTCATGACCCTTATTAACAATGAGTTGCTCTCCCATTATCTGAGATGCACGCCACTGGTAAGACACATGCATCTTATAGACTTGCTAGTTTTTTCTTATTAGGTCCAATCAGCATGACCATGAATTTATTTGACCACTGTGATTTTCCATGGGTTACAATTAAGTTCTTGGTGAACTTAATCAGTGGTACTCAAAGTAAGGTCCACTGTCTAGTGTTGATTTGAAAACTCTTTGTTACTGCCCCACAATAAGTATAGAAATTGAAAGTAAGCTTTTACTTACGTTATTAGAGACTGGCATAAATCCACAGATTAGACATCAAATAGCACTGGAGAGATTATGGACAAGAATAGGAGAGCTGGCATGGTCCTGAGACAAGACCTTGAAATTGTACTGCTGTTTCAGTCAGTTGGTAGCAAACAACTTACGGTGATGCATGTAAATTCGTATAGAGAAGAGGCATTTGCCAGATCAATAGCTGCAAACCAAGCGCTGGGTAAAATTTGTTCCAGGTGAGATAACATACCTGGAGAGCATTTGCAGTTGAATCTGCCATCTAATTAAGATTATTATAAGCCACAGTTTATCACTAAGATTCATCTGACTTTTATATAAGAAATACAGCCAAGTAAGTGGGGATGTTATAGGAATCTTTATCTCTACATCTTCCAAGTCTTTACTGATTTCTGCAATTCCCTGTTAATTATCCTGATAAGTGTAATTTACAGCATTGTACATACTATAATAGATTAGATGAACATTTTAATTTATTGTGCACAACTGGATGCTTTTCTGAGTGAAAGATGTGCAATAATTACATCTGGACAGTAGGTGTTAACAGAGTTTGGCCATAATTTATGGTAAATAAAAGTGTCTCTCAATTCATTGGTCCAGGAGCCAATGTTGGGATTCTGATTATGCCTATTACGAATATGGAAAAGAAAATAAGAGGTATACCTGCCAAAATTGAGGTCATTTCTTAAGCCCCTGATATAGATTATGCATTTCAATTCAGTTTCAAGCCCCTTATTTCAATTATGCATTTAAAAACTGACAAAATAATTATAAGTGGGTCTGCAAGCTCACTATCTCACTGTGAGATGACCTTATGTCAAAAATCCTTTTATGCTCTGACAACCATAGGCAGAGTATTGTTTTGGTCCTCAGAAAATTGCATTATATTAAAGTTTAAAGTCTATATATTCTCAAAAGTTCTGAATAATTCTCATTTGCTGGTATTCTGTCACCTTTATGAATGATCCCAATTCCTTTAGAGATAGCCTTGGAATCATAATTACATTTGTATTTGTCAATGTTGTAAAGTCTTTCCATAGTGAAATCTAGCCTCTCTGAAACAAGGGATTACAGAACTTTGAATAAAGTCCAGAAATTTCTTAAAAGTTTATCACTTTCCATTGTGACAATACAAATAAATCTTCTATTAACATGAAGATTTTTTTCTGTAGTATACATCAAGCAATATTTTAGTATATTGACCTCATATTTTATTGCTAATAATCCATCATTACTTGACCACTGCAAAGATTATGTCAAAGTATTTTGATTTCTACTTAATTCTTGCTGCCTATTACAGTGTTTATGATTATTTTGTCTCTGATGATGAAGTACTATTAGTTGGTGTCTGTTGCTCTGGATGTAATTATACTCCTGGAAATCATTTCACCCATCTCAGTGATGCTGTTTCTCATCATCGTTTATGGTCTACATACCAACCACAGCGGAGTTTATGAGGATGATGTCGGAGACCTCATTAATGCAGCTGAAGCCTTAGTGAAGTGAACATACTCTTGACCTGCTGGAGGATATTATCAGGCAGATGGTTTTGCCAGTAGCACGTGATAAATACACTACAGCATTCCTATCTCTCTAAACCTCTGGGATTTTTTCTAGGGTATTTTTAGTATCTCAACCTAACTGAATCTAAGCCAATACAATTTAAGATCAAGTTTCAGTCAATTTTTCAAACGGTTTGAGTCACCTCCAACTATGCAAAAGCTAGTCATTTACATCCAAAATCATTAAGTATACCCAAAACAATAAATTCAACCTATTCTAATGTTACATTACATTATTCTGTGACTAGCATTCTTAGAATTCATTCATGAAATATCCCCCAGGTTTCTGCTGGTATGAATTAACTAAATGCTCCAGTTATTTGCAGCACAAGCTCTCTCTGCGGGTTCAGAAATTTGAGCTTATTTCCCTGGGTCACACTGGAATTGACTCTAGTTATATGTTTGGTGGCAACAAGAGGATGAGGAAGTGGGTCATACAAAAACAGCCATCACTTCTTTAAAAAAAAATAAATATAGGGATTTTTCAGCAATTATTTTCAATTATTCTTCTGCTCCTTTCTCTTTCTCTCTTTCTGCTGCTCCCACACATCTCTGAAGCTCTGCTCATTTTTCATCATTCTTTCTTTTCTTCCTGTTCTTCACATTGGATATTTCTATTAATATACATTCAAGTTAGCAGATTATCTCTTCTGCAAGTTCACATCTTCTGTTGAGCTCCTTTAGTGATTGTCTTTCATTTTTGTATTGTAATTTTAATATCATAATTTGTATTTGGTGCTTTTTAAACTTTCTATCTTATTAATATTCTGTAGTTGTTGAGTCTTTGTTGACATATTTTAATTTCTTTAACCCTGTGAACATATTTATAATAGCTTTGCTTGCTGAATTCAACATGTGGGCCCTCACAGAGACAGTTGTACTGGTTTTTGTTGTCTTCTCTTTTTGGATTACTTTCTTGTTTTGTTTTTTTTTTTTGTCTTACAATTTTGCTATTGGTGGTGGTGGTGAAAACAGGACATTTTAGGTAATATGTTGATCAGTTCTGAATCATGATGCCACTGGGGCTTGTTGTTGGAATTTGCTTGTCTGTGTTAATTTGACTTGCATGGACTAATTCAAAATCATCTCTCTCCTGCAGTGTGAGGCCAATGATGATACTGCTTGTTCTTTTTGTTTGTTTGTTTTTAATTATTGTTTTTATTTTTAAGTCTGGCTTCCTATGTGCCACTCCTTGGAAGCATAACTTAGTGACTGGCTGCAGATTGGTCAGAGGTTGTGCTTAAGAACATTGAGCCAGTAAGACTTCCATTCTTTGTGATGTCTCTGTGTGTGGTTTGGGGAACACATTTAAATTTCAGGCAGTTTAGAAGGCTGCCTCAGCTTTTATGTTCTGCTTCTGCAAAGCTTCATGTTCATCCTGACTTACAGGTCATTGGAGCCCCCTCCGGTCTCTCCTAAGCGTGCGTGTGCTGCCTTGTACATGTGCTCAGACTTCCAGAGCACTAGGGATATCTCAGAGCTTATCAAGGCCCACTGCGTCTGTCTCCTTATTCAGATTTCCCTGTTATATTTTTGGCTTGTCTGAGTGTGTGTTTTTACACTTACAAATGCTTGACTTGATGGGTATCACATCTTGAGGCAGCTGGGATGTTGGCCTTCCCTGACTGATTGCCTTGGGGTTGCCATTGTTTTGACAGTTCCCCTGGGCCTGGTGATTTTCCTATTCTCTCAATCTGGCCAGGCCCTCAAGCGGCAGAACTGCAGGTGCTCTTGGCCTGCGCAGCCCTGGTTTAACTACTCTGCCATTATGTTCAGTGGACGACTAGCAGCAGACCCTGGCTAGAATATCATGGGATGCAACTGTTCTAACCAGGTCTTAGTATTCCTTTTCCCCTCACTTTGCCTGAAATATGACAGGATTTTTCTCCCATAATCTGTGGGACCTTGGTCGTGTTCCTGAAGGTAAATCTCACAATGCTGGGGGGAGGAGGGACTAGGTCCCTCTGGAGTTTTTAATTCTCGGACTTGTCCACGCTGAGCCTCTAGCAGTTCATCAATTACAGTTCTGGTTTCCCTACCCAGCACCGATTCCCGAGGTGAGTCTCAGCTCTGGTAAACTGTGACTCCCTGTGCTAAAGAAGAGTTGCCAATTTTTAGTCTGTTTGGCTTTTCACTTGTTTTAGGGATGGAGTAGTGACTTCAAAGATCTTTACAAGAGGAACAGGAAACTGGAAGCTTCTAGCAGTATTCCTTGGATAAATACCACTCAATTTGTTGTGTGATGTACGGTTTTGTTCAATTTCTAGGTTTTGGGAATGGTTGGTTTTTTGAATGTTTTTCTACCTGTTACTTTTTAGGGAAAAGATACGCTACCATTCTGGAAGTCCCACTCATCTACACATTCGGTGTGTATTTATCACATACAGTATATATTTCAACACTAGATGTTTGATTCAGGTCTTTTGTATATCTTCTATGTTTCTACTAAACATTTTGACATAGAAGATATAGTCATCATAAGTGTTTTAACAGCCTTGTCTGGTAATTTAAGTTGGGGCTGGGTTTGATTGATTTGTATTTCTCCTGATACGTTCAACACCAACTTATCCAGTAGACACAGTGCCTAGGGCCTACAGTAGTTTCAGAGACCCACAGAAATGTTGTAATTTCTGTTAAAATCAGAAGGAAAAAAATGAAGTTTTAGGTTGAATGTTAATATATTTGTCATTAAACCAAAGAAGCTGTAAAGTATAATTTTTATTTATTTATTTTTAATGGAGGAAGAGGATCATGAAGATAATAATGCCCCGGGCTCACGAAAGCCGTAATGCAGCCCTCTACTAACTTCTTGCTCTTGTTCATTGTTTATTATGGAATTTTGCACTTGATTCAGTCTCATTCTTTCTACTCAAGAGACAACTCATCATTTACATTGGTTTCAACAATCAAGTGGATAAACCATTCAGCACCCTGATCTGTCATTCGCTGGATATTTTCAACACTTAGGGGTATTCAGTGTCAACATACCTCAGAAACTCACTTTCATAACTGTAACCTGTACCTTGGCATTATTCAGAAAAGCTCCACTCTGAAACAGTAGCTTCAAATTCTTCATCCTTAGGCTATCATTTCTGATTATTCCAGTAGTCTAATTTTGGTACTTACACTGTTCAACCTCTGGTTCCTTGGCTTTAGTCATTAATCTCAATTCAATCCCTTTTCTCTGTCTTTATTCTTTTCCTGAGTTAGACTATTTTCTATGATTTTCAACTATTTTCTTTTTTTGCAAATATGCTTAAGTGTTATATATATTTTTTAAAAATCCCAACACAGGATAACTGCAGTTAGTTGCTTACTTTTGTCCTGTGCTGAGGCCTCTCCAGTACAGTTAGAGAAAATAACTCAGAGTGGTGCCACTACACAATTACAGTGTTCAGTTTTAACTGGTCCCTCAAAACTGTCTTAAAATCTTGATGTTTCTCTATTTATTCTCTTCTCACGTTTACTCCATCAGGCATTAGAAAGTCTCTCCACTATAGATAACTACAAATCTACCACCCTTTTTTTTTTTCATAGTCAGCAGATGACTAAGGTGATTTAAATGATCCAGTAGGAAACTTCTCAAATTCTTGGTCTACATTGGCATTCATACATCCATTTGTTTTACTCCTAAATATTATTGATTATTTCAAGAAAGCTTCCCAGACCCCAGGCTGGCAGCCCCGTGTGCCTGGCCCCCAGGGCTCTTCCCAGGACACGTACCACCGCCGCCCTCCCCAGGCACACGTGCCCACTCGCTACTGTTGTTTTTTTAATGTTCATATTACTGGTACTAGTATTGTAAATTAGCTTCAGAGTCTCTAAGTAAACAGCAGAGGACTTCCTCTCTTTGTTTTTGTGCACTTTTTCTAGAAAAGTATATGGAAAGTCACAGGGAAAAATGACTTAAGACCAATGCCTTCATGGGTGAACTTAATCTGGTTTTGAAGAAAAATTTAAAGTAATGTTTATGAAACTTTAATGCCCATACAGATTACGAGGATTATGGCTAAGGGTGTAAAATATGTATGTAAGAATAACCTAACACAACTTACCTTGTTAATTACACTTCTTTCTGTTTCTTTAACTTTTTTCTTTCTTATTTTCACATGTGAATTTAAACACAAGTTATCATGTTACAAGTTAGGAAAATCCTTGTCCTCATGACAACTCTCCTTACTGCTATCTATTTCCTCCCTTTTTCAGTAAGCTTCATATACTGGAATATATAATTTGGCTTCAAA
The DNA here is from genome assembly GCF_009873245.2 of Balaenoptera musculus. Taxonomy (NCBI): domain Eukaryota; kingdom Metazoa; phylum Chordata; class Mammalia; order Artiodactyla; family Balaenopteridae; genus Balaenoptera; species Balaenoptera musculus. Next base: position 59,399,739 of record NC_045802.1, read on the forward strand.
TTGGTTGCTTCTGAGTTATTTCCCAATATACTGCATTCTGGTCTCCACCTGAATGATTTTGCTGAAACTGGTATTGACATAATTACTAAAGAACTTAAATATTTTAAACTAATGGGTAATTTTCATCTCTTATTTAAATTATTACTGTATTACTGCTGATATTATTGCCCACTCTTTCTTTCTGGAGATTTTCCATGTTTCCTCTAGTTCTATTTTGACAACACTATGATTTTCTTTCTCTCTTGAGCATTTCTCTTCTACTGATCTTCTTGTTTTTCGCTTTTAACCTTCTCACTCTGAATATCATTCATAGGTGATGGTCATATGCATTTCTTCAGTTACTATCTGTATGTTGATTAATCTCATATCTTTATTTTTTTAACATCTTTATTGAAGTATAATTGCTTTACAATGGTGTGTTAGTTTCTGCTGTATAACAAAGTGAATCAGCTATATGTATACATATATCCCCATATCTCCGACCTCTTGCATCTCTCTCCCACCCTCCCTATCCCACCCCTCTAGGTGGTCACAAAGCCCCGAGCTGATCTCCCTGTACTATGTGGCTGCTTCCCACTAGCTATCTATTTTACATTTGGTAGTGTATATATGTCCATGCCACTCTCTCACGTCATCCCAGCTTACCCTTCCCCCTCCCCGTGTCCTCAAGTCAATTCTCTATGTGTGCATCTTTATTCCTGTCTGGCCCCTAGATTCCTCAGAACCATTTTTTTTTTTTAGATTCCATATATATGTGTTAGCATACGGTATTTGTTTTTCTCTTTCTGACTTACTTCACTCTGTATGACAGACTCTATGTCCATCCGCCTCACTACAAATAACTCAATTTCATTTCTTTTTATGACTGAGTAATATTCCATTGTATATATGTACTATATCTTCTTCATCCATTTATCTGTTAATGGACACTTATGTTGCTTCCATGTGTTGGCTATTGTAAATAGAGCTGCAATGAACATTGGGGTACATGACTCTTTTTGAATTATGGTTTTCTCAGGGTATATGCCCAGTAGTGGGATTGCTGGGTCGTATATTAGTTCTATTTTTAGTTTTTTAAGGAACCTCCATACTGTTCTCCATAGTGGCTGTATCAATTTACATTCCCACCAACAGTGCAAGAGGGTTCCCTTTTCTCCACACCCTCTCCAGCATTACTGTTTGTAGGTTTTTTGATGATGGCCATTCTGACTGGTGTGAGGTGATACCTCATTGTAGTTTTGATTTGCATTTCTCTAATGATTAGTGATGTTGAGCATCCTTTCATGTGTTTGTTGACAATCTGTATATCTTCTTTGGAGAAATGTCTGTTTAGGTCTTCTGCCCACTTTTGGATTGGGCTGTTTGTTTTTTTGATATTGAGCTGCATAAGCTGCTTGTATATTTTGGAGATTAATCCTGTGTCAGTTGCTTCATTTGCAAATGTATTCTCCCATTCTGAGGGTTGTCTTTTCATCTTGTTTATGGTTTCCTTTGCTGTGCAAAAGCTTTTAAGTTTCATTAGGTCCCATTTGTTTATTTTTTATTTTATTTCCATTTCTCTAAGAGGTGGGTCAAAAGGATCTTGCTGTGATTTAGGTCATAGAGTGTTCTGCCTGTATTTTCCTCTGAGAGTTTTATAGTATCTGGCCTTACATTTAGGTCTTTAATCTATTTGGAGTTTATTTTTTTGTATGGTGTTAGGGAGTGTTCTAATTTCATTCTTTTATGTGTAGCTGTCCAGTTTTCCCAGCACTACTTATTGAAGAGGTTGTCATTTCTTCATTGTATATTCTTGCTTCCTTTATCAAAGATAATGTGACTATATGTGCGTGGGTTTATTTCTGGGCTTTTTATCCTGTTCTTTTGATCTATGCTTCTGTTTTTGTGCCAGTACCATACTGTCTTGATTACTGTAGCTTTGTAGTATAGTCTGAAGTCCAGGAGCCTGATTCCTCCAGCTCCGTTTTTCTTTCTCAAGATTGCTTTGGCTATTTGGGGTCTTTTTTGTTTCCATACAAGTTGTGAAATTTTTTGTTCTAGTTCTGTGAAAAATGCCATTGGTAGTTTGATAGGGATTGCATTGAATCTGTAGATTGCTTTGGGTAGTATAGTCATTTTCACAATGTTGATTCTTCCAATCCAAGAACATGGTATATCTCTCCATTTGCTTGTATCATCTTTAATTTCCTTCAGCAGTGTCTTATACTTTTCTGCATACAGGTCTTTTGTCTCCCTAGGTAGGTTTCTTCCTAGGTATTTTATTCTTTTTGTTGCAGTGGTAAATGGAGGTGTTTCCTTAATTTCTCTTTCAGATTTTTCATCATTAGTGTATAGGAATGCAAGAGATTTCTGTGCATTAATGTTGTATCCTGCAACTTTACCAAATTCCTTGATTAGCTCTAGTAGTTTTCTGGTGGCATCTTTAGGATTCTCTATGTATAGTATCATGTCATCTGCAAACAGTGACGGTGTTACTTCTTTTCCAATTTGGATTCCTTTGATTTATTTTTCTTCTCTGATTGCCGTGGCTAGGACTTCCAAAACTATGTTGAATAAGAGTGGTGAGAGTGGCCATCCTTGTCTTGTTCCTGATCTTAGAAGAAGTGCTTTCAGTTTTTCACCATTGAGAATGATGCTTGTTGTGGGTTTCTTGTATATGGCCTGTATTGTGTTGAGGTAACTTCCCTCTATGCCTGCTTTCTGGAGGGTTTTTATCATAAATTGGTGTTGAATTTTGTAGACAGCTTTTTCTCCATCTTTTGAGATGATCATATGGTTTTTATCCTTCAATTTGTTAATATGGTTTATTACATTGATTGATTTGCATATATTGAAGAATTCTTGCATTCTGGGATAAACCCCACTTGATCATGGTGTATGATCCTTCTAATATGCCATTGGATTCTGTTTGCTAGTATTTTGTTGAGGATTTTTGCATCTATGTTGTTCAGTGATATTGGCCTGTAGTTTTCTTTCTTTGTGACATCTTTGTCTAGTTTTGGTATCAGGGTGATGGTGGCCTCACAGAATGAGTTTGGGAGTGTTCCTCCCTCTGCTATATTTTGGAAGAGTTTGAGAAGGATAGGTGTTAGCTCTTCCCTAAATGTTTGATAGAATTCACCTGTGAAGCCATCTGGCCCTGGGCTTTTGTTTGTTGGAAGATTTTTAATCACAGTCTCAATTTCAGTGCTTGTGATGGGTCTGTTTATATTTTCTATTTCTTCCTGGTTCAGTCTCAGAAGGTTGTACTTTTCTGAAAATTTGTCCATTTCTTCCAGGTTGTGTATGCTCCGCTTTGCCTTCTGCACCCCTGTTGCTGCGCTCTCCTCCGTGGCTTCAAAGCTTCCCCCCCGCCACCCGCCGTCTCCACCAGTGAAGGGGCTTCCTAGTGTGTGGAAACTTTTCCTCCTTCACAGCTCCCTCCCAGAGGTGCAGGTCCCATCCCTATTCTCTTGTCTCTGTTTTTCCTTTTTTCTTTTGCCCTACCCAGGTACGTCGGGAGTTTCTTGCCTTTTGGAAAGTCTGGGGTCTTCTGCCAGCGTTCAGTAGGTGTTCTGTAGGAGTTGTTCCACATGTAGATGTATTTTTGATGTATTTGTTGGGAGGAAGGTGATCTCCACGCCTTACTCCTCCGCCATCTTGAAGGTCCCCCCTCTCATATCTTTATGTGTAGCCAATATTTATTTTCCTAACCTTAAATCCATAAATAAAGCTGCCTACGCAAGCAATACATTTGGGCAGTTCCTGAGAGAGTCAAACTTAATAAGACCCAACTGATCTTATCTCCTCCCCAGCAAATCATTTTATTTTCTTATGTCTCCTATCTCAGAGAATGCCTACTCTACCCACAGTTACACAAGTTGGATAAGCCTCACCACTCACAACTCCCTCTATTACATACACAGCCCGTCAATTATCGAATTCATTGATTCTGTCCTCTAACTATTTGTTAAATGCATTCACTTTTCTACATACCACCTGCCATTTGTTCATTTGCATCACCATTACCATTTTTCACTTGGATTCCCACAACTGTTTCAGATTGTTCTTACTGCTACTTTTCTTTTGTCTCACTATATACATATGTGTATGTGTATATATATATATATATATACACACACACACACACACACACACATACTTCTTAGTGGAGACATAAAAAATGGTTCTAAAACACAAATATCTCCATTTCACTGTCTACCTAATAGTATTTAAGAGCTTCTATTACCCTCAGGAAAAAGTCCAAACATTTTAGTGTGCCATATATATAAGCATTTCTTTGTAAACTTACCCATGCTTATCTTTCCAGTCATTTATAATCCACTATTACTTTGTGTTAAATGTATAGATACCTTCTTACTACTCTCCAAATGTGTCATTCTTTATCTTTCTTTCTGGTGACTACATGTGTTACTCTCTGTGCCAATAACTCTCTTTCATTCTTTTATTTCTAGCAGAATTTCCTTCATCCTCAAGACCCTCTGAAATACCAGTACACACATTGTGTTGGCTTTCCCTCCTCTGTTTCCTCATATTCCCAAGAATACACCTATTTGTTTTGTAGAGTCAAAGTGCCATTTTATTTTCATGTTGTTTGTGGAGGGGAACATGGTCAGTGCTGTGGAGTATGTGAGTCGCATGTAGAAGTATAGGTTAAGTAGTGCTGTGATGGCTATAAGTGTGGGTAAAATAATATTACTGTTTTTTGTTATTTCTTGAATAATTATTTGTTTAGGCATGAATCCTGATAGTGGTGGGAGTCCCCCTATTGATAGTAGAGTAGCCGGGGTAAGGGTTGTGATAATGTGTGTTTTGTTTCATGTGTGTGACAGTGACAATGTAGTGGTGGCTGAGCTGTGAATGAATAATATGAATATAGTGTGAGGGTTATTATAATGTAGATTAGTAGGTTTAGAGTTGTTACAGTTAGGTTGTGTAGTAAGCCGGCTGTTATTCATCCTGTGTGGGCGATTGATGAGTAGTCCATGATTTTTTGGCGTTGGGTGTGATTTAACCCACCTCACTCTCCAATTAGGATGGACAGTATGGATATGGATAGTAGTAGGTTTAGGTTGATTGATGGCGAGATTTGATAAAGGACTGATGGAGGCGCAAGTTTTTGTCATGTCAACAGGATTAGGCCTGCCGTTAATGGGATGCCTTGTGTTACCTTGGGCACTCATAAGTGAAAAGGGGATAGTCCTAGTTTTATGGCCAGGGCTACTGTTATTACTGTTGATGCTGTTGGGTTGAATACTTTTGTAATGGTTCACTGGCCAGAATAGAGTAAGTTAATGATGACTGCTATTATAAGTAATATGGATGTGGTGGCTTGTGTTAAGAAATACTTAGTGGAGGCTTCTATGGCTCGTGGGTTAGTTTTTTATTATAATGGCGATAATGGCTAGTATGTTTATTTCAAATCCAATTCAGGCCAGCAATCAGTGGGAGCTGGTTACTACAATCATAGTCCCTAAATCGACAGTTGTTAAAATAATGATCGAGATAATGGGGTTTACTAGTACAGGAAGGATATAAACCAACATTTTCAGGGTATGGGCCCGATAGCTTATTTAGCTGACCTTACTAAAGAACGTGGTGTAATATTGTAGCACGGAGAATTTTGAATTCTCAAGGGTAGGTTCAATTCCTAAAATTCTAGAAATAAGAGCGCTTGAACCTCTAGTATTTACTCTATGAATGTAACTCTTTTATCAGACATATTTCTTGTTTGTGGGGGGCTGCTTGCCATTATGATGGGTAGTGGTAGTGTCATATGCACAGGGCTAGTGTTAAAGGCAGGAAATTTTTTCAGAGTATGTGTATTAACTGGTTATATCGGAATCGAGGGTAGGATGCTCGAATTCATAGGAAGGATATTGTTAATAATAGTGTTTTGATGGTGAAGTTGATTATATATAGCTCTGGTGTATGTGGGTTGTAAAATGCTCCTAGGAACAGGATTGTTGTGAACATATTTATTATAATGATGTTAGCGTATTCTGCTAGAAAAAATATAGCGAAAGGGCCTGCTGCATATTCTGCATTAAAGCCGGATGCGAGTTCAGACTCTCCTTCTGTCAGGTCGAATGGGGCTCGGCTAATTTCTGCTAGGGTAGAAATAAATCATATCATGGCTAGTGGCCATGATGGGAAGATCCACCATAGTTGTTCTTGTGTTGTAGTGAGGGTCAATTAAGGGTGAAAGACCCATTTATTAAGAGTACAGATAAGAGAATAATTGCTAGTGTTACTTCGTATGAGATTGTTTGTGCTACAGCTCATAGGGCCCTGATTAGTGCATATTTTGAGTTGGAGGCTCATCCGGATCATAAGATAGAGTATACAGCTAAACTTGATATGGCTAGTATGAATAATACTCCTGGGTTTATATTAATGAGGGGATATGGCATGGGTGGGGGATTCATATTCTTAGAGCTAGAGTCAGAGCTAGGATCGGTGCGATAATAAATATGGAGGTGGAGGATGTAGCTGGTCGTAGTGGTTCTTTAGTGAACAGTTTGATTGCGTTGGCAGTGGGTTGAAATAGACCATGTGGTCCTACAATATTTGGTCCTTTTCGGAGTTGTATGTAGCCCAGGATTTTTCGCTCTACTAATGTTAAAAATGCTACGGCTAAAAGAATAGGAATAACAAGCATTAGGATATTGATTATAAACATTTTGTTAGGGAGAGGGTTTGAACCTCTGAGTATAAAGGCTTAAGTTTTACACAATTACCAGGCTCTGCCACCCTAACTAAACCCTCGTCTCGGGTGGTTATTTTGTGTTTGCTTATTAAGTTGAGATTACATCATTAATTGTTTTGAAGGTGCTTGTTTAAAGTGGGCCTTATTTCTCTTGTCCTTTCGTACTGGAAGAAATACATAATAAATAGAAACCGACCTGGATTGCTCCAGTCTGAACTCAGATCACGTAGGACTTTAATCGTTAAACAGGCGAACCTTTAATAGCCGTTACACCATTGGGGTGTCCTGATCCAACATCAAGGTCGTAAACCCTATTGTCGATATGGACTCTAGAATAGGATTGCACTGTTATCCCTAGGGTAACTTGTTCCGTATGATCAATTTTTGGATCAATAAGTGATATTATGCTCTGACTAGTGGGTCTAAGCTTTAATCACTGGGAGGTTTTTTTGTGCTCGGAGGTCACCCCAACCAAATTGTCAATCCATGTGAAATTTTGTTATCCCCTGGTGGTTTAACTATGTTTTTTTGGATTGATTAATTGAAGCTCCATAAGGTCTTCTTGTCTTATTTTGTCACCCCCCCACCCCCCGCCTCTTCATGGGGAGGTCAATTTCACTGATTAAAAGTAAGAGACAGTAAGACCCTCGTGTAGCCATTCATGCAAGTCCTTATTTAGAGAACAAATGATTATGCTACCTTTGCACAGTCAGGATACCGTGGCTGTTTAATAATTGTCACTGGGTAGGAGGTGCCTCTAATACTAGTGATGCTAGAGGTGATGTTTTTGGTAAACAGGTGGGGTTTGTGTTTGCCGAGTTCCTTTTACTTTTTTTAATCTTTCCTTGGGTGCACAGCTGTGTTGGATTAACAGCATGTTTAATAAATAGTGTAGTGTTGGGTTATATTTATTTACTGTTAATTATCAGTATATTATTTGCTGATGTAAACTTGTTATTTGATGTAAACTTGTGCAAGGAGAAATACTTCTTGTTACTCATATTAACAGTATTGCTTCTATAATTTTATAGATTAGACCAGTAATAAGACTAGGAGCTGATTTATTTAATATTGAAATTAAGATATATTTATTGTTGACTTTGAACGCTTTCTTAATTGGTGGCTGCTTTTAAGCCAACCATGGTGCTGTTTGTTTTTATTCTCTAGTTAAGGTTGTACCCATTTCTAAAAAGCTGTACCTTATAAGGGATCCTTAGTATTATTTAACGTGGAAATGAAATTCTTTACTGGACAACCAGCTATCACCAGGCTTGTTAGGCTTGTCACCTCTACTTATAAATCTTCTCACTATTTTGCCACATAGATGAGTTTGTTCTAGTAACTGTTCATAAGTAGCTTGTCTGGTTTCAGGTAGTTTAAGTTCTCTTTGTTAAAATTTTGCTAGTTAAATAATTATGCAAAAGGTACAAGGTGTAAGCTTTGCTTTTTGTTACTTTTAATGTTTCTTTCATCATTCCCTTAGGGTGCTTTCTCTGTGGCGCCATTAGTATTTAAATTTCTATCTCCAATACTTTAGATGTTAGGTGAATGTTTTATTTGATTGATTTGTGCTAGTATGATGGGAGGGCTGTGGGCTAGATTTAGTTCAAGGCATTCATAGGCTATGAAATCTTCTAGGTGTAAACTAGGTGCTTTATTTAAGCTATGCTTTGGTTTATCCAAGCACATCTTCCAGTATGCTTGCCTTGTTGCGACTTATCTCCTCTCATGTAATTGACTAGCATCTGTTAATAAGTTATGGTTTTGTCATAATACTTGAGGAGGGTGACAGGCGGTGTTTTGTATGCTTTATAGCAATGTTTTGCATGCTTTATATGATGCTGTTGCATTTTACTTGTTTGTAGCTCTTTACCTCCTGTAAAGTTTTTGAGGGCAGGGAATACTATGTAACATTCTAATCACAATGACTAGTATTGAGCAAAACCATAATAAGGATAAGTCAAATGCCTTTTATAAAGACAAGTTGAAGAAAGAAAAGGAGTTCCCTAACAAAATATTATGTCCAATAAATATTTAAATGGTATTGTAATATCCACTGAGTGTGGAGCTAAAGCTTTAAGCTTTAAGCCTCGTGTATATTTTGTCATATTTTTCTTGTCAGAATGACTTAAGCTTATGCAAGCTACACTATTACACTTTGATAATATTCCCCAAGAAACTATATTTTTTGGATTGAGTGTGTCATCATCAGTATACGATTAATACATTTTTAGATCAACTAGAACTTTATAAAAATATATAAACTGTATAAATGCTATTTTTTAGATTTCATTTTAGATTAATCAAACAATATAGTAGATTAAACATAAATTATGGAATTTTAATATAAAATATGTAAAATATATAATGAAAACATGTATTTTTAGATTAAGAAAATAAAATATTAAAGCAAATCAAAGAATGTTTGGTCTGAGAGAACCAATGATACTTCTTATATCTATTTTCCAAGCAAAATTTTAAATACCTGAAACACAAATAAATAATCTACATTGAAAATAATTTTATCACGAGGCAAACATAAGTCTTTGTCAACATACATTTAAGTATTTCTCTAGAAGCTCCAACTTAACATTCTAAAATTGACTTTGACTTCTCCTTCATTTTCCAAGGCTTTTTTCTTCTTGTGTTATTTCAGTGAAACCATCTGCAATTTATACAAACCAGAAACCTGACCTTCACAAATGATTTCTACTTTACCTTTACATTGACAACCTAATAGTTAGCAGGACATTTTGATTCTATGTCCTCCTCAATGAATTCACAGGATGGAATATCCTTTGACATTACTTTATCACTGCCAACATTATATGTTTGTCTTGTATATATTTTAAAATATTAAGTATAGTAGGCCCCTTGTAGGCCTGTTCCAGGTTTGATGGTAAAGGAGAAAGCAGAATACAGAAGTTGGGCAGTATGTATCAGTAGACCAGGAACAAATAAACACTAGATGGCCTGATGGTAGACAGTACGGCTTGCCAGTTTATCTGAACTTCTCTTTAGATTTCTCCCCGCATGCACCCGAACTGACCAGCAAATACGATACCTTTCTTTTTGAGGAGGTAAGGAGTATTTGAGAACTGTACCAACTTACTTGTATCCTAATGTGGTCTTTGAACTGCTTGTTTGCTGTTCAGTGGGAAATTTAGGAGAAATCCGTCTCAGCTCTGGTCATTGTTTTGGCTAATCTTGCACCTAGATGATACTTTTGCAGTCTTCCCAACTCACCAAGTCAGTATTGGAATACATAAATCCAAATTATTACTTAAAGCTCTGAATTGTTTCCTTATATTTCACCTACATCATTACTATACATGTGGCAAAAATTTGATTGGATAATTCTTAAAATAGTAGTCTAGAATTAAGATTAAAAGTTTTGGAGCTTCCCTGGTGGCGCAGTGGTTAAGAATCCACCTGCCAATGCAGGGGACACGGGTTCGAGCCCTGGTCCCCGAAGATCCCACATGCCGCGGAGCAACTAAGCCCGTGCGTCACAACTACTGAGCCTGTGCTCTAGAGCCCACAAGCCACAACTACTGAGCCCACGTGCTGCAACTACTGAAGCCCGCCAGCCGAGAGCCCGTGCTCCGCAACGAAGAGTAACCCCTGCTCGCTGCAACTAGAGAGAAAGCTCACGCGGAGCAACAAAGACCAAACACAGCCAAAAATAAAAAAAATAAATTAAAAAAGAAAAAAAGAATTAGAGTATTGCCAGTGCCTCAGGAAGTTCCCTAATGTCCCTTTGTCCCCTCCAACACCTCAGCCTTGATCTCTTGCCCTGTAATTTTCCCTTTTTCAGAATGTCAGTATTTGAAATTATACTTTATGTAGCCATTTATTCTCTAGACTTTTTCATTTAATATAAAGATTACAATAGTATTTATTCATGTTCTTCCATTTATTACCACTTCATTCTCTTATTGATGAGAAATATTCCCATGTTTTGACTTACCACAAATTGTTCTTCCATTCTCCAATTGATGGACATTAGAGTTGTTTCTGGTTTGAGACTATTATGAATAAAGCTGATTTCAGATGGTTTGTTGAAATGACATTTCTCTTTGAATTTTATCTGGCCAGCTGTATTGAAAATTAATTGGCCATATATATATAGAGAGAGATTTCTGTATTGTCTTTTTTTTTTCTATTATTATATATGTCTATAATTACGCCAGTACAACAAATTTGTTGATTGCTTTAAGGATATGGTAAGATTTGAATTAAATAGGGTGAGTCCTCCAAATTTGGTCTCATTTCTTTCAATTGTTTTGGGTATTTTTGGTCCTTTGCTTGCTCATGTAAATTTTTCAGTGTTTCCCAAAATGCCTGCTGGGTCTTTGATTGGCATTGTATTGAGTCAACAGATCATTTGGAGACAGTTGACATCTAACTATATTAAATATTCTGATCCATGCATATATTTCTCCATTTATTTAGGTCTTTAATTTTTTCAGCAATGCTATGCTTTGTAGCTTTTGTCCTACAAATCTTCCAAATATTTTGTTTGATTTACCCACAACATTTCATGTTTTTATGCTGTGGTAAATGGTATATTTTAAATTTTAATTTCCAGTTGTTTCTTATTATTTTATAAAAATATAGCTGATTTTGCTTATTGGCCTTGTGCTCTGTTACTTTAATAAATGCACTTCTTAGTTAGTTCCTAACAGCATTTTAATAAATTCTTTAGAGTTTTCTGTGTTGACAATTATGTAATTTGCAAATAGATTTTGGTTTTCCTTTTCAATCTGCATAGATTGTATTTGTTCTTTCTTTCCTTATTGCACTGGTTAGGGACTCCAACAATGTTTAATAGCCATCGTCATTCATTAAATTTTCCTGATTTAGGAAAGCTTTCTGTCTTTCATTATTAGACATGATGTTAGCTGTAAGATATTTTTAAATGCCTGTTCTCAGTTTGAAGAAGTTTCCTTCTATTTCTAGTTTATTGAGATAATGTCAAATGTTATATATGAAAAAATGTGGAGATAATATATGATTCTGAATGATTTTGTTTGTTTTTTTTTGGCCAATATAGTTTACATATCTCTCTGGCAGGCAGTGGACTAGGGATACTATTAAATTGGATCATCATAATCAATTCAAAATACTGGATTAGAATTATCTGGTACTGAGCTTGAGTCACTGAATGGCCTGCTTAATATTCTTCAAGAGGTATAATCCTGAATGCTTGGGTTATTCACTAGGGCCTTCAAGGTTAGCACACTTGAAATCTATTTTTATTCTGGAAATTTTCATTAGAAAAAAAAAAAACAGAAAACTTTTCTGCTTCTTAACTCTTGGTTGGGGTCATCAAATGGCCCAAGGAGAAATACAGTGCCAGATACCTTGATCACCTTTTTAGTTTCCCTTCTTCCTTAGGTTTTTAAACCTTTTATAAATCCTAATTACCTTATTAGCTCTGTGATGCTTTCAAGTAGATGAAAATAGTTCATCCTGGTTTTACAGTTAATATCAGCAAGAGGGGTTGATCTGAAGCAGCCTAGTCTGTAATTACTAGAAAAAGAACCTGAAAATACTTTGAAAACAGAAAAAAGACATCTCTATGATTAATACAGAAATTATTTATATTTTATTCAAATATTACTATTAGGATATTCTAGCTACAGTATTCTACAATAGCAGTCTGCAAGATACAGCTTCAATTATTAACTTTCAATAGTAATTTTTTAGAACAATTGAAATATATAACATACTTATACACCAAACATTTGATATTTATTTTGCATTGAAATTTATATTACTGATACTATATAATGAAAAAATGTACGTAGTGATATTGTGTAATGAAAAGCAGATAAGTAAATAATAAATGAGAAATGTGATTTTAAGTCATTTTGATACTACTGAAAGGATGAGAAAAGTTATGCAAATCAACTAATAAGATAACAACAGCTTACTTTGGCTTATCTGCTATTACTTTCCTAAGGCTTCTGGAACAAATTATCACAAACTTGCTGGCTGACAACAACAGAAATGTATTCTCTCTCAGTTCCGGGGGCCTCTAGTCCAACATCAATGTCTCTGGGCCAAGATCCAAGGTATCAGCACAGCCACACTCCCTCTCTAGAGGCTCTGGGGAGAGTCCTTTCCTTGCTTATTCCAGCATGTGGTCAGTCCTTTACTTGTGGCCACAGCACTCCAGTCTCTTCCTCTGTGAACAAATTGCCTTTGTATGTGTCAAATGATCTCCCTCTGCCTTTCTCTTAAAAGGATACATGTGATTGGGGACCACCCAGATAATCCAAGACACTCTCTCCATCTAAAGATCTTTATCTTGATTGCATCTGTAATGTCCTTTTATGTTATGTAAGGTCACATTCACAGGTTCCAGGAATTAGGAAGTGGGTATCTTTTGGAGGCCATTATTCAGCATATCACACTTCTCAACTCTGCCAAAATCAGGAAGAAAGATTTACAACAATGATGTTTTACACATTGATTTTATACCACTGTTTTAATAATGTGCCATGGCATTGATTTATTTCATTGTTTCTATGCTGGAAATTATGAGAGAAAGTAGAAGTGGAAAGATGACATACATTGATATATAATCAGACTTTATATTAATACAGATATGAAAACATATGACTACATTTTGAAAAACATTTAAAATGTTCATAGGAAATATTTACTGCAGACCTATGATTGTAAATAATTTCCATTTAAAATCAACCTCCTTAGACTTATCTGGAGGACTAGATTTTCATTATCTCTCTTGTCAAGCATTACGTTATCACTGAAATTTAAGAAACAGCAGAAGCCATCAGTTCAACACTGAAGTTCCAAATATTTCTCAGTTGTTCTGGTTTAGATTGTTCTAATTTTTTACACTTGATCTTGGAGTCATTTCTATTTTCCTCTAATCATTTTGTTTTATTAGTTTTATAAAATTGAGACATATTTCAAATACCATAGGAAAATGCAGAAAACAACAGAACTTCATGTGTTACTTAAAACACTTTTAGTTTTGCAATCTTGAGTCTGATAATATGATTGTCTCTCTTAATTACTGAGTATATATTGGAGAGGTCCAGAGAGGTGTAGGAGTCCAGTTAGGAAGGGTTTACACTAGTTCAGGCAAGGGATAACTAAAATTCAGAAGAGAAAAGTGTTGATTTATGTGCAAAGAAAGGATGCACTAAAGTAATATTTATTAAATGACTTTGACAGTACTTTATAATGGATTGCTTATGGGGGATTTGATGGCGTACTTGCCTGAGATGGAAAACTCTGGAAAAGCTTAGGATTTTAAATGATGTGAGAAGAGATTATGATTTTATAAGGAACATACCAAAATTAATATTTTGTTCGGATATCTGTGGGCTGATATCAAATAGGTAGTCAGAAATATAAGTTGGGGTTACAGAGGAGAGGTTTTCTATAGAGATCTAAATTTGATAGACAGAATATCTGCGTTTGAACCCTGGCTTCACCCTTTACTATATGTAAAGTCTTGGACAAGTTATTTAGGTTCTTTGAGTCTAAATTTCCTTTTTACAATGACAGATAATAAATGATACCTACTTCAGATATTTACCATAAAAATAATACTTAGCAAATAGCAGAAGAGCTGGCTTAGAGTTAAAATGCAGTAAATGTTAGTTCTTAATATGTCGTGATGATAACAGTGCATTATGGAATGCACATTTCACTTTCACTAAAAAAGAAAATTCATGTCAAAATGAGCAGTAACTATTTAAGTTCCCATGAAATAAACAAAGTAGTATTAATCTTTTCAAATTGTATCAATCATATTGATATGATAGCAACCATATATCAATGTATTAGCTACTCTGTTATTATTTATGAGACATTTCTGAATCACTAGCAAGGCAGTTTTTTTGTTAAATATATAGTTATATGTAGTTATAAAATGTATTTTGTACATTATATTATTCTACAATTTACTTAACCCTTTTTAAAATTTCGTTTTTACTGATATAGAGGCACTTTTTTATTTAGCTCTCAATTGTTTCTTATATGTACATAAATATGTATAATTTTAGCATTATTATGCAAATATTTAGTGTTGGTTTCTAGTAGATAATGTTTATCAAGCTAAAGAATTTGTCTTGTTGACTTCTTTAAGAGAATATTTTAACTTTTTTTTTTTATAACTTACTATTACTGGTTTATTATAAAGGATGCAAATGAACAGCCAGATGAAGAGTTACTACATAGGGTAAGATTGGACAGGTTGCAAGCAGCTTCTGTCCCCATGGAATTTGGGGTATGCCATCTTCCTGGCACATCAGTGTGAGAATATTTTTACTTTAAAATGATGTACAATTGATTTATTTCTCTATTTCATTTGGATTTGAAAACATATAAAATATTTTAGTAAATATTAAAAATTGATAAGTTGTCAAACTGTATTCAGTTAGTGAAAAGAAGTTGAAGAAAAATGTAATGCCGTATAGCAGGTCATTGAGGACTATTACAATTAATTAAACAAACTGGAGTGTTTGGGTTTCATCTACATCTCAAACAGTAGAATCGTCATTTACAGTTTCTCTCTGAAAAGTTAAGGAAACTCTATAAATAAATAAATAACTACTAGCAAATAGTATTTTCCTCTTCTGTGCTCCATGGTGTATTCAGTTATTACATAAGGTCAACAAGTACTCAGTTACATACCCTGCCAAAGAAGGTAGAGTACTTAAGTTTAAAATAATGAAATTTACACAAGAATATTTATTGTAAATATGTTATACACCTAGGCCCTCTATGGCACCAGAGGGAAAGCTACTTATGCATATTTCTAAATGTCAAAAAATACATTAATTTATTAAAGTCATGGAATTTAAAACTGTCTAAAAATTGAGCTTTATATTTTTCTAATATTTTTACATGTTATGGCAAATATATATAAATAAATATTATGATTATATACGATAGCAAAATTTTACTTTACCATTATCAATTATTGTTGAAATTTGTTTGCAGATTTTGGTTTATTCCAGCACAGTTGTCAACACTACTCTCCTTTTTAACCCAATTTGAAATAGTTAAAAATGTAACTTTAGAAATAGTAGTGATAATATAATGACCTTTATTTTATTATTGTGCAAAGATCTATCCTTTACTAATTTTATATGTAGCATATAAAGTGGTATTTGTGCAACACAAAATAAATAGATTTTGCACTTAGAGATCTTTAGCTAAGTAACAAAAACTCTAAACGCAATTCAGAACTAATCTAAAACCAATAAAATAAATCTTCAGCCCATTCCAGGTAAAGTTCTTTGACAGTCACTTAGTGACTTGTGAATAAGCTAAAACCAGTGTCCCTCATTAAAGACGTGGATAAACAATGGCTTAAACAATCCTAACACACATTAAAGCTCCAACTGAAGGTAGGAAAGGATTGGACGAATTGAATTTTAATTGACTAGGGATCACTTATGTCCTTAAGGACTTAAACCTTTAACTCTTCAGTTGTAGAACTACCTGAGCCCACTTGTTTTTTCCTATTTTGCCAAGGAACTTATCTTTTACAGATTTCTGTTCCTTCAGAAAAATTTGGTAGAATAATATATTTTTGATAACATTTTGATTATCTTCTAATCACTTTGTGTTACTTTCCTACAGGAGCAAATATGCCTGTTATAGTTAGATTTCTGTCACTGTTCTCGGAAAATGAACTTTACAATATTTAAGACTATTGTTGATATTTGTGTCAGTCATATGTAAAAATGTAATTTATTTTCATGAATGATATTCTAAATATCCATGAAGCAATAATTTTCTTCATATTTATTTTGTATGCAAATTTTAATTTAAATATAAATAAGTTATATCAAGAAATAAATTAATGCAGTGGCATATTGTGTAGATCATCAGCATGATGATAAGTCACTTGCCCAGACTATTTTTAAGATGATTATAAATGCAAAGAGCTTTGCCTGCCAATACCAGTGAAACTGTATGTTACTGGTCTAAGTTTAGTTTTAGATTCCTGGAATGCAACATGTTCAAATGGGACAATAAATAGGCATATACCTGTTAGAGTGCACATAAGTTAAATTTTGTTTGTCCTTAGAGATAACTACTTTAAAAAGACATTATTATTCTAAATATGAATATTTTAATCCCTATTACTGTGATGTTGTTAATGAAGTAGACTTCGTAAATTTTCAGAGTTAAATTAAGAATACTCAGTTTCAGAGTTAAGAATACTCCTCGATTCTCAGCATGTTGTCTTTGGTAGACCATCACATATCTTACTTATTAGTTCTTTCATGATAACACCCAGGTTGGCTATACTCCTCTCCTCATTAAGAGCAACGCATAATGAACATCCTTGAATATGTACTCCTACAAATGTTTGTGATCATTTCTTTGAGATGTATACTCAACAGTGGATTGTTTGGTTCATGGGTCATACAGATATTTATTTCCACTAAATACTATCTGTTTTCCATAAAACACCAAATAGGTCGTACTACTACCTATAATGCATAAAAATTCTTGTTTTCTCACATTCTTAATAACACAGTTTAATATGTATATTTTTAGTTCTGTCATTTTATGGGCATAATGACTGTAGTCATATCTAATCTCATCATAGAATTCTAGTATTTTAAAATACCTAGTATTCACAGCTGTCTGTACATTTCTGTTTCAGAGTTTATCTGTATATACTCCAGTGTGAATCATAGAATACATTTGAAGAGTTCCTTAAAAATGAAGTGAGAATTTTTATTGGGATCTTAGTGAATTGGTAGATTTTGGGGGAGAATTTAATCTTTTTTTTTGTTATATCTTTCTATTGATAGGCATGGGATATTTCTCTGTCCAAATATTATTTTATGTCATTATATGCATAAAGACCATGTGCATTCTTCTAGTTTGATTCCTGTATATTTTATAGTTTAAGTCACTGCTTTGAACTGTAATTTTTCTGTAGTTTAATCTGTGCTTGTTCTTAATTTTTTAACATGTATATTTGTATCTGGCAATCATGTTGAATTCAGTTAATTCTGATAACTTGTCAATCAGAAATGCCATAGAAATGTCTTAGCATTTCCATGTTGATGGTTATATTATCTACAAATATTGGTATTTTGATTCCTTCTCTTCCAATTCCTTTGTCTTTTACTTACCTTATGGCACTATCTAGGGCATGCAATCATGTGTTTTTTCCAAGCCTTTTCTCTTGAAATGAGAAGGTTTTTCAGAAAAAGATTATGCAGTCTTCTGTATAGAAAAAGAAATGCACAAACACATGCAAGCACAAAATGATAGCTGATATTAACAATTTTTTTTAATGTATTTATTTTATTTATTTATGTTTGGCTGCATTGGGTCTTCGCCACTGCATGTGGGCTTTCTCTAGTTGCAGCGAGCAGGGACCACTCTTCACTGCAGTGTGCGGGACTCTCATTCTGGTGGCCCCTCCCGTTGCCGAGCACGGGCTCCAGGCACGTGGGCTCAGCAGTTGTGGCACGCAGGCTCCAGAGCGCAGGCTCAGTAATTGTGGCTCAAGGGCCCCCCAGACCACGGCTCAAACCCGCATCCCCCGCATTGGCAGGCGGACTCTCAACCACTGCGGCCACCAGGGAGGGAAGTCCCAGCAATTTTTAATATATATAAATTCAGATAATTCCTTTGTTTTCAATAAGTGATAGCACCTCATGCATTATTGTTTATCTTTCTCTTTTTGTCTACCCACCATTCCCATTTCAGAGGTATCTGTTATCGTCCAATTTCTGAGACTTCTTGAACTTCTTCCAAGTGCATCAGTTTACTTCTGGGCTTCCTGCATTGATAGTTACAATTTTAGGTTTAACTGAAACACTTAGACATTTTCTATTTACGTCTCTGCTTGTAATTTCAAAATAAATTTACTGTCCTCTATCTCATCGTTTTTGGCCTTGAAGGTAAAAACAAATAAGGGATTTTATTGTCATTTAATGATTCATAATAAATAGATGTAACTTGTTTTCAACTCACCATTTACAATAGAAATCTACGGTCCTGGGTTTTCTTACATGACCAGCATCAGTAATTAAGCAGACAAATGATCACAGAGGTACCACATATCACCTATTGAAATCATGATACATGCTTAAAATGGGGATTATATACAATTACAGGGTAGTTATTTTAAATATATAAAAAAATGCAAACTAGGGATTCAGAATATTATTTATTCCTGGATTATCAAGACCCTATATTCCTAGCATAGAGCTTTAGAGGGAAGCTCAGAATATCCTCCAAATTCTGATTAAAATACTCAAAAATTATTAATTTTATAAATAATGTTAGAAGAGGATTCAAAAAAACTCAAAATAAAATATAAAGCAAATATACAGTTATACACATAATGTGTATATGTGTGTGTGTGCTTATGTATGTGTATGTACTTTATATATCAAACAGTAAAAATGAAGAAGTAAAGCAGAAAGATAACTGATCATGTGATAGCGCCTGGATCAAAGAGTGATATATAATTTCGATGGGCCATTTGTTTTTACTAATAATAATTGATATATAACATACCTTCTTTGATGCCTTTAATAACCAGTGTTTTAATGCTGGGTTTAATCTAATGTAACATTCTTTTGCAATAAATGCATCCTCTTGTATACTGCTATTTTGAAAAAAATTAGGAAATGAATATCATTTCCTAATTTTCCTTAAATTTTCATTTCTTTGAGAACTCTTCCATAAATCTTAATTCTCTACCTAGTATATCAACTGAGATTTTTTTTTATTTTTTAATGTTTCCATTTAGTAGTGCCTCTATATCACGTCTTTGCAATTGAGTAATTTATTGTTTATATTTGGACTGACTCACGTGTTTTTGTTGCATATTAGAAGTGCCTAGTCTTGCCTGAAATTTATTTAAATTGGAATTATTCCGTTTTTGGGGAATAGCCATGGTGTTTATTTTTTTCTGTTTTGTTTGGAAAATTTTATTTATGTCATTTTTCCCTGTGACTTTCCATATACTTTTCTAGAAAAAAATGCACAAAAACAAAGAGAGGAAGTCCTCTGTTGTTTACTTAGAGACTCTGAAGCTAATTTACAATACTAGTACCAGTAATTTGAACACTAAAAAAACAACAGTAGCGAGTGGGCACGTGTGCCTGGGGAGGGCGACGTTGGGGTGTGTCCTGGGAGGAGCCTGGGGGCCGGGCGCACCCGAGCTGCCAGCCTGGGGGCCGGGAAGCTTTCTTGAAATAATCAAAAATAAATAATCTTGCCTGGGGGAAAAAAAATAACAGCAGCAGTACTACTATATATTTTTAAACTAGCATGTAGCTCTTTAACATGAAGCACATAATTCTTTTATTCTCCATGGGAAATACAGTATGTTTTTATCTAAGATGATTTTACATATTATTGGCAACCCATGTCTTTAGTAGGTATTGGTCTCAAGTAAACAATTCAACTTTTGTATTGTCTTCAATGCAGAGTATCATAGTTAAGTATTATCATTAATAAGGATTTGGACATTAAAAGTATCACAAAGAACAGCTCTCTCAATTATATTTGTTATGTTTTTAATGGAGATCTTCTTCCTAAAATGGAAGTAGGTACCCAGGTTTATTTAATTTATTTTCTACATATAACAAGATAGTTCTTTTTCAAAATCAGATTAGTGTGTTCCCAGAACATAGTGGCCATGGTTTAGATTTGTCATTAAAGTGACTGAATCAAAGTTGACTTTATAAGAAAAATACAATGATTTTAATGTTTCTGTTGGAGACAAACTTAGCATTTGAATGTCACTAATATTGCCTGTAATATACTAAGTAATGTCGTAGAAGAAAACACTTACTTGAAATAATTTCTACATGGAAGCTTTTGGAAGAATGGCCTTTCCTCCTAAAACTTAAGTAACAGCAGCAAAAATGATGCATAACAATAAAGTCATTGGAAAACAATAGGAATTTGTAATTTAATGTTTATATCCTGACCTTCAATTTACTTGTATTGGTTTAGTGATGCACTTTTCCTATATGATAAAGATTTGTTAATAATTCAAAAATATTTTATCAGTAAAATTTTCTGATGTGTTGTGATACATTTTAAGGTATGTTACTATATTCACCTATCCAGAACTAATGAGCACACTTGTACAAGAAAAAAATGATTCTAACAATTTATTTATGATAGCAGGTGTTAGTAATAATAACCATTATTTTCTCCTTCAAACCTATCCAAGGAAGAGGACACTGATGAAAATGCATACAAGCATAAATAATTACATGCTTACCTGGCTATTTAGGGATATTTAGAAAAATGTGATTAAGGGAATATAAGCAAATGTTCAGGAATACAGGACCCATTTAACTCATGATAAAATTTCTTTCCTATGAGAATATTATTGCCTTTGGTCACATTTCTAGCCATTCAGTTTATCACACCAACATTTTCTACCAATCTGGTGTAATCGAGTTCTGAAATCTCTTATGAGCCTTCCGATTCAGGATGCACAGGAATCCCCCCCGGATTCCAAAAATAAAGAAAAACACTCTCTAGGTAGTGTAACTATTGAGGCAACATTCAAATGTTAAAAACTCTCTTCCATCTGAGGGTTTGCAAGACTTGCATCAATTTGGCAAACTAAAATTACACCACCACACAAACCAGTTCAATCCAATTATAATTACTTTTCAGAGTATGCTGTGTTCTTATTATCCTGAGTTCCTCTGTGGTTCCATTCCATGTCCTCCCCAGTATTTCTATTTAACATTTGAAAATTCTTCTACAATGTTAACAAACTCAATTGCATCCACATTTTCATTCACATATTAACTGAAACTCTTTTCTACTCTTTTTTTTTTTTTTTTTTCTTTTTCCTGCACTGCACGCCCCCTGCAGTGGAAGCGCAGAGTCCTAACCACTGGACCACCAGGGAAGTCCCTCTTTTCTACTCTTGAGGTGCCCCTTGGTCTGCAGTCTTCTTAGCATCTAGAGTTCTTTTCTCTTGATGGCATGAGTTTGGGATGGTCTCCTCCCACTGCACTTCTATATCATTACTCTTCCACCTTCATATAAAACCATTATTCCTTTGGGTCACATGTTATCCCACTTAATCACCCTCTTATACATATATGTTATCATGTAGAAACTGCTTCCATTAAAAGCTTTAATAACCAACTAAAAGTGTTATTTTCTAACTCCATATCATGTCATTAATATAAAAATATTGATATGATATAGCCAAAAATCTCAACCTTTAATGCTTTAATTACCTTAACAGCAAGATCATTTTCTACATTACTTCATGAACCCTTTCAAGTGTCTTGTCAGCAGCAAGTAATTGCTTTATTTCTGAGATCACTTATTCAGTCATCCCACTCTTTGACCACAGCTTTCTATACTTCAGATCATTCCTGCAAGTCCTCTCAACAGTAACAACCACACACAACAAGCACATACCTTAGGTTCTAGCCATTGTTCTAAGGTTTTCTTAGGTCCTAGCCAGTGTTCATACATCCTGGCCATCTTTCTAAGTGCTTTACAATACTAACTTACTTAATTCTCAAATGCCATCATGAAGTAGGTGCTATTATTACTAGGGCCACTTTGAACTTGAGGAAACTGAGACAGAACATTAAATCACTTGTTACTATGTTAATAAGGGGCAGAGCTGAAATCCAAACTGATGCAGCATGATTTAGGATTTGTTCCCTGAATTACTATAGTTAATTACTCTTATACATTGAAAATTCAAGTCTATAGGGCTGCCTATATGTCATCCTCCTCAATTCTTAACCATTCTCTGGCCAATACCTTTACGCTTACACTTATACCAATATCAGTATGTTGCCAGCACAAAGCCTGGCAGAACTTGAAGCCAAATTTTGACTATGCATTTATATCTTTGGATTTATTAATAGTACAATATAAATCACTTAATATGCCCATGCTCTTTGTGTTTTCTTTTAGTAAAATTAGTAGCATATCTTTCTCTTAGCTACTCAAAAGCATTTGTTTTGTTCCTTCTTGTTATTAGCAAAATATATATACAGTTAGCTCTGTATCCATAGGTTCTGCATCCTTGGATTCAAGCAACCTCTAATGGAAAAAGAAAATTTTTTAATTCCAGAAAGTTCCAAAAAGCAGAACTTGAATTTGCTGCACTCTAGCAACTATTTACATAGCATTTTCATTTATTTGCAACTATTTGCAAGTGTTAACATTGTATTAGGTATTTTAAGTAATCTAGAGATGATTTAAAGTATATGGGAGGATGTGCGTAGGCTGTATGCAAATAGTATGCCATTTTATATAAGGGACTTGAGCACCTGTGGATTTTGGTATCTGCAGGGGTCCTGTAACAAACCCCCCTGGGGGTACTGATATATGTGATATATGTGTACTATATATAAATATATACTTTTCCTCACTTCTCCATCTATAACTAATATTGTATAGATTTATTTTGGTTATTTTTAAGTATTATTCTTTTATTATCTCTCAGGGATTAAGGCTATTCACAAATGGAAGATTAGATCATCATATTCTTGAATGGTTATAATTGTTATTTATCTGATACAGTAGTGATGTCACAAGTAATGTAGTCATTCTTGTCACCCTTGGGTATTCCTGTTTGGACAAGTTTCCAGCCAGATAATTGGTTTCCTTCCTGGGTTAAATTCCTCTGCCTGTGATATTCTTGAAAGTGAAAATGTATAAGACAGCGTATTAATTAGTGTCTATCTATCTATCTATCCTATATCTACCTAGTGCTCCACTTTATAAACATACAGACTTTTCACTGTGATTGTAGCTTGTCCTTCATTCTGACCAGCCCCATTGAAATCTGATACTGAGTTTGGCACTGTAAAATCCTGCCTGTACACTTAGGTTTCAGATCAATTATAAATTTGACTCTACGTTGTGCTGGTGTAGAGACTGTTGTGCAGCGTAAGACCCTGGGGAGCATCATCGTTAAAATCAGTGAATTGACTTCTTGTTACTTGTAGTGTCTGTCCAGCCAAGTATTACTTGCTCCACTGGGACTAAGGGAAAACATTGCAGAAATGAAACACATCCGACTCCAAATCTAATTTTAGGAAATAGTTGGAGCTCTCCCTCCATCAAAACTCTATTCAACATTAAAGCGAAATTACCTGGTTTGAGCAGGTATTTTCTCCTTCAAGGCGAAAATACTAATGAGGATGAAGTGTTTTAATAACAAAGAAATGATTGTACCACCAAAAAAAGACACAAACACAGAGCTTTCAGCCTCCAGGAAGAAAAATAATGAAGCAGAGTATGTGAATAATTGTTTCTCTTCAGTATATGCATAGCAAAGTGTTTTCCCAAGGAGTATTTGGAGAGAGACGTCCTGTGATATATTAACTGTCAATTCTCTCTTGATGCTGACTGGCCCTACAACACAAACCTATTAAGGAACCAAACATGTCAAGTGCTTTGTGACACTTGTACATTGTGAAAGTCACTTATAATTAAAAGCACCAAGTGGAAATGTAAAATATATTTCTTAAATTATATTTATAAATAACAGTTGTTTCATATGTTATTATTCAAACTAATAATTACCCAGATTAAGTCCATATTAGTTGAGATTAAGTCTTTTGAAAAAGGAGCCTCTATAGGGAACAAAAATACTAATGAATGAATTTTAGTTGTTTGATTTCCAAAAGTGGCATTAATCACTCAGGAAGGCTAAGTTTTTATCAAAATGTACAGATTTGGGGGCAATCATACTTTGTGTTTTAATGCATACTTAATAATAATAATAATAATAATAGAAAATGAAGTTGAGGATCCAGTATGTAATATGAATTATCCTAAATGTGTTTCTGTTATAAGGAGATATTGTTAGTCCATTTTCCCTGAGGAAACTGGGAGATAGAGCACCTAAGTGATAAAATCACATTGCTAGTACCTGGCAGGGCCATATTACAGATCAACATTTGACTGAATTCAAAGCCTGGAAACATAAACGTTGATTTATAGCACATTTTAATATTTTACAAAAATTAGTTTACATTGGTGAACATATCTACAATTTAAATATCTTTGATTTATTTTAATCAAAATTTTTAAAAAATTTACTGGTTGGAGTTTACTTAACCTAAAACAATAGCTGTCTTCTTTCTTTGTATTGTAAGAAAAACAAAAAATATTTTACATATGTATTTTTATTGACAGTAGTATGTGCAATGTTTAATTAAGAACCTCTTGTTATAGAAAGAACTTTGAAATATCTTGTTTAAGCATTACACATGATATTTAACCTAAAAAACCCTCTGTAACAAATAAGTTTGAAAGAGTAAGTGATTCATATGCCTTGCTCTAAGAATTTGAAAGAAAATTATTTTGCAAAACTTTTAAAGGCACATTCCTGAAAAAAATAGGTCTGTACATAACAAAATAATGGAAAGTAAAGGAGAGTATTTTCTGACTTTTCTTAAGATGTGATTTTTTTTTTTTTTTGGTAACTGCTTTGTTGAAATACAGTTCACATGTTGTACAATTCGCCCATTTAAAGTCTACAGTACAAGTTTTTTAGTATACTTACAGATTTGCGCAACCATCACCACAATTGATTGAAGATGCTTTCATCACCTCAAAAAGAAACCCTGGACCCTTTAGCTATCACCACTTTACCACAGTTCCCACACCAGACGTAAATAATCAGCAGTCCACTTTCTGCCTCTATAGATTTGCCTATCCTGTACATTTCCTTTGAATGGGATTATATAATATCTGGTCTTTTGTTTTCTTTCCCTTAGCGTAATGTTATGAAGGCTCATCCATGGCTTAGTATGTATCAGTACTTCCTTCATTTTTATGGATGAATAATATTCTAGTGTATAGATATACTAAACTTTGTTCATCCATTTATCAGTTAATGGGCATTTGGGTTGTTTCCAGCTTTTGAATATTATGAATTATGCAGCTGTGATCATTTGTGTACAGGTTTTTGCATGGAAATAATGTTTTTATTTCTCTTGAGTATGTTCCCAGGAGTGGAATAGCTGGGTCAAAAGTTAAGTCTATGTTTGACGTTTTGAGGAACTGCCAGCCTGTGTTCCAAAAGTTACTGTTGCATTTTATATTCCCACCATCAGTGTATGAAGATTCTGATTTCTCTACATCTTCAATGATACTTTTTTATGATGACCATCCTAGTAGGTGTGAAGTTGTACCTCATTGTGGTTTTGAATTGTGTTACCCTGATGACTAATGTTGTTGAACTTCTTTACGTGAGCTTGTTGGCCATTTGTATATCTTCTATATATAGATTTTAGGAGAAAAATCTATTCACATATTGCTATTTTTAGTTAGGTTATTTGTCTTTTTATGATTCAGTCATAAGACGTCTTTTATAGTACATATACAATTCCTTTGTCAGATACATGATTTGCAAATATTTTATCTCATTCTGTAGGTTGTCTTTTCAGTTTCTTGATAGTGCCTTTGAAGGACAGAAGTTTCAATTTTGATGAAAGTCCAATCTTTCTATGTTTTGATCAATATGTAAATATCAAATATATTGCTATATACTAAAACTATACAGTAAAATGAAATTGTAAAAATACCATTTTAAATAGATGTAAATATGAAATGTTTAGGGATGAATATGACAAAATATATGCAAGCAGACTGAAACCTTATAAAACATTGTGGTTAAAATTTTAAAGAACCAAATAAATAAAAAGATATTTTCTCTTCATGGACTGAAAGACTCCATACTGTTAAAAATAAAATTCTCTTCAGTCTCTTTTTAAGAGTCAAAGAAATAACTAGCAAAATTTTCACAGGATTTTTTTGTAGAATTTGACGAGATCATGCCAAAATTTGGGGGACAATTCAAAGAAACAGAAACAAAATAGCACTAACAAAAAGTAACAAGTGACTTACTTTCGAGATGTTTTACAAAGCTATAGTAATCAAGGGAGTGAGAGTAGTGGCATCAATGGTGATAAATAGATCGATGGTACAGAAGAAAAGACCAATCAATAGATTGGCGCAGATATAGTTAATTGATTTCCAACAGGTGAAAGGAATTTAATGGCGAAAGATTAAATTTCAGTACAATGCTGGAACTGTTGAACATCTATATCAAAGAAGTGCACCTGTTTCATACTGTGAGCTATACACAAAATTCAATCAAAGTAGACCATGGACATAAATGTGAAACAAAACTTCCACAAGTAAACATAGGATGCAATTTCGTGATTTAGGATTAGGCAAAGATTCTATTGCAGATAAGACAGCAGCGTGATTATGTTGGATCATGTGGTATATATATGTGTATATATATTTACCTTTATTCAAATATCACAATCAACAAATTACAGTTTTGTTGTATATCCTAAAAAATAGAGTTTGTCATGTTTCACAACACACAAGGAAAAAGGATTGGGGATTTTAGCTGGTGTTAATGGAATCTAAAAATGGATTTGTAAATCACTGAAATTATTACATTATTGGTTATTTCAATCTGATAACATGGTATACTTTCTATTTATTTAGATATTCTTTAATGGCTCTCAAAATTTACATATAATCTGTTTGATGTAGTAAAAAGGTAAATGCACTCTTTTCTCAAAGTCATATCAATCTGTATACCCACCATCAGGTAGGAATACCAGATACATTAACTTATGATAAAGTATCAATGGGTTTTATTCTCACTACATTAAAGGTATCGTATCTTCCTATATTATATTTGATATGTTCTTGTGATACTTAAATTTTTTTTTACCCTGACTGCTGCTAATATTTTCTCTTCGTACTATATTCTTCAATTTTAAAATATGTTTAGGTGTGGCTTTTAAACTTTGTTTGCTTTTTCCCCTGTGATTAGTGCATTTTATCTTTTGTAAAAATTTTTGGCTCTTTTTCTTTAAATTTATCTTTGTCCTTTCCCCCTCCATCTGAATTATTGATTCAAAGTGTATTAAGCCTTCTCTTCCCCTTTTTATCACTATTTCATTCATATTTTCTGAAAATGTAGATCTTTATAATTCTAGTTGTTTTGAAATAATTTATAGTAATTTAATTTTATCACACAAAACATTACCAAGGTAAGCAAACATTCTCAAGCAGAAACTTTATTACTTTATTACTTATTTTATCAATTGTGTTTACATCTTCAGTTAGAATTTGTTCATACAGTTTTTCAGGCTTTTAGAAATATGTTTTATCACATTTTCTCAGCACTTTTATATGCTGTCCTGACAGATAGCTTGCATGTCATATTACAAGAAATGGAGAGCACATGTATAATTTATCATTGCTGTATTTTTGGCTAATTCACTTTGGCACGTACTTTATGAATATATGTAGCTTTTAATCTTACTTTACCTGGTTATGTTACTTAGTTTTATCTAACTTTTTCAAATATATAGATATCAAGCTAATACTTGTACTGCAATGATCTGCTCGAATATTAAAGCAGCAGTCCCCAACCTTTTTGGCACTAGGGACCAGTTTCGTGGAAGACAGTTTTTCCACAGATGGGAGGCAGGGATGGTTCAGGCGGTAATGCGAGCGATGGGGAGCAATGAGGGGCGGCAGATGAAGCTTTGCTAGGTCACCCGCCACTCACCTCCTGCTGTGCGGCCCAGTTCCTTACAGGCGTGGACCCATACCATTCCACGGCCTGGGGGTTGGGGACCCCTGTATTAAAGCATATCCAAAATTGTTTTAAGGGGAAAATTCTGATTTATCTGTCCCAGAGCAATGACAATGTTCGGTTACCAAGAAGAAATAAATTATTATTTCACACTAGAACAGCTAACCTATGATCTGCCTCTCTAGTTTTCAATATTTCTCCTTTGAATTAATTTTTATGTTTGTTTATTGTTTGTTTATAAATGTGACCTTAGTTTGCAGAGTTCTAGATTTAAAAAAATAGTTTCATCCCCCCAAAAATATGCATTTGGAAATTTTATGATAGGCAGGCAGGATTTTGCAGGAACCATAAGAAAACCACATAGCTTTGAAAACTTATTGGCAGGGACAGGAAGGTAATATAAGTTGACAAGAGATTTGCGTGAAAACAAATGGTGGTATTGCAAAAAGGAAAATAATTTACAAGTCTTGGGGATTTACTGCATACAACTTGAGGTAAACTTAAATCAAACTTTAACGTCTTAAAAATAGTTCACCAAATAGTAAGAACTTTCTGAGGAAGAAGCTTAAAATTTCCTGAAATGATATGAAAGTTGGTCATCTGAAACCAGTTAATTTATAAACATTATCATAATGTTTATAATGCAAATTCACCAAGTATATACATGCATACCTTAAATCAGAAAAAAAATGGAAAATGGTTCCATTTTGAGTGCTACTGAATTTACTAGAAAGTTAATCCCATTTTTTGCTCTTTTATTCTTTTTGAGCATGTACATTTTTTCCATATCTAGTTATCCTGTAAAATAAGAAAGCTAAAGTCAAAGTAAAAATAGTTGAAAGAATATATGAAGCATTATCACTGTTTTATTTCACATCTAAACCAGGGCAGACCTAAATGATATATCTTCACTTATGATAAAAAGAGAGCAGCTGCTGTAACTTAATTATCTTGCCCTTCACAGCAGCAGCCTTAATTAGGACACTGCTAATTAATGTAGTATTATTCCAGAGGGCTAAATAGAATTAACTTCTTTGAATTTGACCTGAAAGGATAAGTCATGAACTGTACAATTTTGAGAACTTGAAAGGCTCAATTTAAAAATTCAACATCTTTTTAAAACATTCTGAAAAAAATAAAAACGCAAATTTCCCAGTTTACAAAATACAAGGGCATTTCCTTAATAACCCAACTGTCTTCTTTAATCAATAAAATATATTCTCACTAACTGTAAATATTTTAATATTTGCAAAATTTAGCGTATGTAAATATACTGAAATAAGTTAATGTAGACCATAAAATGTGTTTTCATTAAATTATATAAATCTGCTAAATAAACAAATCCTAGTACATCACATTAAATCCCACTTAAAATTAAAGATAGAAAATTCTAAAATTATATTTTAAGTAGAAACCTCATTTTGATATACTATAATTAAACATCCAATAGGAAAGGAAATAATTTAAAATCCCATCAAATCAAGTATGCATCATATTTCACAATGCCTGAAATTCCACTCTCTCTCTTTTATAGGATGTGGCAGTTGTAGTTAGTAAAAATAAACTTTACATGTTCATAGGTGGCGTCTAGTCTTAATCAGCCATCTGCTTTTCAAAAATTATTCAAGACTATAAAGAAATACCTGGCATACAGAACCAATCTCATTAATGTATTTTTAATTAAGAAAACATTATAAATGCCTTTTAAAACAGCCTCACCAGGAATATATCCATATCCATATAATATGCATTTAACCTATATATATTATACATATATATAAAATATGAACATCTGTCTATCCATCTATCTATCATCTGCTCTTTGGTTGCATAATTCCATGAAGGAAGAATAAAAGGTACTTTGTCTTATGCTACATTTTGTTGGTTTTATTAAACAATTTGGGCACAATCTTAGAGTAGATGAAAATTTAGAGCTAAAACCATCATGATTATATTTGAATGAAGAACATTACTTATGAAGCTCAGGGAATTTAATTACACTTTCCTTCCCAACCCCTCAAAAATGCTCCAGCAAAACAATATGAACAACCCATTACTGATTCCCCAAGAACTCAAATCTACATTTGTGGATAGATGCATATTTTATACCTTATATCTTTAAGAGGCTGCTCAGGGTCCATACATATCCAAATTATAACAAAGAATAGTTGGAAAACTAAAAGAAAATGCTTCAAAAGTAAATGTTCTTTTTCTCGCAACAATGTAATTTTAAAGTTTTAGTTTTGTTGTGCTGATGGAAATGTTTATATTTCTGTAATTATTCAAGACCATTGCCAGTGTTAAGATCCCCAGATTGATAAAGGTGAGAATAGACTTTTAATGAATAAGGAATAGAGGCCCTTTTAAAGTTATAGTATGTGAAGTTGCAGTAAGTTGAAGCTGGATTATATGAACCATGTTTTCCCACAATGAAAACATAATCATATATCGTATATATTACCCATTATATATACTATTATATATACAGTATAATATTTTTAAAGGACTGCATAAATTTTATGTAGAATAAAAAAATAATGTACTTGCATACCTTTGAAGTGGCTGAATTTATCCAAAAATAGAAGGTCTAATTTTATAACTAAATAATTTAATGTGACATGTTATGATTAAGAAACACTCTGATTACTTTCTTCCAAATATTGTCCAATATTTGAAGGAAAATAATTGATTATAAACCAACAATAATATTAAAACTCACTGTTTCTGTGATATAAGCATAAATATAATCAACTTTGAGGGTAACTTGTGGACACATGATCCTGGCAGGAAATAAATGGCATACTCAAATGGAATTACTAAGGAGAATTTAATGAAGAGGCTCTTTATGTAATAGTGGGCTGGGTTAAGATAAACCAACAAGGACTATCTCCCAGGATGAATCTTCTGCGGGAAAGTTAGTCCTATCCCTAGACCTGAAGGGAGCATTACCAGAACCTGGAATGATTAGCAGTGAATCTGCCTAGTGTGCTGTGTTTGCTGTTGGAGGAATACAATCATCACCACCCCATAGCTCAGAATAAAGAGGAAGTTGAGGGCTGTGAATGGATATACTCCTAATGAAGGCCATATTGCTTCACTATCAGCTTCTGTTGGTAAATACCCAATTTTGGCTTTATGGCTGAACCTAATTGAAAGTCAGAGAGCAAGGGAGACTCTTTATGTAATCCGTAAAGATCTTGGAGCAGAGTATACCGTGGAGAGGAATAGGATAGAGAGAGGATTTGGGATAAATGGAGAATATTCCAACTCAACCTGGCATCACTTTATTACTTTCAAAATTCTTACATTCTTTGTTTTTTGAATTTCTGAATTTTATTTTATTTATTTTTTATACAGCAGGTTCTTATTATCTGTTTTATACATATTAGTGTATACATGTCAATCCCAATCTCCCAATTCATCCCACCACCACCATCCCCACTTTCCCCCCTTGGTGTCCATACGTTTGTTCTCTACATCTGTGTCTCTATTTCTGTCCTGCAAACTGGTCCATCTGTACCATTTTTCTACGTTCCACATATATGCGTTAATATACAATATTTGTTTTTCTCTTTCTGACTTACTTAACTCTGTATGACAGTCTCTAGATCCATCCATGTCTCTACAAATGACCCAATTTCATTCCTTTTTATGGCTGAGTAATATTCCATTGTGAATATGTACCACATCTTCTAATGCTTATATTCTTTTTCACCTTTCAAATTTCAAAAGTCAAACACAGGTAGAAATTAGTGGTTATGCTATGAACGTTACTGCTTCACACAGGATACAGATCCACTGTTGTACACATCTATTTTGCCTTTATGGCAACTAGACATGGACTGTCTAATCTGATTCCCATTATCCTGCAAGAAATTCAATTAGTAAGGCTTCTTGAAAAAAAAAAAAAAAGGTTGTGCTTTCTGGTTCTCTCTGGTTGCTTAGGACAAATTGTTCCAACAAATAAATGCCAGATATTAAAAAAACAAACAAATAAAAACCAAGCAAAAATTAGAAATCAAATAATTTTACTTTTTGCTGGAAAAAAAATACAATATGATAATATATGAAAAACCTAAACATATTTCCCATTATCTATTGAAAAATTGTAATTCAGAGGAATTCTGACTGAATTTGGAAAAATAATTTGTACTCCTATGCTTTTCTATCTTTAGGTAGGAATAATGAAAAAAAATTTTTGATAAAAATAAAAAATTGTTACATCACATTTGGAGGCATCTCACATGGCAAAACAAGTAATTCAAATAGCTGCCAACACAATGAAATCTGTAAATGTAATACCAAAGCTACAGAAAAGTTAATTTTTAAAGTCACAATTATGACATTGTTCTAATAATCCTAATAGTGAAGCCTGGAATCATAAGCAGTTCATTAGCACATTCGTGGATCCAAGTCAATATATTGTAGCAGCAAGCAATGGGGCAAATAGAAAAACTATGGCTGCATCTTCTTTGCAGTTAGATGATTGCCTCTATAGTTGGGGCAACTACCTTGTAACTGATCAGTTAGCTCTTCTTGTTCAACACCAAGGGGATGCCTATAGCAGAGGACTCGGCAGATTTGATATGAAAGCAGCCCAGACTAGAGACTGTAGTTTCCCCAGCTTACTTTCTTCTGCTGTCACAGCCCACACTCTACTCCACAGCAGAACAGTGATTAGTACCATTCAGAAATGAATGATAAATCAAAAAAGGACTATTGCAAGAATCATGACGTTTCAAAGAATAATAAGAAGGAAAAGCACAAATAAGAAAAGATAGTTGTGGATATATGACAGAAGAATTTTGCCATAATGTAAAATGTCCAATAAATGTAACTTCATATGTTCAAATCGTGTAAGACTACTATGTTTCCTTCAAATAAAAGCTCAAGGCTTGGGTACAGCAGATCAGAAAGGTGAAATGGGTAACATTTGAGTTAATGTATAAGCTGGTAGAGTTCAGAGGAAAAAAAAAAAAGAGTAAGAAACATAAAATAGAACAATCGAGAAACAATACAGTTAAGAGGTAACACCATGGAATCTGAAGTCACACTTCTTGAATGAAATACTGAGTTTGCCACTTGTTAGCTTTCTGACCTTGAGCAAGTTACTTGTTCTCATTGTGCCTGCATTTTCTGATTATAATAGTACTACTTGATATGGTTGGTGTAAAAATTCAATGAATTAATATATTTCAGTGCTTAAAACATTGTCTGGAACATGGTAAAGTTATATGTGATATTTATACTTCGTTACAAATATCATAGCCAGATGGACACTGCCACATATGCTTCAGATGAAGATACCAGAGGAAAAAATAGAGCTTGGGAAATATAGAACTTATGAGCTCTTCTTTAAAAAGTAAAATGAGGGGCTTCCCTGGTGGTGCAGTGGTTAAGAATCCTCCAGCCAATGCAGGGGACACAGGTTCGAGCCCTGGTCTGGGAAGATCGCACATGCCACAGAGCAACTAAGCCCGTGTGCCACAACTACTGAGCCTGCACTCTAGAGCCCACGAGCCACAACTACTGAAGTCCGCCTGCCTAGAGCCCATGCTCTGCAACAAGAGAAGCCACTGCCATGAGAAACCCGCGCATCGCAACGAAGAGTAGCCCCCACTCGTCACAACTAGAGAAAGCCCACACACAGCAAAGAAGACCCAACACAGCCAAAAAAAAAAAAAGTTAAAAAAAAATTGAATTTTATGAGCACAAAATACAGCCTTTCAAATTAATCAAGCTAGTATCCATAGGACAGAAAAAGCATAGTAACAAAGGACTGTGGGATATACATCAAAGTTAACTGAATACTGAACTAAATGAAGACAACTGTAGATACTATCCTCACAGAAAAATGTTAAAATGATAAATCTTTATCATGCAGAAGGGTTAAAAACTATCAAAAATAAAGAAATGGAATGGAAAAGAAGTGGAAATATGTCTGTTTCACCAGCTTTCATATATAGGACTCAACAGTTACTTCATAGCTGTTCATTCAGTAAATATTTATTGAATTCATATCCATGTGACAAAGCCTGTAAGTATTTGAAAATACAGTATTGAACAAGGTAGGAAAAATCTACAATTTCATGATGTGTGTTTGCAATGGAGAGATATAGAAAATAAATACATAAAATATCATTTTTATATTAAAACTTCACTGAGTTCACTTTCTTTACAAAACTTAGTATTGTCAAATTTTTCATTTTTGACAAAGGAATGTCTGAAATAGTATGTCATTTGTCTCTTGTTAGCTCTCTGACCTGGAACAGTGTTCTCCTTTGCCTATGTTTTTGATGATACTACTACTGTTTGGTAGGATTATTGTGAAAATTAAATGAATTCATATATTTAGTGCTTAAAACATTGGTCTTGACTAGTATTTCCCACATTAGTAATAAAGTTTAGTATCTTTTCATAATATTGTTCCCTAAATGTTTTTCTTCCTCTTTGAAATCTTGTTCATGTTCTTACCTCTTTTTATATTGGGTGATTATGACTTTCTTATTTGTTTGTAGACGTTCTTCATATATTGTTAATACAAACCAATACCAAAAGAACTAGGTTGTAATTTTTATAAAGTCAAATTTTGACAATTTTTAAAATAGCTTTTTTTTTTGGAAGCAACACTTTAATACCACAAGGTCTGAATAATATTTCTTAACAAAATCTTTAAATATTTTGTTTTATGTTAAAAATCAAAACACATGTGTAAACTATATTTTGGGGTTATTAGTGATTTATGGATTTAATTGCATTTTTCTTATATGAGTATTTTTTTATTTCAGACTTTAATTATGTAAGAATACCTCTTTCTTCAATTGATCTGCTAAGTTACCTTTGCAGCTTTAATTTTCCATATATATCTAGGTTTTCTCAGGGCTTCTTTCTGTTCATTGGTCAATATATTAATTGCTTTATAAGCACTATACTGTCTTAATTACTACACCTTTATGATAAAACCTTATATCTGATGTGATAATCTCTCTTCTCTGTGCTCTTCCTTTTCAGAAGGAATCTGAATTCTTTTTGCCCTTTATTTAACATTTAGGGTAATGTATATTTGGATTTGAATGCATGTTTTCATAAGGTTAAGGAATTTCCCTTTTATTACTAATTTACTAAGTTAATTCCTACAGATTTGTGATGTCGAGTAGGATGGAGAAGGTTGTGGCAGAACAACATTCCCTATAGGAAATGGAAAAGTGAGACAAAATATCAATATCATGTGTTTAAAGGCATCCAATAGCTAAAGCATCAAGGACTAGAGTGGATAAGTTAGTATAGAGAAGAAATCTGCAGAGGTGAGCTGTGATCTGCTGGGGTACCCTTTGTTTGTTTACCCATTCTTTGTTTCTTACCTGCTTCTTTTTCTATTGTTCCAGCCACCTTTTACACTTGTTCTGTGCCTAAGGTTAAACTGTACCATGTTTCCCTTTTCTCTTCAGAGGAGCTTGTCACTGTCAAGAACTTAGAATGGTCTGAGATTGTATGATGCTTCAAAGCTACCTAGTTAGCCTTCCATGTTTTCATAGATGCTTACAGAAGACATAAGATAGTTGGGTCAGAGAAAAAGGGTTTTATTACTTATGACACAGCAGGCAGTATGAGCTTCATGTTTGTGTTGGTTCCCCTGACTCCCCTCCCTAAGTTCATTGGTAGTGATTTAGAACTAGACCGGGTGGATGCTGTGCATACAGTGGATTTGTGTGGCAGCTGAGGAACACTGAGCTTAAGAAACCTCCAAACTTACAGGTGAGCTGCTGGCAAGTCTTCCCATTCTTCCTTTCTGCAGAAGGACCTTCTTTTTTTACTCTGGAAAGTGAGCAAATGGTCTCTGGTGAGGGAACAGAGAGGTCTTTATAATCTGAGCAAATTGGCTTAATGCCTAAACATAAAAAACTGTGAGAGACACATGGAGAATTGACGACTAATAGTCAATGTGGAATTGACTTTGGAATTCTGTTCAGCTGTTTGCCATGCAACTCAACTCTCTGTTGAGCTAAAGAAAAGTTACGATTTTCTAGATTATGGTTTTTACCTCATTCCTAGAATGGGAATTATATTTCTTGTAGCTTTCTACATCCTAGGGTGAAAGAGAACATTGCTATCAGACTTTTTAAGTTTAACCTTTCCAGGAGGTGTGTGTATCACCATAACATGTACTTCCACTTATATGTGTATTTATATGTGCATATTGATTATACATTTATACACATGTATATTTAGGTGTATATATGTATTTTAAGATTTTGAAGTACAGAAATTACAAAATAAATAATGTAAATATAAACACTCCTTTAATGTTTTCAAGTATGTTACCCTAATAAAAATAAACAACCTAACCTTATACCTTAAATAACTAGAGAAGGAATAACAAACAAAACCCTAAATTAGTAGAAGGGAAAATAAATAAAGATAAGAGCAAAAATGAATGAAATAGAGACTTAAAAAAAAACATGAAAAAGGGCAATGAAACTAAGAGGTGGTTCTTTGAAAAGATAAAAAAATGATAAACCTTTAGCCAGACTCATCAAAAAAATAAATAAAAAGGAGAAGACCCAAAATAAAATGAAAAATAAAAGAGAGGTTACAACCATAAATGCAAAGGATCATAAGAGATTACACTATTAAAATGGACAGCCTAGGGCTTCCCTGGTAGCACAGTGGTTAAGAATCTGCCTGCCAATGCAGGGAACATGGGTTTGAGCCCTGGTCCAGAAAGATCTCACATGCTGCGGAGCAACTAAGCCCATGCGCCACAACTAACGAGCCCGCGTGCCCCAACTACTGAAGCCTGCGTGCTTAGAGCCCGTGCTCTGCAACAAGAGAAGCCACCAAAATGAGAAGCCTGCACACCTCAACGAAGAGTAGCCCCTGCTTGCCGCAACTAGAGAAAGCCCGCGCACAGCAATGAGGACCCAACGCAGCCAAAAATAAATAAATACAAAATAAATAAATTTTTAAAATTTAAAAAATAAATAAAATGGACAACCTAGAAGAAATGGAAAAATTGCTAGAAATGTACAATCTCCCAAGACTGAATCAGGAAGAAATAAAAAATGTGAACAGACAAATTACCAGTAATGAAATTGAATCAGTAATCAAAAAAACTCCGAACAAACAGAAGTTCAGGACCAGATGGTTTACAGGTGAATTCTACCAAACATTTAAGGAAGAGTTAACACCTACTACCTATCCTTCTCAAACTATTTCAAAAATTGCAGGGAAAGGAAAGCTTCCAAACTCATTCTACAAGGCCAGCATTACTCTGATAATAAACCAAAGACACCACAAAAATAGAAAATTGCAGGCCAGTATTGTTGATCAACATATATGCAAACATTCTCAAAAAATATTAGCAAGCCAAATTCAAGAATACTTTAAAAGTATCATACACCATCAAGTGGGATTTATCCCAGGAATGCAAGAGTGGTTCAGTATTCACAAATCAATCAATATGATCCATCACATTAACAAATTAAAAATAAATATTATATGATTACCTTAATAGAGGCAGAAAAAGCGTTTGACAAAATTCAGATCCATTTAAGATAAAAACTAAACAAAATGGATATAGAGGTAACATATCTCAACATTATAAAGACCATATATGACAAGCCCACAGCTAACATCATACTCAGCAGTGACAGCTGAAAGCATTTCCTCTAAGATCAAGAACAGGACAAGGATGCCAACTCTCTTCAGTTTTATTCAACATAGGTATTGGAAATCCTAGCCACAGCAATTGTACAAGAAAAAGAAAGAGATCCCAAGTTGAAAAGGAAAGAGTAAAACTTCTTTTTGTAGATGGCCTGATACTATATATAGAAAATCCTTAGGATACCACCAAAAGA
The DNA here is from genome assembly GCF_009873245.2 of Balaenoptera musculus. Classification (NCBI taxonomy): domain Eukaryota; kingdom Metazoa; phylum Chordata; class Mammalia; order Artiodactyla; family Balaenopteridae; genus Balaenoptera; species Balaenoptera musculus. The sequence continues at coordinate 59,437,924 of NC_045802.1, forward strand.
CAATTAGAATTCATCAATGAATTCAGTAAATTTGCAGGATACCAAATAAGTATACAGAAATCTGTTGCATTTTTATACACTAACAACAAACTATCAGAAAGGATAATTAAGAAAACAGTCCCATTTACAACTGCATCAAAAAGAATAAAATACTTATGAATAAATCTAAGGAAGTGAAAGACCTGTACTCAAAAAACTGTGAGACACTGATGAAAGAAATTGAAGATGACACTAACAAATGGAAAGATATACTGTGTTGCTGGACTGGAAAAATTAATATGTTAAAATGACCATACTACCCAAGGCAATCTACAGATTCAATTATACCAATGGTAGTTTTCATAGAACTGAAATAAATCATTCTAAAATTTGTATGGAAACACAGAAGACCCCCAGTAGCCAAAACAATCTTGAGAAAGAAGAACAAAGCTGGAGGTATCAACCTCTCTGATTTCAACTATACTACAAAGCTACAGTCATCAAAACAGTATCGTGTTGGCACAAAAACAGACACATAAATCAATGGAACAGAATAGAGAGCCCTGAAATGAACCCATGCTTATATGAGCAATTAATCTATGACAAAGGAGGCAAGGATATACAGTGGTTAAAAGACAGCCTCTTCAGTAAGTGATGTTGGGAAAACTGGACCACTACATGCAAAAGAATCAAACTGGACCATTTTCTTATACCATGTAAAAAACAAATTCAAAGTGGATTAAAGAGTTAAATGTAAGACTCAAAACCATAAAACTTCTAGAAGAAAACATAGGCAGTAAGCTCCTTGACATTGGTCTTAGCAATATTTTTTTGGATATGTCTCCTCAAGCAAAGGCAACAAAAGTAAAAGAAATGAATGGAACTACATCAAACTAAAAAGTTTTGCACAGTGATGGAAACCATCAACAAAATGAAAATTTAGCTAACTGAATGGCAGAAGATGTTTACAAGCCATACACCTGATAAGGGGTTAATATCCAAAGTATACAAAGAACTCATACAACTCAACATCAAACAACATAATTTAAAATGAGCAGAGGAACCAAATAGACATTTTTCCAAAGAAGACATATAGCTAGCCAACAGGCACGTGAAAAGATGCTCAACATCACTAATCATCAGGGTAATGCAAATCAAAACTGCAGTGAGATATGACCTCACACCTATCAGAATGGTTGTTATCAAAAAGACAATAAATAACAAGTGCTGACGAGGAGGTGGAGAAAGTGGAACCTGTGTGCACTGTTGGTAGGAGTGTAAATTGGTGCAACCACTATGAAAAACAGTATGTATGTTCCTGAAAAAATTATAAAGAGAAGTACCATACAATCCAGCAATTCCACTCCTGAGTATTTACCTGAAGAAAACAAAACCGCTAATTCAAAAAGATATATGTACCTCTGTGTTCACTGAAGCATTATTCACAGTAGCCAAGATATGAAAGCAACCTAAGTGCCCATGAATGGATAAAGAAGATGGTATATAGATATAGATATGGATATAGATATAGATAGGTATAGATATAAATATACACACACACAATGGAATACTACTCAGTCATAAAAAAGAATGAAATGTTGCCATTCAAAGCAACATGGATGGACCTAGAAGGTATTATGCTAAGTGAAATAAGTCAGACAGAGAAAGACAAATACTGTATAATTTCAATTATATGTGGCATCTAGAAAACAAAACAATGAACAAACATAACAAAACAGAAACAGATTTACAGATAAAGAGATCAAACAAATGGTTGCCAGAGGGGAGTGTGGTGGGGAGAGGAGAGAAACAAGTGAGAAGTATTCAAAGGTACAAACTTCTAGTTAGAAAATTAGTGAGTCACTAGTATGAAATGTACAATGGGAGGAATATAGTCAATAATACTGTAATATCTTTGTACGATGACAGATGGTAACTAGACTTATCATGGTGATCATTAGAAAGATATAGAAATACTGAATCACTATGTTGTATGCAGTGTTGTAGGTCAATTCTACTTCAAAAACGAACAAACAAACAAACAAACTCCTAGATCAGATTTGTGGTTACCAGACGTAGGGGTTGTGTTAGGAGGAATTGAATGAAGGTAGTTAAGAGACACAGACTTCCTGTTATAAGATAAATAAATACTAGGGATGTAATGCACAACATAATTATGATTAACACTGCTGTATTTTATATATGAAAGCTGTTAAGATAGTAAATCCTAAGAGTTCTCCTCACAAGGAAAAATTTTTTTTCTTTTTCTTTTATTTTGTGTCTATATGAGATAAGAGATGGTCACTAAACTTATTGTGGTCATCATTTCACATTTCATGATATATGTAAGATCATTATGCTGGACACCTTAAACTTATGCAGTGCTATATGTCAATTATATCTTAATAAAACTGGTAGGAAAAAATTTTTAATAAAAATGAAAACGCCATCTGCATATTTTTGGTGATGGAGCTCCATTTACAGTTCACAAGGAAATGGAAAAATACAGTTGTAGCTTTATCTTCTCTTAATGTTTTAAGGTCATAAAAGTATCCAAAGAAAACATAGAAGAATGCTTTGTTAATAAAATATCTTTATGTTTTTAAAACCAATCCAAAATATTATAATCTACATTTAATAGGTACTGGATCTTTTTATTACCTCTAAGTTAAAATTGTCCCTTCTGTCACAGCCACTCTACCAAAAGTCCAAAGATAAGCAAGAACTTGAGAAAAATATTTGATAAAGACTTTCAAAAAACAAACAAACAAGAACCCTGATGGGATTAATATCTACTTAGTACTCCAGATTAATGAAAAATAAATAGTACAGTAGATATTGGTAAAAATATAACACATTTTTTATAATATACATTAATATTCATTAGACATAAAAATTTGTCACCTTTACTGTCATGTTAATGCATAGGAAAGCAAGAATCAGATATAATTTTTATCCTTTCATATTGCCAAAATATACAATCAATATGTTTGTATTTGAAGGCTGACACAAATGGGTGCTCTCATATGTAGTCTGGTTGAATATGAATTGGCAGCCTTTTTTGAAGAGGAATTTTTCTAATATTTATCCAAATTCTCAATTTTTATAAAATAATGGCAGAATTCAAGTTGAAGACAAATAAGTTATAATTTTATTCTCTCCAGATTTGCAAAAAATCATAAAATCTAACATGACCAAATTATGGCACACATACAATGCAGTGGGATTATTCCTGTACTGCTATGAAATTGTTAACGGTGTAATCATTTTGGTTAACAGTTTGCCATCGTAAATTTCAAGATGCTAATCCCCTAAACCCCAGCAATTCTACTCTGTGGAATGTATCTTAAATTATGCACCAGATGTATTCAAAAATGTTTAGAACAGCATTATTCATAAAGACTAAATGATAAATATAAAACAGAATTGTGGTAGCAACATGCAGTGGATTACTACAAAGTAATGGAAATAGATGAAGTACAACCATACACAATCAGATGCACAATTCTTAGAAATAAAATCTTGAGTTAAATATCCAAGGCACAATATGATTCTATGTATGTAAATTTTAAAAACCGGCCAAAGTGAACACTATATTGAGATATTGATTAGGCATGCATGTAATGGATATGATGTCAAGCTCTAAAAAAAAAAAGCAAAGATATAATTATCACTAATGTCAGGATGGTAGTAAACTTCGGAGGACAAAAGTGTGTCTTGATGGAAAAGGTTACACTGGGAGTTTCTAAAGTGGTACTTTTTTTTTTTTTTTTTGGCCATGCCATGCGGCTTGCGGGATCTCAGTTCTCTAATCAGGGATTGAATTAGGGCCACAGCAGTGAAAGCCCAGAATCCTACCCACTAGACCACCAGGGAACTCCCAAGGGGTACTCTTTTTGATAAGGCACTCATATTTTACATCTTCTTAAATATGATTGAAGTATTATTTGAAAATAAGATTAAAAGGTGAAGAATGTGGGAAAATGTCATTGTCAAATAGAAGATGATGGGGATTTATTTTGTACTGCTACAGATGGCAGATCTAGTCGTTGGATAAAATTTAGAAGGAATGAAAATTTTCTTTCTTAGAAATAGGGATGTTATATAAGTCAGATGTCTTTGTTTGCTGGGAGCATCTTACAGCAACTTGACAGTATTACTTTTCTAAAAAAATTAGACTTTGCAAACTCATCCATACATCCCATGGTTTCTGGCCTGGACTACTTGCAAAAGCCTTTAAATTGGTCTCTCTGCCCCTCTTCTTGCACTTCTCATAGTCCTTTCTCTACTCATCTGTTTGAATTATCTTTGAAACAATACATCAGGTCCTATAACCACTGCTAATAAACTAATATGTTACCCATCGCAAAAATAATTTTTAAATTCTTACTATTGCCTAAAAAATACCATACATGATTTCTTGCTCCAGAGAGAGAGAGAGAGAGAGAATAAAAGAAAGACGGGGAGAAAGACAGAGGAGAGAGAAAGTACAGAAGAGGAAGAAGAGGGAAAGTGGAATGAGCAGGAAGAGTGGGGAAGAAGAGAGAACTCAGAAGATCTACACCTTTATGGGTTATTCATATATTATATTATGAGCATTATGTTTGTAAACAAAGGAATTGGATGCAATGTAAACAACAACAAAAAATAGTTTGGAAGTTATGGGAATTTGACAGAGCAAACGAATGGAGAAAAACATATGAGTGTTCCCTAAACACTTTTCATTTCAATTTATACGTATTTTTTTAGATAAATTGAAATATGTCCTGTTTCTACAATAAGCCAAAGAATTAGCAAGCTCTCAGTCACAATGATGTGGTCTTTCTCTCATAATAAGGGTGGTTTTTAGAAACAATGGATCATGTTGGCCAGTTACTGTCAGAATGAACAGCTCAATAACAATGTTAAAATCAGAATTGTTGATATTGGCAGAGTCTTTTTTGTATCCAGATGGATAATACTAAACCAGCCTATCAGATTAATTCCTTTCATGATAACGAGGTAAAATTTTACAGTTTTTCATCTTGACAAACACATCGAAATGCTGTTTGACTGAAAAATAATTTTTAAAAGTCATTCTTCATTTATTGTGTTTGTATATGTTTTGTTTTTATGTTTACTAATGCCTGATTTCTCCTACCTTCAGGCCATTTCATTGCAATATGATTTCTATAGGTTATGATAATAGATCCTGGGGTTTAAATTTGGAGCTGGTGTCAACATTTTTATTAGCAAGTCTGAGTATTCCTGGCCTGGCCTGGCCTGACTCGTTTGGCATTTGCAGACCAACGCTGCACAATCACGGTGATCGGTTATCTATATCTCTCTTCCTATTTTTAACTGACTGTGCATTATTGTAATATATCCTGCCTACCTCATTCATCTATTCCCATCATCCGTAATTTATTACTTGACTTTTATTCCTATGTCTTTAATGATTTCATTGTATTTTATATATTATTGGAAGTTCACTAAAAATCTTATTTGTATGTAGCTTGGCATTTATTGGGGTTCACACTTTCAAATAACCTCATGAATGAAGGGCACAGGTAAGAAAACTAACAGTAGAAACATGAACATGTAAAAAAGCATATGGGGTATTTTCCTTGGCAAATGAGGCTCTTATTTTTATATAACACATTACTGACACTAAAAGGGTTAAATAGAGTTGTTACATGGAATAGTCTTAAGGAAGCTGAATCAACATATTCAGAGCACTGTGGATACACTAATTGAAATAGTGACACATTTTACTAAATGGACCAAAAAATCCCTCAAAATAACTTCACTGATTTTTTTCAGGGTCTAAGTCATTTGTATGGGAATATTTACTCTTAGAATATAAACTTCTTTCAGGTGGGAAGCCATTCTAATTCATCTCCTTATCCACTCTAACATCTAACACATTAACCTATAAATCATTTAAACCAGTATTCTAAGAACTGTCATTATTAGCACTAATAAAGCAAATAAAGGAGATTTATTGAGCTCTGCAATGTGCCAGACACATGTTTTGCATGCTTTAGTTAATTTAAAATTCATAGCAACTTTATTAAGTAGGTACTATTATCAATCTTATCATACTAAGGTTGTTATGTAACATGCTGAAGTCATATAGTTAACAAAATCGCAGTAAATTGCATGCCGTGCTTAAAAAAGGAACTCTTTGCAATGTGAATTTCCGAAAGAAAGTTAGAGGCATTTTTGAACAATACTGAGTTGACTGGGCAAAAATGGGAAAGGGTGAGCTATCATTATCCCTTCATTAAACTAGGTGTTGGGGACTCTGGCCAAAGTCAGCATAAGGAGGTAGTAATAAAAAAAAGTTGTTCTGACCTTTTTCCTGGTTGTGCCTTTGTTCTCAAAGTTTGATATTATTTTTTCAGTAAGAACCTGTTTATAATCAGATGGATTTTTAAAAAAAAAAACAATGCAAGTAATTACTTTTTGTTGTTTTTGTTGTGTGTGAACTGTAATTTTACTTAAATGAATAGGTGCTTCCTCAAGTAAATGAATTTTTTCAATAGATAAGGGAACACAGAAAATGATGAGATTGCCAAAGAAGGACGGCAGTATTAGAAATGAGATGATAATTAATGCTCAGCCAGAAACTCTTTACTGTCTTGAACAGCTTAGGAATTAAGACGCAGTTTTAAATAAAATTGATGTTGAAAAAGTAAAATATTGTCTTTGACATTACTTCATATGTAGGTTATCAAAAAAGAAATTATATAATTGCTGGATGTGCATATTAAACACTTGAGTTTCCTATTTAGCAATGAATGGCTTAATCCAAAACCGAGGTATCATTTTTTCTTCAAATGAATATCAACTTTTGAACCATGTCTTTGTTCTTAAATAATTGAAAAGAAATTATCTCTTAATTATTATATCAATTATGCATTTTTACTCAGCTTATTGTAAACAACTATTTAATTAAACTTACCCTAAATCATCATTATCCAGGAACAATAGCCTAGTGAACTGGAATGAACATAATACCTAGTAATATTTACTGAGATCCTAAACCCTGTTTGTTATTAATCATTTGGCCTTTGATAAGTTATTTAGCATATTTGAATCTTGCTTCCTTCACATATGCAATTCAAGGATGAGATTTTAAGCACTGAATAAAATGATTATCAATTCCACGAATTATTGGGAACACCTATTTTCCCCCAATTTATTAATCACTCACACACACCTTGCACATCCTCCTACACGCAGATCATGGTTTCATAATTCATTATGAGTAGACAGATATCACTGACAGAGGCCTTAATAAATCTTTGTGGTTTCATTGTGTTCTCAATTAGCATCCATCATGTCATGTTTGATTTTAAGGTGCAGATCCGTTTATCAGTTGTTTCATGAGACCAGGTTGATGTAAGGGTTAGCTTTCTTCTAATATCAGATAACCATTCAATTAAATAATATTTGCTCCTATCTTTTAGTTAAATATTGACATTCACTGAACTTGTTCCAAGTTAAAATTATTATCATACTTTGACCCTTATATTTTAAGTAAGGCCCTTTCAGCTCTACAATTCCAATACAAGTTAATGTTTAACAGTTACTTTGTATAACTCTACTAAATTTGAAAAGGGTTTGAGCCTTTAGCATACACTGGTATCAAGTTTAGATGCACAGGCTTGTAATTTTCTTGTTGTTATTTATTTATCTATTTTTGGTATATCCATATATACAGACATTATTAAGTGTAGTTTGACGGTCGACAGGCTTCTTCTGCCATCCTTTGAAGTTTTGTCTTAATTTTGAATCAATTCCATAGATTCTCATCTCCTTTTAATAGTTGTGTGAATTTAAATTTTAGGACTATGAAAGCAAGAAATATGTTGCATACAACCATTACACATGTAGGTCTGATGCATTTCTGGTAATCAAATGAAAATTAACAAAGTTAAAATTAAAGGTCAACTGTCATCATATTTTCCAAGATACTGTCTAAATTTAAGGAAAACATATAAATGTAAATTGTTATTGTTGATCTCCCTGCCTCTACCGTGACCTCATTTCTGTCTCTTTTTAACACAACATCCTGAGTGTTCTCATATTAATACTTTAATCCAGATCATGTTACTCTTTTTTATCAAATCCTGCCATCACTTCCCATCTCATTTCTTCTTGTAAAAGACTATAAGATGTTACACTATTTGGCTTCCCATAACTCCTTGAACCTACCTACTATTTAATTCTAGCCATCCTTTGTTCCTTGCAATTTCTCCTTAAAAATTCCTAGTAAACTCCCCACTCAGGGAATTTGCACTGTTTCTTCCCTCTGCCTGGAATACTTTTTTTTTTTTTTCCAATTTCTTCATGGTTTACTCCCTCTTATACTTTCAATTTTTGCTGCAGTGTCAGCTTCTCAGTGATAGTTTCTGTACTCTAAATAATATCTTAGCGACACTTCAATATTTCCTATCTTTTTTCCTACCTTATTTTTCATCATAGAAAGTACCATCTTCTAATGTACCGGACGTCAGGTTTTGGGGATGCAAGTCTGGTTGTTGTTGTTATTTTTAACCTTGATTTCTAATTACTGTATCTTATCTGAAGCTGGAAAACATAAGCAAAATCAAACCACTTCATTTATGGAAAGCCAAGATGTATGAAATTATATTTGTATTTTTTGTTATAGATTTGGATAATAAAGATCTTCCATATGGCACAGATTTTTTTCTTGAACCAGTCATCCTTTCATTGTGTTCATGAGCACCAATTTGATAACGTTAGAACATCTTGTCTAAACCTTTCTCAGTTGGAGAAAATGTTTATATTCAGTGAAACAAAGCAATCACATAAATATATTTTGAATGTTTTCTGGGCAAGCCTGCTGTACTATTTTAAAAAGAAACATAACAAACAAAATATTGAAAGTATTTCCTTTTTTTAAAAAATTTATTTATTTACTTATTTATGGCTGTGTTGGGTCTTCGTTTCTGTACGAGGGCTTTCTCTAGTTGCGGCAAGTGGGGGCCACTCTTCATCGCGGTTCGCGGGCCTTTCACTGTTGCGGCCTCTCTTGTTGCGGAGCACAGGCTCCAGACGCGCAGGCTCAGTAGTTGTGGCTCACGGGCCTAGTCGCTCCACGGCATGTGGGATCTTCCCAGACCACGGCTCGAACCTGTGTCGCCTGCATTGGCAGGCAGATTCTCAACCACTGCGCCACCAGGGAAGCCCCAAGTATTTCCATTTTTAAGACCCATTATTATTGAGAGTATTGCTAATAACCTCGTGGTCTTTAGTTGAAAATTTAAGTCAATTAAAAACGAGGGCTTCCCTGGTGGCGCAGTGGTTGAGAATCTGCCTGCCAATGCAGGGAACACGGGTTCGAGCCCTGGTCTGGGAAGATCCCACATGCCACGGAGCGACTGGGCCCATGAGCCACAATTACTGAGCCTGCGCGTCTGGAGCCTGTGCTCCGCAACAAGAGAGGCCGCGATGGTGAGAGGCCCGCGCACCGCGATGAAGAGTGGTCCCCACTTGCCGCAACTAGAGAAAGCCCTCGCACAGAAACGAAGACTCAACACAGTCATAAATAAATAAATAAATAAATAAAAAAGAACGTGAATTTCTTTAAAAAAAAAAAAAAGATATGTCTGAAAGCATCTATATATTTTTCTTAAATATAAGAAAGGCCATACTCATTTTTCATATCAATAATTTATTCAACTAGGTATTTAGATTCTGATCGAGGCAGAAAATGGCAGAAAATTGTGATAAAGCATGGATATTTTCACGTGAAAAAACTGGCTTCAAAGCACTTCCTCTGCACACCAGGAAACTTTGAAATTTAATTAAAGGGCTGATTATCCCCTTAGGTATTCTGAATAGTTCTAAACAGTGGGGGGAGAAAATACACACTTTGCTTTCAATGGGCCCTCTAACTAAAAATGAATACAACTGTGTTTTTCGTAGTTGTATCATTGTGCTGATCATAATTAAGTTGAATACCTAAGTCATTATTAAACACTATTTTAAAAGCCTTTCCTAAATTTTTCAACAACTTACATTAAATTATTGAAAATATTGAAAATCGGTCTAAAATTTTACCAACTACAGAAATATGTTAAATAAGCCTAATTACTCATTTTTAAGTAATAGGTTATTATTATAATAATAGGTTATATAAAAATAATAGGTTTAGTTATGAGATAGCATGTATATGTATTTAATTTGTATTTGATTTATATATCTAGTATATATAGGTATGTAAATGGTTAAGTTTTCTTGACTTACAAATAATAAGCTTCAAAGCTGAGACAATTGAAAAAATTTGCTGTTATAGAATTGTAGTGTTGATGAATTCCAATCAGCAGTAACATGAAAAAATCAGGATTTTTTTCCATTTAAGTGGAGAGCATTAGTCTTCTATCATTAAACCATAATTGTATTATAATTATAAATTATAATTGAAATAATTAAATGAGGTCAATTTTAATTTTTTACTACTTTGTTTCAAATTATTTCTCTTTGTAACCAAATTGCTATCACAATTACTTTTAATTTTTTATTAGTGAAAAAATAAAGAAGTGAATTCAATATGGTATTTGGTCTAATGAAGCATACATTTCTGAAGAAGCATCATATGAATAAGTTTTGAGCTTGATTAATTACTTTTCTCTCCACTATAATCTTACTTTGTATTTTAAAAATAAACATTGGTGTATATCCTTAATAGTAACAAATCAGGATTTTCCAAAAATATCAAAAACCTTAAAATTTAAAAAAAAATACCATCCTAGATTCATGTATTCATTCATTTTCTTTTTGTATGTGGATGCGTGTATATGCATGGTTGATTGTGGTAACTGGCATTCTACTGCACACAAAAATGAAAGTAGAGTCCACCATTTCAAGGACTCAAGTTGAGTGGCAGATAGAAAAATGGTCTCCATTATTTTCTGGGTGACTACCTTGTAAAGTGCTATGGTAAAATATAGAATGAAGGAGCACAGAAACCAGACTACACTGAAAACATAGTAAGATAAGTAAGTGGGAGGAAGCTGAACAAGCATATGCTGCCTTAAGAGGAGGAGACAAATTGTGCACTTACAAGCTGCACTGTCTCTAGGGGACTGGGAAGAGTTCCGTTCAAAAAGCTAAGCAAAGCTAAAATCCTGAAATGTCTTTATAGTCATAAAAAAATGTATAAAATGCTGAAGTCAACTGGGTAATAGTGGCAAATACATTTGCATTTTAGCTAGTTGATGAAAAATTAGGAGTTTTACTGTAAAAGAAATGGGAGCTAGTGATATTAGATTAACTGAGAATGTCTTTTTCTTTTTTTTTTTTAACCAATCCCATGAAATTGCTTAACTCCCTCACTCCACATCCCTTACACTGCACCAGGATGTCAATTCTTAAAAAAAAAAAAGAAGCAGAAAGAATAAATTAATATAATGTGCCTGCTGTTGCTTAAACTTACTAAATCAGTCTAAACATTAAGTTCTTTTAGACCTGGTTTACAGTGGTCCAGTGCTGGGATATTCAAAGATCCATCCTTAGTTGTAACAGAGATGAGCTCTATGCCCACTTTAAGAATCATTCTGTATTTCTGCCTAGTTTCCACATTAGACCTCACCGGTCTGCTTCCCTATCTTGTAGAGACCTTGGTATGTATGAACACAACCATTCATATATTTGAAAAATCAATTATAGTGTACCTAAAATATGCCAAGTTACATGGTAGCTCATGAGTGAGTTTGTGCATGAACCCTTTAAGAGCAGAGTCTTGGTTTCCCACAGCTCTCAGCTCTCCTGGATGTAAGCCCCACAGGTTGGGATTTCCCTACCACTTGTTGCTTTTCGCACCAGGGATGTGGGTTCTGACTAGACCACGTCTATGCCCCTCCTACCCATCTCAACGTGGCCTTTCTTTATTCCTTAGTTATAGAAAATCTGTTTTGCTAGTCTTCAGATCATTCTCAGAAGTGGTTGTCCTATGTATAGTTGTAGTTTTGGTGTGTCCCTGGGAGGTGAGGTCAGGATCCTTCTACTCCACCATCTACATCCAGAACCAAACTTTAAGCAAAATTTAAATAAGTGGAGAGATAAACTGTGCTCATGGATTGGAAGGCTTAATCATTTTAAGGTGTTATTTCTCATAAGTTATAGTTGACTCGTGAACAACATGGAGGTTTGGGGTGCCAGCCCCCCCACACGGTCGAAAATCTGCATATAATTTTACAGTCAGCTCTCTGTATTCGTGGTTCCACGTTCACAGATTCAACCAACCTTAGATCGTGTAGTACATGTTTATTGAAAAAAATCTGCATATAAGTGGATCTACGAAGTTCAAACCCGTGTTGTTCAAGGGTCCACTGTAATTTTTTTAATTCAATATAATATGAATTATAATCACAATAGGATTTTTTCCCTAGAATTAACAAGCATTTTTACAATTTTAATGGAAACACAAAGGACCCAGAGTAGTCAAAACAATTTTGCAAATAAAATGCATATTTGGAGGACATACACTAACTGATTTTGATGTATACTTTAACAATATAATAGGGCAATATGGTAATGGAGTTAGGATAGATATGGATAAAATAAAACAAATTGGAGAATTCAGAAATAAATCCACATATATGAAAAATTGATTGGAGAAAAGGACAAAATAGAAATTCTATGGCAGAAAGAAAGTATTTTCAACAAATGGTACTGGAACAATGGATACTTACTTTTTCAGTTCTTTTTCACCTTTGACTTGTTTCTCTAGATGCTTTCTGTGCCTTTCACCATTTTCTGACTTAGATTTTTTTTCTCCACACTTTCCATCACATTCATTTCAATACTTAGAAATTCTAACATTCCTGGCAACACTGATATAAATTCAAAACAAAACAATAAACAAACATAGTGTAACTGTTAATAGTAATGGAATTGTTTCAAAGAGTATGGCTGGAATTAAACAATTCAGAAAAAGCAAGACTTCTAAACATAATCATGGAGTGTAAGTGACAAAAGTGTAGCTTCAACACACTTGTAAACAAAAATACACGTCTGATCTTGTTTCTGTTGCCATTGCTCTTATTTTATTTTGCTTTGGAACCTATTGTTTTCTGAAAGTGTAAATACAAAAAATAACAGCAGAATGTCTGATGTCAAGGTGCTGGTGAATACCAGCCCCACAGAGGTTGCTCAGCGGGGTTCTGTGAAACACATCCTGAGAATACTGCTTCTCTCTCTTCATGTAATACACTTTCATGTATTGCAAATCAAGCTCTGAGTCAGAAAGCAGAAATAGAGATGAATAAGAATCTTTACTATCATCGAGGAAGTCATCCCGTAGATCCATGTACAGGAGAGTAAACCAACAATTCACATGTAGTCAGTGAGGGAAGTGATATGATAGATGAGGACTTAGGAACTGTGGCAGCCCAGACAAAGAACAACTGAAGAATATGTAAAGAATGTGACATACTATGCTAAAAGGTCTGGAGTAAAAATAAGGCTACTAAGCATACGTGTCCTTGAATTGATCCATTAAGAAAAGTGGCCGGCAGCCAACTGTTGAAAGGATTGGGAAGTACCACTATGTTGCAGGCAATGGACAAGCTAATATATGTCTATTGGATGTTGTCCTTTAACCCTTGCAGCAAATATGTGAAGTATTTGTTAACTGACGCCTAGAGAAGTTAAGTAATTTTCCCAAGATGCATCCATAGCAAAATAGAGATTTAAATCTACTTTTAACTTACACCAAGGGCTGACTTCTTTTCATTACACTAGTGATTCTTAACTGGTTGATTTTATACCTCAGAGTATGTTTGGCAATGTCTGGAGACATTTGGTTGTCACAACTGGGAGAGAGATGCTACTGACATCTAGTGAATAGTGGCCAGGAATGCTACTAAACATTCCACAATGGACAGGCCAGTCCCCACAGCAAAGAATTATCCATACCAAAATGCCAGTAATGCCAAAGGTGAGAAACTCTGCATTATACCGTGCCACGTAGAGATAGACAAAAGTGCTTTCTTTAGGCAGAAGGGAGAGTTGTTCTAAGGAGATGGTAGAGAACATCACTTGAATAGCTACAGTTGAATGCCATGATAAGGAATCTGAAATGTATCCTAATACCAAGATGCTACTGAAGAAAATGCCAATAATATGTTAAACTTTTCTTCTAAATTAGTTCCTCTACAAACCTAGAGGGTACATTCATATTGCTGCTGTTAAATTGTTCTCCTCACATGCATTTCAGGAAGAAAATCAGAAGTTACAGATACATACACACAGAAACACACACAACATCACCCCAATATAAAAATAAATGTCAATATAATCAAGAATTGCATTTTTTTCATGAGATTGTATGTAACTCCCAACAATTAATATTGTTAAATATGTTTTGTAAAAATTTAAAAAATACTTGGTAGTATTCCTTCTCAGAGCACAGTATGTCAAGTCCTATTCATCTAATGCAAAATCCTGAAAGCAGTCCCGTTTACAGAAAATGTTCTGGACTTCCACACCAGGTAGAATTTACAGAATGAGCAGTGATGCAAGAAGAAGCTTAACCAGTTCATTTCCGTGCAACCAGTACACACAAAGGATATGGGGGAAAAAAGAAATTTAAAAAAAAATAAGGAAAATGAAGATGGTAAAAAGCTCATCCTGATCATTATAGATTGAATCTACAAAGCCAGCCAAAGAATGAGCTATGATGGCATATAGACTGACCTCTAACAGGCTGTCTACTGCAGCACATTACCATGTAGGAAGCTGAGAGTTTGGGATTTGGTGAGCAAAAAAGAAATAGGTAAATGTGATGCATTCTTATAAATATGATCATCATTTTTCCAAAGGCAACTATTAGCGGCCCCATAAAGAGTATTATACTTTTGATTCATATATCATGTGATAGTGATGGCTATTAATGATATTATACAGTTATCCACATAATAGTTCTTCCTAATTTTTCCCTTAAGAATATAATGCTTGGCTTAAAGCAAAAGTTTGAAATCACAAAGCCTCCAATACTTTAAGAGATCTTAAATTAAAAATGAGCTAATTACTCAGTTACCCCGTTAAATTATTTTTTCTCTCTCTTCCTCCAGCCCCCATCTCTCTCTCTCCTCTCTCTCTCCTCCCCCCCATTCTGTGTATGTGTGTGTGTGTGTAAACACACTCTGGAGGTGAAAAGGCTATTTTGTGATAAACATAAGTTGTTGGAAATTGAGATATTATCCATTAGCAATTTCATTCACTGTAATACTGTAATGATTACAAATATATTCATACCTCAGGAAAAATGTGTATCTTTTCTTTATTTCCATTTAGGATTTTAAGTGATCCATCTCAAAAAAGTATAAATTCTTTTTTTTTTTTTTCAGTTTCACAGCTTTCATTGAATTCTTACCATGTGCTGTGTTCGGCTCTGGGGCTGCGTATAAATGTTGGTTCTCTTTTTTTGTTTTTTTTTTAAATTGAAGTATAGTTGATTTTCAATATTGTGTTAGTTTCATGTGTACAGCAAAGTGATTCAGCTATACATATTTATATATTATTTTTCAGATTCTTTTCCATTATAGGTTATTACAAGATACGAAATATAGTTCCCTGTGCTATACAGTAAATCCTTGTTGTTTATTTTATATACAGTAGTGTGTATCTGTTAATCCCATACTGCTAATTTATCCCTCCCCCTTTCCCTTATGGTAACCATAAGTTTGTTTTCTCTGTCTGTAAATCTGTTTCTGCTTTGTAAATAAGTTCATTTGTATTATATTTTCAGATTCCACATGTAAGTGATATCATATGGTATATGTCTTTGTCTGACCTACTTTACTTTGTATGATAATCTCTGGGTCCATCCATGTTGCTGCAAATGGCAATATTTCATTATAAAAAAGGGTAAATTCTTAATGGTAAATTGATTTTTATTCAGTCTAGGAAGAGTTAATTTTTCCAAAGAATTTTTGAATGAGAAAAAGATGTATATATGCTACAGTTTTGCCCATTTGAACATTTCTCTTAGGCAGTTGTTTATTTCTACATCATGTATGTAAGTTAAGCATTTCCCCATTCATTTTCTATCTTTGTCTATTTAAGGATCTCATTGAAATCTGTCCAACAGACACAAAAATGTCAGATTCATTTATTTTTTAGGATAGATGGTTTCTCAAGAATATAACATTAGTAATCATTATGTAGAACAATTACGAGATTTTTATTCTAACAGTAACCTCATGATTATTATACTACATGCCAATTTCAAAAAACAATTAAAAGTCCTCTAAAACATTAAATACAACAAAACTTGAAAATATAAACTAGGTGTAAAAATGTGTGTTTTTATAATAAAGTACAACTTTAGGACTAAATATATAGAGAAGGAGTGTTATAATAAAATGTCAGCTGTTAATGGACATAAAGTAAAGAATAGTGTTTAAAATATTTAATTACTTTGGACACTAAGAGGATGAGATTTTTAACACTTACAACATCATAAGTTTAACACATCATACCTGGGAAAGGGAGCTGGAAAAAAACCCTCTATTCCTGAGGAAGGGGCAGATCACCATGTGAGCCCAGAATTACAATTGGGGGATCCGCAAGAGCACTGAGAGGTCACACTCCAAATTCCAGGGAAAACTGTGAGCCTAGGACTGAAGCTTAATTAGAGAATTAACTAACACCCATCAGAGTGGAAGCAGCTGTGAGTGGTACCAAAGTGTGGGAGAGATGTTCACTGACACTCATGCAAAGAGAAGACCTAGAGCTAAAGGAAGAGCAGATAGAAAAGTTTTTGCAAGCCAGCTCTACTCTAAACACAAGTTAATGCTACAGAAATTTGAAACCTCTTGTGCACTGAAGGTATAGGTAGCAAAAAATAAACACTACATTGAGCTGAATAACAATAAAGCATTGTATCTGTGATCTTTTTTCATAGCAGTCAGATTAATTACTAGGAATGCATCATATTTACTTCCATTTTGCTCCCCAAGTCCCAAACTGTCTTAGCTTTCTAAATGGTAATGAGCTTACAGGTGACAGTCTATTAGATGTCAGTCTGTATGCCATGAGAAGCTCACTCATAAGCAGACCTTTTTGATTCAATCTTAATCATCAGAAGGACTCTTGATTGCTTTCATTTTTCTTCTTTTGACTTAATCTCAATGTGTACTGGTAGCACTGAAATGAATGAATTGATACTCTTCTTCTTGGATCATTCACTGCTCCTGGAAATTGCACCTAGGGTGGAATTCCAGGATCTTTTTTTTTTTTTTTTTGGTAAATGAGATTAGTGCCAGGATTTTACATTCATTGCTAGTGGAGATTATCAAAATAAAAAACTCTTTAAAATAGTACACTAAGTGAACTGGGAGAATATATTTAAAGGTAACATGTATGACAAAAGCCTTGTATCTACAATGGTTTTATTTTGTTCTTATTTTTCTAGGTTTTTGAGGTGGAAGTTTAGATTATTAATTTGAGACTTTTCCTTAGGCATGTATTAGTGTTATAAATTTCTCTGTCAGCACTGCATTACCTGTGTCCCACAAATTTTGAAATATGTATGCCATTTTCATTCAATTCGATATATTTTTAAAACTTTCTCTTGAAACTTCCTTTTTTTCCCTAGATTAGAAATGTGTTGTTTTGTTTCCAAGTGTTTGGAGATTTTCCTGTTATGTTTCTTTTATTTATTTCTAGTTTGATTTTATTGTGGCTGGAGAACACATTCCATATGATTTCAAATTTTGTGAATTTGTGGAGTTTTATTCATGGCCCAATATTTGGCCCATCTTGGTGAATGTTACTTGAATATTGAAAAAAAAAGTGTATTTTGCTCTTGTTGCGTAGAATATTCTATAAATGTCAATTAGATCGTGTTGGCTGATATTATTGATCTTTTCCTATATAATTTCTGATTTTCTTGGTAGTTGTTCTCTCATTTGTTGAGGGAGAGCAGTTAATGTCTTCAACCATAATTGTGGATTAGTCCATTTCTCTTTTGTTCTATGGTTTTTCATTCACACATTTTGCAGTTCTGTTTTTTTGGTACATGTACATTTAGAATTGCTATCCTTCTTGTGGATTGATCTCACATGGCAGAAAAGAGTAAGAAGGCTCTCTGGGGTGCCCTTAATAAGGCACTAATCCTATCCAGGGCTCCACCTTCATGACCTTATTACCTTTCAAAGTCCCTCCCTCCTAATACCATCACATTGAGGATTACATATGAATTTGGGGGGGGACACACATTGGGGATTACATATGAATTTGGGGGGGGGACACACACCTTCAGTCCATTGCATTACCTACTCTTCACATCTTAACAGAGACCTCACTTCTTCAGAAAGGACATTTCTGACCTATATAAAAAACACTCTCCATACTTTTTCTCACTCATGCCTGATCTTTCCCTTCATAGGATTTGTCATAATCTGCAGTAATTTACATGCATGTATTAAGGATGTATTATTTCTCTTTTCCATTTTAAAGTAAGCTCCATGAGGGCAGGAATCATGCTTTTATCATTTATGTCTGTATTCTCAGTGCTAAACACAGTGCCTGGCACCAAGGAAACATTCATTAATTGAATTAACATTTACTACCAATAACAATGTAAAGATATATACATGGTTTGCCTCATAATAGATATATTATTTTATACTCTATAAACTTTCTAGAATAAAATTTAATTTAAAAACTGAAAGTGATGGGTACGAATGACAGTTTGTAGATTTTGCTTGCACATGTAAGTAACAGAATCATTTAGGTACATAAAAATTCTCAAAAATATTCTTAATTAGTTAACATGGATGTCATTGCAAGAGGCACCTGTGGACTTATATAACAACATACAATACCACTCATTCCCTAGTACTAACTGAATCACAGTAGTCCTAGGCTACTCTCGCACAATGAATTTATATGCACTTATGAGAACAATTTGGTCAAAGTCTTCAAGCAACAGGAATGTTTCTGTATGATTTTTAATTATATGAAATAGCCATAGGAAGTAGCTTCATTCCTTTATTGGGATATACAGGGAGATAATTTATCATCCATCATATGTTTATATGATTCTGGTATCAATTACTATAAAACACTTTAAACACCATTTACACATTTTCCAACAGAGCTTACTTTTAGTGTTGTTAACCTATAGTAGCTAAAACTTCTCTAGATTTGAGTATATGCTTCATCTTCCCTGTCTTGTAAGGACGATTCAGTCAAAGAGCTTTTTTACCTGCACAAGTTGGACCAATTTCAGAAAAAGGAATTTTTTCCCCCTTTGTTGCTACTGCCACTGTGATAGAAGCTACTGGTGACAGTGGAGAAGGCACATTTTCAGAATTCTCATGCTGGAGCAGTGGGAGAGAAAATGTATCAGCAAGATCCCTTATCTGTCACAACTCCAAACAGTTAGACAGGTGCAACAGTTATTTGTTCTTATAAATAAAGATACCAACAGTCCCTCACTGTTAATGGGATTATAAAATTCATTCCTGTAAAAATGCCTAAGTTTCCTTGAATCCCTGTGGAGCCTCCCAGTGTGACTTGTGAGAAGCATTTGAAGTGGATTTAGTATTTGTTTAGAGACTTCTGCTCAGTGCTAATATTTCTTACATCTGCAATTATAGTAGAATTACACTACATGTACACAGAGATACATACAGGTTGATCTTTTCTAAAACCTTGCTCAACTTAGAAATTAGCTTAACTACAATTAGCAGTAGCCTTGAGAGAAATTCATGGGGAAGTCTGATTCATCTTAGAGACATATCTAAACAAGATATACCAGTAACGTGTTGTTGGATTCTATTTGCTAGTATTTTGTTGAGGATTTTTGCATCTATATTTATCATTGATATTGGTCTGTAATTTTTTGTAGTATCTTTGTCTGGTTTGGGTATCAGGGTGATGGTGGACTCATAGAATGAGTTTGGGAGTCTTCCTTCCTCTGCAATTTTTTGGAAGAGTTTGAGAAGGATGGGTGTTAGCTCTTCTCTAAATGTTTGATAGAATTCACCTGTGAAGCCATCTGGTCCTGGACTTCTGTTTGTTGGAAGATTTTTAATCACAGTTTCAATTTCATTACTTGTGATTGGTCTGTTCATATTTTCTATCTCTTCCTGGTTCAGTCTTGGAAGGTTATATACCTTTCTAAGAATTTGTCAATTTCTTCCAGGTTGTCCATTTTATTGGCATGGAGTTGCTTGTAGTAGTCTTTTATGATGCTTTGTATTTCTGTGGTATCTGTTGTAACTTCTCCTTTTTCATTTTTAATTTTATTGATTTGAGTCCTCTCCCTCTTTTCCTTGATGAGTCTTGCTAAAGGTTTATCAATTTTCTTTATCTTCTCAAAGAACTAGCTTTTAGTTTTATTGATCTATGTTATTGTTTTCTTTGTTTCTATTTCATTTGTTTCTGCTCTGATCTTTATGGTTTCTTTCCTTCTACTGACTTTGGGTTTTGTTTGTTCTTCTTTCTCTAGTTCCTTTAAGTATAAGGTTAGATTGTTTATTTGAGATTTTTCTTGTTTCTTGAGGTAGGACTGTATTGCTGTAAACTTCCCTCTTAGAACTGCTTTTGATACATCCCATAGGTTTGGGATCGTCGTATTTTCGTTGTCATTTGCCTCTAGGTATTTTTTGATTTCCTCTTTGATTTCTGCAGTGATCTCTTGGTTATTTAGTAATGTAGTGTTTAGCCTCCATGTGTTTGTGTTTTTTACGTTTTCTTCCCTGTAATTGATTTCTGATCTCATAGTGTTGTAGTCAGAAAAGATGCTTGATATGATTTCAATTTTCTTAAATTTACCAAGGCTTGATTTGTGACCCAAGATGTGATCTACCCTGGAGAATGTTCCATGTGCACTTGAGAAGAAAATGTAATCTACTGTTTTTGGATGGAATGTCCTACAAATATCAATTAAATCTATCTGGTCTATTGTGTCATTTAGAGCTTGTGTTTCCTTATTAATTTTCTGTTTGGATGATCTGTCCATTGGTGTAAGTGAGGTGTTAACGTTCCCCACTATTACTGTGTTACTGACAATTTCCTCTTTTATAGCTGTTAGCAGTTGCCTTATGTATTGCGGTTCTCCTCTGTTGGGTGCATATATATTTGAATATAGATGCAAAAATCCTTAACAAAATACTAGCAAACAGAATCCAACAACACATTAAAAGGATCATACACCATGATCAAGTGGAATTTATCCCAGGGATGCAAGGGTTCTTCAATATACACAAATCAATCAAAGTGATACACCATATTAACAAATTGAAGAATAAAAACCATATGATCATCTCAATAGATGCAGAAAAAACTTTTGAGAAACCTCAACACCCATTTATGACAAAAAACTCTCCAGAAAGTGAGCATAGAGGAAACCCACCTCAACATAATAAAGGCCATATATGACAAACCCACAGCAAACATCATTCTCAATGGTGTAAAAATGAAAGCATTTCCTCTAAGATCAGGAACAAGGCAAGGATGTCCACCCTCACCACTCTTATTCAACATAGTTTTGGAAGTCCCAGCCACGGCAAAAAGAAAAGAAAAAGAAATAAAAGGAATACAAATTGGAAAAAAGTAGTAAAACTGTCACTGTTTGCAGATGACATGATACTATACATAGGGAATCCTAAAGATGCCATCAGAAAACTACTAGAGCTAATCAGTGAATTTGGTAATGTTGCAGGATACAAAATTAATGCACAGAAATCTCTTGCATTCCTATACACTAACAACAAAAGATCAGAAAGAGAAATTAAGGAAACAATCCCATTCACCATTGCAACAAAGAGAATGAAATATGTGGGAATAAACCTACCTAAGGAGGTAAAAGACCTGTACTCAGAAAACTGTAAGACACTGATGAAAGAAATCAAAGATGACAAAAACAGATGGAGAGATATACCATGTTCTTGGATTGGAAGAATCAATATTGTGAAAATGACTCTACGACCCAAAGCAATCTACAGATTCAGTGCAATCCCTATCAAATTACCAATGGCATTTTTACAGAACCAGAACAAAAAAATCTTAAAATTTGTATGGAGACACAGAAGACCCCGAATAGCCAAAGCAGTCTTGAAGGACAAAAGCAGAGCTGGAGGAATCAGACTCCCTGACTTCAGACTATACTACAAAGCTACAGTAATCAAGACAATATACTACTAGCACAAAAACAGAAATATTAGATCAATGGAACAAGATAGAAAGCCCAGAGATAAACCCATGCACCAATGGTCAACTAATCTATGACAAAGGAGCCAAGAATATACAACGGAGAAAAGACAGTCTCTTCAGTAAGTGGTGCTGAGAAAACTGGACAGCTACATGTAAAAGAATGAAATTAGAACACTCCCTAACACCATACACAAAAATAAACTCAAAATGGATTAGACACCTAAATGTAAGACTGGACACTATAAAACTCTTAGAGGAAAACATAGGAAGAACACTGTTTGACATAAATCACAGCAAGATCTTTTTTGATCCACCTCCTAGAGTAATGGAAATAAAAACAAAAATAAACAAATGGGACCTAACGAAACTTAAAGGCTTTTGCAGAGCTCAGGAAACTACAAACAAGACGAAAAGACAATCCTCAGAATGGGAGAAAATATTTGCAAATGAATCAGCGGACAGAGGATTAATCTCCAAAATATATGAACAGCTCATGCAGCTCAGTATTTAAAAAACAAACAACCCAATAAAAAAATGGGCAGAAGACCTAAGTAGGCATTTCTCTAAAGACATACAGATGGCCAAGAAGCACATGAAAAGCTGCTCAACATCACTAATTATTAGAGAAATGCAAGTCAAAACTACAATGAGGTATCACCTCACACCAGTTAGAATGGGCATCATCAGAAAATCTACAAACAACAAGTGCTGGATAGAGTGTGGAGAAAAGGAAACCCTCTTGCACTGTTAGTGGGAATGTCAATTGATACAGCCACTATGGAGAACAGTATGGAGCTTCCTTAAAAAACTAAAAATAGAATTACCATATGACCCAGTAATCCCACTACTGGGCATATACCCAGAGAAAACCATAATTCAAAAAGACAAAGGCACCCCAGTGTTCATCGTAGCAGTATTTACAATAGGCAAGTCATGGAAGCAACCTAAATGCCCATCAACAGACTAATGGATAAAGATGTGGTACATATATACAATGGAATATTACTCAGCCATAAAAAGGAATGAAATTGGGTCATTTCTAGAGACATGGATGGATCTAGAGACTGTCATACAGAGTAAAGAAAGAAAGAGAAAAGCAAATATTGTATATTAATGCATATTTGTGGAACCTAGAAAAATGGTACAGATGAACAGGTTTGCAAGGCAGAAATAGAGACGCAGATGTAGAAAACACACATATGGACACCAAGGGGGTAAGTGACAGGAGGTGGTGGTGGTAGTGGGATGAATTGGGAGATTGGAATTGACATATATACACTGATATGTATAAAATAGATAGCTAATAAGAACCTGCTGTATAAAAAATAAATGAAATAAAATTTTAAAAAAATAGATATACCAGTAAAAACTCAGTTTGAACTTAAAAATTGCATTAAGGACCGTAGAGATAAAGTATATTGTTTCCAAATCAAAAGAAAAGGCTAGAATATTCTCTACCAGTAATCAGAGATGACTTTAGTACTTAATTTCCAGACCTGAAACACTGAATATGTATTATTAAGCATAGAGATATGTTATAGAGAGTCATATACTGTGTGTACAGAGAATTATGAACATTCATTGTAATCAGTTATCTTTTGCCATAGATATCCAGGCTAAAACCTAGTTTTTCTTATACAAGTAGGTATATTATAGAGTTTCATAATATAGTATACCCAAACCCATCAGTACTTCATGAAAAAATTTCATAAAGCTTGTAAAATATCTGAAATGTTATACAAAAACTTGCTTTGAAGGAATTACGTACAATATTCTGAGTATTGTGTTTATAATCTTAATCAGATTCTCTTTGTATCTACAAAGTTCCTATCCATAGTTAAAGACTCCCAGGACTAAAGTAAATATTTAGATTCAGAAACAGCATACCTATGAAAAAGTAAAGGGAAGGGATTGTAGATTAACAAGAAGAATTTAGTAAATTAGAAACATTAATACTCAGAAGGAAGGAAGTATTTATAAAATGGAATGTCACCCAGAAAACCAACATAACTCTTGTGTAATATAAGAGGAAAAGGAAAAAAAAATTAATAAAATCAACTAAACATTAGCTATTCATTAAAAGTAGCATCTTTTGGGGACTTCCCTGGAGGTCCAGTGGTTAAGACTCTGTGCTTCCAGTGCAGAGGGCATGAGTTCTAACCCTGGTAGGGGAAGATCTCACATGCCGCATGGTATGGCCAAAAAATAAAAAAGCATCTTTTGTTAGATTGTTTGACATTACTAGCATTGTAATCATATGATAAATGTATTTATAAGTAAATCCTTGACATAATTAGGAAAAGAAACTTGCCTAGAGTTGATTTTTCCTAACTGTAAACGTGGCTCTCCATCCACTTTCCAGTCTGTAAAAAATATATCCAAAATGTTATTGGACATATATTTTCTAAGAACAAAACAAAAAAGCTGACTCTAGCAAGTTTCAGGATCATGCTTTGCTGTCTATTAATTTCAAGACGCCCGTTACAATTTTCCATAGACTACAGTGCAATAGTGTAATATAACCAAGTAGTGAAGAAGACCAGCAAAGATTTATGCAGCCTTACTGCATGCTTTATACTAGAACAGATACTTGATATGCATCGTCTCATAGTGACTTTATCAGTTGATGCAGTGGTCTGTTTTCAGCAGTCTAGGTTCAGTCACAAAACTAGAGTCAATGCAAGAATTCTGGGAAGAAAAACAACATCTTACTATAGGAATTATGGTTTACAGAATACCAGAGTGCTCAGGAGAAAAAAGGGAAAGCGCCACCAATGTCAGGGGAGCTGCAGCTGGAAAGGCGGCAATAGATATTGAGTACCTCACTTAAAAGGAAGTGGTTTCTCAAAATCACACCCAGAAACTGCTGCAGTTCTCCAGAATCTCTGAAAAAGTTCACACGAACTGTTGCAGAGTGCTGCTGTGAAATATGTGGTAAACAAGCACTCAGTGAGAATTTTCTGTGAATCTCACATGTGGCTGCAATTGCCTCTGCTCAAGTCCCTCTCATACAAACCACTTGAACTTAATGGTGGAGTAGGGCTGCACACACCCAAATTCATGGTTTGGTGTGTCAGATAACATCAATTCATGGCACGATGAATTAAGGGTTCATCTAAGGGTTCATTAAGGGTTCATCTAAGTGGCACGATGCCTTAAGGGTTCTGGACAAGTGTTCAGTCTCTGCAAGGGCCCAGCACCAGGCTTTTTCTGTCAGTAGTAGGTAGGTAGCTATCTGCAGAAGAGAATATGGCTTTGTTCCAAAATACCTATTTGCCACAGATACTTCAACACAGTTGGATGTGTTGGTCATACAGAGCGAGAGCAGAGTCACTCACATGGAAGCTTAGACCTGTTCCAGGCTTACAGTTTATTGGCAAATGAGTCAAGAGTAGTAAGTCCAAATAAAGTACTGGGTTGCTGCTAAAATTCAGAGGCCCACTAGGTATGTGTCTTTTCTGTGGATGTATAAATAAGGTGTTCATCTTAAAGATGATACATTAACATTCCTCATACCACTGAACCCATAGTCTTCAAATGTTCGTTAATAATTATACGATATATTTCAGAGCCTCTGGCACACATTTCTTCCAAGTCTTCCAAGGGATCTAGCCCATTTGCTAACACCAGCTCAGCAAGTCCAATCAGAATGATTTTGTCAATAGAGTGGACAAGCCGGATTCCTTACCTAGACTTGACAGAGAGCTGAAGAGTTGATATAGCCCTGATACAGGACACTGAAGCTCTGATTCTGTCCCTGCCAGGTAAAGGCAAACTGCTCCTCAGTCTCTACTAATAAATATGGAGAAAAGAGCACTCTCAAAGTCAGCAGCAAGATAGCACGTGCCCAGCTCTCTGTTTACTTGCTTAGGCACAGCACGTCACCTTTGAGTCACCAGTTCTTTCCTTTATTGTTGAATCATGTGGAAGATAACAACTTTTAAAAAAAATTAATTCCCCTGTTGATGGACATTTGGCATGTTTTCAGTTTTAGGCTATAATGGATAAAACTGTATGAACATTTATGTGTGAGGTTTTGTGCAAATATGTTCTCATTTTTCTTGGGTAAATACCTAGGAATAGAATTAGTGGGTCATAAAATATATGATAGTTCAACTTTATAAGAAAGCTACAGACTGTTTTCCAAAGGGGTTGTGCTATTTACCCTCCAAGCAGGAATGCTGATTTACCCATTTGTATATCTTGTTTTGTGCGGTGCTATTCCACTTACTATCCATTTGGGGTTTATTTTTCTTTTAAGTATTGGGTTGTAAGAGTTTTGCATTTTTTTCCCCCTACAATGAGGAATGTCTTTTTATTTTCTAGTTTCTTTTGAAGAGCAGAGATATGATAATAATTTTTAGTAGGAAACTAGTGGTTGCAGAACACAGATAAAATAGCCTACAGAAAGTGAATTTCCCTTGTGTGGGGAAATACTGAAAACAGGTCTAAGACAAGGTAAATCATCACTAGTTACTATATGAACAAAAATGTAGCAGCTCCAAACTTTGAAGGACAAGGGTTGGCAGTCTTGGAAAGGCACCGCATTTCTAGGGAAAGAAGTAACATGGGATTGACATTCTCTGAAAGTGTGGTGGTGAAAAGAATTAACAAAGCAAACAGTAGAAATTAAGAGTCCAATAAAAACAAAAGAGAATTACTCAAGTAGAAGGCCATCCGCCCCTCGCGCCATGCAGTCAATAATCCTGCCTCCATAACTTCACGTATTACTGGAGGTCAAAGCAAAAATAAGACATTTCAAAATGAAAATAAATGGCAGGCAACACTGGAACAGAGCTGCCAAATAAGTAAAACAGAAAATAAAAATCCATGTATTTCATCGGGGGTTTTTTATAAGTAACTTTTATTGGAGAATAGTTGATTTACAATGTTGTGTTAGTTTCTGCTGTACAGCAAAGTGAATCAGTTATACATATACATATATCCACTCTTTTTTAGATTCTTTTCCCATATAGGTCATTACAGAGTATTGAGTAGAGTTCCCTGTGCTGTACAGTAGGTCCTTATTAGTTATCTATTTTATATATAGTAGTGTGTATATGTCAATCCCAATCTCCCAATTTATCCCTCCTCCCCTTCCCCCTTGGTAACCATAAGTTTGTTTTCTACATCTGTGACTCTATTTCTGTTTTGTAAATATGTTCATTTGTACCATTTTTTTTAGATTCCACATATAAGCGATATCCTATGATACTTGTCTTTCTCTGTCTGACTTTCTTCACTCAGTATGACAATCTCTATCATCTGGTTTAATTTCACTGAGATTGGATTTTTTTTTATTCCAAACCTATATTCATATTGCATTTTAAAAGATAATATAAAAACCCCATCTAAGATGTTGCTCAGATTTATTCTCTCAACCTCATTGGAAACTGCTAATATGATAAACGTTACATTGATGTTTTTGCTTATTTGTCTATTTATTTATGAAATTGAGCATTTGCCTTGTGCTTATAAACCTTGTCTCTTATTTCATATCCTATAATCATTTAATTATTATATCTTTGCTGATTTGTAAATATTAGATGAACTGTTATGCAATATCTGTCTGTTACAAATACAGTCTTTTTGCATCTGTTGTTTAGGTTTTGTATATCTATAGCATTTTGTTTTTATTGTATTTTTAAATTATATCATATTAAATTTGTATACTTTGTAAAGCAATGATTGCATCATTTGTAAATGTCTGTTTTCTCCTAGCATATGTATGACTTTTTGACATATTTAAATAATTCACTTATATGACATTTATTTTATTGGTGAAAATGAAAAAAGGAATCCAGCCTTATTGTTTACAGTTGCACATGGACTAACTAACAACATTTTCCTTGTTACACACAGACATTATGACACTGGCTCTCAGTGGGCTCCCAGCTGTTAATCATACTTAACAGCCTATAACGCTTACTCTTGTTTTTACCACGAGAAAAAAGTTTTCTTCAAGTGAACTCAGGAAGGAAACAACTCTTGTCTCAGTAGAAGAAACTGCAGGGCTTTGGTAATTAATTTGTTTTTATCTTATATGCACTTTAATTTATATAAGCTATTTTAAACTATTACATTCTTTTTGTGACTGATAAGAAATAAGAATAACAACAAGGAAAACCTCAGAGCCAAAAATGTGGCTGTTTCCTATCAGGAGTTTAATATCTCAACATATATCTTTTGTAGTGGTAGCAACTGAGGCTTTATTGTGTGTGTGTGTATATTTTCACATTTTTCCAGCTGCTTTGATAATGTATTCTGAAATACTCCTCTAATGTATATTTTAAGTAGCTGAAAATACTTTTTCAGAAATGAAGTGTTGTTAGAAAAAAAAAGAAGTAAAATATGCTCCCACATTTTGTGAATTAGAATGTGTCTTTAATGTTGTATATGGTATAGACATATGATACATGTATGATATATACACTGGCTAAAATAGTTAATACATGGGAAACTTTTAAAAACTTTAAAAAGTGTCTTATCCCTTTTTTCTATTTCACTTAGTTTTACTTCCTTTGTGGCAAAGTAAATGAAATTACTTTAAAATAATTAAACAACAACATTTAAGTTTTTGAGTTTCCAGTGTTTTCTTACCAAATGAGAGTTCATGTACATATTATTCCATACTTGCAAATATTGCATAAGCTTCTTACTTATAGGTACGAAGAGTTAAAGAAAACCTTTCTGACTTTTCCTGAGTAAACATTCATAGTGAGGTGAACTTTTGGTTCCGTTTCATTTTTTGATTCTCACCTTCTTATAAATATTCAATTATGATCATTTCTGTCTAAAATGTGGCTTCTAAATGTTGCTGTTTCTCTCTAGTTATGGTGCTATTTATCAATTAGGATTTAAGAGTGCCAATGTTCTACAAACAACAAATGCTGGAGAGAGTATGGAGAAAAGGGAACCCTCTTGCACTGTTGGTGGGAATATAAATTGATACAGCCACTATGGAGAACAGTATGGAGGTTCCTTAAAAAACTAAAAATAGAACTACCATATGACCCAGCAATACCACTACTGGGCATATACCCTGAGAAAACACCATAATTCAAAAAGAGTCATGTACCACAATGTTCATTGCAGCTTTATTTACAATGGCCAGGACATGGAAGCAACCTAAGTGTCCATCGACAGATGAATGGATAAAGAAGATGTGGCACATATATACAATGGAATATTACTCAACCATAAAAAGAAACGAAATTGAGTTATTTGTAGTGAGGTGGATGGACCTAGAGTCTGTCATACAGAGTGAAGTAAGTCAGAAAGAGAAAAACAAATACTGTATGCTAACACCTATATATGGAATCTAAAAAAATGGTTATGAAGAACCTAGGGGCAGGACAAGAATAAAGACGCAGACCTACTAGAGAATGGACTTGAGGACACGGGGAGGGGGAAGGGTAAGTTGGGACGAAGTGAGAGAGTGACATGGACATACATACACTACCAAACGTAAAATAGATAGCTAGTGGGAAGCAGTCGCATAGCACAGGGAGATCAGCTTGGTGCTTTGTGACCACCTAGAGGGGTGGGATAGGGAGGGTGGGAGGGAGACACAAGAGGGAGGAGATATGGGGGTATATGTATATGTATAACTGATTCACTTTGTTATACAGCAGAAACTAACACAACATTGTAAAGCAATTATACTCCGACAAAGATGTTGAAAAAAAAATTAGAGAAAAAAAAAGTGTCGAAGTGACTGGATAGCCTAATGAATGAAAAATAAATCTCGTCATACATGTTCTAGCAAGATGTTCTTTGTTTAGTATCTGTGACTTCCTTTTGCTCCCACTGCAGTGTAAATTCATGACTATATTGATACATGGATGATAAGTTGCTGTGCATTCTTAGTAATCGACTTATATTTACGAAGTTTTAGGTTAACTTTCCTGAAGTTAGCTGGTAATGAAAATGCCAGATATCTTTTTTAATATTTATAGATACATAGAGATGGAGACAGAAATAAAGAAGGTATAGATATCAGAATTAGATTTAAATAATTTCCCCAGTGGCGGACTAAGCTATGGTGCTAGGGCTTAAACAGGGCATTTGATTCATGTACTTATTAATCCCATAATTACTTATGAGTTTGGCACTGAGCTGGCACTAAGCATGGTGAGTAAAACAAACACAGTGCCTGGATCTATCAAAATTTTCTAATTCATATTCCTTGCAAAGTAACATAGAGGAATTTACAACTATGAGATGATGTGGTCATGTATGCCAAGAAAAGATGTAGCTGAGCAGAGTTAAGACACTACACATTCTGACCGGTGTGAGGTGATACCTCATTGTGGTTTTGATTTGCATTTCTCTAGTGATTAGTGATGTTGAGCATCCTTTCATGTGTTTGACAGGAATAAAGACGCAGACGTAGAGAATGAACTTGAGGACATGGGGTAGGGGGGAAGGGTAAGCTGGGACGAAGTGAGAGAGTGGCATGGACATATATATATACACTACCAAATGTAAAATAGATAGCTAGTGGGAAGCAGCTGCATCGCACAGGGAGATCAGCTCGGTGCTTTGTGACCACTTAGAGGTGTGGGATAGGGAGGGTGGGAGGGAGACGCAAGAGGAAGGGGATATGGGGATATATGTATACGTATAGTTGATTCACTTTGTGATAACAGCAGAAACTAACACAACATTGTAAAGCAATTATACTCCAATACAGATGTTAAAAAAATAAATGAGGTATTGTATGTTAAAAAAAGAGACACAATACACAGTATTGGGAAACTGCAAGTAATTCTATATTACTAGAGTAAGAAAAAAAATGGCATGGTGAGAAGCCAAGTAAGGGAGGTAGGTAAAAGTAAAGTCATGACATGAATTTTGTGCCACAGAGAAGTTTGGACATGATTCTATACTCAAGTTTTGCTACCAAATAATTTTTAAAGGAACATGTATACAAATAATTGTATTTTAGAAAAAAAAAGAGCAATTTGAGTTGGAGTCCAAAGCAGAAAAAAATATTTGATGCTATCGCAATCATTGAAGTCAGCAGTGCTGAGTCTGGTGCAGTGCAGCTGGAGAAAGGGAGATGGATGTGGTCGGCTGAGGGGACAGTAAAGTAAGTTGGACTTGCTTTCAGAATGAGGGAAAACCAGTGTCTGGCTTTAGAGACTGGGAGGATGGTAGAGTTATAGCTACTGCTATAGCTTAGAGAGACGTGGCAGGTTTGGGAGAAGAGGAATTCAATGTTGAATTGTTTTGCTTTCAGAGTGTGTGGTTCCATAAACAAATAAGTGCTCAGCTCAAAAGAGCCAGCTAGTTTGGAAATACAGATTTGGAAGATGTCTTTATAGAGAGACTAATACATTCCATATAAATAGATTAAATGACATATCAACAATGAGTAACCTGAGAAGCAAAGGGGCTCAGGTAGAACCAATTTTTAGCCCATAAATAGTAGAAGTGGAAGAAGAGACAATAAATTACAAAAAAGAATCACATCCAGTGTCGCAGCAGGGACTTGAAATAAGGAATAAGGAATTGGCCAAGCATACCAGATAACAAAATTAGGAGGAGTACGGTGATAGTCAATCCATTGCAATTTACCAATTAGAAGATTATCAGTGACCCTTGCCAGAGAAGTTTTGGTGGAGTAGAGAATAGAAATCAGACTGCAGTAGGTTGAGGAGGGATTAAGAAGCATGAAGGATGTGCAGATAGATTTTGTAACTACTGTTTTTGAGGACCTTGAGTATAATGGCAAAGAGAGATTGGGACTCAGGTTGAAGGGATTTTTTTTTTTTTTTTTTTTTTTGCTGTTATTGCTTTTATAAAATAGAGAAATTTGGGATTGTTTACATGTATTAAAAAGAACCCCCCCCCAATATTTACAGAGTCCACAGTTTATACACATTAAATGAAATGTCTCCCATTTTCTCATTTTATATATTTTCTAATTCCATGGCCAAATAATATTGCTCTGCTGTGTCAATGAACTCACTACCCCCTATATTTACACCCTGAAGCCTGTTCCTTGATGTTCTGATTTTCCTTTTTGTTGCAGATATCCTCCTTCCTCAGTGTGTGTGTGCGCACGTGTGTGTGTGAATGAGAGAGAGAGAGGTGTGTGTATGTGTGTGTGTGTGAGAGAGGGAGAGGAGGGCTGTGGGTGGATACACTGGACACTGAGGGCGCTGTGTGTGTGTAATGTGTATTTACAAGCTTTTGTGATTCAATATGAGGAGGAAGGGCTGAGGGAAAAGGTGAAGAGAATAGGATGGTATAGGTAATAGGAGTGGATGAGTGCCATCTCCAGTTTTAGTGGAGAGGGAAAAAGTGAGTCTCAGTCAGAGATGGAGCAAGGAGTGGAGTCAGAGATGGAGGGTAGGGGAGTCAGACAGAGGGAGGCTGGTGAGCTGAACGTCAGGGTTGGAGTGTGTGAGAGACGACTGGAATGTGAGTAACGGTGTGTAACCATGAACATCTACATCTCTGCAGCTGTGGGAAGTGTGCGAGGTGTGAGGGTTCCTGTGTTTCAGTGTGGGAGTGACTGTGACATAGTGCCAGTGACTGAGAGTTGGTGCCGGTCCGTACGTCTGAGTGTGACTGGAGTGAGGGAGGGCGACTGAGGCTGAAGGCAGATGCTTAGAGTTAGGCAGGCAAGAGCAGCTCCCCTAGTGATGGTCTCTGAGATTCAGATGAAATGCTCTGTTGAATTATAGCTCTAGTTTCTAGCTAGACTTTTAGGAAAGCATTCTCTGAAGTAATCTGAGAAACTCCATGAGATAGGAGAAAAAATAATGTCAATTAAAAAATGTTTGTATTTATACAGAAAGCAACCATTTGCAAGTCATCTTCGTCTTTCTCCTTTCCTAAGAGCGGACTAACTCAACAACTGTTACTGAGTGCCTACTCCATGTCTCCTTCTGAGGTTGCAGTGATGAGGAACTAGGCTGACATGATGCCTGCCCTCATGGGGTGTGTATTCTAGTTGGGGAGAAAGAAAAGAACAAAACACACAAATGAGCTCATGATTCTTGAGGAGGTTAATGAAGGAGATTTTTTAAATTATAGGGAATAGAAAGAAAGGAAGTTTACCTGCTTAGGTTCCTGTTTATCTAAAAGGAACAAGAAAGTTTCTTTGAGGTGGCAATGCTTAGTCTGAGACCAAAAAGAACTCAGTGTTTGTTTTATAATCCTGTAGTGATTTTTTCATAACAGATTGGCTCCTGGAGTTGCTCAGAAAATTCTTTGTTTTTAAGGAAATATATTGCTGCTGTTCCTTACTTTACAACATAAACCTTAAGTTTGCCCATATGAAAATTCACCAAATCATCAAACAATTTCTATAATTTAAAGCATCTCCCTTTTTTTACGGATGTGCTAAATAACATGATCATCATTGGCTGGCGCCTTGTTAAAAATGGAAACTCTCCAGCCCTTCACTAGACCTGATGGGTCAAGAAACTATTTTAACAAGATCGCTCTGAGATTTGAAAGCACATTGAAGTTTGAGAAGTACTGTTAGGGAATATGTGAGAAATCATAATTTGTTTTCTGCCTCTAAGACAACTTAATATACCTAGAACAATGGTGTCCAACAGAAATATAATTTGAGACATAGGTAATACATTTAAAAAGTTAAAAATAGTAAAGTTTGTTTTAGTATTATATTGTATTTAACCCACTTTAAAAATTATCATCTAAACATGTAGTCACTATAAAAATTATTAATAATTACGTTCTTTTTATTACTACTAAGTCTTTGAACTCCAGCGTGTACTTTATAGTTACAGAACACGTCAAATAGAATGTGAAATTTTCATGGGAAGTACTTGATGTGTATTTTATACTGCTTCAGTTTTAAATTTTAAATTATTTAATAGTAAAGACAATTTAAAATTTACTTCCTGTTCCACTAGTAACATCTCAAGTGCTCAGTAGCCAGATGTGGCTGGTATCTATCATATTGGATGGTACAGCCCTAGAATATTTCTCTACAAGCCTCTTAGAGCACATCTGCTCAGTCAGTCCACAAGATAACTGCTTTTTGTTTTTTACATTATGACCCAAATTGTAAGTTTTATATGTATCCCATATTAGCTATATTTTAAGTTAAGGAAGTACACTTTCCAAATTATATTAAAATCTCTCCAGCTATTTATATATGATAGATTGACAAATAAACTGACAGAAGAACTTCATACAGATTTTTCAGAAACAGATATTTCAACTGTATGAAATACTACAGTGTAGAAAATGACTTAATGGTTAAAATTGTATTTTAGTAAAAATTCAAGCCACAAAACACAATTTTTAGCAGTTAATACGAGATTAATTTAAAAGAAAAGTGTGCATTTATTTAAGCATGTATACGTATAAATGGTGGGTATACATATTAATATGCACATTGTCTTATTAAACATTTATGCTAGATGTAAAGTCTGTTCACTAGTGTTTCAGACTATGATTTTGGTAGTAATTCAATTACCCTAACTTTCCTTAAGTTTTCTTGTCAGTGCAAACTCTTAACTTTCTCTGTTAACTTTATAAATATAGTAACTATTAATCCAGTAACTGTTAAGCCTCAGCCAATCCGGATGAACAAATCGTGGTCTCAGATCCTCATTTGCACTTTTATTTCATCTATCATATTCAATAGCAGTTATGATCTTACCTGGTAAGAAAATGAGTTGTCATCTAATAAGCGAAATAACCTCAACCTCAAAACATCTGTGAAATTCAAGAACATCAAATTAAATGTGTAATGGTGTTCACCTCAATTGTAATAGCTCTAAGAGAGGAAAATATGTGGGCACACATGAAACAATCTAGTGTTCAAAATGTCTGCTTTGCTTATTACACAAATCTATTGTTTTAAAGAGTTTAAACTTCCTTAATAGGAATAAAACTGCCACAATTACTACTACCACTTTAAATATTAAAATTAGCTAAGGTAGAGAGATATAATTGAGAAAAACATTTAGGCAAAATTTAGCTGGAGTTTTGTTCATTTAATTTAGTGAAAATGTATTTTTAGATTTTTTCAGACTCAGTATGCAGGAACATTTATTTCAATATATTTAAATATTTTTGGTAGAAACACCATAGCTTGATTTATTCATCTTATATATTATTTGTACTCTGGTCTCAATAAAATAAAGAGAATTTATATTATGCCAAAATTGTATTTGCTGATTTTGGAAAGGGAACTTTTACTTAGGCATGGCAGTAGAAAAATAAAAAAATATAAACGTTTCAATTAGAGCTTTTCCAGATAATTTGCAATACCATTTTTTGAAAATGGAAAATAAAGGCTTTTCTTAAGGGAAAAAAGTCAGTAAAATTTAAATTAGCTCAATTTCCAGGAATATAGGGTAAACATGCATTTTTCTATTCCTCCCTCTAAGTAAGACTCTGGGCATGATATATAAAATAAACACTAAAAAAAAAAAAAAAAATCTCTGAAAGTTCGAGAACAACAGACTTACTACGTACTTCACTGTCAAGGGACCTCAGGATCCAAGGAACAATTGGGTGGTGAGTTTCCTGGGTTTTCTTACTGCCTCATTTGTGATTGACTTGAAGCTGAAGAAGCCAGCACCTGGGAGATGTCAATACGTGCGACAAAAGTAGCCCAACCTAGTCAAAGGAAAAGGGGTAACCTAACAAGATAGAAACATTTTGGACGACAAATGCTCTGTTCCAACCAAACATCATAAAAGGAAAAACTGTGACCCCACTACCAGCCTCACAAGTAAAGGCCAAGTGGGTAGATTAAACTTCAGTTGCATGCCTTCAGCTGAGTGGTTGATTTCCGCTGCTTCTAAACACGGCGGCTGTCATACCAGGAATGATCATGTCCGTTGATATCTACCACTAATCAGGATGCTCTTTCTTTTTGAAAAACATTAATTTTACCAAAATTACATTACCAAATATAATTATTCTCACAATAATTAGATGTGTAATAATGCCTTGATTTATTTCATCTTTTGAAGAGATACATGTTAAGTGAATTGAAATGTAGTTTATTTGTCTTTAGGAATTGATATACACATGAAAGTCTTTGAGTAAGTGTGAGCAAATTTAGTTTAGCCATTCATTCATCCATTTATTCAAAAATACTTTTATGTGTCTGTTATATGCCAGTCACTGTTCTAGGCTCTTGGACTTGAGCAAAATAGGCCAAAAAATCTGCTTTTCTGGCACTATAAATTACGTAGGATGGGTAATAAAAGGTAATAAGAGCTATATGAAAAGTAATAGACCATTGTATGAGGGTATGGAAGGTAATTTTAAATAGAGTAGTCAAAGTAAATCTCATTGAGTATATGACATTTGAGCAAGGATATTTGCATTACGTGATAAATCATCAAATATAGAAAACTTTTGAGTGGAATTTATGATGTAAGTTAAGTTGACACTGCTTTGTACAAACACCTCAGCACCAAACATGTAAGTTAAACCTTGGAGTTGTAAAAGTATTATTTTTCTCAGGATAGAAATGTTAGCTTGCCTTACACAGATATACAATATATATACTTATATATACATATGTATATATGTACATATGTACTATATATAATTTTAATTTCTGGATAGGCTACAGATAGCATTTTATGGGACAAAAGTTGGCAAATTACTAACAGAGTGATCATAATTATGCAAGTGCAGTTTGAATTTACCTAATTTGAACTGGCGTTGAATATTCATCATAGATTTTATGGCATACAAAATGCAACTGCCAAATGGAAGCCAAAGCATACAAACAAAGCCTTGGGGCTCTTAGATCTGTGTAGTAATTGATACATTAATTGATGTGAACCAGATTGAAAAGTTCTTCACTTTAAAAAATTAAGTACCTAAAGAATTAAAGAAAACATGTCATGGTTGAACAATCACCTTCTGTTTAAATAAATAAGTTATTTTACAAAATATTGGGTTATTCATATTTTATAAGGGCAATGTACCTAAAAGGCTGACCAAGTAATTAGAGATAATATTTTATGCCAAGTTCAGAATAACACAGACATAGAGGATTTCAAAAGATTTTAAGCAAACTTCCAAAAAAAATATACAAAGTTTCTAATGGAAAGTTTTTTTTAGACTAGTAGTAGTTTAGAGCAATTATTACAGACTGAATCAGAGATACACATGAATTAATTTTCAAATGTAATTCTGATTGTAATGTTGCTAGTATATCATCTGTATAACACATTCATCAATGAAACCCTGTATACTCAAAGGATAAATTAAAACATACCAAGTAACAAGGTGTGATTTAGGATTCAAAAATAAAAACAAAAAAAAGAACTAAGCCATACATTTGTTAATAAGCCCATAACCTAACTAAATTTTTCAGAGCAATTCAGTCTGTTTGGTTTAGGGTTTCAGGTATGCAGCATCAGGCTGTCAGAGCTGTATCAGTTCATTTTATTTCACTAAGCAAGAAGAATATCCACATTTTCATCTCCAATCTATCAGCATTTAGCCATTGTTGAATTCAGTACAAACTCTGATGATCTCATTCATTCAAATATAACATTTCTTTGCAAACTACCCACATTTTATTAGCAATCTGAAGTTTCTTTTGATTTCTAGAATCCACCAACTGCTGGGCATTTCTAGTTTGTCCCCCTGCAGTCTTCTCAAATGGAATTTGTTTAAAAACAAAAACATATGAATCTTTATCTTCAAGCCCCAAACTACCAACCCCTCAAATTATGTCTTAAGTATTTTAATTGCCACCCCACCCTTATTGTCTGTACCTACTCTTTATTTTTCCTTCATCATGTAGAAGATAACATTGTTACCTACTTTGACTCTCATTTTTAAAAGAAACTCTAAGCAGTTTCCTTATACATAGCTTTTCCCCAATCTGAATAATTCACCATTCTGCAAAGTGATCAGTCTTTGTAAACCTCCGCAGCATAATTTTCTCATTATTGCCTTTCGGTTTGCCCCTGCTGAACTCCTTGCGTCTGCTATGACTTCTCTGCTCCCTTTTTGCCTGTTTTACAAATAATCTTATTTAAGACTCATTTCAAATTAAACTTTTTATTACACCATTTTATTGACCACCAAATGTGAAAGTAATTTCCCTTTACTCCAGAATCATACAGAATGAAAAATAGGTAGTTTCTTTTATTCACACCTTTTACAACATAGAAATTGGCAAGATTTAAACAGAACACACGGGGCTTCCCTGGTGGCGCAGTGGTTAAGAATCCGCCTGTCAATGCAGGGGACATGGGTTTGAGCCCCAGGCTGGGAAGATGCTGTGGAGCAACTAAGCCCGTGCGCCGCAACTACTGAAGCCCGTGCGCCACAACTACTGAAGCCCGTGAGCCACAACTGCTGAAGCCCGTGCGCCACAACTACTGAAGCCCGTGCGCCACAACTGCTGAAGCCCGTGAGCCACAACTGCTGAAGCCCACACACAGCAAGAGAAGCCCCCACTCGCCACAACTAAAGAAAGCCTGCATGCAACAACGAAGACCCAACACAGCCAAAAATAAATTAATTAATTAATTTTAAAAAACAACTTATGGAAGGAAGACTGCTCATCACACTGTTCAAGCTATTCTCTGTCATGGAAGATGAAAAATTGGGTAGAATTTGTGTCTCTGAATTTTAAAAGAATTTGCACATCCAACTACAGAGTGAATTAGACCTAGGCATGTGCACTCCTGGAGAAACTAAAAGATGGCAAACAGTTAAACCAATAATCCTCAAATAATTATTTTAATCAGGGCAGGGAAAAATGGTTTTCTATTAATAAAATGTGTTTTTTTCCTCTTATATCTAAATTAGCCATTTACAAGTACATTTATTATGTAATTTTCTGAAGCAGGTATTTTGTTGGAGAAAAGGCATATTAAGCAATTTTAACATTTATGTAATAAATTTAAATCAACTTTTACAGGTGAATATCATACTAATTCATAATATCCTGATTCAGATGTTCAGCTTGTGATTGTGTCTGGGTTTTGATAGGATTTTTCATTATTAATAGACCATTTTCTTTTAGAGCAGTTTCAAGTTTAAATTGAGCAGAAAGTACAGAGAGTTTCCATATACCTCCTCTTCCTTGACCACCCTTCCCGCACCTCCTCAATTACCCCTCTTATTAACAGCCTGCATTGTTATTGTGGTGCCATTATTGGATTGGACAAAGGAATAATGTCATGTATCCATCTTTGCAGTATCAGACAGAATACTTTCACTATCTTAAAACTGCCCTGTGTTCCATCTGTTCATTCTTACCTCCCTCCCACTGAACGCATGGCAACCACTGATATTTTTACTATCTGTATAGTTTTGCCTTTCCAGATTGTCCATAATTAGAATCATATGATACATACACTTTTCAGACTAGCTTCCTTAGCTTAGAATTCATACATTTATGGTTCCTTTTCAATAACATTTCTTTTCATGGTTTAATGATATTCCATTGTGTGAATGTACCAAAATTTAACCATTCGCTATTGAAGGACATCTTGGTTGCTTTCAGTTTTTGGCCATTATGAATAAAGTTGCTGTAGACATTCATGTGCAGATGTTTGGGTGGATATAAGTTTTCAGTCATTTGGATAAATATCTATGAGTATGATTGCTGAATCCTGTTGTATGACAGTGTTTAGCTTTAGCTTTGTAAGAAACTGTTGTAACTATGTACCAAAGTAACTGTACCATTTTGCATTCCCAGAAGGGAATGAATGAGAGTTCCTGTTGCTCCACATCCTCATCAGCATTTGGTGGTGTTTGTTTTAGATTTTAGCCATTCTAATAGGTATGTAGCACTGTCATGTTTTAGTTGCCATTTCCTAAAGACACATGTTGTTGAGCACCTTTTTGCATGCTATTTGCCATCATCCTATTTGATGAGAGTTGTGTTCAGTCTTTTGTCTTGTTTTGGTTTTGGTTTGGTTTTCTTACTGTTGAGTTTTAAGGATTCTTTGTTTATTTTAAAAACAATAACTTTATAAAGGATACAGGTCCTTTATCAGGTATGTGTTCTGCAAATATTTCTCCCAGTCCATGGTTTGTCTTTTTTTTCCTTTCTCTTAACAGTCTTTCCCGTAGCAAGTTTTAATTTTAATAAGCTCTGTCCTATCAATTTTGTCTTTCGTGGGTTGTATCTTTCAGTTTTGTGTCTAAAATTCATTGCTAAAACCAAAGTCACCTAGATATCCTCCTATGTTATCTTAGAGAAATTTTATAGATTTGTATTTTATGTATAGTTCTATGATACATTTTTAGTTAATTTTTTGAAGGTGTCAGGTAAATGTCTAAATACTTTTTTTCATATTCAGTAGGCACCTGCTGATAATTTATTAGTTACATGATTATATTCACTTTTTTGCACATGGATTTTCATTTGTTTCATTGCCATTTGTTGAAACAATAACCTATTCTCCATTCAGTTGCTTTTATCCTTTGTCAAATCTTAGTTCATTATATTTGTGTAGGTCTCTTTCTGGGCTTTCTATTCTTTTCCATTGACCTTTTTGTCTGTTCTTTTGCCAATGCAACACTGTCTTGATTATTACAGCTTTATAGTAAGTCTTGAGATAAAGTAATGTCAGTCCTGACTTTTTTCTCCCTCTTCACTATTGTGTCTGATATTCTGGGTCTTTTGGCTTTCCATATAAACTTTAGAATTACTTTATCAATATCCACAAGGTAACTTGCTGGCATTTTTATGGGGATTGCATTGAATCTATGGATCAATTTGGGAAGAACTGACCACTTGACAATACTGACTCTTATTAACCATGAACAGGGAATATCTCTACATTTATTTGGGTCTTCTTTGATATCTGTCATCAGAATTTTATAGTATTTTTAATATATATGTTGTGAATATTTTACTGGATTTATACCAACGTGTTTTGACAGTTTTTTAGTGCTGCTATAAATGGCTTTGTGGCTTTAATATCAAATTCCGATTATTCATTGCTGGTATGTAGGAAAACAATTGGCTTCAGTATATTAAACTTTTATTCTGCAGTCTTGTTACAGTCACTACTTGTAGGAATTTTTGTTGTTGATTTTTTGAGATTTTCTACATAAGCAAGCATGTCATCTACAAAGAGAGATTTTATTTCTTCCTTCCCAATCTGTATACTTTTTATTTCTTTTTTAAAAATCTGATTGCACTGGCTAGGACCTCCAGTATGACGTTGAATTGGAGTGGTGAAAATGGATGTCTTTGTTTTGTTACTGACCTTAGAGGGAAAGCTTCTAATGTCTCACAATTAAGTATAATGTGAATTGTAGGATTTTTGTAGATGTTCTATATCAAGTTGAGGAAATTCCCCTCTATTCATAGTTTGCTGAGTTTTTATCATAAATGCATGTTGGGTTTTATAAAAGGTTTTCTTGCATCTATTGACATGATCATATGACTTTTCTTCTTTAGCCTGTGAATGGGAAGGATTACATAAATTGATTTTGAATGTTGGGCAAACTTACATACTTAGAATAAATCTCCTGTAGTTGTGGTATATAATTCTTTTTATATGTTGTTGGATTTGACTTAAAAATATTTTGTTGAGGATTGTTGCATGCATATTCATGAGACATACTGCTCTGTAATTTTCTTTCTTGTGATGTCTTGCCTGGTTCTAATATTAGAATATTGCTGGTCTTGTAGTATAAGTTAAGAAGTGTTCCTTCTGCTTCTACGTTCTGAACAATATTGTAGAGAACTGGTTAATCTTCATTAAATGTTTCATAGAATTCACCAGTGAAACCAGCTGTGCTTGATAATTTCTGTTTAGGAAGGTTATTAATTACTGACTAAGTTTCTTTAGTAAATGTAAGCCTTTTTACATAATCTGTTTATCCTTGTGTGAGCTTGACAGAATGTGTTTTTCAAGGAATAGGCACATTTCATCTAGGTTATCAAATCTGTGGAGCTAGAGTTTTTCATATCTTTTCAATGTCCATGGGATCAGTAGTGATATTCCATCATTCATTTCTATATTAGCAATTAGTATCTTCTCTCTCTTTATCTTGGTTAACCTGCCTAGCAGTTTATCAATTATATTCATCTTTTTAAAGAATTATCTTTCAGACTTGTTTGTTTTCTTGTCTTCAATTTTACTGAATTACACTTTAATTTTTATTACTTCTTTCCTTTAGCTCACTTGGATTTAAATTTTTATTCTTTTTCTAAATAGTTTCCTCAGGTAAAATCTAGGATTTGATTTTAGATTTTTCTTTTTTCTAATCTATGTATTCAATGCTACAACTTTCCCTTTAAGTACTGCCTTTCCCTTTAAGTACTCCCACAAATTTTTTAAGTTGTATTTCCATTTCCATTTATCTCAAAATATTTTTAAAATTTCTCTTGAGACTTTAGTAAATTACTTTGCTATTTAAAAAAAAAAAAAACTGTCCTAGAGAGTTGGCCCTATTCATTTATTATGAATCTGGGTCTTTGGTGTCACATTTCTCAAAGATTCTTTCTTTTTTTAACATTTTTATTGGAGTATAATTGTTTTACAATGGTGTATTAGTTTCTGCTGTATAACAAAGTGAATCAGCTATACATATACATATATCCTCATATCTCCTCCCTCTTGTGTCTCCCTCCTACCCTCCCTATCCCACCCCTCTAGGTGATCACGAAGCACTGAGCTGATCTCCCTGTGCCATGCAGCTGCTTCCCACTAGCTATCTATTTTACATTTGGTAGTGTATATATGTCCATGCCACTCTCTCACTTCGTCCCAGCTTACCCTTCCCCCTCCCCGTGTCCTCAAGTCCATTCTCTACATCTGCATCTTTATTCCTGTCCTGCCCCTAGGTTCTTCAGAACCAGTTTTTGGGTTTTTTTTAGATTCCATATGTATGTGTTAGCATATGGTATTTGCTTTTCTGTTTCTGACTTACTTCACTCTGTATGACAGACTCTAGGTCCATCCGCCTCACTACAAATAACTCAATTTCATTTCTTTTTATGGCTGAGTAATATTCCATTGTATATATGTGCCATATCTTCTTCATCCATTCATCTGTCGATGGACACTTAGGTTGCTTCCATGTCCTGGCTATTGTAAATAGAGCTGCAATGAACATTGTAGTACAAGACTCTTTGTGAATTATGGTTTTCTCAGGGTATATGCCCAGTAGTGGGATTGCTGGGTCATATATTAGTTGTATTTTTAGTTTTTTAAGGAACCTCCATACTGTTCTCCATAGTGGCTGTATCAATTTACATTCCCACCAACAGTGCAAGAGGGTTCCCTTTTCTCCACACCCTCTCCAGCATTTACTGTTCGTAGATTTTTTGATGATGGCCATTCTGACCGGTGTGAGGTGATACCTCATTGTAGTTTTGATTTGCATTTCTCTAATGATTAGTGATGTTGAGCATCCTTTCATCTGTTTGTTGGCAATCTGTATGTCTTCTTTGGAGAAATGTCTGTTTAGGTCTTCTGCCCATTTTTGGATTGGGTTGTTTGTTTTTTTGATATTGAGCTGCATGAGCTGCTTGTAAATTTTGGAGATTAATCCTTTGTCAGTTGCTTCATTTGCAAATATTTTCCCCCATTCTGAGGGTTGTCTTTTCATCTCCTTTATGGTTTCCTTTGCTGTTCAGAAGCTTTTAAGTTTCATTAGGCCCCATTTGTTTATTTTTGTTTTTATTTCCATTTATCTAGGAGGTGGGTCAAAAGGATCTTTCTGTGATTTAGGTCAAAGAGTGTTCTGCCTATGTTGTCCTCTAAGAGTTTTATAGTGTCTGACCTTACATTTAGGTCTTCAATCTATTTGGAGTTTATTTTTGTGTATGGTGTTAGGGAGTGTTCTAATTTCATTCTTTTACATGTAGCTGTCCAGTTTTCCCAGCACCAGTTATTGAAGAGGCTGTCTTTTCTCCACTGTATATGCTTGCCTCCTTTATCAAAAATAAGGTGACCATATGTGCGTGGGTTTATCTCTGGGCTTTCTGTCCTTTTCCATTGATCTATATTTCTGTTATTGTGCCAGTACCATACTGTCTTGATTACTGTAGCTTTGTAGTATAGTCTGAAGTCAGGGAGCCTGATTCCTCCAGCTCCATTTTTCTTTCAAAGATTGCTTTGGCTTTTCAGGGTCTTTTGTGTTTCCATACAAATTGTGAAATTTTTGTTCTAATTCTGTGAAAAATGCCATTGGTAGTTTGATAGGGATTGCATTGAATCTGCAGATTGCTTCCCAAAGCC
This sequence comes from Balaenoptera musculus, assembly GCF_009873245.2. NCBI lineage: Eukaryota > Metazoa > Chordata > Mammalia > Artiodactyla > Balaenopteridae > Balaenoptera > Balaenoptera musculus. The sequence goes on from NC_045802.1 coordinate 59,482,281, forward strand.
TCAGGAGCAGCGGATTAAATCTCCACAATCAACTTGATGTACCCTGCATCTCTGGAATACCTGTATAGACAACGAATCATCCCAAAATAGAGGCGGTGGACTTTGGGAGCAACTGTAGACTTGGGATTTTTTTTTTTTTCCTTTTTCTCTTTTTGTGAGTGTGTATGCGTATGCTTCTTTGTGTGATTTTGTCTGTATAGCTTTGCTTTTACTATTTGTCCTAGGGTTATGTCTGTCTGTTTTATTTATTTATTTATTTATTTTTTTGTATAATTTTTAGCATTTGTTATCATTGGTGGATTTGTTTTTTGGTTTGATTGCTCTCTTCTTTCTTTTTGTTTTATTTTTAAATTTTTTTATTTTTAATAATTTTTTTGAATTTTTTATTTTAATAACTTTATTTTTAAATTTATTTTTCTTTCCTTCTTTCTTTCTTTCTTTCTTTTTTTCTCCCTTTTCTTCTGAGCCATGTGGCTGACAGGGTCTTGGTGCTCCTGCTGGGTGTCAGGCCTGTGCCTCTGAGGTGGGAGAGCTGAGTTCAGGACATTGGTCCACCAGAGACCTCCTAGCTCCACGTAATATCAAACGGTGAAAGCTCTCCCAGAGATCTCCATCTCAACCCTAATACCCAGCTCTACTCAACAACCAGCAAGCTACAGTGCTGGACACCCTATGCCAAACATCTCATAGATTCTAACATGCCATTTTGTACTTTCACTGATTGCTTTTGTCATACTTTTTGGTTTTACCTTATTGTTATTGGTCATATCTGTGTTTTTTTGCAAAGAGATATATTGAGGTCTGCCATTTTAAGTCATCTTCTTTTAGTTTGATATATGTACACAGCTATAAATTTTATCATTACCACTTCGATGAGTGTCTTGCAATTTAGTTTTCTAACATTTATTTTTTCATAATAAATTTAATTTCAGTTTTCAGATATCTTTGTGCTGAGAACAATTAAGAAAAGATTGTTTAAAAATTAAATTCCAATGATTATACATACTCACATGCACGCGCGCACACACACACCACATTTCTATCTTATTGTTTTGAATATTGTGTGAATATCATTACTTTCTCATCAAATGTTATGAACTTTTGGTTTTACATTTTTCATTAGATATAATATGCCTAATAGATTAAAAAAACTCATGAGACTTTTAAACAAAGTGGTCCTTTGTTGTTGCTTAGAACCTGTTGTATGTTATTGAATAGTAATAATGTTATTCAATATCTCTTTACTGTTACTTATTTTTGTTAAATATTCTGAAAGATTATGAGTTATAGGTATTATGTGTTAGGCAGAAAATGCCCCCCAAAGATGTTCACATCCTAATCGCCTGAAGCTGTAGGTTATATGACAAAGGGAAATACATGTTGCAAATGGAATTAAGATTGCTAATCAGCTAACCTTGAGATGGGGAAACCATCCTTGACTGTCCAGGTTAGTTCAGGGTTATCGCAAGGGTCCTTATAGTTGAAAAAGTGATATAGGAAAGAGAAAGCCAGTAAGATGGCAACGTGGGAAAAACTTACCTGATTGTTGTTGCTTACGAAAATGGAGGAAGGGAGATGGCAGCCTCTAGAAGCTGGAAAAATTCAGGAAAACAGATTCTCTCCTCAAACATTCAGGAAAAAACACAAAATTGCTGATATTTTTAGTCCAGTGAGACCCATCTTGAAATTCTAACTTCCCAAACTGCAAGATAATAAATTTGTGTTATTATAAGCTACTAAATTTGTTGTAAATTTTTTCAGTAGCAATAGAAAACTAATAATAATGGCTTTATTTACATTTTGGCAGTTTCTTATGGACTTTCATTTATATATAATATTTTAATCAATATTTTATACTTAAAAGCAGAGTTATTCATGACTACTTTAAACTTTTGATGGATTTAACATTTTCATGAGGAAATATTACTCCTTCTCATTGATTTTCCCTTAAGTTATTTGGTGCTAATTATACTAATATTGCTAGTATTGCTATACTACCTTAATTTCATTGATTTCAGTATATATATGTATGCTTTATTTATAGTTATATATCACTCTCTCTAATCTTTAGGTGGCATTTTATTTTAGCTTTACCTTTTTAAATATCACATAGCTTTTATTAATGTGAACATTTAGCTCACATATTTTTGTTGTGGTAGGTATATTTGTTTTTATTTATTATTTCTTGACTGCTCATTTTACATATTCTATTTATCAGGTTTTTTTATCGTGTATAAATGTGTCCCTTGTTATGTTGATGCTTGCATAATTCATTGGGTCTTTCGAGTGAAATTTAAATATTAATTTGCTATATCAATGTTGATTAGTACTTAATTTTGATATTTTGAAAATGTAATTCCAAATATGAAAACAAAAAAAGCAGCAAAGACTCTCTGCAGGTATATTTTCTGCTTTATTAATCTCCGTTTGGTAATAGAATTTGAAACATGTATTTAATCTCCTGCACTAGAGTGTAAGCAACCTGAAAGTAGAAATTCAGAAGGAACTACCAGTCGAGTCGGTCACCTTTTTTACAAACATGGTACTTAGGACAACAATAAATCAGATCTTACTCTGTGTTCAATTAAGTATACAGTAATTTACTTACTTAAGGAGTGTTCATTATTGTTTTCAATAACATCTATATTATTTAACATTTCTTCAGCATAGAAGCACTTTTTTTCCCTCATCCCTTTTGTTTGTGTCATATATGCTAGCCTACATTTTACCAAAATTACGTGAATATACTCATTAAGATGAGTTTTATATCAGTGTACTCGAACATTCATAATAATTTGACAGAATTTTATGTCTACCAAGTGTTATTTTTTTTATTTTTCTAAAAATTTATGTTTGTATTCTTTAAAAATACATATACATGTGTAATGAATTTGGAAAACAAAAAACAAAATCGTGTTACTTTACCACAGATAATTTGAGTAACACTGTTCTAGATTTCTTTAGCTGAGAACACTTGTCTGGGTCTGATACATATCTACCCAGTTCACCAAAACTTTTAACCCTTTTCTATCTTACATATAGTCCTACTCTGTATACGTTGTCATATGAAAATCATGACACTAAGCTAAGAAAATATTTGTATTTGCTTCTTGGCAGCAAATACTAAGGGGAGTTACGTTCAGCCACACATTTTTATGAAAAGCTAGAAAAATACATGAGCCCGGTTCTTACAACATTTTGTCTTTATCTGGAAGCTATTTCCTGTGGGAGTGTGGACATTAGGGCAATAGTGGGAGATGTCAGGAAGCATATATGATGTTTGTACAGTACAGAGGTGACAGTACTAGCCAAGGGGAAAAAAATCATAATGAGCAATAGCAACAGGACAATGTGGGCTTTTGGGACACGCCAGTCCACTCTCATTTACGTGGTATTCCCTCTCCAGCCACAGTAGCCATCCTTGAAGACACAGATCTGTCTGTGACTAACACTCACTGGCAAGTGGAAACTCTCACTGTCTGAACCCGGGTTCATTGTTCAATTATTTTCTTAAGCCTACATTTTTGGCTACAGTGAATCCCTAGAGCTCTCTGGTTTTTTGCTCTGTATAGTCTGTTTGGTATATGTGTATGCACACACGATGAAACTCTGCCACAGTGATCCAGCTTCTCAGCTCTCAGCATCCGTGGATGACTCCCGTGGACTCGTGACCTAGAGCAGCATACGGCAAAGACTTCTAGCTGTCATTCCAGAGGTATTGTGTTCTAGTAAGGGGTTCTCCACCCCCTCTTTTAGATTCTAAGAACACATTCACATTTGTTAATTTGGATACTGAGAACACTTTGACATTAGTTAAAGCTGTGGTTTCCTGATTAAACTGAAATTGAATAGGGAGCAATAAGGAAGGGGAAGGTAATGGGATGGCTGCTTTTTTTCTGGCTTGCTCACTTGCATGAATGGCTTTGCATTGAATTGGAAGGCTTCCAATTTGATAAAATAGGGGGAAATGGAAGGTCATAATTTTGTTCTTGATATATTTACTTTAAGGCACCTTCACTGAGAGAAGGGTTTCCAAATCGATTTTTGTTGTATGAATCTGGGGAATAGAGAGAAGTCTGAGCAGCAGATATAAGATCAGGAACCTCTGTAAATAAATAATATTCAATGACATGTTTGTGGATGAGAATCCTTAGGGAAAATAATCAGTGTAAGTGGATACAAATGTAGGCCTGATGAAATTCATGGAGAGAAAAGGAGAATGAGCCTAAGAAAGAGACAAAGGACATCCAGAGAGAAAGGAGGAAAACCTGGGGAGTGAGGGTCACAGATATCAATGTGAGAAAGTGTTCAAGGAGAAGAGATGACAACAGTGATTGAAGCTGGCAAAAGGTAATGTAAAATAAGAAAGTAATTTAGTCACATGGAGGTCATTGGTGACATTAGAAAAGCATTTACGCTGGAGGTAGAATTCGAGTTACTTTTTTCTTATAACTCACAGATAATTCAGCAAAAAGTTCTGTTAACTTTACTCCCCAAATTCAGCTAGCATCTGACTCTACCTCATTTCTCCACTGCTGCCGCCCTGGCCCAAGCCCCATCATCTCTTGCCTGGACAACTCCTTCCTGTCTTCTCTTAGAATCTGTCCCCAACACAGTGGTATGAGTAACCCTTTAAAAACAGCAATCAGATATGTTACTCCTCTCCTGAGGACATCAAAATGACACCCCCCCCCCATTTTAATCAAAGTAAAAGGCAAATTATTTATAATCTACAAGGCTCTACCTGAATTGGGTTTTGTTACTTTCCTGACAGCACCTCCTTCTCCTCCCACTTCCATCCCCTCCACTCCAGCCATGCTGACCTGCTGTTCCTTGCTCATGGAACGTGGCCACAGTAGACGCCTTTGGCTCTTAACTCACAGGCCCAGGCTGGTAGAAGAGCTCCTCTCTGGAACCGTGCTGGAGCTGAGGAGGAGGGAAGCAAATAATGCCTAATCCAAATGTCATATGACCAAGGATAACATCAAAAGAATAAGGGACAGGAACAGCTTGATAGGAAGGGACATCTCATGTGTAGAAAATAATATAATCTATCCAGGCCTTAGTATCACCCTAGGGTCTTAATATGCCAGTATTCTCCTAGATGTATGATACCCATTTTGTTAATAGAACCCTTAACCATTATTGTTATTTAAATAATGTTGATGTTTTTACATAACCTTCCTTTTATTATTGTCTTAACTCTTGTTAGCTATTTTACTAAATACATTATTTTCTCTGTTATATATCTGGGAAGAGTTGGTTTTTTTTTTTTAATATTTTGGCTTTTCCTTACACTCATCAGTGTCTAAGTCTAATGCATATTTTTACATTCTGACTCCTGGGCCAAAATTTAATTTAAAGCATTCTATAAATGTATTCCTGTGTTTGCTTTGAAAACAAAACATCACTGGGTAAAATGATGCAAATTCATAAATTGCAAATCCCTAATAAAAACTCTAGTTTTATCAGTCACATTGAGTTTTCCTTTCCTGAACGGCAGACAGCTGGAGTAGGATTAAGCTCCTCTTTGGTGCCAGAAGAACCTATCCCAAGCAGACAGAAGAGAGGAAGGAATACGTTAGCTCTCCAAAAAGGCTTCTCTCTATAGAAAACATAAGAAATAGAAAAATAATTCTGGAAACCATTATATAGATTAATTTGTCAAGTTAGTGCACTAGTTCATGCTTGAAAACTTACATATTTTTGAACTCAAAGGAGTAAAGGATAAATTTTATGAAAACTGAAAAACAAAAGGCATAGTAGTAAAAGAGGAATGTATCTGGGAACCAGAAATGGAACAGAAATACTTAACAATGAGCTGGGTTGAAGCTATGAATTTAACGTTTTCCAAATCCAGAATAACAAATGAAGGGTGGGAGTGTGGTTCCTAAGGTATAAAAGGAATTAAGCAAAAGTTTTTTTAGCACACATGGTTATGTGGTGCCAGGTAGACTTAGTTAAGATAGACATCTGGAAGAGCTCATGAAAGGTGAGGGATGCAGGAAAGAATGTATCCATCTGTTCACATGCCAAATGGGATGTGTCTTTATCTCAAGCAAGGGAAAGCAGGAGATAGGCAACAATACGATATGGCTTTCAGGGATGAGTCACAAACCCACTGAATTCCATGACGAGATGTGACACATCCTCAATAACACTCCTGGGAAAGAATGCTAAAGGGAGATTTAAAAGCTGATGCTTCAGTGGGCACAGAAGCAAAAATCACTAGACAGTGAGAATTGAACCAAGAGGAAGAGAGAAAAAACAAAGGAAAGGAAGAAACAATCTCTCACCTCTCAAAGAAAATACTTCCCATCAAAATGAGCTTGCAACCTCAAATGCCAAAGCTCATGAAGAAATCCAGTGCTAAAAAGATAACCAATATAGTCATCAATCAGAGAGTTAATCTCTGATCTTTCTATAGGAAATTCATTTTATATATTAATCTAACTAAGAACTTAAAATACATATGTTAAAAATGTACAGAGATGGAAAAGAGAATTTTTATTTAAAAAGCAACATTTGTTTATATAAAACAAAAGGGAGGAGTCTAACAAAATCTTGTTAATAGCAAATAAACTTACGGAAATTGCAGAGTTCCCAGATGAAGAGGTCTGTGGCGGTAGGAAGTCTCATCATCCTGGATTGCTACCCTCCGCATTTAAAACCAGAGACTCAATTCCCCTAGTTTATGAGTATCCGCACCCCAGTGTTTCTTGTGAGCATTCAATTTTCCTGACCTTTGTGCAAGATCATACAAGTAAGATGCATAGTGGAATGGACATCAAAAGCTCTGTTTTCAGAGCCTAGTCTTTTTTTTTTTTTGATTAAGTTTTATTGGAGTATAGTTGATTTACAATGTTGTGCTAGTTTCTGCTGTATAGAAAAGTGAATCAGTTATACATATACATATATCCACTCTTTTTTAGACTCTTTTCCAATATAGGTTATTACAGAGTATTGAATAGAGTTCAAATTCCTTGCAGCCACTGATCATGTGCTTCTTGGCCATCTGTATGTCTTCTTTGGAGAAATGTCTGTTTAGGTCTTCTGCTCATTTTTGGATTGGGTTGTTTGTTTTTTTAATATTGAGCTGCATGAGCTGTCTATATATTTTGGAGATTAATCCTTTGTCCGTTGATTCGTTTGCAAATATTTTCTCCCATTCTGAGGGTTGTCTTTTCATCTTGTTTATAGTTTCCTTGGCTGTGCAAAAGATTTTAAGTTTCATTAGGTCCCATTTATTTATTTATTTATTTTATTTCCATTACTCTAGGAGGTGGGTCAAAAAGGATCTTGCTGTGATTTATGTCAAAGAGTGTTCTTCCCATGTTTTCCTCTGAGAGTTTTATACTGTCCAGTCTTACATTTAGGTCTTTAATCCATTTTGAGTTTATTTTTGTGTATGGTGTTAGGGAGTATTCTAATTTCATTCTTTTAGATGTAGCTGTCCAGTTTTCCCAGCACCACTTATTGAAGAGACTGTCTTTTCTCCATTGTATATTCTTGCTTCCTTTGTCATAGATTAGTTGACCGTAGGTGTGTGGGTTTATCTCTGGGCTTTCTATCTTGTTCCATTGATCTGTATTTCTGTTTTTGTGCCACTACCATATTGTCTTGATTACTATAGCTTTGTAGTATAGTCTGAGGTCAGGGAGTCCGATTCCTCCAGCTCCATTTTTTTCCCTCAAAATTGCTTTGGCTATTCGGGGTCTTCTGTGTTTCCATACAAATTTTAAGATTTTTTGTTCTAGCTCTGTAAAAACTGCCATTGGTAATTTGATAGGGATTGCATTGAATCTGTTGATTGCTTTGGGTAGTATAGTCATTCTCACAGTTTGAGTCTTCCAATCCAAAAACATGGTATATCACTCCATCTGTTTGTGTCATCTTGATTTCTTTTATCAGTGTCATAGTTTTCAGAGTACAGGTCTTTCACCTCCTTAGGTAGGTTTATTCCTAGGTATTTTATTCTTTTTGTTGCAATGGTGAATGGGATTGTTTCCTTAATTTCTCCTTCTGATCTTTCGTTGTTAGTGTATACGAATGCAAGAGATTTCTATGCATTAATTTTGTATCCTGCAACTTTACCAAATTCACTGATTAGCTCTAGTATTTTTATGGTAGCATCTTTAGGATTATCTATGTATAGTGTCATGTCATTTGCAAACAGTGACAGTTTTACTACTTCTTTTCCAATTTGTATTCCTTTTATTTCTTTTTCTTCTCTGATTGCTGTGGCTAGGATTTCCAAAACTATGTTGAATAACAGTGGCAAGAGTGGGCATCCTTGTCTTTTTCCTGATCTTAGAGGAAATGCTTTCAGTTTTCACCATTGAGAATGATGTTTGCTATGGGTTTGTCATATATGGCCTTTATTATGTTGAGGTAGGTTCCCTCTGTGCCCACTTTCTGGAGAGTTTTTATCATGAATGGGTGTTGAATTTTGTCAAAATCTTTTTCTGCATCTACTGAGATGATCATATGGTTTTTATTCTCAATTTGTTAATATGGTATATCACATTGATTGATTTACATGTATTGAAAAATCCTTGCATCCCTGGGATAAATCCCACTTGATCATGGTGTATGGTCCTTTTGATGTGTTGTTGGATTCTGTTTACTAGTATTTTGTTGAGGATTTTTGCATCTATGTTCATCAGTGGTATTGGTCTGTAATTTTCTTTTTTTGTAGTATCTTTTTCTGGTTTTGGTATCAGGGTGATGGTAGCCTCATAGAATGAGTTTGGGAGTGCTCCTTCCTCTGCAATTTTTTGAAAGAGTTTGAGAAGGATGGGTGTTAGCTCTTCTCTAAATATTTGATAGAATTTACCTGTGAAGCCATCTGGGACCAGATAATTTTTTAAAGCACCACATGTAATTGTAACACATAGCCAAGGATGGAAACCATATTACTAGACTGTTGGAATCACAAGATGAATCTCCAATTTTACATTTGTCAGTCCTTCTCGAAAAGTAAGATAAAATTCTCTGGAAAGCAATTGCCTTGTTCAGTCTTTATTTAATCTCCTAGAGAGCTACATGCTACAGTGTTCCCAGATGTCTGCATGTGAAAATCATTCAGAGGCTAAAATTTGAGGCTTCCCCTTCCTTTTCCAGTGTAACTCCATATCCTTGTCTTGCTTATTAACTGTCATGCTTATTACTAATGTGCAAACATTGTAGACTTCAGTTTGGTCCTTAGGCTCCCTGACATAAAAAGGCCTAGTTGGTGCAGTTAAAACACTGAGAACTTTAAATGCTCAGCACACCATGCATTCTGTCTTCCCCTCTTTGTTAAACCTAAACTAAGTTATGAAACTGAGTAAGTGAAAGTTAAGTGTAAACCTTTTCTTAAGGAAAAGTTAAAGTATTTATTCTCTAATTTTCCAGAATAAATAATATGAAGTCATTGAGAAAATTTAGTAGGCAATCCAACTCATGTCACTGTAAGAAAAAAATTTTTTAATGATCCTCCATTTCAGAAAGTCCCCCAAGTATTTACATGTCAGCATAAACCAGAGAGCTTCTTAAAATTGTAAATTTCAGGATTATGAATTTAGATTCTCTTTGGATGAGACATAGACATCTGTATTTTGCACAATGCACAGTGATGCTGATTGATGTCAGTTTGAGGAATTAATGGTCCATATACCTCCACTTAAAATAACTTTATCATTTTAATCCCATCACCCACAAAATTAGATGTTATTTTAATCTGTTGTGTCTGGTGGTGCTGTTTGTACTTACCTATTATTAATTGCATTTTATATGTCAGGCACTAGGTAAAAACAACACATTATAAAAATTGTTATGTATATTATTATACCATCATTATGTAAGTACTGTTACCCTTTTTAAAAATCATTATGAAATTGAAGTTGAAAGTTTTGTGTGATTTACTCAAGACCTCAGAGCTGGTGATGACCCTGTATTGACTAAGGCCTATGGCTTAACCCACAATAATCTATTTTTCCCTTGGGTCAGTACCCCACATGTCATCACAAAATGGGTTTATTTAACAAATTGGCAGTATCTCCTGCCCATACTTCATTAAACAGGAGTGTTGCCTATAAATATAACAGGTTATTTTATAGCCATTGATAGTGTAAAACTGCCTCTTTCTTCATGTAAATGCTGAAGTGGCAATGTGTAATCTATGTAATCTGACTAGAAACTTGTCTAGAAAATAGTTAAGAAATGTGTACTTAGGAATAATTTATCACTGATATTTTCATCCACATATAAATAATTATATTGCATTAGCATCAAGAACATATTAAATATATTTGAAAAATACAATTTGATAAATATTTAAATACAAATTTATTGTTAATATAAATTATGGTGAATTCAATAATCACTCAAAATTGACTATAACAAATTTATTTTTAGAAGATAGTAGACAGATATTTTGAAATATTCTTCAGCATGGTATTAATATCTTCCAGTGATGATATATGTAATTATATAAGATCAGTAAAGCTGATAGCTTTTAAATCTTGGTTTTCTTTTCAATATTGAGAATTGCATTGAGAAAATTTAGTTATAAGGAGTAAATAAAGCAAAAATATAAGTAGGAACATAATGAAGCTCCTCTAAATAATAAATATGAAGCTTAAAAAGCCTATAAAAATGATGACAAATTCCTTTATTCTAAAAAGTGATTTATCAAGCTATTTTGCCCTTGTAACAAATATTGAACCTAAATAGCACGATATTTGAAGTTGAACAATTTCCCAATAGTTTAACATGAGATTCTATTACACTATTTGATATATATAATTGAAAGGGAAGTAAAATAAAAATCCTCTTCCAACAAATCCCCATCTGTGTCAAAGGAACTTAAATCTCAGAAATTTTATCCTAACATGAATATTGCTTTTATTGCAATAATAACTAACACAATCCCAAGCCTTGAAGGATAGACAGATATATATTTGGAAATATCATAAATTGAATTAGACCAATATATGTTCAAGAACAAAACAGTTCTCTAAAGATCTTGAAAACATGCTAATCCAACAATAAAATCACCTGTACCTAAGTATATTTCATTGACATATCTTTAAATTGAATTGTGGGAGGAATCTTTTGTTGCTATTGCAAATGCAAAACAATTTGCTATCTTAGAATACTCTTTTGTTTTTATTTCTTTTCTTCCCTTTAGAGTAGCTTACTAATGTGTAATCAGTGACTTGCTGTCATTGGACTTATTAGCAAACATCTTGACACAATTTCCAATATGTGTGACTGATTTATTTCTAAATATTTGGAGTTTTCTGTTTTTTTTCTTTTTTTTTTTTTTTCCATTGTGTGGATTTTGGATCTTTTCCTTTTTGGGGTTTGCTCTATTTGTCTTGTTGGCTCATGACTTTATAGAATTTGTGAATTTTTTAGCCATTATGTCTTTGACTATTCTCTCTAAGCCCCACACTTTTTCTTTTCCTCCTAGGACTCTGATGATATAAATGTTAGGCATTTTATATTATCTTATACACTCTTAAGACTGTGCTTTTTTCCTCTCTATTTTCTCTTTCTTACTCAGATTGGATCATTTTTTTTGGTCTGCTTTGGGTTTACTGATTCTTTCCTATTGTTTCCAACATACTATTGGGTCTGCACAGTGAGGTTTAAATTATTTGGTTATTGTGTTTTTTACTTCTATAGTTTTATTTGGTTTTTCATAACTTCTATTCTTTGCTGAACTTTTTCATGCTTTAATTACTTTCAAGAGCATTTGTAATTGCATGGTGAAGCATAAGTAGTTTGACTTGTTTGAGGTAAAAATTCTGAATATCACCATTATTTCAAACCTAAACACTCCATATATCTACTAATTAAAATAAATTCTTAAAAAGCATTTTTTTTCACTCTTTATTTGAGAATTACTAGAGTCCTGTAGTAGAATAACAACTATAGTTTTCTATATAGTTATTTTAGTCATAATTATGTTGTAAAGTTTTGCATATGTAATATATAGTAAAATTTCAGTGTGCAAATTGTCTTTTTTCTATACTGAGCAACTCATTTGCTCTTGTATAAATCATTGCATAATGGTATACTCTTAATTTTTTTTCAGAGTTCTTATTAATAATTGTAGGAAATATATTGTTAATGCTTATGCAGTATATGAAATGTGTTTTAGGTACAAACTTCACAATGATGTAAAGAATTATGCTGATTTAAAAAAATCATGCTTCTGATAATCAATGTTCTTTATCAATTCTTACTTTTTAAGTGTTCTCTTCATTTTTGTTTCTCCTCCTCTTCCTTCTTTTCCACCTCTTCCTTCTACTCTTATTGTTTGCTTTGTTATCTAGGTTTAGCCTATGGAATATGTTACACTTGTTACGTTGAAAATATGCAGAGGGTTACTGATTATCTTCAATAATGAAAACATATCTCTACTGGATAGAAAACAATACCTTGATCTTTTAAAAATAAAACTAATAAACATTCTCTCTGCTCCAGTAGCTGAAGCTTTGGCTTTTTAAGTACTTTTTACCCATGAACATGCTGGTAATATATGGACAACTTTGTAAAACTTGAAGAAATTCATCCCCTAATGCAATTTTTATACATTGTTTTCTCATCAGTAAGCACTTGTACGCATGTGGAAGTATTTGTTTTAAAATTTTACATGTATTTCATAGGAGAACAATTGCAATGAAATTGTGCATATAAAATATCATCCCTGTTGACTATTTCAAATCAGTTTTCTATTTTTTCCTGATTGAAATAGCATTTATGGTGACATTTTGTAAAGAAAAAAAAGAAGCTTTTTTTGAAAGTAGAGAAACTTCCTTAAGTGTTTAGAGACTAAATCTTTTCAAGAAATGTCTTTGCAATATTTATTTTCATTTGATAGAGGCTACCAGGCAGTTAGCTAGATATGGAAGTAAAATAATAATAATAATAATTAATAATAATAATACAGGAGGTTAAAAGGCTAGGTGTTAATTTTGTTGAGTTTCACTGATCAGCAGTGCTTGCTTCCAGTTACAAGTAACCATTAAACTTAAATTAAAGAGGACAAAGCTGGCAAGAATTTTGCTTAGAGCATGTTAGGTTCTAAAATAAAATGACCGTTAGTTCACTCCTGATGACCAGATATTTCACTACCTATTAGGCACGCTAAGGCTTTTACACGTTCTTGAATGTATTTCATAGCTACTATGGGATGAAATGCTTACCTTGGTAAAGAGTTTATAACATTTGTTCTATTATTAGTTTCAACTCAGTCAATGTAGTTGGGTGTTACGATCACTAATTTTTTCTAAAAGTATGTGTTACATCACATAGTTATGGTAAGATTTATATAGTTGTTTTCAGTGGTTATTCAGTTGTCAAAAATGTTCAAATGTGGAAACCAATGTGTGAATATTAAGAATAACTTTATAAATTTTAAAGTGCTAATAACAAGTAACTTTTTATACTGCCAGTCTTTTGTCTGTTTCAGATTGGCTTTCAAGGTATATCCTCCATAAACTCCTTCATACATTAGAACTTTTATTTAAGGAGATAGACAAATCCATGATCTCTTGGTTTCTCTCTCTCTCTCTGTCTCTGTCTCTCTCTCTTTCTGTGTAACTGCATCATTTGATACTTACTTTTTCTGAGTATCTCTCAGCCTTTAAATTCATTTCCTTTGCCTTTCTTCCTTTTTTATAGGGCAAAACTTATTTCTAGATCCTTAAAGATAAGTTCATCTTATTCTTGAAAGTAAATAAATTTATTCTGGTGCATGAAAAATTTCAGCAAGGACTTCCTTCTGTATGACTTTGCATTCATAAATTCAGTAACATTTGCTCCTTAAATAGAATTAATCTATACATCTAAGTTCGCATGATAATTAATACTCAAGGGTACGGCTTTCAAGTAAGAAGTTTTGCCAGTCTCCTGTTTTCATTATGTCACATTGCTTTCAATAGAAATGTGTACTTGTTAAAAAATTGCAGATGTAGCCAAGAACTTGTTAGTAGCATCATAGCTAACAAACTGTTTGAAGTAGACTAAAACTTACTCAGATGTATCAGTGTACTTTCTAAAAACTCAAATTGGGATATTGTGTATATGGGTTGGAAGGAGAAAAATGGTGTTATTACTTTTCAATTTCAGATAAGGTGCCACCAGACTAATTTCAAAAGTTTTATTTTAACATTTGCTATAATAGAAATTTAATTTATTGTCATTATGTGTTCAATTAAATAATTGTACTTAATATTATTATTTATAAACTAATATTAAATCTGCATAACTGTGTCTTTCTCTAAATAACATAATCTTTTCCATCGTTAATTTAGAGTTTGGTGAGAAATGTACTTGACGGTAATGCACCCAATCTTTGGTTCATTGATCCAGTTTATATAAGACACTCAGAGGAAGTTAAATCATAAAAATATGTAGTACGTGCATTATAGAGAGATGTGACTCAAACAGCAAAAATGACTATCAAGGAAAAAGAAATACATGCAAGTTTTTTTTAAAAAGAAATATATGCAAATATTTGGAGGGTTGCAACCGGGGTTTCATGGTTTGATATGCAGAGATCTTTGCATTCTAAGGAGGCATGTGGCTAGCTTATATAACACTTTTATGAATGAGGATGAAATATGGATAGAATGGAAATGATCAATTCTGGCTTGATTTTATTTACTCTTTTTTCCAGATGACCTTTTTCTTACTATCCAGAAACCTAAAAGCTATTAGGTGTAGTTCTCTTTATTTTTCATTTCTTTTTCTCACGTAATATATGTATAGAAGTTCCATAGAAATACACCCATGACCAACCAAGTCTAAATGAGCAGAAAACTTGATGTGCCGACAACATATATATGTTGGCTGGGGCCCTGGCTCAAGCCGTATTTGACTGTTCAAGTGATAAAATTCTGCCATGTATGTAATAAAGAGAAACACCATCTGATAAACTTCTTACCCTGAAGTTCACTAGTTTGCCTGAGGATCAGCCAAGATTTGAGAAAATTGGTTGCTACTCCTTTGCCTACATCTAGAAGAAATTAGTAAGTTAGATAACTAACTCTTACATTTTAAAAAGCCCTATTTTGATTGCTCATGGAGTTTAATAAGCATTAATTAAAAAAATCAAAATTCCCAGGGAAATTAAATCTCTAATATTGGTAAGTGAACTGCTCTTTAAAAGGAATTTATTTCTCAAAAAAAGAAAAAAGAAGAAAGCAATGCAAAAAAGTAGTTTAACTGTGTTAATGAATAATTAGAAGATGAGAAGAAAAATATACAAAATAAATGTGAGGCTAGCAACTAATGTATATTTATTCATCATAATACCTTTTATTTATGTTATAATACATATTTTATATACTATTCTTAACATGTGCTAATTCACACTTGATATATGGTAGAAAATAAGGAAAATATTTTAAAGATCCAAGTTTTATATATTAATGTTGGTCACAGTGAATCTAAAGGGGGGAGAATCATAAGCTTATTAATTTGAGTCAAAAGCTTTATGCCTTTATTCTCATAATAAGAACTATCTTGGAAATGTAACATTTTAACTCATACAAGACTTAGAGTTATTTTCTTATAAAAAGCATAACTATTTAAACTTTTTATAATTAGGAAATGACTGTATGTGCCAATTTATCATTATTTTCACAAGATATTTACAGTCATGAAAATATAAGCATATATGTTTATTAAATTATGTTATAATGAGTGATGTTAATTTTTAAAATGTTATGAATTTTGGGAAATGCCGTAAATCTTTTGGGATTAGTCACTTCCCTTAACACTAATTGGACAAATTTTAAAATGTCATCTGACGTATTCTTAATATCAACAATGAGTGAGATTATCTATAATGGCACCTTAAATATAATTCCCAAGATCATTTTTAACTTTAAAATTCGAACTTTTAGTAAATTAAGTTGAAAAATGAATAACCCCTGATTACTTGCAAACCTCCTAAGGAAATTAATGTAGCTTCTGTGCAGATTGTACTTCTATATCCTTGTCTATAACAAATGTGATGGCTTTTTGTAAGGCGTTGATTAGGAAGGTTATTTCAATGTGATATAAAATACCTGTGCAATACTAAATTTTTCTACAATATCAATGTAGTCGATAGCTCCATTAAGAGTTTGAATCGATTAGTTACATACATATAAAGGCATACATCATTATAAAATAAAGCTTATAACTAATAAAAGTGAAATCAAATGCCCTTAGAATATGAAATCTGCCATATACCAAATATATGTATGCATATATATAAATGAGTATAATCTGCTCTTTCAAAGATATATGAATGAATAATTCAGACACATACACACACACATATGTGTGTGTGTGTCTTTATATATATATATAATAGCAGAATATATATTCTGTCTGGGTGGTAGAAGTTTCTTATCACTTACTGAGAGTTTGTTAACTATTTTGTGCTGATTCTGCTATACTATCAAATCATTTTAGTAGATATTTCTTCCTTTTAAAAATATGAGAATTTCTTCTAGATGCTGTTTCAGTTTAGATTTTATCACTATAGATAACGATTGTAATCCTATAGTTGAACATTATCTTTGCACATCAGTTAATTATTATTAAAAATGATATAAAACCCAGTACCCTCTAAGACATTTTCAATAGTGTTTTCTCTAAATAGGGTTCTAATGTGGACACCAAATCCAGCATAATATAAATATCAAGCTGTCTTTTATACGCAAATCATTGTTGCAGTTCCATAGATAGCATTGAGTACCAACAGATATTTACTCATTCACATTGTAACCCACTCTGACACAACACTCAGTAGTAATAGGGTATGGAAAAATAGTTATATATATTTGATGAACTCCATAGTTTTAAATAGACCAATATTACTGTGGGAGATGTGCAGTTTATTAAGCCCGTAATATGTAAAATAAAAATGTCATGTCAAAAAGGTTTAATTATATTCAGGTAAATTGTATTGAATGAATGTAGCTTAGCAGTATGTATTTTCAAGATGGACAGCCACATATTCCTGTTCAGGTGAAAAGATAATGCAATAACATTCAATAAATTAAGTTCTAAAAAGTTTGACCTAGGTCGTTTAAGATACTTCGTAAAAAAGTGGCAGTTTTAACACACGCTTTACAACATGGCCCCATAGAGTTGTAAATGCCTTTTACTTTATAGTATGTTCTGATACTTAGGATAATAATTGGCTAAACCTTTATGTAGGTATTATGCGTATGACTCACTGTTGATTATAATATTCCTGGTTATTGTAATAAACTAATCGAATCATTTGGTCTTGTTACAAACAGATGGTTTCTGTTCTTCCCTTGTAGTTTCCGATAGGTTCTCATTATAAACTAAGAGCCAGATACGGAGTTCTCTAAAAGGAAAATAAAGGCAGTTTCAGATGTCCCAAATGCAGGACTTCACTGAGAACTCTTAACCATTGACACTTTGGAGTACAGGCTTCCCATTGTAAATGAACATTGTCATCATGAACTTAAACCTGCCTGTTGGTTCCAGGGAAATTAATCAGGATCTGGAGGATGATTTTGGTCCAGAAGTTGACTTCATGAAAGCAGATTGTTGATCTAAGATACAGCAGAACAATATCTAATTATGAAGAGATGAATGTAACTAATGAGGGAGATCTAATTGCTTTTATAATATCAGTTATTGCATTTAGATTGGTACTGCTGTAGTTTTTTTTGTTTTTTAACATCTTTATTGGAGTATAATTGCTTTACAATGGTGTGTTAGTTTCTGCTTTATAACAAAGTGAATCAGCTGTACATATACATATATCCCCATATCTCTTCCCTCTTGCATCTCCTTCCCTCCCACCCTCCCTCTCCTACCCCTCTAGGTGGTCACAAAGCACCAAGCTGATCTCCCTGTGCTATGTGGCTGCTTCCCACTAGCTATCTATTTTACATTTGGTAGTGTATATATGTCCATGCCACCCTCTCACTTTGTCCCAGCTTACCCTTCCCCTTCCCCGTGTCCTCAAGTCCATTCTCTAGTAGGTCTGCATCTTTATTCCCGTCCTGCCTCTAGGTTCTTCAGAATCTTTTTTTTTTTTTTAGATTCCATATATATGTGTTAGCATACAGTATTTGTTTTTCTCTTTCTGACTTACTTCACTCTGTATGACAGACTCTAGGTCCATCCACTTCACTACAAATAACTCAATTTCATTTCTTTTTATGGCTGAGTAATATTCCACTGTATATATGTGCCACATCTTCTTTATTCATTCATCTGTCGATAGGCACTTAGGTTGTTTCCATGACTGGCTATTGTAAATAGTGCTGCAATGAACATTGGGGTGCATGTGTCTTTTTGAATTATGGTTTTCTCAGGGTATATGCCCAGTAGTGGGATTGCTGGGTGGTATGGTAGTTCTATTTTTAGTTTTTTGAGGAACCTCCATACTGTTCTCCATAGTGTCTGTATCAATTTACATTCCCACCAACAGTGCAAGAGGGTTCCCTTTTCTCCACACCCTCTCCAGCATTTATTGTTTCTCCCTGACTTCAGACTATACTACAAAGCTACAGTAATCAAGACAGTATGGTACTGGCACAAAAACAGAAATATAGATCAATGGAACAGGATAGAAAGCCCAGAGATAAACCCACGCACATATGGTCACCTTATTTTTGATAAAGGAGGCAAGAATATACAATGGAGCAAAAACTGCTGTAGTTCTTAATTCTATATGTTATGATGGGCAAATGAGAAAGCAGTTGGTCTTTCTTCTTGAGTTTTCTCTAACTTTCCCCTGAGTAGGCTATATTTGTGCAAGATGGAATAAAAACAATTTTTGAATAATATTTTGTTTCACCTCACCTCTCAGAATATAGGAAAATATCTATAAGAAATCTTAATATCATAAGCTGATTAATTATAAGAGGAATACAAGGATGATCATTCTCTAGATATATGACATATATTCATTAGCTTGTTTTGTAAATATTCCATAGTATTGGCCAAATAAACGAGGTATCTTTATTGGGTCTCTTCAGTCTCTCAATCCTCATGGGCCTTTGATAGAAGGAAAGTAAGAAACCATTCCTGGAATGAGTTAATATTATTAAATTAGTCTATTTGACATCAAAAATAAAATATTAATAAAGGGTAGGCTGAAAAGGTACTGACTAATAGTATTGAATGCCATCTTTGGTTGGTACATAGCTTAAATTTGACTTTCTGGCTGGAAATGCATACCACACCTGTTAACCCTTAGAGAAACACAACCTGCCAAACTTAATTGATCAGCAGGGTTTATATAAAATTCACAGATTAATGGGCCAGCAATCAGCCTGGGTCAGCAAGTAGCACTACAACACTGCACTACATCACAGTCCACTAACTTGCACTGATACAAGAATTTGAAACAACAATATAAACAAAAAAAAACCTCATACTTTTATTTTCCATGTAAAAATGTGTGGACTTTGTCATGTATCCTTGGTGTACTTTCATTTGAAAAGACAGTTTTCATAGAGACATTTTTGTCTCTTATAGACATACAAACTCTCTGTTGACTTACCACATGAGACCTATCACATACCTGAAATGTGTCAGATGCCATACTAGATTTTTGATGATATTATTTCAAGATGCATATAAGCTTTTCAAGGCAGGCATTATCATTAAAGAAAAAGGAAAATGCTCAGAGATTAAGTAACTAGTTCATGTTTACATATCTGCTAACTTGTGATATGAAGTATTAGCTTTTTTCTTTACTCACATTCCTTTTTTTCACCATCATCTCTTGATTTTCCTTTCCCACAACATTATTTCTGTCTCTTTTGGAAAAGAAGTAAATACGAGTGGCCGCCTGTATCAGAGGATGTAAAATCTATTACAAGTGCTTTGTATGACAGGTAATAAAGTGGATTCTGAAGCTAAACTAACAGGCTTGGAATCCCATCTTCACCACTTATAACCTCTGTGGTCTTGATTAAGTTACTACTTAACCTCTTTGTGCCTCCAGTTACTGGGCTGTAGAGTGGAGATAGTAATAATATTACCCTGAGAGCATTTTCATGAGGAGACATTGAAAATATGTGAAGCAATTACGACTGTGCCTTACATGTAGGGAGTACTATATGATTATTGCTTATTATTATTGCTGTTGTTGCTATAGTACTTGTTAATATTATAATAATCAGTAGTGATGTATGTTGGTACATGTGGCTAAGAATGCATCTGTATTTCTTTAGAGTGTGAAAAGGAGAGCCCCTTATGACATATTCTGCTCTGAGATTTTCAGCTCCAGTATTTGTTCCAGCAAACACCAAAGAATAACTGGCTCAACAACATGAGAAAAAATAAAATATCATATAAAGCAGAGTTAATTAACCTTCTAATTTATTATCAGCTAACTAAAAAAGACACCAGAAAATCTTCTTTTTGAAGTAAATATTTTCTATAATTAATGTGTACAGCAAATCTGGAATTTGAAAGCAAAATAAGATAAAAGCCTCAAAATAATATCCTAAAATACCTTTGAATAAATAGAATACATATAGGCCTTCCTTTCTTGAAGGCATTCTATAGCTTCTTATTGCTCTTATGCCAAAAAACAATTTTCTAAAATTTGTTCCAAATTCCAAACTCAAGCTCTTACATAGCCTCTCCCTTCAGTGCTCTTTCTCCCAATCTATGCTGGTGTTTTTAAACATTGTTTAAACAAAAACTGGATAATTTGGCACCAAATGTAAACCAACATGTACAACTTATGTTTGATTCATGAAAGATATATACTGTTGTGGGTGTGACTGTGAGGAAGGAAAGGTTTTTTTGTTTGTTTGTTTTTCTGTAGAGTATGCAGAAGGGGCATGGTATAGGTTATAGTCAGCACCCAGTGTCCCATCCAAGACAAAGAAATACTGCATTTACTGTATAGTAACCTAAAACATATTTTGCTGTGAGTATGTAAGAGGTCATGATCAGAGCATACGAAACAGTATTTAAACTCAACCAATAGACTGGTATGGTAGAGGTGTATTCAACTTAAAATTTCCATTATTCCAAATAAATAACATTATTGTGCTATACACACAAAAATTCTGAAATTGTAGTTTTTATTTGAGTCTAAGAAAATTTATTTTAATTCCTCAAATAGGCTTGTCATCTCTCAGTTAGGTCTGTGTCTTAAGCTGTTCCTTTACCAGAAGTTCGTGTCCTTCCTACCATGTTTTTCCGCAGTGATCCATGGATCTCAGTTTAACTATTATTTCTTATTGCATATCTTTCCTGTCTGCTTATTTCCTTTTTTCACAGTGCAGTATCAGGGTATACACTTTATTAATCTGCGTATTTTCTTGTGTTTTCTGCTGGACTGCATTATGTGTAATGAGAAAGTCTTGTTCACTTCTGTTTCCCCTTGATTATTATGTAACTGGTTCTTAGAATTGTTAAAAGTCTACTATAAAAAAGGAATTATTTCACATATAGAAACATAAAGTAATATGCTAAAAACTTCTACATGGAAGCAAATCTTTACAAATTTAATGTGTATGTCCTATACATGCCTTCCAATTTATGCATGCTTCACAACATAGTGCTGCCTCATAGTAATTTCAGTTGTCTAATATTTGCTAATGTAGTCAATATAATTTTAAAAGTATATAGATAAATTGTTCTATAATAATTTTCTTCAAACAATTGTATTCAGATATATAAAAAAATGAACTTTATTTCTATAATCAAATTTAACTCTTAGGTGATTAGATTTCCTATGATTCAGATGTTTTCTCTTTTCATGCTTCATTCTTGTATAGACCCATATACATTGCCATAGCTCTACCAAGAAGGGGTATTCAAGTCCTTAGCTATTTATTTTGTATGTGCAGGCATTAACTGTGGCATTTATATTTCCCAATCTCTTCAATGTTAGGAAACTATTCATGTGAGTGCTTAGTAATAAACAGATATTTACATCAACCCATGGATCCATAAGATGTTTTCAGATATAGAAAAGCTAAAAGAATTGATCACAAGAGGTCTACACTGCAAGAAGCATTTACCAAAATCCATCAGGCAGAAAGAAAATTATATTATTTGGAATATGTATCTACACAAAGGAATGTGGAGTGATGAAAATGGAAAGTACATAATTAAATATGTAATTTTTTTTCTTATAATTTAAAACCCATTAAAAGAAAATTTCTATTTAAAATTAAAATAACTGACAGCATTAGTAGAACTATCAAAAGGGTAAAAATAGAAATGAAATATTTTAAGTTCTTACACTATATATGAAGTCATCTAATAAGTTAGAGTACCTTCTAAAAATCTACATTTTTACTCTCCCTCCCACATTTTATATTTTTGACATATTTTACATCTTTTTATTTTGTGTACCACTTTTCTAATTACTTTAGATATAGATGATTTCGCTACTCTTGTCTTTTGACCTTCATACTAGCTTTATGGGTGGTGACCTGCTACCTTTACTATATGTTTCTCTCTACCAGTGAGATTTTTTTTCTTTTGTGATTATTTTTTATTTGTTTGTTTCTAGTTATGACCTTTTCTCTTGCATTAAAGAAGTTCCTTTAACATTTCTTGTAAGATCAATATAGTCATCCTGAACTCCTTTAGCTTTGCTTGTCTGGGAAACTGTTTATCTCTCCTTCATTCTGAATTATAACCTTGCTGGTTAGAGTATTCTTGGTTGTAAGGTTTTATGTTTTTGTTTATATTTTTTCCTTTAGCACTTCAAATGTATCATGCCAGTCCCTTCTGGACGGTAAAGTTTCTGCTGAAAATCAGCTGATAATATTATGGTAGTACCCTTGTTCGTAACTAGTTGTTTTCTCTTGCTGCTTTTAAGATTCTCTCTTTATCTTTGACTTTTAGCATTTTAATTATAAAGTGTCTTGTTATGGGTCTCTTTGGGTTCATCTGCTTGGGACTCTCCTGTGCTTACTGGACTTGGATATATGTTTCCTTCACCAAGTTAAGGAAATTTTCAACCATTATTTCTTCAAATAGGTTTTGTGTCCTTTTCTCTTTTTGTTATCCTTCTGGGACCCCTATAATTAAATCTTAGTATGCTGATGTTGTCCAGAGGTCTTTTAAACTATACTCATTTTCTTATTCTTTTTTCTTTTTGCTTTTCTGATTGGGTGATTTCCACTCCCCTGTCTTCCAGGTCATTGATCCATTCTTCTGCAGCCTCTAATTTCTTATTGATTCCCTCTAGTGTATTTCTTATTTCAGTTTCTATATTATTTTGTTTGATTGCTTCTTTTTTATATTTTCTATCTTTTGTGTTTGAAGTTTCCCACAGAGTTACTCCATTATTTTCAGAGTTTGATGAGCATCTTTATGACTATTACTTTGAACTCTTTATATGGTAAATTATCTGCCCTCTTAGCGCAGTGGGCAGCGCGTCAGTCTTATATGGTAAATTGCTTATCTCCTTTTTTTTTTAGTTCTTTCTTCTGAGGTTTTGTCTTGTTTTTTTTTTTTTGAAGGTATTCCTTTATCTCTTCATTTTGTCCTACTCTCTGTGTGTTTGCTTCTATGTATTAGGTGTATCAGCTACATCTCCTGGTCTTAAAAGAGTGGCCTTATGTAGAAGGTGTCCTGTGGGGCCCAGTGGTGCAATCCCCCTAGTCACCAGTTCCAGGTGCTCCAGGGGTATCTTTTTGTGGGTTGCATGTGCCCCCCTGTTGTGGTTGAAGCACACTGGATGTGGGCTGGCCCCCTGGAAGCTGGAGCTGGTTTGTAGGGGTGTGGATGCCAGCCAGGACTGCCTGCTGGGTAGGATGACACGGCCAGCTATGGTGGGCAGGCTAGGCTAGGCAGAGCAGGTCCTCAAGGGAATACTGAGGCAAGGCACAGTGTTACCTAAGGTGATGGAGAGTGACAGAAATGGTGTCCATCAGCACTGAGCCAGCTAGGTGGAAGAATTTTTTTTAAATGACCCCCACCAGTGCTTCTATCCCTAGAGAAAGTTCCACCGGATTCCTACCCCTCTAGCACACAACTTAAAATTAGTCAATGGACTTCTCATATAACTCAGGCACTTTTCAAGATGCTGCCTCTGCACTGGTACTTGGAGCTGGTAAGTTTGTGCATGAGCCCTTCAAGGGCAGAGTCTCAGTTTCTCACAGACCTCCAGCTCTCCTGGATGGAAACCCCCTGCTTTCAAAGCCAGATATTGTGGGGACTTGTCTCCCTGGTGTAAACCCATCAAGCTAGGGAGCTCCGTGTGGGGCTCAGACCCCTTGCTCCTTACGGGGACTTCTGTGGTTGTGATACCGCTCTTGCCTTGTGGGTCATCATACCAGGGATGTGGGTTCTGACTAGTTGTATCTATGCTTCTGTCCATCTCAATGTGGCCTTTCTTTATATCCTTTTTTTTTAACATCTTTATTGGAGTATAATTGCTTTACAATGGTGTGTTAGTTTCTGCTGTATAACAAAGTGAGTCAGCTGTACATATACATATATCCCCATATCTTCTCCCACCCTCCCTGCCCCACCCTCTGGGTGGTCACAGAGCACCAAGCTGATCTCCCTGTGCTATGTGGCTGCTTCCCACTAGCTATCTATTTTACATTTGGTAGTGTATATATGTCCATGCCACTCTTCTCCACTTTGTCCCAGCTTACCCTTCCCCTCCCATGTCCTCAGGTCCATTCTCTAGTAGGTCTTCGTCTTTATTCCATCTTGCCCTAGGTTTCTTCATGACCATTTTTTTCCTTATATCCTTAATTGTAGAAATCTGTTCTGATAGTCTTCCGGTTCTTCTCCAAGATAGTTGTTCTACATGTTAGCTGTAGTTCTGGTGTGTCCATGGGATCTCTGGATCTTCCTACTCTGCTATCTTATTCTGGGCTCTGACCTGTATCTTATATTTTGATAGGTTAAATATGAAGCTAAATTTATAGGGTTATCACTGAAGTATAAAAACATTCCATATTTGTAGAGAAGGGAAAAAAAGAATAATTAGGAAGTTTTCCCTGCAATAAGAAAAAAACACAGGAAGACATAAAAATGCACTATAAATAGGACAAACAGGTAATGCAAAAGTAGGTAGCATAAATAAATACAAATAATGTTGTATAGATAATGGTCTTTATTTGAGGTTCATGGTTTAAATATTAATCTTTTAGTAACTCATTTTTGACAGTTAAGCTCTAAGAAAGAAGTCACTACAACCAATTCAATGGCAAGTCATTGAGTAATTCTAAACATAATCATAATAAGCCACCATATCACAGTGGTCAGCAACTGCTTCACATCCTCAGCAGGGAGATCAAGGACTGAATGAGAATTAACACTGAATACCACAATTATTCCTAAAATTGTTCCCTCAGGTTTAGAGTTGACTGAGCTTTAAATTGCCTGCATTCTATTGACTATTCAATTCTCTCAGCCAATTGATAAATAAAATACTTTAATCATCAGAATTAATCCACTTTCATGACACTTGCTTTTATTGAAACATTAGATTAGCTCTTTTTATTTTCTGAGTTTAAGATTCAAGTCAAGTTAAATGGAGTTTATGTCATTACAAATTGTCAGGCATAGCCCCTCCTGGAAATTTGAGGATTTTTGTAGAATTAAAATCTTTCTAAAATCAGCAGAGAACAATATAATTTATGTCAGCATGTTGAAATAGTTATTTTTTTCTATAGAAAATAATTATATCAAAATAAAATATTTGAAAGTTGCTATTTTATAAATATCAATAATTAGTTGAATTTAGCATGGCTGGATCATTTCTGTACAGTGACTAAAAGCATGTGTATGTATGTCATATTTACATTTAATATTGGTTACTTTATTGTGTTTGAATGTATATATGTATTTTTGGTTTACATTTTTCTCCCCTACCCCAGTAATTTAATCTGGAGGAATAATCAAATCATTCCATTTTATAGTAGGTAAATTATAAATTCTCTTAGTTTTCCTTCATCTGTGAATATGTTGATTCTTTCTTCATTCCTGAAGGATATTTTCACGCAGTATGGATTCTGGGTTTACAGGAGTATTTTGTTTATTTGTTTGCTTTCCCCAACACTTGAAAAATGTTCTGCCACTTCCTTCTGACCTTCAGAAATACTTCTTATGAGAAATCCTTTACCATTTTATTTTTTTTCCCTGTAGGTACAATGTTTTCTTCTCTCTCATGGCTTTCCAGATATTCTGATTGTCTTTAGTTTTCAGAAATTTGACTATAATGTGTCTTGTTTTGTATTTCTATAGGTTCATTTGGTTGGGGAGTTCACTGAAATTTTTGGGCTATAGATTTATGGGGTTTCGGCTAAATTTGGGGAGTTATTCTATTATTTCTTAAAGTGCTTTAAGCCATCCTTCTTTTCAACTCTGATGACACGGTATTTAATATTTTTTGTATTCTCATCATTCCTCATGTTCTATTCATTTTTAAATCCTATTTTCTCTTTGTTGTTCGGATTAAGTAACTTTTATTTTTTCTATGTTTAATTTCACTGATTCCTCTGTCCTTCCATTCAGCTTCTGTGCCTATCCATTAAGGGTTTAAAAATTTGTTTTGGTTATTGTATTTTTCAAGGCTAAAATTTCCATTGGTTTCTTCTCTATATTTTCTGTTTCTTTGCTGAGAGTCTTTATCTTCTCATTTAGCATGATCACTGAAGCAGGTTTATGATGACTGCTTTAAAATATGTATCATAATTCTAACATTTCTGTCAATTTTGTTGGCATCTCTTGATTGACTGTTTTCATTCAGTTTGAGGTCTTCCTGGTTCTTGGAAGGGTGAATGATTTTTAATTGAAACCTGACATTTTGGGTATCATGTGGCAAGACTCTGAAAGTTAAAATTTTGCCTCAGTTTGCTTTCTTCTGACTTGGTTCCAGTAGGATGGGTTCGGAGTCTCATTAAGCCTTTTGAGGGTGGACATTTGGACTTGGTGCTCAGCCTTTGCTGGCATGGATGGAGGTGGGGCTGCAGTTTTATTCCGTGGGGTTTGAATGTTCTTTTCTAAAAGTTTTCTTTCTAGGCTTTCCCTCTCCTAGTTTTTTGGCTATAGAGGACAGGCATTTGTGGGGAGGCTTTTGCTGCCTCACCTCTTAGCATTTCCAGGTTGCTGGGTCCTCTTGCATCCATTCTGAGATGTAAGAGGCAGTAAGAAAACCCTGAAACTTACTACCATGTTGTTCTTCAGGTCACATGAGCCCTAGCTGGTTCACCCTAGAAGTAGAAAAAAAGTGCAAGTACTCCATTTTCCTGGAGGTAGAAACTCTTCTATTTCTGTTTTCTAACTTCTTTCCCTTTGGTGCAATTTTCTTTTTACTTTAGGTTCAAGAAAATGTGCAATTAATTGCTGAAGGATTTTTATGGTAGCTGATTCTAAATCCTTACCAAATAATACTCACATCATCTTCTTTTTGGTATTAGTGTCAGTTTACTGTCTTTCTCATTCAAACTGAAGTTTTCCTGACTCTTCATGTGACAAGTGTTTTCAGTTTGGAAATTTTGGTGATGATGTTAGGGGAATCTTGATCCTATCTGAATCATCTATTTTAGCACGCAGTTGCCTTGTTTAGGTTCAGCATATAGGTTCTGGCCGATTTTATGGGATATAGTTCGTATGATTGTTTCGTTTCCTCCCCTTGCAGTGCTCTTCTCTTCTTCATTTGTCTGGTGCTCCAGGGTCTCCTGCTCAGTCCTGCTGGTGCCATCTGCAGAGGTGGAAGGAACTTCCATGAGCCTCCTGCTGTCACTGAGCAACTTTTGGAGAGACGTGGACAAAGCCACTGGGTCTGTGTGTCCTTATGCCACTGTGTAGAGGGCAGGAAGTGGTAGGGCTTTGCTGCTGCTGCTGTCAGCAAATTGGTCTGCCTGCTGGTACCCCAGTTGTTGAGCCAGGTCTGGGATGGCCCACTAGGACTTTGTTGCTTGAGCTGCTGATAGATCAATCCACCCACTGGGTCTGGGTTATGAAACTTGGCCTGGGAAAGCCAGGTCTTCACTGTGAGCTCTGCTGCAGCAAGTCAGATTGCCCAGGGATGCCCTGAATTTTGAGAAGAGCTGGAATGGAGTCGGTCTTTGCTGCTACCACTGCCACCAGTGGATCAGCTCGTCAGCAGCAGCCAGGTGGTGAGTCAGAGTTGGGGCTCTCTACAGGTCTCTGTTGGACTTATGCTTTCTAGGTCTGTTAACCAGGGAAGACAGTCTGTTCTTGTTGGTTTGCTTGTTTTATTATTGTTTTACTATGCCTGTTGGTGGTTTGGTGTTACAGGCTTCTCCATCACCTGGTCCAGAGATATATCAGAAATAAAAAGAAAACCGAGGGAACTCACCATGTTGTAGTTTCTCATGTCCTGGGTTCCCAACCAGCCTGCCAGCTTTCAGAATCCTTTTATCATTGTCAGTTTAATACTTTCCAAAGTATTTAGTTGTATTAAGAGGGGGAAGAGCAGAGAAAAATAAGTCTATACTGTCTCGTTCAGCACCTGAAGTAGACCAAATCATATTTTGATATATCTTTGTGGGTAATGTAACTTTAATTCTTGTAAAATCTTTGCTTTGATTGTTATGACAGTACTATTTTCTCCCAGGCCTGCTATTTACCCCCCAGTAAGATAGGTATATCTTTTTTTTTTCTTTCCTTGTTTCACATAGATTTAACCCTTAGTATTTGAAGTTGATTGTTTCGTACATGTGATAAAGGAACTCATTAATCCATTTTCTTTCTTTTCTGCCTGTTGCTTCCCTCCCTCCCTTCCCTTCCTTCCTTCCTCCCTCCCTCCTTTTCCCCCTCCCTTCCTTCCTTCCTTCCTTCCTTCCTCATCCTGATTGTTTTCAACTTCTGTATTTCATTCCAGCTCCCTTAGGTTGTAATTATGTCCTGCACTAGGATAAGGGCCTCCCAAGTTTGGGAGATAGTCACTTTCATAATAAGGCAAGTAAGCATGAAGAACAATTATAATGTATTTAATAGATTGCAGTATGCTCTTCTCTTCACAACCTTCTCTTTTTCAGTCCGTCGATGACATCTCAATATTTCAACTTCACTGTTTAGAAAATAGAATCAGAGTGAGAGAAAATAAAAGATTCTGATTGGCCAGGAGTTAATGTTTGAGCCAGTATTTCCTCCCCATCTGCAGTAGCTGCCTCTCTTCCAAGATATGTTAAGTCTCCTGTCACTTGGCCATCAAGTCCTTTGGTTTTTTTTCCCTTTAAACTAGGCAGTTGAAGTGAGGCCCTTTGGAATTTCCTTCAATTAGTCCTGGCAACACCACATTCTTATCACAACTAAGAAGTAGTTTTTTAAAGCCCCTGGTATGATCTTTTTTGGTTTTGTGGCAAGTATAAATTATCCTTTGTTATTGAGGGTGTTTATAATATTTATTTAAACCTTTTCCCTTTACTGTAGATACAGATTTCTATTTTATATGTGTTTCTCTGTTCCTCATGTTAGGTGTCAGAAGAAGGTCATTTGTGGAACGTAGTACAGTGTTGCATTCAGCACTCATTTGCAGCTAGTATTTATTGAGCACCTTTGTGCTCATCACTAGTGTATGGTATTAGAGTGATACAAATTAAACACATCTTGAGAGAGACATACAATGACTAAGCACTGAAAAAACATAATATAATTACAGCTACTCTTAATTGCTACTTAGGCTAGGATGAAAAATGATAACAGATTAAAATACCTGCCTTAATGAGAATAATCTGGAAAGACATCTCTGGGGGGGTTGATGTTTGAGTAGAAAATGTGTAATGAGCCAATGTGAAGAGTTGGGTGGAAAGCTCCAGGTAGTGGAGACAGTATGTGGCAAAGTCTCTGTGCTAGGAAAGAACATGGCTGGTGCCAGGATCTGCAGAAGGAAGACAGCCAGAGCATTCAGGGGGATACAATTTTAAAGATGGCCCGGGAGAGAGAACATAGGGCCCATAGACCATGATAAAGATTTGAAATTTATTTTACCAGAATTTCTACTATGCTTATTTTTGTGTATTTTTTAATCTTGTACTTTATACATTATATAGGTTACATTAAAATATTTCCTGAAAGAAGGCAGAATTTTTTAAATGGCTAATGCACTAGTTAAATCACTATCTAAAATCGATTTGAACCAATATTTCTTTATTATATTTGCCTGCACAGAGGTAGGTTTTTCTCACCAGGTTGATATTTCCATAAGGATAATTATGTCATATTCCAGAGACTAGCATGCTAATGATATACATGGTCATTATGCAGTAAAATTAAGGTATTTTAAATACCAATAAAACATTAGCAAAAATTATATTTTTTGTCATTAGTCAGATGCTGTGGTAGATGAAATGGATAAAAGATAGGATATAATCTGCACAAAAACTCTGTATGATATATCAGACATGTATTCCTATTTCTAGCACTGTGGTTAAAATTGCTGTTGAAAGCAAATATAAATGCAAAATGAAATACTAAGAAAGGACTTTTTTAAATGCATCTGTGAACTGGCAAAAAAGTAAGGAATACCAAGGCCAAAATCTAAATGAAAGCTGTAACTCAGAGATACAAAATAAGCCGTGAGGCTGGCACTCACCTTGAAGGCATCTGTCAAATTTAGTGAACTCATGAATAGTTTTTTACAATATCTCAAACCTTGGGGGCTAGCAGACAAAGCTCAGGACCCATACACAGTGGGAAAACTAAGAGGACACCCTGAAACTCAAGGACTCCAGGGAATGCCTCCTTAATACATTTGAATTAACTCCTTATGCAAACCCCTCATCTCCACTCCCCCCCAACCATCAGTGGATCACTAGAATTCTGTCTTGGCACTGACTGTGAAATGAAAACAGAAATGGAAAAAAATCTCTCACAAGAAATTTTCAACACAAACCTCTTTTCTCACACTAAATCCCTATAATTTATGTGCTCTAAAAAAAAAAAGACTCCAAGTATGGTTTTGTTTTTTTTTTTGCTTAGTTTTTTTTTTTGAGTTGAATAATATATATATATATTCTTTTTTTATACAGCAGGTCCTTATTAGTCATCAATTTTGTACACATCAGTGTATACATGTCAATCCCAATCACCCAATTCAGCACACCACCACCCCACACCCCCGCCGCTTTCCCCCCTTGGTGTCCATACGTTTGTTCTCTACATCTGTGTCTCAACTTCTGTCCTGCAGACCGGTTCATCTGTACCATTTTTCTAGGTTCCACATACATGCGTTAATATACGATATTTGTTTTTCTCTTTCTCACTTACTTCACTCTGTATGACAGTCTCTAGATCCAGCCACGTCTCAACAAATGACCCAATTTCGTTCCTTTTTATGGCTGAGTAATATTTCGTTGTATATATGTACCACATCTTCTTTATCCATTCGTCTGTCGATGGGCATTTAGGTTGCTTCCATGACCTGGCTATTGTAAATAGTGCTGCAATAAACATTGGGGTGCATGTGTCTTTTTGAATTATGGTTTTCTCTAGGTATATGCCCAGTAGTGGGATTGCTGGGTCATATGGTAATTCTATTTTTAGTTTTTTAAGGAACCTCCATATTGTTCTCCATAGTGGCTGTATCAATTTACATTCCCACCAACAGTGCAAAAGGGTTCCTTTTTCCCCACACCCTCTCCAGCATTTGTTGTTTGTAGATTTTCTGATGATGCCCATTCTAACTGGTGTGAGGTGATACCTCATTGTAGTTTTGATTTGCATTTCTCTAATAATTAGTGATGTTGGCAACTTTTCATGTGCTTCTTGGCCATCTGTATGTCTTCTTTGGAGAAATGTCTATTTAGGTCTTCTGCCCATTTTTGGATTGGGTTGTTTGTTTTTTTAATATTGAGCTGCATGAGCTATTTATATATTTTGGAGATTAATCCTTTGCCCGTTGATTCGTTTGCATATATTTTCTGCCATTCTGAGGGTTGTCTTTTCGTCTTGTTTATGGTTTCCTTTGCTGTGTAAAAGCTTTGAAGTTTCATTAGGTCCCATTTGTTTATTTTTGTTTTTATTTCCATTACTCTAGAAGGTGGATCAAAAAAGATCTTGCTGTGATTTATGTCAAAGAGTGTTCTTCCTATGTTTTCCTCTAAGAGTTTTATAGTGTCCGGTCTTATATTTAGGTCTCTAATCCATTTTGAGTTTATTTTTGTATATGGTGTTAGGGAGTGTTCTAATTTCATTCTTTTTACATGTAGCTGTCCAGTTTTCCCAGCACCACTTATTGAAGAGACTGTCTTTTCTCCATTGTATATCCTTGACTCCTTTGTCATAGATTAGTTGACCATAGGTGCGTGGGTTTACCTCTGTGCTTTCTATCTTGTTCCATTGATCTATGTTTCTGTTTTTGTGCCAGTACCATATTGTCTTGATTACTGTAGCTTTATAGTATAGTCTGAAGTCAGGGAGTCTGATTCCTCCAGCTCCGTTTTTTTCCCTCAAGACTGCTTGGCTATTCGGGGTCTTTTGTGTCTCCATACAAATTTTAAGATTTTTTGTTCTAGTTCTGTAAAAACTGCCATTGGTAATTTGGTAGGGATTGCATTGACTCTGTTGATTGCTTTGGGTAGTATAGTCATTCTCACAGTTTGAGTCTTCCAGTCCAAGAACATGGTATATCACTCCATCTGTTTGTGTCATCTTGATTTCTTCTATCAGTGTCATAGTTTTCAGAGTACAGGTCTTTCACCTCCTTAGGTAGGTTTATTCCTAGGTATTTTATTCTTTTTGTTGCACTGGTAAATGGGAGTGTTTCCTTAATTTCTCTTTCAGATATTTCATCATTAGTGTATAGGAATGCAAGAGATTTCTGTGCATTAATTTTGTATCCTACAACTTTACCAAATTCATTGATTAGCTCTAGTAGTTTTCTGGTGGCATCTTTAGGATTCTCTATGTATAGTGTCATGTCATCTGCAAACAGTGGCAGTTTTACTTCTTCTTTTCCAATTTGTATTCCTTTCATTTCTTTTTCTTCTCGGATTGCTGTGGCTAGGACTTCCAAAACTATGTTGAATAATAGTGGAGAGAGTGGACATCCTTGTCTTGTTCCTGATCTTAGAGGAAATGCTTTCAGTTTTTCACTATTGAGAATGATGTTTGCTGTGGGTTTGTCATATATGGCCTTTATTATGTTCAGGTAGGTTCCCTCTATGCCCACTTTCTGTAGAGTTTTTATCATAACTGGGTGTTGAATTTTGTCAAAAGCTTTTTCTGCATCTATTGAGATGATAATATGGTTTTTATTCTTCAATTTGTTAATATGGTGTATCACGTTGATTGATTTACATATATTGAAGAATCCTTGCATCCCTGGGATAAATCCCACTTGGTCATGGTGTATGATCCTTTTGATGTGTTGTTGAATTCTGTTTGCTAGTATTTTGTTGAGGATTTTTGCATCTGTATCCATCAGTGATATTGGTCTGTAATTTTCATTTTTTGTAGTATCTTTGTCTAGTTTTGGTATCAGGGTGATGGTGGCCTCATAAAATGAGTTTGGGAGTGTTCCTTCCTCCGCAGTTTTTTGGAAGAGTTTGAGAAGGCTGGGTGTTAGCTCTTCTCTAAATGTTTGATAGAATTCACCTGTGAAGCCATCTGCTCCTGGACTTCTGTTTGTTGGAAGATTTTTAATCACAGTTTCAATTTCATTACTTGTGATTCGTCTGTTCACATTGTCTGTTTCTTCCTGGTTCAGTCTTGAGAGGTTATACCTCTCTAACAATTTGTCCATTTCTTCCAGGTTGTCCATTTTATTGGCATACAGTTGCTTGTAGTAATCTCGTAGGATACTTTGTATTTCTGCGGTGTCTGTTGTAACGTCTCCTTTTTCATTTCTAATTGTATTGATTTGAGTCCTCTCCCTCTTTTTCTTGATGAGTCTGGCTAATGGTTTATCAATCTTGTTTATCTTCTCAAAAAACAAGGTTTTAGTTTTATTGATCTTTGCTGTTGTCTTCTTCGTTTCTGTTTCATTTATTTCTGCTCTGATCTTTATGATTTTTTTCCTTCTGCTAACTTTGGGGGTTTTTTTGTTCTTCTTTCTCTAGTTCCTTTAGGTATAGGGTTAGATTGTTTGAGATTTTTCTTGTTTCTTGAGGTAGGCTTGTATAGCTATAAACTTCCCTCTTAGAACTGCTTTTGCTGCATCCCATAGGTTTTGGATCGTCATGTTTTCATTGTCATTTGTCTCTAGGTATTTTTTGATTTCATCTTTGATTTCTTCAGTGATCTCTTGGTTATTTAGTAATGTATTGTTTAGCCTCCATGTGTTTGTGTTTTTTACGTTTTTTTCCCTGTAATTCATTTCTAATCTCATAGCGTTGTGGTCAGAAAATATGCTTGATATGATTTCAATTTTCTTAAATTTACTGTGGCTTGATTTGTGACCCAAGATGTGATCTATCCTGGAGAATGTTCCGTGCGCACTTGAGAAGAAAGTGTAATCTGCTGTTTTTCGATGGAATGTCCTAGAAATAACAATTACATGTGTCTGGTCTATTGTGTCATTTAATACTTGTGTTTCCTTATTTATTTTAATTTTGGATGATCTGTCCATTGGTGTAAGCGAGGTGTTAAAGTCCCCCACTATTATTGTGTTACTGTCAATTTCCTGTTTTATAGCTGTTAGCAGTTGCCTTATGTATTGAGGTGCTCCTATGTTGGGTGCATATATATTTGTAATTGTTTTATCTTCTTCTTGGATTGATCCCTTGATCATTATGTAGTGTCCTTCCTTGTCTCTTGTAACATTCTTTATTTTAAAGTCTATTTTATCTGATATGAGTATTGCTACTCCAGCTTTCTTTTGATTTCCATTTGCATGGAATATCTTTTTCCATCCCCTCACTTTCAGTGTGTATGTGTCCCTAGGTCTGAAGTGGGTCTCTTGTAGACAGCATATATATGGGTCTTGTTTTTGTATCCATTCAGCAAGCCTGTGTCTTTTGGTTGGAGCATTTAGTCCATTCACTTTTAGGGTAATTATCGATATGTGTGTTCCTATGACCATTTTCTTAATTATTTTGGGTTTGTTTTGTAGGTCCTTTTCTTCTCTTGTGTTTCCCACTTAGAGAAATTCTTTTAGCATTTGTTGTAGAGCTGGTTTGGTGGTGCTGAATTCTCTTAGCTTTTGCTTGTCTGTAAAGCTTTTGATTTCTCCATCGAATGTGAATGAGATCCTTGCTGGGTAGAGTAATCCTGGTTGTAATTTCTTCCCTTTCATCATTTTAAGTATATCATGCCACTGCCTTCTGGCTTGTAGAGTTTCTGCTGAGAAATCAGCTGTTAACCTTATGGGAATTCCCTTGTATGTTATTTGTCGTTTTTTCCTTGCTGCTTTTAATAATATCTCTTTGTCTTTAATTTTTGCCAATTTGATTACTATGTGTCTCAGCGTGTTTCTCCTTGGGTTTATTCTGTATGGGACTCTCTGTGCTTCCTGGACTTGTGTGGCTATTTCCTTTCCCATGTTAGGAAAGTTTTCAACTATAATCTCTTCAAATATTTTCTCTGGTCCTTTCTCTCTCTCTTCTCCTTCTGGGACCCCTATAATGCGAATGTTGTTGCATTTAATGTTGTCCCAGAGGTCTCTTAGGCTGTCTTTATTTGTTTTCATTCTTTTTTCTTTATTTTGTTCCGCAGCAGTGAATTCCACTGTTCTGTCTTCCAGGTCACTTATCCGTTCTTCTGCCTCAGTTATTCTGCTATTGATTCCTTCTAGTGTAGTTTTCATTTCAGTTATTGTATTATTCATCTCTGTTTGTTCTTTAATTCTTCTAGGTCTTTGTTAATCATTTCTTGCATCTTCTCGATCTTTGCCTCCATCCTTTTTCCGAGGTCCTGGATCATCTTCACTTTCATTATTCTGAATTCTTTATCTGGAAGGTTGCCTGTCTCCACTTCATTTAGTTGTTTTTCTGGGGTTTTATCTTGTTCCTTCATCTGGTACATAGCCCTCTGCCTTTTCATCTTGTCTATCTTTCTGTGAATGTGGTTTTTGTTCCACAGGCTGCAGGATTGTAGTTCTTCTTGCTTCTGTCTGCCCTCTGGTGGATGAGGCTGTCTAAGAGGCTTATGCAAGTTTCTTGATGGGAGGGACTGGTAGTGGGTAGAGCTGACTGTTGCTCTGGTGGGCAGAGCTCAGTAAAACTTTAATCCGCTTGACTGCTGATGAGTGGGGCTGGGTTCCCTCCCTGTTGGTTGTTTGGCCTGAGGCAACCCAACACTGGAGCCTCCCTGGGCTCTTTGGTGGAGCTAATGGCAGACTCTGGGAGGGCTCACACCAAGGAGTACTTTCCAAAACTTCTGCTGCCAGTGTCCTTGTCCCCATGGTCGGCCACAGCCACCCCCCGCCTCCGCAGGAGACCCTCCAACAGTAGCAGGTAGGTCTGGTTCAGTCTCCCCTGGGGTCACTGCTCCTACCCCTGGGTCCCGATGCACACACCACTTTGTGTGTGCCCTCCCAAAGTGGAGTCTCTGTTTCCCCCAGTCCTGTCGAAGTCCTGCAATCAAATCCCACTAGCCTTCAAAGTCTGATCCTCTAGGAATTCCTCCTCCCGTTGCCTGACCCCCAGGTTGGGAAGCCTGACTTGGGGCTCAGAACCTTCACTCCAGTGGGTGAGCTTCTGTGGTATAAGTGGTCTCCAGTCTGTGAATCACCCACCCAGCAGTTATGGGACTTGATTTTACTGTGATTGCGCCCCTCCTACCGTCTCACTGTGGCTTCTCCTTTGTCCTTGGCCGTGGGGTATCTTTTTTGGTGAGTTCCAGTGTCTTCCTGTCGATGATTGTCCAGCAGCTAGTTGTGATCCTGGTGCTGTCGCAAGAGGGAGTGAGAGCACGTCCTTCTACTCCACCATCTTGGTTCCAATCTCCCAAGTATGGTTTTTAATATAACCTTACACTAGTGAGTTCTTGAAAGAAGCAAATACAAATCACTTTTGGAAAAAATCATCATCAAATCCGTCATCCAAAAAAAAAAAAAAAAGACATAAACATACAAAATAACTAACTTAAATAATTGCTGAATTAATTATTATTCAATTCATAAGGAAAAAAAACCTATGACTAAAAGCATAGTTTTTTTTTTTTAAGATATACAGTGTGATGATTTAACATACGAATACATTGTGAAACAATGAACACAATCAAGATAATTCACCATCTATCACCCACATAGGTATTTTTGTGTGTATGAGAACACTTATGGTCTACTCTCTTAGCAAATTTCAGTATATAATACAATGATATTGACTATATTCACCATGCTGTATATTAGATCCCCAGAACTTATTTCTTATAAAAGAAGGAAATCTTGTGTTTGCAACAGTGTGGATGAATTTGGAGGACATTATGCTAAGTGAAATAAGCCAGACACAGAAAGACAAATATTACATGTTATCACTTACATATTGAATCTACAGAAAAGTCAAACTTAGAGATATATAGAGTAGAATGGTGGTTCCCAGGGCCCATACATGTGGTAAATATGGAGATGTTGGTAAAAGGGTACAGATTTTCACTTATCAGGTAAATATGTTCTAGAGATCTAAGGCACAGCATGTGACTACAGTTAATATCAATATACTGTATACTTGAAAAAAATAAAAGCATAGTCTTATTTTATATGTAAAGCCATAGACAAATCCATTGCCACAGTGAGAAATCTTATTACATCTCTTACTAATCAGGTCAATCTAATTAAAAAACAACGGAAGTATACAGCAAATGTGAAGAGTGGAATTAAATTTTTTGACCTCTTAATATATGAAAAACTCTAAAACCAACAATTAAAGAAGAATACATGAAACATTTGTGAAAATTATTTGAGCAAACTTTAGGATTTGTATGCTATAAAACATACCATAATGCAATTAAATTATATATATATATATATATAAATTATATATATATATTTTTATATATATAAAATATAACAAGAAATGGATACACAGTGTGGGTTATCAATTTTCGTAACCCAACAGTCGAATAGAAAATCATAATGGGAATTAGAAAATGTTTAAAACTAAAAAATCATGAAAATATTACATACTGTAACATTTGAAAAAGGGCAAAATAATCTAATATCTGTGGTCTTAAATGCTTGTGTTAACAAAGGAAACAGAAAGGCTAAAATTAGTCAACAAAACATCCATCTCAGGGAGTCAGTGAACAGAACAGTAAAATTAATTTCATAAGCAATAAAATTCCGTTATCTGGATTTGGTTCTGGGTAGTGCTCCTGGGTGGGAGGAGGCCTCCTGCCAGATGGTGGCTCCAGAATTCTCTTGGTCCATGTGTCACTGCATCCAGCCAGCGGAGAGGAAAAGAAAGCACGTGGAAAGCAGATGCCCTTTGTAAGTACCTTGGCCTAAAGCGGACACAGAAACATTTGTTCACATGTTTCTGACAAGAGCTTGTCCCAACTTCCTCTCTGGCCAGTTGCTCACAAGTGTTAACTCTGTACTTTGGCATTTATTTGCCAGCTCTGCCACATTCTAAGAATGCAAGGTCTGTTTCTCAATATAAAATCATTTCTGAGAAACCAAATGTGAATGGATTATAAATTTTTAAATTAAAATCTCTGGGTTACTATAGCAATAATTAGGAAGCTCAGGGTGAAGAAGAGGTGACTGCCCCAGATTCATGATAAATGACAGGTGCGTACGTAGAGATGCCTCTGTGCTGAGGCTGAATGTGGGTGTCTGCTTTACCTACACAGCAAATTGTAGGAGATTCTGGTACTTTCTTGACAAAGTAATAGACTGTGAAGAAATCCAGCAATATTTTGTTGAAATTTACAAGTTTATTAATAGTCAAGTTACTTGAAAAAAAGAAAAATTGGGAAGTTTACGCAAGTGGATATTGAGACTTACAATAATAAGTTGTGGTTGTTAAAGTTAATTAAGGTTAGTGTCATATTGGCTCAAAAGAGACAAGATGAAGGCTGGAATAAAACTGAGTACAAATGGGCCCATGCATATGAAGACATTGGATGTATAACAAAGGTGGACATCAGAGCAAAAAGAAAGAAACTTTTCAGTGAATGTTGCTAAATCAGTTGGATATACATATAGGGGAAAATAAGCAAGCAAGCAAACAACAAAAACGATGACTCCTACCCCACCACATATGAAAAAATTAATTTTAGCAAGACTGAGAATGAAATAAGAAAAATAAAGCAATGAACCTTTTTGGAGATGATTGTTAGATATCATCTTCATGACTTCAGCATAGAAAAAAGTTTGCTTACACAAGACCCAAAAAGCTAACCATTAAAAAAAAATGATAAATTAGACTCCCTTAAAACTATGAACACTGTTTTTCATGAGAAGAATTAAGAGAATGAAAAAATAGACACAAAATCACAAGGAGATAATATATATGTGACATATATAGTAATAAAGGGCCATAAGTTTGTTACAGTCAGAAATGGAATACTCTACAGCAGTGAAAATGAATGAATTAATGCTAAATATGGATAAATCTTATAAGTATAATTTTGAGAGAAAGAAGCTAAACACGAATGCAAAGTGTATGCGTTTAGGCATTTACAATTCAGAAATAGGCAAAACCACTCATATGAAAATCCAGTATATTGTTTGCTTCTGTATAGAAAGTAAAGGATGGAGATTGACAGAGGGCATCAGTGAGCTTTGAGGATGTTGATCACGTTATATTTCTCGACCTGGATAGTATTTCCATAGGTGACTATTTATTGTGCCATAAATTTATTTTTAGATACTTTCATATATGCGTATTTTCTTAACAATAAATATTGTTAACTTTTTTATGCAACTGAAAATTAGAGAAGTAAAGTCTGACTGCAGGCTGCTTTTGATTAGTAAATCAGTGGTGTTATAGAAGGAACATTTTTTTCCTTTTCTAATCTCCACCTGTTAATTACTGCTGTATCCTAAAAATTCATGATTCCCATATTTCTGTTAATAGCTCATCCTTCAAGCTTGACAAAATGAGAGTACCTTTCTCCTAGCATACACAAAACAAATCCTGAGACTCAGAGTACTTCTCTGATTCATATCACATGCCCACCATTGAACCAAAAGGTGTGGCAAAAGGGGAACATGAAATGATTGGCTTCACCTCGCTCTAGATCTGGGTGTGTGATCAGCTTTAGCACAATTGCCTTGATAGAAATAGCGGCCTGATGGGAAGGGGTGATGGGAAGGAAAGTTACTAGAATTCAATTAACAAATGTCCCATTCAGAAATTATAAGAAAACAAATTAGCTCTAGATTACACCAATTACACACACGATGCCATTAAATGGCATCTATTGCAATGGAAAAATTAAATGTGAGGTTAACAAAGTTAATTCACATAGGGAGCATTTAAACTATACCAAATTAATGTAAGATTCAACAGTTGGTGGAAAAAGTAACTGCATTAGTGACATTAATTAACTGTGTGTAACTAAGCTCTCCTTTCATACTAGAAAGTGCTTCTAATTTATTGAGGTCTTCAGGAATTAACCAGGAGTCACATCTTGACTCAGTCTGCAAGAAAAAAAACTGCTGGTGCTATGAGATTTCAGAATCTGGCCATGTTAAGTGATTATTATTGGTTTCTGTGTTATGAAAATATGTAATTATCTTACATACTAAGATCAAAGGAACTTTTGAGAAAATTCAAGTAATGCGTATTTAAATACATTTGTGATATTTGAAAACATTTTTTCAACAGGAAATGAGAACAGTCAATCTACAATTTCCATACAACTGAGGGGACTATGTGCTTCTTAGACCAATGTTTCTTGAGCCAGAAAGTGTTTTCTTCTTTCCTAGTTTTGATCTTAAGAGAAATTAATACAGCTGTAGCTATTAAGAAAATTAATGATCATTATATAATCCACCAACATATTGAGAATGAAATTAAATTTTTGAAAAAGGTGGAATTTTATGACTAATATTCTAGTAGCTTTTTGGACTAGAACTTTAGTTGTGAGAAAAAGCTAACCCACTATAATTAAATCTGCTGGAAAATGTGATTACAAGAGGAAAGTATAAACTTGTTTTTCAGGTAATTCAGATAACTATGGAAAGGTAATCTGTTGTCTTACCATTTAATACTTTTATCAGATATTTTGGTTTTTTCTTTTTTTTACATAAATTTATTTATTTTGGGCTGCGTTGGGTCTTCACTGCTGCGTGCGGGCTTCCTCTAGTTGCAGTGAGCAGGGGCTACTCTTCGTTGCAGTGCACGGGCTTCTCATTGCAGTGGCTTCTCTTGTGGAGCAGGGGCTCTAGGCACACGGGCTCAGTAGTTGTGGCTCACGGGCTCTAGAGTGCAGGCTCAGTAGTTAAGGCGCACGGGCTTAGTTGCTCTGCGGCATGTGGGATCTTCCCCGATCAGGGCTCGAACCCGTGTCCCCTGCATTGGCAGGTGGATTCTTAACCACTGTGCCACCAGGGAAGCCCTGTTTTTTTCTTTCTATTTCAGATTTTATTTGTCCTGGTGTTACGAACCTGGCATAATTACTCTTATCAACCAATACTACGATACTACCATCCTCTTAAATATCATTTGGATTGTGGTTTTATTTATATTTACTTAATTGTACAGTTGTTTGTAAATGGTTTGATCAATTATGCCAAGGAAAATAAAGAATATTCTTATAAAATTATATTTCCAGTAATGTAAGCAAAATAATTTGGACCAACCCTCCAACTGAAAATAATTAAAAATACTGGATTAAACAATTGAAGAACTGAGAGAATAATAGGAAATCATCATCAGTATAGAATCTGACAGGACAAAATTCCAGATAAGTAAACTGAGTCCCAGAGGCTACCTACACACATATACACACATACACACACACATGTGGGAGAGAGAGAACAATAAAGCCAACTGGGCAAAGGTAAACATTTAGTTTTGGTAAAAGGTATGAGAGAGTTTTTCAAACTATTCTCACAACTTTTACAAAAATTAATTTAAATGTATCATTTCCAACCAAACCAAAAAAAAAAAAACCCAAACCTTTTAACATTGTCTCTATGTTGAAGAAAATTCTGTTGATCTGGATATACTCTAAGAAATTTTGTTTTAGGTGTATATGTTTTAGGTGATACTGCAGCTACTTGCTTGAATAGTAAAAAAAAAAAAAGTAAAAAGTGATAGAATACATTAAAAAAATTTTAAACAATAATT
Organism: Balaenoptera musculus; assembly: GCF_009873245.2. Taxonomy (NCBI): domain Eukaryota; kingdom Metazoa; phylum Chordata; class Mammalia; order Artiodactyla; family Balaenopteridae; genus Balaenoptera; species Balaenoptera musculus. Next base: position 59,524,412 of record NC_045802.1, read on the forward strand.
GTAATGACTAGAAAAATACATAAAATATTATATATAAATAATATTTTAAAATTCTAAATACAACAGAAGTATATAAATCTGGAGGGAGATATATAGAGTTCAAATATTCTAAGGCCCTTTATTATATGGAGAGTAGGACCAAACTCTGCCTGAAGTCAGCGTGGAAACCTTCTCTCACGATGTATCATCTTAGATCACAGTTTCAAAGTCTGTCTTCTTGCCCACAGTCTGTAAAGGTCACCTTGATATTTTTTACCTTTTTATGCACAGCAGTTTCCCTTTACCCAGATTCCTTCCAGTTGCCAAGCCTTAACCTTATATTTATTTGTGTTTCCTATTATACCATCTAGAGTATGAGGATAAGTCTACCATCCTCTCCCATCTTATCTTTTGGAAGGGTTCTTGTGTGCAGAAGAGCATGAGCCTCTTGTAATTCCAAAGGGGATTTGTGCCTCCCTTTAAGGTAATTGCCTTCATTAGTATCCAGTCTTTTCTATCAAATTTTCTATCAAATTTTAAAATGTTTCACGTATTATTTCTTCCAGTGTATTTTTATGATCCCTTTATCTCTTCTCCTGTATGGAGTTAATTTACATGTTCTAAATTGCTTGATATTGTACCATAGGTTTTGCATGTTTTGTTCATTTTTTTCATTACCTCTCTTTTTTCTCTACTTCAGTTAGGAGAGTTTCACTGTTCAGTCTGAAAGGGCACGCCTCTTTTTTTCTGTAATTTCTGACACTCTATTACCATAGTCATTGTATTTCTTATATTAGATATTGTATGTCTTATCTCCAGAAGTTACCTTTGCATTTTTTTCTGCATTTTCTTTTTTCTCTCCTCATCATGTTAAGGTTTACTCTCTCTTCTTGAGTACATTGAATATGTTTGTAATAGTTACTGAATATCCTTGTCTGCTAGGTTTATCATCTCTGTAATTTCTTGGGCTGTTTCTGTTGATTGATATTTCCCCTGGTTATTAGTTTTATTTTGTCTTGTTTTTCGTTGCATGATACATTTTAATTGGGTGTGCAACATTCTAAATTTTGCTCTTCTATTTGCTAGATGTTGATGTATTTCATTAAATGGTGGTAGGCTTGTTTTGGCATGCAGTGAAGTTACTTGCATGAGGGTGATCATTCTGATGCTTGCTTTAAGCTTTATTAGGGCAAGTGTGGAATAATCTTTAGGCTAAGACGACTTTAGCCCCACTATTTAGGTGATCCCTTTCTGAGAATTCTATCCAATATGCTGTGTATTAATTATGAGGTATTCCCCTCTCTGGCTACTTGCACACCTTTATTATTTCTAGCCCTTTTTAAGCTTCAGAAGCATTTGTCCTACTGCTTTCTAGTGGTTCTTCCCCTGATGTTGGGTAATTTGTTTTGTTTTTGTAACTTTATTGAGATAATCACCATATGTGTAAATTTGAGGCTTACAGCATGTTAATTTGATGCACTTAAATATTGTGAAATGCTTACCACCATAGCTTTAGTTAACACTTCCATCAGGTCACATAATTACCTTTTTTTTGGTGAGAATTGTTAAGATCTACTCTTTTAGCATCTATCAAGTATATAACACAGTATTTATTAACTGTAATCACCATGATGTACATTAAACTTACTAGAACTTTTTCATCTCCAAGTTTGTACCCTTTGACTAAAATCTCCCCATTTCCTCCATCCCCCAGTCCCTTGTAACCACCATTCTACTGTTTCTATGAGTTCAGCTTTCCTTCTGCACATGTGAAGATCAGTATTCTCCCAAACACCTAAGGGAACCCTCTGCTCTCTTTCTGTGTAGCTCTCACTTCTCTGGTCTTACTACCCATACATTCTAGCTTCCTAAACCTCCATGAACTCTCACCTGTGTCTCCTCAACTCAGGAATGCAGTTGGACCTTGTTTCCCCTTCCTTACTGCTTGCTGGAAATTAGCTACAGGTACTAAGCTAAACAGTCATCGGGTTCTTGTCATTTAGTTCCCTTGCTTCAGGGCTTGCAAACAAGTGCTGCATGTTATCCAATGTCTGAACATCATTGTTTGACATATTTAATCTGATTTTCTAGTTGTTTAAGACAGGAGGGTAAAACTTTTCCCTGTTATTCTATCATGGCTTGTACGAGGCACCAAAGATAAAACTTTCTTTTAGAATTTTCATTAGTGAATTTATTTTTAAAGACCAATTTTGTAACAAATCAACTATAAGCATTCAGTTATTTGAATTCTCTGGTTTTTTCACTATGAAGAAAAATATCTGACAATGTAACATTTTCCTTAGTTATTTATTTATTTTTTTAAAGGTTAGACTTTATTTTATTGCCTAGATTCTATTTTTTTTTAAATTTATTTATTTATTATTTATTTATTTTTGGCTGTGTTGGGTCTTCGTTTCTATGCAAGGGCTTTCTCCAGTTGCGGCAAGCGGGGGCCACTCTTCATCGCCGTGCGCGAGCCTCTCACTATTGCAGTGTCTCTTGTTGCAGAGCACAGGCTCCAGACGCGCAGGCTCAGCAGCTGTGGCTCACGGGCCCAGCTGCTCCGTGGCATGTGGGATCTTCCCAGACCAGGGCTCGAACCCGTGTACCCTGCATTGGCAGGCAGACTCTCAACCACTGCGCCACCAGGGAAGCCCTCCTTAGTTATTTTTAACTATAATGAAAAGTTCATCATAAAGGCAACAATGATCATCTATCATAATGCAAGAGAGAGTTTTTGCCCTTATGAAATATTCTGTTTTTCAGTGAGATTTTTTTTTAATTCGTAAATCTTATTTAATAATGTAGTATTAATTTTGGAACACGTCTAGTAATTACAGTATTTTTACCAGTAATGGTGAGCACATTTAATACTGTGCTCAGTAATGGCATGAAGAACAAATGTCTAATATTTATTTCAGTAGATGTCAAATATGTATATGCCTGCCTGGAACATCTCCTCAGAAAAGACCAAGCAAATGAAAGACTCTTGAGTAAGGCTTTCAAGTGGCCTCTTTCATACTGTAAAATGTAAATACTTCTTGAGGTACTTCACACTTTTCCTGAGAGAGTACTTAAATGCTTTTAGAGCAATTTTTCTTAAATTTCTGCATCTCTTTAAAATACATGCAAATATTTAAATTTAAACCTTTCAAATGGCTTTTTATGACATATTTTACCATATATTACTGCTATTTAAAGTGGAAACCAATAACGTATGCACACGTTCTTGACATCTTATTTTGCCAGTTATATGAAAAAGGTTAGTTATATGCAAGATGAAAAACACTATTTTTTTAAAAAAAATCTTACACAACAGGCATAAAAATTACTGTGTTTTGAATCTGTCCTAGATGGCTTAAAAATAAGCCTGGAGTCAGAAATTTAGAAAATTTTGAATATAATCAAAATAAAGAAACAAGAATTATAATTATTAAATAAATTGTATTATTATTGTTAATTTAGCAATAATTACATTTATATAGAATAGAAGAATCTGTTTACCTGAGAACAAGAGATTTGGAAAAGAGCAAGTTAGTATTTTAACTTGACAATCACTGTTCTATAATTAACAAACATTATCTACCTTTGAAAACATACTTATTCATATTCTCGATTCAGTCTCAATAATGTACGTCATAGGTGCCCTGCACATTGCCTCTCACAAGTTCTCCTTCCACCCCTGAAGGCCAGAGAGGAGTATTATTCAATACATGCTATGTGCAATTCCTCAGGCTTTGCATCTGCTTCACACTCAGGACCTGAAGTGAGGTGTACTGTGTGCCCAAATCTGGCACTCTTACATATGTGTTAATGTACCCTAGGTGTCAATTCCTTCCTCCCTAAAAAAGTTAATATAAATCAAGGTGCTCTCTTTTTATGTGTGGATAAATCATGGCAAATTAAAGGGGGTTAAGAAAATTTTTGAAGAAAAAAAAATTTTAGGTAGGCAATTGCAAGGAAGATAAGGCTACATGATTCCTCCACAGGTCCCAAGGTAAGAGACTGATGCTCTGGTTTATCAAAAATACTTCACCTATACATTTTGCATAGCTGTGGATACTGTTTGCTGTTGCATTGAATCCTGGGCAGCAGTTTTGTCTCCAAAATTCATTATGCTGCAAAGCTGCACGGCTATATCAAGAAATGTTTAATTACTGAAGCCAGGCAGAGCCTGGCACAATGATTCTGAGATTAACCAACAGACCTAAAAACACCATCATAAAGGCAAAAGACATGGTCATGAGAAGTGTGTCTATGGATAGCACACTCTGACCTGCTGCTATGGCCAGTGCTACATCACTATGCATGCAGCAGTTCTGGCACATGAGTGAATTGCTTAGGTCATAAATTGATATGTAAAGAAACAGTACCTGGCGGGCTTCCCTGGTGGCGCAGTGGTTAGGAATCCACCTGCCAATGCAGGGGACACAGGTTCGAGCCCTGCTCCGGGAAGATCCTGCATGCCGCGGAGCAACTAAGACTGTGCGCCACAACTACTGAGTCTGTGCTCTAGAGCCCACGAGCCACAACTACTGAGCCAGCATGCCACAGCTACTGAAACCTGCGTGCCTAGAGCCCGTGCTCCACACCAGAGAAGCCACCACAATGAGAACCCCGTGCACCGCAATGAAGAGTAGCCCCTGCTCACCGCAACTAGAGAAAAGCCCGCTCGCAGCAACGAAGACCCAACACAACCAAAAATAAATTAATTAATTAATTAATTTAAAAAAATAAAACACAGTACCTGGGAAGAATAAATAATGTTAACAAATTAAAGCAAAATTTATAGAATACTAACATTTATATAAAATATACATGGAGTTTTAAGATGAGCAGTGTTCCACTATATGATCTAAGTTAAAGTGGATTTTAAATATACACTGATACAACTAAGAAAGCTAATTAAATGCTGCATTATTTACCAAACATAATAATTTAGAGGACTATATTGCTTTGGTGTAATATGCTAGTATAAACAGTCATCTTAGTCACGCTGTTTTAACTGTAGAAGTCTTTAACATTTGTTTAGTTTAATTAATGATTTTTTGAAATTATTGAGCCAAACCACTGCATGAGCAGTAGTTGTTAAGGCAGGCACTAATTGTCATGTCATTGGACTTGAATCAGATGTGAATTTTTTTCCCAGTTCTTTCAACAACAGGATCTGCGTATGCCCTTACTTTCTTCCTTCAAAAAAAATGTTGGTATCAGTTGAAAAATATTCTTTGGAAGAAACTCACAAACAGAAATGCAGCCAATCTTCTTTTATCCAGTGCTTGACTTGGATGAGACTTAGGCAATTTGGAAAGCTGCATTAAATGTTTTAGGATATACGGGCCCCACTAATGCTGTAATGTGCCAAATAGCACTTTGGTGGCCTGGGACAGTTTGTCTGACTGCCCAAGCTGGGACAGATTCCTCACATGCCTGGCAGAAGTTGTTTTCTGAATTTGACTTTTTTGAACTATATGAAAATGTTTTGCATAGTTCTCTATTTTGGGTAGAGACAGATATGAAAACAGTTTAGTAGTAGTACTAGTAATAGTAGTAGGAAGCACATTTTTATATAGCAATATGTTTTTTCTTCTGTTACAGCTACCACTTTTAAATGATATTATTGTATATATATAGTTTACTCTTAGTATTTTTTCCTGGAAATTAGTAATACATTCAAGAAGGTATGAAAATTATTATTCAGATTTACAGTTGACTCTTGAACAACATGGGTTTGAGCTGTGCAGGTCCACTTACATGAGGATTCTTTTCAACAAATATATGGGAAAATTTGGGGGAGACTTGGGGCAATTTAAAACAAACTCACAGACGAACCACATATCTTCGAAATATTCAAAAAATTAAGAAAAAGTTAGGTATGTCATGAATGCATTAAATATATGTAGATATTAATCTATCCTTACATAGACATAAGGTGAGTTATATTTAACATAAAATCAGTAACGTGTTAGTTTTCTTACTGTTTTATGACTGCTTTCAAAGAATTACATTACCATACAATATGCCAGTCTCTCTAACAATTGGAGAAACTGTGTATCAGCCTATCATCACAGATAAGTGCCTTTTTTTAATGTAACAATGTTTCTATGAATATGGCTATAATATTGTATGCCATAAAAAAATTATAATGACTTATTCATTAGTGTATACACTAAGCTACAGTGAAGCAATCATATTGATTACACTAGGCAACCATAAGGCAATCATATCGTTTCTTCTTTGTTATCAGTGCATGAATCCTTATACCTGTAAGTAAATATGAATTTCTTTTTCACATTATCTTTTCATTTTTCATGTATAGTGTTAGTAATACATATAACATGTACAGTGTTTTGTATCATATAAGACAATATTGATGTAGGTACTTGACAGACAATTCATCTTGTAAATAGAAAATGTAAACTTAAGGTATTGACAAATACAGTACAGTACTTACTGTATATGCATTTTCTCTTCCTTATGATTTTTTAATAACATTTTCTTTCCTCTAGCTTACTTTGTTGTAAGAATACAGTATATAATATATATAACATACAAAATAGTGTTAATCGACTGTTTATGTTATCCCTAAGGCTTCCAGTCAGCAGTAGGCTGTTAGTATTTAAGTTCTGGGGGAGTCAAAAGTTATACGTAGATTTTCAACTATGCAGGGCTTGGCACCCCTAACCCCCATGTTGTTCAAGGGGCAACTGTGTATTGATTCTACCAAATATATAATTACCTGTTTTATATGTAATATTGCAAAGAATATAGATATTACATATAGATTTGAGAATCAAACTTAATGACTAAGATATATGTACTGTGTTTTTAAATTTTTACTTGATATATATATTTATATCTATAGTTACATAGTTATTTAAATAGTTATAAATTCTGGGGACTTCCCTGGTGGTGCAGTGGTTAAGAATCTTCCTGCCAATGCGGGGGACAGGAGTTTGAGCCCTGGATCGGAAAGATCCCACATGCTGCAGAGCAAGTAAGCCTGTGCACCACAACTACTGAGGCTGCGCTCTAGAGCCCGCGAGCCACAACTACTGAGCCCGTGTGCCGCAACTACTGAAGCCCGCATGCCTAGAGCCCATGCTATGCAGCAAGAGAAGCCTCCGCAATGAGAAGCCCACACACCGTAATGAAGAGTAGCCCCCCACCCGCCACAACTAGAGAAAGCCCGTGTGCAGCAACGAAGACCAATGCAGCCAAATATAAATAAATTTATTTAAATATATATATATATATATTAAAAAAAAATTCTGGGTAACTAAAATTTAAATTTGCTACATTATTGCTATTTAAGTAATCTACTATTTCTCTAGTTGTTTTGAAATGACAACCCTTTATTCAGTAGGTCAGCATCATTTTTGTGCCTAGTGGTAAATTGAACAAATGCTAAATTGGTAGGTAACATAATTTTAAGTCTATAAGTTTCTGAAATACTCATTTCTTAATTTCACTATCATCAAACAGCAATACCCAATATATTAAATTGAAGGCATCCTAGGTGATATAAAATATAAATTAGCTTTGTATGTAAGCTGCATTACTGAAAATTATTATGCTTCTGAAAATCACGCTTGCATCTTCCAAATTTCTAAAAACATAAATGTCAGGGCTTTAGCATCCACAAAGGTGATATTGTGTGTATTATTCATTGCAATATGTGTGACTAAATTAATAATATTGCTGTTAAACTTGAAGGTATGTAACTAGTAAATGAGAAAGTATTGAAAGCAGATCGGATTGGGTAAACAGAATTTGCTGAATGTAGAGCCTAAGCAATTCACAGAAGAAAACTGTGGGAGTGCTGTGCAGAAGGTTTCAACACAGGCAGCTCCTGTGAACCCTTTCCACCAACATGCTACCCAAGTTACTGAGAGCCATTATTCAGCTTCCCCAAGAAGGAAGACACTTGTTGAGATCTGCATGTTAAAATAAACACATGAAGCTAATTTTGTGAATTAATTTAGTCTTCCATTCAGACTAAATGAGTGAAAACCCAAATATAAAACTTCAAAGTACCACCTTAAAAGGGCACTAATTAATGCTTATTTTTTCATTCAGATCTGAAGATATAGAGCATTACTTAAATATTTACTGCATAAATGAACAGCTAAGTGGGAAACCAAGCTGAATAGCTAACATTGTAGATGTGGTAATAATTCAGAAATTAGAAGAAAGCATTTACATTATATGTAGTAGATTTAACAATGCTAAGAAAAAGCACATATAATAAAAAGAAGGCTCTTTGGAATTTAAAAATATGATGACTGTAATAAAAATGGAAGTGCTGAGCAAGAGAATTAAAATGCTAAAAATCTAATTACCAATCAGTAATGTAAGGTTGAAAACTCTTGCAGATACAGAAAGGAAAAAAAAAAAAAAAAAAAACACTTGTAGAATATGTGAGAATAAATTAAAGCTGAAAGAGATCCAGTTCCAGCATGTTAAAGGTCATCTAAACTCCTTACCACCAACTAGGAGATGTTCATGGCTGGAGAACCATTGAGAGCTGCGTTTCCATATTCTAATTTTAGGTTCTGGTACCCAAAATATTGATTTTCTGGAAAACAGAAACTTAAAAGAGAATTGCGTGCAGAAAATATATCGGAGCATGTCCTCAAAAGATACCGCTGTCAGGATGTGAGGAGCCAAGATTGCCAAGGAGGAGAAATCGACCTGAAACTTGGTGGCAAATGAGTCCTTGGCTAATCCAGTGGGGAGTGCTGTAGAGCTAGGATGACTGTTAGGAGTTGTACCAAAATGAGAGAGTATCTCACCACCTTATGTAAAGTTTATGCCTAGTGGTGTGCTGTTAAACCAGATCTTCAGAAGAATGAAAACCGGCAAAAAAAAAACTCGTGATTTTTATGGCTGATTTGACGCTACCGTAAGTTTAGCTACAGGGTAGCAAAATTCCTCAGTGTTTGACAAATAGGTTCTCTCAGTCAGCAGGAGCTGGCTCCAGCACAACTTTCAGTGAGGTAGATCCTTATGAACTGGGGCACGTTTCAGTAAGAGCTGAAGCGCTAAGCCATTTGCCAGCAACAGTCCTAGCCCCTGGGGGATGGGTGTGTCAGCACGGAGAAGGGGATCAGATTTTGTCACCACAGTCCCTGCTACACCTTCTATTGCTTAATCTTCTAAGAACTTCACATCCATGAAGTTCATTGATCGTGTAAAGTTTATTATCACCATCTTATTGAAAAGGAAAGCACATGAAGACTTCACACTGGGCAGAGTTCTATATAAAATTGTGGGCAATAAAATAAGCATAGTAGGGGCTTCCCTGGTGGCGCAGTGGTTGAGAATCTGCCTACCAATGAAGGGCACACGGGTTCGAGCCCTGGTCTGGGAAGATCCCACATGCCACGGAGCAACTAGGCCCGTGAGCCACAGCTACTGAGCCTGCGCGTCTGGAGCCCATGCTCCACAACAGAGAGAGGCTGCAACAGTGAGAGGCCCGTGCACCGCGATGAAGAGTGGCCCCTGCTCGCTGCGACTAGAGAAAGCCCTCGCACAGAAACAAAGACCCAACACAGCCAAAAATAAATTAAATAAATAAATAAATTTTTTTTAAAAAAAAGAAAGAAAGCATATTGAACAAGTTAAAAAAAAGGAGATTAAAAAAAAAAAAGCATAGTAAATCTTTGGCAACCAAAGTTTTATAATCCATAAGAAGACAATATTGAAGTACCAAGCTTAGTGTACTATATGATTCTCATTACTGGAAGTTTTCAAGTAATGACTGACTGGCTAATAACATTATGGAATATTAATGGATATTTGTGGGTGACATAGATAACCTCTAAGGTCACTACCATGAAGCAAAGAAACACTAAAGTAGCATGAAAAATGTTCTCTATGATGCTACATTCTTCCCTGTGTCACTCATTTCTACAAAAAAAAAAACAAAAAACAAAATTCGATTTTCATATAAAACTCTATAACTTTGTTATTGGGTGATTTTGCAATGTTTGGCCTACTTATCTCAAAAGAAAGGTTGACATTTATTCCACCCCTGCTGTCTGACATATGTAAGTATAAATTATAATTTTGTTTTTTGTTTGTACCTTCTGCTTTTTAAGAGCATGATTAATATTTTGGATTTTAGAGCTTTTTATGATCAATTTACATATGTAAATATTTACTAGGCTTTTGATTTACTTTGAGGAAATTCAAAGTAATCTAACATATTACTGAAAGTCATCAGAATCTTTCAGATCTTTTAAATAAATCATGAATATGAAGTCTTTAAATATTAAGTTATGTATGGTAAAAGTGTTATCAGAAATACTTATATGTCATGAATATATTTCTAAGATAAATATCTCAAATGTGATTTTACTCTGAAATGTCAATAAGTTATATATAACCTACATGTCATTTGTCAAATATAATTTATTATGAAACATAATTGTAGTGATAGGGAAATAAATATGAACTGAAATACCTAAAGCAATAATTATATACCTAAATATTAGCCTCATTTTTTAAAAATAATTTTGGAACTCAGAATAATCTGTGGAAGGTATAGAGCTATTTATATGCTATTAAATTACTCTTAATTTATTGGCACAAGACATACAAAACATTAAAGAAGAACACCATAAATGAAAGTAAGAGACAAGCAACTGGAAAAATCAGTAGGCCCACCATTTTCTAATAAAGTGTTTTAAAAACTAAATATCCTGATTAAAAAATGAAATACAAATAAGCTGGTTGATAAGTAAACAAGTGTTTCAGAGAAGAAATTGTAAAAATGGCCAAAAAACTAACCATGCTTAAGCTTATCAATTATCAGTGAAAAAATAACAAAAATGAACAAATTAGTTAAACATTATCTATGTTGTTTATATATTTTATTTACAAATAAAATATGAATTAACTATTCTATGATACTTTAAAGCACAAATAAAAATGATTTTAAAAACTAGTTTCTTAACAAACAAACAAACAAAAAACTACTTTATAGGGGTTTATATCTTAAGTTTTAAGATATAAGATATACCTTAAGATAAAGATATATCTTAAGATATATCTTGTTTATATCTTAAGTTAAGATATATCTTAAGTTTATATCTTAAGTTAATATCTTAAGTTTTAATGACATTAATCATACCACCATTTAAAGGCAAAGGAGCAAGGCAAGAAGGGTGGTAATGAAAAAAGCTTGAGCTGTGTAGAAAGACCTGGTATGAATCCAGACTACCACTTGCTAGCTGTGTGACTCTGAACAAGTTATTTAACCTCTCAGTTCCATCTTCCATAGCTTTACAATGGGAATAACAACTGTTGTGAGAATTTAAAGCAGTCTAATACAATACTGGATACAGAACAATACTCAAATTTCATTCCTCTTTCCTTTCCTCAGAACTGAGAAAAAGGTGTAATTTTGGAACATGAGAGACGGTTGGTTATCTGGATATGGTGGAGGTCTCCGAACTGTTAGGGTACAAGAAGAAGGCAAAGGGTAGCAAATACCAGGGCAGAGGAAGAAACGGGGGTGAGGAAGCCAAGTCTAGACATGCTACTGGTTGCAGGTTGTGTTGTGCTTTAAAACTCTCCCTACTCAGTTCAATCTCCTCAGTCTAGGTCTGTCCAGTCTTGCACATCAAGCCTTGCCTGACTGTCACTATTCCTTTCCAAGCAGAAAGTAGAATATGCGGGGAAAAGTGAGGAAAAGCAAACAACTGACAATGTATGCTCTTGATGACATCTTTCCTCTGGGATCCCTTCCCCTTTCCTCTCCACCTTTATTATTCCTACAGCACAAACCTTTCCTAGAAACAGCAACCCCTATGAATATGAATGATCTCCTGCACAAGAATTTAACTGAAACTATCAAATTCTAAGCACCAAGATTCTAGAAAGGTGCAAATGTCTTATTTGTTTCAATGGTTTCTTTGAACATACACATTTTATCAGGTAAAGAAACCACTGGGATTTTATCTTAAAACCACTTAAGGACATAATCAAAAGGTTTGAGTATCAAATAAAGCCACCTATCCATAACACATCCTGTTCACAAGTGTCCCAGAAACTCGATATAAACAAAATCCCTCTGTTTATTTCCAGAAGATAATACTGTGGTTTTCTGTATCCAACAGTACACCTTACATACCCAAGGTAATTATGTTTTCTTCCTCTACTCAAACAGAGCATCTGTTGCTAACACAAGTCCAAATTGTTTTCACAGACAAAAAAGCAGCTGGTCAAGCTAATCCATTTGCTGACTAGCCACCATCAAGCTTCTGTAAGACTGTCCAGTTAACTTAACCTCTATTGTCAGATTGCATGAGTCAGAACTTCCAATCCTCTTTCAATTAGGATTTAACAACTCTTCTTTGGCACCATCATTTGAAACATTTATTACAGACATAAACACAGAAAACATGCTTTAAACTTAAGGACAAAGGTAAGAAATGGCTAGACTGGATTAGAAAAACGGTTATACAAATTATCAACAAAGGGATAAAGTTATTTTGAAGTTGAGATTATGAGATTACTAATAGCTAATGGATAGTACTTATGTGTGCTAGGCACCAAGTGATTTTTAAAAATTAACACGATCTTCATAACCCTTTGAGGTAAGGAGACTTTAAAGATGAGGAAATGGAGACAGCAAATTGCCCAACCTCATTCAGTTCATAAATAGTAGGACTGGAGACGACTCTGAAGCCATCCTCTTAATAATTTAAAGCCCAAATCCCAAATACCTTACAAATGGGTATATATTCAAGCCACTCTCACCCTTTGCCACTTGCAGTAACTATGTTTCCTTATGCTGACTAAGGTATCATCCCTGCTATTATTTTCGTTGTAACATTCTATAATAGAAAAGAAAAATCATGCCAGGGGTGTACTACTACTGTCTTATTTCAAGAGAAATACATAACCAGCTCAGTTCATTATTAGTTGAGGTATATAATTGATTCTGCAGTAATTCGTGAGAAAAGAATGCTCAAATTCAGAGCACTGAATTGGTTATAAGCATCAACACATGATGCTTATTTTAAGCTATAAAGCAAAGCGTTTTTTATTAGAAATATTATTTGAGACTATCAATGAAGTTCAACGTATTTTCTAATATTGAGAAGTTGATTCTCTAAGTTATCTAAGATACATTAGTACCGGTAAGAAAGAATAGCTAATTCTTCGCTACCTCTGGTAAAACTGTACACAGTATGTGTAGGTACTCAAATACAAGATTTGGAATGAAATCAAGTTCAGATCTTAGCCTTATGTATGCTAGTGGTATGGCCTTGCAGGACTCACTCCAACTCTTGAGTCCTCATTAAAATGAGAGACAATGCATGCCCTGGCAAAATAAGATGATCCACATTAAAATACTTTTTAAAATTATATTTTACAGCACACAGAGTATTTTAGTACTTATTCTTTGTAAACTTTAAGGCACTGTACTCTAAAGTACATAATTCATACTTAATTATATTACCTGCTTTTTACAGTAACTCTATACAATATTCTTATTTCCACTGTATAAATGAGGAAATTGATTAATCATAGTTAAGTGATTTGCTCCATATCACAGAGCTACATATAGCAGCATGGAACCCAAGTCTCTGGACTCCAAGTCTTTGCCCTTCCATTTGCTCTGAACTAACGTCCACTCAGATACCACGTGACTTTTATTTAAAAAGTTAAATAAGCTTTGAAATGTTTTACAAATTCAAAACACACAAAATGTAATTTTTAAAAAATGTCTTACTAATAGTCATGCAAATAAAAAAACTGAATATACCTGAGTTTCAAGATGCACACATACAATGAAATCATATGACTTTTGTTAAATACTGTAATAGTTAACGCTAAACACATCACTACACTATTCTCTCATGCCCCCAGTGCTCCTCAAGGAAGTGAATCCAGGCAAAATTATAGAAAACAATGTTCTAACGTTTTTTCCAGTGCTTTCTATCTAATAATAGAAAAGAATGGCCTCTTGGACATGCCCTTGTTTTTCCCTGCTACATTATTAGTAACACTGTGTTCCTTCCTATACTGCACTATATTTCAATTACTATAATCTAACAAAGAGAGCACGGTGGTTGATTTTTATATAGGGATTATAACTAAATATTAATAACACTTCTAATTGTATTCAAAAAAAAAAAAAACTATTTTATTGCAGTCAAAATTCAGGTATTTATTTCAGTGTCAGGTATTAGTATTTTGATAGTTTCTAATAATAAAACATAAATATATCAGTCAAAGAAAATAAAAAATAACACATTAAATCATAGAATTGTACAGTCATTTATTTAAATGTAGTGAATATTACATTATCAAATAAATGTAATGAATTAATTGCTATTTGTTATATTTTAAATTTTGGGAAATGTCTCCAGTTGTAACTAAAATTCACTTATGATAAATACTCTCTCTCTGTTTACAGGATGTAGTTATTTCTCAGACTATTTATACAATTACTAACTGTGAGGTATTTATTTCTGTGACTTGTTTATTCACCTTTTGTTTCTGTACTTCTTGTAGTTTAGAAATAACAGTTTTATGAGAATGAAGATCTTTATATTTTTCTGACATTTGGAGGAACTATCCTTTTATTGTTGCCTTGTAGCATTAGAACCAACTTTTTTTTCACAAGCATTTTTTTAAATAGTTGTTTTGAAAATAAAGTTTCTATACATATTTCTAATGAGTTTAAATAAACAAGCACAAATTTTGTCTGGATTCATATTTTTATTTTAAAATTAATTTAAGGTATTGATTGAAAGTATAAGCTAATGAATATATATGGATTTATTTCTAAAATCACCTGATGATTACTGAGTCTTTTCTATGAAAAAGAAAGTAAAGACATCATTTTTGCTTATCTTGCTTATTACACACAAATCTGTTCTGCAAAACCCCTGTGTCTCACCTCAGAAGTAGTAATTTGCAATTAATAAGTAAATGTATGTTTTAAAATGCTAATCTATATAAGGAATATTAGCTAAATAATCTAATAAAAGATAATAACAGACATAAGTACATTGTAAGGTTTACTATTTCTTTTTTATGGAGTCCTGTGGAGTTAAAACATTAGAAATTATGTTTGAGCCAATTTTCTGGATATTGAACAACAAATAACAGGTCATAGATTTTGGTAAATGAAGGAAAATGATATGATTACTCTCTCTTAAGTAAAGATATTTTACGCAGGCAAATTGGAGTAGAAAGCAGAAGAATCATATGCCAAATGTGATCAGTATAGATAACAAATCTATGTAATTACATCACAGCATGTACATTTACCAAATAATGGGTGTATTCCCTTTTTTGTTGATTTCTGTAAATAATTGCTTCAACTCTTCAATTTAATTTGCCTCCTTAGAAACTGTAAGTGTATACTACAATTCATTTATCTACCACTGATCAGTATATTTAAAGAAGTTGTTCCTACGTAATTAAACACTGTTAGACACACATAGAAACATATAAGTATTGAATTTTTAACCATAGATGATAGTAGAGACATATTCTTACCACCAATCACGTGTAGAATTTTAATTAAAAATATTCATTAATTTAAAATATTTTTTATCCATCGAAACTAATTGGTGGTGTACACATCTTATGCTGAATATTAAACATAGTGGAATCATTTCAAAGAGAATATGGAAATGCATATCAAGAGCTTTATAAATACTAATAATTTTTAATCCAGAAATTAATTTTTGCCATTATAGGGAACTATGTCAAAATAATTGAGGTACTAGTACTTTAAAGATGTTGCAGTATTGCTTGTAACAGAGAAAAGTGTAATCATCTTATTGCTCTAACGTGTTATAGTATAATTGGGGATATAATATACTAGTTGCAGTAAGTGGAAATTTTAAGAATTTGACACAGGTCACTGAAGAGAGGAAATTGAGATGAAAGCATTTCTCTGTTTCAGTCATTTTGTTTCATGTTGATCATAAACTATGTAGACATTCATACCACCCAACTATGTAAACTATTCAGACATACTAAATATGTAGTTATTTGCTGCAAAGTGAATATATTAATAATAGTTAAAATTCACTTCAGTGGCAGTTTATTTTCAATTTCACGTGTATTATCACAGTGTAAAATGCTGATTTTTTAGGAGAAGGGTTTTTTATTTTTCCATTTTTTAAAAACAGATTAATGCAAGATTTATTTAAGTTTGGCAACCTATCACTTGTAATATTTTGGGGGAAAAGACCATGCTGAAATAAATATCAAATTCTTGTAATTCAATAGCAGAAAAACTAAATATTCCAATTAAAAAATGGGCTAAAGACTTGGATAGACATTTCTCCAAAGAAGACATACAAATGGCCAACATGTATATGAACAAACGTGCAGTGTCACTAATCATAAGGGAAATGTAAATTAAAACCACAATGAGATATCACCTCATACCTGTCAGGATGGCTGTTATCAAAAGAAAAAACACAACAAGTGTTGGTCAGGATGTGGAGAAATCAAAACACTTGTATACAGTTAATGGGAATGTAAAATGGTGCAGCTGCTATAGGAAACAGTATGGAGGTCTCTCAAAAAATTAAAAGTATAACTATCAGATGATCTAGAAACCCCACTCATGGGTATTTATCCAAAAAAATTAAAATCAGGATCTTGAGGAGACAGTAGTACTCCCATGTCTATTGCAACACTATTCACAGTAGCCAAGTTATAGAAACTATTTAAATGGCCATTGACAGATGAGTGGATAAAGAAAATATGATGTATACAAATAATGGAATACAATCCAGACTCAAAAAAGAGGAAATTCTAATATATGCAACAATATGGATAAACTTTGTGTACCTTATGCTAAGTGAAATAAGCCAGTCACAGAAAGACGAATACTGCATGATTCTACTTGTATGAGGAATATAAGTAGTCAAATTAATTGAACCAAAGAGTAAAATGAGAGTTGCCACTGGCTGGAGAGAGGGGGAAATGGTGAGTTACTAATCAACAGATACAGCGTTTCACTAAAGCAAGATGAGTAAACTCGAGAGATCTGCTATACAACACAGTACCTATAGTCAGCAATAATGTATTGTTTACTTAAAAATTTGTTAAGAAGGTAGATCTCATGTTAAGTGTTCTTACCACAATAAAATGAATTAAAAAAAATCAAGCTTTAGGTTAAATTACCTAAATAAGAACTAGCTATAAATCTTCCTTGCCACTTATAATGTGTGGTAATAAAAGGATGTGTCTTTCCTTAGAAAGCTTAAATGAGTTTAAATGCTGTATTCCTCTTAAGGTCTTAGCTAATTTATGGTGAGCCCTTGACCTATTCCAATTTGCAAATTTGATGTAGTACACAAACATTTCCAAACCCATGTTTCGTTTACAGAACTCCCTCAGTGTTTTAATGACTAGAGAGAGGTCAGCCTTTTTAAAAAAAATTCTCTTCTCAGTCTTTATCAAATATTAATAATTTTACATTCACTTCCACAAGTGAAAGCCTAAATACCTGCAGGTTTTCCTTGACATATGAGCCAGTCTTCTAGGAAAAGAAGGAATAACAAAAGAAGATTCATTTTCCTAATCATGTTAAGGTTTACTTTATTTTCCTTGGGGAGGAACTCTTTGGACTGAAGGTGAGAAGAGATGTGTTGCTTTATGGAATACTTATAACTCCCTTTAGGATTTTTTTGTTCCCTGTTTTCTTCCTCCCTCCCTCCCTCCCTTCCTTCAATTCTATAACTCATCAGTTACATAGTAGAAAATGCATATATTTTTTCTTTGGGGTTGCTTTAATTTTGGATATCTAGACATAATTCAGAATGATTAATAGTTTTTCTTTCTTATAATCACTGTTTTAAACAGCCAAGGGTCAAGAAAGAAAAGCTGCAGGAAATTCTTTGGAAAATTAGGACATTCAGAAGTACCTATGTATGCAGAGAAATTTTAAAAGACGTGTTTGTGCTGGGCGAAACACATGCTCAGAAATGACCTCATACCCTTAGCTAATATCTTGGCTTGATCCCTATGTGCTTTGCAAGAATAGATAAGTGTTAAGAGTACCTCAGCACTGAGGCAATATGCAACAACAGGAAGAGGTGTTTGTTTTTGTTGTTATTTTCATTTTTGGTTTTTTGTTTGTTTGCTTGTTTTTTAGTTCCTTGCAGCCAAGGAAATCTCTGTCAAAACATGAGCTAAAGGAAAAAAGACTCCACTGACCACAGATAAGGATACAGTCTTTACCAAACTAGTTTGAAAATGTTACTAAAACTTAAATATTCAAAAAGTAGCAAATCTAGGAGAAGTTAAGAATATGATTTCCAGAGTTACCACATTATAATATTAAAATGTGCATTTTCAACAAAAAATATCACAGGTATAAAAAGAAATAGAAAGATTGGCTCATTCAAAGGAAAAAAAATAAATTGATAAAAACCATCCTTGAGGAAGCCCAGACATCCCACTTACTAGACAAAAACTTTGAAACAACTGTCTTAAATATGTTCAAAGAACTAAAAAAAAAAAAAAAATGGAAAAGGAGCTAAAGGAAATCAGTAAAATAATATATGAACAAAATGAAAATATCAATAAAGATAAATTTTTATAAAAATATAAATCTGGGCCTGAAAAGAACAATAACTGAATTGAAGAATTCACTAGAAGTACTTAACATCAGATTTGGACAGGCAAAAGAAAAAATTGGCAGTCTTGAAAACAAGATAATTAAAATTATCATGTCTGAAGAGCAGAAAGTAAAAAAAGAATGAGGAAAAATGAAATAAAGGACTAAGTTATCTGTGAAACATAATCAAGTGGACCAATGAATGCATTGTGAGAGTCCCCTAAATAGATGAGAGAGAAATAGAGAGGAAATTTGAATGAATAATGGCAAACATTTTTTTCAAATTTAATGAATGACATGAATTTACAAGTAAAAAGCTCAAGAAAGTTTGTATAGAGCAAACATAAAGAGACCCACATCAAGACACACTATAATCAAACTATTGAAAGTCAAACATAAAGAGAGTTTTGTAATAAGCAAGAAGACATTCATCACTTATAAGGGATCCACAATGAGATTAACAGCAGATTTCTGATCTGAAACTATGGAGGCTGGCAAGAAGTGGGATAACATATATAAAATGTTTGAAGAAAAACAAAACCAATTTACCAAGAATTCTGTATCTGGAACACTGTCCTTCAAAACAAAGGAAAAAGACGTTTATATATAAACGTAAGCTGAGATACTTTGTTATCACTAGACTTGTTCAAAAGAAATGCAAACTGGAGTTATTCAGGTTGAAATAGAAAGACACTAAACAAAGTCATATGAAGAAATAAAGATATAGTATAAGGTAACTACATGGTCAAATATAAAAGCCTGCTTCATTGTATTTTTGGTTTGTCACTCCATGTTTTATTTATTACCTGATTTAGTGGCATACATGCATAAAAATGTAATTTGTGAAAATAATAACATAAAGAAGGGCAGATTTGTATAAGATTAGAGCTTTTGTATGCCACTGAAGTTAAGTTCATGTCAATTCAAATTAGTTTCCTTTAAATTTAGGATGTTAAATATAATCCACGTTGTAAACACAAAGAAAATATCTAAACATATACACAAAATGAAATGAGAAAGAAATTAAAATGGCTCAATACAAAAATTCAACTAAGTCACTAATGGAGCATGTGAGAGATTGCAAAGCTATAACATACCAAACAAAATTAGCAACATAGCAGAAGTAAGGCCTTCCTCATAAATATTATTTTATGTGTAAATCAATTCAACTCTCCAATCAAAAGGCAGATATTGCAGAACATTTTTAAAAAACTATAAACAAATAATATATTTTCTATAAGAGAATTACTTTAGATCCAAAGACACAAACAGATGGAAAGTGAAAGTATGAAAAATACATTTCATGCAAATAGAAACCAAAAGAGGGGTGGGTTGGTATACTAATAATCAGGCAAAATAAACTTTAAGTAAAAAACTATTACAAGAGACCAAGAATGACATTAGATATTGGTAAAAGGTCAATTCATCAGAAAGATATAAAAAAATATAAAAATTATAAACATATGTACATTGAGCAACACAGTCCCAAAATATATAAACATTGCAATATATAAGAAGCAAATATTGACAGAATTGAAGAGAGAAATAGTTCTACAGTAATAGTTGGAGATGTCAGTATTCCACTTTAAATAAAGGCTAGAGCATCTAGATAGGAGATTACTTATTGTTTTTATTACTTTTTCTTTTTTTTTAAACATCTTTATTGAAGTATAATTGCTTTACAATGGTGTGTTAGTTTCTGCTTTATAACAAAGTGAATCAGTTATACATATACATATGTTCCCATATCTCTTCCCTCTTGCATCTCCCTCCCTCCCACCCTCCCCATCCCACCCCTCTAGGTGGTCACAAAGCACCGAGCTGATCTCCCTGTGCTATGCGGCTGCTTCCCACTAGCTATCTATTTTACATTTGGTAGTGTATATATGTCCATGACACTCTCTCACCCTGTCACATCTCACCCCTTCCCCTCCCCATATCCTCAAGTCCATTCTCTAGTAGGTCTGTGTCTTTATTCCCGTCTTGCCACTAGGTTCTCCATGGCTTTTTTTTTTCCTTAGATTCCATATATATGTGTTAGCATACTGTATTTGTTTTTCTCTTTCTGACTTACTTCACTCTGTATGACAGACTCTAACTCCATCCACCTCATTACAAATACCTCCATTTCATTTCTTTTTATGGCTGAGTAATATTCCATTGTATATATGTGCCACATCTTCTTTATCCATTCATCCGATGATGAACACTTAGGTTGCTTCCATGTCCTGGCTATTGTAAATAGAGCTGCAATGAACATTTTGGTACATGACTCTTTTAGAACTATGGTTTTCTCAGGGTATATGCCCAGTAGTGGGATTGCTGGGTCGTATGGTAATTCTATTTTTAGTTTTTTAAGGAACCTCCATACTGTTCTCCATAGTGGCTGTATCAATTTACATTCCCACCAACAGTGCAAGAGTGTTCCCTTTCCTCCACAACCTCTCCAGCATTTATTGTTTCTAGATTTTTTGATGATGGCCATTGTGACCGGTGTGAGATGATATCTCACTGTAGTTTTGATTTGCATTTCTCTAATGATTAATGATGTTGAGCATTCTTTCATGTGTCTGTTGGCAATCTGTATACCTTCTTTGGAGAAGTGTCTATTTAGGTCTTCTGCCCATTTTTGGATTGGGTTGTTCGTTTTTTTGTTATTGAGCTGCATGAGCTGCTTGTAAATCTTGGAGATTAATCCTTTGTCAGTTGCTTCATTTGCAAATATTTTCTCCCATTCTGATGGTTGTCTTTTGGTCTTCTTTATGGTTTCCTTTGCTGTGCAAAAGCTTTTAAGTTTCATTAGGTCCCATTTGTTTATTTGTGTTCTTATTTCCATTTCTCTAGGAGCTGGGTCAAAAAGAATCTTGCTGTGATGTATGTCATAGAGTGTTCTGCCTATGTTTTCCTTTAAGAGTTTGATAGTGTCTGGCCTTACACTTAGGTCTTTAATCCATTTTGAGTTTATTTTTGTGCATGGTGTCAGGGAGTGTTCTAATTTCATACTTTTACATGTATCTGTCCAAT
Source organism: Balaenoptera musculus (assembly GCF_009873245.2). NCBI lineage: Eukaryota > Metazoa > Chordata > Mammalia > Artiodactyla > Balaenopteridae > Balaenoptera > Balaenoptera musculus. Next base: position 59,546,025 of record NC_045802.1, read on the forward strand.
TTTCCCAGCACCACTTATTGAAGAGGCTGTCTTTTCTCCACTGTATATGCTTGCCTCCTTTATCAAAGATAAGGTGACCATATGTGCGTGGGTTTATCTCTGGGCTTTCTATCCTGTTCCATTGATCTATATTTCTGTTTTTGTGCCAGTACCAAACTGTCTTGATTACTGTAGCTTTGTAATATAGTCTGAAGTCAGGGAGCCTGATTCCCCCAGCTCCATTTTTCGTTCTCAAGATTGCTTTGGCTATTCGGGGTCTTTTGTGTTTCCATACAAATTGTGAAATTTTTTGTTCTAGTTCTGTGAAAAATGCCAGTGGTAGTTTGATAGGGATTGCATTGAATCTGTAGATTGCTTTGGGTAGTAGAGTCATTTTCACAATGTTGATTCTTCCAATCCAGGAACATGGTATATCTCTCCATCTATTTGTATCATCTTTAATTTCTTTCATCAGTGTCTTATAATTTTCTGCATACAGGTCTTTTGTCTCCTTAGGTAGGTTTATTCCTAGATATTTTATTCTTTTTGTTGCAATGGTAAACGGGAGTGTTTTCTTAATTTTACTTTCAGATTTTTCGTCATTAGTGTATAGAAATGCAAGAGATTTCTGAGCATTAATTTTGTATCCTGCTACTTTACCAAATTCATTGATTAGATCTAGGAGTTTTCTGGTAGCATCTTTAGGATTCTCTATGTATAGTATCATGTCGTCTGCAAACAGTGACAGCTTTACTTCTTCTTTTCCGATTTGGATTCCTTTTATTTCTTTGTCTTCTCTGATTGCTGTGGCTAACACTTCCAAAACTATGTTGAATAATAGTGGTGAGAGTGGGCAACCTTGTCTTGTTCCTGATCTTAGTGGAAATGGTTTCAGTTTTTCACCATTGAGGACAATGTTGGCTGTGGGTTTGTCATATATGGCCTTTATTATGTTGAGGAAAGTTCCCTCTATGCCTACTTTCTGCAGGGCTTTTATCATAAATGGGTGTTGAATTTTGTCGAAAGCTTTCTCTGCATCTATTGAGATGATCATATGGTTTTTCTCCTTCAATTTGTTAATATGGTGTATCACTTTGATTGATTTGTGTATATTGAAGAATCCTTGCATTCCTGGGATAAACCCCACTTGATCATGGTGTATGATCCTTTTAATGTGCTGTTGGATTCTGTTTGCTAGTATTTTGTTGAGGATTTTTGCATCTATGTTCATCAGTGATATTGGCCTGTAGTTTTCTTTCTTTGTGACATCTTTGTCTGGTTTTGGTATCAGGGTGATGGTGGCCTCGTAGAATGAGTTTGGGAGTGTTCCTCCCTCTGCAATATTTTGGAAGAGTTTGAGAAGGATAGGTGTTAGCTCTGCTCTAAATGTTTGATAGAATTCACCTGTGAAGCCATCTGGTCCTGGGCTTTTGTTTGTTGGAAGGTTTTTAATCACAGTTTCAATTTCAGTGCTTGTGATTGGTCTGTTCATATTTTCTATTTCTTCCTGGTTCAGTCTTGGCAGGTTGTGCATTTCTAAGAATCTGTCCATTTCTTCCAGGTTGTCCATTTTATTGGCATAGAGTTGCTTGTAGTAATCTCTCATGATCTTTTGTATTTCTGCAGTGTCAGTGGTTACTTCTCCTTTTTCATTTCTAATTCTATTGATTTGAGTCTTCTCCCTTTTTCTCTTGATGAGTCTGGCTAATGGTTTATCAATTTTGTTTATCTTCTCAAAGAACCAGCTTTTAGTTTCATTGATTTTTGCTATTGTTTCCTTCATTTCTTTTTCATTTATTTCTGACCTGATCTTTATGATTTCTTTCCTTCTGCTTGCTTTGGGGGTTTTTTGTTCTTCTTTCTCTAATTGCTTTAGGTGCAAGGTTAGGTTGTTTATTCGAAATGTTTCCTGTTTCTTGAGGTAGGCTTGTATTGCTATAAACTTCCCTCTTAGCACTGCTTTTGCTGCGTCCCATAGGTTTTGGGTCGTCGTGTCTCCATTGTCATTTGTTTCTAGGTATTTTTTGATTTCCCCTTTGATTTCTTCAGTGATCACTTCGTTATTAAGTAGTGTATTGTGTAGCCTCCATGTGTTTGTATTTTTTACACATCTTTTCCTGTAATTGATATCTAGTCTCATAGCGTTGTGGTCGGAAAAGATACTTGATACGATTTCAATTTTCTTAAATTTACCAAGGCTTGATTTGTGACCCAAGATATGATCTATCCTGGAGAATGTTCCATGAGCACTTGAGAAAAATGTGTATTCTGTTGTTTTTGGGTGCAATGTCCTATAAATATCAATTAAGTCCATCTTGTTAAATGTATCATTTAAAGCTTGTGTTTCCTTATTTATTTTCATTTTGGATGATCTGTCCATTGGTGAAAGTGGGGTGTTAAAGTCCCCTACTATGATTGTGTTGCTGTCGATTTCCCCTTTTATGGCTGTTAGTATTTGCCTTATGTATTGAGGTGCTCCTATGTTGGATGCTTAAATATTTACAATTGTTATACCTTCCTCTTGGATCGATCCCTTGATCATTATATAGTGTCCTTCTTTGTCTATTGTAATATTCTTTATTTTAAAGTCTATTTTGTCTGATATGAGAATTGCTACTCCAGCTTTCTTTTGATTTCCATTTGCATGGAATATCTTTTTCCATCCCCTCACTTTCAGTCTGTATGTGTCTCTAGGTCTGAAGTGGGTCTCTTGTAGACAGCATATATATGGGTCTTGTTTTTGTATCCATTCAGCCAGTCTGTGTCTTTTGGTGGGAGCATTTAATCCATTTGCATTCAAGGTAATTATCGATATGTATGTTCCTATTCCCATTTTCTTAAATGTTTTGGGTTTGTTATTGTAGGTGTTTTCCTTCTCTTGTGTTTCTTGCCTAGAGAAGTTCCTTTAGCATTTGTTGTAAAGCTGGTTTGGTGGTGCTGAACTCTCTCAGCTTTTGCTTGTCTGTAAAGGTTTTAATTTCTCCATCACATCTGAATGAGATCCTTGCTGGGTAGAGTAATCTTGGTTGTAGGTTTTTCTCCTTCATCACTTTAAGTATATCCTGCCACTCCCTTCTGGCTTGCAGAGTTTCTGCTGAAAGATCAGATGTTAACCTTATGGGGATTCCCTTGTGTGTTATTTGTTGTTTTTCCCTTGCTGCTTTTAATATGTTTTCTTTATATTTAATTTTTGACAGTTTGATTAATATGTGTGTTGGCGTGTTTCTCCTTGGATTTATCCTGTATGGGACTCTCTGTGCTTCCAGGACTTGATTAACTATTTCCTTTCCCATATTAGGGAAGTTTTCAACTATAATCTCTTCAAATATTTTCTCAGTCCCTTTCTTTTTCTCTTCTTCTTCTGGGACCCCTATAATTCAAATGTTGGTGCGTTTAATGTTGTCCCAGAGGTCTCTGAGACTGTCCTCAGTTCTTTTCATTCTTTTTTCTTTATCCTGCTCTGCAGTAGTTATTTCCACCATTTTATCTTCCAGGTCACTTATCCGTTCTTCTGCCTCAGTTATTCTGCTATTGATCCCATCTAGAGTATTTTTAATTTCATTTATTGTGTTTTTCATCATTGCTTGGTTCCTCTTTAGTTCTTCTACGTCCTTGTTAAATGTTTCTTGCATTTTGTCTATTTTATTTCCAAGATTTTGGATCATCCTTACTATCATTATTCTGAATTCTTTTTCAGGTAGACTACCTATTTCCTCTTCATTTGTTAGGTCTGGTGTGTTTTGACCCTGCTCCTTCATCTGCTGTGTGTTTTTCTGTCGTCTCATTTTGCTTATCTTACTGTGTTTGGGGTCTCCTTGTCATAGGCTGCAGGTTCGTAGTTCCCGTTGTTTTTGGTATCTGTCCCCAGTGGCTAAGGTTGGTTCAGTGGGTTGTGTAGGCTTCCTGGTGAAGGGGACTAGTGCCTGTGTTCTGGTGGATGAGGCTGGATCTTGTCTTTCTGGTGGGCATGTCCACGTCTGGTGGTGTGTTTTGGGGTGTCTGTGGCCTTATTATGATTTTAGGCAGCCTCTCTGCTAATGGATGGGGCTGTGTTCCTGTCTTGCTAGTTGTTTGGCATAGGGTGTCCAGCACTGTAGCTTGCTGGTCGTTGAGTGAAGCTGGGTCTTGATGTTGAGATGGAGATCTCTGAGAGATTTTCGCCGTTTGGTATTACGTGGAGCTGGGAGGTCTCTTGTGGACCAGTGTCCTGAAGTTGGCTCTCCCACCTCAGAGGCACAGCCCTGATGCCTGGCTGGAGCACCAAGAGCCTTTCATCCACATGGCTCAGAGTAAAAGGGAGAAAAAATAGAAAGAAAGAAAGAGGATATAATATAGTGAAGTAAAATAAAGCTATTATAAAGCAAAGCTATACAGACTAAATCTCACCCAGAAGCATATACATATACACTCACAAAAAAAGGATAAGGGGAAGAATTAATATATCCTGCTCCCAAAGTCCGCCTCTTGAATTTGGGATGATTCGTTGTCTATTCAGGTATTCAACAGATGCAGGCACATCAAGTTGTTTGTGGAGTTTTAGTCCACTGCTTCTGAAGCTGCTGGGAGAGATTTCCCTTTCTCTTCTTTGTTTGCACAGCTCCTGGGGTTCAGCTTTGGATTTGGACCCGCCTCTGCATGTAGGTCGCCTGAGGGCGTCTGTTCCCGCCCAGACAGGACGGGGTTAAAGGAGCAGCTGCTTCAGGGGCTCTGGCTCACTCAGGCGGGGGGAGGGAGGGGTACAGAGGAGGCGGGGCGAGCCTGCGGCGGCAGAGGCGTCGTGACGTAGCAGCAGCCTGAGGCGCGCCGTGCGTTCTCCTGGGGAAGTTTTCCCTGGATCACGGGACGCTGGCAGTGGTGGGCTGCACAGGCTCCCGGCAGGGGCGGTGTGGAGAGTGACCTGTGCTCGCACACAGGCTTCTTGGTGGCGGCAGCAGCAGCCTTAGCGTCTCATGCCCGTCTCTGGGGTCCGCGCTGGTAGCCGCGGCTCGCACCCGTCTCTGGAGTTCGTTTAGGCGGCGCTCTGAATCCCCTCTCCTTGCGTGCCACGAAACAAAGAGGCAAGAAAAAGTCTCTTGCCTCTTCGGCAGCTGCAGACTTTTTCCCGGACTCCCTTCTGGCTAGCTGTGGCGCACTAGCCCCCTTCAGGCTGTGTTTACGCCGCCAACCCCAGTCCTCTCCCTGCGATCTGACCGAAGCCCGAACCTCAGCTCCCAGCCCCGCCCGCCCCGGCGGGGAAGCAGACAAGCCTCTCCGGCTGGTGAGTGCTGCTCGGCGCCGAGCCTCTGTGCGGGAGTCTCTCCACTTTGCCCTCCGCACCCCTGTTGCTGCGCTCTCCTCCGTGGCTCTGAAGCTCCCCTCCTCTGCCACCCGCAGTCTCTGCCCGTGAAGGGGCCTTCCTAGTGTGTGGAAGCCTTTCCTCCTTCACAGCTCCCTCCCACTGGTGCAGGTCCCGTCCCTATTCTTTTGTCTCTGTTATTTCTTTTTTCTTTTGCCCTTCCCAAGTACGTGGGGAGTTTCTTGCCTTTGGGGAGGTCTGACGTTTTCTGCCAGCGTTCAGTGGGTGTTCTGTAGGAGCAGTTCCACGTGTAGATGTATTTCTACTGTATCTGTGGGAAGGAAGGTGATCTCCACGTCTTACTCTTCCGCCATCTTCTCTCCGGGGGGCTATTACTTTTTATTCATAAAATGTTTTATCAAAAATGCAGGCTTAGGTGATGCTTTAAATCTAAAGTTTCTGCAGTTCCTAGATTTCTCACTTTTTCCTTTACCTTTTACAATTCTTTCTTTGATTCTTTCCAGAATGTCTCTTGTCATTACTTGCAAAACTTATGTCAGCCATTGTGACTCAAAGTGTGCATGGCAACATAAAAGAAATGGAAAAAATAGAGGCCAAAAAAAGTACAAGTTTGTTGTTTTGATTTTAATCATTGCCTAAATTGTCTTGAATTTCAGCTTCTAAATTTGTAATTTTTGATGTTTCATGATGTTTATGTTTAGTTTATACCTTCAGTGATTCTTTGTGTTTATTATTTATGGATTTTTGTTTCAAATATTTTGCACATTTGTGGTATTTTAGAATTTATATCCACTTGCAGTAATATTTATTTAGGAAGGGGATTATTTATTCTGTAATAAGTATTTACTGATTATGTGTTACATTTCAGTAAATGCTACTTACTGGAGATATAGAGTGAGTAAATGTAGGCCTTTCCCTCAAGATTCTGAAAGTACACTAAAGAAGCTAGAGAAAAAATTCACACAGTCACAGTTATTTTATAAGCACTTGAATGCAGAGCCAATTCTTAAAAGGAGATTGACAGTGATGGGAAAGTGAGATAAGGTCACAACTGGAAGAAGCCATGGATCCAAGAAAGGCTTCTCTTTTGTTGATTTCAATTATTTTGTTTAATATTTAAGATAGATGCAAACATACTTAGAAGTAATAGGGTGGGGAAATTTGAAGATGGTGGAAAGAGAGGAGATTGAACAAGTTTTTGGAGAAGTGCTAATGTTTCTGTAGTTTTAACAGTTATTAGTGTGTAACAACAAAAAGAAAGAAGTTAAATTTGAAAAATTTCTCCTGAGTAAAAAAAAAAGTCTGTCATATGTTCTTTTTGTAATCTTCGTTTTCATGACTTTTTTTTTAATATCTTTATTGGAGTATAATTGCTTTACAATGTTGTATTAGTTTCTGCTGTACAGCAAAGTCAATCAGCTCTACATATACATATATCCCCATATCCCCTCCTTTTTGAGCCTCCCTTCCACCCTCCCTATCCCACCCCTCTAGGTCATCACAAAGCATCGAGCTGATCTCCCTGTGCTATGCAGTTGCTTCCCACTAGCCATCCATTTTACATTTGGTAGTGTATATATGTCAGTGCTACTCACTCACTTTGTCCCAGCTTCCCCTTCCCCCACTACGTCCTCAAGTCCGTTCTCTACGTCTGCGCCTTTATTCCCTCCCTGCCACTAGGTTCATCAGTACCGTTTTTTTAGATTCCATATACGTGTGTTAGCATACAGTGTTTGTTTTTCTCTTTCTGACTTACTTCACTCTGTATGACAGACTCTAGTTCCATCCACCTCATTACAAATAACTCAGTTTCGTTTTATGGCTGAGTAATATTCCATTTGTATATAGGTGCCACATCTTCTTTATCCATTCATCTGTCAGTGGACATTTAGGTTGCTTCCACGTCCTGGCTATTGTAAATAGTGCCACAGTGAATATTGTGGTACATGTATCTTACTGAGTTATGGCTTTCTCAGGGTATATGCCCAGTAGTGAGATTGCTGGGTCATATGGTAGCTCTATTTTTAGTTTTTAAGGAACCTCCATACTGTTCTCCATAGTGGCTGTATCAGTTTACATTGATTACATTTTATCCAGCTTTATTTTATTTACGGATTTATCATGATTATTTTAACCAGTATTCTATTGAAACATATTCATTTTTTTAGTATTTATTATGAACAATGGATGAACAAAATCTTTTCACATAGTGAGTATATCTGTAGAATAAATTCCAGAAAGTGAAATTGCTGATATTGCCAATTCATCCTCCAGAGTCGTATAAACTCCAACCAGAAATGAATGAGAGTGTATATTTCCCAATAGCCTTGCCAACGCTATGTATTTTCTTTTTTTTTAATTTAATTTTTATTTATATTGGAGTATAGTTGATTTACAATATTGTGTTAGTTTCAGGTGTACAGCAAAGGATTCAGTTATACATATGCATATATCCATTCTTTTTCACATTCTTTTCCCATATAGGTTATTACAGAATATTGAGTAGAATTCCCTGTGCTATACAGTAGATCCTTGTTGATTATTTTATATACAGTAGTATGTATATGTTAATCCCAAACTCCTGATGTATCCCTACCTCCCACATTTCCCCTCTGGTAACCATAAGTTTGTTATCAAAGTCTGTGAGTTTGTTTCTGTTTTGTAAATAAGTTAATTTGTATCATTTTTTTTAGATTCCACATGTAAGTGATATGATGTTTGTCTAATTAATGTGTGACTGAACTCTTAACTTTCACTGTCATCTATTTGAGGACTAAACATGTTCTTATTTTCTTCAGACCGAATAAGCCCCAGGATTCCATTATACACCTTTGAGTGTATACAAACATAAAATGTTAGAAAAGGAATTTAGGCTAGAACATACATTTTTAAGAATACTATGAGAACATTGTCTCATTTGGGAATATGTCAAAGCAGAAATATTTGTGGGTATAAAGTGACAAGCATTTTCACCGAAAAAAAAAAAGCCATCTTATGCCTCTATCTAAACTTTGAATGACTGATTCAGTAATTGCTATGGGCCCTTTCTTGGAGCAAACATTAGTATCTATAGTTTTGTATTTTTCACAGCATATTTTGTATTTCCAAGCAGCTTTTTTTCCCCACCTAAGCACACCTATGGGCTGACTCATTTCACCTTCAATTGTGGGTGACAGGGGAATGCAAACTAATTTAAATATCATCCTAAGCAAATTGTATTAGAATGGTAATTCTACTGTACAATGCAATTTACATAATAAATTCTAAAATTAAATATAAATGATTTATGGATTACCTACTGTTTGTATTATTTGTGCCACTTTTCTATTAACACAAAGCCAGTCTTATTTAGGATTTTTGTAAGTAATCTTGAATAAGAAATGCACATTGAATCTGTGATGCATGCAGATTATTACAAGTTCCCCTGGATAGTAAAATGCCATGTCCATGGGAGTCAGACTGCTAAAGAGTGCTCACACATTGTGTGTGGCCAAGAGAATAGAATTTTAGAAGATAAGTTATTTTAGGTTGAACGTCATTCCATAGGTTTCCTAGTCTAGGCCCATTTAAAACAGAGTGAGTTAATATCCATAAAAGATAAAACAACATCCCTATTTAGTATATTTGTATTCTTTCTGCTGATTGACTTTGGAGCCACTTGTTATGCTCAGCTCTCTATACCACCTTCCTTTCCTAATTCTAAGCAATTCTATATCATCTATAAGAATTTTTTATATCTCATACTAAAAGAAAAGCTGAGATATTATAGTTCTGATTTTTATACCCAATTAGTTTGTTATTTACTGTCAGTAGTTTTAAAATATTGGTTTGTATTACACAGTCTTTGTGAATATTGGGTTTTCTGTATGCAATCTTACAAAATAATACATAGAATAAATATTTCTGGCAAGAGAACATTAAAAATTATAATCAAAAACAATGAAGCTACTTGAACACAAGCCAGGATATAAGAATGTATCTATACAGTGCTTCCTTGGTGGTGCAGTGGTTAAGAATCTGCCTGCCAATGCAGGGGACACGGGTTCGAGCTCTGTTCCGGGAAGATCCCACATGCCACAGAGCAGCTAAGCCCGTGCACCACAACTACTGAGCCTGTGCTCTAGAACCCGCGAGCCACAACTACTGAGCCTGTGCGCCTAGAGCCCCGTGCTCCACAACAAGAGAAGCCATCGCAATGAGAAGCTCACACACTGCAATGAAGAGTAGCCCCCGCTTGCCACAACTAGAGAAAGCCCACGCCCAGCAACAAAGACCCAATGCAGCCAAAAATAAATAAATAAAATAAATAAATTTATTTTAAAAAAAGAATGTATGTATACAAGTACATATGTAATTTGAAGGTCTAATGGCAACAAAAAGAATTTATAAAGCGTGCTGTGCAAATATTAAAGGATCACAAATGTGAGAAATTATAAGTTCCTTGCTTAAAAACTGCTAACATAATCTCCAGAGTAGAAAAGCAGTATTTATTGAAAGAGACAGGCAAAATTCTACCATGTTCTCAATCCTCTGGTATCTCAAATCACAAAATGAAAATAAAACAAATATCCCTTTTAACTTTAAAAGATTTTCTATATAAACTTTTAGTAGATACACAAAATACCACTTCAGGGTATGATAATCATATATATGATAACTCTTTAATGTACATTGTAACTAAATTTTACCGTAATGAATGCCTTAGCAATATATTTTATATAACTGTAAAAGCTCTACATCATATGTAAAGGCAGTTTGAAGGATAGTTGATCAGTATGCCCTGGAATTTATTATGGAAATTGTGTCAACATTTTTGCTAATTAAATTTTTACTAAATCCCCATATTTGCAGTGCAACATTTTATTCCTTGAGTAATTTATTTTATTCATTTAAGAATACCAATAACAAAGTATTTTCAAAAAGATATAAATGATAAGCTCTATTTACAAAGATGTTTGAGTTAGAAAGTAATCTTGATAACTCTTTGGTTTGTTTTTCACATTATCTCCTCTAGGATGGTAGCTAGATAAACTAGACCAAAAAATACATAGAAGAATGTGGAACTACAGTTAATCACATTTTCCATTTCTTTAATTTCTTTACCTAATAAAGTATTTCTCTCCTATGAAAAATGGAAGGAAGAACTACAATGACCTAGCTAATTTTTCCCCATCTCAGAGACCTCAGTGGTAAAACAGTGTAATTTCTACAGGCCAGGGAGCAAAATTAGAAAAGGTTACTAAATACCCTTTGTTTTAATAGCTACTTAATTGTAATGCACACGGGTGTTTGATTCAGATGAAACATAGTTGAAGTCTTTGTACTTTCATTATGAACTGTGTAAGCAATTTGCCTAAACTCACAAAGCTTCTGTTTACTACTCAAATTGTAAGAAGAAAGATATTCTCTTCATGCAATCATTAGCAAAAACAAATTCGCTTGCAAGTTTCAAATGCTTAGCTCTATGCATGCCATATACTAAATGCTAAATAAAAAAATAAAACCAAGATGTTACTTATTTTGATATTAATAGGATATACATTAATAGGGAATGCAGAAGGGAAAACTGAAAGTATAGGCCATGAGAGAAAGTCAGGCCAACTTAGTAGTTACTACAATAAAACAAAAATGGTTATGTAATGAAATACAGTAATCTTTGACCAACATCTCCACATTTTGCCCACCCAGGGGCCCCTGGCAACAATGATTCTAATCTCTGCTCGTAGGAGTTCAGCTTTTTTAGATTTTTTTAGATGTAAGTGATATTATGCAGTATTTGTGTCTCTCTGTCTAACTTTTCTCACTTAGCATAATACCCTCAAGATCCATCCATGCTGTGGCAAGTGGAGGGATTTTCTCCCTCTTTTATTCTGGCTGAGTAATATTCCATTTGTGTGTATCTATATATCTATATCTATATCTTACATTTTCTTTATCCATTCATCTACTGATGACACCTAGGTTGTTTCTGTGTCTTGGCTATTGTGAATATTGCTGCAGTGAACATGGGAGTACAGATAACTCTTCAGGACAGTCATTTCATTTCCTTTGGATATACTGTATAGCTCCCTCTTTTTTTCTTGGTAAGTCTAGCTAAAGGCTTTCCAATTTTGTTTATCTTTTCAAAAAAGTAACTCCCAGTTTCATTGACCTCTTCTCTAGCTGAGGGGCTACCCCAAATGTGCACACAGTGAGGGGGAGGTCAACTTCAGAGGTCTAGGCTGCTATCTTGCACTCCTGCAGTCACAGAGGCTAGGGCTAGCTTCCGGTATGGATTCCAGCTCTGGAAGGGGATAGGGACATTGGAAAGGGAGCAGGGAGGGACTCAGGTGGCTCCTGTCTACTAACAGGAAGACCTGTGGAGATAAAACCTCAGCAGTGGAATCTCTATGGGCTGCACTGGCCCTTGGTTTCTTCAGTGGGGGAAGCTGCTGGGGTCCTGTGCAGGGACCCTAGGAGAACAGCCGTCACTCCCACTGTGTGGCTGCTAGTGGTATCCCTTGCCTTTCTACCTTATTCATAGCTGTCTCTGTGTCTTAGCATTGCAGGTCTCTGGATAGGGTGAGACCGAAGTGGGTCCTTCATGCAGTGTCCCAAAAGACTATGGAAGCTCTCCACTCATCCTGCCTTCCCTTTCCTGAGAGAGGAACAATCTTGAGCTGAGAAGTTCTTTCTTGGCGCTGTGCAGTGTTGACCGCAGGCATGGGATGATGCAGGTAAGATGAAGTTGTTCTTCCTTCCTTTTTCATGTGGTTATTCTCCGGTTTTTTGTTCCACTGTATTGCTGAAGTTTCTTTAGTGGACTCCTGTGCTCTCCCAGAGTGATTTTTGTTTATGGATAGCTGTCTAAAATTGTTGGTCTTTGCTGGGGGACAGAGGCTGGAGGTTCCTAATTTGACCATGATGGTGATGTCCTCTATATCACATTTTTAATTTTTGTAAACTGTAGGTGTGAAATGGTAACTTACTGGGAGATTGTAGATTGAAACTGTAGTTAACATTTTTCCAGAAGCACCGCATACTTATGGAAAAGTACAAAAGTCAGCAGCGTACAACTAATTCTAACGAAGTGAACACACCCAGGGAACAGGCAGCAATGGCAATACAGGGAGCAATAACAAACTTCCAGAAGTTCTCTTATACTGTTTTTCATTAGTACATACCAGCCAGGAAAATAAGGAAACACCTGGATCTGAAGTTTCAATAAAAAAAACTCTAAGAACCAAAACCAGGTAAGTTCAGAATTCCAGTGCGTACTAAGGAAATAAAGTAGGCGAATGCTAACAAGCTGTTACAGTTGGTATGAGAAGTATGAGTGGCCCGACTTGATATTGTTGTCTGAAGTGGGAGCGATCTTGTCAGACTAAGCCCTTAACCTATGGGATGTGCACAAAGTCCAGATAGTTAGTGTCAGAATTGAATTAACTTGTAGGACGACACACAATTGGTGTCTGGAGAGTTGAATAATTGGTTGATATGGGGAAAAACTCATATATCTGGTGACAGAAGTTTGGCATTGTAAAAACACACAGATAGTAGTACCTGTACTATGTAGTGATGGACTATTTCATAAAATTAAATCCTTCTATAACTTAACAGATGAAAAATCTACATAATAAATTTTTGGATTTGGACAAGAAGTTCTCCAGACCAGCTATCAGAAGCTGATTCCTTTTAACTGAATAGTATAAGATAGTACAAGAAAGAGATGTGCTCAAAATGAAAAAAATCTGGTGCAGTTTACAAGAGGGGCCAGAACTTGATAGCTTAGAAAAATAATAATACCCTGGGCCAGTATAATACACTAAATAAAATACGGGCCGCAAAATACAGATCTCACAACCATAGTGTTGTGAAACCCTTTGTCATGACCTTTTAAAAATTTAAGACAGTGCCTCCTAGACACTTTCAGCTCTCTCAGAACTTCTCAGAAGCTTTAGTTCATAGCACACAGAAGCCTCACCTCAACATAGTAGAAAATAAATCCAGAGAGGGAGGTAGAGCAAGAAAGTAATTATGAGTATGGCTTTCATTGTATGAGTTTGATTATAATCAGTGGGTAATAAAACAACATTTTTCCGAAATAATATTGAAAAAAGTTTTCACAGTCTGAGCTAAACAGGACTGAGTTTACTTAAATTATTATAAAGCAAATCTCTGGGCCTCCAAATTTTTATTAGGAAGCAGGCTGAGAAAATTCTGCAGTATTTTCCAATAGTGCCCAAGGAGTGTAGAGGAAAACAAGCAATGCCCAAGGAGGTGAAGTCAAGAGAAGTGGAGGAAAATGGACTGAGGCGCCTACTGCTATGGACTAGAACAAATGTCTACTGAAGGGGTACTTCCCACTCCCAGAGCAGGCGCTCAGACAGCTCTAACCTGGCAGGATTTAAAAACTGCCAAGGACAGGCTCTGTACCTCTTATTATTCGTATCTATTTAGAATGAAAGCGTTCGTTGTGGTTATTCTGCCTCTCTTTCATCACTGCATACTTTGGGCTTGTTGGGGAGAGATGTCTTTTGGGTTCATAGTTCCCCAGATTAAGATGAGACTCATTTGGACTTTATGTTGATCTGGTCAAATGGAATGTTGTAGGTCTTGGTAAGGAATGAGCGTATTTTGCATGTAAACGTAATGTGAATAATTGTGGCCAGAGGGCAGACTATCGTAGATTAATTTCATTGGTGGGATGCAGTCCTCATTTCTCCCTGTATCCGTGTCTTTTGATATGTTGTGTTGCAGGTCAACTCCCTAGGGTGGTGGAGTCTAATTCTATCACAGTTTGATTCTGAGTTTGGCCATTTGACTTTTTGGCTAATGGGATCTCAGCATATGTGACACATGCAAAAGCTTTCACTTCTGTTTTTCAACCTCAGCTCCCACCCTGAAAGTATGATTAGACTAGCCTGGAAGATGAAAGACATCCATATAGGCCTAGTCATCCCTATAGGCCTAGATGAAACTTGGCTTATCAATACAAGTATGTGACTGAGCCCAAACCAGCAATGAAGAACCACTCAGCTGAGTCTCACGTACTTAAGTGATCTATAGACTCATGAGCTAAATAAATACTTTTTAAGCCTCTGAGTACTGGATGATTTATTATACAGCATCTTGCAATAGGTAACTGATATATAAGGCCCATATCAGGATATGGCATTTTGAGCAGAGACCTGAATGATTTTAAGGGGAGCATTCTGGTAAAGGAAAACAGTGTCATGAGAATAGAGTGTGATCCTTCTGAGGAGGAGAGAGAAAGTCGATGTATCTGGAGTAGAGTGATTCAAGACAACCAGTAAAACAACAGATTGGTAAGTTAGGCAGGAGCCACATCATGTTGGTTTTACAAACAGGTAAAGTGCTTCTATTTTCTTTTAAGTGTAAAGGGACATTTTTGGAACCTGTTAAGCAGAATTTAATATGGTTCAGATTTTAAAAATAAATTTTCTTTGATTTTCTATGAGGAATGGATTTCAAGGGAGCAAGAATAGAAGTAGGGAAACTAGTTATGAAGCCAGAACCCAGATGATTATAACTTGGACTCTTCAAGTTGTACAGTTTGTGGCATGCCTTCAGGAAAGTGGAAAGTGAAAAATATCTCAAAAGATAAAGCCTAATAATGTCCCTGGAAAACATAAGCTGTTGTGTTACATTCTATTTATATTTTTCATCTAAGAAAAAGTCATTCGTTGGGACAATATTTATGATGTTGTTTTGATTTTTTTGGATTTAACCAGATCCAGAGTCTCAAGTATCATAGACATAAGCTCCTGAATTGTTACATTTATTTCTTTAATTCTGCTTCTAAATATTTAAAAACATTTCTTGCTTACATATCTCATATCTATATATCCTATCTCTTTGTGTCTGAGACTTACTTGAATGGAGTCCACACCATCACTATTTTAGTGATTGAACATTGTGTACATGATAACTTTCCCACTGGGTACATACAGACTGATTTTACTCCTCCTTCATGCCATTAAATATAGTCAAATTCTAAATTGTTGATTACATATGACTTTATTAAATTAGGTTAATGTTAATATTAAATTAGAATAAAATCATCATGATACTTCTCAAATAACAAGGACATTTTCCTCACAGTATCTTTTGAAGTAGTTACTGTTCCTGGCAGCAGTATTTAACTGGAGGTTGTTTGTAAGAACTTAGAAACTTGCTAAAACGTATGGACTTTGCGCTTAATGGATCATTCATTCTATATCTAAATATTACCAATAATTAAAATTGCATCACTGGACTATACTTTAAAAGTTAATTAGTCCATTCTTTCCTTCGGTGTGATGATCTTGTCAAACCATGAGGGACTTACTGTACTTTCAAAGACTTATTGCATTTAGGAAAAGAAAAATCTAAACTGTCCTTATTGACCAGAAGACCCTGTTTCCTCTTACTTCTGCCTATCTCTTTTAGCCAGGATGCCATTTGCACGTGCTGTTTCCTCTACTCAAAACATCCTTACCTCTTACACTTTTGGAATATGGCATTCCTTCTGGTTCTTTTTAATTGTCACCACCTTCGGGATTATCCTCTGAGAAGTCAAGGCCAAGACAGGAATAGACATTCAAAGGAATTTATTGAGGAAAAACACCTGTGAGGAAATAAAAGGAAGGGGAACTGAGAAGTTGGGAGATCAGCCAGATTGCAGTGCAGGCTCACCTACTCTGGGGGTGCAGAAGAAGGGTGATGGCAAGACACGACTGCAGTAGGTACCCATTACCTGCCTGAGCCCCACTTTCTCACTTGCATGTTTTACTTGGCTTTTTAAGCTCCATAGTCCCCTTAGAAAGACTGGTTCTCTCCCCTAATGTAGCTCCTTCAGTGATGCAGTGCCATTTTCCTTATTTTTTTTTTTTTTTCACATTAACAGCTTTTCCAGAAATATGTGTTGGGATGTTTCATCTTTTGAGCTATCCATCCTGGTTTCTATTTTATAGTAACTCCTATTTCTTAATTCTTAATTCTCATTCAACTAGAATAAATTGCTCATCAGTTTTTATGTAATCCGAAAACCTCTGAATATTGGAAGGAGGATAGGAGATAATCACTTTTTTGCGTGCTATTTCTTTCAGACTTGCAATATTTCCATCATGCATTTTTTATTTAATTTTAAAGATTTTCTTTTACATTTTCTCTTTTCTGAGCAATCTTGTCAATTTGCTCTACCTTTTGTGAATTTTATTTGTCTAATTTTCCTCCATTAGTGGTTTAAAATTTATATTTCATATGTTAATCTTTCTAATAGTTGCCCTTAGTACATATTAAACCATTACTTTTTCATTATTTTCTAGAAGAAACATTCTAGAAAATCAACATATCTCTCCTGCTTTCACTGTTACCCCATATTCTTCCACATCTCTCACGTTGAAATCATCAATGTTGTTGGGAAAGGGAGCCATGTGGCAAGGACCTGAGGGTGGTCTCCAGGAGTTGCATGTGGACGTGAGTCACAGGATGGCAAAGAGATGAATTCCGTCAATAACCAGTAACTAGAAGAGGATGTTGAACCTTAGAGGAGATCCTAGTCCTGACGACTTTTGATTTCAGCTTGATGTGACCCTGAGCAGTGTACCCTGCTAACCTGGGCCTGGACTCCTGACCTAGAGAAACTGTGGGATGATAAATTTATGATGTTTTCAGCTACTAAGTTCATGGTAACTTGTTACACAGCAGTAAAAAACTAATTCACCATCATCATTTCTTGCCTGGGTTCTTAGAACAGTCTCCTAACTATTCTCCTTACTACTACTGTTGCTTACTTACTGTCTATTCTCCTAAGAAGGCAGAGCAAAACTTTAAAAGTTAACTGGAAACATTTTACTCCTCTCCTGAAAACCATCCAATGACTTCTAATTTTAGTAAGTACAAAAGTAAAAGTCTTTACAGTGTGTTTAAAATACTGTTTTGTGTCCTGGAAAACATTCTGCCTCACCCACCCACAGTTCTCCCTGCTCTGGCTACTCTAATCTTTCTGTCTGTAGTTTTAACACTGTAAGCCTATTCCTGCTTCAGGCACTTGCTTTTTCTCTTTACTTTATTTGGATTTTTTTTCCCTAATATATGCATGTGTAATTGTCTCAGTAAGGCTTCATGAACACCCTATAGAAAAAAAAAAACAACTCCTATATTTTGCTAATCTATTTTTAGTATGCTGCTACATTTTAATCCATAACATACATCACTGCTTACATAATGTGTAATTTCTTGTTTGTTTAGTTATTATTTGTCACCCCTAAGAGAATGTAAGCCCCATGCAGATGGGAACTCTGTTGTGTTCATTGCTAAATCGCCAGTACTTAGAGAATAGCCTGGAAAATAGTAGGCAGTTTTTAAATATTTGTTAAATAAATGACTAAGGAAAGGAAGGAAGTTTTGTCAGTAACTTTGTGTCTTATTTTTAATTTCTCTCACTATCTTATTGGAGCTCCATATCAATTTTGGACTCTGCACTGCTTCGTTGTCTAAGGCCATCATGGGTTACAGAAAATAGTCCTTAAGTTGATGTACAGGATGCAAAGTTCCCGTATCTTCGATCTTCACTGCGTTTGGGAAGGGACCAGATCTTCTGGTGTGCTGCTTTTTTGTTTGGTTTGTTTATTTACTAATTAACCATAATGATTATTCCATGGTTATATACCACTCCTACTACTTCTGAATCTAAGATTTGTGTTTGGTGTTTTTAATTTTTTCTGGGGCTTTATAGAGATGACATTTCTTCTCCCTGTGTGTTAATCCCTTTCTCTCTCTCTGTGTGTGTGTATGTATGTGTCTCTCTCTTCTTTCAATGTTCAGCTCTCTTCACCTTAGAAGAGCACTCTGGGCCCCAGATAACGTGGTGGCCCTAGTCTTCAATATCTTTTATTTCTTATTGTTTCAAGATTTCACAAATTTTTAGTTTCATAAGTAGTACTTATTTACATTTTTGCAGTTAAATGTATGCTGTTTGGGATCTAGTTATGTCAGTTGGATCAGGCCACATTACTACTTTCTGGGCTTGGCCTTTGGGCATCCGTTTCTCCATAAAAATATTAAAAATCATATTTTCAGATCATGTTGATATAAAGATGAATGTATTAACATTATATATTAAAATATTTTCTTTAACTTAAAATTTATTTTTTCTTTTTTCTGATTTTAAAAGAAATTTTTAAACAAGATATGGTCATTAAAACCATTGTAGACCCTAAACACTGCATATTATCTAATATCTAACATAAATGTATTTTTAATAGGAAGAATATGAATTTCTTCAATCTGCCATCTTGATAAAACATTTTCTATAATGCTATCATAAATGTGAAAAATAATGTTGATAATTTAGAATTCAAATTAATTACCATTTGAGAATTTAATAATTTAATTAAATATCACACAAGAACACAGCTAGCACTATATGCCCAACCAATACTGTTCAGTCTCTCACTAATTATGTTAAACCAATTTATTGAGGTACGATTGCATAGAGAAAGCTGTCCATATTTAACGTATAACTTGATGAGTTTGGAGATAAGTATATATTCGTGAAACTATCACCACAATCTATACCATAAACATATCCAAAAAAAAAATCCGTCACCTCCAACAATTTCCTCCTGTGCACTTTATTTATTATTATTTTTTGTGATAAGAACACTTAACATAATACCTAAGTTTTTAGCAAACTTTAAAGTATACTACAGTGTTGTCAATAATTTTTAAGTAATGTTTTTAAATGTGTTCATTTTTCTATATGATTTCAAATAATTAGTTGTTTTGAATGTTATCTTCATCAGTATGGTGTGAGTTCTACATATATTTTGTGTTTGTGGGTAAAATATAAAGCAGTGCATTAGTTATGCCATCTGATGTCTCAATGTCTTTGCTGAACTTTCTTCATAATTTCTCTGCTTTAACATGTTTCAGTCACTATTTATAATCCAACAATCTGACTTAGCCAGAAATCTGGGAGCACATTCTTCACCCTTTCATTCCTCACTTTCTTATCCTTTCTTTACCAGGCTTTGTTTATTCTACCCCCAGAACAGTTATAAGTCCAGAATTTCATTTCTACCGCATTAGGTTAGTAAAACAGCCTCTTAACTGGCATCTCTGCTTATAGTCTTATTCCCTTTCAAGATGGCCTTCACTTTTTTAGGTAGAGTGATATATTTTACATATATATGTGTATGTGTGTATGCAATAAATAAAATGAATACTTTATTCTTTATACCTTATATATATATATGTAGAATAATGTATATGTATATATACACACACACAAAAAAATAGGTGTTAAGGCAAATAATCCTAAAGAAGAAAATTATATTTTAAAATAAGCAGAGTGTTGTACAGAAAAATTAAATTCATATTACAAGAGTTATATTTATATAAGCATTTTGGAGGTTAAAAACTCTTTCCAGGATTCAATGATTATTATTATATAGATAATAATGACTTCTTTTTGTAAAATTATTATTGGTTATAAAAATGTAAAATAGAGATCTTGGATTCCTCCAATGACAAAACCCACGTTTATTTCTGAAATTTATTTTATCTGTTTATCACTTTTCTTCAAGTTGAAAGTGTGTTTTCTGCCTAAATGTATATTTACCCTCATAGCAAACTTTTGCTTTGAAGATGAACAATGAGAAGAATGACCATTATTTAATTTATTTTGCAGTTCATTACATTTTGTAAACAGACTCCTATAAGTACTATAAAATTTACTACTTGCATTATGAGAAGTACATTTATGCAATTATCTTGATCATTTCATTGAATATGCTAGCTTCTCACAATATAATATAAAACATGCATTGACTTACTGTTCTACATGCTAGAGGTATAGGGATTTTATTCAATATGACAAGAAAGTTTGCATGGTTTACAGATTGAATTTTCAAGGCTATATTCTTAAAATGTAATGCTAAGGAATATTAAGTATCGTATAAATTACTTCATTTACACTCACCTGAAGCTGTCAAAGGCAATCTGTCTCTTTATATAGAAAGAGGAGTGATAAAATTCAAGGGAGGTTTGTTTGGAGCTACTTAAGACATTGGAAGATCATAAAAAACTCTAAGATGATATTTAAAATAACTTCTTGTTTGACACAGTAATTCTAAATTTAGACAGTTTTAAAAAGAGCTAAATCCTTATTTAAGTTATTGACTAGATATTGATTGTAATATAAATCTTTAATCACTAGAAATACAATTTAATTCATGTCTTAATTTTCTTGTTTATTTTTAGTTGCTTTTTTTAAAAAAAGAATTGCATTTTGTCAGTTAGTAGAGGTTTACAATGGAAAAAGTGAAGGCAGTTAGGAGACTCATGGAGGAGGCCTTGGAAGAGTTATTGGTCACTTGTGTTATTCCTATGGGAGTGGAGATGGATGGGAGCTGACAAATGGAGGATATGCTGTATGTTAGAATTTACAGACGTAGATTATTTTCAAAACCTAAAGTCAGGAACTAAAGTGATATCACATGGATTATAAATTTTAAAATTGACATCAAAGTAGATATCAACAGCACAATTAGACTTGCCTTCCTTCTTAACACTCAAGTTTTGCTCACAACGTGTTTTAGAAAACAAAGGCTTATGTTCTTGACCCCTACAGAAAAGAAGAAATGGAACTGTAAAAAATATTTGCACCTTAACGAATAGTGCAAGCCAGCGTGCAGTTTGGCAAATACAAAGGAGTTGTTTGTGTCTTAATTTCAGCACACCCTAACCACAAGAACTCATCATAGGCCTTTAAACAACATGTACTGTTTCTTTTTTCTATAAACTGTCACATCAGTAATAACATCTACTTTAACAAACCTCTAGTTTATTCTGAAGGTCATGTGAAATAAATGGGATACAGTGCTTTGTGTCTTATGCTATTTATTTTGCTGTTGTTACTTGCTGTAGTGGTTAATTGTAGTAGCACAGGTGAGGCTAGCTGTCACAGAGTTTGAAAAACGAAAGAATATTCTGTTGACATTTTAAAAAATGAGTATAAATTTTTGTGCAGGTTAAATTTGCTTAATTATATTTCTGTGTTAGTGTATCAAAACTGAAATAAATACAAATTACTGAGAAGTACTGAATACATACTTAATATAACTACAATTGAAAAGAACTAGAAATGTAACTTTGGAGGTAAAAGATCATTTTATACTTCTCTAATTTCCTTCCCAGGCTGAAATATTGATTTTAAGTCATTATTCCACATCCTTGATGAGTAATTATAGTTACTTTAATTTTGTGTATTGGGTACTATTTTTGAAGAATTTAATCAGGTTTTTTCTCTTTTAAAATTTTCTCTAAGTACCCTATGTCCTTCTCATCTGAAACAGAAGAATTTTTACATAGTGCTTAGAACAACAAGGGGTAAAAATAACCAGAACTTAAAGTATCATAGCATATATACAAATAAACCAGTTTGAACCTGAGTATTCATTTAACAAATTTGTTGTTGTTGTTGAATGTCTGCCGTGTATCAGACAGTTTTAAGTGTTGGGATGCATCAGTAAACAACACAGACAAAATTTCCTGGCCCTGTGTTATTCTAATTCTAACTGAGCAGAGAAGCATATATTGCCAGTAAACAAAAATAAACTACATATATCACAAAGTCATTTGACGTACAGAAAAGATAAAAATTCTTGCAGTATAATGGGGATTGAAGTGTTTCAAGGGTGAGAAGAAGTGTGATTGCATTTGTAAATAGGGCTGTCTCCAGTGAAAGAGATATCAGAGAAAAGACTTGACTATAGAAGAGAAATAGTCATCAGTGAAAGAAAGATTTGGAAAGAGAAACAGCCAGCACAAAGTCTCTATGGTAAGCATGTGACTGCTGTGCTCAAGAAAATGTAAAATTCCAGTGTGTCTGAATAGAGTAGACTCAGTGTGTAGAGTAGAAGGGGATGAGTAGAGAGGTAATTGGCTTTTATACTGGATGAAATAGGAAGCCATCAAAGAATTTTTAAATGAGTGACAGCCTTTGGCATATATATACACATACATACATACACACATACACATACATATATATATAAAATCTGATTCAACATTCATAATAGAAAATAAGGAGGCAAGATTATAATTAGGGGAACCAGGCAGAAGTGTGTTTCAGTAATCGAGTTATGAGATGATGGTGGCTGTAATCAGGGTTAAGGAGGTAGAGGAGTTTGAAGTGCTTGAATTGAATATATATGGAAAATAAAGACTTGTAGATTTGCTTATAGACTAGATATAAGGTGTAAAACAGAAACATGGAAATCACCCCATATTTTTTTGACTTCAGCAACTGAAGGGACAGAGTTGTCATCAACTGAGATAAGGAAGTTGTCAGGGAAGCTACTTTTGGGAGAAATATTAAGATATTAGTTTTGATGAAAATCAGATGTCAAATGGAGATGTTAAGGAAATAATTGGAAGTGATTTACACACTACCATTGCAGTATTCCAGTATTCCGTATCTGTCTATATATTTACCTGTACTCAGCGAGTTTTATGCATTCACATACTTTTGTGGTTTTCTTTCACAGCCTTTTATTTCAACTTGAAGAACACCCTTTAACACTTTTGTAGAGAGGTCTAGTAGTAATGAGCTTCTTCAGCATTTTTTTTTTTTTTTTTTTTTTGGTCTGGGAAAATCTATCTCACCTGCATTTTTTGAAAAACAGTGTCACTGCGTATAGTATTCTTTTTGGCAGGTTTTTTTTTTCTTTCTTTCAGTATTTTGAATATATATTCCTACCACCTTCTGGCCTGCAATATTTCTGCTGAGAAATCCACTGGAAGTCTGGTGGGATCTCCCGTGTATGTAATGAATCATTTTTACTGCTTTCAAAATTCTCTTTGTCTTTGAATTTTGACCATTTGATAATAATGTATCTTGATACACACTCTTTGGGTTGATCTTATTTGAGATATTTTGGGCTTTGTGAATCTGAATGTCCATTCCTCTCCCTAGATTTGGGAAGTTCTCAGCTACTATTTCTTTAGATAAACTTTCTGGCCCTCTCTCTCCTCCTCTGGGATACAACTTTAGCCGTTCCTCCAAAAGTTAAACCTTCCTCTGAGAGTCTCCCTTTTCCCTCTGGAAATAAGAGAATAATGCCAGTTAGAGATGAAAACTTGAAAGACAGAAAAATATAAATGTCAATTACAGTCATTAGGTCAGACTAGATTATTAAGAAAATGTGTGTAGTTAGAGAAGAGAATGAGAGACTGAATCTAGGGCACTTCATCAAAAGTAAACTGAGTAAACTGAGAATTGACCACTGATTTAGCAACGTGTAAGGTAATCAGTAACTTTGGCAGGAACCGGTTAGAAGGAAATTCTTCCATTAAACTGGGCTTAAAAAAGAATAAAAGACTACAGAATAGGATATATTTTCAAATCATGATAATGGACTTGTATCTAGAATATGGGAACTCTTAAAACTGAATGAATAAAACAAATAACCCTATTAAAAATGAGCAAAGGATTTGGATAAACTTTTTGCCATAGATGGTAAAATATTCTTAAAACATATAAGAGAACAAGAGGAGTGGGAAAGTGAGTAAAAATTAAAACTCTTAAAGGGAGTTTTGCTTCATAAAGAGCAAAGCAAAGGGGCAGTGTATGGAGGGAGAAGTTCAGTCAGGAGAAGGTTTATTTTTGTTTTTAAGATTCACTGTTGGTGGGAATGTAAATTGATACAGCCACTATGGAGAACAGTAGGAGGTTCCTTAAAAAACTAAAAATAGAACTATCATATGACCCTGTAATCCCACTACTGGGCATATACCCTGAGAAAACCATCATTCACTTTGTTGTGGAGCGGAAACTAACACACCATTGTGAAGCAATTATACTCCCATAAAGATGTTTAAAAAAAAAAAAAGAGAGACATGTACCACAATGTTCATTGCAGCACTATTTACAATAGCCAGGACATGGAAGCAACCTAAGTGTCCATCGACAGATGAATGGATAAAGATGTGACACATATATACAATGGATTATTACTCAGCCATAAAAAGAAACGAAATTGAGTTATTTGTAGTGAGGTGGATGGACCTAGAGTCTGTCATACAGAGTGAAGTAAGTCAGAAAGAGAAAAACAAATACCGTATGCTAACGCATATATGTGGAATCTAAAAAAAAAATGGTACTGAGGAACCTAGTGACAGGGCAGAAATAAACACGTAGGCATAGAGAATGGACTTAAGGATGCGGGGTGGGGTGGGGGAAGCTGGGGTGAAGTGAGAGTAGCACTGACATATATACACTACCAAATGTAAAATAGTCAGCTAGTGGGAAGCAGCAGCATAGCACAGGGAGATCAGCTGGGTGCTTTGCAATGACCTAGAGGGGTGTGATAGGGAGGGTGGGAGGGAGGCTCAAGAGGGAGGATATATGGAGATATATGTATGCATATGGCTGATTCACATTGTTGTACAACAGAAACTAACACAGTATTGTGAAGCAATTATACTCCAATAAAGATCTATTACAAAAAAAAAGATGGAAAATGAGAGATATTACTAGATAGGAATGACCAAGTACAGCTTAAGATATATAATAAACAGATATTGCAAGTTTTAAAGATATTATTTTAATTCAACCTATTTAATCTATCGATTTATGTTTAATGACAGTATATGCTTCATTGAAGCAGTGCTTTCCAGCTAAACAAAAGTAATTAATATTCAATGGAAAACTTTCAGTGTCTTTTAATTGAGGTTCATTTGAATATTTCTGACTACTTTCTGAAAGTATAACTTTAAGCAGTTCTTTCAAAGAAGGTTTGAATTATATGGTAATATTCAGAAGTTTTGCTTGTCTGGAAAAATATGTTACTTCTACCTTCACATTAGATTGCCATTGTGTAAGAGGGGTATGACTCACATAGGTCTCTCTTTTGAAGAGGCATTCTTAAAAATAACTAGTGTGTGTTTCTGAAAACTTACACACGATGCCTTTATACATTTGGTTACATGGTAGTAATGGAATACAGGTACCTTCAGATGCCAGAATGAAACGGGATTTTTGCTGGGTCATACTCATTCAGGAAAACAAAAATCTTAGATTTGACCAAATGCAAATTTTCCCTGCCTGTGTGTAAATTCTTAGATTCTAGTTCCTTTGTCTCCTCTGGTTAAATTCCTGATGTGTTCCTCAGGTCTGCTTTTATATCTGTCTTTTCTTCTAATGGAACCTCTTTTGTCAGTACCTTCTTCCTTGCAGGCTCCTCTGTGAATATGCTGGTCAATATAGCTTATCTCTTCCCAGTCACTCTTAAAACTTTTTAAAAACACTGAACAACAGATGGCTGCCAACCCATATACACCAACTCACGTTATCCTGTTATATGTGAGTAAACTTGTCAATTGAGCTTTTCACACACATGCCAAAATACTGTTCACTGATGTAATTCATTTCCTGAGTCAGACTGAATAAGGCATATACTTTAAAAATAGAGTTGTTACACTAATAAGTGAATATTCTGTTAAATGAAGATGATGATGATGTGGAAGAGGAGGAGGAGGAGGAGGGTGATATGCATGATTTATGCTTTGGAAATTGACTTCCAAGAAGTAATAAACTTATGAAAATAAGGTATTCAAACAGAGATCAAATGTCTGTCAACTCTTGGCAACCCATTATCTCAGATTTCTGCCTTTTGGGTTATATTCTCATGATGAAAGTTTAAAATTCATATTAGTTACCAAAAACTATGTCCTCCTTAAACAGTGGTTTTATGGATTTGAATTTCTGGATTTTTATTGGTTTATTTGCAAAGGAATAACAGTGGATACTGACAAACTTCTACAAAGTCTATATCTTTATAACAATGTATTTAATGAACTTGTGTTATAACTTTATACTTCCTTGCACAGGCAAGGAAAATTGAGTTTTTTTAAAGAGACAGGAAAGAGAACAGGCAATGTTGTAGGTAATGGTCAAAGCAAAAACATCACTGGACAAATTTCAACAGGTAAGAAAGACTTTATCCAAAGCTATTGCAATAGGGGAGAGATACTAAAACTCAGTCTGAGCTCAATTCCACTGAGATAAAAAATCTAGAGAGATTTTAAAAGCTAGGATGGGGTGAGGGACCATAGGCCATCTCTGATTCATAATTAGCCTTACCCAAAGAAAAAGTAAACTTTCTCTTATTTTCACTATAGGAAGTTGTTTTACAATTCAGAGCAAGGGCCACTCTGAATTTTAGCCTCCAGCCCTCCCACAAAGACTGGGAAATAAAGCTGCTATGTTACTTGCTGATAATCTTTCAAATGGATGACTCCCAAGTCCTTGAGAAAGACAGTTCTGAGTTATAAAACTATCAGATGTTTTTAAAAACATTTACATCACAAAGGGGCAGAGAAAGAATTTGCAGTCACACATTCTCTAAAGTAAATATGCTAAGGAAAGGGAGGAGGAACCTCTATGGTTAAGCTATCTCGATTTTGTAAGAGGGTGAGAGGGAGGTCATCAGCTAAGAGTCAGGAAGAAGCATGTGTAAAGTTCAGTCAAGCTGAGGAAAATATTAAGATCAATATACATCATTTATACCAGTGTCCACAGCAAGCTATGGGAGAACAATATTGTCTTTCCAATTCTTAACATGAATCTCAGTGGTTTTAAGAGATCTGACAAAATTCGTAAGGTTATTTATGGTAAACCCAAGATTCAAACTTAGTTCTACTAACTGCAAAGTATTTTTTCTAACCAGAATTTTTTGATTACAATCAAAAAACATTGCTGTCTGAATTTTCATGCTTCTATTTTCGATTTTCTATGCCATCTGAAGCTAAACTATGAAAAAAATCCAGGAGAAAAAATGAGACACTAATAGACTCAAAAAGCTGTAGAATTTCTAAGAGAGATTTGAAAGGTTAGGAATCAAAGGCCTTGTGTTTTCAAATTGCACATTATCTTTTCCAAATCATCATACTATTGAGTTCCCACTGGAGAGTTCACATTTATAGAAAAGACTTTTCATATTACAAATGTAGAGTCAAATTTTCCTAACGCATTTTCTTTTCATATTGGAAACAGCCTTAAGTCATTAAGGCCATAAGAGCATTAAATCCTAAAGCTGGCTCTCTTTAAACTGATAATTTTATTAAAAACATGTCTGCCAGGAAAGTTTATTATAATATGAGATACTCATACCTAAACACATTCTTCCACTGACACATTCCATTACCATGGGGGATGTACTCCACTTGTAGTCTAGCTTATACGTTTTCCATGTATAATACTGATATATCAGTGTACTCTCCAGGACTTCAATCCTCCTTTCATGCTAATCCTTATAACATGCTAGCCCTGTCTTACCCAGTGAGGTTCAGTGGTGTACAGCTATTAGTAATGGCCTAACCTTTCTTCAGATGCGCTGTTATGTGTAAAGCTAATATATAAAGCAAACTAAAACAAACTAAAACTTAGTGTCTCTGTTTGGAGAGGGATTTGGACTCAAATCCTCATGTCTATGGCCAGTACTTTTTAGTAACCCCTAAGGCACTTTTGCAAGAATATGGTATTCCATGGAAATCATTTAGAAAATGAGTTATCTGATATAATCTCCACATATTTAGATAAGTAAACTGGAGAAAAAAGATAATAGTCCACATCTTGCATTTTACAAATCGTACAAAATAAAGTTTTAACCAGGCTAGTTCTTGTCCTATGTGATGTCCAGGTTTACTACTTATCAAATAATTAGAAATCCATATAGAGTTAAAATTAAATTTCAAATTTGAAATGTTCAAGTACAAAAATATGTCTTCCTAGACTTCACAATTCAATAAAGATCATTTATTTTATTTCCACATGCCAATGTTTATTATCACATTCATTAAAAAAAAGAAACTTATAAAACTCGTGAAACTAATGACACTTTGTCCTTGTTTCTGGAGTGCCAAATTCCGAACTTTTGTTTTTCTCAAACAAGTTAGCATTGATGATTTATCTTTTGGGAGCTGCTGGTGTCAAGAATAGAAACCCCTGTTTGGAAATCTAGAATATTATGTTACCAGGAAAACTGATCTCAAAATTGTCATTCCACTTGTTATTTATTTATTAATTCAATTCCAAAATTACTTAGAGAGACAACTGATCCTCTCTCTAACAGTTCTCTTTTTTTGGCCTCACTTTCTGACTCCGTTAATTTACAGTGTTACACCAATCATCATTATCACTCTTATCAAGCAATATAGTAGGCATTAAGGTTAATAAAAGAAACATATGAGTCACAGATGTGGCTTTCTAAATTGAGCTTCCTCTCCATCTGGAATCTTCCTTAGTTAGATCCTCTTGTTGTGGTCCCATGTTTCTCTCACATTCCTCAGTTCCTATGTACCTGCCCACTCCTCACATAATCTTTCATTGGTGGGTAATATTATCCAGGTTGTGATGATAGAAACTCCTCTACTTTTAATGTCTACTCTCTAGGAGACAATCTTTGCCTCTCTGAAAAACTTAAAATATACTTCTTTTGCATCTAAACATTTTGAGATTTTCTCAATAATCATATCCAAAAACATTCTACCAGTAGATATACAAGGAAAATTTAAATAATTTGTTAAAGCATCTTTCTCAGTTATTTTAGGGTTAAGTTCATTTTTTGTACTTTCCAATCCTATAGTGCATTTTTAAGTTCCACAACAGAATAGGTCTATGATAGGTGAAGTTAACAACATTATGAAACAAACTTGATTTTCACATCTATGCTATATTTTCTGAAAGAGTAGCGATAAAATAAGTTTTGTACAACAATTAATATATTCTCACGGTTAAGATCTTAAACACTTACAATATATAATGCTGATGAGGATGTCAAGCAACAGGAACTTGTTCATTATTGGTAGCAATGAATAGGTGGAACACAAGGGATTTTTAGAGTGGTTAAACTACTCTATTTTATACAGTAATGGAGGATACATGATATGCAATTATCAAAATCGGTAAAACTATAAGACACAAAAATGATACCTAATGTAAATTATAGACTTTCATTAAAAATAATGTATCCATATTTATCAATTGTAACAACGGTATCACACTAATGTAAGGTGTTAATAATAAGGGAAATTGTGAGCCTGGGAGAGAGGGAATAAATGAGAACTCTCAATATAGTAGAGCTATCATTTCTTTCCATATTGAGAAATATAGATATATAGTTATATATATGCCACAATTCCTATCAAAATCCCAGCAAGATATTTTTAGATACAAACATGGTTACTTTAAAGTGTATATGGAATAACAAAAGAACTGGAATAGCTAAAACAATTTTTCAAAATAAGCATATAAGGTGGGAGAAATCAATCTACCCAATTTCAAGGCTCAATATAGAGTGACGGTAATTAAGACCTTGTCCAGGTTGTTTTGAGGAAGGTTGGAAACAAAGATAAATGAAACAGTATAGAGTATACAAAAATAAACCCTGGCAATTATGCCCAATGATTTTTGACAAATATGCAAAGGAAATTGAATGCAGAAAAGATAACATTTTTAACAAATGGTGCTGGAGCAGTTGGACGTCCATGGGTGGGAAGAAAAGTAATCTTGAATTAAGTTTCCCTTCTTATAAAAAATTAACTCAAAAGTTTTGGATCTTGAGCTTATATAAAAAGGTATAACTAAAAAAAGAAAAGAAAATATAAGAGAAAAAATTTATAATCTAGGCTAGGAATAGGGAAGATTCTTATACTTGACAACAAAAGCCTGATCGTAAAAGGACAAAATGATAAATTTGACTGCATTAAAATTTAAGTCTTTTGTCCTGCAAAAGACCCTCTCAGCAGATTCAATAACTACTGACTGGAAGAAAATATTTGCAGACTGCATATCCAACAAAAGACTAGTATCTAGAATATTTAAAGAACTCTCTAAACTTAACAGTAAAAACAAATTAGAAAATGGGCAAAAGACATTATTTAACATTTCACCAGAAAGGGTATACAGATAGTAAACACAAGAAGAATATATTAAACATCATATTAGGAAAATGTAAATTAAAACCACGTGAGTGATCAGTGTGCACTTAAATAAGGACATCAGCAAATGCAGGTTATGATGGAGAAAGACCTTAGCACATACATGTTTGGCTGGAATCTAAAATGGTATAGGTGCTCTGAAAAACGGGCTGGCTGTTTCTTAAAAACTAAACATGCAACTATTACATCACCCAACAAGTACACTCTGGGCACTACCAAAGAGAAATGAAAACCTGTAATTGAATGTTTGTAGTAGCTTTATTAACAGTAACCCAAAATTGGAAAAACCAGAGATGTAAAACAAGCTATAGTAGGTCATTTCTTGGAATACTACTCAGCAATAAAAGGGAATTAACCATTGTTACACACAAAAATCTGTGTGACTCTCCAGAGAATTATGCTGAGTGAAAAAAAGCCATTCCTCAAAATTATGCAGTTGCATACTGTATGATTCCATTTATATAATATTTTTGAAGTGACAAAATTAGAGAAATGTAGAACAGATTAGTAGTTGTCAGGGGTTAGGGAAGAGGTAGGTGTAGGAGGGAAATAAGTGTAGCTAGAAAAGTACAACATGAAGGATCCTGTGTTGATGGAAAAAGTCTGTATCTTGAATTTCTCTTAGTTTTGAAAAAGTATTTCCTATCTTGACTTTCTCAATGACCATATCCTGGTTGTGATATTCTACTATAATTTTGTAAGATTTTATCATTAAGGGACACTTGGAAAACCTTAAAACTATAAATTTAATTTAGCACAGTTTATGAGTATCATCAACAGGAATCTATCAGTATAATGGCTACATATTCTATATGAAACATATAGTCAACCAATATTGCAAGCAAAAATAATTCCTGAGTTATTTAGAAATATATACATACATATGTGTATTTGAGATACTAAATTTTAAAAATTTATATTAAGGAATATACACATTTTGGTATTCTAAGATGTATTTAATATTTAATATTTTACTTGGAGCGTGTGTAGGAATTGTCACTTTGATTTTAAATATACACTCAATTAAAGTAGCTTTATGATAATAGCTGAAATCTAATTTCTACAAAATATGGAAATATAAAACAACTAACAATGTATAATGTGTGTTTAATTTGTTGGACTTATGTTATTTGACTACTCAGGAATGTTTTATTTCTATGTTAATTGAAATATGCTAAGGAAATGAAAAAAGAATTTAGTATATTAACACTGTAAATGCACTTTAAAATATTCAAAGAAATTTTATTAAGTTTGTAAATGGACTTTGTTACTTAAAGTACCCTTAAATGTAATTCTTAATACTTGCTTGACTATATATTGTAACCTGGATTTAAAAGCTTACTGAATAAATCATTTTACTTGTAATTTAATTAATTAAATATTAGTCTTTAAAGTTGTAATACATTTCTAAATAGTCCTCTCTGAATGCACACATACACACATTTAAAACACATGTAACAGCGTCAAGGAAAATTCAGCTCTGCCATATCATGCCCAATGGAATGTTACAGGAAGCTCCATAGAGAAATATGAAGTTAAATGTAAAGTAGCCCATGCTAACATAATATAGGGGGGTAATAAAAGCAGAGAATGTAGCATATGAGGGATTGGTGGAAAATCAATTTTAGAAGAAAAAATAGCTAAGGAAATATACTAAAATTCACCTCATGCTTTGCATTATAATATAAAATTCTGAGATAAGATCATTGTAAAAAAGTCTGATGAGGCAAAAATGAACTTGGAAGAGTTAAAAAAGTCAAAGATTGAGGAAGCAGGATTGAACAACTAATACATAATACATAAATTACAAACAAAATAGACATGGTGATAATTAAATCATTGAGATTGGGGAAAAAGCTAAGAAAATTATAGTGAGTCCAGAAGAAAAAGGAGAAGAAAGATTAGAACTATTAAATAGATAATGTAATGCATATGAAGAACAGACATAGAAAATAAAACATTTCGAGAGTTGAGGTTTCTAAAGTAGAGAGCTCCACTAATGGAAAGCAAAGATTCCAATATATGAAGGAATGTTTTCTTGAGATGAATTAACAAATGAATTCATACGTTGAGAGCAGACGTGCACACTGATTTAGAAAAACAACCTAACCTGGCTTAAATCATTGAATTTCAAGGATAAATAATAGAATCTATAGGTAAACACAAAGAAAAAGAAGCTCACTTAAGATAGGGGAAATTCAGTCTGGATTCTGAAATCTCTCTATAGCAATTTTCAAAGCCAGATGGGACAATATATTGAAAGAAAAGTAGTGTATCTAAGAGGGCTAGTCTCAGCCCAATAGTCTTAAAACTGTAAAGGCAAGAGAGAAAATCTTAATTATACAAGGACTCAAGGAATCTAATGCCCATGAGCTTAGGTTGGAGAGGTAAAACACAACTTAGTGACAAAATCCAGGCAACCAATAAATGAAGAAATAATAAGTGAGATGTCTGTGGCAAGCTCTGGATAAATCTAATGTAAAACTAAAGCTAAGAAAGAAAATTACAGTCAAAGCCTTAGTGTAATATTTATTAGCTTTTACAAATAAAAATATACATATTTAGTTGATATGGAGACATGAAAGAATAAGTGAGTATATTAATTTCCTCATTTGGAGGTGACTTAATAAACAATATCTTTATTGATAAATGAGAAATAAAGGCATGCTTATTTTATTTATTTAGAGAACTGCTACTAGAAATCAACAAAAATGTAACTAAAAGGCAAATATAGCAGCTTTCTAAATTGGAAACACCATCCATTAAAAGAGCTGCATGCACTTACACTAACAGAAGAGGGCACTCTTGAACTAAGAATCTTATAAACTACCCCAAAGTACCAACTCTTAAATGTAGGGGTTTACATCTATACCAGAAGTTGGCAAACATTTTCTTTAAATGACTATATAATAAATATTTTCAGCTTTGTGGGGCATATAGTTTATGTCACATCTACTCAGTACTGCTGTTATAGTATGAAGCCAGCCATAGAAAAAACATAAATAATAGATGTGACTTTATTCCAATAACTTTATTAACCACACTGGTGCCAGGCCTAATTTGGCCCATTGATTGTAGTTTGCTGACTCTTATTCTAGTCCTATGCACTATACAAAGAAAAAGGGAAAAAGTTAAATATTTAGGTCAATGAAAGCCTCCTTCCTAAATAACACTAATCAGAAGGAAATTAAACACAATACTCCAAAATGAAGTAAATGTCCTTGAACAAGTATTTAAAAATCACCATGAATCCTAAATTCAAAATGATTAAAGAAATGGACAAAAGAGCAGGAAAATGAAATATTGAAATCAGGAAGAAAAATACCAAATTTAGCTGTGTCTGAAATGAAAATTACAAGGTGGTCAGTGAAGAATAAATTCCAATGAAAGTTTAATAAAGTACATTGAATGAAAAAGAATAAGAAAGCAAATATAAAATAAAAGAGTAAAAAGTGTCAAATAAAAATTGGTTGAAATGAAAGAGAGGCAAAGAGAAAAACAATTATAGATGAAATTCTTACAGTACAAAAATTAAACAATGAAAAAGAACAATGTTTACATCTATAATCTAAAAAATTTTCTAGAAATGAAGACTTGATAGGGGTTACAAGTACATAGGACAATTTACCTGCAACAAGTGACTCAGACAATTGCTATTAAATCTATTCAATTTTAATAATAAAGAAATAAAGGATGACTTTAATGATGAATAATCCTCAGGGTTTCCAGCCCTCCATCTCCCTCCCCCACCAAAAAATAAAGTTCAAATAATTTACACGGAAAAGAGAATTACACCAGGATAAGAAGCCTTCCTAAACACAACATACAAAGTGAAGTGTATGGATGAATGGATCAGATGAATCAGAATGTTCAAGGCACCTAAGGAAAGGATGTGTAAACAAAGGATTAGGTATCCTCTTGAAATCGTCCCCCAATTATCTAGAGAACAGAAAACAGTTTTAAATATAAAAGGACTCAAAGAAGACTATCCTTAAGCATTTCTTGAGAGGAAAATCTTCATCCAATAGAAGGATAACTAGAAAAATTTAGGCAAAGAGACTGAAACATCAAACAAAAAAGTAAATATATTGAGAATAATCAGAGCCAGGTTACTTACTGTTGTAGAAGAAAGTTACAGATATGAAAGGGAAGAAGACTAGAAGAACACATGTGGCTTTGGATTTGAATTGTATCTATCAGTATGAACTCATAGTGTTTGTACAGAGGGATAGATGATAGATAGATGATAGGTAGATAGGCAGACAAACAGACATGTGTCGGGGGGTAGGTGGATGGGTGTGAAAGGTATGTAAGTAAACATATATCTATTTCCTAGCTTTGTTCTCTGAAGAGCTCAGCAGCAATGCCACCTAGTAGTAATAAAACATACCTAAGACTCAGATCCTAAATTCTATTTACAATCCTCCCATAAAAGACCAGGATTCCTTGTAAAAAATGTTGATTCCAGGTTTGGGCAAGAAAAGTACAACATGAGCCTAGAATATCTTATTGTATCAGAAAGTAAGAATGTGTTGAAAAAAAGATGGACTGTCAAGTGATAAAGGAGACAGATTGAAGTGACATTAAATTAAAATAGATACAATTAAAAGATCATAATCCATAGAATAAAATAATCCATGAGCCTACACTGATAGAAATGAATAAATAAATAAGCAGGGTAGAAGAAAAAGCTCTTCAATACAATATAATAAAAAAAAAATACATGTAGACGAATGGAGTTGAGAAGTCATTATTTGAAAGCTATCTTTGTAATAATTATTTCATGAAAAAATACTAAATGGGTGATAAAACCAATGGGTGAAATTTTATTAAGATATAGGACATTTATTTACTCTCAGAAATATATACCCATAAATTACTTATTAATAGCAATGGGGTGAAGTAGTAACTTAACAGAGTCAAACCTAGCGACACTACATTAATCAAGTGATAAAAGTAAAATTAACTGAAAAAGGACAAATAAAAATCATGTGCCATCTGTTAGAATGCAAAGAGATAAACACAGACTCACGTTTGTTTCTGTTTGTTTTGTTTCTCCAAAAAGGGTAGCCTGAAATTTATTACTAGGAAATATCAAACTCAAATTGATGAATATTTCATAACATAACAGGTAGCTTAAAATGGCATCTCATGGTTTTCAACTTGTATTTTTTCTATCTATTACTTATGAAGTAGAGCAAAAATTTTTATGTCCATTTAAGTTTCTTCTGCAACAAAATACCTGTAATTCCATTATTTAGGTTTTTTTAATTAAATTACCAGCAGTTATCTGTTACAATATTATTTTTAGCTAAATTCACTGAACATATTTGCTTCAAGTTTTTTGCAGTATGTTATTTCATGCAATTTTATTTATATACATTTTTTATCAAGCATCGTTAATTTTGCTTAAAATATCCCTCCCTCCTCCAAAATGATAAATATATTCTCTGTGACCTTCCTAATGTTTTGTCTTTATTTTTTATATGTAAGCTTTTAGTATTTTTCCTGAGTTTATTTTTCTGTGTGACAGGAGAAAAAATACAATAGAAAATTCATTGTCCTAGCACCAGATTATTTGGGGTATTCTATGAAGATAATTGTGTCATCAATGAAATATGACATTTTTTATTATTTCTTTCCAATTCTTGGATGTTTACTACATTTCACTGTCTTACTGCATTGTCTAGAATCACCATTCAATAAAAATTAAATGGGAGAGACTTGGTATATTCTAGTGCTCTTGATTTTAAAAATGCTTCTGACATTTCAATATTAAATATGATATTTACACTAGATTTTGAAGTAGGTATCCATAATTCAGTATAGAGAAGTTTTCTGCTACTCTTGGTTTATTAAGAGCTTTTATGATTAATCAGCATTGTACTTTAGGGTATGTACTTTCTGCTTCTGATGAAAAGATTAAATAGTATTTCAGTTTAATCTTTTAATACACTGTAGTTCCATAATAGATTTACTGGTAGTAAACCAAACTTGTATGCACAGAATAAAATCAATCTGTTATTACATATTATATTTTTAATAGTTGTATTCAATTTGGCAATATTGTCTTAAGGATTTTTTTCACCTACTTTCAGGTATTGGTTTGAATTATAATTTTCCTTTCTTGGATAGTCCTTATCTGGTATTCTAGAGTGCAGACAGCAAACCCCAATGAGATAACAAAAAGCTTAGAATGGGCTCAAACATTGAAAAAAGTCCTCTGGCAAACTCATCAGATGTACAAGGCAGCATCAGATGAATTTGAAACCTGCAGTACACTGAGAGCAACCTTTGCAACGGTAACAGCAACTGAAATCCAAATTTAGCTCAGTCTCGAATATTAACTCAATTTCCCACATGAATTGAGATGACATGAGTCCATTGCCTGTAAAACACTATTACCCAGTTTCTCCTGTTGTACATGAGATATATGTTATACAATAAAAATTTAGGAGACATTTAAAATGCAAGATAAATTATGAGACAAAGTAGTCAACAGAACAAAAATCAGAGATTATTTAGATTTTAGAAGTATTGGACATAGACATTGAAATGATTCTGATGAATCTGTTGAAGAATAGAGTGGAAAGGTGCCAGGTAAAGAATTTTAACAGAGTAATAAGAAAACTTAGAAGAAAGAAATGAATGAAAATGCTAGGAGAAAACTGTCAAGCTCATCATTAGATGTGATACAGATGAGGAAAGAATTAGTGACCATGAACTTAGTCCAAAAAAAAGTACTCAAAATGAAAAAAGAGAGAGTAAAAGAGTGTTTAAAAAATGTTGTGAGACAATATCAAACTCTCTATGTATATATACACTTAGAATCCTAAAAAGTGAAGAAAAAGAGGATACAGTAGAAGAATAGTTGAAGAGGTAACAGCAGAGATTATTTTTCCAAAAAAACAATTACATGTATGTGATATCTGTAAGAAACACATACTTAAAATTCCAAGTAGGATCTATAGTACACACACACACCCTAAAATTAAACATGTTTACTACTTATGGAAATTAAAATTAAAGAGTAATTTTTGAGGGCACCTATGGAAAAAACGCACATCACATAAACAGGATAAAGATAAGAACTATTGACTTTCTGTCAGAAATTATGCTGACCAGAAAAAAAATTAGAGTGATATTGTTAATGTATTGAAAGAAAAAATGTATCAAGTTAGAATTCCTTACCCACCAAGATATCTTTCAAATTTAAAAGCAAAATAGAAAACTTTTCAGACAAAAAATCAGAATGTATTAGCAGCACATCTATGCTATAATGTTAAAGAATTTCTTCAGGCAGAAAAACATTTGGATCTACACAAAGAAATGAAGAGCCTTAGAAATAGTGAAAAATAAAGGGGAAGATAAAAAATATTTTTCTTATTTTTAATCATTGTAAAAATAATTGTTTCTGAAATAAAAGGAGTATTAATGTATAATGCAGTTCATAACATATGTATAGCAAAATACATCAC
Organism: Balaenoptera musculus; assembly: GCF_009873245.2. Classification (NCBI taxonomy): domain Eukaryota; kingdom Metazoa; phylum Chordata; class Mammalia; order Artiodactyla; family Balaenopteridae; genus Balaenoptera; species Balaenoptera musculus. The sequence goes on from NC_045802.1 coordinate 59,583,768, forward strand.
AATGACATCTCAAATTATATATAGGAGGAATTGGAAGTATACTGTTGGAAGGTTCTTACCATATACATGAGTGGTATAATATTCTATTGTGCATAAATTACAAATGTGTTTTAAACAGATTTACATCCTGCTTGTGGCAGTTGTCATTTGACTCTGTACATTTGTAAAATCTCACAGAACTGCATACTAAAAAGGGTAAATTTTCCTAAATGTAAATGGCACTTTACTATAAAATGAATAAAAGAAGAAAAAAAACCTGAAAGAGACAGAGAAAGAGAGAGGGAGACACTGTGGTTTGTTGAATCCTAAGGATGGCATTTCTAATATAACAAATTGCCCTCTAGTGTACTCTGCCCTATGAAGCTACCTCTATTTGGCAGTTTTCAGTTTGGTAGGTTGCCATTTAAGGCTCCCATGTCCTAAGAGGCAGCTAAAGTGAATTTAATGGAAATTTTAAATCCCTCGATTAAAATTGCTTAGAAAGCTAGCACGAAAAATACTACCTTGCTTTTGGCTAAAGTTTAATATTATTGCCAGTGTGACTAGAATATGCTAATATATCAATAAGTAAAAAGTTACCTTTTTGCCACAATATTTGAGATTTTGAAATCGAATGGTTCATATGTAGTAAATCTGTGGTGTAGCTCATGTCACACAGTTTGTTTGAATAAAGATCATTACTTTGGCTCATTGTTTTCACGTACTAGTTTGACTAAATTTTCAATGTCCCTATTGTGGACCTAGTGTTATCTCTATAGAGTTATTTTCTCATTTTTCAGCAAATGAATAAAGGCATGGCTAATTTCATGTGTAAATTTCAGTATTGCTAATGGGAGTTAATAACAGAGGTTTCTTTGGCTGTATTTCGCAGAAATGATTTAGTGAAATGTTTCCGTTCTTCAGATTTCAATCCACAGAGCTCACATGCTACTTTTCTATGTCAAATGCAAAGTTAAATAAACTAGCTTCTAGCAATATCATTTATCTTGCTCTATTGTTGGTGCAAAAAAATTTTTAGACAGTGAATACATAAAGTAATATTTTTGACAGTTTTATTGTGCAAAATCAAAACAAATAAAAGCTAAAAACAATGTTTAAACATTATTCTTACATATCAATGTACATATTTTTCCCAGTACAAATTTGATTAGATCTAAAAGATAAATATGCATATGACTTTTCATATATTTAGCTTGTGCTCAATGGAGCGCTGTGCCTAGAAGCATGATTATTTACGTTGCACTAGCCCTTCTGAACAAGGAAATGGTGATGATTGTGTATATCCCACAAGTAAGAACACAGCACATGTTTTGGGAACTCAGTCTTATTGCTGTATTTCAGAGGTTCATTAGTCACTGCAAAGCACAATTGCCCCCATTTGGCTCATATTAAAATGAAAGCCTGAAGGAAATATCATCATTATGCCACAGAGTCAGCAGGAGACAATAAATGCAATGCTAATAGAGGCAACTGAAAAGAGAATCCCCATTCAGCCTGGAATCTTTGCATCATTAGGGGGGATTTCTTCACATCCACCAAGAGCAAAGTGGCACTTGGATTTTAAATTTATAAGATTTCATGTCAGTGTAAAAGTTGGCTGGACAAAATGGGAGAAAATGTCATTTATGAAGATCACAAAGGTGTGTTTTTATACACAGTGGGTCTTCATAACACTAAGTACATTCTTTTGAAATTATTAGAGAAAATATTTGGGAAAATAATGTGAAATTATTTTGGAGGAATTACATATGCTCACTATCCAAAAATAAGCAATGGTAATATTCTAGATGCATACCCTACCTTTCGGAGAGAATTTTATATTATTATAATATTATTGTAATTACGTTGTCCCTGTAAGTTTGTAGCCCTTAACCCCTTCACCTATCTTGCCTGCTCCCTAAAACTTTTCCCTTCGGGCAACCATCAGTTTGTTCTCTGTATCTATGACTCTTTCTGTTTTCTTTGTCTGTTCATGTTTTGTTTTTTAGATTCCATATATAAGTGAAATTATAATAGTTGCTTTTCTCTTTCTGACTTATTTCTCTTAGCATACCATCTACATCTATCCATGTTGTCATAAATGGCAAAATGTCATTCTTTTTTATGGCTAAGTAATATTCTAGTGTGTGTGTGTGTGTGTGTGTGTGTGTGTCACATCTTCTTTATCCATTCATCTATCAATGGACATTTTGGTTGCTTCAATGTCTTGGCTAATAAATAGTACCACAATGAACATAGGGGTACATATATCCTTTTGAATTCGTGTTTTCATTTTCTTTGGATAAATACCCAGAAGTGGAATTGTTGGATCATATGTTAGTTCTGTTTTTAGTGTTTGAGGCCCCTCCATGCTGTTCTCCGTAGTGGCTGTACCAATTTACATTCCCACCAACAGTGCACAAGTGCTCCCTTTTGTCCACATGCTTCACAACACGTGTTATTTCCAGTCTTTTTGATAATGGCTATTTCGACAGGTGTGAGGGGGTTTCTCACTGTGGTTTTGATTTGCAATTCCCTGATGAATAGTGAAGTTGAGCATCTTTTCACGTGCCTGTTGCCAGTCTCTATGTCTTCTTTTTTAAAAAGCCTATTCAGGTCCTCTGCCCATTTTAATTGTTTTTTTATATTGAGTTATATATGTTCTTTATATATTTTGGATATTAACCCCTTATTGGATATATCATTTGCAAATATATTCTCATATTCAGTAGGTTACCTTTTTGTTTTCTTGATGGTTTCCTTAGCTGTGCAGAAGGTTTTTAGTTTGATGTAGTCCCATTTGTTTATTTTGTTGTCTTGCCTGAGGAGACAGATCCAAAAAAGAAAACACTGCTGTGAACAATGTCAAAAAAGTGTACTGCCTATATTTTCTTCTAGGAGTTTTAGGTTTCAGGTCTTACATTTAAGTCTTCAATCCATTTTGAGTTTATTTGCGTATATGGTGTAAGAAAGTGGTCCAGATTAATTCTTTTCCCTGTGTCTATCCAGTTTTCCTCACACCATTTATTGAAGAGACTGTCTTTTATCTATTGTATATTCTTGCCTCTTTTGTTATAGATTAATTGAACATATAAGTGTGGGTTTATTTCTGCACTCTCTATTCTGTTCCCTTAATTTGTGTGTCTTGTTTTGTGCCATACTATACTGTTTTGGTTATAATGGCATTGTAGAATTGTTTGAAATCAGGGGGCCTGATACCTACATCTTTGCTCTTTCTCAATATTGCTTTAGCTATCTGGGGTGTTTTGTATTTCTGTACAAATTTTAGGATTATTTGTCCTAGTTCCGTGAAAAAAGACAGCTTTACTGATAGGTATTGAATTGAATCTGTACCTTGCTTTGAATAGTATGGATATTTTCACAATACTGATTCTTCCAATGCATGAGTATAGTATATTTTTCCATTTATTTGTACCATCTTTGATTTCTTTCATCAAGGTCTTATAATTATCAGAGTACAGTTCTTTCACCTCCTTGGTTAAATTATTTCTAGGTATTTTATTCATTTGAAGCAATCATAAATGGGATTATTATCTTCATTTCTCTTTCTGATAGTTCATTATAGGTGTATAGTAATGCAACATATTTTGTATGTTAATTTTGCACCCTGCAACTTTACTGAATTCATTTGGTAGTTCTAAATTTTTTGGTGGAGTCTTTAGGGTTTTCTATATATAGTGAACTGTGTGTTTGTCATAAATGGCCTTTATTATGTTATGGTATGTTCCCTCTATATCAACTTTGTTGAGACTTTTTATCATGAATGGATGCTGAATTTTGTCAAAAGCTTTATTTGCATCTATTGAAAAGATCGTGTGATTTTTATCTTTTGCTTTGTTTATATGGCATATCATGTTGACTGACTTGCATATATTGAATCATACTTGCATGCCTGGAATGAATCCCACTTGATCATGATGTATGATCCTTTTAATGTATTGTTGAATTCAGTTTGCTCATATTTTATTGAGAGTTTTTGCATCTAAATTCATCAGGGCTGTTGGTCTGTAATTTTATTTTTTGTGGTATCTTTGTCCTGTTTTGGTATCAGGGTGAAATTGGCCTCACAGAAGGAGTTCAGAAGTATTCTTTCCTCTTCAAATTTTTTGAATAGTTGATAAGAATAGGTATTCATTCTTCCTTAAATGTTTGGTAAAATTTACCTACAGAGCTGTCTCAACCTGGACTCTTGTTTGTTGGGAGCTTTTCTTTTTTAAATAACTGATTCAATTTCAATAATGGTAATTGGTCTGTTCATATTCTGTATGTATTCCTGATTCAATCTTGGGATTGAATATTTCTAGAAATTTATCCATTTCTTTTAGGTTGTCCAATTTGTTTGTATATAATTGTTACAGTAATTTCTTATGTACAATCTTTTGTACTTCGGTGGTGTTGGTTGTTAACTTCTTTTTCATTTCTTAGTTTATTTTGGGAAGCCCACTCTTTTTTTTCTTGATGAGTCTGGCTAAAGGTTTGTCAATTTTGTTTGTCTTTTCAAAGAACCAGCTTTTATCTTCATTGATTTTTTTCTACTTTTTGTGTGTGTGTCTATTTCATTTATTTTCTCTGTGATCATTATTAACTCCTTCTTTCTACTAGCTTTGGGCTTTGTTCTTTTTTTTTCATTCCTTTATTGTAAAGTTAGACTGTTTATTTGAAATTTTTCTTGTTTCTTGAGGTCAACCTGTATCACTATGAACTTCCTTCTTAGAATTGCTTTGCTGCAACCCATAGATTTTGGAAAGCTGTGTTTCCTTTTTCATTTGTCTCATTTGATTTCCTCTTTGATTTCTTTTTTGACCCATTGATTGTTTAGTAGCATGTTGTTTAGGCTCCATGTGTTTGTCTTTCTTCCACTTTTATTCTTTTAATTGATTTCTAGTTTCATATCATTGTGGTCAAAAAAGATGCTTGATATGATTTCAATCTTCTTATTGTTTTGTGATCTAGCATGTGTTCTATCCTGAAGAATATTCCATGTGCATTTGAAAAGAATGTGTATTGTGCTGCCTTTGGATAGAATGTTCTGTATATATCTATCAAGTCCACTGGTCTGATGTATCATTTAAGACCATTGTTTCCTTATTAAATTTCTGTCCTGTTGATGTTTCCACTGATGTTAAGTGGGGTATTACTATTCCATACTCTTATTTTATTGCTATCTATTTCTTCCTTTATTTCTGTTAATATTTGCTTTATATATTTAGGTGTTCATATGATGAGTGCATAAATGTTTAAAAGTATTATATCCTTTTGTTGGATTGACCCCTTTATCATTATGTAATGCCCTTCTTTTTCTTTTGTTATAGTCTTTGATTTAAAGTCTATTTTGTCTGATATAAGTATTGCTACCTCAACTTTCTTTCATTTTCATTTGCATGGTATAGCTTTTTCTGTCCCTTAACTTTCAGTCTGTGAGTGTCTTTAGGTTTGAAGTGAGTCTCTTATAGACAGCATATACAAGGATCTTTGATTGTTTTCTTTAGTGCTGGGTTTAGATTCCTGTCTCTTTGTCTTTTGTGTATTTATTATAAGTTTTTTTCTTTGTGGTTACTGTAGGTTCACATATACATTCTATGTATATAACAATCTCTTTTAAGTTGAAAGTAACTTAATTTTGAACATATTCCAAAGCTTTATATTTTTATTACCCCCCATGTTTTGTATTTTTGATGACACATTTTACATCTTTTTATTTAATGCATCTCTTGAATAATTACTGAGTTTTTAATTCATTTTATTGCTTTTGTCTTTTACCCTTTATACTTGCTTTATAAGTGATTGATTTATTACCTTTATTATTTGTTTACCTTTTCTAATGAAATTTTTACTTTCATTTATTTTCTTATTATTAATTAATGCCTTTCCTTTTTAGCCTAGAGAAGTCCTTTTAACATTTCTTGTAAGGCTGATTTACTGGTGATGACTTCCTTTAGTTTCACTTATCTATAAAACTTAATCTCTATCAATTCTGAATGATCATCTCTCCAAGTATAAAATTCTTAATTAGAAGTTTTTTCCTTTCAGCATTTTGAATATGATAATTCCACTCTTTTCTAGCCTGTAAAGTGTCTGCTGAAATATCTGCTGATAGCTTTATGGGGTTTCCCTTGTACATAATAAGTTGCTTTTCTTTTGCTGCTTTTAAGAGTCTCTCTTTATCCTTAAGTTTTACCATTTTATTTATGTGTCTCAGTGTTTTTCTCTTTGAGTTCATCTTATTTGGAACTCTCTGGACTTCCTGGACCTGGATGTCTGTTAATATTAGGGAAGTTTTTGGCCAGTATTTCTTCAAATAATTTTTCTGGTACTTTCTCTCTCTCTTCTCCTTCTGGGATCCCTATAATACAAATGTTATTCTGCTTGATCTTGTCCCAGAAGACCCTTAAGGTTGATTCATATGTAGGTGTATTTTTCTTGTATCCGGAGGAGTTTGAACCAGAAATTTCTCCCTTTTTATATAGCCTAACTAGGTCTTTTATTCATTGTAGTATTTTACTTTATTTCAACAGCCTAATTTGTAATGTCTAATCAAAATTGTCTCTCATTTGGTGACTAAAATACTCAACTCACCATTTCATCATTTCCAAAGACAATAACATTTTATACACTTAATCAAGGTCAATTTGAATCCTGGAGGAAAAAAACATCACTTTCTGAGGCAATAGACAAAAAAGATAGAGACAAAACACAACTTTTGATAATTCAAATGTAGTTAAACTATTATTTGTGTTGAAATCAATTATTGTGATTTGATTTGGATTTTTCTAAATTATTCTTTAGAGAATGACTTTTCAGGTCTATTTTTCTAGAATGTTAACCAGATGTGCTTTTTTAAAAAATTAATAATACTGATCTTTATCTTCCTGGAATAATGTTCAACATCTAACCACTTGAAGTGATAAATAAACCTATCTTGTAGTATAGAAAAAACAAAACAAACCTGCCAGCTAATAAATGAAGAGTTGGTTGACCTTTTTCAAATCTTAGTCTGAAGTCAATGATTTCTTTAAAAGGCAATCAAACATAGTTTAAAGAGAACATGGGCATAAAACTAAAATAAAAATAAATACGTAAATAAACATCAGCTAATTTTGTTGCTAATAAAAATAGTTGCTTAAAATGGTATGCCTTTTCCCTTCAGTGTTTCAATATAGTAATTTTAAGGAAGGAAAATTTCTACTAAATATTATTTTAACTTTTTTTCTGTAATTGACACCAATGTGTGTATGTCACACTTATTTTTATTCTTGATTATAAATTATATAGACACACTGAATTAAAATAGGGTTTGAAAGGCCTTGGAAATCCACTGTAACATAGAAAATTTGTCCAATGTAGGAGAATCTTTACTATATTTGATCTGATTCTTCTGTCAAATCCTGAAGATTATTTATGAGAATATAGAACTTTGAGAAGTCATAATATGTAAATAATCAAATGAATCACATGTAAGAATTTTTTTAAAAAGGTTCATTGGCTGGACTTTTTCCCAAGACTTTATATAGAGTATTGAGTTAAATTTCATATGTTTTGGGTTTATATAGAAAATATTTGTTTCCCATATTTCTACTGAATGGATTTTTGCTTCTACTGATGTCATTGAATAATTTTCCAAATTGAGTATTAGGTCACAAATTTAAATGATATATTTTTCTATGTCATTTCCTCAGGAAATAGATATTATACACTTTAACAAATGACTTACCTCCATGAAGAGCATTTATTTTAACAGATAAACAAATTTGTTAAAATAAATGCTCTTCAGAAAAGTTGTTCTTTAGCATGTATTCAGACAGGGCGTACATGTCTTCATTATTTCTGACAATTAAAGAAGGTCTACTCAAATACCTGTTCCCCTGACCACTTTGTCACTATTTTCCCTACTGTGACACCTTAGCCAAAGCCCATGAAGCATTACAGACATGTACCTCTGCCCATATTTTCTTCCAGGAAAAATGATCTGCCCACTGGGGAAGACATGGTCCAGTTTTAACAGATAGTTGTTCTTGTGTTCTATTTCCATACAAGCTCATATCAGTGCTTCAAAAGGACTGACTGATGTGTCTTTCACTGAGCTTCTAACTAACCCTTCAGAATCTTCACTTCCTTAGCTCCCACATTTATGTCCGATTTAATTCCTATAAGAAACCCCTTTTCCTACAATATTTAGTGTCTCTCCTTCCCTGAATGAACTCTGACTAATATAATGATTAAGGCCATTTATTAGTTCTCTGTACTTATCTGTTCTGTTTTGAAGATAAGTGCTCTCAATGATGGTTGGATACATTATTAAATAATACTTAAAAATTATTTCTAAACATCCTTTCCAGTAAACACATCTCATATGCTGCTTAGAAATATACAGAGAAAGGAATTTGGCATTGATATTGAAAAAATAATAAGTTAATTCAGATATATTTTGTGCTCCATATATACAAAAGACATAATTCCTGACATTTTAATAAAAATATATACTAACTTTTGAGAAGAAAAGTGATAAAAATGAAAAACTTACACATTAAAAATTTGTCCAGATATTTGCATTTTACAATTTTTGTTTACTTACCTAAATTACAGTACTTGACATCATAGCAATATAGCATTGAAAATAAAAAGGCATGAATTCTAAATTATATAGACATAGACAAGCCCCCATCCTTGTACTAAAGTTGGAACTGCTGCTTTTCTACAAAATCTCTGCTCTTCACACCTCTCCATGTTTATTGATCTAAATATTTAAAAAATTTTTTACCAATATTTTGTCTTGGTTAGCATGCTTATCAGTAACCAACATTTAGTGCTTTTTAAGTAACTTGCCAGAATAACTGTGCTTTTTTAAAATATATGCATCGGTAGTTGGATTAACTTTATGAATTTTAGGTTTTGGAACTATGCATTCAAAGTTTAGTGCAGTACCTTGGGCAGAGGAAGATACTCAATAATTGTCCAAAATCTTTTAAATATATATTATGTCTTACTCAGATTTGAATACACCATTTATTTTAGTAGACTAATAGTCCCTTTTGTGCTTTTAATCAACTGTCTGCTGAGTTTCTACAACACGTTTCATATTGTGCCAGTTTATCTTATTTTTTTTCCTTTATGCATCAATCTATAGCTAATTATTAAATTAGACATTGGAATTTCATTCTGCAGTTTATTCAGATATCATACTAAAACCAGACATTGTGGAAAAGACAGAGATGGATTATTTAATTAGTTCATGCTGTTTAGTTCTTACAGAAGTCTAGTAAAAAATACTACACACTGAAATAATCTATAAATAGTCACTTGGTTTTCCCTTCCATGTAGGATGAAATCAATGAAATACAAATTTTTAGCATTATGTCCTTTTAGAAAAAGTCAGTGTGTTTATAGCTGCACTCTGTATTCACACAGTAGTGACTTGTTTTGAAATTTTTGTTAATGAATAATGAATGTTTTTGATAGGTTGCCTTTATTTTTCTTTATCATTTTGTTTCAAGAGTTGGCAATGTGGGGACCTACTTTGGTCATTGTCTGTTTTGTCCCTAGTCTCTGTAAACTTGAATTTTTTGGTATTAAAAATAGTAATATGATTATGATATTGTTCCAGTTAACATATACATTTTTCTTAAAATACATACAAAGCTTTTACGAGGTAACAATTTCCTATTCTTATAACATGAAAAAGTACTTTATTAGCCTGGCTAATTACGCTCCTCTAATGAACTATGTCCCCATCCTGCCTTGGGTCTTTCACTTACATTTCAGTGTATCCAGCAGAATTTCAACTTCCAGTATATGTAATTTTGTTCCCGAGAGCTTTTTCCAGAACTAAAGATGGTTACTCTACTCTAGCATCTTGCAAGTCTGAAAATAATTAGAACAACCCCAGGAGCAGCCATCATCCACAGATTCTGGTCAATCAATTTTTAACTATGCCAGCTCTTGCTCCTTGGTGGGATTATTCTGAGTTCTGTGTTAATGCCATTTCACAGAATTTCACAGCAGGATTAAGCTTTGGGCTCTCGCTGTGGTAGTTACCATAGCACAGGTTTTATTAATGGCGTCCATTCCCTACCAGTGTTCTGTGCGTGACACAAATACACTTTCACAGGAATACTTCTGGGAGAACCCTAAGCCAGAACCTGTATGCACACATCCTGTTTACTCTTCTCTTTCCAAATCCCTTTAATTTGTTGAACTGTACTCATATTTCAGCATCAGCTCAAACAAAAATTTACAAGGAAATTCTTCTCTGAGTCTAATTTATGCAAGTTCCAATGTTACTCGTTCTCATAGAATCTTTTTTTTCATGTTTAAAAATTCTTTTTCGTTATGGTTTATTATTAAATATAATTCCCTGTGCTATACAGTAGGACCCTGTTGTGTATCCATTCTATATAAATTAGTTTGCATCTGCTAATCTAAAACTCCCAATCCATCTCTCCCCACCCCCCTCCTCCTTGGCAACCATAAGTCTGTTCTCTATGTCTGTGAGTCTGCTTCTGTTTCATGGATAAGTTCCTTTATGTCATATTTTAGATTCCACAGATAAATGATATCATATGATATTTGTCTTTCTCTTTCTGACTTACTTCACTTAGTATGATAATCTCCAGGTCCACCCATGTTGCTGCAAATGGCATTATTTCATTCTTTTTTATGGCTGAGTAGTATTACACTGTATGTGTGTATAGTATTCCACATATACATATATATATATATATATATATATATATATATATATATATATATATATATATATATACACACACATACGTGTGTGTGTGTATATATATATATATATATATATATATATCTCACATCTTCTTTATCCATTCATCTGTTGATGGACATTTAGGTTATTTCCATGTCTTGGCTGTTGTAAATAGTGCTGCAATGAACACTGGAGTGAATGTATTTTTTCTAATTTTTGTATGGATACATGCCCAGGAGTGAGATTGCTGGATCATATGGCAACTGTATGTTTAGTTTTTGAGGAACCTCCATACTGTTTTGCATAGTGACTGTACCAATTTACATTCCCACCAACAGTGTAGGAGTGTTCCTTTTTCTCCATACCCTCTCCAGCAATTATTGTTCGTAGATTTTTTGATGATGGCCATCCTGACTGGTGTGAGATGGTACCTCATTGTAGTTTTGATTTGCATTTCTGTAATAATTAGTGATGATGAGCATCCTTTCATGTGCCTATTGCCCATTTGTATGTCTATTTAGGTCTTCTGCCCAGTTTTTGATTGAGTTTTTTGCTGTTATTGAGTTGTATGAACTGTTTGCATATTTTGGAGACTAATCCCTTGTCGGTCGCATCATTTGCAAATATGTTCCCCCAGTCCATAGGTTGTCTTTTCATTTTACTTATGGTTTCCTTTGTTGTGCAGAAGCTTGTAAGTTTGATTAGGCCCCATTTGTTTATTTTTGCTTTTATTTTTATTGCCTTGGGAAACTGACCTAAGAAAACATTGGTACAATTTATGTCAGAGAATGTTTTGCCTATGTTCTCTTCTAGGAGTTTTATGGTGCCGTGTCTTATATTTAAGTTATTATGCCATTTTGAGTTTATTTTTGTGTATGGTGTGAGGGTGTGTTCTAACTTCACTGATTTACATGTGGCAGTCCAACTTTCCCAGCACCACTTGCTGAAGAGACTGTCTTTTCTTCTCCATTGTACATTCTTGCCTCCTTTGTCAAAGAGTAATTGACCATAGGTGTGTGGGTTTATTTCTGGAATCTCTATTCTGTTCCATTGATCCGTGTCTGTTTTTGTGCCAATACCATGCTGTTTCGATTGCTGTAGCTTTGTAGTATTGTCTGAAGTCTGGGAGGCTTATGCTTCCTACTTTGTTCTTTTTCCTCAGGTTTACTTTGGCAATTCTGGGTCTTTTATGGTTCCATATAAATTTTAGGATTGTTTGTTCTAGTTCTGTGAAAAGTGTCATTGGTAATTTGATAGGGACCTCATTAAATCAATAGATTGCTTTGGGTAGTATGGTCATTTTAACAATATTAATTCTTCCAGTCAAAGAGCATGGGATATTCTCCATTTCTTTGAATCATCTTCAATTTCCTTTATTAATGTTTTATAGTTCTCAGCATATAAGTCTTTTACCTCCTTGGTCAGGTTTACTCCTACGTATTTTAATTTTTTTGATGCAACTTTAAAATGGATAATTTTTACATTTCCTTTTCTGATATTTCATTGTTAGTGTAAAGAGATGCAACCAATTTCTATATGTTAATCCTGAATCCTGCTACCTTGCTAATTGGTTTATCAGTTCTAATAGTTTCTGTGTGGAGTCTTCTGTGTGGTTTTTCTATATATAGTATCATGTTATCTGCATATAATGACAATTTTACCTCTTCCCTTCCTATTTGGATACCTTTCATTTCTTTTTCTTGTCTGATTGCTGTGGCTAGGTCTTCCAATGCTATGTTGAATAGAAGTGGTGAGAGTAGGCATCCTTATCTTGTTCTAGATTTTAGTGGGAAGGCTTTCAGCTCTTCACCTTTGAGTATTATGTTGGCTGTGGGTTTGTCATAAATAGCTTTTATTTTGTTGATATATGTTCCCTCTTTCATAAGAGTTTTTGTCATGAATGGATGTTGAATTATATCAAATGCTTTTTCTGTATCTATTGAGATGACCATGTGGTTTTTGTCTTTTCTTTTGTTGATGTGGTGTATGTTGAACCATCTTTGTGAACTTAGGCTGAATCCAGCTTGGCCATGGTGCATGCTCTTTTTTATGTGTTGGTGGATTTGGTTTGCTAATACTTTGTTGAGAATTTTTGCATCTATATTCATCATAGATATTTGTTTGTAATTTTCTTTTTTGGTAGTGTCTTTGTCTGCTTTTGGTATTAAAGTGATGGTAGCATCATAGAATGTCTTTGGAGTGTTCTTCTTTGTATGTTTGGTTGAATTTACCTGTGAAGGCATCTGGTCCTAAACTTTTGTGTGTAGGGATTTTTTTTTTTTTTTTTTTTACAGATTCTATTTCACTTGTAGTGATCAATCTGTTCAAATTATCTATTTCTTCTTGATTCAGTTTTGGTGGACTTTATGTTCTAGAAACTTGTTCATTTCTTCTAGGTTGTCCAGTGTGTTGGCATATAATTGTTCATAGTATTCTCTTATGGGTCTTTGTATTTCTGAGGTATCCATTGTTATTTCTCCTCTTTCATTTCTTATTTTGTTTATTTGGGTCCTCTTTCTTTTCTTCTTGGTGAGCCTGACCAGAGGTTTGTCAATTTTATTTACCCTTTCAAAGAATGAGCTCTTGGTTTTATTGATTTTTTTCTGTTTTTTTTTTTAATCTTTAGGTTTTGTTTGCTCTTCTTTTTCTAATTCTTTTAGGTGATAGGTTAGGCTGTTTATTTGAGATTTTTCTTGTTTTTTAAGGAAGGCCTATATCACTATGAACTTACCTCTAAGAACTTCTTTTGCTTCATCTGATAGATTTTGTGTGGTTGTGGTTTCATTGTCATTTTTCTCAAGGTATTTTTTTAAATTTCCTTTTTGATTTCCTCATTGACCCATTGGTTTTTTAGTAGCGTGTTGTTTAGTTTCCATGTAATTTTTTTTTCATTTCTTTTTCTGTGATTGATTTCTAGTTTCATGCTGTTGTGGTTGGAAAAGATTGAAATAATTTCTATACTCTTAAATTTGTTGAGGCTTTTTTTGTGCCCTAGTATGTGGTCAATCCTAGAGAATGTTCCATGTGCACTTGAAAAGAACGTGTATTCTGGGTTTTTTGGATGTAATATCCTGAAGTTATCAATTACATTTAACTGTTCTCTTTTATCATATAGGGTCTCTATTGCCTTACTGATAAAATCTTATATTTTCCTGCATAAAAATTTAAATAGGCTTATACACTAAGAGTATACGAATGCCTCTCTGTTATTCCAATTAGGAATAACAGGAAGGCAAGAACTTTTTCTATTTTGCTCATTGTTTTATCCCCTTGTGCCTGGCATATATATGTTTTCATATTCGTTGACTGATTTAAGTAATTAATTAATTATTGATTGAATAAATAAAATACATCTACAGATAGTGGTAAAAAAGTATATATCATGTCTTTGGCAATCCTTGTTTATCTGCTTTGTTGTAATTTTTGTCATATAAGCTATAAACAGGATTCTTTTATTATTTTTTTCTTGATTTGTGTGCAACATTGTAAATTATTGCTTTTCCAGTGAAACTCAACATTAGTAAATAAATTGAAGTATTGATATTGTAACAATAAAACCAAATAGGAGATGAGAAGGTATTTACTTATTATATATTTTTACATATATATTATATTTAGGTTATCTGTTATAGCTTATATTTCAACATTTAAAAAATATTTCACTTGAAAACATGGGTCTTTAATCGTAGAAAAAATATTTAAAATCCATTTGCCTGGAAATTTTAAACTGTTTTTTAAGAAATTAACTTACTAATTATTAACTTACTAGTTATTTATTTGTGCTGTTAATAACACTTTTAATAAAAGTAATCAAACTTTTTATGACTCTGATACTCAATATTTAGCTTAAAATGATAACTAAAGGAGTTGATGTATTTAAACACCTAATGTGGGGAGGAAACACTTATTCACACTGTTGAAGGTTCTGAAAAAGCAGATCATAATTCTCTATGATTTTTCTAAATACTTTTTATTTAGTTGCTCTATGTTTTCTCATGTATTACGCATGCCACCCTTATCAACAAGCCTACACTTGAGTTTTCCTTTATTTTTGGTAGAATTATTCTTAAGGAAATAGATTCCTAATAAATTTGAAGAGAAGCAAAGTAAAATGTGCTAAGAAAAAATATATAACCAATAGCTTGAAAAGACATAATTTGTAGTAGCTACAATGTCATTTTTTTCCTTCTCTTGTCAGCCTGTTTTCTCTCTCTCTCTCCCTCTCTCCACCCCCCGCCCCCCACCCCTTGCTCCTGTCCTTTTTAATCTTTCTTAGTAGGTATAGCTTTCCTCTGTCTCTAAATGTACACTTAGGAATGTCCACAGCTATTCAGCTCATGGCTATTCTTGACAGTTAGAGAATCCTACAGTTAACTTAAATACTTTTCAGACTCTTCTAAAATCAGAAATCAGAATGTCTGGCCAAAGCTGTTACTTTTAGCTCCAAACTTGGACATTTTCTTGGTTTCTTTAGAGCTTTCCTGCTAGGCTTCTCTGATTCAATCTCTCATGACAAAAGTAATGATCATCCTTGTCCGCTGATCATTCCCAATTCCTGACTTTTGTTTCTCTCAGTCTTCGTGCACATTGGCAAAACGTCTCATGACAAGAACTTATATGTTTCTAGGCCTGTGCTCTCTCTAGTGACCTCTCTACCTAGAATTCCTTGGGAACCATTCATTTATTCCTTCTCCTACTCAGTCTCTGGGAGTCCAAATTAATCCCAATGCAGATTTTATCTTGCTTCCAAGGGCCTCTTTAGCTTTCTTGGGTTATGAGTCAGACACCACCATTTTGTCTTCCCACTGGCAGAAAACTCATTTAATGCTTCCCAGCTGGTCCTGTAGAATAATCTGTCATTCAGCTTGAGATGAAGTTGATTAAGTCTTTCTTCCCTGATAGGGAGGGGAGAAAGGATTGAGGTTCATAGCACAGAAATACATTTCTCTAAAGAATTTTCTTCCCAACATTTGTTTTAACCATTTTATATTCTTAAAGTAAATGAGAGGATTAAAGATTCATTGAGCCTATTTTTAATGACATTCTTTGAACATATACATTTATAGCTGGCAGTTGAGTTTGAAATTACATATATATTTTTAGTTGGCAACAAGGTATAAATAAATTTTGTTATTTTAAACATAACAGATATATAAAATATTACTTTTATTATAATTTATTTTCTATGACTTGTCTAGTCTATCTCAAAACTTGATATCAGCATTTCATTTATAACCTAAAAATATTTGTTAAACATTTAGGGATATTCATTCTGTAGTCACGTTGAATTTTTTTTAGAATATCTAATAAAATAATATAGGAATTACTAAAGTTTTATATGTCAAATTTTGTATGTAAATGTAGACATTTGTTAAATTTTATTTTGACCTTCCTCTCATTTTAATTAATTTATTTTCATTGAGAGTATTTGATATTTCATTCCTAATCTCATAATTGTTATCTCATGCATAAGTAAGGAAAACACATTTTTTATATTTCTAATGTTTCATGGGTGAAGGTGATGTTCGTTATATGGCTTTCAGTGAACACAATTAGATAAGTAATTTTGAGAATTTAATCCATTTCAATTGGGAAATAATAGTTCAGAAATTACAGAAAGGTGTTGGAAAACAATCTTGTTCTTCCTCAGATTGATTTTCATGGGACAAATCTTTGAACAGATTACAGAATATCAAGCACAGAAATTCAATTTCGTGGCTTTGCCAGGCATACTTACTCTGAAGATATTCCCAGTATTTATCTTATTCATAAGAAATCTTGTTAAAATCAGACTTTTACATCTATCTGCCTGCTTTTCATTTACTTTGATAGTCCCACTGGAATTGTAAAAACATAATGTTAAAAAAAAAGTCATCATCATGCTCTTTAATATGGGCTGCACTTTCCTCTTTCACTAAATACATCATCACTCTTCAGATATCTAAACAAGAAATCAGTTGTGATTCTTGTAGATATTTTCTCTTACACCTATGAAATTTAGTAAGTTAACATAAGATTGGATTCTGTTTTTAATATATTTCTTGGTAACTTTATTTGCTCTAGTATTATACTATAAAAATAATCCCTTAATTCTTTTTTCCATATCCGGACTTGCCACCCTTGACTTCATTTACTTTATATCACAGAACCTTATAAAATGTAAATATGAACATATCAGTGCCCCCATTAAAACCATCCAAATTACCTTCTAAGGAGATTTTCTCCTTCTAATTATATCCCCCTAAAACCCATTATTTACATTGCAATTAAATTGATATTTGTAGTCTGCAAATCTGATATTATACTTTCCTTGCTTACAATAGAATTGTAGAATTCTCTTGTAGAATTGTTTTAAATTCAGTTCTTCTAGGTTACTGAAATATCTGAGAGAGTTTTTCCTGGTAATACCATCACTTAATGAAAGCAACATAAGTTGCAAGAGCCCTTCAATAAGTATTTGTTAAAATAAATTGAACTAAACCACTTGACACAGAAAGGAATAATCATTGATAACCTTCAGCATTTTATTTATTAAGGCTGCTATTATTTAAAAGAAAATTGCAAATTATGCTTTATGTTATTGTTAGTAATAATAACCACAGTTCTTTATCATAGGTTACAAGTAATATTGTATGTTTAATGATATGTATAAATAGATATCTCTACATTGAGAAAATTGAAATACCTTCCGTGGATATATTTACCACTCTAAGCCTCAGTAACCAGCTTTTTTTATGCTTATTCCCAGATTTGTTTAGGCTAAATGAAGAAGTCCAGAACTACTCTGGAATCTCCATACAGATGATCTCTAGATAAGGCACATCATAGTCAGATTGTTCCAAACTTATCATTCCACAGAAATCTTCTCCTTCTGCTGAGTTTTTTAATTTATGAAAGAGAATATTACTCACCCTGTTACCCAAACCAGAAGTCTAAGTATAATCTTAACTAGATTACTAAAACAACCCTCTAACTGAATTTTCTTCCTTTAATCATATCCTCCTAAAACTCATTATTGCAATTAAATTGTTTTTTGTATTCTATAAATCTGGTACTATAATTTCCTTGCTTATAATAAACCAGTCATTGATCACATGAGTACATAATAGTCCAATTGCTAGACAGTAGGTTATTTTATGGCATCAGACTAACTTACAATCAAAGTCTAGGTCCTGCACTTGTGTGATTTTGGAAAAGATTACTCACCATCCATTGTCCAGTTTGCTCATCTCTGAAATGGGGTAATAATACAATGTAATTAAAATGTAAAGTACTTAGCACAGTGGGTCATAAAAATAAATATTAGGGAAAAGTTAGTGGTCTGTATGGTAGTGGCATGTGTTATAGTATTATTTTTAAATGGATTAGGTTAGCATCTTTTCTCTTCTGTCATCATCAAGTACATCACTTGACTATCTGCCTTTAATGAGCTTGGAACAATAATAAAGCTTTATAAACATTGTCATTTTCTATAGGCCTACTGTAAGGCATTACTCAGAAAAGTTATTGAGAGGATGAAATGAAATATTGTATGCGAAATTCTTATATAGACAATGAGATAGCCTCAACTGTGTCATGAATATGAGATTTAAAGCTAGACCTTGGTTTTTTGAAATTGTTGCTGGGCCCGTGAACCTTAGCTCATCTTTTTGAATTCCAGTATACTCATCAGTAAATGCGAATGGTAATATTTTCTACTTAGTGAAACAATGCATGTACTGTATCAATTACCAGGGCAATTCTTATTTTAAAATCTATACCTTCATGTTTAAAAAAAAAAAAACCTAGAAATAAATAAGAAAAATATTTGCGTTGGTATTCACCAATGCAAATATATAAATATATATCTTATATGTCCTGTAAAGTAAGTCAAAGCAATTTTCTTAGGCAATAATGTTTGTTGTAAGATGAACTTTTTATACTTAGGATATAAAGGAAAGTAGTGATCTGTTTAAAATTTAGAATAAATTAAAACTATACCTAGAAAAAACAAGCCTAATTTAAAAATATTTGTTTAAGGGACAAGTGCGTGTAAATATTCTTTTAACCATTACATTCTGGCTTTTATGAACTTTAGTTTACTTGGATAAAAGACTTCATGTTTTATAATAGGTAATTGAGCATGGTATTTTTCCCCTTGGTTTTGTATATTAAGTGCACAATAATGAGAGCATTTTTCTCTATCACATAAAGATCACTGTAAATTATCTTTTCAAAGTTCAATGTCTTGGAAAGTACTTCTCACCAAAATAAAATAAGATAAAATAAATTTGGCAGTAATCTGTTTCTTTCAGGGTTTTTTTCTTTCTCAAGAACTAATGCTGTGGGAGAGTTTTAGTATTCCCTTCAAAAATGAAAATGCTTGCTAAATTGCTTTCTAGGCACTAAGTCAAAATTCTTTTAGATGTGAATTATGTTAAAAACATAAGAGCTTTCTTGAAAATCATGTATTGTAAGCATTTTTATAAAAGAAACCTTGCGATTAACACAGGAAAGTTAATTCTCCTTGAGAATTTAATTGTCTTGATGGTCAGATGAGTCTAATATTTCTCAAACATATGTTTGAATTATAGATGTTCCCTGACTTATGATAGTATGACTTAATGATTTTTGGACTTTACAATGGTGCAAAAGTGATATGCATTCAGTAGAAGCCATACTTCAGATTTTGAATTTTGATCTTTTCCCACCACCTATTAATATGCCATAGATACTATTAATATGCCATAGATACTTTCTCTTAATTCTGAGCAGCGAAGAGCCACAGCTCCAAGTCAGCCCCATGATCATGAGAGTAAACAACCAATACACTTACAACCATCTTCTTTTTCACTTTTAGTACAATATTCAATAAATTCTATGAGATATTCAACACTTTATTATAAAATAAGCTTTGTGTTAAACGATATTGCCCAACTGTAGGCTAATGTCAGTATTCTGAGCACGTTTAAGGTAGACTAGGCTAAATTATGACATTCTGTAGGTTAGGTCTATTAAGTACATTTTGGACTTAAGATATTTTTGACTTATGATGGGTTTATCAGAATGTAGACCCGTTGTAAGCTGAGGAAGAGATCTCTATAAATGATTCAGATAGTTCAACAAATAAAGATTCATAGATTATCTTTAGGAGCGTTATATTCAAAAGTAAGTATATAATTTTACAAATTATGACTTTGGAATCACAAATCAGTAAGCTGTTTTGAATCTTCAGTGTGCATACCTGCTTGTACAGATCTGTATCATGTTTGTGCAGTGGCCAGGCTCAATTAATTCTGTATATGAATATTGAATATTTTCTCAATTTGATAAATCCCAAATCATTGAGTGACAGTCAATGTTTTCTTAGTTATGAAAGGCTCTTGAAAAAGAATGCGCCAAATAATTGAATTTTGAACTGTAATGCACAGAAATAGATTTTAGGAATTAAGCTATTTGGGGGCTCTAGAACTATGGGGATTAGAAGCATCAGGACACAACATCCAGCAATTCCCAGCACCTCACCCATTTCTCTAGCTGTTTAGCAGGAACAGACATAAAAATGGAAGCTGGAAGAGAAAGATAAGGATAAAAATGAACTGTATTGAGATAATTTCTCTCCTAATATGCTACTAAATTTTTTAAAGCACGTCACACATTTTATATGTGCTTACACATAATCTGGAGATCTCTTTAAAATGAAGATTCTGATTCAGTAGGTCTGGACACAGATTGAGCCTCTGTATTTTAAACAACCTTTAAAAAGTATCAATATTACTGGTCTCTGGACCACAGTTAGTGAGAGGAACTGTATTGATAAGAGACTATCCCTAAGACAACGTTGATTGGTGCAAGGGTGGAATATGACCAAAGTGAGACCAATTGGAGATCTTTTCTGGGTTTTATATAATGAAAATGGAAGAACAGGTCTTTCTATCCTTTAGTGTAGCTAAGCAGAGACTATGTAAAGCCTACTCATTTATAGGAACATTCCCAACTATGTGAAGGAAGCCATTAGAGAAGCACTAAGAAATATCAAGCCTACCAGCACAAAAAAAAGAGATCAGTGTTGGAGAAATTATAGGTGGGGATAAATTAATCAATTAGTGATGAATAGAATTATGAGAAAAATTTGCACTCATTTTCCCTTAAATTTTTAAATTTTAAAGGCCTTTAGGGAATTCCCTGGTGGTCCAGTGGTTAGGACTCCGCGCTTTCACTGCCAAGGGCGCGGGTTCAATCCTGGGTGAGGGAACTAAGATCCTGCAATCTGTGCAGTGCAGCAAAAGAAAAAAAAAACTAAAGACGCAGACGTAGAGAAACGACTTGAGGACACAGGGGAAAGGGGGAGCCGGGACGAAGTGAGAGAGTAGCATTGACATATATACACTACCAAATGTAAAATGGATGGCTGGTGGGAAGCTGCTGCATAGCACAGGGAGATCAGCTCTGTGCTTTGTGATGACCTAGAGGGGTGGGATAGGGAGGGTAGGAGGGAGGCTCAAGAGGGAGGAGATAGGGGGATATATGTATATGTATAGCTCATTCACTTTGTTATAACTCAGAAACTAACACACCATTGTAGAACAATTATACTCCAATAAAGATGTTAAAAAAACTAATAAAAATAAATAAAGGCCTCTTTATGAATATACTCTCAAATACATGTGACAAATCATAAATGTAAACATACCATGCATGTGACTTTAATAGCCTCATTTTTTTCTTTATCCACTTGATTTCTCTCTTCATCTACTCTTTTCTGCTCCTTCTCACTCTTTCTACACATAGTTGCTTTCTCTGCCTTCTCAGTATATTTTTAACCATGCTCATATAATCAAATAAATACACACATGAACATATATTCATAAAAATATTTACATATATTTTAATCTATGATCATTTTTATAAAACTGAATGTTCACTTTTCATATATTACTGTAAAACACGTCTTGAATTTCCTTCCAATCCACTAGTAGAACTCCCTTAATTTGCTTTAAAATCTTCAATGATGTTGATTATTTATGCATATTTTTCACTGTTGATGATTTTTCCCCTTTTTTTCCAGGCAGTTTTAAATTTTTGCTAGTAGGAACCATATTGTAGCAAAAATCTTGTATATTTGTACTAGAACTTCTATTTCTATGATATAAATCCACAGAAGTTGCAATAAATAATAAATTGATTTGGAAGAATTATTACATTAAATTTATTATTTTTTATTCAAGAACGTATTAGAAACTTGGGACAGATTATCAGAATGTGGAAGGTGATTTATCAGTAATCAAGAGTGAAGAGTGTCAGAGATCTGTGATGGAAAAGAGCTTGACTGTCATTCAGGAAGAGACTTGTAGGTGGGAGAGCAAAGGTGCATAGAGGAGAAGGCTCGCAGAATTGCAGCAATGACTTTTTTAAAAGCCATCTCCACCCAAAATATAAAAGGGAAATAATTTTAACTGGGTTTCATAAATGTATGATGATTTTCCAGGAATCCCACTGTTTGGTTAGACTAGTCCAGGAAAATATGGACTTTTGTTACACAAATAGAAGAAATGCTGAAATTCAGGACACTACTAAAATAATAGGAAAAGTCTGTACCTGCTAATCAATGAAGGAAAGAAGTTATCTATTATACTTCTTCAGAAGTATTATCAGAAGTATGTATTATATTGTCAACTAGAGCCATATTGAGCAGTGGGAAATGTCTAGGTTCTTATTCATTATTTTAACATATACCTCCTAAATGTCTTTACATGTGAGACTTCAAAAGGCAAGGAGACATTATTTGTCTTTATGCCACAGAAGAGGTAATAAGCAAAGTAATTAAATATATTGAACTTGCCAAATATTGTTAGTGTTTGAAGTAAATGAACATGGTACTATGTTGTGTTACCTCTGAGAATATCATATTTTAGCCAATCCTTTGGCACTTAAATTTTCCCTGTGATGATCAATAAACGGCATAACAAGTATTAGCAAAACCTTCCTGTGATGTTTCAGTAATATAATTAGTGAAAACCATCCATATTTTTCCTGGGCTCCTCCCATATATCTCAGGGTCTTTATGTACATTGGTCATTGATGCCTCACGATAAATTCATTAGGTACTTTTTATTATTCACATTTTAGGGAATTGAATTTTAAAGTGTATGGCACAGAATAAGCATTCAAAGGATGCTATCTATGTTTTTTTAAACTTTAAAAAATTTAGAATGACTGTAAGCTTATATAAATATTACAGATGTAGTACAGATATTTCCCATATGCCACACACTCAGTTTCCCATATTATTTATACCTAAAGTTATCCTGGCCCATGTGTCACAACTAATGAACTAATATTGATACATTATTAGCCAAGTCCACACTTTCTTCAGATTTCCTTAGTTTTCACCTAATGTCCTTTTACTCTTCTAGAATCCCATCCATATTACCATCATCCTGCTGTCTCCGGCTCTAATCCATTACTGCATGGATCCTTCTCCCTGGTGTATCTGTAACCTCCCGCTATAACAGAGAGAAACCTGATACTGCCATCTTACAGTATGAACATATAGAAGCCAGGTGATAGAGACCTCACTCAGGTCTTACAAGTGCCAATCATAAGGGATCACAATACTTGACAGTTGATGCAACCCCCATGTTCAGTTGGTATGTGGGGTAAGAGCAATAGCAGTGGGAAAGCTCAGGTAGAAGCCTCTGAAACCACCTTCCCACCAGCCAAGATACTAAGTCAGAAATAACAACATATCACCTCACAGAAGGGGTGAGGGAGGGGGAGGCTGAGATGAGTGTCGTCCTTAAAAGAGCTAAAGGATACAAGGGTGGTAATTCACATCATATTTCTAATTAATCCACCATGATGGAAAATAAGTGTAAGTAATCCTTTGGGTTTAAAATTAGAAGGAAAAAGTTACAGAGGAATTTTGTCCTGCAGAAGGAGGAAACTCCACCATCATTGGCTTTATCATTCTAAAAGGTAGGGGAAAATGGGTTTGCAATGACATACATAGGATAGGTTTTTGGGAAGGAGGTGTATGGTGGGAGGAATACACGCATGCACGCACACACACACACACAGCAGAGGAAATGTTCTCTCTTTCCATCAATAGTCTTTCTCTTGTATTATTTCATCTTGCTTTTCCTTTTGATGAAAGAATTAACATTTAGAAAGCAGAAGTTATGATATGGTAAGAGAGCCACTAAATAGACCACCTCCTCTCCTTTAAGTACACACTCTGTGCCAGTTTTATACTCATAAACAGGGTTTTATGGCTATCATGTGGCCCAGCCAAGCGCAGGCCTTGTGGCATGGAGTATACTCTTTGCATATGAACATCAACAACCTTAACTACAGCATGTGGCTGGATAAATAAACTGGGACCCTGGGATCCTGACTTGTTAATCAAGAGCTGTTTTATGTCTCATTCTGTCTTGAATTCTGTATGGGAATTTTATTTTACATGAGGGAGTGCTTATCATCATAATATTTGTTCTTCGGTTTGTGGTGAGGTAATAAATGCTATATTTCAAAAAATATACCACTGTATAAAGGATAAAATATAAACATTAGTGTTTGCATTCTTTGTAGAAGAATTTCAGAAATAGGGAGTGAAAATATTTGCCTGGCTACCAAATTGTTCTTCCTAGGCCAATAAAGCATATTTAATATGTTCAATTGAAAAACAAATTGCACACATATTTATAATTTTTCTCTAAGTTAAATTATCCAAAAATTGATAAAACAATATCAATTTAGAAATGTATTATCTAAACAAAATATACTCCACATAATTCTGATAAATCTTTATGGTGTTTAATTGCATTGAGTTCAAATTTGAATAAATATGTAGTAATTGTATCTTAGTGTATAGATTTACTTTTATTCATTAAAAGAAGGAACCATTATGGGACTTCCCTGGTGGCTCAGTGGTTAAGAATCCGCCCGCCAATGCAAGGGACACGGGTTCGATCCCTGGTCCGGGAAGATCCCACATGCCGCGGAGCAACTAAGCCCGTGCACCACAACTACTGAGCCTGCGCTCTAGAGCCCGCGAGCCACAACTACTGAGCCTACAAGCCACAACTACTGAAACCCGCATGCCTAAAGCCCGTGCTCTGCAACAAGAGAAGCCACTGCAATGAGAAGCCTGCACATTGCAACGAAGAGTAGCTCCCCCCACCCCTCACTGCAGCTAGAGAAAGCCCCTGTGCAGCAGCGAAGACCCAACACAGCCAAAAATAAATAAATAAATAATGTTAAAAAAATATTTTTAAAAGAAGAAGGAACCATTTGATTCAGTGATTTCATATTAGTTGCTTAGAAGATATTTAAATTATCTTGCTTTTTACCTCTTTGAAATGAAATGAAAGTAAAAATTAATATATGCTAGAAAAGCTATATATATGCACATATATAACCAATTACTTCTGAAACTTATAATTTTTATTAGTATTAAAGCTATTAAGGGATTTGTTGAACAATAGGAAAAATAATTGATCAGATTTTATATGTATATGACTACTGCATACTTTCCAAAACACAATCCTTGCATAAAGTCATTTAATTCTTCATTCTGATGCCTGTTTTCCAAACATGTGAACAGTATGGTAAAGAGGTTGCACTTTGAGTATACAGAAAAAATAATATCCAAATACCCTTATTGCAAGAAATAAAATACTATAAATATAATTAAATAAATTTATATATAGTTCTTCTCTATCGGATTTCCTCCTGTCTTTCCCAAGAATTACCGCTATTATTGATTTGTCATTCCCAGGCATATCTTTTCATAGTAAATACATATTTGTGTTTATCTAAAATTATACAACACTTTTTTACATATTAAATTGCATTACTAGAAACTACAATCCATGAAGAATGGAATTTTTGATGAATTTGTCTACTGATGTATACTATAAGCATGCAGCACATA
The DNA here is from genome assembly GCF_009873245.2 of Balaenoptera musculus. Lineage (NCBI taxonomy): Eukaryota > Metazoa > Chordata > Mammalia > Artiodactyla > Balaenopteridae > Balaenoptera > Balaenoptera musculus. The sequence goes on from NC_045802.1 coordinate 59,609,390, forward strand.
TTAACTACTCAATAAATATTCATTAAAGAACAAATGTAATTACTTATATGTAGAAAATCCAAGAAAATAAATTGAAAAGAAAGAAGAAATCCACACAGATAATAGAATTCATTAACACATAACTTACAAAAATTGTTACAAAAATCACTATCTATCTGACATATAATACAAAAATATCTTAGAGAATAAAATGAAAAGGTTAATTTGCTTGAGCAGTAAAGATCAAATATTTATGAGTAAATTATGCAATAATATGCAGTAACTCTATGAAACAAATTTCCAAACATTCTTAAAGAAGCAGTGCATGCAAACAAGACCTGAACAATTGCGAAGACAAATGTTAGGGAAACACAAAATCATAAAATTTTCAAACTATCTTAAATTTACTTTTAAATTCAATATGACCATTGTCCATATATAATTATGTTAATTTTCCCCAGAACTAAAAATATTAACCTAAAATTTGTATGATCAATTAAACAAATATGTATACCCAGAGAAACCACAAAATAGAATGAGAAGGAGTATGCTCTTCCAGATATTTAAATTTATGGTAAAACACCAGTAATTAAACCATGTCACTCTTGTCTATAAATACATTATTAAGCACCAGAGCAAATATAATGTCACCAAATAAATCCAAAGGCATAGATTAAATTAGTATATGAAATTGGTGGCATCAAAGACCAATAAAATAGAATAAACATCAAATGATTTACGGACAATGAAGCCACAATCAGAAAGTAACTCAAGTTCAAAGAGCACTGCACATTGTACAGCACAATTAATTCTAGGTGTATCAAATGGCTAAACGTAAAAAGTGAGCCAGCAATGCGAAAATTTTTATTACTCATTTTGAGTTTCAGTGTCCTTTAATCTTTTCAGTGTGCAACTTTATTGGCTTAACTCCATGTATTTAACTGAATGTGTCTTTGTGGAGATTTTGGCAAACACTGTCCAATATAAATGATGTTTGTACCTTATTTTTCTTGCTTGAAATGATCTTCCATATATTTTCTACATTTAAAACACCATTCAAACTAACATTTTGTCCATTCCTCTTTTATTATTCTGAACGTAGTGTATTATAATGTATTCATTGAACTTTCCATTTCTTTCTCCCCCTCTCTCTCTCTCTCGCTCTCTCTCTCGCTCTCTCTGTCTCCACTCTGCATGTTAGTATCACCACTATAAAATGTTATCTTTATGTTTTTATTTTCCAAATACAGTGCCTAGTTTGGAGTACTTTGATACACATAATTGATGAATACATGAGAGCATTATGTATAACACATGTTTAGTAATTTTCTACATGTTTTCATTATTTTAAATTTTGTAAACCTTTTAAAACCTATATTCATTTATTGACCTGAAATTGTTTAACCTACGCATCGCAATGCTGGTGTATGAGCATAAGTGACAGAGAAAAATACTTGAATTCAGGTTTTTCTAGTCCAAATTTCCAAGTTCATATACACTTTCTGCTGCTTATTTGATGTAATGCTTTTTTCTTTGAAACTTTCTTAACCAACATTACTTGAAGTCTTTCATAACTTAAAGCTTAGAAATAAATATCATACATAGATTAAAATTTTTTTTCTCTGTTCTTCATAAATGTAGTTCATTAAATGATACTTTTTATATTACATCATTCAGACATGTTTTCAAGTTTATAGAATACACTAAGCTTAAAATAGTTAATATGATACTTTGAATTAGCTTAGTCCTCTGTTAACCTGTAATTCAATTTGTTTATTTTCAAGTCTCCAAAGGAACACATTTCAGAAATAATACTTATAAATAGGATTTTATTCATTCAATCATTAATTTTACCTTATGCATACTCTATTCTAGACATTATTATAGTCTCTAAAGTAAAATGAAAAAACACAGCTCCTTCTAGTGTCTGATAGCCTATAAATGCTAATATTAACTATAAGGACTAATTTTGAGCACATGCTTGCTCAGATTATTGATCCATAAAAGGAGTGCCGGAAGTCAAAATGTGAAAATGAGGGACATATGAACTAGTCATACAAAGTCTACACAGAGTAAGTGCCATGACCTAGATTATAAATCATTCATCTGGCATTAAATCATGTCTCCTCTAAGAATGAGGATATATAAATATATTTGAATGTATGTGTATATTTGTACTGATAATCTAGTTAATTGTTAGAAAATTCATCAAACCACATTGAGAATAAGAGCACCCTTATTTTTTGTTACATCTGCTGAGTTTGCATTATGCAGGAAGCTAGCTAGGAAAAGCTCCAGAGAGGTTAATAGAATGAAAATAAACTTGAAGAAGGAGGTATGGAACTTATTTTATTTGTACAGACCCGAGAAATAATTATAAGCAAGAGTGTTGAAGAGACCAGTGAGTGCCCAAATTCATCATTATCCCACAGGACAGGGTGCACCTAGATCACCCATATGCACCAAGTTCAAGTTCCGGAAAAGGAGAGCCGCCTCAGCTAGCAAACTGGACTTGCTACTAGGAACATTTCAAGAGAGAGAATGAACCCCACTCCCATATCGCATTCCATGTATGTTCGTTAGTCTAAAAGGGCCTAGAATACACCTAGGGCACACATAGTGAAGTCTGTACAGTGAGGGCCCTGGGTACAGCTTTGCCTGCCAGGAATGCTGACATCAGCCAAATACCTTTGCCCTCTTTGCAAACTGGCTCATTACAAATCCACAGATTTGTAAATTTACAAATAATATTTATGTACTTGTTTTAATAATGGTGATATATGTCATGGTATCACCTATCATTTTGAAAAAAAATGAGTATTTTTATGAAAACCAAATAATAAATTATAATGAATATTTTTATAAATTTAATGATAAAGGTGGTCCCCGAATTCCATTGAACCCACTGAGATGTCAATATATACATTTTTAAATGCTCAAATTTCAAGAAATTATTGTAAAAAATGATTTCCCAACTTTTAAAATCCAGAAATCTTTATATATAAAAAGAAAATATTTTAAAATAAGTACCACTTGGGGTTTGGTATTGAAACTATATGGAATGGAAATACAACAACTCCTATGCAAAAATACTTCAGTAATACTTTACAATCTGAACACACTAATATTCTAATTTACATATCAAAAATATTATTTCTGACTTCATTCCTTTGCTATATAAGTTCAGGTGTCACCATTCCCCTATTATGCCCCATACACCTTGTTTCAGGGATAATAATAATTGTTTATGAGCTATCACTTTGCATTTCTTGTCCTGATAAAGCTTCTGAACCGTATAGACATCTTTGCTTTATTTTATTTGAAACCATTTGAGCTCCTTGAGCCTAAAACTTAAGTAACTTTCAGATTTTAGATAGGCCTACACGTTGGGCATTATGGAAATTATAACCAGTACATGGAGCAACCCCAAATGTTTAAATATTTACGTTAAGTGTGCTTAATGTAAAAAATGATATAGCCTCATGTTGGTTTAGATCACTTTATTGCCAAACAAGTTGCTACTTATTTATGAGAACAAAACATCTGATTTTCAAGGAACCTTGAATTTTAAATACTGAAATAAGGGATTGTAGACCCATAGCTCTCCTTGGATATTAAAAAGAAAAAATCCAAACCAAGAATTTACAAAAGTAAATTTATAATCATCCCTCTCCCAGTTTATCTTCTTACTCCACCTCAGTTACCAGCTCTACTAAACAGTCAGTTAGACAAACCTAGAAATTGAATTAAATTTTTTTTCTGTCACCTTTTAGGTCTAATTGATCAGTTTTTTGGTGTTGTTTTAATACATTTACTTATACCTGCAGACATGAGTGCCTGCGCGCGCACACACACACACACACACCATCTATTGCTATCAGTTTACTCCATCCTCACCACCACTTCCCATATTGAAGCTACTATCATTGCCTAACTTATTATTTACAAAGGTAATCCTTAATTTGGTCTCCCATCATCCACTTTTGGTCTTTTCCAAGTGATTCTTTACCTTTAAAGACATAATGATCATGTACATGGAAAAACACCCCCCTAAACAAAGATATCCCATGCTATTTCCTCTGTCTGGAATCAATATCCCTCTCTCCTTCGTTAATAGCTGCTTAAGATAGGAGACAATACAGCTACAAGGTGCTGCAGGTTATTCTGGTATTTGACTATCTAAGCTTAAATCTATGATCTAAACCAAATTAGTTACATTATATTTATTTAACGTTTTTTTCCCCTCTCAACACTTACTGAGTTTACAATTTTATATTTTTGTTTTATTTAATAAAATAAAATATTATTTTATATTAATCTCTACTACTGAACTGCAAATTCCAGGAAGACAAACACTATTTTAAGTGTTCTATTTATAAAAATTTGTCTCACATGTAGAAGGAATTTTTTTTAAATTTTTGTTGGAGTATAGTTGCTTTGAAATGTTGTGTTAGTTTCTGCCGTACAACAAAGTGTGAATCAGCTATACATATACATATATCCCCTCTTTTTTGGATTTCCTTCCCATTTAGGTCACCACAGAGCACTGAGTAGAGTTCCCTGTGCTATACTGTAGGTTCTCATTAATTATCTGTTTTAAACAGAGTAGTGTATATATGTCAATCCCAATCTCTTAATTAATAGATGAAATAAAATGTTATGAAAATAATTTAATAAGTATTTTTACTAGCAACAGATCCTTGGTCCCAGCTATTTATATTGGTAATCCAAGGCATGTTAAGCAATAAAGTAGAAATCCTGTATATAACTGGATCTGGGTTTTTCATATGTGTGGAGGGCAATGGAATACATTTTCAATGGTATTTTTTTTATTATCAGTTACGAATTAGACCTTTAAGGGAAAAAAAGTTTCTAAAAACATAATCCTTGAAAATGGTTTAATTTAAACCCATAACTTCAGAGGGTTTCTATTTAGTCCAATATCCCTTTTAAATGCCAGACTGCCAGGCTTCCTTCCTGAAGAAGTTCAGTGCCCATAATAGCATAAAAATACTTATAAATACTTTCAAATTGTCTAAAATATAATTTTACATAAATGGTAAGAATTAATTTGGGAAATCAAAAATTGTTTGTAATTAAATTGTAAATTATAGTATTATATCAAATACATTTTATGTTTTCGGCCTATAATAAGAAAGATACAGGTTGCTGTACCTCACAAAGTCAAAAAAATCAATATAAATTAAGTTGAAGCTTGAGAGGGTAGCTCTGTTCAAAATCAGTGTTGATTTAAAAATCAATGGAAGTTTAAACAAACATGCTTTGTTTTATCAATGTAACATGCATAACAGTAGGACAGGGTAAAGAAGACAAAAAAAAAAAAAAAAAAGGAACCGCCAGCCTATGTGTGTAGATGAAGAGGTATACACATAAACACAGATCCGTCTGACCACCAATCAGGTGTTTCAGACTTACTTGGCTAAGACCGATTCTTCCAAACCTATATTCATGCTAGGAAATATTACTTTAAATTATTTCTTATTCTATAAATGTAATACAACTGACTATTCGTTGTACAAAATTATCAATTTCATTATTGTTTATGATATACATCCTCAGCTCAATGAGCATTGATAAGTTGGTAAAAGGAAAGGTTTCCTCTGACTATTAAATAAAACTATGTGCGTTTTTGGAAGTAACATTGTCTACTCTGCTTTTTAATCAGTTACTTTTAGTTTCAAGACAATATTTAAAGCAAACATTCTTTGCAAATTAAATATACCTGAATATGCAATTAAAATTATTTCCTATGTTTAATTAGGATGTTAAGGCCCCAGCAATATTTCTAATGCCAAAAAAACTGTGTTCCTTACTACAGCCACTTCTATCTACCTTCAAAATCAAGTAATATTTGTTATTCTAATGTGTGTGTGTATATATGTATGTGTGTGTGTATATGTATTTTTTCTTCATATAGATATGAAGACTAGTTTAAACAGCTACAGATAGGTCAAACTCTCCAGGCCTATGTTCCAAGAGGTCATGCCAGTTATTAGTTGTATTTTTGTCAACGACTCTAAGGTATCTGAGATTTTACCCTACTTGCAGACTAATATGTAAGACCATATAAGGCAAAAACACTCCCTGTGTGTCTTCTCAACTCTCAGAACTTACTTCAGTTATGAACTTATCACCAAATGTGTGGGGGGTTCCCCACACCAAGCAATTCTGGGACAGCAGCTTGGTGTCCTACAGTTCAACTCAATTCTGACATGGTCTACCTGGAGTTAGCGTCATATCCTACAGGTTAAGGGCTCAGTCCCACAAGACTGTCCCCACCCCCTTCACATGTCAATTGCCAGTCCAGGCTGTCACCTGTGCTTCTGATCAATCGGCTGTAAATCAGAAGTTCCATGATCCCCTCCTCTGGGTCAATTAATTCGCTAGAGAGGCTCACAGATTTCAGGAAAATAGTGTACTGACTAGATTACTGGTTATTATAAGAAGGTTTAAATCAGGAACAGCCAGATGAGAGATGCATAGGGTAAGATATATGTGAGAAGGGGCACAGAGCTTCCATGCTCTCTCTGGGTGCACCACTCTCCCCACATCTGCATATGTTCACCAACTTAGAAGCTCTCCAGATCTGTCCTTTTGGGTTTTTGTAGAGGCTTTATTATGTAGGCATGATTGAATAAATAATGAAACATTGGTAAATGAGCCTTCAGCTACTCTCCTCTCCCTGAAGGTGAAGGGGTGGTACTGAAAGATCCAATCCTCTAATCACATGATTGGTTCCCATGGCAACCAGCCTCCATCCTTAGGGGCTTTCCAAAAGTCACCTTATTAACAAAATCAGGTGTGGTTGAAAAGTGGACTCCTTATAAATAACAAAAGACATTTTATTGCTCTTACCACTTAGGAAATTCCAAGGGTTTTAGGAGATCTGTGCCAGGAATGGGGATAAAAACCAAATAAATACATATTTCACTATATTTTTTTAATTTAATTTTTATTTTATATCAGAGTATAGTTATTTACAATGTTGTGTTAGTTTCTACTGTACAGCAAAGTGATTCAGTTATACATGTACTTATACCCATTCTTTTCAGATTCTTTTCCCATATAGGTTATTACAGAATATTGAGTAGAATTCCCTGTGCTGTACAGTAGGTCCGTGTTGATTATCTATTTTATATATAATAGTGTGTATATGTTACTCCCAAACTCCTATTTTATCTCCCCCCCGCATCTTCCCTCTTTGGTATCCATAAGTTTGTTTTTGAAGTCTGTGAGTCTGTTTCTGTTCTGTAAATAAGTTCATTTGTATCATTTTTTTAGATTCCACATATACATTTGTCTTTCTCTGTCTGACTTACTTCACTTAGTATGATAATCTCTAGGTCCATCCATGTTGCTGCATATGCCATTATTTCATTCTTTTTTATGGCTGAGTAATATTCCATTGTATATATGTACCACATCTTCTTTATCCATTCCTCTGTCAATGGACATTTAGATTGCTTCTTCGCTATTGTAAACAGTGCTGCAATGAACATTGGGGTGCATGTATCTTTTCAAATTATGGGTTTTTCTTGATATATGCCCAGGAGTGGGATTTTTAGATCATATGGTAGTGCTGGGAATACTGGACAGCTACATGTAAAAGAATAAGGACCTACTGTATAGCACAGGGAACTCTGTTCAATATTATGTAACAACCTAAATGGGAAAAGAATTTGAAAAAGAATAGATACACATATATGTATAACTGAATCACTTTGCTGTACACCTGAAATTAACACAGCATTGTTAATCAACTATACTCCAATATAAAATAAAAAGATAAAAAAAGAACATTCTCTAACACCATACACAAATACATAATTCGTACTATAAATTATAGTACCACAGACAGTCACAGTTTCATACATGCTGACAGATGACAGGAGACTCCTCAGTCAGAGATAGGGGACTAGATTACCTGGGGCCCCACAGCAGGCATGAACTTCCTCTTTGCATTGGTTCTTTTTCCCCTAAAAACCGTGGGGATGATGCAGACAGGCCCAGGTGAACGCTGTGTGGTAAAATCCCTAAGGGTATCATATAGTTTGAGCATTGAGCAACTCCAATATTTAATGATAATCTTATTCTGCAAGAGAGGGTCAGAAAACTTTGGCAGCGTTAAAAGAAAGCCTAGATGGTGTTGTGTTTTAAAAGCCAAGAAGAGGATGTTTAGTTCTGTGGAAGTATCTGATGAGTTCTTTCAGAATGTTCATTGAACAGACCATAAAGGAGTGCACTGGTGAACTTGGGAGTTTTTCAGTGGAGTTATGGGAATAGAGACTATATTAGGATATACAGTATATAAGTGGGATGTGGAAAAGTACATAACATGATTTTACAAACTTTTTTCTTTATAAAAAAATGTAGAGAGGACAATATATTTTGAGCATGTTTAAAATAATCTAGTTGACCAGAGAGCAGATAGCAGAAGCAAGAGGAACTACAATCCTGCAGGCTGTGGAAAGAAAACCACATTCACAGAAAGACAGACAAAATGAAAAGGCAGAGGGCCATGTACCAGATGAAGGAAGAAGATAAAACCCCTGAAAAACAACTAAATGAAGTGCAGATAGGCAACCTTCCAGAAAAAGAATTCAGAGTAAGGATAGTGAAGATGATCCAGGACCTCGGAAAAAGAATGGAGGCAAAGATCAAGAAGATGCAAGAAATGTTTAACAAAGACCTAGAAGAATTAAAGAACAAACAAACAGAGATGAACAATACAATAACTGAAATGAAAAATACATTAGAAGGAATCAATAACAGAATAACTGAGGCAGAAGAACGCATAAGTGACCTGGAAGACAGAGGTGGAATTCACTGCCGTGGAACAGAATAAAGAAAAAAGAATGAAAAGAAATGAAGACAGCCTGAGATACCTCTGGGACAACATTAAACGCACCACATTCGCATGATAGCTGTCACAGAAGGAGAAGAGAGAGAGAAAGAACCTGAGAAAATATTTGAAGAGATTAGAGTCGAAACTTCCCTAACATGGGAAAAGAAATAGCCACCCAAGTCCAGGAAGTGCAGAGATATCCACCCAGGCAGAATAAACCCAAGGAGAAACACGCAGAGACACATACTAATCAAATTGAAAAAAAATTAAGCACAAAGAAAAATTATTAAAAGCAACAAGGGGGAAATGACAAATAACATACAAGGGAACTCCCATAAGGTTAACAGCTGATTTCTCAGCAGAAACTTTTTAAGCCAGAAGGGAGGCAGACAATATATTTAAAGTGATGAAAAGAAAGAACCTACAACCAAGATTACTCTACCTGCCAAGGATCACATTCAGATTTGACAGAGAAATCAAAAGCTTTACAGACAAGCAAAAGCTAAGAGAATTCAGCACCAACAAACCAGCTCTACAACAAATGCTAAAGGAAATTCTCTACGTGGGAAACATAAGAGAAGAAAAGGACCTACAAAAACAAACCCAAAACAATTAAGAAAATGGTAATAGAAACATGCATATTGATAATTACCTTAAATGTGAATGGACAAAATGCTCCAACCAAAAGACACAGGCTCACTGCATGGGTACAAAAACAAAATCCATATATATGCTGTCTACAGGAGACCCACTTCAGACCTAGGGACACATACAGACTGAAAGTGAGGGGATGGAAAAAGATATTCCATGCAAATGGAAATCAAAAGAAAGCTGGAGTAGCAATACTCATATCAGATAAAATAGACTTTATAAGAAAGAATGTTACAAGAGTCAAGGAAGAACACTACATAATGACCAAGGGATCAATCCAAAAAGAAGGTATAACAATTATAAATATATATGCACCCAACATAGGAGCACCTCAATACATAAGGCAACTGCTAACAGCTATAAAACAGGAAATCGACAGTAACAAAATAAGAGTGGGGGACTTTAACACCTCACTTATACCCATGGACAGATCATCCAAAATGCAAATAAATAAGGAAACAGAAGCTTTAAATGACACAATAGACCAGATAGATTTATTTGATATTTATAGGACATTCCATCCAAAAACAGCAGATTACACTTTCTTCTCAAGTGTGCACAGAACATTCTCCAGGATAGATCACATCTTGGGTCACAAATCAAGCCTCAGTAAATTTAAGAAAATTGAAATCATATCAAGCATCTTTTCCAAGCACAAGACTATGAGATTAGAAATCAGTTATAGGGGAAAAAACATAAAAAACACAAACACATGGAGGCTAAACGGTACATTACTAAATAACCAGGGGATCACTGAAGAAATGAAAGAGGAAATCAAAAAATACCGAGAGACAAATGACAACGAAAACACAATGATCCAAAGCGTATGGGATGCAGCAAAAGCAGTTCTAAGAGGGAAGTTGATAGCAATACAATCCTACCTCAAGAAACAAGAAAAATCTCAAATAAACAATCTACCCTTACACCTAAACAAACTAGAGAAAGAAGAACAAACAAAACCCAAAGTTAGTAGAAGGAAAGAAATCAGAAAGATCAGAGCAGAAATAAATGAAATAGAAACAAAGAAAACAATAGAAAAGATCAATAAAAGTAAAAGCTGGTTCTTGAGAAGATAAACAAAATTGATAAACCTTTAGCCAGACTCATCAAGAAAAAGAGAGAGAGGACTCAAATCAATAAAATTAGAAATGAAAAAGGAGAAGTTACACAGATACCGCAGAAATACAAAGGATCATAAGACACTACTACAAACAACTCTGTGCCAATAAAATGGACAATCTGGAAAAAATGGACAAATTCTTAGAAAGGTATAACCTTCCAAGACTGAAACAGGAAAAAATAGAAAATATGAACAGACCAGTCACAAGTAATGAAATTGAAACTGTGATTAAAATTCTTCCAGCAAACAAAAGTCTACAACCAGATGGCTTCACAGGTGAATTCTATGAAACATTTAGAGAAGAGCTAACACCCATCCTTCTCAACTTCTTCCAAAAAATTGCAGAGGAAGGAACAGTCCCAAACTCATTCTACGAGGCCACCATCACACTGATAGCAAAACCAGACAAAGACACTACAAAAAAAGAAAATTACAGACCAATATCACTGATGAATATAGATGCAAAAATCCTCAACAAAATACTAGCAAACAGAATCCAGCAACACATTAAAAGGATCATACACCATGATCAAGTGGGATTTATCCCAGAGTTGCAAGGATTCTTCAGGATACGTAAACCAATCAGCATGATACACCATTTTAACAAATTGAATAAAAACCATATGATCATCTCAATAGAAGCAGAAAAGGCTTTTGACAAAATTCAACACCATTTATGATAAAAACTCTACAGAAATTGGGCATAGAGGGAACCTACCTCAATATAATAAAGGCCATATATGACACACCCACAGCAAACATCATTCTTAATGGTGAAAAACTGAAAGCATTTCCTCTAAGATCAGGAATAAGACAAGGATGTCCACTCTCACCGTTATTATTCAACATAGTTTTGGAAGTCTTAGCCACAGCAATCAGAGAAGAAAAAGAAATAAAAGGAATACAAATTGGAAAAGAAGATGTAAAACTGTCACTGTTTGCAAATGACATGATACTATACATAGAGAATCCTAAAGATGCCACCAGAAAACTACTAGAGCTAATCAATGAATTTGGTAAAGTTGCAGGGTACAAAATTAATGCACAGAAAGCTCTTGCATTCCTATACACTAACAACAAAAGGTCAGAAAGAGAAATTAAGGAAACAATCCCATTCACCATTGCAACAAAAAATAAAATACCTTGGAATAAACCTACCTAAGGAGGTAAAGACCTGTACTCAGAAAACGGTAAGACACTGATGAAAGAAATCAAAGATGACACAGACAGATGGACAGATATACCATGTTGTTGGATTGGAAGACTCAATATTGTGAAAATGATTATACTACCCAAAGCAACCTACAGATTCAGTGCAATCCCTACCAATTTACTAATGGCATTTTTTACAGAACTAGAACAAAAAAATGTTGAAATTTGTATGGAGACACAAAAGACCCTGAATAGCCCAAACAATCTTGAGGGAAAAAAACAGAGCTGGAGGAATCAGACTCCCTGACTTCAGACTATACTGCAAAGCTACAGTAATCAAGACAATATGATGCTGGCACAAAAACAGAAACATAGATCAATGGAACAAGATAGAAAGCCCAGAGATAAACCCACGCACCTATGGTCAACTAATCTATGACAAAGGAGGCAAAGATATACAATGGAGAAAAAACCGTCTCTTCAATAAGTGGTGCTTGGAAAACTGGACAGCTACATGTAAAAGAATGAAATTAGAACACTTCCTTACACCATATTCAAAACTAAACTCCAAATGGATTAAAGACCTAAATGTAAAACCAGACACTATAAAACTCTTAGAGGAAAACATAGGAAGAACACTGTTTGACATAAATCACAGCAAGATCTTTTTTGATCTACCTCCTAGAGTAGTGGAAATAAAAATGAAAATAAACAAATGGGACCTAATGAAACTTAAAAGCTTTTGCACAGCAAAGGAAAGTATAAACAAGATGAAAAGACAATCCTCAGAGTGGGAGAAAATATTTGCAAACAAATCAACAGACAAAGGATTAACCTCCAAAATATATAAATAGCTCATGCAGCTCAATATTAAAAAAACAACCCCATCCAAAAATGGGCAGAAGACCTAGACACTTCTCCAGAGGTGACATACAGATGGCCAAGAGGCACATGAAAAGCTGCTCAACATCACTAATTATTAGAGAAATGCAAATCAAAACTACAGTGAGGTATCGCCTCATGCTGGTTAGAATGGGCATCATCAGAAAATCTACAAACAACAAATGCTGGGGAGAGTGTGGAGAAAAGGGAACCCTCTTGCACTATTGGTGGGAATTTCAATTTGTACAGCCACTATAGCGAAAAGTATGGAGGTTTCTTAAAAAACTAGAAACAGAATTACCATATGACCCAGCAATCCCACTACTGGGCATATACCCAGCAAAAACCGTAATTCAAAAAGACACATGCACCCCAATGTTCATTGCAGCACTGTTTACAATAGCCAGGTCATGGAAGCGACCTAAATGCCCATCAACAGACAGATGGATAAAGAAGATGTGGTACATATATACAATGGAATATTACTCAGCCATAAAAAGGAACGAAATTGAGTCATTTGTAGAGACGTGGATGGACCTAGAGACTGTCATACAGAGTGAAGTAAGTCAGAAATAGTAAAGCAAATATCATATATTAACTCATATATGTAGAATCTAGAAAAATGGTACAGATGAACTGATTTGCAGGGCAGAAATAAAGACACAGATGTAGAGAACAAACATATGGACACCAAGGGGGAAGTGGGGGGTGGGGGGGGTGGGATGAGTTGGGAGATTGGGATTGACATGTATACACTAATATGTATAAAATAGATAACTAATAAGAACCTGCTGTATAGAAAAAATAATAAAATAAAGTTTAAAAATAAAATTCAATAATCTGGTTGACAGAGTGTCGATGATTATGTGAGAGAGAAATGGGCTATTGATTGCACTGAGGTTAAAGACTTCAGATTGGGTTATAGACCCAGTGCTGTGTTGTCCAATGAAATTAAAGGCCAAATAGGTTTTTTTAATTTCATACAATCTGGAGGCAGAATATGTGTGACTTAATTATTTTGGACAAGGAGCAAATATAGTTGTTAATAATGCCCAAGAAATCATGGGAATGGGCGACTTGTGTGAATAGAAGAACAATTTATTAGAGATGAAACCAAGGAATTGAAAGTGTAGAAAATTGAAAGAATCATGTATCTGTACATTAAAATGTCTCAAGGTTGTGACAGGATGTGCAATGGAAAGGAAGACTGTTGAGTAAGTGTCAAATCTGTTAAAAAAATGAACTGGAGCAAACTGCATTTTGCTAGGTGATAGAAACGAGACAAGGAAAAAGGGTGGTATCGTCAATAAGTGGTAATTTTTTATTGTGTAATATATGTTCACACTAGTAACTATACACTTATATACTCAATATACATAAAAATTGAATTATAAGTTAGTATTGGATATCTTAACATATACTATATACAATATAAAATTTTCCAAGTCAGTAGTGTCTTTATTAAATTATAGTTTATAATTTTCACATTCTAATAACTTAATAGAGAATATTCATCATAAAAATATGAAAACCAGCCTTCAATAATTTTCTAAATATTATTTACTACTGTAGATATAGTCAGTATTTTTAATCGGTTATAACACATCTCTAGTACAGTTAAAAAATAACATGCCAGAAGAAAATCCATCATTGACATTCTACTTTTGACCATAGTATAATACAACAATTTATTTCTACATCTAGTTTCTTACTTTGCCTGAAATATGTTTAGTTCAAAAATTGTAGATAAACTAGATAGGAAATGAACTTGTCTCCTTTTTATGCTAATTAATTCTTTTTTTAATGTGATCTTTATTGTTCAAAAATTAATCTCCCTATGACTCATCTATTTCTGGAATATTTTCAAGAAATGCAGACTAAAGATTTTTCTACTATTTATTTTCTCCTTCCATTATTTTTCCCTAACATACCATTGTGGTCTTACTGCAAGGCACTGCCTTAGAGACTCAATGAGCTGAAGCCTTTTAGATTTTTCCTGTTCAGTCTTCACCAAAATTATTTACATTGAGTATACTTAGGAAATAGAATCCTTTCATTCTCACACTTAAATTATCAGAAATTTAACTATTGTTTCTCAGTATAGTATGTGACTGTAGTGTTTAAAAATGTTTTTGTTGTTATATAGGATGACTCCATGCCACAAACTACTTAGCCAATGATGACTATTAAAAATTTTTTTTAAATGCACTCTGCTTAATACTGAAGGGAAAAGTGCACTTTGAATGTGTTAATATATATAGAGAGAACTTCAAGTGAAAAATTTCTTTCAGGGTATGCTGATTATGTGCGATTTTCCAGTCATGTATTAAAATTTCAATTTAAGCTTCAGACATTGAGGAAATCTGTTATGTTACTACCCAGACTTTACAAACTGGGAAAATAAAGATTAGGAAATGTACATTAATTGCCCAGGTATATACTATCAGTAAATCACAAAGTCAAAATAAAATTGTTTGATCTTGATTCCTATTATGTTAAATATTAATAATAAATATCTTTACCCATTTATATGTGCCAAGCACAGTCCTATCACTTTCTACGTGTATCTCACCATTCATTACAAAACAATGTAGGAGGTATTCATTATTGTTATCCCAGTTAAAAATGAGAAGGGAGGTTAAAAGTAACTGTCTCAAGGTCACTGCCAGTAAGGACTTGAAGTCAGGAAGCCTAATCCTGAGTGCTTGCTCTTAATTACTGTGGTCTTCTGTCTCTTTCTACCTATGTTTGTTGCCTTTCCACTGCCTTCCCAGACCCTTATGTATGACAGTTGCTCACTTCCCTACATCTCTAATGTCTTCCAAAAACTTCTGTGAACCTTGCAATTTCCTGGAAACTCCATCAGGATCCATGTTTGGTGAAGCACATGACCTCTTTTCTTTAGGCTAGTCCTAGTCTTGGAACATTTTTAAAGTAAGGCATTTTAAGCTGGCACTTTGCACCAGCTGAAAGTTTTTCTGCAGCTCCTTTACTTTGTAACAAAACCAATATTAAACAATTAGTTTATTCCATCCAATTCCACCTCCCCCACATCTGTGTGCTTTTCAGAGGACAAAGCAGGGACTGAGACACTTGGTAACAGCAAGGTGATCCATTTTATCACTGCTTTGGGGTCAGAAATCATTGGCACTGCAGAAATGTATCTTCCTTACCTCATTTCAAGATGGTTTAATGGGAAGATATCTCTGTGTTCTTTAGTGATAATATTACAAATATTGAAATTTTGGGCAGAATTTTTGAACACTAATTTTTGTCTTTTTTCCCTCTTCTTTTGATTTTCATCTTTTGCATAGCCTGGTTCAAGTTGAGGCCTGGATATTCTGCAGCCTTTTCTTGTTTTTTCTGTTAGTTTATATATATATATAAACTACAGGGAACCAACCTAAGAATATTGCCATGGAAAGGTGTCAAGACCCAGAGACTCAGAAAACTGCTGCAATCTATTATTTTATATGGTGACTGCCATATACTTTTCACTGCTGGAAGATGTTTTTTGTATTTATAGCCATCAACTAGGTCTTCCATACCCCTCTCAGATGCTCTTCTCTGCCTTTGGTATCAGAGAAGAAGCCATATGGGTTCCCTCTGCCTTGTTATGCCTAGATAACGTAGGTTGTTATTCTTACTTTTAGCTTGCCCTAAGGAATGTATCATTCTAGGTTCTCTCTCTGTCTCTTTCTTTCTGTCTTCTCTGCCTCCGTCTTTGGTTCACTTTAAGTCTCTCATGTATATACATACACACACACACACACACATACACACACACACCCACCCCAGGTTGTCCTGGATGGTTGGCTTCCCTTTCAGGGGCCTTCCCTGATACCTAAATAGCTTGTCTGCTCTGTAATTCCCTTTCTCCAGCCTACTTTCCTTAAGTTTGTAAACATTAATCTAGTCTCTGAAATCCAGACAGAAACTTCATGGTAATTCTCACAATGTTCCTTTCTTATAACTAGCTCAATGATATAAAAATTAAAATCTAATAATTGCCAATAATTTTTCTTGTCTGCCACTATGACACTTCCCTATAAATAATGTCAGAACTCATGGCTTGGAGCTCAAATGAGGGAAATCAGTAAATTTATGTAAAGTTCTGAAAAATCTACACCACAAATAATACTTCTCATATCATATGTCACAGTCTCATTCCTTTTGAGAATACTATGCCATGGCATTGTTTTATTAAAAAGTTCAATGTCAAATCCCACTTATGTAATTAGCATAAACATAGAGCAGTAGAGGGTAAGTCTGGCTAAAATGTTAAAGAATTTAATATCTTACAATAGTTTAAATACGTTATAATACTTTAAAGCTGTGACAAACATGAACAGCAGATGAATATGAAAATGAATGCAAACTTCAGTCAGAGTAGAGCATCTAGTTATATCTAATTGGGGAGAGTGTTGCAGAGTTACATCTACCCAAGTCAATTGATTAAAAGAGAAAATATCCATCTGTGTCACATGTAGATGCACCTCAGAAGGATGTAGCTCTGAGGTCCAAAAGCAACATCCAGATGCTTCAAAGTTTGAAAAAACAAAACAAATGTCAGCTGTAAGTGAGATAATCCAGTCTGAAGCATTGCAGTTCATCGAATTTTTTTGTAATCATTTTCAATATTCGAGTCCTTAAAAAGACAGTGAAGTTCCAAAATATTCATTAGATATTCAAAATGATTTTCTTGTAATAAGTATTACTCAACAAGTACATGGAACATTTATTTTTCAATTGCACTTGTTAGAGGACACCACTTCAACCAACTGGCTAAAAGAAGAAAGGGAAATTATTTGCTCACATAATGGAAAAGTTTAGAAGTAAGGAAGACTACAAACAAGGCTTTATTCAGCCATTCAGTGATGTCACCAATTTCCATAAGGCAGGAGTAAGGTTTTCTTTCACTAAACATTCATTAGAGAGATAGGTTACTCTTTGCACACATAAGCCGGACCTTTACTGTGGACAGGAGAATTCTGTTCACTAAAGATATTAGTTGGATATGTAGTTGAGAGGTGAACCAATCACTGTGGAAATGGGATGAGATAACATCATTTTTTTAGACCAATCAGAAGTCTACCCTTAACGCTGAGGATGCTGTCATTCCCACCTGTGTTTGCAGCATAATCAGGCAGTAGAGGAATGAATTTTCAGATAGCAAAAATAGCCATTGAAGATGGTACAAAAAAATCCTGGCAACTCCTACTAATTAAAAGTAATTTAGGGGTTTCATTATAATTTCGATTGATAGCGAGGTTTCTTGTTATGCGAGTATTAACAGTTTTTGAGAGTTACTTGTCATCTTTGTCCTTTCTGATTTTATTCTTTGCTTTCTCAGTAAATATGCATGGGTAGCATTTAGTCATTTGGTAGAAGTAATAAGATTGCTGAATAGCTATAGAACCTTTGCTAAGCAGGTCTATGAGTGCCAGATATTGATCTAGCAATGTATTGGCTCAAATCCATTTTAATTTGCTTTTCCACTTTTATCTTCCTATGGGGGACTACATTTCTGCCTAGTATGCTAGAAAATAAACTCATTTTTAATTATAGTGCTTGTATTTCTCCATAGCTAGCAAGGGCAGCACTGACATTGAATTTTACTATATAAAATAATGACAGTAAAGACAATTAATATGATTAGATTTTTTATACATGAGATATACACTTATCTCAGGGGAGATTAAAAATGGCTATATTCTACAGTCTAGAACACAGCAATTCAAGATAGTCTTGGGTATCTATTTTGTATTATAGCACATGCGATGTTACATAGATGCATTGCAGGTGATGAGTTTTGGAGTAAGAAAAAAATGACGTATAATTATGGCACATGAATCTATACTGTTTAAATTGAAAAAATCTTAGGCAATAGGCAAAGTTCAGAACAATTTTTTTATTTCAAAGTTATTATTAAGTTAAAAATAAAACTCACTATCCATCAACATACTAACTGTGGTTGAGAGTAATGAAAAATTTGAGATTCATCAAATTTTAAGAGTTGCCTCTGGATACTCCTATAATGTATTGAACAACAAGTATTGGGATTTTAAGGCTATTGGAGAGAAAATGGAAGCTCTTACTGACTTATACCAGACTCATTACTAGCTTAGCCACGTCCATGTAATCTCTTAGAAACTGCAGTCAATATACAGCAAATATTTCCCAAGATAGAATGTTTAGCAGTCAGCAGATTGTCACCAGTGTTAAGAGACAAAAATGAGACAGGGTTAGTTTTAATTTCTTCCAGCAGTATAATAGTGTTTACCTTGACCAAAAAAATAAAGTCAGATCAGTCTATTAATTAATATGCTCTATAAATTATTATTTCCATAATATTTCAGAATGCACAGTATTATGCTGAATATAAGAAACATTGTTAACTTTGAACATGACAGATTACTTAGAGTTTACAATAATAAAAAATAAGAAAAATATTTACATTTAGTCATTAATTGAGTCATTTGACTACTGTCAAATAACAAAAGTATTTTGTAAAATGTTATTAATTGAAAAATAATTTAAATATGTTAAATGAAGGTAGGTGATTCTGTTGAACCAAAAACTTTTAACAGGGATCATAGTCATGTTTTACCTATTGTGCATTGTCTAAAAAGTATTGTTTTAATATTTTTTACAGTTTTTTTGGTTGCTTAAGGGAGAAGGTAAAGCTGATCTAGGTTACTCCATCAAAGCCTCCACCAAGCCCACAAAAAGTGTGTTTGGTTTACTCACCAAAGCTGTCAATGAACTGTTAATCAGAGCCACACCTTAAAATATGTTGTTAAAAAGAAAACCATTTCTACCACACAGGAAAAATAAAATATAATAAATCTTTTCTAGCTAATTCAAACCCTAAGATAACGTGAACTACTTTCTTCAACATTACTAACTTATGACAAAACTATTTCATCAGAAAAGTGGGGCTAGAAGCTAGCTTCCAAGAGTAAGAGATGTGAGTGAAAAAGTAAACTCTGAAAATTATTTTTAAAAAATATTGGAAGTATTCCCAGTTCAATGTGTATTTCTGTATATATGTATCTAATCAGTATTCTTAATGTCAGCTTAGTGTTCTTTTTGGATATAAAATAACAATTAACTAGTACCAGGTGGACACATAAGTTTTTGCCATATTCAAAAAAACATTGCCATAAACATCCCATTTTGTGTAAGTGTATTTGCAGGATAAATTCCTAAAAGTCAAATTATTCATAGAATTAGACACATACATATTATCACAGTTGTCAAATCTACCAAAAAGTTATTCCAGTTTCTAATCCCATTAATGGTTATGTAGAAATACCAATTTCTCTTATAATTTTATTTATTTTTAAGGAATTCAAGAAAGATTAGCATAGCCTTTTAATGTTGAAACAATATTTTATATTTTAAATTATCTGGAAGCATGAAATTAAATTCAGATTGTGTGACTAAAGTTAATATAAAGCATTTAGCAAATATTTCATTTATTTAGTTATTTAAGTTTGAAAGTCTAAAGCAAATTATGATATTTAAAAACACGTTATTCCAGCAAAATTATTGGAAAACTATACAACCTTTTTTGGCTTAAAGTGTAATGAATAATGTTGGAATAAATTATCAGTCTGAAAATATTACTAATGTCCACTTTTACATTTGTTCAAAAGTACTATATAAATCCATACTTCAATGGCAGATTTCTTCAAATTAGCTCCTTGAAAAAATAATGTGATGTATTATTATGATACATATTCTGTGTACGCCTGAGAGATGGAATGGTTTCCCTTTTCAGGAGAGTGCAGGCTAATCTGATGTCAGGGCATCCAGTGAATTCAGGTCAGTGAAATGTAGGCTATTCTGCTTGATGTCTTTACTTGTGAAGCTGATGATATACAGACTTCTAAATCGATAAGGACATGTGATATATGGAGTATGCATATTGGGGCCCTGGTGCATGATTTTCCCCCGGTTCAATTAAATAAAAACACAATTTCTTCTTGTATTTCTAAGAAATTCTGGTATTCACAACGTTGGTAGCAAGTATGAACAAATTGATTTGCAATGGTTTCTCTCCTCACCTCCTCACAAACACATGAGCACTGGCACGTGTGTGCGCATGTGCACACGCGCACACACACACACACACACACACACACTCGTGAGGTAGAGAAAGAAAATTACTTAGTTTTACTCTTTATTATTGTATTGACCTGACAAGTGTGGTCATGGTTTCTCTATTAGAATTTATATTCTTAAGAACAAAAGTAACATATTCTTGAAGTTACCATAGTCCAAGAAATAAATGCTTTTACCCAGATGTTTTTCAAATATATGTGTTCAATTAAAGTCTGTTAGGGAGCCGGTGGGTGTTTGCTAAATCCCTTGGCCATCATGTCAGCCAAGATTTGCTTTCAATTCCTGAGGCTCCCTGCTGCTTCAGAAGATCTGGAACACCACGCTACCTGCGACATTACTTCTCTACCAGCACGCTGAAATTTCACTATTGTAGGATCAAGATCATTTTATCACCTGTGTTTTGCATTAGGGCAATTTCAACTACCAAAAAGACTTCTTGGTCCCTCATTCAAATTGAATTGAGCTGAATTCACCTCATTGTTCAACAGATTTGTGCAATCATTGAAACCCAGATTAAGAACTAATCTAGTCCCTGTTATTTATGATTAGGGCAATTTCAACTACCAAAAAGGCTTCTTGGTCCCTCATTCAAATTGAATTGAGCTGAATTCACCTCATTGTTCAACAGATTTGTGCAATCATTGAAACCCAGATTAAGAACCAATCTAGTCCCTGTTATTTATGATTAGGCAAAACAAACACACTTGAATACTGAAAAGGCAGAAATATTCTTGTGGGTATTACATTCAGTATTATATTCAGTGTTATATTAAGCTTTAGGTTTTTGTATAGCAAATAAAGGTATATTGGCTCCTATTTCTAGTCATCTTCTAATATATAACCTAAACTTCCCTGTACCTGATATCCAGATGAGAATACATAATATATTATGTCTAATATCTTTTATTTATAGAGATTTATATAACTAAGCCTCTGGATACAGGTGTAAGTAAACTTTTTGAAATGTACAAGATAAAATAATTGTGTGTTTTCTCTTTTTGCGTTGATAATAATGCTCAAGTTCAAGAAATGATGACATAGCCTATAGTCTGGAGGATATATTATATATATATATATATATATATATATATATATATATATATATATATAAAATGCATGGGGTGTTACCATCAATGACTCAGCTTGAGGTAGTGATAAGGAGAAAGCGTATTTACTTTGGAGAGTGTTATGGAAAGCATTCACCTCTTGCTTCCTGATGTAATTTCTATAAATTATCAGTCCTCTGTACTGGAAGCACTCTAACACAGAAAATGGGGACTCACATTCTTTTGACTTGTTACCAGGCTCAAGCTGTGATGACTAACCCTTTTACTTCTAAATGGCCTATAGAGAAGTCCTCTGGCTGATTTCAGATATTATTTTTTTCACAGTAAGAATCTAGTAGAATAGGTGGGAAGAATATAATGAACTAAAATTCTGTTCTTTTTTTTCCCCCTCTAGGTATTTTCCAACTGTGACAAGTTTTGTTATGGTTGCTGTTAAAAATAAGAGGCATGACTCCCTGCTGTAAGCCAGCAGGGGGTCAAGATATTAATGGAGACATAGTAGAAGTTTTTGGTCTCATATCACCATATCAATGAGACCTGGCCTGATCCCTTTACCCCCACTGCTACACACATACACGTTACAATTCAAATAGTTTCTTCAGTACTCTGGATCCTCTTTTTCACCATTTTATTTGTTTATTTTTCCATAGGAATTTTCATATCCTACTAGGTAATTTATTATATTATTTACTTATTTGTCCATCTATCTTATCAATCATTGCGTAGTAAAGGACAAGGTGTTTTTGTTTGTTTGTTTTGTTCACTGATGTGTTCCCAAAGCCTAGTAGAACGGTGCCTGGCTCATAGTGGTCACTTAAGAAATATTTGTCAAATGGAATAAACCATTTTGTAAATACAGAATTCCCTTTTGGATGGAAAAATCTTTGCTGTCTCCTTTCATAAGCGCTCCAAAGAAGGGACAGAGTCAAGCTCTCTCATGTCACTGGACCACAGAGAGGAGGCTATGGTGAGAAGCAACAGAATGAGGGGTTAGCCTCTAGAGCCACAGTGTATTTTGACTGCACTTACTAATTGTATGGTCTTAGGAAAGTTGCTTCACATCTATCTCCATGCCACATTCTCTTCATCTGATATCTTAACTGACATATTAACTCAGCTATCAGAATATAATGTCGGTAAACTATTTAGGTAAATACCTAACTCATAGGTTCTTATCTTGACAGACACATTATTGCTTCTCCGAGAAAGCACACCATGGGAATCAACAGCAGGATAAGCCTGTAGTATCCTGGATTTTCTTACTATTATAATTATTTTTTGATTTGGAGACAATCACATGACAGCAAAATTAATCTCTGAAGAGGATAAAATTTCCCCTAAATCACATCGCAGATATTAGACTCTGAAAACTAGTATGAATTAACTCACAGCTCATTGAACTGAAACAAAGTGTGTTTTCTCTTTTTCTTCTTTTTCTTTAATTGTTTTTTTCTATCTACATTCTTTCCCCAGAGAATATTGAAACTCACTTGGCAACAGAAATATTGATAGACTATGTGGTGAATTCCAAGTTTTTGAATTGTCAATTTCACTTGGGAATAGTATTATGTAAGAAATTTATATTTGGGGTGTAAACTGCAGAAATGGTTACATTTAGTTCTGACTTTTATTCATGTTTTGTAAATTTTGTAGATGTGGAGCTCATGATGCAATAGTTTAATATATTCTGTGATTCATTGCACCATTGGAAAGTAAGATACTTGAGAGCCTTTAAGTGGAAACTTCCACTTTGAAAATTTTTAGGAAGCTAGTAGAAGATCTTGTAGTAGAATATTATAGATCTGAATCAGTTATATAAGGAACACCCACATGTATGGGTTGGGTGAGACATATGAAAGGGGAGATAATACAACACTTAATTAAATTTTATTTACAAAATTAAAGTGGACAGTTCATTTTATTGAGATTTATTTTTCTGTGGTAACAGAATATTCAGGAAATTTCTCTGACTGTGGGAAATAGATTTCATTCTTAATATTGTGACAAATTATTGCCAATGGAATATTTGCTATTACATGGAACTCATTTTGTAACTTTGTCTAGTGAACTTGGATGAACAAAAGGGTGGGGGAAGGAGTGTAATTTGAGATGGAAAATAGAATATTGACTTAATGGAAGTAGTGTTATGAATGTGTTCCACAAACACTTAGAGTTTATTGACAGGAACTGTTTGGTATGAAAAGTGTGTAACTCAAATCTTATTTTTAAATACTTTAACTCTTTGAAAGGAAGTGAAGGTAGAGGTGGAGAAGAATGAGCATCTTCCTAGGCCAAGTCTGAGCATTTAGGTAAGGATTAGATTCACACTGCCAGGCAGAAGACACCTATTTTGATGTATTTTTTGTTCTTTTTATACTTTCCATTTCTCTTCTGAAATTCCCCATTTGTTCTTGTAAATCATCCACTTTTTCCCAGTAGCTCTTTTAACATATTTAACAATGTTATTTTGAAGTCATTATCTGTTAATCTCAACTTCTATATTATCTGTCTCCTTTATTGACTTTGTTTTTTTGTTTGTTTGTTTTGCTTTGCTTTGTTTTTGTATTCTAAACGTTTTGTGTAAAACAAGATTAGAGCCTCATGTAAATAAGTTTTATCTCCAGAAAAGAGACTGCTGCTGATGGTGAGGAAACTAGTCAATCATACGGACAAGAACTTGTCATGAGATCTAGAAGCCGAATTCTAAGAAGGTCACTGATTTCCCCACCTGGTGCACATTCTCTGCTTGTTCTCCTGCCTGGAGTGTGGGTGGGGCTGTGAATAGCGGGGAATCACTTAGGAATCACTTACTTACACAGCAAAAGGGAAGGATTTTTGTAGATGTAATTAAGGTGGCAAAATAGTTGATTTTAAAATCATCAAAGAGGAGATTATCTGGGGTGGGTCTGATTTATTGAGATGGGAGCCCTTTAAAAGGGTCAAAGATTCAACCTACAAGGTTGTGGCACTGCTGGGGACCCCTGGTTGCCGAGAGCACCCCTAGGGTCGTGGAGATGTCCGAACATATGTAACACAGCACTGGATGGATGAAATTGACAGCAGTTTGTTAATTGTATACGCTCCTCAGGAGAGGACCATACCACATCATTCAAGGTCATGCAGGTGTTGCATTCAGGAACAGAGTGAACAACCATGGGCTGTAAGAGGCAAGCTTTGTAGTGTCAAGAGGGTAATGCCCCCTGGTTCCCATGGGAGGATTTGATTGACTTGTTGGAATAATTCCATAGGGTGGCAGGGAGCTCAAGACCACTACTCAGGGATAAGCAGGAACTGCACCTGGTCTGGCAGGGGACGGTTGTTTGGTTAGGGGACATTATGAAAGGAGTAGAGTGGTGAGGGGAACTTGTAGTAAGGCCATTCAAGCCCCTTCTGATTTTACCAGATGTCAAGGCAGCACATAACCTTAAACCATAATTTTAGCTCTTATATCACAGTGAGGGTGGACTTGCTTTGTGACTAGAGTTTTTTGGAATTTTAACCCCTCAAACCAGCTTACCAAAGCAACTAAACTTTGACTGGTTTCTGCTTACCCTCTTCATGGAAAATTCAGACCTCCACCTTCTGTAGGATTAGGGTTAATATTTGTGAAAGATCTCTCTGTTCCTGAGGCTCATGCTTTTTTGTATTTAGTCTTAGAGAAGTCTTTTTTAAGGAAATTCAAGAGTGGATCATTCTATATTATATTTCAAGTTTTACACTTTGTTAATTAAAATGGTTGTAGTATACATGGAAAAAGACACTAATAAAAATGTTTCATATAATTCTAGGTGTGTCTGAAGCAACTTAAGACACATCACCAATTTTTAATATGAAGAACTAAGTTTTCTGTAGATAATATTATTTTGAGATGTGGTAGGCAGAATAGTGTCTCCTCCCTCCTCCAAGATGTTCCCACCTTAATCCCTGGAACCTGTTAATATGTTACCTTATGTGGTAAAAGGGACTTTGCAAGTGTAAGTGAGGTTATGGACCTTGAGTTGGAGAGATTATTGGGGATTATCTGGATGTGCCCTATAGCAAGGGTCCAAAAAAGCAGAAGAGCATTCTCTGCTGAGGTCAGTGACAGAGAGACGTGCCTTTGGAATAATAAGAATTATAAACATGCAACATTTCTGGCTTTGAGACAAAGGATGAACTTGTAACAATCCAAGGAACACAGATGACTTCTAGAAGCCAAAAAAAAAAAAGACTAGGAAACAGATACTACTGAAGAACCTCCAGAAGGGAACATAGCCCTACCAACGCCTTGCTTTTAGCCCAGAGAGATCCAAGTTGAACTTTGACTGTAGAATTGTAAGATAATAAATTTCTGTTGTTTTAAACAACGAAGTTAGTGGTAGTTTGTTCTGGCAGCAATAGCACACTTGTACAAGAGACGATAGAAATGTTAGTTCTTTCCCTAGTAGCAAAACACTAATTATAGACCACAAAGAATATCAAATCCTGTTTATTTTTAACTGAGACAATGTTCCCATCCCTTTACAAACCCTGCCAAAGAGGAAGAAATGTGTAATGATTTGTAAAGCTTTCATGAAGCTTTCCTGGTTTGGTTTGGTTTGGTTTGGTTTGGTTTGGTTTGGTTTTCTTGAGCTTAGGTAGTTGCTTTCTTATCTGCATTTGTGCAGTTATAACACATATCACACTTGATTTCACTGTATTTCACCAACAGACGTATAGTGTTTGTTCCTTCCCCCACGTAGTACTCAATAGCATCACATGCTATATTTAGAACTTTTAAAAATAATTTTCCTTCTATATAGACATAAATTTAGCATCAGCAGGATTCAAACATGTATGCCAATGTCGACTGAAAAAAAAATGCACAACCTAAAAGTTGCAAGTCACATTTTATTCAGGGACCTTACTGAGGACTATATCCTGGGAGACAGCCTCTCAGATAGCTCTGAGGAACTGTTCCAAAGAAGTAAGGGAGGGCTAGGATACTGAGGAGTTTTTGGGGAAAAAAAAAATGTAGTTGAAACATCAAAGATTACTGCTGATCACAAAAAAATAGACAAGTTAATGATTTTAGTGCTTTTCTATGAATGGGAGGATATAAGAGTCTGGGATCATTGAAATTATTCCTTTGATATGCATCTTAACTATGTAGGGCCAGTATCCTATTTTTTCCATCCCAAATTTCCCTCGGGGCACATTATCGGGTCGGCTGCAGTGACTGATAGCTTGATGGTGGTGCAACATTCTTAGTTTACTGAAATGGCAGGAAACATTCTTTCTTCACACTGATAAACTGCTCCAGATTACACATAACCCTCACAATCAGACATATCCATAGATCCCTGCACATAGTTCCACCCCACATGATCGCTGGAGGCGGATGAGACCAATTCCCCACATGCACGAGCTGGCTTCAGAACTTTGTCCAGAGCTTCAATTCCTGGAATTGAATGTTACTGGAAATGTGCCAGGACCCAAGGTGGGGATAAAGTGTATTCCATTAACTTGTTACCCTGAATGTCGGCATGGTTGGCACCTTTCCCGAGGCAGGCCTCCCTATCATCGCATTTACTGAAGTGTCTCTTTTCTAAGATAGAATTTTTATTTTCTTGAGGCAACACACTGTGAGAGTTCATTTTGACAGTGACTAGTTACAAGACAAAAATCTCCTCAAGCACTGTAATCTTATCTTTCACTGTTTAGCTTACCAAAATGACAGAGGTTATATTCTCGTTCCTATTTTGTAGCAACAAAAGCAATTTTGTATAAAACTACAGGAGATAACCAGAGTCCTTGGGTCTTATATACTTGTGGCCATAGGTGATCTGAATTGGGAGATGAATGTACAATTTCACAGGGATCTTTGAGCATAATAATAATAAAAAGACTGAAGTCCCTGAAAATAATAATAAACAATTAGAATTTTATAAATGCATAGCCAATTTTGATTAGGGGGTAAAGAAAGGTTATTTAGCACTACTGAGTCTTTTTTTTTTTTAACATCTCTATTGGAGTATAATTGCTTTACAATGGTGTGTTAGTTTCTGCTTTATAACAAAGTGAATCAGTTATACATATACATATGTCCCCATATCTCTTCCCTCTTGCATCTCCCTCCCTCCCACCCTCCCTATCGCACCCCTCTAGGTGGTCACAAAGCCCCGAGCTGATCTCCCTGTGCTATGCGGCTGCTTTCCACTAGCTATCTATTTTACGTTTGTCAGTGTATATATGTCCTTGCCACTCTCTCACTTTGTCCCAGCTTACCCGTCCCCCTCCCCATATGCTCAAGTCCATTCTCTAGTAGGTCTGCATCTTTATTCCCGTCTTGCCCCTAGGTCCTTCATGACCTTTTTGTTGTTTGTTTTTTTAGATTCCATATATATGTGTTAGCATATGGTATTTGTTTTTCTCTTTCTGACTTACTTCACTCTGAATGACAGTCTCTAGGTCCATCCACCTCACTACAAATAACTCAGTTTCGTTCCTTTTTATGGCTGAGTAATATTCCATTGTATATATGTGCCACATCTTCTTTATCCATTCATCTGTCGTTGGACACTTAGGTTGCTTCCATGTCCTGGCTATTGTAAATAGAGCTGCAATGAACATTTTGGTACATGACTTTTTTTGAATTATGGTTTTCTCAGGGTATATGGCCAGTAGTGGGATTGCTGGGTCATATGGTAGTTCTATTTTTAGTTTTTTAAGGAACCTACATACTGTTCTCCATAGTGGTTGTATCAATTTACATTCCCACCAACAGTGCAAGAGGGTTCCCTTTTCTCCACACCCTCTCCAGCATTTATTGTTTCTAGATTTTTTGATGATGGCCATTCTGACTGGTGTGAGATGATACCTCATTGTAGTTTTTATTTGCATTTCTCTAATAATTAATGATGTTGAGCATTCTTTCATGTGTTTGTTGGCAATCTGTATATGTTCTTTGGAGAAATGTCTATTTAGGTCTTCTGCCCATTTTTGGACTGGGTTGTTTGCTTTTTTGCTATTGAACTGGATGAGCTGCTTGTAAATTTGGGAGATTAATCCTTTGTTAGTTGCTTCATTTGCAAATATTTTCTCCCATTCTGAGGGTTGTCTTTTCATCTTGTTTATGGTTTCCTTTGCTGTGCAAAAGCTTTTAAGTTTCATTAGGTCCCATTTGTTTATTTTTGTTTTTATTTCCCTTTCTCTAGGAGGTGGGTCAAAAAGGATCTTTCTGTGATTTATGTCATAGAGTGTTCTGCCTATGTTTTCCTCTAAGAGGTTGATGGTGTCTGGCCTTACATTTAGGTCTTTAATCCATTTTGAGTTTATTTTTGTGTATGGTGTTAGGGAGTGTTCTAATTTCATTCTTTTACATGTAGCTGTCCAGTTTTCCTAGCACCACTTATTGAAGAGGCTGTCTTTTCTCCACTGTATATTCTTGCCTCCTTTATCAAAGATAAGGTGACCATATGTGCGTGGGTTTATCTCTGGGCTTTCTATCCTGTTCCATTGATCTATATTTCTGTTTCTCTGCCAGAAACTGGCTTGTTTCTCTATCATACTGTCTTGAATACTGTAGCTTTGTAGTATAGTCTGAAGTCAGGGAGCCTGATTCCTTCAGCTCCCACTACTGAGTCTTTAACTCATGTAAGTCAGAAAGAACTGTGAGTATTCAACATAGAGCTTGAGTTTTATATTATGTTTTATAAATGGATCTCTGGGTAGAGATGATAACAAAGAAAGATACTTTATCCTAGGGAAAACTGTCACATAAGGAAATCTGGCTACTTAAAAAAGAGAAACAAGAAATTATACCTGATAAATTTTAAACAACAAAACCAACTAAACAAAACAAAAACAACATGAAATATCTATCAGTTTAAACATCTATTTACCTTCTTTTTTTTTTAATCTAACAGCCCAATGGCCACGTCAAAGCATCATTTTTCAAGGACACAGATGCTGAAAAACAGAGAATTTTGTCTGAAAACATAATTTGCAATTTTTCTTCCTTACTGCTATTAATTTTATTCTTATTTGTTATCTAATAAGAAGCTATTCATTAACATATGGTAATCATATTAAAATGGTACCAGACAAAAGTTATTTTTCAGATATGCATTTATATTAGTAGAATATTTTAATTTCCAGCACAATGGGTATTTGTGAGATAGTGCTACTGAACTCATAGCAAAGTCATCGTAGCTGAAGGTAGAATTATATTGTAAAATTCTTATTTCTTGTTTATGTTTGGAATACTGTTTTATCTTCTCACATCTGTTTTTTTCATGCATGACTCAACATGGATATTTCTACCAGTAAGCATTTTTCTACAGGCCAGCCCTTCGTATCTTATCTTCATTAAAGGTCAGCAATCTCCAGGCTACCCACCTCTCCCAGGAGTACTGAAGGAGTCTTTTCATCCACAGGCCACACACTGGGTATCAACAGTGTTCTTAAGAAAATTTGTTCCTCTTTGAACAACTATCACATTTATGAATGTTTCAACAAAATGTAAAACAGCAGCCCTCCTCAGTTCCTAGATAAGGTAACCAGGCTGCCTGCCCTTCTGAGCAGATCATGTGGTTGGTTACCAGAACTTTCTTCAGTCATCATGGATTCTAGTGCCCCAGTCCATATTTTCTGCTTTGTCCCTACCAGCTTCTTACTTCTTAGGGACCAGAATCCATATGCATCTTAGGCAGATAGATTAACAACTGCGCAAAATTGTGTTCAGCAAAGCAAAAAAATAATCAAAGCTTCTTCTAGATATTTGGAAATATTTCTGGAGGGGAGAAAAAACTAAAACCAGACAAAGATCCTTTGATGGGGGAGGGGGCAGACAACAGACATTAAAGATAATATATGATTTGATTATATATAAGAGAATCAAGTGCTTAAAGGATAGAAAATGGAAAACAAGAGCATCAGTTTGGGTGTAGTTTGCAATTTTATATGAAATAAGCAAATTTTTAAGTTGATATTTAAGCATGTTTTTGGAGACAGCCTCTTCACTGTCATTGTCCTCTGTAGATAAATGTGTGTGAGCTAATATAAATCTTCACACCTGGTCTCATATTTTCTTTTATTGAACTATTTATTTATTTATTTTACTTATTTATTTTTGGCTGCATTGGGT
This sequence comes from Balaenoptera musculus, assembly GCF_009873245.2. Classification (NCBI taxonomy): domain Eukaryota; kingdom Metazoa; phylum Chordata; class Mammalia; order Artiodactyla; family Balaenopteridae; genus Balaenoptera; species Balaenoptera musculus. The sequence continues at coordinate 59,640,343 of NC_045802.1, forward strand.
CTTCGTTGCTGCGCGCGGGCTTTCTCTATTTGTGGCGAGCGGGTGCTACTCTTCGCTGTGTGCCTGGGCTTCTCATTGCGGTGGCTTCTCTTGTTGCAGAGCACTGGCTCTAGGCTCATGGACTTCAGTAGTTGTTGCACGCGGGCTCAGTAGTTGTGGCTCGCGGGCTCTAGAGCACAGGCTCAGTAGTTGTGGTGCATAGGCTTAGTTGCTCCGCGGCATGTGGGATCTTCCCAGACCAGGGCTTGAACCCGTGTCCCCTGCATTGGCAGGAAGATTTTTAACCACTGCACCACCAGGGAAGCCCCAAACTGTTTTTTTAAACTCTTCTAGATAACTATCCTAATCTTACATGAAGTGTCCCAATCAACAATGTCCCTAGCCTATGCTTTCCTTGTGAAAGTCTCTGCATGCACTTATTCCTGGATTTTCCATATAAAATGACATTGTCTGTAAACTCTCTAAGGAAAGATATCATGATTCACTAATCTTGAGGGATGAGGCTTAACAATTGTTGAAGATGAAAGGAAGTCAGTGAAACAGAAGCAAGATGAGAAAAGTTATGAAATTGAAAACTTAAGAAGTCCCAGGTTTAATCCAGGATTATCTGGAAAAGTACTGGACTCCCTGGACAGTCAACATAAAAAAAACATGTTATAGCTAAAGGAATAAATACATAGCTTGTATTATATAATTTTATAAGAATATGATCCATGAAATATTAAGTGACAATTGTGAAATCAATAAGTGTTCAGTGGAGTAGCTAAATACAAGAAAAATCCAAATGCTTGAATATCAATGATAGTTATGAAGATAATCTAATATTTTTAGAACACTGTTCCATCATACTAGGAATAAAACAAATTAACATTTAAAATATGTAAATGTAAATTACATAGTACACAAGTACTGATTTGTTAAAATTATAAATATCAAATATCACAAATATTATTTTTATAATTAATACACATCTAATCCATTCTTCAGAAAATTAAAATATCATCTTATATTTAATTTGACATAATCCAATGATTATGAGTAAGAATAGCCAGGGTATTTAAACAAGCAGGCAAAATTTTGTACAAACACATATTAAAATATACCATGAAATGAAAGCAGTTAAAATCTGTTGCTCTAAGTTTGCACAGGTAAATTACTAGATAAATTATTTTAACACCTTTTATTATAATTTATTATCTGATAAGGTTAGTAGCACAAATTTGAGAATAAATAATGTAAATTTCTGATGTTGGGCTGAATGATAAGATATTTGAGAGAAAGGTAATAAAATTATACTTTTTTTTCCCACATAACATACACCACATTATATTTCAAGTGAATCAAAGAGTAAAATGTCAGAAATAAGAGTTTATGTATTATAAATGAATATAGGTTAATATATAGCTAATATTCATGTGTATAGATTTGTTTTAAGCTTTTAAAAACATACTTTTAACTGGAGAACAATTTGAAAAATAAGCAAATCGATTTGTGAAAACTTTTATAAGTAGCATGAAAGACATTAATAATTTCAGTAACAAATATCAACTTATACACATCAAGGGCTAAGTACTAATACCGAAGAAGATAAATGTAAAAAGTCATAGTTCATAAAAGTGAAAGGCATATCAATTAGTTAAAATATGTTCACATTTTAGGAGATAAACACATTCAACTGGCTACAAAAAGACAAGCGTAATAATGTCACCAGTACACTAGAACTGAGAGTGTATGGTATTAGAATGATTTCTGAAAAATTTTGTAAAACTTTGCAAAATCTGTATCAAATATTTATTTTACTTTTTCAATGATAATTACATTTTAAGAAGCATTCTAAACAATATATGTACAATATTAGTTAAACTATAACTAATTTCATATAAAGTAGTATTGGATACTTTTTCTACGTCAACTTTTAATGACGTAGATGATTCTTTATGTTACAGCACATTATGAATCCATAAAATAATGACTGTTGATTCTATGCGTGTGACCTAGTGACTAAACTGAGAATCCTAATTGTTGTATGTCCCGTAAGAGCAGTTGCATTCGCTTTGGAAAGATAAAAATATATGTCGTGCATTTGGAGGATGTATTCACATCAATTCTTATTATTTAATTAACACAAAATTATATCTTGAAGATAGGAATTTATCCACAATTTAGATACCAAAATCAATTAAAATAAGTATCCTATTGCCATTGTGGATTCTCTTACTGTTCTTGAATTCAAATTTCTCTTGTAAAATGTTTTTATATTACGTTTATTAAATGTATTTTTGTGTGAGTGAATTTTAAAAATGTATGGTGAAGTCAAGATAGTATATGCCATAATATTTTTTTCAGATTCTTTAGACTTGACTGAATAAACAAATCCCATAAGTAACTTCGGGAAGTGATTTTCTGAGATACAGAAGGAACCACACTCCTCTTAATAACTCATGGAAATGTTTAATGTCCTTTAAAATTATTATAACCTTTATTTTTATTATACAGTATCTTAGAAAATTTTCCCTTTGTTGGTCATGAAATGTTTTTATATAAGTGATATTTCATGGCATTAGGTCATATACTTGAATCCATCTAGGTTGTAAATGTTCGCAAATTAGGTCCAGGGAGTTGTTTCAGACGGTAACAAAATGACTGGAGTTAAAGTTTTCCCTCCCTAAGACTATTTATTTGTCTATCTAGTCTATATAAGATACTTTTATTTTCTCTTTTATTTTAATTTTTTTTCTAATTTTATCATTTTACCCTAATGGAACACTAGTTTAGTAACAGAAATGACTAAGAGAGATGACCCCAGAGTTCTCTATAAGAAGGGATTACAGGAGAAACTGGTTGAAATCAAGGGTGTTGTGTGGCTCTAAAGCTTGTCATGAAATGCACTCATACAGCTTATAAAGCCTCACCTATTTACCAGTGTGTGTGTGTGTGTGTGTGTGTGTGTGTGTATGTGTTTGTGTGCTTAACTAGATGGCATGCTTATACTACTTGGTTATATCATCCCTCTTAAGTACATCTCAAAAACATTGAATCTTTTTTTTTTTTAAGTAACTTAATAGAGATAATATTTCTTAACATTCACTGACATATGCCAAACGTTTTTCTCAGCACAACCATTTACTGAACAGATGTTTACTGGGTGCTTACTAGAGGTCATGCTCTATTCTAGGCACTAGACAGGGGAAAAATAGACAAAAAATTCTGGCTTTGGAACTTGACTTTATACATTTTAAATCATGATAGCCTTGTGAATTATCACATAAATAGCTGCTGTTGTGTGTATTTTCCAGATGTGAAAACTGAAGCAGACAAAGATAATATCTTTCATAGGGTCAGATGACTAGTAATTGGCAAGGTTTAGATGTGTTTGTCTCACTCCCTGTATTTTTATATTTCCTAAACACTGCAGAGTATCAAAATGACTACAAAAGTACTTCAAGATTTTTATGAGTAAAATAATATCAATATAAAAATGAGCTAGGAGACTACATGAGAAACAAGAAAGAATTCTTGCAGAATAGGTAAAAGATTAAGACAGCAAAGAGGTAGAAGGTAGATGCCGCTTGCCCAGGAAATGATGAGTATAAAGAATTAGAAATGTGACAATGCATAGGGTGTTTAAATGGTGACAAACTAGAAAGGTCCAAAATATAGGATGGTGTCCATATGAAGAGGGTTCTTTGAATTAACAGTTTAAACTTTGTTATATCTTATGGAAATATTACTGAAACATTACTTATCTGAGGCAGACTATGACAGTATAAATAACATCAGAAAGGATCTATTTTATGAAAATAAGTTTAAAATGTAATAGGGAAGCTGAGAGGACATTTAGTGAACAAATTGGTGGTCCTTTAAAAATGGAAAAATTAAATTTAATTCAATTTCAGTCATTTGTTTTTTAATGCATTCATAAATAAAAAATTCAGGCAATGTGGTAGACATTCTGAATTCTAAGATTTGCAAATGCATTCAAGAAATGACAATTTAATGTTTTAGAAACACTAATTATCACATAATATGATTCTGTTATCAATGGCTCAGCGATCAGAAAAAAGGGAATAAATGAGGCTGAATGTTAGGTAAAACATCACAGAGGAAACTATTAAATTTATATCACATAGAATTATTGGAGTTTTTCCAGATACAGAATCTAAAAGCTAGGTGTTAAATGATAGCAAGAGTTCCGAGAGTATCTTGCTTTCTTCTCCTTTAAATTTTGAAGAAGTGCTTTATAAGGGAAAATAACTTAGGTTAATGTATTATCATCATAATATCTTCAATACATTGCTGTAAGACTGAAAAAAGAAAGATCTGTGTTTGTGAACTGTGGACCGAACTGAATTATGGAATGCACTTGAGGAATAGTACTTCAGTCCCTTGGGATGATTGCAGTAAAAATTAGGGGACACCTGGGAAGTGAACCCTCGTTCCCTTAGTGTTGTTTTCTTGGTAAACATAGTGAGCACTGAGTTGGCAAAAGTGCTTCTCCTGGTCTGCGAAACCTCATTATATGTCAGCTATCTAAGCCAGTAAGGGATTTGGGAAAGCTGAAACACTGTCCTTTCATCTAGGAGTATATTTTGTTTTATTGTGTCATGAATTGTGATATATCCTTGTATCCTTTACTTGTGTCTGTTGACATTTTTAAAATCAAGCACATTCATTACTTCAAATAGTATGTATAAATACAATATGCTGTATTTTCCAAGTTATATTGAACCTAAGGGATTCAAGATAGAAAGGAATTAAATGTCTCCTAAGAACAATTGTTATTAATTACTGATGTTATAAAACATGTTTAAGATTCCTGATTGTATGACTACTGGTTTTCTATATGTCTGTTTGAGAGATTATTTGTGTGATGTGGATTGTGGAAATAGCTGGAGAGAGGCTAGCTCTGTCCCTAGAAAATGCATTCTTATACCTCAGAGATTGAGAAGAGTCAGAAAACTTTAAAAATGAATTTCATATAAATTAATTGCATTTGTTATGCTTAAGTTTCCTCATTGCAACATGTATTTTTAAACATATCACTGGTGTGGTAGAAATGCTAGCATAATGCAGGTATGAATGAAACTATTCTAACATTACTTAATAATTGTTGGTCAACCATTATTCTAGGTTTCATGTTTTTAAATATTTGACACATATTGTCAGCATATTTTTCCATAACACAATACTAAATATTATATTTATATAAAGAATATATAGAGGAGATTGTGATTGTCCTACCAGATCTATAACTACCTTGGAGCCCCCGTGCTTAAGACCAGCATGTATTCCATGACTCCCTGGTAGCCTGCCAGCCAAAATCTATGCCTACATATCCTGGAGATTCACTACATATATCTCTCCTATTCTTTCAAAATACTTTTAGATCACCAAATCCCAGTACATTTTGCCTAAATTTTGAGTTACAGATCTCAGCAGGACAGATGTCTTGCCACTTTAACAGTGTAACTGTGTATTATTATTCCCCTGCAAGTTTGCTAAGTTACTCAGTCACAACAGAATATGAGAATGGCTTTGGAAATGAAATGATACTTGTATCGTTAAGCTTAAGATTTAGGAACAGATATTGTAGGGGAGTTATAACTGTGAAGCCTTAGCAGAAAATATCCCAAAGTCTTTCTAGACCCTCATTCTTGGATAAACACTGGTGCTATCTAGGTAAGGATATGACGAAACTGATGAGCTTTAATTTAGAAACACTGATTTAAATCTACTAGAGAGCACCCTTAACTGAGCACAGTGAGGAGATTTGGAGTTGGGGAATATAACAGTATCCAATTTTAATAAAGAGTGTCTGTGGGGGTGGGTATTTACTAGAGACAAGGGGTGAGACTGATTCTGAGAATAAAACATTTCCACATTCCTAGGGAAAAGCTATATAGGTTCTTCTACAGCAATGATAACAAGACAAAAAACAGGTTTTAAACATGTTTAATGGATCAGTGACAACCAAATTCACCTTGATTTATCTCCAGAATAAGTAGCCAGCAACACAATGAAACTGACATGAAAGTGGTAAATCCTAGCATGATTTAGCCATTTTACTTTGTCAAGAGTTTAACACCTTCTTCTCCAGTCCATACATAGACCTCGGTCAACGTCTTCTTAGCACATGTTTATCACATATATTTTCTTTATTTCTCTCACAATATTTTCTGCAAAAAAAAGTCAACAAAGACCTCACTGGTCACCAGGACTTGAGCTATCCATTGTGGAGTAGAAAGTCCCTCTACAAAGCATGCTAATTACAACCATATCTTTCTATAGGTCTCTTGAAATACTTTAATCATCTCAGTTACTCTTTTCCTCCATCATCCACAGTTATTTTAACCATTCTATATGTCTTGATGGAGATATCTAATTGAGTGTGTAACTTTTCTAAGGCTAAACACATTTCTTTTTCTAATTGGTTTCTGTAGGTATTACCTCAAATCTGGCTTCATCTCAGCTTCAAAATATTTCCTTATCCTGGGGAATCATCCTTGTATAATATTCATTTTCACTTAATTATATCAATCAGCTTGCAACCCTTTGTTGCATCATATAGCTATTTATGTGTGATACCTTATATCGATTTATGTTTGATACATTATAAATCAGTTGCAGTTACAGTTTCACTTCCCATTCTTTCCTAACAGAAATAAAATTTCCACACGTACTGCAAATCCCAAATCACTAAGGTTGTAACTAAAGGCCATTGCTCAGCCATTTCCACATCCTACCTGGTTTTTTAACCTAATCATATTTCAGACACGTAACGACAAGTTTTTACATCCACAGGTTTACAGTTGTCATTACTGAACACTGCCTATCTACGCCCCCTTCCAACTATGGATGACACAGTAATGTTCCCTTATTTGTCCAGCCGCTTGCAAAGCAAGGAGAATAAATTCTCACTTTTAACTATAGTAACTAGGCCATTAAAGATTTCTAGTAAAATCCTAATTGCTTACCTTAATTTTTCTACAAGCTCAGTTCTGTTGTTTTGTTCTCTACCACATGCCCTCCCTGATCTTCAATAACACGAGATTCTAAACCAATTTCAGTATTCAGTAGTCATTCATGGATGAGGATATGTCTACTTCCAACATTTTCACAGTATGGTGTTTTTTTATAGGCAACATTCAGTTAGTTATTTATTCAGTTTGAGCTGTGTTTGCTCTCTGTGCCTATTTCCAGGCCAAACTATATCCTAGATTGTGTCTTTTTTTTTTTTTTTATCATGATGTCAAGCCTCTAGGGCCATTATTTTCCCTGACTCAGCACAGTACTCCAAGATCAATTTCTAACCTCTGCAAAAACATTTGGCAATTTGGGGCTAGTTCTGATCAAGCCACCATATATGTCATTGTCATTAAATATTAATGAAAACCATGTCATTGGGGAAATGTACTGTACCCAGAAATATTTGTTCCGTAAGACTGTCAGTTTAATATATTCTGTCCTTAAATGTACTTCTGTCTTCATGTGCCATAGAATTTATGTTAATGTCCTTTGTGTCCTTCCAAAAATGAGTAATCGGCAACATTCAGGCCACCAAAGTGGCACTCAAATTCACTCAAGGATGACTGGGTTCCAATCTCATTTCCTTAAATGAATTCCATTCACATCCGCATTTCAAAAAGGAGTGTACAAAGCTGTGATATAACTGAGCAGATAGCCATAACCTGTTTTATATCACACACAGGATGCTGTCTTAGCAATATGTCATTTCAGTTTATGTCCACAAGGAGTGCAGAATCTTGTCATTTAGCCTTTTTATGCCTTATCCTATTAATTGGTCATAATTCTCTTTGGGCATGTGAAAAATAAACAGAATAAAAACCAGCTTATAAACTGCATGCTAAGTGATAGCTGTAGTTGACTACCTGTAAATTGAGTCATCAGACAATGTTGTCTCACTTGTTTCCACCAGATTATCCACAAGGAGTCTTTAGATAGAGAGAGCTTGTGGATCACTAGGAATAAAATCTTTTTCCCTCAGAGACACAAGTCAAGATGTCTCCCAATACTGGCCATTAGTCAGCACTAACCTGAGGGAGATAACTCAGAGTTTCATTCTCTTGCCTTAAATCACATCTGTGAAAATTATTAGATCTCACTTTCAAACTCAAGTTCACCTAAAAATCTCCTTTGCTGTCTTTCTGCTATTTCATTTGTTTGTGTTTATTACTAGTTTCGACCCCTACATACCTTTCTCCTAATAATCAGCATTTCCAACTCTACAGAGTTAATATTTGTTCACAGGATTTGATAGGTTAAAAAAAAAAAATTCACACGACTGTCTTTGCCACTTTGTAGAGGAGCCACATTCACAGTCCTAATTCAGTTAACATCTGACGAGGTTATGTACTATCTCAGAGAACCTTTAGGAATATGTGTTGTTAAATTCAGTGATAGCAACAGTATGTCTTGACCCTTGATATTTTGGGGAGATGATTCTCCATGGGTCTCTCATGTTTCTGTACCTCTTGAGAGCATAGATATCAGCAACTATTTATAATGGACCAAATTCTCAAGATCACTTTTTACAGTAAATGTTCACTAAAATTGGCCACAGTTTCTTCCTAGGGAGCAATAGACAGGTTTGTTTGTTCTACCATATAATAAAGAAAGTATCTCCTCCATGGAAAAATTTAGGTTTGTTTGCCACCCATTAAAAAGATTGGGGTTTCCTAAACTCGAATTTCATCTCCTATAACTTAAATCAATGTGTGTGCAGTTGTCATCTGGCTCTCTAATACCCTGTGTGTATTAGAACTTAGACACCTGGCCCAAGATCATGCAGCTATTCTGGCTACTGCTATATTATGAGAAATAAATTGTAATTTATCCCAGACCCTTGAATCTCATGCCGTCTGCCAGCATTCATAAAACTGTAACAAGCTAAGTTGTTAGCTGGTAAGTAAAATAAAATCTAGGATTTTTAACAGTTCTAGACAGATATCACCTTCCTTGGGTATATGTAAACTTAAAGCCAAGCTGAAAACCACTGGAATAGATGAGATAAAGATACAGAAATTATGCAACTGTGTATTTGTTTCTTCTGAAAACTCTCATTACATCTTTTGATCCAGTGGAGTCTCCAAATTACTTCTTCTCATATTCAAATTTAGGCTACATCCATTTAAGTAATTAAGTTGAAACTTAGAACTTATTTGCCCATCTACTTTAAGTAACATGTTTTCAGTTGCCAACTCTGATTTACAAGGAGACTTCTGCTTATGGCATTCATAAGAAATATGGTAAATCCATGTAATGTTATGTTTTCTTTCTCATTTCTATATATTGGTAGCAGTGGAATGTTTACCTTAATCAGAAGAAATATTGATTGAGAATTCACTGTTCTAAATCTTTAACTATATTCTTTGAGGTAGCTTTCTGAAATAAGCAAAGCTTAGAGTAAAAGAGTGTTAATTCCAGTGATCACCCACTAGAAGCCCTCTGAGACTGCTGGTAATAACCAGTATAATCTTGCCAACCATGTGCCTTCCTCCAAGATTTACCATCTGCAGGAGATATTGCTTCTGATTTTCAAACAAGTTGGATCTTTTGTGAGAAAAGGCACTGGCGACTGCCTTTGCCTCAAACTCTTTTCAATGATATTTGTATAGGTAGCAGTCTTGAAAAAGAGAGAGAGTGCCTTACTCTGTAACAAATGACAGTTTTATTTACTTTGAAGTATAATAAAGATAACATCTCCCTCAGAAACAAATATCAGCTATGCTTCCTCTACACTAAAAATGATTCAAGTTACACAAACTTGGGGATCTTCTTCTGTAACACAATCTGCTCTATGTGTTATGTGTCATGCGGACTTTGAATTATTTTGTGGGAATTGGGACAAAGGAAACGGACACAGATGTTGAAAATCTGGCCACTGCTATTGCTGTAATAATTTGTTCTTTGCCCCTGAACCGGAAGCCACACATCTTCTGCTGACAACCATAAAACTGTGGCCCTTTGCAGTTCTTGATACACCTTCAACTCCTTCCCCTGCACTCTCCTTTTGTAAATCCTCTACACACTCAGAGAAAACTTTCTTTGCCATACAGGAAGTGGCACGTATTATTGGAGTAAAATTTTTTAAAATGTGTCAAACAGATATCCAATAAATATGCCATATCCAGTGAAACAATCAGGTGATTAGAAGATTGATGCTTAGAGTCATGTGATATCAGGCCAAACTTTACAGAAGGTGTGGGATATAGAAACTGAATTCAGTCATGTGGCCAATGATTCTGTTATTCAGGCTTATGTATGAAACCCCTATAAAAACTCTGAACAACATGCTTGGAAGAGCTTCCCTGATTGGCAATACTCTGTGCATACTGTTACATATAAGTGTGCTAGCAGGGTGATACTCCTAGTTCCATGGGGAGTGGACAGCAGAAGCTTCATGTTGGGGACCCTCCCAGACCTCAACCCATGTGTTTCTCACTTTGACTGGTTCTGTTTTTATCCTTTTGTTATAGTAAAACTATAACCCTCAGTTTCCTGAGTTCTGGGTGTTGTTCAAAAAAGTATTGGGCTCAAAGTATTCCTGATAATATTTCTTGTAGGTTAGCGTGCTAGGAACAATTTTTGTCAGTTTTTGTTTCTCTGGTAATGTCTTCATTTCTCTCTCATTGTTGAAAAATTTTGCTTTTCAAAGATATAAAATTCTTATTTGATAGTCTCCTTTCTTTCAGTACTTTGAATAGATCATCTCACTGCCATCTGGCTTCCATGGTTTCTGATGAGAAGTTACCTGTAAATCTTATTGAGCATTAATTGTAGGTAATGTCATTTTTTTCTTGTTGCTTTCAAGACTTCCTCTTTGTTTTTAACTTTTGACAAGGATGAGTTTAGGTATGGATATCTTTAACTTTATCCTACTTGGAGTCCATTGAGACCCATGAATGTGTAGATTAATGCCTCTCAACAAATTTGGGAATTTTTTGGCCAATATTACTTCACATACAATGTCTGTTCCTTTCTCACTCTCCTCTCTTTCTGGGGATCCATTATGCATATGTTGGTATGCTGTTGGTATATCAGTATTTTCTTCTTTCTCTTTTTCTTTCTAGTACTTAGGTTGGTTAATCTCAATAGATCTGTCTTTAAGTATGCTTATTCTTTCTTCTGATTACTCAAATTTCTGTTATGCCACATGTGAAGTTTTCATTACAGGTATTGCATTTTTCAACTCTAGAATTTTTATCTGGTTCTTTTTACCACTTTTTATCACTTTATTGTTAACTCTCTATTTAGTGAGACATCATTCTCATTATTTCTTTACTTCAGATGTGGTTTCCTTTAGTTCTTTGAAAATATAACATTTAAATTTTTATCCTATAAGTGCAACTTTTGTGGTTCCTCAAACAGAGAACTTTTATTGACTATTTTTTCTCCTCTGTGTATGGAACAAATTTTCTTTGCATATCTCATAAATTTTAGTTGAAAGCTGGATATTTTAAATAATAAAATATGACAAGCCTGGAAAGCTATTCTCATCATAGCAAAGTTTGTAGTTGTTGTAGCTCTTTGTTTAGAGACTTGCCTGGACTAGATTTCTAAACTATGCATTGTTTGTTGTGTGAAGCCACTAAAGTCTCTGCTCTGTTAGGTCACTAATGATTGGACAGAGATTTTTCTGAAGATCTTGTACCAATAAGTCCCCTGCCCTTGCTTTGTGTGTGCTTGGGACATACTTTCAATGCTCTGGCCTTTCATATCTCTGCCTTAGTCTTCACCTTCTGCTTGCATAGAGCCACAAGTCAGCCAAAGGTATAAAAAAATTAGGACCTTCTAGGTCATCCTTGGATATTTACACACTCTTGCACATGCACATGGCCTTCTAGATCCCAAGGAATTTGTCAGAACTTTTCAACACTGCCTGTGGTTGTATAATTTCCCAGATCTTCCTTTTAAGTTTTTGGTTAGCCTCGTTTGTTCCAACTGGTATTGCAACCTTAGGCAACTGTAACGTTAAACAGTGGCCACCAATTTCTTTGACAAACAACTACAACCCAGGGGATAGGGTTTTTCTTACTGAGCAAGCTCTGTTTCAGGCCAAATAATAAGCCCTGTAGAAGGGACTTTTCCAGAGAGCAGCCATACAGATCAAATATTACTCTAGTAATGTGGCTTTTGAGAGAGCTCCAGACCTGCTCTGCATACCACCTTCCCCAGTGGCTTCTAAGCTGCTGGTTTCACAGCTACTATTTTGTGTTGATTGTCAAGGGTGCTGTGGAGCTGAGAGAGGAAGATGACTATAGACATTTAAAAAGGCGCAAAGCTCACAGTTCATTACAAAATTCAGCTGTTTTTTCTTGAATAAATGATCCTGTAATTGTTGCAAGCTTTTGGTTAATTTCCAGAATTATGAAAAGGTTGATTTAGGCAATTTGCCTGTGTTCTTATTGCTTGTATAGAGGAACAGATTTTTTTTTTTTTTTTTTTTTTTTTTAATTTTATAGCTACTTTTATTTTTATTTATTTATTTATCTCTGGCTGTGCTGGGTCCTCGGTTCGTGCGAGGGCTCTCTCCAGTTGCGGCAAGTGGGGGCCACTCCTCGTCGCGGTGCGGGGACCGCTCTTCATCGCGGTGCGCGGGCCTTTCACTATCGCGGCCCCTCCCATTGCGGGGCACAGGCTCCAGACGCGCAGGCTCAGCAGTTGTGGCTCACGGGCCCAGCCGCTCCGCGGCATGTGGGATCCTCCCAGACCAGGGCTCGAACCCGTGTCCCCTGCATTAGCAGGCAGACTCTCAACCACTGCGCCACCAGGGAAGCCCCAGATTTTTTTTTAATATAAATTTATTTATTTTATTTTTGGCTGCATTTGGTCTTCGTTGTTGTGAGCGGGCTTTCTCTAGTTGCGGTGAGTGGGGGCTACTCTTCGTTGCGGTGCGCGGGTTTCTCATTGTGGTGGCTTCTCTTGTGGCAGAGCATGGGCTCTAGGCGCACGGGCTTCAGTAGTTGTGGCACGCGGGCTCAGTAGTTGTGACTCGCGGGCTCTAGAGCACAGGCTCAGTAGTTGTAGTGCACGGGCTTAGTTGCTCCGCGGCATGTGGGATCTTCCCAAACCAGGGCTCGAAGCCGTCTCCTTTGCATTGGCAGGGGGATTCTTAACCACTGCGCCACCAGGGAAGCCCCAAGAATAGATTTTAGGAGGTTTTTATTCCACCATTCCAGGAGTGTTTGCCCCCCTACAGGATAATTTTCTCACTTAGTAACTCTATTTCAATTTGAAATAGACACCTTTTATCAAAAAAGCCTGAACAAGTTCCACATATCTCCCAAAATAATAGGCTGAACTACAATTCCCAAAATCACATTGTCAAGTGGATGGTATTCTTTCATTGTAATGACAAGATCAGAGGTTAAGAAGTTTCCCATATATCCCATGGAAAGAAATTGCAGAGCCAAGAATTGAATCTGGTTGGATGAGCTGGAGATTTTGTTTCTGCCTCGTTTGAATATAGTCACTACAAAAATGAAATCCCTTTATTTTATTATCAGTGTTATTACAGGCATCAGAGCCAAGTTATGCCCTTCTGTGATCATATAATTTAGAAAGTCTCCTCTGTGCTTTTCAATCTGGAAAAATGCTACAAATCCGAGCATGTTAGTTGTGTCATATGAACATACATCTTCCATTTTGGCGACTTACTTATAAAAATAATAAATTTCTTAAACAGAAATTTTAGACTGATATGCTACTGAAGTTTTTTCTATTTTTAAAATTATTTTTCAATATTCAAACAGGATGTGCCATTTAATTTAATATTAACATGAGGTGCATTTATATCAAACATCATATAATAATTATGATGAATGTTTTTAATGTATTTCCAGACCTATCCTTCCCTTTATTATTTTTATACCAAATTTAATTTGCTTCCAAAGAGCGATATTCTTTGGAAGGTATTTTGCTTTTGTGCATCACTTGCCTTTCCTCATTTGAATAAGAATCTCTCTTGTGATTCTGAGCATTTTGATATACTGTAGCTTTAGGCAAACACAGACAAAAAATTGTAACTATCTTTAAGAAACGCTGCCTCAAAAATATAGCCTTATTATGTAGTCAATTATGGAAAAGGCTTATTTATTCTTCATTTGAGTTTAACTTCTGTCTTTGATATTTATAAGGTAGACTTTACTGCATAGTTGAGTTTGCATATTGTTTCTCTCCAGCTACTTCACTACGATCACAAAATTAATTATATATGTATCAGGATATGCCAAAAATATGCAACTGAAGAATGTAGTAATAATTTTAAACTTGTCTGCCAAATATAATTCTATTAAATAGCTCCTCATATTTACTCTTCCTTCCTAAAGTAGTTATAAACATAATCACATACACACAATGTTGATACATAAATTTACTAATTTAAATGATAGGGAGCATTTAATCTCTTTGTTGATTTATTTCAGTGTTGGAGTTAATATTAACTGTGATTACTATAGGAGAGCAGCAAGCCAAACAATCAGGAAGCTTCCTAAGTTAATAATTAGAGAACTGTAAGTTTTTATACTTCATGTAGTCTCATATGAGGGCCCCAGATACAATTTCAGAATACACACAAACATACAATATCAGAAATATGTGTGTATGTATATATATATATATATATATATATATATATATATATATATATATATATCTGGTAAAAAGTGAACTCTCATTCATGTCATCAGGCTATTAAATTTATGTATATTCTTAGAATTGAACAAAAGTAACCACCTTGGAGGGAACTTACTACCATAATTTTAAACTAAGATTTCCCTAATGAGGTTAACTCTAAAATATAAGAGCTATATATTTGGTTATGTTTAATTATGATTATATGTTGAGTTAAAGGATTTAAAAATTACATACACAGACACACATACACATACATTCATGTTCCATTACTACTAAGTTATTCCCCAAATTTACAGTAGATCTCTACCTCCTTTTTCAAGGTACACTCAGTACACACACACACACACACACACACACACACACACACAGAACAATTCACATAACTACCTATTTTTGGCTTTCTAATTTATAAAAATCATTTGCATATATTAGTAGTGGACTTCTATCTCTCTTGACTTTGACCATATACTTAATTTTACACTTTTAAAAGTGAAAAGAAGCATTGTTATTAATTACATTACAAAAACAGGGTGAAACTGGGATATATAGTCAATCTTCATACCCTACAAACTTACATAGGCCTAAATCCACCCATCCTTCCCTAGGCTTCTGGATGACCCGATTTGTAAATTGCTTTACAAAGACATTATATTTCATAACTTCCTCCACCTACAGCTGTTTTTCTCTGATTAATTATCTGCTCTGGATCCTCTAACCATTCATCTGGCTTTGACTTTTCCCTCTTAAAGAATATTCTCATTCATGGGTCTTATAAATTCTTTAAAAATATACATTAGATTGTTTCTCTACTTTGCTCAAAAGTTTCCAGTACATTTACTTGCATGACCTATAAAACTCTGAGTGAATTTCCTTCTTGCCACTGCTCCGATCTCATTTCCCACCAGTCTTTTCCACTCTAATTCTACTGCAGCCACGACAGCCTCTCTGCTGTTCTTGAAACCGACTAAGGGCAACTCATTGTCCTGCTTTCTCTCTTTAAACACCGTCCCCCAGATAACATACAGCACGTTTTCTCATTTCATTAATAAGTGTTTGAATGCCATCCCCACTGAGAGGCCTTCTTTGACCATCGCATATAAAAGAGCAGTTCCATCACTGTCCTCTTAACCGAGCTTTATTTTTATTTGTAACATTTATCACAGGCTCATATGGTATTAAATATTATTTTTATTGCATATCTCCTTCCATTACAACGTAGACTACATGACATGCACCTATTTTTTCACTTCCTTCTCCATACAGCTTAACCCAAAATATATTTATTGAAAGACTGACTGAATGAACAAATTGAAAAAGGTAGGATCTATTATATAGAATCTTTTCAGTACTAATAAATCACTACTTGTATTTAATAATATTGTCTGGTTTGTTTAGTCTTACCGTTTATACTACACCCCTGTTCTTTGGGAGGCTCATGTTTTCATAATGCAGATACTTTCCTTTTCTTTCAGAGCATTTCACTTGTGTGACTATCTTCTTTTCTGCATCATTCCTTTTCTCTCTTCTGGATCAATTTTATCTGTATGAAATCACAGTCTAGCATTTTCCATTTGAAAAAGAAAACATATCTTCCTCTATCCCATGTTGTTGTCAAGATACCATACAGTTATTTTTACTAATATTCATAATAAGACCTTGCTCTATTTCAGTCTTCAATTCAACTTCTCATTTTCATAATCCCACCAACAATTGTACTTCTGTCAGGTTTACCAAGATTACCAAAAACCCCCATATTTCCAGCATACATGCTAATATTCAATCTTGTGTGGCTTTATAGCAGAATTTGATGCAGTTGATAAATTTGTTTTCTTGAGAAGTGTCTTCTCTTGCAAGGCATAACACTATCCTGCCCTTCCCTCTTTCCTTATGAGCCACTCCTTTTCAATCTCTTTTCCTGAGTTTTCTCCTCTAAATGTTAGAGTGAGTCAGGTTAATTATGCAACCTAATCTTTTCTCACTCTAAATCTTCTCTTCAGGTGATCTCAATTCATCTCCTTGTCTTTAAAAATATTTCTGTGCCTGGCCCCTCAGCCAACTGCCTACTTAATGTGTTCATTTGCACAGACATCTGAAACTTAACAAATTCAACCCAAAGCTGTTGAATCTCCACAGTACTTTGCCTCTCCAGATCATTCCTTTCTGTGTGTTCTGCATATCCACAGCTCCAGTCCGGTTGCTCAAACCGAAAATATAGAATCATTTTTGATTCTTCATTATATCTGCAATATCAAGTATATCAGTAGGTCCTTTAAGCACTATAGCCATATGTATGCAGTAGCTATTCAATTTTGTCTGTGACTCTCCTTTTCCACACAAACATATCTGATTCCTCCAAATATTACCATTTAAGTCTAACTTCAAATATCACTGCATTAATGGGCTCTCCATTGACTGTCCTCCTGAAAATACCTTCTTCCATAACTCCCCAATGTACTAAAGTACATTTCTCCCAATGGAGTTATCAATATCTGAAATACATAGTGTTTATTTGTTTAATCTGTTCTTTTTCTCACTACTGTAGAAGCTTCATGACAGGAAGAACTTGTCCATATTATTCATGTCTATTTCTCAGCAGCAATGGCAGTCTGTCACATAGTAGGTTGTTGAATAAATGAATAAATCTCTGAAAATATCTTTCATGCAGAAATATATTTCTCATGATAGACAAAATATATGTTTTAATTTGATTTGTTTATCACATTTTTGTGGCATGGTGGTCTGTGGACATAACACTTGTTTGGGAATCAGGAACTGTGGTTCTAAATTGTAGGCATAGCTTTGCTATGTGACTTAAAGCAAGTTATATAACTTTAATCTTACTTTCATTTATCATCTTTCAAAATATGGCTTTTGCTGTCTACAATCCTTTTAATAAACTTTAATGAACATATTATATAATATTAGCTATCTTTTTTAGATGTGTTGTAACAACTTTTTTTTTTCAAACACACACAGAGAGAAAACATGATAGCTTCTACTTTAATGAGTGATAATCCTATGCAAAAGTGTAAGGAGAAAAAAAATACATAGACAATAAGAAAAAAAACCTCATTTTAGCCATTGTTGTACAATAAAAATACTAAGATGAATGCATAGCCCTGCTGTATATGAAAGCTAAGGACAAAACTATTAGATCTGTGATCTACTTTTATGACTAAGAGAACAGTCTGTTTTTTTCATCTAAATCATTATCTGGTCTTCTTATTAAAAATAGTTCACATTATCCTGCCTATTCATGCTGAAGAATGGCAGAAATAAGTAAAAAAGAAACTGCTTTTAGTTTGCTATTGTGGTTCTTTTCTCCCTCGTATTTGGATTTGGAATGAAAGCTTTTAAGTCTAAGAATCATTTCTGCAGTTGGAAAACTAAATTAGAGTAGGCAATTGAATAAAGAATAATAATGAAAATTTGTTAATAACTTGAAACAGTGATTATATCTTCAAATTACCTTTTCCATTATAAAACATTATAATAATTTAATTCCGCACTCTAATAAATATGACTCACTTGCTTTTATAATAAAATATTTGCTCCATGGCTAACTCTCATGACCCCATTAATGTATTGAAAACACTTCAAGTTTGTTTTTCCTTTGTGAAGGCCACTACATAGAAACATTGAAGAGGATATTTATTAGGATACACATCTATTCACATAGAGAATAACAAAGTACAAAATAATACAAGTAGCTGGTACACATGAATTATACATTTGCTGATGCTTTTCTTGTTTATTTGCTGATTGTTTGCTTGTCACATTTCCTAAACTTTATTCCTCACTAGTTTTATCAAGGATGATACAATTTTGGCTTTAGTCTGTTGTCATCATTTAAGAAACTAAAAGTACTTTCATGTCATAATATTATTGTACTGGCTTCACTAGATAAAGACATTTAACTTTATGCATTGTTTTCATAATGCATTATTTTTTAAATTTTATATGTACTATATAAAGATGCAAAATAAAATTTAAAGTGTCCAATTTAAATGACAATATCAAAATGCTGCCATGAATACATATAATGTGCACAGTACTTTGCACATATTTTCAGAATAATCCTCACCATGACTGAGTTACAGATAATGAAACTAATATTCAAATGGGTTAAATCATTTTCCTAAGGTCACACAGCAAGTACAATAAAATGAAAACAAGTAAGACTTAATCCTCTTGTGGTAGAATTACACTGTAGAATTAGCATTGTAGAGTAATAAGAGACTTAGAAGATGTTCTAGCCAAACTATTCTCAAGAAGAGATTTTTTTTTTGACCTTATTATGTACTGCTTTACCCTGACATGCACAGTACGCATTTCATGAACACTAGTTGAATTTTTAAAGTCTTAATGCAATGACAAATTATGATTACATAGCTAATTACTCCAAAAAAAATAACAAAAACCTTCAAGTAAAGATCTCACACAACAGAAACTAACACAGTATTGTGAAGCAATTATACTCCAATAAAGATCTATTAAAAAGAATCTCAGTAATAATAATAATTTTTTAGTTTTTCTGTATCATGTTATCTATGTATTGTCTAATACTTTGAGCCCAATGTAAAATTTATCTAGGGTCTGCCCTTTTTTAAATGCGGAATTATCATTAGTGTTTTATCTTTGGTGTAAATAATGTTCAAGAGGCAGAAGTTACAAAAGACAGTGAATTTGACTCTAATAATGAAAAATGCTGAATAAACAAGTTTGTGTGGGGGAGTGAGGGAGCGCTTTTTGTTTGGTTGATGGTTGTGTTTGTTTGTTTTTAAGAAATATTGTATACGTGAAGACTCAGTAAAACCTAAATGAATTAAATTCTAAAAAATGACAATCTTCATTAAAAAGAAGAGACTAATCCCTGGCATTATACGTAAAAATTCTGAAGTCTTGGAGCCACAAATCATGTGCATCCAACTCCCTAATTTTTCCCAAGGCCCTTCAGTGAGTATATGGGTCAGTATAGCATTTCAGATAGCTCTGCAAAACTGATCCAAGAAGGTAGGGGGGAAAGTCAGTATATATGTGATTTTGGTCAAGGAGGAGTACATGCAATCAAGCACATATTTTTTGCAAAAGGTTACTGCTAGTCTCGTGAAGGTTACTGCGCTTCACGAGGAGCAGATGTCACCATGAAGGATTTTAGGCTTTTCTACATACAAGGATATGCAACAGTTGGACTCATAAAATCTGAAAATATCTAACTATCTGAAGACCTGTTCTGCCAGTTTTTCCAGGAGCACAGAGTGCCTCATTCCTGATCTCCACCTTGAACTGCGTTCAGGGGGTGCTGAAGGTCAGCAGCTACAGCAGCTCATAATTTGATCCTTCCTTGTAGAGGTAGATGGCCAGTGCCAATGGCAAGTGCCAATTTGTAGGTGACAATGTGTATATGTATATCCATACGTATATGCAGACAAATTCCGATTGTACCCAAAAAACATGCTGTGTAATTTGTGTTTATTCTTTCGTCTTTCACGTCAACAATTACCATCATAATCTTACATCATAGTATGCTTTTTATTATGTTTTCCATTTTTGAATATTAAATGCCTTTCAACTTTTACTTATTATTAACTCCATATATATATTATACATCACTACATTTGTCCAGTTTCTTAGTGGTAAGTCATGACACTCTCTCTGACTCAGCTCTTCACTCAGACATTTTTAAACGTATTCATAATTAGAGCATACACTTATAATGCTTTAGTTACCCATTGCTCCAGTGATAAAAATCCAAGATTACCCCCAATCCTTGGCTCAAAAATGAATATTGTGATGAGCATCCTCACATGTATCCTTATATGAGAATTTCTCAGGAAGATACAAGTAGGAATAAGATTCTTGGGTAATGAAACATATTTGCCTGGCCTGCAGCTGTCCATAATTCCATCTTCAGTGTATGTGTTCCTGTTTCTATATTCTCCATCACCATGAGGCATTGTCTAGTTTTATACATTTTGCCATTTCATTAGAGATAAATTGAACCCATTATTGTTTTAATTTGTGTTTCCCTAACTATAATTTGAGCATCGCTTCAGATGCTTGTTTATGTACTGTTTCTCATTTTTTTACTGTAAGAGCTCCTGTTTTTATTGCTTTTTTGCAGGATTTTCTTGTATATTATGGCTTTGTATTATGTGTTAATGTTATCTGTTAAGCTAGTTTCCATTTTTGCTGTCAGTTGACCTCAGGGCTATTATTCTTCTGTACATATATTACAGAAAATGTTGAGAAAAATATTGAGATTTGCTTTTAACCAGATAGAATATTAATTTGAGGACTAATTTGAGAATATTGATATCTTTGTAGTATGACAATATTATATCCAAAAGTATAGGATATATTTATTCAAATATTACTTTATGTGTTTCAATTGAGTGACTACTCCACTAAGATCTGTTTATACCACCTTCTTATCTTTGCAAAATTTTTCAATTTCCCTGATTAATTATACTGTTGCTATGATTCTAACTTCACAAAAATGCAATTAAGGCATGGATTAGCTAAGGAACTTCCAGAAAATATAGTGCTAGTAAATGATAGATTCAGAATTTAAACCAAGACAATTTTCCTCCAGAATCTGTACCCTTAACTCTTGTGCTGTACTAATGTTCATTTTATAAGCAGAATATTTTAAAATATATTAAAATCTTAGAAAAACACATCATTTTCTGAAGTTCAGATTATTTTAAATTGCCTGCTGGATAGGAAAAGCTAGCATGTCAGCTTCTTTACATTTGGAAAACAAATGATTAGACTAGGTGTCACCAATTTAGTCATTGTGATAAAAACCATTGTGTTATCTGGCATATTTAATGATTAAAGTTCTAGGTGGCAAAGATTTGGCAAGGGGTTAAGTCAAGTAAATCAGAAACTAAAAGTCTATAGTTGGTTAGAACAGATGAGCATCATTGCTACTCACATTTTCTTAACTCAGAGTTGACACCAATGTTCTGTAATTTTTAGCTTCTTTATTAATGTCATTTTGTTTTCAGATTGCTTTTTTATAAAGGACTAGTTTTTTCCACCATAAAACATTGACCAGATAATTTCTGTTGGCTTAATCACTAGTTACTAAAACTTTAAGCAATCATTTAAAGGGCATTCATCATATATGGGATCAACAGTTTTAGAAAAAATACTTTAAATAGTTTTAAAATTATAAAATGTAGTATATTAGAATTTATTATGGTAAATGATTATCTACCAGATAATAGTTGATATTTTAATAATATTTCCAAATTATATGAGTTTTATGACAACTAAAACTGCAGGTCAGCTTTCTCATCTACTTTTCTTACCCTTGTTATTACTATATTAGATTTACCTAATTTACAATTTTACATTTTCAAGTATGAGTTAAAGTGTTTGAAAGTTTTTTCATACGGTTTAAATGTTCAGAAGGAAAATGGTCCCTGAGAGTGTGGAGTGGTATCTCAAAGGAGACTATTTAAAAAAATTTTTATCCAAATAGACATGTTGCCATCTGAAGGAACACAATTGTGTGTTTGAATTTTCTTCAAAAGAAGTCTATTATAAGCCTAACAGATATTTATTTATAAGCCTACTTGGATAATGATCAGTAAGATGGGTCCTTGGAAGAAGCCACTTGAACTCAAAGAAATTAACTGGTCTAAACAAATAATATATAATCTCCTCACTCCTTGCAAAAACTATGTGATCCCTTTTTCCCTTAACATAGTGCTTCAATATGGAAACGTAAATCCTGGGGTTTTTGTTTTGTTTGTTTGTTTGATACAGTGCTGTGTGTACATAAGCCGTGGCCATGATTTGGTTGTATTAAAAATGTTAAATATTGCCTTCCACACTGAATCCAGATGAGGCATGCAGTTGATCACCAGTGGTTGCCTTGGAATAACCAAATAGTATGTGAACTGGCATTCCATTCTAACTTCTATTTGCACAGGAATGGCCTACCTTGCCCCCAACACAGCTGATGCTCTGTCAGCACTGGTCCTGAAGCATTTCTTTTGAACTGACCTACAGCTCAACATAATGCCTGACACAGTTAAAAATATCTCTTCCTCTAGGATGGGTTTCAAGATAAATAAAAACTTTGTACAGTAGTTTCCCTTATATATGACATACACACATGCCAAGAGCTGACTCATATTCTGCACATCAGTGGATTTATTAAACTGTAAAGTGGCGTACCTACCACCATGCCCAAATGACAGCAATTGGTCTTCATACTGTGTCATTTATATTATAAAATATCTAATAGTATCATTTGAGGAAGAAATGTTGGCAAACATACATTGTTCTTTCTCTCAGACAGCACAGGTTGGCATTAATGTTGTGTTTGATGTTATAAATGTCTTGGCAATAACACTGCATGTACTTATCTTTTCTATAGACATCTGTGTGAACGATAATCTGTGTAACACTTACTAATTTATTTGTCCCTATAAGATCATATATTATTCTGTGGTCATATTTTATCACTATCATTTTTGGTCTGTTAATCCATTTTAAGTGGAACGAGGATATATTCCAAAACTCAAATAAAATTTAAGCTGAACAAACACAAATATTTGTATATAATTGCTGTGCAAAACAGAATCACTGAGAGGAGGAACCAAGATGGCGGAGTAGAAAGACGTGCTCTCACTCCCTCTTGCAAGAACACCAGGATCACAACTAGCTGCTGGACAATCATCGACAGGAGGACACTGGAACTCACCAAAAAAGATACCCCACAACCAAAGGTAAAGGAGAAGCCACAATGAGATGGTAGGAGGGGCGCAATCACAGTAAAATCAAGTCCCATAACTGCTGGGTGGGTGACTCACAGACTGGAGAACACTTATACCACAGAAGTCCACCCACTGGAGTGAAGGTTCTGAGCCCCACGTCAGGCTTCCCAACCTGGGGGTCCGGCAATGGGAGGAGGAATTCCTAGAGAATCAGACTTTGAAGGCTAGTGGGATTTGATTGCAGGACTTTGACAGAACTGGGGAAAACAGAGACTCCACTTTTGGAGGGCACACACAAAGTGGTGTGCACATCGGGACCCAGGGGTAGGAGCAGTGACTCCAGGGGAGACTGAACCAGACCTACCTGCTACTGTTGAAGGGTCTCCTGCGGGGGTGGGGGGTGGCTGTGGCCGACCATGGGGACAAGGACACTGGCAGCAGAAGTTTTGGAAAGTACTCCTTGGCGTGAGCCCTCCCAGAGTCTGCCATTAGCTCCACCAAAGAGCCCAGGGAGGCTCCAGTGTTGGGTTGCCTCAGGCCAAACAACCAACAGGGAGGGAACCCAGCCCCACTCATCAGCAGTCAAGCGGATTAAAGTTTTACTGAGCTCTGCCCACCAGAGCAACAGTCAGCTCTACCCACTACCAGTCCCTCCCATCAAGAAACTTGCATAAGCCTCTTAGACAGCCTCATCCACCAGAGGGCAGACAGCAGAAGCAAGAAGAACTACAGTCCTGCAGCCTGTGGAACAAAAACCACATTCACAGAAAGATAGACAAGATGAAAAGGCAGAGGGCTATGTACCAGATGAAGGAACAAGATAAAACCCCAGAAAAACAACTAAATGAAGTGGAGATAGGCAACCTTCCAGATAAAGAATTCAGAATAATGAAAGTGAAGATGATCCAGGACCTCGGAAAAAGGATGGAGGCAGAGATCGAGAAGATGCAAGAAATGTTTAACAAAGACCTAGAAGAATTAAAGAACAAACAAACAGAGATGAATAATACAACAACTGAAATGAAAACTACACTAGAAGGAATCAATAGCAGAATAACTGAGGCAGAAGAACGGATAAGTGACCTGGAAGACAGAACAGTGGAATTCACTGCTGCGGAACAAAACAAAGAAAAAAGAATGAAAACAAATGAAGACAGCCTAAGAGACCTCTGGGACAACATTAAACACAACAACATTCGCATTATAGGGGTCCCAGAAGGAGAAGAGAGAGAGAAAGGACCAGAGAAAATATTTGAAGAGATCATAGTCGAAAACTTCCCTAACATGGGAAAGGAAATAGCCACCCAAGTCCAGGAAGCGCAGAGAGTCCCATACAGGATAAACCCAAGGAGAAATACCCTGAGACACATAGTAATCAAATTGGCAAAAATTAAAGACAAAGAGATATTATTAAAAGCAGCAAGGATAAAACGACAAATAACATACAAGGGAATTCCCATAAGGTTAACAGCTGATTTCTCAGCAGAAACTCTACAAGCCAGAAGGCAGTGGCATGATATACTTAAAATGATGAAAGGGAAGAAACTACAACCAGGATTACTCTACCCGGCAAGGATCTCATTCACATTCGATGGAGAAATCAAAAGCTTTACAGACAAGCAAAAGCTAAGAGAATTCAGCACCACCAAACCAGCTCTACAACAAATGCTAAAAGAATTTCTCTAAGTGGGAAACACAAGAGAAGAAAAGGACCTACAAAACAAACCCAAAATAATTAAGAAAATGGTCATAGGAACACACATATCGATAATTACCCTAAAAGTGAATGGACTAAATGCTCCAACCAAAAGACACAGGCTTGCTGAATGGATACAAAAACAAGACCCATCTATATGCTGTCTACAAAAGACCCACTTCAGATCTAGGGACACATACAGACTGAAAGTGAGGGGCTGGAAAAAGATATTCCATGCAAATGGAAATCAAAAGAAAGATGGAGTAGCTCTACTCATATCAGATAAAATAGACTTTATAATAAAGAATGTTACAAGAGACAAGGAAGGACACTACATAATTATCAAGGGATCAATCCAAGAAGAAGATATAACAATTATAAATATATGTGCACCCAACATAGGAGCACCTCGATACATAAGGCAACTGATAACAGCTATAAAAGAGGAAATCGACATTAACACAATAATAGTGGGAGACTTTAACACCTCACTTACACCAATGGACAGATCATCCAAAATGAAAATAAATAAGGAAACAGAAGCTTTAAATGACACAATACATCAGATAGATTTAATTGATATTTATAGGACATTCCATCCAAAAACAGCAGATTACACTTTCTTCTCAAGTGCGCACGGAACATTCTCCAGGATAGATCACATCTTGGGTCACAAATCAAGCCACAGTAAATTTAAGAAAATTGAAATCATATCAAGCATCTTTTCTGACCACAACGCTATGAGATTAGAAATGAATTACAGGGAAAAAAACGTAAAAAACACAAACACATGGAGGCTAAACAATACGTTACTAAATAACCAAGAGATCACTGAAGAAATCAAAGAGGAAATTTAAAAAAAGCCTGGAGAAAAATGACAATGAAAACGCGATGATCCAAAACCTATGGGATGCAGCAAAAGCAGTTCTAAGAGGGAAGTTTATAACTATACAAGCCTACCTCAAAAAACAAGAAAAATCTCAAATAAACAATCTACCCTTACACCTAAACGAACTAGAGAAAGAAGAACAAACAAAACCCAAAATTAGTAGAAGGAAAGAAATCATAAAGATCAGAGCAGAAATAAATGAAATAGAAACAAAGAAAACAATAGCAGAGATCAATAAAACTAAAAGCTGGTTCTTTGAGAAGATAAACAAAATTGATAAACCATTAGCCAGACTCGTCAAGAAAAAGAGGGAGAGGACTCAAATCCATAAAATTAGAAATGAAAAAGAAGTTACAACAGACACCGCAGAAATACAAAGCATCCTAAGAGACTACTACAAGCAACTGTGTGCCAATAAAATGGACAACCTGGATGAAATGGACAAATTTTTAGAAAGGTATAACCTTCCAAGACTGAACCAAGAAGAAATAGAAAATATGAACAGACCAATCAGAAGTTATGAATTTGAAGCTGTGATTAAAAATCTTCCAACAAACAAAAGTCCAGGATCAGATGGCTTCACAGGTGAATTCTATCAAACATTTAGAGAAGAGCTAACACCCATCCTTCTCAAACTCTTCCAAAAAGTTGCAGAGGAAGGAACCCTCCCAAACTCATTCTATGAGGCCACCATCACCCTGATACCAAAACCAAACAAAGATACTACAAAAAAAGAAAATTACAGACCGATATCACTGATGAATATAGATGCAAATATCCTCAACAAAATACTAGCAAGCAGAATCCAACAACACATTCAAAGAATCATACACCATCACCAAGTGGGATTTATCCCAGGGATGCAAGGATTCTTCAGTATACATAAATCAATCAATGTGATAAACCATATTTACAAATTGAAGAAAAAAAAACCATATGATCATCTCAATAGATGCAGAAAAAGCTTTTGACAAAATTCAACACCCATTTATGATAAAAACTCTCCAGGCAGTGGGCATAGAGGGAACCTACCTCAACATAATAAAGGCCATATATGACAAACCCACAGCAAACATCATTCTCAATGGTGTAAAACTGAAAGCATTTCCTCTAAGATCAGGAACAAGACAAGGATGTCCACTCTCACCATTATTATTCAACATAGTTTTGGAAGTCCTAGCCACGGTGATCAGAGAAGAAAAAGAGTAAAAGGAATACAAATTGGAAAAGAAGAAGTAAAACTGTCACTGTTTGCAGATGACATGATACTATACATAGAGAATCCTAAAAATGCCACCAGAAAACTACTAGAGCTAAACAATGAATTTGGTAAAGTTTCAGGATACAAAATTAATGCACAGAAATTTCTTGCATTCCTATACACTAATGATGAAAAATCTGACAGAGAAATTAAGGAAACACTCCCATTTACCATTGCAACAAAAAGAATAAAATACCTAGGAATAAACCTACCTAGGGAGACAAAAGACCTGTATGCAGAAAACTATAAGACACTGATGAAAGAAATGAAAGATGATACCAACAGATGGAGAGATAGGCCATGTTCTTGGATTGGAAGAATCAATATTATGAAAATGACTATACTACCCAAAGCAATCTACAGATTCCATGCAATCCCTATCAAATTACCAATGCCATTTTTTACAGAACTAGAACAAAAAATCTTAAAATTTTTCTGGAGACACAAAAGATCCCGAATAATGAAAGCAGTCTTGAGGGAATAAAACGGAGCTAGAGGAATCAGACTCCCTGACTTCAGACTGTACTACAAAGCTACAGTAATCAAGACAATATGGTACTGGCACAAAAACAGAAACATAGATCAATGGAACAAGATAGAAAGCTCAGAGATAAACCCATACACCTATGGTTAACTAACCTATGACAACAGAGGCAAGGATATACAATGGTGAAAAGACAGTCTCTTCAATAAGTGGTGCTGGGAAAACTGGACTGCTACATGTAAGAGAATGAAATTAGAACACCTCCTAACACCATACACAAAAATAAACTGAAAATGGATTAGAGATCTAAATGTAAGACCGGACAGTATAAAACTCTTAGAGGAAAACATAGGAAGAACACTCTTTGACATAAATCACAGCAATATCTTTTTTGTTCCACCTCCTAGAGTAATTAAAATACAAATAAAAATAAACAAATGGGACCTAATGAAACTTAAAAGCTTTTGCACAACAAAGGAAACCATAAACAAGGCAAAAAGACAACCCTCAGAATGGGAGAAAATATTTACAAACCAATCAACAGGCAAAGGATTAATCTCCAAAATATATAAACAGCTCATGCAGCTCAATATTAAAGAAAAAAACAACCCAATCCAAAAATGGGCAGAAGACCTGTATAGACATTTCTACAAAGAAGACATACAGATAGCCAAGAAGCACATGAAAAGCTGCTCAACATCATTAAATACGAGAGAAATGCAAATCAAAGCTACGATGAGGTATCACCTCACACCAGTTAGAATGGACATCATCAGAAAATCCACAAACAACAAATGCTGGAGAGGGTGTGGAGAAAAGGGAACCCTCTTGCACTGTTGGTGGGAATGTAAATTGATAAAGCCACTATGGAGAACAGTATGGAGGTTCCTTAAAAAACTAAAAATAGAACTACCATATGACTCAGCAATCCCACTACTGGGCATATACCCAGAGAAAACCATAATTCAAAGCGACACATGCAGCCCAATGTTCATTGCAGCACTATTTACAATAGCCAGGTCATGGAAGCAACCTAAATGCCCATCGACAGACGAATGGATAAAGAAGATGTGGTACATATATACAATGGAATTTTACTCAGCCATGAAAAGGACCAAAATTAGGTCATTTGTTGAGACGTGGATGGATCTAGAGACTGTCATACAGAGTGAAGTAAGTCAGAAAGAGGAAAACAAGTATTGTATATTAACGCATATATGTGGAACCTAGAAAAATGGTACAGATGAACCGGTTTTCAGGGCAGAAATTGAGACACAGATGTAGAGAACAAACGTATGGACACCAAGGGGGGAAAGCGGTGGGGGGCTGGGGGTGGTGGTGTGGTGAATTGCGTGATTGGGATTGACATGTATACACTGATGTGTATAAAATTGATGGCTAATAAGGACCTGCTGTATAAAAAATAAAATAAAATTTAAAAATTAAAAAAAAAAAAACCAAAAAAATCCAAAAAACAAACAGAATCACTTTACCCTGTTAATTAAGTGTGTTCAGGGCAAACTGACTAGTGTTTCCTCTGTGTTATCTTTACAAACATAAAAATGAATCAATCAATTTATACTTAATATAAAGTATAGTTTTAAATATTATATATAAAATATAAATTATGTAATTTATATAATGACTTCTAATAATAAGTATAATATTTATATAAATTACATATATATACATTTGTGATGTGGTTCTATCCCAATAAACCCATTGTAAGTTAGAAATATCAAAAGTCAAAAATGCATTTAATACGCCTAGCCTACCTTAATCATGGTCAGACCATGTTTTGGTTTTGCCCATAGAGTTGGGCAAAATCGTCTAACACAAAGACTATCTTATAATAAATAGCTGAATATCTCCTGTAATTTATTGAATACTGTACTGAAAGTGAAAAACAGAATGGTTGTCTGGGTACAGAATGTTCTCAAGTGTATTGGTTGTCTATCCGTGTGATCACGTGGCTGACTGGGAGCTGCTGCCCACTGCTGCTGCCCAGTATCACAAGAGAGTATCATCCTGCGTATTGCTAGCCCAGGAAAAGATCAAAATTCAAAATTTGAAGTACATTTTTTACTGAATGCAAATTGCTTTCACACCATCATAAACGTGAAAAATTTTAGGTCAAAACATCGTAAGTTGGGGATCGTCAGTGTATATCTATATCTAGATATTTATTTAAGGGGGTTGACTTAATGAAGTAATAAAGTAATAACAGAATCTAATTTAAGAAGGTATAAGGAAAATTGCAAAGCCAAATATGTGAGGGTAGAAAAGAATTAATGTTGCTTAAAGCTTAAGATGTTATTGCATCTGTCCTTTTTACATCTTTTTTTCCTTACTGAATATTTGAGATTATAGATTAAAATCATAAATGTGACAAATACATAAAGAAATTAACTTGTGTTTAAAAAATTAATGGCTGAAGCTAAATAAAATCACCCCAGAAGTCTCAGCTGAAAGTGTAATATGATAAAATCCAACAGTCGGTAAAAAGGAGAAATAAAAACAGAGAATCATTAACATGGAACAAATCATTAGTAGAAATATGATCTAATTTCACCTTCTAGACTATGTCTCATTTGTGGGGGCTTTAGGAACGGATCTACTTGTGTGATATCCTCAGACAAAAAGAGCAGAGAACGTTCCTTAAATAATTGGCCACAAACAACAGAACATCTCTATGTAATTTTAAGCAAGAAGATTTAGTAGGAAGATACTGGAGTCTCTTGGAGTCATTAAGATGATGGAAGATTGGACTTGGGGAAGTGGCAGTTCCCACAGGAACTCTGGAGGATTAGGCAGCAGAAACTACAGAAAAGGTCACATGGATAAACAAACTAGTCCACACATTACAGCTGTCACTACAATGAAGGAATACCCTGGTCCCCGGTCTTTGTTTCAGTCATTTAAGTTCCAAAATACTGAAGGCATTATTGCTAAGCCTACATCATTCCCCATCCATTGACTGTGCGCTTTAACTGCCTTAGCAAGAAATGCACACTAAATCCCATGAAGAAGACACATCTGGGGAGAATTTTCTTAAAGTGAGATTGGAGAGAAAGTGGGAAGAGAAATTAGATTATTAGAGGAAAAATGGTGCTCATTTTCAGATCATGTTCATATATACAGGTATAGTCATAGAACTGATATCTACAAGGCTTCATAGGGATATAGCTCTATCCTCCTACCCCACGGCAACCACAAGCAAAGACATCCCTTGGCAAACACCCCAGTCTTTGGGTAAGCTTTTCATGTGTGGTGTTTATATAGTGAATAATTTGATAATAATAAAATTATTAAATCATATTGGGTAATATTTTATGTTGTTAATGTTGGTAATATTACTGTTTCAGAGGCCTGATATAAAATAAAATCAACTGATACCATTATGCCATATTTCAACTAATGTTTTGCTGCAATATGTTAAAGGTTCTCTGTTTTTATTCATTTTTTTTTTTTACTACCTGTTGGATTTCATTACACTTTTTAGAAGTGTAGAAGAGAATAAAAATTCTGCTAAATGCTCTCTCTCATTAACTGAAATTTAAAGTAGTATTTCTTTAAAGTCAAGATGGTAGTATAATGACTACATTTTATACCTTTATTTCTAACTATTTTAGCTTAACTATCCTTCATATTATCATCTAGAAATCGGCTTTTTTAATGGTCCTATAATTAAAACTATATTACGAATATAGAAACGTTCTAGTTTTGCTTGCATCATGGACTGTCCTGATATTAATGTGTAGCCATCATTGTTCAAGATATATTTTTAAAAATATTCCCAAGCAAAGGACAAAGATCAAAATAATAAGGAAATTTATTTGTCTCCCATGATAAAGTTGGGTTTTTCCATTCAGCCTTCCCCATGTGAGTGAATGGAAGGGCTTTATTGCAAGGAGGACTGTTCAAGTAGAGACTCAAGCTGACAATTTGTACAGGCTCTGTCCTCAATGAGGGTTGAACCTGGAATTTTATCTGACTTCATGACATGAAATTTGTGTCCCTCAGTGGTCAATAAAATCTTTATGAACTTCACAGTAAACCCACTCTCAAAGAGTAAAGCACCTTTGGTCTCCTGTGCCACAGATACAGGGTGGAGCAAAGTTTGGCCACCACCACAATTAGTATTATGAAACTTGGACTGATACAAAATACACATTTCAGGCTATCTTTGTATAAGGGAAGTAAATTTTAACAAACAAAAGCAAAAATAATAATAACAAAAAGCTGAAGAGAGTCCCCATTTCCTTATATTCAAAATTCTTAGGCTTTGTATATTTTGCATTACTTTATACTTGGCTTATATTGCAGTGTGGGTCTAATCAGAAGATAGAAACCACATAGTAAGTTACATGTTGGGGACAGGGATGTAAATAATCAATAGCTATGATAAAAGAGTAATATGGGGGGGCTTCCCTGGTGGCACAGTGGTTGAGAATCTGCCTGACAATGCAGGGGACACGGGTTCGAGCCCTGGTCTGGGAGGATCCCACATGCCGCGGAGCAACTAAGCCCGTGAGCCACAACTACTGAGCCTGCGCGTCTGGAGCCTGTGCTCCGCAACAAGAGAGGCCGCGATAGTGAGAGGCCCGCGCACCGCGATGAGGAGTGGCCCCCGCTTGCCGCAACTAGAGAAAGCCCTCGCACAGAAACGAAGACCCAACACAGCCAAAAATAAATAAATAAAAAACTAAAAATAAAGGAATTCCTTCAAAAATAAAAAAGAGTAATATGGCATATATGGAAGCGTAATATCGGATGATACCCAAGGAAGGACAAACTTGGAAGGGCTGAGACTCATTTGGAGAAGATACAATCTGGCTCACTGTGAAGTTCTCTGGTTGACCAGGCTGGAGCTGGTCCTTTGCTGCTTTGCAAACAACAGGCCACCTCCAGAGTACAGGTGGGGAGCAGGAAGTTCATGATGGGTGGCACAGATGTGCAGTGGGAGTCGGAGCACTGGTGGGTGCAGGTGGCCTTCAGAGCATGCGATCTGTGTGGGTCCTTCCGGTTGGAGCAGCAGCTTGGTGGGTGACCTTTTAGGCCATAGGCTGCCTGAAGGCTGCGCAGAGGCTTACAGGGGAGTCCAGGCACTGGTCAGGGCAAGAGACCTTCACAATGAGTAGGCCACATAGGGTGTCTGAGCCCTGGCCCAGTGCACAGACTTCAGAGTGTTCAGATGGCTACAGAAAGGTCACTACCAGGTCTACTCTGCCTGAACCATAATTAGCAGGAGATCTTCTTTCTTAAACAATAGCCCTCCAGATGTCTCTACAGTACTAAGAAAACTTAATAGTGTGCTCACTTCTAAGGAGAAATAATTAAAGAAATCCTGTTGTTTATACCAGAGCATTTATTAAAGGGTGCATTCAGAGCTGAGAGGCAATAAATTAATAACTGACAACATGATTCAATTCCAGTAATTTATTCTTTGGTTACTCAGTTTCCACAAATTGTCACTTTGTCGCACATTTTAACTCTCATACAACAACAAAACAACTCTGTTTCTACCTAAAAAGACACATCTGTTCTTCTAACAAGTGAAGTTCTCATTTTTCTCCAAAATGAGAAAATGCACAGACCCAACCATTTTTGTATCTATTGAGGGCTGTATATAGTAATTCACAGATAGAGTAATGATCAAGCCAAAGCTTCAAATCTGAGTGACTATAAAGGATGTAAGCAAAAGCTGTAAGTGGTACCACCTTTCCCAGAAGATGAAAATAATTGTACCTAGGAGATGAGTAGATATCAAAGAGGTGATGTGAAGTGATCATGGGCCCGCACAATATGAAGTGTAAACAAGCATTTTAAAACAATATGGAATTCTACGTTCTGAGCACAAAAACCTGGTGATACTAACTCAGTTTTGAAGGACACAAGAAAGAAGGGAGAAAACTCTTAGGATCCAAACCCAAGGTGGAGAGTCTGATCCCTGAATAAAAGCAAAGACCTCAGATAATAGAGCCCCCCTTGTAATGATAAATGAGGGGGTTAAAAAGCAAAAAACTGACCACAGAAAGGAATGGCAAAGGAAGTTGCTTATTTTTGGAAAGAAAAGATAATATCAAAAAAAGTGTAACTGCTTTTACATATATTTATGGTACAAATAATACATGAAAAATGTAGAGAGCCAATACCACACCTACTTCTTCACTGGGAGGTAGTTTGGGGATTGTATTTAATTGTTTTTCCACTGAGTTATCTTTTTAGATTTGCTAATGACCGTCAACGTGGTTCTAGCCAATGCTAATTTGAGGATGCAGAGATGCTTGGGAATTTTCAGTTACATTTTAGAAATATTCTTTTGGCTTTATGTTTGCAGCAGAATAACATGGGGTGGATGTATTATTCCTCTGTGTGTGTTGTACTCGCTAAAGGGTAAGGGTAAAATATTACAAAGGATCATCTCCCTCAGCCTCCCCTGATAAAATAATACCTGTACCAACCTTGGGTGTTCCTTCCTTTTTCCATTTATTTCTGAGGCTTTTACAACCGCATGAGCTGCTTAAGAATTAGCTATTCTAGTTAATAATGGGAAAATGGGAGTGTGGGAAGTGAATATTAAGATAACTTTTGTAATTATTTTAATACTTCTTTTCAGTTTACTTCTTAATATAATAATTTCATGAATAAGAAAAAATAAAACCATCAGAACATCCTCAGGGAGAAACAGAGTTTATATTATTCTAGCCTTATTGCTTGAAAATGGTTTTAGAAAAGCCAGAATCCTCTGTGTCCCCCTCTGGGAACTTCTGTTTCTCAGTTATGGTAGGATTTAGAACTGAGCTTTTTCACTGAGACATTAGGGAAAAGACTAGTGTTCTCATTCCATTTCTAATAAAGCAAAAACCAGTGTATAAAAGTTTAAAGCAATAAAATATGTATTAAGTGCATACCTTCTAGGGTGAAGAAGCACTTAGTAATAAAATATTTCTATGAAATTATTATGACTTTAATGAAATAATTCGTAACTTAAATGCTGAAAGCAACATTAAAATAAATGTATCTATACAATTAAATAAGTACCTGGGCCAGAGTTTTAAACATAGTTAGAAAATCAAGTCAAAGTCATTATTTCAATGTCACAATTACACTCCCCAAAAAGAGAAATACAGATATTTAATATTATGTATGACATATTTTATGCTAACCTACTCCAGTACCTGAAATATATTAGGTCTTCAATAAACATGATTTTTCTTCCTATCAACATTGAAATTTAGCTATTTATAAATCATCAAGATATTTCCAAGTACTAAATCATTACTTACGTAGCAAATAAGGGAAAGAAAAAATACTAATTCTCACTATATAGTACTTTCTTACAATCAGGAGCTATAAACTGCTTCATGAAAAAAAAAAAAAAAAAGCCTACTATGGCCCTATTTCCTCCTGCTTCAGAAAAGGAAATAGAGAATATTTGGTATCTGTAAAGTGCTTTTTGAGATACAAGAGAGCTGATGCAGGTGAAGAGAAGCTGAGTGTGTACCTCTACATCTTATTCAGGTTTGTAACGTAGCTACACTTAATACGATTCATTACCCTATATTTAAGCCTGAAAAACCTCATTGCTTATAAAGATAACAAACCACAGTATAGGTCAGCCATAGAGCTACTTTTTATTTAGTGAAACATTTTTACACCAGCATATAGTGTTATCTCTTTCAGAAATAAGGAATAATCATGAGTATATTCTTTTAAACTTTCAAGAAACAGGTAATCATCTTGCTATATAAATATTTCCAAAATAATTAGACTTGTTCTTTATTTGATGTATGTTTATATACTGATTTTACTTATAAAAGCTCAAGAACAGAAGTTATTCTGTAGTTTTATTTATTTGTTCAAAACCTATTTATTTATTTATTTGAAGTATAATTGACCTACAGCATAGTGATTCCATATTCCTGTACACTGCAAAATGTTCACCGCAGTAAGTCTAGTTACTGTCTGATCCTATACAAAGTTATTGCAGTATTTTTGGCTGTATTTCCCGTTCTGTACCTTTCACCAAAGTGACTCCTTTATTTTTCAACTGGAAGTTCATACCTCTTAATCTCCCTCACCTATTTCTCTCATCCTCCCACTCCCCTCCCTTCTGGCAACCACCTGTTTGTTCTCTGTATCTAAAAGTCTGTTTTTGTTTTATTTGTTCATTTGTTTTTCTTTTTATCTTTTATATTTTTAATTTTTTTTTGACAGTAGGTCCTTGTTGCTTATCTATTTTAAATGTAACAGTGTGTACATGTCAATCCCAAACTCCCAATCCATCCCTCCCCACCACCCTTTCCACCTGGTAACCATAAGTTTGTTCTCTAAGTCTGTGAGTCTTTTTCTGTTATGTAAATAAGTTCATTTGTATCATTTTTTTATATTCCACATGTAAGTGATATCATAAGTGATATTTGTCTTTCTCTGTCTGACTTACTTCACTTAATCTCCAGGTCCATCCATGTTGCTACAAATAGCATTATTTCATTTTTTTAATGGCTGAGTAATATTCCATTGTATATATGTACCAGATCTTCTTTATCCATTCATCTGTTGATGGACATTTAGGTTGCTTCAAGGTCTTGGCTGTTGTAAACAGTGCTGCAATTAACATTGGGGTGCATGTATCCTTTCAAACCATGTCTTTCTCCAAATAAATGCCCAGGAGTGGGATTGCTGGATCATAAGATAGCTGTAGTTTTAGTTTTTTAAGGAAGTTCCATACTGTTCTCCATAGTGGCTGTATCAATTTACATTCCCACCAACAGTGTAGGAGGGTTCCCTTTTCTCTACACCCTCTCCAGAATTTATTGTTTGTAGATTTTTTGATGATGGCCCTTTTGACTGATGTGAGGTGATATCTCATTGTAGTTTTGATTTGCATTTCTCTAATAATTAGCTATGGTGAGCATCTTTTCATGTGCCTCTTGACCATCCTTATGTCTTCTTTGGAGAAAAGTCTATTTAGATCTTTTGCCCATTTTTTGACTGGGTTACTTGCTTTTTGGATATTGAGCTGCATGAGCTGTTTGTAAATTTTGGAGACTAATCCCTTATTGGTCACATCATTTGTGAATATTTTCTCCCATTCTGTGTGTTGTCTTTTCGTTTTGTATGTGGTTTCCTTTTCTGCGCAAAAGCTTTTGAGTTTAATTAGTTCCCATTTGTTTTTTTGTTTTGTTTTGTTTTGTTTTTATTTCTATTACTCTGAGAGACGGATCGAAAAAGATATTGCTGGGTTTTATGTCAAAGAGTGTTCTGCCTGTGTTTTCCTCTAATGATATGGTATCTGTCCTTTTTCTGTCTGACTTATTTACTTAGTATAATACCCACAGGTCCATCCATGTTGTCACAAATGGCAAAATTTCATTCCTTTTTATGGCTAAGTAATATTCTGTTGTGTACATATATCACATCTTATTTATCCATTCATCTATCAGTGAACACTTAAGTTGCTTCTATATCTTGGCTATTGTAAATAATGCTACAGTGAACATAGGAGTGCATATATCTTTTCAAATTAATGTTTTTGTTTTCTTTGGAAAAATACCCAGAAGTAGAATTGCCGAGTTGTATATCTGTTTTGTTTTCACTTTTTTGAGGAACCTCTGCACTGTTTTCATAGTGGCTGTGGCAATTTACACATTCTATGATTTTAGAATTCAAAATTGTGCAATGATTGACCACAGAGAGACATGAAGCTTTCTCAGTAAGATAAAGATACCCTATTTATTTTTATTTTTATTGTGGTTATTCCATGTACATGATTGATAAAACTCATCAAATTAAATAAGTTTAATGTTTGTATAAAAAGTATATCTTGACAGAAATTCTTTCAATATACTTTTAGATTTCTTTCTGTGAGGCTTCAGTCAAAAAAAAGGAAGTACTCTATCTACTTCAATCAGAAAAGAATGGAATTAAGGTTATTCAATATTCACAAAACTACTGAAAGACTTGAAGGAACAAAAGGTCAAAAAAGCCACCTCTAGCTCCCGAGTTCACCTCTTTCTTTCAGGGGGTCAAGAAGTTGCAAAAATAAGAGGAAGGGCTTCCCTGGTGGCGCAGTGGTTGAGAATCTGCCTGCCAATGCAGGAGACACGGGTTCGAGCCCTGATCTGGGAAGATCCCACATGCCACGGAGCAACTGGGCCCGTGAGCCACAATTACTGAGCCTGCGCGTCTGGAGCCTGTGCTCCACAACAAGAGAGGCCGCGATGGTGAGAGGCCCGTGCACCGCGATGAAGAGTGGTCCCCATTTGCCGCAACTAGAGAAAGCCCTCGCACAGAAACAAAGACTCAACACAGTCATAAATAAATAAATAAATAAATAAAAGAACGTGAATTTCTAAAAAAAAAAAAAAAAAAAAATAGCTATAAAAAAAAAAATAAGAGGAAAAGATCTGTGACATTCAGGTACCTTTGAAAAACAAATTGGATACTTTGCAGATACGTTCCTGGAGGTAGGGTCACATTTGCTTCTCTTTTGTCCTATCAGTCATGTGTGATTGTCTGTCATTTATAGAATATGAAATTGAACCCTGTTGGCAGAGGTTCTGTGAAATGTAAATCCCAGGAGAACTCAGAAGGCAGAAAATGGTGCTGAGTTACCGATCTATCTACCGATAGATAGATAGCTATCTATCCATCAATCTGTCATCTATCTATCTATTATCTATCTATCTGTTATCTATGGGGAGAGTGAAAGACAGAGGCGAGAGGAGAGAGAAAATAGTTCATTTTTTTGCAAGTACATCTATGCTTCGTTTCTTTTATTGCCTAATAGTATTCTATTATATGAATACACCGCAATTTTTCTTGGGGACATTTGGCATTTTTACAATTTTTATTATTGTGATAAGATTGCTATTGTTTCACAAGTCTTTCTGGGGAATCATGTTTTCATTTTTCTTGGATGAAAACCTTTAAATGGTCTTGTTAGATGTAATAGTCTAAAAATATCGATTGGGTCAAATCAGTGTCAGACATCACTTCTATTGATTTTTCTATACAGGTATTTGGAATTACTGAAAGGGCAACTTTTAAATCTTTAAATTTGATTATAGGCTTGTCTATTTATCCCTTCATTGCTCTTTTTTTTTTTTTTTTTGCTTCATGTATTTTTAAACTCATCAGGAGCATGCAAATATATTAATGTTGTCTTTCTTATGATTGTTCTTTTTATCTTTATGAAATCTCTGTCTTTATCTCTGCTAATAATCTTTATCGACGTATATTTTTCACTGATGTAAACGCAAACACAAAAGTTTCTTATATCTAATGTTTGCATTGGTTATTTCTTTTTACCCTTTTACTTTCAACTTATATATATATATATTTTTTTTTATTCTTTCTTTCTTTCTTTCTTTCTTTTATTTATTTATTTAGTTTTGGCTGTGTTGGGTCTTTGTTTCTGCGTGAGGGCTTTCTCTAGTTGCAGTGAGCGGGGGCCACTCTTCATCGCGGTGCACGGGCCTCTCACTGTCGTGGCCTCTCTTGTTGCGGAGCACAGGCTCCAGACGCGCAGGCTCAGCAGTTGTGGCTCACGGGCCCAGTTCCCCTGCGGCATGTGGGATCTTCCCAGACCAGGGCTCGAACCCGTGTCCCCTGCATTGGCAGGCAGATTCTCAACCACTGTGCCACCAGGGAAGCCCCAACTTATATATTTTTATGTCCAAAATATGTTTCTCATAACTAAGCTACAGTTAATATTTGTTTTTTTAATCCATTCTGAGAAACTCTCCTTTGTAATTAGTATACTTAGTATCTTTACATTTAATATAATTATTGATATTTGCAATTCATTAGATTATGTCTTTTCTGTTTCTGTATTCTCTTTTTTCCTTTGTTCCTTCTTTCTGGCTTATTTTTGGGTAAAGTGAATATATTTCGTAGTTCATCTTGTGTCCTCTACAGATTTTTTAGCTATCTGTGATTTTTTTATGGTTTCTGTAGAGGTCAAAGTATGCACTGTTAATTTATCACAGCTTCCTTTAAATAATACTAATTCATGAAAATCATTTAAATCTTTCAACAGTATAATTATCTTTTCCTCACACTCTTTGCAGTGATTCTGTCATGTATTTTATTTATAAATATGCTATAAAACCCAAATTATATTGTAATTCTTGCTTTAAAATATCAGTAAAGTTTTAAATTGATATGCATTTTAATATGCATACTCTTTTATATTTACCCAAGTATTTATTCTGTGCTGCTCCTTATTTCTTGTTACAGATCTGAACTTCAATCTTATACTCAATCCTTTCAGCCAGAATTTCTTTTAGCATTTCTTGTACTGAAAATCTGTTGAAAAATAATTCTCTCAGCTTTTATCCATTTGATATTGTCTTTATTTGGCTTTTCTTTTTGAAGACTATTTTCACCGCTTATAAAATACTAGATTGGTTGCTTTATTTCTTCTTCTTTACTATTCAGTAAAGATTAACTTCAACAATATGGATATTTTAAGAAAGGCCACCCTTTACCTTGCTATAGGTCACTCTATATATTACCATTTTCCTGAATATTTCAGGCATAATGCTACATATTTTCTAATAATGTAGAATTTTAGTAAAATTTGTGTCATATTGGAATTCAGTTCTGAAAAAAAAAAGGATTTCACAATGAATTGTGTGGCTACAAAGCACAGTAGTTAGTAGTTACAGCATGAAAATGGAGGTCGAATAACCTTGAAGTAAACATCAGCATTACCAATTATTAGACATATTATATTCTGTAAGCTTCTTTACCATTTTCAGTTTGTTTTGTTAGGATTTTGGTATAGATTAAATAGTTTATATAAAGTGGTACCTTTAAAAAGTACACTTTGGTCAGTGTGCTTTTCATCAAAACATGGGATTTAACCTCTATTTTATGTACAGAAGCTTTGTTCAAAGAAAATTATATATATAGGAGCTCTGAATCTCACAGAAAGAAAAGTCCAACAGATCTGCCATTTAGAGTTGCCCCAGAGGCACTTTTTGTAACACTGAGAGTTCAGCTTAACCACTGTGCTTAATCACTGAACAGTTAAAATGAATCTAACACTGGCAAAGTCATAGAATTCCAAATTTTCTTAGTATTGTAGCTAAACTCAAATCTTGCAGCCTCACCTAATTCCACACTTCCTTTCTCCTGCTTATTCCCCATATAAAGTATTTTATATCCTGGCCTCAGGTGTAGATCTGAACTGCCATAGTGTCAGAAGGATTAGACTGATGTACCAAGAAAGATCAGGGGTAAGATTTCTTAGCAGACCTAATCAGTACTACAGACCCAGGTAAGCCAAATATATCAAAAGTATAAAAAACAATTATGCCAAACAAAGAGCCAAGGCATGTAGTTACTGAGGGAGCTCTTGCACTTAGCTTTGATATCGCTCACTGGCTTCTTGTGTCTAATATACCTGGCATATATTCTTCCTGTGTGTGTGTAGACCAGTGTTGCTGCTTTGGAATCAGTTATATGCTTGTTGCAAAGACAGATTTCATGGCATCATCCTAGATTTATGAAATCTTTTCCAGGGGCTTATAGCTTAGGAAGCTGCTTATTTATGTAGTGAATACTGTGCAACTCAAAATTTGGAGAGCTAATCATTCACCACCTGAAAGTGCCTGGCTCAATTATAATTTTTAGCATCTTCTGATAAAGTGATCTTTTACCCTGGGATTCCTGATATGATAGTGGGGTTGGTACTTGTATTTGCTTAGAAAGGTGCATCTCTCACTTGTACTCCAGATAAATAGAGAAATAACTTAAAGAGAAGAAATGGTTAAAACTGCCCACAC
Source organism: Balaenoptera musculus (assembly GCF_009873245.2). Lineage (NCBI taxonomy): Eukaryota > Metazoa > Chordata > Mammalia > Artiodactyla > Balaenopteridae > Balaenoptera > Balaenoptera musculus. The sequence continues at coordinate 59,681,862 of NC_045802.1, forward strand.
AGTTTGAAAAAAACTTTCCTTCTTGATAAAATACAAGTACCTATTTCAGCATAGCTTCCTTTTCCAACTTTCTTTTTTTTTTTTTTAATTTATTTAATTAATTAATTTATTTATTTTTGGCTGTGTTGGGTCTTCGTTTCTCTGCGAGGGCTTTCTCTAGTTGCGGCGAGTGGGGGCCACTCTTCATCGCGGTGCGCGGGCCTTTCACTGTTGCGGCCTCTCCTGTTGCGGAGCACAGGCTCCAGACGTGCAAGCTCAGTAGCTGTGGCTCACGGGCCTAGTTGCTCCGTGGCATGTGGGATCTTCCCAGACCAGGGCTCGAACCCGTGTCCCCTGCATTGGCAGGCAGATTCTCAACCACTGCGCCACCAGGGAAGCCCCATTTTCCAACTTTCAAGTTAATAGCCACACTTCTAAATAGATCATTTTCTACAAACAGATAAAAACTTAAATAGCCTTAGTAGAGCAGTTTTTAAAAGAAAATTCCACCTAGAAAACTGTAGTAGATTTATGAAAAACCTACACCTTAAAGGATTGTGTTTATTTGCGTATGTTAGTCTCAGTAGCAAAAGGGTTCGAATTCAGAATCTTTTTGGCAAATTGGCTAATGACTACACCTCATGAGAGACTTTGCTTTTGTTCCAAAGTACAAAGCCACAAACATTATCTGTTTCTCCTGAGAATGCTATTTGCTCTGCTGCTCATTTCTCGCCTTCACTATCACCACTTACCCAACCGGAGAAAAAAAAATCGTGTGCTATATGCAAATTATTCCTTTGCCTTTCTTCATAATTTTACCGTCTATGTATGAATCTGTAAACAACATATTTTTAAAAAAACATTCTATACATGGAATAATGTATTTTTCTATATTTTTTCTTTTCACTCAGTATTATTTTTGAGAAGGAGCCATGCTTATTCATTGTATGAAAAAATATATTGACATGTTCTAATCTTGATGGATATTTGAGTTGTTTGCTTTTCGGAAGGGTGTTTTTATGAGCCATTTAATGTACATTGGCAATTGTTCCTCTGGAGTGCATACAAAGCAGTCAGATTGATGGGTCATAGAATGTGCTTATCTGTAACTTTGGCGTGAATGGCCGAACTGTTTCCCAGTGTTTGTATGAAGTTGTCCCTCTACCAGCAGCGGATGAGCTGCTCATCTTGCTCCGCAGCCTCGTCAACACTCGGCATTTTCTGATCTTTATTTTGTTACCAATCTGCTGGGTTTGAATGATATCTGATTAATGTATGCAATTAGTGAGCTATTTATATAGTTATGGACTCTGTATTCCTCTTTTTGAAAATGGCTGCTCAAGTCTTTCACCATTTTTCCAATATTTTCGCTTCTTGTTTTAGTTTACATATATATAACAAACAAACACACATATACACACATGTATACTATATATATATTCTGTATTCACTATATGTATTAGATATGTATATGAGTGTGTGTATGTGTGTATATTCTGGATTCTAATTCTCTGTCTGATATTAGTTTACCTTTCAATCTCTTTATGGTATCTTTTATAAACACATATTATTAATTTTAATGTAATAAAATTATCATTATTTTCCTTTATGATTAGCATGTTCTTTGTTTCTTGTTTAGGAAATTCATTCCTATACCAAAATAAAATAGTTTCCTATATTATTTTCTATATTTTTGTAGCTTTTTCTTTGATATTTAAGTATTTGGTTTATATAGAATTGAAATTTAAGGAGTATAAAATAGCTATCCAGTTTCTTTCATGTTCCTTTGAATAACCAGTGTTGTAGAATCATTTTTGTTTAATCAGTATATCCCTCACTGGTTTGCAATGCTACAATTGTCAGACATAAATTTCCATCTATTCATGGTTCTGTTTCTGAACTCTTTATTTTGTTCCATTGACCTATGTGTCTATATCTGTGCCATAACCATGCTGTCTTAATTACTGCACATTTAAATCCTGATTTGCAGTAGACAAGTCACAGCAATATGTGTTCCACCTTTCTCCATAATTGTTCATTTATTTTCAGATGTATCTTCGTTCCTCTTCATTTGGGTGCTCTGTGGATTCTTTTTCACATGACAGATCATAGAAGGATTTATACAATACTCCCCAAATGGTTTCATCTTGTGGCACACAGTGACACCAATAAAATTAGTAAAATGTGCTTGGGTTAAAGAATGAGGCTGTGCCTGTGAGAAGTGAACAGTCTGAGTAGGAGTGGAGTGTGTCCCTGTTTGCCCGCAAAACTTTCACCAATCCCAAAGCTAAGTGATTAATATTTCGTCCACTTATGACCTGTTCATGACGTGGAAAATGTTAGATGATACACCACTTAATGTGGGAAGCTATTTAAAAATTTTTATTCTCAGATGTTTTAGGCTAGATGGTAGTTCTAGTTTGGCCAGAAATGGATCCCTTTACTAAATAGAATTCCACTTCTGTTATCTGTTTTTTGTTTTTGTTTTTTCAGTTGAATGAAAGATTCTTTAAATTCTATAGTGCTTTACAATTTTCTAAGGTTTTACACATATGATTTCATATAATCCCATAAGAACTCTCTTTTTCTCTTTTCCCCTCCCCCTACATTGCCCCTCCCCCTACATTGCCCCTCCCCCTTCCCTCTCCCCACAGGTAACCACTAGATTGTTCTCTATACCTGTGAGTCTGCTTCTTTTTTTGTTATATTCACTAGTTTGTTGTATTTTTTAGATTCCACATATAAGTGATATCATACAGTATTTGTCTTTCTCTGTCTGATTTATTTCACTTAGCATACTGACCTCCAAGTCCATTCATATTGCTGCAGATGGCAAAATTTCATTCTTTTTTATGGCCGAGTAGTATATCATTGTATATGTACACCACATCTTCTTTATCCATTCATCTGTTGATGGACGCTTAGGTTGCTTCCGTACCTTGGCAATTATAAATAATGCTGCTATGAATATTGCGGTGCAAGTATCTTTTCAAATTAGTGTTTTCGTTTTTGGATATATATCCGGGAGTGGAATTGCTGGGTCATATGGTAGTTCTATTTTTAGTTTTCTGAGAAAGCTCCATACTGTTTTCCACAGTGGCTGCACCAATTTACATTCCCACCAATGATGTAGGAGGGTTCCCTTTTCTCCACATCCTTGCCAACATTTGTTATGTGTGTTCTTTTTGATGATCACCATCCAGACAGGTGTGAAGTGATATCTCATTGTGATTTTGATTTGCATTTCCCTGATGATTAGCGATGTTGAGCATCTTTTCATTTGCCTGTTGGCCATCTGCATTTCCTCTTTGGAAAAATGTCTATTCAGGTTTTCTGGCCATTTTTAATTGGGCTGTTTGTTTTTTTGATGTTGTATATATATATATATATATATATATATATATATATATATATATATATATATGTTGGCTATTAAACCCTTATCAGTCATATCATTTGAAAATATCTTTTTCCATTTAGTAGGTTGACTTTTCATTTTGTCAGTGGTTTCCTTTGCTGTGCAAAAGCTTTTAAGTTTAATTAAGTCCCATTTGTTTATTTTTGCTTTTGTTTCCTTTGCTTTGCGAGATGGATCCAAAAAAAATATTGCTGCAATTTATGTCAAAGAGTGTTCTGCCTATGTTTTCCTCAAGGAGTTTTGTAATATCTGGTCTTACATTTAGGTCTTTAATCCATTTTGAATTCATTTTTGTACATGATGTTAGAGAATGTTTTAATTTCATTCTTTTACATGTAGCTGTCCAGTTTTCCCAGCACCACTTATTGAGGATACTGTCTTTTCTCCATTGTATTTCCTTGCCTCCTTTGTCAAAGATTAATTGACCGTAAGTGTGTGTGTTTATTTCTGGGCACTCTATTCTGTTCCATTGATCTATGTGTCTGTTTTTATGCCACTACCATACTGCTTTGATTACTGTTATCTGGTTTTGATGTAGTCTTTTGCAGTCATGGATGGTGCCATTCTTACTAATTTTGCTTGGTTTCTAACAGTGTTGGGTACACCAAAGTGTTTAATAACAAACCTGTGAAAGTCTTGATTGTTGAAACATATGTCTAAGTGCAGAAACATTATCCAAAAACTAAATCAAGAGCTCAAACCTTTTTTCTGTTTCTTCCTGTCTCTTATTTAGAACAACTTATATATTAGTTCCTAAGTCTTTTCAAGTGCTACAGGCACTAGATCATGGTTAAAAGAATTATATTTTGTATGTTGCTTTGAGTCTATGGATGTAACATTCTCTGTAAAGATTTTATTATTGCTAAAGGCAAGAAATACTTTATTTCCAACATCAAAAGTAAGATGTTGCTCATCTTAAGAGTCCAGGAATATATAATGGGACCAGGATTACCTCAGGAAATAGAAGTTAACATTTATAAACTCTGAAGAGTTTTAAATTGTTATTCTTTCTGTAGACAGTGCATAACTTTCTGCAAAACAATATTCTAACTTTTTAATCCCTTCAACTGCACAGCTGTGCAAGGACTGTTAGAAATAAAAGTGGATAGTCCAGGGTAAACAACAGCTGCAAGTCTGTATTCTTGGATGAAGACCCAAATTTCAGTACCAAAGGGATTAAAATCCAAGGTTTAAGAAAGCACTAGAGAAAGTAATAAGTATGTTATCTCATAATATATGGAACACATTTTTAAAAGTAAAGTTTCATTATTCTGCTAGGTTTTATACTTAACTATATTGTACCAACTGCAGTAAAGGGCAACATGAAATTAGACTCAAGAGCCTGGGTTTGTTTTCTTAATTTCTAGAGTTTTTGGTTTGTAATGTTTAAATACTTTGCATTATTTTTACCTTCTGATCATATTTTGTCACATGCTATCATTGTGAAATCTTTAAAGCTAATATATATATAAAAGTAAAATATCTTTCATAGAGCTATTTCTTTAAAAATTGAATGAGAATTTTCTTTCCATTATGAGCTGGGAGTTTTTCTTTCTTTTTTTTTTAAATTTCTGAGTGCTGTGTTCTATTACATTCTTATATCACTTGATATTCTTACTTGGAATATCAATATCTTCTAGTTAAAATTTTAAAGGCTATCACTAGTGACTACTCATGAGTTTTCTGCTTCAGTATAATTCAGCTTGAGAACTTTCTCAGAATACAGACAATTTCTTCATTCTCTTAGCTTTTTATGCATCATAAAATATGACACGTCTGTTAATGGAATGGAGTGACTTAAGATGACCCATGTTATTCTGTTCTTACAAAGAGTAGTTTTATATGTACTCTACTTTTGCCTGAGTATCCCTTTAATATTTATACCATGATATGGTATCTGCATTTTTTTTTTAATTTTATTTATTTATTTATTTATATATTTATTTATGGCTGTGTTGGGTCTTCGTTTCTGTGCGAGGGCTTTCTCCAGTTGCGGCAAGCGGGGGCCACTCTTCATCGCGGTGCGCGGGCCTCTCACTGTCGCGGCCTCTCTTGTTGCGGAGCACAGGCTCCAGACGCGCAGGCTCAGTAATCGTGGCTCACGGGCCTAGTTGCTCCGCGTCATGTGGGATCTTCCCAGACCAGGGCTCGAACCCGCGTCCCCTGCATTGGCAGGCAGATTCTCAACCACTGCGCCACCAGGGAAGCCTGGTATCTGCATTTTAAATTGTTATTCTAGCACACGTTAAAATTTAATTCTAGAGACTTGGAAACCAAGTATTTTTTTTCCCAGAATGAGTGCTTATAGAAATTCACTGAACAAGCATGTGTCCTTCATTTTTCTGTGGATAATCATAGTATACATGGGCAGTCAGAGGCCAGTGTGTGCATGTAAGCCTTATAATTCTTTAACTTTTTTTTCCTAGCATGGCAGAGTTGCTACATACCTGTCTTACATTCATTTTTTACAAATGAGAAAAGGTGATGTAAGAAAAATAGTCAAGAGAAACGTGAAGACCTATAGATAAGCTCTGATATTGAATTCTCCTACCTAATATCCCTATTTCCCAGTTTATCTAAATAACACAAGGTATAAAAGTCATAAAGTAGCAACTTAGTACTAGAACTGGAAACAAATTTAGACATCATTAAATGCCACAAACTACAAGGAATTTAATGCAGAAGTGACTGGATCAGGGGATTACATAGTACTGATTCAAATACTGACTTCTTGAGAATTAATTTTGTATTATATGCATTAATTTATTTGTTCATTCACTCCACCAATCTTCACTGAGTAACTACTAGTTTCAGGCACTGTCTAGATACTATGTTATACGTAGATATCTGTCCCAAAGAAATAGATAGCTGTGAATACAGGTAAATAGGTAGATAGGACTGACCGATAGTGAAAAGGTCTAGGAAGAAAAAGAATCATGAAATAATTAAAAAGGGAGCTAATCGTATACAAGAAAGAATTTTTAAGAACATACTGACTAAGCTGAAATATGCTCTACTAAAAATAATCAGGCAGTGTAAGAAGTTAGATAGAAAAGCTTGCAAACCATATGATTGTATTTATATAAGACTGAAAAACAGGAAAAATGATCTATTGTGATGGAAATCAGAATAATAATTATTTTTGTGGAGTAATGATGGAGAGGAGACATGAAGAGGCTTTTGTGGTGTTAGTAATACTGTGTAAATTGTGGTTGCACAGATATGTGCTCTTTATGAAAATTAATTGAGTAGTACTTAAGACTTGTGCCTTTTCTTATTTTACCCTTCTCTACAATATTGACAAGTAAAAAAGTATTCTGAACTGTGGGGATGTAGGAAAAGAATGGTTCAGGTCTGACAACAGCTTGTGGAAAAGTCCGAAGAAAGAGACCCACTTGGTTTCTTCTTAGGGACGAATGCAGGCCAATATGACTGGAGCATAGTGACCAAGGTGTGAAACATCTAATGACTATGGTTGGAGAAGAGACTGGAGCCAGGTAAGTGTAGAAATTTAAAGACCAGAGGACAGAATTGAAGTTTAATTTTAAACATGAAAGGAGAACACTCAAGACTTCTGAACATGAGAGGGAGGTGTAATTGAGCCTCATTAGATAGAAGAATAACTTCAAGTGGGGAAGGAAATAACTGATAATATTATCCAGTTAGAACAGTGTATTCGCAGTTTTAAAAGGTTTAGAAGAGTATTAACATGACACCTTGAAATAATGTCAAAAGAAAAACAGGAGTTCCCTTTATAGCCATGATGGATTCCTTAGTTCTTAACTTTTCCTTCCACTAAAATCAATTAGAAAATTGAATTACAAAATAAAACTACTGTCTAGACATTAGACAATGCACATCATGTAACTGCTTTCCTGACAGAATGGAAACAAATCAGTTGAGTATTACCATTGCCTTGCATTTCTGCCTGGGGTCACTTTCCTGACTAAAGTTCAGGAAACAAAAATCTAGCCCACACTGGTCTCTAATTGAGTGAAAGAGACATCAAAAATGGGGAAAACTAAGGTATTTGGAATTAGTGAAGCAAAGTACTGCAAAAAAGGGAGTTATACAGAGAAAAGTCTCCAGCAATCTGCACAGGAATCCTCATAAATCTTTGGCTGTACTGTAACCTGAACAAACGTTGGATGAAACTCCACAAGACCAGTCACTGAGATATATTTAAGTTCTGACCAGCCAAAGTAACAACTCTCATTGAACAACCGGAATATTCAGTAGTGATTCCAGAGTATCAGATTTTGGTTGTGGGGCTGAATTACTCATAAAGGTTAATCTAGACTAACCTAACAAAGATTAAACGCAGGCTTTAAAAAGCTTAACCTGATTTGCAAATAAATAATTTCCTATGAGGGAAAAAAAAAGTATTTAAAGGAAGACAGCCAAATTCATGACTCAGCAACATAAAATTCATCCAATAATGCCAAAAGACCGGAAAATATGACCCCAAACTAGGAAGTAAATCGACCAGCAGAAATAGTTCCAGATATCACAGAGATGATGATATAAATAGTACAAGACTTTAGAGCAATTGTAAATATGCTCAAGTATTTAAAGGAAAAACCACAAAGAGTTGAGAAATGGACTATACAAAAGAACATAAAAAGGAAAAAGAAAACAGAAAAGGGACTTCTGGAGCTGAGAAATATAATAACGAAGTTGAAAATTCCCTGGATGTGCTAAACAGCACTTTGAACATTGCAGAAGAAAAATCAGTGAGCTGAAAGTGTAACTATCCAGAGTGAAGCAGAGTGGGGGGAAGAGGCTGAAAAACACGAACAGGAAACAGCTGGACAATAGGGGTCAGAAAAAGATACATGGATAGAAAATAAGAAAAACTACTGCTCACTCTTCAGAAAAAAAAATCCAAGAAAATGTGTTTGTCGAATTTTAACATTAGGATTATAATTGAGTTGGAGAATGATAACTTCAGATCTATTTTCTGGTAAGATTGTGGTAAGGTTGGTCCCTTTTTTTTCTTGAATATTTGATAAAACTCAGTGGTGAAATAACCTGGGCCAGAAATTTACTTTTGGGGAAATGTTTTAGTAAGAAATTTAAATTCATGAATATGTTTAGTTTTTGTAGTTCTTTTTGTCTTAATTTTTGTAGTTATATTCTCTCATAACTCATTTAATATCTATAAAATCTCTGTTGATCACCCCACTTTCATCCTTGATATGGGTGATTTCCACTCTACTTTTTTTCTTGATTGCTCCAGCTATTGCTTTGTCCATTTAAAATGTTCTTTTGAAAGAATAAGCTTTGATTTTGATAAATTTTCCTATTATTTCTCCTTATCTCTACTTTTTTCTCCGCCTATTTTGGGATTTGATCATGTTTTTCCATCTTTTTAAGACTGAATATTAGGCCACTGCTTTTAGATATTTTTCGTTGCTATTTTAAACTGTAAAAGCTATGTTTCAGCTAAGCACTACCTTAGTAGTATTGCATAAATTTTCATATATTACATTTTCATGATTATTCAGTTTTAACTGTATGTTATTCTCATTGTGGTATAATCTGTGATCCATTAATTATTTAGATGTACACTGTTTAATTTCTATATATTTAGGGTTTCAAAAAAACTATCGTTCCTTTTACGTTTAATTTTACTGTTGTCAGGGAATATGACCTATATGATTTTGATATATTAAAATGTACTTGGGAATCATTTTAGCCCAGAGAATGTTCCACTTTGTGAGTGTACCATGTGCGCTTGAAAAAAATCTACATTCTGTAGTTGTTGGATGGATCACTCTCTTCTATACATGTCAATCAGATCCAAGTTTTTGAATGATTTCATTCAAATAATTTATGGCTTTACTAAATTTTTGTCTACTTATTCTATTAATTGCTGAAATATGTATGTTACCGTTTCCTACTATCCTTCCATTTGTCTGTGAATTTTTGCTTCATATATTGATACTTTAAGGCTCTGTTATTACCTCACATGCATTTATGAATGAATGTTTCCTTTTATCATTATGAAGTATCCCTCTTTATCTCTAGTAACACTCTTTGTCTTGAAGCCTACTTTATCTAATATTCAAAAAACCTTTCTAGTTGTCCTAGGCTTATGGTTTTCCTGGTATATTCTTTTGCATCCATTCATTTCAATTTATCTGTGTATTTAAATAAAAAGTGTGTCTATTGTATATAGCATATAGCAAGGTCACACTTTTTAAAATGCACTTTGTCAATCGCTGCCTTTATTTGATTGTGTAGATAATTTAATATAACTATTTATGAGGTTAGATTTAGGTGTATCATTTAATATTTGTTTCTGTGGTCTTCTTTTTTATTTTTGTTTTTCTGCCCGTTCCCCCTCTTTTCCTGCCTTTTTTGGGGATTATTTGAGTATTTTCAATATTCCATTTAATTTAACTACTACCTTTGTGGACACATTATTTTGGTACTTTTTTAGTCATTCTAGACATTAAAATGTAACTACTTAATGTTTCATGATCTGTATATAGGTTATATAATAATAATAATAATAATATACTATTGTATAATATATAATTGTAAAACAATATACCTGGCTTATAATAATAGGTGCTTCACGTACAATGTAGAAAACTTGTAATCATATAGTTTCTTTAATCCCTTCCCCAGTTGATGTTTGTCTAAGTTGTCATACGAATTACATCTACATGTGTTGAAAAGCTCACCAGACACTTTTATAACTTGTGCTTTAAACAGTCAAACGTATTTTAAACAATTTAAATGTGAAAAATAATATGTTACATTATCTAGGTATTTACTATTATTGTTGTTACCACTTCATTTCTTTCTGAGGATCTGAATTTCCATCTGGTGAAATTTCCCTGCAGCCTAAGGAATTTTCTTCATAGCACTTCTTCTAGACCGTGTCTGGTAATAAACAAAACAAAACAAAATAAAAGGACTTCTTAGATTTCTTTAATCACAGAATGTCTTAATTTGGCCTTTATTTCCCCTTGTGAGTCACCTCTCCAAAATTGATTCCCCTGCATAGAGTCTTCAAATAGTTATTATTTTTTTGTATTATTATTTGGTTCAGAGTTTTTAGTTGTAGGCAATGGGAGGAATTGTCTGTACAGGGATTCTGCCGTAGCAGAACTGGCCTCTGTTTCTAGCATCCCTGTGTATATTTTATTATCTATAAACAAAATGTTTTAATACTATGACCCAGATCACCCACAATCCAATGTGGTAAATTACATAATGTCTGCAACTTATAAAGAACCTGTTATTTCTACCCCCTCATCCCAAATAAACATTTAAAAGTAATATCCTTATGCACAGCTAAATATCATCATTGCTATTCATAATTTGATAAGCTTAGCAAATATATCTTATAATCTTCATGTATCCATTTTTTTCTGGAGAGAACATTATTTTTAATGAAAAATAAGATATAGTATACTCATTCTTGATCATGTAAAATCTGAGCTCGATGAGGTACATCTTTGCTAACAACATAGACATTTAATAGCTTCCAAATTATTCACAGATGCTTTTTACATTGTAATTCAAATAGGTTGAAAATTTTTAATTGTTACTTAACATAATGCAAAGATTCAAGACACAAATTTCTTTAGTTTTATTTGTTTTACATAAAATCTTGAGTTAAACTTCATTTTAAAAGAAATTTTATAATACTAATAGCCATTCCTTTGTAAAACCATATGCAAGAAGAAATAACCCTTTCCCTATTGTGTATTCTTGTCAACTTTATTGAAGATCAGTTGGCCTTATTTGCATGGATTTATTTCTAGGCTTTCTATTCTGTTTCATTTGTCTATGTTTGTTTTTATGCCAGTACCACACTGCTTCAGTTACTATAGATTTGTAATATATTTTGAAATGAGGAAGTGGGAAATGGGAAAATTCCAGCTTTGTTGTTCTTTCTCAAGATTAGTTTGGCTATTCAGGGTCTTTGGGAATTCCATATGAATTTTAGATTTTTTTTTTAACTTTCTGTAAAAAATGCCACTGGGATTTTGATAGGGATTACATTGAATCTGTAGATCACTTTTAGTATATAGACATTTTAACAACATTAAGTCTTCTGATCCATGAACATGAGATGTCTTTTCATTTACCTGTGTCTTCTTTAATTTCTTTCATCAATGTTTTGTAGTCTTCAGTGTACCAGTCTTTCCATATGCAAAAGAATGTAATTGGACCCTTATCTTATACCATACACAAAAATCAACTCAAAATGAATTAAAAATTTAAGCATAACAGTTGAAATTACACAACTCTTAGAAGAAAAAATAGGGAAAAATCTTCATGACATTGATCTAGGCAATGATTTTTTGGATATGACACTAAAAGTACAGGCAACAAAAGCAAAAATAGACAAGTAGGACTACCTTGTACTAAAAACCTTCAGCATAACACAGGAAACAATCAAGAATGAAAAAACAACCTATGGAATGGGAGAAAATGTTTGCAAACCATAAGTCTGATAAGAAGTTAATATGCAACATAAAGAACTCCTACAACTCAATGGCAAAAGCAACAACAACAACAAATGACTTAATTAAAAAATGGGCAAAGGACTTGAAGAGACATTTCTCCAAAGAAGACATACAAATGACCAATATGTATATGTATATGCTCCATGTCACTTATCATCACTGACACAAAGTTATCTATCTTTAGAATAGTGCTTTAATGTGAGCAAAAACAAGGATGCCTTCAAAGAAGAATGACGTATTCAACAAGAATTGATGGCCAAATGAAGTAATGAACTGTGTTGTATGGACACAGGTTTTAAGTGATCTGAGTAGATAAAAATGAAAAAGGTAAAGCATGTGAACCATATTAGAGCTACAAGTATGAGAGTTTATTTAGCTATATGCTCTTTACTACAGAAATATCTAATATATCAGAATTTGGAAAGTAATTCTAAAGTAAAGAACAATTTATCATGTCAACATGAATCAAAAGGAAACTGAAAGCTATGTTAATATCAGAGAATGGTGACCTTAGACAAAAAGCTTTACTAAAGATAAAGAGAGAGATTTCATAATAGTTAAAGTTTCCACTTGTGAGGAAGCAATTACAATTTAAAATTTATATGCATCTCAAGTTACTTAAAATAAAGAACAAAAATGTCACATTAAAATAAAAACTAACAAATTTATATTCAGAGAGATAGATAACATAAACCTCCCAGTAACTGGGAAAACTGCCAAACAAAATAATGAATAAGTAAAAATAGAAGATTTGAAAACTATGATCAGCAAACCTAATATTCATATTCAGATAGTGCATACAACCAGCTGCATTTTTGAAACACATCAAATATTTACAAAGATTTACCTGTATATGGCTATAAATCAAGTCTCAACAAATTCCAGCTGATTGCACTCGTTGTCAGAGATCTTTCATTGTAATTGTATTTACATACAGATTTGAAACAGGTAAGATTATACTTCAGTTTAGTCATGCATGCTTTGGTGGTGCACACACACACATGCACATGTACACACACACAAATCTAAGATTGTGGCTGTCTTTGATAAGGATAGAGGGATAGTGATTGCAGAGGAGTTCTTGAACTTTCTTATTATTACATGACTGTTTGATTTGTGATAAGTCTCTGAGCAGTGCATTTTAATTATATGAACTGCATGTGTATGTGCTATATTTAATAATACAGAAATTTAAAATTTAAACCAAGCAATGATGGGAGAAAATTTTCAAAATATTAAAATTTTTATATTTTCTGATGTTTAAATAATGAGTATTATACCTCTCATAAAGGTGAGATAGGTTCAATAGAAAGGCACTCTCGAGAAATTGTGTCTGTCATTAGTTGTGACTCCTTCCCTGTTTCCAAGCTTCAGGCATGGTAGTCTGTACTCTCTTCAGTTCATCCACTGCTTCACACAGTATAATTTTGTCTCCTTTTCCAACTCCTCATTATACTGCTGATGTCAGCTTCCACAGTGATCTCCTAAATAGTAAATGCATGGAGAAATTTTCAGTCTTCGTCTTACTGGAGTCCTTCTATATTAATCTAGACTATTTTTAGAATGTTAAAATGCTTAAATTTCTTGTTTTTCTTTGATTTTAAGCCTGCTTTTCTTTCTCTCCACCTTTTATTATAGTCACCTTAGAAGACAAATTTCCCTCTGCTCCCATCATTTAGCTCCTATCATTTAGCATTTCAGCCTAGCCCTTTTTCCTCTTCAGAATCTCTGCTTAGACAAATATAGAAGAAAACTAAAGAGGACCTGTAAGCAAGGTTATACTCAGGAAATCCAAGTATGTACCCAAATACCTTCAAGATGTCTCCAGTTAGTTTTCCCATAATAACAGTATGTCCATGATGTAATTAACCATCTGTCCTCCTAGTCACCCAAGACAGAATATCGGGGAGACTTTTTATTCATCTCCTTAGATTAGTTGCTCACTAGTCCATCACTTTATTGCTCATCTTGCTGTCTTTATTTCTTATATGTCTACATTAGGGAGCTTACTGTTATCATTTATTGGTGTGATTACTAAAATATCCAGACTAGTGGTCAATATTTTGTTTATTTATGCAGCATTCATTTCAAGCCTTCTACTAACAGGGTTCCACTTTTTATTTTTTATATTCAAAGCATGAGCTTAGAACTGTTGCAATGTGATTTACACGTATGAATTACAGATTACAGATGATTAGCCTAGCAGACAGCATTTAACAAAAGCCAAGCAAATAGTATCACTTCCCTGGGATTTTTTAACATAAAACCAGAAAGTAGCTGAGGTAGTCCCTGTTGAAACAGCACAAAAGATAAAAAGGGCTTCTTGAGCAGTCTTCTTCCACAGTATAATGAGGAAGGCCAGACATTTTTATTTAGGATTAAGAAACATGTAAAGAAGAAACCAAGAAGGAGAGATAGAGGAAGGGGGGATAGATGAATAGATCCTGGCCATATTTATTTCTCTAGTTCAGATTTTCCAGAGAACGGAGCTGTATCCCTGATCATTCCCCATTGGTTCAAAGCTTTCTGTGATTGAACATTATACATTTATTAAGTTTACTTGTTATTTCCAAAGGTATTTCAAATCTGGCTTCTTTTCCGTTGCACCCAAAATATTACTGACTTATCCTGTTTCCTAATTATTATGTATCTAATATGCTCTCTTCTAACATAGTCATCTCGTTTATAATAAAGTTTGCTTCAAAAATATAAATCTGATTATAGCATTTTTCTAATTAAAATATTTCACTAGCTTCTTGATGGTTTTATGTTATAAATAGAGATAAACTGTGGCATTAAATGATATGAGTTTGTGTTCTTGCTTAATGCAGTCATATTTGTTTTCATCTATTCTCTCTGCAGTAAATATTTAATGAGAATTTTCCAAAATACCAGGCACTGTTCAAATAAAACAAGGGAGATGCATTGTCTCCTGGAGCTTTTGTTCAAGTGAAATGCCCCATGTGTGTATGCATGCATGTTGGCATACACATGTATGTATGCACACATAAACTATCTGCACTGTGCATGCTTACATATATATGTGTGCTCTTGTGTATATTCATGCATGTGCATGTATGTATATATGTGTGTGTATGTGTTATACACATGCCGATATTTTACTTGTCTGCATGGCATATTCCGTCTCTTTATTCACACTCTTTATTTCTTCTGGATGCACTTTGTTCTCTACACAAAGCAAGTAAAACTTGTCACTTCCCAAAGAAGAATTATCCTTGAATATTTAAGAGTCAACCTCCTGACCCTTAAAACCACCTTTGCATATATTTGTTTTGACCACATTGTATAGTGTAGAGTAATTATATACATATTGTGTAGCTATGTTTCGTTTACTTTATATTTCCTGAACTTTATATTGAGAGTTTGAAAGCAAGTAATCTAGCCTTGTGCTTCTGATATATTTTCAAATATGGAGAAAAGGAAGACTTAGGAATCATCCTAATATGTTTGGGAATATCTGGAACACAGAAAATTAGCTGTAGAGAATGGATATGTGTTATTTTATTGATACAATGTCCTTGAATATCCAATATCTAGCAATTGTCAGGAAGAAAAAGAAAAACATGAACATACATTGAGGCAGACTTGGTACTTTGATGTATCATGGATAGAGTACAATTTGGTAAGTGTGAACTCTTTAGCTTTTAATTCAAGTTGAGATCTCATGTGTAAATGTAGCATGTATGTTAAGGACAACTACATTGTGTGTGTGTATGTGTGTGTATATATATAAAACACAGATTTCAGGTTCAGAGGCAGACTGATCAGACTAATTATTTACTTACAGAATACCTCAGTGTTGATTCCTCTTGCTCCAGTTCTTACTCCGGGCAATGCGATGAGGGCAGACGTTATCTGCTTTTATGGGAGGGAGGGGCTGGGGTTGTACTAGGTAAACGGAACTCCAGAATTATTCATCTCAGCTCTTATGTAAAGAAGCTTGCATAGCTGCTCCTTCTCTCTGGAGAAAGAGAAAGAGAGAATATGGCTTTCTAATGTAAACAAATCCTCTTTGAGAAAAGGAGATGATTACCTCCTCCAGTGTAAGCAAATGGCTTCAGAAGCCATAAACCTGTACAATTCTTTGAAGGTCTCTATCTTTAAATTCCAAGGCTTGTTTGCCATTCACTTATCCTTTAACCCATGTTACCTGTAGTTTTTACTCAGAAAGACCTGATGTATAAGCATAGAAATTTTCATGTAGAATGGTTTGGCAACACACTGAAGACTAATAATATTAGTAAAAGTATTTATTTTCAAATTCATCTGTGTGCCTTCATTTATAGTGAGGACCTCTCAAGAGCTCTTTTAAGTACAATCTAAAATTTTCAAAAGTCACACAGACAAGAAAAGCTTTAAATGTTTCTGAGCCCTCATAAATGTTTTGTGAAATTTGTGAAATTCAGATCAAAAGCTACTTGAGAATGTTACCTCTAGGGAAATTTCAGGCTCTCAGAGAGAGAACAATATCAGATATCATAGTTAGAGAGACAAGATATTTTGGGAATTAATATCATTCACTACCAAGCAATGTGTGTAACATGAAAGGTAAATTTCTGAAAAATTAAGAATATAGGAAGAAATAGATGATGGGTAAGTCAGTGTATATGGCTGGGATAGATTCATTATTTTATGCAGGGATTCATTTACTCAACACTTTGTGTCTTAGGTATATGATCCCTGTTCCAAGTACTGGGAATCCAATGATATATAAAATACTTTGTCAATGGTAAGGTGCCTAGGTAGGAAAGTAAAAAGGTAATGATATGCTACAGTTCTTTTATATTATTTATATATAGTTTGGTTTTTTTAAATTAGCCTTAGCTATATTACTCCAGCACAAAATATTAATGATTTTTGAATATTTTGAATTATGTTTTTTTCTTTTATTTTACCAAAATGAGAACTTGAAAGTACATTCTCCTTCATGAAAAGATGTTTCTGTGCAATATTATTACTAAAGATGATTTGTGGTAACTTTTCTTCTGCTTGAATTAATGATTTTCTGTTGATAGGAAGAGAGATGGTGACCAACATTTCTGTGACCACCCCAACTTTTTGTTTGGTAGATAATTTTGATATTCTACTTTCCAAAAAAAACCTATCAATGTTTACCTTCTTCATTGGAAAAAGAAACAAAGCAATTAATTTCTTCTAATATTACACTATGGTTTTTCCCTTCACATTTCTGAATAGAGCATAGATATTCTGTTTGAAGTGATGCTGAGGGGAAAGAAAATAAGACTAGTACAGATGTTATTAAATGTTCTTTCAAAAATAATCTATTTTATAGATCCTTCTTTTTTTGTGTATTCTAATCATGGCCCTCTCTTTACTTTATTAATTGGTATGATAACATTGCATTGTTGGCTACCTAACCTTGAAAATCTGTTTCACAGAGAGGCAGTAGAGTATAATGACCATAGTGACTAAAAGCATAAGCTCTGGAAAAGATTTCATAAGTTCAAATCCCAGGTTCACTATTTCCTATCCTTGTGACCTTGACAATTTACAGAACATTTTCTTTTCCATGGTTCAGTCTCTCTCTATTTCTCCCCCATATAAAATGACAATTGAAATAGTACTTATAACGTAGAGTTATTTTATGTCTTATAAATATGAGAGGGACTAATATGAGAGGGACAGTGAACGATAGTCATATCTGTAAATATATTATTAAAGTAGAATGTGATCATGTACCATATGTGTAAACATAGTAACAACAAAACAAGTATGTTTTCATAAAAGAACATACTAAGGTTGGGGTTGATAATTTACAACTTGGATTGACATTTATTGTGAGGAGGAAAACATTTAGTTTTGTTTATTTGTAATATTTGAATAGAATGTTTGTCTTTCAGGGTTATTGTGAAGACCAAACAACATAGATCACTGAATCACCAAAATATTTAGTTCAGTTATCTGTCTATCGATCTATCATCTACGTACTTATTTACTTCTTATTCTTATATTCTAAGAAAGAGCCTATAAGAAGAGTGATGAACAAAACAGAGAAAGATCATTCCATTAGAAGTTGCCATTTTTATTGGAGTGGAAGACATGCACATGAAAAAGCTCTAGGTCAGAACATGACACATAGTAAGAGCTTGAGGATATATCTGTTTCCCCTGACTCAACTTCTGTGTCAGAGGCTACTGTCATCCATCTACTCATTTAATTATGTGTATGATACGCTTATATCAGAAGAAGCCATGTGACTGCACACTTCTTTGCAGTTGATTTAGATTAGTAAGATCTAAAAGAGCAAGCATAGTTTTATTAGTGAATATATTCCTTTATAAAATTGAAGACACATTTGTGTTTCTTCACAAAATATGTTGTTTTATTATGTCATACAGCCATGGCTCTCAATAGCAAAATTGGGTTTTTGCTATTGAGAGATTGAGTTATGTACTCTATTACTGATTTTCAGGCAATATACAAAGTATATAGAATTGTTAAAAGAATCTTTAAATGTACTTGTGGCTGTTCTTTTGGTTAAACTTCCTTTTTCTCCTATCTGTATTCAGATGGAAATTTTTATAATTTGTGTCTACATATTTCTGCTACAATTGGATAAAAATTTAAAACTCATTTGAACACATAGTGTAGGTTAGTATTTCATTCAACATTTGATAAAAGTTAATAAAATAAACAGTTGCCGTTACACTGCAAAGTTGATTACTGGGGAATAATTAATTAACTATCAACACTGTACAAGGACCCACAAGAGAGCTGGTGAGTTTACAGATTTCTGAGTACTTCAGCAATGATTAGGTTCAAAGAGGTATTAAAATGCTCCAGCCTCTGGTTTCATATTGATTGTCCTTAGAAAGACTCCAACAAATTGGCTGAAAAGCCTACCACAGGAAGCCAAACATCTTCTATCGTCTGAGAAGCAGAAGGACATTTCTGCTGAATAGAATACTTATTTCTTTTCATGAAAACATGCTTCTCTAATACACATCTAATAATGCATCATCTATCGATACAGGCATGAAAAGCTTTTAAAGTTTTAGCTCCTACATGGCTTCTCTGCTGTGAGAGAAATCCATGATATAGAGCACTGTGCATACTGCAAATGAGATTACAAGGTATTTGTGCAGTTGACTATGTTTGCTATTACAATAATGGCATTATTTTTTCAATAACCCACTTGAATGCTATTGAGCATATGATTCCCTTGAGGCAGTTATTTTCATTATAAACACACTACTAAAAGCCTACTTTTATATTCACAATAATTTGAAATTATAAAACAAATAATTTCTGAAAGCTTTATTAAAGAAACACAGTAAAAGGTAACCTATATTGAAACCTATTTTCCTATAACTGGCACAGGATGAATGATATCATTGGTGCACAGTATACAAAGGATGAATCACATGTTGAAATTGAGTTGGGATATTCTTTGACAGAATTCATATCGTAAGTGATGCTGTAAAATGAGCCACTCAGTGGGACCTGGACTGGCTCCGGTTCTAAAGCAATTATATTTTAGAATGGTTTAACATGTTTGGCCTTTGTAGCATGTGTACTCGCGGCTCAAAACGCTCCTAAAGAGTTCTTCGATTCTGTATTAGTCTGTCATTTAGGTAATTATAAACAATCAATGAGGGATAGGAGAATGAAATGAGACTGAAATCACATGCAACAAAAAGTACATAGGGAGTACTCTGCATATCAGCTCCTTTCAGCATGTCTAGGAACTGTAGAGAAATGAAGTAGAATAAATAAGTGTCCATACAACCTTGCTTGAACACTTGACTAAGGTAGAGAATTTCAGACATCAAAGTTCATGTTTTAAATGTTTCTAGCTGAGGAACTGTGTGTGAATGTGTGAAAGTGTCGGCTAATATGTGTGTGTGTGTGCATCTGTGTGTTTTGGGGGAATGGAGATTCCCTTATATGTCAAGTAATAAATTAACATCTCAAACTAATAAAATCATATATGCATTGTAAGTGCATTTGGAAATCATTCTGTTAGAAAAAACTCCTACATGTAATATGTGGTCGTGATTGGGTTAAAACCACAAATATATTCTCATTAGGGATTCATGAGAGATCACAGATGTGTTGTTGGTCGGTATTTCATCCCTGTTCCCACCATCTTGTTTCTTGAGTGCTGCCCTATCCCACAATGCATTTTAAGAAATTATAGACATTTTTTAATTTAGTCCATTTTCAGCTTTACTGGGTAGGGTTCTGGTGTCATAACTTCAAATTCTTAAAAATCAAACTATATTTTTCCCCTCTTCCTTTAATACATGCATTTTTATTTTATGTACTAACTTTCATATACATGTTCTACTTTATAGTTTCTATACCATTATTAATTAATAGGCTCTATATCTTATGTAGTTAATCTACATACTTCATTTTGGGGGGCTTCATTAGCTGTTACTAATGCCATTCTTTGGATCTGATTATTTTTGGTTTGCTTTTTAATTACTGCTTTTATTCCTCACTATAAAATTTCCCTGAAGATCTCTCTCTTTTTCTTTACTCCCAGTGCTGAAAGATTTGCTCCTTGTAGACATATAAATGTTTTAAATTATGCCTCTGTATCTTGCATGGTGTCTGGGAGGCATTCCACAAATTATGAATGACATTGTATTTGAGTATATATTCATTTCCATAATTTGATACTATTTACATTTATAATGACTTTTACATCAATGCCTGTGCATGGATTAAATAAAATAAACTACATCTGCCTTAGTTTAGTTTTCAGATACGTGAAAGTAGACATTAAAATTATATATTCATTCAAGGGTTGAATCACATGTTCCTTATTAAAGATAATTAACAGCTGTTAAGTTTACATAAAGTAAAATATAAAAACAACTTCAACAAAAAGAAACACAGTTTACAGATCAGAAAATCGTTTCATGTTATAGAATTTCCTCATGTATTCGAGGCAAAAAAAACAAGAAAACAGAGAGCCCAACACACACAAATACACATATTACCAAAGCACTTCACAGTTGTAGTAAAAATTTGTAAATTTACAGTTCTGCTTACTCTAGAATTATCCCTTAAGGTTTTGATTGATGACAAGTGAAAGAGGGAAAAAGAGATAAGCCAAGTCTTATAAAAATAATTAGAAACTTAATTTTTTCAAAGATAGAGACTTCATTGTGTTTAGAAAAATTGAACTTTAGTCTTTTGAGAAATAACTATATCATCAATTGATGTGTTATCATAGTACGTTATTAAATAAAGTAGCAGCAACCTTTCATTTTCTTAGGGCTGACTTACAGACTTGAAAGCTTCCAGAAATTAGGATAAATGATCATTTTAAGGGGAGAAATTTTCCTCTTGCAAAAGATGTATCCAAAGCTTTCTTAGAGATATTATCTGCTTTGAAAATGAAGTGTCTGATGAAGCTTATCTATAATTAGGAAACATTAGATAAATTCTTCCCATTGTAAAAACAGATTGGAACAAATATTTCACAATAAATCAGAATTCCACTCTCAAGTTATGTGATAAGCTCTTCTGTATTACTCAGTAAATCATGAAGTGTGACAATAGGGACACTCAGTAAGCCCCTAAGAACTGTATAATAAATCATGAAATTTCACAATAAGTTGCACAGTAAGCTCCACTGTATTAGTCTCTAAATCATGGGTTTACACAATAAAGTTATTTAAAGAATTTCTTTCTTTTTTGCCGTGTCTACTATTATTATGGGACATCTATCAGTGAAGGATAATATTTATGATTGATTACAATGAAGTCCTTCTCTCCCACATTAGCTACAGCCATATGTTATTGAGAAAATTAAGTTTTATTTATTTGTGTGAAAGGAAAAGAAAAACTATCTAGTTACATAAAAATATGCATAAATTATAAAATTAATTCCAGCAGCAACCTTGGTTACATAATTGTAATAGAGAACTCATTAATTTAGAGTAGCTATTATTAAAAAACAATGTATGTAATCTAGGTTAATACTTAGGTACTTAGAACAACTGGTATATATGAATATATTAAATGTATTTAATGACAAAGGAGAGATCAGATTACATTTAAATAGGCAGTCACAATTACAGAAAATATGTAATGTTTGTGTGTGGAGAAAGAGACTGAGAGGGAAAGAGATGCTTTATACAGTTTTTTAAAAGGTGTGTTTATTCTCTAATTTTGAAAGTTGTGAAATATATCTGCGCTTTTTATGATTTGGGAATTTATTTGACAGATATAATGTGATTTATGTGAAATAGAAGTTTAAAGACCACTAGATTCGAATCCTAGCCCCATAGTTTAAATGGTATGTAACTGAATATAATTACTTATATTACATTTATTAATGTTTAAGATAATATTTAAGGGAACAGCAAAAGTGATCAGGTTTAACGCATATGGGGCATTCTTCACTAAATATTGCTTAACAATTATTTCCTCTTTGAAAAGGTAAAAATATAGAAGTCAAAATATAAATATATTGTGAAATTTTAATTTTAAATTCAGGGATTTTAAGAAATAAATGAGATTGGTACAGGACAACAAAGATTTGTCCATGAGAATAATTTGATACCTAACATTGGAAAAACTTGTTACCCCAAATAAGATGAGGCATATGTGTTAATAATAATGAGAATTGTGAGTGCTCATGTAGGATAGGAGGGTAAGAAAGTCCTTACAGTACTGCAAATGTAAATATTATTAAAGAGAGAGTTCTGTGGAACTGAGGCCCTGCTTTCATGGGGAAAAGTTATGGAGAATGTTTGATCTATGAGAGTATTGTTGGAGTACTGAACCACACACACACAGAGTTGAGTTATGTTCTGATAGTTTACACAGATTCTTTTCATGGGATTAAGTCACTGAAAACAGGCAGACCCTGCAGAAGATCAGACATGGCCCCAAAAAAGTCACCACTATTACTTTCATTGTTAGCTACATTATTTGATAGGAAGAAGATCCAGATCTTGAAAATGTTCTACCTTGGGTCCAATTATAGACCAGTATAGGATACTTTTTTTTTCTTTATTCCTTACACCCAATAATGAATATCTCTCATCTCTCTTATTTTTCCTTCTTTTGTTTTTATCTAAAGTACTCGATGTTAAGACGGAATAATTCAGTGGGCTTATATAGGCCGTTTTAATTCCTCTAGAAATCACAGTTTAAAAGCTTCTTGCAACAGTTCTTAAATACTGTCACTTGAAATAATGAGACAAGTTATTAATCAATTTATTTAGGTTTTCATTGTATCCATTTATATCCTTATAAAATAGAGATGATCACGTACACATTCACATACACACATACTTCAAAAAGAGAGAGGAAATGTTGACAAGGATGGTGTGACACTGGGTTTGAGATACTGTTTTAAACATAAAAACATTAAAGCCTTATGTGCAATATTGCTCATTATATTAAAGGAAAGGCCAGTAACTAGCTTTGACACCCACACTCTTTACATGTTTTTTGCTTTCTTTTTTCTTTAACAAATAGTCTGACTTCATCAAAAAGATAAGTAAGCATACATATAATACATATATATCATATATATTAATATCTATTGATCACATCATTTTTTTCAATTATTTTAATTGGGTAAGTTTTCAGAGCATAGACATACTAGGCAGCTCCTGGTTAGAAGTAAAGTAGTATACATGTAAATAGCAAATATATGAATTGGTTGAATTTTTATGTAAAAATGTATGTAAATTTGAAACAAAATTGAGTTAGCTTTAAAATCTTAGGGAATATTAGAAAAATTAATATGAACATGGTATGAACTTATTTGTCATTTTTATGACTCTTTGAAAAGCTTTGAAACATTTAAATAAAGCTCTCTACGTTTTCATTGTAGTATTAATGTCTGTGCCATAAAATATCAAAACCTTTAAGGCAACACAAAAATTTAAAGATGTCTTATCAGTTCACATAGATGACATTAAATTCCAGAAAAGTAATCATAGAACACAGCAGGAGTTGATCTCAAGAATATTAATGAAGAAAATGGCATAATTAATATTCTCAAGTCCCACATGTAATATTTCTATTTGGGCAAGGCTAGAAAAGGTGTCAAAACTGCAAGCTTTGAATTTTGAGAGATTTTATTTTAGTTTTGCAAAATATGTGGAACCTGACAGTATTTTTATAAAGTAAAACAAAAACCCCTTATTCAAAATAAATATTTTGTCATTTGCATTTAGTTTGAAGATTTCATTCAATATAATGAATTATTAAAATTCAATACATAACACATTTGGTTCCAACAAGAGAAATTAGCTCCATTCTTCCCAGGTTCTCCCTCTTACAAATAAGATGTCCTGGATATAACATAATAAACAAGCACAGGAAGACTCTGAAAGTAGGAAAGAAGAAAGTAGAGTTCCTAGGGACCTAGGGACTTGAGGAGTGACACAGTAAAGCCCCTGGGTATTTTTCTTCCTTCCACATATCCTAGACAGAACATTATAGAATCCTGCAGCCTGAAACCAACACACACACACACAAAGACAAACACACAACCTTAAGAAAAGTTTTTTCTTCTGAGCTGAAGTATGTGAAAATGGTGGCCTAACAACAGAAAACCTTTCGGTGATACTAGCCCTATTCTACATCTACGCACCAAAATAATAGTCACATCTTATTTATGATTTGGTCAAGCTAAGCATGCAGCAGACCACCCTACTCATTTTCTTGGTAGAAGCAGGCAATAGTAGACTTCTCCCACTGGGTGGTGCTGGCTGGTTGAATGAGGGCTGAACTTCCTGTGGAAGTATTGATAGATGGTACACAAATCCCAGACTAGAGTATTATCATTGAGTAAGGTGATAAGCTGAGCCTCCACTCTCACACCACAGCAATGAGACTTCATGAAGTATTTCAAGGAGGGTCTAATAACAACTCCACTTCCTGATGCCTCTGAACACTGTCAGAGGCCAGAAGTGAGCTGAACCTTATCATCCACTTGGCATCAACAAGACTAAATTCAGGACTATAAGATTCAGGGCTGGTGAGAACACTTCTTGTCCTCACCCCTGTTGTCACCTGATTGCAATGGAGAGCTGAGCCTCTGCTCCTACCCAGCATCAAAAAAGGTTGAACAAGAAGATGGGAGTTGGAACTAAATGGCATTTTAATTCCAGCCACCTCCCCTGGTACCACTGGGACTCAGCAGGGAGTTGAATTTCTGCCCCACCTTATCTGCAAAAAGAACCATACAACATAACCAAACAGGATCAAATTGATATATGTATAGAACAATTCACCAAACTACAGCAGAGCACAAATTTTTAAGTGCTCATAAAATACTCATGAAGATAGACCATATTCTGTGCCATAAAACAATAAGTAAATTTAAAAGCATTGAAATTATGAAGTAGACCACAGTAGAATCAAACTTGAAAACAATAACAGAAAGAACACAAAGTTTCTAAGCAAATAGAAATTTTAAAAAAATACACTTCTAAATAATACATGGATCAAAGAAGTAATCTCAAAGGAAATTTTTACAAATAAATAGAACTAAATGAAAATGAAAATACAGCAAATCAAAATAAATGGGATGTAGCTAAAGCCATGCTGAGAGGGAAATTTATAGCACTAAATGCATACAGTAAAAAAGAGAAAAGATCTCAAACCAATAATCTGTGCCTACCTCAAGAAACTAGAAAGAAAATAAAGAACAATAAACTCAAATGAGGAAGAAAGAATGAAATAATACAGTTTGAACAAAAATAAATGAAATTAAAGAGGGAAAACGGCCGAGGGGGAAAAAGTGCTTCTTTGCAAAGAATACAATAAAATTTATAAAACTCTAGTAAGACAACAGTGAAAGAGAAAATACAAGTCAAAAGTAACAAGCATGAAATAGAGATATCTCTACAGACACTTCAGCCATTGAAAGGGTAATAAAGGGATACTAGGAAAAACTTAACTCATAATTTTGGCAACTCAGGAAAATGGATCAATTCCTTGAAAACTACAAATTAACAAAACTTAACTAAATATGCAATAGAAAATGTGAATAGATCTATAACCTTTAAAGATATTGAATTTGCAATTAAAACTTCCTGAAAAAAATCTCCAGGCTCAGATTGCTTCACTGGAGAATTCTACCAAATATTTAAAGAAGAATTAAAACCAATTTTCCACAGTTTATTGGAGAA
Source organism: Balaenoptera musculus (assembly GCF_009873245.2). Taxonomy (NCBI): domain Eukaryota; kingdom Metazoa; phylum Chordata; class Mammalia; order Artiodactyla; family Balaenopteridae; genus Balaenoptera; species Balaenoptera musculus. Next base: position 59,707,904 of record NC_045802.1, read on the forward strand.
ATAGAAGAGAAGGAAAAGCCAGCCTACTCATTTGTGAAGCTATTGTAACTCTGATACTGAAGCCAAACAAAGATGATTAAAAAAAAAAAAGGAAGAAAAAGAAAACTGCAGATCAGTATCTCTCATAAACATTGAAAAGAAAACCATCAACAAAATATTAGTAGATCAAATGTATCAATGTACCAAAAAATTATATAACTTGACCAAGTGGGCTTTATTCAAGTTATGCAAGGCTTTTTCAACATTTGAAAATCAAAGTAACATTGGAATAAAGAAGAAAATCACATATTCTTATAAAGTTACACAAATTGCTACACCCATTCATGATTAAAACAAAACAAAACAAAAAAACTCTGAAAATTAGGAATAGATGGGAACTTCTTTAACTTGATGAAAACCTTTCCAACACAGCTCTATCTAACATCATACTTAATGAGGCAAATTGAGTGATTTCTTCCTAAGTTTGGGAACAAGGCAGGAGTGTGTGCTTTTGCTACTCTTCCTTCAACATAGTAGTAGATGTTCAAGCCACTGAAATAAAAAAAGAAAAAGAAATAAAATCTATACAGATTGGAATGGAGGACATAAAACAGTCATTTTGCAAAAGATTTAATTGTTTATGTAGCTAATTCCGAGGAATTCACACACAAACACACACCTGAAGTAATCAGGTATTACACTGATTAACTCATCACAAAAGACCTATAAAGTTTTCATTACCTACATCCTTGGAAAATGTGAATTAAGTAATTACAAATGTTAAAACGTTGACGATGTTATTTGTGCTGTTATGTTTTGTTATTTTAAGTAGCTAGTTGTTGATTCTAATTCTGGGCCAGAAACAGGGAATGCCAGTAACTTTGTATCATTTGTGAATGAGTAATCCACAGCCTGAGGTCATTAATGTGCTTTGAATACTAAAGACAAACTGAATTTCAAATGTAAGAGCAAAAAACGAATCAACAGACAAAGGATTAATCTCCAAAATACATAAACAGCTCATGCAGCTCAATATTAAAAAAACAAACAACCCAATCAAAATGGGCAGAAGACCTAAATAGACATTTCTCCAAAGAAGACATATAGATGGCAGAGAAGCACATGAAAAGCTGTTCAACATCACTAATTATTAGAGAAATGCAAATCAAAACTGCAGTGAGGTATCACCTCACACCAGTTAGAATGGGCATCATCAGAAAATCTACAAACAACAAATGCTGGAGAGGGTGTGGAGAAAAGGGAACCCTCTTGCACTGTTAGTGGGAATGTAAATTGATACCGCAACTTTGGAGAACAGTATGGAGGTTCCTTAAAAAACTAAAAATAGAATTACCATATGATCCGGCAATCCCACTACTGGGCATATACCCAGAGAAAACCGTAATTCAGAAAGACACATGCACCCCAATGTTCATTGCAGCACTATTTACAATAGCTAGGTCATGGAAGCAACCTAAATGCCCATCGACAGACAAATGGATAAAGAAGAAGTGGTACATATATACAATGGAATATTACTCAGCCATAAAAAGGAATGAAATCGGGTCATTTGTAGAGACATGGATGGATCTAGAGACTGTCATACAGAGTGAAGTAAGTCAGAAAGAGAAAAACAAATATCGTATATTAACGCATATCTGTGGAGCCTAGAAAAATGTTACAGATGAACTGGTTTGCAGGGCAGAAATTGAGACACAGATGTAAAGAACAAACGTATGGACACCAAGGGGGGGGGGGGGGGAAGCTGGCGGGGGCGGGGTGGATGGTGGTGGTGGGATGAATTGGGAGATTGGGATTGACATATATACACTAATATGTATAAAATGGATAACTACTAAGAACCTGCTGTATAAAAAAATAAATAAAATTCAAAAATTCAAATGTAAGAGCAAAATTATATGTCCAAATTGTGTTTATTATTTGTCAGTTTTATTTGGGATCGGTTCTATCAAGGTAGTTGTTTACATATATCTGAACGGAGTAAAGAAATAAGGTTTGAAAAAAATAAAGTTAAAAAAAGGATGCTCAATTCTATAACTATAGATTACATCAAAAGTCATAAACTATTTTTGTTAATTCTTTGTTTTAAAGGTATTGTAAAATGTATATTGCATTAGTCTTTTATTGTGAATCGGAAAGTGGAATGTATGTTTCTGTGTTATAATTGTGCATGTGTATATAGAAATGAATGTGCCTTTTCAATAATATCTCATGTAGCAAGTTTGAACAGTGTTTTATTTCTGATAAGCTCTCAACCATCTGTAGAATTATATTTAAAATTTAGAACTAGTAAATAATATAAAATAACTTGTATTTTCTTAAAAGGCCAGGTATAAAATATTTCATTCCTTATAGGAATAAAAATATTCTGTAGTTATAATAAAATTTATTTTTCTGCTCTCACATATTTATACACAGTCCTTAAACTTTACAGAGTTTCTAGCATATGTATCAATTTTAAGATATATGAAGAAATTTTGCAAATGAATACTAGGCAAAAAATGATTGGAGGTTATTAGCCTCAATCAGTGGGCCCACATAAAAAATAATATTGGTAGCTTATGTGATTTAAGAAACTTCAGAAGACAGCTTACTTCCCCGAAATAGGTTCCCCTTCAGCCAATTTTAGTTCTTCATATCTATTTCATAGTGCAATTATTAATTTTATTAAGCTGGGTGCTTTTCTAGCTAGATAAATCCTACCATTACAATACAAATACGAGAGTATTAGCATGCCTTAGACAAAGGGCCCTTTGGAAAAAGACTAGGGCCACCAGTTATGGTAGGAGGATAGAGGGGTTCAAAGTTTATGTGCAGGACTCCTGGGTGCCAAGCATTGGTCTGAGTGTTGGGGCACTGTATCATAGATAGAATTGGCCCTATTCATTAACCTGCCTAAACATGATGGCCTGCTATTAAGTTAATTCTGAAAAAAACACTGAAAGATATGTATAGTATAAGGCAGAATAAGTAAAGTAACAAATTAACTGCTCTAATTTTTCTGTGAATTTATAATTAATTCTCACCAAAGATGAGACTAGTCCACAGAACTACTATTGAAACTTGATATAATTAATTTCAGGGAGAGGAAGATAGATCACACTTGACAGGAACTGACTATTCAGTGTCCAAATTAAGTTATTCAAGTACATTATATTCACATGTAGTCCAGAAATAAAGAAATTATAAGCATGTGCATATTGTTCTAATTAATATGAGAAGAGACAAATTGACAAGTTTTCTCATGCATTTGAGCAATTATTGCCAACCTTTGAATAGACAGCACGAAGTAGGAAGGGGGTATTATTTTTCAACTGATATTACAACTCATCCCACCTCTCCTAAGCTAACTGCTACGACTGGTATGTTTTTTAACATATAACTCAGCTTCTAAGTGTAATGACACCTGGAGAAGTGTACCTTCAAACAATATGTATAAATAATGAATTTAAGTTAAGCACTAACAAGCTATTAGAGTTTAAATTACCACTTTCACATCATTTTATAATCTAGACATATTCTAAAGAAGAGTATTATTTATCCCTATTGAATCATGATGAAATTGAAACTTTTTTCCATAAAATATCATAATTTAAGAAGTAGTTAATTTTAGAACCAAGCCTGGAACCCATTTCATGTCTCTCTCACCCATTTTTTTTTTTCCTGACAAACTAGAAAGACATATTGTGTTGTAAAAGGAAACTGAGTTAAGATACAAAGGCATGATTATCATCCAGGGTCAGCTATCATCTTAACTTTGTGTACTGGGTAAATCATTTAAACTTTTTTGATATAACGAGTGAGTATAAAATGAGATGATATACATCAAAGTACCTGCTAAATTAAGTAACCATAAAAGCTATGAAATTGATTGAATTGATTGAATTTTTTTCTTAAACTGAGATTTTAATCACAATATGAAATGATTACTAACAACTGTAATGATTATGGTGATGAAAACTATCAATTATTAGATGTTTAATTGTCAAACTAAATACTATGCATGTAGTTTTTTATTTATCCCCACTGATTTAGCAGTAGAGCCAAGAATGAAATCCAAATCCCCTTGATCCACACATCCTGCTCTTTTCAGCTTCTCCTAAACCTTTAGCACATCTACATCTGCAGCTACATCTACATAGATATATACATATCTAGCTACTTGCACAAGCAGATACACAAATCTACACGATAAAATTTTTAAAAATGAGTATGATTTAATTTAAAGTTAAGATAATCTTACACTTTGTGTATGTGTCTACAAATGTGATTTTTTGATGTGAAAAGCCACCTTCTCTAGCTTATTTAGTAAATTAAATATTTCAATTATTTAAAAATTTGACACCTGGTTAGTATGTGGGAAAGTTTTAGGTAACTAAAGTGAAAAGAAATGGAAATGTATTAAGTTAAATGATACAGTGCTAGAACTCTTTATTAAGAAAGATATTAAATATTACTCTGATAGACATGCCATCTTTCATGTCATTCTTAGTTCAAGGACTTCTTTTTCAATATAATCTGAGTGATTTAATCACATTTATGTGTGCATTTTGTCTTTTGAGTTATGTAAAACTTTCATTGTTGACAAAGTCTCTATTCAGAAAAGCATGTGAGACAAAGTGATTTACTCAAAATGCAAACAGGAAGCATATTTCTTGCATTAATAACTTTGTAGAATATCTTGTTAAGGATCATCTACGTAGAATTATGCAGAACCGTTTGTCTTATTTTATTAAAACGCAATATTGACTCAAAGGGACTATTCAGAATTAATAATTATTTAAATTGTTTACATATTGACTCATTTAGTTGCTTTTATATGCTATTTAAACATAAATTGATAGTTTACATGTGCCCTAGTGAGCTTGTCTGCTACTATTCTTATGTTTTTTGTATTAATCATGGATCTTCCTGCCTTCTTCCTTTTTCTCCCTTTCCCCCTCACTCTCTCCAACAGTACAGAGGTTGGAGAAATTAGTTAAGTTTGGTGCATAGCTAGTTTGAGGTGACTGTGGGTAAATGAAAGGAATATTTCCAATATGAACTTAGATATACCACTCTAAATCACAGCAAAGCGAACTAGGGTGAAGCTTACAGGTTATTGGTTACGAATGGTAACTGAATATTTGGAGTGAATAAGAATTATCAGATTCTATATATTGAAAAAAGAAATTATGGCTTAGGAAGAAATTATAGTAGCACCAATAAAGGGAAAAGAGAGAAATAGTTACTAAATTCATTCTTGTGGTCTAAAATATAATTTATGTAAGGAAATTACATTTTTAAAAACATATGATCACTGAAGGTGATCATTTATTTATTTATATATATATATTAAAGCATATTTGTAGTCTTTCTAATACAGGCTTATATGCTTTAATATATATATATGAGGTTAATGTCAAATTAACCTATGCCTTTCTTTTCTTGGACTGTTCTTTTTTGTCTGTTTGAACCGTGGGAGAGTGAAAAAAACATTGGATGATTTAGAGTCTACACTTAGATTAAAGTTAAGGAATTTTCCTAAGACCCTGAAACCATACTCTCACAAACTAAGGACTATACCTTTTTTTAAAAAAAAAATGTGACTCAAGCAAGATTAAGAAGGAAAAAATAATACAACTAAATTTTCTCATAAAGAAAAATGAAAACAAAGAAAATAACTTCTGAATGCAAATGTAAGTCCATTTGGTAACTATGTAATTGGAGTTTAAAAAACCCACATGTTTGGAAAAATAAAATGCTAAATTCAGTATAAGATAGCTTCATTTCAGGCTTCATCCATTCATTAATGGCAGATTTTGCTACTCAGAAGAAATTAAATACTCTCTTCATTTATTTGCATATTTTTTCTCTTTGAGAAAAAGGATTGCTCCGTGGAGGGATAAATAATTCTAACTCAACTTGTCTGAATAGAAAATTTCGAACTTCATATAGCAAAATTTTTCATTATTATCCTTTAAATCTATAAATCAATGTTTATATTTTATGGTCTCCTGAGATAACGATTGTTTCAGAGTATAGTCAAAACTTCCACTAAGTTTTCAGACACTGTGATAATACCTCTCCCAAGGAGATAAGAGAGAGAGAGGTCGAGAGGTCAGTAAATAGATATAGAGATATAAAAATGTAGATATACATTACATATATGAGATATATACATTATATATATAGTATATATAGACATGTACTATCTGTCTATCTTTCTAGCTATATGATAAATGCCAACCTACTCTCTGGAAAAGACACTGGCAGGATAAAGAATTTTTGCATTGTGTTTTTATACTGAAAAGTAGAATAATCAATCAATCGGAATCCTATATCATGCCTAAATTAAACTTAAAATAATTTTTATATCCTATTTTGAACATTTTTCATTGAAGATATCAAAAACTCTTTTTCTGTGGAACATTCTGATTCATTGAGTGCCTAATAACACTTGTTTGATATCCCTTTAAGAAGCATTTTTTAATATAGCACTTATTTGTATTCGGTATTTTGTTTAAAAAATATTCTTAAAAAATTTTGATCTATTTGTACCAGTTCAATGTATCAGTTGCAGATGTTGAAACTAACAAATAACTGTAGCCCAAACTTCGTAAACATATGAGATTTCAGAAGCTGTATGCTACCAGATGAGGGACTGCATGTTTTGCACATGGTAATTAGGTCCTAATGTCTTCTGGTAAGGCAAGCATTTCTTATAAGGAGAATTACTCATTGGCACTCCTTTAAATAAGCCATAAAATACATTCAGGGCCATCTACCAACAAGTCTGTCCCACCTGGTTTTTCTGCCAGCAACAGAACAGATCACAGTTTCTTGGCTGAGCCCAGTATAGAGTAACTTGTGTTTGGGGGACATACACAAAAATATTTTCACTGTTTCTTTAAATACTGGAATCACATTCAGGAAAGTAAGAATATCACACTATAAGAGACACAGGGGAATGAGTTGAACTAAGGCAAAGCCATGTTAACATCTCCCATCTCATTTTTATTCCATGTCATACGCTCACTGAATAAAATAATTCACAAATCAGTTTAAGTACTTGTCTCTGTTACATTACTATTTTCTTTCCTCCCTTGCACCCTCTCTTCTTTCCTTCCTTTTTTTTCATGTCTTTGGTTTCTTAGTATACGTCTTTCAAACTTGTAAATTAAGTGTATGGATCATCTAGCCTTAAACTTACCTGTTTTGTTTTTTTTTTTAATCTGTGGCATGTACAGACCAATTTTTTCATTAAGTACTATTTTTATCTCATCATCCTGGGTGGTACCAAGTAAACTGAACACAGAGTTCCTGCATCATTGCCATGTGGTAAAATAGAGTCCCATTATCTGAAAGCCGCCTTTTAGAACAACAAATTATTTTTTCTCAGTAGTTAATGTAGATTTTAATGAACTAAAGATGAACACATGATGAACACATGGTTTATGTATCAGTGTTTTTCTTTAGTGCTACCTCTCTTCCAACCAGTGCTTTCCCACAATGGGCAAGGAGGCAGCTGGGACATAAACATTAGGGGATGCAAGGAATGGTGAGAAAGAGAGTTGAAAACATTATCTGCACAGACCATATCTTTAGGCAGGTCTGTGACGATTTCACTACAGTTGCCTTATTGTTTCTCTCTCCACTAACTCCACACAGAACTTTTCATTTCAATACATTTTGGAGCCCATGAGCTGACAGGGAATTACAAGACACAGGAGATATTCATCTTAAAAGATTTGAAAGCAAAAAATTCAAAACACGTTTTTAATTTTTCTAGAAACAAACAAAAAATGTTATCGAAATAAGTATTTTTATACTTCATGGACAGTTACCCGTGTTTCTAATGCTCCTAAAATCATCTAATTTGCATAAGCCCGGTAGCTTCCATGTCTGAGCCCATTGTTTTTCTCCTTGCGGAAAGAAACAGATTACGTAAACAGGCCATCAAAATACCTCAGCTGTCTATTTATGGCCTTTCTCACTTAGCAAGAGCAGTAGCAAGGATTTATACTTATATAGAGCTTTTCAATATAAAATTACAATTGAATATGAAAGCACAGAGTGGAGCTATTTGGCCAATCACATGACAAGCGTTCAGTAAATAACAACAGCAAGTTGCCAGGAAGGCAAGACAATTATAATTTCCAAATCCTAAGTTGAAAAATTGACATTAAAGAAGCTTGATAGTAGATGAATGACAGAATGACCTCAACTTAGATTTTTTTCTAATTATAAAAATGATGCATAATGATGTAGAAAAATATGTCTATTATAATTACGTATTGAACTTTTCTGCTGTGTCCTTTTTTTTTTTTTTTTTTTTTTTTTTTTTTTTAAATTTATTTATTTATTTTTGGGTGTGTTGGGTCTTCGTTTCTGTGCGAGGGCTTTCTCCAGTTGTGGCAAGCGGGGGCCACTCTTCATCGCGGTGCGCGGGCCTCTCACTATCACGGCCTCTCCCGTTGTGGAGCACAGGCTCCAGACGCGCAGGCTCAGCAGCTGTGGCTCACGGGCCTAGTTGCTCCGTGGCATGTGGGATCTTCCCAGACCAGGGCTCGAACCTGTGTCCCCTGCATTGGCAGGCAGACTCTCAACCACTGCGCCACCAGGGAAGCCCTGCTGTGTCCTTTAATTGTATTTTCTCAATCAATTTTCATAAGAACTCTACTTGATAGATACCATTATATTTATGTTATGTTAAAAGAAGCTGTGTCAGAGAATTTAGTAATTTACTCGAGGACACACGCTGTTAAATATAAAAGATATTTGGCTTGGTGAAGCCAAGCCAAGCACTAGGATGAAGTATTCACACATTTAACCACAATATTTATTTAATATAAATTTATGTTTTAGTATATTAATATTCTAGCCTTCTGTGTTGTTTTATCTCTTTATCTCTGCCTCACTGAATTTTTTCTAAAATATATGCATTTAAAATGTACTATTATAAATCATTTAAAAATGTTTATTAGTTATAATTTGCTTTTAAAAATACTTAAATAAATATCTACTGAAATATCTTCCAACATCTCTGACTATATTTATTTTAAATTTTCATAAAGGAATTTATTAGATTTAACTATTAAAGATATCTTCAAATTTCCCTTAAAAATTTTGATAACTTACATACACAAAATAACTGTTATAGTCTATTTTAATAGTCTATAATATTTATTTTAATATATATTTATATATTTAAATATATTTATTATATTTTATATAACAGACATTGTATAGAAATAACAGACATTATATAGAAATCAAATAACAGAGTTAATATCTTATTTTAATGATACATATACACAATAAGTATTATAACTATTACACACACAAAAACCTATTTGTGTATGCTAGCGCCTGTTTCATTCATAATCATCAACACTTATTATTATAATCTTTGATTTAGTTTTTACTTTCTAATTAATATCCATTTGTCTAAAAATAGAAGGTATACTTAAGAGTAAAACTGAAATATATACAATATATTAAAATGTGGGGAACATGTTTCTGTGCATAGGAAATTACATTTTCTGTTATTTTTAATTTTGTGAATAGTAGTAAGCATGAGATCATGCTGCATATACTGTTTTGTAAAATTAATTTCAAATATTTTATAACATTAATTCAGATACTTCAAAAGGGAAAAGAACAATATAGAATATATATTTTATACATTCTACAGATTAATGAAAATATACGTTATTTAAAATTGAGGTAGCTGATCTCATCCTCCTCCACCATCACCCATATTCTAATTCTGTATTCATCATATACATGAATGATTTCATACTCTTACTACAAATACAATGAATATAAAAATATATTCAAACTCAGTTGGATATTCCTCCGACAATATTGGATATCAGCGGTGGTGGTTAAACATCATTTTTCCCCTCTCTGTTCAAAACTAATAAAGTGTAAAAACAAGAATACAGATAGTGATCAAAATACCATACTGCATTAGTTCAGTACTCTACTAGCCTCACTGCAAAATGTATTCAAATTTTCTAAACACGCCAGACACTGATTTGCCCAAAGACAGATCAAGAAAGTAGAGGATGTGTCTGTGCCTGTGTTGGAGGAGGATAGGGAAGGAAGCAAGGCAAAACCTTACCCTGGTTAACTTAAAGATGGCAGAGAAAACAAATAACGTACCTGACCTTCTTGAAAAAAATTCAGGACCAATGCAAAAGAAACAAGAGTCATAAAAAGTGACTAATGAGCATAGCACATGGTGTGCTAATCTAGCTCAATACATAAATCCAGATAAATGAAAGTTAGAATTTCAACATCAAATAAAACTCTGCACCTAGCACTGAAAAAATAATTAGATGGACAAAACTTTTCCCAACATCATAAGTGATAGGTGAACATATTATTAGAAGTTCCTTAGCATTTCCTCATGTGGGTGAAAATGTTGTTGAAAGTTTCCCATTTATGACTCACTAACTGAATTTGGGAAATATTGCCTACAGTGTCATCCATTTGCAAGGACAGAAATTAAATTTGATATAAAACATAAGAAAAATAAGGGAATAAAAATAAAAGATGCTAGGAAACATCATGAAACTCATAAAAATGTTGAGCATCAATAATAAATGTACATCGGAACTTGACTGCTGTCTGTGTGTCTCTCTGTGTGCCTGCTTCTGCCTCTCTTCATTTTCACTGAATTATTTTTATATATTTTTCTTCTGACTGGGTTCTGGAACTCTCCATTTTTCTAGTTCATACATCAGTAAATAAAGAATAAGACCTCCTCAAAGCTTTGTATCTGACAAGCCAAGACACCAAATTCTCTCTGTATTCTTGCTTCAAAATTTTTGTTGAGAACTCTTTCATCTTAGGACAACTTGCCAGCAATGGCAGATGTCGGGAAAATATTGAAAGTATCCTAAGAGGAATAGAAGGAAGGAGGAAGGGCAAAGCCTGAAAGAGTTGTGCTGGGCAGATAATGCCATTGTTTGCTTGCAAACCTGTCACCAGGTAACCAACACAGCAACTAACATGTACACACACTCTGGTAGCCACAGATCATTTTTAGACATACCTCTACCTATCCCATTCAGATCATACAACACAAAATGCAAGACAATCTAAGGGAATGTTCAAGTATTACAACCAGAGGGCTGAGATATGGCCACTGTTGTGTGAGTTTATACACACTTGTTTTTGTTGTTGTTTTAATGGTTCTGCAAACTCTTGTCTTAATGATTATATTTTATACCCCAAGTACCACGTATGCAATAGGCATTTAAAGATAGATTGCTTACAACTTTCATATTTACTATATTGGGAGATAAACAGCATTTTTGCAATGGCCTTTATACTAGAAAATAAGAAGCAACAAACAACAGACAATTTATTGATTCCCCCCTTTTATAAAATGAGTAAGATATTGGGGAAGAATATCTAGTTTTATCTTATTTTGCCTTAGTTGACTGATTTCTGCAGATCCCTGTACCTAACATTTTCCATAAAGAATAACATTAACAATCTCTCGTTCACCACACTTGGTGTTTTGTTGGAATCATGACTCTCTTAAGTAAACATCAGTTGACTTCTTATTTCATATTATGGGCTTAACTTATTAAAATTACATTTCATAACTCTTCCTTAATCATTGCTTCCTTTAGCAATCCCCCAAATTGCTAAAACCATTAGCCAAAGCTGGGGTATGTGCTTTAAGTTACTTATATTTAGCAGGAAATCTGGATTTTATTTTCATCATTTTATCTATCCATGAAATATTGCTCCAAAGGGCATGAATTTAAAATTTTTAAAAAGATGCTTTTATATGGTATGACTAATATTCTTCTTTGAAATATTGCCACAACCTTCAATATGTTTTCCAATCCAATGCTGTTTAAAGTTAGTTAGTGGAAAAATAAACATAGGGCGGTCAGGGTGGAATGTAACCCTCATTGGAATCATTGGAAGGAGTTTAGAGAAGGATTAGACTATCATCACTTCTGAGAATGCCCAGGGGTACCTACATTCCAAAGCATAGGGTTCCAGAGTTTTTTTAGCAAGCATTCTAATTTTAGGTTTAAAAATGCTGTATGGCATTGATTCACCAAAATTCATGGTTATCTGAGTCTTTTTTTTTTCCTAAGAGGCTCCTCATTTAACAGTCACTTATTTGTTCTATTATGCCATAAGAATTTCAATGCAGTACGTTGGGGAGTGGTGTTTCTCTGTCTTCAATCCTTCCTGAAGGTGAAATTTCTAGGAAAGAGGTTCGGAACAAGTAATACTACAGTGGCCCACTACAGTTTTTTTTAAATTAGATAGATAGGTAGATGGATAGATAGTTAGATATAGATAGATGGATGTTGTATTAGTCAGGGTTCTCCAGAGGAACAGGATCAATAGAATGTGCATTTATATATAGAGAGAGATTTATTTAAGGAACTGGATCATGATTATAAAGGCTGGCAAGTCCAAAATCTGCAGGGTAGGCTGACAGGCTGGAGACCCAGAGAAGGGTTGATGCTACAGTTCCAGTCTGAAAGCAGAATGCTGGCTGAACTGTGTCTTTCTTGGGGAATCTCAGTCTTTTTTCTTGCAAGGCCTTCAACTGATTAGATGAGGCCCACCCATATTATGAAGGATAATGTGCTTTACTCAGAGTCTATTGATTTAAATGTTAAACTCATCTACAAAATACCTTTGTAGTGACACTTAGACTGGGGTTTAACCAAATATTTGCATATCATAGCCTAGCCAAGCTGACATGTGAAATTAATCATCACAGGTGTATTAAGTAATATAATTCTCAAATATTTTATATTAGAATTTCAAAGCACTTGACAACTGTATACATAATATCTATGAAATTGGTATTACTACCATGTTTTTATATTGTTGAAAATAAAGAAGAAAAATATATTCTGGTTTTCTCATCATAAAACTTAAAAGAATCCAAATTCCTGAGATTAAATTTACTGGCTAAGTTATATGCAGAAACTGAAAGAAAATGAAATAGTTGTTTCCCAGGTACTTTATCTTTCATAGTCTGTTACTAAGAGATTCTTAAAGTTTCAGAATCTGTTCCAGTATAGAAATATGGCCAAAGGGCTTCTGTAAAATAACCATTAAAATATAGAGAGGAGACCTGTCATTCTTATTATAAAAGGAAACTTCACCCACCTCATAGTCCAGAAAAATGCAAGTCTTACCAGGTTTTACTATTGGCAGAAGCTAGATTCTGTTAGGAGCCAATGCAACATATCTACTCTCAACTCTCCCAACTGCCCAGAATCCACCTAGAACTAATGGCTAATTACACCCGTTTAGGCTTGTTTTCTACTACTACCTCCAAGTAATGTCTGCCATGATTAAATCTATTAAAATTCAGGACAAGAGAGCAGAAGAAAAACTCCTTGGGTTATAACAATGATTTTGTTTGGTCTTTCCATATTGCATAATTTTCTATCCTCGAAGATAATAAAGTGAGGATATGCTGTTTGAAGATCTAGAATCACATCCACTGGAAATGGCTTGATAATTTTGTCCAAGCCGGTATACTGTGGAAGAAGACTGAATCCATATTTCTTTAATCAAGATGAAAAGTGTTGGAGGTATTTTAGGCTTTTATTTCTGTGGTGAATACTTATTTGTCAGCAATTGCAGTTCAGACTGCACACACTCACCCTCTACCTTGCTCTGTAGATGTTTTAATGTGCAGACATGATTGAAAATTTTTATAAGGTTTTCATTTAGTTTTGTTATAATATCCATCTCTTCATTTTGTATTTGCCTAAGAATAGCCTCTTCCTTGTTCAGTACAAACTGTAACTTTTTCAAATTAACAAATTATTTCTTCTATCTTACATTTTATCTTTTTCTCAGTGCCACTGATTTGTTAGCTTGCAAAGTTAATCACTTTTCAACTCCTTCTACATTATTCTTCAAGGGCTCAATGCTACATTCTAGAATTTTTCCATGATGGGAGTTAGCATTCTTAATGGGATATATGTAGTGCTTCTGGTACTTATCAGAGAAATTGCACTGTGTACATAAAGTCTCTGAGTCCTTCTCACAGAAAAAAAGCCAAAAGCTTGTTCTACTTCTCAAACGTAGCATTCTTTTCCTGCCTCTTCTTTTTTCCTCAGATCTGGAGAGTACCTTAATGATTTCAGTCAAATTACTAAGCTGGGATTTGCTCCTGAAATTCTTGGAATTTCATGGAAAGGTATAATCTAGATCCTTCTAGGACATTTTTGTGCAGGAGTGACTGAGTTGTGACCACAGTGGATAGCCATGGGTCTTGAAGTAGTTCAGAGAGATGAGGCAGCTAAACTCCTCTTGGAGGTCTGCCAGGGCTGTCACAAATTCCACTGAGCTTTGAACAAAAGTAGTGCATAAAGAAATGCCCCTTTCATCAGGGACTGCCTCTCTAGAACTCAAGACCCAGTGAGAAGTGGACATTCCCCAGACCTCAGAAACTAGCTTTAGGTTTCACTGGCCTGGTATGCTGATGGCAGGCACTGAAGTTTTGTTTAATTTCCTTCCTCTTAGCTCTGGAGGTAGCTGCCAAGAAGGATCCCCAACTTGAAGATCAATCACATATCTTTAGATATGTCTTTAGACATATCTAGATGTCTTTAGACATCTAAAGATATCTATCTATCACATATCTTTAGATATGTCTTTAGACATATTTAGATGTCTTTAGACATCTAAAGAATGTCACCTTAACCAGTGACAAATTGATGACTTGGAGTAGATGGCTCAGATGCTCAGGCCCAAGACTGCAGCCTGGGGCACAGGACAAGGACCTCAGCACAAACCTGTGTGCTCGGGTCCTGCGTCAAAGGTGCACACTTGGCTCCTGCAATGATTGGCATTCTCCCATAAATGGTCACTGTGGTCTTTTGAAGATCATCATAAACACACACACACAGACAATCTAATACAAACTATGCCATGTAAAACCGAAAATGAATTCAACCACAACCTCCAGAGAGAAAAACCTGCCTCCACTGCTTATACCCTTGTCCCATTTCAGTCCATCTCCAAAAATAAATCAGATTACTTGAATTAAAACATTTCATGTCAGTCCTCTACCCCAGTAATTTTCAAAATGTGGTCCTTAGTCCAGCAAGAAATTCTGGGGTTACAACCCAGACCTACTGAATCAGAATTTCTGGAGGCAGAACTCATCAATCTGCATATTTGCAATCCCTCCAATGCTTCTGATGCACCTAAATTTTGACAGCCGCTGCTCTACACAAAATCTTGCAATGGCTTACTCAGAGTTAAAATCAAAGTCCTGGTGATGATCTAGGACCTAAGGATCTTTTTTCCTCTCATACATTTTTCCTGCTTGTTAACCTCTTCAGATATACTAGTCTCTTGGCTGTTCCTTGAATAAAACAAATTCTCTAACATCTTCTTACATTGTACTCTTTCTTTCCTTTGTCCAATATTTTGTCCTAGTGATTCATGGACTTCGTTACCCCCTTTCCTGGAGTGTCACTCTTCCAGTGAGTTCTTTTAGATCTCCTGCTTAAATTCACACCCTCCACTGAGAATCTCTCTCCTTATTCCCTGTTGAAGTTTCTCCTCAATATTCATCTTGACCTACCATACTATATTTTTAGCTTAAGTATCTTGATAATTGTCTTCTTCCTATATTAGATCTTGAGATCCTTGAAAGCAGTTTTTTGTATGGTTGCTTGTTTTATCTTGATTGGTTCACTTCTGACGCCCAAGAACATCCAGTATTGCATGCAACAATCAATAAATTGGTGTGGAATGACTGAATGAAGAGAATATTTTAAGTAGAAAAAAATAAATGAAATTCTTCCTGGTCTATATCCAATACAATTTGTAAAAATTAAAATATCATATATTTATTTCATAGCATGATTGGATACCCTGTTTTTTGGATTATATTATGCTTATATTATACATTTCACAAGTGCACACTTAGCTTCAAATGTATGGTTTCTACTTGGAATTTTAGAGGGGTTGATTTCAACATAATTATTTTTAATATATCATTTAACTCTTGCACGTGAAATCCTTTATATTTATCCTTTATATTTATGGTTTCTACTTGGAATTTTAGAGGGGTTGATTTCAACATAATTATTTTTAATATATCATTTAACTCTTGCGCGTGAAATCCTTTATATTTATAATATTTTATGTGCTTTATCCTTCATTATTCCTATGTTTTCTTTCTACATCTTTCCTTCTTAATATGAAAGCTCAATGTGTTGTGAAATTTTTCTCTTAAGCATTATTGGAATCATAACTGACTTCTCTTTTTATTTATTTAAAAATACATAGAACATTTCCCATAGTAGAGCAAAACATATATTCCATTTTATAACTATTCTAAGGTCAATTTTTGCTTCTTTACATGTAAACTCTCTTTTACATATGACTTACTCAGAAATAATCTAACACTGTGTTTGAGAAACTACAAAGCATATTCATGGATATTCCCTAAAGAAATCTTTTCAGGACTCTACCTAATTTTATTATCCCTGAAATAGAGAAGTCAGTCTGAATTAGTGGAAACAGCATGAACTGGGATGCAGGAATTTGGTTTTATTGAATTTGCTACCCACAATGTTGGCCAAGTCATTTAATCTCACTGGATCTGTTATCCCATCTACAAAATAAAAGTTTTGGACTTTAGACTTCAGTAATTTATCCTGATTTTATCCTCTTTAAAATTTGTCTTCTTTTTTTTTTTTTACTTTATTTTACTTTCTTACCAAATGGACTTCCCTGTGAAGCATAGATTTTCAAACTTCTGTGTTTCATTTTTTGGCATCTGAGGTATTTATTACCATGGGTTGGAGGAAAAGAGCTTCCTGCAGGGAATTTGATAACGTTTCCTTGGTCACTAAATACCTATTCCTCACATTGGAGATTATTAATGATTTTCTTTCATAATTCTCATCATTTATGCACTTTCACAGAATTTATCATGGCCAGAGAGATATGTGTCAATTCATTTACTCTTTTATCAATTTGGATTCAAATTGTTTTGTAGCACAAAGTTGCAGTTCAATATGGGCACTCTAATTTTCAGTGATGATAGCATACTTGCAGACTTCCTTTGATTATTTTTCTTTCAGTTGTATGAAAGAAATTTCACAGAAAAACTCCTCTTTGGTAATTACTTTTTTCCAGAGATGTTTTTCTTTTAATTTTATTCTTGAAATATATGAAGGGAAGAATAAATAAAGGGATGGATGGTCAGTTTCATTTCTCTACAAACATAAATCAAAAAATACAACAGTGGCACATGGCAATAGCCACAGGGAATTAAATTGTTTCAAATTTTTGATGGTAAAATCATTTTAACAGTAAGTATAAAGAATGAGAAAGTCTTTTATTTGCTAAAAATTAAAAAATAAAACCTTTCATTTGTTCATTTATTAAGAAAATCCTTTGGGTTACAGAAAGTTTTAACTATAAATGATTTTCTTTAACTGAAAAGTTAAACAGAAAAAATAATAGGTATTTTATGTAGCTCTGAAGCCTTGGGGGTTTCAGTTATATAAACAAGGATTGAAAGAAATACCATATTAAAAAATGTACAAATTTATTTATTTACCAGAATTATTTGGTGCCTTTTCTTTTGTAACTTCAATATGTGTATGGTTTATTTTCTAGTCTAAGGGTCAGCTTTCCTCTAGGGGCACTACAGAATTTCTAGAAGTGTTGCTATTAGTTGTTATTACCAGTTCCTTTTTTGTTACTTCTGTAGATCTTATCTGTCTGCGCTTCTCTACTTAACAAAGTGAGCCTTGCCATATTACCAACTCTGGGTATATCTGAGGGATGGGAGAAAAAAAAAAGAGAAACTCAAAATATGGAATATAGCAATTTTCTCACCATTCCCTGAACTTTACTCAAAATACTCCCATGTATAACCCAAATAGTCATGATACTTCCCATGTGGATAATTCTTTTACCACTGAAAGATTTTTTTCACAAGAATTATATTTAACAAACAACAATTTTTGCAGAAAAAAATCTAAATAGTCTCATTTTTTACTACGTTTGTCTGAAATGTGCTTGTATTTGTGAACTGCCTATTCTCCTACTGCTTAAATAATTATCTGCTAAACTTTTCCTTAAATAAGTATGTGCTGAACTTGATGTATTTATGGCTCAGACTTTCTGACAAGAGGATTTTTATCATCAACAAGGAAATGACAGGTGAAGTGTCTATTTTTACACATCAATTCAATTCTTACTATAATCAGTAGTAGTGATAATGAATAAGCTGACTCTTCTTTAACCGAGTTCAACATTTAGTGTACATTTTGTGTTTGTTTACAATTAAATTTTAAAATGTAATAAAATTATTTTGGGGGATAGAATTATTATCCTACTCAGAGTTATAATTGCTAGACCTAAATAATTCATTATGATTCTTTTCAAGAATATTGTATGTGGTGACTTCTGAGAAATTAGATGGAGAGGGAGTATAGCATCATTAGAGAAAACTAATGAAGTGATATAAATAAAAGGACTAATTGACAGCATGCATGGACCACAAAATTAGGACAACCATCAACTTACGAGAAATAATGGCCAATATACGATGGATATGATTACCCTATTTCAATGTAGCTGAGTTACTAGAAAATTACAGAGAGAAAGACTGCATGAAAAGCTTTTTAGTTTTGGTGTTCAAAGAAGGTTCTATAAGGAGGTGACATGTGAGCTATTAAGAGGCAAAGAGCATATGACAGTATGTGACTCAGATGCCATGAAGACCCAGGTTCCTGGGGAGAGGATTCCAGGCAGAGAAAAGAGTGATTGCAAAGGTCCTAAGTTGGGAAGGATTCTAATTAAACATGATACTGACTTTTTTTTTTTTTTTTAGCATGGAGTGATGAATATTTTATTTCCTTCCATTCTTATGCTTTTCTTTCTGTTATTTTTGACATTAATTTGAAGACATATATTAATTTTACCTTTGACTAATAACAAATATTTGAGGATTTTTTTTTTTCTGAGCACAGATTTAACTATGTCACATGGGTTTTATAATATAGTGAATTTTTAATTGTTTTCTCATCTATAAGATGAAGACCGTAATAGCATGCATCTTCTAGCACTGTTGTAAGGATTAAATGATTGATGGATATAAAGGACTAAGAAGAGGGACAGAAATATAACAATTGCTCAACATATGTTAGCTATTTCTCCTGCTTCCTCTTCTCTTTATTATCATTCTTAATGATATCCATGTTTTATTATGAATTCTTTGTGCTTTATCATACATTATATGATTTTGTTCTGTTTTGTGCACTCTAGTGACTTAGATTATGTGCCTGTATTTGTGTTTCATGACTTATGAAATCTCGATAGGATTTTTACTCCAGTATAACATCCACAAAAAATATTAGAACATATATTTCCTTCTACGTGCACTTCACTCATTGTTATTTCTTGTTATTGTCTCCACCTACACCACCCATTTTAACTTTATATATGTTTATAAAAATTATATTCTGTTCTGTAATGGGAGGTATTTAGAATTATCTCTGTAGTTAAATTGTTTATTACTCTTATTGCTGTATAAAAAAATATTCCAAAACTTAGTGACTTAAAACAGCAAACATTTGTATGCCTTTAGCTTCTGTGGGCCAGAACTCCAAGTGTTGCTTAGCTGTGTGATCTTGCCTCTAGTTTATTATCTCTCCTGAGGCTGCAGGCAAGCTCTTGGTCAGTCTCATCTGACCAAGCTTGACTGGTCGAGCTCAGTCAAGTCTCATCTCAGAGCTTGAATGAGAGAAGTGTTAGCAGGATTCGGTTCCTCAGGTTGTTGGACTGAGGCCCTCAGCTTCTCACGGGCTTAGCTCCCTTCCATGTGGGAATCTCCTTAGTGCAGCTTCATGTCATGGCAGCTGGCTTATTCTGGAGCAAGCAAGGGAGAGAAGCCAAGATGAAAGCCACTGTCTTTTTACAGTCTAATCTTAGAACTGCTTTCTGTCATATTCTATTCCTTAGAAGGAAGTTACTAAATCCAGCCCACACTCAAGGGAAGGAAATTACACGAGGGAATGAACACCATGAGGCCGGGACCAGCTGAGGGCCTCTTACAGGCTGCCTACATCACACAGATTCAGTGCTCAGAGCTTGATTTTTTATGATCTCAGAGTCAACAACTTTGCATTACTTATTTTGATTTATCTTGTATTTGTTCCAATTTCCCACCATCAAATAGATTCTCCTGTCCTGACACTTGTGATTTGAGTTTTACATTTTAGGATTTGTGGTTTATGATTTATATTTTGGCACCCTTCCCCACCCCCCCACCCCCCGCACCCCGGCAAGAAAAAAATGGACCACAGGTCTTATGATTCTGGAATCTTCATCTATTTTGAGAATCCTGTCTGTTGTTCTCCCCCAAAAACCTGTTACCCAAGTATAAAATGATTGGCTTATACTTTCCTTGCAATAGAATTCTGACAATATTGCCTCCCTGTTTCATGGAGCTTGATGCTGAGGAAAATACTATCTCAACTCAGCCTCATTTTCCCACTGTAGATGATTTTCTTTATAGACACAGGCCAGTTATGTGCTAAAGAAGTAGAAGGAGAGCAATAGTCTGGGACAGCTAGAGATTTCGAGTTACTTAGGCTGTCTCACACCAGTTTCTTCACAAGTCAGTGGTGGCTTTTACCTTGGGGGCATATAAATGATAGCTAACTATCATTTATATGGATATAAATGGACTATGGACTGAATGATTATAAGAGGCAGACATTGAGCTCAGTAACTATTCTACATTATTTTCATTGCCATGAAAATTCTATGCGATAGACACTATTTTACCCCAGTTTTACAACTGGGATAAGAGGTGTTCGATCTTTTATTCCAAAGTCTTGAGCCAGATATGCTTTTGTATCCAAAATATTTCAGAGAAGCAATGTGATCCTCTACTGTATTTTTGCCGTAACTCGAATTATCTACAGCAGTATGTCTAATCAAACATAATAAAAATATTAAAATGCCTATAGTAAAATATTTGGATATGCCCAGTAAGTGGAGTTAATAGAGATCCGAAGTGTCTTCATGGTAATTAGATTAAATTTTACCACCAAGTAGGACTGCACAAAACTTACAAAATCTTTTAGTTGTCATAGCCTTTGGATTTTGGAATTGCAGATGAGATGTTGGCATGTGAATTTATAGAGATGTTATGCCCAAAGGCTAGCAGTTAGTAAGTGGTTTCCCTGGGATTTCGAGCCATGTGCCCAGACTCCAAAATCACATTCTTAAAAACTGCTACGCATCACTGCTTTAAAGATGTCTGGTGACCCTCAGTTTGGGGATTTGTCTTCCTGTTAGGATTTCTCCTGCCTGAGGTCAAATACTGATTCTGACACTCAAAAAAATGTCTGTGACACTGATCAATTTGCTGTGAATAATAACAACTTCCCTTGCAAATGAGTTTCATGACACTAAATATGATAATCCATAAAAAAGACTTAGATTGTTAGGTAGTTAGACATTAGCAGCAAGGAGGTGACAGTGGTGAGAAAAACAAGAAGAAATCGAGTTACACACCCAGCCATTTGGGGACTCTTCCTTGACCGCACCCAGAACAGGCGAAACTATGGTCGTGTGGTGGGCAGCTTATCCTGATAAAGAGGGGCATGGTAACACGAGGGGACTTACCCGGGCTGCGCGTGCCCAGACCAGACAGGCGTATAACCTACAGTTAACCCAAACTCATTATACCATAATTATAATAAAATCTACCTGTGGTTTCGACCCCTACCCCGCGCGCCCCCTCCTCCCATTGGGCATTTCTTAGTGATTCAAGGATGGGAGCATGCAGCAGTAAACTTGTTACATAGCTCGGGACTGTCAATCAGATAATGATCCCCTGTCACTCACCCCCGCCTCCTTGCAAAATGCTCCTTAAAAGCGCCCTTAAGCGTGTACAGGAATGTTGCTTTCACTTCGCTGAAACACCCCGCTCTCAGCAACAGCCCAATATCTCTCTCTCTCTTTCTCTCTCTCTCTCTCTCTCTCTCTCTCAGTGTACCTATGTTAAAATAAACTCTGCGTTTAAGCTTAAAGTGGTACTTTGCCATTCTTTGCTTACTGGAACCGAGATTGCTGGTCCTGGCCTTCCGTTGACCTCCTCGGTTGAAGCTATTTCGTTACAACGCACGTCCACCCGGTGACAAAATTTCTGCTAAGGTTAGTGTTTAATAAAAATACTTTTAAAATGAATCTCATGTTTAAATTCTGTGTATATTTTCTAATAAGTGTTGCTAGCATAGATGGAAATCCTTCCCTTTTCTCATATACGTGTTTAAAAAGGACTCTAAGTGCGCTATGTAAGTGCGCTATGTAAGTGTGCTATGTAAGTGTGCTATGTAAGTGTGCTATGTACAAAAAGGTTTTGTATGGCTTCTGTACAGCCAAAGGGTACAATGTGGCCATGTAGACATGTAATCTCCCCCCATCCCGCTCTATCCACCTGTCTGTATGAACGAGATGAGTCTTTAAGCTTTGAAATAACCAGTAAAATAACTAGAAAATCAATACAAAATCTTCCATTAGTAAAAAGAATCAAGGGGAAATATAGCATATACTATTGGACAAGATAATAAGGTCTTTCTGACATGGGGTGGGTACTTTTTGTTTGACTGGTCAATAGCAATTTGGGGTTCCAACCGGCAGGAAGATGTCCATTGTCTTCTTTGAACACATATAAGATAATCGCAGAAAATCAATTCTATCCTGGGGTTCACCACTATCCTAGAACACTCCATATCAATGTGAATTCAGGGGCCACTTTGCCAGGCTGCATGGGGCAAAACTAACTAAAAAATAAGTCAACAGTTTATACGTTTACAATATCTCAAGTCTATGCACTGGTAGCTAGGGTGTAAAGTCCTGTCAGGACATAGTCCTTGAATTGTACATCGTTCTAATGGCTTTGAGTTCCTAGCAACATATTCACCACTCTGTTCATCCCAATCTTCAGATTAACAATTTCTTCTTAAACACTGCAATTGAAAAAATGCAGTCAGAGTGAATGAGACTGGGGTAATCTTTTGTGGCTGTGCTACCCCTCTAGGAATGGATCTTTAAAGGACAGTTTGTGGGCTACTTTTGTATTTGTGGTGTGGGGAATGAACGCACAGAAAAAGAGGCTCAGCTTATTTCCCACTTACTCCTCCCCACCCTGGCCAAGCTCACTAAGTTTGGCTTGATGAAAAATAATTCACTTTTGCAGTCCAGTAGAAAATAATTATTTTATTTTGAGCCATTTGATGATTTGTGGCAGTACACGCAAACACACACACACACACCATATAATATTTTTACTGATTGCTAGGCTCTGCTCTTTGCTTCCTCTGCTTTAAAGTAGAACCGAGAGATATTTGTGATGACCACAGTGGTGACTACAACACTCCATTATCCTGTAATATTCAACCAAGTCTCCGAAAGCTCTTATCGCAGGAGGCAAATGGTCTGCATCCCAAGATACGCTTAAAGCAGATGCTTCATTACTTATCAACTTCCTGGCTAAGGTGAAGGCATCCATAATGACTTCCACACCACATGTAGATTTCTCTAACACACCGTTTTAAAGACAGTCATGTGCTATTCCCAGTTCCTGGTTATAGTTTTAATAATAGTCAGGATACTTGGATGTAAGTGAAAGAAGTATAATTAAAATGTGTATAAATAAATATGGTTGGGGAAACTAGTTCTAAACTAGTCTTAAATTTGAAACACATATTTTGTGCAGGAATCTTTATATGTTTTTATCTCTTTTGCTTAAATTCAAATATATTTAAAAGAATGAGTACTATATACCTGCCACATAAAATTGTTAATGTTGAAATTTTTTCACATTTGATATATGTGATTTTATGAAGTGTATACATTTTACTGACTGAAGTAAGGGAAATGATGAGTTTTCTCATCCCCTTCCACTCTCCCTGAGAGGATGATTCTTTGGAACGTCATTCATGGTTCTATAGTTTTACTATATACATACAAATATATCACAGCACTATTTGTAAACACAAATTTTGGAAACAGCCTAAATGCCTGTCAATGTGGAAATGAGTATTCAATATTTTAAACATATACATAATAATTGTAAATATTGGTTATAAATAAATAAACTTGTTTATTAATAAATATAAAATATTATATTTATATAAATATTAATATATTGTTTATATTTTACAACATATTATATATAATTATTAATTATTATACGTATAGATAGTTATGGTTATACAAATATAACATTATTATATCATGCAATTATATAGTAATATATAATTACTATAATTGAAAGATACTAGTAATATCAATGAACGATTAATTATTAAGAATCAATGTAATATAACTGTTAATGTTGATATTATTATGCTATTATTTTACTATCGTGTTAATAGCTATATATGTTTCAAACATATACATGTATCTCATTTTAAATGTTCATAATACATCAGACTTTACTCTTAAAGATTGTTGAGTAATGATATAGGAAGGATGCTTGCCAGGTATGCTAATGCTGTCTGTATTATCAAATTTTAATCGGAAGTTCTTTGAAAACAAAGAAGTCTTCTGTACTGTCCTCAGAAAGTATTCTTCAGAATGACCATTAAATAAAACTGCAAAATTATGTTACTAACAAAAGAATACAATTAGAAAATGCTGACTGTAACATAACTATGCCATAGGGTAAAAACAATTAATTTGCTTTGCTTTCTCCAGTAATTTGCTTTGCTTTCTCCAGTAATGTAAATATTGCTGACAGGGAAGTTTGGTAGCAATTTTTGTCAAGTAAATTTATTTTTTGCTTAGCAAAGCTAGAAGTCATGTAATAATGTCCATCAGTGTTGACCTCAGGGTTAAAGTTTAAATGTATCTTGCTAAATAAGTTGATCTACTCCTAAATGCTACCCATAGATTTTACAACTCTCTGGTTTCAGTTGTAAAATGTCAAAGAAGTGTGAAATAGAAGTTAAAGAAAATATTTTCAATAGAATTTTCTGCTATTGTGTATTTCCCAATTAATTAATTAATTAAATTTATAGGACTTGTGCTGTCAAATTTTAATTAAAAAGAAAAGGAACACATTCATATTCACAAGCCTAGGGAAGACTGTAATATTTGTAATCAATCAATTCCTATACCAGAGAGAAAATCATGGTGACATATATAATAAAATAGCTGATGGCAGAGTCCAAATAAGTGTCCTTTAAATCTTTGTAAATAAAAAGCATGCATTTTGTATTTCAATAATCAGCTATTTTTATTCATTTTTTTTGGCTTTAGCCTAGGATTTTTTTTTTTTTATTCAAACAAAGTTACAAAAATTATAATCATCCTCATCAGTTCACTCAGTCCCATGTAATTAATTTTTTTATCTTGATCTTTTGTTAGCACGTTTATGAATTCATCAGTTTTCCATTAGAGTTCTGAAAATGCTTATTCATTCAGTTCAGCAGTATAGTCAGTTACCAGAAACCTGTACTTGTCAGAGTCTTTTCCATGAATTCCTTGAAGATGAAACCCTTTTATAGGAACATTTTTGCAAAAGCATCAGAGTACACCCAGAACTGTCTGTAAATGACAAAAGACTTAAAAATGACCACGGTTAAAGATTTGATGAAAGTTCATAATAATGCAATTGACAAGGAAATTTAGTTATTTCTGAGATATACATTTTAAAATAATAACTAGAATTATGACTTATAACATTATACCACAACATATAAGATTTTTAGGAATTTCATGTAATGTCTGAGACATTTATATTAATATATTTCCATACAAATAACCCAAAGAAAGTTTAGTATTAGGGGTTTTTTTTTAATTTTTTAATTTTATTTTCTTTATTTTTTTATACAGCAGGTTCTTATTAGTCATCAATTTTATACACATCAGTGTATACATGTCAATCCCAATCGCCCAATTCATCACACCACCATCCCCACCTCCCCACGGCTTTCCCTCCTTGGTGTCCATACGTTTGTTCTCTACATCTGTGTCTCAACTTCTGCCCTGCAAACCAGTTCACCTGTAACATTTTTCTAGGTTCCACATACATGCGTTAATATACAATACTTGTTTTTCTCTTTCTGACTTACTTCAGTCTGGATGACAGACTCTAGGTCCATCCACGTCTCAACAAATGACTCAATTTCATTCCTTATGGCTGAGTAATATTCCACTGTATATATGTACCACTTCTTCTTTACCCATTCATCTGTCGATGGGCAATTAGGTTGCTTCCATGACCTGGCTATTGTAAATAGTGCTGCAATGAACATTGAGGTGCATGTGTCTTTTTGAATTATGGTTTTCTCTGGGTATATGCCCAGTAGTGGGATTGCTGGATCATATGGCAATTCTATTTTTAGTTTTTTAAGGAACCTCCATACTGTTCTCCATAGTGGCTATATCAATTTACATTCCCACTAACAGTGCAAGAGGGTTCTCTTTTCTCCACACCCTCTCCAGCATTTGTTGTTTATAGATTTTCTGATGATGCCCATTCTAACTGGTGTGAGGTGATACCTCATTGTAGTTTTGATTTGCATTTCTCTCATAATTAGTGATGTTGAGCAGCTTTTCATGTGCTTCTTAGCCATCTGTATGTCTTATTTGGAGAAATGTCTATTTAGGTCTTCTGCCCATTTTTGGATTGGGTTGTTTGTTTCTTTAATATTGAGCTGCATGAGCTGTTTATATAGTTTGGAGATTAATTATTTGTCCGTTGATTTGTTTGCAAATATTTTCTCCCATTCTGGGAGTTGTCTTTTTGTCTTGTTTATGGTTTCCTTTGCTGTGCAAAAGCTTTCAAGTTTCATTAGGTCCCATTTGTTTATTTTTGTTTTTATTTCCATCACTCTAGGAGGTGGGTCTGAAGAGATCTTGCTGTGATTTATGTCAAAGAGTGTTCTTCCTATGGTCTTATATTTAATTTTTTAATCCATCTTTAGTTTATTTTTGTGTATGGTGTTAGTGTTCTAATTTCATTCTTTTACATGTAGCTGTCCAGTTTTCCAGCACCACTTATTGAAGAGACTGTCTTTTGTCCATTGTATATCCTTGCCTCCTTTGTCATAGATTAGTTGACCATGGTGCGTGGGTTTATCTCTGGGCTTTCTTTTTCCATTGATCTATATTTCTGTTTTTGTGCCAGTACCATGTTGTCTTGATTACTGTAGCTTTGTAGAAGAGTATGAAGTCAAGGAGTCTGATTCCTCCAGCTCTGTTTTTTTCCTTCAAGACTGCGTTGGCTATTCTGGGTCTTTTGTGTCTCCATACAAATTTTAAGATACTTTGTTCTAGTTCTGTAAAAAAAATGCCATTGGTAATTTGATAGGGAATGCATTGAATCTGTAGATTGCTTTGGGTAGTATAGTGACTTTACCAATATTGATTCTTCCAATTCAAGAACATGATAATCTCTCCATCTGTTGGTATCATCTTTCATTTCTTTCATCAGTGTCTTATAGTTTTTTGCATACAGGTCTTTTGTCTCCCTAGGTAGGTTTATTCCTAGGTATTCTTTTCTTTTTGTTGCAGTGGTAAATGGGAGTGTTTCCTTAATTTCTCTGTCAGATTTTACATCATTAGTGTATAGGAATGCAAGAGATTTCTGTGGATTAATTTTGTATCCTGCAACTTTACCAAATTCATTGATTACCTCTAGTAGTTTTCTGGTGGCATTTTTAGGATTCTCTATGTATAGTATCATGTCATCTGCAAACAGTGACAGTTTTACTTCTTCTTTTCCAATTTGTATTCCTTTTATTTCTTTTTCTTCTCTGATTGCCGTGGCTAGGACTTCCAAAACTATGTTGAATAATAGTGGTGAGAGTGGACATCCTTGTCTTGTTCCCGATCTTAGTGGAAATGCTTTCAGTTTTTCACCATTGAGAATTATGTTTGCTGTGGGTTTGTCGTATATGGCCTTTATTATGTTGAGGTAGGTTCCCTCTATGCCTACTGTCTGGAGAGTTTTTATCATAAATAGGTGTTGAATTTTGTCAAAAGCTTTTACTGCATCTATTGAGATGATCATATGGTTTTTATTCTTCAATTTGTTAATATGTTGTATCACATTGATTGATTTGCATATATTGAAGAATCCTTGCATTCCTGGGATAAATCCCACTTGATCATGGTGTATGATCCTTTGAATGTGTTGTTGGATTCTGTTTGCTAGTATTTTGTTGAGGATTTTTGCATCTATATTCATCAGTGATATTGGTCTGTAATTTTCTTCTTTTGTAGTATCTTTGTCTGGTTTTGGCATCAGGCTGATGGTGGCCTCATAGAATAAGTTTGGGAGTGTTCCTTCCTCTGGAACTTTTTGGAAGAGTTTGAGAAGGATGGGTGTTAGCTCTTCTCTAAATGTTTGATAGAATTCACCTGTGAAGCCATCTGGTCCTGGACTTTTGTTTGTTGGAAGATTTTTAATCACAGTTTCAATTTCATTACTTGTGATTAGTCTGTTCATATTTTCTATTTCTTCCTGGTTCAGTCTTGGAAGGTTATACCTTTCTAAGAATTTGTCCATTTCTTCCAGGTTGTCCATTTTATTTGCATAGAGTTGCTTGTAGTAGTCTCTTAGGATGCTTTGTATTTCTGCAGTGTCTGTTGTACCTTCTCCTTTTTCATTTCTAATTTTATTGATTTGAGTCCTCTCCCTCTTTTTCTTGATGAGTCTGGCTAATGGTTTATCAATTTTGTTTATCTTCTCAAAGAACCAGCTTTTAGTTTTATTGATCTTTGCTATTGTTTTCTTTGTTTCTATTTCATTTATTTCTGCTCTGATCTTCATGATTTCTTTCCTTCTGCTAACTTTGGGTTTTGTTTGTTCTTCTTTCTCTAGTTCCTTTAAGTGTAAGGTTAGATTGTTTATTTGAGATTTTTCTTGTTTTTTGAGGTAGGCTTGTATAGCTGTAAACTTCCCTCTAAGAACTGCTTTTGCTGCATCCCATAGGTTTTGGATCGTCATGTGTTCATTGTCATTTGTCTCTAGGTATTTTTTGATTTCCTCTTTGATTTCTTCAGTGATCTCTTGGTTATTTAGTAACATATTGTTTAGCCTCCATGTGTTTGTGTATTTTACGTTTTTTTCCCTGTAATTGATTTCTAATCTCATAGCATTGTGGTCAGAAAAGATGCTTGATATGATTTCAGTTTTCTTAAATTTACTGTGGCTTGATTTGTGACCCAAGATGTGATCTATCCTGGAGAATGTTCCGTGTGCACTTGAGAAGAAAGTGTAATCTGCTATTTTTGGATGGAATGTCCTATAAATATCAATTAAATCTATCTGGTCTATTGTGTAATTTAAAGCTTCTGTTTCGTTATTAATTTTCATTTTGGATGATCTGTCCATGGGTGTAAGTGAGGTGTTAAAGTCCTCCACTATTATTGTGTTACTGTGGATTTCCTCTTTTATAGCTGTTAGCAGTTGCCTTATGTATTGAGATACTCCTATGTTGGGTGCATATATATTTATAATTGTTATATTTTCTTCTTGGACTGATCCCTTTATCATTATATAGTGTCCTTCCTTGTCTCTTGTAACATTCTTTATTTTAAAGTCTATTTTATCTGATATGAGTATTGCTACTCCATCTTTCTTTTGATTTCCATTTGCATGGAATATCTTTTTCCATCCCCTCACTTTAAGTCTGTATGTGTCCCTAGGTCTGAAGTGGGTCTCTTGTAGGCAGCATATATACAGGTCTTGTTTTTGTATCCATTCAGCCAATCTGTGTCTTTTGGTTGGAGCATTTAATCCATTTACATTTAAGGTAATTATCGATATGTATGTTTCTATTACCACTTTCTTAATTGTTTTGGGTTTATTATTGCAGTTCTTTTCCTTCTCTTGTGTTTCCTGCCTAGAGAAGTTCCTTTAGCATTTGTTGTAAAGCTGGTTTGGTGGTGCTGAATTATCTTAGCCTTTGCCTGTCTGTAAAGCTTTTGACTTCTCCATCGAATCGGAATGAGATCCTTGCCAGGTAGAGTGATTTTGGTTGTAAGTTCTTCCCTTTCATTACTTTAAGTATATCATGCCACTCCCTTCTGGCTGGTAGAGTTTCTGCTGAGAAATCAGCTGTTACCCTTATGGGAATTCCCTTGTATATTATTTGTTGTTTTTCCCTTGCTGCTTTCAATAATTTTTCTTTGTCTTTAATTTTTGCCAATTTGATTACTATGTGTCTCTGCATGTTTCTCCTTGGGTTTATCCTGTATGGGACTCGCTGCACTTCCTGGACTTGGGTGGCTATTTCCTTTACCATGTTAGGGAAGTTTTCTACTATAATCCTTTCAAATATTTTCTCTGGTCCTTTCTCTCTCTCTTCTCCTTCTGGGACCCCTATAATGCGAATGTTGTTGTGTTTAATGTTGTCCCAGAGGTCTCTTAGGCTGTCTTCATTTCTTTTCATTCTTTTTTCTTTATTCTGTTCTGCAACAGTGAATTCCACCATTCTGTCTTCCAGGTCACTTATCCGTTCTTCTGCCTGTTATTCTGCTATTGATTTTAGTTTGTTTTTATAACCCCAAAGTATGTTCATTCGATTTTCAAAAGCTATTCTGTACTCAAGTAATCATGTGAGGTTTTTTCTATCATTCTTTCAATTTTATTAATGTTATGGATTGATTTTCAAATGATAAATCATGTTTGCATTTCTAGAATAAACTCTATTTTAATATAAGGTTTTATTCTCTCATTAGGATAATGTAGATATTTAACGTCCTTAATGTTCTTTCATACCAGAATTCATTAACATTTTATTTGGAATTTTTGCACCTATGATCATAAGATATTAGCCTGTAATAGCTTATACATTAGTTTGTAATCCTTGATATAATTTGGTATCAGTGTTCTAGCAGCCTCAAAATGTAACTTCTATTTTCTGGAATGTTATTGTCTCCTTAAGTCCTTGGAAGAATTTACCAGTGATATCCTCTGAACTTGATGGTTTACTTGAGGGAAAGATTTTTGGGTTCAGTGGTTTAAATAGCTTAGAACTATTCATAATTTCACTGATCACTTTGGTAATATTTATGCTCCCAGAAGTTTTCTTTTTTGTTTTTTGTTTTTACTTAATTTGAAATGTTATACTATGAACATCAATTAAGTTAAAATTTCCTATTTAGATTTTTTAGATGACAGTAAGCGTTGTAGTAACATCGATTTTTAAATAAGTTTGATATTGCCAGTTTATGCCTTCTCTCTATTATTTTGTTCAGACTGTTAAAAAGATAAACTGAGGCATAATAAAAATTTAAGAATTTGAGCAAAAATCAATTCAAATCAAGCAGCATTCAACCTAGAAGAGAGGAGCTCCTAGGGGCTGTACAAAATGAAAGACTTTTATAGCCAAAAGGGAGAGGGAATAAAGTTTATTTATACTTTATTTATACTAAAAAGGGGATTGGTTACTGAAAGGTTACTTTCCTTTAGAGGATAGTAAGGGTCTGTCAGGCAAATGACCTAACTAGTACTGATCAGGCAATTCCTACTGACTGGTTTAAGATTCTGTTTTTGAGAGAGTCAAAACTGTAGTTAAGTCTCCTTTAGTGACACTTAGTGTAGCAATTCCATTTCAGGTCTCTTTTCAACAAGTATTAATACACATAGAAAAATATGTATCAGTATTTTTCAAAGTAATAATACTTATGGATTTTCTCTCTTTGGCTTTTGTTTCCTTTTCAAAAATACATATATGTTATTATCTTTATTCTCTTTCTGATAATTTTGTCTTTTTAATTTTATTAACGTTTCCAACTTTTTCAGATGGATTCCTAGATCATTGTATATCAGAATTTAATTTTAATGAATAAAAATAAAGTTATAAATTTCTGTGTCCCCACTTTATCTTTGATCCCCCAAGTTTAAATATGTTATATTTTATTAATATTAGTTCAAGACATTCCTAATTTTAATTGGAAACTCTATAGAACTCACTAGTTTTATAGAGTTGGGTTGTTCAGTTTCCAAAATATTTATCTTCCTTCTTCTTATTTTTTTATTGGATTAATAGTATTGATCAAGACCCATGTTCTGTGTGAATTAAAATCTTTTAAATAACATATGGCCTACTGTTTTTTACTTTTTGATATGAACTTGAGAAGGATATTGTATATTGTATTGTATAAGTGTCAATTAGTTCAAGCTTGCTGATAATTGTTTAAATATTCTATATACTTGTAGGTTTTCTTTTTGTTTGCTTGTTCTGTGAGTTAATGAGATAGCTGCATTAAAAACACCAATGGAATTTGAGAGGTTTGTCTCTTCAAGTTATTTTGCAATTTGTGCTTTAAATATTTTACTATTCTATTGGGTGCATGAAACATTAAGGTTGTTATATCTTCTTCATTTTTTATTTTTTTAAACAATTATGAAATCTTTCTCTTTATCTCTAGAAATACTTCTTGCTTTGAAGTCTACATTCTGATATAATATAGCTACACCAGCTTCCTTTTTGTTAACGTTCACATAATCTGCTTGCTTCCATTCTTTGCCTTTCAACCATTCTCCTTGTATTTAATATGGCTTTCTCTTATGTCAGTATATGGTTAGCTTTTTATTTTGTTTCTTAGCTAGTATGACAATCTTTGTTTTCAACTGTAGTTCTTAATCCATTTACATTTTATGGAATTATGGCAATTTTCATTTAAATATGCCACCTTAATATTTATTTTATATTTCCTAACATTCTTGATTCCTTTTTAGAGGATTTTTCTCTTTATGGAATAATCAAATATATAGTATGTTTCTTTTCTTCCTCTCCATTAACTTACCAGTTAAAATTTCTTTTACTTGTATTTAAGGGCTCTCCTACATATTACAATATATGTTCTTGATTTTTAAAAGCCTATATTAAATTACTATATTTGTGTTCCTAAAATAAAAAATCAATATATAATTTTTTACCATTAATGTCCCCTTCTGTTTTTAATACTCTTTTTCTTGTGTATTTTATTTCAGCATATATACTTCATAAGATACTGATATTATTGCTTTCAGTAGTCAATATTATTTTATAAATTTCCATGTATTTACCACCTCTTTTCCTTTTCCTTACTGCATTACCATGTTTCTACCTGGATTCATGTTCTTTATACCTGAAGAAATTTATATACCTTCAGATTTTTCTTTGATAGAGTTCTACTGGTAATTACTTCTCTCTGTACTTGTTTGTCTAACAATATCTTTTTTTTTTTTAACTTTCATTTTGGGAGGATGTTCCTTGTATTGTATAAAATATTCTCATTTGTTGACTTTTTGTCTCTCAGCATTTTTGACATAATTTTATTGTTTTCTTATTTTCACTATTCCTGTTTGGAAATTAACTGTCTTTTTATTTATTTATTTATTTAAATACTTGAAGCTGAAGGTTTACTTCAAGGATTCATCAGTTTTAGAGAATTATTGTCCATCATTTAATAAACTATTTTCTCTGAGCCCTTATCTTTCTCCTCTCCTGGAGTTTGATTAAATCTTGTCATCAAGAACTATACATCTCTTAAACACTACTGTGTATTTTAAATCCATTTTAGTGCATTAAGCCAGACAATTTATCTTGATCTAACTTTCAGTATACTTCTTTTTTTTTTTTTAACGTCTGATCTATTTTTAAAGGAATCAGTTAAATTCTTAATTTCTTATATCATTATTCAGTTCTAAAATTAACATTTGATTTATGTTTTCTGTGCTGAAATTCTTTGTGTCAATATTCTTGAGTATCTAAGTCATAGTAATTTTTAGCTCTGTGCCTGATAACCCTAATACCTACATTCGTTGCAGGCATGGATTATTTTATTCATTTCTTTCAATTTTTGGTCATTTGGTCCTATTTCTTGTCATGGCTTTTGTATTTTAATTAAATTCTCAAACCTTGTATATGAAAAATTGTAGAGTATCTGGATATTATGATTTTCCTCTACAGAACATTTCCTTTTTTTTCACCGTTGTGTAGAAAACAGGAAAGATGTCCTAGGTCCAGGTGACTGTGGAATGTACTTGACTGCGTGCTTACACCTAGGGCTTCCCCCTTTCCAGTTTACTGCCTCAAAACCTGGGGTGTTTAGGAAGGGTTTCTCTCTTGAATGATCACTGAACCCTGAGCTGTAAGACTATTGACTCTGCTTAGCTTTTCACGTTCTTAGCAGCTCTCTTGTGCCTTCTTTTTCTGAGTCATCACATGTACTTGAATAGTATAAAAGTTGAAAAATGTCTTACAGCAATACTGTACAGAGAATGTTTAGGTCATTTCTCTGTGGTTTTCTTTTCTCTTAGGATATTGCCCTGTATTCTTAGTTGTTTGGAAGCCATAAATTTTAGCGATTGTTTCCTTAGCCCAGGAAGTGCTATGAATACAAGGTTGCTACTCCCTGTTGGTCCCTGTGTCCTGCACCTAGAACCGGCTAAAGGCTCCAAAGGAAAAAACAATAGGAAACTCAGGACTCATCAATGCCTTACCCTTCCCTCTAGGATTCTGACCCTCAAGTTCTGGCAGCCTTTGTTGTTTTATAAATGGCTTCAGTGACTTTTAAAATATTTATTCATCTGTTATAGTTCTTTTCAGCTGCGAGTTAGTCTCATGCCAGCTACACCCTACTGTTTTTGTTGTCAATAGCAGTTTTCGCACTTTAATTTCTCTATGTGTGTTTATATATATGTGTGTGGGTGAATATATATACAGATATACATATAATTTATATATGTATTATTTATAAATTATATATGTATATTCATATATGATACATAAACTATATGCCTATATATTTTTGAGAGCTACAGCTTCTATTTTTTAATTGTATAATAGAATAATTGACTTCTGGCTGTAAATATGGATTCAGGGCACTTTACAACCAATTCCCCATACATTTCTGCCCCATAGATTTGTTAATTTAATAAGAACCTAGGTTGTTGGGAATTTTTAAAACCACAATGCTGTGCTATACTAAAATTTGTATTCATATCACTATAAAACAAATAATTTATGTACCTGCACATTATTAAAATATTAACTGAATGTAAAGTGCATTCATAATAATGAAGCTTTTCAACTTTGATGGATAAACTTTTTAAAACTTCACTTTAATTTCATAAATCAGGTGAAAAATTCAAAGCATTATTAGAATTATTCTCACTGATTTTCACTCTCATGTCTCTGATAATATTGATATAAAACTGAAATCATTTCACAGTTTGTATAAGTCTTCTGATGAATCCAGTACGTTAACAGTTATTGCTTCAGTTTGCATATATGTGGGAAAAAAGCTTGGAAAATGAGCAGTACTATCGCAGAAGAAGAGTTATTAGATTTAGATGAAAAGGCACGGTTCACAGAATAAGAAATGCACCTCTGAAGCTGCACATGTTAACTCTTCACCTTTGGGCATATATTCTTAAAATAAATTTTGCTTTTGAGGTAAATGATGACATTTCTTAATTAGTTTAGTGTCACTTGGTTTTCACCTTGTCAGGATTATCAGTATAGCCCCTAGAGTGAACAAGAACTTTCTCAAACCTTTTGTTTCCATTTACAAATTCATGAAAAATATCTGAAGTATATACAAATCTGCACTTCAGTGTTCCATTGACATTTCTTTTAATTTAACTTTCTGAACTTTTTGCTGACAAAAAATGATTATTGCTGAAAAAGGGAACACAATTAAATAATAAATCATATAAAAAGGTTTTGGTTTACAATATACAAGACAAAACCACTACTGTAAACCTTTGGACTATTCTCAATGTGTTCTACGTAGTGATGCTCTACTTTCATTGTTTACACGAATTTCTCATGCACATAAGCTTTAATTTTCTTGGTTTCCCTGTGACCCCACTGACGAGACCTGGCAGCTCTGTTCTTCTCACAGCTCCAGTTCAGTCACTGACACAAATCCCTGACAGAGGTAGCAGCATCCAACTTCCACAGCCCTCATCAGCTACTGGGAATAGTTAGCTTTCCCTACTGGCTTGCGTTTGCGTCCACGTCATTTATCAGTGAGCACCCTGCAGTCCACCCACGCAAAGAGATGTTATATATGATGCTTCTGGGCAAGGTCAATAAAAGAAAGACAGGTTTTTGCTCCTCTGCCTCAGATTTAATGATGTAGTGCCATGACAGTATTTTTATTGCCCGTGCATCGTGTCCAGAATAAATGACACCATATTAGAAATTGAAGGTAAAAATGGGAGGTGTAACAAAATCCTCTGAGCTTGTTTTAATGCAAATATAAATAATTTTTTTTGTAAAAAATGAAAGGTATTTGACAAACATTAAACTGGAGATGCAAAGGACAAGGTATAAACCAGGACTCTCTCAGGCAAACTATGATGTAACATAAGTAAATCATGGTACGTAGGTAAACTGGAATAGATTATTTGTGAATTGTTTAGCGTAATTCCCACAGTTGTTCCAGATAAAGGTGCAAACATATACTACTATTCATGCTAACATGTAATATAAAAAAGAGGCATTTCAAATAAGAAATGAGTTCCAAATATCAATTCGGCAGGCACACTCATCTTCCACAATGTTGAAAATGTCACTAAAGACCCAGTAAAGAAATAGACTTACAACAACCTTTGAACTCAACGAGACCTTTCTTTTGAATTGTATTATAAAAGAATATTTTGTGTATCAATCTGCATTATAGCAGAAAACAGCTATCAACCTATAATTGTTTGAGGAGAGTTTAATGAATAAAGCAAATACACAGGAACAAGCAAGGCCTAGGAAAACCGCAAAGAATACTGTGATACCCTGGGGTTGGTGAAAATAGGTGTTGTTACATTCCAGGCCTAAAGGGGCCAAGGGTGGGAAATCAAAAGGGTTTGGAAATCAAAAAAGAGCATTTGAGGAAGCAGTCTTCCAGGAGCTGTTCCTTTTGTTCGTGAGACACATCCAGGAAAAAATGACAGCTAAATAAACACTGTGACCTCACTCTCCGCCTTTCCCCTTTCTCCCTCCCTCCATTGCTGGATATTACCTGGAAGACAGAGGGTGGCCATCCAGCCTGTTTCCTGGGGACATGGAACAGGCTAAAGAATAGTTCTGGAGGGAAAAGCAGAAGATAACCAGCAAAACGGCGTTTCTTCCTTTTATATAATGAAAATATATCGTGAATTTTATTAATATAATTTATATATAATTAATATATAATTAATTTTGCTTTGATTTCTGTCTTTGCTGCCGGGAAAATCTAATTCAAGTGGCATTTCTTTCTTTTTAATTTATCTCAGGTATCTTTTTTTTTTTTTATGTTTCTCAATTTTGGGTAATTCTCTTGGCTTTATTTTCTTTATTAATTAATTAATTTATTTATTTATTTATGGCTGTGTTGGGTCTTCGTTTCTGTGCGAGGGCTTTCTCTAGTTGCGGCGAGCGGGGGCCACTCTTCATCGCGGTGCGCGGGCCTCTCACTGTCGCGGCCTCTCTTTGTTGCGGAGCACAGGCTCCAGACGCGCAGGCTCAGTAATTGTGGCCCTCGGGCCTAATTGCTCCGCGGCATGTGGGATCTTCCCAGACCAGGGCTCGAACCCGTGTCCCCTGCATTGGCAGGCAGACTCTCAACCACTGCGCCACCAAGGAAGCCCCCTCAGGTGTCATTTTTGAAAAGCATTCTCAAGTCACTTGAAGAATGAGAGAGGAATTACTGATTTTTTAAAGAAAGACCTAATAATTAAAAATTAATGTTTAAAATTGTTAATGTTGTCCCGAGTTACACTCATAGACATTTTTATTAATCATTATCTTGTATTCTCCATAGAGAGAAAGAAGGCAAAGAGCAGTTCTTGAGGATCGGGTGGGTTAGTGCTGACCTGGCACTCACAGCTAAGCCATGTGAATCTTCTGTTACACATACAATTTCACAGAATACCAACCTCAGTCAACGTCTAGGACCATGGTAGAATGACAAAAGCAAAAACAATCTATACATTTGTCTAAGCACAAACGAAAGCTAGCTCACTGTGCAACCCACAGAATAGCAAATATCGCACTGTCCCACTAAACAAGTGATGGCTACTTCTTCTTTACCAAATTCATAAAACGTGAATGCTTTTTGACTTCCTCTATTGTCAAGTAAATTGCTGCTTTCTTAGACCTTCCGCCGAATCACACAACCTTACCCCAAATCCTGTAATAGTTTCTTTCCAAGACCCTGTTACTGAGATGCTCAGCTGTTCCTTATAGTAAGCATTCACTCTCACAGAAAGCATAATAGACGGGATCTGTTTAACAACAACTGTGTTCCTGGTGGTCTTTGGTTGAAGGGCATGGGCAATAACTATCCTTGTACAGAAACTTCCGTGCACCTTAATCGTTACTTGTATCCCACCCGACTTTCTTAAAAATGATACAATGAATATTTTGGAAAAGCCAAGTCATTAACAGCTTTAGTATTATCTATTACAACACCAGGTACCAAAGTTGGGAAATTTTTAATGCAAATAAATTCTAATCAGTAGCAAAGCTTTTAAAATAACAATTGCTAAAACCTTTTTATAGCTAAAATTTTATGTTTATTATTAAAATTCCTTGATGATAGTCATTGCTTGCAGGTATGTTTCAGTTCAATGGAAAGTTGTGTGAATTGTAGAACAAGATGGTAAGCAATTAGATGTCTACAGAGAGGAATTTTACAATCCCAATCCTTATATAAAAATAGATTCAAGAGAAAAGAAATATTTGAGAATATAATGAGAATTTTGTTTCAAATGGTTAATCCCATGTATTTCCAAAAATGGCTTTTAGAATTCATATATGAAAATTTTCTATGAGTTGGGGAAATATGTACTTTAAATTCTCTTTAAGTCTGGATCTGAGTTCCATGAATGATAAATTAGGAAACTTCATAGACTTTTTTTAATAAAAATTAAGAAATTTTTTTCCTGGGGAATATTTAATTTTGAACAAATTGAAGTGCTTTTTCACAAACATAGACAAAATAATACATTCTAAAGATTGTGCCTGAGATGTAGACCCACCAATTATTTATTGTATGTCCTTTAAGCACGTTATTTAACCTCTTTAAACCTCAGTGGTTTTATCCCACAATAAAAACTAGATTTAATTTATATATAGTCTTTATGTCATGGAGGTAATGATGCTAATGTTTCAGTGAGGAATCTTTTTTTCTACTCCCTTTGGGTGATTAGCACAGTAGAGATAAACACCAAAGCAACACATTTACAAATGTTTTACTTTCCAGGCACTTTGATAGGGCATGAGAATAATGAACTCAGTTTTTCCTGAAACATGTTTCACTCCCAAGAATTATGGCAGGGATTAGAACATGGCAGAGAAGTGGTATAGAAATTATTTATTACCTATAAATATTAAATCAGAATCATTAGGAGAAGCAACAGAGTTGCAGTACTCAGACAAGTTCAGGTTAATCCTTTTATACTTAATTCAGAGTCAGCCCTTCGTTAGCCCCATTCTTTGTCTGAAGATCCAACCACCTCGTATCCCTTTCCCAGAAATTCTCTCACTGTGGAGCTAACTACACCAATGGTGAACCGATTGTAGATTAACTTACTTCTATGTTTTTTCTCATTACTACATCATAATAAATTGTGGGGTGATGTGTCCCATTTCTAAAGCAGCCAGAGTAGACTCTGAACAATGCTCTCTTGACAAGATCTGCATCCCTGATGGCCCACCCAGAGTGCTGCTGCCACATTCTTGACTTCCCTCAATTTCATGATAAAAAGAAGATAACATATTACATTGTGTATATTACTCTACTAATTTGCCTTCTATTTCACTCTTCCCTAACAATGCCATGCTGACATAAAGTTTTTTCTGGTTTCTATAGCACCTTTCCTTTTTAACTCCTACTTAACTTTGATGCTTTCTCCTTAATCTATACCACAGATTTCTTGTTTGAACAATTCTTACCACTTTCTCCTAACATATATTTGACACAGAAAACGTAAGTGCTTTTGAGTTCCTATTTTGTGTCAGTCACTTTTACACATTATCTCAGTTAAGATTTAGAAAAATATAAATTAAGCTTAAAAATCTCTATTTTATAGATGAGGAAACAAAGATCAAGGAGATTTAATAATTTGCACAAGATCATACAATGTTAAAGGAGCTCGTAGGAGTTTGAAATCAAGTGTGTCTATGGCTAGATTAAATGTATGTTCTTTTCACTGAGAACATTTAAAATTTTCCATAATAGTATTATGGAACCCTGAAATAAAGTATAACATGATCTGCTATGCAATATATATATATATATATATACACACACATACACATATATGTATTTATATATATGCATATATAATATGTGTTATATGATTGATTTTACATATATAGTTAAAAATAAAATTTTATATATAAAATCAATCACATAGCCACATATATTTTAATCAGGTACTATGTAGCAATGTAACAACAGCTCTGCAAACAGCTGCTGAATGTCCCTCCGTGACCAAAAGTAGAGTATCTCATTTTATTTTGTGTGTGTGTGTGAAAGTTTCAAACTTGTGGTTTTTAACTTTGTCTCTGAGTGTTTGTAACTTAAGGCACATGTTTGTGAAATTATTTTTTAACTGGAAGTTTTATTTTTATAAAATGATTTGTCTCCCTGAGAAGCCAAGAGGATGGAGTGAAAAAAAATGGTCATCCTCATTAACATTCAGTTTTAATCAGTGATTATTCCTAAAGATACAAAATAGTGTATACGAGTTTGTTTAATCTAAGTTTGGTGATACAATCTTCTGTAGAGTACAATAGAATAGGTAAAAAATAAAACATCGATAATTTCCTACCTTTCCCCAAAAGTCAAAATATAATCATGTAATTGATGATTATTTTCCATGTAAATAAAATCTTGAATTTATATGACCCTGAGCTAAGTGCTTATTTAATTTTGATCCTCATAATAACAGTATGAGGTAGGTACTAGTGTCTTCAGCTTGTAAAATGGATTGAGAATTTAGTGAGGATCCTAGAGACCAGATTGTATCTATCTTGTCTCTGACCACATAGCTCAACTGTCCTGGCTGGGATTTGAGCAAGATTCTCTCACTCAAACAATGCTGAACCATTGTGTTATGCAGTTCTGTACATTATTAAAACCTACACAGGTTTATAATTTTTATAAAAACTGCATTTCATTCTAACTACCTAGTATGTGCTTATTCCCCACAATAAGCCATGGCCTTAGTGTCACTGAGGTTTGTTAATAACATAACAGTAATATCATGCCTGTTCTTGAGAAATGAATAAACAGATTATTGTTGTATAAATTAACTGCGAGTTAATAAAATATTATAGGGTAGATATAAGATAGGAAATGGGAAATGCTACATGTAAAATGAACAGAGGACCACAACTAGTACCTTTTCCAGCCTGTAAGTTGCACCCATCCAAAGCTGACTCCCAGTTTTCTTAGCAAATTGTCTTAAGGGCCGAAAATATTCCCTTCTCTTTGCAAGTGAAAATATAATTCATTTTTCCACTAACAAGAGAAGACTTTGTATTCTTGTAAAAGAAGAGCTAATACTTTATAAAATGAATTGAGAGTTCATTACATATTCCCCTATGGAATTTTACACCATCCACTTCACCCTATGAGAAGATAAACAAAAAAATTATTCTTTTAGTTCTCTAAGTTCAAGAGTTGAATGTAATGTTAAACTTAGGAACTACTAAGACAATATTAATTTACAGTTTACAATTCCTTTTCCTTTCTCCCACTGGAGCAGGGTTTGACAATTTTTTTCTCTTCAGAAGCCTTTTATAAAAATGAATATCCATTTTTTATTTGCATAACCTTTAAACTTCATAAGTTGATAAAGTACAAAGCTTGGTTTTATGCTGACTTCAGAAATAGCTATATCTTATGAGAAAGTTTTCTCACTCAGCATTCTCTAGGGTTTCACAACCTTCGAGAATGTGTCCTTCAGTAACTACCAATTACAAGTTTGTCATTTACAAAAAGTCAATTAGCAATAAAGCATGTATAACAGAAGAATGTAAACTTTGAACTTTTCAACTGTATATTAAATCGCAGTATTATATGTTGGCAAATATTTTATACTCTTTTATCTTTAATTAGCATGTATCTCTCCACATTTAAAAATCTAAATGTTTAACTCTCATGTATCCTCAGTTTAAATATAGAATCAGTACTTTATTGAAAATTTCACTCTTTAAACATAATTTATTTGTAATTTTAACAAATATATTGAAATGATGTCACTTTTCTTACTGATGTTGTCTTTTAAAGATCTTCCACATTTATTTTTCTTTCTATTCAGTTTATCATTATCAACATAAAGCCATTTTTAATAATCTCAAAATTCATCTTTTGCAAGACATCTTGATCCCACACTGTATTATGATATTAAATATTTTAGCTCAAATAATTTCATCATTTTTATTTACCTCCATCATTTAGGAAAAATGAAAATGGTGAGGTCTTGAAATTAGGAGAAAGTCTTACTATGTAATACTTACATGCTTTGGTACCTGAATAGTTGTTATGCAATGTTTTAT
Organism: Balaenoptera musculus; assembly: GCF_009873245.2. Taxonomy (NCBI): domain Eukaryota; kingdom Metazoa; phylum Chordata; class Mammalia; order Artiodactyla; family Balaenopteridae; genus Balaenoptera; species Balaenoptera musculus. Next base: position 59,750,446 of record NC_045802.1, read on the forward strand.
AGTTCAGAGACAGCAAAAAGTTAATTTTTAATTGAGTCTTTAAATATTTATTAACCAGAACTATATATAAAGTCCTGGTCCTCAAAAACTTCACAATTTAATTGAAACAGATATAATAAATAATAATTAAGAAAAAATCCAGTACAGGGAGCAGCAAACTTTTTCTGTTAAGGGCAACAGATATTTTCAGCTTTGCAGACCATACATGCTGTGCTCTGTGACAACTACTCAACTCTACTGCAAAACACAAAAGTAGCCATAGACAATATGTAAGTCAGTGAGCATGATGTGTTCCAATGAGATTTAATTTATGGACACAGATTTGAATTTCATACAATTTTTAAATGTCACAGAATATTACTCTTCATTTGCTTTTTTTTTCAAACAATTTTTAGCTTGCTGGCTGTACAAAATCAAGCAGTTGGCTGAATTTGGCCAAGAAATCTATATTATTTTCCCATCATCTTTGTAGCAAATTACCACAAAGATGGTGGCTTAAAACAACAGTATTCTCCCACAACTCTGGAAGCCGGAAGTTGGAAATAAATTTCAAGGTGTAGGTGGCACTGTACCCCTTCCAGAGGCTTAAAGAAGAGTGTTCCGTGCTCCTTCCTCCTTCTGTAGCCGCAGGCCTTTACTCCAATCTCTCTACACTTTGCTGTACCCAGTGGGTCCCTCATGTGATCTTGCCGATCCTTCTGGCAGCAAGTTCTAGCTTGCACCAAGAGTCTCTTGCTGGTGATCACTATGGTTTGCTTTACCCAAGAGAAATAATGGATGTTTTCTTGCTGGACCTGATGTATGAAATGATTTCTTTAGGGTAAAGAAGCAGTCAAATATTCCAAACTATGAGGATAGCATGAGTATAGCCACAGAGAAAAATTAAATTAGAAAATAAATAAATAATAAAATTTTTAAAATACATATGGCTATGGAAGAAGTTTAGTGCCTCTGGAGAATAAAGTAAATGGAAGAGACTGGTGAGTTATGAGACTGGAAGAGGAAAGTTGTCAGGAGATCAATGATAAGCTAAGAGTTTAACCAATTGCAGGGATTTGAATGGGTGGGAGGTAGATGGTGGGTTTTGCACTTTGAATTTTTTTTACCACGTTTGCAGTGAAGAAGACAGATTTGTAAATAATTCTGGTTACATTTACTATATCTCTTTACAGGGGGCCAGGTGATAAAAGATGAAGACTGGTCTTAAATTAGGTTATTCTTGAAGTGCTTAGGAGGAAAGGATGTATTTAATATATATAATATTTAGGGAGCCAAGCGGACAAGGCTTGATCCCTTGGTAGTAGGTAGTAAGCATTTGGGGCAGAGTCAAATATATCTCTGGTATCTAACTTAGGGGAAAATAAGTGACGTGCCTAAGATACGGTAAAGGCTATAGGTGACCGTCAGGAGCGCAGCTGAGTTGGGGGAAAGAGAGCTGACTTGTCAGATGTCAGAGAAACCCCACTGAAGCCATAGGCCAGAAATGAATGAGTTAGCCTTTAGTCACTTACTGCAAAGGTGCAAACAAGAGGCGAAAACCCGACAAAGCACTGACTCCCCGTGGAATAGCTCACCAGTGGAGGGTCGGGGGACCGACGCCTGACGTCAGGGTCGTCTCACTCTTGAGGAAGCTGGAACAGGAGGCTCTGGCAGTTTCGTGGACCCTGGGGCGAAGGGGAGGGGGAAGGTCAGGAGTGGAAAAGTGCTGGGAACTGAGTCAGAGTGAGGAAACCTGTCTGGCTTCATGGTCAAGGTTTACCCCTTCTCCCTTCACAAGGCAGCCTCAGTACAGGTGCCTACAGAGACCTCTGCCTGAAGCCTCAAATAAGGAGACCTAGAAATGAGGCCCCTGGGCTACAAATGAAATTATGCAATGAGCATGACCAGCCAGAGGGGGCCTGAGTCTTTGACTGCAACTCCTTCCACGACTGCAGTGCATTGGCTGTGCACCCAGCCTGTATGGGGAGGGCCGCCTCTCCCGTGTGACCTGCCAGATAAAGTAGACCTGTGATCAGGCCTGAAAAATCACCCATAAGCTTTTAACCAGGAGCCTGTCTCCTCAGCAACCAACACTATTTGGAAAAAAAATAAAGATCATTTTAACTTTTTTGACAAGCCTGTGAGACACGAAATTGTAGGTATCTAGTAAAAAGCGAGCATAATTTTGGGAAGAGTAGAGGCAGGATTTAAGAATTGTCAGCTTTCATGTTAAGTGAAACGAGAAGAGAATGATCACTCAGAAGTATGGATAGAGGGAAAAGTGAGTGGCAGACGCAAAATCTTAGAGAACAGAGATATTCCGAAGGTATTTGGAAGGAGAGAGGTCATTCAGAAGGTAGACACGATAAAGAAGTTTGGATTTAGACACAAAAGTATCTTGTCACAAAAGAACACAAATAGGTAATTTTGCAGAAAAAAAAAAAAACTATACATTTAAACAAACATAAAGAGAAAAAATGGGTAGCTTTAGTCATAAGTAAGTAAAGTCAATATAATGAAAACTACAACATCATCAAATACTACAAACTCATCTGTGGATTTTCACAGGTTGAAAAAGTTGATAAGGTTCTATTTACTGTAAGAAACAGAGCATCTCGGCATTGTAAGGCCCAGAATTCCATGTGCCACCTTGACCTCTAAGCCTCTCAGGGCTCCAAAGCTCACCATAAGTCCCCTCCTCTCAACACTTATGCCCTCACCCTCCAGAGAAGGCTCCCACCCAGTTAGTCCCCTATCATCTGGACTGCCTGCAGCCCATCTGGTCTTCAACCTTCCTGGCAGTGCAAGAAACTATTCAAACAAGTCAGTCACATTTCCCCGAGGGAACCAGAAGGTATCCCACCCTCCTGTTACTACAAAGCCGCCTCCACAGCCCCGTCTGGTTCACTCTGCTCCTTAGTGCAGCCCCTATGTAACCGGCATGGCCTGTGGTGTCCTCCTTCCTCGGGCTGTGAGTACATGAGACTAGTAAACTGCTACTAACCATATCTTTCCAGTGTCATGTGTCAAACGTTAGGTCACCTTGTACTATTTAGGGTGAGAAAACCCTCCTTCACCAATAGGGTGAGTAGGAGGTGATCAGAACAGTCTTCCTCTTGAAGGTTCATCTAAATGACACCAGAAATGAAAGGAGGGGATTGAATTTCGATCACCTGGGAAATGATTAAGTGAAAGTGATCTATGGTCCAAAGATTTTGACAAAATATTAGGAAAAAGGACAGATGATATAAAGATACAGATGGACAGGACAGAATGGATGTAGCTACATCCCAGAAAACACAAAGGAGAAGTCATAGGAGTGATTCTTCCTGAGAAATTCTTCAGAGATGTCCAAAGCAAAAATTACTTACAAATTTGACTGTGAACGGCCGCACCATTCACCATTGCCCCCCTCTCCCCACCCCACTGCCGAGACATGCACAGACACTCACCTGGGATTTGCATCATTACCTTTAGGGTAAAATAGGAAAAAAAAAATCTCAAAATTATTTACCGATATTTCTGGGGAGAGTTGTTTCTTAATGGTGGGAATAGAAACCAAAGTAAAGCCTTTTTTATTTGGCAATGGATGACAGTAGGTGGGTCTACCTACCTGCTTACTCCTCCTTACGCATCCTAAAATGCAGTCAGTCAATTGACGAACCCCACCGAGCCATACTGCCCTCAAAGTCAGCTCCTAAATCCAGGGGAAAATATTTCATAAGGATCTCAAGACTATTGAAGAAAAGTAATAGCATAGAAGAGAACTAGGTGAAAACAAAAACAAAACACAGCAAACAAACAAAAACAACCAGAATTAACAGTGATAATTCAGAAAGAAGGATTCCAAAAATTATGTAGTCTAATATGACTTTCTCTTCTTAAGCAAACCATTTTTTCTCTTCAGTTTTTCAGGGTTTTCTTTCTATCACCATTACAAGGAAATGTCCTGGCAAAGTTACTAAGCATTATTTACAAGGCAACTTCCTCCCTGTGCTGATTGTTTCTTTTCTTTTTACTGATTTTCATCTAGATAAGCACCATGGGTTCCCTCACGTCCTCTAAATCCTGATGCAAAGTTACCTTCTTTCTGAAGAGTTCCCTGGCCTCTCTACCTAAAATTTCAACCTGCTTCCTGGACATTTCATATCGTCTTTCCTGATGTAATTTGTTCTCTTTACTATATTTATCTTGCTTATACTGTCTTTCTTCTCTACTAAAATGTCAGCTCTGCAAGTATAGAGATATTAATCTCTTTTGTTTTAACACTATATTCCCAGCTCCTAGGGGAGTATCTGGTATGTTGTAATTGCTTAATTAATATTTACTGAAGGACTAAATAATTGATTTGGGGGAAAATGTAAAACAATCTACCATTTTATTTTTTATCTCCAATTCTTTTTTTTTTTTTTTTAAACAAGGGCTTTTTGAGAGTTGGGGGAGATGGTGAAAAAAGGAACTAGATTTAATTGAATAAGTGGAGGGGAAATGAGATGTCAGTAAGGCGGTAAAGTTTCTAGAGGGATACAAAATAAGAAAAAGAGTTGGATATTTGAACTTTAAAACCCAAGGTGGAATAATATGAGGTGGTAACAAGATCCATGGGGAGATCTATCAGATGGTGATAAACCTTGAGGACAATTGGGCTGAGGGAGCTCCCGTAATTATTATTGCCTTGGAAGATGGTCAAAATGACAGTATTAAGAAATACAACATGTATATTAGGAAGGTCTGTGTATTAGCCAGGGTTCTCCAGCGAAACAACCAATAGAATATATAGGGATATATTGAAAGAGATTTATTATGAGGGATTGGCTTGTGCAATTAAGGAGGCTGAGAAGTCCCATGATATGCTGCCCACAAGCTGGAAGCCCAGGAAAGCCAGTGGAGTAGTGCCAGTTCAAGCCCAAAGGCCTGAGAATCATGGGAGCCAACGATATAAGTCCCAGTCCGAGTCTGAATGTCCAAGAACTAGAAGCCAATTGTGTAAGTCCCAGTGCAAGTCTGAAGGTCTGAGAACCAGGAGCACAGATGTAGAGCAGGAAAAGATGGATGTCTCAGCTCTTTGCAGGGGGCAAATTTGCCCTTCTTCTGCTGTTTTGTTCTATTCAGGCCCTCAGTGGATTGTTTGGTGCCCACGTGCATTGGTGAGGGCAGACCTCTTTACTCAGTCTACTCATTCAAATACTAAACTCGTCCTGAGACACCCACACAGATACACTCAGAAATAAGGTTTTACTAGCTATCTGGGCATCCTTTAGTTTAGCCAAGTTGACACATAAAATTAAACCAACACTGTCTATAATTATATGTTGAGAAACTGCACAGTTTTTGGTTTAGGGTGTGACATTGGTTAAAAAAGAAGGATTGACAAATGCAAGGCAAAAACTCCCCTTTTAAATGACTTGGTGTTATTAGTTTATCAAGATGGAATCTTTAGGACCTGGATTCTAGACAGAAATCCAGTTACCTTACACTGGGAAGAGACTGGGGCTTTAAAGTTAGAAATAAGAGGAGAGACTAATTACTAAACGTGGATCACAAGTTTGGAGCTAGACACACCATGGTCAAGTCCTATTTGTCTTCTACCTGAGGGGTGGTATAGGAGCAAAATTTTGCTTAGTTATATGAAATAGTTCAGCCAATGAGAGTCTATTTTCAATTAAGTTTGTAAAACACTGCCTCTGTGATCTGGCTCTGGGAGTATCATGACACAGTATAGCAAATTCAAAGTTATTTGAAGTCTGACAATAAAGAAACCTGCTTTTTGAACTCAGCTTTCTCTGACTATATTTAATTAAAGAATGTATTATTCACAGCATGTCTATTAATTTCCTGTGAAACTGGTGAGAAATGGTTTTTAAAGCAGAGGCTGGGGCTATAAGCAGAGATAAATTACCTCAAGTTGCTGAGAAAATTGGACTATTTGGTTAGAAAACGAAGCAAGCCAATAATTTAATGTGTTGGCATTGATCCATTGACACTCACTTTTCAAATTTTATTCCTCACTGGTTGAATATGCCTATGAGAACGCAAACACATCATTATGAGAAAAATAATTTAAATAACTAAACAGTGGCCACACTGTAAACAACTGCAACAAAACCTTATTGAAACAGTCTTATTGAAATAGTCAAAGCATTTTCTTGTATAACATTTTTGCAAAAAAAAAGGGTATATTTTTTATAGGGCACTTTATATAATATTCTTTAATTTTAAAGGAGGTAATATTATTACCATGGATGTAGTGGGTTGAACAAGGCACACACCCCAACCCATGTCTACACAGAACCTCAGAATGTAATATTTGGAAATTGGGTCTTTGCAAATTTATTAGTTAAGATGAAGTCATACTAGATTAGGGTAGAACCTAAACCCAGTAACTTTATAACAGGAGAGAATACACGGAGAAACACAAAGAGAAGAGGTCATGTGAAGTATAAGTCAGAGAACTAAGTTGTGCTGGCACGAGACTAGGCTGCTGGAGACCACCAGAAGCTGGAAGAGGCAGGGAAGACTTTTGTTTGTTTGTTTTAAGGTTTATCCTTGTTTGTAGCATGTATCGCTAATTTTATTTTGGAATAGTGTATTATATGGTTGCATATGGCAGAATATATTACTGTAGCACATTTTCATTACTTATTTATATTTGCAAGATTCATGTCTCGATACATATAGCTCTATCATTGATATTCATTGATCACTAGTATTGTATCTAATACAGAGAGTATAATTTATTCTTTCTCCTGATGTTGGGCAGTTGTTACCAATTTCCAACTTTTATTTGCTAATCCTGAAGTTACTAATATCTTGTGCATATTTCTTTCTGCACACTTGTGGAAAAAAGTTCATATTATATGCACATATAAATAAAATGTATTTTCTATTTTGTTTATATTATTAAATAATTAGTAAATATTTGATACAGCATGAAAAGAAAAAATATTACATGAAATTCTACAACATTTATGCTTTATGTTTTTTCTTGAAAAAAGTATGTTTGCGTATTTGTCATGTTATCTAGTGTTACTCTTAAGTATGTCAACAATGCATAATTTGTGTTTTGTTTTACTTGTCTTAACGTCCATAAATTTCTCTAGTGACCTATGAAGTATGAATTTCTCAAATAATATTAAGCATACAATTTATAAACAACAGCAAACTCCAGAAAGCTTCTCTCAGATCCTGTTTTGTAGATTTTATAAAAACGTCAAATTTCTTTTGTGTGTTTCATGCGTAATTTTCTAAGGAAGAGGAGCAGTTCATTGTGTCATTTATTTGTTCCCAGATACAGTTTAATTGATTATATGATTGATTCCAGAGATCTAAACAAAGTTGTAGTGAAACTCTCGGGAATTATCTTGTTTGTGTGAGAAGTATAATCTTACTTCTCTTTAATGATCTTAAGATGATCATTAAAAAATTAATACATAGTTTAGTAACATGTCCCATATAATCTATGATATACTATTGAGATACACAATTTTCTGTTGCCATCAGGACTTGAGAATTATTTTGACATAATTTTAGAAATATATTTCTAGTTCTAAAGTTATTGTTTTCTCAGTTTTAAAATATAGGTGAAAATAATAAATGTTTTGAAAAAATTGATTGTGTCTCTAGTTTGAACTAAAATGTTTAGGAGTCTTCATAAATAGTAGTTAGAATTACTTTTTTGTTTTTTGCCCCTCACTTTTTGTGGCTTAAATGTCATCTAAACTGAACTAGTGAATGTTTATCATACTTTTCATTGTTTTCAATATTTATTACTTCTATTTCTATAATTGTCCCTCCATGTACCTGCTATATATACATTCATATTGAACCAGTAATTTCAGAGGCATAAAATATTCTGATGTATTTTCTTCCTTCCTTAAATTTAGTATTGTTGGCACTAATACAAACAATTTGGACAATATGTTTTTCATTGAGGAAATCTTAAAAAACTGATAATGTACTGTGTCTTTATATTAGAAAGAGGAAGAAATTTGAAGGTAATGTTAAAACTAAGGGTGGATTGTGAGTTTGCCTATGTGAAGATTTTATTCCATTAATATTAGATGGGTTTCAATATGACTCTATTTCAATGAGAATAGTAATGAAAATAGGTTAATGGTATATGGGGGACATTTGTTTGACAAGGGTCAAAAAAAATAGAAGGATCAAAAAATGCACAATGCTATACTAGGACTAATATTGAGGAAAATAAATCTCAAAAATTATTACAGAAAAGTGGTGAATTTTGGTACTTCTTAGAATTAATTGAAATCTGAACAGACATGATTCAAGCTTTCCATGTGGTTATATAGAACTGTGCTAAATAATGCTAGCAAACAATATAAATGTCATAAAATATAAACATAAAAGTTGTAAATGTAAATATAAAAGTTGTCACTGTTCCTCAGACGTGGAACACAATCATATAATAAATATAATAATTTATCTCTTTAGCTATGTAATCTATCAGTCTGTACCACCATTTCTAAATGTATTTACACTGACACATTTGGAAAACAGCAATTTGGGTCAGGTACATGTGCTACTAAATTTGATTTTTTATTTTTATATAGATATTATAGTAATATACAGATATTACTTTTGTTCTATTGGAGTAAATAAAAACATTACCTTTCTTACAGCTGATTGATACAATTACACTGCCCAATTCCATGTCAGACCTCAGGTGGTTGTGTAATTTCAGTATATCTTAAGGACTGATTTTTTACAAACATGAAATTCAATTTTCTCTTTAATAATGTTTATGTATGTTATTATAGCTACTGTTTTCCCCAAGACATTTATATGTTCAAAAAAACCTAAGATTTTTCAGTATTTGCATACTGTAGACCCTTGAACAGCTTGGATTTGAAGCACATGGGTCCACTTGTCTGTGGATTTTGTTCAATAGTAAATACTATAGTACTACACAGTCCTAGATAGGTTGAATCTGTGGATGTGGAACCCCAGATACAGGAGAACTGCAGATATGGAGAGCCTACCATAAGTTATGCAGATATTTTTGACTGCACAGAGGGTTAATGCCCCTAACCTCCATGTGGTTCAAGGGTCAACTGCATTAAGTAACCATTTAGTCTAATGGATAAGAATATGCAAAACTGGTATAAGAAATAGTAAAAAGCTGTCCCCAAAAAGATGTATTTCTCTTCTACTGATCTGCCTTAAAATATCTCCTTTGGGAAAACAAAAAACTAAAAGAACACCATCATTATTATTATAACATACTTTAAGTAAATAAGGGTCTACTAGATGCATAATTGCTATACATTTCAATGTCTATTATGTCTATCACATAGTGGGAAGTTTTCATTTTAAACTCATACTATCTTAGAAATTTTTGTATAAACCATTTGCTCTGTTATAGATTGAACTGTCCCCACAAAATAACAAATGTTGAAGCCTTAACCCCCCAGTGTGACTATATTGGAGACCTCCTTTAAGGAGGTAATTAAGGTTAATTGATGTCTTAAGGGTAGGGCCCCAATCCAATATGACTGGTGTCCTTATAGGAAAAGAGAGAGACACCAGGGATGTGCACACACATAAAAATCCTCACAAGAGGACACACAAGAAGACAGCCATCTGCAAGCCATGGAGAGAGGCCTCAGGAGAACTCAATCATGCCAACACCTTGATCTTGGCCTTCTAACCTCCAGAACTGTAAAAAATAAATTTCTGTTGTTTAAGCCACCCAGTCTGTGGTATTTTGTTATGGCAGTTCAAGTGATTGATGTATACCCTGATGTCGTTACTCTCCTCTTTTACAGTCTAGGAGAGAACCAATAAAATAAATTACTTTCTGAGTAATTTGTATCTGTTAGAAATAATAGGCATGATTATCTGTTGAACCATTATAGTAGGAAAGATCGTGTATTAACACTTCTGTTTATAAGTACACACTACATATTAAATCATTTCATCTTCAAAATCAACCAGTGGGTTAGGTAACACTATTTTCCTTATTTTGCAATGATGAAACTAGAACACAGAGTTCTTCAGAAACTCGTCTAAAGTCATGGAATTTGGAAAATCTGGAATTGATACTTCAACTCAAGGAATGTAACTTTGTAGCTACACTTAAGTTTAGTTAACGATCCTTTAATACATTAGATACTTGGACTGGCTTTAGAATGTCTTTTTCTCACTCCTGCTGGTACATGGTATTTATCATTTATTTCTGAACTATTTACGTATGTATGTATGTATGTATTTTTACACCAATACCACACTTTCTCGATTAATTTTTTATAGTTTAGTGCTCTAAATTAAACATACTCTATAATCCATCCATTCCACTCCTAGGAATCCTTTGAAGTTGATGGATATGTTCATTTTCTTTATTGTGATGATGGTCTCACTTATATACATATGACACATGTCAAAATATTTAAAATTTTATACTTAAGTACAGTTTATTATATGTGAATTATATCTCAAAGTTTTAAAAAATATAGACAAAGAAATACCACCTATATACTCTCCCTAACTGTTCTTATCCATGAAGATTTATTTGACTACCATGTATACCTGAGACACCAATTATATCTTCATCTCACAAGTCACTACTTAACGACACACCCATATATGTAATGACTTGCTATACGTCTGCTGCTGAGTATCCCATAACATTTAACTCTTCAACTAAACACTTTTCTCTCTCAGTATCTCCACCTGTCTCAAACAATGTTAATATCAAGAATACAGTCACTAAAGAAACATTTTGAGGGAAATGTCAAATCCTTTCTCTTCCAGGTATCAAGAATTCCCAGAATCTGAGCTTTTGCATCATAGAAAATGTTCAGAATCTTGCTCTTAATCTCTTGCAATAACCTCTTCTACCCTTAAATTTATTTTCAAAATATAATAAATGATTGTTTTCTTTGTGAATGTGCGAGGCACTTTTATGCCACACCCTTCAGTACATATTTTTCCATTTGCTTATAAATCTGCTCCTTTTATTGTTTATAAGTCTTAATCCAAAGCTATTGTCTTCATGAAGTTTTTTGTTGTTGTTACTGTTGCCTTGTGTTTTTTTTTTTCTCCCTCACTGACATGGGACCTCTTTTTCCTGTGGCTCACTCTATTAAATAAACATCTTCAGTGCATTAAGTACATTATTTTATCATGTTTGTTAAAAGTCAAACACTAAACTTTTTCCTAAGAGCAGGACATGAGTGATACGTTTTCATTTTTGCATTCCTAGTGCTAGACACAGTGCCTGGCACAGGCTAGGTGTGTAATGAATTGTGTGATGTGACTAAAGGGACAAGATAATTGGCCATCAGGTACCGTGCTCCTATTTGCCCAGGGAGGAATTGCCAAGCTTGATTATTTTTTCTCTTACGTAAGCATCAAAAGACAGGTTTCTGAAAGCAGATGGCACACCTATTTATTTGGCAGGATGTATCAGTCTTATTTGCTATCATGTTTGGTAGAATATTCTCCAGGAAATATTTGATCAGAAATACTGAGTTGAGAGGATATGATGAGAAGCAGGTTGTCATTTTAAATAGGATGGAAAGGATAGATTTTATTAAGAAAGTGACTTTAAACAAAGATTTGAAGGAAGCCAGAGTGTCAGCCAGGTAAACATCCAGAGGAGCCTTCTTTTTTTTTTTTTTAATTATTATTTATTTGTTTTTTGGCTGTGTTGAGTCTTCGTTTCTGTGCTAGGGCTTTCTCTAGTTGCGGCAAGTGGGGGCCACTCTTCATCGCGGTGCACGGGCCTCTCACTATCGTGGCCTCTCTTGTTGTGGAGCACAGGCTCCAGACATGCAGGCTCAGTAGTTGTGGCTCGCGGGCCTAGTTGCTCCGTGGCATGTGGGATCCTCCCAGACCAGGGCTCGAACCCGTGTCCCCTACATTAGCAGGCAGATTCTCAACCACTGCGCCACCAGGGAAGCCCCAGAGGAGCCTTCTTGACAAAGGCAACAGACAAAACTAGGGCCCTCAGAAAGGACTGCTCTTACACTGTTCAAGGAACAATAAGGTGACCAAGGTGGGTGTATGGAGTAATCAGGAGGAATGTAGGAGGTGAAGTTTCAGAGGCAATGGGACACCAATCAAGTAAGATCTGACATGCATTATGGTCAATGTGGCTGTTTCTCTCTCTAAAATGGGAAATCACTGCAGGATTTCAGGCAGAATAGTGACATTGGCTGGCTCACAATTCTAAAGTATCACTCTAGACACTCTGTTGAGAATAGACTGTAGGGGATCAAGGGTAGAAGAATGATAATCTGGAAAAGCCTTTCTATTGGCTTGGACCAAGATAATTAGTGATGAGCAGTGGTTAGCGTTTAGGTATAGTCTCACAGCAGTGCCCATAGGATTTGCTGACATATTGATCATATTTGTGAAAGCAAGAAAACCAAGATAACTCCAAAGTTTTGTACTTAAACAAGTAATAAGAATGGAATTACCATCAAGAGAGAGGGGGAAAACTTCAGGTGAAGAAGAATGAGGGGGTTTCAGGGAAGAAATACTAGGGTTTAATTTTGGACATTGATGAATATCTAATAGGCATAGTTGCGAATTGTTTAGATGGATTTGGAACTCAAAACAGCAATGTGGTCTGAAAACAAAAGTTTAAAAATTATTGGCCCAGAGATATTTAAAGACAAAATTTGATGAAAGTACAAGAAGAAATTGTCTAGATAAATAATAGAAGAGGATCAAGAGCTGACATCTGTAATAGTCCAATATTATCAGATGAGGAATCAGCAAAGCTATTGTGAAGGAGTGATTTTTGAGATAGACATTGTGTTAGTTTCCTGTGACTGCTGTAACAAATTATTACAGAAGTGAAGGTTTAAAACCACAGACATCTATTCTTTCATATTTATGGAGATCAGAAGTTCAACACCAGTTTTCTTGGACCACAGTTTCTCCAGAGGCTCTAGGGGAATCCTTACCTCTTCCAGCTTCTGCCTGTATTCCTTTGCTCATGTCCACACTAATCCAATCTCTGTCTCTGTCTTCACATCACCTTCTCCTCTGCTGTATGTACCAAATATCCCTCTGCCTTCTGCTTATGAGTATATCCGTGATTGAATTTAGGGCCCACCTGGATAATTGAGGATAACCTTTCCAGGTCTAGATCATTGACCTAATCACATCTTCAAAGACCTTTTTTCCTTACTAGTTAATGTGAATAGGTCCCAGGGACTAGGAAGTGATATATTTGGGTAGCTGTTATTCAGCATAAAATTAAGAGTGTGTTGTATCAATTACAGCAAAAATTAAGCTGAAAACAGAAAGTTACCCATTAAACTCAGCAGAATAGAGATCGTGTGTGTCCTTGAGCAGAGCAGTTTGAGTAGTGGTGTTGGCAAAGTCCTGAAAGAAGTGGAATTAAGAGAGCAAGGAAAAAAAAGAATCGAACACAAGCAATGTTTTCAAGGAGTTTTGCTGTAAAAGACAAGGCCAGCAATTGGGCATAAGCTGAGGAGTAAACTGGGTCAAGTTGTTTTTTTGTTTGTTTGGTTTTTGTTTTGTTTTGGTTTTTTCTTTTGTCTTGTTTTTATTCTAAAGATAAAAGAAATGTAGTGAAACTCATGGGGATGGAGGATGTTGAAGGAAGGGATGAGAATATCAGTGCTGATGTTCTTTACTATGTGTCATGGTTTAGGTTCCTCCAGAAACAGATTTGAAAACAAGAATGAGTTCCAGTAGTTTATTCAAGCAATGAAGGAGTGTGGGAATGAGACAAAAAAGGGAAGGGAGCCAAGTGTGTATTATGAGCAGGTTATGAATAAAACTGAGACTCACAGGGCTATGGAGGGGGTACCAACAGGGACTGTTCCAGCAGGGGAGAGAGAGCTGGGTCAAGTGCTCTAAGATCAGCATATTTCATTTGTGTGATCTATTTAAAAGCTTTCACATCACCAACTGAGTATCTATGTATTTATCTGAATCTATATCTATGTATTTAACTTTAATGCAAAAGAGAAATTAGAAAATTAATACACTGACGTCTAGAGGAGAATACGCTTATAGTTCCTACACCTATTACTTTTCAAATAAATGTCACTGACGGCAGTTATAAAAATTGTTCCAAAGGATAACAAACTTTATATGACAGAAGAGACTACTGCATGATTTATTTTTTATTAATATGGTAGCCAGAACCTTCGCTTCATTTAAACAGCAAAAATATTTTTTTCAATGTGTGCCAAAGAAGTATTTTAACCCTAGAGACATGGTTTTTAGTTTTTAAAACTTGCCTTGAATATGTAACCTTTGTTGGAAAAGAAATGTTTATTTTATGTCCAAATTATTTAAATTAAAAACAGAATTATCTCCCTTAGATAAATAAAACATACAGTGAGCATGGGAAGGTGGACAGATTTTTATTACCATTTGTGTTTGGGAATTATAATGAAATTAAATATCACTTGTTTTCATCAATAAATTTACTAAAAAAGAATGTCATGAATTATCTGTGGCAAAATAAAATGGGTGTATTAGTCCCTTTCCATTTCTGTTATTTGTTTTTATTTGTTTTACATATGGAGACAATTTCCTTGAAATTGACTAACTATTGACAAAGGAATCAATATGTTGTGGTTTTATAAATCTTTTGAAAGAAAAGTGATTACATCCTTCTAGCCTTAAGTAGATTTGAAGGCGGCTGACTGATTCTATTCACAGTAGTGAGACTCAAACAATAACTATATTCAGTTTCTTAACTTTGCTTTTTGTATTTTTTTAGATAATATGTATATTTGTGAACAAGTAAACATATTTTAAAGCATTACAGTCACTATCTATAATGCCAGAAAACATACATCTACTCCCAGAACCCTTCCAACTGTGCCTTTTGGAATTTTGTCCAATAACCACCAAAACCACAACTTTATCTCTTAGCTTTACCTCCTTGCTCTAACAAAAACACAATTTTCCTCTGAGAACACCACTGCCCCTGAAAATCCCTTCGGTACTATATTAGTTTCCTAAGCCTTCTGTAATAAATTGTCACTAACTGAGTGGCTTGAAACAAATTATTCTTTCAGAATTCTGGAGATGAGAAGTCTGAAAACAAGGGGTGGGCAGAGCCATGCTCCTCTGATTGCTCAGGGGAAAAGCCCTTCCTTGCCTCTTCTAACTTCCTGTGGTTCACAGGGACTGTGGTGTTCCTTGGCTTGTAGACACATCACTCTAATCTCTGCCTCTGTTATCACATGGGCTTCTCCCTGCGTGTGTATACATCTGTCTCTTTTTATTTTCTTCTTATAAGGACACCAGTCTAATTGGATTAAGGCCACCCTAACGTCCTTGTCTTAACATGATTACATCTGCAAAGACCCCATTTCCAAATAAGTTCACCTTCACAGGTACTGTAGGTTAGTACTTCACCTATTATTTTGGGGGCACAATTCAACCTACAATAGGCACTGACTATTTTCGTAAGTTTAGTTTAATCAGTTCTAGTGAAGGGTAATATAGATTTTCTGTCACAGCTCTAGTAACATTGCATCAGAAAGTACTCTCCTTCCAAAAGTCACTTTCAAAATATTCTACCTCTAACTTACATAAACACATGTAGCCTTGAATCTTACATCCTTGCATTACAGCAGCCAACACCCTCTTGTTCCCTGATGATTTTAACTGACTCTAATATTTCCCAATCTTCTTTTTTCAAAATCTTGGTGATTTCCACTTATATGTTGAAAGTCCTTCTGATAGTCTGGACTCTCAACTTCTTGAATTTGTCTTATTTTCCTTTCTCCCACTGCCAATGACTCCATGCTCATACCCCAGAACTTTGTCTTTAACAATAGCAGCACATTGTCCATAATCACAATTTCATGAGCTCTACTTATTGGCCATTGCCTCCTATATATCTTGAGTATATTTTCTCCAGCTTTCTCACTCCAATGATTTTCTCCCTCCTTCAATTTCATGAATACCTGAGGTTCATTAATTCTCTCAACTTTACATTATTTCCAGCTTCATATATTCACTTTACTTTTTAAAATTTGGAATTCAGTGGTCAATTATTTTTGTCACTACCTTTCATATACCTTCAATTTTATTTTCTTGTTAATTTTGTAGTACTCACGTGACAGAACAAACCCAATTAACTACAAGTTTTTCTGCCTAATAATCATCCAAATCTCTGCAGTAAAATTTGGCTGAAGAATAATACATAACCATGCTCATTGTTGGTTATAATTTATAAAGTAAAAGTGTACCCTAAGTGCAATCTGTCAATCTCAAGTGTGCCCTTACAGCTACCCTAAAATCTTACTTTTTTTCCACATTATTCACTCCACCTCTCCCCTGGGGGGCTATTTCATACCTTCTGCATTCTTCTCAACATCTAATTCTACCTCCCAGTCCAACTCATTTAACTAATGACATAGTTTTCTATTAATTTCGCTAGGAAAATTGTAGCAAACAGAAGAGGACTTGATCAGAATTCCACCACCCCATCTACTTAGGTATTTGCATGTGCAACCATATAATATGGGCTCTATCAAAATAAGAAAGATGCATATTTGTAACATTTTATGTTCTCTTTGTACATTTGTTTTACATTGGCAAGTCCTATCTCATCTTAGAATATTTTAGAATAAAATAATTTTGAGAGAAGACTAACAAAGTCTGTGTGTCTGTGTGTGTGTGTGTGAGAGAGAGAGAGAGAGAGAGAGAGGGAGAGTTTTCTCTGAGGAAGTATTCTAGTTTATAGCATTTCAAATCTTTAACCTGCAAAGATGTCATAAAAGATATTTTTATTGTATTAAAAAATATACCACTCAAAGGAAATTAATCAAAGGTTCTTGACTGTGAAATTCTCTATATTTGAAATTAGTAATGGGTATTTTGGGATCACAATATTTTGCCTCATCCACATTCTCTCTTCTTTCTATGTGCTTATGTTTTCCTGATTAATGTTTATAAATTTCAGTTAACTAATTCAGAACACTTTCTACTTTTTATAAGGGCCACAGGTTAAAGATTACATGGTAGATAACCAGGTGATAAAAATTGAAAGAAAAATAATACATTTTATAGATGAAAAATATCCATTTGTATTTATTGCATTGACACATAAATATGCACATTTTAAAAACTAGACTGAAAGTTCTATAAGGGAAGAGTACATGTTTATCCTTGTATGCTTCACCAAACCTAGCAAAATGTCTGGATACATTGGTTAAATTGATGGCTTTCAATGTATGATTTACCAAAAAAAGGAAATACAGCCATTGTTTCTTTAATTTTAAAGTCAAGTGTGAATTTCTTATGAATTCTCATACATTCCTAAGATAATGCCAGTGTATTTTATCAGGGTGTTCTTCTAGGTAGCTGATTTTTTATTTTTTCAGATGAAATGTGTGGTTAAAGGGGTAATGGAAAATAGAGCTGCCTTCTCTGTTAGGCATACAGGCACGTGAAATACAGGGAAAGTAAAAGGTCTTTGGAAACATGTTATTCAGAACTAACTCAATGTGGAACTGCTCTATTCTAACATTACACATGATTGATGGGTAGTCTAATTCCCATGTGCATTTGTCACGTTATGGAGTTCTATCAGTTGAAAATTTTATTGTTAATGACAATGAGCTCTGTGTGTAATAGCTGACACATTAGCACAGAAATGCTCCTTTTTTGTCACAAATGTATTGTTGAAGCTGTTTAATACTTGTTTGCTTACCCATAATGGTACAAAATGCATCTATCATTACTGTCATGAGGCTGAGACTATACCATCTGGTATGGAAAGGAAATGTTTGTATCTAGGCTTACTAGAGCAGAATATATATTCTGAGCCATTAATGTAAAGCCATTCATTCTATCTAATAACTTCTTCATTATATGAGCACAAACTAATGAGTATAAACACAGTTGGGGCTGGAAAAACTGAAGAATATATTATGTTCTGTAACATAGTGCTTGCTCTCTCAGAAAAAAAGCAAAAAATATAAGGTTTACCTCCAACAATATTTTGACTCTATTTAATATCAAAAAAACAACCCCATTGTGAATATCAGAAGGTCCTCAGGTTAAATAAGAGTTTTTTTTTTTAACCTGAGTATCACTTGTGGGTCCCTCTTTTTGACTTTCAATAATTACATTATCCTATGTTTGTATTATTTCCTCTTTCATCTTAGTAAAAAATTATTGAAAGCCTTTTGCCTTTTTCGTATATTTTGTGCCTATAGAATATCCTATTAGGGTGAAAATGGAGTCACATTTAAATAAAGAAAACAGAGCAGAAGAAGACATCCAAAACCTATACAAGAAAAATCATAAAACTGTCTTATTCAGAGATCTATCTGACACAAAAGAGACTTGAACAAGCAGAAAAACAGTTCATTTTCTTGAATAGAAGGACTCAAGAGATGTTAGTTCTCCCTGAGGCAATTTATAATTTAAAGCTATCCATTTAAAATGCCAACAGTTGTTTTTCTGGAGATAGATAACTTGATTCTAAAACTTATTTGGAAAATTAAGCAAAAAAGAAGTAAACAGAAAAATATTGAAAAGAAGAGTGAGGAGAATAAGTCCTGCCAGATATTAAAACATATTTTAAAGCCAATGTAATTAGAAAGATGTGTATTGGCACACAAATATACCTACCAACCAATGGAACAGAATAGAAACTTCAGAAACTTCCCCAATTTCGTGTGTCTGTGTCGCAACAACGTTTGCATTTCAAATCGGTGGTAATGGCAGACATTTAAATTATTAATGTGGAGATGGCTGATTAGCCACAGAAAATAAGATAAAAATTAAACCCATTCTTATGTATGTGTGAATTTCAAATGTGTCAGAGTTAAATGTAGAAAAGGAAAGAAAGAAAAGGAAACCATAGAATTGGAACAAAGTATGAATAAATTCTTCTATAATGTGGAATAATGGATATCAATTTTCCATTGCCATATACCAAACAATGTCAAATCTTATAATAATGAAATAACAACTATTTGTTTGGCTCTTACTTCTGCTGGGCAGTTTTTCTTCTCTGGGCTGGCCTTAGCTGATCTCAGTTTGACTTGATCACATGTCTGCAGTCAGATGATGAGTTAGGTGGTGGCTGGCTAAGAAATGTTAATAAAATATTGTTAATTATTTTAGGGGTAATAATGTTACTCTGGCTCTTTTTTTTTTTTTTTTAAACATCTTTATTGAAGTATAATTGCCTTACAATGGTGTGTTAGCTTCTGCTTTATAACAAAGTGAATCAGTTATACATATACATATGTTCCCATTTCTCTTCCCTCTTGCATCTCCCTCCCTCCCACCCTCCCCATCCCACCCCTCTAGGTGGTCACAAAGCACCGAGCTGATCTCCCTGTGCTATGCGGCTGCTTCCCACTAGCTATCTATTTTACATTTGGTAGTGTATATATGTCCATGACACTCTCTTACCCTGTCACATCTCACCCCACCCCCTCCCCATATCCTCAAGTCCATTCTCTAGTAGGTCTGTGTCTTTATTCCCATCTTGCCACTAGGTTCTTCATGGCCTTTTTTTTTTTTTCCCTTAGATTCCGTATATATGTGTTAGCATACTGTATTTGTTTTTCTCTTTCTGACTTACTTCACTCTGTATGACAGACTCTAACTCCATCCACCTCATTACAAATACCTCCATTTCATTTCTTTTTATGGCTGAGTAATATTCCATTGTATATATGTGCCACATCTTCTTTATCCATTCATCTGTCGATGGACATTTAGGTTGCTTCCATGTCCTGGCTATTGTAAATAGAGCTGCAATGAACATTTTGGTACATGACTCTTTTTGACCTATGGTTTTCTCAGGGTATATGCCCAGTAGTGGGATTGCTGGGTCATATGGGAGTTCTATTTTTAGTTTTTTAAGGAACCTCCATACTGTTCTCCATAGTGGCTGTATCAATTTACATTCCCACCAACAGTGCAAGAGTGTTCCCTTTCCTCCACAACCTCAGCATTTATTGTTTCTAGATTTTTTGATGATGGCCATTCTGACCGGTGTGAGATGATATCTCATTGTAGTTTTGATTTGCATTTCTCTAATGATTAATGATGTTGAGCATTCTTTCATGTGTCTGTAGGCCATCTGTATATCTTCTTTGGAGAAATGTCTATTTAGGTCTTCTGCCCATTTTTGGATTGGGTTGTTCGTTTTTTTGTTATTGAGCTGCATGAGCTGCTTGTAAATCTTGGAGATTAATCCTTTGTCAGTTGCTTCATTTGCAAATATTTTCTCCCATTCTGATGGTTGTCTTTTGGTCTTGTTTATGGTTTCTTTTGCTGTGCAAAAGCTTTTAAGTTTCATTAGGTCCCATTTGTTTATTTGTGTTCCTATTTCCATTTCTCTGGGAGCTGGGTCAAAAAGAATCTTGCTGTGATGTATGTCATAGAGTGTTCTGCCTATGTTTTCCTCTAAGAGTTTGATAGTGTCTGGCCTTACACTTAGGTCTTTAATCCATTTGGAGTTTATTTTTGTGCATGGTGTCAGGGAGTGTTCTAATTTCATACTTTTACATGTACCTGTCCAATTTTCCCAGCACCACTTATTGAAGAGGCTGTCTTTTCTCCACTGTATATGCTTGCCTCCTTTATCAAAGATAAGGTGACCATATGTGTGTGGGTTTATCTCTGGGCTTTCTATCCTGTTCCATTGATCTATATTTCTGTTTTTGTGCCAGTACCAAACTGTCTTGATTACTGAAGCTTTGTAATATAGTCTGAAGTCAGGGAGCCTGATTCCCCCAGCTCCATTTTTCGTTCTCAAGATTGCTTTGGCTATTCGGGGTCTTTTGTGTTTCCATACAAATTGTGAAATTTTTTGTTCTAGTTCTGTGAAAAATGCCAGTGGTAGTTTGATAGGGATTGCATTGAATCTGTAGATTGCTTTGGGTAGGAGAGTCATTTTCACAATGTTGATTCTTCCAATCCAGGAACATGGTATATCTCTCCATCTATTTGTATCATCTTTAATTTCTTTCATCAGTGTCTTATAATTTTCTGCATACAGGTCTTTTGTCTCCTTAGGTAGGTTTATTCCTAGATATTTTATTCTTTTCGTTGCAGTGGTAAACGGGAGTGTTTTCTTAATTTCACTTTCAGATTTTTCATCATTAGTGTATAGAAATGCAAGCGATTTCTGTGCATTAATTTTGTATCCTGCTACTTTACCAAATTCATTGATTAGCTCTAGGAGTTTTCTGGTAGCATCTTTAGGATTCTCTATGTATAGTATCATGTCATCTGCAAATAGTGACAGTTTTACTTCTTCTTTTCCGATTTGGATTCCTTTTATTTCTTTGTCTTCTCTGATTGCTGTGGCTAACACTTCCAAAACTATGTTGAATAATAGTGGTGAGAGTGGGCAACCTTGTCTTGTTCCTGATCTTAGTGGAAATGGTTTCAGTTTTTCACCATTGAGGACAATGTTGGCTGTGGGTTTGTCATATATGGCCTTTATTATGTTGAGGAAAGTTCCCTCTATGCCTACTTTCTGCAGGGCTTTTATCATAAATGGGTGTTGAATTTTGTCGAAAGCTTTCTCTGCATCTATTGAGATGATCATATGGTTTTTCTCCTTCAATTTGTTAATATGGTGTATCACATTGATTGATTTGCGTATATTGAAGAATCCTTGCATTCCTGGGATAAACCCCACTTGATCATGGTGTATGATCCTTCTAATGTGCTGTTGGATTCTGTTTGCTAGTATTTTGTTGAGGATTTTTGCATCTATGTTCATCAGTGATATTGGCCTGTAGTTTTCTTTCTTTGTGACATCTTTGTCTGGTTTTGGTATCAGGGTGATGGTGGCCTCGTAGAATGAGTTTGGGAGTGTTCCTCCCTCTGCAATATTTTGGAAGAGTTTGAGAAGGATAGGTGTTAGGTCTTCTCTAAATGTTTGATACAATTCACCTGTGAAGCCATCTGGTCCTGGGCTTTTGTTTGTTGGAAGGTTTTTAATCACAGTTTCAATTTCAGTGCTTGTGATTGGTCTGTTCATATTTTCCATTTCTTCCTGGTTCAGTCTCGGCAGTTTGTGCATTTCTAAGAATCTGTCCATTTCTTCCAGGTTGTCCATTTTATTGGCATAGAGTTGCTTGTAGTAATCTCTCATGATCTTTTGTATTTCTGCAGTGTCAGTGGTTACTTCTCCTTTTTCATTTCTAATTCTATTGATCTGAGTCTTCTCCCTTTTTCTCTTGATGAGTCTGGCTAATGGTTTATCAATTTTGTTTATCTTCTCAAAGAACCGGCTTTTAGTTTCATTGATTTTTGCTATTGTTTCCTTCATTTCTTTTTCATTTATTTCTGACCTGATCTTTATAATTTCTTTCCTTCTGCTGGCTTTGGGGTTTTTTTGTTCTTCTTTCTCTAATTGCTTTAGGTGCAAGGTTAGGTTGTTTATTCGAGATGTTTCCTGTTTCTTGAGGTAGGCTTGTATTGCTATAAACTTCCCTCTTAGCACTGCTTTTGCTACGTCCCATAGGTTTTGGGTCGTCGTATCTCCATTGTCATTTGTTTCTAGGTATTTTTTGATTTCCCCTTTGATTTCTTCAGTGATCACTTCGTTATTAAGTAGTGTATTGTGTAGCCTCCATGTGTTTGTATTTTTTACAGATCTTTTCCTGTCATTGATATCTAGTCTCATAGCGTTGTGGTCGGAAAAGATACTTGATACGATTTCAATTTTCTTAAATTTACCAAGGCTTGATTTGTGACCCAAGATATGATCTATCCTGGAGAATGTTCCATGAGCACTTGAGAAAAATGTGTATTCTGTTGTTTTTGGGTGGAATGTCCTATAAATATCAATTAAGTCCATCTTGTTTAATGTATCATTCAAAGCTTGTGTTTCCTTATTTATTTTCATTTTGGATGATCTGTCCATTGGTGAAAGTGGGGTGTTAAAGTCCCCTACTATGATTGTGTTGCTGTCGATTTCCCCTTTTATGGCTGTTAGTATTTGCCTTATGTATTGAGGTGCTCCTGTGTTGGGTGCATAAATATTTACAATTGTTATACCTTCCTCTTGGATCAATCCCTTGATCATTATATAGTGTCCTTCTTTGTCTCTTGTAATATTCTTTATTTTAAAGTCTATTTTGTCTGATATGAGAATTGCTACTCCAGCTTTCTTTTGATTTCCATTTGCATGGAATATCTTTTTCCATCCCCTCACTTTCAGTCTGTATGTGTCTGTAGGTCTGAAGTGGGTCTCTTGTAGACAGCATATATATGGGTCTTGTTTTTGTATCCATTCAGCCAGTCTGTGTCTTTTGGTGGGAGCATTTAATCCATTTGCATTCAAGGTAATTATCGATATGTATGTTCCTATTCCCATTTTCTTAAATGTTTTGGGTTTGTTATTGTAGGTGTTTTCCTTCTCTTGTGTTTCTTGCCTAGAGAAGTTCCTTTAGCATTTGTTGTAAAGCTGGTTTGGTGGTGCTGTACTCTCTCAGCTTTTGCTTGTCTGTAAAGGTTTTAATTTCTCCATCGAATCTGAATGAGATCCTTGCTGGGTAGAGTAATCTTGGTTGTAGGCTTTTCTCCTTCATCACTTTAAGTATATCCTGCCACTCCCTTCTGGCTTGCAGAGTTTCTGCTGAAAGATCAGATGTTAACCTTATGGGGATTCCCTTGTGGGTTATTTGTTTTTTTTCCCTTGCTGCCTTTAATATGTTTTCCTTATATTTAATTTTTGACAGTTTGATTAGTATGTGTCTTGGCGTGTTTCTCCTTGGGTTTATCCTGTATGGGACTCTCTGTGCTTCCAGGACTTGATTAACTATTTCCTTTCCCATATTAGGGAAGTTTTCCACTATAATCTCTTCAAATATTTTCTCAGTCCCTTTCTTTTTCTCTTCTTCTGGGACCCCTATAATTCAAATGTTGGTGTGTTTAATGTTGTCCCAGAGGTCTCTGAGACTGTCCTCAGTTCTTTTCATTCTTTTTTCTTTATCCTGCTCTGTAGTAGTTATTTCCACCATTTTATCTTCCAGGTCACTTATCCTTTCTTCTGCCTCAGTTATTCTGCTATTGATCCCATCTAGAGTATTTTTAATTTCATTTATTGTGTTTTTCATCATTGCTTGGTTCCTCTTTAGTTCTTCTACGTCCTTGTTAAATGTTTCTTGCATTTTGTCTGTTCTATTTCCAAGATTTTGGATCATCCTTACTATCATTATTCTGAATTCTTTTTCAGGTAGACTACCTATTTCCTCTTCATTTGTTAAGTCTGGTGTATTTTGACCCTGCTCCTTCATCTGCTGTGTGTTTTTCTGTCGTCTCATTTTGCTTATCTTACTGTGTTTGGGGTCTCCTTTTCACAGGCTGCAGGTTTGTAGTTCCCGTTGTTTTTGGTATCTGTCCCCAGTGGCTAAGGTTGGTTCAGTGGGTTGTGTAGGCTTCCTGGTGGAGGGAACTAGTGCCTGAGCTCTGGTGGATGAGGCTGGATCTTGTCTTTCTGGTGGGCACGTCCACGTCTGGTGGTGTATTTTGGGGTGTCTGTGGCCTTATTATGATTTTAGGCAGCCTCTCTGCTAATGGATGGGGCTGTGTTCCTGTCTTGCTAGTTGTTTGGCATAGGGTGTCCAGCACTGTAGCTTGCTGGTCGTTGAGTGAAGCTGGGTCTTGATGTTGAGATGGAGATCTCTGAGAGATTTTTGCCGTTTGGTATTACGTGGAGCTGGGAGGTCTCTTGTGGACCAGTGTCCTGAAGTTGGCTCTCCCACCTCAGAGGCACAGCCCTGATGCCTGGCTGGAGCACCAAGAGCCTTTCGTCCACACGGCTCAGAGTAAAAGGGAGAAAAAATAGAAAGAAAGAAAGAAAGAAAGAGGCTATAATATAGTGAAGTAAAATAAAGTTATTGTAAAGCAAAGCTATACAGACAAAATCTCACCCAGAAGCATATACCTATACACTCACAAAAAAAAGGAAAAGGGGAAAAATTAATATATCCTGCTCCCAAAGTCCACCTCCTGAATTTGGGATGATTCGTTGTGTATTCAGGTATTCAACAGATGCAGGCACATCAAGTTGTTTGTGGAGTTTTAATCCGCTGCTTCTGAGGCTGCTGGGAGAGATTTCCCCTTCTCTTCCCTATTCGCACAGCTCCTGGGGTTCAGCTTTGGATTTGGACCCGCCTCTGCGTGTAGGTCGCCTGAGGGCGTCTATTCCCCGCCCAGACAGGACGGGGTTAAAGGAGCAGCTGCTTCGGGGGCTCTGGCTCACCTAGGCCGCGGGGAGGGAGGGGTGCAGAGGAGGCGGGGCGAGCCTGCGGCGTCAGAGGCCGGCGTGACGTCGCAGCAGCCTGAGGTGCGCCGTGTGTTCTCCCGGGGAACTTGTCCCCTGATCACGGGACCTTGGCAGTGGCGGGCTGTACAGGCTCCCGGGAGGGGCGGCGCGGAGAGTGACCTGTGCTCGCACACAGGCTTTTTGGTGGCGGCAGCAGCAGCCCCAGCGTCTCACGCCCGTCTCTGGGGTCCGCGCTGATCGCTGCGGCTCGCGCCCTTCTCTGGAGTTCGTTTAGGCAGCGCTCTGAATCCCCTCTCCTTGTGCACAGCGAAACAAAGAGGTAAGAAAAAGTCTCTTGCCTCTTCGGCAGCTGCAGACTTTTTCCTGGTCTCCCTCCCAGCCAGCTGTGGTGCGCTAACCCCTTCAGGCTGTGTTCACGCCGCCAACCCCAGTCCTCTCCCTGCGATCCAACCGAAGCCCGAGCCTCAGCTCCCAGCCCTGCCCGCCCCGGCGGGTGAGCAGACAAGCCTCTCGGGCTGGTGAGTGCTGGTCGGCACCGCTCCTCCGTGCGGGAACCTCTCCGCTTTGCCCTCCGCACCCCTGTGGCTGCGCTCTCCTCCGTGGCTCCGAAGCTTCCCCCCTCTGCCACCCGCAGTCTCCGCCCGCGAAGGGGCTTCCTAGTGAGTGGAAACCTTTCCTCCTTCACAGCTCCCTCCCACTGGTGCAGGTGCCGTCCCTATTCTTTTGTCTCTGTTATTTCTTTTTTCTTTTGCCCTACCCAAGTACGGGGGGAGTTTCTTGCCTTTTGGGAGGTCTGACGTTTTCTGCCAGCGTTCAGTGGGTGTTCTGTAGGAGCAGTTCCACGTGTAGATGTATTTCTACTGTATCTGTGGGAAGGAAGGTGATCTCCGTGTCTTACTATTCCGCCATCTTCTCTCCTCCTCCTCACTCTGGCTCTTTTTGATTGTCCATAAATCTAGAGATATGTATTACACTATTCATGTATAAGCATATAAGGTATTATAGTATTCTCTACCATTTTTTGCATATGTGTAATTTTGTTACATAATACGATGTTAAAACGAAGAAACAAAAACAACAGCCAATCATATTTACTTTCAAGTACCATGGGGAAGCAAATATTATGAGTATCACTTTACACCAGAATGACTCAACCAGTATTTCAAATGAATGCCCTGAGACAGATTTGCTGGGAATCTTATATTAAGAATTTTGTTTGTTTTTTAAAACAAGCTGAAAGTCTGGAAAGTTTTGTATTCTTGACTGTTCATGGAAGCTTAATATAAGCCTCTCATTTTTTCCTGTATTCTAAGCATTTGAAAAACTTGGGGAATTATTTAAAGAACCACTGTCAACAGAACAATTCACCTCAATTTAAAGATTTTAACTGCACATTTTAAAACAAAATTAGATAGAACAGATAATTATATTTCAGTGTTATATAAGGTGTTTTGAAAGCTCTAATAGTATGTCTCGAATAATTCAAAATTTATTTTACAGCTTCATTGAAAAAATTTATGTAAGAACATTCAAGGCTAGAGAAATAAAAGAGGCAGTGTTTATTGTTAACGTTGCCTAGAACTTGGAGGTACAGACCCTTTTCTAAAGAGTCAGTAGGTGCAAGGAACAGGCGTGGTGAAGAGAGCTGTCAGTTTCTCAATGGAAGAAAGAAAGAATGAGGGCTTTAAGGAAAAACAGTAGCCTTCCTAAAGTGCCAACACCTGACAAAGATTGGCAACAAGATAGAGACCACAGATCAATATCGATATTATTTATAAATATATATGTAAGTACACTAACATAAAAGTATGCAGATGCTAGCTGCATATTTTAAGATTGTTTAAATGTGAGAAAATGTTTAAACATAATTTATAATATTAATGGATCTAAGGACTAAAAATGATTTTTTTCAACAGACAGCAGTCTTTTGGCAAAAGCAAAATACTTCCTAATTAAAAGGTGAAGCCCTTAAATAAACTAGAATTAATAAATATTTTCTTTGCAACATGTCTATGTGTGTGTGTGGTTAGGTAGATATGTGTGTACATATATGTATTTACATGTATACTTGTGTATATATATGTATATATACAAATATGTATACACATATACACACTTATATGCTGTACAAATTACACATCATGTAGTGTTGTGTACATATTTATAACTGCACAATACAAATACACACATACACTTTTCACATATATAAATGTAAAGATGTGTACTTGCCTCTCTGTGTCTATCAGTTCTTGAGCCAGAATCACATTTAATTGGCCAACATTGCAAGCAATTCCACTAAAGTCAGAAACATATAAGAATAACCACAATGTCTCTATATTTAATTGGAGATAATGACCTATAGACTTTTAACTAATAGAATGAAGTAGTATGTATCAATGTGCACAAAAAATGTATTCATGTAGACATGTGTAAATGTTTGTCAACACTCCAAATTAAAATATCATTTTATTTATTTAATCCAAGAGATCAGGTAAAAATTGTTACCATAAATAAATTCAGTAAATTGGTGGAGTACAAAATTATTATACAGACATTATTAGCTCTCCTATATAAATTTAATCTGAAAATGTAATTGAAGAAAATATCATATCTAATTAAAACAAAGAGCTAAAACATATTGACATAAACAACCAGAAATGTTCTAGATTTAAACAAGAATCAACTTTAGGACATTTCTGATTAATACATTATTACATTTGAACAAATGGAAAGTTGCCCATAATTTTCAATGGAAAGAATAAGCACAAAAATGTAATTTATCTCTTTATTAATTAATACATTCAAATGTATCCCAATACATTTAACAGTTTTTTTCTAGAATTAGACAATTTTGAATTTAAAATTTTAAACATTTTAAACTTTATAAATTTTAAATTTATAAGAAAAATAAACAAAAATATTTTTTAAAAAATCTTCTGAAACAGTAGAGCAAGGAGGGTGAGGCTGTCCTAGCCTAATTTAGAATTATATGGTCCTAATAAATGAATAGACAAGCAGAATATTGAAACAGAATACAAATTATAAAACAGACCCACATACTTATGACATCTAGTATATACTAAATTAAACCCTCAGGTCAGTGGCGACATGGATGAACTTTTAAATAAGTTGTTGTGGAAAACAGATATATTAGAAAATAAAATCATTAACATCTATAAATTGGAGTTGGACAGGTATTTCTAATCATTACTAAAAACCCAGAAATAACTAAATATTCACATATTTGACTACATAAAATTAAACATTTCTGTATGACCTTTAGAAAAAAGTAATCACAAACAACAAATAACAAACTGAGAAAAATGAATTGAAACTCACATCACAGACATTGATCTCCTAATACAGATGGCTGTTAGACATCAACAAGAACAGAGCAAACATCCCTTTAATAAAAAAAATCACATAAAGAAGATGAATAGACAGGTTTTAAAATAAAATATATAAATAGTAGTAAAATATATGAAAATGTACTCGACCTCTCAATAAAATATATAAAAATTATAACTATAAGGAGAAATTTCTCAACCTATTAGCAGAAATCCAGAAGTTGACAGCATATTGTTTATAGAGTTGTGGAAAAACAGGCACTCTCAAATACAGCTTTTGGGAATGTAAAATGATATAAACCTTAATAAGGAAAATTAGCCATCTATTGTAATTAAAATTAAAATTTCCCTTTCATTCTGCAGTTTTCCTTCTGAATATTATCCTATGATTACACCCATATACACTCAAAATTGTACATCATTATATATTGCCACATTCTTTGCATTTAAAAATGAAAAAAATCAAAATGCTTATCTTTAGGGATCTTTTAAAATATTCTATGCTATAGCATAGAATATTCCACTTATTGGAATACTTAGTAGTTATACCAAAACAGATAAAGATCTCGATACTCATATAGAAATTTTTCCAGGATATATTGCTAAGTGGAAAAATATGGTATGGAACCATGTGCATAATATACTACTGATAGTGAAAGAAGGGAGAAAACAAAAATGCTCTATTTGTGTAAGGAAACATTGGAAGGAAATTCCTAAAACTTAAAAAATTATTCCCTCCAGTGTCAGGGAGTAGATATGGAATACATAGAAACATAGGGGAAAGAGCTTTCACTTTTTACTTTTTTATGTTATTTTTATTTTGAACTTTGTAAATGTTTTAACAATGTTTTACCTCTTCTAAAAAATAACTTTTAAAAAAGACTCTTTCCCAAATACTGGATGATATGATTAAAGGTACACTTTGTACCTTTGACACTTTATAAAGAGTCCCTACAGACACTAGTATTATTGAACATTGGTAAAGTGTAACTGTGGGTATGATTATTTAGTGTGTTGCATCTCTAGTGATAGAAATTGCTCTTTTGCCAATTGAAAACATTTCTATCCTGAGCATATCCTTATTATTCTCCAGGAGTAATTTGTAGTGTCCTTAGTGCCACCAGGCATCATATGGCTCAGCACATTTCTTAGGCCATCAGTTATTGATGGACCTCAATCAGATATGACTTCCAATTTGCTCTCATGGACAATCGTGCATGGGAATTTTTATAATTACTTTACCACTGGGAAGCATATTTTACATTACACTGTGAAAATGACAATGCTGTTGGAATTCACTTGCAAACAAATGCCAACAATGTCAAGGCCTAGCGATCCAAATTGATAGGATGCTTGTTTTTACTTAATTTTCATAAATTCTGAATGCCATTCATTCTCTAAGATGGCACCTTGTCTTTAGAGTCAGCTTTGTACAACCTGGAATCTATCTTTAATGTGTGCCTTTCCATCACCCGAGCCCGGTCAGCATTTCCAGATTGTTTTACAAGTAAGCCAAGCCACTTCTTTGCAGGTCTAGCTTCTAGTGCATTGGAGGAAACAAGAAAGAAACAGTTGGCCCAGAATCTGTAGAGATTTTTAAGTTGTAACAGGTGTTTGTCACAAAGTAAGTAGTAAGCAAAATCTCTGTGCCAAACCTGTGTAACAGAAGCATTTTAAGAAACATTTTTATAAACTATAGGATTATAATAGCTTCTCAAGAAAGACTTGACGTGGTAGTTTGAAATCTCTCTCAAGTCAAAAAATAACTACCTGCCTATGTAGGACAAAGAAGAGTGTATAACATGGAGAAAACCATCTCAAGAGAGACAATTATCCGCTTGCACTATGCTCTTTGAAACTTCTGAGCCATTAAAATACTTGTGAGCTCTTCACAAAGAGACTCACTGAACATTTTCCCTAGTTCACAGTAGTAAGGCATGTAAGTTAAAGCCATTTTGCCTATTATTTTTAGGGTATATCTCAGCTCTTTCAAAGAAACCCAAAGAAAATAAATGAGGTGCCACACCCTGGAGTATTATTGGAGTTTATCTCACATTTTGGAAGTCCACTGTCTTACTATTTATCTAAGTTCTCTGTGATTCCTGCTGCTCATCAAATTCGAGTTGCTTAATTTCATCAATGTAATGGACCAACATGATCTCCTGTGAAATTGTCAAAGTCTTTGAAAAATTGTTTATGATGGAAAGCCTATAAGGTATCGTAGTTCTGAGTTAAAGTAGTGAAGGTCTATTGCTATCCTGCCAGCTGAAAGAAAAGAGTTTCTGGTGAGATTTGTTGTTAAGAATTTTTAAAAAATTGTATTTGACAGATGGTTAGTCTCAAACAGGTTTCCAGAGACTATTATTTGCTCTAGTAAAAAATCCACATCTGGAAGAGCAGATTCAATTAGAGACAGCACTTGGTTTGGGGACACAAATCACTTTTAGTGAGTAGGTGAATTCGCTATTACAGAATTCGTGAATAATGAAGATAGACTTTGTGACTCTGTGTGTGTGTAAATATACACTATGTAAATATATTTGTACACACATATTTGTATACTTTTCTGATTGTATATATGAAATTGTTTCCTGAACACAAACTTTTTTAACAAGCTTAACTGGTACTTCTCATTCCGACGTTGAGCAGATTCTAGCTATTTCTCATCAATCCCATCCTAGAAAGAGACCACGAAGCTCAGATTGGTTCTTTTCCGCAATTCCTTAAGTCCTGGAGGCAAGAATTTGGAAGAACTAAACCCTGTTAACCAGAAGGAACTACTGAGGTGCTGACTTCTATGCCAGTTCCTGGGTCACAAGGTTTTTCTTCCTCATTCTAAAACTTATGAGAAGAAGAAAATTCTCTCCCAAAAACAATACCCAAGATTTTATTACTGTTCCTAATTCCCTCTGTTTCTAACCATGATATGCTATAAAATCATGTTTAAAAAAATATGTTTTTTTCCACCTGCTAATTTCAATTGCATGGATTTCTCAGATTTCACTAACCATCAATAACAAGAATGGAACCAACCTCAGAAAATTTATCCCTTTCCTTGTGTCTCATACCTCTTTTATCTAAAAAACAAATAAAACCTGTGACGCTGAAGGCCTTTTCTCTTTTTACTTTCTGTCTAAGATTTGTTCTCTGAGCTGATGGTCTCTAATAGATCAAGGAAAAGGTATTATTTTCTCAAGAAGTTTTTCAATTAATTTGATAATCAATCATCAGTAATATAGTCTGTAGACTGTGAAGTTTATACAAGCAAATATGTTATATTTTAGTTGCTGAGAGTTTCTCAAAAATTATGCTACCAAAACAATTGAATCATTTCAACTCAATTCCCTTTTGTGTCTACTTAATAGATATTTGCTTTTCCTATCTCTCTAAATTTACTTTGAAAAACCCTGCCAAAGCTTATATACACAATCAATATGTTTACTTCATAAAAATTCAGTACTAAGACCAACTCTTTTAGGAACATTCTCTTTCCTCAGGAGACTTACTAGATTTTCTGCTACTCTTGCAATCATTTTGATGACTGAAATCTCAATTTTATCATTTCTACAATAACACTTTAAATGTAACAACTCCCCAAATCTCATATTACTATTCTTTGGGGCACTTTTCTGAAGGAAAAATTCGCCTAAAGTATAAAACTAATGATTGAAAAGTTTTGACCTAACATCTATGGAATCTACAGCAATATTCAATGTGTGTTATATCCAGAAGCTTTGAAAAACATCTCTCAGTTTGCCTACACCACAAATTTTTTAACTCTATTTAAGTACATGTCTCTCAAGTACTTATTTGGGTAATGCTTTTTTTTTTTTTTTTTTTTAATTTTATAGCTACTTTTATTTTTATTTATTTATTTATTTTTGGCTGTGCTGGGTCCTCGGTTCGTGCGAGGGCCTTCTCTAGTTGCGGCAAGTGGGGGCCACTCTTCATCGCGGTGCGGGGACCGCTCTTCATCGCGGTGCGCGGGCCTCTCACCATCGCGGCCCCTCCCGTTGCGGGGCACAGGCTCCAGACGCGCACGCTCAGTAGTTGTGGCTCACGGGCCCAGCTGCTCCG
The DNA here is from genome assembly GCF_009873245.2 of Balaenoptera musculus. Lineage (NCBI taxonomy): Eukaryota > Metazoa > Chordata > Mammalia > Artiodactyla > Balaenopteridae > Balaenoptera > Balaenoptera musculus. Next base: position 59,783,092 of record NC_045802.1, read on the forward strand.
CGGCATGTGGGATCTTCCCAGACCAGGGCTCGAACCCGTGTCCCCTGCATTAGCAGGCAGACTCTCAACCACTGCGCCACCAGGGAAGCCCCGGGTAATGCTTTTTATGTTCATATTCTACACTCAAGGTTATTCTAAAGCATCTGATTTTATACATTCCTGTTCTGGACCACATATTGTCTGATTGTCCTACTCTTAATTCTTTGCCCTGTCTTTCCACAGATCTTTGGAGCAATTTATAGCTCAGTTAAGTGTAATTGGAGTTTTATGACCATTAATTATTTAAAGAAGTCTACTAAGATAGCTGCTACTGGCCTTACATCCCTTTCGTAACTGCATCCTTGAACAGTACCTCGTATCTCTAGAAGAGAGTTCTTCCGAATTGAAGCAGCTCTATCATAGACTGACTGACCTCCATTCATGTCTCATGTCTCAACCTAAAAAGTAATTTTTCAGAGTGGTCTTCTCTGAATTACCAGCTAAATTAGTCTCTTTCAGTTTCTGTCATTTCACTTTACATTTACTTCATGCACTTGACACCACTGAAAAAAGAGAAAGAGGAAGATTTTTAAAATATTGTCTTTCCCCACTTGGCTATCAAATCCATAAGGGCAGGGATTTTACTCACTGTGTGTATCAGTTTGTTTGAGCTGCAATGACAGAATACCGGAGACCAAATGACTTACAAATAATAGAAATTTGTTTCTCAAAATTCTAGAGTCTGGGAAGTACAAGATCAAGGTGCCGGCCGATTCAGTGTCTGGTTAGGGCCTGCTTCCTGGTTCATAGAAAGCTTCTTATGGTGGGGCAGAAGGGGTGATAGAGCTCTCTGGAGTCCCTTTTATAAGGGCACTAATCCCATTCATGACGGCTCCATCTTCATGACCTAATCACCTCCTGCAAGCCCCATGTTTTAATAACATGACATTGGGGATTAGGTTTCAGCATATGAATTTGGAGGAACACAAACATTCAGTTCATAGCACTTTGTGTACTCTTTTGTTCACTGTGGTGCACCCATCTCCAGTGCAGAGCTGATACAATGCACAGTATCCAAAGACTATTGCTGCAAAGAAATAAAATAAATGTTTTTCCTCTTTTTGAAATACATATTACCCAAACAAGCATATCTAAGCTCTAATATCATTGATAAAACAACGCTTAACTCTTTTCTACCTCCAAATTCTTCAAAATTAACAAAACCCTTTATACCATACTCACATGTATCTGAAATTTTAACAACCTAAATGATTTGAAAATATTTATACCATGAAGGAATTTGAATATATTATCCATCCACATGCACACACTAATTGGGGTTTTATATTTTCTGATTGGAAATACCTGAATGCAGACTATCCATTTCATCAGTGCCATGTGCACAGAGTCCTCTGCTTCTCTTCTCTCTGAGGCACCAAATTATTTACCAGGACCTCATATAGTTACCCTCTTTTGAATATGGACCTCACCACAAAAGAGTAGTTTTGGTGAAATAACTCCAGATGTCTAAATATGCTACTCAGGATACTCTCATCTCTAAGCTGCTCTTACTCTCCCACAGTCTCACCGCCCCCTCTGCCAGTGAGTTTTCAAAGCATTGAAGGACAGGACATACCACCAACATCTACAGTTTCATATCCACAGTATTTGGGATGTTCCAGGATGGTCACAGCTCCCTGTAGTGTGAGCCTGTTGTGTGGTGTGTGTGTGTATTATCTAGCTTTAAGTGATGTGGTGAATAAACCAGACAAACTCCATAGTACCCAGACCATAGTTCCTGACCAGTTGTAAAAGGCACAATTAAACAAGAGTAGGAAGTGCAGAAACACTTTTGTCTTCTTATATAAGCCAGGATAGGATCTAGCTATATCTTTCAGCAAAGACTCATGGAGGATCAGACGCAGGCTTCCAAGAATGAAAGTCTGCCAAGGTTAGCTCTATTTCTCAAGAGATGGCTGGAGAGATAGGAATTTTCTTGCATGACCTCCTCAGCTATTATGGGTTGCACTAGGCTCTCTTAGTGACTGAAAGACTGCCATATTTCAAGCTGTAGATCTTGGAGAAGGTTGATCATAGGTCTCTCTAGTTCTAAATTCTAATTCTAAACCCTAAAATGATTCTGGTAGATCATATCAATGATGTGGAACATTAGGACTGAACTCTGTATTATTTACCTTCTTTATATTTCCTAAATAAACATAAGGATATATATATATATATATATATATTTTTTTTTTTTTTTTTTTCTGGCTCTTTACCTATCCTTCTACTTTGACTTAATGAGATTGTTGGGTTTAGGAGAAGGAAAAGAGTATGCTTGGGCCAGCCCCTTCAGGAAGCCCTCTCTTTTAGATTCAGCTGCCTGGTATAAAGGAGACTATATTAGCTAACCCTTTGTGTCAAGTTTACCGTAGCAACTCTCTCTCACAAAGGCATTGTGTGAGTCCAGCTTTGTCAGTGACCCTTTGAGAAAATGTGTCACACTAAAGAAATATATTAGCCAGCTCACTAGCTCCACATCCAAAACTATGTCTCCAGTCTGCTTAATCAGTAATAAAGGATGTCTTCTCTCTATGTGCATTGGCTTCCCATGATATCTTTCCCCCTCCAACAGTTGTGAATGACAGAGAGAAATTAAGGGATGCTATCTATTGGCCATTCAGAACTGCATGGTGTAAGAAGCTAGCAGAATAAGAAACAATGCAGAGGTAAATTCTGCTTGGAATTTAGACATCATAAGGAAGATTACCATTGAGCAGAGGATTAAAACATGAGTAGATTTCCACTAGACAAAACAAGCAGGTGGGAAATAAGGCACAAAAACTAGAAGCAACAATGAAACTATCTTTCATGTTCTTAAAACTGAAGTCAATTTATTTATGGCAGAAATCTTGATTTCAAGATGATGTGAAAATGCAGTGGGAGAGGCAGACAATGCACAAACGATATCTGATACCTGAAACATTGCTATTATTATACATTTTATATCAAATTGTATTATAATGACAGTCATTAAACGCTTCAGGAACCTCTAGATGAGTGCTGGCCGTGTGGTATAATTGAATAAGAATCTTTTTCCCCCCAATTTTTTCATCTTTTCATTGCAACATATGGATTTCATTTCACTAAATAAAATTACACGATGTTTATAATTATAAGGGAGCATTGGTTCAGAGGGATTGAAATCCACTGGTGTAGAAGGTGAAAGCATACTTTTAAAGAACAGCTGATGGTTGAATAATCTATAAAAAGTCTCTATTAAGCATATAGATAAGAAAATTAGTGGTACTAAGCTCCCAAAGAAGGTGTAAGTCAGTTAGTTGCCCATTCTTCTAGATGGGTAGATCAAGAGTTCTGAGAAAGGGGTGGCATGATATCACTTAAAAAACAAAAAGGTAAAACCAAATCAGAAGCCATAGCCTGTTATTTTCAGCTATTAGAGAACCACTTTTCTTTCAGGAAAAATTCTAGCGAGTTTTTGCAGAAAGGATCTGTCGGTGTTATATGATCATGACTAAGGAGAAGTAGGGTTGATATGAACGTAAATTTGACAAAATGACTTTAAAACCTGATTTCAGTTATGAGAATATAATTTATTTTAAAATAAATTTTCTTGTTAAGAAAATGAGAGATGCTCAAGCAGCTGATCTAAAATGCCTCTTAATAAACATCAATAAAACAAAATGAACAAGGACAAGCAAACAGCAGCAACAAAAGCTCAATCTCAAACTTTAAACACCAAAAAAAATCAGAAATTATGTATCTCAGAATGAGAAAACATAATCCTTAAGGGAAAAAGATATTTATATCTATGTTGGTAAATATTAATGCTATGCTAATAAGCACTATTTTAGCTCACATACTGAATTTATTTTCAAAATAAATCAGAATAAAAATATTTTTCAAAATGAGTATTAAATTAAATTTATAAATTATAAATACCAAAATGCATTTTGTTATTTTCCATTTATATTAAGAATCTATGTTTCTCCAGTTTTCTTGCATAATCTACACATCAGAAAGTCTCATTTATTTATAAAAACAAAGATCTCTTGAACATAATTTGCTAGAAAAATAATGAACATGTTGAGTTCTAGAATCTCACTGAATATTAATGTTAAAACAGAGACACTTTGGAAAATGTCTCCATCTGTTGAGACTTCATTATGCAGGGCATGATATTGGTACTTGTACCTATAATTTATTCAACTTGTCATATCTTCTTACACCAAGTTTTAGACATAATATGAAATATACCTATTTCTTCCAGCTAGTTTATATACCGTTCTGTATGTAACCTAACTTTTCTCATATCAAAACTGATTATTTTATGCTTGTCTATTATTTCCACTATATTGAAAGCTACATAGTCCAGAAAGAAATTCTTTATTAGGGTTTTATTTTTAACACCCAGAAAAGAACATGAGACATGGTTACTAGCCAAAGATTATTTTGTTGAGTTAAAGATTTGATTAACATATATTTGATTTTAAACTTCAGATACTTGAAACTAACTAGATTTTTTATTGCGATGTAATATATACAAAATAATTTCATCAGTGGGCTACATTCAATAGGAAAGTAATTGGGATAACAATTTTGTTACAGTTGTGTTATATTATAAAATCATGATCCATTATTAATGGTCAATTAAAGATAATGAGCAAATTATTCATAAAGGATAACAAAAGGATTAAAATATTTTAAATATAGTCAAATAAAATACTCCCAAATAAAGGATATGCTTTCAAAAAACACTATTGCTACCCCAAATTATAATAATTTTGACATGGAAATCAATTCTAATCAGCTGTATTTTATTTACAAACTAGTTGCTCATATATTATTTGCTATATATCTAATTTTTTCATTTTTATTTAGAAATACATCAATATAGTATAGTAGAATGTTATTTTCACCATTTAAGTAGCACACATTCTGAGAGAAGTATATATATATATATGGGGTTGGCCAAAAGGTTCATTCGTTTTTTTCTGTAAGATGGCTGTAGTAGCACTTAGTTGTCTTTAACTTCATTCGAAGCAATTTTGTTAGATTGTATGTGACGGCTGTCTTATCAGTGTGCATGTAAAAAAAGACATCAAAATTGGTAAATTTTGTGTAGCCATTTTAATATTGAAGATGGAAGAAAAAACAATATTTTCAGCATATTATGCTTCATTATTTAAAGAAAGGTAAAAATGCAACCAAAATGCAAAAAAAGATTTGTGCAGTGTATGGAGAAGGTTCTGTGACTGATCGAACGTGTCAAAAGTGGTTTGCGAAGTTTCGTGCTGGAGATTTCTCGCTGGATGATGCTCCATGGTCTGGTAGACCAGTTGAAGTTGATAGCGATCAAATTGAAACAATAATTGAGAACAATCAATGTTATACCACGTGGGAGATAGCCGACACACTCAAAATATCCAAATCAAGCGCTGAAAGTCATTTGCAACAGCTTGGTTATGTTAATAGCTTTGATGTTTGGGTTCCACATAAGTTAAGCGGAAAAAAACCTTTCTTGACCATATTTTCACATGTGATTCTCTAACAAAAACATTGCGTTTTTAAAACAAATTGTGACGGGCGGTGAAAATTGGATACTGTAGTAATGTAGAATGGAAGAGATCGTAAGGCAACCAAAATGAACCACCACCAACCACACCAAAGGCCGGTCTTCATCCAAAGAAGGTGATGTTGTGTATATGGTGGGATTGGAAGGGAGTCCTCTATTATGAGCTCCTTCAGAAAACCAAACGATTATTTCCAACAAGTACTGCTCCCAATTAGACCAACTGAAAGCGGCACTCGATGAAAAGCCTCTAGAATTAGTCAACAGAAAACGCATAATTTTCCATCAGGATAACGCAAGACCACATGTTTCTTTGATGACCAGGCAAAAACTGTTACAGCTTGGCTGGGAAGTTTTGATTCATCCACCGTATTCACCAGACATTGCACCTTCGGATTTCCATGTATTTCGGTCTTTACAAAATTCTCGTAATGGAAAAAAGTTCAATTCCCTGCAAGACTGTAAAAGGCACCTGGAACAGTGCCTTTTTTTGGCACTTTCTTCTTTGGGAAGATGGAATTACGAAGTTGCCTGAAAAAAATGGCAGAAGGTAGTGGAACAAAAGGGTAAATACGTTGTTCAATAAAGTTCTTGGTGAAAATGAAAAATGTGTCTTTTATTTTTACTTAAAAACTGAAGGCACTTTTTGGTCAACCCAATACGCTTGCTAATTTTTAAAAAATGTATATTACTTTAATCAGAATTTGAGAAGTTAAAAGTGCACGATACATACTCTAGAGCTAACACTGAAAATAATGCAAAGAGCTATAACTAAAAAGCTAAAAAAAATTAAAAGGAACTAAAAATTTGTTTGAATAATTAATATTGATATAGAAAAAGAGTATAGGGGAATAAAAACCAGAGGGGACAAACAGAAAAATAAAGTTAAAAAGTATACCTAAATCCAAATACATAATATTTACATAAAATATTACTGGACTTTACACTTCAATTACTAGATAGTATCAGAATAAACAAAATAGTGAGATTCAGCTGTATGCTGTCTACAAGAGACGTACTTTAATATAAAGACAGAGGTAGCTGTAAAATAGATAGACAAATACATAATATTCAAACAATAAGTCTCAGAAGGCTAGAGGGTGAAATTAAGTAAAAATATAGATTGTTATCAGAAATGAAGAGGGACATTCCATAGTGATAGAAAAGTGAACATTGCTCAACTTTTTCTCTCAATTAGCCTGATGTTAGAAATTTCTTGAAACTAGCAGCACACTGATGCATCATTTACTAATTTACAGTAATTTACTGAATTTTTTGTTTTACCAAGAAGAGAGTGCTGTTAGATATCTATGTGCTTATTGGTCTCTTATATAGAATCCCAGATATTATTTTTACAGATATTTTAAGTGCATTGTGTTTTTGTTTTCCAATAGAAATAGTAACTAGATATTTCTTGTCCATCTAATTTAATAATGACATCAAATTGAAAGTTGATTGAAAATCCTCATATAAAATAATTTAGAAATGCTATCTAAATCAGAAAGATCCTAACTGTAATTAACTTAATGCCCAGTAATATATTACTTTAAAATTTTTATATTTTAATTTCTGATATTCAGTAGCTAATTATGTTTGTATCGCTCCCCTAAGTAATTTTTAAAATATTTGTTTTAAAATTTTTAAATATATTGGTTCCTTATTTATCAAAGGCTAAGTTGTCGGAAAATCAAAATTATGACTTTGAAATATATAAATATAGTTTACATTTGTTAATTTAATTAAAGCATAATTTCAGATCAATAGGTACTTTTTAACTGCTATTAAGTTTATACTCTGCTATTTATATTGCTGTTTGCATTTATAATCATTCACAGATAAAGTAACATTTTATTTACCCCCAATATCTTTAAACACTCTAGAATATGTTAAAGTACATTTAAATTGTAACAGAGTTTTCCAAATTCCTATTACTGTGTATGGGGGGGAAATGTCCATTATATTCCTTTTTTTCATTGTGATGAGTTATTTGACATCACTCTTGTACTAAAACAAAGGATCTTATCTTCACTACTGCATGTATAAAATTTTCATTTAATTTATATTCAAAGTATCATAATTTAGTTAATGTAATATAAAATCTTAATAAAAGAAGAGCAAATATGAAAGTTGTGTTCAGCCATGGAATTCAGAAGCATTTGATTCACAGCTTCAACAAGAGTAAGGTCCCTAACTAAGAAATAAGATCCAAAAGGGGAAAAGGTAAATATTTTTTACAAGGAAACCTGGCACTGTTTCTCAGTCCAATCTAGAACTCTGTTGAGTCAGGAAGCACCATATAAAGGGCTAGATTGGTTTGCTGGCCTGAACCCAAAGCAGATGTCAGGGCTTTCTGTTAACATGTTTGCCAACTTGTATTCTCCCTTTCTCTGGTACCGATGCTCAAACTCATGTCTGAGGTCAGAAAAGGCCAAGTCAAAACAAAGAGGCCAGCATCAGAAGAAAAAAAGCAAGAGAATCAACAACTGACTATTTTTTTTTTAAATAAATTTATTTATTTTATTTTTGGCTGCGTTGGGTCTTCGTTGCTGTGCACAGGCTTTCTCTAGTTGCAGCGAGCGGGGGCTACTCTTCGTTGCAGTGCTCAGGCTTCTCATTGCGATGGCTTCTCTTTTTGTGGAGCACGGGCTCTAGGTGAGCGGGCTTCAGTAGTTGTGGCATGTGGGCTCAGTAGCTGTGGCTCGTGGGCTCTAGAGCACAGGCTCAGTAGTCGTGGCACACGGGCTTATTTGCTCCATGGCATGTGAGATCTTCCTGGACCAGGGCTCAAACCCGTGTCCCCTGCATTGGCAGGTGGATTCTTAACCACTACACCACCAAGGAAGTCCTGCAACTGACTATTTTTATCAATGCCTTGGGCAGGTGAGCCTGTTGGCAGTTGTTTCCTGTCTTCTCATTCTAGAAAAGTAGCACTGGCCCAATCACACTTAACGGGACACGGATAAAAGGCAGAGAAAGCTGACTGGAGTTTATTCAGGGTAAAAACTCTGAAGCATACCTTTCTACATCAAAGATATAAGGCAGAAAAATAAACAGCACAGTTGTTTTTGGTTTTGGTTTTGGTTTATTGTTTGTTTGGTTTTAGCACTTCTTCTCTATTGAAAGTTTCCCTACTGAAGAATTAGTTATTGCTTTTGAACATATATAACACCTCAAACATTTTTGGGGGTTCATATTTTGGGTTGATTTTGGATAGTAGTTGTTGGAAGAAAACAATGGTAACAGTACAATAATGTGCCAATACATACAGAACTGGTTAAGAACTCCACTATTATTTGGTAATGATTCAGGAAGTAAAGTAATCCATTACGGGATTAGTATGGAACAGACTTTCTACATTAAATTGTATTTATGAAAAAATACGTATTAATTAAAGTATGGCTTCTTTCATTATGCAAGGAAAAAACCTTTCACTATATGTGCAATAATTGGTGCAGTATTTCACAAGTAAGACCATACTGAATTCCTAATGACCACTTTTGTTCTTTGGCCTTATTTAAACAGTATTATTATTTTAATTTTCTGTGGTATCATCAAGGTTAAGTTCCTTGCTTACCTATCTTGATGACACCTATGAACTTGCTAATGCTTCAATTCTGTCTAATTATGAATGAACTAATTAAGACTGAAATTCTTTGAGGTATGCAGAATAAAAATGTATTGATTGACTTATGACCTGTACCAAAGGAAATGGTGAAGAATACAGTAATGATTAGGATACAGGAATTACTCCAACCATCAGTTGATAGGATTTCCTCAAAAAACATTATAACTCAGAGAGAACTGAGGCAACTTGTTAAAATAATTCAGTCTTTCCACTACCAATATTCAGGAAAACAATTTGCTCATCAGGAATTGCACAGACCACAGAGGCCAGCTTGTTATTGTTTTGAGGATTACTTTATATTGCCAAATACCAAAATACTAAGAGTTCCAATATATGTCAGGCTATTAAGCTTTTACTGCCTAAATTTTCACATTAAATTTTGCAAATATTTTTCCCCTTGTTACCTGTATCTTTGTTAATTTAACAAGCTTTTAGTAAGTTGGAATGTAATCTTATGTTAAAGCAGATTAAAATTACAATTAAAACCCCTTATTTAATCATGGTGAAAGATAGCAGGGGAGGGGATGCAGTCAAAAGAAATATTAGAAGAAGATACAAGTACAGTTATGAAAAAAAAGCTTAATAGAAGTCATTCCCAAAACAAGCTGCCTATTGCATTTTTATGTATGATTATATGCAAAATCTTTATGAATCTATTATGATAAACTATGAGGTATACACATACTAATATTTCAATAGTTAACTGAATTAGGTATTCTCTTACTCTTATTCAATAATATATATTTTTGTCTTTAAGTTGCATATAAATTGTATAGAATAAGAGTTAAGTATTCAATAATAAAGACCCTTCCATTTGCATTTATTCCTTTAAATTTATAAGATTCAACTTACTACTTGTTTAAAATTAGAGTATTCTAACATTGCACAGAATTTGAAATTATACTTGTCTAATTAGTACATTGGGTGTAGTAATAGCAGAACTTGAATGAGAGACTCTCAAGCCAGACTCAGAGGTTTCAATCCTGTCTCTGGCACTTACTAGCTCTGTGGACATGGGAAATCCATATAGCCTCTCTTTCACTCATTTTACAAATTGTTACAAGGGAGATAATAATAGCATCTAATTCAAAAAGTTTTACGATGATTATATAATATTAACTCCACTCAGGATATCATTAGCCACAGCAGCAGCAGCTATAATTTTAATGTTTTATGTTAATTTTAATGTTAAATTTCCTGTAATTTTCTAGGCTTTCTTTTATTTAGCATTAATTATGAGCTGTGTATCATATTTTGCTAACTAATTATATTTCTTGAACACTCCAAGTGGGTCAGGGACAAAGCATAGATGTCTACAGTAACCAGGCACATAGATGAAGAGAGCAGGGGAAGTAACAAGGAGTTTTGGGACAATTTCATCATGGACAACATACATCTATTGTAAAGCAGGCAGGCATTAGTTCCAGGTGATTTCTGCCATGTTGAAATGCTAGCCCAATGTTGCCAAACTTCTTATCTTTTGAAAGAAGTCAGTGATCTGTTTTGTACTTGAAATCCACAGCTGTTTAATGTTAGGAAAAATTAAAAATAATTTAAAACCCTCAAGAGGTCAGCATCATACAAGACAATCAATTTGTGTGATGGATATGTGTTTGCTGTCTGGGAACCCTAGGCATTTGTAACTCAACTTTACAAAGGGGCAAGAGGAAATTTACAGCTTACCTAGGGTCATGGAGCATGTAAGTGGCTGAGCTAGTATTTTAAAGAATATCATACAATTCCCTGTATGATATTTTAACCATGTTGCATGGTTTCATGCCTTAGGGTATGATCTCCAGGCCACAATACAGAATTCATGTCCACTTGACAACATCATCAACTTCACCACATCTCAGAAGAAGCCTCTCTAAATAGAAAAAAAATCAGTTTCATATCACTAAATTTCTTTTTCTCACATTTTTATTTCAATAACATCTGGTACTACTCAGCAGTATTGAAAGCAGATTCTTTATGCCTACTTAGAAGAATCATCCCTCCTATTCTACCTTCCTACACAGGTACTGCACACACTTGTATGCAGGACTCGCTAAGTGAACGGATTTTCAGCAAGACAAACATGCTCAAAGATATAAGCAACCACCTAGTAGTTGCTGGGAAATACTGGCAAAGTTATTCTACAGCCTTGTCAAATTTCCAATTTACATATTTAACATACTCATGTATTAAGCCAAAGGCTAATTTGCTGTAATCAAATAATAATAATAACAATAATAATTCAAAGTCAAAGTAATGCAAGGGTTAAATCAATATTTCTCTTGTATTTATCATTTCATCTAATATTGATTGAGTTATTAATCAGGACCATATATATGCTCTGGATCTTGAAAATGTCAATAAGTAGTTTCTGTAAATTATAAAAAGTGGACAGAAAGTGTGGAGGAAAGGAAAAAGAGAGCAGAAAGAAGAAAGGGGAAAAAGGGGGAGGAAATAATAAAGGAGAAAGGAAAGGGGAAAAGTGATAAAGTACAAGGAGGGAAAATTTATCTGCGTCCTTCAAAGTAGTAAGACTAATACTGCTTAATATTTTGTTTGGTGAAACAATAATGGCTGTTGTTCAAAAATACCTTCTGTACTTTTCCAATTAACTGTGTTATTCACCCGGTTACAAAGGATGGTTGATGATCAATTAGACCACACTCATTCATGATTTCACTTAATAGAAATAATATTGAGGATATCAAGAATATATATTACCTTAACTTGTTAGTAGCATTGAAACCATGTATAATTTTCTTTATTAAAATGTGTATTTTAGGGAAAATTAGGGAGAAGAGTAACAAGATCAGCTATTTTTAACACAAAAGTTAATTTGAAATATTTTAATTTCAAGTTGAACACTTGGAGAGAAACAGAGAACAAACTTTATACATATACAAAGATGCAAACACAGATAGTCAATATGTTTAAGTAAAAACAAGCCAATTTTTTAAATTTCATGTATTAATCTGAACATATTGGGGAACTAATATTTGTGGACTGCTTGCTTTGTTTTACAGATAACAAATCTACATTGTTCAAATATATATATATTTTATATAGTAATATTACAATTAATCAGTGGGATTGGAAGGATATTTTCTTAATAGTATGTTTAATGTGCACTTGAAAGGTTATTTAGAAAACCAGCTGAAAATACATATTGAAAAGCATTTATTCTACATATATGCATAAAATTCCACCAATCCATAAATGTATAATTAACAAATAAATGTTTCTGCATTCTTATCATCGGTTTTGAATTGTATTTTACATTTTGCAAAATGTGAAAAACAATACAATAAATTTCACGATGTGTATTATGTTTTAATGTTTTAAAAAGCAACTTTATATCTTCCAAATTTTTCTTTCCATGAATACTTCATAAAATTTTTTTTTAAGATTTTGTGTGGCGAATCATCTGCTGTGCATGCTATTTTAAATTTAAAAATGACCCAAAAAAGACAGTATTTTACACTAACAGTAAATAAGAATACACCAATGAATTTTATTTTACAATATGATAATTGACCAGAGTAGGAATAATTAAGTAGAAAAATGTTTTCTGCTGTGCTAACCTGTCTTTTGTTTTAATGTAAATGTACATTCAACTGGCACAGAGTTGCCCCAGGATATATGTCCTGTTATTCTTGGCATCCATCTCGATTACTCATTACCTATATTACATAATCTTCAAAGTAGTGTTAATATTTAGTTGAAATGTTAGTTGGTGGTATAAACTTGTGAGTTTTGATGATTCTTATCAAAGAGCAAGTGTAAAGTGATTTAGAAAAGAAAAATGGGGACCAAGGAGAGAAGATCTTAGGGATGAAAAAAACCAACACACAAACATACATGTAGATATATGCATAATGAACTTACTATGCTTAAGAGAGTGTGCAGGGAGTAATGACCAAAGTAAAGTGTTTCCATACAACCTAGAAACAAATATAACATTGGATAATGACCAAGGAAATTTGAACTAGAGGTGGTTCTTGCACTTTTTAGTTATGTAACCTTTTTTTTTTTTTTTTTAAACAGACATTTCTTTCTTTTTATTTATTTATTTATTTATTTATTTATTTATTTATTTTTGCGTGTTGGGTCTTTGTTTCTGTGCGAGGGCTTTCTCTAGTTGCGGCGAGCGGGGGCCACTCTTCATCGCGGTGCGCGGGCCTCTCACTATCGCGGCCTCTCTTGTTGCGGAGCACAGGCTCCAGACGCGCAGGCTCAGTAGTTGTGGCTCACGGGCCTAGTTGCTCCGTGGCATGTGGGATCTTCCCAGACCAGGGCTCGAACCCGTGTCCCCTGCATTGGCAGGCAGATTCTCAACCACTGCGCCACCAGGGAAGCCCCTAGTTATGTAACCTTTTAACAATCCAGTATAAATGTCAAAAACATCTGCACAGAAAAATGCATATATACATTAAACTTTGCAAATAATTTCAGGGAGGCAAGTATTTCTTTTAAATTTATCTAGAAGCCCTCTAAGTACCCATCCTCCAGATTAAGAGCAAATACTTGTCATGAATTTTCTGCTCAGTAGAGACAAACAGCTATTCATTTAAAATGATTGAATTTATGATTTATAAAACATAACAGTGTATACACTTAAAAATGAAGTTATAAACATTTCAGGAAATAAATTAAATGATCATATTTAGGTATTCACTTTCAAGCATTTATAGATACTATTTCCATTAACAAAATTTATTTTAAAAGCATTATTTAATTTATAAATCTTTTGTGTACATACTATTTTATGTAAGTTAAAATATAGAACTACTGTAAGAGTGGAACCAAAACTTCTGTACACTCAGATTTATCAATTGTTTACATTTTGTCCCATTTGTTTTAACCATTCTCCTCCCTCTCCCCCATGTCTCGGAGATAGCATCTATATATTACGTGTGTATATTTGTGTGCATATATGTTATTTTTTCTGCATCACTTGAGAGTGAATAAAGATATAATGCCCTTTTATTTCTAAGTACATCAGGACATCATCTCACATAATATAATTAATAAAACTGAGAAATTTAACATTGGTGTAATAACATTTCATTCAGAGGCAATATTCACATTTCAGTGAATGTGACATTGTTTGAAGGACATTGCTTGAAGAATGGCCTTAATTACTATTTATTTCTGTTCCAGGATCCAATGAAGGGTCATACATAACCTTTAGCTTTCATGTCTTTTTAGTCTCCTTTAATCCAAGACAGTTCTCTGGTCTTTTTTGTTTAGTTTCCTTTTGTCTTTCTATGACTTTTACATGACTGAAAAAAATGGATCAATACTTTTTAATGTCTTTCAAATTGGATTTATTATATTCATGTTATGAATTCTTGGAATGAATGCCACAAAATAATACTGTATCTTTTTAAGTGCATCACATCAGTTGTCACATGATGCCAGTTTTACATAATATCGGTAATGGTAACTTTAACCTCTGAGATTCTCTTTTGCAAATTACCACTTCTCTCTTTGTAATTAATAAGTAATTTATTAGTGGGATAATCTAAGATTATGTAAATTTCCAATTTGTCATGAAAATTTTCTTCTACCAGTTTTAGTAGCCACTGATGCATTAACTCGGTCATTTCTTTATTATTTGGCACTCTTCTGTAAAGGAGTTTTCCCTTCTTCCTCATTTATTTATTACATTACAATGAGTTTGTGGTCTTTTGGCTATTAATTGATAATAATATCCCAATATCTTTATTTAGATTGATGCTAAAATTGTCCCCAAATTGATCAGCAGGACCCTCTTTGAAAGTCTCCTATGTTCTTTTGATATGCCACCATCATTCTTTGAACATGTTCATACTTTCTGGGACAAAATTATATTCCCTACCCCATGTTAAAATAAAATTTTTCCCCAATATAGATAAGTAAATGGAATATGCATAGCTTCATCAATATATTATTAGAACTACAGCTTCTTCCATGTGAATATTTGTTGCTTTATAAACATTTGTGAAAAAGAGCTCTATTGTATATATCTCCAAATTTAATTATTATATTAATATTTATTTTCAGTTTTGATAAGTCATGTTGAAATAGTTCAGAAAATCTCTACAAACTAAATGTATAACAAAAGAATATTTATATTTTGAAAACATGACAAATATATCTGATGCTGTTCATTAAGTGACAAATGAATATTTACATTATATTTTGATGGTGCTTTGATTTCAAGACTCTTAACAATTGTTAAGGTTAACACATTTAGGAAGGGAGAAGGATGCTCAAATTATACTCTGTATAAAATGTATTCTCCAGTCTGTCATATACCAAAAAAGAGTAAGTTTTTGTTTAGTATTCAAGACCTGTCTCCTGTATATTTTGTTATGGTAGGGACTAGGAACATAGTGTGAAATCAATCAGGGTGAATTAAAAAAAAATTCAGAGTGCTCAACTGTATTCTTTGGGAGAGTGAAATAAAATTGTTGTCTCATGAAAGCATAAAAGTTAAAATATGCTCACACACAGTCCAGCATAAGCTCTATATTAAATGCTTTACACCTTTTGAGCACCTGTCTCTTCACATTCTGAAGTAAGTGATTAAATCCTCAGCATAATTTTCAGAAACAGCTGTAAAGCATGGAAGAGTTCTGAGACAAGCACAAATACCATTTACATTTTGATGCTTAAAGCGAGACGCTTTGTCAGTTGGAAAATTAGAGGTGAAATGCAGGCATGAGGCCAAAATCTCATTTTAAAGGCTAATGCTTATTCCACATTATGTCATACCAGATTGGAGTTACAGCATTAAATAGTCTCAGCTAATAAAAATTGTTCATTTTACTGAGAAATTTTAGGATACTTTTGTTAAATATTTATAGTAAAATGTCCATGCATATATAGTAAACATTACACTAATTAAAGCATCTAATATTGAGATTTAAACAAGCAGAAAAGTGGTACATTTGTGGACTTCCTGACCTCTAGCCTTTGCCCCATTGCTCTATATGCTGCTTACCCCAATTTGTGATTATTTTTACCACTTTTAAATGGCATTTAGTTCTGAGATGCCATGGTTAAAAAAACATTTTCAAAACCTTTAGATAATTAAATTCATCATAAGTGTTATACATAAAATAAATTAAACAAAACTGTTGGTAACCAAGGTAAAGGAAGATGTGTAAATATGAATCTCTTGGCATAATATCTAAAAACTATACAAATCAATGAGAAGTACTAATTACACCGCACAAAACCCATGTATCAGTGTAAGCAGAAAACAGAGAACAAATCCCATAAGTAGAAAAAATAGTAACCATTTTCACCAGTTATATCCCTTAACTCATGGCTCAAATTTTATGTAGAGCAAGTTGGGTGGTGAAGAAAACACGGAAGAGAAGATAGAGCAGCAGAGTTCCTACTATCGAGTAAACATCATCTCAAAAGAGAAAGTTTATCCCACATATAAAAATAGTGAAGAGAAAAAGTCCTTGTACAACAAAACAGTGATTCCACAGAAGAGACTTAAAAAGGCAAACGGGACTCCAAAGAACAGTGTCTGTTAAGGCAACATTTCTGGGGAGAAGATGTTTAGTTGGAAAGGAGAGAAACTATTTGGAAGCTGAGTTGTGAAGGAAAACTGAGGGGAGAGGAAGGAACTTAATGTTCTGCAAGAAAAAGGAGAAAAAATAAAAAAGAACACACACCTTCTTCCCATTCTACAAAAAAATCAACCATTAAAGATACCAAATTTCAGAACACTAAGAAAAGAGAGTTTTCTTGATATAAGTATCTCGAAAATTATTCCACAGTGTCAGAAGCACTTCATAAAAAACATGCATCCACAAACTATTGTAACAAAAATATAAAACATTGAAATGAAAACACATTAACTGAAAACCCCAAAAGCATACATATAGAAAAAATAAACTGGAAAAACTCTCTAGGATGAATTAAAAATGCTCAAACAAGTATTTAGTTATATGCAAAAAGCAACATGGATCAGAAATTCTAAAACTAAGAAAAGAAATAGACAAAATAGAGTAACAAACACATTTAAAAAAAAATTTTAAGGTAAGATCATAAAGAAATTAAAAGTCAATGCAAGGTAACTAAGAGTAATACATTCTATTAAAAACTCAGAGACATTGAAGCAAAGCAGGAAAATAACCAAGAGCACACTAATAAGATAGAAAAACAAGTAAAAGAATTTTGAGTAAGAATAGATAAAAGGAAGGAGAGTCAAAGAAGAGCCAATATAGGCATAACTGGAATTCCTGAAAAAGAAAAACATGAAAGAAAAATAACAAACCATAAACCTCATTGATTAAAAAGTGAGAGGAAAAAGAGGACAGGAATGAAGAAGAAGGAGAAGGAGTGGAAGAGCAGACTTGTATTAACAAACTGAATGGAACCATTTAATACTTGGGAAAATTGTCTCACGTCAATCAATTTAAAACACATTTAAGTCAGACTAGTAGATTAGAGGAAAAAACAAACAAACAAACAACAAAAAGCAACCTTACATCTTCTAGCAAAAGAAACAGGTAATTAAAAAGACCAGAGAGTTAGACACAGTTCTCAAAGGCATGTAAACAAAAGCAACAATGTAGCTGCAGTTTCAAAAATCTTAAAGAAACTCTGAACCAATAAATGCTGTGCTTTAATTATCAAAGTCACAACAAATATTATTTAAACATGCATAAACTCAGAAAAATTCTATTCATTCTTGAACAAAATTATAAAATAATATCTTGCACACAACAAAGAAATAAGGTGGGAAATCAGCAAAAATCTAATGGTAAGCATTAAATATATAGACATAACTGTAAATCTAAGACTAAAATAAGGGAAAGAATGGGGATGAAGGAATACTATGTAAATGTTTTGTTTTCAGAAATAGATAGACATGATAATAATAAAAATAGGAAGAGGGTGAAGAGGAAAAAAGGAAAGGAGAATAAGTTCATTGATAGTTGTAGAGGCTACATGCAGATATCATTAAAAACATAAAATAAACATAAAAGGTTAAGTGAAACACAAGAAAATAAGAACATTACAAAGTGGCATAAATTCAAAGACAAGTACTATACAAAAAGTACATTTTCTAAAACAGCAAATTACGATAAACAGAAAAGAAAACAATTTCATAGAAAAAGAAACAGAGTTGATATTAAGTAAATAAAACAGTAATAAAGATAAAAATCTATTATGACAGAGTTGGGACCCTTGGCAGAGGTCATAACTTAATTCCTCTCTTAAAAGAAAATAAATTTCTACTTTGCTTACAAAGCAAGATTCAACTATATACAATATACAAGAGACACACATAAAACAAAATAATCCCAAAAGGCTTTTAAAAAGACCAGTAGTGATAAACCAGCCAAAACTCTAAAAAGAAAACACAGAATACTCTCTTTCTCTCAGGGGAAGGCAAAGGGAGGGACATAGGGAAACTAAAGTCATTAGAAAATTAGAGAAAGTCACCTGAAAAGAAAGAGCCAGAAAAAGGCAACTGCAACTATTTAGCTATCACATATACTTGTTTACTAAGGAAAATACTCTGAGGATCCATATTAAATTGAAGAATGTTTTTGTAGCATATGTCTAGAGATTCAGGGGCAAATTCAGGATTTTTCCATTGTTTAAATCTCAAAATATTGAAGAAGAGAGATGGGGCTTTTTCTATATCCAACAAAATTCAGGTACAGTTTCTTAAATTATGAGATGGAATGTTAGCAAGTAGTTATTTAAATGTATGTTAGAGTATAAATAAGTCTTTGGGATTTGGGGAGACTCAGAGGGTGAGTGTACAGCGCTCAGTGACTCAAAAGAAGAACGATAAGCTTTTGTAATATTGTCATTTTCTGTGAGAATACAAGCTGAGGGTGTTTGGAGGACATGAGAGAAGTGACATAGAAATGTGAGACAGGCTTTCATCATTATTATAATGACCAATATTATTATAAATATTCTCCTCATTTTTCCTTCTCATCATTCTTCCTTAGTGAGGATTAGCTTGAAGTAGGGTCAAAAGATGGGATCAGCCTTGAACAATAAGGTTTTACTTATTAATTTAATTCATTTCTGCTGTATTACATGCTATTTCACAAAGAATAAAACCTTTTACAGTTACAGGCTTATATTTGTTCTAAGACATAGTTGAAATTTCCTTTTAGACCTAAAATATTATGTTCAGGCATTATTTTGTTTAATAACATTTAATTTTAATAATTATGATTATTTATAGTTTTATGTGATATTTATAAAACAAATTAGTAAAAGTTCAGATTCAGATTAGGAAACTTAAAAAATTTTTGGCTTTTGTTTGAACATAAAATTGACCGGTCTCTCATTCAATTTACTGAAATAAAGAAGTTGTTAAAACTGTAAACTTGCTGATATTTCGGTCCTGATATCAGTTTAATCTTTGGTTAGAATTATTTAATAGATTTTCAATTAATTCAACTCAACATGAAATTTCACTTTTGTTTTCCTTCTAAAATTATGTAAATCATAATAAATTCTCCTGTACTCCTGTGACATATTATCAATATTCCTTTTACCATTTAACTTCATATATAGAATAGCCAGTCCAGTGGTCAATTATCATATTGATCAAATTTATCACATTTTAGAACCTTTCTTCAACTCTTGAATAACCTTATTAGCCACACACTCAAAGCTTAGATTTATGTTAATATCAATATATTTAAGTCATGATTGTATTACTTATTTCATAATACAGGGTCAGGTTCTATTTTTGGGGGGATATGCATATATAACTTCCATTTAGGTCAAGCCAATTTTTATAATTTCAAAAGACAAAATATTTCCAGATTTAAGATTTTCTCATTGGATATGCCCTAATAAAATATGAATTCCAAATGTGATAACCTTAAAACTGATTTTGTAGTGACCAGAAAAAAACATTTTGTTTAAAATATATATATATACACATATACTTACACATACATATATATATATATTTAATGTAAATTCTTTAAAAAATATGTTTTATTTTAACCCAGTTATTTTGTTTTTAATCATCTGGGCTGGTATGGTCCAATTTACAGAGCTTCATTTATTAGATCTGGGTTTTGTTGCCATATCAGAAGTATCAATAAATCATGAAGTAAGAAGCACTGTCCTCTAAGACTCATAATACTATAGTCTTTTATTCTGTTTCATACTTATGATAATGATTTATTCAAGTAAGGGTATCCTAAGCTAATAATTTGAGAAACCATGCTTCTGAGTTCAAAGTATAATCACAAGGACTTCCCAGGTAACAATTTCAAAATTTCAGAATAAAACCTCCCAGTTCATTGCTGAACTTTGCCATTAGTTCAATTACAATAAGAACACATGTAAAGCTAAAATCCAGCGTAGGAAAAGGGAGAAAACCCAAATTATTATTGCCATTTTCTTTTCCTCTCAAGCGTCTTAGCCTGAGGTTGTAGATGGCTGCTGTAAATGATCCTTTCTGTTGTCTGTGTTAAAGGTCGGAGGAAAAAAGAGCTTCCAGGAAGGGATGATTTTGCCTCTTGTTACTTTAGAAGGCCACTGCGGCAAGTCAGAGAGGTCCTTAGAGAATGAGGAATTTCTCTGACAACATAATTTTCCCAGTATCAGATTCATTTTGAGGAAAAATTGCCACTCTCCAGTTGATCAGGGGTCACAGGTGGAAACAGAAACCACAGAGCATCATAGTCATTCCCCCCAGGTGAAGGCCCAGTTGGAATGTGAATAGCAATGGTAACAAGACAAAGAGCTTCACCACTAAAATCCCATCAGAGAAGTTATTACAGTGTTTGGCTTTATGGTTCCCGTCAGCTGCTGCTGACTGCTACTGTAACCCCTGCCAAGTTCTATACACAGGCTAGTAGAACACCTTGTTGAAATTTCAATAGAGGCTGACTCAGGGAAAAAAACAAAAACAAAAACAAAAACTAAAACAGTAGTACCATAGACTCTTCATCTGAGCTGCATCATGACTTTCAGAGAATTCAATATATAGGCTGTGTTTATTCCCAGTATAAATACAATCTAAGAAATTCCCAATTGTATAGTTTTCCCAGGCATTTGACTTGATAAAACTTCACAATTTTATAAAACCTGGCTAGTAAGTAAATATTTAAATCTGAAAGAAAATTGTTTACACTGAAGTAGGAGGGGTGTTTTTTGCCCCTCCACCCCATTGAATCAGTCCAGTTTATTCTTTCAGAGAAAATAGCAAGTAGTCACATAGTCACTTCTTTGGTGTGAATTAAAAAAAAAAATTCCTGACTAATTAGAAATACATAAAAGAACATTGTAATTCCATTAAAATTGTACATAAAGGGATCAATATTTCAGCATGCGTAAAATACATCAATATGGTCAGACCTGGGTAGAAATTTACAAGGAAGAAAACAGCCAACAGTCATGGAAGCCATACATCCTCTCAAATACAAGGTATTGACTGGTTAATGTAGGCATTTACCCAAATTTCCATTTGTGAGAAATTGCTCCACAAACATTTTTCAGACAGCGCAAATATTGTTATGATTATTAGAGAATGTATGGCCATCTACTTCATTTCTTTAAAATGTTTTCTATGAAACTAAATATGTCTTTGTTGTTGATTTTATCTTCAACTTAAGATCTTTACAAAATAAACACTATTGAATCTGGTCCTGTACTAGAGAAAAGCAATATGATTCTATTACATTTTACCAAGAAAGAAAACAAATAGTTTTATTTTTCAGGCATTTATTATATCAGCTGATATACTCAAAACAGGAAAAAAAAATTTTACATAATTAAAAAAAACCTTTCTGCTTATATCTCATGATTTTCTGAAGAAATTTTTGTTACAAAGAAAATAACCTGCTTGTAAAAAAAACCCACTGTCTTTTACAGCAGCTATGGATTAAATCATCATATTTCAATATGAAACAATAGGCAAAGATAGATTCACGTTTCTGAGAGATAACAGCATAGATCCTTCTTTGCTAAAAACACATGAATGAAAATATTTTCTTCCATTCCATAGGTTCATTTTGCTGATTTTCTCTTTTGCTGTGTGCGAGGTTTTAATATTGATGTAGTCCCACTTCTTTATTTTTGCTTTTATTGCCTGTGCTTTTTGTGTCATATTCAAAAAATTAATTGCCAAGACCAACATCAAAGAGCTTTTCCTCTTTGTTTTCTTCTAGGAGTATTTTGGTTTCAGGTCTTACATTTAAGTCTTTCGAATTAATTTTTGTGAATGATGTAAGATAGAAGTCCAAAACCATTATTTTGCATGTGAACATTCAGTTTTCCCCACACCATTTGTTGAAGAAACCATCCTTTCCCCATTGTGTATCCTTAGTCCCCTTGTCAAATATTAGTTGACTGTATATACCAGGTTTATTTCTGGGCTCTCCACTCTGTTCCATTTGTCTCTGTGTCTCTTTTTATGTCAGTAACATACTGTTTTCATTACAGAAGCTTTGTAGTACAGTTTGAAGTCTAGAGTGATGCCTACAGCTTTGTTCTTCTTTCTTAAGATTGCTTTGGCTATTTGGGTTCTTTGCGGCTACATATAAATTTTAGGATTGTTTTTTCTATTTCTGTAAAAAAAATACCATTGGAATTTCGATAGGGGTTGCATTGAATCTGTAGATCGCTTTGGGTAGTATGGGTATTTTAACAATATGAATTCTTCCAGCCCATAAACACGACTTATCTTTCTATTTATTTGTGATATCTGATAGGGGGTTAATATCTAAAACATATAAGGAACTCATGCAACTTAATAACAAAAACCAAATAATCCAACTAAAAAATGAGCAAAGGACCTGAATAGATATTTCCCCAAAGACATACAATGGCCAATAAATACATGAAAATGTCTAGCACATTGCTAATCATCAGGAAATTGCAAATCAAAACTGCAATGAGATATCACCTCATACCTGTTAGGATGGCTATTATCAAAAAAGATAAGCTATAATAATTGATGTACACTGTTAGTGGGAATGTAAATTGGTGCAGCCATTTTGGAAAACAATATGGAGGTTCTTCAAAAAAATTGAAAATACAACTACAATATGATCCAGCAAACCCACTTTTGAGTATATATCTGAGGGAAATAAAATCACTATCTTGAAGAGATATTTGCACCCTCATGTTCATTGCAGCGTTGTTCACAATAGTCAAGACATGGAAACAACATAAGTGTTTATCAATGGATAAATGGATAAAGAAAATGTGGTACATATATACAATTGAATATTATTCAGGAAAAAAAAAAAAAAGAATGAAATTCGGCCATTTACACAACATTAATGAAACTTGAGTGCATTTTGCTAAGTGAAATCAGTCAAACAGGGAAAGACAAACACTGTATGGTCTGACTTATATGTGGAATCTAAAAAAGCCATACTCATAGAAACAGAGAGAATATGGGCGGTTGCCAGGGGATGGAGGGGGTTTGGAAGAAATGGGGTGATGTATGTCAAAGGGTACAAACTTCCAGTTATAAGATGAGTAAGTTCTGGGGATCTAATATTTAACATGGTGACTATAATAATAAGATAATAATAACGGCATGGTGACTATATTTATCAATAACAATAGTATGTTTTACACTTGAAATTTGCTAAGAGAGTAGATCTTAAATGTTCTCATCAGACACACAAATATTGGCAAATATGTGAGGCAATGGGTATGTTAATTAAATTTATTGTGGTGATCATTTCACAGTATACACATATATTAAATTATCACATGGTACTCCTTAAATTTGCACAGTGTTATTTGTCATATATCAAAAAAGCTGAGGGAAAAAAGCCACATCAATTCATGTATCTTTTCACATTATAAGGAAAAAAGTATAAAAGAAAAAAAACCTCATTAATTAGTAGTTCAGTTATATTTTATTTTACATCAGTAATCCACTGGGCTTTGCCCTAAAAATTTTTCAGGATGCATCTTTACATTCCATCAGAATGAGATGGGCCAGATCGCACAGAAGGCTAAGACAAATAAAAATTCTTTGGTTCTCAATGAAGTTGAAGAGTGTAATGCACTGGTAACTATAACTTCTGGGTACTCAAAATGAAATCAAAAGTATAAAGCAAACTCAGTGAACTGCATCAATCTGCCCTCAATTACAATGAAATTTAACCTGAACGTTTCCAATAAATATGCCGACACCTGCTTTTTGCGTCTGTTGCGTTAAATTCAGACATGATAATTTTAGAGAGGGAAGCCAAAAACTTGAAAATGACAACAGTAATAAAATGATCCTAATTTCATTCAAGCTGGAAGAGTTCCCCCAAATGGCTGAAGGTAGTCGATAATCCAATTCATTGTAAAGTTCCAACTTGCAGTCATTTGTCAATTCATCTCTAAATTGGTAACTTATAATAGTAATTTTGTTTGGGAGGTTAGTTTTTTTTTCCCTTGTTGGCCTCATCATGGATTTTTCCCTACCAAAATATCTTTCAGCAATCTAAGACTGAACTATTCCAGCTCCAAAAGTATCAGTTGTTTCACTTTTCCAATAGCACAGAAACAATTATAAGCTCTCATCAACACCATGAATGATTTTGGTAAGAAACACTAGCATATCTTAAAAACTAGAAAGTATACTACTCCCCCTGCTTTGTGTGATAGTGATTACTAGCTAAATTGATGTTTTAAAAACTATAATACACATTTTAAAGAAGAACCACTTTTTTCATTCCAGCTGTGGATCAGTGCACCATTTTGTGTTATCCAGAAAAAAGGAGAGACAGAAAAGATCTCTTCTCAGTTGCTAACCTATCCTTGTCAATCCTTGTCAATTGATTTAGATTCACAGCAAACTAACTCAAAATTCTAATAGCAGAAACCTCCTATCAAAATATTAGTTGTGCCTTTGTTTGAGTCTTTATAAATTCGTGCCTCTATCATGAATAAATTTATGATTATTTAAGCCATGCATAATTATTTTCACTGTTTCCCAATGTCAGGCCTATGTGGACCACTGAACAGTGAACATTTCTACCATACATTCTTATCCCCAAATCTTCTTGTTACTTAATTTTTTCATGTTCTAATAACAATCAAAAGAATAGTAACACAGATATGCCTTTATGCATTCTATGCCTACTGCCAAAAAAAAAACCATACAGGCAATTCTGTCATAATAATTCTTTTCAAAATGTAAATTAATTCCAAGGCAATTGATATACTAAGGAATGATTTGAGAATAATGCAATATGTCTGCTTATGCATGATTTCATCCATGGAAACATTAAATTAATGCAACAAACGGCACCTGGCTAACCTGGGAGGAATAAGAATGCACAAAATGCACAAGCAAATGCTGTAAACATCTACCAGGTACATCACTTCACCGTATGCATTCTGAGTCAGACCCATCCGCATGTGCTATTAGAACTTTCTGCCCAATTGCAGATAACTCTTCTTCCACCACTTCACCATAACTCACAAGATACAAGCTTTCAGAGGCCCATTTCTACAAGCAAACTTCAGTTTTTATTCAAGGTAAGATGCCATATGTATTGTAGTATGATATTTATGTTTCTTAACACGTTAACATGTCTAAAACTGTGCTACACTTTTTATATCTTTTTTTATGTCTCACTGATGAAGTTTTGCCTGTTGTGCCCCAGAGACACCTCCCCCATAAACCCTGCTGCTTCACTGTGCAGTTTTGCATAGCTTGGTGATTTTTTAGGGATACACATGTTGCATTATAGCAGAACCGAGTATGTCTTATTCTATGGAGAATATAGTCAAAGTAAGAGAAATAAGATGCAGTACTAGCAAAATCTAGGCACTCTTCAATGCCAGCATTTCACATAGAGTTAAACACTATCCAATCTCAGCTTAGTTTCCTTGTTTCTTCCCAGGCTGGAATTTTATTCCCATGAAGTGTAGTAGTTGTTCAATCTGGCAAACAAATTTTGCAAAAATCAGAACTTGGTCTCCAAAACCAAATGAAAACAAAATAAAACATATTTTTGTAAATGTAAAATCTAGTCTATAATATTTGAGAAGCTGTTCATTGGTCCTAAAACTACACTTGTAGTTTGAAAGTTAAGACTCATTTAATGTCAGTGTTACTTCCTCTTCTAAACCACAAGTATTCATGTAAAAAAATCCCAGAAGGTGATGTTCATCGACTGTTAGAAATTGGTGGTAGTTTAGGTCCTAACTAAATATTTTTATGTCCTGATAACAGTGGACTACTTAACTACTCTCTTGGTCTACAAACCGACTCTTCCACAGTACCTGAAACAAAGTAGTGCAGAAAGACAAAGACCAAAGGAACACATTGTGATTTGACTTAGCTCTACATCTTAATGTCATAAACCAAGGAATGAGGATTGGACATATAAAGATACTTTTCAACAATTCAAGTCTTAGGAATGTGATGGATATAAACATTCATTATCAATTTTTTTTCCACTGAGACTGAGAGAAGACGTAATACTGTAAACACAAAATGTCACCGTGATCAATGTATAAGACTTTACAGAAAAGATAATGAATAACAGAACACGAATAAGTGAGAAATTTTAAATAAAGACAAAATGTAGAAATATTTTTTAAAATGGAAGAACTCATGAGAAAATCTGGCATAAATTTTAGGGAACAAATCCTGAGTTTTCCTGGGAAAATATGATTACATTTCTTCATACATTTAAGTCTTTTTCCAAATAATTAAATCTTCTAATCCCACCCCCCCAAACAATAACATTCATTTAGGTGCTTCATTGTGTTCTTTGTTTGTCACAAATAATTTCTCCAATTAGGCAATACTGATTACTTCTCAGCAAAACAGGAAGTGAGGGTTCAGAGAAACCAAGAAACCCAATAAATATCATGAAGCTAAAAAAGCTGCATCAAGAGTTAAAATGGTTCATTAAGTTGTAAGCTCCTTTGGTCACACGTGGGGATTTCTTATGCTGATTTTTAAGAATTTATAGGGAAATAAATGAAGACAAAATAGGAAAATTAAGTAAAGAAGGTAATATGACAAATTGGGTCCGTGTTGCATATGGTCCTATACTAGATGATATGTTTAGGAATTTTTTTCATGTACATGTAAGGAACTTCAATCACGTACAACAATCTCTGAAAGTTAAAACTATAAATTATCCCAGAATAACTGAAAATGAGTCATGTCATATGAGATGCTCTGAGAGGAGGCTAAAGGGATACTTCAAGGAAAAATTATAGCTAAGAAGACTTTGTGTCCTTTTAAGAAATGGTGAAAATTACTATGATTTTGATATGGTAAACTAGAGAAAGTACGAAAAGTTAATCACGAGAATTATAAGTAGAAGTAATTAACCCAAAGCCTGAAGCTAATGAATCAGAAAGCAAGTATAATTTCATAAAACAAAATAAGCAAAAACAGTAACAAGAAATAATGGCTAAGAAAAGAAGTGAAAACAAACATATGCATCAGAAAGAGAAATGTGCTCACTGCATGCACTGCTGTTTCTCCTGATATCCCCACTTCTTCATTTTAATAATAGTATCTTCTAATTTCTGTAATGACTGACCAGCTAGAGCCTACATTTCTCAGGCTTGCCTGCAGCTGTTATGTGACCATATCCTTGGATTAAATCCTTGCAATGGCATGTGAATGGAAGTAATATTTGCAAATGTTAGGCTGTGTTCTTAAAAGAAAAAAGGGCATTATTCTGCTTTCTGCTTCCTCTCTAAGCCTGAAACTTAGTGATGGCATGCCAGGTCTATGTGGCATCAGAAGGGGTGACAAGACAACAAGAAGGAGGAGGATGGGTCCCTGAATGACTTTGTAGAAAAGAGCTCTCCTGACTCCTTGTTCCTTGAGAACTTTCCCTTCTACAGTCCAGCTTCCCTAAGCCACGGTTAAGATGGTGTTTGTTAAAACAGCTAAACCAATAACAAAATAAGGCAGGGATAACATTACTAATATGCATAAGATTTTCAAAAGTTAACAATCAACTTTCTTCTATATTCTGCTTCAATCTCATTTTTGCCATAAGCCCTGTAGTTTTACTTGACAATTTTGCATAGTGGGGTGATTTATAATGAGTATAATTCTAGGCCTCAAAATTTGAAATTCTAGGAGAAATCGATGCTTTAAAAAATTGAATATGCTGAAGGTGACTCAGTAGGAAAAAATATAAAAGTTACCGAATATCAAACACTAAAATAACAGCAAAACTCAGTGTTTATATGTAACCTCAAAAGCACTGGTAATTACTAAATTATAAAAATTATTCTAGAAAACAAAAATGCAAGACTAACTTTCTACCAAAATAAGTGACTATGTAGTTAACTGTCAAAACTACACTAATTGTATCTGAAAATCATTCTTAAATTATCTATAAATGAAGAAATAATCATGAATAACCTTAAAAATACAAATGACAAACTCAAAGTTTTCTTACAACTTTTTAAGACAAGAACGTTAATAAATAATAGATAAATAATCCAATGGAAACAATGGCACTGACATTTGTAATACAATTTATATGATTAAAAAAATACTCCTTAAGAAAATATAATCAACTTCACTACTAAAAGGAAATCAACTCAATGAAAAACCGTATTTGCCTATAATGTGTGTAAAATATAAAATTTATAGTTTCTACTTTTGGTGAAAATGTGGGGCAGTGGTTGCTATTCTCCACTGTTCACTGTTGGTTGGAGCATAAATTTGTACATTTAGATGGAGTTTACTTACCATTATTAAAAATATAAGTTATCCATAAGCTTGCTCTCCATTTTCAAGAAACTACCACAAGAAAACAGTCATTTTAGGTAGTGAACATATATACTGAAATATATAATTTCATATATCTTTTCCATAAAAAATAGTAAAATAAATAAAATATCTCTAACTAGAGTGTAGGCTAAATAACATGTTTTATATCCATGTGGTGTCTTACTCATCAGCAATGAAAAATGATGCAGTTCTATATATTTCATAAAATATGTAGAGTATAATCTGATATTAAGTAGTGTGTGTGTGTGTGTGTGTGTTTGTGTGCACATGTGCATAAACATAAACAGAAGTCTGGAAAGATATCAGGCTAACTGTTTACATGGTTACCTCTTGTTGGGTGGAATTGAGATATGTATAGGTGGATAAAGGCATTCGAATTTTATTATACATTATTTGAAAAAAAGGAACATTATAACTTATTTTAAAACTGTATTTTCATCATTCTCTGTATTTCCAAAATTATTTAAAAATCAAAGTATAGAAACACATTATGGGCCTTCACATAAGAAAGAATTGGCTCTCTAAACCTTACTTTGAATGCAGTAGCTAGATGTGTCTCTCAGTCCTCTCTGGCTCAGAAATGAGTCTAAGCTTTGTGTGACTGCTTGCTGATGAAAGGTAGTTTTTCACATTTTGTGTATGGATTGGGAAAAAAAAATATTCAAGTAGAGCTAGGGCTATGTGGCCAAATCTATGTCTCTATCCCACCTGATACAATCAATGATGGGCATCTGAATTGGAATCAAGTTCTTCAGGGTGATTGAAACATTGTTTCTCATTCTTCAATATTTTTACTGAGGGACTTCCCTGGTGGTGCAGTGGTTAAGAATCCACCTGCCAATGCAAGGGACACGGGTTTGAGCCCTAGTCCGGGAAGATCCCAGTGCCATGAAGCAACTAAGCCCATGCTCCACAACTACTGAGCCTGCACTCTAGAGCCTGCAAGCCAAAACTACTGAGCCCACGAGCCACAACTACTGAAGCCTGGGTGCCTAGAGCCCGTGCTCTGCAACAAAGAGAAGCCACCGCAATGAGAAGCCCACACACTGCAACGAAGAATAGCCCCCCACCCCTGCAACTAGAGAAAGCCCGTGCGCAGCAACGAAGACACGACACAGCCAAAAATAATAAATAAATAAATTAATTAATTAGAAAAGTATTTTTACTGAGATCTAGAAATGACTGATGATATTACCTATTTGAGGTAAACCTTAATTATGTAAAGTCAGGACAAGCGACAAAATGGCACAATATACAAGTTTGATGAAAAGAGACTTGAGAGACCATGTAGACCCTAAAAGAAAGTCTCTGTTTCTGATTTTCCAGCTCTAGTCTCTTAGATTTGTCCTTTGAAGTTCATGAGATTAGCTTTTATATAAGTCGACTCTCCCTTTGTCTGAACAAGCTTGAGTGAGTTTCAGTTTACATTAACCAAAATATATTTAAGTACAACATTCTCTAAGAGTTTTCTCTAATTCTGTAACTTAAATGATTTTACTTGCTGAATCACAATATCGTTTCTACTAAATCCAAAAACATAGAGTACACAAATTTTGGATACACAGTGAAATGTTTATTTCAGTTTTTTCAGGTTAACAATTGAGCTTATTATTTTATGCTTAAGAAGTCCTTCCAATGAAAAGATGTCTGGAGGTTGGAAAGAAACATATTTAATATATTATTTGAATGTGTAACTTAAGTACTATTTAAAAATAAGTTTAACATATTTCGACTTTGTAAATAACCTATAATTTTGTTCAATTAATTAGTTTACTGATGTTCTGTGTCAGACAATGAATACTTTTTGGAAAACAGAACACAACAAATAAAGACATCTTATTGAATTTGGCATCTAGATTACAAAGGCAATTTAAGAATATAATTCACCTTGTAGTTACTATAGTTACTGACTTTATTATGGATAATATGGACTCTTATGTTTGCATTTTAAGCTTTCTCTGAATTTCTTATAAGCAGAAAATTTCTGTACAAAGTGTACCTTAATTGCCTATTGTTACATGAAAAAGCAAAGACAACAAACTACACAGATAAAATACTTCCATATCTGTGATTGTTAGTAATGTAGATCAAGAAGACTCCAGGCAAATTATGATGGCATCATATGCTCTGGATGTGATACTCCTTTAATTTTCCTCTCTCCTCCTCTCTCCAGTTTTTATGTCTATGAAGAAAGAATCTAAAGAGGCTGGTTGAAAACACCTTTGAATGAATACTTCAGTGGATTTCTTAT
The DNA here is from genome assembly GCF_009873245.2 of Balaenoptera musculus. Taxonomy (NCBI): domain Eukaryota; kingdom Metazoa; phylum Chordata; class Mammalia; order Artiodactyla; family Balaenopteridae; genus Balaenoptera; species Balaenoptera musculus. The sequence continues at coordinate 59,814,272 of NC_045802.1, forward strand.
CTTTCTTTAAGGATATTTGTATTTAAGTCTTTTTCATCTACATTTGAGTAATGAAAGATGCTGCATTGCTGAGAAGAGTGGCAGGCACAGTGAATAGTCAAATGCTGTTTTAAGTGAGGAAGATAGTTTTCTCTACTGTCATCTACAGAGCCAAGTTGACAGATCAGTTCTCTACCCATATCCAAATCAAGCCCTTTTATTCTTTTCATGTACCCATCCTCTATTTTTAAGTACTTTGCTACTAATTGTCTATCTGTGGCTCTCTTCTGAGGACTGTCCTTGAGCTATGGAACTGCTGTGTTGGCGAATGCAGTGAACAGGACGTACCTGCATTGGGAGTTTGCCAAGTCACATGTTTGCTCAGCTATGTCCCATGCCCTGCTCTGTTCCCTTCACTTCCTTATCAGTTTTGACTCAAGCACTTCCCTAAGAAGTCCCTTGGATGCAAATTCTTGTTTAAGACCTGCTTGTGGAGAACCCAACCTAAGATAACACCTCTTTATCTCTCATGCAAGTACACACACAGCACGCATGTACACACACACGCACACACACAGATGATGATACCCATAATGATACAGCAAGAGACTTATGATTAAGCCCTGTACTGAATAACCTGGCTTTATCCATTTCAGCAATATTTCTTTCCATTTGAGGCAATATTTCCAAAGCACTTTCACCAGTATTATTTCATGTGATTTAAACAAATAATTGTTGTTGAACCCAAGTTTTGAGCCTGATGCACGGTGAGGCCAGACAAACCGAAATGTCAGAGTCTGGAGCAGAGAAATGTGTATTGTAGGGCCAGGCAAGGAGAAAAGGTGGCTCATGTTCAAAAGACCAAACTCCCTGATGGTTTTCAGAGAAGAGTTTTTAAAGGCAAAATTTGGGATGTGTGACTTTCTCTTGATTGGTTGGTGGTGAGGTAGCAGGGTGGTGTTCCATGAATTTTGTGCTCAGTCTGAAGTTATATTTTGTGCTCAGTCCTCCAACTGGATAGGGACCTTAGCTCCAATAGAAGACCTCAAGAATATATCAAGAATATATTGTTATGTATATCCCTTGAGGAGGATCTAGGACTCTGCTTTATTGCTGCACCGTTGTTTCTTGACTGCTTTTCCTTTGTTTCTGCATTCTCTCACTTTTTTAACTGTTTGAATCTGCCCTTTGGAAATCAGGGAAGGCCTACTAACAAGGAGTGGGGACATGGAAAGCCTTTTGTACTTAGGAGGGCCTTGCAGGGCCCTGCTGGGTTTCATAATGAATGAAAATGTCTGACATTACAGATTAGGACTCAGAGGTTTTATATAGTTGTAGGACTAATTTATTTGACTGTGCATTTTTAATGTTTATAGTGCCAGGCACTGTAATTGAAAATTGAATAAGAATAGCCATGACTAGTAAGTTGAAAAATAAGCATGTAAGTATCTTATGTTACTGATAATTAATCCAGTGTGTTATCTATTAAATGATGAGCACCATAGATGGAGTCATTAGAAGAGGGAGCCAAAGTTTTTGTTTGTTTTGTTTTGTTATTTATTTATTTTTTGTTTTGTTTTGTTATTTTTAAGAAATCTTTTCAATACATGTAATAATTTTTTTTAAGCTAGCACAGCTGCACCTAGCAGAGACTTGGTTCCCAAAGTATTGGATTTGGAACACTCTGGCATTTATTAAAACTTGCTCTTTATGGTTGAGCACTTATTTCTGCCCGTGGGGGATATCTTGTTGATGCATAATGAGGATATACAATGCAGAGTAGATGGGAGAGAGGAGGCCAAATGGCAGAGAAAATTTTTCTTGTCTTGCCATAAAATATGAATTTTATTTCAAAAAAATCAAATGAGGATTTACAGAATTATCGAGCTATTAATATTGAGTGGTCTTGCCTGAAGACCAGCAGGGAAGGTAGTATTAGGGTAGCAGCAAGGGGTTCAGGGCAGCCAGCCGGGCAGCTATCCAGGATGCAATCAGTCCATACATCACTTGGAGAATTTACGTATATGGTGCCCATAAACGCAAGGCTTCACAAGTTACTCCTCACAGGAAAATTAAATGACGCACCTTCCACAAAACAGGCTATGCCGTATAGTATAAACTAAACCAACATTCTCAGCAAGTGAAAGCCTATTTCTGCTATTAGTTTTTCAACCTGTACATACAAGTAATAAGGTACCACATGTACTAGACCGTCTATACTCAACTGTAGTGAGTGGGGGGCATGAAGCTGATTACCAAGGATAAATTACTAATATCTGGGCTTCCAGCACTTTCATATGCCTATCTAGAATCTGTGTGGTCTATGATATCACAATATAAAAATAAAAAGAGAACAAGAACTAAGGAAGGATGGTAAACATCTTAAATTGCCATAAGTCAGCCCTAGTGAATATATTTTTTAAATGATTGTTCATTTATTTCCACATAGATTATGCCTTTCTGCATGAGTGTAACTTACACTTTCCTGGTACCAGGGAAAGAAAAATAGGGAAACTAAAAATAAACACTGAAAACTTAGGTGTTATTTTCAGGGTATGTAATTAATATCATAGGCTTAAAGTAAAGGAATAAATAATAATTGTTAATAGAAAATCAATTTCTTGTTTCAAAATTTGAGTTCTCTAAGTTCTAAATTTTGGAAACTTTAAATATATTGCATTCTAAATTTTGAACTATATTTTATTTAAAATTGCATTTATACTGTTTAAATTGGACAGCATTATTCATATGCCTCCATTTTCCTTGGTGTTATGTGGCTAGCTGGTTAGCAACATGTGATTCAAGAATTCAGAGTTTTGATTTAAATTTGTTTACATCAGTTACACATCTAGCATTCTGTTGCATTTTGCAGAAAAGGAAGTATTTTTACACTGATATGTATGAAGCAAGTTCATGCAGGGCAATACAGATGGAAGTAGAACTATAGTTCTCAGTTGCAACTCCCATGTGGAAAGAGATCAGTTCAAATGAATTGTGCAAGGTCCTCCAATGGTAATATCCTCAATCCACAAGCAAATGTGACAAATACTTATAGGATCTTCCATCTGGAAGGGATGCTTTTTAATTTTAGCAGTCATGGTCTTAGTCAATTAGATCAGTCAAGACCATAATTCACAAATGTATTTATAAGCTTGTTAAGCAAAGTGAAGCAAGGAGGGAGCTGGTTTTATTGGGCATAAAGGAATATTTTTGGAATAAGATCAAGCTCACCTTAAACTAGACGGAACAGTAATGTGTGCAGCTTTTGAACTAGTGGTGAGCATTGAATTTGCTCTTCCAGGGACACTTCCACTTGATCATGTTTCTCATCTTGGACTGAGTGACTAGCATATTAATTCAGATGAAAGACTCATTCCTGTATGGAGCAGGAAAGGTGATGGCAGAAAGGGATATGCATTGTGTTTGTAGTATTTCAAAAACTAGGAGGAGGTGAGGTTATGTGAATGTGCACTGGAGAAAGAATATATTATTTTTCACATGGTCCCTGCAAAAGAAACTTAGGAAGCACCAGTAGTAGCCCCTCAGAGCAAAGTAAAACTTGAGATCTTAGTGAGGTTGAAAAATACATAGATAAAACAAATAGAGTAACAGGGTATACACATAAACATTGCTTAGATAGTTGCTTTTTTTTAAAATCTGGAGTTCTGTTCAGAGGAAATATTGGGTGCCATCCCAATTCTGTAGGGAGCAAGTACATATTCAATTCAGGAAAGGATTCGTAGGAAATACAGATGAATGAAAAGAAAAATCAAGAAGTTTCAAAAAATGGAAATGTGCAATAAAGATGAGCGAATCTATTCAAAAATGCCTAATGCTTAGAAGTGGCAAGACTAAAAATTTAAAAATATGCAGAACATGAAAGAGACTTAATGCCACATTCAAAGAGAATTTAATAAAAAAAAGTTTACATAGATGATAGTTCCTCCTCCCAAGATACTGCATCTTAGTACCATAATTAACCATTTAAAAGATTGTTTTTTAAAAATCGTATTTTTGTTATTACAGCAATAGTAGTTCATTGTAGAGAATTACAAATTAGCTTCCTGATGCAAGAGTTTTTTCAGTTAAGATTTAATTCTGCAGGTCGTAGAGTCTGGGCAGCTGCCATGAATCAGGAAACAGCCTGTCAAAGCCCAAAGTATTAAGCCTAACTCAAGCTCAGGTTATATAAACTCAGTACATCTCCCAACACTGCTCTATTACAATATATTACAGTTTCCCATGGGTACTTGAAACTTAGACCCTTGAGAAACTGAGAAACTCAAAGATCTCTATCCTCAGTTTAGAAGAATTATAGAACTGCCCCCATTTCAGGGCAAGGAAGAAAAGTCTTTGTTTTGTGCTTTTGATGGGTGAAAGTCTTCTGAGAGAAATCAAACCCCACAGCAAAACTTATTTTAACTATTAACTATTTTAAAGATTTACAGTGGATGGAAACCCACAAATCATAAATAAACATAAAAACTTAGTTGAGATTGATTATACACTTGGAAAGCAGGGCAGGAACAAAATATTCTGAAGCTTCAAAACCATGCCACATGTGAGACTCTCTCTAAAAAAGAGTCTTCTTTGAAGATTAGATAACAATAAAATAAGTAACAGTAAGTTAATTAAAAAGAAAAATAAAAACACCAATCTTCAATGAAAGCAGATAGGAAAACAGTGGAGTACCATACTAAGAGCCTTTAATAAAACTTCACTTCTGGCAATGCTGGACTCTCCTCTTCCAGAAACCCCTCTCACAGAGAACAGTAGGCTAAACTGAACAAATTTTGTGTATGTGTGCTCTTTTATGAAAAGATATTGGAAGAATTCCAAGGCTCGGGCAATTTGCATGGCTCAGATACAAGAGGGAAGGTATTCCAAGAGTGGGTGCTCAGAAATTGTTGTGGTTTTTTCCATCCATGAAACTATTTATTTCAAAATTGGTTTTAGAGAAGTTGAATTAGCTTTAAACAGCCTCACAGGGCTGGGGAGATACTTTTTTTAAAAAATGAAGATCACAGGGTGCCAGAAAAGGGAGGAATTGATGAGGACACATGATTTCAGTCAGGACCTTATAAGGACACAGTCTAGTAGCAAGGTGAATTGTAAATAATCCACCTTAACAAGAGATGAAACCCAACTTAAATTTACTAGATAATTTATTGGTTTAAAGTGAACCAACTCTAGCACAGCTTCCTGTACAAAGCAAAAATAAACCATCATTGGAGGGAGATAATATCATTCAGAGTCTCATAGTATCTCCCCAATATATTCTATTGAATACCAGAAACTTGTTAAAAATAAGCTGAATTGTGTGATGAAAAGATATAGTTGAAAAAAAAGCAAGAAGCAAACAATACGAGATACATATGGAAGAGCAGATAATACAGTTACTAGACATGCATTTTCAAAGAATTATATCTTTCATTGATATGTTCAAAGAATAAAGTGTCAGGGAGTATTTTGGTAATGACTGCAAATTACAATGAAAATCACAGAAATTTTGGAACTGAAAATACATATATTCAAAAGGATAGATATTATGGTTAAATCTAACATATCTGTTATTGTATCACCATAATGAAAGCTGAGAGAGAATGGGGAAGAAATAATATCTGTAAGAAATAGTAGCTGGAAAATTTCAAGCTACAGAGTCAAGAATTACTATAAATCTAAAGCAGATAAGTAAAAGTCAAAAAAATCACATTTTGGTATATCATATTATAGTCACAGGGGAAAAAAGAGAAAATAAATTATTAAGATTGGTTGAATATAAAACACAATCGCAGAAGAAAGAAATGATATAACCAGGAAAAATGACTGGTATCTGATCTCTCAGCTGAAAACAATGGAAGCCAGAAGACCAGTTAATGAAAATTTCAGAATGCTGAAAGAAAATAACCAATTTAGAATACAAAATGTCAAAAAAATAGGCTTATAAAAGAAAAGACATTTTTAAACAAATAAAAACAGTAAATTTTTCTTCAGCAGATCTATGTTAAAGGACATATCAAAGAATGTTTTTTAAGCACAAGGAAAATATGCCAGATAGAATCTTAGATGTGAGAGGAAGACATGTAGAGCAAGAGGAAGCATAAATATGTGGGTACAGCTAAACAAAGATTAATTATATAGCACAAAAACAACAAGAAACATAATAACCAAAATAACAACAGATTGTGGATAGATATAATACATATGAACAAAAAATATATGCCAAAATTAGTGCACAAGTACTGGCATAAAGATAGAAATATATACCAGTGAAACAGATTAGAGAGCCCAGAAATAAACTCATAAGCGGACATTTTTTTGACAAGGGTGCCAAAAGTACCAAAAGGGGGAAGGATAGCAATGATTTATTGGATAGGACACCAAAAGCACAGGCAACAGAAGCAAAAATAGACAAAGGAGACTACATAAAACTTTAAAAACTTCTGTGCATTAAAGGAAGCAATCAACGGAGTGAAAAGAATCTATGGCAGGGTAGAAAAATAAAATCACGTATCTGATAAGGAGTTAATATCCATCATATAAAAGGAACTTCTACAACTAAAAAACAAAAGAACACATACAATTAAAGGTGGACAAAGGACTTGAATAGACATTTTCCCAAAGATATACAAATAGCCAATAAGCACACGCACAAAATACTTAACATCACTGATCATTAGGGAAATACAAATCAAGACCATAATGAGATATTGTCTCACACCCATCAGGATGGCCACTATCAAAAGAACAGAAAATATAAAGTGTTGATAAGGATGCAGAGAATTTAGAACCATGTGCACTCTTGGTGGAAATCTAAAATTGTGCAGCCATTATGGAAAATGGTAAAAAAAAAAAAAAGTTAAAAATAGAATTATCTTATGATTCAGCGGTCTCACTTCTGGAGATATATATATATATACACACACACATGTATATATATCCATTGACAGATGAATGGATAAAGAAAATGTGGTATATACATACAGTGAAATATTATACAAACTTAAGAAGAAAATCTTATCACATGCTTCAACATAGGTGAACCTCAAGGACATTATGCAAAGTGAAATAAGACAGTCAAAAAGAACAAATAAGAAAAAACAAGGTGGCTGCCAAGGACTAGGGGGAGGAGGTAGGGAGATGTTGTTTATCGTGCGTAGCATTTCAGTGTTGCTGGATGAAAAAAGTTCTAGAGATCTGTAACACACCAATGCAAAAACTACTGAACTCTACACAAAAATAGTTATGATAGTAAATTTAAGGTTATGTGTTTTTTACCATGATAAAAAAAGCTGTACAATAGTTGAAAAAAAAGGTACATAAGTAAAAATGTTCTAACAATTTTGAAATGTTAGAGAAGTAGTAAAAGTACTAATTTATATTGCATTTCAGTAAGTAACGCAAGCACATGGTATTCACCAAATAATCACAAAGAAACTGCGGGGTGGGGAGATGGGATAATAAAATAATGTAATCAAAAGAAAGTAACAAATGAAAGAAAGGTATATAGAGCAGAAAGGAATAATAGAAATAAAATACTAAAATGATAGATTTAAATGTAAATATATCAAAAATACAAATCAAGCATATATATTAAGTACTCAATGAAAGACAAAATTTTCAAAAATCTGGTCATAAGAAACAGATTTTAAACGTAAGAATACTGAAAATTTTACTCGTAAATAATTGAAAGGTTATACCATACCCACACGAAATAAAGTTTAGCTATCACAGTATGAGAAGACTTTAAAGCAAGCATATTGCTAGAAATAAAAGAATCTAATTCATAAAATATGTCAAATAGATGTCAAAGCCTCTGTAGTAAGACTATACAGCTTTATTAAGAGGAATAAAGAGGTAGATTTTCTACATTAATGATTTGAAAGATGCAATAATGTGAAAACATCAGTTTTCTTCAAATTGATCCAGAGATTCAATGTAATCCCCCCCCACCAAATATGAACATATATCAATAGCATAAGGAAACTGAAACACTGTTTCTAAAACATATATAGAAATGCAAAGGACCAGCTAAGAAGAGCCATGAAAATCATGAAGAACAACAGAGCTGGAAAATTTATTCTACCTCACGAAAGTACTTGTCATAAAGATACAGATCAGATAAACAGTATAAGCTCAGAAAAATGCACCAATGGAATGATGAAGAGATTTGAGAAGTAGTTACATACATGGGCAATTTATATTTATGACAAAGATGGCAGTACAAGTTACTGAAGAAATGACAGGCTGTACACAAATGAGAATAAGGCAACGGTTAGAGCAAATAGAAATATTAAATAAAATCATCAGGGCTTTGTTTGCATGGGAGGATACATTTGAGCCAAGTCTCTAGGAGTGTTTAAGGGAAGTCTCCAAAGTGAGAAAGCTGAAGTTGAACCATATTTAAGAGCATGGAGAAATGGGAACCTATGAAATATTCTGGGATGTGGCCAGAGAGTAAGCTTTGTAGCAGGTGACTGGACATGAGAATAAGATATGGAAAGAAACAGATCATGAAAGCCTCATGATATGGCAAGGAATGTAAACTGTATCTTACAAGGAGTATGAAGTACTGATAGATTCTGAGAAAGTGGTTTTTCATATTAAGATTTTAATTTTTGAAAGCTAAGAAGACTATTCAGTCTGCAGTGTGCAATATGAGATTTTACCTGCTGAGACGTGAGGAAAGGAACGCACTAGAATATTCTGTCCATTTTTCATAAGGGTTTTCTTGGTGGTAATGTAGCATGACTTTGATGTTTCTCCACGTTCAAATTGAAATAAGTATTTATGAGAAACAATGTACTGCTGAAAACAAACAAACAAAAATAGGGTGATGTTACCATTAGCCATTTGTGGGAGAGACTGGCATATGTGTCCATCATTCAAAAAAACTATCCAAATTGTATTCATTACTTACCTTAAACCCCACCTATTTCATGGGGCATCCTTTACTATTTTAATAAAGCATTTTCTTCAGTCTCTGAATTATCATACAGTTAGCATCTCAGCAATTATATCACCTTGATATATGACACCTTTCATAGAAATAAGGACAGATTTAAGAGGACACATCAAGAGTGAAAAGCATTAAAGTGTTTTATCTGAGCCCTGAGCATTTCTAAAATGCCTCATGCTTTTAAATATATTTTCACTTGGCTAGAAAAATAGTATGCTTCTGAAATTTGGGGTGTTTTTAGGACTAGAGAATCCTGAACACCAGATCATTTACTGTGAATCTTGACAATTTAATTCAATTTCATCAGTAAGATATAAAGTGAAATGGAGAAAGGTATAAACACATGGTTGAGTGGACATATTTATCTTACTACTACTATAATTCAGACTAAACCCATTAGCAGGAATCCCTTGGTAGCAATGGATTTAAGGTCACTCATTTTATAATCAGACCTTATAAAAATGCAAAACTTGCTCAGCAGGATCAGGAGTGTGGAACAAGAATATCATCAGCAGGAAACAGAGTGCTGGGAAGAGTATTTGATTCAACAAAGGATCTGAAGTCGAAAACATACTCACCCACTCTGGAAACAGCCGATGCATAACAAGAATATTTTCCCTGTGATCTCTATTTTTCACTCTTCTTTCTGTGCCCCAGCTCTCTTTACATTCCTTTGATGATTTCCCCTGGTTCTCACCCCTATCTCCTATCTCTTATCCTCTCAAAAACACTGAAATTGGCAGTCTTACTGAGGAAGACATAATCTACCTTAGGTTGCTGTTTAAAAGCAACAAAATTCCAGGGTTTAAATTGTATACAGAAAAGCAATCAAACACATCAACTGGAAACCACCCCTCCCTGTGGGAGAATATACCAGTACAAACAGCATGTTCAACTTACTTGACCAGCAAGGGCTGTGAAAGCAAAAGCAATGCTGAAATAGCCTGTTGTGTGGCCCTTGAAAGGGTGTTTACTTCTATATAGAGAAATATTCTATACTTTTCTTTTGGAATAGACCGTTAGAGAATTGTTAAGTGCTTTCCTACCCTCAAAACAATACTGATTCTTTCCCTGGAGAGAAAAAAATCTGAATCTCAGAAATTGTATGTATCTTTTCCACATTACCAGGACCCATCAATTTAACTGGTAGTTTTGGAACTAACTGGAAGTAGACCATACACACCCACCCAACCCCTTATCTGCAGGGGATACGTTCCAAGACTCCCAGTGGATTCCTGAAACTGAAGATAGTACCGAACCATACATAGGCTATATTTTTAAAGTTTAATTTATAAATTAGACACAGTAACAGATTAACAACAATAACTAATAATAAAATAGAATAATTATAACAATATACTGTAATAAAAGTTAAGTAAATGTAGTCTTTCATCCCCCCAAAACTATCTTGTACAAATTTAACACCTTTTCCATCTTAACTAAGTACTTATCATGCACTGTAGCAGTAACTTTTGCAGTTTGAGGTACAACAGCAAAACTAGCACAAATTTCTTCACATTCTCGCCTGTAGTTGGTGTTGTCAGTGTTCTGATTTTGGCCATTCTAATAGATGTGGAGCGGTACCTTGTTGCTTTAATTTACATTTCCCTGATGACATATGAAGCATCTTTTCATACGCTTATTTGTTATCTTTACATCTTCCTGAACAACATTTTATGTGCTTATTTGCTATCTATATATCCTCTTCGGTGAAGGTATATATTTTTGTTTCATGTGTGCGCCTTCTTTCATATCTCTTGTATACTAAAAAAATTCTTAAGATTATTTTTGTCTGCTTCTTGAATCATCTATGTTTCCACCTGGTTTCTGTTCTATTTTAATCTCTTTTTCAAGTGTTAGTCTTTACTGTAATGTTTGGTGACCCTCTGCTTCCAGTACACATTTAGGGAAATTTATTAAAAGGAGATTGGAAAGTTACTGTTTAATATTAGGAATTATAGAGTGATTGATCTCAGCAAAGTGACTAAGCAGAAAGCAGCTTTTATTACTAAGGGAACCCCTAAGTGTCAATAGTTATAGGACTTCTATCAGATGTAATTCAGATTCTTCTGGGTTGGTGGGAAGGGAAGTACTCCAATCTATTCCTAGATGTGTGTTTGTGCATGAGGGGATATGCACAAGCACTTGTATACACTTGGTTGTCAGAATTCCAGACTGAAGAGAAAGAGCGAGGGGTATGTCAGATGTCCATGATGGAATATGCAGATTCACTCACTTTCCACTGTGCTAATAAACTGAGAGGGAGGCTCTTCTGTTCAATTTCTTAGCTTTTCTGGATCATATGGTAACTCTATTTTTTATATCTCACTACTGAGCAGAGAAAAAAGATACAAATTCAAAAAGATACATGCACCCCAATGTTCATAGCAGCTCTATTTACAATAGCCAGGTCATGGAAGCAACCTAAGTGTCCATCGACAGATGAATGGATAAAGAAGATGTGGTACATATATACACAATGGAATATTACTCAGCCATAGAAAAGAATGAAATAATGCAATTTGCAGCACCATGGATGGACCTAGAGACTGTCATACTGAGGGATGTAAGTCAAACAAAGACAAATATCCTACGATATCGCTTATATGTAGAATCTAAAAAAATGGTACAAGTGAACATATTTATAAAACAGAAATAGACTCACAGACATAGAAAACAAACTTATGGTTACCAAAAGGGATAGCAGAGGTAGAAAGGGAGATAAGTTAGGAGTTTGGGATTAACATATACACATTACTGTATATAAAATAGATAAACAACAAGGACCTACTGTATAGCACAGGGAACTATATTCAGTATGTTTTAATAACCTATAACAGAAAAGAATCTGAAAAAGACTATATATATATCTGAATCATTTTGCTGTACACCTGAAATTAATTATACTTCAATTTTACAAAGGTTTAAAAAATACTCCTTTCTTTTGAGGATGAGGAGGATGGCGTACAATCCTGAGGATCCTAGCTACTCTTTAAATGGCTTTAACCATATTCTTGTCCAGACCTCTGTGCAGGCTCACACTATGATTTACAAACCTTGGGCCTCCTAGCTCTGAGCTCTCTGGCGTTCTATTGGTAGTTTTGGTGGTGTAATTTGCCTCACTTTGCTTATTTCCACCCTCAAAAAATTGTCAATATCACTAATTAATTATTATCTTTTCCTTCATGATGTCTGTCTTGGTACATTTTTTTTTTCCATCTCTTACTATAATTTTAGTGAACTTCCAAGAGGGTGTGAAAATGCATACATGGGCTGAAAATATTTAATGTGAAATCTTAATACTTTACAGAGGTCTACTGGTAATTTTTGTGCACTTCTAATTCATTATCAATGTTTTCTCTAAATATCATATACAAACACTGTTAATATGTTGATAAAGATACTACTGTATAGCAGTGTTGCTTTCTCTTGTGGGTGAAGAAGTAAGCATAATCAAATTATCAGGATTCAGAAATGGTAAAATCTGAAGAATTATTTATACTAGATTTGGAAATAATTTGAGGTGTTGTTGGATTTCTATGGCTTTTATATGTGAAACTGGAATGTTATTTTTCAGTACATTGATATTGCAATTCATTGAGAGACAACCTGATGGGAAATTATAATAGAAATACTCCTCTAAATGGAACTATAAATGGATTTATTCAGCAGAGCCAAGTTCTGTTTAAAGACTTCTGTTAAATGCTCCATTATCAATGGACATTAGTTGAAGTTCTAAACTGAAATAGCATGTGTATATATGTATATATTGCATATACATATGTATATATATGTATATTATTATATATATGTAATGAATATTTATATATAAATACACATAATATGTACAGTCAGGCCATTTGAAAATTCAATGGTGTAATTTTTGAGAACTAAAATTGTGTTATAAGACTGGGTGTTGATATTATTTAAGCATTGTCCATGGAGGTTGTATGTATTAAAAATGTGTTTTCTCCATATGTAAAAAAATGCATATAATTACTTAAAATTGTATTTTTCACCCATGTATGTTTGTACCTTATTCAGTCTATATAAACAGTATGAGAATTACATGAAATATTTTAGTATATTTAAGAATATATATATACTTCCTTTGAACTAATTTTCTCTAGTGAATAATTTTATTTATAAAATATTTATACAAACCAGAAAAAGAAACTATTTTCAGTTTGCAGATGAGTATTTACTAAAAAGCATGTGTCTATCTATCTATAACACTATTGCCAAAAAAAGTGCCAATATTAAACTGCTTGAGTAATTCCACTCTGGGAATAGGAGATAGGCAGCAGCACTATCAATAATTAATAATCAGTATTTTTATTAGATTAGATAGCGCACACACACACATACACACATATACAAAAGTTATTATAGAGATAGTAAAATTGGAGGTAGTTTATGGGGAGATAGATAAAAACAATTGTTTTTCTAAAGCAGCGTGTCTATAATGGTGATTCAGAAAATGTGGTCATTATATGGCCTTCAAAGATTATTGCATTTGGAAAAACTACTTGCTAGATTCACAGCCAGAAAATTAGAAAGCATGCCCTAGTTAGTTCCTCAGTTACCGCATATGGCAAAAGAAGAAAGTGTCAGTCCCACAAAGTGTGACTAATTTGTTTTGTCCCACCTCAGAGCTGTCTATAATCAGCAGGGAAAGCCAAGGTTTCAAAGGTGACAGCATCATACATAGCTTCCCTAACGTAACCTCTCCTGACTTCAGAATGAAAACGTATCACAATATATTTTAAAGCAGCTTTTCTTCTTTCCTTTTTTTCCCTGAGTCACTGCTGCTTCGCCAATTAATGGAGAAAATAGGTTCTTAACTGACCAGCCATGGACAGAGAATCATGGCAGTTATTGACCACTGTGCCCTAAGAGATGACTACAGCATCTGGGTTATTAGAGAAAATTAGAGGTAGGAAGCATCCTGAAACACTCCCTGCTGAACTTTTGACTTCGGAAGTTACAGTGCGTCCGCCCTGTTTAATGGGTTTGAAGTTTTAATCCAGCAGAGATGTAGCAGTATCCTGTGGTCAGCTGAATGGATTCATGCCGTGTACTTTGTGTTAGAAATCTTTTCATTTCCCTGGAGTATTTCTTTCTGTACATAACGGGAAACAATCAAAACTGGAGAAATCAGTTCCCATTTAAGAACATTAACACATAAAATGGGCATTTACACAGGTTTGCTCATTTTATTTGATTTTTATATAATTTAAAAGACAGAAAGAGTTCCTTGTTTTGTTTAAAATTGAGTCTTTGTCAGAACTAGAAGCTTGTGACCTAAACAATTAGAGTATATTTTCTTTTTGTGCGGAGATACAGTGTACTTTATTTAAAACATTTTGTTTCTGGTATCTCCAGCTGCCAATATGAAGATTTATGAGAGAGAATCAGGGAAACTTGCAAATATGCTGGCTCTTCCAAATTGTCATGTACTATTCTTCAGTGGGGAAATGGGAGGGGAAGAATATGTAAAAAGATTAGAATCAGGACATTCTACTATTATTTATTTAGCCTTTTGGCTAAATAACATTTACTTATTCATACTTTGTTGTATTAGACCCAAAATTGTGCATAAGACTTACAAATTCACTCTTTTAGTTTAAGTTAAAATTTATCAGTCAAATAAATATTGATAGGTAAGTTAGTAGCATATTCTGATTCCATTCCTGTACTATAATTTGCTAGTTAACACAGTTAAAAAAAAAAAAAAGGAAAAAATAATAAGAGAAAACTCTTTTAAAATTTCTAGTCTAAAATACAAATTTCTCCCGATTTTTTGTATGGCATAGGCATTTCCAGCTCATTACCTATTTATATAAACTTACACCATCTCAAATGCCCTTAGGTCTCTACCAAGCATGTGTACATTGATTGATTCAGCAAATTATTTTCGACTATTTGCCTACTAGGTGGCAGGGACTTTAGTCTCAATGCTTCCGATTCAGATCTAATGTCACCTTCACCACAAATCATATTGTATCAATTAATTGTAAGCAATTTGTGTATATTTCCAAGATACACATTCCTTGTTTTAGTTCACTGAACCTCAGAGAATATGATTTATGCTGTTTTGAATTGTTAAAATGTAGTGAAATTTTTATAGTGGTATAAAATTAGGACAATTGGATACGTAATCCATGGCCACTTGAAAAGTAAAAACAAAACAAAACAACTATCCCAATAGAAAAAAACAGGTAGAAGCTGTTTCATCTTTTCTAACATAGCCTCCCAAGTCACACAATGTCAGTCTGCTACCTTCCATTGTTTAAAAGTGAATCGCTAAAGCCAGCTCATATTCAAGGGAAGGTAAATTAGACCTCCATATTAGTGGAAGAAGTATCAAGTGGTTTACTGAAGTATTTTAAAGCAATCACAGTTAGTTTCTGACCACAAATTATTTACTTTTTTCCCATGTGCATTTTAAACTCTGTACCACCTAAGATCTTCAAATGTCTCATCTATTATATCACTAGTATCAGGTTTGAGCTTTAGGATCCTGTCATCTAATTCAGATTCAGGAACCGATGAGGCTTCTTAGGTATAATTTTTGGGGTACTACTCCTTGAATACCATTCCTCTTAATCAGAAGTCCTGTCAAGGTATTTACTCCTGTTCATCTCAACATTCAGTAGTAGGATCAATGTAAAGTAACTACTATAGACATTCCCATTCTAAAGGGGAAGCAAGGAGAGGCACAGAGCAGTCAACAGTCAGTAGCACTTCTGAAATCCAGGCTAGCGTATGTGGGCAGTTTCTCAATTAGTGCTCAATCCTACTGCCTGGGAACATTCTCCATGAATCTTGGCTCCACTCTGGGCTTTGGGTTCCACCTTCTGCATTAAAATTTCTTTAACATAATATGTAAACCAGGTTTGCAGGTGAGTGATTTTTCTCAGGCTGCTTCCTGCCCATAGTAGTTTGGGGCTCCAAAGTATCTTCTTATTTTTTACTATCTCTTCCCCTTAAACACTCTGTGAGTTTTCTATAAATCTTATTGGAGTTCATTCCATTATGGGATTCTTAGAAATCTTATGAATTAATGGAGATTGTTTGGCACATCCTTACTATCTTTATAGGTTTGTTGTCTGTTTGAACAGTTCATAGACACCATTATAAAATTTTCTAACTTTAACCAAGAGTTTTAGAGTCACACCCTTGGCTATACTTTTACACCATGTTTTCCTGAGAGCAAGCTGAATGTGATTTTTTTCCTGGAAACCACTTCTTAATTTGAGAGTCATTTAGAGATTCTGGAGAGATCTGAAGAGATTAGGAAAGATAAATAGTTTCATTTTTGAGCCCACTCAAGTCTTGGTCTTGTTATAGGTAACAGTATATAATTTACTTTCTATGTATGTGTGTGTGTGTGTGTGTGTGTGTGTATAGAGAGAGAGAGAGAGAGAGGTGAGATTTTTTTTTACCCCAAAGTAATCTTGCCCAGGTTAACAGATACAATATCTTATATCATCTTTCTGAAGACACTAATAATAAGTAACATTATATCAAATGGTAATTTATGTAATACACATTTGTATACTTATATGTATGAGCACACATAATTTGCCTTGTCTCCATCTTTAAGTTTGTTTTCCTCTAGTTACCCATTTTAAGTTTCCTCTCTTTGTATTGTAGGCTTCCTGAAATATTTTAAAATTCTTGGCTGTCAGTTTAAGGGAAAAATCACCATTCTCTTAGAAAAGAATTATGTTTTAAATGTCTGCTCTAAATGGAAATTCAGAAGGAAATGAAGCTGGGAATGCTTTGTATTAGTTTAAATATGGAGCTATACTTTCGGAAGAGATGGCTCTTTGCCCATCATGGCAGCCACATCTTACTTAAGACTCTATCCAGACATAAAAATGCACTCTAGAACATCCAGGACAATCATCCTGTTTATTTACCAAGCTAATCTCAGAGTATTAGGTCCAAGTTTAAATACATGAGCCAAACAATTCACAAATAAGGAACTGATACATGGAGTAGCCTTTTTTAAAGCTAATTGGTCTTGCAATTGATGGTTAGCAAAGTCTCTTCATAGCCCTGGTTGTCCCTGGCTTGGGTTCCTCACTCACAGCCTCATTTAAGAGTTATTTATTTGTTGGTTCTGTCTTATGTCTGAATCCATTGTGAATTTTTCAGGTTTTTTCCAATTTTGACTTCAATCTAGTGCATGTGTGTGTGTGTGTGTGTGTGTGTGTGTGTGTGTTAGCTTGGGTTCTCCAGAAAACAGGTACCAAGACTGAATCAGAATTATGAAAGGTTTATTTGAGTGCTCCTGTAAAGTATAAAAGGAGGAGGAAAGAGAGTTAGTCAGAGAGAGCTTCTGAACATGAGTCAGGTCTGGCTCCATTGAAGAGAAATAGGGAAGGGAGAAGGAGAGGTCATGGAAAGCCTCGGAATGCAGTGTAGCTCAGGCAAAGGGAGAGGTCCCAAACAAAGGCTGCCTATTAGAGGAGTTCTGCACTGGACAGGAAGGGCTCAGCTCTAGAAGCTCTGCTGCCCCTGGTCACTGGCCGACTGGAACAGCCCAGAGATCACAGGACGTTGGCTGGCGTGTTGCAGTGAACCGTGAAGGCATGGGAGCTGGGGCTGTCAGCTAATTCTCTCCACATAGCAGCTTCTCTCTTAAATGTGAGCAATGTACTCCCACGTCTCTGCCACAATACGTTTCAGAAATTCTTCAAATGCTATGGACAGTTGATATGGTTTTAAGCAGAGTTAAGCATTTCATATTTGATAACTTTTTTCTATTACTCTTTGAAGGACAGAAGGGTAAATACTTACCAAATATCAATTGTATTAAACGTAAAAAATATTTGAGATGGAGATATTTAAATCCAGTTAATTTGGTATCAATTCCTATGAAACAGCTATTTAGAATTCTAACCCAATTAAGGAAAGAGGTTTCACTTTTCTGATTAGGATCTCATTTCTATGTGTGAAATTTAATCAGAAAAGGTACTGGGAGTAGAGAAAATATTTTCTCTATTTTCCTGTCTCTAACAGGAGAGACGTGAAACATTCAAAGTCAGCAGTATAGTACTGATTTTTTGAACAAGATGGTAATTCAAATGAACACTGATAAAAGTTGTAGTTCTCTATCCTCCATTCTAATCTGAACACTGAAGAAACATTTCTATTCTGTATTTTCCCTCACTGATTACTCACTTACAGAATACAAAATTGCCTTCTTTAAACCAGCATATACGCATTGCTAAAACATAGATAAAAATGTGTAAATAGCTTCTAAATTAAGGTGTGGAATTGTTTTCTATTTACTTATTCTTCAAGCAAATTTTTATTCCCTTTTCTGCATTTTTTAAAACTTGTGGCAAATTAAGCTTTGCTGCTGGCAGAAAGCAAAAGAGAATACATCTTTTTTTTTTTTTTTTTGGTGTTATTTACATCACTGACATTTCACTGTTGAGATTGCATGTTGCCCTTTTTATTCCCCACTGCTCTACTTAGTGTTTGAATCACTTGACCTGGATATAAATTTTACATTTGCACTTCCAAAATTATAGCTCCCTATTCAAATTAATATGAAGCCTGGCCAGCTTTATTTCCCTCTGCGTACACTCTACAGCATAAAAAACAGTCCAAAAAATAAATTCAAATCACTGTCAACTACTATTTAATAGAAATAATAAACATTTCCAAATCAGTGTACTCTAAATGATCATAAACTAAATGATCATTGTATAATATGCTTCAGTAATTTGATGCTCAATGAATTATTTAATTATATTTAAAAAATATACTGGATATTTATTATTGAATAATATAACAATGCTAAATGTCACTTTAGAGAAACAAATTCAGTGTTGATGAGTGAAAGAAATCGAAAGCAAATAAAGCTTTTACTTGACTGTGTGTGGGTTGAGATCACATGATATGGGTACTGGACCTATTTTTGCCAGTCAGTTTACTGGTGACTTGAGGATATGTACTCAATATTTCTATGTCTCTTTATTCTTCTGTAAAATAGAAGAGAAAGTAGAAATGGGTGTCTTCAAGATTTCCTATACTCCATTGTTATTCTGTGTTCCTCTGAAAGAGCCAGTATATTATTTTTCATTTAATTAAGATTAATAAGTTTCTAGAAATCTCCAATTTTCAAAAAACCAAAGAAATTTATATATGTTTAATTACTAAAGTTAATTTTTATTGTTTATTTTATTTATCAATTTGAGGTAGTCAAACCATATGAATATTCAGAAATATTGAAAAGATTCAAGTTACTTCTCTGTATATATATGACAACTGAAGAAATGTGAGAAGTTTAAATGAGTACATTTCTTCACACTCTTGTGGAAAAGGTAGAGTGCATCTTTTCATTTAAATTTTTATAAGTGAATGACGACTCTCACAGTCAACTATAATTTAAAGCACTTTAAATAATTGACTTGATATCAAGGTCTCATCGATGTTGACCAGGTGTCTATCAATTTATTTCTGTTCTAAAATATATACAACATAAATGGAATCATTTGCATAGTAACGAATAAAGCAAATCGTTGGCCAAGGATAAGTGTAGCCGTATGTCATCAATGAGCTTAAAAAGCATTAATTCAACAAGAATATGAACAATTCTGAGAATGTATGCACTCAAAACGTAGCGAAATTATATAAAGCAAAATTTAACAGAATTAGGGAATAATAAACAAATCCACAATCATAATTTAATACTTTCATATATTTCTAAAATAGCTGATAGAAAAAGCAGACAACAAACGAACAAGCATATAAAGGACCTTAAAAACACAATTATGATTTCTGATAATGTGCTAAAATTCATAAATCAATATGGAAATGCAAAATAAAGTCACAAATATCACTGTCATAGGTGGTACCTTGATGCTTTTTTTCAGACATCCCAAGAGCTGCCAAACCAATGTCTCAGCTCCTGGAGAGAGCTGGAGGCCAATGACAGATACAAAGGTCTGGCCTTTTCCCTCAATTTCGGTCAACTCTGAAGGGTCATCTAAGCTTCACAGCTTCACATAGGAGTCACTATCTAACAGCTTCTCCTTCTACCCCCATCTGCCTGCCTAACTTCTTTTTAGGTATATCTCCTAAGAATATATTTCAATAAAGCTCTTGCATGATATTCTCCAAAATAGAGTTCATTTCCAGGAAACTGATTTTAAACCAATTGGTACTAGATTTGGGGTGGTCTTAGGAAGCAAATTTTTCAGTGAGACTTTGGAAATGTATCACATGCTGGCTGGCTAGATCTCTTCAATCACTGATGGTAACTGGAGTATGTGTAGGTGTTCCTGGCATGCTCTGGTAGTGCAATTGTTAATATTTTCACCAGGGAAAGGAAGATTACTGGCTGGTGAAATACCTTTGAAACTGGATGGGAATGGAGGAATGGTAGTTAAAATGACTACATAATTTGGTGCCTATTTGTGAGCACTGTGGATCCATTGAAAAGGGAGAATGTCAGGTTCAAAATAATTAATCGTCACTTTAAGGAAAAAAATTTGAATACCGGAAAGCATCCCTGGCAAAGTTTCAGGATACCCAAACCTTCTCTAGCCGGAAATCAGACAGGCGGAGTGGAGTTCCCATCTTCAGAAAATGAGTTTGAACTTGAGAAATGGCTAAGATCTGGAACTGATCAAGGAGTTATGACTTTAAAATCGGTATCCTAATTATCCTCTGTTAATTTTTTTATTGCATAAATTAAGTAATACCCTGTGATGACTACTCATTTATCATACCTCTGAGAAGATCATATTCTATTACTATCTCTATAAATTTCTGTGGGTTGGGACTCACTGCCACTTAGATTTTGCCATTGATTGCTATAATTTTGCTCACTTTGCTTCTGAGAGTTGTCTCCCCATTTAGCCTTATTTATTTCAGGATCCTATTATTCCACTTGGATTCAGAAACCCAAATTCTGTAATAGCATCTCTTACCATCAGCACTGGATGACAGAGAACAATCATAACCTAATTTCTTAATAAAGCTCTTGCCTTCACATGAGTGCATTCCTTATTGCTTTAATAAATGGGATGTCCTCTTGGCCCACCAAGGAAAAGCTGTAGACTGTTGAGTTTTCTGGCATTTGGTAGACTACCCATGCTAGCACACCCTCTTTTTGTGCCTTTAGATCCCTTTTCTCCTGTCCACTGGGAAATTCTAGCATTTCTACCTCATTTAGTAAGGGCCATAATTTTTTCCCAAGTTTCTAACTATCTCAGCAGTATATTAGCACTATCTCCCAAAGCCCTTTCCAGAGTGTTAAATCTTGTATCACAGAGAAGTGCTTCCCCATTATTAAAATTGTGCTTATCCAAATTTATACTCTTTTATTCCCTGACCCGCAGGCAGAGTCCCTTCCTTGCTCTCTCAGACGCTGCTGGTGCATAGAGAGATTCTGCAGCTCTTTCAGCATAAAATCCCTTTTTATATTCCAGTCAGATTATACAAAGATTTGACCCTTATCATTGAACTGATTACCAGGAGGGGAGGTGAAGAAAAGTTTGTCTTATGAGGCACCTCTCTTATTAGAGGCTCATGCATATTTCAGTATGAGAAGCCACCACACTCTATCAATACAGAGTGGACCCCTTGTCAGGTCCAGCCTGTTCAGAGGACTCTGGCATATCAATTCCAAGACTGAAGAGCCCATCTAGCTTTACTAGGTTCCTGACCTTGGCTGAAGATATCTGGAAGGTCTTAAAATTCAACTTTATCTGAATCTCTGCCACTCACAAAATTTAAGTCCTGAGTCTGGGTCTTGGAACCAGTAGAGTAGAAGAAGGAATAAGATAAGTCACCATCCTTCTAGTGACCTGTTGGGGAATTGTGCTTTCCATTTGCTGTAGATTAAGTGTTTGTTGAATATTCCAATATCCCTATGTTGAAATCTTAGCCTATTAAGAGCCTATTAGATCATGAGGGAAGAGCCCTCATGAATGGGTGCCCTTATCAAAGCAGCCCTAGAAAGTTGACTTGCCCCTTCCACCTTGTAAGGTTACAGTGAGAACAGTACTTGCCTTATCAACAGGAGTATAACACTCCTGACTTCACTTTCTCCTATTTGAGCAACCTGAACCTGAAATGACACACATTTTTGCATGAGTAAAATGTATAGGCAAAGCAGATGCTATAATGATCCCCTCCTATAGAGGAAGGAGAAATTACTGCACAGTGAACTATAAAGCAAGGCTACTATGATAATGAGCAATAGGGCATGTACTTCCACAGGAGAACATTAGCAAGATCTCTGGACTGCTACTTGGTTCTGTCTTACTTAATTGCCTTCCACGCTGATCCCTGCCAATAGCCCTGTGCTCCTTATGCTTGGAGGTCATGCTGGTTGAAAAAGCAAAAGTAAAAATGGTATTAAAACTCCAAATTCCATGGGAAGACAGATATTTCCCCAGAAATCTGACTACAGCCAGAGACCAAATAAGCCCTCACCTATTCTTCTCTTTTACAATAAATAAAATCAGGGAATTAGAAATTAGGCCATGCATTAAATACAATGTTAAGTTTCTATCAAGACGCTAGCTTCAGTGAATTAAAAAAAAATCAGCATTCAGAAAAGAGCCCTTGACAGTATCTACTGGTTAAACTGCATATTTATATCTATATCTATTATAAAACTTCAGAAAAAGCTGTATATATGTATACCATCTGCCACGTGGCAATTACTCAATAAATACCTTATCAGTAGTATTATTATTCAGTTTTAAGCAATTATATGAACTACCTATCTTGTACATTTACATTTACTGTATTAAAGAAATAGAAGCAATGTTACATATTTAAAATGCAAACTGAATCTAATTAAAGTCATTCACCTTGGTTCTTACTCTCATCTAAATCTATTTATGATACAGTTTTGGCAGGACTCAATATTTCTCACCTCATTTTCTACACTTGTAGAGTAAAAGAAATATTATTTAAAGTCACTTCCAGTATATAAGAAAATAATTGAAATTTGGATTAAGCTCTCTCTATGAGGTTACTATCAGGATAGTTAAAAAGACTGTTTTCTGAACCTGTAAAGTTGTACATACTTAAATGTGAATTTTTTTCCTTCAGATTTCCTAGAATATGCTTTCTTGGCTGCCTTACCTGAACACTGTGAATCTTCTCCTTAACTGTACCTAGAAAATTTCTTTAATGTGGAATATTATGAAGAAAAAAGAATTAAGTGCAGAATAAAATAAACCTTGACGGCTAATTTATTGTTTACTTAGGAAGCATTTTACAGCAAATTACAGCATATTGAAGTACACTTCTGGTCCTGTTCTGGTGCTAACTCTCATTTACTAGGACCTAGTGTTTGAGCTGTACATGAAATCTTTGATCTGGACCAGCAGCAGATTTACCTCCATTAAAAAACTGTAATTTATTTTTTTCAGCACTTATCAGTAGACTTCTATATTTCACAGATTGGGCTGGCTTATAAGGATATGTCACCATTCTTCTCTCAAATATTCCAGGTTTTAGTTGGAATCTGAGTAATTACACTGCACCAAGTATTGTTGGAGCTATGGGAGCAGAAAAAATGGAGGATCCACTCAGCAAGGACTTTGGAAATATTAACAGGTTATGTTAGAGCTTCATCTAGTTCACCAGGTGATCAAGACAGTGAATGTTATTCTAGATGGGGGCTAATGAAGCGTAAATTCTCAAATGCATAAACCTGGCGTGTTCAAAGAATTACAAACAGCTTTGAAGTCTATCAGGGAAAGTGAGTCCACTGCTAGGTAATGAAACTTTATTTCCATCTACAATTTATCCTTGCAATCCATGTAGTAAATTCCCTTTCCAACTGACAGTAGTCTAGAACACTGTGTGGTTTTGTTTTTTCCTAAAATTGAATCCTAGAATTGCTATCCCAGGTGGCATGCTCATAGCTAGGGTTGGGAGAAGGGAAAAAATAGCCTCATAGGTGTGGTGAAATTGACTTGCTTTCTAGAAGAGATAGGTAACCACTGAAGGATTCTGAAACATAATTTAGAAAATAAATTATACAGCAGTTCCAAGTGCAAAATAGAAACCAGGAAGAAAGCTTAAGTGAAAAAACTGAAGACTTTAATAGGACACTATCAAAGAAGAATGAGGAAAGGGAACATTCGAGAGATGTTTATGATGTGTATGGCCAGATATATTTCATTCTGAGTGACTAGGGAAATGTGCGGGGGTGTGTGGCAATGTCTGGGTGTCCCCCCCTTCTTTCTTTTCCTGATAACTATGTGTCAATATGGGTTTGAGCATTTATTCTTGCTTGTCATTTTTAAGTTAAAAAAAATAAAACTAATGTTTTTTCCTGGATTTTTACTAGTATAAAAATTGTAAAAAAGTCCTCAAGTATTCTGAATTCCACAGAACCCTATAGAGTAGGTATTATTTTAGTTATTTTAATAAACTTTTGATTTGGGTATAATTTTAAGTTTATTGATAAGTTGTAAAAATAATAAAATTTCCTTATAATCCACACCCAGTTTTCCTTAATGTTACCATCTTACCTTAAAAGGATACACTTGTGAAAATTAAGAATAAAAAACTATATTGTTATTAGCTAAACCCCAGACTTCATTCAAATTTCACCTCTGACGCTAAGATTCAGGATCCCATGCAGGATACCACATGTAATGCCTCCTTAGTCTCCTCTGCTCTGTGACAGTTTCTCAGTCTTTTCTTGCTTTTTATGGACTTGAGGGTTTGAGGAGTATTGATCTGGCCTTTTGAAGAGTGTCTCTTAGTTGGGTTTGTCAGTGTTTTCCTCATGAGTAGAGTGGGGTAACAGATTTTGGGGAAGTACACAGCAGAGGTGAAATACCCTCACTACATCACATCAAGGGATGTATGATATCCATATGACATCACAGGTGATGTTAGCCTACATTGTTTGATTAAGTTAACGTTTGCCGGGTTTCTACATCTGTATAAGTACTATTTCCCCCTTTCCAAGTTTCTAGACTTTGAATGTGAGTCACGAAGTCAAGCCTACAATTAAGGGGATTAAGCTCCACCATGTAAAGGGAGTGTCTGTTCATACTGTTTGGATTTTTTCTGTAAGAAAAAGTTATCCCTATTCACCTATTTACTTATTTATTCATTCATTTATATAGATATGGACCTTTTTATTTTATTTTACCCTTTGCATTATGACCAAATACTATGATATTTATTTTGTTGCTCAAATTGTTCCAACTTTGACTGTGTGTAGCTCCTTCAGATTGGCTCCTGTGTCCCTCTGACAAGCCCTCATCTTTTTGATTTTTGAGCACTTCCTTGATTTCTGGCACTAGAAAGCTTGTCTCATATTTTCCTTGCCCTAGCCCTAAAATCAGCCATTTCTCCAAGGAGGTCTGATTCCTTTAATTAGAGAATGGTATTTGAAACTAAGATCTGGGCACCGGATTTGCTAATTGCTACTGGAAAGCCACAGCTTTTAGGCCCTCTCAACAAACAGAGCTAGAAAAATATATGAATGTATACTAACCAACTTATACACATATATCTATATTTCCAAATCTATCCATCTGCATGTATACATATAGCTTATATAAACATATATATTAAACTAAACATGATATTATTTTATAGATAAGTACTGAAATGTAGTGAAATTAAATAATCTTCCCAAAGTCATCCGTTAATACTCAGTATGATTTTATTTTTCAAATTTTAGTTAAGTGCTCATTATGATCTTCACTACATTCAAAATTGAACTAACCTTCTTGCCATTCCCCCAAATCTGTTTCTTCTTTGATCACATCTCAGCATATGACACCAGCTTCTCACCAGATGGCTGTCCAATAAGGAACTATGAATGATTGTTGAGTCCTTTCATTTTCCATCACCCACACCTTCAGCCAAGCAGCCACAAAGTGCTGTCAAAGTTATGCTTTAACACTTTGAGACCTTTCAACTTCTCTGTATCCTCATTCCTACGCCTATGCATCAGACCTATATTCTTTCCCATATGCAATATTGGAACAGCTTCCTAACTGATTTTGCACCTCCAGTCATGCACCTCTGGAAGAAATTTGGAATTGAGCAGATCTGGGTTTCAAAACTGGGTGACTTGAGCGTATTATTTCACCTCTTTTTATTAATTAAATTCATTAGATTTTCAGTCACAGAAACTCAGCATGAACTATCTTAAGATAAAAAGAGGAATTCTTTGTTTCATGGAAGGAGTGAACATTCAATTTACAAGAAGAGTAGGGATGCCAGCACAGCCCAGGAGAAATGGTATCAAGAACTAGAAGTACACAAGAGCCTTCTTTCAATCCATTTTTTATGTCCTTTCCTCTCCGCATGCGGGCTTTCTCACTGCAGAGTGATTTAACTTTAATACTTACCAGTGAGAGCCCAATTTACACTTGTCATTCCTAATCCTTCATCCTTAATTTGGGAAGAAAAATTTGACTGGCCCAGTTGAGTTAGAGGCTCCATCATGTACCAATCATCTACGACCAGGAAGACAGATTTTTTTCCTAAAAAGGTGGATAGATCTATATATAAATGGATTTCTATAGAAAAATGCTTTTCAGTAGATGGAACATTCCTTAAAAATAAGTGCTCTGTATTCACAATAATACTTTTACTTATATATTCAAAGAGGATAATGTTGATATTTAGCTCCTAAAGATTATGATGAGTATATAATGTACTCCCATGAGACAGTTTTATCAAATCTTTTAAGCTGAGTGCATTTATTTCAGACATTATTTTTAGAGGAAAAAAAGGCATTAGGTAGAGATAGAACTGAAATCTTTTGTGTCTCTTACTGATCCCTTTGGGCTCCCTTTCTTTCCAGTACTAACCCGTGTAATTCAGGTAGGTATTTATCATCCAAAAGCATGTTTTTGACAATCATCAAATATGTATGTTCTCCAAATGAATATATACTTTTATTTTTCACATATTTTTAAAATTTGAAGTTATGGTACCATACAGTATGAACTATCATTATTTGACCTGTTCATCTGCTTGCTTTTACTCAATACTGTTTTTGAGATTATCTCTGGTGATGCATTTAGCTCTCTTTATTTTAGGTAGGTTTATTCCTAGATATTTCATTCTTTTTGTTGCAATGGTAAATGGGAGTGTTTTCTTAATTTCACTTTCAGATTTTTCATCATTAGTGTATAGGAATGCAAGAGATTTCTGTGCATTAATTTTGTATCCTGCTACTTTACCAAATTAATTGATTAGCTCTAGTAGTTTTCTGGTAGCATCTTTAGGATTCTCTATGTATAGTGTCATGTCATCTGCAAACAGTGACAGCTTTACTTCTTCTTTTCTGATTTGGATTGCTTTTATTTCTTTTTCTTCTCTGATTGTTGTGGCTAAAACTTCCAAAACTATGTTGAATAATAGTGGTGAGAGTGGGCAACCTTGTCTTGTTCCTGATCTTAGTGGAAATGGTTTCAGTTTTTCACCATTGAGGATGATGTTGGCTGTGGGTTTGTCATATATGGCCTTTATTATGTTGAGGAAATTTCCCTCTATGCCTACTTTCTGCAGGGCTTTTATCATAAATGGGTGTTGAATTTTGTCGAAAGCTTTCTCTGCATCTATTGAGATGATCATATGGTTTTTCTCCTTCAATTTGTTAATATGGTGTATCACGTTGAATGATTTGCATATATTGAAGAATCCTTGCATTCCTGGGATAAACCCCACTTGATCATGGTGTATGATCATTTTAATGTACTGCTGGATTCTGTTTGCTAGTATTTTGTTGAGGATTTTTGCATCCATGTTCATCAGTGATATTGGCCTGTAGTTTTCTTTCTTTGTGACATCTTTGTCTGGTTTTGGTATCAGGGTGATGGTGGCCTCATAGAATGAGTTGGGGAGTGTTCTTCCCTCTGCTATATTTTGGAAGAGTTTGAGAAGGATAGGTGTTAGCTCTGCTCTAAATGTTTGATAGAATTCACCTGTGAAGCCATCTTGTCCTGGGCTTTATGTTTGTTGGAAGATTTTTAATCACAGTTTCAATTTCAGTGCTTGTGATTGGTCTGTTCATATTTTCTATTTCTTCCTGGTTCAGCCTCGGCAGGTTGTGCATTTCTAAGAATTTGTCCATTTCTTCCAGGTTGTCCATTTTATTGGCCTAGAGTTGCTTGTAGTAATCTCTCATGATTGTTTGTATTTCTGCAGTGTCAGTGGTTACTTCTCCTTTTTCATTTCTAATTCTATTGATCTGAGTCTTCTCCCTTTTTTTCTTGATGAGTCTGGCTAATGGTTTATCAATTTTGTTTATCTTCTCAAAGAACCAGCTTTTAGTTTTATTGATCTTTGCTATCGTTTCCTTCATTTCTTTTTCATTTATTTCTGATCTGATCTTTATGATTTCTTTCCTTCTGCTAACTTTGGGGTTTTTTTTGTTCTTCTTTCTCTAATTGCTTTAGGTGCAAGGTTAGGTTGTTTATTTGAGATGTTTCCTGTTTCTTAAGGTAGGATTGTATTGCTATAAACTTCCCTCTTAGCACTGCTTTTGCTGCATCCCATAGGTTTTGGGTCGTCATGTCTCCATTGTCATTTGTTTCTAGGTATTTTTTGATTTCCCCTTTGATTTCTTCAGTGATCACTTTGTTATTAAGTAGTGTATTGTGTAGCCTCCATGTGTTTGTATTTTTTACAGATCTTTTCCTGTAATTGATATCTAGTCTCATAGCGTTGTGGTTGGAAAAGATACTTGATACGATTTCAATTTTCTTAAATTTACCAAGGCTTGATTTGTGACTCAAGATATGATCTATCCTGGAGAATGTTCATAAGCACATGAGAACAAAGTGTATTCTGTTGTTTTGGATGGAATGTCCTATAAATATCAATTAAGTCCATCTTTTTTTATGTATCATTTAAAACTTGTGTTTCCTTATTCATTTTTATTTTGCATAATCTGTCCATTGGTGAAAGTGAGGTGTTAAAGTCCCCTACTATTATTGTGTTACTGTCAATTACCCCTTTTATGGCTGTCAGCATTTACCTTATGTATTGAGGTGCTCCTATGTTGGGTGCATAAATATTTACAATTGTTATATCTTCTTCTTGGATTGATCCCTTGATCATATGTAGTGTCGTCTTTGTCTCTTGTCTTTATTTTAAAGTCTATTTTGTCTGATATGAGAATTGCTACTCCAGCTTTCTTTTGATTTGCATTTGCATGGAATATCTTTTTCCATCCCCTCACTTTCAGTTTATATGTGTCCCTAGGTCTGAAGTGTGTCTCTTGCAGACAGCATATATATGGGTCTTGTTTTTGTATACATTCAGCCAGTCTGTGTCTTTAGGTTGGAACATTTAATCCATTTACCTTTAAGGTAATTTTTGATATGTATGTTCCTATGACCATTTTCTTAATTGTTTTGGGTTTGTTTTTGTAGGTCTTTTCCTTCTCTTGTGTTTCCTGCCTAGACAAGTTCTTTTAGCATTTGTTGTAAAGCTGGTTTGGTGGTGTTGAATTCTCTTAGCTTTTGCTTGTCTGTGAAGGTTTTAATTTCTCCGTTGAATCTGAATGAGATCCTTGCTGGGTAGAGTAATCTTGGTTGTAGGTTTTTCCCTTTCTTCACTCTAAATATGTCTTGCCACTCCCTTCTGGCTTGCAGGGTTTCTGCTGAAAGATCAGCTGTTAACCTTATGGGGATTCCCTTGTATGCTATTTGTTGCTTTTCCCTTGCTGCTTTTAATATTTTTTCTTTGTATTTAATTTTTAATAGTTTGATAGTTTGATTCATATGTGTCTTGGCGTGTTTCTCCTAGGATTTTTCCTTATGGGACTCTGTGCTTCCTGGACTTGATTGACTATTTCCTTTCCGATATTAGGGAATTTTTCAACTATAATCTCTTCAAATATTTTCTCAATCCCTTTCTTTTTCTCTTCTTCTTCTGGGACCCTTATAATTCAAATGTAGGTGCATTTAATGTTGTCCCAGAAGTCTCTGATACTGTCCTCATTTCTTTTCATTATTTTTTCTTTATTCTGCTCTGCGGTAGTTATTTCCACTATTTTATCTTCCAGGTCACTTATCCGTTCTTCTGCCTCAGTTATTCTGCTATTGATTCCTTCTAGAGAATTTTTAATTTCATTTATTGTGTTGTTCATCATTGTTTGTTTGCTCTTTAGTTCTTTTAAAGTCTATTTTGTCCGATATGAGAATTGCTACTCCAGCTTTCTTTTGATTTGCATTTGCATGGAATATCTTTTTCCATCCCCTCACTTTCAGTCTGTATGTGTCTCTAGGTCTGAAGTGGGTCTCTTGTAGACAGCATATATATGGGTCTTTTTCTTGTATCCATTCAGCCAGTCTGTGTCTTTTGGTGGGAGCATTTAATCCATTTACATTTAAGGTAATTATCGATATGTATGTTCCTATTCCCATTTTCTTAAATGTTTTGGGTTTGTTATTGTAGGTGTTTTCCTTCTCTTGTGTTTCTTGCCTAGAGAAGTTCCTTTAGCATTTGTTGTAAAGCTGGTTTGGTGGTGCTGAACTCTCTCAGCTTTTGCTTGTCTGTAAAGGTTTTAATTTCTCCATCACATCTGAATGAGATCCTTGCTGGGTAGAGTAATCTTGCTTGTAGTTTTTTCCCTTTCATCACTTTAAATATGTCTTGCTATTCCCTTCTGGCTTTCAGAGTTTCTGCTGAAAGATCAGATGTTAACCTTATGGGGATTCCCTTGTGTGTTATTTGTTGTTTTTCCCTTGCTGCTTTTAATATGTTTTCTTTATATTTAATTTTTGATAGTTTGATTAATATGTGTCTTGGCATGTTTCTCCTTGGATTTATCCTGTATGGGACTCTCCGTGCTTCCAGGACTTGATTAACTATTTCCTTTCCCATATTAGGGAATTTTTCAACTATAATCTCTTCAAATATTTTCTCAGTCCCTTTCTTTTTCTCTTCTTCTTCTGGGACCCCTATAATTCGAATGTTGGTGCGTTTAATGTTGTCCCAGAGGTCTCTGAGACTGTCCTCAGTTCTTTTCATTCTTTTTTCTTTATTCTGCTCTGCAGTAGTTATTTCCACTATTTTATCTTCCAGGTCACTTATCTGTTCTACTGCCTCAGTTATTCTGCTATTGATCCCGTCTAGAGTATTTTTAATTTCATTTATTGTGTTTTTCATCATTGCTTGGTTCCTCTTTAGTTCTTCTACGTCCTTGTTAAATGTTTCTTGCATTTTGTCTATTCTATTTCCAAGATTTTGGATCATCTTTACTATCATTATTCTGAGTTCTTTTTCAGGTAGACTGCCTATTTCCTCTTCATTTGTTAGGTCTGGTGTGTTGTGACCCTGCTCCTTCACCTGCTGTGTGTTTTTCTGTCTTCTCATTTTGCTTATCTTACTGTGTTTGGGGTCTCCTTTTCACAGGCTACAGGTTCATAGTTCCCGTTGTTTTTGGTATCTGTCCCCAGTGGCTAAGGTTGGTTCAGTGGGTTGTGTAGGCTTCCTGGTGGAGGGGACTAGTGCCTGTGTTCTGGTGGATGAGGCTGGATCTTTTCTTTCTGGTGGGCATGTCCACGTCTGGTGGTGTGTTTTGGGGTGTCTGTGGCCTTATTATGATTTTAGGCAGCCTCTCTGCTAATGGATGGGGCTGTGTTCCTGTCTTGCTAGTTGTTTGGCATAGGGTGTCCAGCACTGTAGCTTGCTGGTCGTTGAATGAAGCTGGGTCTTGATGTTGAGATGGAGATCTCTGAGAGATTTTTGCCGTTTGGTATTACGTGGAGCTGGGAGGTCTCTTGTGGACCAGTGTCCTGAAGTTGGCTCTCCCACCTCAGAGGCACAGCCCTGATGCCTGGCTGGAGCACCAAGAGCCTTTCATCCACACAGCTCAGAATAAAAGGGAGAAAAAATAGAAAGAAAGAAAGAAAGAGGATAAAATAAAATAAAATAAAGCTATTATAATAAAAAATAAGAAAAAAATTATTAAGAAAAAATTTAAGAAAAAAAATTTTTTTTAATTTTTAAAAATAAATTTATTAATCTTTTATAATAAAAAATAAGAAAAGAATTATTAAGAAAAAATTTATTAAGAAAAAAATTTTTAATTTTTTAAAATAAAAAATATGAAAAAACTTATTAAGAAAAAAATTTTTAAACATAGAAAATAAGGAAAAAATTATTAAGAAAACATTTATTAAGAAAAAAAAATGTTTTTAAGTAAAAAAAAAAACAAAACAAAAAGGAAGGACCGAACCCTAGGACAAATGGTGAAAGCAAAGCTATACAGACAAAATCTCACACAGAAGCATACACATACACACTCACAAAAAGAGGAAAAGGGGAAAAAATAATATATCTTGCTCCCAAAGTCCACCTCCTGAATTTGGGATGATTCATTGTCTATCAGGTATTCAACAGATGCAGGTACATCAAGTTGTCTGTGGAGCTTTAATCCTCTGCTTCTGAGGCTGCTGGGAGGCTGCTGAGGCTTTCTCTTCTTTGTTCGCACAGCTCCCGGGGTTCAGCTTTGGATTTGGACCTGCCTCTGCGTGTAGGTCGCCTGAGGGCGTCTGTTCTTCGCTCACACAGGACGGGGTTAAAGGAGCAGCTGCTTCGGGGGCTCTGCCTCACTCAGGACGGTGGGAGGGAGGGGCACGGAGGCGGGGCGAGCCTGCGGCGGCAGAGGCGTCATGACGTTGCAGCAGCCTGAGGCACGCCGTGCGTTCTCCCGGGTAAGTTGTCCCCGGATCACGGGAGCCTGGCCGTGGCGGGCTGCACAGGCTCCCGGGAGGGGAGGTGTGGAGAGTGACCTGTGCTCGCACACAGGCTTTTTGGAGGTGGCAGCAGCAGCCCCAGCGTCTCATGCCTGTCTCTGGGGTCCGCGCTGACAGCCGCGGCTCACGCCTGTCTCTGGAGTTCGTTTAGGCGGCGCTCTGAATCCCCTCTCCTTGCGCAACGCGAAACAAAGCGGCAAGAAAAAGTCTCTTGCCTCTTCGGCAGCTGCAGGCTTTTTCCCGGACTCCCTCCCGGCTAGCTGTGGTGCACTAGCCCCTTCAGGCTGTGTTCACGCCGCCAACCCCAGTCCTCTCCCTGGGATCTGACCGCCGAAGCCCGAGCCTCAGCTCCCAGCCCCCGCCCGCCCCGGCGGGTGAGCAGACAAGCCTCTCGGGCTGGTGAGTGCTGCTCGGCGCCGAGCCTCTGTGTGGGAACCTCTCCGCTTTGCCCTCCGCACCCCTGTGGCTGCGCTCTCCTCCGTGGCTCCGAAGCTCCCCCCTCTGCCACCCGCAGTCTCCGCCCGCGAAGGGGCTTCCTAGTGTGTGGAAACCTTTCCTCCTTCACAGCTCCCTCCCACTGGTGCAGGTCCCGTCCCTATTCTTTTGTCTCTGTTATTTCTTTTTTTCTTTTGTTTACCCAGGTACGTGGGGATTTTCTTGCCTTTTGGGAGGTCTGACGTCTTCTGCCAGCGTTCAGTGGGTGTTCTGTAGGAGCAGTTCCACGTGAAGATGTATTTCTCTGCTCTTTAGTTCTTCTAAGTCCTTGTTAAACGCTTCTTGTATTTTCTCCATTCTATTTCCAAGATTTTGGATCATCTTTACTATCATTACTCTGAATTCTTTTTCAGGTAGACTGCTTATTTTCTCTTGATTTATTTGGTCTAATGGGTTTTTACCTTGCTCCTTCACCTGCTGCATATTTCTCTGTCTTCTCATTTTGCTTAACTTACTGTGTTTGGGGTCTGCTTTTCACAGGCTGCAGGTTCATAGTTCCCGTTCTTTTTGTTGTCTGCCCCCAGTGGGTACGGTTTGTTCAGTGGTTTTTGTAGGCTTCCTGGTGGAGGGGACTGGTGCCTGTGCTCTGGTGGTTGAGGCTGGATCTTGTCTTTCTGGTGGGCAGGACCGCTTCTGGTGGTGTGTTTTGGGGTGTCCGTGACCTTATTATGATTTTAGGCAGCCTCTCTGCTAATGCGTGGAGTTGTGCTCCTGTCTTACTAGTTGTTTGGCATGGGGCGTCCAGCACTGGAGCTTGCTGGTCATTGAGTGGAGCTGGGTATTATCGTTGAGACTGAGATCTCTGGGAAAGCTCTTGCTGATCGATATTATGTGGTGCCAGGAGGTCTCTGGTGGACCAATGTCCTGAACTCGGCTCTCCCACCTGAGAGGCTCAGGCCTGACACCAGGCCAGAGCACCAAGACCCTGTCAACCACTCGGCCATGTACGTGGGGAGTTTCTTGCCTTTAGGAAGTCTGAGGTCTTCTGCCAGCATTCAGTAGGTGTTCTGTAGGAGTTGTTCCACATGTAGGTGTATTTTTGATGTATTTGTGGGGAGGAAGGTGATCTCCACGTCTTACTTCACCATCTAGAAGGTCCTCTGGCTTTGACTTTTATTGTGGATACGGAGGGCTTCCACTGGTCAAGTCTTGTGTGGATTGAACTTCCAGCATCAAAGGAAAGAATACTGGACTCTCTTATTGGTTTGTCCATATGTGGGGCAAGAGAGGAAAAGGGAGTGGTGAGCCTTAAACTGTCAGCAGTTTCACACATTAAATTAGCAGTATTAATAAAAAAAGGAAAATTTTCACTGGCAATGTGTAAAAGGCATTAGTTATAGATTAAAATTCTGAGTTAAATACCAAAATGCAAACAGTCACAATGATTGATAAGATGTCTATGTAAAAATTACTAAAAATATAGTACAGTTACTGACTTAATATATCTTCTAGTTTGATTGAAACGTTTGACTGAGAAAAACAAATGCACTGTTACAATTCACTCTCAATTTATGTTTGGCTTTATTTGCCTTTTTGACTACTACCATCTCACTATGTATTTCTGTAAGAAGAAATCATTAATAAGATAACCTGTTCCCTATTTTCTGATTTTAGTTGTTGATACCTTTTGAATATTTTTAGGAGAAGATAGACCCAAATAGAATATTACATATAAAAGGATCATTATAATAAATAAAGATATTTTCTCTTTATATCAATCCATAAATGAGAAAGGGTAAATTGTAATCAAAGATCCCCTTATTCTGTATTCAGAAAAATTTATATCTGTGGATCTTGTATTAGAAACAAATTCTGAAGAATTTTCTTTAATGATGCTCTCTACTGAAAAATAGAGTTGTATTATTTAAGATTTCTTAAATATTTTAATTCAGTGATAATTGAATAATCAGCAAGACAAAAATTCTTAACACTTGCTATGGTACTATATACATTTTATATTTTGTTAAAAATTCATTAGGCATTTTAATGTCTTAAATTTGTCAGAAAATTTAAAACCATAAGCATTTTATGTTCATCTGTTAATGCAAGTACTTGGAAGATAAATACTTATTACTTAATCCTATATTTTACACTGTATATTTTTACACTATAGAAAACTTTATTTTTACTTGTTTCAATCATGTCTTCTCTAATCTCAGGAAAACACACTTTGGTTCATTTGGAGCAAAGCTAATGCATTTGGAGTATTCAAATATAGAATTGAAGTAAAAGGTTAACCTTAAAAAGAATAAGTTTGTCCATGTTTTAGCTAAAGTAGAACAGGCTGCAATAACAAATAGACCTAAACAGTATAAGCACTAAGTGTGGTAAAGTACATTTCCACTCCACTGATAATCGTGTTACAGGTACCAGGTGGACCTTATCCAACCTGCGGGTCAGGTCCTGAGGCTCTTTCCATCTGAGGCTCTTTCCACCTTACGCTCTGTCAACCACTATGATGTTGTTTTTGGATTCATCTACTTCAGAGGAAGGAGAAAATTTAGAGGAGGTATAGCTTCTTTAGATCATTGGCTGGATATTTCATACAACACACAGCCATTCTCTTGGCTAGGATTTTGCAGCATGGTCGAGCACACTGTAAACGGACTACATGCCAAGAAACAGAGGAGCATATACAGTAGATTATGTTGAATAGATGTCAGTATACACTGCAGGCTGCTGACCACTAGGCATGTGGGACCTATGGCTTATTCCCCAAGTGGAGTGCAGATCAGCAGCAGGACTAAACTGCAGGTTCCTTAAATTTGTAATGATGAGGTTTGAAATGTGAAACTCTTAGGCAGAATTACCACAGAAATTATACTCTACAGGGACCAGAAGTAAAGTGTCTCAATAATGACAACCAGGTATAACTTGGGGGATTGAAATTAATTGTATTTCATTAATATTTATGTATAATATTTTATACAACGAATATTATAAAGAGATTTGTCTCATGTATAGTTAATGTATTTTAAAAAAGACTAAGATGTTGTTCTCCGTATTTTCCATTATTTTCCTCATGTGTTTTATTTGTGTTGGAAAATGATGCGATAAAAGTAAATTACTAGTCTAATAAAGTAGTGAAAATTTACACAGAAAAAGAAAATAATGTACTTTTAAAATCCACTGAAATAGTAACAAGCCCATTTTTATTTTGAGGTTAATCCTCACATTAAATGGTTAGACAGACACTGCAACTCTAATTTCCCATATTTGTGCCTTAAGCTGCCACTTGTTACGTCTGTTTGCATTAGTCATTTTGACTCATAATGCATGGTAAAATCAAGAATTACTACAGATAAGCCAGAAAGTGTGGTGAGAAAGTGTGATGAATCGTTACATTATTTTGTATTAGTCAATCTGGATGGCAATTGTCTTGATTTGTGTTTTCTTTTTAAGGTGTTGAAATCACTGTGTAATAATCTTCTCAGGAGATTAAGTTGGTGGTGAGAAATCACTATAAAAATAAATATTTACACAACTTCCAAATTATTTATACACTTCCAAACTGTAAAATCTAATAACATTCTTGACCTTAAAAAGACTCATTGTTGACATAAAATTCAGAAAAAAAAGTTAAGATTGCCAGATATAATACTCTAGCTTATTGAAGTAACTGATAATTTTAAAGCAAGTTTTTTATGCGTTGTGGCATAATTAATCACACATCTAGAAAATATCTTGCAGTTAATAGTATAAAACAAATGGCTGACTGTTACAGCCTTAGGATTAGAACAATGCAATCTATAAATCAACATTAAATAAAGCTCTAGTAACAACTTTATTTACTAGTATTCGTTAAGCAGTTTGGTTTTGTGATAGAGATAGGATGAGTCAAAATCTGTTCTACATTTTTCTAAAGAATTAGTAGAGCCAATGATTAATTTTGGTAGGTAATTCACAGTGTTTACCTCATTCTGCAGACACTATTGAGGCTTAGTGTGACATTGGCCAAGGGAATGTGAACAAAAGTGGTGACTGCCACGTCCAGCAGTTGCCATTGAAGGAACGTGTGTGACTTTCTCCTCCTACTTCCTCTTGCTGTTTGGAACGTAGACAAGGGAATCTGGAGGTGGAGCAGCCGCCTTAGACCCTGAAGAGACTCTGGGAATGGAGGTTACACATGGTGGAGGAACCTACCTCTGCCATTTTATGTGGGAGAGAAATAATTTTATTTAAATCCCTCAAGTCTCTAATTAGCAGCTGGAATAAGTCCTAATCAATGCAGTGCATAACATATCTTGATAAGGCAATTTTAGACCCATCAGTAAAGTAGTACGAATTATTTGTTTCATTACATATGACTCAATCATTAAGACACTGTGTGTGCCTGTTATGAATGATTATTGAAAGAGGGGGAAGGGAAGAGTTAGGGGAAGAGGAGAAGGAGGGAGAAAAGGGAGATATACATAAACCAGTGATTTTTTTTCACTATTGGTAATCTTTGAATTAATTGCAAAATTTCTGAAGAATTAAGCTAAATATTTTTTATTAATTAATTAACTACACACTAGGACCTATGCAGACAGTGATATATTAATTGAAAAGAAATTTTGATTCCTTCTAAATCTTTAACAAAATACACTGGTTTACTTTCATCTGTCATGAGTCTAAGCCTATAAGTAATATTGCCAAACACTTTTCCTTAGTGTATGAGGAGTGAAATGGAAATGTCTCTTTTTTTCTTTTTTAGTGTAGCCTCAACTCTGGGCTACTTGGATGTTGGTAGTTACTAAACACACTTTGGAGTCACAGTATATGCATAAACAGATGAATTTTATAAAACTTCAAGTTAAGAAATAAAAATAGAGACTCACACTTGCCCCATCTTTTTTTTTCTTAACATTTAGTGCCACGCCTTGTAAATTTTGAAGTTCAACGTGGTAATTATTGCCTTGCTTTGATTTTTAAATTTGTACATTTTCTAATCCTTAACCATTAAAATAATACTTTCCTGAGGAAACAAGAGATTAAGGAAGGAATGAAAGAGAAGGCTTGGCTTATAAGTTTAAAAATATGAAGAAAAAGAAGAATAGAAGAAGAATGTCCAAGGAGGAGACATACTGATTATGGTGGATGTTAGTTTTCCAGTTACAAGTATTATCATTCTATTATGGTCCAGGAATAATTCTTTAGGTCTAGAAAGACAAAGTCATAGACACAGATACATACTTACACATGTACGAGTATGTGTGCATTCCTGGTATCACAGAGTTTTAGAAGAACTGACAACAAGAATACATAAGATCAAATATTGTCAAAATATGCATAAGAATTATGACACAGGCCAGAGAAAATAATGTTTAGTCTAAAAAGTAAATATTGGTTTGAAAAATAACTACATATTCTATCTCTACTTTTTATTGATCATAACTGAATTATTAATTTATAAGATTATTTGATAAAATACTGATATATTAATATTTTAAATATAACAACATAAACTCTTGCCTCATTTTGCCAGTCACTGCCACAGTTTGGGAACCTGCTTTCATCTGTCACATACCATGTGGTGTCATAAATGTAAGAATCTAAAAAACAAACAAACAACAAAACTTGATGAACACAGTATAGATGCAAGAAAAACTCCATTATTAAAGAATATTTACATATTTATGGAATGAGTTAAAAAACAACAAAAACGGATAAGCAGGAAATATCAAAGAACCAGAATGAATTGCGATCCTCCATTATAGAATGGAGGAAGAATCAGGTTTCTAATTATAAAGTTCTCTAACAGAAGACTTTAATGAAGTTTTCAAAATTTTCTTAACTAAATCCCTTTGATCTTCTCAACCATTTACTGTGTCTTCCTACTACATAAGAGGTTATCTATCCATCATCCTTCATAGATGAGCACCAGGGACTTTTCAAAAGATAATTGACAAACATTTTGTGCCTTGGTTTTCTCATATAAAATAATAGATAATAATAAGTAATTCCAAAGTTTGTTGAGAAGATAAACAATTGAGATGATGTTTACTAAAGTAACTAGAGTGTGTTTACCACACAGGAGAGATTCAGTTACTAATAGATTCTCTGTTCCTCTCTTGGTATGAAAAACATCTAGTTTAGGTTTATATCAGGACAAAGTGTCCAGATAAGGTGTCTTACAATTAGTACTAGTATACTAGTACTAGTATACTACTAGTATAGTAGTACTAGTATACTACTAGTATACTAGTACTAATTTTGGAACTCTAAGGTTTACATTCTTTTTTTTTTTTTTTTTTTAAATCCAGGCATTCTGATTCCAGAGCTCAGACTTTTTTTTTTTTTTGAATGTTTTTATTTTATTTTATTTTATTTTATTTATTTATTTTTATTTTTGGCTGTGTTGGGTCTTCGTTTCTGTGCGAGGGCTTTCTCTAGTTGCGGCAAGCGGGGGCCACTCTTCATGGCAGTGTGCGGGCCTCTCACTGTCGCGGCCTCTCTTGTTGCGGAGCACGAGCTCCAGACGCTCAGGCTCAGTAGTTGTGGCTCACGGGCCTAGTTGCTCCGCGGCATGTGGGATCTTCCCATACCAGGGCTCGAACACGTGTCCCCTGCATTGGCAGGCAGATTCTCAACCACTGCGCCACTAGGGAAGCCCCTACATTCTTATGTATAAGAAACAATTGAACATAAATAACAACAGCTCTGAATTCAGACAATGTAGGTTGAAGACTGGGCTTGATCATAGGCTGGCATTTTGATATTGAAAAAAAATATTACTTGGTGTCTCCAACCAACCCATTTTCTAATTTAAAATTAGGAATAAAGATAATTTCATTGATATATTATTAAGATTTATAAGATGGTATCTGAGGAGTTAAAATGGTTCTAACATATATAGATATTATTAGCTAATAGTAGTAGTAATAATTAGTAGTAGCAATAAGTGTTATTAGCCAATATTAGCAGTAATAACAATTGTAGCATGAGAAAAAAAACTGTCTACTGAAAGAGGGACAATAAAGATAATCCTCCTTATAATCATTTAAGAACTACCAGATAGAAGAAGAAATAACAATAAAATAATAATAATATTGTGATTGATTTTGATGCTAAGGCCAAAATCCATTCTAGAATATTTCCTACCCGAAAAGAGGAACAGCGACTCATTTCTTTAGAATCACAGCATCCTCAATTCTAGTACTTTAAATTGTATGGCACTTTTTTTTTTACTGAGGTTTGAAAGTTTCCTGGGCTGTCTACTGCCATGTAGTGACAAAGCTAGCATGGGAATCACTGATTTGTGAAGTCTCCCCTAAGGTACTGAGGACAAAGGTGGCTGTGCTGCCGTTTGTAGGGGTTGCTACAATGGATGAGGAGAGAGAGGAGAGAGACTGAGTTCAACTTCCCTCCTATAAAACCCTACAATAATAATCTCCCTGAATAAAGTCTGAGTTATAGTCTTTAACAAATGTCAGAATATCTTTTTCTTTAGTGGTGTTGCCAGCCACAAAGCCAGCAATAAATGAGAATCACAGAGTTTAAGAAAGTTTTTTAACCAGAGTATTTGTAATAAAATATCTCCTATTGAAACACATTATCTAGTTTCAATAAACCAACTTTTCAGACATATTCAGATATCACCTTAGCAAACTCTATTTCCTTTAGGAAAAAAAGAAATTTATTTTGAAGGTGAAAATACGTAATGTGTTCCTGTGATTTAAAAACTAGCACTATATCTAAGAATTCAGGCTGAGAAGTGGAGATTTGGTCAGGTAATTTTTGCTTCTTGTTGAAACCTTTAACCTAGAATGCCCAGTCCAGAAAAACAAACAAAAAACAAACAAACAAACAAAAACCAGCCTTACTTCAGCTCTGTTCATATAGGCATCCTTTACAATAGATGTTAATTTACTGGACTTAGAAACCTGGTATTTCACTTTGATCCTTTAGGATTTAGTGAACTGACTCAACACCAAGCACTATTATATGCATAACCACCTTCAAAAAATTTAGAACCTTCAAACATCAGAGGAGAAGCCGAAAGACTTATAATGGTAGCAGAAGAGTGAAGCCAGTAGATAGGAGAGAGTGATGGAGAGAGAGAAAGGTGAGAAGAAGAATTCTGAGAATAGACTGAACGATATAAAGTCAGATATAATTTCTGGGGGAAAAAAAAAGTGTGGAATCATGCATCATCATTACCACATAGCAGTTTGGAGGGGAGAGAGTCAGTGATTCTGCAGTCTTGAAAACGTAGCCATACGTGCAGTCTAGAAAGCATAGCCTTGCCCTTCAACTGTTAGCCTCAGGAGACTTTTTAAAAATAATATCGTTTTAGGACAATAAAGGCAGTACATTTGAAATCCATTTATGCCCTGGTCTTTGTATTATTTCCTTCCTCTCATGTGGCCTGCAATTTTGGTATTCAGTCTTTCCCCTTTCCACATATGTGCACTAAATGGGACTGTCCTGGGTCCTGGGTTAGGCCTTTGCTGCTGGAAATTGAGTGCTGCAGAGTAGAGTTTACTATTTTGTTCCATGTGAGGGGGGGAATGAGAGCTTGAAGCCAGAGGTTGAGATGTCAAAGTGTCCCTTCCCTCCTAAACTCCAGGGGAAAAAAATATGCACAACTAGAAATAGGAATTAGTGATACAGAAAAATATAAATAAGAAAAAAACATTATTTCTTACCACTGTAGGCTTACAAAAAATGCAAGAACAGGGAGACATGTGCAGAGATATTCAAATATTCACCAAAGGATGGAGCAAATTTATGGATTTCTCAGGGACCTCTCAGCTGAGCTCCCTGGCATTGGTGACATGATCTTCTCCGTCCAAGCCACCCATCTTTCCTTCTATATCTTTTGATGAGTTTCCAAGATTATGTGTCTGTTTGTTGGGTAATCTCACCACTGATAGGAAAACTTAGGGTAGAATTCTTCTACAGAATCACTAAGTACACAGAAAACCCCTTCTTCTTACGCTAAGTGTAAGTGCCCTTTCTCAGGGCGGCCTTCTCTGCTTCCGGTTACAGAGCTGCTCAAGCCAGTCTCTCACCTCCTGTCCTTTCATCTGAGGTTCAGACACACACATCCGTGTCTTCCAAGAGCCATGGACACAGTCAAACTCTCTAACCACTTATCTCCTCACGCCCTCCCCGGACTTGAGGTGGGGAGAGCTTCCCTGAGTCATGGTGAAGGTAGGAGATACACACAGCATTTTGACAATAGTTTTGAAGAAATCCTCACACTAGAATCTCTTATTAAATGCACTTTAATACCCTTCTACTTACTTCGCCAAGTTCTGTGTGGTTCCTTTCATTTAACACTTGCAGGATTGTGAGTATATAAATGTTTATTTTATTATTTGCTACAGTTTTCTAGTTGTTTGAAATATCCTTCACCCCAAATTATTATGATAATCATATCATTAAAGAAAGAAAGGGAATGTAGATTGGAGAGAGGGAAGAGGAGAGGGGAGGTCAAGTAAACATTTATTAGAGAAAACCTCAAGTAGCACCAGCACTGACCTGGTCATTTACAAGGCCCATTGCACAATAAAAATACAGGGCCCCTTGATCAAAATTTATTAAGAATTGCAACATGCCAACAGCAGAGCATTAAATCCTATGTGACTGAATAGGTCACATGCTTGTGAGCCAGGCTTGCCTGGAAAAACAGGAAAACTAAAAGTTAAATAAATGACATTAATGTAACTGAAAATCAGACAGAAAAATAGTATTACTCACAAATATATACTTATTTTATCTACAAATATATTCTGATTTTAATTTAATTTAAATAATTTGAATATTATTTATTTTAGAAGTCTTTTGGGGGGTTGCCATATTTCCCATTCCGATGGTGTTCGTAAAGAACTACATATTTAGTTGTTTACAGGTTTTCTATGAATGGAATATATATCTTAATATAATAATTGTGATATAATTAACAAATTTAAAATTAATTAAAATGTTTTTTACCATATGTAATCTCTCTTAGTGATTTATATATCTTCCTTGTGTCTTGGACATAGAATACTTTGCATTTGAACACTCTCCACCAGAATTTTTGACTGTGGAAGGCATGTAGACTCCAATAAAAGATACTTAGGTAAATCTCCGACTAAAACTTTTATTACTGAGTGGACATGTTATTCTTAATTTCAAATACCTTCTCTTAAAGCCTTACAGGCTCAATTTAGGAAAATTATATTTTGCCATCAATGTGGCAATTGCTTTCTATCTACACACACACTGGTCTTTCTTCCCCTCAGAAATTTCCACCTTAATGAAATTGTGGCTCCTGCTCTACCTCTTCTACTCTTTTTCAAGAAAACTAGTTTGGGAGTTATTGGTTCTTTATTACCTGTCATCTCTATTAATATCTCACATCTCGTATTTTTTATTCTTTGGCCCTTTCC
The DNA here is from genome assembly GCF_009873245.2 of Balaenoptera musculus. Lineage (NCBI taxonomy): Eukaryota > Metazoa > Chordata > Mammalia > Artiodactyla > Balaenopteridae > Balaenoptera > Balaenoptera musculus. The sequence goes on from NC_045802.1 coordinate 59,857,807, forward strand.
TGAGAACAATCAGATCTGTTGTCCATTTCACTGAATCAGTGTTACACAGTGCAAACCTGCTAACCTTCCCCATTTCTCTTTTATTTTCTTTTCTTTTTCAACTGTACTCTCTCTTTCTATTATTCTATTTTGTTATTTGAACATTGTTCTTAAGGCTATATACTCTCATTTCATAGGGACCAATTGTTCTCACATGCTATTGCTGAAACTAATGATTTGTGGAATTTTCTTCCTCATTGATCAATAAAATGTTTTAGATGTATACTATTCTTCTGTTTATCTTCTTGTTTCTGTCCTCCCTTCATTTGCCTTTACTTTGAAATGTGTTCAGCAAGTAGATGTCTCATGTTTGATTTGTTTCCTTAACCAACATCTACCAATGTTCAATATGGGTCCACTTCAAAGTTCTCCAATGATTTGTCTGAATGGATTGCTCTGCCCTGATGCTCCATATGGCTTTGAATTTAGCAGTACAAGTTGAGCCAGATATCAGATTGATATCTAAAACTTGCATTCAAACTCCTACTTTTTAGAAGTCTTTACCCAGTATACTTCCTCACACACAAAAAAGATAATGGTGTCTCAGACTTTCACTGTATTGTTACCAAGCACATTTACAGCATGCTCTGCTGAAAGGTTTTTACCTTTCTTTTTTCATTACTACCTCTATTTTTCATGGGGGGCTTCATCTTCCATGATGGACATCACAGCAAACATGACTGCCTCCTCACTTCCTTCATCTCCTTTGAATGTCTTGGGAAGGACTAAGATCTAATTTTCTGGTACAGGACCTGAGTCTTCAAGTAGGGAGATTGAGTAGGGAAAATATGGCATGTCTTTCTCATTTTTCTCTGTTTTTTTTTTTTCTTTTTGAGTTGTGACCTTACTATAGCATTAGACAAAACACAATTTTTATTTCCTCTATTTTATACCTCTTTGATATCTATTAGGCCTGTTTAATATATGTTAAATGTACTGGAATTTTCTGCTAGTTTCTGGTCTAATTTTGTTTTTGTGTGTATATTTTTTCTGCCATCTTCAGTATTTTTAGGAGGTGGTGGGATGTGTTTAACTTAAAGTTCCTATATTGGCTTCATGATAACTAGCTGTCTCCAACTTATAACATTACATCCCCCAGAAAAGCACTTACATCAGTTGTAGTGAATCATTTGAACCAATTTGATTGTTGCTAGTGGCTACTATAGTAGATATCACTGTTCAACTTTAAGTCTGAATATTTTCAAGTGTAGACATGACAATCACAGTAAGCGTCTAGAAATATTACATTAGCAAAAGTCTGGTAGATTAAGGAGTGAAAACAATACAGGTGGAATGTTCTATTAGGCCATACTGGATCAATCCAGATGATGAGGGCCTAGACCAAGACAGTGGCTATAAGAAGTAAAAGGAGAAACTACATTAGATATTAATAGAATTTTGTGATTCATTGAACATGGGAAATAGAAGAGATGTTCATAATAACATAGATTTTTAAAAAATTCTAAACATGTGGAATTAAATGATAAAATCCTATGTTAATCCATATTTTATTATTTAACCTTTAGTCATTATGTCTTAATTTAAGCTGCTACAACAAAGTACCACAGATTGGGTGGATTATAAATAGCAGAAATTTATTTCTCACAGTTTTGGAGGCTAGAGGTCCAAATCAGGGTGCCAGCATGGTTCGGTTCTGGTGAGAGCTCTCTTCCAGGTTGCAGACTGAGGACATGCTGCTGTGTCCTCACTTGGTGGAAGCAGAAAGAAGAAAAAAGCCTCTTATTAGGCCACTATTATAAAGGCACTAATCTCATTCATGAAGACTCCACCCTCATGACCTCATCTGTCCTAATTACCTCCCAAAGGCTCCATATCCCAATATCATCACACTGGGGGACAGAGTTTTAACACATGAATTTGGGGGAGGAGGGAGACAAACATTCCATCCTTAACACATTACTTTTACAGAAAAAAAGTATTCATGAACGTAACTCTAAAAGTATCTTTGGAAAGCTATGAAATTCATAAAATTACATCAAGAGAAAGAAAAATCTATGGGCCTGTGAAATGCATGAATTGAATTATGGTTTCTCTCAGTGATGGCTATATAAAGTAAACATATCTAGAAGTTCAGAATGCAACTGACTTCTGGTAACAGATTCTTCATTATTCTTAGACCACTAAAGAAGTTTATTTTGAGAGTTAAGTAATTAATCATTGATTAACAAACTGGTCAATGATTTAAAAAGCCAGTGGGGCTTTATATTATTTAGGTAATAAAGTATAATTTTGTTCCAAATTTTATTCTTATAATATGTTTTAGAATCAGTCCATGATATAATTGTTTGGAATATTTTTCAACTTAAAATAGCAATAGTAGTTATTTAGTTATAATTTTTATTTTTAAAAGTACTAATTGTTATTACTTAACAAATTGTTAGTTGATATTGATCAGATTTTTAACCATAGACTAACTTCTATCATGTCTAAAATAAATCCAATGTTTGGCAAAGATGGAAGATGAATGAGACTTTGTGTGTGTGTGATATGATTATTTCCTTAACTTTCAATGCCTGGTCTAATAGTTTTCCAGAATCTAGAGGTATAGAAGTTATACTTCCAAAATATTTACATCACAGCCACAGTCATGCTTAGTACAATACTGTTGGGATTTAAAGGGGCTCAATTAATGACACAATTTTTTCACACTACCTGGTGTGTTTGTGTGGGATATTTCTTTTCTGCTCCTCACTTTTGCATGGAGAGGAGCTTCCATTAGAGCATTACCCCTGGCATTGCCATGCCTCTTCCCTCACTTCCTGTGGGGAAGAAATTATCTGATGGATGAATTTGGTAAGATGACCAGAGAATTAATGTTCAAGCCCTTCTGATTCTCTTTAGGATCTGTCTTCTGCAAACCATTCTGCAGTTCCATACTCTGATTTTCATAGCCTATGGTCACCAAAGTGGATTGACCAATGACTAGGGGTATAATTTTAATTTGAAGATAACCATAGACCTAAGTCACATTTTCCAATTTTTTTATTATCATAAAGTGCTCTTTTCATTTCTAACTGTTCTTTCAATGTACCATTCAATTTCAAACTGGGTGGGGGGAAAAGGAAGAAGATGTTATCTATCAAACCCTCAGACCGCCAACGCAAGGCATTCAATTTTAGAATAGGAAATTTGTTCTCTTTTCTTACAGTCCCTTTTACTATAAGAATATACAATCGATAAGTATAGTTATATCAGAAAATAAAAGGAGTAGTACTCTGTTGGAAAAGGTGAATATCGAAGGCAATTTGGAGGTCTGTCACTTTGTAGTGTTACCTCTTGGTACATATTATTTATGTTCTCTGATTATTATGTTCTCCAATGATTTTAGTTGTAAAATAATCGGGTTAGACCAGATGACCTTCGGGGTTTTTTTTTTTTTTTAATTAATTAATTAATTAATTTTTGGCTGTGTTGGGTTTTCGCTGCTGCGTGCGAGCTTTCTCTAGTTGCGGTGAGCGGGGGCTACTCTTCAATGCGGTGCGTGGGCTTCTCATTGCGGGGCTTCTCTTTGTTGTGGCGCACGGGCTCTAGGCGTACAGGCTTCAGTAGTTGGGGCACACGGGCTCAGTAGTTGTGGCTCGTGGGCTCTAGAGCGCAGGCTCAGTAGTTGTGGCACACGGGCTTAGTTGCTCCACGGCATGTGGGATCTTCCTGGACTAGGGCTCAAACCTGTGTCCCCTGCATTGGCAGGCGGATTCTTAACCACTGCGCCACCAGGGAAGTCCGACCTTTGGGGTTTTAAACTCTGAAGTCCTTTATAAAGCTCATGAGGTCCTTTCTTCAACAACTGAAAGAAAAACAAACTCCCCATTGCAAACAAAAGGGAATAAACAAATAATTATAAAAATAAAAAAATATATTTTAACAAATAATGCCAACAAAGTTATTGATGTCCAGGCCAAGTTATTAAAAAATCTACTATATACATTTTATCCACCAACGTAAACTCACTTTTCAGAGCTTCTTGATGATATCCATCCATAAACTGAACATTAGCAAAGTGAGATTACATTTCTAACAACTAAAAGGAGTTTATTCCAGAGCCAAGTAAATGATCCTGAAAATAGCTTTACACCAATGGCTTCTAATTGAAATTTAGGACAGTAACCTTAATTTCACCAGCTGTTCTTATTGGAATAGAAAGCCTCACGAAAAATACAAAGCTGCATACAGGGATTTTCAAATGCCTGTTGTAGTTGCTCAAGCAAGATCTTAAAACAACAAACTTTCTAAATTGAAGCCAGAATTTTTAAAATATATTAGCACATATTACTACATCCCTGAGTAAGGAGAAATTATTTACGAGAGTGTGATTTTATGCACACAAGCATTTATATATCCTTAGAGGACATTTAAATATGATTTATAGCTCAAAGTAGCATATCGTATTTATTTTTCTATTGATACTGTTGAAGAACCATAAGCCAGATGCTGCAATAATCTCAAGCCAAGTAAGCATTTTAAAAAAAATCTACATTCAGGTATTTTGCTACTTACTATCTGTTCTAAACATAAAAATGTAATTATGTTTGAATATATAATTAAGGAATCCATTTAATATTTTCAGATCTCCGTTTACAAAGCCAGAATTCCTTGAGCAAGAAACAGTCAGGATATACAAGAAAACCATATGATAAAAGTAAGTTTAAAAAATACAAAAAGCTTTAAGTGCAAGATTGATAAATCATAGTTAATAACTTTCCCCTAAAGCTTTGAAGTGAAAATGGGCCCTCGACATGTCTGAGTCTCTTACTATGTTTCCTTAATAACTTCGTCTTCATTTATCTATTTGCCCCACTTCACATCTTTCTAATTTACATCAGACCTTATAATATACTTTCTCCTTTGCCCATCCTTTCAGGAAGTGAAATGTCTTATGGTTTTTTGAGAAAAAAAATATGACAGTTGGAAACCTATGTATCTCCCCATCATGAGATATCTAAACATCCCTATGTTATTTATTTATTTTTAATTGAAGTGTAGTTGATTTACAATATTTTATTAGTTGTTAGCTTCAGGTGTACAGCAAAGTGATTCAGTTATACATATGTACTATATATATCTATGTTTTTTTCGATTCTTTTCCATTATAGCTTTTTACAAGATATTGAATATAGTTCCCTGTGCTATACATTAAATCCTTGCTGTTTATCTATCTTATATATGATAGTGAGCGTTGTTGTTCTCATACTCCCAATTTACCCCCCCTTCCCCTTTGTAACCATAAGTTTGTTTTCTATGTCTGTGAGTCTGTTTCTGTTTTGTAAATAAGTTCATTTGTACTATTTTATTAGATTCCATATTTAAGTGATATCAAATAATGTTTGTCTCCTATGTTATCTTCTATTTCCTTCCTGTTAAAGCAAGGAAAAGATCATTCCTGCCAAAGGCGTGTACTTTTACTGCTTGAAGTGAGACTTCTCATGACTTGTCACATATTTAACACCTACAGTTAGTATTTTCTTTTGTGCACTTTATCCTCTCCTTCTGTACTGTATCATTTCAATTAACAAACACACATTCTACCATTTTAAAAACAAACAAAACTGCCTTAAACACTTACCTTCCTTCATTCTAGCTATTGAATTATTTTGGGCTCTCCTTCTCACACAAGAATTTAGAGAGTTACTTACATATGACCCATGGACTTCATTCATTCTTTGCTGTTCACTCTCCAAGTCACCCCCAAGTCATGTCTACACATACCTGCCAAAGTATCACTTAAGAAAGAAGCTGTCTAAAAGGAAAGAAAATGATTGTTTTTTAATAAAAGGTACATTGGAAAGTCAGAATGGAAGAAAGAACACGATATTCAAAAATATGAATAAATACAAAAGGAGTTCTCTCTCTTGAGGCTGTAAATTATGTTTGGTAGTGGAAGTAAAACTTTAACACTATATGATGCATTCCTAAATATATGGCTAAGAAATACTTGGATCAATTATATTCTCAAAGGGAGGAGGGGAGTGAAGGACTGTAAAGTGAGATAAAATTTCTATACTCACACTGGTGAAATGATCACCTCAGTTATGTGTAAAAATAATGTAATACCTAGAACAACCACAGAAATACTATAGCTAAGTAAAAATGGAACCCCAAAATGTTCATGTAACCTATGGGAAGACAGGAAAATTAAAAATAAAAACAGAAAAAATATGTAGGGGAAATAATAGAAACTGGAAAAGTAAAGTGGCAGACTTAAGTCCTAACAGATCATTAAACACAGATGGTTTAACACAACAATTAAAAGACAGAAATTGTCAGAGGAGATTAAGAATCATGACCCAACTATAGTCTGTCTACAAGGAATTCACTTCAAATATAATGATATAGGCAGTTTGAAAGCATGGAAAAACATATATCACAAAAATATTAATTAAAGGAAAGTAGAAGTGGCTATATTATATAAGATAAAGTAAACTTCAGGGCAAATAAAATTACCAGAGACAAAGAGAGACATTATATAATGGTAAAAGTGCCAATCCAACAAGAAGACATAGAAATATGCACCAAACATTCTTGGGAAAAAAATCAATCAATCAATCATTCAATCAATAATCTTCACCTATGTGGAAGTCTCACACCTTATTCAAAATTTAACTCAGAATGGATTATGGACTTAAATACAAAACGTGAAATTATAAAAGTCTTTAAAACAATATAGGAGAAAGTCCAGGGGTAAGCAAAGAGTTTAGACTTGATACCAAAAACACTATCCATAAAAGGAAAAATTGATAAATTGGACTGCATCAAAATTTAAAATTTTGTTCTTCAAAAGACGATATTAAGAGAATGAAAAGACAAGCTCCAGAGTGGGAGAAAATGTTTGCAAAACACATATCTAGCCACAGACTTGTATCTCAAATATATAAAGAATCCTCAAAACTCAATAGTGAAAACCAATTCAATTTGAAAATGAGCAAAAGACAAACATTTTACTTAAGAGGATAAACAGATGGCAAATTAGCACAGGAAAAGAAGTTCTACATTATTAACCATTTGGGAAATGCAAATTAGAACCACCAGGAGATAGCACTATATACCTATCTATGGCAAAAATAAAAAATCATGACAACTCGAATTGCTGTTGAGGATGTGGAGAAAGTGGGTAACTCATAACTTGCTGTTGGGAATGTAAAATGGTATAATCCCTCCTAAAAACAGTGATAGAGTTTGTTTCTTTTTTAAACTAAACATGCATTTACCATATAGCACAGCAATTATACTCCTGAACACTTATCCGAGAGAAATGAAGACTTATGTTCACACAAAAACCTGCTCACAAATGTTTATAGCAGTTTTACAGTAACAACAAACCTTGAAATAACTCAGATGCACTTGAATGAGTAAATGGTTAAATGAACTGATACATCCATAGCATGGAGTATTGCTTAATAATAAAAGGAATGAGTTAGTGATACCTCCAACAACCTAGAAGAATAGCCAGAGAACTATACTGAGTGAGAAAAGCCAATCCCCAAACGTTACATACCGTATCATTCCATTTATATAATGCTCTTGAAATGACAAATTATAAGAATACAAAACAAACTAGTAGTTGACGGGAATTGAGTAGGAGGACTGTGGAAAGAGAAGTAAGATGTGGCTATCAGAGGGAAAAATCATTGTGACGGTAGAGAATCTTGACTGTATCAAAGTCAATATTCAGATTAGGATATTGTACTGTAGTTTATTAAGATGTTACCATCATGAGAATCTGGATAAAATGTATATAGGAGCTCTCCATATTATTTCTTGCAACTGCTTTACAAGTTTATTTTTTTAAAGTTGGAAAGAATGGAGGAAGGAAAGGAGAGAGGGAGAAAAAACCTGTTACATCTACCTGAAAAGCATTGACTTGGAGTATTTGAATCTTAGTATTTAAAAAATATTAATGCTATCTTTCACATTCTAGTTTTCAAATTAAGTACTTGAAATGCAGAGTGCATCTTACATTTATGATACTTCGCATTTTGGACTAGCCACACTTCAAGCACTCAGTAGACACATGTGACCAGTAGCTACTATACTGGAATGTGTGGAAATAAAAGCTTTGTGAATATTTATTGGAGCGAGTGATGGAATGTGGTAAGGCGAGTAAGAGGAAAGATGAGACAAAGAAGGAAAATATTTGTGCAGTGGAGGAGATTTAATACTATCTGAAAATATTGATTAATAGAAAGTGTATGGCCTATCTGATAAGGGGTTAATATCAAAAGTAATTCATACAATTTAATAGCAAAAACTTTTTTTAAGGGCTGAAGAATAAAAACTGTTCACCCAGAATCTTATACTCAACAAAATGTACTCCAAAAATGAAGGGGAAATCAATATATTTGCAGATGAAGGATTCGTCACCAGCAGATCTATCTTAAAACAAACAATTTAATTTTAAGAAAGGGTGGGGCAAGAAACCGAATAGACATTTGTCCAAAGAAGGCCTCCAAATGGCCAACAGATACATGAAAAGATGATCAATATCACTAATCATCAGGAAAATGCAAATCAAGACCACAATGAGATATCACCTCATACGTGTTAGGATGTCTGTTAGCAAAAAGACAAGCAATAAGTGTTGGAGAGGATGTGGAGGAAAGGGAATCTGTTTGCACTATTGATGGGAATGTAAATTGGTACAGCCACTGTAGAAAGCAGTATGGAGGTCTCTCAAAAAATGAACATAGAAGCATATGGTCCAGCAATCCCAATTCTGGGTATACATCCAAAGGAAATGAATTCAGGATCTCAAAGAGATTTCTGCACTCCCATATTCATTGCAGCATTATTCACAATAGCCAAGATATGGAAACAACCTAAGTGCCCATCCATGGATGAATGGAAAAGAAGATGTGGCATATATATATATATATATATATATATATATATATATATACACACACACACAATGGAATATTATTTAGCCATGAGAAAAAAGGAAACCCTGCCATTTATGATATGGATGGACTTCAAGGGCATTACACTAAATGAAATAAGTCAGACAGAGAAAGACAAATACTGTGTGATCTCACTTATATGTGGAATCTGAAAAAGAAATAAAAAAGATGAACTCATAGAGAAAGAGAGTTGAATGGTAGTTGCCAGAGGTTGCGGCTGGGGGGAAATGGGGAGAATGGTGGGCATTGGAAACCACAAGGGTAGCCTGGACTTATACCCACACCTGACAATAATGAGGTCCTTCTGTAGCCCTCCTCCCATCTGGGGCAGAGCCAGGGGAAGCATAGTGGTGGGTGAAGAAGACTTTCACTGTTGAACAAGGCAAGCCCCACCTTGGTGTCAGTGGAGAAAATGGGGGAAACCAGAATTCCTGTCAATGTACTCATGCCAAGTGGGGACCCTAGAATTCTTCCTTCACCTGGAAGTAATGAGGCATCACACTGCCCCCTTACTCTGAAGGAATGGTGGTGGAAAAATCTAGCTAAAGCAAAAGCTTTAAATAAATAAAATCCGATGTCTTATAACATAGTATAAAAATGTCTAACTTCCAATTAAAAAATCACCTGTCATACCAAGAACCAGGGAGATTTCAAATCAAATGAAAAATGACAAACAATAGATGCAAAACTCAAGAAAATAGAGATGTTAGAATTAAAGCAGTCATGATAAAAGCTTTCAGGGAGCATATTTTTCAGGCACAGACAGCATTTTTTTTTTTCCTATTCAACTGTTATAAAATGTAAAAAATAATTCTTAGCTTAAGGGCCATGTAAAAACAGCTGGTTGGCCAAATTTGGCCTGTGGACTTTAATTTGCCTACCTTGGATTCCAGGCTTATCAAGCACAATAAATGTTGGTAACAGTTGCTGGAGAGTGATGAGGAGTCTGTGAGAAGTTAACCAAAGGATTAATGGAGAATAAGCGTCTAACAACATGAATTTTTATTGTAACCAGTGAGAGTAAGTTAATTACGAAAGTAAACGGCCTCAAAGTTCCTAATTCATCAGTCTAATTTTAATCATATGTTTTATCCCATAGTATTACTTTATCTGAAACTCTTTTTCCGTGTGCTATTTTTGCATTGGTTTACTTAGGACATTTGAGAAAAGGTGACCTCCAAGAGATAAGAATCACTTTTATTGTAAATATTGACTTACTGTATATAATAATTACAGTAAATAGTTTTTTTAACTGTGTGTCTCATGATATCTAAGGTGAATTCTGAATCATTCCCTTTTTAAAACTGTTAATAGACAGATTATTCTATTGAAAAGATAAATTAAAGTTAGTTTGGATTAGAATTAATGTGAGGGTGGATAAAATGGTATGTGAATTTGAACTATGTGAACGATAGAAGAGTTAGGTATTATGTATGCTTACTTTTTTCATATTAAAATAGGGAAAAGAAGCAATTTTTACTGCTAAAAATTCAACTCCTTAAAAACCTTCACAGGAAGAACATACATATAAACAAATGTATGTATTATATGTATATATATATATATAAAGCATCAGCAGAAATACCATAAACAAGCTGGATGGGCAAATTTGGGCATTGAAGAATATTTCCAATTCCTCGACTGTCACTGATCTTAGGTAAGTTAGTTCTTATTTCCCCTGACCAAGAGAACAATTGCCTCTTCTGTCTTAAGTAATTCAGGAACATGGAATTGGTATACTTTTCATTTTATCTTCTGTTACATTCTCTCCAATTCTGCCCCTTCCTATTTTCATTTCCATCACTTTGTTTGAAGGTATGTTTATACGTGGTGCCACCTTGTGTTGGTAAAGACCTGATAAAGTATGTTATGAATGAGTATTTCTATTGCTCTCCCTACAAAGATCATCCATCTCCCCAGCGAACAAATACATAATGAGACCCCACTACCCTTACTAAGCTTATTTGATTTTATTATATATTTTAATCAAAATCCAAGAAACCATGTCCCACAAAAATTTTCCAAAAATTATAATTTAAGTAAGCAAAAATATCATATGAATTAATATTCTTCACAGTCCAAGCAAACATCAATGAAAAGATCATATATCTAGTCCTTGTCTTCGTATATCTAGAATCACTCATGTTCCAAAAAGATCTCCCTATGGCTACTTTTTGTTTTTTTGGTCGTCAATTTACAATAAAATAAACCCTCAGCATTTCTTTAGCATATTCAAAATCTAAACGTTCTCATGCCTTGAAAGTGTGTTCCTCCTACATGACGTAGCAGTCATTGGAAGAGATTCTTAGACCGCAATCCGTAACAGAGGAGGGAGGAGCAATCTTGAGCACTCTTTCCTCAATTTTCCTGGCAATAGGCATGTGGTCTTGGCCTCAGATATTTCAATGCCCTTCTATTTCCTTTGCTATGATTGGCTAACCTATCTCAGGATCTGCGCCTCTGACATGAAGTATCTAGGAACATCAGGTGCTGAGGAAACTCAGCACGTTTTCAATTTCGGCTGTTAGCAACAGCATTAGGGAAAGAAAACAGTGACAGGACAGCAAACAGTCTGGCATCTTTCTTGTTCTTTTTTCTTGTGCTCTGGTATGAAGTCGTTAAATTTTTTCAGTGGGAATGTCATCACTCCTCACACAAGAGGGTCATGTCAAAAGGGTGTGAACAGATTAAGTAATTATTTTTGACAACATTTACATCACTTTCAACCATAGTGTTAAAACTTAATGATGTGTTACATATATTTAGGTGTATCTAGTTGTTAATCATGTTTTCCTATGGAAAACAATCATTCATGGGAATTCCGTTATGATTTTCTCAAGACTGGCCATGTGCCCTTTGCAATTCTTCATTTATATAAGTTCACAGTCTCTGGGGCTATGGCCTAAGGCAGAAATCTACTCTTACACTCCCATTTGGACTTGAATCTAACAGAGGCTTCCCTAATGAGAACTGGAAGACACTGAGTTGATAGACTGTTGAATAGGGAAATGGGCTTTTCTACTCTTGGATTAAGCTGACACCCAGAGTGGTACTTCTACCTGAGATCTCCCACCACCCATGCTCATGCTACATCCCTACATGTTGAATAAGACCTGTGAATGTGAAAAAAAAGAAGACTACTGTTCACTAAGGAATTCAGTTCTCATCACGAAGATGAGATCTCTTTGAGTTTTAAGTTCATAACCCTCTTCTTTTCAAGCTTTAAATAATACCAAAGTTCTTAACTTGCTTTCAAGAAGGGGATCTCTTGTAGCCTTTGTGTGTTCATAAAATTCAGAATCATATACATAAATAAAGTTCATATATACATACATAAAATTCAGAATCATATATACAATGATGTTAATATTCAATTACGATAAAGCATTAGTTCCTTCTACCTTTTATGGCAGCTGTCATTATCTTGCCTGACAAAATGTTAATCTATATGTTAAAGTCACCAACAATACTACATTGTCTACAAAATGAAATATGCATCCTTCTATAATCCTCAGCAGAAACTGTGATCCTAAGTCTTCCCAGTCTCTTCTTTCAATACTTCCCTATATACGTAATGTTTCTACAAAACGGGACAATCTGCTGTTCCTTAAATATGCCCTGTATTTACAATCTCATTTGAAACTTTGCTTACGCTCTTTACACAGCCTGAAGTGTGTTTCCAGTCTTCTTTATTTTATCTCAGTTCTGAAGCTTACTTAAAACATGCATTCAAAGAAATACTTGGGACGCATGACTTCTGGAATCGTGGCTTGGGGAATTCTGTGGACCCTCACCCAACTGAAACAAACGTAAGTGGTAAAAATTAGAAAAATATATAAATAAATGAACAACTAACCAACCAGCCATTTAAAGTCTCTGTAAATTGACCTAAGGGCATACAATAAATGTGAAGCCTGTATTGAAGAAAATTTACTAAATCTTGTAAAACTGTGAGTCTGTGGCATTTGAGCCATGACCCCTCTGCCCCAGTGAATTAGACAGAAGCTACATTCTGAGTGGGTGACCAAGAATCTCTTCCTACAGATTCCAGTCAAGGGCAGCAGTGCCTCCCCAGGGGAGGCAGGGTACCTGCAGGTCTCACCTCCACATGTCCACATTTCGGAGACTAAATTATGGGCGAGAGCAACCCAGGGTTTAGGGACTCCCTTTTCCATCCAGTCCCCACTCACAGGATGGAACTTCTACACCAGACATAGCAGGCCAAGAGACTGGGACCCCAATCACCCTCACTTCAACTCGCTTGTGGGGTGGGAGGTTCCACACCCTGAGAAGGAAGCCTTGAACAGAGACTACCGCTCCTGACCAGCTCCTTCCTCACAGAACGGGGGCATCACTCTGAGAGACATGGTCCTCTGTCCCTGCACCCAGCTCTGGAATAGTGACTCAGACATTTTTCCCAGGGGGAGAGGCAGGCCATAAAACAGAGAGGTCTGAAGCTCTCCCCAAGTGACCCAACTTTTTTGGGACAGAACGCAGGGAAGTTCCAGCCTAAGGGTGCTCTCAAAAACAGTGGAGATTTGGTGGCAAGCAATTAAGAGCTGGTAGTTCCACATGAGCAACAAGCTAAAGGTGGCCAGCTAATTTAATAGTGAAAACCAGTGAGAAAGACAAGAATCCCTCCTGAATTCAGAACAAGTCTGAAAGACTACCCTCAAAAACTGCCAGTTCTGCACATATTAGGTAATCAACCATTCATGTTAACATGACTTAGGGAAAGAACCAAAACTTTTCACCAATTTGACCATCATTTTCTGTATTTTCCTAAAATTATAATTGCATAAATTATATTTAACTGCATAAATTGTACCTTAAAAATCTATAGATCTTTAACTTAGAGGAGACAATATAACACAGATTGTTTATGTCCTAAAATAAACCAACAAAAGGAAATAATCTTGTAGCCACATGTTAGATATGATAAAAATATTAAAAGGGATCTAAGATGTATTTGGAAAGAATTAGGAAAAATGAAAACCTATAAATCTAAAATAAAGAATTTTTGAATTATAGACAAAAAATATAAGATAATTTAGGTTAAAAGAGCATGTGTAGATTATATTTATTATGTATAATTAACATATTTGTTTTTGATTTATATAAATGCAAGAGATAACTTACTATTTTTACTTGAAGTTTTATGAATTGAAATGATGACTCATAGATGTTTTAGTTTTCTGATTTGTTCATAGTTTTAACACTGGAGAAAATATTTTCCAGAAATGATTATAATCACATTGGATGTGTACTATATTTAGCAAGGCATTATATAATGTTTTTCATCTGACATGAAACATCTGGAGGCACAAATCAGCAATGGCTTCTGTTTCTTACTTTAGATAATTACATACAAATCTTAATTCATAAAGCTTCTGCTTATTACAGGATAGAAAATAAGTAAATAAAATTGTGTGGGGAATGAAATGTGCATTTCAAAAAAATAGTGAAATAAGAATATTTTAAGGATTCTTTACAAATATTTACAGTTGCATTAAATATATCATTTTTTAAATTTTAACAATTCTTGCCACTCATAAAAAATGTACAAATTAAATATAAAAAAATAGAAATATCATATGGGACAACAACACAACAGACATGTTTTAAAATTTGAAAATAAGTAATAAAATGTATTAACTACTTTCCCTTCCACCTAGCTATTCAGTTCAAAATCAACATATGGTTGACCCTTGAACAACATGGATTTGAACTTCATGAGTCCACTTGTACACAGGTTTTTTTCAATTACACACACTACAACATGATCCACTGTTGAATCCAAAGATGTTGAACCACAGATACAGAGGGCTGACCATAGGACTCGATCATCCCCATATTTTGGTGTCAGAGGCAGGTCCTAGAACCAATCCTCTGTGGATACTGAGGAAAGACTGTAGGTGAATTTTCGAATGTGCAGTTTTCAGTGTCCCTGACCTCTTCTTTGTTCAAGGGTCAAGGTAATTAAATTTATAACTTTCTTGGTTCCTGTTCTGTTACTGAGTGCAGACTCTATTTTACTTAAATGTAAATATTCTTCTGAGAGGTGACAACTGAAATAGTCACCATAAGCAGGTGGTAGCACAATGAAAACAAAAGTTAATATCTCTGTACCAGTGTGCAAACAATGATATGGGAAGGCAAAATATTCTATTTATTGTGGTAGGAGTGAGATTAAGTGATAACCAATCTTCTATCGTGTAGAGCCATAGTAATGACAGACCTTTATTAGAGGGACTGTACACATCCTCTCCATGTAGGCTGTTACCTACGCCACTCCACCTCCATCCTTGCTTCCGTGCTTTGGGAGAATTACTACCTCTCAATGCTTACAGAGATCTCAGGAGCAAAGGAAGAATAGGACTTGACCAGCACTGAGTAAGAGAAATAACTGTCTTATTTTGTAAAGGGCACACAGGGTGGGTCCCAGTTGATTGGGATAAATAGTGGGGGAAAGAGATGAAAGAAGTAGAATTATCTGAAAATCATTCAGGCAGTCATACAGGTTTTCTTGGACAATGATGTATCTGGCACTTGCTTTCTCCAGCTCCCAGAGGGAGGACTGCACCTCATCTCAATTACCCACCAGAATAAGGAAATGCTTCCTGCATCAGAGAAAACTGCATGTCTCAGGGTTCTCAAGGTTCCCAGGCACAGGGAACCTGGCTTTCCCAGATCAGTACCATAAGTAGCTGGCACACCAATTCCAGATAACCTTGTGCCAAGCAGCCTTTACATTCCTCACAGGCAAGTCTTATCCTATTAAAAGTAGGAGCCGTAAGAGAGAAAAGGGTCCCAGCACAGGAATTCAGATCTACACTGGCCCAGCAAAGACCTGACCATACCACTCTCCCATTAGTTTTCTATGCTGCACAGATTCACAAACTTGATGGCTTAAAACAACACACATTTATTATCTCACAATTTCCACTGGTCAAAAGACTGGGCACTCCTTAGCTGTGTTCTCTGCTCAAGGTCTCACAAGTCTGATATCCAGGTGTAGGAGGGCTGCCGTCTCATTTGGAGGTTTGATCAGGGAAAGAGCTACTTCCAGACTCTCTCAGTTTGTTGCCAGAATTAATTCCCTTGTGCTTCAACTCCTAGAGACCAGACCTCTCCACAGGCAGTTCACAATGTGCTGTTTGATTTTACAAGGCCAAGAATAAAGTGCCTTTCACCTCAGGAAGAGCCCATGCCCTCTTTAGAGGGCTTTCACCTAACTAAGTCAGTTCTACTGGAAACTCCCTTTTGGTTAACTCAGAATCAACTGATTTGGGCTCCTAATTACATCTGAAACCTCGCCCTTTCTCATGTAACATAACCTAATCACTGGAGTAACATTTCATTGTAATCACAGACTCCCACCCAAGTTCAAGTAGAGGGGATTACACTGGTCTGAACACAAGTAGGAAGGCTTCTTGAGGGCTGCCATAAAGTCAACCTACTTCTCTGCTTTTCTGTGGTATGATGGGCAGATCAGGAGAATCTGTGCCTTCCCTTCCTTGCTGAACTTTAGCTTGCATTGAAGTGTCTCCCTCTGTGATCAAACCTATTTATGAACCTGTTTAAGTGGGATTCAAACAAAATCCCGATTTAGGCATGTCAAATAGAGAGCCATATTGGCCTCATATTTTATGGCAAGTTGACAACTTGCCCAACCAGAAGGTTCACAGTGTCTTCTTATTTTGTTTCAAGATGTGTGTGTGTGTGTGTGTGTGTGTGTGTTTGTGTACTGAGAAAAATTATGTTTAGAATATTTTTCTCAACTCCACTTCATCTGCCTTATAGATTGGAGAGGTATAGCGATATAGATTTAATCTCTTCAATCTGACTGCTTGTGTTTGCAAGGCCACTCTACCACTTACTAGTGGGACAATACTGGACAATTTGTGTGTACCTTCTCCATGTTCTTTTGTATGAAAAATGGAGATACAACAGTACACTTCTCATGTAGCGGTAGAGATGCAATGTTGAGTTAATGTTAGTGTAAATGTGAATGCTCATATTTTTCTTCCCAAAAGTAATATTTGAAAAATTGGAAGAGAATGGCTTGAGGTCTGCTAACCAGATGATTTCAAAAAAGAATGTGAAAATAAGATGAACAGATAATAAACCTGGCATCCTTGAATAAAGCACAGAGAACATTTTTAGACCCTCACCTAGATGGATTTCCACTCTGGTTACAAAGAAATATGGACGTAAGATACAACTGAAGCAGAATCAAATTTTTAAGATTCAGCTCAAAAATATTAAAAAATAAAAATAAAATGTCACACATTTTCAGTAAGTTGGTCATAGAAATATGTATTTTAGCTTAGATAATGTCTAAGTGTTTAAAATTGGTTATAATGGACATGAAAAAAAATCTCAACCGTATACTCATGGAGAATTGAAATCAAAATTAAAAACTCTGTGTAGGGCTGTCTAGGATCCAGGAAGTTAAAGATCTAATAAACACAACTTTGAGGTAGCAACATATTAGTAATAGAGAATATTTGGCTGTTACTTTATGATCTACATTGTGATTTTGACATATATCTCTGATTTAATCATAGTCCAAATATATGATTTATATAATGATATTATGTCACTTTTTCAAATGAACAGATTCAACCTCAGTCATATTCCAAAAGATGGAAAAGTAATAAAGACACTCTTGCTGCCACGTGAACTATGTTCTATGACTCCAGATCTAAGGGATTTATCCTCCTCCACAGTGCCTATAATATCTTGAGGGAAAAGAGACAAACTGATTCCTTAATTCAAGTAAGATATTCGTGTTTATAATGGTTTAATACACTACTCCCAAGAGAAATGTTTGATATTTCATAGAAGTTGTATCCCCATAGAATAAGCACGAGAAAATAGTGCATACCCCAGTAAATTATACACCTTCCTTTTTCTAAAAATGTGGGAAAAAAAACAAGTAAAACATTTCACTAAACATTTCACTAATCCTGTATCCTGTGCTTTATTTCAATGCATCAGAATACTGTACTTGTTTACCCAGACTTTGATCTTAATTCAAAGTGCCATTTTCCCATATTTCTTACTCCTCTTAATTAAATTTTACCTAATTTGTAAATTATTTTATTAATTAAAGTGTGCTTATTTTTTCCTGTAATAATAGGATGTTTAGGAGAAACAAACTGCATCTTTAATCACAGAGCTTCATGTATTAGACTTTAATGCAATTTTATGATACGGAAGACAGCTTCATGTGAGATTAGCAGCAATATATCTTCATTAAAGATTGTTGAGGAAAGTACAATGATTTCAAATTTGTAAGCATATTGTTAAGCTAGAAAGAAAAGCAGCAAAGCGTATTAACTTGTTTTGTCATGGGTGTATGAAACTTTTGAAATTAGAAGAGAAAAATAATGCTTGGTTTCTTTTAAACAGTTAAGAGAATTAAATACAAAAGTGATTTTTGTATCTCTTGTGTTTTTATTAGTGTCTCAGCTATTACTAGAGAATTTGAATAATGTTTTGAAAATTTTGGATCTTCCATTAAGAGTGACTTTTAATTACTACTTTAGTAACTACTTTTCATAAAAACTATTCAACATGTCTTTCAAAATGTTTTCACAGTTTCTTTTAAATCTTTTGAATTTTATTTGACAAGCCATCCAGACTAATCAGATGGCAGTCATATTTCAACCCAGAAATGTTTATATATTTCACAATCATGTTTTTAAGCCATATTTTTATCATGCACATATTCAAGTTTTAGTTCTTATTTCTCCTTAGACTCAAATTGTCTTAAACCTACACTGATGTAATAAAATACTGATACTTGTACTCCTACTAATGCTAATGCTGCTGTTATTACTACTACCAATAATAACGACAATCATAATAACAGCAACATATTTTTCCATTCTTTCTCTGGCCATGATATATGACCATATACACTTGACCTGAGATAATGTACTTCATATTTATAACATGCTATGTATTAGTCATAATTATATTAATCATATTTTATACATGGTGAACTGTAATTTCCCACATTCACACAGATAATAACTGGTTGATAATAACCAGTTGAATTTATGTATACAGCCTTTCCTAGATTCTGGATTTTTTAGTGTAGAGTTAAGAAGATTTTTCCTATTCCTGGGATATGATAGAAGTCACCTGGATAGTGCATGCATGTTTTCCTTTTTAGTATTTATGTAATTCACTTTTTAAAATTGAGATTCTGGATCCATTTGGGATTTAGCCCTGTATACAGGATGACATATGGATCCAATTTTATCTTCTTTCCCAAATAGCTATCCAGTCATCTCAACACCATATATTTTTGGTTCATCATTTCTCCACTAATTTGAGATGCTGCTTCTAGCCCATGTTATATTTCCATATGAAATGATTCCATATATAAACTTTCTATTGTGTTTCAATGTCTCATCTTCCAGCAAATTATTATTTAAAATATAGAGATTTTAGAGTAAGTTTTAATATCTGGTAAGCCTGTGTATCAGTCAGAATTCTATCAGAGAAGCAGAACATTTATATGCAATGTTGCAGAAATTTGACTACCTGTGAGTGTGAGAGATGAGTGAAGAGACTCTGTGCATCTTTTGTCTTTTCATTTGATGCTGCACCTTCAAGTATGAAGGGCAGGCAGTCAAATAAGGAACATGGACATAAAGTGGGGGAGGACAAGGACAAATTGCAACAAAGTGCAAGCTGCAAGTAAACTGGAAACTATGTTTGTGTCTCACCATCTCCAAATCTGATGGTGTTTGGGTCCTGCAGGAAAGTTGGCAAACTTCATCACGGGCCTAAATATGCGTCTCAAGAGTTGGGGAAGGTGGAACAGTTTCTGTTAAGCTGCTGCTCTATGCCAACGAGGTGAGCCAGCAGAGAAGTATCAGTGTGGCTGACCTGAAAGAGCACGTGGAGCTTCTTCACCAGCCTTCTGATTATGAAAGCAGCATGGGTGCTGCTTCGCTTTCACCTTCCAAATGGCACACAAATTCTCTCTCATAGCCTACCTTAACCAGAATATATCGGGGAGGAAATCTGAGGAAACATAATTTAGCAGAGCCATGTGGATGTATAATAAAGCCACCACAGTACAGCTCATAACCCCAGCATCGAAACAGGACTCCTAAAACCATGGGTAGCCTCTGAATAAGACAGTAATGTAGGCATATTCCATCAGACCTGATGCAGCTGTCCTACGTGTAACTGCAAACAAGCTTACTCTTTCCCCAAAAGAAGGTACTAAAGCTCTTTTCCACCTTTAGTTGGTGTTCATTATTTTTCTACTTGAGTCTCAGTAAATACTGAGATATAAGGTTAACTACTATTAACATACTTTATTGTTGTTGGTAGGGTATGATAAGAGGGAAATTCTTACATATACATACTGTTGAGAATTTAAGCTACTCCACGGTATTGCTGCCTCAGCATCCATTCTGCTTGACCAAGCAAACTGTGGGAGCTTTGCACTGACACTAGCCCCTCATGCTCAAGCATGCCCTAGAAGACAGCCTGTAGAGTCACAAGCAAATGCAAGTTCCGGAAATGACATTGCCAAAAGCCTTTGTGATAAATGGTCTCCTCTGTCTTCCAGGGTCTTCTCCTGGTGTGTCCTGCGAAGTTTTCTGAAGCCCTACTCTTTTTGGTTTGAATTGAGCGATCTGACCTTAGCGCTGGAACCCCAAAACACTCCACCTGCAGACCCTGATAAAGGTGTTTGTTCTAGGTCCTGTCTCCCACTCTGTCTGCACCCTGCCTTCACCTACCCTTGTGGCCTCTCAAGGCGTGTTGTGTACTTCCTCCAGGACCTGTGAGCAATAAATATCTCTATTTCAATTTCTCTTGTGATCTTTGTTGAACCTTGGTTTACCATCTGACACCTGGGGATTTTACTTAACAAATGTTAATTTAACAAAGTCATAACACATATATGCAGAAGCAAACATATTCATATCAAAATAAGAAAGAACTACTGGTAACTATTGTAGTTTTTGTGTCTGCAACTATTCTCATAGTTATAGCTGGTATTTATAACTACCTTCTCCCACTACCCATTCTGTGTCTTTGGCCCAAGCACCTCAGCCGGCTGTGGGTTTTTGCCAGCTGGGATGACCCTAAGCCTTAATCCCTAGAGCAAGAGTCACACTGTCTAGTTGGGTCTTTGTAGCTTTCCCTTGACTTCAATCACAGGACATGGGAGCATTAAGTAACAGCCCTAGAAGACTTCCAACGTTCCAGACATACTCCTCATTACCCCTCCTGCATAGTAGCAACACCAGTTCTACCTCAGTTATCAAAATCAATCACCAGCACAATAATCCCCTTCTTTGCCAATTAATTTACTGACATGGGGAACTCAAAGTGTTTATGTGGTAGTCTCAACTTCTATGTGAATGGGTCCAGGGCTGTGGAAGTATCCCTGACTTGGGGTTAATAACTCTACATCACCAGATGCCAACATTGCAGGAATACGGAATGAACACTTTGCCAGTTGATTACTATGTGATTATCTGCATAAACATATTGCCACTGAATGCCCCCTAAGTAGTAGAAACAGGGTCAATAACACCTTTAAATCTAATCAGATTAGAAAAACAACTCCAGATACCTAAGAATCAATTCAAAGAATTTTTCCATCAAGGTTGTTTCTGGAAACATTTTTGATAGCAAATTCACTATCAGTTCATGTTCAATCAGAAAAGTAGAACCACCAGAAGGAAGAGAAAAGCTGTTTTTTTAAGGTTGTTGTCATCTTATCTGATGTTGGAGCTTGAAATAGGTAGGGCAGGCAGTCAGGAAGGAAAACTTAAATTATTTTTTTAAAAAACAATTTTGGAACAGGGCACTGCTTCCCCCTTTACTTTCTCAAATATTCTACATGCAATTATTTTGCACTCATTTTGTACATTATTCAATTTTTTTCACCTGGAATAAACCCTTCTCAAGACGGATTTATGTGACTTTTTATATTTAGTTTTTTAACTTACCTTTTTCTTTATTTTTTCTGTTTCATAAGCTTATCTTGATTTGATTTCCTCTTTCACCATCTTTGTTTCTTTCCTCACTTCTCCATGTTCAGCAGATTTTGAAGTTGCCTTCGTGCAGTTTAGGTGCTCTGCAATATTGAAGAAATTATTTAATTTGTAACTCCAGACACCTGCCCTGTGGTAATACAAAGAACAGCAGAGTCAGTCATCAACCCAACAGATCGGCCCATGTAGTTTTCTTTGCTCTGTCCAGCATTGCTTTTTTGTTTTGTTTTGTACTTTGGTTTGGTTTTTTGGGGGTAGGTGGGAGACTTTCATCTTTATGTTAAAACATCCTCAGACAGGCAGTACATGTTACAGTGTTTCATGTGAAATCTCATATGAAATCTCACTTCATAAGCTGGGGACCTCAACCATCTCCCACGTCTGAGGAGGAACTTGGCCTCCAGGCTTACCCTCTCATCAGGTACTTTTATCTGCCTTGAGGGTTAAGTCAGAGGTGACGGTGTTAGATAAAAATGCCTTATTAAACGCTTCAAAGATTTTGTAAAATTTGATTTAGAACTTATTAGGTCATAGGTGAATTTTCAAGAGAGTTATATGTGTTAAAACCATCTTGAAATTGTTTATGAGGAATATCCAGAGTTAAAAAGACAGAATGTACAGTGTTACTTCAAGGTGCTTGCTTACTGAGAGAGTAGAAAGCTAGGATGTTGGTGTAAAAAAAGAATGGCTAAAAAATTAAGTTTAAAAGACAGGAGGACATATTGATACTGTAGGCAGAGGAAAAAGGATACAGTGAAAACAATAAAAAGTACTGTTTCTGGAGCACTTACCATGTGTCAGAATTTTAAGTTAAATTATTAAAGTAAATCACAATTCTAATCTTCATCTTATTGATTAGGTGTTATTACTATCATTGCTTATTAATATTTGAGAAATTATAAATTTGATACATTTGACAAAATAAGGAATTAAATCACTAGTTCAAGATCACACAGCTAATAATACAACTAGAGGATGAATACAGAATGCTTAGAATCTGAATAACTTTATCTTGTAAAGGAGAAGAGAGGTGACTGAAATATCATTTGCTTGAGAGAGACACTCATTTTCCTCATTCACATACATATTGCACATATAATGGGCAGGTCGGCTAAATATGAAGACCAACTAGAGTAGCAAGAGTGTGGGACCAAAGATGAAGCAAGGTTAATGCAGAAGTCTAGCATCCAACTGCTCTAAGGAGACTATTTCCTATTTTGATCCTATTAAAACCTCTTAAAAATGTTTTAGGGGGGATTGGTTCAAGATGGAGGAGTAGAAGGACGTGTTCTCACTTCCTCTTGCAAGAACACTGGAATCACAACTAACTGCTGAAGAATCATTGACAGGAAGACACTGGAACTCACCAAAAAAGATACCCCACATCCAAAGACAAAGGAGAAGCCACAATGAGATGGTAGGAAGGGCGCAATCACAATAAAATCAAATCCCATAACTGCTGGGTGGGTGACTCACAAACTAGAGAACACTTATACCACAGAAGTCCACCCACTGGAGTGAAAGTTCCGAGCCCCATGTCAGGCTTCTGAACCTGGGGGTCTGGCAACGGGAGGAGGAATTCCTAGAAAATCAGACTTTGAAGGCTAGCGGGATTTGATTAGAGGACTTTGACAGGACTGGGGGAAACAGAGACTCCACTCTTGGAGGGCACACACAAAGTAGTGTGTGCATCTGGACCCAGGGGAAGGAGCAGTGACCCCATAGGAGACTGAACCAGACCTACCTGCTAGTGTTGGAGGGTCTTCTGCAGAGGCGGGGGGGGGGGGGTGGTGGCTCTGTCTCACTGAGAGGACAAGGACACTGGCAGCAGAAGTTCTGGGAAGTACTCCCTGGCGTGAGCCTTCCTAGAGTCTGCCATTAGCCCCACCAAAGAGCCTGGTAGGCTCCAGTGTTGGGTCGCCTCAGGCCAAACAACCAACAGGGAGGGAACCCAGCCCCACCCATCAGCAAAAGCTGATTAAAGTTTTACTGAGCTCTGCCCTCCAGAGCAACAGCCAGCTCTACCCACCACCAGTCCCTGCCATCAGGAAGGGAGGCTGGCACAACCCTCATAGATAGCCTTATCCACTAGAGGGCAGACAGCAGAAGCAAGAATAACTACAATCCTGCAGCCTGTGGAACAAAAACCACATTCACAGAAAGATAGACAAGATGAAAAGGCAGAGGGCTATGTACCAGATGAAGGAACAAGATAAACCCCCGGAAAAACAACTAAATGAAGTGGAGATAGGCAACCTTCCAGAAAAAGAATTCAGAATAATGATAGTGAAGATGATCCAGGACCTCAGAAAAAGAATGGAGGCAAAGATCAAGAAGATGCAGAAAATGTTTAACAAAGACCTAGAAGAATTAAAGAACAAACAAACAGATGAACAATACAATAACTGAAATGAAAAATACACTAGAAGGAATCAATAGCAGAATAACTGAGGCAGAAGAATGGATAAGTGACCTGGAAGACAGAATGGTGGAATTCACTGCTGCGGAACAGAATAAGAATGAAAAGAGATGAGGACAGCCTAAGAGACCTCTGGGACAACATTAAACACAACAACATTCGCATTATAGGGGTCCCAGAAGGAGAAGAGAGAGAGAAAGGACCAGAGAAAATATTTGAAGAGATTGTAGTTGAAAACTTCCCTAACATGGGAAAGGAAATAGCCACCCAAGTCCAGGAAGTGCAGAGTCCCATACAGGAAAAACCCAAGGAGAAATATGCCGAGACACATAGTAATCAAATTGGCAAAAATTAAAGACAAAGAAAAATTATTGAAAGCAGCAAGGGAAAAATGACAAATAACATACAAGGGAACTCCCATAAGGTTAGCAGCTGATTTCTCAGCAGAAACTCTACAAGCCAGAAGGGAGTGGCATGATATACTTAAAGTGATGAAAGGGAAGAACTTACAACCAAGATTACTCTACCCGACAAGGAAATCATTCAGATTCAATGGAGAAATCAAAAGCTTTACAGACAAGCAAAAGCTAAGAGAATTCAGCACCACCAAACCAGCTCTACAACAAATGCTAAAGGATCTTCTCTAAGTGGGAAAAACAAGAGAAGAAAAGGACCTACAAAAACAAACCCAAAACAAATAAGAAAATGGTCATAGGAACATACATATCGATAATTACCTTAAACGTGAATGGATTAAATGCTGCAACCAAAAGACACAGGTTTGCTGAAAAGACACAAAAACAACACCCATATATATGTTTTCTACAAGAGACCCACCTCAGACCTAAGGACACATACAGACTGAAAGTGAGGGGATGGAAAAAGATATTCCATGCAAATGGAAATCAAAAGAAAGCTGGAGTAGCAATACTCATATCAGATAAAATAGACTTTAAAATAAAGAATGTTACAAGAGACAAGGAAGGACACTATATAATGATAAAGGGATCAGTCCAAGAAGAAAATATAACAATTATAAATATATATGCACCCAACATAGGAGTATCTCAATACATAAGGCAACTGCTAACAGCTATAAAAGAGGAAATCAACAGTAACACAATAATAGTGGAGGACTTTAACACCTCACTTACACCCATGGACAGATCATCCAAACAGAAAATTAATAAAGAAACA
The DNA here is from genome assembly GCF_009873245.2 of Balaenoptera musculus. NCBI lineage: Eukaryota > Metazoa > Chordata > Mammalia > Artiodactyla > Balaenopteridae > Balaenoptera > Balaenoptera musculus. Next base: position 59,883,417 of record NC_045802.1, read on the forward strand.
CGAGCTTTAAATTACACAATAGACCAGATAGATTTAATTGATATTTATAGGACATTCCATCCAAAAATAACAGATTACACTTTCTTCTCAAGTGTGCATGGAACATTCTCCAGGATAGATCACAACCTGGGTCACATATCAAGCCTCAGTAAATTTAAGAAAATTGAAATCATATTAAGCATCTTTTCTGACCACAACACAATGAGATTAGAAATCAATTACAGGGAGAAAAACGTAAAATACACAACACATGGAGATTAAACAATATGTTACTAAATAACCAAGAGATCACTGAAGAAATCAAAGAGGAAATCAAAAAATACCTAGAGACAAATGACAATGAAAACGTGATGATCCTAACCTATGGGATGCAGCAAAAGCAGTTCTAAGAGGGAAGTTTATAGCTATACAAGCCTACCTCAAGAAACAAGAAAAATCTCAAATAATCTAACCTTACACCTAAAGGAGATAGGGAAAGAAGAACAAACAAAACCCAAAGTTAGCAGAAGGAGAGAAATCATACAGATCAGAGCAGAAATAAATGAAATAGAAACAAAGAAAACAATAGCAAAGATCAATAAAACTAAAAGATGGTTCTTTGAGAAGAGGAAAAAAGCTGATAAACCATTAGCCAGACTCATCAAGAAAAAGAGGGAGAGAAATCAATAAAATTAAAAATGAAAAAGGAGAAGTTACAACAGACACTGCAGAAAATCAAAGCATCCTGAGAGACTACTACAAGCAACTCTATGCAAATAAAATGGACAACCTGGAAGAAATGGACAAATTCTTAGAAAGGTATAACCATCCAAGACTGAACCAGGAAGAAATAGAAAATATGAACAGACCAATCACAAGTAATGAAATTGAAACTGTGATTAAAAATCTTCCAACAAACAAAAGTCCAGGACCAGATGGCTTCACAGGTGAATTCTATCAAACATTTAGAGAAGAGCTAACGCCCATCCTTCTCAAACTCTTCCAAAAAGTTGCAGAGGAAGGAACACTCCCAAACTCATTCTATGAGGCCACCATCACCCTGATACCAAAACCAGAGAAAGATACTACAAAAAAAGAAAATTACAGACCAATATCACTGATGGATACAGATGCAAAAATCCTCACCAAAATACTAGCAAACAGAATCCAACAACACATGAAAAGGATCATACACCATTATCATGTAGTATTTACCCCAGAGATGCAAGGATTCTTCAATATATGCAAATCAATTAATGTGATACACCATATTAACAAACTAAAGAGTAAAAACCATATGATCATCTCAATAGATGCAGAAAAAGCTTTTGACAAAATTCAACACCATTTATGATAAAAACTCTCCAGAAAGTGGGCAAAGAGGGAGGTTACCTCAACATAATAAAGGTCATATACAACAAACCCACAGCAAACATCATTCTCAATGATGAAAAACTGAAAGCATTTCCTCTAAGATCAGGAACAAGACAAGGATGTCCACTCTCACCACTATTATTCAACATAGTTTTGGAAGTCCTAGCCATGGCAATCAGAGAAGAAAAAGAAATAAAAGTAGTACAAACTGGAAAAGAAGAAGTAAAACTGTCACTGTTTGCAGATGACATGATACTATAGATAGATAATCTTAAAGATGCCACCAGAAAACTACTAGAGCTAATCAATGAATTTGGTAAACTTGCAGGACACAAAATTAATGCACAGAAATATCTTGCATTCCTATATACTAATCATGAAAAATCTGAAAGAGAAATTATGGAAACACTCCCATTTACCATTGCAACAAGAAGAATAAAATACCTAGGAATAAACCTACCTAAGGAGGTAAACACCTGTACTCAGAAAACTGTAAGACACTGATGAAAGAAATTATAGATGATACCAACAGATGGAGAGATATACCATGTTCTTGGATTGGAAGAATCAATATTGAAAATGACTATACTACCCAAAGCAATCTACAGATTCAATGCAATCCCTATCAAATTACCAATGGCATTTTTTACAGAACTAAAGCAAAAAAAATCTTAAAATTTGTATGGAGACACAAAAGACCACAAAGAGCCAAAGTAGTCTTGCGTGAAAAAAGCGGAGCTGGAGGAATCGGACTCCCTGACTTCAGACTCTTCTACAAAGCTACAGTAATCTAGACAATATGGTACTGGTACAAACACAGAAATATAGATCACTGGAAAAAGATAGAAAGCCCAGAGATAAACCCACGCACCTATGGTCAACTAATATATGACAAAGGAGGCAAGGATATACAATGGAGAAAAGACAGTCTCTTCAATAAGTGGTGCTGGGAAAACTAGACAGCTACATGTAAAAGAATGAAATTAGAACACTCCCTAACACCATACACAAAAATAAGCTAAAGATGGATTAAAGTATTAAATATAAGACCATAGGAAGAACACTCTTTGCCATAAATCACAGCAAGATCTCTTTAGACCCACCTCCTAGAGTAATGGAAATAAAAACAAAAATATACAAATGGGACCTAATGAAACTTAAAAGCTTTTGCACAGCAAAGGAAATCATAAGACAAAAAGACAATCCCCAGAATGGGAGAAAATATTTGCAAACGAATCATTGGACAAAGGATTAATCTCCAAACTATATAAACAGCTCATGCAGCTCAATATTAAAAAAACAAACAACCCAATCCAAAAATGGGCAGATAGACATTTCTCCAAAGAAGACATACAGCTGGCCAAGAAGCACATGAAAACTGCTCAACATCACTAATTATTAGAGAAATGCAAATCAAAACTACAATGAGGTATCACTTCACACCAGTTAGAATGGGCATCATCAGAAAATCTACAAACAACAAATGCTGGAGAGGGTGTGGAGAAATGGGAACCCTCTTGCACTGTTAGTGGGAATGTAAATTGATACAGCCACTATGGAGAACAGTATGGAGTTTCCTTAAAAAACTAAAAATAGAACTACCATACGACCCAGCAATCCCACTACTGGGCATATACCCAGAGAAAACCATCATTCAAAAAGACACGTGCACCCCAATGTTCATTGCAGCACTATTTACAATAGCCAGGTCATGGAAGCAACCTAAATGCCCATCGACAGACGAATGGGTAAAGAAGATGTGGTACATATATACAATGGAATTTTACTCAGCCATAAAAAGGAATGAAATTGGGTCATTTCTAGAGACGTGGATGGATCTAGAGACTGTCATACAGAGTGAAGTAAGTCAGAAAGAGAAAAACAAGTATCGTATATTAACACATATATGTGGAACTGGGAAAAATGGCACAGATGAACCGGTTTGCAGGACCGAAACTGAGACACAGATGTAGAGAACAAACGTATGGACACCAAGGGGGGAAAGCGATGGCGGGTGGTGGTGGTGGTGTGATGAATTGGGCGATTGGGATTGACATGTATTCACTGATGTGTATAAAATGGATGACTAATAAGAACCTGCTGTATAAAAAAATAAATAAAATAAAATTCAAAGAAAAAATAAAATAAACACAATGGTCTGAAAAAAAATATTTTAGGAAGAGGCCAAGTACAAAACAAAAATATGGAGTAAAACTGATAGGATTCAAAATAGGGGTAAAATGTCAGACCAAGTTTATCTCGCTTTCATTATATTCCCTTGAGGACATATATCAAAATCCTGAAGTTCTTATGAAGAAAATATGCTAATTTTTTAAATGAATGAATCAATGGTAAGGATTACTTCTAGATTGCTTTCTAGCATACTCAATCCACTGGCATCAAAGATGCCCTTGTAATAGTTGATCTGGCTTGGGTGTGGAGAAAGAATGGGTAACAGTACAAAACCTCAGAAAGATGAAAGTGAGGCTGATGCAAGCAAGGAGCTTGAAGAAAAGTACTGAGGACACAGTGAGGCACAGTGGGAAGCAGTATAACATAACTCCCTATTCATGAGAGGCGAGACCTTCCAACACCCCACACAGTTGTGCTGGCATCTGAGACAGAACAACTCAATATGAGTAAAATCCTCACCCTGTGAGTGAGGAAAATGAGTATTGTTGAAAAAGATACTTTGAGCCATGATCAGAGTGGTTATAAGTCCACTCTTCCTCCCCCCCATTCCACTCTCTCTCCCTCTTTTTATATATACACATACGTATATAAAGAGAATAGAATGAATGGCATGATACACTGCAGATTTCAGTTACAGTTAAGGATTTACAGGTAACACATTTTTTAGGAATAGATTTAAGAAATAAGTCTCTTTAAGTTTAAAAAATGTTGTTTTTCTCTATATTCCAATATCCAATCTTCATTGCCACTTTTGCCCATCTTTATTTTTAATTAATTTTTATTGGAGTATACTTGCTTTAAAATGTTGTGTTAGTTTCTGCTGTACAGTAAAGTGAATCAGCTATATGTATACATATATCCCCTCTTTTTTGGATTTCCTTCCCATTTAAGTTAACACAGAGCACTGAGTAGAGTTCCTTGTGCTATACAGTAGGTTCTCATTAGTTAATTATTTATAGATAGTAGTATATATAAGTCAAACCCAATCTCTCAATTCATCCCACCCACTCTTCCCCCTTGGTGTCCATACATTTTTTCTCTATGTCTGTGTCTCTATTCTGCTTTTCAAATAAGTTCATCTGTATCATATTTCTAGATTCCATATATAAGTGATAATATACGATATTTGTTTTTCTCTTTCTGACTTACTTCACTCTGTATGACAGTCTCTAGGTCTATCCACGTCTCTGCCAATGGCACAATTTTGTTCCTTTTTATGGCTGAGTAATATTCTATTGCATATATGTACCACATCTCCTTTATCCATTCCTCTGTTGATGGACATTTAGGTTGCTTCCATGTCTTGGCTATTGTAAATAGTGCTGCAATGAACATTGGGGTGCATGTATCTTTTCGAATTATGGTTTTCTCCAGGTATATGCCCAGGAGTGGGATTGCTGGGTCATATGGTAGTTCTATTCTTAGTTTTTTTAAGGAACCTCCATACTGTTCTCCAGAGTGGCTGTATCAATTTACATTCCCACCAACAGTGTAAGAGGGTTCCCTTTTCTTCACACCCTCTCCAGCATTTATTGTATGTAGATTTTTTGACAATGGTCATTCTGACCTGTGTGAGGTGATACCTCATTGTAGTTTTGATTTGCATTTCTCTAATAATTAGTGATGTTGAGCATCTTTTCATGTGTTTGTTGGCCATCTGTATGTCTTCTTTGGAGAAGTGTCTATTTAGGTCTTTTGCCCATGCTGCATGTAAAAGAATGAAATTAGAACACTCCCTAACACCATACATAAAAATAAACTCAAAATGGATTAAAGACCTAAATGTAAGGCCAGACACGGTAAAACTCTTAGAGGAAAACATAGGCAGAACTTTTTGACATATAATTGCAGCAAGATCTTTTTTGACCCACCTCCTAGAGTAATGAAAATAAAAACAAAAATAAACAAATGGGACCTAATTAAACTTAAAAGCTTTTGCACACCAAAGGAAACCATAAACAAGATAAAAAGAAAACCCTCAGAATGGGAGAAAATATTTGCAAATGAAGCAAGTGACAAGGCATTAATCTCCAACATATAAAAACAGCTCATGCAGCTCAATATCAAAAAAACAAACAACCCAATCAAAAAATGCCCATCTTTTCTTTAACAAAAATAATGTGTTTAAGTGCATAAATCCATTTATGTGAATTCATTTTAATCACTTAAAATGTATCCTCTTGAGATACACATATTGAGTAATTCACTGAAGTCCAATCTTACTTCATTTTTCCCTAATTCATTTTCCTTATGACTAAATTTTTCTTCCCTTCTTGTTCTTCATCTCTCTCTGCCTGCCTTCTCATTCTCGTCATCTCATCTATAAAAAGACTCCTATTCATTTATTTAAATTTTATTGTTATATCTATGTCATCGAATATTTCCTGAACATTTACTTCTAGTAAAAATATGGCCTTTTAAAATAATAGATAACAAATATTAGCCCCATATCTTGCTAGAGCAAAGGTAGAGTTATCCTTTGCTTCCTCCTTTCTCACACACCTGGAGTTTTGTCTGCTTCACTGTACACTAATGAGGCTGTGATAACTAAAACCTCACTTTAATATTGCCTCACCTGGTAAAAATACCTCCCATTGCTTGGCCTGGCAAGACAGTCTCCTTCTAAAGGCACAAATTTCTATTTGTGAATTTTCAGTTTCCTGGTATGATTTTGTCTATGTTTTCTGAATTTAATTACTGGCTTGTTGACCTTATTAAAGGGCTAGAATGTTCCTCCTCTGAGTCAAGCAGCCTCTCCCACACACCAGACTGTACGAAATGCTGCTTTTCTTCCCATGTACAGGCCCCAGATAAGAGTCTTGAGGGTTTACCTGACTCTCCTTCCACATCTGTGGCGTCTCCTCATTTCCTTTTCTCTCATGTAAGAGTTGAAGACCCTTCTAGAAATATAGATAGAGCCCCTGGGGCCACAAGAGCCTGGGCCACTATTTCAAGCTCCTTTCATATCTTTTATGTCTCTCCATCTTTTCTCTTATCTGGAAATCAGTCATATTTCTTATTTTTAATTTTATTAAAAAGAAGGTCACTTCTTTTTAATTTAATTTTATTGTACTGCATTTCAATAACTACATTTAAATTCTTTTGTGGGTTATTACTGCATTCAAATTACTCCATACAATACAATGCAAATTATTAATGCATGGAAATTACTATATACAATGTGGTTTGGATTTTTACTGCATTTAAAACAATGACAAGAAAGCCATTTTGGTTCATTGTCACTGAAGTAGTCAAGCAGGATTTATGTATAAAGACAAAGTTTTATTGTTAAGTTCCCATTTTGTATTTTTATTATTTTTGATATTATCAAAGGTAATAAATAATCATATATTATTTAAAAAATAAGACAACTATAAAAATTACATGTCATTTTTAATCTAGATTGTTCTCTCATTACACTTTAAGATACAAATGAGAAGGATATATATGATGAGAAATGGCATAAATAACAATATATAATTCAAAATGTCTACAGATCAAAGTGCTCAATAAACTATAAAATTAAATAAAATTGAAAAAATACAAAGTAATAATTGCAATATGCAGTAAATCAGTCTTGGTATTCTAAGGTTCATATGTTGTCCTTTCAAAGGTATAAATTGCCATCACTATTTTGGGGGATGCTTTTATAATTTAAGGTTTCTTTGACAAAACAATTTCACTTATATGAATTTAATCTGAAGAAATAATCTAAACCCAATAGTTCTACTGCTTTAAATTTATTTTGGGGAAAACACCTAAAATAGATATCATTTGCAATTCTTCTATTTTATTTAAAATTGCAACAAATTAAAAGCAAATTAAATGTCCAATTAAATGGTATAGGTAAATGTCATATACAACATAACGAGATAATATACATGAATTAATAATATTATTTAGGAATTATATTCAATAAAAGGGGACAATGATCATAGATGTTGAACTGTGGCAAAAAATTTATGTTTCTGTCCAGTTAGGGCTTTCTGAGCAAATTTTATTGAAATTTGCTGGGTTAAAAGTTGAGACTGAGTTAAAAGTTGAGTCTGGGACCTGGGTTAAAACTTGACTCTGGGACTTAAATTATGACAATATGGCTAGTGAGGCCTTGAGAGATATATCCGAAGTTGAAGGTAGGCCATTGTTTTTCTAAAAATCTTACTAACTACACATATATATATAGTGATTAAGATACCAAATAAGATATATTTTATTCACATGCTTACCATCAATTTTAAGGTAAAACTTCATGAAAACCTATAAATCCATAAAAATAAATAAATCCATATCAAAAGAAAACAAATATTTAAAATGTAATAAATACCAATAACTTAGAAAAGAAATATATTGATTATAATCAGTTGCCAATGAATCTATACCTAAGTGAATGAGGTGAGACTCAAAAAGTTTGTGTTTACATCCATTTTAAAAAATGTATTCATTATTCATATTAAATTAATAATCCCAACATTATTTGTGTTCTGTCTGACCACCTGGTAAATGAACATACACGTCATACTAAATAACAGTAAGATTGCATGCATCAGTCTGGGAGATATTAGCAGATTACAATTCCAACCTGAAGTACAAGCTGTGAAGATGTTTTTTGCACAACAATCAGTGCATAGATATGAGAGAGAATTTCCTGAAAAGTGGGCCATGGGGAGGAAAGCGTTTCATTTACTGTAACAAGTAGTTTGACCCTCATGCCATTACTTGGAAGGGAGCTGGGGTTTAGTGCTAAAAGGGCACCAGCTGAAGGCATCAGGGAAGGGCATTGTTCCATTATACATTGAAATTGTTTGAGTACCTTCCACATCCTACTTTATTTATAGAGAATTTTTGCAGTAAATAATATACCAATTTCATGGAAGCATGAAAAATAATATATATGTTTTGATTCACATATCCCAGCATTAAATTTTGCAACTACAGCACTGCTGATTATAGGCTCAGATTTTTATGAATTATTTTTAAAACCAATCTTACTCTATCTTTCCAATGATACCCTCACGGTGCACAGATTTAAGATCCTCATTACAGACAGATACCTCGCTAAAGCAGAAGTGTGAGCTTAATCAGATGCAATATAGCATCTTTAAAAAGATAGCACATATCTAACACCTGTCAGCTCATCAATGTTTGGTCTGCTACTCTACAAATTACTACATATATCATTCCTGACACCTAAACTGATGTAAAGAATAAAACACAACTTATAAATTTTGTTCTACTTACAAGCAAGACATGCAGCAATCTGTTCTCAAGCTTGGTCTTAGAACTCCGTTAGACACTTAAAAAGAAATGGCAATCCAAAACAATTTTTGTTTGTCTGGAATATATTATGCATACATACCTATGTATGCCATTTTAATTAAAATTGGAAAAAAATTTAAATACACAGATAGAGAGGCAAGGCCTGAAAGATAGTAATACGAACAGGGCACAGTGATCAGCCAATTAAACAAGACAGTTATCTAAGGCAAATACATTGAGAATGTTGCCAGGAGTTTCTGTGCTTCTCAGTGTAGAGGGCAAGGAAATAGGAAGGTGCATAAAAGACCAGAGACACAAATTGAACACCCCAGACTACCAAAAATAAGTTTGTGATGGTGGCAATGATTTTATTACTGGTTGTTGTATTGTATTTTAAGATATCGAATTATGTCAATTGAGAATGTTTTGGAACATTAGTGACTATATCCTAAAAATTTGGCCATCAATTCTTTTAAATGCTTGAAATTTTTCAGCTCTATAAACTCTGAGAACATCTAATGGATAGATAAGAATATTTTTTCCAATTAGTTGTCAGTTGTTATCTGTCCCATATATTTGTCCTTCCTATTCTTGAGTATTTGTACATTTTACTTGATTCTACTTTAAGTAAATCTCAGATATTCAAATACCAGACCTTTTTATGTTATAATGTTATTTTAAAGCAACATTTAATTTATTTCAATATTATAATATATTTCCAATATTATTTTTCAGATCATTCCTTAAAATTAAATGAAAAATGTAAAACCCTATGTAATGTATCAGAATGTAGTAACCAGAATAAATCATGATGTAATTCCATTTAATCAAACTATGACAAATGGCCAACTCTTTTGGTGAATAAATATATGAGTATGGATTCAACAATGCCATTAGAGCATTAGTTTTAAAAATTTAAATTATAGTAGGTAATGGTTAATCTTTCAACAAGTACATTCCTATTGTCTTTAAGAAAGGTTAAAAGATACAGCTTGCTTAATTCAAAATATGCATCGAACAGTCTGAATCATTTTATGGAAATCTGAATTGAAATTTAAATTACAAAGTAACAATTTTTCTTATTCATTGTAAAATATTGGACATTTTAAATAATAAATGAAGAGATAATATGAACAATGCACTTATGAATGTTTATTAAAACAGCATTTTATTTTCTAGCATATTAAATAGTCTATAACCCTACCATTTCATAAAATTGATAATATGTTGTTTGGCTAGCACTTATTTTTCTCCTTTATGGAATTAGGATGACATATTTCTCAATATCTATATATAGAAAATTTTAACAAATTATTCAGTGTTCAGTATGGCCTAGTGTGAGGAGCAAAGAACTCCTGGGAGCCAGACTGGAGAATTTACAGCTAGCCAGAGGCAAATAGAACATTTTACTCATAATATACCTGCTTCTTTTGTACATAAGAGGCAAATTTGGAAGTAATTTTTTTTTTCCAGTTGGAAAGTTTATTCTATAAAGTTAGAATTTACATTTAAACGATAATATCAAACAGTTAAAAATAAAAGGCGTGTCAGTGGGAAGTTTCCACTTCTCTGCATACATGGTAACACTATATGAGAGATACATGGACCTGCTGTCCCAACTACATCTTTAAAAGCAGACATCTGGTTAGTTGCCTATCTCTTCTAACATAACTCCATTAGAAAATAGCATTACTATTTTATTATGCATTTATTGCAATAGATCACTTGTATAACGTATTTTATATTGGATTTTGTTTTCTCACAGAGATTGATTTTTCCATGAAGCCCTCTTCTATTCCACCTCCTGTAAGAAGAATACCAAATAGCTTTCTTGTTTGTTCAATTCAAACAAGAATTGTATGCATTGTAGTTGTTCGTGTTATTTCTTTCTTGAAATAATGATATTTTCTAGATTAATCCTCATTTTACTAGTTAATTTAAGAAAGTAATAAATGTTGTGAAGACAATAAGTTGGGGTAATATGATAGAGATTGAATGAGGAAAGTGGTTAATTTAGATATCATGGGTTTAAAACCCATTTACATTAAGAGCTGAATTATGCAGAGATGGGGACATTATTTGTGCAAAAATGGAGAAAATGTTTGAGATAGAGGGAAGAGCAAGAGTATAAAGACTGAATTACAAACACATTTGCTGTTTTGGAGGAACAGGGTGTGAGGAAAAAATGCCTGAGATGAAGTCAAGGAAGAAGCAGAAAGTCAGATCATGTAGGATCTTGAAGGCCACGGCAAAACATTGTCATGTAAGATCCTCCTGCTTTGTTTACATGGTGGAATTAATTATCAAGGCAGCCTCCACTGGATTATAGAGTGTGATAGGCAGAATAAAGGCCTCTAAAGATATCCATGCCCTAATCCTTGGAATCTGTGAACATGTTATGTTACATGGAAAAAGAACATTGCAAGTAAAATTAGGTTACAGATTTTATAATAGGGAGGTTATTCTGGATTAACTGATGGTACCAAAGTAATTACATGGGCCCTGAAATGGAACAAGAAGGCAGAAAGATAAGTCAGATAGATGTGACAATAGAAAAACAGGTAGGAAAGATTCAAAGTGTGAGAAGCACCCCACCCACCATTGCTGGCGTTGAAAGTGTAGAAACAAGCCACTAGCCAGGCCATGTGGGATGTCTCTAGAACAGCTGAAAGATGTAAAGGAAATGGGACCTCAATTCTGTATTTGCAAGGAATCAGATTCTACCAACAACCTGAATGAACAAAGGAATTGGTCCCCCTCTAGAGCCTTCAGAAAGGAACACAGCCTGCCAACAGCTTGATTTCAGCCCAATGAGACCCATGTCTGACTTGTGACCTATAGAACTGTAAAATAATAAAATTTGTGTTGTTCAATCTGCTAAATCTGTGATAATTTTTTTATGGCACCAATAGAAAACTAACACATAGATCTTACCAACACTAAATTTACTAGTGATTCAAAGGATACAGGCAAGAACTAGGCAGAGATAAAGTATTCCTCAATGGAGGGTACTGAATCTGTCAGATTCAGCTTCCAAAATAACTTCCTTTTCTCCAGTGTTTGGATGCAATATCAGGTTACCAGATGAGTTTTGAACAACATGTATATAAACAGTATACTCAGGAATTTTGGATTTGGGGTTCCTCAATTCTATAACTCATCAGTTACATAGTAGAAAATGCATATATTTTTTCTTTGGGGTTGCTTTAATTTTGGATATCTAGACATAATTCAGAATGATTAATAGTTTTTCTTTTTTATAATCACTGTTTTAAATACCATGGTTAAAATTTGCTTCATAGATAAGTTGGAGTACTTTACTTTCATTCTGTTTTTTAGAACACTATGTATAAGCAGGAACTCTAACTTTTGAAATTGTATTTGAAATCACCTATAAAATTGTCTCTGTCTAGTGTTGCTTTTTATGTGAGTTTTTTTACGCTGTTATAATTGCATTGATCACTAAGTTATATTTAGGAAACCCCTGGTAAATGATTGACTTTGACCTGACCTCCTTGTATATTAAAGGTATAATGTCTAAATTGGGTTTATAGGGTGAGGAGTGTTTTAACATGATAGTATCCTATAGGAAAACAGAGCAAAAAAGAGAGGTAATAAGGTATTTAGTAGAAATATAATGAGATCCCTATCTAAAAAAGAAAAAATAACAGATTTTTAGCAGGATACATCTAGTTAGTCTCAATTGGTTACTGTAAATATACTGGATTTCTAGGAAATGGATTTTGGGAGAAATAGAAATAGCCCTGTTACCAAAATCTACACCACTTTTCTATGCTGTGTAGCAAATTATCTAACACAAAGTCGCTTAAAACAACAAACCATTTATTATCTCCCAGTTTCTGCAGGTCAGAGACCAGACACTGTCTAGCTGCTTTCTCTGTTCAAGGTCCCCAATTCTGCAAAGGTAGGTGAGGCAGCATTTTCATCAGGAGACTCAACAAGAGAAAGATTTGCTTCTAAGCTCCATCAGGTTGTTGGCAAAACTGATTTTGTGGTTGTAGAATTTATGGCAGTTTGCATCTTCAAAGCCAGCAACAGGGTTTCTACTAGAAGTCTCTGACCTCATGTTTAAAGGGCTCACCTGATTAGGTCAGACTCAAACAAGATAATCTCATTTTTTATTTACTTAAAATCAACTGATGACGTATTTACATCTGCAGAATCTCTTTAACTTTGCATTTAGTATAATCTTATCATGAAAATGCTATTCCATCATTTTTGCCATATTCTCTCAGGATGAGGAGATTACACAAAGGCATGACCTTTAGGGAATTACTCATTCTATAAAAGCTTACAAGGGAATTGACATACAATTTTTTATAATAATCTCATTTTTAAAATTTCTACTAATGCTATAGATAAATCTTGTATTTTGATTTTATTAATATTTTTTGTCTTTTAAAAATTAATCTTGCTAGACATTTGTCTACTTAATTTGCATTTCCAAAGAAACTGCAAAGTTCTAGGTGAATTTTAGATTGCATCTGTATTTTTTCAGTTAATTAGTTTATATTATTGTCCACCTTATTTCCCATTTTCATTTTTTTTGCTATTTTAATTTTTAAATACTTGAGTAAAATATTTGCAAACTTTTAAAAAACTGTTTCATTGAGGTATAATTTACTCACAGTAAAACTTACTTTTTTTGATAGAGTTTATGAATATTGACAAATGCATAGTCATGCAACCAACAACAAATCAAGATATAGAATATTATCAGCCCCCAAATTTTCCTGTACCCTTTTATTGTCAACTCCTCCCCCAACTCCCATCTTGCAACCAATGATCTATTTTCAGTCCCTATAGTTTTTATCATTTCCAGAATGTCATGTAAATGAATTGTACAATATGTTACATTTTAAATTTGGCTTCTTTCACTTAGCATAATGTAATCAAGGTTCATCCATATAGTTTTGTGCATCACTAATTTTTCCTTTCTATTTCTAAGTAACATTCTATTGTACGGATATAAAATATTTGTTTTTCCATTTTCCAGTTGAAGGACATTTGAGTTGTTCCAAGTGTGGGGTGATTATGAATTACAGTGCTATAGACATTCAAGCACAGATTTTTGTCTGAACAAATGCTTTAATTTCCCTTGAGTAAATACCTAAGATTGGAATTACTGTGGCACATGTAAAGTTTTTGGATAAATTTATAAGAATCTGGAAAACTGTTTTCCAAATACCTGTAACAATTTTTCATCCCACCTGTGATGGAGGGGAGTGGCCACCACTGTGAGAAAGCCATAAAATGCAATAACAACAAAACTATTAAGGAAATTCTCTGACACCCTCCAGGGCACAGGTGAAGACCTATTGAGTCTGGGAAAAGGAAAAAAACAAAAAAACAAAAATCAAACCAAAAAAACCCTCTACTTTAGGAGGCCAGGGCTCATGCCATTAGAAGTCTCCTACTTTGAGGGACAGACAAAACATTCTATTGCATAATGCCCACAAGACATACAGGCAGAAGTTGGTAGAGGCAGGGTTACTGAAATAATCCCCCTTTCAAGCTCAGGAACACAGGCCTGCCTAAGAAAGAGGCTGGATCAGATCAACAGAGAAACTTTCCTCCATTCTACCACCAAGCTTATAAGAACTGAGTGACAAGCAACAGCAGTATACCTCTAATCAAAAGGTAAAGAGATGGACGCAGTTCCTATTTGAGGTTCAGGCATAAAAGGAAGGCAGAAAGCTGAAGGTAGAAAATGAACATTGAAGAAAACTCTTTAGCATCTCATCATCTAACCCAATCAGAAGGATAACATTAGAGGGCTTGAATTCAGTGGTGCACTAAAAGTAGTCATACCAAAAGTAAAACCTAAACCCGCTTAATTTTTGATGAGCTTATCGCAACCTTCTCCCCAAACACACAATAACATCCTAACACTAGAAGCAGCATTCTCATCTTCAAGCATAAAAAATTACTTACCTTCATCTCTACTGTTCTCCTTTTCTAGATAAAAAGTTCAGTAATTCATCAGCAATTGTGAGTCACAAAAACAGAACAACAAAAACAACATGTTGTCAAGAAACAAAAAAACCCAACAGAAGCTGAGTTAGACATGATCTAGATATTGGAAACATCAAAGAGGGAATTTAAAATAGCAATACTTAATGTGTTAAAACCTTTTCCAGTGGAAAAGGTTTAAAACATGGAAGAACATATAGGAAATTTCAGCAGAATAATGGAACTATAAAAAAATGAAATGGAAATGCTCAGTAAAATAAAAGAAAAACATTGTCACTGCATTAGTTTTCTACTGCTACATAACAAATTAGCACAAACTTACCAGTTTAAAACAACAGCCATTTATTATCTCACAATTTCTATGGGTCAGGTGTCAGTGAAGTATAGGTGGATCATCTGCTTAGGGTTTCACAAAATATCAGTGGGACTGCATTTTCATCAGAGGATCACTTGGGGAAAGATCTGCATCCGAGCTACAGATGGTTGTGGCAGAATACCTTTTGTTGCAGATGTGGATCTCATGGTGACTAACTAGCTTCTTTACGGTCAGCAGGAAAGAGACTTTATCACCTCAGGAAGGGGTCCAGTCCCTCATTTAAAGGCTTTCTCCTGATTAACTGAGGTTCACCCATAATAATCTCCCTTTTGATTAACTCAAGAACAACTGATTTAGGATATTAATTATGTCTGCCAAAACCCTTGACCTTTTCCATGATCTGTTGGCTAGAAGAAGTGTTCTGCTTGTGCTTAAAGAAAGGGAATTACAGAACAACATGACCCATTAGGGTTCACCTTATGGTGTATCCAGTATACTGAGCAATCTGGATCCCAGTGATTCTTCATTTCCCTACCACATTCAGGACACATTTATCACATCCTAAGATCTCATCCCATTACAGCATCAGCTCAAAGTCCAAAATCTCATCACCTACATCATGTCCAAGTTCAGATGAGGCTGGTAAGTGTAATCTATTAGATACAGTTCCTGGGACACAATCTCTCACCATGACTCATGAAATTAAAGAGGACAAGTTATCTTCTTTCAACCCACCTAACATACTATGGTGGGACAGGAACAAAATAAACACTATAGGTCTTTTTCCTGCAAAAAGCAGGAAAAAGATGGTAAAAATAAGTCATTGGTCCAAGGCAGTTCTGAAATCCAGCCAGGCAAACTCTGGCCAGATCTTGATTCAGTTTCAAGTTCTGGCATTAATGACCTGTGAGTTTCTGTCACACCCTCTGAGCTATTGGTTCAGCTCTCTGAGCCTCCTTTCTTTATCATGGAAGACAGCACATGTTCATACCTGAGTAGTTTCCTCAGACTATTTTCTTGCCAGTAGAACTTCGAAGGTCTAGCAGCCTCCTTTCATTTTATACTCTTTGTGTCACATAAAATTAATCACATTTTATACTCTTTGTGTCACATAAAATTAATCACATACATATGTGATTTTTAAAAAAACTTTTCTGGAGAAAATAAAATTGTTTAATTAAAAAACACTAATAATTATTCTCCTGTACATCTTATAACTGCTCACAGCCTCATCTCACTTAAGAACTCTGTTAGTTGGTTAATGACCTCATATTTAGCTTGAACAGAATCCAATATCTTTCATTCAGAAAACTGCCTATATTCACATTTTTTATTGTTTTCAAACTTCATTGTGCCTAATTCCTGTGTGAACTAAAATGTTATGCCTCTCATCAGAGAAAATACGTTTGGGGAAGTCTGTTAGTTTTGAGGCCTGCCACACAGCAGGAGAGAAATAAAAACACAATACAATGAATAATCTAGATATAGTCAAAGAAAATGGAAAAATCCACTCATCTGAAAAAAAATTCTGAACTTTAGTTGTTAGCTTTTATTTCATTTTTGTTTTTACTTTTAGCAAGTGCAGAATATTGATATACTAGATACTCACCTATAAATAAAGACAAGTTTTTGGTTTCCCATTCTGGTAACATTTGCAACTATCACTAATACCCCCCTCACTTGTAGTAATGTGGTGTGAATCCTATTGACCTTCCCTGGTCTTTTCCCTGACCAAAAACCTGCAATCCAAAGGTGAATTTATAAATGGAGAGAACTAATCAGCACAGCACCTTTCAGAGTGACCTTGATAGAAAGGGTGAAGGACATTTTTTGGTAGGAGTTTAAGATTATGTAACAAGAGGAGTATAAATCATTTTTTGTTTGTGAATCCTTAAAGAACTTTGCCTCAAAAAGTAGCTTAGTAATGATAAATGTATTTGAGTCTTTTAGTTATTTGGGAGAAACAGCAAACTGCAACTCCAAGTTTTCTGACCCTGTATGCCCCTGGGACCTAAAGTTACCATTTCCTTCTCTCTGGGAGCAGAATCTGTCAGGAGGAAATTTATGGAAGATTGTCAGTCCTGTATAATTATAAGATCAAAGAGGAATCTTGGAAACTGCTGAGTTCTTTAAGATATTTTCAAGTTTTGTTTTTTGTTTGTTTGGTTCTTATTTTGTTTTCTTTTAATAGGAGATGGATATATTGGAGTAGAAGGAAAAATAAAAGAAGGACTCTATGGAGATAATGAAGAAGCAGTATTAGGAAAGGAGAAAAAGTCCAAATGGGACATTCTCTGAAAGTTCAGGAATTTACATTCTAGTAAAATTTTGAATAAGTAAAATTATTTAGAGATTGTAGATGTGTTATGGGCTTAGGTTACCCCCAACTAACAAAGGTAAAGGAGAACCTAGAACCAACTTATAAAATTGCTTTGTGGAAATGGATACATGTGCGTATGTTCCATTGTATAACCTGATAGAATTGGGAATGTATAAAGTTTTGGCCTGCTATTATGCCAGTGATTGGTAAGTACTTCAAACTGAGCTACACATATAGTGTATGCTGGCAAAGCAAGACATAGAGGCTGCAGGGTGGGAAGAGGAATTTCTCTCTTACACTAGCTGATTAGGCCACACAGGTAAAAGAAAAAGGGACTGATTTGAGCAGCTTTAGTTCTTATGATTTTGCAATGCCTACAAAAATTTAGCTGAGGGCCATTTTTATCTTTTATTATTGTGATGTGATATAGACTTTGCCAGAGTGGTAGGTAACATCTAATATTTCCAAGGCCCCAGAATGATGGGGCAATGTTCTACAGTAATTATTTTTGCCAAGGAAAGTCAATTATATGAAGGACCTGGTTAAAGAATTACTAATTAATAGCATTATCTCAAAGAACCAAGTTCATGTTAATTGTGAACTGTTTTAGGGCAGAAGAAATCAGAGAAAATTAACATGTGTGCCGATTATCGCAAAAGATTGGTTTATTTAAATTCTACTGTGTACAGAATGTCCTGGATTGCTTAGTAGCAAGCTAGTTTAGTTTCAGATTAGAAGATACTTTTAGCTTAGGGAAGTGGATAAACACATTCATCTGGCCAATGGGATATTTTTAAAATGTAAAGATGCCTTGGAAAACCTCTGAAACCCAAGCCTCCTTGCAAACACTGATGTTTGAGGATGTTTTAGTGTATTCAGGAGTATAAATTACCTCGAGAAGCAGGTAAATCTTGACAACTTAATTGAATTTAAAGGGGTTTGGAAAAGCATGATCAATGAATTTGGGAAAAAAACAGATTCTAAATTGGTACATAATAATTTTCAATTTCGTCATATCTTAATGAAGTATGTTGGGTCCATAATAGCTCAAAAATCTACAAATAACATTCAAAAAATACGCCTCCTCACGTTTCCTAACCCTGAATGTAAGGTAATTAAAAGTGTTTAGAGGTTACTGGTTATTTGAGACAATGTGTCAAATAATTCTCCAAGATAAAAAGAAAAAAATAATCTCTTATGAAGTTGGTACTGGAAAACCATATGAGGGTAGACGGTTCAATGCAGCCCCAGAAAGGATATTCTTTCTCACCCAAACACACACATACACATTATTGTGGAAGGGTTTCTCTTTAACCATTATTAAGCATCTTTGCATTCACTTTTGTTCATTCTAGCATGTATTTATATTAAATACTGGCACTATATCTAGGCTTGGAGTGTAGTGCATTTCTGTGGAAAAAAATTTTCTCATGAATATCTGATTGTAAAACTCTATATTTCTTAACATTCTTAGTTGCTGCCACAGAAAATAACTCTAATTTAAATGGAAAATGCGTCTCATTTTATTCTTCTAGTTTGTGAAGTTATATTCATGCAGCTTATATTTAGAATATAAGGAAACCTAAATATTGTATTTTTTTTCAGTGAAATGTTACCAAAACTAGCATATTTTTATCCAGATTTTGAGGGGAAGTGGAAGAATTGCGTAAGAGTGGATAATGGTAGAATGATAAAGTAAATCCCTTCACAGAGGTGCTCAGTAGCTATTGTGGCCTAGATACTGTAAGAAACGGTGAGTTTATCAAATTCACAAGAAACGTAGAGGAGATCAACAGTCTCAGTGTTCTCACTGATGGTATCGTGTATTTTGTTTGTTCTGGTGATAGAGAAAGAGCTTCATTTAATGAAATTTTCTACATCAATGTGGATGTCTCCAGCTGTAGGTTTGACTTTAAAGAACCTCCTCAGTAGTGAGAATGTACAAACCAACTATAACACATGCTTTTGGCACTGAGCCATAAACTATGTTATACTTGGCTCACTAATGATGCTGAACCCATTAAAACTAGCAATGGTTTTTACATCTTTAAAATTTGAGCTGAAAGTCGTTAAAGGAAGCTGGTATGATAATGACAGCATCTCTAAGTGTTCCCCCAAGATGGACTTTTGTGCTTCCCTTCATTTTTCTAAGAACCATAGTGTACCTCCCCTGAAGAGACACTCATAACTCTGCCCTTCTACTCCATCTAGGCCTTTGGTTTTCCTGCATTCATCACCACCATGAATGACCATACTCCATATCTAAATGGGCATTTACATTGTCAAAGTTGCATCTATTTAGATGTTCAATATCAAAAACTAATTTGTTGAGGAGATGGGTTTAATTAGTTATGTATATGAGATCTCAATAGTTTTATGCTATAAGCTTCATATCAGGTAATGAAACGATAGAATCAGTTGTATAGGTACTACACTGGAGATCCTACTTTCTTCACTTAAAAATGAGAGGATAATATCATGTCTTCATTAGAAAGAACAGCATTATTTCTTATTAACTTGATTCGTTTTTTAAAAATTTCCTATTTATTTCAACTATGTTTCAATCACTCTCATAATATGTAGAGGTATATCTGTCTCTTAAATTGAATTTGGAAATACAAAACTCCAATAATATAAGTTCTTAACATTCACAGAAAATATGCCAAATTTTCTAAACCCTTCCCCACACAGGCACCCACATCTTTCCTGTTAGAGTCTTTGTGCACAAGCTACCACAACAGACTATGTGCTCACGTCTCTCCCTAGTTCAAAAAAAACATAAGCCACAGAAGGCAGTATATGACAGAGTCCTTCTGGCTCTTGCAGGCTTCAAATACACTTCTAATAAACATGAACTTCAAGCTTCAGATAAGTATTGATTTAACCTGCAAAATCATATCAAAAGAAATATTATTTAACCATTGACCAACATGTCACTGTTTTCCAAGCAGGTGCGTTTTTTACTAATGTCAGAATTTTGAAGAATGTCTTAAGATTAAAAAAAAAAAACAAACTTTTTCTCTTTTTCTTGAAGCAAAGTAAAAATTTTATAATTCTTTCTTATCTAGAAGATAACTCCATTCCATTCAGTTAATGCTCGACTTTTACGTTCTTATATTCATAAACCAGCTCTTTATTTCATCAAATGAAGTTTACATCCGGCTTTGGTGACTGTTAATCCATGCTGTCATGAGCAAGGCCACTTGTGGACAGAGGAAGCACTGCTACTAGAAGCTTTTGTTTGTGATTTGTATTCCTTTCTTTTATTTGTTATGAAAAGACATATACAGGGCATTTTGATTCTTCAAAATCATCTTGTAGATAAACACTTATTCCTACTCAAACATTATCAGCTTTTAGCAGAAATGAATTCTTGACACAGTGTTTTGTAGGTAACTAGCCAGTTCAGTAATCTGCAGAAGCAGAAAATAAATGCATACCTAAGGGTGAGTGACCAATATCTGAGATACTAAGCATTTCCTTTTTGAACTACACAGTCTATATTTAATATAGGATTTAAAATTAGTCACTGCCAATAGAACTGGTAGGAAAGACAAGAACTCTTTAAAAACGAGAGAAAGTTAATCTTTATAAAGCCTTCATCATTAGTGTCATTCCCATACATAACCTTAAAGGCATACAGATGTGAGTAATCATTTTAAATGATCCTTATTAAACATTTCAAATATTAACCACTAAAATAAAAATTACTACTTTATACTAAGACATGCTTATTCTCACTCTTTTTGAAGTGTGCAAAGAGAGAGAATACCGAGTTTTCTTTGCTTCATGATTATTGACACTTTCTGGAGCATGCAAGGAAAGAACACAGTTTGAAGAGAATAAGGTCTAAGAGAAAACATAATGCAGAAATGCTTTACAGTTGAACAAAGGCAAAAATTGCCCATTGGAGAGTGAGGTTGTATAGTCACGTTATACAAAGATGACCCAGAGAGAGTCTGGCCTCATAAAAACCAGAAAAGAAGGGCATTTCAAAAAAAGAGAGATTCTGTTATAAATACCCCAAGCAAATGAACCAAATAAAGAATGAAATGCAACCTCCGGATATAAAAATATTCGAGAGTTAGGTGAATTATACACGTGGTATTGAGAGTAGAAAGGAACTGGAACGGGGAGAGTTAATTTCTCTTTCAGTAAGGTTGGCATGGTCAAAGGAAGTGGAACATTACCTCCAGGAAGGATAAAAGTAATATTTATCATGTATGATGTTGTCGTTGTTTTTGTTGTTAAAGGTGGAAGAGACTTTGGCAGAAGGCAGCTACTTTGCAAGTTCTCCATTAATGTTACTGGAACTAGCAGTTCCAGCCTGACTGAGGCAGCTACAGGAGAGGGGGGTTTTGAACTATATCAACGGAAGAAGGACAAACAATACAGCAAGTTCTTAGAAGAGTAGGAAAAAAATGTGTTCAGAGGACTGCAAAAGTTTAAGGAAAGGTGAGCAATATAAGTGAGGAATTTATTAAGTTGATAGTGAGGATCAGAGAAAGTTACGGACTTCCAAGTGTAAGAACATTTAAATAAGAGGGCACGCATCTGCCATAAGAGGTGTCCTATTTTGGAAGAGGTTGGTAGAACAAAATGAAGCAAAGTCTGGGGAAAATGTATTTCCTTAATTTATTTTGTTGCCAGTGAACTGAACTTTTTCTTAGTAAAAAGGAAGTGACAAAGAAAAAAGGAAATTAACAAAATTAGAGAGCAGATTTCAGTCTTCATTATGCCACCCTCATGTGTTTCTCCTGGGAATTCCACTCAGAAAGTTCAACTATCTAATGGCTTACAGTGATTACAACTGAGCTTACATTGAGAACTCACCTCTTGAACACATCTGCATTCTATTTCATTCTGTGCTAAGGTCTTTTCAGAGAGCTTACATTCTAGGTCCTAAGTGCTACTACAGACCCTACAAGGACGTTCAGTAAATGAGACATACGGTGACAAAATTGTTCCCTCGGGTCTGAAGTACTGATACCAAGAGAAGCATAGAGTTCTCCTGCAGTTGGAAAGGGAAATCCTAAGAAGGTGTATGTGGAGTTTGAATGGAAGTAGAAATTTTGACCTGATAAACTAATACAGTTTGCAGTCTAAGTAATTTCATAACATTGCTAGCTTTTACTTTTAGATTATGCTTAGACAAGGAGGGAGGTCTCTGAGGAAGAAGTTGGTGCAGGTTCTGCAAGCCTGATGATCATGCACATTTATGCAGCTTGTGCATTACAGGGGTTCCTGACCAAGGGGGATGAAAGAGGAAGAATCAAGCGTGTGCTCTGCATTGTAAGGCTTGCCCCCGGTACCATTTACCTGTATGCAAAATACTGTCTATTCACCAAGTCATCCAGGGCAGGGCTGCACCCATCCAGAAAGACAACTGTTTTCTCATTTACAGAAATCTGCCTTGTGGGTTATAAAAAAGACTTGAGCAGGAGCAGTCTTTGTCTCTCTCACATAGAATATGGACTATTTTCTTATCTCATAGCCTCCTACTTTATATTTGATCAGATATCAATATGAATCAAAATAATTTTATTACTATGTTAAATATTAAATATAGGTTTAAATTAAGTATATAATATGAATCCACAATTAATAATATAAAAGTGTAAAATATCAGCAAAAGACAGATAAAAGAATGAAACAAAGTTGAATGCTGAACTAGAATAAAATTACCGAAAAATATTAGGTATATGAATAGATGAGAAGAAAAGAATAATGCTTAATACATTTCCTATAGATATGTTTATACATTTAAAAAGTCGGATCGGGTAAAGGGAATTTCGAAAGAAATGAAGCGACACATGCAGGCAGCAGTACAAGGCCTGTACTTCCTCCTGACAGCAGTGAACAAGAGGTTTCTACAGCTGAAGTCCAGTCACTCCCCTCTATTTTTTTCCCCCAATTATCAAAAATAGGCTTTTGGTATAAGAGGTCCTCAGGTTGGAGGTGCTCAGGGAAGGGTTCTTTCTGCTCTATTCTTTCTCCTTGTGCATTTCCAAATCGCATCTGTATAGTTAGAATTGTTAGAAATTGCCCTGTGGGGTGTCAGGGAGAGGAGTTAATTAATCCTTTCCAGGACCCAGTCCAGGAACTTCCTAAAGCTAATTCCTAAGCTAAAATTAAATGTAAGTTTAACACCATTTCATTTAAAAGAGTCTTCAATAAACTATTAAAAATACAATATTATGATTTTAAGGTACATTTTAAATATTCTAAAATAACTTAGCTCCACATAAGGTGGCCTTCAGAGACTAGTGTCTGGGTATCCAAAATGTATTTCCAAAAAGCTAAGCTGATAAAAGATGATCAGTACTGCGGAGTTAAAAAGCTGAGGAAAAAATATTTGTAGGTATTCATCATATAAAATGGTGGATATTAGCTTGGGTAGGACATTAGTTGTTTTGAAAAAACACTTTCTTGTCTGTTTTTCTAATTGATAAAGATAATCCTGCATGCTTACTCAAGTAGAGCAAATTATTAATAATTTTGTTATCAATATTTTTGTAACTTTTGTTAAGTACTTTATGTACACATTTGCGTAATGATTTTTAAAATTGTCAAAAGAAACATAGTTTGTATTGTTCTGCTGTTAGTAGACTCAGGAACTGAAATTTAGTCAGGGATCCTCATTTCACCAACAATAAATTTCTGACCAAATCTCTCTGTAACTTTTGTAGGATTATCTGCACTATTCTTTTTAATTACAGCATTCATATGCATTACTCTGTGGCTATTTTACTTCTAATTAGGTTTATTTGAAAAAGTTAGTTACATGCTACTCATTTTCTTTCACTTACTATTTTATCACAGTGGATTCTCAGCGAACCGAGGTACAGATATTCTGTTAATAAATATATCATAAAACATAAAGTTTAGGCTTTGACAGTATATTTTTCAGTGTGCTGTCAGATTTACATATTATTTTGTTATTGTTTTAACCCCTGAGGATAATTTATAAATATTTTTGCTCATATTCTACAAAATATAATGAATATTCATGTTAAGCAAGCATGTATATTCCATATAGTTTCCTGTTACAGTCATTTTGTTTCATTGAGGGATTAAAGAAGTAAGAGATGATTATTGCTGTACAGATAATAAAAAAGACATCAGCCATCACCATAATATCCATCAACACAATAACACATCGAGCGTCCATAAATATGTGGTGCCCTGCTGGCATTCCATAAACCAAATTATATAGCCTAGTTCCCAGAACTCTATAAACTCATGATCACGGACAAAAACATGCCCTTATAATCCAGCCATAAAACATGAAAAGAATAAACTTTTAGACACACATAAATACCAATAATGATCACCACTAAAATAAAGTGTTTTATATCGTAAAACTACTTATTACACCAGAGTTTAAAAGAAATAAAATTAAAAACTAATGCCATTCTGTCTTTATGAATTCTTTAATTAACTTGACTGGCCATTTCAGGATGAGGAAGACAAAAAATATTCTCATCCCATAAAGGATATAAGGTGCTGTACATTTTCTTTCTATTCAGCTAAGATGCTGCCTGATTATCAAATAAAACCTGCACCTCAACAAATCTTTCAAGAACCCTTTTTTTTTCATTTATCTCTTGCAATTGAAAGAACAAAAGCCATGCTTGCACTCTCTCCTGCATGAGGAATAGCCTCCTTATTTGGCTTGTCAGGTGCTTTCAGAGAGGCTGAGCACTTAGGAATGTAAATAATGAACACCTCTTGCAAATCTAAGGCATCTTGGTAAGTGGATGCTTTTGTTGACTAATGAAGTTCCAGATGTGAAGATGAGTGTTCACAACTCATGAAATAGTCCAGTATTGTTGATTTAAGAAGATAGGCTGTACATTCTATAAATTAATCAGTAGGCTTCATTTATTAAGATTTATGAGCTACATCAAAGCATTCATGTTTTATAATTATATCAAACTCTCTCAAATCAAAGAAACTAGGTAATGTGTATATAGGAATATATTTTTGGCTGGCTCCCTCATGGGATAGCAGAGAACTAAGTGGGTTGACTCCCTTCCCACTACTCTAAACCTACCTTTAACATAAGCCTATGTTTAGAGAATTAAGTCCTGTATCAGGATATTATTTACAAAATATGACATTTTTATAAAAGGTAGACAAAAATTCCTCCCCTGAGAGATTTGGGGGGAAATTAATTGAGTAAATAGATATGCCTTGTACATCATAGATCTAGCCCATGCCTTGTACATCATAAATCCTCAGAAAATATTAATCTTCTTGCTTTCTAATATTCTTTTCTCAAACCGATTAGTTCAATCAAGTAATAATAAAGTTCCTTAGAAGTCAGAAAAAAGCAGAATAACGTTAGAAATCATTTATATATTATTACATTATTGCACAAAAGTTAATTTTATTTAAAAACATAATTCCTCCTAGGTGTTTTTGAGGTTTTATTATCTTCTAGAACAGAAACACTGTCACTCATATTATTCAAATAAAATTCAGATACATTAAAATAGAATTTTCCCGAGGAAATTAAATGGTATATAGTTTCATGTTTCTAAAGAAGTATGTTCCCATTTGGTACCCAGATCAAAAAAGCCTCTGTCCAACAAAAATAATAATGTTCCCTGCATAATCCCATTTGAATGCAAAATAAGTAAAAAGAGCAAAATATGGAGATAGTAGGCAACAAACCAAAATTCAGCAGTGCTGAATCCAGAAGAAAATAGAGGGAGATGATGGTCACAGGTTGTAAAGAAGTAGAATACTGCGTTAGAGGAAAACAAACTCTCTGAGGAACATGATCAACAAAGACTCTGTAGAGAAAGTGAACTTTGACTTGATCTTATGCATAGATTAAGAATTTTCTCCAGTTTCTAGCAAGCATTTAGCCTAAGGAAGTGACACAAATGAGAATGGTTTGGGATAAAGGCAGTACAAGTTTTATTGAAGAATATCCTTAGAATAAGAATCAGCAAAATGATGCCAGACCAGAATACAAAAAGACACTGCTGGCTAAGTGTTCTTAAATATCAAAAATAAGAAGTTTGGGAATTTATATAATAATTTTATTCAGTTGCTCTCTGCTTTTTATGTATTGTTATCCAGAAAAGATTCATGCTTAACATTGTATATATGATTTGTCATTTTCATTTATTTGTATATGTCTTTAGAAATATTTATGTTAAATAGTCATTCTAGGCATTATTAAATGAGGATTAAGAATTTTATTATAGCCCAGATTTATGATAGTGTAAGAAAAAGTTTACAATACTGTGTTTGTAGGAAACTTGAAGAAAGGGTTTAGACAAGTTTTTAAAAGGGCATTTCAATAGTTCCAGTGAAATCAGGAAAATAAAAGGCACAGAGAGAGAAAGCACAGGGCATACATGTTGAAAAGCAAGGAATTAAGCTGGTTTGGACTAACTGTTATGTCAATTAAAAAGGCTGAAAGGACTTATCCTTAGCAAAATTATCTCCAGACAAAGATATATGGTATCTTAATTACCACATTAAAGTGCATTTATTTTCTTAAGACATGTAAATAAGCAAGGAAGATGAAAGCATTTTCTTTAGTTGTCATAGTGATTTAATAGACCAACCTAAGGATTATTTCATTTTCTAGGATGTCAGTCATTACGAAGTTTAATGTTAGCTTGTAGAATATTGTTAGAGAATCAAATATATGGTAGGATAATCTATGATTTTATTGCCCTGAAGGACATTACTAGTCTGGGTTCTAATGTAGTGAGCAAACTTAATTTAACAATTTTTTCCTGTCTATAAAAACCCAGTTACAGAAATGATGTTGGAATCAGTTTTCCCCAATTAATGGGTTGAATAAAATATTTGGCATATTTTAACTTATATTTTATAATTTGTGTGAGTCATGTCTTTAACTTTTTGAATATTATAATTTTATGAGCATTCATATTTTCCTCTAGAGAGGAAGTACAATACGGAAGCTTATCTGTCCTGGGTTTAAGGCAGAAGAAGGATATTTGTCAGAAGAGATCTCATTTCTCTTATGGTGTATTATCCTTTACGTCCCAACGTTGTACCAATTGGGCGCCAGAAAAGTTCTAGGCAAGAGACTTAACTGATTAAACCATGGACCTTCTGGACAACAGACTGAATACAGAAAGCCAGGAAGAGTTCACATTGATGATAGTTTGACATTTCACACAGGAAATGTGATTTGCTTCTAATTTGGGAGAATATGGCTTGGTTGTACCTTAAGTGGACTTAGGTGGTCTTCTTTAACTTAGAGAATGTGCCACACGGCAGGGTCTATCTCTCAATCATGTAGTGTCAGAACACGATTTGACAGCCTATAAAGAAGAAATTCGTCAGGGCCAGAGGCATCAAAGTAAAAAAACAGATTATCTAAAACCTGCGTGCCAGTATTAACTTATATTACAACCCATCTGTATTGAATTGTGTAACCGTTAAAATTACCTGACTACTTTTGCTGGCATATCTAGCACATTCTCAATCTGTAGTCTATTTTACTTGGGAATGGGAGTCTTCTTAGGTTGTTTGGCATGGAGTTAGTATGAAGAAACTTTTCTTTTACATATGGATAGCCTTTCATTCCCAAATCTGCCATAGTCCCTTTATCTCTGCAGTTTTCTATTACTGTCCAGGCTCTCTTGAACAGTAACAGCAGTATTTGCCACATCTCAATCAAGTCTGACAGATGCAGGAGCTCTTTTTGGTTAGTTTACATGGTTTTAGTTCATGATACTTCCTTGAATATTAGCTATAATTTGCTCATTCTGTTTCTATCTTTATTCCTTGGAAGAAGACTCACTTCAAATACCAAGAACAGAATGTCAAAACAGCTTGAACTGGGAATCAGTATGAGTTCATACCACAGACAACCTGAGGCCTTAAGAAAAGCAATGAATTTAATTTTTATGAATTATTTTAACAAACACCAAATGAATACCTGTAACATGATAGGAAATGTGATAGGAACTATACTTTTAACGCTGAGCATACCACACTCTCTGTTCTTAAGAACAGTATCTGTAAAAGGATGGGGCTGAATTCTTTGTTTGCCTGATTCTCAATTGGCACATTTACACAAGCTCACTCATATGACTGACACTTTGCCTTTCTGACCACTTACTGCTAAGTTTAATAATGATAATAAATTCTAGTTTAATTTTTTGGCAAATTATAGGCCTAGGAACATAGATTATGCAACGGGACTATTTTAATTGTTGCAATTTTAGAAATAATAGATTCATAAGAATATGAGTTAATATATAAAATGTGCTTAGAGGAATCGATATTAAATCAGGGATGTGATTTAATTATAATTACATAAAAATAAATGTTCATATATTTCTACTATTTAGGAGGATGTATGAGGGAATACTTATGATTTGCATTCTTAAATAAAATTATTTTTATTAAGAAAAAATCATTTTAAAAATATCAGTGTTCCATTATATTTTAAAAACAAAGAAACAGCCCATTTTTCTTGGAACATCCCATTTTACATCAGCGTTTTGTATGTTGTAAAGTACAATGGAATATGTTGCATTACTAATGACATTTTATAATGTCAAGTCTATAAAAAGATTTTATAACTATTTCTATCACTTTAAAACATCTGTCTAGATAATATTTTTTAATTTATGCTATTTGATTAGAATATTTTTTAAAACTACTATATATTAAAGATTCTTTTTTTTTTTTTTACTTTGGGAGTACCTTGGTGAACATGAAACCAGTTTCAAGAATCTAGTGGTTGAGTCAGAAAAATGGATCATTTTCAATCAGGTGACTGCTCTGACAGGTTCTAGCATACAGATTCCTAAAGGAATACATAGGAATGACAACAAACCCAATCCTAGGACAATCTTTTAAAATGTCACAGAAAAATAATTTCTAAACTATGACTTAAGAAAGTCAGACAAGGAAAAAATAAAAACTCCCAGGTAGATTAAAGCACAAGAATCCAGAGGTAAGATATAATTGCATGTTCTAAGGAATTATGAAAAGCTTATTTTATTTATTATTTAACCTTTTTTCTAAATTTCTATCAATAAAGAAAATGTCTAAATTGTCTTATTAAACCAAATCAAACTAGTGTCAATGTTATTTCCTCAACATCTGATTTTTTATTTTATTTTATTTTTTTTTGTTTTTTTTTCACCTTCATGGAGCAGGTTTTATTTCATGGGGTCCTCTTCCCAGTAACTGTGGCTCTTGGCTCTTAGCCCAGCCTGTTGATCAGTAGCGCCTGCTTCTAACCTACTTTGTACAGAAGATGCATATATACATTTTAGGTAGCCCCTAAAAGGAAAATCAAGGTTTGAGAGGCTGAATATGCCATAAAAGCTTTTTGAAACAAAGACTATGTTTCACAGTAAGTACACACTTCGTGGTAACAACAGAAATTAAGCTGCGGTGGGTTTTCCCTATCCTACTTGTAAATGCACCCAGAGGGTAATAAGCCATGAACACATCCAATAACTCTAATAATTGAATAATAAACAAGCATTGAGTCAAGACAGACGGTATGAGGGAGCGATGCCAACAGGCAGGAGCAGCACCTCCCCAGGTGGCACAAAGGCAGGTTGACACAGATCAAAGAGGAAGTATTAGGACTACTCTCTGTAGATTTCCTGACCTTGGCATTTGTCCAAGACACGTGGTGCATACAACCTCCTACATGCACACCTAGCACACACCTCCGACCTCCTTGCAGCTCTAAATGAGCCTGCTGAAACCGTGGTTGTTCTGGTGTGGGCTTAAGATAGCCACTGGCAGCTGCAGGGCGATTGCCTGGAGTACTTAGACCATCACAAAATTGGATGGAGTACTTAGACCATCACAAAATTGGATGGATTCTGACTTCAGCATCAATCAGCTTCTTCCAGCATCAGCTTGAAGTCCATGATCTTGGTACTAAATCAGGTACAAGTGCGGAGGAGACTCCTCAGGTGTCCTAGAGAACAGCTTCTCGAGTACAGTTCCTCACAATCTGAAGACCTATGATCTGCTAGTGTTTGAAGGTCTCCTGCAGAGGCGGGGGGTGGCTCTGTTTCACCGTGGGGACAAGGACACTGGCAGCAGAAGTTCTGGGAAGTACTCCTTGGTGTGAGGCCTCCCAGAGTCTGTCAACATCTGATTTTTTAAATGGTGCAGAATGACTTGAGAGAGATTGCATGGTCAGGAGGACAGTTTTGTCAGTTTCATAAGTTAATCTCTGATATAAAAATAATCTACTTTTAAAAATATTTTTACCCAAGGACTATGGATCCAAAAGTTTTAAATTATTCCCTATAGGCAACCCTAGAGAAGAGTTCCTAGTTATTTTGTGTAAATAAGTAGAAAATTAAAATTATTGATTCTGTTGAAGAGCAATATAATAAGTATTACAAATCTAATTCGGTTGAAACAATTTGTAAATAATTAAATGTGAAAAAAGCTGTTAAAATATATCTGCAGATTAAGCGTGCATGGGATTCAGCTCATCTGCTATGTATTCAAGCAATAAGAAGACAAAAATTAAAGACAATTCCTTAACTATAAATTCTCTTAATTTTGTAATTGTGACTCACATTCCCCTTAGAGAAAGAACATCTACAACTTGACAAACATTCATTCCATTTTTAAAAATGTATTTTTAGGAACATACTGTGTACACTAGTAAAAATTTGACTCAGGTTCACTGACATACATATCAAGCAGATGTGGCATGGATGAACAAAGCCACAAATAAGATGCCCAGCTTGATTTAAGCTGCTGGAATAGTGATTTTACTGGCAAGACATGGTCTGCATGCTGTTTTGAGTCAGGTGCCAAAGATATTCTGTGGCAGGGCAGTTTCCATTTTAAACATCAGCTATTTCTTTAATTATAAAATGGCATCACAAAAATAAACTCAAAATGGATTAAAGACCTAAATGTAAGGCCAGACACTATAAAACTCTTAGAGGAAAACATAGGCAGAACACTCTATGACATAAATCACAGCAAGATCCTTTTTGACCCACCTCCTAAAGAAATGGAAATAAAAGCAAAAATAAACAAATGGGACCTAATGAAACTTAAAAGCTTTTGCACAGCAAAGGAAACCATAAACAAGATGAAAAGACAACCCTCAGAATGGGAGAAAATATTTGCAAATTAAGCGACTGACAAAGGATTAATCTCCAAAATTTACAAGCAGCTCATGCAGCTCAATATCAAAAAAAACAAACAACCCAATCCAAAAATGGGCAGAAGACCTAAATAGACATTTCTCCAAAGAAGATATACAGATTGCCAACAAACACATGAAAGGATGCTCAACTTTACTAATCATTAGAGAATTGCAAATCAAAACTGCAATGAGATATCACCTTACACCAGTCAGAATGGCCATCATCAAAAAATCTACAAACAATAAATGATGGAGAGGGTGTGGAGAAAAGGGAACCCTCTTGCACTGTTGGTGGGAATGTAAATTGATACAGCCACTATGGAGAACAGTATGGAGGTTCCTTAAAAAACTAAAAATACAACTACCATACAACCCAGCAATCCCACTACTGGGCATATACCCTGAGAAAACCATAATTCCAAAAGAGTCATGTACCACAATGTTCATTGCAGCTCTATTTACAATAGCCAGGACATGGAAGCAACCTAAGTGTCCACTGGCAGATGAATGGATAAAGAAGATGTGGCACATATGTACAATGGAATATTACTCAGCCATAAAAAGAAACAAAATTTAGTTATTTGTAGTGAGGTGGATGGACCTAGAGACTGTCATACAGAGTGAAGTAAGTCAGGAAGAGAAAAACAAATACCATATGCTAACACATATATATGGAATCTAAAAAAAAGTTCTGAAGAACCTAGGGGCAGGATAGGAATAAAGACGCAGACGTAGAGAATGGACTTGAGGACATGGGGAGGGGGAAGGGTAAGCTGGGACAAAGTGAGAGAGTGGCATGGACATATATACACTACCAAATGTAAAATAGATCGCTAGTGGGAAGCAGCCGCATAGCACAGGGAGATCAGCTCTGTGCTTTGTGACCACCTAGAGGGGTGGGATAGGGAGGGTGGGAGGGAGATGCAAGAGGGAGGATATATGGGGATATATGTATATGTATAGCTGATTCACTTTGTTATAAAGCAGAAACTAACACACCATTGTAAAGTAATTATACTCCAATAAAGATGTTAAAAATAAAAGAATGCAATAGAAAACAAAACAAACAAACAATAAACTACAACAAAATTAAATGGCATCTGTGCTGTAACAGAATTTGTGATAAATTTGTATTTCAAAGACCTGGATCTCAGAGGGAATGGTGTGATTTACTAATTATTAGACATTAGATAAATCATATAAATTTTGATTCTGTCTTCACCTGTATCAAATGGTGTATTAATACCTATTGTGCTAAAAGGCTGCTGAAATACTTCAATGCAGGAAATGTGAAGTGTTATATCCTATTATCTCACACTGTTTTCTTGCTAACTCTTCTGCAATCACACGGGCCTCCTTACTGTTCCTTGAATATCCCAGGTAATAGAGAGCAGGACTTTAGCACTAGATATTCCTTCAGCCTCAAACAAATGTTCATTCTTCAAGTCTTACTCCAAAGTCATTTACACAGTATTGCCTTTTTTGGTCACTTTATCTAAGATTTCACCTCCACCACCCCATATTTGCTATTTTCCTTTCATGCTTTCTTTTTATTTTAGAATTTACTTCTCTTTAATATATTAATATTTTATTTATTCATCTAGTTCACTGTCTCCCCGGTTTGAATGTAAACTCCATGAAAATAGTAGATTTTGGGTATCTGTTGTCTGTCAGAACCCAGTTCTCAGAGAAGTCCCTATGACATTGTAAAGGGTCAATATTTTAACCATAAATGAATTAATACTCTAGGGGTGCTAAATTTTCTGATAATTAAAATGAAAAAATTATTTTTTTAAGCAAATAACTGCTCCTCTTTATTTTTACATGCTTATAAGGTGAAAGTGAAGGGTATTAATTAAAGAAAGCATCGAGAATTTTAGCGACCCAGCAATAATGACAAATGTTATTTTTGTCATGCTGTTCTTACTCTCGGTAGCAGCTGGAGCGCTACACAGAAGAAACTTGTCATCCTGGCTAAGATGGAAAGACTTTAATTAATTAAAATACCTGCCTTTGGGTCTCGGGTGGGGGTTATCAGATGAGCAACAGCCTTTATGCCACATACTTGGCATGCTCATAGTTAGTATTTCAGGAAATTTTATCAGTTGGTATTAGAAATATAATGCAACAGATTACTTAGTTTAACATAATCCATTCAAGTCATTCAAGACCTGGCCACTTAGGTTCTTTAACCTACTGATAATTTCAGTCCCCCTCTAGAGAAAGATTTCCACTTACTCCATGCTCACATTAGAGACTCCTAGAGCTTCTAAAATTCCTCGGACAATTGTATAAAGGAAATTTAACAACAGAAATTGTAAAGCATAAAGTAATTGACAGAATAAAGATTGTGGGTTCTCAGAATGTACACAGATTTTTGGAACAGTTTAAGGAGTTCAGTGCTGTGAAATGAAACATACACAATACCCAGAGCTAGAATGAGTTGTCTTCAGAGCTAGAACATCATGGAGTTTGCAGACGAGTTTTGTTCCTGTTAAAAATAGAGGGCTGATAGGCTGGGAGACACTATTTGCAAAAGACATATCTGATAATAAAGGACTGCTATCCAAATATACAAAGAACTCTTAAAATTCAATAATAAGGAATTGAATAACTCAGCTAAATAATGAGCAAAAGACCTCAACAAAGATGATATACAGATGGCAAATAAGCATATGAAAAGATGCTCCACATCATACACTATCAGAGAAATATAAATTAAAACAATGAGATACCAATACGTATCTATAAGAAAGGTCAAAATCCAGAACACTGACAACACTAAATGATGACAAGGATATGTAGCAACAAAAATTCTCATTCATTGCTGGTGGGGATGTATTGTAAAATAGCACAGCCACTTTGGAAGACATTTGGCAGTTTCTTACAGAACTGAACATACTCTTACCATATGATCCAGCAATCATGCCCCTTGGTTTTACCCAAAGGAGTTGAAAATTTATGTCCATGTAAAAATCTGCACATGGATGCATTTTTGTTCATAACTGTCAAAACTTGGAAACAACCAAGACAGCAGGTGGATGGATAAATGAACTGTGGTACATCCATATTATGGAATATTATTCAGTGGTAAAAAGAAATGAGCTATCAAGCCATGAAAAGATATGGAAGAATCTTAAATTAATATTGCTCAGTGAAAGAAGTTAATCTGAAAAGCTACATAATGTATGAGTCCAACTCTATGACATTCTGGAAAGGGTGAGACTATGTAGACAGTATAAAGAGCATTGGTTACCAGGGATTGGGGAAAAGGGAGGGGGAAATAGAGCACAGAGGATTTTTAGGGCAGTGTAGTTTTTCTGTGTGATTCTATAATGGTGGATAGTTGTCGTTGTACTTTTATCAAAACACATAGAGTATACAACACCAAGAGTGAACTCTAATGTCACGGACTTTGGGTGATAATGATGTGTCAATGTAGGTTCATCAGTTGTAACAAATGTTCCACTCTGGTATAGGATGCTGATAGTAGGGCAGGCTGGGGTGGGGGAGGGTAGGGAGAGAGGGGTATATGGGAAACCTCTGCACCTTATACTCAATTTTTCTGTAAACCTAAAAATGATCTAAAAAATAAGGTCTATTTAAAAAAAATCATCTAGACCACATTTTATGTTCCTATGTCAGAGAATGTATGTTAAGAGGAAAAATGGCCTAGCAATTGTTTTTTATCCAGTTTTAAATTCACAGAAAATCTTTGTATTTCACTTAGACCTCATGACCTTATTAATTCAGATCTGCTCATTTCGAATGCATGATATTCAAGCTGGACTGAAGAATACTTTTGTCGTCCTGTCCCACTCCCCCTCTCAAAGAAAGAGTTTTCTAAGGGGAAAAAACTTGAATAGAGAAATCTTATTATCCTCAAAATATTCATGTTTTCAATTATTTTAAATATTTTAAGAGAATCATTTACACGAGTCGCTGAAATGCTATAATACAAAACTCTTATCTGTATAAGAATGCCCATCTGCTAAGTTTCTTTGCTTTGAAAATGTTTAGTTAAGTTGTATAGAAATATAAATGCTTGCCTTTTAAAATTATCTCTAAAATCAAGTAACTTCTTTTGCTAAATGTTCTAATTTCCGCCTCTTACAATTTTTCAAAATAAATTTTGATATTAAGTTTACATGTGTAGAATGCTTGTTGCTGAAAAGATGGCTTTTTATTATAATATGAATTACTCATAACTTTTGTCTTAATTTGTTTTAAATAATGTATATTGGTCTACCAATAAGACAAGAAAACAATAACCCAGGCTTTCAGATCTGTGAATGCATTCCATACACCAAAGACCAGTTTTTGTTCATGAAGATCAAGGAAAAGAAAGTAAAACCAAAAAGGTACACATATTTAGCAACATTTAAACACAATGGAAACAATGCACCATGCATGTTCATTTTGGGTGATTTTTCTGCATGAAATATCTTAAAGTACAAATACAGTGAGTTTGGAATTATGATTTTTATTCATATTAGTGCCCCTTAAACAAGCACTGATACTCTTAATTTTTCCAAAAGCATTTTAAAAAGCTCAACATTTGAATTATCTGACCCAGTGCAAAATTTTTGTTCAAAAATGCCTCTGAATGTCTTTAAATGGTAAACCGTGAGTGAGAGGAAGTTTCTTCCTCTTCAGGGAGTTTTTAATCCTCATTTCATTTAAGCTAAATATTTATCACAAATCTGCACCTTCAAACTTTTCAACTAACTTTTCTGGAAAAATAGCTAATGATTTTGAATCAAAATTAGTATCACATTCCAATGTACCTTGTTAACGTGTACACTTCCTACATAATAAAACATCTCTGTAATATTCTCAATTGTAATTTTTTTCTTTTCTTGATATGTAAGCTTATTTTTCTGTGACTTATAAAGTTTGGTTTAGTTTAGTTTATTCACCTTACATTTTAACTAAAAACGCTTTTATTTTTAATCACCGTTAATTGCATTGACTTAGCACCAACTGGATTTAATCTAGGTATTGGTTCGTATTTAAAAGATTGTACGTATGAGTTCGGTTATTTTAAACCAGATATAGTTATAATGAAAAAAGAATAGTCATTAGTTAAGATTTGCCAAAAATCTAAATTATTTGTTATTGCAATTGTTATCACTTACTACATACACATTTCAAGCACATAAAATGATCATGTGGGGCACCTCTTAAGGAAACATGTTTAAGTCTGTAGTTAGCAAAAATTCACATACCAGTTTTTCACTTCCTCGTTGCATGACATTGACAAGATAATCTTTTTTTTTTTTTCAAATATATTTTAAGGATCTTTAGACTCTTGTGGAATCCATGTGATTATATACATAAGTACCTTAGCATGCTATTTGGTATAAAAGTGAACTCAGTGAATTACTACCTGAAACCAAATAAATGAGAATGATGCAATGATATGCAGAAATATTTTGACCAAATTTATTCATTTATTTTCAACCATCTGAAACATAATTTGACCAGGGGTTAGTTATAGTCTATATTCTAAAATATGTCATTTCCTTTTTGGAATTCATTACGTGGATATTTTATATCCTGAATATATCTAAAAACTAATAATAAAGTAAAAATATTACTAAACCCTGAAATATGCTTGACAATAGTCGACATTGGACTTTAGGGATTTTATTCATCAAAGACTATGTACAGACTCCTGATGTTTACATTAAAAACAATAAAATTAAGCATATGAAAACATAAAATGCTTACATATATACTACATATAAGATATTAAAGGAAATGGCAGCAAGAAAAGACAAAAAAGTAATATTAAAAAAAAAAAGAAAAAGAAAGTGGGCACATTAACTTGAGAAAAAACAAACAGTATTCTGTGACCAAGACATGGAGAGAATATTTAATGCAGATCTATTAAAAGTCTAGACCTGATAATGAAATCTCAAGACACCACCAAACAATTGTACCTCGCGTCAAGTCATAAAAATAGAGAAAACCTGGGCTTCCCTGGTGGAGCAGCGGTTGAGAATCTGCCTGCCAATGCAGGGGACAAGGGTTCGAGCCCTGGTCTGGGAAGATCCCACATGCCGTGGAGCAACTAGGCCCGTGAGCCACAACTACTGAGCCTGCGCGTCTGGAGCTCGTGCTCCACAACAAGGGAGGCCGCGACAGTGAAAGGCCCGCGCACTGCCATGAAGAGTGGCCCCCGCTTGCCGCAACTAGAGAAAGCCCTCGCACAGAAATGAAGACTCAAACACAGCCAAAAAATAAAAAATATATAAATAAATAAAAATTAAAAAAAAAATAGAGAAAACCTTACTTATGGATGCAAGAAAGTCTGTGAAATCATTCATCTAAAATTCTCATCTAAATTATTAAAGAAATAGTGTGTTTGTAAGTTTTAATGTGTGTATGATATCAGAGGGGTAACCACTACCAAGAAAACTCTTGTCTAGAAATTCTCAATCTCTTGCATGTACCGAATATGTAATATTTTAGTGTATTTAAACATTGTTGAGTTTTATAAATGTTTGACTTTTTAAGTGCTGTTTTTGATAAAGCCCAGGGCTGCTGTAATGTTGAAACTTCACCCTACTGTGTGAAAATAGGAGGTTTCACTCCCTCATTTGCAGTAGAAAATGAGTTTGCAATCATCCTTAGAAGAGAAACCATAAAATGCCTGCTGGCAAAAGAAACAAAAAGATAGATATATAACTTAACTTTAGACAAACAATAGAAAGCTTCACAGCCTGCTTTGTTTTGTCAACAACTTCTGGCAGTAAAGTTAACAACAAAAAATGCATGTTGCTCAGCAAACTTTACATGAATATTAGACTCCTGTGTGTGTGTGTGTGTGTGTGTGTGTGTGTGTGTGTTGAATGGGTTCAGGACACACTGCCACAAAATGGCACTTTGGCATATTAAATACTTTAAGCTGAAGGAGTCTGAGAAACTAGCAGAAGCAGGAAGGTTATTCTGACATTCTTCCAGCCCTTCTTCCCTGAAATAGGTCATAAAACTCTCATGGTGAAATGTGCCTTCCCTATACCTGGGCCCCAAGAAGAATCCAAACAAATAGTCTTTGCTGTTTTTCTCTGTTTTCTACACTTACCTCCTACTCTTTAGCCAATCATATTCCTCCCTGACTGCCCACTCTTCATCAAACCTGGCATCAAAATACTCAGGTTGAACTGTTTCTTTGGGTTTTCAACTCCTTACAAAGGCTCCTGTGTCATGTAAAATTTAAATTAAATAAATTTCTATACTTCTCTCTTGTTAATCTGTCCTTGTCAGTTTAATTTTCAGACCCAGCCAGACACCCTAGAGTGTCAAGGAAAACTTTTTCCTCCCCTGTAGTATGTTAACATGAATATGTAAATTTTCAGATTATAGCATTATGAAAATTGTGTAGCAGATATGAAATGAGGCCAAGTTTTAAAATACATATAAAAATATGGAACAAATTGGTACTCAGTTATTCAACTAAGTAAAAAAAAAGCAATGTTAATTTAAAAGTTACTACATATATTTTTTGATCTCTAAATACATAAAATCAGATTTTTAAAATTTCTAAACATAGTGGAAATTTAAAGATCAACTAGTGACTCTAGTGAGATCAGGCTAATTCTTTTAAACATTAATGCACTAAGGTAGAATTTCATTAGTGATGGTTGTCTTGAATCTCCTTGATTCTCCTAGAATCCTTAATTACTAATCTATGCAATCAAGGCCTTCCCTTATATTCTTTAATTATGATATTTACCATGTTGCCTGTGCCTTTTCTCATTGCCCTGTCCTTGAGGAAAGAACTCTGTCTCTTTTTACGCATAGTCTCAGAGTCTAATATAACAAAAATAATGGTTAACTGTTATTGAATGCTTGCATTAAAGCTACTAATTGGTCCACCTATCTGAATATAAAATACAGCCTCTTATTCTAGTTGTTGCTAGATTCCACAAGCGCTGTCTATCTTCCCTTCAATAAACAGAATAACATATTACCTTTATCCTTTGGGACTCTCCCATATAAACATTAAAAGCACAGAAACAAAAAATTTTCTAGTTTCTTTTCCCTAAAATGTGTTCCTGTTAGCATATTAAAAAATACACATAGACAATAATCATAATGATTTTTTTTCATTTTCAGAAACCTGTGCTTTTGTTTCCAGGATGATTTCTACCACTCTTTCAAAGATGTAAGTGTACAGATAGAAATTTAGGAGATTTAGGAAAACAAAACCAAGATTAAAACTTTAACATTGAAGATGATTAAATCTACTAATATGTTAATTATCGAAAAACATTAATCCAGAGATTGTTAATCTTTAAAATCCTCTATATTCTTTTTTTGGCTATTTTTCAGAATGATGAGAAGTTTTAAAAGGTCAGGTTAGATTCTTATAAACATAAGGATGGCTGACATCCCGGGGAGACAACACCATGGGTGGTAGATATTTTGTGAAAACAATTTTAAGTTAAATGAGTTGTGATGTTCAAATAAAGTTTCTGGTTTACTTTAGTTCTCTCTCTTTAAAATATAAAAAGACAATACTTGTGTTGATTGCCTGCTTTTTGTTGTAATTACAAGACAATTTTCTTTGAACAGTATCTGT
Source organism: Balaenoptera musculus (assembly GCF_009873245.2). NCBI lineage: Eukaryota > Metazoa > Chordata > Mammalia > Artiodactyla > Balaenopteridae > Balaenoptera > Balaenoptera musculus. Next base: position 59,923,588 of record NC_045802.1, read on the forward strand.
CTCTTAATCACAAGTAACAGTAGGTACTGAGCAATTGATATACCACACATCTTGCTCTGAACAACACTCACAAAAAGCTGCATTAAGAAAAATACTAAATAGTTCCAAATTAAGTAATGATGCTTTTTTTTCCACCTGATTTAACAAGTGCAGCACACTTGGAAATGCATTCTGAATTCATATATTCCCATGTATTTAGGTTGTTGGCATGAGTTCTTGTTGTTGTTGTTAATTAAAGATTTATATGTTGAAGTCCTACCCCCCATGTGACTATCTTTAGAGATATGGCATTTAAGGAGTTAATTAAGATTAAATGAGGTCATAAAGGTGGGGCCCTAATCCAGGAGGATTGGTGTCCTTGTAAGAAAAGGAAGGGTCACCAGGGTACAGAGGAAAGGCCAGGTGAGGGTACAAGGAGAAGAGCACCACCTGTGACCAAAGAGAGAGGTCTCAGAAGAAACCAACCCTGCCAGCATTTCATCTCGGACTTCCAGATTGCAGAACTGTGAGAAAATAAATTTCTGTTGGTTAAGTAACCCAGTGTGTGGTATTTTGTTATGGCAGTTTGAGCAAATACTTCAAATACAGTATTTGAAGAAAAAAATATGAGATAAAGGAAATCTTTTAAAATTCCAGCAAAAATTTAAAAAGAGATATAAAATTTTTTGAGTGAAGATTTTAGATATAGAAGCAAAGAAAACCTATTCTACAGATGACAGCAATTCCCAAAGAAGACAAATCAAAGCAATATAAGAAATCTACTTAAAACCATAATCAAAAAAATCAAAGTAAAAAAAAAATTGACCAACTTTTTAAAAAGGCACATTGTTTACCGAGCAAATTGATACTAAATGGATAACACTGAGTCAAATCTAGTAAAACTACTGGACTACAGAAAAAAGGAAAAAAAAATAATTCGGCCATACAGGCAAAAAGACCTGGGAGCTTTTACGGAATAAAATATCAGATTAGTGTCAGGCATTTTGAAGGCAACATATGGTGCCAAAAACTGGAGTAAATAGGAAAGAAAATGTGAACCACGGATGTTATGTGTAATCAAATAGACCTTCAAATATAAAGGCCACAGAACAACATTTACCATCATGCAGAAACTCAGGGAACCAAAATATGATTGGAGAAGGTTTCTCAAAGGGACCAGGGGGGTATTATATAAATATTTTTTTAGAACTCAGAAGGTAGACATAATGGTAATTGAAGAGTATATAATTGATTCATGTTCTTGGCAACCTAGATCTGATAGAATTATTTTGAAATATGATGGGTAGGAGGGAATGAGAATACTTGGAAACTTGAATAAATTCACTGTTTTTGGCAGGAGGTGGTAAACTAGGCCTTGGGACAAATTCAGCTTGCTGCATTTTTTTTTTTTTTTTAAATAATCCTAACTATCAAAAATTTTTTTTTTTTTGGCTGTGTTGGGTCTTTGTTGCTCTGCGTGGGCTTTCTCTAGTTGCAGCGAGCGGGGGCTTCTCTTCATTGTGGTGCGTGGGCTTCTCATTGCAGTGGCCTCTCTTATTGCAGAGCAGGGGCTCTAGATGCACAGGCTTCAGTAGTTGCAGTATGCGGGCTCAGTAGTTGTGGCACACGGGCTTAGTTGCTCCAAGGCATGTGGGATCTTCCTGGACCAGGGATTGAACCTGTGTCCCCTGCACTGGCAGGTGGATTCTTAACCACACTGCACCACCAGGGAAGTCCAACTTGCTGCTTATTTTTATAAATAAACTTTTGTTGGAACGCAGCCATGTTAATTTGTCTACATATTGTCTATACTTCTTTCATGCTACAAAGGCAGATTTGGACAAGTGTATAGATTGTATGGCCCACAAAGACTAAAATATTTTCAGTGTGCATTTTTAAAAAAAATTCAGTGTGGACCTCTTTTTTAGAAGTATTAATTGAGAATAAGGAAATATATATAGATATATGTGTATGTATAGATATACAGATTTATGTGTGTGTGTTTTATATATATATATTTATGTGTGTGTGTTTAATACTTCATGCCTTTTTGATAAATTCCTTTTCTGATTATACATGCAGAATTATTTTGTTTTGCTTGTAACTAGGCTCCTAAACTGATAAATACTCTTCAAGAATCCCTTGCCCTATATTCAAAGTATACTGTAATATGAACACCTGGAAGGGTGATTATTAATCAACATAAAGTCAAGGGTATTTCATTCAGTCTATTTCTGGTCAGGGAACAGTAATAATATATACAGTAATCTTCACTGTCAAGCAACAGACTTCATTTATCCTTTGGAATTACAATTAGAATTTAAGCTGAGCAGTTGAACAGAAATTGAGATAAAGTGTACTAAATCCCCAAAGGCAAGTTACCCAGTAATTATGTAAGTAGAAATACAGTACAAATGCTGTAGAATTAGCATAGGTCCTGAAACATAAAGGATTATGTCTCTGAGGTCTTTTCCACATAAAAGCTTTTTGCAAAGGAAAATACTACAAACAATGAGTATATGTAATAAGACTTCTGAAATAAAGAGTTAAAACTAACGAAATCATCTAACATCTAATCTTATATAAAATTAGTTGTCTTAGGTTGGCTTCTCCAGAAACAGACTATGGGAGGGAGGTTTGCAAGCAGGCAAGTTAATTGGAGAGTGAAGGACATAAAATTGTTCAGAGGGAGGATTTGAACTTCAACATGGTCATGGCAGAGGGACCAGTCAGTCAATCCCTGGGGAGCTTCTGTGGCTGGGATGGCCCTACGGAGTTAGTCTGCCTTCAGGCAAAGCATCCAGTCTTTGAATGTGCACTGTCCCAGGGCGACAGGATAAACTTGGATAAGGAGGCTCTCTTTAGCCAAAGTCAATTCTTCCAGATTATCTCTGCTGAGCTCTCAGTTGCCAGTGCTTCCAGCAGCTGGGGAAAAGACAACCTCAGTCTTCAAGAGCAGAGCTCAATAGTACTGCAACACACATTATAATCCATTCCTCTACTGCTGTACTCTATATCCCTTATGTACATAATTCTGGAAGGAGCTTCTTCAGAATTGTTGCTCTCTTTTCTTGGGGAGAATTACAGGAGGACAGTCAGTGGAAACAAACTAGAGGCTGCAACTGATACTCATTGTCTCTCTCTTCTGCTCTTTTCAGACTTCCATCACCTCCTAGGTGGCTTCCCTGGTGGGGAGACCCAGAATCCTCAACTTTGAGAGATCTGGGTCACTATGATCACTATGACCTCTCAATCTATGAATGCTACACTTGTTCATTTATTATCAAAATTGAACAAAGTAATATCAAGGGCACCTCTGTAAATCACCTAAATGCCAAAGATATTAACTGCTCTCATTTTAAAAAAATTTCACACTCTGCTTTATTCTTTTTTTATTGTGGTAAGAACACTTCACATGAGATCTACCCTTTTAACAAATTTTTATGTATACACTACAGTACTGTTACCTATAGGCACAATGTTGTACAGCAGATCTGTAGAATGTAATCATCTCGCATAATTGAAACTTTATGCCGGTTGAATATCAACTCCCCATCTCCCCCTTCTCCTAGCCCCTAGTAACCACCATTCTATTCTCTGCTTCTATTCATTTGACTATTTTACCTACCTCGTATGATTGGAATCATGCAATATTTGTCCATTTGTGACTGACTTATTTTACTTAATATAACTCAGCTACTGTGGAAAACAGTATGGAGGTTCCTCAAAAAATTAAAAATATAAATACCATATGGTCCAGCTATCCTACTTCTGGGTATTTATCAAAAAAAAAAAAAAAAAGAGTTCAGAGTGTCAAAGAGATATTTGCAGCATTATTTGTTCATTGTTCATTACAGCATTATTCACAATACTCAAGATGTAGAAAAAATCTAAATATCCATTTATGGATGAATGGATAAAAAAATGTGGTATTAACAAACATGGGATATTACTGAGTTTTAAAAATGAAAGGAATCCTGCCATATGAGACAACATCGAAAAACCTTGAGGACATTATGCCAGATGAAACAAGTCTGCCCTCCTCTTTATCAACACTCTTCCATCCTTCAGATCTGCATGGTCAGTTACACCTAACATGACTGGGACTCCTTTCCTTGTCTCCTGATTTCTTAGCCCAAAGTGACTAAGTGGAAGCCTTAGCTTAAATTTTAACTTTACTCTTACTGTATTCTCTTGTGGAAACACTTCCTCTCTGAAAATCAGGACCTCAGACTTTCTATAACCCAGAGTTATGGGAAAAGAAAGCACAAATTCTTCAAAGTCAAGTGGGACATAGATGATAGTAGACTTCTTCTTCTACCATTTGTTTGTGTATTGCCTTTTATAATGTATATCCTCTGGTGGATGCTGACATGTGAGACAAAGGTCTTTACACTTTGTGCCCATTCCCACAGGTCCACCAAGTCCTGCTTCCACAGATGGACTTGACCTCAATCTTTCCCTTTCTGAGCTTCTGACCAAATAAACAACTCATTTATCACTGTTCCTGAGCCTATATGTATTTCTATCAGCCTTTTCTCTTTCCACGCATAGGAGATGTCTAGGTGTTCATTCCAAAGCTCTGCTCACTAGTAGGAATTCTCCTCTCTTCTGCCTTTCACAGCCATCCAAGAGAGAGAAGACTGTAATGCAAAGCATTCCATTTTTGGCATGCACCCATATATTTACCATGAAACAGACATCCATTTTTCTCTTCTATCATCAAGTCAAAAAAGACTCCTTTAGATGGGGATTGATGTGAGCTGTGGGAGGGCCAGAAGTTGACTTTAGAGTCAGGGCCGCCAACTCATGCTGGTGATTGTGATTTTTGTGTCTGTTCTTGCCTAATCCCAGCTGTACCACTTCCAAATTATGACGGACTGTGTGCGCTGGCCCTACTTTATGAATCTGTGGATCTGACAGAATGAAACCACTGAGAGATATTTCTGATGGGATCATCACTGATATTCCATTTCAGGTATTCCATCTTTACCAAGGCTCAAAAACTCTAGAGGCCCAATTGGTCAAACTCTAGATTGTCCAATTGGAGCTTGCTATGAACTCCATACACTGTATTTTCCAAGATACCTCTAATACCATAGGGACTGCAGAGTGTTTGGGCCAATTGGCAGTGACACTTGCACTGTTTCCTAAGCCTACTTCTCTTAGCCGAATTCAAAGCTAACAGCGTTTTGTGTGTTACCAACAGAATAGGAGGAGGAATGTTCTAAGATGTGAGATAGGCTATCTCCATAAAAGGCCTACCAGGTATTATGTTTCCTTCTTAGTGGTAGGAGGTGTGAAATACAATAATATGTCCTTTGCTTTGGAGCAGATGTACTGGTATTCCCCAGACTACAGTCTACTTCTAAAAACTACTTCTGACTCAGACTCTGAAGCCTTCATAAATTTATCTCCCATTATTTGGAGCACATATGCCTTACCAAGTCCTCTAACTTACTTGCCACTTCTTGCTTATGCAATTTAATTTCCATAATATTCTTTTGAATGTCCAGAGAGTCCAAGTCCCTTTGGACTATATTTTAATAGAGTTTAGAACAGCTAATTTAGCACTAGGATAATAGTAGTAGAGAGTTGGCTGGATTATGCTGTGATAGGACTTTTCTTACAGGTGGCCAAGATAAGGAATAAATGATGGAGTGGGGTGCCTTTCTGAAGCATGATGTTCTGTGTCATCTTTAAGTCTCTGACAGAAAGGAGTAGGACACTGCTACAGATTCAGAGGGTTCATATGTGAGGGGGTTTTAAGACCTTTCAAGTGGAATGACCCAACATTGCCATCCCGTCTCAGGATCTTGCTTCTTCCAATCAAGCCCTATGTTTGCGTAGGGCCCTAGCTAAAAATGAGAATTCCACCTTCTCTAGAGCTCTTCTACTCTTAACTTTAAGTGTGAGGTTTTATCATCAGCTCTTTCTGCCTTCCTGCTACAGGAAATAAGAGTCTTTTTATATACTGCAAAAGAGGCCCTCTGACTTTCATAATTAACTCTCATTTAATTAGTTAATCACTATCAGCATTTTACTGTCTGTCTCCAGTGCATCAATGTTATTGTCCTTGCAATACCTAATTCAGTTGAACCTCTCTAAAGCTACCCATCAATCACCAGTGCGTTCTCTTTCCTTGGTATTCCATCCAACTTCACCACTTGAAAAAAAAAGTTTAACAATTGTACCATGTGATATGCTAAAGTCATTGTGACACCTACCACCAGTGACAGAATAAGTATTACCAGCTCCCAGTATATATCACCTCCAAAATCCCATTTTAGAATCTGTTTCCTTAGACCTTGTCAGGCACCTATCTCTTAGGAAGGGTTTTCTGGGGAACAGACTCAGAGACTGATGTTTGCGCACAGGGAATTAACTGGAGAATACTCTTGGGATCAGCTTCTGTGAGGGAGTGAAAGAAGTAGGACCGATCAGAGCGAGGCACTGACAGCAGTGCAGTCATAACCAAGGTCTTAGTCAATTTCACAGACAGCCTGGAGCTCAGATGGCCCTTTAGAGTGGTCCCAAATTAAGGCAAGGGGGCCAGGTCTTTATACGTTTAATAGTCAAACCTGCTGAATAAGCAGGTTAGGAGAAAAGGGTAGCTGAATAGTGTCAGCGCTATTGTGAAATTATTCTGAGTACAGCTAAGATCATAACACAGATTGGTCACTTCTCTCTACCTCTCCCTTATGAGCCCTTTCTCTAATATTAAATAAGTAGGGAGACATGATAAATTTCAACATACATCATTTGTTCCATTAGAACTTAAATACATTGGCATCCTTTTTCTGCTTGAAAAACTTTGAATCTAGGAACTTTGAATCAGTGTTGGGTTTCATAGGTTAGGCTGAAGAAAAGCACAGATGCTGTCACGGCAGCTGAATTAGGAGAAAGGGGACATAGATTTACGTTTTCCTTCCAGTGTTTACCTTTAATTTCTTGGATGCTTAATTCTGGTGATTGTGAATATTTCAGAGGTGCTCTATACTGTTTATTCTTCTCCCCTTTTCCTCCAGTAGAGAGGAATATTTTAGTAATCAATACATTATATGCTTAAATTTATATACATAGGTAAACATAAATTGCATAAAGTCTAAGATGGATTTCATATTGGAAATTAATAGACATCAGGCCACAGAATTATAAAAATGAATTTGACAGTTATCAAGCTTTAATTTTTTCAAAAAATATTATTCAGAATGATATAGAGTATTATAATTTAATTTTACTAATTAGAATTTGTATTTAAACTTTTAATAGACACTTTAAAATTTGGGGGCAAGATAATATTTGCTCAAATATGGAAATAATTAAAAGTTTTAATTTTGAGTTTTATTTTAATTTACATGTTTGATAACATAGTTATTAACAGTATATATTTCATTATTTATTATGTAATACTTTTGGTGATTATTGCCAATAATTATATATTACATTAAAATATTGATTATAGCAATATAATTAATAATTATTCAGAATGAACCCTAACACATTTCCATTTTATATTTCATTATTTAAGAATTTCAAATATATTTTATCTATTATTATTCAGTACTTTAGATCACTGCCCCATGCCTCTGAAAGCTCAAGAGATTTTACCTTACTGGTGAACTGCTACGTGGCCAAAGTCTCATAGTTTCTGTTAGGAGACTCCTGGGTCAGAGACAAAAAGTGTTTTGTTACTCATAACACTGGTGGTAGTCAGAGTATCAGCATTTCTGTGCTGGTTACCCAAGCCCAGTTTCCCACAGGGTGACCCAAAGAGGGCCAGTGAGCTGTATTAGAAGGAAGGAGCCCAAAACTTAGCACAGAAAATCATTAACAATGAGAGTGAGCACTCCTGACCTTTGCAACACTACTTAGTGAACAACACAATTTTCCAAGGCTATTCTCTCTACAAATATTCTTGAAAACATAGTCTGGAGCAAAGGACAGTCAGTGCCTCTGCTTCCAGAATGTACAGAAAATTGAGAGATCCATGGAAGGTAGTCTCCCAATAATCATTACTGACACTAAAATGTAAAATATGTTAAAATCTTGATTCTAACAACTTAATTTTTTTCTGGAATAAAACTTTTAAACTTTATAGAAAAGATTTAAACGTCAGTTATGTTTTTAAAAGAACTTGCTCATTCAAATGTTCCCTGCTCATCAACAGAACATCCAGATGTTTCCAATAATCAAATTCAGTCATCTTTGATATTTTGCATACTTTCACTCATATATAATAAAAGCCGTAGTTTTACATATGGCCTTTGCTTTAAACTTTTCTCCTTATAAGATACATATGTTGTGGTAAGGCAGCATGACATATTTTACTTAACAGTTTCTGATTGGATTTATAATATTTAAATATATTGTGTATGAATTTCCAATTGTATTCTTGTTAATATGTCAGTAGTATTTTTGTGTTAATTCAACATTTTATAATATTCCTTTGTGCAATCTAGTTGTTAATAATATGGTTTTAGACACCTCATTTGAAATATAAATCAGTCTAATTGGAATATATTGGCTAAGCTGCTTTCACCATTGCTGAAGTCACTATGATAGTTTCATCAGTCCTATGACCATTTAGCACCACTGAACTAAAAACTCATTTTGTTCAGCAAATGACTTAATTTAAATTAATGATTTGACATATGTCATGTGTATGTATCCTCAGACCACTGTTCAAAATAACAGTAGCATTCATATTGGGGAACATTAAAAACAGATATAAGGTTCAAGACTGGCACAGACATGCCACTAAATGTATACAAGAGCAAAAGATATGTCCCTGTATCTAACAGAAAAGATGAATAACTCTTGCCTTGTCTAGTGAATTAAAGATTATTTTAAATTTCTTTATATTTCCCATTGACAAACCATTATAGGAGACACATAAAAAGAGAAACTGCCAAAATCTCAGCAGTCCTGTGTTATTAAGAATTAATAGTAGTATACAAATGCATGCTACTGATACTGTGAACAAAACATCATACTGGAGGCACTTGTGTCTATGAACCTAGTGGTTAATATCTCAGGGTAAAATACACAAGCCTTGAGAGTTAATTTATAATTGCAAATTTTCAGGTGGGATTGAACATTGAATCAAAATCATAGTGACTTGCATGAAATTGAGTTTATAATTAAGCAGAGCCTTTCTTATAGAACAGAAGTTGCTTTCAAAGAGATAATCGAAAACTAATGCACTTTAGTGTACATATTTATTGCAGGTTTCAGCACTACAATTTCCCCTTGTATATACACTAGATGGCTACTACATATATACTTCTAACTTTAAAAAAATAATTTATTTTCTGTGCAGTGATTTTTACCTTAGTGATTTGAGATACAAGTTAATGTGCTCCTATAGAAAATTTGAATTTGTAATGGTGTGTTTCATGATGTGTTAGATAAAGAAAATTTTGTGTGTCAAAAATTTAAAGGAAGATCTTCTACTTGTACTCTAGAAAAAATAGTGCCAATGCCATCAATCATCAGTGATTGTTCTAAGCTCTCTGTACAGCATACTGTTTACTCTAAAATATGACATGTAATTAAAATCAATTATAGCTCCAAAGCTATTAAGAATTAATGTTTTAGGTATTAGCTTAGCAAAGTGCTTCACAGAAGACATGTTGCAGCATTATATAATTAATAAGAAAACTTCACGAAATGCTTTATTACAAGAACCTTGAAAGTTGAAAAATAATTAATTGTATTTAGTCAATTAATTTGCATAAATATTCAATAGTAAAAATAGTTAAATAAAATATAGTTTGTTCAATTGACTGAATATTTTTTTAATTAGATAACTATTTAATGACATGTGAAAAGACTGCTTTGAATAACAATAATGGCAATAATGAGACAGTATGAGTATATAAACAGTTTAAATTTATATGAAAATATGAACAAATAGAAAAAATAGTAGAATCTAAAAAAAATTAAAAACTTATGCTGAATAAGTGAGCATATGAATATATTTTCCTCTTCTGTATAATATAATTTCATGTTACTATATTTAAATTATTATTAATATGAAAAAGATACTTATGAAGGATTGCAGAGACTCAAGCTCGATTTATATTTCATTCCATAGAATTAGGGAAATTAGTGGTTTTGTTTGTTTGTTTTTTTACAGAGCAAAGAAACTTTAATTACTACACTCACACAATTAATGACTGTGTCCTGAAATTTATCCTGGTAGCTTAAGACAATCAAGTATTAGTTTCCATAAAGAAACTATTTTAACTTCCTAATCCTATTCAAAGGATAAAAGGGGGAGAAAAACGTTGCATACCATTATATGGTCATTACAAAATTATGAAAGAGATTTTCTAAAGGAGAACTATGTTTTGTTATATGCAATATTATTCGTTCATTGTTTTTAGTAGTAGTTAGTAGTCTGTGATATATTTGGTGAGCATAAATGTAATATGTAATTAACTCAACTTTGTTTTATCCGTGCCTACAATACAGGTTTAAGTGGTAGAGAAATAAAGATGGGAAAGAAATATCATTTTAGCTTATATCCCTTATGAGATAAATTATTTTCATCCCCATTTCATTGTTGAAAATACTAATATCTTATAATAGCTTGCTAGGGTTGCCATATCAAAGTACTAAAGACTGGGTGTCTTATAAAACAGAAATTTATTCTCTCATAGTTCTGGAGGCTAGAAGTCTGAGATCAAGGTGTCAGTAGTATTTGTTCTTCTGAGGCCTCTCTCCTTGGTTTGTAGATGGCTATCTTCTCCCTGTGTCTTCACCTGGTTTTCCCTCTGTGAATGTCTCTGTCCAAATTTCCTCTTCTAATAAGGACACCAATTATAATTGTATTAGGGCCCTAATGACTTCATTTTAACTTAATTCCCTCTTTAAAGACCCTATCTCCAAAACAGTCACAATCTCAACTACTGGGGGTTAGGACTTTTAACAGATGAATTCTGGGAGACACAATTCAGCCCATAAGGCACCTGATAAGCTTAATTAACTTTCCCAAGTTCACATAGAAGAGTTGGTATTCTGTAATTCCAGCAGCTATTTTGTCACAAACAAAGGCACGTCAAAGTATTCTAAAATAAGGAAAATAATATAGAATGTCTTCTTTACAAAGCTAATGAAATCCATCATCACAAAATATATCATCATGTACTGCAATATATATATAAATAAATTGATCATCTGTACCTCAGGTTGACATTACACAAACAATTGGCTCAGCTTTGTTCCTTCCAGAAGTAGTCATCTGCATACCATATTTATATGAATATACTACTTGGAATTTTTCTTTCATGAATGTCCTTCTTTTGTGGTTCGTTAAACCATATCCTAAAGGTTTCGGTACATTAAGTTCAAACTTCATCTCTTTATTTTTTCAGTATTCTTTTTAGTATTGGCCATTTAAAAAATCATATATTTAAGTATGTAGATAAAAAGTATTTTAAGTGGCTGATATTAGGGATTAAATATGGGGCACTATGTATAAAGGTCTTAGTGTGTACTGCAATTTTTGCATCTTTGGGTAAATACCTAGAATTGGCGTTTCTGAGTTATATAGCAAATTTAACTTTATGAGTAATCTTCAAACTGTATTCCAATTTTGCTGTGTGATTTTGCATCCCAACCAGTCTTGACAGAGTTGTAGTTGCTCCACATCCTTGGCTGTACTTGGTATAGTCATTGCTCTATTTTTACTTTTAAAAAATTTTTGCTATATTAATAGGTGTTGGTGAGTAGTAGTATCTCATTGTGGTTTTAATTTGTACTTCCTTAATAATGAACAATTTTGAATCACACTTCATGTACCAATTTTATATTCATATTTCTTTTTAGGTAAAGTGGTCAAATTACTTATCTATTTTTAACTGAACTGTCTATTTCCTTAGTTTTGAATTATGAGAATTATTTTAAAATTCTGCATGCAAGTCCCTTATCAGAAATGTGTACTGCAAATATTTTGTCAGTCCACAGCTTATCTTCTCATTTTCTTAACAGTGTTTTTTGAAGAAAATGAATCTTAATTTTGATAGTCCAAGCTATAATTTTTCCTTTTATATTTCATTTTTGTGCCCTGCTTAAGTAATTCTACATAAAGACAAATTAAAAATGTTTTCTCCTATGTTTTACAATAGTTTTATATCTTAGCTATTATATTTAGTTCTATGATCTATTTCACATTTTTAAATATGATGAAAATTATGGTTTGATGTCATTTTTTCTATATGCATATGTAATTGATCCAATCCCATGTGTTGAAAACAATGTTTCCTCCCTTGAATTGTAAGCCATTTTCAAAAAATCAATTGTCTCTAAATAGGTGAGCATTTATCCTGATTCTTTCTTCCAATGATATTTCCATTCTTTTGCCAATACCACAGTGCCATGGTTATATAACTTTATAACAAGTTTTTTAATCTTATAGTATAAATGCTCCCATTTTTTTCTTCATTTTCAGACTGTATTGATAATTCTAGGTCTTTTGCTCTTCCATTTATTTTTTATAAACAGATTGTTGATTTCTAAAAAAACCTGCTAAAATTTTGATTGAGACTGCATTGAATCTATAGATCAGTTGACATCTTAACAACATTGTGTCCTCTGATCAATGCACTTGATAGATTTCTTTATTTTTTTAGGGTTTCTTTATTTTTTCCATCAAGTTTTTTGGATTCTAGCATATACATCTTGTGCATAGATTTGTTTCTAAGTATTTCATTTTTATCAACGGTATTTAAATTAAATATATATAAATTAAATATATATGTACATATTGCTTAGTGCATTTTTCAAACTGCCAGTTTAAAGAAATGTAATTTAATTTTGTATATTGAATTTATATTTTTGGATTTTACTAAATTCACTTATTAGTTGTAGTAGGAATTTTTGGAGAATCTTCAGAATTTTCTATATAACCAATTACACAGTCTGTGAATATAACAGTTTTTGTTTTCTTCCTTTCTAATCTGTATGCCTTTCAGTAAAATGTTAAACAGAATGTTATTGCCTTGTTCTAGTGCTTAGAGGAAAAGCACACAGCCTTTCACTATCAAATATGAAATTAGCTGTAAGGTTTTATAGGATGAGAACAACATTACATGTGTAGCTTTCTATATCCTGAGTGGAAGTAGAAGTCCTGAAGGACCATTTTGACTGTCATAATGCCTTTAAAGTACCATTGTTACTTAATATTCAAGGGCCAGAACTGCTGCAAAATGCCGGCAGTGCCTCTACTAAGGCAGTTCTGGGGTCAAGCACAAAGGAAAATGAGATTTTGCTGGGATATGTATAAATACTCCCACGTCTTACTGAAGCACATGAAAAAGGTGTGTGTTTGAATGGCATATATTGGAAATATATATATATATTTTAATAATTAACACAATTTTATTAACTGCAATAGATACAATAGTATCTATAATATATATTAAATATATACATATAAAATATATACTATATATACATATATAATATATACTATATATATATATACACAGATATATATATACTGTAAGAAATTAATAAACAGAAACCTCAGTTAAATAGAGTTGAAAGAGCAGAAGTGGAGCTCTCACACTCTGGAAGGATAGCAGAGCTCAATAAGAAGAAGAAAGATCCCTCTTCTTCCCTGGCAGGGACTCAGCCAATGAAAAACCGTGGACTCTTTGTTTACTACAGTCCTTCCAACTTCTTTTTCCCCTCTGTAAAAGCATTCTCCTTCCCTGGCCATGCAGGGACTTGGTGGCTTGCCATGGTTGCAGACCCAGAACTGCAATCCTCTCCTGATCTCGAATTAATCCATATTTGCTGGAGAAATATCTGGTAGTCTATTTGTTTCAGGTCAACATTTTGGTGGCCCATACAGGGACCAGAGAAGACTCCCAATGGATTCAAGGCTGGTGAGCAAACAGGTGAAGCATCCACAATTGAGCCCATTGTCGTTCCCTGCTTTTCCTGCCAACCGTGGAGTCTGAAGGTACATCTTTCTTCTGGATCTGATCTTGTGCCCTCTTTGTGTTTGAAGCTCTCCAGGCTCTACTCAGGGTTTATTCAAAGGTTTGATCTTTCTGGTTAAGGCCTTGCTCTGTATGTGAATACTCATTTAGCTCTTTGGTCTGATTTTGAGATCAGGCTCTTTCACTGAAGCTGGCTAGCCTTCAACCCATTCCTTGGGTAACAGGGATTGTTTCTCTGAAACAGTGCCAGGTTTTTCAGACTTCATTCTATTCCTTTGCAAGGGCTGCCCTCTGGAGACTGGCTATAAAAAAAAGCCTTTGGCATGGCTCCTCCAAGACCAAGCTGTCTTCAGAGGAGTGGCTGGGATTGGCTTGAAAGCTGTTTCAACTAAGCCTTTTGTATTGTAAGCTGTTTGAGCTGTTTGAAGATTGTTTTTTACTCCAGAGGAAAAACATCTAGGAAATGTAATTCCAGTTATCACAGTATTTTGAGACCCCTCCTCCAATTTTATGTTTAAAATCCTGAGGTCCTTCCTCATGCACATTTCTAACCAAATGGACTGACCTGACCAAAGGCAATTTGTAATATCAGTGTTCATTGTGGGGAACGGTTGAAATCCCCAAACTTAATTTCCTTAAACCTGAAATGGACTACAATAACTCAGAAATTTCCAGAACTGAGTGGGATGCTTATTTCAATTGGTATTTTGAGACTTCCCAGCATTATCAGAAGCCTAAAATTGGCTCTGCAAAATAAGATTTTAAGATTAACTAAGTCAAACAAATGATTAAAGAAAAATAAAATGGCTCTGGAAACTGCAGGCTCTTCTTCCTTGGCTTCTTTGTCTCAAGCCCCGCCCTCCTGCACCATCTTCTTCCCTCCCTTCTCCGCTGTCTGTGCCTCCACTACACCCTCAATTTCTCCGTATTAGTTCTGTCACCAAACTTCCTCTTTTCTCTGAATCTCTCCCCACTCCCTTTCCCTCAGAACCTGTCCCTTTAAAATTAAGCCTCCTGAGGATCTAGAGGCTACACCCTTAATTTATTTTACTCCCTGGACTAAAGCTGAACTGCAAGCATAGTAAAAGATTTTCCCAATGTAACCGAAGATCCTCACAGATTTGCTGAGGAATTTAATATAGTCATTCAAACTTATCAATCTGGTTTCTCTCACTTACATCAGCTAGTTCGTATGCTTGTTGGTGAAGGCCAGGGCCAGTATTGGATGAAAACCACCAATTAGGAAAGTCCTGAAAGGTTTCTAGAATTACAACCAGCAGACCAGCCTTCTAACTTATTATATGATCAGACTCAGGTGATCACTAGGCAATATCATTGAACAAGTCCTAGGGCTTTTCCAAAACCTGTTGATTGGAACAAAATGCAGCCTTACACCCAGAAATCTGACGAACCAGTTCATGATTGTTACAATCGACTTCAGATTGTTTTTAAAGAAAATTCTGGGACTTCCCTGGTGCTCCAGTGGTTAGGACTCCACATTCCCATTGCAGGGGGCATGGGTTCGATCCCTGGTTGGGGAACTAAGATCCCACATGCCACCTGGTGCAGCCAAAAAAGAAAAAAAGAAAATTCTGATCTTCAGATGTTGATTGCACCCTAGTAGCTTTTAATTTTATGTTTATTAATGGACTGAACTGGGACCTTTCCCTTCTAGTGAAAATGACAGGATAGAATGGTCCACTATGCCCACAAATTTAGTTAATTTGGCAAACCAGCTGTCTTGTACTCTAGATGAGTCACTTCCAAGGAAGACTGCTGAAATTCTTAATCTTCAGCTCCAGCAAATGAAGGCTCCTAAATAAAACCAAAACCCTCCCAGTTTCTGCTATTATTGTAAAGAGGCAGGACATTGAAAAAGAGATTGTTACAAATTTAAGAGCTTTCAGTGGCTTCAGCCCTCAATCAGCCTTTCCAATGACCTTCTAATTCTCAATGAAAGGGCTCTGAGGAACCAGAAGGATCCTTCCCAATCCTCTCTCTTAGTTGGCTTGGGGACACGTTTCTTCAGATTGGGGATGGATCTCTTCCAGTCCTGACTGACACTTGAACCATACTCTTGGTGCCCAACCCCACTACTATAAAACAGACCCTGCCCCAGAGTACTGAAATAGTTTGAATAATGGGGATCTCTAATGAACCTTAAGGGGTTCATCTCTCTGAATCTATTCCCTTTTGTTTAGGTCCTTTGAGAGATACACACTGTTTTATCCTTAGTTCTTCTGCCCCTATTAATTTATTAGTTTGAGACTTCTTACAGAAGTATCATGCCAGAATTTCTTTCTCCAAAGGGGGAAATAATTCTAGAAATTGACAGTAATCATCAAAGTAATCCATCAGGTGAATTAAATGACCCTTTGACATTTTGTATTTGTTCAGTCTCTGATAGTACTAGAGCAGATTCTGGAAATACTGATCATTTGTCCCTGTTGAATCAACTACCATTTTCCTTACAGGAAAAATCCCCAACTGATGTTGGCAAAATCCACAGTGCATCTCCCATCAAAATTTAAATACATTTATCAAAACTTCTTCCTAGAATTAATCAATACCTTGTAAGTAAAGAAACCCTTCAAGACATAAAGCCCATAACAGAAGATTGAAAGCTCAAGGTCTCATTATCCCTTGTACTAGTCCCTGTAACACTCCCATTTTACTGGTGAGAAAAACCTAAGGGCTGAGGATAGAGTTTTGTCCAGGACCTCCAAACAATAAACAACATTTTTATCCCTCAATACCCTGTTGTCCCTAACCCTTATACATTACTAACATCCATTTCTACTGGAAGTAAACACTGTAATTGATTTATGCAGTGCATTCTTTAGTATTCCAGTCGATGAAGCTAGCCTATATGTTTTTGCCTTCTCTTGGGGAGAAAAACAATTCACCTGGACAGTAATGCCTCAGGGTTATACTTAGAAGCCTTCTTATTTCTTACCAATCTTGAAGTCTGATCTGGATGACATAAAGTTCCCTAGAGGTTCTACTTTGTTGCACTCTGTGGATGATTTTCTTCTTTACTCTCCTTCTCAAACCTCCTCACAGGAAGACAGCATCCATTTGTATAGCTTTTGGCCTTAAAGGGGCATAGAGTGGCCAAAGGGAAAAAACTTCAGTTTGCCCAAACCCAGGTTGGATATTTAGGGCATCTCATATAATAACAAGGGGTACACCTAGATCCGGATAGATTTCACGGTGTTCTAAGTTTCCCCAAACCCAAAACTAAGTGCCTACTGCAAGGTTTTCTTGGGTTAGTTGGTTACTGCCAAATTTAGTTTCCAAATTTCTCTCCATGGCCAAACGTTTCACTCAACAGTAACAATCCCAACCCAATTTAATGGGAACAACTGGATGACATAGACGTCAATACCTTAAAAGAGATCTTGATGAACGCACCTGCCCTTGGGAATCCCAGTTATCAGATTTTGTTTTTCCTTTTTGTATATGAAAAGGAAGGGAATGCCCTTGGGGTACTCACTCTAAAACACGGGGACCACCATTGACCTATACAATATTATAGCCATCAACTGGACCCTGTGACATGGAGATCCTCCCCACCCCCTTGCCTTTAAGCCATTATGGCCACTGCCCTTCTGGTTAAGGTCAATGAGGAAATCACTGTGGGATTCCCCTTTAACCATTTTTGTACCTCATGCAGTAGAAACTCTCCTGAATTCTCATCACTCGATGTTTCTCAGCCAGCTGCCTAACCTTTTGTTAACTGTCCCTCACATACCTCTTTACTTTGTAATAATCTTGACCCGACTACTCTTCTTTCCTTTGTCACCTCAAGATTGCTTGACACTGATGGACCACCTCCTGGCTCGTTGTGATGGTCCATTGTGAAATTCCATTGGATAACATTGACTTCTCATGGTTTATTGATGGTCTTATTTAAAAGGTGATAATGGCAAATATTCTGGGTATGATATTACAAATCCTTTTGATGTTATTGAAGCAGTATCTTTATCTATGGTTACTTTGGTCCAATAGGCTGTTACACCCTCTTACAGGGGCTTGTACTTTAGCCAAGGACAAAACTATCAATATTTATACTGGCATATATATATATATATATATATATATATATATATATATATATATATATATATATATGCTTTTGGAATACCTCATGATTTTGGAATGTTGCCATGTGGCTTCCTTCCTTCCAGTGGAAATAAAATTTAAAATCCCCCTGTATAAGACATTACTAAATGCAATACTTTTACCTGCTGCATTATTTTACCATTCTGGGCATGCTAAACCTGACTGTCTGGAAGCTAGGGGAAATCATCTTGCTAATATTTCTGCAAGGAGTGCTGCCCCTAAAGGGAACAAGAGCAGTCAAATCTCTGTCATGGTTTAAAGGGATATTTCCCCAATGACAACTTAGAAAAACTGGCTACAGAAACCCAACAGTTAACTTCAGAAAAGAAAAAACAAGATTGGAAATTCAATAATTTTTGGCTTGATAAAAAAAAGAAAGCTCTGGTTAGAACCAAATAACAACCCAGTTCTACTAGAGGCTTTAAATTCCCACTCACCACCAATGTACATGCATTAAACGGTTGGGCTACTGACAAAATGATAGCATTCATGAATCAATACTGGTAGGGAAACATTAACGAGGCTGAAAAAAGTGCCTTCCTCACTTGTCCCCTTGTCCACAGTCCATTAGGGAGGTCTGTTTTTTCTGCTCCCCTACATTTTAAACTGCCTAATGGACGGTTTGAGGTCTTGCAAATAGATTTCATACAACTCCTTCCATCAATGGCTATAAATATATTTTAGTTATGGTTTGTGTATTTTCACACTAGACTGAAGCCTTCCCTTGCTGACAGGCTACTGCCTCTTCTGTGGATAAAGTCGTTTTTGGAAAAGATTATCCCTACTTGGGGAACTTTCTGAGAACTTCATAGTGATCAAGGACCCCGTTTTACTGGCCAGGTGCTTCAACAAGTCTGCACTGTTTGGCCACGTTTATAACATTTTCACAGTGCTAACCACTCTCAATCCTCTGGTTTAGTTGAATGCACCAGTGACATTAAGTCTCATTTGGCAAAATTGTGAAGGTCCTCCAAATACTTTGGCCAAAAGCACTGCCATTAGTCCTTCTAAATCTTATATCCACCCCTCTCGGAACTCATAAACTCACACCCTTTGAGATAGTCACAGGATGCCTAGTGACTTGGCTCTTGTTCCTTTTGACTCACAGCTGATAAATAGAAAGATATTACAAAGGTCAATACTGAAAATACCTAATTGCTTCTATTAAAAATAACCATGTTTTGGTAGAGCAATCTTTTCACAGTGTGCCCTTGGGACATGAAGACCTTAAGCATCACACTGTGCAACGTGGAGACTTCATCTATTGAAAAGGACCCCTCCAGAAGAACTCTCTTCAACGTCGCTAGAAAAGCCCATCAAGTACTGCTGAACAGTCCTGGTGCTGCGACTCCATGTGTTCACATGACACACCTAAAGAAAGTGCTAGACCCTGACTAGATCTGCATGTCATCTGGTGACCTGAAAGTAAAGATTTCCTGGAACTGAAGTAGAAGACATCTGATGAGATAGCTTTCCCAAGATCTCGAGACCAGGCCTGTTGGAAGTTTGTCACCAAACCTTTGATGATAACATAATACTTCAGAGGCTCTCCAACATCCATGATCTTGATAACATGTGGACTTCAGATAGAAAGTGCCTGAGAACTCCCCCCTCCTACCTCTCCTTGTTACTCAAATGTGACCTGAATAGGTTTCCAACATGCACTTTCCCTCCGATGTGAGACCTTGCCCCCAGAAAAGGTCCTTCCTGACATTAAGGGACAAAAAGCTGCAGAAACTGGAAATCCTGACCCTTGATCAGCGATGCTTTCAGAGAAAAATTTGGTCAAAAGGGAGAAATGTAAGAACATTAATACACAGAAACCTCAATTAAATAGAGTTGGGACATTAGAAGGGAGAGCTCTTATACCCTGCAGTTAATAATAGCAGAGGCCAACAGGAAGAAAAAAAACTCCTCCCCTGGCAAGGATTCAGCCAACGAAAAGCTATGGACTCTGTTTACCATAGCCCTCCCAACTTCCTTTTCCCCTCTATGAAAGTGTTCTTTCCTTGCCATGTGGGGACTTGCACGTGGCTCCCTATGATTGCAGACCCCAAATTGCAGTTCTCTGCTGATCCAGAGTAAACCTATCTTTGTTGAAGAAATATCTGGCAGTCTGTTTGTTTCAGGTCAACAGTACATATAATTCCCCCTAAATATTTCATTGTTGGCATTAAGAGGGCATGCTGGAAATGAAATATCTATAAATAAGACATGTACATGAAATAAGATGTACAATGCAATATTCAAAATTCAATATGATAAATATCAAATTGGAGGAATGCGCTGAGTTCTAGTATTGGAGCACTCAAAATATTTTCAACTTCTATACTTTTATTTTGGATTAATGTGAGGGCTTCCCTGGTGGCGCAGTGGTTGAGAATCCGCCTGCCCATGCAGGGGACACGGGTTCGAGCCCTGGTCTGGGAAGATCCCACATGCCGCTGAGCAACTAGGCCCGTGAGCCACAATTACTGAGCCTGCGCGTCTGGAGCCTGTGCTCCGCAACAAGAGAGGCCGCGATAGTGAGAGGCCCCCGCTTGCCACAACTAGAGAAAACCCTTGCACAGAAACGAAGACCCAACACAGCCATAAATAAATAAATAAATAAATAAATAAAAAGAGGTGTGGATTAATGTGAAACGTGAGCAGACGTTAATGAGAAATGGAGTTCTTCCAAAAATGTTTCTTGCTCAAACATAATATAGCAAGTATCACAGACAAGGAACTACAGTAAATAGAATGTGTTCCGGGTGTCTTCTGAAAAAAAAAAAAATCAGAATGAACAGAACATTAATCTTGTAAGTACTTTTAAAAAACAGAAAATAAAAAGCTTATAAATACTAAAGGGCATGCTTTGGGAAGTAAGAAGCAAGAGATATGAATTGAATTTTACAGGGTAACATACTCTACAGAATTGAGATTTTTAAGTCATTATCTAAGAAGGAATCAAAAAAGGCTTTAGCAAAATGTATATCTACATTCAAAAGGCAAGTAAGAATTGGAATTGAATTGCTAAAAAAGTTAACAATAAAGCAAACAATAGAGAGGAGAATTGCTGTTTTAGAAATTAGCTAATATTCACTTAAACTGTTAAATCTAGTATCGGTCATGCTAACTTTAAAATAATATAATTTTAAGAAGTTCTTCGTGGACTATGAAAATGAATGCTGAATCACAGATTTATTCTTAAGGGAACAAGAAAGCAAATCTAGCCAAATGCAGAGTCGATTGGGGGTAGGGAAGAAGCATATTTCACTTTTTAAAATCATGGAAAATGTTATTTCACTGGAAATAGACTTGCTTATTCCCTTTATTCATCATGGCTGCAACAGTTTCCCTTTCTCTCTCTCTATTTTGTCTTTGCTGTGCCATATTGGAGTAGTTACAGATGTCAGACAAAATGGGTACTAGGAAATATGTAGCAATGAACGGCATCTGGAGTACATTGTGGCCTCACTTATCACCACATGTGGTTAGAAAGCAACTGCTAATTTCCCATTTCACATCAGATTAAATAGTCACTCAATATTCTGTAAAACTCCTGGTAAATAGCAATAAAAAAAGTATTCTTTGAACTATTTTGATTTGTATTCCCTGTGGGTCCTGAGAGCTTCACAAACTACTGGCATTCAACCCTAACAGATGTCCTGACCTCCACAGAATTTCAAGAGCACCCTGTGAAGGGCAAAATACTTTATGTTGCTAACTGACTTCCCTTCTGTTTTACTGATACCTGCCTCAAATCCTTCCAAGAACAGAGGATAGACAGACTGTATAGAAATAATGATAGATAGGTGATAGATAGATAGATAGATAGATAGATAGATAGATAGATAGATAGATAGATAGATTAGATAGATAGATTAGATAGATAGATATAGATGATAGATAGATATATTGATAGATAGACAATAGATAGATAGATTATACACGCATCCTTCCCCCACAACAAACACACACATATCGACCCATAGATATATATTTACATCTTAGTTCTCTCAAAACTACTAAAAATGAATTACATCTGGGACCAATAGTCTTCAAGTTAAAATAAATTTCTTGAATTTGAAATAGTGTCTTAATTATTCACCTACCTCTAGCACAATATTAGGCACCACAAATGATCAAAAGCAGTCAAAATAAAAATAAAATAAAGTAATTAAGAAAAAGAAGAGTTTTAAGTTTCAAGCCATGATATTATAGAAGGGCCTAGCAGTCCACTGATAAGTCAATCAATGACTTCTAAACACACAAGAGAATACTTGATCAGTAAATAAACATGCTGTAGATATCCTCCAATTCTCACTACATAGGAGGAAACCTATTTGTCATTCTTAAAGCAAATGACAAATCTACTTTTCAGGGATGAAAACCTACTATTACTGAGGATATCTTCAAAGTTTACTGCAACTCTGAAAACAGGGATGTTCCACACAATAGCTGCAAACACTCTGCTTTTTAAGGTGATTACTCTTAAGGTAGGCACACTCATTTACCTATGCTTGCCATAAAGTGAAACGCCATAAACTGTCTGTAATGTCTCACAATTGAGAAAGCTGGAGAGTCAAGCTGCTTGCAAGACTTCCAGTTATATCTCTTTTGAGACTCTCTAAAAGTGAATTAACTAATATATATGCTATTTACTGAAACGAAAAAAAAAAGAAGAAAAAGAAACATCCTTCACGGTCTTTCAGATTACTAAATTCAGATTACTATAAAACCCTCAGTGGAAAAAGAATTAAGGCTGCCATTTGAGAGTGGGGAATAGGAAAGAAGTATGAGAATTACTGTGAAAAATGAGATAGTTGTGGAAGCAATCAGGAGAGATTGAGCTAGGAGATTTCAGCATCAATGCTTGGGAGCAGTAAAGATTCATTAAGATGGCAATGCTGTATTTCAAGTATGTCTTCAGTCATATTCAGCAGCACTGTTGTAGGTTTGGATTCAGTGAAAAACTGGACTTAAGTAGGAAGATAGCAAAAGAGTTGATGTGTGTGCAATAGAATGAGTCCAGTGATGTTTCATGGAATTTAAGCTAAGAGAAAGTTGATGGAGAGTGAAAATAGCAGGATCAGTGGATTGAAGAACCAAGTGAAAATCAAAGGGTTGCTAAAGTTGAGGTATGAAAAAGAGGAGGTGGTGAATGGAGAGTGAGAAATCTGCAACTGGAAGGGTTGGAGTACTGATAATGAGAGGGTAGTGACTGTGAGAAGAAGACACTGTGAAAATGTAAAGATAAAGATCGTTTTAAGAGAGAAGCTCAAGAAACTGAGAGTCTTGGACATTAAATGTTTTACCTATATGGATCTTGAAATTAATAAAAAAAAGATTAGAGACCAACAGCGACTAGAATCAGTCTTTTACTAATGATATATAATTATGTCCTTCATTGTATAAAATTAAAACTGACAATTAGCATTCGCAACTCGTTAGAGGTCATGTAATACATAAACTGCAAAATATATGATTTTGTGAAGAATAGGAATGTAGTTTTTCCAATTTTTAAATAAAATCTTTATAACATAATGCATCCTATTTTTCTATGGGGAATATGGTTTTGCATTAAAAAAAAGTAAGACAAAAATAAATCTTTGGAAAGTTAACCTCCATATTATTAATAATGCAATAAGTTAATTTGAAAAATATTAGTAACTAACATTTGAGATATATTTTAAAATAACAACCATATTAAAGAAACAAATGTTATTTAGGATTTTTAAGCTTATGAATATTTTACTAAAATAAATAATAAACACAGTGAATGTGTTCAAATCAAATAATTTACAAAACATAAGAGTTTTTATGTGTATGCTTTTATGATAATTCAGGGAAATTTAATTTAAAAATTAAATTTTTAATTCAATTTACATTTGCCCTAAGAAAAATGAATCATTTAGTAAATATAGTGGGCAAAAATGGCACATTATAAGAAGATTCATCAAATGTGTTCACTAGTAGCATTTGGTAGAATAAAATATACATTTAATACAATGAATATGCAGTATGAATTTTATTTTCAAGATGAATTCCCACCATTTAAAATAATCTAGATTTTTTTCATACAAAGGGAGGACTATATCCATTTAAAATAGATTTCAAGTAGCACATTATTCTTGTTTGTTTTATTTTTTTTAATTCTAAGAATGCAGAAGACATTGAATATCATAAAGTTAGATGACTGTTACATGGTTGCCTGCAATGTGAGTCTTATATATATTAAATATTTTCATAATGTTTTACTACTTTTACATAATTATAACCAAATGCAACTAAGATATGTTGCTAAAACGTCTGTAAGACACTCACTCTATTTAATAGATAAAATATGCCAGGGTTCAATTTCTGGTTTTGACATTGATAAATTCTGTGATCTTATGCTCTCTGAGATGAAAGTTATTCATTAATAACATGGTAGATTGACAGAGACCATTTTATATCATTAATACTTTTCAATTTCAACATTCTATGAACAATTTGGATATAATTGGATTTCTAATGTGCTTGCATGTGCTTGAAGAGAGCTTCACAGAAACATTAATTTTGATCTTTGTTGACAATATCCACAAATCAGGTCTAAATGAAGGTCTTGAAACTATTCAAATTATAAGATATTAGAAATTAGTGAAGTTTGAAAAAGTGAAAGCTTATTAGTATTTCTGAAGCACTCCATTAAAATGGTGAAATAAATTCTTAATCATTGAAGAGTCAAGATGATGAAAGGGATATAAAGTTACATTCAGGTAAAGGAAATAGTGAACTTGATTTATATGGGTTCAGTATACATGATTATATATTTGAAGTGACAATTTACAAGCTTGATTTTTTTCAATAACTGGATATTTCTAGATACGAGTCCAAACTGGGATTGAATTTTTAATTTTTTAAATCAATTAATACAGAGAAGCTAGGGAGCATGTACTATTTATTTGGTGTGCTAAGGATAACATTTGATCAAATCGCATGTTGGTATCCTCCACTCCTATACCAAATAGTACTGATAACTGTTATACAAATAACAAAAATTCTATTATGTTTTCTTAAATATTTAAAGGGAAGAAACCTATTAATGTAATTATTGTTTAAACAGAAACAAATATGAAGTTCTAAGGTGTCAAATTAAATAGCATCTACCCACACACAGAGATTACACACACACACACACACACACACACACACACACACACACTCATTTAACTGTTTATTTTACCAGGTAACCGTAACCTAAGCCCAAATTTTAGCTTTATGACAACTAACAAGTAAGCAATCATTTTATTAACTTCAAAGTTTTCAAAAGTAATAAAAACCATTACTAAGATGGATTAGGAGAATTTTTTTTTTAATTTGGAGAAATACTTTTTGTCAATATTTTCCAGAATATACGGTACAACCAGGATCTATAATACATCTTAGATTATATAATGTCACTGCATGGAAAGGCCTTGCAAAAAAAAAAAAAAATACTTTGGAAGATAATGAAATAATGTGGGAACGATGAATTCTACTTTATTATTTATATAATCTAGGGTCAACACTGCATTAAGAACAGACATTAGACATTAAGTTTCCAGCTTTATTGAATATTGAAAAATTAAAAAGACTCCTTGAACCTCATGCACTTCAGAAATTACTGATAAATTAATACTTTCATATATTTTAAAAAATTTTATGATGCAAATTGGCAAATTGCTTATCCTGATAATTCTTTTACTTCATGCTTCATGTATTCATAGATTTAATCATCATGCACCGTATATTAAACAAGTATTTCAGTAATTTTGTATCGGCACTTTGTCTCTTACCTCCCTCTAATCTTTCATTTATTGTAGATAAAATGATTAAATTATCCGTATCTTCTTCCTATTTCAAATTGATTATGCCATTACTCAAAATAATGTGCTGCTCTCCAAATTTAAAGTGCAGAAAGAATATTGACAGCCAGCACAATCTTCTTGAGAATGGTCTTTTTTGAGACTAGCTATGGTTTTTTATTCTTAGCTCCCACCAAATGGCAAAGGAATTTAATCCTATTAGGATGTGTGCAAATCAAGAACAATTTTCCTTTGGCATTATCATCTGAGACAAGTAGAATCCTCATTGTGTAAAACGTATCTCAAATTTAAAATGTAAAAGTATAACTAAAATAAAATGCATAAATTTTTAATGAAATTAGGATCAGACACTAAACAAGAACTAAATACCAAAGTCTATCATCAGTTAGGAAGTCCTATCAAGGACTCGGAACATCGAGATTTAGGAATGTGCCAAGCAAAGAATTACAGTGACAGGAACAAAACGAAACAAAGGAACAAGAGCAAAATCTCTGTGTGTACAAGTTTTTATAAATCTATGCAAAAGTAGGGTGAAGAAAAACACCAGGAGATTAACTGGTCACTTCATTGGAGTGTGAATGGAAGGTGTATATATTTTTTCCTTAAAACAACTTCTCTTGTTTCACTAGAACCAAATTTATCTGAAAATTAATTTGAAAAAATAAAATAATCTTTCTGGTTTTTCTCCTTCTATAAGTCAAATGTTCATGTATTATAGTGTAATCATTATTTCAGTCACAGTATGTATACTTTCATTTTTGTATAATGGAAAATGCCTGTAACAGTGGCATCCGTGAAACTGTAAGTATTACTCTCCCTGTTCCTCTTTTTAACGTAAAAATATACCTTGAGACTGTAGGGACATTATCACATTTACATTGCTCTCATTCTTTTTTAAGGCTAATATTGATATTCCATTATATGAATACTGTGTTCTTTATGTAAATGGTGTTTGGACACTTACTTTGCCTCCAGACTTTTTGATATTACACACAATGCTGCAGTGAAGAGCTTCACACTTATAAATGACACGCTTTTGTAATAATATCCCTATAATAAATTTAAGCAAAAAATGTGTACTTCAAAGGTTGATCGATGTCATACTGCCCCACAAAATATTGCCTAATTATACTCCCATCTCTCTAATTTTTAGTATACTACCATCAAACTTTAAGAGTTTTGTTTCTGAAATTCTTTATTTACTAATGAATGTGGCATGCTTTCAGATGCTTATTTTTCAATGTATTTTCACTGTTTATGATACCTCTGTTAATAGCTTTTCCCTATATTTTTAAAAACTGAGTTGTTGACCCTTTCCTCCTGAGTATTAAGATAACTTTGTAAATTAATTATCCCTTTGTCATATTTCTTTGCAGTTTTTGTTTTTACTTCACACAGGAATTTTTAATTATTTTATGTACTGATATTAATTAATCATTTACCTTATGGCTTCTGCATTTTGGTCATAATTTAATATCATCATTGGCAACCTCTGTTTTCCAGATTTTTGGAGGGGACAAATGTACTTCTATAGAACATAGCAAGAAATTATTCTCTTCTCCTTTTCAACATAAATAATATTTAAGTATCAAAATGTGCTGGTTTCTTCTGTAATAATCATACAACTTGATTATGAAATGCTTACATTTTCATTCTAAGGTCACCCATATTTGGTTAAAAGGGCCTTGGTTTATCTCTAGAAAGAACTGAGAAAACAAATTAACTCCATCTTCTGTCTCTCTTTACATATACATATATATTTTTGTATATACTATATATTTATATACATATATCAACTCTAGAGATAATATGATGACATTCCTTATATAAGCCAAAGTGTTGATGTTTTAGAGGAATTAATTCCTGAATGTTTCCCCTTAATCTTGCAATGAATGACTAGCAACACAACTTTCATTGTTTTTACCCATTTCACCAGAAATACATCTTACATTTTAATTTAAAATATCTTACAGACTTTAAATAATATAGAGGCTTCTAACTCTTTGCCTTTTGTTAAAATTAACATTAAAAAGCATTGGATATTTATTGAGTTTACTGTACAAATTTCTCAATGATTATTTGTTTTCATTTCATATGAATAAAGAAAAAGTGGCTTTTTAAAATTTTATGTTAATTTTTTTCATATAGATTTAAATATTTAAATCAAACCAGCACATTTTGATACCTAATTTTTTTCCACATAAAATTATGTAAACTATTTTGCTGGCACTGTAAACAAATCTGTTTTACTTGCTATCTATTTGAATAAAAACATATGTAAACAATGACCTTACATTTAGTTTTCTCACTTCCTAATTCACATCATTCCTGACCTGACACCTCCATACCATTAATCACTTTTTAACCTGCATATTCATGTTCTTTTTTTTCATGATTTTTCTTGAGTATGATAAAAAATCTTCTACTTTTGTTTGGACAAGTGAATGCCTAGAGAAAATTACACATAAAGTTTAGAAATATTTTTAAAATCTTATTTGTCTTACAATTATGGCTCATTTTAATATGTTTCTAAGTCTTCTATCCCATTTTATCCCACAGATATTATGTTATGTCATGTAATAAAATCTGAGTTGCACTCTGCGGTAACAGGCTTTATTCTGTGTTAAAATTATGTGTTAATGGATCTTCCTCCTCCACTAATTTAGACACCAAGCTACTGAAGAGTAAAAACCATAACATATTTCATGAAATGTAATAAATTTCTGTTGAATATAAAGTCAGTTCTATTAGTTAGTTTCCTTTGGTTTTAAATAAGATAAATAAATTCTGTATTGCCTTAGAAAATAAAATAAAGGAATAAATAAAACCGAAATGACAGTAGCAAAGGCACCGACAAATATAATGGACAGCTCCCAGAATACCTGAAAGAGTCTAAGGCCAGACTGAAGAACTAAACCTTAGAAGACCAGGCCTGTTGTAAGACCAGACAGGACATGAAGATTTCCTCCTAAAGCCTGGCTATTAAGTGATGTAAGCCCAGGCTCTAAGTGTCTTGGATTAATAGTCTACATTAATGGGGAGGGAAAAAAATGAATGGTAGTCATGATGCAGCATATATTTCTACCTTTAAATTGTCTGAATCTCTATTTTTCCATATAACTATGGAAATAGCTGCTAGAGGTACTTTCTAGTGTATTAAGAGTGATTCCCAGAGAAGATAATATTGGAATAAACAAGCAGCCAAACCAAGATGTATTTAATGCATTTGGATGGCAGGAGATTACAGTGTTTGCCCTGAGGATTATTAATTATCAATATAGTACTAATCATCATATAGTGAGCATGTAGTCTGGGCCAGATGATACACTGGATACAATATTCTGTTTAATCCTCAAAGCCACTCTGCAAGGTAGGTTAAGATCACAATAATCCCCATTTTATAGGTAATGAATCTAAGGCTTAGATTATTCCATTAGTAATATTCTAATATTTTCCCATGTGTATAATTTTCCCTCTTGTCACACTTATATTGAAAGGTTTCATATTTATTATGATGTTTTGCACCTGGTAATCTTTCAATAATATTGTTGTGTAGTGAATAATTAAATAACTGATAAAATTTATTTAAAATAAACAGATACAGGAACAAATTACAGGTGACACCACTTGTTCCTTATAATGGAAAAATGTATAAACTTGCCTTGATGACAATTTTAATGATGAAATGAGAATATAATTTTATATTTAGTAAGAATCAATATATCACTATTTATCTGTACCTATGTAGGGGCAACAAGGTTTTCCCTTTACCCTCTTAGGGTTTTTCATCTGGATCTGAGAATTAAACTGACATAAGACAGATTGACAGGAAAACAGCATCCAAATTTATATGTTTTACATGACATGGGAGCCCTCATAAGGAATGAAGACCCAAAGGAACGGTGGAACCTACACGCTTTTATAGCACGTTGAGCAGAGAGGCACTGTGGAAAGTAACTAAACTAGGTGGAGAGGGTAAAGAGAGATACAAATTATTTTCACAGGGTCTGTTTGTATGAAATTATCTGTGTCTCAACTTCTTGCCCTTGATAATAATAATGTTACTTCGACTGGGGGGACATTTTAACATGGGAATTTCATATCCTGCTTTTAAGAAAAAGAATGAAGGTCAGAGTGTTTTTCTTGCGTTGCTTTTTAAAAGTGCCTCTAATTTAAAATAATTATTATGCCAACATGGCATATTTTGGAGTGGCGTATTCTGTCACTCTTCATTTATATCTATATATCTGTATCTACTCTCATGTTTATATATATACATCTGCTTTTAAATCTACTTCACTATACGTACGTATGTGAACACATATAATTATATCTATTTATAAATTACTATAAAACAATAAAACTAGCTTCATACTTTTTTCATGCATCAACTTTTTAAAATGGGACAATACTTGCAGAATTTTGAGCTAAGATTATCATAAAGCAAGAATTTTATACCAGTCTCTGTTGCATTCATATATAATAATGTTAGGCATAAGTCAACAATAAATCTATGTTCAAAATTGCATGTGAAGGTATCAAAAAAATTTTAAATTCTGTTTCTTAGTTAGAAACAAGAATGTGTGTGTGTGTGTTCATTTTGGTTTCTTAATGTAGGCAATACAGATGATTTTTTTTAACTTAAGCCAGCCAGTAATAGAATAATAAACCAGTCTGAAATAATGAAAGAAGAGCTCACTCTCCAATTTGCTTGTACTGTTTTCTATATTATTTATTTTTTACAGCTTGAAATAATAACATGTTTTGACTGGAAGTAATCTTACAGAGTTAAGATAAAAAAAATTACTCTTGAAGACTTGTCCTAAAAGACAAAGATATGCCCTGGTCAAAATTATGGGGGGTTAGCCTCACTGTGAGTTTATGTGAATAAAGGATTCTTCAATTGCAAAATCTTCCTTGTGAAATTTCCCTTTTGTTGATGATCTGCTGACTTTTTAATCCCATAAATGCTATGGCCTTAAGCTCTACTTGCATATGATATTTAGGCGGTATACTAACATTGCCATTTTCTGGAGTTCAGGCATACGAGTACTTTTAATTTGTGTGCTTAATACTACCTCTTGTCCATATACCCTCTACTTCTGAATTGTGAGCTCCTGTTTAAGAGTGCTTTTTCAAGTGGAAATACTGAGAGGCCTGGGTTGAATGTGTGTCCCTATAGAACTGACATTTTTTTCCTTAGAGTTTGCATATATGCTAAGAGTCTTATTGCCCTGGAACCAATTTGGCAATGGGTAGGAGGGGAGGTGGATTTCTTTTTGGAAGATTTCTAGACTAAGTATTTAGTATATATTTCAACCTCAAACACCTATGATGCTCAACCCATTAGTTATGAATTCTAAGTGTGAATTAACTTTTTACCCATGCATTTGGAAAAAGTAGTTAATGTTCCTTGTGCTACTTGGCAATTTTTTTTCTCCAAATCTAACTTTTCTTTTAAGATGTAGCTTTATTTAAGGATCTTTGTCCCAAATCTTCACTAAATATTTTATCTTCTATTTCTAGAAGAGTGTATATATGGTAAATTTTAGTTCTGTTCCTTCTAGTACATCAGTAAAACAACAAAACACAATGCAAACAAGATACCATCTAAGATTTTTTCTAAGATTATTGCAATTTTCATCTAAAGAAATGGCACATGAATATCAAAAATGTCTATGGATATATAAGTAGCTAGTGATCTTGCAGGTCTCACCATCCTCTCCTTCCTTCATTGTCTCCAAGTTTAGAACATATTCCCACCACCCACCACACATTTTTCCCCATCAACTCTTCCTACATCTAGGCTTCATACAAGATAAATTTATTTGCCCAAACTCTTTTCAGGATATTTTGCAAACATACACAGATTCTTAAGAGGAATTCCAGTGACAAATGTTGATGTGAAAGTATTTTCTAATGTTTTGTAAGTGTGTATACAGTTACTTTTTCTCTTCTCCCTTTTTCTGCTCACTAGGACTAAATAAAGGAAACTCAATTAAGATTAAGGTCATTGTGCGTGGCGAATTTCACTTTAAATCAATAAAGTATTTCATTAGGTTGTGTTGTTCTGAGGCTGATGAAATCCCTTGCTTTCTTTGATGCTGATCTGTCTCACCTTACCTTGCTGGTGACACTAGCAATGCTTTTGGATAGTAAAAATATTTTTGTTGGGAGACTATTACTCCCAGGCAGAGTAGTAGACAAGTGAAGGAGCCCTTTACCCATTAGCATAAAGACTGCAACTCTGAAAGCTGTTGCAAATATGCAAATAATCAGGCTAGTAAATCCCACCCATTCAAACTTGTGCTGATACAACTGAATGAGGTTAACACTTGTTCCAACTTTGTTGCCAGATATGAAAGAATACAGGTGATTTTAGTCAATCTAAACCTCCTAGGATAATTTGGTATATGTCGGATATGAATAACCCATTTCTGGCTTCCCAAGTTATGACACTGTTTTAATCTTGGTTGGGACACATTTGTTCCTGAATTCACTATGCCTATTTACATAGACATATTCTGTTTTAAAAATACAGAAACTGCCTTCATCCTGGATTGATTTCTCAGAGGGAGGTGTTTTAAAAAAAACTGCTTCAACCATTGTTTTATAGAGATGACTATCTTAGCATTATATCATTTTTCTAGAGGTCAGTATTACTAAATTTTGTTAATCTGAAACAGTAACAACACAAGGAATTGAAAATTGTATTTTCTTTATCAACAGTGGCATATATACTACCAAACCTAACAGAAAAATAAATATGTCCTAACATGACTCTTTTTTTAAAGAAATGATTCTGTTATGTTTGCATTTTATATTCTGAGCAAAATCTTACGGCTTGTGACCAACGAGAGTCCTTTCAAAGGTGTCATTGTCAGAGCAAATTAATTCATGGCTCACACTATGCACTGTCAGCATCTATTGTTATCTTTTTTCTTCTTCCCTGTCACTCAGATTAATAACGTCAGTGGTGCTGTGCTTACAGCTTTCTTCCCCTTGTCATTTGACGCAGAATCTCCTTTGCACAAGCAATTTTTCTTCAGCAAATTTAAATGTACTGCAATATATCTGTGTTTAGTTAAAACTGCTATACGATCATTTCTCTTCTGACTACTCTTATTAAAACTAATTAAATAGACCTTTTTGTATTGCAGGTTGTTATTTCCTAAACACTTCATTACAGAATGGATTTGAGGTTTGCAACCATTTTTGGTCATAGTCTGACACCTTTTAAAATGAGCTTTTCATTAAAAATATTAAACCACTAACAACATACACAGTATATTCACTTTTCTTAAGTCCCATGTTTATGAAATTCTTGCCAACTGTTTATGGAAATCATCCACACAATATGAATCTATGCATGAAATGCAGTGAAAGTGGGAAATTATGCTATATTCAAACATAACTGTAATCAAAGATACGTGTTTTACTACTAAGTGTGTAGGTGTTAGGTTCAGAAGGAATTCAGTACTTGTTCCACTGAACAAGCAAAAGACCAGAAAACTTACAGTCATCTTCACTCATAAACCAGGAAGCTCGCAAAGCAAGACCAATAGTCTTATGGAAATCTCAGGCTAGACTTGTGTTTTGAAGATGTTGACAAAACTTTTAATATAGGTGTTGACTGAAAAAAATGCACAATGTGACAGCTGTGCGTTCAGTTTTATTTGGGAACTTACTGAGGACTACTGCCCAGGAGATAGCCTCTCAGATAGCTCTTAGGAAGTGCTCCGAAGAGGTAGGAAGGGAGGTCAATATGTGATTTTAGCGAAGGAGGTATGTACAATCAAGTAGACATCTCAGTAGAAGTTTGCTGCTAGTCACAAGTAGCAGATGTCTCTGTTAATGATTTTAGTGTTTTTCTAGGTATGAGAAGATGCAAGAAATTGGGTTCATAAAATGCATCTAACTATCTGAAGGCCTGTTCTGCCAGTTTTTCCCAGAGCACAGAGAGCCTCATTCCTGATCTCCATCCTGAACGCCTTTCAGGGTGTGTCAAAGGTCAGTAACTGCAGGGGCTAGTGACTTCACTCTTGTAGAATCAGATAGTGAGAAACATTCTTTAGTTGTCATAAGAAACAAAAACTACTACAGATATTTCAAACACATTACAATTGCTGGAAGATTGGGTTTGAAGTCAGGGCCCTGCAACTGGGCTTCAAGTTCATGCTATTGCAGCTACTGCCGCAATCCAGAAGTCAACAAGCAGCTGTTGCAACCACTCAGCATTCAGGACGCTGCAGGAAACCATTGCTAATATCATAGCTGCCCTATACCCATGTAGTTTGCCCTTACACATTGAAACACAGAGGCTTTCTGTTGTGCAAATTAATATCAGTCTCCACTGCAGCTGGTGGATGAATAGATTCTGCCTCCTTTGCCTTCCCAATCTGGCATGGGCTCATTTACTTGGAACAACCTAAATCACATCTCAGACTTTTGGGGAAAGAGAGTCCGGGATTGTAGCTTTTAGCCTGTCTGTTCTTGCAATATGGTGAGAGTGGGATAAAGTGGTGGGAATGAATGCTGAGTGTCAGTAGACAATAACTGGTATAGCAAGAATTTCACTGACATAAAAATTACTGTTACGTGAGGTGTTGGAAGTGTCTACTTTCCAAGCTGAGAAAGCCTGGGGTAGAGTCATAGGATGAGCTCTTCAGCACTGTATTATCTTTTCCAATTACCTTCTTCAGCTTCATGTGAACTCTCTTTAAAGAGAGAAATGAAAATTTGAACATCTAGAACATCTGGAACATCTAGGTCATTTCATCAGGATCCTGGAGGGAGGGAGATAAGATATTTAATCTTTACAGCTCCCTATTGTGTCCCAGTAAGTCTGAAGAGCTCTGGTTTTCCCAAAAGTGCAGAAAATGCCAGGGGACTTGTTGGTCTCTCTGAAATCTTCCTCTGTAACACTGGGGTGTGGCAGAGAGACCTCTTGTTATTCTTTTTTCATTCCCTTGTAGAATCTCCACCTTTGTGTGTGGGCAGAATATATGACTTTCTTCTAACCAATAGATTCTGGCAGAGATGGGCTATCACCGCGGCCATTACATAACATTACAATACCATGCATGCAATTATTTCCCTTGAGCTCTTTCTCATGAGCATTCTACAGTTCTGAATATTTCTGCATTTTCAAGGAATGAGCTACAAGAAAAAGTACCTTATAATTTAACTCATGTTTTTGAAATAAAAGGAATTAAAGCATATTTAGCCTGTGTTAAAGCAAATATATTTTCAAATACAATATATGATATGTTAATGTAATAGAGTAATTATACAGTGTTTTGTATTAAAATGTTAATATTTAGACTATATGAAAAGAGAACATTTAAGGGCTCCATTGAATCTGAAATGATGTTAAATTAAGATAACGTAAAATGAAACAAATATAACTTATTTAGCACATTGTTCAGAACCTAATTATGAACTGGAGTGGTACCAACTGTCTTTAATATTTATTTTCTTTATGTTCAGGAATCAATTCAGTATTCCTTTTGCTCTGAGAAAACTGCTTTGTAGTATTTCTTTTTTTCACTGTGGCATGGTACAGTCTTGCGCACGTACATGAAAACCAGCTTTTCATTTTCTACAGCATAAAATTTAATGTATTCAATCTCAGTTGGTCCCCAAATTGCATTTTACAAAATGAAATTTTATATAGAAAGAAAAAAATCCCTGATCAAATACACGTGGACAACACTAGATTAAACTGTTTCTGTTCGTGTTTGGTTGTTTGTTGTTGTTGAATTATGTACAGTTGTACTTTGTTTTACTGTGCTTTGCTTCATTGCGTTTTTCACAAATTGAAGATTTGTCACAATCCTGTGTCAAGCCAGTCTATGGGCACTATTTTTCCAACAGCATATTCTCACTTTGTATCTCTGTGTCATATGTTGGTAATTCTCACAATATTTCAAACTTTTCCATTATTATTATATTTGTTACAGTGATCTGTGATACTTTGATATTACTACTATAACTCTCTGAAGGCTCAGATGATGGTTAGCATTTTTTAGCAATAAAGTATTTTATAATTGTTATGAACTTTTTTTAAACATAATGCTATTGTACACTTAATAGACTACAGTATAGGGCAAACATAATTTTTATATACACTGGGAAACCAAAAAATTCATGTGACTCATTTTATTACAATATTCACTTTATTGCAGTGGTCTGGAACCGAATCTGCAATATCTCTGAGGTGCGTCTGTATTTGATTGTTTTACTTCCATACCTCTGTGAACCTTGACTGTGTCTCAAGAAGGATAACCTCTTGTGAATATTAATTTCTCAAAGTTATTCAACTAAAGTAGGCTTTGTTCAAAGAACACCTAATATTACATAGAGCCAGAGATCCCCAAAACACTTCTGAAGAATCTTTTGTCTAGATAAATGTAGAACAACTACTTTCCAAAATTTCCAGAAAATCTTAAAGATTTAAAAAATTGTATTATATCCTGTTTGCCTAATTCAACAGAGAACCAAATAAGACAGATACCCTCATGTGCATTGAAGCTATATAAAAACTATACATTTTTATTTGGTGACATTTAATGAAGGTCATCTATGCAATTAAGACATGGACTATGTTGTGCATGTGTTAAAACTTCAGAATATTGATGATAAAAGTATAAGACATATTATTTCCCACATTTTCTACATATACATACATTGCAAATTAATCTCAGTATTTCTATACTAGCAATATTCCTATAGTGCAACAGAGTATTTTAACAAATTTAGGTTTAAAAATAGGGTAATTCAATAAAATATACTGTTTCTGTTATTGTGTAAAATATACCTAAAATGATTCAGCTCAGAGTCCAAACAAATATTTAAAATAACAAGTTGAATCATATCCTCATTTGCTTGATTAATCATTTTAGACCTCTTCGAGTTTTGATATATTTGAGATTTCCCCTCGTAAATAAATACGATTTCAAAAATCAATATATGACCATAACCATCTCTTAGGACTGGCCAAAGATACAGGCTTTTGAAACACAGAGATATTAATGGTGAAATTTTCAGACAACAAGATGGGTAAAAGATAGTTTTAAGTAGGAATTCCCTTCAGGTTGCCTCTTCCATTTTTTATAAAATATCAGTCCCATTTCGATGTTTCAACATCTTTCTGAATTTGATGGTAACTTTTTTCAAACTAGAGGCATATCTTTAATTGCTTTGGAGGAAAATCCCATTTAAAAACACAATGAGCTCATTAATGATTCTCTCTTTAGGGAGTTACAAACACTATAATATCTATAATAGTTTTAACACGTTAATGTATATTTCACCATATATGATGTAAGAATATCTCCAGTAGTGCTGAATCGATGAATTAGTGCTTTTCTGGTATGAGCTTTCCTTGAACCATTAATTTAAATTAAGACTGTTTTGTTGCAATGATATACTGAGTGGCAATTTGAACTCTTAAGACCAATTATTTGTACTATACTTCTCAGTTACAATTTCTGTTGCATCTACCATCTTTATATAAACTTTACTTTCTGTTGTTTATAAGTTAGACCCATAGCTATTACACTTGTCTGTGGCTTATGAAAAAGATTATTATAAAAAAATCTCTTTATAACCACAGAAAAACTCTTTCTTGGGAATTTTGATTAAGACACAGCAAGAGAATCTACTAAATAGTACTGGGATATTAGGCAACAGTAACTTAGCTATATTAATAGTGATACAAGAGAATCATAATTTACAAGTAACTTCTAGCAGTGTCCTCTGGGGTGCCCTGATTTCAGTTATAATCTCTGTGAAGCCCAGTGGAAAATCACAACCACTACCCTCAAGCTCCAGTGAGACACCTGTCTATCCTTGGTAATAAACACCTATTTTCTGTAGCTAACATGATCCTTAGAAAAAAATGAAGCAAAACTCACAGTAAAACATTTTTAAATTTCACTGTATCCAATTACTATGTGAATCTTGTCAGCAATACATGCTATGATGTCCTACCTGAATAATAAATAGCAGCATACTAATTTTTAAAGTCCTTGTCTAATATTTGATTGAAAAAATAAACTACACTGAAAATACATTAAGCGAAGATTTTAAGAATTGACTATTAAGCACAGAATTCCTAAGACTTGTTTAAAAAATCAAATCAGCTATGTCTATTGCAGTTTACTTTGAAGAGAGTGGTTTGTCAGGCATGCTTATCTGTTATGTCTTAGCACAGCAATTGTCAAGTAACAGGTATTTTGGTCACAGTATTGCCGAAAAAGGGAAACATCCAATTAACATTCCAAGGAAGTGTTTTTACTGCTGCCAAGAGCTAAGATAAATGTATAATACTGAAAATAATTTTTCAGTATTTTTCTAAGTCATTCTGTCTGTTTTAAGGGGATAGGTACCACTTTATCATATATTAATTTGCTAATTTCAGTTTTTCTTGTTACTTGTTGTCATTATAATTTACCATTCTTGTAAAGCTGATTAGGTTAGGTGACTCAGAGCCAGCAAGCTCTAGGAGTTCAATTTCTTTTTATCTCAGTTTGATTCCTTGGAAGTTGAGTAGGGAGACCTGATGTCTGTACTCCCTAATGGTGCTTTCAGAAAATAGTACTTTCAGAAAATCAACCAATCTACTGCACTGCATGTTTTAATTTAATTCTGTTATCGCTTCTGTTTGATAGTTAAGAATTAGGCTGGTATAAAATAAAATCCTTTTCTGGCGAAAACTACAGTGACTTTTCAGAAAACTATCAACCCAATCTCATGACACTGT
Organism: Balaenoptera musculus; assembly: GCF_009873245.2. NCBI lineage: Eukaryota > Metazoa > Chordata > Mammalia > Artiodactyla > Balaenopteridae > Balaenoptera > Balaenoptera musculus. The sequence continues at coordinate 59,962,245 of NC_045802.1, forward strand.
TCATCATGATCTACGTAAATTGCAATTCAGGGAATGTAACAGGCTGTGAACAAATAAAAGATGACCAGCAAAGTTTATTACTTCTTCATAATGCATTAGGAGATTTATATAAGATAATGCATGTACAATAAAATAGAAAAGTGTCTATTTAGTAAATTTTAAATGAATATTAACTGTAATTATTTTATATTTATCAATATTTATCTTTGTTATGACCTACTTTAGCTGAAGTCAGTGAAGAAAGATGCTTCATTAAAATATAAAGGTCATTTTTATCAATGTATGAATATTTTCTAGTGTTCTATGAAAGAAGAGTTTTCTACATAAACCATCTATCTTTATCTCCTCACTAAATATTGCACAGGTAAAAATATATATATAATCTCACATAGGATTTGAATTCAGGCAAATTGCCATCGCATCCTGCTCTGTTATATACAATATAATTTTATATATGAACACAGATGGATAAAAGTTAAGTAGCCTTGTAGGTTTAGAAAAATGGTGATGAGGATGATGAGGATGATGATGGTGATAAAGGACCATTCCTATTTTCTCGGTGATATAAGAAGCAAGGTTGTCCCTGAGAGTGATGGAGGGAGACTTTCATGGTAGTGTTAGGAGTTAAGGAGTTAAGAGATATTTCAAATAGGTGAGTAAGAGTGTAGGAGAGTGAAGAGGATCATCATTCAAAAAAAAAAAAAAGACAAGTCTACATGGTTAATTTTTTCTAGCCATTTTTAGCGATTTACAGGCAGAAAGTAGATTTAGTCACGGCTGGGGGTGAGAGTATGGAAGGCAGTAAGGACAAGAAAGCTTAGAATATGTACCAGAGTGGTTATATAGTAATTGACTTTGGAATCTGGTGAGCCAAGAGGATAAAGACCAAGGCCACAGAGAGTAGAAAGTCAATTAACAGGTTGTCCAAATAGGGTCAAGGAATTTTGGGAGAGGAGTTCATAGCGACAGAAAGCTGGGATTCAGAGAATAAGATGATTGTAATCTAAGTACCAGTAACAATGCAGTTATGGGTGTTGACAAGGTCTAGGGTATAATTTGTTGGCTGAAGTTCACTGAAAGAATAGATAGGTTGAGGGCGTCAAAGAATTAAGAACCCAGGGTTTTGGAAAAACTGACTATGTAGATGCTGAAGCTACAAAGAATGATGTTAGGAGCATGGGATGTTCCACCATCTATTTAGGAAAATTCAACACGTTTATGGAGAGAGACCTATCTGCAGTTTCTATAAGTCATTCTCATTTTCTTATGCTGCTTTATTTTCCCTATTTACTAAATAATTCTTATTTATATATGGCTTTATAATTTCCAAAAATATTTTAAATACTTTGATTTACTCAATTTTTTACAGCAAAACTACTTAGTGTATAGGAAACTAATATGATGATTTTAGAGAAAAGGAAATCAAGATTCAGTATCTGACTCTATCTTTATTTAAATGCAGTTTGTTTGTTTTTAATCTTTGTAGGATACCTGCTTTTTAAACACTATGGCTTAATATTCCCATGGTGTTGAGGTAATATCTTTCATTTAAAGAATTAGGTTATCTTGAACGTCAGACTTTTGCAACATGGTACTAATTAAATCCATCTAACTGAATCCTTTCTGAACCCTGAACTCAAATTCCTGCTGCTTTCTTAACACCTCCACTTGCATATATGCCAAATCTCAAACAGTAGTTGTCCAAAATGCAAATATTTGTTCACAGAATTTGTTCACCTCCCACCCATTTTGTTTTCCATTTTTATAAGCGCATCTTAATGTACCCTTTTGTTCAAGACATAAATCCAAGAGTCATCCTTGATTTCTCCATTTCCCTAACTTTCTAATCAAAGCCTGATTCAAAATATATCTAAAGCTATTTAAATCTATCTTCACTGCTGCCATCCTAGGCTTGGCCCACATAACATAGATCCAGGATTTTTACAACAGCTAGTAATTAGCCTCCCTGATCCTTATGCTAATCCATTACCACTCAGAAGTCTGAGTGAGTTTCTTAAAATGTGAATTGAATTATGCACCTCCCAAACTTACACGTAGGAAAAAACTCAAACTTTCCACTGTGGTCTTAATGTCTTGTATAATCTGACCCAGGCCTACCAGAGCCTAAGGACCGATAATGTCCTCCCCTGTGACTCCACCCTGTTACCTCACCATCAACCAATCAGAGAATTGTGCACAAGCTGATCACAAACCCTGGGACTCCCCTCTCTCACCTTGCCTTTAAAAATGCTTTGCTGAAACCCGTGGGAAGTTCTGGCTTTTGAGCACTAGCTGCCCAGAACTCCTTGCTTGGCGCCCTGAAATAAACACTGCACTTTCCTTCACCACAACCTGATATCACTAGATTGGCTTTACTGAGCGAGGGGGAGCACACCCAAGTTTGGTTTGGTACTATTAGCATAACACCTACATTTCTTAACTTATTTTTAGTTTTCAACCTTTTTTTCTTCCTTTCTGTGTCTCATTCTGCTGCTTTGTTCTTCAGTCCTATATTCCAATTTAGTTACTCTCTTTGCATTTATATCTGTTCACATTTCTAGAATTCTGCTTGGTTCTTTCAAAAATTCACTTGTTCTTTTGTCCTCTTGTCCTCTTGTCTTATATACATATATTTTTCATTCTGTCCTCATTTAACATTTAAAATAAATTTAATTTAAATTTCTATTAGATTTTTTCATAAATTGATTTATGCTCCAAAACAATGGCATAAGCCTAACATCTGTTTGATTATAGTTGAATAAATATACTTAAGTGTGAAAACAATTTATGACCATGACCACAATAGGCAATTGCTATAATTATGACTTTAGGTTCTGACACTCTTTATCAGTTTGGTTCTGTGCACCATGTATCCTTGTGTCTCCCCCCCCCAACCCCCATCTTATTCCCAGGATCCTTGCATTTATACCAGGAAGTGATAAATCTCAACAATGATCCGTGCAGTCGTTGATTTTACATGTCAGCTTCACTGGCCATGGGGTACCCAGATTAAACATTAGCTCTGGGTGTGGCTGTGAGCTTGTTTCCATGTGAGAGTAGCATTTGAATGGGTGGACTCATAAGATTGCCCTCCCCAATGTGGGTGAGCATCATCCAATCCATTGTGGGCCTGAATGGAACAGAAAACTGAGGAAGGAGAACTTTGCGTGTCTCACTGTTAAACTGCAATATCTTATCTCATCTTCTCCTGCCTTCAGATTGGAATTTACACCGTTGGCTCCCTTGGTTCTCAGACCTTTGGACAAGACTGAATTACACCACGAGGTTTATTGAATCTCCAGCTACCAGAGGCAAATGGTAGGACTTTTCAGCCCCCATATTGTGTGAGCCACTTCCTCACAATCAATCAATCAGTAAAGTTTCTCTGCTAGGGAATAAAAAACACAACTCATTTTTGTGTGTTTACATGGTACCATGCAACTTTAATTCATTTATTTGCTCTAGAGTGTTCCTATGGATTCTTTTTCATTTTCTATATATAGGATCATGCACCTATTTTCGCTGGGGACTTTTGCTTATTCAGTCTCTTTACTTGTTTTAGTATGTTTTTAATTTCAAAGTTCTATTTGAAATTTATTTTCTATTTCTTCTTGAGTCCATTTGGGTAATTTGTGTTTCTTAGAATTGAAACCTGCCATTTCATTTGGCTTATCTCATTTTTTTGGTATACAAATCTTCATAAATTTTTTATAGTGTCCCATAAACCTATGTTCAGTTCTCTTTTGTCATTCCTTTGTTCCTCTCTATGCATTAGTTCATATAATTCTTATCAACCCGCCTTTGATTTCATTGATCCTATATTCAATGTTCTGCTGAACTCTATTAAGTCCCAACAATGACTTCTTGATTTCAAATATTTAATTTTTTCAGTTAAGAATACCCCTTTGGTTCTTTTTCAGAGATTATATTTTTTGTTGAAATTTATCTTTTTATTCATTCAGTCTAACTAATAGTCAGTCAATGTTCTTTTGACTAATTCCAACAACTTGGCTATCTTGGAGCCTACCTGTGTTGACATATTTGTCTCTCTTGATTCTGAATTGCATTTATCTTCTTCTCTGTATGTTAGCCTTTCCATGTAAAAGAACCTTGGAACTAAGGTTTTGTTATTTCTTTCCACAGAGTGGGCAAGCTTCTTCTATTAGGAAAATAGAGTAAAGGTACTAAATACTTTGATCCATTTGGAACTGATCTAGGCTAGGGCTGGGATGTATATTTAGTTGACCTAAGTTCACCTGTGGTTTTAAAGGTCGGGATGACAGAACTTTGGATAATTGTCCCTGCATCCCCAACTCAGTCCCCAACCACCAGTGTTATTTGAGAACTCAGCAAGATCTCCGAAGGTGAAAACACCAGATGGGAAACCAGTCAATGTGTTCTAATCTTGTCACAAAGTAATGAGAGGCTGGTCACATATTGCTCAGGATCATCATTAAAACTTGAATATTAATTTGTCAGAGACTTCCTGTGCCTTAAGCAGAAAGGGCTTAAAGTTTAGATATATGCGAATCTATTGAGAAAAAAGGTGAAAAGTGTTAGAATATAGGAAGTACCAGTATCCAAATTTATAGCATAGGGTGTTAGTGTCTTGGAAAACCATTCTGGAAAAAAATAGATGGAGCACTATTTTAAGAAATGCTACATTACCAACAATTTTTGGATTGTGCCAAAAAGATTATGCCAACTATCCCTTGATGACACAAATATTATATTGTGTAGGAAAAAATGTTATTGATGACAATAATCAGGCAATCATTTAGAAAAGTTAGACTCAATATAAAAATTTTAAAAACTTCTTTCTTTTTCATATATGCACAATAGCTATATGCTAAAAGCTGTCTATATATATAAACAACTCTATCAATAAGTATGAAATAAAAATTTTAAATAATAAAGAATAGTGTTAAAGTTTAATTTACAGACAGTTTCTTTCTTGGGGTATAAAGCAATGCTGCCTCTTAATATTCATAGCATCTTAGTGTTCATTAAATAATACATTAACTAACATGTTAATTACCTAAAGAAGATTTTCTCAACATCTTTGACAATGAAATTATCTGTTATCGCATAATAATACGCATATACACTTCATATTACTTTTCACAATGAAGTTTCCTATTTTAAGTCATATTTTCTATTAATGTCCATCTCAACTAACAAAGTATAAGCTCTATGAAGGTGGAAATTAGGTAATATTTTTTTCAACATACTATCACTAAAATTTAGCACCATCCTGACACATTGCAGTTGCTACAAAAATATTTATTTAGTGAATTAATGTGCACATTATGGAGGTTTAAAGAGGATGAAAGACTACTCAGATGGAGAGAAGAGTGAGAGGAAAGATACATATTTTTGAGATAATGTGTTGAGTACTAGAAATTGAGACTCTATAGAGCAGAGTTTCTAGAAGACATTGTTGACATGATGAGTAAAAGCTAAAATTAGGGGAGTGTGCAGAAAAAGAGGTCTTAAACTATATTTAATTTGTTAAGAAAATAAAATCATGTTCCCTAAAAAATAATGCATATATAATGTCTGTATTATTTTATGTCTCTGCCTTTTCGAAAAATATTATTAGGAAATTAAGATCATTATTTCTACTCACATCACTTTAAAATTCCTTATTATTGCCTCAAAATTCCTCAATCATTTCACAATATTTTAGAGATTGCATGACTCCATGGGGTAACCTGAGAAGGGAAAGAATTTGTTCTAGCTTCTGAAATGGAGGTTCTTATATTGTTTGAATCAAACTCTTCCATTTCTTAAATGATGAATTACATTAGTTAATTTTATGCAAAACAAGGATATATTCACATATCTGAATTGGCTTATGTTTCATTCATTCATGAGGCTTTTAAAATTAATTCTAAAAATATTTATTTAATACCTATATCAAGCACAGTACCTGGCACTGGTGATATAATGGAAAATAATGAAGACAGAGTTTCTTACTTCATGGCAGTTTCATGTCATGGCAAGGACAAGTAAGAAAACATCAATAATGCAATAAAAATCATAAGAAGCTTTATTAATGAAAGTACCAAGGTCTGAGAAAGACAACTGGTGGATGAGAGGGTCTACTTTACTTAAAATTTATGCCAGGGTAGGTCTCCAGTGAAATTTTGTATTTCAGCTGACATCTAAAGAATAAAAAGTAAAAAGCTATAGGAAGAACCAGGTAGGGAGGTATTTCCAGAAAAGGAAGCCACACATGGGCAAATATCACAATATGGGAAAAGCCCAATATGTTCAAAGAACTGAAAGAAGATCTAGCTAGAGAATAATAAGCTGAAAAGAGTATCACAAAATTAGTTTGGGGAAGGAGGGAAAAGTTTAAAAAAAAACAGAGAGTGAGATGATAACAAAGCCATCATAGTGGATATTTTTCAAAGTTCAATAGCACTTCAGCTTTCACTTAATAGGAAAAAGTCAGAGAAGACTAATGTTTCCACCGTTGAAGCAGATGTAAATAGAGGAAACAACTGTTTGAATACAACAAACAGCTTCCAAGAAAGCCTGGACTTCAGGGGCCAGATGCCAATGAAAACAGAAGCTCATTGAGTGCAATCTTCTGCATACCACTCTTCCCCTTGGGCATTTGCTCTTTCTTCTATGGAGAAAGAGACTGATGAGAATCTGTGTAGAAAAAGGGCTTCTAGCAGACAGAAGCCAGAATAGTTTAGGCTATCCAAGCGGAGATAAAAGTTGCAGTTTAGGGCTGTCAGTACAGCCAGGTCTTGAGCGACCAAGATATTGGTGGTAATGAAATGCAATGAAATAAGCCTGACACTCAGTTTAAGGTTTCCCCCCTCAAAGATTTTTCTGATTAAATTGCAAAGGCAACAAGTTTTGAGTTAGTTAGTATAGTTAAGATTTTGCTATTTTAACTGTGGAAGTAATAGTTAGGATTTTGCTATTGTAAATATAAAAGTAATAGTTTGATTTCTAAGTATGTGCACACTTACAAATCAATATATTAAGTGGTTGTATATGTATTCACACAACACCCCTCTCCCACATCCTCTATGGTTTTCCATAAGTGTAACTTGCCTGGCCTCTCTATTTAAGATAACAACCCTGTCTCTTCTGTGCTTTATTCTCTTCACAGCAATTTGCATTATCCAATATACTGTATATTCCAGACATTCTTTGTATGATTTCTTTCCATCCGCTCAGAGTTTTGCTAGGTTGCATACTGTTCCCACGATTCATGTCCTTCCTGGAACCTTAGAATGTGACTTTATTTGGAAAATAGGGTCATTCCTGATGTAATTAGTTAAATCAAGATTCAGTTGTATTGGAGTAAGGAGGATCACCAAGCAAATAATCTTGTAAGAGGAGGAAAGACACGGGTAGAATGCCAACCGAAGACGGAGGCAGAAATTGGAGTTATACTGCCATAAGCCAAGGTATGTTAAGCATCGCTGACAACCATGGGAAGCTAGGAGACAGGCATGGAACACAGTATCCCTCTGAGACCCCAAGAAGGAATCCACCCTGTCAACACCTTGATTTCAGTCTTCTGCTCTTTGAACTTTGACAGAATAAACTTCTATTGTTTTAAGCCACCCAAACTGTCATACTTTGTCACAGCAGTCCTAAGAAACTAATACTTTGGTGTAAGGTTCTTAAAGGCAAAGATTTTTATCTTTATTGTCACTGCTGAAATGCAGCCTTCTAGTTATGAAGATTTTATTATTATCATTATTACATAGCTTCTACTCCTTGAGATAGTGTGCCATGTGTTTACTGACATAATATCTAAAAATTCTCACGGACACCTATGAGGTATTTTCAGATGAGGAAAGTATTTTTTTCTTGTTTCTTTGCATCACATAATTTAGTCTTGATCTAGAATTCAAATTAGAGTTTATATTTTTTCAAAGCCTTTGTTTTTATATAGTGCTACATTGCAATATTAAAGTTTCTTTTCTCTTCCTTCTTTCCCATCCTCCTCATCCTCCTCTTCCTTCCCTGCTTCCTTCCTTCCTCCCTTCTTTCTTCCCTCCCTTCCTTCCTTCTTTCCTCCCTTCCTTTCTTTTCTTTCTCTTTCTCCTTCACCTTCTACTTACGTCTCAGACCTTTCCTTTTAACAAGAATAAAAAAGAGGGAACTTACATTTGCAATTATTAATGAGCTTCAATCTCTTTAGCATTGTTGATAAGGTGCAGTAGCAGTACTAAACTTTTCCTCAGTTTTTTCATATTTAATCAAAAGGCATGTTACATTCCTCTTCATTTTTGTCAAATTGTTTTTACCAATAATTTTATGCATAATGAAAATCCAGAACTTTAATTTAATTCATCACCATCTCAACTGTGTTTGCAAGTAACATATTATCAATTCTTATAAATTTGTTATTTGAGAAAATATTAGTGTTTTTGTATCCATTTTATGACCATGCCATAGGTTATATTTTGAAATTCCTATATATCTTTCCTAGGATCAAAATACAAATTTTACAAAGTCTAATATTTAATTTACTCATTTTATCAATGCCCTCTCCTCTTAAAGAATGTAAGAGTCTTGTAAGATGAATGAATAGATATTCTTTCAGAAGTGTTAATCAATGATAAAATCATCATCAAGTTTAAGTAGGTTAAATTTTATTTTTACTCAGCAACATTCAGTATAATTTATCAAATTTTTGTTATGACACTGTCAATGTATTTATCTTTAAACACACCCTGAAATTTCAGTAGAGGCTGTTTGCCAATTATTTAAGTAGGCCAAGAGTGCACATTTGGCATCCTTCTATTTTATCTGGCTAAGCTCGCTCCCACCCATTATCAGGAGCAAGTGCCTGGACATTATGTACGTTTAATTCAGTTTTTTGGTATTATTTTAGTAGCTGTGAAGCTGCTCTGTGAAGATAAACTTTGGACATCCTGGCTTATAATGTGCTCTACCTGATTTTTGTATTACCTTTTATGCCTACAGAGATTTGCATTCATTATTATGGTAGAATGCCTACAGATTACCTTTGAATATCTAACAGTGACATGTGCTTTTGATACATTATGGGTGGGAGATTTAATAGTCTTGGGAAGCTTAAATTGTATTAAACTTTTATTAACTAAGGATTTTCTCTATATAATTGAATAACTCACAGCTCTGACAGCTAAAATGACTTAACAAAGATTAAATCTTCACAGTAAGTTAAAAATAACTTTTGTATTTTAAGTTAAGAAAATAAGTAAGTGGAAATAAACTTTCAGTAAACATCATTTCATATTTTTGGAGTTATATTTACTTATATCATTTGTGATCCAAATGATTGTACATAAGTATTACTTTTAAGTACTTGTCTTCTTTGAAAATAGTTTTGGATTATAAATTCTGATGCACCATAAGCAACACAAATGTCATTTTTATTTTGTATTAAAGCATTTTTGAAATTTTTTTCATGAGCAAATGGTTTTTGCATATTTCAATGCAAATCATATTACCATATTTTTGACTTCTGATTTTTTGCTATTTTCTTTTAAATAATCTAAGTCAAACATTACCTTACTATATTCATTGACATTTCTTCCCTCAATGCATTTTATATTACTTAAATTCTAAATTGTATGTGGATGAGATAAGGAAAGACTTTGCAAAAGCTTAATGTGTTTAACTGGTGATTAATTTCTGAAATTTCATATTAAGATGCAATTTTACCACAAGATACTAAGCTTATTAATTAATTATTAATTGCCTTTTAGAAATGATGTGATATAATTTGATACACAATTTGAGTCAGCAATTATGTATATCCATGCATATTACGCATATATAAAATGAAGAAATAATAACATTAAACTATTCCTGTAACACTTTTTAATGGATTGAATTTTCTTCAGGGGAGAAGAGATCTTCCTTTTTTTTTCTTCTTTCTCACCCTTCCCTTCATGTTCATTTTCCTCTTTTTTTCTACCTTTTGATTTTAATCTCTTAGCTTTTAACAGTTAGCCAGAATTAGCACAGGTATTGATGTCAGATATTCCTCTGCTCCAGTCTTTTCTCCACCAATAGTTATCTGTATAAACTTGGAAAAGTGATTCTGTTCCTACAGAATTTAAAGTTCAATCTTAATGCTGCTCTTTAGAAACACTTGTTATTATGACCATTTCACAGATGAAGCTCAGAAAGATAAAGTGAGTACCGCGTGTCACATAGCTATTAAATAACAAAGCAGATTTTGAAACCCATACTGTATTAAAAATACAGTTTTCCCTCAGTATCCGTGGGGGATTCATTCCAGGACACCCCCCAGGATACCAAAATCCAAGGATGCTCAAGTCCCTTAAATAAAATTATTTTATAAATAAAAAAATTAAAAAGTATTAGCATCTAACCTATCTAAACCTCCCATATACTTTACATCGTCTCTATATTACTTATACTACCTAATACAATATAAATGCTATGTAAATAGTAGTAAATACAATGTAAGTGCTACGTAAATAGTTACTGGCCCATGGCAAATTCAACTTTTGGAACTTTCTGGAATTATTTTTTCCAAATATTTTTGATCTATGTTTGGTTGAATTCATGGATGCAGAACTCAAGGACACAGAGGGCAAACTGTACCATGCTATTTCCACATGGTGAGGTATTTTTAATTATTTTAAATTAAATAGCAATTTGAAGATGAAGAAACATTGTATATATTTTGTACAATTACATTATACATTATACATAAAATTATATATATATATTAAAAATCTTCATAGGATATATGCTGAGGTGCTATTGGACAGTGGCCATGTTTTGAGTTCTAAGTGTTATGGAGGAATATAAAGACAGTAAATTTGTTTGCTGCTATACTGGAGTGGCTTGGTGGAGTTGTGGGAGCATTATCTGGAAAGCAGCTCACTTCCAACAGTGGTGGAGGCCCCAGAGACAGGCTCATGGAAATGAGATACGCAGGGCATAGTGTTTACAAACAGGATCATGGCAGTTGAAGCAGGAAGGGGATTGGAGTTGAGGAAATTAGAAGGATCAATTCAGAGACAGTGTGTCCCCTGACAGATGAGTCATCTGTGATAGAAACCCCGGGGCCATTATAAAATCAGAAATCCAAAAGGACAACTATGCATCTGGAGTTTAGGAAAGCCTCTCAGATATTAGCAGGGGTTTACTGTATGGTAGAGGACATAATCTTCCTGAGGGAGAATAGCATGAATTAAGGAGGTACTACAAATAAATAACGGGGAGCACTTCATTGGCATGAAGAAGGGAACATGAACATGGGCAAATGAGACATAAATACATTGGCAGTATGGGGCATAAGATTGCCATCGTGTAAACTGAGCAGATATGGGGTTGGTTAAAGTTCCTTGATTTACCCTTTCCGGAGCCAGTGTTTGGCCTGAAACCTGAGCCTGCCTATGGCGCTACTCCTCTTTGTGCTCATACAAGATTAACTAATTAGAGGACACAAAATTCATCCATTATTTTTTCATTTGTTTATATATAAAATATGTATTGGGCAACTTCTTTCAGCCAGGTGTTGACTTATGCACCAGGAGCCTGTAAATGAATTAAATGCAATACTTGTTTTTAAGAAGCTGCTTACTTAATGAGGTGAGGTATTCAAGAAGAATACCTTTGGTCAGACCATTACAATACAGTGTGATGTATTTAAACACAATTTCAAGGAAGACACAGGGAAAGGGTACTCAATCCAGTCTTTGGGGGTGACAAAGTTATTTGGAGATGAAGCCTGACCAAGGTCTTGAAAGCAAATTATCAGTTTTCTATTTGAAAGGACTAGAGAATGCAACCTTGGTGAAAAGACCTAAAAATCAGAGAGAACATACTCATTTGGGAAGTCTGAGTAGTGCAGTAGGCCTGGAAAACAATCTACAAGTGATAAATACAAGGGGATTGGTAAAATATGAAGCTGGAAAATATCAGGCACCAAAAAATGTCATACTTAACATACAAGTTACTTTTCAATCTATCCGAAGGACAAAGGGAGGTGCATGAGATATGGATTTTAGAAAAGTTTCTTTGTCATGTGAAAGGTAAACTGAGTAGGGGTAAGATTAAGAGTAGGAGAACAAAGAGTATGGTATATAGACCAGATGCCAGATAGATAATGATGATGACGATGATGATGAAGATAGACAGATTCATAGATACATAGATACAGACAGACAGACAGATGGACAGACAGATGCTGACTATACCAGGCCTCATCCCTCTGTGACTGAAAAACAAGGTCCCATTTCCTTCCATAACTAAGATAGAAATACCTGAGCCTCAGACAGCCTACTTATCAAAAATAATTCCAGCAACAATTTTTACCCCAGCAATTTGTGAGAGTTTTCAAAGCTTTAGCCTCATATGTGTCCAGAAAAAAGAAAAGAAAATAAGTCTTTCAGGTCGTTCTCAGGCTTTCTTATTTTCTACAAACTTGATGTTTTTGTTGTTAGCCAACAGCCCAGTCACAGCCGCTCTCTCCCTGTCAGGGCTACTTGTATTTCTCCATCAGAACCCAGAGAGGCCATTTCTCTCTTCTGTACTACTCAATACAATCTCTCCTAATTCCACAAAGCACAAACTGATAACTGGATATAACTTTTAATGAGTATTTTCTGACAATCCAATGATAATGAAGCAGAGTGCAGTAAAAAAGCACTAGTTCTCCAGCATTAGCAAGCATAGCGTCACCTGGAGAGCTTGTTAAGACAAATTGCTGGACCCCACTTCAGCAATTTTGATTCTGTAGGGCTAGGGTGGGCCTCAACATATTACATTTCTAATAACCTCCCAAGTAATGATGATAATTATAGTCCAGGGACCTTACTCTATAGAACAAGGATCTATAGAATTACTGTCCAGGCTGAGCTGTAACCTCATGTCTCTTCTAAGACCATCTTATTCTCTCATTTTTATCTGCCCTTAAATAGTACAGGAGTTGCGGATCCCACTTCTAAATTTAACTGACCTTCTCTATTCTTGGAAATTCTAGGAAAAAAGAGACCAATCCCTGTTCCTGAGAGCCCTCCTTCCATTTTATGCAAAAAAAAATATATCCCCAAGATTGCTTTTTTCTAAAAATGAATTCTAATAGAATGTTCAGTTTCCTTCAGGGAAGCTCCTACCTCTAAAGATATGGTTTTTGACTGTAGTGGACGAAGACAGCCACAGATATTTTGTCATCGGTACAATTTTTATTCCATTTATTTCTTCAAGTATTAGTTAATACAGATATAGGATTTACCACATGCTTCCAAACACTGTATAAAGATTAATTCATTTAATTTTCATGTATGTCTTACGAAGTAGATACTGCTATTAACCCTCGTTAGAAATACGAAAACTGAAGTACAGACAGATTAAACAAATTTCCCAACCTCACACATGACAGAGAATATAGTCTAGTTCTAGACTTCATTTTCATAGCTACTACCTTATGATCTCTCTTCACTTTGCTCTGTGGCCACTCAAAATCTGTGTTATTTAAAATTATCCATGTTTACTTTGTTGTGCTGGAAGGTAACTGGTAATTTTGTGCAGAAGTTAGAATGGTAATGGCACAAGGAACAGGGCCAAACTGGCAGAGCAACAGGCAAAACCACAATGGAAGCTGGGTCTCTGCTGTGTTTCTGGCATTGTGAATGCTGAGATTTTGTTTGAAGGGGGTCATTGTGACACGGAGCATAGAAAGAAAAGGTAGATATCAGCCTGAACCAAATGAACACATGCAAGGTCAGAGAATGAAGAATATGCTACTTCCAGAAAAAAATAGGGACTATCTGTCCTGGTGGAGGGGGTTAGAGGAAGTAGGGGCACATAAACCCAAGGGGAATATGGAGAGAAATATTTACCAAGGATCTGCAGCTGGAGTTTCTGGGTCAGCGTCACTAGTGGGTAGTCTGCAGATGGGGAATGCAAGCAAAGCTGCTGGGAATTGAAGGCAGATCAGGAGCATGGAGGGTCTGGGCAGAAAAAGAGGAAGGCACGAGAAGGAATTCCCTGAACTCCTGTTTAGAATTATCCCACACATAACGTGTAGCCTGCAGTTTTGGGTATTACAATTTTATTTTGTTTTTGTTCAGTATCTGGGTGTGGAAGGTTAGGCAATAGTAAGACACTTAAGCTGTCACAGAAAAACAGGGACATTGGCCCTTCTTTCTCCACTACTCCTATATCACTGTCATATTTGAATTCTCCACCTATGAATTTCATGCTGCACTTCAGTCCTACTGTCTTTGCTTTTCATACCTAGGTCTTAAAACTACTCAACTGTATTTTATCTCCAAATATCATCACCAACCACTGTCATCTGGGCCCCATGTGAATGGAGACTTTGCCATTTATTCTGAGACTAGTCTTGACTTGGTGAGTTCTTCTCATTTCTTAACCTTTTTTCATCATTCATGGTGCTGAATTATAACAAATATTTTTAAGGAAGACAAGAAAAATACATGGATGATACATTCAGCACAACTCAAAGACTAAAGATTTGAAACACAGGATACAAATCAGCTCTTGCCCCCCATGTCTGAACTTGGTTGGGAAAACAAGGACTATTGAGTGGACAGAGTGTGGTATTTCACTATTGATAGGGAAATATTTTTGCAAAGTATTTCCTCCCATCATTCATCATACTTTGTCCATATTTATGCCTTTATTCTAGTTTTAGTCCCAAATTCCAATCATTATATCCTGATCAAATTGCTACCCTTATTATATACTACGTTCATTGCATATATGGCCTCTCAATAACATTTTATATAATTGTACTGCAATGTACATGAGTTATGGTTTCAAGACTTGATTTCACATCTTAACTCTGACAAGTTTTGCCTAACCTCTCCTTTCCATCATCAATTTACTTATTTATAAAACGGGGTGTGGGGGAATCTTAGTTAATTTTGGATCTTTTAGGATGGTATGCAAAATCCATTTATAAAAGGGATAAACATAAGAGGAAAGCTCACTGGCCACATGCACTTTTCTTCCTTTCTGTCTTACATGCAGATGTGATGTGTAGAGTTATGGCCACTATCTCGTATGTATGATATCAATTCTGAGTACAATAACTATGGATGGCAGTGCTGAAGATTGAAATAGCCTAGTGCTTGATGATATCACAGAGCTTTTAAATGAATCCTAGGTCAACCCGTCTTAAAAGTTCTTTTTTATAAAGCCAAAAAATGTCTTTATGATGCTGTAAACCACTGCTAGTTGGTTTTTTGGTTACATACAGTCCAAATAATTCTTATATGATAAAGGTAAAAATAGAACTTATTACTTAACAAAGCATTAAAAAAATCTGAATATGCAATGAAAACCGTGGAGAGGATATGCAGTGACTGTGGTGTGCTCTTATCTGCAGCATAATTAATATCTTCAATAGGTACCTAACCTACAGTGTTGTTGGAGGTTTATTAGTCAGCAATGACTCTAGGCATTTAATGAGTAAGGGATTCGTGACAGGGAATCAGAAGCTTAGAAGACTATGCGAAGTGCTGAGGGGCAAAAGTCAGGGATAATCACAGCTGGTTTTCAAGAAATCAGAAAGAGCTCAAATTATGTTATTTCTATTCTTTTTTTTCATTTATTGAAATCAACAGACATGAATCCTTTTTCCCCTTTTAAAAAAGTCTCTATTACCTTTCTAACTGAGATCAATCATCCAGCCGGTAGATTAATCTCTTTCATTGGCTGTTTCGGTATTGTGAGGATTATGAATGTGGCAAATAGCAATTTCAAATTCTAGTTCAAAGAAACCATTATTGTGACTACTTGAAGAAACAGTCAGTATTTGGAAACTAAAATTCGAAATCAGAAAAGCCCAGGGTGTAGAACAGAAAGCAACAGTGTTAATGTAAAAATTGAAAGGAATCCCTCCTCTTTCCTCCTCAAGGCCTCCACCCCATTCCTTTTCCTGTGTCCTGGCTGTGTGAAAAACAGCACCACCTATTGGACACAGGTTCTGAGCATACAGAGCTTGACGTCTGTCCCATGGTAAACCGGCATAATGTCCCATGGGACTGTGAGATAGTCAAGGTGTCCAGATTATGACAGATTGCCAGAGAGTTGATGTTGCCTTAGGTACCAGGGCTACATTAATTTGTTATCGTAAGGAAACCACTTATGGATTAACTTTATTATAATCTGTCATACTCTATGATTCCTCTGTCTTATAAGTGGGTCAAATGAGTGACTCAAAAGGGGGATGTAAGATGAATCCCATACATGCATCATTGTTGTAAACATTTTTACTATACAATAAAACACAAGTACTACATAAAGAACAACCCAATAATCAAGATTCAGGCCAAAATAAAACATTTATGATCAAAACACTCCATATGTCTTCTGTTGGGCCCTCAAGGTCACCAATATTGAATTTTTATGGAAATAAAACCTTGCTTTAATTTAGAATTTAACCTCCTAAAAATATCTCGAAAGAATTATACCTCAGTTTTTTGTTAATTTTTTAAAAATTTTAGTAAAATAGTTTCTCTTAGTTAGCATTTGTATGGAATATATTTTTCCATTTATACTTTCAACCTTTGTGCATTCTTATGTCTGAGGTGTGCATATAGTTGAAAATGTATTTCCAGTCTAAAAATTTTTTTTTTACAGAGCATTTAAAGCATCTTTTTAAAAAAAGTACTGATGTCTAAATGTCTATAGGCAGATGAATGGAAAAAGATGTGGTATACATATACAATGGAAAATTACTCAGCCATAAAAAGAATGAAATAATGCCAATTGCAGCTACATGGATGGACCTAGAGATTATCATACTAAGTGAAGTAAGTCAGAAAGAGAAAGATAAATACCATATGATATCACTTATGTGTGAAATCTAAAATATGACACAAATGAACTTAACCACAAAACAGAAATGGACTCACGGACATAGAGAACAGACTTGCAGTTGCCGAGGGGGAGTGGAAGTAGGGGAGGGTGGGATTGGGAGTTTGGGACTAGTAGATGAAATCTATTATATGTAAAATGGATAAACAAGACCCTACTGTATAGCACAGGGAACTATATTCAATATCCTGTAATAAACCATAATGTAAAATTATATATATGTATATATATATATATATATATATATATATATATATAACTGAATCACTTTGTTGTACACCAGAAACTAACACATTGTAAATCAACTATACTTCAATAAAATAAAATAAAAAAGTACTAATGTACAAGAATCCATCACTATCTAAATGCATAAGCTACTTAGTTTACATAATAAATGATGAGAGTTCAGATAATGAAGATGAAAATGACAAGAGATATCTCAAAAGTTCATCTGACATTTTTTAAAATTTTGAGGTTTCATACCAAGGGTTTAGATGATGAAAATTACATTTATTTGGTTTCAACTTACTTTTTTACTAAGTGATTTCTTCTTAACAGTTTTATATTTCTATCTTCTTTGTACTTTCTTTTGGGTTTTTGTTGTTGTTGGCCTAATACGATAGTAACACTAGATTTTTTGTTGATAGTCTTTATCAGGTTGAAAGATTTTCTTACTACCTGCAGTTTTCTGAATTGTTTTTGTTTTTATTTTTTAGTCATGGATGCTTTTTAAATTTTGTCAAACACTGTTTCTGTCTCTTTGAGATAGCATATATATTTTTTCATCCTTATTTACTAAGCGATAAATTACATTCACTGTTTTTTTTAAAAAAAATAAATTTATTTATTTACTTATTTATTTTTGGCTGTGTTGGGTCTTCATTGCTGCATGTGGGCTTTCTCTAGTTGCGGTGAGCAGGAGCTACTCTTCGCTGCAGTGCGCAGGCTTCTCATTGCGGTGGCTTCTCTTGTTGCAGAGCACGGGCTCTAGGGCTCAAGGGCTTAGTTGCTCTGCGGCATGTGGGATCTTCCCGGACCAGGGCTCGAACCCGTGTGTCCTGTATTGGCAGGTGGATTCTTAACCACTGCACCACAGGTAAGTCCCATTCATTGGTTTTTAAATGTTAAAAAAACAGCCTTTGCATCTCAGGCATAAACCCACTTAGTAAAACCTCCTTTATATGTACTGGAACCAGTGTGTTACATTTTGCCTTTCTGTATAATTTTATTTCAGGGTTAAGTTTAGACGTGCTCCTTCTTCCTCTATTTTTCTGAAAAAAGTTTACGTAATATTTCCTTCTTCAGTGTTTGATAGAAGTGAAGCAATATGAACATGGAGTTTTCTAAAGAAGTTGTTTTTAATGGTTAATTCAATTTCTTCAATCAATATAGGGCTATTCAGATTTTCTAATTTTCCTGGTGTCAGTTTTGGTAAATTGTATTTTGTTGCTTCTTCCTTGATCAGTCTAGCTAAAAGTTTGTCAATTTAACCACTATTTTCAAAACTAACTTTTCAGTGCTTGTGGTTTTAAAAATTTCTTTCATTTGTCTGCTTTCTAGTTCATTAAGTTCTGCTTCTATCATTATTATTGCCTTCCTTCTACTGAATTTCGTTTAATAAACTCATGTTTTTCCAGCTTCTTAAAGAACCCTGGGTTATTATTTTTAACCTTTCTTTTCTAATATAAGCATTTAAAGCTATAAATTTATTTTAATCATTTTATTAGCTGCAGCCCACAGATTTTGATTAACTTTTTTATTATCTGTTTAAATTATTTCCTAATTTCCTTTGCAATTTCCTCCTTAATTCATAAGGATTTTGTTGTCTAATTTCCAATTATTTGAGGATTTTCTGGGTACCATTTGATTATACATTTCTAATGCAATTCCAGTGTAGTCAGGGAATATACTCTTTATATTTTCAAACTTTTGAGATGCATTGGCCCATCATAGGATCTATCTTGTGCACTTGAAACTTAGCACAATGTACTTGAAAATTATGTGCATCTTGCTCTTGTTGAGTGTGGTGTTTTATAAATGTCAAATGGGCCAAGTTGGATGATAGCACTATTCATGTCTTCTTTATCTTACTGATTTCTGTCTACTTGTTTTTTAAACTACTGAGATGAGAATGGTAATATCTCCAACTATAACTGTGGGTTTATTTAGTGCTCCTTATTTCTTTCTGTTTTTGCTTCATGTATTTTGAAGTTACAAGTATGACCATGGCTATATCATTTGTTTTATTTCTGTAGTTATTTTTATTAGAACTTTAATAATTATTCTAGTACAGTAGAATACTGGCCCCCAAAGATGTCCATGCTTTAGTCCCCAGAACCTGTGAATGTGTTAATTTACATGGTAAAAGGGATTTTGCTAATGTGATTAAGGTTAAGGACCTAGAGATATGAAAGTTAGCCTGGATTATTCAGGTGGGGCCAATATAAACACCTGCAACTTCATATCCAGACACTTCCCCAGCTGAGTCAAAGAGAGAGCTGCAACAACGGAAGAGAGCTGGAGAGACGCAGCATGAGAAGCCCTTGACTTCCTTTGCTGACTTAAGGATGCAGAAAGAGGGCCCTGAGTCAAGGAATGTGATGGCCCCTAGAAACTGGGAATGACCCTCAAATGACAGCAAAAACAAGGACCTTCTTTCACCTTGATTTTAGTCCAGTGATACCTGTCCCAGCCTTCTGGCTCACAGAAATGAGTGCAGTTTTGTTCTTTGTTTTTAACATCTTTATTGGAGTATAATTGCTTTACAATGGTGTGTTAGTTTCTGCTTTATAACAAAGTGAATCAGCTATACATATACATATATCCCTATATCTCCTCCCTCTTGCATCTCCCTCCCTCCTCCCTCCCTATCCCACCCCTCTAGGTGGTCACAAAGCACCGAGCTGATATCCCTGTGCTATGCAGCTGCTTCCCACTAGCTATCTATTTTACATTTGGTAGTGTATATATGTCCATGCCACTCTCTCACATCATCCCAGCTTACCCTTCCCCCTCCCCGTGTCCTCAAGTCCATTCTCTACGTCTGCATCTTTATTCCTGTCCTGCTCCTAGGTTCTTCAGAACCTTTTTTCTTTTTAGATTCCATATATATGTGTTAACATAAGGTATTTGTTTTTCTCTTTCTGACTTACTTCACTCTGTATGACAGACTCTAGGTTCTTCCACCTCACTACAAATAACTCAATTTCATTTCTTTTTATGGCTGAGTAATATGCCATTGTATATATGTGCCACATCTTCTTTATCCATTCATCTGCCAATGGACACTTAGGTTGCTTCCATGTCCTGGCTATTGTAAATAGTGCTGCAATGAACATTGTGGTACATGACTCTTTTTGAATTATGGTATTCTTAGGGTATATGCCCAGTAGTGGGATTGCTGGGTCATATGGTAGTTCTATTTTTAGTTTTTTAAGGAACCTCCATACTGTTCTCCATAGTGGCTGAATCAATTTACATTCCCACCAACAGTGCAAGAGGGTTCCCTTTTCTCCACACCCTCTCCAGCATTTATCGTTTGTAGATTTTTTGATGATGGCCATTCTGACTGGTGTGAGGTGATGAGTGTAGTTTTAAGTCTCTAAATTTGTAATTTTTACAGGAGCAATAGAAACCTTATACATTTAGAATTTACATGTATTTTTATCTTATTACAGTCAACCTTCAAAAATTATTATAGCATTTTGTATATAAAACAAGACCTCCATTTCTTCTCCTTCCATACTTTGCATTATTTTTGTTGTATATTATACCTCATTACATTTTAAACCTACTATATATTTTACTATTTTATTTTTGTTCAGTTCTTTTTCTCACTCTTACAAATGACATTTTCTGATGTCTTGTTCAAATTTACTGTTCTTTTATATTTTAGAGTTTGCTGGACATTATGAACATTATGTTGTTGAATGTCTGGATTTTACTGTCTTCCTTAATATTCAGTTTTGTTCCAGCTGGTAGCTGACTCCCTGTTATCAGCTTGACACTTTTGTAGCATATATTAAAACTTTGTTCTTGCGTGTTTTAAGCATCCTTTTAAGCCTATGTTAGCACTACTCCTAAAGCATAACCTTTCTGTAGATGTTGCTGAATGCCTACGTTGTTCAATAATATCTCTAATCTGTGGCTTTTTGAACCTGTTGGCCCCATGTGAGCTCCTGTAGATTTTCAGCTTTTTACTCCCTGGTATTTGTTCCTTCCCCAGCAGTTGTTTTTGCCTGGTCTCGTGAAGTTTTACCCAGAGTATATTCAGTTTAATATTTGACCAAAGACTCAAAGGAACCCACATGCAGATTTCTAGAGCTCCTTTTCCACGCAGTTCCCTCTTCTCTGATGCTCTGCCATACAAATTCTGCTCACCTCAGTACTCCAAACGTCAGTCTTTGTCTCTTTACCTCAAGGAGACCATTGTGTTTTTCCATGCTTCCCCTCTCTGCATTGCTGTCAGAAAAGTGCTTCCTGTAAGAAGAGGCATGATGGCTCTTGCATTGCCTGTTTCCCTTCTCCTAGGTATCATAGCTCTCTGTTTCTTGTTCTTCAGATTTGCAAATAGTTATCCCATATGATTTTCCAGTTTACAAATCATTTATAGCCACTTATCCTGCCATGATTAGAAATGAAAATCACCTCCCAAACACATGCTATGAGAAATTAAAATTATTTTCATTATATAGTAAACATTTACTTAGATTTACCCATTTACGATAACATTTATCATAAATGTTTCATTGCCCTTTGTCACTTTTTGCATCTCTATGTTCCATTTTAGATCCCTTTTTCTTCTGCCTGAAGAACACCTTTCAGTGTTTTCTTTACTATGGCTCTGCTGGTGACAGAAATCTCTTATCTCTGTTATCCTGAAAATATCTTTAATTCATCTTCACTCTTGAATGAAGCCTTTCACAGAAGAGGAATAATGAGGCTATGAAGTAAATGAATGGTTATTTTTCAAGTTGCAAGCTTAAACAAGAATTTAATTTTATTAATACAATGGTCTTCCAGGTGGATAACATAAAAGACAGTTTTAGGGCAATTTATGATTGAGTTAGTCTGTATGGCCTCATCAAAGATTTTGAAGCTTTATTTTCTTCCTGTGAGCAACCAATTCATCTACAATCCTTATTAATGTTTCTTTCTACCTTAACATTATATTAAAACAGCAATTTGATCTTCTGTCATGCAACTAAGCTGTGCTATTTTTATTTTAAAGTTTTAGTTATTTTCCAATGTTTTTCCAATAAAATTTTCAAACATACAGAATTTGAAATTTGAGTACAGTGAATAACCATATATTTCCTAACCTGGTTCAGCAGATTTTAATAATCTTTGCTCTCTCTTTATTATATACTTACAGATTAATCAATTACCTATATTTAATAAATCAACTATATGTAATTATATGTTGTTTTTATTTTATTGTTGTTGCTGTACCATGTGAAAGTAATGATTTAGACATTGTGATAGTTCATTGTGAAAGTCTTTGAAGATGTAATTAGTTAAGAAACTCAAGATTAAATCATCCTGGATTAAGATGGGCTTTAAATCCAATGACTGGCATTATAAGAAGAGGGGACACAGAGAAGAATGCCATATGAAGACGGAGGCAGAAATTAAAATGTTATAGCTATAACCCAAGGAATGGCATGGATGACGGGGAGTCACCTGTAGCTGGAAAGAGGCAATGAGGGATTCTTCCCTAGAGCCTTTAGAAGAAGCACGGCCTAGATGGACACTTTGATTTTGGACTCATAGCCTCTGGAACTGTGAGAGAATAAGTTTCTGACATTTTAAGCCACCAAGTTTGTGGTAATTTATTATGTATAGTTTCTTTAGGAAACCAATACAATACTCTAGCTCAATAAGATAAGTGATGCTAATGATATGTGGGTCAAAAATGAACCACCTAGCTGAAACTTCCTGAATTTCTGATTCAAAAATTGTGAGCAAAATAGAATAGTCATTTTGAGCCTTAAGTTTTGGGGTAGTTTGCTTTGCAGCAATAGATGACTACAGCAAAATTTGGTATCTGGAAGTGAGCTACTTCCATACCCATAACATAAAAAATGTGGAACTGACTTTGGGATGAGACAGCAGGCAGAAGCTGGAGGGGTGTTGAGGAGACAGTTGGTAAGGACTTGGAGGACAGTGGGCAAGATGTTATTGGAGTGGAGAAAGACAATGCTTATAGTAGCAAAATGTTTTATTGGAAAATAGAAAGGGTACCTAATTGACTTGGGCAGGTTGTTGAATCTGGGCAGTTTCTTGAAATCACCTACTGGATTCTTCTCACTGCCTACGATAAAACATGAGAACTGAAGGTGAAACTTGTAAGGAAATGTTCAGTTTTTAAACAGAATTTGTTGGCATTACAAGATAGTCTAAGACAGTTTGGTCAGAGAGCAAGAATGTCTCAAATAAAGTAATGGCATCGGGCAAATATCAAATCCACAGCATAGAGTTTAAAGGTAAAGAAGTCAAAGGTGGGATGCAAAGATGTGCAGAGACTACAGAAAGATTTAAGGTGGTGTGTAATAGTCCCTCTCAGCTACATTAAACTTTCTCAGTATCATAACAGTGAAACATTATAGACTAGCTCTGTTAAATAATAAACCTTCTAAGAATCTTAAAGGTGTCATATCATCATAGATTTTCAGGCATCAAAGGGTTGAGAAGGGCTTTATCTGAGTTGATTTGTGTGTTTGGCTTTTTTCTAATGGAGTCCATTATTATTTGATTAATAGGAAACTACTGATATTTTTAAAGGAAGTAACAAAAATTGGACTGAAAAATGACAAAGGTTGTTCAAAATGGAAATAGCACTTTGTACCCACTATCTGTTACAGATAAGACTAAGAAAATTATGTAGCTGCAAAAAGAAAAAAGAAAAAAGAAAAAAAAGGAATTGTTCTTAGTAAAGGATGAGTTGTAGTGGGTGGGATTTCTCACAGACAATAGAGTTAAGAGCTATGGCAACTCATTTCTAGGCAGCAGGACTGGGTCCAAATTAAGGAAATGGAAATATCTGCTGGGCTGAAATTCAAAACTGCTATGAATCAGTGACTGCTGTTGGCTTCCTTGTATCCTTCTTTGTGAGTAGGATTGTCATTACTCTTAATTTCAAGCTGAAATGTCCATTTTGAAATTAACATTATAAAACTTTTCTGAGTTTATTTAATTTTATGTGTACAGTTCTTTTCTATTATTAAAAAAATCTTAGTTTCAAAAAAGCCTTTTCTCAGCTTTAATTCATGTATTTATTTGTTTATATTATAAAAGCATAAATATTTTAAAAATTATTATACAATTATTCTAGAATAAAGTTCTTTGGTGAAATTCAATATTACTCTGCAATTGCTTTTGGGCATAAAATATATCCTGGTTAGATGATTACTGTATTCAAGTTATTTGAAAAAATATTTTCTATGTGGTTATATTTTCAATTTGATTTAGCAGTAGATATATTTGCTTCTGTGCACAGTTTTAGAATTTGCTTTTGCTCTTCATTAATGTATCTTTTTCAAATAAATTATTTGGATGGTCCAAAATCAAGGTAATATTACACACACACACAAAAAAACCCAAAGAACTAGAAGTCTTACATCCATTCCTATTCTCTCCACCCAGTTTCCACTCAATGCCATTAGGGAACCATTTTGATTAATTTCTAATTTGCTTTCCTATATTCTGATTACCCAAAATTTTAAAAATGATAATAATTTTAAAATTATTTATTTTGAAAATTTATGCTTTAATATTAAATTTAAACTACTATTATATTAATATACTTTAATAGTTAACATTGATTTTTAATATTACATGTACATGTGTTTGTGTGTACACTAATATATGTGTGAATGTGTACATGCACATGTTATTTATCAACTTTAGAACATCCATATCTATGTAGCTGTATGCTTAGATTTAGATATACATTTTATTTTCTAAGCGGGATTAATAGGTGATAGATTAAATAGATATTTTGCATGGCTTACTATGAGTTAACACTGTAGGAATCTCATTTTTCTGATGATTAAATCATTGTGACTCTCATATCTAAACTTATAACTAGTCTGAAAATTTCATTTTTAAAGTTCTGCTTAATGGAAAATATATTGTTTGAAAACCGTTTCAATAGGATTCCATCAGAAAATCAGAAACACTTTAAATATTTAAGGAGCTATCTATCTATTGATAGATGGATAGAGCTCCTTAAATGTATGTATGTACATAGCAATTCTCAAACATTTCATCTTATAAATTCACTAGAGCTTTAAAAAAGTTTTGAAGATAATGAGTTTTGATTTGATGAGTTATTTTTAACCTATATTTTTCTGTATTGAAAATAAAACTGAGAAATTTGTAAATATTTTATTCGCTTAAAAAAATAATCCCATTATTTGTTAGCATAGGAACATATTTTTAAGAAAAATAATTACAGTAATATAACTACATTTTTAAAACCAAAAAGAAATTAGTGAGAAGAGTGACATTGCTATATATTTTTATAGACATATTTTTATTTTAGCTGAAAAATACAAGTCAGCTATATTTAAAACTATTATAATACTTTTCAGGTAATTGTTAATATTCTTTGGTACTACAACAAAACATGATAGATGGTAGTTTCTCAAAAGTTATCTGTAATGTGGAATCTTCGAACGTAACTGAACTTTTTCTAATGCACTTACACATTAAAATTTATTGACCTAATTTGAACTTTGAAAGAATCTTTTTCTCATAAATGCTTTTGTATATTCATGCATTGGTCGTTTGGAATATATTGGTCCACTGAGTTACGGAAGTGCTCTAAAAGTTGACACATCTAGTTATTTAATATAAAAATATGACCAATCTCATCTGAAGATTCTTAAGTATTGCAAATTTGTCAAAGTTACAGTGGCAGATACAAGCTTTATAAAATTACATTATTCCTCAAAGATTGAATTTTATAATCAGCAGCAGAACTGTCAATTTCCTTAAAGTAGATGTCTCACTTGGTTCATTTTCAAGAAACTGCCCAGTACACAAATCTGGTAGCTTATAGTTTGTCACTCGTTCTTTTAAATAAAATGGGTATTCTGTGAAAAAAGCAGCTACTTGAGCTTGTGACTCAATCACAAAAATGCGTTTCCTGAAAACAACCATTGCAACTTTCTAAGAACTTCTCTTTTTGTCACATAGAATATTTTTGTAAAGTACTCCAGATGTGAGATGTAAGAAAATGGATAATTTCACTGCTCTATTAGGAAGATACTTAATTGAAAATGGCTCCTCCCCATCCTCCTACTAGCAAGTCCATGGCAGTGCAGAATATAAACTCTAATTCACTTTGGAAAGGCTGCCTTTATTAATTTCAAGATGTAAGCAGTTTTGTCTACCTTGGATTTTACAATAACTTTGCAAGAATCAGTATAATGAAAAAGACAAATACTGTCTTACAGTTAGTATGAAAATGATCTTGGAGCTCTCAGGGAGCTCCGGGGTTGCTTGAACCATATCATAAGACTCAATGATTCCCTGATTATTTGTGTGTGTGTGTGTGTGTGTGTGTTTGAAATAAAATGTTCATATCTTGTAACTTTTAAATTTCAAACAAAGTTTGCCTTGCTGTTTTATTTGTGGCTTAAAGTCTTACAAAGTTTATACTTTTCAAATTCATTACCATTATCTATGCTGACAATGATTTGTATAGATCACTTAATTTGTCCTTCCCAAAATATTTCTAATCTGTAAAACTCAACGGCCTAGATCCAACTTAAAACTGTTACTTATCAGTATTCCAATAGCAGAAATTGCTGTTATTTTAAATAATTTAGAACTTACAGCAAGTCCAATTTCAAATTTTCAAGGTTTCGGCCTGAAAAAAATTAATTATTGACTATCTTCACTGTATTAAGCTCATAATTCTTTTCTCAAAGTTGTTGGTTTATATTTCATTCTACATTGTTCCTGCTGTATTCATTCATAAGAATTAAATCAGTGGAAAGTATTTTGATATTATTTTCAAAAAAATGCTTTTAAGAATTAAATCACTGGGTATATATTTCTCTCCCATTTGTGAATTTCACATCTGTAAAGATGTGTCATTGATTTTTTGGGTTTTGTTTCTTTAGTATCTATGTTCTTAAATAGGATCTGGTTCAGCTGAATAAACACATTCAAGTGTTAAGTTCAGAAGAGGTTTATTCTATTGCCCTATTCATCTTGATTACAAGTTGTTTTCTTCATGACATATTTATTTTCCCATTCCCCTTTAAGGAAATAAAAAGTTTGGATGTTAATGGGAAATACAGAGGAATTTTTGTTACATGACATTTTTCACATTTATTTAGTTATTTAATAAATTAATTTTGTTACTGAGTCATTCAATTATTTTCAAAAGCTCTTCACAGAAATTCATGATCGAGGATTTAGAATCTAAAAATTGGTCTCCAGAACACTTTTAGAATAAACTTTCTGCTTTTTTACTTTAATAATAATATGCTTTAATAAATATTATTCATAATAATAAGATTTGGTACAGCTAAAATCAAAATGTTTCTTAAAACCTTGTTCATGAATTTTTAAATACCTTTATTTGTACCGTAGAATACAGCAAGGGTATTCAAAATAAACTTCATTTTGTAATTACATTTACATTTATACTCAGCTCATATCTAATGCTAAAAATAATGGGTTATTTTATAAACATATCTTGGATATTAACCGCTTATCTGATATATGATTTGCAAATATTTTCTCCCATTTTACGGGTTGCCTCTTATTCTGTTGATTGCTTCTTATGCTGTGATGAAGCATTTTACTTTGATGTAGTCCCACTTGTTTATTCTTGCTCCTGTTACTTGTGCTTTTGGTGTCATATCCCAAAAGTTACTGCCAAAACCAATGTCAAGGAGCTTTTTCTTATTTTTTTCCTGGAGTTTGATTGTTGCAGCTCTTATGTTTAAGTATTTAATACATTTTTAGTTAATTTTTGTGAGTGTTATAAGATAGGGGTCTAATTTCATTCTTTTGCATGTGGTTATCCAATTTTCCCAACACCATTCGTTGAAGCAACTATCTTTTACCCATTGAGTATTTGTGGCTCCTTTGTCAAATATTAGTTGACAATATAAGTATAGATTTATCTGGGTCTCTCTACTCTATTCAATTGATCTTTGTGTCTGTTTTCATGTCATCATGATACTGTTTTAATTACTATAGCTTTTAGTATAGTTTGACATTAAGAAGTGTGATGCCACCAGTTTTGTTCTTCATCAAGATTGCTTTGGCTATTCAAGATCTTCTGCGGTTACAAATGAATTTTTAGATCTTTTTTCTATTTCTGTGAAAAATGCTATTGGAAATGTGATAGGGATTGCATTGAATGTGTAGGTCACTTTTGGTAGTATGGACATTTTAATAATATTAATTCTTCCAATCTGTCAGCATGGAATATCTTTCCATTTATTTGTATCTAACTTCTTTCATCAGTGTTTTATAGTCTTCAGTGTGCAGATATTTCACTTCCTTGGTTAAATTTATTCCTAAGTATTTAATTGTTTTTGATGCCATTGTAAATGGGATTGTTTTCCTAATTTTCTTTTTGGATAGTTTGTTTGCATACTGGTTTTTGTATGTTGATTTTGTGTCCTGCAACTTTATTGATTTTTTAAATTAGTTCATATTTTTTTTGGTGGATTCTATAGGGTTTTCTTTATAAAAGATCATGTTATCTGCAAACAGAGACAGTTTTACTTCTACCTTTCTGATTTGGATGCCTTTCATTTAATTTTATTGCCTGATTGCTCTGGCTAGAACTTCCAGTACTATGTTGAATAGGAGTGGCAAGAGTGGGCACTCTTTTCTTGTTCCTGCTTTTAGAGGTAATGCTTTCAGCTTTTCACCATCAAGTATGATGTTAGCTGTGGGCTTGTCATATACGACCTTTATTATGTTCAGGTATGTTTCTTCTATACACAATTGGTTGAGAACCTTTATTATGAAAGCAAGTTAAGTTTTGTCAAACTCTTTTCTCTGCATCTATTGAGATGATCATATGAATTTTTCCTTCATTTCAACATTTTGCAAATGTATATTAGTAACTTGAGTGTTCAAGTTTTTTGTTGAAACATTTTAGATTAAGCAGTCTTATAATAATGATAGTTGATAAATTCTCCTTGCAACAATGGGGCATCCTATATTAGATTTCTTTTTAATAAAGAAGCAATGCTGAAAAATCCTCTAAGGAGATTCTGTATATTTGCCACTAATGGATGTGCACTTATCATAACAGAACTTTTAATATTTTACTTTATAAAGTCTTTAAGAAAAGAGTTGTCAGAAATTATCAAGTGTTCAGCTATCAACACACTAAGGAATTCTATTGTGAGCTGAAATATCAAACATAAAAAAACAATATGAAATTCAAATTATTATACTAACTTTAAAATTGATTTTGTTTGATTATTAATTAGTTGTCTACAGAATGGCAGATCACAGTTTCTTAAAACACAGGACAAATGTTTTAAAGGCAGCAAAGGATACTGACTGAAATAAAGAATAACTCATTAGCATAAGGTATATAAATCATTCTTAAAAGGAGTCTAGGACTGTCAATAAAATAAATCAAAATTGCAAAGATCTTCATGGTTTGAAACAGAAACAATCAGCATTCTCACATATATGAACCAGGGTTAGCAAATCCCTCTAATATAGATCTATCATTTGTACAATAATTATTTTAAGCAAAACTCATTATCTGTATGAACATTTTCAACATCAGAATTTGAAGCTCTAGTATGACTTAACATAGAAATGTAAATTAAATAAATATAACTGTGATTTTGTTATTTTGCATTACTCTAGTGATACTAAGACCATTAATGCTAACTTTTCCATTTAGGCAATATATAGATACTGAAAATATAATCATAAAACTCTAGCATTAAAATGACAAAAGAGGTTAGTATTTTGAAATATCTTTGAAAAAGATCCTGCAGGCACAAAGTAAAGATGAATTGAAAATTTGAACATGAGATGAAATATGAAATGTTAATTCTTTTCTTTACACTGATACAGTGTTAAATATAAAATGTACATGAGATTTTTAGAAGAATCAGAATTGTACAAATTTTAAAATGTGTTCCATCTTACATCTTATGACAAAGATCATTATTGCTATGTTGAGAATTTTCTATTTTTGAAAATAATTGTCTTCAAATGTGAGTCCACAGGAGAAGAGATCTTTATTAGACTTTCAGAAAATATGAGATAAATGGGGGAGAAAATAAAAGACATTCCAAGATAGGTATATGAAAGTCAAAATGCTTTACATTTACGTTTCAGGATCTAGTTTAGTCAAGTTTTATGAATCTCAGGAGACATTTCCTCAGAAAAAAAAGTAGTGGCCTTAGACTTTATGTCCTTAAACTTAGAGAGAGTTTATAAAACTTATACTCTTCTTTCACAGATTTTGAGTCATTCAATAAGTATGTATTTTTTAAAAAGTCTCTTAAAGGCCTAACATAAAAAAATCAAGCAAAATTGGGGAAAAATGGAGAGCAAGGTAGAACAAAATTAGTGTGCTTAAATAAACTACAATGTGGCTTGTTTCTACCATTCGTATACTTGAAATAACAAACACTTTAGGAAGTTTATTTCTTAATAAGAACAAACCTAAAAGTACAGAATGACCAATTGGGTCGCTGTTGTGAAATCTGAATTAAAGGCAAGCCGTAGATAGAGCTCATCACAGTTCTCCATGTGAGCACTAAGGATAGGGAAACAGTGAATTCTGAGTAAATTAAAGGGACTCTGGGGAAATGATAAAGGAGAAATGGACATAGGTCATATTCTCTTAAAACTGTTTCATTAAAGCAAAGTACTTTTGTAAGAAAAATCTATATTTGAGAGATGCTAAAAAATACTTGTCCTTGAACTTAATATTTCAACAATGAAATCTGAAAAGGAAAAATTTTAACTCGGTAACTGAAAAAAAAAAAAATCCATAAGATTCTGCTTCAGAGATACAGCATTAAAAAGTAATTTTTTACTAGGCATATATCCAGAGAAAACCATAATTCAAAAAGGTACATGCAACCCAGTGTTCATTGAAGCACTATTTACAATAGTCAAGACATGGAAGCAACCTAAATATCTATCGACAGATGAATGGATAAAGAAGATGTGGTATATTTATACAATGGAATATTGCTCAGCCATAAGAAAATGAGATAAAGCCATTTACAGCAGCATGGACATACCTAGAGATTATCATGCTGAGTGGGGTGGGCCAGACAGAGAAAGACAAATATCATATGATATCACTTTATGTGGAATCTAAAAAAATGATAACAAATAAATTATATAGAAAACAGAAATATACCCGCAGACATAGAAAACAAACTTATGGTTACCAAAAGGGAAAGGGGGGAGGGATAAATTAGGAGTTTGGGATTAACATAAACACACTATTTTATATAAAATAGATAACCAACAATGATCTACTGTATAACACAGGGAACTATACTCAGTATTCTGTAATAAGCTATAAGGGAAAAGAATCTGAAAACAATATATATTATATGTATAACTGAATTGCTTTGCTGTACACCTGAAACTAACACAACATTGTAAATCAACTTTACTTCAATAAAAAAATTAAATTTTTAAAAAGCAATTTTGAATTTAAGAATTAATAAAGATAAATTCTCACATGAATTAAAAGGCTTAGACAAATGCATCTATAAACACATAATTGTCTATAGAACAATTGTCCTAGAATTGAATTCAGTAAATTGGAGATGATTTAATGGATTCTAGGGGCAAAATTTTGAATGATTCCAAGACTAAAGAAAAACTGGTTTATCTGAATATTTTGAGTGATTCAGATGTATTCAGCCAATAAAAATTATTACTTTATTATTATTTACTATATTGTAGGCCCCTAAAGCCCTATAACTAGAAGCAGTATAGCACAGTGAAATTACAATGGTCTTTGAAATCAAAAGAAGCTGAATTCAAGGGCTTCCCTGGTGGCGCAGTAGTTGAGAATCTGCCTGCCAATGCAGGGAACACGGGTTCGAGCCCCGTTCTGGGAAGATCCCATATGCCGCGGAGCAACTAGGCCCGTGAGCCACAACTACTGAGCCTGCGCGTCTGGAGCCTGTGCTCCGCAACAAGAGAGGCCGCGATAATGAGAGGCCCGCGCACCGCGATGAAGAGTGGCCCCCGCTTGCCGCAACTAGAGAAAGCCCTCGCACAGAAACGAAGACCCAACACACCCATAAATAATAAATAAATAAAAAAAAAAAAAAAAAGAAGCTGAATTCAAATTTCATGTCTATTGTGAAACAGACATGAAATTATTGATTTACCTAAACTCACTGAGACTTAGTTTGCCTTTCTGTAAGTTGGGGACAGTAATACATAGCTCTTAAAGTGATATAGGATTATATAAGAAAACTCTCTTGTACATAGCAACTATAATAATAAAACAGGACCTTGTTTCCTCAAATTTCAGTTGGCTTTACTAGATTGTGAATATCTTGAAATAGGAAATATTTGATCTTTTATTATTCCAGTGTCTAAAACATAGCTTGAGTATGGAAATTGTTTGAATTTAATTATGCACTGTATGCATTTTTGAATTTAATTATTCACTGCAGTTTGGTTTGTGTATTATTAGAATACTGAAAACTAAGTAAACAAATCAGAATAAACTCCAAATGCCATAAAGCCTTGAAAAAACAGCAAACACTAAAAAATCACTTATATAAATGTACACTGGTTCTTCCAGCCCCCTTCCCATGTTTAACTACAAAGCCACATAGAGGTAACGGGGTACAGTTTTACCAGGAGCTCTATCTGCTTCTAGGTCTCTGACTTCCTAAGGGCCAATCTCATTACTCCATTAATACAGTTTAAAATTAAATTGACTACTTGTCCCTTAGAAGAGGGTGGGTTGGAGGTGATTGGCTATCACTGTTAAAAATGTATAATTTTCCAGTCTGTAAGCAGAGGTACTTATGGATAATGTATAAATTATATTCTTGGTCTTGATACTTAGTCTCTGTTCTCCAAGAGTCTAATTAAAGTGGTTCTCAGCTCTTGTGTGTGTATGAGAAATAATACCTTTGCTTCACTCCAAATCAGTTAAATAAAAATCTCTAGAGTATTAGGGCTTTGGTATCAAAAGTTTTAGAGGTAGTTCCAATGGACAACCAGGTTTGAGAACTACTTGACTGACAAAACCTTGTCTTTCTCAATAATCTCCATTTCTTTAAATGAACTCAAGGTCATCTGGAGAGGTAATATAAAAACAATGTTGATCTTAGTTACTACGTGGTAATTTACGTTGGAATCTTTACTGGCATTTGAGTCTCATGGCTTGCCCATCCCCCTTAATTTTCTTGGCATTCTTCTGAACAGCATACTCATCACAGTATCAATGTTACCATGTTCACTGATTTGAAAGTAGCAGGTACATTAGGTTTCCCAGTAAGACATGTGTGCCAAAGTGTGGGAGAAAAATTCCACCATGATTCAGGGGCTTTCCACAATGGTGAAGTTTTTAGGAATCAAGTGATCTGGAACATGCCAGGACATGTTTACAAGGGTAAAGGTAGAGTTTTGTATCTCATACCTCTATAAGAAGGAGGCACAACTGTTTAAGGATCACTCTGTACATTTAAGGGAGGATGATGACACTTGAAAATAGTTTTGCAATCTAGGATTGCAAAGCAGGATTTGCAGCATATCTAGGACAGGAAGAAAGAGATTTTTCCACTTTTGCTATCTTGCCCAACATATACAATCTTTTAAGTTGCCTCTGGTAGATGAAAATGTTTGTAGAGTTTTTAGGAAGTCCTAACAGAAGGGATATACATAGACCCCAATGATTCTGAAACAATGCTATGCCTTCTGCAGCAGAGAACTATGCTTCATGTGAAAAACAACTTCATAGTGTCATAGGATACCAAGTGATTATAAATCCAGTTATTGTTGAGATAAGACCATGAGTCAGTCTGGTCAGGTCAATTTGGTATCTTCCTTAGCAGATCCAGAAGGCATAAGTAAATTGCATGAAGAAATGGCCTTGACCCCTATCTATGTTACACTGGCACCTTTCTCTCAACTCAATTCTGTGTCCCCATAGGTGACTTCCTTTGGCAACATGGAGGAGGAAAGAAACTGAGCATGGCTTATAGACAATTGATGTAAATCCTTAGCATTAGCTGAAACTATACAGTTGTCACAACACAGTCATTTTCTGAGGTAGACCTAAAGAGATGTGGTAAAGAGGAATCCCCTCAGTGGGTAGAGTTGCAAGCAGTACAATCACCATTTAATTTATATAAAGGAAATGTAGCCTTTCCTGGGGATACACACTGACTTCCATGCAGGGGAAAATGACCGGCTATGCTTCCGGGGTCTGAAAAGAACAAGCCTAAAAATCCAATGTCTAGGGCATCTGGGGAAGTTCCATGTGGATAAAACCTATGGGAATAAGAAAAAAGCATGTGGGACTTTGTGTTTCACATTAATGCTTTCCAGAAAATATCCACTGCAAAGGTTAGTCTTGTCAACCCAGTGGACAGGTTGACTCTATGAAATCAACCATCCTTTCTCCTTAAAAACTGCAGTGCCAGCATGAGGTCCTCATGAAGAAAGTGGCTATGATAGCAGAAATGATGCTCTGTTTAGATCCCAAAGAGTCAATGCTTTCCCACTAAAGCTCATCTAGCTAATTAGACCTAGTTGTCAGCAGGCAGAAGCTAATACTGAGCCCTCATTATGTGCCATTCCTCATGTAAAACAGTCAGCAGCCTGTGACAGATTTATTACAGGGGAATTCTTTCACCTTGATGGGTCAGTAATTTTCCTCAACAAAATAAATATATACTCTAGACATGGATTTACCTTCTTTGCCCAATAGATCTCCACCTACACTGCTATTTGTAGAATGACTAATGCACCAACTTAGTATGCAAGTTGGCATCAGGCAGAGGAACCCATTAGAGCAAAGAAGGAGTAGAGACAATGAGTACATGATAAAAGAATTCACTGTTGTTACAAATTACTCCAATATCCCAGCACTGAGCAGTGACCAGCATTTCTGCATTTGGGAGTACTCTGGGTTCTGGAAACCAAAGTGTAAGACTGACTCATCTCTTCATCATTCCCAGTGCCTCACTTGTGCAATGTGTGCTTCTCACCTCCACAGTCTTAGGCCCTATAGTGAAGGAAACCCAGTTTCACTTTGGGAAAGTGTCTTTTCAAGGGAAAGCATGAAAATTTCACGGAACTGGAAGATACAAATGCAACCTAGCCTTTTTGAATTCTCTTAGCCAGGGGACTAACATGCAAAGAAAGGAATTATTGTACATGCCGGAGAAAACAACTTTAAATACTTTCAGTGATTAAGTTTACTGATAAATAGTAGGAGCGGAGAGGAATATTTCCAGAACCCAAACAATGCTCTTGGGTATGTTTTGATGCTTTTTATATCTTGAAATAATGATAAAGGGTCAATGGCAGCAAGCGTGGCTCAACAACTGTATGGCAGATGGAGGTCTGGGTCATCCGGACTGAAAGACCAGCAGAGGTGAGGTGATGAGTAACATTAATCCCTGCCTTGGCAAGGACTGCAGTTTGCTTTGCTCATCCTTTTTAATCTTTCAAGAGAATATAATTGGCCTTGACGTTGAAGGATTGCACTTGTACCAACCCTCTTAGGAAAGAAATGTGTCTTTTGTTCTCATATAACATCCATATATTCTAAAAGGATGTGAGTGGACACATGCCCAAAGAGAAGCTATGATTCACTCAGGAGATCATCATCTCAGGTCTTGGACACTTGCTCTATCTCGCCTAACTGGTATTACCCAGTGTTCACAGTTCCAGAGTCTAAAGAGCCCGGTTACTACTGCTGCCTCCATTTCAATTACAGATCAAGGAGCCTTTCATGCCACCAACCTAAGTGGAAAGACCTCTGTGCCTCCTTACTTACTGGGCAAGAACTTAGAAGCTCAGGCAACCCACAAGCATGGAAGAGTGAGTTCTGCATGGGTTGGAGGTTAACCACTGGGAAATGAGAGTTTCCAGGGATCTATGGGTTAATTTTTATTTTTTCTTTTTCTTCTTCCATTTAGATAAACATTCCAAGACACAGTCAGATCATTTGACATCTATGAAAATGTCATCTGAGACCAAGCAATGTCATGTTTGTTACAAAAAAAAAAAGATAAACAAAAGACGAATATACTTTTTTCTTTGTGCTTTTTTGACTTCCCTTTTGCCCTTATACTCCTGCTTCCATGGGATTGCAGGTCCCCATAGAGTTTTAACATGTAAGTTTTGCCTCAGGCTCTGTTTTCTAAAGAACCTGAACTAAAACATAAACCATACACTATCTGAAAAAATATATATTTAAGAATAAATTGTACCCCAAATAATAACGTATATCAAAGAAGTAACTAAAATTTATCTTATCGTTACTTATAGTATTTAATTGGTGGTGTAAAGGAGCTAATATATCTGTATTTAATCTAAAACACTTAGGAAACAAATTTTCTATAATTAGGGTATTTTGGTTTTCCTCCTCTTTTAGAGACAATATGCATTTCAGGAACTTTTTTTTTCAAAATATGACAACATCCCCCATTCATGAATTGATCACTAGGGAAAAAACTGGGATTCCCCCAAACACTGATTTATCGTGATAAGATCTCTTCTCCTCTCTACCCTTAACATACACAGCGACATCTCTATTGAGACCTTAGTACTAATTTCTTGATGTCAGTAACCACAGAAAAACTGGGACCCTCATCACTAAGACTCCAATTATCATGTGGTTTTGCATATCTCCTTCTTTTAACTTGTTTTCCACCCCCTATCAACTTTGAAACCTTTTCACTGTGCCTCCTGGAACTTGAAGTCAGTACTTAGTAAATTCCATTACATCTGGGAACACATACTTGGAAATTTCCTTTACTTTCTTGTGTTAAATGAAATGTAGCTTTCCGCTGGACACTGCTTCCCCAGAGCCTTGCCAGTGCTGGATGTTTTCTCAATATACCCTCATATACTGAGAATGGGGCAGGTGTCCTCTTTAATCTTCACTACAGCTTCCAGACTATTCGTCTTCTCTCCTCCCTAAAACCTTCAGGTTTGAATTGTATGACATTAGAATATTCTAAGAGAAGCAATTTACTATCCCTAGAGCCATTCATTTTTATTCCCTAAAGCTCGTAGCTTCTGGCTTATAGATACTCTCTCAATTACTAAGCCTGTCAACATCATTTGTGATTTTAGTTTTCATCTAGATTCCTGCAATAATCAGCCTTCTCAGTTCTTTGACCATCTGGATAATCATACTCTCATCTCCTCTCATACTTCATCCACTTATGTCTTTGGTCATAACCTCAAACTTGTCATTACCTATAAATAAAACTTTTTCATGATTTCTACCTCCGGGATCCTACTTTCTAACTGAATATTCTAGTCCATGCAAGAGTAAATCAAAATAAAGAAAGGCATAAAGATTAGATTTTTAAAAAGCAACAAAATTAACATTTATCCTGGATGATATAATTTTGTTCACAGACCATCCAAGATAAAACCTACAAATTGCTAGAGTTAATAAATTTAGTTTGCTGGTTATGTGATATTAAAAATAAACAATTTATTTTCTTGGTATTGGCAGAAGTACGATTGACCCTTGAAAAACATGGGTTTGAACTGCCCAGGCCCACTTATACATGGATAGTTTTTCAATAAATACATGCAGTACTACATGATCCATAGTTGGTTGAATCCATGGAAACACAGACCCGGGTGGCCTGCTATGGTACTTGAGTATGCCTGGACTTGGGTATCCAGGGTGGGTCTTGTAACCAATCCCTGTAGACACCAATGGATGACTGTATTTAGAAAGTATAGTAAAAAGATACATATTTATACTAATATAAATATTTAGAAATAATTTTTAACTATTTATGAAAGAAATTTTGGAGAAAATTTAGTTTTTTTGAAAGACAGTAAGGAAAATTTATATATGAAAATATATTATTTTCATGAACTGAGAGGCAATATTGTAAAGATGTTAATTCTTCCCACATTTACCTAAGTGGCTTGGTTTTAAGTTGTGGATCTCATGAGAGTTGTCCATATTATTTCTGCTTAAACCTTACCCCAAATTTAGTCACAAAGATAGAATGCCATTAAACCAGGAAAAATTGGTTTGGGGAGTACAATTAGTAAACTACAAGTTGACATTGAATTAGACATCAAGATTGTAACCATGAGAATCTTATTATTGGCAAAAAATACCCTGACTCCTTGGGTAGAACATTAGATCTAATACAACATTTCTATTAGTCACATCTGACTTTTTTTTTTTACCTGAACAAATTAAAAATTCAGGTGCTCCAATATGTAAATGCTTTATTACTTTCTGAGTAACTATAGGAAAAATAAATCTTGATTTCATAAAAAAGCTTAAATACAACACCATGATTTCTTCTGGAAAAATAGTAACATCCATGCAAGTTATCCTTTAATATAAAAGAATTCAGTGTGCATGTCACAAAGCATAAATAATTAGTTTAATGATAGTGTGTTGTCTTCTTTTACACTATCATCTTTTCAGTTTGGTGAGAAATTATATATACTTTTTTGTCATGTTTTATTTATTTTGCTATGTAATATACATATAGGGAAAATAAAATATTACATCATACTGGTTTGAATTAAACACAATTTAACTTATTGTCTGTGGGTAATACATTATTTTAAAAATGGCATAAATGAATATTTCCATTCCTAAAAGTAGGGACAAGCTCCAGATATAATGTATAGTTTTAACATTATAAATGACCCATTCATTCTTTGGCCAATTTCTACTCTATCAATACTATGATGTAGCATCCTAATAAATCATTACTGGGACACCACTGTGAAGGTATCCTATAATGATGCCTCATCAGAACTACTGTCATAAAAGCTGCCCTTGTGATGATGCATTGGTTTGACTCATGCACACATTTAGAACATACTTGCTACAAAATTAAGAAGGCTCTTTGAAGAACTGAAACAAGCAAAGTGCAGAGATGATAAGGAATATTGCATGTTCAGTTGCTACACGATTACTCATGCAAACCATAGCTGAGTGGAGAGATGTTTATAAGAGTCATTGGAGGAAAGCTTCCTGTAGTATGTTTTCTGAATGAGTCAGCTTTAGAATTTTTCATTTTAAAGATTTTCAAGAAAAGGGGAATACCAAAATTTTCATCGAGAATATAGTGCCTAAGAAGTCTATTACATCTGAGAAAAAGGTTGGCTGACTGACTGATTGATTTTTGTTTCTTCTACACTACGTAAATCGATTAGTAAGTTGTTTGTCAGTTGGCAAAGCCAGGATTCAAAAAGGGGTAGATCTATATACAAAGCCAATTCTTGAAATTATTATTCCCTAAAACCCCTCAGCAGTATGGTAAAGAAACTTCAATTGTTTTTATTTTTTGCCTTCCAATCTTTTATTAGTGCAATCTCTGGAGGCCATTATTAAATGAATTATTCAGCTTACTAGAAGCATTTTGGCATCAATGACTTACTTGATGAACTTCTTGGAATATAATAGATATCCCTGATTGTTAAGTCAACTCCTTGAATGGTAAGAAGTAGGGAAAGATTCTTATGTTACCCTTTATGCTTGGAGGTCCCATTCCTCTAGAGTTACTGACAGCAAGTTTAAAGGGTAAGAAATTAGCAAAATTTGTCAGTTTGCTGAGAGGTTGATGCCAGACTACCTCACAGCAGATCCATTCACTCCATTTCTGTAAGTGCTTGTTTTCTGATTGAATGATTGTCTAAACCATTCTTCCTTCCTTTATTTAAAATAGTCATGAAATATTTTCTATGTGCCAATAACTATGTAAAAGCTGAGAATAACGGAGCGGAATGAACCTGGCTCTCTGCCTAAGGGTCTCACAGTCCACAGATAAGAACAGACAAATAATTCCAGCAAAAATTTATAGAATAAATACAAGTGTCAATTAATACAAAGGAGATTTTTGCTTTCCAAAATTTACATTAAGAATTTTAGTAAATAAAATTGTCATTTCTTTATTTCAATATCAGATATTAATTTTACTCTATCAAGCTGAGTATTTTGTTTTACTGTAAGAAAAGCCCAACTCTTAAATTTTTCATTAATCAGCTCTAAATTTCTACAAAGATATTGAAGTAGTGTTGTGTTTTCCATTATCACCATAGGGAGTTGAATATTCAAGGTATCAAGTTAATAATAGTATAGAGATTACCTCCATTGGATAAGGAGAGGTCAAAGACCGGTTACCATTTTCAGTTAGTAAAAAGGTTTTATTTGTTGTTGTGTTTAAGATGCTCCCTATTCTGTGTTCTCAAAATAACTAGTTCAAATGTTTGTGGTTTTGTTGCTGCAATCATTTTTTTGTCCTTACATTTAGACTGATCTTCCTATTCCACTTATGCCCTTTATAGTCCTTTACAACTCGGCAGCCAGAACGTTAAAATGTTAAGTTAAATTGTTTGGGTGGCCTTGGAGCACAATCCTCCACTGGCTTCTCATCTTGCTCAGGTAAAAACAAATACTTTATGGTGGCCTGCAAGGCCTCACATGACCACCTACATCTCTAACCTCACCTCCTGTGACACATTCCCTTACCTTCAACATGCCAGGAATAGTAACCCCTTTTCTCTTCCTTGACTGTTCACAGTGAACCCTTGAACCAGGGCCTTTGCACTTGCCATTCTTTTGACCAGGGAGATGATACGAAAGAAACTTGGGAAATGTTTTCCGTAAAATCAATAGTAATCTCAACTTACGTGGCACTACCATTTACATACTGTGAAACCAAAAGACACTTTCCTAAACTATCAAGTAAAAACAAAAATAAATTTTGATAAACGACACTAGAAAAAGACTAAATTATTTTCTAACTTGCAAGAAAATACCATAATATTTTAAATTTGAATAAGTGAAGAAGGAGTATGTGGCCATAAACTATATAGAAAAAATAATATAGAGCTAGATCAGGCAGTTAATTATAAGTATTGTCAACATATTATAAATTATATTTATATACAAATCTATTAATTTATAGAATTTAAAATTATATAGTATGTTACTTTTCTGGATATTGACATGTGTGATATTTCCAGCTTAATTAATTGTATAATTTGTTTTGATTTCTCTGTCTAAATAAATGTTTACTTTCACAACTAATTTTGTATTATTCTTCTTAAAAGTAACTCCCATAATTGTATAAACTTCAACTCGCACAAAGCTGAGCTCTACCTTGCTCTTAGCCCAAAGAGAGGCACTAACAGTCCCTTCAACTCTTTTTTAATCGTGGGTCTCTAACAGCCATGATTAAAAACAAAAATAAAAAGAGACTTCCCCCCTCCTGTGCTCCCTGTCCCACCCTTATTTTTTTCTGTTATTTTTATATTTGAAAATCCTATAAATGGAACATAAATCTGATCTGTAGCATATGCTGGAATTGAAGTTACAGAATATAATTCTGAAAATACTTTTATAAACTTGTGTGAAACCTACTCATACATAGAGGAAAGAAGCCCCAGCTATTCTAGTCATATTTGATTTTGAGAAAAAACGAGCATAAATTAAATTTACCATGTTCCCTTAAACTTAACAGTCCATGTAGAGCTATATTTGACATAACAAACAAATGTATGGTCAAGATTTTAGAGGTAACATATTTACTCTTTTTCTTCTGTGTCATACCAACTTTCCTTTTAAGCTATTCCTGTTTACAGATTCTACCCTTAACTCTCAGTAGAAATTTTTTAACAGGTCACAATGTATATGAATTTTGCAGACTATCTTTTCCCAACCAGTTCACTTCCCACAAAAGAAATACATGAAAACTAGACTCTAGTACTGGGACTATAGTTGTTTATATTTAACTGGCACAGGTGCTATAGAAACTCACAGCATTTTTTGTGTGCAGTATCTTCCCTTAGTATATATTTCATCCTAACTTTCACCATTACATTTCCCTAATAATAGCTATTTCCTCAACTAGATTTTAAGTCTTTCACCTACTCCTACCTTCACTTCCATTCAAACAAAAGAAAACATTTTTCCCCCAAAATACATACTTAGGAATTATCAAAGTTCTCTTGACCCACAGGAACTGCACATTTTAAAATCCTTACTGGTAATCACAACATCCAGCTTTACCTATAAGATATTCTAATATTTGTAACTCGAGGAGTGGAAAGAACTGTTTCGGATATATCAGAGCTGCAGTAGGTGCGCCCTCTTGCATAAAAGCCTGCTTAGTTATGGCAATGTTCTTTGTCCAGTACTGTGAAAGAATGTAGAAACTGTTTAAATTTACTTTTAAGTTTTCTGACCCTGAAACCCTAATTTGCATTCAACCAAATGGCTGTGACCATCTAAAGAGAAGGACTTAAAAGATAAGCAAATCTAAGTAGACGCAATTATTTTCATTGGCAATCAGGCATTGATATCTGAAATATAAGTCAATGTGATTGTTCTTGTATTTGAATTGAAATCTCCCAACTCTTGAATAACATGAAGTTGTGATTTAAGCACTCATTCTTTTAGCCCTATTTGTTAGGATGAAGAATTCTTGCATATTGTATATTTTTAAGAATGCACAAATCAAATAATTCTACATGTCAAAGAAGTAAACTTTTTTATATAAACTAAATTAATTTTCATGGTTCATTTTTAAGGAATTGAAAAAAATATTTTAAACTGTATAAATGGATGGAAGCCTGAAGAAAAGATATTATATTTTAGCTATTTAAGCATATTATAAACAGTAATGAAATTTTTTAATGAAAAAAAAAGAATATTTGGGGTTTTTGAGTTTTTGACTGGGTATATGACATGCCCATCTTTTAATTATGAAGGGGTGAATTCTTTCCTCTCTACTCTTTTTGAATGCAAGTATCATATTCCTGGGACTTATCTGATAATACTCTTCTCTTTTTCTTCCTGCTTCTCTGGCTGATTCCTTAGTTCCACACTGACTGTTTCTCCAGCCAGTGACCTTCACACATTATAGACTCTCTCAGCCCTAGATAATTCCATTTCCACACAACTTTATGTCAGTGGCTTCTCCCCTAACTATATTTTCTATATTCCCACATCATAGCACTTTACTTTTTCCTTTTTTAAGGACATATTAGGTATTGTTTTACAAATATATGTTGTGGAATTTTAAAAATGGTTTTCATGGTGGGAATGCAAATTGGAACAGGTACTTTGGAAGATAATTTGGCGGTGTAGGGGAGGAAAAATAATTTTCCCTCTACCTTTCATTGTTTTGGGCTGAGGACCCCTCTGTAAAAAAGACAGATTAATAAGAAAAAAAAATTCAACTGCATACCTATGTACATACAGAAGCCCCACAAAGATATGAGACTCAGAAGGTGGCCAGACGATTGAGGCTTATATACTATCCTGAGCTAAAGAAAGGGATAGGGATCTGGGGCTTTAAACTGGGGAAGGCAATTTGTGGGAACAGGAGAAGAGATGTTTAGTAAACAAAGGTTGTCCTGCCTTGCAGGTAAGTCTCTCACATGAAAAATTTATCTCTGGTATTAGCTCTTTTCCTGGTACAGGGCCCCCTTCAAATGTAAATTTCCCTTACAGAAGGGTAACTCCTAATCTGTGTACAGAGCTTTTCCTGTGTCTGTAGTTTCTCAAAAAAATCTGTTCAAAATAATCCTTATGCCA
The DNA here is from genome assembly GCF_009873245.2 of Balaenoptera musculus. Taxonomy (NCBI): domain Eukaryota; kingdom Metazoa; phylum Chordata; class Mammalia; order Artiodactyla; family Balaenopteridae; genus Balaenoptera; species Balaenoptera musculus. The sequence continues at coordinate 60,005,881 of NC_045802.1, forward strand.
AAGAGGCATATTTTCATGTGGCATAATCTGATACCCTTCAGAGGTTTCTTACAAAACTAAACATACTCTTACCATATGATCCAGCAGTTGAACTCCTTTGTATTTACCCAAAAGACCTGAAAACTTAGATCCATGCAAAAACCTGCACACGGATGTTTATAGGAGCTTTATTCATGATTGCCAAAACATGGAAGCAACCAAGATGTCCTTTAATAGGTGACTGGATAAATAACTGTGATACATCCAGGCAATGGAATATTATTCAGCACTAAAAAGAAATGAGTTATCAAGCCACAAAAATACATGGAGGAACCTTAAACACATACTACTAAGTAAAAGAAGCCAATCTGAAAAGGCTACATGTGATTCCAACTATATGACATTCTGGAAAAGGCAAACTATGGAGACATTAAAAAGATCAGTGGTTGCCAGGGGTTTCTGGAGAGGCAGGATGAATACAGAGCACAGAGGATTTTTAGGACATTGAAACTATTCTGTATGATACTATAAAGATGGACACTTGTCATTATACGTTTTTCCAAACCCAAAGAATATACAATATCAAGAGTGAACACTAAGGTGAACTATGGGTTTTGGGTGATAATGATGTTAATGTATAGGTTCATCAATTTTAACCCATGTACCACGCTGATGGGGATTTTGATTATGGGGGGCACTATGCATGTATGGGGGCAGGGTGTATATGGGGAATCTCAGTACCTGTCTCTCAATTTTGCTGTGAACCTAAAACTGGTCTGAAAAATAGTCTTTAAATATGAAAAAAAAAACCAAGTATTTTTAATGCAATAGATATAGCAAAAAGTTCCAACCACTGCTGCAATTATAGAATTTGTACTTTATGTATTTCTTAGCTATAGTTTGTTTTGAAATTTACCTGTTTTTTTTTTTTTTTTCAGAACACGTGTGGTAGATGCTTGCTAAGTCCTCTTTACTACAAACCAGATTTTTTAAAAATTCATTTTAAAAAGAATATAAAGGAATTGTTCAAATTTGAAAAGCTTTGTAAAATGTCACATACACTTTACATGAATTAGGAAAGATGGTTTATTATTATATTTTATTATTATCATATCACTATTCACTTTATTTTCTTAATAAGCGAAAGAATGATCTTAATAGCAGAAGTTCCACAGGCTTGTGACTGGCAGACAAGAGGCAAGTTGATAATAAAAATATGAAGTGGAAAGTAAACAGTGCTTGAGGCCAGGTTCAAATAATACCTGGAGAGAGAGATTTCAGAAAATGTTGTTTAATATAGGCAGGCCTGGGCTGAGAGCCTCTAGAGGTACACTTTTATGGCAGGCCTGAGGTACTTCCTGGAGGAATTTCCTATGAAATGTAAAAGTATTTTAAAGCCTAAAGTGGTAGGCATTTAATTCAAATGCTCCTAAACCGCTATGGGAGAGGGGGAAATTCAGGAAGCAATGCCTGCACTGTAGAAGGCAATTCAGAAATTCAAACTTTAAAAGTTAATTCAAGACAATCTTGCCCTGATTGTTGTTAAATGTATGCTTATAATTAAATAGCAATAAATGAATTCCACAGCATCTCCGTGGGATATCACAACATGTAGGAAAAAGACAAAAGGTATCTGTCAATTGAAGAGTAGCAGAATATGCCACCCCAAAAGGATACACCTCTATGACTATAGTTCAGGACATGCTACCCCCAAATATGCTGCTTTGGTATATTGATGATTTTGAACTATAGGCACTTGGGAAACAGCAAATGCAGGCAGGGGTTTTCTCAGAACTCCCCTTATCTGCCTAATCACACAGACTCCAAATGGAACTCAGTTGTTATAAATCCCCTCCCTAGGAGTTTCATCGACGAGGAAAGATTGCCTCATCTCATGGGAGAGGTGACTGGAAGTCCACACCACACCCAGACACACTTTGTCACAATCTATCACGCCTCCCATCCGTTCTTGTAAGGGCCCATTCATTTTTCCTAAAAATCATTTACTCTCCCCTAGGAGGCCTACATCCCCTCCTCTTTCCCTATGAAGATAGGATTTAAGCCTGATTTCTAAGCCACCTCAGGAAGTTACTCAGTTTCTCCAATGTATACATGAGGTATACATGTTAACAAATTTCTTAGTTTTTTTTTCTCTTGTTAATCAATCTTTTATTACAGGGATCTCACCTAAGAACTCAGAAAGCTAGAGGGAGAATAATTTTTCCTCCCCTATACCAGCAATCATATTTAAAACCTAAAATTCTAAAGTTTGATTCAGTATTTAAAACCGAGTGTACGGGACAGTGAAGACTATGATAAGATGAAACACATATACCAGAGACTATTTTTTTTAACCATACAAACATGATATTAAATTCCATTGGAGAGGGGAATTGGAGTGAAATGTTTTGCGTTTCCAAGAGTTGCAAGTTGAATAAAGTAATGTGATACTATTAAATGAGATGACCTGACCTGCTAAAAGCAATTTAAATCACACTAAAGGAAACATTTGGCACTTTTCACACGTAGATGGAAAGAGCTGTCTTCCAAAGGGTCAGTTATGTTAGAAAGACTAAAACATATGGGAGAATATTAGAAAATTGCCCTTTGGACACTTAATGGAGAGCATTATAAATGACCTTGTGCCTAGTGAATCTAGCCTGAAAAGATTCAGTCAGCTTGCACTGGTGAGCATAATATGATTTTTTTTTAAAGTTTAATACCTGGTTATATTCAGCCAGTTGGCAATTATTTTTGCCTGGCAGAGTAGTCATTTTGTGGATCCTATTTTATTTTGTGATTACAGACTATATCAGCTTTTTTGAATTCCAAATTTGAGCAAAACCTGCCATGAATAAATATATGTATATATTTACCCAAACGATAATTTATTTTAAGAAACATATATGATGCAAAATTGTTTTGGGGCTTTGTCAGATAATAAATATATTGATAGTCTGTATTTCAAATTATCAGAAAGGAACAGTATTCATTAAAAATTTATTCTAGGGAAAAGGTAAAATAACGAGTTTTAGTTGTAAAATACATAATAATATACCTACTCAGGAAAAAAATCAGAAGGAAAAATGAGTAACAGAAGTGAAAAATTTTCATGACAGGTGTCTATTTCATAATGCACCTGCAAAGCTAATTGTGAAAACATTCATTACCTAAATGATAACAGCAAATAGAACAACGTAAATATCAAATATTGGGTTTCTCTATTTTGTTACATGAGGCAAGAGATATGATTTCAAATGTGTTTACCACTCTTGAGGCAGGAGATAGATGGGCCCCAGGCTGAACAGTTTCTCCCATGTGGACAGAATCTCCGTAATAGCAGAAACTCCATAAAAGCAGGATGATGGAGGAGGCTAGGCCCTGCCCAGATAAGAGATAAAAGACCACACATTCCTCAAAGTCAAGGAGACCTCCCTGACTACACATGCGCAGAAAGGTTCCTTGGAGGTCAAAGAGGGAGGGGGGCGCCACCTCAGAGTAAGTGATGCCAACTACCCATAGCCCTCTTCACTAGAATCCATCTTGGCTAAGAGATGCGCACGCACACAGGGGAGGACCATGAGATATACCAAATACAGACTCAGAACCAGGCAAAGCAAGATGATCAGTCAAAGGAAACCCGGAAGAAATGCCCCATAAAAGTGATTCAAACTACCAAGAGGGCACAACTCTCTCTCTCTCTGAGCCCGCCCGTGTGTCTATACACATGTACTGTACTATTTTTCCTCCTAATAAACACTTTACTTGTTTCACTACTTTCCGTCTCTATGTGGAAATTCATTTCTTCATAGTTGACGGGCCAGGGCCTTGTCACTGGTCACTGGTTCCTGTGGTCTGGTGGCTAGGCTTCCGTGCTCTCACTGCCACTGCCCGACCTCATTCTCTGGTCGGGAACCGAAATCCTGCTTCAAGCCTCTGCAGGCCGAGGCCACCCGAGATCCCTCCGAGACATGTCTAGCTCTTCAAATTCAAATGTGGATTCTAGATTATGTTTCTAAAAGTGTTTACTGTTTAGAACTGACTAATGTGATATCTTAGAACAAATGCAACTTCATTTGAAATACTAGACTATAATCTCTGTGAAGGGTAGGGATTTATGTCTGCGTATGCAGAAGACCTGGGACAAGGTTGGCATTCAATATTTATTGGCTGAATGTAAGAAGTATATGAATAAATTTTCAAATATGCAAACAATTATCCTATAATAATAATGTTTCTCTGAGATGATATATCATTATGTAATAATAGAAAAAAACAATTAGGATGGTTTCACTCCTGGTAATTATTAACTATGTGACATTGGGCAAGTCACATAGCCATTTCAGCCTGTCTTCATTTCTAAAATGTAGCTCACATTAATTTTTAAAAATTCTATTCTGTTTTCCCTGGGTTCCTGCAGGCATATGTGTGAAGTTACCTTATTAACATAAGGCTCTAGAAACTAGGGGGGGAAACTCAATTTGAATATCTTCAAAATTAAAGCTTAAAGTACAAAATTTTAAAAAACCTTTATTGTTTATTGCACAGAATAATTAAAATTATCTGCTTTGTAAAATTTCTTTTTACAAAATTCTATTACCAACTATATTGCCAGGTATAACTCTGGATATAGTTATTTATAAAAATATGCTTGCTTGGCAACTCTTTGAATGTTTGCTTGAGGTTTAAAAAGCAGTTTTAAACTAATTAATTTTATATCTTTTCCCACATTCCTCATCATCATGGCCCTGATGTCTTTGATAGCAGTGTCTACAGTTTGAAGAAATAATGTCATATCAATTCTGGAATTATTACTATGCTAAGTTGTTATCTAGTACATTTTATAAAAATAGCTAACATTTCAGTTCCTGAAATAACCCACTTAATTTTACATTCATAACTTTACTTACATGAGCTTTTACAGGTATAAGTTGGTAGAGATAAGCACTCGTTAATTTTCTTTGTAAGGATTTGCCTTTAAGATAATTAAAGTGACCGTGTTCTTCACATAGCACTGCAATTTTCTTTTGTGACAACTATTCTTTTTGGCTCTACAAGGATGTCACACTTCTTAAACTTATCTGTTTCAAAATGTAAGCATGCTTGTGCGGGAGTTCAATGAAAGGAAAGATGATCGTCTATAAGAACAGACTTATCGACATCCCAGTGAGGCCAGAGACTCATCAGTCTAAACAAATACACCGCTAATTTTTATTAAGTTCAATAGCTCTGGAAAATGTTCTTGGGGTGCCGGGGAAAAGAGAAGTGATAGAGTCAGAGCCACTCTGAGCAATACAATTGGAAATCAGATGTTCCTTTGCATCCCCTTTGGTCTTGGGCCTCTCCCTTTTTAAATACATTTCTAGGACAAGTGTTCCTTATCTTGTCAGCATAAACAGGGTATAGATATACAGACAGTCCATGAACACTTTCAAAGATACATGGAGATGAATACAAATATTTTTTGGGGAAAGAGGATACAAGGATATTATGTTTCTCAAAGTATTTCTGTGACTTAAAATTTAAAAACTAGAAGGAAGGAAGGAAGGCAAGAAGGGAGGGTCAAGGAAAGAAAACAGAATATTAGAAGGCAAAAACAGGATAAAAACTTTAAATATGAAGCGATTAGTTATAGCAAATATCTCAAAGTTTTAGATGAATCTAATAAGTAGAAGGTTATTTTTGAAATTTTAAGCAATTTCAGCCAAAAGAGAGAGGAACCTTATTGAGAGGGATTTAAAAACAGAAGTTATTAAAACATATTTAAGAAATACCTTGTAGTCACTTTTTTATGGTTCTAAAATAGTTCAGTTATGGTAAGATTATTCTCATTTTACATACGGGAAAGTAGCATTTTAGAGGAGTTTAGAACTTATTCAGGATATAGATGAGTGATATACAGCCGGAAATAGAATGTTAAGTCATGTGGTTATTAGTTTCTTGCTCATATTACTCCAGCCCTCATCCTGTTATTATAGTCAGATTCTGGTTTATTCAAAATTTTCTTTGGTTTAATTCACTTTACTTAAATTCATGGTAACTTTCACTATTGTGAGTGCATGCCAAAAAAATAGTCTATTTTTTTTTTTGGTAGTACCCATATGAACAGACTGATAAAGCAGAGCAAATCAAAAGGAAAAAAAAAGCATTACTTGATCAATGTAGCCTTGGGAGAAGTCCACAGTGCCAAAATATAACTTTTCATCAAATATTTCAAACTTGTACAAATGAAACCTCAATAGTATTCACTCCATTGAAGATAAAAATCAATAAAATATGTTTAATCCGGAAGAACGGTACTCCTTTGATTGTGTTACTTCAAAAGGTGTGGAAATTATGCAGAAGCAACAGTTTCATACATTTTTAAAACTATTTTCAGAAATATTCATGTTTTGGGATTATCTGCTCTTCTTCAGATTTTTTGGATCATTATCCAAAATGTTTAGTGGCCTTCATCTTTCATCCTCCAGCCATGACAGTTCCTTTATCACATAGTTAGACACCTGTTCTAGGCATGGCTTTCCTCAGGAGTAAGCTGCCACCTAAGAATTATTTGAAAGGTAACAGGCAGGCCACCTTCATTTAAAAACAAAAGCCTCCCTATTCCTTGTGACAAATGCTTGGCTTCCACTAAATCATTTACTCAAATTACACATCGCTAAAAATGAAGACTGATGAGCACATTTATAAGTCATTTATCCACTGGTATGAAACAATGGATCTTTTTTCCTGAAAAAGTATTGTTTATAAGAATTAGAAGGCCCTGCGTATGTGGAGAATGGTGCTGGAAGTTCTTTTAAAGTCAGTTGTGTCTTTGAAAGCTATGGTGTGTAAATCAGCCACAAAATAATCCACAAGAAATTGATTTGCATGGCTCATGAAATAACTGAAAGTATGAACAGGGAAATAAGGAGTAATGTTTCTATAATCTTAATATTGTTTTAGTAAAGATTTCCTAGTTTCCCCAAACTCTAATTCATTTTTAAGAGCAATCAGTGAAGTCAATACTATGGAAATAAGCAGAAAGGCAAAAATAAAACAGACATCGGATGCACCCAATATGTCTAAATTAATTTTATATAACTTGCCAAATTAATTCATACACACCCAAAAAGTTTCTTCAGGACAGTACTGCAACACTGGTGTCAGACACAGTTCTTTTTCTACTTCAGTATTGTCTTTATTTGGATGTTATATCAGGTAGGAAGGCTTTTAATCACAAGTCATAGGAAAACTAAATAACAGAAACTTAAGTTTTCACATGTAGGGGAGGAAAAGTAATTTTCTCTCTACCATTCTGAGTTCTTAGATGAGACTCCTATAATAAAAGACAGTTTGACAACAGAAAAAAAAACTCAGAAGTTTGTTAACGTGTATACCGCATGTATACATGGGAGATACCAATGGAAATATTAGTAACTTCTCCAGATGGCTTAGAATTCAAGCTTAAATACCATCTTAATAGGAAAAGAGGAGGAGGGACGAAAGCCTATTAGGGGAGAGTAAATGATTTTTAGGAAAGATGAATGGGCCATAGAAGAACAGATGTGAGGCATGATAGATTGTGACAAAGTGGTCTGAGTGTGGTGTGGACGTCTAGTCTCTTCTCCTTTAATAAGAGTCAGCCTTCCCTGGTTGATGTAACTTTTGTGGAGGCGATTTATGACAACTGAGTTCCTTTTGGAGAATGTCTTTAGGCAGGTAATGGGAGTTCAGAGAGAATCCCTGCCTGAATTTGCTGTTTTTCAAGTACGTACAGATCAAAATAATCAATATAACTAAAGGTCCAATTCTGGGGATGGAATGTTTTGTTACCCTTCACTCACATGAAGTTTGCAGGTAGGTGCTTCTAGTTTGGATGCAACAGCTCCATGAAGCAGTCAAGGTACCAAACACCCTTTATGTATTTATTCTAAAATCCTCAGAGACTTGGCATTTTTTCCTGTTACTTCAGGATCACATGAATGTTGTAATTATCTCCTGGTATCACATCCATACATTGTGGTCAAAGAGGAGAAGCAAAGTGGGTTTGTAGGAGTTAGTTATACTCATGATACATCTGCTATCAGAAAGCAAAAGCTTTCCAACCAAAGACTACCTACACCCTGAAGATTTCATTTTATGCTGTATTGACCGAAACTTTGTCACATGGCCAGCCCTGACTAAAAGGAAACTGGAAACTTGAGTATCCAGTGGATATCTGGCAGAGCAGAGTGTGCTTACTATGACTGGCTAAGATTAATCAGGATATATCCCTGTGACCAGGCACTTGATGGCCTTAAACAAGGTAGTGGTTTTGTTGGCAAGGAAGGAGAGAGAGCAGCTAATAATGTTTACCACAAATGAATAAAATTCTTTAGAGGAAACTTATGGTTTTCTATGCTAAATATTTGTGATACGTTTTTTTCTTTTATGGTCCCTTGAAACCAATATAAAACAAGAATAACAGTATTCCTAAGCCAAATTTTAAGGATCAGTAAAGCTGATCTAGTGTGATAGGCTTTGGCAGGAATGTTCTACCATATCACTCCATCACGTTCATTCACAATTTTTATTTCTCTGAGATGAGAGAGATGTTGGATAATAACTTTTCAATCAAGAAAAGAGAATGATAATTATTTGCACCTACAAATAGGGAGTTGATAGGATAGTAACTTTTACATGTGTTTCACGTTTAATTCTCAAAATAATAAGTGAGATGTCTATGAGTATATACATTTTGCATACCCATAGAGATTCAGAAATGTTAAGTAGTTCATCCATATGTATATTATACTTTATCAGTAGAAACACCAACAAAATTAGAAGAGCTTCAGTATATGAGTTTTTCTAACATCATTTGGAATAGCTTCATACTACAGTGACAGATTTAACATTAATATAGATCACTTTTAGATCACACTTTTAATGATGTCTGCTGAATCAATTAAGGTATGATATGGGTATTGGTGCATAAACATACAGAATATGCTCATTTGTTTATCCATGCAATAAGTGACTTTTGAGCATGTAGTAGAATGTGCTAAAAACACAAAATATTAAAAATTATAAGAGTATATATGATAAAATCCTTTTTCCAAAGAGGCTCTCAGGTTAGACAGGTAAACAGACAAAGGCATGGGCACTGCCATGTTTTCCGTTAATGTTATGAAAGAAATATTCCCATCGTAGCATCAGAATAATGACAGAGAGCACATCCTATGCCTGTCATCGGCATGTTGGTTACTTATATATCTAAGCAGAGTCAGTTCTATGTGTGTGTTATGGGAGCTACAGATGTAGGTCCCTGGCAAAGGCAAGAGTATTTGAAAACAGTAAGAGGCTAGAGATCACACGGTTCAGATATCAAGAAATAATAGGACTTAAGTATAGTTGAAGTATAAATAGTATAAATAGGGACATGAGTATGGACAGGCAAGGAGGACCTAGTATAATGTGTGAAGACTTTGGACTTCCTTTTTCCAAGGATAGACAGAATCACTGGCGACAGCTCTATGATATTTGTGTATTAGCTAGATCACTCTTGTTGTAAAGTAGAAAACAGGTTTATAGTTAGCAAGAATGTAGGCAGGGAGACCAGTTGCAGAAAATCAGATGAGAGTCGATGGTAATGCGAATGAAGATAATAGAAAGAAGGATTTGAAAACTAGGTCTGTGGATAGATTTTGGAACAGCAGAGCTGTCCAGATGTATGAGATTTTCTACACAGCTCTCAATATTATATTTATGTTTAAAATAATTAAAAATATATGTTATAAGTGTGTTTATAACTTTATATTCTAGCACTTTTGTTGCTCTTGCACTAGCCCTAGCTCAGGGTTCCTGCTCAGGATCCTATGTGACTTGAACATGAATGGTCACACCTTTGTTTAGTTCTGAAAACTTCTCAGCCTTTATCTCTTAGAATGTTACTTAGAATGTTATATTTGTTTCATTCTCTCAGTATGGGATTCCTGATCAACAAATATTTAAGAGTTATGGCTTTCTAATCCTGAAGTAGATTTTCATAAATACACTATGATAAGCACCTAACTCCAAAAGAAATTTTTTCATTTGTCAAGCTGGTGACTTGAGAATGGTAGATATTTTCAGACTCGCTCTTCCTCCTCTGCAGGATATTTTAGGTACCATATACGTTGGAGAGACTTCTAGAAGTGCCAGCTTTCTAACTTTTCTTAGGGATTAGATTAGAACAATTTCAGGGCTGTGTAATACATAGGTAATGTGTCCTACCGCTGTTTTAGTTTCAATATCAAGGATGTGGATTCAGAATATCTGTCCCAACTTCTTGCCCACTTGTCTGGAGAAATAGTTTACACATATCAGAGTTGCGCTGTCAGTGTGGTCATCCATTCTATTCCCCTTGGGTCTGGGACCCAGTCCCAGTTCTTGTTCAGGGCTGAATGCATGGGTTCCTTTATATCCATATATTCATATTTATAATAGTAATCCATAAAATTACAAGTTTACAAATGTAATTGCAAACAAGATATATACATATTTATCTACTTGAAATGAATAATATCAATCCACACGATTATTACAATGGAATATGGTTTAAATACAGTAGTCATAAAGAATTTCCAAGCACAATTATTTGACATCCACTACATGACACCACTGCCATATGCTTCACCAAACCATGTGGCCTAAGGGTTGGAACATTTACCTGGCATGAATTTATTCTTGTGAGCACCAGACCTCTTCACCTTTTCCTGAGCTTTCTGCAATTTTCTGCAACTCAGGAAGCCTGGCATGATTTCTTTTTAACTCCCATATTTTTTGCATATAGTCTTTTGTTTCTCTGGGCCACTTATATTTTTCTCAGCTCTCTGTGCCTTGGAACTGGCAAAAAACACACACACACACCCACACACACACATATACATGTATTTTACTTGGAAGCCTATAGAGCCATGGTCACAGTTTCCACTGCTGTATTAATTCCTTTGTAATAGTCACTATTATGAATATAAATGTCAACAGTGTTACATGACAGAAATGTACCATGAGCAATGCAAACTAGCTCAACTTCAAAATGAAATATATTGGTTCACATGTACAGGAAGGGCAAAGGTGAAACTGATGTTGAATAGAACCAGGGAACTGAATGTCTTCAGGATGCTCTCTACATCAGTCTTTTCTGATTTTCTTCCTAAATTATTTTAGCTATATTCTAGGGCAGTCAGGACTATCTACATGAGGGACGTGTGCTGGTAGCTCTGGATTCACGCTTATAATTCCATGGCCTGTCAGGTAAAACTTTCCCCACTAGTTTTAGTTAGTAAAATCTTGGAGAATGAATCAGATGTCCTGATTTGGGTCATGTTTATCTCCTGACTTTGGGAAGTGGGTTTGTATTTTTTAACAGAATTAGAAATGGAAGAAATGTGAGACAAACCACACGAACACACACAGATGCACACACACGTACACTCACATCTCTGCAAGAAATACACATCTAGCTCCATATTTGCAGAAGTTACCAGAGCCTCTATGTAGTCACCTTATCTTCTCTGACTTGGTTTTCATCTTTCACATTTTGCGTTCTATAATATGGATAGTGTAAATGCTGTTTGTGGTTTGGTAACTGTTGTTTTTAATAAAATGTGCTTCTCAGGAGTACTGCTCTTAATATTAATGTTTCCTTGAACTAGCCTTACCTTTTATCCTGTCTTCTGTTACAGTGTCTTCCACTTTAAAATGAAAGGGGATTCCTTTTTTTCCTACTCTCTTATGAGTGATTAGGGCAAGCACAAAGACCACTTTATCCTGACATCCCTGCATGAAAAGGTGCCACATACAGCCATGCAAGTTAGAAATGGCACAATTCTAGGAGGTGCTATTCACCTAGACTATGAAGTGACTAGTTTCCTCATGAGCTCAAATATTCTCAAATATTTGTCCATTGTTACTGAAACTGCATATACTGTAAGAATAAATTAATTTCAAATGTTGGATACTTAAGCTTTCCCTAGAACATTTTCAGATTTTGTTACTCATGAAACTCAGTCACTTCACTTATTGCCCAATATTAGGTCTCTGATTCTTACAACATGCCCAAATTTAAGGTTCTCCCACCCAAGTTCTTGAGTCACATCTGTTAACAGATACAAACTTTGCAGAAATTAACACTAGAAGTATGAAGACATAAAAATATCTTCCAAATCTTTCATTATTTTCCTGTAGGATCAAAGAACAACTAATACCATCAGGAAATTCTACCAAGGTTGTGTTCGCATTCTTTACACGTCTGTACATTCAGTGAAGCCCAGGTGATTCAAACTTATGCAATATTTTTGTTTTGTATTTTTAGCAGCCTCAATACTTTTCTTGGCACTCTAAAGCCAATAAATAACCCAAAGAAGACATCTGTTCCTGAATACTGGTTCTCTCTGTTACAATTATTTTCCTACTTAGCAGTTAGTTCAGCTTTTAGTAATTACTGTGTAGTGAAGGTGTGTACTATTTAATTATTCACAGAAGTTCTATATTAGGACTTCAAGCATAATATACTGTATAAAGGCTTATGATCTAAAAAATAGATATTTCCTTAACACTTATTTTAAGAACTTAGCCTCTCCAAAAATGTCAAATGTTGACAAGGTCAACAGGTACATGGAAAGGTACGCAACATCACTAATCATCATGGAAATGCAAATTCAAAACCACAATGAGATATCACATCACATGGAGGCTCCACAAGAAATTAATAATAGAATTGCCATATGATCCAGCAATCCCACTTCCGGGTATAACTGAAAAAAACAAAATCATTCATTGTCTTGAAGAGATATCTATACTTCTATGCTTATTGCAACATTATTTACAGTAGCCAAGGTGTGGAAACAACCTAAGTGTCTGTCTACAGATTAAAGAAGATACAGTACATATATACAATGGAATATTATATTCAGCCTTTTAAAAGAAGGAAATCCTGCCATTCTTGACAACGTAGATTAACCTGGTGGGCATTATGCCAGACAGAGAAAGACAAATACTTCATGGTATCACTTATAAGTGAAATCTTAAAAAAGTAAATATGTAAGGTGATGGATGTGTTAACTGAATAAAGAGAGATAATCCTTTCACAATTTATGTGCATTTCAAATCATCACATTGTAGACTTTATATATATTAAAATTTTGTCTACTACACCTCAAGAAAGCTGAAAAAGTGAGAAAACTAAAAAGCCAAAAAAAAAAAAAGATGCATAACAGGTAAATTTTGGAGAACTTTTATGTCTAAACTATATTCATTCAACTGTAATATTCCATCAATGATTTAGTTTATAAGCATATAATCGGGGTGGATCAGGCGAGGCTAAGCACGCCTGGCCAGCTATTATGTTAGGAAGGGGTTTTACTTGTTCATGGGGTAACAGGAAATGATGGAGACCTCTGGGACTCCTCATGATTTGCAGCTTTAGAGTACTCGGGGCAAGACTTCTAGAATCTTTTGGGTCTGGAGCATTGAAGTGCTCCTTGTTGATCTTAATTCGATTATCTCCATGTTTCAGTTTCCTCTCTTTAATAATTTAGAAAAACATTATTTATCTCATGCAATTGTGATGATTATGAGATAAGATCATATGTCCCACAAAGATGGCATACTTGGACATTGTAGGGTATCTTGGTTAAGAACTTGGACTTGTGGAATCAGGATTTCTGGATTTGACTCAACTTTATCATTTGCTTGGTGGTATGAAGTTTGGCAAGTTATATAACCTCCCTAAGCCTCAATTATTCACCAGTAAAATGAGGGTAATAACAGTAACTTGTTCATAGCATTGTTGCAGGTTTGCATGTGAAATAGAATCATATATAAAGTATTTGGCACAGTGCTGGGTACAAAGAAAAAATACAGCAGGTATTAAATACTGTTATTTATGAAACACAGTCTAGGCAGAGATTGATCAAATAACTCAAGGGCATAAATTTAAAAAAATCTTCCCCATTCTATTTGCTAATATTTTGAGTCCATAGCCATAACTTAGCTAGGTAATATTCAAGAATTTTTAAAATGGTGACCTTAATCAAAAAACTGTTGTGAACCTACGTGTCAGTATTTGGTATGGAATAAAATTAAATGAACACTGTTTTAAATGTTTGAACTAAATGTGTACAACTAGATGAAAGCTACATTGGACATATATTTCAAGCAAACTGTAGAATTTCATGACTAGCATCACTAAAAAACTATGAAACTGTTTTTTAACTACCCATCATTATATAGTTCTTTCTCGAGGAAATTGAAGACTGACAACCTTGTTGCCATTTGGAAACATCTAACATCTGTGGTTGTAAACATTGAAACACAGCTGTTGCAGTTCTGAGTAAGCACTCCAATTTATTTATTTTTGACTTAAAAAAGTCTTCAGTTTTCATCAAACATCACAGTTGTTAAGCCATGATCTTGCAGCAAGAGGAAAAACAAGAGAAGTCACTATATCAAACATTTAGGAGCAATGGTCTTTCTTGTATTTTATTTAGAGGAGATATAATCTCATGCCAATTAAAAAATGTATTTTGTGGTTGTGCCTGGTTTACAAAAACCAAAGAATTTAAAGCTACAAGGATATTAGAGATCCTTGAGCACATTTTGCAGTTAGAATATTATAAATTGGGCTACTCAGGGTCACACAGGCAGATAAGGAACAGAAGAACAATATTCTATTGTTTTTGCAGATTGTACTTGGGTGTTTCCCATTAATTTTAACAAGAAAAGTTTTTACTAAAAACTTAAGAGTACATGATAGTGTATCACTGATTTTAATGTATATGATTCTAAAAATGATTCCATATAACAAATATTTAATATGATTTTACTATTATATGTACAGGTAGTATTGTAAATAACCCTAAAACTTGAATCATTTTCCCAATTCTTAATCATAGTTCTAATTCAGTTTCAGCTAGATTAGCTCCCTTAACTGCTACCTCCCCATCAGCAGCCAGGGGAACCTGAAAAAAAGTCCTGTAGCTTTAGTCCTTCAAGGAAGCTAACCAGGTGTAATTCCCCACAGTCCAGTCAAAGTCCCTGAAGATGGGTACTTTCTCACCCCTTACGTATTCCTTCTGTATTTAAACCTAGGACCTTCTGATTGATTCCATGTTTGGTCTTTCTACCTACGTTGCCTCATCCTAGCAGGCAGTCATCTCCAGGCTCTGCAGTCTGAAGGCAGGTCCCACCACAGCCTGGAATGCTCGAGGCCACCTACCACCTGTCTGGAAGGGAAGGATTGGTAGAGTCCCAAAACTTGAAGAACATGAGATCTATCAGTAGTTTCTGTGTTCAGCACACAGCTGAAATAGTGACCTGATGCTAAAGCCAGGTTCTGATCACCAACTTCATTGATTAAGGTGTGCAGATTTTACAGATTGTTGCTTAAGCCTCCGTCTTAACCTTTGAGGTTCCCGAGAAGCCAAGTTCAAAGCCAGAAAGTTCTGTCCTATGGTGCAAGCGTGCCTCCAAGCGGCAGAAAATTAAGGTACCTTGGGTAGAACCGAAAACTAAAGGGCATGCCAAGGTCACCTGAATGTCACTGGAACACTGGCAGTAGTTCTACTTGCCATATAAGAGAAATTCACAAGTGATGTCATAACATTTCCCCTTTGGATATAGCTTATCTCATATTTTTAACTCTAAGCTTTCTCTAGACTAGAAAACGAGAATAATATGCATTTCACAGCTAATTTCAGTCTTTATCTATAGGATTTGGGCAATAAACTTTTCCAACTCATAAGATTATTGTAAGAATTAAATGAATTAAAGCACTTATGCAAGGGTCTAGTATATAGAGTATGAAATTTATAATATATAGCATTATATGTAGTATAAAATATACTGTATATACTAAATAGCATGATCTACAGTATATATTCCATGTTTAAATATGTAATATATAATGTTACATGAAATGTATAATACATGATATGCAATATTGTAATGTGGAGTATGATATTTAATATATAATTTATAATATGATCATGAGCTGCAAAAATGTGCTTTTTCCTCCTTTCTGGTTGGGGATTGTGTTACAAAAATTTTTAACTCTTTTTCTTGGGAGATTTCCAAGACAGCTGTCCATCAGCAGTTATGGATTCAGTGACTCAGTAAATTATGGATTTTTTAAGGCATCTTAACATGGAAACCAAGTGGCACTATTGCAATTTTCTTGTGCAGCTGAAGGCCCCAAATGGAAGCCCAATGTTATAAAACAGCAGAAGAGTCTGAGCTCTTTCTCTCTGCATCAACATTCCAGCAGACTAAAAGGAATTTTCTCAAATCCTTTGGAGACATATGTGCTCTCCCCCTTTCCCTACTCTCAAGAGAGTATGGTGTTTGTATAAAAACAGGCATATAGACCAATGGAACAGAATATAGAGCCCAGAAATAGATCCATACATCTAAGGCCTACTTATCTTTTAGACTGCCAAGAACACACAATGAAGGAAAGGAAAGTCTCTTCAATAAATGGTGCTGGGAGAACTGTGTATCCACATGCCAAAGGATGAAATTAGACTCAGCTCACACCACATACAAAAAAACAACTCAAAATGGATTAAAAAATTAAATGTAAAGTGAAATTGTAAACCTTCTACCAAAAATATAGGGAAAAACTTCTTGATATTGATCTGGGCTATAATTTTTTGTATATGACAGCAAAAGTATAGATAACAAAAGCAAAAATAGACAAAATGAATTGGATCAAACATAAAAAGCTTCTGCACAGCAAAGGAAATAATCAACAGAGTGAAAATGGTAACTTACAGAATGGGAACAAATAT
The DNA here is from genome assembly GCF_009873245.2 of Balaenoptera musculus. NCBI lineage: Eukaryota > Metazoa > Chordata > Mammalia > Artiodactyla > Balaenopteridae > Balaenoptera > Balaenoptera musculus. Next base: position 60,022,650 of record NC_045802.1, read on the forward strand.
ATGCAAGCCATATATCTGATAAGGGATTAATATCCAAAATATATAAAGAACTCATGCAACTCAATAGCAAAAAGCCCAAATAACCCAATTAAAATGGGCAAGACCCAAATAGACATTTCTCAAAAGAAGACATAAAAATCACCAACAGGCATATTAAAAGATGCTCAACTTCACTAGTAAGAAAATGCAAATCCAAATCACAACCAGATATCACCGCACACAGGTTAGGATGGCTATTATCAAAAAGACAAGAGATAACAAGTGTTGGTGAGGATATAGAGAAAAAGAAATTCTTGTACACTGTTGGAAGAAATGTAAAGTGGTACAGTTATTATGGAAAAAATATGGAGGTTCCTCAAAAATTAAAATAGAGCTGCCACATGATATAGCAATTCCACTTCTGCGTATATATCCTAAGGAAAGAAAATCAGTATCTTGAAGACATATTTGCACTCCCATGTTCATTTCAGCATTATTCACAGTAGTCAAGACATGGAACCAAACTAAATGTCTGTCAGTGGATGAATGCATAAAGAAAATGTAACACACACACACTAAAACAGTTTTCAATTTAAAAAAAAGAATGAAATTCTGCCACAGACAATGACACTATGTACTTTGAGGACATCTCCTAAATGAAGTAAGACAGATGCAGAAACACAAATACTGCATGATCTCATTTGTATGTGGAATCTAAAAATGTCAAATTCATAGAAACAAAGAGTAGAATATTGTTTACCAGCAGTGGATGGGAGAGGAGTATGGCTAGAGGTTGGCCTAGGGGTACGAAATTTCAATTATGCACGGCAAATAAATTCTGGATCGATAATGTACAACAATGTGATTAGAGTTAACAATATTGTATCATATATTTGAAATTTGTTAAGAGGGTAGATCTTAAGTGTTCTCACCACACATACAAAAAAGGTAGCTCTGTGAAGCGATGGCTAGGTTAATTAGCTTAATTGTGGGGAATATTTCACAATGTATACAAATATCAAATCATCATGTACACCTTAAATATATACATTTTAAAATTGTCAAGTATACCTCAATGAAGTTAAAAAATAAGATAAACAAAGAAATGTATTCATTGAACAATTATTAAGCAAATTCTATGATCAATTATCAACATATATTTTACCAATATATGATTTATGAGCTCTTGAGACAATTCCACAAAAAAAGTTTCCTGTTTTATATAGTTATATACTATGCTTATCATTTTATGGTTTTGTAAAACCACATTTCCAGAAATCTTCAACCCATACTGCATGCTTTTATTGTTTTCATTCATATTTTTTAAAAAAATGATAAATCTATGATTAGCATGCAAATCAGAAACAAAATCAATACACCATTGTTAGGTCTTTTTTTATTTTAAATCTATGTTTCAGCAAGAGAAATTTGTCAAAATGAACATGATCCTCTTTCAACAATGACAGCTAATTACAAGCAGTGAAACATTAATATCAAATATTCAAAGGAGACTTCTCACAGCTGCCAAGTGAATCTCCTCTAAACCTCAGTTCTGTTCACGTTACTCTCTTGCTCAATACCATCATTTGCTCCCCTGTTGCTCACCAAATTAATTACAAATGATGCATTTGGTATTCAAGGCTGGATGCAATATGTCCTCATATCTGTCCTTCCAGTTTTTTCTATCATAGTTCCTCTAAATTGTAGTATACTTTTCAGCTAAACTAGTATGCTTATCGACTATACTCCATGAACGCTCGCTCTGGACTTTCTGCAATTTGAGTCTCTATAGTTTGTTCTCTCTTTCAGTTGGAACTTCTCTTGCCATCATTAACTGCCAATAGAAAAAAGTCATACAGACAGTACTGATAACCGCCTTACAACGGTCACTGAAATGATTTTCACCAACACCATTCCCTGTGCTACTCATCTGGTTCCTACTGCATATTCAGGACTCAATTATCACCCCCTCTAAGAGTTTCCCCTGATAATTTCATCTAGACAACCTGCTCGTATATTTTTTTGTTTTAGTATATATTTTTTATTAACAAAATTAGCCTCTTCATATATGAAGTTTAGTATCCTATAGACACTGTTCTAACAACTAAATTTAATTTTAATGGCGTAACAGAACCAGGTTAGTTTCTTGCTTTTTTCCCCCTTGTTGTTTATTTATTTTATAAATAGTAGGTATCTGCTAATCCAAAACTCCTAATTTATCCCTCTGCCAACCCCTTTACCCTTTGGTAACCATAAATTTGTTCTTTATGTCTGTGAGTCTGTTTCTGTTTGTGAATAAGTTCATTTGTGTCATATTTTAGATTCCACATATAAGTAATACCATATAACATGTTTGTCTGTATGACTTAATTCACTTACTATGATAATCTCTAGGTCCATCCATGTTGCTGCAAATGGCATTATTTCATTATTTTTTAAGGTTGAGAAATATTCCATTGTATCTATATGCCACATCTTTATCCATTCATTTGTCAATAGACATTTAGGTTCATTCCATGTCTTGGCTATTGTAAATAATGATGCTATGAATATTGGGGTACATGTATCTTTTTGAATTAGAGTTTTCTCTGTATATATGCCCAGTACTGGGATTTTTGGATCATATGGCAACTCTATTTTTAACTTCTTAGGGAACATCCATACTGTTTTCCATAGTGGCTGCAACAATTCACATTCCCACCAACAGAGTAGGAGGATTCCATTTTTTTTTTTTAATTTATTTTAACATCTTTATTGGAGTATAATTGCTTTACAATGTTGTGTTAGTTTCTGCTGTATAACAAACTGAATCAGCTAAATGTATACATATATCCCCATATCTCCTCCCTCTTGCGTCTCCCTCTCACCTCCCTATCCCACCCCTCCAGGTGGTCAAATAGCACAAAGCTGATCTCCCTGTGCTATGCGGCTACTTCTCACTAGCTATCTATTTTACAATTGGTAGTGTATATATGTCCATGCCATTCTCTCACTTTGTCCCAGCTTACCCTTCCCCTTCCCCGTGTTTTAAGTCCATTCTCTACGTCTGCGTCTTTATTCCTGTCCTGCCCCTAGGTTCTTCAGAACTATTTTTTTTTTTTAGATTCCATATGTATGTGTTAGCATACAGTATTTATTTTTCTCTTTCTGGCTTACTTCACTCGGTATGACAGTCTCTACGTCCACCCACCTCACTACAAATAACTAAATTTCATTTCTTTATATGCCTGAGTAATATTCCATTGTAATATGTGCCACATCTTCTTTATCCATTCATCTGTTGATGGACACTTAGGTTGCTACCATGTCCTGGCTATTGTAAATAGAGCTGCAATGAACATTGTGGTACATGACTCTTTTTGAATTATGGTTTTCTCAGGGTATATGCCCAGTAGTGGGATTGCTGGGTCATATGATAGTTCTATTTTTAGCTTTTTAAGGAACCTCCATACTGTTCTCCATAGTGGCTGTAGCAGTTTACATTCCCACCAACAGTGCAAGAGAATTCCCTTTTCTCCACACACTCCAACATTTATTGTTTGTAGAATTTTGATGATGGCCATTCTGACCAGTGTGATACCTCATTGTAGTTTTGATTTGCATTTCTCTAAAGAATAGTGGTGTTGAGCATCCTTTCATGTGTTTGTTGGCAATCTGTATATCTTCTTTGGAGAAATGTCTATTTAGGTCTTCTGCCCAATTTTTGATTCAGTTGTTCATTTTTTTGATATTGAGCTGCATGAGCTGCTTGTATATTTTAGAGATTAATCCTTTGTCAGTTGCTTCGTTTGCAAATATTTTCTCCCATTCTGAGGGTTGTCTTTTCATCTTGTTTATGGTTTCCTTCTCTGTGCAAAAGCTTTTAAGTTTCATTAGGCCCCATTTGTTTATTTTTGTTTTTATTTCCCTTTCTCTAGGAGGTGGGTCAAAAATGATCTTGCTGTGATTTATGTCATAGAGTGTTCTGCCTATGTTCTCCTCTAAGAGTTTTATAGTGTCTGGCCTTACATTTAGGTCTTTAATCCATTTTGAGTTTATTTTTGTGTATGGTGTTAGGGAGTGTTCTAATTTCATTCTTTTACGTGTAGCTGTCCTGTTTTCCCAGTACCACTATTGAAGAGGTTGTCTTTTCTCCATTGTATAGTCTTGCCTCCTTTATCAAAGATAAGGTGACCATATGTGTGTGGGTTTTTCTGTGGGCTTTCTATCCTGTTCCATTGATTTATATTTCTGTTTCTGTGCCAGTACCATAGTGTCTCAATTACTGTAGCTTTGTAGTAGAGTCTGAAGTCAGGGAGCCTGATTCCTCCAACTCTGTTTTTCTTAAGATTGCTTTAGCTATTCTGGGTCTTTTGTGTTTCCATACAAATTGTGCATTTTTTTGCTCTAGTTCTGTGAAAAATGCCATTCATTAGTAGTTTGATAGGGATTGCATTGAATCTGTGGATTGCTTTGGGTAGTATAGTCATTTTCACAATGCTGATTCTTCCAATCCAAGAACATGGTATATCTCTCCATCTGTTTGTATCATCTTTAATTTCTTTCATCAGTTTCTTATAGTTTTCTTCATACAGGTCTTTTGTCTCCTTAGGTAGGTTTATTCCTAGGTATTTTATTCTTTTTGTTGTAATGGTAAATGGGAGTGTTTTCTTAATTTCTCTTTCAGATTTTTCATCATTAGTGTATAGGAATGCAAGAGATTTCTGTGCATTAATTTTGTATCCTGCTACTTTACCAAATTCATTGATTAGCTCTAGTAGTTTTCTGGTAGTATCTTTAGAATTCTCTATGTATAGTATCATGTCATCTGCCAACAGTGACAGTTTTACTTCTTCTTTTCTGATTTGGATTCCTTTTATTTCTTTTTATTCTCTTATTGCTGTGGCTAAAACTTCCAAAACTATGTTGAATAATAGCAGTGAGAGTGGGCAACCTTGTCTTGTTCCTGATCTTAGTGGAAATGGTTTCAGTTTTTCACCACTGAGAATGATGTTGGCTGTGTGTCTGTCGTATATGGCATATATTTTGTTGAGGTAACTTCCCTCTATGTCTGCTTTCTGGAGGGTTTTTATCATAAATTGGTGTTGAATTAAGTTGACAGTTTTTTCTGCATCTATTGAGATTATCAAGTGGTTTTCATCCTTCAATTTGTCAATGTGGTGTATCACATTGATTGATTTGTGTATATTGAAGAATCCTTGCATTTCCGGGATAAACCCCACTTGATCATGGTGTATGATCCTTTTAATGTGCTGTTGGATTCTGTTTGCTGGTATTTTGTTGAGGACTTTTGCATGTATGTTCATCAGTTATATTGGCCTGTAGTTTTCTTTTTTGTGACATCTTTGTCTGGTTTTGGTATCAGGAGATGGTGGCCCCATAGAATGAGTTTGGCAGTGTTCCTCCCTCTGCTATATTTTGGAAAAGTTTGAGAAGGATAGGTGTTAACTCTTCTCTAAGTGTTTGATAGAATTTGTCTGTGAAGCCATCTGGTCTTGGGCTTTTGTATGTTGGAAGATTTTTAATCACAGTTTCAATTTCAGTGCTTGTGACTGGTCTGTTTATATTTCCTATTTCTTCTGGGTTCAGTCTCAGAAGGTGGTGCTTTTCTAAGAATTTGTCTATTTCTTCCAGGTTGTCCATTTTATTGACATATATTTGCTTATAGTAATCTCTCATGATCCTTTGTATTTCTGCAGTGTCACTTGTTACTTCTCCTTTTTCATTTCTAATTCTGTGGATTTGAGTCTTTTCCTTGTTTTTCTTGATGAGTCTGCCTAATGGTTTATCAATTTTTTTTTTGTATCTTCTCAAAGAACCAGCTTTTAGTTTTATTGATCTTTTCTATCATTTTCTTCATTTCTTATTCATTTATTTCTGATCTGATCTTTATGATTACTCTCCTTCTGCTAACTTTGGAGTTTTTTTGTTCTTCTTTCTCTAATTGTATTAGGTGTAAGATTAGCTTGTTTATTTGAGACTTTTCTTGTTTCATGAGGTAGGGTTGTATTGCTATAAACTTCCCTCTTAGAACTGTTTTGCTGCATCCCATAGGTTTTGGGTCGTCGTGTTTTCATTGTCATTTGTTTCTAGGTATTTTTTGATTTCCTCAGTGATCTCTTGGTTATTTAGTAGCGTATTGTTTAGTCTCCATGTGTTTATAATTTTTACAGGTTTTTTTTCCCTGTAACTGATAGCTAGTCCCATAGCATTGTGGTCACAAAAGTTACTTGATATGATTTCAATCTTCTTCAATTTGCCAAGGCTTGATTTGTGACCCAAGATATTGTCTAACCTGGAGAACATTCTATGAGCACTTGAGAAAAGAGTGTATTCTATTGTTTTTGGATGGAATGTCCTCTAAATATTAATTAAGTCCATCTTGTTTAATGTGTCATTTGAAGCTTGTGTTTCCTTATTTATTTTCATTTTGGATGATCTGTCCATTGGTGAAAGTGAGGTGTTAAAAATCCCCTAGTATTATTGTGTTACTGTCGATTTCCCCTTTTATGGCTGTTAGCATTTCCCTTATGTATTGAGGTGCTCCTATGTTGGATGCATAATTATTTACAATTGTTAGATCTTCTTCTTGGACTGATACCTTGATCATTATGTGTTGTCCTTCTTTGTCTGTTGTAAAAGTCTTTATTTTAAAGTCTATTTTGGCTGATATGAGAATTGCTACTCCAGCTTTCTTTTGATTTCCATATGCATGGAATATCTTTTTCCATCCCCTCACTTTCAGTCTGTATGTGTCCCTAGGTCTGAAGTGGTCTCTTGTAGACAGCATATATATGTCTTGTTTTTGTATGCATTCAGTGAGCCTGTGTCTTTTGGTTGGAGCATTTAATCCATTTACATTTAAGGTAATTATTGATATGTATGTTCCTATTACCATTTTCTTAATTGTTTTGGGTTTTTTATTATACGTCTTTTCCTTCTCTTGTGTTTCCTGCCTAGAGAAGTTTCTTTAGCAATTGTTATATAGCTGGTTTGGTGGTGCTGAATTCTCTTAGCTTTTGCTTGTCTCTAAAGGTTTTAGTTTCTCCGTCAAATCTGAATGAGATCCCTGCTGGGTAGGGTAATCTTGGTGGTAGGTTTTTCCCTTTCATCACTTTAAATATGTCCTTCCACACCCTTCTGGCTTGCAGAGTTTCTGCTGAAAGATCAGCTGTTAACCTTATGGGGATTCCCTTGTATGTTATTTGTTGCTTTTCCCTTGCTGCTTTTAATATTTTTTCTTTGTATTTAATTTTTCAGGGTTTGATTAAAATATGTCTTGTCGTGTTTCTTCTTGGATTTATCCTATATGGGACTCTCTGTGCTTCTTGGACTTGATTATTTCCTTTCCCATATTAGGGAAGTTTTCCACTCTAATCTCTTCAGATATTTTCTCATTCCCTTTCTTTTTCTCTTCTTCTGGGACCCCTATCATTCCAATGTTTGTGCCTTTAATGTTGTCCCAGAAGTCTCTGAGATTATCCTCAATTCTTTTCATTCTTTTTTCTTTATTCTGCTTTGCAGTAGTTATTTCCACTATTTTATCTTCCAGGTCACTTATCCATTCTTCTTCTTCAGTTATTCTGCTATTGATTCCTTCCAGGGAATTTTTAATTTCTTTTATTGTGTTTTTCATCATTGTTTGCTCTTTAGTTCTTCTAGGTTCTTTTTAAAAGCTTCTTTTATTTTCTCCATTCTATTTCCAAGATTTTGGATCATCTTTACTATCATTACACTGAATTGTTTTTCAGGTAGACTGCCTATTTCCTCTTCATTTGTTTGGTCTGGTGGGTTTTTACCTTGCTCCTTCACCTGCTGCGTATTTCTCTGTCTTCTCATTTTGCTTAACTTACTGTGTTTGAGGTCTCCTTTTTGCTGGCTGCAGGTTCATAGTTCCGTTTTTTTTTTTTTTTTTGGTGTCTGCCCCCCGTGGGTAAGGTTGGTTCAGTGGCTTGTTTAAGCTTCCTGGTGGAGGGGGATGGTACCTGTGTTCCAAAGGATGAGGCTGGATCTTGTGTTTCTGGTGGGCATGACTGCGTCGGGTGGTTTGTTTTAGGGTATCTGTGAACTTATTATGATTTTAGGCAGCCTCCCTGCTAATAAGTGGGGTTGTGTTTCTGTCCTTCTAGGTGTTTGGCATGGGGTGTCCAGCATTGGAGCTTGCTGGTCGTTGAGTGAAGCTGGGTCTTAGCACTGAGGCTGAGATCTCTGGAAGTAGCTCTCGCTAATTGATATTACAAGGGGCTGGGAGGTCTCTGGTGCACCAATGTCCTGAACTTGGCTCTCCCACCTCAGAGGCTCAGGTCTGACACCTGGCCAGAGCACCAACACCCTGTCAGCCTCACGGTTGCTAGGAGACAGCTAAATATGCAAGTATCTCAATGGCTTCTTAAGTGATGGGGAAGATGTGATGCATGAAGGACACCAACTCTAGTCTCACAGCTTAGTTCTATTATCTTGGACTAGGCAGTTAACTTCTCTGTGCCTCAGATTTCCTTTCATGCAGCAGCTCCTCGCCCCAGATCCCCAGTCAGGTGCGAGGGAAGGGCTGTCACTCACAGGCTGTGCAGGGAGGAAGCCCACGAGGCTGGCTCAGGATGCTGGCACTGAGGATTCCCTTTTTTCCACACCCTCTCCAGCATTTGTTATTTGTAGACTTTTTAATTATGGCCATTGACTGGTGTGAGGTGGTACCTCACTGCAGTTTTGAGTTGCATTTGTCTAATAATTAGTGATGCTGAACATCTTTTCATGTGCTATTTGCCATCTGTATGTCTTCTTTGGAGAAATGTCTACTTAGGTCTTCTGCCCATTTTTTGATTGGGTTGTTTGTGGGTTTTTTTGTTATTGAGTTGTATGAGCTGTTTGTATATTTTGGAGATTAAGCCTTTGTTGGTCACATCATTTGCAAATATTTTCTCCCAGTCCTTATGTTGTTTTTTCATTTTGTTTATGGTTTCCTTTGCTGTGCAAAAGCTTATATAAGTTTCATTAGGTCCTATTTGTTTATCTTTGCTTTTATTTCTATTGACTTGGGAGACTGACCTAAGAAAACATTGCCATGATTTATGTCAGAGAATGTTTTGCCTATGTTCTCTTCTGGAAGTTTTATGGTATCATGTCTTATATTTAAGTCTTTAAGCCATTTTGAGTTTATTTTTGTATATAGTGTAAGGCAGTGTTCTAACTTCATTGATTTGCATGCAGTTGTCCAGCTTTCCCAACACCACTTGCTGAAGAGACTTTTTCTCCATTGTATATTCTTGTCTCTTTTGTGAAGATTAAGTGACCGTAGGTGTGTGGGTTTATTTCTGGGCTCTCTCTTCTGTTCCACTGCTCCATATATATGTTTTTGTGCCAATGCCATGTTGTTTTGATTACTGTAGCTTTGTAGTATTGTCTGAAGGCTGGGAGGGTCATGCCTCCAGCTTTGTTCTTTTTCCTTGGGATTACTTTGGCAATTCTGGGTCTTTTATGGATCCATATTATTTTAGGATTATTTGTTCTAGGATTATTTGTCATGGGTAATTTGATAGGGATTGCATTAAATCTGTAGATTGCTTTGGGTAGTAGTTCATATTTTTTTTTTATCATGGTTAACTATATTATTTAATTCAAAAAATTTATCACAACCTGAAAGTAATTTGTACATGTATTTATTCACATGTAGGCATTCAAAGATTATTAATTAAATAAATGGAGAAACTGGCCATTATGATATCATTGTAAATAGTATGCAATAAGGAGTTTTAAAGCCTATCTAAGAAGGAGAAATATTGGAGAAATTCTCAGAGATAATAGGCCTTGAAACTGGCCTCAAAGGTGAGTAAAATCTTTTCATGTAGATAATTATATATTTTAAAATATGAATTGTATTGGCACTGACTTTACATGTACAGCCTGTGATGCAATGATACTTCCACATTTTATTTGTATTTCTTGATCACTTTTCAATAAATATTTTTATAAATGTTTCTTGTAAATTCTCAATTAATTTTCAAATATGAAATCCACTTTAGGTGTATTAATCCTATTGTAATAAAGTGATTCAATATCACCACAAATTTACTTTTCAGTTTTAAACCTGCCCAGCTATTTAAAAATTTTTTATCTTCCATCTATAATTTAAACATTTTAATATATTCTTAAATATTTAACATTAAAAGAATAGAGAGTATATAGATTTTGAATTAAAAATTGAATTACTGAAGTCATTATCAAATTGAGAAGCAGTAATTCTCTTATGTTCTGTCTTCTTCTATTCTTAGTGGTCTGCTTTTTTATCTCTAGCTTTGATGATCACTAGAAGTCATTGCCACTTTTTTTCCCCTACTATGTGATTACTTCAGACAAACTGAAGTTCTAAGAGAATAATCTGTTTTCTTCTCTTCCTCCCCATTCCCCCACCCTTATACAGTTTCTTCAATATCTAAGATGAGAGGTCAATATCATTTCTAAATCTAAGGTCATTCATTCTATTCCACATAGCAGGGCTTCTTTTATTATGTCTGTGGCCATTACTTTTCTCAGTATCAAGTTAAAGAAACAGGAAGATAATTCTTCTATCACATTTTTATTCATTTTGAACCCTTCACACAGTTCCTTGAACATTCTTATCACAGCCTTTGACTGTCAAGGTTTTCCATCACTATGTTCAGATTTTTTAAAAATTAGTTTTGCTCTGTATCAATCTTGACAAAGATCCTTCAAATTAAAGGTTTTTTTGAGGTGACAACATATAGGATTGCACATGCTAGGCGATGTGTATGAGTTATTTTCTGCAAATACACACACATACACACAAACACACACACACACACACTGATTTTATTTTTTTCAAGAAATCAGAAAAAGGAAGAACATAAATCTTTTTCTCCCAAAAGTAGTATTTCCAAGATATCAATTTCTGGTGTTGTAGCCTTACATTTTAAAAGTAAGAATGGTTTTCAAGAACAAAATAATTGGCAAGAGAAAGAATGAATATTGGAGATTATGCAACAGAAAGAATGGCTTATCTTGTGTGGAATTCAACCTGAAAATGATTTAGACATTAGCCAAAATGTTACTTTATTTATTCATGTCCCTGGTGATTCTTGTTATTTTCCTCAATGCTTTCTTTTCATCTCTTTTTAAAAGTGTTTTTTCTCCCTATTCTTTCTATTTTCTCTTAAAACTAAATGTGGTTTGGAATTCACTTTCAGGACAAGTAAGAGCCAGTAGAAATGAGTAGGTTCTGAAAGAAGTTGTGAAATAATGAAATTATATATTTTGCATTTATGTTGAATTTAAAGGTGTAACTAAATCCGCAAATGCAATCATGTATTAATCTCACTTTTTTCTCTGCACAATTCTATTATCACCATCAAAATGTAATATAAACTCAGTAAACATCAGTAACATTGCAGGGCACATAAACTGTTACTACCTTTGTGTCACCCAGCTATGTAACCAAAATTTCCCAAACCACACATATTTACCTCATCTTATACTTCCCTGACTACTGGGAATTTTCAGCATGTTTCTTCCTTGTTTATAAGAACACACATATGTCCTGCCCAATGGCTGGTTTTGCTCCCCTAATGCCCCTTTGCTGAGTACCAGCTTCTCCAACTGGTATTCTTCCATGGCTTCTATCACTATTAACCTCCTGGAATACTTATTGCTGTGGGTCTTCCAAAGTTGTGACATTCAAAATGTGACAAAAATACTGCTTTCTCTCCAACTGTCATAGATGACAGAGAACTTCACATTTTTGTATCAGAAATGAGGAGATTCCTTTTCTCCCTGTAGTCTTTTATCATTTTTGCACATCTTTGGAACAACACCATTTGTGTGCCAAGAATTACAGTTGCCTGAAGGGAAGCAGCTGCTTTTTTTGTTTTCCTATAACCATTCAGTCAAGGACTTCAAACAGCATTCTATGGTTCTACCTAAGTGACAACACCCTTGACTCCCATCCCTTGTTGCCTCCACCCAGTGTCTTACATGCATATCACAAATCTTATCACAGTGTTTGTCTGTTAGTTGAAAATTAAAGGAAACAAACAATAAATTAAAAATACAAATATACACTTCATAATTATCATCTCATAAAAAAGACACCAAAAAAGAAAAAAAAAGTTACCAACACTACCAAAGTTAACAGGATCATAATGTGAATCCCATGATAAGACTCAACTGAGACTCCCCACTGATAACCACCCCCCTACAGAAAGCCATTTTTATTTAAACAATACTTGGAATCTCTTGCTTTCATAGAGAAATACCCCCCCCCCAAATTGGTCATTAAATAAAACTCCCTGATAAGCTACAGGGGCTGTAATTCAGTCTGGAGTTTGGCGCTCCAGGGCTTGATTTAGGAGCATATGGAATTAGTTTACAACTAAAAGAGACTGAATAGAAACTAAGGATTAATTTCTAAGTCAGGTTGGTGTTAACAGTCATTATGAGACAGTTAGGAAAAACCTTTTTAATATTCTACCCGAGAACAAAGGAATAAAGGAATTGGGGAGAGAAACCTGAACCCAGAGGAAGAAAGGAAAAGATCAGCAAAATACACCAATGATGAAATTCAAGACATATTTTGTATCTATTTGAGTGTGTATTTGTGTGTGTGTATGTGTGTGTGTGTGTGTGTTAGGGGACGGGGTGTATCATCAAAAAATAAATTATATAGCTAATATTTACATTTATTTCAAAAAAATAAAATCATCAAAATAAAAGTATTCTCAGAAAGGTTTTAAGAAAATAGATTTGCTCATAACAAACTGACATCTAGAAATCATAAACAGTATGCCATGAAGAAAATTTTAAAAGACACACAAGTGAATTGGAAAAACTTGCTATATAAATGCAAGAAAATGACATTTAATTATGAAAATTTCTTATAATTTACTAAAAACTGCACAAACAATATCCCCAGTGTGGGGGGAAATGGGCAAGAACAAGACTAGGTAATTTATAGAAGTACTAGAAACTCTAAAGTTCTATATTCACATATTTTTAATATTATTAATGAGAAATTCAAGTTAAGGCAATGAAATATCAAGTTTTTTAATGTCAATTAGTTGATTTTTAAAAATGATACTATTTCTTAATTTTGGACATTTTCACATTTATGTAAATAAAATATTAAATATAATTTGAATATATTAAAAGATGTATTAAAGAATATATATAACTAAAGAAACACAGAGAATATAATAACCTTTCTTCTTTTATTTTAATGTTTTCTAAAATAGCTATAATGAACATATATTTAGTAATCAGAAAATTAATGTAAGAAAACAATATATATATTTAATTTTAAAACATATTTGTTAATTTTGAAAATTAGTTATTGAAGAAAATATCACATATTCTAGTTATTCCTGAGTTTAGATTGTAGCCTAGAAATATCTGATATGTGTATTTTCCTTTTGACAAACTAATTATAAAATACCACAATACACAATATCAGTTTTAACTTTTTATCTTGTAATGTTGTGATGTATCTTCCTTTTCCTTTTCTTTTTGATTTTTGGGTTTTGTTTGAGACATTAAGACATCATATTTTCATTAATAACATTACATGTATTAAAACTACATTGCATTTGATTACTTTTTGGATTATTTATTCCTTCTATACTCTTTTCTCAAGTTCAGACTGCTATAACAAAATACCATTGACTGCATGGTTTAAACAGGAATTTAAATCTTACCATTCTGGAGGCCAGGAAGTCCAAGATCAAGGAGCTGGCCTATCTGGTCCCTGGTGAGGGACTTCTTCCTGGCTTATAGACTGCCGCCTTCTTGCTGTGTCCTTACATGGCTGAGAAAGAGAGAGAGAAAGAGAAAATGAGAGAGAGTGCTCTAAACTCTCTTCCTCTTCTTAAAAGAACACTAATCCCATCATGAGGGCCCCACTTTCATGACCTCATTTAAACCTAATTCCTTCCAAAGTCCTCACTTCCAAATACCATCACACTGGGGGTTAGGGCTTCAACACATGAATTTTCAGGGAACGCAAATATTCAGTCCATAAAATGTGGAAAATAATTTTTCCAAAGTCTTTATATAATCCTAGGTTTTTGAACACTATGACTTACTCTGCCTGCTTTCTGTGATTAGGTATTGATTTATATAAAACTACTTCTGAATTTGTTAAATATTTCACCTACAACTATGGGGTATCTTAATCTATACTAATTATACTTTTTCAATTCTTATTTCAACTGATGAGAAAAAAATTTGGTAAACTATTCAAAGACAAATAATTAGCTTTATAATTTTATTTATTGTCTTGTAAATAAGATAGTGAACTATTCAGCTGGCAGGTTCTGAGTGTCATCCTGGTAGAAAATCCCTACAGTATGAGATGTTGAGCTTCCACTAGATAATCAGAAAGTAGGAAACTGTGCAATCTATTTCCTGAATTTTCTCTTTTGAGGAAAGGAATACAACTGGAAGAATAAAAAAAGACAGTCACTATACTTAGATTCATACCTCATGGCACAATTTGAATCTTCCTAAAATGAGAATCCAAGTTAAGAATTAAGAAAAAAGGAGGAGAAGATGGCGGAAGAGTAAGACACGGAGATCACCCTCCTCCCCACAGATACATCAGACATACATCTACACGAGGAACTGCTCCTATAGAACACCCACTGAACGCTGGCAGAAGACGTCAGACCTCCCAAAAGGCAAGAAACTCCCCACGTACATGGGTAGGGCAAAAGAAAAAAGAAATAACAGAGACAAAAGAATAGGGTCGGGACCTGCACCAGTGGGAGGGAGCTGTGAAGGAGGAAAGGTTTCCACACACTAGGAAATCCCTTCGCGGGCGGAGACTGCGAGTGGCAGAGGGGGGAGCTTCGAAGCCACGGAGGAGAGCACAGCAACAGGGGTGCGGAGGGCAAAGCGGAGAGATTCCCACACAGAGGCTCGTTGCCGAGCAGCACTCACCAGCCCTAGAGGCTTGTCTGCTCACCCGCAGGGGCGGGCGGGGGCTGGGAGCTGAGGCTCGGGCAGCAGAGGTCGGATCGCAGGGAGAGGACTGGCGTTGGCTGCATGAACACAGCCTGAAGGGGTTAGCGCACCACAGCTAGCCAGTAGGGAGTCCGGGAAAAGGTCTGGAGCTGCCAAACAGGCAAGAGACTTTTTCTCACCTCTTTGTTTCCTGGTGCGCGAGGAGAGGGGATTCAGAGCGCCGCCTAAATGAGCTCCAGAGACGGGAGCGAGCCACGGCTATCAACGCGGACCCCAGAGATGAGCATGAGACGCTAAGGCTGCTGCTGCCGCCACCAAAAAGCCTGTGTGCGAGCACAGGTCACTCTCCACACCTCCCCTCCTGGGAGCCTGTGCAGCCCGCCACTGCCAGCGTCCCGTGAGCCAGGGAAAACTTCCCCGGAAGAACGCACGGCGCGCCTCAGGCTGCTGCAACGTCACGACGCCTCTGCCGCTGCAGGCTCGCCCCGCCTCCTCCGTACCGCTCCCTCCCCCCGGCCTGAGTGAGCGAGAGCCCCCGAACCAGCTGCTCCTTTAACCCGTCCTGTCTGAGCTAAGAACAGATGCCCTCAGGCGACCTACATGCAGAGGCGGGGCCAGATCCAAAGCTGAAACCCTGGAGCTGTGCGAACAAAGAAGAGAAAGGGAAATCACTCCCAGCAGCCTCAGAAGCAGTGCATTAAAGCTCCACAAACAACTTGATGTACCCTGCATCTGTGGAATACCTGAACAGACAACGAATCATCCCAAATTGAGGAGGTGGACTTTGGGAGCAAGATATATTATTTTTTCCCCTTCCTTCTTTCCTTCCTTCCTTCCTTCCTTCCTTCCTTCCTTCCTTCCTTCCTTCCTTCCTTCCTTCCTTCATTTCTTCCCTTCCCTTCCTTCTTTCTTTCTTTCTATTTTTTCTCCCTTTTATTCTGAGCCATGTGGATGAGAGGCTCTTGCTGCTCCAGCCAGGCATCAGGGCTGTGCCTCTGAGGTGGGAGAGCCAACTTCAGGACACTGGTCCACAAGAGACCTCCCAGCTCCACATAATACCAAACAGCAAAAATCTCCCAGAGATCTCCATCTCAACACCAGGACCCAGTTTCACTCAACCACCAGCAAGCTACAGTGCTGGACACCCTATGCCAAACAACTAGCAAGACAGGAACACAGCCCCATCCATTAGCAGAGAGGCTGCCTAAAATCATAATAAGGCCACAGACACCCCAAAACACACCACCAGACGTGGACGTGCCCACCAGAAAGACAAGATCCAGCCTCATCCACCAGAACACAGGCACTAGTCCCCTCCACCAGGAAGCTTACACAACCCACTGAACCAACCTTAGCCACTGGGGACAGACACCAAAACCAACAGGAACTACGAACCTGCAGCCTGCGAAAAGGAGATCCCAAACACAGTAAGATAAGCAAAATGAGAAGACAGAAAAACACACAGCAAATGAAGGAGCAAGGTAAAAACACACCAGACCTAACAAATGAAGAGGAAATAGGCAGTCTACCTGAAAAAGAATTCAGAATAATGATAGTAAAGATGATCCAAAATCTTGGAAATAGAGTAGACAAAATGCAAGAAACATTTAACAAGGACCTAGAAGAACTAAAGAGGAACCAAGCAATGATGAAAAACACAATAAATGAAATTAAAAATACTCTAGACGGGATCAATAGCAGAATAACTGAGGCAGTAGAACAGATAAGTGACCTGGAAGATAAAATAGTGGAAATAACTACTGCAGAGCAGAATAAAGAAAAAAGAATGAAAAGAACTGAGGACAGTCTCAGAGACCTCTGGGACAACATTAAATGCACCAACATTCAAATTATAGGGGTCCCAGAAGAAGAAGAGAAAAAGAAAGGGACTGAGAAAATATTTGAAGAGATTATAGTTGAAAACTTCCCTAATATGGGAAAGGAAATAGTTAATCAAGTCCTGGAAGCACAGAGAGTTCCATACAGGATAAATCTAAGGAGAAACACGCCAAGACACATATTAATCAAACTATCAAAAATTAAATATAAAGAAAACATATTAAAAGAAGCAAGGGAAAAACAACAAATAACACACAAGGGAATTCCCATAAGGTTAACAGCTGATCTTTCAGCAGAAACTCTGCAAGCCAGAAGGGAGTAGCAGGACATATTTAAAGTGATGAAGGAGATAAACCTACAACCAAGATTACTCTACCCAGCAAGGATCTCATTCAGATTTGATGGAGAAATTAAAATCCTTACAGACAAGCAAAAGCTGAGAGAGTTCAGCGCCACCAAACCAGCTTTACAACAAATGCTAAAGGAACTTCTCTAGGCAAGAAACACAAGAGAAGGAAAAGACCTACAATAACAAACCCAAAACATTTAAGAAAATGGGAATAGGAACATACATATCGATAATTACCTTAAATGTAATTGGATTAAATGCTCCCACCAAAAGAAACAGACTGGCTGAATGGATAAAAAAACAAGACCCGTATATATGCTGTCTAAAAGAGACCCACTTCAGACCTAGGGAAACATACAGAATGAAAGTGAGGGCATGGAAAAAGATATTCCATGCAAATGCAAATCAAAAGAAAGCTGGAGTAGCAATTCTTATATTAGACAAAATAGACTTTAAAATAAAGACTATTACAAGAGACAAAGAAGGACACTACATAATGATCAAGGGATCGATCCAAGAAGAAGATAAAACAATTGTAAATATTTATGCACCCAACATAGGAGCACCTCAATACATAAGGCAAATACTAACAGCCATAAAAGGGGAAATCGACAGTAACACAATCATAGTAGGGGATTTTAACACCCCACTTTTACCAATGGACAGATCATCCAAAATGAAAATAAATAAGGAAACACAAGCTTTAAATGACACATTAAACTAGATGGACTTAATTGATATTTATAGGACATTGCACCCTAAAACAACAGAATACACATTTTTCTCAAGTGCTCATGGAACATTCTCCAGGATAGATCATATCTTGGGTCACAAATCAAGCCTTGGTAAATTTAAGAAAATTGAAATCATATCAAGATCAAAAGTATCTTTTCCGACCACAATGCTATGAGACTAGATATCAATTACAGGAAAAGATCTGTAAAAAATACAAACACATGGAGGCTAAACAATACACTACTTAATAACAAAGTGATCACTGAAGAAATCAAAGGGGAAATCAAAAAATACCTAATAACAAATGACAATGGAGACATGATGACCCAAAACCTATGGGATGCAGCAAAAGCAGTTCTAAGAGGGAAGTTTATAGCAATATAAGCCTACCTCAAGAAACAGGAAACATCTCAAATAAACAACCTAACCTTGCACCTAAAGGAATTAGAGAAAGAAGAACAAAAACACCCCTAAGTTAGCAGAAGGAAAGAAATCATAAAGATCAGATCAGAAATAAACGAAAAAGAAGTGAAGGAAACAATAGCAAAGATCAATAAAACTAAAAACTGGTTCTTTGAGAAGATAAACAAAATTGATAAACCATTAGCCGGACTCATCAAGAAAAAAAGGGAGAAGATTCAAATCAACAGAATTAGAAACGAAAAAGGAGAAGTAACAACTGACACTGCAGAAATACAAAAGATCATGAGAGATTACTACAAGCAACTCTATGCCAATAAAATGGACAACCTGAAAGAAATGGACAAATTCTTAGAAATGCACAACCTGCCGAGACTGAACCAGGAAGAAATAGAAAATATGAACAGACCAATCACAAGCACTGAAATTGAAACTGTGATTAAAAATCTTCCAGCAAACAAAAGCCCAGGACCACATGGCTTCACAGGCAAATTCTATCAAACATTTAGAGAAGAGCTAACACCTATCCTTCTCAAACTCTTCCAAAATATTGCAGAGGGAGGAACACTCCCAAACTCATTCTATGAGGACACCATCAGCCTGATACCAAAACCAGACAAAGATGTCACAAAGAAAGAAAACTAGAGGCCAATATCACTGATGAACATAGATGCAAAAATCCTCAACAAAATACTAGCAAACAGAATCCAACAGCACATTAAAAGGATCATACACCATGATCAAGTGGGGTTTATTCCAGGAATGCAAGGATTCCTCAATATACGCAAATCAATCAACGTGATACACCATATTAACAAACTGAAGGAGAAAAACCATATGATCATCTCAATAGATGCAGAGAAAGCTTTCGACAAAATTCAACACCCATTTATGATAAAAACCCTGCAGAAAGTAGGCATAGAGGGAACTTTCCTCAACATAATATAGGTCATATATGAAAAACCCACAGCCAAAATTGTCCTCAATGGTGAAAAACTGAAACCATTTCCACTAAGATCAGGAACAAGACAAGGTTGCTCACTCTCACCACTATTATTCAACATAGTTTTGGAAGTGTTAGCCACAGCAATCAGAGAAGAAAAAGAAATAAAAGGAATCCAAATCAGAAAAGAAGAATTAAAGCTGTCACTGTTTGCAGATGACATGATACTATACATAGAGAATCCTAAAGATGCTACCAGAAAACAACTAGAGCTAATCAATGAATTTGGTAAAGTAGCAGGATACAAAATTAATGCACAGAAATCTCTTGCATTCCTATACACTAATGATGAAAAATCTGAAAGTGAAATTAAGAAAACACTCCCATTTACCATTGCAAGAAAAAGAATAAAATATCTAGGAATAAACCTACCTAAGGAGATAAAAGACCTGTATGCAGAAAATTATAAGACACTGATGAAAGAAATTAAAGATGATACAAATAGATGGAGAGATATACCATGTTCTTGGATTGGAAGTATCAACATTGTGAAAATGACTATACTACCCAAAGCAATCTACAGTTTCAATACAATTCCTATCAAACTACCACTGGCATTTTTCACAGAACTAGAACAAAAAATTTCACAATTTGTATGGAAACACAAAAGACCCCGAATAGCCAAAGCAATCTTGAGAACGAAAAATGGAGCTGGAGGAATCAGGCTCCCAGACTTCACACTATACTACAAAGCTACAGTAATCAAGACAGTATGGTACTGGCACAAAAACAGAAATATAGATCAATGGAACAGGATAGAAAGCCCAGAGATAAACCCACGCACATATGGTCACCTTATCTTTGATAAAGGAGGCAAGCATATACAGTGGAGAAAAGATAGCCTCTTCAATAAGTGGTGCTGGGAAAACTGGACAGGTACATGTAAAAGTATGAAATTAGAACACTCCTTAACACCATACACAAAAATAAACTCAAAATGGATTAAGGACCTAAATGTAAGGCCAGACACTATCAAACTCTTAGAGGAAAACATAAGCAGAACACTCTATGATATAAATCACAGCAAGATCCTTTTTGACCCAGCTCCTAGAGAAATGGAAATAAGAACACAAATAAACAAATGGGACCTAATGAAACTTAAAAGCTTTTGCACAGCAAAGGAAACCATAAACAAGACCAAAAGACAACCCTCAGAATGGGAGAAAATATTTGCAAATGAAGCAACTGACAAAGGATTAATCTCCAAGATTTACAAACAGCTCATGCAGCTCAATAACAAAAAAACAAACAACCCAATCCAAAAATGGGCAGAAGACCTAAATAGACATTTCTCCAAAGAAGATATACAGATTGCCAACAAACACATGAAAGAATGCTCAACATCATTAATCATTAGAGAAATGCAAATCAAAACTACAATGAGATATCATCTCACACTGGTCAGAATGGCCATCACCAAAAATTCTAGAAACAATAAATGCTGGAGAGGGTGTGGAGAAAAAGGAACCCTCTTGCACTGTTGGTGGGAATGTAAATTGATACAGCCACTATGGAGAACAGTAAGGAGGTTCCTTAAAAAACTAAAAATAGAACTACCATACGACCCAGCAATCCCACTACTGGGCATATACCCTGAGAAAACCATAATTCAAAAAGAGTCATGTACCAAAATGTTCATTGCAGCTCTATTTACAATAGCCAGGACATGGAAGCAACCTTAGTGTCCATCATCAGATGAATGGATAAAGAAGATGTAGCACATATATACAATGGAATATTACTCAGCCATAAAAATAAACAAAATGGAGTTTTTTGTAGTGAGGTGGATGGAGTTAGAGTCTGTCATACAGAGTGAAGTAAGTCAGAAATAGAAAAACAAATACAGTATGCTAACACATTTATATAGAATCTAAGGAAAAAAAAAAAAAGGTCATGAAGAACCTAGTGGCAAGATGGGAATAAAGACACAGACCTACTAGAGAATGGACTTGAGGATATGCGGAGGGGGAAGGGTAAGATGTGACAGGGTGATAGAGTGGCATGGACATACATACACTACCAAACATAAAATAGATAGCTAGTGGGAAGCAACCGCATAGCACAGGGAGATCAGCTCTGTGCTTTGTGACCACCTAGAGGGGTGGGATAGGGAGGGTGGGAGGGAGGGAGTTGCAAGAGGGAAGAGATATGGGAACATATGTATATGTATAACTGATTTACTTTGTTATAAAGCAGAAACTAACACACCATTGTAAAGCAATTATACTCCAATAAAGATGTTAAAAAAAAAAATTATTGTTGAATTAAGGTAGTGATGGGTCAATTTATATAATCAGGATGCAGGGTCAAATGGAGTAAGTGAAGAAAATATTTGATTATTTGGACCATTATTAGTAATTTGCAGAAGAAAACTATTGTAAAAATTTCATGTTTTTTAAAAATAGTGATGTATGATCTATAATGATGCTTTGTGGTTTTATGCCTCAATGAATCTTGGCTGCTTTAGGAAGGCACATGCATTATAATGAGCTGCTGTGTGAAATGACTAATGTTGTGAATACACATTACATTTAACTGATGTAGCCACATGTCTGAAATAAATGCTCCTTGTAGTGTCGAGTGTAAAAAAAAAATGAATTAAGAAAAAATATTTTTATTAACTATCTTAACCTACTGGACAACAAGGCAATTAAGAGCAGGGATTTACAATGAAATATTATTCAGCCATAACAAGAGAAGAAAGTCCTGTCATTTTGCTACAAAGTGGATGAACCTTGAGGGTATTATGGTAAGTGAAATAAATCAGATGAAAAAGACAAATACTGTATGATCTCACTGTTATATGCAGAATCTAAAAACAAACAAACAAACAAAAAACTGAAAAAAAAGCAGATTTGTCTCCCTGGACTCTGATGACACAAAGGTCAGTGGCTGGCACTGACTATTTCCTTGATTTATTTGTTAACTACCTCAAAACTGGGTGTTTCAGCAATACTGTCAAAGCCAATTGCAACATCTAAGGAATCACTGCACTTTAATTGAAGAGGAAAAAAAGGAAAGAGAGAAGTGTGAGGACAGTTCATACATAATTAAAAATTAGTATTATAAGGCCCATTTTGGTAGTGAAAAACTTTATAAAAATTAAATTGAATTGAAATACATGTCCAGAAAATGTGAAAGACATTCCTCACAATTCAAATATAACTGGAATAGTAAGTGTCTGATGCCTATCCCCATGCTTATTGCAATAATATCAATAAAAATTCTAATAATATTAGGCATGAATGTTTTTTTATGGGCCAGGTATTATCCTGTGCTCTTTATATATGTTAATTCATTGATTCATTCTCATAATAACCTAGGATATCAAAAGATCTTTTATTTGGTCCATATTTCATCCTGTTCTTATACAAATATGTTTTTCTTCAAAATTATGTTTTATTTTCATCTCTATTAATGGAAAAAATAGATATGTTACAATTCATAAAAACATAAATATTTTCAGTAACTCAGTAATTAGGTAATGCTGAAATTTCTATTATTTTTTCCCAGAAATTTACTTGGACATTAAATTTATCCTATCTTTCAAATATGTTTCTCTTTTTTACCACTTTGAGATACTAGAACACTGATCCTGGATTTGGATGTACATGTTTCTATGAAAGAGTTTCCAGTTCTCTTGCAGAATTGGAGTACAAAATACTGATTTTAAAAAAAATTCTGATACTTTTCAATGTTTTCAAAAATACCAGTGTAATAATTACAAATTAAAATGTTACCTAGACAGAGCCCTCAAAATTTTTCTAAAAGAAAAATATAAGCTAAATAGTTATCTTTTTAGGGAACAAACTTCTTCATTTTTATCAATACCATTATCCTCTCTTCTACGCATTACTTTTTGGTTAATGATTTGTGGTTCCATTTGATATCATTGGAAAATACATAGATCATTTTTAATAATCATGACAAATATAATATAAAGAAGTTACTTACCATATGTTTCATGGTTATCTGTTGCAAAATTCAGTGTCCATTGAGATCTGCACACAATGAATAAATGAGAAGACTCGTAAGTACCCATGTGTATATTGCACTAAGGGAGCAGTCTCCTAGTTTCTGTAGATTCTTCCACTTTTGGACATTCTACAAAAGTGGAACAGAACCCACACAAAATTTGGTGTGTATGTCAGAAATGATGATGCCAAATACACACCAAGAAGGAGTGCAAAGTTTATTACAAGTATACCTCAAAGTTATTGCAGGTTTGGTTCCAGACCAGTGCAATAAAGCAAGTCACACAAATTTTTTGTCTTCACATGCATGTAAGTTTACACTTACTGTAGTCTACTAAGTCTGCAATAGCATTATTTCTCAAAAACAAAGTACATACCTTAATTTTAAAATACTTTATTGGTAAAAAATGCTAACCATCATCTGAGCCTTCAGCAAGTCATAATCGTTTTGCTGGTAGAATATCCTGCCCATGCTGATGGCTGCGGACTGATCAGGGTGGTGGTGCTGAAGGCTGGGGTGACTGTGCTAATTTCTTAAAATCAGGTAACAGTGAAGTTTGCCCTCCCTATTGACCCTTTTACTTGAACACTTAGAGGTCACTGTAGGGTTATTAATCAGCCTAATTCCATTATTGTTGTGTCTTAGGGAATAGGGAGGCCTGAGGAGAGGGAGAAAGGTAGGGGAATGGCCATTTGGTGGAGCCGTTAGAACACAAACAACATTTATCAATTAAGATCACCATCTTTTATGGGTGCAGTTTGCATCCCAAAGCAATTACAATAGTGACATCAAAAATCACTGCTCACAGATCACCATAACAAAGTAATAATATTGAAGAAGTCTGAAATATTCAGAGAATACCAAAACGTGACACAGAGACACAAAGTGATCAAATGCTGTTGGAAAAATGGTGCCCATAGACTTGCTTGGGGCAGGGATGTCACAAACCTTCAATTTGTAAAACACTTAATCTGCAAAGTGCAATAAAACGAGGTATGCCTGGAGTTGCAAAATAAGTGTTTCAGAGGAGAACAGAGTAGTCCTCCCAAGTTGGTCTCAAATGGTTTGCGAGAGCAGGGAAAGGAAACTGGCTTGGGGGTTTTACTGTGATGTGGGGTAGGGCCACGTTTCCAACTGTGGGCAGAGGATTGTGGGTGTGACATCCCTGCCAGGGCTGAGAGAGGGAGCGTGTAGACTTTGTTCTCTGCTTGTGCAAATGTGGAGCAGAGGAGGGGAAGAGGGATGGCGAAGCTTGAAATCTGACAACATTCAAACATTAAAAACTGATGTCTGACTCTGTTACATTTGTTATGCAGTTATTTTTCTCCAAGTACTGTCAGATTTGTTATTAACAGAGGAAATCTATCAATCTTTATGTATTTGCTTTAATAAAATAAGAAAACTGTATAGATAAATCAAACCTGTCAGCGTCCTCATTTCAAACTACTCGTTGCCACTTTGAGATCTGTGTATTATTGGTGCGAGAGTTATTTATGTCAGTAGGTATTTTAATAAAGGGGATATCCTTGAGTAAAGAAATTTAGTCTGTAAAATGAAGATTATGATGATAAAGTAGGAAGTTTAAATGATGGAGAGTGACAAGTCAAATTAAATAGGTGATAAAAAATAAATTTCCTCAACAAATGGAGTAAATAGAGTACTAGGGTTTAAAATGTAAATGTTATTACAATAGCAAAATAGATGAGAAATAAAAATGTAAATCATATAAAAATGTATAATAAAAACCATCATAGTTTCATAAGTTGAAAATCTTAAAGAGATATGTTTTTCTGGGCTGATGGAAATAAGAACTAGATAAAATGTAAAACAGAAACAGAAAGAAGGATATGGCTTCATTATAAATGTTGATGTGATTCAATTCCAAAAAATGTATTTTCAATAAATGGGAAATCTAGACTCATGAAAAGAGAGCGAAAACCTGTTTAAAATGATTCATGGATATAAGATTAAGGACACAAGGTAGGAAGATGTAGAAAGAGAGAGTGTCATGGCGACATTTTTTGAAAAGTTAGGAGAACTGGCTACTAGTGTCAGAGGGCTTGGCAACCAATTAGTGTTTTGTCTGGACACTTAACTTTTCTGAATATCAAATACCTTATCTGATATTAGAGAATGAGACTTATAGATCTCTTGAAACTTCTCAGTCTATCTTTCTGATTCTTGCTATATATCTATGAAAAAATTGTAATACTACTGAGAAATAAAAAGGGAATGAAATATTAACACACGGATAAATCTCAAAATATCATTCTAAGAGAGAGAGGCCAGACACAAAAGATTATTATTGTATGACCCATTTAAATGAAATTTCTTTTTTTATAATTTGTATTGGAGTATAGTTGATTTATAATGTGTTAGCTTCAGGTGTACAGCAAAGTGAATCAGTTATATATATATATATATATATATTTATATATATATATATATATATATATATATATATATACACTCTTTTTTAGATTCTTTTCCCATATAGGCCATTAGAGAGTATTGAGTAGAGTTCCCTGTGCTATACAGTAGCTCCTTATTAGTTATCTATTTTATATATAGTAGTGTGTATACGTCAATCCCAATCTTCCAATTTATCCCTCCCCCTCCCATTCTCCCCTAGTCACCATAAGAGTCACCATCTGTGACTCTATTTCTGTTTTGTGAATACGTTCATTTGATCTTTATGATGCAACTCCTAGAGTAATGAAAATGAAAACAAAACTAAACAAATGGGACCTAATTAAACTTAAAAGCTTTTACACAGCAAAGGAAACCATAAAAAAACCGAAAAGAAAACACACAGAATGGGAGAAAACATTTGCAAATGAAGCGACTGGCAAGGGATTAATTAATTTCTATATTAATTATTAATATACAAACAGCTCACACAGCTCAATATCAAAAAACAAACAACTCAATCAAAAAATGGGCAGAAGATCTAAGTAGACATTTCTCCAAGGAAGACATACAGATGGTCAAAAAGCACATAAAAAGATGCTAAACATCACTAATTATTAGAGATGCAAGTCAAACTACAGTGAGGTATCACCTCACACGAGTCAGAATGGCCATCATCAAAAAATCTACAAACAATAAATGCTGGAGAGGGTGTGGAGAAAAGGGAACCCTCTTCCACTGTTGGTGGGAATGTAAATTGATACAGCCACTATGGAGAACAGTATGGAGGTTCTCAAAACACTAAAAATAGAACTACCATATGATCCAGCAATCCCACTCCTGGGCATATATCTGGAGAAAACCATAATTCGAAATGATACATGCACCGCAATTTTCATTGCAGCACTATTTACAATAGCCAGGACATGGAAGCAACCTAAATGTCCATAGACAAAGGAATGGATAAAGAAGATGTGGTACATATATATAATGGAATATTACTCAGCCATTAAAAAAATGAAATAATGTCAGTTGCAGCAACATGGATGGACTTAGAGATTGTCAAACTGATTGAAGTATGTCAGACAGAGAAAGACAAATATCATATGATACTGCTTATATATGGATTCTAAAAAAAATGGTACAAATATATGAAATTTCTAAAAACAACAAGCCTACAGAAAGAAAAATAGATCAGTAGTTTCTTGGCAAGAGGTAGGGAGCAGAAATTTGATTGAAAATGGGCAGCAGGAAATGTTTAGGGGTGATGTAAATGTTCCATATATATTCCAAATATAGGTATGATTGTGTTGATAGTTATACCAGTATGTACACTGACACTTAAATGAGTACATTTTATGATATGTATATTATACCTCAGTTAAGCTCTTAAAGACAGCCATAACAACAAGAACAACAAAATAAGTCACAATATATCATATTACCATTAAAATCCTCCAGTGGCTTCATATATCACTCAAGTATAAAATATATTATTCTTAACTATAGTAACCACATTGTCTGTTGCATATCCAGAACTTATTCATCCTTCATAACTGAAACCTAAAGGGAGAGAACTTACTATTAATAGCGAGTCATGTGCATGACTTAGGACTTCATATTTTATTTTTTAAAATTTCTTTTAACATCTTTATTGGAGTATAATTGCTTTACAATATTGTGTTCGTTTCTGCTGTATAACAAAGTGAATCAGCTATACGTATACATATATCCCTACATCCCCTCCCTCTTGTATCTCCCTCCCACCCTCCCTATCCCACCTCTCTAGGTGGTCACAAAGCACAAAGCTGATCAACCTGTGCTATACGGCTGCTTCCCACTAGCTATCTATTTTACATATGGTAGTGTATATATGTCCATGCCACTCTCTCACTTTGTCCCAGCTTCCCCTTCCCCTTCCCTGTGTCCTCAGTCCATTACCTACATCTGTGTCTTTATTCCTATCCTGCCCCTAGGTTCTTCAGAACCTTTTTTTTTTTTTTTAGATTCCATATATATGTGTTAGCATATGGTATTTGTTTTTCTCTTTCTGACTTCACTCTGTATGACAGATTCTAGGTCCATCCAATTCACTACAAATAACTCAATTTCATTTCTTTTGATGGCTGAGTAATATTCCACTGTACATACGCACCACATCTTCTTTATCCATTCATCTGTTGATGGACACTTAAGTTGCTTCCATGTCCTGGCTATTGTAAATAGTGTTGCAATGAACATTGTGGTACATGACTCTTTTTGAATTATGGTTTTCTCAGGGTACATGCCCAGTAGTGGAATTGCTGGGTCATATGGTAGTTCTATTTTTAGATTTTTAAGGAACCTCCATACTGTTCTCTATAGTGGTTGTATCAATTTACATTCCCACCAACAGTGGAAGAGGGTTCCCTTTTCTCCACACCCTCTCCAGCATTTATTGTTTGTAGATTTTTTGATAATGGCCATTCTGACCAGTGTGAGGTGATACCTCATTGTAGTTTTGATTTGCATTTTTCTAATGATTAGCGATGCTGAGAATCTTTTTGTGTGTTTGCTAGCAATCTGTATAACGTCTTGGGAGAAATGTCTATTTAGGTCTTCTGCCCATTTTTCAATTGGGTTTCTTGTTTTTTTGATATTGAGCTGCATGAGCCGCTTGTTTGTACTGGAGATTAATCCTTTGTCAGTTGCTTCATTTGCAAATATTTTCTCCCATTCTGAGGGTTGTCTTTTCATCTTGTTTATGGTTTCCTTTGCTGTGCAAAAGCTTTTAAGTTTCATTAGGACCCAATTTTTTATTTTAATTTTTATGTCCATTTCTCTAGGAGGTGGGTCAAAAGGATCCTGCTGTGATTTATGTCATAGAGTGTTCTGCCTATGTTTTCCTCTAAGAGTTTGATAGTGTCTGGCCTTACATTTAGGTCTTTAATCCATTTTGAGTTTATTTTTGGTATGGTGTTAGGGAGTGTTCTAATTTCATTCTTTTACATGCAGCTGTCCAGTTTTCCCAGCACCACTTATTGAAGAGGCTCTCTCTTCTCCACTGTATATTCTTGCCTCTTTTATCAAAGATAAGGTTTTCTATCCTGTTCCTTTGATCTATATTTCTGTTTTTGTGCCAGTACCATACTGTCTTCATTACTGTAGCTTTGTAGTATAGTCTGAAGTCAAGGAGCCTGATTCCTCCAGCTCCGTTTTTCTTAAGATTGCTTTGGCTATTCTGGGTCTTTTGTGTTTCCATACAAATTGTGCAATTTTTTGTTCTAGTTCTGTGAAGAATGCCATTGGTAGTTTGAAAGGGGTTGCATTGAATCTGTAGTTTGCTTTGGGTAGTATAGTCATTTTCACAATGTTGATTCTTCCAATCCAAGAACATGGCATATCTCTCCATCTGTTTGTATCATCTTTAATTTCTTTCATCAGTGTCTTATAGTTTTCTGCATACAGGTCTTTTGTCTCCTTAGGAAGGTTTATTCCTAGGTATTTTAATCTTTTTGTTGCAGTGGTAAATGGGAGTATTTCCTTAATTTCTCTTTCAGATTTTTCATCATTAGTGTATAGGAATGCAAGAGATTTCCATGCATTAATTCTGTATCCTGCTACTTTACCAGATTCATTGATTAGCTCTAGTCATTTTCTGGTAGCATCATTAGGTTTCTCTATGTATATTATCATGTCATCTGCAAAGAAGTGACAGTTGTACTTCTTCTTTTTTGATTTGGATTCCTTTGATTTCTTTTTATTCTCTGATTGCTGTAGCTAAAACTTCCAAAACTATGTTGAATAACTGTCGTGAGAGTGGGCATCCTTGTCTTGTTACTGATCTTAGTGGAAATGGTTTCAGTTTTTCACCACTGAGAACAATGTTGGCTGTGGGTTTGTCATATATGGCCTCTATTATGTTGAAGTAAGTTCCCTCTATGCCTACTTTCTGGAGGGTTTTTGTCATAAATAGGCGTTGAATTTGTAGAAAGCTTTTTCTGCATCTATTGAGATTATCAAGTGGTTTTCATCCTTCAGTTTGTTAATATGGTGTATCACACTGATTGATTTGTGTATACTGAAGAATCCTTGCATTCCTGGGATAAACCCCACTTGATCATGGTGTATGATCCTTTTAATGTGCTGTTGGATTCTGATTGCTAGTATTTTGTTGAGGATTTTTGCATCTATATGCATCAGTGATATTGACCTGTAATTTCCTTTTTTTGTGTCATCATTTTCTGGTTTTGGTATTAGGGTGATGGTGACCTCATAGAATCAGTTTCGGAGTGTTCCTCCCTCTGCTATATTTTGGAAGAGTTTGAGAAGGATAGGTGTCAGCTCTTCTCCAAATGTTTGATAAAATTTGCCTGTGAAGCCATGTGGTCCTGGGCTTTTGTTTGTTGGAAGATTCTTAATCACAGTTTCAATTTCAGTGCTTGTGATAGGTCTGTTTATATTTTCTGTTTCCTCCTGGTTCAGTCTCAGAAGGTTGTGCTTTTCTAAGAATTTGTCCATTTCTTCCTGGATGTCCATTTTATTGGCATATAGTTCCTTGTAGTAATCTTTCATAATCCTTTGTACTTCTGCAGTGTCAGTTGTTACTTCTCCTCTTTCATTTCTAATTCTGTGATTTGAGTCTTTTCCCTTTTTTTTTCTTGATGATCTGGCTAATGGTTTATCAATTTTGTTTATCTTCTCAAAGAACCAGCTTTTAGTTTTATTGATCTTTGCTATTGTTTCCTTCACTTTTCCCCATTTATTTCTGATCTGATCTTTATGATTACTTTCCTTCTGCTAACTTTGGGGTTTTTTGTTCTTCTTTCTCTAATTGCTTTAGGCGTAAAGTTAGGTTGTTTATTTGAGACTTTTCCTGTTTCTTGAGGTAGGATTGTATTGTTATGATCTTCCATCTTAGAACTGCTTTTGCTGCATCCCATAGGTTTTGGGTCATCGTGTTTTCATTGCCGTTTGTTTCTAGGTATTTTATGATTTCCTCTTTGATTTCTTCAGTGATCTTTTGGTTATTTAGTAGTGTATTGTTTAGCCTCCATGTGTTTGTATTTTTAACAGTTTTTTTCCCTGTAATTGGTATCTAATTTCATAGCATTGCTGTTGGAAAAGCTACTTGATATGATTTCAATTTTCTTAATTACCAAGGCTTGATTTGTGACCCAAGATATGGTCTATCCTGGAGAATGGTCCATGAGCACTTGAGAAGAAAGTGTATTCTGTTGTTTTTGGGTGGAATGTCCCATAAATATCCATTAAGTCCATCTTGTTTAGTGTGTCATTTAAAGCTTGTGTTTCCTTATTTATTTTCTTTTTGGATGATCTGTCCAATGGTGAAAGTGGGGTGTTAAAGTCCCCTAGTAGTATTGTGTTACTGTTGATTTCCCCTTTTATGGCTGTTAGCAATTCCCTGTGTATTGAGGTGCTCCTATGTTGGGTGCATAAATATTTACAATTGCTATAACTTCCTCTTAGATTGACACCTTGATCATTATATAATTTCCTTCTTTTTCTCTTGTAATAGTCTTTATTTTAAAGTCTATTACATCTGATATGAGAATTGCTATTCCAGGTTTCTTTTGATTTGCATTTGCATGGAATATCTTTTTCCATCCCTTCACTTTCAGTCTGTATGTGTCCATAGGTCTGAAGTGGGTCTCTTTTAGACAGCATATATATGGGTATTGTTTTTGTATCCATTCAGCCAGTCTATGTCTTTTGGTTGGAGCATTATTCCATTTACATTTAAGGTAATTATCGATATGTATGTTCCTATTACCATTTTCTTAATTGTTTTGGGTTTGTTTTGTAGGTCTTTTCCTTCTCTTGTATTTCCTGCTTAGAGAAGTCCCTTTAGCATTTGTTGTAAAGCTGGTTTAGTGGTGCTGATTTCTCTTAACTTTTTCATGTCTGTAAAGGTTTAAATTTCTCCATCAAATCTGAATGAGATCCTTGCTGGGCAGAGTAATCTTGCTTGTAGTTTTTTACCTTTCATCATTT
Source organism: Balaenoptera musculus (assembly GCF_009873245.2). Taxonomy (NCBI): domain Eukaryota; kingdom Metazoa; phylum Chordata; class Mammalia; order Artiodactyla; family Balaenopteridae; genus Balaenoptera; species Balaenoptera musculus. The sequence goes on from NC_045802.1 coordinate 60,054,320, forward strand.
TAAATATGTCTTGCCATTCCCTTCTGGCTTGCAGAGTTTCTGCTGAGTGATCAGCTGTAAACCTTATGGGGATTCCCTTGTATGCATTTGTTGCTTTTCCCTTGTTTCTTTTAATGTTTTTTCTTTATGTTAAATTTTTGATAGTTTGATTAATGTGTGTCTTGGTGTGTTTCTCTTCTGGTTTATCCTGTATAGGACTCTCTGTGCTTCCTGGACTTGATTGACTATTTCCTTTCCCGTGTTAGGGAAGTTCTCGACTATAATCTCTTCAAATATTTTCTCAGACTCTTCCTTTTCCTCTTCTTCTTCTGTGACCCCTCTAATTCAAATGTTGGTGAGTTTAAGGTTGTCCCAGAGGTCTCTGAGACTGTTCTCAATTCTTTCCATTCTGTTTTCCTTATTCTGCTCCCTGGCAGTTATTTCCACCATTTTATATTCCAGGTCACTTATCCGTTCTTCTGCCTCAGTTATTCTCCTATTAATTTCTTTTAGAGTATATTTAATTTCAGTTATTGTGTTGTTCATCACTGTCTGTTTGCTCTTTAGTTCTTCTAGATCCTTGTTAAATGTTTCTTGTATTTTCTCCATTCTGTTTCTGAGATTTTCGATCATGTTTACAATCATTACTCTGAATTCTTTTTCAGGTAGGTTGCTTATTTCATCTTCATTTATTTGGTCTTGTAGGTTTTTACCTTGCTCCTTCGTCTGTAACATATTTTTTTGTCATTTCAATTTTTTTTTGATGGGTGGGGCTGTATTCCTGTCTTACTGGTTGTTTGACCTGAGGTGTCCAGCACTCGAGTTTGCAGGTAGTTGGATAGAGCCGGGTCTTGGTGCTGTGATGAGGACCTCTGGGAGGCTTCACTCCAATTAATATTCCCTGGGGTCTGAGGTTCTCTGTTAGTCCAGCATTTTGGGCTCAGAGCTCCCACGACAGGAGCTGGGGCCCGACCTCTTTCGTGGGAACCAAGATTCCGCAAGCTGTGTGGCACAGCTAAAAATGAAAAAAAGAAAGAAAGAAAGAGAGCAATACAATATCAAAGAATAAAAAACAAAATAAAATTAGTAAGATTAAAAATATATTAGGAAAAATAAAAATATAATTGAAAAAACTGCAATAAGGTAAAATAAAACACAACAGAAAAAAGAAAATAAAAAGCATGGGGGAACAAGCCAAAAGGAGAGAACAATAACAAAATGTAATGAATAAAATAAAATTAGAAAAATTAAAGATTTATTAGGAAAAATAAAAATATAAATGAATCAACAGCAACGAATCAACAAGGTAAAACAGAACCCCAATCTAAAAGAGGTAGTAAAAAGAGAAAAAAAAAAAAAAAAGCCTTGGCTATGTGCAGAGTTTAGGCGGGAATGGAACTTAGGCAGGGGCAGGGTTTAGGGTGGGGCCGGACCTAGGCTGGGGAGGGGAGGTTGGGGGGGGCGGGCGGGTGACGTTTGAGCGTGGTGTGGGGCCTATGCTCAGGACCCACGCAGCTGGAAAAGGCCTTGAGGGTGGGGCCTAGGCAGGGCGATGTTCCAGAATGGGGCGGGGCCTCTGCTTAGGACCTGTGTGGAAGGGGAGCGGCAGCATGTTGAAAGGAGGGCCTCTGGAGTGTAGAGTTCTGGAGTTTGGAGGTAAGGCCCTGGATGAGGATGTGTTGGTGGGGTTTAGGCCCAGCGTGTTGGAGGGGGTCTCCGAGTGTAGAGGTAGGGCCCTGGGTGGGGGTGTAGGGGTGGTGCTTGGGCTCTGCGGTGTAGGAGGGAGGCTCTGAGGGCAGAGGATTAGGCCCGGGAGCCCCACAAGCTCCCCAGTGCCTAAGTGGACAGTGAAAGCGCTGGCCGCATTCCCTTCCATTCCTCTGCGCCCCCCAACACTGTCTCCCCCGGGGTCTCCCCCCATCCTCGCTCGACCCCTAACCGTGGGTGGGTCCCGCTGGGTGTAGGAACTCCTCCCCTCCCCCCAGCCACCCCTCAGGGGTGCCAGTCCTAGAGGTCTGGCCTTTACTTTTTTTTTTTTGGCCTTTACTTTTGCTCCCCCTTCCCTCCCTCCCACTCCCTCAGGACCCACATGGCTGGAGGGGGCCTCGGTGGGCAGAGGATCAGGCCCAGGATCTCAGCAGGCTCTCGGGGGCCCAAGTGGGCAGGGGAAACCTGTCCACACTCCCTTTTGATCCTCTGTTCTCCTGATGGTCCCCCAATTACCCCCTTTGGTTGTGGGATCCCTTCCCTTCCCCCAGCCACTCCTCAGGGGCACCAGTCCCATCCCACCCCCACTTCTCCCCCTACACTCCCCCCACGCCCCACGTCCTACCCAGTCACTGGGGGTTCCTCCTGTCCCCTTAGGTGTCCGTGGTCCCCCACCGGTGCCTGGTAGGTGCCCTAGTTGTGTGGAGTCGTGAATTCCACGTCCTCCTAGTCTGCCATTTTGACTCCGCCCCTCATGTGGCAAATTTTAGAGCCTCCAGATATACTTTTCACTTAATGAAATAATAAAGTATGAAAGAAAATAGGAAGAGGAAAAATAATAGATGTTACCAATAATGCAAAAATGGTAACTTGTTAGTAGTTATTTAATTATCAATTTAAAATAATGTTTATTTCTTTTATAGTTAGGAAAATTTAGAAATCATAAAGTAGTATGAAAAGAAACTAAAGAATATTTGCATTATTTTCATATGTAAATACCAAATTTCAGAATATATTTTTTAAATAATGTAACAATCTATATTGCTATCTAAATCCATTCACCATTATAAAAACCAAGCAGTCTATGTATTTCCTTGGATCATCTCTACAGTGAACTTGTGAGGACACAAACCAGACTATCAAAAATATCAAAGAACCAATATAAAAACTTAAAATTTTTGGTTTGATGTAATTAAATCTTAAAAACAAAATGTTACCCCTAATACTGAATATCTTTTTCATGGCTAGGCTGCCAGTTAAGCTTTCCCTTTGTTCCTGCAGGCCTCAGGCACACAATCTGCTGTCTTCTTTTCTCCCTAGCCCCAAACACATACTGCTCCCATCTGGTTTCCTGTTTTGCTCAAGGCTTCAGCAGACTAGAATGCTGTGTCTTCAGCTTTTCTATTTTTTATGAGTTTGTAAAGATAACACAGAGACAATTCTAGTTTAAACCAGTTTACTATTAATTTCTGAGAGGAGGTAAAGAAGTAAAAATAAACTAGCTTAATTTATAAGAAATATAGAAAGAAATTTTAAAAGTCCCTAATATCTAACAAAACTCTCATCGTTTTCTTTCTAGAGCCTCTAGTTCCTGTCTCACTTTTATAGACAGTCTCCTGAAAGTTTCAAAGACTTCTTGATGCTACTCTATAATAAGAGGTTTGAGTTTCTTTCTCCCTCTTCAGTGCAGAATTCTAGAGATATTCCTCTCTCTACAGGATTGCTTTGCCTTTGTTTTTCAATTAAACACTAATCTAGGTACCGTTGGGAAGTAACTTTCCCGATACAATTAAGGTTATTACTCAGCTGATAATACAATAGGGAGATTATTCTGGATAATCTAGATGAACCTTTTGAAATCACGAGTGCCTTTAAAAAGCAGGACAGGAAGGCAGAAGAGTCAGCTCAGATGCAACTGCAGAAGTCAGGAGAGATGATATAGAAGGAGAAGCCACAGTTGGTGAAGGGGCCCACATGGAAAGTATGAGAAGAAAAGCAGGCACGAGAAGAAAAGCAGGCAGCCTTCTGAAGCAAACATCAGCTGGAAATGGAAACCTCAGTCCCGTAACTGCAAGGTCAACAACAATCTGGTTAACAACCTGAATGAACTAAGGAACAGATTCTCTTCAGCATCTTCTGATAGGAGTACAGCCAGCTGATCCCTTGATTTTGGCTTCATGAAATCAAGAACAGAGAAACCAATTATACCAACCTAAAAGTCTGACTTACAGAATTCTGAAATAATAAATCTGTGTTATTTGAAGCCAATAAGTTTGTGGTAATTTTTTATGGCTGCAATGTAAATTGAATACAAGTGTTGAAGCCTACACTTAATTATCTGTAAACTGAGCCCATTGGTTGTGCATTCTTAAGTATTACACAAACATAAAGAGTGAACTAGAAACATTTAATTTAGTATTTTTAGATTCATATATAATTGTTCATTCATTCAACAAGACAGGAGGTTGCCTTCAGATGCACAGAATTGTTTCAATGGACGCACATTTTTTCATATTCATTTTTATTTTATTTTTAATTAGAAAGTGACACTTCAGACTAAAGTTACTAGAAACCCCCACTGAGTAAAGGAAGAAAAGAATCAAGGAACCAGAAAAACAATGGCAAATTTGATGCAAAACAACAATTCAGCACAATATGATTTGTGGATGTGTGTGTGTGTGTGTTTGTGTAAATGGAAAAGGAAAAGCTTAAAAGAGAAAGACCAAATTCTAAAAGCCCTTCAATTCTTTATGCAACAAATTGAGGATGTATTTGGTCATCAATTGTGCCAGTCACTGGAAATTCAATAAGAAACAAAAGGAGCCTTGGTGTCTGTGTTGTGGACATTCAGTCCAGTGGGGAATCTGAAGTTTTATCACACCATCATTCTAGGAAGTAATATCACAATCTTTGCAGTCTAGACAAGGCTGTGCCAACCAATTTCAGGCATTTACCTTTTATCCTATAAACAACAGGAAGCTATTGCACAATTCAACTTCAGATCTTAAGATTTTCTATTGGGAAGAAAGGTGGCATGATCAGATTATGTTTTAGAAAAATCACTCTGATTACTGTGGGGTTAGATGATTTGGGGAAGGTGAGTCTGATGGCAGGAAAACTGCAAAAAGTTATAAATGAGTAAGAGATGAGACAAAAATTTAAAAATTCAATTATAATTAAAATAAGGGGTGAATTGAGCAATTTTTTATTTATAGAAAATAACAACCGATTTAGAAAATTATTGGATGTAGGGAAGAGATTATAGGATGATGATCAGGCAAGTAGTTGAGAAGTTGCTTTCACCAACTGGGATATACAGAAGAAGAATTCATGAGAATATTAAAATTAAACATTAAAACTTTTCTAATTGAAATTCCTATGAAGCATGAAAAGGGAGGCAGGAATCAGAGTGAGTAGTAAGAGATGTGACAACAGAAGAAAAAGGTTGGTGTAATGTGGAGAAAGAGCCATGAGTCAAGGAATCCAAAAGGGACCAGCTCTGTCAACACCTTGGCTTTAGCCCAGTGAGACTGATTTTGGACTTCTGACATCTAGAATTATAAGGTAACAAACTTTAAACCACTAAGTCTGCAGTAATTTGTTATAGCAGCAATAGGAAATTAATACAGCAGAGATACATGCATGCGTGAACTTGAGCATAGATCTGGGCAACTGGGAGATATGAGTAATTTATATCTTAATCTCCCTGCACCCTCACCCACAAATCCTTATTACAAGTGTGGTCACACAGTTTAAGATACAAATTTATGCTCTAACAAACCCATCCGATTTACAAGAATTAAGTCTACTCTCAGGTCCCTTCTCCACCATGACACCCTTCTCCCTAGGCAAAACAAAAAAAACAAACAATAAAAAACAAAATAAAACCAGAAGTTACTTGAAATCAGCAGCTTTTTAAAATTCTCCCATAAAACTGAAATCCATTAAAGAGATTATGTTAGAATGATGTGTAGAGGTGGGGATACTGTACGGGACAGAAAATATTGGGCCTGAGGACAGCAAAGAGGAGGAATTGCGGACTTCAATAGATATGGAAAGTGTCCAAGAATGTTGGATGCATTCACATGGTTCTCTGAAGCATGGTGAGAAGGGAACAAGTGCTCACAGAGAAAGGCTACATAGGATATCTCTATAGAATCTAGTGCCAGAATTTTGAGGCTTGGCAGCTTCCCAATTACTGTTTGTAGCCTGAAGAGAAGATTTCAAAGATTGATGTGGGCTGGGACAATAGAGGTGGTGTTTATAATGGATAAGGGACTTGGATTCTTTTCTTTTCTGTAAAGCATATGAACTTCCCAGACTTTGAGCAGGTAGAGAAAGGATACGTGAACCACAGAAATGGCTGAGATATATTTTCCTACTAGCTGTTTAGGATAGGAACTAGAAGCTGGGTTTATGATTAGTTTTAAAATGTGGAAAACATAGTAATTCTTGCATGCCTTTTCTTGTGAAATAAGGTTGTCCATATACATAACAAAATAATTTATAAATTATTAAAATTAATAGGAGAGTTCAGCATGGTTAATGGGCATAGGACCACTGCACAAATTCACAGAATTTCTACATACCAGCAATACCTTATCTAAACAAATGCTTATAAAATTGTTTTACAAATACTTAAAATTTACAATAGACACAAAATAATTCAAGATATGTAGGAATGAGTTTTATAAACAATGAATAAGTTATTTTGGGAGGGAAATATAAATTCACTAAAAACATTAAACAAATGTAGATATAATATTGATGCATTAGAAAACTCAATATCTTAAAAAGATAACCATTCTTTCCAAATTGATCTGATAACACATATATTTCAAAAAAATTCCAAAACAACTCTTCATGGAACTTGAAATGTATAGGGAAGTAAAAAAAGCCAAAATATGTTTCTGAAAATGATCAATATGCAGAAATTTGCCCAACAGATGTTATGATTAACTGTAAGACTATAAGATATTACAGTTTGACATAGGAATTCATAATTAAGACAGTGGAATAGAATAGAAAAAAACAGTAGATAGAAACATATATAAAACCTTGATTTATGATGTAGTAGAATGGCATATCACTGAGAATGATGGTCTAATCAACAAAGAGTGATAGGGTGATTGATTTACCTACCAGGGAAGAGAAATGAAAAGGTGATTCCCACCTCATATCATGCACATATCAACAGAAAATTACAAAAGATAAATTACTTAAAAAGCTAACATTAAAATACTTTGTATTTAAGAAAATATTATTATGGGCTTAGGATAGAGAAGCATTCCTTAAATAGAACACAAAAGTAAAATCATTTTAAAAGACTGATAAATTTGACTATACTAATATGAAAAACTTGTTTCTCAGTGCAATGTCAATCAAACTCCCAGTTATTTTGTGGATATCAACAAACTGATTCTACAGTTTATATGAAAAGCAAAAGCCCCAGGATAGTCAACCCAGTACTGAAGGAGAAGAACAAAATTGAAGGACTAACCAACCCTACTTGATTTAAGACTTACTATGAAGCTACAGTAATAAAGACAGTGTGGAACTGGTGAAAGAACAGACAAATAGATAAATGGAACAGAAGAGAACCCAGAAATAGATCACCATGGATAAAGTCAACTGTAGAGGAGTGATGTCAGCATTGAGATGCTCCCTTTGTCTTTCCCCCTCAATCTACAGCCAGTAAATCATCCATAACTGAACAAAGGTGCTTCTGCCCAACACACCAGGGTACTGGAGAATTACACACATCTGTCTGTCTAAAGGTGGATGGACCAGAACACATAGAGGAAGCAGAATCATCAGAACAGCAGAGGTGGTGCCTGTGATCTTGGACCCCCAGCCCCTGCACATGAGCCTGAGCCTCAGAGAATTTTGTAGCTTCATGGGAGGCAGCATACACAACTCTGGCCTCTCAGCGCTCACAGCCAGAGTGAACAGGGCAGCAGCCCGTGATTCCTCCATCTCCTGTCATAGAGGCATCCATGACTCTGGCCCCACACCCACAGTGGAGATGCACATGAACCTGACAATCCCAGATATGGCAGAAGCACCTATGACCCCAGTTACCACCCTGAGACTCAGGAGACCATGGACACAGTGGAAGCACTCACCATCCTGGTACTCCAGGCAGCAACACCAGTGAAAACAGCAGCAGCAAGGCACCAATGACCCTAGAGGCACAAGAAGCAACAATGAGTGCAGCAGGCTACACCTCTGACAGAGGTGGTGGAGGGCGGAAAGTACCAATTCTCGAATACAACCAGAGGCAGCTCAGATAAGAGAAACAAAAACTTGTGATATATCGCCACCTACTTGAAAGCAAAAGAATGGCCTCTAATTTCTAACCTGTTCAATCTTTAGAATCAAGGGGAAAAAAAAAATAATAAAAGCTTTACCTAAAGAAGAAATGTGTGCACTACTTCAAATGTGCTGGCAGAGGAACAACTCATCAAGCACCATGAATAACCACAGTAACACTGTAATATAAAAAGAAAATAACAATTCTCCAGAAACCAAACTTAAAGCATAGACTAGTACAATCTAACTAATAGAGAATTCAAAATATCGGTCATAAAGAAACTCAACAAACTATAAGAAAACTCAGAAAGGCAGTTCAATAAGCTCAAGAATAAAGTTAATGAATAGAAGGAATAATTTACCAAAGGATTGAAACTCTAAAAAAGAACTAAACAGAAGTTCTGGAACTAAAGAACTCAATAAATGTGATGAAGAATGTATTAGAAAGCATTGGAAATAGAGCAGATTGTATGGAGGAGAGAATTTGCGAACTTGAAGATAGAAATCTAGAAATAATACAGAAAGAAGAGAGAGAATTAAGATTTTTTAAAAGTGAGGAACTTATAAGAGAACTATCCAATTTGTTTAGTAAGGGCAACATTAGACTAGCAGGTATCCCAGAAGGAGAAGAGAGGGAGGAGGGAGCAGAGAGTTTATTTAAAGAAACAATAGCTGCAAACTTCCAAAACCTGAGAAAGGAACTGGATATACAAGTCTATGAAGCTAAGAGAGAACACCAAATTACTTCAATACAAAAGGATCTTCTCCAAGACACATTGTATTAAAACTGTCAAAAGTCAATGACAAAAAGAGAATCTTAAAGGCAGCCAGATTAAAAAAAGGATGGTAACCTACAAAGGAACTTCAGTTAAACTATCAGCAGATTTCTCAGCAGAAATTCTACAGGCCAGGAGGGAGTAAAGTGACATTCTCAAAATACTGGAAGATAAAAACTGTCAGCCAAGAATACTCTATTTAGCAAAGTTAACATTCAGAGATGAATGAGAAATAAAGGCTTTCCCAGACAAACAAAAGCTGAGGGAGTTCATCACCACTAGACCTGACTTATAAGAAATGTTGAAAGGAGCTCTTCCACCAGAAACAAAAAGGCAAAAGTACACAAAACTTTGAGTAAGATGATAGGTTGACTGACAAAATCAGAAAATTCCAACTGTATATCAGACTAGGTTTTTAAACACTTTATTATAATATAAAGGTTAAAAGGGGGAAAAAAGCAGTAAAAATAACAATAGCTACTTCAATTTGGTAACAAATTTATAACATAAAAAAGAATAATTTGAAACACCAAAACACAAAATGGGAAGAGGAAAAAAAACCAAATTTGTATAGTCAAATGAAGATAAGATGCTTTGAGAAGAAAAAAATAGTATTATATTTATGAAATGTTTTATACATATCTAATGGTAAACACAAAACAAAAATATAGAGATGAGACATGAAACATAAAAAAGAGGAAACTGAGAAAAACATCAAAGAAAACCACCATGCCAAAATTCAGATAGAAACACAAGGATAAAGAAACAATGGAGATATAGAGCAACCAGAAAACCAAAAATAAAATAGCAGTACTAATTCCTCATTTACCAATTACCACCTTACATGTAAATGGATTGAATTAATCAATCAGAAGACACTGAGTGACTGGATGGATTAAAAAACAAAGTGACTGGATGGATTAAAAAACAAGACCCAACTATATGCTGCCTCCAAGAGACTCACTTCACCTCTAAAGAAAAATACAGGCTCAAAGTGAAGGAATAGAAAATGATAGTCCAAGTAAATGTCAGCCAAAAGAAGGCAGGTATAGCCACATTCATGACAGACAAAATGGACTTCAAGCCAAAAAAGGTAACAAGACAAAGATGGGCAGTATATAATGATAAAGTGGACAATTCATTAAGAAGACATAACAGTTATTAATATATGTGCATCTAACATAGGATCACCAAAATATATAGATCAATTAGTAACAGACTTAAAGGGAGAAATTGACAACAACACGCTAATAGTAGAGAACTTTAACAATGCACTTATATCAATGGATGGATCATCCAGACAGAAAGTCAACAAGAAAACCATGGCTTTAAATGAAACATTAGACCAGATGAATTTGATAGATTTACAGAGAACACTCCATCAAAATAAAGCAGAATACACATTCTTCTCAAGTGCACCTGGAACATTCTCAAAAGTAGACCATATGTTGGGACACAAAACAAGTCTCAATAAATTTAAGAAGATTGAAATCATAGCAAGCATCTTTTTATAGATAAAGAAAGGTAGAGAGAAAATTTGAATATATCACTTTTTGCCTGTAAAATTTTACATACAATATTTGATACAAAAAATGGATAAATGGACATTTTTATAACTGTATTCTATGGTTGCCTAACACAGCCAAGGTACACTCTCAAGGGCCACATGCTCATGAAGCCCTGGCTTGTGTATTGTTTAACCAGAAGAAGGGTGAATGGATTTTTGGTGGAAATAAATAGCATATGTCCAAAACAGAAATTTAATTAAAGCTTTCAGTCACCTTTACAATTTTAATTCCAACTAATGGTTTTGAGTTTTAGAAAAGTTCTACACTTTAAAAAACAAACTTTAATCAATAATAATAGAAAATATGAAACACGCATTCCTTTCTTTTGTAAACTTTATGCTTTTTTACCTCTGTAGCTTAACTTCCATATTTTTTATTTGGGGGGTATGTGTTCCCATTTCTCCTTTACCTTCACTTATATATACCATGTCTCCTATTCTCAAAGATGCAGAAAAATGCTCTCTCATTAATACAGGTTTTCCTGCTTGCTTTCCCTCTGACTTAACCCTTTTCAATCCCTAATTATACTTATCTCCTCTGTTTTCCCAAAGGACTTCACATGTTCCTCATTTTTGTCAGTCATAAAATTTTTTTCCCAATGACAGGTTTCAGTTTAATTACCTCTGAATCTAACCATAATGTACGTAGTATGGAGCTCGGTGCCTCACACCTTGCAGGGCCCAATAAATATTTGATGAGTAAATTAATATCATTATTTTCTTTCCCACTGTTATGCTTATTTGCATTCCCAGTGTTGACTGAATTCCCCCATTTAATTAGACAATATATATCAGAGGACCAGCATAATCCCAGGTTCTATTTAATTCACTAAACAAAATATAATTTGATATGAATTTGTATGGTTAAATCATTTATTCAAATTTTTTTTTTTTATAACTCAGAGAAATCCATTTGATGCGGCTTAATCTCCAACTCTGCCATGAGTACAGAAGGCATATGAGGCATATGCTTCTGTAAACATTATTATATTCCGTAGTTTTCTAAACTGAAAATTCTTTATCCACAAGTAGTATTGTTTCTTCAGCTGTGTGTATGTGATTTGCCTTGTGTTATCTCAGTTATGTTCCAAATCCCATTATATTTTAATTTAGGAAAGCATTATACAAACATGAAAAAGACTGGCTTGCTGGTTGACTCTATAATTGTTTCACATACCAGGTCGTCATGATTAATTAATTACTTTTATACCTTAAAATGAATACCAAATTAATGACACCCCATATTCTTAAACAAGACAATACTAGCACAACATTATTTTCTGGTTAAAGACCTTACTAAAGTACAAATATGTTTGCATACCTTATCTGTAATTGCAGTCACTGTAGTAGGAAAGCTGTTAACATTATGCATTGAACATTTAAAGAAATACTCATACTGAAAGAGATAGTATTAGGCAGATAATTTAATTATTAGTTTGATTGCTTTTTAATCTGGCTCATCAGCCTTCTGCCTCAGTGCTTATCATAATTTGCATTCTTGTGGTAAACTTTAACTAAAATGACCAAAAAACTCAATATATTTCCTAAGTAATAAGTCTAACAACATAAAAAAAAATTCCCAAGATTGGATTTTATGTTGGTTGGATGTAGCCTTGCCTCAAAAATATATTATTTTATAATTGGAATCACTTTGTATGTCTATCAGTCTAAAACAGTATCTCTTACTACTCAATTTTTTTCTTTTAAGAACCCAACCCAAAAGTAGCAGGATACAAAATTAATGCACAGAAATCGCTTGCATTTCTATACACTAATGACGAAAAATCTGAAAGTGAAATTAAGAAAACACTCCCGTTTACCATTGCAACAAAAAGAATAAGATATCTAGGAATAAACCTACCTAAGGAGACAAAAGACCTGTATGCAGAAAATTATAAGACACTGATGAAAGAAATTAAAGATGATACAAATAGATGGAGAGATATACCATGTTCCTGGATTGGAAGAATCAACATTGTGAAAATGACTCTACTACCCAAAGCAATCTACAGATTCAATGCAATCCCTATCAAACTACCACTGGCATTTTTCACAGAACTAGAACAAAAAATTTCACAATTTGTATGGAAACACAAAAGACCCCGAATAGCCAAAGCAATCTTGAGAACGAAAAATGGAGCTGGGGGAATCAGGCTCCCTGACTTCAGACTATACTACAAACTTCAGTAATCAAGACAGTTTGGTACTGGCACAAAAACAGAAATATAGATCAATGGAACAGGATAGAAAGCCCAGAGATAAACCCACACACATATGGTCACCTTATCTTTGATAAAGGAGGCAAGCATATACAGTGGAGAAAAGACAGCCTCTTCAATAAGTGGTGCTGGGAAAATTGGACAGGTACATGTAAAAGTATGAAATTAGAACACTCCCTGACACCAGGCACAAAAATAAACTCCAAATGGATTAAAGACCTAAGTGTAAGGCCAGACACTATCAAACTCTTAGAGGAAAACATAGGCAGAACACTCTATGACATACATCACAGCAAGATTCTTTTTGACCCAGCTCCCAGAGAAATGGAAATAAGAACACAAATAAACAAATGGGACCTAATGAAACTTAAAAGCTTTTGCACAGCAAAGGAAACCATAAACAAGACCAAAAGACAACCATCAGAATGGGAGAAAATATTTGCAAATGAAGCAACTGACAAAGAATTAATCTCCAAGATTTACAAGCAGCTCATGCAGCTCAATAACAAAAAAACGAACAACCCAATCCAAAAATGGGCAGAAGACCTAAATAGACATTTCTCCAAAGAAGATATACAGATGGCCTACAGACACATGAAAGAATGCTCAACATCATTAATCATTAGAGAAATGCAAATCAAAACTACAATGAGATATCATCTCACACAGGTCAGAATGGCCATCATCAAAAAATCTAGAAACAATAAATGCTGGAGAGGGTGTGGAGGAAAGGGAACACTCTTGCACTGTTGGTGGGAATGTAAATTGATACAGCCACTATGGAGAACAGTAAGGAGGTTCCTTAAAAAACTAAAAATAGAACTCCCATATGACCCAGCAATCCCACTACTGGGCATATACCCTGAGAAAACCATAGGTCAAAAAGTGTCATGTACCACAATGTTCATTGCAGCTCTATTTACAATAGCCAGGACCTGGAAGCAACCTAAATGTCCATCGACAGATGAATGGATAAAGAAGATGTGGCACATATATACAATGGAATATTACTCAGCCATAAAAAGAAATGAAATGGAGGTATTTGTAATGAGGTGGATGGAGTTAGAGTCTGTCATACAGAGTGAAGTAAGTCAGAAAGAGAAAAACAAATACAGTATGCTAACACATATATACGGAATCTAAGGAAAAAAAAAAAAAAAGGCCATGAAGAACCTAGTGGCAAGACGGGAATAAAGACACAGACCTACTAGAGAATGGACTTGAGGATATGGGGAGGGGGTGGGGTGAGATGTGACAGGGTAAGAGAGTGTCATGGACATATATACACTACCAAATGTAAAATAGATAGCTAGTGAGAAGCAGCCGCATAGCACAGGGAGGGATCAGCTCGGTGCTTTGTGACCACCTAGAGGGGTGGGATGGGGAGGGTGGGAAGGAGGGAGATGCAAGAGGGAAGAGAAATGGGAACATATTGTATATGTATAACTGATTCACTTTGTTATAAAGCAGAAGCTAACACACTATTGTAAGGCAATTATACTTCAATAAAGATGTTTAAAAAAAAAAAAAAGAACCCAACCCAAAATATTTTCAGGAAAATGGATTGTAATAGCTACTTGGTACTAAAAGATATTTTCTTATATATTCACCTACTGATATGTTCATCTACTTTTATTTCTTATGTGTTCATCTATATATATATTACATTACATAGACTCATCCACTTACAGTAAAAAGAATTCTGAAATTATATACATAGACCTACAAAGAGATACATACAGTAGGTTCAATGAGCATATTTTCACAACATTTGTCACAGTGAGATTCTATAATCATGAGACCACTTAACATATCTGTATGCTTTAAGTTTAAACACCAGCAGGTAAATTTTATAAATATAAGTTTTGCTTAATGGTTTAAATATTGGGACTATAAGTTAGTCAATGCGACAATGAACTAGATGAAAAGTTGAAATTAATATAGGTGTTGCCAAGATTGCATTATACTTTATATTGTATAGGCAATGTTGTTATTAGACTGTATTACAAAATTATCCATCTATTTATAATTTGGAACAAGAGAAATTGAAAAGCACTTGAAGATCTGGACAAGATGTGTACAGAAGAAAAGAGGATATGGTAACCCCAATTGTCCAGACTTGTCACGAACATTGATTTAAGTCTGTAATCACAGAATAACATTCAAATGGAGAAATAAGGAATTATTTAGTCAATTTTATCAATCTGGATAATCCAAGACTAAATCTCCTAATCTTGATCTTCAGTACCTGAGAGGATTTCAGACATCTTGGATTTTTATATCATTGCTTTAATTCCTTCTTTAACTTTTTCTTCATTGAAATTTGCTCTTCAAATGTATGCAACAAAGTGCTCTGGACATGGAATAAGTGCTAAAATGAATACGTTTAAAACATGTTCATGAAAGTAGATCATAGAAAAGCAAAGTGATTTACATATGTTCCTTTTGGAATGATAAGGAGATATATATATCTCCTTTTCTGCTTGCAATAGAAAAATATTTTCCCATGAAGCTTACTTTATTTCGCACTTGCATTGATTAGTGGAAGATCAGTAACTACATTGCCTCGCGGAAATTCGAAAAATATAATATGAATATGTGTTTTTTAAAATTTTTAATTGGGAAAGTTAATACATCCCAACAACAATAACAACAAAACACTGCATATGTATATATGTATATAGCAGTTTTAAAAAGCCATCTTGTTTCTTTAGGGAACCGGCAGATTCTAAGAAAATCAGTTAAATATAGTATACTTCCTGTGGTAATTGTATTACACAAAAAGGGATGAATTAAGATGTTATACATGTGGTATGCCATCTGCTTCTGTTTTTGTTATATTCATTATGTGCACCTGTTCTTATTCAGCTGTAAGGAAGCACTTTATCTTAATTTACACATCAAAATATTGCAAAACAATCAATTTTGTATATATAAAAATTTCTTTTTTCCTGAAACCTGTGCTAAGATCAAAGAGTAACAGATTATCAAATTAAGGCTCTATCTTCAAGATAAAATTTCAAAAAATCTAGGTAGATAAGGGGGATCCAAATCACTCTAACAAAAAAAAAGTCACTTAAAAATTTTTTATCTCCAGTTTATTTTTTTAGACTAAGAGCTGAGTATGAAAGTCACAGCCAAAGCACTTGAAAATGGCCCAGGAGGATAGATGGGGACCACAGAGGATGGGTGGGCAAGACAAGGTTCTGGGAGTTAGGGGCCGGCTCAGGGCTGAGGCAAGGAGGGGACGTTGTTGTCTCAAGCTCTCCACAAGTGTCTGTGCATTGCACAGGTCCTAACTTCACAGAAGACAAAAGAGGGGCCAGCGCGTGCCCCACTGGGGTGCCTGGCCTGGTGCGGAAGGGGTCTGAAGCAGGAAGGGGAAGTCAAGGAAGGTCAGGGAGTTAAGGAGTGGGAAGGACTCTGTCCATCTGTACATTATATATAGCAATATAAAGTCTGTACATGCCTGCCTGGCAACCCAATGCCCACCCCTTGTCACCCTTGTCCACTGTCTGCCCCCCAGGGGATTTTTCAAAACTAATCAAAATTATACAGGCATCATTGTATGATTAATTCATCTGAGAGAGCTATGAAAACTGATCTTAGAAAGTTGTACTAAATATTTTTGTTGTATTTGACTGTGTTAATGTTATCTAAACGATAAACTTTTTATAAATATGTTTTGAAATAATGAGATAGATACACCTGTATATAAAAGTATCATTTAAAAGTGTATGTTAAGTAATGATCATCCCAATGTTTTATTTTGAATTAGAATTATCAGACATAAAATTTATATTCTGAAAACAAACAGAATCAAAGGAATCTACCCGTATTTCAAGTGAATAAAAACTAATGGCACAGAAGAAAAAAAGAGATACTAATCCAAGTAGGTTTTGAACATAGGACAAATATTTGATTATGTACTGTCAGGCTAAAGATAAATACAACTACAAATAAATCTTGAAATCTAATTAGTAGGTTTGTTTTTTCCAGTTGTATTGGTTCAGCATTCCTATACTTTGGTGAGTATTATAGAACTAGCAAATGAATAAATGTTTGATGTTGTTAAAAGATGGGGTTCTAAGCAGTGTGAGAAGAGAAAGGCAGATGGACAGATGGGGAAGGCAAGGAAGAACCATGGACTAATGAATTAAAAATTTAGAGGTATCAGTAGAAACTCATCACTCTTAATGTGCTCATACACATATACATCTATGTATATGAACATATATTTTTAGCTGTTTCTGGACAAAAATTCTGGTCTTGGTTTCTACATACCTCACTGAATGAATGAACCCAGTGCTCCTTGAAGCAATGGTTGATTCTAGGGCTGAGGCAGAGAGAGTTTTAAATGAGCCTGGAACAACGTCTTGTGCCTGAAGAATAAGGAAATGCACATAGCGTTTGTTATAATCTTAAGATCATAACAAAAGACACAGAAAGCAAGTAGGTGGGAATTTCACTGGCCAATTTGTAACAATTTAAAGCATTAAAATGAACAATGACAATAATGGATCGTAAGACACTGAGTAATATTAGACTCTGATTTCCCAATGACATACATACATAGATACATACATATACAGAAAATGCCAATTAATAAGTATCAAAGGAATGATAAAATTAGTAAAGTAAAAATTTACTACAATCATTGTAATAATTAATTGAGGCAAATATCAATAAATGCAAAACCAGTGGGTGAAATTTTTATGGACACAGAATAATTGCATAGTTAACATTATTTCCTCATCAAGGTGTAAATGAAATTTGGAGACACTCAGACACTACCTCAATCAAGAGATCAAAGTTTATATCAATAACAATGAAAATGACATCATGTGCCTTGGACTGTGATACACCAAAAAGGACACAGCTTCCCTTATGTAGCGTTCTTGCTCAATAATATGAATCTAATCATGAAGAAACATTAGAAAACCCAAATTAAGATTCTACAAAACAACTGGCTATTATAGTGTTCAACAAGCAAACAATAAACAAACAATTATGTTAAGAAAGACAAAGAAAAATTGTTGAAGAGTTCTGCATTAAATGAAACTAAAGAACATATTAATTTAATTCAACTGATGAAATTGGGAAAATTCTACAAAGTGGCATCATCAGGACTATTGAAAACCACCTCAAAACTATGTAAATAATTAATGAGTGTAAGGATATGAATCATATGTTCCATATTTCATGAAAAAATGTAAAACAATCAAACAGAGGAGTGGTAAGTAATTTGTAGATCGGGGAATTTGAAACCTACAAGTCCACAGGGAATAAAAAAGAACAAAGAGAAGTCAAGCAGTTCAACCTGAAGAACTCATAATTTTTCTGGAATTGGTTGCACAGCTACCATAGAAAGTGGCTAAGAGGCAGAATGTGAAAACAATTGTTTTTAAGTCTTTTAAAGACATTTATATATGCAGCATTACCCAACAGGATACCCGGAATGCAGTTTCTACAGAAATTAAACAAGACTGTTCTTAGATTCAAACACCCAAGGCGCCAACATTGTAGGTAAAACTGGTGCCATTATAAATTTGGGGAATTAAGAAGAAGTCCTCATACTGAATATTGAGGCCCCTGAATCCACCTTCATTTTTAAAAATAATCTCCCAGTTTGGAGGTTACAGGACACTATAGATATTTGTGAATTCCCATTTTGTGTTTTCTATTTCACTATTCATTTCTGCTTTAATCATTATTATTCTGTTTGTTCTGCTTACTTTGTGTTTAATGTGCTCTTTTTAATCTAGTATCTTAAGGTGAGGTCATAATTCAAGAATTTTTGCCTTTTGTAATATAAATATTTAGTGTTATAAATTTCTGCCTAAGTATTGCTTTAGAGACACTCCACAAATTCTTATACATTGTGCTTTAATTTTTATTCAGTTTATAATACATTTTAATTTCCCTTTTAATGGGTTCTTTAATCAGGTTATCTACACAGGTGTCATTTAGTTTCCAGTACATCAGGATTTCTCCAGAGTTCTTTCTGTTATTGCTTTCTAATTTGATTCTATTGTAATCAGATAACATATTTTGTTTGGCTCAAAATCTTTAAAATTTATTGACACTTGTTTTTGTGCCTGAATATTCAGTTCTTGATAAATGTTCCATTTGCACTTTACAAAGAATATACATTTGGCTATTATTGGGTAGAGTGTTCTATAAATGATTAGTTCAAGTATTGATAGATCAATAGTGTTGTTAAAATATTCCATATCTTATCTTTCTACTTGTCCTATTAATTAATTAAGAATGGGTGCTGGATCTCCCAACTGTAATGGTAGATTTGTCTCTTTTTGTTTTTTTTTCAGTTTTTTATTCATATATTTTGTATATCTGTTTTTAGGTAAGTAAATAAAATTTTATAATTGGGGCCCTTCCTAATGAATTGACTCCTTTATCCTTGTGAAATAACCCTGTTATCCCTAATAACATTCTTTGCTCTGAAATCTACTTTACTGATGTTAATGTAGCCACTCCAGCTTTGTTTTGAACTTGTGATAGCATGGTCTATACTTTTACATTCTTTTTTAAAATCTTGTATTTATATTTAAAACGCAATTCTTGTAGGTAGCATATAGCTGGGTCAAGGCTTTTTTAATTGGAGTGGTTAAAAGATTAACATTTTATGTGATTATTGATATAGTTAGGTTTTAGTCTTTCATCTTGCCATTTGTTTTCCATTTCCCATCTTTGCTTTGGTAGTCTACTGGTTACTTTAGGATTAAGAGAATACATCTTTAATTTATCATGGTTTACATTCAAATGATACTATGTAACTTCACACATAGCATAAAAATCTTACCATAGCATACTTCCATTTTTGCTCACCTAACCTAGAGAGAAGTTGGCCCAGAGTAGGCATTATTATTTTCTGAATGAAGGAGGGAGCTTAGAAAATGATTCAATCCTTGCATAGTGTTCCAAGCTGAAGGTGGTCATGTCTCGAGAGCATCTCTTTCATAGTCCAATGGAAGGAAGATTAAAAAGCAAACATGGCCTAAGCTTCACTGTGGCAATATCTAGTTTTGAGTCAGTTTGGGTAAGATATTTTATTTCTTTGTTTTTCTTTTGTTTCATTTATGAATTTGTAAAATTAGACATTTTATTTACATTATTTTGAAAGTTGAATTATATACTTGGTCACCTATAAGGTCGTTGAATTGACCATTGGTTTCTTGGCCTTATTCTCCCTCCCATCACACCATTCTTTCTGTCTTTTTCCTCCTATCTCTTGTTAATTTATTGCTCCCTCTCCTCTCCTCTTCCCTATGGCCACCATTTCTTCCCTTTCTCTTGCATTCTTTCTTTCCCTGTGAATCTCTCTTCTCCACCTCTTTCCTTGTTCCTTTTCCTTCTTTCTTTTCTCCTCTCCTTCTATTTCCCTCTTCTTTCTTTTCTCTTTCTTTTCTCTCTACTCTCTTATTCTTCAAAAATACAAAGTTCATTACTCTAGTGAACTCTAAAACACAATGCTCATAAATTTAACAGATTTTTACAAATTAATACTCACAAACCATATGCTAAGTATTATATTAAATGCTGGGGAATAAGGTAAAGCAGTGTGATAAAATATCTGCCCTCACAAAGATTAGAATCTGCCAGAGAAGAAGGTATTTTACCAAAAAAAGACAGGTGTGAAGCCAAGAGTTATGGTGTTAACTAATACATATCAGTACATTAGATTTTAAAATTGAATATTCTAAATAAAATTTTAAAATAAAACATCTTTGATTTTCTAATAACACCAATTTTGTTTGACACTTGGGCTATTTGTCTTAAGAATTAGGTCTTAAGAACTTGCCCTAAGAAATTAAAAATCCTGTAAAAAAAACCCCACTTTACATACCATAGGAATAGGATATGTTCTGTGTGTGTGTGTGTGTGTGTATGTAAAAGAGAGACAGACAGATAGAGAGAGAAACAGAGACAGAAAAAAATAATCAGCTACTTGCCAATAGCATTGGTATTCAAGCAAGCACCTGATATCTTCCCTCAAGCAAAAGAAAAGAAAAAAAATTTCCAATACCAATCCACATTATATAAGTACAGAAATTCAAAAGGAACCTCCTCTTCCCCCATACACAAACACAAAACAAAAATCTTCTGAACTTGTTCTTCTGCACCCTAGGACATTAAAAAGTCCTTGAAGTTCACAAAGTTTTATTTGTGTATCATTCTGTGAGGTTATTTCTATCTTATTCTGGTGATTGTGGAAATGTCAGGGGATTCCTGTTCAACAGTAAATAAGCAATACCTACAATGACAACAGTTCCATTTATCTACCTCCTAAATAGCTCTTAAATTTAGCTTCATATTGGCTACCACAGTCCTAGCTCAATCTTTTATTTCTCACCTGGAAAACTATAATATCTTCCTAACAGAGAATCTAGATTGTACCATACCATCCTCTGCAGTATTACCACAAAGATTTGGTGTCGTTTGTTTTAAAATTTTTATCTGCTTATAAAAGTATAGTAGATTTTTTAAAGTAATTTACGTGGAGTTCAAATCCAGACTTGATACTATCTGTAAATGATGGATGTTATTTAACCTTTTCAAACTGTACTCTCATCTATAAGTGGAGATTGATAATAATTACTTCATAGAATTTTTGTGAGAATTATATATGGTGTGGATGTAAAGTGCTTCTCATATTACATAGAATCAAGTAAATTCTCAATGAATATTTGTTTTTGTGAGTGCTTTGCTGCTCATGGTAAATAATTTGGAAACTAAGAAAAAGAATCATGAAGGATGTAGAAATAATACTTAGTAACCCATTAATGCTTTACAGAAATTTCAGGTTTTTTTCTAGTCCGTTACTGCAAATGATGCACTAATGACAGTTAATATTTAGGCCTACAAATTAAATTTATATTCTCTTATTTGAAATAACACTTTTTAAAAATAAATTTTTAGGCACTTTTAATCATCATCTATTTTTAACCAAACTGTATAATGACTGCTTAAAATGAAACTTGATATCTAATATTCCTCTCCCAGCCTCTACTTCCTCCCCTACTGCTTTCTGGCTATTCTTCCATATTTTTTTCCTCCAGATGAACTTAAAGGAGATTTAACATATTTGAAATATTGACTTTCTTACTCCAGAAACATAATGTATATCTTATTCAAGACTCTTTTATTATTTCCCAGTACATTTTTAGCTCTTGTATGTGGGTCTTGAATAGTTTTCTTAGGCTTATTCTACTTTTTATATAGTATTGTTATTATAAAACAAGTGAGTTCATCATTAAATATTCTACGTTGTTAATGTAGGTGTATGGATAAGCCACGGTTTTAATTTGCCAGGTGATTTTGCTTCATATTTTGGTTGACAATCATATCTGCAAATATCGTCAATTTTGCTGCTTTGTTTTTTATCATTTTTAATTTTGAGAAAAGGTTTGTGGGTATTAAATATTTGGAGTAAGTGAATTCCAAAAAATGTATTAATGTTGATTTCTTGACTGTGAATGTTAAATAGTTTGTGTGGTGAAATCCAAGTTCAAACTAAATTTTGCTTATATATTTGAAGCCGTTGATCTACTATCTTCTAAAGAACCAATATAAAATAAAAAGTTAAAAAAATAAAAGAAATTAAAAATCTTCAACACAATTTAAAAAATAAACATTATTTATTAGTACACTTGGAAAAAAATAACCAATAAAGATACCAAAATTATTCTTATTTATGCAGAAATAATCTGCACATCTCCTCTTTGAAATACTTAAATAAATTCTCCACATACTCTTTGTGTTTCTTCTATATGTGATTCTTCTCTCATGTCTAAATTATTCTTCTGCAATTAATGTTAGATATACCTTAGAAATTCTGAACCTAGTTTATTGGCTAAATTTCTGTCATATTTCATGTCTTTGCTGGTTTGCTGGTTTGCAGCTCATTCTAAGAGAATTCTGCAATTCAATATCTTATGTGACTAATAAGTTGTGTCCATTCTGTTCTGTGGCATGGATGTTAATTTACTGATGTGTGTGATCTAGACTAAATGAGGAGTTTTAGAAATAGCGTGGGTCTCAGAAATATTTTTTTCTTTGATGAAATTAGTGGTGCTCAAGATATATGGAAAAGAGTATGTGTTCTCTTACCCATTCTTGAAAATTATAATAGAGTCTGTGTTTTTGAAATGACTTGTTTATTAAAAACTGATTAAAGAATAGTCACCTGACATTGACTAGAAAACTTGCTGAATTTTGCATCTAGAATATTTTTCTATTTGTCTTGAATAAACATTTCATATGAGGTGAGTTAGAGCTAAAAAACAAAACAAAACAAAGCATTAAATTGAAACTCTTTGATAACTTTTTCGTCATCTGCTAGCAAATATTTGTATCTGTGGTAGACTCTTGCTTGATGATTTGTTCTTTGTAACATATTCCCTAAAGGGAATATTGTAGTGAACGCAGCCTCACCTCCTTCACCTATTTTATTAGAAGGTTATGCTGTACACCTAGAACAATATAATAATTTTGAATGACAAAAGTCTTTGTTGGTTCTGAATAGCATATAAAACTAATTTTCCAAAACTTAACTTTTGTTTTTAGAGACATTACTCTGCTTTTAGATTTCCCCACTTCAGTAAATGGAAACTTTATCCTTCCAGCTGCAAACTCCACCATAACTGTGTCCTAAGCTACCATCACTCATCTGAATTGTTCCCATAACTTTCTCCTTGTTTTTCCCTTTTCTCTTCTATAGTCTATGCTCCATATAGTGGTTAAAATAATTAAAATGTAAAACAAATATGGTACTCATCTGTATCAAATTTACTTTTTAAAATTTATATATATATATATATAAATATATATATATATATTTTTCAGATTCTGTTCCCATATAGGTTATTACAAAATATTGAGTATAGTTTCCTCTGCTATACAGTAGGTCCTTGCTGTTTATCTATTTTATATATAGTAGTGTGTATATGGTACTCTCAAATTCCTAATTTATCCCTCCCCCCCCACCTTTCCCCTTTGGTAACCATAAGTTTGTTTTCTATGTCTGTGAGTCTGTTTCTGTTTTGTAAACAAGTTCTTTTGTATTATTTTTTTAGATTCCATATACGTGATATCATATAATATTTGTCTTTCTCTGTCTGACTTACTTCACTTAGTATGATAATCTCTAGGTCCATCCATGTTGCTATAAATGGCATTTTTCATTTTTTTTGGCTGAGTAGTATCCCACTATATATGTATGTACCACATCTTCTTTATCCATTCATCTGTAGATGGACTTTTAGGTTGCTTCCATGTCTTGGCTATTGTAAATAGTGCTGCAATCTTCCCAATTAATTAAGAATTTTATTCATAGTGTTTTTTTTCCCCAAGACCACTGAGGCTCTAAATATAATATTCACCATCATCACCAACCCCAAACATACACGCACACACAACACACACACACACACACACACACACACACACACACACACACAGAGCACTTCCCTTACCTTTATCTTCCACTATGTCCCCTTTGAAAACCATGCTCTAGGCTGTCTGGAATCCGTGATATTCCTAACTAAAACACACCTGTTATAGTCTTGCCACAGGTCCTCAGCACATCCCAGTTCCTCTTACTAGAATTATATTCTCCAGGTATCTTTATTTCGGGCCCTGTCATTTCCATTATGTTTCTGTTCAGATGTCTATGTAGTAGAGAGATCTTTACTGTCCATTTTATATAAAATCATAATCAAACAACCCATCTACTCCCCCTTATTATCCTGTAACTTCTATGATAGAATGAAAAATAAATAGGTAATGAGTGAAAAAAATAGGTATGCACAAACTGCTGAAATAATTCTACAATTCAATTGACTCTCAAAAGTAAAAGTTTAGCATTCCCTTCAATTATGAATGTAGGCAACAAAGTGGAGTAATATGAGTAGTATCTGTAACTTCGTCACAAATATAAATCATGATAATGTTCTATCACATTATGGTCTTTACAGGATACTCATGTTTTTAGGCTCCTCCCTACTGAGAAATTATGGTTCTTATTAAACCTGCCACTGGATCACACATGATTGCCATAGTATCCACCTGGGTTCTCTGCTTTTGGAACAAAAAAGGGTGTTTGGAAGTGGCACTATGTTGCTTTCTTTCAATTTGACCCTCATTCTAATTTCTAAGTGGGATTTCTCAGATTTTCTGGCATATGGCTAAGATCTGTGCTTATTGCCACTATTGATTCAAACATCTTCCTAATTCAACATTTCCTCCGTCATTCTAAATAGGAATCTTAGCAGCGTGTGAATTTACTGGGTGGGGGATGGAGACTGACACACTAGTGCTTATGACTCATGATGTCATCTTACCAATAACTAATAAAATGATCTTTCTATCTCACAAGTTTGATCAACCCACTCATGATTCCAACCAAAAAAGGTTCTAAGTTGCCTTCATCACAAAGTACAAATGCCTCAGCTTGGTGTACAGAAAACTTCTTCCACCCACCTCTGCAATATAATCTCACTTTTCTGTTTCTTATTTTATCTTGTAGCAATAAGAAGAAGAAGCCTTTTTTGAGGCTAATTTTCTTTGTGCCATATATCAAGCTAAGTGCTTTATTAGAAATTATCTCATTTCATCCATAATAACGTTATGAGGGTATGTCCTATTATTATCCCCAAGTTACAAGTAAGAAAAATGAATGTTATGAGGTTAAGTAAATTACTCAAGGTCACACAACCAACCGATATAAAACACAGGATTTGGACCACACCAGTTGACTTTACAGCCAAAGATCTTTAGTGTGTACATTACAGTAACATCCTGTGAGTCCCTGTGCCTCCCTGCCATGCTCGTCTGCACATCTGACACAGCGTTGGCCCCATTATATTTACTGAGTTATAAACCTGCATGCATAAAAGGAAATGTGCTTATTTATTTCTTTAAACCAGTATCTATTGGTTTTATATGCTGCAATTTTAATATCTTAAGTACCTAACAAATTAGAATAATTTTATAATTTAATAGTAAAAATTCAGTTTATTAAGATTATATTCCTTTCAAGATTGAATTAAAAGAAGAGACAGAAGCTCTGATTCTTAAACAAAATAAAGTGAAACTCTACTAAAGAATTAGGTACATTTCCAGCTGCATTATTAGAAGCTTACATTTTAAATTAGAACAAAGGTAAAACATCAAACCATAACAACCAATTTGTTTTGCCCCCAAAGGTCACCTCTCCCTGGAGGTTTCCCTAAAGCTATTTCTTATTTTAAGTAGATGTCTAGCTTTGCTACTGCTGTTTCTCAGGGGAACAAAGATGCAACATCCTGATAAATTTAACATTTTTTGTACTGAGAATGCCTCCCAGGAGATACAACCACTTGCAGCAATGGATGCAGAATCCTGGTAAACATGTTGTGAAAGCAACTCTTAGAGGAGACCAAAAGCATCAGCATAAGCTACTTTTCTCTCCCCTGAAGCCAGTATTTGACTTCTAGCATGACATTCTCCTAAGAGTTTCAGAGGATTCATCTGTCTATATAGATCAGTTTGTAAATTTTAAATGAGACATTCATGATAAAATTTTTGATAGTTCTTATTTACTTTATCCAATATTAATAAACCACTAGTCTTTACCCTGCTTATTATTCAGAACAATCTGTGAGGCATTTAAAAATGCAGATATCCCCTGTGTCTTACTTCTGAATCAGAGAGTCTCAAGGTAGATATTTAAAGACTTTCTGTAATAAACAGTAAAATTCTTTCTTAAAATTCCAGGTTCAGAATTACCTTAATTCATTTTTATAACAGTTTGAAGGGAAAGGGCAAAGGCAGACTATGAGGATGTTACTTAGAGTAGGATGTAGAAACCCAGTCATGTCTCCAGAGTGTGGGATTACTGTAGTGAGCTAGTATACCCCAAAATGGCAATCATATATGATCAGAGACACAATGCAAACTCAACATCTACCTATCTCTCATGGGGTAACTGAGAGCAATCAAGCTCATAGGCAGCAAGTATAAAATCAGAATATCTATCCATCTACCTACAGTGAAAAATAAAACTCTCGTTAGAATTCTCTCATATAAATAAATTCTCTCATATAAATAACTTTTGATAGAAACAGCAAGTTTCTATCAAAAGTTCAGCAGGTTTCTATCAAAAGTTCATCAGAACAACTGATTATTAATTTAAATGGTAAATAAGCCTGGATACTCATACCATCTGGAGAGTAGTATCTTTTGCTGTGTACATGCTACATGAGAAGTCAGATTACCATGGGAACTATTTCGAGACGGTATGAAAACTAGCAGTGTTAAGAATGGTGTGCTGTTCTCTGACATCTGGCCAAGACAGCCTCACACATCCATTTCTACATTATCAACACATCTTCCCCTTAGAATGAAAGTCTTTGCTCTTAGGCCAAGGTGCACTTGCCCTTCTGAATGTCTGAATAGACAAGCTTGATATTTCCCTGTGTAGCTCCATTCTCCTTTTTAAAGAAAAGCAGTCTCTTTTCCAAGTGAGATTTTCTTTAAATTATAATAATACCTTTACTTTAGGTTATAGTCAAGTCTGAGCTTGTAAGTCTTAAGGTTTACAGTGGTTTGATATATTACCACTCTGATCCCAAATGTGTATAGTTTAAAGCTCAACTCTTCTTTGAAAATCATATTTGTTATTGTCAAGTTCTTGAGATCATGAGTGATAGAACTCAACTTCCCTCCATTTGCCCCCTTAAAAAATTTATCATGTAGTTAAATATTTTATTGAAAATTGCATATTTAAAGGAAACATCTTATAAAGCCCTGTAATTTATTATCTGGTTTATCTCCAATACCACTCCCTTAAGAATCTTGTATTTAAATTTCCAAGAAGAAGAAAAAGAACAAAGATAATAATATAAAAACTTAATCTAAAGGAATCAGCATTAATATAATATTCTGATGTGTTATATGCTGCTAAAACATTACCAATTTCCTGACAGTATAAGAACAGGAATAAGCTTGCCTAGGCAACCGTTTTATAAGTTTCACTTCTAATCTGGGTAATTCATTATGTGCTATGGGATTCAGACAATAGTTTGTACTTTAATTTAAGTTTGTGAATAATGCTGCTGGTTCAGGAAACCTTTTTTTAAATAGTGCCCCAAAGGCTATGCAAATAATATCTGATCAAACTTTAATAATGAATTAATCAATCAATACACACATATATATGTATCATCTAAAGGTAAGAAAAACATTTTTTGACATCAAATTTCAAATGTACAAAGAAAGGTTGAGTTGAAAATGTTGAATCCACACCATAATGAAAAATACATGTGGTTCACTAATAATGAGAAATGATGTATAAGTTAGCTTTTGCTATTCAACAAATACCTCCAATTCTACTGGCTTGAAACAACAATCACTATTTAGCTCAACATCTGGTCTTTCTAGACTCTCTTATCTCAACTAGGATGGCCTCATTTATTTGTCTGGTTGTTAGAAATTGTCATCTTGGGAGCTTGATTCTTTTCTCTCTTTTCTATCTCACCTCTCATCTTTCAGCATATTAGCCAGTGCAGTACAGATGGTGGCCTCAGGTTTCCAAGCTTGCTGGAAGAGAGCAAGCCGCAATGCATAAGCAATGTCAAATCTCGGCTTATGTTACATATCCTAATGTGCCACCAGCCAAAACATACTCAAGGGGGTTGGCAATCGACTCCACCTCTTAATGAGAGGAACTACAAAGTCACAATGCAAAGGAGGATGCAAAAAGATGAGATGGATTTGTAACCATTTTATGATCAATCGCAAATATGTTTTATTTGTTATAGAAAGTTTTCAGAGCACTTCTGTCCAAGGCAGCAGTTCACAAGGCCTAGACACAACATAAAGCAACTAATGACTCTTGCCTGATGCCCAGCCTTCTACACACAATTATATAATGCTCCCATAGGGTTTTAGTTTGTTAACTTGGAAAGTAGTCATATATCCTGCTGGAATAATTCTCCCAGCAGCTATAACTTGGGTTAAAATCTGTCTGTTTGCTGCCTGTGCGGTATTTTTGCTCTTTATGTATTTTACTTGCTGACATGTTCACGATGGCAGAATGATACTGGCAATTTTAATCTGTAATTACCCCTCGTTATCCAATTGCTTTTTAGACATTTTAGAAGTTAGCCTTGAGCAGCTGCAATGTAAGCTCATTCCTACAAGAAACTTGATCTATCTGCTAGCTCTTTCCCTGTATGGCTTCCATTGCTTCATTTTCAGCCATCAGAATTGTTAAATAAACTGTAGTTACTGACCCTTTTAAAAGCTCATCCATTGCCTGGCTGCACATTCGTGCCACTCAGAGACATTTAGGGCTGTAACTCCTACATCCCTTGCAGGAAAAAGAAGGACAATTATAAATGGGGAGGAAATTAGAGTAAGTGATTTGTGGCTGGAGAATAAAGAGTTTCAGTCAGTATTCCAGTCAAATATCAAGAACTCCCAAGCAAGTCAGTCACTGTAATGCTTTTAAAATGATGCTTACTATTAACGTCTTGCCTTTCTTATTCCATACTCATTTTAGCAAATACTTTTTATAAGAATTTTTATTCTTTATTTATTTTTTCCTTAGGCCTGAGCCCAATAAGCTGCAGCAGGATTTATGCCAGATAATTTCATTTCCTGTCCTAACTTATGTTAAAGAATGAGAATACCATTAGAAAGAGGAAGTTCTGTGGTATCTGGTACTTCTTATTAATTAAAGTAGAAGCTCTGCTAGTCTTTGACATCTGACTTTTTCATGCTCTGTGAAGTGATATGTGATATGAAAAGTGGGATATAGTGAAGGGTGTTAATTAAAAGAATCTGCAAAGTAAAATATAGGTTATTCATCCCAATTGAGAGAGAACGTCAAAAGAAATTTTTAAAGCATCAAATACAGTAGGTGCTTAACAATTACTTGTTACATTAAGTTATCCTAGTGGATTCTTGAAGTCAGCCAAGCACTTCTTTCCCAAGAGCTTTCTCTTCCCTAGCACATGGCAAATATGTAGGGTGACCCTATATTTTATTGTTCAACCTCAACATTTTTGAGAATGTAAGAGGTGTTATTAATGACCATCACAATTCTCTACATGCTGGCTTCTGATGTAAGGTAGATCAAAAAGTTCCTTTGCCAATTTTGGGCAGAAAGAGTTAGAAGGCAATTGCTCTCTGGTGGTTAAAGATATAAAATGTAGCCACGTCAGCTCTCTTACAAGGACAAGGCAGCTTCAAGAAAATGAAAATGAAGCCATTATAGGAAAGATAAAACAGACAAGCAAAAATCAGACTATAGCAGAGATGAGCAGACTGAGAATGAGCCACGGCTTGTTGCTCTTAAAGCCCAAAAGGATGATGGCTCTTCCCATGGTTTTGTTTTGTAGATCTCTATTTGATTCCTGTTATCTTTTTTCTATGTAGTTTGAGATTAGTTTCTGTCATTTGCAATCAAAATGATCCAAATGAAAATACAATTGAACGATTTCTGTACCAGACAACATATTTTCTTTTTAAATCATCCCGTAAGAAGCATTCAAAATAAGAATTAGAAACCCCTACACACTGAAGGGAAAACAAAGATCTGGAGTTATTAGTTTATCTAATACTGTATAATGATTAATTAATTATCAAATATTTCAATCCTTCTTTTGTGGTCTTATGCCTCCTGAACTCTTACTTATTATAATAAAGTTAATTTTTTTCATAACCATTTTTCTGTGTACTCCAGGGGATGCAAAATATGGTTTTAAAGTGTGATCTTTTTCAGAAAAATGTTGGGCCATTTCATACCCAATGCCTACTTTAGTCCAAGAATTGAAAGCCAGTGTCATGAATTCTTACTTTTTCCCAATGGAAGTAGAGTTGATAATAAGTCACTGCTTATGGTATCAAGTTCATAGTTACTCAAGAGATTTTAACAGTATAATTATTTATTGAATCAAACTCTAATTCATTTTTTGTTCACTCTGAAAATTAATTTTGCTGGCAGAGAGTATTTCTGATCATTGCTCTGTCACGTATGCCAGGAAGGTGTTAAATTGGAAACACCAAACACAGAAAACAAATTATGTTTTGAAACCCAAAAGGGAAAGTTGACAAAATCAATAACATTTGAAACTAGATATAAGTACCCAGGAAAATAGCATCTGTGGGGATTAAAGTAGGAGGATTAAGGGAAATATATCCCCCAAAGGTTGTGTGCTTTGTGGCTTGTCTTAATAAAAATACTAAGTCAGTATAGGGATTAATACACTTAAGGCAGGGAAAAGTTCCAATCACTTCAAAGTCATATCTTCGAACTACTCAGTTTTCATGGATATTCTTGTAATAGGACAAAATATAAAACTATATTGAAGATTTGATGTGGAAGACAATGCTATCCTGGTAATTTGAAACAAACATCTTCTTTAATTTTGAGCAATTGACTATACAGGAATAACAGACCTACAGGTTGCACTTCCAAAAGCGTTTCATGGTAGAGAACATAATTTTTATCCATATAACCAAAATTATTGTCAGTTATAATTGGAATTGAACCACTGATTCATTCTTATGACCAAGATTTACCATTAAAATGGGGACATAATCAGGGCAAAGATGATGTTTTATTTATATATTTATTCCCAGACTTCACTAGAACCTCGGAAATAGATTATGCTTAGTGAATATTCAGGAATGAATACGGTTGTAAGTTTTATGCTGTATTATGTATGTGACTTAAGATCAATATGTATTTCATATTAATTTTAAATGTAATGCCAGAATATTGTAATGAGTAAAGCAGTGCTTTTCAATTTTGACTGTGCATTAAAATTACTTAGGAAATTTAAAAAATTTGTATAATATACCATTGACCAGGACCTACTTTGAGAGGTTCTGATTTATTCAATAGTTGTCAGGGATGGAGCAATGCATTGGTATTTTATAAGCTTTCTGGGTATTTCTATTTTCTATCCAGCATTGAGAACCACCAGTTAAGAGCTTGAGTTTTCAAAGCAAATAGATCTGTGCTCATTTTCCCAATTACGCCTTTTACTTACTGTATGTTTTTCAGAAGTCACTTGAGCTTTCTAACTTCATCAGTCATAATATGGAATAATAATGTATTAAATACAAAAAATTATTGAAGTGCCTCTGTTGCTATTATTATTGCCATTAGTATTGACAATATTATTATCGATATAAGAATATTCTTCTTCATTTACATGGCTGTCTCAGGTCTCAACTCAAAGGTCTCCTCATAAAGGCTTCGCTAAAAACCTCAATCTCTCTCTAGTTCAGGTAAATAATTGCTTATCACACTATTTATTTAACTTTTAATGCTTATTAAAACTTTTTAAAACGTGTGCTTGCTCTCTCTCTTAGACTATATAAGCATCAGGAAAGCAGAAACTGTTGTCTCTCTTATTGACTCTGAGTCCTCAACTCCTAGAACAGTGCTTGGTACACTGCAGATGCTGAGTAAATATTTATTGAACATTGAAGTTAGCAAGGTTACATCTACAGTTTCCATAGCTTGACCTGAGAGGAAAGGAGTCCCAATGTTAGTGCGAGGTAGATATATCTAAATTCCTTTGATTGCTAGTCTTTATAGCTGCTGATAGAGCAGTTGAACAATCAACCAGAATTATTCTGCATAGATTGCAACTTGTCAGTATCAAGGAGGTTGGGGGGCGGGAATCACAGAGAAATCACACTCTAATAAATTGGGCGTAACACCTCCTTAAGATTTGATTTTCATTATGACTCATCATGACAGGTTGGATGTGATGTCAAGCAATTTAAAGGAAAGAACTAGATTCCACATCTTTCCTCTATCCTTATTTAGAATCTCCCCTCTCTGGTAAGCAATATGATTACATTAGGTTTCATTAGGAAGCCAAATTGCCTAGGGACTGGGATTTCCAGAGCATTATGAAGACAAGAATTCTCAAGATAAACGTGTGATCTGCAGGAAAAAAAACTGCCATGGCGGAGTAGTGGCTTGTCTGGAAAATCGATGAGATGCTGGTGAAGTGCATATACTTGGAACATTTTATCTGAATAACTAAAATATCATGAAGAATGGAGCAGATGAATTTGCTTAATGTTGCATTCCACCTCAAATATTTTATTGAAATTTTGCTCCCAAATCTGTAAAAGTACACTTTTTTGACTAGAAAATTATATGGTAAGGACAATTACATGATTTAGATATTCATCTCTTGCTTTAGAAAGCAAAACTGTCATTTAATGAAAACAAATAATAATCATGTAGTTTTTGTTTATTGAATATTTGAAGCAAGTTCAACAGAGCAACAATATAAAAGAAAGAATCTAAGTGTAACATTGAATAAAAGTGAAAGTTTCATAAAAAAGAACTACAGTTTCTACAAAGACAGAATGAGTAATTTCAAGACACGGATTGGGAGAATAGTTAATGCTTAAGAAAAGGTGTTTTTCTTATTTATTTATATCTATGAAGAAATAATATGATGAGGGAAAATAAAGTACTATGGTAACATATTTGTCCATAAAACTTCCCCATTTCAGGGACAGAAATTGCATTATATAATTTAGTGAATCACTCTTGAGGAAACACTGTGAAAAGAAACACACTCCCCACATATCAAATCTCATAACTGATTTAAAAGCACCACATTTTCCTGTTAAAATCTAATTCTGATGCTTGTGTCTTGAAATTTTATGACTACCTCAACTCTCTTGTTGTGTATATTTCTCTCACACTAATTGTCAGTAACTTCCTGTAACATAGTATGGGAAATTGTGAACCAAATAAATTACTGTACAGAAAAGAACAGGGGAGGAGAACAGGGAAGGGGAAGAAAGAAAAAGCCCATTACTTTTCAATAAGTCAAAAATTTCAAAAAGAAAATCACTTGGATTATTTGATCATTTACTTTTTGTAATGAAAAAGTTTTCCTTTCTCATTATTAAAAAATACAGAGATTTGAAGGATAAAGAAAAGTTTAAGTAAGAAAATCAAATTTATACTTAATCTAACAACAGATGGCTTATGATAATATTTGGCTGAATTTATGCTTTCTTATAAATTTTAACTTAATATTGTGCTGTAAATATTCTCTATGACATTAAGTAACATTTAAAAATGAATTTAATTGGTGGTCAATTTTCCATTTTATATATTTTTTAAATTTA
Source organism: Balaenoptera musculus (assembly GCF_009873245.2). NCBI lineage: Eukaryota > Metazoa > Chordata > Mammalia > Artiodactyla > Balaenopteridae > Balaenoptera > Balaenoptera musculus. Next base: position 60,088,060 of record NC_045802.1, read on the forward strand.
TTTATTTAGCCTGCTTTTAGTAATCCCAATATGTCCTTGGTGTTTCATTTTTATATATAACACTGTGATGAAAATCTTTGCACATATTCTTTTTGCAGCAAGGGGTTATTTATATGTTAGTTTATATGAGGGCATGAATTCGTTTCTAGTAAATGTGTCTATCAAGAAAGGACAATTAATTGACTTACATATTAACATCTTTCTGAGAAAAGTGGGCTTTTGCTTTCCCTCAAAAAAGAACATCTTGAGTAAGAAAATAAAAATTATACTTAATTCTCCCACTCAGAGATAACTAATGTTAGTAATTGGATGTGTGTTTTTTTTTTTTTTTTGTGCGCACCACACGACATGCAGAACTTCCCTGACCAGGGATCAACCCGTGCCACCTGCAGTGGAAGCACAGGAGTCTTAACCACTGGACCACCAGGGAAGTCCATGGATGTGTTTCTATGTACAAATAATTTTTTACTCAACCCCCAAAATTGAATATTAAAATGGTATCAAGTAGACTCCAGAAATAGAATTTAATGTTTTCTATACCATTATTTTGAGCATCATGGCCTCTGCTCTGAGTAAGTAGGATGTCTAAAAATGATCCTGTCTGTAGCTACATGGATACGATTGGTGCAACGCTTCAGTCCTTTCTCTTTGTTCCGACTGTATTTTTCACCGTAATTTATTCATGTGTTTATCTTTCTCACTACACTGTAGGATTTCTGAGTGGGGTTACTATGGTTTACTCATTATACTGTCCCAGCAAGTAAGTGTGTCTTGAATTAAAAAAAAAAAAATAACCCAAACATTTTATTCTTCATTCATATTTAAGCCCAGTAGTCAATTGATATGATTAGTTTGTCAAAAATTACTGTATAATATGAATAGATTAACTTGATATTAGGTTAGTACAGTGAAATAAACTATAGAAAAAAACCAAATTGGTATCTAAAAAAACTGAAATGATTTATGAACATCTTCAAGCCCAGCGTATTTAAATTCTTAAAGAAAATATTTGAACACAGTAGCTTCTCTCATTACAACTTCATATAAATAAAGTAAAATAGAAGTTGAAACCTTATATTATATGTCTAAATTCTGTATTTAAGGCAGTGAAAATAAAGGCTTAAAAAGGGCCAGTGAAACAAATAGCTGATATGATGGATGCTTACGTTTCAGAACCATCTCTGAAGGACTCTACTTTCTCAGGTTCCTGATCTAGAACTCTGAAAGAACCTATGAAGATACCTCCCATCTAGGTTGCACAGTTTCAATCACAGAGAGGATTGGAAGAATACAAAGGAGACTTATCAAGTCATTTCATAGCTCTACCAGTCTCTTATTCTGATGTACTGTATTAAATTATGTACCTGCCAAAAATATTTTCCTGGACTTTCAGAAACTGTAAATAAGGTATCAAAATAAAAAAGAAATAGATAAAAAATACTATATAAGTAAGACAATATCTCTTTATTATGACCATGACAAATTTTCCAGGCATTTATCTTTATCTAAATAATAAAAATGCTTAAAAATATTCAGTGTGAACTTAGAGACATTAAAGAGCAGAAAATCTACTTACTGCTGAGCCATATCCAAAAGACAATCTGGATAGGTTATCCCAGGCTTATGCTTGCCTAGATTTGATTATTGTCAATGAAATAAAGAGTATGGGAAGAACTGTAGCTGAGGGAGAACAGGGCTGTCAGTTGCTCTCTAAGAGCATGTTCATGATCATGGTACCTTTTCAGAGAAATTGTGGTACCTTTTAAAGGAAATATGTTGACATGACATGATTCTATGTTAATGGAATACATTAAAGAAAGCAGTGTTGCACCAAGCCCATGACATTTATGGCGATAACAGGCATTAGGGAATGGTATTTTTGCATGCTCCTTTTCACACTAACTAAAAGCACAGGATTCAAATTATACTCAGTATGTTCCACACTTTGATGTTAGAAACTGTGCCTTCCCATGGAATAAACTAATCCACATTAAAACTACAAAGCTGTATTAAGGCTATATTTTCTGTTGAATATGGAATGTATCAATAGTTCAGGAACTTTGACTTCCTGCTCAACAATTTCAAGGCTCTATAACAGAATTATTAAAACTGTGGTGCTCACAGCTCTGCTCAGAGGAAGTTTGGTTCTTTTTGGTGAACTGCAGAAAGGCACTAAATTTCAAAAAAAATCATAACTACTATAAGCCTATCACAATGCCATCCTTGAGTCTCCAGAACATGGACATGGCAATGAGAGGCCTACAGTAAAGAAAAATGGTTTACTAAGACCCAAGCTTGGTCTTTCAGGAGTTTCATCCCTACATGTATTAATAGCTATATAATATGTGGGAGTCCTGATTACAGAGTTGGTTATAGCTCTTTCACGGTGATATATTAGCTTCATAGATTCTAAATCCATTTGTATGCTTGTCGGGAACCAGCTGCAAGTTGACACAGTCCTTGCAGCTTAAAGCATGGCAAAGTCCTGCTTAATTCTTGACAGGACCCGAAAGAGTTATTAGAGAAGGTATGAGTCTTGGCCCGTGAGGTTGCTTGTGATTTCTCTAACAATAGTTTGTACTCAGCATGCTTCAGTAGTCACAGTCTGTTCTCACGCATGTTTATATCCTGGTTTGCAGAATGTTTTGTACTATAATTTCAACATTAAGGAAATACTGTCTGATGATTCGGTTTGGTGATTTTAACAAAAACATGTATTGTCTACTGCAACATATAAAAACAAGTTTGACGAGAAATAAAGTGTGTGTACTTGTACACCACCCTCCTGACCCCGTCTCTTCTTAATCCCCTCACCTGCTCTCAGGACTTGTTCCTCAGTCTAACAGCGACTGACATATGCTCATATTTGTGATGTAATATATGGCTCACAAATAACTCATTAAACTTCCTACCCTTAAGAAAATGGTGCAAGATTACACCATGTACCCTATCATTGACACTGTTATGAGACCAAAGGGAGAAGGGAGAAATTATCATAGTGGCAAAAAAGGGATATAACCCAGTATTTATTAACACTCTTTCCTAGAACACAAAAAGTTGCCAATTAAATGATAAGGTTGCTGGCATAACAATAACTGAGGTATCATGTCTAGCATTAAAATGAGAATAATAATCCCCCCAGATGAGCTAAATTCCAAATTATCTAAACGTGGATATATAATCAATTCCCTTTCCCTCTCTCTCCCTCTCCCTCTCTCTGAGTCTCCCCCCTCCCCCGTGCAATAATCTATAAGTAATTCTTTGAAAAGTATAATTGAACCAAAATAATAGTTAAGTAGAAGCCTCAACAAGACCTGACAGTCATCAGATAGCATAGGCATAGCAAAAGATTCATTAACAGAGAAGGGCAGGGGCACGATGCTTCTCAAAATATGAGTCTGATTTACTGATGTGCTTCTGACAAATGACCATTTTGAGTTTGCCTCTGTGAGCTGATCGAAATGATCTTCACACTGAGCTACACACTAATGTTCTGCACAAGACCTCATTGATAAGTAGAATAAATAAGCCCCTTCCATTATATAATGAGTGTAAATGTGAAATTTCCAAGTAAATATTTCCTCAAATTAGAGTATGCTGTATTTCAAAAGGATGACTTTCGAAATTTCCCATTTGCGATGCCATTTTTTGAGGGACACAGGAGTCACTTCTTCTATGGTGCCTAATTTAGTAATCAAGTTAGAGCCATGAGCGTCCTAGACTGAGCTCAAAAAGTTAGTGACTTCTTAACCCACATATTCTCTAAAAGTTATAGGGATGGCAAAAGAATAGAGAGTTTGGTGGAAGGTTCGTATTACACAAAACATTTCCTCAAGAACAGGTGAACACTTTAAAATAAAAGAAAGAAGAGAAATCCTACACAGGGCCCCCAATCTTTTAATCTGGATTGTACCTTTAGAAAAACTCATCTCTATCTCCAAAAGATGGAAATTATGGTTTCAAGGCTAGTGACTCTCATTCCAAGGGAAGAAACATGGAGCCTTCGACTGGATGAAAGTTACAGAAGAGGGTAAAGTCACAGAGAAAGTCTGAGGAAACAGAAATAGTGACAGCTTTTCATTAACAAGTCTATCTCTGTGTATAATGGTGTCCTTGAGACTCCTTGGGAATCAACATATCTAAGACTTTCACTATATTCAGACACCACTAAGAAATCAATTTGTCATCTTCAGTACATTAAGTAAAGAAAAAGAATGGATCAATTGCCCTGAGTCAAAACAAACTTCGAAAGTTGTGGAGAAGATCAAGCAAACACTAAATTTATGATACAAATATGAAAGTAGGAAGCAGAGTTTGAGCTCTTGTAACAACTTAAAATTATAGTTTAGTAACTATCTACAAAAATCACATTTGAGAAGGTAATTTTCTCCTTCCTTGAAACTGGAGCTAGAGTTGAATCTTGGCCAGGCTGCTTCCCAGGACCATTGTCAGTAGCATGACCTTAACGAAGTTCAAAACATTTTTCATACATTGGATGAGAAAGGAGACAATTCCAAGTGGAACTAGCCATCAAATATATATCCACACTTGGAATTGATTGAAAATTAGCCCAACATACCACAAATTAAATGGGACATGGGATGTCTTGAGACATTAATCTATTTCTCACTCTTTCTAGACCACAGTTCTTTAGGCATTATAAGCTAAATCAAATAGAATACAAAAAATGAGATATTTTATTGAAAGTTATTATGTACAGTGGAGGGAAAATGTGAAATTTTTCTGTAAATATTATTGGATAATTAACATCCAAACTTTGGCCTCATGAAACAAGCTGTTGCACAAATTGAAAAATCACAATGCAAGCTGTCTTATCAGAGCCTGTTAGTTCATTCCTGCATGGTGGGGAGCTCGCATTTCAGAACCTAATTTATACATTCATTTTGGTACCATCTGGTTCACTTACTTTTTTCGAATAACATAGACCACCGGTAAAAAGTCGAAGCCTCTTCCTCACCGGGGGGAAGAGGAAGAGAAAATCACCACACGTGGTGGAGGCGGGTGCAATTTGAATCTTCATTAGTGAAAACATTTTAACTCCAAATTCTCTTTTAAGACTCATATATTAATAGTCTCTAACCAAATGCTGAATTATGCTGATCTCTCATTCCTAGAAGAAATATGACAGGGTAGAAAACACAAAAATATGCAAAAGGGGAAAATGGGAACTGCATATCCTATTAGAAGAGACAAGTAGCTGGTGCCCCAGTGGCTACAAGGCACAAACAGGAAGAAGCCTGCCCTCAGAGGTATGACACAGAAGACTTCACATACAAGTGATCTGCATAGAAATAAAATGCTGAGAGATTTAAAGTACTTTAAACTCCAGTTGTGGCAAAATGGATAACCAAGAATATGTGATTTTTTTCTAATTAAATAGTAATAAATGTTAGGTATGATAAAGGTGAAAGAACTGGACTCACAGAAACTAAAGTAAATTCACATATGAGAAATAAAATGTCTTTAACATGTAAAATAATGCTGGTAGAGCACTGAAAGTGGAATCATTGAATCTGGTAATGGTGAGGGCCTTGGATATTGAAGATGAGGGACTGGAGATAAAACTAGGTCCTATAAGTACTATGAGACTTGAAGTTGGAACTGAGATTTTCAGAGACTATAAAAGGGAGAACCAAATTATTCCTGGCTACTAGCACAGGCATATGAAAAGCAGAATTGTCTGTGCTTGGACTTTGGGGAAAGACTAAATATCACCTCTGATATATCAGAATCTTGAGTCTGTGCTTTTCATCTATTTATAGTTTGAAATTGTATACGCTGCAGGATATGTAACTTGAGAAATTAACATTAAAAACACTGGCATGTCTTCAAGGAGAAAACACAAAATGCTATGGACAGACAATCTGACAACTCAGGCAGCATTGGCGGAATACAGACGTAAGAAATATCTCCACTGAAGATGGGCTCAGAAAAAAAACCTTAAAATTCATGAGGAAATATTTAACCATGAGTGACAATCAGTAAGTATTTTGAACAGGATAACCACACTTTAATTACTTGAGATAGTAGAATACTTTATTTGAAAAAGAAAGTAAAATAAACATGTTTACAATAATAAAAGATATAAATAAAAAGAAAACCAAAGTGAAAGATCAAAGTTTATGAAAGAAATAATTGTCAAATTTGAAAATAATAAGCAAATGGAATGTCTAGATATAAAACATACATATACTCATTAATTAAGAAACTAATGGACAGAGCAAATATTAGATTTAACAAAGCTAAATACAAAATTCATAAACTGAAAGACAATTTGAAGGTATGTCAAAAGGTAGAGCTGAGAAAGATGCAGAGTTACAAAACTTGAATGCAAGATTAAGACATATTCAAAATAGATCTAAAATAATTTTGGGTAGAAAGAATAAAGAGGAAAAGAAGTACTATTCAGTATGATAATGACAGGAATATATTTTAAAAAGTGGTTCAAGAAGCACAAAATGAAGGAGATGATAAGCTAAAATAAACACAAATGCAATTATACCACAGTGAAACTGTATCCCTCACCCCCTCCTTCAAAAAAAAAAAAAAAACACAGAGAAAAATCTAAAATTCATCAGGGAAAAAGATATATACAAAGAAAGAACATTTTTTCACATCAGGATGGATAAAAGCCAAAGGATATTACCTTCCAAGTGCTGTGTGAAAATAGCTTATGGTGAATAATGGTTGACCCAGATAATTACCAGTTTAAGACTAAGGAATTAGGAAAAAAATTTCCATACAAAAGATTGAGGCAGCTTAGATCTGTACAGTATTATAAAGTAACAAATTAGTTACCTCATTAAAATGTGAATTGAACCCAGTAGAAAAGATAATAGCCAAGCAAAAAGTAAACGAATTTTAAAATATTTTGATAAGTTAAACGAATGTTTAATCTAAATTCCATAATCAAAACAGCAAACTTTAGATCAAAGTGGAACTCAAAAGACAGCAATATCATGTAAGATGAATGGAATGAATGCTCAGAACTGAGGCAATATTTTTAACAATTTCAATTAAATAGACAATTATCCCTTAAAATGTAAAAAACTTACTAAAATAAACAAAATTGATCAATAATTGCCAAAAATATTAATTCAGTTTTTTAACATACCTCCAAGGGATCACCAGAGAGGCAAATTCTAACAAATGTACAAGAGGAAAAAATAATACTTGAAAAAGATCATAGAAGATAAAAAGAGCTGCAGCTACCAACAGGCATACATCCAAAATTTTAAAGCAATATATTCACGTAAAAATCTAACAATGTATTAGAAATTAAATCATGCTATGTAGGGCTTGTTCTAAGAGTGCTAGCATGGTTTAACGCTAAATTTGCTACTCAAGTAATTTACTGTGTTAACACATTAAAAGGCCAAAACACTGAATACAGCAAATATGTATGGAAACTTCCTGTGGCTGTTCTCAGTCATTAGGAAAGACCAGTGACCAAAACAAACAAAATCTGCATGTGTAATGCTTTCGTTTTACTGGAGGAGACAGATAATAATAAGTCAAGCAAATGAATAAATTCAACATTATGTTAAATAGAAGAAAATGGTAAACATGAAATGTGTGTGTTTAGAAGTAGATGGGGATAAAACCAAAAACACACATGCAAAATCATTGCAGGGCAAACTAAAAGAAGATTACTAAAAAGATACAGAAGATTGAAATATTTAGAAAAAATTGCCTGTGTTGGAAATTTCAATATTGTAAGGATGTAAATTTCCATAGTTAATCTATAAATCAATGCAAAAATTTTTCTGACAGCATTTTTCCTAGAATTTGTTTATTTGTAAAATCATAATTAAATATAAATTGGTAAGAATAAAGGAAAGTATTTTGAAGAAGGAAATTTATGAAGGGTATAAGGAACTTACTCCCCTTATTATCAGTGCTTAATATAAAACTCTGGTAGTTATCACAGTGTATCAAAGGAACAAGATGAAAAGCCCATAAAAGTCACATCCATAAATGGACACTTGGCATGTGACACAGGTATATTACAAATTTGTGTGCATAAATAGTCCACGAATGTGGACATGCAATGTGTATAAACAGGGGAGACATGATCCCTGAACTAACAGAGATTACACTTATGTTTAACTTTTTAATAAAGGCTACACTGTTTCCAAAATATGAGTTCCAGTTCTGCCACTTTCTTGCCAAAATCTTAGATATTCTAATAGGTGTGTAGCAGTGTCTCATTTGTGGCTCTTATTTGTATTTCTAATTACTAAAGACATTGCCTTTTCATTTGCTTATTTGACATCCATATATCTTCTGTGATGAGGTGTCTGTTAAATTGTTGCTCCTTTTTAAAGCAGAATTTTAAAAATATTGATTTTTGAGAGTTCATTTTATATTCTGCAGAAAATTTCCTTATCAGATATGTACTTTGCAAATATTTTTCTCCCAGATTGTGGCTTATCTTAGCAACATTTTAGCACTCTTTTTTGAAGAGTAGAAGGTTTCATTTTAATGAACTCCACTTTGTCAAAATATTTTTTTCATGGGTCAGGATTTTGATGTTACATACGAAAAAATTTGAAATCTTTCAATATCACAAAGGCTTACCTTATGTTTCCTTCTAGAAGTTGTCTAGTTTTACTTTGTCTATCATGCTTTTTGAGTTTTTTTTTTAAATAAAGTACGAGGTATGTTATACTTTTCTTTTTTTTCTATGAACCTCCAATTTTTTCAGTACTATTTGCTGAAAAGACTTTTTTTTTCATTGAAATGAATTTGAAAATTTGGTAAATATAAGTGGATTATATATGTGTTGGTTTATTTTTGGTCTCTGTTCAGCTCATTGATTGATGTTTCTATCTTTGGCCATTTTTAGTTCTGGGAATTAATTATTCATATCTGTTCATTTAAAAATTTTTGATGACAATTTCCTTATGTTTTATAGTCTTTTTATAAATTAAGAACTTAACGTTTCCTTTATTTGTTGAAAATGTTTTTGATTATTTTCATTGACATACAATGAACATAGAATAAAATGGACGTATTTAAATTATACAATTTTATGTGCTGACATACATGCATACCCACGAAACCACCACACCAGTCAATAAAGAATAGGCTTCTCCATCCAGCTCCTCCATACATCTTTCCCCTACTGAATCCCTCCTTATTAATTCCAGCATGTTTTATTTTTTATTTTTGTAGATTCCATGAAATTTTCTACAGTTGTTTTTTTTTTCCCTTTCTGGATGCTTCTTCTTTTTCTTGCTTGATTTTACTGGCTAGAACCTGCAGTACAAGGTTGAGTGGAAAAGGTAAGAACAGACGTCCTTGACTTGCCACCAGTCTTCAGAGGGAAACATTCATTCTTTCACCATTAAGTATGAAGTTAGCTGCAGGTTTTTATAGATGACCTTTAGCGGGTTTAGCAAGTTCTCTTCTATTCCTGGTTTGATAATAGTTTTTGTCTGAAATCAAAATTGAATTTTTGTGCCCTGTCTTTTTAGTGTCTATTTAGATGGTCATGTATTTTGCTGTTGTTGTTGATGATATTGTTACTATGGTAATTTACACTGATTGATTTTTGCATGTTAAATCATATTGTATTTGGGATGCTAACTTCACTTTTTCATGATGCATTATTATTTTTATATATTATTGGATTCTATTTGCTAAAATTTGGTTTAGAGGTTTTGCATCTAGGTTTGTTAGAAATTTCGATTATATTTTTCTTTCCTAGTAATGTCTTTATTTGGTTTTGGTATCAGAATATCAGGTAATAATGGAATGAGTTGGGAAGTATTCCTCTCTCTTAATTCCTGGACAAGTTTGTGTGGAATTGGCATTATTTCTTCCTTAAATCTTTGGTAGAATTCACTAATGAAGCCATTTTAGCCCAGAATATGGGAATGTTTTTAACCATAAATTCAATATATTTGATAGTATTAGGCCATTCATTTCATCTATTTCACTTTTTAAAACAGTGTTATTGAAATATAATTTCCATACCTTCAAATTTACCTATTTTAAATGTACAGTTCAATATTCTTTAACATTTAGTTCTTGCCCATTTTAAAAATTGATTTATCTTAATTTTCACTTGCAAGAATTCTTCTTATATTCAAACCCCTTATCAGATAAATGATTTACAAATATTTTCTCCAATATCTGGTGTGTCTTTTCATTACTTTGATCATGCCTTTTTCATATATTTATTTTTGAGTAATCCTTGGCTATTTTTGTCTTTCAAGGAATCTATTTCATCTAAGTTGTTGAATTGTTAGGAATAACATTCGTAATGATTCCTTGTTATCTCTTTACTATCTGTAGAATCTCGAGGGACATTCCCTCTCTCCTTCCTGATGATAGTAAATTGTGTATACCCTCTTTTTGTTTTTCCTGTTCTGCTAATTAATTTTATTATTCTGCTTCTCAAAGATCCAGGTTCTGGGTTTATTCATTTTCTCTATTGTTTTTGTTTTCTAATTCATTGATTTCCTCAGATCTTTATTAATTCCTTTCTTCTGTTTACTTTATATATATATATATATTTTGTTCTTCCTTTTGTGGTTTCTTAAGTTGGAAGCTGAAGTAATTGATTTACCATTTTCCTTATTTTTTAACATAGGCATTTAGAGCTATACATTTCCCACTACTTACTGTTTTACCAGTATCCCACAAATTCTGATGTGTTTTCATTTAGTTCAAAATATTTTTTAATTTCCCTTTTAATTTCTTTTTGACCCATGGGTTATTTAAAAGTCATTTATTTAGTTTTCACATATTTGGGGATTTTTCAGAGGATTTTCTTTTACTGATTTCTAATTTAATTTTATTGTGGTCAGGCAATGTCATTTACATAACTTGAATCTTTTTGAATTTATTCTGAGTTGATTTATGGTCCAGAATTTAGTCTATCTGCATAAATGTTTCATGTGTTATTGAAAATAACATGTATTTTGTTGTCAGTAGCTGTAATGTTATACGAATATCATTATGTTGATGATTAATAATGTTGTCCAAGTATATTACATTTTTGCCGATTTTCCACTCTCTCTCTCAATTATTGAGAAAAGAGTGTTGAATTCTCTAATACAATTTTGGATTTCTTTTCCTTGAACTTCTATCAGTTTTTGCATCATGTATTTTTAAGCTTTCTTATTAGGTGTATATTATTTAGGATTATTATATCTGCTTAATAAATTGAAAACTTTATTATTAAAATATGGTCATTTTTATACCTGGCAATGTTTTTTGCTTTTGAAGGTATTTTGTCTGACATTCAGCTGTTTTCTGACTAGTGTTAATATGGTATATCATTTAATACTTTTTACTTTGAATTTATTGGAGTCATTATATGTTTTTAACGTATCTTTATTATAGGCAACATATATTTAGAATTGTTTTTTCTTCTTTTGAAAATCTCTGTGTTTAATTAAAGTGTTTTAATCATTTGCAGTTAATATAATTTTCAATCTATCACCTTAATATTTGCTATTTTCTGATTCTACTCTTTCTTTTGTTGACTTATCAAAGTACCCCTTTGCTTTGTTTGTTAGTGCATGTTTTAAGCTTTATTGTATACATGTCCCTTTTACTTCAGGAAGCCTGGGGGACTCCCCTTGGGTTTCTTATACCTTAGCCATGGCCCAGAAACTCCTGGCAGTACATGGGTGTAGCTTTAGCTTACTATCTCATTCGTTTTCTGTTTCCAAGGAGTCATTTTCCTTTGTTGCCTGATGCCCACTATCTTAAAAAGAATCTTATTTATTTTGTACATGTTTTTATTTGATTCAGGTGGAAGACTACATGTAGTCCCTGTTTCTAAATCTTGACCAGAAGCAGAAGTCAATTATTGAACACTTAATCTCTCTGAGTTAGGCACTTATTATCTTCATGTTTCTACTAAATCAATATGAAATAACAATTTTGCTCGAAGGATTTACTACTTTTAATGTTCCAGAAAAATTGCTATAGGTAATACAGATACAAATGGATGGCTAATATGAAAGTTAGAGGAAATTGATCTCTTGAGTAATATTACTTTGACTTCAAACATGGGCTTGGTTAATTTGAATCAGTAGTGACAAGTCAGCTTCAACTGAAATCAAATAATTGTCAACAACCTCTTTACTTGTCAACAGAAGGAAAGAATAAGGCTGGAAATAAAGTCATATTTCATTTCTATCCTTATACCTTAGTCTCTCTGTTGACAGGTAATTAGGGCCATTCACAGTTTTTTGGGTTTTTTTCTCTACATTGAGAAAAGGAGACTATTAAGTGCTCCTGCTATAATTTGGAGACACCAGAATTAAAATGGTTTTATTTCTATGGGTTCTTGCGTTTGAAAATTAAAAATAATTTTAACTCTTCTCCTAAAGTGCTAACATTTGTTTATGTAATTTCTGTTCATCCTACTATCATTTCCTGTATGTTACATGGCTGAACATGAATCATATGCATGATGATTTATTTAACAAATTTAATTAATTGCACCATGTTTATGAATTTGCCCTATATATTAGAAAAGTGGATCTTTGTCCAACGTTGCAAACTGTGATTATTTTTCCTTCTGTTTTAGTGACTGAGGTTCTTTGTCAACGCAATTCCCTCTGCCAGTGACCTTGAAAATATCCTTTCCATTATTTTCTGGAATCTTGTATCTGTTAGCTGTTGTATTTTCTACATCTTTTGGACTCTCTCTCTCTGTTGACTTTTTATTGTTTTTATTTTCTGTGATTCTTTCTTCATATCTGAAAACCAGTTCAATTCTCCTATTTTATAAAAACACTACATGACTGTTCATTTACCTCTACCATAATATCTTTAGACATTTCCTTAAATTTTGGATCTTGGAACTCAATTCCTCCTGATGCCATGTTTACTAACTTCCAATTAACTCCTTAGTTCTATGTAATCTAAATTGTCTTCTTTACTTTAGTAAAACTTCATAGACAGAGGATGGCAACACCTTTTATGTTGCCAAATTTAATAAACACATTTAATCCTTTTATTATTAGGCATTTCTGCTCCATTGAGCAGATTGTATATTTACTCATTGACATTTCTCTCCAAACCAGAAACGCTGGCCTCAGTAACACTGTTAATACCCAGATTGTGAATGAAGTATCATGCTCAAGTAAATTGGAGGAAATATATCAAATAAACTTAAGTAACTTTTATCTACAGAAATTTTAAATACCAATACAGACAGAGATATTACATGCAGAGACTCAAAGAATATAAAACAATTTTTGAAAGACATATGAAAATATCTTTTCTTCACAACTTGAGTAGTGCTGCCTTGCTCTTTCTTCATTTTTTAAAAAAATTCTCAGTATTTTAAGTAGTGAGTCTATTTTTTAGTGCCAAGCTTTGCATATGTATTCTCCTTTTTCTCACTCTTTTCACTCTCTTACAGAGATCCCACACATTCTTATCATTTCAGCATGTTCTTTACCTTATGAATGCATATCTCTAGCTTCGGTGTTCAGACTTTATAATCCAAGCTCAAATATCAATTTGCCTGCTGGATAACTTCATTTGTGTGCCTGTAGCCACATCACACTTAATAATTTTAAAACAATAATTTTAGTTTTCCCCAAATTTGATCTGCTTCCTGCATTCCTGTTCTATAATGGCACCCCAAACAACCCAGTGATCCATACTAGAAACCTGGACATCATCTGAGACATTTTACATTCCTTTACAGCCTACACATTCTGCAAGTAATTAATCACAATATGCAGTCAATATTAGTTCTTAAATTGTTCTTAAGAGAGGGTTGGCTAGCAAGATGAAAGTCAGTCTTTTGTAATATAATATGGGAGTGACATTCCTTCAATATTGCCATGTTCTAATGATTAGAAGCAAGTTACACAAAGGAAGGAATTTTTATAAGAAATTATTTGGGGGGCATCTTAGAGGCTTCCTGCCTAACATTCCAGAAAACGTGAGGGTTTTGAGACACACACTGGGTTAAAGGATTGTTATTATTATTAAGTTTGGTTTGGAGAGTGCAACTTGGACCCAGGGCCAAAGCGGTTTATCTACTCTATGGACAGAAAGGAGAGGGGAAAAAGCAAAGCTGCTGATGACAGATGGTTTTGCAGTATCCCCAAGAGACTGGCCTATCAAAGGACCCAGTGAATTCATTCCCACTTCCATATAGAGGAGCAGTTTAGCGATAAAAAGAAGGAAGAATATTTCCTCAGTAGCCGAAGCAACTTTCTCATTAGAAAGTATTCAAATAGAGTGAAAAATGTTTTTTCCTTGACATCTAAAAATCCAGATGTAACAACCATAATATCATACAGGCACCATTATTGTTTTATGGAATTAATAGATTAATCTATCAATCTATTAGTAATTAATAGAGCTATACTGAGATCTCATCATTTCTTAATACCTTTTAACAAGATGTAAAATAACAAATCCAGCTTCGGAAAATTGGTAGTTTCAGTTCTAAAATTTTCTTTAACAGATCATTATTTCATATCAATGCCCAATTTTATATTTGTTAATATTGAACTGAGACACAATCCAGAATAACCCTACCCATGCATCAGATGTGGACACTTTACTTTCAAAAGTGGTATTATTATTAAACCATGGGCTCAGTTGCTTATCATAAGTTTTAGAGGCTGTTTAAGGTGAAAAATTTCGTTACAAGAAGGTCCTTGCACTGCACCAGATATCAGCTGACCCCTCATTTACTTCTTATTTCTCTGTTGTTATATCTTCAAATAAATCCATATTGATGCAGGAACTCTAGCTTCTATACACATCAGTGAGAATTTCTTTACTTTCAGCCACTCGATTTTATAACGATCTTAGGATCATATCTAACTTCAGGTCCAATTGTTTTATAGAAAGATAGTGATCTGTTATTCAACTCTCCCACCAAAAAAATACAAAGGCATTGATTGAATGATTGGAGGTGAGATTTAGGTTAGATATGATAAAGAGCTTCCATATGTATGGACTGGGATGTCATTTTAAGTTTTAGAATTATTTACCTTGAAATCAATCAGAAATAATATAATATATAACATTTGAGAAGACACTGATTTATACTAAAAATGCTGTAGTTATGTTGTTTAATGTTTTAATGATTTTATAATCTCTATATAGTAAACTATGAACTAATTTATCTGTTTGGCAATGACTTTCTCTCGCTACTTTTCTCAGCCTACCTGCCACACTTTGCCATCAGTCTCTCATTACTTTACATATTTCTTCTTTAAGTCAAATGCTTTAGTTTTGCACAGTGAGAAACTACAATGTGTTGAATGTAATTTTATTGTATATTTTCCAGCAAGGTGTTGTAATTTCAATTTTAAAATGAATATATTTTGACAATTATATGCCAGATAAAGTCTGATTCCAGATGGTTTAAACAAACTCAATAGCATTTTTTAAAAAGTCAGATTGCCCTGTGCAATTGAAAATCTGTTGCTTAATTTTGTGGTCTAAGATAGCAAACATTACAAAAGTCCACTAATTAACACTTATGTATGCATGATTATAAACAAGAATATAGGAATGGTGTTTTAGCAATGTGTCTTCTTAATTTTATCTTTAATTAACTTTGTGCATTACTTAAGTCAAATAAAATCCTGAAAAGACTGTCCAGAAACAATTTGTAGTGTGTGTGTTATTTCTACACAGCAGTATATATTTCTATATATCTCTATGTATATTTCTATATTGAAATAGATAGATGTTGCTTCTACTTTTAAGAAATAATCAGTCTCTAAGAAATGCACAATTGCCTAAATTTCTACTTTCAACTACTGCTCTAGGCACTGGAAATATAGAATGAATCAGAAAAGTTCAGTAACTCTAAGGAGCTTACATGTTAATGAGGTAGAAAAATGTAATCA
Source organism: Balaenoptera musculus (assembly GCF_009873245.2). Lineage (NCBI taxonomy): Eukaryota > Metazoa > Chordata > Mammalia > Artiodactyla > Balaenopteridae > Balaenoptera > Balaenoptera musculus. Next base: position 60,103,938 of record NC_045802.1, read on the forward strand.
GTAAGTTAAGAAGAATTTTTAGATTGTGATAAATTATGAAGGAAATAAACTGAGTGATGTGATAGAAAATTATGCAGGTGGGGAAGGTTTATATTGGACAGGGATATCAGATGGTATGTAACTGAGGCCTGAAGATAAGAAGGATTTAGTAATATTACAGCAGGGAAATGAGCATTTGAAGTGAGCATTTGAAGTATGACAAAATGTTCAATAGATCTGTTGTCAACGTGATCAAGGGGCAGGGAGGTGGCTGGCGTCTTGTGAGTAAAGAAGAAAGAGGGTGAAAATAAGACTGAAGTGTGAGCAGGAGAAACCTACAAAATGAGCACACTAATAGTATTAGGTAATTCCACATATTTTCTGTGTATCTTTATTTATTTTCTAATTTTTAAAAATATTTTTATTGGAGTATAGTAGCTTTACAATATTGTGTTAGTTTCTACTGTACAGCAAAGTGAATCAGCTATATGTAGACATATATCCCCTCTTTTTTGGATTTCCTTCCCATCTAGGTCACCACAGAGCACTGAGTAGAGTTCCCTGAGCTATACAGTAGGTTCTCATTAATTATCTATTTTATACATGGTATCAATAGTGTATATATGTTATCTTTAAATTTAGCTAGTTCAATTCCATAAAAGCTTGCAAATCTGTCATTTCAAGATAATCACAATGATCATTTTTTTGGCCTAGGTTTTAGCTCAAGTAATGAATTGTCCATGGTAAGTTTTTCTGCCCTATAAACTAGAATATTATTAAATTTCTATCATCTCTGGTGCTTATTATGTGTCAGGTTCTAAAATAAGTTCCATATTATATGATTTAATCTTTATAATAAAGCATATATAGAATCTTCCTGGTTTTACAGTTGAGAGAACGAAGGATCATAAAGTTATGCAGAACAAATGGTCTGCACGATTCTGTGTTATATGGTCTCTCTATTGCACAATCACTATTAACGTTTGATAGTTCTACCAGCCTTCCACTTCCCCCTGGACTCTTGGTCTCTCTAGGTTCCTGGAATAAGTTACTAGGGAAATATTTCTGGTATCTAATTTTCAAAATTGTAGGCAACTGTTGATTCCCACATAGTAGTAAAAATTAACTCAAAACTAGCTCAGAGAAGTTTGTTTTCATAAAAATAAATATGTATAAAGCACCTCTCCACATTGTATTATCACTGGCTGTCACCTCTGAATTCAATTTATTCTTTATCACTATAACAATCTAAATTTCACCATAAAAATTTAAATTTCATAATAAGAAATGGACACAGATATACTGACATGGAGTGGGAAAAAATGAACACATCTTCAATGAATGAACTAAATGCCGTCTACTCCAGTAAGTTCACCTAGAAGTGGCAACCTCCAACATTTGTTTGGACTTCTCTTAGGACATTTGTTGGTATTTGTGTTGAATTAAGTTTAATTATATTGAAGTGTATGAATACACAGCTTGTCAGATATGTTTTAACGGTTATACTAAGCAGCACACAGGTCGGGTTCACTTGGTAGAGTAGGACAATAATAACTGCCTGCGATTATTATTATTCCTCCTGATTGCCTACGTAGGTAACTCAAGAGAAGGGTACAAAGTAATAGATATAAAAAACACAGGGTCCAGCCAGTGTTTTTGTTTAATGTGAATACACTTAAAAATTGCATTGCTGGGCTTCCCTGGTGGCGCAGTGGTTGAGAGTCTGCCTGCCAGTGCAGGGGACACGGGTTCGAGCCCTGGTCTGGGAAGATCCCACATGCCACGGAGCAACTGGGCCCGTGAGCCACAATTACTGAGCCTGCGCGTCTGGAGCCTGTGCTCCGCAACAAGAGAGGCCGCGATGGTGAGAGGCCCGCGCACCGCGATGAGGAGTGGTCCCCACTTGCCGCAACTGGAGAGAGCCCTCGCACAGAAACGAAGACTCAGCACAGTCATAAATAAATAAATAAATAAATAAAAGAACGTGAATTTCTAAAAAAAAAAACAAAAAAACCAAGCTTAAAAAAAAAAAAAAAAATTGCATTGCCCTGTACCAGTCTTAAAGCATTTGAACATATAGGTATAAAATTATATTATTTAAACAGAATCAAAAATATAAATTGCCAAGTACTTCCATAATATTCATGAAGAAAGTTTTTCAAAATTATAGAGATAACCTAAATTAGTGAAATGATAACCATGTTCATGGGTAGGAAGAATTAATATGGTAAAATTTTCATTTTTTCCACAAAACAATATATAAAATTAAGGCAATTTCAATCAAAATGCTGAAAGTTTTTTCCTGGTACTTAAAATATTGATTCTGGAATATGTAGGGAAAAGCAGAAGAACAAGAATAATTAATCATGCTTTAAAGAAGTACAAGTTTACAGAATTTGTCTTATTAGATAATTATATGTATTATCAAAGTACAGTAATGAAGAAATGTGGTATTGACACAAGGATAGAGAAATAAACCAATGTAACACACTTAAGACATCATAAACAGGCCCTCATATATATTGCAGACCACTGGAAAAATCATGATACTTTCATGAAAAGGTGCTGGAACAATTAGCTATCTACTTTTAAAAAATAACAGCACAATAGTTTCTCCAAATACACAAATTCAGTTACTAGAGATTAAAGAATGATGTCAAAATAATAAAGTTAGAGCTTTCAGGAAAAAAAAGGTAGAATATCCACATCACCAGACAGATTAGTTATGTATTTCTTAAGTAGCACAAAAAACAAGAGCAACCTTTTAAAAAATGACATTTTAATATTAAAACATAAAACTTCTAGGGACACAATAAAAGGAGAAAGCAAGCTATTCATGGAGAAGATATTTGCACACATATAAGCAACAATTATTAGTGCAGAATGTATAAAAACTTCTACAAATCAGTATCAAAGCACTAACAACTCAACAGAAAAATTGGCAAATGTTGAAAACAGGCAATCAGCAGAATAAAAGTACAAACGGAAAATAAACATATTTGAAACAAAAAAGTTCAATTAAAATTAGAGCAAGATATGATTTTATCTTCATCAGAAACAGAAAAGTTTTAAAAAGTTTAGCACACCAAATCTTGGCAAGGATTTGGAGCAATAGGAACTTTAGTACAATGCTGAGGGGAGGTATACAATTAAAATTCTTTGGAAGAATTAGACGAATTTCAATAAAATTGACAATGTGTATTCCCTATGACTCAATTTAACTCAGATTGTTTTGAAATTTTTTAGACTCTATACCAAAAATAAAGGTAAAGTAATAGTCTAAGCAGAAGTGTTTGCCTTTTATAAAAGGAAAAAAACCCTAAATTTTCATCATTAGTGAATTATAGACCTACAAAATAAACTTGAATAAATCTCAGATACATATTATAATAGAAAAAGGAAATTCACTAAAAAAGAGTGATGAAACAAAATACAAAACTAATATTTATGTAAATATTGATATAGATGTTATAGATAGATTTAGATACAGATGTAGTGGAGAATCACAAACTAATTGTTTAATGATTATTTGGGTAGTGTAATAATAAGTGATTGTGATAACTTTTTAAATAATACCTGTCATTCTTGTTTTGAAAGTATTTTTTATAAAATAATCGACATCAACATCTAACAGATTTTTCTACAGAAAATCTAACAGATTTTCTATAAAACTATTTGGTGAGCACTATTTTTCCAGGAATTTTAGATATATTATTTCTTTTACTCTTTACAATAGATAGCTTTATGTTCATTTTGCATAAATTGCCCATTGTTTTCCATAAATAATAAATTACTGAGTTCTTAATTCTGATTTCTTCTGAACACTGGAAAGTGAAACAAATATTACTTGCTACCCCTTTAATAAGCAAAACTGAGAACAAGCAACAATAACTTCGCTGTTAGCTCCAGAATTTATTTGCTGCTGGAAGTTAAGACGAACCAACTGAAATAGATGCTTTATCAAGACTTCCAGATTGCCCATCAAAGCTCCCTCTCCTCTTTCTTCCACCAATCCAAAGTTGGCATGTTATAACTTCAGCCCAATACCAACCAGTTGCCCGCCTTGCAAAACCACTGTAAAATCACTCAGCCTGTTAGTATTCTCCCTTCTAATTTCTTCCTTACTGCAATAGTTTAAATAAAATCAACAGATTGGTTTGGTGCTTTTGGGGAGGGGTTAGCTGACAATCCAGAGCACCTGTTCTATGTTTTATTTCTAGAAACCAAATAATAGGTGATTTTAAACTTCTTAATATTATTCTAACTTCCCCTCCTTTTGAGATGTCTTACAAAATATTTTTTTCAGTTGTTGAAACAATATATTTATCGTTGATATACAATATTATGTTTCAGATGAACATAGTGATATGATATTTTTATAGCTTATACTCCATTTAAAGTTATTTCAAAATAATGCCTGATTCTCCCTGTGCTGTACAATATATTCTTGTTGTTTATTTATTTTATACATAGTAGTTTGTGTCTCTTAATCCTATGCACCTATTTCCACCCAACCCTTCCCTCTCCACACTGGCAACCCCTGGTAAACCACAGAGTTTATTCTCTATATCTGTGAGTCTGTTTCTGTTTTGTTATATACATTTGTTTGTTTTATTTTTTAGATTGCACAATAAGTGATAACATAGAGTATTTGTCTTTCTCTGACTTATTTCACTAAGTGTGATACTCTCTAGGTCCAACCACATTGTTGCAAATGGAATTTCATTCTTTTTATGGCTGAGTAATATTCCATTGTGTATATATACATATATATTATATATATTTTATATACCCAGCAGTGGAATTGCTGTATCATCTGGTAGTTCTATTTTTAGTTATTTGAGGAAACTCCATACTGTTTGAAACAATGTTTTTTTAATAAAGGAAAATTGAGATTGAGTTTTAAATGAGGAATTATTTTCTAGTCTTTGTGCAAATGAAACTTAATTAGTGGTAATGATGGTACTGTTGCTGCTTTCTCCCTCTCATGGCTATATTTGTATAGAACACATTAGCTAAAGTTTTTATCCATAGTATTAGAAGGCAGTGGTGTTGAAAGAGGATGAAAAAAAAAAATGCTGAAAAGAGTTGTGTGTGTGTGTTTTTTAAAGAGGACATATTTTCTAGGTCTTCTTGGAAAATGCTCTTTAAAACACATATTTAATCAATTTGGACTCATCCAATTTGATTTCTTTATTATTTTTTGTACCATGTGCCTGAATTTTGTTCAGTTTTGTTTCTTTCAATTCTTAATATCTTTCTGCCAATTTGTGTAGAGTACTACATTTGAGGAAATGTGAAAAGTACTGGATGGAGAAATGCTAAATATTTTTCAAATTGTATCAATAGGTAGTGACCATATGGAACATTGTGATTAAAAAAAATGAATATTGAGGGTTATTTGAAAGGATGTGAGGAGTTGGGATGAGCACACCCTTCAATGCCTGATATTTGGGTGACTTCTCTATCACTGATTAATAAATAGGTGTTCTCTCAGTTTCCAGAAAGCTCACTTTTGTTATATTGCTATGATGCTACCATATGAAACTAATAATTTCATTGTGGAGAGAATACCTATTTTCCTTGATTATCAGATAACAAAACTTTTATAGTAATCACTCATTATCAAATCTCTCATTTCAAAAATTGTCTGCATGTCTTCATCTGCAACCAGATCTCCTACACTGCCACTCACCTTGCAAACTTTTGTCTGTACTCCCTGCATTTCTAAGTCCATGAACTTCTTCAAGTAAGAATCCATCTACACCCTAGCCTTTCCCTGAACCACTCAAGTAAATCCTATTTATTCACTTAAATTTTATCTTCCTTAAGATGAAAAAGTGTGATCAGCATTTCCTTGCTTCAAAATATCATTCCAGATTGTTTAATCCTCTTTTAAAATTTAATAGGTTCCATTATTCCAAAAAGAATATTACTCTGAGATTCATGCTCACTCGCTAATCTATCTTCTCTCACTTGTCATTGTCATTATTTAGGCATATGAATGTCTTCCATAAATGTAAGACAGTGGCTTGCCAAACACTAAATCTTTGACACATTCATTTCAAGGTATAAAATCAAGAGGTGTGTCTCACCTTTTTGTCTGAGAACTACCTCTGTGAGGTTTAGTATGAGGCATTTCATCATATTTAACAATGGGAAGACCTAATTTCCATGCTTAGCAAAACATGCTTTGAAAAACCCATTGTATTAAACCTAATAGTGGAGATTGAATTATATCTAGTATTGCACAAGCATTAGATTAGAAGCTCATTACCACAGAACACTGTTGTAGTCTGCATGTGAAATGACACAGAGTACCGCAGATTGATTTTTGTAGCTGGGATAAGTTGGATTGATTTAAAAAGATAGATTAATAAATGGGTGGTCTTGATGGAATTTTTCTCTGCATTTCAGTGAGCTATAAAACATTACTCTTTGGCCAAACCTTGGAAAACAGGAAGGATTTTAACAAATGGAAATGTAGAAGACATATTATTCCAAGCAGGGGTAATCATAGGAGAAAATGAATGAGGAGGGGAAAGCATGAGGCATTTATTTTCTCAAAGGTTGTAAATAGTAAGTGGATTCTATGAATGGAAAGTGGTTTGGATCACATTTTAAAAGACTGAAGAGTTTTATTTTTCTTAATTGGATCAGGGGATTTTTATCAGAGATGTGTTTTAGAGAGCTCAGTCTGTAAGTGGAACTCTAAAGGAGGAATTAGAGCAGAAAAAAGCAACTGGTGTTGGCAAGACAATTATCAAGTCTTTACAAGAGTCAAAGTGAGAGGTACAGAGAAGTTGATTTAGGAGGGTGACAATGGTGAAGGAAAAAAGAAAGGAAGGGCATATGGGGAAGCAAATAACAACTGACTGGAAAATAAGGGGTTAGAAGAGAGAGAAAAAAAGTACGGTTTATTTTTAACTGAAAAATGGAAATTCACTTAACAAAGATTTCATGTTTAGATCATAGTTGTGACATCCATTTTGATATGTTGGCACTCAGGTGCCAGTGTGCTCATTCAGGTAAAAATATTCACAAATTGAAAACAAACTTTGAGAGCTGCCTGATCTAAATGAAGGACCATGATGACCAGCACATACATGACAATATTTGGTCAAAGTAAGAGCCTGACAGCCTAGGTCACAAACAGAACCACTTCATTCACCCAAGGACACCATTGTCTAAAATACGCCCATTTTTCTCACTTGCCAACATGAGGCTTTATTTTCCCTTTTCCATCCCATAATCTTAGTCTTGGATGATTGAAAATATCAACTGCTTTTGAACATTAGCAATTTTCCTCAGTCATTGTTTTAAATATAGCCTCGAATTTAGTTAGCTTGTATCCTCTCTAGGCAACAACTAACTCTACCTAACTTCACCCTGAGATTCCAGCAACAGAATTAGACTTTAGCCTGAATGTCAAATTCTTCTCTCTCTCTCCCTTCTCACTTTAGGCCCCATACCGATCAACCTCTACAACTAGAAAGTGGGGCACTGGACAGGAGATAAGAAGTATACTAAGGCCTAAATTTTTAATATATTTAAAAATTCTCTCACAGAAGAAATTACTGACACTGGGTCATAGACTGCTGTTATGCACTGAATTGTGCCCCACCCAAATATGTAGAAATCTTAATTTCTGGAACATTTGACTGTGACTTTATTTGAAAATAGGATATTTGCAGATGTAATCAAGTTAAGATGAGGTCATACTAGTTTAGGGTAGGCCCTGCTCCAATGATTGTCGTCCTTATAAAAAGAGGAAATCCTGTACACAGACACACAGGTGAGGAAAGCCATGTGAAGATGGATGAAGACATTGAATAATGCATCTACAAGCCAAGGAATGACAAGGTTTGCTGGCAACCACCAGAAGCTGGAAGTGGAAAAGAAGGATTCCTCTCCTTGAGCCTTTAAAGAAAGCATGGCCCTGCCAACAGCTTGATTATAGACTTCTAGCCTCCAAAACTGTGAAAGAATAAATTGCTATTGTTTTAAGCCACACAGTGCGTGGTGCTTTGTTACAGCTGCCCTTGGAAACTAATAGAGCCACTGAGTGGCATTTGTAGTATTCTAAAACTCCCCACATATTGATGCCAAGTATCTTGCAAGGTCACTATTTAAAGACTTTTGTAGTTCTTTTGACCACCCCCATTTCGTTATGATGTCTCATTTAGAGTTATATGTGTTTTCATTTGTTTATTTCCTTAAACTTCAAGTCGCCCACTTTTTAAATATTTACTTATTTCTTTATCATCGACAAAGAACCTTATTACTCATGGCAGAAGCAGAAGGCAGACTTCACATGTGAGCCAATTACCCTTGGCCTCCTGCTCACTACCCTCACCCCTCAACAAGAGAGTGACACAGATGGGCCTACACGGACTCCAGCACAAACAGTGGGCTGCACTGTAGGAAAGGAACGCTGAGTGTTGGGGGAGTCACTGCTTTTCTAGTGAATGGTAAGCAGACCATGCTCTTTATTCCAGAGAGACACTGCCTTGTATAATTACTTGCTGTAAACACAAAGCTGAGAAATAGCCCAGGTAAAGAACTGTTAAGACCTTGCGTTCTTGGCATCCCAATCATGAGCATGTAGGAATGCTCGGGGCCCATGGCATATTGTGTCCTTTCTAGTGTACAAGAGTGAAGATCTCCCACGGGGAATTTAAGGGCCACTGTGGCTTATAAGTAGAGAAGATAAGACACAAAATGAAGGTGCCGGTTTCAAGCCACCACAGTAGAGGTTTTTTTCTGAAGAAAAATCTTAGGTCCTGCCAAATCAGACCTATACCCAGAAGTTGAAACATAATGCTCTCACTCTGTTGTACATTGATCAAAAACTGCACCTGAGGTACAGTATTAATTCTGAACGTCATATTTTACACTAGCGTATAATACATTACATTAGATTTAAGTGGTTGAAAAAAAGTTAAAAGAAGAATATTTCCTGACACGTGAAATTCAAATTTCAGTGTCAATAAATGATGTTTTAGTGAATACAGTCATACCTATTCCTGTAAGTATTATCTGTGGCTGCTTTCCTGCCAAAACGGCAAACTTGTGAACCATAAAGAGACTACAAAACCTAAAATGTTTACTATCTGACCCTTTATAGAACAAGTTGATGAATCTGCTTGTACACAATGGGGTAGGGGTTTAGCTCTATTGGCTAAGCCAAACACCAGGCAAATTAATAAAAGGAGCAGCTCTCATAGGATATGGGGGAAGGGAGTGAGACTGTTAGGAAATAAAAAACAGTTAGGAGAGCTTTGAAGCATGGAAGTAAAGGGGTATATTGGCACATCACCAGAACTCCAGGTTAAGAAGGAAAGGATGAAGTCTGTTCAGGAAACAAGCAGCCAAAGCTGTCCAGAGAACTCTGGATGAGCCATGACGCCCTCTGCTGACCACTCCATGCCTGTGCGCCTGAAACCCTTTTTGTTTTGTTTTGTTTTTGTTTGTTTACATATTCATGTATCTATTCTTTTTCAAATTCTTTTCCCATTTATGAAAACTTTTCTTAGTGAGACTGGAGGCAGGCAGGTGGAGAATATGAGAGGGTTATTTGAGAGGGTTACCTGAGATGGGTTTTAAATAAAGATGACAAGATAGTTTTCATTGAGAAAATAAGGCACATGACAATATCTAAATGAAGTAAAAGAAGCTGCACTTATTTTTTAAAGATCCTAAATGATGAAGAGATGTTTGGGACCATTTGTAAAACGTGTTAGGCTGTCAAATGTGAGGATATAAACCAGTATTTTTGTGAAGGTATTGAACCTATCTCTAGGAGTACCATTTCAACTGCTGAATTAAAACATTAGGCACAGCTTTTATTAGAAACACAGAAAATGCATTACTTCACAAGTGATCACATTCCCTTTGAAGTATTTGAATAGAGTTTAATTAAAAAGTATCACAATTGGATAATCAGTAGTCTCTGCCACTAAAATTATTATCATGCAGAAGATGCAGGCATACCTTTTGGAAGAAATTTTCTCACTACACTGCTTAATTTTAGCCATTTTCCCCTCAAATTTCTGGCATTCTAACACAATAAAATAAATAATAAAGATAAAGGAAAATTTTAGTGCTGAATGGACTTAATAGTCAACAACAAAAATGCATTACAATATATATAAATCAAGTTTCAGCTAAAAATATGTAAAGGTTTTTTGCCAAATGATCATTTAAAAAATCATTTTTGAATTCTTCATTGCTAACACAATTAGGTGTTATTGACAAATGTAGGATTAAGTCAAGCAATTTGTCCTAACAAGTGAAGATTATAGTTGAGTATACATTTTGCTGTATATATAAACCATGTAACCCAAAATATAACTGCATAGAGTATCTAAAAGAAAAAAGTAGCAAATACCACATAACAAATTAATACTTTATATAGGTATAACTAATTACTTAATAAATATTTTTACAATATACTCCAGGTGGTTTACTTTGTTCTCTTACCCTTTTCTTTCCTTAAAGATTGCTCACATTAATTTATTATATTAAATAAACCCTTAACTAACTGATTAACTGTCCAATTTAGGGCTTAAACAATCAATGCAAGTCTCTTTTATAGTAAATTACTTTCTACCAGGGACTAAACCTACTGTTAAAACGTATATGTTTTTATGAACTGTCCATATAAGGTGTTTGGGAATCACATGGCCACTTAATTCCACGGGATTGAATAACTAAAGGACATACAGTTATCTCTTTTTCATTGTTGTATTTCTTTTTCTTTCTTTTTGACATGTGACCATAATATTTTTACATTTTGGAAGTGCCCATAAGGGTGTTCTGAATCCATTTCTATCCATACAAATGGCTTCTCTGTCACTCTCAAAACTTATTATGAAATTTAGTAATATATGGAAATATTTTGTATATTTCAGAGGAAAGTATTACTTTATATCTTTTTTCTAGGCTCTTCGACCACAGATAAGTTACTATATATAATTCAAAATTTTGTAAATCGATTCTTTCCTTCTTGCATGCAACTTATTCTTTACTCTTTGATCATCTTTCATTTCCCTGAAGCATGTTCTATGGCAAATATAAGTAGCTTCTCAAACTTTTTTCTTATTTCAAATTTGAAGTTAGTATTAATAGATAGACCTCTCTCTCTGTCTCTATCTCTTTCTGCATGTGGGTGTGTGTGCGTGTGTGTGTGTATGCATGTGTGTGTGTCTTATATCGCTAGAGATAAGGCACTGGATATATTTACACAATTTACTCATGTATATCTCATAAAACAAACTTAACTAAAAGGTAACGCAAATTAACTGATCAGAAGAGCAGGTTAAATAAGGCCAATTTCTATACTGAGAAAGTATAATATAACATGATCATGATATGGGAAAACTTAGGTGACCAATATAATTTTGAAAATGCAGTCCGTTAAAAAATAATTCATCTTAGGAAGGCTAGGAAAATATGGAGAATAGACACTAATATTTTATTAATCTTTCCCCTAAAAATGTATTATGAAATGTGTTACAATATGAGAAATTCATGGATTACATGAAATACATTTTTCCAGGTAATTCATGATTTGAAATTTATTCTAATAATTCTTTTTCATTTTATTATGTTCTTATGAAAGGAGATAAAAATAGTGATACATTTTTAAAAGACTATGAAAGCAGTGGTACAATCAGATTATTAAATTGGGTTCTGATATCAGACAAAAATATATTGAAAGATGCCTTTATCACTTACTAGCTACGTTACTTTGAGCTTCAGTTTCCTTATCTCTAAAATGTATAATAGTAGTATCTTATTCATAAGAATGTCTTCAAGATTTAATGAATATTGAAAGTTCTTATCTCAGTAACTGGTTCACAAGGCTAAATAATGTTTAATGAATGATATTGTTTTCATTAGCATTATTGATAATTAGGATCATTTAAGTGTTATCTTCCCAATTCCTTTTCTTATTGGAGATCAGTTTGCCTTATTAGTATATATAATTGTTAATTGTAAGATAATATTCCTTTTCTTAATGTATGGTAGCCTAATTTTAATTTTTAAAATTTCATCTGAAAGTGAAGAGACAAGTGGTGAAAACTATCTACTGCCTGTGTAGCTATGGTCTTATCTTAGGTCAAGGAGGAAAATGTGAGGCTCCCTTGTATATACATGACAGATAAACCTGGGCTTTCATTTCTCCATGATAGTGTGAGAAGAGATGGAGAAGATTGTGAAAGGAGAAGTGGAAGGAAAATGACTCCTTACTTACGCAGCACTTTTGTGGAGCCACATTTGTCACTGGTCCCTAGTTAAAGCCACTTCAGATGGTCCATTTTTCACCCCCAAATTGAACACTTTCAAATTGAACACTTTCCCTGGCTAAATTGCTCACTCTCTCTCTCCATGCTTTGTATGAAGATCTTGCATCTGACGTTTCAGTTGCAGAGCATTTTTGCCATGAATAATGTTCTTTGTGTATTCATGCCAGAGGCTCACGTATTTATGATTATTTTTCTTTCCTCAATCGCTGACCAAAAGGAGAGCAAGACTCTGATGAATGTCAAGTAACTCAGAGATATGAATACCAAGTTGGTCTGAGTGACGTGAGAGAGATGAATTATTGAACATTAATGGATCATGTCAGCAAGAATTGTGACTGGAATATGTAAGAGTTTATGCTCTTTTTCTTTTTTTAAGTTTAAGTAATCAGAAATGGGAAAAATACAGATATGATGATTAAATTATACATTTAAAGAGGAACCATAAATAATTATGAACCAAATAAAATCAACACCTTACTAGTACTTCTGAAAAATTAAAATGTGGCTGTCAGATGAACTATACGCCTGTTTACATCTAATTTTATATAAATATTTAAATATTGACTATGATTCACAAGGTATTTAAGTCCCTCGAATAAACAAGACATACACAATCAAATGGAATATAGATTTATGTATATGATATAGGCTTGCTATTCTAGTAAAAATTATTTAGGTTCTTATTACATTATATATATAAATGAATAAACTAGAAAATAATTTCCATCTGGCAAAATGCATTATAGATATATTTATTTTAAATACATTTTTATTCATTTAGTCCTTACTAATTAGATCAGTGTGTTCTCATTCATTCATTTGACAAAGCACGCATATAATTTGCTGGTATATTTGGGATTTTTAAAGTTCTGTTATTGATTATCTCATTTTAGAGGATGATGCAATAAAAGCTAACTGCTCACCTATTTCTGGAGAATTTCCTACATAAATTATATCTCATCACCGAAGGAGAGAACTAGGGAGAAAAAAAAGTATTTAAAAGTTGATAATGATAATTTTAAGTGAATAGAACTGTTGGCTGAACTGGATGAGACTTGTCTGTACTTTTCTTTTTTAAATTTATTAGTTTCTATTAACTTTGTTGCAGAAAGAAAAGAAAACCAATTGAATTAATAATAGCTATGTGTCAATCCTATAAGTGATTCCTTGAAAGAGAAAACAATGAGCTGCTAGCTCCTTCTTCTGAAGTAATGGCCTTGGGAAAATTTGATCATTATGGAATTTATGCAGTCTTCAGAGTTAAGAGTCTGGAGGAGGCAGATGATAAACATTCTGAGGCATCATCGCAATATAAGGCTGCTATGGTTGCCTTATATTTACCTTGTTCAGAGCATACCTGAAACCCATTCTCTGACTACCCTTCTCAATAAGAGGTGGGGTCTTCAGTGGCTTAACGTGGCCAATAAATTATATAGGGAGCTATTAATAACCATATTCTTCATTAAGTACATCCATCCCCAGTGGGAAATGGACTTGAGGGCAAGACCAAGTGAAAGGAACAAAAGAGTTGGCACCACTTATTTACCCCTTCCTTCTTTGACAATTACATTATTTAAGTTGTACTATTACCACTCACCTTCACCTTTACCCCTCCCCTCAACCCAAACATAACTTCTCTGAAGTGTATGCTGCTCTTGCTCAACTTGACTTGGATAATATATTTTTCTAGTTAACTTAAAAGTTATTCTGTAATAGTCAAACACTGTGTAAATGACATGCATGTAATGGTGTTAAAGCAGACATGGCCTATTCTTAAGGCAGTAGGGGAAGATCATTTCACTCAAGTCAATTTTTTCTTAGAGGCTCAGCTGAGTAATTAGAAGGTTAAAAAGGGCCATGTGCAGAATCTTGATAGTCTATAAAATTACCTTAATTCCCCATTAGAAAATGCAGAAGCCTATACGAGATCTTGTATTTCAGAGTATCTCTGTCCAGTAGAACTTTTTTGCACTGATGGAAAGATTACATACTCTGTACTGTCCAGTACAATAGGCATTAGCCATATTAAGTTACTGGGCTCTTGACATGTGACTTGTGTGACTGAAAACTGAATTTTAAATTTTATTTAACTTATATTGATTTAAAATTAACTTTAAATTGACATAGTTGGCTTTTAGATTATATATATATGTATCATATATATATATATGATACATATATATATAAAATTTTAGGCTTACAAAAAGTTTGCCAGATAATTCCTATACATGTCATACCCTAACACTGACATTTTACTTAACCATACTACAATTTTCAAAATAAAACAATTAATATTGGCATCATACTGTTAGTTAAACTAAAGTCTTTATTTACATTTTATCAAGTTTTTCATTCATGTTCTCCTATTTTTGCTCTAGTATCCAATGTAGGCTTCCATATTGCATTCAGTTGTTACTTCTCCTTAGTCTCTTCCATTCTGTGTCAGTTCTCAGTTGTTCCTTGTATCCTTGAAGAATACTGTTTAGTTATTTATTTGATAGAACGGCCCAACATTTGGGTATATCTGATGTTTTCTCTTAATTAGATTGATTTAGGTTATGCATTTTTGGCTAGAACACCACAGAAATAATGTTCCTTCTCAGTGTATCACATCAGGGAATACATGATGCTGATCCTTATTTACCTTGTTCAACTGGTTAAGATGTCTTCTATAAGACTTCTTCACACTAAAGGTATTCTTTTTTTCTTTCATGATTAATAAATATCTTGGGGGAAAATAACATGAGAATGTGCTAATAACCTATTTTTCCTCAAACTTTTTGCCCAATAATTTTACCACCTATTTATTTCAATCAGAATAAACTCATAGACATTTATTTCATTCTATGAGTTATAATTCAGTATTATTGTCATTTATTACTTAAATTGTTCCATCATTGGCCTTTGGGAGTAATATATACAAAAAAAACAAATGATCTATTAAATAACTTGTGCAGTTATGTGATTGAATGACTACTATAAAAGTCAAGTTTCAAGCTTTTTAATATTTAATAACATTAAACATTTAAAATTACTATTTAATAATGTTGAACCTGTATAAATCAATATTTTGAAATTCTCTAAAATATTCAAATATTGTTGAAATTTAAAAAATACAGTGGGATTCTGAAGATATTTTATAAAATATCTCATTATTTTACATAGGTGGAAAATTAATCTCAAAATGAAAAAGTAAATGGGGAAGATCATACAACTGCAGAATTATAAATAAAAATAAAGATGTTGGTTTTGATCAGTTTCTATAATGATAACTCCATCTCTTTTTTTTCCACTTCTTCTTCTTCTCTTTTTTTCTTGCTTGTTTTATCTATTGTCTAATTATACATATACCCATACACATAAATGCATAGATTGCTTAATATCTAAACTTTTTTCAAAATTTTATTTTACTCAGCCTTACTTAAACTAGGTATCCTAATATTCTTTAAGTACTTTTGTCCTTAATATATTGTTTATCTAAGTGGTGTATTATTTTCTTTTTAGTAGTTACTCATAATTATTTGCTTTTTGTTTAGGTGGCAGGCAACTTTAAGGCCTAAATAATTTTTTGCTATCCTGCAAAGGAATTTTTGGCTATTGCAGTATAGCAAAAAAATTAGAAAAGTAAACTCCTTTATGGAGTTATCATTTTTGAGTAATAACTCAAGGTTGGGAAAGCCATGGTAAAATGGACTCGAATTGGGCATTTATACAGGTAAGCATGGAATTTGGGCACAACATATTTGTAAATTTGGAAGTAAAAGGTAACTTATATAACAAAATATCATTTAACATCTATACCATACTAAAACTATCAATAATAGTATGATTATTAACTCCAAGTTATATTTACCAAAATACGATAAAAGCAAAGGACAAAAAGACGTGAAAGTGACTTTACATATAAGCTGCTCAAAAATTATCATGTTATTTTTTTCTTCCAAAAATGTGATATAAATTAAATACTGATGTGAATACTTGGAAACTATTCATGATGCAACTTAAACAAGCAGGTGTATCTACCAAAAAAACACTGACTATAAGAACACAGATTATTGCAATATATATTTCTTTCCTGGATTAGTATAATGTTTAAAGAGATCACATTTAGGTGCCAGGAACCTTTATGATGCTCTGTTTTTTTTATTTTTTATTGGGGTATAATTGCTTTACAATGGTGTGTTAGTTTCTGCTTTATAACAAAGTGAATCAGCTATACATATACATATATCTCCATATCTCCTCCCTCTTTTTTTCTTAACATCTTTATTGTAGTATAATTGCTTTACAATGGTGTGTTAGTTTCTGCTCTATAACAAAGTGACTCATCTATACATATACATATATCTCCATATCTCCTCCCTCTTTTTTTCTTAACATCTTTATTGTAGTATAATTGCTTTACAATGGTGTGTTAGTTTCTGCTCTATAACAAAGTGACTCATCTATACATATACATATATCTCCATATCTCCTCCCTCTTTTTTTCTTAACATCTTTATTGTAGTATAATTGCTTTAAAATGGTATGTTAGTTTCTGCTTTGTAACAAAGTGAATCAGCTATACATATACATATATCTCCATATCTCCTCCCTCTTTTTTTCTTAACATCTTTATTGTAGTATAATTGCTTTACAATGGTATGTTAGTTTCTGCTTTATAACAAAGTGAACCAGCTATTATGATGCTCTTTGATCTCAAAAGCTTTAGAGCTGAAAGGATTTGGAAGTTGTCTTCAGCAACTGCAGAAAGCTGCCATCTTATTTGATATCCCTTTGATATTTGGCCTCTTTTTAGTTCTATGGATTCAGAAGTCTTTTGGGGTCATGCATTAATATTCAGTGGACAGTGCTACTGTCTTCATATATAGAAGAAAATATTTTAAAATATTTTTAACATCAAATACTTTCTTTAGTTCCAAATTATCAAAAATCCTATATAATTTAAACTAATTTGTCTTGTCCACCTTCTTTTCCTTCATCAACCTAGAAACAGTATAATAGTTTTCTGTCCTAACTCCAGTTTTGTCACAATCCCAAGCAGAGGGATTTAAGTTTATAATTTTTCACCAAGTAAATGGGGTAATATAAATAAAACAAAACAACAATAATGTAAGAACAAAATGTCAATAGCTGAGCAAATTTTCTCCCTTAGTTTTATTTCCCTAATTCAATTGGAACTCATAAAAGTTTCTATACAAATGAAAAGTCAAAATGAAATAAAGACTTTAAATTGGTTTATCAGAATTATTACCAAAGTCATCATTTCTTTTGATAGATTCATTAAAAAGTGGAATGAGAAATAAAATGTAACCTTATTTGAAGTGTTATTTATTTTATTTTTGTAAAGATCTGTTTTCTCTAAGAAATAATCAAGCCTTTTTTAGGATTTCTAAGTAACACAATATTTACCAATGCCAGCCTTACTAAGCTTAACATAAAGCTTAACATTTTTAAAGGTAGAAAAATATAAGTTATATCTTTATTTTTAATGAATTTGAATGTCAGGAAAGATGACAGCTTTTTAAGCATTACAATAAGAAAGAGACAACTGCTTGGTCAGAAGTATTTTTCTGCATAAAATTCATGTCTTAATTTTCTCCTATGCTCTTCTCAAAAGCTAAATGTACAACTGCATGCCAATCTACTTCCCGTTGTCTGATTATACATTCTGTGTATATAAATTTGCTCACAACGTTTCACCAATTGAATATTTTTACTATCCTCATTGTCAACCAGATCATAAAAATCTTATACATTATAAATTAACTGCACATTTAAAAATATTTGAATTCTGTAATAAGCATATAAAAATATATATGTAAGCCATGACACATAATAATAAAATGAAACCATGGAAACTTTGACCATGAAACCACTGCTTATCTTGAGAATTACATTATCAAAACCCTGGTATTTAATTATGTGCTGTACTTTATTCAATCCTTTCACCTGACACAAGAGGCAGCTAAGATATAGAATTTTGTATTTGTTATCATCTTCCTCTATGTTATATACATTTATCACAAATGTATACATCCCCACACAATATAATGTGTAGCTTAGGTTATTTTTAAATTTTGTATAAACATTTTAATATTTATGAAAACTTTTTTTTCATGCAACATTAAATATAGTAGATATGTCCACAATGTAGTATTTCATTGCAATTCATTTTCTTGGCTTGGATGGTACAAGCTAATCATAGTTGCCTTGTTTATTTAGCTACAACCCTACATTCTCTCATGATATGACCACTATTACTATAAACTCACTCTTCTCAATAGCACTTTCTTGATCATAGTGTGAGTAATTTAGTTTTCAGAATTTTGGACACATTTAAATACAGAATATTTTAAAGGTTTTTGGTCATGGGTGGCATAACTGTGCTTTATTTGAAATGTTTGAAATTAATTTTTATAATCATTTGTTTTTTTTTTTTTTTTTTTCCTAAAATCTTCATGTGTTTTCCCCTTGGGCTTTCCTGAAACCTAAGATGTCAAAATTAGTACTACAAATATTTATTATTTTTACTCTTATGCCAAAGGATTCATCTTTTGGGGCATAAGCAAATCTATTAGGTAATTCCAATACTATACTCTCTAACTTCTCAGGGATAGAAAATAAAATTATATTTGATCAAATTATCTCATTTTAACTAAGTGATACTTCCCACAGCTCTCTCTCTTTGGTATTGAAGCCTATGGACAAGTACTTCTCTGTGGTTTTTAGATTCTGTCAAAAAAAAAACCCCCAAACCAATCAATTCTTCCACCTAGCTGGGAGATCAGCAAGATACCCCCATGACGTGTAATTTTTATTTCATTCTTTTTCATTTTCATGAAAAAATTTTTAAATATTTCTAGAGAATGAATAGGAATTAATACTTCCTAAGCACTGACTGAAAATCGTGCTAACAACACTTTATAGACTATTTTAGGATAAAAAATAGTGAAGCTTTAAAAAGATCTGACTGGTTACTTTTGCTATAGGTGAATAAATGTTTATTATTTCGACTTACATAGGGTTTGCTGATTTTTCTCTAACAGGTGAGAAAAGAATGTACAGATTTGCCTGTTTTGGAGCTGCACTGTAGATTCTTCAAATAGTTCTTTTTTTTTTTAATATTCCTTTTTTTCTCTAAGAGTTTATACTTATTATCTGAAAGAGTATTAGTTCAATATTGGTTACTTTGCCATTCTTGGAACAGAAAACCCTTCCTGAAATTTAAATTTTATTTTATCTTCATATTGTAAATTCCTCTTAAGAAACAATCAAATAATGTAAATCTATGAACATTGGAATAATATGTCTAAGCTTTTTACTCATACTGTCATTTCTTAGGGAAAAAAAAGAAGGGCAGTTTGGAAAACATTTATGTAAATAAAAATTTTAATAATGTTATTTACTAATTTTTTCTAATTAACGTTTACAAACGTAGCAACTAGTTTATATTTATAAGTAACTAGATAAAGATTCACTTAATTTGTGATTCCCTAGGTAGTTTTTATGTGAGCTTTTTCCATTTTTTAAGTGAAAGATGCTACTGCAAAGCCTGACTAAATATAGAAAGCACTGCAGATGGAAAGATACCATCACTTGATTATCAACATCAATATTTTAGTGACATCTGACAGGGGCAAATGCAAACAAAGAATTAATGCTGATATTGAAAGGTATTGGCTATGATTATCAGGGAATAACTAGTTGGGCTACACTCTTAAATAAGACGCCAGTGAAATGTCACTTCCTAGAAAACAAAACAACAACAACAAACATTCACCTAAATGGTTGTTTTATTGTGAGTAGAAAATGATTTTTAATTGCAGTTTCATTTGGGTATTTCCATGTAATTTGTTGATTGTTTAACAAGTTTTAATGTGATATAAAAATTCCCTGAGACTCCTTTGTAACTGCATATATTAAAAATAATATATATAACATACATAATCCTTTGCTATTTTTCTTGTCCTTGAAACGGAATGTTTATATCTTCTGGGATTTTTATTCTGGTACACTTAAGTATTTTCATACAATTTTATCCAACATACAGAAGAATATAGTTAATATTATGGAAATGATTCAATTTACTGAAATGTAATGGTCATTTACTTATTAAATACAAGGTCACAATATTATCATGTCCTCTTAATTTTTGACATAGTCCACCAACTTTTCTAGCTAAAGATTGATCTTTAGCCTCTGCCTGCCATCTAGATTGTCAGATATATAGTTTTATTAGGATTGACTTGTCAACCATGAGATGTTGTCAGCCACAACCCTGGAAAGTAAAAATTGTTTATATTTTTCCAGAGCTCCAAAATGTGCTCAGGCAAATCTTCTAGTATGTATGCCCCATTATAAGGTATTCCCTCAATGACCATTCATTTTAGTTGAAGGCCAAGACCCTTAAATTAAAATGAATATTTGTTATGCATCACATTTGGCAGGTGAGTAGAACTGTGGTTAGATGTAAAAAGACTTCTTCTAGGATATAGCATGTCATATATCCCTGTAAATAACTCATTTTATGTGATAAAAGTTCCACTGTGAGAAGGATTATTCCCATAGATTAGGATATATATATTTTTTCTGTTTTCTTCTATTAGAAGTTGTTTAGACCTTGTAGAAATCATTGTTTGTATCCGATGGAAAATTCTCTAGTTCTTACATTTCCAAGCTTAGAATGCACTGCTTTACTGCTAAGGTAATTAGCTAATATATATTGTTACCACATGCAAATAGTCATGCTAGATATTGTGAGACAAAAATAATTAAAATAATAAATAAAGCAGAATCCTTGCTTATGGAGCCCATAACTTAATAAATATATATCTCCCCAATGCCTCTTAAATCTATTTGGCAAGAATTGACCTTTAAAATATCTGTCCATGTAACATCTAGCATTAAATAAGGGTACACTGGTGTTTTTCAAAGGCTAAAATTGAAGCTTATTGCCTTGTCCTACTGTATTTTCTAATTCCCTTCTTTAGCATCCAATTTCTTTCCATAGTTACCTATGCACAAATCACACACATTTGACCTAATGCTTCCTGCAGCTCCTCTTCTTTTGGTTTAATTTTTACTGGGCAGCCAGATGGTGTCTGGCCCTCACTCATCTATAATGCCCAAGCCAGCATCACCCCTGGTCTAACCCCAAACCTACCTCCTGGCTGGACTTCTGGAAGGGATCATTCTAAGCAAGCAAAAGAGAATAGGAGACTTATAATCCATTAAAAAAAATTATTTCCTAATGATTTATATTAGTTTTCATGAACCCTATAAGAAATATAAAATACTCTGTACTTATAGGGGTATATTACTAAAAGATTTTTTTTGGCCAAATTCATCAGTTCCATTTCTCTTCTTTCTTTTATCCTTTAATCTACTTTATTTAATGCACATAAAAAGAATCCCTGACTGAACTATATGATTTGTGTTCATATATTTGGTAGAAGTCTTGTTTTGGGGTGGATTTGGAAGACTGCAAAGAGTTAGGGCATCTCACTGAAGGTCGCTATTTCTGTGGGCATTTAAAAAGAAGCAATGGCTGAGTCAGAGTTCATTATACCTTTATCATCTAAAATAATTATGTCTGATTTGAAGAAATGTGAGATGGAATAGTCATGATGTGGTCCCTACCTATTATTCCAGTTTCTTATTTTGCTGTATTTTACCACTTTCCAAGCATCCTTACACATGCACTTGCATTCTTGGGTTATCAGGTTGTTAATACTTCCCCAAAGGCATCATGAAGTTTCATACCTCTGTGTAAATATATTTATTTTTGCCACTTAATCAGGAACCCCTTCTTATTCTTTTCAGCTTAAGGGCCTTATATTTAGGCTCTAAACTTAGGTCAGAAGTTATGTTTTCTATGAAGCTTTGTTATTACAGTGTCTACCTTAATACACTCCTTTTATATTTTGCCTATACTTCTAATGGTATATATATATATATATATATATATATATATATATATATATATATATATATAACTGTTGAATTTATTTATTTGGCTGTTATCCTATATTTGAGCTCCTTGAAGGCAGAAATGGTATTTTATTCAGCAATCTGTCTTCAGTTAACAGAAGTTATTGCACATAAGATGCTCAATAAAAAATTAATCACCAACTGACTGACTGAATGAGTGTGTGGAATGGTAGTTCAGATATGTATGCAGGCTGTAAGACAAGCATGTTGATTTGAAGAATGACTATCTTTCCTTCCAAATGGAATATTACCAAGATAGTGCCCTCCTATCCCTGAATTATGAACTTAACGTCTACATATTTACTATAATAGTATATATTACATATAACTTCATAAAACATACACTCTTTTAAAAATTCATTCAGAGACTAAAGACAGCAGACTTGACTCCTCTCTGGCTGGGAATAATCTCTAGTTATGTTGGATAGCAGGCCATAGTGGAGATTGCTACAGGTTGCAAATGTAACAGTATAATGTGTACCTACGTGACCATGGCATTTGAAAGACTGAACATTTACTAGACGTTGCTATAATTTAGAGCCTTGAAAATAATAGTACTGATGTTGGGGGATTCAAACTCTAATTCATGCTAAAACATCATTGCCATCTTGCTCCCTGCCAAAATGTTAACTCAAGTCACGGGTCACTAGATAAATCTTCAGATGCTTCTAAGATCTATGCAGATCAGTTGAATGTGAAGGTGTTGCATCCTACATGAAATAGGCTTAAAGGTTCTGTTAAATGAGAGTATACAGAATGCCTTCTTAAAAACATTGATATTAAGAAACAAATAAACACAATCCCCAAAAATCTAAAACAAGAAATCTTCGCATTGACCAAATCAGATAAAACTTTTGGCTAAGCAAAACAAGACAAGGTAGGATGCCATAATGATCACTGCTAGACCAAAAGCAAAGAATTCTTATCCACAATTTTTCTTACTCTCGACTTGAACTATTTGAGTCTCCTTGCAATTTCTAGTTCTGCACACTCACTTTGCTAGATGATTATCATCTCCCTCAGTTTTTAAAAACTTTTAAAAACAGCTTTATTGAGGTATAATTGGTATCCAAAAACTGCACATATTTAATGTAAACAATTTGATGATTTAGGATATGTGTGAACACCCCTGAACTACAGTCAAGGTAATGGACATAGCCATGAATTCCAAAAGTTTCCTTGTATCCCTTTGTTCTTTGTTTCTTTTTAAATTTCATTTTATCATTTTGTTTTCTTTTTTGTGGTAAGAACACTCAAGATGAGATCTACCCTCTTAACAAATGTTTAAGTGCACAATACAGTATTGTTAATTATAGGCACTATGGTTACACAGTAGATCTCTAGAACTTATTTGTTTTACATGACTGAAACTTTATACCCATTGAACAACAGTTTCTCATCCTCTTCACCTCCAGCCCTTGGCAACCACCATTCTGTACTCTGTTTCTTTAAGTTTGACTAGTTTAGATAGCTCATATAAGTAGAATCATGCATGATATGTTCTTCTATGAATGGCTTATTTCATTTAACATAATGTCCTCCAAGTTCATCCATGTTGTTGCATATGTTGGGATTTCCTTCTTTTTTATGGATGAATAATATTCCATTGTAGGAATATACCACATTTTCCTTATCTATTCATCCATCCATGGACACATAGGTTCTCCATATTTTGGCTATTGTGAATAATACTGCAATGAACATGGGAGTGCGGATATCCTCTTCAAGATCCTGCTTTCAATTCTTTTGTCTATGTACCCAGAGGTGGAATTGCTAGATTATATAATAGTTCTATTTTTAATATTTCGAGGAAATGTCATACTGCTGTGCTTTCCACAGTGGCTGTATTATTTTACAGACCCACCAACAGTGTACAAGATTCCAATTTCTCCAGATGCTCACCAGCACTTGTCTTTTCTTTATAGTAGCAATCTTAACAGATGTGAGGTTATATCTCATTATAGTTTTGATTTGTATTTCACTAATTATTCCAAGATAATTAGTGATCTTGAGCAACTTTTTATGTATATGTTGGCCATTTCTATGTCTTCTTTTGAGAAATATCTAATTAGGTCCTTTGCCCATTTTTATAATCAGGTTATTTGTCTTTTTGTTATTGAGTTGCAGGAGTTTCTTATATACTTTGAATATTAACCCCTTATGTGATATACAATTTGTAGATGTTTTCTCATATTTTGTAGGTTTTTTTTTATTCTATTGATTATTTCCTAAAATCACATGATCATCTCAATATATACAGAAAAAGCATTTAAAAAAATTCAACATACTTTCATGATTAAAAAAACTAATCATCAGGGAAATGCAAATCAAAACCACAATGAGATATCAACTCATGCCTGTCAGAATGGCTATCATCAAAAAGAACACAAATAACAAATGTTGGTGAGGATGTGGAGAAAAAGAAACCCTCCTACACTGTTGGTGAGAATGTAAATTGTTGCAGTCACTGTGGAAAACAGTATGGCGGTTTCTCAAAAAACTAAAAATACAACTACCATGTGACCCAGCAATTCTACTCTTGGCTACATATCAGAAAATAAAAACCCACTAATTTGAAAAGATACATGGACCCCGATGTTTATAGCAGCATAATTTACAACTGCCATTGTGTGTGTGTATATATATATATATGTATAAACACACACACACACACACACACACACACACACACACACACAATGGAATACTACTCAGTCATAAAAAAGAATGAAATTTTGCCATTTGCAGGAATATGGATGGACTTGGAGGGCATTATGCTAAATGAAATAAGTCAGACAGAGAATGACTAATACTATGTGGAATCTAGAAAATACAACAAACTGTGAGTATAATAAAAAAGAAGCAGACTCACAGATAGAGAACAAACTAGTGGTTATCAGTAGGGAGAAGGATGGAGGGGAGGGGCAATATAGGGGTGGGGAAGTAGAAGGTACAAACTACTGGGTATAAGATAGGCTGCAAGGATGTATTGTACAACACAGAGAATATAGCCAATATTTTGTTACAACTGTAGATGGTGTGTAACCTTTAAAAATTGTATAAAAAATTAAAAACAAGCAAACAAAACAAAAAAGACTCTTAACTAATTAGGTAAAAGAGGAATGTGTCCTAATATAATAAAATATGACAAGCCCACAGCTAACATCATGCTCAATGGTGGAAACTGAAAGCTTTTTCCCTAAGACCAGGAATAAGACTCACCACTTCTATTCAACATAGTACTGAAAG
This sequence comes from Balaenoptera musculus, assembly GCF_009873245.2. Classification (NCBI taxonomy): domain Eukaryota; kingdom Metazoa; phylum Chordata; class Mammalia; order Artiodactyla; family Balaenopteridae; genus Balaenoptera; species Balaenoptera musculus. The sequence goes on from NC_045802.1 coordinate 60,129,470, forward strand.
TTCTATCCAGAGCAATTAGGGAAGAAAAAAAAAAGCATCCATATCAGAAAGTAAGAAGTAAAATTATCTCTGTGGCAGATGATATGATCTTATATGTAGTAATCCTTGAAGACTCCACCAAAAAAAGATTAGAACTAATATTTACTGAAGTTGAAGAATATAAAATCAACATATAAAAATTAGTTTCATTTCTATACACTAATAATGAACTATCCAAAAAAGAAATTAAGAAAATTATTTCATTTACAATAGCATCAAAAATAATAAAATATGTAGAAATAAACTTAACCAAATAGGTGAAATATTTGTACCCTGAAAACTACAAAATATTGATGAAAGAAGACACAAATAATTGGAAAGATACCCAACGTTCATGGATTGGAAAACTTAATATTGTTAAAATGTCCATACTACCCAAAGTGATCTACCGAATCCATGTTACCCTTATCAAAATCCCAATGGTAGTTTGTAAAGAAAGAGAGAAGAAATCCTAAAATTCACATGGAACCACAAAAGACCTAGAATTGCCAAAGTCATCTTGAGAAAGAAGAGCAAAGCTAAAAACATCACATGTCCTGATTCCAAAATGCATTACAAAGTTATAGTAGTTAAAACAGTGTGGCACTGACATAAAGATGGAAACATAGACCAATGGAACAGAATAGAGAGCCCCCAAATAAACCCAAACATATACAGTCAACTGATTTTGACAAGGATGCCAAGATTACACAATAGGGAAAAGAGTCTTTTCAACAAATGATGTTGGGAAAACTGAAAATTCATGTGCAAAAAAATGAAACTGGATCTCTGTTTTACACCATACAGAAAAGGCAATTCAAGATGAATTAAAAACTCAAAGACCTGAAACTATAAAACTACCAGAACAAAACATAGAAGAAAAGCTTCTTGCTGTTGGTCTTGTCAATGATTTCTTGGATATGAAAGCAAAAGCACAGATAACAAAAGCAAAAATAGACAAGTGGGACAACATCAAACTAAAAAGCTTTTGCACAGCACAGGAAACAATCACCTCTCCGAGTTTTAAGTACTCCACTATGAATTGTTAGCTTTTTGACCTCAACATTTCAATACAGCTCAGCCTGCAAATTACATTTTATCTTTGTAAGTGTGAAAACTAATTTCCATTAACCCTAGGCTATCAAAAGACCTCCATCTGTACTGGGTTGGGCTCTCCATAGTTATCACAGGATAGGAGAGAACACTGAACCTGAACCTGAACGGCACTCAAAAAATTATGTTACAAGAACAACTTTATTTTGAATATTCAAGAGTTTTTTTTTCAATTATTCTAAGTCAGCAGGCCAAAAGGTAACATCAGATTTCAGTATGCTTCTTTCACAAAGAGAGTTGCACAAAACATTCTCTCTGTTGGGTAACACTGCAAAATTGTTTATTTTTTATATTTTCTGCTTAATTTGCTCCATATCCTGTAAGTTCCTGATGTTTTGCTCACAAATAAGTAAAATGTCAACTCTCAACAATTGGCAACATATATCATTTGGACAAATATACCATAATATTGACTTAAAGGAAATATTTATAATGATATTTAGCTGTGAAAACCATTTCTTGAGCAGACCTTCATACTGGGTTCATTGAGTATTAGAATTGATATTGAAAATATATCTCTAAAGTAAAAGTAAAGAATTTTCATAAAGTTTTTCTTGTAGTAAGTTACATCCAGGAACTCTAAGAGAATGGCCTTAAATCACTTCTTAATGAAAGCAATTCTTTGGTACATCAAGATAATTTGATCAAAGTAAAAAGTTTCTCATGTCATTATTGAATTATGAATCCTAGACTAACAAGAACAGATAGATTCTCTATTCTTAAGTAATTCATGAAGTCCATATTCTTACATGAAAATCAAAGAACCTAACCAACATTTCAACCGAGAAGACAATTATTCTGTTTTGATACTGGAGTTGGGATCAAATTAACTAAGGTAATTTAATGGTGTAAAATGAAAATTGATGAATGATTAAATAGTTCTTTTCTCTTATTCTGGAATAAGAATACACCTATTCTTTCCTATTTCCAGTGATTTAATTATTTCCTTAAATATAATAAAAACACAAATTTTAAAAATCAGTAAAGTATAAAACTGAGCCATATATTAGGCAGAAAAATGGAATTCAGTTGCTTATTGTATTTTCTATTTTTCTGTAGTAAATGTAACACATTCACCTTCTTTAGTAGATACTTTTGGATATTTCAGCTTTGGATAGTGAAATTATTAATACTTATGTATGTTTCCAAATTTACTCATCATCATAATGAAGGTGAATGCCTGCATCCTCATTTTCATGCATTTTGGGAAAAGGCACTAATGTTATGAGGTGGTACAACAAATCCACATAAGAATTTTTGCTTATTAAATATAGCAATTAGTCAAAAGTCTTTGTAAAGTTCACCTATTTGTACTCTGAAAGAATATTTAATATATAAGTCTGTTGCTTAAAGTGCCTACCACTCCTTTTTGGGGGCAGAAATCCTGCTAGCTTCTTTTTTCCCTAAAAAACATATTAGATTTGTTTTTTATTGTAGAGCACACATAACAGGGCAAAGTGATGCACACACAACTACAAATCATTCTGGAGAAAAAAAGCTTAAAAAAAAATAAATCTGCAACTACTTTAGTTATGCAGTTCCAATCTGAGGAATCCATACTGGCAAAGGAGATTGGGGCCCTAAGAAGGGCTTCTTGATGGTGGTTGCCCCAGATTTCTGCAGCCTCAGGCCTGGACCTCTGTAAGACACCTGTAGGACACCTCTGTAAGACACCCTGAGGTGGTGGCAGCCTGGGGACTGGAAGGGCTTCTGCTTTCAGCAGGCCTGGGTCTTGGCCCTGGCTGGCAAGGAGACATTCCTAATGAATCTAGATCAGCCAAACTTTATAGGCTTCAAGGAACTGAGTAGGTGGAAACTGTCAAAGACTTCACTTTTTGTTTTTTCATTATTATTTAAAAAAAGCGCCTTCCCCAACTCCCATACAACTGAGGCAGAGGAGGTGTTACCAAACGAAATTTGGGTTCATTTGCCTTCTTGGAGTAAAACCAATCTACTGATATTGGGTTGTGGTAAAGGAAAGTGCAGTGTTTATTGCAAGGCCATTCAAGGAGTAGGGCCAGCCAATGCTCAAAAGAACCAAACTCCTTGATGGCTTTCAAGGAAGGGTTTTTAAAGGCAAGGTGAGGAAGAGAGTCACAGGGTGCGTGATCAGCTCCTGCACAATTCTCTGACTGGTTGAGGATAAGGTAACAGAGTGATGTCACAGATGTCAACATCATCAATCCTCAGGCACCAGCAAGCCTGGGGGCTGCATGCTCATGGTCATTATGCAGTTAGCTTCCTCCAGCTGGTAGGGGTTTTAGTATCTGTAAAACAACTCAAGAATGTTCATCATACACTGTTATTTATGTCCGTCAGGGAGGAACTAAAGATTCTGTTACTCTACTATACGGCTGATCTATTGTTTAAATTATTACCAGTTCTCCTGACCCAATTGCCATCTTTTGTTATTACATGTTCATATTCTTCCAGTTATTACCTCTTGAGCCAGCCTTTTGTGTCTCAGGGGAGGCCTGGTAGACTAACACTTCTACAAACAAGACGCAGAGGACATGGGGGGGGGGTACGCGGCCTGTCTAGGGAAGGCCCCATAGGGTCCTGCTCAGTTACACAGGCACCTACCCAGTCTGCAGGCCTGAGCTCTGGCCTTGGATGCATGCTGCAGGCGGGCAAGGGGGCAAATGCCTTCCTAGGGGATGGCAAGGGGAGAAGCCCCAAATTGGCCAATGTAGGAGAAAGAAAAGGGAAAGAAAAACGCCAGGAGACAACAGAAAAAAAAAAACCCCTCAAAACTATTTCCATAGTTCAGGATGAAATATGTCCCTGCTTTACTCCAAATAAGCAAAAATGGAGTTGTCACTGTTTTACCATATTACTATAAATTTTGACCAAGGAAAAGACATGAGTGCTCGAAAGTCTCTCCTTACTAAAATTCTTCTTCTGCAGTCCCTAAAGTAGCTATTAGTCTGCAGGAAGATGCATCTCCCGCCACTCCCAGTCACCCACAGAGTATCATAAGCATAGGGGCCTAGGGCTGCCTCAGCAGCTGAAGATTTCCACCCTCCAGCAGAGCACTGATTGCTGTGGTTAGACTCTATTCAGCATGTGGTTTGGGCATTTGGTAGATTATAAAGAGCACATGAAAATAAATTACTGACTTCTATTTCTCAGTGTTCTGAAATTTCTAATTTTTCATGTTAACAGTAAATAAAATACTGTCTGCTTTGGAGAAATTGAGGAAGTCTTGATTTTAGGAGTCATTAAGATGATTCCAGAAACATGAAATAAAATAAAATGAAAATATTTTACTTATTTTGCTGTTTTGACTATCCCTAATCCTTTCCCCTAAGGTTCCCTAAAATTTTCCTGAGGTACAGCAAAAAGTATGAATAATGAGAAGCTTTATTCAGAAACCTATTCCTGAATGAAAAGGTAATCTTGTGCAGAATTTTCCCATTTTTACTCTCATGTATTTTTCAGGAGAGATCACAAAATCTGATGTGAAATATTATCCTTTACTCATTTTTCACTTTTAAATGAGAAAATTATATTCTACATGTAATATTTTACCACCTTTCCTGCGAACATCCACAGTAACATGGTTAGAACTATACTATGGCACATGACATTAAAAAAAAAATAATAGTTTATTTTTCAGAGAAGTTTAGGTTTATAGAAAAAATGAGCAGAAAGTACAGAGAGTTTCCATATAACCACTTTCCTACCCCCTCTCCTCCACACAGTTTCCCCTGTTATTAACATCTTGCATTAATGTGGCAAGTCTGTTAAAATTGATGACACAATATTGATGCCTGTTATTAACTAAAGTCCACAGTTTACATTAGGGTTGACACTTTGTCCTGTGTTCTTTGGGTTTTGACAGAAGCATAATGTTATGCATTCACCATTACAGCATCACACAGAATAGTTTCACTGCCCTGAGTGTGTCCTGTCCTCCACCTGTTCATCCCTTCTATCTGCCTTCCCAAATCCTGGGAAGAACTGATTTTTTAAATCATTTCTAGTTGTGTCTTATCCAGAATGTTATGTAGTTGGAATCATACAGTACGTAACCTTTTCATACTGACTTCTTTCACTTAGCTATATGTATGTAATATCCTTCCATGTCTTTTTGTGACTTGGTAGCTCATTTCTTTTAATTGCTGAATAATATTCCATTGTTTGGGTATATCACTGTTTGTTTATCCATTTGCCTATTGGTTGTCTCCAGTTTTAGGGAGTTGTAAACAAAGCTGTTATAAACTTTCAAATGCAAGTTATGTGTGAACATACGTTTTTAACTCATTTGTTCACGATTTCTAGAAACATCTAGGAGTGTGATTGCTGGATCATATGATAAGGCTAAGTTCAGCTTGGAAGAAACTGGTGGACTACCTTGCAAAGCGACTGTTGGATTTCCACCAACAATGAATGAGAGTTCTTATTCCGTAACCTTGCCAGCATTTGGTGCTATCAGTGTTTTTGGATTTTAGTAATTCTAATAAATAGGTGCATAGTGGAATCTCATTGTTTTAATTTGTAATTCACTCATGATATATGATATTGAACATCTTTTCATATACTTATTTGCTATCTGTAGATATTCTTTGGTAAGATGTTTATTCACATATTTTGCCCATTTTTAATTGGATTGTCTGTTTTCCTATTCTTAAGTCTAAGAGTTCTTTGCATATTTTGGATACAAGTCCACTATCAGATAAGTGTTTTTGCAAATATTTTCTCCCAATTTGTGCCTTACCTTTTAATTATCTTAACAGCATTTTGCCTAGAGTAATTTCTTGTTATAATGAAGTCCAGCTTATCAATTTTGCCTTTCATAGATCATACATTTGGTGTTGTATCTAAAAAGTCATCGCAAACCCAGTTTACATAGATTATCTTCTATTTTAGTTTCTAGAAGTTTTATATTGTACATTTAAATCTATTATCCATTTAGAGTTACTTTTATGAAAGGTCATAACATATTTTTACTGTAATTTATTCCTGTGTTTTTCTGCTATAATATAATCTATAAGAGAATGGGGAGTATTCCCTACTTTAAATTATATCTCTAATACAGAGATCTGTGTTTGGGATCAATAAATGTTTTTAAATGAATGAATGGGAGAGACGATAGCATGTATATAAATTAACTCTGTAACTATACTGATTATTCCTAATTATTCAATTTTTACACTTTGAAGTACCTTGGCAAATAGCTCAGTATTTCATATTTATAGTGGTATAAGAAAGATAACATAAAGAAAAGTATTTAAAATACTACAAATAATTTAGTCTAAAGCATTCCAGTGTGTTTTTTTTTTCTACTTAATGCTTCCCCTTTGAAAATAGGGGGAAAAATAAGTGCAACAAATTGCAAGCAGTAACAATCTAGATAGAATGGATATTTACAATAATGTCTATAATGTGAAAATCTGCATAAACTTTAATCTCAAATATTTATAACATTTTATTTTAAATAAAAATAAATTTCAGAATGGAGGATACTGCAATTATCTGGATATTTAAGATACATATTGCTTACGTTATAAGATAAAAATGGAGATTTATGTCAAATATTGTACATAAATTATGCTCAAACAAGCTCAACCCCAATCTTTACAAGCTACCCAAATATTTTTATCTTTGAATATGACAAATTAAGTTGCACATTTAAAAGATTAGCAATTTTGTATATCCAAAATTTTGTATATCAACATGTCTGCTCAGTATTTTAATACACCGATATAGAATTTAAACTGTTCAAATAGAAATGCCTTATATTTTAATAATATCATAAAATTGGGTCCAGAAAGCACTTTTAGGATGTTCTGAGTAATTGAAACAAGTCTTACATAATTTAAAATGCTTCTGAATGAGACAGCAGAGACTACTTAGAAGGATAATTCTACAGTATATGGTAGCTAAGGGATTATGGAGCAATCCTTATTGGAATTGACATACTAAAATCTGTATGGAATAAATATAAGAGAACAGCACTTTTTGATATCTACAAGTAACTGCTAATGTAATGAAAATAAAAAATAAGCATAGCAGAAATGTAAAGATACTCTAGAAAGACATATTTAAACATTGATTCAAACTTTTACTATTAAATAATTTGTATATTAAATATATGTTTAGGAGAAAAATGTTTATTCAATTTTATGTTTATTTTAAATTGTAACACTCAATGTATTCATGCCCAATGTAAAGTAATATTATATCTTACAGTAGGAAAAAAGGGCAAAGATACGTTTTAAAGAAAAGAGAATTTTCTTCTGAAACTAGTTTTATGTAATTGAATTTTTTAGTGCAAATAAATACAGTAGCATAAATCAACATGTTTAAGGCAGAGGTTTTATTCTTTTTTATTCTGAATAAAGGTTTGAGATGTTCATGATTCTTTTTTATTTGAAATCAAAGTGTAGGGTTTAACAGGTATGGATATGTAAGTGTGTGTGTGTTTAATAAGTCATAACATTTCAACTGAGGAAAGTAAATATCAACAAAATTTTGTTGAAGCATGTAGTATCCAGAAAATAATAGTGCCAATTTAATTGTTGAGCTATCAGTACTTTGCTAATATATTGAGTTGAATTCATTGATATATTCAAGCAAAGACTAAACTACTATTTATTTAACATTATAAAGGAAATATCTATATTGCTTGGGAGGCTAGAGTACAGAATCACTCAGATTCTTAGATATCTAATATTTTGGGATTTATCAGTTGTCTCTTCCTTTTTGATAGATGTGTTTCCTAAATCAAAATCATTCAGTAAGTGTACTAATTTGCATTTTTAAGTAAATACATCACATCAATAATATTGAAATTTTGTCTTTTGACAGGGCAATTCCACTTCTAGTATTATTATCTTTTACAGGTGTGAAAGGATATTCATTTACAGTTTGTGAAAACTGAATAAGTATAAATGTCTATCAAGAGTAAAATAATTAAATATATTTTGGCACTTCTATATTTTTGAATAAATTTTACCCATTGAAATGAGTTAGACCTATAGTTACTGATCTGTAGAGAAGTAATAATATCGTGTTAAACTAAAAAGGGTAACATAAGAAATATGTGTGGTATGACATAAAAAAAGGTTGGTCGATATATATGTATGTTAATGTATAAAAAATAACAGTAAAAGTAAATACTTAGGAACCAAAATCATGTCAAGTTTTATTTCTGAGTATTAAATGTGTACTTGATAAATATTTGAATTCTTTTGTTTAAATTTCTCTTATTTGTGTCAATTATCAGAAGACAAAATCTTTCAAAGAATAACAGATTTTTAGAAATAAAAGGGATCATATGTAAATTTAGCCCAAGAATCATCTATGTTTTACCATAACAATTACAACACTCAGATAATCACTTCTTTGAGAAACCAAATTCCTTATGGGAGTAGCTCTAAAACATGGCCAAAGTCTTCCCAATATTTTTACCAATTGGTCCCAGTTATCTCTTCTGTTTTGTAGTACATGTATTCCTTCTTTCAAATACAAACAATTCAAATATCTAAGGAGAGCAGAAATTCTCAGTCTCTTTCCAGTTCATTCATGTACTGCCGACCCCCTTCTAACCCCACTCGATGCACACACACACACACACACACACACACACACACACACTGCCTACTCTTCTTCAGCTAGAACATCTACACTTTCCGCATTTATTTCATTTCAAATGTGGTTTGAGTCCCTAGTCTGTACTGGTTACTCCCTTTCCAGCTTTCAAATTTTTGTTAATGTGTCTCCGTAAATACGGAGAACCACTCTCCAGGAATGGTCTGTCTAGATCAGCCTGAAGTGTTATTATGACTGCTCTCTAGCTAACCTTACTGTCACCAAGGGAAATGTACCCACAACACAGCTGAGTTATCATTCTTTTACATTAACTAGCAATTTTGCTTGCTGTAATCAATCTTAAGCTATGCCTCTCCTGTCCTACATTGTGAAGCTCTGTTTAAACGTTTGGTTCTAATTTGGGGCTTTACAGTTTTTCTTATCAAATATGGACTTGGTTTTTGCACTCTTGTTGAGCCCTTACAAATTCTGATTCTGAACCCTCATCACATCTTCATTTTTACAAGAAATTTTACAATCAGGTCATTGTGTTTCATATTTAAGCAATTTATAAAAATACTGAAAAACACAAGTCATAAAATATAACCCAGGGATTGCAATCCTCCTTCACATTGATGCTAGTTGTTTTTTAATAACCTATATGAATTCAATTAGCTATAATTAATTTATATTTTAGCAAGGTTCTATTGTTTGCAAGAAACAAATCTCAGTCATAATAAATAATGTTTTGTGATTTTATTAAAAGAATATATGTGAAATGGTATAGGGGCTGAGTTGTAGTAGCCATTAGCCACTTATAAGTGTTGAGCCTTTCAAATATGACTATTCTGAATTGAGATGTGCTACATATTTGTTTTGGGGAAAAAATGTAAAATATCTCAATTAAAACATTTTGTGTTGATTATATATTGATATGATAATATTTTGGATAAATAGGTTAAATAATATAATTACTTGTTTCCATTTATTTATTTAATGGGGCTGCTAGAAAATCTTAAAATTACCTATTTATCTTGCATTTTATTTCTAATTCAAAGCTCCTTTAGGGGATAACAGTTTCAAAGTCCATAGATAGTACATACAAGTCATAGGCCCTGGAAGATTTAAGGTGGTTCTAGACCAGTAAGTAACTGCAGCAGTTAATAAATCTTTCCACTAATGTTCCACTATTGCTGTCTCTGTCTTTTTGTCATGCTGCTATACACTTTCTCCTACATCTTTAAAGTTTTCCTTTACCTTCCCATTTCTGCATTTCACATAGCATTCCTCCCATTATATTTTATGCATAAGGAAAATCATAATCTTTCTACTTTAACATCTGACCTCATTGCCAATTTTGAAATACTTGAATTTTTTTTTTAAGTTTCCAAGAAAAGAAACTTGAAACTGATTGATACAGTAATATCTTCTAACAAGGGGGACATCAGAAGTTCCTGGCCACAAGGTACATTAAGATTTTATAAAAACATGGTAACCCTGTTTGACTTAACTATAGCTTGTGATATTGCACTTTTCATATTTTTACACAAATCTTGGGAAATTTAAATAAGCCACATTTATATATATACTGAATTATTCCAATATGATACAAATATGAATCTAAAGTCTTTACACATACACACTATTACTGTGCAACAAATTAATTAAATCAAAACTTTGTGGCTTAAAAGTGTATTATATCTTAGTTTCTGTGAATCAGGAACCCAGATGTGACTTAGTTTGGTTCTTCAGGGTCAGGGTGTCTCATGATAGTGTAGTCAAGGGTCAGCCAGAGCTGCAGTCTCATCTGAAGGTTTAGCTGGAGGGGTTAAACGAGTTCAATTCCAATATCATTTACATCATTATTGTTAGAATTCTGTTCAGAATGTTGGACTGAGGGCCTCAGTTCATCACTATTGGCCAGAAGGCTCTCTCTCTCAAGATAAATCAGTCCTTTTGTAACCTAATATTAAAAGTGATGTCTCTTTACTTCTGCTGTATTCTAAATCAGTGGAAACTCGCATCTCTTATTTGGTTATGTAATTCTTCTGCTTAAAATAATGCAGTGACTCCTCATTATACTTAGATTAACTGAGATTCTTGAGACCCATTAAAGTCCTCAGGTCACCTAAGCCCTACACAGGCACACCAATCTTCTTTTGGATACTTGAGAATAAAAACTTTTATTCTTGTTCTATGACATTTCCATTAGTTCATCTCCTGTTCTAAGATAATCTCTTCGTCGCTCTTCAGATGTCTGGACCCTTCCGTCATCCCAACAATAGGTAAAATATTATCTCCTCAGAGAGATTTTCTTCTTTGCCCCATCTAGAATAGCTAAAAAGTCACTATATATTTCATCATCATTTTAATTTTCTATATGGTACTTACTACCAGGAGATATTTTTCTTCTCTACTTTTATATTTGATTATTTGATGCCTTATCTAATAGTATACACAGGGACTCTCTAAAATTGCAGGGAATGATCTATTTAATGAAATCTATCTTCTCAAAGCCTAGAAATGTGATCATTACATAAAAGGCAGATAATTATTAATAAAGCATAAGAAGCATTCACAGAATGCTAAGTAAAAAGAACAAAAATATAAACCTAATTGGAGAGAAAATGACAGATTAACATGTATATGGACAAAAGTGTTTTCTTTTTTTTTCCTTAATCAAAGAAAGAGGTTTCCTTTCCTTTCCTTTCCTTTCCCATCCTTTCCTTTCTTTCCCTCCCCTTCCCTCCCCTCCCCTCCCCTCTCCTTCACTCCCCTCCCCTCCTCTCCCCTTCCCTTCCCTTCCCTTTCTGTCCTTTCCCTTTCTAATTTCTCTCCTGATGGATACTCCAGCAACAACAGCAGCAGGCAGAGGCTGCAGTGGTCTTCAGCAGCATGAGGGTAGTGAGCTTACTGGTTTCCTACATGGCAGCAGAGCTGTTTCAATGGAATGAGTGCAAGTGGCAGAGTATCCAGAACAAATGAAAGTCCTGTGTTTGAGCCAAGGTAGTTCCTCCTCCATTCTATTCTTTCATCATCCCCTTTCTCCTTTGGCTCCACAAATAAACATCATCTTCCAATATTCATCTAACCCAATTTTCTACAGTAAATATGGATGAAACCTTTAAATAACTGACTTTTCTGATAGAAATTAAGAACACATGTATTAAAAGCAATGGCCACTCATATAGTGGAAGAAAATATTTCTGAAAGGTCAATGTTTGAAGCTTGAAAAGGCTTTCTATGCTATGCTTGAATATACTACCCTAAGGCTTGAATATGCTACCAACTCCAAGGAGGGTATATGTGTTTGGAGGATTGCCATTAACAGACCTGGTCTGCCTGATAGAAAATTAATCTACATTTTATTTTCAACACATTAATGTATTCAGTCAAAAATAATTACTGGTCTATTATTATTTGCAAAGAAATTAATATAAATATTTCAGCAATGACAAGATTGACATATTTCTTGTTCTTTTGAATCTTAAGTTTAATGAGGAAAATTATTCATACATGCGAATGAGAGAGACTAAGTTCATTGTTTCTCTACTGTCATGACAAAAAAAAAGTTCTCAGAAATATTTGTTTAAGAATTTGTAAGTTGATTAAAACATCAGAGTTTAGGTAAGAATCATTCACTGGGGAAGAACTTGGAGGCTATCATCTTAAGTCACTCTCCTGGATTTATTTTGCTTTAAAAAAATGAATTGGGAAATTTGTATTGACATATATACACTATTGATACTATGTACAACATAGATAACTAATGAGAACCTACTGTAAAGCTCAGGGAACTCTACTCAGTGCTCTGTGGTGACCTAAATGGGAAGGAAATCCAAAGAAGAGGGGATATATGTATACGTGTAGCTGATTCACTTTGCTGTACAGTAGGAACTAACACAACATTGTAAAGCAACTATACCCCAATAAAAACTAATTAAAAAAAGAAAATTTAAAGTGACCAAAACTCATTTGACAAATAAGAAATTAAATTAAAATTTGTTTCTTATAATCCAAAATTATGCATATTAACATGCCGATTTCTTACATGAACATAGTAGCTACTGAAAGAGGACTTTAATGAACAACAATTTGTTAATAATACAGGACATTGGAGGTGCATTGTACATGAGAATAAAAAGTGCCTCATATCAGCAACATGTGTAGCTGACCTCCTGGTAAGCATATTCAGAACTTCAGCAATTTGAGAGTTGAATTAGTTGCCACTTCATGCCAGGCCTCGTTCAAAGTATTTATTCATACATACTGAATTATGAATAGGACCAGCAACAAGATTTGTGGCACCCACTGCCAAATGGAAATTCAAGTCCCTTTGTTCAAAAGTTATCAAGAATTTCAAGATAGCAGCCATAAAGCAAAATCATTTTCCTAATGAAGGATTATCTTTCCTACAATGCCTTATGCCTAAAAACCACAAAATAGTAAAGCAATACCTGAGATTTTTATTGAAGCAAGTCCGTTAAGTAACACAAAATGTATCACTTTGGCTAATCCTTTTATAAGATGCAGTGTATGCCATTGTCCTTTCAATAAAGCGCAGTGTGTGCACATGAAAAAAAAAAAAGAATTTCAGGATAGCAATAGCAGAACATTAAAGCATGGATCTTTCTGAAGAGATATTAAGAATTTGTCCAAAATCACAGGGCTGCTAAATAGAAGAGCTGAGATTTGAACTCAGGTAATTTCAGACTGGAATTTGTGCTTATATTTTTTATGCTATAATGCTTCTTTCCCCACCTTATATTAGAAGACCTAAGTAAAAATGAGTATTATTTCTCTGATGCATAACTATCAGAAAAGTTATTGATCTAGAATAAACATCTGAGTCATTTCTATTTTTACAAACATATATTTAACATATGATGAAAAACTAATGCCATCAGTTTCAACACACTGTAAAAATTGTTACATACATAAATATAAAATTGTTATATATATATGTATAAAACTGTTATGTATATATATATATGTATGTATGTTATTCTTTATTCTCTTCCAAACCACAGTGCTTCAGATTAATACATTCTGACTCAAGTTTAGCAAATGATTTCTCTCCTTTAAGTCTAGATGAGAACTAAGAATAAAGCTCACATTGTATTTTCAGTGGCAATAATATAATCTCTTACCCTAAACAACTTCTATTACACTGGTTACTCATTGAAAGCTAATGATTTTATATTAGAAAAAATATATAAATGCCTTTTTATATTTAATAATATATTTCAGTATTATTACACAGACCAGTAAGCTCTTTTGTTTTATAAAAGATTAATTTGCCTTCCTTTCTTTTAGAACTTAAATGTTTTGGCATGCATTTTTTTATATGTATATAAAATCTCACAGTTTTAATTAGATCAGCATGGTATGATTTAATTAATTATTGAACATGATAACATCTTGTACATAGAAAATATTCCTGTTCTAATAAATTTTATTTTATACTTGATTGGTATATATATTTCTGTTATTTCTCATATGAACCTCCCATTATCATAAGTTATTATTATAATGAGTACCAGTTTACTGGAATTGTTTTTTGATATTAAAAAATATAATTTTTGTCACTTTTCCTTAAGAACAGTAAGAGAAAGAAACAGTAAGAGATAGAAAGATAGCTAGAGATAGACACATGAGAGAGAGAGGGAGAGAGAAGTTGTAGGAAAATATATCTATTTTATCCAAAGATGAAATACTTAACTGGATTGTCCATAATAAAAAGGAATACTATGGATTCTTTTTATTTTAAAGAAGGAAAATTTAATAAATCTAATATTCATAGCTGTTAGGAATCAAGTGTTCTTCTAGGTCCTTTAAATATGCTTTTTATATATTACCTTAAAAAAAGTATGTTTATTCATGTGTTTCGCTGAGGAACATAATCAAATCAGTCAAATGTGTGTAAATTTGCACCACTGTCAAAAGGTCCAAAGCAGAATTTGATTATAAGGTGATTTTTCATACACCATAGTACACTAGCATGTAACTTGTTTAACCAGAGATTTATTTTTAAAGATAATAGGAAGTAATAATACTTATGATACAAGTTAAGACATAATTTATTTAAAAATGTGTTAGGATTATAGAACATCCTCAGCTGACTGGATATTTGTTTATTTTATTGACAAATAGTTAATTTGTTCAAATCCCCTTAATTACATTGCTTCAATTTCACTGTATTACATTTAGTATGTGGAAGTTATATTATTAGCTTTTTTTCAGAAAGTAACTAATTCCTACTTTATTGTCAAACCAGGGTGATTAAAGAACACAAATATTTAATTTTAATGACTTTTTAAAACTTTATTTAATCTACTATAAATTACTTATTAATATCTTTTTAGAACTCAACCATATAACATATTCTAGCAGTGTGAGATGTTATATTCCAAGCAAAGTTTGTAGTTTTAAGGTGCTAGGTAATTTTTACTTTAATAGCTTCCTGAAAAAAGTAAATATTTTAAAAGAATGTATATACTCCTAATTGATTTTAAAATACTTGATTTTTTTCTGCACCACACTTTTGAAAACAGTTTCTTAATTTTATCCTTTACCATCTGAGTAGGCTGAGAACTTCCCAAATCCTCAAACTCTCATTTGTTTTTTGTTTAACAGTTCTTCCCTCAATTTATTTCCCCCCTCTCACATTTTACTATAAGCAATAAGAAGAAACCAGGTCACAACCGTAACATTTTGCTTGGAAATCACCTTAGCTAAATATCCAATTTAATCATTTATAAGTTATTTTTTCTACACAAATGAATGAGACAATTCCTCTAAGCTTTCTGCCACTACATAACAAGGATCTCCTTTCCTCCAATTTCCAATAACATGCCTGTCACTTCCTTTTAAGCCTCAACAAGTTGTTAATACCCATATTTCTACTAACAGTTTGTTCAAGGAAATCTAGGCCTTTCATCATGTTCCTTAAAGTTAGCTCTTCCGGTCTTCACTCACTGACCACTTCCAAAGACACTCCCACATTTTAGGTAGTTGTCAAGGCAGGACCCCATTTCCAGGTACCAAAATCCGTGATAATTTTCTACTGGTGGACAACAAATTCCCACAAATTTAGCAGCTTGCAACAACACTAATTTATTATCTTTCAGTTCTATAGGTCATAAATCTGGTGGAGTTGGCTGGGTTCTCTGCTTATCAGTCACAGAAGGCTAAAGTCAAATTATCAGCTGGCCTGGGCTCTTATCTGGACACTGTAGAAGAATCCTTTTCGGAGCTCATTATGGTTGATGGAGTAATCCAGTTCCTTGTGGTGGTAGGTCTGAAATAGCCATTTCTTTGTTGGCTGTCAATTGAGATGTGCTCTCTACATCTATAAACTACCTGCCTTGGTTCTTGTCAGACCACCTCTATCTTCAAACCAGCAAGGGTGCAGTGAATCCTTTTCACACTACTAACCTCTCTTTCTTCTGTCAACAGCCAGAGAAAACGCTCTGCTTCTAAAGGAATCATGTAATTAAATTAAGCTCACTGAGAAAATTTACTTTTTGCCATATAATACAAATAAGCACAGGAATAATACAACAAGACAAAAGTCATGAGGGTCATCTTAAAATTCTACCTGCCAGATGTACTGATTTTTAATTCAATGATTTATCATGTGACCACCTCTTTGAAAAGCATAGTGTCAACTATACTGAAGCTAAAATTTTAGAACAGTTGATCTTCATGATGGCTATCTGATTAGATGACTGCAAGATTAACTTCATTATCAATTGATTCACACTCACCAGTCTCCAGTTTCTCCATTATTTTCCTTGCCTCACCAAGTATTACAGACGAACACTTCTCTATCTCTACTACCCAGCCCTCACACAATACTACTTACAAAAATAGCCTTTTAAGTTAGATCATAGGCTACAGCAAGTATTTGTCTACACAAAAACCTGCACACAGATGTTTGTAGAAGCTTTTATTCATAATTGCTAAAACTTGGAAGCAACCATAACACCTTCAGCAGGTGAGTGGACAAATAAATGTGGTACACCCAAACAATGGAATATTATTCAGTGTCAGAAATAAGTACACTATCGAGTCATGAAGAGATATGGAGTAAACTTAAATGCAACTTAAATGTGTATTACTAAGTGAAAAAAGCCAATCTGAAAATGCTGCATACTGTATCCAACTGCAGGACATTCTGGAAAAGGCAAACTATGGGGACAGTAAAATGTTCAGTGGTTGCTGTGGGTAGGAGGAAATGAAGAGGCAGAAGTACAGAGGAGTGTTAGGGGAGTAAAAAACTCTGATATTACTTACATGATATCACTTATAGTGATGGATACTTATTATATATTTGTTCAAAAACAAAGAATGCAGAATACCAAGAGTGAATCATAATGTAAACTATGAACTTTGGGTGATTATGATGTTTCAGTGTAGGTCCATCAGTTTTAACAAATGTATTGTTCTAGAGATGTTGATAATGGGGAAGGCCATGCATGTATGGGGGCAGGGGGTTTATGTGAGATCTCTGTACCTTCCTTCTTCTCAGTTGTGCTGTGAACCTAAAACAACCCTAAAAAAATTACCTCTTAAAAAAAGGGGAAATTCATGACCTGCCTCTGCCTTGTCCTAATATCAAGTTTATTTGTAAGCTAGCTGGTATAATTTTGATGTATTATTAACTCCCTCAAACAGAATTGTATAATATAAAGAAAAACCTTGTTTTCTTATGCGTGTTCCAACAACAGTATGTAGCAAGGTCAGATACTGGTCAGAGTGAGGACAGACTACGTCCTCTACAGAATTCCTAAATTTCTTACAAACTGGTCAAATACTATCAAATTCAAACTCACCTATGCAGGCCTATGGAGGACTGATGATAGCATGTGTGGGATCTGTTGTCTTACAAGACTGAATTCTAACTCTTTATCCTATTTGTTTTGTAACATTGCACCATTAATTATCTCATCTGAGTGAGGCTTATTTGTAATACTAAGAGTTAACAGTGGAATTACTGTCAAAATATGCAGTATATTTTAGCGATCTTCTCCCTCCTTCATAATTCATTTCAAACATCTGTGATTGATTTACAATTCAAGAAATTGAGAACCCTGACAGAAAATGAAATAATTACGCTGTGATTGATACTTGCTTTGTATTATACTTCTCTTATATTCTGATTCATGATTCTGGTTAATTAATGATATAACATTGGCTGTTTTCAGTGACTAAATTGGAAGGAAATATTGCCTATAATGAACTTCTGTACTGCACTCAGATTATCTGATGTCACCTTAAAAAACTGAAGAATATCTTTTCATTTCTGCTGTCAGAGAAAAGCCTTAGAATTAACATTTAATTCAAACACACACACACACACACACACACACACACACACGAATGAGATTCGTACACATATATCTCTTCATAATATTAAATTTTAAAAGATAAAATAATACGCTCAGGAAAAGCATAATATGCATGGAATTATGGCCTGAATTAGAGTGGATTAAGAGACAAAGAAATTGCTTATCGCTTGTTTTCTGCAGGGGAAAGAATAAAATGAAATATATTTCATAATACTACCACAAAGAGTTTTAGTCTATAAGAAAACAGAAAGTCTCAACTCCTCAGAAGTAATCTGAAATGAGACACAATTTGCAAGATATCACATGGCAGTGTTATAAATTTTGAAAGTGTGGAAATTCATAGGGTCTAGTCTCCTGTGAAATTGAGCAATGCATATTCCTCAGCTTGCAAAGAAGGATAAAATAGATCAATACCAGTCAGAACCTAAAGTCTGCTGTGCTATCAGCCTAGAAGACTAAACACAATATACCATGCTGTTGCTATGTGAACAAGGTCCTTTTGCATGTGAGGGATTTTTTTTAAACAAAAATTCAACTAGAACTGCTAATATATGAACAACTGTAATCTTCAAAGTGAAAGAGAATTTCTAGGCATAGGTATTCATTTGAAGAAATTTCTTTTCAATTTGGATTTTATAAGTGTTGCAACTTAAAGCCTTGAAACTTAATTATAGTCAAGAAACTGAGCCACTTCGGGCAGTTAGTAGATAATTTTCTTATATACAAAGGAAATGTCAAAGTCAGAATACTTATTAGGCAAGTCTTTCTCAAAACTGCTCTTTAGAAACAATATTTGCTTTCTTACTAGGATAATGACATAACTCTAATGCTCTTTACTAGAATTTCCTTATTCAAAAGACTCAGTGAAGCCACTAAATGTGAGATAATATTTGTAAAACATATAACTGATAAAAAGCTGATGTCCAAAATATATATGAAGATAGTGTATAAATCAAGACAGACAGACAACCTAATGGAAAAATGGACAAGAGACTTGAAAAGATACTTAACCAAGGAATAAGTGAAAAGGTGTTCAACCACTTTAACAATCACATGAATGCACAGTCTGAAACAATGCACACTGATACACATTCACTTGAATAGTTATGAGAAAAAGACTGGCAAAGCTAAGTGTCGATAAAGATATGGATCTATAGGAATTCTCGTACACTGTTGATGGGAGTGAAAATCTGCCAGCTGGTAAAATTCTTAAAAATATTCTGGATAAGGTGAATATATATATATACCCAATAGAAATGTTTGTAAATGTTCATCAAAATATATGAATTAGAATTCTTATTACAACATTATTAATAGCTGTCAGAGATTGAAAAAAATCCAATGTTCATCAACAGTAGAATGGATAATGGTATTTATGCTATAGAATACTATACATCAGAGAAAATCAACTAACTACAGATGTAAGTGACGTAAATAATGAACTAAGATAACGCTTAATCAATGACAGCAAATTCAAAAGAATATACATTATATGATTCCTTTATATAAAGTTCTAAATCAAGCAAATAATTTTATATTTTAAGAGGCTGTGTTACATAATAGTTGAAAACATTGGGTTTCCAGTCAGGGCTGGAGACTCAGCTTCAAGTTATTTGACCTTGGCCAGGTTGCTTCACCACCATGTGCCTCATGTCTTTATTGGCAAAGAAGTCACTGTATTAGCACTAATCTTGTATGGTTTCTACGTGCTCAATGCAATAATGCAAATAAAGTACATCTCAATCTCAAGATTCATGGCACATTGAAAACACTCAATAAACATAATTACATTAATTTAAATAATAATGTATCATTCATAATAAAATGAAATAAGAAAAGCACTAAATAGAAATATCAATGGAAATCTACTTAACTCAAAATTGTACTATGCTGTATATTATGTAATTAATTTCTACTCTCTTGAGTAGCTCAAATATTTCAGATTCCTTTTTAAAAATATTCCATTGTATTAAATTCCTTTTGGATTAAAACACATTGAATTGCAGCTGAACCCTGAGTGGCTCAGTATTTAGTACCAGACACGGTTTCAAACATCTAACCCTCTAGGATGAGATTTTGTTACTGGCTTTCTGACCTGCTCTAAGTTTAAAGGCAATGAAGATAAGGCTAACATCAGAGAATGGAACTGTAGTAGTCTAAGGAACATAGTGTCAAAATTGTCACTTAGGGACTTCCCTGTTGGTCCAGCGGTTAAGACTCTGTGCTCCCAATGAAGGGGGTCTGGGTTTGATCACTGGTCAGGGAACTGGAACCTGCATGCTGCAACTAAGAGCCCGCATGCCGCAACTAAAGACCCAGAGCAGCCAAGTAAATAAATACATATTTTAAAAAAACCCAAAATTGTCACTTAAATCATCACCTGTGGTTGCCTGGAATACAATGCCTACTGAGGGCATATCTATGGAGGACCAAGTACTGGCCAAAATAACACTTGTGCTGGGTATGCAAGAGAAAGTGGTTATGGAGTGGGTTAAATGCTTCTCACAGCACTAAAAAATTGAAGAATGAAACCAACAGGATATTTTCAATTCAGTGTTCAAGGTATATAGAGAGAGCCAGTAAGTTTCTATGATTGCCATAAAAAAAAAAAAAAAATCAGATCTCCAAAAACCATACAAAGAATTTGTTACTGGTGGGTGATAAATTATTATGTAGGTTGAATTCACAAACTTACCAGATTTCTTTAGTTATTCATTTTGGAAAAAAATAAGACCTGAGAGTTGGAAGGATGAAATTTAGATAATTCCGAGGATCACAAACTCCAAATCTCACTGAACCTTTCTAGTCAGCAGAGCCAGCT
Organism: Balaenoptera musculus; assembly: GCF_009873245.2. NCBI lineage: Eukaryota > Metazoa > Chordata > Mammalia > Artiodactyla > Balaenopteridae > Balaenoptera > Balaenoptera musculus. The sequence goes on from NC_045802.1 coordinate 60,150,311, forward strand.
CCTCTTCCACTGTCTGAGGCAATCTGTCTTGCATTAATTGCAAACCCGTTAAGACCTTAATTTAGATACCTATCTTTCAAGGACCTATCAATTTTCTTCATTCCTACCACTCCTCATTGAACTGTAATTATATTCAGATTCCAGCCTATCCCAGGGTGCCAGTTAAGAAATCGAACCTGGGATAGCAAAAGTGTGCATGGTTTTCAAATTTATGTGTTCAAAACCATAGGTAATTTGTGAAAGAGTTTGCTAAACCAAGAGAAAAGGAAAACTGTAAGTTCAAAGTGTTACATCTAGCAGCTAGGAATCTCTCTGTCTCTCTCTTCTTTCTGTCTTTCAGTTTCATCTCTAAAACAGACTCAGTGGTAGTATATACTCAGCATGAGATTAAAGTACCAGAAATTTCTGGGTATAGTCAAGAACTGTGTCTGATACAGTACTTAGTAGACAAATGTGCCTATCAAGCAATTTAAATGTGGCTATCCAAATGAACATGTGTTTTAAGTGTAAAAAACACACACCAGATTTTGAAGACTTAAAACTCTTATATCTTGACTTGATTTTTATATCTTAAAAGTAAAATATCTTTAATGCATTTTTATATTGATTACATGTTGAAGTAATGATATTTTAGATATATTGGAGTAAATAAAATTTATTATTGTTACCTGTTTCTTTTTAATGTGGATTCTAGAACATTTAAAATTACATAACTGGCTAACACTGTATTCAATATTATACATCTAGAAAAAAGGATCTAAAGATTTAGAGAGATTGGGGTATTGACATAAATTTATAATGTACATTTGGTTTATACAACTGTTGACTAAGACCCGTAACAGGGCCCAGAAGTCACTCTCTTCACCAATACTTGAACAGTTCTTCGGTGAGGAGAGGGACAACATTTGGAATCCTGTAGTATAGTTGGGGGATTGTAGACATTGAATTAGACCTGAGTCCTCAATGGGAAGGACAGACTTCAGCTTTTACACATCATTGGTCAGTTCTCACAGATACTGTAATGGACAGCAAAGCCAGAGTTAGGATCCCCGTGTTCTGTTGGGCTGTAGTGTAGGATATAGCATTTGTTCTAAACTAGTCACTAACAAATTCTTCTATTTTTTCCACACCCATAAGGCTTAGGTATCAAAGAGTAGCTATAGGAGAGGCATAAAAATTTTGTTCCCTGTTTATGGGCCTTAGTATTTAATGCAAAAAATAATTCCACCGGGAGTAACCAAAACCGAATTAACTTTCCTTCAGCTAGACTAAACTTAATCAGTCTTCTTTGTGACTCTAGGCTGTAAATTCCTTTCCTCAGAGCATTTACTTTAGAAAATTTTTAATTGTCCATCCTTCAGCTGCCCCTTTGTTATTGCAAATCTTTTTATAAAGACTCTTGTCAATTTTACAACATAAGAACATCTTTCTCAAGGACCTGGGAACCATCTCTTTGAAATGTAATCATCAAAATAAAGAAGGCTCCTTTCTCTCAATCTCTGTGGGAGGGTAAAGCAGGCATTTTGCTCCAAGTTGTAAAACTACCACCTCTCATGAAGATACTAGAACATTTACATTTCCTTTGCATAAAGCCAGTTTACAAATATAGGTGGCCTATGATCTCCCTTTGCCATCTCTTAAAATTTCTCTGACCGTTTATTCAGTATTGTTAAGCTCAGGCTGAATTCTGGCCTTTCTCCCCTATTGCAATAGTCTGGAATAAAGTATTCCTTGCTTGTTTAACTTTGTTCAGTACAATTTTTGCTTTGACAGGAGATTCAACAATGCTTCCATTGTTCTAGAAGCCTAGATTAACTGTCAGCCATTATAGTCTTACCATGTCATGGGACAAATAGGCATAAAAGAGAAGTATGGTATAGACTGAAGAGGTTATTTTTGTTATTCAAATTTGCTACATTATGTGTGTGAGGAAGGTTATACCAGGAATTTGTGGGGTATTCTGCTCTGCCTCATTGTACTGCCCTTTCAGTCATAAAGTTAATAAAAAACTATAGCAACACAATGCAAGCAGGACCACTGAAGGCTACGGTTATGCCTGAATGAAGATTTGAGCCATGCTATAAGGTATAACCACTGACCACCCAAAATGCATCCAGGTAATTAACTAGAACAACTGAGGACAAAAGAATGATAAAGATAGGAAAAATGAACGTGGGAAGAGTCCTGTTTTATGCCACTGAGATGTCACGCAACAACTTCCTCCCTTCATGTCATTCTGCTGGCTGCTAGCATACGCCATCATCGCCTTGGTTGTTGAGAGGCAGGCCATGTTAAAAAGACCAACACTCTGTCGATACTCTATAAGAAGGATGTTTAATAGATGGGTACCTAAATGAAGAAAAATTATATTTCTTTTTTTAATTTTGGAATTTTATACTTAAAGTTTAGAGAGTAAGATGATGGGTCACATCCAGCTTCCCCATTAACCTTCTTTTCATCCTTTGTACAAGTTATGGGATAAACTCATTTGTAAAGAGAAGTTTAAAGGCTTCAGGAAGGCTAGAGAGAGAGGCCAGTAAGCTCAGGGATGTGACTAGAGAAAAACATGGATACACTTGAGTCTTTCTGCCGTTTTGTCAACTAATTTTCCAAATCTATTTTCTGATTGATTTTGCTTTGGATTTATTATAATTATCAAATTTCTTATTTAGAACTTTATGATTTCTCTGTTTAGCCAATCAAACTCAAAGAAGGGCAGCAATGCCTCTACTAAATAAGCATTTACCTCTCAAAAGAATAAACTGTCCTCGAGCCATTTTTCCCCTAAAAGCACTACATAAGATTTGTAGCTGATTTAACAAATACTTCTTAAATTGACATGAATTAATCCTATTACATCATTCTGAAAATAACTTTGGAAATTATCTTTCTTGACATGGCCTCAAGGTAATCCATATGTATCCTCACAAATAAATATGCAATTTAAAAGGAAAGATTATAACATAACTAATTTCCAGTGGTATCTAAAGCAATACCATGCTAGGAAAAAATGCTTAGTTATGTAACTAAGTTACAGTTAGTTTTATAATCATAAAACAATACCTACATACACAATTATAATCACAAAAGATGCAGCACATTTAAGGTAGCTTCATTTCAGTTGTACAGCAAAATAGGAGCTGTTAAAATGGCTCATTTCACTTGATGAACTTTATTCCTTCTCTTCTTATTGTAAATAACCTCTGGGCTTAGAAATGAGATATTGATTTATGTTTAATCAAGGATTAATGATTGCTTTAATTAAAATGCTTTAATTAATGTAATTAATTGAGAATTGTATGGTCTACTAAAAATCCCCAAGTTTCATATTCAGGGTTGCTAAAATTTAACAGAAATGAATTTTTTGTTGGAGGGTCTGCCACCTGAGGATTCCTTCAACTCTTTTGATCCATGTCTGTCCAAAGCTGTTCTACCTAGGGGTGTGATATAAGACTCCGTTGTAGACTTGGGTTCATTCCTCACACTGTATTTTATTACTCTAGCATCAATTTCTGCATTGCAATCAGCAGAAGTACTCAGGGGTCCCTTTTGAGATATCATATAAATCAAAACAGATGATCAAGCATTATATAGCACCTATTTGAAATCTTATCGTTAGAAATTTTTATATATTTAATAAATTAAATCAGATTCTTGTTGGATTAGTATGAAGAATAATTTCCTCATCATATCTCTCTTTAGAAAGTCCTAGTAAAAATAAATGATTCATGTATTAAGGAAATCTGAGTAATATTACATCTTTGTTGCTTTACTGTTGTGATAGACCCTATTTATGAAAAGAGGTGTTTAAAATCATTCATTATCTCACTAATGATTTTTTTTTTAAATATATATATTTTTAAATTTTTATTTATTTATTTATTTATTTATGGCTGTGTTGGGTCTTCGTTTCTGTGCGAGGGCTCTCTCCAGTTGCGGCAAGTGGGGACCACTCTTCATCACGGTGCGCGGGCCTCTCATTATCGCGGCCCCTCTTGTTGTGGGGCACAGGCTCCAGATGCGCAGGCTCAGCAGCTGTGGCTCACGGGCCCAGTCGCTCCGCGGCATGCGGGATCTTCCCAGACCAGGGCTCGAACCCGTGTGCCCTGCGTTGGCAGGCAGATTCTCAACCACTGCGCCACCAGGGAAGCCCCCTCACTAATGATTTTTTTAAACAACTGGTTTCATATACTTTTTTTTAAGCCTACATATATATTCTCAACTAAATAGATAGCAGTAGTATCAACATTGCTTCTCATTGTGAATTTCTGAATCACTGACTCATCCTTTTTGAAAAATTTCTTCTTTATAAAAATGTCAGCTCCATCTAAAAAATGCCACTTCTTCATCTGGATTCTTGCTGCCATGTGTTGGAGTCTTGGTGATTTACTCTCCTTGAATGAAGACCTTTGCTCTGACTCAAATCTGTTTCTCTTTTTTCTAATCCTGTACCATTATTAGTGATTTTATACTAAGTAAAATGAACATGACAAATCATCCCAAATCCTGGACTCTGTTTCTTCAACTCATCATTGCTACCCACTCTCTGATTACTGTTTCTCTAAATGTGCTTTCAACTCCCCCCAACCCCCACCCTCCCCCTGTCTCTACAGACTGTCAACCTATTCAGTTCTAAACCATTTGACTTCACGTTTTTGAGCACTATTCATCAGCCCCTTTCTGGCTTCAACATTTCTTGTCTAGACTTGATTCACTGCTTATCGTAAAACTTATTCTTCAGCGAATGCTCTCAAATCACTTGTGCATCTTACACTTCCTCTTACCACATTGAAAAAAAATTCTCAATTAGTTATGACAAATGCCTCTCTATTATGCATCCAAGTCTTTGCATATTGGTTAGGAAAACCCACAAAAAAGAGGTTGCTTTCTCTTTGACTTCATGAGAAACTCTATTACTTTTCCTTTTTGGCTAAACTTTAGTTTTTCTATATAAAATTTTTATACATACTCTTCTGTCCTCTTACCTCCCAATCCCCAACCTCTACATGCATCTCAGGAGATACTGTCTTCTCTAAGAAAAAAGTGCTTAGTCTGGAATCTCTTTATCTCCCCACACTCAAACCTAGTGTATTAGTTTCCTATTGCTAACAAATTACCATCTAGTGGCTTAACACAGCATGTTTATTCTTTTGCATTTCTGGAGGTCAGAATTCCAAAAATGTGTCTTAAGGTACTAAAACTAAAGTGTTAGCAGCGCTATATTCTTTCTGGAGGCTCTGGGGGAAAATCTGTTTTCTTGCGTTTTTTAGCTTCTAGATGTTGCTGGTATTCCTTGGTTCATGGGTCCCTTCCAGCAAGGCCATTAATCGGACCTCTGCTTCTGTCTCCATATTTCCTTCTTCATCCCAACCCTTCTGCCTCCCTCTAAGATCCCTGTGATCACATTTTGGACTAGCAAAATAATCCAGTTTAATAACTCCCCATCTCTAAAATCTGAACTTAATCACTCCATCAAAGTTCCCTTTGATATGTAAGGTAACCCATTCACAGGTTTGAGGGATTTGAACACTGGAAACTTTGTGGAGGCAAAGTTTCAGCCTACTGTACCTACATTCCTACCTGCATGTTTACCACTGCTTCTTCTTCCCTCCTATCATAATAAACAAAAGCATTCCTTCATTTATCAAAAAAAAAAAACAACAAAAGACAAACAACAACAACAACAAAAACAATCACTCCACTTGTGCTCTGTTCTTTGAATCTCATTTCCTCCCAATTTCAGAACATCGTTCCTTAATTTACTCTCATTTTAGTTACAACAGCAATCTTAATTTTATTTAGAATTGGTCAACCACTTACAAAATTGGATATAAAGATAACCCTCCCTCCACAAAAAGCCAATACCATACTATTTCTCTTCTTTATTTCCCATTCATTCTTTAACTCACCTCAAACTGGCTTAAGTTCTCCACTTTTCTATTAATACAGTCAACAAAATCCACCATTTATTGCATGATATTAAAGTAAAATATACTAAATTCTGTCATCTTTCTTTGATTTAAAGGTAGTACGTCCTAATTGTTTCCAGTTGAACTCACTGCCTCCTCTACTTTAGACCATTTTCCAGCTTTTCCTCCTTTTCTGTTTGATCCTAAAGTCAACATTCTCCAATGTTTTGTCTTTAGCTGTATTTTATAGCCGGACTCTTTCTCCAGGCAGTATCATTCTGATTCAGAGGTGAGGTGTTTCCAATTATAATCTACATCCTTAACATCGGGATTTATATGTTGGAGTACTCTAGACTTCAATAGCAAACTTCTTATGTGGCATCTCTATTTGCCTCTCATCACTGCCAAAAAATAGGAAACCTTGTAGAAATTATTTTCACAATAGTTGCAAAGTATTAAACACCTCAACCAATGCTATTTTCATCCATGAAAACATATTTTGTTTCTCAGACAATTAGTTAGCCTCTTATCTGGCCTTGCCTCATCTACTCTCATCCCATCTTCCAGTAGCCAGCAGAGTGATCCATTTAGAATGTAAGCAATGGTATGTCCCTTCTGTGATCAAAATTATTCAGCATCTTTCTATATCAGATATCAGACTACACTTCAAGACACTACTATGGCCTGTAAATCCAGACCATACATTATCTGATGCCTTATCTAATCAATTTCTACACTTATTCCCATCAGAGTCTTAATGCTGGCCTCTTAGCCTCCTACATTTTTCTTGAACAAATAAACCTTATACTTGTTAGTTTCTCTGCAGGGAATTTTCTTCCTCCAGGTATATGTAAGGCTTGTTCCTTTAATTTTTTATCTTCTTTTTACTTTTTCTTCTTACTATCTATTATCAGTTTACTCTATGATCCCTCCTATAGAATGTAGAGTCAATGATGAGAGTACACTGTCTGTATCCTCAGTGTCCTATTACTTGCTTAATGCACTTACTAGTTATATGGCTGTTGACATGTTACTTAACATGCATAGTGCCAGTAATATTACATCTGAAATTTAAATAATACTAGAGCCTAGTATCATAGGGTTGGAAAAAGAATTGTATAAGATAAACCATGTAAAGTATTCAGCTCAGTTAATAAATGTTAGCTTATATTACTTTATCTCTGACTCCAGATGTGCTTAATACTGTCCTTATGTATCATTTATAGAAAGAGAAATGTTCTGCTTTCTTATGTGCAGTTCTTCTCCCCAAATCAATGCATTCTGATCTACTAATCTAGGCTCAGGGAATTTAGAATAGTCATTGAGGATAATATACAAGGTTGAAACTCGTATAGTTTACCCTTCTTTTCTCTCTCTCATTCGATCTTTTTCTCCCTGCTATGGATATAAAGCCTATAAAACATAGAGCTGTATGCCCAAAACATATAAAAAACTTAAGAAGGGAAATTCTTAATCTAATATTAAAAACTCTATGATAGCAAAGGTAACTACACATTTCCATTTTTACCTTCAAAGTTTAAGTTATTTCCTTCAAAATGACCTGTCACCTGAAAATTCCAGATGTCTGACACCTGCTTATGTCTTTTAAAAAGACTGCTTGGAAATAATAGATGAGCAGCAACTAAGATAATTTTTCTATTATAATGTGCATATTGCACAATCAAGCATTTGAGCTGATATTCTTCTCACTTGACAACTAATTTAATTCATGGCAACATAATGGGCTGTAAAGATTGATTGCTTATATTCCAAATTTCAAAGAAAGAAAAATATATAGTCAAATTAAAATTTCCATAGCATAACTCCTAACAAAAGTAAATAGAGAAAGTAGACATCCATGGAAGAGCATATAGGAACAAGCTGTAGAAATGCAAACTGAAGTCAAAAGTTAAAATAAGTTTCACAACTGACTATTTCTATTTGTCAAGAGAAGGAAATTCCATAAATTTTAGAGCTAATGGAAACTTAACATTTTATAAAATATCCCACTCCAAATTCTTAATTTATTTCTACACTCATAAAAATCAGTAAGCAATTAGATTCAAGTATAATTGCTAATAACTTGAGACAAGAATGATAACTAGTTGATTAGTTATCAACAGAATTTCCATATTGTCTTTAGTCAAATGTGTTTATTCCTGAGAGCCCAAGTAAAGGTTTATCTTCAGCCTAATGTATAACCAAACCCACACTCAAGCTTCAAGGTTGAAGATCCACTACATGAACATATTTTTAATGTTTTATTCATAATGCTTACTTTCTATATAATGGTTCTTTTAAGTGTAAAGTTATAATGGTTCTTTTAAGTGTAAAATTATGTAATTATTAGCAAATGATTCAATGTCTCCAAGAGAATGTTGCCAGTTTAGTAATAGAAAACCTGCATTTGGCATCACTAGTACCATATTTCATACAAGTAAATATTTCAGATAGTGCTTCCTGTTTCAAAAAAAATAATTAATTTACTTGAAGAATCTTGCATAAAAAATATTTCCCAAATATAAAACATCCTGTTGAGCTTCTTAAATGGGGTAAATAAATTTTAACTTTTATGATAATTTTGCCTTTCTTTTTTTCACATTAGTACTGAAATTTACATTTGACTTTAGGAGGTAATTGACTGGAATTTAACCCTTGGCCCCAGGAAGATTATCAGGTTCTTAGTTTCTACTTCTCACAACTGCTTCTGTACCAACACTTTCTTTTACAATTTTCTACATGTAAATCTCTGTGGTTAAGAAAAGTCAAACCACAAAAATTATTAATAAAGTGAGGATCAATATATTTTCCTCTGAATAAAAAACATAAAATTGACTGCATTCACTTTATTTCTTCATTTTTTTTCTTTATGTATATGTTTTCAGCTCATCTTTAGATGGTTAACATCTGGTTGGTGACAGCTAGTTATGTGAGTTTCCCCTTTTTATATAATAATTTTATGTAATAACTGAAAGGGAAGTTTGGGTAGGTAGAATAATGGAGGCCAAAAGATGTTCATGCTCTAATTCCCCAACTCTGTGAATATGTAACTTTTCATTGTAAAGGTATTTTTCATATGTAATTGAGTTAATGATCTTGAGACAGGGAGATTATCCTGGATTGTCTGGGTGGAGATAGCAGGTGAGCTAGAGTCCTAGAATATGTGATGATGGAAGTAGGGGAGAGAGAGAGAGAGAGAGAAAGGGAGAGAGAGGGAGAGAGGGAGAGGGAGAGTGAAAGGGGGAGAGAGAGAGAGAAAAGGAGAGGGAGGTTTGAAAATGTTTGTTGCTGGCTTTGAAGATGAAAGAAGGGCCCATGAACCAAAAAATGTCAGAGACCTCTAGAAGCTGGAAAAGGCAAGGAATAGATTCTCCCTTAGAGCCTCCAGTAGAAACACAGCCCTGTTGACTAGTTGATTTTAGGACTTTTGACCTCCAGAACAGTAAAATAATAAATTTGTATTATTTTAAGTAATTAAGTTTGTGGTAATTTGTCATAGCAGCAATGGGAAACTAATACAGAAGTTGTGGGTAGATTAAATATGAAATGAATTATAATATGTAAACATGTTAGAAAATTATTTCACTTTTAATCATACCCTTTGATTACAGCACAGAAGTAATTAAATTAATTATTGTATTAATTTACTTTTTATCATGATACTATGAGAAGTAATTAGCAGGGAAGTTAAACAACATGGAAGGAAATAAATTAAAGAGAAGTGTAGTACCCCAGTATCTGATTTCAAGAAGAGAAATTAAGGAAGTGTCTTATTATGGTATTTTAATGAAGTAGGAAAAGGACTGCTAACAAGTCTAACCATTGGTTTTCCAGAAGAAATTATTTATGAAATTTCCTTAAGCTGTGAGAGAAGAGGGAACACAATACAGTGAAATTAGCTTTATTCAAAAAATATATATATTAATACATTTACATATATTTTATTTCTTAAAATAAAACTCTCAAGTCAGAGAAGAAGTAAGATATGTGTTTCATGATATTTTAAGCAATCTTACTTTCTAGATATACATATGTATCAAAAGTATAGGTGCTACCTCTATTTTAAATAAAATAATTTTCTGTTGGATCTAGAGGATAAAATAAGAGAATATTTATGACATTGTCATTTATAATGGTAAGAAATTTCATAATAAAAATTTATAGATGTCTTACAGAGACAAAATAAGCAATTTATAACTTCTTTGCATATTTTTATAAATAAAACAATTTCTATAAAGATGACTTTTGATAATTCAGGGCCTGATCATTTGTTTTTGAGGTACTTCTGCTGTTCTGAACATTTTTGGCATCAGAAATTTTGATTGGGTTTTGGTTCTGCCTTGGGGTGATAGACTGTGGGTGACCATCCAACTGCATCGACAACATCTGGAGCCCAAGTCCCCACTGAGGAAAAACAGCAGGGCAGGGCCAGCAGAAATGATGCCAGATGTGCTATAATTATTGTATTTGCAAAATAAGTTGGTTTTATGTACTTCATCACTTTTAACACAAAAAAAATCTGATAAAATTTTGGTATTTTATTTAGGGTCTTTGGCAGTATTAAAAATCTATATGAATTCATATAGATTGGTAATAATAAAAAACTTTGCTATTTGTGTCTATATTTGGTAGGGAAGCCTGACAAATAAATAGCAGATTGTTATATATCATTTAACTCAACAAATGATTAAGAAGCACTTTTAAGAAGGACTGATGGTGTGGTTTCCTTTTTCCTCTGTTTTAAATCAATCACTGTTCATTCCTAAGACCACAACAGGAGGGTAATTTTTAAGATACAGCACAGAAAATATGATCCAATTTAATTCCATTTCAAACTATTCAACAGTACTAGGCACAATCATATAAAGATAAATTAGTTAAAAGTGTCAAAGTCCTCACAGAGTCCAGGAATTAGAAATACTAGAATATACACAGAAGACGCCATGGTAGGCACAGTCCATTGTCTGGTCACGATGATTTACAACTCTTCCTTGCCTTCCCCTCTCTTCCTCCTCCCCACATTGATTTCATTCATGGTAACAATATGCCTAGCTTCAGCCAGCAGAACTTAAAGACAAGTCTGCTGGGAACCTTTTGGCAAAACATTTACTTCCTTACAAACATGCAAGGAGGGAGCTTTATCTTGCCACCTTTGCTATTTCGTCTTACTTGAAACATAGATTTGATGCTAAAAGTTCTGGTCATCCTACTATAATCACGAGGTGATAAAAGAAGGACAAAAGGCCAAAGGCTAGGGACTGTAGAGAATAAAAGAAAAAGAACAGATCCTGGGTGATTTGTTGAGCAGACAAATTGATGCCAGCAGCCACCCTCCCACTCCAGCCTTCTCGTTAAGTGGAATAAGAAATCTCTGTATAGTTTGAGCCCTTATTAATTCAGCTTTTGCTACTCGCAGCTGATAGCTTTTCAAGCTGATAAACAAAATATAAATATCTTGTATTAAAAAGGGACTAAAGTAATCTATTTAATTAATAAGCATTAGTTAGGATTATGTAAATTAATGAAATAACCTGAAATATATATTCATATATATTTAAATATTTCATATACATATATAAATGTTAGGATATGATAAGTAAAAATCACGTAAGAGTAAAGAATGATGAGAGATGCTACTTTAAATGGAGGTTAGTAGAGATTTTTCCAGAGGAGATAATTTTATAATCACATGGGTGAATAGGATATTGTATCACTTAAAAAATTTAGTAGCTTTCAATCACCAAGATGATAAAGTTCTGAAATACAAAGAGCCTTCAAGGTCCAATGATGACCTGAACTCAGACACCATTTCCAACCTCTTCTCCAACGAAGGATCTCACTACCTCATACCCTAAATAGATTCAAACATTTCACTGTTTTCCTATAATTCACTCACTCATTTACTTACTCATTCATTCATTCATTCATTCAGTAAATATTCATTGAGCACTGATTATGTGCAAGGTATTGTCACAGAAGAAAAAAAAAAACCTTCTGTAGCTGCATATTTATTGTTATGTCTTTTTCCCAATGTTGGTGTATCAATTAGACCAGAAGTTCCACAGCAGCAGGGATTGTATTTCTTTTTGCTCACCATTTTATTCCCAGCATCTAGCAGTATTCCTGGTACTTGGCAGGAAATCTCATATTATTTGTTAAATGCATGAGTGAATAGATGAGTCCGCCTCTGCTATTTTATGAAAACAACTGAAAGCATTTGGAAGGTTTTCTTAACTTCCTATTGCAAATCTCTGGATAAATTAGGAAATTATTGTTTCTATAATATTGAGATAATTGCAGTGTCCTAATCAAATGAATAAAAATTAAAAGATTAAAATATTTTATTATTGATTTTGTGGGCAGTATTTAGAATATCGTGGTTTCTAAATAATTCTTAAATATTGTACTCAGTACAGGAATAATTTACAAGATACTTCTACACATTTTCACAACTTGACCCACCGGTATGCTTTGAAAAACATCTTTAAAATAACAGAACTTTACTGATTTGAATTATTACTTATTGTGACATTCTGTGTGTAGACGTTTCTTACTTTAGTCTGTATTACCAATGAGTCCTACCTTAGTAATACTATCACAAGTACTTTTTTTTTTAAGTAGAAGTTTTGAAGCATCTATAATTCTTAGAATCTTTGTGATTTTTCTTCAGAGTACCTTCTGAAGTCAAAGGTCTCCAAAAGCAAATATAGAAGCTATAGATGAACTCAGTAGGGAACCAACCACACAGAATGAGTTGAATTACACCATGGGAACCAGCTTTTGAAGATAGTCTCTTTGGGTCAGGTTGGAGTACAGTGTTAATGTCAAACAACCATCCACACAAACCAAGGTCTCCTGTGACTTCAGCAGTTGTCCCCATTAAAGTAGTCAATTATGAGTTCCATAATGACTGAGTCCATTTATATAGGTTCCAATTCTATTCCAAAAGAAAGTAAGCTGGTTATGATGGACTTATAAGCTTTACAAGGGATCTCACTATGTGTTTTATACACTCTGTACTGCCCATTTCCACATGTCTTTGCAATCTATGAAACTGGCTACCATAGAACCATGATTGTGAATAAAAAAAAAAATTCTGGTATTGAATGGCCTGCCTGAATCTGGCAACATGTCCCATATTTCCTTTATCAGAAAATATGCTATTTTTATAAATGTAATGAATCATTTGAGTTACTTTCACCTAAGACATACCAAATAATAAAAGAGATGCTAACAAAATATCATATTTCCTATCCAAATAAAGATTAGTATCCAAGAAGGGAAGGAAGAAAACCATTAAATGCTTTATAAATTATAACAATGTAATTATTTGGTGGTTCAATTAGCTAATGATTAAAGTTCTCTGAGTTCTTAGGGAAAGAGTTCAATATGACTGTAAAGAAATATGATTTTTACAAGCTAAATAACTCATATCAAGAAAAAAATTTCTATAATTTGAAGACCATTTTTATTAGTTTTAAAATTATAGTTGTGATAGTAGTACATAGTTTCAATGTAGCTAGGAAAGGGAGAAAAATATTAATTACACTTATTAGAAAAGAGGTAGAGATAGTATTTTAGCTTAAGATACACAATATAGAATAGAAATTTCATAAAAGGCAGAGTATTTTAATGCATATACATTGTTATTCTATCCTTGTGTTCCATAATTGTTAAGGCTAGTTTCCTAGTATTGATGACCCATCAAATAAATTGACTTGGAATATAATTGATGTTCTACTGATATCAGTAAACTTCAATTTATGTTTAGCTATTAAAATATATATGTGGCATCTTTGCACTGATTAGCTACTATAATAAATCTATTTTACTAAAAAAATCAATGTAAATTTATTTTTAAAAATTGGAATATACTGGGTTTATCTGAATTTCTTTTTTTAAAAATCATTTGAACATTTGAAAAGCAACAAAGCAAAAATGCAGTCTAAGGAAATGTCCATGAATTTTTCCGGAGTATTTTGGTACATTATCTCCATAAACAATTTTAGAAATAAACTCTTTATCTTTTTGAGGAGACCTGCTATTGTGATGGACAATTTTCTTGAGATGCTTGGGAAGGTTTTTTAAGTAAATGAGTTCATATTCTACTTACTTGATTATTGTCCTTGAAAAGTGCCCGTCCCATTCCAAAGCACCATCATAAGCAGAACATATAAATGTCTTGCTGTTTGGCTCCAGGTTTACAATCATGACATCTCCTTCCATCTGGCTACCCCCCATCAGAGGTTTCTCACTGCATTTAGAATAAACTCCAAATCCCTTGATATAGCCCAGAAGATTCTACCTGACTGTGATGGTTAGTTTTATGTCTCAAATTAGCTAGGATATAGTACCTAGTTATTTAATCAAATATCAATGTAGGTATTGCTGTTAACCTAGATGGTTAACATGTACCATCAGTTGACAGTAAGTAAAGGTGATTACCCTCGATAATGTGGACGGGCTTCATCCAATTACTTGAAAATCCATAGGAGCAAAACCTGAGGTTTCCTGGAGAAGAAATTCTGCCTTATAGCTACAGCATCAATTCCTATCTGAATTTCTAGCCTGCTAACCTGTCCTACAGATGTTGAACTTGCCAGTACCCACAATTGTATAAGTCAACTCCTTAAAATCAGTTTCTTTGTGTGTGTGTATGTGTACACGTATACATATACACATGTATATCCTGATGGTTCTGTTTCTCTGGAGAACCCTGACTGATATAATGACCTAACTTTGTGCTATCTCCAACCTCATTGCCCACTCCTCTCTCCCTTACCCAGTCTGCTCTAGGCACACTGGCTTGTATTTAACATTTTTGCATTAGAAATGGCTGCTTTTTTCTCTTTGGTTTCCAAGTTCCTAATCTGGCCATTTCTGTACCATGTGTCTCTATCTCTTTTAGAGTTCCAATTTTTTTCTTGAACACTGGTCAAATATATTCTTATTACAAGTGAGACTTACTTATAATGACATGAAGTTATTATCAGTTTTTCTTTTGTTTTCCTACTTTTTTGTTTCTACTTTTGCTTCAGATAGTTTAATATTTCCTTTTCAATTGCTGGGAATGGATATTTCACTTAGAAAATTAAAGACAAAAGATTTTAAGAGAAAATTGCATTTGGATGCTACTTCCTCCAAAACATTATCTATGACCTCAATTGACTCCCGCCCCCACCTTTTTGCATCTATCTATCTGCCTATCTTCTATAAATCTTTTTCTTGCAATATTTGAGAAATAATAATGATCTTCATTAAGAAAGAAATATTTGCATAGCCTGAGTCTTGATTCCACTCATTCCTTGTTTAATCTGGTTTACATTATGAAACAGGTGAGGTGAATATTTCTGGATTCTTGATATCTTCTTTGCTTTCCATGTATTTTAGCAGAACGTTTCATTCAAGTTATTAAATTAAGTATACTTAGCCAATCAATATTAATAGCTACAAATATACTTAATATTTTTCAAACTTGTTTAGCAATGTTTTACCTCTTTGATCTTTGTCATTTTTGCCATTTTAAAAACATTTGGTTCTCGTTCCCAAAAGAAAGGGGTAACATCTCAAAATTACAGTGTTCTTCTAATTTTATCAGTGAACTATTTGCTTAATAGGAATGTTTTCCTGCTAAAAACTAACAATAATATAAAAATTCATAAGTGTTTATAACTAAGCCTTTCTGTTCTCTCTTGTTCCCATTTCTTTCTAACTGCAAACCATACTTCTCTGGAAATAGGATATTTACTCCTTAATTGGCTTTCTCCTCCTGCTGTTAATTCTTTAGCTAAAGTCATAATCCCACATTTGTGACATTATAATCATCTCTACAGTTACTAATTGTTCTAAAATGCTACTTCAGGTGAAGATATACAGCAGGGAGCTGGTGAACTACCAAAAACAAAGATGCTATTTCCAACTCTGCACATTACTTTGTGTGAAGAAGGGGACAATTCTCAAATAGAAGTTGATTACCTACAATTGTTTCAAATTATGTTGCTTTTAAAGGTTCAATAATAGGTTGTGATTCTTATTACTTTTTAGTGTTTATTATAATGATTTTTAGTCATTTTATCTGGTAACCAAGTGTAATTAATCATTGTGCACTTCTTTTCTATTGTAGGATACAATCTATGTTTATGCTGGTCCAAAGGCACACAATTTCCAATTATTTCCTGAAGATAATTACTTGGGACAATTTTGTGTGAGAACATCTAGATGAAAATAAATTATAAAATAAAGTCTGTGGAAATAACTTGGATTTTGAAATTAGAATTATATTAGAAGAAAATCAGTTACAAATGTTGGACTCTTCTTTGGTTCAGTATCTGCAAGTTGTAATATTATATACATTTATATACATTTAATATAACTTAATACAAACACTAATCTGACTGCAGAAACTATGAAGAATTACATTTAAAAAACAAGATTTCCCTAAAAGGGACTTCATGGTTTCTTACTGAGCACATTTCTCAGAAAGCTTCTTGAAATTCCTCTCTAGACATTCTTGCCTCTTTCCCAATTTGCACAGTTATGAAGATATTTACCATCCCTTGATCTCTCTTATCCCTGTGACTCTTTCAGTAATACCCCTCTCCCCTTCACCACTTCTTTAGCTTCCCATGTCATGGTGACAGTCCAAAATTGGGATTAAATTCCTCCTGGCTTCTGATCTAAGTGACCCAAAGGCAATTTTTCCTCATTGTCTCTTTTTTCTGTACGTGATATGCCATATTTTCCTGCATTTATTACTTTCCTTATAAAAACATTCATGGACCATTTCTGATGGAGTTTTGCCCATTTTCATAGAATAAAAATTCCTTCCTCACTGCATTTTTTTGTAACATCTTTATTGGAGTATAATTACTTTATAATGGTGTATTAGTTTCTGCTGTATAACAAAGTGAATCAGCTATACATATACATATATCCCCATATCTCCTCCCTCTTGCGTCTCCCTCCCACCCTCCCTATCCCACCCCTCTAGGTGGTCACAAAGCACCCAGCTGATCTCCCTGTGCTATGTGGCTACTTCCCACTAGCTATCTATTTTACATTTGGTACTGTATATATGCCCATGCCACTCTCTCACTTAAGCAATGTACCAGGTTGTCAATGTAAAACTTAGAGTAGGATATCAATAAGTGTTTATCTATCCAATCATTTGATTTATCAACTTACAAATAACTCCAAATTTAACCTTAAACCTACCTTTTTTTTTAAACAATAGTAATCTAATCTAGAATTATAATCTCACAAGACGCCACGGCATGGTGGTCCCTTGGCTAGCTCCTTAAATGATAGGAAATGTTTTCTCCTGTACTAATTACTTTCTTTTCTATGAATTGAAACTTCTACTTATTTAGTGAAGGAAGTAGCTTTCAAATCATTTTTATATTTCAGTTTGTGAACTGCCAGTGATTTTAATCATTTGGGATTAGGTTTAATTTTCTAACCTATCATATTTTCCATTATTGAAACTCTCTATTGTTCTTTATGCAAGTCATCTTGTAGTGTTGTCTTCAGGTTACTCATCTGTTTCATGAGGAACTAATCTTAGAATGCTATAATTCTATATGTATAGTGCTATAATTCTATTATATATCTATAACAACGTCAAAAATGATATATGAGAAGACTAGAAATAAGAGGAGGAGACTAAAGATTTTTCATAGACTCTTGTTATCTTAGGCTGGGAAAGACCTGAAAGAATCTATCACACAGCCCAACACCACCCCTTTTTGCTTGAATTTTCTCAATACGTGACCATCCAGCCTCTGAATATTTCCACTGAAAAGAGATCCAAAAGCTCCCAAGCTGGCCAATTTCAATAATGGACAACTAATAGTCCTTCCATATGATGAATTAATTTCCATCTCCTTATGATTTCAAATATTATTAAAAGTTCTTCTCATTGAGGTAACATGGTCTAATTTTTCAGGAAATTTATTAAAACATTTGAGCATAATTATTATAGGCCCCATTGTATTTCTCTTTTCCAGATTAAACATTGTGAGTTTCTTCAACTATTTAGGAAAATACATGATTAAATTTCTTAACACACTCCTCCAGATATATTCAAATTTATCAATGATCCTCTAGGATTTGGTGCCCATAAATAAACACATGGGCTCATAATCCGGATCACACGGTGGGGCGCAGTATCTCTGCCCACGACCCGCCACCACCATCTTGAATCAAGGTGTCGATGCTGCTGTTTCACACTAGGAACTCTGGTCTTAAGTGCTGGGTGCTATGACTCTGCATGTGGCACCCTGTGAGCAAGCAAAACTAGACTAAGCACAAAGGAAAAGAAAAGATTGCCATATACTCATACAAAGAGTACTGAGAAGCATACTTTACTGCTCCTGGAGTCAGAGGAACTTGACTGTAGGCTTTCCACGTGTGCAACTATAAAAAAATCAGTGGCAGCACAGCATAGCGGTTCAGAACCACTGATGGATTCTGGAGGCACATTGCTGGCTTGATATCACAGATGGACGATACTTACAGGATGTGTGATATCAGGAAGCTACTTGACTCATCTAACCTTCAAGGAGCCCTATGTGGGTCTTGGTGCTCTGGCTGGCTGTCAGGCCTGAGCCTCTGAGGTGGGAGAGCCGAGTTCAGGACATTGGACCATCAGAGACCTCCTAGCCCCACGTAATATCAATTGGCGAGAGATCTCCCAGGGATCTCCATATCAAGGTTAACACCCAGCTCCACTCAATGACAAGCAAGCTCCAGTGCTGGACACCCCATGCCAAACAACTAGCAAGTCAGGAACACAACCCTACCTGTTAGAAGAGAGGTTGCCTAAAATCATAATAAATTCACACACACCCCAAAACACACCATTAGACACAGTCCTGCCCACCAGAAATAAAAAATCCAGCCCCACCCATCAGAACACAGGCACCAGTCCCCTCTACCAGGAATCCTAGACAAGCCACTAAACCAACCTTACCCACTGGGGGCAGATACCAAAAACAATGGGAACTACGAATCTGCAGCCAGCAAAAAGGAGACCCCAAACACAGTAAGTTAAGCAAAATGAGAAGACAAGGAAATACACAGCAGATGAAGGAGCAAGGTAAAAACTCACCAGACCAAACAAATGAAGAGGAAATAGGCAGTCTACCTGAAAAAGAATTCAGAGTAATGATGGTAAAGATGATCCAAAATCTTGGAAATAGAATGGAGAAAATACAAGAAACGTTTAAAAAGGACCTAGATGAAGTAAAGAGCAAACAAACAGGGCTTCCCTGGTGGTGCAGTGGTTGAGAATCCGCCTGCCAATGCAGGGGACACAGGTTCGAGCCCTGGTCTGGGAAGATCCCACATGCCGCAGAGCAACTAGGCCCGTGAGCCACAATTACTGAGCCTGCACGTCTGGAGCCTATGCTCGGCAACAAGAGAGGCTGCAATAGTGAGAGGCCCGTGCACCGTGATGAAGAATGGCCCCCGCTTGCCACAACTGGAGAAAGCCCTCACACAGAAACAAAGACCCAACACAGCTAAAAATAAATAAATAAATAAATAAATTTATAACAAAAAAAAGAGCAAACAAACAATGATGAACAGCACAATAAATGAAATTAAAAATTCTCTAGAAGGAATCAGTAGCAGAATAACTGCAGCAGAAGAATAGATAAGTGACCTGGAAGATAAAATACTGGAAATAACTACCAAAGAGCAGAAAAAAGAAAAAGAATGAAAAGAATTGAGGACAGTCTCAGAGACTTTTGGGACAACATTAAATGCACCAACATTCGGATTATAAGGGTGTCAGAAGAAGAAGAGAAAAAGAAAGGGACTGAGAAAATATTTGAAGAGATTATAGTTGAAAACTTCCCTAATATGGGAAAGGAAATAGTCAATAAAGTCCAGGAAGCACAGAGAGTCCCAAACGATAATTCCAAGGAGAAACACACCAAGAGACATATTAATCAAACTATCAAAAATTAAATACAAAGAAAAAGTATCGAAAGCAGCAAGGGAAAAGAAGCAAATAACATGCAAGGGAATCCCCATAAGGTTAACAGCTGATCTTTCGGCAGAAACTCTGCAAGCCAGAAGGGAGTAGCAGGACATATTTAAAGTGATGAAATGGAAAAACCTACAACCAAGATTACTCTACCCAGCAAGGATCTCATTCAGATTTGACGGGGAAATTAAAATCTTTACAGCCAAGCAAAAGCTAAGCGAATTTAGCACCACCAAACCAGCTTTACAACAAATGCTAAAGGAACTTCTCTAGGTAGGAAACACAAGAGAAGAAAAGACCTACAATAACAAACCCAAAACAATTAAGAAAATGGTAATAGGAACATACATATCAATAATTACCGTAAATGTAAATGGATTAAATGTCCAACCAAAAGACATAGACTGGCTGAATGGATACAAAAACAAGATCCGTATATATGCTGTCTAAAAGAGACCCATTTCAGACCTAGAGACACATACAGACTGAAAGTGAGGGGATGGAAAAAGATATTCCATGCAAATGGAAATCAAAAGAAAGCTGGAGTAGCAATTTACATATCAGACAAAATAGACGTAAAAATAAAGACTATTACAAGAGACAAAGAAGGACACTACATAATGATCAAGGGATCGATCCAAGAAGCAGATAAAACAATTGTAAATATTTATGCACCCAACATAGGAGCACCTCAATACATAAGGCAAATACTAACAGCCATAAAAGGGGAAATCAACAGTAACACAATCATAGTAGGGGATTTTAACACCCCACTTTTACCAATGGACAGATCATCCAAAACGAAAATAAATAAGGAAACACAAGCTTTAAATGACACATTAAACAAGATGGAATTCATTGATATTTAGAGGACATTCCATCCAAAAATAACAGAATAAACTAATATTAAATACCTATGGCAATATAAAAATAATAAAATAAAAAAAAATTAATGAAATTGAGTTATTTGTAGTGAGGTGAATGGACCTAGAGTCTGTCATACAGAGTGAAGTAAGTCAGAAAGAGAAAAACAAATACCGTACGCTAACACATATATATGGAATATTAAAAAAAAATGGTTCTGATGAACCTAGGGGCAGGACAGGAATAAAGACACAGATGTAGAGAATGGAGTTGAGGACACGGGGAGGGGGAAGGTTTAGCTGGGACAAAGTGAGAGAGTAGCATTGACATATATTCACTACTAAATGTAAAATAGATAGCTAGTGGGAAGCAGCTGCATTGCATGGGGAGATCAGCTCAGTGCTTTGTGACCACCTGGAGGGGTGGGATAGGGAGGGTGGGAGGGAGCTGCAAGAGGAAGGGGATATGGGGATATATGAATACATATAGCTGATTCACTTTGTTATAAAGGAGAAACTAACACAACATTGTAAAGCAATTATACTCCAATAAAGATGTTAAAAAGTAAAAAATAACCAGAAAAGTAGGCTATATACACCTTGCTTGACACTCAGTGGAAAAGAATTCAGTCATTGGACAATAAATAAGATATTAAGTGTAGAACTGTTAATAAACTTATTTTAGAATGGTTTTGGATTTACAGAAAAAATGCAAACATGAGAGGTCTTTTATATCTCACACCCAATTTCCCCTATGATTAACATCTTTTATTAGAATCGTACCTTTCTCACAATTTATGATCCAAGATTGATACACTGCTTTTTTTTCTTATGTTTCTTTTCTTATAATGTTGTCTCCTACTTTTGTTATTAGATTAATGCTGATGCTATTAACTAATTTGGGGAAATCCTCAGTCATTATAGCTTCAAATATTTCTTCTGTTCCTTTCTGTCTTCTCATTCTGGTATTCGAATTATACCTATGTTACACCTTTCATAGGTGTCCCACAGTCCTTGGCTGTTTTGTTCTGTTTTTTTCAGTCTTTGTTCTCTTTGCTTTTCAGCTTTGAAGGTTTCTACTGAGATATCCTCAAGCTCAGAAATTCTGTCCTCAGCCATATCATGTGCTAGTAAGCCTATCAAATGCATTTTTCATTTCTATTACAGTGTGTTTGATCTCTAATCTTTCTTTCTGGTTCTTTCTTAGGCTTCCATCTGTCTGCTTACAAAGCCTACCTGTTCTTGCATGCTGTCTATCCATTAAAACCCTTAGCATATTAATGATAGTTGTTTTAAATTCCTACTCTGATAATTCCAACATTCCTGCCATGTCTGGTTCTGATGCTTGCTCTGTCTCTTCAAATTGGGTATTTTGTCTTGTGGTATGACTCGTAATTTTTTTGATAGCTGGACGTGCTATACCATGTAAAAGGAACTGCTGTAAATAGGCTTTCAGTAATGTGGTGGTAAGGTGTTGGGGGAGAGAAAGTATTCTATAGTCCTACAATTGTCTTAGTCTTCAGTGAGACTATGCCTCTGGACTGTGAATTTCAAAAGTGTTTTCAGTTCTTTTCTCCACCTTAGGTGAAAGAGGATGGCTAGAGTGGTTCCAACATCTACTTCATCACTGATTCTGTTTTATTTTATTGATCTTTACCTTTATAATGGGTTTTTACCTTGCATTTTTGTGTGTATCATATGTTTCTTTCATGCTAAATAATGTGAGGAACATTTGAGTCTGAGATAAATTATATTTATGACCTTGAATATCAATACCCCTCCTGCTAGGCCACTAATATAGGGAATTGAATTATCCCAATCAGTAATAGACTTGTGATTGGTTTTGTTTCTGTAATGTTTAT
Source organism: Balaenoptera musculus (assembly GCF_009873245.2). Taxonomy (NCBI): domain Eukaryota; kingdom Metazoa; phylum Chordata; class Mammalia; order Artiodactyla; family Balaenopteridae; genus Balaenoptera; species Balaenoptera musculus. Next base: position 60,172,935 of record NC_045802.1, read on the forward strand.
TATGGGTTTAACACTTATATCAAAGACATCTATTGTTACCTATAATTGGAGAGTGGCCTGGTTTGCTGGAGTTTTCCCTCAATATTCCTATTCCATCCTCAACTTTAGGACTTTTTTTGTGTATCATTTCCTCAGAGAGTATCTTTCTCTTTGTTATTCTTCCCTTGTGGTAGATGGCTGTTGCCTTTACTCAGTGAAGTAAAGCTACTCAGTGAAGCTAGTCTGTTGGAGAAAATGCAGAATCAATGAGAAATGCCTCTTCTGAGACCAAAGAAAACAGGGTATTCTAAAAGCTAAGGATGCCCAGAAATGGAGACTATCTTCACCACCCACTGCCATGTCCAAGGAAATGATATGGCCTACAACTGGCCATAGCCTGAAAGACAGACCTCTTTTCCCTTTTCCATCTCCAATACAACTAAAGTCTACCTTGTGGTCCAGAGGGTTTGGTGCCCCTCCCCTTTTAATTTCAGGATTTTTTCCTTAGGAGAGAAGAGTTTTGATCAGGTTTTTTGCCTTTCCCCTGGTGGCCGCTTCTACCTTCCTCAAGGCTCATGCAATGTGGATGACTTCATCTAGGCTCCCTCCCATCCTTCAAACTCTCGTGCATGTGTCTTGTGGTGTTTCATCATGATAAGCCCAAGTATGGCTAAAAAATCTCCGATATGTCTGCCGCTCTCATGCTAAGCCACATCAGTCTTTAGCAATGAATTAAGGATTGTAACTAAATTCTTCTTACTCACTTAGAAGGCAGTACTACCTTCCCCTTCCCCTCTGACATAAGTGAGCCAGTCTTTGGGCTCCGTATCTCCTTACATTCATCTTTCTTTAGATTTTAGGCTATCTCATCGCTCTGTAATGTCAGATATTTGATGGGTTTAAACATTTTTTTAAAGATTATCTTTCTTTTTCGTTATTCTTATGATAGAAACACTTTCCAGCATTCTACTTCTTAGGCATAAAATCGGACCCTTATTTACATTTTAAATTATATTATTTATTGTTGTCATATTCTCCATTTTATAATCTCGGGATTTCTTTCATTGTATATAATATACTTTATATTTCAGGTCTACCAAATTGTCAATTGTTCAAACAATCTTTTACAACTTCTCACTCGACAGTGTGGTCCCAATAAAGAAATAATCTATCAATCCACAATACAACTCAAACTTTGATGTGTTTTCTTCCTGCCTAATATCCATAGTAAGTCTCATCTTCCATATTCTTTCCATAAGCATTCTAATTGTATAAATTTCGCAGGCATGCAGATTAAGGAAACTGCCATATATTCTTCCAAAACTAGAAATAATTGTATACATTTTAAATCCCCTAATAAGGCATGAGGTCGTCTGTGCTGATCCTTTCAAATCTAGACAAATCAGTACTGAGTGGTTTTCTGACAATTCTTAGTATTGATTCTGCCACTGCAGCTTTAAAAAGTGCTGTTTGATTTTTATTCATTAGAGCTATCTCTGGGAAAGTCTTTTCAGTTGGTTCACAACCTCTCCCTGTCTCATTCTCTCTGCTGAATTTCTATGTTCCCCAGCAATTCTCCAAGATCTATTATAAGTTAAAAATTTACCTTACGGAAACTGCTTCTTTGCAGAAGAAAGCAGGAAACAAATGTAGAAAGCAAAGACAGACTAGAACTAGAAAAACTGAACTTTGCAACACCAGTGTAAAAGTTGACTAAGGCTAGGATGCTAAATTGATGTAAAAACTTTGGGGTATAAATTCTTTGGTAATAATATACTCAAAAGGGAAAAATAAACTTTTACAATGAAACAGTTATGGCAGTTAGTACCTCAACCAAGCATTCAAAGTTAACATGACCAATAGCTATAAATAACAAAGGAAATTGATCAATTAATAAGGGACCTTTTTGGCAGTCTTAAATTTGAAGAAATTACACTATTATTTCAAACAGACAAACTAAATAATGGATATCCTTATGCTAGAAATGGTAGCACCAAATGACATCTACCAATCAGAGCATCAGCTTCTGTGTTGCCTTTTATGGCTTTAAGATGGGAGGGTACAGGTGCTTCACCCTCAACTTTTATACAGTCACTGTCAACTAGAGGGCAGTTTAGAGTAAAGCAATGGCAAATTGGACTTAAAATCATGAAGCTGGTCCATATTTTTACCTGTATTTCTCTTACAAGGTATATTGTTTAGTTGATTAAACAGAATTAAAACTTACAAATGTATGTGTGTATATATATATTATATATGCATGTGTGTATATATACTAGATGTATATATACATATATACACACACACATATAAAATACATCTACTAGTATATATACACACATGCATATATAATCACATATATGTATGCATATGCATATGTGTATATATGTATATATATATACATATATATATATATAGAGAGAGAGAGAGAGAGAGAGACTATGTACACACACACAGATTTTTTTCAAAATCACAAAGTGGAGAGTAAACTTAAAAATTAGTCAAATTCTATGAGCTGAATGCCAAAATTTATATAATCAAATGTGGAAAAACACCAGGAGTTACATCTTCAAATGATCTGATACACATATATATGGGTGTGTGCATATTTGTGTGCATATATATGTGTTTGTACATATGTTTGTGTATATGTGTATACATATAATTTTCCCCTTCCAATTTTTCTTTCTCCTCTTTTTCTGAGATTTTAATTATACAGATGTTTGACTGTTTGATATTATCTAGCTAGTCTCCTTGCTCTGTTCATTGTTTACACTATTGTTTTCTTTTTGTTCTTCACATTGGGCAATTTTTATTGCAATATCTTCAAGGTCACTTTATCTTTCCTCTGCCATCTCCTTTAAGCTGCTAAGCTCATCCAGTAAACTTTTTATTCCAGATATTGTATTTTTCAGGTCTAAAATTTCTATTTGCTTCCTTCCTATCATATCTATATGTTTGTTGAGAATTCCCCTTTCCCTTCATCAGGAGCATATTGCGTTAAATTTTATTTAGAGTAGTTATAATACCTACTTTAACATGTTTTCTGATACTTTCAATATCAGGATCTTTTCATTGGTTTCAATTTATTTTGTTTTCTTTTGAGAATGATTTCTATTCACTCATTTTTTCATATATCAGGTAATTTTAGATTGCATTCTTGAAATTATGGATATCAACTTGTGGAGAGAGGGGATTATTTTATTTTTCTCACTTGAGACTTGTTTCTTCTGCTTTAGCATTCAATTATTTTAATTGGACTTGAATCAAAAACTGTTTCTTGGGCTACATCTTTGGTCTCATTTCAGATCTTTTGTTTTTAGCTTAGTTTTCTTTTAGTCTGTTCCAGACGTGTGGTTGAGGGGTCAGACAGAGATATAGTGTATAGAATTCGAGAATTTTTGGCTCTTTTCCTTTCACAATTTTCCCTTTCCTTTGCAGCAACCAGTGACTCCCTATATTCAGTTCCCTAATTTTTCAGGCCACAAAACTGTAGACTTCCTACTACCACTGCCCCCTCATATGCTGCACTGACGGTGCATGACCTCAAGGTAAAATCCACAAAATGTTGGAATGTACTTTGTAAAATTCCACTCCTATTAACATGTAACTCCATGAGAATCTGCTTCTTTTTGTTCACCAATGCTGTTTTTTTTTGTTTTATATGCAAGTTTTATATTGGTTTCCTTTGGAGAATCAGTCAGGTCACATCTTAATCATTAATAGAAGTTTAAATCCTGCCTATACTCTTTCTTGATTACATAATATGTCATATTGTTTTATGTTTCAGGCATTTTAAATGCTGTTTCCTTTGCCTGAAATGTTTCAGTCCTTTACTTTATTGTCCGAATGTCAGTTAATCTTCAAATATCAGATTGTTCTTTTGATCAGATTGTCGTCTCTTTTCAATAATCAGCAATAGCCCCCACTGCACTTCTAACATTGTTTTATAAACACTGGTTTGCTTAATTATTTATCTTATTAAAATATATCCATCTTAAAATCTAAGTCCATATTTTAGCATTTCTTTATATCTCAAGATCTATCCAATATATGTTTGCTGGATGAATGAAAGGACTGAGATGAGTGAAATAAACTGAATCATTCTCTGTTCCCCTCCATTGCCTCTTGTTGATAGAAAACTTATTTGGTGAATGTCTTCCATCTGCAACTGAGAGAATTTTCAAAATTACCACAAGAAAATGGTCATGGAAGCCAGATGAATTCTAAGGTTAAATGGAAACACATTGTTAAATCGAATTAAAGAAAAGAATGTGAGGAGGATGGTATTTCTGAAAGATATTCAGAACTTGCAAAATCATACTAAATGTCTCAACAAACACTTCAGCTGTCAGGAGTAGTACCCCTAGAATTAATTGATGAGCTATGCACAACCTGTTTGCTACATTATTCACCATAGAAGGAATAAGTTAATGAATAAATCATAATACAGAAATAAGGTTTGTTTTTTTTAAAGCTCCTAAATATGGTTGTGAATGATCTAAGAAAATACGTGTTTAAATGGATTTTTATTTTCTTTTTCTTGAATTTTATTTATTTATTTTTTATACAGCAGGTTCTTATTAGTTATCTATTTTATACATATTAGTGTATATATATCAATCCCAACCTCCCAATTCATCCCACCACCCCACCCCACCCCACCACCCCCGCCCCATTTTCCCCCCTTGGTGTCCATACTTTTGTTCTCTACATCTGTGTCTCCATTTCTGCCTTGCAAACCAGTTCATCTGTACCATTTTTCTAGATTCCACATGTATGCATTAATATATGATATTTGTTTTTCTCTTTCTCACTTACTTCACTCTGTATGACAGTCTCTAGGTCCATTCACATCTCTACAAATGACCCAATTTCTTTCCTTTTTATGGCTGAGTAATATTCCATTGTATATATGTACCACAACTTCTTTATCCATTTGTCTGTCAATGGGCATTTAGGTTGCTTCCATGACCTGGCTATGGTAAATAGTGCTGCAGTGAACATTGGGGTGCATGTGTCTTTTTGAACTATGGTTTTCACTGGGTATATGCCCAGTAGTGGGATTGCTGGGTCATATGGTAATTCTATTTTTAGCTTTTTAAGGAACCTCCATACTGTTCTCCATAGTGGCTGTATCAATTTACATTCCCACCAGCAGTGCAAGAGGGTTCCCTTTCTCCACACCCTCTCCAGCATTTGTTGTTTGTAGATTTTCTGATGATGCCCATTCTAATCTGTATGAGGTGATACCCCATTGTAGTTTTGATTTGCATTTGTCTAATAATTAGTGATGTTGAGCATCTTTTCATGTGCCTCTTGGCCATCTGTATGTCTTATTTGGAGAGATGTCTATTTAGGTCTTCTGCCCATTTTTTGATTGGGTTGTTTGTTTTTTTAATATTGAGCTGCATGAGCTAGTTATATATTTTGGAGATTAATCATTTGTCCGTTGATTTGTTTGAAAATATTTTCTCCATTCTGAGGGCTGTCTTTTTGTCTTGTTTATATTTTCCTTAGCTGTGCAAAAGTTTTTAAGTTTCATTAGGTCCCATTTGTTTATTTTTGTTTTTATTTCCATTACTGAGGGAGGTGGGCCAAAAAAGATCTTGCTGTGATTTATTGCAAAGAGTGTTCTTCCTATGTTTTTCTCTAAGAGTTTTAGAGTGCCCGGTCTTACATTTAGGTCTTTAATCTATTTTGAGTTTATTTTTGTGTATGGTGTTAGGGAGTGTTCTAATTTCATTCTTTTACATGTAGCTGTCCAGTTTTCCCAGCACCACTTACTGGAGAGACCGTTTTTTCTCCATTGTATATCCTTGCCTCCTTTGTCATAGATTAGTTGACCATAGGTGCATGGGTTAATCTCTGGGCTTTCTATCCTGTTCCATTGATCTATATTTTTGTTTTTGTGCCAATACCATATTGTCTTGAATACTGTAGCTTTGTAGTATAGTGTGAAGTCAGGGAGCCTGATTCCTCCAGCTCCATTTTTTCCCTCAAGATTGCTTTGGCTGTTTGGGGTCTTTTGTGTCTCCATACAAATTTTAAGATTTTTTTGTTCTAGTTCTGTAAATAATGCCATTGGTAATTTTATAGGGATTGCATTGAATCTGTAGATTGCTTTGGGTAGTATACTCATTTTCACAACATTGATTCTTCCAATCCAAGAACATGGTATATCTCTCCATCTGTTTGTGTTATCTTTGATTTCTTTCATCAGTGTCTTATAGTTTTCTGCGTACAGGTCTTTTACCTCCTTAGGTAGGTTTATTCCTAAGTATTTTATTCTTTTTGTTGCAATGGTGAATGGGAGTATTTCCTTAATTTTTCTTTCTGGTGTTTCATTGTTAGTGTATAGGAATGCAAGAGATTTCTGTGCATTAATTTTGTATCCTGGAACTTTACCAAATTCATAGAATAGATCTAAGAGTTTTCTGGTGACATCTTTAGGTTTCTCTCTATATAGTATCACGTCATCTGCAAACAGTGACAGTTTTACTTCTCCTTTTCCAATTTGTATTCCCTTTATTTCTTTTTCTTCTCTGATTGCCATGGCTAGGACTTCCAAAACTATGTTGCATAATAGTGGCGAGAGTGGACATCCTTGTCTTGTTCCTGATCTTAGAGGAAATATTTTCAGTTTTTCACCGTTGAGAATGATGTTTGCTGTGGGTTTGTCGTATATGGCCTTTATTATGTTGAGGTAGGTTCACTCTATGCCCACTTTCTGGAGAGTTTTTATCATAAATGGGTGTTGAATTTTGTCAAAAACTTTTTCTGCATCTATTGAGATGATCATATGGTTTTCTTTTTCAATTTGTTAATATGGTGCATCACAATGATTGATTTGCACATATTGAAGAAGCACTATTTTTATGAACTTTTAAACTACATTACATCACTGTACAATCACAAATTTGTATGCATGTAGTTGCGTTGTAAATAGTCGGAGCTTTTCACAAGATGTATAATTAACCAATGTTCAAAATTGCTTTTTCTCTCTGGACTTACTAATAGGATGCAACACATTTTGCTACAAAATTTGTCTAAAGATTATTCTGTCATATTTTAGCACTAGCTGAATTACTGAATGCATTAGGAGTCTAGGAATTTCAGCCAGAATCTACATTAATCCCCACCAAGGCTGAGTTAGACTTACAGTAGAAGCCCTGAAGGACTCTATGTTCTTAATTACTACTCCCTTCTTTCTGGAAATAGAACTCCCCTGGTGATGAGCAACTGCAGAAAAATCCATCACCAAGGCACTCTTAAAGTTTATACTTGTTACCAGTGACCTTTCCATGAACCCAGGTTTAAGGACACGTTAATCAAAAGACTATAATATTTAAGAAGCTAACATAACTAAAATGGTAAACATTAAAGTAATCAAGTTGCTTGGTATAAAAAGCAACTCCTTCTAGGTAACCTGTCAGCATATAAAAGAACAATTTTTGTTTTTGTTTCTAAGCTGAACCTTCTCAAAAGAGACCTTTATTTTTTTTGTCAGAGATAATATTATTATTATTATTTTTTATTGCACGTCACTCCTTTATCATACTGACCTGGAAAAAAGATTTACTACAGTTATGCTCAAATGAGTACTGGGCCTAAGTGGTGGGCCAAGCAACTGGAACATGATTCAGAAATCAGGCACAGTGAAAGACACACTTGGATATGATCAAGAGGCATTCTGCTGCCATAAAACAATAAGGCGGGGGAGGGATTCTAAAACACACAGCAGGATGAACTCCTACACCTTAGAAGTCAAGGACCTTATCCCATGACGGTGTAAGGAATGGCTCATTTTCTGATGACCACATGTGGGAATATTTCAACCGCCACTAGAAACCCCAGAAGGGTTTGTTTTTTAATTTATTTATATATATATATATATATATAAATTTTTCTTTTGTAAAAGTAAATGCAACACATAAACATTCAGGATTGATCCCAATCTTTTGGAGTCAGGGAGTAAGTGTTTGATTGAATCACCATGCAGGTTACATTCATCTTCCACTGGAATGACTAGAGCCCCCAGTCACCTGAACAGAACAGTGCCCAGCTAGCCTCTGGGAACACAAATAGACTCTCTTGCTTCTCCTCATTGGTCACACCTTGGCATGGTTCCTCCCTATCCCCTACTCAAGCAGGTCCTTAGTAATAAACAAACCACTAGCAACGCCCCGCCCCAGTTACTACATCTCAACGCTCTTGGATAAGTCTTCCCTTGGCTTGGACTGAGAACCATGCCCCAGAGTTGCCATTCTGACTAGACTGTATGAAGGGAGTGGGTACAAGAGATAAAATGGCTAAAATGGAATTGGGAGCCACTGCTCCCCATCTGCAGCTACAGCTTAAGATGCCTACAGATGTTGTCAGTGTGACGTGTGCAGGGGAGAGGTGCAGAGGAATGGATGGGCTTGGGAGGAAGGGTAATCCTTGGGAAAGTAATCTTCTGCTCGACCTCACTTCTTGGCCTTGCCCTGGGCAGCCACAGCCTCCATGGCTTTACGCACAGTCTCTTCATCACCCAGGAACTGCATTGGCTTGATGGGCTTCAAGTTCTTGTCCAATTCATACACAATGGGAATGCCAGTCGGCAGGTTCAGCTCCATGATAGCCTCCTCGGAGAGACCCTCCAGATGCTTTTTTCTGTTTTTGTTTTCCTTTAATTGCTATATACTCAGAATAGTGTTTGGCACATATTGAGTACACAAATATTTTTGATACAGGAAAATTTAAAAATCTGATTTTTCTAAAAAGAACTTTTGAATCTGTTTAAGCCAAGTTGAAAAGTCAAGTATAGAAATATAAATACATTTTATAACTAAATATTCATCAACCCATATGAAAAATTATGTACTCCTAAAAGTAATAATGTATGATAATTAAAACATATTGCCAACATTCAGACCTTACATTTGTTTAAAGGACCTGCCTATTTTTTCTTATTTAATTAATTGGTTTTCCAAATTTTTATTTATATAAAAAATAATAAACCTATATAAAAATTTCTCTCTATGCCATCTTTAGCAATGCCCTTGTGGGAAACATCATGAAATTCTGTATATATGAGTCAATAACTGATTCTGCATCCCTCCCCCACAAAAAAATCTTGCTGTTTTTTAATGGACAATGCTATCTGAATTTCTTGTTTGCCATTTTAAAATAAAGTAATAATAATAATTTTAGATTTTTTTCATGATATATGTATGTTATATTCAGTTTTGCATGAATATAACATAGTATAATAAATCAGTATGCTTACAGTTCTTTTACAGATGAGGAAATTGAAGCAGTGAGTTATTTAGGTACATTATAAGAGGCAAATAGCAACTAATTGGTAGAAATGAATTTAGAACCTGCAGCTATCAGAACGTATGATTTAAAAATGATGACTATTCAACATAATAAAGCCTATAAAATACTAAATCAATGCTACAGTTTAACAGAGCTATTAGAAACCTTCATCTCCATCTTTATATTTCACTGATACTCTCTTTTAATAATAGGTCATCTTTAAAGTATGAATATATTTTTAGTCATCTCCTAATACTCTACAAAAAGAAATAAAATCTGTTTAAGAGATCCCCTCCAAAATAAAAGGAAGTTTAAAACTTCAAGCCTCATTCCTAAAATATAGTAGACCAAGAAATATGCAGAATTACAATATCACATCTACCACCACACTAATTTGAGTAGTTTCATACCATACAGCATTCCTTGAAATATTATTTTGACATATTTTAAAAATATATTAATAATGGAAATAAACCATATCATGATCAGTATTTCTCTAGCATGTTACAGAGAGATGTGAATAACAAGTGTCCCCTTTATTAAATACAGTTTTTGTGAGGATTATATTAACGCTCAATAACTGATATATCAGTTACTTGCAATAAATATTAGAAAGAGTTGTCAGCACTTGCTGTATCTGTATTTTCTGTTATCATTGTTGCTTGCATTACTTGCATCAAACTTTCACCCAAAACAATACACATGAACTTGTATTATTATGTTACTAATGTCCTCCCTGATGCTAAATCCAAATTCAATTTTCATTTTACAACCTCACTGAACCATCAGCAAGTAACCTAATTAACCTAATCAGGCCATGAGCAAAACTCAACCATGCTTGATCATTTTCTCCTCTTTGTAACGTTGGGACCTAAGAACACTATACTCTCCAGCTTCCCTCTGTGGTAAGCAGAATAATGGTTCCCCTAAGGATACCCATGTCCTAATCCCCAGAACCCGTGAATACATTGTTACATGGCAAAGCGGAATGATAGTTGCAAATATAATTGTTTTCTAATAAATGGACCTTAAAATAGGGAGATTATGCAGGATTATCCAGATAAGCCCAATGTAAGCACAAGTGTCCTTTAAATGTGGAAGAGTAAGGCAGAAGAGTCAGGGCCAGAGCAAGAACATGTGGGAAAAAATTGACTGGCCATTACTGGCTTTTAAAATGGAAGAGGGCTATGAGCCAAGGAATTCAGGTAGCCTCTAAAAGTTGGATTAGGCAAGGAAACATTCTGCCTTAAAATTGCCAAAAAGGAATGCAGCCCTGCAAACACAGTGATTTAGTTCATAAGACCCATTTTAAACTTCTGACCTTCAAAACTATAAGATAATAAAGTTGTATTGTTTTAGCTACTAAGTTGTAGTAATTTGTTAAAGCAGCAGTAGAAAACAAATAGACCCTCCTCCCTAATGACCACGGTTTCTCAATCTTCTTTGGTGATTCCTTCTTATCTCCTATTCTGTGAGCCAAATGAAAATCTGTGGACCACTCCTCTTCCTTACTTAAATTCTCTTCCACTGTTTTTATCCAGACTTTGGCTTTGGATACTCTCAACACTCTGAAAAATGCTGCTATGGGTGGAACTGTTTCCTGTCCCCAAAATATGTTGAACTCCTAACTCCTGATACCTGTGATTGTGACCTTATTCAGAAACAGATATAATCATGGCTTTGCAGATGTAATCAAGTTATGATAGGTCATTAGGGTTGCTCCGAATACAATATGAATGGTCTCCTTACAAGAAGAGGAAAATCCCATATGAAGACAAAAAAACACAGGGAGAATGTTATGATGATGACACAACCAGAGATTGGAGGGATGCAGCTATAAACCAGAGAATGCCAATTGCAGAAACTAAGAAGAGGCAAGGAAGCATTCTACCCAGTCTCAGAAGGAGTGTGGCTTTGATGACAGCTTGATTTTGGATGTCTATCTTGCAGAACAGTGAGATAATAAACTTCTTTTTTTTAAGCTTCTCAGTTTGTGATGCTTTGTTATGGCAGCCCTAGGAAACCAACACAACTACCAAATTTATAACTCTAATAGTAACTCATTCCCTGAAAAACAGAGTCCTCCATCCAAGTGCTTACTGATATTTTGACCAGGAAGTTGTATAGGCATACCTCATTTTACTGTACTTTGCAGATATTGCATTTTTTTTTAACAAATAGAAGGTTTGTGGTGACCCTGAACTGAACAAGTCTATAGGATCATTTTTAGCAAACCAACAGCATTTGCTCACTTTGTGTCTTTGTGTCACATTTTAGTAATTCTTACAAAATTTCAAATTTTCATTATTATTATATTTGTTGTGGTGATCTATGATCACTAATCTTTTTGTTACTACTATGACTTACTGAAGGCTCAGATGATGGTTAGCATTTTTTAGGAATACAGTATTTTAAATTAGGGTATATACTTTTTTTTTTAGACATAATGCTATTGCACACTTAATAGGCTACCGTATAGTATAAACATAACTTTTATAAGTACAGGGAAACCAAAAAAATATTTTACTTGTTTTACTGTGCTATTCACTTTATTGCAGTAAGCTGGAACTGAACTGGCAATAGCTACGAGGTATGCCTGTAATGAATTATTTCTTTGCAACTTGGCATCACCAAGATTCCCTTCTAAGGTCCCCTCTGTATGGTGAGGAACAGCTAAGAACTATATTTTCTGGCATCTATTTCCCTCTATGCTTCTGGGATAGGATTACTAATGAGAAGAACTCACAGAATATTTAGATGGTAGAAAAAAAGGAAGGTTATTATTCTCTCATGGGAGTGGCAGCCAGATGTATGGGCAGACAAGAGAGTCAGCCAGATAGGTGACCACTTGAGATTCACCTGCTTTATTGCTACAGACTGTGACAGTGCGAGGTTTCTCAGGAAGTCGTGAGATTTGAAACTTTCCCAGTGAATATTTGAAAACTACGGGGTTCAGTGCTTTAGTGTCCATTGGCCTGACTTAGCCACAACTTCCTTGACCTTCAGTAGTGATTCCCTTGGCCATTGCACCCTACCTTCCATCTCATCCAGCAACACTATACATTCTAATTTCTATATCGAATGGAGTTCTAAAGCAAATTTCTGTTTTCCTGAATGAACCCAAACCAATTCAGGAGCTCAAAAAGCATCTCATCTTTAACCTGCCCTTTGCTGATCCCAAAATATTCCCGAGCTCAGTTAATAGAAGGCTTATCTGTTTAGGCCGTCATGCCACAAATCCTGAAACCATCCTTGATTACTGTCTTTCTTACACATTCCATTCCCAATTCATTATCAAATCCTATGGAAACATACAACAGAATCTGAGCGCTTCTCACCACGCTTTCACTGCCCCCACACTGGACCACTAAAACTTACCTCTATGCTGATTATTGTCAGATTCCCTTAACCGGCCATCCTTCTGCTCTTACTTCCCTGCAGTTTAGTTTCAAGAAGGCAGTTAGAAGCTTGGGGTTTGTTCAATTAATATGGAAAACACCAATGAATTAAAGTGGTATATAACTTTAAAATAGAACTATGGACATAGAATTATATTACATTGAAATGGTGTTGTATAAAGGCTAAGGATACCCTCCTGATTTTTATTCTATCTATGTCATTTATTAACAGGGTGATCTTAGGCAAGTGATATAATCTCCTTTTAAATTCAATTAGTTCTTCTAAAGGAGAAAGCTAATAATACTTTCCCAGTGAGTTGTTAGCACAGGACCTAATAAAATGTGTTCCTAAAATGGTGGCAATAATTATTATCATTAGAAAAACTGGACTTCTGAATTGTAAAATATGACTAAAGTTCATTGTTACCAGCTCCCAGCCCCCATGCAACATTTCCTCAAGAGGCATATAAATATCAATACAGCCAATATACATGCAAACACATTTTGATTCCCAGACAGAAAAGTCTCTTTTGATGGTCCCAGAACAAGTGTGAACAATTATTTGGGATCATTAACTCTGAATTCTGTTAAGAAGAATAAGCAAACCCTGCATGTGAGAAACTAGTTCATTTACCTTACAAAGCAATAAAAGCAAATTTCTTATGGGGAGGGTAGCAGGCCTGGCAGCAGTATGCTATAATAAGAAAATATACTGAATTCAGAAAGAGAAGATGACCTTGACTATGTATATACATATACATAATCTAGATTTACATATATAATTCTAGATAGATCAGTAGATCAACTGATAGATTTAGAGTCTATTTACTGATCAATCCATCTTCTTTGGGGGAAAAAAAGGAAGTAATATTTCCATACTTCACTTTTGTCATCTATAAAAAATCGTTAATTATAAGATTTTATTACTTTTAGTTCTTCTGAAGTATCTTCTAAAGAGTGCCTTGTCTTACCCAGTTCCACTTAAAAAATAATTTTCAGATAGTTGAATGGGTGCTATCTTTCCAAATACTGTCCTAAATATTATACACTATTGAGGCATTTGGTTGTGTGGGGAGAAGGTAGAACAATATAGTTTTAGATGGTTGTCTATCTATGTGGTGCCATCACCAGATTTGGCCATCTTTTCTCAGAGTCCTCAATTACAGCTACAGGCAGGTTACTGAGACATGCCATTCTTCATTCTATAAAATAAGGCCTTTTATGCATTTTAGCCTATTTAATTATGTCAATTTTTCTTTATACTTCAGTGGGTATCATGGAACTCAGATTATTAGGTTGATTCAGGATCTCATTGTCCCAAAGGAAACTTGCTGAGACTGGCTAAGGCACTTAAGACACTTTCTACCTTGTATTGTCATTTAGACATTTTATGTTAATGGAATTTTTTCATCTATCAAGTTGTAACAGGGAGAGTTGCCATAAATTTCTTCTTTTCTCTCATCCTTTCTGAACTAATGGGCAGTGTGGTCAAAATTTTATCCACCCAGGGATCCACTAACATAGCAGATTTTATTTTTTTCCTTTTGATCCTCTAGCTCTACCTACTTGGAAAAGAATGAACAGATTTGGCAAGTTTAGGTTGCATTGCATCCATCAGGCAAATTTCACGTCTTAAGTTTCCTTCAGCATTGCCATCTCCCTCAATACAAAAATATTGTTCTTAATTTTTTAACATCTATTGCCTGATGCAAAACATTATTTCTTTACAGTACAGTTATCTCAATGCAGTAGCCAGCAAGATACAAAAAAGAAAATCAGATAATATTCCAAAATATACTCCTACTAGACTTCCCATCACATTGAATCTTTCAGTTTGACTTCTGCATTATTAAAATACGCCCTTCATGTTACATTGACAAATAACCCAGTTTTCAGGGCTCTAAAGGCTTTTCAGGTTTAGAGTTGGCTTCTCTGGGTCTTAAAACTAGATACAGACATCCTAAAATGAGCGTTTCAACTTACTGACCATAGCAGATAAAACATTGTCCACTACATTAATATTTAAGGTCTTAAATGGATATATGATAACTTTAATAAGGGAACAAAAATCTTATTACTATAATTATTGTTTTCCAGTTAAGATACATTCTGTGGCTCTCTTATTCAAAAGGATCATAATATTTCAACCCACTGATTTTTTTTCCTTGATAATATGTATATAGAGAGGAAGTCAGACAAATTACAGGCCAAAAAAAAGTTCATTAGAAATCTTCAGGTTTTTAAACTTTATTGTCTAAGTATATTCTAAAAAGTATTTGCTTAAAATTTTTAAAATTTAAAATTTAAAATTTTTTATGCAGTCAAGGCTTTGAATGATGTCATATTTTAAAATGTTGCTCACTTAATCATATATGACCATCACTTTTAAGTAGCTAAGATTGACTTATTGGAGTCATTGCATACAAAGCTTTCTTAGGAAAATGGCTTGGTATCTGGGTTCCTAGCTTTTCAGGTGGGAAGGTCACTTCCTGTCAAACCCAGGAATCTTAGGATATTTGGGGGACCCTGAGAAGCGAGGAATTCATCCAAATCTATAGGTTTTGCAAATAAAATAAAAGGTGCTCTTGGCTTAGTTTCCTCACCTCAAGAGGATTCTAGAAGTGCAATCTGAGATTTCTTACATAAACTTCCAGCAAGGCAAACTGAAGTAAATTTTTGTAGGGTAAATTATCATTCTTGTTGCACATATATAAATGATGAGGCCAAATCTAATGAGACCAGCCTTATTTTGTGATCAAGAATAACCATTCTTCGAAATTTTCTTTGATAAAAAGGGTGGTAACTGTTGAATAACAATTGTATATTTCAGTAGAAAATCCTAGGGGATTAAGAAATACAAACTACTATGTATAATATAAATAAGCTACAAGGATATATTGTATAGCACAGAGAATATAGCTAATATTTTATAATAACCATAAATGGAGTATAATCTTTAAAAATTGTGAATCACTATGTTGTACACCTGAAACTTATGTAATATCCTACATCAATTATACCTCAATAAAAGAAATTGTAAAAAGAAAATCATAGCATATTTTTCTAGTTTACACTTCCTCTCCCACTGTGGAAAAATCAGTTTTGTTACCCACCTCTAGGTCGGGCTGGATGTTGTCAACTTACACAAACTGTCAACCATTACCAAATTTTCGATTCTTCCATTTTCCTCCAATATCTGCCTACAAAATCTGTAAACAAACTAACATTTTAAATTTTCCTCTCTGCCTCCTGACTTGGTGTCTCTGAGAACTAAAACCTAACTGTCCAGTGTCTTACTGAGGTATAAGAAGCACTGCAAGCTAAAGATCAAGATTTGATGTATAACTTGAAGAACTCATCATCGTCACAGACTTAGAATGGACAACTTCTTTTGCTTGGTGTTATTGTTGTGTGAGCCATTTAAGAAATTCACTGAGTCTCCAGTATTTCCCTTACTTTGCTTAAGGGAATGACATGTCTGTGGGTAATCTTAGTGAAACCATTGACACTATCACCAAAGAACTACAAAAAATTCAGGGTAGTCTTTCAAATTTGTGTGGCAGTGGACATAATTCTAGCTTCCTGTAAGAACACTTGCACAATTATCAGAGCAACTGCTTTATGTATTTTTCCCCAAACGTCCTTGGTGTCTATGCTATCACTGAAAACATTCAGACCACAATCTGGGAAATCTGTCAGATTGCCACTGTCACCCTCTGTCTGCCATCTAAGGACACTTTGGTTCTGAAATCTCACTTTCCCTCAAACTTCTCCTCAAATCTTACATCTTGGTTGTACTCACTTATTCAATCTTTAGTAAGCATTCTTTTTATTATATTCTTTGCATACCTGTTGTCTAGCCCCTGATATTTAAGACCCTATAACAGTTGTCAGCTGACAATATGCTCGACAGCTGACACAACTTATCCTTCAAAGCCAACAGAACACAAAGGTTAGCCCATCCCTGAAAACTACTTTGACCAGTTTCAACCTCACGATGACTCCTGTTCTATCCCTAACAGTGTTAAGGGCAGACTTTATGTCAAATCACAGGAGGCACTAACCAAGGGCTCACAGTTGAGTGTAACTGAACCAATGACTTGGCTTGACTAAAGTTTAATCAACTTCTCTCCTCCCCTCAGGCTCCTGAATTTGGTTTAACCCAGGCTTATGAAAGCACTAAGGTGCAGAACACCCCCTTTCACAATTCCTTCTCAGAATCAGCTCATTAGAGAGGAGAATATTTTCTGTTAACCTACTCCATTGATGCTGTATGTTCACCCCCAGCTGCTTGCCCCACTTCCCCACAAAGTTCCTACTTACCCCAATTACCCCTTCCTATTAAAAGAAACCCTTTTTCTGTATAATTTTGAGACACTTGCAGATCCTGAGATCACAGTGTTCTCTTTTTTGAAATTGTCTTTCCAAATAAAGTCTCTCCTTACCTAAGTCTGGATTTGTTTTTTAATTGACAGTTGGCAGTAAGTTTCTATGCATGCTTTGTGATTGCAGCATGTGAGTTCATTAACAAGGGTTCTCCATTCATAGATAAGACAACTATGCTCAGCTCCTAGCTTTATAAGTTGATCAGTTTTAGCTATAACCATGCATGGATCTGATCTCCATACTAGTGTTGACCTAAAGAAACAGACTGCCAGATATTTCTCCAGCAAAGATGGGTTCATTTGGGATCAGGAAAGAATTGCAATTCGGGGTCTACAACCCTGGTGAGCCATGTGCAAGTCCCTACATGGCAAGGGAAGGAAAATACTTTTGCAGAGGGGAAAGGAAGTTGGGAGGGCTGTAGTAAAAAAAAGTGTCCATGGCTTTTCATTGGCTGAATCCTTGCCAGGAAAGAAGAGGAATCTTTTTTCTTCCTAGTAGGTTCTGCTATCATCACATGGCTTGAGAGTTTTGCCTTCTGGTCTCCTGACTCTATTTAATTGAGGTTTCTGTTTATCAATTTTTTACACTAGTTAAGCATCTAAGCACATATCAAGTCAAAGTACATCCAAATGCTGGGACTTCCCTGGTGGCACAGTGGTTAAGAATCTGCCTGCCAGTGCGGGGGACATGGGTTTGATCCCTGGTCCGGGAAGATCCCACATGCCACAGAGCAACTAAGACCATGCACCACAACTACTGAGCCTGCGCTCTAGAGCCTATGAGCCACAGCTACTGAAGCCCACATGCCTAGAGCCTGTGCTCTGCAACAAGAGAAGCCACTGGCATGAGAAGCCCACGCACCACAATGAAGAATAGCCCCCGCTCGCTGCACTAGAGAAAGCCCACGTACAGCAACAAAGACCCAACACGCCCCCCCAAAAATAATAAAATAATTTAAAAAAATGAAAAAAATCAAAGTATATCCAAATGCTAATACAACTTTAATTCCAGCTTACCTCTGTGGCTTTGAGTTCTCTTTTTTGCTAGCATCTGAATATTCCCCTTTCTTGTTTTCAAGCATATATATACATATATGTATGTATATATATATGTATATATCTATAAATTGCTTTTGTTTTCAACATTTCTATATTTTTGAAGTAGTAAATCATAAAACATCAGTTAAATCTACTGTAACAAATGGAGTTACCTTTTGAAAGTTTGTAAAATAATGTGGTAAACGTTATGTCTGTTAAAATAATACAGTTGAACTCTACGAATGGGAATAGCAAGAAATATAGTTTACATTGTGCTGTTAAGTGAAAAAGTGCGTTAAAAAGTAATATTTATAACATGATTCCTTTTTGTTAAAATATCTTTTAATTGTATTTGTATAGATATGAATATTGGATGAATACATATGAAACTATTAAGAATGGTTGGCTTTAGGAATTAGGATTAGAATAGGACTAATAGTTTTTTTTCTCAGAAAGCCTCAGTTGATGTCTTTAAGATTGTTTTAATTTCCTTTTATTTCTTTTCTCTTATAATATATCAGTGAGCAATTATGTTAGTGCTTCTAAAAGATACATTTATAGATTATGCTGCCTAAAACATGAATGTAAAAGTATTTCAGTAAACCTTATCTTCAATGTGTCCTTTTAGAGAGTTTTTAAAAATACTGCTGTATTGTTGAATTGCATTTAAAACATGCATATATTTTGTGATTAAAGATGAATATTTCAAAGTTGCTACGAGACTACATTTTAAGTGTTCTCACCACAAAAAATAAATGTTAATTTTGTGATGTGATATAGATGTCAGCTAATGCTATGGTGGGAATCATATTGCAATACATAAATGTATCAAATTAACATGTTGTAAACCTTAAACTTACACAATGTTGTATGTCAATTATATCTCAATAAAAATAAAATTTAATTTAAAATATTATTTTTTTTTCTGTGTTTTTATTTCTGGGCAAGAAAAGTTAAGTGATGAAAAGGGAACATCTGTGCACTGTTGATGGGAAAGTAAACTGATGCAGTCACAATGGAAAACATCATGGAGATTCCTCAAAAAATTAAAAATAGAACTCAATACCAGAAGATCCTGCAATTCTACTTTTGGGCATATATCTAAAGGAAATGAAATGACTATCTTGAAAATATCTGCACTCTCATATTCTCTGCAGCATTATTTACAATAGCCAACACATAGAAACAACCTACGTGTTCTTTGACAGATGAATGGCTAAAAAATATGTGATAAAATATTTAACATTTTATATATGTGTGCATATGTATATAATGTATAATGTACATATATAATAAATATATACAATGGAACGTTATCCAGTCATAAAAAAGAAGAAAATTCTGACATCTGTAACAATATGGATGGACCTTGAGGGCATTATGCTAAATGAAATAATCAGAGAAAGACAAAAACTGTATGACCTCCCTTATAAGCGGAATCTGAAAAAACTAAACGCATATAGAGAACAGATTGGTGATTGCCGGGGGAAGGGTAGGGGGTAGACAAAAATGGGTGAAGGTGATCAAAAGGTATAAACTTCCAGTTATAAGATAAATAAATTCTGGGATGTAGTGTATAGCATGGTGACTACAGTTAACAATACTGTATTGTATATTTGAAAGTGGCTAAGCAAGTAGATCTTAAAAGTACTCATCACAAGAAAAATAGAAAATCTGTAACTATGCAAGGTGATGGATATTAACTAAAATTGTAGTAATCAGTTTGCAATGTATACATGTATCAGATTATCTTGTATACCTAAAACAATTAAAATGTTATATGTCAATTATATCTCCATAAAACTGGGGGAAAAAAGAAAGGGAAAATAAAATTACAGGGGAATTTTGATTACAAATATTAATGTAATAAAAAATATTAGCCAGAAGATCTTATCAGCACATTAAAGGAATAATACATGGTGACCAGGTGAGATTCATATTAGTGATGAAAGTTTCAACATTAGGAAATCTAACATAATTTACCATTTTATAGTATAATTTACCACTTTAATAAATCATAAAAAAAAGAAAAGAAAACTAAGTGAGCAAAGACCCTCAGAGAGATCATACGATCCTGGTCCCATAGCAGGAAAAAAAGTAAGAGCATATTGCCTTGAGCTAGGAGAGACATTTTTGTTCCATTTTGTTTTTATTTTTTCATTTTGTTTTTTGTTTTATCTTAATTAGGCAAACAAAAGGTTTTTTTATACTACAACTCAGTTTCATCAGTTTGTGAAACATTTCCTGTCCTTACAAAACTCCCTGGCTAATGATGGAATAAAGAATAATCCACAGAGTGTATAACTCCTCAGGTCTTGTGAATGAGCCATAAACTTCAGAGGTCAGAGGTTGAGTCACACGGTGCAGAGTGAGTAGTTTACAGCAGGGGTCCCTAAGTCCTGGGCCACGGACCACTACCAGTCGGTGGCATGTTAGGAACCGGGCCACATAGCAGGAGGTGAGCGGTGGGCGAGCGACCAAGCGAAGCTTCATCTGTATTTACAGCTGCTCCCCATCGCTCACATTACCACCTGAGCTCCCCCTCCTGTCAGATCAGCGGCGGCATTAGATTCTCATAGGAGCGCAAGGCCTACTGTGAACTGTGCAGTTGAGGGATCTAGGTTGCATGCTCCTTATGAGAATCTAATGTCTGATGATCTGAGGTGGTGCTGAGGTGGTCCCAACACCCCCAGATGGGACTATCCCTAGTCGCAGGAAAACAAGCTCAGGGCTGCCACTGATTCTGCGTTATAGCGAGTTGTATAATTATTTTATTATATATCACAATGTAATAATAATAGAAAAGTGCATGATAAATGTAATGCACCCGAATCATCCCCAAACCACCCGCCCCCCAGTCCGTGGAAAAATTGTCTTCCACAAAACTGGTCCCTAGTGCCAAAAAGTTGGGGACCGCTGGTTTAGAGGATCAGAAGCTTGCTGACACAGAGAGACTAGCTGGCTGTCTTTTACATAATTAAAGGGTGTTTTATTAATATCACTTAAAGGTCACCATGCACATTCACACTGTTGTTGTGGTTATTAAATGGGGATTCTAACATAGCTTAATGCCTCAAAACATGCTTCATTTTCTTCCCAGGTATCAGTACCTCCAAAAAAGGGTATATGAAATTTCATAAATCAGTTGGTATCTGAATTGATGTTTCAGAGATAAGCCAAGCTTTGTCAGAAGAATTCTAAGTACCTTCCATGGGAAGAAACCTGCTTGTGCAGATGGAAGAATGTGAGATGATATGGAATCTTCAGGAACACATAAGATACACAAAATTCCCTTAAGGTGGGGTTAGTGGGTTTAGCTTGGGATTTCAGGAGATGTGGATGATAGGCGAAATATGAGGCAAAAGATAATCAACCTGTTATGACATGCTAATATTTTTGTGCTACATTCTGCATGTCCCTAGTTATAAAAAAATTAATGTATAGAAGATGGGTTGTGGACATTTTCTAAGTTTTTCATTCATTGGTCTAGGATGTGTACATTTTCAAAATTTCCAGTTCACTGTTCTAGGATGGAAACTAGAAATCTACTTTTTTGAGCAACTCTTGCAAGTTGAAAAAAAATGTGTGATATATGTGCATTCATATATTAAAACTACGCTTTAGTTATAATAACACTTTTAATATTTATATTTTAAAACCAAAATCAAAAATATTTAATATGAAAAAAAAATATTTAATATGGCCAGAACCATTTAGGAATATTAAACAAAACACTAAAAATTGATACAACTGGGGCTTCCCTGGTGGCGCAGTGGTTGAGAAACCGCCTGCCAATGCAGGGGACACGGGTTCGAGCCCTGGTCTGGGAAGATCCCACATGCCGTGGAGCGACTGGGCCCGTGAGCCACAACTGCTGAGCCTGCGCGTCTGGAGCCTGTGCTCCACAACAAGAGAGGCCGCGATGGTGAGAGGCCCGCGCACCGCGATGAAGAGTGGCCCCCACCTGCCGCAACTAGAGAAAGCCCTCGCACAGAAGCGAAGACCCAACACAGCCAAAAATAAATAAATTAATTAATTAAAAAAAAAAGTACTTAAAAAAAAAATTAAAAAAAAAAATTTGATACAACCATTTCCCAACATTCACAGTGCTTAATAAAAGCCAAGGATGGGAACAGAAATCAAAGTTGCTGTTCTAAAGTAGTTTAAAACACTTTCATGCCTCTTATTCTTATCACTACTTCAGTTTAACGAAGATCTGTATTTGGGCAACACAGATAGTAATTCTGGAGCTACTTCGATAAAGTGATATAAAATTTCCCAAATTTTATTGGTATAATGTCTACTACAAATGATCCACAGGTTTTTCATTTGCAGAATCAGAAACTGTTTTAGTGAAATGGTGCCAGGTGTATCATGCTGAATAACACCAAGGAAATGATTTGACTCTTCTAGGTTTGAGTTCCTTTTTTTCTAAACAACAGAAAAAAAGTTGAAAGGCAGGATCTCTAATACCCCTACAAGAGACAGTGATGCTTTAGTTTCATTACCAGTAGTCAATATAAATACCTGTGCATAAGTAAACAGATAACCAGGTGACTGTGACAAAGGAGGAAGGGAAAATACAATAGGCTGAACAGGGATGTGATTCAGGGAGGAAGTCATACAGATTGTCCTAACAACACAAAAAGTAGTTATGAACTTATTTACGTATTGGAAACATACTGAACCTAGGATATGCAGATACACACCCTCCCTTATTTTATAATATACTGCCAAACTAAAAATAAATCCTAGAAAATGTTATAAAAATATGGTAATTCAAAGCAGAAGATAACCCCATGACTTAATTGGAAGAGAGGATAGGTAAGCCCTATGACCTATTTGATAGAGCTGGGGTTTAATAAAGTATCTATAGGGGGCAGGAAGTGTGACCTTGGACCTAAAAAATGAGGTTGGAAACTAGAACCAAAATCAGTGCTGCAAAACATAATCCAAGACAGATTGCTCTCTCATGAGAATTACACTAGAGAAAATATGCACATGGACCTAGGAAAGTAACAGAAAGTCTATCTTGTGTCTTGATGCTGGGAGATGGGAGAAATGTCTCCTATGAAAAATGTAATTCCTGAATGTATTCCACATACAATTGAAGGATGGAAATTCATACTGACTGCATGTTATAGGAATTCAGGGAGGAGAAAAGAGAATGCAAAATCTAGTCCATTAACAGTAAAGTCACTGCAGCTCCACTCTCCTCCCAAAAAAGTCCATAACACCACTCACTGCTTTGGAAGGAACTTAGAGACTATAAGAGTCAAAAATAACAACACACACTCCAATCTGTTGAAGATAATTGTATTATCTGAAATTACAAAAGACACAGATATCAATCATCCATAGGGGGATACACCATAAATAATAAATTGGATTAAGAACAACAAAACAACTTATGATGAGAGAACAAGATGAAAAAGTCTATAAAATTATTTGCATCAAATGTATAAACAAATATATAAAAAATAAAACCATAATCAAAGGAAAGGAAAAAATAGGAAGGGGCAAAATTTTTAAAAGAATTGAATAGGATAACTAGAATTATTAAATGTGATTTTTGAAATAGGAAAACAAAAATTCAATGGAAAACTTAAGCTAATTTTAGAGTAAAGAAGAGATTTCAGGAGTACTAGAAAACAGATCTAAAGGAATTGGCTAGAACAAAGCACAGAAAGATGGACAGAAGATTCTGTAGTATTTAACTGAGCATAGTGACACCAGAGTTCTTAAATATAAAAGTCCAATTTTATAATAAATTAGAGAAAAAACGGTAATCCTCTTTCCAGGGCCATGATGTGAATAATTCCAGGACCACATTCCATATTCTAGCATATATAAATGGTGCCACATGGAGTTGTGCAACGCATAACCTACATGATCTTATATAGAGAACTTTCTTCCATTCCCTCCCTCCTATGCTATTTCTAACATATTTTATTTTAACCCAAATAATACAATATTTGCACAAGTAGTATAACAAATTAAATTATGAAATTTCAATCCAGCTCCTACAAAATGTCTGCTTAAGAATTCCTAGAACTCTGTTTATAGGAATTCTTAGGCATTCTTTTAGATGGTTTCAGTTCCCACTGAAATTATTTAAGTAAATTACAAGTTAATGTTATGATTTCCATTTTGTTGATATTCAATTCAAAAAGTATTCATCTGAAAACAGTTTTTGTGTCTTTAGTATATTTAGTTGAATGCACCGTGTTTGTGGTAATATTTTCTTCTTTATAAAAGGATTCACTGGATGAATCCCACTTCCTTTCTGTATGCAGTTCCAAAAGAAAACAATGCTCCTCATTCCCCAAAATATATATGACTTCTTTTGTCACAGAGTAAATTGTCTGGAATTGGGAAAATCAGTTAGTTCTTTCTGTCACTCCAGCTGTCCTTTGAGTCCATTATTCTTTATTGAGAAGGCTCATTTCCCTGCGTATTTTAATGCAATTCCAGAAGTTATAACAATAGCTCTCTACATTTGGTATGATAGAATAATGATCTCTTCCACTTTCTGCTTCAGTGTCATTCAATATATTTAAACCTTTAAAAAAATGTATTCAGTGTGATAGGAAAGCACTTTAGTAGGAATGTTACTAATGTGTAGTAGGTATCCCAATAAATAAACCTTTCCTTATTCTCCAGATGTGGTTTTTATCCTGCATTACTATTCACAGTAAACAACAGACTAGTAAAATAGACAGTACAGGTTTAATGATTAATTAAACTGCATTGCATTGACATTCTCTAAGCCAGTAAGCTCTATATAATTGATTTTCTTTCAGAGGTCAATGTGAAACAGCAGTTTGAAAGTGACATCTTCAAATAAATTCTGATTATTGACCCTTGCCGTAGCTGTCTTTCTGTATATCATTAGCTAAGGCATTAAACCTGTAAGTTTCTTCACCTGTATTACGTGATAAGAATAATGATTTTCTACCAGAGGATTGTGAAGGCAATTGTTGACTATACAACCTTTAAGACCTTATAGAATATTGATGCCTAGTTTTTAAAAATTCAGATAAAATTAATATATGCCTATTTAATGATCACTGTGAATATATTTTATCTCAGTGTATATATATACAAATTATATTGTAAATTATATACATTATTGAGGTTAACTCTTCTAAAATGCCAATGATTTAACTGACTTTAAACAAATGTTAAAAGAAAACTTACAGATTGATAAATAAACAATATATTATTGCATTTGAAATGAAACATAATTTTCTTTCAGCCCTACGGTTTGCATTTACCCTGTAGTTTCTGTGTCTTTACCAAAAATATAGTGGCTTACACTGCCAACATATTCTTGAAGTATATGTGATTTATACTTTATTGAAATTTAAAAAACTGAGAGCATGTTTATATTATGTCACAATTATTGTAATGATATGTTTGTGTGACGCTGAAGCTCAGTGGCATTTTCCCTGGGACAAATGCTCTGTAATTTGGAACAATTAGGAAATCCAAACAACCTAGAGAGATTTGAACAGTGGATTAAAATAGGAAAGGAAAAATGGATAGTCAAGCTGCAGCTTAGAATCCCATTGCCTGGCTTTTCTTTAAGGAAGAAAAGGTCAGAGGAGGCTAGTTGCTTCTCTTAGTTCTAAGGTATGTAAGGAGTAGGCTATAAGGCAGAGAGAACATATAGTGGGTAAAAGGGGATGTTCTATTCATTGTCTTCATCTAACTTGCTCCTTCATCCAACCATTTTTGTCGACAGGCTATACCCTGAAGGTACTAGGGTCACAAGGTCTGGGGTGTAGTAAATAAAAAAAAAATTCAAGGAACAGAAGCTAGGAGATGATAACTCCTGTATGAGGTGATCCAAAAGTGAAAATAGTTAAAGGGAATGGAGATGGTGGGATTAGCAACCCTAGTATGCAGACCTTTTCATTGGTGCTTATGTGGCAACACTCTGCCCATGTCCTATTGCTTCCTGAAACCCAATGTGCCTCTGATAACATGGGGTATAGAGGAAGCGATAGGCAGAGAAAGAGAAGGTCCACAATTATCTCAAAAAAAATATTGACACAAATTCATACCAACAAAGGCAAAAATCTGAGCCAATCTCTGAATAGATATGAATCATGATAGAAAGGGCCATTGAGTACAATTTTCAGAGGAAGAATTCAGAACTTTATCTCCCACTTCAGAAATCCATTGCTCTAATTTCACTTTGATATAGTTGTAACTGAAAAAAAAATATAGGAACAACTTCATCATTCTATTACTGGGTACAAGCTCATTTTGGAAAGCATGCTTCAATCAATCTGATTTCTCTAATCACTTCATCAATAAGACCAATCCAGTTAGAGAGGCAAAACAAACAGAACAATTTGTTTTGTAAAAATGGATACTTAGTCCAACCAGCAAGCTAGTAATATGGCCATAGATGAGACCAATGTCATTTTTCAGGACTACCTTATATCTTGGTTCTGCCTACTTATTTTTGCAAACCCCGAGCGTGTTTATGATATAAAGGGAAGCTTAATTTTTTATGAACAGACATATAGTTTGGAAATTGAGAACTAAGCCTTCTCCCAAAACAATAGTTATTAATTGTAGTTGAAGGAACGAGTGCTAAACTTATCAGCATGGAACAGCTATAAAAGATGAAGGATTTTAGACTTGGTTACTAAAGTATGGGCTTGAAGAAAAAAATGAAATGGATAACCTCTAATTAGTAGTTATAAGAAGAGGAAAGGAGAAAAAAAAAAAAAAAAGAAGAGGAAAGGAGAGAGGAGGGAAGAAAGAGAGAAGGAGAGATGAGGGAGAGAAGAAGAAAGGAAGGAAGGAAGGAAGAAGGGAGGGAGGAAGGAAAGAAGGAAGGAAGGAAGGAAGGAAGGAAGGAATGAAGGGAGAGAGGGAGAAAGGAGTACATTTACACCTTGATATCACCTAAGCCATTTTATCTGGATTTATCTTTAGAGCCAAAAATGGATACCTAAATCTATCAATAAAGATTGGGGCAAGACTTTTTTAACATAGTTATCTTTCACAAATTTGATAAAAATTTTAGAATATGGAATACAAATATAATTTTTCCAGATTAAAGAGGTAGCTGTATACCTTTGTACAATCAGAAAATAGTTGTGATCAATGTATTGCCAGTTATATCCCCAACTGAATGATTATTTATGGCAGTCCATGGAGAGGGTGGCTCTGTTGGCACATTAAACATATGCAAGGTTCAGCAAAAAATAAAACACAATAGAAGCTAGATTATACAACATGATCCTATAGCATTATATATTACTAGATCATGTAACTCTGGTACAGCAAGAAAATATGATCCAGGAAGCTAGAATTTATGTCCAGATGGGGTGGTATAAAAGGAATAAAATTGATCTTATTTTTCACAAAATATTAGCAGCAACACTATTCCCCTCTACACACATATACTGCCATGCTTCTAAACTCCTTTAACTGCCATGATTTTAGTCTCTTCTAAATTTCTTCAGGCTGCTGAAGCCACCAAATTTCAGGTGTGCTTCCACAGGAAACAAATGAGGCACTAGAGGATTTGTCTCATTCAAACCAACATTATCACTTATCAGAAGAGGTCCTCTAACTTACAGTATATAGGTGACTGAACTAACAATGCACATGAACTACATTTTTGCTAAACTATTCCACATGGGACATAAACAATAATTTTTTAAAAATTATAAAGTCATGATTCTCATTTAATCAAAAATGATTTTATATGTTCACCATGTATCAGGAAAATTAAAACAATGAAAGAGGTATGTATAAATACCCTGGCTTTAGAGATAGGGGACCTCACATGATCAGTTAAAGATTGCACTGTAGATAATACAACTACAAGTTGACCAAGCTTTAATATTGCCTTCCAAATTTCTGAAGTCATGCTTTTCCTACTATGTGACAGTAATCTTTATTTTTTTTGGGGGGGGACAGTAATTTTTTAGTGCTATTTCTTTCCTAAGATCTATTTGGAGGTATGAATATATTTTTTCCAAGATCACAGTAGAGGTGTGATTCCAAAGGTATATAAGAATAATCTGATTGGTATTACTCCTTTATCCAATAACTTTCACCTGGCATGTACTGAATGATGGTGGAGGGGGAGCTATTTCAATATTTATTTGTTTAATTATGTTCCCTTGATGCATCTATCTACTTATTTTAATTCATTCAACAAATATTTATTGAGCAACTATTATTTGTCAGGTATTATTACATTCACTTGGGATAAAGCAATGACTAATAGAAAAAAATACAACCTTCTAAGCCTCCACAGAATGTACACTCTAGCTGGTTCCACAGTTCCATCTGCACTGCACTGAATATTTGTGCTATACTGACAGGCTTCACTAGCTTGCACAAATTCTAACATCTGTGCGTCTCTGAACAGGGCTGAATTTTCTCTTTAGCAACCTGACCCTAAAAAAAGACATCAGGTTAGGGTCAGTGGGACACAGTGGACAGTCAACGGCCTGCCCACCATTTCAATGGCCTCATTTATATTTGCTTTCTAATTGTGCTAATCACATTTTCTGTCTGGAAACATGTGGGCATCCAATAAATTGTAGTCCGATATATTTATTATGAACATGTGTATAAAAGTAAATCAGGTGAGCCAAAATGTGTGGCCTTCTAGGAAAAGTATAGTAAGTCTTCACATTATGTGTGATTTTAAACATGTGTTTCATAGATTCTTGAATATGCTAGGTAGAGAGGAAAAGCCTAGTAAATTGTACACGGAAACTGAGAAATCTCATTGGAAAATGGAAGCTTCATAATTAAAACCTTACTTTCCACCTGACCAACTTCAAGTTACCATAATTATACTGTTGTTTACATTAACTTTGAATAATGGGCTACATTTTAGTTACATTATTACAGAATATGAGAGACTGCATTAAATGTTTTAACAGCTAAAGTAAGCCAATGGCATACATAGTTTTTCTCTTTTTTAAAAGATTCTTGCCTGCTATCTCATCACATTATTGTTTTTTTCTCTATGTTTAAACTTCTGAAGATTTATAACGAAGAACCATTTAGGTTCTAATAACCTAACTTTTGTCATTATCATACCAGCTCAATCTGAGTTTACAGAAGTGGTTATTTGAGAAGCCATATTAGAGGGAAAGTATGTGGTATCAGATAACTTTTTGAAACTTGTTGGATGGAAAAATATAAAGGGGAATGAATTATTATATAATAACATACAGTGGACAATAGACCTAGTTGTTTCTGGATTTGATTAAAAGTTAAGTGTCTCAAAGCTATGGAAGGTAGACAATTTATTCATGGAGACACCTATAAAATCCCCCCTTTCCCCAGCTGGAGGGAATTTAACGAACACTTTAAAAGCCAGTTGAAACTTGTCATAGTTAGGGAGGATTATAAGTTTCCTATAACTTTGCAAGGAATTAGTGACGAAGACTTAATTATGATTTGGTTGTCATATTATGGTTTAGATTCTGTCACAAAGAGGGCTGAGTAAGCCAAGAGAGTAAAGACAGTCTCTTGTTTGACGAGTTTTTTTGAAATTATTACTTCATCAGGCAATCAGGTAAGAGAAGGAAACAAATATTTCATGACAAGATAATCTGTTTAAGTTGTATCCTAATGATTGACTAACAGAAGTTTAGGTCATGAAAAAATTATATAATAATAAGTGTAATATGTTTAAAAAATAAAAGTAAAAGTTATTCAGATGACAAAAGAAGTTAGAAATCTAATGGAATCTACAAAAAAAAGCTACTCAATCTGATAAGTTTAGCTAGATTCCAAGATGCAAGATAGTTATACAAACATCACCTCTATAATTTTTTCCCTCTTCTCCTATTTTTCTTCTTGCTTTTGTATTAATGGAATATTATTGTTATTCCATTTTATCTACCCTGTTGAGTTATTATTTAAAATTTATTTTTATATCTTTACTTCATTGCCTTAAGGTTTGAAAAATAATATCTTTTATTTATTAGAGTCTAGCTACAAAATGGTATTATACCATTTCACATAACAGTGTAAAATACCAAGAATTTATTCATACAAATTTGGTTTTTTGAGAATTATTTTTCTTTCATATAAAGCCTAGATTTTACTAGCTGTAAAACAAAAAAATTCAGGAAAGGGAAATATCACCTGAAGTCTTTGTTTTGCTCAAAATTTTCACCAACAGCAAAGGTCTAAAACTGGAACACTCAAGTTTTTCAAAAGCTACTTACAGGTTATTTGTCAAGGCAGCAACAGTTTCCATGGGGATGGAATCAAGTACCCTCAGCAAGAGGTCTCAGAAGTCTGTTAAATTTCAATGAGTGACACTTAGCACTCTTCTAATAACATAATCTAATTACTAAGTGCTAAATTCAGCAACAATTTCTCAAACATTCTTTTAGAGTGACTGTCATGATTCTCTAAATGGTGACTGACTGAAAATAACTGGAGGCCAGTTTTTAAAATTGTTCCAGTGAAAACTGTGCACATTTAACCCTGTACAAAACTACCATTTTATAGAATTCACAACTCAGTTGTGTACTTAAATAAAATACTTTAAAAATAGTATCACTTCAGTAATGAAGATGAAGCAGTTGAATTCTCTGTGGGAGCTCGGACATACAAGGTCTGTTATTTGTCATCACAATATCGGCTTTCAGGTTTTGGAACCAAATCCTCTTATTTACCAAAGTGCATACTTATGATATCCTGACATGATCAAGTTATCATAGAAGTAGTAAGTCTGTATTAGATCTACTTCCTCTTGACACTGTATTAATATCTAAGGCATATTTTTTCCCCTCAAAAATATTTTATTTACCAACATGGAGTAATATTACTCTATATTTTATTTTCTCTCTGCTGAAAAAAATATTTTGAAAAAAATTTTACATGCTCTAATACAGTAGACTTTATCCAGATGGGTGAAGTAAAAGAAAGAATGCATCAATTAGCCAAGTTTCAATCATAGGAACATATGTTAAAGCATTTGGCTGAATTATCGTTACTTAATAAAATTTTCTCTTTTATTTTGGTTGAAAACCTTTTGGGGGGGGGATAAATAAATAAACACAACCTTTAATAAACTTCTTTAGAGCGAGCAAACAAGTATCAATTAACCTTCCCCTTCCCATTCTGAGAGTGGGTGCCTTATATTTATTCCTATCTTATATCTCAGCTACAGTACATTTGAAACCTAGTCTCAGTTCTGATCACTAAGTATTAGAAAATAAAGTGAAGAAGTTCATGTATATTCAGTGAGTGAGAAGACTTTAGAAAATCTAAAATGAATGTTAATTACAAAATGATTGAAATAAATAGATGGGTACTGCAAAGAGCCAACATTAGAAAAAACTATATCAAGTTAAATGCCATTTACTTGGTAAAGTCACCTCCAACCTCCCCAGAAGTATTGGATTATTCAAGAGTTTCTTCGTTTCATCTCTTTGATAATATTTACCACATTAAAAGATAGCTAAACAGCTGTCTTTTCAGTATGACACTACTTATTTATCTAGTTATATAGATGTTATATAAAAAATTACAAGTTTAAAACTTTATAATACATGGAAATTAAGAAATCTAAAGTACTTAGATTTCAATAATATCAAGAATCCTAAAATACCCGAGGATGAACACAGTGAAATATGTGTAATACTTGTTCAATAACAAATACAAAATATTGCTGAGAGAGATTAAAGGCCTAAATAAATGGAGAGCTATGCGGACAAACAGCAAATATTGCCCACCATCAAGCCATCAACCACTGCAGCCGCTGCTGACGGTACACTCGGAGAGGAATTCAGGATGGAAAAAAGCAGGATACTGGCCCTAGATAGTTAAGATGCTTATCTAAGGAATAATTTCAAGGAGCTCAGAATCTTACACTTTCCCATACATAGAAAAGCATTAAAATCACTAACTTGAGATGTCTGTTTTTTGTGATTAGCAGTAATCTTTTGATGTTCAACTACATTTTTTTTGTTCAGCAAAACTCGTATATATACTGGCTCCTCCCCTACTTCTTTGGAACAGTTCTTCAGAGATACCTGAGAGGCTGTCTCCCGGGCTGTAGTCTTCAGTAAGGCCCGTGAATAAAATATAACTCAAAACTTCCAGGTTGTGTGTTTTTCTGCAGTCAACAGCTATAACAGGATCATGGAGTCGAAGACAATATTTTTAAGATGACAATTTTTCTTAAGGTAATCTATAGAAGTAAGACAACCCCATCAAAACTGCAGTGAATCATTTTGGAAAAATTAAAAGCTGCCTCTAAAATGAATCTTAAAATACAAAGATCTGTAACAGCAAAACATTCTTGAAAAGAAAGATCTAAACTGGAGGTCTTTTACTGTAGTAGACTGAAAAATGGTCTCCCCAAAGTATGTCCATATCTAGTACTTGAAACCTGTAAATTTTACATTGGAAAAAGGATCTTTGCAGCTGTGATTAATTTAAGGATCTTGAGACGAGGAGGTAATTCTATATGATTTGGGTTGGCTCTAAATGGCATTCCCCCATCCTAATGAAAGAGAAGCAAGGGGAGATTATGTCACCGGGAAGAGACCCACACCTGTACAGAGGGTAACCTGCTTTCTCTTTTTTCTTACACTACAATCCATTAATCTATGCTCACAGCTGTTCCTGCTTAACAGAAACTAAGGCAGAAGGCCACATGAGAAAAACTGCAGAACCAGCCCGAGCCAGAAACGCCCAAAATGGCAACAGTCAACCGTCCTGAATCAGTTCCAGCCTGACCATAAGGGCAGCACTGTGTAGATGAGACCCAAAGTGTCTAAAAGTTCCCTTTGCTTCATTACCATCCTAGGATCTCCACCCAAAGTGGGGACTGGTACTTTGCCAGAAACAATTAGTGCCATGTGCAAAGGACTGCGCAAGCTCAGGCTATTTCTGGAACTCTCCACCTCTTTCCACAAATTCTGGTGGTGCACCCATCTCTTACCCCTTAAAAGATTCCTGGCTTCCCTCCTTCAGGGAGAAGGGGTCTTTAGAGCATGAGCTCTCCCTTCCCCATTCCTTG
Organism: Balaenoptera musculus; assembly: GCF_009873245.2. Classification (NCBI taxonomy): domain Eukaryota; kingdom Metazoa; phylum Chordata; class Mammalia; order Artiodactyla; family Balaenopteridae; genus Balaenoptera; species Balaenoptera musculus. Next base: position 60,206,075 of record NC_045802.1, read on the forward strand.
ATCAATGAATAAAGTTTCTGCTCTGCTTTGCAGAGCCTGATCTTTTCCAACTGACGCGAGCAGCACCAGGCAAGGAAAGGTCCACCTGATTTGATAGAATGGGTAACAATTAAACAGACACATAGACAAGGGAAGGCCATGTGACCATGGAGGCAGAGATTGGCGTGATGGGGCCACCAGTCAAGGAATGCTGGCAGCTACCAGAAGCTGGACAAGACAACGAATGGATTCTCCCTGAAAGACTCCAGAAGGAGCACAGCTTTGCTGGCATCTATATTTCAGCTCAGTAAAACTGGTTTTGGATTTCTGGCCTCTAGAACTGTGACAGATAAATTTCTGTTGTTTTCAGTCACCAAATTTGTGATAATTTATTACTGAAGTCATGAGTTTCTAATACAAATATGATATTCAAGGCAGTATAAAATTGGAATAAATATAGACAAATGGAATAGAATATAGATTCCAGAAATATATTCATACTTATGTGGTCAAGTTATTTTCAACATAAAGGCCAAAGCAAATCAATGGGAAAATAAAAGTTTTTAAGATAAATATTACTGAAACAACAGGCTTTCTATAATGAAAATTATGAATTTCAACTCATATCTCACACCATACACAAACGTTAATTTATGATGAATCATAGACCTAAATGTGAAAGCTAAATTTACAAATCTTCTAGAAAAAAGGAACCTCTGGTACACTCCACAACTCTGAAGTACCTCAAAAACATTGTGTTTAAAGAAATAGACAGATACAAAAGAGTAACTAACATATGTTTAAAGGAATTAGAGCAGTTTTGCTTCTGAGGGAATGGATATTCTTGCATGAATAGCTTTGTTTCTCCTTTCTGATATTTATGCTTTTAATATTTTCATACCCATTTCATAATGTTGAATAGAAAAGAGATGAGTAATTTTTTCCCTAATTTTACGATCAAAAGGTTCAATTTAACACTGTAATAAGATGTTCAACATACAATTTTTGTAAATAGTTATTATCAGATTAAGTTTCATTTTGTATTAGTTTACTTATCATTTCTTGATGTGGGATTTTGCCAAACAATCAAAAAGCTTTTTTCTTTTCTTTTTCCTTTTTTTCTTTTTTCCCTAGTGTATTGTGTTGTAAGTTATATTATTTTTCTAATGTCAATTAACTTTGTATTTCTGGAATAAAAACCACTTGTTTATGATATCTTGTCCATGTTATATATTGTTAGATTCAATTGTCTAATATTGCAACTGTGCTTATAAGGGATATTAGTTTGTCATTTCCTTTCCTTATAATGTTCTTATCTGCTTTTTTAAATTAATTAATTAATTAATTAATTTAGTTTTGGCTGCATTGGGGCTTAATTGCTGCTCGCAGGCTTTCTCTAGTTGCAGCGAGTGGGGGCTACTCTTCGTTGTGGTGCGCGAGCTTCTCATTGCGGTGGCTTCTCTTGTTGCAGAGCACGGGCTCTAGGTGTGTGGGTTTCAGTAGTTGTGGCTCGCGGGCTCAGTAGTTGTGGCTCACGGGCTCTAGAGTGCAGGCTCAGTAGTCGTGGCGCATGGGCTTAGCTGCTCTGCGGCATGTGGGATCTCCCCAGACCAGGGCTCAAACCCATGTCCCCTGCATTGGCAGGCAGATTCCTAACCATTGTGGCATTAGGGAAGCCCTCTTATCTGTTTTTGATATAAGGATAACACTTTTCATAAAATGAGTTGGAAAATGGCATCTTCCATTTTCTGAAGGAGTTTTTTTATTTGGTATTTGATGGAGAATTGGTATTATTTCCTCTTTAAATATTCAATAGAATTCAATATTGAAGCCAAATAAATGTGGAATTTTTCTTTCCTATGGAAAGAATATTTATTTTTAACTGTAAATTAAAATTGTTTAATAGATACGGAATTATTCAGGTTATCTCCTTCTTTAGTGAACTTAGGAAGTTTATGTCTTAAAGGAATTTTCTCATTTCATCTAAGTTTCCAGTTTTGTTGACCTAATATGCTTTATATTTGTATTACCTATTAAGGTCTGTAGGATATGTAATTCTTATATTATCGATTGGTATTTTCTCTTAAACTAAGGGCTTATTATTTAATGTATTTTTTTTTATATTATTGATTGGTGTTTTCTCTCAACTAAGGGCTTTTTTTTTTTTTTTGAACTTTTCAATGAAACAGGTTTTAGCTTTGTTACTCTGTATTTTATTTCATTGTTTTGGGGGTGGTTTTTTGGCTCTAATCTTTTTATTTTCTTCATTCTACTTACTTTGGACTTGTTTTGTTTCTCTTTTTTTTTAATTTTGAGATGGACTCTTAGGTCATTTATTTTAGATCTTTCTTCCTTTACAACTTTGTGTTTTACGATCTCATTGGCCAAAGATCTGTTTCTTACTGGTTTGATACAAAATACTGACATTGACAAAGATATCATAAAATCCATTATATAAGTAAAACTATAGGATCATCTTTGATAAACTAATTACCAGCATTAATTCAGCCAGTAATTAAGACATCACAGCAATTGAAAACTTGCAGTGAGTGCCCTGTGCTTTTACAGTCTAAGTGAAAGAAACTTGGTAATGATTTAGCCAAATTTAACAATAATCCTGAATGTTTCCAGTACTGAGTTGTGAGCCCAAATGAATTTTTCCTAAACCTATTTCTCTTTAATAATGTAAAAGTAAATTTTAATCAACATGTTAGAAGAAAGAACAAACTGTCTTTCTATAATTTCTTTAAAATTATATTGTGAAATCACTGTCCTATGAAGAAATGGTCATAAACTGTGGCACTGATTTTTAGAAAAATGTATCGTACAGCTGTGTTGAGATTTTTATTAATAAAATTGTTTTGTTTTGGGGTGGCTTTTTTTTTTTGGACTTTGCTAAGTTTGTGGTTTTTGTAATTTGTTGTGATTTACTTTCTCATTCTAAACTCTTAGTCTTATGTAAATTGGTAACTGTAATTTGCATTATTTTCCTAAGAAGGCACCACAGCTGCATAAGCTTCAGGCACCTTAATACCTGGATCATCCCTTGCCTGTATCAATCCACAACATCAATAATAATAATTATCATTTGCTAAGAGCCAGAGAGAATTTTATCTTTTCTATTGTACAAATGAGCGGACTGAGTAGTAACCACATTTACACATATAATAATTGAATTGGCATTAGAATAGAGTTCTTATCTCTAAAGTCTGAACTATGCTTTCACTATACTGCTTTTGATATACATGAATAGTTGTTTTCTGTTGCTTTAGGTTTCCATTTTTTTTTACTGTGTCATTTCCTGTGCTCATGTACCCTCTCTTGCTCCCTGCACAGCCCTCATCCCACACAGTACCCTTATCTTTTCTATTTATTTAGTATCTGATTCTGTTGTGCCTACCTCATCCTGAGCCATGTCCTCTCTCTGACCATTAAACCTTGAATATACCTTTCTCTCATCTATGTATACGGGGAGAATGCTTTCTTTCATACCCACATTAATTTAAACACAAGCTTTAATGTTTTGTTCTGTGTCCTGCTTTCTATTATGTTATCCTCATTCCTGTTTGACTAATATTATTTCATTTTTTTTCTAGTTTATATATTAACCCTATATCCATGGCACTTGGCTCCTTATATTTCTTATTTTGACAAGTATGACGGAACTGTTTATGTTGTAGATAAGCTTGCAATTTTATAAATACATGGAGGCAATTACAAATGCAAGATAAACTGTTACAAAAAGTGGGAAAAAACATAATCACAGGCTGATTGTACTTTAAGAACTTGTAAATTATTTAACGAACTGGAAGTAATTTTATTAACATAACATGAAATTTCCTAAAACTGACATGATAGGGAAAAACTAAATGTTGATCATTAAAACCTCACTGAAAAAAAATCTTGCATATATAGAAGACCATCTTCCTCTTAGTAAACCTGCCTGATACACACTGTCACAAACATCTCTCACTAATATTTTCTAGTGCTAATTATTAATAGTTACTATTTAATTATTTTGATAGACTATAAATCATTTTAAGTCTTGCAAACTGGAGAAGGAGTTACCATTATCCCCATTTGAAGGATTATGAAATTTAAAGTTTGGCAAATTGAATTACTTTGAAAAATTCTATATTAAGGGTCAGAATAAACTGTTGATGTATATTTGACTTTAATTATCACATTCTTAACCACTATGATGTGCCGCCTTCCGGTTAAAAGCCAAACAGAACTGGTTTTTAAGGAAACCAGTAATTAAACATAGAAGAGCTCCAGTGCTTCAAATGATAGTGCCTAATGAGTCTCTAATCACGTTAAGTCTGCTGCTTTGTTTTTTATTTGGGGGAGACAGAAATCAACGATTCACAAGGAGTATGATTCATTCAAATGTAATATAGAAAAAAGGGAATACTTCTATTGGAAATCCATAATATATTGTAGACAACAAGCAATGTCTTTCATTAAATAATTAGAAAAATGTGATATGTAATTAAAATAATCTGAGCTTTATCAACTCAATAGAGGATTTAAGCTTGATCTTTCCCACACTTCCTCCCCATGGCGTTTTTATATTTCATAAAACCATCTTTTATGCAAATGTGTTTTCTAGTAGGTGCAGTGAAAAAACTGGACTAGAAATAAGATGCATGTTTCTGTTTGTGCAGTGAAAAAACTGGACTAGAAATAAGATGCATGTCACTGAAATTATGAATAAGGATATGTAGGGTAATATTTGAAGACAAGACTTTTATGCCACTGGGTTAGAATTTTCTAGAACGTGTATAGCAAGGGATCATTGCCATCATTTCTTTCATTGCTGAATGTGCTCAGTTGAGAGGTTGAATGCCAAGAACTAATGACATTTTGAAAGGGCTATTGTGTATCATTGAAGGTGTACTCCTGTTTTGCTTTCACAAAACAAATTTAAATTAAACAAACAAACTTTGTTCTACTCTCATTTTGTAAAGTCGACCATAACTAGGATTTTATCAAGGTAGAGTGGGCTGAAATCATTTGCAGGTTTATATATGTAGTATATATACGTGATATACATGTATATGTATGTGTTACTTGGCATACTTCTCTTTCTCCACCAGAATATATACCCTTTGGAAAGTATTAGATTTTCTACATTTTACTGACCAGCTGTATATTTAAAAAAAAATTTTGTATTGGAGTATAGTTGATTTACCGTGTTGTGTTAGTTCACATCTATAAAACTATGCATGCATTTATATCCATTGGGTAAACTGTAGAAAAGGAAAATCTTTGATACCTGGTTCTCCTTCTTAGTTTTTCCAATTGTTATTCATTTTTAATGAATTGATTTAATTTAATTAATAAATTATTAATTTAAAGAATTAGTGATTTAATAAATTAATTAATGAATAAATAGTTCAAGTTATTAAGGAATGTAAATGATTTTAAATTTTAAATTAATATGAAAGGTACTTAAAATACTCTTTTTATATTAACGGGTTTCCTAATTTATTTTAAGTGATATTAAAGACCACATTCTAAAAGATTTGAAAGTGAATCGAAAATGGGTGAGTCATTAAGTTTGTGATCATCGGATATAAAATTTTCTGTGTATTTCATTCACTAAGACGAGAATTGAGCCATATGAAGATGCAAAACCATTTTTCTCTTGTTTGGCTTAACTGTCCATCCTTGTTACCCGATTGGTTTGCTTGCCAGAATTAATTGACAAGGATGGCACTGGAAACATTATGCAAATTCCATCTGGTGCCTCTTTGTAAACTAAATTGTTATACAATATTGGTTAAGTGTGCAATTCCCCAAATGGAAATATGCCATAATTTATTCAGACTTCAGAATCATAGGAATATTGCACCAGGCATTTTTGCATGGAAAAGGCTCCACATAAAACCTTTTACTTGCTTCTAAAAGCAGCAATTTTTAATGGTGTTCTAAAAGAAGTTTTGACCAAAATGTTATATTTGGTGTCATTGCACATGCACATTTGTTTTGTATTGTCCTGACAACTTAAACAATGTCTATACAAACCAAGAAAATCCCAATTTTCCAATTCTGTGAAGGGCACATTAATTCTGTTAGGCATGTTTGCTGGAATATAGTTTTGATAAAGCAGTGGCAATAGCCATAATGTCCGATTAACAATCTTTCCATGTATAATTGCTGTGATCCCATTTAAAATTCTAATCTTTTCAACTGGTTTTGTATAAATTTGAAAGGTGTGCTTTATTGTTTTCTAGAATATTCTATGTAGAGATAATATTTTAAACTATAATTGTAAGATTAAGTAAATCAAGTTAAAGTTTTATAATTTTCTTCTAATTTCACATAATTTTTTTCTTTTTTTCCCTCTGGATATTTCCCCTTCATCTTTTCTCTTTTAAGAACCTCTGGAGTGACTGGGCAAAATTAGAGCAGGAAGTTGATCTTCTTTCTAATTTTTTTCTATTAATCATACATTGTTTGGCCATTGCTATTACTTCTACCTTCACTGACTCTATATATCTTCACTCACACTCTGTATCTATTTTTTTCTGAGCTTAAATGTTTTTCCTAAACTCAAACGCAATACCGCTTTCTAGATTTGAATATTATTGGGAATAATAAGTATAAAATAATAGTAATAATAAAAATGCATTATATGTGTTAGGTACACATCTACTAAGTTTCACATGTAAAATTTCATCAAGTTCTGACCTCATCCATATGAACTACCACTATTAACCTCATTAGTATAGATGAATAAACTGATATTTAGTAAAGCTAAATAACTTGTCTAAGGTTATACAGATAGAAACTCAGGCACTTGGCTTTAAATATGTAATGTTAACCAACACTCCCTCCTGCACATATCATTTTATACTCTAATTCTTTTGTGAGTATATTGTCCAGCTATAATCTTGAAGTTCTATAGTGGGTGCATAATAAATATTAGGTGAATTAATAACAGATTAAGGGATTAAATATTTTTCCATATATAACATGCTGTAAGGAATTGGTCTATCAGACAGAGGGTTCTATCTGTGTAAGGGACTAAGTAAGTATAACTGGGAAAAGGTGCCATTTGGGTAGAATATCTGTCACTCAATTTATCACACCTCCGTCACAGGCCCACATGCATGTCCAAAGGAAAGAATGTTGAAATGGAAATATGAATAAAGACTAAAAGAACTTTCAACAAAATTTTAGTTGTATTAGCAGATTTTTCAGTACTTATATGACAGTGACTTCAATTGTGATGCAGAATGGTACTCACAGCCTTATTTCACTATCAGTAACTTAAAAGAAGTTTCATAGTACAGGTCCTCTAGAGACAGATGTCCTTTCTAGGCTACAAATGCAGAAACGTTACGAAGGCAAGTTTCAAAGAATGAAACAAAGGACAACGTCATGTTAGAAACAATGTTCTGGAAACTGAAAGAAATACATTGAGAAAAATTGGGGGCAACTGATAATTCTGTTAGTGAGAAGATGATTAACATGGAGAGAGTTGGCTTTTTTTTTTTTTTTTTTACAATTATTGTAATCCATTTCCCCATACTTGAGAAAACACAAATTATAGAGTGAATGGCAATTTTTGCTGACAGAAGTGAAACATCTACCACATAGATGTTAGAAGAGTTAAAATTTTAAGTTACCTACTTTGCACTAAAATATGCCAAGCAGTAAAACTGGAGACTCAAAAATTAAAATGATGACTAATGCTTTAATCCTTAGGATTCTTCCACGATTTATTTTAATTAAAAAGTATAGAATATGTCTAAACATCCTGTGTTCTTTATTCATACAATAAAATTATCTGCCCTGCTATAGTTTATGTAAGTTGTTTTGAAAACTCCCTAGTTATTTGACCAATCAACTACTTAGCAATTCTCTACAGTTTCTCAATGAAAAGGTGACATTTCTTCATTGTTCACATGAATTTTACATTTTAGACTAATGGGACCTCTATGGCATCAACCAAGACCAGCTTTCATTTCCAGAAAATGAAATGTCTAGAAAAAAACTATGTGAATTATTATTTTTTGTTTATTTGCAGTTTTAAATAAGCTAACATAAGATGCTCATATACTTTGAGTTGGAATACAGAATTTTTTTACAATATCCAAGTAATTTTACAAATGAATTTGGAAATTTTGATTTGTTTTAAGAGCATGGGATAACATTCTTTAAATTTAGTTAGTTAGTTAAAATTGAACAAGGATTAACTCAATTTTGCAGGTGCTAAATTTGATATGCTGAAAAAGAATGTTTGTAAAATATTTAATGTTGTTTAACATAAGATCTTTAGGGAAAAAGTGTGTCTTACAGCTACTGGCAAACTCCTTTCAAAAAACTCTTTGCAATATGATTTTTTGTTGTTGAGTAATGGCTCAGTATATTATGCTTATGACTAACAACGTACTTTTACAATTCAAATCAGATATTACATAGTCAGCTTTGTGTACAAAGTTGAAATTCGTTTCCTAAATGCAATTAAATGGGGCATTTAATTCTATTGTTAACATGTAATGCTTTTGTAGTAAATATCTTTAAGTCTTATGTTTATGAATGTTATGGTAATACACTTAAGGTATGAAATTCTTATATTTATCCATATAGGATGTGATGAGTGTGTAGTACAAAAGTTGCTGTCTAGTGCGCGAATAAACTAAATTTAAAACAAAGTCTTGATGCAACAAATTGAACCCTAAACTGGTTAATATAAGTTTAAGAGATGATTAGCAAACAGTAGCTTGAATTTAGGAAATAACTGGCTCTATATGATTTATATTAAGATTTTAACAGTTAAGCCTAATAGACAATTCTCTTGGTGAAGGAATTAATCATTCGTTATTTTCAGTGGAAGGATCATCCACTATTACTTTTCACTCTGTACAGATATGCTTTCCCTACTTTTCATTTTCACCACTTCAGTAAACCATACAGCTAGAGCTTTCTCCTCTCTCATTCTATCAGCCAAACTATTATCTAATGGAATGAGTAAGTGGTTGGGTGAAGATGCCTGGGGCTTTTCATTTAAGGTCACTGGGAGGGCTGAGTATTGTTAGATTGCCATGTTGTGCTATGCAGAGATTTATTTATAATCTAGAGCATACACATCCATAAACAGCTTAAATCCTTGCTGTGTGTGTGCTCCCAATAAACATTTAACATATTCTGCTCCATTTACAACAGGACTATAACCAGGGCTGTAGATGCTAGATCACCAGTGCTGCACAGTTTGGGGAATACAGAGATATTGACTGTATCGTGGGTGAAAAAACATAATTAAGGATGTTTGCAGAACAGTGGATCCCTTGCCAGCCTTAAAGCAATGATACATTGTACATAAGCTTTGGAGAAAGGAAATCTGCGCTCAAATGTTGGTGCTGCCACTGACTACTTCAGCTTGGGCATGTCAATAAGCTGAGTGTCTTTTTTCTCACTTGCAAGAAGAATGATTCCAACAAGATTATTTCTAAGATCTATTCAAATTCTAAAATTCTATAAATAACTTCGTGTACCTTTAAATTTAATATTGTCAAATAATTTGTTTCTAATTATCTTTTTTTAATGTTCTTTGTACTTTAATAAATGTTGTAGAACACCATAAGATTAAATTAAAATATAATTTATTTTATCTTCTTTGATCAAGTTTAAGATGAGGAATTATAACCAAACCTTTTAGTTTCAAATGATCATCTTTTTAATATCTTATCCAGTTGTTTTTGGAAGCAGTAAGGCTGAAAATACCATCATTGTAGTCATTCATGATGATTTATGCATCAAAACTTATAGTATTCACTTATACACACATTAGCAAAAAATAATAAATAGATAACTAGGTTTAATATTTTTAAAATGCTAAAAACGTTTGTCACATCAAACAGATTTTAAATATAAATGCCTGTGTTTGCACTTAGGTGGCCTGGCCAAAGAAAGTTCCAGGCTCTGTCACTATTGCTATAACAAATGCATACAGTATTCTTAAGATCTATAATGTAAGCATGCATGGGTTTTGAATAAATGAATGGATGGTAAATAATGGTAATTTAAAAACGGGTAGGGCTTCCCTGGTGGTGCAGCGGTTGGGAGTCTGCCTGCCAGTGCAGGGGACGCGGGTTCGAGCCCTGGTCTGGGAGGATCCCGCGTGCCGCGGAGCGGCTGGGCCCGTGAGCCACAACTGCTGAGCCTGTGCGTCTGGAGCCTGTGCTCCGCAACGGGAGAGGCCGCGATAGTGAGAGGCCCGCGCACTGCGATGAAGAGTGGCCCCCGCTTGCCGTAACTGGAGAAAGCCCTCGCACAGAAACGAAGACCCAACACAGCCAAAAATAAATAAATAAATAAAATTAATAAGTGTTGTAAGAAAGGTTTAATTTAAAAAAAAAAAAAAAAAAAAAAAAAAAAAAAACGGGTAACAGTCAGTATGTTTAGCATTTACTCATATAATGCATTTTGATGATTTGATTTGCTATTTTTGTTCATTTTTCAAGATTTTAATACTCAAAAGTTTGCCCCAAATTTCTTTTGCTCATATAAGTATTAACTGAATCGAGTAGAATTCAAATGGACATAGGACTTCAGAACTATATCCTTTTCCATAGCCCCACAAGTTCCAGATCAATTCATCACCAAAGCAAGGACTAGGAAATGTGAATTACTTTTTTATTTCTTCTATTAACCTTATGAATGACCTATAATTTTGGTTCAATTTTACAAGTGGCATAAAAGCTTGAATATGAAAAATATACATAAAGGATATCTATTAATTAAACAAATAACTTCATAATGTCAGAACATTAAAAATTTTTTTTAAAATACTTTTTCTAAGTTATCAATTATCTATTCATCTTTCAGAGAACATTTCTGTGGCATTTTCCCCTCACAAGAGAATTCTGAATTGCATGCAGATACGCTCAAATGTTAATTGGACAGAAGCTCATTTGGATGTGATTTTCCCTTCAAAATGCTTCTAAAAACTCATTTCTAGCATTGTTTAAGATAATAAGTAAGAAATTTGTAATCAGGATTATCAAGGAGTTGGTGATGTCAGAAGTTGTGAATTCAGAGGCCTATTAAGGCCATGTTGTAACCTATATAAGTAAATCAAGCACTCAGACATGAGAAAATAGGGATGAGAAAGTAGGTTCTGTGATAAAAATATTGCTTATGCTTTCCTTAATTCCCCACCCTCACTTCACGGTATTTGAGCTGGCTTCCAAATGCCAGCATTTGATTCTTTTTGCCTGCGGGTTTTTTCTGGCTACGTTCTGCATACACACAGACAACCAGATGTGCTAAGATTAGGTTCCCAAGGAAAAGTCCTTAACCAATGAATGATGGACGTTTGTGTACCAACATTCCAGCTCCCTTGTCCCTTGGGAGGGATAACTCTGAGGTGCTTGTTTTATGCTTGCTCTCAGAATTCACCAGCAAGATTAAACTTCAGTTACACACAGTAGTAGCTTACTGGATAGTGCACCTGATGTTGGATCTCTTTCTTTCTCTGTCTCACATCCATATTCCTTGCCAGAGTTTTCTGTGTCACCAGTCAAACTACTGTGCATTTGAATATTTGCCTTGGGATATGCTTCATTGGAACTGAAAACCAAAATACCTGTCTAAATGTGTTCAAATTAAAATAAATAAACAAAAACTCATAAAGGTCAAGATTAAATACACACATATCTCATTACTGTCATTTTACAACACTTTCTACATCTTTGCTTTAACCCTTTAGTTATGACCTACACACATGGTTCAGTCAGCAGTCTTTAATTCAATTCTTCACAGTCACAGAAAAGGTTGAAGCAAATCAGCCCAATATATATTCAGTTTGGACTCATTTTTTATGCTAGTATAACTCCAGTTCCACTTTTTTTCCCCACCCCATGACTGAATGCCTAGGAATGAGGCAAGTAATGAAACTGCTATGAATTTTAGTTTAAAAATCATAAGAGCAAGAAATAGTTCCCCTACATATTTCTGATAAACCAACTTGATCTTAATATTAAGCATTATTCCAACAGGGGGATGGAACTTTTAATCTGCACTATTAGCATTGGTCTCCTTTAGCCATGAGGGCAGAACTTGGTTTCTTGGGGCCAAAGTGTCTGAGGGTCCCCTCCAATTGTCAGTTGAATAGTAACTGATAATATCCCCTTTGTTCCTGCCCCCCATGTTCCCTTCCAGGCCACTGCTGTTCTATATTTGGGTTACAAAACTATGTGGCAAAGTTCAGAATTCTAGAACCCTCCCATGTATCACAAAGACATTTTGGGGTCCTACCAGATATTCAGTGAACAGCTGAAAATCAGGGAAGAGTCCTAAAGAGTTCTGGGATATTTCTGGAAAATTTCATTTTGGTCTGAGGAAATCTCAGACTGTCTCACAGACTCTTTCTCTTCCTCCCTTGCCCCCTCCTCTTCTTCTTTATCTTCATCCTCCACCAGCCTCCCTTGCTTAAATCACTATATTCTCTCTCATTTCAGGCAGGCTTCTCCTCAAAAAGTTTATAATGGGGAAAAAAGGACAGAAGAGAGAGTATTTTAAAGTATTTTTTGCATTCCATGTACCCACAGACTTGCCCAAAAGTTAAGAAACACGGAGCTTCCCAGTAGGTTTCCCAACAGGTAAAAAGGATATCAAACAAGAAAATCATATTTCATATCTCAACATTCTTCTTCATCATAAAGTTAAATGGAACTCAACCTGCATTAGAAATTAGCCTTTGAATTTAAGCCTGTGTAGCAGTGGTATCCAAAGTGGGGTTAGTATGACAGTATATTGCTGCATTGCAATTAATAATAAGAAATGTTATTTCTGTTTAGTTTTTATCTTATTGTGTTACTTTAAAAAAATCTGTATGATAATATACATTGTACACTGAAACAGTATTCTGAGGGAACATGCTTGCATTTTTTTCTTACTACTAGAAAACACTAAGAAGTAAAGACAAATCTTCAGGAGCCTCAAAAACTTATTTTTACCACCATGTTTTATCACAGGTCTTAAGAGTACTGAACACAAGACCATAAACTGAGCCTCAGTACTTACAGGCAGACATCGTTGATCTTTGAATTTCCTGTAAGTATATCCTCAAATGTGTTCCCTGAACTGCTACCAAGATATCTCAGCTACTCAGAGTTACTCTACTGAGTAACTGAGTAGTGAGCAATTACAAGACCCTAATTATCACCAGAACACATGATGCTTTTGCTCACCGTATTTTTTCAATTCATTTCTTGTTAATGTTTTGCTGAGTACATCCATGGGTTAATCTTTCAGAAATACATATCCTAAGACACTGCATGTCTAAAAATGTATTTTGTTTTCATACTAGTTGTTTACTCAGGCTAAGAATAGAATTCTAGGTTTAAAATCCTTTTACCTTCTCACTTTTCTAAAACAAATTTGATTTTCTTTTCTTTCTCTTTTAGTCTCTGTAAATTTTTTTTTAGAATTTATTTCTATCCTTAATGGATGGGATTTTTATTTTTTATTTTTATTTTTATCCTTTATAAAAGCATATGATTTATTTCAGGTTACCCTAAAAGTAGAACCTAAGACAGGAATTAAGATACGTCTAGTTTATTTGGAAGATGATACCATGAAGCAAGAGTAAGGGAGCAGACAGGGCAAGACAGAAGGGGGAAAAGGCAATATAGGGCGTATTATTGAGATTGCTGATGTAGCCACTGAATAGTAAATTACACCAGGACCTCTGAAAGGAATTCAGATGGCCTCTTATGACTGTTCATCTGAAGGACAGGAGTTTGGGATATTTACCCATTGCTCCCAAGCTCCACTGATAGAGGGCTGTCACTAAGTGTTTTGTTTCTCTAAACTTCCAAGATTCTCTTAGCTGGAGGATTAGGGTTTCTAGAACTCTCAAGAAAACACTGAGACAAAGAAGAGAGGAGATACGCATTTCTGAGGTAAGACTTGGTTAGCATACTAAGCACTGCAACTGAAATCATAGGTTAGGGTTTAACAAAGAGAACTACAGTTTAAAAAACAAAAAGTCTTCTTAAGTATATAGTTGAAAGAAAAAAACTAACATGAAATTGTTATGGAGACCTAACTGACTCTTATCCCAAGTTTTGCTGAACTTAGAAAAATAGCACTAACAAATACCCAGTTCCTGATGGCCAACACTTATTTGTCAATTAGGCCCATCTCCTTTATTTGCTTTACCCCCATTTTCAATTCTTCATTAATATTTGTGGGTCCTCTCTCCAGAATACAACTGAATCTGATAATTTTTGTCACCTATACTCCTAAAGCCCTAGTCTAAATCACTATCATTTCTCACCTGCACCCCCATCGCAATCCTGCTCAGATTTCCCAGCCTCCACTCCTGACCCCACCCATCCATTCTCTACATAGTCTAACCTTCCCAGATCTGTAATCCTTCACTGACTATACAGCAGACACTGGAACTGCCTCTATGTGTCAAGCTCATTCTACCTTTGTCCTCACTATCACTTTTATTTTTTTTGAGAATGTGATTCCCTCAAATTTTCCAAGGGTGGCCAGTTTGGGGTTCAGGTCTCAATTCAAATGTGCTCTCTGCAGTCAGGCTCACTCTGACTTTAGGCTCAAAGACCACTTCCATGCTATAAGTCTATCATATCTTCCTTTTTGATAGCCTTCCCTTGAATTTAACGCTTCTGATAATAGCTCACTTATGCAAGTGTGTACATTTACAGTGCTGTCTCTCATAGAACACAAAGGACACTCTCTTGTTTATATTCTATTCCAGTGCCTGGTCTCTAGTAGGCAATTAATATGTTTTAAGTGACTAATATATCTAAATCAGTTTAAATTCCACGATCAATCACTATAATCAGTCACTTGCTTAAAACCCACAGTGACTAGACCCTCTTTCCGTTCATTGTTTTCATGCTTATTGTCTACAACATAACCTAATAACTCTCCACCAAGCTGGTACAAGAACTATTGTGCTTTAGCATATTGGGAGAAAAATACCTCTTCATTGACTGGTCTCAGTTTAATTAACACTGTTTCTGTGTGGACCTTAGCAATGTCTAGAAAAGTACTGTATTCCTTGACCTCTATCTCCCACCCCCACCCTCACTCTCCTAGTTGACCATTTACAATCTCAGACTTTTGCACATCAAACACCACGTGTCATTGCTGGCTTTACTTTCTTTTTTCACTGAGAAAAGAGAGACAGTTAAAAGAGAGTTTCCACAAGTTCCTACCACCATCCCTATTGTTAAAAGATAAATTGAGTCATATTGAACATTTTAAGAGTTTATTTGAGCAAAAATTGATTTTAATCAGGCAGCATCCAACCCAGCAGACAGAAAGGAGCTTCAAGGGTCTGTCCAAAAATAAAAAAAATACTTTTATAAGCAGAAAGGAGCAGGGACAAATAAGTTATACTAGGTAAAAAAAAAAAAAAAAGCAGGTTGGTTATTGCAAAGTTGCTTTCCTTTGGGAAATGGCAGGAGTCTATCAGTCAGATGACCTAACTAGTGCTGATTGAAGGATTACTGATTGACTGGTTTAAGATTCCAATTCTGGGAGAGCCAAAACTGTAATTATGTTACCTCTCAGTTTGGCGATGTTGGGCTTAGTGTAAACTATTTTGGGGGGGCCTGCTGTCCTGTTTTTAATACTACATACTTGTCTTATTTGTGGCCATAGACTGTACCTTCTCCCTGTATAAAGATGAACCATCTCAGCTCCTAGTTAAGGCCAACCTCTCTATTTGGTCACTGGATACTGTTGGGGAAATATAACTAAACACAAAACTTCCTGCCAACCCAGAAAACCACTTCACAAAAGAAGAGAAAGAAAACAGTTTTATTACTGAATAAGAATAAACCAGAATGTGATGTATATCAAAGGCAGTCCACTAAAGACAGACAGAAATCTCACCCTTTTATATAAGCCAAGCAGATACAACCCACTGCATACATGCTCTCAAGACAAACTATTCCTCAAGTAAGAGGACTTGATAGCACCATTAGTTACACATAGTTCATTCTAAAGTCACCTGGTAATTGTGACCACCTGTGTTAGCTAATTGGCTTTATCCAAAGGAAAATAAACTTCTTATATCTTTATGACATAAGGCAGTTTTGTAATTTGGAGTGTGGCATCTACTGAAGTTAGGCACCCACCTTCCCTCAGAAAGTGGGAGATAAGAGCTTTATATTCCTTGATGGTTACATTTCAAAGGGATGCCTCCTAGGTCCTTGAGAAAAACATTCCTTGGCTGTAAAACTAGCAAGAGATTTATTTAGCTTTTAAAATGATTTACATACACATCAAAGGGGCAGAGAAAGAATTTACAATAACCTAAAAAAATTCTATCTAAAAATGTTCTAAGAAAGGGAAAGAGAGAGGGAGCCTTTTTCCCTTTTATCATAAGGAAAATTATTTTTTCTTTCAATCTCTATATACCCTTACAATGCCATCCCTTTATTTCTTCTGTATCATCAGATATTTCTTTTCTTCTAGATTGTTCCCATAACAATCCAAACATTCTATAATTTCTCTCACTCAATGAAAAAATAAAAAAATAAATTCACTACCGATTCCACTTTCTATGCTTTTATAGTCCCAATCCTACACAAGACTCCTTGAAAGAAATTTCCATATATGCTGTGTCCAATTTCTATATAAGCTGTATCCAGTATCTCTTTCCAGGCTCCCTTGAACCCACTCCATGTTGCTGAATACTCATCTTTCTTTACCTGAACTTGTTTTCCTTCTATCTCTAGCTAATATTCCTGGGTAAACTCTGCTGGATTACCCTCATCTAAATATACCAACATATTAACACTGGAGTCTGCTCAGTCCTTAAACTGAGTATCTTTCTATCAATATTTATATTTACTCCTTTGGTGATGTCTTACAGTTTCATCATTTCCCATTTCCCTCATTTTACATACCATATACATACTTATATTAATTATTCACAAATTTCTATTTCTAGCCTAGCTCTCTCCTTTGAACAACAGACTCATGAATCCAAATGAATATCAAACAAGCATCAGCAATTTAATGCACCTGGAGCTGATCTCCTGATATTCCTCACACATCTGCTCTTTCCAGTCTTCTATATTTTTGTAAATGGTAAACCTGATCTTCCATTAGGTCAGGTTCCAAATTTGGAGCTATTGCAACACCTCCTCAACATCCTCTTATTCTCCTTTCCCTGCTTAACTTTTCTCCTTTGCTTTTATGACCTTATGTTGTACATTTTACCTATTTATCTTGATTACTTTCAACCTCCTTCAAGAAAGTAAGCTTCTTGAAAAAATATGTTTTCTTCATCACCATATTCCTAGTGTCTGGTACAACTAGTACTCAATAAGTATAGGTTGAATTAATAAATAAAAATGAATAACTTTTTCTACATTAGCCAACTTTTAATTTTAGCTGCCTGGATAATAGACTGTGAAGGAGTAAAGAAGAAATATGTTGAGCTACTAAGATGGATAACTCTGAGAAATCTAATCTAGTTAGTTCAAAAGTAAATGTGTAAAGCATTCCCAGTGAAATTCACTAAGAATTAAAAATGTCCACACCTGTTCTTGTAGCTTTAGCTCTATTTAGATGGGTTATAATAATAACTGATCAGAGGACTTTTTATACATAAAATTCAATTTCATCAGTAAAAATACATCATGTTTATCTAGAGATATTTATATCCTCTTTTGGAGTAGGTCATTTGCAATGCTTCATAAATGTTTTTGTTTCTCCCCCTCCCCGACCCCCGCTAGTTAACTTCTCTTCTATTATAGCTTCAGGTAATCTTATTGGCTCTGACAATTAATTTTTTTCCCAATTTTACCTTCCTTTGTGATAAAAAGAAATGAGCTTTCCCTGGAGTGAGCTGTGAATGCTGTGGGGAATACATACCTTTCCTTCAGACATGGGTTTGCTCTAAGCACTCTAGACTGATTTCACAATGTTTAGACATGAGTGGGTGATGACTCTTTAAAAATCTGTTTATGTTCTCTGTGTCAAACAAAGCTAGTGTAATCTTTAATATCTAAGTAGAGAAAATAATATTTATGAGTAAATGTGTTTTTCTTTGGCTTGAACTTCAATCATTTGAGCCCACAAAGTCACATTTCTCTTGATTATAATAACATCTAACAGGTAGTATTTTTAAGTACGTTTTAAAATTGGTATCATTATAAGAAACCTAGTCATTCATTTTGCAATGAAATAGTTTCACTGATGTTATTAAATAACTATATTAAATTAATAAGAATTTAATCAATCCAATAGTAACATTAAATTGAGCTATGTTTTTGATTACTTACATGAGCTAAGCATGATAGTTTGTGCATGTCTAATTTAAGATATACTATGCAAGAATATCTTTTACAAGAATACTATGCAATATTACACTAATTTTATTCCCATTTTTCAAATGCATAAACTGAGCTGTAGAGATTAAACGTACTTTTGAACCCCAAGTTAGTACTAAGTAGAAGAACAGGGGTTTACAAATTATGTGATCTGACTTCCCTCTGCATGCAAAACCAGTGTATTCTTGTGCACAAAGCCTGAAGGATAGAAGCAAACACAAGACTACTATGCACAGATGCACACTTGGTGCCTTGAAGCTCTAGACACTGCCTTCTTATGATTTAAGATGTGAAAGGTATGCAGTGAAGGTGCAGTGATGCAGCCTCAAATACAATTAGAATGATGAAATTCTCTCTTTGTTCTTCCATGTGGTAGATAGGATTCACAAGCCATCATTAACTAGCAATAACAACATTGCTCATGAGTATTTATTAATTTCATTTGGTGAATATAGTACCTATATAAATTATATACTTTACAAAGCTAGATTTACTGACTAGAGTTATTTAGAAATGTGGTCGATCATTTTATGTTCATGGCTATTATAATTTATGTAGTTATTTGCCATGTCTATCCATATTTTATTTGCCTTGATATAAACCTATTTTTGAAATAGGTTTGGTGAAATGTAGCACACAAAGAGATATGTAGACACTTTTATTTGTGGAATACTCTAGGTTTTCATATATTAGAGTTTTAAGAAAAGACAGTCAAGGCATTTGGTAAAAAATACTGCAAATGTAGACAAAGATTAATGGATTTGTTTCATTAGAAAATATTCTGTTCTATAATTTAATAATCTGTGACAATAATAAATGTCACATAAATTTTACACATTACTTTGATATATATTAATGGAACAAAAGCCAAGAAGTGCAAGAAACAAAATACCCATATTTAAATGATATAATTTAAATAATATAATTTTCCCAAACAATAATTATTCTAAAAGAAGTAGTACTCTGTTCAGAAAGTTAATAAAATCTTTAAAAATATAATATTAAAAAGTAAGCATTAAAGTGAAAATAAATATGGTTTTGAATATTGGAATTTGCATTTAAAAAAATCTGAATTCCATTGGGGATTCAAAATTAGATGGTGACTCTTTTTCTCATTGTGCACTATAATCACAGTTTTTCCACTGTATATTCTAGAAATAACGAGTATGTGATTATTTTTCTGAGATTATAAACATGTTAACACCACTTAAATGGAAGATAATATTTGATCAGAAAACTCTTGATTTTAATTTAAAAATTTATGTTTTAACGTCTACTCCTGTCAGCTTTGAATCCACAGTTGAGAACGGGAACATTCATAAATATGGTTTACATAATATACTATGATCATTTGAAACATATATTCCAGTTTCTGGTGATGCCAGCTACTATATCTCTCTGAAGGTTCATGTTGGAAGCCCTTTACCTTTTTACTGTGTTTGTATAGACAGCTGCAAGCATGTTATAAGTTTTGCTCAGATGAAATCATTCTCCCCTGCAAAATACATAGTCTCTGTATGTTACTAATATGTTATGTTTGTATCATAGGGGATTGAGAATAGCTCTGTTAACTATTTCTCTTCAAATGATATATGTATTCTTTCTGGCCTCTAGCATAATTCGTTAATTAGTAGAACCATTCTGGAAATAGAATAATCTATTCTTTTTGTTAGAGACTGAGGAGAAAGGAAATGAATAGGTCTCATATATATAATTTTATCCTGGTACTTAATACATGCTCAAATTCAGTCATTCATTTTGCTGAATAAAGAAATAATCCTGATTTTAAAAATATTCCTATCGAATATAAAATGACCAGGCTTTAATGCACTGATACTAGCAAACCATCTAAGTTTTAGTAAGAGTAGAGCCTATATTTTATGTTTCATCATTTTCTCTTTAGTGTATACCATATTTTCTGATGCTCAGAAGGAAGAGTTGCTAAAAACATCTGGTGAATGAATGAACATATACAAATTCTTATTCAATGCTCACTAAAAATGTTAGAAATATTTCAGAGAAAAGATTAAACGGTAATTTAAGTTTAAAATAAGATAAAATAAATACAAGTTTAAATGGACAATGGTGATATTTTCTACATAGATTTTTATGATGGAGCAAAGTGATCATAGAGATTATACCTTAAATAATAAAAATTAAGTTGTCAACACTGTAATATTTGGTGGCAAACGCATAATGTAATATCTATAGAGTCTTTTCACAGTTAACCATTTTTTGACTGAATGGAGTGAGATTAGATATAATGCTTAAATATTTACAAGCATAGGGACACTGAAATGATTGATTTGGCAAATACTAATTGCATACTGGTGAAAATTCTTTTAAGGGAGTAGAAGCAATGTTGATATCTCAAGGCAGTCATTAAGTGCTTCACAGTATCATGAAATTTCTAAACAGATATTATTAAAATTCATGTTATATCACATTTTTTAGAGGGGTAATAATTCTCAAATTTCTAAAAAAAATAACTTTTCCTCAATTTGTCTTTATGGATTGTTACAAATCTTAACTCAGTTGATAAAACCAAGTGATAAATAGGCTGCTTATTTTATCTAACTACAATATATAGCTTTAGAGATTTAGATTGAATTTTTAGTTATACTCAGATTGATGTGTTACCAGGGTAATTTTCCCAGTAAAGAAGATTTACTTTAAAATGTGAATAGAGCTTGAAAGTTTTAATTCTAGTATTGTATAGCTTTCTTATTCAGGTTTCAATTTTTAAATTTCATATACACATATACATATATACACATGTGTTTACTTATATGAGATATATATATGTAAAGAAAATACAAATATATATTTTTTTCAAATAGATTATCCTTATATTGATAATAAAAGCCCATGACTTACTTATTTGTAGTCTCCATTGATAGTTCATCGTTGTGCAAACAAAATTGTCTGTGATTCTAAGATCGAGTTGAATGCAAGCTGTAATACACATTTAATAACATTAAATATATTCATTTATTTTATTCCTTTTATTTTATTTTTTTTTCTTAAGTCGAGTTGATTTACAATGCTGTGCCAATCTCTGCTGTACAGCAAAGCGGGTCAGTTTTACACATAGAGACATTCTTTTTGTAATATTCTTTTCCATTCATTGATTTTAAAATAAAAGCTTATTAAAATATCTGCATTTCAAAGTAAGAAAATATGAATATAATGGACCCAGAAATGTTTAATATTGATGGCTTTTTCTACATTGTAGTTGTTCAATAATTAACTTGCTATCTGTGAAAAAAAAAAAAGAAAACACACAGAGGATTTTTTTTTCTAATTTTATCCCTGATTAGCTATGTGGCTATAAGCAAATAATGATCCTTGCTTTTCCAACCCATAAAAGAAAAATATCAATAGAGTCCTTTTTAAAAATTTATCTTCCTTATTATTATTGTCTTACTGTAGCAGGCCACCCAAATTTCAAATTCTATGCCAATTTTCTGCCTGAAAGTACATCTCTACAAGGAAAAAAAGGGAAAGAAAACAGATAATTTTTTAAGGATTGAATAAATGATAAAGAGAACAAAAGATCACCAATGTGAAAAATAAAATCGTGTTCCAAGACATGAAAATTTTAAATATTAATATTAGTTAAAAGATAAAGTCTGATCTCATCTTTCTTAGAAAAAATAAACCTAAAACAAAATATGCTAATATTTCTAATAAAGAAAACAAATGAGTATATGCCAGGCATTCCAGATAAAATTTAGCATATGTGCACTAGGAGATGTGTATCTGAATATTCATGGTAGCCTTGTTTGTAACAGGAAAAAAAAATCTTCCAAACCTTCATTAACATCAGAAAGACTAAATATATTCTGGTGCAATTAAGCAATATAATACAAAATATTTGTAAAAATAAATGAATCACAAGTTCAGGTACCATTATGGATGAATGTCAAAAACAAAATGTTGAGTAAAGAAAAGGAAGTAATGGAACTCATAATAAAATAGTATTTATATGACAAAAACATACAAAATTTAAGAATTTACCCTTTGGGGAAATATACATATACCTAACACTATTACAAAATGGAAGAAAAAGCTGAAAACAAAATCCAGAATACTAGTTAATGTTGTGGAATAAGAGATATAGGCATTCAAGGTGGGGTAGTCGCCAAGAAATACTCCATTTTTAAACTTATTTTTTACTTGCTAATATACATTTTACTTAACTGTATCAAGTATGTAGAACAGACATAACTTTTTATTTAATCATAATGCAAACTGTTTTTCTTGTCATCCTCTAAATATATTTGTAGTAAATTTATCCTCCTTCTCCTCCTTGATAGTAAATTTCTGGTTGAAAACTCAGCAAGTTCCATGAGTTTTCTGTTTACTCTTAGTAATAACATCATTAAAGAAACTTTAAGTTGCAATATGGTCTCTGTATAGAGATTAAAATCTGCATGTTCCAGTCTTCACAAGTAGCTAAGCCTTCCCCTCTTTTTCCTTCTGCTAAGGTCTACTGATGGCAGCTACCTATTATCTGGAAAATGTGGGTGGTCAGCTTGGCTTTTTCTTTCAGTTTAACTCAACCCCAATTTGCTACTTGATAGGTTCCCTCCAGAGTGGGATGAAAGAAATTTCTTTTCAGGGCACTGGCTACTTCTTACCTAGATGAGTGGCTTCCTTGTTTCTAGGTCCCAAAGACAGTATAAAGTGCCATTTTCTTTGGGACAGTATAAAGTCCCAAAGACAGTATAAAGTGGTGGAAAATTTTAGGTGTTATTACTTTTACAACTTCTTTTAGCTTTCTTTTTTATTTTTCACTTTTGGGGAGGCCCTTATCTTTGGAGACTCATCACTGCGATGCTATTGATATAACATGGGCAAAGCATACTGTCCTTTAAAATATTCCCTCGGCTTTTGGATTTCTGGAGTCACTTACCCTCAGCACAACTCTCTATTTTAAGGTTAGCTGGTTAGAAATTTAATTCCATCTGCAGCTTTAATTTCCTTTTCCTGTGTGATGCTAACATATTTGAAGGCATAACACCAGGGATTACAATGTGCACATCTTTGGTGAGCGTTAATCTAACTATCACAGACGTATATGGAATATTTCATAAATAAACACTATCTTTGAAGATGCTGACAACACATCAGACAAATTCAAACACAAATCAAGAGTATTAATAATGCCAGCCAGTCAAGAATTCAAGTAAAAATGCATTTCTTGAAATTTTTCAGATGTAAAAGTGATAATTCTAAGTAACACTTTAATATTTCATCTTTTAAGTAATGAATAATTTGCTATCTCAATTATTATATAATTTTTAAAACTATAAGGCAATTGACAAAAAACTATTTTGATAGATAATCTAACTAAATATTTGAACCTATGTCAGATCAAAAAACAAAAGTGTGAGGGCACTGAGAATTTGAAAAATATAGTATTTTTCTGTGGATGATCAACAACTGAAGTATCAGGAACTGCTGATGAGTTTGTTAAGAGATTTTCCTAACATGGTTCAGCTGAATTCAAATGCCATGATGAATTTAAGGAGGCTGAAAGAATGATTTCCGTAAATGGACATAAACATTTCATCCTTTGGAATTTGTTGTTCAACCACTCCAGACCACCTGATATCACAAATTAAACAATAAAGCATGGCATTTAAGATAAAGTTATGAACCGACATGTCCATTGCTCAAATCCTGGCTCTGATACTTATCACTCTAATTTTTGCCATCCCACTTAATTTCCCTTGTCTCTGTTTCCTCACATATACCCATTGTTGTGAAGACTAAACTAGTTAATATATATGGAATTTCTTAAAATTTTGTGGAAAGCCTTCAGTTTGTGGAAAGCCTTCAGTTAAGTTCAGTACTTAGGTCTAAGCTCCTGGGAGAGAGAGAATAATATGAGAAATTAAGGGAATTTTTTTTTCATTCAAATTATTAATGTGTCCCAGATTCCACTACTTGTTGTTAAGATGAATTATAATTATACAATATTTAGGTCTTAGTGTATCAGAAATACTGTGCAATATTCTTCATTTTATGCTGAGTCAAGATTTAGACAGAGTGGGACTCCACAGGATACAAGAGAAAACATTATCTTTTGTCATGCTTCTTGAATAAACCCAATCTGAGAGGCTAATTATTTCCCTTCTGATAAAATTCAAGGAATTTTTCATTACTTTTGTGGTTTCTCAATACAACAACAAAAATTCCTCAGTTACTTTCAGCCTCACAAAAGATTTATGTCATCAATAATTAAATTATCCCTGGGAGGGGCAAGATGGCGGAGGAGTAAGACGCGGAGATCACCTTCCTTCCCACAGATACAGTAGAAATACATCTACACGTGGAACTGCTCCTACAGAACACCCACTGAACGCTGGCAGAAGACGTCAGACCTCCCAAAAGGCAAGAAACTCCCCACATACTTGGGTAGGGCAAAAGAAAAAAGAAATAACAGAGACAAAAGAATAGGGACGGGACCTGCACCAGTGGGAGGGAGCACTGAAGGAGGAAAGGCTTCCACACACTAGGGAACCCCTTCGCGGGCGGAGACTGCGGGTGGCGGAGGGGGGAGCTTCAGAGCCACGGAGGAGAGCACAGCCACAGGGGTGCGGAGGGCAAAGCGGAGAGATTCCCGCACGGAGGCTCGGCGCCGAGCAGCACTCACCAGCCCGAGAGGCTTGTCTGCTCCCCCGCCGGGGCGGGCGGGGCTGGGAGCTGAGGCTCGGGCTTCGGTCGGATCCCAGGGAGAGGACTGGGGTTGTCGGCGTGAACACAGCCTGAAGGGGTTAGCGCACCACAGCTAGCCGGGAGGGAGTCCGGGAAAAAGTCTGCAGCTGCCGAAGAGCCAAGAGACTTTTTCTTGCCGCTTTGTTTCACGGCGCGCAAGGAGAGGGGATTCAGAGCGCCGCCTAAACGAACTCCAGAAACAGGCGTGAGCCGCGGCTATCAGCGCGGACCCCAGAGACGGGGAGGAGACGCTAAGGCTGCTTCTGCCGCCACCAAGAAGCCTGTGTGCGAGCACAGGTCACTCTCCACACCGCCCCTCCCGGGAGCCTGTGCAGCCCGCCACTGCCAGCGTCCCGTGAGCCAGGGAAAACTTCTCCGGGAGAACGCACTGCGCGCCTCAGGCTGCTGCAACGTCACGACGCCTCTGCCGCCGCAGGCTCGCCCCGCCTCCTCCATACCCCTCCCTCCCCCCGGCCTGAGTGAGCCAGAGCCCCCGAAGCAGCTGCTCCTTTAACCCCGTTCTGTCTGGGCGGGGAACAGACGCTCTCAGGCGACCTACATGCAAAGGCGGGTCCAAATCCAAAGCTGAACCCCGGGAGCTGTACGAACAAAGAAGGGAAAGGGAAATCTCTCCCAGCAGCCTCAGAAGCAGCGGATTAAAGCTCCACAAACAACTTGATGTACCTGCATCTGTTGAATACCTGAATAGACAACGAATCATCCCAAATTCAAGAGGTGGACTTTGGGAGCAGGATATATTAATTTTTCCCCTTTTCCTTTTTTTGTGAGCGTATAGGTGTATGCTTCTGGGTGAGATTTTGTCTGTATAGCTTTGCTTTCACCATTAGTCCTAGGGTTAGGTCCGTCCGTGTTTTTTTGTTGTTGTTGTTGTTGTTTTTAACTTAAAAAAAATTTTTTTCCTAATAAATGTTTTCTTAATAATTTTTTGCTTATTTTCTATTTTTAGAAATTAAAAAATTTTTTAATAAGTTTTTTCATATTTTTTATTTTAAAAAATTAAAAAATTTTTTCTTAATAAATTTTTTCTTAATAATTTTTTTCTTATTTTTTACTATAAAAAATTAATAAATCTATTTTTAAAAATTAAAAAAAAATTTTTCTGAATACATTTATTCTTAATAATTTTTTTTCTTATTTTTTATTATAATAGCTTTATTTTATTTTATTTTATCCTCTTTCTTTCTTTCTTTCTATTTTTTTCTCCCTTTTATTCTGAGCCGTGTGGATGAAAGGCTCTTGGTGCTCCAGCCAGGCATCAGGGCTGTGCCTCTGAGGTGGGAGAGCCAACTTCAGGACACTGGTCCACAAGAGACCTCCCAGCTCCACGTAATACCAAACGGAAAAAATCTCTCAGAGATCTCCATCTCAACATGAAGACCCAGCTTCACTCAACGACCAGCAAGCTACAGTGCTGGACACCCTATGCCAAACAACTAGCAAGACAGGAACACAGCCCCATCCATTAGCAGAGAGGCTGCCTAAAATCATAATAAGGCCACAGACACCCCAAAACACACCACCAGACGTGGACGTGCCCACCAGAAAGACAAGATCCAGCCTCATCCACCAGAACATAGGCACTAGTCCCCTCCACCAGGAAGCCTACACAACCCACTGAACCAACCTTACCCACTGGGGACAGATACCAAAAACAACGGGAACTACGAACCTGCAGCCTATGAAAAGGAGACCCTAAACACAGTAAGGTAAGCAAAATGAGAAGACAAAAAACCACACAGCAGGTGAAGGAGCAGGGTCAAAACACACCAGACCTAACAAATGAAGAGGAAATAGGCAGTCTATCTGAAAAAGAATTCGGAATAATGATAGTAAAGATGATCCAAAATCTTGGAAATAGAATAGACAAAATGCAAGAAACATTTAACAAGGATGTAGAAGAACTAAAGAGGAACCAAGCAACGATGAAAAACACAATAAATGAAATTAAAAATACTCTAGGGCTTCCCTGGTGGCGCAGTGGTTGAGAGTCTGCCTGCCAATGCAGGGGACACGGGTTCGAGCCCTGGTCTGGGAAGATCCCAAATGCCGCGGAGCAGCTGGGCCCGTGAGCCACAACTACTGAGCCTGCGCGTCTGGAGCCTGTGCTCCGCAACAAGAGAGGCCGCGATAGTGAGAGGCCCGCGCACCGCGATGAAGAGTGGCCCCCGCTTGCCGCAACTGGAGAGAGCCCTCGCACAGAAACGAAGACCCAACACAGCCATAAATACATAAATAAATAAATAAAATAAAAATACTCTAGACGGGATCAATAGCAGAATAACTGAGGCAGAAGAACGAATAAGTGACTTGGAAGATAAAATAGTGGAAATAACTACTGCAGAGCAGAATAAAGAAAAAAGAATGAAAAGAACTGAGGACAGTCTCAGAGACCTCTGGGACAACATTAAACACACCAACATTCGAATTATAGGGGTCCCAGAAGAAGAAGAGAAAAAGAAAGGGACTGAGAAAATATTTGAAGAGATTATAGTTGAAAACTTCCCTAATATGGGAAAGGAAATAGTTAATCAAGTCCTGGAAGCACGGAGAGTCCCATACAGGATAAATCCAAGGAGAAACATGCCAAGACACATGTTAATCAAACTATCAAAAATTAAATATAAAGAAAACATATTAAAAGCAGCAAGGGAAAAACAACAAATAACACACAAGGGAATCCCCATAAGGTTAACAGCTGATCTTTCAGCAGAAACTCTGCAAGCCAGAAGGGAGTGGCAGGATATACTTAAAGTGATGAAGGAGAAAAACCTACAACCAAGGTTACTGTACCCAGCAAGGATCTCATTCAGATTTGATGGAGAAATTAAAACCTTTACAGACAAGCAAAAGCTGAGAGAGTTCAGCACCACCAAACCAGCTTTACAACAAATGCTAAAGGAACTTCTCTAGGCAAGAAACACAAGAGAAGGAAAACACCTACAATAACAAACACAAAATATCTAAGAAAATGGGAATAGGAACATACATATCGATAATTACCTTAAATGTAAATGGATTAAATGCTCCCACCAAAAGACACAGACTGGCTGAATGGATACAAAAGCAAGATCCATATATATGCTGTCTACAAGAGACCCACTTCAGACCTAGAGACACATACAGACTGAAAGTGAGGGGATGGAAAAAGATATTCCATGCAAATGGAAATCAAAAGAAAGCTGTAGTAGCAATTCTCATATCAGACAAAATAGACTTTAAAATAAAGACTATTACAAGAGACAAAGAAGGACACTATATAATGATCAAGGGATCGATCCAAGAGGAAGGTATAACAATTGTAAATATTTATGCACCCAACATAGGAGCACCTCAATACATAAGGCAAATACTAACAGCCATAAAAGGGGAAATAGACAGTAACACAATCATAGTAGGGGACTTTAACACCCCACTTTCACCAATGGACAGATCATCCAAAATGAAAATAAATAAGGAAACACAAGCTTCAAATGATACATTAAACAAGATGGACTTAATTGATATTTATAGGACATTCCACCCAAAAACAACAGAATACACATTTTTCTCAAGTGCTCATGGAACATTCTCCAGGATAGATCATATCTTGGGTCACAAATCAAGCCTTGGTAAATTTAAGAAAATTGAAATCGTATCAAGTATCTTTTCCGACCACAACGCTATGAGACTAGATATCAATGACAGGAAAAGATCTGTAAAAAATACAAACACATGGAGGCTACACAATACACTACTTAATAACGAAGTGATCACTGAAGAAATCAAAGGGGAAATCAAAAAATACCTAATAACAAATGACAATGGAGACATGATGACCCAAAACCTATGGGATGCAGCAAAAGCAGTGCTAAGAGGGAAGTTTATAGCAATACAAGCTTACATCAAGAAACAGGAAACATCTCGAATAAACAAGCTAACCTTGCACCTAAAGCAATTAGAGAAAGAAGAGCAAAAAAACCCCAAAGCTAGCAGAAGGAAAGAAATCATAAAGATCAGATCAGAAATAAATGAAAAAGAAATGAAAGAAACAATAGCAAAAATCAATGAAACTAAAAGCTGGTTTTTCGAGAAGATAAACAAAATTGATAAACCATTAGCCATACTCATCAAGATAAAAAGGGAGAAGACTCAAATCAATAGAATTAGAAATGAAAAAGGAGAAGTAACCACTGACACTGCAGAAATACAAACGATCATGAGAGATTACTACAAGCAACTCTATGCCAATAAAATGGACAACCTGGAAGTAATGGACAGATTCTTAGAAATGCACAACCTACTGAGACTGAACCAGGAAGAAATAGAATATATGAACAGACCAATCACAAGCACTGAAATTGAAACTGTGATTAAAAATCTTCCAACAAACAAAAGCCCAGGACCAGATGGCTTCACAGGCGAATTCTATCAAACATTTAGAGAAGAGCTAACACCTATCCTTCTCAAACGCTTCCAAAATATTGCAGAGGGAGGAACACTCCCCAACTCATTCTACGAGGCCACCATCACCCTGATACCAAAACCAGACAAAGATGTTACAAAGAAATAAAACTACAGGGCAATATCACTAATGAACATAGATGCAAAAATCCTCAACAAAATACTAGCAAACAGAATCCAACAGCACATTAAAAGGATTATACACCATGATCAAGTGGGGTTTATTCCAGGAATGCAAGGATTCTTCAATATACGCAAATTAATCAACGTGATACATCATATTAACAAATTGAAGGAGAAAAACCATATGATCATCTCAATAGATGCAGAGAAAGCTTTCGACAAAATTCAACACCCATTTATGATAAAAGCCCTACAGAAAGTAGGCATAGAGGGAACTTTCCTCAACATAATAAAGGCCATATATGACAAACCCTCAGCCAACATTGTCCTCAATGGTGAAAAATTGAAACCATTTCCACTAAGATCAGGAACAAGACAAGGTTGCCCACTCTCACCACTATTATTCAACATAGTTTTGGAAGTGTAAGCCACAGCAATCAGAGAAGAAAAAGAAATAAGCTAATCAATGAATTTGGTAAAGTAGCAGGATACAAAATTAATGCACAGAAATCTCTTGCATTCCTATATACTAATGATGAAAAATCTGAAAGTGAAATTAAGAAAACACTCCCGTTTACCA
This sequence comes from Balaenoptera musculus, assembly GCF_009873245.2. Classification (NCBI taxonomy): domain Eukaryota; kingdom Metazoa; phylum Chordata; class Mammalia; order Artiodactyla; family Balaenopteridae; genus Balaenoptera; species Balaenoptera musculus. The sequence continues at coordinate 60,236,285 of NC_045802.1, forward strand.
TTGCAACAAAAAGAATAAAATATCTAGGAATAAACCTACCTAAGGAGACAAAAGACCTGTATGCAGAAAATTATAGGACACTGATGAAAGAAATTAAAGATGATACAAATAGATAGAGAGATATACCATGTTTTTGGATTGGAAGAATCAACATTGTGAAAATGACTCTACTACCCAAAGCAATCTACAGATTCAATGCAATCCCTATCAAGCTACCACTGGCATTTTTCACAGAACTAGAACAAAAAATTTCACAATTTGTATGGAGACACAAAAGACCCCGAATAGCCAAATCAATCTTGAGAACGAAAAATGGAGCAGGAGGAATCAGGCTCCCTGACTTCAGACTATATTACAAAGCTACAGTAATCAAGACAGTTTGGTACTGGCACAAAAACAGAAATATAGATCAATGGAACAGGATAGAAAGCCCAGAGATAAACCCACGCACATATGGTCACCTTATCTGTGATAAAGGAGGCAAGCATATACAGTGGAGAAAAGACAGCCTCTTCAATAAGTGGTGCTGGGAAAATTGGACAGGTACATGTAAAAGTATGAAATTAGAACAGTCCCTGACACCATACACAAAAATAAACTCAAAATGGATTAAAGACCTAAGTGTAAAGCCAGACACTATCAAACTCTTAGAGGAAAACATAGGCAGAACACTCTATGACATAAATCACAGCAAGATCCTTTTTGACCCAGCTCCTAGAGAAATGGAAATAAAAACACAAATAAACAAATGGGACCTAATGAAACTTAAAAGCTTTTGCACAGCAAAGGAAACCATAAACAAGACCAAAAGACAACCCTCAGAATGGGAGAAAATATTAATATTTGCAAATGAAGCAACTGACAAAGGATTAATCTCCAAGATTTATAAGCAGCTCATGCAGCTCAATAACAAAAAAACAAACAACCCAATCCAAAAATGGGCAGAAGACCTAAATAGACATTTCTCCAAAGAAGATATACAGATGGCCAACAGACACATGAAAGAATGCTCAACATCATTAATCATTAGAGAAATGCAAATCAAAACTACAATGAGGTATCATCTCACACCGGTCAGAATGGCCATCATCAAAAAATCTACAAACAATAAATGCTGGAGAGGGTGTGGAGAAAAGGGAACCCTCTTGCACTGTTGGTGGGAATGTAAATTGATACAGCCACTATGGAGAACAGTATGGAGGTTCCTTAAAAAACTAAAATAGAACTACCATACGACCCAGCAATCCCACTACTGGGCATATACCCTGAGAAAACCATAATTCAAAAAGAGTCATGTACCAAAATGTTCATTGCAGCTCTATTTACAATAGCCAGGACATGGAAGCAACCTAAGTGTCCATCATCAGATGAATGGATAAAGAAGATGTGGCACATATATACAATGGAATATTACTCAGCCATAAAAAGAAATGAAATGGAGGTATTTGTAATGAGGTGGATGGAGTTAGAGTCTGTCATACAGAGTGAAGTAAGTCAGAAAGAGAAAAACAAATACAGTATGCTAACAGATATATATGGAATCTAAGGAAAAAAAAAAAAGGTCATGATGAACCTAGTGGCAAGATGGGAATAAAGACACAGACCTACTAAAGAATGGACTTGAGGATATGGGGAGGGGGAGGGGTGAGATGTGACAGGGTGAGAGAGTGTCATGGACATATATACACTACCAAATGTAAAATAGATAGCTAGTGGGAAGCAGCCGCATAGCACAGGGAGATCAGCTCAGTGCTTTGTGACCGCCTGGGGGGGTGGGATGGGGAGGGTGGGAGGGAGGGAGATGCAGGAGGGAGGAGATATGGGAACGTGTGTATATGTGTAGCTGATTCACTTTGTTATAAAGCAGAAACTAACACACCATTGTGAAGCAATTATACTTCAATAAAGATGTTTTAAAAAAAATTTAAAAAATAAATAAATAATTAAATTATCCTGTGTAATAGTGAAACTAAATTTTGTTTAAAGATTTTCTATTTCACAGACTTGGGCCTACTTCCAGCTGGAGATCTAAATAGGAAATGGTTGTTTGGGAGACTTTTTTCTCTTTCCTTACTTTGGTCTTTTATTTTTCTCCCTTGCTTATTAAGCGTGAAGTATGACCTCCTTGGGGAAACAGTGAAAGAGGAGGTTAGAAAAGAAAGTTTAAAGAGCAGAAACATTTTTACTCACCTGGTTGTATAATGATTTAATTTTGTCTCCCTCAGGGCTTGGAATCTGGCCAAAGATAACTGTATAGTAGGGTACATTTTAAGTTTCTTAACTTGAAACTTGCCTGCTCAGAGAATATCGAAATTCCATTTTCTTGACCAAAGCAATGTATTTTCTTAGGCTGACTGTTTATGATTTTCTCAGTGCTTGGACATCCAGAGGTTTGCTTTTGTCTCTTCCAGACAATCGTTTGAAGCAGCGCTTTAAATGTCATCAGCCTGGTTCCCTCTTTGCAAGGCACACATCTGGTATATGAGAAACAATCCAAAATTATACAAGTGTAGCTAGCTTCCAACAAAGTCTTTCCTTTCTCCCTATTTTGCCATCTTAGGAAGATATGAAAACATCAGGCTACCCAGACAGGAGTTGAACATTGCTTACTGTTCCCAAACTCCAGGGATATTTGTCAGCATGATGAGAGATGTCCTATCTGTCCACTCATAGGCAGAAGAAGGAAAAAGACAGGGAACATCTAATTTTTCTTTTCAAGTGTACTTTTTTTCTTTCCTCTTTAACTTCCACTCTTTTATACCCTCAATAGGGAGACAGACTGAGGATAGAAGTCAGTACTTAAAATAAATAAATAAAAAGTTCAACCACTTCTTTCTTAAATCCCTAAAGGGTACCTAGTATTCCATTTTAGAATATAGGAATACTTGCCATATTATCTTTTAGCCCAATCTTTTGATGTCTTGTTATAGATTGACTGTTTGTGTCCCCCCCAGATTCTTATGTTGAAGCCCTAACCTCCAGTATGATGGTATTTCAAGCTGGGGTCTTTGGGAGGTCATTAAGGTTAAATCTGGTCATGAGGTTGGGGTCCTCACAACGTGATTAGTGGCCATATATGAAGAGGAAAAGAGAGAGCTCTTTCTCCACCACCTCTACCCACTACTGTGCACAGTAGGAAAGGAAAGGTCAAAGTCAGCTTTTCCTCTACAATGTTTATACATTTATCGTGACCTTATGTGAGGCAATCACAAACTCTGAATAAACCGTGAACTACTCATATATTCTTTTCACGTTAAAAAAATCTGAAAACTGTCAAAATTATTTTTCACATTTTCGCTGAATGTAAGATAGTTTTTTAAAATGTTCAAAAATTTTGGCATTGCCACGTTTCTGAATTTGCTGCTTTAGGTGTTTCATAAGTTGACATGATATTTTCTTTTACTTGTATTCTTATTTTGTGTAATTGGTTTTTCATAATGTTATCCTCATGTACAAATTGAAATAAATTATCCTTTGCAATGGAGATGAATTTAGCTTGTCAAAATTAAAATGCTTCTCCAGTTTATTATCAAAATATATGAGTTTTTACAAAGAAGAATTGATAAAGATTCTCGCTGATGGACTTCCTTCTGTTTCCCCAGTGGAATATGAATGAGGGCACACTCCCAAGTGAATGCAACTGGAGTCAGCCTCATCTAAGAGAAGAAATTGACTCCAGAGTTTTATTAGATGTACTAAGTCCACAGTAAATATTGAATCCCTCAATTCAATATAAACAGTCATAACCAAATGGAAGACTTATACAGAAGAAACATTTTTAAAAGTCTGAAATATTTCTTACTTCCTTGCATTCTTGGTAATTATTTTCTAATTAGATTTTATGGACTTCACTTTTAGTTTAATGGAACAGTTTTCCCTTAAGGCCTACATGAATAATATATGATTAAAATCCAGAAGTGTGTAAACACAAGCAAAATTATTTTAGTACAGCAAATTCTTAGGAACAAAGATTAATTATTGAAGAAGACTGAAAAATATTTTATTTTGCTGTTTATGATTTTAAATGTAATCCTGTAGAGGGTAGTTTAACAATAGGCAGATATTATATCTATAAAATTATAATGATTATACAGTCATTAATGATCATGGCCTTGAAAACTTTTTTGGAAATCTGAACATCACAAAAAATGCATATTTATTTTTTCCCTGAGATTCAGTAGTAACTCTGAAAATTAAAACTATACTACAAAAATTGAATAAAGTTAAAAATTTGAAAACATGTTAAGCAATGACCTGGGCAGCATAAAAGATCAATGCTAGGTTAGAATGATTGACAAGTGTTATCTGATAGGAAGAACATCTGGGTTTGAACTTGGGCTTAGAAATGAGACTAAACTTAGTGTTTTATCTATATCTATCTATCGAACTTTTTCTACAAAAGTTGAACAGGATGTATTAAAAATCAAGTTTGACTCTAAGAAGCAGTGGCCTAGAATGACAAAAATCACAATTCTCTTTTTGAAAGTGGTAATAATCTTGTGTAAGAATGAGTCTAAACTCAAAAACTAAAGTAGGTTCTGTTTCTTTCCAACACTATTTGCTGTTTATCCTCTTTTACTTGGCTTTTGTACCCACTGTACAATACTTCAATATCAGTATACACTATACACCAAGATACAATATACTATTGAATACGATACTCTGATTAGTCATTAATTTTAAAAATGTCTAATTTGAGGACATAGAGGTTCAAAAAAATAAAGACGTTTCCAGGATGACATACCTAGGATAAACTTGTGTGTCTCTATACCAAAATGCAGCTTTTCTCTGCAATGTACAATCTTCCTCTTTAAGGATCACACTGTAAAATGTTGCTGTGTACATTGTTTAACTAGGAAGTTTTTTGAAACGTTATTTGATTCACCTGTTATATCTTCTTTATATAGTCTGCTCTTTTGTTTTTTTTAAATTTGGAACTTTGTAAAACGACTGTTTTTCATTGAAGTTGAGAATTTACAAAATAAACTATGTACAATTACATAGAAGATATGATAATATTGTAATTCTCACATTATCAACACTTAAAAACAGTCTATAACTGTTCTATAAACAACTCTGGTTTGGAAATCTTCTGCCATCTTCCTAGTTGTTCTTGTTTATTTAATCTCTTTTATATTGTCCATTGTTCCCCAATAGTCTTTAGTTGTAGTTGATAGATTATTTTCAGTGCTTTTCAGTCTTTTCTCTCTATTGATACTTTAAAGTATAGGGCCTTCATTAATTCTATTTTCATAAGTCTAGCTGTTTAGTTTACTGTTTGCTACCACCTTATACAATATATACAAATGCAAGAGATATGATCCTTCTCTAATAAATTATTTTCACCTTTTGATGCTTGTCTAATAGCTTGTCTTAATACAAGAAATCTGCTTCCTAAATTTAGTCTGATATCACTGTGTCTTCAGGGTGGAAAAGACGAGAGAGTTCTTTGGAGTCTCTTTTATAAAGGCATCAATCCCACTTATGTGAGCTCTACACCTCCCAAAGACATCACTTCCTAATACCATCACAATGGGGGTTAAGATTTCAAGGTAGGAATTTGGAAAGAGGCCCAAACATTCCAGTTCACAATAACTATGCTTTGACAGAAAAGTGTTGACTGCTATGTAAAAATGATTAATTTTCTTATTCTATGGATATTTCTAATTTATTAGAAAATCTTGCTTCAACCAGGAACAACAAAATGAAAAATTACTCTTTTACTCCTCTTACTTTTATAGTTTAACTCTATTTGCTCAATTTATCCTTACTTTTGCCTTCCTGTATTTCACCGGTTCTAAATGGCCACAATAATGTCCTTTCCATTTTAATAAATAATTCTCTGCCATCAACTTCCAACACAAATACCCTAATTTTTGGATCAAGAAATTCCTCAGCCCTTCAACTTGAACAGAGCTCTTCATCTTATAAATGCCAGAAGAATTACCTTCAGAAGAATAATTCGTGTGGAACTGATTTCTGGGAAATGTCTTATGTGCACATTTTGCTATTGTTTTGATATGTTATATCCCTAACTGTTCTTTAATTTTGCATATATGTCTTGTTTCCATAGTCGGACTGTGTGTTCTCTAATAAAAGAGATTAGGTTTTGTACTCTTTAGAAATCAAAGAGCACATTGCTTTTTAAAAATTATTTGTTTAAAAATATTTATTGACTATGTATGCTGTGCTAAGCACTGTTCTTTGATCCTGAAATGTGACACAGAAGTAAACAAATGTTCTGCAGTGGGACTTTTTACATGTGATCTTTATAGTATTCATCACAATTAAAATTACATGTTTAACTGCACATTCGTTTAATATTTAGCTCCCCAAATTCTGTAAGCCAAACATGGGAGTAGACCCTTTTTAATTTGTCACTGAAATATTAGTGCCTAGGCTGTATCTGGTCAGTAAGTACCAATATCTGTTGAATGAACTAGAAGCTTAATAAACATTCCCTCAGGAAAAAATTGTGGGGAAAAACTAGATATAGTGAAAAAGAGAAAAATAGCAAATTAAATATATTTTTGAAGTTGAGATCCTTATGGCAAAATTTAGTTTTTATCTGAGAGGAAAAGCATTTTCTAAATATTGCATATTCTAAGAAATTTTAAAATATCATTGTAACACATTAGAAGTGGGTGGTGCTAGATGACACCCGGACAAAAAGAAAATACAGCAGTCCAAAAAAAAGAGTCAAACACTTTAGCTAAAACTATGATTCCTAAAGCTAAAATCAATATTAACTGGTAAAAACGTAGTTATATATTATTTTGCTTAAATTTTTAATAACATTTTCTTATTCTATTTTGTGTAAGGGTTTCTTGTACTGTTTACAAAAACAAAGCACTTTTATGGTTATAAAATTGTCTACCGAAGTTATTCAATGTTAAAAGAAAGCCCCCAATTTTTATTTAGCAGTGTATTTTGTGACTTTCAATTTCTTGTAGCATTTACAGAAAGGTGAGTAAATTGAATTAAGAATTTAGCTAAAAATCTCATTATTATTTACTTATAAATTGGTCTTAAATAGTTGATTTCTTTTTATTCCCATGTTTACTAGAAAATGGTATTGCATTTTGGATGCAGGTATTGTTGGCAATACAGGCCGTATTGGTTTCTACAGTATTTCTTTAAAGGGAGATTTTTATAGTTATTATATTTGTATTATTCAATTGAATTCAATTAATACATAAAATATTATGTTAAGTAATTTCAAGGATTGAAATATATGAATAAACAGGTCCTTGTTTCTATCATATGTACACTATACTTATAGTAATTATGATCAATTCTGGAATATATACAATTAAAGGAAAAATGGACATTTTGCCAGAAAGGGTACCAAAATGTCTTTATGGTTCTGCAAAACATAATATCAAAGTTGAAGCCTCATATTCAGGCCTCAGGCTAACTCCCTTCAAGTTTGCAAAGGGTCAACAAGCTCAAGAGAAAGGACATTATGACAGGGAGTGAAAAGCAAGAACAACCATACGAACACAGGGAGCTGTGAAGATTAGCTACCGTCTGGGATGTCAGAACTGATGGAGGCAGGACAGAAATGTTTAAAATACCATGATTAATTGCTTAGTGAGATCTATACAAGTGTGGATATATGATTACATACTTTATTATTTATCTTATTTTAATGATGAAAAATCAAAGTATCTCTTCTTATATACTCTGTATAATATAAATAAGTATCTATCATTAACAAAAAAGTCTTTATGAAGAAACAAAATACTAGGTTAGATTTAAAAATAAAATATTCCTGGCCAAGCACTGACCAGTACTGGATAAGTTCAAGTCTAGTTTGCCTTTTAATGATTAGAATACAGGGAATTGGTTATACTTTTGTTGGAAAGCTGAAAGTAAGATAGAACACTGAAGCAGCAAGCAACGACTATCCATAGTGTATGAGGAAATAGGCAAATAACAAACACAACCCCACTTTCAGGGATTATAGGTTAACAAAATTAGCATTAATTATGTTAATTTTTTTGATTTTGTTTTCCCCATAAAGACTTGCAAGTAATGTAAGAATATTTTAGTACAGAAACTTCCATCACCTAACTTGTCAAGCTTCTTCTATGGACCTTAATTTCTTTAAAGTGAGAATTTGTGGTAGCCTTTTTTGTTTCTAAAATGTTATGATAATATAATACCCACATATTGAGTAGTAAAATATTTTACACAAAATTTTGATGCAGGTATGTGCATTTTATGGGTAAACAAAAACACAAACAAAATATGGTTTCCAGGAAACAGACCTGACTGCAGTTTTACACACATGCATTCTATTCCTGGCTGGAACAGTAGCAGTAATATGAAGTTAAAGAAACTAAACTTCTGTGACAATCAAGTGGTTCATCTAAAAAAAAAAAAATAACAAAAATAACTACCTTGTAAGTTATAAGATTAGATAAATTAATATAAATAGTCTAATATATTCCTGAAACTTAGTAAGCATGTGATAAAACAGTTGCAAGACTGATGTTGGCAGTTATTTTAAGATTTCGTTGATTCAACTCTAAATCCATGAAATTTGTAAGGCAACCAAGCAATATTACAATCAACTTATTTAATCCTGCAGACAAATTATTGATAAAATTATACAAGTTTTAATATGCAATCAGAATAATTCAGAAAAATGGCTGGATGAATGTCATTTCAAAACATTTTAATTCAGAGACACTGTAAAATGATAAAAATGCTGTTTATATGCTTTTTTTATGTGACGACTTCCAGGAATTCAGTTACTGTTTATTTATGTCTCCAGAAAAATAGTTTAAAAATTATTCAATCTCTATTATATTATTTATCATTTAATCACATAATTCTGACTTAAGCAAAACTTACTAACCTAAAATGGTAACGCAACTTAGTGTCATGAAAATCAAATATGTTTTGTTAATATTTTAACATCCTTTTATGCACATTTAAAATGCATTTGTTTACATTTAAATACTAGCAGAAACATGTGCAGTCCTAGTCACATATTACTTTGCACATATCTATAAGCATTCATTTATTTTGTAATTATTCAGGGCAGTTCCTATGTGTCTGATGCTGTGCTAGTGGTACATACTTTGAAATATACAACATTAATTTCCAAAAGAAGCACAGAATGTATTGGAGATAAATGCCAGTTATCATAAAATATGAAATATTCTATAACACAAGGATGTTGCAAAGTGAAAGAATGAGTACATATCTGTCAATATCTGGGAGATTTCACAATGCAATACAATCTTAAAAATAAGTATGAATTCACTAAGAAAGAGTAAATGGGTATAATGATAATGGTTTAGTGTGGTGAGGTACAGAGACCAAAATGATGATGAGTAGTGAGAATAATAACTACTCTAGTATAGTAGAAGCTTATATATATGAATATGTAGTATGGGTACCAGGATGAAAAGAGGTGAGTGGATGATAACAATGAAAGATATGGTGTGGAATTACAAGCCATTAAAGTTTTCTTTTTATTGTGATAAAATATATTTTGTGTTTTCCCTTTTGGTGGGCATTCAAGTTTACTTTTAACTATTTTGCTGTGTTTTTATGTTTTGGCAACACATTCATTACTACAACCAAACGTCATATACAGACATACCTTGAAGATACTGCACATTTGATTCCAGACTACCACAATAAAGTGAATATCACAATAAAGCAAGTCACACAAAATTTTTGGTTTCCCAGTGCATATAAAAGTTGTTCATGCTATACTGTAGTCTATTAAGTGTGCAATTTATGTCTAAAAATATATATACATACCTTAATATAAAAATATTTTGTTGCTTAAAAAATGCTAACAGTCATCTGAGCCTTCAGTGAGTCTTAGTAGTAACGTCAAAGATCACTGATCACAGATCACCACAACAAATATAATACTAATGAAAATTTTTGAAATATTGCAAAAATTACCAAAATGTGACACAGAGACATGAAGTGAGCAAATGCTTGTTGGAAAAATGGCACCGATAGACTTGCTTGACGCAAACCTTCATTCTGTAAAAAAACAATTATTTGCAAAGCTCAATAAAACAAAGTGCAATAAAATGAGGTATGCCTCTACATATAAGCATACATTTATCATTACATATTTTAAAAATAAATTTCAGGTACATATATTGCACATCATGAAATTTCTGGGTGATAAATTTTAATTTGTCTTGACACAATTTTCTTAAGCTGATGCAGATGATCACACTTCAATTACCAACACTGACAATAACTTATGACATTAAAGTCAATGGAGAATTACAACAACCCGATTCAGGCAGGACTACTTAAATGACCCATATCTTTGAGGAATAAAAGTTTTGTTTACTGCACGACACCAAGATCAATGACCAGCTGAGGTACTCATTGAGGACAAAGAGACTATGGAATGGGTAATGAAAGAAGGTACTTATAAATACAAGTTACAGCGTGTAACTAAGCAGTTGCGGAATGAGGACTGTAATTATTAAAGAGTATTTCTTCCTTATGAATATAAATATATTTATTATGAATATATCTGTGTGTATATAGCATGCATTTCTGTCTTCTTCCCTTTCTTATCCCCTTATAATTTAACATAACATTCATTAATAATAATTAAATTAAATGATAGTATTTTTAAGTTGCAGGATATCAGTAAGAGTGAACATCACCCAAGGACTTTAAATCCTCTCTTGGGAAAAGTGTTAGAATGTTTTCAGTTGGATCAGAATTGCTGTATCATGTTAGCTGAACCATGACTTTGTTATTGTCTTTATGTGGAGTTTAAGTATGATTTAAAAAGATGTGCGTGGTGCCAAGGTGACAAGGGGTGGCCAGTGATGGTAAGTTTTGTGTGTCAACTTGGGTAGGCTACAGTATCCAGTTTTTAAATTAAATGCTAATCTAGGTATTGCTATGAAGGTAATTTGTAGATGTGGTTAACATCTACAATCAATTGCCCATATGTAAAGGAGATTATCCTCTTTTATCTGGGTGGGTCTCATTCAATCAATAGAAGGCCTTGAGAGCAAAACCAGGGTTTCCCCGAGGAAGAAGAAAATCTGCCTCTAATATTGCAGCATCAGCTCCTGCCTGAGAGTCTCTAGCCTGCTCTGGCCTGCCCTACAGATTTTGGATTTGCCAGTCCTCACAATCATGTAAGCCAGGTCAAAAATAATAGTCTGCTGATACTTATGTAGGCATATTTTTGGAATCTTTCTCATTATTGTCGTATAATTTAAATGCGACCTTTGTTCCAAGTCTGTATGTTAATATATTTGCAGAATAAATTCAAAAGTGTCCTAATTAGGATATGAAGATAGAAATAAATTGCATATTGTGACTTGAATTGATATTCAATTTTTAATTTAATTTTGATTCTGTAGATCTACAAAAAGCCACAAATTATTGTACAATTTTATTTCCTTTAAATCTTAGAAACAATCTATTCATACTCTAAAAATATTATTTATATTATCATTATTTAGTTCATAATGTGCAGATACCATATTGCACACAGCATTTGCCAAGTTATAATTCATTATTAACATTAAAATGCAACTTGAGAGGTCAGCTAGTTAATTCATCAAGCTTCAGGAATAAGTGGCAGATAAAAATGAAGAGTTACACTAATTTTCAAAACCTAGAAAAAAAGAATATTAACAACCCTGCTTTACAATACTGAAACATGCTATTAGAATTATTCAAATGTTCCACATAATGACAACATATAATAAACATTAATTAAGGAATACTTATCCATTTTGTTTATACAAGTGTGACCAGGGTAGGCAATACAATGGTAAATAAAAATGAAAATTATAAAACAACTGTGATTAACTTTGACAAAGTCATCTCTACAATGTAAATTCTAAGATTTATAAAAACTGATTAAAAGAATGTACATATTTAACAAATACATGTGTATATTTGTATGTTTGTGAGAGATATTTCTTCTGATGCCACAGGCTCATAAATTTCCCTGTAAAGAACCACTGACCTTGGGCTGCCCTACACAGATATATTTGCAGGGCCGCCATGCCCAAGGCATTGTAGTGGTTACAGTGATTTACCTTCAGGTAGAGGTCAGGAAGAACCCAACAAGGAAGCAGGTCCCTGACCCCTTTGAGACCACTGAAGCAGGTTGTTGGAGGGAAGTGGGAAAGGATCATTGGATGATGAGAAGAATCTCTTGTAGTCTGCTTCCAGAAGCAGTGCCTGGAAAGGAATCTAGGGTTCTATTCTACTACTAAGGGGTAGAAGGCACCCCAGAAGGTACCTAACTCCCTTGCCAGTCATAGCACCCTCCCCTGTTTGTGTGCACATTTCCCATCCTGGTCAATGACTGCTTGTCAACGCACCACCTACTGCTGCATTTACCATCCCTTACATACCTTTGGGTCCTTCTTCTTACACACCAGGAGTTTCCCGGCACTCTCTTCTTACCAAAGTATGCCACAAACTGCTTTTTTTCATAACCTGTTGAAAAAGTAGTTGATAAGCTTCTGTTTCCTAATGAAACTTCAAAGCTTTTGCGCAGCAAAGGAAACCATAAACAAGACGAAAAGACAACCCTCAGAATGGGAGAAAATATTTGCAAACGAATCAACGGACAAAGGATTAATCTCCAAAATATATAAACAGCTCATTCAGCTCAATATTAAAGAAACAAACACCCCAATCCAAAAATGGGCAGAAGACCTAAATAGACATTTCTCCAAAGAAGACATACAGACGGCCACGAAGCACATGAAAAGATGCTCAACATCACTAATTATTAGAGAAATGCAAATCAAAACTACAATGAGGTATCACCTCACTCCTGTTAGAATGGGCGTCATCAGAAAATCTACAAACAACAAATGCTGGAGAGGGTGTGGAGAAAAGGGAACCCTCTTGCACTGTTGGTGGGAATGTAAATTGATACAGCCACTATGGAGAACAATATGGAGGTTCCTTAAAAAACTAAAAATAGAATTACCGTATGACCCAGCAATCCCACTACTGAGCATATATGCAGAGAAAACCGTAATTCAAAAAGACACATGCACCTGAATGTTCATTGCAGCACTATTTACATACAATAGCCAGGTCACGGAAGCAACCTAAATGCCCACTGACTGACGAATGGATAAAGAAGATGTGGTACATATATACAATGGAATATTACTCAGCCATAAAAAGGAATGAAATTGAGTCATTTGTTGAGAAGTGGATGGATCTAGAGACTGTCATACAGAGTGAAGTAAGTCAGAAAGAGAAAAACAAATATCGTATATTAATGCATGTATGTGGAACCTAGAAAAATGGTACAGATGAGCCGGTTTGCAGGGCAGAAGTTGAGACACAGATGTAGAGAATGGACATATGGACACCAAGGGGGGAAAACTGCGGTGGGGTGGGGATGGTGGTGTGTTGAATTGGGTGATTAGGATTGACATGTATACACTGATGTGTATAAAATTGACGCCTAATAAGAACCTGCAGTATAAAAAAACAAACAAACAAAACAACTAATACTAAACTTTCATTGGGTTATTTGTATGGAAATATGTTAATATAAATGTTTCAGACATTACATGAAATTTCTAAAAATCTTATATGTTCTGGTATAATGTTATAAGTAATAATCCTAGTTATTACTTTAAAATGTGTATCTCAGAAATAACTAATTTTCTTGTCAACTGCATTATTATGAACTTTCATCAAATCTTTAACTGTGGTCATTTTTAAGTCTTTTGTCATTTACAGACAGTTCTGGGTGTACTCTGATGCTTTTGCAAATATGTTCCTATAAAAGGGTTTCATCTTCAAGAAATTCATGGAAAAGACTCTGACAAGTACAGGTTTCTGGTAACTGACTGTACTGCTGAACTGAATGAATAAGCATTTTCAGAACTCTAATGAAAAACTGATGAACTCAAAAAAGTGCTAACAAAAGATCAAGATGGAAAGAAAATTTAATTACATGGGACTGAGTGAACTGATGAGGATTAGTATAATTTTTGTGACTTTCTGTCTGAATTAAAAAAAAAAAAAATCCCACAAGGACTCAGAGGCAAAGAATATACAAATCAATTTTCACTGCAAAGTAAAGGAGCTGTTACAGTGGAGGATTACTGGACTGAATGTCAATATTATGACATAGTATGAGTGTGTTTCAGGTTTGGTAATTGCAATCATTGTTGCTTTTGTTGTGGTCATCCATGTACAGTGCTTCGTGTCAGTCTATTTATCTCTTGTAAAAATAAAATACAGTGTGTGTGTGTGAAAAAAAAATGTCAACAAACAAGCTTCTGTTTCCTGAAGCATCATCTTTAGTGATCTCCCATTTCATGGGCAACACTCCTCTTCCTTCTTTAAAAAATAGAGAGAAAAGCTAACTTCTTTAATGTTTCCTCTCTCTCTCTCTCTTTCACACTTTCTCCCTTTTTGGCAAGATCATTGAAGGTACCTTCTGGTTAACCCTCAAATTTCATACTTTGGAAAGAATTACAAAAGTCATTTCATTTTTCTTACTTTTATCAAACACTCAAGTGTTTAGTGAATGCTGATAATTTAGTTCCAGATATCATTTGAAAACTTTGTTTGCAAATCTAGTAGTTATTCTTTGTACAAAAGCTCCAGGTTTTCAAGAATCAATTATTTTCAAATGCAAAATGGAAGACTGCTGTGTTTTTACATTAGGAAATCTTTTATAGTAACCTTGCAGAACTGAAATTTGTAGAGTTGGACATTAACTGTTAACTGAGAACACTCAGTTATTGCGAACTCAAAAAAATATTTAAATAATATATGAAATGTCACAGATGTGTGTCATAGTACATGGGATGATAATTTTAAAGATGTGCTCTAATTACATATTCCATGGAGAAACAGAGGTCTTCCATTTAAATACAGCAATGCCATCCCATACATTTAAAGTTCCCTGTCATATCAGCTTTCCATTATATTTTTGTGACAGGTGAAAAATAAGCAATAAACAAAAATGTTGATAAGGTCACACACCTGTTATGCTGTCTTCAGTCTGAGACACTTGAGTGTCATAAAGATGCTGACAAAGGGAAAGGGCTTTTAAGAAAATTCAGTAGTATGATTAAGGAGCTAGGAAGTTAGACTTAAAATGAGGGATTAAAAGGATGAAATATGTACACTGAGCTGAACTGTGACAAAGTAGGATGAGACAAGTTATCTGTTTAGAAAACTCTGGAAGTTATAAATGACAAAGAGGTTGCAGTGCTATTTTGCATGCACACAAATGCAGACATACATACACATGCATATTTTCTGGAATAATTGCCATCGTTCCTTTGGTAAGATTTTAATATAATAAATTTTCAAAACTAAAAGTATTAAAAATAAAATTTCCATAATATTACCCATATAATTAATTGTATTTTTAAGTCATTGATTTAAAATTCTAAGAAAAAGACACCCCCCCATATTAATTGCCAATATATCTACAGTAAAATTTTATTATGATTCAGCTTGGTGTATTAAGCAGAGTATAAGCTGTGCAAAAGATGTCCTGTTTGACAATTTCACATCTGTCACGAGCTAGCAAATAGTCTCTTAACCTCTCCCAGCCTTAGTTTCTTCATCTATATAATAAGGACATTGCATTGGATGTCTTAAAAACTTTTCTGGTGTAATATTCAAATTTTTATCAAAATAAAATTTAAAGTATTGACTGTTGGTGACATTTCTTTGAATTAAAAACAATGAGTATACAAAGTATTTTAAAATGTTTTTTAAAAAGAGCTCTTTTTTTTTTTTTTTTATGGCTTTTTTTTTTTTTTTAATTAATTTATTTATTTATTTTAGCTGTGTTGGGTCTTCATTTCTGTGCGAGGGCTTTCTCCAGTTGTGGCAAGTGGGGGCCACTCTTCATCGCGGTGCGCGGGCCTCTCATTATCGCGGCCTCTCTTGTTGCGGAGCACAGGCTCCAGACGCGCAGGCTCAGTAGCTGTGGCTCACGGGCCCAGTTGCTCCGCGGCATGTGGGATCTTCCCAGACCAGGGCTCGAACCCGTGTCCCCTGCATTGGCAGGCAGATTCTCAACCACTGCGCCACCAGGGAAGCCCTAAAAAGAGCTCTTTAATAAAATATAGTGATTTAGAAAGCAGTAAGAAGAGAGGCCAAAAAAGATTGAAGCCTTCTCTCTTTCCCAAGTCCTTAATAAAAAGATTCAACAAATAAATTAAGAATTCTCTTTTAGGTGAGGTGGAATTTAAGCTTGCCAACAATTTCTGTAGAGTATTTATTATAGGAGTTGTTATCATTGCCTGAGAAGTCAGGGAACCCAGAAACAAGTGTGGAAAAGACACACATTTATTAGGTGACATGAGAATTGTGACATGTGTATTGAATCCCTTCAGCGGTGTGTTGATGAGGATTGCACTGCCTATTGGCTTCATGAGTACATTTGAGGAGATAATTTATGGGACCCTTACATTGGAAGGAGACTCTGTTTTTGAGTGAAATAAAACTTACCCTTTGTATATGGGCAATATTTGCTTTTCCTGCACTTCATTAGGGGGAGCAAATAAGAAGCAAAATAATTGTAATTACAAAAATAATGAGAAGTTTCGAGGACTTATCTATTCATTTCCTGAATGACCAGTGGTACGGTTCCCAACATGACTGAAAAACTCCCTGCTTTAAGTAGCTTATATTTTGTTAGGTAAAATTTAAAAAGCAAACCAATAAATATTTAATATGGTAAGAAATATGTACAAGTGCTACTAATAAAAATAATATATAGAAATAATTGATAGCATGACTCTGGGAGAGAGGGATTCCTTTTGTAGACAAAGTGGTCAGGATACTGCCTATCTGAGATTGTGACATTAGTAATCAGAGTTCTTAATATAGTTAAAGTGGAAACCAGGAAATTATGTTAAAATATGAGAGAAGACTATTTCAAGCTAAAATGACTTTATGAAATGAAAAATCATATCATGTCATATTTAAAACTTTAAATATAAGCAATAAAAAACAAAACGGTCATTTCTTGGGAGTGAATTAAGGCTATAGATGTCAAAAAGATAAAATATCTCTCAACGAAGCAAGGATATGAAGAAATAAAATCTACAATTGAAAAGAAATGCATTTGAAGGAAAAATCCTAGAGACCTACTGTGCAAGTAGAAATTTTAGAATTGATAAAATGAACAGATGCTGGACTAATAAATCTTAATAATTAATAGAAGAAAATGTATTTTAGCTAAATAAATATTCCAGTGTTAGAATTGAAATGGATCTCTAAGTTCCTGGCATTTTAAGCAGAAAAGGCATATGCCCAGATGAATTATGGTGACATTTATGGATCAAAAGAAGAAACAGAAAATCTATTGCAAGTATATGTGTATATATATAATATAACAAGAACATATATATGTATATAACAAGAATACATGTATATATAACAGGAACAAATTACCTAGAAAAGGCAGACTGATAAGCTTTTTCATTTTCAACACTAGAAGCTAGAAGACATTTGAACACCATTTATAGATAATTGAGGGAAAATTGATTTTGAGCTAAGAATTATATGTACCTCTTTAGAGAAGAACAAAGATGACAAGTTCAGATGTCTAATGATTCAGAGAGTAGGGCCTTTATAAACTGTAGGAAACAAAAAATTACTTAAGGAAAGTAATTAAGAACAAAATCTCAAGAGAAGAAAAGACAAAAGGGAACATTAAAGTCACTAGTGATAAATCTGTGATATTTAGTTACATCTAAATGTATCAGAGAACACGATAAGAGTTTTAGTATTGATATTAATTTCAGATTATTGGATTAAAAGGAATAAAAAGAGTTATTGTAAAACATTTTTAAAGTTTGGTAGCTTGATATTAGCTTTTCTAACTTATTTTTGCAAGACTTAATAGTTCATTGGGTAAAGAAAAGTGCAGAGTTGGGGTGACGGCAGTGGGAAGTCAAAATATCTTGGTGCTACCAAGGTATGTATAAATTAACTCAATTTTATATAATAATAGAGAAAATTACATTTTGTTGATAGTTATGAGCTCAATAAACACGTCTTGGTGAATTTATTTGATTATTAGAAATATAATGTGTCATATTGTGTGCTATAATGTGTTCCAGGAATATTTTTAACTTAATATTCTATGCTCTTTATATTCAATCACTGATTTTTAGCTTTTTATTTTTCTGATCTATTGATCAGCATCTTTGTTTTATTTCTCTTTCAAGTAGATCTTTTAATAAGCATCTTTGTTTTATTTCTCTTTCAATCAGATTTATTCAATCTTATATTAATAGATTTATTCAATCTAAAATCTTGCAATAAATAGTTCTCATTTGATTTATTTTAATTTCTATTTTATTTTATTGAATGGAATATTTATATAAATATTAATATATATCATATATAATACTAATAAAGCTTTTTAAAAGAACATAATATAATGTCTAATAAAATATTAAAAATAGTTAATTTCTTATCTCTAATTAGAGAATTATGCTTATGAAAATCAGTTATGGTAAGCTGGAAAATAACTTATTTCTTCCAAGTGACTTGAATATGAACAATTTGAAAGATTCGAGTAGGAGTGAATTCAAATAGGATAAACTCTTCTCATGTGAATTTGTGACTCTCTTTGATTTGCTCTAATTCTGATAAATCTAGGAGCTCCTTTATTTACAAGTATATTTTTCAATTGATCTGACACATTTCAATAGAATGTTTGTCCAATGTGAGGAGCCTAATGGTTCATGAGCAGCATAACAATTTGACTACTAATAACTAAAGGCAGTTAGAAGTGGAACATTAAAATATTTTTTTTTTTGTAAAATCACTTCTCAAAGTAGGAGAGGAGAAGAAAACTATTTTTACTGGCTAATGTGTGAGAATTTATTTAATGTTCTTGTCTTTTGTAAGAAAATTTTATATCACCAAGCAACACAATCTTTATGCTAAGAGTGGAAAAGTAAGCTTTAATATTCCAGATATCTGTGTTCTAAAATTTAAATATTTAAATGATTTTATTACTACTAGTTTAATTTTAGGTTTTAACACATACTGAGTTAACTGCATTGAAATACCCATACTACAAAATAACAAACAAAAATATTTTCTTCTCTTGTATATTTCAGTTAAAACAACCCTCTCTCTAGCCTACTACTTTTCAGAATAAGGATTTTGCTCCAAATTACTATTTTAATAGTGAAAAGGTGAACACTAACTTCTTCAATTTCTATGTATTCCAACTTCAACAATTCAAAAGCAACTACTCCCTAGGGACTTCCCTAGTGGTCCAGTGGTAAAGAATCCGCCTTACAATGCAGGGGACAGGTTCAATCCCTGGTCAGGGAACTAAGATAAGATACCACATGCTTCAGGGCAACTAAGCCCACATGCCACAACTACTGAATTCGTGCGCTTCAACTAGAGCCCGCATGCCACAAACTACAGAGCCCATATGCTCTGGAACCCGCACGCCACAACTACAGAGCCCACATGCCCTGGAGCCTGTGTGCCACAACTAGAGAAGAGAAAACCCACATGCCACAACTAGAGAGAAACCCGCACACCACAACGAAGAGTCTACAAGCCACAGTGAAAGATCCTGAGTGCCTCAACGATGATCCTGCATGCCACAACTAAGACCCGATGCAGCCAAAAATAAATAAAAAATAAAAAATAATAAAACAAAACAAAACAAAACAACAAAAGCAACCACTCCCATCTCTACACCTCCATCTGTGAAGAGTAGGCTAGAGAGGAAGTTGTTTTAACTGAAATGTACAAGAGAAGAAAATGATATTTTTGTTATTTTGTAGTATGGGTATTTCAATGCAGTTAACTCAATATGTGTTAAAACCTAAAATTAACCTAGTAGTAATAAAATCATTTAAATATTTAGTTTTTAGAACACAGATATTATTCTGAAAAGGGTCCCTTATTAAGAGAAAAAAATTATATTTGAATTCCCTTAGCGCCAGTATACTAAGAGGAAGGCAGAGTCAACTACACTATAAAGTGTGAATTCCACACTGCAGTAAAGAGACAAAAACAGAAATGATACAGAAGGTATAGAAAGCCTATTCTTTGAGAACTGCAGAGTTGTGAGCAGAAGAAAAGAGGTAGAGGAATTGATCAACCCAACTGCCTGGCATCCTGTACATGGACTGTAGTATCAAAGTGTGAGGCCTGGGTGATAGGTTGAAGGGAATACTGAAAACCATCAACTCCACATGTAGACTGAGAGACTAACCAATTAGGTCCTTCTGAGCAAACCTCAATTCTCTTTTGGCTTGAAGATTACCCAGAGAGACCACCCTGACCCCATAGAGGGACAAAGAATGCCATTTAAGGTGCTACCCATCCATGAATTAGAAATAGTGGTAGCTTGAAGGAGAATCTGCTGTGTCCTGTGACCAGAGATCCTAGAGCAACCTTCTCAAACTGAGAGACAATGAGAGTCACTGCTAGAACACAAACATATACACCAAACTGGCAACATATTCATGGGGCTAGGTGCAAAATGAAAATGAGGTACCTCTTGTTACATTTTTTAAAGAATTTCAGTATGGTGACAGCAGCATTAAACCAAGGGTAGGGCCCTTCTGAGTGTGGGCTGTGCATGACTGCACAGATCACACACCCATGAAGCTAGTTCAGCACATACACAGAACCAGTGAGAACCCAGGTGGGACCGAGTCAATACGGAGGATAGGGATCCTATCTTGACAACTGGGCAGTCAACCACAAAGCAGAAAAAGAATATCCTAGTGGAAGCTACAGGACATGGTGAATAATACAGAGACCTGCAGATAATCTTAGGGTCCTCTTCTGCACATGACATAGTGTAAGCCCCTTCCCAAATTTCCAGATGTCAAGTTAGAAAAGAAGAAATAAGAAAGAGCCAAGAAATCTAAAAGACTAGATATGTATCCTTAAAAAATGGTTTATGTTAGTTCATCACCATATTTTGAATGGAGGGGTTGTAAGAAAAGCAATTCAATTATTTAATAAAAAGAAACTACAATTATTCGGTTACATTTGAGTGTTATGTGTGAAACTTCAATGAAATTGCTTTGTTTATCAACTTCAGTAAAATTAAAAAGTTCAAATAAATTTTAAGTATGACACTATTTTTCTAATTGAAATTACATCCTTTATTTTTGAAAAAGAAAAAAATGTTAACTTTCTTTTTCATCTGAATTGCCTTGTTGAAAGAACTTCACGATATGCTGCATAGGGTTTATTTAAAAACATTTAATAAGGTTTTCAGTAATGGTTAAATTAGATGACTTAGGATAAACAGAATTAACTATGAAAAACACCCTACATTATTATCTCATGAATTTTCATAAACATTCACACATTTCTTTTATAAGACTACAGTAAAAAAAAATAAACAAGTCTGATTTGAATGATTTTTACTACCTTGAAGATATTACACATAAAATCCTTTTCAAATTAGGAAGTTTAAAAATCCCTGGGGAAAATTTAAAATATATGAAATAATTTATAGGCACTGATATTTAAAATAAAAAATGCACAAAACCATCAACAGAGAAGGGAGAAAGAATAGCATCTGGTTTCAAAGTAATTTCCCTGCATGTGCTGTACATATGTGCCAAGAATGAGATATTTTCTTATAACAGACAGTCCATTTCCTTCAGAAATGTTCAGAGGAAAGAGTAATGGTAGAAAAGAAGCAGTTAGCAAGTGAAGAGGGGTTAAATGAGAATTCTTTCCAAGAATAGATTGATAGAAGCAGTTACAACATCAAATAGAGAATGGTTCAGGGAGAGTGACGGTGGTTGGTGGCTGTGATATGACAAGGATAAGGTGGCAACAAATGAAGTTATATGCTGAAATTCACTTTATATTTGACATTGTGATACGTCCGCTTTGTCCCTCACAGAAGATTTCATACCTGTCTCTCTATACATTTCTTTAATCCTTCTATATTACTACGGCTGTGACTATAATTTTTGGCCATTCAGTTAGTGACATTTCCAGCCGAAATACAAATTCCACTGGAAATCTAAAACTACATTGGATTGTCTTTGTTTTCCTATTATACTCTTAATAAATTCCCAAAGATGAGAATTGTGTTCAGCAATCAGGATATTTTTTACTCTTAAAATGTGTAGCATGTTGAAATGTTTAAAGCAAAACCCATAAAAAGAAAACAGAACACTTGAAAATAGTGTATGATAACAACACATCTTCAATGTTCTCAATTAGAAATGCCTTATTTTCCAGAAGCAAAATAAGTACCATTTTTTTAAACACCTTTATTGGAGTATAATTGCTTTACAATGGTGTGTTAGTTTCTGCTGTATAACAAAGTGAATCAGCTATACATATACATATATTCCCATATCTCCTCGCTCGTGCGTCTCTCTCCCTATCCTACCCCTCTAGGTAGTCACAAAGCACCGAGCTGATCTCCCTGTGCTATGTGGCTGCTTCCCACTAGCTATCTATTTTACATTTGGTAGTGTATATATGTCTAGGCAACTCTCTCACTTCGTCCCAGCTTACACTTCCGTCTCCCCATGTCCTCAAGTCCATTCTGTGTCTGTGTCTTTATTCCTATCCTGCCCCTAGGTTCTTCAGAACATTTTTTTTTTTTTTTTGTAGATTCCATATATATGTGTTAGCATACAGATTTTGTTTTTCTCTTTCTGACTTACTTCACTCTGTATGACAGAATCTAGGTCCATCCACATTACTACAAAAAACTCAGTTTCGTTTCATTTTATCGCTGAATAATATTCCATTGTATACATGTGCCACATCTTCTTTATCCATTCATCTGTCGATGGACACTTAGGTTGCTTCCATGTCCTGGCTATTGTAAGTAGAGCTGCAATGAACATTGTGGTACATGACTTTTTTTGAATTACGGTTTTCTCAGGGTATATGCCTAGTAGTGGGATTTCTGGGTCATATGGTAGTTTTATTTTTAGTTTTTTAAGGAACCTCCATACTGTTCTCCATAGTGGCTGTATCAATTTACATTCCCTCCAACAGCGCAAGAGGGTTCCCTTTTCTCCACACCCTCTCCAGCATTTATTGTTTGTAGATATTTTGATGATGGCCATTCTGATCAATGTGAGGTGATACCTCATTGCAGTTTTGATTTGCATTTCTCTAATGATTAGTGATGTTGAGCATCCTTTCATGTGTTTGTTGGAAATCTGTATATCTTCTTTGGAGAAATGTTTATTTAGGTCTTCTGCCCATTTTTCGATTGGGTTGTTTGCTTTTGTGATATTGAGCTGCATGAGCTGCCTGTAAATTTTGGAGATTAATCCTTTGTCAGTTGCTTCATTTGCAAATATTTTCTCCCATTCTGAGGGTTGTCTTTTGGTCTTGTTTATGGTTTCCTTTGCTGTGCAAAAGCTTTTAAGTTTCATTAGGTCCCATTTGTTTATTTTTGTTTTTACTTCCATTTCTCTAGGAGGTGGATCAAAAAGGATCTTGCTGTGATGTATGTCACAGAGTATTCTGCCTATGTTTTCCTCTAAGAGTTTTATAGTGTCTGGCCTTACATTTAGGTCTTTAGTCCATTTTGAGTTTATTTTTGTGTATGGTGTTAGGGAATGTTCTAATTTCATTGTTTTACATGTAAAACGCTGTCCAGTTTTCACAGCACCATTTATTGAAGAGGCTGTATTTTCTCCACTGTGTATTCTTGCCTCCTTTATCAAAAATAAGGTGACCATATGTGCATGGGTTTACCTCTGGGCTTTCTATCCTGTTCCATTAATCTATATTTCTGTTTTTGTGCCAGTACCATACTTTCCTGAACACTGTAACTTTGTAGTATAGTCTGAAGTCTGGGAGACTAATTCCTCAGCTCTGTTTTTCTTTCTCAAGATTGCTTTGGTTATTCGGGGTCTTTTGTCTTTCTAAACAAATTGTGAAATGTTTTGCTCTAGATCTAAGAAAAATGTCAATGGTAGTTTGATAGGGATTGCAATGAATCTGTAGATTGCTTTGGGGAGTACAGTCATTTTCACAATGTTGATTCTTCCAATCCAAGAACATGGTATACCTTTCCAACTGTTTGTATCATCTTTAGTGTCTTTCATCAGTGTCTTATAGTTTTTGGCATACACGTCTTTTGTCTCCTTAGGTAGATTTATTCCTAGGTATTTTATTGTTTATGGTCCAATGGTAAATGGGAGTGTTTTCTTAATTCCTCTTTCAGATTTTTCATCATTAGTGTATAGGAATGCAAGAGATTTCCGTGCATTAATTTTCTATCCTGCTACTTTACTGAATTCATTGATTAGCTCTGGTAGTTTTCTGGTAGCATCTTTAGGATTCTCTATGTATAGTATCATGTCATCTGAAAACAGTGACAGCTTTACTTCATTTTCGATTTGGATTCCTTTTATTTCTTTTTCTTCTCTGATTGCTGTGGCTAACACTTCCAAAACTATGTTGAGTAATAGTGGTGAAAGAGAACAACCTTGTCTTGTTCCTGATCTTAGAGGAAATGGTTTCAGTTTTTCACCATTGAGAACGATGTTGGCTGTGGGTTTGTCATATATGGCCTTTATTATGTTGAGGTAAGTTCCCTCTATGCCTACTTTCTGGAGGGTTTTTATCATAAATGGGTGTTGAATTTTGTCAAAAGCTTGTCTGTGTCTTTTGAGATTATCATATGGTTTTTCTCCTTCAATTTGTTAATATGGTGTATCACATTGATTGATTTGCATATACTGAAGAATCCTTACATTCCTGGGATAAACCCCACTTGATCATGGTGTATGATCCTTTTAATGTGCTGTTGGATTCTGTTTGCTAGTATTTTGTTGAGGATTTTTGCATCTATGTTCATCAGTGATATTGGTCTGTAGTTTTCTTTTTTTGTGACATCTTTGTCTGGTTTTGGTATCAGAGTGATTGTGGCCTTGTAGAATGAGTGTTCCTCCCTCTGCTATAATTTGGAAGAGTTTGAGAAGGATAGGTGTTAGCTGTTACCTAAATGTTTGATAGAATTCGCCTGTGAAGCCATCTGGTCCTGGGCTTTTGTTTGTTGGAAGATTTTTAATCACAGTTTCAATTTCAGTGCTTGTGGTTGGTCTATTCATATTTTCTATTTCTTCCTGGTTCAGTCTTGGAAATTTGTACTTTTCTAAGAATTTGTCCATTTCTTCCAGGTTGTCCATTTTATTGGCATATAGTTGCTTGTAGTAATCTCTCATGATCCTTTGTATTTCTGCAGTGTCAGTTGTTAGTTCTTTTTCATATCTAATTCTATTGATTTGAGTCTTCTCCCTTTTTTTCTTGATGAGTCTGGCTAGTGGTTTATCAATTTTGTTTATCTTCTCAAAGAACCAGCTTTTAGTTTTATGATCTTTGCTATTGTTTCCTTCATTTCTTTTTCATTTATTTCTGTTCTGATTTTTATAATTTCTTTCCTTCTGCTAACTTTGGTTATTTTGTTGTTCTTTGTTCTCTAATTGCTTTAGGTGTAAGTTTAGGTTGTTTATTTCAGATTTTTCTTGTTTTCTGAGGTAGGATTTTATTGCTATAAACTTCCCTCTTAGCACTGCTTTTGCTACATCCCATAGGTTTTGGGTCATCGTGTTTCCACTGCCATTTGTTTCTAGGTGTTTGTTGAGTTCCTCTTTGATTTCTTTAGTGACCTCTTGGTTATTTAGTAGTGTACTGTTTAGCCTCCATGTGTTTGTATTTTTCACAGTTTTTTGCCCTGTAATTGATACCTAGTCTCATAGTGCTGTAGTCAGAAAACATACTTGATATGATTTCAATTTTCTTAAATTACCAGGGCTTGATTTGTGACCCAAGATATGATCTATCCTGGAGAATGTTCTATCAGCACTTGAGAAGAAAGTGTATTCTGTTGTTTTTGGATGGAATGTCCTATAAATATCAATTATGTCGATCTTGTTTAATGTATCATTTAAAGCTTGTGTTTCCTTATTTATTTTCATTTTCGATGATCTATCCATTGGTGAAAGTTGGGTGTTAAAGTCCCCTACTATGATTGTCCAACTGTCAATTTCCCCTTTTATGGCTGTTAGCATTTGCCTTATGTATTGAGGTGGTCCTACGTTGGGTGCATAATATTTACAATTGCTATATGTTCTTCTTGGATTGATCCCTTGATCATTAGGTAGTGTCCTTCTTTGTCTCTTGTAATACTCTTTATTTTAAAGTCTATTTTGTCTGATATGAGTATTGCTACTCCAGCTTTCTTTTGATTTCCATTTGCATGGAATATCTTTTTCCATCCCCTCACTTTTAGTCTGTATGTGTCCCTAGGTCTGAAATGGGTCCCTTGTAGACAGCATATATATAGGTCTTGTTTTTGTATCCATTCAGCCATCTGTTTCTTTTTCTTGGAGCAGTTAATCCATTTACATTTAAGGTAATTATTGATATGTATGTTCCTATTACTGTTTTCTTAATTGTTTTGGTTTGTTATTGTAGGTCTTTTCCTTCTCTTGTATTTCCTGCCTAGAGAAGTTTCTTTAGCATTTGTTGTAAAGCTGGTTTGGTGGTGCTGAATTCTCTTAGCTTTTGCTTGGCTGTAAAGATTTTAATTTCTCCATCGAATCTGAATGAGATCCTTGCTGGGTAGAGTAATCTTGGTTGTATGTTTTTCCCTTTCATCACTTTAAATATGTCCTGCCATTCCCTTCTGGCTTGCAGAGTTTCTGCTGAAAGTTCTGCTGTCAACCTTATGGGGGTTCCCTTGTATGGTATTTGTTGCTTTTGCCTTGCTGCTTTTAATATTTTTTCTTTGAATTTAATTTTTGATAGTTTAATTAATATGTGTCTTGGTGTGTTTCCCCTTGGATTTATCCTGTTTGGGACTCTCTGTTCTTCCTGGACTTGATTGACTATTTCCTTTCACATGTTAGGGAAGTTTTCAACTAAATCTCGTCAAATATTTTCTCAGACCCTTTCTTTTTCTCTTCTTCTTCTGGGACCCCTATAATTCGAATGTTGTGCATTTAATGTTGTCCCAGAAGTCTCTGAGACTGTCCTCAATTTTGTTCATTCTTTTTTCTGTATTCTGCTCTGTGGCAGTTATTTCCACTATTTTATCTTCCAGGTCACTTATCCATTCTGCCTCAGTTAATCTGCTATTGATTCCTTCTAGAGAATTTTTAATTTCATTTATTTTGTTGGTCATCACTGTTTGTTTGCTCTTTAGTTCTTCTAGGTCTTTTTAAATATTTCTTGTATTTTCTCCATTCTATTTCCAAGATTTTGGATTATGTTTACTATCATTACTCTGAAATTTTTTTCAGGTAGACTGCCTATTTCCTCTTCATTTGTTTGGTCTGGTGGGTTTTTTACCTTACTCCTTCATCTGCTGCATATTTCTCTGTTTTCTCATTTTGTTTAACTTAATGTGTTTGGGGGTCTCCTTTTCACAGACTGTAGGTTCATAGTTCCTATTATTTTTGGTGTCTGCTCCCAGTGGGTTAGGTTGATTCAGTGGCTTGTGTAGGCTCCCCAGTGTAGGGGACTGGTGCCTGTGTTCTTGTGGATGGGGCTGTATCTTGTCTTTCTGGTGGGCAGGGCTGCATCCAGTGGTGTGTTTTGGAGTGTCTGAGAACTTAGTATGACTTTAGGCAGCCTCTCTGCTAATGGGTGGGGTTGTGTTCCTGTCTTGCTATTTGTTTGGCATGGGACCTCCAGCACTGGACCTTGCTGACCGTTGGGTGGAGCTGGGTATTAGTGTTGAGACAGAGATCTCTGGGAGAGCTCTCACCAATTGATATTACTTTGGGCTGGGAGGTTTCTGTTGGTGCAATGTCCTGGACTCAGCCTTCCAATCTCTGAAGCTCAGGCCTGGCACCCGGCCGGAGCACCAAGACCCTGCCAGCCACACAGCTGAGAAGAAAACGAAGAGAGAAAAAAACAAAAACAAAAACAAAAGCAAAAAACCAAAAACAAAAAAATGAACAGAAAGAACCCTAGAGCAAATGGTGAAAGCAAACCTATACAGACAAAATCACACAAAGAAACATACACATACACACTCACAAAAAGAGAAAAAGGAAAAAAGTACATATATATAAAAAAAACAGAAAGAGAGCATCCAAACCAATAAACAGATCCACCAATGATAGTAAGCACTAAATATTAAACTAAGATAAACATAAAACCAGAAACAAATTAGATGCAGAAAGCCCATGTCTACAGTTGCTCCCAAAGTCCACTGCAACAATTTTGGCAACATTCGATGTCTATTCAGGTATTCTTCAGATGCAGGGTTTATCATATTGATTGTGGGGATTTAATCTGCTGCTCCTGAGGCTGCACAGAGAAATTTCCCTTTCTCTTTTTTGTTCGCACAGATCCGGGGGTTTAGGTTGGTTTTGGCCCCTCCTCTGTGTGTAGGCCACCCTTAGGGATCTGTTCCCCACCCTGACATGAGGGGGTTAAAGAAGCCACAGATTAGGGCTCTCTTGCACACTCAGGCTGGGGGGAGGGAAGGGTACAGTAGTCATACTTGGAATGTGGGGTGAGCCTGAGGTGGCAGAGGCCAGCGTGATGTTGCAATAGCCTGAGGCACGCTGTGTGTTCTCCTGGGGAAATTGTCCCTGGATCACGGGACCCTGGTAGTGGTGTGTTGCACAGACTCCCAGGGTGTGTGTGGATAGTGACCTGTGCTTGCACCCAGGGTTCTTGGTGGCAGCGGCATTAGCCTTAGCAGTTCATGCCAGTCTCTGGGGTCCGAGTTGATAGCTGCGGCTCATGCCCATCTCTGGAGCTCGCTTAGGCAGTGCTCTGACTTCTGTGGGCACACTGAGAAGGAATCCCCTCTCCTCGTGCACACCGAAACAAAGGTCTCTTGCCTCTCCGGCAGGTCCAGACTTTTTCTTGGACTCCCTCCTAGCTATCTGTGGCGCACTAGCCCCCTTCAGGCTGTCTTCACGCAGCCAACCCCAGTCCTCTCCCTGGGGTCTGACCTCCGACGCCCGAGCCTCAGCTCCCAGCCCCCACCCGCCCCAGCAGGTGAGCAGACAAACCTCTCAGGCTGGTGACTGTTGGTCTGCACTCATCCTTTGTGTGGGAATCTCTCCACTTTCCTTCTGCACCCCTGTTGCTGTGCTCTCATCCGTGGCTCCAGAGCTTCCCCCCTGCCCCCACCTTCCCACCAGTGAAGGGGCTCCCTAGTATGTGGAAACTTTTCTTCCTTCAGAGCTCCCTCCCAGAGGTGTGGGTCCTGTTCCTATTCTTTTGTCTCTGTTTTTTCTTTTGTCCTACCCAGGTACGTGGGGATTTTCTTGCCTTTGGGGAAGTCTGAGGTCTTCTGCCAGCGTTAGGTAGGTGTTCTGTAGGAGTTGTTCCACATGTAGATGTATTTTTGATGTATTTATGGGGAGGAAGGCGATCTCCACATCTTAATCCTCCGCCATCTTGAAGGTCTCTGACTCCTATGTCTTCTTGATGTCTTCTATCATTATAAAATATCCTTCCTCAACGCTAATAACATTTTTTGTCTTTAAGTCTTTTTAGCTAATATTACTACTGCCATTGTTTCAATACATATTAGCATGATGTAAATTTTTCCATATTTTTTACCTTCAACCTATTATGTCTGAATCTAAAGGTTATCTCTTAAAGATAGCATATAATTGGATCATTTAAAAAAATCAATTGGGCAAATCTTTCTTTTATTTTCTATATTGCCCCTGTTTCCTTCTCTCTGGTAATCACTAATTTGTTCTCTATATCTGTGAGTCTGCTTCTTTTTTGTTTTATTCAGTAGTTTGTTGCATATTTTAGATTCCACATGTAAGTGGTATCATACAGTATTTGTCTTGCTCTGTCTGACTTATTTCACTTAGCATAATGTCCTCCAAGTCAATCCATGTGGCAAATGGGTGGCAAAATTTCATTCTTTTTTATGGCTGAGTAATATCCCATGTATATATGTATACCAAACCTTTATCCATTCATCTGTTAATGGACACTTAGATTGCTTCCATACCTTGGCGATTGTAAATAATACTGCTATGAACATTGGGGTTCATGCATCTTTTCCAATTATTTGTTTTGCTGGGTCAGATGGTAGTCCAATTTGTGGTTTTCAGAGAAACCTCCATAGTGTTTTCAGTGTGGCTGCACCAATTTACATTCCCACCAACAGTACTGAAGGAGGGTTTCCTTTTCCCCACATCCTTGTCAACATTTGTTATTTGTGTTCTTTTCGATGATAGCCATTCTGACAGATGTGAGGTGATATCTCATTGTGGTTTTGATTTGCATTTCCCTGATGATTAGCGATGTTGAGAACCTTTTGATGTGCCTGTTGGCCATCTGCATTTCCTCTTTGGAAAATTGTCTATTCAATTCTTCTGCCCATTTTTAAATTGGGTTGTTTAGTTTTTTCTGATGTTGAGTTGTATGAGCTGCTTATGTTATGTTGGCTAGTAAACCCTTATCAGTCATATCATTTGCAAATATCTTCTCCCATTCAGTAGGTTGTTTTTGTTTTGCCAATGGTTTCCTTTGCTATGCAAAATGCTTTTAAGTTTAATTTGTTTATTTTTGCTTTTGTTTCATTTGCTTTAGGAGACGGATCTAAAAAATATTGCTGAGATTTATGTCAAAGAATGTACTGCCTGTGTTTTCCTCTAGGAGTTTAATGGTATCTGGTCTTGCATTTAGGTCTTTAATCCATTTTGAGTTTATTTTTGTATAAGTGTTAGAGAATATTCTAATTTCATTCTTTTACAAGTAGCTGTCCAGTTTTCCCAGCACCACTTTTCGAAGGGACTGTCCTTTCTCCATTGTATATTCTTGCCTCCTTTGTCATAGATTAATTGATCATAAGTGTGTGGGTTTATTTCTGGGCTTTCTATTCTGTTCCATTGATTCATGTGTCTGTTTTTGGGCCAGTAGCATACTCTTTTGATTACTGTAGCTTTGTAGTATAGTCTGAAGTCAGGGAGCCTGATTCCTCCACTTGTTTTTCTTTATCAAGATTATTTTGGCTATTCAGGGTCTTTTGTGTTTCCATACAAAAGAAGCCCTAGCCACAGAAATCAAAGAAGAAAAACAAATAAAAGGAATCCAATTGCAAAGGAAGAAGTAAAAATGTCACTGTTTCCAGATGACATAATACTGTTCATAGAAAATCCTAAACATGCTACCAGAAAACTACTAGAGCTCATCAATGAATTTGGTAAAGTTGCAGGATACAAAATTAATATACAGAAATCTGTTGCAATTCTATACAATGAAAAGAGAAATTCCTCTATTCCTTCATTACTACCTTTGTCATGTTAAATAAATATGTTCCAGTGCACTATTTTAGTTACCTCTTTTCGTTTAACATGTTTTTTTTTTTTTAAGCTTTTTTGTGTGTGTACATGGCACTACAGTTACTCTTTTATTTATTTATTTATTTATTTATTTATGGCTGTGTTGGGTCTTCATTTCTGTGCGAGGGCTTTCTCTAGTTGTGGCAAGTGGGGGCCACTCTTCATCGTGGTGCGCGGGCCTCTCCCTGTCGCGGCCTCTCTTGTTGCGGGGCACAGGCTCCAGACACGCAGGCTCAGTAGTTGTGGCTCACGGGCCTAGTTGCTCCATGGCATGTGGGATCTTCCCAGACCAGGGCTCGAACCCGTGACCCCTGCACTGGCAGGCAGATTCTCAACCACTGCGCCACCAGGGAAGCCCTAACATATGTTTTTGACTTATTTTCTTAAAAATTTTCTTGCCAATTATAAAATCTTAATTTTTGTAATTATTTTGGATTAATATTGATACATACATATTTCCAGTAGCATACTACAAAAATTTTGCTGCAGTATAACTCCTTCCACTCTTATTTTGTGTGTTATTATTTCATCATACAAATTACATCTTTACATACTATAAGCCCATCAAGACAGTTGTATAATTATTGCTTTATGCAGCAGTCTTTTCAAACAGATGGAAGAAGAAAAGAGCTTAAAAAATAAATTTAAAATCTTTTTACTTATCCATGTAGTTGACTTTCCCAGTGGTCCTTAATTCTTCACTTGTATTCTAGCTATTGTTTGGTGTCCTTTCATTGCAGCCTGAGGGCCAAACTTAATATTTCTTGTGGGGCAGGCCCACCAGTAAAGAATTCTTCCATTTTTGTTTCCTAAGAATGCTTTAATTGCTCCTTCATTACTAAAGGGTAATTTTGTTGGATATAGACTGCTGGGTTAACAGTCTTTTTTTTTTTTTTTCTTTCAGTGCTTTTAATACGTCATTTCATCAGCTTCTGGCCTCCACAGTTTCTGATAAGAAGTCTATTGCTAATCTATATAGGACCATGTGTACATGCAGAGTCATTTATCACTTGATATTTTCAAAAATATCCTTGGCTTTCCACAATTTGACTATTCTGTATATGGGTGTGGATCTCACTGAGTTTTGCTAATTCGAGTCTGTTGACCTCTGGATGTGTAAATTAGTTCTTAATAAAATTTTAGGAGGTTTTCAGACTTATTTTTAGCCATTACTTATTCAAATATTATTTCTGCTGTTTCTCAGTTGTATTCTGGGACCCCCACTCTGTGTATGTTGGTATGCTTGAGTGTCCCTGTTGGTCACTGAGACGGCTAGTTTTTCTTCATTCTTTTTTCTTTGTGTTCCTCAATCTGGATAATTTTCAGTAACCTATATTCAACTTTGATGATTATTTCTTCTGCCAGTTCCAATCTTTTCAGCCCATGTAATGATTTTTTTCATTTCAGTTACTATATTGTTCAAACCAGAATTCCTGTTTGATCATTTTCATATTTTCAATTTTTTATGGATTTCTTTTTTTGGTGATATATCATTCTCATACTTTCCTTTAATTCATTAGAAAAGATTTTTTTAAATTTTATATATTTATGACATTGATTTAATGTATTGCTTTAGTAAGTGCAACAACATCTGAAATTTCTCAGGGATAGTTTTGTGAATACATTTTTACCTTGTGTACGAGCCATATGCCTATATTTCTTCGCATGTCTCATAATTTTCTGTTGAAAACTGGACATTTAAAATAGATAATGAGCAACTTTGGAAGTCTGATCCTCTCTCCTCTATTTGTTGTCTGTTTTTGTTGTGCTGTTACTGTTGTTTTTGCTACTGCCAATGGATTTTTTTCTTTAATTAATTTCTGTAATAATTCTGTAAAGTCTAAATTATGTGTCATGTGTGGCCACTGAAATTACTACTGCATTAACTTCTACTACTGCATTTCCTTAAATGCCTTGAATCAATGTCTCCCACCTTTTTACAAGTACTGTGTACATTTTGAAGCATGCCTTAATTCTATGGCTGTTTACAACTCTGTCTTAGCTTTCATTTCCTGTTTTTGCAGATAATCAGCCAGAGGTGAGAGATTAGGACTTACTCTTTACCTTCTTTGCCATATTCACACCTCTGCACATATGTGTGGTCTTCTAGATATTCAGGAATATGTTGGAGTTTTTCAAAGCCCTCTATGAACATATAATTTCCAGATCTTCCTTTTAACCTGTTTGGGTAGCTTATTCTTTGCTCTAGTTGGTATTGCAGACTCAAGCAATTATTTCACAATGTTAAATAATTCTTCTGATTGTTTTTAACCAACACCACGGGTATAGAACTTTTCCCACTGAGAGTGTTCTGAGTCAGATCAAATAAAGACAAGCCCTGTAAATGGAGCTTTTCCAGGAAGTTTCCAGACATGTCAAACAGACAAATTCTCCGAGCATGGCCCTTTCGGGAAACTTCAAATTCAATCTGCTCCTTCCAGTGGCTGGTTTCACAATATCATGGTTTGAGGATGCTGGAAGTTAAGACAATCTCACAGGAGATAGGGCAAGGTAAAATGTCACAATTTCTGCTATTCTTAAAGAGGTCAGCCATTTTTCCTGAATAAATGATCACCTGATTTTTGCAAACCTTTGGTTAATTTCTTGAGTTAAGAACGTTTGATGATTTTCAATTTTTTTTTGCAAATGTTCCTTATTGCTTTTATGGAATAGCAGATTTTCAGAGGGTCTTACTCTGCCATTCCAGAAGTGTTTTCCCTTTGCCATGAATTTTGAGTCATATATCCCTTCTTTGTCCGGATGGGCAGCTGAATTTAACATCTGGTATGACTGGAGTTTTCATAACTCCTATCTATTAACACTGAATTACCTATATTACAGACATTTCTCTTTGTGTATTTTTTTGCAGTGAATTCCCCACCTGTTCTCTCAAGAAGGACAAGTGTCTGCAAGCAATTGTCATTGAGGGATCTGATGCTAACACACAGGTTTATTACTTTATGTGATTTTAGAATACTGCATAAGAATTTTCTATGCTTAGATTTTTCTATGAGGAAAAAAAATCACCATGTTATTATTTAAAATTTATAAAGACTATTGCATTTTAAAAGGTAATTTTTTAATGTTTCTAAAGATATTTGGAAAATCATAAAATTGAGTTAATCTAAATTTTCAAAATATTCATATGTTTCTCAACTGAAATTTGAAGATTAACTAAGATGCTGGTCACACATTTTTGAAACAACAAATTTTGCAGATGAAATCTAGTTATACTTACTTTCTGTTACCAGCTTTTAGATTTTGTTATGCTCACCACTAATTATGTAAATCAAAAATATGTATAATTATTTATATTATGAAATATGTAAAAGGCATTATACAATATTTTTGAAGCAACAGTTGTATAAATATTTGGAAATATCAATAAATTACATCAGATATTATAAACTTTTGATATAATTGCAAGAATTAAAGATGATTAACCCTATAATTAGGAAATTTGTATTTAATGTGAATGGATCAAAAACTCATATCTTTTATATCATTTTAGGATTCTTATGACTGTGACGTTTTAAGTTTCTATAACATGTTAAATCTAATTATGTATCTTTAATATTAAAATTATATACATTTATAACATATGTTTACACTATATCCCTACTTTTATTAAAAGGCTCATCTTACTATTACATCTATCATTATGGCATATTTTATGTTTATCACTTATAAGCTACAGCTAAAGCATAATTTAAAAACATAAAAATAGTCCCTTTAAGATTCATTATTGAATTCCCAATTTTCACAACATGGTTTCCAAGGACCTTTACAATCTGTATATATCAGCCTTTCTGATAAAATCTCATTTCATTAAGAACTATATATATATATATATATATATATGTGTGTGTGTATATATGTGTATATATATATATATATATACACACACACACACATATATATATATATATATAAGAACTCCTAGTTTCTCTGTTTTGCATTTCCATGTCCCATGTTTATTGGTTTAATGTCTGTGTTGCATGATAAATCATAAATATGATATCTGGGGTTTTACCTATTTTATACATTCTCAAATTTTTGGAATCCAACTATTTGTGCCGTATAGTATGTACTTATTCCTAGTAGTAGCTGAATACGGACTAACTGATAACACTTCATTAAAATTTTTTTTGCTTTTTTTATATTTTTCTCATCGAAATTGTTTTCAGTTTACCAGTTTCTCTTTCACACTCCATTACATTCTTGTCATGTAAAGATATTAGTTGAATTCTGTGATGTAGGGCTGTAGAATAATACAGCAAAATATCAATTCTGATTTAGTATTGTAAAATGACATCAAGTAATTTTAGAGGGATTCTTTCAGAGAGAAAAAAGTTTACAATGAAATATAACCAGCCTGAACTGCTAAACATATCAAGTAAAAATATTGTAGCATCGTTTTTCCCCTAGTTAATTGCTTGAGCTTCCACCTGCCCCATTAACAGGAAATATATCCCTCTAGGGCTACAAAGTCTTCAAAATATCTCAAGAATGCTAGGGGCTTGTAATGTTCAAAGACATGTCAGAATCTGTTTTCCACCTCTAAGTGAAGAGAAAACAAAAGTTTCATCATGTTGATAATGCCATGGATTTTGAAAAAGAATTAGAGAGAATCATAATGTTTTACTTTACTATTTTTACTTTTTGAAATGTGAACATTTTAAAAACACATACAAAAGTACAGAGAATGGCATAATGAGAACTTGTGTACCCATAATTCTGTTTTAACAATCATCAAGAGTCTGCCGTGCTTATTTCATTGATCTCCCCCTTTTTGTAGGAGGCAGGTGGTTAGAGTGTTTTAAAGTAAACCCAAGACATCAAATCATTTAACTATTAAATGCCTCACTAGACATCTTTTGTAGGTAATGACATTTAGTAATTCTATAATACTGGTATCACATTTAATAAAAATAAATATCACTACTGACTATTTTATTTCAATTTTTTTCTGATTGACTAAAAATGTGTATTTACAACCAGTTTGTTCTAATCAAGATCCAAATGAGATCTGCTTTTAACAATAACCGTTATTGTTTTATGCTGTTACATATTAAAATTATTGGCGATGGATCTAAAGTAGTACGGGTGACCTGTAAACCAAACCTCATTGCACCAGCTTGCCTCATAATCCATGGAATGCATCAGTAGCCCAGTACCACACAAGCCAATAAGCGGGACCATTTTGCTTTCCTGGACATTGTTCCCAGGACTCTGACTACTTCCCTTTTGTATAATTCAGGCACAAAGGGTCTGGTTACATATTCTATTTCCAATGCAATGTGCCATTCACCCTATATTTATCCTTCTGCATGCCTCAGGTTGATGAATCATTCTGAGAAAGACACTGCAGGTGATGGCTAAGTGTTTTATACTGTAGCTTTTAAAATTTGGCAGCATTAAAAACACCCCAAATATATTGGCTTCAAACAATTTGTATTGGGCTAAGCTGGGCATCTCTACTTCTTGTTTTGGCTGGGGTCACTCGTGTGTCTCTATCATTCCACTCATCTATGCTTTTCATCATAGGCTGGCCATTAGACAGGATGATCAGAAAAAATGAGCCATCTGTGTCTGTCTTTCATTACACATACAAGCTTGGGCTTCGTTATATGGTGGCAATTAAAGGGTTTTCATTATGCAAACATTTTTCACCTTCCTGCTTGCAACACGTTAGCTATTGCTCTATTGGTCAAAAGAAGCAATGTGACCAAGGTCAGAATCAGAGTAGTAAGATACCACACAAAGGTAGGCTAGGCTAAATGCATTGGAGAATAGTATTCTGATAATCTACCACATATTTCAACCTTCTAAATAACTATATTTAGAGTATATTTTGGCACCTTCTTCATGAGAGGAAAGGAAAACAATCTCATAAATTTAATTCCAGTTAAGCATTCCTCTGTAAGATGACTTGATTAATATAACTTTGTTTTGAGAAAAGCAATATAATAACATTATATTCACAACACTAATCATTTGTCCCAGCTTATAATTAAGTAACATTGATAAAGCCCCTTGATGCCTTTGCTTGGTTTCCTTCAAATTGGAAGAGATTATATCTGTCTATTCTTCATCAAAATGGCATTTTCAATTGCATCACCTGAACCAGATAACCACAAGCCTCTGACAGGACTGTCTTTCAATACACAATGGTGGAAACTGACAATGAAGCCCTGGGAGACTGATGCATTTTCAACAATGCAGGGATTATTATTTTTTTTTCTTAAAACCTGCCTTTTTCCCCCAACAGGGAACAGGTTTAAAACATTCAGTGAAGGATAAAAGCTATTCTACTGTTTTTTTTAATGGTTATTTCTAAAAACTTGAAAAGTTTCATGTCACTTTCAAGTACATTATTAAGAGAGGCAGAGCCAGATCAGATTCAAACTTTCGTCTCTCACAGCCAAACTCCTGCAACTGAAAATGCCAGGGTGACAAAGGAAGCTGCCGTGTAAGAATAAACTGTTCTGGCTGAAAGAATCTAACTCTCCCGATCATCCTGATGATACCTGTGTTATTTCATAGGTGTCACACTTAGATTAGATAAAAACACTACAATTAAATTGAAAACTAATGACACTACAGGAAAAATGTCAACTAAGTCTTATTTTTCAACAATCCATGTTATTGTTTGTGAGAACCTAATGTGAGGCTTCTAGTATGGTGTGCAGGAAGGCTGCCATGCATGCCATAAGCTGAGCTGAGTGGCATTATAAGCTTGATCAGGAAATTAAATGTCTTATAAATGATATGACAGAAAAATCACTATGACCCAATTGCAGTTGGCTATGGGTCACCTGTCTTCCTTTTGGCCTCAGTTATTAAAGCCAGTATCTATCTTCCTGTATCCTGTAGGATTATGTTAGCTTATACAGACTTATAAGGAAACTAGAGAGGAATTGGAAGAAAAAAATAGTGTTTCACCAATGGCTCAGTTCTTGTCTCTTCCTGAAGAGATCAGCTACCCTTCTGAAATGCTCTAAAAATACAATACAATCATTAAAATTTTTAAAAAAAAATTTCTACTCATATTAACTGCTAGATTTCATAAAAACAGTATTAAGGATCTCTTTGAAAAGTAAATTTTAAATGATGTAATCTAGAAAGCATAGAGCAAAAGTGTTTGGAGTATATTTGTTTTATTCTTGAAAGTCAGCAGCTTTAATTTGGCAGTTATTTTTAAGATAATTTTTGACTTAAAAAAGGGTTGCACAAGAATATTACAGAGAGTTTCTGAATGTCCTTCACAGCTATCCCTGTGTTAACACCTGTCAAAACTAAGCAATTAACCTTGGAACAATACTATTAACTAAAGACATTAACAAGTGTTGATGAGGATGTGAAGAAATTGGAACCCCTGTGCACTGCTGGTGGAGATTCTTCAAAAAATTAAAATTAGAACTACCATATTATCCAGCAATCATTCTTCTGGGTATTTATCCAAAAGAATGGAAAACAGGATCTCAAGGAGATATTTGCAATTTCATGTTCATTACAGCGTTAATCACAGTACCCAGGAAGTGGAAACAACCTAAATGTTCTTTGATGATGAATGAAGAAAATGTGGCATATACATACACAATTATTGTCATAAAAAATTAAGGAAATCGTGTTATATACTATATCATGAATGAACCTTGAGGAAATTATGCTAAGTGAAATAAGTCAGCCACAGAAGGACAAAAACTGCATGATTCCACTTACATGAAGTTTGTAAAGTAGTCAAACTCATTGAAGCAGAAAGTGGAATGGTGTTTGCCAGGGCCTGAGGGGAGTGGGAGATGGGCAGTTGCTGTTCAGTGTGTAAAAAGTTGCTGTCATGCATGTTGAAAAAGCTCTAGAGAACTACTGTACAACACTGTACTCTACACTTGAAAATTTAACAGGTTAGATCTCATATGATGTGTTTTTTCACCACAATTTAAAAAATGCAGTGATAACTGTAGGTTGACTTTTTCTCCTGTGATACTTCTAAACTATTTTATTAGTTCATATAGTGTATTGGTAGGTCTTCTTTCTTTTTTAGTATTTTTATACAGTCATTTATGCCGTATGCAAATAGAAACAATTTTATTTTGTCTTATCTAGTGCTTCTGTCCATTTGTTTTGCTATAACAAAAATACCATAGATTGAATGGCTTATACACGACAGAAATTTACTTCTCAAAATTCTGAAGGCTGCAAGTGTGAGATCAGGGTAAGTCCAATTGTGGTGAAGGTCCTCTTCCAGGTTGCAAACTGATGACTTCCCACTGTATCCTCACATGGTGGGAGGGGTGAGGGATATCTGTGGGAGCACTAATCCCATTTATGAGGACTCCACTCTCATGACCTAAGCACCCCAAAGCCCCACTTCCTAATGTATCACTTTGGGGGTTAGGGTTTCAACACGTGAATTGGTGGGGGGGGGACATAAATATTCAGTTCCTAGTATACAGTCTGTTTTCCATCTATCCCTTATGCACTGTCTACGAATTCAAGTATGGTGAAGGGGTAAGAGAAGACAATCTTTGCCTATATTCCAATCATAGGGGCAACACTTTCAGTCTTTCACCATTGAATATGATGTTAGTGCTATGGTTTCTCATAGAGGCCCTCTATCAAGTGAAGGAAGTTCCCTTGTATTCTTATTTTGCTGAGAGTTTTTATCATGAATGAACATTAAATTTTGTCAAATGCTTTTTCCACATCATTCTGTTGATCAACATATTTTTTCTTGTTTAGTCTACTATTAGGGTGAAATTTATTAGTTGATTTCCAAACAGTGAAACAGTCTTTTACTCTTGAGGCAAGTCTCTACTTGGTCTTGATGTATTATTCTTTTTATATATTGTTGGATTCAATTTGCTAATAATTTGTTGAAAAAAATTTTATCTATGTTCATAAATTATATTGGTTTAGGTTTTCTTTTCTTGTAATATCTTTGTCTGGTTTTCATTTTATAATAAGCTGAGCTCAGGAATGATTTGGCAAATGTTTCCCTCTGTTCTGTTTTCTGGAAGAAACTGTGTAGAATTGATAGTATTTCTTCTTTATACTCACTAGTAAAATCACCTGGGTCCGGGATTTACTTTTTTTGCAAAGCTTTTAAATAGAAATTCAATTTCTTTTATAAGTATAGGGCTATTTGGGTTATTTATTTTGCAAGATTTTGTCTTTAGAAAAATTTGTCAATTCCAAGGTTTTGAACTTATGTGCATAAAATTGTTTGTTTTATTCCCTTATTATCCTTTTAATATCTTTTTTTATATAAATTTATTTATTTATCTTTGGCTGCGTTGGGCCTTCGTTGCTGCACGCAGGCTTTCTCTAGTTGCCGTGCGTGGGCTTCTCATTGCAGTGGCTTCTCTTGTTGCAGAGCATGGGCTGTAGGTGCGGGCTTCAGTACTTGTGGCTCTCAGGCTGTAGAGCACAGGCTCAGTAGTTGTGGTGCACGGGGCTTAATTGCTCTGCAGCACGTGGGATCTTCCCGGAGCAGGGATCAAACCCGTGTCCCCTGCACTGGCAGGCAGATTCTTAACCACTGTGCCACCAGTGAAGTCCCATATCCTTTTAGTATCTGTAAAGACTGTGACACTATTCTTTATTTTCTTCCTGATATTGACAACTTGAATTTTCTCTTTTTTATTCTGGGTTAGACTGGCTTGAGGTTTACCTGTTTTATTGATTCTTCCAAGAACTGAAACAGCATTTGATTTTCTTGATTTTCCTCTACTATTTTTTCTGTTTTCAATTTCATTAATTTCTACTCTGGTCTTTATTATTTCTTTCTTCTGCTTGCTCTGGGTTATGAGTTGACCTTTAACATTGAAAAATATGGACATTACTTTTGCTTTAAATTCAAAATGTTCCTTGAGTTCCTAGCAGAGCAATTTCATGGAAAAAAACTGGTTTTATTTAATTTTTTTCAGTTTTAGAATATGTTCCCTTGGTTGCTTATGATATGATGACGACCTGCATGTGCATCTTTCCCTATAGCTATAGAAGAAAAGAGATGCCATTCTGAGAGTTTTCATTATAATCCTTATTGTGTAAAAAGTGGGC
Source organism: Balaenoptera musculus (assembly GCF_009873245.2). Taxonomy (NCBI): domain Eukaryota; kingdom Metazoa; phylum Chordata; class Mammalia; order Artiodactyla; family Balaenopteridae; genus Balaenoptera; species Balaenoptera musculus. Next base: position 60,277,660 of record NC_045802.1, read on the forward strand.
TGTGCCTTTACAAATCAAAAACATTTAGTGACAAAACCTTTAATATTAGTACATGATGATAAAACTTACTTTTGCACTACAAAGATAAAATGTGCACTATTGTGCATTTAGCTATGAGCCTATAATACCTCTTCTATTTCTCTAATCTCTTGAATTAATTTAACAAACCAAGAGTATTAGTAGGCTTAATATCTGCTCACATAAATAAATAATCAAAATAAAGAGTTCAGTAAGGAGAGTTGTAGCAAATGGAATCATGGTGAATATTACATCTTTTAACACGTAGGCTAAGACCTATACGACTGGAGAGATTAAATTAAATTATATTCACAGCATGAAATGCAAATGTTGTAACGTACTTAGGTTTAAAGCAACAAAAGTTCATATAAGAATGCTGATCTCCCTCATCTTTATTAGTTAGTAAATTTATACTTCCTAAGTGGGATCCACAAAGTCCAAATATATCAATAACTATAACATTCTAATAGTTGTTATAAAACTTTTTCTCAAAATTTAAGACCAATTTAGGTATTAATATCATTTGTGAAATGTCTTCATTTTCATTTGTTTTCTTCCATTTCCTATAAAAATGAATTTAGTTATTTGTTAAAATTACAACACTAGCATTATATTCTTATGAAGTATTTGTCTATTTGTCTCTCTAGAGCATTGTTTTTTCTTTTAGATTGGAGTTTAATAATTTAATATGCTTCAGTAGGTACTGAGTTTTAAGAAATAAAATTTTCCTTATGAGAGTTAGGGAACTCTTAGACCAACAAGTAGTTGATTAGCAGGATTTGCAGTAACCTCCAGCCCAGAAAAACACAACTGCATTTCGAGACAAAGAGGCAATTATTGCCAGTAGCATGAAAGAGCTCTCCAAAGAAAAGGTAGTCTTCCTCATTCAGCTTTATTTACACTTTCTTATTCTTCATATAGAGGTGAACATAGAGAGGTATAGGCCAACAGACTTCAATCATCTCCAATCAACAATATCAGTGCTGTTGTATGCCCTCTTTCATTCTCAGGAGGGTGCTACTTCAGCTGGGTGTTATTTTCTCTTTCATTGAGTGCTTCCATTGTTCCCCTATGTATCATCTTCCTTTTTTAGGCACCATAGATTTTATTCTCCATAAACTTGTTCCCAAAAAGTACCAAAAAAAAAGCCAAAAATATAATCTTAACTGTACCTTGCATATTTTTGTGCCACAAATTATATAAGAGATAGAAAAACAGGAATTTTATATCTTGAAGACTTAAATGTGTTTAGTTTTAAATACACACCTGCCCATCTCAACCTGCCTTTAATTAGACATGGGTTTGACTACTTTTGTAGTTGTTCCTGGAGATAAATTAGAGATGAAAATGTTGATGTGCTCAAAGTTAATCTTCTTCCTAACACCAAAAATGTTTATTTACTATGTTAAGTTTGTCTCTTATCATTTTACCATTTAGGAAAAATAAATAAGTCCCCTTTCAAAAGAATGTTGAATAGGCTTATTCCTCTTCTAACCATATAGGTCCAGACATATGAGTTTCGGCTCAAGCTCTTGTCTATTCCCCCCTGGCTTACTTGCATTATACCACTAATTACTACCTCATATAACTAACAGATTTTGACTTATAAAAAACAAACACATTAAGTAACTCCCAAATGCATTTAAACAATTTAATGTGCAAGGTAAAATTCCAAGATATAAATAAATTTCATATTCCATGAAATTTCTGAGAAGGAAAGTCATAATCACATGTGTATATATCAAATCACTCCCATTCTGTGGTTAAAAAATTATTGCCTAAAGCACTATAAAATGATTTTTAAATGCTTACGGTATTCAATAAGAATAAAATATTTATATCATATTATGAGGAAAATCATGTTTTAATATGAGGTATGAATGTACTTGTAGTAGTTAGGGCTTATTAATTATTAAACTTTCTAATATCATATATGAAAAACTTTGGTGAATTACTTTTCAATATTCCAAGTGATGTAAAAATCTGTGGCTATATCATTAATTAATTTTGGTATCCAGGTCATTAATTTGCTTCTCCAAGTTTCACTAATGCTCTAGGCATGGATTTGAATGAATTGATGTCTAATACAATATGATATTCATTAGCCATATTAAAGAAATTCTGGCATATCCTTTATATGAAATACCCTAAAACTAGTGCAGATCTCAGTCTCCTCTTGGAAAGAGAGGCAAATTCTGGCCTTCAGATTTAAAAGCTCTACGCCCTTATACCTGAATAGCTTCAGAGCATATGTAAAATGCGATTTCAATGATATATTTAGAAACACAAACATAGTAAGACTTTTATACAAAGAAAATAGGAAATACTTCCTAAATACTTTATTAAATGTACAATTGTTGGTAATATAAGGCATCAGGAAACTTTAACTGAAATTTATAATAATCAATCTTTCTACAAAAAAATTTTCTACATTAAGAAACCATTTAAATGTATGTTTTGAAATTTCATATATTAAATGATTTAGTAAGGATGATGGTTTCCTCTTTCTCCTCTTAGAAAACACGCAAATATATCAGGGAGAATGTAAAACAGGAATGCAAGCTCTACTTTTAATTAAAATAGGAAATACCTGAGACTGAATGACTTTAAGAGAAGGTGATGTCAACTGGGGGAGAGTTTATATGATGTATATGATGGCTCTCACAAATAACACTAAAAGCTGCAGAGCACAGACAAATATTGCAAAAAGCAATGCTCCAGGGTAAATGACGCACTATGAGAAGGAAAAAGGAGCAGAGATGCTGCCTGCAGGATCTATTCCACTCTTATTTTCACTGCTAAAATAATTCACTGACATACAAAACTCTGTACTAAGGATTCCTATAAGTCTGGATCACGGTCTGGACCTCCATGTCATAAAATATTTCTGGAAATAGGTGGTCAAATTAAATGAACACCATTTCAGGGTAAATAATGATAAAAAAGAAACCTGTCTAGGAGTTGCACAAAGATGCTACAAGAAAAATGAGTAAAGAAAAATAAAAGAATAGAAAGAAATGAAAGAACATCCTTAGAAAAATTTTACAGAGCAAATGAAGTTATGACTAAACAGAATGCCATGAATTAATAAAACAAGACCTCAAAACAGAGTTTCAAAAACTCAGACTATGATAAAAAAAAAAAAAAGATGAGAATACTGTACAGACTGTGGACTTCACTCTGAGTGGCCTGGAAGACATTGGATAGTTACTGAACAGAGATGTAATACAATATAACATAATTTAAAGACATCTTTATGGATGTCATGTGGTGAACTGGATGAAAAGGAGGAAATCATAAAAACAAGGGGAGCGATTAGAACCTATTACAAAATGTGATGGTGGCACAGACAAAAGTGTTAGCAGGGGAAGTGGTAGTTGCTGAGGATCCAAATGTAAATAAAACTTAGAAAAATCCCCACACTCATCAGTCATACTTTCCAAATCAGGCGCTCATGCAAAATACATAAGAAATATATATTATGTTTCATGGTAACAACTGTTACAGAGAAAGATAATCCAAGCTAGGAAAAAAGGAGTGTGGCTGGCCATTTGAGAGACACCTGAAAGAGTTGTAAAGCATGCCATGAGACATCTGTGCAAAGAGCACCCCAAGTACAGTAAATAGCACATGGAAATTTTCTGAGATGAGAAAGTGCTTGGCATGTTTAAGAAACAATGAGGCCAGCATGGCTAGAACAAAGAAAGGTTAAAGAGAACTGTAAGGATGTGGAGAGGGATGTATACTCAAGAGTAATTTTTTTTCTTTTTTTTCCCTTTATCTTGAGAAGGGAGAAATTACATTGTTTGTATGCTGATAGGAATGATTCTGAAGAGATATAAAACTGATAATGCAGGAAGAGACAAGAGAATTTCTAGAGCCAAAATTTGCTGAAGGGAGTCAGTGGGATGAATATGGACTATATATGGAAGAGATGGCTTGAGGAAAAACACCAATAGTATCCCTAGAAAGGAAGGCAATGTTAAAGGGTCAGATCAGATAAGTGGGTTAACATGGGGAGTGGTGGTGGAATTTCCCTAATGATTGTTTCTATTTATGAAGAAGGGAGTGGAGGTATTGAAAATTGAAGAGAATAGGGAAGATCTGAAATATTAATCAAACTATGAGTATGGTTAGTGTATGGCCTAGATTGGTGGTTCTCAAACCTGACTGCACACTGAAATTATCTATGAAATTTAAAAAAAACAGAATTGTGCAATTATACAATTCTGATTTAACTGATCTGGAGTGTGTCTCTGTATCACAATGCACAGACAAGTATGAGAATCACTGACCTAAGGAAGTGTGGTAGGTGTTATATGTATCAATATATGACACAGAAGGGTCATCTAGAGGTGGGTGGTCCATTTTTTTTAACTTTTTTATTGAGGTATAGTTGATTTACAATATTACATTAGTTTTAAGAGTACAACATGGTGATTCAATATCTTTATAGACAATATTTCATTTAAATTTATTATACAATAATGGCCATATTTCCCGTAGCTTATTTATTTTATACATAGTAGTTTGTACCTCTTTATCCCCTACCCCTATCTTGCCTGTTCTTTCTCTCTCTCCCCTCTGTTAACCACTAGTTTGTTCTCTATAACTGTGTCTGCTTCTATTTTGTTATATTCATTTTTTTTTATTTTTCAGATTCTGCATATAAGTGATAACATACGTATTTGTCTTTTTCTGTCTGACTTATTTTATCAAGCATTATACCCTCTAGGTCCATTCATGTTGTTGCAAATGGCAGAATTTCATTCTTTCTATGGCTGATTAATACACATCTTCTTTATCATCTTTTCCCATTTATCTCTTGATGGGTACTTAGGTTCCTTCCATACCTTGGCTATTATAAATAATGCTGAAATAAGCATTGGGATGCATGATCTTTTCAAATTAGTGTTTTCCCTTCTTTGGATATATACCCAGGAGAACTGCTGGATCGTATGGTAGTTCTATTTTTAGGTTTTGGAGGAATCTCCATACTGTATTCCATAGTGGCTGCACCAATTAACATTCTCACAGACAGTGTACTAGGGTTCCCTTTCCTCCACAGGTGGTCCATATTTTTAAAGTGAGACTGGTCAGCATGCTCGTGTGTTTTTCTCCATTCCTTTGTTTTTATTTTGTTGGTACAGAGTACGTCAAGAGTGCCTTTAACAAGCATTAAACTTGGGCAGGTTTGTATGAGAAAAGGGAAAAGAGCAAAGGATAGTAGACAAAGAAATAGTTTTAATTAAGACCTATTAGAATCTAAAATAGGAAGGAAGTGAGGTAATTAGGGGTGTTATGGACTGAATTGTGCCCCCCACCAAAATTCATATGTTGAAGTCTAAAGCCCAAGTACCTCAGAATGTGACCATATCTGGAGATAGTGTCTTTACAGAAGTAATTAAAGTGAGTTATTGGGGTGGGCTCTAATCAAATATGACTGGTATCCTTATAAGAAGAGGAAATTTGGACACAGACACAGAGGGAAAATAATGTGAAGACACAGGCAAAATATGGCCATCTACAAACCAAAGATAGGTCTAGAATAGATCCTTTCCTCACAACTCTTAGAAGGAACCAACCCTGCCAACACCTTGATCTTGTACTTCTAGACTTCAGAACTGTGAGAAAATAATTTTTTGTTTTAAGCTACCGGTATGCAATACCTTTTTGTGGCATCTTTAGCAAACTAATACAAGGAGCATGAGATAAACTAAAAAAATGTAAAATTTTAGGTTTTAGTGAAGTCACAATTATTTAGAGTAGAAGTAGGATTGAAATAAAGTGACATTAGTAAATGGGTGCTCGAAATTATGATTATGGAAGAGTTGCTCTGTTAGGAAATAACAAGAACTAAGGAGTATGGCAATGGAGGATCAGTGATTGTGATTAAGTGGAAGACAATATTCATGGAAAAGAGATTAAGGGGTAGGATGCCCTGGTATTGCAAAGATGAATTAAGTGATTATTAAATTCATCAATAATTATAATAGGACTAATTCTTGTAAATAGCGATGCTGAGCCAAAAGCTAAATTTTTTAAGGAATTAGAGTGGGTGTTGCCTAGTAGTAAATTCTAATGATATTCAATGTTGTGTGTTTTTAGAGAAAAGGAGAGAGAATGATCTGGATATTTTAAGAAGAGGTCCAGTTGGGATAAATTAGTTACCACTTGAAACACTGGCAAGGGATGCAACATTTTAAGGGAAATCCTGGTTTCATTTAGAATAAAAAGGGAGGAAGCATTGAAAACGTAAAACGATATAACTGTAAACTATGATAATTTTTAGAGATAATATTGGGAAGGTTTCAACAGCTAGAGGGGAATGGAACATGGGATGGAAAGTATATGTACAGAGCTACATGGAGTTATAGGATATGGTGCAGGAAATGACTTGAACACCCTAGGTTCCTTGTGGTGACTCATGTAAACAGGTATTCAAGGCATAAATAGATTAGATCTGATTGTATAAGGCAGGTGTTAAACTATTATTTCGTTTTTAAATGTATGATTTACACACACACACATACACATTTCTGAGTATATTTTACAGAATATTGTTGCTTGTCATGTAATTTCCCTGTGTGCTGGGTGTTAAGTTAGATTGATATCATGTTTTTCTATATGAGTTTCTATATGCTTAAATGTTTTTCAGCATGTGTTTATCATCAGAAATTAACACAATATACAACAGCCTGGATATAGATACACAGTTTGTATAGAATATGATAATGCTTAAAAAATAAAATTGTTCAGATTTCCTTTCCTGGATTTGTTGAAATAACTGAAGACAATGTTTAATAGGGGACTATTTTAAAAGTTATTTCCAAATCAGCTATTGGAGGAATGCATTCTTAGCTTTTAATTAGAAAGAAAGTGAAGTTATTTTTAAAAACATACCCAAAAAGGAACAGGTTTGTAACTGGAAGAAAGAAATTCAGGGTTACCCTTTTGAAAATAAACTGAGCTCAGTTTGCCTCTTTTGGTTAACAAGGATAAAAGCCCTCCACTCAGAACATGATTTATATAGAGTTCCATAATAAAACATATTATTCAAGGCCCTACTTGAACTTAAGGTGATTTATTAGACTAGATATAAAACTGGGTTAATGAATCATGGCTAGGTGGAGTCTTGGGGTCTTCAAAATTAATGGTAAATATGACAGAGCTTTAAAATGAAAAGATATATAAACCATCTAATCTTTAATGGAAATTTATATCCCTGCAATGCCTATACTGCATTAATTCCTACTTTCATTCTTGGAGCAGTATTGTTAAGCTTCTAAGAATTGGCTGCTATCATAACTGGAATGAATGATTGAATGCATGAAGAAATGAATTAAAGCAGTTACCTTCCAATCTATTATTGCAGTTATAATTTCAGTATGATATGCTATGATTATGCAAACATAGGAAATATACAAGATACAAGACATGGCTTTCATGGAAGCATTGTTCCTGAAATTTATGACTGCTTGATTTCCCCAGCTGTGTAACAACTCTTTATAAATAATGGAAGGATGCTATAATCTGACAAAGTTTATAACATAAATCATGTGCTAACTGTACTACTTTTGCTCTGTTTATTTCCTTCATTCCCTTATTTAACAAGGATTTCTGTTTAATAATAGAAATATAAAACTATTTAAAATGAATTTAACTGTATCCATTTAATATAATCTATTGTTGGCATAATTAGTCATGGATTATTATAAATAATATTTGACTTTGATAAGAGTAGCCAATGAATCAAAAGATGGTCATATGAATACTATTTTTTCTAACCAAAAATAAGTAGATATTATAAACTTTTTGAATCTTTTATTTAAAGGATAATATAACTACCTAATTGGAAAAGCCATGTTATTTAATCTACTTTTTGTTACCCTAGTTTCTTAAGAGAAATACGTGTAGAACATGTGCAGTAATATTCAGTAGACTAGCCTAGCATGTCATTATTCCCATTGTTTTAGAATGTAAAGAATTTGAATTAGTATAGTGAATGTTAAAAGAGTCCTACTGAGAGAAGGAATTTAAGCACAGCAAGCAACCCAGGCCAAATGGATAAACCCCTGCTGACATTTTCAAACCTGAGCCAGAATCCAAGGAGGGTGTTAGTACCAAATCATCTAATTCTCACTTATATATGATGCCAGATATTCATTTTTCTTAGCCTTTGTGATAATGATTTGTTCTTGTGTTTTTGTTGGAGGATTAATCTTATGTTTGTCAGTTACTGATTATTCTTCCTTCATATTAAAACTTTCTGAATATTTTATAAAACAATAATCACCAAACAATGAAAACCTATGCAAAACTAAGTTGGAATGTTTATATTGTGTTCTAGAAAAATTTCCAAGTAACTTAAATAATTATCTTGATGTAGAACTCTTATTTTCTTTCCTGATTATCCAGGGTATCATGTAAAAAATACCATTTATATCAGTTCTTTTTTTTCCTCTGTTTACCTCAATCTCACAGTCTCAGTGGGCTCATGGTTGGAAAACATATTTTAAATACATATATTAATATGTATTAATACAATGTTTATTAAATATGTATAACATATTGACACACAATGAACAGTACAATGAATTATAAAGGTTTTTTACTTCACTCTTCTTGTGATACCTACTTTTAAAATGGAACCTGAAATCTTATCAGTAGAATTCATGAACTATGAAAATTAGAAGAAAAACTATTTTCTAGATGAGAGTTCTAAAGTTTCCCCTCAAATCACATTATGTACTTAGTTATTAATTTGATGATGAAAATAACTTGATTAATAAGTGTTTCTAATCCTCAATATCTCATTTCTTCCATTCAACTAATGGCATAAATGGCTAAACTAAAATATATTTTACATGTATACTTCATGATATATACATATCATCAATTATTAGTAGAGACTATAATGTAGTAGATAGTTAATAAAAAGCACATCCACATTTTGAGAACATTTAAAGTACACTTTGTTATTTGTTTATTTACAGTAAGTTTGGTATATATCAACAATTGTAAAGGAACACAGTATGTTAAACCATCCTTTTAGAATGCGTGGATACATCCAGAGAAACTACTTTGTGTGAAATTTTAAATTCCTACATTAGTAAAATACAGCAAATGGACCAAGAGATTTTTACTCTATCTTAAAATAGACCTAGAGACAGAAGAGTAATATAGTCATGTATTTTCAATTATTACTATAAGTTCAGTTAAATAGATTAATATTATGAGCTACTAATTTTTTTCTCAGGGCATTAGGCTATCTAAATTCTTTCATTGTCAATTGAAAAGTAAACACCATTTTAAATATGATATTCCTTTAATTCTCTGTCGCTAATAGGTTTTTTGTTTTGTTTTGTTTGTTTGTTTTCCATTTTCTTTCTCCCCTACCTTAGTTTTTCTCACTCTTTCTTTGGATGGTGTGCAATGACATCTAATGTTAAATGATAATCTTCAAGTCTATCAAATTAACTAATTGGTTTTCTAATTTTGATAACATACAATGTCCTGTCCAACCAAGGTTTCAGTCACATCAAAGTAAATCTGCAGTACAGCTTGAGACAGAGAGGTCTTGAGGTTTAGCTTTCCTGACTGCTTACTGTGTTGTGTATGGATCCCCCAAACAGTTGAAAGTCCCACTGAGTGGTATTCTGGAGTATAAAAGCATGGAGACACAGAGGTAGCACTCAGCAAAGGGAACACAGTGAGCCACATGGGCCTGGACAATAGAGCCAATCTCAGAAGAACAACAGCCCAAAGCTAAGAGCTGTTAAACTGGTTAAGTCACCAGGAAGAATTACTGTACTGGGTTCCAACCAAGCTAAGTGAACCAGATCATGGTTAATACCCACTAATAACTTTGAGCACCCTTAGACTGGTCAACACCAGAAAAACAGAGGATTCAAAAGAAAGACCATGTAGAACCACACAGAGCCATGTAGATCCAAAGAAACCTTCCCCAAATAATGAGGCAGTATGAGTCCTTATCTACCTTATCATCAAGAGACCATCAAGCTCCATAGAGAGGAGCTGTGGACAGTGGTGTGGATGAAACTCTGAGAAACTTATCATTTTTACCTAGGAAGATTATGTTACTTAAAGGGCTTTAAACCTAATTACATTGATGATGATGAACTACACTGAATGAAACTGCTCTTCCATTGTTGATAACTTTTGAAGGAGGACTAATCAGTTATAAACAAAGCAGCATAGCTCCATTTTCTTGCACTTCAGAGCTGTACTTGAATATATTATTTTATGATACCACTATATATCGATATGCTATACTGATCATAGCTTTCAAATGTGGCAGAATTAATTTAGATGCTAAAGGAGGACAATCATGGCAAGTACATTCATCATTTAGTAAAGACTCAAGTATAAGGACCTAATTACATGGACGCAAGCAGTGACTACACTGTTAATATGTATTATATATAATATATAATTATATATGTATATGTATAAAATAATAATATAATGTGTAGGGAGATAATTACATGGACACAAGCAGCTACTACATTACTACATCTTGAGATATATATACGTGTGTGTGTGTGTATATATATATACACACACACACATATATATTCTAACCAAAATAATCATCATCCGTTTCTATACATGTTAGACTGCTCTATGCTTAATGAGATATAGAGTCTATTTGTAAGCTAATGCACATATTTATTTTATTTAGTACTTTGTTATTCAAATAGGTACTTCAAAATAACTTGTCTTACTCTATTATTTATCTTAATTCTTTTTAATTTTTTTTTTTTTTTAAACTTTGGGTTTATTTATTTATTTATTTTTATGGCTGTGTTGGGTCTTCGTTTCTGTGTGAGGGCTTTCTCTAGTTGCGGCAAGTGGGGGCCATTCTTCATCGCAGTGCGTGGGCCTCTCATTATCGTGGCCTCTCTTGTTGCGGAGCACAGGCTCCAGACGCGCAGGCTCAGTAATTGTGGCTCACGGGCCCAGTTGCTCCGCGGCATGTGGGATCTTCCCAGACCAGGGCTCGAACCCGTATCCTCTGCATTGGCAGGCAGATTCTCAACCACTGCGCCACCAGGGAAGCCGTTAATTCTTTTTAGGAAAGATTTCAACACATTTCCTGTTCTGTATTTATCGCCACTACAAAAAATTAATAACCTTAATATGACTCACAAGAAAACAAAAACATTGTGCACAAGCATTCAGAAAGTACAAGTTTAGGGCTTCCCTGGTGGCGCAGTGGTTGAGAGTCTGCCTGCTAATGCAGGAGACACGGGTTCGAGCCCTCGTCTGGGAAGATCCCACATGCCGCGGAGCAACTAGGCCCGTGAGCCACAACTACTGAGCCTGCGCATCTGGAGCCTGTGCTCCGCAATAAGAGAGGCCACGACAGTGAAAGGCCTGCGCACCGCGATGAAGAGTGGCCCCCACTTGCCACAACTAGAGAAACCCCTCGCACAGAAATGAAGACCCAACACAGCCATAAATAAATAAATTTAAAAAAAGAAAAAAAATTAAAAAAAATAATGTACTCTTTCATGTTAAAAAAAAAAAAAAAAGAAAGTACAAGTTTAATCATGAATAATTTAAGGAGACCTAGAGAAACTAACCTCTGCTTCTTGTTTGTGAACTTAGACTAATTTGATTTGAAATTAGAAATGTCCTCATTACTGTGGTACACTGAAACTTCTGAGTATATGGAATGATGGCGGCAGATAGTAGCAGTAACAGTAATAGGCTTATCGACAATAAGATAACTTTTTCATTGCCATTCCCCAGAGATGAAAAGTTTCAAGCATATATATCTATCTGCACATACATATGATGGTATATAAAAGATAGACATGTAAATTATTATGCCATCTATCTATCCATTTATCTCTCTATCCAATAAATAATTGAACACTGTACAAAGTCGGTGGGAAAATGAAGGAATATGGCCCTGTTATTGAAGAAGCTCATAAGTTATTCACAAAGTAAAAATATGCCTACAAGAAGGAGTAGAAAATGATGTATGAGATTATAGAATAAAGAACATATTGTTGGAGTTGTACCATAGGATTTCAAATAAAGGATAATAAAATAAAACTTAAAGGGGGATAAGTAAACATCATGGATAATTTAGTTTATACTCATTTTTTTCTTTATAGATAACTGAAGGTTATGAACATATGTACACTTTTGACTCCTCATGTTAACACATCCCTCTTCCTTCTTGCTGGGTGATTATTTCTACTAAGTTACTTATTATATCTATAGGCATTAATATTCTTTAAGTGTTTACTCTTTCAATACAAGGAATGTTAGGGTCTAGGAGTTGTAGTAGGAAGGTCATTCCTACTTCTTTTGGTAATCTTTCTAATTATAAACATTTTTATTAACACTTTATGAAACATAAATAAAGTCATGATTTTTCCATTAAAAATATATTTAAAATATTGCTTAGGTTTTTGGACAAGTAGTCTTCTCTTTAAGAGAAGACATTTTTATCAAGGATCTTTTGCAAAACGCTGATTAAACAAGTGCTAGGTTCAAATGATTTCATATAACATAAACCTTCACAAGCATTACAATTCTGAAATATAATTTGGGAAAGGAAATTCTACCCGTTTCAGAGTCAACTAAAAATCATAAAATATGAATCAAGGAAAATAATCATATCAATTACATATCTTTCATTTGCAGAAAGTTAAGATATGTCATAACAACCTCAAACAGATGTAAAATTCCATCCATGTGTCTCAGAAAGTTATATGATTTCTAGATATATATTTTAATTAGTTTGTGAAATAGTCTAAAAGTTATTAGAGAAAAATAAATACAAAACAAAATATATGTTTAAAATTAAGTGAACTAAAAATATGTTTTGGTTTATTAATCTTTTTATTTTACTTTCAAGGGCTAATACTCTAGAGCATTAACTACATATTTTAGAGTAAGAAATATTATTTAATCTAACTTTATAATTTGACATTTCAGTCTTGCTTATAGTTTCCAATTTCTTCATCTGTAAAATATGTATAACAATTTCCTGCCTGAAAATAAGTGTAGCTTAGGTTTGCATGGTAGTAAATACATCATTCTAGTCATTGCCAATTTGCTCTTTTTCATATTTATGCTTATTTGAAGGCATCTGATAATATTTTAATTGAAGTTAGATTACACAGTTATTTTTGCACTTGATAAAGTACATAAAAATAAAATATTCATTTAAAAGATCATTTTTGTTAGAGTCGCTTGAGTTGTGTGCCCTTATGATTTATATTTTAGAGGTATGTACTTGCTCTGCTTGTAAGAACAAAAAGTTATTCCAAATGATTTAGCTGAATTTTGTTTGAGACAACAATGCAGTCAAAAAGTTATGTATTTACCTATTAAGAGAGGTTTTTATACTGTATTATGGAAGTTTTGCAGAGCACAGACTTATTCACCCAATTCTTGAAAAAGGCAACAGACAGAGAATAGTTACACTTGATTGGGACATAACATGATACGTAAAAGTTTGAGAGTGTTTATTAACCTCAATTAACTTAGTGCTAAGTAACTTTAGCTTAATCTTGAGCAATTTATCATTGATAACCTCAGTTATTTCACGTACAAAGCTATTCATCATGTACAGATTGTGATGGTTAACTTTATGTGTCACCTTTACTGTGCCACAGAATGCCCAGAGAGCTGGGTAAACATTTTTTCTGGGTTTGTCTATGAGAGTATTTCTGAAAGAGATTAGCATTTGAATTGGTGGGCTGAATAAAGCAGATGGTCCTCCCCAATGCGGGCACTGCCCAATCCATTGAGCGGCCTGAATAGAACAAAAAGGTGGGGAAGACTGAATTATCTCTGCCTAACTGCTGAGCTGGATATCAATCATCTCCTGCCTTTGGCACTCCTGTTTCTTAGGGCTTTAGATTCAGACTGGAATCTATACCATCAGCTGTCTCTTAGGTCTTCAAACTACATCAGTAGCTTTCCTGGGTCTCCAGCTTGCAGATGGTGGATTGTGGGACTTCTCTGCCTCCATATTCATGTGAGATAATACCTTATGATAAATATTTTACTATCTTCAGCTATCTGACCGTAGAGCATTCCTATGAAACCTTTCGTAAGTGAAATGACATAAAGCAAAGAAACAATTATCTTAGGACATACCTTGTTAATGGATGAACAAAATAAATGGAGCTAAAGCACAGATGCTCTCAGAGTTTAAAGCTATGGCAACTTGACGCTGAGATGCTGAGTATTAGTTCCCAGAGAAGGAGCTTGGCAGTGCCACTTTCACTGCTCGGCAGATATGTTGCCTCTAAAATCTGTCACTGCAAAACAAATGCTAAACACTATTTTACATTTTACCTCTTCTGTAAAATCAAAAATCCTCTTCTGATTTCTTTCAGTTAGTGAAAACAGGTACTAATGTAAGTCTTTCATAAAAGCGAAGTGGTGTAAAGTGAACTTTCAAAAAGTAGGGGATACCAGTATATATAACCTATTGATTCTGTTTCTCTGGAGAACCTTACTAATACACAGGTACAGCTTCCATATTTAGGATATCAAAATTTTTTTCATATAGGCTTATTTATAACACTTACAAAGGTTTGCATAATCAGTCCATGCAAAATTATTACTAGATTTTTATTTAGCATACCCAATCTTTCTACATGAAAAGTGTGTAAAATTTTGAAAACAAAAGTGAAATTATTGTTTTATGAAGTGACCATAACAGCCAGGACTTGGCAAAGTCAGAAACCATATCACGGCTCTACATCGTGGAAATGAATCTGTTTCTACAATCTATTTCATATATGCCAATTAAATTATATTTGCTTTAACAATGAAAAATACTACATGAAGTACAATCACTTTTTCATGAATACCATGATATTCCCTGCATTAAAATTTTGGAATAAAACATATTTACTTTTTTAATTGAAAAAAAATTGGAATAAACAGCCCTTGAATTTTTATCATCTCTAGTTTTAAACCTGCCCATTTCCCTGAAGGAAACCATAATATATCACCCCAAAATATGACATAAAAATTGACATATTCATATAAAAATCATTTTGAGCTGAAGGCAATTAAGAAGTATCAAATACATTAAAAGCTTTCCCCCTTCTACCTAAGACAAGATATAAATCCTTCTTTTACTGGAGATAGCCTCTTGTTAGCCCAGAGATAGCATCAGAAAAATCTGCAAGCAAAACTTACTCCATTAGTTTCCTCCCATATATTTAGTTTCCCACCATTTGCTGCCCAAGGAAGCCTGGACTGCTCCTTTGTCCTATCATTTCTCTATGAATTTATTGTTTTTCTTTAAAAGAAGCTATATAAGTTGGAATTCTCAGCCACAACTTTGAGTTACCTTTTTATTAAGGTTTTTTCTTGTGTGATGTGTGCTACACACATTAATAAACTGTTTGGGTTTTTGTTGTTGTTGCTAATCTATCTTTTTGTTACAGAGTCCCAGCTGAGAACCTAGATGAAAAGAGGTCAAGTTTTCTTTGTATAGAATTAAATAGGGGACAAGGTTCATTTCTATCCATACAGATATCAAATTGATCTAACATCATTTATTGAAAAAAACATCATGTGCATATAAAAAATATATATATATCTAGCAAAGGGACAGATATGCAATATTCATAGCTTGGAAGACTATATTGTTGAGATTTCATTTAAATTGTCTCTAGATGTGATGCTATACCAATCAAAATTTTAGAATTGTGTGTGTATATTCCTGTGTGTGCATGTGTGTGTTTGTGTAAATGGACAAGATATTTTTTAAATGTTTATGAAATTCTGCAAGGTACATAAGAGTTAAGAGAATCTTGAAGGAAAGTTAAGGTTCAAAAGTTTACCTCTTTGTTGCTAGTATATAGAAAATAGTGATTTTTTTGTGTTGCACTTAAATCCAATGACCTCACTAAATATACTTATTAAATCTAGTTAGTTGTTTTTAATGAGGAATATGTTCTAGACACCAAAAAAATCAACTGTGACTAATGAAAGTTTTACTTTTTCTTTTCCAAACTTTAAAACTCTTTTTATTGCATAATTGCAATTGTTAGGACCTCCAGTACAATGTGAATAAAGTAGGGGAAATGGATATCATTATTTTTGCTTCTCATATCAAGGGAAAGGTGTTCAAAACTTCACCCTGAATAGGATGTCAGCTGTACTTAAAAAAATTACCCATAATCAATTAAGGGAGTTCTCTCTCTTCCACTTTATTCTTATTTTGAGAGTTTTTAGGTTTTTTTTTTTTAAATAATGCACATGTGTTGAATTTTAGCAAATGTTTTTTTGTATAGAGATGATCATACGATTCTTTGCTTTTATTCTGTTTGTCTATTACGTTGGTTGATTTTAAAGTGCAAAACTATGCTTGCATTTCCTAAATATACTATATGAATATAAGAAGTATCAGCTTATAATTTTCTTTTATTGCAATGTCTCTATCTGGTATTTGCAAAAGGATTATGCCACTCTCTTACAAAAAGTTGAGAAACATGTTTTTTCCCTTTTTTTTCTCTTTTATCTAAGTGATGTGAAGATTAACATTTCTTACATTAAGGTTTGTAAGATATCACCAGTGATACTATTCTGTAGTTAAACACATCCAATGTCTTAATTTCAGATGTATTTTTTAAGTTCTAGATGCACATTTAATTTTTTTTTAGAGATTAGAATTCTGTTGAAATTTTCCATCTTGTCTATTTTGTTCATTTTTTTTCCTTTGCCTTATTTAGCATATTAATCACAGTTAATTTAAAAGTCTTGCCAGCTACCTTCAGTATCTTGATGGCTTTGAGTTTTCTTCTATTGTTTGTCTTAGTTTTTCTCACTTCAATATCAGTAACAGTTTTCTGCCTCTTCACATATCTATTAACTGGTTTCTCCTACTCTGGACCTTGTATGTAATAGAATTTTAGCAACTTCAGAGAAAGGAACTCTTTTCCATAGAAGGCTGGTGAGGCCAGATCACATTAATCCACTAAGAACTGAGCCAACACTGGACTGGTTCACAGCTTTAGTGTTACTATATATATCTCTGATTCTTGTGTGTTCTCTCTCTCTTTGTCTCTCTGTCTCTCTCTCTCTTGCTACAGCCCTGACAAACTGAAGAAATCAGTCTGTCAGAATTTTTGTACTTAGTTCTTACTCTCTGCCCCACATATATTGAAAATGTGACAAATGCATTGCAAAGGGAGGCCAGCCACAAGTTTGTAGCACACTGCTTTCGCCTAACAGGTTCTCATCTGTAGCTTGGTGAATGCTGGGAAATGTTACTCAACCTTTCTGCTTCCAGCAGAAGCCCCCTGCCCTTCTCATCCTCAGCCTCCTGCCTCTTCTGAGAATTCAGCAAATATCCAGTGGGACAAGCTAGCTGTGTATTCTGGGGATATTTCATTTTCCCATTTGTAATGACCACCCCATACAACTACAAAAGTTCTGTTGCTTTATCTTTCCTACAATAAAGGCCTTCTGCCCTGACCACATTCAGAATTAACAAGTATCCCTAAGGAAGTAAAAGGTCAAAGATTCTCAGCTCACCCTGGAAGAAATCATTCATCTCTGGAATTTTAATTACTTTTTTATTACTTCTACCACTCACCGTTCCTTTTATCTATATTATTATTTTACAATCTATCTGGTATATGTCATTTAATCTACAGAACAAAGACTTTTTTCAGTAAAAAAGACTCTTTATGTATTAAGATATTCACAGATATTTTATTAGAAATATTACACTATCATTCCAAATATAAACTCCCCTTAAGATTACATTTTGTTGCTCCTAAGATTTTTTTTTTTTAATACCTGCTATACTTTCCAATGGATTGTAACCAAGCAGGATCCTATGGGGCCTTCCTGGGACAGAACCCCCATGTCCTCTGCCTGCCTCTTTGTTGAAAAGCTTTAGCCTCTTAGGCCTTCCCCAATTCCAAAAAGCAAATTTAATCAGAGATGTGAGAAAATGCAGAAACAAAGGAAAACAGTCAAGCAACTTAAAATAACGATAGGGACTTCCCTGGTGGTCCAGTAGTAAAGAATTCACCTTCTAATGCAGGGGACGTGGGTTCAATCCCTGGTCAGGGAACTAAGATCCCACATGCCGCAGGGCAACTAAGCCCACGCACCACAACTACTGAGCCCGGGTGCCTCAACTAGAGAGGAGCCCACGTTCCACAAGCTACAGAGCCCACTCACCCTGGAGCCCATGTGCCACAACTAGAGAGAGAAAACCTGCATGCCACAACTAGAGAGAAGCCCATGCACTGCAACGAAGAGCCCATGCACCGCAACAAAAGACCTGCATGCCTCAACAAAGATCCCGCATGCTGCAACTAAGACCCAACGCAGCCAAAAAAATAAATAAAATAAATAAATTAAATAAATAAATATCTTTTAAAAAAGACAAAGTAACAATAGTTTAGCCATTAAAGAAACTCAAGGACCTTTAGTTCCTCCTCAGGGGCCATAGATAATATCCTGAGCCATATCCTTGAGTTGTTTTTCAGTTACTGGAACCCCCATGAGGTGGACGAAGTTAACTACAAGCATATAGACCCTAGACTGGTTGGAACCAGAAGGCTGATGATGTTGACTCCCGATTCCCTCATCACCAACCAATCAGAAGAATGTCCAGGAACTGATCAGGCACCCTGAGTTCCTCTCCCCCACCCTATATTTAAAAACCCTATCCTTGAAATCCATAGTGTAGTTCAGATCTTTTGAGCATTAGCCACCTGTACTCCTTGCTCAGTCTTGCAATAAATGCTGCACTTTTCCTTCACCACAACTGGTGTCAGTAAATTGGCTTTACTACACATGGGCAAGGAGACTCAAGTTGGGTTTGGTAACAAGATGACAAAACATTATTCTATAGCAGGAGTCAGCAAATTTTTATGTAAAAATCCAGATAGTAAACAGGCATTCTAACAATTCAAGACTGATAAATAGCCACCCACAAATAATAAATAAATTAATAGGCATTGCTGTATTCAAATAAAACTGTATTTACAAAAACAAGTGGTAGGTCAGATTTGAACTGTTGGCAGTACCTTCCTATCACCTATTCCACAGCATGAAAAATACCAAAACACTTACTTTATAAAAATCAACTGACTTTCAGTCTCTGATCTGACATCTGAAGAGTTTGGAAGTATCACTTCTGCCCTTACAACTAGAAAACCTGGAAATACTGAAAATCAATGACTTTTCTTGGAGAATTGAAGCCACAAGGAAAATCTCCACTTTGAAATCTGTAGAGACAGGTGCAGCAAGACAGATGTAGCAACTAAATCTGGAGCTGGAGCAATAAACTGAAAAGAGAAATTAAATAGCAATTTTGATGAATTGTTGGAGTGTGAACTATTAGGAGAATGAGAAACTCCTGTGGACTGCAGTTTTTTTTGGGGGGGTTCTCCAGAAACCCCACCAGCTTCTCACAGTGAGGATCCAAGGAAGATCCCTTCATGACTCTGGCAGAGGCAGAAGATGAGTAAGCATTTGCAACATGCCCAGAGACTTCACCTTAAAAAACGTTACTCTCCAAGAAAAAAAGGACTTGCCAGAGCACAGTTGTAAAAGGAATTCCTCAATCCTTTGACATCCTTCAGCTTTCCTATCCTACTTAAGGGAGAAAAAAAACTTAGCCAATATGAGACAAGCCTTCAGGAAAATATATTGAGAATGCTGCAACTGGGCTAAAGAAGAAAAATCTTATAATCTAATCAATAGATGCAGAAAAATGATTTGACAAAGATTCAATACCCATTCATGATAAAAATTCCCAAAAGACTCGCAGTAGAGGGCAACTTCCTCAGCTTGATAAAGAACACCTATATCTTCGGTTAACATCATACTTAACGGTGAGTCACTAGAAAATTTCTGCTGAAGATCAATAAAAATGCAAGGATATCTCGCCACTCTTATTCAACATTGCAGTGAATGTCCTAGCCAGTGCAAAAGACAAGTGAAAAAAAGAAGGTATATGGATTGAAAAGGAAAAAATAAATCTCTCTTTATTTACAAATATCATGATTACCCATTTAGAAAACCCCAAAGAAATTACAAAAACAACAACAACAACAAAAAAAACCTGCTGGAATTAATAAGAAGGTATACCAATGTTATAAGATACAAGTTAAAACACAAACTTATTTGCCTTTCCATATATACCAGACATGAAGAATTGAACATGTAAATATATATTTAAACAGATAAAATAAACAGAAGATCTAAATAAATGAATGCATATTTCTCTGTCTTTTGTTTTCAGCATTTTTATTTTATTGCACCTTGGTGTTATTTTATTTAAATTCAACTTGCTTGGATTAGGTAGTATCTCACAACTTTGGGTTTATCTTTTTCATCAGTTTTGAAAAATTCTCAGCCATTACTACTTCATACTTACTATTTCTGTACATTCTTTCTTTGTCTTCATTTCCTTGCGCTTCAATTAAGTGTACATATTTTTGCCAATTTTCACTTTTTAATGCTTTAGTTGTTGTTTTTCATCATTTCCCCCTATTGTGCTGTAATATGTATATTTTCCTTTTAGCAGAACCCATTCATTTCCTTCTTAAGTGGATTCTATTAAAGAATCCCCATTTTATCACTATATAGACTCAAAAAAAAATTGTCCAAATTTTAATTTTCTTGAGTGTGTGTGTGTGTGTATATATTTTCCAGCAGTTTTCAATATGGGACATAACTGATGTATAACATTGTGTAAGTTTAAGGTGCAAAATCTGTTGATTTAATACATTTATATATTGCAATACCATCT
Source organism: Balaenoptera musculus (assembly GCF_009873245.2). NCBI lineage: Eukaryota > Metazoa > Chordata > Mammalia > Artiodactyla > Balaenopteridae > Balaenoptera > Balaenoptera musculus. Next base: position 60,298,469 of record NC_045802.1, read on the forward strand.
ACTACTGTAGCGTTAACTAACACTTCCATCACGTCATATAATTATAATTTTTTTGTGTGGTGAGAAAATCTAAGATCTAGTCTCTTCACAACTTTGAAGTATATGACACAGCATTGTTAACTATAATCACAATGCCCTGCATTAGTTCTCCAGAACCTACATACTCATCTTCTAATTGGAAGTTTGTACTCTTTGACTCATATCTCCCAATTGCCCACCTCCCAGCACTTGGTAACCACCATTCTACTTTGTTTCTATGAGTCTGGCTTTTTTAGATTCCACATATAAGTGAGTTTATACAGTATCTGTCTGTCTCTGTCAGACTTATCACACTTAGCATGATTCCCTCAAGGTCCATCCATGTTGTTGCAAATGGCAGGATTTCTTTCTTTCTCATGGCTAAGCAGTATTTCCAGCAATTTAAATATCTAGGTTACCTCTTAGTTCAGTCTATTGTGTTATTTTTCGTGGTTTATGGTCATGTATTTTTGTTTTTCTGCATGGCTATTATTTTTAATAAAATATAGAAACTGCAAAATATAACAATGTAGAGTCTGGGTGATTATCTTCTTCCAAAAGGATGACCCTCTCCTTGCTAGGGAGGTCTAATGGGCACTAATCTCCTTAGTCTAATAAGATACTGAGCTACTCAAGGCCTACTTACAATAATTGTAAGGGTCCATATGCCTCTGTGTCTTACTATTACCTAGGAAATAGGCCTCTGGTATGTTTTAAACTGAGAGTCTAGGGTGAATGCTGGGGCTCCTCCTGCCTGATTCCTACTAAAGGTGATCTTTGTCTCTTCAGAATTACAAGATTCTTAAGAACACTGCTTTGGTTTTCAAATATTTCTAGCATACCTTCCTAGCATATTCCCCATGGTGATTTAGAATATGGGAAAATGTCCTAAGTAGATATTTGGCTGAGTGTGTGATTCACTTCTCCTATCCTTCCTTCTAACCTGAATCCTAGCCCCTCAAGAATATGATTTCAGTCTGCCTGGCCCCCAAGAGGTTACTTAACTATCTGTTCACATTTCTGCTTCTTAGAGTTATCCTCAGTACGTACTCTGACTCTTACTCCACACATAATGCCACGAACAAATAAACAGTTGTAGATGACTGATGCTTCTTTTCTGGAACTTTGTCCCCTGAAGTCCTGATTACTTTAGCAGTTCTCTTCAAAGCTTTTTCTTTTCTTTTTTTTTTGTTTGTTTGTAATTTATCAGGCTTTTCTAGTTGCTCTCCTTGCAAGTAACAATAATCTGCCTCCAACTACAACACCATATCCATAAGCAATAGTCTTGAATGATGTCTTAGAAAAGAAAAAGATGATCAGATACAATTTGAAAGTGATACTTTGTTTTAATAAACTAAATGACTATTTACTGTTAAAAATTTTGAAGATTAAACTCATTTGATATTGTATTCTTATTTAATTTCTTTCATCTGTTCCATAATTTATATTTGGTAGGCCAGGGCAAATCTCACACAAAGTTTAAAGAAACAAAGTTTAACAGAAATGATTGGCAGAAGGCAATTGAGCGCAGAGGGAAAGACTAGGAAAGAAGATTACCATTTTTGAAAAATAACAAAACAAAACAACTTCTGGCATTTGGTCTTTAGAAATTATTAGTAAATAAAAATAACTAGTGAGGCACAGTGACCAAAAAACATGTAATAGTAGTCCAAACTTTTCGAGAATGATTTTTACTTCAGAACATATAAACAATTGAATTTCTTTTTATCTCTCAATGATGGGAGAATAAAGCACCGATCATTAAAATATCATTTTAATATACAAAAAATAATATGATTGAGTGAAATAGAGAGTTTTTATAATCTGCATAGAACTGTGGCTAATTAAAATTGGATGAGAAATAAAATAACAAAAAAATGAGCTTAGCTTGAGAAGTAGTTACACTTTGTTCCTGTCTTTAGAATATTTGTGCCCATAGAAGAAAAAATTAACCTGATGGGAAGCAAAATTAATGCAATATCTAGTACGCAAAGCTAAGTTTGTATTATTAAAACCAATACTACCAGGGGCTTCCCTGGTGGCGCAGCGGTTGGGAGTCTGCCTGCCAATGCAAGGGACACGGGTTCGGGCCCTGGTCTGGGAAGATCCCACATGCCGCGGAGCAGCTGGGCCCGTGAGCCACAATTACTGAGCCTGCGCGTCTGGAGCCTGTGCTCCGCAACAAGAGAGGCCGTGATGGTGAGAGGCCCGCGCACCGCGATGAAGAGTGGCCCCCGCTTGCCACAACTAGAGAAAGCCCTTGCACAGAAACGAAGACCCAACACAGCCATAAATAAATTAATTAATTAATTAATTAATTAATTAAAAAAAAAAAACAATACTACAACAGAAAGGACAAGGGTGAGGTGTTTGAAATACACAAAACTTAAATAGGCAAGAAACAAAGGATTTGGAAGTTACAATTTGTGGGTTCCTTAAAACTTTTTATTTTATTTATTTATTTTTGGCTGCATTGGGTCTTTGTTGCTGCACACAGGCTTTCTCTAGTTGCGGCAAGTGGGGGCTACTCTTCATTGTGGTGCGTGGGCTTTTCATTGCGGTGGCCTCCCTTTTTGCGGATCACGGGCTATTGGTGTGCAGGCTTCAGTAGTTGTGGCTCGTGGGCTCTGGAGCGCAGGCTCAGTAGTTGTGGCGCACAGGCTTAGTTGCTCCGCAGCATGTGGGAATCCTCCCGGACCAGGGATCGAACCCATGTCCCCTGCACTGGCAGGCAGACTCACAACCCCTGTGCCACCAGGGAAGTCCCACAATTTATGTTTCTATAAATGACTGCTAATTAAAAACAACAGATGCCTATAATTCCATCTTGTTTTATAACCGTTAGCATTTGGAATAATAATATATATCTCATTGTGTTTTAAGGAATTTTAAAAAGAACATATTTTTAAGTACTATATGGAGCCTCTGAAATATATTCACTACAAATATTATTTTTTTCCAAGGATCTTACATAAGATTTTGATAATTTCCGAGAAGAGAATAATGTATGTTATGATAATCAGAATATGAAAATTATACAGTGATTCAAAAATGCTGCTCAAGGTGCATGCTAGTCTATTTCAACAATGTACAGCATGGTTTGGTAACAGATAAGGAGATGAAGATTAATTTTATTAAAAATTTAGAGTGCATCTGAAATTATTTTAAACATAAACTCTAGTACCTCAAGCCACAGGAGGGTCAGTCCTGCGTGGATTTTTGCATCTAATAAATTGTTCTTGTTTATAAATAGACATAAGTTAAACAAACTTAACATAAAGTAAAATTGAGAAAATTGATGGAACTGAATCACTTTTACATTACATTCCCTTGGAAAATGAAGTAATTTTGGAGAAAAAAAAGTTATTTCCCACAGAGTTGTGTTACCTGACTATATTGTTTAAAATAGATACTTAAAAAACAAATATTTGTGCTTACTTTTTTTTTTTTTTTTTTAATTTTGCTGCAAGTTAACGTTTCTGGCCAGAAGCAATGCGTACTGAAATGACATAACAGGATATGAGCATTTGGTGAGTGCCAGCAGAGCATGCAATTCTGCCCTTAAATTTTCTAATGCACAAATAGAACCACTTATCTTTTGCTATGGCTCAAGCTTCCTCAAACCCTTGAAATATGTCTACCATATGGTTAGTAGGAACCTCTGGCTGTTTCCTCAATCCTGGCCTAATACCACACATAACACCAAGGATATCTTATCTGCACACTCTAAATCAAATTCTTTCTTATTGTGTATTTATTATTTTTATTAGTTTTCTCTAATCTCAAGTAACAATAACTGAGTAATTAAGAAAATAATACTTATTGAAAAAATAGGAGTGTAACAAACAAAGGCCTAGGTCAAAGTCAGACCTCAAGAAAGTAAAATATCAGTGTAACTCTGATGATCAGCAAGTGCTTGTGTCCCTAAAGTGAATAAAATGGCCAAATAATTGTTTTTACTTTTAGTTTTATTTACTTTTAGCTAATAAAAATATATCCATTTTGCAAATATTTAAAAATACATGTATGTTTTATGAATATATTAAAATATATATCACTTATACATGAATGTGTAAATGGGGAAATGGCATGAGATGGGGTTTTCTATTAACAGGAAGAAAAGAAAGAAATTTGCTAGGCAAAAAAATAGATAGTTATTAGAAGTGAAACAATAAATTGTTAATCATCATTCACCAATTAGTATTATATTGAAAGGGCTAAATTAGTAGAAATGCTAGTAGAAAGAAAATATATGTTTGTAACTGGAGACTTTAACATAACTCAATAAGAGAAAAAAATAAGCAAGGATCTATGATTAGGAAATACAGTACATCCAGTTTTTTGCCATTGCCAGTGACATTAAAAAAAAATAAATGAAAGGACCACAAAGAAAATCGAACTCAATTTAACCAATTTTTACTGGGTAGGTTTTATGTTCCAGGCATCCTGCTAGGTAAAGGTACTATAATGTTGAATGAGACATATATATAAGATTCTTAAGATCCATATATATATATATATATATATATATATATATGAACAATTAATATAAAATGTAATATATATTTTAAGAAATCTGCACAAGACTAAGTAAATTAGTATGTCAGGTGATTCATTCATTCAACTATTAATTCACTCAATATACTGAAAGTTTACAATGTGATACACTTAAGGAATAATTTAATTACAAAATTAAAAGATGAATTAAAGTAGACACAAGAAAAAAACAATGAAGTTAACACATACACATATAATATCTTAAGAAACAGCAATACAAAATCTACTGAGTATAGTGGGATTATAAAGAGAGAGAGATAAAGCACATCTATAGAGAGACATCAGCAAAATGGTGGAATAGGAGTTTTCTACTAATTTCCCTCCAAGGAACACCAATTTTGACAATCACCATGGACAAGAGTACCTTTGTGGGAGTTCAGAAATCCAGCAGAGTTTCCAGAACACCAATGAAGAAAAAAAGAAAAATCTGAGTTTGGACATATTGACGAGGGTAAGAGGAACAGTTTCACTTTACCCATATCACCCCTCTCCCAAGGTGGTACAGCTCAATGCCTAGACAGACACTCTTAGCCTGTAATTTCCCCCATGGAGGAGAACTTATGAATGAAACTTTTAAAATTAAGAAAATTTCATTGAACACTTTATGCCAAGAAATATGAATATTTAAAGGAAAGTATAGAATCCTTTGCATAACTGATTCAAGAGAGAAAATAAGAGTAAACCAATATAGGTGAAATTTTCTCTATCTATCTATCTATCTATCTATCTATCTATCTATCTATCTATCTATCTATCTATCTATCTCCAGAAAGCTTTCTTTTAAAAAGCTTGAGCATTGAGTTCAGCTCCCCTTGAGTGCTTCATCTTACATTTTTTCAAAACTTAGAAAAAGATGGTGAATGTCTTAAATACTTGTTGCTAGGATGACACAACTGGTGACAAAAAAAAGTTTACAAAGTGAAAGAAATTAGTGATCAGTCACATATTAAATGATATGATTCATGAATGTAGAGTAAAAATACTCTACTCCCTATCATCCCAACTTAGGGTTTTAAACTAAAAAATACTCTACTCTCTACCATCCCAACTTAGTGTTTTAAACTAAAAAATTCTTCACTTTGTGGCATGCCAGTGGTCTCTTTGGCAGGTGAATAGAATTTGGCAAACTGCATAAATACTGCATATTGGCTCTTAAAGTCTCACTTATTAAGTGTTTTGAAGTGCTTGAAATAATTAGATATATTAAATTTGTAATTGTAATCTGAAGTGTCATGAGAATGTAATGAAGTTTATAAATGGTGTTAGATGGCTAGGAACATTTAATCTGTCAAATTTACAAGTTAATCGAGCATAAACAAAAAAACAAGTGAAGACTTATGTGTACTTAATTCTACCAAAAAACTTCTTTCATTTATAAATAGAATGAGATGTGTAGATTGAGTATAAGGCTTAAGAAATACTATCTATTAATTATAACTATGAGAAAAATAAATATTATTAAAATACAGGTAAGTGGAAACATTATTTTCCTTGCATAATAAGCCTCGTCAATTAAAAAAAAATGTCTATTTGCTTAAGTATCTTTGAGCTCCAGGAGGAAACATTTGGAGAACATGAGACTATCTTCACCTTCAAGAAGTAACAGTGCAATCAAGTTAGAATGTATATAAAACAGCAGAATTGCTATTGTTCTGTTCCAACACTGAACTCATTCATACTCAGCATTTGGTCATATACCTCAAAACAGAGACATTACTGAAAGTCTCACAGGAACACTGAACAGAGTATCATAACGGTATTCACCAAAGCAAAAATTGAATTTACTGTCCATTATGTAACTTAAAATCACGATCTCTTATTTTTCCCAACCTATAATATTTCTCTTCTGTCTCCAATAGACTATAAAATTTCACTCTTATCAGGCAAATGTAAAGTTTTCCTTTATCCAAGATTATCCTCCTTTCAAAACTTAGGCCAGCACCTGACAGAACAACAAAAATATTTTTAAATTAAAATAGCCTTTGGAGAGATTTATCCTCATGCCCTTATGCAGATCAAAGCATTTACCTCACAAAACAACTCTTCCTGTAGGGAGGACAGAGGATGTAGCTGCTGATAAAAGATGACTTTTCTATATCATGAGATATTTGAGTGCCCACTCTAACAGAGTGATGGGCCTCAGTGTCAGACTTTGATGGGAAATTCTTGAGAAATATTTGCTTTCATGGCTAATACAAGTCTAGAATACTTTAAATTAGTTCTGTGAAATATATATTAAAATCTATAGTAGCTACTTGATACCACATTGGTTGAAGACAGGAGCTGATGAGGAGTTTGGAGAGTACTGATTAGATTCAGAATAAACACAGCTGTCAAGACAGGCCACAAGTGGTAGTCACCAGTGGAAGTAAACTTTGCTTACCACCTACAGGTGGTCTGAGGTTATATTTCAATGAAAAATGAATGTTATGAAGTTTGAATGATATATCACTGATCAGAAACAAATACCTGGTACATATTTTTGACAGTAGATTAGTGAAACTGGGTGCATACATTGAAAGTTAAATGTACCCAAATTATATGGTATAATGGAAAGTGCTTATAATATTCTAAATGAAAACAAGGCACTAATATATGTGATATGATAATACTATTATATATTTAACTTGTTTACCTATACACTTCTCTATTACCCCAAATTATTTATACATATAATTACAAATAATTTATAGTTTATAAATCTCTTATAAATGCATATGCATGTGCACGATGCAACAGATTGTATGTAAATATAATGCAACAGATTAAAAATGAATTAATAACAAAAGCAGGTTGAAGGGAAAATAAGAGAAAGTAAAATACAGAAAATGTAAATCCACAAAATGCTCACAAATTCTATCAATTAATGAGAATGAAAGAAGAATGATTTGGATGAAATATTTTTCCTTGTCCTCAATTCTTACAGTTCACTCCAGGGCAAACTAGTAGATGAAGCAGGCCTTGGTGAATAATTTGCATAAAAATAATTAGAGCAAGTCATATGAATAGATTTTGTAAAGGAGCAAATAATGTTTTCTAAATATTCAGCTCATTGATGGTACCGTTTGATCCAGGGATATTATTTAATATATCAGGAGAAAGGAGTAAACTGTGCCAACAACTCTGTTTAAAATAACCTCACATTATGTCTCCTAAATAATAAAAAAATAAAATATAATTAAAAGCAATAAACCAGACTACTGACAGCGATGTGTTTGAGCATTTAGATGGCTGCATATGAGTGTTCTCCTTCTGAGTTTGTAACCATGTGTTGTAACTAAGATAAAGCAAGAATCTTTAAGAAATAATTTGCTGTCTTTGAGTATATATCATAAAAAACCTGATTCATTGAAAATTAATACAAATGATGGTTTTTTTTGAATAATTAACACAAAATTTTTATGGCAGTAATTTGATAGTTTGGCTAGTTGTAAATGAGACCTCTCAACATTCGTGGTTATCAAATCCTATCATCTGTGTGTAAGCATATTAGAATGGTGTGTAAAAACTCAGCCGGGAGACTATGGCCCCAGTCTCACCTCTTACTATCATTATAACTTTCTGGAACATCAGTTGCTCTCATTGTCTTAGTTTCTTTTTCTGTAAAAATGAGTTCCTTTACCTTTGAAATTCCTTATAATAGTTATAATAAATCAAAGATGTATTATAAGGATTACATCAGTCAATGTTTGTAAAGCTACTGAAATAGTATGTAGCACATAGTAGGCAGTATGTTAATCTTAGTTATTATGTAACGATGATATTAATGAGGAATATCATGGAAGGGGGGCAGACAATATGCTTATTTTATCCCAAAAGTATTTTCATGAAATAAATCTTACTGTAACACTGTTAGCATTAAAAGAATAAATATGATTGTATAAAAATGCATCTTATTAACATCTTTAAAGGTACTTAAAATGATCCCTATTTTAAGGAATATTTATTAATCAATATCTATTAAAACCTGATTAATGATTACATTTGGAGACAAGGATTGGAATGCGTTTGCGGGATGGTAGTTTTTTCACTTCTTGACATATGCCTCAAAAAGTATTTTATTTTTCATTAATTTTTACTTATATCTTGTGTATATTCCTAAATTTTTCTAGTCAAAATTATAATATACACCTGTTTGTGTGTGTGTGTGTGTGTGTTTGCAGAGAAAGAGATAGAGTGAGAGAGAGATATCAGATCTTGTGCCAGTTATTAGGAAAACAATGAAGAAAGAGATATTCTAACTATTCTGGCTTTAAGTAACAAAAACCTAATTATGTAAAATTGAGATTCTTTGCAGCAATTTTCTTTCTCTGTCTTTTTATACACACACAAACATACAAACTCCTATCATAACTTCAGTAGATTGATCTGGATCTACAGTCAGTGCTTCATTCCATTAATCTGTCCTAACCTCAGGTTTATCTCAATACTCTTCTATAAGTATAGATAGATAATCTGAGCAAATATTAGAAGAAATGTTTTACTGGCTGGTAATATGTTCAGGTGTTGCCCTCACACAAATAGCACTGAATACATAATTTGGCTTTCAATTACTAGGGCAGCATCAGCATGGAATTTTTCCCTGAAGGAAGTTTGCATTTTTTTCCTGTCTCTGAAAGCACATCATATAGCTAGGCTGAATAATATTTATCTCCAAGGAAGCTCACAATTAAAATGATTAGGTGACATGTTCAATGTCTTACTAAGTTGGAGTCAAGAAGAGAATGCAGATATTCTGAAATCCAGTTCTGTATTGAAGGTCACTTTGTCATGATGACTGCTTATATGCAAGTGAGGAACAGATCCCATTCATTTTTTTGGGTTCTGAGTAAAAGTGTTTGAAATAGAAGAAATACATAGCTTATACCTGTGGATTTTTGTTGTTGTTGTCATTGTTGTTGTTGTTCTTTTGTTTTTGGCAAGATTTTCCCTTTATCTAGACCTTTAATAAAGAATAGTCTCACTTGTATAAATCATTTTCTGTCAAGTTCATATAGCCAACCTCTGAAACTAGGATAAAGAATAACATTTATTATTTAAAGAAAACTCATTCTGAGATATTGTTATGTTTTCAAATTCAATATTATGGCAGTCTTCATCACTAAGAGATAATGCATTTCACACTTTTTAAAAAGTTTTTATTCATAATTAGTTTCTACTTGTTTAAGTGTGAATAAAAGATAGGTGTTTGTTCAAAGATTCATGTAATAATGTATACAAGAGACATCAGCCACACTCAGAACTTTCAAATATTCTGACAGGCAAAGGTGCCATAAAGGAAATCCAACACAATAAAAACCTAGTTCTGGAGAATAATTACTTCTATTCCTTGATTTTACTTTATTGAATGTAGGACAATGGGAAGGATGATGCATTCTCGAATACTTACTGAAAAGTATTAGGAAGTATGCTACTTTCCCCATTTCAGATAGTGATAACACATATTTAATGTTAGATATTACAACTACGTATGACAAACACCACAGACTCCAGGTTATTCATTTATTTATAATGCAGTGCAATTCTCAGTCTCCTCTAAGGTATCTGAATATCCTTTATTTTACGTTTGTGTAGAGAGAAAGATGATCACTTCCTATGCTCCTATTCCAGCTCTTTATTTATAAAGAAAAATTTCACAGAACTCTGTCTACCTAACAGGAAAAATTCAGTATCTATTTGCTGATGTTTCCAGTGATTTTTAAAATTTCTTTATTCTTATGCCATAACACTGTTCTTCATAAACTACAAAGTTTACAAACTGTTTGAACAAGAAATTATGAATTTAAGATTATTAGTTTTGATATAATATTATCCTTTTTATTGAATTATCTGTATTGCAAAAATACTAGCAAATTAAAATTATGTGCTGTTGTTTATCTTGTTTTAATTTATTACTTTATTTTCTTCAAGATATGTGATAGAGCCTTTGGTCTTTTATGTAATATTACCTTTTGAAATTAGAATATATTGCAATTTTATGCACTCCACATTTATAATTATTTTTCACATATGAAATGTCTTTAACACCAAATGATCTAATCTTTGGTTGAATATTTAATTTATCTTCTTTCAAAAACTTATTATTATTACCCTCTACTTTAGTTCTCCATCATCTCTTGCTAAACCACTGAAATATTTGGCCCACTGGCCAATATTCTTTCTCAAAATTTGTATGTAGACTTGGTTGATGGAGTGACTAATTAAACAGATAAAATAAGGTCACACCCATGCTTTAAAATATTTCAGTAATGCTCATTTGCTTCTCTATAAAATCCCAAATTCTATAAATTATCAATATATAAAGTCTCTGTCAAACTCTGAGGCCATGTCTCTTCATATACCTGGCTTTGCTCCGGAAATAATAAAATGTTTGCAGTTTCCAACAAACAACCCACAGCATCTTTGAAAGCTTTGCTCTCCCCTCTGTCCTTACTACCTTTGACACTACTTTGTCACAGTACTGCCAAATTTAGCAGACATTAATTACTTCCTCAGGAAACCCTCTGCATTTACCTACTGTTGTATAACAAATCATCTTCAAACTTACTAGGTTAAAACAACCACTGTTTTTAATTGCTCCCAATTCAGTGGGTTAGCAATTGAACTTGCGTCGGCTGGGCACTACTTCCGCTGGTCTTCTCTGAAATCACTTGTGAGGATGCATTCCTATGGTGCCTTGAGACTTGAGCTTTATGAACTAAGATGGTCTCACTCTCATGCCTGGAAGTGGCACTGTCTATTGGCTTGGAAACCTTAGTTCTTCTTCATAAGCCTTACATCCTCCAGTAGGCTAGACCTCACTTCTTCAAATGGCCACTTCAGGATTGTGTTCCCAGAGGGCAAAAGTAGAAGCTATAAGGGCTTCTTGAGGCCTAGGCTTTGGACTTATAAAACCTCACTCCTTCCACATTCTATTGATCAAGACAAGACACAAGGCCAGTCCAGAATGCAGAGGTGAGGAAATTGTCTCTACCATTAATAAGAGGAGCGGCCAAATCACACTGCAAAGGAGCATGCATAGAACCATTTTGCAAACAAATCATGTTACCGCTTGCCCACTCAGTCTAGTCGGAACTTCTTTTATTTTTTAAAATTACCCATAATTTTTCTTTTAATAATTAGAATTTACACTGTTTCATAACATTTATAATTCCTTTTTCTCCTATATAGATTGGGAACTCTGTTGACTAGTTTTCATAGGAAAATATATTTATATATTATTTATAACATATTACATATATATAATATGTCTTTACTTTTTCGCCTGATAGTCTCCAGAGAGATCAGATTTATTTCAGGTATACATGTTGGATACAAACTTGTAGTAACATTATATTTGTCTAATCAGTACATGGATTTTAAAATAGATAACTCAATAAATAAATGCATTCTTATTTAATAAACATATGTAGTATTTCCCATTTTAAATTGTATCATTTACTTAATTAATTTATTTTTAACATCTTTATTGGAGTATAATTGCTTTACAATGGTGTGTTAGTTTCTGCTGTATCACAAAGTGAATCAGCTATACGTATACATATATCCCCATATCCCCTCCCTTTTGCGTCTCCCTCCCATCCTCTCTATCCCACCCCTCTAGGCGGTCACAAAGCACCGAGCTGATCTCTAAAATATATCATTTTAAAATGTATCACTAACTTTCATTTTTGTAGTTAACTAATATACTGAAATATTAATAAAATTTAGCTACAGTATATTAGGAAAAACAACAATCATTCAATCTCAATTTAAAAGACAATTTTATTTATTGTTATTATTTGTTTGTTCTATGACAAGCCTTGGTAAATCAGTCCAATTCCTTGAAACTCATTTTATTTATTGATTAAATTCAAGTAGTAAGAGCTGGCATTCATGTTATAAGGCCAAATTAGGTTAATGTACATGAAAATGCTTTACAACATCCTTGATAAAGTTATAGACATTAGATATTTCATGGATAGAGTTTTAGTAATAAAAATATAAAAGTATTATATTTAAATATTTATCTGAGTCGAAACTTGTGCACTTTCATTTTTTTAACAAACATTTAACTAGAGTGGGAAAAACACTACACTAAGCATAGGAGATACAAGGTCACAATGTCCCTGTTCCCAAAATAGCTTCAATTTACTGAATGACTTCTATTTTTCTATTTTGTTCTGCCTTTTTAAAAGTACTCTATTACAGTTCAAGAATGAAAACATCTTGGACACTCAGTGAAGCAGAGTACATTATGGCTGTTTTGAGCACATCTGGCAGCAAAAACATTAAAATCATATATAGCCACTGAATCAAACTGTGATAATCAGTTTACATGCAATTGCTTATTGTATGTTATTTATGGATTCTTCTACTAAGAGGATGCACATTTCTGAGCTGTTTTGCTAAAAGTTATATCTGGTATAGAGTGTGATATATTAAGTGGACGTAGCCTGTATGATAACCAAATGAAAAACTGTACGCCTAATTTTCAGCCTATTTACTAAATAAATGTTGTACTGCGAAAGTGAAAGTAATGAAACTAGTTTTAACGATTATGTACTACACAACATAAAGAAATGAATGACTCACTGCTGTTATATCATGTCTTGGCGGAATGCGAAATTTTTTGATACATTTTAGATAGATGGGGATTATTTTTATCTTCGCATTTTTATACTTTAAAAAACTAAACTTATACCTAATCAAACTCTCAGTGACACCAGAAAGTCATTATTATTAGTATATTTGTTGGATAAATAGTGGATTGATGTTAATATAGAATATCCTTAATGTTTAACAATACTTTTGGTACTAGATTTATTAATCTTTTATCATTATAAATACAATGTGACTTTTAAAATGTACCATTTCCTATATTTTTTTGTGATTCAAAAACTTTCTGTGCAAATATTCAAACCTTAGAAAATTTACCCATACAAGAGATGTGTACAGGATGAATACTCCTTTGCTGCGGAGGGTTGTAGGATGTGTTTATCGGCACACCTGGCCTCTATCAATTAGATGCCAATAGCACTGCCCCCTTTAGCGTGACATCCACAAATGTCTCCAGATATTGCCAAATAGCCCTTGGGCTGCAAAGTCACCCCTGGTTGAGAACCTCTGAGTTGGGTCATACCCAGGATCTTCTCTCTTTAATGTCTATAGAACTTCTCTCAGCAACTCTATTAAGGGACTGTGCATTTATATGAGTACTGGAACAGTACCGTGAGTGTACTCTGACACATTAATTAAGTGAATTAAGCCTGTCACAAAAGGACAAATAATGTATAACTAAACTTATATGAGGTAATTGGAATTGTCAGCTCACAGACAGAATACAGAATGATGACTGCCCAGGACTGGAGTGGAGGGAGATGGGGAGTTATTATTTAATGGGTATATGGTATGGAATCAAAAAAAAAAAAAAAAAGTACTGATGAACCTAGTGGCAGTGCAGAAATAAAGATGCAGATGTAGAGAATGGACTTGAGGACACGGTGGGGGAAGGGGAAGCTGGCACGAAGTGAGAGGGTGGCATTGACATATGTACACTACCAAAAGTAAAATAGTTAGCTAGTGGGAAGCAGCTGCATAGCACAGGGAGATCAGCTCGATGCTTTGTGACCACCTAGAGATGTGGGATAGGGAGGGTGAGAGGGAGGCTCAAGAGGGAGGGAATACGAGGATATAAGTATACATATAGATGATTCACTTTGTTGTACAGCAGAAACAAATACAACATTGTAAAGCAATTATACTCCAATAAAGATATATTAAAAAAATGGGTATATGGTTTCAATTTGGGAAGATAAAAAGTTTTAGAGATGGTTGTTAGTAGATTGTGCGACAAAGAGAATGTGTTTGCTATCACAGAACTGGACACTTAAAAATGATTAAATCTGTAAATTTTATGTCACATTTTACCACAGAAACACAAAATTATGATCAGAATACAGTGGGATTATATATTTATATTAACAAAAGATAATATTATCAACCAAGTGTTCTAAATCCAGTAATACTCTTAATCAAACATAAAGGAGAAATACAAATATTTTAATGAAAAAAAAGTAAGAAAATCATCTCTGCATTATGTCACTAAGTCATCAAGGATGGCTGAGAGGAGTTAGAATAAGCTAAAAGTAAAAATTTATTTTCTGGTACTGCTGAAAACAAATATATGTAAGTGGGTCACACTTTCTTAAGGCTTAAGTTATTGATAAATCCATTGAGCATTCTACAATTGGCACATGAAATGTTTAAATGACAATTATTTATAGAATTTTTTTTCTGTTTAGTCAGCCCTACTTAGCACAATTTTCAATCTACTCCTAGGATTTGTGTGGACAGTGACACAGCTTCACAATATCAAATGACACTTCTAATGGAAAGCAATTTAAGTTATTGCCTGGTTTGTATACCAAATACCATTATTAATCCTTTATTGAATTTGTGTATAGCTAGTCATTTTCTTTATAATATATTGGCAGAAAACTTCATTTTTTGTAGCACATATGATTTTTCCTTTGAGAAAGAAATAGGATTTTGCTTTACATGCAATTATTCACTATCACCATATTCAGTTATTCTTTGCAAAAAAAACAGAAGCTTTAATTCTGGAGTCTCATTCTGTGTTTTCAGATTTCATTTATGGTACATTGACTGTGAACAAAGTTTCATGTTATAATTTGTGATTCTTTTAACAGGACTTTTTTGCAACTTTTGAAAACAAATTCTGTTTAGAAATTATAAATTTTCTTTATTGATTTTCTCTAACAATATGGGTATGTTCCATAAACAATTTATTTTCATCCTTCTTAATTCATCTGTTAACATGAAAATTTGGTAGTCATTTAGATATTTTATATTTATTTTAGTTTTCTATAAAATGTCCATTTAAAAACTTTATATTTTAGACTTATTACATGATGTACTTATTTGCTTTGAGTAATTTCTAAAATTGTGTGATTATCTAATCTCTGCTCAAGTGGAAGATTGACTTTTCATTGGAACAAGTTAAAAGTTACGTCATTTTTACCCTCAAAAGAACCACATATTGGAGAATCTATTTTTTAATGAAATCAAGTTTCAAGGTGTCTCATGTTATATAGATAGAAAGTAAAGAGGCTAGGAATCTAACCCAGGCTCAGGCAGAAATGTTTAGTAATTTAAAAAATCATTTTTGTAGGCTTTTTTATTAGTCTTATGTGATACATATCAGAATAAGAATGAAACATTTAGAATTAAGGAAAGATTGCTACTCACTGATGTGACATTTTCAATGCATACTTATAACCACCTTCATACAAAAACAACAAACAAAAACGATCCCTCATGTTGCTGTGTGGGGTGGAGGTTGGGATGCCACATGATGATAGGAGTGGACGTGATGAGAAGTGGTCTGGTCTGAGATACATTTTAGAGGTAGAACTAACAGGACTCGCTAATAGTCTGCAGGGGTGTAAAAATATCTATTCAAGTTCCTGCTTTCAATTATTTTGGCTATATAACCAGAAGTGGCATTGCTGGATCATATGGTAATTCTATTTTTAATTTTTTGAAGACATTTCACACTGTCTTCCATAACAGCGGCACCATTTTACATTCCCATCAATAGTGCACAGGGTTTCAATTTCCCCACATCCTTGCCAACACATGTTATTTTCTGCTTTTTTTTTAAATTAAATAATAGCCATCCTGATGAATATGAAATGATACTTTATTGTGGTTTTGATATGCATTTCTGAAATGATTAGTGGTGTTGAGCACGTATTCATATGCTTGTTAGCCATGTGTATATCTTCACTGAAGAAATGTCTGTTCAAATCCTTTGCCCTTTTTAAAATGGGCTATTAGTTTTTTTCATTGTTGAGTTGTAGGAGTTATTTATGTATTCTGGATATTGGTCCCCTATTAGATATTTGACTTGCAAATATTTTCTCCCATTCAGGAGGCTGCCTTTTCACTCTGTTGAATGTTTCCTTTGATGCACAGAATTTCAAAAATTTGATGCACTCCCATTTGTCCATTTTTGCTTTTATTGCCTGTGCTTTTGATGTCATACCCAAGAAATCAAAGCCAAATCCAATGTAATGAAGCTTTTCCCTTATATTGTCTTCTAGAAATTTTATAGTTTTAAGTATTCCATTTTAATTCATTTTGAGTTAATTTTTCTATATGGTGTAAGGTAATGGTCCAACCTCATCCTTTTGCATGTGTCTATACAGTTTTCCCAATACCAGTTGCAGGGGATGAAAATGCTGAAGGCCAGCCTCTCCCTGAGAAATTCTGTAACTCTTGACTGAAGCTGAGGGGAGAGGAAGACACATCTTCCTGGCCATACCTACCAGAATGAGTAAGAGTTAGTCTATCCAGGACCATCCTTATTTGTTCATATAAGAGATACTCATTAAAACCTTCATTGTTCATTTTACTTCTGGTAGAATTATTTTTACAATATTAATTGGAGAAATAGCAGGTAAAATTTTTTATCGTACACTACATTATCACGTTAATAATAACAAAAATTTAAAATAACAGTAGAAAATGCTTATATAGTGCTTACAAAATGGAAGATATATCTCTATAACTCGCAATTTATTAACACATTGTATCCTTATAACACTTCTATGATATAGGAATGGTTACTATCCTTAAATTATATTAAAAAGTAATGAGGTAGGAGAAATGTAAGTAATTTACTCATGGCCATGCAAATCTTAGGTCAGACAGGAATTTTGTACATGCAATCTGTCTCCAGAGCCGGTGATGTTAACCACCACAAAGTTACTTCCGTAATAATGAACATTTAATGAGCATTTACTCTATGCTCAGTACTGTTCTAGTCACTTTACTTTGTATTATCTTACTGAACTTTCACAACATTTTTAAAAGCTAGATAATATTATTATCTTCAAATACAGATGAGAAAAATTTTCTGGAAGCTTGAAATATAATTAGTACACAGTATACAATTTTATTCACCAAGCTGATGAACTTTAACTATAATTTTGTGTCACTGTTATTGTACTAGGTGAAACCACCATGCTCTGGGATGAACTTTCATATGTTAAAAGCTTGAGAGAAGACTGAAGTAAACAAAGAAGAGATTTGTCCCAGATAAGCCTAGACAAGTAATTGTGATCTGGAAGATATAGGGCTTTATAACACAAGCCTTTATTTTGGAGCAAATAATATGGTAAGCAGCAGGTATTGGTGACATGCGCTTATTTCTCTCCCCACCTCCCAACAAATAAACAATAAAAGCAAAAAATAAAAAATAAAAAGGCACCATGACTGTATCATGAAGAACAATTGTGGCACCCACTATACATGTATGCAGATCAATTAGATCATTATTACAATACCCAAGGCAGGGCATGATAGAAATGTAAACCAATATTTTCTTCAAAGGGACACAGAGGAGTGACTGATTCAAGAAAAAAATCAAGTTAGTATGTTTTAGTGAAGAATTGGATTTGGAGGTATTTAGGATGAGGGAGAACAAAGTGTGAAGGACTGTGACATCTAAAAAACACAATAGGTGATTTTTCCATTCCTGAGAGAGAAAACAGTAGAAGGGGTGCTTTTTGAAAAGAAAATCAAAAAATCATTCAAAGTACTTGGTACACACTAGACACTGAGAGAAATTAATTCCTTTTCATAATTTCATGTAAGTTTTTTCCTATGATTGAAAGAAGAGAAAAACAGGTACTTCTTAAAGTCTTAAAAGAAATTCTAACTTATATAATAGGGAAAACAAATTTCATAGGTTGCTTCACAAAATGTATTGTAAAGAAGATTTATACTGCCTAAATATTTTATATTATTCTTTGGAACTCTTTGTTTCATAAACAAAATGTCTTATGACAACAAAAGCATTTCCTGTTTATCAATGTTCCATTTCATGCTTTCTGTTGTATTATGGCTTACGTACGAGGTATGACATTTTATTCAGAGTCATTCTTCACATTTCCAAAATTTATTCCTTGCAAAGCATTTCATCAAAATATATCTATTTTCATTTACAATTCTTTTCAACCTTGAAATATATGTTTTACTTTAGAGCTTAGGTAATCTCCATTCTAGACATATTTGATATTGTGTTTGTTACTATCATATGTAAACTCAGACATCTATTTGATTTGTCAGATATTGTTTCATAAATTAGTACATATTTGACTGGTACATTATGTCCTCAATGCTCACTTATTTTTTTTTTTTTTATTATTCCCTAAAGTATTTTGTTAAATGTCAATGTTTTATAATTAAGTTGCTGGGTTTTTTTAAACAGAGACAGAGAAATGAATGAGACTGAGAACAACAGTGAGAGAGAAAGAGATAATTTATTGCATCGGTAGGCAAATAATCTTGAATATATTTCAAAGCAAAGTATATATGTACATATATATATACACACACACACATATATATATATATATATATATATATACACACACACATATATATATATATATATATATATATATATATATATATATATATATAACTTCCAAGAACTTTTCATTAGGGGTATTCTTATTGCATTAGCAAAATCATTTCAGCCACTCCATGGTGATATTACTACAAGGCTTGCAGTATTATCTTTAAATATATTCATCCGCTTTGACAGATCATTTTTATTACTTACAATGTACAACTAAAATGTGTTAATACTACTGTTAATCATCAATCAATGGGAACAAAAGCCAGTGGATAAATATATCTTCCTGTCAGGTACTCAAGTGTACAATTCTGAGAAGAAGTTTCCATCTACCTTAAATGGTCTCAGGTAGGAAATGGTCTCACTTGATTGATCCCCAGTTTCCAGTGACCCTGACAACATGCTCAATAACACAACTAATATTAACTTTTTCTCATTCACTCATTCTCACAAGTCCCTCATTCCTCTTCTCTGAAGTGTATACAAGCCCTTATCTCAGGCTCTAGTTTTGGGGGAATCCCAGGCTAAAACTATAACCTTGGGTGAGTATTTGCTGCATTGAAACTAAGCTAATAAGGAATCAGTTGTGATAAGAAAGTGTGAAGTTTCAGTAGAAAATGCTATATGATGCCAAGGTCCAGGCTTCACCCTTGGAGAAGTACACTAGTGTGGATACAGGTAAGCCAATGTTGCTGTGGCCCATAAGCACATGCAACACTAGGACATTGACAAAAGTGACCAATCTTCTATGGAGTCATCTTTTAATATCTACACCAAAGCAAACAGACAGCAAAAACCTTCACAAATGGCCTCCCTCTTAGTCTTCTTTAGTACAAACAGGAACATTTTACAAATTTCTCTGGAATTCTATGTAGTATAGGGTTCCTCTAATGTCTCACTTTAAGAATTAACCTTTCTCTTTCCTGGATATGTATGTTAGGCTAAACAAGGCCCAAGAGCCATAGTATTAATAAAAACAAACAAGACATCCAACAAGAGTAATAATATTTCCCCAGTTAGTTTCATTTCAAATGACCACCTAATCTAGTAGTTGTAAAGGAAAACAGTTCCAGGAAGTTCCAAAAAGCAAAACTTGAATTTGCTGCATGCCAACCACTATTTTTTTAAAATAAATTTATCTATTTTTGGCTGCGTTCGGTCTTCGTTGCTGCGTGTGGGCTTTTTCTTGTTGTGGCGAGTGCGGGCTACTCTTTGTTGAGGTGCGCCTGCTTCTCATTGTGGTGGCTTCTCTTCTTACAGAGCACATGCTCTAGGTGCATGGGCTTCAGTAGTTGTGGCACGTGGGATCAGTAATTGTGGCTCACGGGCTCTTGAGTGCAGGCTCAGTAGTTGTGGCACACGGGCTTAGTTGCTCCGCGGCATGTGGGATCTTCCTGGACCAGGGCTCGAACCTCTGTCCCCTGCATTGGCAGGAGGATTCTTAACCACTGCGCCACCAGGAAAGTCCTGGCCAACAACTATTTACATAGCATTTACATTGTATTAGGTGTCATAAGTAATCTAGAGATCATTTAAAGTATACAGGAGAATGTATGTAGGTTATATGTAAATACCATGCCATATTATATAAGGGACTTGAGCATCCACAAATTTTGGTATCTTTCGGGAGTTCCTGGAATCAATCCCCTATGGATATCAAGGGATGACTGCATCATATTCTTATAAAATTTAAAGTAAAAATATTTATATCACTATTTTTAATATTATGGATTAATCTAGAGATTTAATAGATCTTAAACTATTGATAAACAACTAATAAAAAATTTCAGAGAACAATTTTAATACATTTTTATTCCTTTGTATAGCTCTAAATGGTGCAAATTTAGAATTCTTTAATGAGTTTTCAATATCTTAGTATTTTAAATCAAATGCTAAAGTTTATTTTCATTAACAAATTAAACTACATTTATTAATCATCTTAAAAATTATGGTGCTTCCCTGGTGGCGCAGTGGTTGAGAATCTGCCTGCTAATGCAGGGGACACGGGTTCGAGCCCTGGTCCAGGAAGATCCCACATGCCGCGGAGCAACTAGGCCCGTGAGCCACAATTACTGAGCCTGCGCGACTGGAGCCTGTGCTCCACAACAAGAGAGGCCGCGATAGTGAGAGGCCCGCGCACCGCGATGAAGAGTGGCCCCCTCTCGCCGCAACTAGAGAAAGCTCTCGCACAGAAACGAAGACCCAGCACAGCCAAAAATAATAAAATAAATAAACTAAAAAAAAAAAACAAAACTCTTTTTTTTGAAACATCTTTATTGAAGTATAATTGCCTTACAATGGTGTGTTAGCTTCTGCTTTATAACAAAGTGAGTCAGTTATACATATACAGTATGTTCCCATTTCTCTTCCCTCTTGCATCTCCCTCCCTCCCACCCTCCCCGTCCCACCCCTCTAGGTGGTCACAAAGCACCGAGCTGATCTCCCTGTGCTATGCGGCTGCTTCCCAGTAGTTATCTATTTTACATTTGGTAGTGTATATATGTGCATGACACTCTCTTACCCTGTCACATCTCACCCCACCCCCTCCCCATATCCTCAAGTCCATTCTCTAGTAGGTCTGTGTCTTTATTCCTGTCTTGCCACTAGGTTCTTCATGGCCTTTTTTTTTTTTTTTTTCCCTTAGATTCCGTATATATGTGTTAGCATACTGTATTTGTTTTTCTCTTTCTGACTTACTTCACTCTGTATGACAGACTCTAATTCCATCCACCTCATTACAAATACCTCCATTTCATTTCTTTTTATGGCTGAGTAATATTCCATTGTATATATGTGCCACATCTTCTTTATCCATTCATCTGTCGATGGACATTTAGGTTGCTTCCATGTCCTGGCTATTGTAAATAGAGCTGCAATGAACATTGTGGTACATGACTCTTTTTGAATTATGGTTTTCTCAGGGTATATGCCCAGTAGTGGGATTGCTGGGTCGTATGGTAGTTCTATTTTTAGTTTTTTAAGGAATCTTCATACTGTTCTCCATAGTGGCTGTATCAATTTACATTCCCACCAACAGTGCAAGAGGTTTCCCTTTTCTCCACACCCTCTCCAGCATTTATTGTTTGTAGATTTTTTGATGATGGCCATTCTAACTGGTGTGAGATGATATCTCATTGTAGTTTTGATTTGCATTTCTCTAATGATTAACGATGTTGAGCATTCTTTCATGTGTTTGTTGGCAATCTGTATATCTTCTTTGGAGAAATGTCTATTTAGGTCTTCTGCCCATTTTTGGATGGGGTTGTTTGTTTTTTTGATATTGAGCTACTAGAGAATGGACTTGAGGACACGGGGAGGGGGAAGCGTAAGCTGGGACAAAGTGAGAGAGTGGCATGGACTTACATATACTACCAAATGTAAAATAGATAGCTAGTGGGAAGCAGCTGCATAGCACAGGGAGATCAGCTCGGTGCTTTGTGACCACCTAGAGGGGTGGGAGAGGGAGGGTGGGAGGGAGGGAGACACAAGAGGGAAGAGATATGGGGATATATGTATATGTATAGCTGATTCACTTTTTTATAAAGCAGAAACTAACACACCATTGTAAAGCAATTATACTCCAATAAAGATGTTAAAAAAAATGTGTTAATGCTCTATTGTAAAAGGTGATCAATATGCAAATTCAAATGGGCAATTTAACCAGAGAGATAAAAATTACAGGAAAGACTAAAATGGAAATGCTAGAAATAATAACCAGAGTAAGAGACATGAGAGGTGCTTTCGATGTGCTCATCTATACTCTAAACTGTTGAGAAAGATTCAGTGAACTTGAAGATCGGTCAATAGAAATTGTGCAAACAGAAACACAAAGAGAAAAGTGAGTGAAAAAGTACCAGAAGACACTATCCAAAAGTCATGGGACATTGTCAACCCATCTAATATATGTGTAATTTGAATCCCAGAAGTGTGGGGGAGAGAAAGAGAGAGAGAGAGAGAGAGAGAGAGAGAGAAGGGAATAGAAGAGATTTATGAAGAAACAACGGCTACAAACTTCTTAAAATTAATGACACACATCAAACCACAAATCCAAGATCATAGAAAACTAATGAAATGAATATACAAACTAGCACATCCATGCAATTGAATGAATGAATGAATAAATAAATAAATAAAACGTCATAATAGTCAAACTGAATGAGCCCAAAATGTGAATCCATACTTGCATAAATAAAAACTGGATAAATAAATACATGGAGAAGTGGCAACTCTTTCTTACAGAAGAATTTTGCCTCTTAGATATAGATGAAAACAGAAAATCCCCTTTAGAATAACTTAAGAAAAACTGTTGCAGGCAAGATCCAATGGTGGATGATAAATTTAGGGGATGAATGTTTAAGCAGAAATAGAGTATTTGCATAATCTCAAAATCTCTCTCCAAAACACTTAATAAGTTCCAAGGAAAACAGTAAGTTTATATCATGGCAGATACCACCTTAAACAAATGATTGAGATTAATATCACCAGTAACATATATAGACATAATGTAGCCCCTAATAGGACACAATAATGAAACACAACCTCCCTGGTATCTTTCTTAAATTATACATAGCCTCAATTTAATAATAAGAAAGTAACGAGACAAATTCAAATTGAGGGGCATTCTATATAATAACTGGCCCGTATATTTCAAAAGTTCAAGGTTGTGTAGGACAAGAGAAGACTGAAAGCTGTCAAGACTGGAGGAGGTTAAGGAAGTGTGACACTAAATGCAATGTGGGATTCTGGGTTGGAGCTTGGCCAGAAAAGATTATTAATGGAAAAAAACTGGCAAAATATGAATAAATTCTGTAGTTTAGTTTATGGCATTATACCAAAGGTAATTTCTTAATTTTGATAATTGATCTACAGATAGGCAAGATACTAACATAAAGGGAGTTGGGTTAAATGTATGTGAAAACTCCTTGTATATTTTTACAACTCTCTGTAAGTCTAGAATTATCTCAATATAAAAAGTTTAATGTATATTTTTATATTAGTCAAAAATATATACATTTCACTGAGTAAGTAAAGAACACTATATGAACAATGAGTCAAACAAATAATGACAACATCAACAATAATGAAATTTAACACCGAAACTTAAATAACAAGATTTTGGTAAATAATTGGTGTTCAAGAAATGGAAAAAAAAACCCCACTTACAATCATGATTAAATATACTAAGCTTTGGCTCGGCCAGACATGAAACTATCTCCTTAAAATAAGTTTTTCTCCCTTAAAAGGAAAAAGCTTAATTTGGAAAAGTAGATAACATTTATTTGAGGATGATGCTATTTGGTGATAACTCCATATGAGACACAATTACAAGTATTAAAAAAGATAGAGAGTAAAAGGTATTCAGAGGAACAAAAAATCTTAAAGCTGATCCACAGGTAGAGATACATCAATTATACACATCAAAACTTAAGGGAGCCAGAACAAAAAATATATAAAACTATAACTGCAGAGATGAAAATCTATGTACCTAGCTAAAGAAAAGGTGGGGGAATACTTTTATTATATAGTAAAACAGATATATTTACTTTTATAATTCAAGAATTAGAAAAGTGAATGTGTGGGTAACCATCAAGATAAACTAGGATGCTAAATCAACATTTCAAATTCATTGTAATGTGAATTCTAAGTATCAAATTGTTTCACTGTTCCCAGAAAATAGATTATTGCCACTTGCTTACAAACACTGATGGATCTGTTTCAGTGTTCAACAAACACTTGGAGTACAGTTCAGTGCACTGTGTAATGTGAAAAGTTCGAAAGCATGACTTGTCATAATGTAACAGAGATTTACAAGAAAAAATGTTTAGTGTATTTAGTGATATTTTATCAGAATTGATTTTTAAAAATGGACCTGCTCAGAACTGGACAATGTCTCTTATACTGAGCTAACAGGTGAACTGTGCTTGTTTATACTACAGCTGTTTGTTAGTACCTGGAAATAAAATACTAGATATGCAAACTGCCTAGAAATAAAGTGAATCTACATGAAACTTAAACTGGAAATAATGTGGCGCAATTTCAGATTTTTATTTTCTTTTGTGGAAAAACTACAAGCAGAAAATAAATCTAATTAAAATGAGGGAAAATGTAGAGCTGCCCCAGTAAATATTTCTACACATTTTGGAATAACAAAAAAATGATATTGGATTTATCTCATGACAGTATCAAAAGCCAATCTGGAAATACGTCCTCGAAATGAAACAAGGGCACTTGAATGGGGGGAAAAATTAAGAGTGTGATGTTTCTGTATCAAGTATTGCCTGGCTTTTCTTCTATTGCTTTTGTATGTCAGCGTGCATTTAAAAAAGTGGGGAAAAGAGATCAATTGGAATGAGTCATTAGTTCTTTAAATGAATCATCGCAAATTTCATTCATTAAAATATTCCCAACATTTCAAACACCAGACACTTTGAAGAAAGTAACTATGAATTGAATGGTCAGTTTCCCTTTTTGACTAGATTTATTTTATATTAACTCTTCTTGCATATTAAAATATTGTTTCTAAATTATCTACCCCAAACTTCAGGGTTGATGGTACTCGAGGCTTCCTATTCCTGATACTAGTTTATCTTTGCTTACCTTAACTCCCTCTGTTAGAGTTCTATTTGGGGGAAACATGCTTTAAGAGGCTAATGCAAAGAAGAAATATATAAAAAAATACAGGAGCAAGAGGGAGGAGATATGCGGATATATGTATACATATAGCTGATTCACTTTGTTACAAAGCAGAAACTAACACACCAGTGTAAAGCAATTATACTCCAATAAAGATGTTAAAAAATATATAGGAAATACAGAGAACTGATGGTGTTTGGTAAAGATTTTAAAAATCACTGATTTTTAAGATGTAATACTAACAGCTGTGCAGTCATAATTAAACAGAAGTAGGATATTATCTACTATTTATGCAAATATTCTATAAGCAGCACTAACAAGAATTTCACTATTTTCTAATATTTGCATTCTAAATTTGAAAACTGTTCATGGTTTATGATTAGTTGACACCAGTATATGCAATATTAGTCACACAAAGAAGAGAGTCTGTCTTTGAGGGGGTGGAATGCATCCACCATGTTGAAATTAACAATAAATGATTCATGCCTTAAGTCCCAGAGAATGGTATTAGCTCAGACTTTGCAGGTAGGGAAAGCAAACCTGTTCCCAGAATAGGTATCCATCCTCTTCAAAGATGAGAGAGGCTCAATATGGTCAATTTTCCAAGTGGCCTTTTGGTCTCTTTTTAGGGATAGTGCCATATTAGGGTCTGACCAGTTAATCATTCAGAGGCAGCAGTAACTAGGTCAGATATTCTAAGTGGGAGTCCAAGCCCTTGGGTCCAAATGTAGACTCCAACCTTGCCATTCTGTTTATGTGAGAAATGAGCCAGTTTTGGCTTAACTGATATCAAAGCCTGGTTAAAATCTACTGGCAGAGCAATTGAGCTGCAACCTTGTGCCAAAAACAATCTGGGCTTCTCCTACGAACAGGGATGGCATCCTTTTCACCCACCAGGAAGGGAGTGGACAAGTCCCAAATCCCCACTTCACCACTGATTTTCTTAGAACATCCTTTGTACCACTTGTTTTAGTTGGGTAATACGAGAAACAGCTATCAAGATGGCATTAGACACTCAAGAGGTACAAGAGATTTACTGGGGTAAATGCCTGTGAAGGAAAAGAAGAGAGGGCTTAAGGAGGTTGGGAGAGCCATTAGACTACAATGAAGATCTGATCTTTGTGAAGGAGAGGGAAAAAGGAAAGGAAACTTTTAGACTACAAAATTGATAAATCTTGGGGCAGGCCACCCCAAAATATGCCAAGGTGGCATATTGATTATTTTTTTTTTAACATCTTTATTAGAGTATAATTGCTTTACACTGGTTTGTTAGTTTCTGCTGTATAACAAAGTGAATCAGCTATACATATACATATATCCCCGTATCTCCTCCCTCTTGCATCTCCCTCCCACCCTCCCTATCCCACCTTTCTAGGTGGTCACAAAGCACCGAGCTGATCTCCCTGTGCTATGCAGCTGCTTCCCACTAGCTATCTATTTTACATTTGGTAGTATATATACGTCAATGCTACTCTCTCACTTCGTCCCAGCTTCCCCTTCCCCCCGCCCGTGTCCTCAAGTCCATTCTCTATGTCTGCGTCTTCATTTTTGTCCTGTCTCTAGGTTCATCAGAACCATTTTTTTTTTTAGATTCCATATATATGTGTTAGTATACAGTATTTGTTTTTCTCTTTCTGACTTACTTCATTCTGTATGACAGTCTCTAGGTCCATCCACCTCAGTACAAATAACTCAATTTCATTTCTTTTTATGTCTGAGTAATAGCCAGGACATGGAAGCAACCTAAGTGTCCATCAACAGATGAATGGATAAAGAAGATGTGGCACATATATACAATGGAATATTACTCAGCCATATTGATTACTGTGAATTAAAGTTACTTGAGAAAAAGCTGGTACAAAGAGAAAACTCTAACACCCCTCTGTTCTCCTTGAAAGCAGGAAACAAAGCTCCAATGGGAAAGTGTCCTCCCTATGCTGGGAAGAGGATGGCATACTTATCATCAGCAAGAGGGAATTCAAGGCCAAGAAAGCTGTATAAACAAATTTTGTTACTTCTTCATTAATTTGCTACCCCAAGCAAAACCCCTTTGTTTTGTCAAATCTTCACAAACAATTGATTCTTTGTCTAAAAAGACATATAAACAGCCTGCTTTAGTCACTTCTTAGGTTCTATACCTATGGGGTCTCTGAATGTACAAAGTTAAATTTATTTATTTTTCTCCTGTTAATCTGTCAATTTTATTATGAGATCAGCCAAAAGAACCTAAAAGCATAGAGGAAAAATTTTCCTCCCCTACACAATGCAGTATGAAGAAAAATTGGCAAGGCTTATAGGGAGTCCTTGAGCAAAAATCACCTATCAGAGGAATCCCATAGCTCCCAGGAACAGACATACGATACCATCCCGCTGTGCTTGGTCACTGGTTGGAACAACCATGGGAAGCATGTTCTAAGCACCACCACAGTGAAGAATTCACATTATGGCAGCAGGGCCCATTGATCCATATTTCTCCTCACAGTAGGATACATGAGACTACCGTGGACTAGCTCATTTGAAGCCACCAGAATTGATGATGGCAAACAGAAGCAACAAAAAACAGAAAAAAAAAATATGTTAGGAAGTATAAGAATCTTCAAAGCAAAAAGGACTTACAAGGTCAAGATCCCAGAGAGAAAGGAAGCAGAGAGGGGAGTACAAACTTCGATTCTGATTTTGCCCTCAGGGTACCTCCTAATATAAAGCAGCTCTTTCATTCTCAGTGCACCTGAGAAAAAGCAGCTGGTACAAGTTTAATAGGTGGAACAAAAGTGACAAATCTGGTGCGTGGGGGATTTTGAATATCAGTGCCTGCCAAGAGATGTTTGTAAAATAGGAAACCAGTGGTAAAAAGGGGATATTTTGAACAACTGCATGCCAAAAAGTTTGAAAATGTAGATGATATGGACAATCCTTGAAATAACATATGTACTTATCTTTCCAAAACTGACACAAGTAGAAAATGAAAATCTGTATTCTCCTAAATATATATAACATATTTCATCTTTCATTTAAAACTTTCCCACAAATTTCAGGACCAGATGTCTTTCACTGGTGAAATTTTCCCTATGATCTGGTTTAAGGGAAAAGACACTTTGAACTTTAAAATCCAGAGACATCTGTGCCTACTCCAAAAGAAACAGCTCTATTTTAGAACAATATACGCCTGTATGTTTAAGAATTCTGATTACTGACTACACAGGCTCTGTATCTCAGGAAAAAGAATAAACAAATATAACACTTCAAAGGTCCATATACTCCGTGCCAGACACTTACGAAATAACAATAAGAGTATTATAATATGTAAGGAATCTACCTAAATTCAATTAAAAAATAGACATCATACATATATCTGTATCAGTTAAAGAAACTGAACCTATAGTTAAAATCTTTCCTGTAAATAAAACTGCAGTCCCAGATGACTTCAACAGTGAATTCTACCATTTAATGAAGAAATAATACCAGTTCTGCAAAAATTCTTCCAGAAAATAGATGGGGTAGAACTATTTCCCAAATATTTTTACAAAAGCAGTAATATTCTGATATTACACTGGTAGAGGAACATATCATGAGCAGAAAGACCTCATCAGGAAAAGCAAACAAACAAAAACTACAGCAAAATATTCCTGGTGGTCATAGTTGAATTAAAATATGGTTTTATGGGGCTTCCCTGGTGGCGCAGTGGTTGAGAATCTGCCTGCCAATGCAGGGCACACGGGTTCGAGCCCTGGTCTGGGAAGATCCCACATGCCGCGGAGCAACTAGGCCCGTGAGCCACAATTACTGAGCCTGCGCGTCTGGAGCCTGTGCTCCGCAACAGGAGAGGCCGCGATAGTGAGAGGCCCGCGCACCGCGATGAAGAGTGGTCCCCGCTCGCCGCAACTGGAGAAAGTCCTCGCACAGAAACTAAGACCCAACACAGCCATAAATAAATAAATAAATAAATAAAAATTGAAAAAAAATAAAAAATAAAAAAAATAAAATAAAATATGGTTTTATCCAAACAATAATCTAAATCTGTAATGTCCAAAATCTGGAATAAACAAATGTCTAACACAAAAGAATGAACTACTGATACATGCAACAACATGGATGAATCTCAAAAGCATTAAGATATGTGAAATAATTTAGATACAAAAGACTGCAAATGGATTGATTGTATTTTTATGACATTCTGAGAAAGGCAAAGTCTATGAAGTAAGATCAGATGTGAAAGGACAGACTTGGAAGGGGAGACATGACTGCAAAGAAGCAGGAGTGGACATTTTAACTTGATGGAAATGGTCCAATTATAGTGATGTAAAATTATAGTGATGGTTGCACGACTATATATATTTCAAAACTTTTTAAATTGTACAAATATAATGGATAAATTTTGCATGTTTTTAAATCTAAAATAAATATGTTTTTAAAGCATATGCCTTAAAGAGTATGCTTGAACAAACTTTTAATTTTATACATAATATGACTTGGGAAAACATAAATCTAAGCATTCTAAATTAAAAATAGCATCATAGATCGGCTACTTAATACAGCTAGGTTAGCAGTTTCTCCATTTCTCCAGACCCAGTGTATACTAGTCTGACATTCTAAAACCTACTCAAAATAGTTTTTCGGAACATAGTGGAGGGCTTTTTTATTTCATTCGTAGAAGAAATATGGTTCTTAGCTAAAGAAATAATGCTTAACATTTAGTCTAAGGAATGAAACAAGGGATTTTCCAGGAGACCATATCAAAGGATAGGAAAAGCTGATACAACTTAAATGGGGAGAACTAAGTGAGTTTGAACATTATAGCTTCTCTCTCTCTCTTTCTCTCTCTCTCTCTCTATATATATAGCCTCTATATATGTGTGTGTATATATATATAGCCTCTCTCTATATATATATCATGAATGTAATATAATCAAATCTTTTTGTAATTTTCCTGAAAGCAAGTTAGTTAATTTATGCTGACAGAAGGTCAAAGCAAACTCTGTAGTAAACAGATACAATTCTCACTGTGCTTTGGTATTCTTCCATATTTTATCATTTCAAATATGTTTTGTAACATTCTAATTATAACAAATTTTTTTAAAAAAATATTGAAATTAGAATTTCCTATGTGGAAGAACAGTTTGGATTTGACAAGAAGAAAACTATGAACTCTGAGCTGAAGCTCATTATGTATTCGGATTTCTGTTCCCAATGCAAGTGGTAAATTTCTTCTGCCTTTCTCACATAACAATTAGTGTTGTTATTTGCTGCTTTATCATAATGCTATGTACATCAATTATTATCCAAACCATCTAAAACTGCAAAATGAATGACTGTGGTAAAGTGTAATTTATTGATTAAAATTTTCATTTTGTGTGTCCTAATGCTGAATATAGGATGAATTTATCCTACTTATGATATTTACCCTACTGGTGAATGCAGTCCTTTGCTCCACTGAGATGTCAAATCCTGCAGGATATCATGTTGAGCTGGAAAAATCTAAGAATAGAGATGATTTGAGTGAACGTAGCATTGTAATTCTTGCACATTCTTCTTTCCCAATACCGTGCATGAGGATTTAGAGTTAATAAAATAAAGAAAAACCATTTGTCAGTTTAAAAAGAATAAGATGGAATGTACTGCTAATATCACGCTGACATGATGAAAAGCCCTCAGTCAAAGATCTAAACACTAGGAAACCTAAAAGTCATATATAGTGTTCTTTAAATGTGCATTTAAGGAGATAAATATATAAAAAATATAATCTTCAAAAATCAAACAACCCATATGCTAAGTGAATGAAGAATAATGCTGATAATATACTTGTGCAAAGGATTTAGCTGGTTAAAGAGAGCAGACAAAAAAAAAATATGAGCATTGTATAGGACTATGTATGAGTTAAGTACAGCAAAAATTTACTAGTGCAAGCAGCATGGAACTCTCTTCTTCTGTTTTGCTCCCATTATAATAATAAGGATACAGCCGGGTTTTAGAATCCAATTTTTTTGCTGATGAATGTAGAAAGGCAATATCTAAATATTGATACACAATGAAGTGGACCAATATTAAGAAGGAGAAGGAGAAGGAGAAAAAGAAGAAAAAGAAGAGAAGGAGGAGGAAGAAGAAGGAGAAAAAGAAAGTAAAATCACCATAGGCGTCCTATGTTGAGATTATCGGGCATTTGCTACAGACCTGTGCAAGAAATGCTGCTAATACACAGGTCTGTTGATCTTACTTATGAATGAGAAAATAAAATGCTTTTATCTGTTCTATATTTCTCTTCCTCTTTCTCCTTCTATTTCTCTCTTTCTATATGCTCCCCCTCTTCTTACAAACCCTTATTATCACACGATGGCTGCAAAAATGCCAGGCATCATGCCCTCACAATGTAATGTCTAAATGTTGAAAGGGGCATTTTTTAAATTCTCTTTTAAATGTCAAATTTTATTCATAGAGTATGTTGGAAGGTTATTTTATCCTAGATTCTAAAAGCTTTTGAGTGGCAAGTGTTTTGCTTTTAGAATATGAGCTAAGTAAGTATTCACACATTTCAAAGAAGTGAGATATCCAGCCACAAAACTAGAACAACAAAGTAGTAGTCATCATGAAAAATTTGTTTTTAAATCATTGGTAGGGTTTCAGAAAGTGAATCATATAGAAAATGATATGTTCTATATCATTTTCAGTACAAGAGGAGAAATATTTGTAAACTAGTTTTCTCCAAATTTAAGCTTTAATAAATACATGACCCATTAAACGCGCCTGGAAAAATACTTCATTGCCAATGAAGCTTGAGAAATATAAATCATATCCACTTATTTAGAATTCCTGGCAGCCATGCTATAGAAAACATTTTAATGTTTTCAACCCACAGAAATAGTGTATTTGTCTATGTGAGAACTGTTAACAAAATATTCCTTCAGTTTATGAAATAATAATCTTTAAGAATAAAAATTCTATAAAACTTTGAATTAAATATGAAATTGTCTTATGATGATGATGATTCACTAAATAGTGCATGTTTTCCACCCTCATTACATATTTGGTGACAGTCATAACTAGATTGACGATAATATATTAACAAATGGTCTAAACCTAAATGTCCATTGACAGATGATGGATAAAGTAGATGTGGTACATATACACAATGGAATATTTCTCAGCCATTAAAAAGAACGAAATAATGCCATTTGCAGCAACATGGATGGACCTGGAGATTATCATACTAAGTGAAGTAAGTCACAGAGAAAGACAAATATCATATGACATCACTTATATGTAGAATCTAAAAAAATTATACAAATGAACTTATTTACAAAACAGAAACAGACTTACAGACTTAGAGAATGAACTTACGGTTACCAGGGGGGGGAAAAAAAGAATAGATACATGTATATGTATAACTGAATCACTTTGCTGTACACCTGAAACTAACACAACATTGTTAATCAACTATGCTCCAATATAAAGTAAAAAATAAATAAAATAAAATCAGATTAAAAAATTAATAAGTAACTTGTTAGTGGACTAGACTATGTAGCTAAGAACTTTTCTATTTTGTCAGTATTTAAACAAATCAATGTATAAAAGCACCTATTCATGATCTCTTCTGGAGACCAAATTTTAATGAGTGTTTTAAGGTCTTTCATTTAAAAAAAAATAGGAAAGTTAAAAATTAGATTTTTTCACTTGTTGAATCAAATTAAGTACTTTATATTTTCTCTAAAATATAAATAAGAAAAGGAAACCAAATGGAAACCCTAGAAGTAAGAAACAGAATTTCTGAAAATAAAAATTTATTGGGTAGACTTAGCCAGAAGGACATAACAGAAGAAAGAATAAATGAACTTGATGATAGAACAATAGAAATTACCCAAGAGAAATAACACAAAGAAACAATATTGCAAATAATAATAACTGGAGCCTCAAGGACAAGTTAGATGGCATCATATGGTCAAAAGTGCATGGGGCTTCCCTGGTGGCGCAGTGGTTGAGAATCTGCCTGCCAATGCAGGGGACACGAGTTCGAGCCCTGGTCTGGGAAGATCCCACATGCCGCGGAGCGACTGGGCCCGTGAGCCACAATTACTGAGCCTGCGCGTCTGGAGCCTGTGCTCCGAAACAAGAGAGGCCGCAATAGTGAGAGGCCCGAGCACTGCGATGAAGAGTGGCCCCCGCTTGCCACAACTAGAGAAAGCCCTCGCATAGAAACGAAGACCCAACACAGCCATAAATAAATAAATAAATTAATTAATTAAAAAAAAAAAAAAAGTGCATGGAACTAACACACCATTGTAAAGCAATTATATTCCAATAAAGATGTTAAAAAAAAAAAAAAAACAGTGCATGGAATGGGAATGACAGATGAGTGAATAGGACAGGAAAAAAAACCAAAAAACAAAAACACCTTGAAGATGTCATGGCTGAAAATTTCCCAATTTCTTAGGAGAAAAATTTTTATATAGAAGTTTTAAAAATGCAAATAAAACCGAAGGAGACCACCATAGTCAGGGTGTTTAAAGTCAGAGAGAAAGAACAAATTATGATAGCAGGAAAAGACAAATGACATATACAGTGAAACAACAATCCAATTAATGAGTGAATCAAAAATGATGGAGGCTAGAAGGGAGCAGACATCTTTAAACTGATGAAAGAAAAAAAATAATGTCAACCCAAAATTCTAATTTCAGTGACAATATAATTCATTACTGAAGGTAAAATAAAGACATTTTTTGATAAAAAGAAAACCAAGAGAGTCAGTTACCAGAAGAACTGAACTAAAAGAAACGTAAAGGAAGTTGTTCAGCTGAAAGGGAAATGATATCAGATGGTTTAAATCCCCAGGAAAGAACAAGGAGCATAAGAAATGGTAAATACATGGATAAATGCAAAACCCCTCCTTTTTTGGACAATTTCTATTTTTATAACACATATAATTGACAAAAACTAAAATTATAACACTGTCTTGTGAGCTTTATCATGTAAGCTTATGGGTTACACGTGATGATGATTATAATGTAAAGATAGGTTGTAGTTTTGCCAATTTTTAAAATAAACTTATGGTTACTGGGGGGTAAGGTGGGGAGGGATAAATTGGAAGATTGGGACTGACACATACACACTACTATATGTAGAATAGATAACTAATAATGACCTACTGTATAGCACAGGGAACTCTACTCAATACTCTGTAATGGCCTATATGGGAAAAGAAGCTAAAAAAGAGTGGATATATGTATATGTATAACGGATTCACTTTGCTGTACACTTGAAACTAACACAACAGTGTCAATCAATTATTCCCCAATAAAACTTTTTAAAAAGATTGTAATCTAAACTGAATCAGAGTATGGGATAAAATAAAAACTCTCCAAATAATTTTATGGAGTTTGCAATAAAAGTACTCAAAAATGAAATTATATTTAAAGTGTGTCTCTTATAGACCACACAAAAGTGGGCTTTGTTTTATTTAGCCACTCTGAAAATCTCTGCCTTTGATCAGAATGTGTAGTCCATCATTATTATGTATGTAATAACACATACATATATATGTGTAATTATTGATATGGTTGGGCTTATGCCTACTATTTTAGCTCTGTTTTCAATTTTTCTGCTCTCTTTCTTTTTTGTTGTTTCTCTCCTGTCCCTTTCCAGTCTGGTTTTGATTATTTGAAAATTCTCTTAAGTAGAACTTTACTTTGCATGCTGTATTTTGGTAGTGGTTACTCCAGGGTCTATAACTTGTATCCCCAGGAGGTCTCAGAACTGAAGATATTCTGTCTACCAAGACATAATAAAATAAACTAAATTTCCTAATTTTGTTTCACATGCACAATCATACACAAAATGTGAGGGAAATGTATATCCCATAATAATATTTATTAAAATTATTTTTTCCCATCAACATTCTGTACCCACCATATTTCTCTTATAACTTTCCTTTTACATACCAAATTTTTTTCTCTCCCCTTTCATTTTACCTGTTATCTATCTAGTCACCCCACTTCTTCTGATTCTATCTCATAAAGTCCCCAAACAATTTTGCACTTCAAGGATTCTCCTAGAGTGGATTATAGTGAGGGAATAAAGAATAGAAGGGAGTAGAGCCTGTTCTCCTTAGTGGACAAGTAAAGGAGAAAACAGCTAAAAACAATTGTGCATTCATTATTTTGTATTCAGTTCCAATAAACATTTTTATAAAATAATACAGAATTATTTCATATGTAGGTAGTTTCAGTTCTTACTTAACTTAAATTTTATTTCTATGGATGTAATTTTACCTGCGTGAGTTGTTATTATTGTTATGGACGTAATTTTACCTGCGTGAGTTGTTGTTATTGTTATGGTTATAATCCAGTCATATTTCTAGGGTGTGTCTATTTTTGGCCTTTTAATTATTATAGTTGCTTGGATTGTAGTTGCTTGGATTATAGTGATTTGATACACAGTGATCTGCATACAATTTTTATTTTACATATGAGAACGATTCAAACCAAGTATGTTGTGAATTTTTACTTTTTTTTGAGTTCTCCTATTACAAATTTTTCTGCATATTGGCTCTTTTCCTATTCTTATAAGTCATTTTTTTCTCATATGTTTATCCCTTTGAACTTCTTTTCTATATTCTGGTAATGATATTCAAGTTTGTCCTACATATTATTGATTTGATTTTTCCACAAAATTACCTCTCTTCTACCCAAAGACCAATTTTCTCAGTTCTAGTTTTTCCATTGACCTCTACTATTGCTCAGTTCACTTGCAAGCATTCCTCATTACTTCCTCGTCTTGCTTTCTCAGCTTACCGTCTTTTTACAGAGGCAAGTTATTTTATACTGATTTGAGAGTGACAGTCTCCTGAAATGTCTTCCTGCATCTAAATGATTCTGTTTTAGAAGTATCTGCTTCTTCTGGGTCTCCTAGATTTATTTGGCCTTCCCTTTTATTTATTAAATGTTTCTAATTAGCTTTCTTCTAACCTCATTACAAATTCTGTGAAATGGTGATATATGTCTAAATAATTAAACCACATTTCATTTTGAATTATAGAACATGTAATACAGGACAATGATATAAGGCCATAATTACAAAAATAGACAACTGTGTGAAAGACGTGGGAAAGGAAAACTCTACTAAACTTTTTGTATCATAAAATTCATATTGTATATGACTTGGACATTTAAATTAATGCAGGAGGAGCAGCTCAGCTCAGTGTTATCTGATATATTCTTTAAAGTATACTTTCACCTTGACAGTAGATTCGAATATTTCCTAGTCTAATGCCTATTCTATAGCAGTTTTCACCCACTCTCTTCCATTCGTGTCTTGTTTTTGTCCCCTCTTCATGGGTCTTTTTTACTCTACATAAGTAAAATATGTAGAAAATATTAATATATAACTTCTGCTGCTTCTTGAATTACTCTTCTTCCTTACATCATAGGTTACCTACAATCCCTTTCCCTAAAAATACCCCTATAATCCACACACATTGCCGTTTATTGCTATAAATTCCCATAATGCACAGTGTTTTAATCAGTGTTTCATTAACTGATTAAGTGAAGTTATTTTCTTTTATTTCAATATTTTGATTATCAAATCTTATGGTAGAATTTGAGGTGGTGAAGAAAGCAGTTCTTTGCCTCACAGAGTAGTGAAGGAGACTAGATTTTCTACACAAAAGTAGACTGGAATTTAGAGTCAGGGACCAGATGGTAGGAGAGGCATTAAGTACCTTCTTACCTATTTAATATGGTATCTCTTTCATAGAGTAAAGCCTGGGTATGCCAAAAACAAACGCCTAGGTTGACTTTACCTCCATCCCATTCCATCTGCTTTTTAATTAGTGTCAATCCCATCTAGATTTTGGTATTAATTGCTTATGAGTATTGGCTTCCAATGCTATTGGGAGTGTTGGCCTTCTTCTGCATTTGCATAGATTTTTTTAATGACAAGTCAGTAGTGGATGAGTTAGTTAAATTCCATTTTAAACCTGAGAAGGATGCCTGTTAGATTTTAAAGGTTGGATAATAAATTATTCAATGAAGTAGTACAAATTATTAATTAAAAATCCATGTGAGGTAAAGGTAATTTCGTTCATTCTTCCAACTAACAGTTTAAGTGCTTACCATATGCCGGGCATGTTTTGATTTTTATGGTGGACCAAGAACACATGTTTTTAGCCTCATGACACTTAATATTTATGGGGAAGCAGATAAAATATAATCACATGAAAGGAAACATTTAACTCTGGTTAGTACAATAAAAAGTGTGGTGTATGGTAGCATATTATGAGTGGATATGGTCTAGTTGGGGATCTCAGAGAGAGTAAACTGACATATAAAGGATGAATTGGGGCAAATTATCACAGGAAAGAGGAAATCACCCCAAGTATGGATGTACAAAGGTCTGGGGTGGAATGGAGTATGGTATACTAAAACTGGTAGAAAGAGAGTGAGGTGGATTCCTACTGACAAAGAGGATACCTGCTAAAAATGCTTGGGGAGTCTTATTGGTTATGTTAAATGCTTTAATTATTTTAAGAGAAACTTGATGCCATGACATTAAAAATTTAGTTTTTAGTATGACTATATTATCTAGAACTGTGGTTTCCAATATATTAGCTACTGTGCTTGTCAATAAAGTTGCACTAGTTGTTTTCAACTGTTCAATAGCTACATGAGGCTGTTGGCTACCATACTGGATGGCACAAATATAGAATATTTTCACTATGGTGAAGGTTCTACTGGACAGTGCTAGTCTAGAGAATACAGTGTGAAGTACATAGGGACCCAGATGGGTAGAGAGAACCCAGCAGCAAGGTGTGTGGTTCCCCAGGTAAGAGACAGTAGGAGTTTAGTGTGT
Source organism: Balaenoptera musculus (assembly GCF_009873245.2). Classification (NCBI taxonomy): domain Eukaryota; kingdom Metazoa; phylum Chordata; class Mammalia; order Artiodactyla; family Balaenopteridae; genus Balaenoptera; species Balaenoptera musculus. The sequence continues at coordinate 60,336,939 of NC_045802.1, forward strand.
GTATTAGTTTACTAGGGCTGCTGTAACAATGTAGCACAAACTGGGTGGCTTAAAACATCATAAATTTAGTGTCTCAAAGTTCTGGAGGCTATAAGTCTTAAATCAAGGTATTGGCAGGATCATGCTCTCTCTGAAGGCTCTAGCAGAGAATCTGTTCCATGCCTTTCACTTAGCTTACAGGGTTGCCAGCAATCTTTGGCATTCCTTGGCTTATAGACATATCACTTCAATCTCTGCCTCTATCATTGCATGACCTCTTCTCTGGGAGTCTATGTGTTTTTGTCTCTTCTCTTCTTATTAGAACACCAGTAATACTGGATTAGAGCCCACCATAATGACCTCATCTTAATTTAGTTACATTTACAAAGACACTGTCCTCAAATAACGTCACATTTACAGGTACACAACATTAGTACTTAAGCATCTCTTTTGGTGTGGGCAGAATTCGACCCATAACAGTATGGAGTGAAGAGAAGTCGACAGATATGAAGAATAAGAAGCAGATTAAATATAGAAAGGAGTCAATGAAAAGTATATTTTAAAGAAAGTTATAGAAGGACTTATTAATAAGAGTTGCTCAAAGATCATCAGTTCTATCTCTTATACAAATAACAAAATTTAGCCTATATATATAGGTCACTGGTCAGAAAATGATCAGGATACTTTTTAAAGAGCTCCAGACCTTGGAGGCTGGGGGTGGAGGGGTTGTAAAACATTGTGTTCTCTTCTTTCACCTAAATTTCTAACTCTCTGAAATTGGAGACAGAAAAATCAAAGAATCCTATGCCTGACTCTTTCCTGGGAAATTCTGAAAATCAGAGGCCAGTTTCATCTCCCTGTAACAACAGAGATGGGAGAGTTACTGTGAGATGACCAACATGGGGCAAAGTTATGTGTTTTCTGTGGGCTTACCTAGGTCCTCTGGAAAGAACTCAAGTTAGAAATTTTTTGAAAAACCCTACCCAAGAGGACTGGCTTTGGAAAAGAGGCATTAAAAGGAAGGGTTGATCTCAGATCAGGACATGAGGGAGTCATATATGATCTACAGGGGAATTAACAACAAACAGTAAGTTTAGCTCCCAGATAACAAAGTTCCAAAGAACCTACAAAAGTAACCCACAAGAGAAAAATGTATTTGAACATTTGCAATTCAGGATGTATGAATGAATACCTGATGTGAAATATGCAGGACACTCTCTAATAGAAAAATATTAGAAAATATACACTGATAGTGTGTAGGTACTACAGAGATCTTCCACGTTAGACTTGAAGTCCATCTCTCTCTTGCCTTAATAAATATACATCTTCTACCCAGCTGGAAAAAGGAATTCTACTTGCTAGGGTCATTTCAAGTTTTGGAAATAATGAACATTTGTCGATAAAATACAATGAATTTGATGACATCCTTCATCAAGTTCTGAAAATTTAATGTGGAGACCCAATGTGCATTGGGTGTTAAGGACTGGAAAAATCACTCATAACTTGTGAACTTTAATACGTAGTGCATGAAATAGATATGATGCAGGAGATATTTCAGCTACCATAACTTCCATTCAATAATCTGCCCAAGACATGTCTATATGTCTGGATAATTCAAAATAAAGCAAACATAGCAAAACTAGCCAACAGGAATACTTTCAATATTTGCATATCATCTGGAGTGATTTGAAACAGGATAATATTCTATTTCTTATGAAAACTTTTATGGCAGTCAGTTCTACTATTCATTTGTTTAATTATTACCTAACAAATATTAATCAACTATCATCTGTCAATCACCTGTTTATTCAGTGCATTCTCCATGGACCTGCTGATTACAGGGACTTTTTAAAAAAATTCTCAATGACTTTCATGCAAGAGTCTGGCATCCTGCTGCAATTTGTTTCTTTATTTCTAGCTAACATGTGTTCACTTCCATAATTTTAGTTTTAGTTCCTTGTCCATTACATTCATATTATATTTAATTCTTACATCACAACCATTTGATAAAAAATATTATAATCTCATTTAGAGATGGGCAAACATATGTTCAGAAAGGCAGGTGACTTTCTAAATGCTGTTAAGTAAAGCAGGGATTAGATACAACACAGATTTATTCCATAGTCTTACTTCTTAATTTCATGTGCAATATCTTATTTTTGATCTGCTCTAATTCTGACTCTTGGATATGTTCCAACTTTTGTAACAATAACTCTCCCATCTAAGCTCATGTCTGATCCCTGTTTTCACATTCAGAACCAATCTGTCTGAGTTTGCTTCTTTGTTTTCAGAACTTGGATAGACTGCTCCCTTACTTCTCATGCCTCTTCGTGTCTTTGATGCTCATTTCCATGACTACATTCTGCCATTGTCCTATGAAATTCTAATGAAAGCAGTTGAAGGCATGAGGGACAATCAGTTCTTACAGATCATTTTTGACATTTGCTATGATGAAAAGGAAAATGTCCCATCTTAAAGAATACATCATTTATCAAGGAAGATAACTGTTAAATCAAAAATAATATAATGAAGCAAAATATGGTAGGATTAAAAAAGATACACATGTTATTGTTTTCTCCGGATATATGCCCAGGAGTGGGATTGCTGGATCATATGGTAGCTCTATTTTTAGTTTTTTAAGGAACCTCTATACTGTTCTCCATAGTGGCTGTACCAATTTACATTTCCACCAACAGTGTAGGAGGGTTCCGTATTCTCCACACCTTCTCCAGCATTTATTGTTTGTATACTTTTTAATGATGGCCATTCTGATGGGTGTGAGGTGATACCTCATTGTAGTTTTGATTTGCACTTCCCTAATAATTAGTGATGTTGAGCATCTTTTCATGTGCCTCTTGGCCATCCGTATGTCTTCTCTGGAGAAATGTCTGTTTAGATCTTCCACCCATTTTTTTAATTGGGTTGTCTGTTTTTTTGATATTGAGCTTCAGCAATCCCACTCCTGGGCATATATCCAAAAAAAAAATGATAATTCAAAAAGATACATGTACTCCAATGCTCATTGCAGCACTATTTACAATAGCCAGGACATAGAAGCAACCTAAATGCCCATTGATGGAGGAATGGATAAAGAAGATGTGGTACATATACACAATGGAATATTACTCAGCTATAAAAAAGAATGAAATAATGCCATTTACAGCGACATGGATGGACCTAGAGATTGTCATACTGAGTGAAGTAAGTCAGACAAAGACACATATCATATGATATCACTTATATGTGGAATCTGAAAAAATGGTACAAATGAATCTATTTACAAAACAGAAATAGAGTCACAGATGTAGAAAACAAACTTATGGTTACCAAAAGGGAAAGTGGGGGGGGGGATAAATTGAGAGATTGGGATTGACATATGCACACTACTATATATAAAATAGATAACTAATAAGAACCTACTGCATAGCACAGGAAACTCTACTTAATACTCTGTAATGAACTATATGGGAACAGAATCTAAAAAAGAGTGGATATATATATATGTATAACTGATTCACTTTGCTGTACAGAAGAAACTAACACAACATTGTAAATCAACTATACTCCAATAAAAATTAATTTAAAAAGACACACATGTGAAAGAAATTTTTAGAAGTTACATCACCATACTTTCTCATTATTATTACTTTTATTCTTTGTACCATACAATTTAGAACTTAATATATGATGCTTAGAATTATTTTCTTTTGTATTATTGTTACTCTTGTCTTCCTAACTAAATTACAAATAAAGTGAGACTTTTAACCTAACTACATACCTAAGATAGTGCTAGATAAGTATGAAACATTCACCATACATTTGTTGATTGATCATCACAATTAAGTGTTAATGATATATTCTTTGGAATCAATTTTTCACAACAGAATAATGTAATCTTTAAATATTAAGTAAATATTCTTAAACCAAGTGAGTATTTAAAAATGAATTCCATATCCTCAGATTTGAATTTCACATAGAAATATAAAATATTATTTTTGGCCTATTTTGTTAACTTAAAATTATCAAAAGTTATAAAATAAATGATATAAGATCCACATGTTTAGAAAGAAAAATTTTGGAAGCCAACATTGTAGAAATTAAGATGCCTGATTTATAAAAGTATTTAGAACATTAGAAGAATACTTTTAAGTCATGAATAATAATGAATAATGTGAAACTTATTATCTTTCACAGAAGTATAAGCCAAAGAGCAGCTGCTCTAGTCAGAGTCATCAACATGCCATGAAATTTATAAAAAAGGGGACTTGTCAACAGTATGTGTCATGGTCTGTCTGAACACAGCTGCAGTTGGGATTTTCAAGCTGACACCCATCTGGATAGGACTATGATGCCTTCCTGAAAGATTTTCAACAGAGCCCAAATGACCAACAGAGTAGGTCAAAATAGAAGGACAGATGGTAAAATAACTGAACAAGACTTGATAATTTTCAACTGCAAAAAAAAATCTTACTCCAATGATTTCCTAAAATTATCCTAGTATATGAATTTAATGCCCCATAATAAAGAACTTGCTTGAGGTTTTGAGGAAAAGGGAGCTATAGGTGAATTAAAAGATGGAAATGTTCTTTTTTTATAATATTTAGAGTCCATAGCACTATTCCTGACTTTAGGATCTGCAGAGTCATTAAGAAGATCCCCCTAGGAGCCAATTGTTTAGTCTCTGCTTTCAGCTAAAATTTATCTTTAATGTGATTGCAGACTAGACACATATTTAACATTTTAAGTGATAGTTTCTAAACAAAATGTGCAAATTTAAATCTCTGACTTTCACATTCTAACACAAAACCAATATTTTGTAAATATTCTAGGTATCAGAATTTGAACTGAAAGCTCATATTATATATTGAATACATACTGCATAATAAAAAAACTTAGTACATATTTTTAAACCACTAAAAAATGCATGTTATAACTATATGTTTTACATATATAGAAAATGCCTGAATTTTCTCTGCTATAAATTATGAGATGAAAAAAATGTATATACTTCATGGTTTTTGTGTGTGATTATACAGTATAAGCTTATTTTTTTGTTACGGCAACTAGAATCTACCTAGAAAATTGCTGGAGCATTCATATATTATTAGCATAATTCAAAATATTATAATTTTTCTATTTAAAATACTGCATTTGAATCCCATCTTATATGTACATTATGCTATACAATTTACATATTAAAATTTTCAAAATTACTAAAATAAACAATTTTCCTAAATATAAAAATTTCTTTCATAATTTTACACATTGTAAACCCATTTATTTATGATATAGTTTCATAGCATTCACTGAATTTACACACTTTAATACTTTACTTGTCGGGCGTTTTGTCATCTGCACTGAAACAATGTATTTATGTAAATTTAGAATAAGCTATAACTCTACTGATTACAATTTTTATTATTTTTTGAAATAGCACTAGAATTTATGAAGCTGCGCATCTGTTTCAACAATATTACTATTTCTCAAATTGTGACTGCCTTTAGTGCTTGCACAGTATTTTCTGACCTTCCTTAATAGTTGCAAACATTTACCTTTTGAGGGAGCAAAAGGCTTTGGAGAAAAAAAAAACCATCAACCGACTCATCCGTACATTAAAATCAACAGGTAAACATTTGGTAAAGCATGGAATCTGAGAACTTTTAGCTGTTCCTCTATCAGATTATTTAGGTTATTCACTTGAAGGTCCTGAATTTCTGTTTCATTATTAATGCAGAGGGAACAATCTGTCTTGTTTTAAAAACTCCAAATAGTAGATATATGTAAACTACTACAAAGTACTTTGGAAACTGCTGTTATTTTAGTTTGTATCATGGTGTGATTGCAAATTAACGGGAAATATGTTTTAGATAGTATAAAATAAACTTGGAAGACAAATAATCTAAAGATAACGTGAAAAGGAAAATTCCAAAATGTATTGATCAAAAAAGGATGTGTGACCTAAAGTTCTGTCATAATTATCAAAGGAAATTTAAAGGATTAATATAACAAGGGATTAAATAAATGAAAGAGAGGCAGAAACAGACCATCTAAAGACAGTTGAAGGAATACAAAGTACAGCAGTAAGTTCTGTGCTAATTATTAAACCCTGGCATTTTAGCATCTAGTTGCTAATGCAAAATAAAATATACACTTTTTATTCTCTCGCCCAAGAAAATATATGAATTAATTGCAGTAGCAAACTTTAAAAATTTATCATGCATATGTTATATAGAAAAAATAGCTTAAATATATGTTTATAAAGAGTTATGTAAATAACCACCATTAAAAATCAGTATAAAACAAATCCTACTGACTTATTTTTCTTGGTACTTAATAAAATATATTACTCAAACCCCGCATTATATGTGAAATATTCCTACATAATTTACATTTACACCTTTCTTGTTAGCATTTTCACAGATGGGTAAAGAAAACACACTACCGAAGTATTTTCCACATACTCAGTGCTTTTGCATCATGCTTCAGGGCAATCATTTTCCATTATCTTGGGACAAGGTATATCCAGATCTTAGGCACTGAAAATGCCTTTAGAGTGCATATTCGGTTCACCACACACAGAATGCCTTAATTCTCCACCAAAAGTTTTTACCGATACCTAAAATCACTTCCATGTACAAAAGCAAACAATTAGCACTTTATCCCACTGCCTGGAATGTTTAAACTCAAATTCTCTGAAGTGTGTAAAACAACTCTTCAGGATCTGGCCCTTTCCTTCCTCTCCAAACTCATCCCGTCATTTCTTGCATATTATATACTCCAGTAGCAGAACTACTTCCAGTTCCCCAAACTATAGTATTTATCTTGCCTCACTGCTTTTGCATATGTTCCGTAACTGCCTGGATGTTTTCCCTTTACCTTAACTGGTTAACTCTCACTCCCCCTTCCAAGATGGACTTTTTGTTTTTAATTTTGGAAACTTTCTAACACCTTCCAAAATCTGAGTTACAAGCAGTTATGTGCCCCAGTAGAACTGACAGCATCCTCTTATAACGTTTCTGTGCTTCCCTATGATCTGCAGCTTAGGGGAGAGCAAAGGCCATATTTGTCATGTACCTTCTTGTTCTCCAGAGTTCAATGTAGAACTTAGCAAAGAGAAAGTACTTTATAAAATTTACCAAAAGAAAAAATGATTTCTGATAAATATATTAAATGGAGATTTACCCAACATTTAATTTGAAGAAGTATTTTGATTAAATGAAATTAAAAATAAGTGAAATGACAGAAGTGGTCATTTGATAAGCAAATAAATGCACGCTAAATGTTTTTGTTACCACTTTTTATAAATTCCATTCATTTGTTTTTGTTTTTGTTTCTGTATCTGTGTATGTTTGCTTGCTCAGCACTCAGAAATCTATTTGATATATTGTAAAGTGATAATGCTTTTTGAGTAACTATTTCATATTTGTCGTTGCCTGAAAAGGCTCTTTCGGAACATTATTACAGAGTTGTATTTATATTATGCACATGGCATTATATGTGAAACTCCGCTGATTAATCATTAATAGTGGAAATAAAAGGTAAGAATGAAAAAATAACATAAGGAGGTCATTATCTATTTAAAAAAATGAGCAAAATCACCATTCTATTAAAATATATTCTATCATAAAAATTTAAATAATATTCTACATGAATACCATGGATAGTTCTCTTAACACACGAACTCTCACACAACATAACCCAATATATTTACTGTTTGGTGGTCAGAAATTAATACCCAGCATCTCCTATCTTATACTTGTCCTACTCAGTGGCCCTCAACCCCCACTCAAAAATAAATTAATCCAGCAAATGATCAGGAGGATAAATGTAATACATGAGAGTGGATGTGCTTCTTCATTTTAATTTTAATTAGTTCTATATTTGAAAATTCCTTGTTTTGGTACTCTAAACCTTCAAACATACTACAGTTTTGTTGTGTATGTTTGTGATTTTAATTATCATATGCCTAACTAATGCATTATCATTTATTGTGGGCAACATTATATCCAAATACTATAGGATTTGTCAAAATACAAAACAAGAAAGCACAGTAATAAAGTTTTCTAACAACTGGGTGGATTGCCAATGAGTACTTAACTCTCTAAACTAACATAAGAATACTAATGTACTAAACTAATGTAAGAAAAAGTGAATTGCTTAATATATATTAAGATATTCAAGTTCATGTAAGTAGCTTCCAAATTGATCTAGTTTATAGAAGCACGGTCAGAAAATGCATTATTAGAAGTTTAAAACATGCTACATAATCACTTTTGTCATCCTAGTCTACGAAACTTCCCAATATATTGATTATCATGACTATCATTCTTCATTAAGGAAATAGAGATATAACCATATTAAATAATTTCCCCAGTTTCAAACAGAAAATTTTAGCAAAGCAAACACGGGAATACTACTTTTTCTGAGTTTAACTTACTTGTCTTTTTCTTATACGATGCTGCCTAAAATGTGTGTTTTATATAATTTTGGCTTTGGAGCAGTGTGCCAAAGAACTGAGAAGGTTAAATTTCTGGCCATTATGAGATAAAATATTTTACTGTTTCACTTATTAGTATAAGTTACTCTAGCCAGAAGTTGTGATAAACATTTAAGCTTTTTCCAACGTTGAATATACATGAGTAACTAATTTATTATGTGATATACAATATTTTATAAAAAGAACAAGTTTACTGAATACAAATATTATAGAATTGGCACTTGGCAATGGGCAAAAGGAAAAAAATGTTATTTTATCTATAAAATCTTCAAAAGAAAGAAGCTTCAGAAAGGGATTGCATTTTCTTATGAGTTACTGAACCTGGCCTTTAATTTGATGAACCATGGCAGAAAATACTTTGATGTAAAAGTATAATCACTAACCCTTAGGCAACAAGCCCATAGTACTTTCCCTTTCAGAAGTGTTTCAATAAACTAAACATATTTAAGTAATCTCAAGTTTATATATATAAACTTCACTCCAATGGGAAAAAACATAATAGACTCTGCTTATATTTAGGATATAGAAGAACATGGCTATTCTAACTAAACAACCCGCTGGTGAAAAACAAATTGAAAAATTATTTACCTTGATTCGAGTTTTTGGTGATAAGTTTCTATATTTTCATCCATTCCATCCATCATCTCCTATTTACTGAAGGTATATTTTTCATCAGGCACTATGCTACCTGTTGGGGATACAAACATGTTTAGGATACAACTTCTTTTCACATAGAAACTGAAAGTAACTGAGCAGAAAGGCAGAGGGATGGTATTTAAAACCGAATAGCCTGCAGGTACAAGGATAATATGGCCCAAGAGTGAAATCAAAAATGATATATGCTTATCTTAAAACTTACATTTTAATTTAAACAATCTTCTACAATCTTCACTCAGCCCAGCGACACTGGTCTCCTTGTTATTTCTCAAGGACACCAGGCATTGCCTCTTTCTGTCCATAATTCCAAAATATTTGCAATAATTTTGCTTGAATCACCGTCTCAATGAAATCTACCTTCTCCATAGTGTTTTAAGTTATGACCCAAAAGTTATGTTCCTCATCTCATGTCTAATTTCTTGACCCACTCTCTTCATGGCAGTTATTTTAATAACAAAAAATATTTATTTTGTTTAATTCCTCTGAATCACTCAGTAGAATATAAGCTACAGAAATGAAGGGATCCTTGCCTATTATTTTCACTTTTTATAACAAATTGTTAGAACAGTGATGACCTAATAAATGAAGTCATACAATTATACACTCGTTTGTCAAACTTTGTATGGAAGACAGAGGCCTCTTCCTTAAATATAGCTTTATCTAAAATATAGCTCTTCCTTAAATATAGCCTTAAGTATAAAAATAAATATGACTAGTATTCTGCATAATCTTTGTTGAGTCAAGCTTGTCAATTTTGTCTCATTTAAAATGTTGGGGGACTTCCCTGGAGCCACAGTGGTTGAGATTCCGCCTGCCAATGCAGGGGACACGGGTTCAAGCCTTGGTCGGGGAGGATCCCACATGCCGCAGAGCAACTTGGCCCATGTGCCAAAGCTACTGAGCCTGTGCTCTGGCGCCTGTGAGCCACAGCTACTGAAGCCTGTGCGCCTAGAGCCCGTGCTCCACAACACAGAGGGGCCACCGTAATGAAAGGTCTGTGCAACGCAACTAGAGAAAAGCCTGTGCATACCAACAAAGACCCAACACAGCCAAAAAAATAAATAAAATAAAATAAAATAAAATAAAATGAAATAAAATAAAATGCTGGGGACTTCCGGGGTGGCTCAGGGGTTAAGAATCCTCCTGTCAATGCAGGGGACACGGTTTCGATCACTGGTCTGGGAAGATCCCACATGCCGCAGAGCAACTAAGCCTGTGCGCCACAACTACTGAGTCTGCACTCTAGAGCCCGCGAGCCACAACTACTGAGCCTGCGTGCCACAACCACTGAAGCCCGTGTGCCTAGGGCCCAAGCTCCGCAACAAGAGAAGCCACTGCAATGAGAAGCCCGTGCACCACAACAAAGAGCAGCCCCCGCCTGCCGCAACTAGAGAAAGTCTGCTTGCAGCAACGAAGACCCAATGCAGTCATAAATAAATAAATAAATAAATAAATAAATTTATTTACAGAAAAATGCTGGGTTTTAATTTCATTGCAGAGAAGTGAGAATGCAAAGATCTTCTACAGTAATATATCTATGTGGAAAATACATAGGATGCCTGAAGAATCTCGAATTGTGGGCATATTACATTATTATTTAGATTTGGGGGGAAATAGGTCTTGGCCTTAGGGTGTATTGGTTTCAAGACATTTGTACACATCAAGCAGAGGAGAATATACCTTTTATAGAGTCAAAGAATCCCACATAAAATGAATGGAAAATAATAAACGAATTACTTCCTATTTTTCCAGGCTTTGGAAACATTCTGCAATTGTCATAAGCACATCCAATGTGACATATATTCCTCACTTATTTTTTTTTCAGAGCATACAGGTCAGATTTTTATGGGGAAAAAATTCTCTTTACATTTATAATGCATTCATAATGTGTAACATCTAACTGTATTTTAGCTTATTAAATAAATGTTTTTGTCCTTTTTTCTATGATCTTCTGCTTTTACAATGTTGTAATAAATATAGCTATTTACTTTTATATACCTCAGTAGAATGTCTATTATATTGACAATCAGAAAAAGTAAGTATCATTAAATTAGATTTAACTAAGCATCCATTCCAAGGTTAAAAGTATATGGCCATATTTTTGGACAGAACACTTTATATCTTCTCTATTAGAGTACACATAATTTTTCTGGAAGAATTCATCAAAATCTATCTTTAAATTAAGCCAAAACAGAAGAGAATAATGTATCAAGATTGAAACCTTTAGTCTGACTTTTAAAAACTATTGTTTTTGACCTTCAAGATGGCGGACGAGTAAGACGTGGAGAACACCTTCCTCCCCACAAATACACCAAAAATACATCTACATGTGGAACAACTCCTACAGAGCACCTACTGAACGCTGGCAGAAGACCTCAGACTTCCCAAAAGGCAAGAAAATCCCCACATACCTGGGAAGGGCAAAAGAAAAAAGGAAAAACAGAGACAAAAGAAGATGGATGGGACCTGCACCTTGGAGAGGGAGCTGTGACGGAGGAAAAGTTTCCTCACACTAGGAAGCCCCTTCACTGGCAGAGACAGGGAGTGGGCAGCAGGGGGGAAGTTTTGGAGCCACGGAGGAGAGCGCAGCAACAGGGGTGCAGAGGGCAAAGCAGAGAGATTCCCACACAGAGGATCAGTGCCGACCAGCACTCACCAGCCTGGGAGGTTTGTCTGCTCACCCGCCGGGGCCAGTGGGGGCTGGGAGCTGAGCTGAGGCTCAGGCTTCGGAGGTCAGATCCCAGGGAGAGGACTGTGGTTGGCTGCATGAACATAGCCTGAAGGTGGCTTGGGTGCCACAGCTAGCCAGGAGGGAGTCCGGGAAAAACTCCTGACCTGCCTAAAAGACAAGAGACCATTGTTTCAGAGTGTGCGAGGAGAGGGGATCCCTTCTCTGTCTGCCCACAGAAGGCAGTGTACCGCCTAAACGAGCTCCAGAGAAGGGCGAGAGCCGCGGCTATCAGCTCTGACACCAGAGACGGGCATGAACCGCTAATACAGCTGCTGCAGCCACCAAGAATCCTCTGTGCAAGCAGAGGTCACTATCCACACACCCCCCCTCCTCCCGACCCCCCTGCCTGGAGCCTGTGCAGCACGCCACTGGCAGGGTCCCGTGATCCAGGGACAACTTCCCCGGGAGAACACACGGTGTGCCTCAGGCTGTTGCAACGTCACACCAGCCTCTGCCACCACAGGCTCGCCCTGCATTACAATTATAACTACCATACCCCTCCCTCCTGCCAGCATGAGTGAGCCAGAGCCACCTAATAAGTCACTGCTTTAAACCCCACTGTCTGGGCAGGAGCAGAAGCCTGAGGGCAACCTACACAAAGAGGTGGGGCCAAAACCAAAGCTGAACCACAGGAGCTGTGCCAACAAAGAAGAGAAATGGAAAATTCTCCATGCAGCCTCAGTAGCAGTGAATAGAATCCCCACAATCAACTTGAGGTACCCTGAATCTGTGGAATACCTGAACAGGTAATGAATCAACCCAGAATTGAGGCAGTGGACTTTGCGAGCAACTGTAGACTTGGGGTTTGCTGTCTGCGACTGATTTTTTACTGATTTTTATGTTTACCTTAGTAAAACTTTTAGCGCTTGTTATCATTGGTGGATTTGTTGATTGGTTTGGTTGCTCTCTTCTTTTTTATTTTTTAATACTTTTTAATTTTAATGATTTTTTAATCTTTTTATATTACTTATTTTATTTTTAAAATTTTATTTTATTATTAATATTAAAAAAAAATTTTTTTCTTTCTTTTTTTCTCCCTTTTCTTCTGAGCCATGTGGCTGACAGGGTCTTGGTGCTCCAGCCTGGTGTCAGGCCTGAGCCTCTGAGGTGGGAGAGCCGAGCTCAGGACAATGAACCACCAGAGACCTCCTGGCCCCACCTAATATCAATTGGCGAGAGCTCCCCCAGAGATCTCTGTCTCAAAGCTAAGACCCGGCTCCACCCAATGGCCAGCAAGCTCCAGTGCTGAATGCCCCATGCCAAACAACTAGCAAGACAGGAACACAACCCCACCCATTAGCAGGGATGCTGCCTAAAGTAATACTAAATTCATGGACACCCAACACACACCACCAGATGCAGCCCTGCCCACCAGAAACACAAGATCCAGCCTAACCCACCAGAACACAGGTACCATTCCCCTCCACCAAGAAGCCTACACAAGCCACTAAACCAACCTTACCCACAGGGGGCAGACACCAAAAACAACGGGAACTACGAACCTGCAGTCTGCAAAAAGGACACCCCAAACACAGTAAGTCAAGTAAAAAGCGAGGGCAGAGAAAAATGCAGCACATGAAGGAGCAAGGTAAAAACCCACCAGACCAAACAAATGAAGAGGAAATAGGCAGTCTACCTGAAAAAGAATTCAGAATAATGATAGTAAAGATGATGCAAAATCTTGGAAATAGAATGGAGAAAATAAAAGAAACATTTAACAAGGACCTAGAAGAAGTAAAGAACAAACAAACAACGATGAATAACACAATAAATGAAATTAAAAATTCTCTAGAAGGAATCAATAGCAGAATAATTGAGGCAAAAGAACGGATACGTGACCTCGAAGATAAAATAGTGGAAATAACTACTGCAGAGCAGAATAAAGAAAAAAGAATGAAAAGAATTGAGGACAGTCTCAGAAACTTCTGGGACAACATTAAACACACCAACATTCGAATTATAGGGGTCCCAGAAGAAGAAGAAAAAAAGAAAGGGTATGAGAAAATATTTGAAGACACTATAGTTGAAAACTTTGAGAACATGGGAAAGGAAATAGGCACCCAATTCCAGGAGGCACAGAGAGTCCAATACAGGATAAATCCAAGGAGAAACATGCCAGGACATATATTAATCAAACTATTAAAAATTAAATACAAAGAAAAAATATTAAAAGCAGCATGGGAAAGCAACAAAGAACATACAGAGGAATCCAGATAAGGTTAACAGTTGATCTTTCAGCAGAAACTCTGCAACCCAGAAGGGAGTGGCAGGACATATGTAAACTGATGAAAGAGAAAAACCTACAACCAAGATTACTCTACCCAGCAAGGATCTCATTCAGATTTGACAGAGAAATTAAAACCTTTACAGCCAAGCAAAAGCTAAGAGAATTCAGCACCACAAAACCAGCTTTACAACAAATGCTAAAGGAGCTTCTCTAGGGAGGAAACACAAGAGAAGGAAAAAAACCTACAAAAAGAAAACCAAAACAATTAAGAAAATGGTAATAGGAACATACATATCAATAATTACCTTAAATGTAAATGAATTAAATGCTCCAACCAAAAGACATAGACTGGCTGAATGGATACAAAAACAAGACCTGTCCTGTATATATGCTATCTACAAGAGACACACTTCACACCTAGAGACACATACAGACTGAAAGTGAGGGGATGGAAAAAGATATCCCATGCAAATGGAAATCAAAAGAAACCTGAAGTAGCAATTCTCATATCAGACAAAATGGACTTTAAAATAAAGACTATTACAAGAGACAAAGAAGGACATTACACAATGATCAAGGGATCAATCCAAGAAGATATAAAAATTGTAAATATTTATGCACCCAACATAGGAGCACCTCAAAACATAAGGCAAATGCTAACAGCCATAAAAGGGGAAATCGACAGTAACACAATAAGAGTAGGGGACTTTAACACCCCACATTCTCCAATGGACAGATCATCAAAAATGAAAATAAATAAGGAAACACAAGCTTTACATGACACATTAAACAAGATGGACTTCATTGATATTTAGAGGACATTCCATCCGAAAACAACAGAATAAACTTTCTTCTCAAGTGCTCTTGGAACATTCTCCAGCATAGATCATATATTGGGTCACAAATCAAGCCTTGGTAAATCTAAGAAAATTGAAATCGTATTAAGTATCTTTTCCAACCACAATGCTATGAGACTAGTTATCAATTACAGGAAATAAACTGTAAAAAATACAAACACATGGAGGCTAAACAATACACTACTAAAAAACCAAGAGATCACTGAAGAAATCAAAGAGGAAATCACAGAAAGAAATCAAAGAGGAAATCAAAAAATACCTAGAAACAAATGACAATGAAAACACGATGACCCAAAACCTATGGGATGCATCAAAAGTAGTTCTAAGAGGGAAGTTTATAGCAATACAATCCTACCTCAAGAAACAAGAAAAATCTCAAATAAACAAGCTAAACTTACACCTAAAGCAATTAGAGAAAGAAGAACAAAAAAACCCCCAAAGTTAGTAGAAGGAAAGAAATCATAAAGATCAGATCAGAAATAAATGAAAAAGAAATGAAGGAAATAATAGCAAAGATCAATAAAACTAAAAGCTGGTTCTTTGAGAAGGTAAACAAAATTGATAAACCATTAGCCAGACTCATCAAGAAAAAAAGGGAGAAGACTCAAATCAACAGAATTAGAAATGAAAAGGGAGAAATAACAAATGACACTGCAGAAATACAAAGAATCATGAGAGATTACTACAAGCAACTATATGCCAATAAAATGGACAATCTGGAAGAAATGGACAAATTCTTAGAAGAGCACAATCTTCTGAGACTGAACCAGGAGGAAATAGAAAATATAAACAGACTAAACACATGCACTGAAATTGAAACTGGGATTGAAAATCTTCCAGCAAACAAAAGCCCAGGACCGGATGGCTTCATAGGCAAATTGTATCAAACATTTAGAGAAGAGTTAACATCTATCCTTCTCAAACTCTTCCAAAATATATCAGAGGGAGGAACACTCATTCTACGAGGCCACAATCATGCTGATACCAGAACCAGACAAAGATGTTACAAAAAAAGAAAACTACAGGCCAATATCACTGATGAACAAAGATGCAAATATCCTCAACAAAATACTAGCATACAGAATCCAACAGCACATTAAAAGGATCATACACCATGATCAAGTGGGGTTTCTCCCAGGAATGCAAGGATTCTTCAATATACACAAATCAATCAATGTGATACATCATATTAACAAACTGAAGGATAAAAACCATATGATAATCTCAATAGATGCAGAAAAAGCTTTTGACAAAATTCAACACCCATTTATGATAAAAACTCTCCAGAAAGTAGGCACAGAGGGAACTTACCTCAACATAATAAAGGCCATATATGACAAACCCACAGCCAACATCATTCTCAATGGTGAAAACCTGAAACCATTTCCACTAAGATCAAGAACAAGACAAGGTTGCCCACTCTCACCACTCTTTTTCAACATAGTTTTGGAAGTGTTAGCCACAGCAATCAGAGAAGAAAAAGGAATAAAAGGAATCCAAATCGGAAAAGGAGAAGTAAAGCTGTCACTGTCTGCAGATGACATGACACTATACATAGAGAATCCTGAAGCTGCTACCAGAAAACTACTAGAGATCATCAATTAATTTGGTAAAGTAGCAGGATACAAAATTAATGCACAGAAATCTCTTGCATTCCTATACACTAATGATAAAAAATCTGAAAGAGAAATTAAGGAAACACTCCCATTTACCATTGCAACAAATAGAATAAAATACCTAGGAATAAACCTACCTAAGGAGACAAAAGGCCTGTTTTCAGAAAACTATAAGACACTGATGAAAGAAATTTAAGATGATACAAACAGATGGAGAGATATACCATGTTCTTGGTTTGGAAGAATCGAAATTGTGAAAATGACTATACTACCCAGAGCAATCTACAGATTCAATGCAATCTCTCTCAAACTACCAATGACATTTTTCACAGAACTGGAACAAAAAATTGTACAATTTGTATGGAAACACAAAAGACCCCCAATAGCCAAAGCAATCTTGAGAAAGAAAAATGGAGCTGGAGGAATCAGCCTCCCTGACTCCAGACTATACTACAAAGCTACAGTAATCAAGACAGTATAGTACTGGCAAAAAAAAAAAAAAACAACCCAGAAATTTAGATCAATGGAACAGGATAGAAAGCCCCGAGATAAACCCATGCACATATGGTCACCTTATCTTTGATAAAGGAGGCAAGAATATACAATGGAGAAAAGACAGCCTCTTCAATAAGTGGTGCTGGGAAAACTGCACAGCTTTTTACATGTAAAATAATGAAACTGGAACACTCCTTAACACCATACACAAAAATAAACTCAAAATGGATTAAAGACCTAAATGTAAGGCCAGACACTATAAAACTCTTAGAGGAAAACATAGGAAGAGCACTTTTTGACATAAATCATAGAAAGATCCTTTTTGACCTACCTCTTTGAGAAATGGAAATAAAAACAAAAATAAACAAATGAGACCTAATGAAACTTGAAAGCTTTTGCACAACAAAGCAAACCATAAAGAAGACAAAAAGTCAACCCTCAGAATGGGAGAAAATATTTGCAAATGAAGCAACTGAGAAAGGATTAATCTTCAAAATATACAAGCACCACATGCAGCTCAATATCAAAAAAACAAACAACCCAATCCAAAAATGGGCAGAGGATACAAATAGACATTTCTCCAAAGAAGATATACAGATTGCCAACAAACACATGAAAGGATTATTGACATCACTAATCATTAGAGAAATGTAAATCAAAACTACAATGAGGTATCACCTCACAGTAGTCAGAAGGGCCTTTATCAAAAAATCTACAAACGATAAATGCTGGAGAAGGTGTGGAGAAAAGGGAACCGTCTTGCACTGTTGGTGGGGATATAAGTTGATACAGCCACCATGGAGAACAGTATGGAGGTTCCTTAAAAAACTAAAAATAGAACTACCATATGACCCAGCAATCCCACTACTGGGCATATACCCTGAGATAACCATAATTCAAAAAGTGTCATGTACCACAATGTTCATTGCAGCACTATTTACAATAGCCAGGACATGGAAGCAACCTAAGTGTCCATTGGCAGATGAATGGATAAAGAAGATGTGGCACATATATACTATGAAATATTACTCAGCCATAAAAAGCAATGAAATTGAGTTATTTGTAGTGAGGTGGATGGACCTAGAGTCTGTCATACAGACTCGAGTAAGTCAGAAAGAGAAAAACAAATACCATATGCTAACACATATATATGGAATCTAAAAAAAATAAGAAAATATGGTTCTGATGAACTTAGTGGCAGGACAGGAATAAAGACCTAGACGTAGAGAATGGACTTGAGGATACGGGGAGGGGGAAGGGTAAGCTGGGACTAAGTGAGAGAGTGGCATGGACATATATACACTACCAAATGTAAAACAGATAGCTAGTGGGAAGCACCTGCATCGCACGGGGAGATCAGCTCGGTGCTTTGTGACCACCTAGAGTGGTGGGATTGGGAGGGTGGGAGGGAGATGCAAGAGGGAGGGGATATGGGGATATATTTACACGTATAGCTGATTCACTTTGTTATAGAGCAGAAACTAAGAGAACATTGTAAAGCAATTATACTCCAATAAAGATGTTAAAAATAAAGATTACATTTGAATCTTTTTTATTATAGTTAATGCTTTGTTAATTTTATGTTTAAGCACCTTACGGTTTTGCTATAAGTAAATTTTTTGCTATATATTTTTTCCAGGGAAAAATAAGCAGCTCTATTTAATGTTCCCTAAATATAAATAATACCACAAAGCTAATTAAAATAATAGTGAACCAAAAGGTTTTTAATGAATTAAATTTTAGATAATATAAAAGTGAAAAAAAGAAACAACTATAGTTTTCTTTGATATTCTATAGTCATTGTACCATAAAGTGACTTTAAAAAAGAGGTCAATGCTATCATTTGGATTTTATTCTTTGGATGATTTCCATGTCAGAGATCATTATATTTTTTATCATGTCTTCCTTATGTAGAATGGCAAAAATGTAATCTTTTTTTCTCTTGAGTAAATGATTTTGTTTTGGAATTGTTGTAAGCTGAATAATGACTCCCAATGATATCTAGATTCTAATTCCTAGAACCTGTACATATTACCTGATATAGCAGAGGGGATCGTAAAGATGTGAGTAAAAATTTTGAGTTGAGGAGATTTTCCTGCATTATCCCAGTGGGTCCTTGTAAGAGAGACACAGAGGGAAATATGACCATGAAAGAGGAGAAAGAGAGATTATCCCAGAAGCAAAGGGACAGAGATTTGAAGATGTTATACTGCTGGCTTTGAAGATGTTCAAGAAAGGGGCCCTGAGCAACGATTGCAGCTTTAGAAGCTGGAAATGATAAGAATGTGGATTTTTCCCTAGAGCCTTCAAAAGGATTGCAGCCCTGCCAATACTTTGTTCAGAGCAGTAAAACCCATTTGGGACTTCTGACTTCCATGACTGTAAGACAATAGATTTTTGTTATTTTAAACCATTAAGCTTGTGGTACTTTGTTAAAGTAGCAATAGGAAAGTAATGAACATGGTGAATCATGGAACTATTCATGTAGATTTTTTGTCTTTGTCTTTAAAATGCTAGGATCAAATCGCTATCAAAATTTTAATCAGCACAGTTGGTTGGTCTTAACGGTATGCATTTTACCCATGGATGTTATCCTCAGTTTCACCTCATTTTCCCTTCATCATTTATCACTTCTCCAGCCCTTATAGTATTTGGTTGCATTGTGTACATTATATAAGGTCAGCCAAAGACATCCAACAATTTCATTTACTTTCCTTGATTTCATTTCTTACCATTTTCAACTTAAGTATTTGGAATTCTGTAATGGATTTCTTAAAATATGAGGGTTCTTAGTGACATTTGCAGTATCACACCAAGGGGATTTTTATTTCCCTGTGGCCCAAGGCACTGCCTGGTAGTAAGTTAAGGACTTAAGAAGACACTCTAAATCTTACATATTCTAGAGTGCCATTAATGACACCGAAGCAGTAGTACACTAAATATACTGTTATATATTCAGCACAACACAAGCTTCTCAGCAGGTTTCATGATCTATATGTTTTACTCTTCCTGAAAATCATATTGTAGAGAAAGAATGTCAAAACACATACCCATTCATCTTGTACTTTGTGTATATCTCTGTATTGTTAAAGGAAAATATATTTATGTTTCTAAAGCATGACTATGAGCTTGTGCTTATGTAAAGGAGATCAGACTTCATTCATAACTCATAAATTTTAAGAATTTTAACACAACTCTGCACTAAATGACATAAAGTTACAAGATTTCCATCTCTATTTTTAGTTTACTTTTAAATAGTTGGAATCTAAAAATTAAATGAAACTGTTTTCATGCACATATGGCATTCTGCCATATTTACTTCTAATCACCCTTGCTGTTTTGATTTTTTTTTTTTTAAATATTATCTTGACTTATTTATTTATT
The DNA here is from genome assembly GCF_009873245.2 of Balaenoptera musculus. Taxonomy (NCBI): domain Eukaryota; kingdom Metazoa; phylum Chordata; class Mammalia; order Artiodactyla; family Balaenopteridae; genus Balaenoptera; species Balaenoptera musculus. Next base: position 60,357,382 of record NC_045802.1, read on the forward strand.
TATTTATTTATTTTTGGCTGCATTGGGTCTTCATTGCTGCACGCGGGCCTTCTCTAGTTGTGGCGACTGGGGGTTACTCTTCGTTGCAGTGCATGGGCTTCTTGTTGCAGTGGCTTCTCTTGTTGTGGAGCACGGGCTCTTGGCGCACGGGCTTCAGTAGTTGTGGCGTGCAGGCTCAGTAGTTGTGGCTCGTAGGCTCTAGAGTGCAGGCTCAGTAGTTGTGGCGCACGGGCTTAGTTGCTCCACGGCATGTGGGATCTTCCCGGACAGGGATCGAATCCATGTCCCCTGCATTGGCAGGCGGATTCCTAACCACTGCGCCACCAGGGAAGTCCCTTGATTTTCATTATTAGGTCTTTGATACAACTGGAATCCACCTTTTCATGTATGATAGAGATCCAATGAGGACAATTTTTCTACATAGACGCTACGTTAGTGAAATTTGAATGAAAATTGAAAGAGGTCAACATTAAATTTATTTTGAAATTTTGTTTATCATTATTTAAAAACCGTGTTTTCAGGCTGGATTAGCCTATCAACACTTCCATTATTGCCTTCCCTGTGTGTCTCTAGTTATTGGAATTCTTATTCTTGGTCTTGCAAAGATTTCTGGAAAAAGTCAATTTTTCAAACTACTAGCTTGAGTCACAACAAAAGCATGCTAATTCAAAGCCATTGCAAAAATTATCACTTGGTGTGAAGAACCACTTTCTTTTATAAAAAATGAAGTTTTGCTTATCTTCATTATTTTAAGTAAAAAAGAAAAATGATATGAATAATGCTACTAGAAAATGTTATTAAATTATTTTGGATGTTTTAGTCCAATATTATCCATTTGATAAATTGTTTTTTAAGAACACTAATTGGTAATGTACTTTCAGTAGATCTGTAATTTACTTTTTGTTTTTTCTCACAGTGAGACATGACAACAGAGAAATTAAGTAATTGAAATGAAGAGTAATTCAAGTTGAAATTAAAGAGTAACTTCATGATGGGTTAGAAAATTAAATAAAACTTTTGGAATAAAAGTAACTTTGGAAAATCCTTTTATGTAGCAGATATTGGAAGTTTATGCTCCACAGACAAAACTTGAAGTATGTACTCCACAAGGTGTAGGGATTTCTGGCTATTTTACTTCTGTTTTATTCTCAGCACCTGGACTGCAATGGGTACATAAAAGGTGCTCAATAAAATATGTTGACTAATTAAATAAATAAATAGTGCTACGGTTAGATAGCTGGATTGATATTAGGATGGAAGCACTATTGATTTAAACTCTGTAATTTTACTTATTTCTATGTCCATATCTATATACATTTCTAAAGGGATGAGAATTTGGGGCAATCAGCAGGATAGTTGAAAAAAAACTGTGATGGAAGTCTAAGGATCTTGGTGAAGGTAAATGGGATTAACTCTTCGATCAGCCAAGAATAGGTTATTAACATAAAGAGAAACAAAGTGAAAGTGACGATTGGAAAGAAAAAACGAGAAGAGGAGTCGTACATGGAATATCACTTGCTGTCTTTTTAAAAATTTTATAATGCACACTAATTGTGGCAAATCTAGGTTCTGTAAAACTTACATAGTATTTTGATAACTCTTACTGCCTTGATAAAACTCAGATGTTTTGTCTGAAGCAAAATTATAATATTAAGAGTCTGAGCTGTGTTTTATTTCTCTAGATAAAGATATGACTACAACTATATGAATATATCTAACACACTAGCACATAGAATACGCAAGCATATATATGAGTAGCCATTTCGTATACATCCATGCCATAAAACTTGCAAGATATATGAATTATTTAACATCACCTAATTAGCATTTCAGAGCACATACAACTTCCTTAGGAAAATCTTTCAAAGATTAAAAATATTTCTTTCCTCAGAAATATGACAACCTAATTATTAGTACCAAATGGTATTATATGATTATTTTAAAGAGCAGTTATTTGCTAGAACACGTTTAAAGAGAAAACTTGATTTCATTGAGTTTGAAATCTAAGCAGGAAAACAACAGACAGCTTCGAAAATAAATGCATTACTTAGAGAAAAAGAGAAACATAAAACCTCAATCAATTAAAATTTAATTAGTCAAATGTTTTTTCATCCATTTTTGATAAGGAAGTATAAAGTATCTGTTTATTGATTTTTAAATACATAAAAGAGTTCAGGTATGAAAGCATCAGTCAGCATTCATTTTGGTTTTCTCATACTTCTTTGGCAATATGGGTCTGCCTTTCTCACAAGCTCTGTTTTTTATTAACACTCAGTCAGTTCTCTGATTAAGTTTATGACTTAAGTCAGCATCAGTCAGTCATATGAACAATTCAACAAGGCATATTCATAGGTACAGGCACACAGAATAGGACAGCAATGAACATGAATGAAGATTCACATTACAGGCACATGATGGTGAATGCAAGTTTTAATGACTATTCTAGTAACTGTTTCACTTGAATCACCACGAACTTTATGTGGAATACAATAAAGTCATCACTGAAATTTACCAGATATATAAATCAAAAAAATAAAACATTTAAGCTTCATTAAAGTGTTAGTATCAATGTCTTTGTATAAATAACTTCTCTTATAAAATTTTTAATTTACTTTTTATTTTTTTAATTAATTAATTAATTATTTTTTGGCCACACCACACAGCATGTGGGATGTTAGTTCCCCCACCAAGGTTCCAACCTGTGCCCCCTGCAGTGGAAGTGTGGAGTTTCACCACTGGACCTCCAGGGAAGTTCCTTTTTTTAAAAAAAAATTTTAGTGGCATATAGTTGATTTACAATGTTGTGTTATTTTCAGGTGTACAGCAAAGTGAATCAGTTATACGTATACATAAATCTGCTCTTTTTTAGATTCTTCTCCCATATAGGCTATTACAGAGTATTGAGTAGGGTTCCCTGTGCTATATGGTAGGCCCTTATTAGTTATCTATTTTATATATAGTAGTGTTCATATGTCAATCTTAATTTCCCAATTTATCCCTCCCCCCTCATACTACCTGGTAACCATAAGTTTGTTTTCTACATCTGTAACTCTATTTCTGTTTTGTAAATAAGTTTATTTGTACCCTTTTTTTTTGTTGTTAGATTCCACATATAAGCAATATCATACGATATTTGTCTTTCTCTGTCTGACTTACTTCACTCAGTATGACAATCTCTAGGTCCATCCATGTTGCTGCAAATGGCATTATTTGTCTGATGTTTCTTGATGATCTCAGAAATGTGTTCTTAATTTTTTCACCACTTTAAAAATCAGATCACTAATATTTTAATTGGTTAACAATAAACTTTCTTCTGAATACAAACTAGACTAAAATTATGGTATATTATGTGCCTCTGCCTCTAGCACTTCCTTTTGACTAGTAAAATATTTGCGATCCATTATGACTAATCCAGTCTTCTTGCAGATTTAATATGCACAGATTTAGCTGTTATGGGAATAAAATTTCATGATATAAAACTCAACTATTCATTCATATGTCCATTGAAAACATTACTGAAAACCTATTAAGAGCACTGGGTGAGGGTAAAAGGGAATGTAATAGACACTAATATGCTCTACACAAAGGAGAAGAAAATCTTGTTCTTAAATATATTTAGGAGGAGGCCCATATTTAGACTAGAGAGTCAAGGTAAGACAGGTCTGATGTTTAAACAGATATTATTAGTGAATAAGTGTTAGTCAATTCAAGCTTAAGGCAAAGAGTATTCCAGACACAGGACAGAATGTCTGTTAAAGCCACAAAAACAAACAAAAAAGCTTGGCATGCACTGAAAGTAGATCCATATGTGATGTGTAACCAATAATGCGTGACCAACTCTGTCACCAACTCACAAAGTATATATTGTGGGACTGTAGCAGATACAATAAATTGTATTAGTTTGCTAGGGCCACCATAACAAATTATCACAGACTATGTGGCTTAAACACCAGAAATTTATTTTCTCACAGGTTTGGTGGCTAGCAGTCCAAGATCAAAGTATTGTCAGGTCTGATTTCTCCTGAGGTCTCTCTCCTTGGCTTGCAGATGGCTGTCTTTTCCTAATGTCCTCAAATGGTTTTTTCTTTTTCCTAATGCATCCCTGGTGTTTCTTTTGTGTTCAAATTTCTTCTTGTTTTAAGCATACCAATCATTGTATTAGGGACCACACTGACGGTCTTTTTTAAATTTAATCACCCATTTAAAGGTCCCATCTCCAAATACAGTGACATTCTGAGGCACTAGGGGTTAGGGCTTCATCATATGAATTTTGGGAGGACACAATTGAACTCATAACATAAAGATAATTTAAATGTGGCATAAAACTGAATCAAATGTTAGAGTAATTTCAGAGTCCTCATCCCTCTCCTCCAACTTTCTCTCAAATACAGAAGAGAAGAAAAAAATGAGAAAGAAAGCATGGGAAATGTAGCAGCTATGAAAAATAACACAAAAGCAGAATATGTTAATCAATAACTGTACAGGATGTACCCTGAAAATAGTGAGATCCACGAAACCACCTGCTTTTTTATTGAAAATAAGGTGATAGTAGGGAAATATGTGAAATAGATTTACATATACAGTGGCAAACCTTTTAATAAATCTGCTTGATGCCACGAGACATTTTTCTTTTGGAGTCAGGGCTTTTATTCATAATTGCGAGAATGAAATAAAAGTATCTGAACTAACAACACATATCAGCTCATGTAGTCCATGGGAGATGGAACATTCTTTACTATAAAGGTCTTAAGTGAAGCATGCATTTGTAAAAAACAAAATAAGAAGCATGCATTATCATTTTTATTAATAGATACATAAAATTAAACATAATATTTAAACTAATTAATTTTAAAAGATGAAAAACTGATTTTGGTCATTTGTCAAAACAACTACCAATACGGACAAATTTTGCATGAAGAGTTATTTTTTAAAATCTGGTTTAATTTTGTCTCAAAGATTCACTTTATAATGATCAGTTGAATATAAAAAAATATAGTGTAATATAAAAATATATAGTGGGGAGAGTGTTGAGATTCAGAGTTTCAGTGGGAAAATATCAAGCTTAATATTATGTGAGATTAATTAAGCAGTATACTGATGGTGAACATAAAAATTATTTATTAAATTCAATCTTTGGGCCCACTGCTGTGACAATATGGGATGTGAAAAGAGATACAAAAGCAAAATCCATGTTCTCAAATCTCAGTTTACTAGAGAAATATAATAAATATAAAACAATTAAAGAGTAAGTGAAACCATGACAAATTTACTGGCATTAAATACAATAGGTCACCAGAAAAACAAGAAACAAAAACACAATAAAAACTCCTTCCTTCCTTTCTTCAATCTACCCTTTCCCTTTGTATTTTATTTTTCTTTGTATCCATTTACTTCCTTCTAAAGTAAATTCATCCAGTATTATGTGAGAAGCATCATATTAGAGACTCAAATAAAATTTAACCCATATAAAACATCTGTTCTCAAAAACTTACTCTAATGGGGAGTCACAAGCAATCCTTATCACCATGGTAACTACCTTCTTCTATGTTTAGTTTTCTTAACATCCTCAACAGGCAAGAAGTACACATTGTAATGGAGCATTGATATAAATTAAAATATATTTTATCATAAGGAGTGAAACAGGTTGAAAGTGGTTATAGTCAAGCAGAATGACTGATTAATGCTACCTGTCTTATCAGGAAGAATCATGATAAAAACAAGTTTGAGAATATGGCCCATCAGTGGAACTTGAAGTGTGAGAGATATTTTAGGTGAAAAAGAGAGAGAGTTCTATTTATGTCAGTATTTAGAACTAGACAATCTAGAAACAGTCCCACTCAAAGAACAGAAAAGATATGTAATTTGAAATGTATCTCTGAAATATCAGGTGATTGAAAATATATATTTGAGCACACAATAAGGCAAGGAAATAAAACAGCAAGAGCAGAGACAAATAAAAGCACTGACATTGTGAGAAACTTGACTTGCTGGGGTGAATATATTTGTGTAACCAAAGTGTTTTGAGTTTATAGTCCACAAAGAAATTAGACATAAATTTGAGCCCATAAAAAGTGAGAATTGGACATGATATTTGTGTGTAAGTATAATGGCAAAGCCACATTAAAGTGATGCAACCTCAGTGAATAGATGAATTAAGAAAATTAATTTACTTACCAGCACAGAAAGAAAAAAGGGAGATTCGTCTCTCTAGTTCTGAAACCCAGTGTAAAATGTTTTCATATTCTATTCATAACAAAACAGCAAATATCCTTTCATTTGAGGCTTGCATACATACTCCCTGGGCTTTCCAATAAAACTTAGACAGAAATATTTACCTAAAATATCATCACATTGGGTCATACCATGTGGCTACCTGACAGATAAAAACCTAAAACTACTGTAGAGACTATCATACAAGATCCCAAAGTCTTTCCAAAGTTAAAGACTTGAAGAAGACGAATTTAAAATAGAAAGTGTAAACACTCAACAACATAATCATTCAAAACTGAAAGTCAGAACACAGAATGGATTAAAAAATTAGAGAGCCCAAAACTCCAGATAATAGAATTACCTGATACAGACTAAAAGAGTTATGTTAAAATGATTACAGACACAAAATAATAAAAATTAAAATAATAGAAAATATTTTATGAAAAGATCAGTATAAAAATAGCTGTATGGAACATAAAGCAAATAAAACTTATAGAAATGAAAAATATAATAATTAAAAGTAAAAAAATATATATTTTAAATGAGGGAAGATAGACTGGAAACACTATTCTCTATCTCACTAATTATATATATATATGCTCACATTACATATAAAACACATATAAGAAAACTTTGAAGGTTAGAGAAAAGGAGGCAGTCTAGCTAGGGACATCAGGATCTGAGGAACGACACAGTGATAGATTCCTTGGGTTTTCTGTTTGCCTCATATATCCCAAGCTTGGAGCTGAAGAAGCTGGCAATTTGTTAACTCTAACAATTGTAAATAATAAAAGCTCCAGCAAAAGCCTTCTTTCTCTATCCAAAGGACCAGAAAAGGAGCACCAAGAAAGACAGAAAATATTTAGATAACAACCACTCTACTCCAGCCAAACACCACAGAAATAACTGTTGCCCCACTCCATACCCGTGCCAGCAAAGGGGAAGAGGGAGGCAAGACTCCATGCTCCCCATGCCCAAACCTCTGCCATCCTAGTCTCAGAAAAGCCAGAGTAGGGACCCAGGATTTTTATTCCCACCCATATAAGGCAAGAAGACCTCACGGGCAGCATAGAATTCCACCCTCGCCAAGCAGTAGAGAGATGCTGTGCCCACTCCATGCTGGGGCGGTGTCAGAGGAGGCCTACTGGAGAGGCAAGATTTTTGCCACTGCCCACTCCTAACAAAGCGACACAGACCACGAAGAGAGTGGAGACCATGTGAGAAGCCAAAACTCCCACCCCTGCTCAGCATTAAGAAGGAGGCCTCCTCTCTTGTATATCAACTGAGGACAAGTGAGGAACCTAGACTTCTAGAAATAATGAGGAAATACCCTGCCCCCTCTTGCTTTCACTGCTAGAGAGGGGTAATAAAAATATAATTTCTATACTATGTAATCAATATGTGTTCTTTTTTTTCTGAATAAAACACAATTATTTGTAGGGTCTTGTAGAGCCCTTCAGATAGGTATAACTTGCTTTAGGGACCACTGTTAGAGACACTGGAGATATTCCATGTGTTATTTTGTTCTTGTTTGATCAGGAGTAGCAAATTTATACTTAATAACAAGTCATTATTGAATGGATTATTGAAAAGATTAGAAAGTACATTTGTATGCAAAATACCAACAAAAATATTAGTTCTTCATCTATTAGTTACATGCCCTTAGCCCTATATCTCCAGCAAATTGTTACTAAAGCACAATGAAAAAGCAAGAATTGGTGCCATAATCAAGTGGCACAATTTTTACTTTGAAGGAAAATGATTACTTAAGGAAGAGAAGAAAGACAGTTTATTAATATGCTTTTTTTTCTTTCTTTTTTTTTTTTACTAATAAGATCATCAGACTGCTACACGGATTAAACACAAGCAATGTGTAAGCTACCAATGTATGTGGCTAACTGGCACTATAGTTCAATAAAATTCTGCCTAATACTAATATGCTTTATCAAAATGACCCAACACAATATAGGACATTAAGAATGAATAAATGTATGTCCTGTGTTTTCATGTGCCTGAAAATTAATACACTAAACAGGGACTTTAGGGAGATATTTATTTTACGTAATAGTCATTTCCTCAGTGTGTTAGTCAACTTGGGTTGCTATAACAAAATACCAGAGACTGGGTGTCTTAAACAACAGACATTTATTTCTCACAGTTCTGGAGTCTGGGAAGTTCAAGATCAGGGAACTGGCAGATTCGGTTCCTGGTGAGAGCTCACTTAGAGGCTTGCAGATGGCTGCTTTCTGTTATGGCTGTGTTCTCACATGGAGTAGAGAGCTCTGGTCTCTCTTCTTATAAGGACACTAATACCATTGTAGGGAGTCTCACCATCATGAACTTACCTAAACCTAATCACCACCCAAATAGCTCACTTCCAAATATCATCACATTGAGATTAAGTAATGTATGAATTTCGGGGAGACACAAGCATTAAGTTCATAACACTTAGTACATATAAGAAACAGAAGGCAAGAATATGATTACAAAATAGTTAATATCATTTGAAAGAGACTGTAATGACTATAAAAGAAAATACCAATTTCATTTCTTTACCTCAAGCTTTCTGCTGAGTTTGAAAGTTTGAAATATAAATGATTATGTTGTTCCTGTTTGTGTATTTTGCTTTCCCTAATAGAAAATATTACAATATGTTCATGATTATTAAAATACCAGGTCATAGGTTGTGTGTTTCAGTGTTTTATATTTTCCTTTTGTCTTTGCTTTCTTTTTTACTTTAATAAATGTGGCATATAAAATTATAATATGTATAATATATAATTTAGATATATATATCATTACCATAGTAAGAACTCCCTAACTTTATATATTTCATTTATCTTTTCATTATATACTTTTTATAATATTAACTCTCTTGCTTTATTACTGCAGCAATATTTGTACATTTTATATCTTAGTTTAAGGTACAGTTTTTCCTGAGTGTAACAATTTTCAAATTAATCAACTTGAAATTATGAAAATTCCTGACTCCTAAATTCCTGACTCCACTACTGTAACAATATCAGTATTTTCACGGATTAGATTAAACATTCAGAATCTCAGGATAGTTGGGGTACACTTAATGCATATGATTTTGGATCTAATTAACACAACTGACATTCCTTGTTGGTATTTTCATTTTTAATGAAATTAATCGGTATTTTAATTATTTTCATTTTTAATTAATTTAATTTTAAGTTTTAATTAACTAAAAACTGCCTACTACAGTATGGTTGAAGAAATTCAAAAGATACTGCATGACAAAAATAAAATGCTTCTGAAAAATACACTGAGTAGTATTCATCTTGGGCACGTCTATAAAAGATAGTGTATAAAATATCAGTTTTAAAGGAACCTTATGATTTTTATTTCTAGTCATTGCATTAGAGAAGATATTCTTACTCTTCTTGTCTTTAGAATTTCTAATTCTGAACAGATAAAACTGTTTGTACAACTTAGATACAATTTTTCATCTGTACCCTCAGTGCCCATACATGAAAATACAGTCTCCTGTTTTCATATATGAAAAACCCATTCATGGAACTTATTGAATATTCATGTTTTGACTATTCAAAATGTATTTTAATTTCCCATCAAACCTTCTCTAATTCACAACTCCATTCTTTTCTTCTACAATTTACTACTACATCTAGTTTCTTTCATTTTACTCTTATCACACTGTACTGCAATCACTTTTGTCTTTCTCCTTTATTAAAACATAATTTTCTTGAGGCCAGAAGCAAGTTATAATGAATGAGTTCTTCATATGTGAAAACAGAAGAGGGTCTTCACATACATGGACACTGCAAGTCCAGATGAAAATTAGCTGCAGCCTGAATGGAAATCTGTGCCCAGAATGGAGGTTGGGAGCAAACCAAAGCAAACCCAAACAAGGAAACAAATGAAGTACAACAAAAAAGAAAACAATTTGCCTCTAAGTCTATCGTTGGCCTCTGAGTCTAATGATTCTAATAGAACTTGTAAATGCAAATTTCATTTTTAGAGGACACTTGGTTGAATGACCCATTTAAATAAAGATGTGCAGATAACCAGCTAAAATGGTAAACTGAATATAACTATACTCCTTCCAAAAATTGTCCAGCTAATATTACCAGGACAGCGAAAAAATTAAATCTTCACAGATCTAATTAGGAGAAAAACCACTTAGGAGAAAAACTGGAGAGAATATAGATAAATATTAATTTAGCATAGAAATCAAGATACAAGCTGATGCACTGCAGAATACCAATATCAGAAATTGGAGTGAGACTGCTGAATGTAAAAGAGAAAATAAAATTATTTTTGAAATTCTGTTTAAGAATAGTTATTCCTCCATATTCCACTCCCATTCCTCATAAATGGGTAATCATCTTATTTCAGTCAAGTAGAGGATTAGAAGTTAATTCTTTAGGGTGAGTGAATTAGGGAACTTAGAACAGGTAGAATCAAGGCAAAGCTGAAGGCATTTTCTGGAGAGGGGAATTAAATGAAATTTTAGATAGTGAAGGTTAAATCCTTTTAGTCCTCTTTCCTCACTCAAATCCTAGAATTCTGAAAAACAGTATTATATTCTTAAACTTTTCAATCAGGAGACTAGAAGAGCCTACCCATGAAGTTCAAACTGCAAATAACAGAAAACAGAAAAAAAAGACAAGAAAATTATTAAATAAATAATTCAAAAAAGCCCCCAAACTGAAGAATGTAAGTATCAGGGTGTTATTAGGGCCATACACAATGGATAAAAACTGCCTTTCACCATGGCATGTCATTGTGAAATTTCTGAACACTATGGATATAGACAAATTCCTAAAAAGCTCACAGGAGAGAGAATAAAAAAACACAAATCATATATATAATACATATAAGGTACTTAAATTGTGCTTGGAAGATAGTAAAAGTTTTATATATATATATATATAGAGAGAGAGAGAGAGAGAGAGTTTTTTAAATAATAGCAGTGATGATAGTAATATTAGTGATTGTAAACGAAAAGTATTTGCACTGAAGTATTTCCAAAAATACAGTTGTGAAGTTACCTGTTTAGACAAAATATCTAATATTATTTGGAGTTGCTTAATATATCCAGAATTCAATTGTCTTAAAATATATTTGCAATAATGCTTACTCTGCTTAGTAAGATTCTGAAATTAAAACACACACAAGGCCATACACGACAATGTAAGATTATCCTTGTAAAGTTATTTTAAAATTGCAGATATGGCTCTGGTAGCTGCGTGTAGAGATGAAATTGTTTCCTGCTAAAAACACCTGAGGATTAAATTAAACATATTTTAACTGGGCTATGCCTACAGGAGGTCTCTGAACAGTCTGTTTGTGTAGAAAATGTATGAATTGCTTTTCTTACCTCCTGAGGTGCTCCATGATGATGACCTCTATTGAAGAAATATTAAGTGCTTTATAACTTCTCCAGAATAGAGGAAGAACCAAAAAAGGTAAAATAAATAAAAATTTAACCTCAAAATGATTTCAAATGAGAAGAGTTTCTCAAACAATTTTTCAGTTATCAAAGCCATTAACTATTAATAAAAAAGCATGTTTCTTATAGAAGGGTTTGTATTTTTTTATTTAAATTTATTTTCTTCAAGGATTTTTTAAATCTTGGAAAACATTAGCTTAACCTATACAGCTTTGGCCAATAATGAATCAAATTGTTAAATAAGAACAACCTATCACAGATTAAGGGAAAAAGTTAGTTATTGGAGACAATAATACATTTATTTATAGTAAGATAGATATTGAAATAAAAATAAAATAAAACATAATATACTAAGGCTCATTTTAATGCTTACTACATAGAATTTTAAATTTTGTTTGGGTGCTAAAATGGTATTGCGTTCCTTACTATAATTTTAAAAAGTAAAGTGCTGGGTATATTTTTAAAGTGCTGGTATTATTTTTAAACTAGTTATTATCATAGAGAAATCATGAAAAGTGTTAATTAAATGAGTAGCTCTAGCATTTTATTCCCCAATTTAACCTGAATATCACATTATTGACATTATCACTTTATATAAATCATCATAATGGCTTAAAAATTAACAGAACAATCTTATCAATAGCTAATGGTTATAATCATATATCATATTTTGATGGCAGATTTTAATATAAATGGTTATAAAATTATATTAAATTTAGTTTTATCAAATTCAAAGAGCCAAAATATGTTAAAAATTATAAAACAATGTCTGAATATTGTTCAAATTAAATAAATCAATAAACACAGTATAATTTCCGTGTAGGCCATAGTGAAAGCACTGGAAAGCACACAAAGAAAAATTTTTAAAAAACAGACTTACCTAGTACATATTCTACCTGAAAAGCTTAAACCTGAGGATTGGATGGGTGTTAAAGAAAAATCAAAATTTCACATTCTAGCAGAAGACCACAATAGACAAGGTGTTATAGGGAAAGTACCACTTTAACTTCATTTGAATTACATAGACAGTATCTGCTATAAGAATTCAGTGTCTGAGCTATCACTTTAGGCCAGGCTATTATCACAATGAGCATATGATAAGTTGCTATACAGATGATATCTGGAGATCGCACAGAGCAGGTGATTGCGAAATATAGTTGCACGTACAAAAAGAAAAAAAGAAAAGGTAGTAAGTGTAGTTTGGCATTTATCATCAAGAATGTCCAATGGTAATTAACTCAAGAACTCCTTGAGAGTCAGAAGGAATTTTGCATTGCACAGTGCCCAGCTATATGAAAATAACACACCTTTAGGTATATTTTCATCACTACAAACACCATATTATGTCCATGATGGGAGAGACTTTTGTCTTTTTTCACTGCTAGACCTCTAGTATCAAGCACAATGACAACAATGAAATATGTACTTAACACACTATTTGTTGAAAGAATTAACAGTATAGACTACAAACAGCCACATGAACAGGAAATAATTGAGACTAACACAGCATCTTACAACTCAAGAATAGAACCCAATGTCTGGAAAGATTTGGGAAATGTGGTAGAAAATGTGGAACTATGACTGATTTTCAGGGGGTTTAAGCAAGATTGCTACCTGATACCTTAGAACTGAGAGTTCAAGACCACAGGCAAACAAATAGCTGGGTTTGATTTGGCAGTTAACTATTTGGCAGGGACACTTATAACAGTATAATTAAAATTCAAAAGCTTAAATTCAGTCCACTGATTCTATAATAGTTATACAGATGTTTCAGAAGAAATGTGGTTCACGATGTTGAGTGAGATCAAATATTTTTCCAATACCTTTCATTAGCTTTCTGAAGGGGCACATGATGCCTTTTGTCAGTTAAGACCAGCAATTTACATTCTCCTTGACAATATGGTAGAGTTCTTCAGTTCTGGGACTCAGAATTCTGGCTCACCTTCTCATAAAGGTGAGACCAAAGTTAGACACTGATGAGTAGTAGAGGACCTGGGTTTTCTAAGAGAAATGAAAATTGTTTTCCAATTAGGTAAAATTATGTGAGGAAACTAAACAGGTTCGAAAGTATAAAGCATATTCAAAATCAGAGATTAAAGTAAGAGAGTAGAGGAAGAAATAAGTTATATATTTTAAAATCATTCTATGATCTTTGAAACTAAAATTTAGCAAAATCCTGTTGAAGACATATTTAAAAACAGTCTCAACAAACAGAAGCCTGAACAATTACAAAAGTTTTTACCCACAATCGTGTGGCACTCTCTTCTCCAAAGCTACTTATGAGAAATAAAACTTTTGAATTAAAGGAAGTTCAAGACGGCTTTTTCTATGATAAGAAAATAGTTCCCTACTAAGTTGGGAAATATTTTATAAGTTATTACAATAATTGTTTCTGTACAATTTGGTAATTTTTCTGATCAAAATTTAAATTAGACTCTCAGGATGTGAAAAAATTGAAAAAGCTCTAGGAGAAGTTTGCATGGATTTATCATATTTAAAGGGACAAAGACTGATATCAACTGCATTGTTGAATAAACTTAGCTTTCTACACTCAAGGAAATTCTCACAACACAAAATTATGTTATTTTTAAATTTAATTTTGTTTTTTTAAAATCTATATTATATTATAAAACCAAAGTAAAACCATGTTAGTGCAAGTTAAAAGCTACAGTAGTTTTTGTATGTTTTAATCAAAACAAATAAAATTATATTTTTCACATAAATTTCCACTTGTACAAAAATGTATTTCCTTGAGACGCTATTTTGTCATGGTTCAGAACTATGTTCTATGTGAGCTATAGAAGGATTCAGAGAATCATAAAGCACTTTCACCCAACACCTCCCCATATGATCTGTGTGTACGGTGGAGGGGGGCGGGTACTGGGAATAGTTCTCTATATTAAAGGTTAACATTTTTTAAAAAGGGACAGATAGTAAATATTTTTGGCCCTTTGGGTCATGTGGTCCCTGTTGCGTATCAAGTAGTTGTAAATACTTGTGAATCAAGTAGTTTTACTTGATTGTGCTATTGTAACACAAGAGCGGCCATAGAAAATATATCAAAAATAGGTATGGCTTAAGAGGGTAAAACTTATTTTAAGGGTTTTTATCACACACACACAAAACATAATAATAATGAAGGGGGTAGGAGGAAACTTTCAGAGGCGATGAATATGTCTATGGCCTAGATGATGGTGATGGTTTCACAGGTGTATACTTATCCCCAAACTCATTGAGTTGAATATATTAAATATGTACAGCTTTTACAAGTCAATCACATCTCAATAAATGATTTAAAAGTATAAAAAAATAAGTGTAGCTGTGTTCCAATAAAACGTTATTTACAAAAACAGCTATTGGGTCAGATGTCACCTATGGGCTATAGTTAGTCAATACCAGATCTATATGAATGCATCCAAATGAATTAAATACGCATTAAATAGATTCCAGTATTTTGTGAAGGAACAAAAACTTAGTAATGGAGTGGTAAAGGAAGGTTTCAATTAGATGATGAGATGGAGCAAGGTTTAAAGATTAAGAAGATTTGGCTAGGAAAGGAACAAGGGCAAAGACTCAAGTCAAGAAAAGAATTAAGAAAAACATGGTGATAGGGGTCAAACCACACAATTTGGTCCAATCGCCAAAGAAAGCCTTTGATGAAGAGTAAGGGAATTAATAATCAGTTTTGAATATTTCTTTCCATTCAAAGGACTAAAATGTGTCATCTCTGTCCTAATGAATTTCTGGAATTAATGTAACACTGTTTTTTAAGAGTTCTGTCTCCCTTCTCTCAATGACATTTCCTACTGAAACTACAGCCCACATCACTGTGGACAAGTGCAATCTAAATATGAAGATCGACTGCCTTAGTCATGGGGAATGGTTTAGTGGGTACTCAGGACCGATCACAGCACCAGTGATTAATTTTCTTTCCAGGCCTTAATCTGGAATTCTTTCTTTATAGCATGTTGACCTTGAACAAACAGACATGGCCAGTTATTTCTCCATCAAAAATGGGTTTACTGGGGATCAACAAAGAACTGCAATTTGGGGTCTGCAACCATTGCAAACCAAGTGCAAGGCCCCACAAAGATGGAGAGGAGAACTATTTTAAATGGGGAAAAAGAAGTTGGGAGGGCTATCGTAAACAGAGTCCATTGCAGGTATTGAGACTTGAAAATATAGTGGCTTTCTCATTGGCTGAGTTGTGACAGCCTCTCATTAGCTGAGCTTTTGCCAAGTAAGGAAGAGGAAGTCTTTCTTCCTCCTGTTCGGCTCTGCTATCATTGTAGGGCATGAGAGCTCCCCTTTCTGGCTTCCCAACTCTATTTTAATTGTGGTTTCTGCTTATTAATTTTCACAACCAAAAAAGAAAGAGGATAAAAGCCCACACAGCAGAGGGGGGTAGAAAAGTGTTTGTTGAGCCCAGGCAACAGAGCAGAGCTGGCCAGAATACAAAGTACTCACATTAGCTCATCACGGAGCAGAGCTATAGCAGCCTAGTCACAGCCAGGGGAAGGTCACTTCTGAGGTAATAAGTAACTGGCAACGGTGTAATTTTTGGAGGAAGCAACCTTTTCTAATACAATTGAGAAAAATGTTTATCCTTATAGTAAAGTCTGAGCAACTGCAGAGAAGAGATAAAAGAAGTTTTGGTAAACAACAAGTCCTCTGAAACAAGATACTGGCATGACAGACTCTTGACTTGTGTTAGGAATCTTGTGGGGTAAACAGAGAAGATTAGCAGAATAAATGGATGAAGAAAGACAGTCTGGAGCAGACTCAAAAGAAACAGTTTTCTTAATCACATGGAATTTAGGGTTTTCAGGAGGACCTGACCAACACAGCCTTTAGGTTTCCTTCAGCTTGACTCAATTTAGACAGGCTTCTTCCTGACTCTAGGCCCTGACGTTTCTTTTTTTGGAGTGTATTCTTTAGCAAACTTGCAATAATGAATTCTTTTTCTGCTTCTATGAGATGGAAATCTTTTAAAAGCCTCTCGCCAATTTTATAAGCCAAGAATGTCTCAAGGACCTGGGAGCCATTTCTTTGAAATGTAAAGGAAGGAAGGGCCCTATTGCTCAATCTTCGGTGGGTACCTTGCTCCAACTTATAAAACTACCTCTGTCATGGAGATAGAAGAACGTTTACTTTCTTTTGGGTAAAGTCAATTAGCAAAAACAGATGGTCTGTGATCCCTGTACCCCAGTTCTTAAAAACACTGCACCCCATTCTTAAAATCTCCCTTAATCACATGATGCTCAGGCTCAAGAAGGAGATGTCACTCTACCAAAAAAGTGACTAAATTTATTCCCTATATTCTGCAAATGTCTGGAAGTGACTGAGTTAAACCCACATTAGTGAGATTGTGTTTCCTGCCCAACTGTCCAACAAATACCAGTTATTAAAACTAGACTATCCAGAGTCACGTTTCCCAGAAAATAAACTGATAGTGTTGGGGAGGGGGCGATTTTCTCCTCTACCCTTCTAGAGTTCTGTGGTGGGACAAATAATAAAATTAACACAAGAGAGATTAACAGGAGAAAAAGAAACAAATTTTAATTTCTGCACATGGAGATGTCATTGAAATGGGACCTAAGAAGTGGCCAAAGCAGGCAGTTTTCATACTTTTTAGCCAAAGAAACAATAAGCTTGAGAGGAATTGACAGGAAAAAGAAACAGATTTGGGTGCTTAATTAGTAAAGAATTTAAGCAAATTTGGGCTTGGGGTAGTAAATTAAAGTAGCAAGGTTTTTTTATACAGACTTCTCGGCCCCAAATTCCCTCTCTCTGGCAATAAGGTTATCCATCTATCTCTGAATGCTGGGAGTACACCTTTCATATGACAGATTTATTTTCTGCTTTCAGGGAGAAGGGGAGGGGGGCGAAGGCCAAGGTGTCCCTCTTGCATTGGCTCTTTGTTAAGTAACTTTAAAGCCAAATAATCAATATGCCATCAGGCATATTTTGGGATGGCCTGCCCTGGGTTCTAACAATAGCATCCTGTGATAACTGTCCTGATAAAAGGGGTTGGGGTCAAAAAGAATTGGGAAATGCTTAAAAATATACATCACCTTTATGAATTTATTGCCAGTAACTTAAAATTAAATGGAGAAAAATGAAGACTCCTCCTTAGCATCTCACTGAAGTTCATTAAGATATTTATATGAGAAACATTTACTATATATAATTCACCTGATATATTCACTCTTATTTAAATATAGTTTTTCAGAGAGCATTTTATTTACAATTCTATCCAGGCATCAAAATATGAAAAATTTTTTAAAAAGGAGAAATGGGGCCTAAAATAATTATTATATCACTGCCCAAGGTACTATTTTAAAATAAAATAATTCATAAACAATGGATAAAAATAGCATAATTTCTGGAATATATCCTCACATTTTTCACTCCTTCAAAGTTGCATTCCTCTAATAATTTCATTCAAGCAACATATAAATAATTATACATGATGTGAGACTGTGCGTGCATGTGTGAGTGTGTACACACAGGTAAAATGGTCATTGCTAATATTTTAACTAAAAAAATATTGAAAGACTGATGAAAAGCAAACTTAAAATCATCTTGATTTTTTAATCAGTATAACTTGCAATGAGTTTTTAATATATCTATTGAAAAATAACTCTGATATGAATAATAGTAGACATATGAAATAACAGGGCAGGGAAATGAGGAGGACTTCCTCTCAAAATTCAGATCAGATTAATTCTAGCAAGTAATATGGCTACACAGAGTCCATAGAGATCACCCTCAAATGCAAAAACACTTCTTAATTGTGTATGGTCAGCACTTTATGCATGCTTCAGAGTACAGAATATAAAATAAAAGCTATATTCATTAGTAATGAAGTCTGTGTTAACATACTTTTCAATATATTAAGTATACTATATTTAATTTTAGGAAAATGTAAAGTATTAAATGTGTAATTCTTATACAATGAAAGGATAAGTTAAATCCAAAAAGAGCAGGAATTTTGAATGAAATACAGTCTACTCACTGGATGATTCAGACAAGTAAATCAAATGATGTAAAAGTCAATTTTATCACAATTAATTTCATGAGGCCAGATTACCTGATACCAAAATCAAACTAAGAGAGTAGGATAAAATAAAACTACAAATATCTCTCATGAATTTAGATGCAAAAACCCTCAACAAAATTTTAGCAGCTGAGTCCAACAATGTATAAAAAAAAAATACAACAGGACCGAGTAGGATTTATATCAGATATGCAATATTAATTTACTATTTGAAAAGCAATAAATGTAATCTACCATATCAATATCCATTCGTTATACATACCTGTAAAAAACTGGAAGAGAAGGGGCACTTTCTTTACCTCATAAAGGGCATCTACAAACAACCTATAGTTAGCACAATACATACTGTACAGCTCAGTCATTCTATTCTTATGCATATGTTCAAGAGAGATGAAAACTCATTTTCAGACAAAAACTTGTACATGAATATTCACAGCAGCTTTATCCATAAGAGCCAAACATCTGTGGTACATTCATACCATGGAGTATGACCCAACAATAAAAAGGAACAATCTATTGATATAAGCAAATACTTAAGTGAACTTCAAGGATATTTGTTGAGTGAATAAAAGCCAGCCTCAAAAGGACACAGACTAGGAGATATGGGGATGTATGTATATGTATAGCTGATTCACTTTGTTATACAGCAGAAACTAACACACCATTGTAAAGTAATTATACTCCAATAAAGATGTTAAAAATAATAAAATAAAAATAAAAAAATAAAAACACATGAGCCAATAAAAAAAAAGGACAGAGACTGCATGACTCCATATAACATTCATTAAATAATATGTAATTATAGACATGAAAAGCATTTTAGTGGTTGGCAGGGAATAGGGATGTAGAGAGGCAGAGTGGGTGTGACTGTAAAAGAGTAGTAGGACAAAGTCTTACAGTTATGGAACAGTTCTGTATCTTGATTGTGTTGGTGAAAACAAGGAAGCTACAGATGTGATCAAGTTGCATAGAACTACACACACATAGACACACACACACACACGAAGTGCATATATAACTGGTGAAATCTGAATAAGTTTCACACTAAGGCCAATTTTCTGGTTTTGATATTGTACTTTCATAATGCAAGATGCTATCACTGGAAGAGGCTTAGTGAAGGATGCATGAGATCTCCCTTAAATATGTTTAAACCTTCCTACGAATCTAAAATTCTTTCAAATATAATGTTTTTAAAAATCACTTTTAGGTAATACAAATATAATAGAAACTTCAAAATATTTAGTATTACATACTTGCCTAGTCAATGGGAACTATATATTAAAAACATGCTTCGGATTATGAAAGAATAAAAAATACCATCTACAGACATGTCAATATTTGCAAATATTTCTAAATGGATGACAGCCACTCAAATTCAATAAGCATCAATAAAAGGATTATTTTATCAGACAATGGGTTTCACTACAGATCTTGAGATTCAGTTTTTGATTAAACATATTGTTTTGCCTCAGTCCTAAAGGAATTTCCCTGGAGTCGCACCCATCAGGAAACTTGCACAGCCTCCTAGATAGCCTCATCCAACAGAGGGCAGACAGCAGAAGCAAGAAGAACTACAATCCTGCAGCCTGTGGAACAAAAACTACACTCACAAAAAGACAGACAAGATGAAAAGGCAGAGGGCTATGTACCAGATGAAGGAACAAGATAAAACCCCAGAAAAACAACTAAATGAAGTGGAGATAGGCAACCCTGCAGAAAAAGAATTCAGAATAATGATAGTGCAGATGATCCAGGACTTCAGAAAAAGAATGGAGGCAAAGATTGAGAAGATGCAAGAAATGTTTAACAAAGACCTAGAAGAATTAAAGAACAAACAGAGATGAACAATATAATAACTGAAATGAAAACTACACTAGAAGGAATCAAAAGGAGAATAACTGAGGTAGAAGAATGGATAAGTGACCTGATAGACAGAATGATGGAATTCACTGCTGCAGGACAGAATAAAGAAAAAAGAATAAAAAGAAATGAAGACAGCCTAAGAGACCTCTGGGACAACATTAAATGCAACAACATTTGCATAATACAGGTCCCAGAAGGAGGAGAGAGAGAACGACACGAGAAATTATTTGAAGAGATTATAGTCGAAAACTTCCCTAATATGGGAAAGGAAATAGACACCCAACTCCAGGAAGCGCAGAGATTCCCAGACAGCATAAACCCAAATAGAACCATGCCGAGACACATAGTAATCAAATTGGCAAAAATTAAAGACAAAGAAAAATTACTGAAAGCAGCAAGGGAAAAATGACAAATAATATACAAGAGAACTCCCATAAGGTTAACAGCTGATTTCTCAGCAGAAATTCTACAAGCCAGAAGGGAGTGGCATGACATATTTGAAGTGATGAAAGGGAAGACCTACAACCAAGATTACTCTACCTGGCAATAATCTCATTCAGATTCGATGGAGAAATCAAAAGCTTTACAGACAAGCAAAAGCTAAAAAAATTCAGCACCAGCAAACCAGCTCTACAACAAATGCTAAAGGAACTTCTCTAAGTGGGAAATACAGAGAAGAAAAGGACCTACAAAAACAAACCCAAAACAATTAAGAAAATGTAACAGGAACATACATATTGATAATTACCTTAAACGTGAATGGATTAAATGCTCCAACCAAAAGAAAGAGGCTCGTTGAACGGATACAAAAACAACACCCATATATATGCTGTCTACAAGAGACCCACTTCAGACCTTGGGACACATACAGACTGAAAGTGAGTGGATGGAAAAAGATATTCCATGCAAATGGAAGTCAAAAGAAAGCTGGAGTAGCAATACCCATATCAGATAAAACAGACTTTAAAATAAAGAATGTTACAAGAGACAAGGAAGGACACTACATAATGATCAAGTGGTCAATCCAAGAAGAAGATATAACAATTATAATTATAAATGCAACCAACATAGGAGCACCTCAATACATAAGGCAACTGCTAACAGTTATAAAAGACGAAATCGACATTAACACAATAATAGTGGGGGACTTTAACACCTCACTTACACCAATGGACAGATCATCCAAAATGAAAACAAATAAGGAGACACAAGCTTTAAATGACACAGAAGAGCAGACAGATTTAATTGATATTTATAGGACATTCCATCCAAAAACAGCTGATTACAGTTTCTTCTCAAGTGTGCACGGAACATTCTCCAGGACAGATCACATCTTGGGTCACAAATCAAGCCTCAGTAAATTTAAGAAAATTGAAATCATATCAAGTATCTTTTCTGACCACAGTGCTATGAGATTAGAAATCAATTGCAGGGAAAAAAAACGTAAAAAGTACAAACACATGGAGGGTAAACAATATGTTACTAAATAACCAAGAGATCACTGAAGAAATCAAAGATGAAATAAAAAAATACCTAGAGACAAATGACAATGAAAACACAACGATCCAAAACCCATGGCATGCAGCAAAAGCACTTCCAATAGGGAAGTTTATAGCTATAAAATCCTACCTCAAGAAACAACAAACATCTCAAATAAACAATGTAAACTTACACCTAAGGGAACAAGAGAAAGAAGAACAATCAAAACCCAAACTTAGTAGAAGGAAAGAAATCATAAAGATCACAGCAGAAATAAATGAAATAGAAACAAAGAACACAATAGCAAAGATCAATAAAACTAAAAGCTGGTTCTTTGAGAAGATAAACAAAATTGATAAACCGTTAGCCAGACTCAACAAGAAAAAGAGGGAAAGGACTCATCAATAAAATTAGAAATGAAAAAGGAGAAGTTACAACAGACACCACAGAAATACAAAGTATCCTAAGAGACTACTACAAGCAACTCTATGCCAATAAAATGGATAACCTGGAAGAAATGGACAAATTCTTAGAAAGGTATACTCTTCCAAGCCTGAACCAGGAAGAAACAGAAAATATGAACAGACCAATCACAAGTAATGAAATTGAAACTGTGATTAAAAATCTTCCAACAAACAAAAGTCCAGGATCAGATGGCTTCACAGGTGAATTCTATCAAACATTTAGAGAAGAGCTAACACCCATCCTTCTCAAACTCTTCCAAACAATTGCAGAGGAAGGAACACTCCCAAACTGATTCTACGAGGCCACTATCACCCTGATACCAAAACCAGACAAAGATACTACAAAAAAAGAAAATTACAGACCAATATCACTGATGAATATAGATGCAAAAATCCTCAACACAATACTAGCAAACAGAGTCCAACAACACATTAAAAGGATCATACACCATGATGAAGAGGGATTTATCCCAGGGATGCAAGGATTCTTCAATATACGCAAATCAATCAATGTGATACACCATATTAACAAACAGAAGAAGAAAAACCAGATGATCATCTCAATAGATGCAGAAAAAGCTTTTGTAAAAATTCAACACCATTTATGATAAAAACTCTCTAGAAAGTGGGCATAGAGGAAACCTACCTCAACATAATAAAGGCCATATACGACAAACCCACAGCAAACATCATTCTCAATGGTGAAAAACTGAAAGCATTTTCTCTAAGATGAGGAACAAGACAAGGATGCCCACTCTCGCCACTCTTATTCAACAGGTTTTGGAAGTCCTAGCCACTTCCTAGTTCTAGAGAAGAGAAAGAAATAAAAGGAATACAAATTGGAAAAGAAGAAGTAAAACTGTCACTGTTTTCAGATGACACGATACAATACATAGAGAATCCTAAAGATGCTACCAGAAAACTACTAGAGCTAATCAATGAATTTGGTAAAGTTGCAGGATACAAAATTTTTTTTTTCACATTTAATTTTTTTTTTTAATTTTATTTATTTATTTATGGCTGTGTTGGGTCTTCGTTTCTGTGCGAGGGCCTTCTCTAGTTGTAGCAAGCGGGGGCCACTCTTCATCGCAGTGCGCGGGCCTCTCACTATCGCGGCCACTCTTGTTGTGGAGCACAGGTTCCAGACGCGCAGGCTCAGTTATTGTGGCTCATGGGCCCAGTTGCTCCGCGGCATGTGGGATCTTCCCAGACCAGAGCTCGAACCCACGTGCCCTGCATTGGCAGGCAGATTCTCAACCACTCTGCCACCAGGGAAGCCCCAGGATACAAAATTAATGCACAGAAATCTCTTGCATTCCTATACACTAATGGTGAAAAATCTGAAAGAGAAATTAAGGAAACACTCCCATTTACCACTGCAACAAAAAGAATAAAACACCTAGGAATAAACCTACCTAGGGACACAAAAGACTTGTATGCAGAAAACTATAAGATACTGATGAAAGAAATTAAAGATGATACAAAAAGATGTAGAGATATACCATGTTCTTGGATTGGAAGAATCAATATTGTGAAAATGACTATACCACCCAAAGCAATCTACAGATTCAATGCAATCCCTATCAAATTAACAATGGCATTTTTTACCGAACTAGAACAAAAAAATCTTAAAATTTGTATGGAGACACAAAAGACCCCGAATACCCAAAGCAGTCTTGAGGACAAAAAACGGAGCTGGAGGAATGAGACTCCCTGACTTCAGACTATACTACAAAGCTACAGTAATCAAGAGAATATGGTACTGGCACAAAAACAGAAATATAGATCAATGGAACAGGATAGAAAGCCCAGAGATAAACCCACACACCTATGGTCAACTAATCTATGACAAAGGAGGCAAGGATATACAATGGAGAAAAGACAGTCTGTTTAATAAGTGGTGCTGGGAAAACTGGACAGCTACATTTAAAAGAATGAAATTAGAACACTCCCTAACACCATACACAAAAATAAACTCAAAATGGATTCAAGACCTAAATGTAAGACCGGACCGTATAAAACTCTTAGAGGAAAACATAGGAAGAACACTCTTTGACATAAATCACAGCAAGATCTTTTTCCATCCACCTCCTAGAGTAATGGAAATAAAAACAAAAATAAACAAATGGGACCTAATGAAGCTTGAAAGCTTTTGCACAGCAAAGGAAAGTATAAACAAGACAAAAAGACTACCCACAGAACAGGAGAAAATATTTGTAAATGAAACAACGGACAAGGGATTAATCTCCAAAATATGTGAACAGCTCATGCAGCTCAATATTAAAAAAACAAACAACCCAACCTAAAAATGGGCAGAAGACCTAAATAGACATTTCTCCAAAGAAGACATACAGATGGCCAAGAAGCTCACGAAAAGCTGCTCAACATCACTATTAGAGAGATACAAATCAAAACTACAATGAGGTATCACCTCACACCAGTTAGAATGTGCATCATCAGAAAATCTACAAACAACAAATCCTGGAGAGGGTGTGGAGAAAGGGTACCCTCCTGCACTGCTGGTGGGAATGTAAATTGATACATCCACTATGGAGAACAGTGTGGAGGTACCTTAAAAAACTAAAAATAGAATTACCATATGAACCAGCAATCCCACCACTGGGCATATACCCAGAGAAAACCATAATTCAAAAAGACACATGCACCCTACCTAATGTTAATGTTCATTCCAGCACTATTTACAATAGCCAGGACATGGAAGCAACCTAAATGCCCACTGACAGACGAATGGATAAAGAAGATGTGGTATATATATACAATGGAATATTACTCAGCCATAAAAAGGAACGAAATTGGGTCATTTGTGGAGAGGTGGATGTATCTAGAGACTGTCATACAGAGTGAAGTAAGTCAGAAAGAGAAAAACAAATATCGTATATTAACACATGTATGTGGAACCTAGAAAAATGGTACAGATGAACTGGTTTGCAGGGCAGAAATTGAGACACAGATGTAAAGAACAAACGTATGGACACCAAGGGGGGAAAGTGGCAGGGGGGGGTGCTGGTGGTGGGATGAATTGGGAGATTGGGATTGACATGTATACACTAATATGTATAAAATAGATAAATAATAAGAACCTGCTGTATAAAAAAATAAATAAAATAAAATTCAAAAATTAAAAAAAAAAAGAAATTTCTCTGGAAGTAGTAAAAGATTATAATTTCAGAGAGAGCATGTCTTCTAGTGTGTGTGTGGAGGGGAGTGTGAAGTGTATGAATCCAAAACTGGTATAATTAAAAGCATAATGCCAATAGTGGCAATGTATAAAAATTTTACAGAAACCCCTTTAATGGGCTTCCCTGGTGGTGCAGTGCTTAAGAATCCGCCTGCCAATGCAGGGGACACGGGTTGGAGCCCTTGTCCGGGAAGCTCCCACATGCTGTGAAGCAACTAAGCCCGTGCGCCACAACTACTGAGACTGCGCTGTAGAGCTCGCGAGCCACAATTACTGAGCCCGTGTGCCTAGAGCCCATGCTCCGCAATATGAGAAGCTACTGCAATGAGAAGCCCGCGCACCGCAACAAAGAGTAGCCCCCGCTTGCCTCCACTAGAGAAAGCCCGCACGCAGCAACGAAGACCCAACGCAGCCAAAAATAAATAAACTAAATTAAATTTAAAAAATCAGAAATCCCTTTAATGAAATTCTATGTGTGGAAAATGTATGTATTCATATTTTTCGCTGGCTTTCTTAATGCTTGGAGCTGACCCATTGACTAAAATAATTTATTCTTTTTAAAGAATAAACATTACACAAGCTATTACACTATATTTTCCTTTTTGTGTTGCCAATAAACATATTTTTGTTCATTTTGTTTTGGCAGCACCAAGAAAAAATATAATCATTTTTCATAAAGTATTTCAATTAAATAAGTTCTGTCTCCAAGGATATACAAAAAGTAAGCTGATACTAATTAATACCAAGTTGACTACAAATATACATGTGTATATTCATTTATTAATACCCTATTGTCCTATAATTGTGAAAAGTTTGTCTAAGTTGATCTAACTTCTTGACTACTGTTGAAATGTTTAATCACGTATTTGCCATACAAAAATAAATGTAAGTATGGAGAAAATATCAGAAGAATGTACCAAAGTGTATGAGATGTAGAGAAAGATACTATTGTTTCCACAGTAACAGCATGTTTAACCAGTTGCTGTAGCACCATGGTAACTGAAGAATAAAGACTGTGGAGTACATACAAAGCATACATTTACAAAATTAAAAGATTCATATTGGCAAAGTTGGCATCTAACTATGAAAAGCTACCTTTTCTTAATTTTATTTGGGATCAGGACCCTGCTTAGTCTTGAGAATTTAGCTTATGAAGAGAGGTCTATTGTTGCAATTTTTATAAGGGCTGCCCTAGTTAATTGCTGAAATATGCTTGGCTGGTCTCTCTGAAGGTTGTTGTAAGAATTAAATGAAATGAGATAGTGTATGAGAAAGTGCTCCATAAATTGTAAAGAGCGACACTAATTCATCATTATAATTCTTCTGAATCTTGATAATAAAAGTCTATCACTTCTCTTGTTAGTAATACCACTAGTTCTCATATATATCTTTTCATAAAAATAAATTATTTTGCTCATTTTATTTTACACAGGAAGTTTATTTCTTTAAAGTTTCTTCCTAGGTATTTAACTCTAGGCTTCTCTTTTACACTAGGAAAACTGAAAACTAATACATACTTTATATGAGGTATGTAAGGGATGAAAGGATAGAGTGAGCCTATGGCTTGTGACCAATTTTCCTAGAATAGAAAAAATTAATTGAATCAGATGGTCCAGCACCATGACAGATAATTTCTTGGCTTTTTACTTGCAGATCTAATCTAAATGGAATATGTTTGAGACTAACAATTTCTTCACATGATGATTACATTTAAGCAAGAAAATAATGTTTTGGCCATTGCTTTTTGTCTCTAGTTTCAAAAATTCTTTTAAACACAGTGTTTCATTATACTTTTCTATCACTATACGAAAAGCATAAAAAATTTTATGTGAGTCAGTGACATGGTAAAATTTTACTTTTTATTTGTAGTCACTTTGCTATGCATGGCGATGTGAAGAAGTCTGAGTTAATTTTCTCAAAACAGTAGTTCTTACGGCATGGAAATAGAAAGTAGTGGTTAAGCATTTCGAGCTTGAAGATGCACCGTGTGGCTGCCGGTCCAGCTCTGGTGCTTACCACTTCTGACACGGGGTAAATTACTTATGCTCTCTGCCTCATTTTACCATCTGTAAGCATAATAGTATGTACATCACAAGTGATTTGAAGACTAAATGAGCTAAAGCATGCAAAATAATTTAAAAGGTGCCCAGCATGAAAACAGCACACAATAAATGATAATTATGAATATTAGGGAAACGTTTATCATTTTGGCAAATATTTCAGTTATGCTGGGCAAGAAAATACACTGCTAAAGATGAAGGATACATACAGAAATAATAAATATGTAATTTCCTATAATATTTCCATCTCCTCTTAATACAAAGATAGGAAAGAATTACTTCTCAGGTATATATATATACAACAAGTCACACAAATAAACACCTATTCCAGCCAGGTATTTGCACTCTTTTATACTAGTGAAATTTTGGATCAACAATTTTAATTTGATTCTCATAGTATTTTTTCCAACAGTACACAGTTTATTCATACCTTGTTTTCCTATATTCTAATGTCTAGTATTTCCTCTTCCTTAAAGTATTTTGCATTTTCTAGAACACTGTTATCTACAGGTAAAGACTAGAAGTTTTCTTTTTGATTCTTTGAGGGATTACTAATCTTTAAACAGGAAATTTAGCTTTTATCAAATATAGTGTTACGTTTTGAGATTTTTCTACACTTTAAGGTTACTGGCTGTATGTAAATTACTACTTCAGGTAAGATGAAGAAGAACTGAAAATATCAGAATAATCAAGCAAATAGTATGATTATGAATAGTAAATTATTTAATGTATCATAGTGTCATTATATGTGTTGTTGATAAAATATCTCTAAACCTAAATCAACTCATTGAAGAAATAATCAACTTTGTGAAAATATATTAAAGTTTGTTTTAATTTAAATTAGTTTCACTGAAAATTCTGAGGTCTTTTCATTATCCTAAACTGCTGCATTACCTTCTCTCTCTCTTGCCTTACCTATGCTTAATGGATTGCTTTCTAGTTACATGCCTATGTATCTTTCTCAGTAACTAATCAGTGTGTCATCTGAGGGCAGAAAACATTTTGTAGTGTCTGTAAATCCAGCACGCAGCAAATTTCCTGGCACACAGTAGGTGCCAAATCTGACCTAGAAAAAGACTCTATTTGTCAAGAAGCACTGTTCTATTTAATCTGTGGGCAAGTTTCTTTTGCTTTTTTCGAAGACTTTCCAAGAAATAAAATACTTTTGAATGCATACATCATTCCATTTTGGCATGCCTGGAATGATTAGTTGAAACCCTGTAACTAATACAATCAAGGTAGTGTGACTTAAAGGATAAACTGACTGGTAAGGCTCAAGCAAACATTTGGTAACCTTAACTAAGCTCACTGACATGAACTAAGAGGTTTAATAGTTCTGTCAGAATGCTGAGGTACTTCTTTGAGAGATGCTACAAATTTTTTTGCACATCAACAATAATAGATATAATTTATTATTGTTTCCATCATGTCTTAAGAAGTCTGATCTACAGAGATTCTTATCAGTTTTGTTCAAAGGTTATTCCCATGTAAATGGGGAATGCAAAAAGAGCATCATGGAGTATACTTGAACTCTACAGTTAGCTGCATATCAAATCATTTACACTTTTTGGCAGCTTCCTGGAGTATAGCAATGTTGTTTTCTGCCATTAACAGATGGAGTCTCAATGTGAGAACAGCTACTGCAAAACCTGCAATATGTCAGGTTAAAGATTAAGTGAAATCAATGTTTGAAGGTGCTATCATATTATATATTACAATCGTATGTACTGTGCCAATTAAAAGCTTCATGAATTTACTTATTAAAGATCAAGATTTATGGCAAAATCTTCAGTAGAGATAAGGTGCTGTATGGAAACAAACTTATGTCCCTAATGTGAGTGACAGTTGCTATGGAAGCTGCAGAACATCATGCTACTCTGCTTTCCAAATTAAAGATATACAAAACAAGAACATTTTTATGGGTTGCTGTTAAGGTTGATGGACCAAGAAGTTGACAGCCTCTAAAATGTTTTAAGTGCATACAATTGCATAATCAACATCAAGAATTTTTCTTCCTTCTTTTTCCAGATAAATGGCTTAATAATTTCAAAGAGCACTGTTTTGAAATTCATAATTTTATTGGGCAAGTTGTTTATAATATATGGTTTTGAGGTGCCTATTTTATATTTATGTTTAAATTCAAATACCTTTGTAATAAGGCAAAGGATTGGATTGTCAAACTTGACTCAAACAAATCGAGACCTTACCCATTACCAAGCATTATTAATAGTTTTAGTGATCCAATCAATAAGGAGGTACAGGTGAAACAGAGAGGCCTGAGCCATTCCTTCCTTCACACATCAGACATGGGATCTTTGGCCCAGGGTAATGAATGGGATCTCTATCTAACAAGGTGTACCGGTTATTGCCTCACACAGCAGGGAGTATATAGGTTACGAAACGGCTCTTTTTTTTTTGTCCCGGATGTTGTACAGCTTATGTGATATTCTACAGAAAGCCAGACATAATAAATCCATTAATCCTAGGTTTTTTTGACATAAACAATTCTAAATTAAGGACATCCTGCTCAAAGCGTTTCATAACAAGGTCTCTTCATCTAAAAAATATATTTGCCTATTTACAGGAGGATAATCATTAGCAAGTGTGCAAAGAAATTGGGCTATTCATCTACGTTCCTTTTACCCATAGGGTAATCAAAGAAAAATGAATCAGAGACCATGTGCATTATTACCTCTTTCTTCTCCAACTGTCAGTAAGTCCATTTTTCAAGAATTTTGTAATCATGGAAAAAAGAAAGTTGCCATCTCTGACAAGTGGTCCCATATGCTGTACTTATTTAGTATACAGAACCAAGAAAACAAAAATTGTATAAAATCACATTTAATACCTAAGTTTATTTAATTAAATTTAAATGCAATAAAATGATTCCAGAGCACATTAAGTATTTAATAAATTTATGAATATATATGATGCAAAGTTACTTCTGTAGAGGTATCATATACTTATAAAACCCTTACAATTTTAAGAAAACAGAAAACTGCAATTTATAGAACAATTCTGCAATTGAGTCAGATATTTTGAGGAAATGATTCTGTTTCTTCTGGGGAAAAAATTACCTATTACAAGACTGGCATTTAATTTATAGAAACAATTAGAAAGTTAATCAGACCTCATCCTTTCATCCATATTCCACAGAACTTGAAAATGGGCAATCTGCTTTCATTATTAAGTAATAGTATAGTATAGTGCTCCCATTTACTTCGTCACTCTACAGAGTCAGCATCACACGTATGCCACCAGTAGAGTTGCACAAAATCCCATGTAGAAAGAATTTAATGGTCCGTGGTTACCATCTTAAAATTCTTAACAATTTTATCTTTGAATTTGTGCTCTACATGTGAATTCAGATGGGACAATGACTCATATGCCTGGGGAGTGGGTCCCTAGCTCACACATGGACCTATTTCCCACTGCCTCCCTGATGGCCTGAGTCTGGTTCTTAGCTGTCGATTTCCTGACCCCTGGTGCTCCAATCCCTGTCCATACAGGGACAGTACCGTGCGACTCTGCTGTTCTCTGCCTCAGTTTGAGTCTGTGCACGACCCAGGGAAGGACGGGGTGCCTACCCCGAGGCATCTCATGGAGGAGCGTGTCTGGCAGCACCATGACACACTTGGCAGAAGAATAGGTGGGGTCTCTCACCCACAACCAATTCTGGTACCAACGGTGTTGCATAATATACAATTGTTATTTATAATTTTTAAATCGTAAAATTTAAACCCAACCTGAAGGCTGTACAGCAACATCAAATTGAGGTTATCTGAAACTAAAAATTTGGAAGAGAGGTTCCAAATTTGTAGGATCCATGCCTCTGAGAAATGATGCCATCTAGATGGTGATGATATCTGTGGAGCCTGAAGGAATAGCTTCACAAAGGTGAATTCTGAGCAGGTGAAGGGCCCTTGCTAGAGGGGAGTTTCTAGGAATAGCGAGCAAAGTAGAAGAAGCAAGTCCCCTCTCCCATCTTGGCCTGCAAGTCTACATCTAAAGCCAACAAACTGCAGAGCATAACAGGGAGCTATATGGCAAAGGAAGAGAGTGGTGTGAGTTTGAGGGGTGAACAAAACTTTAATTTCTAAACAATCTGTAGCCTCAGTGATCCTGCTCACACTTTCATTGATTCCTATCATATTTCATTAACTTTTGCTAATGGGCATGGTATTTACAGGTGCCTCATTCAAAATGTATAGAAGCAAACTAATTTCTCAGAATAATTAGGATCAATTACCCCAACCAATACAGTAACCTCCTTCTTAGCCTTTGGTCAATGGAATAAGGGGCCTCAAAGCTACAAATGGTTCTCTTGACTTCAGGTTCAATGGCATACTGTTGTATCCTCTGGTAGAAGTATTCTGCCCCTGGGAACCATGTCTACAAATGTACAGAGTTCGAAAATTCATAAATAGAAATCAACACTTATTCAATGGGAAACAGAGCTGCTCCTACTTCCATATTTTGTTTCCCATACTTGTACAGTATGACAGTAGGAGAATAAAAAAAAGCATGTATTTGTCACTGATTCAAATCATACATTGCCTCCATTTAGTACATCTTACACCTGGTGCCATAAATGAATCTTCAATAATCTATTCCACTGGGTGTAGATATATAGGAAACAACTTGAATGTCATGATTTATTAACTTTTATTTTTAAAGAATATTTAAATCAAGTTGTCACGTAATTTTTTAAGTAGAATTTTATCAGCTAAAATTTTCTAATTCTTATATTGTTTCATTATTTTAGTAGCTTGGCTAGCTCCTTGACTGTATTTTTTCTATTCATTTTAAAATGTTTTAACTTTTCCTGAACCAGAAAGTTAGAATGGTAGTTAGGGTTAGATAGCATTCTATGGTTCTTAGTTCATGGGTATCTTTTGCTTTTAATGAAGTTAGTACAATGGCTTTAAATGATACTGCCTTTTGAAGCACAGTGGGATAGGGTATATTTTAATTTTATAATTCATATTTGTTTTTGTAGGGTCCTTGATTTTCACTACTTGCTTCTATTTTGCCCTTTACTTCTGAGTTCCAAAGTATATCTCCTCATTCCAAATTGCCTTATTCCCAACTCTGTTCTTCAATAATAATTTATTTCTAATATTATCATCTCTCAGTCTAATATTTTTGCTTTTATTATTTAATCTTTATGGTGTTTTTGAGGAAAGTTTGAGAGATTAGGATTTAGGCAACCAGCATTATCCTACAGGAACCCAAAACCTTACACATATTTTGAACCCTATAAGATATTATCACTGCTATTAGATTTTTTGTTTTTATTTTCAGTCAACATTTTAGAATTATGCATGTATGTGCCCCCTTTTTTGCTCATAAATCTTGCCAACTTTTCCACGTATTTATTTGAAATAATTTTCTTTCTACCAATATTTACTGCAGTTCTATAAGTGACAAATTTGTTTGTTTTTGTTTGTCTTGAGAATGTCTTTTTGTAACTTTAACTTTGAGGGATATTTTCATTAAATTTAGATTTCTAGGTTGGAATATACTTTTTTAACCCTTTGAAATATCAATTCCAGTGTCTTCTGAACTCCAATGTTTCTTTTGGAAAATCACCTCTTAATGTCAGTGTTGATACTTAAAGTAATATTTCTAACTTACAATTAAGAGTTTCCCTTTATCATTATTTTAAAATGTTTAATCACTTAGTATGATATACCTAGATATGAGTTCCTTTTTATTTGTCATACCTAAGATTTGTAAGGAATGCTCTATCTCTGGGTTGATATCATTCAGTAGTTTTGGAAAATTCTCAACCATTATTTCTATTAAGTACTGGGTTTTCCCAATTCTCTCCTTTTCTTCTAAAATTGCATTATATATATGTCAGATCTTTTCACTGTTTCCCATATGTCTCATATGTTCCTGCCATTTTATTCTCTATTTGGATATTTTCTACTGTTATTATTTCAAGTTCACATATCCTCTGCAGTGACTTATCTTCTGTTAAGTCCATCTATTGCATAATAATTGGGTTATTGTGTTTTACAACCTTTGAGTTTAAAGTTAATAGCTGAACTGATTCCAATTCCTGGTGAAATCCTGTATCGTCTCATCTATTTCTTAAACATATAAATCACAGTTATTTAAATATCATGTATGATAACTTTAATACTCAAATTACCTATAATTATTTTTCTCTTTGTTGCTTTTATTTAACCTTTTGGACATTTGGACTTGTGCCCAGAAATACCTGGTACTTTTGGTTTAGTAGCAGACATTATGCATGAAAAAAATACTTAAAATTCTAGCAGATGTTATCTTTATTAAGAGAATACTGATTTTGTTTTATGGAATACTATTAGAATTAAGGCAGATCATTTTTACAGATTTATTGAGCTAAAATTGACATGTTACATGTATAATTTAAGTAGACAATGCGTTGACTTGATACACATATATTGCAATATAAGAACCACTGTAGCTAACACCTCCATCACATCACATAATTACCATATTTTAAAATTTTATGGTAAGAACTTTTAAGATCTGCTCTATTAGCAACTTTCAAGTATATGATACAGTATTGTTAACTATAATCACCAATGCTGAGCATTAGATCCCCAGAACTTATTCATCTTCTAACTGGAAGTTTATACTCTTTGACTACCATCTTCCTTTCCCCCTACCCTCCACCCCTGGTAGCCACCATTCTACTCTCTGTTTCTGAAAGTTTGGCTTTTTTAGATTCCACTTACAAATAATATCATACAATATTTGTCTTTTTCTTTCTGACTTACTTCACTTAGCATAATGCCCTCAAGATCCAACCACGTTGTCACAAATGGCATGATTTCCTTTCTCATGGCTAAATAATATTCATAAATACTAGGATTGCATTTTCTATTTCTGTCAAGAATAAGGCAGATGATTTTAATGCAGTCTTGGACAGAGCTCACTTGATTCTTCATTTCAGGGTGTGTGTGTGTGTGTGTGTGTGTGTGTGCGTGCGTGTGTGCACGCATTGTTACTAATCTATATTTAGCACAACTAGGACCCCCACCAGGTCCTAGTTAGAACCCTGTGACTTATCTAGAGACCTCCCTCCTTAGATAATCTAGTTAATTCTAATTTTATTTCTCTAGGTAGCTCTGTGAAGCTGGATCAAGTTCAGTTCAGTGTACCTGCTTCTTAAGTCCATTTTGTGCTTGATTTCTTAGATGATATAGAATGTAGGAAATACTCCAAGTTACTTCCTTTTTCTCTGGAATCCTTCCAATCTGATGCTTGCTGTCTTAATAGCTTTCAAGTTTTCTCAAAAGATGCAATTTGTATTTTGTCCCTTCTTTTAAATTTTGCATGATTTTTCATAGAAACGTGATTTATGTGTAGAAGAAATTTTAAAGCCATTTTCCCCCAATGGTGTATAATTTTGTAATCCAGACATCAATACTTTCAACGCAACAGATATAAATTTAAATTATAAGGTACTGCCAGTACTTGTAGATAAAAGTAGCATATCTCCCCCAAATTCAGAAGTAACAACAAAGGTTTTCTTTCTAAATGATATTTATACAATCAGCACAATGATGTGTTAGTATGGTTGCTGGGTTGTTGTCTAGTTTTAAACACTGATAACTAAGTAACTCTTAAATGAACCTCAGAGCACAAGATTCAAATTCAAAGATCCATATAAAATAGATAACTAAAAAGAATCTACTGTATAGTACAGGAAACTCTATTCAATATTGTGTAATGACCTATATGGGAATATAATAAAAAAAAAAGAGTGGATATACACATATGTATAACTGATTCACTTTGCTGTACATCTGAAACTAACACATTGTAAATCAACTATACTCCAATAAAAATTAATTTAAAAAATTCAAAGCTCTGTCAAATCCTAGATTCATACACATCCAAAACTTCAGATCATTCAGGATTAGCAAAATTTAGCTCTATGTCATACATAATAGTAACAATGAAGCACAAATAATCGTTTTTTCCAATTTTCTTGAACTCCATCAACTAATCAAAATTAGTACTTACTACTAAAATTTTAGTAAAGTGAAAGGGGCAGATTTTTGTAGTACATTTGATACACAGTGCAACTCTCTGTCAAATATAAATGAATCACTGCTCCCCATGTCTTCCCAAATCTCTTACTATTGGTCCCATTACAGAATGCTCTTATTTTCAGTGAGTGAATTTATTGGACTATTATATTATCTCTGTTGAGTCTAAGTCTTTGCTTACTTGTTCAAATTTGAGGAGATAAGCTCTCTAGAGGGCTCAGAATACATCCTCTAAAGAAGGAAGAGACATACTTTATTGATATTAATCTTTCTAACATGCCATTTCCTCCTGCCATTAGGCTACAGAGCCCTAATTTTCACTAGTTTGGCTGCTTTAATGTTGTTCCATTGGAAGTAGGAAAATAGTCCTCATTCAGTTTTTAAATAAACAATTTATTTTAGAAAACTTTTAGATTTACAGAAAAGTTGAAAAGATATGACAGAGTTCATGTATCCACAAACCCAGTCTGGCCTATTGTTAATATCTTACATTAGTATGGCATATTTGTCAGAATTATTTAAACCAATATTGATACATTATTATTAACCTATATCCATACTTTATTCATATTTCCTTAGTTTTTTTTTTTTTTTACCCTGATGATCTTTCTCTGATTTAGGATTCTGTCCAGGATATCACACTACTTTTAGTCATCATGTCTCCTTGGGTTCCTCTTGGCTATGATATTTTCTCAGACTTTCCTTGGTTTGGATGACCTTGACAATTCTGAGTATTACTCGCTGAAGCAGTTCATAAAATATCCCTCAAAGAAGAATTGCTTGATGTTTTTCTCATGATTACACCTGGGTTATGAGTTTGGGGGGCAGAAAACCACACAGGTGAAATGCCATTTTATCACATCATATAAAAGATACAAATTATCAACCTGAATCAATATTACTGATCTATACCTTGACTGCCTGGTTGAGGTAGTGTCTGTCATGTTTCTCCACTGTCCTTTTTTTTTTTTTAACCACTTTCTACACTGTGATATTTGTATTGAATTCACTATGTGCAGTTCACATTTAAAGAGTATAGTGGAGACACCTTAAAATAGAGTATTCTTAATTCTTCTGTCTCTTTTGACATTTCACTTAGCCGTTTCACATTACCCAATATATTACTATTATTAATTTATACAGTTATACTTTAGATCAATTAGGAAAAAGTTAACATATAATTATTTATGTTATCTTTATTTAATCCTTCTTTGATGCTCGTTATTTATTTAGATGCAAGTTTCTGACCTATATCATTTTTTTCTGCCTAAATAACTTCTTTAACATGTCTTGTTGGGCACATCTTCTCATGATGAATTACCCCAGCTTTTGGCTGAGAATGTCTTTATTCCTCCTGAAACTCTGAAGGATAATTTTGCTGGATATAGAATTCTAGGTCAGTGTTTTTGCTTGTTTATACCAACACTTTAAACATTTGACTCCACTCTTTCCTCTCATAGTTTCTGACAAGGAGTTTGTTGTAATTCTTATTCTTATTCCTCTACAGGATCCCCATTCACCACCCCTCACTTCTTTCAAGATTTTCTTTTTGTTGTTGCTTTTCTGAAGTTTGAATATGATACTCCTATATGTGTTTCTTTTGTTTTTTATTTTGCTTGCTGTTTTCTGAGCTTCCTGGATCTGTGGTTTTGTGTCTGTCTTTAATTTTAGAGAAGACAGTTCTCATCTCTTACTCCTTCAAATATGTCTTATTTGCTCCCTTCCCCTCCATTCCTTCTTTCCTTTCT
The DNA here is from genome assembly GCF_009873245.2 of Balaenoptera musculus. Taxonomy (NCBI): domain Eukaryota; kingdom Metazoa; phylum Chordata; class Mammalia; order Artiodactyla; family Balaenopteridae; genus Balaenoptera; species Balaenoptera musculus. The sequence goes on from NC_045802.1 coordinate 60,394,956, forward strand.
TCCTTCCTTCCCTCCCTCCCTTTCTTCCTTCCTTCCTCTCTCCTTTCTTTCTTTCTTTCATCTTTTTTTCTCTCTTTCTCTTTATTATTATTTTCTCTCTGCTCTTCAGCTTGGAAAATTTCTCTTAATGCATCTCTGACTCACTGATTCTTTCCTCAGCCATGTCATGTCTACTGAAGAGCTCATTAAAAGTATTCTTCATTTCTTAGTTACTATGTTTTTGACTTCTAGGATTTCCTTCGTTATTGATTTCTTTTTTGTTTAGAATTTACATCTCTTTGCTCACATTATCCATCTGTTTTCTCACATTGTCTGTTTTTTCAGTTAGATCCCTTAACAGAATAATTATAGTTATTTAAAACCCTCTGTCTGGTAATTCCAATATGTGTCATAACTAAGTCTGGTTGTTTTGCTTGCTTGTGATCTTCAGATTGTTTTTTCTCGCTTTTTAGCATGTCTTGCATTTTTTTGTTAAAAGTTGGACATGATATATTGGGTAATAGGAACTGAGGTAAACAGGCCTTCAGCATGAAATTTTATGTTAATATGGCTAGAAGCTGGGTTGTGTTTAACATTTCTCCATAGCTACAGATGCCAGAATCTTCAAATTCCTCTAGTGTCCTTGTTTGTCCTTGTGTCTCCCCTCTTGACTTTGGACTTCCTAAGTATTCCTTCTCAGAAAGAGTCTGTATCATGCAGCTCTTTCATCTGTAATCCACTGTTATTATACTGGAACTTTGCTGGTGTTGTTTGAAAGGTGTGGGGAAAGGGGGAGGACAGTCTATACTCTTACGGGTAAGTCTCAGTATTTTAGTGGGCCTGTGTCATTTCACAAGTGTTTTTCCCTGCCTCCCTTTGATCCCTTTTTCATTCCCTCACTGCAATGTTCCCAAACTACTTTCTTTAAATTCTGACCTCTGTTGATTGTTTCCCCCAACCTTTTACAAAAATACCTGCAAAATGTTAGGCATTTGACAGAAAATAATACAAAATATTGAAGAGATGCAGAATCACAGAATAAATAAATGGTGGCTCCTATTAGAGAGCTGCTTAAATTTTTTTGCCAGCAAATAAATTTCACCGTCCCTATGCAACCTAAGCCAAGTAGCACAAAAGCCTTTCCAGAAAATCCTAGATCTGTTTTATCAATTAGCAGATGTATGTGATCTAGTACACATTATGGCAGATTGTTATGAGCATTTTTTATAACAAAAATTCATGTCTCAGCAGGTGTACAATGTTCTTAATTATTTTTTCTTATGATTGTACAGATACAAAGCTACATGCTAGTTTTCTAGTTTCTAGAGTTCTGTCAGAACCAGTGTTGTCTTGTTCATCAGGATTAAAATCATCAGCTACTTGAAGAAATCCATGTTTATAATACTTACAATGTGACTCAATTCTAAATACCAAATAAAAATGTGACCCTGTTCTAAGAAAACAAATAATCCACGGCTATTCTAGTCACAATTACATTATTTTCAACATCTTTCAATTCTTGATTCATTAGTGCAGTAGCCAAACACATATGATTTAGAAATTCATTTTAAATGCTGGCACAAAGAACTGTATATCCTGATGATGTATAGAACAGTGAGATCAATAATATCACAAGTCATAGGATCTACATGGGAAGGATACCGAGATTACATATGTCCTATTTTACATAAGAAGTTATTATTTTGGAACAAGGCACTTGGATCTTTCAAAATCAATTTAGCAAGATAACATCACCCCATGCCTTTCTTAACCACCTCTATTTGACACAGTGCTTAACATACCAAAGTACTGTTTTCAGTACTCTTTACTGTTATTGTTTTCATCTCATTTAGAAAGTTTCTCATTTATAAATATTATCAGGATATCAGAGGCTTTATCACATCTGAATGTTCAGTCATAACACACTCACACACACACAAAATTTTTATTTCTGGGTTAGTCTTCTTAAGGGAGCAGTCTTTCTTTTCCTTTTTAGACTTTCAAATAGTGGTCTTTAGTTGTCATTTCAGGATTTTTTTTTTTTTAATTATTAGCACCTTTAATTATTATTTATTTATTTATTTGGCTGTGTTGGGTCTTCGTTTCTGCGCGAGGGCTTCCTCTAGTTGCGGCAAGCGGGGGCCACTCCTCATCGCGGTGCGCGGGCCTCTCACCATCGCGGCCTCTCTTGTTGCGGAGCACAGGCTCCAGACGCGCAGGCTCAGCAGTTGTGGCTCACGGGCCTAGTTGCTCCGCGGCATGTGGGATCTTCCCAGACCAGGGCTCGAACCCGTGTCCCCTGCACTAGCAGGCAGACTCTCAACCACTGCGCCACCAGGGAAGCCCCATTTCAGGATTTTTTAAGTCTTGTTTTGTAAGTGGTCACTGGATTGTGGTGGAGAACAACTGATCAGATTCCAATGTACGGTTAAACCAGCATGAAGATGCATAGTCAGTAGATTTTGATTCTGTTTCAACTGAAGGTGAAGTCAATCTTCAATCACAGAGTTTGGAAAGTTATGCAAAATTTCCCTTTGAGATGATAGGTTTTTGTCAATTTGCTGCAACCACTTTGAAAATCAGGCTGCGATGTAACTTGCATGGCTTTTCTGACCAGACAGTAGCCTCTCACCTGTTTTTGATTGTCCTTCAGCACTTCTCTGAGAGGATCAGAGCATGAGTGAGAGCCAAACCAGCTGCTCCATTTTCTTTTATTCCAGGCACAAACACCGGGTCTTTGGGTTCATGTGTTTGGCCTCTTGCCACTTGGAAACTCCACCAAAGGCATTTGGTCAGATGACAGTCACTGCACAGCAGTGGCAGTGCCACTCATTAACTCAGGCATAGCTGAATTTCTAGTCAAGTCCATTACACAGACTGTGAGAGAAACTGGTAGATTTTCTGTCAGCAAGAAGCTTAACCTCACTCAAACCTTAATTTGACCCACTAGGAAGAGATTTATCCTCTATCACATGTCACATGGTTTTGTCAAAAGACTATAGTTTATTTGACCCCTTTACTCGGGCATCAATATATCTCCATTTTCCCCTTTCCAGTCCAGTTGAACTTTAGCAATCAAGGGTTATAATTTAATGCAAGGACAAATTTGTTCTTAGAAAAAGGACAAATATTTATATTTACAATCCAGCCACATAAACCTTGATTACTTAATTTAACATAGAAAATGGACAAATGGATGCATCTGTGACTGCCAGGACTTGTATTATCTAATGAGTAGTAATGTCTCTTCAATCCCCTAATCAATTAGATTTTTCTTTTGGTTAATTAATTTTATAGGGCCCATAATATCTTTTACCTGGGGGATTCTAGGCAATTCACATCAAATGGCATTAGAAGACAAGGAGTAAAACCAAGGTGTGTTAAATTGAGCTTGTGTATCCCTAATTACTTTCTATTCACAGTACACTCATTTAGATAATTGGATAAGGAATATGATTAAAGTATTTCTGTTTGATGGTAAAATTTCCCTTATTGTGGCAATAAATTCTTCTACCTAGAATACCCATTAAGTTCATTGATTTGGCTGAGGAATGCGTACTTTTCCATTCTGTCCACCCTAAAATGTTCTTTCTCATAAAGTGATCATCAGATCTTTTTCATCTAGTGTAAGCTACATCTGTAACTTGCTGGATGAACTAAATGTTTTAAGACATTAAAACAATTCCAAACATGTTTGTGAAACAGGTTTCTTAACAAAAACTAAAAATAAAACAAAAAACAAACCATAATACATTGAAGAAAACTATGGTACACCTGGGGGTTCCAATTAGAGAGCTGTTCCTCTTATCTCCCCAGGAAAGACACCTCAACTTCTGTAAGTATCACTAGCATAGTTAGTGTTGGGGGGGGACTGCACCTCAGTGTTATAAGTGGGTTCCTTCTACTAGCAGTAGTCCATGCACTATTAAACAAAAATTATATCACAGCCTGGCTCTGTAGTGCAATGGATAGCACACTGGACTTCTAAAATTATATCACATTGTTAAGAGCATTTGTATAATAATGATTCAGGGACAAACAGGTAAACTTAACTCTTACTCTACAATATTTTTACAATTGCACAGGTGTGCACCTCAGAAAACTATTCAGAACATTGCTTCTCAACAACTGCTACATGGTCTAGGTCTTGCAACTATGAGATCCCAGATGAGGAAGAGGTGAGCAGTAGGGAAGGGCACTGACTAAGTACCTGGCTTGTGCAACTGCATGGAGAGTTTTGTCATTCTCTGAGATAAGAAACCTAGGAGTACTATATTTGGAGAATAAAATGGTGTGGCATGTTTTATATATATATAGGTTTTGAGTGCAAAGGTAAATATTTAATAGGTAAGTGACAATGGTAGTGTGAAGTTTTAAACACAAATGTGTGCTGTTGTATACTGGGGAGATATGAATTAATGCATACTAGTTGAAGTTTCAGAAATTAATAAATCACCCATGAAGAGTATGTAGAGTAAGAATATAATTTGTTTTGTTTTGTTTTTTAGCTACCTCAGTTTTTCTCAACCAGTTCCTGTGAGAGAAGTAAGTTCCAAGGTCTAAGGCACTGACTATATAATGAATTAATTTATCTTCTATGTAACTCTAACAGTATTAGCTATGTATCAACCATACAAGAATGTAGAAAATAGTGATACAAATAATTTTCTGTAGAGCTTAATTTTCCTGCAAACCCTTGGCTGAGAAAGACTACTCTAGAGTTTACAATATGTACCCTTAACCTATAAAATCTCATTAGAATTAATGTTATGACAACTTACATAAAATACAAAGAAAACCCTACAAAAGTATAATTCTAATTGTTACTGGGGTGTTTTTTTTTGGCTATAAATTGATACATTTTACTTCTACATGTATTATAAACCCTACATTAATTTTTTTTGTCTTAAATATGCAGACGTCTTTTAAGGAAATTAAGAATAGTCTTTTATACTTGCACATATTTACCATCTCTCGTATTCTTCTATATTTACTGTACATTCAAGTAGCCATCTGGTTCTATTTCCCTTCATCTTGAAGAAATCTTCACAACATTTATTTCAGTGCAAGTCTATTGGCCTCAAGTCCTATCAGATTTGGTTTATCTGAAAATATATTTACTATCATTTTTGGAGAACATTTTCATTAAATACGGAATACTAAGTTGATAGATTTTTTTTTGTTTCATTGCTCAGCAATTTAAACATGCTTTTCAATTAATCTCTATTCCCCACTGTTCCTAATGAGAAGTCAACCATTATTCATTTTGTTGTTTTCCTACATGTAATATGTCTCTTCACTGCCACTTTCGGGTGCTTTCACGATTTATTCTTCTTATTTTACTTTCAGCTTTTGACTACGATGTGTCTAGGTATATTATTCTTTGTATTAAAATGCTTAGGGTTAATCAAACTTCTCGGAAATGTAGTTTGATGCTTTAAACTAAATTTGAGGAATTTGTTTTGACCATTCTTTCTTTAAATATTTCTCTCTCTTTTCTCTCTGAGTGTCACTGAGGCTGTTTGTTTTTCATTATTTTTCTCCCTTTCCTAGTAATTAGACAACTCCTACCAATCTCTCTAAGTTTATTGGCTCTCTTATTGCTGCCATCTCCCATCTACTGTTATGTTCAACTAATAAATTATTAATTTCTGATACTGTATTTTTCTATATTTCCCATTTGGTCCTTTTACAATATATACTGTCCATTAAATGTTTTAAATTTATCAAGAATTAAACTACCAAATTTATTAGAGGATCTCCTTAACCCTCTCTGAGTGGTTGTAGTTTTTGTTGAGACTTGCCTATTTTGGTGATATCCTTAATCGTTTTTCCTTATCCTAGGACATACGTCCTTACTCCTAAGGTATGGCCTTCCTGAAGTCTCTACTGAATGCCCAATGTACTCAGTAAGTCTAACAAGGCTGGGACAGAATTCCTGCTCCTCGCAGTCCCGGATGACCTCTGGCACCTCGTTCAGTTCCTAGTCCTTCCGAAGCAGCTCATCCATAAGCCTTACGGAAATTCACCTTGCACGTGTGCAGCTAATTCCTCAGTCAAGAACCACTGGTAATGCCCACTTACCCTTGGAGCTTCAAATCTGTGCAGTTCTATCCTCTCCCATATTCTCCCTATAAATTCTAGCTTAAGCAGCACCAAAATCTGACCTCAGCCTTCTCAGTTCAACAAGACTGATCTGCATGTGTATGGTCCAATATCTGAAAAAAACTTTTCTCATATTTTTTTCCAGTTTTATAGTTGCTCTGAGAGGAAGACAAGTTTGCATAAGTTACTCAAACATGGCTGTACATCACATCCTTTGTAAATGCTGTTTTTCCTACATGAATTTAACAATTTAAATCTGTGGCTTGCTATCTTTGATGAAGCTTTGAAAATTCTTAGTTATTTTCTCTTTAAGTATTACTTCTGTTCCAGACTTCTATCATCTCTCCTTCTGGACTGTGATTCAAGTTATGTTAGATTTTCTCACTATATCCTTTATATTTCTTACCCTGTCTTCTTAATTTTTCATTGTTTTGTTTTTCAGTGTTGCATTATTCAAGTTAAATTAGGGAGTCTCTTTTAGTTCATTAATTCGATCTTTAAATTTATATTAGAGACAATTTTTAGCATGAATGTATATCTATTCTTTTTAAAATTGGCCTTATCTTCATTATATTTTCTAGTTTTGAGCTGAAATTGTGAACATTCTAACTTCTTGAAGTTAACACTCTCAAACATAACTAGAGTTATGTAAATGTCCATATCTTAGCATTTTAACATCAGAAACCAACTTCTGTCTCGTGAGACACTAAGGCTGCCAAAGCCCTACTCAAACCCCAAGGCATCTTTCAGAATAGGCAAATAATTTCATAATAAAATGGCTCCAAATACTAATGTCCCCTGTTTTGTATGTTTATGTGTTCTATCACTGATTGCAGTCTATTCAATTTATAAGCAAATTTAGTCCACACATCTATGTGGTGCCTCATATACATTTTATTTATCAACACTGCTATTATGTTTACTATATTTTAAGTAAGTTTTCTTTAAATAGGCAAATGATATGAAAAGATATCACATACATAAAAGAAATGGCACAAAAACTCATAAAATACACTTAATTACAAATAAGGGAAATAAAAATTAAAACCATGAGATATAACTACACACCACTAGATGAATTTTTTGTAAAAGATAAAATATCAGTATGTTAAGCCACAGGAACTCTCAAGATACTGCTTCTGTCGTTTAAAATTTTATGTGTTCAAATTTTTGGTGATACTAAAAATATATATATATTTTTCAAGTTTTACTGAGATATAATTGATGACTATAATTAACAATGCTATACGGTATATTTGGAAATTATATTTTTACATTGATTTTCTGACTGTTTGTTGCCAATATAAGAAATTCAGTTGATTTTTGAATACTAGGTTCACATCCAGCAACCTTGCTAAATTAACATTGATTCTAAATGTTTATAGGTTCCTTTGGATTTTATGCATGTATTGGGTTGGCCAAAAAGTTTGTGCGGATGTGCTGGAAAAACCCGAACGAACTTTTTGGCCAATCCAATATCATTCTATCCCTGTAAATAATATTAGTTTTATTTTTACTTTCAGACATTTATATATTTTATTTATTTTTATTGCCTTATTGCACTGGGTAGGAATGCCAGTATAATATCAATTTGAAGTGGTGATATGTGTCTTGTTTCTGAACTAACAGAAGAAGACAGAGAAGTGATTATTATCCTATTTTATTTTACTTAGACTTAAAAAAAATGATAAATAAGTGTTGAATTTTTCAAGTGATGCTTTCTGTATCTATTGAGATGAACCAAAGGACTTCCTTTGGTTTTAACACACTAGTACATTTAAGATACATTAATACATTCATTATTACATTAAAACATACTAATACATTTAATATTACATTTAAACATCAATATGTTTGGTATTAACATATTAATATGTGTTAATGTGGTAAGTTATACTTACTGAATTTCAAATGTTAAAACAACCTTATATCCCGATAGTATATTCCACTTAACCATTATATATTACTCCTTTTGGATACTACTGGATCTGTTTTGTTAATGTGCTTTAGATATTTTAAAAGAGTGTTTACATTTGTGTTCATGAAAGATATTGGCCTTTAATGTCCCTATATTTTAATATGCTTGTTTGATTTTGCTATTATTTTTTGCTGCCTCATAAAATGAATTGGAAATAGTTCTTCTCTTCTATTCCTTGGAATAACTGTGTAAGATTAGCATTATTTTTTCTTTAACTATTTAGACTGTCACTAGTGAACATATTTGGGCCTGTAATTTACTTTGTGAAATTTTTAAAAAAAGATATAAAACTATTTAGAACTATTCATACTTTTTAATTTTCTATTTTTTGACAAAGCATGTGTTTTCCATAAAATTAGTCCATTTCATGCTAACTGGAAAACTTATTGTGATACAAGTAGAAGCAACTCAAAGGTTTCATGTATTCATACAATGGAATTCTATTCAGAAATAAAAGGGAATAAAACATTGGCATTTGCAATAGCATAGGTGAATCTCAACTGCATTATGCTAAGTGAAAGAATCTACTAGGCTACACACTATATGGTATCACTTACATGACGTTTTGGAAAACATGTAACTATAGGGACAGTGTTTGTGAGGGGCTGGGATTCAGGATAGGAGGTTTGAAAGAATTTCAGAGACTGATGGAACTATTCCATATATTGATTGTGGTCATGGTGACATGACTGTATACAATTGTTAAAACTCACAGAACTGTACACTATAAAAGGGTGCATTTTACTACATGTAAAATATGCCTTAATATATTTTAAAAATCTAAAGTAAAAAAAGCAAAATAAAGTAAAAAAAGCAAAATAAAATAAAAAAAACTGTTGCTTTGAAGTTATTCTTAATATGTTCTTATCAATGATAGTACCTGTAATGATAATTTATTTGTATTTCTTTTTTCAGTGATTTATGACCCTTCTTTTTTTGAAATAAATTTATTTATTTATTTATTTATTGGCTGTGTTGGGTCTTTGTTGCGGTGTGCAGGCTTCTCATTGTGGTGGCTTCTCTTGTTGCAGAGCATGGGCTCTAGGCACACGGGCTTCAGTAGTTGTGGCTCGCGGGCTCTAGAGCGCAGGCTCAGTAGTTGGTGGCGCACGGGCTCAGCTGCTCCGTGGCATGTGGGATCTTCCTAGACCAGGGATCGAACCTGTGTCCCCTGCATTGGCAGGCGGATTCTTAACCACTGCACCAGCGGGGAAGTCCCGACCCCTCTTTTTTTTAAAAAATCCATTTGGGTTATGATCCTTGAACATCACAAGGCAATGATGAGTATAAGAACTGTGAAGCTGCCTGGCTTTATGTGACTGCTTTGGAAGCCTTAAGGAAATGACAGGTTCAGGTTCACCAACTATCAAGTCAAGGCACACTCTAAAAGTCGGGAGAGTTCCTAGCAGCATTTAAGAAAACCCCAAACTCTTGCAGCTTCAGGACAGCCTGTGCTGAAAATCAGCCTCAGGATCAAATGAAGATAAGAAAGCTCAATGAGAGATTGCACGTTCAGCCATGACAGATATTCTATGTCAAAGAGAGATAGGTAAGAATAGCCTTAATCTTACATGGGAAAATCTGGATAGCAGAGTCTGAGAATCTTGAGTTTTCTTGAAATTTCTGCTGGCAAAGTAGCTCTTTTATTTTTTGTGAAGAGCAGGTTCTCCTTATCTAAACACTTTCAGAATCACATCTGAAGCAGGTGATTTACAAAATAACACTTGGCCTCCTCATGATTCTTCCTTGCCTTCCCTAATTGGGTCCAGACAATAATTCACGTTGGTCTCAGCTCAGTCTCAGTGGAGAGAGTCCCTAGTAAGTAAGAAATAGTTTAAACTTCAGAGGGATTCCAGGACATTACAAGTACATATTTGGATGAAATCCATTGAACAGTATGGGAGAGCTTCCGGATGATAGCGGTTCTAGGGTAGCAAAATGTAAACTTAGATGCGGAAAACTTTACTGACATAAGAACATTCTCCATTAACACGAGATTTAATTTCCTAGGAAGGATGTCTGGAACTGTCCTAATATGCTGCTGGAATGATTTCTTGAAGCTTGAATATGATGATGACCTAGAGTAAATGAGGTGGACTGGACAGAAATGCTTTGATGTAGTAGTATTACAAACGGTTGAGAAACTAAGGAGGTGAAGATATTAACCAACTTTTACGTGAAACAAGAGAAGCCACCATCTGACTATGTTCCTTGGGAGGGCCCAGGTGACACTGCAAGTTAAAAGATTATTTGACTTAGCCTAGGTTTTCCTTCAAACCAACTGCCATGGCTAGTTCATTCATGAGCCTTTTGCGTCGGCACTAGAGTGACTAAAGGGGGAGGATGGCTAACATTCAACAGAGCGAGTCACTCCAATCTCTTGGCTATTGCGTGCCTCTTTTTACTTCCTGGAGAGCAAAATGTCTGCACACTGAGAGCTTAGAAACACATATCACTCTTTTCAAAATGTCCTTGTCTCTTTCTCTCTCTCTCTTTTTTTTCTTTTTCCTTCCAAGCACTTGTACTAGGCAACATATGTGCTACTGTCTAAGACTCCATATTTACCTATATCTTCGGCCCTTCTCCTTGAATTCAAAGTGAACGTCTATTATTACCACTCTTCAGTTCTGCCTATATCCTTTTCCACCATATTTTAGGCAAAATCCTTAAATAGGTCTATCCCTAGTATCAACATGTCATGTAAATCCCTGGGTGAGTAAACCAGGCCCAACTTTTTCTTCTTCTGATGATTGGTCCTAGGAAAGCCATTATGTGTCCATAAGTGTGAGTTGAGAAAAAGGCACCAATTCAACAGACTGATGTTACAAGAACCCGGGCCTCTTGTCCATATGATTTATTTTTGATGTCCGAATTTGTTTGGGCCTAGATGTACCTTTCTATCATACAGTAGATTATTGCAGTTCCCACTCATTACAGACTGCACACTTGTGTCCACCAAAGTTCATATGTTGATATCCTAACTCCAATAGGATGGTAATAGGAGGTGGGGCCTTTGGGAAGCAATTGAATTATGAAAATGCAACCCCCATATGGGGGTTAGTTTCTTTATAAGAAGAGGAATAATGTTAATCTCTCTCTCTCTCTGTCATGTGAGGATACAATATCAAGACAGCTATCCGTACACCAGAAAGAAAGCTCTCACCAGAACTTGACCATTCTGGTAATCTGATTTTGGACTTCTAGCCTCAGAACTGTGAGAAATAAATGTTTCTTGTTTAACCCATCCAGTCTATGGTAATTTGTTACAGCAGCCCATGTGGGACAAAACATCTCCAAACTTAATGACTCAGTGGATCTGTGAAAACCCAGCTCATGGTGAAAAACTCCAATCATCACTTGATTTATAGACCCTACTAGAAAGCAGTAGCTGTTTTCAAGAGTGATTGATTCTCTGTCATGGAGGACATGGTTTTGCTACAGAACCTTGGAGGTCTATATTAGAGTTCTCCAGAGTAACAGAACCAATCTGACTGACAGAGATAGAGATACAGATACATAGGAAGAGACTTATTATGAGGGAATGACACATGAAATTAACCATTACAGGGTCTTTATGCCACTTTCTTACTGGGGCCTGAAAAAGATTCCACTTAGCATCCCCATCCTCCTTGTCACCTCTTACATAATATGGCCCAACTGGCAGAGCAGATTTCACAGCAGGCTTAACCTCATCCAGTAGTCTCTCTCATTTGAGCCCTACTAAAAGAGATTCAAATCCAAGCCTCAAATTAACTGTGAGATACTTTGAAAATTATCATGTTCCACCAAGGTTCTGTTTCCTGAAATATAAATATGATACAGAAGAGACCCTACTTTCTAAAATTACTGGGAAGAAAATTATATGAGTAGTTACCTGAACTTATACTTTACTGCTAACATGACCTATAACAACAGTTTAAATGGTGGGGAAAATTTAGACCTGTCTAATTGGTGTCTCATTACTAAATCAAATTAAAATATATTTTTAAAATTTAATTATTTTTTTTATACAGCAGGTTCTTATTAGTTATCTATTTTATACATATTAGTGCATATATGTCAATCCTCATCTCCCAATTCTTCCCACCAACACAATCCCCCTACCCCTACTTTCCCCCTTGTTGGTCATACTTTAGTTCTCTACATCTGTTTCTCTATTTCTGCCTTGCAAACAGGTTAATCTGTACCATTTTTCTAGATTGCACATATATGCGTTAATATACAATATTTCTTTTTCTTTTTCTAGCTTACTTCACTCCATATGACAGTCTCTAGATCCATCCATATCTCTACAAATGACCCAATTTCGTTCCTTTTTATGGATGAGTAATGCTCCATTGTATATATGTACCACATCTTCTTTATTCATTCATCTGTCAGTGGGCATTTAGGTTGCTTCCATGACCTGGCTATTCTAAATAGTGCTGCAGTGAACATTGGGGTGCATATGCCTTTTTGAATTATGGTTTTTTCTGGGTATATGCCCAGTGGTGGTATTGCTGAGTCATATGGTAATTCTATGTTTAGTTTTTTAAGGAACCTCCATACTGTTCTCCATAGTGGCTGTTTCAATTTACATTCCCATCAACAGTGCAAGAGGGTTCCCTTTACTCCACACCCTCTCCAGAATTTGTTGTTTGTAGATTTTCTCATGATGCCCATTCTAACCGGTGTGAGGTGATACCTCATTGTAGTTTTGATTTGCATTTCTCTAATATTAGTGAGGTGGAGCATCTTTTCATGTGCCTCTTGGCCATCTGTATGTCTTCTTCGGAGAAATGTCTATTTAGGTCTTCTGCCCATTTTTTGATTGGGTTGTTTGTTTATTTAATATGGAGCTGCATGAGCTGTTTATATATTTTGGAGATTAATCCTTTGTCTGTTGATTCATTTGCAAATATTTTCTCCCATTCTGAGGGTTGTCTTTTCATCTTGTTTATATAGTTTCCTTTGCTGTGCAAAAGCTTTTAAGTTTCATTAGGTCCCATTTGTTTATTTTTGTTTTCATTTCTATTACTCTAGGAGGTGGATCAAAAAAGATCTTGCTGTGATTTATGTCAAAGAGTGTCCTTCGTATGTTTTCCTCTAACAGTTTTATACTGTCTGGTCTTACATTTAGGTCTTTAATCCATTTTGAGTTTATTTTTGTGTATGGTGTTAGGGAGTGTTCTAATTTCATTCTTTTCCATGTAACAGTTCACTTTTACCAGCACCATTTATTGAAGAGGCTGTCTTTTCTCCATTGTGTATCCTTGCCTCCTCTGTCATAGATTAGCTGACCATAGGTGTGTGGGTTTATCTCTGGGCTTTCTATCCTGTTCCATTCATCTATATTTCTGTTTTTGTGTCAGTACCATATTGTCTTGATTACTGTAGCTTTGTAGTATAGTATGAAATCAGGGAGTCTAATTCCTCCAGCTCCGTTTTTTTCACTCAAGATTGCTTTGGCTATTCGGGGTCTTTTGTGTCTCCATACACATTTTAAGAGTTTTTGTTCTAGTTCTGTAAAAAATGCCACTGGTAATTTGATAGGGATTGCAATGAGTCTGTAGATTGCTTTGGGTAACATAGTCATTTTCACAATATTGATTTTTCCAATCTAGGAACACGGTATATCTCTCCATCTGTTTGTCATCTTTGATTTCTTTCATCAGTGTCTTATAGTTTTCTAAGTACGGGTCTTTTACATCCTTAGGTAGGTTTCTTCCTAGGTATTTTATTCTTTTCGTTGCAATGGTGAATGGGATTGTATCCTTAATTTCTCTTTTTGATCTTTCATTGTTAGTGTATAGGAATGCAAGAGATTTCTGTGCATTAATTTTGTATCCTGCCACTTTACCAAATTCATTGATTAACTCTAGTAGTTTACTGGTGACATCTTTAGGATTATCTATGTATAGTATCATGTCATCTGCAAACAGTGACAGTTTTACTTCTTCTTTTCCAATTTGTATTCCTTTTATTACTTTTTTCTTCTCTGACTGCCATGGCTAGGACTTCCAAAACTATTTTGAATAATAGTGGTGAGAGTGGACATCCTTGTCTTGTTCATGATCTTAGAGGAAATGCTTTCAGGTTTTCACCATTGAGAATGATGTTTGCTGTGGGTTTGTCATATGTGGCCTTTATTATGTTGAGGTAGGTTTCCTCTATGCCCACTTTCTGGAGAGTTTTTATCATAAATGGATGTTGAAATTTGTCAAAAGCTTTTTCTGCATCTGTTGAGATGATCATATGTTTTTTATTCTTCAGTTTGTTAATATGGTGTATCACATTGATTGATCTGCATATATTGAAAAATGCTTGCATTCTTCGGATAAATCTCACTTGATCATGGTGTATGATCCTTTTAATGTGTTGTTGGACTCTGTTTGCTAGTATTTTGTTGAGGATTTGTGCATCTATATTCATCAATGATATTGGTCTGTAATTTTCTTTTTTTTGTAGTATCTTTGTCTGGTTTCAGTATCAGAGCGATGGTGGCCTCATTGAATAGGTTGGGAGTGTTCCTGCCTCTGAAATTTTTTGGAAGATTTTGAGAAAGATGGGTGTTAGCTCTTCTCTAAATGTTTGATAGAATTCACCTGTGAAGCCATCTGGTCCTGGACTTTTGTTTGTTGGAAGATTTTTAATCACAGTTTCAATTTCCTTACTTGTGATTGGTCTGTTCATATTTTCTATTTCTTCCTGGTTCTGTCTTGGAAGATTATACCTTTCTAAGAATTTGCCATTTTTTCCAGGTTGTCCATTTTATTGGTATAGAGTTGCCAATAAAATGTAGTAGTCTCTTAGGATGCTTCGTATTTCTGCGGTGTCTGTTGTAACTTCTCCTTTTTCATTTCTAATTTTACTGATTTGAGTCCTCTCCCTCTTTTTCTTGATGAGTCTAGCTAAAGGTTTATCAATTTTGTTTATCTTCTCAAAGAACAAGCTTTTAGTTTTATTGATCTTTGCTATTGTTTTCCTTGTTTCTATTTCATTTATTTCTGCTCTGATCTTTATGATTTCTTTCCTTCTACTGCCTTTGGGTTTTGTTTGTTCTTCCTTCTCTAGTTTCTTTAGGTATAAGTTTAGATTATTTGAGATTTTTCTTGTTTCTTGAGGTAGGATTGTATTGCTATAAACTTCCCTCTTAGAACTGCTTTTGCTGTATCCCATAGGTTTTGGATCATAGCGTTTTCATTGTCTTCTCTCTCTAGGTATTTTTTGATTTCCTCTTTGATTTCTTTAGTGATCTATTGGTTATTTAGTAACGTATCTGTTTAGCCTCCATGTGTTCGTGTTTTTTACGTTTTTTCCCCTGTAATTTATTTCTAATCTCATATTGCTGTGGTCGGAAAGGATGCTTGATATGATTTCAATTTTCTTAAATTTACCAAGGCTTGATTTGTGACCCAAGATGTGATCTACCCTTCAGAACGTTCCATGTGCACTTGAGAAGAAAGTGTAATCTGCTGTTTTTGGATAGACTGTCTTATAAATATCAATTAAATGTATCTGGTCTATTGTGTCATTTAAAGCTTGTGTTTCCTTATTAATTTTCTGTCTGAAAGATCTGTCTGTTGGTGTGAGGTGTTAAATTCCCCCACTCTTATTGTGTTACCATTGATTTCCTTTTTTATAGCTATTAGCATTTGCCTTATGTATTGAGGTGCTCCTACGTTGGGTATATATATATATTTATAATTGTTATATCTACTTCTTGGTTGATACCTTGCTCATTATGTAGTGTCCTTCCTTGTCTCTAGTAACATTCTTTATTTTAAAGTCTTTTTTATCTGATATGAGTATTGCTACTCAAGCTTTCTTTTGATTTCCATTTGCATGGAATATCTTTTTCCATCCCCTCACTTTCAGCCTGTGTGTGTCCCTAGGTCTGAAGTGGGTCTCTTGTAGACAGCATATATACGGGTCTTCTTTTTGTATCCATTCAGCAAGCCTGTGTCTTTTGGTTGGATCATTTATTCCATTCACATTTAAGATAATTATCAATATGTATATTCCTATTACCATTTTCTTAATTGTTTTGGGTTTGTTTTTGTAGGTCCTTTTCTTCTCTTGTGTTTCCCACTCAGAGAAGTTCCTTTAGCATTTGTTGTAGAGTTGGTTTGGTGGTGCTGAATTCTCTTACCTTTTGCTTGTCTGTAATGCTTTTGATTTCTCCATCAAATTTGAATGAGATCCTTGCCGTGTAGAGTGATCTTGGTTGTAGGTTCTTCCCTTTCATCATTTTATATATATTGTGCCACTCCTTTCCAGCTTGTAGAGTTTCTGCTGAGAAATCAGCTGTTAACATTATGGGAGTTCCCTTGTATGTTATTTGTCATTTTTCCCTTGTTGCTTTTAATAATTTTTCTTTGTCTTTAATTTTTGTCAATTTGATTACTATGTGTCTTGTCATGTTTCTCCTTGGGTTTATCTTGTGTGGGACCCTCTCTGCTTCCTGGACTTGGGTGGCTATTTCCTTTCCCATGTTAGGGAATTTTTCGACTATAGTCTCTTCAAATATTTACTCGGGTCCTTTCTCTCTCTCTTCTCCTTCTGGGACCCCTATAATGTGAATGTTGGTCATTTAATGTTGTCCCAGAGGTCTCTTAGGTTGCCTTCATTTCTTTTCATTCTTTTATCTTTAGTCTCTTCTGCAGCAGTGAATTCCACCATTTTGTCTTCCAGGTCACTTATCTGTTCTGCCTCAGTTATTCTGTTATTGATTCCTTCTAGTGTATTTTTCATTTCAGTTATTGTATTGTTCATTTCTGTTTGTTTGTTCTTTAATTCTTCTAGGTCTTTGTTAAACATTTCTTGCATCTTCTCCATCTTTGCCTCCATTTTTTTTCCGAGGTCCTGGATCATCTTCACTATCATTATCCTGAATTATTTTTCTGGATTGCCTATCTCCACTTCATTTAGTTGTTTTTCTGGGGTTTTACCTTGTTCCTTCATCTGGTACATAGTCCTCTGCCTTTTCATTTTGTCTATCTTTCTGTGAATGTGGTTTTCGTTCCACAGGCTGCAGGATTGTAGTTCTTCTTGCTTCTGCTGTCTGCCCTCTGGGGGATGAGGCTAAGAGGCTTGTGCAAGCTTCCTGATGGGAGAGATTGGTGGTGGGTAGAGCTGGGTGTTGCACTGGTGGGCAGAGCTCAGTAAAACTTTAATCTGCTTGTCTGTTGATGGGTGGGGCTGAGTTCCCTCCCTGTTGGTTGTTTGGCCTGAGGCAACCCAGCACTGGAGGCTACAAGCTCTTTGGTGGGGCTAATGGCAGATTCCGGGAGGGCTCATGCCAAGGTGTATTTCCCAGAACTTCTGCTGCCAGTGTCCTTGTCCCCATGGTGAGCCAAAGCCATCCCCCGCCTCTGCAGGATTCCCTCCAACACTAGGAGGTAGGTCTGGTTCAGTCTTCTATGGGGTCACTGCTCCTTCGCCCTGGGTCCTAATATGCACAGTACTTTGTGTGTGCTCTCCAAGAGTGGAGTCTCTGTTTCCCCCAGTCTTGTCCAAGTCCTGCAATCAAATACCGCTAGCCTTCAAGTATGATTCTCTGGGAATTCCTCCTCCCGTTGTCAGTCCCCCAGGTTGTGAAGCCTGATGTGGGGCTCAGAACCTTCACTCCAATTGGTGGACTTTTATGGTGCAATTGTTCTCAAGTTTGTGAGTCACCCACCCAGCGGTTATGGGATTTGATTTTATTGTGACTGCACCCCTCCTACCGTCTCACTGCAGCTTCTCCTTTGTCTTTGGATGTGGGATATCTTTTTTGGTGAGTTCCTGTGTCTTCCTGTTGATGATTGTTCAGCAGTTAGTTGTGATTCCAGTGCTCTCGCGAGAGGGCGTGAGATCACCTCCTTCTACTCTGCCATCTTGAATCATTCTCCCTCAAATTGATATTTCTGAGTATATATTTTTGTTAGTTGTGATGCAAGGCATCTTTGTTTTCTGGTTTTCCTCTTTCTCACCAAGGTTATTTACAGGATAGTGGCAAGGTTTTAGATTTTTTTGGTAATAACTTTGGGTAACTTTTTTCACACATATAGAAAGAAGATATTTCTGAGGTTTCTGTCTATGGCCTTTTTCAAGTCTCATCTACATTCTGTCACCTTGGGTGATCTAATTGATTTGTGCCTAATGTTTTACTTCTCAACTAAATGCTGATGACTCACAAATGTTTATCTCCACCCAGGTGTCTCTTCCCTGCAGAACATTCACATATGTATTTCCACATCTTCACAACATCTTCCTCTCATGTTACTCTCATATTTTTACTTCAACTCACAATTACCAAATTTAATAATTCTTATTACATTTTCCTTGTAAATTAGATTATAACAAAACATTTTATTTTTCCTAAATCAAATAGCTTCTAATATCCATGGTGTAAAAAATTAAATCTCAGTCCTTTTGAGAGAGAGTCCTCTCTCTCTCTCGGGTCTTGAGAAAGTTTGGAGAAAATGAGTTTTTCAGAACACTCTCACTCAGTCCTGTAGTTTCCAGGCCACACTGTGTTCTGAAGACACATTTATTGTCTGAGGTCTCTATGTAGGTGGCTACTCTGACCTGTGCCATACTGGATACAAGCATCTTTGAAAAATTTAATAGTACACTGTCTAGCCAGCCTTCATGGGGCACAGTCTGCCTCCATTCCTCTGCAAGATCCTGGCTGTTGCATATAATCTTTGCAAAGGAATGTGTTTAAAGACTCTTAACAGCCACAAAATTCAAAATCACAGTCTCCTTCCCATTTTGACTCTTGAATACTCTCTTGTACCCTGTCAGCAGTTTCTGCTTTTTTCTGCCAATCATTTTCTTCAACACCATCCAACTCTGTGAAATTCTGCATAATCTCCTTCTATGACATTCTGGAGTGAAATCAGGAGAATAAGAAGTGATATGTCATCTTTTTATTTTCTTTATAATTCACCTTGTTTTATCAGTATATACTGCTGCTCTCAATTTAACCACACATAAGAATCATTCAAGGTTCTTTCCTCTCAGTTTATCATCAATTCTTAATGATTCTATCTCTAGATATCTCTCAAACCCATCCCCTGCTCTCTGCCTTTACTGCCACTACCTTAGCATAAACCCCTATTACTCTTCCCTTACTAATCTCATTGCCTCCAGCCTCAACTCCCTTCAAACAACAGTCTAGTCTCTTGACAGAGCAGTATTTATAAAATGCAAATCTCATGTTGCTACCACCTACTCCACCTCCGCCTATTTAAACCCCTTATTGGATCTTATAAGAAAAGCTGTTTTTCTCTATTTTTGTTTTTGTTTTTTCAAAAAATTTTCCTTTGCTTGGCATTTAATTAATCACCTAGTTAATGATAGCTGCTATGTAGAGGCTTTATATCCCTTATCTCTTCTGGCCTACACTACCCTGTGACATACATTATTCTAAGATGAGGAAGCTGAGCTTAACTAATTGGGCCAATCACCTACTAAATCACTGAAGGAGCCAAGATTCCTACCCAGGTCTCTCTTAGCCACTTATCAGCCACGTATGGATATTCCCTCTTTCTTCATATCTTTGCCAATGCCTGTCATACCACCTGTGTTCTAGCCAAAGTACATACTTTATTTTCCCCTTAAATGCCTGTCATAACTTCATCTCTTTGAATGTATCTTTCACTCTACTTCAACACTAATTGTAGATACTTTCTCCACTCAATTCAACTTGTACTTAGGGCAGTGAAATATCACCATCTCTCGGAAAACATCTCTAAAGCTGAGCATTGATGTCAAGTGCCTCTTTCTTATGCAGCTGGAGATTCCTACATACAGCATTATAAAATTTGCCCCGCACATTTGTAATTGTTTTTCTCTTTAAATATTTTCTGTAGTAGAAAAGGAGCTCCCTGAGAATAAGAATCTGTCTAATATTTTAACAGCACCAGAAGGATGGCAAATGGTGCCAGGCATCTGGACACATATAAAGACACATTTATTGAGTGAATGAATAAATGAATGAATATATCTATTTTAATGTTGGCTGGACCATACTAAGCTCTTATTCCTGAGTTACCAAGTGGACTTGTGATAACATCCTTCATGGACAAATGATATGTGTTTGGATCACGAGGCTCTTTTTCTAAAGGCCTCACTACTTCTGTTAAGGTTTCTGTATAGATTGTAAAACTCTGGAGTGCCAGCTTTTGTATATCTTTTTTCTTTGGAATCTCAATTCTCCACATCTCTCCTACTTAAACACTTCCTATTTTATAAGAATTATTAATGCCTTAATATTTTAGTATTATTTCATTCATTCTATTCAAGAATTATTCATCTTCTTTGATAAGCTGAATGAATGTGGCTTTTTTAAAGTTTTCTCAATCAAGGCAATATTAATTTTATTGACAACATAGCTTCCCATTGTCTCAAATTTCTAAGATGATCCCTAGGATTCCTGCCACCTGCTGCATACACAGTACAATTTCCCCTGCTTGAGTGTGGACAGGACATCTAAATATGATGGGATGATCACTCCATCCATCATAGCAGGCTAGAGGAGATTCTTCTGCTGAACTTGAAGATACAAGTTTCCATGTTGCAAGAAGGGTATATGGCTAGGACATGAGGGAAACCTGTAGGGGCTGAAAACAACCCCTAATCTACAGCCACCAAGAAAACAGGAACCTCAGTTCTATAACCAGAAGGAACTGAATTCTGTCAAAATTCACCAGAACTTAGAAGTGGACCCTGAATATCAGATGAGATGGTAGTCTCTGCCAATACTTTGAATGTAACTGGTGAGACTCTGAGCAAAAGTCCTAGCTAACCTGTATCTGGACTCCTGAACCATGATACTGTCATATAATGAAAGTGCATGTTCCAAGCTATGATTGTGGCAACCTGTTACACCACAATAGGAAATGAATGCACTGGTCCTCACTCCTGTCAGTAATCTTATGGGCATTGCTAGTACAGTACCTCACTGACATTTTACAGGTATTGTATGCTCTACTCTTTTTCTAATGGATACTAACTTCAAAACTGTGTATATGCTGTTTTTTACTGGTCTCCATCAGATCTCAGAGTTCTTGCTTAATAATGCTTTCCTCTGCTCCACTGACTAGATACAATACTGTCTGCTTCTAACAAATTGCCACCATTTATCAGCAATTAATGGTAGCCTAATATAGAAGAGAAAGAAACCTCCAAGGATTAGAGAGGAAAACGTCACTTTCTGACCTTCCAATCTGTGCGTTAAAGGCAAGCTTTGGATTTGTGTGTTTCTGGAGTGTTATTAAATGGAGTACTTAATCTGAATAATACAAATTTATATTTGCCTAGTAATTTGAACATTCATCTTCACAATACAATTGTGAGAAGTTATGAAATAAGTTATTATCTTCATTTTATCATTTATTTGACTTCACCAAGGTTATTTAAAGGATAATGGCAACACTGATCCTAGAGTCAACCTCTTTTTATATACCATTCCTATGAATGCTGCTCATCTGCCTTCCCTGCTTCCTAACAAAATATAATCACCCATTTTATGTTTCTTTATCTCAAACTTCATTGGATTCATGAAACTCTTATGGAGCCTCTATCTTTCTTTAATTTGTTTGTTCTTTTCCCAAATATTTTACCATACTGCTTGTATTATCTATCTATCTTTCTATCCATCCACCCATCATTCCATCCTATTTTTGATGTATTACAAATTAAATTTCAGACGTCAGTAGAGTTCCATTAATAACTTGCATATCATCAGAGTTCATCATTTAAAACATGTTTTCTTTTGATGTAAGTTTTACATACAATTGAATGCAAAGACCTTAAATGTACATTGCCTCAGTTTTGACAAAGGCACGCACCTAATTAAGGTACCCAAAACACACTGGCAACTTCTTTCAGGTTTGCATAAAGATTAAGACTTTTTGTGCAACTCCTCCATCAACATGACCCTAGCATGCTGATAAAACCAAAACTTGCTTAAACGGTCAGTTTTTCTTGTTAAATCTGAAACTGCAGAACATACTACCCCAGTCTTGCTTACCCTTAGACCATTTACTTTTGAGAACTGCTTTTTCTGACACACCACATTCTTGTTTCCTTGTTCCTTTTATTCTAGATCAACCACCTACCCTGAGTCATATAAAACTTTTGCTTATGGCCAGAAGGCAAGGGGAATCTTGCTTTCACAATGACCCTCCTGCTAGTGGTGAATAAAGACCCTCTCTTTGTGGTTCCACTCTTGTGTGTGGGGGGGGGGGCAGTTATTCCAGGGCATTTTGACAAGTGGACATAAAACTCTTTCCTTTATGTCACAAAATCATACCAAATTATTTCACATTTAGTGGAAATGTCATTGCCAATTTACTGAAACATAAATAGATGATTAATAGATAGTCTTATTTTGTCATGTATTTTTCTATATTCTTATCTTTCCTATTTAATTGTTTATAGACACTTGCAAGCAAGAAATAGTACAGAAAGAGCAAAGCACCACTTTCAAAGGGATAGGGGTTTGTTGCAGATTGAATTTTGTCCCGTCACACACTCTCCATCAGAAATTAAAATAATCCTCAAGTAGATATTTGAAGGTGAAAAGAAATTGCAAATGGGTAGTTAAAAATATGTGACTATGTGTAAGTGAATCCTAGTTCTTTTTTAGCACCTGGATCAGTCAACATCCAGTTCACAAAACAAGATTCTAGTTACTTTAACCAGTAAGGGATTTATTACTATAAGTTTGGTGCTTATAAAAATTATGGAAGGTTTGAAGGACCAGATCCTTGGCTGAGCCTCAAAGAATATTTCTCAGAATATATAGAACTGGCTCTAGTCCACCTTCGGTGACATACTGAAATCAATAAGTTCCTAATGCTGTCAAAGCAACTGCATATTGACAGCTAGGAATCTGGAGAATGGACAGCATAACTCCAATGCAAGGATTAAAAGTCTATAATAAAGAAGTTGCCACTCTAAATACTTCTGCCATTGATGTTGTCTTATCTGCACACCAAATAAACACAAAACATTCACACATGTTTTTCCAAACTCATTTAGAATAAAACCAGGGTGGATAACAGCCAACTCCTGTGGCAGGCTATCTAATTAGTTAAAAAAAGATTCCATTTAGATCTGAAAATGGACGTGCAAACTAATATGGGATCTATAGTTCTTAGATCACAAATATCTCCAACTAGAAAAAAAAAGCTGGAATGGATTGAATGTTCCAATCTACGCTACCATAGATGCTATGACCTACTTAAGACCAATAGTTTACTGTATATTTAAGACTGCATATAGAAATATTCCATTTTTAAATAAGAGAAAAGTATTCTTTATAAATCAATCTTCTTATTCTGAACAGGTCATGTTCACATAATTTAAAAGAATCAAATTAATTTGGAAAAGTGGATGGCGAGACAATTGATGTGGAATTAAAATGACTGCTTTTGAAGTGAAAAAATATACAAGTTAAAATATGTTTCCAACGAATTGGTGTAACAAGAGCTTAACTAGTGCAAAGAGGCAAAACAGTTTCCAGTAATTAATTTTTTTAAACAAAAGAAATGGCATAGGGCTTCCCTGGTGGCGCAGTGGTTGAGAATCCGCCTGCCAATGCAGGGGACACGGGTTCGAGCCCTGGTCTGGGAAGATCCCACATGCCGCGGAGCAACTAGGCCCGTGAGCCACAATTACTGAGCCTGCGCGTCTGGAGCCTGTGCTCCGCAACAAGAGAGGCCGCGATAGTGAGAGGCCCGCGCACCGCGATGAAGAGTGGCTCCCACTTGCCACAACTAGAGAAAACCCTTGCACAGAAACGAAGACCCAACACAGCCAAAAATTAATTAATTAAAAAAAAAAAAAAAAAAGAAATGGCATAAAATGACCATACGTTTCCCTAGGAGTTTCTGTTGAAGTCTTTGAAACCAGGTCATAAGGGATGCTCCAAGCTTACCCTTCCTCTATTAAGCTAGTTGATGTCATTTGGCAGAAAGTGAGAACAAAGGGGTTAACCCGATTTCAAGTTTGTCTTTATTGCACTACCAAATCTCCTCCTGTGATAAATGAAAATGAATTGCCTTAAGTGGTTAAAGAGTAGAAATAGATGAGAACAGTTGATCTCCTGCTTCGGTAAGAGGGTGGTTTAGCTTATTTCTTCTTTAGAACAATGTGTCTTGGTTGATTGTCAGTGTCTGTTTGAAACAAAAAGACCTACTGAAGCAAATTCATCTTTCAACAAATACAGTCTTCTCCAAGAAAAACTACTAATCGGAGATTATATGTTAATCACATGGCAAACATACTTTATGTTTATTGGAGAGGGTTCTTGTAATTTAGTACTTTCTGTTTCATGTGCTCTTTTATTGAATACTAACAGAGGCTAGAAAAGGCAACAAAATTGGCAAATTAAATTAATTATGCAAAGTTATAATTGGAAAATACCCAAGAATATTTCACAGTAGCGAAAAAAACTGTTTTGTCTTTGAAAGTGATCAGTGTTGCATTTCTCATAAAGATGGCTCCCTATTAATTATGATTGAAAGTGTACAAAATACCCATAGGGCCCCAAAGATCATTTACCACAATCCCTTTCAAATAAGACCTCTATTTATCTCAAAAGAGGCTTGAACAACATGAGCAGGTCATTATTTACAGCAGAGCATATTCTGATTCAACCTATCATGATGAGGGTTATGGCACACTGCTGCCCTATAAGTCTCTATCACATATCACCTAATTTTTCACATTTGCCCACATAACAAAATAACTTCAAAGACATGCAGCAATTGGTGTAAGGACAGTAGCATCAACATTCATTTATTCAAAAAGCTCAACTGAAGATTTTAAAAGCAGCAACAGGGTAGTTATTGCATGTCCCCATGTTCCTTCAAAAAGTAGAGTAGGGCTTCCCTGGTGGCGCAGTGGTTGAGAATCTGCCTGCCAATGCAGGGGACACGGGTTCGAGCCCTGGTCTGGGAAGATCCCACATGCCGCGGAGCGACTGGGCCCGTGAGCCACAATTACTGAGCCTACGCGTCTGGAGCCTGTGCTCCGCAACAAGAGAGGCCGCGATAGTGAGAGGCCCGCGCACTGCGATGAAGAATGGCCCCCACTTGCCGCAACTGGAGAAAGCCCTCACACAGAAACGAAGACTCAACACAGCCATAAATAAATAAATAAATAAATAAAATATTAAAAAAAAAAAAAAAAAACTTAAAAAAAAAGTAGAGTAGAACCAAAAACCTACAGGTAAAATGCACTCTTAAACTAGAGAACAAGGTATCCCCATAAACTCTAAAACATGAGTAAATGGTGACAAACAATACCCACATGACAGCAGTATCTGTTTAGGAGGAAACAGAGCTGAGACAACTGGGCTTCAGTAAAAGAGGAAATTAATTTCCATGTTTTAAAGCACTTAATATGTGTCTAAATCCTTGTTATTTTGAAAATTTATAAATAAATGACAAAAAATCTAGCATATGTTCTGCCTTCCCTATATGAATTGTACTTCATGGAACCTCATAGTTGATGTGAGATACTTCAATTTTTATAAGTTGTCCAGCTAACGAAAGAATAAGGCATGATAGAATTACCATTCTGCAACAACAAATGAAGAAATAAGTTTATACAATAATTATTAATATTTAAAAACAATGCAGAAGGATAAACAACAGAACATTATTGTTTGCTTCTTGAAATATATATCACCTATTAAGTATTCTTGACCCCTACTTCCCCCTACCAAAAAAATCATACCTTAATTTGATCAAGACTTTAAACTATATACATAATATATAAGGAACTGAGAGAATGCTATATTACACTATTTAGATGCTATCAAAAATATCAAAAGATTATGAGAAGCTCTATAGTATAAATGACCCAGAAAACTTGGTGAATATCCTCAATCTACAGATCCAAGAACTAAGGGTAACCAGAGCATGATAAATACAAAGGAAATCTAAACTACGCTCACCACAACCACATTGTCAAACTCAATGAAAAAATTCCAAAATCAACTGGAGAGGTTAAAAACATGTTACACACAAAGAAAAACAATTACAGGAACAATGGCTGACTTCTCATAACCTTGGATGCCAAAAGGCAAACGAGGGTAAAAAAGTTAATTCAGAATGCTATACCCAGTGAAACAATCTTCTAAAGATAAGGGTGAAATAAAGATATTTTAGGATAGGAAAAGCTAAGTGAATTCATTGCCAATGGATCTGTGCTACTAGAAATGCTAAATTAAGTTCTTCAAATTTAAGGGGAAAATTTACCAGATGGAAACTCACATATAAAAAGAAAAATGAAGAATGTCAGAAATGATAAAGATATGAGTAAATATAGACTATTTTCCTCTTCTTTCCTTCAATTCATTAAAAGCAACTGAACTGACTGTTTAAAGAAAAAGTTGCAGTGTGGGGCGCATTATACGTTTAGAAGTGAAATATGTGACAATAATAATATCAAGTATGGTTAGAGGTGCAAGAGAATTGTACAGCAATAAATGTCTTAGATAATACCTCAAGTGGTACAATATAAGCTCTCAGTAGATTGTGATAAATTAAAGAATTATGTTTAGTCCCTAGATTAAACACTAAAAAAAGTCATTCTAAAAAGCAAATTGCAGAAGCAACATGGAATAAAATAAAACAACTTAAAATACGTAGAAGTGGAGCAAAAGAACAAAAAAAGCAGATGGTCGAAAAGGCAACAAATAGAAATAGTTTTGGTGAACATAAAGTACTAATCACTCCAATTTAAAGCAAGACAATACCAGCTTGGCCCACTATATGCAAAGATGGATGGAATGTAAAAAGATGGAAAAATAAACTGTACAAAATGTAAGCACAAGAAAGTTAGAGGCCATATTAATATCAATAGAAAAATAATGGACTTTAACACAAGATGTATTATCATAGATTAAGAGATAATGTCATGTATTAAAGAGGTGATTTCTTTAGAAAAACTTAATACAAAATGAGTTGTAATAGAGTTCTAAAATATATTTAAAAAGTAACAATTAAACAGAGAAATAGAGAAGGTCACATCATATTTAGAGATTTTAACACTTCTTCCTCAATAATTGATAAAACAAGTACACACACAAAAATCGGAAGTATTTATGCTTTTCGACAACATTGTCAACATGAACTAATTTAAATATATAGAAAAATACTCCCACCACTGCAGAAGATACATTCTTTTCTAGTGCACATGGAATATTCACAAAGATATACCTAATTGGGGCCATAAAACAAGACTCAAATTTCAAAAGAATAAAACTTTACAGAATGCTTTTTTTGGTTCAAAATCAAATTAAATTAAAAACAACAATAATTTAAAAAATAACTCTGAAAGCATCAGATTCTTGAAAATTAAACAAAACATGTCTAAGTAACCTACTTGTCAAAGAAGAAACACAAGGAAAACTAGAAAATATTTTCAAATAAATGAAAATGAAAATTACACTAGCAAAATTTGTGAGATGTACTGAGGGAGTACTTAGAAGTAAATTTATAAATCAAGTGTTTATATTAGAAAAGAATAAAAAGGTTTAAAATCATTGAGCTAATGCCCACATTAAGGAACTAAAAATTATATGACTATCTGAATATTTGAAGAAAAATCTTCTGAAAAAAAATTCAACACCCATTCATAATAGAATCACTCCGCCAAAAGTAATTAAAATTTCTCAGCCTGAATAAAAGCACCTGTGAAAAACTTACAGCTAACCTCATACTTAAAAATGAAATATTTTCCATCTGAGATAGGAAAAAAAGGCAAAGATGTCTTCTCTCAATGTTTCCATTCAACGTTGTCCTTGTTAAGAGGAGAAAGCAAGAAGAATAAATAAAAAGTATAATGACTGGAAGGGAAATAGGAAAAGCATTTTTCCACAGAAGTTATGATCAAGTACCTATGAAAGCCTATGAAGTCTACGAAATTGGTAATTGAAAAGTAAATTTAGACAGATTACAAGATATATTACAAGGTTTATAAAGAAAAATCAGTTGTATTTCTATATACTAGTGACAAAAAAAAGGAAAATTAAATTTTAAAAATACAACTTACAATAACATAAATATACAGAAAATATTTTAAAATGATTCTTAAAATGTGCAAGATCTCTACATTTAAAAGTTCAAAATATGGGGGCTTCCCTGGTGGCGCAGTGGTTGAGAATCTGCCTGCTAATGCAGGGGACACGGGTTCGAGCCCTGGTCCAGGAAGATCCCACATGCCACGGAGCAACTAGGCCCGTGAGCCACAGTTACTGAGCCTGCGCGTCTGGAGCCTGTGCCCCGCAACGGGAGGGGCCGCGATAGTGAAAGGCCCGCGCACCGCGATGAAGAGCGGTCCCCGCACCGCGATGAAGAGTGGCCCCCACTTGCCGCAACTAGAGAAAGCCCTTGCACGAACCGAAGACCCAGCACAGCCAAAAATAAATAAATAAATAAAAATAAAAGTAGCTATAAAAAAAAAATTAAAAAAAAAAGGAAATTCTAAAAAAAAAAAAAAAAGTTCAAAATATTACTGAGAAAAATTAAGGAAGACAAGTAAATGATGACATATAATATATTACAGATAGGAAGATGCAGTACAGATGTAATACTGTTAAGATGTCAATTCTCTCAAAATTGAGCTATACATTCTATGCAATACCAAGAAGAATAACAACATATCTTTGAAGAAATTGTTAAACTGTTTATAAAATTTATATAAAAATAAAAAGGACCTAGAAGAGCCAAAAATATCTTAACAGAGGAAAATATAGAATGATTTTCTGACTTTCTATAAGGCTACAATATTTAGAGAAGTGTGTGAATGATATAAAAATAGATACCTCAACCAATGGAAAAGAATGTAAAGCCCAGAAGTTAACATCACAAAGAACGTCATTTCAAGATCCACAGAGTTGCCAAGGCAATTGAATTGGGAAAGAAAACTCTTCAAAATCTGGTGCTGTAATAATCGGATGAACACTAAAAAACAAACAATATCTTGATCCTTAGTGTATAGTGTATGCAGATATTAATTTGGAATTTCTACAGATCTAATAGTAAATTAGAGTTTTTAATCTTCTAAAACTACTAAAACTACTTCTAAAATTTACTTCTAGAGTAAATTAA
The DNA here is from genome assembly GCF_009873245.2 of Balaenoptera musculus. Classification (NCBI taxonomy): domain Eukaryota; kingdom Metazoa; phylum Chordata; class Mammalia; order Artiodactyla; family Balaenopteridae; genus Balaenoptera; species Balaenoptera musculus. The sequence goes on from NC_045802.1 coordinate 60,424,116, forward strand.
AGTTTAAATCTTCTAAAATAAACTATGGTAGACTATCTTTGCTATCTTTTAGTAGTCAGTTATTTCTTAGAGAGAATAAAAAATCACTAACCATAAACACAAAAATATATAAATTGGACATCAACAAAATTCATTTTCTCATCAAATAGCACCTTAAAAAATAAAACTCAAGTCACATATTGGGAGCAACTATTTCAATATATCTAGTACACATAACTCTTACAAAGAACATGTATCCTAACATGTAATGTAACATGTAACAGGGAACTATATATACATATACATATATATACACATACATGTGTATATATATATACACATACATGTATATATATACATGCACATCATATGTCATGTTATAGAAGGCTATATAATAATAAATATTAAACTTTATTTTATTATAGAATATTAAACTTTTATTTTATTATACTACATTATGGTATCTATTTTACATTATATAATATATGGTATATTTTATATCTGTATATGTATTACATATTATATGCCATATAAAATCAATATTTACAGTATATTCTCTTCTATATATCAAATATAAAGAGCCAAAAATCCAGGTTGACTTTGGCCATGATGTGAAGGAACTGAAATGCTTATGAGAATAAAAAGTGAAAAATACTCATTGAGAGTTTTTTATATAAAGTCAAATTTATGGACATATGACCAAGCAATTCCACACCCAACCCAAGAGAAATAAAAGTATATGTCCAGAAAAGTAATTGTATATATCACATGTTTATAGAAGTTTTATTAATTACAGCAAAACATCAAAAGTAACTCAAATGCCAATCAACATTAGAGTGGACAACATTGTAATATATTCATATAGTGAAATATTACTCATCAATAAAAGATTGCTATATGGAAAAACATGAATGAATCACATAAACATTTTGTTGAGAGAACCTAATCACAAAATAAGCCATTATGTATGGTTTCATATATATGAGTCTCTATATAAGACAAAATTAATTTGCAGTGGGAAAATCAGAACTATGGGATGATGGTGATTAACTTGAAGAAGGCACAAGGGAAGTTTCTGGTATGATGGAAATGTATTTTGATTGCGGTGTTGGTTACATGGATGTATATATTAATCACAACTCACAGAACTGTCGTTTAGTATCTGCATTTCATTGTATGTAAATTTTACTTGATTTGAAAAAGTAAATGGAGAGAGAAAATATAGATTAGAACATCAAGAAGAGAACATCCTATTGTAATATATGGACATTCTTTATATTCAGATTCAAAGATATAATATGTTAAAATCACATAAAGACACCATGGGAAATGTGAATACTGGCTAAAACTCAGTGAAATTACTGTTAATTTCTTAGGCACCTTGCAGAGTGTAGAAAGCTACCCTCAAAGATGATAAAGAAATTCTAAGAGATCCCCAAGTCCCTAGTATCACTGGGGGCTCTTGTACTAGCCCAGGACTATTTCTCCACTTCTAGGTATGTGGAGGAAAATGACCATCTGTTTAAGTCAGTTTATCAGGCTCTTGGTTGTGAATAGATAGTTCGTCTGACTGACTAGATCTTAAATGCCCTTGTTACAGATTCAATTTATAGTCTCTATAAATTTAAATAATAATCACTCTGGCCAATCTACTGGCTTGTTTTAGGAGGCACAATTGATAACCTTCTTAATAACCAATGGGGGAATTAAGGTAGAAGGTTTTCACTGCCTGCTTCACCTTCAGCATCACTTAAACCATGCCAGAAGAACAAAGGACAAAAAGACAAAATAATTTTACAGACTATTTACCCCTTTATGGGCCTTCCTGGAAGCCTCACTCTGTGAGGTCTAATTACATGTCATTGGCCAGAACAGAATTACTTGATACCCTGAGAGTAATGATTACATTTTGGATAGTGTCACAGTTAGGAATGAGAAGAGCAGGTGGTCATCAGTGAGGCAAATCTTGCCCAACCTCTCCATGAAGTTATATGTCTATATGTGTGTATGAGGGGTTAGAATGACAAATTAAGACAAGTCTCTTATGAAAACAAGTCTATACACTAAAATCTCTTCACCTTCCTGGTTCTTAGGAAGTGTTGACTGTCAACTGACACACTAGGAAACACTGACTTTAGTCCTATGATGGTTAAAGTTGTGCTGGTGCATCACAGAAAGCAATAGAAGCTATAAAGCATTTCCCTTCTCTTTTATACTCTCATTTTCCCATTCCTCCATGCACACATGCACATCTACATAGATTACTTTTTAAAATTTATTGAGTGATAGCTTACTGATTACAATGCATAATGTGAACTATTATTTATAGTAGAGCCACTGCTTTTTAACTAGGCTTACACCTACGTAACCCCCTCACAAGTCAAGCGCTCCAAAGATGCTCTTGTGTTTCTTCCCATTCTATAGCCTCTTCCCCAAAAGTAAAGTAACCACTCTTTTAATAACTATTAACATTGACTAGGATTGCTTGCTCTTGAAATTCATATAAATAGAATCACACATTACGTACTCTTTTGTACCTAGGTTCTTCCATCTAACATAATATCCATAAAGTTCTTTCATGTCATTATGTGTGTAGACATTTCATTCTTTCCTATTGATTTTGTAGACAGGTTCCTTCTGCCATTACTGCTATTACTCATGTCATGACACCTTCAATGGCATATATCCAGGCACCTTATAAGTTACAAAATCAGGCTTAGAACTACTGGAAGCATTTTCTTCCCAGAAATCATTGACTCAGCTGCTATTACCCCAGGCAAAATTTTGAGTTAATTAGTTTATACAGTTTAACTGCTTTTCTGCCTATTCTGCTTAAATACATTGAAATTGATTTTAATGTTTTGGACATTAATAATTTGCACATTCCCATTCAATAGTAAGTATAAACAAGGACATATAGGTTAACTTACTTCTAATAGCAAAGTGTATGCAGAAATTCACATTATTTATGCATTTATTTAATTATTTTAAAAATATACATTGAGATCTAACAAGAGCCAGAAACTGTTATGTTCAGTTCAGGTAATGAATGATAAAGAAAAAAATATCAACTATAACAAGAAATTCGTTTCAGGCACATTTTTTTCCTGAGGCCCACAAGTGTTGTAAAATCTGACAACACAATGTGGAAAATGTTAGGACAGAAGCATATATTTTTTGCTAAGAAGGTACTGATGACACAGGATTAAATGTGCTGGAGCTGGGAAGGAGAGGCCGAGGTAGCGAATGGAACCATTAAACAATTTTCAATGGAAGGGACAAAAGTAACCTTGCATATTATAAAACTAAAATTGTCGTAAGTTTATGGCTTAATAACCATGCGTTCTCAACAAGAAAATTAAAAAATAAAATGCATGCTATACATGTCTATATAAACACAGGCAAGCCTCATTTTTAAAATACACATGAATTAGAAGATATTGGGGATTAGTCAAAACAACTTTTTTTTCAGCAGTCACAATATCATGGAGTTCATTCATACTAGTTTTGGCTAGCACCCAAGCTATATCAAAGTTTGATTAAGTTGATCATTTTTTAACTGGTCTTTGTACCTGTTTTTCCCCATAACTATGATATATTATTATAAATAGTACTACAAAATATTTTGAAATAACTGGGTTTAAATAGTACCACATAAAGGCACTCATGTTGAAATATAATTTCCTGTATTTCCTCTTTGTTGCTATTTATTCCTAAGTGTGAACCAGATCCTTGTTTTGTGATCTCAGACTTTAGAGCAATGTTAGTCTTAAAAAAATTAGGCGCAAGGGTCTACTGAAAATTTTTTGGTCAACCTGAAGATTTTTCTGATAGATCTGCTTTCTTACAGAATACATTATTTCAGTGTATTTCCTTTTGTAAAAAAGATATATCCTTTATTAATGGAGATTTTAACTGTATTTTTAAATAGTAAGAGAGATAGCATCCTCTTCAGTTATATGTCATATTCACTTGTAAAGAGCTCGCAGATCTCTGTTAAAAATTTTTAACCGATCAATTTCAGTACTGGTAATTGGTCTGTTCATATCTTCTATTTCTTCCTGGTTCAGTCTTGGGAGATTGTAACTAACACAATCAAGTGTATTGTTAACATTAATGATTCTAATAAAATGCCAATAAGAACAAACTGCAATAAAGTTTTCTGATAATAGGCAGCTTTGTCTGAAATGATTTAGGATTAAGATTACTTAAATTTGTATTCAAAACCTCTCCTAGTATGAAAATAGATTCTTATGGGCTTACTGATTTTGAAATTTTAAAAGTACTTACTTTAGTTTCCTTATTAAGACAAGGGAAAAAAGGAAACTTTTTTCCTTTTAAACCAGAAAGAATGTTACTTTTTAAACCAGAAAGAATGTTAAAAGCCATGGCTGGGGAACTTTTATTTTTGAAGGCTTTTATAAAATATTTACCCACAAATAAATACAATGAAGGGATCACAGAGTTACAACACTTAGATCCTTCAGTTGCCAATCTCCATCAGAGTTGCCCTCAGCCTCTCAAGAGAAAGTTACACATCAAAGGAAAGGTGACGAAGTTCTCATCAAACAGTTAAAAACCCCTGCAACTCTCCTTGACTTTCTTCTCTCAAGATGGTTTAGAAGTGATTGAAGTAAGTAATATTCTGTCAAAATTGTGTTATGTGAAAGGAATTTCTTAAGAAAACCTAGCTGTTACACATAATTTTCCCACAGTTTCCATCAGACTTTATACCTAGCACTATTTATTCAAGTAGGATTTATTGAATTATGAACACGCTTAATCGGCAAGGTTCCATCTGAGTTATAATTAAGAAACTATAGTAGTTCTCATTTTAAAAAAAACTTTCTGAAACCAAATCAGGCCCATGTTGAATTCTGGATTCTTTAACATATGCAATTTTCAATAATTGTCAGGTTATTATTGCATTATTTTCCTTTAAGAGTTTAGTATTAAGAAAAGAAACAAATGTTTTGTCATTTAAAGTCTAACTTTTTGATATTTTAAAAAGGCTGAATAATAATATATACTGCATGGCTGACTGGCTATTTTATTCACTCAAGAAAAATACCTTACAATTGTTTATCATATATACCTCCTCCAGTAGTTCAGGTAAGTTTGTACAATCTTTCTCTTCTGTGGAGGGAGATGCCAAACCCTTTTGATTATGACATAGATATATTTGAATGGGAAATAAGACATTACTCTTCCCTTGAAAAATATTTTTTCTCCCCAAATCTAGCTAAATAATGATTTCAAAGATAGGAATATTGTTGTTCCTGAGTTTGGAATGGAAGAAGCTTTAGAGACTTAGAACTATGTAACCTTCACTCCTGTAATTCTTATGGTACTTTTTCTACAGGTGAAATTAGAGAAGCAAAACAGCCTACCAGTCATACTCTTTTAGTGCCTTTTTTCAAACACATTAGTTTTTTATTAGGATATCCAATACCCTAGTATCCTCCTTTTAAATAAAAACCTCTATTAACATAGTGGCTTTAGAAAGAGAAACTCCATATACTGTACTTGGATTTTAGAATATAGAATTATATTCAGAATTACTTGGTGCTGAATAACATGTACCAATACACTCACTGTTGGCCCACATGTTATCCCAATGAGAAATGCTTCTTTGAGAAACAGGTTCTCATGGTAGCAAACACAAGTTTTTACTTTGTACAACAGAACTGTAAAATCTGAAAATGCTAATTTTATCATGTTGTAGTTCAGAAATAGATAAATGAAGACTCAAAATTTAATTTTCGATATCAATAGGAGTTTAAGGAGTAAAAATAATTACACGACACCTTTACCAATTTTAAGAAGGTGATTTATCAGATAATAATGGGCTCATTTCTCTCAGCCAGGCTCTAGAGGAACTGATAAGGTTCCTGCTAGGAAACTAAAGAAAGAAATGTATACTTCCATCCACTCAAGAGATTTACTTGGCTGCTGCCAAGACTTTGTTTTAGGCTGTGTTGGTAGCTAATAAAAGCAGTTATTTCTGTACATTGAAATTCAATGTTTTACCTGGACATCATGTTGCTAGTTAATAGCTATTACAGGCTTGCAAGCATCTTGTATATAGGAAGCAAAAGAAGCTAAAGGCTAAGTAAAGACAGAGGTGGTCCTCCAAAAAATTATGATGATATTTTAAAAGCACCACCACTAGTGTTACCTTTCAGTGATATTTATATTCATTTGTTTCCTGTTCTCTCCCTTTCTCTTGTGAGTGCCTGAATTAATTGCAAGATAGAGAATCTCACTTAAGATGTCTTACAAAAAGGGCATTTCTTGTTATTAGGTAGTCCCTTTCCATTTCTTTCTCCCTTGATTGCAGGGTCTCTCTTTTCTGTTGTCTTCTTTATTTTTACATCTTTTTCTCTATACCACGTTTTCTACAATAATCTTAGCTCTGGTTCATTCATAACAATTTCTACAGGTGGTTTTGAATTTTCATATTTCCAACAGTGGCTTTATTTGTAAATGACCATTAAAGGTATTGAGCACCAATGACATTACTTAAGTCTCCCAAACCACCTCAAACTACAGAAGAGCTCATCCTCAGGAGTTAACAGTCAACCAGTATCTTGATAACTTTTCTCTGAAGAAAATGAGTACCTGAAACACTAATCCAGTTTAGTACATTAGATACAAACTCCATAAATGCCTCACTTCTCTTTTTACTGAGGTCCTCACTGGAAATCCAACTTCTTAGGTCCTTTTATATCAACCAATTCTAATGCTTGTAATACTCTGTAAACACCAAGTCTAAAACATTTGGGCTATCATAAGCAACTCCCTTTAAGTTTTATTTAGCTTTCTAAATGTTCATATTCTTTCCCTAATGTACTGAGTTTCTGTTGAAAACACCTCTCTACAGCTCTCTTAAGTAGAGACTCTTTTTTTTTTTTTTTCTTCCCCTAACTTATATTACTCAGGTCTTAATGGAGAGGTATAGGATCCACACTGCTCTCCATTACCCCTTCCAAATCATTTTCTATCCTCCTCCTTCAAAACTCATAGGTCATTTGATACTCATGTCAAAATATTATAGTATCCAAAATTTATCTATGCAGTTGTTATCTACCTCCTGGTCACTCTCCCTTATTGTTTTTTATCTAGCCCTCCTTCTGTCATTAATCTAGGTGATTTTTATCTTCATTCACATGAAAGATCTATCCAAAAACCAACCTTCTGAGTTCCTTAACCTCTTGGATCCAATAACACTTCTCCAACTCATCTTAGCTATCAACTCCTACAGTCACTTTTTTGCTAGTAATAACTGCATCAAATCCAATGTCTCAAGTCTTCTGACTATAGTATTACCACCCTAGCAACTCTGCAACCTCTTCCAAACCACCAAACCTTTAATTTTACCTGTTTTTAAAATTTTTAAATAAATTTTTCACGATGCCTTAAGAAAGCACATTGTGAACAATTTAAAAACTTATAAGCTACTCCTAAATTATTCTCCTTAGATGGATCAGTTTTGATTCATTTATCTATTCTGTTTTCATTTTGTTATTATTAACAATGCTATTGTTTTCTTTCTACTTTAGGTATATGATATATAATTACAATTATGGGAGATGAGACTTTAACACTAATGGTTTCTAGAACACATAATGCTAATCTACAAATCAAATATCACATTTTTTAGTAAATCATTATTCATTGTTAATATTGTATGAGTTTGTAAATATCACTGAGAATTCAGTAATGGAGAGTATAATTTACATAACAATATATGTATATTCCTTTCTTCTACGACATTGTTTTCCTTTAGAATTAAGAAATTTCTTTTTAAATGAATACATGGTTATTGCCTCCCTTGCAATTAGATTTGGCCATATGACTCCAATTGAGCCAGTTAAAATCAGTTAAGAGTAGTCAACAACTTTTGGAGAAATGCAGTTCACTGGAAGTGGCTGTGAACACCCTGCACTCCCATTCCTTTATTTCTCCCTGATGCAAGGAGTATGAAAATGATTACTGGAGCTTGAGCAGCTAATTTTTGTTTTTTGTATTTGTTTTGCTTGATTTTGGCACCTTTTCTTTGATAAATGCTGTCCATCCTTTTAATCTGTCTTTATCTTTCATTATCTTTTGTTTTTTCCCATTGTCAGAAGAACTCCTAACCAAGAGTTCTAATGTTCTAATTTTAGCTCCTTTTTCTTCCTATCTTTCCTATTTTTTTTAATTTGTTGTTGCTGTTGTCCTATTTTCTAGAAAATTTCCTCCACTTTATTTCCCAGTCCTCTTGTTAAATTTAATGAAAGAAATAAATTTAACGTGTGTCTCTTGATTTTATACTTAGAGTGCTAACATTTAACGTTAAATTGCTAGACTTAAAAACTGAAAAGCACTTTTTTCTCTCAGAAATCAGAATTGTATCCCAGAGGATGTAATATTGTACTTCATGTATTTAAGGTTTATTGAAATAAAGACATTATAAAATAACTTATCAGGAAATTATGAAATTGTTTGTGTACTATGTGTGTTGGTGTTGGTTATGAAGGAGACAATAATATTTTTAAACATTTTTTCTTTTTTCACTAAAGAAAATGAGATAGTTGAGGTAAGTCTTATCACTTTAAGCATTATCTACTTATCATGAAGGCAGAATTTCTAGCATTAAACAGAGGAAAACATAATAGATGTATTCTTAATAAACAGGCATATTTAGTTCTTGTATTTATACTGAATTACTAGATACTATATGACTATGCAAACAATAAAAACCACTAGTTTTATATATTTTTCCTTATGGTAAAAGATATGTATTAAACCTGATTACACATTTTAACACATTTTAACACATTTTCTGCTTAGGAATTTATTTCAATGCTATGCACAATGCAATATTTTTAGACTTATTTTAATTCAGAATTCATCCTTTTTTTCATAATTTTTAAATAATTTTTTTCATAATTTTTTCACAATTACTGTGATAATTTATCACATTATGTACAGTTGAGCTGATTTATCTGTAGATATTGAAATTGTAGCAGTTAGACACCTGAGCTTTCCAGAAGTTAATAAGTATAAACCATAAGGAGAATATATCCCCTATCTAGATTTTATTAAAGAAAAAAACAACAAAAATGATGCCGAGGTCCATTGCATTTTTTAATTAAGATAATAGTAGGTTAAATTTTGAAAGTCTATTGATAGAAGTCTATACAAGAAATCATAGGTATGATGGATAAATAATAACACTTGGCTACAAACGAAAAATAGTTTTAATTTTGTTGTTTTTCAGATTCCCATAGCATCTCTCTCAGTCTCTCCCTTATCTCTCTCTCTCTGTCTCTCTCCACCCACCCACCCACACACACACATACTGTGTGCACTATATATATATATATATATATATATATAAATTATATACATATATACATATATATATGCAATTTATACTATTCTTAAATGTCCTGCTTGTAAGGTTTTCTTCTGTGTCCTGAGACTCATATCCTAGAATTATCCAGTCTAAACTGTGAAAATCCTCATTTCCACTGGGAATTTTATGTTTAGATTTTCACTCTCCATCTATCTGCCTTTGAGCAATCTTCTGTGCTTCAAGCATGAGCAAGCAGTATTAATCCAATTTCTAGTTTCTGTGAAGCACATTATGTTAGATCATATGCACTTCGGTGCTTCTTCTTAGAAACTTTGTGTTTATTTAACTGTTTCACTATCAACCTTTATCAACAAGAGTAGCAAAGAAACACAACAAACTAGGTAAAAATGTGATTAAGTTTATTTTCCATCTAAAATAAACTCTACTGACTCAAGAACAATGGAGTCTCATGATATGATGATATACTCTCTGACAGAACAAAATTACACATTGATAGTTGAGCAAATATCAATACTACAAAAGCTAGCTGTTGTTCCAATGCTCATATATTTCAATTACGTTTGAGGGAGCATATGAGAATTTCTTCAGTATTAATAAGACAACACCATTTTATATGAGCTCATTATGATTTATATGCATTTATTTCCTTCACTTAAACTATTTTGAGATATTAGAAAATACAGTATGTCCACCCTATGTGTACAATTTAGCCTTTAATATTTTCCAAATAAGTCAGCGCTCCCAAAACAGATTTAGTATGCCTGCATGATACAAATTTTTGAATAAATATTAAAAATTTGATTAAACATTAAATTGTATTGATGAAAAATCTGAAATGAATGAGCTTTTCATTATTCCCAAATTTCCTGGGTAATTCCAGAGATATTAACAAGGTTTACTGTTTTATCTAAGGGTAGTGCAATTTGAGCATATGGTATCAATCTATCAATATATTTAGTAGTGCTACAAATAAACAGTTGGTCCTGAGAATTTCATGCTAGGAATTACAGAACATATGTTCTTCAACTTAAAACAATCTGTACAAAATTTAATTCAATTTCACACATATTTAGGTAATGACTAAGTAATAGACACTGTAGTGTAAGCTGTGTTAGTCAAATCCCCAAAAAAACAAAATCACTGCATGGAAATATAATGAAAATAAAGTCTAATACAAAAGGAAAATAATAAAATGAAATCATATGCTCATTTTTTCTAGTTTACTGAGGGATAATTGACAAAAAATGTGTATACATTTAGGTATACAACTTGATGTTTTGATACATGTATACATTGTGAAATAAATGATCACCACAAGCAAGCTAATTAAATATCCATCACTTCACACAGTTATTTGTGTGTGTGTGGTGAGAGCACTTAAGATCTACCCTCTTAGCAAATGTCAAGTATACAATACAGTATTGTTAGGGTTCCCACTCTGTACTATATATTTGATCTCCATAACATATTAATCTTACATAACTAAATCACTGTACCCTTTGGCCAGCATCCCCCCATTTACCCCTCCCCCCCAGACCCTGGTAACTACCTTTCTGGTCTCTGCTTCTATGAGTCTGACTATATTAGATTCCACATATAAGTGAGATCATACAGTGTTTGCCTTTCTGTGTTCAGCTTATTTCACTTAGCATAATATTCTCCAGGTTCATCCATGTTGTCACAAATGCCAGAATTTCCTTGTTTTTAAAGACTGAATAATATTCTATTATGTGTGTATACATTTATAAATATATAAACATATGTACATAAGATAACACAATAAGCATTGGCAAGAATGTAAAGATATAGAAATACCATTTTATTTAGAAATGTATCTGTCAACAAACATTTAGATTGTTTCCACATCCTGGCTACTGTGAATAATACTGCAAGGAACAATAGAGTGCAAGTATCTTAGATACTGATTTCATTTCCTTTGGATGAATACCAAGAAGTGGGATTACCTGATCATATGGTACTGCTATTTTAATTTTCTGAGGAACTTTAGTACTGTTTTCCATAATGGCAATCACATTCCCATCAGCAGTGTACAAGTGTTCCCTTTTCTCCATATCCTCACTAACATTTATCACTTGTCTTTTTGATAACAACGATCTTAACAGGTGTGACATGATAGCTCATTATTGCTTTGATTTGCATTTCCTGATGATCAGCAATGTTGAGCACCTTTTAATATACCTGCTGTTCATTTGTATGTCTTCTTTTAAGAAAAGTATATTCAGATCCTTTGCCCATTTTTAATTGAATTTTTTTTTTTTTTTTTTTTTTTTGCTTTTGAGTTGTGTGAGTTCCTTACATATTTTTGATATTAAGCCCTTATCAGAGGTATGGCTTGCAAATATTGGGGTGGCCAAAAAGTTCAGTCGGGTTTTTCTGTAAGATGTGATGAAAAACCCGAACGAACTTTTTGGCCAACCCAAAATTTCCTACCATTCTATAGGTTGCCTTTTCACTCTGTTGATTGTTTTCCTTGCTGTGCAGAAGCTTTTCAGTTTAATATAGCCCCATTTGTCTATTTTTACTTTTGTTACCTATGTTTTTGGGATCACATCCAAAAAACTATTTCCCAGACCAATGTCAAGAAGAATTTTCCCTATGTTTTTTCCTAGCAGTTTTATGGTTTCAGGTCTTACATTAAAATCATTAATCAACATTTTGAGCTGATTTACATTTGTACATGCATACCTCCGAGATAATGCAGGTTCAGTTCCAGATGATCACAATAAAGCAAATATTGCAATAAACAAAGCCACACAATTTTTTTGCTTTCCCAGTGCACACAAAAGTTATGCTTACACTGTACTATGGTCTATTAAGTGTGCAACAGCATTATGTCTAAAAAACAATGTACATACCTTAATTTAAAAATACTTTATTGGTAAAACATCTGAGCCCTCAGTAGTAAGTCATAGTAGTAACATCAAAAATCACTGATCACAGATCACCCTAACAAATATATTAATAAGAAAAAAGTTTGAAATATTGCAAGAATTGCCAAAATGTGACACAGAGATATGAAGTAAGCAAACACTGTTGGAAAATGGTGCCAACAGACTTACGTGATGGAGGGTTGCCACAAACCTTCAATTGTAAAAAACACAGTATCTGCGAAGCACAATAAAGCAATGTCCAATAAAACTAGTTATGTCTATATATATATGGCGTGAGACAATGATCCAAGTTAATTCTTCTGCATGTGAATGTCCAATTTTTCCAGCACCATTTACTGAATAGATTATTTTTTCCCTCATGTGTACTTCTGACACCCTTGTTGAGTATCAATTTAAAGAAAATTCATGGATTTATTCCTGAGCTCTCTGTTCCGTTCCATTGGTCTAGTGCTATATTGTTTTTATTACTTGGTTTTGCAATGTATTTTGAAATCAGGAAGTGTCATGCCTGTGGCTATGTTTTTTTCTTCCTCAAGATTGCTTTGGCTATTTGGGTCATTTGTAGTTCCATATGAACTCTAGGATTGTTTTCTCTATTTCTATAAAGAATGCTATTGTTTGAGATTTTCATAAGGATTGCACAGAGTCTGTAGATAGTTTTGGGTAGTTAAGGACATTTTAATAATATTAATTCTTCCAATCCATAAACATGGGATGTCTTTCCATTTACCTGTGTCTTCTTTAATTTCCTTTCTCAATGCTTACAATTTTTAGTTACAAGTCTTTTACCTCTTTGGTTAAGTCTATTCCTAGGTATTTTATTCTTTTTATTGTTATGTGTGAATGTGATTATTTGCTCATTTGCCTTTGTGGATAGTTTGTTGTTTGTATATAAAAACACCAGGTTTTTGTATGTTGATTTTGTATACTGCAACTTTACTGAATTCATTTATTAGTTCTAACAATTCTTTTGTTGAGTCTTTAGAATTTTCCACAAATGTTTTTTAGTGGTTAGAAACTACCTGCTCTATCCTCACAATGTCCTTATTCTGCTATGTATTATCCATTCAAAGTATACTTTTTTTTTTTTTTTTTTTTTGAAGTTTTTTTTTTTTTTTTTTGAATAGCTACTTTATTTATTTATTTTATTTTTTTGGCTGTGTTGGGTCTTCGGTTCGTGCGAGGGCTTTCTCTAGTTGCGGCAAGCGGGGGCCACCCTTCATCGCGGTGCGGGGACCGCTCTTCATCGCGGTGCGCGGGCCTGCGGGCCTTTCACTATCGCGGCCCCTCCCGTTGCGGGGCACAGGCTCCAGACGCGCAGGCTCAGTAGTTGTGGCTCACGGGCCCAGCCGCTCCGTGGCATGTGGGATCTTCCCAGACCAGGGCTCGAACCCGTGTCCCCTGCATTAGCAGGCAGACTCTCAACCACTGCGCCACCAGGGAAGCCCCAAAGTATACTTTAAATTAAGGTGATTAATCATTTTTGAGATCTCAGATCAACAAGTGCTTGTCGTTGACATAAAAGTTTAGGTGTTTAATAGGTCCTTGCAATATGAAATAATCAAAGACAGAACTCAGATCAGGTGCTGATCTTCTTTCTTAAATTGCGGGGCTCTTCCCAGCACAATACCACTGCTCAGTAGACATATTAGGATATTACCTGGGAGGGGGTACTTTGATCTATTTATGAGCTATTGTCACTCATTTTAACCCTGTGGGGGGATTCATATAACATAAAATTAAAATAATTTCTAGTGAAAACCACTTTTAAAGTGGAGGAAGGAGGATGAAAGAGATGAGAAGGACAAACTGAATACAATGTCCTTGACAATCAAGGATACAGTGTGGACTAGAGATACTAAACCAAGGCCATAAAAACAAAACAAAACAAAATAACAAGAATTAAAAAATAAAAACTCACACCATCAAAAACAAGGATACAATTTGGATTGGTGACAGCCCTGGAAGAAAATAAAAATTGCTTCATACGATTAATATAAAGAGAGTGATTAAGAGTTACAGGCAGGGTTAAAGAAGCAAATAAGATACAGTGAGACATCCAGATACTAGCAATGTTAGGGAGCCATTACTATCTGTACACTTGAAGGGAGGAGGACAGAAAATACTTTAAAACTCCTCAGTGAGACCTTGAACTAGTGGAGGAAGGGCTACCCAGCTCCAGTTGCGGAGAGAAGCTGCTGTACAGAGAAAAATGTATACTCAAAGCAAAGAAGAATGAAGAATCTCTCTTTACTCTCGCCTTCTAATCTCATGTTAGTGCTTTCTATTTGTTAAACTTAATCAGAATCCCGTGAGCAAGGAGCCCCTGGTGATGCTGTCCACAGTGGCTGACCCCTGATGCTTAAGTGGCTAAGAACCAAATGTGTGGGGTGGGCAAGTAGAAAATCACGTAATTCTTTTATTGCTCACATTTTCAAGGTTTACCATGAAGAAAAAAAAAGACGACTTTGTTGGTCTTTTATAGTTACATTTTTATGAATTCATTAGGGTAACTACAAGTGGTCTAGAATGACCATTTCCAGTTTGGCAAGTCACTAGCACTCCACGCCAAACAATGTCCAGGATTTGGAAGACAGAATCAGTGTGTCAACGGCACTGTTGATTTAAAACAAAAGACACTGTACTTTGGGGAATTTATATCGCCTCACTTTCCTCACCTTCATTGGTACTGAATTTCACCTTTTAGTTCCTATTTCATTTAATATGCTTATTTTTAGGCCCTACTTAACAGTGAACAAATTTTATTTTGTAAAACCTTTGCTTATAGATGGAAAATTTAAAGGAACTAAATATCTTTTTGTTCGTTTTGGGACAATTTACATATAACTTGAATTTTGAAAAGTATGACCCAGTTCCTGAAAGGGGAATATTATCTGAACTCTGGAATAGATATTTCATTTTCTTAATTATATAGTGGTACTTCGTCAAAATGTTTATATATTTTTTATCTTCAGGCTCACAAAGACAACTAGGTATAGAAATGGTGAAATCTGTCTTGATAAGCCAAGAATGAAGGAAGCAGAAGAGGAAGCAACTTCTGCCCTACTGTTAATACATTTTCATATATTATTTATTAAGAGATTTTTAATTTGAATTGTTTAATGAGTCTCCTCTTTCAGTGTCGTCTGGCATTAACAGTACATTCATCAAAAACTTACATTAATGTTTTTTTCCAGATTTTAAAGTTAAATTAAAGGTATAGTGGGAATAGTATTATATTTGGGAGTAGGACATATCTGAGCTAAAATCCTGACCAGTCCTCTTTTTCAACCCTCCCTCCGACACCCACAAATAAACTTGTCCACAAGCTCATATTCTTCCTTTCTGGCTCTGGCTTTGTGCAATGATAGCAACATTTGGCAGCGAACATCCTCTTCTCCCTTCTAAGATTAAAGCAGATATTGCTGATTCATGAGGAGTCATTCTTATTGAATACAGATGCAGCCAAAGATTTCTTCTCATCATATTCTGCAGTCAGAATGAATTCATAGGTAGTTGCAAGAAAGTTGAAACCTACTTTTCTTCCCTGAGCTAGTTACTCAGCTTTTCCAAAATTTGGATTCTTTGGTGATAAATTGAATTAGAATACCTATATTTCAGAGTATTTGTATTTCATAAGATGATATATGTAAAGTGTCTGACATTTTACAGGCATTTTATAAATGTTAGCTTAGGTCCTACTTTCTCCCTCTACCATCAATACCATCAAAAATAGCTACTTACACTATCTCATTGTTTTTATACCATGTTACTACATGATTGTTTTTATGTTTAATACTAATAATTTTTTACATTTATTTCATTTTACATAATTTATCAGTTAACATAAAATTTAGTGAATGACTAATTTACCATATATATGTGTGTGTGTATATACATGTGTATATATATGTATATGTATATATATATATATGTATATTTATGTTTGGTTAGTTCAACAATTCAATTCTAAAATATTTCTGGTGCACTTAGCATTTAGACAATATCAGAGCTCCCTGGGAGAGACTGATGTTAAAAAACTACTAAGGCAACATGCTAGAAGTTCCAAGAGTTCAAATATTGAGAGAGGAGAGACAGATACATAAACCAAACACATTTGGCATCTTTGTTGATGTTTCCATTGCTTTTTTACATTGGTTTTAGCAAAAATTCCTCCTTCCACAGTCAATCTATAAAGGTTGACCTCCTCTCAGATTAAAATGTCACTATCCTAGTCATAGTCAGGTTAGAATAACAAGTGGGCCTTAATGGAGTACTAGGGAATTATCTCTTTTTCACAGAATTCCTTCATGCAAACCAGGAGGGGCCCTAGGCACTTTAACTTTGTACCCTTAAGTTGTTTTCCAAAATTCAAATGGCATCACAAACATTCTGTTCCTCCAATTTTCCAACTGTTACATGTTGAAAATCTCTCTCTCATATGCGCCTATACACATACATATTCCTCTAGAACAGTGCTAACTCTGTAGAGGAAAAAATAAACACTTTCCCAATTACTTCATAACTTACAAGTTCACATAACTATAATGGAGTCAGTATGGCCTCATTATTATGCATTGCCATGATGCTTCCTCTCCTTCATCTTTCCAAACCACACCCCCTTTTCAAATGTGCTATTTCAGATCTACCTGGAATAATAAATTGGCTAATGTTGACCCATAAATCTCTACAGCATGCTACCTTAGCTACACTAAGACCAGGTGGAGGCTTTGAAATTACTTCTTATATATGCTTGATTAAATTCTTAGCCAAGGGCCATTCTTCTCCCCTATCTCTCTATGGGGAAGAGACAGTCATTTTCTTCTTCCAGTTATAAGAGCTTTTCAAGAAGGAACAAGTGGTCTGTGATTTTGATTGCTATGGAGAGGTCTAGTCAAGTAAGGACTTAGAAGAGACTGCTGAATTTGTTAATTAGTAGGTCGTTGGTGAATTGAGCTCTCAAAGACAGTAGTTTCAGCAAATTAGTAGGAGAAAAAAATAACAAAGAGTAAGTTGAGACTGGAAGAAAAAGCAGTGGAGGCAATAGTACTGTTTTGAGAATTTTTCCAGGGAACAAATTTAAAGAGAGAGAATGGAGATTGGGGAAATACTGGTCTCAAAAGTCGACATTTTAAGATATCAAATTTGAGAACGTTTAGTATTCATGACTAATGAGCCATTATAGGTCTTTCTTTTTTTAAAGAACCTGAACTTTAAAAAAATATAAATAGAGGCAATTTGTATACAAACCAACTTCTCTTTTGGAATGGTTAGACAATTGGTATATCCTTGTTGGAGAGTGTGTACAAAGTATTTTGAATGTTGGTCTGATTTTCTCTTGGAACTTGTTCGTCAAAACCATTATCAAACTCCTAGGACTGGTTGGGGTGTCTGCCACACCATTATCCCTTCACCTTTAGGGGTGGAAGAAGTACTCCTTAGGTCTCTGTGAGGGTACTGGGGCAGCCCTGTAGAAAGGATGAAAAAAATTGAAAGCTTTCACAGTTTTGGCAATGTCCCAATGGCCTGAGAGATGAGGTTATTAACAGGACACCCCAAGTCTCATAGAATAGGGACTCTATGTTACTCTCATCTCCACTGAAACTGCACTCCATATGTCAAGGATTCCTCCTCAGCAGGGCATGGAAACAAACTGGTAACTCAGGAGAGCTTCCTTTCCTCATATCAAGAATAGTGGCAATGAACTGAGCAGCAGGCATCTTCTCTCATCTCTTCTGTGGTTTTCCACTGACTTGGGCCTCTACAAAACCTTGCTCATTGCTAAAGTCCTAAAGCAATCATTCCTGCTTATAAGCATTGCATAATGAAGGCTGATGTGGGGCAACGCAGCCACTGATCACCAGAGAATGTGGACTCCAGGGTCAGTTTGCTTCAGTCCTGGTCCTGCTCTGTTGCTTGCTGGGAAATCATAGTCAAATACCTAACTATAGAATTTTAAGTCTCCTCATCTATGACATGGAGGTAATGGTGATTTCTTTGTCCTAGGGTTCTTGTGGAAAATAAATGATACCTATTAGTGATGTCCTTAGTGCAGCCAATGGCATGGAGTAAAAAATAAATTTAAAGCTATTAAAATTGTCTGCCCTCTTATTTTCTTTTTTCAATCCTCTATCTATATTAAAATAAATTAATATACGTTTTTTCTAACGTTCACCAAAGTGTACTTCGTATTTGATCACCGACCAATTGTGCATTCATTGCTCAGACCACAAGAAAAGCGAGTTCCAAAGTCTTTGGGCAAATCTATAGAAAAATAAGCCTGGCCAAGATTAAGAATAACCATGAACAATAGAAAAACATATCTGTGTGTGTCTATGTGTATAGAGTACTGGATATCATATTTATCCTTTTGTTAGATACATTTCTAAAAATAAAAATTACAGAAGGTGAAAAAATGAGAGGAAATCAGCATTATTAAATACTAAAAGATGAGATGCTTTTTGATTATGTTTGTTTTCAAAACAAGATTATATGAGTAGAGTATCACTTCCTATTACATTCTATAAACTATGTTTGTCTGGAGTTGCTTCTTAAGGAAAGGGCTGCATCATCAAATGTGACTGAAAAGAGAGTTGTGCTCTTCGCTCCCATGGAGACTTGGAAAGCACATTATATTAAATAACCTGAAAGAAAAAAAAAACTTTACAAAAGGAACCTGATTAATTTTATCAAAAATTTACCCCCAAATATTGAAATCTCACAGTACTAATGTTTTGTACTACGTACTCTGTAAAATGCTGAACTAGTTAGAAATAGGATGTCTTATTCCATCTCTGACCACTCTAAAAAATTTCTGAATGTACAAAACCTATGCTCCTACTAAAAACTCACATGGATGAAGTAGGTACTTGACTGTAATAGTAAAGATAATGGAGAAAAAGACACAAAGAACAAGATCAAACTGTGCTATGTGCAGGTCAGTGGTCAGGGCTATGAGGAAAAGGCAACTTGTTAGAAAAGTCTAGTTTCTTTTTTTATAATATACAAATAAACTCTGTCATTCTGCCTCAGAGAGTGTTTCGTTTTCTGTAAAATTTGTTTATACTTTGCACTCTTTCCACAATTTCTAAGAGAAATGAGTTAGGAGGAGCCAAAGTCATCTGCTAGTTCTTATAGCTCTGACTCCATAACCCTGGTGAAATTCACCATTGGAGATGTCTCCATGCTGAGCTATTACACTGCAATTTGACACTACTTTGTTGAAAAAGAAAAACAAATTACATGACTATGCTGTTTAGAAAGCAGCATTTCCAGACAAAATCTCCTTTGATGTCTTCTATTCCACAGTGATTGAAACATTTATGATACCCATTTTAAGCAAAAAGCTGTTGGTCATGGTTTGGCACCAATTACAACCTTGAACCCCATATATGTATTTCTTTCACCATTATGGTTTTTGAGATTGAAAATGCTTTTGAAACCTCAAGAAATTTAGTTGAATTTTTATCTTCCCCCTAGTATATCATCCTGAAGGAGAATTTTATTCTTCAACAGAAGGTGAATCTAGATAGTTCTCTTTTTTAAAAGTAAAAGGCACTGGTTTATTTGCACATTATTCATTATTTTATTGATTTATTTAGTGTTAACAAACTGAGTTTCAAAGATAAAAGGTGTAAGTTTTCTATCTCCTCAAATATTACAGATTAATAAGACAGACTTTTATCAAAATAATTCCAGTGAAGCATGTGAAGTATCATAGTAGAGGAAGGTATCAAGTGCTAAATATTGTGGTAGCACAAAGGTTGAAATAAGCAGTTCTCCTTACTGTGGAAGGGACTGAAGAATGGATTGTAAGCTGGGGTTGACAGAAGACAGTCTTCACAGAGGAGAGTACTGAGATGGAGCTTAACAGGTCAATAGGATGTCTGATGTTATAAGATGTGAAAAGTGGAAAATCACAGAATCATGTGTAACGTATAGATAGGAGTTTCACAGTTATTAAGATAAAAATGCTGGGTGATATGATATAAAAATATTAAGTCTATAAACTGAAAATAACTTATAAGTTAACTACATCTGTATGATTGAGATGCCAGGTACATAGTTCCAGGATGACATATAGATTTAAATCTTGGGAATCTAGATACTTTGTTGAATTGTTAACTCAATCTAGTCCACAAAATCATTAACTGCTCTGGAATATTGAAGAAATATGTAGTTTCATGAAAACATGATATGTTTTGATATTGCCATGTTTGAGGTGCCTGCGTGTATGCAGATGGACTATCTACTGGAGGAATTAGATATTTTGGCTTGAATCTCAAAAAAGAGGTATGGTCTATAGTTGAAAATTTAGGAGAGATAATCTAATTTTTAATGAACTATTTAATATCAATTATAAGGTAGATACTTTAATAGATCCTAGGAAAATATTTTGTGGACAAAGCAGACAGGTTCTCTATCTCTTTGGATTTGACAATATACTGGGTACAGAGAAAAATTTTTGCTTCCATGTGCATTGTACAATACACTCTTCAAGGCTATTCAATTCTAACCTTTCCTTTCTTTGGAGTTATTTTACAACACTGTAAGTTGTAGGTATGTGATAGCAGTGAAAAAATATTACTGCTGATATGCAAAATTCTTTCCAATTCAGTCTATTCAATTGACTTCCATCCAGCACCATGTAAACGTCCTTCATTGCTTCCATATGCACACTCATTTTGAAATTCCTGAACAATAAATGTGTCTGTCCTTTGGAGTCTCCATTAACCTGGTTAAAACATCATCTTAATAATTCATTACATAAAATCCTAAACATATCTATATTTTATATTCATATGGCACCTTCTTTTGAAAATTATCTTTTAATACAGAGACTATAAACACTGAATATACCTTGACATATGGTGCATCCTTTGAAATGAACCACAAGTCTAATTTGGTAGTATACCACATGGACACGAGCCTTTGTCCTCCTTATGAGACAGTACAAAGATGATGACGAAAAGGTTTGGTAGCAATTAGCCAGATGAATTATGGGAGGGTTCAAACAGAAGAAACAAAAAGTTTAAGGATCTAGAGGCAAATAAAGAACGTGTTGAATTTAAAGAATGGATTCCAAGTTGGATGGAAGAAAGAAAGGGGGAGAGTTTCAAATCTAAAAAGGCAGTCAAAACCAGACACTCAAGCTCTTCCAAGGATATATACTTGTTCTCAAAGGAAATAAAATGACATTCAAAATGGAATGTAATGATGAATTTTACCTTTTTCTTTCCACTCTAGAGGCAGATAGGAAAAAAAAATTAATGGTGACAAGGTGGATACATGGAAACTGATTAGGAGTAAGTAGAAAAGAAACACTACACAGATATTTATAAGAACAGCATCTTGAACATAAAGTTTATTAAATGAATGAATGTAAAATGAGGAATCCAATATAACTCCTAGAACTCTGGATTATGCAATTGAGTGATGGGCAGTGTTATTTACTGAGCTAGGTTTTATGATATAAGAAAGCCTTAAATTTACTTAAATGGTGATAGTATAAAATAAAAAGTTAAGAGAAGATGAAGAGACTGCATCCCTTTTCCACTGTGAAAGGAGGGAGACAGCATATGGTACAAATTTATTTAGGTTGGTGCATTTAAGATGTGAAGGTGTTGCTATATAATTGCCTCTATTTCATCTGAGAAACAGAGGCAAAGTCATGTCTCGAGAGAGAGAAAGGGCATGGCAGAGTCAGCACAATTTGAGACAAGTGTAGAAAATTAAAACAGACATTGTGAAAACTATAATGGAGAATCAACAGAGAAAAACTGAATAACATGTGGCACTGCTGAGATCTAGTTGTGGCTGGTGATCATTATGGATCCTATGCTGCAAGTTGTATTAATTACCCCCAGAATTGTCAAGCTGCCCGGATGCACTCACAATAGCTGCTGATATTCAGGTATACATGACTTGGGAGTTTCACCAATGAGATATCACACAAGGAAAATCAAGTAAGCGAGGTTAGGAAATTAGAAAGAAAGCAGTTGAAATGATTCACCATGGATCTAAACTTCAAAGAGAAGGAAGTAAAATTAGAAGTTCTGTTCAATAAGGAGGAAGTAGGGAGATCAATATTTTGATGGGGCTGATGAGGTCAAAGAAAAGGTGAAATAAGAGAGCCTGAGCAGGCAGGCTGGTTACAGAAATGATTTATGAATTAGTGAATTAAAGATACAGGAGCATCTGATGAAAACAGGGAGTTTGCTCATTTCAGTACCCACTCCCATTCTACAACTCACTAGCTGTATGACATCGGGCTGATTGCTTAATATTTCTGACCCTTTTCTTTTCAGTACAATGGCATAAATCAGAGTTTTTCAAATTTTAGTTTTATAAGAATCACCCGGATAGGTTGTTAAGCTACAATTCCAGAGACTGATTTTTTTGATCTGGGATAGGGCCTCAGAATATATATTTTCAACCAGTTTCCAAATAATGTCAGGCCACAATTTTAGTAGCACTGCTATGAACAGTGTGATCTCACAGATATCATAACCTAAAGAGATAACGTATATAAATGTTACTTGGTATAGAGCAGGTAATCAAGTCATCAATTACTTTTCTCTTCTCAATGAATATTTACTTGTTGCTATGATATGAAAAGGTGAAGTATAAAAATGTAAAGAAATGTAATAAGAGGACTAGTAGAAGGAATTCCAATTACCCAAATAAGTTGTCTCTGAGTCATTTTCAAGTTCTTACTTTTGACATTCCCAATCTCTTAGTCAAGTGATGAGAGCCCAGACTATGACAATAGTGCAAAAGGAGACTTCACAAATATTTCTGAGGAGTTTTGATATAAACACTGATTTTGTGTATCACTGAGATAATATGGTTTTTGGAATTATTCATTTATTCCCTAACCATTTATCTTATATTCCTTTGCCAAATACCTCTTCACTCTGATAATTCCTATATAGCCATTGTCACCAATAGTTACATAATTCTTGTTCTGCTATCGTGGCCCCCCTACAGACCCAATTCAAAATTCTTTATAGTTCATAAATAAATTATTTCAACAAATATGAGCTAAGCTTTAAGGAAGCAACAAAAAGAAGCTGATTAGCCCTAGTTTTCATTGAGCTATGAGTACTGCTTCTATGTTGCTTCCTTCCAAAAAGATTTGGGTGATGGTAAAAAATACATTCAAACAATAAAACTGCTAATATAGAGTACTTATGAATAATACTATGGAAATAATGGAGAACAATACATACTATTGGACATATATATATATATATATATATATATATATATATATATATATATAGTCACTGTAATTGAGTATTCAATTTAGCTCTCAGATTAGCTACAGACAAAACTATATTGGCTTCATATAATTTTCATTACATAATAAAAGGAAAAAAAATCAATTCCTCAGGATAACTAGTATTATTTCTTAGAAATGACTTTTAAAAGGAATTTATCACTTGGGACCTTATTCAGTGGATATTGAACAAAACAACAGACGATGCAGTTAAAAGTACTTCTGCAGTTGAACAGAGGTCATATAAAATGAATGTGGAATTTAACCTGGGCTCTATGTTCCCAGAGATGAGTGATGCTTAAGAACTCCCACCCCCATCCAACACACACACTTTCACGTTGAAGAAGGAGCTAATCTCAGAAGAACCACCCTTCACAGTATGACTTACTGTCCATTCGTGCTCACAACTCCTGTAAATTCACATATGACTTCTTTGTTTATCTGCCTCTACAAAACCCCGAACCCTCTTCCTTTTCTTTGAGACCTTCCTCATTAATGATCATCTTCCTATACAATAATCTGCAATAAAATCATCCCCTTAATCATGTGGGTCATATGGCCCATCGCATATCCTGGTGCTGCATAGGAATTGGGAATAAAATATTAAAGCATTTTTCTGTTCGGGGTCTTAACCTTGTTGACTTGGCTAACTTCTCTTCCCTATTAAAAAAGTTTAGAAAATAGGTCAAACATCGAATTCCCATTACTTTAAAAAAGTTTAATTTTTACACATCTATTCATGAGTCTTGAGGCCTTAAACATCCTGAAGGCCTCATGTTTCCATCTGTACATACTTACTATTCTAAGTCTGAGAAAATAGCAAATAATTTTTGAAAAGATGAAGGAATGATGAGGTCAAATTGAAGAAATAAAAAAGAATAAAAGAATAGCTTCAGGTTTTTGTTCTCTCCAGGTCTTCAGGCTTGAATTGCTAATTTTTACAGAATTTTCCATCTATGAGCTAAATATTTTATAGTAGCCATCTCCACAGAAATGAGTTCATCATGAGGCTTCTATTTGCATATTCTGGTTTACTGCCTGTACTGCCTGTACTTTTCTGGTGATAATGAATTATGAAACAAAAAGTTCTGCTCCCAACGTTTATAAATTTGGGTGTTGGCACTTCCTGTCCTTAGGTTTACTTTTCAATTCTCTTTTTTACTTCATTGTCCAACTTACATATTTTACACACTTCTTCCCTTCAGAAAATATCAAAGATTTTCTTCACTCTGTTTTCCTTTCAATCTGAAACTAAAATGAGCTATTACAGAAAACAGGAACAATACTCTGTTCACATGAGAAATGCTTTAGCCTTGCAGCCTTAGCTGGACTTCTGCTCAGGTGCCTTAACCAAGACCTCTATAGGGTCAGTCCCAAACAGTCCTCATGTTTTCTCCTCATTCAGCCTCCAATCCCAGTTTCAAATATTTGATACTCATTCTCAAAATTTTACATAGCAACTATATAAGCTAAGAGAATGTGACACCATTGCACAATAAGGAGCATTCCACTTGTTTACTGATACAGAAATTGATCTGTCACCAACACATAAAATTCTGGCTGGCATAGGAGTCAGAATTTGTTTTTTACTTCCTATACAGTATTTAATATTAATCATTACTATACATTCTTATTCTCACAATTTGTTGCATGACAGCAGGTTTATTTCTTATAAAACTTGGTGAATTGTATTTGCTGGGAGCAAAGGAGACATGGCCTCTGTTTCATCCTAACAAAATTATTCTTGCTCTGCCATAGTAACTGTAGTTATTGTAAGTGATCCTTAAACAGCTTTGAAAGAACAAAATAAATAAATCATGCATTATATTATCTTTTCAAATGTTATCTCCATTCATATTACAACTGGATCTCAAGAATGGCATTTTCATACTGTTTAATTATATTAAAAATAACAGAGAAAAAAGAGGTGTATAAAGGGAGATGGAAGTTTTAGCAAAATATTCCAAAACATTTATAACACTGCATGAAAATATCCTAATGAAAATTGCTACATATTTAATATAAACATTTCATAAAAATTCTGAAAGAAATGTGAAAATATTTTACCACTCGAACTGCAGGCACTTTTACTAGCCACTTCACCATAAACCAATGCTCATTTTAGGTCTAATATTTACTTGTCAAGTTGATAATCAAGTGGAAATTATTCTTGTATAAAATACATCATTATCTTACAAATATTCAGTTAAATTTGAGTTAGTCATAGTCTTGATGTGCACAGTGATTCAGGAGGAGCATTTGAAACATTAGATAGCTGCCATTTATAAGTATTCCTTTTACACTATAAATTTTTACTAAAGTCAAATTAAGTGTTTGTGCTGAGAACTTATTGTTCAAGTTGTTCATAGTCAATCAATCTCCTTAGGAAGTATTATTTAGGCTGCTAAAGATCTAAATGAAAAATAAAAGGATATGTAATTAGTATAATGACCTGGGAAAAAGATTATTATGAATAAAAATCTGTCATTAGGGAACTCCATTTACCGATGGGCTTATTAGTAACCTTAATTTTAAAACTCTAGAATGAAAAAAAGACCAAAAACAAACTATTAAAAAAGAGCACAGTACCTGAAAATATAAATGTTCCCCCTTATTTTATTTAGGCAGACTGAAATCTAAAACAATTATACCCATATATAACTTGGTTTAGATTTCACGTAGCTTATTTCTGACTACAGAAAAATAAGTAAAAATGAATGTCTTCAAGAAATTTTGGAAAGCAATCATGAGTTGTTTATTGAATCTACTAGGCTATCTTACAGTGATAAATGCATATTCTCTTTGGCCAGTTATTCACTTTTCCCACAGAAGTAAAAGGAATAGTTACTAAGGATCTCACAATATTGATTTTGATAACAAAAACAGGAAATGCTCCTAGTACCCATCCCTAGGGAGATGGTTAGATAAATTATACTCTACCTATGCTATAAAATACTTTGAAGCATTTCAAATGAATAAAGTAGATATATATGTACCAAAATGCAAATGGAAACATGATACATTTAAAAAAAGATATGAATACTATATTCAATATTCATAAGAAAAATCAAGTGTGTGTGTGTGTGTGTGTGTGTGTGTGTGTAGAGTGGATACAAATCTCTCCTTCAAACTCCCGCATTCAAAAATATAACTTAAAATCTTTTCTGTAATTCAATTTAATCTTTACATTGTCAGTTGGCAAAAAATTAATCTCAGTCAATTTGAGAGTTCATCAGTCTATTTAGCCTATGCTCTCTCTTTTATGGGTCCCGTATAATCCTGGGATCTTCCATACTGCTAAGGCACTGAAAAAAAGTGAACATCTAACCCTCATTCCTTGGCAGGTATCCACGATGGAATCTACTAGGATTTATTCATCATTTATTTGATCTTCCGTTGTCACTCCACACGGCTGGAATTTATGGTTCCCTTGACTATGAGAGCAAAGCTCTTACAAATAAACAACTTTTGAGTAAGGAAGTTTGGGAATGCTTATGCAGCAAAGTTATCCATGTGGGACATGGCCAGGTAGTCACTCTTCTCCCAGGATTAAAAAACAAAACCAAAGTGGCAGGGGGTAGGGGTATATCAAATTAGTCTTTCCTCCCTCAATTTAACATCAGCCAAAATTAGTTTAAGGCAAGGTAACTACAGGGTAGAAATATAGGCACATTACAACTAAATTTGCTACTGAAAAACTCTCTGTAAACAATACACCCTTTTAACATAAGGTAGAATTTTATTATTTTTTTTCATTTAGAGCTCAAGAGAGAATGTGGCAAAGAAATTCTTTCAAAGCACCTGCCAAATTTAAGTGGAAGCTGGAAAGTCCAGCACAAAATATCTAATCATGAGCTAAGAAGCTGATCACCAATTTTGGCTGTCACAGATTTTAGGCCCGGGAGATAAAAATTAGAAAACATTCCAAACAGGATAAATAATAGAAAAACTGAATAGTCCCATATCAACTAAAATACAAATATGTGATTAAAATATTTACAAGTTATCAAATCCCAGATGTTTTCTCTGCCAAATTTTATGTATATATAAAATCACAGTTTTTGTACATGTACACAAAGACACACACATATGCATTTCCTTCTCACTTGGTTTTATGAGGTTAGTAAATTCTCAATTCCAAAATCTTACTAGGATATCAAAAGAACAACAATCAGAGGCAACCTCTCTCATAATCACAGTCAAAAATCTTAACCAATATATCATCAAATTGAATCTATCTATATATAAAAAGAATAATATATGCATCATGACCAAATGCCGTGTATACCAAGAGAATGCAAGAGTAAATATCATTTAATTCACCACAGAAACAGAAAAATGGGGAAAAAAAACAATCACTTCAATAAATACAAAAAACTAATATGATAAAATTTAACACCCGTTAATGATAAAATCTGCCATTTGCAACAAAGGCATTACGCTAAATGAAATAAGACAAATTATGGATGATCTCTCTCATATGTGGAATCTTAAAAATAAATAAATAAATAAACCATACTCATGGATACAGAGAAAAGATTGGTGGGTACCAGAAGCAAAGGAGGTGGAAGAAATGGGTGACCTGTTTTTGTTTTTTCCTTTTCATTAGTTTAAATTAACTGAAAAAAAAAGAAAAAAGTGCTCAATGGTCCAAAGGGGATTAATAAGCTTTATGAGATATGGGGTCTGTCTATAGTCAAGTATCTAAAAACAAAGCTGCTAGCAAAGTAGACTAAAACTAAGTTAGTTGTTGTTTTTGTTTTTGTTTTGTAAGACATTTATGTTTATCAGGGGCCAGAAGTCTTGGAGTAACTTTAGGACTGCTTACCATTGGTACCTATCAAAAATTGTCAGCATTCAATGTATTCAATGGTGAAATATTTTTTCCCTAAGAATTTTCACTAAGATTGAGAAGGAAACATGAATGTCCATTCTCACAACTTCTGTTCAAAACTCTAACTCCTAAACAATGCAATAATGCAAGAATAAGAAATGGAAAACACAAAGATTAAAGAGGAAAAAATTAAAACGTCAGTTTTGCAAACTCAAGATTGTACACATAAAAATTTCAAAATAATCTACCCCCAAACTATTAGAATCAATAACTGAATTTCTGAAGTGTGCTGAATTAAACATCAATATACAAAGTTCAAATGTAGTTCAATATACCATTATCAAATAATTAAAAATGAAATTAATAAATGAAACCATCTATCATAGCATCAAGAAACTTCAATACCTAAAAATAAACCTAATGAACACTGTTCAAACATTCAACTCAAAATAACTAGAAAATAGTGAAAATGAATGAAACCTTTATGTTTTTACTGTCCATGTACATGGATTGGAGTGCTCAATGTTTATAAATGTCAGTTCTCCCAAAATTACTCTATAGGTGTAATGTATCCTCAAACAAAATCTCACAATTTTGTTTTGGATTCCAAAATTCATAAGGAAATCCAAACAACCAAAGAAATCCAAGAAGCTTCAGCATCAGCAATTACGGCAATGTGATATTGGCATTTGACCAAAAGAATATGTAAATGCCCTTGAGACATGAAAAAGGTGCTCAAACTCATTAGTCATCAGGAAAATTCAATTTAAATCCCAATAATAGACCACATCAACAGAAATCAGCAAAATTACAAAGACTAACAAATAATAAATTACAAAGATAGTGGTACTATTTATGCTGAAGCTGGTGGGTTGTATATTTGTACAACCATTATGGAAAACTATTTAACAGTAGCTTTATAAATTAAATAATTTGTACCTTCTAGAACCAGCAGTTCTACTCCCTGGCATATATCAATCACACATATAAAAATGTGGACAAAATGATATATATGTATGTTTACAGAAGCAAAATTTTTTATAGCCCCAAACTGCAGTAATGTGGTTGAATTACACACACACACACACACACACACACACACACACACACACTACTGCCTGAAAGAAGCCAGAAGAAAAAGTACATATTGTAAAATTTCAATTGGTATATAAATTGCAAAAACAAGATAGCCTGTACTTTTCTGAGTTCTGTAAAATCACTGATCCAACATCATCCCTCCATGTTTGGTGATTACATCATCGTGGTATGGTACATTCTCCAAACTTGTATCATGAACTTCTATTCTCAACACAAGGAAAATGATTCATTCCTTTTCTAGTTGAAAATTGTCCTTGTGACTCACTTCCCTTTGGCTATTCTCTGCTGTCCCATCACTATTCTGTAAAGAAACCTTGTGGTAAATCAGGAGCCACAAACAACTGGTCTCCAGCTACATAGTTTTAAGTATATTTTTAAACTATATATTTTATTTGGTATTTACAAACACATGCTTCTGAAATCTCCTAAAAGGATGGAAAACCCAGCTAAAAGCAGACAATCCCACACAGCAACTGCTGGCCAAGGGCTGAACAATAGCTACCTAGTAGGACACACACCCCAGTTAACAGAATCCCTTCTTGACATAATGATTGCATAAGCATTTATCCTTGCCACACCTCATTTATTTATGTTATTTCATGGCCACAATGGGGCATTTGAACTAGTAACTCCTATTAAAATTCCTAACGAGTTACCCAACAGCTCTTTCAATTTCCCTTACTGAGAGAAATTTAGAAATTTCTCTTGCTTCTGAAACTAACTCCTTATAAAGGCAAGAAATGGTTTGTCAATTAGCTATTAAAACCTGCTTCTGGTTTACTTTCCTGGTTGGGCTGAAGATATGTCATCTCTCCCAGGTTGATTTTCCATGATTCTCTTATGTGAGAGTTATTTGATAGCAACTAAGGTGTCGATTACTTCCTTTAAACCTCTTTTCCTTCACTGAAACCTGTCATTAAGGATATGTGCTACACAGTATTTTAGAAAGTTACCTTTCCATTTTCCGCCTGAAATCAGTTTTATATTAGTTTTCTATTCTGGTATAACAAATTACCAAAAACTTAGCAATTGCAAACAGCAGACATTTATTATCTTACAATTTCCGCAGGTCAGCCGACCAGGCAAGGCTTACCTGTGTCTTCTGCTTAGGGTTTCACGAAGCTGCAATCGAGGTAACCTCCCAACTGTGGCTCCATGGTTAGAAGAGTCCACTCCCAGACTCGTGGAGATGGCTGGCCCCAGCTTCTTTTTTTTCAAATTATTTAATTTATCTTTGGCTGCGTTGGGTCTTCGTTGCTGTGCGCGGGCTTTCTCTAGTTGCGGTGAGCGGGGGCTACTCTTTGTTGTGGTGCACAGGCTTCTGACTGTGGTGGCTCCTCTTGTTGCAGAGCACGGGCTCTAGGCGTATGGGCTTCAATAGCTGTGGCTCACGGGCTCTAAAGCGCAGGCTCAGTAGTTGTGGCGCGCGGGCTTAGTTGCTCCGCGGCATGTGGGAACTTCCCGGACCAGGGCTCGAACCCGTGTCGCCTGCATTGGCAGGTGGATTCTTAACCACTGCGCCACCAGGGAAGCCCAGGCCCCAGCTTCTTGCCGGCTACTGACTGGAGGCACCTTCCGCCCATAGTGAGCCCTCAGCTCCTAGAGGCCACCAGCCTTTCCCGAAGGCAGCCCACAGTTCCTGGCCACACGGTCTTTCCCCACACGGCCACCGCTTCTTTAAGCCCCCCAAGATTTTCTACAGCAGTCTGCTAGCAAGATGGAGTCTGAGGTGACGTATTAGCACTGAGCAGCGTCCGTCGCTTTGCTACAGCCCACGGTTAATAAGCAAGCCAAGCAGCCACCAAGCGCTCCCTCCGGTGTTTCCGGCCTGGCGCCTCACGGAGAACGCTGCCCGCGCAGAGGCTGGGCTCTCGGCAAAGACGCCACACCCCGCGCGCCTGGACGCTTCCTTTCCCGGAAGCGCTCCGTCCACTTCCTGGGCCTGAACCTTGAGGAGCAGCAGGTCCGCGAGGGCCCGTGGGTGCCGCTCTTCTAGGGCGTTGCCTGCTGGTGACCCTTCAGCCTCGGCCATCACAGCTTTGGTCACCACAGCCTCGGCCGGCCCCGGGGAAGGCTTTTAGTTCGGCTCGGAGGTGGAGCCGAGACACTCCTGAGATGACAGACGGGGACTGCTGGGGAGTGTCCTCCACCAACAGACCGAGCCGCAGGCAGGGACACGGTGTGAGCCGAGGATACCCGGCTCCTCTCAGGGCTCAGCGCCCGCCCGCCTCTCGCTCCCAACGCGCCGCAGGCCGAGACCCGCGCTCTTGGCCGGGACTTCCGGCCGCTCCCATGGCCGCAGCACCTGGGCCGAAGGTTCTCACACGAAGGTAGGAAACCAAAATCCGTTTTCATTTCTTAAAGAGTTGAGAACTGCGTTCCAAAACTTGGCAGACAGTAAAAGGGTGAATAAACTTACAGGTGTAAACGCAAACCGTTTTCCAATTCAAGGCAAGTAAGTGCCCGCAGGGTTCTGGCGGGAAGACCTCCGGTGGGAAAGGAAACCGGGTCCTAAGGCTCAGATTTGAGGGCGGTCATGGGATTCCACAAGGGGGTGAACAGCAGGAACCTGAGAAGTCCCTTTAGAGTCACAGCGTATGGCAGAGTGTTTCCCCAGCTTTATTGAGGTCTACTTGTCAAATAAAAATTGCACGTATTTAAGGTGTACAATGTGACGCTTTGGTACAGGTATACATTGTGAAAGTGTTACCAAAATCAGGCTAATTAACATAACATGTCCATCACATCACAGAGTTATATTTGTGTGTGTGTGTGTGTGTGTGTGAGGTAAGAACCCTGAAGATCAACTTGCTTAGCAAATTTCAAGTGTACGATACAGGATTATTAACTAGAGTCGATATGATTCTTGGTCTGTTCTTTTTTAGCCTTAAAATTAAGGCTACTGCATTAGTTACATTGACTTCCCACAGTATTGAAGAAACCAATTAATGAATGACATTTGGTGTAAACAATCCGATTTCTTGACCTCTCTCTTTTTAAAATTAAAACCAATAATCACAATTTAGGGAATAAAAATATGACCTTCTAGATAAATTAAGTGACACTGTTTTCCACATATAATATGCCAACATTAATTTGTGTAAATAGTAATAAATGGAGTAACTGGAAATAATGATTGACTTAGATGCCGTTATAAAAGAAACACTATTCTTCTTGTCTTTCACACAGATGAATAAATGTAAATATATAATTTGTAATCAGTAGGGTCAGGAGAGTCAAATAAGGAAAAGCTGAAGCTATATATAGTTTCACTGAAAAATAAAGAATTATGTAATGTACTAGTCTGGATTTATGCATAGAAATTCAGGAAGTTTCAAAGCAGGAATTTGGGGCAGTAGATTTTTATCATCGAGTTTTTATAAATAACCAGAATCTATAATGATAAATAATATAGAGGAACCACAAGTGTAAATGCTTTCAAGAAGCACTATAAAAGTCTTTTAGATTCTGTTCAGAAAATCAAAGTGTGTGTGAGTTTGAAGGTGGAGGGGATGTCAACCAATCTATCAAAGCTGCACGGCTTTTTAAATGGTTCAATTTAATACGCCTTTGAACTTAGTGTCTAATTTATTCAGATCTGTTTCCTTTCTCCCTGTCTCTCTCTCTCTGTCTCCCCCTGTTGAAGTTAATAGACTATCATGTAGTGGATAATAATGTAACCTCTAGGTTCAAACGTAGCAAGTCTGAGTCTTCACTTTAAAATATATTGTATGATGGTTTGGTAATTAATGGGATAGTATGCCTATTAAGTTGTATAACAATGCCTAGTACACAAAAAGTGCCCAATATATCTTGACTATTTTTATTGAGGAAGAAATGTGCACATACACATACACATATGAATGTGCATTATACATATAGGTATAGATATACACATACGTATGCTATCATATGTAATATTCAACAATATATGTACACATACCCATTTTGTCACATAAAAATTAATGAAAAAATATAGGCCAATATATTTTTAGTTGCCTTTAGCATTTCACAGTAACTGAACACACAAAATGTTGAAATGAGTTAAGTGTTTAAGCAGCAGTAGGACTTGAAAACTTCCAAAAGTCAAAGTGAAAGAGAAAAGTGTCATTGGTAGAAACGACATTGTGGACTACTTAATGCACTTTGACTATTAGCTAAGGAATTCTTAAACTGTCAAAGGTGAATAATTGTCAAATGCTTCCCTATCCAACCAAATTTATAACTTACTTTAGTATTAGCTCTTAGCTTAGTATTCTTCCATTATTGATACTAAGACATTTTATTATAAACTTTCCAAATAACAGCAGTTTTATTCCTTCTAATGCAGTTCTGCAGATTTTGTCTGTGTTCTGTCAATTATGTCAAAAGCATATGCAGCAACACATTACAATTTGAAAAATAACATTTTTTACTTAAATATACTATATTTGCAAATTTGAGTACCTTAAATTTATCATTTATATAAATATCTACTCCAATAATATAATGTGCTGTTAATATGACCTGTTTCACCGAGATAAGGCTAATTACTCCACGGTAAAATGCAATATGTCACCAAATGGTGGTGAGGATAGAGAGAAACGATTTCTCATACATTGGTGGTGAGAATGTAAAACGGCACAACCACTCTGGAAAATATTTTGGCAGTTTTTTTACAAAACAACAACGGAAACTAAAAATGCTCTTAACGTATGACTCAGCAATCTCAGTACTAGCCTTTTATCCCAGAGAAAACTTACGTTGATACAAAAACCTGCATGTAACACTTTATTTGTAATAGCCACAAACTGAAAACAACCAAAATGTCCTTCACTGGATTAATGTTTAAACAAACTGTGGTGCACCCATATCATGAAACACTATTTGACAATAATCAGGAACTAACTATTTGTACCCAGAACAATTTAGAGTAATCTCAAAGGAATTATGCTGAAAGAAAAAAAGCCTTACTCAAAAAGAATATGTATTGTGTGATTGCGTTTATGTGACATTCTTTAAATGGCAAAATTATAAGGATAGGCTGGAAGGAGATGTGAATGAAAGGTATAAACTATGAAAAGGTAGCAAGAGGGATCTTGTGGTGATAGAACAGTTCTGTATCTTGAGTGTGGTATAAATTACATCAAACTACAAGTGCATACATGCACACACGCACACACACTCCAACGTACACACACAAGTGCAGGTAAAACTGGTGAAATCTGAATAAGGTCTGTGGGTTGTACCATTGTCAGTTTTCTGGTTTTGACTATGTCAAAGATAGACAAATCTGGATACTAGTTAAGATGGTGAGGACAGATTTTAATTAGTATGTACTATTGCAATAGGGAAAAGAGTCCAGCATGAACTGAACTTTTGTTCTTTTCATAAATGACTGGGTATTTTAAAGGGAAAATGAAGGATTATGGAGGGAGATGAACAGGGGCTCAGTAGAGTCAGGAAAGTGAAAAATTACAAAAGTCTGGAAATGGGGGTTAGTCCCTGTGAAACATACTTGGGTTTGCTAACTGATCCTTATCAAAGTTCGGCTCCTATCTTCCCACAGAGACTGGGAGACAGGGGCCCTACCTTCAGCTGTTGACTGGAAGAAACAGTAATTTCTTTTGGCAACCTTAAGTTTTCTCAGGCAGGCATTTTATGAGAGACTATGGTAAAGCTAGTGATGAGGCCTTTCCCTGTTAGAATCTAGTGTTTGTTCAAGTCTTTATAGGCCAAAATTGAGGCCTAGTAGAGAAGAAAGCTCAGAGGAGCCTGGCTAGAGTTTGATCAATGAGAGAATGTTTGTCAACTGTATTTACGTAAGATGTCACCAACCGGGTAAAACTGAGTTAATGGTACACTATCTCTTTACTATCTTTACAACTTCCTGTGAATCTATAATTATTTCAAATTAAAAAGTTAAGGGACTTCCCTGGTGGTGCAGTGGTTAGGAATCTGCCTGCCTATGCAGGCAACACGGGTTCGAGCCCTGGTCCAGGAAGATCCCACATGCCACGGAGCACCTGAGCTCATGCACCACAACTACTGAGCCTGCATTCTGGAGCCTGCGAGCCGCAACTACTGAAGCCCGTGTGCCTAGAGCCCGTGCTCTGCAACAAGAGAAGCCACCGCAGTGAGAAGCCCGCGCACCACAACAAAGAGTAGCCCCCGCTCGCCACAACTAGAGAAAGCCCGCGCGCAGCAAAGAAGACCCAATGTGGCCAAAAATAAATAAATAAATAAATAAAATAAAAATAAATTTAAAAAAAATTTTTAAAAATAAAAAGTTAAAAATATGCAATGTGTTATATGTTTATAATTTAAGATTGATAATCTTAAGATGTTTAGAATGTGCCATAATCATTAGCAATAAAAAGGATAGAGAATTTTATGATCTGCCATTATTCATTTAGGATTCATAAAAAGTCTTTTTCTTACCAATATATTCTTAGCATTAGGTAGTGTGCCTTCCACCTTTTAGGTGCTTAGTTAATTTTGTATAGTAAATGAATATATGGATGGTAAGCTTATTAGTATGTATTAGGATTGTCCAGTTCTCTTTAACATGACTTTATATTCACCAAGAATTTTATATTAGCCTTATTTGATAAGAAGCAGAGCTTCTTTCTTATATCCTGAGAGAGTACACTCTTCACATCATAGTCTAGGAAAATAATGCTCCACCCTGTATTTGCTATTTTTCAAACATATATATTGATTCATTTATTTTTCAATGTAAATCAATAAATTGGTACTAAGTTTCATTCAGTGGTCACCTTTTTTTTTTTAAATTTATTTATTTTTGGCTGTGTTGGGTCTTTGTTGCAGTGCGTGGGCTTCTCATTACGGTGGTTTCTCTTGTTGCGGAGCCCAGCCTCTAAGACCGCAGGCTTCAGTAGTTGTGGCTCACAGGGTCTAGAGCACAGGCTCAGCAGTTGTGGCGCAAGGGCTTAGTTGCCCCGCGGCATGTGGGATCTTCCCAGACCAGGGCTCAAACCCGTGTCCCCTGCATTGGCAGGCAGATCTTAACCACTGCGCCACCAGGGAAGCCCAGTGGTCACCTTTGAGTTACAATACAGCAAGTCAGTTTTCTGGATTAGGTTCCTACATTAATGGAATCAGCATTCCATACAAGAAAACTGAAAGTCATATCCTAGGCCAATGATAATGATCTACAATCCTATGAAGACATACAAGAAGCTCCTTCTATTTTTTATTTCTTATCTTTAAAAAATAATTGTACATTGTTCTTATTAACAACTTTTTTACGGTGAATTGCTTGTGAAAAACAGTATTCAACAGCAATCTGCATATTGCTGAAGTAGGGTTGGCAGTCAAGGTATGGTGACCAAGAGATGGAGAGTATGATGAAGGAAAAGCTAAGTTATTTGAGAGTTCCCTCTCACCAGGAATTTCACTAAAGTCAGACTTGACCTCAAACCACTCAAATAGGATACTCAAATATTATAGGATTTCTAGTCTGCTGTGAAATATTCCTGAATAAAGCTTACAACTTTTACAGTCTTCTTTCTTGCATATTTTTATTTTCTGAGGTACAAGCACAGTGGTGTCGGGTGTCCCAGCCCCTCAAGGGGCAGAGCCACATGTACAGTGCAAGGTCTGTATGTTGGCTCAACTCCATATTAGCACACTGTCAAAATAAGGGATGATGTATAAATCTATATACTCTGCCAACGACAGCATATAAACTACCTGGAGTTCATCCAGCTCTACATAGAGGGCACCTTTATTCAGCAAGCCCAGAATATTCTTATGATGTCATGTTGGTGAAGGATGCTATCAAGGGTAGAAATTTTTGGAATTTTCGACAGTAGTATACAGCATATCTTTCCAATTGTTTCCATTCTATGTATCCTTTGTATTACAAAAATAAGTATTTTGTGTTTGTTATATGGTTTATTCATACAGTTGTATGTGTTTTAAATATAAATTCATAATGCATGGAGATATATTATGTGTCAGAAATATTAAAAAGCACTTGATGTAGGTGAAAACCAGGCTTCTGTAAATGGAAATAGATTATCACAAAAAGAATTGTAAGAGAATAAAGAATGAGTTGAGAGGGAGACAAAAGATTGATACAGTTAAGCTCAGGTGATTTCTAGTTTTCCAGTACATGGAGTGTAGCTACAGTCTTGGGTTACTAGAAACTGTCATTTGAGAAACTTCTACTTTTTACTTCGAAGTATTTCATTAAAATATAAATTGAGGTAACTCTGGAAAGATGAATACTTTATCAAGCATTGGATCTACTTGCAACTGAGGAATGATAGCAACCCAAATATTGCAGAAAGCCAGATGGAGAAGTTAATGATATAGCTGTTCAGAGCTGACCTCTGTAACCATGATTGTGACAAGATTTTTCACACTGTAATAAAATCTGATACCATTTCTGTATGGACCAGATATCTACTTCCCTAGGCAGTGATGTCCAGGTCCGGGTAGGAGGATGCGGGAGGAAAGGTGCATGGAGTGCATAGAACTATACTGAATAAGGAGCAAAAGTAAATTTAAGGCTTATAGTCATAAAGATGGAAAAACCTTTAATAGTGAAGTTGCTACTGGTGGTAAGAAAATCAAAAGAGAGCGTCCTATCTAAAATGTCCTTCCTGTTTTCCTCATAATAACTTCTTATGATTCTGAGTCTGAGACAAGTTAAAAATACTAGAGTTGCTGATTCCTTTAAACAGTTTTCAAAAATGAAGGGTGATTCTGGGCTGTTCTGACCCTATCCATAAAGTCTAGAAGCATTTCTCTTTCTGATATTTTAAGAAGGGAACTTTAAAAACCAGGTTTTCAGATATTTTGAATGTGAAAAAATGGAGGAGATATAGATCTAAAAATGCACACTTTATTACACACAGTGAAATACCACACCCCATGCTATTTTCCATTTCCAAAAATATTATCACTAATAGGAACAGATAGAACAACAGGACCATTTGTAGCTCTTTGCCTTTAAAATTGGTAGAATATAACACCTTTTTAAAAGGAAAGTTGTATAAAATATAATATTATTATCATTTCCAAACCACAAATTTATAAGTAGTATATACATTGTGATATTTGTAGGGGAGAAAAACTTTTCCTTTCTTCTCAGCAAGGTTCTTTGATTGGTCTAACAATTAAGTTGACATAAAACAGATTAACAAGAGAAAAACAAATTTAATTTCATATGTACGGGACCCCCAAATATATGAGACTCAAAGAAGTAACCAAAGCAGGTGGCTTGTATACCTTTTAGACAAAGAAACACTAAATTTGTGAACAACTGACAAGACAAAAGTTTGGGCTTGGGATAGTAAATTAGTGAAGAAGTAACATGTTTATTTATACAGCCTTCTCAGCCCTAAATTCCCTGTCCCTGGTGATAAGGATGCCTTCTACCCTCCTGGTACAGGGAGGGTATCTTTCACAAGGGAGATTTATTTCCTGCTTTCGGGGGGACAAAGGAAGGTCAGAGTGTCCTTCTTGTACCAGCTGTTTCTTAAATAACTTTAATTCAAAATAATCAATATGCCAGAGTGGCACACTGTCATTTTAAATTATTGAGTACTTTTTAGCATATCCAAATGTTAATTGATTAATCATTTCTGTAGTTAAAACTTCTTAGTTTAAAGCACTCATTTTGCTTCAAAAAAGTTATTGCTCCTGTTTTGTCAGAAATAAAACGGAAAAGAATAATCTCCCTTATAAACTGAAAATCCTTTTTCTTTGAATTCAAATGAGGCTTCTTCCACATCCAGAATTTGAATTCTCTGAAACATTTAGATGTGTTACTTGAAAAATATCCTTGACTTAAAAACAGCCACTGAACTGTTTAGTTATAAACAAGCAATTTGTATATTTAGTTCAAATATTTAAAGCCAACTTATGTATTAATCATAAAATGAGGACAGAAGTGCAATCTCATTACATGCTTGAAAAAATACTGATCATTTACCTTAAGAAAATTTACGTTTAAATTGTATTTCTATCCATGCAATTCAAATAAATGGTCTTCTTAAATTTCACAAAAGTATTTTTATATATTCTAAAAATCTACTTTAAGCAAACAGGAAATCCTTCTTATTTTTATTCCACAGCTGTTGAACTGTAAGGTACAAATAACAAACTCATTATCACACTTCAGTTTGTTTTGAAGAACTATTATAATTTAGTGGAGTGAAGAATTTCAGTAGAAGGATAATGTGTAACTACCAAATGTAGCATAGAATATTTAGGCTGTAAATAGTAAAACATAAATGATAGGTTACCACTGTTCTATTCAACTTACTCTTAACTCAAGAAAACTTTGGTGTGTAATTTCAAACTCTATAAATTCCTGCAATTTATTACTTATTACTTATGGATTCAGCCCAGAAAACGTGCTGCATTCTGTTAAATCATTACAGATTTCCTTCTACGAACTTTTAAGTACATAATACTGTTTTTGCAGATAGATGAACTAAATAAAGATTTATTGCTATGTTTACTTTGCCTGAGGCTAAAAACTCTGATTGGATGAAACAGTTCTTTTCCTGGTGCAAAATTTTATTGTTCTGATTGAAAGTGTTTCTTCTTTTCATTATAGTAGCATAAGGTAAGGCAGTTATTAAGCACCAACTCTCTTACAGATACTATGATAGGCAGTTTTATAAATGTCTTCTCAATTTATATTAATGAAAACAGTCATTTATTACAAAAGCAAGTCATTTATTACAAAAGCACTGCTGTTAATTTCTGTTTTATTTTGCTGAATATAATATGGGCTAATAGGAAGCATAGTTTTTCACATATTTACTGCAGAACCCAGATTCTGTCCAATAAATCTGAGTATGTTTTGGGAACTGTTTATACAATCTAGCACTGCAGGGAATAAATGCTCATACGCAAATTAGTAAAAAGTATAACACTTTAAAAACATTTTCTACATATTAGAATGCATTAAAAAATGTTAAATGCAATAGGCAGTGTATATAAAGTCCCCAAATCAAGGAGCATCACTGCTATAAACTTTGCCATAAACTTCAAACATCATTTTGCACACAAGTTATTTTTAATACCTGCCATTTCTTTCCTTTGGTAATTATATTTAGATAATAGATTCTAGCCTTAGGTACAGTTCTACTTTTAATTTAAGTGGAAATATAAAAGCATGAAATTCTCCTTTGTAGACAGTATTTTGCTACTGGACATTATCATTAGAGGGATGAGCCATGACTGACCTTGCAGTCTTCATGATAAAAGACCTCATTTACAGTTATTCACCTCACACCAGAGAAGAATAACACCCCTTCAAAATTTGAAGATATACACAATATTTTTATATAAATCAAAAATACTTTTAAAAATGGAAACATTTAAAAATGGGGAAATGGTGTGGGGTTAGCAACCCTTAACATGTTTCTCCTAAATTATCATAATATATCCATGACAACTTGGAAAAGATGTATCTCTTGAAATACATAAAAAATTTAGACTAATAATAACTGTTGCTAGAATCTGAGAGCTTTCCGAGCTATAATCAGAAAATTACTGGAACAATTCTCAAAATTTCAACTATTAGCTCGCAAGATTTTGGCATTTGAAACATTTGCCATTTTCTATACAGAAAGGTAAATATAAAGAGATTTCACCACCACTAAGGGGCTCAGTTTCTATGCCAATCTGTAAATTAGATAGGGAGCTCTCTTCTAAAAACAGTCTGTTCAGTACCCTGGTACACTTCTCCCCAGTAGCTCTCCTTGGGCAGATGGGGTTTTTGTTGAGGACCAATTCTAGAATATAAAATAGTGTTTCTCATTCAGTGTTGTAATGACAGACACCATCCCACCCATCTTCTGGTCCTTTGTGATCTCAAGCCTAATTCTCCAGGGAGGAAAAAGACAACAAATTAACAACCAAAATTGAAAAATAAATAAACACAACCAAACAAATCTATGAAGAGTGGTTTTTTGTTTTTTTTTTTACACTGAAGATACTATGTATCTCATCCAGCAGTGTCTTAAAAACAAATCTTTGGATGACATTTTACAACGGATTTAGAGTGCAGTCAATCTAAAATTCACTATTTAATAATTAGTAGAACAAAGCGACTTGATGATCTCAGAGATGCGGTGAAGAAAGCCTTACATGCTTCAGTCAACAATAGAAATGAAAAATGTTATGGAAAAAATTTGGCAATATAACTTGTGGTCTAGATGTGAAGGAAATTAAAAGGTTACCTGACTTTATGCAGTTAATACAATATTAAAAAAGTGATTAAACTAATCTCCTTAGAACGAGTAAGTTTTAGAGAAAGCTGATTTTGTGTCCTCTATAAGTCCAATAATATTGTTATTCAGCAGGTAATATTTACATCACTATATTATAATAAAAAGTGTTTATGACCTTTTGTTTTTCAGAATCAAAGACAGAGTATGAAAGAATTATAGCCATGTAACAAAATGTAAATGTTATAAATACTGACATTGTGAAAGAAATGATGTCATTCAGGAGCTGAGAGGAAGAGGGGCGGAGAGGTTGGAGAGATACAGCAGTGCTAGTTTTAGCATTTCATATAAGGAGAAGTAAAAATGTACTATGTAAATTTGATGGTTCAAATTACATTGTAACCCAGTATTCAGATTTATAAGAGTGATAAAAAGGAAAAACAAAATAAAAATAAATCTAACAAAGATTGGAAGTAATGAGCAAGTGGGAGGAGAAGATTATGCAGGTCAGCTACCTATCTCATCTCTTGTAGTAGAGTGTAAAAAGATAGGCTTGATGTTGATAGATAGGAAATAATTGTAAACATATTACTTAAAATTAAAAAGGTGATTATCAGAAGAATAAATAACAGAAGTTATCAAATATCATGATTTCCAGAAATAGGATTAGGGATTAGGAGAAGTTTTTCAACACTGTTCTTTAATTTTTAAATGCTTATATCAATTTTGGAATTTACAAAAGAAATGAAGAAAATAATAAGTTCTGAGTTAAATCACAGGCCCATAAGAAGCTGAGATGAGTAAGTACTAAATTAATGTTTTAGTTGAATTTATCCACTCCATAGCAATAAAATAGAGTGTATAAATAGTGAATAGTCATTTAAAAAAACATTTAGCTCATGTTATTTATTTCTCCCTATAATCATTAGCTATTGAAAGCTGCTAGATAGGGCATGCTTCTCTAGGCCAGGATTACATTTGTAAAAATCTAGAACCATGAAGGACAGCAGAATACAGAAGTGTACATAGGACAGTGAAACTGCAACACCCAGATGGCTGCAGTCAACAGGAGTGTTAAATTCTGGGACAAAACAGTTATACATAGATAGAATAAATGTTTTCTGCACTTTGTGAAATACTTTCCAGGTATGACTTAGCCTAGATGTTGTTTTCTTTCCCCTAAAACTAGGTCAATCTTTATAACTCCCCTCTTGGCATTGGAGTGCAAAGATGAAATTTTTCCTTTGAGGTCAAAGGCAGTTATGACAGGCACAGTTTTATCAAAACTGAGAGAAAGAAATATCCCCCTTTAAGTTTCCAGATAAGATGATATTGTGCAGCAGATAATAGGGGAAAAAAGGGGGGATATAATCAGAGCTCTAGAAAATCAGATGATGAAGAACCTATACTCAGCACCTGAATTTCTTAAAACTATAGGCAAATACATTGAGAAAGCTTGGTAAAACATTTGCTGTAAAAAGAAAATGATTACTGATGAAGACTGATTTGAGACAAACGTCAAAATTTAGAACCAAGAAACAAAAGAGAACAATAAATATCAGATGCAAATAGAATTGTGAAATTACCCTTACTCACATCCCTCAAGAAGAGAAATGTTGATTCCCAGATGAGGCTGAAAGAGTTAAAAATCATCTTGTACTTAGATCTGTATATTAATTTTTAGCATGGATGGATGGATGTGAATATATCTGTGTGTGTTTGTGTATGAATCTTCTAATATGTGTTTTAATTCTGATACTAAATTATATATTGTTCATTGCTTAGTATTAATGTAGTCAATCTCCAGTGATGCTTGTGTGTACATGATTCTATAACAGTGAGTACAAAGTTAGTTATTAGAGATATGGAAAGTTGGAAAATATTTTAAACTGATATTTTAAGT
The DNA here is from genome assembly GCF_009873245.2 of Balaenoptera musculus. Lineage (NCBI taxonomy): Eukaryota > Metazoa > Chordata > Mammalia > Artiodactyla > Balaenopteridae > Balaenoptera > Balaenoptera musculus. The sequence continues at coordinate 60,467,684 of NC_045802.1, forward strand.
CAGATTCTGAATAAAAAACCTTTGCAGCCTTCTTAAAGAATGTTGACTATGACAGGCAGAATAATGCCCACCTAAAGATCTCTACATTCTAATCCCTAGAACCTGAGAATGTGTTAATATAAATGTAAAAAAAAAAAGACCTTACAAATGGAATCAAGGTTAAAGACCTTAAAACATGCAAAATATTCTGGATTATCTGGGCGGACCCAATGTAATCATGTGGGCCTTTACAAGTGTTAGAGGAAGGCAGAAGAGTGGGTCAAAGAGATGCGGCAGAAGAAGAGGTGGAAGAGATTGAAGATAGAGGAAAGGGCCATGAACCAAGAAATATAAGCAGCTTCTAGAAGCAGAGAACAACACTCAGCTGAGAGGGAAATGGGGACCTCCATCCTACAGCCTCAGTGAACTGAATTCTGTCAACAACTCAAATAAGTAAGGAAATAGATTCTCCCCTAGAGCCTCTAGGAAGTAACTCTATCTTCCCCACATACCTAGAGAAACCCGTTAGGCTTCTGACATAGAGAACTACAAGATAATAAAGGTGTGTTGTTTTAAGATGCTAAATGTGTGATAATTTGTTGTGGCATCAATAGAAAACTGCTTCCAAACCATTACTCTGTTATAACTATATGCCTGATTATATGCTTACTATGAATTTACTATGTGAACAGTGCTAGTAAAGGACATCACATAAGTCTAATCTCCACAAAATTCTATGTTTTAGACGTTATTATTTCTATCTAACAGATGAGAAAACTGAAGTCCAAAAAGGAAAAGTAACTTTTTAAGAGCTACACAGCTGGTACACTCTGTGACTTGTATTCAAAAACAAGACTTGAAATCAGATTGTGTTTTAAACCTCTGTGATCTACATTTATACTTTTATGTACACATACTTCCACACATACCCACAAATTCCTACTGCATTTACAGAAATTCATCACAAGAATCTGTAAGTAACATAATGGTTTATGAAATATTGATCAAGTATTTTATTAGAGTGCTTCTCCATTTAAATAAAAACTTATCTTGCAATGTGTATTTAAATAAGTGTAAATTACTTTTCTTAATCCCTTTGAATACATTTACCTTAAAAAGTTTGTAAGCATTTTTACTGTGTTTAAGGCTAAACATTTACTTACATAAATTTTGAAACTGCCTCAGATTGCTAAAAGTAATTTTAGCAATGTAAATAAAATATGTGCATTTAAATATATGCAACATAATCCCCCAAATTAAATGAAGTTTAACAATGAGTGACAAGCTAAAATAAAACTAATTCTGGGTCACAAAAATCATAGAAGTAACAGAGACAAACCACTTCCATATAACATATCTGAGGCTTAGTTTGCATATTAGACAAAAAGTTGCATTAACATTTCATTATCTAATTTTTCCTGAAGCTTATCTTAGCATTACCATTGCACCGCTTCCATCATTACCCGCTTCCCCTCAAAGAGGACTGAATAGTTCAGCTCATGCTAGGGGCAGAGTCTCAGTGTGGACTGAAATCTTGAGAGCCAGAGCTGAAGCAAACATTGGCTCCTTGGGATAGGGTGAGACACCAGGTGCAGGGATGAACCAAGCCCTCTGTGGGAATAGAGGTAACATTGAAAAGTGAGAGTAGAAGTTAGGGACATATAGAGAAGAGTTATTTTTTTCAGAAAGAGACAAGACAAAATAAATGCTAGTTACTTGTATCAGAAAGAGTGTAAATGAGAGTTTGCAATTTAGGTAGAATGGTCAGAGAACACACTAGAATGATTTTTTTAAAAAGTCATGCCAATATCAAGGTGGTGAGTTTTTATATGAAAAGAAAAATATGCACCCCTGTATCATTGCAGCATTATTTACAACAGCCAACATATGGAAGCAACGAAAGTGCCCATCAATAGATGAGCGGATAAATAAGATGTGATATATATATGAATATCACTTAGCCTTAAAAAATGAAATCTTGCCATTTGCGACAACATGGATGGACCTAGAGGGTATTAAGCTAAGTGAAGTAAGTCAGAGAAAAACAAATACTGTATAATTTCACTTATCTGTAGAATCTAAGAAACAAAACAAATGAATAAACATAACTAAACAGAAACAAAGTCATAGAGAAAACAATCAGATGGTTGCCACAGGGAGGGGGCAGGGGAGAAGAGAGAAACAGGTGAAGGAGATTAAGACTTACAAACTTTGTTACCAAAAAAAAAAATAAAGAGTCACAGGCATGAAATATATGGTGTAGGGAATATAGTTAATAATGATGTAATATATTTGGTGACAAATGACAGTTAGACTTATCATGGTGATCATTTTGAAGTGTGTAGAATATTAAAGCACTATGGTGTGTGCCAGGAGCTAGCATAGTGTTGTAGGTCAATTATACTTAAAAACAAAAAAAGCAAAAACTCATAGAAAAAGAGATCAGTTTTATGACTACCATAGGCAGGGGGTGGGGGAGGATTAGATGAAGATAGTGAAAAGGTACAGACTTCCAGTCTAGGTACTAGGGCTGTAATATAAAAATTGATAAAGATAATTAATATTGCTGTATGTCACAGATGAAAGCTGTTAAGTGAGTAAATCTTTTTTTTTTTTTTTTTTTAATTTTTTTAAACATCTTTATTGAAGTATAATTGCCTTACAATGGTGTGTTAGCTTCTGCTTTATAACAAAGTGAATCAGTTATACATATACAATATGTTCCCATATCTCTTCCCTCTTGCATCTCCCTCCCTCCGACCCTCCCCATCCCACCCCTCTAGGTGGTCACAAAGCACCGAGCTGATCTCCCTGTGCTATGCGGCTGCTTCCCACTAGCTATCTATTTTACATTGGTAGTGTATATATGTCCATGACACTCTCTCACCCTGTCACATCTCACCCCACCCCCTCCCCATATCCTCAAGTCCATTCTCTAGTAGGTCTGTGTCTTTATTCCCATCTTGCCACTAGGTTCTTCATGGCTTTTTTTTTTTCCTTAGATTCCGTATATATGTGTTAGCATACTGTATTTGTTTTTCTCTTTCTGACTTACTTCACTCTGTATGACAGACTCTAACTCCATCCACCTCATTACAAATACCTCCATTTCATTTCTTTTTATGGCTGAGTAATATTCCATTGTATATATGTGCCACATCTTCTTTATCCATTCATCTGTCGATGGACATTTAGGTTGCTTCCATGTCCTGGCTATTGTAAATAGAGCTGCAATGAACATTTTGGTACATGACTCTTTTTGAACTATGGTTTTCTCAGGGTATATGCCCAGTAGTGGGATTGCTGGATCGTATGCTAGTTCTATTTGTAGTTTTTTAAGGAACCTCCATACTGTTCTCCATAGTGGCTGTATCAATTTGCATTCCCACCAACAGTGCAAGAGAGTTCCCTTTCCTCCACACCCTCTCCAGCATTTATTGTTTCTAGATTTTTTGATGATGGCCATTCTGACCGGTGTGAGATGATATCTCATTGTAGTTTTGATTTGCATTTCTCTAATGATTAATGATGTTGAGCATTCTTTCATGTGTCTGTAGGCCATCTGTATATCTTCTTTGGAGAAATGTCTATTTAGGTCTTCTGCCCATTTTTGGATTGGGTTGTTCGTTTTTTTGTTATTGAGCTGCATGAGCTGCTTGTAAATCTTGGAGATTAATCCTTTGTCAGTTGCTTCATTTGCAAATATTTTCTCCCATTCTGATGGTTGTCTTTTGGTCTTGTTTATGGTTTCCTTTGCTGTGCAAAAGCTTTTAAGTTTCATTAGGTCCCATTTGTTTATTTGTGTTCTTATTTCCATTTCTCTGGGAGCTGGGTCAAAAAGAATCTTGCTGTGATGTATGTTGTAGAGTGTTCTGCCTATGTTTTCCTCTAAGAGTTTGATAGTGTCTGGTCTTACACTTAGGTCTTTAATCCATTTTGAGTTTATTTTTGTGCATGGTGTCAGGGAGTGTTCTAATTTCATACTTTTACATGTAGCTGTCCAATTTTCCCAGCACCACTTATTGAAGAGGCTGTCCTTTCTCCACTGTATATGCTTGCCTCCTTTATCAAAGATAAGGTGACCATATGTGCGTGGGTTTATCTCTGGGCTTTCTATCCTGTTCCATTGATCAATATTTCTGTTTTTGTGCCAGTACCAAACTGTCTTGATTACTGTAGCTTTGTAATATAGTCTGAAGTCAGGGAGCCTGATTCCTCCAGCTCCATTTTTCGTTCTCAAGATTGCTTTGGCTATTCGGGGTCTTTTGTGTTTCCATACAAATTGTGAAATTTTTTGTTCTAGTTCTGTGAAAAATGCCAGTGGTAGTTTGATAGGGATTGCATTGAATCTGTAGATTGCTTTGGGTAGTAGAGTCATTTTCACAATGTTGATTCTTCCAATCCAGGAACATGGTATATCTTTCCATCTATTTGTATCATCTTTAATTTCTTTCATCAGTGTCTTATAATTTTCTGCATACAGGTCTTTTGTCTCCTTAGGTAGGTTTATTCCTAGATATTTTATTCTTTTTGTTGCAATGGTAAACGGGAGTGTTTTCTTAATTTCACTTTCAGATTTTTCGTCATTAGTGTATAGAAATGCAAGAGATTTCTGTGCATTAATTTTGTATCCTGCTACTTTACCAAATTCATTGATTAGCTCTAGGAGCTTTCTGGTAGCATCTTTAGGATTCTCCATGTATAGTATCATGTCATCTGCAAACAGTGACAGCTTTACTTCTTCTTTTCCGATTTGGATTCCTTTTATTTCTTTGTCTTCTCTGATTGCTGTGGCTAACACTTCCAAAACTATGTTGAATAATAGTGGTGAGAGTGGACAACCTTGTCTTGTTCCTGATCTTAGTGGAAATGGTTTCAGTTTTTCACCATTGAGGACAATGTTGGCTGTGGGTTTGTCATATATGGCCTTTATTATGTTGAGGAAAGTTCCCTCTATGCCTACTTTCTGCAGGGCTTTTATCATAAATGGGTGTTGAATTTTGTCGAAAGCTTTCTCTGCATCTATTGAGATGATCATATGGTTTTTCTCCTTCAATTTGTTAATATGGTGTATCACATTGATTGATTTACGTATATTGAAGAATCCTTGCATTCCTGGGATAAACCCCACTTGGTCATGGTGTATGATCCTTTTAATGTGCTGTTGGATTCTGTTTGCGAGTATTTTGTTGAGGATTTTTGCATCTATGTTCATCAGTGATATTGGCCTGTAGTTTTCTTTCTTTGTGACATCTTTGTCTGGTTTTGGTATCAGGGTGATGGTGGCCTCGTAGAACGAGTTTGGGAGTGTTCCTCCCTCTGCAATATTTTGGAAGAGTTTGAGAAGGATAGGTGTTAGCTCTTCTCTAAATGTTTGATAGAATTCACCTGTGAAGCCATCTGGTCCTGGGCTTTTGTTTGTTGGAAGGTTTTTAATCACAGTTTCAATTTCAGTGCTTGTGATTGGACTGTTCATATTTTCTATTTCTTCCTGGTTCAGTCTCGGCAGTTTGTGCATTTCTAAGAATCTGTCCATTTCTTCCAGGTTGTCCATTTTATTGGCATAGAGTTGCTTGTAGTAATCTCTCATGATCTTTTGTATTTCTGCAGTGTCAGTGGTTACTTCTCCTTTTTCATTTCTAATTCTATTGATTTGAGTCTTCTCCCTTTTTCTCTTGATGAGTCTGGCTAATGATTTATCAATTTTGTTTATCTTCTCAAAGAACCAGCTTTTAGTTTTATTGATTTTTGCTATTGTTTCCTTCATTTCTTTTTCATTTATTTCTGACCTGATCTTTATGATTTCTTTCCTTCTGCTAGCTTTGGGGTTTTTTTGTTCTTCTTTCTCTAATTGCTTTAGGTGCAAGGTTAGGTTGTTTATTCGAGATGTTTCCTGTTTCTTGAGGTAGGCTTGTATTGCTATAAACTTCCCTCTTAGCACTGCTTTTGCTGCGTCCCATAGGTTTTGGGTCGTCGTATCTCCATTGTCATTTGTTTCTAGGTATTTTTTGATTTCCCCTTTGATTTCTTCAGTGATCACTTCGTTATTAAGTAGTGTATTGTGTAGCCTCCATGTGTTTGTATTTTTTACACATCTTTTCCTGTAATTGATATCTAGTCTCATAGCGTTGTGGTCGGAAAAGATACTTGATACGATTTCAATTTTCTTAAATTTACCAAGGCTTGATTTGTGACCCAAGATATGATCTATCCTGGAGAATGTTCCATGCGCACTTGAGAAAAATGTGTATTCTGTTGTTTTTGGGTGGAATGTCCTATAAATATCAATTAAGTCCATCTTGTTTAATGTATCATTTAAAGCTTGTGTTTCCTTATTTATTTTCATTTTGGATGATCTGTCCATTGGTGAAAGTGGGGTGTTAAAGTCCCCTACTATGATTGTGTTGCTGTCAATTTCCCCTTTTATGGCTGTTAGTATTTGCCTTATGTATTGAGGTGCTCCTATGTTGGGTGCATAAATATTTACAATTGTTATACCTTCCTCTTGGATCGATCCCTTGATCATTATATAGTGTCCTTCTTTGTCTCTTGTAATAGTCTTTATTTTAAAGTCTATTTTGTCTGATATGAGAATTGCTACTCCAGCTTTCTTTTGATTTCCATTTGCATGGAATATCTTTTTCCATCCCCTCACCTTCAGTCTGTATGTGTCTCTAGGTCTGAAGTGAGTCTCTTGTAGACAGCATATATATGGGTCTTGTTTTTGTATCCATTCAGCCAGTCTGTGTCTTTTGGTGGGAGCATTTAATCCATTTACATTCAAGGTAATTATCGATATGTATGTTCCTATTCCCATTTTCTTAAATGTTTTGGGTTTGTTATTGTAGGTGTTTTCCTTCTCTTGTGTTTCTTGCCTAGAGAAGTTCCTTTAGCATTTGTTGTAAAGCTGGTTTGGTGGTGCTGAACTCTCTCAGCTTTTGCTTGTCTGTAAAGGTTTTAATTTCTCCATCACATCTGAATGAGATCTTTGCTGGGTAGAGTAATCTTGGTTGTAGGTTTTTCTCCTTTATCACTTTAAGTATATCCTGCCACTCCCTTCTGGCTTGCAGAGTTTCTGCTGAAAGATCAGATGTTAACCTTATGGGGATTCCCTTGTGTGTTATTTGCTGTTTTTCCCTTGCTGCTTTTAATATGTTTTCTTTATATTTAATTTTTGACAGTTTGATTAATATGTGTCTTGGCGTGTTTCTCCTTGGGTTTATCCTGTATGGGACTCTCTGTGCTTCCTGGACTTGATTAACTATTTCCTTTCCCATATTAGGGAAGTTTTCAACTATAATCTCTTCAAATATTTTCTCAGTCCCTTTCTTTTTCTCTTCTTCTTCTGGGACCCCTATAATTCGAATGTTGGTGCGTTTAATGTTGTCCCAGAGGTCTCTGAGACTGTCCTCAGTTCTTTTCATTCTTTTTTCTTTATCCTGCTCTGCAGTAGTTATTTCCACCATTTTATCTTCCAGGTCACTTATCCTTTCTTCTGCCTCAGTTATTCTGCTATTGATCCCATCTAGAGTATTTTTAATTTCATTTATTGTGTTTTTCATCGTTGCTTGGTTCCTCTTTAGTTCTTCTACGTCCTTGTTAAATGTTTCTTGCATTTTGTCTATTCTATTTCCAAGATTTTGGATCATCCTTACTATCATTATTCTGAATTCTTTTTCAGGTAGACTACCTATTTCCTGTTCATTTGTTAGGTCTGGTGTGTGTTGACCCTGCTCCTTCATCTGCTGTGTGTTTTTCTGTTGTCTCATTTTGCTTATCTTACTGTGTTTGGGGTCTCCTTTTCACAGGCTGCAGGTTCGTAGTTCCCGTTGTTTTTGGTATCTGTCCCCAGTGGGTAAGGTTGGTTCAGTGGGTTGTGTAGGCTTCCTGGTGGAGGGGACTAGTGCCTGTGTTCTGGTGGATGAGGTTGAATCTTGTCTTTCTGGTGGGCACGTCCACGTCTGGTGGTGTGTTTTGGGGTGTCTGTGGCCTTATGATTTTAGGTAGCCTCCCTGCTAATGGATGGGGCTGTGTTCCTGTCTTGCTAGTTGTTTGGCATAGGGTGTCCAGCCCTGTAGCTTGCTGGTCGTTGAGTGAAGCTGGGTCTTGATGTTGAGATGGAGATCTCTGAGAGATTTTTGCCGTTTGGTATTACGTGGAGCTGGTAGGTCTCTGGTGGACCAGTATCCTGAAGTTGGCTCTCCCACCTCAGAGGCACAGCCCTGATGCCTGGCTGGAGCACCAAGAGCCTTTCATCCACACAGCTCAGAATATAAGGGAGAATAAAATAGAAAGATAAAAAGAGGATAAAATAAAATAAAATAAAGCTATTATAATAAAAAATAAGAAAAAAAATTATTAAAAGTAAATGTATTCAGAAAAAAATTTTTTTTTTAATTTTTAAAAATAGATTTATTAATTTTTTATAGTAAAAAATAAGAAAAAAATTTTTAAGAAAACAATTTATTAAGAAAAAAAAATTTAATTTTTTTTAAAATAAAAAATATGAAAAAACTTATTAAAAAATTTTTTAATTTCTAAAAATAAAAAATACGGAAAAAATTATTAAGAAAGCATATATTAGGAAAAAAAAAATTTTTTTTAAGTAAAAAAAAAAAAAAAAAAAAATGGACGGACCTAACCCTAGGACTGATGGTGAAAGCAAAGCTATACAGACAAAATCTCACCCAGAAGCATACACATATACACTCACAAAAAAAGGAAAAGGGGGAATTAATATATCCTGCTCCTAAAGTCCACCTTTTGAATTTGGGATGATTCGTTGTCTATTCAGGTATTCAACAGATGCAGGCACATCAAGTTGTTTGTGGAGCTTTAATCCGCTGCTTCTGAGGCTGCTGGGGGAGATTTCCCTTTCTCTTCTTTGTTCGTACAGCTCCCAGCGTTCAGCTTTGGATTTGGACCCGCCTCTGCATGTACATCGCCTGAGGGCGTCCGTTCCCCGCCCAGACAGAACGGGGTTAAAGGAGCAGCTGCTTCGGGGAATATGGCTCACTCAGGCCGGGGGAGGGAGCGGTACGGAGGAGGCGGGGCGAGCCTGCGGCGTCAGAGGCGTCGTGACGTTGCATTGGCCTGAGGCGCGCCGTGTGTTCTCCCCGGGAACTTGTCCCCGGATCACGGGAGCCTGGCAGTGGCGAGCTGCACCGGCTCCCGGGAGGGGCAGAGTGGAGAGTGACCTGTGCTCGCACACAGGCTTCTTGGTGGCGGCAGCAGCAGCCTTAGCGTTTCCTACCAGTCTCTGGGGTCCGCGCTGATGGCCGCGGCTCGCGCCAGTCTCTGGAGTTCGTCTAGGCGGCGCTCTGAATCCCCTCTCCTTGCGCGCCGCGAAACAAAGAGGCAAGAAAAAGTCTCTTGCCTCTTCGGCGGCTGCAGACCTCCTCTCCGGCTCCCTCCCGGCTCGCCGCGGCACGCCAACCCCTTCAGGCTGTGTTCAAGCCGCCAACCCCAGTCCTCTCCCTGCGATCCGACCGAAGCCCGCGCCTCAGCTCCCAGCCCCGCCTGCCCCAGCGGGTGAGCAGACAAGCCTCTCGGGCTGATGAGCGCTGCTCGGCGCTGAGCCTCTGTGCGGGAATCTCTCCGTTTTTCCCTCTGCGTCCCTGTTGCTGTGGGATCCGCGCTGATAGCCGCGCGGCTCGCACCCGTCTCTGGAGTTCGTTTAGGCGGCGCTCTGAATCCCCTCTCCTTGCGCGCCGCGAAACAAAGAGGCAAGAAAAAGTCTCTTGCCTCTTCGGCAGCTGCAGACTTTTTCCCGGACTCCCTCCCGGCTAGCACCAAAGCCCGAGCCTCAGCTCCCAGCCCCCGCCCACCCCGGCAAGTGAGCAGACAAGCCTCTCGGGCTGGTGAGTGCTGGTTGGCGCCGAGCCTCAGTGCGGGAGTCTCTCCGCTTTGCCCTCCGCACCCCTGTGGCTGCGCTCTCCTCCGCGGCTCCGAAGCTTCCCCCCTCTGCCACCCGCAGTCTCTGCCCGCAAAGGGGCTTCCTAGTGCCTGGAAACCTTTCCTCCTTCACGGCTCCCTCCCACTGGCGCAGGTCCCGTCCCTATTCTTTTGTCTCTGTTATTTCTTTTTTCTTTTACCCTACCCAAGTACGTGGGGATTTTCTTGCCTTTTGGGAGGTCTGACGTCTTCTGCCAGCGTTCAGTGGGTGTTCTGTAGGAGCAGTTCCACGTGTAGATGTATTTCTACTGTATCTGTGGGAAGGAAGGTGATCTCCGCGTCTTACTCTTCCGCCATCTTGCCCCTACCTCCGAGTAAATCTTAAGAGTTTTCATCACAAGGAAAAACAATTCTTTTTTTCTATTTCTTTAGTGTTATATCTATATGAGATGATGGATGTTCACTAAGCCTATTGTGGTCATCATTTCACGATGTATATAAGTCAGATCATTATGTTGTCACCTTAAACTTACACAGTGCTGTGTGTAAATTATATCTCAATAAAACTGAAAGAAAAAATATCCTAATGCAGAAATGAAAAATGTGACTGGAAATGGGTGAATGAGTTGGGTGGGGAGAGTAATAAGAGATGACATTGGAGGTTATGTAGACAGGGATTAGACCATATAGTGACTTGTGGAACATGATACATAGTTTGGACTTTATTCTAAGTTCAATTGATAGTAATTGAAAATGTTTACTTAAAAAATTTAATTTATTTTATTTACATGATCTGATTATATTTTAACATACATGGGAATATTTCCAGAAGATAATACTGGCTACAGTATGAAGAGTAGATTGTAAGGAGTCCGGAGTAGAAGCAGTAGACCTTCCTGCTACTGCAAGTGCCATGAGGGATGCTGCTGCTGTTTGGATTAGGAGTTGAAGACAGGGCCTGTTAACATATGACATAGTGGATGTGAGAAAAATAGAGGTATTGAGAGTGACTTTTTTTTGTCTGGACCAATAAGCTGGATAGGGCCATTTGTTTATTTGAAAATGACTGGGGTAAAGAACAGACATTTAATAGATATCAATAATATTGACTTTACAGTAAAATTCCCACTTAAGGAAGCAGTAATGCCCTTGGAAGGGAGGGTGTGAATAATTGCTACTGTCTCCATCTGGGTAGGAAGAGTTCTAAGAAGGCCCCCAATATTCCCATTCTAATAATTCCCTCCCCTTCAGTGTGGGTGAGAGCAGTGAGTATAATGGGATATCACTTACATAATTAGGTCACTAAGCCATTGACTTTGAGGGTAGCACTGACCTACCCAGGTGAGATCTTTAAACGAAGATGACAAAAGATCTCCTGTAGGCCTGAAAGAAAGCAAATAACCATGTATGTTGTAAACTACCTATGGAGGAGGCCCCAAGGCTAAGACCTGAAGGAAGCCTCTAGAATCCTCTAGGAGCCAAAAGCTAGCAAGATAGGGATCTCAGTGCTAATGCCACAAGGAACTGAATTCTGCCATTCATCTGAAAGAGATTTGATGAGGACCCAAAGTTCCAGATGAGAAAAGTACCCCAGCTGGCACTTTGATTTCTGTTTCATGAGGTCCTAAAAAGACAACCCAATTATGTTATTCTTGGAACTGCTGATCTACAGATACTGGGAGAATAATTTTGTGTTCATTTAAGCTGATAAATTTGTGGTAATTTGTTACAACATTAAAATAAAACTAATACAAATGTGGGTATTTTGGAAGTGGGGTGCTGCTAATACAAACACTTAAAATTTGGGAGCAGCTTTGGAATCAGACAATAGGTGGGGAGTAGAATAATTTTGATGAGCATAAGAGAGAAAGCCTAAATTGCTTGAACAGACTACCAGTAGAAATTGGTGCTCTAAGGATGCTGCCTGAGAAGGCTCAAATTGAAGTCAAAAACATGTTATTGGAATTTGGAAGAAGAGGTATCCTTATCATGTAGTGGCAGAAAACTTAGCAAAACTGCACTCATGTTGAAAGAAGAATTTTGAAGTGATGAACTAAGGTAGGTAAAGAGATTCTACTAGTGATGTAATGTAAAACATGATGACTATAGTTAAGGCAGCTGTAAGGGATATTTAGAAGTTGTTAAGAGAGTAAATCCTAAGAGTTCTCATGGTAAGGAAAATTTTTTTTTCTTTTTTTTGTATCTATATGAGATGATTGATGTTAATTAAACTTACTGTTGTAATCATTTCACAATATATGTAAGTCTAATCAGTATGCTGTATACCTTAAACTTAGTGCTGTATATCAATTATATCTCAATAAAACTGAAAAAAAGATAAATTTCCATCAAGATCAGAAAATAAATATATTAAGTATTAAAAAATAAATTATATTTTTTGGTTTTAAAAAAAGAAATTTCTAACCAAAGTGTCAGTGGTGCTATTTGGTTTCTTCTTGCTACTTAGAATAAAATGCATGAGGGGAGATATAAATTGAAGCAAGAGCTATTAAAAAGGAGACAGGGATGTATGATTTTGAAACTTTTAATTTCTTTGAATGGCAGAAGATTCTAAAATTCAGAAATGGCTACTAGAAATTTGGCATAGAGAAAAAGCTGATGTGTCACTATATAACCTTTTGCTAAAATCTCAGAAAGACCAAAACTCAAAGTATTCAATAACATAAAGGGACTTTTCAAGAGATTAAGGATGTGCTTTACAAATCCTCTCAATCAAACTAGAGGTTCTCTAGGAAGCTTAAGGGTGTTGTACCTCAACCATCCACTAAAAAGCAAAGATAGAGAAGAGATTATCTCAAAAAGTCTTATAAGTATGCCTTTGACTAATGGAGCAAAACCTGGTGAAATTCATACAAGATCCAGAAAGCTTTTGAGAAAAATTTTTCTAGCAGAAATACCAGCTTAGACTGAAAGGACAGAATAAAGATGAAATTAAAGTAAGCTTTTGGCTGAATAATATTCCATTGTATCTGTATATACCACATTGTCTTTATTTTTTGATGGACACTTGGGTTGTTTCCATATCTTGCCTATGGTGAATAATGCTGCAGTATATTCAGATATCTTTTCAATATCTTGTTTGCATTCCCTTTGCATATATACCCAGAAGTTTGACCATATGGTAGTTTTATTTTTAATTTTTGCATACTGTTTTCCAATGTCTGCACCAATTTGCATTTCTACCAGCAGTGCACAAGGGTTCCCGTTTTCTCCACATCCTTTCCAACACTTATGATTTCTTGCCTTCTTGATGATAGCCATTCTTACAGGTGTGAGGTAATGTCTTATTGTGGTTTTGATTTTCATTTCCTTGGTGATTAATGGTGTTGAGCATCTTTCCATGCATCTGTTGGCCACGTAGATGTCTTCTGTGGAAAAATGACTATTCAGTTCCTCTGCCCATTTATTTTAAATTGGATTGTTTGTTTTTTGTTATTGAGTTATACTGTTTAAGGGTACAAACTTGCAACTAGTAGATAAGTTCTGGAGATCGAATGCACAGTATAGTGATTGTATTCAACAAAACCATATTATAAACTTCAAAGGTGTTAAGATATTAGATCTTAATTTTTCTCACCACAAAACACCAATAATGTGATGTGATAGAGGTGTTAGCTAACACTATGGTGGTAATCATATTGCAATATGTAAGGTATCAAATCAATAAGTTGTACACCTTAAACTAACACAATGTTATATGTCAGTTATATCTCAGTTTTAAAAAATAAGCTGTTGGACCCCCAAATTTCTAAGGAGAAGAACACAAGTAGAACTAAGCCTCAAACACATGCTGCCTTCCATGAAAAAGGAAGGAAAAGTGGAGTCAGGAGCTCAGAGACCTACAGCAAAGGCTGTGGATAATTACTCCCATGCCTTTGAACCTAATGATGACACTGTTGGGTTTTCCTGGCTGGATTTCACAACTGACTCGTACCAATAGTCCTTCTTACTTTCCTTTTCCCACTTTTTGGAACCAAAATGTGTGTAACTGTTAATCTGTGCCTGTCCTGCTATTGTACATTAGGATCGTTGAGAACATATAATCTGTCTCTTTAGTTTCACATGCCCACAGATGGAGAGGGCTTGCGCCTAGCAGCTGTACTTAATGAATTACATGCAGATGCCTCATCCACACCTGATTTAGATGATTTAGATGATGAGAGTTTAGACTTTCAGCTTCTGTTATAATAGGATGAGACTCTTGGGAGTGTTGGGAGTGGGGGTGAATGAATATGAATGGGGGTGAATGAATTTGCTTGTGGGAGTGACATGAATCATTGGAGGCCAGGAGTTGGACTCTAGTAGGCAGAATTCGAAGATGGCCCCCAAGGTTCCCACCCCCTGATGTATGTGTTCTGTATATCCTCCTGTTCAATGTGGGTGGCACCACAGAAAATGATGGAATATTACTCTCATGATTAATCAATAGAATATGGAAAAGGGTTTTTTAGATTTAATCAAGATCCCTACACAGTTGACTTTAAGTTAATCAAATGAAAGACTCTCCTAAATATGCCTAAGTTACTCCTGTGAGCTCTTGAAAAGAAGGTAAAGCATTGTTGAGTTATTCTCCTGCTAGCCTAGAAACAATCAAACAACCATATTGTAAACTGCCTATGGGAGAGGCCACATGTCTAGGACCTAATGGTGGCCTCTGGAAGTGGAGAGTGGCCCACAGCTGACAGCCAGCAAGAAAACAGGAACTTCATTCCTACACCTGCAAGGAACTGGATTCTTGAAGACAAACAAGCACAAACAGAGATTAGGGGAAGACCCTGAGCTCCAGTGGAGCATTGAGCCTTAGCTGGCACTTTGCTGTCAGTGCTAAGATCCTGTGCAGATAACCTAGCTAGACAGTACCTGAACTTCTGAGCTACAAAGAATATGAGATAATGAATTTGTGTTGTTTTAAGGACCAAGTTTGTGGTCATTTGTTTCACAACCATTAGAAACTAGTACACCACCAATGGATGTTTTTTTTTTTTTTTTAATTATTTAATTATTTATTTATTTATTTTATTTTTGGCTGTGTTGGGTCTTCGTTTCTGTGCGAGGGTTTTCTCTAGTTGCGGCAAGTGGGGGCCACTCTTCATCGCGGTGCGCGGGCCTCTCTCTATCGCGGCCTCTCTTGTTGCGGAGCACAGGCTCCAGACGCGCAGGCTCAGTAGTTGGGGCTCACGGGCCTAGTTGCTCCGCGGCATGTGGGATCTTCCCAGACCAGGGCTCGAACCCGTGTCCCCTGCATTGGCAGGCAGATTCTCAACCACTGCGCCACCAGGGAAGCCCCCAATGGATGTTTTGAGTGGGAATTGCAATTTTCCTACATTTCCACATCATGGGCCATTGACCCAAACTGAGCTATCACTCAACCTCATCCCAAGGCAGAGTGATTGCTGAAGGTCATATACCTCAGTCAGGCTGGCTACCTGCCATCTTTTACTTGGGTTTCTTACATTGAAATAGTTGTCTCTTTTCTATCTGGAAAAGAGACATATGACCTTGGAGCTTCCTGTGGCCATGTTTCCTGCTGGATGAACAAAGCTTATCACAGAGAAAGAGTAAATGGAGCCAGGAGTCAGAGAGAAGCATAAATAAATGACATAGAAAATAAGAAGAATAATGGTGTCTGTGTTGCTGTTCTAACCCTTGTCGGCCTGTGAGTTTCCCTAGATCATAAGTTCCCAAGACTTTCCCTTTAACTTAAAAGCTACTCTAACATTCAACCAATAAGTTTATTGTTGTATCATTGTTTTTGATCAAATTGGGTCTCTTTTACTTGAATCTGAAAGTGTCCTGGCTAATATAAACTATTATAATTTTGGCTATTGACGACCACACCCGGCTATCCAAATGTTTACTTCGCTTTCAGATTCCTTTGTTTTATTAATTTTGGCAGATGTTCACCACCTTGTTTAATGAGAATTAAATTTCTCAATCTCTCCCTCTCTTATCCCTGTGTTTTTCTTTCTCCCTTGAAAACTTTCCTATAACATTAAACTGCTTTTTACCTGGTTTTTTTTTTTTTTTTTCCTGCTTGTAAGGAATATGTCACTTTCCTTTGTTTTCAGACTAATGACATCTTTTTTATACATTAAACTAAATGACTTCTATTGCCTCTGGGGCCTTCAGCCTCATTCATTCCCCCTCATCAGTTCTCAAGCTTTCTCATTCCACTAGCATTTCCTTTCTGTCCCCAAACATCCTCAGATCTTCCCTATGCCTTACATCAGTTATTTTAAGTCAAGCCTGTCTCTCTTCTCCTTACTGTCAAGTCACTTCTATCAAACTATATTGAGTCTCTACTTATTTCCTCAATACATACTCCCCCTGTATCAGAGTTCCATCGAAGAACAGAAGTTACCCAGTTATTGTAACTGAGAGAATTTGATGTAGAAATTTTTACCTAGGTATAAAGCTAAAAAGGTAGACAGAAAACTCCAATGTAGTGTGGAGGTAGCAGCTGTAGAAAGTAACTATCACCCCTAGGGCTAGGGGAACCAAGGAAAGATGTTGGAGTTATTAAACTTAAAAACTTGAAGAGTTTGTCTGCAGAGATGAAAGTTAAGACCTCTGAGGTTGGAGGAGCTGTTCCGCTGGTGTTGATGGACCTGAGCTTGGAGGAGGGCCCTGTGGGAGGGGGCTCTGCTAGTTGTTTGTTGCATACCAGCTACAAAGCTGGTATGGAATATTCTGGGAAAACTGGTAACTGGATTCAGCTGCTGCTACAAAAAGAAATACTTGCTGCAGGAGTGAACATGCTGTATTGGGGTAATGCTCATGTGAACTGGAAGCCGAGAAGAATCCCTAATTAGAATCCAGGCAGGACAAATCCTTTCTTTCTCTTCCAGCCACAGAACCTCCTTCAAGCACTCATTGTTCGCAAACCCTAATAAGAGGTATCCAAGATCCCAGCTCCAGTACCACAAAGCCAATATTGAAGGCTGACTTTGGTGCTGACAGTAGCTTATTTATTACATGTTGGCTTTAGTGATTATACTTCCAGAACAATATCTTTCTAACTACAATTGCTGCATTTTTAGAGATTGCTTATAAGCTCAAAATGCCTATATCCAATGACATTTTATCTGAATTTTCTCTTGTCTGATGACTGATCTTCTTGAAAGAGTTCACAATTGTCCTCTCTGATATTTGACTTACAGTTTACATACTGTAAATCTAGGTATCAGCTTTCTAGGTTCTTAAGTGATTTACCATTACCTTTTACCACTGTAATATATAATATGTATTTGTTCTTTCAACAGATATTACCTTTAACAAATATTAATTCAAAGCTCATCATTGACCAGCCACTGTGCTACTTGCCAGGTAGAAAATGATCAAGATTACTATAGTTCTGCCCCTGAGGATTTTACCTGAAGAAACAATTACATCAGTAATATTCAACTGCAGTTTGCAATAAGGACTAAAAAGCTAAAGCACAGTGTTAGTGAGAGATGACAGGCACATATATACACATATATACATCTCTCTAGTGTGCATGTATGCATGTATACATGTATATATGTATGTATATACACTACTATCTTTCTGTGTGTATATGTATATGCATGTATAAACACAGACATATATAAATATCTCTGTGTATGTATGTGTGTATACACACACACGTATGCGTATATATGTATGTTCATTAATATATATTCCGGGACAGTGTGTTTGTATGTGTTGTAATAAAACTACCTGAATTATATTTAAGGATCAGACAGGGCTTCCTTGTAGCAATTTTATTTTTAACTTGAAGAAGAGTTAACTTTGTAAAATAATGTCTGGAATTGAGAAGAGTTTCCAAGAAGTGTGTAAAACAATGAGGTGGGGGGTGGTTAATGTCATAAACATCCTAAGTATTTAGTTTATTATTTTATTTTTCTGTCAGTTGCCTGCATCCACTGTAATTCTTCAGGAGCTTAATTCTAGGTTTTTGTTTTTCAATTTTGCGTTAGGCTTTGATGCTGTTCACTCCTTTCTTTGTTTGAGGATCCTTAATTTTCTGTTATAACAATACAAGAGACCAGAAAAATACCTGTGGCCAGTCAGCTGATTAAAGCTACAAAATTCATTTCGATAACCGATACGTTTATCCCTGATAATGTGTCTATTCTAGCATTTTCAGGTATCTGTTTTCCCCTAATTTTAAAAAAGCTTATAAGTGATTTTTCATGTAAGAGAAAAAAACAAAAAACAAAAAACACCCCACATTTTTCAGTGTGTAGTAAATAATTTAACCTTGCCCAAAGAGAAGTCTGACCTTTGCCCTTGGTTCCTGAGAAGTAAACTCTATGGCCTTGGAATGTCCTGCCTAATAAAAGTGTCTTTGTTTGCCAGGATCCTTGGGCCATGCTAGCTAATCTAACAATGTGATTTATGGTGGGAGGATTTGAGGGACAAAGTATCAGCTCAGTAACTCCAGAGGGGCTGGGGGCCAGGGTCAGTCTTGTGGGCTGTCCACCGTGTCTACCTGAGAGAACCCAATAAAGACTCAGGACACCAAGGCTTGAGAGGACTTCCCTGGTTGGCAGTGCTCTGTGCATATGGCCATGCATCATTGCTAAGAGGAGTTAATGTTGTCCACAACTCCATGGAAAGAGCAAAACTGAATGTTGCACTTTTGGAATCCTCCTCATGTATCTCTTCCCTTGACTGATTTTGATCTGTGTATTTTCACTGTAGTAAATTGTAACCATGAACATAATAGCTTTCAATGAGTTCTGTGAGCCCTTCTAAAAAATTACCAAACATGAGAGTGATATTAGGAACCCCCAAACTTGCTATTAATGGCAGAAGTGAGGGCCATCTTGGGGAGTGTTCACTAATTTGTGCTCAGTTTATGGAAAAATATTTCATATACTTTTAAATACAAGAAAAAATAACATTTAACTTAAAGTGGCACTATTTTAGAGTGGCAGTATTTTAGTATTTCTAATATGATAAAGGAATTAAAGAGGACCATGTCATTTATGTCTCTCTTGATGTCATTTCAAATATTACTTTCAGGAATTATTGAAATATAACTTTAAAAGAAACATCATTGCTATTTTAGATACTCCAGAAATTTTAAAAACATTTCATTATTCTAATATTACTAACAAAAGGTAGGAAATCAAAGACCATATCAATGAGAACACTAGGCACTGCACAGAAAATCAAGGTGTGTGAATTTCAGACTTAACTCTTCTACATATGAATTCACAATTCCTTCAGCATATCACTTAAACATTTTTCCCTCTTCTATTATAATTTTTTTTGAAGGATCAGTGGTGTACGACAGTATAAAGGCATGGGAAAACTATTTTTTCAGGGACATTTTCACTGTAACACTTTTTACTTCTATGAATTTATCTTTTTCAACCAAATCAAATTATGCAGAAAAACATTAAGTAGGAATGACTGATTCTTATAAAGTCTAGAAAGTACAAGTTGCCTATAGAATACATGAAATGACTCAAAAGCATCTGAGAATGGATTGTTTTTCATGTAGAAATACCCACTATTATTAAGAATGTCTTTTCTAAGCCAGATAATCATTTGCATTACCTTCAAGCACTTCCACAAAATTTCGCTCAAGTTATATATCCTGTTTTTAGGTAATAAACCACCTCTATGCTCTTCCCCTAGTGTTTTGGCCTTTGCTAGTTAGAAATATTTTTATTATTTTTTTAATAATAGAACAGTTCTCAATTCCTTTCCAATAGACTATAGACTACTCCTCATCAAGGCTTTAGAAGTGAAAGGACCCATTTTCATCATTTTTAGAATGGAGAGAAGTTGGGTAATCCAATTTACAATAATACTGAACATTCACACTATGAACAGGGATTGTTCTTGAGCAAAATTCTCTGTTCAGTTCACTAACAATGCCACATCCTGACAGTAACAGTGTCCTACAGTGTTCTGTAGTTGGACCCAATAGTGCCCTTGTGAAATCTCTGAAACAGTGTGAGAAAGGCCAATTCAAACTGCTGATTCCCTAATTAATTTAATACATGCGTTGTGTTGACGAAGCACTTTCACCTAAGTAACAATGAGTAAATCTCTCCCACATGCCCTGGTCCACAGTGGTGTCCTGATTCTGCATTCTGATTCTAGTAACCTGTCCAGTTCCCCAGTCTTTTCCCAGAACTTGTTTCCTATCTTGCTTTCTCCTATTCATTCTCCAGAAATTGAAGTTCATTCCCAAATACTAACTTGTAGTTATCTGTAGGAAGACAAAATGAATGACAAATAACAGTTTTTCTGCACTTATAATAATATATCTTATGTTTTACTTGCCAGATAGGACACCACTATCTTGCATCAGATTCCTTGATGTTGCATATTTTCATGTTGGGTCCTCTGTTATATTGTACTCTGCTTCCCAAATATAACCTGCCCTTACTACCTGAAATCTAGATGGTTTCCCTAACATTTTTCCTGCTCTTTTAGGCAGGATGTTGTGACTATTGATTTAAGACACCATTAACACACTCCCACCCCCCACATATAGATTTAACTGCCACATAAAACTGATAAATTCTGAATTGTGGCTACACTTCATTAAAGGTGCAAGTACTTCTATAACTCACAATAAAATTTAATGTAACACTTTCAGTATTCAATAAAGTCTATGAATATATCGTATCATAATAATTCTTTAGGAATTTTCTTTACTTTGATTTCACTCTCAGCAGTGCTGATCAGTGTGAAATCTCAATTCTCCTAGAAATAACTGAAAATTCAATTTAAGATACGGAATTTAGCTAGATCAAACCCAATAGAGGTTGTAATACTTATACTGAACATGGGGAAAAATCAGTCAGAAAAGATGTAATGCTCATATATAGAGATACAGATCTCTGGGAACATCAAAGGAAAGTTAGATGATGAATTAGTTTGATTAAAGTAACATGAAAAAGTTTGAGTAGGAAGATACCAATGAAATTGATAGATAATCCACTATCATGCTCACTGGCAAACATGTTTCAAGAACACTGATGCTGAGTAAAGTGAAAACAAATAAAATGCCCTCAGTCAGATGCAGACTCTCCCTCATTTGCAATAAAAGTGCCCCTGAATATATGTTTGAAAACCAAACATTAAAAGTGTAAAAGTTAGACTACAGAGTAAATGGGGTCCTCTTTCAAGGACGCCAATAAACAATTCTAAAAATTACTGTAATATTTGCCTCTCTTTCTTAAGCAAATTCAGCAGATGAGGGATAAAATTTATGAGAACTCATATCATGGAAGCAAAGACATTTCTCCATCTTTAAATCCTCATTGGCCATAATCCTTTAAATATCTGGAGTGAAATGGGGTAGAGTAAATTTCTCCTTCCACTGGACAACATATTTGGCTTGTTGCCTTCCTGTTCCTATATGGCCAGAAACTCAAGGAGAGGCTCCCTGAATTCTTTACCCACAATGCCTGAAAGAATGGTAAGAGAAGATAAAGACCTGTAAGAACCAACCAACTCTGGATACCTATTATAGGAGATTCATGTAGTGCAGAGCTCTGAAGCACACTGAAAAGAAAAGGGCAAGTAAGATTTAAGGCCAGTTTGTGGTAAGGCTGGTGAGAAGTCTGCACATCAAGAATCCTCCTCCTTAAACTCCATTGTATAAACATTCTTTATATCTCAGTAGAAGCCATTTCTCCTACTCTAACTAGACAAGAGAACCATCACAAAATAGGTCCAAATTACCTTTTGACAACTGAGACATGAAAGACCAAACTGAACATAAAAATAATAGTTAGATAATATTAATGAAAAGTTATATAAAACTGAAGTTATATAGACTGCATCAAAGTTAAATATAAAATATATTAGAGTTAAATGTCAGGAAATGAGATGCTGAGGATGTACAATATGCATTTTAGAAAAAAAAATCTGATCATGACTTATTTGGTCAGAAAATAAATAACAGCCTGAAGAAATGGAAGAGGGTTTTATGAACATAATTGTGAGCAGAGCCGTAGATTGCAGTAAAGCCATCTTGTCATGTACATATTAAATTGTTGAACAAAGTGAGTAGGATTTTCAGTATTCTGTGAGAATGCAGTTTTCCTTAAGGGATAGGGTAAAATTAAATTGAATTTAATGCCTAAATGAATGTTATCATCCATGGGGATCATGATTGGAATGGGATGACCCCAACTTTGGAACTGCTACTACGTGTTGTAATAATTTAAAAAATAAAGAACAAATCCTGTTAGTTTGATTCTATATTTATATTAACCATATTGTGACATCAAACCTAACTAAAAGATACAATTGAAGATGCAGCTAAGGGTCATGAAATAAATTAAAACAAAATAAAATATTAAAAACAAACACAAAAGCAAAGAAAAGGGAGAAAAAGGAAGAACTCTGAACAGGGTAAATGATTACCAAGATATCTCTGCTTCAGTGTCGTGACATTTAACTCTATGAAAGGCCTTGTACACATACAGGGCTAGTCTCTCTTTCAGAATGTTTACTAACCTACTACAGGTGAGTCACTATAAACTAAGAGAGAAACAAAGACTATTAATTTGAGGTTACCTAGACAGAAAAGCCAAAAGTGTACAAAACAATGTGTGAGCTAATGGAGAAAACAGAAAATCAGAGATGAGATTAAGAGTTATATGTTATGGGGGCTTCCCTGGTGGCGCAGTGGCTGAGAATCTGCCTGCCAATGCAGGGGACACGGGTTCAAGCCCTGGTCTGGGAAGATCCCAAATGCCGCGGAGCGGCTAGGCACATGAGCCACAATTACTGAGCCTGTGCGTCTGGAGCCTGTGCTCCGCAACAAGAGAGGCCGCGATAGTGAGAGGCCCGCGCACCGCGATGAAGAGTGGCCCCTGCTTGCCGCAACTGGAGAAAGCCCTCGCACAGAAACGAAGACCCAACACAGCCTAAATAAATTAATTAATTAATTAATATTTAATAAATATTAAAAAAGAGTTATATGTTATTATGAATGTTCCCATTTATAAGATATCAACAATTACATTTTGTCTCAGTAACCTCTGATTTATTAAACATATATATGTGTGTACATCTGTTAATATGTTTAGCTACCTATCTATAATTATATTTATATTAACTGTTTATACTAACTTTTTGAGCTTTGCTTTAAAATGATTAAAATTAGTCTACCCCAGCACACAGGTCTTGGTTTCTAATACCATTTTCAAATAATAGGAAAAAGTGGCTGATTTTAGACCAGGGGCAGGGAACATACAAGATGATCCTGGAGTATCTTGCAGTGCCAAGAAATAAGGAAGTGCTCAGAAAAAACGAAATGATGGGGGCATGTAAAAGTGACACATGTGCCAACCTGAAGCAGCTCCCAATGACCAATGTTGGAACAGTTTTGAGAAACAAAATAAATAACATAGTACTGAATTATAATCCAGTGTATACAATTAGTATTTGTGAGTCTATACTGATATAAATAAATTATTCACTAAATAAATGAGGCAGCATAGGAAAATTTCTAGTGCAGAAAAACTATACTCCATGAAGGTGGGATATTACTCTTAAGCCCTTAAGTATGGTCTGGGCATAGTGACTTCATTCTAAGGGGTGCTGTTTGTAAAGAGGGGGGAGTAACTTTATAGCAGAGAAACCTGACAAAGACTCCCTTAGCGAGGTGGTCAAGGTTAACGTCAACAGTTGTAATGCATGTCAGTAGCATATACCCTTTATATGATGCCAGGAGGATGGCACTTCTCCTCTGTGGTCTTCTTCCCCAAACCCCATAATCATAGTCTTAGTATGAGAAAAGCATCAGATCAATCCCAATTGAGGGTACTCTAGAAAATACCTGATCAGTATTCCTGAAAACTGCCAAGGTCATCAAAAAACAAGGAAGATTTGAGAAACTGTCACAACAAAGAGAAATCAACCTAAAGAGTTATGATTACTAAAAGTAACGTGGTGAAATCTAGATGTGGTTCTGGGTCACATACAGACACCAACAGAAAAAAGTGAGGAAATATGAATACAGTATTGACTTTAGGTAGTAACAGTGTACCAACATCATTTCATTAATTATGACAAATATATCATAGCGATGTTAACAATAGGAGAAATGAGGTATGGCATGTACAAGAATTCTTTGTAAAATTCTTGCAACATTTTTGTAGAGCTAAAACTATTCTAAAAATGAAGTTTATTAAGCACTTAAATAATACATAAAATAAAATACAAGACAAAATGTTTAAAACCAATGAAATAAACTAATTTTATATTCCACTGAAGTACAAGAGGCATATTCTGTCAAATGTCTACAGTGCTTACTATGATATAATGCACTTAATGTCAGAGAGACACTATGAAAAAAGTAATATCAAGGAATTAGAATGACAACTACACTAGATAAGTCTTTTGATTTATAAGCAACTGAGCATCAACTCAGGATGCCTTAAGCAAAATGTTGAATTAATTGAATAGCATAGCCAAACCACAGCAAGAACAGGGCTGGAGATAGCCTTAGGAATTACTGAATCAATGATTCTAGTACCATCTGCACTCAATCTCTCACCTCTGTTGTTTTCAAGTTAC
Source organism: Balaenoptera musculus (assembly GCF_009873245.2). NCBI lineage: Eukaryota > Metazoa > Chordata > Mammalia > Artiodactyla > Balaenopteridae > Balaenoptera > Balaenoptera musculus. The sequence goes on from NC_045802.1 coordinate 60,492,122, forward strand.
CGATCTTATTATTTTGGTTAATCATTCTCTATGACTGTTCGCGTTTTCATTCACAACTACAGAGCCCCAGAAAAAGAACAAAGAGGACTCCTTCCTTCCAGTCATAGTTAAACAATCTTAGGCAAGATCACTGGTTGGCAAGTCTTGGGTCATATGTGTAGCAGAACCACTCACTGTGTCCAGAGTGGTGAGCATGTGTCTATATATCAGCCTGTTATTGCAGCCCGGAGAGTAGGGTCATGAAAGAAAAAGTAGCTGCTAATCAAACATGGCTCTGTGGAGGGAGAAGGAAGTGGAGGAACAGTTTCTCAAAGGAAGGAGGGGGTGGCACTGGCAAATGGCTGTAGCTGAGGCCAAACTTTTAAACCAGATATGAAATTTGTATAATTTATTATATTTATCATTTTCCCCAAACGCCAGAAAATTCAGAGTGAAATTGGAAAGTTATACTTTAAAAATATGTTTATGGTTTCCATTTAAAATATTTTACTGGTTTGTAGTTGTTTATTAGCCAGAGTCTCCTTGGTCAGTATCTGTATATCTCCTTGGTCTTTCAGATCTGTCTCTCACATTTTCTTTTTTTAAACCTGATTCTGTATGTGTTGATTTTCTTCTCTTTTTGACGACTCATATCAACTGCTTTTCAGGATTAGGGAATCCATCAGTTGGGATTCTCCAAGAAACAGATGCCAAGACAGGATTAGAAATGCAAGCAACTTACTAGGGGAACTGGCTGTGAAGGAGAGAACAGAGGAAGCAGGCCTTGGCAGAGAGAGCCTGCAGACTATAATACAGGGCTGGCCTGTGACAGGACAGGGCAGGGGAAGAGGATCTTGCAGTTATAGCGTCTCAGCAGTTTCTGCCATGACGGTGAGGAGTTCGCAGCCAGGGCTACCTGTTAGAGCACTTCCTGTTAGCGCTACAGGAATGGGCCAGCACTCCCACAGGGACCCTGCCCAGGCATTGGCTGGGAGTAATCTCAGGTAGTGGGACCTGAGCAGAAATATGGTGCTTGATCCCCAAGGGTGACAGCTGGTACTGTCAGTTAGCCACATCCTATCCCTAATGGGGTTTGAGTGGTACATTTTTATGGCTTCCACCAGGAGGGGAAAAAAATTATAAACAAGTAAAGTATAGACTCCCCCAAATTCAATAGTACTATAATTAAAAGTCATCAAGCAAAGGACAAAAATAAATACCAATGCATGGGCTTGGGGGACAGGCTGGGAGTCTCCCAGAGAGATAAGCACAGGTAGTGGAAGCTGTGTTCACAGGGGTAGAGCTGGGGTCTCAGTGGTGCTGGGCTCTGGCCTTGCCAACAGGTGACAGATGATGCAGGTTCGTGTGCTGGCTGTTTAAAGGGGTTCCAGGCACCTGAAGGCCTCATGACTTTCCTCCCAGCACTGTTTGGAGGAGAACTTTTCTCCTCTTCTTAGCAGCTAGACAGACAAGCAGAAAGAGTGCCTGGGTTGTTCACCAAGCACCCTCTTTTCTCTTCCCAGGTGTGATCTCTTCAAACTTGTAAACCATGGGATTAAGACAAATAAAAGAAAGTATATTACTCCCACAATAACAAATGTCAATCCAGAGCTTCCTAGAAAGCAGGGTTTGGAGAGTTTCTGAGTGTGCTCTGAGAACAGAACATAGATGTTTTAATATAAGTACAGTAAAGTTCATGTCTGTGCTCTTTCAGAGAACAGATCATCCATTTTCAACATCTTGTTATCAGAATGCTGGTTATGTGATTTTTCAAGGTGACTTTCTTAATAACCTGATTGCATTAGGCAAGGTTCTCCAGAAAAATAGAACCAATAGGCTATATATAGAAATATATAACAGGAAATTTAATTTAGGAATTGGCTTCTGTGGTTATGGACCCTAAGAAATCCCAGGATATGCTGTCTGAAAGCTGAGCACTAGGAAACAGGAAGGTACAATATAATTCAGTCCTAGTCTAAAAGCCTGAAAAGCGGAGGGTCACTGGTGTAAGTCCTGGAGCCTGAGGACCAAAGAAAGAATCAGGAACTCCAATATGGGAGGGTATGCCAACTCAAAAAAGAGAGAAATTTCACCCTTCCTTTGCCTTTTTGTTCCATTTTGTGCCCAGTGGATTGGATGATGAGGGGAATCCACATTGGTGAGGGGAATCTCTTTATTCAGTCTACTGATTCAAATGCTGATCTCTTCCAGAAACACCCTCACAGACATACCCAGAAATAATGTTTTACCAGCTACACGGGCATCCCTTAGACCAGTTAAATTGACATATAAAATTAATCAACACTGATTATGATATACTTGTGAGTTTCAGGAGTGGAAGAGGCAGTAATGAACGATTAGATGAATCATCTTCTGAAGGACCGAGTACAGATTGTTGGGCCCTGGGCTCTACACAACAGAGAATGACAGCCAGGCAGTGCTCACTTTGCAGGGATGTTGTTACCATTATAATAAATCACATTCTGATCATTTATTCCAGTTCTGCAAATCATATTTTTATGGCCCTGTGGTTTTCAAAGGGAAGGACAAATGAAGAAGAATAGTGGTTGGGGGTATGGGTGGTTTATTTCCTTCTGTACCTGAAGACACATCACAACATCACAGCCTGTGACAACATCACAGCCATTTCAGAATGAGCAAAAAATAAACAGTACAGACAGCAGGTGGTATCACATGTGTCAAATTAACTTTGCCCAAATAAATATTTTCTCTACAATCCCCAACTGTGTAGAAAAGTAGAAACCTATGAGAGTCTCCCCATGATGACATTTAAAAAGAAGATGCTATGGGTGGTGCCTTGAGATATAGCAATGAGTTTATGTTTGAGTGTTTAAGGAACTTTTCCTTTTTTCTCTCTCCTTTATTTATGCCACAACATCTGCTGTGATTTCTTTCATCCTTACTATTAAAATTCCATGCTGGTAGTTATAGTATAATCAGGATCAATGATGGATAATTTTCTCCCTTCTCTGCCTTCCTTGCTATTATTTCTTAAGATGGAACAGAAGCAGAGATATATTTAGAAAATAAAATGTTAAGAATCGGGAGGGACTTAAGGTTTATATATATAAACACCCTGTGCAATATTCTCAGAGGCTTTTGTCGATTACCCAAAGTGACAGCTATTGGGAGCCAGGGTTGGATATAGTATCTTCGTATTTTCTGCCCAGTGCCTCCATTCCTCTACCCAATATAGATGTCTTCACTCTTTCTGTTATGTCCCCATTAATCTTTTCAGTAACTCCCTCTTCCCCTGAATACTCACACTTCTGCAGAGGTATGACTGACTTCCCCAAGTAGGCCTGGCTATATAGACAGTTATCAGGGAAAACTTTCTCCACTAAGCATGAGTGAGTTTCTGACAAATTACCTTAGGTCCCTGCTCACATCTGCATGGAATAATCTCAATGACTTGGCACTCATAATTTCCATGGATATGGTTGTCTTGAGTGTCTAAATCCAAAGAACATGATAGGAAATGAAGATGTATGTTTGGGTCTGAGCGAGAAATGTTTAGGAATGTATGTATATGGTGGGGGTGTAGAATGAATTAGATGGTGAGGCTTTTCTAGGATACTTCTCCAATCAGACAAAAGTGTTGGTTTGACCCAAGCCTAAAGTCATCCACAATTAGGAAGTAAAAATGATCTGAAACATGAATGAGGTTCCTTAAAGTTGGAAAAATCAATTTAGTACAATGTCCAATTTGTGTTTTCTTCTCTAGGCAAACATCAAGAGAACCAGTTTAATACAGTTTAGAAGCTGAAGAAAATGAACGTTAATTCTAGAAAATAACATAGAATTGTAATCCAGTACAAGACATGTCTTATATTCCAAAAAAAATGGAATAATCTGTTACATTTCAATAATAATTTACAAAATATCAAGGTGAAAATTAGATATATTTCTTAGAGTTGATTATTTGTGTGGAAGAAAATCAGGCTACAATCAAGCCTCTTTTGCACACAGGAAGCACTCTGTAGATTTGTTAAATTGAATTACATTGAACCAATAAATATTGTGAGTTAAAGTAAGAGTACCTTGGTAGGAATAACTAAAATACTTTGTAAGTAGTTTCACTAACCAACACAATGATCTAGTCCTGTAGTAATCACTATTTGCCCCTTTTACTGTAAGAAATGAAGAACAAGGCAACTATAAGAATATCATGGTAACCATTATGGAATCCAAATGAATTTAAGCCTCCCTTAGAATGAAAAAGAGGAATATAGTTCAGCAGAGCTGCTATGTTCTCAAAAAGCAAAAACACATGCACATGCATATGCATACACAGGTACAGTTAGAATAGTGAATTTGGCATATGGTCCAGTTGTCTATTCTCTGCTCCTAAAACCTTCACAGGAATTTAATGGGGTTGCTGAGGATCATGAACTTGTAGTCATTTAAAAACCTTTCCCCTCTATCACAAATCTCAGTGTGTTGAAATAATCATAATATTTTGAGTGTACACATTTTAAATTCTGTTCTGTAGGGAAAAATTGCCAAAATATCTTTACCAGGAAATTAAGTGGAGATACAGCTATTTATTTTTTTAATCCATTTCCTACTCTCCAAGCCCTAGATTTTTCTTTTGTTTCACTCATGCAAATAAAAGAGAAAACTACACTTAAAATCAATTAAAGTATCTAAATTATACAAGTTCATTGCAGTGTATATGGTAGGTTTTGAAATTTTAATTGAGGATAGTATGACTTAAATCATGTGAGGAAGAAAGATGTTGATCCATATTTTCTGTTATGCTTATATATAAACAGTAATGCCAGTATAGGTCAATATATTTGCTTTTTAAAATTAAATGACAGATAAGTCATCCAGGAAAACAGCAGAAAGAGCAGACTTTTTCACTTTGACACTTCAAATGGCATTTGCAAGTGTGACTGATCATAATGTGATAAAATGACTTCCTTCTGTCAGTCTCTATGTGAGAAGTACAATTGGAAATAGTGTGAAAAATTTCTCCCGTGTTATTTATGTTTCAATTCAAAATCAGAGAACAATGGAACAGCATTTTCTATGCATGAAAATGTGTTGAAAGAAAAAGGTAAATGCAGTCCTGTGAATAGGCATTATCAGCTGCCTAACGTTCAGCAGAACACATGGTTTAGAGCATTACAGTGAGACGGCTTGGGTTCCCACCACAGCCTCACCACTTCTAGCTGTGCCACCTCCAGCGAATTACTTACCTTTTTAAGACTCAGTTTTATGATGATAAAAATTAGATAATAAGTGCTTCTTAAAAATTTATTATAAACATAAATGATGTAATAGGCTTAGCATGGACTTGGCATATTTTATTGAATTAATGTTATTTTTAACTTGCTTTCATGAAATTAGAAGACAGAACGTTCTGTGTTTTTCTCTAGCAATGTTCATTGCTGGCTGTGGCTATTATTTATATGAGCTTTTCTTTAATGCTTATATGAATAATGTTTAAGAATATCTATATCTAAAAGTTCTTACAAAAGATGATTCTTAGCTGTTAATTCACATACTCCTGCTTTAAGAAAGAGTCAGGCACCTTTGGAAAATCTAATGCAATTTTACACAGAACAGTTAAATGTGAGCAGCAAACTCCTTCCTTCTCATTAACAATGTTTTTTATATGTGAAACTATCTCCTAACTTGCAGATCCAGTATCATGTTTTTAACATGTAACAATTTAATATTTAAGAAATACTAAATTAAAAAAAAGTGGGGGCAAAGCATTGAAAAACTCCCAACTTACTCTGAGTTAACTTCTTAATTTACGAACATGCTAAAGCATACAAAGAGGTGATTTATAAGAAACGGGGGGAAAAAGCTAATATGGTGAGTACTTCAGATATCATTAAAGTTATATACATGTATTTAAGATTCTTTAATATGAGGTAAAAATAAGCTACTTGAGATCAACTTAAAAATATACTGATCATTTTTGTTTGGTTTAAACACAATTATCTCCACACAGAAACCTAAACAAGTCATAATATACCTGAATGCCATTATACACCAATCAGGATTTTGTGGATCTGTCATGATTCCTACTATATTAAGATAGAATTTCCTCGCATTAGGACCAACATGTTCCACAAAACCACCATTATGTGTTTAGTCTTACTGGGTCCTTGCTGCACGAAGGCAGATTTCATATGGATTTAAACATTCATAGCACAGATGTTCTGTGGCTTATACATCACACTCCTGTACTACCCAGTGCTGTTTGTTTTGTCTAGCTGTTCAGGCATTTATAATCATTTTTATAATTTTCACAAAGGTCATAAGGAACTGCCAGCATTTGCAAATATACAGTTATGGGGGCTCAGCAATATTAAAATGCCTTTGACTACATATTAACAGAATGTTCAGATGACTGACTAGGTTATATAAAGATTTTTGAAAGTATAAAGCATAACATGAATGAAAGTTTGGTTATATTTATGTTTAGTCAATTAGAAAGCACACAGTAAAAGACAAGTAAATTAGATTTCCCTAAATTCAAAGATCAAAAATAAATGTAAGAAAAATGCTATATTGTATGCAGAAATATTTATTAATGAAATAGCTTTTAGGCTACCCCAAATATCAAAACCATGCTTAGATTGTTAAAAGGAATCAATTTCTTCAAGTCTTAAAATATTTAAAAGCAAATTTTTATAAAAGTAACCTCGTGCACTGTGGAAGTATATACTGAGGAGATGAACACTTGTATAAGTGTATAAGTAATGTCAATAATCAGTAATTAGAATCCTCCCAGAAATTTCCTTTAAGGTCTGGAATAATATATTTTCCAAATAATCTATCATATTTCCATGTTATTATTTTTTTTCCACAAATTCTTAAAGCTAATTTAAGCTTTTAGAAATGTCAAGAGCGTCAAAAAGTGCACAAGAGATTGCGTTGCCATTGCTAGATGGTAGGAAAAAAAATAGAGTATCTAGAATCTGGAGAAAGTTGTCAGTTAGTTTAATTCTGGGTAAAATGCTATTGAAAATATTTAGCCCCTTAAATAACATGTATTTTTATTAATCTTTTCCATTTTATGCATGTATCACATATATTCTTAATTATATGATCTTTAAATTTATTTCTTCTGTGTTAAATACATCATGAAAACAAAGATAATAAATCTTTAAATGCAAACCCTCAGACTCTGCAATATATGTTGTTGCTGGAATTGTTAGAAAATAATACTCTTTGTCGCTTCTATTCTTATACTTCAGTAAAGATTAGGAATAGCTCTCCAAAGGTTTGAGTGCTGCAGACACAAAGGGCTATGGCTACTTCTGATTTAGAGCAGAGGACAGACTAAAATGGCCCTAGAAGTTTCTATTTGGGCATAAGAGTAAACCCACAACAGAGAACTCTGATGAATGCATAGAAGTCTTGACAATCTTCTTGTGAAGAAAGGGACCGATGCCAAAATTGCCAAATGAGCTCCTGACAGAAAATGATTCTACCACAAAAGCAAGACTATCATAGCTCCCCATTTTGTTTAATTTTAATTTCCAGAAAAACTGAGTAAATCAAGATATTAAAGTGATATCTTAAGTATGATTCGATTTCTAGAGAGTTCACAATATAGAAATAAACAATAAGCTCATTACACCAGCTGCCTCAGAAATTATTTTGATTGCTATATTTATAGAACTTCATGTAGCTTCTTTAATTTCATTATTTTTCTTCACAGCTGAATGTATAGTTGATAGTTTAAGTTCAAAAACTGTCCATTTGAGGCTAACAATTTTAGACATGCCTAATGAATTTCATTTTTGTTCTACTTTTATCAAAGATAAAAAACCATGCTTTTCAAGCTGATATTATAATTTTATATGTCTTCATTTTCCACTCATTGTATAAAGTTATATGAGAAGAATGATATATGTCATTCAAAAATACACATATACTGATATACTAAGTTGGTGATTTTGACGAAACTGAATTGTTACAGCCAGCAGGCAACAACATATAATAGATCAAAATGTTCTTTCACTAGCTGAGGTATGAAAATTCGAATCTGGCATACAGAAGGAGATAAGGGGCCAATGTGCAATGCATGAATGTTGTAAGGATGGGAATGAAGTATATTTTACTAGACAGGCTCATCCCATCTCTTAAAGAAGTGGAAAAAACGTACTCACACTTACAAAGAAAAAAAATGTTAATCTGAATTAGTACATGTGAGAACAGAATATGTCAGGAAAGAAATAATTCCAAATGGTTTAAAACCCATTTTCCTCCCCCTGTTTTCTTGTCTTTTGCATTTGCTATGGATGTTTACTATTTAGAAACTCATATGAATTAATATTTAACTCTGATGTATACTCATATGTCAATTCCCTTGCTACATTCTTTCTTTATATACAATGTAAGTTGGCTATAGTTTGCATGTAGGTGTTTGACTCTATTTAAAAAATGAAATTCTTCCCTATCTATTATTATCTTTCTATATTTTTCTGATTTTTCACAGTTCCTTATAATATATGGAAATCACTTTTATTTGAAAGATACCTCAGTGCTTTGAGATATAATGTTTTTCTGGAATAGGAGATGAACCCAAATACAACTTTAAAGCCATATTTGTGTTCTTAAAATATTTTGAACAATTAAGCCATAAGCTAGGAAATTATAATACATGTTTGAGGGACAAAGACCAGTCAGATTACAAGGAATATAGAATTTATATGAAGAAATAATAACCGACAATGTTAAAAGGAAAAGCTGAGGAGTGTATAATGGCAAACCTTAAATAGAAAACAAAGAAGCTTGGTTTTGTCAACCTTAAGTAAAATAATTGACAAATTATAAAAATGCAAAATTAAGTTTATTCGGGAATGGCAGAGGAATTGTAACCCAGGACAAGAAAACTATGGCAAACCACAGGCAAGTCCGAAGAAACAAAGAGAAGATCAGCTTTTATAAGGTATTAGGAGGAAATTGGAGAGGGTTGTTTTAAACAAATTTTATTGGAGCAGAACAAGAGTTTGAGGTTGTTGCCATTTCTCATTGTCTTCAAGTAGTGGTTAGGGTGTTGTCACTGGGGTAGGGAGGGATCTTTCTTTTTTTTCTTAAAAGCAGGAGATAGAATTCCTAGGTGAAAAAGTCTTCCCTTGCCCAAATAATTCTTAACCTTCTTTCTCCCTGCTGGTGATGTAGGGTGCAAGGAGTTGTACCTGCTGAGAGCTTCCCCTTCAGGGCTTCCCTACTCCTTTTTTTTTTTTTTAATTTTTATTTATTATTTATTTATTATGTTTATTTTTGGCTGTGTTGGGTCTTCGTTTCTGTGCGAGGGCTTTCTCCAGTTGCGGCGAGTGGGGGCCACTCTTCATCGCGGTGCGCGGGCCTCTCACTATCGCGGCCTCTCTTGTTGCGGAGCAGAGGCTCCAGACGCTCAGGCTCAGTAGTTGTGGCTCACGGGCCCAGTTGCTCCACGGCATGTGGGATCTTCCCAGACCAGGGCTCGAACCCGTGTCCCCTGCATTGGCAGGCAGATTCTCAACCACTGCGCCACCAGGGAAGCCCCTTCCCTACTCCATTTTAAGTGAGGTTTCTTTTGTCTTCACAGCTTAATTCAGTAAACAATAGAGAATCACTGAAAGTTTGCTGGGCAAGAGTTGATGTGATTATGGAAGTTGAATATGACACAAATGATGGAGAGCCAAGAAGAAGCAAGTTAGAACTATTTGTAGTAATTATGGAACAAAGTGAAACATGTATAAATTACATTGATACAATTAAGAATGCATAAGATGGAAAAGAGAAAACAGAGCACTTTTGCACAGATTAATAATGATTTCAATGACGTTCACTTAAGGCTTTAAATGATGTTTACTCTTTCTATGTAAGTGAAGGAAATTCTGTATTTTCATAAGTTCCCAGAAGATAATGATGATGCTGTTTCAGGAACCACATGTTGGTTAACATGGCTTTGAATTTTAACCATATGAGCATATAATCATGTGTTTCACTTACTTTGAAAAAAAAGTCAAAGCATTTAAACAAGATCTCCTGAAAATTTGTTTGCACATTAAAGAGGAATATTTTCAAGAAAAATCAACTTTTTTTGAAAAAGAAATTTGTACTTCTCCTAAACAACATGGTAATAATTTGTGTGATTTCAAAATTCAGAATTCATTATCTGTCTGTTATCTATCTATCTATCATCATTTATCTCTCTCTGTTTATTACTCCATTTCAAATTTGGGGTTTACTTCTTTTTCTTTACTGATAATTGAGAGAGGGTTTGGAAAGAAAGGTGAATAGCCAATCATCTATTTTAAATTGGATGAAATGTACTAATGGAAGTTTAAAGATACATATCTCACTGAAAAATGTTGACAATTGATTATAAGCTGTGAAATAAGGCAAACAAAATTGCTCACAAAAACAAAGATAACATTCAAAGGCAGCAATGAAAAAGTCGTTCCAGAGGTATTATAATTGAATGAAAAGGGAAGCCTATTTGAATCAGAAGAAAATTTTGAAGTTGGGACTTCTGAAGTTTAACGAGCTTGAATTACTTGAAGGTGATTACAAACATGGAAGTCATTACACTGAGAAACTTGTTCTAATAATCTGATCTCATACTTTTAAAACTACATTGTTTATTTAGCAGAACATTTTATATTTGCATTTCTCATAAAATCAAGGTAGCGTCTAACATGATTTATCTTTCTAAGAACTGATGGTCTAATAAGGGAGAGAAAAGTCACAAATATGATATACAGACATTAAAAGTTACACAGTGAAATGCACTCCAGAAGGTTAGTAAAAGTGGGTTTAGTCCTTCAAATTACTTGTATTTGAGGACCCAGAACCCTGTTTGTCAAAGAAAAGTGCTTCTTCTGTTTTTAGATATTTGTTCTTACTAAAAAATTGATTGGAGATTAAGAAATATAAAATAGAATTTGGAATAAACATAATTTTACTATTATGAGTATACTTTATTATGAATACACTTTTATTCTAGGCATCAAATTAATCCTATTATCATTGTTATCAAGTCTAATTAAATACTTTGAAGTCCAAGATGGGAGCATGATTATTTCAAAAACAGAGACATTTTAAAATAATGTACTGTAGAATTCTATGACTTTTTCAAAGATAGGTATATATAAAGAATATTCCAATATCAAGGTAATATTAGACTCAGAAAGTCTTTATATAAAATAAAAATTTTCTATTTCTTGAATTTTGGAGCAACCTACTATGAAATTTGGTGGTTTTACAGATATCATTCCTAACTTATATCTTTGTTTTTTTAAGTTTATTTTTATTGTTTTATAACAGGTAGCCAGTTTATCTTGAATTAATTTTAAAAATTTATATTTTCCTACAAATTGTCTATTTTACCTAGGAGTTTAAATTTGTTGGTAAAAATATTCTCTCATGATTTTCAGTTTATGTCATATTAGCTTATATTATTGAGCACTCACATCAGGTTTATTTATAAACCTATTACATTATCCTTTTTCTTTCATGATTATTTCTCAGTTCGTGTTTTCTAACATTTTATAAGTACACGAACTGAGAAATAATGATGAAAGAAAAAGGATAATAATAGATTAGCCATTTAAAAAGTTTCCAAACTCTATTGATAAAGTAAATGCTTCCTTTGGATAGCAGATAATTTCTGTTCATTTACAATAGTCTGGATAATGGAAAAATATAAGCATTTGCAATTATTTTCTGAACCTGACATTAATTAATATAAAAATTTAGTAAAATAAAATGAAAAATTTCAAATAAAATTAATATAAATTCACATACAAATGTTATATATAAAACATTAAGAGTTGAATCCAGTAGAGATTCAAAATAAGGCGCCGTGAAAACTTATTCCCCCCTTTCCCCAACATTAAGACCAAAGTTAAGATCCTAGTAACATAATTCATTACATGAACAAACAATGTTATCAATACAAAATATTTGATAAAATTTAGGAGTGAAATGTAATATAATGTCTAAGCCAAGTGGAAATAGAAAGAAACCACTTAATTATCATTAGGCTTACACAGCAGTAAATAACAAACATTGGACAAAACTTCTGAGCCATTTCTCCATTAAAATAAGAGGAGAGTCAGAGGTGTACCTTAATCATTATTATTCAGAATTATTTCTTTTTGATTTTCTCATGGTTAGTATAATAAGATTTTTAAAAGCATAGCCAATATATATATTGAAAAGAAGAAATACCATTATATGAAGAAAATAATTCTGAATATCTAAAACCTACAATAAACAATTTAAAAAACCACAAATATAAAGAGAATCTGAGATGGTTGTATCACATAGTAGCTTTCCCTATGCTACCAACAAATACTAGCTTTACTATATGCCAATTATGAATAGAAATTTATCTTCTTCACAATAGTAACTAAAAGCATGTTAAAGAATTAAATATGAGTCCAATGTGAACAAAAGTCTGTGGTCTTAATTAAAGACAAAAAATGGGACCTGAAAGTGTGGAGAGATGTCAGGCTGCCAGATGAGAACATTTACATGTCAACCTTTCGATAATTAATATAAACTTTAAATGTAATTCCAATCAATAACAGAATGGAATATTTTGAAAACTGGATAAAATTGCTTTCAAGTTACTATGGAATGGAAAATGTCTGAATATCTTGGAAAATATTGGAAGAATAATAGTAAAGGTGTACTTGACTCACAAGAATTTAAAAAATTTTAAATGCCTTTCTAGTTAAAGCAGTTGGTAGTGAACTTGAAGAGACAGCAGAACAAAACATACAGGCTAAGTCCATGTGATTATAGAAACTAAACACATAGCATGAATAAAACAAAAAAGGAATAATTAATTCAATGAAAAAAAAATGGTTGATTTAATAGGTGGTCCAGGCAAAACTGTCCCTCATCTGGAGGAAAACCCAAGTAAATCCCTACTTTGCTGTATACATAAATTCATACCTGGTGGATAAAGCTTTAAACATGAAATATTAATCACTGAAAAATTAGAAGGATATTCAGTAGTGTTGGAATGAACTCACCTCCACAGGCAAGAGTAAAACTATAGAAGCCCAGAAGGAAAAGATGCATGTATAGACCATATGAAAATTAAACGTTTCTATGAGCCAAACTAAATCATAATTAAATTCAAAAGAGAAAATTAAACAATAATCACAACCCATTATATACATCATAAAGGGTTAATAAAAAATCAGTATTTTTACACATTAATACAAAAAATATAAACAACACAATAAACAATATTTAATACATATGTATAAACAATTTACAGAGGAAAACAAGTGTGCACCCCACCTCATGAAAGAGGAAAGATGTCTTATTTCTCTAGAAGTTATGATTGGCATATTATAACAAGCAAAAATTATATAGTTTACCTTTCGTTCATAAGAATACAAACATTATTTGCAGAGTGATAATATCCAATATTTGTAAAGATTCAGAGAGCGACATACATACTGATATCAAGAGCTAAAAGTGGTTGTTAATTTCAAGAGAAATCTAGCAAGATCTTTTATAACCTAAGACATAAAGCAGGTTTTGAGTGACAGTTTTTCTTTTGGAGATTTATCCTATTACTACACAACCCCACACCAATATTTAAGGACATGGTCATAAGGCTATTTATTACATCACTGTTTTGGAATTGTTAAACAGACATAAACATTAATGTCCACATCAGTTCAAGAATGAATAAGTTAATTGTCATTCATTCAATACAGAAATCTACACGTCTACAATTAACTTGAAAGAATGACCATGGCAGTTTATCAAATGAGAAAAGCAAGTTCTAAAGTTGGTATTGAATCTGAGATCTGGAAAAGTTATTTAATATAAGCCTACTCCTTTACCTCTAATGAACAAACACCCTATTATACACTTAATCATATTTCTCCACTATTCAAGATATTAAATTCTAAACCTGAAAACTAGATTATCCACTTCTATTAATAGTGCAGAAACCTACACTACAATAGGTATTTCTGTACAGAATTAGTTAAACCATTTTTCTTCCAAAACTTAAAAAATAGAGGAATATGACAGATATCAAAAGGTAAATCTAGCAGGCAGGTGTTAGTTTTCTGTCTGATCAGCAATTATATGAAATAAATGTTGTATGAGATTCAGCCATTGATATTTGCATCATTTATTTATTACTCAAGCAGTACCACTGTAGAGAGGACAAATGACTTTTACCTAAGCATAAAATCACTATCTCACAAAAAATTTGTTATTAAAACATTCCTCACAAAGAATGTCTAGAGTATTTTTAAGGAAGGAATGTTTCCTTCCCAGTGAACTTCCCCCCACTCCCCCAAAATGTCTTTCTTTTCAGTTCTACCTATTAAAATTCCAACTATCCTTCATTGTTCGTTCTGCCAATCAGCAACTCGTAAACCTTTTTCAATCATCATGGTGCCAAGTTTTCTCTGTTTTCTCTGAAGACAAATAGGTTTTTCCTTGTGCTTATCTTGTACTCTAAATATCTGTTTATATGTCTTAATACTTTTACCTGGTAGATATATGGACCTTGCCTTCCTGGATAGTTATGTGATGCATTACTGAGAACATATGCCTTAGAGCCAGGCACATATGGGTTCAACTTCTGTTTCCATATTTTCACTTCAAGTGGGATTTTGAATAAATCACTTACTTGCTCTGAGGATAACTTTTCTCAGCTATGATTAGAATTACAATAAATATACATTTAGCATTAAATGAGAACATGGAATATAATAAGATAGTGTTCGTTCTGTTTCTGTACTTTTGTACTAGACTCATTTCATTGAAGTTGGGGACATGTTTTATTCATATTCATATCTATCACAGTGTTTATAGCACAACTATTTTCAAACTTCTCAGTAAATATTTCCTTAAAAATAAATTTAATAGTTCATTTTATCTGAATAATAGAAAACACTACCCCTTGAATTACAAAATGATACTGTGCAAGATAACAATATTGATTTTATCCAGAGAAAATGAATTGAATATAATATGTAAACATTTAAGACTCATTCTCTCATATTTTTGTAATAGCTATTTGTAATCTGTATGTCATGATGATACTTATCTGAGATTAATTTTCTCAATCTTAGATATTTTCTGTTCAATGATTTTACTTAGTTTGATACTTAAATGTTTTCTTAAATATTAAATAACAAGAACTACAATCAAGCTTTTACAAAGTCTTATGTATAACCTTTACAACAGTGTGAATTCTAATGTACAGCTTAATTTGATAGCCATGGCACATAACATAAATTTAAAGGTCACTATTAAGCCTTGGTATCCAAAATAATAAAGATCACTTTCATGACTCCATGTTAAATGTTTATATGTGATTTAGAATGAAAATTATTTAACTTGTCATTTCTGATATGTTGCTTTTCCTATTAAAGTTTTATCTATTTTACTTTTTTCAAGTTTTATAATACATAATAAAGAGTTATTTAGTAATTACCTCTTTCACAGTTAAAAAAAGCAAGTACAGATAATTTCAGTTACAAATTCATGTATGTGTGTGTGTGTGTGGTTTATTTTTTTTTGGTGCAATGAAGATAATCAGCATTTGAACAAAAATGTCCTAAGTTTACTTCATTCAAAATTAAGTGGAGGTAATCCTTAAAAGTATGGAATCACTATGTTATAGACCCAAAACTAATATAATATTGTAAGTCAACTATACTTCAATTTAAAAATGAAACGGAGGTTTCATGGCTGATTATTATTTTTATTTTTATAAAGAAGCAACAACCAAAGCCAATGTTCATTTTCTTTAGTGGAGTAGTTCAATTGAAGGTAGTTTGGTATATCTGAGTCACTCAGTTCCTCACCTTGGTGTGGTTTCCTCTCCACCAACCAGGTTAAACACCTGCAGTGTGAATTCATAGCCATCAATCTCCTTCCACATCTCTCTCTTTCTCTATTTAGTAACATTTTCACTGTTCTACTAAAGGGTTTTTAATTTTGCTAAGAGTTAGTTATCTTTAGCTGTTTGCAACCTTTACATAAATCCTTGCTTTTAAAAAATGATCTCAGATAAAGACCTAATTTAGTCTCATATGAGTATCTGAAAGAATTGTTTCAGAGAAAAAATGGTAGGGTAAACTGTCGTGAGAGAAGGAGCATTTTTCTGAATTAGGGAAGATATTTAAGAATGACTTTAAATAACGCAAGAAGAGAAGCCTTAACTACCCCTCCTCACATATCCAATGCCATTCTGCTTTGTTCCCTGAAAAGACCAAGGTGACTGTGAACACTTACTCTAAACTCCACACAAGAGAAGTCACACATCTGACAATTCACATGGGTATTTATACTGATAGTTGGGGTTGAGATGGCAAAGGATCGATAATTCATTAATTTTCATCATATCACCTCTTGGACATACTTGAGCCTAGAGAGATGGAACTCATTTTCTTGTTTCTATGTAATGAGCAGCCTCATTTAGACCTGTTCTGCAAACCAGTGATTGACTTTCTAGAATCTACTCATTCTAGGTTTTGCCTGCAAGTGGGTAGATACATGAGGTTGACACTGCCTTATGAACCCAGGTATCATCAATTCAAGGTGGGAGAATGAGGACTTATACACTAATTCTATCTGTTTATTACCAGATTCTCAGATTTGTGATGCTAACAGGTTACTTCTTGCCTATCTATTGAAACAAAGCATTGGCATTCACTTGGCAATTAATGTACTACACAAAGACCTAGGAGGGATATCAAATATTGTATTCTGAATACAATTACCAAGTTTATGCATTACATCAATAATTTGACTCTCATGAGATGATCAATAGCAATATTTCCTTATAAAAAAGATATCAAACCTCAAATCCAAAAGTTGGCTACATGTGTGTGAAAAAGAGATTTTGACTCAGAATAAACTCACTATGAGTAAATACTCAAGAACTGTTATTTTAAGTGTTACTATACAAAAATAATATGAAGAATGACTGAAATGTTTTCAGTACCACTCTCTTGTGTCCTGGTTATGGTATACTTAAAGTGTTGGGTTCATAAGTAGTCATTAATTTATGCTTGCATTGAGCAGTTCAATGCGTGTTTATTGTTATCTCTTATATAAGAGGCATCCAAGACTAGATGTGAACAAGAGAAAACAGCAGACAATTAACAAGAAGATGGACAAATAATTAAACATACTAATAATGATTAGGAAGCAATCAATTGAAATAAAATTATAGGGCCTGACAGATAGAAACCCAGAGGTTTGGGGGACAGTTATTTAGAAGGTGACAGTAAGCCAAACAAGGCTGAGAAACAGCCTTGCCAGCATGGAAAACACAGGGAGGAGCATTTCAGGCTCTGAGTGAAAATCCAGAACTAGGAAAAAATGCGGCAGCTTAGAAAAATTAAACAGAGAGTATGCATTGAGTCTGGAATGCAGTGAATGAGCAAGAAAGTAAGAGGAAGCAGAGAAGGTAGAGTCCAGTTTATGCTGTCTTTTTCAGTCCAGAAAGAATAATATTAAACATTTACTGAGCAATTACTGTGTGCCAAGAACCATTCTAAGTGCTGCATGTGAATTAATTTGTTTATCCCTCACAACAGTCTTTTGAGAAAGGAACTATTCCTATCTGTATTTAACAATGAGGAAATGAAACATAGTTTAAGTAAATTGTTTAAAACCACATCGTGAGTAAGCCTGTGAGTCAGGATCCTAAACTAGCAGACTTACTTACAGAGAGCCTTCTTTCTTTTTTTAAAATTATTTATTTATTTATTTTGGGGTGCTTTGGGTCTTTGTTGCTGCCTGCCGGCTTTCTCTAGTTGCAGCGAGTGGGGGCTACTCTTCATTGCGGTGCACGGGCTTTTCATTGCAGTGGCTTTCCCTGTCACAGAGCACAGGCTCTAGGCACGCGGGCCTCAGCAGTTGTGGTGCACGGGCTCAGCAGTTTTGGCGCACGGGCTTAGTTGCTCCGTGGCACGTGGGATCCTCCCGGACCAGGGCTCAAACCTGTGTCCTCTGCACTAGCAGGCAGATTCCCAATCACTGCGCCACCAGAGAAGTCCCGAGCCTTCTTTCTTAACCACTATGGTATGCTTACTGCAAGTAGAAGATTTCATAGGTTTTATTAAAGGCATTATGTAATACGCTTCAAAGGTCATAAACAATGGATTGTACAGGGCACAAGGATCATGCAGGTTATGACTCTTTTATCTTTAATATTTACCAGAGCTAATATGCAAAGAAAAATGGTTTAGAGGACGAGAGTACAAGCAGGGAGATCAAAAAAGAAGCTGTCATATTCATTCAGACCTGATGGTGGCTTATGCAGGCAATAGGAAGGATAGACCTCTGATATTTAAGAATAGATTTGATAGGACTTCTCAATAGAGGGAAAGTGAGCAATAAAGAATGTTACTGAAGATTATAGCTGGAGCAACTGTATGAATGATGTTTCCACTGACTGAGATGACAAAGACTAGAAGCATTCCAGGGTTGTAGAGGTGTTCATTTGAACTCCCTATGAGGCATTCAAGTTGTCAGTGGTTTATGAGAAATATATTTATAAATGAGCTGCTGATAGTTGAGGGGAAAAGAAATAGCAAAAAAAAAAAAAAAAAATCACGAGGCTTAAGCTGAAAAAGAAAAGCTGAAGGGGAACTATAAAAACAGTATAAGAAGGCAGGAGCAGGGAGAGGGGGAATTGGATGAAGGTGGTCAAAAAGGTACAGACTTCCAGCTATAAGATAAGTAAGTACTAGGGATGTAATGTACAACATGATTAATATAACTAACACTGCTGTATGGTATATATGATATATATATATATATATATATGAAAGTTGTTAAGAGAGGAAATCCTAAGAGTTCTCATCACAAGGAAAATATTTTTTTTTCTTTTTCTTTTATTTTGTATGTATATGAGATGATGGATGCTCAGTAAACTTTTTGTAGTAATCATTCATGATGTGTATAACTCAAATTATTATGCTGTATACCTTAAACTTATACAGTGCTTTATGTCAATTATCTCTTAACTAAACTGGAAGAAAAAAAACAGTATGGAAAGACTTCATATAAAATAATAATTCTTCCATATCAGCATTGTTCAATATGGTAGCACTAGCTGCATGTAGCTATTGTACCCTTGAAAGTAGCCTAGTATGACAAAGGAACTGAATTTTTAATTTAATTTCATTTTGATTCATTGAATAATTTAGATAGCAACATGTGGCCAGAGGCAATGTATGAACAGTAAAGACATATATAATTTTAAAAAGTAAAAATTTAGATGTTTTCTCAGCCTAAGGTAGACATTTCTAGGGAACAGGCAGGGGTGTCTGAAAAGATAATGAATAATCTTCCTACTTGACTATTAAGATTTCCTTACATACTGAAATTTGTGTACTATGGGACAGTCTCTAACTCTTGAAGCTGATATGGGCCTCTTGTTTGAACTGCTGCCACTTTTATAATCTGTTCATTTATCTTAGCATAGTCATTAGCCCAATCATGATGAAATTCTTAAGCAGAAAAATTCAATGGTTGGGTAATCCTTACTGAGTCATACATTATTGTTAAGATGCGGAGATTAAAATGATTACAATGGGGGGAGGGGAGGTGACTGTGAGATCTACTGTAAAGGACATTGGATCATTGCCTTTCATCCTATTCTCTGGTACCTGAGTCCACTTTATGCAATAGAGAGGAGCACTGCAAATTCCATCCAAATACATGACTGATCTGTGATTACCTATCCTAAACATTCTAAGCAAGTTACAACTTCAAATTATTCATTTTGCTCAAAGTTTAAAAATTTAATCTTCAAGGAAGGTCCATACATCATTATTATAAATGTTTATTTAACTTTATTATTTATTGCCCATTTATATTATATCATTTGAGTATACATTTGCTTAAATTTATTGTATTTGCCTATTTTGATTAAAAGGATGTATATAACTGTAATTGTCTTAATTTCAGCATATTTGAGAGTGAGTTATTTTTTTAGAATCAAGCTGATTCTTAGCACCACAGTGAATCTGTAGTGCAGAAACATATTACCCACATAAAAGAGGACATTTTTTTACTACAGCCTTATTTTCCTAAATGTGATCAGGCTCTTGGTGGCAGAGTTGATAAACAGTCTGGAGACAACACAGATGGAAACAAAGACACATTGATTTGTCACCATATATTGCCCATGTGGACTACAGTTAAAATGTCTACTACATAAAAATCCCGGCAATAGGGTCATTTCTAATCATATATATCCTGCATAACATTATTAATCTGCCCTGAAAAATCTACGACTTTCCTTCATACATCCACTGGTGCTGATAGCATCTTTCATTAACCAGAATATATTGATACCATATAAATGTCTGGTCATAGGTCGATAACCTCTTAGGCTCTTTTATCATGATATGTTCCTGTCCCTTAGGACCTCAAGCACCCATTTGAATTTTAGGTAAATAATCTATCAGTTTGTTCATGACAACATCTAGCCTTAATAGTGTATTCAACCAGGACTATTGAGACAAATTTATAATTTATAATTGACTACGTAGGTAAAAATATAGAAATGACTCTGTATTATTCTAACACTAAATAAATATTTTTCATTCTAGGAAATAATGGAGTTACAATATCTAAAAAGTTAACCAAGTGATTGGGCTCAAAAGGTGAAATATAAAAAATAATAATAATAAATTTTAACAAGGGAAACTCTCTGCAACTATAGGAAGTAATAAAAACCCATGTAAGGCTACAAAACTTTGTGCAGTTAGAATGACTCTAAGGAGATTATAGTCAAATAACAAGATTATTTAGAGTTTAATGGCAGACTTTATAATTCAGGCATACCTTGGAGATATTGCGAGTTTGGTTCCAGACCACCTCAATAAAAGCAAATTTTGCATTAAAGCAAGTCACAAAAAATGTTTGGTTTCCCAGTGAATGTAAAAGTAATGTTTATACTATGCTGTATTCTATTAAGTGTGCAATAGCATTATGTCTAAAAATCAATATACGTACCTTAATTAAAAATACTTTATTGCTAAAAAATGCTAACCACCATCTGAGCCTTCAGTGAGTCACGACTGTTTGGCTGGTGGTGGGTCTTAGCTTGATTTGATGACTGTTGACTGGTCAGGGTGGTGTTTGTTGAAGGTTGTGGTGACTGTGGCAATTTCTTAAAGTAAGACAATGAAGTGTGCCTCATCCATTGACTCTTTCTTTCACAAACGACTTCTCTGTAGCATGCAATGCTGTTTGATGGCATTTTACCCACCGTAGAACTTCTTTTAAAATTGGAGTCAAGGGACTTCCCTGGTGGCGCAGTGGTTAAGAATCTGCCTGCCAATGCAGGGGACATAGGTTCGAGCCCTGGTCCGGGAAGATCCCACATGCCGCGGAGCAACTAAGCCCGTGCGCCACAACTACTGAGCCTGCACTCTAGAGCCCGTGAGCCACAACTGCTGAGCCCATGTGCCACAACTACTGAGCCCACGTGCCACAACTACTGAAGCCTGCACACGTAGAGCCCATGCTCTGCGACAAGAGAAGCCACCACAATGAGAAGCCTGCGCACCGCAACGAAGAGTAGTTCTGGCTCACCACGACTAGAGAAAGCCCGTGTGCAGCAACGAAGACACAATGCAGCCCCCAAAAAACACAAAAAACTGGAGACAATACTTTCAAACCCTGCCACTGTTTTATCAACTAAATGTATGTACTATTCTATATCCGTTGTTCTCATTTCAACAATCTTGACAGCATCTTAACCAAGAGTAGATTTCATCTCAAGAAACCATTTTCTTTGCCCATCCATAAGAAGCAACTCCGCATCTGTGAAAGTTTTATCGTGAGATGGCAGCAATTCAGTCACATCTTCAGGCTCCACTTTTAATTTTAATTCTCTTGCTATTTCTACAACATCTGCAGTTACTTCCTCCACTCCACGGAAGGCCTGAACCCCTCAAAGTCATCCCTGAGGGTTGGAATCACTTCTTCCAAACTCCTGTTACTGTTGACATTTTGACCTCTTCCCACGAATCATGAATGTTCTTAATGGCATCTAAAAAGGTGAATCTGTTTTAGAAGGTTTTTAATTTATTTTATCCTGATCCATCAGAATAATCACTGTCTATTGCAGATCTAGCCTTATAAAATATATTTCTTAAAC
The DNA here is from genome assembly GCF_009873245.2 of Balaenoptera musculus. NCBI lineage: Eukaryota > Metazoa > Chordata > Mammalia > Artiodactyla > Balaenopteridae > Balaenoptera > Balaenoptera musculus. The sequence continues at coordinate 60,514,263 of NC_045802.1, forward strand.
AATAAAACTTGGAAATCAAAATCACTCCTTGATCCATGGGCTACAGAAGGGAAGTTGTGTAAGCAGGCATGAAAACAATGTTAATCTCACTGTACATCTCCATCAGAGCTCTTGGGTGACCAAGTACATTAGCAGTGAGTAATATTTTGAAAGGGACCCTTTTTTTTTTCTTTTTAAAAATTTATTTATTTATTTATTTTTGGCTGCATTGGGTCTTCGTTGCTGCATGCGGGCTTTCTCTAGTTGCCACGAGCAGAGGCTACTCTTTTTTGCGGTGCGCGGGCTTCTAATTGCGGTGGCTTCTCGTGTTGCAGAGCATGGGCTCTAGGCGCAAGGGCTTCAGTGGTTGTAGCACTCAGCCTCAGTAGTTGTGGCTCGCGGGCTGTAGAGCGCAGGCTCAGTAGTTTTGGCACACGGGCTTAGCTGCTCCGCAGCACGTGGGATCTTCCCAGACCAGGGATCGAACCTGTGTCCCCTGCATTGGCAAGCAGATTCTTAACCACTGCACCACCAGGGAAGCCCTTTTTATTTTTCTTTTTTTGAGCAGTAGGTCTCAACAGTGGGCTCAAAATATTCAGTAAACCATGTTGTAAGCAGACATGCTGTCATCCAGGCTTTGTTGTTCCTTTTATAGAGCACAGGCAGAGTAGATTGAGCATAATTCTTAAGGGCTCTCAGATTTTTAGAATGGTAAATGAACATTGGTTTCAACTTAAAGTCACCAGCTGCATTAGCCCCTAACAAGAAAGTCAGCCTGTCCTTTGAAACTTCAAAGCCAGGCATTGAATCCTCCTTTGTAACTCTGAAAGTCCTAGGTGACATCTGCTTCCAAGAGAAGGCTGTTTTGTCTACGTTGAAAATGTTTTGTTTAGTGTAGTCCCCTTCATTAATTATCTTAGCTTGATCTTCAGGATAACTTGCTGCAGCTTCTACATCAGCACTTGCTGCTTCACCTTGCATTTTTATGTTATGGAGATGACTTTCTTCCTTAAATCTCATTAATCAACTTCTGCTAGCTTCAGACTTTTCTTCTGCAGCTTCCTCACCTTTCTCAGCCTTCACAGAATTGAAGAGAGTTAGAAATTTGCTCTGGATGAGGCTTTGTCTTAAGGGAATGTTGTGGCTGGTTTGATCTTCTACTCAGACCAGTAAAACTTTCTCCATATCAGCAATTAGGCTGCTTTGCTTTCTTATCATTTGTGTGTTCACTGAAGTAGCACTTTGAATTGCCTTCAAGAACTTTTCCTTTGCATTCACAACCTGCCTTTCTCACAAAGCTTTATCTTTTCTAGCTTCTGATTTAAGCGAGAAATGTGCAACTCTTCCTTTCACTTGAACACTTAGAGGCCATTGTAGGGTTATTAATTGGCCTAATTTCAATATCTTCATGTCTCAGGAAATAAGGAGGCCAGAGGAAAGGGAGAGAGATGGGGTAATAGCTGGTTGTTAGAGCAGTCAGAACACACACATTTATAGATTAAGTTCACCATCTTATATGGGTGAGTCTCGTGGCACCCCAAAACAATTACCATAGTAACATCAAAGATCACTGATCACAAATCACCATAACAAATGTAATAGTAATGAAAAAATCTGAAATATTGTGAGAATGACCAAAATGCGACACACGGACACGAAGTGAGCAAACATTGTTGGAAAAATGGTGCCAATAGACTTTCTCAATGCACGATTGCCACAAAACTTCACTTTGTAAAAAATGACATATCTGCGAAGGGCAATAAAGCAAAGCGTAAGAAATGAAGTATACCTGTATATATTCTTATTATCATGTATTACACAGGGATCTATACCCATGAGTAATCATTTTGTCATAAGAGAACCATTGATCCCATTACTTTATTTATTTAAAAAAAAGGCAAAACACAAACTATTTATGGCAAAGTTTTCAATTTTATAACGAAAAATAAGAATTTGCCCAAAAGATCAATAGCTAAAAGTAAATATGAGCATTCTCTTCAGTGCTCACTTAATCAATGCTATAAACTTCTGTAGTGTACATTTTTGCATGTTTTATTCTTTTTAAACTAACAACAGTGATAGCTTTCGATATTAAATAACATTTATAACACTAGTGGATTAATAAGGATTTGATCATAAAGAAATGGCACAAGCAAGTGTAAGGTTGTAAGCATTAGTCATTTGCTTAGAGAATTCAATGTATGTAGGTTTGTTAGGGATTTCAAGGTTGACATTTCTTCCAAGAAAATTTATTTAAATTAATTAAATTCTTTGTTTCCAAATTATAATGCGAGGGAGAGCCCTGCTGGCAGACTTTTATAGATACAGCAAGTGGACTCATAGTTGGTGCAAACTGTCTTAGGAAACATAACAGTAAAATGTATAATATATTTTATTGTTTTTTGGCTCTGTATCTTTTATATTCTAGAATTGAATCTCACTAACTTTTAACTCGGCGTGCACCTTGCTTTTGAAGCTATGTAGCACATTTCCTGCAGTTTGCTAATTGGAATAGTCTGGAAATGTGGAGTTAACTTTCCATGTGGATTTTATACATTTAGGGATACATGGTCTGTTTTTAAGTATGACAAAGCAATTCTACTGAAACACTGAATTTCTTAATATCTATGTTACTCACTAAATGCTTTTAAAACATCTTGACTTTTTGATTTGCTCAGTTTATTTCCTGAACTTAACAGCTCTTTTATAACTAGCTCTAGAGAACATTCTTAAAATAGAGAACTTTGCACTAGACTGAGAGAAAATAGCTGATTTCCTATGTAAAATTGCATTTAGATAGGAGCTAAGTAAAGGAGAGCAACAGAAAACTAGATAGAGTATAATAAATTTTCTATTAGTTCTTCAATGTGGATTACTTGTTATTTGTTTGGCGTGAACATGCAGAAACAGAAAAATATACATAAATTAAATACAAATGGAAAAGCTTTCCTAGTCAGGTGTTTAATATTATTTAAAACATTGCATTGCACACCTCACTACTCTTTATATTTGAGTGAATATTTGAGAGTTAACTATATATTTAGGAAAATGGTGGTAACAAAACTTTATACTTGAAGATATAAAGCTGAATAATGTATTAAGGTTTGAGGCATTGTCCTGAGAAATGGAAAATTGAAAGCTAGCAAATATATTAATACAAAATCAAAAAAAGGAAATACATTTTTTATCATTAATCAAAATTTTGTAGTTGCTGGTATGGCAACATAGTAAGCAGAATTTTACCATGAAGGAACTGATGAGCTACAGTATTAATTTTTTCTATTTTAAAATGTTGACCTATGGAAATTTTGAAACAAAGGTGCTTAGGACAAAATAGTTTCTTTTAAAATGGAGAGACTAAGAGATCACAAGGGAAACTTGAGAATTATTTTTATTTATACTCAATATTTATTAAAATTAAAATTGTGTATTATTTAGTAAAATCAATATGATAATAAATAAGCAGAAGAATTTATCATATATTTGTAGTTATGAATGATCCAATATAATAGTTATATGTCTTCAAGGTCTATGATGCTATGTGTGCAATAATCAGGCTTTAGCATATGCATAAGGTTGGTTTGATAAGAGAGAAGCGACCCTTCTGGTTCCAGAAGTTGCTTTAGTTTAGTGTTATACATGAAAACCTGGCCTGAATTGGGGCACTAAGAGCTTCAGAGTCTCTGAGGGGGTGGGGGGGGAATTGGAGGAAATTTATTATTTCAAAAAGACAGCAGAGCTTCTTAGTACTCAATTTAGAGAATATTGAGTCTCTTTATAGTCAGTTCTTGTCATTTGAGCTTTGGGTTGTAATGTTCAAATATCCAAGCTTTGGCTTGTAATTACTTAGACTTCATTCCTTCATCTCTTCCAATGATAAAGAAAAGATAAAAAAGAGGAAAGGGAAGAGAAAGAGAAGATGAGGAGGAAGAGGAAGAAGAAAAGAAAAAGAGGAGAAGAAAGAGGGGAAGAAGGAGGACAAGGAGGAAGAGGAAGGGGTTCGGAGAGGGGAAGGGGAAGAAGAAAGTTATAAAATAGCAGTCAGCCTCTTAAGAGCAGCTATGAATGGTCAGTTCATGCTGTACCAATCCACCTTATTACATAGTTTTATCTCCTTGCTCTTGCTCTGTGCATGTGTGTATATGTGTGTGTATGTGTGTGTGTACATTGTGCAAGCATGGGTGATAGACACTGTGTTAGAAGGAAGGGGCTGTGTCTATGGGAAATGAATCAGATTTTCCCTTTACACCTTCTGTGGCCACACCTAAACTTGAACCAGCATCATACCAGATACAAACATCTGAGGAATGAGATAAATTATAACATTTTTGTAATATAATGCCTGTGCAATTTTGGCTTTACCTTTATAAAATTTCAGAGCTCTCCAGCAATATGCTTTATGTATATATAGTGATTTTCCTCATAGTTTCTAGCTTCTTTTCCTTGATGATTGTCACAGACTTTTTTATTTCTACTTGCCCTTTAATGGTAGTAATGCCCCTCTCACCACCCTGCCCTTATCATTCTGTGTGATCTCTCCACAACTCCTTAATGGAGTAGCTGAAACTGCTTAAAATACTCTTAAATATTTACAAAAACATGGAGCAAAGTAGTTAAGACTCCTTTAACTCTTGTTTCAAAAAACATCAACAACAAATAAGATATTAAGACATTAGCACAATTGAATCACACACACAGCAAATAAAAGCTTGACACTCAGAACCTGCACCTGATTTATCAGAATGGAAGCCACCTAGTATTCCTTACCAAAGTGACCTGACTCTGCACCAATCCTGCTTTAAATATCACATCAGTGGATAGCCGCAATCTATATGTGCAGTTAAAGCTTTCATCAAAACTACAAATCTGCATAGCCAACCTCCTACCAAGTAAGTACAAAGTAACTTCATCTAAACACTAACGGACAATTAAAGCCAGCTTTCCAAAAAAGAATTAATCCTCTCTCCCAAACCCCAAACTGGAACTCCTCTTTGCTCTCTTTAAATTGCAATATCTATCATAGCATGAGGCACAGCCATCAACTTGTCATTTAAGCCTGATGCCTATAGTCATTCTGTGCTCCACATTTTCACTACAGTTCATTCATGCACAGAGTCTCTTGATCTTTCTTACCACAACTATTACATAATGCCCTAATCACTTTTTGCTGATATCCCTTCAATAACCACACTGCTTCTAGAGTTGCCTGACTGCATTTCATCTCCCATTATGTTATTAGCGTGATACCCCTAAAAAACAAACCCGATCATGTTGCTCATTTTTTTAAAGCATCTAGATCAAGCACAGTAGCTTAGTCACAGAGCCCTTTATTCGTAGCATGTTCCTGACTTCTGTTCCAGTCTCATATAGTGAGCCTCTCTCTCCCATTTACAGGACATCTCATCCCCCAACCAAAACAAAATGGTGCTTCACCAATCTCAGTGCTCTTCAATTCCATCAAATACCATGTTTTCTTTGCTCAGAATGCCTACCTCCTTTCCTTGGTAACTAATCCCTATGTGTCTTTTGAAGTTAAACTCACTTGGACAGTAAACAGTTTTCAATTTACCAGTTTTGTGTTCTAGAACACATGTTTAATTCTCTGAGATTCAGTTATGTCTTGTGTAAAATGGGGATAATTACAATATTCTCACAGAGCAAAGGTCAGCAAAATTTTCCTATAGAGGAACACGTGGTAAATATTTTAGGTTTTGCAAACTATACAGTGTCTGTCACAATCACTCAACTCGGCTATTATAGGATGAAAGCAGTCATAAATAATAAGAAAACGAATAGGCCTGGCTGTGTTTCACTAAGATTTACAAAAACAGCTGAGGGCCAGATTTGACCTGAAAGACTTAGTTTGCCTACTTCTCTCATGAAGTCATAACACTTAGTGTCCTTTTCATGATATAACTAGTCAGAGTTGTTAAGTGCAAATCCATAAGCCAAATTTTGTATGTGAAAGTCAAGCAGCAAAATGAGTTCAGAAAAATATACTAATATCAATTTTCCAAAACCTAAAGTATTTCCAAATATTATGGTTAAAACGTTTTTTTCTTTGTATTTCAAAATGTGGAATAAATTTGGAACATAACACAACAATTTGTGGGATGAACAAAAATGAAACATATCTGCTTTTTTCTTTGAAGGAAATCTTCTGCCATATGTATATCTAAGAATACTTGAAACAAGTATCAAATATTCTGAATGAATAAAAAAATGACATCTTGCATGACAGAATAAATTCAACCTGGGTCACATTTACATTTTACATTGATATTTTAAATTATTTTTTATTCCAGTTTTATTGAGATATAATTGAGATACAGCAACTTAAACTGTATAAGTTTAAGGTATACAGCATAATGATTGGATTACATGTATCATGAAGTGATTATCATAAATTTAGTGGACTTTCATCATCTCATATAGATACAGAATTAAAGAAATAGAAAAAGATATTTTCCTCGTGATGAGAACTTTAGGATTTACTGTCTTAACAACTTCCATTTATTATAACACTCAACAATTTAATTATATTTATCATGTTGTACATTCCATTCTTAGTGCTTACTTATCTTATAAGTGGAAATTTGTACCTTGTAACTGCCTTCATCCAATTCCTCATCCCTCAACCCCCTCTGGAATCACAAATCTGATTTCTTTTCCTATGAGTTTGTTTGTTTTTGAAGTATAATTGACCTATAACACTATGTTAGCTCCTGTTATGCAACCTTGTGATTCAATATTTTCATGCATTTCAAAATTATCACCATGATTAGTCTAGTTAAGATATGTCACAATACAAAGATATCACATAATTATTGACTATATTCCCCACAGTGTATATTTCATACCCATGACTCTCTTATTTTACCACTGGAAGTTTGTACCTCTTTACCTCCCTCATCTCTTTCTTTCTTCCCCCACCCCCTCCCCTCTGGCAACAACCTATTTGTTCTCTGTATCTATAACTGCGTTTCTGTTTTGTTATGTTTGGTCATTTGTTTTGAATTATTGATTGGAATGAGTATTGAAAAACTGGCTTTATATTATATTTGACTCTTCCTTTATAAGTTGCCTATATTTTAGATAGAAGTAACTTTAGATCAGTTCTTTTATTATGGAAAAACAATACATGTAGTTGGCTTGGGACTCATGTAAACGTTAGGTAGGTTTGAGAGTTAGCAATCATACATTGCTTCTAATCTACCTAAAATTCGTTAGATTTAACCTGTGTCTCACAATTTCATACTCTCTTGGTAATTAATCTGCTCGCAAATGTAGATTAATCATTTTACTAATCTGCAAAATCCAAGGGAGCAAAGGGCATTGGAAATAGCTACTGTTGTACATTCAGTAAAGGGAAAAAGTAACTGAGATATATGAGGTGAGGTGATCTGTGAGTGTGGAAAGGCCATTAGAATTATAAAATCCCCTTATTTTTCTAGAACTCACTATATACTGAGGGCAACCAACTCCTTTTACTTGCCGAGAGGTGCCATTTTAACAGAACCTGAATAACAAAACATCTCCACATGACCACTGTGAGAGGAGCTAAGCCTGTTTTGAAGAAGAGAGCGTGTTTTTTTAATAGAACCCAACTTTTTCCCTCATCTTCCCTAGTAATGGAGAAAGGATGTGGTAAGCTTTCTTCCTTAATCCAGGGCAGAAGCCCTAAGAGAATCATTCAAAACTGTAGGGCAGATGTAAAGAGGGAGGCTTGCTTACCTGGCCATTAATACAGAAAATATTGGAGGAAGACAACTTGAAGAGATGGACAGGCAGAGAGGGATAAGGACCATCCTTTTGTTTAACTAGTGTTTGTGTTGTGTGGAAAATGGGACATTCTCATACCTTCAGAACCCAGAGTGGAAACACTGGACATTCTAAGCTTGCCAGCAATGCAGTGTGAGGCAAAGAAGTTCATCAATCAGAAGTATATCAGTATGAGATCAACAGCTGGGGAACGTTCAGAGGGAATTTCCAAATTTTTCGCAAGACCACCAGTATCTAGAGAGGCTGCTTTGGACTATACCTTCATCAGCAAGGCTAGTTAAAGCAACCATTTATTCACATTAAGTCCATAGACAATGGGATAAATGCTTGTGAAGTGGAATTCTTTACTGTTGCACTTTTCAGAACTATTAATGTAATATATACTGTGACACTTGAATGGAGAGAAATTACATACAACATTCCCTAAACTTGCTTTGGTAAACATAATTTGTACTACATTGATACTGATATGATTGAAAATCAAGATTAGAGCAAATGAAATACAATTGTGAAACAAAAAAAAAGCAAAATAGTTGAAAATTAAATTGAAAATTGGAGTAACTCAGTACTATGAATAACTATTCAAACTTATCTGCATACCTTTACAACTCAGAATTTTGCTTTCCATACCTCAAGAATGATGATGTGAATGAGATAATCTATGAAGATCCTTTTAGTGAAATAATCATATATTTTAAATTTATACAGGGCAGATTTTTTTCTGTTGTCCCTGTCATATGTAAATTATAGAAAATACCAGGTCATGTTATGAATTTGGACACTGTAAATTTTACTAATTTACACAGAAACAAAAATCAGTATAGAGAATTCAATGAATCATCAAGTAAATATAATAGGAAAAAAATCAATCAAACATATTGCTTCTTTGAACTAATAAGCTTCAAAAGTAGAAAGTCAATCTAGAGAACCCTAAGAATACACAATCACTGGAGATTAATGGAATCACTTATGAAAAGAAAAGAAAAACACCTGAGAATTGTAGGTGAAATGAAATAATGTATTTGTGTGAATAGCATGCCAAATTCGTCAAGAGATCTGGTGCAAGCATGACTTACATGGATTAAATACGTGAGCATAGGCAAGAGATTTAATCTTTCTGTGTTTCACTGATCCCATCCATAATAAAGGAAAATTTTAAATTCAGTGGTTTATCAATTTCTTTAACTTTTTAAACATTGGACACCATTCTGCAATTTAACTATTACAAAATTCTTAATGTCAGGCCTTAAGTGAAGATTTGGTTGGAGATGCAGAGGACAAAATCTGGAGTTATTGCTTGCTCATTTCCCTCTTGATTTCCTTAAGGAACACTCTTGTGAAATAGAAAGAATTTCTATGGACCCATGGCACAGTTTGGAACATGTATTTAAAATTACTTTTGCCTCACTTGTATTCTTATCCCTCTTGCCCTACTTTGTAATTCTCCATATAACTTATCAGAATGTGACATACTATGTTGATTTGTTATTCACTTATTTTATATAAAACTCCCTACAATATAAGCTCCAAGAGAGCATGGAATTTTCGCATTTTAATCACTACTTTTTTATCAGTAGTTGAGATCATAGTAAACCATCAATAAGTATTTAGTGGAAGAAATAATGATTTTTTTTTCTTCAGTGCTCTTTTTTTTCCCCTAGCTCTTTAATATTGTTAATAAAATTATTTTTAAGTTCATGTAGAAAATGTACTTTAAAAAACATATTTTAATAAACTATGAAGAAAACTAGAAAAACTAAATCTAGTATTTAAATATTTACAAATTGTTAAGAAATGGAAGTTGGAGGAGTGGTAATTGTCCAGACCTATTGTAAGAATCTGATGGTAGAAAAGGAGATATATGTTTTCATGTTAAATCAAGACAAATACTATTTAAATTTCTTTTTTAAACAGAAAGGTTATATCAAAGGGTAAGTAATACAAAAAATTTGAAAAAAAGTTTGGTTGTCACATTACAAAAAATCCTTACAGACACAAATGAAAAATAAAAATATCTTTAACATAGTATGTGTCCTTGTCATCTACTGCTGTGTAACAAATCACCGCAAAACATATTGGCATGAAACAATGACAGTCACTTATTATGCTCATGAATTTGTAATTTGGATTGAGTCTGGTGTTGACAGTTCATTTCTGCTCCACATAGCATGATTAAGATTCTCACTGGGGCTTAATGATCTATTTCCAGGATGGCTGACTCACCAAATTGGTCAGGTTGCACTGGCTTTCCTTTTTTGTGTACAACGGTCTCTCCATGAGGTAGCCTGAGCTTCCTCATGGCATAGTGACTGTGTTCCAAATGAAGCACTAAGAAACTCTATCACCTTTTCTGACATAACCTCACAAATCACACAGTATATCTTCTTCCATAGTCTCAACTCCCACCACAAAATTCAAGGTGAGGAAAACATCTTAATAACAGGAGTGTCCAAGTTACAGTGTAAAAAGAACATGTGGAATGAATAATATCTGAGTGGCCATTTTGGGGAAAATACAGCCTTCTAGAGTAGGTAAGGGATAACGATGACACAGAAAAGGGTCCAGAATTTGTACTGTCAGTGTGAGACAGGTCTTGTCACCATAGAAAGATATATGGTACGCCAGTTATTCTTAGAAGGTAAGTCTGGGTTCTTCTTTTGGGAGGAGGGGGATTTATTCTTTCCTAGAAGCCCCAATTTTTCCGAGAGGAAATAACAATTCATGCTAAATGCTACCTGTGGATTTGGTGTAAATCAACTGTGTATAATAAAACTGCTGGAAAAGAAGACATGTTTCAGTGGATCATTTGAATCCATTTTTCTCATCAGCTGGGAGCTAGAACAACCAATAGCAAGAATATTCTTTTTTTTTTTAATCAGCAATTTTAAAATATATTTATTTGTTTGGTTGTGCTGGGTCTTAGTTGCAGCAGGTGGGCTCCTTAGTTGTAGCAGGCAGACTCCTCAGTTGCAGCTTGAAGGCTCCTTAGTTGCGGCATGTGGGCTCCTTAGTTGCGGCATGCGAACTCTTCATTGCAGCATGCATGTGGGATCTAGTTCCCTGACCAGGGATTGAACCCAGGCCCCCTGCATTGGGAGCACGGAGTCTTAACCACTGCACCACCAGGGAAGTCCCTAACAAGAATATTCTTGTATGAATTCTGTGGATCAGGTGAACTGATGGTCAATTACCCAGGCACCTCTATAGTCTGATTGTCCTTAAGTAGGAATAATTAGTAAGCTTTCATGAAGGCAAAATACTATCATTCCTGCCTTTGTTATGCTGATAATTATATGGGCAAGACTTCAAAATGAGGAAAAGGATTTTAAAAGTTTTCCTGAATTTAACATGGTTAGCAATAAAACTATCTGGTGAATTACTAAAACAAAAACGTTTATTGAGACACTACCTATAAAATATAGATAGACATATATGAGCTTGCTTACAATCAGTTTAATAGATGAACAAAGTCAACAGCGGTTTGAGTTTTTGTTTTTAACAAAGGAAAATACTGGAAAAAAAACTTTATCTGGAAAAAATCGTTTTTAATAGCTCATGAATTTGTCTCATGGGTTTGAAGATATGGGATATGAATCTAGAAAATCTCATTTTTTTTTTAACCAAATATTCTTTAAAAAAGCCATGATGTCTCTATTTTTCTCATTAAACAAATGAATTTTTAAAAATTCAAAATTAAAAGTTCTTTTATATAATCCAATCTAATTTACATGAATTCTTAAAAACCAGAGAACCTTTCCTTGCTATGGTCAGAGAGAGAAATTGACAGTTGAAGGATCATAGAGATATGACCTAGTTGGTTTTGAAAATAGGGGAAGGGGGCTTACAGGCAAGAAATGTAGGTGGCCTCTAAAACCTGGAAAAGTCAAGGAAACGGGTTGTCCAGAAAGAATGCAGGTCTGTTGACATTTTGATTTTAGCCCAGTGAGACCCATATTGGACTCCTGACACCCAGAACTGTAAGATAATAAATTTGTCTTATATTAAGTCATTAAGTTTATGGTAATTTGTTATAGCAACAATAGGAAAAAATATACAGTGTAGGAAATAATATTAAGAAATACCACTATAGATATTTTTTAGAAAGCTTGGTGACTATACACTGTTTTATTATTTCTCTAGAACAAGGCAACTCACTTAAGAAATATTAAAATAGTCAATGAATCCTTTAAACTTTTTCTCAAGCTTTTAAAATTATATTCACCTTCAGGAAAATACAGTAAATGTATTTCTACTCTACGTATCATTTTAATAGCTTACATACAATTACAAGATAATTTAGTGCAATATCCTTAGAGGTTCCCCCTCAAAAATGGAGGTAAATATCTCTGCATTTGAAGTCTATAAAAATCCAGGGATAGGAGGAACCAAGATGGCGGAGTAGAAGGACATGCTCTCACTCCCTCTTGTGAGAACACCAGAATCACAACTACCTGCTGGAAAATCATTGACAGGAAGACACTGGAACTCACCAAAAAAGATACCCTACATGCAAAGACACAGGAGAAGCCACAATGAGACGGTAGGAGGGGCGCAATCACAGTAAAATCAAATCCCATAACTGCTGGGTGGGTGACTCACAGACTGGAGAACACTTATACCACAGAAGTCCACCCACTGCAGTGAAGGTTCTGAGCCCCACGTCAGGCTTCCCAACCTGGGGGTCCGGCAACGGGAGGATGAATTCCTAGAGAATCAGACTTTGAAGCCTAGTGGGATTTGAATGCAGGACTTCAACAGGACTGGGGGAAACAGAGACTCCACTCTCGGAGGGCACATACAAAGTAGTGTGTGCATCGGGACCCAGGGGAGACTGAACCAGATCTACTTGCTAGTGTTGGAGGGTCTTCTGCAGGGGTGGGGGGTGGCTGTGGCTCACTGTGGGGACAAGGACACTGGCAGCAGAAGTTCTGGGAAGTATTCCTTGGCGTGAGCCCTCCCAGAGCCTGTCATTCACCCCACTAAAGAGCCCAGGTAGGCTTCAGTGTTGGGTTGCCTCAGGCCAAACAACGAACAGGGAGGGAATTCAGCCCCACCCATCAGCAGTCAAGCAGATTAAAGTTTTACTGAGCTCTGCCCACCAGAGCAACAGTCAGCTCTACCCACCACCAGTCCCTCCCATCAGGAAACTTACACAAGCCTCTTAGATAGCCTCATCCACCAGAGGGCAGACAGCAGAAGCAAGAAGAACTACAATCCTGCAGCCTGTGGAAAAAAAAACACATTCACAGCAAGACAAGATGAAAAGGCAGAGGGCTATGTACCAGATGAAGGAACAAGATAAAACCCCAGAAATACTACTAAATGAAGTGGAGATAGGCAACCTTCCAGAAAAAGAATTCAGAATAATGATAGTGAAGATGATCCAGGACCTCGGAAAAAGAATGGAGGCAAAGATCGAGAAGATGCAAGAAGTGTTTAACAAAGACCTAGAAGGATTAAAGAACAAACAAACAGAGATGAACAATACAATAACTGAAATGAAAACTACACTAGTAGGAATCAATAGCAGAATAACTGAGGCAGAAGAACGGATAAGTGACCTGGAAGACGGAATGGTGGAATTCACTGCTGCGGAACAGAATAAAGAAAAAGAGAGAGAGAAAGGAGCAGAGAAAATATTTGAAGAGATTATAGTCGAAAACTTCCCTAACATGGGAAAGGAAATAGCCACCAAGTCCAGGAAGCGCAGCGAGTCCCATACAGGATAAACCCAAGGAGAAACACGCTGAGACACATAGTATTCAAATTGGCAAAAATTAAAGACAAAGAAAAATTATTGAAAGCAGCAAGGGAGAAATGACAAATAACATACAAGGGAACTCCCATAAGGTTAACAGCTGATTTCTCAGCAGAAACTCTACAAGCTAGAAGGGAGTGGCATGATATACTTAAAGTGATGAAAGGGAAAAACCTACAACCAAGATTACTCTACCCAGCAAGGATCTCATTCAGATTCAGTGGAGAAATCAAAAGCTTTACAGACAAGCAAAAGGTAAGAGAATTCAGCAACACCAAACCAGCTCTACAACAAATGCTAAAGGAACTTCTCTAAGTGGGAAACACAAGAAAAGAAAAGGACCTACAAAAACAAACCCAAAACAATTAAGAAAATGGTAATAGGAACATACATATTGATAATTACCTTAAACGTGAATGGATTAAATGTTCCACCCAAAAGACACAGGCTTACTGAATGGATACAAAAACAAGACCCATCTATATGCTGTCTACAAGAGACCCACTTCAGACCTAGGGCCAACTACAGACTGAAAGTGAGGGGATGGAAAAAGATATTCCATGCAAATGGAAATCAGAAAAAAGCTGGAATAGCAATACTCATATCAGATAAAATAGACTTTAAAATAAAGAATGTTACAAGAGACAAGGAAGGACACTACATAATGATCAAGTGATCAATCCAAGAAGAAGATATAACAATTATAAATATATATGCACCCAACCTAGGAACACCTCAATACATAAGGCAACTGCTAACAGCTATAAAAGAGGAAATCGACATTAACACAATAATAGTGGGGGACTTTAACACCTCACTTACACCAATGGACAGATCATCCAAAATGAAAACAAATAAGGAAACAGAAGCTTTAAATGACACAATAGACCAGATAGATTTAATTGATATTTATAGGACATTCCATCCAAAAGCAACAGATTACACTTTCTTCTCAAGTGCGCATGGAACATTCTCCAGGATAGATCACATCTTGGGTCACAAATCAAACCTCAGTAAATTTAAGAAAATTGAAATCATATCAAGCATCTTTTCTGACCACAACGCTATGAGATTAGAAATGAATTACAGGGGAAAAAAACGTATAAAAAACAAACACATGGAGGCTAAACAGTACGTTACTAAATAACCAAGAGATCACTGAAGAAATCAAAGAGGAAATCAAAAAATACCTAGAGACAAATGACAGTGAAAACACGACGATCTATGGGATGCAGCAAAAGCAGTTCTAAGAGGGAAGTTTATAGCTATACAAGCCTATTTCAAGAAACAAGAAAAAATAAACAATCTAACCTTACACCTATAGGAACTAGAGAAAGAAGAACAAATAAAACCCAAAGTTAGCAGAAGGAAAGAAATCATAAAGAACAGAGCAGAAATAAATGAAATAGAAACAAAAAAACAATAGCAAAGATCAATAAAACTAAAAGCTGGTTCTTTGAGAAGATAAACAAAATTGATAAACCATTAGCCAGACTCATCAAAAAAAGAGTGAGAGGACTCAAATCAATAAAATTAGAAATGAAAAAGGGGAAGTTACAACACACACCACAGAAATACAAAGCATCCTAAGAGACTACTACAAGCAACTCTATGCCAATAAAACGCACAACCTGGAAGAAATGGACAAATTCTTAGAAAGGTATAACCTTCCAAGACTGAACCAGGAAGAAACAGAAAATATGAACAGGCCAATCACAAGTAATGATATTGAAACTGTGATTTAAAATCTTCCAACAAACAAAAGTCCAGGACCAGGTGGCTTCACAGGTGAATTCTATCAAACATTTAGAGAAGAGCTAACACCCATCCTTCTCAAACTCTTCCAAAAAATTGCAGAGGAAGGAACACTCCCAAACTCCTTCTATGAGGCCACCATCACCCTGATACCAAAACCAGACAAAGATACTACAAAAAAAGAACATTACAGACTAATATCACTGATGAATATAGATGCAAATATCCTCAACAAAATACTAGCAAACAGAATCGAACAATACATTATAATGATCATGCACCATGATCAAGTGGGATTTATCCCAGGGATGCAAGGATTCTTCAATATACGTAAATCAATCAATGTGATACACCATATTAACAAATCAAAGAATAAAAACCATATGATCATCTCAGTAGATGCAGAAAAAGCTTTCGACAAAATTCAACACCCATTTATGATAAAAGCTCTCCAGAAAGTGGGCATAGAGGGAACCTACCTCAACATAATAGAGGCCATATATGACAAGCCCATAGCAAACATCATTCTCAATGGTGAACAACTGAAAGCATTTCCTCTAAGATCCGGAACAAGACAAGGATGTCCACTCTCACCACTGTTATTCAACATAGTTTTGGAAGTCCTGCCACGGCAATCAGAGAAGAAAAAGAAAGAAAAGGAATACAAATTGGAAAAGAAGAAGTAAAACTGTCACTGTTTGCAGATGACATGATACTATACATAGATAATCCTAAAGATGTCACCAGTAAACTACTAGAGCTAATCTGTGAATTTGGTAAAGTAGCAGGATACAAAATTAATGCACAGAAATCTCTTGCATTCCTATACACTAATGATGAAAAATCTTAAAGAGAAATTAAGGAAACACTCCCATTTACCCCTGCAACAAAAAGAATAAAATACCTAGGAATAAAGCTACCTAAGGAGACAAAAGACCTGTATGCAGAAAACTATAAGACACTGATGAAAGAAATGAAAGGTGATACAAACAGATGGGGAGATATACCATGTTCTTGGGTTGGAAGAATCAAAATTGTGAAAATGATTCTACTGCCCAGAGCAATCTACAGATTCAGTGCAATCCCTCTCAGACTACCAATGACATTTTCCACAGAACTAGAACAAAAAATTGTACAATTTGTATGGAAACACAAAAGACCCCGAATAGCCAAAAAAATCTTGAGAAAGAAAAATGGAGCTGGAGGAATCAGGCTTCGAGACTTCAGACTATACTACAAAGCTACAGTAATCAAGACAATATGGTACTGGCAAAAAAGAAATATAGATCAATGGAATAGGATAGAAAGCCCAGAGGAAAACCCACACACATGTGGTCACCTTATCTTTGATAAAGGAGGCAAGAATGTACAATGGAGAAAAGACAGCCTCTTCAATAAGTGGTGCTGGGTAAACTGGACAGCTACATGTAAAAGAATGAAATTAGAACACTCCCTAACACCATACACAAAAATAAACTCAAAATGGGTTAAAGACTTAAGGCCAGACACCATAAAACTCTTAGAGGAAAACATATGGAACATATGGAACACTCTGACATACATCACAGCAAGATCCTTTTTGACCCACCTCCTAGAGTAATGGAAATAAAAACCAAAATAAACAAATGGGACCTAATGAAACTTAAAAGCTTTTGCACAACAAAGGAAGCTGTGAACAAGACGAAAAGACAATCCTCAGAATGGGAGAAAATATTTGCAAACGAAGCAACTGACAAAGGATTAATCTCCAAAATATACAAGTGGCTCATGCAGCTCAATATTAAAAAAACAAACAACCCAATCCAAAAATGGGCAGAAGACCTAAATAGACATTTCTCCAAAGAAGATATACAGATTGCCAACAAACACATGAAAGGATGCTCAACATCACTAATCATTAGAGAAATGCAAATCAAGACTACAATGAGGTATCACCTCACACTGGTCAGAATGTCCATTATCAAAAAATCTACAAACAATAAATGCTGGAGAGGGTGTGGAGAAAAGGGAACCCTGTTGCACTGTTGGTGGGAATGTAAATTGATACAGCCACTATGGAGAACAGTATGGAGGTTCCTCAAAAAACTAAAAATAGAACTACCATATGACCCAGCAATCCCACTACTGAGCATATACCCTGAGAAAACCATAATTCAAAACTAATCATGTACCACAATGTTCATTGCAACACTATTTACAATAGCCAGGACATGGAAGCAACCTAAATGTCCATCGACAGAGGAGTGGATTAAGAAGATGTGGCACATATATGCAATGGAATATTACTCAGACATAAAGAAAAACGAAATTGAGTTATTTTTAGTTAGGTGGATGGACGTAGAGTCTGTCATACAGAGCGAAGTAAGTCAGAAAGAGAAAAACAAACACTGTATGCTAACACATATATATGGAATCTAAAAAAAAGAAAAAATGGTTCTG
The DNA here is from genome assembly GCF_009873245.2 of Balaenoptera musculus. Lineage (NCBI taxonomy): Eukaryota > Metazoa > Chordata > Mammalia > Artiodactyla > Balaenopteridae > Balaenoptera > Balaenoptera musculus. Next base: position 60,531,976 of record NC_045802.1, read on the forward strand.
ATGAACCTAGGGGTAGGACAAGAATAAAGATACAGGTGTAGAAAATGGACTTGAGGACACGGGGAGGGAGAAGGGTAAGCTGGGACGAAGTAAGAGTGTAGCATTGACATATAGACACTACCAAATATAAAATAGATAGCTAGTGGGAAGCAGCTGCATGGCACAGGGAGTTCAGTTCGGTCCTTTGCGACCACCTAGAGGGGTGAGATAGGGAGGGTGGGAGGGAGACCTTCTACTTATTTAGCAGACATATAAAATTTTAGTGGAAAATTTAAATTTGAGTAAATAATATTTAGCTTGGTCTGAAAAAATAAGTGGTACAGTTTCATGCAGTTCGAGCCAATTGTACCATTTTTATCATGAGAAATGACTGTGAATTTATACTGTTTCACTTTAAATGTCATAAACACACAGGAAATATGCAGTATCTTTGGGAATTTGGCTCAGATTATTTGAGTCTTATTCTTAAAACCAATTCAAAATGTTATATATACTTAGAAAAGCAAATTTATATTTACATAATATTTTACTTAACATAAATTTATTCTTGAAAGACATTGACTATTTAGAAAGAAAAGTTTTTATTAATGGTACAACAACCTGTACGTAGTCCCTCCTTATCTACTTAGTTGGTGGTTGGAAGTATCTCAGTTCTCTTATGTTCACTTCTGCTTTTTGCTCCTAGTGTAACATATCCTATTCTACTATTAAAGACTACCATTAGAATGTTCAGTGGAGTCTTGAGAGTACTGTGAAAATCACTGGTTCTAAATATTCTTATTTGTGAAGAATTTATACAAATTGTTTATAGTGTTATCAGACCAGAAACTATGTCAAAAATGCATGCCTAGGGAACTATATTCAATATCTTGTAATAACCTATAATGGAAAATAATCAGAAAAAAACATACATACATATATATATATGTAAAACTGAATCGCTTTGCTGTACACCTGAAACTAACACAATATTGTAAATCAACTGTACTTCAATAAAAAATTTTAATGCATGCTTATACAATTATATAGGTAAATTTAAAGACACACACACACACACACACACACACACACACACATATACACATTTCAGTCTTTTTAAGTCTTCCTGAAATTGGACTGTCTGCTCTCTCTGCAGTAAGGCAGAGTATCTTCATGATTCATCGGCATTTGATCAGTTTTTGAGCCATCTTCCAGCTAGAATTCACAAGGGCTTTACTAAATAGAAGAAAATTCTCAGTTCAGAAACATATGTATCACACTTTAAAATACGATCACTTTGAAGTAACATCCATACAAAGTCAGTGTAGAGATAATATTTTGATTATAAGGTTCTGTGTAAAATCATTTTATTATTTAATAATAAATTATGTATAACATTAAATTAGTACTATTTTCATGCTTTCAGCCTTAGTATGCACAAATTAAATTTCAACTAATCAAGTGAACCATTTAATGACTATTAGAGATAGCATCAGCATCTTCCATGTCATGCTAAGAAGTATCTAATTCTTCTGGGGGATTTGCTAATGGAAAGTACAGACATTCACTGGAAAACTGTGAAGTGCAGATATCAGATATATTTGCACTGTAAGTCATAAAAATTACCATCAACTTATGTGTATGTTGAAAAACGGGTTCATAGTATATGTACCCTTTGATCATCATTCAAAATACTGGTATTAGTCAAATTCCCATTGCCATCTCTGCTGTTTTGACCAGAGCATAGTGAATGCTTAAAAAAAGCCATCTCATTTATAATTCTGAAGTCTCATAACATGAATTACTTAATTTTCTTTCAGCTGCTTGGCATCACTTATTTTGTAAATTTTGCATTTACAGCAATTATTCCAACAAGGTATCTGCAAGAAGCCATTTTAAATTTATTTCTTAATTAGAACTACTCTGGCAGAAGAACAAGGAAAATGGCAGATTGGAGTTTTAACATGATTTCATATTCATCTTGGCTGCCAAGGCTAAACTTGTAATTAAGGGATAATCCCACAGCAAGACCAGACACATAAGCAAGTAAACACAACACAAGCCTATGTTTATGGGGCATCTTTATTTATTTCTTGATTCAGAGAAATATTTTTACAGGGTTATGAAAATAATTACCATAATAACACACTGTACTTTAAGAAGCCCCTTTTATGCTGAATCCTAATATATTACCTCATTCATTCTAAGAGGAATCTTTTTTTTCAATGAGAAACTGTTCCTAAATCATAACTACAGTTTAAAAAAAGAAGTAAACTAATACTAACTTCACTAAAAGCTAGGCTTCGCAAGTTTTAGAATTGGACAAAAGTTGGCTCAGTCACTAACCCTCTTACATAACTTCTTTCTTAATTTTTCTTAACCTGCTCTAAAAAGGGGATACAGTATAAAGATTAAATAAAAGATAACGTACTTAGTTTCAGTTATGACTTATATGTATCTGACTTAGTCTCCTAACATAAATGATTATAGAACAGGAAAATATATATGAAGTAATGTTTATGGTATTGAACGCTTCAGAGATGTGATGTTTTATATAAAAACAAATAAGGCAAACTCCATATCCATTCCAGTACTCTAAGTGGGGGTACTTTCCAAACCACAGCTTAAAGAGATGTGACCTCAAACAGTAAGCAGTGTTCTAACTGGATGGAAGTAATAGAGAACAGAGAGTGGACTGCTGATTTGACTGGAATTTAGTCTAGTTTCTGGGGAGAATACCATCACTTCTGGGGATTAGGATTTCAACATATGAATTTTGTGGAGACACAGACATTCAGACCATAGCACTGACATGATAGGAAATTATCATAAAAGTATAGGAAGAAGTTCTAAGAGGAATGGGAAGATTTTGTACATAGGCAAAAGGAGTAACTTCTGATTCATATGGTAATAATGTAAGGGCTGAAAAAAGACATAATTTTGTGGAGAAATGACATGGGTTAAAGCGACTATGAAAATGAATTCAGAAGTGTTATGGCCAAGATGGCCTTCATGTTCCTCTCAGCTTGACTTAACTTTAGACAGTTTCTTCCTACCCTTTAAATCCCTTTTCTTAGAGCATTTACTTTAGAAAACTTGTAATTGCAAATTCTTTCTGTAGCCCCTTTGAAAAATGTTTATAAATCTTAAAGTTTCTTGCCAACTTTAAGACCCAGAAATGTCTTTCTCAAAGACCTGAGAACTGTCTCTTTTAAATGTAAACCTTGAAGGAGATAAATTCCTATCTCCAGTCTCTTTGGGAGAGTAGGAGCCTATCTTCAGTAGGTGCATTGCTCCATAATGTCCAACTACCTCCTGTCATGAAGATAAGAGAAAGTTCACTTTTTCTTTGATTAAAGCAAGCTAACAAATGAAGGTGGCCTATGATCCCATCACCACCACCTCAGCTATTAAAAACTCTCCAGCCCATTGTTTCAAGGAGTTCATTTCAGACTCCTTCCCCTGTTGCAGTAGTCTTGAATGGTCTTTCTTGCCTGTTTAACTTTGTCCAGTCCAGTTTTTACTTAGATAACTGCTTACCTTCCTTGCATTCTTCTAGAGAGTTGTACATCACCTAACTCAACTTTATGCCCAGGGAGGTCTAGCTTGCTTTCATTAGCCATAGGGAGACTCCCTAAACAGTGCTCCTTGAACACAACATTGATGTGCTTATAGAGAAGAGTGATAAGTTGGTTTGGGGCAGTTACCTAGAGAAGAGGCACATTATCCATCGGGAGTCAAAATCTGTCTTAAGATAAATGATTCTTAAGTAACGGTCTCTGTTTCATCAATACTATAAGAAATCTTTTCTTCCCAGATGCTGACGGGTCCTATTTGAGTAATCATATAAACACGTGTGACTGACATTTAATGAGGCTGCTTCTACAAGTCACATATATACAGTACTTATTTCTTTGAGTATAGCTTCATAGTCATAGAAATCCTAGAGACTCATATCTGCTTTATCTATCCAGGCAGTTGGAGATTGACTGCTTCATTAGCAAGTCAGTGCATGTCCAAGATTCCTACTGATGCTGTTTCTATCAATGCAGATTGTTCTCTAATTGTAGCTGAAGTATGCTGTTTAAATGTTCCAAAGTGGAATATTACCAGTTATGTCAATAGATATACTTAGCAAGTGTGTATATTTGCAAATGTATGTGTCTGTATCTATCTTTCCTTTTTCAAGATTTCCAAATTTGCAAATCAAGCACACCAGAGAGCAAAAGTTCTAAATGGTTTAATTATTCTATCTACTTTGAAGAAATAGAAAGAGACAATGCTTCAGATAATCAACATTCAAGTTACTTAGAAATATACAGGCTGGGTTTATCATTTTGAATTGCTCTTGACATCTAATAATTTTTAACTTGAAATAATTTTATTTGCGTTGATTTTCATGCTTTTCGGCCTTTTCAGAAGTATAGTTTATTCAATTACATCAGATAATCTCTACTATTAGAATGGTTTACAATTTTCAGATTCTCTTTTTTTAACTTTTATGTTTTCTTTTTGCTATTTATTATATATTTTTTTATTTGAAGAACTCTTTTTCTGTTTACTTTAGGCCTACAATCTACCTGCTAAATGACCATCAGATTATTATATGCACATATAAGGCTACCAGATACAATTAAAATACTGTTAAAAAATAATATTTTGATATAACTGTTTTTCAACTATTTGTTTACAATACGTTTTATTATAATTTTTAGTAAGCTGCATAAATTTAAAGCATACTTGTCAAAATCTTATCTAGCCTCTTACAAGGTACAACTGAATTAACAAGTCTCCATCCTGGATACTCAAATAAAGAAAGGTTACTTATATGTTTAAGCATTGTGAAAAAAATACATGTTTAAACAAGAAAGGAAATTATTAACCCTCTATTCTCCCACCCTTAATCCTAAAGTAAAAGGATATGGTGATTTGGGTTTTGTTTTGTTTTTTTCCTTATGATGTATGTTACCAGCAATTAAAGTGGTGTTAATAACCCCTTCAGGAACCTAAATTGAGTGCTTTGGGTCCCACACAAATGGATTAGTAGGTTGTTGACTTGTACTCATGGGAGAGGGTGTGCATTGCTGAGTTCTGTTTCAGAGCATTACCTGAAAAAACAAGGATTCTGTCTTTCAACTGGGACTTAATCCTTTTGTATTACTTTCTTGAGTACTCACCCATGTTATCAGTTCATTACATCAGAAGTCAGAACCTGTCTTTTGTTGGCTTATTTCACACAAGACCTGATCATAGGAATGGAGGAAGTCATCTAATCATTGACCTTAATATTACAGGAAATTAGTTTGGTCTGATGTCAGACATAGAATGCACAGGGTAATTAAAGAGATGCTTTTACACAGTCTGCCGCAATAAAGAGAATGTTCGTTAATGAGGAACATCTCTAAGAAAAAGGAGTCCTAAGGCTTTATAGAGGCAAGCAAACAAGGGAGTCATCAAGAAGTCTTAGGATAGTCATGTGGAACGATGGAAGTGGGTATTAGATTGTGCAGCTTTGGGGGAACAGTGTGGTCCTCTGTGGTTAGTTATTTCCTAGAACACAAATGAGTGGGGGGATTTCTTAACTCCTTCCCTTTTCTAGGACCAAAACGCAAAGTTTAACATTGTCAAGGGAAATATCTGTAAGATCATTCTAGAGTGCAAAGTTTTCTCCTCCTCATAATGTATATAAAGCCTAAAATTATTCACTCTCTGAATCATTAACTTAAGGTGATTTTTTTTCCAAAGGAGGTAAGTATAACTCCCCAACCTCCCCCATTTGGGTTAATGACACAGGCTTTTTCTCTTTCCAGTAGAAATATTAAGAAACAACAAGCACAATTCATTTCTTAGAGACATATACACAGTTTGTGGGAGAATATCTCAGCTTTTGTCAATTCCTTTTTTACAAGCAATATAAATGATTTTAGGCGAATGGAGTAGCTCACATTCTGTGGAAACATATTTTGGGAAAACTAATGCCAAGTTTATAGGCTCTATATCTTGCAGATGACAGAAAGACTCTCATATGGAAGATAGCCAATATCTTTTTCATAAGATGCAGGATTTTCAAAGGGTCTCTGGCTATAGGTAGTCTCCCCTACTCATATATAGTTCTTTCTCTTCCTCCTGTTTATACTGATGACTTGTTTATTCTTAATGATTAATATTTATTGAGTCTTTCCTATGTATTAAATTGGTACCAACAGAAATGTATACTCCTGAAACTTATACTTTTTCCCTTCCATCACTGATATTTTATTTTCCTGAAACCATTAAAATATTTTTTTCTTTCTGAAACATCCCTTCTTTTCTGTTTGTTTGTTTGTTTGTTTATTTATTTATTTATTTTTGCTGCTGTTCTTTGAATATCTGGTGATCTCTTGATGACAGTTCATTTTTAGGAATGAGGAACTAAGTCAATTGATTAATATTGCTGTAATGGATTTCCTGTGTTTGTCAGCTTTCCCATGAATGAAAGAATTAGCAATGTATTTATATTATATTAAGATAGGGACACAATTGATATACTTACTTTTAGGGTATGGATAAGAAACTGGCAAGCAGGCTGTTACTTAACCCTATGCTGAAAGAAGAAGGGCTTATGCTAGAGACAGCCCAATCCTTAAAGCCAATCCCTAGCTTCTCTCTGACAGGCCACCAATTTCAAGGATTTTTTTCCCTCCCACTTAGGGAGAAAACTCTACTTCTACTTCTGTTGAGGAAGGAGAGGTAAATGGTTAAAGTTTCAAACATCACTTTAATTCATCATGTTCTTTCCTTCCAGATTCATTTGTTAAAACAATTAATTTGATGACTAATGTTTTATTAAGTTTGATGCTTCAGTAATTCAACATATATTTATTGACCAGAACTGTTCTAGTTCTGAAAACCTTATCACTGAAGAAATTGTACCTAAGTCCAAGCCTCATAGTAGGGTTCCTCTCTGGTGGGGTTCAGAAAAGTAAACAGGTTATAGCAATAGAATGGGGTAAGTTCTTCAGCAGGTGAAGTAAAGGATGTTATGGAAGCAATAGGAAACATTTCTGGTGCCAGCTTTGGGGACAAGGTCATAGAAAGCCGAGACATAGGGTAATCAGGAGTCAGCAGGGCAAAGGGGGTAGGCTGGGAGAGGAAGAGTAGTAATGAACAGAAAAGGAACTGCATGCACATGTGAGGAACTTTCCACAGCCCAGTGGAGTAGGTAAGAGTAAGCTCAGGGAGCAGTGTGGGCAAAAGCCAGACTGAGTCATTAAGAAGTAGGATTTGAAGATAGTTCAATGAGTTGGTTGTGATGAGGAACATAGGGACCTATTGGCATTGAATTATAGAAAATGAATTCTCTTAAGTCCTCTGTAAGTCCCTCAATTCTGGTTATGGATCTACATGCAAATAAAAAGTTTTAAAACTATTAAAATATGACCAGTAATTTCATAGGATATGCCTTGATAAGATAAAGAGAAACAGCTTAGGGAGATTATATTATATAGTGAAATGAATTAGATTCAGTAAAAGCCAATTTATGTTCTATAAGCAAACATATAGTGGGGGATAGCCTTGAGACAAATATCAGAGTGAGATGGCAGACTGTTTGCCAAAATGCCTTTTTTTCTAAATGGAAAGGTTGTGGGATGGAGAGATGGAAGGGAACCCCACTGAAAATTTGGCTCAAATGTTGAGACAGATAACACCAAACATGTGTGATGAAGGTAGGAAAAGTCTTATTACTCATCTAATCAGGCTTTCTGGAGAAGACAAATAGGTCTACAGTAGGTCTAATAAGGCTTTCTGAAGAAGGCAAATAGGTCTAAAAATGACTTGAGAAAGCAAGAAGATGTGATGGAATTGGGTTTTATTCTTGGGTGGGGTCAGAGTGAGAATTTTGTCTCATAGGGCCATGGCTTCCTGCTCGTGCCAAAGGAAGAAGTGTGCGGGCTTTCTTATCAGCTTGCCCACTGTGGTGCAGAAGGGGCTAGGAGAGTGCTGGTCTTGAAAACTGCCAGTACTCAACATTAAAAATGAAGTCAAATTTTTATGCAGAGAGAAATCTTTCTAAAGTTCTAAATGTGACAAAATGCTTTTTCTCGTTCCATGCTGATGCATAAGACTGAAATAAATTTTAAAATAACAGAAATTTTAGCCTTTAGTTCTTCAACCATTTTCTGGTGGGGGGAAAGGAATCACATTTCACGAAGTCACCTCAACCTAAATGTATTCAACTATTAACTTTTTTGACAGAATAGTTTTAGTTGAAACAGCAGCTGTCTGCTGAGACTAGCAGCCTGAGCTCTTCCCAAGATATAACATTTGCAGTTTGAGGTAAGACAACAACCAGTCCATAGCAAGTCATTGGCATTGGATTATAGTTTTCTGATATTCAAGACTAAGTCAACACCAGGATCGGGACTAGAAAGGGTAGAGTTGGACCATAAAGGAAAGTAGCTGAGAGTCTAAATTCACAAGCAAAGAGACTTACTGTGAATGGCGTACAAGTGAATGAGAAGTAGAGTTGACTTAGCTCTAGAAAATCAAGGAAGCTTTGTTTAGATTATTCCAAAGGGAAAAGTGAAAGCCTTTTTGGAGAAGACATCATAAAAGTGGCATAATTTTCATGATATAACATCTAAAGTTTGATAAAGTCATCTTTCAAAAACTCACAATTAAGCAAAAATTATACCCTTGACACCATTCCTCCTTGTTGAGTTGGACAATCTTAGAATAACCATAAAAGAAAACTGTTGCCTATATGATCACCAGATCTTTAACACAAGGATCTTTAAATCACTAGAGGAAGGGAACACCCCAGTTTTGATAGTTTTCAACAGCACATGTTGCTTTAAACACATCAAAATTGCCTGCCTCATCTGGATTAAAAACTTCGGCAAAGACAGAATTGATACCATTTTGGAAAGTATTTTTGGATTTAAACTCTCATCTCCTATTGAATTTTTTAAAATTTGCTTCTTGACTTTAGAATCTTCAAGAACTCTTACATAGAATTAATTTATAGTAAGTGAATTATTTAATAAAGAGAAGTGGAGAAGTGTTAATTCAGACCCACTACTTATTGATATGCAATAAATAATATATTAGTAATAAGTTAGTGTGGTTACAGGTGGTTAATGATTTGAATACACCTTCATTCCTAAAGAAGAGTAAACACTTGGGAAACCAGAGAATCAGCCACACTCAGAAAAGGTGAGACTTAAGACATCTTGTTGTTAATTACATTACAAAATTAATTGCTGCTAAGCACAGACATTATTTGGAAAGTAGAAATATCTCAATGTGTTTTGTTATGGATAATGATGAAAAATCACCTTAAAAATCAACCATACCTATCAAAATTAGAAGCCAAAATCAATAACTTCCTCTAAAAATATGGTAGACAAATTAATTACCTGTACTTGGATTGGCTGATTTATGGACTTGACACTAGCATATATTTATTTTGACATTTTTCTTAAATTGCATTATATTATTCTACATGAGGGGTATTAATTCCAGTGGATTTGTTATGAGTGCACACCACGGGTCAGGGACGAAGATTTTATGTCTACTGCTGCTACTTGCTAGCTATATGGAATTGGCAGGTTAATTAATCTCTTTGTGCCTCAGTTTCTTTATCAGTAACATGAGAGTGATGTTATACTTATCTCATTTTGTTGCTGAGAGGACTAAATGCATACTAAATACAAGCAAAATGTCTCCCACCCATAAACATCAAAATATTATGTCTTTTTAAAAGGGTGTTTTCCCTCTGTTTAACATGAAAAAGACTCTTAAGATGAAAATACTGACTCTTCTTATTATAACGTTTATCTTCACTGTTTCCCATGATTCAAATAAATGTCTTTAGGTTTGTATAGTCTTTCTGCTATTTAATAATATGTTTAAGCTCATGGATGCTTCCCAAGAAAGTTGATCTTGCCAAAAGGAAGACATAAACCCCCTATTTGATTAAAAAAATAAGTAATAATATAAAAGAAGAATATAATCTGTAACTAATGATAGATCTTTCAGCCTCAGAACTTCATTTGGCACATGGAAAGTACTTAAAAATAGTTGCCTATTACTATCAATATTATTTGATCATAGGTATTAATTTTATTTATGATTATACAATTAATTTTAACTACTTGACATGTGGCAGTCTTAAACTGGCATGCTAAAGACTATCGTTATATGTTTTGTTTCTTTCATTTTCTCCTTTTTTCTGACAATTATTTACATGCTTTAATTCTAAATTCTTTGGTTCAGAGTTATGACTGCCAGTTTTTCATGCTGAGACTTAATTAACATAATAATAAAAAGGTTCCTCTATGTTCATGTAATATTTCACTTATTTGCTTCTACTTGTGTATGTTCCTTTTCACATTCCTACATTGTTTTTAATGTAGGAGTTGTGTGATATACATTTTATTATCTCTTTAATTTCCAATCCCTAAGTTTTTGTACTTGCGTATTTACTTTTGTCATTCATCTCTGTCAACTACCTTGAATTCACAATTTTATTGCTTATTATTTTTCCTTAATTTTCATTTTCTTAATATAATCTATAAGTTGAGACCCATAATATTATTGCTTTATATTACACCTTTTAAATTTCCATGTTGAAATTTATGTTTTATAATTAAATTAAAATAGCCATATATCCTGTATTGCTCATTAGTCGGCGTGTTTTTAATACAAATTCACTATGTGTATATACTCTAGCACATGAAAAGTAGCTGTCATATGGAATTATTGGATGAAAACTTTAGTCCTTGAAATCTTCTGTTCCTAGCACCACTGCCTTTTGTCATTTATTGATGCAAAATATAAGTTGAAAGGGAACTTGGTTTTTGTTCAGTTACAGATTATTCAATATTGCTCTGACTCTCTTTGTTTGATGAACTGCTGTGCACCAGGGAAGCATTTCATTTCTTGCTTTGTGTTTGACCTCAGTTCTGTTCCAGGAAGAAAGTGTGGTTGTGTCTGGTCTCCTTGTTGCTCTGACTCTCCATGTCATTGAAGAACATCTAGTAAAGTCCAATGAACCTGCTTTTCTATTGTTTTGCCCACCTCGGCCCTTTGGTCTCCCAGTACTATGTCAGGTGACTGAAATTAATCTACAGTGACAAAAGCAGTTTCAAATGGCCTATTTCCTATTTGACCTTTTGTCTACCTGGATTTTCTGCAATAGTGGGTGATATTTAGATTTGTAGCAAACACCTTTTATGTCCTATGTCATGACCCCTCAATTCACTAGAATTTCAGTACAACTGTGGTAAAGAGCTTTAAACACTTTGACCCACACTCCAGCTCAAGTGCCCTCCACATTGTCTCTCCACTTTCACACCTCAGATTTCTCTCTAAAGTTAAAGAGAGGGCACTAAGCCCTTCAAAACACAAAGTTAACACTCCTGGGAAGCAGTTCTCAACAGATGGGGAGAAGGAGTTGATTCATAAATGCCTCAAGTTCCAATCCCTTGCAGGATGATTTTGATAGTTATTCTGTAAGGTTTCATTTTGGGTTTTCTTCCTTCTGTGTCTCACTCATGCCACTCCTTCCCTCAACTCTATGGGATTTACTTTCAAATAAATTACTAGCTCTGAGGTGTACGTGTCAGGAACTGCTTTTGAGGGAACCCAATTTAAAACCAGGTCCTTCCAGTTTTCTCTTTCAATTTCTGCAACACCATTCTACTTTGAGTTAGGAGAGGTTTGAGTTAGGCTTTATCTTTTTCCTTCAATATAGTATTAAATGTACTCTATGTAGCAGAGATTCATTGATGTTTCTGGCATGTAGCAAATATGAAGGTGCATTATTTTTATTATCATTTCCTGTTTATTTGGTCATATTCAGCATCGAGGTGGGAAATTCTGCTTCCACCCAAGATATAGGAACGAGTATCATATTTATCATCCACCCTTAAAAAAATCAAAAAGTTGAAAAAATAAATAATGGTTCTTAGACATTTGATAACAGGCAGTACAGAGCAGTGATCTCTGAGAAATGGGAAACATGAAAGCCCTATGATTGCCCGTAATTTGATGGCTAGAAAGAAGGGTGACATAGGCAGAGCCAGGGGTATCCCTGAGTTGAGGGTTTTAAAAGGCCATGATAACTATAATCCACAAAGGCAGAGAATCAGAGAGGAGGAACTTGCACAGAGAGAAGACTCTGGAGATTTTCAGAGGATCCATTTCATCAGAGTGGTTATCAGCTAATGCATGTGAAGAGATTAAGCTGGGGCAGTATTGCAAGAAAGAGAAATTAACAACATATGGCTACATATAGAATCTCTAAGAACCTCCAAAAAAAAGTTAATAGAACTAATAAGTAAGTTTAGTAAAGATGTAGGATACAACATCAATATACAAAAATCTATTGTATTCCTATATATCAGTAATGGGTAATTGGAAGTTAAACTTGAAAAGTCAAAATGTTTTGTGATAGCATCAGGAAACATGAAATATTAGGTATACATCAATAAAATATGTGCAAGAACTGTATGATGAAAACTGAAAAACACTGATGAAAGAAACCAAAGAAGACATGAAGAAATGGAAAAGTATGTCATGTTTATGGGCTGGAAGACTCAATACTTAAGATGTAAATTCTCCCAAACATGGTATGTAAAGTGAATGCAACTTAAATCAAAATCACAGCAAGAGTTTGGCAGAAATGAACAGATTGATTCTACAATTTATGTGAAAAAACAAAAGAACTAGACAAGTCAAAAAATTTGAAAATGAAGAATGAAGTTGAAAGACTCACACTATAAATCCATAGTAGTCAAGACAGCATAATATTGGTAACAAAGATAGACATATAAATCAATGGAACAGAATAAAGATTCCAAAATACACCCACACATATAAGGGCAATTAATTTCTGACAATTCAATGCAGAGAAGGTTGTTTTTCAACAAATTGTTTTCATACAATTAGAATTCCATGTTAAAAATAAGTAAATAAACTTTATCTATATCTTGCATAATATTAAAAATTAACTCGAAGAGGATCATAAGCCTAACTGTAATACCATAAAGCTTCTTGAAAAATACAGAACAAAATTTTTGTGGCTTTGGGTTAGGCAAAAATTTCTTAGATATGATACCAAAAACACAGTACCATAGTCCCTCTTTATCATCAGGGGATACGTTCCAAGCCTGCCCCAGTGGATGCCTGAAACCATGGATACTACCGGACCGTATATATGCTATGTTTTTTCCTGTATATACATATTTATGATTAAGTTTAATTGATAAATTAGGAACAGTAAAGATATTAACAACAGTAACTAATAATAAAGTTGAACATTAATAACAATATACTGTAATAAAAGTTATGTGAATGTGGTTTCTCCCTCAAAATATCTTATTGTACTGTACTTACTCTTTTTCTTATGATAATGTGATGTGATAGAATGCCTATGTAATGAGATAAAATGAAGTGAATAAAACAGGTATTGTGATGTAGCATTAGGCTAATTTTGACTTTCTAACAATATGTCAGGAAGAGGATCATCTGTTTCAGGTGATCCTGGATCATCAAGTCATGACGGAGTAGGATAATGTGAGATTGCATCACACTACTCAGAAAGGCGTGCCCTTTAAAACTTATGAATTGTTTATTTCTGTAATTTTCCATTTATTATTTTCTGATCTCAGGTAACTGAAACCACAGAAGTCGAAATCGCAGATAAGAGGACACTACTATACATTTAAAAAAAAAAAAGACAGGTAGTTCTTTAGAATAGTATAGCCCTTAATCCTTAGCTGTTGCCTAGCGTCTCAACAATTTAAGATGCAAGAAGAAGCTTGTGTAGTGTTTGCACTGAATTATTTTTAAACTCTTATGCAAAGTTGTCAATTAATTAGAAATTGCAAGATATTCATTCCAGCTACTCCCATTTCGATCCTTAAAAAGTATTCTGGACAGTCCATTGTGTACTGCTATTATCCAATTTAATACAGTTGGCTTTCACAGTTTTTCTAAGCTGAGTTATAGCTTTATCATTTTAATTATTTTTTGTTTTCAATAATTTCTTAATATCAGCAAATGTATTATAATATGAGGATCAGCACAGTTATACATTACAAGTGGAGACAGAGGAAGCATATAAAGTCAATTTGATTAAATTAATGGCACTGGTACCTGAAATGCCCTGTGACTTATTGCAGTGCACCCTTCCCTTTTAACCTGTTCCTTTCTGGAATTTCGCAAGTACAATTCATTCTCATTGTTCAAAGTGTGGAGAAGTGAATCTCATAAATTATTATAAGCAAATTACTTTCCTTCCATTTATTACGCCTTGTACGTTCCACAGGAAGTCGTACACACAAGGTCATTGCCAGCAGAAAAAATCACTTTGAACTCCACTTGTATTTACCAGATTCTCCTAATTTACTCCAAAGAAAGGGCAAGCAATTTTCACTCTCCTTTCAGAAAATATTGTAATTCTCTATATCATTATTTAATTTTATTCTATATGTGACTATTTAAACACACACCTTTCCAAATAATAGTAAGATCCTGTAGTTAAATGTTTGAACCATATTCCCTTGAGTGAAATATGGTGAGGCTAGATACAGATCAAGAGAGGGAAACTGGAAAGAGTTTTATAGTTTTATTATACTCACAGTTCCCTGGGGAGAGCACAGCATGCCACACAGAACCACTCAGGGAAGCACAGTGGTCGGTCACAAGGTAGAAAGAATGGAACTGTAAGCAAAGTACTTTTATTGTGGTTTCCACAGGAAGGAAGGCTAAGGCAGAGTGAGTAGGTTTAGGATTGGCTAGCTGTGTTTGAAAGTGGCACCCCTACAAAATTCACATTTACCGAGACCGTTAGACCATATGGTTTTGGACTGTCTAAAGGCTCCAGATGTTTTTGGGTGATCCAGGGTTTACTGGGGAGGACCTTGTGGCCATTTTATAGATGTTAAAACATAAATTTACAGAAATTAAAAGTAAATTAAATACATTAAGCCCATGAGAAAATGGAAAACAATAAGATACTTATCTGTGGTATTTATAACATAATGATTTATTATTTACAATTTAATGGTTATTTATATATTATACTTTGGTAAATTCAATAGTAAAATATTAATTTCCACATTTTCAGATTTGTCCCTTTTGATTTACTTAATATTTTTTGTATTATAATGTTGATATCCTAAGATCATGTGAATAAAACTATGTATTTTTGTGTTCATGTTTTAAAATTAATATTTGCATCCAAATAGAAATCTATAAGTGAATAGATAATATTATAACATATAATGTCTAAGACTATCCTGTCTGGAAAATAGTTAAAACTTCATAATAGAGCTTATCAAGATAGATGCATGTTGACCGATGCCTTAAAAATCAGTAATCTAAATGTATCAGATCTTGTAAAAAGAAAACCAAGAAGCCATACCAATGTAAATATTTGGCTTGTAGGCTTTTAAATTAAAAATTAACATTTCAGCTTAATCTTTATAACTGAACACTTGAATCCAATCCAACACAATAATAAGAATAAAAGGCAATATACACATAATGTGAGCAATCTCACTATTGAGGAATAATTTATCATGTAATATTAAATATTCAAGAATTTTCTGAATAGAAAAATTTTAGAGTGAGTTTGGGAACAAACAGAATCATGGCTGTTGAATATCTAAACACCCAGGAACTGTACTAACTACATTACTTTTCTATAGCATTCATTTTTTTAGGATGTAATATGCAGTTATTCAAATTTTTCAAAAAATCTGAATAAAGTATAACTGAAGAAGGAGAACACCAAAGAAAGACAAAGTTAATGTCTGTCTAGCCCTTCCTTCTCCCTCTCCATCTATATACATATAAGTTCCAACTACTCTTGTTAAGTCATCTTTACTGATCAAATCACAGAAATAGGGCTCTCTCCCTGCATTCACACTTCCTTACTTTCCACAACTTCCACTTTACTCTGTCATCACTCCCCATCAATCTCCACACACAATGTTTCTATATACAGGCACTTTCATATGGACAGTACATTGTGAGATTGCCTGCCTAAAAATATTTCGTCTGCAGTTTTGGTATCATTCTACTCCTCTAATTCAGATGAAGTATATTACCCGGAAGAGACACCTCTTTAAGTCCAATGAGATCATTAGAAGATTGATAGGGAATAAGCTCTTAGATAGCACAAAGGACAGGCAATATTCATAACTAGGGATGAAGCTGGACAAAACAAAAATTTGAAGAAAGGGATTTAAGAGATTGGAAGGAAGTATGATGTCACCTCAGGGATAACTTAAGAGGTAAGAATCAATTCAGTGAAACTTGAGTACATAGAAATGAAGGAAGAGCCTTCACATTTTTTCAGTAATATCTTATATCCTTTCTTCCTTATTGGAGCACAGATTTCTCTAAGTCTACATTGACAGTGCAGAGTGATAAGTGAAATACTGATACCAAGAAGTAACCCCTCTCATTTGCACAGTCTTAAGATACAGATATAGACAGTGCTATCCTAGCGTCTAGAACCAGAAATAGGAAGGTAAAATACAGTCCAACCTAGACTGAAACTACAGTATCCTATCCACTCTTCACTTAAGGATTCTCTTTGGTGAGAGAAGCATATAGTTACCTCCAGAATGGCATGATAATTTTAACCCTAAATTCTTGCAGTATACTATCATGTAAAAGGCTAAGATGAACTATTAGTAAATTACATTTAACGTGACTTTAAAAGAGAATATAAAAATGCAAAGGACTGTCAGACAAACGGCTGAGATCTGAATGAATAATATGGTGAGTGAAACTGAAGGCAACATTCTGGCAATCAAATGAAGTGACTAATGGCATGTAGTGGGGAGATGAAATATATGAGGGGACTCCAATTAGGAGCCTTCCAATCAAAACTGGAGAAGAGTTTGTGAGCAATACCATGGCTATGGAGTGTGGTGTGGGCTGCAGGTTTTAGGATGGTTAGCTGGACATGCGTGGAGCAGCATGGCATCGGAGAGGTTTGCTATAGAAGCAAGTACTCACAGATAAAGGAATTTTCCATATACTCAAGCATCCTTTATGTATTATAAGACACAGGAAAAAAAAAACCTAAAATCTTGGTATAATAGTAAATGGGACTAGAATTTGCAACTTTATAACTTTCATTGTGTTATAAATTGTTTTGCTCTTTTATCATACTGTGTTCTACTAATACTAGAAAAATAATCTTTTGAAGAAAGAACAAAATTGAGTTTATTGTAATATATGTGTACCAACACAACACTTATAAGCACAAAAATTACTAATAAGTTGCTCTTTTTCAGCTAAGTAATTGGAAACACAGCTAATGTATCTCCAACCCAATGTCTGCCAAGCTCATCACACATTTGAAGTTTAGTCTATTCACCTCAAATTAATCCTGGAGTTCTCAAAGAGATGCTCACATTTTCTCCCAATCCAGACTGCTGCCTATACCAGTTTCCTCTTCTGCACATTTGCAGGTAGCAAAGCTCCTTAGAGAAGCTTTACTTCTACCACAATCCCTTATAAGAATGCTGGTATCTTGGATAACCATACCATATCTGGAGATCCACAGACTTGAATGTTCAGAGCATGAGAACAGGGCTCTATGGAGTGGTGAAGAGAGTTCCTCCTCACAGCCATGGCATGTGTTGTCACCAGGAGATGCGTTTTGGTCCAGAGTCACTGGAAGTGCCTCATGAACACAGTTCCATCAGAATCTCTCTCCCTCCATAGGCAACAAAAAACAGTCTAGGAGACAAGCAGATATATAAGCAGATATCATTCCACTCCTCTTATCCCTCTGAAGAATAACACATCTAAACTTGAATATTTCATAGTGACACTTTAAGTAATTCATGAATTTATTAAAGATTTTAATGTACTAATAGCTGTGGTAGCACAGCATGGGAATAAAGAGAAAGGCAAAATCTAAATATAAAAAAGTCATAATTCAAATACTTGTTAAATGAATATACTTTAATTTTGAGTTGTCTGAATTGTGATTCCTCGTCAATGTTGCATAAGTGGTGGGGGTCTTCCTCTCTTATTTAATCTGCTTTTAAACTATCTCTCCCTATGACCCCCCCCTATTGCTTTTGCTAAGGAACTTGCTCTTCCTCATTGGGAATCTTATTCCCTCACCTATCAAATTGTTTTTCTTTGCAGAAGCTTCTGCCCTCACACATTTTTGTCATTTCTGACCTTGGGAATGGGACAGGAGTTTCTCAAGTGGTTCATGTGAGATCTGGAAAGGAAAAGGTGTGATTCAAAATTAGCCAAAGTAGAGACACACACACACACACACACACACACCCCTGCCCTACAAAAGGTTGGGTTTTATATGGTATATATATTGGACTCTTTCACTGATCTGTTTAAGTGACAGGTGGGCAGGATTTTACTTTTGTTTTCTATGAATCTATATAGAGGAAAAATAGGTTAAATGGAAAAAAAGAAAATAATAAGACAGAATTATACTCTTAGCAGCTGGGCATGGGATGAGGACTTCTGTGCTTCCATTAGAGATACATTCAATGAGTGCATGCTTTTCATCCAGGAGAGCTGTATTGACAAAGTGACCAGCTTAAATATCATTTACATTTTATAGGACAATTCAATGATCGGACACTCTTTTTAAAAATAGGCTTGCTTATTTATGCTGAAAAGAACCATGCCATTTTATCCTTTGTCCTTTGAGATCTTATGAAAGATGATATACAAAATTAAATTCAAGAGACTTACCGAAAATTTAACACAATAGAAAAATCAATTCCTGCCTATTTGTCCATACATATTTTCAAACTCTCTTGAGGCAAAATGCTATTGGCCCAGTGTTTTACACATTTGTCCTTATTTAACCTACATCATAATTTGGTTTTATTAAAAAATGTGCTGCTCTCTTTCAAAGTACTTATTTTCAATTCATTTCTGTACTACACATACACACACACATAATAGGTATCTTTATATATTATATATACATATAATCAATCTATGTAAAAATTATTCCAACTTATGACAAAATCTTTATCATATATTTTCTTAATTGTGATTTAAAACAGTCCTGTGATTTATATATTATTATCTTTTTCTTAAAGCTTAGGAAGCTAAAATTCTGAGAGTTTAAAACTACTTGCTCAAATTAAAACCAATCCAAACAACTTGCAAATGCCAGCCTCAGAACTTAAACCTAGTCTTTTACCTTTTGCACTGAAACAGAGCACTTTCATTGCTTAAGTTGCTTAAAGTCTTTTTAGGTCAGTCTTCCCATAGAGGAATAAAGTAAATCTTTCCTGATCCTTGAATGTGTAGCTGGTTGTACTACCAGTGGGTTCTGCTTACATGGATTAAATAGTATTTTTTAGAATTTCCTGTCGTAGTTAGGTGCAAACTAATCTACAGCATACTCCAAGACAGAAATGCAGCCTGGACTTAACCAAGAATAGCTTTCTTTAGAAGGGTTAATCACATTAGAATCCCTCTATGTAGGCTCTATTATTAAGGCTTTTAGGTAAATAACCCAGCAGTGAAGGAAGATGGGAATAGGTTATGTATTGTATTTCAAGGTTTTAAACAGAGAAGAAACTTTCCCTCTGAGGAATAATTGGTCACTGAGACCCTTTTATTGAAATAAAATGTTTATTTACCTAGAGGGTAGCTTGACCTGTAAACCAAAATACCTAATTTCTGGGAAGTTTGAATGCTTTGGGTTGTGGATAAATGGGACATAAAGTCTTGGCTACTGAGTATAACACTAGAAGTTGATTTTATTTTCCCTAAAGAAAGCACCATAAAAGACTTTCTGTCTAGTAAGAGATTTGATTCATGCTCTAGGCCCTGGCCTTAGAAACAGCAGTTGCTCAATTTTTGTTGTTGTCATTGTTCGTGCTTTGTTTTGGCTTTGCAAATTTCAGATGCAGAGTGTAGCGTTAATTAAATTCCAAAGCTAGCACACTATCAACAGAATCCATGTTTAGCTCCTCTCTTATTTTATTTAAATACTACTGCATATCCTTTTTTTTTTTACTCCCATTTTTGTGTTTAGTAATTGTTTAGTAAATGTTTAGTAATTCAAGAAAATGCTATTCTACTTCGATTTCATTCTGTTTTTTCCTTATTTTTACCTGAGACTCTACATTTTAAGATCCATCCATGTTATCCTGTGTATATCCTAACATATTACTTCTAATCGCTTTGTGTTACATTTTTTGTGCGTCCACCATTTTTAACCTGTCCACCACCTGTCAAAGAACCAAACATTCTCTAAGTGAAAACTGCAGCCATTTGGAAGGCCTGCAAGTCAGCCACAGATTTATCCAGTAAGAAGAGGGTATGATAAGCCCAAATACAGCAGCATGAACAGAATCAGTTACTTGTGGCCCACAGATGTCACTGAAGTGGAGAGGCGAGATGATAGATGACACAAGCAGTGGGTCACTTGATCATGGAGGATCAAATCCTAGATGATAAGTGATTTTATAGCCTGCAGATACACTTCAGGGCAGTGGCAAGGTGCATACCGTATGCCTCACTAGAACCAGAGAGATCCGTAAGAAACTGAACCTTCTGCAAAGTAGGGTACCTCTCTGGCACACATAGGGCCTGTGGTAACTGCTTACAACACTGCTTATCTCCCTCTGTTCTGGGAAAGACCAAAAGGCATTCTGCTAAGGCCTGGATCAGCCTGTGGTTTAGCTTGTGAACACTGCCTATGTGGAGACACGCAAGTTCAAGAGGATGACATGGCAGTGTTCCTCCCCTACGCCATCCTCCTGATCGATGCTCAGCTTGCCTACAATTCCCCACATCCTTGCTCAGGAATGTTTGAGACTCTCCCTGGAAAAAAACAAAGATGTATATACTTAATTTGACTGACTTGAATCAAATTGTTCTGCAAAATGGCTGTAGCAGTTTGTGTGCTCAGCATCAATGTATAAAAGTTTTATATCTCTGCTATACTCCTGTCAACACCCAGCATTGTCTACATTTCTAATTATTACCAGTTTAACAGGTATAAAATGATAATTTGCATGTCATTCATTACTAATGAGTGCGTGTATCTCTTCATATGCTTGTTACCCTGTCTGTCCCTAAACACGCTATTTTGTTCAATTCAGTTATTTATCTTTTCTTGTGCTATTACCACATATTCTTTCCTATGGCTTTGTTTTTCCTTCCAATAATGTTAGTTTTCCTTCTTTTCTCCTCTTTTATAAGGTTGAATTCTCTAGTGAAAAACACTTCTATCAGATTCTACCTCTAACCCCTCACTCCACAGCTACTTCAGACCAGTCCAAGGAACAGATGGGACAGATGCCAGGCTCATGTATCCAGCTTCTTACTCATCATTTCCACAAAGCTAAATACCTAGCATCTCAAACATACCAAGTCTAATACCATCCTCCTAATACTTCCCATCACAAATATGGTCAACCTACAGTCCTCATATTAGTAAATGACAGTTCCATCCTTCAGTTGCTAAGGCAAAACACTTTCAAGTTATCTTTGTCTTCCCTCTTTCTCTCACAGCATGCAGTTGTTTTATCAGCAAGTTCCATTAGTTATGTGTTCTATCAGGTATACAGCCAGTTCTTCACAACCCACCGTGACCATGTCTAGCTGGTCTCTTACATTTTAATTTTATTTATGATATCTGATACATATTATCCTAATAACTTACTTTATTTTGTTTCATTTTTGTTCTTTCTTTAAGTTATTGCTATCCTATACTAAGTAGAAGATAATTCTTTATACTTAATGGAGAAAGTTTTGATACATTCCCTTTAAAATCAGGAACAAGAAAAGAATATCAGCTATCACCACAACCATTCAACATATCATTTGTGGTTTTTGATCAATATTCTGAGAAAAAAAAATAATGGCTGCAGATTTTGAAAGAAAAGAAAAAAATTGTCATTATTTGTAGATGTTATGATCACCTAATTAGGAAAAACAGCAGAATCTATAGATTAATAAATAGCAGTAACAAAAATTCAAGAAAGGTCCTGCTGGAGATTTAAATTAGAGAGTTTTTTTATTGTGAAAGTTACTTCATCATGGAATTGGATGTTCACCAAGGGAATGATACAAATATAAAAAGTGCAAAACTGAGCCCTGAGCACTCAAACCTTTAGAAGTAGAGAACATTATAAAGAACTGTGAAAGGAGTCTAAAAACAAGTGCCCAGAAAGTTGGGAGAAAAGTCCTTGAATGCGGTCCCCAAAACAAGGAAAATAAAGTCAATATCAATTGTGTCATATGTTACTGCTGGAGTCAAAGAAAATGGAGACTGAGGATCGACATTGGATGACCTATTACATCACTGGTGACCTTGTGAGGAGCCATTTGGTTAATGGTGGGAGAACAAACCTAATTGAAGTAATTATGAGAAATAGAAGAATTATAGATATACATGTAGTAACTGCTTTGATGAGTTTCATTTGTTTGTTTTTAGGATGAAATAAAAGCAAGCTTATTTATTTGCTCATGAGAATAATGCAGGGAAGGAAAATTTTGATATGCAGGAGATAATAAAGAGAAATACTGGAGATATGTCCTTGTTGCAGACTGGTTTATCAGAGAAACGGATACTGAAATACGTACTTTTATCCTTTTTTTTTTTTTTAACTGGGGAGTTTACTGGAGAGTGTTCTCAGGATTAAGGCCTGTGTGTAAGGTGGACTTCCTGTGTGTGTGACCTGTGTGTAATTGTACAGAGCCCCATACTTATAAGGGCCCCACTCTTGGTTTGACACTCTACTGTCATCATTTGAAATTGTTAATAATTTTTGAACAAAGGGCTCCACAATTTCACTTTGCACTGGGCCCTGCAAATTATATAGCCAGTCCTGTCTGTGAGAGAGCAAAAAATGCAGGATTGGGCAAGACCAATCCAATATGAACCTCTAAATTTGTGGTAAATTGGAGTGAGGGAGCCAGACTTTATACCCTGTATTGACTTTACTGAAAACTTACTGCCCTGGAAAGGGGGCATGGCCTTGGGTAAAACACCTCTCTTCAGAAGTGGGCAAACTCTGGAGAGAGACACAGATGAAGGAAGTCAGCCATCAAGACTACCAGCAAATGAGGAAATAGAGCTTCAGCCTTGGAGGGGGTGTTCAGGGCAGGAATCAATGAAATCTACAACAGTGCTTGAGGAAGAGAATGTGGGGGAGGGTATAATGCACAAGGTCATGACCTTGACTAGGAGAAAGTTAATCATTGTAATAGGAGAGATGCCAATGATATGTGATAGTAAATGAGTAGAACTGGAGGTGGCAATTTATGGAAGGATTTTTATTTTTCTGGTTTCTTCTCTGTATTTAGTAAAGTATTCAATAGTAAGCAAGGTCATCAGCTGAGAGTAGAGTAGTGAGTTGGATTTGGAGTTAAGAGAGAATAGTAGCAAAAATTATATGAGGAATACTAGATCAGTCTTGAGAATCCAATATTTTTCTAATAGAATTTCTAAAAATTGAAGCTGAGAAATATTAGGTGGATATTTTATGGGCTGAGGGAATAAAGAAAACAGTCAAAAACTTCTAAGAAGGAAGTTTAACTGAGCTTAAAAAGTATATGGGTCTTCATACTGGAAAATTCTGCTGGATTGTAAACATGGTAAACTTAAAAAAAATCCTCCCTCTGTAACATGCTTGTGTTAAAGCTTCTATGCTTTAAGAATGGGGTAAAATCATAAAAACATGGAAAGAGTAATAAAAGAGCTCACCTACAAAGATACTGTGAACAGAGGGCATGGACCTTTCTAATTAGCATTATGAAGCTCTAAAAGATGATGGACAAGTGTCTCAAATATCTGAGGGGACATTTTTCAAACCTAGAATTACATATTCAAAAGTATTTTTAATCAGTGAAACCAAATAAATACACTTTAAACTATTCAATTACTGAGCTATTTTTACTCCCATACAATTTTCTATGAAAGTTACTTGAGAAAAACCTGCAATAAATGGAGAAGTATAAGAATGAGGAAGCCACAGCGCTCAGGAAACAGAGATTCTAAGTCCAGAGAACATCTCAGATGACAGTGGGAAAAGAAGCCTAGAAAACAAGTGGTTCACTTTGGAATAGTAGTCCAAGGAATTCTAGAAGAAAATCCCTGGGGAGAAGCATTGATTGATTGCTATTATTGAAAGCCTAAGTAGTTAAAAATAATGTGAAAATTCACTATTCTTTTACAGATAAGGAAAAAGAGAAAAAAATATGACAAAGTCCAAATAAAAAATCCTTTACACGAATTACAATTTTCAAATATGAAGCAAATAATTTTGGGACACAATTTGAGCAGCTGATGATCAAATGAATCCATATTACTTTGATGATATGGACAGCCTCCACTGGGAAGCACAGATATCTTGATTTTAATACCCAGGTAAAGCAGAGAAGGAAATGCAATTGTAAAACATTATTTGATTCCACAGCAAAAAATAAAAACAAATTAAATTGCATAGTCTCAAATTCTGCTTAAAGATTTCCAATTTTTAGAATCAAGCAATGGCCAAAGAATGAAAGCATAACCAGAATTACCAATAAGAATATCAACATAATGCATCTTAATAACATAAAAGTAGTGGTACAGCTGCCAAAGTCAGGAGGCACAAAACAGTAGGAGAGGTGGAAGAAGGGATTGGAATATGAGTACTTATATAGTCGTGAGTCAGAAAACAGATACAGGTAATGAAAAGTTAAAAACAATGTAACAGAAAATGGGAAATTGAATGTGGAGACAGAAGAAAGATGATGAGTAAGGAAGGTAACTCTTATCTACAACTGGAAAAATCAGTGAATAAAGGTACAAGTGGAATATTCAGAATTATATCAGCTATACAAAGTAAAAATCCATTCTGAATAATGACAGTTGGAGGAAGGAAGGTGAGGAGGGCAGCTCTTCTGTATTAAAAACATTTATAGCATTTGCCTATATTATTTTTATAAAATAGTTTTTTAATTGAAAACAGCAAAGTAAGCAAATGCATAACAGAAAAGATCAAGTAATTATATATTCTGATTGGAAGGAACTATTTGATGTGTTCTTGAATGAAAAGTTAGAGAAAACTGTGTAAAATATAAACCAATTCTTTTAAAAAAACTACTAGTTTTTTAAATACAACATACAGTGTAACTCTGCATAAATAAAATTCTGGCAAAACATACTTTTTTGAATGATGATTACTAATACAAAAAATGAAATATGAAAATGGAGCAGAAAAGTCCTTACTGATACTTTCTGAGTTAATATCAGATATTCTTAGGCTTAGTAGGTGTTTATAGGTGACAATCTCAGAATTTTTTTGTCATTTACTCAGGAGTCGCACCACTCTCATTTGGCATATTCTTTGAGATTCATCCACGTTGTAGCATATTTCAGTATACAGTCCTTTCTACTGCTGGGTAGTATTCCATTGTATGGATATACCACATGTGTTTTTTAACTCTTAACCAGTTGATGGACATTTGGATTGTTTCCAGTTTTTAGCTATTATGATTAAAGCTGCTATGAACATTCATGTACACATCTTTGTGACAACATGCTTTCATCATCTTGGAAAGATCACAGAGAGTGGAGTTACCAAACCATATGCTAAATTCACGTTTAACTGTTTGAGAAACTGACAAACTCTTTTCTAAAGTTCAGTATCATTGTACATTCCCACCAGCAATATATGAGTACTTCCATTTCTCCTCATTGCTATGAACACTTGTTATTGCCTATCTTTTTGATTATAGCCATTCTACTGGGTATGAAGTGGAATCTCATTATGGTTTAAATTTTCAGTTTCCTAATGACTGATATTGAGCATTGAATATTGGCCATTTAAATATCTTACTTACTGATATCTCTGCAGAGATATTTTGCCAAATCTTTCTTTTTTGAATTTTATATTTTATTTATTTTTTTATACAGCAGGTTCTTATTAGTTATCCATTTTATACATATTATTGTATATATGTCAATCCGAATCTCTCAATTCACCGCACCACCACTACCCCCTGCCACTTTCCCACCTTGGTGTCCTACGTTTGGTCTCTACATCTGCGTCTCTATTTCTGCCCTGCCACCTGGTTCATCTGTACCATTTTTCTAGGTTCCACATATATGCGTTAATATACGATATTTGTTTTTCTCTTTCTGACTTCACTCTGTATGACAGTCTCTAGATCCATCCACGTCTCTAAAAATGACCCAGTTTCGTTCCTTTTTATGGCTGAGTAATATTCCACTGTATATATGTACCACATCTTCTTTATCCATTTGTCTGTCGATGGGCATTTAGGTTGCTTCCATGACCTGGCTATTGTAAATAGTGCTGCAATGAACATTGGGGTGCATGTGTCTTTTTGAACTATAGTTTTGTCTGGATATATGCCCAGTAGTGGGATTGCTGGGTCATATGGTAATTATCTTTTTAGTTTTTTAAGGAACCTCCATACTGTTCTCCATAGTGGCTGTATCAATTTACATTCCCATCAACAGTACAAGAGGGTGCCCTTTTCTACACACCCTCTCTAGCATTTGTTGTTTGTAGATTTTCTGATGATGCCCATTCTAACTGCCATGAGGTAATAACTCATTGAAGTTTTGATTTGCATTCTCTAATAGTTAGTGATGTTGAGCAGCTTTTCATGTGCTTCTTGGCCATCTGTATGTCTTCCTTGCAGAAATGTCAATTTCGGTCTGCTGCCCATTTTTTGATTGGGTTGTTTTTTTTTAATATTGAGCTGCATGAGCTGTTTATATATTTTGAAGATTAATCCTTTGTCCATTGATCCGTTTGTGAATATTTTCTCCATTCTGAGGGTTGTCTTTTCGTCTTATTTGTTACCTTTGCTTTGCAAAAGCTTTTAAGTTTCATTAGGCACCATTTGTTTATTTTTATTTTTATTTCTATTACACTAGGAGGTGGATCAAAAAAGATCTTGCTGTGTTTATGTCATAGCGTGTTCTTCCTATCTTTTCCTCTAAGAGTTTTATAGTGTCCAGTCTTACATTTAGGTCTCTAAATCATTTTGAGTTTATTTTTGTGTATGGTGTTAGGGAGTGTTCTAATTTCATTCTTTTACATGTAGCTGTCCAGCTTTCCCAGCACCACTTATTAAAGAGACTGTCTTTTCTCCATTGTATATCCTTGCCTCCTTTGTCATAGATTAGTTGACCATAGGTGCATGGGTTTATCTCTGGGCTTTCTATCCTGTTCCACTGATCTATATTTCGGTTTTTGTGCCAATACCATACTGTCTAGATTACTGTAGCTTTGTAATATAGTCTGAAGTCAAGGAGTCTGATTCCTCCAGCTCCGTTTTTCTCCCTCAAGACTGCTTTGGCTATTTGGCGTCTTTTGTGTCTCCATACAAATTTTAAGATTTCTTGTTCTACTTCTGTAAAAAATGCCATTGATAATTTGATATGAATTGCATTGAATCTGTAGATTGCTTTAGGTAGTATAGTCATTTTCACAATATTGATTCTTCCAATCCAAGAACATAGTATATCTCTCCATCTGTTGGTATCATCTTTCATTTCTTTCATCAGTGTCTTATAGTTTTCTGAATACTGGTCTTTTGTCTCCCTAGGTAGGTTTATTCCTAGGTATTTTAGTCTTTTTGTTGCAGTGGTAAATAGGATTCTTTCCTTAATTTCTCCTTCTGATCTTTCGTTGTTAGTGTATATGAATGCCTGCTATTTCTGTGCATTAATTTTGTATCCTGCAACTTCACCAAATTCATTGATTACTTCTGGTAGTTTTCTGGTGACATCTTTAGGATTCTCTACGTATAGTGTCATGTCATCTGCAAACAGGGACAGTTTTACTTCTTCTTTTCCAATTTGTACTCCTTTTATTTCTTTTTCTTCTCTGATTGCCATGGCTAGGACTTCCAAAACTATGTTGAATAATAGTGGCGAGAGTGGACATCCTTGTCTTGTTCCTGATCTTAGAGGAAATGATTTCAGTTTTTCACCATCGAGAATGATGCTTGCTGTGGGTTTGTCATATATGGCCTTTATTATGTTGAGGTAGGTTCCCTCTATGCCCACTTTCTGGAGAGTTTTTATCATAAATGGGTGTTGAATTTTATCAAAAGTTTTTCTGCATCTATTGAGATGATCATATGGTTTTGCTTCTTCAGTTTGTTATTACGGTGTATCACACTGATTGACTTTCGTATATTGAAGAATCCTTGCATCCCTGGGATAAATCCCACTTGATCATGGTGTTTGATCCTTTTAATGTGTTGTTGGATTCTGTTTGATAGTATTTTTTTGAGGATTTTTGCATCTATATTCATCAGTCATATTGGTCTGTAATTTTCTTTTTTTTGTAGTATCTTTGTCTGGTTTTGGTATCAAGGTGATGCTGGCCTCATATAATGAGTTTGGGAGTGTTCCTTCCTCTGCAATTTTTTGGAAGACTTTGAGAAAGGTGGGTGTTAACTCTTCTGTAAATGTTTGATAGAATTCACCTGTGAAACCATCTGATCCTGGACTTTTGTTTGTTGGAAGATTTTTAATCAGAGTTTCAATATCATTACTTGTGATTGGTCTGTTTATTTTCTATTTCTTCCTGGTTCAGTCTTGGAAGGTTATACCTTTCTAAGAATTTGTCCATTTCTTCCAGGTTGTGCATTTTATTGGCATAGAGTTGCTTGTAGTAGTCTCTTAGGATGCTTTGTGTTTCTGTGGTGTGTGTTGTAACTTCCCCTTTTTCATTTCTAATTTTATTGATTTGAGTCCTCTCTCTTTTTTTTCTTGATGAGTCTGGCTAATGGTTTATCAATTTTGTTTATCCTCTCAAAGAACCAGCTTTTAGTTTTATTGATCTTTGCTATTATTTTCTTTGTTTCTATTTCATTTATTTCTGCTCTGATCTTTATGATTTCTTTCCTTCTACTAACTTTGGGTTTTTGTTTGTTCTTCTTTCTCTAGTTCCTTTAGGTGTAAGGTTAAATTGTTTATTTGAGATTTTTCTTGTTTCTTGAGGTAGGCTTGTATTGCTATAAACTTCCCTTTTAGAACTGCTTTTACTGCATCCCATACGTTTTGGGTTGTCATGTTTTTGTTGTACTTTGTCTCTAGGTATTTTCTGATTTCCTCTTTCATTTCTTCAGTGATCTCTTAGTTATTTAATAACGTTTTGTTTAGCCTCCATGTGTTTGTGTTTTTTACTTTTTTTTCCCCTGTAATTGATTTCTAATCTCATAGCATTGTGGTCAGAAAAGATGCTTAATATGATTTCAATTTTCTTAAATTTACTGAGGCTTGATTTGTGACCCAAGGTGTGATCTATCCTGGAGAACATTCCATGTGGACTTGAGAAGAAAGTGTAATGTGCTGTTTTTGGATGGAATGTCCTATAAATATCAATTAAATATATCTGGTCTATTGTGTCATTTAAAGCTTGTGTTTCCTTATTAATTTTCTCTTTGGATGATCTGTCCATTGGTGTAAGTGAAGTGTTAAACTCCCCCACTATTATTGTATTACTGTCAATTCCATCTTTTATAGCTGTTAGCAGTTGCCTTATGTATTGAAGTGCTCCTATGTTGGATGCATGTATATTTATAATTGTTATATCTTCTTCTTGGATTGATCCCTTGATCATTATGTAGTGTCCTTCCTTGTCTCTTGTAACATTCTTTATTTTAAAGTCTATTTTAATTGATACGAGTATTGCTAGTCCAGCTTTCTTTTGATTTCCAATTTGCATGGAATATCTTTTTCCACTCCCTCATTTTCAGTCTGTATGTGTCCCTAGGTCTGAAGTGGGTCTCTTGTAGACAGCTTATATATGGGTCTTGTTTTTGTATCCATTCAGCGAACCTGTGTCTTTTGGTTGGAGCATTTAATCAATTCACGTTTAAGGTAATTATCAATATGTATGTTCCAATTACCATTTTCTTAATTGTTTTGTTTTTGTTTTTATAAGTCCTTTTCTTCTCTTGTGTTTCCTACTTAGAGAAGTTCCTTTAGCATTTGTTGGAGAGGTGGTTTGGTGGTGCTGAATTCTCTTAACTTTTGCTTATCTGTAAAGCTTTTGATTTCTCCATCGAATCTGAATGAGATCCTTGCAGGTTAGAGTAATCTTGGTTGTAGGTTCTTCCCTTTCATCACTTTAAATATGTCATGCCACTCCCTTCTGGCTTGCAGAGTTTCTGCTGAGAAATCAGCTGTTAACCTCATGGGAGTTCCCTTGTATGTTATTTGTCGTTTTTCCCTTGTTGTTTTCAATAATTTTTCTTTGTCTTTAATTTTTGTCAGTTTGATTACTGTGTGTCTTGGCATGTTTCTCCTTGGGTTTATCCTGCCTGGGACTCTCTGCGCTTCCTGGACTTGGGTGTCTATTTCCTTTCGCATGTTAGGGAAGTTTTCGACTATAGTCTCTTCAAATATTTTCTCGGGTCCTTTCTCTTTCTCTTCTCCTTCTGGGACCCCTATAATGCGAGTGTTGTTGCGTTTAATGTTGTCCCAGAGGTCTCTTAGGCTGTCTTCATTTCTTGTCATTATTTTCTCTTTGTTCTGTTCCACGGTAGTGAATTCCAGGATTCTGTCTTCCAGGTCACTTACCCGTTTTTCTGCCTCAGTTATTCTGCTGTTGTTTCCTTCTAGTGTATTTTTCATTTCAGTTATTGTATTGTTCATTTCTGTTTTTTTGTTCTTTAATTCTTCTAGTTGTTTGTTCTTTAATTCTTCGAGGTCTTTCTTAAGCATTTCTTGCATCTTCTCGATCTTTGCCTCCATTCTTTTTCTGAGGTCCTGTATCATCTTCACTATCATTATTCTGAATTCTTTTTCTGGAAGGTTGCCTATCTCCACTTCATTTAGTTATTTTTCTGGGATTTTATCTTGTTCCTTCATCTGGTACAACGCCCTCTGCCTTTTCATTTTGTCTATCTTTCTGTGAATGTGGTTTTTGTTCCACAGGCTGCAGGATTGTAGTTCTTCTTGCTTTTGCTGTCTGCCCTCTGGTCCCACATCTTTAATTGAGGTGTTTATCTTTCTTATTATCAAGTTGTAAGAGTTTTATATACATTGTTAACATAAGTCTTTATCTAATATATAATCTGCAAATATTTGCTCCCAAGCTGTTTCTTGTCATTTCATTTTCTTGGTAGTCTTGAAGTACAGAAGTTTTAATTTTGAGGTAGTACAATTTATCGTTTTTTTTCTGGATTGGACTTTTGTGTTGAATCAAGGATTCTTTGCTACCCATGGCCACAAATATTTTTCCAATGTTTTCTTCTGGAATTTTTATACTTTTGGATCTTATATTTAGTTGTATGATCTATTTTGAGTTACTTTTTATGTATTGTGTGAGGTGCAGCTCTAAGTATTCTTCTTTGTATGTGGATATCCAATTGTCTCAACATTAATTTTAGAAAAAAAAAACCTAATCCTTTCTCCGTCAGATTTTCTTGGCGCTATTGTCAAAAATAAATGTATGGAATTGTTTTAGAATTTTCAATTCTGTTCCACTTATCTATGTGCCCATCACTGTAGCAATACTATATCTTTTTACTGCAGCTTTATAGTAAGTTTTGAAATTAGGTGATGTACATCCTCCAGCTTTGTTCTTATTTTTCAAAATAATTTTGGTTACTGTAAGTCACTTGGATTACCGTATACATTTTAAGGTGAGTCTGATAATTTCTACAAAAATTCTGCTGGAATTTTCATAGAGAATGTGTTGAATCTGTCAATAAATTTGAGAATTGCCATCTTGATTATAATGAGTTTTCCAATCCATGAAGGTAATTTCTTCTGTAATCTCGCTTTACTCATTCATTAGTTTTAGTAGGAGTGTGTGTATGAGTGTGTATGCATTCCTTTGGGATTTTCTAACAACAAGATCATGTCATCTGTAAATAAAGAATTATCCTTTCTTTCCAAACTAGATAACTGGATGTCTTTATTTGGTCTAAATCTTCCAGTAAAATTTCTAATTAATCATATTTCACTTTATCATTTGAACTATCATAAGAACATATCCTGCCCTCAAGTACTAAATCCCCTATCACATTTGCCAAACTGTGAATATTTGTCATATGGGGAGCTGACGAGGTTATTGCTGAAATGATAATAACCTGTCTTGGTCCAGAAATCACATGTTAAGTTTCAAGATAATATCTGTATCTATATAGATATTATATCTGTATGAATATATAGATATAGATATATAAAAATTAACAATTTATCAATTACACGCCATTCCAATCCAAACCCATAGCATATCTAAGACATTGAATTTATATAACATATTTGAAATTGATTTGTAATCTGTCTAGCACCTTGCAATTATATAGTAATTTCTATTTTTATTGATATGCATATCATAGGCAGAAAAATTTTGAAATTCACTAGGCCAACATACACTTTTTTAGCATTGCTATGACAGGACCTAGACTGGGCCCTTATCATCTCTCACATATATCACTGCAATGATTTTCTAACTTGTTTCCCTAATTACAGTCTTTCTGTTATATGATCCATCTTCAACATGTATTCCAAATTCATCTTTTAAAAAAAAAATGTATGACCATACCTCTCCCTTGATTAAAAGTTCTATAAGAAATTGAATATTTTGACCATTCCCTTAATCATAGGCATTTAGATAATTTCCAGATTTTTGCTATAATGACCACTACAAATTATATAGCAATGACATTCTTGATTCAGGTCTGTTTTGCATAAGGACACTTCTATTTCCAGGGTGTATATTATAAGAGACTTACCAGATTATGTCACACACACAAATGTTTAAGCTTTAGGAAGTGTTTACAAAGTAAGTGTGTGTGTGTGGGGGGGGGTGCACATGTGTTTGTATGTGTGTGTATGTA
This sequence comes from Balaenoptera musculus, assembly GCF_009873245.2. Classification (NCBI taxonomy): domain Eukaryota; kingdom Metazoa; phylum Chordata; class Mammalia; order Artiodactyla; family Balaenopteridae; genus Balaenoptera; species Balaenoptera musculus. Next base: position 60,564,802 of record NC_045802.1, read on the forward strand.
AAACTAGAAATAAGTATGAAAAGATAGCCACCAAAATAAGAAATATGATTATCTTCCAGGTAGGTGGTCAGGGGGTCCTATTAGGAATGGTGATCAAAGGAATTTTAGCCTTGTCTAATGTATATTTATATTTACATTTCTAAATTTCGTACAAATTTACATTTGTACACAGGTCTATTTAAGAATCTGTTCTTTGTGGAAATAGTTTTAAAACAGGTAATAAGATATAAAAATGTGACTTTAAGCATCTGTAATCTTAAAGGAAAACAAAAGCCATTTATTACAAAATTTTTGCTACTATGATAACCTAATGGAGTAGGTAATCTAATATGGGGCATATTAGATTTGCCAACTTTGAGAAAAAGAGAATTGACCAATCATAACTAAATGGTGGCCACCAGAAATAGTCTCCACTAGCTTTCCTATGTCTGATGGTATTTTTTATTGCAGTTTTCTTAAGGATTCAGGAAGCTGGTCATAACACTGACCAGTAACAGTTTGTTATTAAACCCTTTTGTTGGTGGTTAATGAGTTTAATATTCATGAAGCCTTCATTACATTGCACTGATTTAAAGGCACACCATTGCCAATAAAAGTGTTGAACTGAACTCAGATATAAAGCAGTGCATATCTTTAACCTCAATATAAATGACAAGAATTTCATTAAACCAACTGCCTAGTTTTTTTAGATAGTTGAGAACAAATGTGAACCTAGTAAAGAAATGCATATTAATATTGTTATAAAATAATAGTTCAATAACTAGAGTTACTAGGCTATTTATTTCAAGGAACAATATGCATCTAGGAAATGAGAATTTTGTCCTCAAGTGTTTTCTTTCTGGACCAGTGCTTGGATACAGATTACTGCCAATTACACGTGTAATGGAGTACATTTGCAGTTATTACTGGATTAAGATTTGTTATTACTGTTTGCAAATGTCCAATTTCCCTTCAAAATCGTGTAGTAATTATTGTCAAAATAGAACATCAGCACAGCCACTTAAACACATTGTATATATTTTTTTCCTTTTCACAGAAAACAAATGATCTCTAAAATCAGCTACTACCATGACTAATGAACATGTTTGTCACAACATAAAGATTCCCTGAATTTCCCTCTGGACCAGTCCCATTAAGTCCAAAGCATAACATAATTTAAATATCAGAGTTATGATCCACCAGCATTGCTTTATACATAGAAGGCCTGTCAGGAAACAGTCAAGGACAGAAAATTAATTCCTTCACATCACTATTTCTCTCACTCTCACTCTCCATATTTACTAAGTTACCAAATGCTGCCCATTATTTTCCCCTTTTCCATCTTCCCTGAACCTGCTTTTAATATCATCGCTCATACCCTTACCTTCTCTTGAGTGCATAAGCCTCTTAGTTTTTCTGTTTATTCTTAGTCTTCCCTTATCCTGTTACAAATGTGCTTAAATATCTTTTCATTAGTGTTTTCCCAATAATTAGTGGATAGTATTGTCAAACTAGAGTCACAAGGTAGGATGTTTATTTATTCATCCAGTCAGTATTTATTAAATATCCTTCCTGGCTAATTTTCTGTATAAATTGAATCCATGACTTACTGTGTTTACACATTATGGTTAATAGGTGGCCTTCCTAAAATAAAACATGTTTTATTGAGAGGTAAGATTTGAATTTGATCTTGTCTTGATTGACCCATTGTGAGCTTCAGAATTTTTACTTCAGAGACCCAGAATCTTCACCAATGTGTACATCTGTAGTTACGGATATTTATATGGCTCCTTGTCACTGCATAGATAAATATTCCTATAAATATTTGAAGTGCAACTATGGTTCAGTTATGATAAAGCTGATTGCTTCACCTTCCTTTGACTGCTTGGGCAATGCTGTCCTCAAGTATCTCCATCTATGCTATGAAGCAAGAGCCAATTCTTCCCTGAAAATGGGTGAGAAGTTAAGAGGAGTGGGTGGTTGGTCTTAATCTGTCCTTCAGCATCTTGAACTACTTTTCTTTTTTAAAGTTTTATTTATAGATTTACAGGATTATTGTGAAGATAATACAGAGAGTCTTCATATACCATATATCCAGCATCCTCTATTATTAACATCATTATATTAAAATGGTATTAGGATGGTACATTTAATTAGGATTATTTTAGTATTGCTTGGGTTTTTTTAAATATCTTTGAATATTATGGATATATGTCCTTTATTAGACATGTATTTTACAGTATTTTCTCCCAGTTTGTGACTTATTCTCCCATTCTATTAATGGTGTCTTTTACAGACCAGAAGTTTAAATTTTAACAAAATTCAGCCTATCAATTTTTCTTTCATGGATTGTGCTATTGGTATTGTATCTATGACCTTATAACCAAACTCAAGATAATGTAAGTTTTCCAAGAATTTTAATATTTGTGCATTTTACATTTAAGTTTATGATCCATTTTGAGTTAATGTTTATGAAAGATGTAAGGTCTATGTCAAGTTTCCTTTGTTTTTTCCATAAAGAAGTTCACTTGTTCTAACACCACTTGGGAAGAATTGAAATGTTAACAATATTGATCTTCCAATTGATAAACACAGAATCTCTTGATTTCTTTAAATCTTCTTTGATATTTTTCATGAGTGTTTCACAGCTTTTCATATACAGACACCAGGCATATTTTATATTAATACCTAAATATTTCATGTTTCAGGCTGTTACTCTAAATGATGCATTTTTTCAAATTCTAATTGTTTATTGCTTGTATGTAGGAAAGCAATTGATATGGTATATTAACTTTGTATTCTGCAACCTTTTCATATTTTCCAAGAGCTTTTGTTTTTTATTCTCTTGAATTTTCTACATAGACAATCATGTTGTCTGCAAATAGGGATAGTTTTAATTCTTCTTTTCCAATATTAGATCTTTTCTTTCTTTTTCTTTTCTTTTTTTTTTTTTTTTTGTCCTATTGTACTAGGAAAAAATACCAGTAGGAAATTTAGTAGGAATAGTGAGATTGGATATCCTTGAATTGTTCCTGATCTAAGGGGAAAGCATTGATCTTCTCGCAATTACCTATGAAGTTAGCTGTACTGTTGTTTTGTCTTGTTTTTAGCTGTTCTTTAGCAAATTGGAGAAGTTTGCTTCTTTTCCTAGTTTGTGGAAATTTTTCATTATGAATGGATGTTGGTTTAGTAAGATGCTTTTTCTGTATCTGTTGTTATGATCAGTAGATTCTTCTTTAGTATGTGCATGTGGTTGATTACATTGATTGATTTTTAAATGTTGAACCAGCCTAGCATATCTAGAATAAAATTCCTCATGTTCGTTGTGTATAATGCTCTTTACACATTTTTAATTCAATGTGCTAATATTTAGTTGAGGATCTTTGAGTCTATGCTCCTGAGAGGTATTGCTGTATGGTATTTCCTTTTTTGTAATGTCTTTCTTTTTAACTTTTTATTTTATATTGGAGTATAGTTGATTAACCATGTGTGTTAGTTTCAGGTGTACAGCAAAGTGATTCAGTTATACATACGTAATGTCTTTATCTGGTTTTAGTGTTAGGGTAATGCTGGCATAATGAAACGAATTAGGTAGAGTTCCCTCTGGTTTGATTTTGTGGAGAATTGGTAGAATGTCTTTGTTAATCTCACCAGTGAAATTATATGCGCCAGTTGATTATTTATTTTGGAAGGTTATTGATTTTTTTGCAAAGTCAATTATTGATCAAACTTCTTTAATAAGTATAGATTACTTATTTATGCTTATTCACTATTGGTAGTTTGTGTCCTTCAAGGAATTATTCCAGTTTATCTAAATTACTTAATTTTGGGCATAGAATTGTTCATAGCATTTTTTTATTATTGTTTTTACTGTTCATGGGATCAGTGATGATGACTCTTCATTCTTTTCTGATATTGATAATTGTGTCTTCTGTCATTTTTGTTAGATAACTTGGCTAGAGGATTGTCAATTTTATTCATTTTTTCAAACAAAGAGCTTTTGGGTTTGTTGACTTTCCCTATTATTTTCCTGTTTTCAATTTTATTGATTCTGCTCTAAGTTTTATTAGTTCTTTTCTTCTACTAGTGTTTGGCTTAAATTTATCTTCCTTCTCTAATTTCCTGGCATGGAAGCTTAGGCTATTAATTTTAGATCTTTCTTATTTCTAATGCATTTAACATTATAAATTTCCCATTAAGCACTGCCTTTCTGCCTTCACTACATCATACAGTGTTTGAACATTGTCATTGCATTTTAATTGAGTTCAAAATATTATAAATTTCTCTTGAGACATTTTCTTTGGCCCCATGTGTTTTTGAAACGTGTTGTTTAATTGCTGTATTTTGGGATTTTCCAGCTGTCTTTCTGTTGAGTTATAGATAATTCTATTGCTGTCTGAGAACATATTTTATACAGTTTCAAATTTGTTAAGATTTTATGGCCAAAACGAGTTTTATCTTGGTGAATGTTCCCTGCATATTTGAAAGTAATTGGTATTCTATTGTTATTAGATAGTATATTTGATAAATTTCAATTAGATCAAATTTATTAATAGTGTTGTTCAGGTCAACTATATCCTTATTGATTTTGTGCCTCCTTGATCTGCTAATTATAGGAGATGTTGAATAATAGCATATTAATGGGTAATAGTGTATTTATCTCTTCTTCTCGTAGTTTTTTTTTTTTTTAACAGCTTTATTGGAGTATATTTGCTTTACAATGGTGTGTTAGTTTCTGTTGTATAACAAAGTGAATCAGCTATACATAAACATATATCCCCATATCTCCTCCTTCTTGCTTCTCCCTCCCACATACCCTATCCTACCCCTCTAGGTGGACACAAAGCACCGAGCTGATCTCCCTGTGCTATGTGACTGCTTCCCACTAGCTATTTATTTTACATTTGGTAGTGTATATATGTCCATGCCACTCTCTCACTTCGTCACAGCTTCCCCTTCCCCTTCCCTGTGTCCTCAAGTCCATTCTCTATGTCTGCATCTTTATTCCTGTCCTGCCCCTAGGTTCTTAAGAACCAATTTTTTTTTTTTTTTTTTTTAGATTCCCTATATATGTGTTAGCATACAGTATTTGTTTTTCGCTTTCTGACTTATCTTCTCATAGTTTTACCAGTTTTTGCCTCATGTATTATGATCCTCTGTTGTTAGGTGCATACATATTTAGTATTGGTATAACTTCTTGGTGAATTGACAATCTTATTATATACTACTCCTCTTATCTCTGATAATTTTCCTTGTCTTAAAGTCTGCTTTTTCTGAAATTACTGTAGCTACTTCACCTTTATTTTAACTGTTGTTAACATGTTAATTCTTTCTCCATCCCTTTATTTCTAACCGAATAAGAGGAATGCCCTTCCCCCACATTTCTGGGGCAAGGTTCTGGTGATATCTTTTCTCCTGGAGAGCAAGCCTTTGTGTGGAATAGGTTGTGGTCCTGTTTTACAAAGATTATTCCTTCCCTCCCCCTGCCAGAGTCATGAGGAGAGATTTCTTTGCTCTCTTAACCATGAGATCCTGATGAGTTTTCTAGGGATAAAACACATGAACATATGGGTCAACCCCTAAGATTGCAGACCCGTGGAGTTCCTTATTCTCAGGCTAGTCTACATTCAGCCTCCAGCAACTTAACATTTTCATTTACATTGTTTTTGCAAATTTATACTTCCACCAGCTCGTGTTGCAGGGAAGCAGATCTTGGTTATGACTCTCTCAGTGATAAGTTAAATTTAGGTAAAACCAGGTAAAATGGCATAACATTGCTTATGCTCAGAACATATTTGGAAATAAATATTTAAATATTAACTCCCAAAATTTTGACTCTAGATCCCATCTCCTTCAATGGTGAATTCATTCTGTCTTCCAAATAAAATTTAAGCCATTATCCCCCAAATCAGTAAAACCGTGAATAATATGGTTACTACAAATGCCCTTGAGTTTATGAGCCTGAAATATTTTGGAGTCACAATATGTAATGAGCAATTTTAAGAGTCACCTTGACTGAACTATCAGCTCAGATAGCTGATAAAACATATTTTGGGATGTGTCTATAAGGGTGTTTCCAGAATAGATGGGCATTTGAATCAGTAGTCTGAGTAAAGAAAATCCACCCTCAGTAATACACGAAGCAGTCTATGTCAATTACAGGAGGGAATTTTTACTGTCTGTAGAGAAATTAATCTTTGTTGATAATTTTTATATTTTTTACATACGTTTTAAAGGTTAGCTGATAGGCAGAATTATGTGTATTTTTGGTAAAGCACTGCTTATGTTTTTGTTCTTTTCTTTTTTGTCTTGAGCAAGAATAACAGTATGTATTTATATATTTCATAGTACTGAGAACGATTTTACACATTAACACAGCATGGTAAAATCCCTAAATATTTAGTAAATTATATATTAAATTAGTGCACTACAGTGTTTATAGATTATAGAGAACACCTGTGTAGCCTACATTGTAGTACTCAGTTCTAACATAATCATTTAAAAATAACATATAAAGAATCAAGTAAGCTACTTTTACATGAAACTAATGGTAAATCTTGGCTAATATTCTAAGGAAAATTCAGATACAGAGACAATACACTGTAGTGAATATAAAACCAATATAAAGCAAATTAATTCAAAATCACTTTTTAAAACTTCATTTTATAATATAAATATCATCTGAACAGCTTAAATAATATACTCTTTTTATGTAAACCAAAGTTTTAGACCTGGAATGTAATGCAGCTTGTTAACAGTTAAAAAAAACTGCTGTGCTTCTAATTGGAAAGGCAAGGAAGATGTGCGTTGTTACCTGGGGTATTCGGCAGAAAGACATCTCCTCATGATTGACATTAATGGGAGTTTCTCATGTGTATTTGGGAGAGAAAATCTCCCTAATTAGTGTTTTCCTCCCATATATTTCATTTCTCGTAATGTTTAGTTGATGAGCTGTATCAGCAATACAATTTTAGAAATGTTTACCAAAGAAAGAATGAATCATGAAGACATTTCTTCCTTTGAATGTAGTGAGAAATCCAATATAATTTCATGCATAATTAAAGTTTAAATTGATGCCATTACAACACATAGTACAAAAAGTAAACATATACACTTCCCATCCCAGAGTTCTAAACCTTGGTACTTGAAATTATGCTCTTTATAGAGCTAGAATTTAAAATAGATAAATAATGATTAATAAATACAGAAAGAGAATTGTTAACGTTCTGACATAGTTCCATGAAGCACCCTAAAATTAAGTGCCTGTCATTATAAAGTATGAAATTATTTGAACTTATTCTACAGAATCATTTTGAAAAATGTTTTCAAAGTTTTACAGAACTGATAAATTTGAAATGCCTTATTCTTCAATTATAGGTTATTCTATTTATTGGTGTAATTGCTATGTCTTAGGTATATTTTTAGAAGTGAGACTGGAATGTTTTTATGTTTAACTTTTTGAAGTCTCTACAAAGTTTCACATTCTACTTCTATGAAAATTACTGAATATATCGGTCCTTGAAATAGTCGATTGATGCTTTCATCTCTTTTTTTCATATAAATCATCAAGGCTTATTAGAGAGGTTTGGGTGCTCTAATACTTACCACTTTCATCCCTCATTCCCTGCCCATATTATTTTTTCCTTTCTCTATTCTAGCTGTCATTTTCACCATGAGACTCTTAACTAATGATATGCTTGATATAATAGCTTCATATATAACATGTCTCTTTTAGGAAGCATAATGGCCTCCAAAGATATCCACATCTTAATCTCGGAATCTGTGAATGTGTTATGCTACATAGCAAAGGGAATTAAGGTTGGAAATGAAAGTGAGGTTGCTGATCAGCAGAACTTAAAATAAGGAGATTATCCTCAATTATCTGGGTGGACCCAACATAATTACAAGAGTTCTTATATGTCAGATAGAGAGGAAGTAGGATCAGTGTCCCAGAGATACTAAATGAAAAAGACCCCCGACTTTCTGTTACTTTCTTTGACTATGGAAGGAGTCATAAGCCAAGGAATGTGTTCAGCCTCTAAAGACTGGAAAAAACAAGAAAATAGATTCTCCCTTAGGGCCTCCGGAAGTAACTCAGCTCTGCCATCATTTTGATTTGAGCCCAGTGAGACCCATTTAGGACTTCTAACACCCAGAACTGTAAAATGGTAAATCTGTATTGTTTTTAGCCGTCAAGCAGTTTGTTACAGCAGCAACAGGAAACTATCCAAAGTATAATTAATAATTCATAGACATGCTGACAATAAAACAATGATAAGGTCTTCCTTCTTCTCCTACTACTCTTCTCATTATTCTGTGTCTTCCTACGCCTGATTGCAAGTTTTTAGTTCGTCTTTCTCCACTCCATACACACTTATATTCATTATATATCTTTTAAAAATCCTTTTCATTTGTCTACTTTTTGATTCCCATGTGCATTCTTGACAGTCTGGATCTTAATTCATTCACCTAGACAGATGCAATGGCCTCCTGAAAAATTCCCACGGCTTCTTTCTTTCTTTGCACCAAAATGTACTTCATATGTCCAACAGAGATATAGGGTCCTCTAGGGAAGATTTGATATTTAAATAACTCTTCTCACAAATGTTTGGTGAATTGCAGCATATTCCCTTTAAATCTAATAAAATGATAGTGATGATGGTAACAGTCACTCTTCATTGGATGCAACACTGAATAAATAATAGACACCATTCTAAATATTTTACTTTCATCACCTCATTTTTGTTGAGATACCTTACTAGCTAGTTACTTCTATATATTATGAATGAAGACATTGAGGATCAGAAAAGTGAAGCAACTAACCAAAGGTCATCCAGATAGATAACTGCATAGCTATTGTTTAAAATGAGAAACATGTAAATGTAAGCCAAATAAATTTAGCCTACAATAATATGGAATACACCAATGACTAGCTAATCCCAAAATCATGCAGACTGCTTCCTTTTTTCTCACTCCCCTAAAGCCATAGAGGTGTGCCAGGCTACTTTCAGGCAGTTGGTCACTTGATAATCTTATTATTTTTAACTCAATAATTTAATAAGAAATATATTCATTTGTTTCCAAAATTTGAAAATATATTAAACAGTTTCCAAAAAGAAGTCTCCTTCTTGCTTCAACCCTTCTCACCTATGTCTCACACCTCCATCAATATTCTCTTTAATTATTGTGTACACTTCCACTTTTTATGCAAATACAAGAAAATACAAACATACATTCTTAGATACCTTTCTTACACAAAAAGGAGCATGCCAGATATAATATTCAGCACCTTCTTTTTTTGTGTGAAAAATTAAAAAATTACAAAAACGTGAAAGATAGTACAATTATTACACACATGCCCTTCACTTAGAGTCATCAGTTTTTTTATGCAAGATATGGAACTGTTGTGAAATATTAGTATTAATAACACCTCCAAAACCAAGTATTAAAATATGGAAGGGAGTAATAAAATAAATGATGAGAAATACAGAGAAATAATTCTATGTTATGTGAGGATTTATTGCATTCCTGTCATCTGGAAGTAAAAATTTGTCATTTTAATAGATTGTCATGTGTTTATCTAAATCCTTCCACTGCTCAAATACATAACACTCTTCTAGGCAGTGTCTGTTCTGATATTGACAGCAGTACATCACAGAAACCTTCGAGGTATTACTCCTCATTTGCCTTCTCTAAGGGATGTTGGAGAAGCATTCTTCTGAGCCTGAACAATATTTGTCTGATGCATGACCTTTTAAATGTTGGAACCTAGGGAAGAGTCTCTTCTTCCCAGAATTTAAAGGCAGTACTGAGTTCGAGAAAAAATAATGATGAACTTGAGAAAAAAAAAATTTCTGATTATAAAAGGGAGAGTAATGCTTCCAATGCAAAAATAAGAAGTCAAATTGAAGCAACAAACAAAAATACAATGAAAGAAGATAACAATTGAATGAAATTACAAAATAAAAAAAATGTTTAGATCAAAGGAACTGAGCACATTTGAAAAAAAAAGAAATAAGTTTTAACCATAAAGAGCAAGTTTTCTTTTGAAATTTAATGAATTATGTCTAATGATATAAACTAATAACCATAATAATGAAAACATGAACAACTTTTTTTTTTTTAATTTTTATTTATTTATTTATTTTTGGCTGTGTTGGGTCTTCGTTTCTGTGCGAGGGCTTTCTCCAGTTGCGGCAAGCGGGGGCCACTCTTCATCGCGGCACGCGGGCCTCTCACTATCGCAGCCTTTCGTTGCGGAGCACAGGCTCCAGACGCGCATGCTCAGTAGTTGTGGCTCACGGGCCTAGTTGCTTGGCGGCATGTGGGATCTTCCCAGACCAGGACTCGAACCCGTGTCCCCTGCATTGGCAGGCAGATTCTCAACCACTGCGCCACCAGGGAAGCCCCATGAACAACTTTTAATCTACATGAGTATGTTTTCTGTTTTCTAACTACTCACATGGCAGATATTAATGCATCAATAACTCTGTGATTGAAGAAATACTGTATACTCTCCGGTTTCTCCAGAGAAAAAGAATAAGAGATACATATGGAGATTTATTTTAAGGGATTGGCTCATTCAGTTATGGAACCCAGCATGTCCAAAATTTGTGAGCCAGTTGGAGACCAGGGAAGAGTCATGCTACAGTTCAAGTCCAAAGTTCCTTTGCTGACAGAATTCCTTCTTGCTCCAGGAATGTCATTATTTATTCTATTCTGGCCTTCAATTGGTTGTATAAAGCCCTCTCACACTATGAAGGGCAATCTGCTTTACTCAAAGTCCACTGATTTAACTGTTAATATCATCTAAAAATACTCTACAGAAACATCCATAATAGTATCTGACCACATCTGGGTACCATGGCTCAGCCAAGTTACCACATAAAAGTAATACTCTTAAGTGCATTGTGTGCCATATCCAGTTATTGTTCATATATGAAAATAACAAGACATCAAGTGAAGATCAAAATTAGTCTGGCTTGTAATCATTTGTGATATTGTATTATACTTGTGAAATCAGTAAACTTTATAGATTTACCAAAATACACACACACACACACACACACACACACACACACGTTTAAATTTATTTAGAATTCAGCAACTTGGCTAGTCCATGGTGAAGACTCAAGGAGCTGACCATTTATTTCAGCTGCTACCCACAGAAGGCGAGACAGAGTTTGGAGTTTGATTTAGAGGAACTGAATTAATGGAACTAAAATTAAAAACCCATGGTGCCCAGTTGTTTAGTCCAACAACAGTCTAGATGTTGCTGTGAAGATAATTTTTAGTTGTGATTAACATTTAAATTAGTAGATTTTGAATAAATCAGATTACCTTCTATAATGTGGGTGGGCCTCACCCAATAAGTTGAAGTCCTTAAAAGATAAGCACAATGTCTCTTGAAGAGGAAGGAATTCTGCCTTCAGATGGACTTCAGACTCGTGACTACAGCATTAACTCTGGTAAGAATTTCCAGCCTACCATCCTCTCCTACAGACTTCAAACTTGCCAGCTCCCACAATCATGTGAACCAATTTCTTAAAATAAATCTATCCATCTATCTATCTATCTATTTATCTGGTTTTCCAAAGAAACAAAAATGATAGGATATATATATATATATATCCTATCATTTTCTTGTATATATATACAAAAGAAACTCCAGAAGAGCAATTAGATTCTGACTTCAGTACCATAACTTGATAACAACATAGACATCTAGAATATGTGATTATAGCAGCAGTGGAATTGAAGCAGAGGAAAAAAGGAACATTATCAAGAAATGTGAGACAGTAGCCATTTAAAATGTAATTATCAACATATTATTCTATCTAATCATTCTGAGTGTTTGGCATCCTGTGACACTCTTTCAGAGAATAGTTGGATCCATCAAGGATAGTGTATCTACAAGTGACACAAAAGCAAAACATTGTGACTCAAAACATATCAATACATTTTTATCATCTCATAAGTCTGGCATTAAGCTCTTAAGGGCTAGAGTGTCAAAAAAGCTCTGAAAAGCCTAAGCTATTTTTATCATTCTTTCCTGCCATCCTTAGTATGGTGGCTTTTTTGAACTCATGCTTATAGCTCTTTGGGCATGAAATAACCACCCCAGCTCTAGGAATATTGTCTAAGATTTAGGGATAAAGAAAAATGGAAAGGTCAGCACCAGTATTATCTGTCCTTTTTTATGGAAAACCATGGACATTTAAGAAGCCCCCCAAGAATATTACTTCTTGAGTTTCATTGGCTAAAGTATCAAATGAAGTCTCCGTTCTGTTAAAGGTGGATTAATTTATATTGAACTAACCTTCCCACAGATACAAAATATTCTAAGTTAAACCAAGAAAAAACAGCCCAACTCTTTAAAGGCACTATATCCTGATCAAATTAATTTTTTTAACTGCAAATCAATTTACCTCTCAAAAATAAAGTAACACACCACACTTACTGGAGTGCTCAAATCATGAGGCAGTTGGAAGTGAAGCAGAAGGTCACTAATTTATAGTGCTAAGGAGGCAAAATTTAGAGTCCAAGATGACTGGCATACTCTGGAAATTCAAACTGGAAAGGTTACACTGGAAAGAACTTCCAAATTCTTCTGTAAGTGCTCCTTAATTTCCTGTATGACCATGAGATTATACAAGTTGCAGGCGGGACTTAAGGAGCCCAATGTAAAGCAACATCTGGAAGTCTCAGGGAGCTGACCATTTATTTCAGCTGCTACCCACAGAAGGGGAGACAGTTTGGAGTTTGATTTAGAGGAGCTAAATTAATGGAACTAAAATTAAAAACCCATCGATAACACAGAATGATCACATCACAGGAATAACAAGTGGGTCCCAATCCACTATATTAAGGTGTTAGTTTCTAAATTTTCACTAAAAACAGAGCCAGCTTCATGGGTTTAGGACCAGTGCTATTACATAAGACCACTTGCACAGAGGGAACTTGCTTTTAGAGATTAATGCTCTGCTGTCTTGAAATTCTTTTTTTTTTTTTTTTAATTTTTATTTATTATTTATTTATTATGTTTATTTTTGGCTGTGTTGGGTCTTCGTTTCTGTGTGAGGGCTTTCTCCAGTTGCGGCGAGTGGGGGCCACTCTTCATCGCGGTGCGCGGGCCTCTCACTGTCGCGGCCTCTCTTGTTGCGGAGCAGAGGCTCCAGACGCTCAGGCTCAGTAGTTGTGGCTCACAGGCCCAGTTGCTCCGCGGCATGTGGGATCTTCCCAGACCAGGGCTCGAACCCGTGTCCCCTGCGTTGGCAGGCAGATTCTCAACCACTGCGCCACCAGGGAAGCCCTTGAAATTCTTAATAAGCTTATCTTGGAACATGGCTAACAAATGGTCTCCCTCTCACCACCTCCTTGCCTCCATGAGATGTATTCTGTACCATTTGCTGCCTCTGCCCCTGACTCCTGAGTCCTTCCCCAGTTTCCCCCTCCCCACTGCTACCTAGTTACTACAGCTCACCCATCCCTAGCAGAGGCCTGGTGTGGAGAGGGTTGGGGTCAAGCAAGTATGCCCCATGTTATCTCAGGGAGATACATGGCAGCAGCTGTCCATGTCTTTATTCAGTGGGTGACTTTGCGGGATCAAACCTCTCTCCCATCTCTAATCCAGGTACCAAGCCTGTCCCAGTGCAGAGGTTGCAATTTGGGCAGGAGTCACTTACCCAGCAAGAGTTGGGGCAGAAAGCTTATGGGAGAAGAGATACCTGGCTGGACTTCCTCATCCCAGGTTGGGTCACGGCTTGTCAATCTGGTCCAATGGTTGAGGAGTATGGAGTGTGGAATTTGTTGCTTGATGACTTGACAAGTTCTGTATGTATTTTCACTAAGTTTAGTGGCCCTTTGGGGAGTTGTCTCGAACTTGTCTGTTTTTCCTGTTCCAAAATGTAGTGACATACTCTACCTGGCAGCTAACAGGACTTTTTTCTTTAGCATAACCTAAAATAATTTTAGTAGGATATTTCTCAGTTGTTGACTTTTTTAAAAACTTTTATTCAATATTATTATAATTAACATAGATCGTTTTGTTTATGTGTGAGGGAAGTGCTAAAAAGGAATAAAGGATAAACTTTTTTTGAATCTTTCAGCAGTATTCATACAGAAATGTCCCTTGTCCACAGATGTCTAAAGTCTTCCATATAGATGTAGTTGTCACTAGGAAATTATGTTATAGCTAATTTGGATGTCTCTTAAAAATCAGTAAGTGTTTGCATCTAGCTTTCTGCTGTTATCTTCTCACAGTTTCCCCAAGGAAATAAAGCTTACATTTATTTTTATTTTTTTAATTTAATTTAATTTATTTTTTTATTATATAGAAAGTTCTTATTAGTTATCTATTTTATACATATTAGTGTATACATGTCAATCCCAATCTCCCAATTCATCCCACCACCACCACCACCAACACCACCACCCACCCGCCCCCCGCTTTCCCCTTGGTGTCCATACGTTTGTTCTCCACATCTGTGTCTCTATTTCTGCCTTGCAACTGGTTCATCTGTACCATTTTTCTAGAGTCCACATATATGCGTTAATATACGGTATTTGTTTTCCTCTTTCTGACTTACTTCACTCTGTATGACAGTCTCTAGGTCCATCCACGTCTCTACAAATGACCCCATTTCATTCATTTTTATGTCTGAGTAATATTCCATTGTATATATGTACCAAATTTTCTTTATCCATTTGTTTGTCAATGGGCATTTAAGTTGCTTCCATGACCTGGCTATTGTAAACAGTGCTGCAGTGAACTTTGGGGTGCATGTGTCTTTTTGAATTATGGTTTTCTCTGGGTATATGCCTAGTAGTGGGATTGCTGGATCATATGGTAATTCTATTTTTAGTTTTTTAAGGTACCTCCATACTGTTCTCCATAGTGGCTGTATCAATTTACATTCCCACCAACAGTGCAAGAGGGCTCCCTTTTCTGCACACCCTCTCCAGCATTTGTTTTTTATAGAATTTTCTGATGATGCCCATTCTAACTGGTGTGAGGTTATACCTCATTGTACTTTTGATTTTATTTCTCTAATAATTAGTGATGTTGAGCATCTTTTCATGTGCCCTTTGGCCATCTGTATGTCTTCTTTGAAGAGATGTCTGTTTAGATCTTCTGCCCATTTTTTGAAACTCTAATCCATTTTGAGTTTATATTTGTCTTTGGTGTTAGGGAGTGTTCTAATTTCATTCGTTTACATGTAGCTGTCCAGTTTTGCCAGCACCACTTATTAAAGAGACTGTCTTTTCTCCATTGTATATCCTTGCCTCCTTTGTCATAGATTAGTTGACCATAGGTGCGTGGGCTTATCTATGGGCTTTCTATCCTGTTCCATTGATCTATATTTCTGTTTTTGTGCCAGTACCATACTGTCTTGATTACTGTAGCTTTGTAATATAGTCTGAAGTCAGGGAGTCTGACTCCTCCAGCTCCGTTTTTTTCCCTCAAGATCACTTTGGCTATTCGAGGTCTTTTGTGTCTCCATACAAATTTAAAGATATTTTGGTCTAGTTCTATAAAAAATGCCATTGGTAATTTGATAGGGATTGCATTGAATCTATAGATTGTTTTGGGTAGTATAGTCATTTTCACAATATTGATTCTCCCAATCCAAGAACATGGTATATCTCTTCATCTGTTTGTGTCATCTTTAATTTCTTTCATCAGTGTCTTATAGTTTTCTGAGTACAGGTCTTTTACCTCCTTAAGTAGGTTTATTCCTAGGTATTTTATTCTTTTTGTTGCAATGGTGAATGGGATGTTTCCTTAATTTCTCTTTCTGATCTTTCATTGTTAGTGTATAGGAATGCCTGAGATTTCTGTGCATTAATTTTGTATCCTGCAACTTTACCAAATTCATTAATTAGGTCCAGTAGTTTTCAGGTAGCATCTTTAGGATTCTCTATGTGTAGTATCATGTCATCTGCAAACAGTGAGTTTTACTTCTTCTTTTCCAATTTGTATTCCTTTTATTTCTTTTCCTTCTCTGATTGCCATGGCTAGGACTTCCAAAACTATGTTGAATAACAGTGAGCTTACATTTATTTTGAGAATAAGAAATGTCCTGACTCCGGAATTACAACGATGCTATTGGTGTTTATATGCAAGTTAAATTCAACATTCTAAATGAGATAAATCTGTATATATAGGTATAGATATGTGGCATAGCTAGATGTAGATATACACACAAATACATTTATAATATTAAAAATATAAAACATACACCACATATATATATACCATATATACAATATGATATGATATGTTATGTAGAGAATCTGTTATATGTATGGGAATTTCTATTTTAAACTTCCCCAATTAGTTTGGAATCAGGAAGTATAGTTAGCATATTACTCTGTCTAGGCAAACCCATCAGCGTAGAATCTTTTAATTATTCACCCATGTTATGTAGGGAAGAGTGTACTTAAATTTATTTTTTGGAATAGGGAGCTTTTCAAAGAAGCTTCTGGAGATTGCATCCTGTTTTGTTGGTGATGAGGTGTATTGCTAGTCCTTTCACTTCTATTTGCAGTTACCAATGGTCGCTAAACTCCCTAGTATTAATTTTTAAAAAGCAAACAAAAGACTTTTCTTTTTAGATTCAAAATGTTTGAACATTTTCAAGGAGAAAAAAAAAAAGGTAAAAACATGGCAAAGGACATATGAATTCTGAGGAAAATCCCATCATAAACGAATTACCTTATAAGAGCCCAGAGGTGTAATCTGTTCTCTGAATTCACACTGGCATGTGAGTGGGCTGGGGAGAGCATTTCTGGGCACGGTTTGTGGCTGATGCCTGTTCCCTGAACTAGCCGCTCTGGCCCTACTGATATGCCTAGTGAGATTTGTTACACAGTTTCTAGTTGAGAAAGTTGATTGAATTCGTCCTTAAGAAATGTAATAATAGGAATCTCGTGTTATTTGTCATAAACTCTAACAACTGAGTCTCAGAATAGGGAGATAAGTGCACTCTTCTACCTATACCCTCAAAACCACGGGTGAACAAGCAGCTAATAACATAAGTCCACTACTGAGTGTACAAAAGAAAACCAAATTTATTTATCCATATTTAACAATATGGAACAATGTATATAATGGAGCTAAGAAATTTATTAAATTAGCATTTAAAGGCTCTAATTTTTGAGAACTGAGAGCAATATCCAAAATGAATATACCATAAACCTGAAAGACAAAGGTAATTACACTTAGGTTTTGGAAATTACATCAATATTGTTGAACATTTTATAAAAGTAATTGCGATTATTTTGAATTGATCATTGGTGAGACCTCCATTTTTTTTTTCCCTTATGACAGAAAAGTTGAGTCAGAATCATGTGTTGGTTAAGATAACAAATCACAAGTGTCCAAAGCAAACAGATTTTTATGCGTATTTTGGAAGTTAACTGAGCACACAGTTATGTCAGCAATAACGTTTGCTTAAATTACTACTCATGAATTTTCCAAGTCATTATGAATCATAACTTTTCAATCACTTGTACAAATCTATAGTCACTAGCATTTTTTCTTCTCATTATCTATTTTTTTGCATTGGTTATAATTGTAAGAATGTGTGTATAAATTTATTACCCATAGCAAGATAAGAAATGAAGCAATATGTAATTAAATCCAAATTAGATAATTTGTTTATTTTACAAATAACAGACCTAATATTTCAAACAATAAAACATTTTGATTAAGGATGAATAAAACATGCTTGAAGATGCTTTTATTATCTTGATCACTTGTCTTTAGCTATAACTTTGCAATAATTAAGATGACAATCATTTTGCTCAATGACTTAAAAACTCACTGACGGTAAGTTAGGTTTGAAATTGTCTAAGGCCATCGTGTGCATGTTATTTTACCACTATTTTCAGAGAACCACTTAAATATTTCTGGAAATAAGATGTAAAATGGGTATAATGAAATGACTACTATCTTGCAAATCAGTAAGACCTCGAGTTACAAGGTTATCTCTTCTATGGGATTCAAAATCTATTTAGAAACTCAGTTGTATGTTTTATGTCATATACAAAAAAATTTTGTGTCTCCCTACCATTGTGTAAATAAATATCTCCTGAAATGATGAATTCCACTGACAATTTGAGAAAAATAAGATAATGATGGCAATATTAAAAATCAGCTAATAGCTTCAAATTTCACCATTTTAATTTTATTTTATTCAGTACATTCTTTCAACACCCTACATACACAGTTGTTACTTATACTTATTCCATCCGAATTTGAGCTCATTGGTGACTCTGGCAACCAGCTTACTCTTTTTTGAAACCAAAAGCATAAATTTAGGGAAGTCTGATGTAAATGACAATCAAAAGTGTCTGTCAATAGTCCTATAAAAAATGATACTTTTAGAGCTGCTATATACTATTTATTATTTTTAAAAAACACACTAAGCATAAATACCTGTGGAAATACTTTTGTTTGGGTGTCTCATATGTGATTGATCCATCCTGCAAATTTGAATTATTATTGAACATTATAATTTCCTCTCTAACCAGAGTTTCAAATAAGAATTAAGTCCATCTAATTCAAATATGAATTAGATGCAGTCTTGAGATATTTGGAAAGTGGAAGTGGGGTTTCATCCTCTATTTTAGCTTTTCTTAGAGAGATGAAAGTTTCCTGTGGAAGCATTCCAATGTCATGTCCATTCTCCAGTCCCTTGTGTCAAGAGGCAGTTGCAACTGTTCCAGCATTTTAATGTGGCCAGTGGCTTTGGATGTCCATTTTCTAGACTTATGAGTATGAGAGGTAAATGCACTATGGCTTCTTGATGTTGACTTAGTTCCAGTAGAGCTTGGAAGCAAGTTGATCAGTTGTGAAGTGACCACTCAAAGAGGTCTGTATTAGAACTGAATCTTCCAGTCTTTCAAATAATTCTTTCAGTTCTTAAGTCCCCCTATTAAAATAGCTAGAGTGTTTTCTGTTTCTCTTATGAATTCTACCAATCAAATAATGAAAATGTGAGAATGACCAAACTATAAATGGCTAAAAATATTATGTCATATCTGAGTGATCAAGAAAATCAGTTCAGTCCAGCCTGAGAGTTCAGAAGCTAGAATATGCATGGGGAAATGTCAATTATAATTCATGACAACTGGGTATAAAAAAGTCTAGAAAAGGACACTCCTGAAATTAGGAACTATATGATACCTATCTAAGTGGTTGTGCAGAGAACAACCATCAGCCTTATCAAAATAATAATAATAATGATAATGGTTAAAATCTGGAATTTAAAGTGTGTAGAGGGAAAAAAGTAATAAAATAAATGGATTTAGGAAGTTGAATCTAGAATAAATTCTCCTGAGGTAATAAGATTTAAGGAGAAGATGTATTTTATGGAACACCCACAGCCAAGTCTATAGATCGCCTCTGAGGCCATATTCAAAACTCTCTTCTGATGAAAGAGGGACAATGTTTCCCTGAGTCTGACAGACAGGAAACATTTACATGTTCAGGGACATTGAAAAATGAGCAGTAAACTGACAAGTAGTAATGTTGCAGCGCATAACCCAGAGTTGGAAGTAGTACTTAAAAAAGAAATCCCGGTGGGCATAAGTAGAATAAAAGGAGGTCTTGGTATGCTGGAAGGTGTCATGGAAGTGTTCCTGCATGAATTATAGCTCATTCAGATCATGACTGGTCACGAGGAGGTCAGGAGAGCTGACTGAACAATATATCAATGGCTGTGTTGCAATACAATCATGATAGTATGTTGACATTTCTCTTTAGCTGTTAGATTGTGTGTTGCGGTTAATGACCAAAGAACATGTAAAAAAAATTTTAAGAGTATTCTTCAAATTGATTAAAACTTGGGGCTGATACCAAAAATCTGGTGGCTGGGTAGACCTCAGATAAGAAACGTTGAGGGATTAATAGGTGTAGGTGTATTTGGCTGGAAGAGTAAAGGGGGTTGCTATAGGAGGAGAGGTTTGTTGTATGTCAGCTAGTGAAGGAATCTACTGACACCAGAATAGCAACATATGTCTGTGGAAAGAAACTTATCAGAAATTAAATCCAATACAGGTTAACTTAGAAATGCTCAGTTAATGGGTTGTGACATTTATGTGTAACTGTGTGTGCCCACATGTAGAAGGTTGTTAATAAATCTCTTAGGCTCCCTATACAAGTCTGAGCCAGTTTTCACATAAGCATCATAATGTATAATGCTGCTTCTGGGGGGTATAGCTCAGTGGTAGAGCATTTGACTGCATAACGTATGATGCTGCTTTTGGTATGGGTGATTTGAATTCCCTGTAGAGAGAGGACTCCACGTAAGATCTTCTAAGAACAGAAAAAGTGGGAGAGAGGTCAGAGCAACTAAGGTAAACCTAAGAGAAATAACCTATATTGGCAAACTGTATATAGAGCTATGTTGTAAGATTATATTTAATATTATTTTCTTTGTAATATTCTAACTATTCCAAGTTTTTTAAGTGTTCAGAAATTAAAAAGCATTCAACTATAAGAACAGAAACTCAAAATAATTATGATTTTGTAATCAGTAAGAAAACAAAAGATCAAGGATTGATGATCCAGGGGTTGTTCAATATATCACTGCAAACTTTTCTTCATCTCTAGAATTCTCACAATGTTGAGTTTTTTCCTTTGATAGGAAGATGGCTCTTACGTCTCTAAGTATCACAACTATATTCACAGCCAGGAAGTAGGAAAGCCAGCCAGATGACAATAAACCTATCTCCATGGCTCATTTATTTCATTAGCAAAGAAACTATCTTCCAGAATCTCCCAGCAGACTTCTTATGCCTGTAGTGCCACATCATGGCTATGTGACCCTCTACGGCAGCAAGAGAGCCTGGAAAAGAAATGATCTGACTCGTGGCAATTTCTGTGGTGAGACCTAGGCAAGAGTGGCCAAGTGTGTCTGCCATAGTGATCATGCATATATTGTTTTTATAAAAGTAAAATTTTAAATATTTCAGACTATTAAGAAGTATAAAATTGATGTAACACTTTGTATTAATAATGTAATGCTACTGTATGCCCTTAGATATATACTTAAATAGAAACACAAAATATTACCCATATATGTATAAATCCTCCGAACACCCTATTTCCAGTGTCATACTCCTCCATCTCCATCACAGGTAAGCACTCACTTGAACTTCATGCTTTTTAGTCCAATTCTTTTGCTTTTATTTTACCGTATACACATACAAACACACACACATACACACATGTAAATGTACCCTATATATATTAAAATACAAACAAATGTATGTGCATATATCAAGGAAATATAATAAAACAGTAAGACACATTTCCTAGACACCAGATGGACAAAAACTATAAAATCTGACAATACCACTGTTTGATGAAGATATGCAGAACAAAGAACACTCATATCTTTCTGTTGCAAGTGTGAATAGGTACAAAAACTTTGGAGAACAATCTGGCATTATCTATTAATTGAAAATGTGCATAAATTAAAGCCTGTGATTCTAGTTCTGTGAATAGACACTAGAAAAGCTTTCCCATATGAGCACTAGGAGGAATGAACAGTAGGAATCTTCACATTGTTTATAATAGAACAATTTGAAAATAATCTTTATTCTTTCATGTAGAGAACTGATAAATAATGCATATCATTTTCACCGCTTTGAAAGTAAAAGAAACAGGTATCGATATTTGTAGATGAATCTCACAAATACAATATTGAGCAAAAAAGCAATTGCCAAAGAATTTATTTAATATAATACACTTTATAAAGTTTAAGTACATGGAAAGTAATATCGTGTATCACTTTTATAGAGAAAAAGGATAGAAGAGGAGACATTATCTGAAGTATGTTGGGACAAATTAAGAGAGCCGTGATTGGGAAAACAGGACGAAAAAATGTTTCCCTAGAAGAGATAGTTAGGAAAAAGATACAAGAGATTAGAGGAGGAATATTATCCCTGGGGAATCACTTGTAGTTTATTCTAATAATCTCCAACACTCATATGTGGACACATTGATATGAACACATATTAAATAAATAAAGCCTGTGAATCAGCAGAAAGAGAAGACACACACACCGGTGCATGAGGCATGCACGTACACACACACACACATACACATGCACACACAACCCTGTAAGTTTATATTAATTTACTGATTTCATTTAGTCAAAATTATCAGAAATAATCATGGTTCCTGAGAGCAAGAGGAAATGAAACATATTTTGGAAGTCATTATTTAAGTGTAAATTACTTAAATTCTATTGTATTTTAATGCAAATTATCTTGGTCCTTAATTCAGTTATCTATCACTTTGTAACAAACCACTTCAAAACGTAGGCGTTCAAAATAAGAATAAATTTTATGATCCAGTGAGTTGACCTCTTGGCTATTCTGCTTTACTTTGTCTTACACACAGAGAGGGATGTCATGATTTGCATGCCTGGCAGTGTGGCGCAGTATGCTGCCCAGGAACTAGGTCTCTCCATGTAGCTGTGTGTAGTTCCTCAGGGCATCCTGGATGATTTCAGAGAAGTATTCTGAGTGCTGAATGTAGATTTGTGGACATAATAATGCCTAGCCTTGGAAGTTAAACAACATTGCTTCTTCATTCTATGAGTCAAAATGAGTCACAGGGGCAGCTCAGATTCAACAGGAGGAAAAGTAGATACCACAACTCTGTGGGAAGAGTGGCAAAGAATTTGTAACCATCTTTATTTTACCAGAGTCTACTCCCAGGGACTAATTATTTATATTTCACTCACATGCAAAATACTTTTATTCCTTTCCAAGATCCTTCCAAATACTGATTCATTAAGGCTCTAGGATGAGGCCTGAGTTCATAGACCTTATCACCTAAATCATGTACAGTTGCAAATGAGGCTGTTTGTGTGTGTTTCCATGGATCTAGCAACCTGTGAATTTAAAGGCCTTGTATCTTTTCCCCACACATCAAACACAGTAGTGAAACAGGCACAGGATAACCACAATATAAACACCTATTCAAAAATGGAGAAGACTAGGAGCTACAAAGATGACACTGGTACATAATAATTTTTCTCCCCAATCATATGACAATTAACCAGAGGCAGAAAATGTTTCCTAATTAGGTATCAATTCATCTCCCTGGCAATGACTGTCTGTGACTCTTGGCTCTACCCTCTGGGTTCTTGCTTCTGCCTTCTGACTCACTCTTCTTTTAGATAGAAAATGTTCTGTGTTTGTCAGTCTGTCTTGCCCATTAAAATTTGAAGCCAGAAGACCTGTTTTCACTTTTCACTACTGTCTTTCTCTACTGAAGATGTTACAGCTCCTCTAAAAACTGTGTAGGCTTCCTATGTATCAACTTTTAAATCCACTCAATTACAGAAATATCACATGCACAAATCTCTGTGAATTAAGCATTTCTCTACTTTAGCCTAAGAATTAGGAGCTGTGAGACAATGCCATTTAGATTCACAGAATTTTTTTTTTTTGTCTATATGAATGAGTGTGTGAAACAAACATACCCCTAAGAACTTTAGAAGCTTATCAATATAATAAAGAAGTTCTAGAATGTACCACCACAATAAATATTTCTGCATTTGTTATGAAGGGTTGTATATCCCACACTTGACTTCATTTTGACCTTGAGTATTTCTTTAACTGGCAGCACTCTGTGTTACATTTTCCTTGAGGCAGTTTCATACTTCGAGTATATTTTGCCAGATGGAAAACCTGAGGATAAAAAATAGTCTTATTTTCCAACCATATAAGTCTTGGGATGGACAAATTTTCTGTAGAGTCTTCTGAAACTTAACATTCCTTCTTTAGTCATTCTTCTTTATACATGCTTTACAATAGGCAGCTAACATAAGCCAAATGACAGCTTCCAACATTTGGTCTGGAAATTCTCTTAGATCCAAAAGTTCACTAGGTAATTTTTAAATCTTATTTTCTTTTCTGCCAGTATATAACTCAGTTCCTACTTTATCAAACCTCTAATAGCAATCTCCTTACTACCTTTTCAAAATTTTTCCTGCTCTTCAGACCTCCAACTATGACCCACACACAAAGTCAGTGCTTTTGTAATGCTGTCATCTTATGCCCAGGTGCCAATTTCTGGTCTAGCTGTCAAATAATAACTCCCTCTCCCCAACTTATCTCCTTAAAGAAACAAAAATTTATTATTTCTTTATAATTCTGTGGGAAGCACATGTGTTTTTTCTGCTTTGCTTGGTTTTGGCTGGGGTGCAAGGGTTGATGGGAGATCCAAACTGGCCTCTCTAAGAAGGATGAAAGTTTGGAGTGCAGTTGGGACTGTTGGGAGGGTGTCTCAGTTCTCCTAAATGTGGTCCTCTCCATTTGGCTGCTTGAGCTTCATCACACCATGGTGGCTAGGTTTCAAGAATAAGTTATTCATGCAGTGAAAACTTAAGCTGTAAACCTCTTAAAACTCACTCTCTAAAGTTAAAGAGTGTGAATCTTGCCACATTTACTTGTTCAGTAAATCTCAGGGCAATTTCAGTTTCAAGTGAAGAGGAAATAGATGTCATCTTTCAATGGGAGGAGTGGCAAAGTATTTGGATCAACTTTAATTCACCAAAGGTGAGACTGCAAAGTTGGGGACTTTCTAAATCTGAACAGACAAAAGAAAAAAGAAAAAAAATTCTAAAAACCTTAATGACTATTATGGCACAAATCATTTATACTTAATAGATTTCATCTTAATTCTGGATTAGTTTACATTAAAAAATATGAACTTGCATAAGACTTTTCTATCAATATTGCTTATACTTATTTTTAAATCAAATGCAGTTTTCCTGTTTTCACCAAGACTGAAAAAGCAGCATCAAAGCTTAGATTTTTCTGAGCCGTATATCCTGCTTCCAGTCATACATCAACCTAGATCTTTTCCCCCATAATCTACAGGGAAAAAAGTGGTCTTTTTAATTTTAATTTTAATTTTTTTTTTTTACTATTATAACCATTCTGTACCTGCTCCCATATAGGAAGATATTCACAATCTAAGTTTTCTCCATTGCTATATTTTCTGGCTGGCAAAAATATTAAAAGATGAATCATCTTGGACCATAATATGAATGCTTCTGAACCACATATTTAATATTTCATGGAGAAGATTTCTTCTTCACACTTTATCCAAATAGTCAAGATATACATCAACACAATCTCATCATATGGGAATTAATCCTCTGGACTGACTCTTCTCATCAGAAATGTCTCCTTCTCATTGTTTCATCAGGATCAATGTTGTTAACAGAAAGCGATATTCTCTCTGACTCATTTGCTCCTCAGTCCATGAGTAATGGGGAAGCTGATTATTTTTGCTCAACTTCTTTTCTTTTCTTGAGATGATATATTTAGTAATAAAAAATATAAAATTTCCGTGTGTTCATATCTCACTGATCAGTTATTCTGATCGTTGTGTTTGTTTTGTCTAATATTTGCCATTCAAAGATACATTTTCTATCTGTTTTCCTTTGCTCAGTTCTAAAAGGAAGATAATAACAGCAACACAGTTTAGAAAATTCCATTTATACTATGGAATTAATATCTCTTTAACCAGTACCAGGAAACTATGGTGACTAGTAAAATTAGAATGGAAGCGGGCAATGCTTTAGGGTCATTATATCGTGGGGGCCATTAGCAGTCAAGGGAAACCCAAGAAAAGATTAAAGATGGGAAGGAGAATCGTAGTCAGAAATCAGTGAGAAAACAGAGCATGGAATAGTCCAAGGCAGGGAAAAGCATGCCAAGTTCTCTTAATCGCCATGTGATGAGACTACCCCTGCTGGGCCACGTTTGGAATGTCCACTTATCCTCAGGGATGTGTGTCTGTTTGATTCACAGAAATACCCTATACTTCCAGCACAGTGCCTGAAACATAGCAGGGATATGATAACCGTTTTTTAAATTAATTAATTAGGAGTTATACCCAACCTTTGCAAGTTACAGTGTCTCACATGGTGCCTAGACCACAGAAAATCTATGTCTTTCATATTTCATAGTCTAAAGGACTTAAAAACAGGTCATATTGACTTAGATAGCTATTGCCCTAATGTTTCAGAGGTTTTCAGTTCAGGCCACATCACTCTCTAAGTAACAGGAGTAATTCCTTGAGCCAGTTTCCTCATCCCTAGCACTACCATCCTTATAGGGTGGAATTATCCCATACCACTTTCCTATGTATGGTGCTCTGAGTTAGGAGATTTATGCTAAGAGGGAAACGGAGCATGGCAAGAGCCAATAGCAATATTGCACACATAATGATAGTAACACAAGAAATATTTAAACCCCCATGTGTTTGCATGGGAGATATTTTAGACCAAACAAGACTGTTTCGGTCAATCTTAAAAGTACCTGTCAAGATAAAACTCCAATTTTAAGACAAGATCAAAATCTCTCTAAAAATCTTCTACTCAACAGTTCAGTTCATCAGAGAATTACAATCTAAGTTTCCTTTTGAGAATGTCATCAGCAGTTATTGTATCTGATGGACTTAATTACTCTGGATGCATGGGTCATAACACACTGAATGTAGGGGTGACAAAAATGTTTGACTATTAACAGTATGGTGGCAGAATTGTTTTTCACATTGCAGAAAGATAAAATATTACTATTTATAGGCAAATATCTTCTTATCAGTTCCAGATTTATTTTCCAGTTGAATTAAATGCTCATTACCTCTTTTAGATAATAACTTTTGGAAAGAGTTATAGAGGTGAAAATCTTTCTCATATACAACTATTCAATTAGACTCTTCTAAATTGGAAAGTCTTCACAAAGGGAAATTCATGTTCTGTGATAACACTTTTTTCTTTATTAAATCTTGGATTACAAAATGAACAAAGATTACAGTCTCCCTTACTTCCACATGTATCCATTATGCAAAACTACTATTTTCTCACATGCCAATCAAGTAAATGCAGAAGAATCATTTTTAGGGAAATATAAGATTCAATGGCATGATTTTCAAAAGAAGGTTTGGAGAGCTAACCTTTGAAATTGTAGAAAATTTTGCTCTACGCCAGGGGTTGGCAAACTATGGTCTGTGGACCAAATCTGCTCCCACCCCACTTCCAATCCCATTTGGTTTGGGTGGTCCACCAGTTAAAAATATATTTTTAAAATATTTTAAATGGTTAATAAGTACCTACATAATACCTCAAATTTGTCTCTTGGCCTGGCAAGTCTCTAATATTGTTATCTGGCTCTTTATAGACAAATTCTGTCCATATTTCTTCTATATATACTCCATACATTATTAACCTATATTTAAGGATATCAACATATCTAAATTCAATCTCTTCTTTCTCAAATGACAGCAGGAGAGTTTCACCATCTAATTTTTCAACAATTACAGAACTAGCCTTTGATCTACAATCTCATTTTGAAATTTTATATCAGTGCAATGATAATAACAGTATATTATGTTCATAAAGCAATTTCATACATATTATAATATATAATACTGACAAAATCCATTAATTAAAGAGAGCTATCTCCATAAACCTATTTTACAGGTGGAAAGGACATTAGTTTAAAAGAGGTTAAGTGATTGGCCCAGGGTTATAAGTCTTATAATTATGAGGCCTTTTCCTGCAACATTCTTTTTACATGGATTCATGATGCCTCTTCAAATTAATCTGAACTCTTAGTTCATTTAATTATGCAAGAAAAATGATCATAAACTAATTATGCATATAATACTGACGCTACAAGATAATGAGTATAATGCAATTAACAGTGTTTTGTTGCAGTTAATGAAAATAAATCATAACTATCAGGTCACCTGGTAGACACCCTAGTAAAATGAACAAAGAGAGTTAACTATGTAACATGCACTGTATAAGATAAAATAGGTTAATGGATTAATTAAATAATCTAAAAGTACTGATCTCAGTTCTACCAATGAGAACAGAACCCTTAAATCAGTTACTTATTTCATTAAATCTTTGACATATATTTTAACAATGTAATTTTTGCAACCGTCTATCCAGTTGCTAATGACCTCTATGTTACATTTCAATTTCATTAAGCAATTCCAAGTCAAATTAAGAACTGATTTGTATTTCAATAATAAGTATTTGCCTTACATGATTCCAATGTTGTTATTACAATTATGTATGCACAAATTTAGAAAATTTATTTTAAATTTCCTAGGGAAATCAAAAGGTGCTTCATAAGTCATAAAGGAAAGCATCATGTGGGAGTGAAAATAGGATATTAAAGCTCACTGTTGTGAAAGGCCAGGGAATAATTAAAATACAAATTATGCATCTATTTCATTGGAGTGATATTTTAAGATTTCA
Source organism: Balaenoptera musculus (assembly GCF_009873245.2). Classification (NCBI taxonomy): domain Eukaryota; kingdom Metazoa; phylum Chordata; class Mammalia; order Artiodactyla; family Balaenopteridae; genus Balaenoptera; species Balaenoptera musculus. The sequence goes on from NC_045802.1 coordinate 60,593,091, forward strand.
TTAGAGCATAGCACCATATTTAAAACTTTTTAAATATTAACTTTATGCTTATTTTTTACATAGAATGACCGGCTATAAAGTCACTATTTTGAGTTCTTGATTTTATTTGATTGCTTATATCAGGTGATTTGGAAATGTCTTTTTTCAGAAAACACAAGAATTTGATTATAATTTCAGAGTCTTAAATATCTGATTATTTTTTCCAATTGTCTTTGGAAATGAACAAGTTGGCAGGAAACTATTAGATCACAAATATTTTCTTCAAAACTCAGTAAGTGATATAACAATTCTTTTTTTCTCCAGTAGAAATCTGGGCATTCAAGGATTTTTCTTTCCTTTATTTTTTTAACCTCAAAAAAAAATTATGTCTGCCACCCCAACCTACTTTGCTGAGAAAAGTACATTCCATTTTATGTTTCAGGTACTTTTAAAGCATCTCTTTTGGTTATGGCTTTTTAAAGTTTTTCTGTTGCATATCAATCATCTTAAGTCTAATATTTATTTATTTATTTATTTATTTATTTATTTATTTATTTATTTATTTATGGCTGTGTTGGGTCTTCGTTTCTGTGCGAGGGCTTTTCCAGTTGCGGCAAGCGGGGGCCACTCTTCATCGCGGTGCGTGGGCCTTTCACTGTCGCGGCCTCTCTTGTTACGGGGCACAGACTCCAGACGCGCAGGCTCAGTAATTGTGGCTCACGGGCCCAGCTGCTCCGCGGCATGTGGGATCTTCCCAGACCCGGACTCGAACCCATGTTCCCTGCATTGGCAGGCAGATTCTCAACCACTGCGCCACCAGGGAAGCCCTTAAGTCTAATTTTTTAATCTTTTTTTCTTCTGCTTTCTAGAAGAGCTTTTTAATATTATCTTTCACATTACTGATTACATTTTCTTCATTGTCATTTCTGTTCTTATCTACATAAAATGCATTTTTAAATTTCTATCAGATTACTATTTTTTAATACAATCGTGTTTTGTCTCATCCAGTTCCATTTTCATCAGTAGCCTTTTCATGATGTATTTATCTCCTGTTTCATGTTTTCCTAATTTTTTTGTTGAGAACAAATAGCAGATTCCTTAAAATAATGTTTCTCTGTCCATTCTTCCAAAGCATTGATGTCCTCTCAATTTGATATGAACTGGGGAGCAATCCTACTTCAAGATCCATTAATAATTCATTTCTCTTTTTTCTCTTTAATTATTTTGAGCAGGGAACGATAGATCCAGAGCCAGTGTTGAAATCCAGGGCCTCAAAATCTCCTCGTTCCTCTTCCCTGATGACCCATTTTTCTTCTTGAATCTTTCTTTTAGGTCTTATGATAGAAGACAAATTAATATCAACAGCCCTGAGTTAGCCTTCTGTGTTGTCCAACAGTAGCTATTTATATGACTCAGAAGGAAGTAAAAGGAATATTTTTCTGTTTCTGCTTCTTGGTATAAAGGGTGATTGAGGGGACTTCCCTGGTGGCGCAGTGGTTAAGAATCCGCCTGCCAATGCAGGGGACACGGGTTCGACCCCTGGTCTGGGAAGATCCCACATGCCACGGAGCAGCTAAGCCCATGCGCCACAACTACTGAGCCTGCACTCTAGAGCTGGCGAGCCACCACCATTGAAGCCTGTGCACCTAGAGCCCGTGCTCCGCAATAAGAGAAGCCACAAGTCTGAGAAGCCCGTGTACCGGAACGAAGAGTAGCCCCCGCTCACCGCAACTAGAGAAAGCCTTCGTGCAGAAACGAAGACCCAATGCAGCCAAAAGTAAATAAATTTTTTTAAAAAATAGTTACTAACTGTATAAAAAAAAAAACACTCTATAAAAAAAAGGGTGATCGAGGGCTTCTAATTTAAAGCAGTGCGTAGTTCACCCCTGGCCCCAAAGCACTAGATAAAAATTTGCAACTTCTAGACTATAAAAGTTTTAATACATTTTTTCCTATCTCTGTCCCTCATTACTACTGAATTCACATCCCAAGTTTTCAATGTGCCACCACCTCCTTATGTATAACTGGTAATGTTTAGAATCACATGGATTTGAGATACTTTCATCAATATGTGATAAAGGTAGAGTCTAGGAAATGAGGAGTTATAAAGCCCTGGCCCTCCAATACTATGCCCAATGCTGCACGAATAACTTAGACTTTAAATCTAAGCATTCAAGCTCACAAATAGTTCAGTCTGTACCTCAAGACTCAAGTGCATATTCTAACTAATATGTCATCCACGGAGGATGAGGATCCATATTCCAGTTCTACAACAGTCTCAGAGCCTTTGTTTTAGAGGCTTAGGGTCATGAAAAAAACCACTCTCTTCTCAAATTGGAAGCATTTAAAGGTGCAAGAGTACAGCAAGAAAAGCAAGATCAACAACAGTAATGCTAGCAAAGACTTAAGGAATTTAGAGACCATGTGCGTTGGTTATAGACTTTGTTAGTGAAACGGAACTCAATTAAAATAAGTTTAAGATAGAGAAGAATATATTAACTCACAACTCAAAAGTCCAGGAATAAAGCTGGATTAAGGCCTAGCTTTATTTAAAGACTCAGATATTTCACACAAATGGGAAGTTCTTTAATTTTGACATTTGCTTCATTTTGAACCACATGTGCCTGACATTTCAGCAGCTTTGGCTCTACATTCTCCCAAGCTCGAGTACAGTAAAGAACATTTCTTTTTCATATTTTCTGCAAAACTCCTAGGATTCATTCTCATTGGACAAACTTGAGCCATGTGCCATTCGTGGAACAATTACTGTGGCTGGGGAGATCTGATACACTGCTCGGCAGAATTTGCTCATAAATCTCTCTCATGAAGCTGTTCTGCAGCTCATGTGTGTAGCACCATGGTTTGCATGGAGTAGAAATCAATACGTAGGCTTCATTTTCTCTTGTTAGGTAGGTAGAAATAGTAGTATCTTTAATAAATTTCATTAGAACATCTTGAATCATTGATTTTCTCAGAAGATGGTCCAGCAGAGTCTTAGGCTTTATTTTGGTACCTGTCAATGGAAACATATCCCCAAATAATAGACTCTTTTGAACTATTTCTTGTTCAGAGTGACTCAGAAAAGTGAGCCAGTAAATCAAAATTTTCCCACAAAATAGTGGAAACTCTATGAGCCCAAGAAGAATATGCCAACATGTACAAAAGGTGCTCTGTCACCCAGGTGCACTGGAAAAGAAACATAGCAAAGTAGATAAAAGTAAGTGTTCAGGAATCTAGATGCCTGTGTTCAATACTGATCCTGCCCTTTAATAGTTGTGAGGCTTGAGCATTTGGTCTAATGTCTCTTTGAGGCTCAGTAGCTAATTCATGCAAGTACTTAGAGCAGTGCCTTTCACAGAGTAAGCACTCAACAAAGCATCTTCCATTAAACAAAGCAATTGAAGATGCTTAGCAAATTCTTACTTGAGAAACAGAGGATGCCTTTTCATTGGTTAGGATGTAAAAGACTTCTTAGGTAGTATCCCAGTTTATTTATAACTTTATTATGAAATAACACTGGGCTGAAATATCTCTAAATTTGCCACAATTCTGAGTCAAACCTGTGAGAGGCATGATAGTCTAAGCATGATATTCAATAACCTGTCTATAATGTCTTCTGAAACCTTCACACACTTTTTGTTTCTGAAGTAGATGGGATGGAACTACCAGGTGAGGTCACACTTTGTTTTGAATCTGTATTCCCCTCTATTGAGAAACCAGTGCCTGCATAATTCTCATCTATGTGGTAAAAGTAAACTTTGTCAAATTACAGTCTCAACCTTAGTTTATTGATTATTTCTGCCACCTCAGAGTTGTTTCCTCAAAGCACTTCTTAACATAGTTATACTTCCAAAATATGCTAGTAAATCCAAAGAATTCATAAGTCTCAAACCTTTTTAGCTATGCCCAAAAGGTAGTTGGGTCTCTCAAAATATGTTGAGCAATTATTGTTCTACGTCTTTGAGGTAGATGGATGATTATCATTTAAAAGATATATTTCTTCTCTTTATTTTATAGTGCCAAACTCTGATGATTTTATCCTGCCATCTCTCTGACCACTCCAGGCTGCTCTTCAACAGTGCTAATCTATAGTTTTCTAGAATAGTGCTGTCAATAGTACTTTCTGTGATGAATATGGTAGCCACCAGCCACGTGTGGCTACTAAGCACTTGAATTACAACTAGTGCAACAGAGGATCTGTTTTAAATTTTATCATATAACTATATGGGTAGTGTATTACATGGGATAGCACAGTTCTAGACTATTCTTCTCTCAGAAAGGTCTTATCTACTCTTAAGGTTTAAAATAGCCACTGCTATTTTCCAACTGGCCTCTTTGATGTCTTTTCTTGTTTGCCCATAAACAGCTCCCATTAAAACTGCAGTAAATGGTAATGGTTACATTGTTCTCGATATTTGCCCTTTTTTTCCTGCATTTCTTATATTGGCATACAGCAGTCTTATTTGTTTATTATTTTATTTTGATTCTACAACTTAAATAACTCTTAAATCTGTTCATTCGCTTACCTCTCATTGCCACATGCTTAGTTTAGTCTCTTTCCTGTACTACCAGGAAAATTTTACATTGCTTAAGATCTTAGGTCTCTTGGTGGGATCTTGAAATGCTACGATGAAGAATTAGCAAAAAAATTTTTTTCAGACATTCACGGCTGTGCTTTTCTTCCTTTGGTTTCTGTACTTTTTCTGATCTTCATTCATACATAATATCTTTATCTGTTACATATCACATCTCAGATTTTTTTACACTATATTGTAATTTCCTTGAGAACAGAACCATAGGAGAATTGTATATCAGAATGGTACTAGTCATATAAGAGGCTTTCAATTAATTATCTAAATAATTATGCCTCCTGTGTAATAATCCTAAATCTGAAAAAATAGTTTAGATAAAATATGTAGATAAAAATATTTATAATTCAGTTATTCACAGTAGGAAAATAAGTATCCAATATTTCTAACAAGAGAGTAGTAACTAATTAATTTATGGTAAATATCCTATATATTTGTAAGCATATTTTAGTGCTTCTAGAAAACTTATTTCTGATGATTGATTAATTTTCTCTAATTCCTAGTAGTACACATAAGTACAATAAAGATTTAATAAGCGCTTTTTGATGTCATAAAGATGTTTGTATCTTCAAGGCAAATAAAATGCCTTTACAAAATCATATACTTAATAGGATCATATATATATATAAAACAAGTAAATAAGATCACCACAAAAATACACATAAAAAATAACTTGAAATAAATACATCAGCGCACGGTTTTTGTTATTGAGTAATTGGAATGTGTTTGGATTTTGATTATTCCTATTTTTTAAATTATTTCTAAAGCATTCCAAGATGAGCAGAAGTAAATTTATCATGAGAGTATAAAGTACAGTCAAATTATTACATACTAGGAGATATCTAACCAGTGCCACAATTTGGCCAATGATCTCATTTTAAAAAGAATTTGTACAAGGCTTAAATTTTCATCAAGTGCAAAGGAGGGAAAATACATTTTTAAGACGCCTTCAAACTTTGAGTTCAGAGATAAATTTCTTGGAAGCTTTTTTTTTCTTCTTCCAAGTGTTTGACTTCAGGCTACTCTATATAGTATAAGACTCCAAAATGATTTGAAATCACTTGCCAGAAAGAGCATAGGAGTGGGGCAGAGTCAAGATGGCAGCGTGTGAATATGCAGAGTTCGTGTCTCCCCACAACTAGGGTGCCTGCTGGACGCTGGTGGGGGACCTCAACACCCAAGGAGATGGGAGGAACCCCCAAGTGACCGGGTAGGATGTGGAGGGACTGAGGGGAGAGGAGAAGTGGAGACCGGACAGGACCAGCACCCATGAAGGGTGGCTGAGATGGGGGAGGGGTTCCCACACCTGGAGGGACCCTTGGAGGCTCGGATCAGGGGGAGTGTGCCTAGCATTTCCCCTGCCCAATCACCCGGGAAGGCTGCCTGGCTCTCGGGCCAGGTCCTACACCCTCAGAGGCCCCCTCTGGGCTGCACTGGTCCTGGGGGCATAGGAGGGAGGCCAGGGGAGAACAGAAAAGGCAGATAGGAGGACCCTCCAAGACTGGAGGAGCAGGAGAGGTGTGGAGGGTGTTTGACCCGCCCACTTGGCCCAGAGGCCTACTGGGCTCCCAGGCAGGGTCCCCTGCCCTCCGAGACCAGAGACACTGCCTAGGCTCCTTCTGTTGCCATGAGCCCCAACCCCCAGCCCCCCAGGGCCTTTTCCAGCCCTGTGGGTCCTAAGCATAGGCCCCACCCACCACCTAAACCCCTGCCCCTGTCTAAGCCCCACCCCCAGAGCCAAGGCCTTTTCCGCCTTTTTTTTTTTTTCCTCTTTTTTGCTATTGTGGTTCTGTTTCACCTTCTGGTTGTTGTTTCATATATATTTTTATTTTTATATTCTTTATAACATTTCTGTTAATTTCCTAGTCTGATTTTATTTTTTACTCTTTGTTATTGTTCTGCTCCTTTTTTTCTTTTCTTTTTTTTTTTTTGTTTGCCACCCCACGTGGCTTGCGAGATCTTGGTTCAAGAGCTGGGGGTCGGGTTGCAAGTCCTGCAGTGGGAGCTCCGAGTCCAAACCACTGGACTAACAGAGAACCTCAGACTCCAGGGAGTACTCATTGGAGTGAGGTCTACCAGAGATCCTTATCTCAGCACCAAGACCCAGCTCTATCCAACAGTCTACAAACTCCAGTGCTTGAAGCCTCAGGCCAAACAACCAGTAAGACAGAAACACAATCCCACTCATCAAAAAAATAAAAAAAGAAATGAGATGGCAAAAAAATATGTCACAGAAGAAGGAGCAAAGTAAAAATGTACAAGACCAAATAAATGAAGAGGAAATAGGCAATCTACCTGAAAAAGAATTCAGAGTAATGATAGTAAAGATGATGCAGAATCTCAGAAATAGAATGGAGGCATGGATTGAGAAAATACAAGAAATGTTTAACAAAGATCTAGAAGAACTAAAGAACAAACAGAGATAAACAACACAATAACTAAAATGAAAAATACACTAGAAGGAATCAATAACAGAATAACTGAGGCAGAAGAACGAATAAGTGAGCTGGAAAACAGAATGGTGGAAATAACTGCCAAAGAGCAGAAGAAAGAAAAAAGAAAGAAAAGAATTGAAGACAATCTCAGAGACCTCTGGGACAACACTAAATGCACCAATATTCTAATTATAGGGGTTCCAGAAGAAGAAGAGAAAAAAGAAAGGGTCTGAGAAAATATTTGAAGAGATTATAGTTGAAAATTTCCCTACTATGGGAAAGGAAAATAGTCACCCAAGTCCAGGAAGTGCAGATAGTCCCATACAGGATAAAGAAGCCCTAGGAGAAACACACCAAGACACATATTAATCAAACTAACAAAAATTAAATTCAAAGAAAAAATATTAAAAGCAGCAAGGGAAAAGCAAAAAATAACACACAGGGCTTCCCTGGTGGCGCAGTGGTTGAGAGTCCACCTGCCAATGCAGGGGGCATGGGTTCGAGCCCTGGTCTGGGAAGATCCCACATGCCGCGGAGCAACTAGGCCCGCGAACCACAACTACTGAGCCTGCGCATCTGGAGCCTGTGCTCCGCAACAAGAGAGGCCATGACAGTGAGAGGCCCGCGCACCGCGATGAAGAGTGGCCCCTGCTTGCCACAACTAGAGAAAGCCCTCGCACAGAAATGAAGACCCAACACAGCCAAAAATAAATAAATAAATAAATAAATAAATAAATAATAACACACAAAGGAATCCCCATAAGGTTATCAGCTGATTTTTCAGGAGAAACTCTGCAGGCCAGAAGAGAGTGGCAGGATACACTTAAAGTGATGAAAGAGAAAAAGCTACAACCAAGAATACCCAGCAAGGATCTCATTCACATTCAACAGAGAAATCAAAAGCTTTTCAGACAAGCAAAACCTAAGAGAATTCAGCACCACCAAACCAGCTTTACAACAAATGCTAAAGGAACTTCTCTAGGTGGGAAACACAAGAGAAGGAAAAGACCCACAAAAACAAACACAAAAATATTAAGAAAATGGTAATAGGAACGTACATATTGATAATAACCTTGAATGTAAATGGATTAAATGCCCCAACCAAAAGAAACAGACTGGCTGAATGGATACAAAAACAAGACCCATATATATGCTGTCTACAAGAGACCCACTTCAGACCTAGGGGCACATACAGAAAGTGAAGGGATGGAAAAAGACATTCTATGCAAATAAAAATCAAAAGAAAGCTGGAGTAGCAAAACTTGTATCAGATAAAATAGACTTTAAAATAAAGACTGTTACAAGAGATAAGAAAAGACACTACATAATGATCAAGGGTTCAATCCAAGAAGAAGATATTATAAATGTTTATGCACCCAACATAGGAGCACCTCAATGCATAAGGCAAATGCTAACAACCATGAAAGGGGAAATTGACAGTAACACAGTAATAGTAGGGGACTTTAACACCCCACTTACACCAATGGACAGACCATCTAGACAGAAAATACATAAGGAAACACAAGCTTTAAATGACACAATAGACCAGATAGATTTAATTGATATTTATAGGACATTCCACCCAAGAGTGGCAGAATACACTTTCTTCTCAAGTGCACATGGAACATTCTCCAGGATAGATCACATCTTGGATCACAAACCAAGTCTTGGAAAATTTAAGAAAATTGAAATCATATCAAGCATCTTTTCTGACCACAAGGCTCTGAGATTGGAAATCAATTACAGGAAAAAAAACTGTAAAAAACACAAATACATGGAAGCTAAACAGTGCACTACTAAATAACCAAGAGATCACTGAAAAAATCAAACTAGAAATAAAAAGATACGTAGAAACAAATGACAATGAAAACATGATGACCCAAAACCTATGGGACATAGCAAAAGCAGTTCTAAGAGGGAAATTTATAGCAAATGAATCTCACCTCAGGAATCAACATAAATCTCAAATAAACAATCTAACCCTATACCTAAAGCTACTAGAGAAAGAAGAACAAAGAAAACCCAAAGTCAGGAGAAGGAAAAAAATCATAAAGATCAGAGCAGAAATAAATGAAATAGAAAGGAAGAAAACAATAGCAAAGATCAATAAAACTAAAAGTTGGTTCTCTGAGAAGATAAACAAAATTGATAAACCCTGAGCCAGACTCACCAAGAAAGAAAGGGAGAGGATACAAGCAATAGTATTACAAATGAAAAAGGAGAAATTGCAACTGACACTGCAGAAATGCAAAGGATTATAAGAGACTACTACAAACAACTATATGACAATAAAATGGACAACCACGAAGAAATGGACAGATTCTTGGAAAGGTACAATATTCCAAGACTGAACTAGGAAGAATTCAAAAATATAAACAGACTTATCACAAGAAATGAAATTGAAACTGTAATTAAAAATCTTCCAACAAACAGAAGTCCAGGACCAGATGGCTTCACAGGTGAATTCTATCAAACATTTAGAGAAGACCTAACACCGATCCTTCTCAAACTCTTCCAAAAAATTGCAGAGGGAGGAACACTCCCAAATTCGTTCTACGAAACCACCATCACCCTGATACCAAAACCAGAAAAAGACATCACAAAAAAAGAAAATTATAGACCAATATCACTGATGAAAATAGATGCAAAAATCCTGAACAAAATACTAGCAAACAGAATCCAACAACATATCAAAAGGATCACACATCATGATCAAGTGGGATTTATCCCAGGAATGCAAGGATTCTTCAATATACGCAAATCAATCAATGTGATACACCGTATTAACAAATTAAGGAATAAAAACTACATGATCATCTCAATAGATGCAGAGAAAGCTTTTGACAAAATTCAACACCCATTTATGATAAAAACTCTCCAGAAAGTGGGCATAGAGCTAACCTACCTCAACATAATGAAGGCCATATATGACAAAACCAAAGCAAACATCATACTCAGTGGTGAAAAACTGAAAGCATTTCCACTAAGATCAGGAACAAGACAAGGATGTCTACTCTCACCACTCTTATTTAACATAGTTTTGGAAGTCCTAGCCATGGCATTCAGAGAAGAAAAAGAAATAAAAGGAATACAAATTGGAAAAGAAGTAAACTGTTACTGTTTGCAGATGACATGATACTATACATAGATAATCCTAAAGATGCCACCAAAAAACTACTAGAACTAATCAATGAATTTGGTAAGGTTGCAGGATACAAAATTAATGCACAGAAATCTATGGCATTCCTATACACTAACAACGAAAAAACAGAAAGAGAAATTAAGGAAACAATTCCATTTACCATCGCAACAAAAAGAATAAAATCCCTAGGAATAAACCTACCTAAGGAGGCGAAAGACTTGTACTCAGAAAACTATAAAACACTGATGAAAGAAATCAAAGATGACATAAACGGAGAAATATACCATGTTCTTGGATTGGAAGAATCAATATTGTGAAAATGACTATACTACCCAAAGCAATCTGCAGATTCAGTGCAATCCCTATCAAACTACCCATGGCATTCTTCACAGAATTAGAACAAAAAATTATACAATCTGTATGGAAACACAAAAGACCCTGAATAGCCAAAGCAGTCTTGAGAAAGAAAAACAGAGCTGGAGGAATCAGGCTCCCTGACTTCAAACTATACTGCAAAGCTACAGTAATCAAGACAGTATGGTACTGGCACAAAAACAGATACATAGATCAATGGTACAGGATAGAAAGCCCAGAGATAAACCCATGTACATATGGTCACCTAATTTACGACAAAGGAGGGAAGCACATACAATGGTGAAGGGACATCCTCTTCAATAAGTGGTGTTGGGAAAACTGGACAGCTACGTGTAAAAGAATGAACTTAGAACACTCCCTAACACCATACACAAAAATAAACTCCAAATGGATTAAAGACCTAAATGTAAGACCGGACACTATAAAACTCTTAGAGGAAAACATAGGAAGAACATTCTTTGACATAAACCACAGCAAGATCCTTTTTGACCCACCTCCTAGAGGAATGGAAATAAAAACAAAAATAAACAAATGGTACCTAATTAAAGTTAAAAGCTTTTGCACAGCAAAGGAAACCATAAACAAGATGAAGAGACAACCCTCAGAATGGGAGAAAATATTTGCAAATGAAACAACAGACAAAGGATTAATCTCCAAAATATACAAACAGCTCATGGAGCTCAATATCAAAAAAACCAACAACCCAATTAAAAATGGGCAGAAGACCTAAATAGACATTTCACCAAGGAAGACATACAGATGGCCAAGAGGCACATGAAAAGATGCTCAACATCACTAATTATTAGAGAAATGCAAATCAAAACTACAATGAGGTATCACCTCACACTGATCAGAATGGCCATTATCAAAAAATCTACAGACAATAAATTCTGGAGATGGTGTGGTGAAAAGGGAACCGTCTTGCACCATTGGTGGGAATGTAAATTGATACAGCCACTATGAAGAACAGTATGGAGGTTCCTTAAAAAGCTAAAAATAGAACTACCATATGACCCAAAAATTCCACAACTGGGCATATACCCTGAGAAAACTATAATTCAGAAAGAGACATGTACCACAGTGTTCATTGCAGCTCTATTTACAATAGCCAGGACATGGAAGCAACCTAAGTGTCCATCGACAGATGAATGGATAAAGAAGATGTGGCACATATATACAATGGAACATTACTCAGCCATAAAATAAAATTGAGTTATTTGAAGTGAGGTGAATGGACCTAGAGTCTGTCATAGAGTGAAGTAAGTCAGAAAGAGAGAACAAATACCATATGCTAACACATATATATGGAATCTAAAAACAAAATGGTACTGATGAACGTAGTGGCAGGGCAGGAATAAAGACACAGATATAGAGAATGGACTTGAGGACACGGGTTTGGGGGTAAGTGGAAGCTGGGGTGAAGTGAGAGTAGCACTGACATATATACACTACCATATGTAAAATAGGTAGCTAGAGGGAAGCAGCTGCATAGCACAAGGAGATCAGCTCTGTGCTTTGTGATTACCTAGAGGGGTGGGACAGGGAGGGTGGGAGGGAGGCTCAAGAGGGTGGGGATATGGGGATATATGTATGCATATGGCTGATTCACTCCGTTGTACAACAGAAACTACCACAGCATTGTGAAGCAGTTATACTCCAATAAAGATGTATAAAAAGAAAAAAGAAAAAGAGCATGAGACCTTCTATAAAACTCTTAAAATCTATATATCAAAAAATAATTTGATATAGTATTTTAAGCTTTGACTACATTGCCTCTGTATTTCTAGGCACAAGTAGAGTACTCTCCCACTTTCAGTGATGTGTAGGAAAGGAAAATATTAAAGCTTAGGGGAGGGAAAGGAATCCAAAAATTCCAATTTTTTCCTCTCCTTCCTTCCATTCTTACTTTTTTTTTGTCCTGGTCTTTGCTTCTTCCACTTACTACGTACACATTTTTACTAAAAAAGATTGTGGTGAACAAACCCTAAGGTTATTCCTAAGAAGTTACATCTCTATATAATTCCCTCTCCTTGAATACAGGAAGAACCTATGAATCGCTTCTAATGTATGTAATATGGCAAAATGAATGGATTTGCAGATATAGTTAAAGTCTCACATCAGTTGTTTTCGAGTTAATCGAAAGAGAGATTGCCCTGAGGGTGGGCGTGGGGCTGACCTTGTAAGGCAGTTTTTTAAACAAGGCCTTGCCTGTAGTTAGAGAATCAAAATAACAGAAACATTCTAGCTTCATTATTGTCTTTAAAGAAGCCAGCTGCTGTGATTTTTATAGTCACAAGGAAATGAATTCTTTCAAAAACCTAAGGAGGCTTAGAAGCAAGTCCTTCCCTAGACAGGCCTCCAGGTGAGACTGCAGCCCAGCCAAATCCTTGATTTCAGCCTTGTGATATCTTGAGCAGCGAACTCAGCTTAGCCAGCCCAGACTTCTAAATTATAGAAACTATGAGATAATAAATGAGCATTGTTTCAAACCACTGTTTGTTGACTTGTTGCACAGCACAGAAAATTACTAAAAGGATGAATTAGTCATATACGTATCTTTGAAGTAATGTTTTGAAAGCCATGCTAATATTTCATTCCATAAATATTATAAGACCATCCTGAATACATTCAATACATTTAATCCTTACAATAACCCTGTAGGTATATTAATATTTTTGCTGTTTGCTTTCTCATTTGAGAAAACTGACATTCACTGAGCTTGGACAGAGCCCCAGAGAATAGTGGATGATACAGGGTGAAGACCCAGGTCCATCTTATATAAAGCCTGTCTTTTGCATAGTACCCTTCATTGATGTTCATTCAATGACTGGTATCCTTGACACAATGCTAGTACATCTGCAGATAGAATTAATTACACAATTAAGGAAAATCTGGCATGAAGTTGTTTGTTTTGCTTTGTCTTCTGTTTTGCATTCTAATACCATTGTGTGTTTTGGAAGAAAAGTTCTAGCTGTATTTAGATTGAAGGAAAATAAACTCATCATGGCAAAACGTTACTGATCTAAACATTTTGGGTACAGAATAAGACAAATAATGTTGCAGGTCTAGTTTATCAGCATGGATGTTTGCATTCAAGCTGGCACTGTGCCTTTCAGAAAGAGTGAATTACTAAGAATAGTGCAGAACTGGGGCACTGCTTAGAATACAGTGCAGGAGAAATATTCCATTACTTATCACAAGCAAAATCACGATTTCTAATGATAAGAAGAGATAGGTTGGGATGATCCACATAAGTTCTCTGAGAAAAATATGCCTTAACCGTGATACTGTGATTAATGGTTCTTGCTTTATTCCAGCATAGCTCTCTCCTTAAAGAGATGAAGGAGAGTCACATTAGAATTATGTAAGGTAAAAAATTGAATGCAGTTTGTTTTTCATCAGTTTTTAGAGCTTGCAAATCACTATTCAAGTCGCTTAACTCTTAAAAGTAATAAAACAGGAATATCGGTGTGTTATGACAGAGTAATATATCCTGAACACATTGTGATTCATCCTGTGGAAATCATCACAGAAGAAAAGGAATTGAGTTGAGGTAGAAGAATTGTTACTAAATGAATGCAAGGAAATACATCAATCTGGTTTTGTTTTTTTTTTTTTCAGTCAAAATGTGCCAGGATAAAATGATGACCTAGTTGGATTTATACTACCTGCTTTTCCTACCTTCAAAGACTGTAGTGAAATTCATATAAGATCTTGCAAGTTAAAACATTTTGAATAGTATATATATGAATGTAAGGAATTGTTATCAAATTAGACATTCAACATAATGTTTACTTCCCTCAAACAGATTCAGAATTATAAAAATCACTTACTTCCTTTAATTGGAATTGTAACTATAGGGTTTTGTATAGGGTTTTGCTTTTGGTAGCTCTCTAGAGCATTTTATAGATAAAGTTCCCTCTGGAAATTCCAGTCTTTTTAAAATCTTAAAATTCATAAAAGTAACATTTACTTTATTACATAAAGTTGTGTGTGTGATAATTATATATATATATATTGTTGCTATTTCCATTTAGAAAACACAGAAAACTAAAATACTGAAAATTTTATGTTCTGGAGGTGTAATAAAAAATGACCAATGCTGTTAATGATTGTGATTCATTAGGAACTAAATAAATGAAACTAGAAATGTCCTAAAAATGGGCATCATAATCATAAGATGAAAGGACATTAGTAGTATCAGATGATGAAAAGTTACAAGTATAGAAGCTTATTTTCTTTTGCGATCATTCCCTTCACTGTGAAATCTACTCAAATTCCCTATTGTTTGTGTCCTTTTTACCCTCTCAAAAAGGCAAAAAGACAAATCCTTTCCTCCCCAGTATTAAAATAAGCAGTATAAAATAGAATCAATGACACATCCAGTCAATGGCCAAAGTATTATTTTTTCCAAATAAAATCACCTTCCCTCTTCTTTCCATTTTGTCAATACACAGAATCAGATCATCCAACATCTTCATTCTATATTTTAATTTACTAGAGAA
Organism: Balaenoptera musculus; assembly: GCF_009873245.2. Lineage (NCBI taxonomy): Eukaryota > Metazoa > Chordata > Mammalia > Artiodactyla > Balaenopteridae > Balaenoptera > Balaenoptera musculus. The sequence continues at coordinate 60,608,116 of NC_045802.1, forward strand.
AATTAATGACCATTTTTTTTAACCTGACCCAAGACAGGTTGTTCCTGACTAACTTGATTTGTCTTTTCATTCATCTTTTGTGTGTTTGTGCTTTTGTCCTGTTGATTTCATAGTTTCTTCGAACAGAACAAAGTTTTACTTTTTTTTCCAAGCTCAACATTCCACCTTCCTTTTGATCAAGATAGAGTACCTTGATTTCCACTTTACTGAGAGTAAGAGCATCAGGCAAAAAATAACCAATTTGCCATCTTTTCTACCTTTAAATCTATCTCTTCACACTCAGCTCCTGTATTATTTGAGTCTCATGTAAAGTATCCTTGTTACTTTTCAGTAACAAAAAGCCTCATCTTTCTTCTTTTGATCTCACTTCTTCAATTATCCTCTTTCCAACATTTCCAGGTTCTCCTTCTCCCTCAGCTCTTACACTGAAACATAAATTTAGGTTTGCCTTACCTCTATTTAAGGAAGAAAGTCCCAGAGCATCTAGATAAAGCAACAACTGAATATGTTCTAGATCCATCCTCTTTTATGGAAAACAGAAATAGAAAAACAACACCTTTGAGAACTAAGTCTGATAGTCAAGCGGTTTCTCAAATATGGAAGTATTTCCACTGAGAATGTGATATATGAAGCTCGTTCAAGCAGCAGCTTTGATGACTGATCTGTGCTTCACCCTCTTGAAACAGAAAAAATCTGTCAATTTGCAAGAAGATGGAGAAATGTTACATGCCCCTTCTATCCCTGCCTCTACCTAGGAGGTCAAGAGAATATTAAGTACAGATGGAAGTAGTCAAATAGTAGTGAATCAAAATATGTAAGCTCCATCATTTCTGCTGGTTCTTGCTGATCTTAGCAAGTTGTTTACCTGTTGGATGATTTTTATAACTGATACTAACCTACACTTCTTGAATGCCACATACATTTCCTAAGCCCACTTAAAATCGATTGCTTGTGAATGGGTCAGTAGGACCCTCACTGTTTCTCTAGCATGGTTCATGCTTTCCATTCTCCATAGCATATATTTTATTTTATTTTTTAAACATCTTTATTGGAGTATAATTGCTTTACAATGGTGTGTTAGTTTCTGTTTTAGAGCAAAGTGAATCAGCTATACATATACATATATCACTGTATTTCCTCCCTCTTGCATCTCCCTCCCACCCTCCCTATCCCACCCCTCTAGGTGGTCACAAAGCACCGAGCTGATCTCCATGTGCTATGTGGCTGCTTCCCACTAGCTAGCTATTTTACATTTGGTAGTGTATATATTAGTCCATGCCACTCTCTCACTTCATCCCAGCTTACCCTTCCCCCTCCCCATGTCCTCAAGTCCATTCTCTACATCTGTGCCTTTATTCCTGTCCTGTCCCTAGGTTCTTCATTACCATATATATTTTTTTTAGATCCCATATATATGTGTTAGCATACGGTATGTTTGACATAATCCTATTTAAATAGAGATGGATGGATGGATGGATGGATGGATAGAGATACGCATGTGTTTTTAAAATTGTAGTTAGAATATTTTGTGAAATATGAGGAGATAAAGGGTCAAAATACACAAGGTTATTTTGGAGAAGATCTGAAGTTGGCAGTGGGGAGGAGAATGACCAAATAGTTAATGTACAGGGGAAGAATAATGTGAAGTAGAAAAATAATATTAAAAAAAAAACTTAGATATTATTATATCTCATAATAATATTCTGTATGTTATATATTTATTATTATATACTATATTATTATTATCTAATAATTTTAATGTTCAAAATGCCTTAGAGCAATGTTTACTAAATAAATTCAGGCATCACCCCCAAGGCAATGAAAACCTATTCCAATACCCCATATCCAAAACAGATTACAGAAGAAATATTAAGATTGATGTTAGTATATGATCCTACAATTTGTGCATTTATCTACCCTCTTCTGTCTTGTATTCATGGAATTAGCTCCTGAGAAAATTCTGAGGATTTCCTGACTCATCAAATAGCAGAGTTTGAAAAATTTGTAAAGTTCAGTGAAGCGGGAAGACTCCCGAGGTAAAATGAACTTAGTAATAAAAAATGGTCGAGGCAATTTTGGCAGAAGCATAAATCACAAAAGACTACTAGAATTTGAAAGAAAAAAATATTACAGACAGTCCCCAACTAACAACAGTTTCAACTTTACGATTGTTCAAAAGCAATACATAGACATTCTGTAGAAACTATACTCCTGGTTTTGAATTTTAGTCTTTTCCTGGGCTAGGGACCTCAGTCTGACCCTCTCTTGTGTTTCTAGGCAGAGCCAGGGAGCCACAGCTCCCAGTCTGATGTGCGACCATGAGGATCAACAACAGATACACTTACGGCCATTCTGGACCCGTACAGTCATTCTGCTTTTCACTTTTAGTACAGTATTCAATACATTACATGAGATATTCAGCACTTTATTATACAGTAGCCTTTGTGTTAGATGATTTTACCCAACTGTAGGCTAATATAAGTGTTCTGAGCATGTTTAAGTTACGCTAGACTGTGATTCAGTAGTTTAAGTATATAAAAAGCCTCTTGACTTAAGGCATTTTCAACTTATGATGGATTTATTGGGAATGTAGCCCCATCATAGGTCGAGGAAGTTCTGTATTAGTAAAAATGAAATGCAAATATCTCCCAATTAATGTTTAATATATTAATAAAATTGTCTTATATTGAAACAGTGCTCTTTGATATACATACATTTAAGCAAATGTAGCATGGGAAAGGAACATAACATAGGTGAATAAACCATAAAGTAATTTTACCTACATATCATCCAAAATTGCTGAAAGTTTTTTCATTAACTCTGAAGAACTAATGTTATTCAAATCTGAAGAACATTTTGCACAACTGGATTTCCCCAAATTAAAAAGAGGAAATGACATTTATTCACACTTTGATGTTGTTTTTGTGGAAGACTAGTTAATTAAAAGGCTACCCATGTGTACTTTCAAGTTCTCTAATATATTTTCTAGGCCAGGAAACATAAAATTGTGAAAACAAAAGTATTCACATGCATGAACAACAAAGCTGCTCTTCACAATGTATAGTTTCGATTTATGATAAAGCCAGCATTGTAGATAATGTATACAAAAATATATGGGCTAGATTAGAAATAAATATTGGGTATAGCAGTGTGCAAAAACTAGAATGACAAAAGGTTTACTGAGCTATTATTCTGTATGGGTGAATTAGGAATTAAGAATGAAAACAAAAATACTGAAAAGGCAGGAAGAATATTCAAGGGAGAAATCAGAAAAGTATTCAACAGTAGCCAGAAATTACCCATAAACATAGGTTGAAAGGACAAATTAGAGTATTTATCCTTAAATAGCTAATTTTCTCAGAAAGAATAAAGCTTTTACTTGCTTAGGTTAAATTGGCTTCCTGGTCATGAGTCCTCACCTTGGAAACGAATGCAACTGCCTTCAAAATAAAACCAAGCACAGAATGGTAATTCTATAGAGCTAGGGAATTTAAAGCTGCGTGTGAGTTGAAAAGCTTATGTGTAAAGGTACATTTATCTGCCAAGATCTCAGTGTTGTGTTAAATCCCTAACATTCAGCACTGGAGTTCTCAGGGGACTGTTGCAGACTTTAATCAAAAGAACATTTTGCAGTTTGGTTTAAAAGGTCAAACTTGCTAACTTATCCTTATGCGATGGTAGTTTAGTAATGGTCTAGTAACTTGGCTTGTAGATTGTCATGACCCAGATCATTTTGTGGCAATAGGAAATTGATGTGAATGCTTTCAGCCTTACTCAACCATTAAAAAGAGCATTAGCCTGGCTTTTGTGTCAAACAGAGTACAGCGACTCAGAAAGAAAGTCTCTGAAGTTGCAAATAGAACAGATCCAAGGATATTAAAGCTTTTTCTTTTTCATAAACATTGGAGTATAACACAAAAATGTAAACATCTGAATAGAGCAAAAAATGCTCCATGAAGATTGAAAAAAAAGTTGTAACAAAAGGCAGAAGGGCCTTGGGGTGCATTTGGCTACTAGGAGTGTCTGTATCCCTATTAGAACTGAATATTTTCTCCAAGATGGGAAGAAAAGGAGAAGTGGTCTCTCCTCCACTATTTGCATTTCATAGGTACTTAAGGCAGGATTGGATATTAAATGATTGTCCAATTATACAGACAATTTATGGAAATTTTGGTACTACAAAACCAGGGGAAATGATCTACTGCTTTAAAAAACAATGGTCTCAGAAATTGAGGTGGGAAGGGAGAATTTGTGGGTCAGGCACTTTGGACACACTACATATATGAAGATAGCAAACATAACACTTGAATTATTCATATAACTCTGATTGTCCAACTTAACTATCTGGATGGATAGTAGCAATAAATGGACCAGCACAAAGACCGTTTCATAATCAGGACATTGTTGAATTCAGGTTAATTTAATTCCTTGCAGTGCTATAAGTAAAAGCAAAGTACTTTTATATTTTTGTAGGTTTTAATAACAGTGGCTGCATAATTTTTATTTGCTTTTCATAACTAGAATATACAGATGGATTTTTTTTTTTTAGATAAATACACTGTTGTATTTTTAAAGCTATATCCAGAAACTCTAAATACTTCTCCCCTCAAGAGGTGGAACTTAATTCCCCTTTACTTGAGTATAGGCTGGTTTTCATGACTCATTTCTGAAGAATAAAATATGACAGAAACTATGTGATATCACTTCTGAATTAGATTCTAAAATGACTACAGCTTCCCATTTTGAATCCTTTCCTTCTCTCTCTCTCTCTCTCTCTCTCTCCCCCCCGCCCCTGCCACCCCCCATTCCCTCCCTTCCCTCCTTCTCTCTCTGTTTTGAGTTACTTACTCTGGGGGGCCGCTTGTTGCCATATTCGGAGGATACTGTGGGAGCTTATGGATAGGTGTTCATGGCAAGGAACTGAGGCTTGTCAGGATTCATACAACATTGGAAGTAGGTCCTTCCCCAGTCAGGCCATGAAAAGATTGCAGCTATGATCACCAGCTTGATAGAAAGCCCATGAAAGACCATGAGCAAGAACTTCCCAACTAAGCTTCTCTTGGGCTTCTGATCCAGGTAAACTATGAGATAATAAACATTGGCTTTTATAAGCCACTGATTTGAGGTAACTTGTTATGCAGGTAACAAATTATTTCAAGTTACAAGGTAAATTATTCCAAAATGCAATTAGGTTAAAACAAATACTGAATATACATTCATATTTTTATAATTCCCACAGACCATGCCTATGTGAATGAAGGGGATATATATTCAAGGACAACAATCAAGTATTCTTCATTTACCCATTAAGCCAGGGATGCATTTACCTGACTTTAGATGATTTGAGAGAGCTTTGGACTTTAAAGAGCTATTTGAATTAGCTGGACACTGATGGCTAATCAAATTTTAAGCAGGAGAATAATCACAGGAGTGGTTCCAGGTCAGGTGAATAGTTTGCTCTAGATTTTTAAAAAAACATTTTTTGTCCTTGTGTATATTTAATTAGGCAACCCAAGTTAAAAAGAAATGTTTAGGTATCAAAAGCAAATCAAAAGGAAAAATATAACTCCTTCCAAATGCTTTTGAAGGTATGATTTTACATGATCGCTGTCAAGGCAGACACATCACCCCAAGTTTTTGTTTGTTTGGTTGGTTGTTTTGGGTTTTTTTGGGTTTTTTTTGTTTGTTTTTTACTGGTTACTTCACATGATCTTTTGCATAGATGTACAGGATCCTTAATAATCCATACCAGGGTAAAACAATTTTAATTGCATTAATAAATTATCATGATCCTAGTCTAGCCCACTAAACAGTCTGGAGAGGAAGGCAAAAGACTGAGAGCACAGTCTAAGCAACCAAACTTCCTTCCTTCCTTCCCTCCCTCCCTTCTTCCCTCCCTCCTTCCCTTCCTTCCTTCTTTCCTTCTTCCTTTTCTTCCTTCCTTCTTTCAAGAAGGTAGTGGGCCTTCTTAAAAGAAAGCCTGTCCTATAATGAAAGTGACTCCTATATCATCTGGGAGAGCAGACTTCCATTTTATCACTGTGTCAAAACAGGACACTTAAAACTGAATGGAAACAAAAGTCAAGCATGTGATTGAAGTAATAATTTTCAATGAAAGAAGCATATTGCTAGGATGAAATCCACCTACAATATCCACATATAACATTGAGTTTCAAACATATATTAAGTATTAGATAATCCTTTTATATCTTAATCTACTTAACTTTATCCATTGCTCTCAAGCTATTAAATATGTGAATTCTTTGTTTTATAATAACAGCTGCTCTTGTCAGGCACATGCTAAGCCTTTAATGCAAACTATCTCATTTAATCCTTATGCAAACCTCTGTGAGTTACTCCTTTTTAAGAGGAAACTGAGACTCAAAAAACACACCAGTGTTACACATAAACAAGTGGTCAGACTGTGGTTTCATTAATAGTCTCTCTACCTGACTAAGCCTCTGTATTTGTTCAGAGATTCTAAATTGTCTCACACATGAAATAGCAGAAAAGTGCAGAATTTGGAATTTCAATATCTGGGTTCTATTTGTTACTCATCCCTTACGTAGTGTGAAGTTTTCAAGAAAACCGCTGAACAAGCATAGACTCCAGCTACTTCCCTGAAGTGTTTACTGTATTTGTTTTCATTCTGAGGACTACCAGAAAAATTAAATTCATAAATGCCAACATTCTCCAATCAGGTTTTGTCAGGTAATGCATTTCGAAACAGCCCCATGAAATCAGTTGCTCATGCTTCCCTGCATAAATCCCCATGTGAGAAATCCCTTTCAGAATTTAAAGACCCTCCCCAAAAAACTTCTTGTAAGGTGCATGTAAGAACATAGCCACACTATTTAAAATAAGACAATAAAGCAGTGAAAAGCTTTGGCTGCAAGAATATTGATTTGATTACGTATTCACCTCCTCTTACAAACCCTATAATCGCCTTTATCTCTTTTTTGTTTTGATTCATTATTTTCTGTAACATGTTTTATAAAATACGTTTTATAGTTATATCGTTAGGTAGCTAGTCAAACATGAGCGGGTTCCGCCCCATCCTGGATGGGTCATCTTTTCCTTCCCCACTAGGACACTGGTGGTCAAAGCACACCCAGAGATCCTCCCTCATGCGGTCAAGGACCACTGCTAGGTTAGGTTTCCACCCATATCAGGACCAAGCAAGATAAAACCGCCAGCACAGGTTGACGCAGGCGCACCAAGACCTGACTCAGAGTGAACCGGGGGTTCGTTATGCCATTGTTATAATAAATTAGCATTGCGGTTTTTGCCCCTCCCCGCCATGGGTTTCTCTTGGGTACTTATGGGTAAGCGCCTGCTCACTAGGAGAAAAGTTATATAACCTAAAGCTGTCAATCAACTTATCAGTCAAATGACGCAGGACACAGGGAGGGACCACCACTTTAAAAAACCCAACCCTACCCCATAGTGGGCTGTTTCTGGTTTCCAAACAGCCCACTGTCATCCTTTCTCAGGAACTTACTTTCGCTTTGGTTTACACAACTTTTGCTGCTTAAAACTGGTCTATGCCTCTCCTCTGAATTCTTTCCATCAAGAGGCTAAGAACAAAGGAAATCGCGGTTCCGCCTGTGACAGTAACATATATATATGTACAGTTTGTATATATAGTTATGGTATTTTGCTGCCTCCGTTACTGTGTGTTTAATATCTAGTAATTTTTCACATTTTTCACTTTGTGAAGTGAGGTGGGAATATAAATAAATAAATTGTCCCCTCCCTTCTCTGAAATTATATAAGCAATGTAACTCCCAGGGCAGTCCTTTGAACTGTGTTTAACAATATTACCAAATAATAATTAAGTCGACTAATAATAATACTACAAGAATCATAAGAAAATCAGAGTGGTTATTTTTAAACATACAACCTAAGAAATATGTCAGTTTTTAATTTTGAAACAAATTGTTTAGTCTCAGATTGTGATAATAGTCTTAGTCACCTGCCCAGCTAAACACACACACGCACACACACACACACCAGCACTCACAAAAATCACATTTCCATCTGTTGATCTAAGTCTTTTAAATTTAGTGAGTCACAAATCAGTGAAAGCAGCTACCTGGCACAGTAGAATCAAAACAGCTGGCCTATTGACTGGATTTTTCCATCTGTAATTAACTATTGTATATGTATAGCTTCAAAATTAAAATGCTAAAAGAATCTGAAACAGATGCAAACTGTGTGCTCTTATTTGGAAGCAACTTTAATTTCATGCTTTTTTGCTACATTATTTTGGAAGTTCTTTGAAGAAAGCGTGCATTCCAAAAAATGTTCCTTTCAGTCTGTAGCTTCAGCTGTGTGGGGATTACATGCCACAAATTTTACACAAGCATGCAAGTCATCATTATGTTCTAACTTACTAGAAATTGCCTCCTGGAATACTTTTCCTGCCCACTTCAGGTCCTTGAATGTATAGTATAAAATAGCCAAAAACCTAAATCCTGATTTTAAATCTCACCTTCTGATTGACAAATAGTTTATACTTCTGAACTGAGTGCTCATCTTCTAAATAATTGTAAATTAAGGTATTTTATTGGTGTTAGTCTAAGAAACAAAACTGAATTATCATTCGTGGTCACTTTCTTCAAAGTAGTTTTTCTTACAACTTTTGAAATGATAGATATAGGCTTTATTTATACTGAAGCATCTGTCTGTGGATAAGTATTTCGTAAGAAGTTCTGCAGAATCAGAAGTAAAATCTCAAGCAGCCACTGTACCAAAAGTACCAGCATGAGGATTCTTTCTCCTCAAAGCCCTCCTGCAGGAGAGAAAGCTTACTGTGACCTCCTAGGGGGAAATAATTGTTGTGGCCGAGGCACTTCTTTCATCTGAACACCGCTGTTCTAAAGGTAAATTTTCCAGCACCTCTTGGGAAATGATTGACGGTTATTCCATTAGTGTTTGTTGTTGATATAAAGGACCAACTACTCTCCCAAAACTGAAGTCTATTTTGTTAAAAAAAAAAAAAAAAAAGACAGAAACAGTCAACTCTTTGGAGTGATGCAATGCTGCTTTCCTAGAATAAATTCTAGGTTGTGTTTAATATCTTGGATATGGTTCCTGGTACACCAGAGCCAAAGTCTAGCCAGGGACCTTTATCACGCTACTTCCTGTCAAACCTCAGGTTCCTCTTTCTGTGATGACCCACCCACACTCTGAGGATACTTGTGAGGATGAAACTCAAGTGTCTACATAAATCCCCTGGCACACTGCATGATACCTAGTAAATATTTAATTAATAATTAACTAGAATTACAATTTTCTGTGTAGCTCACTTTTATAAACAAAATCCTATCACTTTTCACTAGTAATTAAGCAAACCCCTTTACATGCCTGGCTTCTTTTATTTTCTCAGCTTTTACCTTCATGTCATGGAGTAACTTAAGTACCTATATTGTTATACCATTATTTTGCTATTTTTAGTGTCTTATGCCTTTTTCTGAACTATATAATGAAAAAGAAACTGGATTATATAGGGTATGTGATATCAGACTGTAATTGTTAAGAGAACACGCTTCCAGTAATTCAGCCCAACGGTTGAACCTAAACCATCCCAGAAGAATAACAAAAATCTGTCTCAGTCTCTGAGTCTCTAGCTCTCTTTCTGTCTCTCTGCATGCACACACACACACACACACACACACACACACCAGCACAGTGGCACTCTGATCTCCATATTAAAATTTCTAAGCATCTTTAATTTCTGTGAGCTGATTTATAGGCAGTAAACCTTGGTCATGTAATGAAAGGTAACTTAGTTTATGCATAGAAAATACAGTTTACAAAATTACCAGCAGTCTATTTGTAAATTTTTTTAAAGTATTAGTACTAATAGAGCTACAGTAGCTACAGTACAACAGAGATAGAGGTACAGTAATCCTGTAAGCAGTAAACAAACCAGGTTTAGGGTAAAGACAATACATTTTTGTTATTGTTTTTCAAGTCATTTATAATTTTATTTAATCTAAATTTGCATTCTATTATTAGCCTATTTATTTCCAGATGGCATGATTAAGTTTCCAAATTTCTAAGATTTTGCTGTTATGGTTTAACTTGTTTTATTTATATCAGAACAGCTGATTTCAACAGCTGGTTTTTCCTGAAATACTTTCAGTGGATAATTTTCCATTTCAGTCAATTCAGATTATCTTATTTACTATAGTAAAATAATTCTACAGAGCATTTTAGAAGTTTTTCTTGCATTTGAAATGAATATTTGACATTAGATATGCAAATTATTTGCCTAATATCTCTCTGAAACTTTCTAATGGTTCCAAAATGATACACACATCTGGCCACTGTTATTACCTATTGGATAATATGGATTCACTAATTGCTCTTATGATAGGTAATTGTACATATCTTTGACACTTTTTATTAAATTCAGATATCTCATGTTTCTTAAACATCAATTAAAAGCTATGTCGGCATGTTTGTCCAGTTACTCTAAGTCATTTTATAAATGAGTATATAAGTAGGTCTTATTGATATGGATACTAAATGATTTCATGCACTGAAAAGTCACAAACACTGAAAAAAAAGTGAAGATAAAAACTAAAATCATAAAAATTTCATGTAGTTAATGTAAAATGGATTTTTAAAAATATAAAAATATTTCGATAATGTTCAACTATGGGGAATAGTGATCACAGGAAAAAAAATTTTAATGTCTCTCTAATCTAGGCCATGAGGGATCACCTGATATCCCTGGTTTCAGAATAAGGAGTAAACCTAGTTGAATGCCATCAACTAAACTAGCCATAAGCGATGAAGCCTGGATTCTGTGCAGAAGCCAGAGAGGTAAAAGAAAAGAGGAGGAGTCCAAGAAATCAGGAGCTTCCAGGAACCCCCTTAAAGGAGAGCATGTGTAGACTGAAAGGAGGCAGGAGCAAAGAGGAAGGCAGTGTCTGGCACCACATCCTGGCCTCTGAGTGCTCAGGATCAACTACGAATGATAATGACTTCTTTCTGTTAATGGCCTGCCAAATGCTAGGGCATAATGGAAAGGTTATGTTCTTATGCACTATCACCCAAAGTTGTTGAACTGTGGTGCAATAATCAGTAGCCTCACTTGAAAGCTTGCCATCAAATTGAGCCAAGCACACTCCACCATTACATCCAAATCACTGATGGAGGAGTGCCAGGGAGTGAGAGTGGATCCAGGAAACACAGTTACGCTTCCTAGAGTATGCACTCAGTGAGAAGAGGATGCCATGTGGATCATTGGGTAGTGTCAGATTTAAGACTGTGTGTCATTGAGAAAAATCACACTTTAGAGTGTTCATTTGGGAAGTTTCCTTCTGGAAATTTTCTTCAGAAGTTATTAGGGCAATAGAAGTATCAAGAGTCAGTTTGGATGGGGTGAAATTAATTGCAGCTCTTATCTTCCTAAGTATTTGTTCAATTTAAGTAAAAATTAGTCGTTTTAAGGAATGTTTTCTTGTCATCCCCATTTTACCAACTGCCACTACTTCATCCTTTTATAGAGATGCCACTGAGCAAAGTGGGAAAGAATGCCTATTCCATATTTCTGCATTTTCCACTGTTGCTGGGCAAGGGTAACTCAGCAGGCCTAGGTTGCTCAAACTCTTTACCTTCCAAAAGTTTTCAGGACTGGCCATTGAACAGCTCCTGGGAGATAATCTCTGAGCTCCTGGCATGTCCTGACCAATAAAGAGTCTTTGTATATTTGAGATCTTGGAGCATGCCAGGTAGTTTATAATAACACTGTAATTTATGGTGACTGCTTTGTGTGTGTGTGTGTGTGTGTGTGTGTGTGTGTGTGTGTGTGTGTTCCTTGGGCTTTGGATCACGCTGTATCACTTTGATTTCTGAGTAGCTGAGGTCAGTCATCTGAGAGCCACATACCTAAGTAGCTGACCTCTAATAAAAATCCTGAAAATCAAGGCTCAAGTGATCTTGCCTGGGTGGCAACATATCACATGTGTTGTGACACATCGTTGCTGGGAGAATTAAATGCTATCCCTGTGACTCCATTGGGACGGGATGACTGGAAGCCTATGCCTCATGTCTTCTGGACTTGCCTTAAGCATCTTTTTCCTTTTCTGATTTTTAAAAATTATTATTTATTTATTTATTTATTTTTGGCTGTGTTGGGTCTTCGTTTCTGTGCGAGGGCTTTCTCTAGTTGTGGCAAGTGGGGGCCACTCTTCATCGCGGTGCGCGGGCCTCTCACTATCGTGGCCTCTCGTTGCGGAGCACAGGCTCCAGACGCACAGGCTCAGCAGTTGTGGCTCACAGGCCTAGTTGCTCCGCGGCATGTGGGATCTTCCTAGACCAGGGCTCGAACCCATGTTCCCTGCATCGGCAGGCAGATTCTCAACCACTGCGCCACCAGGGAAGCCCCTCCTTTTCTGATTTTAATCTGCATCCTTTCACAGTAATAAACCACAGCCACAAATGTAACAGCTTTCTGAGTTCTGTGAGCTCTTCCAGAGAATCACCCAATTTGACGGTAGTCTTTGAGGTCCCTAACACAATTACTTTCAAAATAAAGCCTAAGTGCTCCTCTAGAGTGAAAGAAAAATGGATAACGAGTGTTTTGGCAAAACTGGTGGGAGGACTCAGAGCAATTTGGATATAACGATATCATACGCACACATTGCACTCACACCAGGACACTGTGCTGACGGTCTTGGGGCAAGAAGATATAAAATTCAATGTAAACTACATATTAAATGTACTAACATATAGGTAGTTTATTTATTTGTCTGTTTGATTTTGGTTATGGGTGAGATTTGTAGTTTTACTCATTTATATTTGGTTATATGTGAGACTCCCACACTTAACATTCTGCTATATGAAGTAAAGACCAAGCAAGATGGAGTAGAGCCTGTGCTTTAAAGAGTAGAAACAGATACACCTGCTCTCCTATGTACCAGATTATCCAGGAAAGATGGGAAAGGGCCTTTCTGCTTTTCAAGAATAAAGTAAGAGAGAAAGGAAAGGTGAATTGAGAGAGGTAGTAAGTGTGGGGGAAAATAATCTCAATACCTCATTTAAACTAGAGGTGCTGCTCTCAGGACCTCAGCTGGACTGAATGTTACCTATGTGAGAGTTAGAATAAGTGCCCATTCTCTGGAGGATTTACTGCCATTTGCTAAAACTTGTCATAATATGTATACACGTCTATGATGCAGAGAGGTGAATGGTACCCCCTACAAACTGCGTTGTGCAAGCTGTACCATGTCAGCAGCAGCCCTGGCTGTTCTGCTCCTCAGATAAGGCCTTGGTTGTGGTTGTTGTTACTGTTATTGTTGTTGTCGTTGTTTCAATTGAAATATATTTGACATAAAACATGTAAATGGTTGGTTTTTAAAGTTCAGATCCATGAAACACAGTGGAAGATTGTGGAAGCTAGTGGAAGATTGATTCAAATTTTGGGAACATGTTGCATTTGAGTCTTAGTTTTACTATCTTTGTTTTATTTCTTTTCAGAGGTATAGGGTATGGATGATTAAGAAAGGCTGTTTTGGAAACTGTCTAGACATGACTAAAATCCAAGCTCGTAATCTAACTCTAGTTTCTTGTAAAGTCTGATCTTGTAATTTTGATTAGGATCAGTAATTATCTGATCTCTGCGTAACATTTCCTGATAATTGCTATGGCATGCATGAATTAACAGAAACATATGGCACTTAAATATATTTATTTATTAATTGTTACTGAGCTGATTTCCATGCTAATTAATACGAGCATACTCCAGAGGGCAATAAACAGTCAATAACTTCACAAGCACACCTCCTGTATTACAAATACCTGCTTCAAAAAAGGGTTATTTCCTAAATGGTATCCAGTAACTTGTATTAAAATATTAGGCATACTTGAATCCACGCAATTTTAGTTTTCACTCTAAATTTTAATTCAATGTTTAAAAACTTTGAGTCCTAGGAGTAAAAGATTATTTAATTTCACTTTAGCAGCACATTATTTATGCATCTATTCATTTTCTCTTGTGCATATTCCTGACTTATATTTCCCTCTATCCTAAGTGTTTAATATGTTTCCTTGAGTTTTTATGAATTCTTTAAAAATATGTAGCTTGGTGTGTATTTTGAATACACACATAAGTGGAATTTTGACATAGACATTTTTCTATGTCATACTTTTTACTCAACAATGAGTAAAGATCTAGCCACACTTCTTATCATACAAGTAGCTTTCCTGGCTTCTGAACACTTCAGAGTATTCATAGTTTGTGTTCTCCTGTGCTCATCCAGTCCTTAATAATGGGCCCCTAGATTGTCCCTACTCCTTACTACCAGACAATGTTGCAATAAAAATCTCACTCCCAGACTGTCTGGGAAATTTATGGGAATTCCTCTGGGATTTCTGAGCCATGAATTTCAAACTTAAGTTAGTTTTTTCCAATATGGAAAAAACCAATTAAAAGGCAAAAATTATCAGATTGAATTTCAAAACGCAAGAAAGACCCACCTCTTTGCTACCTAAAAGAAATGTACTTTGCATAAAGACACAAATTAATTAAAAGTAAATGAGTAAAAAATTATATCATTTTAGCACTAATCAGAGGAAAACTAGGTTGGGTATATTAGTATCAGACAAAGTATGTTTCAGAACAAGAAAGTATATTATCATAATGATGAAGTGGTCAGTTTATCAAGAGGACATAACAATCCTAAATGTTTACACATCTATTAACCAAACTCCAAAATACCTGAAGCTGCAGTTGATAGAACTGCACTGAGAAATAGACAACACCACAATTATAATTTGAGATTTTGATACAACTCTAATAATAATTTATGGAACAAGTACACATAAATCAGTAAGAATATATTGACTGAGTTTACTACAGTGATATGTATAGAGCCCTATACCTAACAAAAATAAAATTCACATATGTTTCAGATGTAGATGCGATATTTATTGAGATAGATCTTAATCTGGGCCATAAAACAAACACCCATTAATCTAACAGTATCTTCTCTGATCATAATGGAATTAGGTTAGAAATCAATTTTAAATCTCTATAAAAATCACAAAATATTAGGCAGTCAAATAATGCATTTATAAATAACCTGTAGTTCAAAGAATAAATAAAAATAAATTATAAAGTATTTTAACTGAATGAAAATGAAAACAATATTTCAAAATATGTAGGATGCTGCTGAAGAAATACTTAGGGGTTAAATAATTTTTAGTGCTAAATGCCTATATTAGAAAAGCAGAAACATCTTGTCAAGTCATTTACCTCAGCAATCACCATAAGAAACTAGAAAAGGAGGAAATATAAAATTCAGGGTAGGAGAAGAGGAAGAATAAAGATCTGAGTAGAAATCAGTAAACAAGAAAATAGAGAAATAAATGAAACCAAGAGCTGGTTCCTTGAGAAAAATCATGAAATTGTCAAACCTCTAGCCAGATAGATCAGGGGAAAAAAGAGAGACAAAAGATATATGTATCAGGAATGAAAGAGGATACTAAAGAAATTAAGTGTCTTGTTAAAACACTTACCCTAAGGCGTATTCCTGATCTAGATGGCTTTACCAATAGAGTGAACAAAATATTTAAGGAAGAAATAATACTAATTCTAAAAAAAAAATCCTTCTAAAAACTGGAACACAGGGGCTTCCCTGGTGGCGCAGTGGATGAGAATCTGCCTGCTAATGCAGGGGACGCGGGCTCGAGCCCTGGTCTGGGAGGATCCCACATGCCGCGGAGCAACTAAGCCCGTGAGCCACAACTACTGAGCCTGTGCGTCTGGAGCCTGTGCTCCGCAGCAGGAGAGGCCGTGATAGTGAAGAGGCCCGCGCACCGCGATGAAGAGTGGCCCCCGCTTGCCGCAGCTGGAGAAAGCCCTCGCGCAGAAACGAAGACCCAACACAGCCAAAAATAAATATAAAAATAAATTAATTAATTTAAAAAAAAAAAACTGGAACACAGTGAATAGTTCTCACCTCATTTTCTTAGGATTACAATATCAAAAGAAGGCAAACACAATGCAAAAAGTAACAGTACAGACAAATATCCCTCATGAATCCAGATGCAAAAATTCTAAACAAACTTTTTAGCTAACTAAATCTATGTCTATCTGTTTATCTATCTATCTATCTACCTATCTATCTAAATACTCCATGATCTGCTGTGGTTTATCCCACTGATGCAAATTTAGTTTAGCATTTGAGAAGGAATCAATACAATTCACCAAATTAACAAACTAAAAGATAGAGATATAAAAGGCATCCAGAAAGGAAAGAAAGAAATACAGTTGTCTTTATTTGCAGATAGAATGGTCATCTATATAGAAAAATCTAATGAGATCTATAAAAAAGAATTCCTAGAACTAATAAATGAGTTCAGCAAGATCACAGAATAAGAGAGCAATATGCAAAAATCAATTGCATTTTATACACTATCAATGAACATTTGAAAATTGAGGCAAAAATAACATTTACCATAGCAGCAAAATACAAAAAATACTTAATAGTTAAGGATAAATTTGACAAAAGGTGTGAAAAGCACAAAATATTGGTGAGAGAAACTCAAGGAGCTCTAAATAAATGGAAAACATCCAAAGTCAATAGCTCAAGTGTATCAATATTGTTAAAATGTCAGTACTCCTCAAATTTATTTACAGATGGAACACAATCCCTATCAATATTCCAGCTCTTATTTTTCAGAAATCGATAAGCTGATTTTAAAATTCATATGGAAATACAAATTACCTAGAAGAGCCAAAACAATCTTAAAAAGGAATTTGGGGGACTAAACAAACCATATTTTAAGTTTCAGTTAAAGACAGACAAATGAATCAAATGAACAGAATGGAGACTTGGGAAAAATACGCTGACCTACATGGACAACTGATTTTTGACATAGAAGAAAAGGCAATTCAAGGGAGAAAGTATAGACTTTTCATAAATTGTGTTGGAAAAATTAGATATTCATACATATTGTTAAATGAATGTTGTTCCTATACCTCACATCATATTAAAGTGTTAAACCAAAATGAATCATAGACACAAATGTCTGTAAATCTGAAATTATAGAACTTTTAGAAGAAAAGCTAGTAGAAAACCTTTGTGACCTCAAGTTAGGCAATGATTTCTTAGATGCCACATAAAACCACAATCTATCAAAACAAATGATAAATTTTCTTCATCTAAATTAAAAACATCTACTCTTTGAAATACACTGCTAAGAGAAAACATATAAGATATGGACTGTATAAAATATTTGCAAATAATATATCTGATAAAATACTTGCATCCAGAATATACAAAAATAAAGATTCAATAGTGAGAAAACCAATAATCCAATTTAAAATATGGCTAAACTATTTGAACAGATGTTTCAGAATTTGGAAAAGAATAGATACATATATATATATATATATAAAACTGAATCACTTTGCTGTACACCTGAAACTAACACAACATTTTTAATCAACTATGCTCCAGTACAAAATAAAAATTTTAAAAAGAATATATACAGATAACAAATAAGATTATGAAATAAACATATGAAAAGATACCCAATATAATTCATCATTAGAGAAATGCAAATTAAAACCACAACATGATACTACTCTATGCCATAGGAATGACTAAAAGTAAGAAGCCTGACCATATCAAGCATTGACAAGCATATGGGGCAACTGGAACTCTCATACACTAACAGTGGGAATGTAAAATGGTGTAAGCAATTTGGATACAGTTTAGCAGTTTCTTATAAAGTGTTAAACATGCAGGTTCTATTTGATTCAGTATTTACCTGAGAGAAATAAAAGCATATGTTTATTAAATGACTTGTAAATGAATGATCACAAAAGCTTTATTTGTTATTACCAAAAATTAGAAATAACTCAAGTATCAAGGAGTGAATAAATATACTGTGGTACATCCATAAAATGGAAAACCTTCTTTACAAGCACTAGCCCCAGTGAGGAGCTCTAAAAATCCTGTTCAAAGACAAGGTTGCCCACTCTCACCACTATTATTCAACATTGATTTGGAAGTTTTAGCCACAGCAATCAGAGAAGAAAAAGAAATAAAAGGAATCCAAATTGGAAAAGAAGAAATAAAGCTGTCACTGTTTGCAGATGACATGATACTATACATAGAGGATCCTAAAAATGCTACTAGAAAACTACTAGAGCTAATCAATGAATTTGGTAAAGTAGCACGATATAAAATTAATGCACAAAAGCCTCTTGCACTCCTATACACTAATGATGAAAAATCTGAAAGTGAAATTAAGGAAACACTCCCATTTACCATTGCAACAAAAAGAATAAAATACCTAGGAATAAACCTACCTAAGGAGACAAAAGAGGTGTATGCAGAAAACTATAAGACATTGATGAAAAAAATTCAACATGATACAAACAGATGGAGAGATATACCATGTTCTTGGATTGGAAGAATCAACATTATGAAAATGACTATACTACCCAAAGCAATCTACAGATTCTATGCAATCCCTATCAAACAACCACTGGCATTTTTCACAGAACTAGGACAAAACATTTCACAATTTGTATGGAAACACAAAAGACCCCGAATAGCCAAAGCAATCTTGAGAACGAAAAATGGAGCTGGAGGAATCAGGCTCCCTGACTTCAGACTCTACTACAAAGCTACAGTAATCCAGACAGTATGGTACTGGCACAAAAACAGAAATATAGATCAATGGAACAGGATAGAAAACCCAGAGATAAACCCACGCACATATGGTCACCTTATCTTTGATAAAGGAGGCAAGCATATACAGTGGAGAAAAGACAGCCTCTTCAATAAGTGGTGCTGGGAAAATTGGACAGGTACATGTAAAAGTATGAAATTAGAACACTCCCTGACACCATACACAAAAATAAACTCAAAATGGATTAAAGACCTAAGTGTAAAGCCAGACACTATCAAACTCTTAGAGGAAAACATAGGCAGAACACTCTATGACATAAATCGAAGCAAGATCCTTTTTGACCCACCTCCTAGAGAAATGGAAATAAAAACACAAATAAACAAATGGGACCTAATGAAACTTAAAAGCTTTTGCACAGCAAAGGAAACCATAAACAAGACCAAAAGACAACCCTCAGAATGGGAGAAAATATTTGCAAATGAAGCAACTGACAAAGGATTAATCTCCAAGATTTACAAGCAGCTCATGCAGCTCAATAACAAAAAAACAAACAACCCAATCCAAAAATGGGCAGAAGACCTAAATAGACATTTCTCCAAAGAAGATATACAGATTGCCAACAGACACATGAAAGAATGCTTGACGTCATTAATCATTAGAGAAATGCAAATCGAAACTACAATGAGATATCACCTCACACCAGTCAGAATGGCCATCATCAAAAAATCTACAAACAATAAATGCTGGAGAGGGTGTGGAGAAAGAGAACCCTCTTGCACTGTTGGTGGGAATGTAAATTGATACAGCCACTATGGAGAACAGTATGGAGGTTCCTTAAAAAACTAAAAATAGAACTCCCATATGACCCAGCAATCCCACTACTGGGCATATACCCTGAGAAAACCGTAATTCAAAAAGAGTCATGTACCACAATGTTCATTGCAGCTCTATTTACAATAGCCAGGACATGGAAGCAACCTAAATGTCCATCGACAGATGAATGGATAAAGAAGATGTGGCACATATATACAATGGAATATTACTCAGCCATAAAAAGAAACGAAATTGAGTTATTTGTAGTGAGGTGGATGGACCTAGAGTCTGTCATACAGAGTGAAGTAAGTCAGAAAGAGAAAAACAAATACCGTACGCTAAGACATATATATGAAATACGAAAAAAAAAAAAAAAAGGTTCTGCAGAACCTAGGGGCAGGACAGGAATAAAGACGCAGACATAGAGAATGGACTTGAGGACACAGGGAGGGGGAAGGGGAAGCTGGGATGAAGTGAGAGAGTGGCATGGGCATATATACACTACCCAATGTAGAATAGATAACTAGTGGGAAGCAGCCACATAGCACAGGAAGATCAGCTCGGTGCTTTGTGACCACCTAGAGGGGTGGGATAGGGAGGGTGGGAGGGAGGGAGACGCAAGAGGGAAGAGATATGAAGATATATGTATACGTATAGCTGATTCACTTTGCTATAAAGCAGAAACTAACACACCATTTTAAAGGAATTATACTCCAATAAAGATGTTAAAAAAAAAAAGTCCTGTTCATCCCTCAGCTTGCTCATTACTTCTTCTGAAAATCTATTTCTTCTTCTTCTAGGTATAACTGGATTCCCTCTCACCTGCTATATATCTGTTATGTGAGGAATCTCTACTATGGTCCTTATATTGAATACAAATATATGTGTAACCTACAAACTCTCTAAAAAAAGGAGAAATACGTCTTTTTATTTGTAGTTTCAACATCTAGCATAGGGCCATGAGGTTTGCAGGTGTTTGTATTAGTAAAGAATTAATTTGAAAAGACCATTGTTCCATTCTAAAATGAGAAGAACCTGGATAATTTAGAAAATCAGATTTTATCATAGAGCTGAAGACATAAAGAGATCTAAATAACCTAAATTCAATAAAGAAAATGGCAAGCTCTTCCTAGGAATAAAATGGTCTCTGGCTTCTTTCATCCCTGCCTGAGTGTCTTAGTTCTGCATTTGCTCTAATGTGACTCATGTATCTAGATGGTAACAGTGCTTTTCCATTACACCTATTTACTGAATACTTTTTTTGTACCTACTCCTATTACTTCTGCACTATTAATCTAGATAAGATAGAAGGAGCTAAACATAAAATCAATAGCTAAGTAATAGCCTTCAAATATAAACTCTCTGAATCCTAACTTTCTATAATAAAAAAGTTGGATCTAGAGTTGACCTTGCAAATTAAATAGGATTTAAACATTATTTTCCATGAAAACATCAAATAGGAAATTACTCTTACAGAAAGCTTGCAATTCCCTTTTTGAATAGCAAATATAAAGCTTAGGTATTTCACAGAAGCTATGATTTGGGTGTATATAAAAACGAACTACATGTTTCATAAATCCTGTAATAAAATGGTAATCAGTGAATCAGCAACCTTAATCTCTTGCATATTTCGAAAGTTGAGCAAACACTTTCTGGTAAAGGAAATCAATAGAAAAGGATACTAAAAAACTTAAGAAAGAAAAATCAAAGTTTGAGGAACATATGTGAGTCACTCCACAACTGTGCTATTAGGCAGGTTTAAATACTTAAAAGTTTACCAGCAAATTGGATGAAGGGATTATAATATGTTTACAGGCACTATCATGCCTGGTATTATATCAAGAAATCAGAGTATCACCAATTACTCTTTAACATACTGTAGCCCACTAATTACTGAATTTATTTGAGTAATTATTAAATGTATATAGGGTTTCTTTTAGTATATTGCCTGATAATAAAAGAGGTGTGGCAAAGAATGATTTAACAAACACCTTGCATATACCTATTTATTTGGTCATTTTGGAAGACCTATAAGGTAAATGATAGAAAACTGGTTTTAACTCATGTACCTGATTTTATCTCATTGTAATTTGAAAGTAGAGAGCTTGATCAACCAGATAAACATAGTCTGATTAGGAAACTGTAAGATATGAGCAAATTCAACATATAAGAAGGTGGGACTAATATAATGTGTGAATGAGCAAATTCATCTTCTTAATTCCCGCCAATAAAATGGGACTAATAGGGGTCCCTATTTGCTAGGGTTATATGAGGCTTAAGTTTAGTATTATTTATAAAATACTTAGCATAAAGCTAGCACATGTTAGGCACTCTGTTTTTTAATATAAATAAAATTAATAAGCCAATGATGTTGAATCCTGAGTTGAAATCACAGTTTTAAAATGTATACTAAATATTACAGAAGATAATTGAAATAAGGGACTCTTTGATGTTCTATAGTTTCTGATAGTCTTATGATAAATGGTTAAACATGGAAATTTATTTTAACATTTACCAAATCTATTTTCCTTTAACATTAATTATTTCAATGAGGCTTTGATGGAAGGTCCTTGGAAAATCACACTCTTTCTAGCTTCACCAATAAATGAGGATCTTAAAATGAGGAAAATCTTAAGTCCTTTCCATCTCTTATCTTCTTCGATTCTGATTTTACAGTGTAATAAATATTTCATTTACAAGTTTAATTTTAAGTGACTAGAATGTACTTTATGTTTCCTTATAATTTCTAATATTAATATTTTAATAATATTTTGATAATGAAGGATTTTCCAATACCACTAATAGTCACTTAATAAGAATAAAATCACTTCAGGAAGGTTTGGTGCTTATGATAATTAAATAATAATAATCGCTAACATTTACTGAGCACTCTTGATTTACCAGGCACAGTGTTAAGGACATTATTTGATTATTTAATATTCCCCCCAAATTATATCAGTAAACATCTGTAGTTTTTCCTCATTTGACCTGATGTTTAGAGAGATTAGGTGATACAGCTCTTTGCGTTATTTAAACCATCCAAGTTTAAACAACAATGATAAATAGAAGGATGAAGAATCGAGGTTTATGAAGAAAAATCATTGCCTTGAAATTGAAAGCAAACTGAGTCCAGTGAAAGAAAGTACTTGTAGAATATGCCGTTTGGACTGTCTGGTACAGCCTGCATAGTAGCTGAGGTCAGAGATTTGGGATCCCTAGTACAAGTCCTTGTCTTTTTTCAATTGTATTAAACGGAGCATGGGCAGATCAAGCAGATGGTAAATGGTCAACTTGATTAGATTCACCAGATAGAATCGGGTGATAAACTTGAAATAGCTTGAGAAAGAAGGCAATATGGATTTGAGTACATAGACTAACAAATCAACAGAGAAGACAAATGCAGCTGTAACAAAATAAAAGAGGGAAAAGATCTATGAAGAACAGCAGTGACTTATTAAAGGATTAGATGACCGAAGAATCTGCCAGCCAAAATTCTACTGAATTAAAGATTTTAAAAATGAAAAATAAAAGATAAAAAATAGTAATATATATCATGCTACTTGGTCATAATTTGAAGGAATGAGCTTATATTCCCTGTTAAATCTTAAAGAGAAGCATGATTAATTTTTAAATGCCAGGAACATAATATCTCTATAGTCTATTGGTCTAATACCAGTATCAGGCAATTAATCATACAGGCCTTTTAAATAAATTCCTACATCAGTTTGAATACTTGGAGCATAATATTAGGGAAAAAGAGTAATATAGAATTATGTTACATGTGTATATCATGTGATTGCCTGTATCCATGTAGATGGTAGTTTTATATAAATGAAATACGTGAATATGAAAAAATGATCACCATCCTTTTTTACTAGGTGATAAAGGATGACCTGAAGTTTTTATGGTATTATTTTTGTATTTGTCCTATTTCCTGAATTTAATTATGCTCAATAATACTTACAAACTTTCAGAAAGGTAGAAACTGATAGACTGGTTTTGTTTTTTAATTTAATGGCTATTAAAGAGGAATGAATAGATTTTTCCAGGAAAAAAGTCAATCAGTATTATAAAATATTTATTAAGACATAAGAAATATGATAATTAATGCTAAAGTATAGGATACCTAAACTTTAAAAAAAATTAGAATGTTACAAAAATAATTCAATAGGATGAATGAAAATAAAAGTTCTGTATCTCTGGGTAAATGTTACCAGAAGGACATTGGTTATCTGATCTGGTGTAGCAGAAAAATATTAATTTAACAACTGATACCAGAACACTTCTAAGGAAGAGTTAGTATTTGTTTATGAAGATCATGAAATAAGCCTTTTTGTAGGATAGACGTTTCAATGTCAAGGCCACAAATGGAAGAAAATACTCAAGTCATAACTGAATGACTTAGCAGAATAACAACAAGAAATACAAAGGAATTTAGAGAAGGTGTAGTTTTGAGAGAGAAGTGAAAAGGCAAATCAGCTTTTGGAAGCTTAAGTTACTGAAAGTGAATGAAGAAGGGAAAGGGTATCAAAAAATCATTTTCATTTATTTACCATTATTATAAATCATTATTAATCTATTTGTCTATAAAAATATTTTCAAAATAATTGTTTGTCAGGCATTATGATGAATGAGGGCGAAATTTAAAAGACACTCTCATGGGTCATACTTTGTGTTGGTCCAGGGAGAAAAGAGTTGGCAATAATGAAGTAGAAATATAGATTAAAATATGTATTCAAGATGAGAAAAGCAATATAAAATAATCAATTAAAGTCACCTTGTGTTGAAGATATGGAAAGCAGAACCTTCAGCAGGGTGAACAGGCCTCTCTGAGTTGGTAATATTTGTGGTGAGAGTAAATGGTGATAAGTGACTCTGGGAGAAGACAGAGTGTTTAAAAAGCCCTGGGGATCTGTGTTTGGAAACATTTTGAAAATTTCAGCAACTGTGAGTCTCTTCATGGGGAGACTAATAAAGATATAGCTGGAGAGATAGTCAGCAGCATCGTCCCCAGTATTAATGACTTTGGATTTTATCCCAAGTGCAAATGTAAGAAAATGACTGTTTGTCAAGATAAATCCATCTACTCTGATCACAAATCTCAAAAAATTTTATTAATAAAATGTGTGTTCGTTGTGAGAGGTATTTTGGGGGTGAAAGATTGCTTATCATTCAGACGAAGGGACTGTGTAACCCAATTGGTTCTACTCTAAGACCAAAATAAAATAACTATTGTAAGATGGAGAAGAAAAAAAGAAAAACCAACAGATACTAGAAATTCTACCCCAAACTGTTATGAATATTTGTGTTCTTATTTTCTAGATTTGAGTCCTATAATTTGACAGATGACATATGCAATACAATGAATATCTTGTCTTTTCCTGTTCCAAGTAATTTGAAATATGGCAAAGACACAAAATTGCAAAATATAAACAAAAATTGCTTTAAATTTCTTATATTATAAATATAGATTTTAAAAGGCAAAATGTGTAATTAAGCAATACCTTGTACATGAGTCTTTAGTATTAAATTGGACTGAAGTAAAGCCAGCTGACATTTTGGTGACATAATGTTGGTAATGTTTCAAGGATGTGGGCATGGCCATTCACACTAAGTCTTCCATTTACAAAACAGTTTCAGTTAGGAACCTTTTGGCGGCAGGTAACTGAATACCAGATCATACTGTCTTCGCTACTAAGATAATTATCTCACGGAACAAAGAATCTGGAAATAGGTGGTACTGTGAGTGGTTCCATAGTCAAAAATATCATAAAGAAACCAAGCTCTTTTCATCTTTCCCTCTGCATTTTCAACATGTTATTTCTTTCTTCATAGTCACAAGGTAGCTGCCATAACTCCAGTGATTATACCTTCACAGACCCATTAAGAAAGAAGACAGCCAAAGGGATTTCTCTCCACCTATCTCTGTTTTTATGGAGAAACGAAATATTTTCCTTAACGCATCACGGATTGAATCTTACCTCTCTGCTTGAGTAGAAATGAGTAGCATAAGTTTCAGTGCTCAAATCTGAGGCAAGGTGGAAAGTCACAGATTGCTTGATTTGCTGGGATCCTTTGCTGGGGCTGCTCATTTTGGTCCTTAGCAAAATCAAGAATCAGTTGGTGAAGAGTGAATGACAGAAAAATAACCAACAGTGTCTGCCACAGTAAATAAATAGATGTACGTTAAAAAATAAATTATTAACTTGTATAAAAAACTTCAATCTGATTCCCCAAAGAATTGAGAGAGTATTTTCAGTAAAGATGGCCATGTAATTGAACACAATGTAAAGGAAGGAAACCACAATTATTGCTGTCTTCAGAGGAAGAAGCAATAAGAATATTAAGACCATCCAAAGGGAATGATCACTGGAAAATTTCTTGGGCAAATCACTCTAAGATTTTGATGTGTCCATTAAAAATGAGTTTTTTTGTCATACATTTTTATAATTAGATATTATTTATAGGACATCTTTTCTATGAAGAACAAACTAAAATAACAGGAACATAATAACAAGACATCTGAAAAACAACAGAATTTAAAATAGACAACAGTATTAGAATGGCTAAAATCCCAAATGCTGACAACACCAAATGCTGGTGAAGATGTGGAGCAGCGACACTTCTCAGTCTTACTATACAATCCAGCAATCACACTCCTTGGTATTATCCAAATGAGCTGGAAACTTAAGTCTATATAAAAACCCACACGTGTATGTATATAGTAGTTTTATTCATAAGTGCCAAAGCTTGAAAGAAACTAACAGGTCCTTCAGTAAGTAAATGGATAAATCAACTATGCTACATCTGCACAGTGGACTATAAGAAATGAGCTATCAAGCCATGAAAAGATGTAGAGGAAATTTAAATGCATATGACTAAATGAAAGAAGGCAATCACAAAAGCCTTTATGGTCTATGATTCCAACTATATGACATTCTGGAAAAGGTAAAACTATGTATTACTGGTTACCACAGGTTTGTTTGGAGGGAGGAATGACTAGGTAGAGAAATAGAGTAATTTTAGGGCAGTGAAACTATTCTGTATGATGCAGTGAATACATGTCAAATACATTTGTCAAAAACCATAGAACATGCAACACCAAGAGTAAATCCTAGTGTAAACTATGGACTTTGGGTGGTAAAGATGTGTCATTGCTGGTGTATCAATTGTAACAAACATACTACTCTGGTGAGTGTGTGGGGACAGGAGATATATTGGAACTCTTTGTGCTTTCCACTCAGTTTTATAGTGAACTTATCTCTGTGCCCAAAATACATGTTTCAAATTTTAAGTTTTACAGGAATACACTTCAAAAGCATTATTTTTCAAAACTATTTCAAAATATATGCTGTTCAGGCTGAAAATTTGGAGTACTTATACAGTTAATAGTATGAGGTAGAACTAAATGTATATATTAGAAGCATCAGTATTTAACAGAAATATTTAATTACCAAAATTAAAAATTTATGCAATCTACTTTACAATTAAAGTTATTATTAATAACCAAAATCATGTATGAGCACCTGATTAAGTCAGTGAAATAAAATAGTTGAAGAAAAGAATTGTATCATAGTAAATAGTTTCTCTAATAAGGGAATACTTAAATGGTTGTGTGATTATCTAAGTTTGTGGGTATGTGTTTATGTGTATATGTATATATGCACATAAAGGTTAAGGAACAAAGCAGGTTCTTATAAACCAGGTCTGACTCTTGCGATTATTCCAAGAATGGAATCTACTGGAAGTTGTTATTTAGTTTATAAAATCAATGGGAAGAACACTAAGCCAAGCTTGGAAAATATATAAGAACTAAGGTCAGATCCCAGAGGAATTATGACCTAAAAAGGTCATTACTGCTACTTTGGCACTATAGTACCTGACATTGCCCCTGACATAAATTCCAAATAATCCGATTTTATATGTGTTCCACTTGCTCTGGCTTTAAAATGCTGAACAAGAATTCAGATTAAAATAATTGAAGGATGACATTTCAATCCCCAGATTAGTATATAAGGAGAAGAGAGAGAACCGTTTAAAAGAAAGGATGTACTGGGAATGACACCTCATAATAAATTAGAATATAAAGGAGTATAGGCCAGTCGTCTAATTCAATAGCTTGGTTCTCACCAGCTTAAAGTCTTCTGAAATATATCACAATAGGAGATTCAATAAAACTTCCTTTTATAGCTGTTGTTCATAATTTATTATCATTGGAAAATCGATAGATATATATGAGAACATTATTTTAACTAGAAATACAATCATCTGCATGGCCTGTTCTACTGGATTTAATATGTTTTAAGACTCCTAGCCTAGGGCAACTTGCAGCTGCCTTAGGAATCTCAAAGTCATTGGACTGGGAGGCAGAGAGAGCAGGGTTTCTGAGACTTCTGTGTTAATTAGAGCAGTTCTTTTACATTTTTGACATTGGAGGTCTCCATAAAGTTAATTTTACAAAAGGGTTTAGAGGCTTCAAATTTTGAAAATCAGTGATATATGAAATGGAAGCTTGTAACTAAGCTCTTAAGAAACAATTCTTTATATAAATGCATTTTGTTGTTTCAGGAAAATGATCCACTTTTTTTAATGTGAGGTACTTTTTATCAAATTCTTCCTATGGAACAGATATTTTGCTAGCACTTTCTGTAAGCTCCTTAATGTAAACAAGAGTTTAATTCCTTTTAAAGATTTTAGATAGATAAATAGACTTATAGGTGTATATGTATAGGTGTATATACACATATATGTGTGTATATCTATATATATCTTTCAAAATTCAGTTTCATGTTTAGAAATTTTTTGGATGTTTTGTTTTTGCCAATTAATTTTCATTCAGCCAAACATTCTGGTCTTTACGAATCCATAAAACCCTTGCTACAGTTGGGTTGAAACTGCAAGAAGCTCAATAGGCTAGTGGGACCAATATAATCGAGTGAAATCCCTTCATCATGGGACCCTGTCAGCAAGTCTATGTTTTCTTAAAAAGTACTCTTGAATGCTATGCAGTATCTGGTATAGATATTGTAATTCTAAAATGCCCACATTTACTCCAGCCAAGATGAAAATAAAGTTTTACAGTAATCCTCTTATTGGCAACGAATTGCTGTCACTTCCTCTTAACAGTTGTGAATCACTCAGATTTAGTCTCCACATTTTAACCAGAAAGGAAATCAAAAGTTATATGGATTATAAAGAATGTCTTCCTATGTCCTATTTTCTTTAGTTGCAGTCTCTGTAACCAGCCACAGTCTTGATACATTAGATTTCCTAAGGTCTACATTCCTATGCATTTAACCTCTGACCTCAGTTCTTTTTGGTTTAATCTTTGCTTCTAATTCTTGACTCATTTCTGATCCTGGATAATAAGAAGTGTCCTGCCCACATTTTCATCTTTTGTGTTTTACTCTGTTCATACTTAAAATTAAAAGGTTTTTAACTTTTCATATTGCTGTCCATGACCCATCTGACTCCTAATTCCAATCTCTTATGCTTAAAGACAATAAATTTAAAATATTTATTATACATGTATATATTTTCACATGATAAAATCTGATTCATCTCTTTCTTTTAGCTTGTTAGAGTTGGCAGACCTAAAGAATATATTTGCACCTTTTGACTATTGACTTTAATTTTCTTCCATCTTCCCCTTTGGGATACAGGTATGATGGCTAGAGATGCAAAAGCCATTTTGTAAAGATGCTAAGAAGGTGAAATGGAAGGCTAAACAGAGTTAGGGTCACTGAGGACATGATGGAGCTGCTATACCTAGTCTGGACAGCCCTCCATTTTACTATTTATGTAACAGAAATAAACCCCTGTTTGATGAAATCCAATTACTTTTTCATAAAGCTTAATGTGATTCTAACTGATATGGCAACTACAGATATTTATTGACTTTTTACAGAAGTTAGAAATTGAGATGAAGAAACAAATATGTGAAATGCGGTATAAGTTAATACTTATCCTACTTCTTCCTTTGTTGCCACAAATTACTACAAACTTCCCAAATTAGAACCTTGTAGATATTCAATGTTAGATATATTAGAACAATAGTATTTTTATTTAATAAAATATTTTAAACACACTAACAAAAAATGATTGACTTTTTAATTATATTCTATGAACACACAAATATATTTTTCCAAGATGAAATTAAACAAATTCTTTCACTTAATGCATCTAGAATATGGAAAATTACTTTTTCATGTTCACTTAGTCTATATTCAGTGTAAAGCAGCTCATCTGGATTACTGGCCTTGATTCAATTTGTTTATTCATTCCTTTTGGGAAAAAAAGAATTAAACATATTTTGTATTATGAATATTTATATGGACTTTTTGATAGTGTTATTTCTATAAATACCACATGATTATCTCTGGAAATTTTGAAATTTATGTGTGAGTATTGTGGAAGAAGTGAATCTACATGTGCTGTTTGGATCGGATCTGCTCAAGACCATTCTAATTCTTGAAAGTCAGTCTGTACAGAAAGAGAGAGACACAAAGTAGTCACATACTTTCTGCTGAAAACAGAGGTCCAACAGTTTTTGTATGGTTAAATTAGACAATTTGTCAATTCTTGGGTTTCATAACGTAAGTGTACAAATATAACAACCTATTTTAAAACAGTTTAATCATGCTCAATAATTAGACGTCATCACAAGAAAAATTCCCTGGACATGTATAGCATGATAACTTGACCATGCCTGCTTTTTCTCTGGAGTGGATTTTGGTTTATTAGACATAATTTAGGAATATACATTTTATATAACACCTCTTTTTTAATAATTAAAACAGTCTAATATTTGAGAGTGACCAGGTGCTTATGACTACAATATTTTTTCTTTTATCAGATTATTTATCAAATTTAATCATAAATTACGATTCCACAATGAAGTTTGGTCAAAGTTAAACACATACACACACACACACACACACACACACACATTGACACTATAGATATTCTCATGTGTATCCTAACTCGTCAACGTGATAATAAGATATTTGAGGACAGAGATATCTTTTTCTTATCATTTCCCAACAAAGATATGGTAAACCTTGCTCAATGCTCAGTCAAATTTATATCTTAGAAGTGTATTAAATCTTTTGTACAGATTCATTCTTTCCAATTGTTTTTATTGTGGTAAAATACACATAACATAAAATTTACCATCTTAGCCATTTTTAGTGTACAGTTCAGTGGTATTAAATGCATTCATAACATTGTGCTACCATCACCACCATCTACCTCCAGAAGTCTTTTCATCCTATAAAACTGAAACTCTATACACATTAGACAATAACTCTCCATTCTCCTTTTCCCCTTAACCATCATTCTACTTTCTGTCTCTCTGATTTTGACTACTCTATGTACCTCATGTAAGTGCAACCATGCCAAATTTTTCTTTTTGTGACTGGCTTAATTCACTTAGCATAATGTCTTTAAGTTTCATCCATGTCGTAGTATTTGTCAGAATCTCCTTCCTTTTTTTTTTTTTATTTTTAAGAAACAAGAGTTTATTAACACGTATACCTCATATATACATGGAAAATACCCAGGGAAAAATGAGTTACTCCCTGAGGTGGCTTAAGATTCAGGCTTAAATACCATCTTTTTTTTCTCCTTCCTTTTTAAAGTTGAATAATATTCTGCCGTGTGTTTGTGTGTAGTATATATGTATTTTGCTCATCCATTCATCCATTGATGGACACTAGGGTTGTTTTTACATTCTAACTATTATGAATAATGCTGTTATGAACATGGGTTTACAAGTACCTCTTTGAAACCCTGCTTTCAATTATTTTAGCTATATACCTGGAAGTGAAATTGTTGGATATTATAGTAATTCTATTTTTAATTTTTGGAGGAACTGTCATACAGTTTTCCATAGTTGCTGTACCATTTTATATTCCCACCAACTGTGCACAAGTGTTCCAGTTTCTCCACAACCTTACCAAAACTTGTTATTTTGACAGTTGCCACCCTAATGAGTATGAGGTGTTTTTGTCCTCACTCTTAATTCAAAAGTCACTATATGAATTAACATTATTATGTAAAATGGAAATTTGATGTATATAGGGAATAATACATAAAAATTAGCACTGAACAGGATTTTAATAATTAACAAAAATAATTACATTGGTGTATTCATTCTTTTTTCCATATTGTATAAATTACCACAAATTACTCAAGGTGAAAACATATAGATATTCAATGTTAGATGTAGTAATGAAATAATATTTTGATTAATTATTTTTAAGTACAGTAACAAAGACCCATAGATTGATTATATTGAAATGTCCTGAAAAAGAAAGTACTTATAAAGGCAGCATGCAATGTACAAATTAAACAAATCCCAGAAAATAATTTGAATCTATGTGTACTATGTGTTTTTTTGATTGAATATATTGTATGAAATGTTAAGTAATGCATATTAAGAAAATGATCAAATCCTTGACAAATCCTATTAATAAGCACAGATATATGGTAACAGAATATAGTAAAAGATGAAAGTGAAGCTGAGTTTTCATTAAGATTCTGTCAAAGAAGTTTAGGCCACTAGTAACAAAGTATATATTAAAAGATTAAAGTGATGCTGAGTTTTCATTGATATATTTTCTGCCATAGGAAATTTAGGCCATTGTTTTTCTAACACCTCAAGTGGGGAAATAAATACGTTCTAGGCAAATAAAAAGTTTCTGTAGGCAAGGTAATTTAGTATCTGCTCTGGCAGATGACATATGCAATTTTTCATCCTCTCTGAGACCACCTGGACAGCTGTCCTTGTGTGCTTAAATGGTTATTAAAATACCTCTTTGGAAGTGTTTACCTGAAGGCTATTGAAAAAGTGAGATGTCTTCTCAATTCTGGAGAAATTCAATTTAATAAAGTTGATTTTAAGCTCTATTTCACCTCAACTCTATTTTCTCCATGGTTGTTTCAGATGGAAGGAATGAGTGTCTCTGTTGGAAAACATATCTGTGGTGTCAAATAAATCTATAAAGCCATACTAAAAAACTACAAAGACTCTTAGGAGGGGAAGATAAAGTATCAATAAAAACACATATGGATTCTTGATAATATTTCAACAAAGATAATGCCTGTTCCTTGAACGTGCTAGATGTTTTCCTGCTTTTTTCTCTGCCTGGAGCGGTTTTCCATTCAAAATTCCAGTAGAAGTCTAACTCACCTCCTTCAGATTTATTCTAATCATATTCTCCTTATGAGGCCTATTTTATCCTAACCCTTATGCAGCACCCTGGGTCCTTCTTAACCTGTTCTAGTTTTCCCTTTTTCCTGTAACGTTTCTGTTTCTAAGGCAATGGATGATTATTACGTGTTTTTATTGTCTGATCTCTTCTTGCAGAATATAAATTCCAGAAGGGCAGGTGTTCAGTAAATATCTGTGGAGCTAATGAGTAATTAATAAATCAGTAAATACATAATTAGTATTTTGTATGTGCCAGGTCCTATTCAGAGCACTAGAGGTAGATACTTTCTCCACCTTCATGCAGGAATATTTCTAATGGGAAATATAGCTGTTAGATTAATTATTATGAATGTGATCAATTAATATGAAGCATTACGGTGGGATTATTAAAGAGTATAATATCACATCATCTGAGATTTTAGAGAAGTTCAACCAAGGAATTGAACTAAAATTCTATTCTAATGGATGAGTAAAAGTTCTTAAGAAATTTAAGCAAAGCTTTTTGTTTTGAGAAATGGTCTGAGTTACCTTGCTTGTTGACCTAATATGGTTTTCCCACCATATTCCACATCTTTTTATCAGAAACTTGGCCTCATTTTTTGTGCCCCATGTTCTTCAAAGTAAAAGTGAAATCATTTTACTGGTCTGGGGAGGTAGTCAAGAGACAATTACAAATGAGTGACTATTAAAACGTGAAATTTAGATATGGCAAATATTTGTTTTATATGAAAGTGAAAGGGAGATGAGATTAGGATTACTACATCTATTACTTCTCTACAATAAATTTATCCACAACTGCTGATTAAACCAAATCCAGTAAAACATAGTGTAAATTATGACTAAAAATTTCCCTAAAGTATAAGAACAGGTTTTGCTCCTTTCTTCATGATGCTAGAGTACAAATATTCTATGGAACAGCAACCAAAGAGGAAGGAGTACACACAAAAGAGATGATGATGTAGTATTTGGATGCCCATCAGAGAGTTTGCCCCTCTTTACATGCCTTTCTTCCCTGAAGGCATGACGCAAAGGCTAGAAAAGTGAAAATTGTCTTTGTTGTAAAGTACCATAAGGCTTCTGGCTTGAACTGAATATGATGGGGAGAAGGTCAAACACATACAGCCTGAGAATTCCTTTAGTCCAGGTCACAGAGTCACTTATGTTCTTCCAACAATCCTCTCACTCACAGGTTAATTTATTTTTGACAAATATCATAACAGCTTCTCTAAGAAAATCTAGAGGATAGCTCCTCTTGTACAATTGTGCAGCTAATGTACTCGTAAGAACTGTTCTCTGTATGCTGTTTAAAAAAGGAAAGAAAATGAAATATATGTCAATATCTGGTATCTGATATATGTCAGTATTTGATAACGTTAAAAGATGAGAGGACAAAATATTCAATCCTGCTATTTCTGAGCTTTGGGTCAACTCTAAGTCAAAAGAGTATGTATTCTTTACGTTTTATCTGTCTGGAACTTTTTTTAAACTTATTTTTTAGCAAGACAGAGTAAGAGAGGGGTTGAAGCTACGTGATTCTCCAGAGAGCATGCAAAAGTCTGGTGAGCTGGTAATCAGGTGTGTGAAGTGTCCTCCTTAGACATTCACTCAGTGTTCTTTTGACTGTTCAGGGAGGAGAAGCTTGATTAATTACCAAGTATCCAGTTACTTCTCCTCTAGATTTATATAAAACAAAGGACACAATTTAATGTGAAAGCTACAATTAACTGTATTAATCTTATAATCTTCAAATATCTCATTCTTTTTAGATTCTGTCTTTTCTTTATATACTAAAGACTTGGAGAAATCATAATATGCATACAGTATATTTTGTACCA
The DNA here is from genome assembly GCF_009873245.2 of Balaenoptera musculus. Classification (NCBI taxonomy): domain Eukaryota; kingdom Metazoa; phylum Chordata; class Mammalia; order Artiodactyla; family Balaenopteridae; genus Balaenoptera; species Balaenoptera musculus. Next base: position 60,642,640 of record NC_045802.1, read on the forward strand.
GCTGGGCATTTTCTTATTCTCCCTCAAAACTCTCAGGTGGGCTAACTATATTTTATTTTCTTGATAACATTATATATTTGCATCTAAGGTTCAAGCCAGGTATGCTGTTACTTAGCTAGTTTATTTAGCTAGCTAGTTTACGTCTGGCTGTGGTCTTTGGGATTCCCGCCAGCTGTACCCTGAAACAGCTGTGCCTCCCCCTCTTCCACTCAAAGCAATTTCCAGGGATTCGTATTTAAAGGAGAGTGAAATGCTGTCTCTAATTATAACAGCAATCTGTTCTGCAGCAGTTTTCACACTCTATTTACATTCCCTACTGTGTTTTTCCAATAGCTTTACTCTTTCTTCCATTTCTCTAATTTTGGTTTTAAACCCATCAAATTGCCCGTTAACTGAATTAATTTTCAAGTACATTACTTCTAGCACACTTTTTGGGAAACATATATGATTGTTTATACTGATATTTAAGATCACGTTTGAGTTATTTCTCCAAGTATCAAGGACAAGGTGAACTGCTGGGTATTAGTAAAGCTGATTAGTCCCCGATATTCATTTATCTTCTGCCGTTGGTGCCACCTGCCTTACAATGACTCAGGAGGCATGGGTGGCAGAAGAGGAGTGACTCATGTCAGCACAGAGAGCTTTTCAAGTATGTTCTCTCAATTCTTCCACACAATTACTATTTAACAGAAAAAGAAAACACAATGTAAAACAGTTAGCAAACATCTGCTTTAAGAAATGTGGCAAATAAATTAAATCTCCACTAACTGTGCAACAAAATATGGGCTCAATTTCCAAGGTATAGTGTAATGATACAATTTTAGAATAGTCTTTTGTAATTATTTAAATCTGTTTCTTAATTTCATGACATGACTGGTTACAGGCCAAAGAAAAGGCATGCAAACAGTCTCTAAACATGATCTCAAGCAAGTTTATTCTTTACATGCTATGTTTCGCTACACTGGTAACATAAAGATTTAAAAATAACAATTTTTTGTTTAATATTCAGATGTTAATACCCAAAACAAAGATATAATCTAAACATGTTTTATAGTCAACCAGATTGTTATTTTAAAAAAGAAATACAAAAATAAAAGTCCATAAAGTACTTAAAATTTGTATATTATTGCTTCAAAATATATTTTGCTACCTGAGGATCTAGTTGTTTTAACATTGTTATTTTTCAGATTTTCATGGCAAACTAATTCATTTTTCACAGGAAAGTTAGCATATTTTGCCAGTTTCTAGAAAACATACTTTCAGTGATTTATTTGTTATTGTTTTGAACAGATAAATGAAGGAAAAAATGCTGTCTTTATGGCATTTTTATTTGCTATTGAAATAGGATATTTTCTTCCAAAATATTACTTGTCTTATAATTGTTTGTACGATATAGTAAAAGTTCTTGATTATTAATTTATAACCTACTACCTTATTTGATTTGATTATTGACTCTAAAAATTTTGATTATTTTAGATTTTCTATGTACATAATCACATCAACTGAGAATAATAAATTCAGCTCTGCCTTTTTTTCATATTTGTATCTCTTGCTTATTTCTTGGCTCTAAGATCATTGTCCCTTAGTTCCAGAACAATGTCAATAATAAGGTGATTTTAAGCATTCTTATCTGTCCCCCAACCCTAAATAGAGTGCTTTCATTGTTTTAGTATTAAACTTTTGATTCTGACTTGAGATAGTTCTCATAAATATTCTCTTTATCAGTTTGCAACACCACGAAGTGGGAACTGAGGTGAAGTTGTGGTGGGGGATGAGGAAATCCCTTTTAAGTGATTGTCCTTATAACTTAGAATTTACACTTTCTCCAAAACCTATTTCCTTCCAAAATCTGAGCATAGCTGTATTTCTAATTTACCTTCAGTAGCTACTACTACAAAAAGTTTTAGCTCTTTCTTTCCTACTCAAATTCTATGTAAAGTATATAAACAGATAATTAATGACTTCTAATCCACATATCAACATAAAAATGTAAAAAAAAAATTATCCTCAATTAAAAATAATGCAGTTTTCTCTTTCTTATAAATGTGAAATTAGTTTCCTAGCACAACACCATACATAGTTAATTTCAATGGCAGGAAATATACTGAGGTGGTGTGATCTGTATGTTTCCCCCAGTTGGACATGAACAACTTTGCTGGTCAAGGAGGGTTTTTCTCCTTTAAGCGTTTTACCATATTCTGCCCAAATTTATACAAAACAAATATGCTGGATCCTTGTAAAAGTTCTGGTGACAGACTATAATTAAGTCCCTTTCACACAGAGAACCACATTGAAATAGAGAGAATAACAGAGGTTTTAGAATCAGAAGGACCCTGTCTATCCCCCCACAATCATAGTTACTATGCAGAAAGGTGGATACTGTTTATTGTTAGGTCTTATAATGTATATTCCTCAACATGAGTTGCTTAAGTTATCATTTTTATTCAGCCCATAATTGTTAAAACTAAGTCCTTATGATAGGCACTTATGTTAAAAGACAGTTTTATTCTTCTTCAGATCAGTAAACAAGAACCTTTCTTGTTTTTTTGTGGTTATCGTTGTTGTTTTTATATGAAGCATAAAGACTTTATGTCAACCTCTTCCCTCAACAAGACGTCTTTGGGTAGAAATAAATAAACCATTTTAAGGAGGGACATTTCTTGCCATGGCACTTGTCTCCTGACAGTTATTCAGTGACGCATAGCTGAAAAGTGTTCTGTGCTTATGGCGCAAAACAATTCCCAGGACTTGACAGGGAAGAATGTGTTCATTCGAAGCCTAGGGCAGAAGTCTGCTGAGATAAACAGAAGAAAGATAGTGAGCAAATTCATCAAGACCAGCTTTATGTATTTCTCCCCCTGGTCTGATGGCTGATGTTGCATGATTCCTACAAGCAACCAAACTGTAAAACCAGTGCTACAATACAGAAGCACCTGTAAATCAATGGGAGCACATTTTTGCTTAACAAGAGATCCTGACAACTAACAACTGACAACCATCTGCCCCAGACACAGTTTGAGTTTTTAAGATGCATCAGTTCCCCTTCCCAGTTTCTAGTCTCATGCCCAGTAATGCTTCCAATACCTAACATCTTGAATCATAGAATTATAAACTCTTAGGGCTCGCCTGGTTGGCAAATTATATGAGGCAATACTCAGACTTTCCAGATAAGGATAATGAGCACAAGTTAATTAGATAACAGTTCAATACAGCTATCAATACTTCAAGAAAGTGATCAGAATAAATCTTGATACAAGTTATTTCGATAGATTCTGTCCAACATTCCAAATTGTGAAGCTCTTTTTAGATCTCCATTCCTTTCTTCTATGTACTGTATTCATTATATCTCCCAGCCCCATGTCATGTTCAACTTGATAAGCATGCCCTTTATAACTTTATCCAAGTCATTCATAAAGTGTTGACCTGGACAGAACTATGTCTGAGTTGCCTAATGACTCTTGGCTCCTTTTTTTGCAATGCCAGTGGAAATTATTCCATTTGGTCAAATTATGAGACTTTATTTAAAAAATGAATTCATTAACACTTATCACATATTTCTTTGCATCCCATACAGCTAGTTAATACTCAGTAAAAGTTGTTGAAAGAGGTACTGTGTTTTGAAATATGAAGCCCTAGGGAAGGTTCAAAGGGGTGGCACATGCACTGCCTGCAGTTTTAAGGTAATATGCGGTTTCTCCACTACTGACATCTCATCATTCCAGCCTTGTTCTGCTGGCATTTTCTGTTCAGTGATTTCCCTGGGTGAGTAACCATGGTGAACATATCCAGGATATAATGCTTTGGAGACTGGGCATCTAATGGGACACTGATAATTTTAGAAAGTGAACCACATTTATGATTGAATTTTTTAATGTAAAACCAAAAGCAATTCAGCCAGAGGAAGCCTTTGAAAAAATTGAAAAATATGATGACTGATTTTTTTCCAAGTAAACCTTCTTACCCCCATCCCCAAACAATCAGCAGTAGTTTTAATTTTATGATGAACCTTCCATGCTTTTTTTTTGCGAGATCTTCCTAGTGAATGAGTGGAGAAGTCTTTGAGTTGGCAGCTCAAGTTTCAGAAAACAATCTGTAGCACTGGAGCAGAGTGAAGCTAACTGGCACATACGGGGAGTGAAAACATGACTTTGGCCTCATTAGCACCGTGTGCTAAAAAACAAGCTAAGCAACCAAGTATGAAGGTGAACCAGGAATGGAGAAGGTCTGGGCACCCAAAATGGACGGTTTGCTTCACTGTGGAATTTTTTCTTGGATCTAATTAAAGCCTGATTCTTTCCAGCTGTTGTGGCACAGATTATAAACTCAGCCTATAATTAAAAATCTCATTAATCATTTCCCAAATTATTTGTTGTAATATAAAATGGAAGTTGAAGCCATTCCTGCTGTGAAAAATGGTTTTGATATTAATAACCGTGGCTGTAACCGATGTTAATGGCAAAGGGACCTTTGTGTTTCTATTTATAGTTTCCATTTTCACACCCCTCTCACTAAGCAAGCAACCGAATACTAAAGTATTCTTTTTTTTTTAATTTTTATTGGGGTATAGTTGACTTACAATGTTCTGTTAGTTTCAGGTGTACAGCAAAGTGAATCAGTTTTACATATCAAGTATTCTTTATTCCAGTGTTTTTATTTCTTTAAAATACCTTCAGTCTTTTTTTTAACCTTTTCATTGTGAATAATAAAAATATTCTATGACTGCAAGTCCAGATTAAATTTATTAAACAGACTCAACATTCATAAATGTAAGTGGATTAAAAATGAGATTATTTCACTTTTTATTGTGGGTGGCAATCCATCCAGATGCTTACACTTAATATTTGTGGCTATCAGACACTGAACTTCAATCTTCATATCAGCCTTTTTTTATATACAATTTTTAAAGGTTATACTCCATTTACAGTTATTACAAAATAACAGTGTATGAGTATTCCCTTTTCTCCACATCCTCACCAACGTTTGTTATTTGTGTTCTTTTTGATGATAACCATTCTGACAAGTGTGAGGTGATATCTCATGTGGTTTTGATTTGCATTTTCCTGATGACTAGTGATGTTGAGCATCTTTTCATGTGCCTGTTGGCCATCTGCATTTCCCCTTTGGAAAAATGTCTATTTTGTTCTTCTGCCCATTTTTTAATGGGCTGTTTGTTTTATTGATGTTGAGTGGAATGAGCTGTTTATATATGGTGGATATTAACCCCTTATTGGTCATAACATTTTCAACTCTTTCTCCCAATCAGTAAGTTGTCTTTTGGTTTTGGCAGTGGCTTCCTTTGATGTGCAAAAGCTTTTACATTTAATTAGGTCCCATTTGTTTACTTTTGTTTTTATTTCCTTTAGGAAATAGATCCAAAAAAAATTGCTGCGATTTATGTTAAAGAGTGCTCTGCCTACGTTTTCCTCTTGCAGTTTTAGAGTATAGTATCAGACTTATATTTAAGTCTTTAATCCATGTTGAGTTTATTTTTGTATATGATGTTAGAGAATGTTCTGATTTCATTCTTTTACATGTAGCTGTCCAGTTTTCCCACCACCACTTATTGAAGACACTGTCTTTTCTCCATTGTATATTCTTGCCTCCTTTGTCATAGATTAGTTGACCATAAGTGCATGGGTTGATTTCTGGACTCTCTATTCTGTTCCATTGATCTATATGTCTGGTTTTGTGCCTGTACCATACTGTTGTGATTACTGTAGCTTTGTAGTACAGTCTGAAGCCAGAGAGCATGATTCCTCCAACTCTGATTTTCTTTTATCAAGATTGTTTTGGGTATTTGGGGTCTTTTGTGTTTCCATACAAATTTTAAATTATTTGTTCTAGTTCTGTGAAAAACACCATTTGTATTTTGATAGGGATTGCATTGAATCTGTAGGTTGCCTTGGGTAGTATCATCATTTTAATAATATTGATTCTTCCAATCCAAGTATATGGTATATCTTCCCATTTGTTTATGTCATCTTCAGTGTCTTTCATCACTGTCTTATAGTTTTCCAAGGACAGGATTTTACCTCCTTAGGTAGGTTTATTCCTAGGTATTTTATTCTTTTTGTGGTGGTGGTAAGTGGGGTTGTTTCCTTAATTTCTCTTTCTGATAGTTAATTGTTAGCATATAGGAATGCAACAGATTTCTGTTAAGTTCTGTTTCCTACTCAAAGCTCTTCAGATTAAGGGAGAGACTACTGTTCTGGAAATTATTTCCATTGAATACACTGAACTTGAGCATTTGCTGCAAAAGATAATAGCTGTGAAAGTTAAAATGGACAGCATCTTTGTCAGATCAGGCTGCCATAACAAAACACCATCAACTGGGTGGCTTCAACAACAAAATTTATTTCTCACAGTCCTGCAGTCTAGAAAGTCCAAGATCAAAGTACTGGCCAATTTAGGACCTGGTGAGAGTTCTCTTCCTGGTGTGTACACAGCTGCCTTCCCACTATGTACTCATCTGTTGTCTTCACTGTGTGCACACATGGAAAGAGAATTTTTCATTCTGATGCTTCATTGTTACTGTATAGTGTTAGTGTCAGCTTTAAGTTTATAAGGATAAAAATGGAACTTGCCCAAAATAATAGGAATAAGCAACGGAACTCTTAACTAGATGACAATTTCAAATGTGGTTCTCTGGTGAAGAAGTTTCAACATTATGGGTGACCAAATTTTGTGCCTGAGACCCATCTGGTTAATTTAGCATTTGTTCCTGATTTATCGTGGTTGTTAAAAATCATTATCAATAGTTGCATTAACCTAGGATGGGTTTGGCACATCTCTACTTTGTACTTTCAACTGTCATGGTCCCTAGATCAGTGTGTGAGAGACTTATGGCTAGTGAGCTGTATTTAAATCTGAAAAACAATTAAAAACCCAGTCCTTGTTTCCTGATCTTTCCCAGACCAAGGGAACTAACACCTTTGAGGATAACATTCTAACTAAAAAAATGAAGTACTTTCTTCTGCATGGCTTTCCTTGCTGACCACTTGATAAACAGCTAGTTGTGCTACAGCCCTTGCTGAAGTATAGAAGATACCAAAAGCCACAGAGCTAATGGGAGATGCTGGAAATCATGTTAGTCATATTTTATATATATACACACATATATACATATATATATATAAATAATATAGAGACTGAGTAGCCCTGCAATAGAACACATTGGCCGAATGCTTTTGTTATAGTGATAATTTTTGTCATTATGCTTCAAAGCTACAACACTATATTCATTGTTCTTTCATGCTTTTGTTGTGGTTGTTTTGTATTATAAAAAACAACTGAAAAAAAAAAAAAACAACTGAGTTGCAGTCAACTCTCTCTCTCTCTCTCTCTCTCTTTCTCTCTCTCTCTCTTTCTCTCCCTATCTCTCTCTGTATATATACACATATATAATAGAAAATTAAGTTCTGAATTTCTACTCTTCAAGAAAGTTGATGTTGATAACGTGATTACACAGAATGGTGGTCCACATTTCCTGTCCACCATGGTGACAAGATTGAATACAGGAAGTCTAAGAAATCAAATCTGTTGAAGAAGAATTAGTATAAAGCCAGTTGATGTGTGAAGAAGTATGCGTACAAATATAAGGATTTAGCAAGTGAAGCTGCAGAAGTTGTGTTTACGCATCACTGTGAAAAACAAATTTTTACTCAAAGATTGCTTTCTTAATTATTTTTGTTCTATTTTCATCTTCAGTTTTTCTTATGCACTATGAAAAATGAAGTAATAGTCAATGTGCTATGTTATCAGAAGACCTCCATAGATAATGAAATGATTCCATTCTCATGTCAATGCCATCAGATACTTCAAATAAGAAGTTGATTAATTACCTATATAGGTTGCGTTTTTTTAATCCAATTTATGAAATCAGAATGAAACTGTTAGAATTTCATTCTGTCAAAGATTAAACATCAAACATTACTCTGAATGCTACTGTAGATATTGAAGACAAAGTTTGGTGGAGCATAGTATCATGATAAAAAAGGGCTTTAATACATTTTTAAATATAAGAAAAAGGTATACTTGAAATTGGTTTCAAGGCATGGATAGAATTTACAATTACATTTGAATAAATGGTATATTCCAGAAATTTAAATGGAAGCTGTACCTATCAAAACTTATATATACATACATACATACACACATACACACGCATATATGCATATACATATGTGTAGACATACACAAACACTGACTGAATGTAACTGAATTACAAAATTTTAGTTATGTAGCTCTTGACTAAAAAAAAAGATTTCTTCAAGATTTTATATATTTTTCTCCTAATACCCAAGATCAGTTGTATTTAGAAATGTCTGACCCTTGAAAAACTATTTTATACATCACCCTAAAGAACAAATGTAATATTAGATATTTTTAAAACAATACTCTGTATTTTGTTGAAATTTATTTGACAAAAATTTTAATCAAAATATTCAGTGAATGGAAAACTAAAATGTAATTCTTTTAAGCTTTTAGTATAGTATCGCAGTTATTTAAAGCAAATTTTGAAATAAAGAGCTAATAGGATGGCTTTTTTCTCATATAAATACTAACCGAAGAAAGACACTCTGGAATTCACAGGCAAAAGACAGTAGCTGTACATTGGGCCATAATGCTTAATTCATTTTGAGAGGTTTAAAAATATCAATTTAATAAAACAATTTGTTAGCCAAAATAGTTCAAAGATTACATAATTTCAGGGTTTTTTTAGCAAAATTTTTACTTTCAAAAATGTCCTTGTTTCAACAATAAATTCTGTGGTCAACTTATTAATAATATATCTAGATATATTTAATTTTAATATAATGAATGGCATATCAGCATGTCAAAATACCACTCCTTGATTTGAGGATACAGAAACAAGAGAAATCAGGGAAAATAAAGTTTCCAAGACACCTTAAAAAAAGCTCATAGAAATATTCATGCCATTAATTTGTGATAAACAATAATTATAAGAAAAAAATCAGTTACCTACTACAATAGCAGTTGTTATAAATAAGAATTTAGCAGTTGTTATAAGTAAGAATTTCCATGTAGTGCAGTTATACAAATCAGGAAAATCTAACTTCTCTTACAAATATCTTACAAATCTCCATGGGTTAATACAGTAAAGGTTTGTGCCTCTCTTATGTCATATTACAATGCAGGTAAGCAGTTCCATGCTGTCAATCAAAGATCTGAGCCCCTTCTGTCTCATAGCTCTGCTATGTTTAAGGTCTCAGAATTGTCCACTTAATTGTTTGCATTCAGATAAGGAAAGAGAGAGCTTAAAAGAGCTTGGGAAGCATTGGAGGCCAAGCCTAGGAGGGGCTCAGTCGTTTCCTTTGGTACATCACCGGTGAGGACTCAATCACATGGCCCTACCTAACTGCAAAGGGGCTTGGAAACATAGGCTAGAAGTGTGTCAAAGAAAAGAAATCACAGATATTGGTGAATAACTGGCCAATTTTTATTGCAGTCACCCAAGAGGGTACTTATTCATTGAGTATTAACTCATTAGACTATTTACAGTTTATTTTAACAGTTCTTTTGTGCTTATAGCAAGAATACAATATCAGCTGCCTCCAGGGAGCAGCTAATAAAGAAAATGAGTCGAGCAGACAAGGATGTAAGTAATAGGGAGTGGTAGAGACTGAGGCAACAGGTAAGCACATGTCCTAACCGAGAAGCAGCAGATGCTGCCAACTTGCATGAAAGCTGACCTAGAGTTACTAGCCATGGAAATTTAAATAGACACTGATTATGATATTTATATCAAATATTTAGGAGAAAAATATTTGATACTCAAATTTCTTTGAAAAATCAAAAAATTTTTTTAAAAGAACTTTGCTGGTTAAGTCAATACTTATGGGTCATTCTTATGGGGGGAGGGGAAAGGGGTCAAAAGCATTGAATTGCCCAAATCTTAAATATTAAAAAAATGAAGAAGGCAAGGATGTTACAGAGAGACAATGCTATAGTCTCTCTGTAATATAGTCACAAACCTAAAATAACAACAATAATATAGTCACAAACCTAAAATTTATATTTATCTAGAAATGTGGTTTGAAGCTGAAAGAGTGTACTGTGACTAAATAATGGCTACAGAGAGGGAGACAGGTTAAAGGACAGCCTGACAACCAGGAGGAGAAACTAAAATGGTCAAAGTGCCCCCAAATGAGGCGAGGACCAATATCTTAATATAGGGACTAATCAAGCTGGTCAAACTGTCCAGCAGACTAAAGGAGAATGAATACCTTCTGTTCATTTTGTTTTCCTTTTTCTGCCTGATCTTTTCTCTCATTTTCATCATAATCACTTCTACTTATCCATATAGTTAAAAGTTACTTTTTCAGAAAATATTATTCATGATGAAAGCTGCTGTTATCTTTTCAAAGAGAGCTGGTTTTAACAATTTTAACAAAATTATAGCATATGTGCTTTATGCTATACCACATTCAATCCTCCTCTTGAAGAGTAGTTCCCCAGACCAGCCTGAATTGTTCATTTAGACTTTCAGTATCTGCAGTGGGACCTTGTTTTAACACTAAGGGGTACTTAGATATCATTAACATAAGTAGCAATATAGATCGAGACTTCTCTATTTGTTGTTAGCCATACATTGAGAACTATGTAATAAAAATAATGAAACATAGAGCCTATATATAGGTAGAAAGCCTTTCAAAAAATGATTTGAAGAAGTTATATGTGTATTGTTGCTTTCAGGGTACTAAAAATCTTAGCATCAACACGGCCTATCGGAAATGGCATTCCTAGTAAATGTTTCAAAGAACAGGAGGAAAGGCAATGGGGGCAGAGAGCAATACATAGCGGAGAAGAAATGGCCCTTGTTTGGACCTTGGTTGATGGAAGTCATTGCAAGGTACAAACCATATGGAAAGTAAAGGGAATTTCTTCAAATGACTCAACTGAATTTTTGGTTGACAGAATTGTCCTATCAATTCAGTCACGAAGACAGACTTTGCTTTGCATACCAGCAACGTCCGCCGTATGTCTGTTCCTATTCGTCTAGTGTTATGTGATGTTAGAAGGAGAAGCACAGGGGTGTCAAAGTCAATCTTTCCTCATTTGATCATTTTGCCCAGTATTGACATTTTTAAAAAGTCATGTAGCAGCACAATGATGGCAGTTTAGAAGTATCCATGATAAGAGTAGCTAGTCTACTATGTGAACAATTGGATTATAGAAGAACCTCTATATATTTTAATATGAATTTTCCTCTAGGTGATGCTCTTAAGAAGATATTATAGTAATACCTTTTAGCACATCCTGATATTATTAATTACCAGTTTTCTCTAAACCTTCCTGAAAGTTTTTTTTCAAGTTTGAGGTTTTTAAGTTGGAATCAAGTAGCAATATATTTATCTTTCTATCAGTATCTCTAGTGGATAATTTTAAATTCAATTTTATTAATTTCACTCATGTTCACTTGCTTAATAGCACATTAGTAATTATATAGGGAGATTCTATTTAGATTAGAGATAATTCAGTCAATCATATAAACTTGGGATTTAATCTGGTAAATTATATAAAAATGATTTTAGTAAATACAAGGGAGCTAAGCAATATTAGAAATAAAGGATAATCTCCAGTTATTTTTTTTTAAACAAAGGGTTTCAAATTCTACATTTTTATATCTAATTATTTTTGAGCATATGTCATTTTTAGAATTTTTGCGTTCTAAACACAATTTAGTATCCGGAATACTAAATTCAATGAAAGGTAATTTTATATATAAGAAAATTTGATTTTTAGAATAATTTAAAACATGAATTACCATTGAAAATATTCCAATAACAAAGCAAGGATAATTTCATAATATATTCTAAAATTCTCAGAAACAGTGTCTACTCTGATCATATATGTGATTTCTTTTATTCTGAAAAAATAGAATAATTTGAGAAATGTATGTTGTACAGAGTAAACTACGTTCATATTAAAATAAAAATTAAATTCTTCCTATGTGTATATATATGCATATATGCACATATATATATGAATATACATAGTGTGTATTACATTTAGATCACCAAATATTTGCAGAGAGAAATAAACAGTTGATCTGATCTTGGGCCCATTTTGAATATGCTGGAACAATAACCCGCTTGTCATTGGTCTGCATTCCTTCCTTTTCCCTCCTGTTCATATTATAGGTAGAATCATAAAATTAAAGACTTGTAAATAACCATGAAAAATATATAGCACAAATTCTTCACCCAAGATCAGAAAACTTTTTAGGCAAAGGTAGGACTACAGAAAAAGCTATCCTGAACTCTAAGCACAGTAATTTTTCTTTCAAAGCAGATATACCTAAGCCATAATTTATCAGAAGTGTTGTATTTACACAGCTTTTCATAAACATATATGTATTTGTCTGCACATGTGTATCAAGAGCTTGGTAGAGTACCCTCAATACATAACTTAATTGAATTGTTTTCCTAATGTAGCATTTGCATCATCAAACCTTTTATATAGCACTGGCCCTTATTAGCACAGGCTACATAAGACCATAAAAGACTAAAAAATAAAGGTAGACCAGTATGGCTCTTTGTGCAACAAAACTTTTGGCCATCAAGTTGTTCATTTCACTATTTTTCCCTTCCCTTGTCTCTTTCATATGCAAAAGATAGCTCTGCCGCTTATGGATTATAGCATTTTATAGCAGGTGCATAGGAAAGGTGTCAGTATTTTCAGATGACCCTTCCCCCTAGTGCTGATTTCTGCGTTAGGTTTGCCTGACTGGTTTAGCAACTCTGAGGAGTTGTATTGTGCTCTGTAGTTGGATGACGTTTTAGTAGCAATTTTAGGCTAAAGACTTCATTCAGTTGGCCGTTTTGAAATTTATTAATCTTGTGGTGTTGGTGGTGAACCAAGGATAAATTAGGATGCCTTTATTATTGATCTGTCCAAAGCTTTCACATTACTTGATCATGCTCTATTGTTAATACAGCCGAAGGCAATTAATTTTAGAGACAAGTTGTTAACACAGAACAATTTGCAAGTCTTCCCACTGAAGACACTGAACTTTATTGTAAAGTGTTGGATCATTTCAATTAATTTTCTTTTAATTCTAAATTAGCAGAGTATTTAAATGAGTCCTTGCTCTAGTCCATGAATTGATCTATTCTCTGATCTTTCAAAATTGAGTGTCATCCTGAAGGGTCAAATTTAAAAGTTATGAGGATCTTAAATTGTTTGGCAACTTGATAACACTGCATTGCTTCAGGTTTTTTTTCATGTTTGTTCATTGGAATCTTGAGTAGGCTAAGTACTTTAGCTAAAAAAGATTGATTTCTCTTAACTCTTCAATGTATTTTTATGCTTAAAAATTGATAATTTCTTCATATACCCAGAATTCAGATATCTCTCAATATTTTAAATACACTGTTAATGTTATAGCAAAGAAATTATTAAAATGACAAAATAAAGTTGATAATATTGATTGTACCATTCAGTTGTATGCAGTTTAAATTAGAAAAAATCTATTAAACTTGAATAAGTTAATGTTTCTTTAACATTTAAAAGTTTGTAATTTCTCTGGAACTGAATTTTCCTTCTTATGACACATATCCCAAAGAAAACGTGACATAAAACAAGTAAGACGTATTATCCAACCTTCTCTGACTTTAATTCAATCCCAATTTATTGTTTCAATTTTACTCTGCAAGACTGACTTCTTAGAACAAAATAAGATTGGCTAAAATTTGTGATAACCTTGCATTTCTATGGGTGCTATTCTGAGGAATTCTATGACAAAGAATAAACACAATAGATGCGATGTATCTATAAGAACCATAACTACAACAAAGTTTTAGAAACATCAGAATTACATACACTTTTATTCCTGACACTTCTTTACTGAGATCATAATTATCAGCATCAAAATATTAGTTCAAATTTGAGAATGATTCTGAATGCTGACCCCAGCATTGACAGTTAACTACTGCTACATCAAGTTAAGTATCAACACAACTAATAACTTAAAATGGTTAAGTACAAAGCAACTGGATATAGTGCCATATTTTCCAAATATTAAGAGAAGTCTATCCTTATGAAATTTACTAAATTGGATGTGCCTTAATTGAATTTTCCTTACTCTGGATCTATCTAAAGCTTATCTTCCTAATTCTACACTAGAGAGAGATTTATATTGTAACAATAGACACTAGAAGTATCTTCACTGAGTTAATTTATATGCTGCATTAGAGATAAATATGCAAGAAATTATTTATACAGGTCATGAATTAATAGATTTTTAAGGGACTGGTTATTTTAGGTTAATTATGCAGTTAAAAGTAGGCTTTCTTTCCTTTGTTTTCATCATGACAAAATTAAAACAATAAATATTATAGGATGTTAATGGATAAGGAAGCAACCATGTAAAAGGAAGCAACTTTTGTAAGCATAATATAAAGACAAATCAGGAGGAAATTTCTGAAGAAAGCTGAAAATAAATTGTAGTTGAAAAACTACAAGAGATGTATTTTTGTATCTCTCCTGTTTAAGACAGTATTTTGCCTCTACCATGTTAGTGGGAAGTTTATGGGACATTGTGAAAACTGTCTGTAAGTAAACAAAATACAATGCATTCCCACCACAATTCTTTCCTAAAACAAATCATGCCTATTTTGAAGACTATATAATGCTTTTTAAATTCTGCACGTAATAATGTCCTCTTATTTTACCCAAAACTAACATTAATCTCCAAGGAGGTTCATTTAATTCTAGTAAAATAGAATTTGATGATCTTATATGGACCCAGGAATTAGAGATAATATTTTAATATGACAATTATATATTGCTTAAATTATATCAAGATGATAAAAGTTGTGAAAATATGTATAATATGTCAGCTGCAGTAACAAATAATTCAAATCTTTACATAAGGAACAGAAAATGTGCCCAGATTATGAGAATAAATAGCTCAAATGTCTGAATTGTTTGAATGGACATGTGTACTATTAAAAGATAAACTAAGGCATATTAAAAATTTTAAGAGTTTATTTGAGCAAAAATTGATTCGAATCATGAAGTATCCAAGGAGCTTCAAGGATCAGTACAAAATGAAAGACTTTTATAGACAGAGGAGAGCAGTAAAAAGGAAGTTACACTAGGCAAAAGAGCATTAACTTTTGTTATGGCAAAGTTACTTTCCTTGGGGATGACAGAGGTCTGTTGGGCAGATTACTTAACTAGTGTTAGACCAGCGATTCCTGGTTGACTGGTTTAAGGTCCCATTTCTGGGAGAGCGAAAACTGTACAAAAACTATAATTAAGTCAAGTCATAGTTTGATGACTTGGGGAGTCACATAAGCAGTTCCCATCTTAGGCCTATTTGCCGTGTTTTCAACAGCCATAAAATGTAATTCATTTTGAATTAAGGTTTACAAGTAAGAAACTTGAATTAAAAATTCCGTAAACATCTCTCTAATAAGAATTATTCTATCACATTCATTAGTCAAGTAAAAAACTAAAATGTTGGCCTCCATCATGATTCAAATACAGTTAAGACATTTATTAACCATATATATGAAATCTCATGCATACACTGTGTTTTAAACTTCATTACATGAGATGAAGTTGGAAAATAGCCAACGATTCATTCTGAATATGATTAAAATATGAGTGGGTAAAATTGAGAGTTCAGGACATAGGGTCCAATAGTACTCCTTTGTTTAAAGGTAAAGGTTGAACATACTGGGACTTCCTATGTATATACAAAAAGAGTATACCCAGAGCAGTCTTAAGATCTTGGAAAGACCCCTTTTGGCCTTTCATCTCCATTCACTGAGTAACTCTGGGAAGGATAGACACAAATCTCAGCCCTAAAGCCTAGAATTCTTGACCCAATTAACTTAATTAAAGCCATGGGGCTAATCACAGTGTTTGAGTAGTATCTAGACTTAAATGTTGTTATGGCCTTTAACATAATTTATGAGGCAGCACCTGTGAAATGTAATAGATAATTTGATAGATTTTCTTGTGAGATATCGTCATATGTAGAATACACCCTTTGTTAAATTATTTTTTTCAATCATTTTCTTTATTAAACTAAGTTCTTAAATCATTTGCTTCAGTATGTACAGGAGATTGAGCAGAAGTAAGAATCCTAGTATTTCCTCATTTTATTGCCTTAACATACTGTATTTTGTTTTAGAATTAGGATGTATAGCTCTACAAGAAGCAAATTTTTTTTCATTATCTCACCACCAAAAATTAAACAAGAATTGCAAATTCCTCCAGAATCTGTTTATATAGATTCAGGTGTTATATTTGATTTACAAAATTGGAATCCTATGATACATACTGTTTTGTAATCTATATGTCATTTAAATCTTCTATCAGTGACATTTTCTAAGTAGTGTATACTTTGGTACTGTAGAGTATTTAATGGCTTCCAATTATTCCACTGTATGTACGTACATTTAGCACACTACCTACTGATGGATTTTTAGATTGCTTTCAATTTTCAGTATTATAAACAAACACCTTCCAAAATTAGTATTATTCTATTAAAATCAATGCTAAATTGTAAGATGGTTGATAATTATTGCCAAAGTTTTTTTTAATAAATGCAGTACTGAATTATTTTGCCTTTAGAAATGTATAAATTCTTATTTCTATGTATTTTTATAATTAGCCTTAAAATATTTTCCAAATTTACATGTAAAAAGAGTTACGTACAAACATACATCTACATCCCATTATCAAAATCAGACCTGCACCTAAGTGCTATTTGGAGTGGTATCAGCATGGCTTCCCTAGAATCACCATATCTCCTTGTGTTACAAGATCATTTATCACAAAACTCTTAAGACTTTAATTCAGGAAGTTATGACCATTTATAACGTTGATGATTATATTAACTGATGCTATATGTTAGTTCTGTCTCTTCCTGTATTTCTTTGAAATAATATAAAATAAGGGAGTTTTCAACCATGTAGCCAGATGTACAAAAAACAAACAAACAAAAAAACAGTATGGAGTGGCCATTGGATATATGAGATTGACACATATTGGAGAGTGTGATTTTGCCAGTCTTGTCTGTGAAATAGAAAGTGATCTTGTATAGTGTTTCTGATTCTGATAGTCTTCACACCTCTCTTAAAAATGTAAAAGATCTCAGTTAGATTTTTCTTAGCATTACCAGCACATAGTATATGTTTTCAGGACCGTCTGTCCTGTTGGCCTATATAAGAGCAATTTCAGAGTGAAATAAATGTTGAAACCAGATGGATGATACAAAGAGTGAGAAAGTAAAGTTGGTGAGCATAAAACATTATTTCTAGGAACTTTACTTGTAAAATTAGCAGAGAGATACATCATTGTCTAGAATTTAACTCTCAGTGAAGAGCTTAATGGTTTTATTATCTGTTTAGTTTTTAAGATGGAAGAGACTTAAATATTATCATATATTTATGACAAAAATTCAGTGGGAAAAAAAAAGTTGATGCCACTACAGAGAGAGAGCTGTTGAAGGTAGGGCTACTAAGAAATCATAGGAAAGGATGGGTTAGCCTTGTGCATTACTCAGATGTTAGAAATTCCGGGAAGAATTTGGGGAAGAGAGAGAATGTCTTCTAGAAAAGACCTTAAAAAACAAAGAGGAGGGCTTCCCTGGTGGCGCAGTGGTTGAGAATCTGCCTGCCAATGCAGGGGACATGGGTTCGAGCCCTGGTCTGGGAAGATCCCACATGCCGCGGAGCAACTAGGCCCGTGAGCCACAACTACTGAGCCTGCGCGTCTGGAGCCTGTGCTCCACAAGAAGAGAGGCCACGATAGTGAGAGGCCCGCGCACCGCGATGAAGAGTGGCCCCCGCTCACCACAACTAGAGAAAGCCCTCGCACAGAAACGAAGACCCAACACAGCCATAAATAAATAAATAAATTTATAAAAACAAACAAACAAACAAAAAGGAATGATCTAAACAGTAATAGGCCACACTAACAAATCCACGGGGCATAACCAATTGAAATGAACTTCAAAGCAAAAGATATTTTTGTCTGAGGGTAGAGTCTAGAGGAGCCCTGGAGAATTAAGAGAAACAGGGACCAAAAAAACCTTGTGTTTTCAGAATCACTTTGAATTTTATCTAATTGAATGTTGCTTGAAAGTATGTATTGGATGGGCCAAAAGGTTCGTTCGGTTTTTCCCATAAGATGGCTCTAGTTGCACTTAGTTGTCTTTAACTTCATTAGAAACAATTTTGTTAGATTGTATGTGACAGCTGTAATATCAGCGTGCATTTAAAAAAAGACATCAAAATTGGTGAATTTTTGTGTAGCCATTTTAATATCGCAGATGGAAGAAAAAATCAACATTTTTGGCATATTATGCTTTATTAACTCAAGAAAGGTAAAAATGCAACTGAAATGCACAAAAAGATTTGTGCAGTGTATGGAGAAGGTTCTGTGACTGATCGAACGTGTCAAAAGTGGTTTGCGAAGTTTCGTGCTGGAGATTTCTCGCTGGATGATGCTCCACGGTCTGGTAGACCAGTTGAAGTTGATAGCGATCAAATTGAAACAATAATTGAGAACAATCAATGTTATACCATGTGGGAAATAGCCGACACACTCGAAATATCCAAATCAAGTGCTGAAAATCATTTGCACTAGCTTGGTTATGTGAACCGCTTTGATGTTTGGGTTCCACATAAGTGAAAAAAACCTTCTTGACCATATTTCCACATACGATTCTCTACTGAAACGTAATGAAAACATTCCTTTTTTAAAACAAATTGTGACAGGTGATGAAAAGTGGATACTGTACAATAATGTGGAACAGAAGAGATCTGGGGGCAAGCGAAATGAACCACCAACAACCACACCAAAGGCCGGTCTTCATCCAAAGAAGGTGATGTTGTGTACATGGTGGGATTGGAAGGGAGTCCTCTATTATGAGCTCCTTCTGGAAAACCAAATGATTAATTCCAACAAGTACCGCTCCCAATTAGACCAACTGAAATCAGCACTTGATGAAAAGTGTCCAGAATTAGTCAACAGAAAATGCATAATCTTCCATCAGGATACTGCAAGACTGCATGTTTCTTTGATGACCAGGCAAAAACTGTTAAAGCTTGGCTGGGAAGTTCTGATCCATCTGCCGTATTCACCAGACATTGCACCTTTGGATTTCCATTTATTTCGGTCTTTACAAAATTCTCTTAATGGAAAAAATTTCAATTCCCTGGAAGACTGTAAAAGGCACCTGAAACAGTTCTTTGCTCAAAAAGATAAAACGTTGTGGGAAGATGGAATTATGAAGTTGCCTGAAAAATGGCAGAAGGTAGTGGAACAAAAGGGTGAATATGTTGTTCAGTAAAGTTCTTGGTGAAAATGAAAAATGTGTGTTTTATTTTCACTTAAAAAACCGGAGGCACTTTTTGGCCCACCCAATATAAGGACATTAACATTTTTCATTATTAAAACAATAACTTGGATTGAGCACTTAACCCTTGTCAAACTTGTACAGTGTAACTAAATATGTTTATGCCTTAGCTCAATGAACTCCATTTTAAGAAAGTGTTATTTTGACCATTTATATATGAGAAAATCAAGACTATAGACCTTAAAGTAATTTTTTGAAGGCCAAACAGCCAGAAAATGAGGAGCCTGTATGAAAATCCAGGACTCTATGATTATAAAAGTGCCTGAAGAGTAGGTATGGGAGCAGGGGAGGGAGGAGGTTGAAAGCAAAAGAAGTGAGAGTTAAAAGGGTGAGTAGAAGGAAATTAAAATAATTAAATGTCTTTGAAAACATTAGTGAGAAAATTAGTTATGTAGTGTAAGAAGAATCAGAATGGAATGTGTTTTGCTTTGTTTCGATTTTGATTTTTGCGTAAAGAACAGGCAATGTTTAGTACCTTTGGGAGAGAGGGCACTAGTAGAAAGATCTGGTTGAAGAGAGATGGAAGATAAGCTGAGATAAATTAGATGAGATGACTTTTCATTACATGAAATGAAATGAGAACACAAGGAATATTTAGAGCAAAGTGTCAAAAGAGAAAGATCAGTAACTTGTGTTAGTCTTTTACCAGTTCTTACATAAACATGGATTTGGTTTTGAAAGAGTTGTAGTTCTTTTATTTGCATATGTATTACTATTAAAAATTCTTTCCTTACATAGATATTTCTAGTCAAAGGATTTCAGTTAATTCAAAATGTGTTAAATCATTTTTCTGTCGAGAAAGACCAAGCCAGGCATGGAAATTACACAGAAAGAATGAATGGAAGAAAGAGACACAAGGAAATGAGAGAGGAAGGAAGGAAGAAAGAAAAGGAGTTTATTAATTTATTAATATTGTCGATTGTTTAGCATCTTCTCGTGTGTTTATTTTGTGAAATGCATTTTCAAATATTTTGCTCTTTTTACCATTTTAAAATGTGTTATTTTCTTATCGAGTGTAGGTAGTTCTTTATATAGCTAGAAAGAAGACCTTTCTTGGACATTTAAATTAAAAGTGTCTTCACCCAGTCTGTGGCTTGTATTTTCATCATTTAAAAAAAATTTTTTTGTTTTATTCCTTTAAATTTTTTTAAAATTGAGGTATAGCTGATTTACAATGTCATGTTAGTTCAGGTGTACACCACAGTGATTCAGTTATACATATATATTTTTTTCTCAGATTCTTTTCCCTTATAGGTTATTACAAAATATTGAGTTTAGTTCCCTGTGCCATACAGTAGGTCCTTGTTGGTTAGTTGTTTTTATATATAGTAGTGTGTATATGTTAATCCCATCCTCCTAATTTATCCCTCCCCCCACCTTCCCTGTTGGTAACCATAAGTTTGCTTTCTATGTCTGTGGGTCTATTTCTGGGGGTTTTTTTCTTTCTTTCTTTTTTTCTTTTCAGAGAAACATTCTTATCCATTTATTTATATTTAATCCAGAGAAATCAAGGCATGTCTTTCACTAGGTTATTTCTGTTTTGTAAAATAAGTTCATTTGTACTTTTTTTCAGATTCCACATATAAGTGATATCATATGATATTTGTCTTTCTCTGTCTGGCTTACTTCACTTAGTATGATAATCTCTAAGTCCATCCATGTTGCTGCAAATGGCATTATTTCATTCTTTTATATGGTTGAGTAGTATTCCATTGTATACATATACCACGTCTTCTTTATCCATTCAACTGTCGATGGACATTTAGGTTGCTTACATGTCTTGGTGCTTAATAGTGCTGCAGTGAACATTGGGGTGCATGTAGCTTTTCAAATTATAGTTTTTTCTGGATATATGCCCAGGTGTGAGATCCCTGGATCATATGGTAACTCTATTTTTAGTTTTTTAAGGAACCTCCATACTGTTCTCACTACTTTAATTCTTTTACCTTTCCATATAAATTTTAAAATCAGCTTGTCTGTATCTACAAGTTTTACTGCTTGTATTTTAATTGGATATATGTTTAATCTGCACATCAATTGGGAGAGAATTAACATCTGAACTGTACTGTGTCTTTCAATTCATGAACTCAACAGTGTTTTGAGCATATAGATCCTGTACGTATTTTGTTAAATTCATACCTAAGTAGTATTTCATTTTTGAAATTATTGTAAATGATACTGTTTTCTGTTGAGAAAATCATATTTATTCAAAAAATAAACTTTGATTTTATATTAGAAAAGTCAGCTAATATAATTCAACATAATAAATATTAATTAGAAAAATGACATTTAATAATCTTAACTACTATAGAAAAGTATTTGATAAAATAACATACTAATCTATAATTCTTTAAAACTCTGCCATCATAGTAGAAATAGAAGGTAAATTCTTTAACCTTTAAAGTTATATTTATAAAAAAATCACACTGCAAATATTATTAATGGTTAAAACATAATCTCCTTAAAGTCAAGTGAAAGACAAAGGCTCCTGCACTTCTTCCAGCCAACAAAGCTGAGTAAAACAAAATAGGGAAATCAAAGACATAAATTAGAAGGAAAGACAAAAAATGTTTATGTGCAGTTGATGCTTGTCAACATGGAAAATCCCAAAGGACCTAATTAACAAGTATAGCAAGGTTGTTTCATCTTAAAAAAATGATATATAAAACTCAATTTCATGTCTATATATAAATATTAAAATAATTACTTTAAAAATAGTGTTAAAATGTATCTGGGCTTAAATATAACAAAAGACTTCCATAAAATTTATGGAGGAAATTATAAGACATTATTGAAAAGTATTAAAACTAAACAAAACAGATATCCTACTTAATAGGATATAAGCAGATATAGCATAGAACATATTTATCATTAAATATTATGTATCAATAGTTCCAATAATATGATCTTTAGTTCCAGTGCCCCTGGTGTATTTTAGTAATTTAGGGAAAGCAACACATGGTCTATTTAAATCAATTTGTCTTCCTAAAGTGACTTAAGAAGTTAAAATGCTTTTCCTTTTTTCTTTCTTTCATAAAGAAAAAAATGTAACATAGTTATATAATAGGCAGTTGCTGTGTCTCCTACAGGCTTATTTTGTCTGCTTTGCAATACAGTTTTATATATTGCTAACTATCTTACAGCATCACCCTGTTTTCTGGGGAAAATTAACCATGAATTGTAATCAAAAATTTCAAAAAATCATCTTAATTTAGAAGAAAAAAAGGAAGAACCTTTGACCTACTCCCTAACTGCCTAAAAGAATGTAGATATAGGGTGTGTTGCAAGAAGGGAGTTATCACCAGAGATATCTGCAAAGAATACGGGCTAGGTATGGGCCTAGAGATCAGAGTCCCAGCTGTGTCCAGTTGTCTCTGCATGGCCCAGCAAACATTTGTTTACCAAACACTTGCTTTTCCAGCTCCATGTAAATTGCCTCCCTGCCCTTTCAAGTCCCAGACCACTACCCCCAACATCCTCTTTTGTCTTTAGCTGAAGATGGTATTTAAGGGGAGGGTTTCAGCCATTTTGGCTGAAACTCAGTTTTCCTGAGTCTCTCCCATATACACATGTTATTAAGCTTTGGTTTGATTTTCTCCTGTTAATCTGTGAAATGTCAGTTTAATTCTTAGACCAATCAGAAGAACTTAGAAGGGTAGAGGAAAATTTCTTCCTCCCTAACCCATGCAAAAAATACCAATAAAATTAAATATTTTATTTAATATAAGCATGCTACTAACTTTATACTTGTTAGAAATTAGGTTAATAAAACTTCTGTACACTATATTTTTAGCCAGAGGTTTAGGGTACCATAATTCATTATACTTCATCCTTTAGCAGAAATGACAAGGGACTTCTTTCATGATCTACATTGTTTTTATTCTACTTGGCTGACCAGAGGCCATGACAAAATGTTAGTTATATAGTTACATAATAATTACACATATCTTTTGTTTTTGTTGTTGTTTGTCATGCATTGACTTTTCGTTGACTCAGCATTTTCCTAAACTTGTCATTTATACATGTGTGAAATAATTCAAATTGGAAGGAAATTCTATTAAAATGATTCATATCACCTCTGCAAGACTTCCACAATTATAGCATACAGAGTTACTTACCACTCCACCTTACTCACATAATACTCTATGCCTACCTCCAGAATAGCACTTGAAGTTTATACTTTAATTTTTAATTATTTTTGGATGAAAATGAAGTAGAGAAAATAAACAGATTTTTATCCAATGGATGCCAAAGCATCTCTGCAAGTTTTTCCAGAGGTCTGTAAAATAAGCTGTGTTATTTAGAGCTCACAGTTTTGTTCTCTTTCTGACAAGAAGATTGTTTGTTTTGGTTTTTAATGCAGAATTTTAGTAGCTGTAGAAAACTGCCCAATTTTGGAAGCTGAAAAACGTCTTTCCAGGTTAGTCTCTAGAAGATAAGTGAGAAAGGAATTGGAACAGGATTCTTAGACAATTATGAGCAGGTTGGCACAGTTCTTTGGCAACACACACCAATGTACCTTCCTTTCTGCCTGAACAGTAATTCTTGAAGATGTCGATTCATACTATATGTAAAGACAGTGAGCACCTGAGCTATTCTTAATTTATTATTGTCTATGCCCCTCCCTCTTTTTTAGAATCTAATTATTAGTAATCGAGTTCAGAGGCTTTGAACTTGTCAGATTTTACTTGCTTTTGTCAGGGAGGTAGAAATTTTCCTCTACCCTTCTAGGTTCTTCTGGCTGGTCTAAGAATTAAATTGACATAAGACAGATTAACAGGAGAAAATCAAACCAAAGTTTAATAACATGTAGACATGGGAGAGACCCAGGAAAACTAACTCCCTGAAATGGCTGAAGCCCTCCCCTTAAATACCATCTTTAGCTAAAGACAAAAGAGGAAGTTGGGGGTAGTGCTAGGGCAGGAAGGCAATTCACATGGAGCTGGAAAAGCAAGTGTTTGGTAAGCAAATGTTTTCTGGGCCGTGCAGAGACAGTGGGCACAGAGAGGGATTTTAACAAATAAGCTTTGCTAAGTTCCTCCCTGTCTACCACACCTAGTTCATACTGCATATGAACTAGTTATCTCTAGTGATAGCTCCCTACCTTGAATAGGTCCTCTATCTACATTCTTTTAGGCAGTTAGAAAGTCAGAATCTTTGGGGCCATAAAAATAATTAGCTTAAATTAATCTTCATGCTAAAGGGACACAATTTGGGGTAGCAAGTTTTGCTCTCCTATACTTTACTGTGCCAGTTATCCAAAGTTTTAATGTAAAATAAGATAACTTTCACGAGGAGATTTGAAAAAACAAAACTTCTGCCACAGTCACAAGTATAGGGCATTGAGATTTCTTACTTTATTTTATCTTACAAACAAACCATTTCCCTGGTACTTCGATATATCATTCTGTAGTATCACTGTGTAAAGAGAGTGCATTGTTCTGTTGTATATTTTCAATTACAATGTAAAATAGTAAAGCATGCAAACAATAACATGCCCTTGAAATAAAAGTTATATATTGGAAGAGCCACAAGTATACCCTTTTTTAAAAAGTTAGAGTATTGTGTTTTTTAGAGCTAGATATTAGAATTTAGTGTATGTATATGTATGTATGTATACATATATATATAACTGTTCATACACATACAAACACATATAATTTACTTTCTCTGCAGTTTCTTTTACCTAGGAAATTTAATTAAATATTGAAAAAAAAATGCATCAATATCTACATGAGAAGAATGCTTGATAAACTTTTCAATAAAAATGATGAAAATGTTAAGTAACAAAAAATACAGCACATTCATGGATAATGCTCTCTGTTGCATAAATCTATTCCCTAAAATTACTTTAAAACATTTAGTGAAATCTCTAAGTTGTAAACAATGAGGTGTCACTAAACATTCTCCTAGTTAAGGGCTCTAGAACTTGTTCAGTTCAGCCCCCTTCACTCGTTGAATTCCTGGAATTTTCCCTATAATTTCCTCAGTGCCTCACCTCACTTCCAGGACACATCTATCTGCAAGAGAAAATCAGTGGACAGAGGATATTTTCTTTGCTTTTGGTTCCTTTTCAAATTCCTAGGAACAAGTTAAAATGTCAGTGACATCATTTCTGATGGCACTAGAGGTATGTAAAAAGGAGATGTGTGTTCCCTATTTCCCTAAGCAAATAGGTAACTGCTATGACATTTTGTTCCTGATTAGTCAAGCCTGAGTATAAGGGGAAATGGTTGAATATCAACACAATAGTTCCTGTATTCTGACTATAGGGTTCTAAGGACAGATTTTCCATACATTCTAATTCCAGGAACTTCTAAATAGCATCTAGGTAAGCTGTTACTGCAGAAAAGAGTCTCAAATTTAGGTTTGACTTCTTATGCCATCTGAGACCAGATAAGTTGGATCCATATCAGTTTTAGAACCATTTCTTTTCTAATCAGATCAAATTGATTATGTGATGCTCTAAAAATCAGGCATTGGTATTCATTGGGAAACATCAATAATTTCCTCTGTTATTGCAGATATATATTAATATAGTACTCCATTAGTGAGATGAACTGCAGGTTACTAATTAGCATAGCACCCCATTAGTGAACTCTATTTGCTTTGTAATTCGGCAAAATTTAATTGTCTTTGGAGAATAATCTAAATCTTTGGCCCAGAATATTCTGTTGTTTTATTTTTTTCTTTAATCTTTCTCCCACCTCAAAATCTGTCCATTATGCCTCTTCCACTTATTTTTTTCCCTTTCATCCCAATTGAGGTTATTGACTCTGCTGCTATCCTGGCATGAGAAGGAGCAAAACTCTCTCAGCATCATATTTTACCCCTCCAGTTTCTAGTGTCAATTTATTCTGTTCCCCTAATACAAATTCATTTGAATGGCATGCAAATGGGTCCATTTATAAAAAAGAATTAACATCCTTATTGCTGAGACATGCTCTATAATAAACCTGAAACAATAATTGTTCAATAGTGGAGAGTAACTAAATCAATTTATAACACCTTTTTTATTGGATTACTCTTAGGCCTTACTTCAAAGACCACATCTTCCCTACATCATATCAATAGATCCTGGGAATTCTAATTTGAGATTAGGATGTTTTTTAGATTCACTATTCAATAGATACTGGCTGCTAACAATCATTGGCCAGTTGTAGCCTCCTTAACATGATATAGTTACTACAACCTCTAGGCCATTACAACTACATGGATACAAAAGAGTTCATTAGAGACAATGAAGAACAGTCAGGGGTACTATTCATTCTCCTAGGTCTCCTCTCCAATACTTCCCAAAATGTTGTGAGGATTGGGCTGGCATTAGTTCCTGTAATCCTCTGTGATTTCTACATTTTATTAAGGGTGACCCAGTAAAAACTTAGTGTCTTCAAGGAAGGTATTTTAGTAACATCAGGCCTGCTTAACCCAGTATTATTTCACCATGTTCTTTGCTCATGTTCTTCCAGAGTCCTTCCGAAAACATTTATGTATTTTAAATAAGCAAACGTCTTGATCATTTATATCTCCAGATAGATTGCTGAAATAAATGTTAAAATGTAGCAAGGACCAGGAAGTAGCTTGGGATATACTTTCCAAAAGAAAGAGCAGTTCAGAATGTGCTAAGGCAGTGACAAGTCTTTTATAACATCCCTTCCTCATGGAAGTGCTAAGTATCACTGGTTTCCTGCGGACAATCTAAAATTAGTGTAACTATCCAAATCTATTTCATATAGCCACTCAATTACCTACTTTCATTTTGTCTGATTTATTAATAACAACCATTGGGATGGGAACAGGACACAGAGATTACACCATTAATTATTAAATATTCAATATGTTCTTATAAGTTTGTAGTTTCAGACCGTGCAATCATATTTGACTTTTTGAAAAATGCAGGGCATCATTCAATTTTTCTTACTGTGTGTATTCTAAACTCAGGCTACATTCCTTTCATGGAGGAGATAAATATTGTTCTTGGCTTAGAGTTTCTTCTCAATTTCTCTTTGCAAAAATGAAAGCTCTCAAAGTTTTCATTTGGGAAGAGTTAAAGGCAAGATCCAACACATACAACCTCAGAGTAGAACTAGGGACAAATATTTTCATCTTTTGCTTGGTCTTGTCTTAATCTAAAGTCTGCATATATAACATGAAAGGGAAAGACATCTAAGTATCTGATACTAGGCATGATGCCTAAAGAAGTTAGAATCTGTTCTATGCTCTGCCGCCCTGCAGGTCTCTTGGATCTGGTCAAGATACAGATGTGGTATTTACTTTCAAATGAACTCAATTCTCACTCTTTCCCCTTTCAGGAAATACTTGTCTGGGAGATCACATAAACCATTTATGAATAGGTTTAGACAAACAAGCCACAGGGGACAGCCATTGTACAATATGATATAGTCTATGTGTTTGTCTAGAACTACTGGAACATAGTGATAATCTATAATGCACTATCTGGGATGACTGTTTTCCAAAATCCTTCTGTCTTTGCCTCTATCTCCAACTCCACTTAGGGCCCTGCCTGTTTTGAGGAGAATGGAAACTATCAGAGGAGTGACCTGAAATGAAACTGTTCCAGGAAGACAGAGGAAGGATCCCCAACATCTTCAGAACACTTGCTATTCGTAGCATATTTTTAGTGCCTTCAGCCCTCTAAGATACCAGAGACAATTCCTTATCATTTTCCCCTGTCTTTGCTTTATGGAAATCACAGCGTTAAGACATTAAGTTGGTGCCTGCTTTTGGTTTATTCAGTTTCTCTTATTTTTTCAGCCAGCATTGGGAAGCTTAAGTAAGAGCAACAACAACCCAAGTTCCCAAAACTAAGCTGACATGCCTTTAAAGCATTTAGCTCTTATATTTTCTCCTCTCCCTCACTGCCTTTCAGGGTCTGTGCTGGAACCACCAGTGGGCCTTTTTCCAAGTTCCATGTTACCCCCTCTAAAAAGTGAGAGCTAGTCATTCTCTTACATGTGCCCAGCTAGTTCAAAAAACTAGGAAAAATATTGGAGAATAGTCACATTGTGTCAGGTTAAGTTCAGCATGAAGGTTTCACTTAATTATTAATCCCAGCCTGAAACTATATGAAGCTAGTCTATTTGTGAGTTCAAAGCCCTTTGGTCAGAGACCCCTGCACCACAATCTCCAGCCACATGACGTATATGACATCTGCTTTAAGCTTTTTGGTAGATATTTATGCTTTACTGCTTTATAGCTCCCTGGATCCTCCCTGCCCATGAATATTTGGACATTTTGACTCAGTCATTCTAGGGCTATTTTTTAAAGGACTCAGAAGATCTCACAGGCTGGGCTTTTAGCACATCACCAGCTTCTATCATATTTCAGACTCTGATACTTGCCATTCTGAAAGCGTCTCAGAAATGCTCCCTAACCATGAATAAGGAGCACTTCCTGGAACTAGCCCCAGCTTTCCATAACACCATTTCTCAGTTATAAAAACATAGTTTCTGTAAGGGTATGCCCTACTATATAGTTAATCTTTGATCATTCAAAAGAAGCTTTGCACTCAAAAAGGGACTTTATAAATAAAATGTATAATGAAACTCTCTAGGAGTTAAGCCAGCATTTTAAAGAAAGCTACATTAAGGTGTGTGATTTGTGTATCATGTCCTGTTCCTTTCACATTTTCTTTCCAAATGATTCTTGGGGAGCACTATATGACAGCAACTTCTAGTTTTCTATTAGAATTCTTTCTACTTTATAAGAAGGATGTGCATATATTCCAGTTTGCCTAAACAGAGTTGTGTTAAGTCTGTTGTTCCAGGAAAATTCTTTAGAGCACCCAATTTCACTATCAATATATGCTAGTTCCACAATGAACTCTGTGATCACCCTATTTGTAAAAAAAAACCACAGTTGATCAGAATCAAAACTAAATTTCTCAACCTCTCTTTCAGATAAGTAAGTGTGTATGACTAAACTCTGAACAATAAAATACAAAGGGAGTATTTTGTGGGACTTCCAGGAAGTCTCCTTGGAAACAGACACCCACTTTGCTTCCCTGTCTCCTGATGCCAATATAGAATACAGACATGATGACTAGTGTTTCAGTGGCCATCCTGGATCATGAAGAAACTTGACGTCTGAAGCCATATGTATTAAAGTGAACGCTAATAGCTATAGCACGGAGAATAGAAAAAAAAAAAAGCAGTAGTTTAAAGACATATAAATTAATTTCTTTTTCACTTAACAATTTTCAGATGAGTGATCCAGGACAGTGAAATAATTTTCCTCTATATGGACACATTGGGACCCAGGTTTCTTCTGTCATTTTTCCACTGCTGTCTCGCTCTGTGCTACTTAAAGGATGACCTGCAAGCCAGCTCCATTGATATCACTTGGGAACTTGATAGAAATGTAGAGTGTCAGGCCCCACCCAGACCTCCAGAATCAAAATCTGTATTTTAGCAATATCTCTAAGTGATTTGTGTGTACATGAAATGAAAAAAAGTCACTGCTCTGTGGTACCGTTATTATCTCTACAGTTGAAAGTACAAAAAAATGTTTTTAAGTTTTTTAAAAAATGAAAAAAAAATTGAAGGTTTTTTCTCACAAACTAATAACTTGTTAAGCTTATAAAATAACTCTGTTTTAGAGAAAACGTGAAGTTTAGCTATTAATGAACAGGTCTAAAGTTGTGTATTATCCTTGTATATAGATGCAATAACGCAGGCTGGCAACTTAGTCATAGAACCTTCACTAGAAATGGATTCATATTTTATAGGTAACACCAGGGTGTGGGACTTGTGCACAGAGTCTCTGAAAAAGTCTAAAATGGATTATCTTCTTGGAAAAAAAGTCAAAAGAACTTTGTGGAAAGGTTCCCACAAAAGTGGAAACCAACTCAGTGTGAGAAATAGAAGGCTGACATGAGAAGATAAAGGGATAACACTAAGTCTTACAGTTTTTCTCAAAAAGTTTACTAGTGTTGAATGTCTTCCATGTTAAATAATCAAAGGAGGTAAAAACATAACAGAGGGCAGGGAATATATGCCACTAACATGACTAACCCAGAGAAAAACCGACCTTATTTTACTTGACTTCAGGTTCTACCTCATACATTGTAACATTCACATTAATCCAACTCCCAAAAGGTTTTGGAATATGTAGGTATTTTACAAAAAAATATTTTTTGAGGACACTGAGGAGAGTTATACAGGTTAACAAAAGATTTCATAAATTTTTCCTCGCTTAGCAGCTACCCCCAAAACTTTACATTTTCCCTTTGTCTGAAAATATTCTCCAATCTCCATGTTATTTATGGTACCTGCCATCTTCTTTCTTCCCCTTTATTTTTAAAATAAATATTTAAAAGATAAATTTGAAAGCAATTTAGTCTTAAAGTCTTTCTCTCTTTTTTAAAAAATTATTGTTTATTTTTATCAATAACATGAATTTGTTACTCTATCTCAGTAAGATATCTGGACCCATTATCTACATCTGTTTTCTTGTTTCCTTTGCTTTTTATCTTCTAGTTTTATTGAGATATAATTGACAAACAGCACTGTGTGTTTAAGGTGTACAGCAAAATAATTTGACTCACATAAATCAAGAAATGATTACCACAATAAGTGTGATGATCATACATCATCTCATATAAATAGAAAAGTTTTCTATTTTACATTTTATGTATTCCTGTGACATCTCCAAGGAAAAAAGGATAAAGAGGAATAGAAGTGGGAGGTTTGTGATTAACAAGGCTGTTAAAAATACTACTTTGGGGTTTTGGTGTGTGTAATAGTAATGGCAAAGCAATATCAGGAAGCTCATGAAGAAGTGGCAAGGTCATGGCTAAAAAACTCTCACCTTATTTTTAGCCTCCGTTCAAGGTTTAAATCAATGGCTTTCAGTTTCACATGCTCAATACAAATATAATGTTCCCATGTAACTGTCTTCATAATGTAAATCCATAGAGCAGAGGTTGGTGAAAATTTTGGCCATTATTTCTTCAAATTTTTTTTCTTCCTTACCTTCCTTTCTTTCAGGGGCTTCAATTATATGTACATTGAATAGCTTGAATTTATTCCAAAGACCTTTTTTTCTGGTAATTTTGTTTCTATAATTTTTCATTTAATTTTGGATAGTTTCTACTGCTATGCATTCAAGTTTACCAGTCTTTTCTTCTGTACCATATAATGCTCAATTCATCACATCCATGTATTTTTCATCTTACCTAATGATTTTTTATATTCCAAAGTTTTATAATATATAACATATAGATCAATAGATAGATAATTCATATATATATATCTGAATAATTCAGGTATGATAGATAATTCAAATATCTGAATTTTATATATATATATATATATATATATACTTTTGCCTCTTAGCATGCCTAATAATTTCTGATGGGTACTTAGTCTCGTGATTTTTAACTTGGTGGTGGTAGATACTTTTGTATCCCTATAAATATTCCTAAGTGTTGTTTTGGAGCACATCTAAATTACTTGGGAACAGTTTCATCCTTTCAAGTCCTGCCTTTCAGCCTTGTTAGGCAGTATAATAACAGCCATTAATCTAGGTCTAAGTCTACCCTACTATCAAGGCAATACCCCTCTGGGTATTCTGCCCAATGAATTGGAAAGGTTTTTGCACTCTGGCTGTTGAAAATAAAAACTATTCTTGATCATATATGAACTTTGGGGCTTATTACCTTAAATTCTTTCAAGGTTTTCATACCTGAGCCTTGGCTAGTTTCCTCACATACATTCACTGATCAGTGCTCAGCCAAAAACTCAAGGGGAATACCTATAGATAACCAGAGTTCCTCTTCTGGGGAGATCTGTCCTCAGTAGTAATCTGTTCTACACCTCTTGTCATCTTGTTTTCCCCAGACCCCCCATCCCATCTGTCAACTCAGGGAGAGACCAGATTCTCACTCCTAGATTAGCAGGAGGCCAGGCTTACTCTTCTCTGGGAGGTAATGAGCTGTGTCAATCTTCCAGCTCATCTTCTGTGTTTTCCCTCCTCAAGTATCACAGTCTTGCACTGACTGCTGTCCAATGTATGAAAATGATTCCATCTATACTTTAAGTTTTTTTAATTGTTTCAGTGAGGAAGATATATCTGTCTGTTACTCATATTGATTAGTATCAGAAGTGCTACCACAATTATGTTTTGAATTTCTTTCTAATATTACTTACATTATAAAATTTTAGAGGATTGCTTTAAGCCCCTAGTTGTTCATTACCTTATAACACAGCTGAGGATATTTTCCCCCTTTCTCACTTATGCACTACTAATATAGTTTTGCATGATTTACTTATAAATATTATTTTTAAAATTTTATTATTGATGACAAACTTGATGATATTCTGTTTTTATGAAATCAGATTCCTCTCCCTCTTCATTCTGCTGGGTTTCGCTAATAGTTTTAGTTTAGTAAATACCTTTATCACTCTAAAGTTTTAATTCTTTAAAAAGTACCTTCCTCATTTCCTTAATTAATAAATTCACAGTGTTGACTATATTATTGCTGTGAACAATGAAAATATGTGCATGTATGCACTTCTACTTACCACATCACTCTAATTAACCCCCCCAAATTGTATGTAATTATTTTATATTGTTAGGTTAATCTTGTTTCCATTATAGTTTGCAATTGTAATTATCTTTTATTTTTTGTCTGGCTATTGATTGTGAAAACTGATAAACATCTTTTACTATTGTGATTATGTAACTATTATTCATTTTAATATCATTGTATCATGATTGGTCAACAGAAAATTAAATAGAATTCTATATCACTAAAACTACCATTTATAAGAAAAACTTGTAATCACTTTTTAAAATCCAGATGCACATTAGAATTATTTTGGAATTTTTTAAAAAATACAAATGCCCAGGTATTGATTTTTTCTCCAGAGCTCCAGATGTGATTCTAATGAGCAGCTATGTTTAAAAACAACTGGACTATATAATGCTCTTTTACTTTTATCTAGTTTGTTTCACTTTTTCTTTCATATTCAGTGCTCCCATTTCATTTAGTTTGTTTTCCAGTTTCTCTGTCTCTTTTGTTTGTTGTTCTTTCTCAAGACTTTATCAAGTATAATAGAAAAGCTTTTGTATACATATATGTGTGTGTGTGTGTGTATATATATATATATATATATATATATGTAGTATATATAATATATATATTTTAGAAAACATACGAATTTTTGTTTAAAAAATTTATGACATTTAGGTTCCACTTGTTTGACTAAGTATGAATAGAATGCTAGATTTCTAATTTATATTCACTCAGAACCCTGATATAGTTCCATTTATTCTGGCATCTAGTATTACTGCTAAAAGTCTTGAAAGCTTATTATTTTAGTGATTTTTTTTTTTTTTAATTTTTGAATGAGGATCGAAACTGCTAATCCAATTCTGAGAATATAAAAAAATACTGTGTTGTAAATTAAGGAATTTAAGCGGTTTTCTTTTTCTAAAATTCCCACACATATTCTTTCTCTGGTCATTAGTTGAATGAAGATAATACATTTGCTTTTTATTATTAATTTTAATTTTCTTTAAGAGAAACCACATTCTGAGGTATAAAGGAAAAGCGTTATTTTCATATTGTGCAAAAGAAAATATAATATGCCCCTGTGAAAAAGGGTTTGTCTTTGCTTTTCTTCATACACTATTAAACTCAGTCTCTAAATTTAGATTAAAAACACATCTGAATTAGACTTGTAGTCTAAAAACTGATTTATGATGCCAGGGAGTTTAACATTCAGTCATTCATTGGTGATTGCATGGCATCAATCTCTGGGTTGCAGAGTACTACAATTTAATAGTTAAATAGATTGCCTGGTAAAACACTTCATCCTCAACTTTGTCTGACTTTTAGAATACAACTTAATTTTGTTCTCTAAATAAACAATTTTTAAACACTGATGGCAAGCGGTGGTTTGCCTCTTTATGTAGGTAACAAAGAGATTGACAATGCGCAGTCAGTCTCAGTCAGAGCAGCATTCCATTATACATCAGGAACTGTCAAAAGCAGCCTGGGTGCTAGCTCACTTTACTCTCCCTCTATACATAGAGTGTCTATTGGTATGAAAGGACACTTTTCCTTTTCCATTCTTGTTTCTTGTGTCCCATACATTTATAAGGATCTAATTTTTATGTCTTCAAAAGTTTCAATAAAATTGAATGTCATCTGACTGCCCAGTTGCTATAAAAATGAATTCCTGACCCTTGATATCATCATTTCCAAACCAGTGATGATCCCTCTGGGTCTTTGCCTTCCTTGCTGGCCCTCCAGTTC
Organism: Balaenoptera musculus; assembly: GCF_009873245.2. Lineage (NCBI taxonomy): Eukaryota > Metazoa > Chordata > Mammalia > Artiodactyla > Balaenopteridae > Balaenoptera > Balaenoptera musculus. The sequence goes on from NC_045802.1 coordinate 60,677,325, forward strand.
TCATTGGACCATATTTATACTCTGCTGCAGTTCATTAATTATAGTTACCAGGAAATTTGGAGATATGTAACATTGACTTTATGTTCAATGTCACCTCAAGACTTGCTGCTGCTTCAAAAGCAACCTTATGTGTTGGTGTTGATGACAGGAGCTTTCTGTGTGGCAGAATTCAAACCTTCCTCCATGGATAAGATCTGGCCTCACCTGTATCTGTTCATTTTTGCAGTTGTGCCATGTAACTATGCATCTGAGGGTTGAACTGCATGTGATAAGGTATGGAAATGGTCTAATTTACAAGAAAATACAAACACGTTTTCCAAAGCAGTAGTATCCATTTAAATTCCTAATAACTGTATGTAAGCAGAGTTCCCATTGACCCACTTCTCAGATCCTTGATATTATCTGATTTCCCAGTTGTAAATTGGTGTCTCATTGTGGTCTTAGTTTACTTTCCTTTAATTACAAATGAAGTTGAACACCTTTTCATGCCATGGATGAACCCAAAATGATGATTTTCCTTGATGAATCCTCAGTCCATGACATCCTGGAATATCTGGTAGAAATAGAATTCCAGATGGAGTCAAGATATCTGTGGGAAGATGAGATTTGTAAAAGAAAGACTAAACCCATAATTACCTTCCTCAAAGAAACCCAGGAGGGGTTGTATAATCTTCTTAAGTTCCAGGAAAATACTCTGGGAGAGGTTTAAAACAACACAAAGATCAGTACCTCCCCCACTGGAACCAAGAAAAATATTAACAGAGAATAACACTTGGGCAAAACATGAAGAATTAGGTCAGAATATTTTATTCAAAAAATAGTTTGACGATGTTGGAGGATTTTTAGTGGAAAAACAGTGTTTACAAAGCTAAAAAACACTTTGTGAGTTAAACTATATAGAGAGAAACTTAAACATGAACAGATAAAAACAAGTCACTGGCCATGGGATAGAAAAAAGATTTATCCTTAAGATAAAAGTCTTAAAGTTCTGGTTCTAGGTGGTTGGATTTGAACAAATAGTCCCCAGTCTTCTTGCTAAAAGACTTATTTTAGCAAGAATGAATTTTGCTGTTTTTCTGAAACATTTATTGCAAAATGGGGAATTCATTTACAGGTACTTTTTAAAGCTTCAAAGGTCAGTAAATATTGTCATAGAATAAAATTGGGAAATTTAAAGTTTTACTTTCATTTTAAAGTGTATGATGATGTTGAGTTTTAGATGTTCCATCTAAAACTCTGTGAGTTTATTAAGAGATTGAGCAACCATATATTTAAATCCATAAAAGACATTGAAATTCTACACCAAAACTAAATAGTTACAGCTTAATGAAAATGCATGGTAAACCATTGGATTTCAAAAACATATTAAAATGAAATATGCTAGCACTGGTAAAGCTGTTATGTATGATTTTGATTTTGTAAAAACCTAGAAAATCAGAAAAATATATTAATAAAAACAGAAAGTTGTGACTTGAACTTTCTAGATAAAATAAACATGGAATACCTGATTTTTCTGATAATTATTGATGATTAAAATAACATTTTCATACAATCTGATTATTTAAAACATCCTCAGTTGGATTTTGGAGAGTTTAAACACCATAGGAATGAAGGAATAGATTTGTATTATTCAAACATCTTTTAGAAATTGGGAGTTCTATGCTACGATTGTCTGTATGTACGAAATGAAAATACTACAAACAATTGTATAAAATAAAGTATAATTTTTACCCATAAGTCAAAAAAGGATTTGATACAAAAACACGAAAACCTGTATTTATGTATTTTTCTCAGATAATAATATAAGGTATCAAAATACAAGAAAACTACTTGATCCTCTTATTTACACAACAAAATTAAGACTTTAATTGATACTAGATAAGCTAATATGATTAGGAGAATCAAATGTGCTAATATAATACAAATCTTGATATTACTGCCATGATACTGCATAATATATTACACTTATAAGGGATTATAGTATATTATAAAAAGGAAAAAAAGCTGAAAGATCAGAAAAAAGAGCAAGACAAATTAAAGAGCTTTAATTCCAAGTAGAATATGATCAAATTAAAATTTAATTGAAAATATGACATTTGTAATGTCATGCATTACTAAATATTAAATATTAATATAATAATATAATAAATTTCTGTAATATACAGAAATCGTTTGTCTAATTAGAACATAGACATAACTTCATCTAATTAGAACTTATATGTAAGTATTTATACCTCAGTAACAAGTCATAATGTAGATACACCAGATGGCTGCAAAATGTAATTCTTACATAGAACTTTGGGAATTAACATGTTGGAATTCCCTCATTGTCTCAGAGTAGACTAGAAGGTGGGCCCTTGTTTCTCCAGTTGCTGTATACGATTACCAAGAAAGACCATTTGTCTTAGATTCTCCACTAAGTTAGGACTTAGAACTGTCAGGTATTGTAATAACAATGCTGTCAAATAGAAAGAAAATAAAAATGATTGACTAAATGGTCCATCAGGTAAGTAATTATAAAGTCACACAAGACGACGGTTAATGAGACATCTTAGAAAAAATAAATTGGCCATGTATACATAGTCAGGTGCTTCAAAGAACCAAAGGAAATGCAGTTAGAATACTGAGCTTTATTCAGTGGTGTCATTACTCACAGTAATACTGAATTGTTGTCTTCTATTTTCTTCTCATTTAAAGCAAATAAGTTACTATGCCGTTTTCATTGTGAACCGAGTTATGTAGCATGAAAAGAGGTAGAAAAAATAATGGATAATGGCTGTATTTAATTAAAATATATTAGATCAATGAAGAGTCCATAATAATCAATTAAGGAGTAAATTAACATAAATTATTTTAAAAGGAGATTAATATAAGAAAAAACATGATTATTTGAGCCCTCTTACTTATGTAGTATTCCTGACATATTTATTTTATCAATTGAATATATAGAAATTAGTTAACACTATAAACAAAAGTTGAGATAATTTCTCTGACTCGAGAAAGGCTATCAGTTTAATAATTAACATTTGTTGTAATAGTAAGTCAAATAAAATCATGAGAAATATCTGAAAATCAATTGAATATCATTTTAATTTTCTTTAAGTGTTCCATGAGCCTAAGAATATGAAAGGATGCAAGAACTCATTAAGGCTAAAAGTTTTTAAATTAAATCTATATAGCTAAGGATTCTATTAAGTTTTAAAGTCTTCAGAATTAGTAGAAAGACATTTATGTAACAATTTTTCCAGCAGAGTGGAAGCTGCAAATTTCTATAAATAGATGATTAAGTAATGAGTGTAACTTAGATCGAACAACATATGCTGAGTGGTTGTCTCCTTCCTGAAGTAATGAAATCATTCATATAACCACTAAAACTATGGTTTAAAGTGACCAATCCAGTTCCTACATCTAGCCTAAATGTCTTATAGTAAGTACTTTCAATTACCTAGGATAGTACTAAATTTCTTCCTTAATGGGTAAGCATTTTTTAAACCTGAGAAGATTTAAGACTAAGCAGAGAAATGTTTATGAGAATCAAGCACATAATAGTAATATTTTTATGTTAAGAAGAAAGTTTTGCATATTTACTCATTGTTATGCTTGTAATGCATGTAAGATTTTGGCCTTTTAGAATGATAGTATTGTAACTTTAAGTTGAAAGATACATTTAGGTAATTAAACTTACAAATTTCATATGAAATAAGTGGAAAAATCAGACTTGCAAGCTGAATGTAAAAGTTATCATCTTGTGGAAGATTTAGCCCACAGAGAAAAATGATTACCCTGTATAATCTACAACAAATTGAAGACCAGGATGAAATCTCCAGAGACTGTAGGAATATGTATACCAACTACTCACAGGACTTGTGGTAGAGACCAGAAAAACACTATGCTTATCCCCCCTGTAATGGGGCATTCTTTCCCATGTTTCATCGGTGGTTGCTGAACTGACAATTATTTCTGGAAAGCACTTTAATATAATAATATGTTATTTTGTGAGATTATAACCACAAAGGGAAGAAAATGAAGAAATCAATATCTCCATAATAAGATGGCAATATATGTTGATAGGCTGAAAAAAATTCCATCTGGCCAAATATTGTAAGGCTTTGCAAATGCATTTCATCAGCACTCTTTTTAGATTATCCTGGGTATCAGAAGGAGATAAAGATAGATTTGTAGAAAGGAACTGGAATGTGATCCCAGCCTTTAGTATGTGAAAATTCTCGCCCTTCTTTTCTGTGATGAATTTTGGCATATTATAAAGGATTTTATAAAGGTATTTTAAAACTAATTCTAAGTCTGTGCTTTTAATTTCTACCACAAGAGATTTGTTGGTTCTTTTAAGGTCTGGTTTTAACATAAAAAATAATAGAATTCCAATTAAATTTTATATTAAGAAGTGGCATATTATTTTCGTGATGTAATATGTTTTCTGTTGGCACATCGGGAATGGAGAGAAGGTATCCTTATGGATTTGGAGCGGCTTCTTATGGTGGCATCCAGGAAAGAAATTCTTATGGACTGAATGTTTGTGTCCTCCCAGAATTCATATGTTGAATCCTTAATGTATATTTGGAGATTTACCCTTTGGAAGGTAGAGTTAATTTACTTTGGAGATTAAATAAATTAAACATTCATCCAATAACTAGCAAAATATATTTGTATAAAGCTGAGAAAATGTGTGACCAGTAATAGATAATCAAATCTCATCCTTTAAAATGTAATTTGATTACATGTAGAGTTTAATGAAATTGTTTTCCTTTCAAAGCATTTTACCTGTGAGATCTACACATACAACATAAACAAGAAAAAAGTCACTCACCAGATTTGATAAAGCATTAGTTTGATTTGTTAATGCTTAATTCATGTTTATGTGATAGTTTATATTTTTTCTAAAGTGACTGTATACACAGATTCACAAAGTAATGTGAATTCCTTCTGAAAAATCAACTTTTATATTTTGTTCAAAAAATTATTTTCTTCCATTTAAAAGTGTTATTTCCTATTTTGATTATAAATTTACCATTTCATATGCTTTCTATTTTATATCTGTTTGAGGCAAGAAGGTTCACACGATATTGTAGGTTTAATTCTAAAATTTTAATATTTATTTTCTGTTGATCCCCTTAGCAGCTGGTCACCTCCTTGATAAGAGAAAGGACAGGGTCATTTCTCCCAGGCATCACCTAGAACGAATGTCTACATAACATTTTTAGTTTTCGAGCCAGGTCACATCATATGGCACAAATCCGACTATAGATTACTTTCCACTGGAGAAGTCCACCTCTGCCACATCAGCTGAGGCCAAGATTGGATTCCACACAAATTTAAAGAATTACCAAATGCATCATTCTGGAAAGGAGTCATTCATGTGAAAATTTCATTAAAAGAGGCTGATGAATGACCGACCTGCAGAGCATCATAAACTCTTTTTCAGAACACATGTGTACTCTCACACAAGCACATAATAATAATACTGTACATAGAAAAATATAGTCTGCACAACTAGAGGAATAATGATTCCATTGTCCACTCCACTGGGCAGCTCACATTAGAGAATTCAGTCACCACTGAGTACCTGATCTCTAACAAGCACTACTATGGAGCCTAGTACAGCAGTGTGTAGGACAGATGGGGCACCTGCCATCAAAAACTTACATTCTAATTGCATGCAGGCAATAATCACTCAAATAAATAAACGATTAAGGTAACTTTAGGTATTAAAAAGAACTATGTAGAAAGTAAAAATAATGTGATATGATGGAAAGCTACTGGTGCTAAGAAGCATACTATACCTGCTAAAATTTTCAGGAAAGAGCTTTAGGAAATTGACATTAGGCTTTGCGTCTGACTGAGAAAGACGCCACCATGCAAAGATCTGGAAAATGTTGTCCCAAGTAGAAGGAACAGCAAGAATCAGAAAAATGAGATGCAAACCGCTACTTGTGCTTGGAGACCAGGAAAAGAATGAGACATTTCGAGCATATCGAAAAAAAGAGCATCATGAAGGGGGTTAAGTCGAAGAGATAGGCAGGGGTGAATAATAGACGGTTGTAGGTGATGGTCGGAATGTGATTTTTATTCTAAGATTAATGACAAGTTTGGACTTTAAAGCCAGAGGTGTGATGTGACCCAATAATACTTTAAAAATTTTACATAGCACTATAGAAGGGAAGAGAAAAAATAGTAGTAAAGAGATTATTTAGGGGCTGTTATTGTAATCTAGGCAAGAAAATGTGTGACCTTGGATCAAGGCTATAGGAAGATGGATAGTGATGAAATATTGATTTTTTTATATATTATTTTAGAAATTGTGCTGATAGAACATAGTGAAGAAATGGATATAGAGTTGGAAGGAAAGAATCTAGTGTATCTCCTATGTTTGGGCTGGAGTGATTGGTGCATAGTGATGCCATTTAACAAGATTTAACAGACTGTAAGAGATAACTCAACTGCTTTGTTCTGACCATATTTAATTGAGACTGATGGCTGGACCTCCATGTAGACATGCCAAACAGGCAGTGGGATATGTGAATCTAGGGCTCAGTATATAAATCCAGGCTAAAAGTACAAGCTCATCAGCACATTAATAGTATCTAGGGCCATATAGCTCCATAGTGAAATCACCTGAAGATACAGTATAAATAGAGAAAGAGCAAAGTGCCCCATCAATATTTTGCTCATTACATAGATAAAGGAGTTTTCTCTGGAGCCTGGGGTGGAATATATTCATCTGGTGTAACTCTGTGGTTTCATTACATTTCTACCTCTCTGAGCCTCTGACTCCCTGCCAAGTATGTTTAACGTCTGGACTTCATTCAAGGAGGCATGTCAGGAGAGTATTGGGACCAGCTTAGATTTCTTACCAGGACTTAAATCCTGAGTAGTTGAAGATTGCTCCCATGTCAGCCTTACATTTTTTTATCCTCACCTTTCCAGTACAGTACCCTCAAAATCCATCCCTTCATGTATTCCCTTTATCCTTCCAGTACATGCTAGCCAGATCCTACAGTTTATTTGGTGAATGAAGTATTTCCTCCCTAAACAAGTTTGTGTTTGTTTGTTTCTGCTAGGGCTATTCTAAGATCTGACTCTAGTCACGGATTTAGAGGCGATGAAGTGTGCACAATGAGCTGATACGGCGATATTCCTTGTGCTGAACTTCATTAAAGTCAGAGAAAGGAAAAATTTAAACCACAATGAGATACTACCCGCTGGCAAAACTTCAAAAGCCTGAGAAAACCAAGTGCTTGCAAAGATGTAGAGGAAAGAGATTTTACTTTAACCGATAGTCAGAGTGAGAATAGTAAAAAGATTTTGGAAAACAGGCATTACCTAGTAAATTTATACATGTATAGACATGATGGCTCAATATTTTCATTCCTAGGTATATGGCCTAGGTGAAAACCATGTGCGTGTGTGCTAAGATACCTGTACGAGAATATTCGTAGCATTCATAAGAGCCCCAAACTGGAAACAAAGCAAATGTCTATATTTGGTAAATAAATGAAAACATTAATTTAATGAAATGAGAAATACAAAATATGTAAGATATTAAAAAACCATAAGAAGAATAACTACATTCCATTTCTATCGAGTTCAAAAACAACAAAACTAAACTATCTTGTAAGGGATACTGTCATAGGTAGTAAACTATGAAGAAAAGCAAGAAAATGATAACTATAAAATTTATCAGAAATTTTGGGTAAGAAAGCAGAATGTTATTGGGAAAAGAGACACAGTGCAAGGAACGGAGGCCTCTAGGATTTTGACTGCCCCATGTGGTAAGGGCTAGTTCTCCTCAGTTAGATGGAGTTTTTAAAATATTAACCAAACCCCACACCTTATCAGATGTTGCTTCCTGCAGTACAGAGGCAGGTATAGCTATTCCATATTGTAAACACACTTTATTACTCCAGTAAAATTCAAACACATTAATTACTGAGATTATTACCACTAAGACATCTTTAAGACACTTAACACCCACAATTATTGCATCCATTGACCATCCGTCTCAGATGGCCCAAGACTATCCAGTTTTAGCCCTGAAAGTTATGGTCTCAGGAAACTCCCCAGTGCTGAACAAACTGAGGATTTAAAAATGCATTTAAATTACATTTTTTATAGCTATCAGGACTATTAGGTACTTAGTTAAACTTTCTCCAGGGAAAGCATTCCAGATTTTCCTACTGGGGAAGATAAGTTGAACCACAGATGTTCTAGTATTAACTGGATCAAAGAGTTATAAAAATAAAAGCCCTCAGAAATTTAGCAGATCTTATGAATGACGGCATCAAGTTTCTATTCATTCACTCTTCTCTAAGAATTTTGATAAAATTATTCCAATGGGAAGTTTTGTATTATAATTAAACTATTTTCTTCCTTTTAGTAACTATGAAAAACAGCTAACCATTTAAATTAACAGTCAAGTAAGTATATTTTGTCTTTGCAATGGGACAGTAAAACAACATAAATGGAGCTAATTAGAATAACTGAAAACTTGAAAGCTCAGGGCCATAGCAACTCTGCCAGTATATGGAGAACAGCTGGGTGTATTGATGGTAATTTTTAGGTATAGCTTGAATGTTATTACTTGTGGGTTAACCACTATCAGGAATGTTTACCAAAAAAAAAAAAGCCACAGAAAGAAATGCAGGGATTAGTAGCACTATTAGAAGACATCAAAACTTCTACCAAAATAGAAGAAATAAATTTAAATACATATAACAAAGACAAAAGAGAGAAATGCCAATGATCAGGTTAATACACTTGAGGAATATGTAAAGAATTTCAGATTTGTGGTCTCTGAATATACTAATAACATTCAAATAATACAATATATATTTTAATTAAAACTAACATTTCAAAGTTTTAAAATAATGTATAAAAACCTATAATATAGATTGTAAAATTAAGTAATTTAGCTTTTAATGTGAATGAAAATTCACCTAGTAAAACATGTATTCGTTTGTATTAACAGCGATATCTTTTTTTCTGGTTCTACTCTTCAATATTGTGAAGAATCCTAACCAGAAGAGAAAAGCTTCTAAGCTAATATGTTTAAAAGCATGTACTTTCATTGAACAATCAATCATTTGTTTAATCATAATATTTTATTATTGATTTAGGATATAATCTGATGAGTGAGATAATTTTATGAGGCCAAGTTCAAATATCACCCCAACACTTAAATCTTTCCTCTACTGCCTAGGTCTACCAATGGTCCAACCCATTTTTTGTACTACTGTATTCCATCCACTCTGGCCTCCTCAAGGATTTTATAACTGAAATTATTATTTTTTATTTCTTCTGTCTCATCTCTGTATCATTAGCAGTTTTTGCTTCTTCATCTTTACTAGGTAATTACCAACAGTACTTGACATTCTATATCATCTCCTATTCACAGTCAGTATACAAATGAATAATAATAACAACAAAAATGAATAATAATAATAACTAAACAAATGAATAAATAATAAAATTTAAAAAAAATAAAACTTCCCCAAATCTTCAAAATATTGTCAGTTGGTAGATTGGCATGATGGGAAAATGAACTCATTCCTCAAATTAATTATTATGTTTTCCTTTTAAAGTTTTAAGATTGCTTTTATTAAGTAGATTTGGTCAAGATCTTTGGGCCATTTTCTGTTAGCCTGTATTGAAAGCAAATTAATAATGTCTATTAATCCCCTGGATAAGCCTCCTTTTATTTAAAAACCTTGTTCACTGGCATTTCACTACAAAAAGGAGAAAAATGTGTCTTTTGTTTCCCCAAATAGAAAGACTTGTAATTGGATTTCGACTTAGGCCCAAATTCTGCCCTACAAAATGTAATTAAATAGAATTAACACTGTCACACATCCTGGCATGTTAACCTCAGTAGACTATAGTAACAATTTGTCATCTGCCCTCAGTCATTAAATAACAATCCTAGCTCTGTGCCACAGGGACTTTGCTAGTGGACATCAGGTGAACACAGTACAGGTGATATTTGAATTCTGTTCATCAGTGCATCTTAAGGAAAATAAAGGGAACATGAAAACTTTTGGCTAGTCTTTCCTCAGAGTGATTAAGCTTTTTTTTTATCATATTGTGATTATAAGAATAAAATTTTGTCTAGCTTTTTTATTCCATTCTATTAGTTAAATTAAATTATATTGACTTGAATGGAATCCATTTCTGTATGTAAACTGCAATAATGGTTATTATTGTGTGGGTTGGGGTAGAATAGGTGTAAAAGTGCTTCTTTCCTTAAAGCTCTCTCTGATCTGAAAAAATAAAAAAGTTCAAGGCTGTTTGCATTTGCCAAACAAAAAAAAAAAGTGAGTGATAAGGGAATAATTACTGGTTTTATTAAGGAATTTTCTGTGTATTTAATCACCCATAATTTTTTTAAATGCCCTATAGAATGTAATACAGCAAGAAAAAGAGGAAAAGTTCTGTTTTACAGCCCTGAATATCTGAATCATATTAGTGTTTGCTGAAATATATCAGGAGATTACAAACAGTCCATCTTTAACTAGTTGGATTTATGAATAAATGACCTTAAAAATCTGACTTTTGAAACTCAAATTATTTATTATAGTAGAAAGAAGGAAGCTACTCTTCAGAGCGTTCAGGCGTTTGTTCAGGTCTTGAATATGACTTTTACATGTAGTGTAATGTTAAACAATTTACTTAAATTTGGTGTGAGAGAATCATAGAGTGTTGTTTAGATTAAATGACAAAAATGTCTATAAAGTGTTTAGTCATATACTTGGCAAACATTATTATTAATAATTATACCGTTGATACTTGCAAGAAGCTCTGAGAATAAGATTAAAACCATTGTGTAGTGTGACAGTGAAAAGACTGAGTTTTTGGTTTTTTTCCTTTGAAGCAGGAGAGATCTAAAGTATTATATACTATCTCTTTGATTTTTTGTTTGTTTTCTTCCATTGAATAAAATCAGCTGGTAGTATGAAAACAGAAATAAAATAGCCTCCAGAGAACAAAGTGTTCTGTTTAATATGTTGAGGATAATTATTTGCAAAAATGTTAACTATTCTAATTTTTATTATCTTGACTTCTAAATGAAAATGTAAATATGTTTAAAATTTTGATAAAAATTAAAACATTCTATTTCTACTTATGTGTCACACAGAAGAACATTAAGGTAAAAACCATCATACAGTGTTTAAAGTTTAAATCTTAATTATAAACCAGGCCAATGGGCAATTAAGATGTACTTATTAAGTGGTTCTATTATGATGAATTATCCTAATATGGCTCTTAAATTAGCTCAAAATTTACATAATCAGCAATGATTATAAATATGAAAGGTGCTATCTACTGCTTCATTACCAACACCTCCTTTGCATAGAGTAACCCAGGTTAGGAGGGCATGTTCAAAATGTAATAATCATACAAATAGTCTCCTTGGCAAGCTAATCTCTTCTAATAAAGTACAAAGGTACAGACAAAAATCTGCTTTTAGGACAAATAATTATTACCTTTGTGCCTTTATTTTAACATTAAACTTTTCTTCTAAAGAGTTTAGAAAATACCTAAGGACAGAATTCATCATCATAATTAAATTTAATCCAACAAACCCCACACAAAGCCCACATTTTCATAATAAAGTAGAACCACAGGAAATAACTCTCTACTGTACATTTTGGTTTTGTTAGTATAATTTTAAAAATCCAGACTGATAAATGGCTAATCAACTTGCATTGAATTGTAACAAGAAACAGTAAATATAAAAAAGTGTGTAGACTCTAATATGCATTCTTTATGCTGAGTCCTATTCACAAAGGAAGGGGAGGGGGTGGGAGGGGAAGAGAGAGAAAAACTGAGAGAGAGGAAGAGAGAGAAAAACCTTCCCTGTTCTTTTGCAGTCAGGAGTCAAATAAGTCAGACAGGGGAAGACAAATACCACATGCTCGCACTTATATGTGTAATCTTAAAAAACAAAGGAACAAACTCATAGGTACAGAGAACAGATTGGTGGTTGCCAGAGGCAAGGGTGGGGATGGGCAAAATGGGTGAAGGGGGTCAAAGGTACAGACTTCCAGTTATAAAGCAAATAAGTCCTGGGGATATAATGTACAGCATGGTGACTATAGTTAATAATAATACTGTATTGCCTTTTTGAAAGATGCTGAGAGTAGATCTTAAAAAGTTCTTACCACAAGAAAGAAAAATTTAACTATGTTTAAGTGATAGATGTTAACTAGACTTATCGAGGTGATCATTTCACAACACATACAAATACTGAATCATTATGTTGTATACCTAAAGCTAATACAATGTTCTATTTCAATTATATCTCAATAAAATATCAAAAAAATAATAATAAAGGTGTAAAGAATGGTAAAAACTAAAGAATGGAGAAGGAGTGGCTTGGTAATTTTTATGACATTTCCTAGGGCTAAATTAAAAATGGTCTTGTAAATCAACTTAAAGTCAGGAAGGAGAGAGGTGTTCTACATCATCATAAGGTTAAACATTATACTAGAGCTATGAGGGAATATGAGACTTGCATGTAGATCCCATGATAGCTATTTGTCAGAAAATAACTCTGTCAATTTCCATGTGTCTGATTTTAATTTTTATAAGAAATAGGCTGTAGCAAAAGAAAGCAAAAACAAGAAGGAAATGAGGGACCAAAGAGAATGAGGAAGGGAAGAAGGCTCAGAAGGAGGGTAGAATGGGCCACCCAGAACAATTATTGCTCTTCCTTCAAATCTCTAACCAACAGAGCGAATAGGTGAAATACCACAGTGGTTGACAAGAAATTTTGCTTGATAGGGACTAAAAGAATTTAAAAAATATATATGCACGCTGTTGCACAATGTAGACTGTCATCTAAAAAGGTTAATCATGAGCTTAGATAGTTGAAAAGTATATAATTCCCAACATATTACATTATTGACATTTCAAAATTATGTTTAGCTTTTACATGTATACAATAATAAAATGGCAGTGATATTTGATAATGATAATCATCATCCATTTAAAAAATAAGTGAACAAGCACTTCTTTAACAGGTGGTAATATTATGTCTCTTGATCACTTAAAACCTCTATTACCACTCAATTTCCCCTACAGAATTTTATGGCAGCATCTTTCACTAATCACTATATCATATACCCCTAAAATCAATAACCTTTCGTACATACTCTACATCACCCTTGAAATGCAATTTTTATTTCTATGATTAAAAGTCTCCAAGTTTTAAAGGAAATTATCCAGATGGAGTTTTCATTTCAATTATTAATAGTAGATGATTAATAAAAACATAAAATGCTACAAATTTTGCTAATGGCTGATTATTGAAAATGTTTTCCTTAATGACAGGGGAAACATAATACTTATTTCTAGAATGAGACCAGCATATATAATAAATTTTATAGCAATATATTTTTTAGATGTCAGTGCTGAGAAAAACTTGTTTATGGAAATGAGAATGGAAGCTGTTTCATTATAATATTTCATTCAATGATTTGAATTCCTTTAGAGTTAAAGGCTAGAAATCATACAGTGATCAATCATTATAAGTTAATTTTTTTATTTATTGTATAATAATTCCATTTGCCACTACATTCAATTTTATTAAAGTAAAGAAAGTAAAAAGTTTTCTTTCCCATTTATTAGAGTCAATCACATTTTTAGTTTCCTGGAAGTATATTATATGTGTTTATTTTCCCTTTAGAGGAAGTTTTTCTTTAAACTAAAATACTTAGATAATATTGGAAAATCAAATTGTTTTTAATCTCAATACAGATTTCCAAGTCTACATTTTTTATTAAAACATATATACTTTATCAGATTTAAATGTATTTTCCAAAAAACTTTGGAGCTGCAGGTTTAACTCTGTTAATGTAAAAAAAAAAATCCATGATATAAACTAATTTGCAAACACAGTCCTCATTATCTACCCAAGTAGTCAGATTTGAGTTGCTTTCTATCATGAAAAAAACTGAATTCATTTTTCAATTTAAATACTTCTATTAATACCATCATGACCACTATCTCTCTTCTAGTCCCCATCCAAGAAGAGAGAGAGAATTAGCTCTCTTAAATGATGGAAAATAGGTCTTACTGAAATGAAAAATATTTGAAATTATTCCTTTATTAGGTAACTCAGGGATGTTTACACTCATAAAAAGGCAGCATAGGAAGACTAAGGGTGACCACGAGGTTTAAACTTCTTTTGTAGCTGTAACGTGAGAAACTATAATCGGGAAGGGGAAGGTGGGAGAAGGAATCAATGGGAAGGAGTTCGTGTGGAAGTTAAGGATCTCGATTGTCCATGACCATGGACCCTTTGGGAAATCTTGTGTACCTTACCAGGTATAGGTGTATCCCAAGGTCAAAGCCAATGGGAGAAAGGATAGATTTAGCTTATCTCCTACACTGTAACTGTGGAGATTATCAAGATCCAAGATGTGGAGGGAATGGAAAAGAGACAGAGGTTTCAGGTATAGCGGAGTTCTTTTAAACCAGAGAACCAAATAAAGTGACCTGAGCTCGTAATGTAAGAAAGAATTTTGTTGAGGGGACACACTGCTGCCTGAGAGCATGTCTTGTTTTTATGTCCCCAAATTCTGGACAGGAAGGCTCCATATTTGTATACTTCACTGGAATGAATCAGCGCATTCTCATGTTTCAATTACGAGTTCTCTTGTGATTTCCAGGAACATAATCCTCACTGATAGTGAAGGGATGCGATAGTCCTTTGTATATTTGTGATTTTCATTTCACACTGAAATGGTCAATAAATCCTGGCACTTGCTGAAATCGTATGAATAATACCATCACAAAAATTTTGCTGGTAAATTGATGTACAGATGATATTTTTTAGTCAAGCAAGATAATTTTTGAGAGAATTACATATTTATGCTTGTTTAAAATCCAGATGTAAATTCAAATCAAAGAAGGCATTATGTCCTTTCATCAGTAGTCCTTGACTCCAAGCTAAAATGAATTTAATGGCCTGTTGACCTACAGAGGTTCATGTGAGTCCTTAAGGAATTTATTAACTCCAGGGTACAATTGAGTATCTAGGTTGGATGATAGAGAGCTATGAATAGATCATTGAGAACTTTGAAAATTAATTTGATTAAAAAGAGGAAAATATATGCAAAACCTCAATTTCACTATTAATCAGTAGGGTTTTGAGTTGTTTTGCAGTAACACTTTATGACTTTATACAAATTCCTCTTTGAAAGAGTGGTATTCATTTGATGTGATTAAATAGACCAGGAACATAATCTGTCCTCATGAAACAGGACAATATTATCTGTCTGAGGTGGGAAAGGAATCCAGACCTTGGTTTATTATCATCTGTGGAGCCACAATTAAATGTACTAGAGTCACTTTTTCATACATAATATCTTCACTATTTCAGTCACTTTACAAAAGCATGTTAACATTCAATAGAAATTTGGTTTGCATTCATAATACTTCAAATAAAAATAATTAGGTCATAATTGGTATTAGGAGCATTCTGGATACAAGAATAATATTTTAGCAATTTTAGTAATTGTACATTACCAAATATCTTTCATTTAGAAAAAAACCAATTAATGATTTCAATTTTATATATTATGACATGATTTTCAATGTCACTACATTTGTAATGTTTTCTTAAAATGTTGGTGTAGGTTTTGATAGAGAACGTAAAAAATTCAAATATTATTTGTATATAAAGTTATCAGAGAGTGACAATCCTACACATATGCAGTTATTAATAAGTGAGATTTAAGAATTTAATTCCCTTATAGCAACACTCTTACTATGTTCTTTAGAGTTCTAGGAAGAGAATAAAAACACTGTTTTTTAAAAATGATTTTAAGACTTTGTGGTAATAATAATTTCGTATGAAACCAGCCAAACTTTAATCAATGCATAAAGAATAATAGCAAAGAGAAATTATAATTCTTTTTTGGACTTCCAGCATATAGTACCAAAATTTTATATTCATTTTCATTAATTAGGCATAACCTATAAAACAAGGTAAGAAAAAATGATTAATCAGAAACTGAAGTTGTGTGTTAATTATGATCTATTGAAACATTTTATATCACAGCATAAGCTTTTTATATTATCTTCGGCTTGCAAAGCTAATGTTAATTACTGTATAGATTAATGGCTGTCAAGTGTGTCTTACTTTCAGTGTAAATGAACATAAATTAGCTTCATATTTTGGCAATAAATAGAGTACATCACATTTGGAATTCTTTTAACTCATATGAACATAACCTCATAAAATGTAGAGTAGCAGTTATATATTTCTCTGAAAATAAAACTGTTCTCAATTCTGAAACAAGAAGAAATAACCTTGGTTCTGTGTATTCCTCTAATTGAGATTGCTGAATGAGCAGACAGCAGGGTATCAAGCCACCTATGAGTAAATACTGTGGAGAATGAAGTGGGCCTAAGGCAATGGCCCTGAGCTGCCACCATCAAAAACCCTTTATGTAATTTTCCCTAACACACTGTTTTGCTTGTTAAAAATGAATAGGCATTAAAAAAATTTATTTTTTCCCATTAGTTATTCAAGATTTAAAACTAAGTTCATTTCACTTAAGACAAAACCAAGTAAACCTGAAAAATTTTAAACCGTATATATATTACTATGAGTAAATGTTTAGCATCTCTCTTTTTCTTAATACTGATACCTTGAAAATAGTTCATGGATCCTCCAGTACTAAGTTTGTTCTCTAGAAATCAAATAGCCTATAGTCTCTTTCCTATAGATTATGGTTCTCACTTTACACAATTAGAGTCTTACAACAGCAATCCTAGAGTTCATTTCCTTGATTCTAGCATCTCTTTACTCTCGTCTATCCCATGGTCCATGGCCAAAGCAGGATTTCTCAATTATTTTTTAAAATAATTATTTTATGCAAGTCCCTTTTTTTCCTACCTTTTAAGTATTTCTAGTAAACAAACAAATAAAACCTAGAAAACCAGAAACAGATAGTTAACCCCCAAAAATGGAATTACCATCAACCATGGTTATATTCCTAGTACATCAGTCCAAAGAGATGTAAGCCTAGAGGTTTCTTGGGTCTCAGCTCTGTCTTCCGTCACCCAGCTTTCTTCTCTGAAGGCTTGTCTTGCCCTCAGTACTTGACACAGCCATTGATGGCCAACTTTAGGAAAGAGGAAAGCCTCCAGCTGGAATATGTCCCTAGTCAATAACATCAAGAAGATGCTAGAATCAGAGTACAGCATCATAAATCTAATTTCGAAGACAAGAAACCAAGTTACTATAGCAATTGAGTTGTTCAACTAGTAATACTTTTGACCCTGTATTAGTTACCCAAGGCTGCCATAACAAATAACCACAAACCAGGTGGCTTGAAACAGAAATTTATTCTCTCAGTTATGGAGGCTAGATGTCTGAAGTCAAGGTGTCATCAGGCCTCTGCTTCCTCTTAAGACTCTAGGTGGATTTATTTCCTTACTTCTTCCAGCTTCTGGTAACCCCAGGTGTCTCTTGGCTTACAGATGCCTCCCTCCAGTTTCTTTCTCTGTCTTCACATGATATTTTCCCTGTGTGTGTCCAAATGTCCCTCTTCTTATAACAATACCAGCCAACTAAATTAACCCCCTCCTTCCCAAAATGACCTCATTAATTCAATTTCATCTGCAAAGACCCTGTTTCCAAATAAGGTCAAATTGACAGGTGCCAGTGTTCAGACTTTAACGTATCTATTTTCAAGGGAGATGACTCAATTCATAACAGACTCCATTTTGGGAAAAACAGCTTAAGGGAAACATCCTCTCTAGTCTTTGGAGATAAATGATTCTGGATGAGTTACAATATACAACCACTGGACAAAGTTGTTCTGGGTTGGACAAAAAGTCATTTTTTATTATTTAAGTTGTATCTATCCTTTTTATTTTGTCACATACCATATGTGTTCATAACATGCTTTCAGAAGAGTTTTCAGGAACTGACCCTTATATTTTGGGAGTGGCTACTGCTCTAATATATACGTACATATATATATGTATATATATATATGTGTGTGTGTGTATATCTATATATGTATATATATAATATATATATATATATAAAATATATATATATTTGGTACCACAACCAAAGAAGAATAATGAAAAATCCCAGTATAACTGAAAAAGAAGTCAAATAATGAGGCCTCTTGAAAGAATTATATCTGGAGAAAAACCTGAGGAATCAAAGAGTTAATTTGATTAACTCTTAATTTGATTAACACACTGTGTGTGTGTGTGTGTGATTTGGAAAGGGATTAGCGTGACTTTGCTCATCTTAAGGAGACAGAAATAGCACAAAGGGTCAAAGGGTATGAGGAGACAAATTTCAGTTCAGTGTAAAGAACGATGCATTTTATGATATCCAGGCTCAAAATCAGATACATGTGACAGTAATCTTATTAGAAGGAGTCTTCAGAAGTGGATAATCCCTCCCATTAGGTTCAAAAAAACATTTAATAAGCATAGGCTATACAACAGTGTCTGAGGATGTGACCAACACCAAACCTGAGGGTGTAAGTTTTGCTTGGATAAGTGGGTGGACTGGGCTGGACCTAGTTCCCTGAAGAGCCCTCTTTTCTCTAGGACTATGGTTTTGATATGCTATTAAACCTTCAAAAACAGGTCTAACGTGTTACTGAATTTTAACTTAAATGAAATAAACATAGACTATGTTTGAATATAAAATAACATAGTACAGTAGAGAGAAATTGTCATTGTATGTGAAGCAGTTTTCTAACTGGATATATTTGCTCTCTGCTGAGGACCAAGGACATGGTTATTTTTTTCCTACCATATCCTCAGCTTCATTGAGAGCCCTGATGAGGATAAGTATTGTAAGCTGTAAAATATGCTATCTCCTCAGCTTAAAAGGGAGAAAACATACTAGCACATTGGATAACAGGAGATGGACTAATTATTTTTAACTTAATTACCAGAAATTCTTGTACAGTTTATGTTGGTATCAATTTAGTCCTGAAAAGTAAATATGTAAATAGAATGCAGGTCACAATAATCAGTAAGCTAAATTGTTTGCTGTAAATGTAGTTATTTTACATTTCCTCTTGGCTCATCAGAAATGATTGGAGACTATAAACTATCTCAATGGACTAATGCAGGTTCTGTACTGCCATTAGTATTTTCAAGTATTACGAACTTTTACGAACTGAAATCATCAGGCATTAAAATAGAAAAACAGTGCTCTTTTAAGATGTAATTGTCCACTGTAGCACATTAACACTTTCAAGCTTCAGATTCATAATTAAAGACGAAGAGAACAACCTAAGCCTTCCAAAACCATCCCAATCTGGCTTTATTGTTAAAGGATATGAATAAATAGAGACTTTGCTTCATTTTGAACTTGGTGAAAACATAGCTCAATTGATTAACTTCCAGCAGAATAACGGAGGAAAAAAGTGAAAAGATGCAGATAACAAGTATCTGAAATGAAACTGATATCATCATTACGGATTTACCGACATTTAAAAGATGATAGTGGAATATTACAAACTATTATATGCCCATAAATTTGACAACTTAGATATATTGGACAAATACTTTGAAATATACAAACCGTTAAATCTTACTCAAGAAGGAACAATCCTATACCTCTTAATGAAATTTCATTCATAGTTAAAAACAGTCAAAGAAAATTCCAGATCCAGAGGGCTTTACTAATAAATTATACCAAAAATTTAAGAAATAATACCAATACTATACAAACTGTTCAAGAATATAAAAAATAGTGAATGTGCCCCAATTCACCGTATGAGGCCAGCATTACACTGATACCAAAAGTAGACAAAACATAAGAAAACCACACTATCTCTCACATATAAAGATACAAAACCATCAAATTATTAACAAACCTGATCCAACAATATAAGAAAATGAAAATACATCAACACCAATGGGGTTTATCCAAAAATATATAAGCATGGCTTGATGTTTAAAAACCCTTCAGTGTAATTCAACACATCAACTAACTTAAGGGGCAGGGGGCACTTGACATTTCACAAAATTGAACGTTCACTCATACTAAAAACCTCCCAGTGAATAGAAATGGATGGGAACTTCTTCAAACTGATTAGGAGCACATTAGAAACACTACAGCTAATATTCCTCTCAATGGTGAAAGAATGAATGTTTTCCCTATTACATTATGACCAAGGCAAAGATGTTCACTGTTACCACTCTTACTGAACATCTTATTGAAATACCTAGCCAGTGCAACAATGCAAGAAAAAGAAATAAAACAGTAACAGGCAAAAATATTGGAAACAAATAAATAAATTGTTCTTATTTTCAAATGGCATGATTGCTTATGTAGAAAATCTCAAGCACTGCTGAAAATAATGTAAACAGAAACAATTCTCAAAGAGGATAGAAAAACATGATCCATTAAATTTTACATATAATTTAGCAAAATAGCTTTAAAATAAATAATAATTGTCAGAATTACAGGGACAATTTTACAAATCGTAATTTAGAGTGGGAGAAAGTTACATATCTCTATGGATAATTGTTAGGGAAATAGCTTAAAAAGAGTAATGATTTAGAAAATTTGATTAATAAAATTAACAAGTATCATCTTACCTAATGGATAAACAAAAAATTTTACAATTACCCATCAGAAATATACACATATATTTTCAAACATACCTGAAATATTTTCAAAATTGATCACATGACAGAGCACAAAGTAAATTTTAACAAATGTGAAAGAATTATTTTCACACAGTCCGCAAACCTCTAACCACAATGAAAATTAATTAGAGACTCTAAAAAAGAAGGATATCTTCAAATATAACTACATGAATAGATTAAAACATATTGGAATGGAAATTAGAAAATATTTAGAACTGAACACTAGTTGAAATACTCATATCAAACATTGTGGGATATATATAAGCAGAGCTTAGAAAATTCAAGCCTTAAATCATTACATTTGTAAGTAGAAGAAAGACTAAAATTTCATGAGCAAATATTTCAATATAAGAAGTCAGGGAAGCAAAAAATAGAAGTAAGAGAACAGTAGAAGAATGAAAATAATAAATTGAAATTATGAGGTAATTAACTGGAAAACACAAACAGACAAAAACTAGTAATTTCTTAAGATTAATAAATAGATCTCTGGTAATATTGATCAAGGAAATCAAGAGAATGAATTCCATTTAAACTTGGCACATTAAATGCATGTTTTAATCTCTAATTTCTCTTAAAACTCCACTAATATCACAATATAGGAATAAACACACACACACATACACACAAAAGACAAAGAGAATGAACAAGATAAGACACAGCAGACAAGAGATGTCAACATAATTTTGAACACAGATAACAGATGAATAAAACTGTAATTGAACAACAGAGAAAAGATGGAACTTCAGCTAAGGATAGGACCAACGTGAATTGGCTAATTAACATTACAGAATCCTGAGAAGGCTCTGTAATTGAGGACATCAGATTCTTCTCCTTGCATGATGAGGCTGAAAACAGATTACCCCTCTTCTCCTAGAATCACACATACCTGCTGTCACTCTGACAACTCTAGACCTCTGGAAATGTTGTGTTAGAGCTCTGGACTCTTAAGAAATCAGGCAAAGTTGACACAAGGTGATTAATTCAAGGTCTGTATATCTAAACATAGACACACATACACACATATATATGCATACAGATACACACACACACACCATTTTCTAGATGGGAAATTCAATAATCAGATAACTCAGTTATATTTTTAATAAAACAATGGGAGGGACTTCCCCGGTGGTGTAGTGGTTAAGAATTCGCCTGCCAATGCAGGGGACATGGCTTCGATCCCTGGTCTGAGAAGATCCCACATGCCACGGAGCAACTAAGGCCTTGCACCACAACTACTGAGCCTGCGCTCTAGAACCCATGAGCCACAACAACTGAGCCCGTGTGCCACAACTACTGAAGCCCACATGCCTAGAGCTGTGCTCTTCAACAAGAGACGCCATCGCAATGAGAAGCCTGCATGCTGCAATGAGAAGGCCACGCACCACAACAAAGAGTAGCCCCCACTCGACGCAACTAGAGAAAGCCCGCGTGCAGCAACAAAGACCCAACGCAACCAAAAATAAATAATAAATAAAGTTGATTCTTTAAAAATAAATAAAAAATAAATAAAACAATGGGAGGGGTGTAGAACATATTTCAAAAATTCTTTGTAACAGTGAGTATGCTATTCGCTATTTCTAGCTAATACTTCACTTCTAATTCTCTCAGTTTTAACTTAGGAAAATGCTTCATACTTCAAGGCCAGAGAACTACTATACAATTTGGCAATTCCACCTCTGGGTATTTATCTCAAGAAAAAGAAAACACTAATTCAAAAAGAAATACATAACCCTATGTTAATAGCAACACTGTTCACAATAGCCGAGAAATGGAAGCAACCTAAGTGTCCATTGATAGATGAGTGGATAAAAAGATGTGAGATATACATTATATATACGTATATGTATATACATACACATATATATGAATATTACTCAGCCATAAAAAAGAATGAAATCATGGCCTTTGCAACAACATGGATACGTCTGGAGTGTATTTCGCTAAGTGTAATAAGTCAGACAGAGAAAGACATATATGGTATGACTTCACTTGTATGTGAAATCTAAGAAACAAAACAGAAACAGATACATTGATGCAAAGAACAAACTGGCGGTTGTCAGAGGGGAGAGGGGTAAGGGAATGGGTGAAAAGGTGAAGGGGATTAAGAGGTACAAATTTACAGCTATAAAATAAATAAGACACGGGAATGTAATGTACACATAGGGAATATGGTCAATAATCTTGTAACAACTTTGCATGGTGATAGATAATAACTGGTCTTACAGCAATGATCATTTTATATAGGATAAAAATATACAATCACTAGGCTGTACACCTGAAACTAATATAATATTGTATGTTAATTATAACAATTTTGAAAAGTGACCAAAAATAAATTGTTAAATAAAAGTAAGCTAATCAGCCACTTTAATTCCATTTGCCACCTTAATTCCTCCTTGCCATGTAACATAACATATTTTCAGGTTCTGAGGATTAGGGGGTGAGGAGCACTGTTTTTTTCTACCATACTCAGGCTTCAGAATTACAAACAATTGTGCACTTCTAAAAGCCTGTGTCTGGCTTCAAATAAAACGGCCTCTACAAAGTACCAAGTCCACAGTACCATGCCTCTCAGGCCTTCCAAAAGCCTCAATCACTGCATGTATTTTGCTCTCTTAAAATTTACTCCATTTCTTTTAGTGCTTGATGGTTCTCTGTTCGTATACCAAATACTGATAATATACATCAACGGCAAGTTCTGCTCTTCTCCAAAAGTCAGTCAGCCTCTTCCTGGTGGATTTGAGTACACAGTGAAATCCTCTTTTCTGTTTATTACTTTTAAATGAAATGTTTTAAACGGTATGCATGTATATTCCAGTGTGCATGTGTGTATAGTGTATGTGTAAATAATACACACAAAAACGCTTCCTGAATATATACCTGAAGTTATTTTATGGTGTTTATTCATATATGGATACATGGTATGCTTTATAAAGCAAAGCATCACTGGTATAGAAAATCCACATAAAATGCAATGTAATATATTTCAAATTTAGCAACATACCGAGAAAATACAGAGAAAATTACCAATTAAATAAATATAATCAAATAAAAATTAACTCTACTATATCAGTTGATAGAATATATTACATTTATATCCAATTGACAGATAGAGGAATCATTTTCACTATAATATGAACTAGGAGCAGTTTAAAAAATTGAAGCACTCTTTCCCATTGATAGTTTTATTTATAAAGGAGATATATTCTTTAATAATAAAATTTTCTGTTTAAAATTACTGTTCTTCTAGAATGCATTAAATAGGAGATGAATACATTTTATAATATGCGAAAGACAATTACCTACTCAGTTTTTGGAGAATTAATCATTACATATAAATGCTCTAGGAAAAAACATGCAGGCACATAGTAAGTACTCAAATCTTGATATTATAATTGTTGATATTATAGCAGTTTTCATAGGGTGGTAGTGGGAGAAAACAAGTTGCAGAATGTTAATAGAAGTCTGGTAGAAAGAGAAATTCTTAGAACACATGTGTCAACCGCATTGCCAAGAATTTTAAAATGTTAATGAATCTTGCGTGGCTATCATGCTCTCTAATACCATCTTATTTCAGCTATATATGTATATAAAAGCATGGCCAGCCTCTCTAAAACCCTATATTTGGAACAGGGGGTGAGCAATGTCCAAAAGAAGAAGGTACTGGAAAGCAACAGAATTATTATCAATTCTTGAAACTTTAAGGAATATTGAAACCCCGTTTCTCCATAATGTGGTTCTCTCAAATATCTGCAACCACTGTTCTTTAAAAGAAGGAATAATATATTATGATGACCAAAATTTGAGTGATAAAATTTCTGTGGATGAAATTCAGTTATGCTACATTTAATTCAATTTACATTAACTCATATCTTATTTAACTACTACTGTTTACTAGACACACAGTTATAAAGACATAGTACATTGTCAGCTCTTGAATACTGCTGTAGGGGAAAGAGAGGTATTTATTGATAAATTAGTACACTTTATTGTCATACATGTCACAATAGTGGCATAAAAGGAAATTTTGCCAGGAAATTATTAATAGGATAAGTTACCTTTGAGTTAGTCCTTAAAAAGTAATCAAAATGTTGAAAACCAGAGAATAGAAGAAAATATTTACAAGGGAGAAAAAGCACAAAGAAAGATATTAAGTTCAACTAAGAATGTGATTAAGTATCAGGACTTCTCTTTATGTCAATTTAAAGGAACAACTTTGGCCCAACTTAAGAGTGAAACAAATCTTAGGACTCATCTTCGGCTATATTTTATCTCCTAGAACATATTTATCATTTAATACCATAAAATAAATGGTGATGACCTGACTTGTTAGGATGACTTTTTTGTCTATCCATTTATCAATCCTGAAAGTTCAATTCAGAGAATGCTTTTATAGCACTGATCAATCAGAATCTGTTGTTCAAGTGCCTTTGGCCTCCTTCAACCATAATGTTACTCGTTCAATTTGTTTATCAGGTTGATTACAAAAAAACTTACCTGCTTTTGTGTCTGAGTATAGAGCAGAGCCTGCCTAACTCAGAGACTTCTTTAAATCTGATAAATTACTTAGAGAACTCTGTTGGGTTCATTTTCAGCTATGCATTTTTATATTTATTTTACAGTCATCTGTTGGGTAACATTTAGGTTGTTTTTAATTACTCTCTATGGTAACACTAAATATCATTGCCATTTTATGCATGCTTTCCTTCTATTTTGCTCCTTAAAAAAAGTTTCCTTAGGAAAGAAGTAGAATTGAGTCCAATTGTGTGAGTATGCTTAATATCCGTGGTACATAGTGCCAAATTGCTTTTCAAAAAAGCTGCGCTGATTTCCATTCTCAGCACGGAGGTAATTATACTTCTTTTTCTGTCCCCTTGTCTCAATCAGAAGTGATTCATGTGGTCAAATAATGCCAATCCATACTCTGAGATTCACACTAACATGTCAGGAAACTTACACATAAAGCAATAGTTTTAATCCTAATTTACAGATGGCTTGAACTACACAGGACAAATAGAACTGTATTATCCAGAGAAACTAAGAATGAAGTTAGATATAGAGAATCTTTTTTTGTGATTTAACTAGCAGCATAGCAGGATAAGTTAATACGAGACTCATTGCCTATTCCAAACAGCCAGGACTGCTAGATAAAAATGTAACAACGAAACAAAATTAAATTCAAACTTGAGCTTGAAGAAAAGAACAATCCCATTTTGCAAAAACTACATATCTGCTGCCACAGTAGCTTTGGATGGAGAAAGGGAGTAGTAAGAATTTTTCTTGGAAATGGGCCTGTGTTCTGGATTCCCTAGGAACAGAGCCGGCGTCAGGGATTCAGGTGCAGATGGTTTATTCAAGAATGCTCTTCACAAAAAGCCTATGAAGAGCAAATGAAGCAGGTCAGGAAAGGGAAAGCCTTGGCTCAACCCACAGCGAAGATTCTAGCACATAAAGCATAGCAGAGAATGATCCACCCCTTGGAACAAGGGTTTATGCTTTTATAGTCTGAGACTCCAATGGGACATTGGCTGCAGCACGGGATGGCAGGTAGGTAAATTTTCAGGTTGACTGGCTCTCCTTAGCCAAAGGCAATTTCTGGAAAAGAGGCAGGTATCAGTTATCAGCATGCTGGGGAATTGATATCCTGGTGTGGTAAAGGGGATCTGTGCAGGGCACCTGAGTTTCTACTATAAGAACCTAAACTTGGAGTTGTCATTTTGGAAAGCGCGTGGTCTCACAAAAGAAAATGAAAATATTCTATTTATTGACTCAAAGAAAACAATGCAGCTTGTCTTTCCCTATAACTCTGGTTGGAAAATAGAGAAAAGTCTTCCATGCTAAATACAAATCTCAAGCCTCCTCCATGCATGGATGTGAACTACAAAATTTAACTTCTCACATGTTAAAGTAAATGCCAAATCCTGAAACTAATATAAAAACTGTCCCTGCTTTAGTAATACTGTTAGAAATCCCAGTCGAAACAAATGCAATGTTTTCCCTTAATTTTTTAGCACTGCAGGTGTGTGGATGATGAAAGGTAGAACACTGGAAATGAACCCACAATAAAAGATAAAATCCACATCAAGAAGCATCTCCCATGAGATGAGTCAGTAGAGACCACACTCAGGATGGATAATATCCTAAGAATAAAATAATAGAACAACCTGAAGCATAATGCACCACAGTAATATTTTAAATGATTGAAGAGATAAAATAACCTCCATACTGTTTTCCATAGTGGCTGCAGCAATTTACATTCCCACCAACTGTGTACCAGGGTTCTCTTTTTCCCACATCCTTGCCAACACTTGGTATTTCTTGTCTTTTTAATAATAGCCATTCTGAAAGGTGTGAGGTGGTGTCTCATTCGAGAGTACTCTGGGTTAGCCAGGTGGGCCCAATGTAAGCGATCACAAGCATCCCTATAAATTGAAGAGGGAGGCAGGCCAGTCGGAGAAGGTGCGAGCTAGAAAGGGGTCGGAGTGTTGTGGTTGCTGGTTTTAAAGATGGAGGGGCCCCCACAAGCCAAGAAGTGCAGTTGGCCTCTGGAAGCTGGAAAAGGAAAGAAAAGAGATCCTCTCACAGTGCTTCCAGAAGGAACACAGCCCTGCCAAGACCTTGAGTTTAGCCCAGGGAGACCCATTTTGGATTCTGACCTCCAGAACTGTAAGCAAATAAGTTTAATTTGTTATAAGCTACTAATTTTCGGATAAATCCTTATAGCGATGGTTGAAAACTAAGGCACTAAGTCTTTAGGCCTGCCATGGGCAATGGTGTAACTCTGTAGGTGGCTAAAGCTCATGGCGTTTCCTTTTTGCCCATGGAGCTGTTTTCATAATATGCTGCACTGGCTGCTTGTGGCCTCCTAAATAAACACAGGCTGCAGGAGAGCTTCAGCCTGAGGTGAGGAGAATATCTTTGAGGCTTTGGTAGGCGGGCATAGCTTCACAGTTATGGAGGGGGTGGTGGAGATTTTAAAAACCTGTTCCACTTTCCAGAGATTCTGATGTGGATGGTTGAGGTGTGACCTGGCATGGAGACACTTAAAAGTGCTTCAGATAATATTAATGTGCAGACTAAATTGAAAACTTTCTTAGAGGAGAAAGATGACAGTCTATACATCTTTTAGGAAAGATAAATAGAAAAATATTTGCCACTTGTTGCTTGACTGCCAAGATGGCGTCTGATATACAACACTAGGGAGTTCTAGCCGTAAACCATTAGTTTGAGACCTAAAGAGAAGCACTAGATCAGCTGCCCCTCAAATTTAGACTTAGAGCCAGAGAAGAAAACGGTCTGTGATAAACCTTGGAATAACATGGCTGGAGGTGGGGTCTGAGAGTGAAAAATGGTGACTAATTTTGTGAGTTTCAATGTGATACCTATACACACATGTATAAAACCAACATTTCCTGTCTCTTGAGCAAAAGTGACTGAAAATGTGTGGAATCAAAAATGGAGGGGAGAAAGAAGGCCTTGGGGAGCTGAAGTATTGATCCACACTGATCTGAGAAACAGATTTCAGAAGTAGCAGCTACGTCATCTCAGGAATCCATGCAGAGTGATTTTTTTTCCAGTTGAAATCATTCCAGTTGACCTTTCCAGGTGTTTGAAGTGATGAACATCATTAGGGGGCAGGTTTAAAGAGACTAAACCTGTGGTTTTCAAACTTGTCTGCATACTAAAATCACCTGAGGATCTGCCCAGGTGGTAAACCAATCCAACTAAATAGGAATCTCTGGATTCAGAACCTGTTTTTAAGTTTTAGTTTAAGTGCCTCAGGTGACTTTCCAGTGGTCTTAATAATTCAGGTAAAGAATTCCTGGCCTAGATTTTGCCATAGCAAGAGGTGGTGGCAGTAGCCCCTAGGGCACAGAACTAGTAAGGTCTAATTCCAAGATATTGTGAAGGCTGTTTTTACTAGACAAATCACTTCCTGAGCACCAGAAGCAAAACCTTAAACAAGAAAAACAACTAAGATGTTTTGGCTAGAATTGGTGGAGAAAGAAGCATCTCAAATAAGTCCTGGGGACTGGAGCTACCCTCTGTCAATTTATAAACATTTCAAGAGGGAAGCAATTTAAAATGCCATTTAGTGAAAGAGGAGATAGTGGTGTGTGTGTATTGCTTATACCCCGACCTGCTCCCTCCCGAAACATGGTATTGAGTGATACCAAAGTATCTCCTTGCAAAGAATCTCCTGTTTGAGTTAATTCTACACACATAGACTGAGTGGCATCCCAGTGAAGTTCGAAACAAGATGACTTTCTCTCTTCCTGCTGAATGCTGCTGTGTCTCTGGGGCGGTGTGCTGGGTATTATGGAAATATAATTTAGCCTGAGACAGCACCTTTAGGAACTTGAGTTTGGCTTTTCTAAATTAGATGAGTATGGGGTCAGTTAACCATTTGGTTTCTCTAAAAAGAGGGTACCTGGTGTTTAGCTTCTGATATTAAAGGAGCTATTCTCTTTACTGCCATAGACCACCTACATCTATTAAAAAAAAAAAGAAAAGAAAAAGAAAAACACCCTGGAATCTATCCTAAGTGCAAAGAATAGATCTAGCTGAGATTGATAGAGAATAAGATGAGAGGACTTACTACTTTGGACTTTTAGTACACAAGGTTAATAGAAGGTGGTAATGTACTGTAATGTTAGGAACTTCTTTCAGGGATACCTAATGTTGGAACATTCCTCCTAAGAGTATGACAATGAAAGAAGCTTATATTTAGGACATTTCTGGTATTGTTTTTTTTTATTTTGGAGGTTCTCTCTACATTTACGCATTTTATTGGCATATCTTGATGTCACTTAACCTCTTGCAAAATATTTGATTTGTATTGGACAATGTGACAACATAATTTGTGATGGAAAATAAGAAATATTAAACCTTGGTTACATAGCCCCTTTGAGTAGATCTAATGTATTCTATTGACTATATGAGAGTTCCGGGAACAATCTGTTGTTCACCAGTCATTTCCCTAAGAGCAATGTTTGGTATTCAGGTCGTGGCCTCAAGGGTAAAATGATTCTTTTAATTGTTTAGTTGATTTACAATACTGTTAGTTTCAAGTATACAGCAAAGTGATTTAGTTATACATACTTTTTTCAGATTATTTTCCATTATAGGTTATTACAAGATATTATATAGTTCCCTATGTTATACAGTAAATCCTTGTTGCTTATCTGTTTTATGTATGTTTGTATCTGTTAATTCCATACTCCTAATTTATCCCTCCCACATTATGGTTACCTTATGGTAACCCTAAGTTTGTTTTCCGTGCCTGTGAGTCTATTTCATATATAGATTCATTTATATTATTTTTTAGATTCCATATATAAATGATAGCATATAATATTTGCTTTTCTGTCTAACTTAGTATGATATTCTCTTGGTCTTCATGATGCTGCAAATGGCAATATTTTATTTATTATGACTGAGTAATATTCCATTGTATATACCATATCTTAAGCCAGTCATCTGTTGGTGGACACTTAGGTTGCTTCCATGTCTTGGCTATTGTAAATAGTGCTGCTATGAACATTGGGGTGCATGTATCTTTTCAAATTACTTTTCATCTTTTCATTCTATATGCCCAGGAGTGGGATTGCTGGATCATATGGTAGTTCTATTTTCAGTTTTTTAAGGAACCTCCGTACTGTTTTCCATAGTGGCTGCACCAATTTACATTACCACCAACAGTGTAGGAGGGTTCCCTTTTCTCCCTGCCCTCTCCAGCATTTATTCTTTGCAGACTTTTGATGATAGCCGTTAGCAAAGGGTTAATATCCAAAATATACAAACAGCTCATACCACTTAATATCAAAAAACAAGCCAATCAAAAGATGGGCAGAAGATCTAAATAGACATTTCTCCAAAGAAGAGTGATTTGTTTGAGTAATAAATTTAGAAGGCAGAATTAACCAGGTGTATTCAGTTCATCTAGGATTCTTCTTCAGCCAGCTGTCTTCCTTTCTATAGGTCTAGGATCAGGCTCCTTCCCCATGTGAAGAGGCATGTTGAGAGATATGTTGCATTCACAGCCACATTAGGACTAGATAGTTAAGTCTCTCTAATTCTGAAGTTCAGTCATTCTTACACAAATGACTATACCCTCTGTCCCATTTTTGAGTATTGATGGTATTTTGGCCTCCATGTACCACTCTTGTATTATTTCTTCCAAACATGGTGAAGGTATGATTGAGTTTCCCTTAAAAATTCAACATGATTAACTAAAAGTTACTTATTAAAGAAGAAATGATTTATTGATCACTATGTCTTCATATACCCCGGCTCTTAAATTGCTCTGTTACCCCAAAGAGCAGCATTATTTCAGTTAAGTAGATGCATTATTAGAACAAATATTTCCATACAAATAAATAAATGCAAGCATAATTTGAATTGAGTGTAGTCCACTAGTTACAGAACTTCATCAAAATATTGATCAATAAATGAAAAGCATAAAATTGGTTGAATGTAATTCTGATTTAGAATTGATATAAAACACTATGAAACCCTTATAGCTCTAAAAGACAGCTGGTAATAATCTACAAGGAGATTTCTAAATGCATTTCTTTTGTGAACTGTTTATAAATATATTTTGCCACTTTTTACTGATACTTTGATATTTGGGAGCTCTTCACATATAAGAAATATTAGGCTTTGCAATTCAAGACTGAATTGTTTTTCTACTTAGACTGATCAATCAGGAAGTTTTGATTGCTCATTACCTTTAGCTCAGGGGGACCATGATCAACTAGCTACCACCGAAGAGCAATGTGGTCCAATTTTGTGTGATTACTGCTGCAGCCCCATGGCCCACTGTGTTAACCATGACTACCATGTCTCTGGCAGTTAAGTGTCACTCCTTGGCCTCTATCATGTTAGAATCCCACCACCAAGGTTGAATTCCAGAAGACTCTTTCTAAGCTGACATCTCCAGTAGTCATCCTTGGCCTGGAGAGGGTAGCCACACATGAGAGGTTCAAGTATGCTGATGTTCCCATCTTTAATGTATAGTTTAATATCTTGATGGAGAGGGTATCCTCTTAATGTTCTAGGAAACATCATTAGTATTTAAGCAGATCTTAAATAGTAAGTTTGATAGTTCTATTTCTCCAAGATTTTTTATTCCTGACTCTACACTGTACTCACATCTCCTGTTACCCTGAACGTCTAAGAGTTCACTATTGAGATTTCAGTCAAGCAAGCACTTTAGAAACCACTTCCAGATACTTGATCTAAAAGTCCAGAATTCTGTTTTGTGTACCAATAGGACTGGTCAAATTCTGTGATACATTGTGACCCTTCTTCTTTGGTCTAGTTCCCTGAAAATCCATTCTCTCACTCATCTCCCACCCCAGTTTCTGCTGATATATATTAGCAAAACCTTGCATCTTGTGTGTATGAGCATCCTCCGAGATCAGACAT
This sequence comes from Balaenoptera musculus, assembly GCF_009873245.2. Classification (NCBI taxonomy): domain Eukaryota; kingdom Metazoa; phylum Chordata; class Mammalia; order Artiodactyla; family Balaenopteridae; genus Balaenoptera; species Balaenoptera musculus. The sequence continues at coordinate 60,709,419 of NC_045802.1, forward strand.
GTCTACCTCAAAACAGCTTGAATTTTGAGTTTCGCTAAAGTCCTCAAATGAAGGAAGAAGAGCTCATGTGGGTCTTGAAACATGAGCAACCACTGACTCAACCGATGACCCAGTTCTCTGGCAAGGGGTGACCACCTTCCTCAGAAGGAGAGAGATTGTTTCTGTAAGCAGTGATATCTCATCCATATTTGGGGGTTCAAAATACTCAGATTCATTGGAATATGCCTAAATTGCCTCCTTCCAATCCCTATGATTCCACTGTTTCCTCAGTAACACATTAATGCTAACATAGACAATAGACAAAGCTGTGACTGCATTATAATTCAGCCACCCGTGGAATAAGACCTTATTTTGTTTTAAAAAATTTAGCCTTAGCCACATGAAATAAAACTTTTTTCAGTCATAGAAGTTCTTGGGTTTTCTACTTGTGAAAGGAACTAGGAATTTAAAGCCCAGATGTTGTAATTTATTTTCTTCAAGTTCTGCTGTAGACTAAGGAATAGTCAGCCCACCCTATACAATAGTCTTGAATGTTTTATGCCCATTATACTATTGCAATAGCCACTTAATCTCCCAAATCCTTTCCTTATGCATTTGTGCTCAAGCAACATTGAGTGATCATTTAATTACCATTTGCTACTGTAAGCTATGACCCCCCCAGTGACCTATCTTGTACTGGCTGTGAGCTCATAATTAGCTTCAAGTCTAATCAAATTAGTGAACAACTTCCAGTTTTCAGTTCTACATTTCTTTTTTCCTAGATACACGTCTATTACTAAAAGTCAGTTCAGGAGAATAGAAGCTACTCAAAATATTATAGATATTTGAATATATAGATCAGGGGCTTAAACAGCCATTAGGAAAGCAAAAGTCAGTGACAGTTCCTTAGTCTGAAGCATCAGTGAAGATGGTCCTACAGGCTTATCAGGAAACTGCAGCAAATCTCAGTCTCTGGAGATGTCTCACTAGTTCTTTCAATCTGAAGCAGTAAAACAGTGGTTTCCACAAACTCACTAGTTATTCCATAAACTCACTAGTTATTCCATAGATCTCATGTCTGTCTATACATCTAGTGCCACCTGTCTCTAGTTTAATATATTCTCTTCCTGCTTCCAGATCTTGTGTGGGTATCTTCCATTGGGAAATTCTAACCTGGAACCACAGGGAAAGGCAGTTATGCAAAACAAAGTACCTGTTTTCTGTGACTCAAAGGAAACCTTATTTTAAGGAGGTGGTGCTGATGCCAAGTTGACAACAGATAATTCAGCACAATCAATGTTCTTCTAATAAATTAAAAAAAAATTCTCCATCTATTATACAAAAATATCATAGGCAGCCTTTAGTTTACAGAAACCTTCATAAGCACATGACAATACAAAATCAGCGAATATAAGGCAAATCTTTTGACAAATTTTCCAGCTTTATTGAAATATAATTGACATAACATTGTATAAGTTTCAGGTGTACATGTGTTGATATATGTATATATTACAAAATGAATATCACCTTAGTTTTAGCCAAAAGTATCATCATGTCACATAATTACCATTTCTTTTTTCTGGTGAGAACACTTAGGATCTACTCTCTTAGCAACTTTCAGGTTTATAATATAGTATTTTTAACTATGATCACCATGCTGTACATTAGATCCCCAGAACTTATTTCATCTTATAATTGTAAGTTTGTACCCTTTGACCTAGACAAATTTTTAAGTAGTTGCAATTAGTCTTTGGTTCACTCATATGTTCCTTTTCATTCCTCTGCTACTCCCTGGTTCATCCTCTTCCATATTCATGGTGTCCTCATGATGATTTTTGGTTTCTCATTGCTTTCTTCTGCAGCCTATTCAGAACTAACCTCTCCCAAGGTATTTCATGATACACTGCAAAATGAGTTATCTTTTCCCCTAACCTTATTTAAACTCTCAACCTCTTCATGGCGCTGACCTTATCTAGGTTGTTAGGAAGGAAGTACTCTTACTAAGCTAATTTGAATCAAAGCATTTGGTTAATTTAGTCTTTATGGGTATATTTAATTTTTTTTAATTTTTTTTTATATCAGAGTATAGTTGATTAACAATGTTGTTAGTTTCAGGTGTACAGCAAAATGATTCAGTTATACATATACGTGTATCTATTCTTTTTGAAATTCTTTTCCCATTTAGGTTATTACAGAATATTGAGCAGAGTTCCCTATACAGTAAATTCAGTGGTCATGAACTTTTTCTGTAAGAAGATGAAGAGTAAACATGTTTTGCTTTTCAAGCCATGTGGTCTATATCAAGTATTCCACTCTACAGTGGTATCACTAAAATGGTCATTGACCATATGTAAAAGGACATGTCCACTTTTCAATAAAAATTTTTAAAACAGAAAGCTGGATATGACAAGAGCCATAGTTTGACCCCTGTAGTTGAGGAAAAGTTCTACTTGGACACTTGGGTATTCGAGAAGGGGACTAGGGAGTAGTTCCTATTGCTTCCTAGAAGTCAAGAAAAAAGAATATAATGGTCTTTAGAAAATCTGTTAATTAGAAGATTCAGAGTATTTTGAACGTTAATACTTCATTACATTCTTCATGGAAGTTGTCATGTTGATCCTTAAAACCATGTATAGAATTACTCTCATCAAAAGTAAACTTGAAATATGTAAAATATTACATGATTTTTTATAGAGACCTTCAGTAAAATCAAGCTTACAATAATCAACTTTCAAACGAGTAAATTGCCACTGAATTTTAAACTGAGGTAGTAAATATAACTTTTCTGATAAAAATGCAGTGTGCTTAAAATTTAGAAAATCTGGGAGAAGTAATTTTTATGCCCTGTGGAATGCCTCGAGCATCATTTCTTTTTTTACAAACATTTTTGTAATAGCTGGAAAGCAGTGTTCCGTTGAAATTTAACAATTGTCTGGAAAATATGGAAGATGAGATCATACTTTTAGTCTTGTTTCAGCATCTACCCAGTTTTATGAAAATAGGTATGTCAGTTAAACTTGTTCTTGGCTGTAACAATTTTTAGGAAATACTAGGAAAGCGCTTTTTAAAATGCCTTATATTTTACAAGTGACAATGTGTACCGATTTACTGAATGAGATAGAAAGGAGCAGTTAGATATTTTGAGAAGACCAAGAGGGATTTATCTTAAATTACTATTGGTTGGAAAAATATGTAAAGGAGACATTTTTCAAAGCAGTATTAAAATTTAGATTGACATTAGAACTTTCTAATTCTTGGTTTTTTGTGCCTCTGAAATTCCAAAGTGCTCCAATAAAAGTGGAAAAAATAAGTAGAAATATTTGGAAACATTTAAGTCACTGTTTTTTTGTCATGGTTTACTTGAATATGTAATAAGCATAATCCTAGGAAGTGAATTGAAAAGGATGCAGACTGGAGCACTGACCATTCTAAGAGACTTCTGCATTATCAGTACTTTGTTTCCTTTGTAATGGTTTCTTTTCACCCATGAAATGGGTCTAAACTTAAGAAATAACAGGAAATAACCTCTAGACCTGGAAATTTAATAAGGCAAACTATTATAAAATTCTTGTCATTCTAAGTTTCTTTTACTTAATTCATGGAAAGTGGTAAAGGAGTAAAATTAACCTTAATGCCAGGTCACTGCAGTGATGTTCATCAGCACAGATTCACGCTGGTGCCAAGTCAAGGGCTGACTGGAGTAAGATCTTATTAGCTTTCTGAACTGAGTTTTGTGCCCATCTCCTACTCTGAAAAGAAAAAAAGGCTGGCTTATTTTATATGCTGCAAGTTTCCATAAGGAAATCAGCTCATTAAAATTTTCACAATGTGTACTACTTTTCTTTGCTCTGACTTATCAACTTTATTACATTGTCCTTTAAAGGACTCAAATATCAAGAGGTCTTTCGTAAAACCTTGAAGGATGTGTATTTGCAATAGACAGTATGTATTAGAAATTGTAAAAGGTCCATTCTCTTTGGCCTAGTACTTCTACAATAAAATATTGTAATAAATATACAAAAACATTAATAAATGTTTATAATACAAATTTTTAAAATATCCAACAATATGTTCAAGTTAAACTGTATGAACCACAGATGATCAGCAGACATTAAATACTGTTGTCTAAACAAGTTTCATAACAAAATTCTCATCGTACTTTAAGTAGAATCATGTAAATAGTATATGAAGTATAAATATTCGCAACACTAATTATCTGGTAATATATTTTGTTTAACTTTGTAAATACCCTTATACTCTGTTTTATAAGGAAACTCTGGGGCAGCTTCTGGTGCTTCTGTGCCTGGTGGTAATGATGAATAGCCAATTACAGGAACCATGAACAAACTGATCAGAGAGGGTTCAGACATCAGGGTTGAAGGTCAAGATAACCCCAACATGGAAAGTTACCTGGAGAAGCAGAAATGCTAGTTATGGATAAGAAGTCTAAAAAGGGTAGTCGAAGAGAAAGATGATCAATACAATTAATAGCCTTAAGTCAGTTACAGAAGTATTGACTGTAGCTTGTTACAAATTGGCTTGCATTTTGGCTTTAATACACATTAAGGCTGACTTCAAGTTTAAGGACTCAGTGAAAAAACAGGCCAAAGTGAACACAAGTGGATCTGAGTAGAAAAGGAGTAGATGATAGCAAAGGCCTTTGGTGTCCCCATGTCACTTCCCCCCAGCTCACTTCTGATATCAGTAGCAGATACTCAAGCTCAGACGCATCTGCCACCTCCCTTGCGGACCATTTTTATGCTTTCTATCCTGAGACTTTCACAGAGGCATTAAATGTCTGTCTGCTGGATCCTCACACAAACGCAGCCTACAAGTGTTGGACTTAGCACTCGTGAAGTCAGACCTTGATCCATCAGAGAAGCAATCTGGCAGACGTTCCACCTGACTCTCCTACAGACATATTTCTGGAAGACATTCTGTACACCTCAGGGGGCCTAGAGTAGAATTGGTCCCCATTTCCCACAGCAGTAACTTTGAAACAAACCTTTTTTTTTTTGGCTTTTCCTTCTCTCTCTCCCCCTACTCCTGGATCACTTCCCAAATACAAGGATGTTATAATAAAGTAAGGTCATTGCCCTATTAACTAGAGAGATGAATTCTAAATGAAATACTAATAAAGTATATTAAAATTATGACAATTTTTATCCTGGAGTTATCCCAGGAATAGTTACAGAAAAAAACCAAAGTGTCATTTTTAAAAGTGATAGTCACTCCCACACAGAAGATCCTATAGATTTAACACATATTTCAAACAAGCCAGTTCAGGAAGCTTGCTAGATAAAAGATTAAATTATATAATTGACAGTTTTACAAACCATTCATTTTATAAAATATAATGTAAAATACCACTCAGTGGTTAATTCATGGATACTTTAAATTTCTAAAGAAGAAAAACACAAGGCCATTAAGAAACATCTAAAACTCTTAGACCTCAAAGAATAAAGAAATGTCACTAATACGTGGTGTTAATTTTAAGATGTTAATTTTGTATATTTTAAACTATAAATTCCACCAAATCTTACTTGAAATTTTAGCAAGTATTTTTTAGAAATTTTGTCAAACTGCATGTAAATCTTATAACAATACACAAACAGGAAATAACAAATAGGAGGGACTTGTCCTGCCAGATATGACATGCTATGTGAATAGCTGTGGAATAAAAACGGTGACATAAACACAGGAAGGAGCTAACAGACAATGGAGCTGAAGAATAAGCCTAGATCAGATGTATATGCATAGGGATTGGTATATGATAGGTGTGGCATTGTTCATCAGTGTGGGCCAAGAATGGATTAGTGGATAATGATGAGAAGATTGGCTCCATCTCTGGGGAAAAAGTCTGACTTCTAACACAAATGAAGAAAAACTCTAAAATGAACTCATGACCTAAAAATAAAAGTTGAAACCACAAACAGAGCAACCAAGGACAATATACATAGGAGATGAGAGGTAGAGCAACCAAGGACAATATACATAAGAGATGAGAGGTAGAGCAACCAAGGACAATATACATAAGAGATGAGAGGTAGAACAACCAAGGACAGTATACACAGATGAGAGGTATCTTCTAAAACAATTCATAAAAAGTGCAAATAACAAAGGCAAATAGTGGATTTGATTACAAGAAGGTTTTATTTTCAATCCAGTATGCTATGAAATTTAAAATGAGAATGAAAAAGCATTTGACATCTGAAAGTAGTATGGATTTAATATTTAAGACATAGGGTATCCTGTAAATCAACAAGAAGGTAGGAAAAACCACAGAAAAACGGATAACAGGTATGAAAAGTTGATTCACGGTAGTCGAACCCTATATGGGTAAGAAAATTATGAAACGATGCTCAATTTCACAAGTAATTGGAGAAATGGAAATCAAAACCAACGTCACATCCATTTTGCAAAATTTAGAGTTATATAGAATCTCGCCAAGGATATGGACAAACAAGAATCCTCATACTGTTAGAGTTCAAAATACTCTATCCATTCCAACCTTTAGAATGATCTTTATCAATACTATGCACTAAGATAGAAAATATTAGATAGGCTAATATTTATTGAGCCAGATACTACTATAAGCGTTTTATGTTTTATCTCATTTAATCAGCCCAACAATCCTTTGAAGCTACCATTATTCACATTATATAGCAAAGGTTTAGAGAAAAAAGGGCTTCAAGATTACACAGCTGGTAAAGGGCAGGAATAGGACTTAAACCCAAGGTTATCTTGTAATTGACACTGTAGGATGTGAGACTCCAGGCTGACGCCTGTCCTGATTTCTTTATTTCATTGCTACTGGGCTTAGGGTTTAATGTGATCACCATAGAGATATCTCTTCTAAGAATTTCCTGTTACAATAAGTAACTACATTGTAAGCTCCACAATGGCAAATGATGTAGCTAAATTACCCACAGCTAGTTATTTTCCTACACACTTAGCACTGTGGATGGCAAAAATAAGGTACTTAATACTATTGGGTAGAATTATAAGTGAGTCTTTCCAAATTAATACACTCCCAGAATTGCTACTACTACTCCCATCACAACCATGACCACCACCCACTGCTACTGCCTACCTATACGCATGCACAGTCAGAAAAATGACTAGATAAAATATTAACAAATACTGTCACTGTAACTTTTTAATGTTCTACATTATAGCTCTCATCCTTTCATAGTTAGTGGGCTTGAACTTTGTGCAACTATGGAAAAGGTGGTCTTTCTGAATTCTGATCTTCCCAAAGCTTTGTATACTGGCTGTAATAAACATGACAAGTGATATTTATCCTGTAGAATTTGTAGTATGCATGTGTGAGCGGGTTCACCCTTTGCAAAAATACTTTGTATATTTAGAAAGGCTGGTGATATGTGGTTATCAACCTTCACAGTAGGGTAGGTAATTTGTTAGCTTGACATTTATCCCTATTGCTGTCAGTAGTTTGTTTAACCGGTAAGCAGATATTGACCTAGCTGATTAAAAACAGAGTAAATCTGGATTAATAAGGTATCCAGAAAAGCAAGTTAAAGTTCACACCTCTCCAGCTGGACCCTAATTTATCACTGGGATGGTACTAACTAGAGAATACTGAATTCCTCCTATCTTTATCCTGGGTAGCCTTTTACAGATTTGACTTTTCTTCTTTCAGTATGTGATTGAACTAATTATGGGGGAATCTTTTTAAATTGGGAAAATCTATTCTTATCGATTCTTATCGCCATTCTTCCCATCAAAGTAAAGAACTGTTATTTTTGTTACCTTACCTCTCTGCATTAAAAGACAGAACTCCACTTGATAAGCAGTAACCAGCCCTCTAAGGTGATTAGAGATTGATTCTAATGAGGCCAGGGTCACAGAGTAAAGCCACATACATGCCAATTAGCTTTATGCATTGAAATATATTATCCCGTGACTTCCCCTTGGGTCTCTACCTAGGCCAGAATTTGTGTGATGGAATTGGAGAATGCAATGACTCAGCAGAAACTTTCTACCCTTAGCTGAAGCAGGGGGCATTTCAAGTTCATGGCCTCTTGCATGTTGGTTAACTTTATTTTTTTTTCTTTTTTTTTTTTTTTTAAGTAAAGGAAACATTTGAAGAGGTCAGGTGGTCTACTTGTGAGTTGAATAAGTATAAATTGGGAAATGTAAAAGCTGAAATACTTTGCAAAATTCAGTGCAATTGTCTTTTTTTCTCCCCACTGTGTAATCTCAGTAAGTGTACACTGCTCAGTAAGCAGTGTAATCTCACTGCTTCAGTAAGTCTATATGTTATATAAGACATGCTATGGTACAAAATTCAAAAATTTCTGAAGGGTATACATGAAAACTGTTTAACCCTTCTTTGTCCCTCAGACTCATAGTTCCCTCTGTAATTTAACAACTAACAGATTCCTGTTTATTCTTCTAGAGAAACTTATTGTTTGAAGAAATTTTTTTTTTTTACTGTAGTTGTCTTTTCTCTCCTTATTACAAATGACTATTCTTTGAATTATTCCTGTGATAGTATTGGGAGACTGCTACCTTCCCCAAATATTGTCAAATAATTAATCTTCATAAAGCTTAACCCATGTAATGCTGAATCAAAATCAGAATTCCTAAGGAATTCCTCATTAATTCTTTCATTCAGTCCTCAAGTCCTAATTTAGCACTTACCCTGCATCAAGTAATGTGAGTACTATATCTATATGCACCTTGAATTCCCTAGTAATCTGTGTGCTACAGATTAGTCTAATGACTTTTCCTAGTGATCAAATTCATGTAGGCAAGGCCATATAGTACAGAACCACTTGAGTTTTTATAAGATTTAACACCTTCAGTTGTTTCAGTTGTTAATCATATATCACAGTTTCAGTGCCCTTTTCATTACTCTACTTTGACTATGTAAAGATATATTTGACACCTATAAATATATACAATATTCAAAATATTATTTTATTAGCACAAAATAAAATTAACTTATCATCTCTCTTGTACCCAGATGCTTTGTACTAGAGTTATCTGGTTCCCTGCATATCCTCCTCATAAAAATGTCTTAATACTATCCATCAACTTTCTGGAATTAATATAAGGGGACATGCTGAGTCATCAGAGTTGCTCAAGTTGTACACTGAACAAAGATGTCCAGCCAAGAGGATAGTCAGGACTCAAGCTCATCCCTACTCTACTTTTCACTCGTGTATCCTGCTGTACAGCTGGGTGCATTTGGAGGAGAGAGCATCTTCTTTGAAATGAACAATAGTCCACAATGCTGTGTCAGCCCAAAGGAGCATTGTTAAAATTTTTAAATGGGGCAACATAATTTTGCAGTTCCTCGCATCAAAAGGTAAAGTCTATTTCCCTAACCTTAAATCTTTGTTGGTCTTATATATTGCTCTGACTAATTTAGGAAGTGGCAGAAATGCCATTTTGTGAATTGGCCCTCAGTAGGCTTTGTGGCTTTTTACTTAGCCCTCTTGAATCACTACTCTAAGACACCATATAAAGAAACCAGTCTGGGCTATTGAGGAATGAGGGGCTGCATGAAGGATGAAGCAAGGTGCCCTAGGCCACACCCAGCACTAATTACTAGACAGGGGAGACAGATCATCTAGAAAGTTCCACCTCAGCTGGTGTGCCAGTAAATACCTTCTCAAAAGGAAAGCCAGATAAACGAGCTGAGGAGTTTCCCAGCCAACCCACAGAATCAGGGGAAAAAATAAATTGGTGGTGTTTTAAGCCATAAGCTTTTGGGTGGTTTGTCTAACAGCAATAATTGATACAGGTGTCTTTTAAATCTTTTCATTAAGTTCAACATCCAAGGACAGAGGTAATTTTCCTAATTCTCAGAAAGACACTATATATGCTAGCACTGATATTGTAAGTCTGAGCAATGTCCAGAGAGATGAAACATATTCAGATAATATGAATAACAGCTAAAAGCATCAAAGGGACTAGTTGTTGAGTGACTGAGTCCTCCAGATAGCTTTTAGAGGGACAGCGGTCTTACCTCTATGTGAAAAGTCACCCTAATTATCTGCCTGCCAAATAAGAGGAGGTTATAAAATTACTAAGTCATTATACGGAATACCTTGGGGCGGGGTACACACTAATGGCATTGAGTAAGAGAAATGCTGCTAAAATTTGTATCAAACATTTACTCTTGGACCTGGACAAGACCCTTTTGGATCTTTGTGATTTGGCTTCTGTCCAAAGTTCTTTTGATTCAAAAAGAGTAGTATGCTTGTATCTCTAATGCTATAAGCCTACAGTGAAAATTACCTTTTTGTATGGCCAAGAAAATTCCACAATATTTTTTAATGTAAATAGCATGAACATGTTCAAGGGGAAATTCACATAAACTTAGCACAGTTATTAGCGCAGTGACTTTACTGTTAACCTGTACAGCTTGTGTGTGAAAGTAGTATATCAATTAAATCTCCTTTCTATTTCTTTGGTTTTAATGTGACAAAACATATTTTACCTTTTAGCTGCCTATAAAGTAAGTGTAAGTAGTGTATACTCAAGGTGTTAGGGTCAGAATATAACCAACAAATAAATTCTATTTGTTCCTTTTGATACAGTCAAAATGCCACTACCTAAACATAGTTGTGTGGTAGTTTTGTGTTTGTTTTCCTGGCTGTGGCATGTTTGACCACACAGGAAAGTATTGCAGTTCTTTTTTTGATATGTTATTGACATATAGCATTGTATTGGTTTCAGGTGTACAACATGACTTGATATTTATATATATATATTGCTAAGTGAATGCCACAGTAAGTCTAGTTACCATCCATCACCACTCAAAGTTAAATATTTTTTCTTATGAGAATTTTAAGATTTACTCTATCAGTAACTTTATTATACAATACAGTGTTAGGTATACTCCTCATGCTGTACATTACATCTCCAGGACTTATTTATAACTGTAAGATTGTGCTTATTTTTTCTACCACGTTCAACTCCCCAGCCCCCAACACCAGTCCCAGCAGGCCACCAATGTATCCTCTGTATCTGAGTTCTTTTTTAAGAAGTTCCACATATAAGTGAGATCTTACAGTACTTATCTTTCTGATTTATTTCACCTAGCATAATGCCCTCAAGGGTCATCCATATTGTTGCAAATGGCAGGATTTCCTTCTTTTATGGCTAAATAATATTCCATTATACATCACCATATTCACCTGTCACTGGACACTTAGGTTGCTTTCATGTCTTGGCTATCGTAAATAAAGCTGGAATGAATGGGAGAGTGTCGATATCTTTTCCACTTAGTACTTCTGTTTCCTTCAGAAAAATACCCAGAAGTGGATAAATGGATCTTGGCTAGTTGTATTTTCAGTTTTTTTTTGTTTTGTTTTGTTTATGAAACCTCCATTCATTTTTCCACAGTGGCTGTACCAACTTACATTCCCACCAACAGTACACAAGAGTTCCCTTTTCTCCATAACCTCACCAACATTTATTTGTTGTCTTTTTGATAATAGCCATTCTGAAATGTGTGAGGCAATATCTCATTTGCAGTTTTGATTTGCATTTCCCTGATTACTGATGTTGAGCATTTTTTATGTACCTGTTGGCCATCTGAATGTCATCTTTGGAAAAATGTCTCATCTTTTGAAAAATGTTTCATATGCTCTGCCCTTTTTAAAATTTTATTGAATTTTTGCCATTGAGTTTTATGAGTTCTTTATATACTTTAGGTATTAAACCCTTAGTAGATGTGATTTGCAAATATTCAGAGGGTTACCTTTTCATTTTTTTTTTTAGCTGTGCAAAAGCTTCTCTAGTTTGATGTAGTCCCACTTGTGTTTAGTGGGTTTGTTTTTGTTTGGTTTTTTGCTTTTAGTGTCAAATCCAAAAATTCATCAGCAAGACCAATGTCAAAGATCTTACTGTTTGTTTTCTTCTAGGAGTTTTATGGTTTCAGGTCTTACACAAAAATTAACTGAAAATGAGTTAAAGACTTGAATGTATGGTGTAAGATAGTGATCTAGTTTCATTCTTTTGCATATGGCTGTCTGGTTTTCCCAACACCATTTATTAAAGATATCGTCCTTTCCCTGTTGTATATTCTTGGCTTATTTGTTGTACATTAATTGACCTTCTGTGTGGAGTTATTTCTAGGCTCTCCATTCTGTTCCATTGATCTATGTGTCTTTTTGATGCCAATATCATACTGTTTTGATTACTGTCACTTGGTGATAAACTTTGAAATCAGGAAGCATGATGCCTCCTCCAGTGCTATTCTTCCCTCTCAAGTTTGATCTGGCTGTTTTGGGTCTTCTGTACTTCCATACAAATTTTAGGATTTTATTTTTGTGAAAAAAACGTTATTAGAATTTTGATATGGATTGCATTAAATTTGTAGATTTGGGTAGTATGGACATTTTAACAATATTCTTTCAATCCACGAGCATGGAATATCTTCATATTCCTGTGTTCGATTTCTTTCATCAACGTCTTATAGTTTTCAGTAAATAGGTCTTTCATCTACTTGGTTAAAATTATTCCTAGGTACTTTTATTCTTTTGGTTGCAACTGTCAATAGAATTGTTTGTTTTTGTTTTTAATTTCTCATTTTGGTAGTTTGTTATTAGCATTTTGAAATGCAAAAGATTTTTGTGTGTTGACTTTGTAGCCTGCAACTTTACTGAATTTATTGATTAGTTCTAATAGTTTTTTGGTGGAGTCTTTAGGGTTTTCTATATATGTCATCTGCAAATAGTGACAATTTTACCTCATCAGTTTCAATTTGGTTGCCTTGTATTTCTTTTTGCCTAATTTCTCTGGCTAGGACTTCCAATACTATGTTGAATAAAAGTGGTGAGAGTGGGTATCCTTGTCTTCCTTCTGATCTTAGAGGAAAAGCTTTCAGCTTATCATAGTTGGATGTTAGCTGTGGGCTTGTCATATATGGCCTTTAGTATACTGAGGTACATTCCTTCTATACCCACTTTGTTGAGAGTTTTAATCATAAATTGATGTTGATTTTGTCAAATGCTCTTTCTGCATTTGAGATGATTTTTATCCTTCATTTTATTACTGTGACATATCACAGTGATTTGTGGATGTTGAACTATGCTTGCATCACTGGAATAAATCCCACGTGATCATTGTGTATGATCCTTTTAATGTATTGTTGAATTCAGTTTGCTAATATTTTGTTGAGGATTTTTGCATCTTTGTTAACCAAAGATATTGGCTTGGAGTTTTCTTGTGGCATTCTTGTCTGGTTTTGGTATTTGGATAATACTGGCATCCTCATATGGGTTGGGATATATTCCTTCCTCTGTTTTCTTGGAAGAGCTTGAAAAGCATTAGTATTCTTTAAATGTTTGGTAGAATCATCAGTGAAGCAATCTGGTCCTGGACTTTTGTTGGGAGGTTTTTGATTGCTGATTCAATCTACTTACTAGCAATAGATCTGTTTCAAATGTTCTATTTCTTCATGATTCAATTTTGGTAGGTTTTATGTTACTAGGGATTTATCAGTTTCTTCTAGGTTGTCCAATTAGTTGGTCTTATAGTTGTTCCTAACAGTCTCTTATGATCCTTTGTATTTCTGTGGTATCAGTTGTAATATTTTCTCTTTTATTTCTGATTTTGAGTCCTTTTTTTCTTGGTGAATCTAGTTATAGTTTGGTCTATTGTTTATCCTTTTAAGGAATCAGCTCTTAGTTTCATCTTTTCTACTGTAATTTTAGTCTCTTTATTTCCTCTCTGATCTTTATTTCCTTATAACTTTGGGCTTCTTTTTTTCTTTCTCTAGTTCCTTGAAGTATAAAGTTAGGTTGTTTGAAATTTCTTGTCTCTTGATGTAGGCATCTATTGCTATGAACTTCCCTTTTAGAACTGCTTTTGTTGCATCCCATGTTTTGGTATGTTGAATTCCAGTTCATTTGCTTAGGTATTTTTAATTTCTTTTTTGATTTCTTCTTCAACTCACTGGTTGTTCAGTAGCATGTTTAGTCTCCATATATTTGTGAATTTTCCAGTTCTCTCCTGTAGTTGATTTTTAGTCTTATACCACTGTGATTGGAAAATATCTTGATAAATTTAAGAAGATTGAAATCATATCAAGACTTATTTGTGGTCTAACATATGATCTATCATGGAGAATATTCCATGTACACTTGAGAAGAATGTGTATTCTGTTGCTTTTGGCTCGAATGTTCTGTATATATCTGTTAAAATCATAATTTAAAATGCCATTTAAGGCCAATGTTTCCTTTTGATTTTCTGTCTGGATGGTCTTTCCATTTAGGTAAGTGAGGGTAATTATTAAAGTCCTCAGTTGTTATTGTATTGTTGTCATTTTATCCCTTTAAGTATGCTAATATTGGTTTTATATATTTAGGTGTTCCTATGTTGGGTGCATAAATATTAGCATGTAATATCATCTTACTGGATTGACCCCTTTATCACTATGTAATGCCCTTCTTTGTCTCTTATTACAGTCTTTGTTTTAAAGTCAGTTTTGTCAGATATAAGGATAGCTACTCCATCTTGCTTTTAGTTTTCCTTTGTGTGGAATCATTTTTCATTCTTTCATTTTCAATCTGTGTATTATTACATCTTAAGTTAGTCTCTGTCGACAGCATATAGATGGGACTTGTTTTTTATCCATTCAACCACTCTCTATTTTGATTGGAGAATTTAGTACATTTACAGTAACTATTAAGTATGTCCATATTGCCACCTTGTTAATTGTTTTCTGATGTCTTGTAATTCCTTTGTTCCTTTCATATTATCTTGCTCTCTTCTGTGATGGTGATTTTTTTTTTTTTTGTAGTAATATGCTTAGATTCTTTTATCTTTTGTGTGTCTACTATAGGTTTTGCTTTGTGTTTAACATGAATCTTACACATAAAACAACCCGTATTTATAATAGTATATTTTAGGTTGATAACAATTTAAGTTTGAATACATTCTAAAGCTCTCTTTATTGCTCTCTCCCTCACATTGTTTTTGATGTCACAATTTACATTTTGTACATACATTAAATTATTGTAGCTATAGTTATTTTTTTTACTACTTCTGTCTTTTGACCTTCATGCTAGTTTTATAAGTGATTATTAACACCTTTTTACAACACTGTATTATTCTCAATTTTACTACGTTTATATTTACCAGTGAGATTTTTTTTGTCACTAACTAGCACCCTTTCTTTCTACCTTAAGTTTCCTTAACATCTATTATAAGCCTGGTCTAGTGGTGATAAACTCCTTTAGCTTCTGCTTGTCTGGAAAACCCCTTATCTCTCATTCAATTCTAAAGGATAACTTTGCCAGGTAGAGTATTCTTGGTTGGCAGTTTCTTTCAGCATTTTGAATATATCATGCTGCTCCCTTCCTACCTGCAAAGTTTCTGCTGAAAAATCTGATAGACTTATTGGGGTTCCCTTGTACATAACAAATTGTTTCTCTTGCTGCTTTTAAGATTCTCTTTAATTTTTGACAGTTTAATTATAATGTTATCTTGGTGTGGTTCTCTTTGGACTTATCTAGAAATCTCTGGGTTTCCTGGAACTGCATTTCTTTCCTTTCCAAGGTTAGGGAAGTTTTCAGATGTTATTTCTTCAAATAAGTTTCCTGCCTCTTTCTTCTCCTTCTGGGACCCCTATAATGTGAATGTTGGTTTGCTTGATGTTGTCCCATACATTTCTTATGCTATCTTCATGCTATCTTTTTTGTTTTTTGTATATGCTATCTTATGCTATCTTTTTTGTTTTTTCTTTTTGCTGCTCTGATTGAATGAGTTCCACCTCCCTGTCTTTGTGTTCATTGATTTCTCTCTTCTGCTGTATCTAATCTTTTTTCAACCCCTCTATTGTATTTTTCAGTTTAGTTACTGTGTTTGTCAGCTCTGGGACTTCTACCTGGTATCTTCTTATATTTTGTCTCCTTGAAATTCTCACTTTGTTTATCCATTCTTCTCCTGAGTTTGGTGAGCACTTCTATGACTCTTGTTTTGAACTCTTTATCAGGTAAATTACTTATCTCCATTTCATTGTGGTCTTTTTCTGAGGTTTTATATCTTGTTCTTTAATTTGGAACATATTCCTCTGTATTCATTTTGCTTTACTCTCTCTGTCAGTTTATATGAGTTAGGTAAAATAACCACCACTCCCAGTCTTGAAGGAGTGGCCTAATGTAGGAGATGAAACTTATTGTTCAACCCCGCCCTAGCTCTTGATTGTCTCTCAAACCTTTTTGATTACCCAAGCAGCCTACATTATTATTAGTGGCTTCCAGTAGTTGAGCATGTGCCAAGGCCTGTCACTGTCCTAAAAGGGATGGTCTCAGTCTCGATTCAGGCTGATTAGATAGAAGCCAGACACTCAGGCAGCAGCTCTTAAAGTATGCAAATATACTTCTTTCAGGGGAAGACTGGGAGATGGCATTTCTGTCTGTTGCCTCTGCATTGAGTCCTGGTGTAACAGTTGAGAACTGTTGTTTTATTTGCTACCATCCTGTTGAACTTGTGAACACACACCCAGCCTATGATAGCCAGCAGAGCCGGGCTATCAGTAGATGTGTCCTCTGGGTGGCAGCCACAAAAGCCAGGCTGCCTGATGTGTACACATGCTCCTTTCTCAGATACCAACCTGCAGCAGGGCAGAGGGAAAACACAAATATGGTGTGCACCAGCCTCTCCAATCTCTAGAGGGGGCTGTAGTCAGTCCTTAGATACATGCTTAATTAGAAGCCTGCCCCTCGGGCCACAGCTATGAAAGTAAGCTAACAGGCCTCCTTAACACACTGGGGTGTACTTCATTACACTGTCTCTGTACTGTGCCCTGTGGGTTGGTAGTCATTTAAGAACTGTTCCTCCATTTATTACAGTCCTATAAGTACCCACAGATGTAAGTCCCACTTGCTACCAGGCAATCAAGGGGTGTCCATAGAGGAAATTGTTCCATATGTAGCTATAGACTTGGTGTGTCTGTGGGAAGAGGTGACTTCAGAATCCTCCTATGTCACTATCTTGAACCACCTCTGATAAAAGTCAGTGATATCACTACAGTTATCACCTCTTACTTAATACCAACAGTGGCATCCCTATTGCCATTGGATTAGTGAGTCATCTAGTGACATTACCCCATATTAGGTCCATATAGGGAAAAAAAATATCACGCTTGGATTTCCCAGAAACTATAAGCCTGAGGAAAAGTTTTATTTGCTTATAATTTATTATTCAGTGCGACAGCAGAAAGCAAGCATGTAAACGGGAGACTGAGGCAGGGTAGGAGGAGAAGCCAATCTGATGGGTTGTTACTTAACTGGCCACTGTTTGATATCAAGCATGACTGATTGCTTGGTATCACCTGATTGTCTTGTGAGAAGACAAACTATCCTGAGAAGTAGCTGTTTATCTGGAGAAGGAAGGAAGAAAAATGTAATTCCCTTGCACTTTCTAGTTGTACATGCAGGCAAGTCTTGCTTTGTCTCAAAACAGCAGTAACTAGAGTAGGAAGCAAGGGTGCATAGTTGAGACATGAGGAAAAGCACTGTTAGGCTCTGCTTGAAGGTAATCGGCTGGTGTAAATGCAGCGTTAGTGATTGCAGAAGCTACCAAGTCCACAAACGGGCAAAGTCCCTGGAAAGAGATTACCTCTGATTAATTGGTACATACAACTTCAAATACTTTATCATTTGCAACTACCCTAATCACACTTTGAAAATAAGAAAACTGAGCCTCAAAGTTTCCCCAGGACAACTAGGAAGTAACAGAGATAGGATTTATATCCAGGTCTGTCTGATTCTGATGTACATGCTTGCCCCCTTGCTTCTACATAGTAGGCATTTATCAGCATACATCTCCTATGTGTATGCATTGCTGATTTCTACTCTGGGTTATAAATGCGTATGTCCTGCAGACTGGCTGATGTCCCACTGGATAGCTATCTGCTGTATCAGTGTTCATTCTCTGAATGTTACTGACATTTCCCCCCAAATATCATTTATGTACTATTTCCCTTTGAATGTATAATAAAACCTTCCATACAATGGCTGATCCAGGAATCTAAGGCCTATACATGGCTCTTTCCTCATCTTCTGAAATATAATCAGTGACACATAGAAAATGCTAATATTTAAAAGCACTTTCAACATGCTTGGGACTGCCCTTAATTATATGCATCGATCAACTTTAAGGTTTACAGCAAAATAATTAGTCACTATTTCTTTCCCATTATTCAGGTAAAGAAACAAGGCAACTTGCCTATTCCCTCATAGCTAGAACATGGTAAAGCTCAGATAAAAACACAGGCACTAAGATTCCATCTCTTAGAGACTAATCACTGTGTTAACTTGAAAAATCTTTTGATTCTGCTGAATGTTCTTGAATCCATCCTCTTTAATCCATGCTCACTGTCAACAACCCAGTCCAAGTCACCATCTTCCTAGGCTTTTACAGCAGCTCTTAACTAATGCCCATTACCCAATATTACTCCTTTCCAGTACATTCTCTACATCACAACCAACATCGTTTAAAATGTAAATGTGATTTTGTCTCTTCCTAGAGAAAATCATTCAAAAGCCTTCTAATGCCCTTAAAATAAGACTGAATTACATTAATACAGTTCACAGTGGACTTAGCATTCTGGGCCTGGCTCGTACATACCTCTCCATCATCCCTCCAGAATCTAAATCCTCAATCTAAATGAGAGCCGTGCTCAAATAGTTTCTGTTCTCAAAGATACCACTCTCTCTCATGACAGTGCTATGCCCTTCATATGCAACTTTTCCATCCCAACACTTTCATGTACATGTTTTTGTGGTTTGTTCCACTGATTTTTACTTTTCAAACTTTATCAGAAAAGACTGATCCTATAAAAATGTATCCCCCTGATTTAAAGACTCTTCAGTTCCTTATATCCCCATCATTATATTAGTAACTCCAGCTTTATTATTGGTAAGTTTTAGTGTTCTCTGTTAGACTCTAAGCTCTCTGAGGGCAGAGGCCATGTCTACCCTGTTTGATACCCCTCATTGTTAGCACAGCACCAAGTACAGGAAAGTCTACCCTTCCCCCCCCCACACACACACACACAACATGTGCAGATATCCGCAAATACCTGCATATGCACCCACACGCATGCACAAACACACAAGGGTGTGTTTGAATGATTGAAAAACTTCTAGAGTGTGGTTTGGTTGTAGATCAAACACTCAACTAAGAGATAAACAGGGACAAACCTTAATTGGGTATTACAGTTAATGAGACACTTTCTCACACAGACATGAGAAAATCAGCTTTAAGAAGGTTGCTCCTAATTTTTAAAAACTGTGCTCAAAATCTTGTTACCTGAAGATTGATTCTCTATCTTTATTCAGAATCCTTCCAGATCCTTCTGATGGCAAACACAGCATTGGGTTTATTCTCTTCCAATTTACCTCCTGTAAATTCCCCTATGTTGACATGTACTAAAGTAAATACGTGCTACTGAACTTCTATGTGCTATATTTTAAATAATCTAAAGTAGCTTTTCTTAAAGGGCTGCATTTATTTAATTTTAAACATTAATATCTTAGATGCCGAATCCAGTAGAAATTGTAAGATCCAACTTTTTCATTTAGCATTGAAAAGTGATTTTTTTCCTTACAGCATCTAATTGGAACTGTTTACAGCATACTAAAGAAAGTATAAAGATGTATGAAATAAAGCAATTTTCACATATTAAAAATGAGAACACTTTGAAGTAAACACTTATCTCAATATTGTGTCACCAAATATTTTAATGGGATTCCATTGGAGATGAATTCTAAATATTGTAATCAGAGCATGAAATACAGATGCTTTAACTAATTAAAAGTCAATATTTAAAAATCCTGTTCCAATACAGGTAATTTTAAGAATGCAACTTCCCCTTCAATCTACATAGAACAAAATAACAAATCCATTCCACAAAATTTTTAGTCTGTTTATGCATTCAGTATAGCATACTGTGATTTCTTGGTAAAAATACAACTCTTAAAACAGTGATTTTTTTTTTAATTTTGACAACATGTATAATTTAGTGTATATCTTAAAATAAATCACTACCACTAATTTTTATTTAAGAAATGGAAATTTAAATACATCCAGAAAATAACTTAAAGTATTTAAATATGAGCAGAAAAGTGTTATTCTTAACTCTGAAAATAAGGTCTCTAGCTATAAGAGAGAAACAAAAATAGCTTTTGAATGCAACCATTAAAACATTTTATAAAACTTATTTCCCTCTTCCACCCCATCTTTAACCACATCCTGAAACTTGACTATCATAACTTTGCTGTTTTCCTTGCCACAAATCTTGTCTCCCTCACATCCCCTCTAGTCACCACTTGTGTCCCATCTAAGAAAGCAACCCTGACCATATCACTTCACATATTTAAACTAGTTCATAATTCCCATTTGGTTACACTAGAATGTTCAAACTTTTTAATATGGCGTGAAAGGTCTTCATGAACTTCTTACTTTCTTCCAATATAACCTGTCAGGAACTCTACACTACCTTGGTAAAAGTGGGATAGCCCAGCATTGGTGAAGCCTGGGGCTCTATTTCACCCAGGGTCATAGCCAGAGCTTTCTGTTTAGCTCTTGGCCACAAGAAGACTACAGCATCTCTAGCCATCATGTTCTTTCATGACACCATCCAAAGGAAGAAGATATGGTTTATCTTTGTGTCTGTCTCCTTCCCCGGGGGAAACCTTTCATGGAAGCCACATCCTCCCAGAAGAATTGCCCTTCAGTTTCATTGGCTAGGACAGGGTTATATACCCACTCCTAACTAATTACCAGAAGTAATTAGTTTAAACATTAGTGCTTTAATCAGTTTCAACTAATTGTGATTCATTCCCTGGAGCACTAGAGAAACCTACCTCTCCTGAATATATTGCCACCTGAACAAAATTGGGGTTGAATTTATTTGACAATAATGGAGCAGTGGATGTGGGGTATACAAATAACTGTGTTTCCCAAATCCTCTTCTCAAAAGTTCTAAAAGTTTGGCAACAGTCTCGTATGTCCTAGGAACTCTCCTCTTTACTGAGTTTATTTCTCACCTTCCATTCCTTCACATCTCCACCGTCCAGTGTCTTATTTTATTCTTCCTATTGTCTTATACATTTACATATCTAAAACAAACATGGAGGTCTTCAATTACTTATCACTACTCAATTTTGAACAAGCACGTCTAAGGTACAAACTCTTTCTAGTGAACCAGAGAAGAGAATATTATGAATCTAGAGTTTTACCCCAGTCACATTTATAGTCTTTAAAACCCTGAACTTCTTTTAGGTTACTATCAAAACCATACTTTTGTCATGTCAAGGTTTGACTCCTGCTCCTGCTATGCTTTTTTCTCCATCCCACTTCTACTGCTACATTGGCAGCTGCGAGATCATGTCTAACAAGCCCTCCCTGACTTCACTTGTATTCGGTCTCCCTATTCCCTGCTTCCAAAATATACTGGCTGTATTGTATTTTTGTCATCATTGTCAAAGTGTCCTTTATAAAATCAGAAACTACATGTACCGTTTTATGCATTTTCAAAATGTAATTAATGCATGAATTTTGACATATTAAGATGCACGTTAGCTCAAACTCTCTTGACTGTACAGTATAACCAAAAACATCTGTTACCTTTTGTTGTAAGAATTTTAAGTTGATATGTAGTATCTAAACACAATATAATACCAGTACTTGCTAATGCTAAAAACAGTGATTTGAAAATGACTTTAAATTATTCATGAGTCTCTCCCATTAAGAACATAATTAATTATATTCATTATTTTTATGGTAGCTGTACCAGGTTATTGCAACCTTAACACTTTAGGCAAGCTGTTGTAAGCATCTATTGTTCATTAATGGCTATTACTAGAATTTCTTACCCGATATAGCAGAATTCCTCCTTTCACTATTCCATTTTTCAGGAGTCTTATTATCCTGTTACATTTCAGAAAAAGATATTACACTAAATACAGTAACATTGATAAAAGTAGCAAAACATTATACTACGTAATACAAAATAACATGCGTATGTGTTTGGGTATATTGTCAGCACATTGTACACATACATACGTATATACGATACACATAGGTATTATCCACATTTTAAAGATGGGAAATGAGGCAACTTACCCAAAGCCATACAGCAAGTTAGTGGTTTAATCAGGATTCAAACCAAGACATTCTGTCTCTAGAGGATAGTAAATGCCTCAAGAATTAATGTATATATATTATTATATGTAATAATATATTCAGTTCCCGAGAAACAGCGTGAAATAGTCTGTTTCACCCCAGAATAAAGCAAGAATGGGAAACTTAGAAAGTAAGTTATTTCTTTCTTTCTTTCTTTATTTCTTTCATGGTGCTTGATAAAGGCAGTTTATTAATGTCACTTCCAAATCCATACACCTTCAGTGATGCCACATTATCTGAGGTTAAAATCCAAATTGTTACAGGGCATTCAAGACAACGAGTAACATGACCTTATCCAACCTTCTCAGAATATCTATAGTTGTCTTAGTTAGGGTAATCTCTCCTACTTGTGAACTACTATAGTGTTTTCTACTTAAACCACTTAATGGACAATTAATACAATGGTTTTTCATATTTCTTTTCCAGTTTTTAATATCTATTTTACTAACTTTTCACTTTTATTTATGACTTAATAAAAAAGATTGTGTAATCCTTGGGTTCAGGGAATATAGCGCCATTGTGAAAATTTAAGATTACTAACAAAATTACATTGACAGCATTTTGCTTATTTTACATTTTGTTATGCTTTAAAAATGTATCAGATTTTAAAGGTGTCTGAAAAAATTTATTGGACACTTGTCTTTTGCTACAGACTATGCTGTTTACCTTTTTTATGTTACTTAATCCAAACCTCCTCCCTATGAGTTTACTGCTGGAAACTAGTACCTGGAAGAGGGGTTGTGAAAAGACAGGAAATCAACTGAGTGTACATGTGTGAACGATGAATAACCTGTACATAAAGCAGCATCATTTATCAGATTGAGTCCACACACAAAGTAGGATCATTTTGTAGAACTAATAAAGTATAAGTCAGTGTATGATGTGAAGTATGGTGAAATGTGAAGACTACAGGCCACTAGAATATTTATCATTATTACTACCATTATATATTCAAATTAATAATTTTAAGCAATATTTATTTAGTGTCAATATTACAGACACTCTAAGTACTATACATGTATTGTCATTTATTACTCTCAAAAGTCACAGATAAGTACTATTTCCTCAATTTTAGAGGCGAAAAACCTAAGACAACTAAATTGCTCAAGGTTAAAAAGCTGCAAAGTGGTAAGGACAAGAATTACAATATTAAATGAGGTGGGTTTTTTTATACATACCCAGAAGTATTCAGTACCATCCCATACTGCCTCTTAATCAGATTAGGTTATAGCCTGTAAAGGAAGGCACAAGAGAAGAAAAATGACAAAAAGACTGCATGACTTACATGTGTGCTAAATTTTACACTATCAGTTTAACCAAGAGGCATGGTCTACTTCTAATCTTACCACCAAAAAATGATTATAAAATTTAACAATGGGGGATTTTAAAAATCTGAAGAAGGAATAGGCTCAGGTGTGTATATAAAATCACCTGTGCAAGACTATATGTGAGGTAAGTATAGCTGTATAGTTTATTAGATTTAGCCATGTCATAGCATATCAACTCACCCACTAGAATGTAGCCACTATGTGGGCAGATATTTCATGTGTTTCATTCAGTATTGTAGCTGCATTGTTTAAGTGCTTGGAACATGGTAGATATGCAGAAAGTGAGCATTGAATGAATGAGTTTACCGTGTGTTTTTTCTACTACCTGCCTTAGAGTCCCACAGAATAGGATGATGCAAGGTGCTATACTATACTGGTTCAAACAGTGCATTTCACACAGTACTGCATTGATTTAGTCTCACTTAAATCATAGAAAATGTGACAGACAAAACATATATAGTAGTATAGATTATTAAAATGAAGAGTACAAAGGCTAAGAGTCTATATAAAAGTCTTAAATTCCTGAAGGCCAGAAAATTTAAATTTAGAGAAGAGTATGCAAGTGTTTTTCCTTTTCAAGAAGTGAATAAGATAAAATAGAAAATTTCAGCTGTGACTGGTCATTGCTCAACTAATGCCTAGAACATGGATACTATTGGCTGAGTCTTTTTTCAATACTTATGGACTCATTAACAAATTAAAGCACACTTGTCCTGCAGACCTGTGAGTCTGTCATGCTACATGGCCTACCAATAACCAATACAAATACTACTTTTTATTGAGTGCTGTCTTCAAGAACTCAATCACACTACATTGATTTGTACATATAATCTCATTTGATCTTCAAAACAGAAAAAAATTGGAAAATATCATCAGTATCATTTTACAAATGAAGAAATCAGGGTTTAAAAATCCAAGTCTGACTCCAGAGCCCAGGTTTTAAGTCGGTGTGTCTCAAGATACTTGTTTTCAAGTGTTATTGAGATATAATTGCCATACGGCACCGTAAGTTTGAGGTATGAGGCAGAATAATTTGACTTACATATACTGTGAAATGATTACCATAATATAAACATCCATCATCTCATAGACACAAAGAAAGAAAAGTGTATTTCCGTGTGATGGGAACTCTTTGGACTTACTCTCAACTTTGGACTATATCATGTAGCAGTGTTTAACTGTAGTCATCATGTTGTACATTACATCCCAAGTATTTATAATTGTAAGTTTGTACCTTTTGAGAGCCTTCATCCAATCCCCCCTCCCACTCTCACTTCTGGTAACCACAAATCTGATATTTTTCTATGAGTTTGCTTTTTTAAAAAAATTCTATGTATAAGTGATATCAAACAGTATTTGTCATTGTCTGACTTTTTTCACTTAGCATAATGCCCTCAAGGTCCATCCATGTGGTTGCAAGTGGCAGAATTTCTACTTTTTATGGCTGAAAAATATTCCATTTTATATATATATATATCTCACAACTTTATCCAATCATCCATCAATGGGCACTTAAGTTTCCGTATCTTGGCAGTTATAAATAATGCTGCTATGAACATGGCGGTGCAGATATCTTCTGAGTTAGTGTTTTCATTTCCTTTGGATATAGTCTCAGAAGTGGAATTGTTGGATCATATGGTAGTTCTGTGATTTGATTGTTATAGCTTTATAATAGAGTTTGAAATCAGAAAGTGTAATGGCTCCCACTTTGTTTTTTCTGGAGATTACTTTGGCTATTCGGGGTCTTTTATGGTTCCATATAAATTTTGGGATTGTTTTTTCTACTTCTGCTTTAAAAAAGCCATTGGAATCTTGATAGGGATTACATTGAATCTGTAGATGGCTTTGGGTAGTATAGACATTTTAACAATATTCTTCCAGTCTATGGACACCAGATACCTTTTTATCAGTATTTATGTCCTCAATTTCTTTCAGTGTCTCATAGTTTTCAATGTAGAGATCTTTCTCCTCCTTGGTTAAATTTATCCCTAAATATTTTATTGTTTTGATGCTATTGTAAATGGAATAGTTTTATTTCTTTTCCCAATAGCTCCTTAGTACATAGAAGCACTACTGATCTTTGTATGTTAGTTTTGTATCCTGCAACTTTGTTGAATTTGTTGATTAGATCTAACAGGTTTTTTGGTGTCCTTAGGATTTTCTGTATGTAAGATCATCTGCAAATAGAGCTAATTTTACTTCTTTCTTACCAGTTTTGAAGACTTTTATTTTTCTTGCCTGATTGCCTGATTACTTCCAGTACTATATTGAATAGAAGTAGTGAGAGTGTCATGTTCCTGATATTAGAGGAAAAGATTTCAACCTTTCGCTGTTGAGTTTGATGTCTGTGCTTTTCAAGCTTTAATGCGTGTACAAATCACCTAAATGTTTTGGAAAACCCAGGTATGGGTTTAGGGTGGTACCTCAGGCACTGAATTTTATCAATCTCCCATGCTGCTGCTGGCCATGGACCATATTTCTAGCAGTAAGGCTCTAAAACACTATATCATTCTGCATCCAAGAATTTTATGATAGGTGGTTGGGTGGATGGATGTGTATTCCATAATACTTATTTGCAATACATTGAAATATAAGTATTCCAAGAAAACCTTAGTCAAATTAAAATAGAATTGAGCAGATTGTCATCAATTACCAGTTTCAGTATATAGCAGAATACCTCTATCCCATACCAGTAACACTGATGTCAATGTCATAAATTACAAACACATACCATTCTTTCAATGTAAGAAACAACCTATGAAACCTCTGTATATCTTTAAATAGAAGTGTTTGATATTTTTAAGCAGTATCAAAACTTTACATGCTTACTTGCTATCATAAAATAATGCAATTTTAAACTAGATCATGAAATAACATCTCTTTGCTCGTGTTCCCACCTGCTTTCTTCCCTGGCCAATTTATTTACATTTTTGTTCATTTGTATACATAACTGAGAATTATTCATTAAGAGAATTTCTAACATAACAACAAATAATTCTTAAATATTGGCACTGTGAAGTTTTTGCTCCCATCCAACATTTCTTGATGAATTTAGGTACATACCTTCCATGACAGTTACAAATTTTATCAGTGTGTGAAAGAGAACTGTTTCTGAGCTAAGAAAACAAATCTGCCAACAACTTGGATAACTGGAGAAGCATTGTTTTAAAATTAACAACGCAAATTGTCTAAGTAAAACTTTGATTCTTATCTCCCAAGACTGAAAATAAACAGAAATAAAATCCCCAATGACATTATGTTTCTTATAAATTCAAAAACAAATAGGTGATTAAGAAATGAGGTAGCATCGTAACAGTGAAGAAATAATAAAGAATCATGCTAATCCACAATTCAAGCAATGCATGTCATTTCTGATTTTATAAAGAACATTTTGCTTTACTTCCTCAAAATATCTTGTTTCTTTTGAAATATCACATTTTAACCATATTCTTACTAATTGAATTTTTACACTGTAGATCTGCATATATACTCCTATTACAACTCATAACACTGCTTATCATTGGGATAAACATATTTTTTTTCTGGAGAATATACTAAGTATGTCTGTATCCCCAAGTTAAGATTGATATTAAATGTTAAAACAGCAAGCGCATTATGTTAAATGATGGGTTTATTTTCTCTACTGGGATATCACAAACTATTTTTATTTTATCTAGAATGTCACTTTTTTCAACTAACTTATATTTGCTAACTATTGAATAAGGCTAAAGAATGATTCTGGATTTAAAAAATTTAAAATCTGAAGCAAAAGAATATATGAATAATATCCATAAAATATGAAAAGATGAGGCCATTCATTTGACTATAATTAAAGAATTTTTAAACAGACTAACATCCTCTTTTTTAAAAAAAGCAAAAAGAAAGAATTAAACTTTTTAATACCTGCTAAGACAACAAACCAGAAGTGTAGGTGGTAGAGGTGAGATTGGGGAGTCTACTTCATGCATATTAGTGAGAGAGAAAGTGAGCCCAGCACCTCTGAATCACTTGCATAATGTTCAAGCATAAATTCTTTTTTAATAATTCTGAATAGCAGACCAATACTCTTAAGCACATATCAAATGGCTCTTGTTTCCAGGCTCTGTTCTAGAAATGTTAGACTGTTAAAAACAGATCATGCAGGTTAGAATCAGACAGATAAAGCTTTTCTTGGCAATTTTAGCTGACTTAATCTGTCTTGTTTTTATTGCTAAAATAAAAACAATGATACCAACCTGAAAAGGATCACTGAAAATTGTAGTAGTACATACTAATCCTAAACAAAATAACACCTCAAAAAGAATGATATTCTAAACAAGTAAACAGGTTCAATAGTTATTTAAAACATTTATGGTTATAAAAAATGGACCTTGGCAAATTGTCCTAATCTTTCACTCAGAGTGAGCTGACAAGAGCTCATTAGGCTTTCAGGAGAGACACTGAAAGATGCTGTTCTGAATCTCATGTGTTTTTAATGTTGGCAATTGGACCACAAAACCTAGAAGAAAACTTCAAGAATTCTGTATTTGGATACTTTCCAGTTCATAGATTGGAAGTTATGAAACTGTCATTTGACCCTTTTCAACCTAAAATAAATGACAATTTCATAGGATGACTCTTATATTAAGTTGAATCCTATGTCTATTCCTTGGGACCTTTGAAAGGCCTGAGGAAATATAGCTGTCCATGAACTAAAGTACCTTCCCAATAGATAGACCATTCATTTTAGATGAACAAGAAAGGAGACAGAGGATTCTGGAATGGAGAAGATTAGACCTACAGGGCAAAAAGGATCATATTCTCAAAGCCTCTCACCCAGACCTCAAGCCATCCCCAAATACTCAGAATCCAGTCCTTATGTGTCACACTGTTTGTAGACTTCATGCCCAGGAAAGTTCCACCTGCAAATTCTATAAAGTGTGGTTGACAAGAAATGCTTGCTAGAGAGGAGCAGAGCAGGTGAGAGTGCAAAAAAGGATGTATCTAGCCCACTGGGCCCCAGGTTTCTGAATAAACAGGTACATGAAATCTCTGGGGATTTCACAGAACATTGTCAAGTCTACATTTGTTCTCTTGAGTTGATACTTCATTCCTTTCTGTTTAATAATTTAGAAAATAAAACTTGTTTGTACCCTCAGATATCTCTTCATAAATGGCTGAAGTTGCCTCTCTTCCTTTCTTCCTTTATCCCTTTCTTCCTTTCTTCCTTTCTCCCTTTCTCCCTTTCTATACCCACACACATGTATGTATATTACATATATTCATGAGATAGCAAGAAATGTTGAGGTAACTTTTAATTTAAAAATTTTGTTAATACTTGATTTTTAAATGATTCTTTCATATTATGTATATTGAGTTAAAGGAGATACTACATCAAGAACATTTGTGATTGCCTGCCATATGTTAGAGCAAAGTTTAGACAATTATAAGATGCCAGTGATTTTCTGCAATATGTTCCTGCTGTTAAGGGATGAACGGGGTCTTCTGTCACAAGGTAGTCAAGGTGCAGAGGAGACTGAGACTAGCACTAGTCAGCTGATTGGGGGTAAACTCTAGAGGAAGAACTTAATCGTTATTGGAACATGGCCTTCATTTTTTTAAGGATAGAGGGCAGTGATGACATCAGAACCAAGCAATAAGGTTGATGGCTATTACTGAGGAAAGGACTTTAAATAAATAGACATGATTCTTAAGACTAGAACAGAGACACAAGTCCACATGGAAGCTATTTGATGCCAACCCTCTACTATTCAGCATACAGCCTCTCAGGCAGCCCCCTTAATCGCTGTAATCTCTCTCTCTCTCTCTCTCTCTCTCTCTCTCTCTCTCTCTCTCTCTCTCTCTCTCTCTCTCTCTCTCTCTCTCTCTCTCTGTCATTCTGGGATCCATCATGATACCTCTTCTGTGCTTCCTGGAAAGTAGAATAAGTGAAATGCCCCCAATCAGGAGGACTATTTCACAAGGAAAACTAAGCTCAGTTGAGATCACATCCACCATTAGTACAGAGAAGGACAAAAGCTACCCAGAGTTTACAGGAAAGTAGAGAATTAAAAATATCAGTGGAAGGAAACTGAAATTGATATTCGTCACCTCATTTTACAGCAAATGCACTGAGCACCCACTACATGCCAGAGACTAAAACAGGCACCAGGAATACTTATCCAGACTCATTTCACAAAACTTGATACCTCCTGCATTACACTCCAGCTGCAGTGCCCTTGTCTGTTCTTGGAACGCAGCACGCCCTGGGCATCCACGTGTCCCCTCTTCCAGGAATTGCTCACAAGAGTGACTTCATCTTACTAAATTCTGTTCATTATTTTGGCATTAGCTTAATTGATGCTTCTCCAGAGAAATCTTTGACATCCATCCCAAACCTATTATAATCTCTCATCATACTCTTTCCTATCTTTTATAGCTCATAAAAATTTTGGATCTATGTTTTCTGTGATTATATCTTATTGTCTACCTTTCCCATAGATTGGAAGCTAGTGGTTCTCAACCTTGGCTGCACATGAAATCAGGGCCTTTTAAAAAATTGCTCATGTCAGAGACCTCACTCTTAGAGATTAAAGTTTAACCTGGGATGTGGTCTGGGCCTCACAACTATTTAGGAGCTTCCCAGATGATTCTGATATGTGGTAGATAAAGCTGAGAATCTGATGTACAGTCTTTGAGACAACGATCTATGAGGGGACAAGTTTACTACCACACCACCTATGTCCAGTAAGTACCTGCCGCATATTAGGCTCCAGAATGAAATCAAGGGCCCTGACGTTGAGTAGCTCAAATCACATCCAGAATGAGCATGTTTTCCAATTGCGACTAAAAGGCTCATGGGTATATGTTATAAAATAAGGGTAGGAAGACAGTTCCAGAGGCAAGCAAGGTGTTATTTGGGTGGCCTGATGGGGTTCAAGATACAGGTACAGAGAGTTTAAATATTCAGGCTCTGATTATAATGCTGCATGGTCTTTGACAATTTTTTTTTACCTTGTTTGTGATTTGATTCCTTCATCTGAAAAATGGCATTGTAAACGTTTAATGAATAAATGAATACACATGAGTATATAGTAAATGCTAAGTAATTGTCAATTGTTATTTGTGTCATTATCAGTAGCTGAGTAGTTTATTCTGAAAATACATATTAACCCAAAGGTGGTGACATATAAGGGAAATCATTCATCTACCTCTGTCACTCCAAAAAATGAGCTATATGTGTCAACAAGATGAAAATCACGCTCTGAACACTGACCCCAGTCTGATGAGGTCATGATTGTATTGATATATCAGAGACCATTAGAATGAAGTCCAGCCACACAATTCATGAAAGCACAGAGAATTTCTCTCCTCCAAAGAGAACCCTAGATTTTTCCTTGCCCTTTGCTTTGTGTTTTATGACAGATATTTTTCTCCAAGGTGTAAATTATCTGGGTAAATACATATGTGTGAAAATTACTTAAATACTAGAAAGAAAATAATCGTATGTTGAATTAAAGGAATTGGAATTAAAGGAGGTTTGAAAAATAGGAAAGGTAAAACTTTTTAAAGCATCAAGAATTAAAATCTCAAATTCTGTGGGATGATATTGAGAGAGTTTGTAAATACCAAAGCTCTAAAAGCCAATTTGTATGGTGTCATTGTGGTTATTAATATTCATCTCTTTTCAATGTATGCTACCAAGGACTGCCAATTTATAAAACAGATGTAAATAGTTCAGCGATGGTGTCCTTCATTTTCCTTTTAGAAAAGCTATTTGGAAAAGCTATACAGCAGCTTGAAACTTATCAAGCATATGGTCTGGTTCTATAGATTACTTTCGTTCAAACTCATTCTCTCAGTGCTAAGGAGAATATCAGCAAGTCCAGAAGTGCTGATGGTGGTGGATTTTTTCCTGAGCGTGCGTGGGAGTGTGGTCCTCATATGGTCCATAATTGCTGCTGCTGTTATTTACTAGCAAGGGGAACTGGTACATCCAAAAGACTGCCTTTTTCAATCCTGTAATTTTTAAATACCATTTTTGCTGCAATGAACGCTCGCTTTTCATTAGAACGGAAGTCACAATGATGAGTCTGGTCTTCAGAGTGTGTTAGTTCTAATTTGAGAGTATAATTAGAAATGCTGCTGGGGAAGGTCATATTTCAGAAATAATGATGCTAAATCTCTTCTGGAAAGGTCTTCAAGCCAGAGACTTTCTTCCTCTATACATAATTGACCAGTAATTCTCTACCATCATTATGAATACGTGAACATTTCCAGGGTAATATGAGAAAAGTTTCAAAGCTGTTGATATCACACATTTTACATATTTCCTTTCCAATGTGAGGCATAAAGGTAATGAATGTCAGCTGTATAATTTTTAAGAGTTTAACAAAACTGGAAAACAAGCCAAAAGGCTTGGTGTTAGAAGTTTAGTTGCTTGTTATTATAAAGTGCCTCATATGTCCTAGAATTAAATTTAATAGGAAGACAATCTTTAGACCAGTCAGAGCTTTTAATGCACAGGTAGCGTCAACAGAGACAATGTATGAGCCTCACTTTTATGTCTTTTTTTTCTCATCTATTGCAATCTTTCTCCTCAAAACTATATATGAAATACAGTATAGTCAATATCACTATCTAACACCTGTGATTTTAGAGGTGGCCTTTTTGTTGCCTCTAAAAATATTTGATCAAAAGATTGCTGAAGATTTACTTTACATCCTACTTTGTATTTGGAATAAAGAAAAAGATTTTCTTGGTATGCTCAAAACCTAAGGATTGGCTTAATCCAGGTTATGCCTCCTCACAGAACTGTCACAAAACTCTCCTGCCTGTAACTGTTCAGTCAATAGAACGTTTACATACAACATACTAGGTTAACTACAGCAACATATGCTATTTGGGGTTTGGTCTGTCTTACCTTATAAACAGGTGGCAGCTGATTAGTTTGATTTAAAATGAGAGCTCCTGTTTCTGCTAGTTTAGCAACTAGTAACTTCATTTAGCTATCTAGATATTGATTCTCTCAGCAGGAGTATTTATCAGCACAACCGTTGTCTGATAACTGTACAACATCATATAACAGCATCATTGCAACTTTGAAAGCCAAATTAAAGGAGCTTAGACAGCCTGTGTGTTAGCTGCTTACATTTGCATACTGCTTGATAGAAAAATTTCTTTATCCTTCCAACAAACACCCTGGTGGCTTTTATAAAAAGCCATTTAATACCATTCCATGTTCATTGTAAGCTATATCTTTGTAAAAAAAAAAAAGAAAGAAAAAACCGACTCCAGTTTTGGAAGTGCTGTGTTTTATCATTATTTATTCAGGATACAGAATCCCCTAATAATTGCCTGAAGGAAATCATCATTTTAGGCTTAATCTGAGTTAGTGAACTCAGTGTGTAGTTTTGGAAATGAGAGTGGCCCAAGGGCTTTCATTGTACTTCAAGGCATGTAAGAATAATAACAATTTAGCAGTTGCAATCCTGGATTGGAGACTCAGAGATAGGACTGCATAACTGAATGGGTCAAAGGACAAAGCCTATTAGAAGGATGGTAATGGTTTAGATTTAGAATGACACAGGACCTGACATGTCTTGGAAACCCAATGAGTGGATAGAAGAAGTAGGGGTCTTGATTTTCTTTTAAGCACTCAGAGTTGCCTGAAAGAAGTACTACTATAAAGTTCACTGGGACAGTCTACATCACAGGCAAACTTAATTTTCTGAAGCCAAATTTGGGGCAAAGAGTTCAGAGAAAAGAAGAGCGTGGTTATTGCCTGGAGTCTGTTAGAAACCTAAATTATAGATTTTGAATATAGAAACTTTCTTGCCTTCAAATAAGAAACTGGATGTTTTTGAAGCTCTAATCTTTGAAATGAAAATAGAAAGCTATTCTTTTAGCTTGAATTAGAAAGAATTGAAAGACAATGGGAAATTTATCAATGATAACACAAATTATGAAAGTGACAATCTTAAACTTCTTGTGGCAGATAATCATCATTTGACATCAGTTACTCTTCCTATTTTCAGAATTTTACAAGCTGTCTTTTTTCTATTTTTTAAAATTTTATGTGTATTCTGCTTAAAATGCTGGGTAACAGCAGATAATATCATGAGGTTTATTTTGCATTTCATTTCTTTATTTGATCTATGATAACCTCAGGAAAATGGTAACAATATGGCCTTTAAAAATTTTAGGAAAAAGTATATCATCTCCTATTTTAGAAATGATGATCCAGTTGATGCTTGATATTACATGTGACAACAAAAACTCCAATATAAACTGCCAAAGCTAGCACATAGTTATTCATGCTTTTTTCCCCCTTCACTTTTAAGTGAAAACTTAAAAATGGGAGCCTTCTTCACCCTTCAGGTATAGCTGAGCTTTGTGTGCAGAAGTTGTTTTTGAGCAAGTATAAGTTTCCCTCAGGCTGGATGGCTGCTTTGAGAAATGAAAAAAGGTGATGACTACATTACTGTCTGTGTTTAATACAGCCCAGAAGGAAAGTTATTCTGTGACAGGATTTCTATGGCTATTATGCTCTGATGCTGGTGCATAGATCTTCCTCAATCAGACTTTGATAATCCTGCAGGCCACCTCCTTTGCAGAAGGAAAAGGAGTATGACAGTGAACCGGAGCAATTGATTAGGTCAGCTCTCTGTCTCTTGTCAGTGCAGGCTAGGCAAAAAAAAACAAAACAAAAACAAAAACAAAACACTGAATTATTGTAATTAAGATTTTCTAATTTTTGAGTAGTATTTATGAATTTAGTCTCTAAGCATCGTTCTGTGACTAGCAAGATAGTCTTTTTTTTTTAAATTTATGTTTGGCTGCATTGGGTCTTCGTTGCTGCGTGAGGGCTCTCCTTAGTTGCGGTGAGCGGGGGGCTACTCTTTGCCACGGTTCGCGGGCTTCTCATTGCGGTGGCTTATCCTGTTGGGGAGCACGGGGCTCCAGGCGCGCGGGCTTCAGTAGTTGGGGCTCACGGGCTTTGTTGCTCCGCGGCATGTGAGATCTTCCTGGACCAGGGCTCGAACCCGTGTCCCCTGCGTTGGCAGGCGGATTCTTAACCACTTGTGCCACCAGGGAAGCCCCAAAAGAGAGTCTCTTTGAAAACAAAAATATATAATTTCTTTCAACTAATACATTCATCAGTTAAAAGAAAAAGTGCTAAAGTGTTTAAGTCTTGGCTCCTCTGCTTAATGGACTCGTAAACTTGAATTGCTCAGCTTCTCTGTCTCAATTTCTTTATCTGTATAATGGAAACGATAATAGTTGCTTCTTCCTGATGTAACTGCAAGGATTCAATAAAAAATACATGTAAAGAACATTGAACAGTGAATTGCACCTTGTAATTGCTCCATAATTATTAATCATTACTGTAATTATTGAAACTCCTAAGGATTTGCACACAGAATTATGACCAAAATTTGACACTGACTTTTGTGTATGTTTTAAAGAGCCTTAAGATTTGGTTTGATATGACTTCTGTTGGTCTGTGGTTTTAGTTCCTATGAAAAGAATCTTAGCATTTTTTAATGAAATGCAGGCACACCTCAGAGAGATTACAGGTTTGTTTTCAGACCACCAAAATAAAGTGAATATCACAATAAAGGGAGCCACATACATTTTTTGGTTTCCCAGTGCATGTATGTTATGTTTACACTATATTTTAATGTATTAATTGTGCCATAGCCAAAAAAACAATGTGTATACCTTAATTTAAAAATATTTTATTGCTAAAAAATGCTA
The DNA here is from genome assembly GCF_009873245.2 of Balaenoptera musculus. Classification (NCBI taxonomy): domain Eukaryota; kingdom Metazoa; phylum Chordata; class Mammalia; order Artiodactyla; family Balaenopteridae; genus Balaenoptera; species Balaenoptera musculus. The sequence continues at coordinate 60,744,644 of NC_045802.1, forward strand.
ACCATCTGAGCTCTTGGCCAGTTGTGATCTTTTGGCTGGTGGAAGGGCTTGCCCTGTGTTAATCAGGGTCATGGTTGCTGAAAGTTGGGGTGACTAGCAATTTCTTACATAAAACAACAATAGTTTGCCACATTGACCAGCTCTTTCTTTCACGAATGATTTCTTTGTAGCATGCAATGCTGTTTGATAGCATTTTACCCACTGTAGGACTTTCTACTTCAAATTTGGAGTCAATCCTCTTAAACCCCTGATGCTGCTTTATCAACTAAGTTTATGTAGTACTCTAAAACTTTTGTCATATCAACAGTCTTCATCTTCACCAGAATGAGTAGCTTCCATTTCAAGAAACTATTTTCTTTGCTCGTCCATAAGAAGCAACTCCTCATCCATAAAAGTTTTATCATAAGATGGCAGCAATTCAGTCACATCTTCAGGCTCCACTTCTTCTAATTCTACTTCTCTTACTATTTTCATCGCATCTGCAGTTACTTTCTGCACTGAAGTCTTGAATGTCTCAAAGTCATCCATGTGGGTTGGAATCAGCTTCTTCCAAACTCCTGCTAATGCTGATATTTTGACCTCTTCCCATAAATCATGAATGTTCATAGTGGAATCTAGAATGGTGAATCCTTTCCAGAAGATTTTCACCTTACTTTGCCCAGATCCATTAGAGAAATCACTATGACAGCTATAACCTTATGAAATGTATTTCTTAAATAATAAGACTTGAAATTTGACATTGCTTCTTGATCCATGGGCTGCAAAGTGGAAGTTGTGTTAGCAGGCATGAAAACATTAATCTCAGCTGTCTCACTCTTATCATTCATGTGTTCACTGGAGTAGCACTTTTAATTTCCTTCAAGAAAAACATCACCATCAGAGCTCTTGGGTGACCAGGCATTGTCAATCAGCAGTAATATTTTGAAAGGAATCTTCTTTTTTTCCTGAGAAGTCTCAACAATGGGCTTTAAAATATCCAATAAACCATGTTGTAAACAGATGTGCTGTCATCCAGCCTTTGTTCCATTTATAGAGCACAGGCAGAGTAGAGTTAGCATAATTCTTAAGGGCCCTAGGATTTTTGGAACGGCAAATGAACACTGGTTTCAACTTAAAGTCACCAGCTGCATTAGCCCCTAACAAGAGAGTCAGCCTGTCCTTTGAAGCTTTGAAGCCAGGCACTGGCTTCTCCTCTCCAGCTATGGAAGTCCTAGATGGCATCTTCTTCCAATAGAAGGCTGTTTTGTCTACTATGAATTTCTGTCTTCTGGATAACTTGCTGCAGCTTCTACAACAGCACTTGCTGATTCACCTTGCACTTTGATGTGATGGAGAGGGCTTCTTTCGTTAAACCTCATGAACCAACCTCTGCTAGCTTCAAACTTTTCTCCTTCAGCTTCCTCACCTCTCTGTCTTCATAGAATTGAAGAGAGTTGGGGCCTTGCTCTGGATTAGGCTTTGGCTTAAGGGAACGTTTTGGCTGGTTTGATCTTCCATATAGACCACTGAAACTTCCTCTATATCAGCCGTCTCACTCTTATCATTCATGTGTTCACTGGAGTAGCACTTTTAATTTCCTTCAAGAATTTTCCTTTGCATTCATTCACAGCTTGGCTAACCATTTGGTGCAAGAGGCCTAGTTTTGGCCTATCTTGGCTTTTACATGCCTTCCCCTCTAAACTTAATCATTTTCTAGCTTTTGATTTAAAGTGAGGGATATGTAACTCTTCATTTGAACACTTAGAGGCCATCGTAGAGTAAGTAATTGGCCTAATTTCAATATTGTTGAGTCTCAAGGAGGCCAGAGGATGAGAGATGGGGGAAGAGCCAGTCAGTGGTTCAGGCAGACCACACACAACAGTTGTCGATTAAGTTCCCTGTCTTATGGGTGTGGTTTGTGAGGCCCCAAAACAATTATAATAGTAACCTCAAAGATCACTGATCACAGATCACCAAAACAAATATAATAATAATGAAAAAGTTTGAAATGTTATGAGAATTATCAAAATGTGACAGACATGAGGTGAGTAAATGCTTTTGGAAAAATGGTGCCGACAGACTCACTCAGTGTAGGGTTGCCACAAATCTTCAGTTTGCTTAAAAAAAAAATCTGATGCCCAATAATGCGAAGTACAATAAAACAAGGTGTGCCTGTATGTAACTTGTGACACTTAAATGAAATTTCCAGCATCAAAAAGAAAGTAAATATATAGAAGAATAGTAAAAATTTCTACTTGCTCAGTTATCCGTGGTTACTAAAAGCCTAACATTGATGTACGTGTTTGATGTAGTATCAATTCATGATGATAAATGGACCAAGGATTTTAGGAGCACATCTTCATACCCACGCTGGTCTAGCAGATATGCTTCTAACTTTCGGATGTTTTGTTATAGTAAGTTGAAAAGTGACCATGTGGTAGGCATACATCTTTGCTACTACCTCAAATCTCCACCACTTCTAAAATTTCTTGAAAATTTTTTGTTAAATTGTTTTGCATTTCTTGAGAATTTGTAGGCCCAATCAGGAATAAATGTAGTAGATAGCAAGGTTCTAATAAATATTAACTAAATGGATTCATGAAGGTTTCTATTTTCTAATTGAAACAAATGGCTTTTCTTGGCTCTCCCCATCTTCTCTCTTTTCTTAGCACCTGATAATGGTAACTACTTCTTCTCCTACAGGTCTTACCTCTTGACTTCCATTCAGCTCTTCCCTTTGCTCTCATCCTATTTTCTTCTTTTCTTTCCATTTCTTTGATTGGTTCTTTTTGCCATTCATAACAGAAATGGCCTCACAAAGCCCTTTCCTTAAACTTTTAATGGTCTCTCCTCTCACTTATGTTCACTGTGAAATCTTTCACCCCTGTGGCTGCTATTAACACTTCTATACTCATTATTTTTAAGTCTTTAATTATGAACTCAGCTGTTTCCAGTGCTGTTTCAGACTTAGAAAATAACATGTATGTTGGAATATAAAGCCATCTTTTCAAGCTCAGCATGCCTGCTTATGGCTGAGCTCCTTTTCTTCAGGGCTACATCACAGTGGGAGCTGTGAACAGTCAGTTCTGTTTTGGCACTAACCATATTCTGACCAACCAGGTTGAAGACCAGGAAGACATTGATAATATGCCCCAACTTTACTTGGTTAAAGACAAACTGTCACCAATTCCAGTTCTTAGAGCAAGTTTTGGTGATGTTTCAATCTCCTGTTTCCAAAATCACTATCTGAGTAGAGACCTCTTAACTTGCAAAAAATTGCCTTGTAGTTTCCCTGCCTTTGGCATTTCCGCCGTCTTCTATAAACTACATACCAACTCCAGATTACTTTTTATGAAACACCACCTTCATCATGTCTCTCTCCAACTGCTCTTTGGTGCACAGTGTTTCTACTGATCTTCAAAGAACCCAACAAATTATCTCCAGTTGCTCTTTTCAAATACATTTTTCCCCAACAAACACCTTTGGTCCAATTGCTGTTTCTGAAACTCCCATTTCCCATGCCCAGAATCAAACCCACAACAGACCATCCTTCCTCCACTGGGCTTGCTCGTGTACTGTTCATCCTTCAAAGCCCAGATCCCACTCTATTCCCTATAGAGCCTCTGAAATGAAATTATTTCCATTCTTACTACCCTTTTCCTTTTTCTATTTTTGCAGTGCATTTAGAATGAGCACTGCATAGTTAGGCACTTGCGGCTTTTGTAGAAAGATTGGTTATTCCAGTCAAATTTTAAATTTCTTAAGAAAACAGGTCAAGCCTTGGGCTTTCTTTGTATCTTCACAGTGTTAACACAGTTTAAGCACTCCAGAGGGGCTCAATACATGCTTGTTTGTTGATTTTTTTTTTTGAGTTATATAAGTAATCATACAGGACTCTGAAAGTCCCTTTTCCCTCACTAATATATAGCGCCGCCTGTATCATAGTAAAATTCCATATTTTCATGAGTCTGACCCTAGGTTCTCTATAAAGTTGTATTGTTCAGTACCATGCATTCATAATTATTAGAACATTGTAATAAGTGTCAAATAGTTTTAGTTATGTATTAGAAATAGGAAGAGTAGAGTTTAGTTTAGCTGAAGTTTGTAGGCCTTGGCAAAACATTTTCTTTGAATTTGAACTTCTGTATCTTTAGAATTTCTTTAGCCATTCTCTTCCTTTTACACTTACATATGCATTTTAAGTACTTTCACTGAATACTGAAAGTATACAGATAATAAGTATATAGCTTCATTAAATTTTCATACAATGAACCTCCCTTTGGTAGTCAGAATTCTACATTGGCTTCCAAGATTCCTGCCCCTGCTGTGCATGCCCTGCATATTCTTCAGGACTCTGAATATGATGAGTTTCACTCCTGCGTTTGGACTATATTATATGCCACAGTTGACTTTAAGAGAGATCTTGGTTGGGTTTGACCTAATCAGGTGAGCCTTTAAAAGTCCCTGGGTTCTTTCTGAAGACAGATTCCAAACATGAGACGTACTTGGGCTAAGCATGAGAAGGATGCAAGGGAGACACTTATTGTCGTCTTTGAAGATGGGGCCAAATGGCAAGGAATGCAGCTGCAGTTCTTCATACTTGAGGAATAAAGTTCTGCCACAACCTTGGGAGTCTGGAAAAGGACCCCTAATTCTAGATGAGAATGCAATCCAGCTGATGCATTGGTTTTTCGCTTTGGGAGACTGTAGGCAAATAACCCAAACACATACTATACCTGGACTTCTGACCTATAGAATTATGATCGGATAAACACATGTTTCAAGCTGTTAATTTTGTTGCAGTGAAAAACTAATACATCACTTAATTGTAATCAACATGCTTCTTGTAAACATACATTCTCAGCAACTCAGAAGCCCCCCTGTTATTTTAATTCATTAAAATAAGCCAAAATTTTAAGTTCTACTGTAGCTGTGCCTTCTACCTCTTGAATTTCCTTTCTGGTGCTTGCCACTTCCATGTAGCTTGCTTTACCTTCCAGCAATACATTTATCATTTCTAGAGACAGAGGGATGCCAATAATGATGAAAACAAACTGTATCGTCTCGTCTACTCAGCCTCCTATCTGTATCTCATGACAATGAGAAATGCATTTGAAGAGATAACATTTCCTGAAAGATCATCATGATAGGCATTGATGCTCACAAGTGCCTCAGTGGATGATTAAGTCTTCGGATACCATAAAGAATGTACAGCAGGGTACAGTCTCAAGCTCCATGAGTAATTTTATGCTTTCAACTTATTCTGCCCATAATGGAAAATGCTGTGATAGTAAAACCTCTACAGTCAGAGATGGACTCTACTTCAGCTTTTCTTCACCACTTAGTCTGTTTCCTGCCTTTGTGACACTTGTATCATCAAAACCATAAAAAACCAACCCCCTTTTCCTGCACTGTTCATACAACCTATCCCTTAAGCATATCATATCACAAGACAAAACTTCTCTCGAGTACAGCAGAATGACATACACACATGAATCTTTTCCTTTGCTAATCTTAATACGGATCCCTCACATAAAACAATACAATCCAGCTAATTTTTATTTTTATAGGCTTCATACCCTTTGTCTTATTTCTAAACTCTAAATGGCAATAGCCACCCAGACACTGAAACTCTGGGTTAAGTGACAAAACATGTAAAAGACATTGGATTTTATACAATTTAGATGCTATTTTAATCTTCACTGAACTGTCAAGCAAATGCTCAGGTACTAAGTAAGTTTCAAAGATAATTAAGAGAAAAGAAAGCCTTTAAAATAAACCTGTCAACTTATTTTCCATAGGAAAATCTTTTCATAATGAATAGCAACAAAACTAAATTCTATTCAGCTCAATCTAATTTTTGAAAAGGTAAAAGAAAATATTAGTTAGAAAAAAATGTTTTGCCAAGGCCCATGAGCTTCAGCTAAACTAAACACTACTTCTCTAGCATATTTCTAATTAAATATGCAATTAAAATGTTCACTGCCCCCCTAAGGCCTCCCATCCTATTTAAATAGCTTCTTGTCCTACTTTAAAAGGCAAGTTATAACTAAGTATTTTTTTAAAATCCTTTAGATTTGCTATGTGATTTCTCCAACAAGCTTATTTCTCATTAAAATGTACCACGTTAGACATATGAACAATCCTTTACATATTAGTAAGCATAAATTGAACATCTCTAAGTAGCTGATATAAGTCAAAGCAAACACACACAAAAATCTGAAATGAGTGCCTTTAAAGAAAACTTAGGTGTGGTTCAATTTACCACACATATATATATTTTTTACTTGGGTACCAATGGAAAACTATAAAATCAAGTAAGTGTTCCAACTAACTATATATCAATTATGTATTATTTAAAAGATATGAAGCTTTACATATTTCAATTACTTCAAATAATGCTTCTCTGTACCATGCCTTTAGTTCATATGTATACACCTATTTTTGTCAGAACATCTCAGTGTGCTAAAATTATCGAAGTATGGATGATACCTATGGGAAAAGTTTATTTCACACTGTAAGTATTTTTTAAGAGATGATTTGAGATGAATCAGGTTCAGCATATAACAAAGGACAACTGATTGATTAACTAGGTCTCTAAGCTTTCCATTTTACCACATTCAGCTGAGAGAATAAGACAATGACAAAGGCTGTTGTTACTAGAGTTTTATAGTAAAATTTAATTATCCAATTATTGCTTAAAAATGTTTGTTTCTTTGACAGTGGTTGGGTTTTAAAAAAAAATACAAGTCTGTTGTGGTTCCTAGGAAGATACCAAACTATTAGCAGATTTTAGGTTCTCTCCTTAGAAGGCAACCCTGGTGATTATACTAGGAAAATGTAGGTTTGTGGATTTCAGATCATAAATAAGTGGGAAATACTTGGAAAACAAAGATGCTTTTGTTTTACTATCTGTCCCACCTCCACCCTACATTTCCCCGGTAGATCACTGGCCAATGTGTCACTTTTGTGAGATTTTTTTTTTTAAGGGCACTATTAATGTAATTTTGGGAGGAACCTTAGGAACTAGTGTCAAGCAATGCTGAAATATGTGTGAAGAGAAAAAAGCAGACAATGAGAGCATCATGCAGACAAGTAATGTTGGGAGTTTGCTCTGCACAAAAGGTATTAAAATACAATCTGACTGTATCTAGTGAAATTAGGAATGTGGAGGTCATGTGACCCAGCTGTCCTCTCCCTATAGAGCTCATCTCTCATTAAGGACTAGAAGACCACATGTAAGGATCTTCATTATAGCAGCACTTGTGGTAGAAGTAGCCTGGGGACACAAACTTCTATCACTAAAGACTAGATAAGATAGATGCATATTTCAGAATATTGAATGATCAGAAGGAGTATACCAAATGTGCATAAAGAAATATGGCTGTATCTTAAAACCATATCATTCAATAAAAATGGAAGAGAAAGAAAACAAGATTTATATCCTAAATAAATTTATATAAATCATACATAAAACAACTGATACATATGAATTTTTTTTTAAAAAACTTAGCATCATCCGTGGAGTCTCCGTGGAGGGGTTGATGGGGGGGGTATTTTTTATTTCTTGCTTTAATCACTTATAAACAATTTTTATATTTTACTAAGAAAAAATAAATTCAGTAATAAAACCATATTGTGACTAAATGGGGAAAAAAAAACTTAGAGTAGATGCCTATGAGGTGGAATGTAGTAGGGTTGGGGTACAAGAGAAGCCTTCATGGGTTGATGACCATAATGGATAATGTGACATGGACTGAAGGTTTTGATTAAATACTCTGCATCTGAGGTTCAAAATAAAATTGGATAAAATGCAAATAATACTACTGAATACACATATATACTTAAGAGAACAAACCAGTTGAAGTACTTTATGATCTATTTATATATAAACAATGATATGCTCATTTTAAAATTTTCTTATTTAGTCTTTCCTCCCAACTTTACTCAATAACCTTTTAGTTTGAATTGGAGAACCTGAAAGTATTCAAACTTACTCTGTAATTCATTCTGTTACTAATCAAACAAGACTTTTTCAAAGTTAGACTATTTTTCAAAGTTTGCCTTTATTTTGCTTTTGCAGAATATGAAAGTATTTAGGGTTTGGGGTTTTTTGTTTCTAGAGACTCAAAGCTAGGTCTATTTAGAAAATAAATAGTGGCAGTAATTCATTCGAGATATGACTAGAAAGAGTCATACCAAAAATAAAAACCTGTAATTATGTTGAGACAATGTTCTAGTAAATACCAAAATGTGAACAATTTAATAACGTTAAAATCTATAATCACAAAGTCTAGTTTTAGTATGAATAATTTGATAATTTCCCTCTTACTTAAAAATAGCATTTTTGGTCTCAGCTTCTATACCATATGTGGTATACTAACTTACTAGGACAGGTTATTCCAAAGGAAACATCTGAAAATACTAAATGTTCCATATTTTCCTGTTTTCAGGGTTTAAAGTTATTTTGCATAATTGTTTCCATAATGTATACAGTTGACCCTTGAAAAACATGTGTTTGAACTGTGCTGGTCCACTTACACACAGATTTTTTTCAGTAGACTACTGCCTACCCTCCCTATCTGCAGGTTCTGCATCCAGGGGTTCAACCAACCTCAGATCACAAACTTAATACATGATCCGAGGTTGGTCAAATCCGTTGGTGCAAACCAGTGGATATGGAAGGCTGACTGTGACACTTGAACATGCAGGGATTTTGGTGTCTGTGGCAGGTCCTAGAACCTCTCCCCTGTGTGTACCAAGGGATGACTGTAAGAACATTACCTGTTAATATTAAATGTTAATAATTATTGTATTAGAGAAGCAACAAGAAAAGTAGAAAAAATTGTGTTGTCAAAGTACACTTTATTTCCTAACTATTTCCACCTTAAAAGGAGCATTATGGAGATAATCTAACTTTAAGGCTACAAGGAAAAGAAGAGTGTGCTTATAAACCCATAATGTGTCTGGAGTTTTAGTTTACTTCAGTAGCACAAATCACTGCTGATGATGGGGTAAGGAATGGAGCCTAGAACTCAGTGTTACATCTGGATGATGTGCCTTGATACATTATATTTCAGAAATGCTTGAAAAGTGTAGTAGTGTGCCCACACAGATTATATTCAAGTTGGCAGGAGCTCATCTGGGAAAGGCAGAATTTCATAGCCAACAAATTTAAGAATGTGTCTAGCCCAGAACTAGAGGAGATTCAAGAAGCTGCAGCACTAAACTTGCCCTTGCCAGATATTTTCCAGTACCTGGCGCTGAAAGTCAATCCCTTTAGCTAATCACAGTGAAATGTAACTTGCATAAGATTTTTGTGCTAAAATGTATATTTTTACCAGTGTTCTCTAAGGCTATTTCAACTTCCTCAAAGGAATTACATATGGTATGAGGTGAGTTTTGAAAATCTGTTAGGAAAAATTGGCAGGAAAAGATGGAAGTGGAGGCAAGTTATCTTTTAACATTGAGCATACCCTCACATGTGTATATTTATTCATTATATACATGCACTCATATATAAATGTATAATATGCATGTTTATAGTAAAACAAATCTAAAGTTTTAAAGGATGTTATAAAAGCACATAGAAATAGAAATTTTAAGACTAAGACCCCAAATGGATTGTTATATATCCTCCTAGAGTCACACACTCTAATTCAAAGACCAAAGTTATAGTAAGTAATAAAGGTTATTGAACACGGAAGTAACATAGTGATCTCAAATGTTTATAAATTGTCATCTTTACCCAGTAATTGTCTTCTGCTAGAAAAATTTTACAAGTTTGATATAACATAATTACATCAGTTCAATAAGTTAAAGAAATATAAGGAAAATACAGGACATAGACCTGAAACAACTATTCTCTAGGTGTACTATATAACTCTGTGTTTGTTTTTATCTTAGAAACTATTATGAGGCCAACTCCTTTTGTACCAGTTCTCTGAAACTGACTTAGAGCAGTAATTTTCAAGCCATCCTTTGTGTACCTGAGTAGGAACCTCAGAGGCTCTGGTTGGAGGAAAGAAGGATTGAGGAAGATTAATCTAGTGGATCTTTGGGACCCTATTTCTACAATAGCATCTTTAATCATCCATTCTATACACTGAGACTTCAGGAGGATTGCATTTCATCAAGTGCCCCCTGCTTTCAAGATAAAAAGTAGAAAAGGCTGGTTAAGCATGTTACAATGCCAAGAGGAAGCAGCATTTTTTTGCAGTTAAATATAACTTCAAACTTAGCTTTGCTACACTTTTCAGGTCACTTTCTGTCAACTAGATATAGTTGTAGTGCTGGTTCTCAATAGAAATTTACATTTTTCAATTATGTTTCTTAGACCAATAGCAGAGTAAGCTCTATCTTAATGCTAACATGGTCCCGCAATGGAGATACACAAATTATTACATTGCAATGAAAAGCTCATATTTTTTTCTCTGTTACACTAAACAAAAATAGAACAAGAAAGAGAATAAAATATCCTATTACAGTGTAGAAGTAACTGCATATCTTCCTTTGAAGGAAGCATTTTAATCCAGTTGGTTAAAAAAATTACTGTTTAATGGCGTTCCATACTAATACCAAGAAATTCTACTTGTATTCTTTGGCAAAAACATCACATTTTGGATTTTGATTCCTTTTGGAGAAAAGATATAATTAATAATCGTTAGAGTACTTTCCTATTATCTCATGAATATTAACTGATAAGATATATTCTTCCTTCTGAAATTTACAATCCTGTGAAGCTGGATATGTAGTTGTGATGAAGATATAAATATCATAGTTAGTACAGTGACAATATCATGTGACTGTTATAATAGTTCTGAATTAAATTTGGGGGAAATGTGGATGATAAAGATCAAATATCAGAAGTTCTTGGAGGTAAAGCTATTAATTTGTGACATTACATGTGACTTGGTTACAATTCATTACTCCATAGCAATTATTTTTGTGCCATTATTTTTATTTGATATTAGGCATTCAGAACTTGGAGTCTTGAATTTCATAGTATCTAATTATGAAATTATTCAAAATCAGTAATAGAAAAGTAGCTTGAACTCTTCTTCCCATTTCTTTCACCAGATTTAACATTTTCTAATAAGCAATGATCGGTTAATTCCTAAGTTCTCTGAAGGAATACACTGAACAAATGCTTTCTTCCTTTCTCATTGTCAGGGTTATTGACAAATTATATTGGATAATTTTAAACATTTCTTTATTAATTTAGGATGACTGCTTTGTAAACTGAGATTTTACTCCGTGATATTATGTGAGGGTGAGTTTACTTAAAATAATAGGTTTTAACAATAACAGCTTGATGGAATAATCTCTTGGGCCACAAAGAGAAATAACGCAATACCTTTTATTTTGATAACTTTTTTGGTGTATGGGAGGGTACTCTTCTTCCTGTATTAACTAGGAAAGGGAATACCTCTTCTTTTATACCAACCAGGTTCTCAAGTCGAGTAAGTCTGATAATCTTTACAGAGTATATCCTGTTGAAGTGATTTATCCTTGTTGTATTCTTGGGTATGAATTATATTATGGATATTAAGAAAAAAATTGGGACTGTACATTATCTTGACAAAATTTTTCCTGCCACAAAATCACATCTTAAATATTTTTAGGTAAAATTTGATAAATACATATTTATAATTCTTAATCAAATTTTATTTGGTGTCCAATCACACTAATACAAGGTTTCTCATCCTCAGCACGATTGACTTTTGAGACCAGATAGTTATTTGTTGTGAGGAGCAGACCTGTACATTCTAGGATATTCAGCAGCATCAGTGGCCTCTCTGGACTAGATGTCAGGAGCACATTCGTATGCATACGTGCATGTGTGTACTTACACACACACACACAGTTACACAATGAAAAATGTGTCCAGATCTTGCCAAATGTCCCCTGGTGAGCAAAGTTGCCCCTGGTTAAGAACCACTACTCTAATACATATTCTATAAGAAATTGTGCTTTAGGCTACAAGTAGTAAGTTCTATTTATTTGGACAATTTTGAACTTTCAAAATTCCTTATTTTAACAACTAAATTTTATTGTTGGCAATGATAGAAAATTGACATTGATAAATATATGTATGATATTTAGTAGGAAAATTAGGTAATTTTACTGATGGAAAACTATTAAATTCAGTGTAAAAATTAGATTTCAAAAGGTATGAGAATGGTAGTAGATCTTCATGAATCCACACTGTGAAGTTATGTACAATTGCAATAAACCAAATTAACACACATGAAAATTCCTCTAATATACATGCCAGAAAAACTATTCGTATCCAATAGCTGGAAAAACAAGATTTTGAAATACTAGCCAGGATTAATTAATAATAATTACTATGCTCTTTTAGAGTATCTTGGAAAAAGGAAGTAAGTGGGCATATAAGCAAAATTTAAACATATAAACAAAAATTTAAGAGGAGGCAAAAATGATGGAGAAAGAAATGGATTTTTCCAGAGAGGTTGGTCATCCTCACAGTTGTTTTTCCCAGAAGATAATCCTGTCTGCTTAAGATTGTATATCAATATGCATAGTAGCCCTAGAAGGAAGCACAAGTTAGACCATCAAGGAAAGAATCTTTTTTTTTTTTTTTCTAGAGAATAACTCTATTGTTTCGTTGACCCTCATTAATGTTCCATACTATGTTTAAAGTTTAACAGATTAAAAAGTTATTGCTGTCTTATAAAACTGACACAGGTTCTCCCGAGTTGGGAGCACACTATCACGAGCAAATGTGAAAATGCCAAGTGCCTGGGCTGGATGTAATAACCGTGGCACAGGCATCCGGCAGCAGCACTGGGAGCTCCAGCAAAGATAGTACTTTGGGTGATACTCGAGAAATGGGACTCAAGTGCAAGTGTAGAGACTTCAAGAAATCTTTACAGGTAGAGCTATTTGGGATATCAGCCCTCAAAAGAAAATATCTGACTAGTAGGTTTGTGTGGGATTCAATAAGTGATGAAATTAAAGGGGTTTGGGAGTATAATTGACACTACTTTTAAACACTCATGGTTACAAGACAAGATTTTTTTCTTCAGTAAAAACTGAATGACTAATATAACACGATTCTCAAGGTAATAAGTAAGTAGCGTTCTTTGAAACATCTTTATTACAGGTATTCCTTATATACTTCTCTACATGCATTGCAGAATTTGTAAAACTTCCAGTCACTGATATTACACTGTTCTCAATGTACCAAGCAAGGAACATTCTTTTTTTTTTTTGTCACTAACATGCATACTGTACATGCAGGTAGAGAACTATATTTGAACACTTATTTAGCATTCTTAGAAATATCTTTATTATAAAAGAATGGCTAGTGAAAATGATACTTAGATACACATAAAAGTTTTTACAAATGTTTTATAGTGGTTAGAAGTATACTTATGTGGTACATACATTTATATGTAGTTACATGAAAGTTGCACATATGTAGGCCTGCTTTTCCCAACAGTACCACTTGGCTGTTGTCTTGCCAAATCTAACTTCTAAGAGTGCAACTATCCCAGAGTTTTGGTTGCTTCAATTAATTCTTTGACTTATAAATTATGCAAGGATGTATTACTCTTAGTTGGAAAACGAGGGAAACATTTATTCAGAAGCCCAGAAAGCTTATCCTACCAAAATTTATCTAAGCATAGACCTTTCTCTGATATCATTTACTCCCTTGCCAGATAAAAGTAACTGCTGTGTCTTCTGAACAAGCTTCATTCATATGTTCACCCAAACATCCATTAAGTCATCCATTCGTTCATTTGGCAAGTATTCACTGAATGCTGGCTCTGTGCCAGGCATTTTTCTAGGCACTGGAGATATGTTAGCAAATGAAACCAAGTCTCTACTCCCTCTTAAAACTTATATTCTAGCGGGGAGGGGAACAACAGGGGGAATACAGGCAATAAATAATAAAGCAAGTAATCACAGTTTATCCTATGCAATACGTATTGTGGTGGTGGTGATAAATGCAATGAATAAATTTTGTATGTACTTTTTAAGTAGCAGTATACATGCTCCATTTTAATGTGCTCATTGACATTTTAACCACTGTGTTCCTTAGGAATTGTGTTAGAGTGCAACTAACAAAGACCAGCTATGGTGTCTTAACCAGAATAGGGCTTATTTTCTCACAGAAAAATGTGAGGTAATCCATAGGTAGTCTGTCCGGTGCTTTTGCTATGTATCCACAAGTCATTAAATTGTTTGTTTATATATTCAGTTGTTCTTGGAACATAGCTTTCATCCTGAAGGTAACAAGGTGCATGTCATCATCTATTTCCATGTACTGTATCCCACGTAAGAGGAAAGGGAATAGCAAGGAGGAAATGATGGCCTCCCCTTCAAGTCAGCTTCTGAAAGCCATTTCCTGGATTCCTGCTATGACTTCAGCTTACATCAAATTAGTCACTTCCAGCTACAAATAAGGATGAGAAATACAGCGTTTTACCTGAAAACATTGTTGTCCTGAGTAAAATCAAGGTTCTGTTACAAAGCAAGTAGGGATAATGAATATTTGGGAAGTTCCCAGCAGTCCCAGCCACAGCCTCCTAGACTTCAGACTTCTTTAACAAAGCAGGGATTCTTTATTACTCATCTTGGCAACCAGCACAACGTATGGCATGTTAGGGATGCTCATAAACTGGTAGAAGAAACCCTGAGTAAATGAATGGTTGGAGTCTCCCTATTGCTGGTAGTGGTTACTCCCCTCTTGTCTCAAACAGGGAACAATCCTAAGTTAAATAGTCCAAGTATCATGCAAGGGCCTGGGCTTTACTGAACCCACAAAGATAAAGTCTTTTACAACAACTTTAAAATCTATCTTTAGAATAATATATACTCAATCCTGCCTAGAATATTATATCATAAACATGTTTAAACAAATTATTCTGGGAGCATTTAAAAGAAAGAGGGCCTGCAAAGACCATCTAATTAATTGAAAATGACTTGTTTATTAAGTACCTGACGTTTAAGTGTTAAGTTTGTATTGTGTATTTCAATATGAGTATAAAATTCTACCATGTGCACAAGTTGTACATAATTTGAGAGAGATGCAAATGATACCCTTAGAGAATATGTTCATAAGACCAAAAGTATTTTCATATGAGGCAAACATAGAAACATATTCTATAAGAGAGCTGTATTTTCTATTTTCCTTAGGTGTCAATATCTAACAAAAAGTCTACAGAGAAGCAGTATGTGTGTTGTAGCTCTAAGATCTATGTGAATCTTGAGGCTTTATTTTTTTGTTATGTCTCTCAGAAAAAGATAAATCATATGAGGAAATTCTTATTTGGTAATTCCATGAGCTCTTGTCTTCCACCAAAATGTGAAAGTTCTCATGATTAGGGCTTGCTTTTAAAAAATAACCTTTATACACACACATATATATACACACATATACATACATATGATCTCTCTCGTTTTTCATACATGGCAACTGAAAAAATTTCTTTCCTGACACTCAGTTTCCACGGCATTGATGGAGTGATCATGGTTGAGTTTTGTTTCAAGATGATAGGTAAACACCATAAATCTTTTTAAAACCTAAGGGAAAACAATGAAAATTCTCATAAGGTAGAAGATAATTTGCAAAAAAGTGAAAAGGGGTTAGCATTTGACTCAAGAAGTATGCAAAGAGAAACTCAGTAATAGTTCTTAACTATATGAAAGAGATTATACAAATGATTATAATTCTTAACCATAATATAATTTTTGATAAAGTGTGGAAAACTCAGATTTTCTGTAGAAAAATTACCTGGGCTTCAAGTTTTTAAAATACTAGTTGAGTGCTTTCTTTTGTTAAGTCTTAGATTCAAACATAGAGACATCAGGCATGATTAGGATTTATGTTCTCCCACTGAATGAGATCTGATTTATACTTTACACTTAAAAATGTATTATGCAAGTCTGTAAAATAAGCATAGAAAGCACATATGCATGATTATTCATGTGTGCATATGCCCTGGTGTACATATAGATATTTATAGATGGATATAAACAACTTCCTCCAGATCAGATCTTTTTCTCCTTGACAATCAAACTAAACAAACTTCTTAAGTAACCACACCATCAGTGGTTAAAGTGAAAGAAAACAGCCAACTTAATCAATGTTTGTCTGTGTAGCTATTTTGGAAATGAGGGGAACCACATAGTGCTATGAAAAAATTTTCAGTAAAATGCCCTATTTCTGCTTCCAGTGTGATGCTATTGTTTCATCATAGGGCTAAATATAATGTGGAGTTCCAAAAGTTTGCTTCACCTCAGTGTTGAAAATAAATTCCAGAATTTGTAGCGATGTACGAGAACCCTCTTCTTCCCCAACATGATATGAGTACTACAGGGAAAAATGCAGGATAGAATCAGTTATTACTCATTTTAATTATAGTCTGTAACAATGTTAAGTATGTTAAGTTTCATGTAACACAATACCTGGCCACAATATATATTTAGAAAAGTTTTTATGGAACGAATGACTAAACATTATGCACCAAATCTGAAAAGTGTAGAAAATTATACAAGGCTTCTTAAATCTTATGAGACAGAAGAGAAATATTTTCTCAGGAACTGCATAAAGAGTCAGTGTTATCCGTAATGTCCCCAGGTTAATTATAATAGTGAATTTCATAAGGTGGTGTTTTATCCCTCTCAATAGAAGCAGATGATACCTTGTCAATTATCTGCATTCAGCACAGCAGAAATACATGGAGGCTAAAAAGAGCAATCCCAGTGCGCGGCTTTCTCATCATCTAATTTGATCTGAGGGCAGAATTTAGATTATCCAAGGCAGGAATTTCCAAAATTTAGCATGCATAAGAGTCTCTGATTCGATGGGTTAGAATGAGACCCCTAAATTTTTTTTTAATTATTTCTGTTAACACTTGATAAACGCTGATATGTAGGAAAAGTGACTGTATCCATATTTCACAGATGTCAGCTTTTGACAATAAATGTCAACCAGGGGCCTTGAACTCATATTCAACTCAGTAAACAAGAGTGCAGAGATCTCATTTTGCTGATTAAGAGTAAACATGCGTGTTTTAAATTTAAATAGTAGAGGTTTGGGGTGACAATTTTAAAAAAATATTTGGGAACTAACAAGGACATTTGGCTAAATAGGAACTTTACATTATTTCAGGTTAAGACGTTCATTAGGAAACACATCTGATATTCCTCAGTTTACAAATGCAGGGGTCATAAAGGTACCATGATTCCGTGCCGTAAAATCTGGGCACAAGTTTGGTCCTTTAAAAGTTTAAAAACAGGTGATAACAACTGCCTTATATAGCCATAAAATAAAGAACAGATTCAGTAAAGACTCCACAAAACAAGGGCAACCATATATCTGTGTATGTGCTTACACATATACATTAAGTAAATTGGTTAACGTGATATATTATAATTTTAAAGGCCGATTACCTTTTGAAGGACTATGTTCAAAAATTTTAATTTAAAATATTTGATAATGAACCACTGTCCCTATAAATAAAGACTGGAATCAACTATTGAGACCATTTTAAGTTTCAAAAATGGCAAAAGCATAAAAATATATACATATCTCTATTTTTGCCAACTTTGAAATAGGAAAATGTACATATACACACATGTATGCATTTTATATGCACATGAATTTTACATTTGTTTATATTAATTTATAGATGAAAATTATCTAAAATTATCAAATCATGAAGGCACAAGTTTAAAAAACATTTTTGGCCTCTCAAATTTGTTATTTGGCCCGCCAGGAGATTGTTGCTATTGACCCTGAACCCCTTGAGGGTATTAAGGTCTTTATAGGCATCATTTTCTGCCCGGTCTCCATTGACACCAAACAACTTAGATATTGATGGTCTCTGAGGGTCAAAGTCTAGGGAAAGATCAATAAAAGCTGGAAACAATCTCATGTTGTTCTGACAGAATTCACAAGGTGAGAGAAAATAGAACGTGCATCTCAACTGTTGACTTCTGTGCCTGGACTCATAGGTCCAAAAAAAAAAAAAACTTAATTTTAATATTTAAAATAAGAAAACCATCAGAGAATCATTAACCTGCATGCTTAAGAACAATTATGAGAAATTCCAAGTCATTCACATCTCAACCACCTCATCTCTTGAAAAAAAATGTTAGTTTTTATTTTTTCCAGCTTTATTGAGGTATAAATAACAAATTAAAAATTGTGTATGTTTAAAGTATACAATGTAGTGTTAAGTATACTGTACAACCATGACCACAGTCAAGCTAATTAATGTACACATTGCCTCACAGAGTTACTAATTTGCATGTATGTGGTAAGAACACTTAAGTTGGAGAAGGTATGGGGGAAAAGGGAACCTTTATACACTGTTGGTGGAAATGTAAATTGATATAGCTATTATGGAAAACAGTATGAGGCTTCCTCAAAAATTAAAAATAGAACTACCATGTGATCCAGATATCTCACTGCTGGGTATCCAAAGGAAATGGAAATGGGATATATAAGAGACGTCTGTACTCAAATGTTCATTGCAGCATTATTCACAATAGCCAAGACATGGAAATAACCTAAATGCTCAATGGCTAAAAGAATAAGGAAATTGTCCATATATATATATATATATATATATATATATATATATATATACACACACACACACATATATATATATATATATATACACACACAGTGGAATATTCGTACTTAAAAAAGAAAATGTCCGCCAACTGTGAATTTGGATGATATTACACTAGGTAAAATAAGCCAGACACAGAAAGACAAATATTGCATGATATCAATTATGTGTGGAATCTAACAAAGTTGAACTTAGAGAAAGAGTAGAATGGTAGTTGTGGGGTTCTGGGGGAAATAGGGAGATGTTAGTCAAAGGGTATAAACTATCATTAAGATGAATAAGTTCTGGATATCTTATGTACAGCGTGATAACTATAGTTAATAATATATACTTGAAATTCTCCTGAAGAATACATCTTAAGCATTCCCCACCGCCTCTTGATCCACTAGACTACCTGCCAGCTCCAGTTAGAGAGCTGTGCATCAGGTGATCTGATGCAGATACAGTCGGCTTCCACTCTCAGCTCTTACAGTCATGCTTGTAAAGAGGTACTACATGTCTCAGGATGCTATCTCAAATTTAGCCAAAACCAAATTCTTAATCTTCCCCACTCCAAACTCAGTCCTTCTAAGACTTTCCCACTTTCAATGTATGCTATCCATCAAATGATCATCAGTTTGTGATCATAAAACCCAGAGGATAAACAGTTATCATAAACAAATGGAACTTGAAAGAAACAATGCAGGCAACAGAAGAGAATTATCATTAATGTCCTTAAAGTAGAAAAATGTTTGCATATGCAAAAATATGGTATAAAAATAAATACTGTAGGAGAAAGGTCTTAAATTGAAATGCAATAGCATGAAAAAAAATAATAGAGGGGTTGTGAAAATAAGTAGATCTAGTTGCTTAGAAAATAGGATGTTGACAATGCTCAGAAAATTAAAAGGTAAATGAATTGGAGGGAAGAAATAAAAAAAATGGAGGTTAATAAAGGAAATTTGTATTGAGTTAATAAGAATTAAAGAAAACATGTGAAACTACAGGAGAGAATAAGGAAATAGGATAAAAATCTTTTCTAGAACTGAAGGATACTCTATTCTACACTGAAAAGTACACACAGGACTCCAATAAAATGAAGGAAAACTACACCAAAATGTATTATAAGAACAGGGAAACAAGCAAGGTCTTAACTTTAAAAAAAAAAAAAAAAAAGTTGCTATGCAAAGAATTAAGAACAAGAAGGGCATCAACTTTTTAAGGAATAGTAGTGGAAGCTGGAGGTCCCTGGGAAGACACTTTCAAGAAAATTGAAAGAATTACCCAACCACATGATTGATGAAAAGTTAGGATGGATAAATGATATTTCCAGACTTGCAGATTCACCAAAGAGTACCTCCTAGTTACTCAGGTTATTACTTGAGGTGAGCTGCACCAAAACGGAGATGTGTGCGCAGAGAGAGAATTTGGGAGATCTAAACCAGGAATAAGGCAAAAAGAATCTGTAGGATGAAAGCAGGACAGGAGGCCTACAGAGCATTCAGTCCAGATTAGAAGAGGAAGAGGGGCATCAAGGAAAAACTGACATGTTTGACAGGTTAGAGATGTTCCAAAGTTCTTTCAGAAATTGGGACAGTTAGTGGTAAATTATGGTGAAAATTAAGCTGATAAATAAGTCCAATAAAATGTCTCCTACCTAAACAATATCTTCTTAGCTGTCACAATTTAAATAATAAATATTATGACCTAACTTATCAAAACAGACAGAAGTGTGTGTTTGTGTGTGTATATATACACACACACACACGTGTGCTGGAGGGGTAAGCATGCAAGGCTATGAAAAGCTAAATCGTCATTTACTATGGTAAGAAAAAATGAGAAATAATAGTGTAAGTAGTATAAACATATTAAATGGAAATATGGGGAGATTAAGATGGTGGAATAGGATGTAGAACTCATCACCCCTCCCACACACACACACACCCACACCCACAAATAGATCAAAAATACATCTACATGTGGAACAATCCTCACTGGAAACTGGCAGATAGACTCCTGTACAACCAAAGCAGTAAGCAAGATCCACAGGGAACTGGTAGGAAGGGAAGAGAAGTGACTGAGTTAAAACCTGTGCCCCTGGGAAGGAGACTCAGGGAAAAGGAGGGCACACGGGAGGACACCTGTCCTGGGGAGTGAGTGGTGAGGGCCAGAGCCACATATTGGGTGCCCTAGCCTTGGGGTTCTCCACAGGGAAGAGGCGCCCACTTGGCTAGTTGGAGGGCTGCTGGGACTATCAGGAGCACCGCTAGAAGCCCGGACGTCGCTCCTGCTCGTTAGGAGTGCACGTTGGCAGAGCAGAGAGGGTAGATTGAAGACTGCTCTAGCGGCTGCCGGGTTTCCCAGGACTGCCTTGGCACGTGCCTCAGCCTGAGCTGCGTGAACTCTCCAGCTACCACTTACTCCATGTCACAGCTGTGCACTGGCCCTAAGGCTGTCACGATGGGGGAGAGAGCTTTGTTGTAGGGATGCAGAGGCAACTGGGACCGAGGTGGCATCTGGGTGGGATGGGGAAGGCCATTATGGGTACGTAAACAGGCAGTGCATCAGTAGTAGCCTGGAATTCTGACAGAGGCTGCTCCACCACAGCGTGACCTCAGATACATGCTGAGAACCCATGCGGACCCCACCTGCCCTGTTTTATGGCTCCACAGCAGAGTGGGGTTGGTGGAGGCTGGGGTAGTGATAGGCTGTGATGAACAAACGGGGCTTGAACCTGAGGTTGTGTCTGAGCAGGGCAAGGGCAACAACTGCTGGCACCAGCACAGGAGGCAGCTTGGATCTCTGCCACCAACTAACATGGCACGTGCCCCTCTGGCTTCAGCCCTGCTCCTCTCTGGCGCAAGTGTCCCAGTGCTGGGATAGGGGAAAGTACACACATAAAGGGAACAGAACCAGCTTGAACTCAACCCTCCGGGCTTCTGCCCCAGCAACTTCGCATCTGCCCCTGCCCCTGATAGGGCGGTGATGGCCACTGAGCAGAGGGGAGGCCCTGCCTCACACCCGGCTCCAGTCCTGGCCCCTCCAGCTCCAACCCCACCTCCTTCCAAGGTGATAGCTGTCAGCAAACCCTGAGGAAAGACATGGCTGGTGTCCACGTCCAATCTAGCTCTCCAGCCAAAGGAACTTGGCACAAGGAATCTGTATAGGGATGCCCCCACATAAGAACACCTTTTCAAGTCTGCAGTAGGGAACTGTTTCACCTAAATTCATATAAAGTTAAGCAAAATGAGAAGGCAGAGGAACTGGTCTCAACTGAAAGAAAGAAAAACACTGAAAAAATGAAACAGATAAACAAGTTACAGAATTCAAAATGTTAGTAATAAGAATGCTAACTGAACTAGGGAAAAGAGCAGTGATAATTTTAACAAGGATCTAGAAAATATTTTTTAAAAAAGACCCAATCAGAAATGAATTCAATAACTAAAACACATTAGGAGTGAATAGCAGACTAAGTGATACAGAACACATAAGTGATCTGAAAGATAGAATAATGGAAATCATCCAATGAGAACAGCAAAAACATTTTTTTAATGAAAATAGTTTAAGAGATCTTTGTTATCTTTGATAACGTCAAGCATACCAACATTCACGTTATAGGGGTCCAGAAGGAGAAGAGGGAGAAGGGGATTGAAAAATGTATTTGAGGAAATCACAGCTGAAAACTTCCCAAACCTGAAGGTGGAAACATATCCAGGTACAGTGAAGCACAGAGGGTTCCAAACAAGATGAACCCAAACCGAGACTCACATCAAGACATACCATAATTAAGATGACAAAAGAGAATTCTAAAGACTAAAAAATGATAAAGGAGATTGTAATTACAATAAACAGCTAAGAGATAAACATGAAGATGTAAAATACGACATCAAAAACACGATGTGGTTCAGAGTCAGATTACCTGGGTCTTCACCTTGGCTCTACTCCCTTGCTCTGTCACTTAGGAGAGAAGTATTATTCTGTGTCTCAGTCCTCACTTTTATACTGTGGATACACTTATTCGCCATTGATCATTATTTATTTATTGTGATTGTGAAAGTGTTTCAACTTAATAAAATTCTCTAATGACAGCAACTTAAATACCTGAACCAGATAAACCCAAGAGACTATTTCAATAATAATCTTACTGTCAATATATATCAAATATTTTAAAATGTTACTAGTTATTACAGTAACCTCATTCCTGTGATTCTCTTCTAAGGAATAATTAGATGTCTCAAAATGTCTGTCACAAACTTTTCATCACAGCATTATTTATGACAAAAATTAGAAACATTAAATTTCCAGTAATAAGCCATGATTTAAATATATCAGATTAAGTCTATAAAATAGAGCATTTTTACTAAAACTACATTTTAAAATGCTGATAAAATGGTAAAAGTAAAAACGAAACCTCCAAAGATGAATCTATATATACCTTGTGGGTCAAGTTTATTTAAAATGTGAATAGTATCCACTTATGGAAGTATGTACGTATTGATCAACCTTTACGTGGATGTAAAAACACCAGAATAACAATAGGAGCTGCTTGTGGTTGATGACAGTAGTTGTTTTCCTCCTCCTCCTCCTCTTTACTCTCTTTAACATCCTCCTGCTCCCTCTTTATATTTTTAAATATTCTGTGTTGCTTGAACAAGGCATGTTCATGGGATAGGAGAGCCACACATGACACGAAATCACCTTGACAGAGAGAATGGCGCCTTACCTTCTGCTGTCCTCCTGCGTCACTCCTGACAAGGTGTAGCTCTATCCCTCGTTGCCTGGAACGACAGGTGGCATGGTTTTCTCACACCAGCACACAATCTGCTTTGATCTTTGGTTACAAATACCTAAATATAAACCTTGGTCATTAGCAAAAATAAGCCAGTACTTTGAATGTTTCCTAGTTAATAGAGTTAAGGATTGGTAAAAGTTTATAATGGAGCCTTCTTTTGTGAATTCTGGATAAAGTCATTATATAGCAGAGCAAGTATTTGGTATAGATCAAGGGCAGCACAACCTGAAGGCATAAGACTGAGCTTTATAACCATTCTAATTATTTTGAGACCAATCAGCTATTGATAATGAGTATATTAACTGGTTAAATTACAGTGATTTCTGGCAATAACTTTTGAAAAGTTAATCCATTAGTTAATTCAGGTAACCCATTTATCCTATTTCCTAAAACCTCACATTTTCTAATTACTAACCTGAAGTTACTGATAATTTTATCAGTTTGTATCAATAAACCACCCTATCAAGTTTCCCATACTTACTGAGTTTACAACATTTTTACATAGTTGGAAAAAAATTGTTCTCTATATATTACGTACGTAAAGCCCACTTCCCTAATTCACTGGAGGAAGAAAAAAGTTGTGTTCTCCTCAGTGCGGAAGACATGCTTGTTCTTGTTTCAAATCATCTAAATTCTAAAGCTTATTGTACACTACCAATCTTGTTTCTATGGTTACCATGGAAAAGAAGAATGCATATTATTACACACAAACACTATTTTAAGAATGACCAAAAAGGTTAAGAAACCACACATGCATTTCCGTTATTTTTAACGTAGGTCATCACAAGATTAGAGAGTCAAAGGATAAAGTGAGAAGTGAAAGTCAAGAAAGGAAAATAAAAAGAAACAAAAAGAAACATGCACAGAAATCTTTGAACACACTATTAAACTATTATAACTTCCAAGGGCATAAAGCACACTGTGTGTGTGTGTGTTGTGTATGTGTGCGTAAGTGTACTTTAAAACCGTGTAAATCGATAGGAATGAGTAAGTTTGATGGCAAGACAATGAGTTTTAAAGATGACCTGCCGTATAAACCTGGAAAAAAAGAGTAAATTTTGTTTATCTATTCAACCATTAAGATAATACTGAATTCTTATTAATCATTATTTCAAAGTTCATGAGAAATTATATGGAAAGAAAAGATCATAAAACCAAACTTTTCAATGCATCATTAAGTGCTATAGTACCAAAAAAAATACAATATTGTGAGTCTGTTAAAATGTGAGAGGGCGAAAAGATGCATAAGAGGAACAAAAAGAGATCAAAGGAGTTAAGTTGTCACACTGTAGACACATGCCAAGAGCATTCAAAAAAGATTTTAAAATGTGTTACTAAGAATAGTATTTATATTACCAAATGCTGGAGAGCATGTGGGGAAATACCATATTCCCTTCTGGTAGGAATACAAACCAAAGTAGCCCGTGTTTAATAAAACTGAGAAGAAGCATCCCCTATGACCCAGAAATCCCCCTTTGAAAGAGATATGAAGACAGCACTTTCATGGTAATGGCAAATTGGAACAAGGTAGTCTATCTCAGGGAAGTGGATAAGTTATACAGAATGCTATGGAATACTCTTCAGCAGTTGCTATATAAGGAGATACATGTTTTGCTTTATAAAAATACTTTATGAGTACAAATTAAAAAGAATGATTCTATGATACAATAACATTTATGTAAAATAATACAAAGGTACAGGTATCTTTGGACATTTGTTAAACCTGTTATAGAGGGAATCTAAATGGGAATAAGGATGAGCGGGCAGAGAAGACAGAGAGGAAAGGGAGGCCTTAAGTATATTAATGATGACAAAGGAGACTAATTCAGTCAACTCCCCAGCTCTCTGCACGGACATTAAAGAAAAATATAATAATGTGTCACATGTGCTTTGGAATTTTTGAAGCTCAATTATTGTAAGGAAGTATTTCAGTATCTGAGAAGGATTGACAAAGCTTTCAAGCATACCTATAACTAAAGGACCTAGCTGTTAGACCTTTTCAGTTTTCTTAGCAAATCCTTACTAGACTAATGTATTTATTATATCTTTTTACAAGCTAGGTGCATTCATTTTATAATAGCTGTGTTTTTTCTAAAAATAAAAATACAAAGTTTAGTAACCATAGGACTTAAGGACATTGAATACCCTCATCCTGGCTGAGAACATGTCAAAGGATCCTGTATGATAAGATTCACTATCAAATATCTATATTTCTATCTATTTGCTGAAAAACTTCCTTTGTTTTCTAAGTAAAGAAATAATCTACCTGGAAGGAAATCATATTCTAGTCTGGAACATTTTTACTTGAGTGCCAAACCTAACAATGTTAAAATATGGAGGAGATTAGACAATTTATTTACATCAGTCTGTTACTCAGTTTTTTATTAGTTGCTTTGAATTTCACTAAGACCAAAGAAAAATGGGTATATATGGAAATATGAAAGTAGGTAGTTACTGAAGGAACAATAACAAGTACAACTCCTGCCTTCAGGGACCTAACTCCCTCATGAAGAAGACCAGCTAAGAAGCAGGTATCTTCAGTATAGTGTTTTTGTACCATGATGATGAAGACATAATACAGGATGCTATGTCAGAGTTCATGATCTTAGGTTATTTTAGTTTTCTCTGAGAGAAAGAGATACTATGCTGAGACTTGAGGAGCAAGTTTAATATATCCAGGTGATGGGAGGGACAAATGCATTCCTAGAAAAGGAAAAAATAAAATAATCTGTAAATATACATAGACAAGACAGGACACAGTTCATTCTGTGAACTGCAGTTACTTCAGTATGGCAGGATATATGAAATGAAGAAAAGTGGTAAGGAGGGTCCAGATATTGAAGGGCTCTGGATCACTAAGTAATAGGACTTCACACTGGAGGCACTGAAAAGTCATTTAAGCATGACACCGGGGTGATCAAACTGTGCATCAGAAAATCAACTTTCTTTATGGAAAATGAATAGAAAGGGAGATTTGTTAGGAGATTTGGAGATCTATTAAGATAGGCATGCATATTCTGAGTAAAAAAAGAAAACAAACATGGAAAAGCAACACTGTGGAGACAGCAGAAAGATTAGTGGTTGTCAGGGGTTAAGGAGGAGGAAGGGATGAGTGGGTAAAGCAATGGGTATTTTTAGGGCAGTGAAGCTATTCTCTGACATTACAAGGGTGGTTACATGTCGTTATATGCTTGTCCATGCTCATTGAATTTAAAACACCAAGGATAAGCCCTAATGTAAACTGTGGACTTTAGGTGATAATGATGTGCCAGTGTAGGTTCATCGATGGTAAAAAAAAAAATGTCGCACTGTGGCGGGATGTCAATAGTGGGAAAGATGGTGGGTGTCTGGGGACAAAAGGTGTATGAGAATGCTCTATACTTTTCATTCATTTTTCTGTGAACCTAAAACTGCTTTAAAAATAAAGGTTTTTAGTTTAAAAATGCAGTAAAGATGTAAAGAAGAGGACATGTTTGAGAGCTTGTAAGAATGAGGAAGCAACAGAAATTGTTGAATGATTAGAAATGGGAGAACATAGGAGAAGTGAAAGTATCACCCAAGTCTCTCACTTGAGGATGTGAAGTAAATGTGCTAACCTTCAATGGTAAATGGAAGTGAGGAGGAAAAGCAAGTGGGGAAAGAGGTGTGTGAACAATGATTATTTCTGATCGAACTGAGTCTGTGCAACTCATTAGGCATTGCAGTTGAGATGGCTGGAAAATAGTGGCAGACAGAGGCCAACCACCTGAGGCCATAAACCCAGAAAAGCAAACTCCAAACATGCACGTGTGTACACTGTCTGGACTGCACATTACACAATCTAGTCACATAACACAACTTTGTATTATGACTTTGATATCAGTCATATAGCACCCCTTTCCTGACATCTAGACCACATATGTAAGTATGGAAAGAAGAGAGATATCTCTGTGAAAGATAATAATTTCCTACTTAGATGGTCACCTCTAATAAGCCACCCTTATTAGTAAAACCCTTGTATCAGGATAAGAGTAAGCCAAGATGGAGGAAAGGTTTGGAGTGAGAAGAACCGATAAGAATTACCCTGCTTTTTACCCGAGTGAGATTAAATTAAAATAAAGTGGCAGTCTGTGCCATCCCTGTGGCAACAAAAATGGCCATTTTTTTACCACTAAGATGTGTGTGCTTGCCCTGTTTACATGTGTATGTGCTCCAAACTGAGTATTGGGGACCTATTCATTGTAAAGGGTTATCCAAAGGCTGTTAATTCCATGGTCTTTTTTTCAATTAGCCTAAATTCCTTTAGACCAAAAAAATGCATTTGGATAGATGTGCTTTCAGAAAAGGTCATTTAGTAAAGCAACTGGCTTATTCAGAGCTCTTACCACTAAGAAGAATGAATTAGAATTCAATGACCCACTTTCACACTTGCTCATGGCATGGAACCTAATATCCATCTGGAGCCTTGTAAAGAGTTGAGAAGATGACCTTTGAAATAGAAAAATCCAGGAAGAACCCAAGAAATAAAATACCCTTCTGTGGGAGGTGTAGAAGTTTCACCAAGGAAATAGTTGGGTTTTGGCCAATACTACTACTACTACTACTAATATTACCATTATTATTATTATTAAAGTCCTGCATGTAGTGAGGAAGGTAAACTGAGGTAGCAGAGCCAAGTTAGAGTAGAAAAGCTTCTAGGAGAACACAGTCCTTATGAAGGAATAAATCTTCACCTCCCTTATACAGGAAAAGAGAGAACCTAACTTCGCTGAAACTATGAATATTCTTCCTTACATGTGGATAATTCTGAAAAGACTGTATTAGGGTTCTTCAGAGAAACAGAATCAATAGGGTGTGTGTATGTATGTATATATGAATACACACACACAGAAAGATCTATTTTAAGGAATTGGCTCATGTGATTATGGAGCCTGGCAAGTTCAAGATCTGCAGGGTAGGCTGGAGACTCAGGGAAGAGCCGATATTTCAGTTCAAGTCCAAAGGCCATCTGCTGACAGAATTCCCTCTTCTTCCAGGGAAGTCAGTCTTTTTCTATTAATGCCTTCAACTGATTAGATGAGGCCCACCCACAGTGTGGGGTCTGCTTTACTCAAAGTCTACTGATTTCAATGTAAATCTTATCTAAAATTACCTTCACAGAAACACCTTGCACAGTGTTTGTTCAAATATCTGGGTAATATGGTCTTGCCAATTGACACATAAAATTAACCATCACACAGACCTTTTTTCAAAACTTGTGAATCAAATTCTCAGTATAATAAATTGGTCTCTGATGGTGGAGACAAGAAGAGAGTGGCCAAGGAAGGTTGAGTACGTTCTGCCCCGTTTTCTTCTAGACTCACACTGAGAAATGGAGGAAGTCTAATGCAGAATAGAGCCAGCCAAAGAAGAGAAGGGAAACAAAAAATGCAGACTGCCCACATGCCAGAGTTTATGAAAACAAGTTTTCTGATCTCCCCATGAGTTTTGAAATGGGAAGAGTCTTTCCTTTCCTAGCTGACAGGTTAGAAGTGACCTTTTGCTCCTGATGGTGCTTCGGCTATATTTGTTTCAGATAAGCCCTCTCCCTTTCTGTAGAATATCAATAAAGTCTATATAAGTAGTGTCAAATCTATGGAAGATATCAATGAAAAGCCAAAAATATTTGTATACCCATTGTAGCCCAGTGGTGCAACTTCTAGGAAAATTTCCATCTCTGCTGATATAATCAATATTCTCATCTTAAGAACCTTGGTAGTGTATATATATACACTACCAAATGTAAAATAGATAGCTAGTGGGAAGCAGCCACATAGCACAGGGAGATCAGCTTGGTGCTTTGTGACCACCTAGAGGGGTGGGATAGAGGGAGGGTGGGAGGGAGATGCAAGAGGGAGCAGATATGGGGATATATGTTTATGTATAGTTGATTCACTTTGCTATACAGCAGAAACTAACACCACTGTAAAGCAATTATACTCCAATAAAGATGTTAAAACAATTTTTTGTTTAATTAAAAATAAAAGAACCTTGGAACTTGGCCTTTAGACTTATAAACACAATATTCTATAATGTCTAGAGATGTTATTCCTACAGTTGGTTCTAGCATCATCCAAACATGTGGCTATGTGAAGCCAATCCCAGAGAGGGTATTTTTATATTGAGGTAGTCAGCTGCAGAAATTATGGCCAAAGGGGTTTTTGAATCGCTCAGGTATTTTACAGTCCAAAGATAATTTCCCAGTCAGACTTTACATCACAAAGTATACTGTAGTATTGGTCTTACTCTCTTCAAATGAAACTGATGACTTTCATGGAATCTATTTTTTTATGAATCTGTCTCTTTTACCCCAGCCTACATGGGATATTAGCTATGAAACTGGAGCTGGTAGAAATCCCATTCGGTCAGTAATTTGGGCCATGGTAATCTTAGCACAAGATCAATCCCCTGTTCTTATATTCTCCAGGGTATGGCAGGTGAGGTTGAGAAGCTGAAAACCCCTTACCAAAGAACATGGGCCTGTAGCTTTAAAAACAGCTGTACCCTCCTTGGGGACACAAAGAGCCCAGCATAAACTCAGCTGCACAGAGTCCTGGTGTAAAGTGAATCCCCTGCCTCTTATTTCTAAGAATTTCTTAGAGCCCCCTGTGGGTAAGCTTGGGTGGAATAGGTAACCATAATCTGAAGCAAAGTTTACAGTTTAGGTAAGAAGCAAAACTAGTGTATGACCAATAGCAGCAGCAAGATATTTTGATTTGGTGGAACAGGATGTTTTGGAAAAGATGGAATCCCCAAAGGCTTAGAAATGAACTTGAGAAGGAGAGAAGATCTTGACCCAAAATCTTGCATATGCATAAACGGTCTGCTAGATGCGAGTCTCGTTGGCAAGATTTCATCATTTTCTGTGAATGTTGTAAATGTTTAGTGTCGTAAGGTATATAGGTAAATGCTGATAACTCTGTTGTAATTAAAGGGCAGTAGTCAGGGATATGGAAATAAATCTGGAAATAGGGGTTTGAGGTCCTGTGAGTATGGAATAATAAGCAATGAGGTATGCTTCCTGGCCTTGTTTTGTGAGGATCAAGTATGATAAAGTAAGCATGTAGGGCTGAATGTATAGGGCCTCAACTTTCGATCATAAAATACTGACTTACTAGCAACAATAAGGTTAACGTTTCTCAGGCATGGAATTCCTACAACAACCATATCCAATGTCTTGAACAGTTGTATTAATATCACCTACGAGGAACGTATACCTCTGAATTCACGATGCCATATGGCTAAGAACGAGGTCTGGGAACATTGTCAGATGTAGACACATCATTTACTAAAACTTAATTCTACTGAGCTAAGAAAACATATCTAATAGGCAACACCTATGTCCCCAAACAACTCTTGGATGACAGGTAAGTTTGATTGGGCAGATGTAAAGCAGTATACAAAAGAAAAATTTTAGAGACACAAGCAAGAATCCTACAGTGCGTGTCATATGGCTGTAGGATGCCAGAGGGGGGAAAATGAACACATAATCAGCTTGAAGTAATTGCAGTAAGAGGAATGACTCATTTTGAGCAAGGACAGCCTTTGAAAGAAAAAGAGTCATAAACAGAGTTGGCAATGATTGTTAACTTCCATTTGTATGCTGCACAATACATTCTAAAACACTTCCACATGTTTTATCTCAGTTGAATTGGAAGACAACGCTGAAAGTTAGAAAAGGCAAGGTATTGTTCTGCCTGTTTTATATGCAGGGAAAGGAGTACAGAGAGGTTAATTGAGCTGGCTGAGGTCACATTGTTAGAGAACCAGCAAGGAATAGAACTTAGGTTTCCAGCATCTCCGTGTAATGTATTTTAACCACCCCTGGCGGCACACAGCAGTTTTGCTGAACAAAGAAATTCTTCATTCATGTACAGCTTAGAAAACATTGGTGTTTTTAGCCAGTCTTAACCTATTAATAACAATGATGTCAGTTTCACCCTTCTCCAGCCATGAAATCACAGGACCCCAGAGGTCATCTGGTTCACCTACATCAATTGGGGCCTAACACTTGCCAGTCCAAGATCATATTAACCTTTTGGCAGTCCCATCAAAGTGTTTATTCCTGTTGCTCTTACGGTCAAACATGTACTTCAGAGAAATGTATGATACATAAATAACTTAGTTTTACTCAGAAAAGTAGAATCTTTCCCAAGGAATATATTCTGCTTTGCCTCAGGGGTGGGTGAGAAGAAGATGAAGTATTTACAGTTGTCTATTATGATCAGGGGTGTTTAAAAATCACCTGAAAATTTAAAAAAAGAGTTCAGGTTTTTTTTCCTACCTAACATGTAATTTTCTATATCCCAAATACCTAAATCAAATTCCACAGCACATCAGTGCTAGAAAGGGGAGGAGAAAAACAGCTGCAGCTGGGTACCTAATCCCAATCTGTCAAGACCTGCTGTTGATCAGCAGTGGGCTCCACGTTTAATTGTCAAACAATTGATTTTCCCCAGGCAACGTGGGTGAAGTAGAGGAGAAGAATCTCACGTACTGGCATCCAGGACAGCTTCTTCCGCTCGGAACAACTGAACCCCAAATCAAAATAATTTCACTCCACATCCTCATTATATCAGTTCTCAGTGTCCCTAGCATCCAAGATAATCACCTTTCGTCTTTCAGTTGAGCCCAAGAAAGTATAATCGAAAGTGGGAGTGAAAAGCATGATCTGAATCAAGAGAGCTGTTTTGCATAAGGCAGAGCTGCACTTTAGTTTGCATTTGAATATATTTCAGCCTTTGAAGATCTACATTTCCCTCCCTACAATGGTATTATCATTGATTGCATGACTTGTATGAATAAATGAGGCTCAAAAGACAACTGCATGACTTAAAGTCCTTTCACCAGAGAGAATACTTGTAATTTGTCCTCCGGT
Source organism: Balaenoptera musculus (assembly GCF_009873245.2). NCBI lineage: Eukaryota > Metazoa > Chordata > Mammalia > Artiodactyla > Balaenopteridae > Balaenoptera > Balaenoptera musculus. The sequence goes on from NC_045802.1 coordinate 60,776,907, forward strand.
CGGAGACTCGAAATACAGCTAGCAAAACCTAAATTTGTTTAATGTTCTGCCTCTTTCCTCATTGGCTGCCTAATGTTTTTGATCTAGTCAATTCAGCCCATTACTGATTGATGGGCACCCTCGCAATGTAGCTGCTGATGCCTCCTCCCTACAATCAATAGCAGTGGGATGTTGCTTCACATTATATATCAAAATATTCACATAGTTCCTTTGCCATGCTTTAGAGAGTCACATTTCCTTTTTCTTTATCGAGCAAAATCAATTCCGTACATTTGAGTTCCAAAGTAAATGGCAAGACACTAATCTGAGTACTGTGGAGAATAAAGGGAATGCAAGGTAGATTCACTGATCTCAAAAAATGATGAAATTGATAAATGTTGAAACTTTACAATCCAGGGTATGCTAGGCCTTTTTTTTTTTTTTTAACATCTTTATTGGAGTATAATTGCTTTACAATGGTGTGTTAGTTTCTGCTTTATAACAAAGTGAGTTATACATATACATATGTTCCCATATCTCTTCCCTCTTGCATCTCCTCCCTCCCACCCTCCCTATCCCACCCCTCTAGGTGGTCACAGAGCACCGAGCTGATCTCCCTGTGCTATGCGGTTGCTTCCCATTAGCTATCTATTTTACATTTGGTAGTGTATATATGTCCATGCCACTCTCTCACTTTGTCACAGCTTACCCTTCCCCCTCCCCATATCCTCAAGTCCATTCTCTAGTAGGTCTGTGTCTTTATTCCCGTCTTGCCACTAGGTTCTTCATGACCTTTTTTTTTTTTCCTTAGATTCCATATATATGTGTTAGCATACTGTATTTGTTTTTCTCTTTCTGACTTACTTCACTCTGTATGATAGACTCTTAACTCCATCCACCTCACTACAGATAACTCAATTTCGTTTCTTTTTATGGCTGAGTAATATTCCATTGTATATATGTGCCACGTCTTCTTTATCCATTCATCCGATGATGGACACTTAAGTTGCTTCCATGTCCTGGCTATTGTAAATAGAGCTGCAATGAGCATTTTGGTACATGACTCTTTTTGAATTATGGTTTTCTCAGGGTATATGCCCAGTAGTGGGATTGCTGGGTCGTAAGGTAGTTCTATTTTTAGTTTTTTAAGGAACCTCCATACTGTTCTCCGTAGTGGCTGTATCAGTTTACATTCCCACCAACAGTGCAAGAGGGTTCCCTTTTCTCCACACCCTCTCCAGCATTTATTGTTTGTAGATTTTTTGATGATGGCCATTCTGACCGGTGTGAGATGATATCTCATTGTAGTTTTGATTTGCATTTCTCTAATGATTAATGATGTTGAGCATTCTTTCATGTGTTTGTTGGCAATCTGTATGTCTTCTTTGGAGAAATGTCTATTTAGGTCTTCTGCCCATTTTTGGATTGGGTTGTTTGTTTTTCTGTTATTGAGCTGCATGAGCTGCTTGTAAATTTTGGAGATTAATCCTTGTCAGTTGCTTCATTTGCAAATATTTTCTCCCATTCTGAGGTTGTCTTTTGGTCTTGTTTATGGTTTCCTTTGCTGTGCAAAAGCTTTTAAGTTTCATTAGGTCCCATTTGTTTATTTTTGTTTTTATTTCCATTTCTCTAGGAGGTGGGTCAAAAAGGATCTTGTTGTGATTTATGTCATAGAGTGTTCTGCCTATATTTTCCTCTAAGAGTTTGATAGTGTCTGGCCTTACATTTAGCTCTTTAATCCATTTTGAGTTTATTTTTGTGTATGGTGTTAGGGAGTGTTCTAATTTCATACTTTTACATGTACCTGTCCAGTTTTCCCAGCACCACTTATTGAAGAGGCTGTCTTTTCTCCACTGTATATGCTTGCCTCCTTTATCAAAGATAAGGTGACCATATGTGCGTGGGTTTATCTCTGGGCTTTCTATCCTGTTCCATTGATCTATATTTCTGTTTTTGTGCCAGTACCATACTGTCTTGATTACTGTAGCTTTGTAGTATAGTCTGAAGTCAGGGAGCCTGATTCCTCCAGCTCCATTTTTCGTTCTCAAGATTGCTTTGGCTATTCGGGGTCTTTTGTGTTTCCATACAAATTGTGAAATTTTTTGTTCTAGTTCTGTGAAAAATGCCAGTGGTAGTTTGATAGGGATTGCACTGAATCTGTAGATTGCTTTGGGTAGTAGAGTCATTTAAATATGAAGACAGATGTCCAACTCATTCTTTTAAATAAGAGGACAGTGAGTCTTAGAGATATTTAATTACTTGCTAAAGGTCACTCAGCGAATGTATCCAGTGTATTTTTGCAAGACATTCTGGAGTCTCCCAAAACATGTCCCATTGTCTAGTTGAGAAATAAGACACAAAAGTGATACAAGTTATGCTACAATAATGCAAATGCGATAACAAAGACTTTTCTTAGTGATCATAGAGATGCTAGTTATTATAGTAACTCTACTCTAGCAACATAGTGAAGCTGGATATTATGTCAGTTGAAGATATTTTTAAAAGGCTTGGGGGGAGTTAAGATAATTGAACTCATTCTTGAAGAACAGTAGGATTGGAATGGATGAGAATAATGGGCTGGGTATTCTGCAAGCAGGGAACAATATGAGCAAAAAACTCAGTAGCTGTTTAAAGCAGTGTGCCCAGGTGTTTAGAAAGCAGGGCTTGCTCTCCATGCCCTTTTTGGTCTTGAAGAGTGGACTGGCTGATGCATGGTAGCCCTAAACACAGCCAGAGCAAATATCCACCTGATGGGTATAGCGGACATCAGGCTTCACAGCTTATCTACTCAAAAATATCTGACTCAAAAGACTATATGATTACTTGAAATTCTCATGAATATCACCTTTCTTTCAATTTAAGTTTTTAGGTCTCTTAGTTACCATGGCGTCTTTTGACTACCATGTCAATATTTTCTTGAAGTTCTTCATACACTCACCACTGTGCTGTCACCAACATATTTGTTTCCAAGATTATCATGGACATGAGACCTCAAATAGTTAATTCTGAGGGATGTAAGCAGATCAATAAATATGAGACATTCTCTAAGGAGAATAAACCCGAGAGTAGGGTAACAATGAGGAGAGGAAAGATGGTCAAGTCCCCGAAAATGGTGGGAGCAACTAGTACACTTGTTGGCAGGGGGAAGAGAGAGTAAGAACTTCAGGAAAGGCAAAGGATATACTGATAACTCATGAGAATATTTTTAGTACAAGGCTTGATAAGGGAGGATATTTCACATGTTATGTAACATAAAGTCAACATGTATGGTGTTAACTGTTTATATCTCAGAGGTCTCTGAATTCATTTTAACAGTTCCTACGTTTGGAGAAATACTACTTCCTGGGAATAAATCTGTTCTTCACAGTACTAAACATTAAACATTTCTTTAACGTTGTATAGCAGAAAACTGGTGGAATTATTCATTAAATGTCAGTATTTTTCATTGTATCACATCTTGGACCACAATAAAGTCCTCATATAGTTAAACATTTTTTCAAGATACAATTGACATATAACATTAGGAGTACAACATAATGACTCAATATTTGTATATATTGCAAAAACCACCACAGTAAGTCTAGTTAACATTCATCACCACACATAGTTACAATTTTTTTTTCTTGTGGTAAGAACTTTTAAGATATACTTTCCTAGCAACCTTAAAATATACAATACAGTGTTATTAACTATAATCACCATGCTTTATATTGTATCTCCAGGACTTTTAATTTATAACTGAAAGTGTATACTTTTTGTACCAACTTCAGCTACTTCCCACCCCTTGCTCTGGCAATCACCAATCCTTTCTCTTTATTTATGAGTTTGTTTTGTTTTAGATTCCACATATAAGTGAGATCATATGATATTTGTCTTTGACTTATTTCACTTAAAATAATGCCCTCAAGGTCCATCCTTGTTGACACAAATGGCAAGGTTTCCTTTGTTTTTATGGTTGAATAATATTTCATTGTATATATACATCATTTTCTTTATCCATCCATTGATGGACATTTAGGTTGCTTCCATGTCTTGGCTATTGTAAATAATGCTGCAGTGAAAATGAGGGTGCAGAAATCTTTTTGAGTTAGTATATTCATTTTCTTTGGAAACATACCCAGGAATGGAATTGCTGGATCATATAGTAGTTCTGTTTAATTTTTGAGGAAACTCCATAGTTTCCTCATGTTTTCCATAGTGGCTGCACCAAATTATATTCCCAACAAAAGTGCACAAGGGTTCCCTTTTCTCCACTAACTTGCCAACTTTTGTTATTTCGTGGGTTTTTTTGATAATATCCATTCTAACAGGTGTGAAGTGATAGCTCCCTGATTTGCATTTCCTGATGATTAATGATGCTAAGCATCTTTTCATGTACCTGCTGGCCATCTGTATGTCGTCTTTGGAAAAAATGTCTATTCAGATCTTCTGCCCATTTTTAAATCAGTTATTTTTGTTGTTATTGAGTTGTATGAGTTCTTTAATATATATGATTTGCAAATATTCTCTCCCACTTGGTAGGTTGACTTTCATTTTGTTGATGATTTCTTTTGCTGTGCAGATGCTTTTTAGTTTGATGTAGTCCTATTTGTTTACTTTTGCTTTTGTTGTCTTTGATTTTGGTGTCAAATCCAAAAAATCATCTCCAAGACTGATGTCAAGGAGCTTACTGCTTATGTTTTCTTCTAGTTTTGTGGTTTCAGGTCTTATGTTCAAGTCTTTAATCCATTTTGAGTAGATTTTTGTGTATGGTGTAAGATAGTGGTCTGGTTTCATTATTTTGCATGTGGCTGTCCAGTTTTCCCAACACCACTTATTTGAAGAGTCTGACCTTTCACTATTGTGTATTTTTTACTTCTTTGTCATAAATTAATTGGTTATATGGACATGGATTTATTTCTGGGCTCTCTGTCATCTAGTTTGAAATCAGGAAGCATGATGCTTTCAACTTTGTTCTTCTTTCTCAAGTTTGCTTTGGCTATTTGGGATCTTTTGAGGCTCCATTCCAATTTTAGAATTGTTTATTTTATTTATGTGAAAAATTATATTGGAATTTGATAGGGATTGCACTGAATATGCAGATTACTTTGAATAGTGTAGACATTTTCACAATATTAATTCTTCCAATGCATAACCCACAGAATGTTGTTCCATTTATTTGTGTCTTCTTGAATTTATTTCATTAATGTCTTATAGTTTTCAGTGTACAGATATTTCATCTCCTTGGTAAAATTTATCCTCAGTCATTTTATTCTTTTGGATGCAATTATAAATGGGATTTTTTCTTAACTTCTCTTTCTGAGAGTTTATTATTATTGTATAGAAATGGAACAGATTTTGTATATTTATTTTGTATCCTACAAATTCACTAAATTCATTGATTAGTTCTAACAGTTTTTTGATGGAGTCCTTAGGGCTTTCTATACATAATATCATGTCATCTGCAAATAGTGGCAGTTTCGCTTCTTCCCTTCCAATTGGGATGCCTTTTATTTCTTTTTCTTGCCTAATTGCTCTGGCTAGGACTTCCAGTACTATGTTGAATAAAAGTGGTGAGTGTGGTCATCCTTTTCTTGTTTCCTGTCTTAGAGGAAAAGCATTCAGATTTTCACTGATGAATATGATGTTAGCTGTTGGTTTGTCATATGTGGCCTTTATTAGGTTGAAATTTGTTCCTTCTATACCCACTTTGAGAATTTTTATCATAAATAGATGTTGAATTTTGTTAAATGTCTTTTCTGCATTTATTGAGATGATCATATAATTTTTAATTATTTTGTTAATGTAATGTATCACATTGATCTGTGGATGTAGTACCATCCTTGGATCCCTGGAATAAGTCCGAATTGATCATGGTGTGTAAGCCTTTAATGTATTGTTAAATTTAGTTTACTAATATTTTATTGAGGATTTGTGCATCTATGTTCATCAGTGCTATTGGGCTGTAATTTTCTTGTGGTGTCTTTGTGTGATTTTGATATCAGGGTAATGCTGGCCTTGTGAAATGAGTTTGGAAGTGTTCCCTCCCCTTCTATTTTTTATAAGTATTTGAGAAGGATTGGCATTAATTTTTCTCCAAATATTTGGTAGAATTCATCAATAAAGCTGTCTAGTCCTGGACTTTTGTTGGGAGGTTTTTGATTACTGATTCAAATCCTTACCAGTAATCAGTCTGTTCTAATTTTCTATTTCTTCATGATTCAGTCTTGGTAAGTTTTATGTTTCTAAGAATTTATCCATTCCTTTTAGGTTGTCCATGGGAATCTTAACTAAAGTTACAGTGGATAAATTATTGTGAAAAAAAGTGAAATGAGACACAGAAGCAATTAATAATAGTCATTATTACCTTATTTCAAATACCCATGCACTGTCTTGATTTTTCTCCCTTTTCACGTTTTCTATGTTATCTCTATTCATTTATCTAATATGACAAATAACATAGTTTTCTCACATTTTTGCACACACTAAGCACCTAACAGTTTTTTTAATACACACTGGTCACTTAAAAAATGGTTACTTATGAAATCTATAACTTTTTTCTCAAATAATGTGTCCAAGATTTTTGAAATATCTGAAACTCTTAGAAATTATTGAATCCCTACTGGCACATATTAGGTGTCTTATAACTACTTGTTGAATAATTAAAATGTATGAATGAAGAAAGAATAGGAGCATACACTTACATAATTGTACCATGTGCATAATTGTACCATGTACATGTTTTACATATTTTACATATTATTTAATATTTATAACAACCTTATGATATAGGTAAATGATCGTCTTATTACAGATGAAACAAACTGAGTGCCACGTTGTTAGTAAATCACAAAACCAATAATCACACCCAGGCACCCTGACACAAGTCATTTCTATTAACCACTATGCTGTGAATGAATTTAGCTCAATAAAGGAATAATTGGAGCGACACAGTTTTTTATGATATGTATCATTTTTCTATGAAATCTTTAACTCAAATAAGTTTTACTATTTTATGTCACATTGTGACTCCTTAATGGAATTTTGATAAAATGAACATTAACAGTAAATGCTGAACTCTCTCATTGAGTCATACATGAGTTTATAAATGTATAGTATATGTAATTTTCTCAATTTTAAGGATCCTATATTATGAGATACTATCTGAACAATGCAAGTTAAAGTCTGCTTGCTGATGTCAACACTAGCAGCACACAGAGAAAAGAAAAAACAATTGGGATATTGCATTATTATGAATGCAATTTCGTCAGCATCTTTTAAATGTACCTAACCGAAGATTGATAGTAAATTTAATGAGCAGTCTGTTCCTATGCTGAATGTGCGTGATGCTATTATATGAAATGGAAACAACTGGAAATGTGTCAGAAATGCACTTTACAACATTAGTTGAAAATGCCATTGATTGATCAGTGTCACACTGTTTGACCCCCAAAACTACCTCTGCAATTTGGAAGACAAATGACATGTGAAGGAAAGTTTCAAGCAAAATCCACGTTTTTTAAAAACTCTCAGCTATTCTTTCATAGAAAAAATGTCAGTGTCTCTTTGAAGCAATATGCCAATAAAATGTCTCCAGTCACATAAACAAAAGCAAGTGGTAAATTATGTTGCCTTATCTTTTGGCTATGCCAGGCATCCATTTGGTCAACCACTGCATACATTGTTTTACTCCTACAACTGTAGATTGTAGGAGTAAATCTGCTGTAAATCTGATTTCTTCTAAATGCACCTAATTTAATGGATATTTATAGAGAAATTATTTCAGCTTACCTGACTACTGAAATGTAAGGTAGAAACAGTCATTTAATGCTTTCCAGAATGCCATCCCAGACTGTGGGTAGGAAGCAGCATCTCACGAATTGAACTTTACCCTGACTGGATCCCAAACGGTCCCCTTCAGTTTCCCTTTTTCACATAAACAAGTGCTAATTGATAGGTCTGACTGATTAAATTTAGTAAAATGAGCCATCACAGCACCCAGAAGCAGAGAATCAAATCGTGATCATTTGGTGAAACAATAATTGGCAAACTCATATGTTTTAGCTTTTGACTTTTCTTAAATCGCCCCTACCCACTCAGCGCGGATGAGTGAGGACAGAAGTGCTAGTTGAGCCAAAAGAACATTAAGAAGACTCACAGGGCAAAGGTGGCAAAGTTTTCCTAAAGCATGAAGAGCATTAACTAGCTAATTTGTAGAGGAAACTAAAGGAATTTATCTCGTTATGATCAGCCAAGGACATGATCTAGTTACTACCCAAGAGTGAAGATTATTCATTTCAAAGAAAAACACAGAAAAAGATAGGAGGATTTGATGTATTATTAAATGTTGCAAATTAAATGGAAGGCATTAATTTGAAATTATAAACTTTTATTATTTTTAAACATGTAAAATAGTAGTATCCAAGAATTTACATTCAAAATCAGTAGTTCCCTCTCCCTCCATAACTTTGTCAACTCTCCAGAGGCAACTACATTTGACCTTATGTGTTATTAGTTATTCTGATAGTAAGGGCCATAATTCAAAAAGACATGCATATATGCTCTTTCATAACGTATTGGCTTCTTCCATTGTCTTCGACTCCTGCCATGAAAGATGAGGGTGCAACACATCTTTTCTGCCACTTCCCCTATCTCTCCTCACACCCACTTGATCAAAATTTTAAATCACTTTTAGTGCTCAATTGATTATTTGTAAATGCAAATGATACACATTCTCTATTTCTTGTTTAATCGTCTTTATACATTCTGTCTTAATTACTGACTGGGTATGAATATTATCATCCCTCTAATTGCTCCATATCTCTTCCCCACTCCTCACTTCCTTTTCAACATTTGCAGCTCCCTATAATTTTATATTATCAGGGTGAGTACTTTTTTCTTTAAAAATATATGTATTTAGTCCTTTGTCCACAGATAATTTCTGAAGGTTGAAAACAAGCTTTTACATCAATCTGACTATAACTATTTTTCATGCCAAAAATACACAGCAGAAGTAAAAAGCATTCCCTTCTTTATTAGCACCTCTAAGGTCCAATGTCAGGGCAAGAATAACACTCACGGAGGAGTGTTCCTAACATCAAGGACAAATTCTATTTTCTTATATTCTATTAATTGTTCCAAATAATGACACATTTTACTTTGCTTCATATGTAGACCTTGATTATTACTTGTGTTTGGTTTGTTGTTTTGTGTTGTTTTCTTTTTCCTCAATTTTCTAATTTTCAATTCTTGTGGCGAGAAAAGAGAGAGAATTCCTTCAATATATCACTTAATGTCTATCTTCCAGCAATTTTTTTGCATTCAGTTACTTGACTATTCACTAGCTAATGTCTTGTTTGGATAATCATTCTGGAGCCACTGATATATTCAGTCCTAGTATGACTACTTTCAATGTTCTATAGACTGAATATTTGTGCACCACCTGCCCCCCAGTTCATATGCTGAAAGCTATTCCCCCAGTGTGATAGCAGTTGGAAGTGGGGACTTTGGGAGTTGATTAGGTCCACCCTCATGAATGGGGTTAGTGCCCCTTATAAAAGAGATCCCAGAGAGCTCCCTTGCCCTTTCTGCCAGGTGAGGTTAAAAGATAGCCATCAATAAATCAGGAGTGGGCTGTCACCCAGATTCCAGTGGGCTGGAATCTGCTGGTGCCTTGATCTTGGATTCCCCAGACTCCAGAACTGTGAGAAATACTTTTTGTTTGTTTTTGTTTGTTTATAAGCCACCAGTCTATGGTATCCTTTTGCGGCAGTTGAAACGGTCTAAGACGCAGGGCCTGCTGTAGAACCATCACCCTAGGGTTTAGTTTAGTCATGGCCACTGTTTCTGCAGTTCCACAGCCTCTGTTCCCACTTGTTTTTTTACCACCGTACTGAGCAACTGCCTCTGAAATGGTGTGTGGAGGACAGTTGTTTAAGATGCTATCATTTATAAAAAATGTATTTATCTTCAATTTATAATTGGGCGGTTTGTCTCAGTGTAGAATTCCAGGTTGAATATCATTTTCTCTTAGAAATTTGAGGTTATTCTGCCCTTCTTTTCTATAATCTAAAGTTGATAAAAATACAGGTCTGATCCTTCCTTTTTTGGAGCTGACCTGCTTTTCCTCTTCAGTCTTGAAGTTTTTGAGAACGCCTCCTCATTCCTAGTGCATTGAAAATTCAGAAAGTAAAACTATATAGGGGCCTTTAATCATTTATCGGGTCTGGCAAGTTTTCTTGTTCTCTAATTTCTCCTCGTTTTTAATTCTAATTAATTGAAGTATAACAGACATATAGAGCAGTATATAAACCTATAGACTATTCGATGAATGGTCCCAAAGTGAACATATTTCTCATATCTTGACCATCCATGTCAAAAAATAAAAGATGATAAAAACAGGATTTTCTTACACTGACTCCTAGCTACACTTCCCATCCCATACAACGTAACTCTTATTCCAATTACTAAATATGTCAACACATTTTCCCTGTTTTGTTTTTTTAACTTTTATGAATGGAGTCATACAATATATATACTTATATGTCTGGATTTTTTTATACAACATTAGCTTTATGAGATCAAACCATGTTTTTGAAAGTAGTGGTGGTTCCTTTGTTGATTATTTTATTTTAGTCATACTGATACATATTAGAATATCTCATTGTCATGTTAATTTGCTTTTTTCCCATTATTAATGCTTGATTAGAATTTCAAGCTTATTGAGTACTTGGATGCCAGCTTCTGGTGATTTCTTGCTCAAGTCTTTTGTCAGTTTTCTACTAGGTCGTCTGCCTTTTTCATACTGATGCATAGCAATTCCTTATATATATTTGTTGCAAATATATTCTTCTCTTTAGATTTTTTCTTTTCCATTCCTTTAATGAGGCCACTTAACAGAATTCTTTAATTTTAATATTATCCAACTTACTGTTTTCCTTTATATTTAAGGGCTTTTGTGTCCTGTTTACCTAGCCCAAATTTATAAGATTTTTTTTTTACTATATTCTAAAAGCTTTAATGTTATGCTTTTCATATTTTAGATCTACAATCAATATGAAATGGATTTTTGTGTACAGTTTGAGATAAAGGTCAAGTTTCATTTCTTCCATGAAAATATCCAGTTCATCCAGAACCTTTTATTGAAGAGAATATCTTTCCTTTAATATTATGCAGTAAAATTCTTGTCGTAAATCAAGTACCCACATATGTGTGGGTCTATTCTGTTATATTGGTCTCTTTGCTATCCTTTGTGCCAGTTTCATCCTGTATTAAATCAAGTAGCTTTAGAATATTTCTTGATTTTTGAGAGACTAAATCTTTACACAGTGTTATTTTTCAAGAGTTGTCTTGGGTATACTTTTCCCTTTGAATTTTGACGAACATGATTAGAATGATTTTGTCAAAATCCATTATAAAACCTTCTGGGATTTTAAATCACATTGCATTAAGACCATAAATTAATTTGGAGAAATTTGCTCTCTTTACAGTTTTGAGTCTTTCGATATTTGAACATGGTGTATTCCTCCACTGATTTAAGTCTTCCTTAAGGCTCCTAAATAACATTGTATGGCTTTTGGAAAGGATTTCCAAATATTTCCTTAGATTTGTTCTTAATGCATTTGATGACTTTCCATGATACAGAAAATATATTTAAATTTTATTTTCTCGGTTACAACTTCAAGACATAATGGGGACCTGATTTACCATTCCCAACTTTAACAACTAGGGAATTGGACAAAATATCTGAAACAAGGATTTCAGATACTGAAACAAAGCAGGACTGAGATCCCTTAGAGAAGGAATACAATAATATGAACCCTAAAATTACCTCAGCTTGAAGACAATGTTTGAGACAATGTAGGGATGCAGTACCCCACCAGAGTCTTGTAATGTTGCTGAGTTGAGGAGATTGAGATAGGAATTTAAGGAGGCCAAGGTAGCTAGAACTTATAGGGCAGAATACTAAGGAGAAGGGAGCAGTATAGAGATTCCAGAGATTTACACAAAGAACCCCTTGAATTATTAAGTCCTGCTCTGGGTATGCATAACAAGAAATTACCTAAGACTAGAGAAAGAACCATTAGAAATAAGTAGGCCAGTTTCTGAAGCTCACGCAGGACTGAAATAATTTGTGTCCTACCAGCTAGAGTGGAAAGACCCATAAGGTATAAGATACTGAATAGAATTCTAAGAAGGGTATCACCTTAGTAGGGGCCTAAATTAGCACTACAGTAAAGGAAGTAAACTGAAAAATATTCAGCCCTTGCTCTTGCTAAGTTTCATAAACTTGGAAAAGATCAGAAATACTTATGAAGAAATAAACATAGATCATCATGTCTTAAAGTTGGCAGGTACCTTTTGAGTAGTCTGATATTCAGATCTTCCTCGACTTATGATTGGGTTATGCCCCAATAAACTCATTGTAAGTTGAGATCATCATTAAGTCAAAAATGCATTTAATACACCTAACCTACTAAACATTTTAGCTTAGCCTAGCCTACCTTAAGCATGCACAGTGCACTCACATTAGCCTACAGTTTGGCAAAATCATCCACCACAAAGCCTAGTTTATAATAAAGTATTGAATAGCACTTGTAATTTATTGAATACTGTACTGGAAGTGAAAAACAGAATGATTGGTACGGAATGGTTGTCAGTTTATTGGCTGTATACCCTCATGCTCACGTGGCTGGGAGCTGCGTTTCTGCCACTGCCCAGCATCATGAGAGAATCATACTACATATTACAGGCCCGGGAAAAAATAAAAATTCAAAGTATGGTTTCTACTGAATGCATAATGCTTTCACACCATCATAAAGTCAAAATATTCTAAATTGAGCCATCATAAGTCAGGGACATCTGGACTCAACATTTCAAATGAGGAGTTAAAGTCTCTAAGGTGAAAAGTGACTTGGTTGTTGGCATAATGTGCAAATAAAAGATAAATGGAAAGGGAGATTGAAAGATATATTTAAAAATAAAACGCTTTGTATTAGTCTCTAGCTTTCAAAACCACATTAGTTTATGTTTGGAATATTAAAAAGCAACAGGTATCTTCAATAGCTAATTGAAACAAAAGAACATATAAAATAAAATACCCAAATGCCAGTTACAAGGGAAAATTGAAACTTAAAAGCAAATTATTTTTAAATAGATGTGGGTCAAGATACTGCCAAAAGAGAAAACAGTGATAAAATAAGAGCAATGCAATTTACAAAAGAATAAATGTCATAAAAATATTGTACTTTTAACTTACACTACTCTTAAACTATTTTTAAAAGTTATTCTAACTCATAAAATTCTTTTGATTTCAATTTAATTATTAAAAAAATTTATAAACTACATCTTTCAAGTTATGGAATTATTTCAAGCTTTAAAAAACACCCTTGTACTTAATCTCTGGATAAATCATGAACTCAGTTATAAATTTGTAAATATTTATAACAGAACATTAACTAGGAGCTCTCTAAGACCATTGTAAATAATTGTCTGATGGCAGCTGTTTCCCAGCATACCTAATAAACACACATGAACTGGAGAGTCAACATTCTAATCTATAACAACTGATACAATAATCACTACAAACCTATATGGGGAATGAAAGAGATTATGGTTGCCTTTTAAAGCTTCCACTCTACAATACCCCACTCTCAACCTCATATCTTAAAAGCAGCATAAAGATCAATAAGCATAGATATATCAATGCTTCTTTGGGTTCTTCCAAATATCCCTTCCTGACATTGCTTCCAAATGTATGTCTGATTTGTTCCACCTGGGCACCTATTCTGACTTGATTTGCACCTAAAATAATTTTGCATTTGAGGTTTTGAAGTGTTCTTTGCTTTCTTTAACTTTGACTCTTGGACTCAGACTCAACACAAGGTTCTTTTTACTGTTAAAAATTTAATGTTTATCCTCCAAAAAAAAATTTTAGACTCAGAAAATGGGGTTATACACTTTATATCAATACCATTTGTAACCCTCTTTAATTATTTTTTTTTTAATTTTTTTTTTAATTATTGATATATTATGAGTATTTTCTATGTCAATATACTTATTACTACAATAAACATTAGGAATTCTTCTGTGTGTTTTACATATATAACCTAATTCAATCCTCACAACAATCTTCTTGCTTCCTATTTCACTGAGAAAATTGAAACCTTCAGCAGAGAACTTCACAGGTTCCTACCAACAAATTGGCCCCATCTATCAGCATTTGTCCCTCGTTTTTTTTCCCCATCTATTGTCAGAGATGATCTTACCAAACTTCTATTCTAGACCCAACCTCTCTACGGGAGTACTAGATCCCATTATGTCATCACCTCAACAATGCTCTTCTCTTGCTTCTAAATCATGTATCTATATTTTTTACTCTCTACTGAATTATTCTTACTGAATGGGCTATTTGATCCATTTCTAATGAGTTTGATCAAGACCCTACTTCCCCGCCTGCCTCTTCATTTCTTCTCTTTGCAGCAAAACTCGTCAAAAGTTTTGTTGTTCCAATTCCTCTCCTCCCGGGCTCTCTTAACTCACCTCAGTTAAGCCAGGAAGCCACCAAAACTGCTCTCATCCAAGTTGCCAGTGGTCACCTGTTGCTATCATCAGATCCAGTTGATCTCTCTCTCTCTCTCTCTCTCTCTCTCTCTCTCTCTCTCTGTCTCTCTGTCTCTCTCTCTCTCTCTCTCTCTCTCTCTGTCTCTCTCCCCCCCCCACACACCCCTTTCTTAATTTATCTTTCAGGACCCCACAATTCCCTGTTGCTTTTTTCCTTATTGGTGGGTGCACTGTAGTCTCCTTTACTGGTTTCATCTTTTATCCTCTAGCACTTAATGTGCTAATACTTCAAAACTCAGTCCTTGTTTTCTTTATACTCTCTCTCTTGGAAACCATGTTCATTTTCATAGTTTCAAATACATCCCAAAATTTACCTCTAACTTTTCCATGATTTCCAGATTAAAAACATAATTGCCTACTCAAAATTTCAATTGGATGCTTAATAATCATCTCAGATTCAACATGTGTGAAAATGATCCTCTTTACTTGCTTTCTCCCTTCACACCCACTCACTCCTTCCTTCTGTCTTCCCCATCTCAGTTGATGGCAAATCCACCTTCCAGTTGCATAGGTCAAAAAATATTGGAGTCATCTTCAACTCTTGTTTTTCTCTTATCTAAATTTAATGTCATCCAATTCTTTTGTCTTTACCTCTAAAACATCCAGAATACAAAAACTTCTTACTATCACCATTGCTGCCTTCCTGGGTCAAAGTCTGTCCTCATTTCTAACCTGAATTGCTACAATAATATAGCCTCAAAACAACAACAAAAAAACTTCTTCTGTCCTTGTCCTATACAATCTATTTCCATGCCATTATCCAAAGTAATTTCATTTTCTTAAAGCTTTATTGAGATATATGTAATATACAAAAAACTGCATATATTTAATATAAAATTTGATGAGTTTGACATATGCATACACCCATGAAAGCATCACCACGGTCAAGGTGGTGGGAAAGTAGAATGGTACAACCACTGTGGAAAACAGTACGAGGTTCCCCCACACACATTAAAACTAGAACTATCATATGATCCAGCAATCCCACTTCTGGCTACCTCTTCAAAAGAATAGAAATCAGTATTTGAAGCGATATCTGCACTCCCATGTTCATCCATTGCAGCATTATTCACAACAGCCAAGATATGGAAACAATCCAAATGTCCATCAACAGACAAATGGATTTTAAAAAAGTGTGTTATATTTATACAATTATTCAGCCTTAAAAATGAAGGAAATCCTGCCATTTGCAACAACATGGATGGACCTGGAAGACATTATGCATAGTGAAATAAGTCTCAGACAGACACTGCATGATTCTACTTATATGAGGTATTTAAAATAGTCA
This sequence comes from Balaenoptera musculus, assembly GCF_009873245.2. Classification (NCBI taxonomy): domain Eukaryota; kingdom Metazoa; phylum Chordata; class Mammalia; order Artiodactyla; family Balaenopteridae; genus Balaenoptera; species Balaenoptera musculus. The sequence continues at coordinate 60,792,775 of NC_045802.1, forward strand.
AACTTAAGGAGGAATTATTTTAAAACCCAAGTTGAATGATGTCTTTCCTCTGTGTAAAAATCTGTGCTGTGTTTGTCTCATAGTAATGGTCACAGTTCTCCACAAGGCCATCAACGCCCATCATTATCCAGGCCGCTTACCATCTCTTCAAGGACTTCTCTCCACCCACATGCTCCAGTCACATGGACCACCCTCCTTTTCCTACAACACATCATGCATGGTCTGCTTGCAGGGCCTTTGCTCTGATATTCCCTCCACATAGGACACTCCCTGTGCAGGTATCTTCTAGGCTAAACCTCTCACCTTCAATCTTTGCTTAAATTTCACCTTTTAAATCAGGTTTACCCAGACCATGCTTCCTAATTCTGCAAACAAGCCCCTACTCTACCCCAGCACTCATGAACCCTGTGTACTTACCATCTAAAATAGTAAATAATTCACTTATTTGTAAGTGTGCTTCTTGTTTGACATCTCCCCAAAAATAAATTTCACAATTGTGTATTTTGTGGTCTATTCCATTCACTGATACATCCCAAGTGCCTAATTTACATTTTGCAACATAGTAGACATGAAATATATATTTGACAGATGATTGAATATTAATAATGGGCATCTATACATTTTTAAATCTGTGAATTCTGTGTTCTTTGTAATATTTTTTCATTACGATTTTTATTTAAAATGCTCTTAATTTCTAAGGATACTATTTTACATATTAATCAAGCTCTATCTGGAGTTTATTTTGATATAAAAAAAATGAGTAAGATCTTTTATAATAGGTAGCCAATTCTATACCATTTGTTAAGTAATTCATTCTTTCCCCATCCTGGAAGCCAAGTGAAGAAAGTATAAGGAGAAGGCAAAATCAACTGGGCCTGAAGCTATATAGGGTGAGAAAGTGATGGCTGATAAGAACTGGGTTTAACAACTTATTTATACGTAGGCTGTATATCTGCGTTGTGTCTATTTCTGGACGTTTTATATCATTCCCTTATACAGTTTATTCCCAACCCAGAAGATTGAGTGATTCTTTTAAAACATAATGTCATTTCTTTGCTCAAAAACCTGCTCCTACATTTCTCTCACGGTAAAAAGCCACATGTGTATCTGTCCTTTTGCTAGTAATTTATCTTTAAAATGGTTAATTTTATAATACATTTTTATATAGGTAAATCTCAAAATCTATTATTGTTTTTACACATAGTTTCAAAGATTATTTTGTCAAGCCACTTTTAAATTTTAATTAACATACATCAATGAATTTTCCATGAGGTCTAAGAAAAGCCTCGAAGGATGAGCTGGCTTGAATAGCATATGTTGACACCTAGTGGGTTAGGTTGGGTGCTAGATCACAGGTCGCCATCATCCACTTTTCATCAGATCGGTGGCTGTGACCTGGCCACACCTACCACACAGTGAAAATCCCACTAATCTGGAGGAGAAAATAAGAGAAGTGAAGCCGGAACTAATATTGTAAGTGACTCCCAGGAGAAGGCAGGCATGTTGTGCCTAGTGATTCCAAGTCCCTTCCTTTCAAAGGGAGTGCGACCTAACCCCCCAGCTCACTGCATCACGCCCAGCCCAGGTTGGCTTTTTTCTATAGGCATAGGTCTAGGAAAAACTGGTTGATCATGAATCCTGTGAAACAGGCTACCCTGACATCGTAGTAGAACCCCAATACTGATGACTTTAGGTATCTTCTAAAGCAGTGGTCAGTAAGCATCTTTTTGGTAAAGAGCCAGAGAGTAAATACTGTAGGCTTTACAGACTTCATACAGTCTCTCTCCAATCGCCTTCCCCTCCTCCTCCTCTTTCTTCAACTTCTCCTTTTTTTTTTACTCTTTAAAAATTTAAAAACCCACAGACCTTACAAAAAATAGGCCAAAAGCTGGGTTTGGTCCACAGGCTATATTTGGCAACTCCTGATGGAAAGGGAGATGTCTGTCTTATTTAAATTTTTATCAAGATTTTTTTTTCTGCTATTACCTTATCTAGAGAGTACCTTAAACATATAGCTTATATTTCAACTGAACCTCAAGAAATAAATTCTTTACTCTCTCAAGGATTCTTCAGATTCCCGGGTGTGGTGGCCATGGAGCTACGCCACTCAGATCACATGCTGTGGGGAGCACACTTAACTGACCGACCTTCAGGAACCCCTCCATATCCATGGCTTCATTCATGCTGAGGCCACATGTCCCTCAGGCTGCTCTCAGTCAGTGAGTGAGCATGGCAGAGATACTAAGAAAGCCTGCAGCTGCAAGACATGGGTATTCCCATGATGGGTGACTTGGGGTCAAGAGTCCCCATTAGCCTGGCTTAACTTTTCTTAGTTATATACTGTAGTCTGAGGCTCCTCCCACCCAATCCTTTTTCTCAGCCCCTTTATTTCCACAGGTGTCAGACTTGCATGGTGACCAAAAGACTCTCCCTGTGCCTCCTTTTATCTCTCATCGGTGTTTCTTCCAATAAAACCTCTTAGTCATCTAATCCCACTTGGTATCTCTCTGAGGACCCAACCTAACGCCAGGTGATTCCACCTCTGAGAAACAAATGGCCTCCACACTGTCTCTCCTCTTCACCCGTTAAAAGATATTAGTTGGCTAGGGCTGCCATGACAAAGTACCACAAGCTAGGCAGCTTAAACAACAGAAATGTATTGTACCACAGCTCTAGAGATTGAAAGTTCAAGATCAAGTTGTCTGCAGGATTGGTTCCTTTTAGAGGACTTTTGGTAAAAATCTGTTCCATGTCTCTCTTCTAGTTTCTGTGATTTGCTGGCAATCTTGGGTGTTCCTTTCTGTGTCTTCACATCACCTTCCCTCTGTACATGTCTCTCTCTTCACATGGCACTCTTTTTATAAGGACACCTGTCATATTGAATTAGAGGCCCACCCTACCCCAGTATGATTTTATTTTAATTAATTATATCTGCAGTGACACTATTTCCAAATGAGGTTACATTCTGAGGTACTGGTGGTTAGGATTTCAACATATAAATTTTAGGGGGACACAATTCAACCCAAAACACCAAACATGACACTTAACCTCCTCCTTAGGGACCACATGAACAAAACAAAAAATTACCTCTCATAAAACAATAGTGAAGATTTGAGGGTGACATGGTTAGAATTATAATGTTCATCACAAAGAAAAATATAAGAATGCTTATTTGGTGTTCTTACAAGACATTTCAGCCCACCACCACTAAGGGGCAGGTTGCCTCAGTAAACAGTCACCTGCTTATTACCTGCCTCCCAAGATTTTACAATCTATCTCCCCCTCCCGTTTTTCTCTCCTCTTTCATGTCTTCTCTCTTCCTTTCCTTGGGAAAGAGAAACAAATCCTTCTCATTTTCTCTTTCATATCTAATGACTCTTGCCCAGGAGTGAAAATGGGACTATTGCAATAAACAGGTCTAGTCTCTTTGGATGCAAAATGCACCTTGAAATAATATTTTACCCTCCTCCTTCAGGCAGCAGACAAGCAATGTAAAATGTTATCACAGGAGCTTATGGAGTATACAACACAAATTTATTGCTTCATAAGACTGATGGCTCTAGAATACAGTGAGCCACAAATGGGATATGGCACATTTTATAGGAAGACAATTTTTCTTAAAAACATTTTTATCATAAAGTTTTCTCCCCTTTAGAAAAATATTAGTATTGATAGTTAATAATAAATTTTAATGCCAAGTGAAATGAACATAAATCGTAATTATCCTTCCATAAATTCTTACATTTTCATAACGATTTAACCCTCTCTCTGAGTGACAGTGACTCCAGTTCTGTACATAGGGGACTATTCCAAACAGCATAGAATAATCAGCTGACAAACACTCTCCATCTCAAGCAGAGCTGTCATGCTTTTGGAATCCAAACTTAGCAAGTTCATGCAAACTAACAATTTCAGTAGATAACATCCCTTGTGGGTTATGTGAATTTTGTCTATCTTGCCCTAATATTTTATTCCCTATCTGAACACCAATTTTGGATAATTGGACTATGTAAGAGAAAGAAATTATGACATTTAAGCATGGCAACAAGAGAATTGTGTTGCTTTTACTTGACCCTTATATAACTCAGGACTAAGTATTGGTCATATCAAATTAAGTAGGACACAAATTTTACCCAAAAGTTGCCCCTATTAGAACTACCATATTGCCATAGCATGGGATCCTGTAGGTGCACTTGATATCAATGCCAACTTACAAGACAAGCCATAACAAAGTAATTTCCCAGATTATTGCTTTCCTCATTGGAGTTGGAACTAGATGTTAATATAATAAATTGTCATTGCAGTTCCTAATACTTGCAAGGCTAGCTTGCTTGCTTCTGAATTATGAAGTTTAGAAATCCAAGAGTTACCTCTAACTCCTCACTTTCCCTCACACCTAACCTCATCTTTAACTCTATCTTTTCCAAGACTTCATCTTGATTTTTTTGATTTCCACTGCTTTCACTAGTGCCCATCCACTCTTCCTGCAGCTGGAATTTTAAAATATTATGGCCATAAAGAAACTTAAATGTATTACACTCTTGATATAAGTACACATGCTTTGCTCTGTGCTTTACATGATGAATCAACGCAATCTCTACACCACCACACACCGGCATGGGAACATTGTGGATTGTAGACAACTTTTTAAAATAATTTCTCTTCTTTCTCTATATTCTTTCAAATAATGTCCAAATTCTCAGCTTGCCCTTTGAAACAAAATCAAAAACTTCTCTGTATTTGCTGATTCCATTTCTCTTTTCCAATTCTCTATCTTCAAAAATTTTTTTAGGATTTAGGATCCACACTATAGAATATATAAGGTTCATTTGCTTATATCTAGCAAAATAATAGCACAATGCCTACCACCCAGGTTAGGCCATAGAGCAGAGTATCAAGGGAATATCTAAAGTCCCCTGCAAGCTCTTTAACAATTATATTCCCAGTTGTCTTCCTAGAAGTAAAATTCCATCCTTGGGATTTCTATTTATGGCAATGGTAGACTGGCTTATTTCAGACCAACTTTCCTAGTGATAGAAAGAAAAACATACAAATTGGGAAAATATTTTAAAGGAATCTATTTGATGGAATTAAAATGCTAACAAGACAGAGTGCTCTTGAAGACAGGTGAGCCTAATATTCTAGGCCTTTCTTCTAGGCATTAATCAGAAGCCAGGAGGCTGAGAAGCCAGAAAGAATATGGTAAGTGAGACATTTAGCAGCACAGAAAATCTTCTGAGCATCTTACAGGAATGGGGAACAAGACTGGATTGCAGGCATACCAAGAGAAGAGGCCTTGGTAAATACTCTGGGATTTTAGTTGTGAATGCCAGGAAAAAAAATGAACGAGAAATAGATAAGCCTGCCTTCGAATCACTTAAATTCTACTTGGATTAAGATTTGCCCCTCCACTAACTGACTGCTAAGAGCAAAGAATTCTCTCTAGGAAAGATGTTTCAGAACCTCAAAATTTCCCTCTAATATTTCATACACGTCTGGAATCCAATCAAAATTCACCAGGAATACCCACAGATAAAAATGAGTAACAGAAAAACAAAGTGAAAAACAACAAAAACACATACCTGACAGGCATATCTCTTTGGAAATAGTATTCCATTTTGTTTTTTGGTTCTTTGTTTTGACCTTCAAAATTTTCCTTTATATACTTAGTTCAACCATGTAAAAAAAGTTTTTTTTTTTAATGTTTAAAAAGTTTGAAATTTTTGTTAAATATTTTGGGTCTTTTAGTAGGAATGAATTTTATAGTACTGGGAACTTTGGGTAGGAAAGATTTTTAACCTACCAAATTGCCACAGTTCTACTCAAACTGTCCTGATTGCTTTCATCAGGAACTCCAGGTTGCTGAATTAATGATAAGTTGTGAGTTTTCAGCTTACTTGGGTTATTAGTAGCATATGACGTAGTTGATCACTTCTTTCTTCTTGATGTACTTTCTCTACATTTCTTCAGGTACTCTCTCTCTCTCTTGATTTTTTTCCTTCCTCATTGGCCATTCCTTCTCAGGAGCTAATATTGGACCTTCTCATTTTCTCAACACTAAAGTATGAGAAAACTCAAAGGCTCTGTTCTCTATCTTATTCTCAGTTCTCTACATTATTTCTCTGAGTGATCTCATATAGTACCATGCTCAAAATACCATTTATGCACTGATGGTTTCTAATGAGTATCTCCAGCCTCAAATTTCTCTTGAACTAAAGACTTGTCTAACAATTGGCAATTTGAAATCTCTACTTGCATATCTAAAGAGGACCTCAAACAAAAGTCCTGATTCTATTCCTTACCTGTTCTGCTATAGTCTGCTTTCAGTAAAGGGCACTTCCATTTATTGAGGTGCTCAGGCTGAAAAACTGTTTTTCATCCCTGGCTACTCTTTTTCGTGTATCTCACATTTGATCCATATGAAATTACTGTCACCTGTACCTTCCAAATATCTGGAATCCAACTACTTTTACCACTGTACACCTCCGCCTTCATTCAAGCCATCACTTTCATTCAGACAGATTATTCCAATGGCATTACATTTCCTTTCACTTATATAATGCTCATTTATTCTCCATAGAACAGCCAGAGTAATCCTACCAACGTGGAGAGAAGACCCTATCACAGCTATATCCAACACCTCTGATGTGTTTTTTAATTACCCAGAATAAAATCCAAGTTCTTTACCTAGTCAACAAGGCTTCATGACATTTGGTCCCTGTCGACCCCTCTGATCACATCCCGCCCATTCTAACCCTTATTCATCATGTTTCAGCTACACTGCACTCTTGGCTATTCTGTGAACATGCCAAGCATACTCCTACCTCAGGTAGTTTACACCTGTTAGCTTTTCTGCCTGGATTTTCAACACGACAAAGCCAAATGGGAACCTGAACAGCAGTTTTCTCCTCAGTGAGTTCTACCCTAACTACTACACTTAAAATAGTGGCCTCCATCACTCTCTGTCCCCTAACTCTACTTTAGTTCCATTCATAGAATTTATCTCCACATTACATACTGTATATGGATTTCTTTAAGTGCTTCCTCTCCTGAAAAATTTAATCTTAATGTAAACTTGGAATGTTTCCCTTTTATTCACTGCTGTATCATCAGCTCTGGAACAGAGCCTGGCACAGAGTAAATGTTCAGAAAACAAAATGTAATTTAATTGGTACAATCTCACTGTATAGAATAAAAGATGAAGGCTAAGATAGTTCTGTATGTTTCCCAATGTCATAGAGATAGTAAGTAGAATAGCTGGAAATTAAACCTGGTCAGTTTTAACACAATAACAAAATGAAACAAAACGAAAAAAAAGTGATATTTCCCATTGCCCCTTGCTGTACCCATAAAAATTTCTTCGCAAGGTATTCATGACTTCACAGCCTGACCCCCCAATCTGTCTCTTGCTCCTCATCTCACCTTATGAATCACTTTCTTACAGAAGGTCTATCTAACCTCCAGCTTGGTTGTTTTAGCTGCCTTTCTCCAAAGAGATTGTGCCCTTGTGCACCTCTGTGCTCTGCCTCATACTTACCCCTTAGCCTGGAGTGACCTCTTTCCCTATTTCTAGCTAATGAAATCTTCTTCTTTCTTTGAATCTGGTTAAATGTCACTTATACAAATAAGTCAGCTGCCCTCATCTCAGTAAAAATTAATCTCTTTCCTGCCCAGACCCTGCCAAGACACTTAGTTTTTATTGAACTTTTGGCACTTTATACTATGTGCCTTAAATTAAATGTAATAATGTGCCTGCCCACGCCCCTCAGGAGAAACTAAGCTTCATGAGGACAATGGTTTCTTTCTAATCACATTTGCATTCTTCATTTAGGTCTTAACAGTGTTCCATATACACAGTCGTTATTCAGTTAAATATTACAGGAGTTCTTTTAATTACCCACTCATATCCAGTTGACCCAATAAAGAAAATATCCAATTATTCTCATTTTTAATGTTGTTTTGATGCATAAACTCTTTTCCCTTTTTCTGACTGACATATGTTACTATAATAATAATTCAACCAATAGCATTTATTTACAACATGTTTACAAATAAATCTACCTTACTTAAAATAGAGAACAGCTATTAGAAAATTTTTTAAATAATACAAAGAGAAAGAGGCAAACATGTATGTCTGACGTGGGGGAAGGGAATTCTCTTTGAGACATTAAGGGACCCTAGGTTTTCTCAGTCCTTTCAATTCTTTGATTCTACCCCATACTGTTTACAGTGTATCTTCAATTTCCCTTGTATATATTTATTTATCAGTCTTTAGGAAGTTGGAGTACATATCTATGGAATAGCAGATATTTTGTTTTAGTTAACACAGAAGATATTTTGTGGGGATACTCTTAAGTAGATAAATGACAAAGAGTTCAGACTTGAGAGTACCTTACCATGCTAGGATATTTGTATTTATTCCTTATGCAATGAAGGATTTTGAACAGAAAAGTAGCTTAACTATATTTGAGATTTGAGACTATAACATTGGATTCAGCAGGAAATATAAGCGATCTAGGGAAGAAATTTGAGTCAAGGATTTAGAGCAAAGAATGAAGACCTCATTCTCGGCAGCATCAGTAATAGTGTGGAAAAAAGAAAGAAAGGAAAAAAAAAAAAAACCCAATGATTGCAAATGTAGACCATAGACCCTACACAAGCAATTTATTAAAGTATTTGGTAATTCTGGTTTTGTTAACATTTATTGAGTGCTTACTATAAGTCTCGCACCTAAGAATATAGTTCTATTAAAGTGTAAAATAGTGATTCTCTTTACATGTTCAAGGAGATGAGATAAATGATGACATTTGAGAAAGGAACAGTAAGGGTTAAGTGTGAGGTGAAGCAGAAAAGGAAGGGTATTTCAAACTGTGGGAACAGCATGTACAGTTCTGGTGGCAAGACAGGGCATGGCAGTCTGAGGAACTCATAAATCCAGTAGTGACTTCAGAAGACGGCAAGAAGGTTCCTGGGTGAGAGGAGGCTGAAGAGACAGGTGAGGGCTGGGCGAGGAAGGATGATGTGGACCGTGTTAAGAATTTCTGTTTTAATAATACGATTTAGACATTCAAGCACCTTTGCATTGGTTTTACTTTCTTGAATGCATAAGAAAGATATAGGGCAAATATTTTTCCTCACATCCTGGGAATGTTTGAAGTTAAAACCCTTTCTGTCCTTCAGATCAGGGAAAACATTAAAAAGAAAATTCATATTCTAACTTTAATGAAATGCTAAATGAAAAAAAGGATAAAATGTTTTTGTTAGTTTCTCTCTGCCTCTCCCCCGAAACCCATTGGAAAGATAAAATGTGAACCTAGGAACCCTAGAATTGACTTGGGGGTAGGGGATGCTACATGATAAGGACTGAGAAACCTGAAAAACATAATAGGAATATAATTTTTTAAATAGTCCAGAAAGAAATAGGAAATAAGTGAGTTGAACTTGCAAGATATATTTGTGTGAGGCCTTCATAAGCATTCAGGATCTCACATCAGGACCAAATCTGGGGCAATCTGATTTTTATCCAGACTTGCATGACCATCTCCAGCTGCCTGTTGCTGCCATCCTAGAGCGCTTGTACACAGTAACTGACGTGCTTCAGGGAGGAAAGTCCCCTCTACATTAGAGGACTGGAACTGCACTAAACAAGCTTGAGGCTCCTAGGCCAAAAAAAAAAAAAAAAGTGAGAATCCAATAAATAGTTTTAATGCCATATTTGTGTTTCAGAAGAAGCACTTTGGCTGCAGGATGGTAAAATATCTGACCAAGGAAGGAGAGATTGCAAGCAGCATTTGCAGACTATTGTAATACATGCCTTTACAGATTTTGCACCTTCCAGGTAGCAGTGGAAATGGAAAAAAATTTTTGGATGTGAAAAGATAAATAAGAGATAATTTTAAAAAGAATCACTGAGGATGATGTTGGCTGTGGGTTTGTCATATATGGCCTTTATTATGTTGAGGAAAATTCCCTCTATGCCTACTTTCTGCAGGGCTTTTATCATAAATGGGTGTTGAATTTTGTCAAAAGCTTTCTCTGCATCTATTGAGATGATCATATGGTTTTTCTCCTTCAATTTGTTAATATGGTGTATCACGTTGATTGATTTGCATATATTGAAGAATCCTTGCATTCCTGGAATAAACCCCACTTGATCATGGTGTATGATCCTTTTAATGTGCTGTTGGATTCTGTTTTCTAGCATTTTGTTGAGGATTATTGCATCTATGTTCATCAGTGATATTGGCCTGTAGTTTTCTTTCTTTGTGACATCTTTGTCTGGTTTTGGTATCAGGGTGATGGTGGCCTCGTAGAATGAGTTGGGGAGTGTTCCTCCCTCTGCAATATTTTGGAAGAGTTTGAGAAGGATAGGTGTTAGCTCTTCTCTAAATGTTTGATAGAATTCGCCTGTGAAGCCATCCAGTCCTGGGCTTTTGTTTGTTGGAAGATTTTTAATCACAGTTTCAATTTCAGTGCTTGTGATTGGTCTGTTCATATTTTCTATTTCTTCCTGGTTCAGTCTCAGCAGGTTGTGCATTTCTAAGAATTTGTCCATTTCTTCCAGGTTGTCCATTTTATTGGCATAGAGTTGCTTGTAGTAATCTCTCTTGATCGTTTGTATTTCTGCAGTGTCCGTTGTTACCATTGCAACAAAAAGAATAAAATATCTAGGAATAAACCTACCTAAGGAGACAAACAACCTGTATGCAGAAAATTATAAGACACTGATGAAAGAAATTAAAGATGATATAAATAGATGGAGAGATATACCATGTTCTTGGATTGGAAGAATCAACATTGTGAAAATAACTCTACTACCCAAAGCAATCTACAGATTCAATGCAATACCTATCAAACTACCACTGGCATTTTTTTTTTAATACTTTTTTTTTTTCCCCACACTATTTTAAATATTTATTTATTTATTTATTTTTGGCTGTGTTGGGTCCTCGTTTCTGTGCGAGGGCTTTCTCTAGTTGCGGCAAGCGGGGACCACTCTTCATCGCGGTGCGCGGGCCTCTCACCATCGCGGCCTCTCTTGTTGCGGAGCACAGGCTCCAGATGCGCAGGCCCAGCAGCTGTGGCTCACGGGCCCAGCTGCTCCGCGGCATGTGGGATCCCCTCAGACCAGGGCTCGAACCCGTGTCCCCTGCACTGGCAGGCAGATTCCCAACCACTGCGCCACCAGGGAAGCCCCCACTGGCATTTTTCACAGAACTAGAACAAAAAATTTCACAATTTGTATGGAAACACAAAAGACCCCGAATAGCCAAAGCAATCTTGAGAACGAAAAATGGAGCTGGAGGAATCAGGCTCCCTGACTTCAGACTATACTACAAAGCTACAGTAATCAAGACAGTATGGTACTGGCACAAAAACAGAAATATAGATCAATGGAACAGGATAGAAAGCCCAGAGATACACCCACGCACATATGGTCACCTTATCTTTGATAAAGGAGGCAAGCATATACAGTGGAGAAAAGACAGCCTCTTCAATAAGTGGTGCTGGGAAAATTGGACAGGTACATGTAAAAGTATGAAAGTAGAACACTCCCTAACACCATACACAAAAATAAACTCAAAATGGATTAAAGACCTAAGTGTAAGGGCAGACACTATCAAACTCTTAGAGGAAAACATAGGTAGAACACTCTATGACATAAATCAAAGCAAGATCCTTTTTGACCCAGCTCCTAGAGAAATGGAAATAAAAACAAAAATAAACAAATGGGACCTAATGAAACTTAAAAGCTTTTGCACAGCAAAGGAAACCATAAACAAGACCAAAAGACAACCCTCAGAATGGGAGAAAATATTTGCAAATGAAGCAACTGACAAAGGATTAATCTCCAAGATTTACAAACAGCTCATGCAGCTCAATAACAAAAAAACAAACAACCCAATCCAAAAGTGGGCAGAAGACCTAAATAGACATTTCTCCAAAGAAGATATACAGATTGCCAACAAACACATGAAAGAATGCTCAACATCATTAATCATTAGAGAAATGCAAATCAAAACCACAATGAGATATCGTCTCACATTGGTCAGAATGGCCATCATCAAAAAATCTAGAAACAATAAATGCTGGAGAGGGTGTGGAGGAAAGGGAACCCTCTTGCACTGTTGGTGGGAATGTAAATTGATACAGCCACTATGGAGAACAGTATGGAGGTTCCTTAAAAACTAAAAATAGAACTACCATACGACCCAGCAATCCCCCTACTGGGCATATACCCTGAGAAAACCATAATTCAAAAAGAGTCATGTACCAAAATGTTCATTGCAGCTCTATTTACAATAGCCAGGACATGGAAGCAACCTAAGTGTCCATCAACAGATGAATGGATAAAGAAGATGTGGCACATATATACAATGGAATATTACTCAGCCATAAAAAGAAATGAAATGGAGGTATTTGTAGTGAGGTGGAAGGAGTTAGAGTCTGTCATACAGAGTGAAGTAAGTCAGAAAGAGATAAGCAAATACCGTATGCTAACACATATGTATGGAATCTAAGGAAAAAAAAAAATGGTCATGAAGAACCTAGTGGCAAGATGGGAATAAAGACACAGACCTACTAGAGAATGGACTTGAGGGTATGGGGAGGGGGAAAGGTAAGCTGTGACAAAGTGAGAGAGTAGCATGGACATATACATACTACCAAATGTAAAATAGATAGCTAGTGGGAAGCAGCCGCATAGCACAGGGAGATCAGCTCTGTGCTTTGTGAACACCTAGAGGGTGGGATAGGGAGGGTGGGAGGGAGGGAGATGCAAGAGGGAAGAGACATGAGAACATATGTATATGTATAACTGATTCACTTTGTGATAAAGCAGAAACTAACACACCATTGTAAAGCAATTATACTCCAATGAAGATGTTAAAAAAAAAAAAAAAAAGAATCACTGATGGCAAACTGATAGGACATTGAAGTTGAGAAAATAGCATTGAGCCAAAGGATGCCAAGTCATCTGAATGAGGAAGAAAACTAATGAGCTTGGAGTTGAGTAGAAAGTTTTCAGGTGATATCTCTGTGTTGATAGGAAATTGAAAATGTAGATATGAGACACTTAAAAGTTGGAGGTTAGTGATTTCCATCATATGTGGAGAAACAATAACAAAGAACAAAAAATGTAGTAAGGGTCAGTTGCAATAATTTACAAGTATCATTTTCTAGTCTTCAAAAGAGTACTACAGGATAAACAATATAAGGTACACCAATTTATAGATGAGTAAATTGAAGCTTATAGAGGGTAATTTGCCTAGATTCTGATTTCAAAGTTTGTCTTCTTTAATTACTATGATTTTCTGCCTCTCTATAAATGATTGAGGTTGCCCAGAAACAAACAACTCCAGCAAAGGAGAATGGAAAGAAAACTGAGAAGCATACGAAGAACACCAGAAGACTGAAGTACTTTTGAAATCAAAGGTAGAGATTTGATGGTTTTGAACCTTGATATTAATGATGTTTGTTAACCTTGAAACGTGCTTCAAAGTCCTGCAGGATAAGGAATAAGAACAAGTTATTTTAGTCATCCAAAAAAATTTTTGAGCAACTAATCAGTACCAGCTACTCTTCCAGGTGCTGCACATATAACAGTAAACAAAAGAGAAAAATCACCTTCCTAATGGAGACTAAATTATGGTAGAAGATAGATAAACAGACAGTAGTGCAACTGAAGACCATGATTTGACACCAGTGAGGAGCTCATGGGAATTACCTAAGTGAAGTAGATTCTCTGGATAGGTGGCCACAAATTGAAGAATGAAGAAGAGGCAATGCTGGAATGGGATAAAGAGTAGGCTGATTATTGCTTCAGGTTATATGTTAGAAGAAAGGATCTAACATACAAGTTGCTGGGGAATGTTGACAGCATGTATAAGAACCATACCAAGATGTGACTAGGTGCCTTTGGGGGGTTCTTGGGTATGTATGGCCTCCTTCTTTTTGCAGTTTCCAACAGGGAGGTTAAAGTGGAAGCTATAAGTGTTGGTTCTCAAATTTAGCTTTCATCAGTATCACCTGGCAGGCTTGTAAACCAGAGTGCTGGGTCTGCTTCAAGAGTTTCTGATTCAGTAGATTTGAGTTAGGGCCCAAGAATGTTCATTTCTAACAAGTTCCCTAGTGATGCTAGGGCTGATGATTGGTAGATGAAACCTTGAGAATAACTGCCTTAAATAAGAGTAATTTTGTAAATCCTCAGAATAGTCCAGAATTTAATCACACTTCTTGTTCTCTGTCCCAACCAGTTCTTAATCATAGGCAGCAAGAAGATCTTGAGCTAACTTGAGAAATTCTGTTCTTATTAATTATTTAAAAACTGAATATCAATCTTCAGCAGTCTGGCGTTCTCTACCCCTAAAGAAGTCCCTATGCTTATTATAAGAGAGGTGCCACACACATTGCAGAATGTCAATTTTGCTGCTAAGGAGCGAGTTCTTAAAAGTGCATTTCAAAGAATGTACAAAAACAACCAATTAAAAAAACTTTTCTCACAGCAAGACTTCCCTTTAAGTATTCTAATCATAAGGAATACCTTGTATTCCTACAAAAAAGTTGGGTTATGGCTATTATTAACCTAAGATATGAGATTTTAACATTTGCTTCCTTGTAAATGTTATTGACTTTGTCTGTTTTTAGTAAATGTTCGTATTTTACTCACAAACTACACTTGTAATAAGCAGCTTGCTTTGTCCAGATCACTCCAATGATTCTCTGGCTGGTCTCTCAATCTCCTTGTCCATTTGTGAACACTCTCTTGACCTCTATCATTTTGTACACATTTCGGTTTTTCTAATGTCATGTAACTCTGGCTAGATTCTTCTATCTTTCAGGTCAAAGCTTAAGTGCCATTTCATTGGGTGAGCTCTATCTGACCCCATTCAGGCTAGGTCCACACTCCTTTGTTATAAGTGCACACTGCACATTGATTTTTTTAATGTTGTTTTGTTAACTTGATTGAAGTAAATATAGAAATACATTTAAGTGTGTGTATATGTATAAATATAAAAATATATGTGTGTATGTATAAATATATATGTAAATTTACAAGAGGATACAGGTTGATATATTTTCTGGAAGTTACCACACTTGTATACCAGCAACAATCCAGATCAAGAATCAGAATATTACCAGAATAATTATCTGCCGTCTTGTGCCCCATGAAAGGTTTGGACAGGAAGTCTAACGTGCCCTCAGTTCCATGCACATGTAGATAAGCTCTTTAGATCCAAACTTCCCCTGCCTGGGACCTGTCTTCTGCCCTGCACTAGAAGACAGGTTTAGACTTTTCCCAGGGAATTCCTTTCCTGAGTCACGGCCAACATTTAGAGAGATTCTAGAGCCCAGCCTGAGGCAGTATGAACATGGGCTTTGGAGTCAACGAGAAAATTACATTAAGCTCCTGGTGCTTCTGGACTCTCTTGAGAGATCTGGAGTTTAAAATATCTACTTTATGGGATTTTTGTAAGAATTGTACAGAATAGGTACAATTCTATTCTATACCACAAAAGTGGCTCTGTTTAAATACTAATTATCGTTCTTTCTTTCTACTGCAGTTGACCCTTGAACAAAGCAGGGAGTTAGAGGGACCTTCCCTCCATGCTGTCCAAAATTCACATATAATTTATAGTAGGCCCTCGTTCCACATCCATCGTTCCTCTGAATCCAGGCATTCAACCAACCACTGATGGAACAGTACTGTAGTATACACTATTGAAAAAAAACTGACTATAAGTGGGCCAGTGCAGCTCAAACTCGTGTTGTTCAAAGGTCAACTGTATTTCAATTTCCTGTTTAAGAAAGATTCTCTGTTCTTACATAATTGGGCCAAGTGTTTCTGTTCTTGTGCTTTAATTCTCTGCCATCTTGTAGAGATGAAAAATATTTTAAGAGATACAGGATTCTTTTTGACCATCTAATAAAAACATCCACCACATATTTTGTGTCTGGAATGAGCATGGTTGGTCAATTTTTAGTTATTATCTCCAATTCTCATAATCTTGCTTCAAGGTAGACAAAATTATCTCAGAGATGCAAAGGGATTTTTCCTGCAGAGAGAGCTTATACTCCTGAAAGTAGGATTCGCATGTAGGTATTTGTCATTCCTCTATGCCTCACTGCTTCTGTGTATATTGTGTCATATAAAAGTTGGGTGCTCATAGGAAGAAACACTAAATGAAATCAGGAAAAATATAGTCACTTATTTGAATATTCTACTGCAAGTTCATAAGAATTTATGTTTTTAAAAAGTCTTTGAATATAACTGAAACTTTCTGTTTTAAACTGCTTATTTGTTGCAAATATTTAAGCAGTGACTGAACAATCTCTAACTGAAATCAAATGATTGCTGTATGAATGGAGCAAAATGCTTCAGCCTCATCCAGAAGAACATTACATTTGTCAATTCCATACTCTCTCTGAAGGAGTAGATTGATTTAGACAAATAAGTTACATGGGTAAAACACCTTTTTAAACACTGACTTCTAATCTCTACACTCCATTATAGCTTTATCATATCATGTCTCTCTGAGTGTAAAGATATACTTGCAGTACAAGTTGTCATTCAGTCCACAATTTTAACAAAATGGTGGTTGATAAATATCTTCAAACAGACATATTTCTATGTATGTCAAGAGTACTATGATTCAATGTAAGTGGTTTTGATGTATTCAAGTTTCTGTAGCTGAACGTTGTACATTTATGAGCACAGCAATTCCAGAGTAGTTTTGCAACATTAAAAGACTGTTTGTTATACTGCAAGTCTTCCTATCCTCCACTGTGTGTTGTTTTCCTTGTTTGTTCATTATTTAACTGAAACTTAATAATGCCAATGATTCTAACTTAGCTTGTTGAAATTTTGATTGAAGATAGAGATTAAATAGGTATACACACTATGAAGGAAGTTTATATTACTCTCACTTTCTAAGTTATGGTGATATAAACTATGTTTTGTGAGATAAATATTATGAGATTTAGAAAAATCTACATGAAAAGTACTACTCTTAATTACAAAATTCCAATTTTTTATTTTTAATTTGCATTATTTCAGTTTTATATAATGAATCTAGGCTTTTGAAAGGACCAACTGCTATTTTACATTTAAAATTTTCATGATTGTGGGACATGAATACAAATAGGATATCACATTTGCAACTTGTGAGCAAATATCCAATGAAGTAATCTGAAATTTTCTGGAGCAGTTTATTTGATGAATGCATTATGAACTTTTTTGAAAGTGAAAATTCTTAAGATAACCTCTTTTGCATTAATTATTCTACAAATAGGTATAAGAGGGAAATTTAAAGTCAAATGACAAGATTTTGAGAATTTTTTACCCTGATATTTTTTATAGGTCACCTCATGAATTTTAATAAAGCATGAAATAAATTAATGCATATTTATCCTTGATACTAGTAATAGACAAACTTCAAATCATTCATTTAAACCTCTGAAGCTCAAATATGGTAGTATAAGAGAGCTAGTACATATAAAATATGGATTCTCAAAATAAAATTTTATCTCTTGCTAATCATATCTAATTCCCAAAGTCCAAAATAACATAGGGTATTTGGTGTACTAAATAATGGGAAGAGTCACCAGTCTAGTGACTCAGTAATATCAAGTCCTTAAACCTGTGGAACACAGAAGGATAGGGAATTGGAAATCGAACATGAACTCCATTAAACTCTATAGTTGATTTATCTCTCTGATTTCTGCTAAATTCTTCAAATTCTGCTGAAGCTAAGGGATAGCAAAAGGAAAAAGAAGCTTCAGTAATGTGGTTGCATAATTTATTCAACATCCATTTCATAGATTTTCATTTAGGATCCCTTATATGGCAGAAATCATGCTGAGGAAAACGTGAAGAAGAATAAAAACAAGGTTCTTGGCTTCATGGAATTCATAGCTGGTAGGTTATACACATATTCAACAAATAGTTACATAAATTATATCAATACTATTGCTCTAAGTTACATGAAGAAAAAGTAAAATGTTATGAGATATTATAACAGGGAACCCCTAGAATAGCATAGGGAGTCAGGGACAGATTTCCAGAGTGGTAGAATTTAATCTCAGACCTGAAAGGTGATTCGAAATTTTTTTTTTTTCCAAATGCAATGGAAATTTATTTCTTGCTTCTATGAGTTTAAAGTGGACTTTCCTGATTGATGGGTGGCTCTCTTCTAAGCACTGTTATAGGGTGTCAGACTTATCACCTCCTACAGTTCTGCTATCTTTTTTTTTTTTTTATTGAATTATAATTGATTTACAATGTTGTGTTAGTTTCAGGTGTACAGCACAGAGATTACGGGAAAAGAATCTAAGAAAGATTCGAAATTTTTCTAAAAAATTGGGGAACACTTTTTGACAGAGGGATATATATAGACAATGATCTGAGGAATGAAAGTGAGGGTTGATTTTCAGTAAAGAAATGGAGAAGGAAGTGGCTAAAACACAGAATCGCAAGAGTTCCTTAAAATGAAGCTGACTAGCTAGACAGTGATGACTACAGTGGGCTTTTGTCAGTCAGGTTAAAGAATTTGCTATCCTAAGACCAATGCATACTCAAGAGCACATTAAGGTGAGATCTGGCATGATTAAATGTGTAAGGTTTTTTTAAAGGTTATTCTCGCTTCTCTGTGGACAATGGGTTAGAGCAAGGTAAAAGAAGATGTAGGAAGACAAACTCTGAGGCTACTGTAGTCATACAGGCAACAGTGTTGTTAGCTTGGCCGGATTATAATGGAAAGAAAGAGAAATAGACAGATTTGAGGTATAATCAGATGTACAAAGAGTGGAACTCAGTGATTGATTGGATATGGGAAGGAATCAGTTATTAAAGACAACACCAAGTAATGAGGCTGTCAGTGGAGAAATGAAACTGGAGGAAGGATGATGGGGATGGGAAGGACACGGATGAGGGTGATCAAGTATTGAAATTTGGACAGATTTTGTGTGAGGTGCCCAAGAGTTATCCAAGTAGAGATGCTGAATAGGCCATCAGATATCTGTGCATAGAACTCAGTAATGAGGTCTCAGCTAGAGTTATAAATTTGTTGACATATAGATGACTTTCTTTTAATTCCATGGGAGGAGATAAGTTTCTCTACAAGGATAGTATAGTTTGAAAAGAAAAGAGTGTAGAGGACAAAAACTCTGAGGAGCTCTTATATTTAAAGTTTTAGCAGAAATGGAGGAACAAGGAAGGGTAAAAAAGAAAGAAAGATCAAAGGGACATAAATGAAGAAAGAAAAGTATGGTAACTTAGAGGCCAAACTGTTTCACAATGGAGGGAGCAGTCCACAGAATCCAATTCCTAATTTTGCATGATGGGAGTCATTGGTGACTTGAGCAGAAGTGGTCACATCTGTTTTATTGGCCTGTACAGAAGTTGAGTTGTGAAGTAGCTGAAAAGAAGATAGGGGCTTTGGAAGGAATTTTATGAACAGTACTGGATTATGTTTAAATGATAGTTGGAAGGATGCACCAAACAGGAAGAGTTTGAAGATAAAGGAGTTACAAGTCATATTTGATAGTATATACAGTTCCTGTGAAGGGAGCAAAGAAGGGATGAAAATACTTATGGATGGATAGAAAGGTACATTCTGAATGAGTATGTTCTATGGAAAAGATACTTTCTCCAAGAGAATAGGAGAAGTGGATAAGAATAGATATTGATGATGGTAAGTTTATCTATTTAGTGTTTCTGGCATTTTTAAAATAATATATTTCTGATATATTTAATGCTTATGTTACATATAATAATTTTTCCTGTGAAGACATGATCTTCTTTAGTATGGCTGGGCCATAAACAATATGGGTGGTGGTAAATAAGAGAGATGATGCTTAAAAATATCGGAATATGGGGAAAAATTAAAGGAATTTATGCGGGGAAGAGAATACGGATGAAATTTATGGAAGAATGGATTTAAGATGGCAAACCTGGTAGTAAAGCAAACTGAAAATAATTGTTTTCATAAAGGTTGTGTTGATGCTCTTCTTTTCGCTCTCTCCCCACCCACACACAAAACACAAGTGTGTGCATGCATGCGTTTGAACACACACACACACACACACACACACACACGAATTGCTGTCTCCTTTCTCATTGGCCAAGAAGAATCATGAAATGCTGGTTAGAATAAAGCATTGTCTTGTGTCTGAGAAATAGTGATGGTAACAAAAATTAACAGTTTTTCTGACCCTGTTTGCTATCCTGTAGGCAGACTGTGCCAGTTAACTGCACCAATATACAATTAGGAATTCTTTTCTTTATTCAGCAACATTCTATGAGGTGCTCTGCTTGCTCTGTACCAAGCACTGAGGTTGGCATAAAATTGTGAACCAAAATGAACAGATTATTTAAACCATTGTGCCTTCAAGAAGTAGATATGGCTACTATCTCAAGGGACATGGAAAGTTGTTCCTAATCACTTAAATTATTTCTTTTGAATTCCATTCATTAGACATAAGATAACAAGCATACAGTAAATAATCCATGACTTCTTACAAAAGGAACAAATGGAGTAGCATCTATTACTCCATTTAGAATTAGGGGTGAACCTGAACCCCTCACACCATTGTCTTTAAGGCACCAAAGGTAAAAACTGAGAATTGTTCCATTTATTTTGGACTTTGGAACAGTGGAGCATAGACTACCTATCTCATCACCAATGCACATAAAATGTCTAGCCACCTAGAGCTATTTTTATATATCCATGGTAACCTTTTTTTTGGCTGCTAAGTGTATGTTGCTAAGCCATTTATATCGTTGTGCTGGATAATTATATCAAAACTGTTAAACCTCTTGCACAGTATCATTTCATTATGTACAAATTCTGTCCACTACCCAAGAAAACCTACCAGCCATTAAATTTTTTTTTCAATAGCCAATTTTTGTCCTCTAGGTAGTGTCACTTTATCAAAATGTGTTACTTAGGAAGCAAAGAAGTTTATAAATTCTGTGTGTGGAAAAAACTGACCACATCTGTTAAAGCAAATGAATAGAGTATGCTGCATGATGAACTGATATGTTTTTATTCACCTTGATTTTCCCTCTGGCCTGGAAGATACCAATAACATACAGAGCTACAGAGAAATCCACAGAGAGAAAGAAGCTCCATCCCCAACAGTGTTTTTCCAGAGCCAGTCGGTAGAGAATCACTTGCCTGCAACAACAGCCAGTTTGTAAAGACTTTTCCATGTTGTCTTTTTTCCAGGGGAGGTCACCCTGACTACTTGAAACAGCAGTGGATCTCCTGAAGAAAGAGGTAAACAGTGACCCTTGGAAAAGTGACGGTAAGTATCGAAGTCCACTGCATGGGGAATGAAATGTCTCATTTTACTTCTAGTAATGCTTTCCACAATATGGTTTATCATGAAATCATAATTGCTTTTTGAACAAAACAATCTCTATACAACTTTTGTCATAAAACTCAGAAGTAATTTTGGATGTGTTGAAACTCTGGTAATTTCTTTTGGTAGATCATTGGATTTAGCTTTAACTCAGAGTATAAATTATGACAATTAATTTGGAACATCGATTAATTATTGTTACATACAAGTCAGACTATCTATGCTCAAGTAATGCCTTTGGTTCTTAATTTTTTGACTTTGGGCATTTCAAGTAAACTCCCTCTTTCTTGGTTTCCTCATCTATAAAGTAAGACTAATGCTAGTAGTGAACTTTATCCATCAAACCAAGCATTTTTTTTTCTATTTTATTGTAAAAATGTTGACAATTTTAAATTTCTGTTTATGTTAGAATGGATGGAAAACCAGACAATAACCTGGGGAAAGTACAACAAAGAGGAATAAACACATTTTTTTTTCCTGAATTCATGTTTAGCATTTTCTATAACCTATGTACAGCAGGTAATTTACAACACAATCTCAGATGCTCTGCTACTAAGTCATTAAATCTCAATATCGAGAAGAAACATATAAACTGCATCAAATTATGCAAACCTTACTAATTTAATCTGAATTCCTTAAGGAAGCTACATCCAGGTGATAACTGCCCAGCAACATTCTTTCATAATGGTTGCGTAAACAGAAACATTTTTCTTCATATGAGTTCCATATATTAACATTGTCAGTGCACCTACTCCTTAGCTAAAACAGACTTTTAAATATGCTAATTTACTATATGCATCAAACTAAGCATTAATTTGAGCATTAATAAAGCTAAAATACATCAAAGGCTTAGATCAAGGCCAAGCACATGATAAGCACAGGTTAAGTGGATCTATTGTCATTGTTGTCATCATTATATTTATGAACCTATTTTAATCAACTTCATTTCTGCGATGTAGTTGTTGAATCTTCAAAAATTTATAAGGTAAGAGTGAATATGGTATCTGGGTTCAGAATTTTTACTCTATATTTTCTTAAATAAGATGAAAATTCCAGTCAGTAAAGATATTTTTGAATAGGTTTAACTAAATTGAATTCTTCCTTTGTTGAAAGTAAGTTCAACTGCTGTAATTCAGTTTTGAATGTCTTAATGCATTTATCTTATTTACAGAAGGTTTACACATGACACAACAGATTTGGTCAAAGTAATGCAGTAGTTACATTCCTCTGCAAGGCTAAATATACACATAGTGAAGAAGGGAAGTGCGTTAGGAATCTAGGGCCGGAATTCAATGCTAAATAGTAATTGAAAAAGATGTGTTGCTTGGAAACTGCAGAGAACACTGCTTTGTTTCAAGTGAAGGGTAATACAAATCATGCATTAAAATAGTAGAACCTTTTTAAAATTTCAACAACGCAGTTGATGAGAGTTTTAATCAGCTCCGACACATAACTTGGATAGTGCATTTCAGTCATACAGATGGTTCACCAAGATAACCCACAAACACTGATAGTTTTATATTGAGGTTTGGTTACATATCTTATGAGACTTCAGGTTATGATTGCATAAACTGGACTCAGACTAAGGGTAATGAAATATTCCTTCTAAGAATAATCACCCTTTCAGAAAAAAACCGCACCTAATCAGAGGTGTCATGCACCACTGAATTTCGTGCACAGGACTTGCTGTTTAATAGCTGTTTGGTGACATTTGCAATTGGATGCAGTTACGAAATAATGTAAGATGCTAATGTGTTACTTGGCAGGAGGAGTGAATCCTTTCACTCCCTCCCAATTTCAAAGCATGATGACCCTGAAAGTTAATGAAAATAAAGAGATCCACACAAGAGAGCAAAAAACGCAATGTGGTGGCAGTGACTACTCGTGTTTTGTTTGGCTGCTTGAGGAATGAAATTCAAATGCTTACAGACCAGTCCCTAAATTGTAAGGTGTTCATACATTCATTAATTTCTCCCTCCTTAAGATTCATTACATGCAAGTCTTCTCCTGTGGTCCTGGAAGTTCTTCCAAACTGGAAAATAATTCATCTACCTTAAGAAAAGTTTCTGATGCCCTGATATTTTGGAAATTCATTCTTTATTTGACCCAAACTATTTTCACTACTCTTTATCTTTGCACATTCCATTCACTCCTTCTAAAAGAGTCAGTCATTCTTCCTTTTTCTTACCAAAAGTATAAGACCAGTTTAAATTTTACCAGCTTGATGATCCTTATGTCTTCTAGGCAGGGTTAGTTTCTCCATTATCTGGCCTCACATAGTACATAACCTCTGTTTATCCCTCAGTAGAACTTACCAGGTTGTTCTCCGTTTGGTCTGTTCATCGTCCTGCCTGCTCCTCTGGTCTTAAACACCTCTAGGACAAAGACTCTGTATTATTTAGCTTTGTATTTTCAGTACTTATAAATTGTCTTAGTACATAGTAGTTGCTCAGTAAACATTTTTAGAGTGTTCTTTGATCTTGAATGTTTCATTTACAATGATAAATTCATTTTCTAACTTTAAAAAAATACATTGAATAAACCCATTATGTAAGTATATTCAATAAAGGTGTTAAACATATTCTGTATATGAATAGGGACATCAAAGTCATATCCTTGAAAAAGTTCAAGCCCTTTGAAGAGCTTACTATTTAATGGTATACCAGGCAGATATACATGCCTCACTTAAGAGTAGGCAGAATGAACAAGTGTGGTGTGGACATTGCCAGAAATCACTGACCTCAGAGATCACCTCAGCTTCTTAGAGGAAGGAGCACTACAGGATGGGCTGAAAGAGAAGGGAACTAGTTCAGGCCAGCTCTTCAGTTGGAAGCATTCTGCACAGAAAGAACAGCGCATATGAAAACGTGGAGGCATGGGAAAATAGAACCTTTCCTGGGAGCTACAAGTAATTGAGTATTCTTGGAGCATAAGATGTGAATGGGGGGGGGGGTAGGTAATAAGAGGGGCAGCAAAAGATAAGTCTGAACTAATTAGTCCAGGAAAGCCCACAGGGACCTACAGTGCCATCCAAGACCATTTAGAATTTATCCTGTCTTGATGATGAAACTGAAGCCCCAAGTCTTTACGTGATTTGTTCAAACTCACGCAGAGCTCACTGGCGAGGGGAGGAGAAAGAACCCTGGCGACAGCTTGCTACTTAATGAGTGTTTGCTTCTTCAGAATATGTTGTAATCACTAATTAATTAGCATCGAATCCTGAAATCCCTGTGAGATAGAGCTAAGTTTGCTTCACTTTTCAAGATGAGGCTGATTCACAGAACTGATGAGTCAAGGCCACAATAGTGTCCTTTTGAATTAAGGATAAACACGAGGCAGATTTCACTGCTCAGTTTACTTTTCTATCTTTTGCCACCCTTAGTTAATTATATGTTTACATCTTTGAATAAAGACTGCAATATTCCACCTAACTCTGATTTTTTTTCATTCATATAATTTTCTGATCCCAAATTACGTAACAGATTTGTTATCCAACTGAGAGTCTGCTAACAACGAAATAAATACCTGCTCAACATGTAGAAAAAGTAAAATACACACAATATAGGAAGAGGCAATACATTTTTTTCTACACTTGTGTGTTACCTGATAGAGAAGAAAACTGGGATGTAATAGCCCTACCGTTAGCTAATAGTAAAGAATAAAGCTAATAACTTGTTCAGGTTAAAACTATTTTTTAGTGACATAGTCTACTTCCCAGGTGGAATGTCTGTGTGCACATTGCAAATGAAAATCAGTCTCTCTTTTAAGAAGAATACATGTTTCTTGAAAAGATTTTTAAATAATCTGCATAAAAATAAACTCATCCTAAGGGCAAATTGCTTAAATGAAATGAGTGTACTGCTTTCTGGAATGAGTTGATGCTCAGAGAATTTACAGTACTCCGGTCTTACTGTATCACCAAGAAGATCAGCTGACCTCTGAAAGCTTTTGAAATGATTTTCATTTCTTTGTCCTTGGGACATGTGGAGATGCTGGGTAGCAGTGAGATAATTATAATGGGATTTTTTCCCTCCCAGGATATGAAGTCACTTTAGAAATTGCCTTCCTCTTCAGTGATAAACAGTAGATGTTTTGATCAAAATAATATGAATAATAATAAACAGCATGAATCCTCCTCTCTTTAAAAATAAACTACTGCTTTTATTATTCAGACTAAAAACTTCATATTAAACAGGATGCTCATAAACTTTGAGATAATCTTTGAAGGAAACAAAACTTCCTATTTGACTTGGGCAAGGTGGCTCTGACCAATTAATTTAACATTTTCATACCATCAGAGAGGACTGTTAAAGATTGTGCTTTTTACTCCCTCTTACCTATTTTTGAGACCAAGCATGTTTATAACATATCAGCTAAAATATATTTATTTTAAATATTTTAGTTATTTCCACTTTATTAAACTATATGCAGATTTTAATCCTGCTATGTTTTATAATATATTAATATATTAGAGTCATGAGTGTATATAATTTATACTTTTATATGAGCAGTGGGCTCAATTTTTGTTAACTAATAAGTGTTTCTTGTGAAAATTTGAAGCTGTCTGCTCTATAAAACTCCTCCAGTTCTAGAAATTAACTGTCAATATTAAAATATTTCTAGGCCCATTTATCTCTTCTCTAATAATATTTATGGATTAAGGATAATAACAGTATCTTCATTCATAAATCACAGAGCATCTTTTCATTCTTTTTCCTCTGGAGTTAGATTTGACAATATTTATTGTTTCAGTCTTTTCAAAAAACACTGTTAAAACTTGGCTAATCGGACAGCAGTCTTTATTGATTTTCCTCCTTTTGCTCTACAGTTTTGTTTTGTGTTGTTTTGTTTTTCCCACTCATCCTTTTGAGCATTGGTTCTCAACCTAAAGCCAATATTTCTGAGAATTTCATCTTCAGTTGTCTTCTATATTCATTCCCTGGGCCACCACAGCCATGCTCATTATTTTACCATCTAAGTAACAGAAATTCTGAACTCAACCTGCTTGCCATTTTCACACAGTCATCTCAAGCTCTATGTATTCAAAAGTCAACTAAAATCTTCCTTTCTCAAATGTGTTCTGTTTTTATACCCACTACCTGAGAAAATGAACCAACCGCTCATTAGATACCCAAGCCACAAATGTGATTGTTATCCTGGATTGTTTTTTTTTTTTTCTCTCTCTGCCCCGTATCAAATCAGGAGTAAGACACATACAACTCTAATTCCTGATCATTTTTTAATCCTTACCATCCTTTCCATCCTAATGCTTTTTATTCTGACCCCATACATTTTCTATGTGGGTCATTAGAACTGAGTGACTTTCCCATCTTGCCCCAGTTAGTCCCTTCTCAAGCTATTTGAATCACCTTTCCATGATGAATCTAATTATATTAACCCTTTTGCTTAAAAATATTACCTCTGCATCAGTACTGACTAAATGAATAAAATATGACCTTATCAACACACTCAGAACTTTTCATGATCTAAAACCTGCTCTTTTTAAATCTTGTTTTCACCTGCTCTACATAATAGGCCCCAAAGTAACACCTGCATCAATTATGTACGAGGCCTCAAGATACAGGTGATTAGAGATGATTATTCAGTTAAAGATAGAGGTGATTATTCAGTTAATAACTAAGAATTTAATTCAAAATACTACTTTAACTATTGCACTGAAAGATTGTAAAGGAGAGCAGAATACGCCACTCCTAAAGATGCCCATTTGGCACGCATGAATTAAAGTTACTTAAGCAATAAGTAACCTGGTGCAAGGCCACTCTGACCTTCCTTTGTCCTGAAATCAGGAAACAAATCTTCCATGGGAAAGGTACCCTCACTGTACCAGGAGATGATAAGGTATCCTTTTTACCAGAGACAGGGAATGTAAGGCCAAGAAGGGTAGATAAACCACCCTTTTTACTTCTTCACTAATTTATTACCTCAAACCCAAATCCCTTTGTCTTGTCAATTATTCACTAATTTATTTATTCTTATCTAAAAGGTATAAAAGCTTCCTGCCTTGGTCACTTCTCTGAGTCTCATATTTTCACGGGGCTCCTATACATGCAAAATTAAACTTGTTTTTCTCCTGTTAATCTGTCTTGTGTCAATTTAATTAGACCAGCCAAAGAATTTGGAAGAGAAGGGAAAATGTTTCCACCTACAAGAGCATTTCTTGAATCAAGAAACAATGTTTATAAATTTAGACAATAATAATGTAATCAAGTCAACCACCTACTTCATCATCAATTACTGCTAGTTCATAGTACAGCTGAGCAGTAGACATTGGATTGTCTCAAAACGTCACATCTACCATCACTGAACACGAGTATTGCTAAATGTGCACTTTGGGAGAGACATTTTCTTTATCCCTTTTAATTCTCTAAAGACATGCCATTGTGTAATTTTGGCCTGCATTCTACCATTCAGATGAGAAAATCAAAGATTACAACAATTTTCCATTGTAGGGAAGCAAATTTTACCACTCCAAAATATGTCTCTTTGGCATGAGGATTAATTTAGGCTGATTATTTTTAGAAACAGAAGACTTAACTCTCCCTAAACTGCTTAAAAATTTAGATAAAGGGCCTGTCCCTGGAACAGAGCTATCACCAGAGATAATCTGCAAAGAATATGGGCTGGGTTTGGTGGGGGAAACTCCACAGAGCTTAGAGATCAGGGTCCACTCTGAGTCCCATTGTCTCCACATGGCCCAGCAAGCGTTTATTTACCAAACATTTACTTTTCCATCTCTGTGTGAATTGCCTTCCTCCCCTTTGAAGTCCCAAACCACTATTCCCCAAATCCTCTTTGGTCTTTAGTTGAAGATGGTATTTAAGGTGAGGATTTCAGCCATTTTGGAGAATTACTCACTTTTCCTGGCTCTCTCCCATTTACACTTGTTACTAAATTTTTTTAAAGATTTTCTCCAGTTAGTCCTCCAATTAGTCTGTCTCATGTAAATTTAATTCTTAGACTAGCCAAAAGAACCTAAAAGCATAGAGGAAAATTTCTTCCTCCCTGACACAATGATATGTTTTAATATTATTCTCAAAAAGGGGAAGAAAATCTTCAGATACTTTAGCTATTTGGTCTTCAGTCTTCTTAACCCAAGGAATAATAAATTCAAAGTTTATTTTGATAATGATATAGAATACAAGTTCCTGCCATAGATTTTTCTTTTTATTTAACTATCCCAGTTATGATATATTTACAAAGTTTTTTGCGCTATTCAGGAACTGATAAAAATAGAGTAGGTGACATAAGACCCATGAATTCTCACAGTGTTTTTGATGGACTTTCGTTTTTGGTGTAATTGACTCTCATTTAGGGCAAGTTCACACCCAGGCTTGTAGAAACTTTTCTTGATTCAGGTGTTCTAATCTTTGAAAGACTCATTTCTTGTGAGATACACAGATTTACATTCCTTAAACTTACTTGGTTTCTTGTACAATATTAACTTTAAAACACACTCTCTTTGGCATAATTTGGTTTCCTTGTATGATTTGTTTGATTCTTTTACATATTCCAGAGATTATGCTCTGCTGTATCATTTTCCTTCTCCCCATCTTAAGCCAAGCATCCTTTTATTTTTATAATCTTTCTTTGTGTATCAACCAAGTTTTACTTGTAATTTCTTAAAAAAACAAAACAAAAACCAACAAACTTATTCCATTTTCTGGAAATAATGTTTTAATCAAGATTCAGGCAAATTAGACTTTATTCTTCACAGTGGTGACAGTTATAGATTTACTTCAGGGCCATCTAGTTCTTTACATACAGTTGTAACCAGGTTTTGTAGAAAACTAAGCTGTGAATCAATGCTTTTCTGCAGTTTGGGATTTCAATTCAGGAGCACTAGCTAACCCGCCAGGTTTTCAGCATGATTACATTTATCTATATTTAAAGTACAAAGGAATCAACAAGCTGAAAAGTAATTGCTCTGTTGCCATAGGAAAAGAGATTAGGAAAACTGAGTTTAAGGAAGAAACTGCCTGGGTAGTAATCCCTTTTATTATCTACTCTAAGCCATAAATGATTCTATCCCTAGACTAATAAATAATTATGTCATGAACTGTAAGGTCAGAGGACTTTAGCAAGATTGTTAAGAAGTACAACTATTAGGAACTTTCCATATTATTAAGGTCTTATTATCTTTTTTAAAAGTATGTATTTGACAGCAGTGAATAAAATGCAGATGCTAATGCACACAGCAGGGAAGAACAATTACCAAAACCATTCATTTACTAGGTGATCCCGGAGGCCCCTTCTAACTTTAAAATTCTATGCCTTTGTTTAAATTAGAGTCATTTTCATTTGAATTGACACAGCTAATCATATGTTTTAATTAAGATACCTTCCTTTCATTAAACGACTTTGTATTAGATCAGGGAATTATGTTAATGGGGAACCCCAAATTTGTCTGGAAAGCCAGGGTCATAGAGCAGGCAGAATTTAAACAAATGACCATGAACTCACAAAATAAGTTTACTGGCACAGCATGTGCTAAGGTCACTGTCAACTGGCAGGGGGAATAAACAAATCTATAGACAGGCCTGATGGGAACAAGAATCAGCGGAGATAAACATGGAGAAAATAGATAAGGCTAACTGAGGTTTCATGAAAATGCAGACAAAACAAGCTCTGGGGATGGGTTTTGTGTCCAAGACAAGCTCTCTTAAACTTTATTCTAGCACTATGAAAGTAATTTTGGATCCATTCTGCCATTTCAGAAATCCTTAGTAACCATGTACAGAAACAATTCTGGCGAAAATGGACAAATTATGAGCACACCAAAAAAGCTAGCTTTGGGGGTAGGGTGGGTGTTAGGATCCCCTGTGGACTGGCTAGGTACTTGCTAATATAATGTGACTTTTGAGTCTTCTTCAATGTCATTTTCTACTTCCAAGATCTAGACCTCCAATCTGGGGCTGAGATGGAGTCCCAACAGTCAGGCATTTGGCCAGAAATTAAAGGAAAACAATGAATTTGACTCAGTCTCTCTGGAATGTCATATTTCCTCCTTCCTTATGTAAGACTGATCTCGGGTGGCCTCGGCCTGCAGCGGCTTGAAGCAGGGTTTCAGTTCCTGGCCAGTGATTAAAGTCGGGTCGCGGCAGTGAGAGCGCCGAATCCCAGCCACTAGACTAGTGGCCAGTGACAAGGCCCTGGCCCTACGGCTTTGCAGAAAAAGAATTCCCAGAAAGACGGAAAGTAGAGAAACAAGTAAAGTATTTATTAGGAGAAAAGAGTACACTACGAGTGGATAGACACACGGGTGGGCTCAGAGAGAGTCGCGCCCTCGTGGCAGTTTGAATCACTTATATGGGGCATTTCTTCTGGATTTCCTTGGGCCAGTCATTTTGATTTGCCTGGTTCAAAGTCCATATCTGGTATATCTCAGGATTTTCCCATGTGTGCGAGTGTATCTCTTAG
This sequence comes from Balaenoptera musculus, assembly GCF_009873245.2. NCBI lineage: Eukaryota > Metazoa > Chordata > Mammalia > Artiodactyla > Balaenopteridae > Balaenoptera > Balaenoptera musculus. The sequence continues at coordinate 60,823,576 of NC_045802.1, forward strand.
CCAAGATGGATTCTACCAAAGAGGCCTGTGGGTAGATTTGGCCACTTGGCATCACTCCCGTTTTGACCTCCAAGGAGCCTTTCTGTGCATGTGTAGTCGGGAGGTCTCCTGACTTCAAGAATGAGGAACAGGTGGTCTCTTGTCTTCTATCTGGGCAGGGCCCAGCCTCTTCTCTCAGTTGTCCTGTTATTCCCATCTTGGAGTACGGGTCCACAGGGAACAAACTCAAACCTTTTGCCCTGAGGGCCCATCTATCTCCTGCCTCAAGACCTCCATCTCAAAAATTCCATGTCTAATATAAAAAGCTTCGGTGACCATTCCTGAAAAAGATGGCCCCCTCTAACTCTGCAATCCTCGTTCCTTCTCTTTAGAGTCACTTGCTGCCTTATAGCAGCTCTTATATTGTTTCCTTAAATGAGTTAACTATTTAATGCAATTTAGTGCTTTAGATGTTTGACTTCTTCTCACCAACAAGACCACTACCTCTTTAAGGAAAACTTACCATGAATGTGAAATATTGTTAGGCTGCACCACACAGGTCAACAGGTTGGCTCATCGGTTACCAGAGAAACTAGCAGAAGGGCACACCCCTCACCGTCCCTCTGATAAGCTATCATGGTGGTGATGTTCTGAGCTACAGGTTAGAACAAGCACTAGCTGGGGCAGGGGCAAGTATGTAGGAAGGTGGGTCATGTGAGTAGGGTGTAGGTGAAGCAGGCACTGGTTGAGCAGCGGATGTACAGAGAGCAAGAGAACAGCCACCTTGGGTGGCCTGACCATACAGATATTCACAATAGCATTGGTTCTGAGGGTGTGGGGATTGTATCCATTATGTTTAATGTTATATCACCAAAGAATGTACCCAATGAATACTTGTTAAATACATGAATCAAGGGGCAAGGAATGGAGGACAATTCCCAGTTCTGAATAGAGCAAATGAGTACATATTTCCATTATTGAAACCAAGAAGCAAAAGCAAAGTAGGTTTAGAATAAAAAGATAAATCTTACTTCAAAAATATTAAATATGCTATGTCCGTGTGATGTTCAGCTGTTGATAAGCACATCACTTCTCACAGATGTGTAATGTACATTTCTTCCTCCAGGTGCTATTTTTCATGATGGAAGAAACCATACTTTTTTATGTTTGCTCCTATATAACCAGTGTTGGGGCAGTGCCTGTCATACATCAGGTACACAATAAATCTTAACTACATTAATAATTAAGTTAATTTAGTTAATATATAAAGTCCCTCTTTTATTAATATTCAGAAGTCATCCTTTATATAGTTAATAATAATAGTGACATGCTGTGTTTTCTTTGTGTCAGGTACCATTCTAAGCACTTTAATGTGTTAACTAATTCAATCCTCAGAACGATACTGTGAAATAGTCACTATTATTATACCTGTTTTAAATGTGAAGATAATAAAGCACAGGTAGTTTAATTGTCCAAGGTCACCAAGCTGGTAAATATTGGGGCTGGATTCTGAATGCTAATAGCCTTTCTTCATGGGCTGTGCTGTTAACCATTGTCTTATTCCTGTTACTTCCATCATGAAAGTAATGCTTTACAATCTATATGCTAGACTTTAAGCAAAGCAATTGGCAAAGGAGAAAATAATCAAAGGGACTTTATACCCATATATACTTTGGAAAAATAGAAGTATGGAAAACTGAGAGATAACACTCCACTGGCATTATCCAGAAGCATAAGAAGACCTATTAGAAGTTAACATTGGGAAGAAGAGAAAAAAGAAAATGCAGGAATGTTCTCTATCTTAAATGGCTCACTCTGGCAGCAATATAAATATTCATTTTAATGATGCTACTGAAGAAAGAGCTTGAATTCGCAGGCTATTGCAATCCCCCAGAGAAGCGAGAAAGTGCTACAGGGTGAGGACGAGGAAATTTAAAAAGTGGAATTGGGGGGACACAATGATGGAAAAGACATGGGACATAAGAAAATATGAGGAATAAATGTGTCTCGGTCTTCTGTTTTTGATGACCACATGGATGCTAGACCCATGATCACAAAGAGATCAGGGAATTGGCATCATATTTTGCTGTGTGTGATGATGAGTTTCTTTGTTTGTTTTAAGATATCTATATGCATCTTCAGCCTCTTTTCTGGGGCAATATACATTTAATTGACTATTTAACATTCCCAGTAGTTTCTCTCAACCCCCTCAAATTCAACACATGCAATACTGGATTTATGAGCTCTTCCCAAACCTGCTGCTGTTCAGTGTTCCCAGTCTTAAGAAAGGACACCATCACCTACTTAGTGGCCCAAACTAACCTCAAGGACTTCCTTAACTTTACCCCCTCCCCCATCTTCATATGCATGCAATCACTAAATCCACATTCCTAATATATCTGCATACGTTCATTCTTTTTTGTCCCTGATTTTAAATCCTTATTATTTCTTATCTAGATTTAGTGCTACTTTGGTAGCTGAGTAGGTGTTAACTGAAAGAAAACTGAGAAAGTGAAAATTGCTTTCTCCTCTGTTAAAAAATGTCTTGCTTATCTCCACTTCACAAATCAACTCTTTACTTACACTTAGAACCCAAGTAAAAATTGCTTCCACAGAGAGACCTTTTCTAACTTCAAAGCTAGGGTAGGTCTCCATTATATGTTCCCAAGGCACTTTTTTTTCCTAACATTTAACACCTCTATAATTACCTATTCAGTCTTTCAAACTAAATTATAAATACCATAAGGATATGGTCTCTCTCTTGTGCACCTCTGTTTCCCAGTGCTTGGTGATAGTAAATGTTCAATAACTCATTAAATGAATGAATGAAAAGAGGTTAAGCAAGATACCACCACCAAAAAACATCCTTTTGCTTTCATAACGTGAAATTCATTGGCAATTCACACAAGAGCAATTTCAAGGTGGGAGTTGTACCAGGAGACATAAAAATGAAAGAAAACTAAATAGTTCAAATATATTTCCAGAAAGTGCTTCTGACATTTTAGATGAGTTAGAAGAGGAAATTGTAACAATGGGTTAAAATGAAATTACCCTCTGCTCATTGAGAGTTAGCCACTGACTTGAATAATTGCGAGCTGGCACGCTTGCCACCTTGTAAAAAATGGGATCAGCAAGAAGTATTTCAGTAATGCTTCATTAAATTTCTTTGAAAGTGCTAAATAAATATAAAGCATATTTTTCTGATTCCCAGTTGGAGCAAAATGAGAATTATAAAATCATTACTTATAATCCTAATGCATTTGATAATTGCCAAATGACTTCCCATAGTCTAAAAAGCACTATGACATCCTAAGGGTCAGACATAGACACAGAGCAGTCATATTCAGAGGAAAAAGTGCCAGCGTCTTAACCCCCAAAGACACAGAACAACGAGGCAGCCTCCCAGGCAGCCAGTGTAGCAGAGAAACTTCTGGAGGCTGAGTTTGATTTGCTTTTCTCCCTTCGTAGCCTCATATTCAAGTTGGCCCCAAGATTCCTGCCAGCTAATCCTGTCACAGAACTCAAGAGAATAGCAAAACGGTATAAGTAATATTTCTTTTCAGTTAAAATTTTTCCAAGGACAAGGAAAAGAGGTCTAAAAAGTAGTTCTTATAATAAATATTACTCTCCTTTATTTAATTTTTTTCTTTGTAGACCTTGTTCTTTTCCCAAGTGAATTTTAACACATAACCATTGCCCTTCTACTCCAACAAAACAGTGTTGAATATAGATTAGTGTAACTCACTCAGAAATTTAAAATCTAAACAGAAGAGGGTAATTTAAAACTGAAATGTTAACTCATTTGAATTTTTGTCCCTCTGGGGATCTGGACAAGATAGGCACTCTCTTTTAAGTGGATCCAGTCATAGGACACATGCCCTTTTACTCCTTTAAAAAATTTTTTGAATTGTAGATTGAAATAATATTGTAAGGGATTTCAATTTTATTCAATATTCACTATTTCAAAGGAAGAATTAAAATGCGACAGATTACTAAAAGTATTGGAATGAGCATAATAGCTTTACTCAGTAAGGAGTCAATGGGGCTAAGATTTCTGCGTAATGAATATTTCTAACAATTAAGCTGGTAAAAATGAAATGAATTAAGTGCTATCATTTAATAATGCAAAAATGTGACAATGAGGTTTCTAGTTCCAATTGCTAATATTCAAAACCTGTTGTGGGGGGACTTCCCTGGTGGCGCAGTGGTTAAGAGTCTGCCTGCCAATGCAGGGGACACGGGTTTGAGCCCTGGTCCAGGAAGACCCCACATGCTGCGGAGCGACTAAGCCCGTGTGCCACAACTACTGAGCCTGCGCGCCTAGAGCCCGTGCTCCACAACAAGAGAAGCCACCACAATGAGAAGCCCACGCTGCGGAGCGACTAAGCCCGTGTGCCACAACTACTGAGCCTGCGCGCCTAGAGCCTGTGCTCCACAACAAGAGAAGCCACCACAATGAGAAGCCCACGCACCGCAACGAAGAGTAGCCCCTGCTCGCCGCAACCAGAGAAAAGCCCGAAGACCCAACGCAGACAAAAATAAAATAAATAAATTTATATTAAAAAAAAAAACTGAGGGGGGAGGGGCAGGAGAGGAAAGGCCCTTAAAAATAATTTAACGTGGGTCCTCTTCTGATAATTAGGGCAATCAATATCCAAGTTTATCCTTTTGTGTCTATCAGTTATCTTTATAATTAGTCTCCTTAAGATGTTGTTTTGATTTTAATACACAAATGCAGATTAGTACCTATTTTTTCCTCACTGTGTATTAAAACCAACATATTAGATTCTTTGGAGGCTTCAGCCATTTAAAGTTGGATTGTCTTGTTGGAAATTACAAGGATAATTCTACTAACTGTCAGGATTCTTAATCTAAGAAGTAGGCAATTAATGGTTCTTGTATATACTTATCATATGAAATAACTTTTGGAGCCCAATTTGCTGACCTGTAGATAAAAGAAGAAGTTCTTTTTAAATGTTTTTTTTTTAGAAATTCACGTTCTTTTATTTATTTATTTATGACTGTGTTGGGTCTTCGTTTCTGTGCGAGGGCTTTCTCTAGTTGTGGCAAGTGGGGACCACTCTTCATCGCGGTGTGCGGGCCTCTCACCATCGCGGCCTCTCTTGTTGCGGAGCACAGGCTCCAGACGCGCAGGCTCAGTAGTTGTGGCTCACGGGCCTAGTTGCTCCGCGGCATGTGGGATCCTCCCAGACCAGGGCTCGAACCCGCGTCCCCTGCATCGGCAGGCAGACTCTCAACCACTGCGCCACCAGGGAAGCCCAAGAAGAAGTTCTTAGAGGAATTCTTCAGAGAAATTTTTGTTGGAATGGAAGAATTTTCTCCCCTATATGGCTTTACAAGTTACCCTCTGAGTTCTTTAGATCTGGCACAAAAAAAAAGGAATTCTGGAGCTCAAACAACGCTAAAGGTATAATAAATTTTTCAAATTAATTATAAATTGGTATTTAAAATTTTGCCTCTCTGGATGTGAACATATATATAGAAAAGTCAGATGCAGCAGGTAACAAATAATTAAAGAACAAAATAAATTGTTATGATCAAGGTACCTCTTTATTATTTCACACTGTCGATTAATATACTTGTAATATGTATGATGCTTCTGCAATATTTTTTTTTAAATTTTATTTTATATTGGAGTATAGTGGATTCACAATGTTGTGTTAGTTATAGGTGTACAGCAAAGTGATTCAGTTATACATATATCTATTCTTTTTCAAATTCTTTTCCCATTTAGGTCATTACAGAGTATTGAGCAGAGTTCCCTGCGCTATACAGTAGTTCCTTGTTGGTTATCTATTTTAAATATAGCAGTGTGTACACATCAATCCCAAACTCCCAATCCATCTAAGTCTGTGACTCTGTTTCTGTTTTGTAAATAAGTTCATTTGTATCATTTTTTTTTTAGATTCCTCATATAAGGGATATCATATGGTATTTATCTTTCTCTGACTTCACTTAGTATGATAATCTGCAAGTCCTATCAATACCTATTTTTTAATGTCTAAATTAATTTTTATTCCCTTTGGAAATCTCCAGTAGATGACAAATGAGTTGATAGATTATATACAATATCTCTATACTACACTGTAATAACACCACATTAAAATATTATTTAATTCTAAATTCACTTCAAGAGAAAAAGGTAAAATACAGGGGAACGTAGTGTTAATTCAGAAAATAAAATAGGTCACTTTTAGCACTTAAAATGCAAAATTTAAACTTTAAAAATTACTTTAAAGTATAAAAATTATTAACCTACTTTCTCTAAAAGTGGTTATCCACCATTGAATGCCTTGCAGGATCGCTTTCAGATTTACAATGAAACAATAATCTCTAAGAGTACATGCTTCACAAAATACACAGAGTGCTTCATGAATTTGTGTGTCTTCTTTTGCAAGGACCCAGCTAATCTTCTCTGAGTCATTCCAATTTTGGTGTATGTGCTGCCAAAACATACATGATTTTTAAACAACTTTTTAAATTAGTTTTAATCCCCATTCAATACGTAATTTTTTTTTTTTTTTTTTTTTTTTTTTTTTTTTTGGCCATGCAGTCCAGCTTGCAGGATCTTAGTTCCCTGACCAGGGATCAAACCCAGGCCCCCTACAATGGAAGGGTGGAGTCCTAACCACTCGACCGCCAGGGAAGTCCCTAAACACTGATTTTATAATATGATATATGCAGTTTCATATGCAACAGTATTCTCATTTACATCAATATTGACATGATAATCATATCAATATTGTTACAATAAATGTTTATTAAGCCACCCAGTCTATGGTATTTTGTTATAGCAGCCTGAACTAAGATAGACTTTGGTAGTTAAGAAGTGGGGTGCCACTGTAACAAATACGGAAAAATGTGGAAGTTGTTTTAGAGGCTGGAAGAGTTTTGAGGTGCATGTTAGGAAAAGCCTACGGACTGTTAAAAGTGATCCTGCTGAGAGTTCAGAAAGGAAAGGAGAATACATCTTCCATCTTCTTAGAGAATACAAGAGTAATCATGTGTATCGAATGTTGGTAGAAATATAGACAGTGATAAATGGAATATTGCCTGCCACATCAGTAAACAAAGGATGTCACAGTCATCAGTGATTGCAGCCCTCCAGCGTGAGCCCTTGAGCCCTGAGGAGACTCAGGAAGGAAGGAATACCTGCCATCTAGCAGCCATCAGACTGCGGCCACTCCCCACAGTGAGGAAACTCAGGATGTGAAAACACAGGCCCCAGATGGCTGAGGTGCAGATCAAAGGGATGATTTCAGTGAGCCCAGACTCTTGCATCTTCCCACACATAGAAGAGTGCTAAATTCTTTAACTTCACATATCTGGTTTTCTTTCTTTATTTTTTTTAAACTTTTTATGTTATATTGGGGTAGAGCCTATTAATAATGTTGTGATAGTTTCAGGTGCACAGCAAAGTGACTCAGCCATACATATACACGTATCCATTTTCCCCCAAACTCCCCTCCCATCCAGGCTGCCACATAACATTGAGCAGAGTTCCCTGTGCTACACAGTACATCCTTGTTGGTTATCTGTCTTAAATATAGCAGTGTGTACATGTCAATCCCAAGCTCCCTAACTATCCCTTCCCCCCACCCTTTCCCCCCGTAACAATAAGTTCGTCCTCTAAGCCTATGAGTCTGTTTCTGTTTTGTAAATGAGTTCATCTGTATCATTTCTTTTTAGATTCTTCATGTAAGGGATATCATATGATATTTCTCTTTCTCTGTCTGACTTACTTCACTCAGTATGACAATCTCTAGGCCCATCCATGTTGCTGCAAATGGCATTATTTCATTCTTTTTAATGGCTGAGTAATATTCCATCATATATGTAACACATCTTCTTTATCCATTCCTCTGTTGATGGACGTTTAGTTTGCTTCCATGTCTTGGCTGTTGTAAACAGTGCTGCAGTGAACATTGGAGTGCATGTATCCTTTCAGGCCATGTTTTTTTTCCCAGTTTATGCCCAGGAGGGTCATATGGTAGCTCTATCCATACTGTTCTCCATAGTGGCTGTACAATTTACATTCCCACCAACAGTGTAGGAGGGTTCCCTTTTCTCCACACCCTCTCCAGCATTTATTCTTTGTGGATTTTTTGATGATAGCCATTTTGACGGGTGTGAGGTGATATCTCATTGTAGATCATTCTTTAATACCATACACAAAAATAAGCTCAAAATGGATTAAAGACCTAAATGTGAGATGGGACACTATAAAACTCCTAGAGGAAAACATAGGCAGAACACTCTCTGACATAAATTGCAGCAATATCTTTTTCAGTCTGTCTCCCAGAATAATGGAAATAAAAACAAAAATAAAAATGGGACCTGATTAAACTCAAAAGCTTTTGCACAGCAAAGGAAACCACAAACAAAATGAAAAGACAACCCACAGATTGGGAGAAAACATTTGCAAATGATGTGACCAACAAGGGATTAGTCTCCAAAATTTACAAACAGCTCATGAGACTTAATGTCATCAAAACAAACAACCCAATCAAAAAATGGGCAGAATACCTAAACAGATATTTCTGCAAAGACATACAGATGGTCAAGAGGCACATGGTTTTCTTTAATTAACAGTAATCTTTTGATGTTCCCGACTACCTGCCCTTTGTTGCAAAACTCCTATATATCCTAGCTCCCCCATCACCTCCTCGGAGCAGTTCTCCCAGGGTTACTTGAGATGCTGCCTCCTGGACTTGAAGTCCTAAAAATCTCCACTGAATAAAACATAACTCTCAACTTTTAGGTTGTGAATAATTTTTTAGTTGACAGCAGTAAAGGCCATTCTGACGAGGTCCAGATGGAAATGAGGAACATGTTGTTGGATGATGGAGAAAAAGGTGATTCCTGTTATACAGTGGCAAAGAACTTGGCTGTGTTGTGTCTGTGTTCTAGTGTCTTGTGGAAGATAGGACTTGAGAGTGATAAAACTGGATATTTAGCTGAAATTTCTAAGCAACGTGTTGAAGGAGCGGCGTGTTTTCTCCTGACTGCTGATAGTAAAATGCAAGAGAGAAATAAATTGAAGAAGGAATTGTTAAGCAATGAGCAAAAAGAAACTAGAACTTAAAGATTTGAAAAATTCTCAGCCTATCCATATTGCAAAAAAATGAGAAAGCATATTCTGAAGAGGACACTGAGAGTGTAACTGAGCATTTTGATGAGGACATCGGAGTGTATACAAACCATGGACTTACTCAGCCATCAAGTAGAGGCCAGTATCAGAGATGGGATTATACCAGCAGAAATACTGCCAGATGGGATTAAAGAGAACGGAGAAAACGGGACAGAGTGAAGGAAGGCTGTTGGACTTTTTTGATTTTATAGAACAGGATGACAGAATTTTTTAGCTGTGAATGTGTGCTATTCTTCAAGAAAAGGGGAGAATGGCCCTGAAGGTGATTCAGATATCATTAGGACCATCACCTCAGGCCAAGTGACCTGAAGCTGAAACTGTGAAAGCAGATCTGCCTGGAGCCATGGGGTGGGAGTGAGGGGGAGGTGGACGGAGAGGAGGGCAACCCCTACCCAGCATAATATTATCATTTATATTAATGTTGATATGATATAACTATTTTCCTGGCAACAATGTTCATAATCTTTTTTTAACCTTTTTTATGTAGAACATCAACTATAGAATTAAGACTTTCTTTATAAATATTAAATATAATAAAGCATTTTATATTATTGCCAATAGAGAGAGGTACTCTGGTTGAATAAAACCTTGGCAGAGAATGGGTTTATTTTGATTCTGGTCCTATCTTTACCATTAATTATCTGTTTGAGTTACAGCTGGGCCCTCCCATTCTCTCTGCCTTGGAATTTTCATGAGGACAATTATACTTAATCTACATACTTCCCACAGTTGTTGTGAGCAAAATAACTCTGATAATATGTAATTTGGATATGTGGTGAATGATAAAGTATAAGACCTATTATTGCTAGTGTAATTTTAGCAGTTAAAATAAATTTGATTATTTGAGTAATGATAGTCATACTTAAATATAGCTGCTTCTCTACTGGATATGCAGTTAAATTTGCTGTGAGTGTGTGAATGCCTTCTTGGTACTTTAGTATTATTTTGCACCTTAAAAATATTTAGAGCAGAAAAATATTTTTTAAATTATTACCACCTATATAAGAATTTAAGTTCTAAAGGTAAAGGTGTTTTTGCTTTAGCCTCAGGAATGCCTACTTATAATTGTTTGTCTCCCACATGCTAAAGTCACTTAAGGTATAAAGAATGAGCTGTGAATTCGATTTTACATTTATCACAAAAACATCACCTTGACATTTAAAGAAAAGGAAAACATTTTATGTGATTGCAAATGAGCACTTAAGATATTGAAATGTCTCCTTCATGAAAAAACAAAATGCTCTTCTTTTGTATTTTAAAAGTGCCAACTGTCCTCTCCATGGTAACATAAGTCAGAGTATCCTACATAGATTTGGGGTGAAGAAGGCAGCCCATAATTCTTCAAATTACCATTGGGTTTTGCAGTAGACTAAAGCCGTTTTCAATCTTGGAAGATTGACAAGTAGGAAATAACTTTCTGCTTTGGGAATGAGAAAATTATGCTTTGAGGGAAAACAGCAGACAAATCAACCATTTTTATTTATTTATTTATTTTTGGCTGTGTTGGGTCTTCGTTTCTGTGCGAGGGCTTTCTCTAGTTGCGGCAAGCGGGGGCCACTCTTCATCGCGGTGCGCGGGCCTCTCACTGTCACGGCCTCTCTTGTTGCGGAGCACAGGCTCCAGACGCGCAGGCTCAGTAGTTGTGGCTCACGGGCCCAGTTGCTCCGCGGCATGTGGGATCTTCCCAGACCAGGGCTCGAACCCGTGTCCCCCGCATTGGCAGGTGGATTCTCAACCACTGCACCGCCAGGGAAGCCCTCAACCATTTTTAAAGTGATGATTGTTCATTTTCATAGGATTATAAATTTGGGGGATGACTGACATGCATTTATCCTCTTCAAACTGTGGTTCATAATGTGTGAGCCATACATGGGGGTTTGAGTGAGAGAATGACACTGAGGTTAAGAGAGGTATTGGAAGGGGTCTATAAATCCATGTGCCATGACTATAGACTGGATATCTCATTTTTCAAGTGTATGCTGATATACATATTGATTTGCTGATATATATACTCAAATTCATTTGGCATTATCAATTTTCTTAATCAGTTAGTACTAAAATTACAATTGCTATCAGTTGAATACATATTTTTAAGGAAAGTGTAACCATTGTTATATTAATTAAACAAGGAGGTCATTAGAGTGACCTGGTTCTAGTGCCATGGTGGTCGACATAAGCAAAGCAGACTCTAAGCCTGTAAATGCCTTAAGGTTACAAAGTTGAAACCAAAGGACAACCAGTCACAAAGAGCCAACTACTCTTTAAGTTACTGCAGTCAATGATTTCCTAACTTTGCCTCTGCCTTTTCTCTATAAAATCTCTCCCCCAAGTTCCTCTCAGTGGAACACTTCTAACTGCTTCCCATTTAGCACTCCCTGATTTGAATTAATTTTTGCACAAATAAATTCTTAAAATTTTTAATATGCCTCAGTTTATCTTTTAACACTACTTTCTGAAATTAATCCCAATATTAAGAATTGAAAGGTTACAGAGCTTGGGGAAGGAGTTAGTAACACAAATTTGTAAACAAAATGTAGTCACATGAAATGATCATTCATATTAGGAAGGTTACGCCAATCCCAGATCAGTGTTATATACACTTAGTTTTAAAAAGGGCAGGACTTCCCTGGTGGCGCAGTGGTTAAGAATCTGCCTGCCAATGCAGGGGACATGGGTTCGAGCCCTGGTCCGGGAAGATCCCACATGCTGCAGAGCAACTAAGCCCGTGCGCCACAACTACTGAGCCTGTGCTCTAGAGCCTGCGAGCCACAACTACTGAGCCTGCGTGCCACAACTACTGAAACCCACACGCCTAGAGCCCGTGCTCTGCAACAAGAGAAGCCACCGCAATGAGAAGCCCGCGCACTGCAATGAAGAGTAGCCCTTGCTCGCCACTTGTGCGCAGCAACAAAGACCCAACGCAGCCAAAAATAAGTAGATAAATTAATTAATTAAAAAAAATAAAACTAAAAAGGATAATTGTTTCCACATTCAATATGTTCACAGGTACAAAGAAATATAAATGAAATGCAAAATACATTCATAGCGAAATAGAGATAATACAAAAAAAAATTATATTTGATTGTGAAACTATTCAACCTCTTTCAGTTTCCCTTTTGAAGTTCTAGTAATTTGTATTAAAAGTACAAATTGTTCTTACAATTGAAAAGAACAAAATTAAGCCAGCCAAATCATTCTACATAGCAAAAAGTAAAGCTTTATTTTTTCATGTTTTGATTCCTTACTTTTAGTTCACCTTAGGTTGCTTAAGTACTCAAATACTTGAGTAACAAGTATTTACAGTTACTGTTTTAAAGTACTTAGGATAAACTAAAGAATAAGACAGTTGTGGTTTATGTACTTGCAGGACTTAAAGTGTAAAAGGATTATGGAAATTGCAATTATAATAAAGAATACCATCAAAAAGGTAAAATCTAAAACTAAAGGAAAATGATAAGTTGTAATAAATATGACAAAGATTTGATACCCTTAATGTATAAAGAGCTCATAAAAGTTGATAACAAAAGCACAATAGCACCAGTCTTAAATGTTGCCACAGTTAAGAATAGACAAAAATGTGAGTAATGATCCTCAAAAAAGAGGCCAGTGTTCAACTTCCTTTTATGTAAATACATACAATGAAGCACAACTCTCTCAAAACCTGTCATTGTCTCTCCCTCTCGTTCCCTACCACCCTCAATTGGCCAAGATAAGGTTTTCAGGATGGGCTCAGTTTGGATCCCTCACACAAGCTTTCTGGAATGCAATTTAATGATACTTTTAAAAATATTATAAAGTTTACTACAGTATGAGCAAATAATTTTTCTTGTAAATAACTAAGTACAAAAGTAGTCAGAAATTCAAAGCAATATTTCCAGCAAAGGTATTTAATAAAGAATTATTTATACATGTATAACAAAGGTAATAATATTATTAATATTTTATATATGTATTAGTATGGGCTTTCCTTGTGCAGTTTCATATACCAGTCTTCTCCATGGTTTCCTGAGGCATTCATCTGTGGGGAGGAGGAGAAAAGCGATGAAGAGGGTTGAAGGATAAGGCATAAGGATTGTTGGAGCAAAGAGTTTATTATTTTACCTCTGGTATCCAAAACAGGGTTTTTGGGTGTTCATCAGAAAAGCCCTTGAATGCCAGGCTTCGTGAAGAAGAACCCGTTTTTCTGAATTCCTTAGGACATATCAAAATGCAGACCTCAAGAGAACAAACTGAAGATTTTCCCACTAGAGAAGGACTCTCCTCTGCCCCTGAATAGGCCACGAGGCAGTAGGAGGCACATGAGAAGGTCCAAAAGTGACAATGTCGGTCACATCTTGTGGCCCCCATGTGACCCTCAGTAGACACAGAATCTCTCCCTGTGCCATGTGAGGTGACACAGAGTTGCCAGCAGCTCAAATCTGAAAGCAGGACAAAGAGGCAAATGGTTGGGACATGGGTTCTGACAACAGGTATCAGCTCTTCACCCCAAAATGCGAGTGAGATCCTGTAATGCTTTAATTGTCACGAATCTGGACCCAGATCAATCTAGCCATTCCACTACAGAAACCAGGAAGGACCCAAAGGATAACACAGGTATCTGAAAAATTTATTTCTACTTCAGTAAAGAAACAGCCCCGATTACAAAATCTTAGCCAGTGGAAAACTCTTGAAATTGACATTCAGGAGTTAAGTAAGATTTGATTTTTTTTTTTTTTTTGGCAGAGCAGCCACATTTAACATTATTTTTAATCACAGTTTTAGGCCACTCCCACTGGTGGTTTTGGTCTTATTCTTTTTTTTTAATTTATTTATATATTTATTTTTGGCTGCATTGGGTCTTCGTTGCTGCGTGTGGCCTTCCTTTAGTTGTGGCGAGCGGGGGCTACTCTTTGTAGTCGTGTGCGGGCTTCTCTTGTTGCAGAGCATAGGCTCTAGGCGTTCGGGCTCAGTAGTTGTGGCTCTCAGGCTTAGTTGGTCCGCGGCATGTGGGATCTTCCCGGACCAGGGCTCTAACCCATGTCCCCTGCATTGGCAGGCAGATTCTTAACCACTGCGCCACCAGGGAAGCCCTGGTCTTATCCTTGATTACAATTGAATTGATTATACTTTACACATTTTATAAATTACATCTTCACCCAGGGTCATCTTTTTACTTAGGTCTATAGTGGGTAGGTTTCCTTTTTCTCCTTTTTTAAAAAATACTAACCAATGAGAAAGTTTTGTTTTATAATAAAATTTAGACATCTTCACCATGTTATTTTATGTCACTGGTGACTTTGAAGCATGAATTATTAAAAACTTATTTGGGATGCATTTTTTCCTGTGACAGCAAGACATGATTCAGATACTTTACATTGTCATCTCCAACAAAGGTGTTAGTAATACTTAATTTTGAATTTAAATGCCAGGATTTCAGTGTATAATGCTGCATGTCTCTTCAATTCTGGATGTTTATGATGCTGCATTTGATTTCATAATTATATGATTCAATAAAATATCACTGAACCAAAGCACATACTTCCATGGAAATAATTATATTGTATCCTAATGAATACTTGAACTCATTAAAATTCACCCAAAACTGTAATATCATAATGAGTTGATCAAAACATTAAAATTCAATGAAGCAATGGTGGACAAATCAATTTTAACTTCTCATATACCAATACTAATACAGAAAATATTTCTTATGCTACTAAGTACTGTACTTATCACCCTGGTGCACAAGTTCTCTATTTTTATGCAAATTTTCATTATTGGTTAATGTCTTAGTGATTTTACAGTATTTGTATACAAAGAAACAAATGAATCCTGGCAATGAGATCTGATAAAATTAATTAATATCAGTGTTACCAGATATAAAGTTTTATCTGTCTGGAAGGTAAACTAGAGATGTGTGTTTAAAAGATGAATTTTCCCCATTTTAGGAAAGAGGTAGACAGTAGAGTCTGTTCTACCATAGATTAATATCTGGTGATTACAGAGCCCTTAGCCTTCTACCTTGAGGGATGGACCTCATCTCCTCAAATGCAGGCTTTGATTAAAAGGAAGATAAATGAAAACCATTTTCTTGGTTCTTTCCTGCCCATTCTGAACCGACATACACATTTGAATTCCATTTATTTCTTAAGTGCTCTTACCTCCCATCCTCACAATATATTGTCACCTTTCTTTCAGGCTCTGCAGTAGCTCAGATCCAGTGAAAAGAATGCACATGATCATTCTGTTTCAAAACTAATTAGAAAAAGATAAGGCACAAAAACGTTCATGGAAGACTAAGCCAGAAAGAACTTGGATAAGAGTGAGAGGTCTCAGGGGAGTCCTAACTGGAAAAGTTGGGAAGTGGCAGAAATAGCTTGCTCTATTTTTGCATATGAAAAATTTCTGGATTGGTGGAAAAGTCCAGAGACTTTGAATCTAAATTCATGGATTTTCATCCCAGCTCTGACACTTAGCTGTGTGTCACCTCTGTAGGACTTGTAACCTCTCATTAAAGAGAGATAATATCTATCTCACAGGTTTTGAGGATTACCTCAGAAGATTAGTGTAATAGGACTTTATGTAATAGATTGTAGTATGTTAGTGTAAGTTAACATTAATTTAGAAAGGTGGTGGCTCAATATTGTTATTAGATGGCTAATTTACTCAGGTCAGTTTTTGGAAATAACTATGCAGTTGGCCGTTGTTACATTTTATTCTTTTTATTTATTTATTTATTTATTTATTTATTTATTTATTTATTTATTTATTTATTTATTTATTTATGGCTGTGTTGGGTCTTCGTTTCTGTGCGAGGGCTTTCTCTAGTTGCGGCAAGCGGGGGCCACTCTTCATCGCAGTGCGCGGGCCTCTCACTGTTGTGGCCTGTCTTGTTGCGGAGCACAGGCTCCAGACGCGCAGGCTCAGTAGTTGTGGCTCACGGGCCTAGTTGCTCCGCGGCATGTGGGATCTTCCCAGACCAGGGCTCGAACCCGTGTCCCCTGCATTAGCAGGCAGATTCTCAACCACTGCACCACCAGGGAAGCCCTACATTTTATTCTTGATAAACGTTTTCCTATATGTGTTCTTCTCCTCAGAATTCATGAGAAACGATGATTGTACAAGTCAATTCACTTAACATTATTGCGTGCTTACTATATATCAGTCATCGTGGTAAGAAATTTGAATGCATTATTTTCCTATGTAATCCTTACATTAACTTTATGAGTATATTATTTTCTCTACATAGGAAACTATGGCGTGGAGAGTGAATCAGAGTAATATTTTTATATATTAAACTAATGTGTTGTTACCCCTCTATTTCTTGTCCCTTATTCAGCTGTAGCTAGGGTATTTTATGCCCAATACCTCAGGAACAGTAAGACACCAAAGAATTTTTTAATTTCCAATAAGAATAATCCCCCTTTCTTTCTTAAACTATAGTCCAGTGAGTAGCTAATGATAGTAATTTTATTTTGTTTTTTACCCTATAACAGAAATTTTTGTAAATAGCTTACATTATTTTATTTACTCCTCTGAAAAACACTAGGAGAGATGTTCTGTGATTATACACATTTTATAGAGCCTTACCTCTGAGTTTATAAAACCTTCCACAGACCTGAAATAGGTTATCTTTCCCAGGCACATAGACATTAAGAAGTAGAATGAGGCTTCAGAACTCTCTAAGCTTCACCCCCAAGGAAAGAGCTGAGAGACTGAAGAGATTCTTATTCCCTGTACTCTTCTGCCTTTTAGATAAGCCCACTTAAAGAAGAAATAATTTTTGTTAAAATAACACATTTGGCGATCCAAGGATATAGTGCGCTTGTGCTCTTGAAATGCTGCTAGGCACTAGAGAAGCTGCAAGAGCCCAGAGTTCCCCAAAGCCCACCATCAAATCAGAGTAGAAAAGTGTTAGCCTGATATGTCCAAGCAGATGCTTGTATCTTGTCAACCTCATACCACAACATGTCCCAGCGATATTTTCTGCTCCACAGAAAAGCGCAGAGATGGAGCATGTCACAACCATGCTAAATTTCTTAGAGCTCCAGAAGAGCACAAGATCAGACAACTCTTCACAAGGCCACTAAGTGGGGAAGTGGAAATAGTGGAACTAACCAAGTAGCTGCCCAGACCTGAGATGCCCACAGCAGTGGCTACATGGACACAAATGGGAGGACAAAATGGGATGACCACAAAGACAGGTTTTTTTCATGAAGCTATTGAAGGCTAAGGTTCAGGGATCCTAACGCACGTGAGTTTGTTCAGTGGCATGGAATATGTTGAAATGACCTTACTCCAATATTCTATTTAGTTGAAGAATACATTGCAAAAATATAATGCACAGCTTGAAAGTGTAGAGTTCAGTGAATTTTGACAAACTTATATCCACGTGTAACCACAAATCACATCGAGATATAGCACATTTCCATCCTCCCAGCAAGCTTTCTTGTGCCCCTATCTATTATAGCCCACACCCAGAACCAAACACACTTCCTATTTGTTCAATTTTTCTCTAGATTGTCCTGGCTGTCCTAAGTTTATGTGGTTCCATGTAAATTTTAGAATCACCTTATTAATTTCTTCAAAAAGACTTTGAATTTTAAACACTGAATTCTGTCTCCTTAGAACTCAGTGCCTGCTGTGATCTCTACTCAGTTCTCTCAACCTTCAAGCTGTTGTTTTCCTGAACACCCTGGGGCTTTCGCCCAATGTGTGCACAGTTCAAGAAGCAGCCAAGGACCTGGGGGGAGTTTGTATGCAAGTTTGGGGCACCTCCATTTATTATTCACTTTTTTGTGGTATTTTTTCTCACTTTCCAGCTGCTTTTGATCTTAAACTCTGGCTTCTGACTTCTCAGCCCATTACGACTTCACTGTTTGCCTGAGATATATTTAATGGGCATTGTTTAGTAGAAAAACTAAGTAGATCTGAGTTTCACCCACACTCTTTCCATTCTTTCAAGGATTAGGTACCCTCTGGTTTCCACCTAGTTTTGGTCACCCTACAGTGTCTTCACAGTTACTTTAAAAAATAATTTGTCTAGCTAGAAAGTATAATTGTCGTTGGGAGATGCTTTGGTTTTCTATACAATACTCTGACATTTCCAGAAACTGTCATCTACTTTTAAAATTTTACAGAGATCTTGAGTTGCAGTGTCGGGGCAGCACTTCCGCACACGGCCCGGCCCCGAGCTAAGGTGTCAGTGCAGCCATTTCTCACTAGGCACTCTGAAGTGGCGGGTGCAAGGCCTCTGCATGGAGCACCCTGTGAACAAGTGAAACTAGACAAAGCACAAAGGAAAAGAAAAAGGCTTTATGACAGTAACTCTGCTCAGGTTTGAATTAAAATGGTGTTTCTCAAATTCTAATGTGCATAAAAATCACCTGGGGATTCTGTGAAAATGCACATTCCACTTCAGTAGGTCTGGCCTGAGATTCTACAGTTTTAACAAGCTGCCAGATGATTCCCATGTGCTGGTCTTAAGATCACGTTTTGAATAGATGGAACTTTAACATGGCAGAGGAGTAAGATGTGGAGATTCCATTCCTCCCCACAAATACATCTACATGTGGAACAACTCCTACAGAACACCTACTGAACACTGGCAGAAGACCTCAGACTTCCCAAAAGGCAAGAAACTCCCCACATACCTGGGCGTGTGACTGACAGGGTCTTGGTGCTCCGGGCGGGTGTCAGGCCTGTGCCTCTGAGGTGGGAGAGCTGATTTCAGGTCATTGGTCCACCAGAGACCTCCTGGCCCCATGTGATATCAAACGGCAAAAGCTTTCCCAGAGATCTCCATCTCGACGCTAAGAAACAGCTTCACTCAACAACCAGCAAGCTACAGTGCTGGACACCCCATGCCAAGAAAGGAACACAACCCTACCCATTAGCAGAGAGGCTGCCTAAAATCATAATAAGGTCACAGACACCCCACAACACACAACCAGACACGGTCCTGCCCACCAGAAAGACAAGGCTCATGCACCAGAACACAGGCACCAGTCCCCTCCACCAGGAAGACTACACAACCCACTGAACCAACCTTAGCCACTGGGGGCAGACACCAAAGACAATGGGAACTATGAACTTGCAGCCTGCGAAAAGGAGACCCCAAACATAGTAAGTTAAGCAAAATGAGAAGACAGAGAAACACACAACAGATGAAGGAGCAAGGTAAAAACCCACCAGACCAAACAAATGAAGAGGAAAGAAGCAGTCTACCTGAAAAAGAATTCAGAATAATGATAGTAAAGATGATCCAAAATCTTGGAAATAGAATGGAGAAAATACAAGAAATGTTTAACAAGGACCGAGAAGAACTAAAGAGCAAATAAACAATGATGAACAACACAATAAATGAAATTAAAAATTCTCTAGAAGGAATCAATAGCAGAATAACTGAGGCAGAAGAACGGATAAGTGACCTGAAAGTTAAAATACTGGAAATAACTACTGCAGAGCAGAATAAAGATAAAAGAATGAAAAGAATTGAGGACAGTCTTAGAGACCTCTGGGACTACATTAAATGCAGCAACATTCAAATTATAGGGGTCCCAGAAGAAGAAGAAAAAGAAAGGGACTGAGAAAATATTTGAAGAGATTATAGTTGAAAACTTCCCTAATATGGGAAACGAAATAGTTAATCAAGTCCAGAAAGCACAGAGAGTCCCATACAGGATAAATTCAAGGAGAAGCATGCCAAGACACATATTAATCAAACTATCAAAAATTAAATACAAAGAAAAAATATTAAAAGCAGCAAGTGAAAAACAACAAATAATATACAAGGGAATCCCCATAAGGTTAACAGCTGATCTTTCACCAGAAACTCTGCAAGCCAGAAGGTAGTGGCAAGACATATTTAAAGTGATGAAAGGCAAAAACCTACAACCAAGATTACTCTACCAAGCAAGGATCTCATTCAGATTCTACGGAGAAATTAAAAACTTTAGAGATAAGCAAATGCTAATAGAATTCAGCACCACCAAACCAGCTTTATAACAAATCCTAAAGGAACTACTCTAGGCAGGAAACACAAGAGAAGGAAAAGACCTACAATAACAAACCCAAAACAATTCAGAAAATGGTAATAGGAACATACATATTGATAACTACCTTAAATGTGAATGGATTAAATGCTCCCACCAAAAGACACAGACTGGCTGAATGGATACAAAAACAAGACACGTATATATGCTGTCTACAAGAGACCCACTTCAGACCTAGGGACACATACAGACTGAAAGTGAGGGGATTCAAAAAGATTCCGTGCAAATGGAAATCAAAAGAAAGCTGGAGTAGCAATTCTCATATCAGACAAAATAGATGTTAAAATAAAGACTACTACAACAAACAAGGACACTATATAATGATCAACTGAATAGCTACATGTAAGAGAATGAAATTAGAGCACTCCCTAACACCACACACAAAAATAAACTCAGAATGGATTAAAGACCTAAATGTCAGGCCAGACACTATAAAACTCTTAGAGGAAAACATAGGCAGAACACTCTATGACATACATCACAGCAAGATCCTTTTTGACCCGCCTCCTAGAGAAATAGAAATAAAAACAAAAATAAACAAATGGGGCCTGATGAAACTTAAAAGCTTTTGCACAACAAAGGAAACCATAAAGAAGATGAAAAGACAACCCTCAGAATGGGAGAAAGTATTTGCAAACAAATCAAATGACAAAGGATTAATCTCCAAAATTTACAAGCAGCTCATGCAGCTCAATATCAAAAAAACAACCCAATCCAAAAATAAGCAGAAGACCTAAATAGACATTTCTCCAAAGAAGATATACAGTTTGCCAACAAACACATGAAAGGATACTCAACATCACTAATCATGAGAGAAATGCAAATCAAAACTACAATGAGGTATCACCTCACACCAGTCAGGATGGCCATCATCAAAATATCTACAAACAATAAATGCTGGAGAGGGTGTGGAGAAAAGGGAACCCTCTTGCACTGTTGGTGGGAATGTACATTGATACAGCCCCTATGGAGAACAGTATGGATATTCCCTAAAAACCTAAAAATAGGACTACCATACGCCCCAGCAATCCCACTACTGGGCATATACCCTGAAAAAACCATAATTCATAAAGAGTCATGTACCACAATGTTCACTGCAGACATGAAAGCAACCTAAGTGTCCATCGACACATGAATGGATAAAGAAGATGTGGTATATATATACAATGGAATATTAGTCAGCCATAAAAAGAAACGAAATTGTGTTATTTGTAGGGAGGTGGATGGACCTAGAGACTGTCATACAGAGTGAAGTAAGTCAGAAAGAAAGAAAGAAATACCGTACGCTAACACATATATATGGAGTCTTAAAAAAAACTGTCTGAAGAACCTAGGGGCAGGACAGCAATAAAGACACAGATGTAGAGAATGGACTTGAGGACACGGAGAGGGGGAAGGGTAAGCTGGGACAAAGTAAGCGAGTGGCATGGACATATATACACTACCAAATATAAAATAGATAGCTAGTGGGAAGCAGCCACATAGCACAGGGAGATCAGCTCGGTGCTTTGTGACCACCTAGAAGGGTGAGATATGGAGGGTGGGAGGGAGATGCAAAAGGGAGGAGATATGGGGATATATGTATATGTATTGGTGATTCACTTTGTTATAAAGCAGAAACTAACACACCATCGTAAAGCAATTATACTCCAATAAAGATGTTAAAAAAAATTACAGAAATAATATATTTTAACTGCAGTCTGTTAAGTACACTGCCTCTTTTCTAACTGACTTCTACTCTACCACACTTCCACTCGTGCGGGGTGGCCTTAGCATAGTTGCAGGCGTTTTAGGGACCTGGTAAAGGAGAAGTGCAGTTGACAATACATATAGTTTTAATTTACTGGGATATATTTAGATGATTCTCAGGTATATTACTGCTAGCATCCTGTGAACGAAGGGTTTCCAGGAATGTTCTTACTGCCCACTGCACTTTCTCAGCTGATATAATAACTTGAGTGTGTAATACCAGTGGTTACCTGGCACAAGAAATGCATGGATAGTGGGTGAGAACAAGATTTCAGATGTTCAAAACTGGATAATGTTTTTTTTTTTTCCCTTTAATATCCTTTATTTTTTAGAATGGTTTTAGATTTACAGAAAAATTGTGAGGCTGGTACACAGGGATATCATATGCTTCACACCCAGTTTCTCTTATTACTAGCACCATATGTTAGTATGGTATTCTTGTTACAGTTAATGAACCAATATTGATACATTATTCTTATTCAAAGTCCATACTTTACAGATATTTGCTTAGTGTTTACCTTATGTCCTTTTTCTGTATAGAATCCCATCCAGGATGCCACATTACATTTAGTCTTTCTGTCCCTTAGACTCCTCCTGGCTGTGACCTTTTCTCAGCTTTTCCCTGTTTTTGATGATCTTGATAGTTTTGAGGAATACTGGTTAGGCATTTTGTAGAATGTCCCTCAGTTGGAATTTATCTGATGATTTTCTCATGATTATGTTGGGGTTATGGGTTTGGGGAACATTGAAAGACCACAGAGATAAACTACCATTTTCATCACTTCATATTAGGGTGCTAGCTGACATCAAGATGACTTATGACTGTTAATGTGGACCTTAATCCCCTAAGGTTTCTACAGTGTAAAGTTACTCTTCCCTCCCTTTCCCATTTTCTTTTTTTTTGTTTTTTTTTTTTTTTTACTTACTTTTTATACAGCAGGTTCTTATTAGTTATCTGTTTTATACATCCTAGTGTGTATATGTCAATCCCAATCTCCCAATTCATCCCACCACCATCACCACCCCCCCACCCCGCCACACGCTTTCCCCCCTTGGTGTCCATATGTTTGTTCTCTACATCTATGTCTCTATTTCTGCCTTGCAGACTGGTTCATCTGTACCATTTTTCTAGATTCCACATATATGCGTAAATATATGATATTTGTTTTTCTCTTTCTCACTTACTTCACTCTGTATGACAGTCTCTAGGTCCATCTACTTCTCTAAAAATGACCTGATTTCATTCCTTTTTATGGCTAACATTCCATTGTATATATCTTCTTTATCCATTTGTCTGTCAATGGGCATTAAGGTTGCTTCCATGACCTGGCTATTGTAAATAGTGCTGCAGTGGACATTGGGGTACATGTGTCCTTTTGAATTATGGTTTTCTCAGGGTATATGCCCAGTAGTGGGATTGCTGGGTCATATGGTAGTTCTATTTTTAGTTCTTTAAGGAACCTCCATACTGTTCTCCAGTGGCTGTATCAATTTACATTCCCACTAACAGTGCAAGAGGATTCCCTTTTCTTCACACCCTCTCCAACATTTCTTGTTTGTAGATTTTCTGATGATGCCCATTCTAACCAGTGTGATGTGATACCTCACTGTAGTTTTGATTTGCATTTCTCTAATAATTAGTGATGGTGAGCAGCTTGTCATGTGCCTCTTGGCCATCTGTATGTCTTCTTTGGAGAAATGTCTATTTAGGTCTTCTGCCCATTTTTTAATTGGGTTGCTTGTTGTTTTAATATTGAGCTGCATGAGCTGTTTATATATTTTGGAGATTAATCCTTTGTCCATTGATTCATTTGCAAATATTTTCTCCCATTCTGAGGGTTGTCTTTTCGTCTTGTTTATGGTTTCCTTTGCTGTGCAAAAGCTTTTAAGTTTCATTAAGTCCCATTTGTTTATTTTAGTTTTTATTTGTATTACCCTATGAGATGGGTCAAAAAAGATCTTGCTGTGATTTATGTCAAAGAGTGTTCTATGTTTTCCTCTAAGAGTTTTATAGTGTCTGGTCTTACATTTAGGTCTTTAATCCATTTTGAGTTTATTTTTGTGTATGGTGTTAGGGAGTGTTCTAATTTCATTCTTTTACAAGTAGCTGTCCAGTTTTCCCAGCACTGCTTATTGAAAAGACTGTCTTTTCTCCATTGTATATCCTTGCCTCCTTTGTCATAGATTAGTTGACCATAGGTGTGTGAGTTTATCCCTGGGTTTTCTATCCTGTTCCATTGATCTATATTTCTGTTTTTGTACCAGTACCATATTGTCATGATTACTGTAGCTTTGTAGTATAGTCTGAAGTCAGCGAGTCCAATTCCTCCAGCTCCGTTTTTTTCCTTCAAGATTGCTTTGCCTCTTGGGGGTCTTTTGTGTCTCCATACAAATTTTAAGATTTTTGTTCTAGTTCTGTAAAAAATGCCACTGGTAATTTGATAGGGATTGCATGAATCTGTAGATTGCTTTGGGTAGTATAGTCATTTTCACAGTATTGATTCTTCCAATCCAAGAACATGGTATATCTCTCCATCTACTTATGTCATCTTTGATTTCTTTCAACAGTGTCTTATAGTTTTCTGAGTACAGATCTTTTACCTCCTCACGTAGGTTTATTCCTAGGTATTTTATTCTTTTTGTTGCAATGGTGAATGTGATTGTTTCCTGAATATCTCTTTCTGGTCTTTCATTTTTAGTGTATAAGAATGCAAGAGCTTTTGTGCATTAATTTTGTATGTTGCAACTTTACCATGTTCATTGATTAGCTCCAGTAGTTTTCTGGTGGCATCTTTAGGATTATCTATGTATAGTATCATGTCATCTGCAAACAGTGACAGTTTTGCTTCTTCTTTTCCAATTTGTATTCCCTTTATTTCTTTTTCTTCTCTGATTGCCATGGCTAGGACTTCCAAAACTATGTTGAATAATAGTGGCAAGAGTAGGTATCCTTGTCTTGTTCCTGATCTTAGAGGAAATGCTTTCAGTTTTTCACCATTGATAATGATGTTTGCTGTGGGTTTGTCATATATGGCCTTTATTATGTTTAGGTAGTTTCCCTCTATGCCCACTTTCTGAAGAGTTTTCATCATAAATGGTGTTGAATTTTGTCAGAAGCTTTTTCTGCATCTATTGAGATGATCATATGGTTTGTATTCTTCAATTTGTTAATATGGTGTATCACATTGATTGCTTTGTGTGTATTGAAGAATCCTTGCATCCCTGGGATAAATCCCACTTGATCATGGTGTATGATCCTTTTAATGTATTGTTGGATTCTGTTTGCTAGTCTTTTGTTGAGGATTTTTGCATCTATAGTCATCAGTAATATTGGTCTGTAATTTTCTTTTTTGTAGTATCTTTGTCTGGTTTTGGTATCAGGGTGATGGTGGCCCCGTTGAATGAGTTTGGGAGTGTTTCTACCTCTGCAATTTTTTGGAAGTGTTTGAGAAGCATGGGTGTTAGCTCTTCTCTAAATGTTTGATAGAATTCACCTGTGAAGCCATCTGGTCCTGGACTTTTGTTTGTTGGAAGATTTTTAATCACAGTTTCTATTTCATTATTTGTGATTGGTCTGTTTATATTTTCTCTTTCTTCCTGGTTCAGTCTTGGATGGTTATACCTTTTTAAGAATTTGTCCATTTCTTCCTCATTGTCCATTTTACTGGCATAGAGTTGCTTGTAGTAGTGTCTTAGGATGCTTTGTATTTCTGCGGTGTCCATTGTAACTTCTCCTTTTTCATTTCTAATTTTATTGATTTGAGTCCTCTCCCTCTTTTTCTTGATGAGTCTGGCTACAGGTTTATCAATTTTGTTTATCTTCTCAAAGAACCAGGTTTTAGTTTTATTGATCTTTGCTATTGTTTTCTTCTGTTCTGTTTCATTTATTTCTGCTCTGATCTTTATGATTTCTTTCCTTCTACTAACTTTGGGTTTTGTTTGTTCTTCTTTCTCTAGCTCCTTTAGATGTAAGGTTAGATAGTTTATTTCAGATTTTTCTTGTTTCTTGAGGTAGGATTTTATTGCTTTAAACTTCCCTCTTAGAACTGCTTTTGCTGCATCCCATAGGTTTTGGATCATAGTCCATTGGTTTTGGATCGTAGTTCATTGTCATTTGTCTCTAGGTATTTTTTGATTTCCTCTTTGATTTCTTCATCTATCTCTTGGTTATTAGTAGTGTATTGTTTAGCCTCCATGTGTTTCTGTTTTTTACGGGTTTTTCCCTGTAATTTATTTCTAATCTCATACCATGTGGTCGGAAAAGATGCTTGATATGATTTCAATTTTCTTAAATTTACCAAGGCTTGATTTTTGACCCAAGATATGATCTATCCTGGAGAATATTCCGTGTGCACTTGAGAAGAAAGTGTATTCTGCCACTTTTGGTTGGAATGTCCTATAAATATCAATTATATCTATCTGGTCTATTGTATTATTTAAAGCTTGTGTTTCCTTATCAATTTTCTGTCTGGATGATCTGTCCATTGATGTAAGTGAGGTGTTAAAGTCCCCCACTATTATTGTGTTACTGTCAATTTCCTGTTTTATAGTTGTTAGCATTTGCCTTATGTATGGAGGTGCTCCTATGTTGGGTGCTTATATATTTATAATTGTTATATCTTTTTCTTGGATTGATCCCTTGATCATTATGTAGTGTCCTTCCTTGTGTCTTATAACATTCTTTATTTTAAAGTCTATTTTATCTGATACGAGAATTGCTACTCCAGCTTTCTTTTGATTTCCATTTGCATGAAATATCTTTTTCCATCCCCTCACTTTCAGTCTGTACGTTTCCCTAGGTCTGAAGTGGGTCTCTTGTAGACAGCATATTTATGGGTCTTATTTTTGTATCCATTCAGCCAGCCTGTGTCTTCTGGTTGGAGCATTTAATCCATTCACATTTGAGGTAATTATCGCTATGTATCTTCCTATTACCATTTTCTTACCTGTGTTGCATTTGTTTTTGTAGTTCCTTTTCTTCTCTTGTGTTTTGCACTTAGAGAAGTTCCTTTGGCATTTGTTGTCGAGCTGGTATGGTGGTGCTGAATTCTCTTAGCTTTTGCTTGTCTGTAAAGCTTTTGATTACTCTGTTGAATCTGAATGAGATCCTTGCCAGGTAATCTTGATTGTAGGTTCTTCTCTTTCATAACTTTAAATATATCTGCCACTCCCTTCTGGCTTTTAGTGTTTCTGCTGAGAAATCAGCTGTTCACCTTATGGGAGTTCCCTTGCATGTTATTTGTTGCTTTTCCCTTGTTGCTTTTAATAATTTTTCTTTGTCTGTAATTTTTGTCAATTTGACTACTATGTGTCTTGCTGTGTTTCTCCTTGGGTTTATCCTGCCTGGGACTCTGCCGTTCGTGGACTTGGGTGGCTATTTCCTTTCCCATGTTAGGGAAGTTTTCAACTATTTTCTCTTCAGATACTTTCTCGTGTCCTTTCTCTCTCTCTTCTCCTTCTGGGAGCCCTATAATGCAAACGTGGCTGCGTTTAATGTTTTCCCAGAGGTCTCTTAGAGTGACTTCATTTCTTTTCATTATTTTTTCTTTATCCTGTTCTGTGGTGGTGAATTGTACCATTCTGTCTTCCAGGTCACTTATCCATCCTTCTGCCTCAGTTATTCTGCTATTGACCCATTCTAGGGTATTTTTCATTTCAGTTATTGTGTTGTTCATCTCTGTTTGTTTTTTCTTTAATTCTTGTAGGTGTTTGTTCTTTAATTCTTCTAGGTGTTTGTTAAACATTTATTGCATCTTCTCGATCTTTGCCTCCATTCTTTTTCCGAGGTCCTGGATCATCTTCACTATCATTATTCTGAATTCTTTTTCTGGAAGGTTGCCTATATCCACTTCATCTAGTTGTTTTTCTGGGGTTTTATCTTGTTTCTTCATCTGGTACGTAGTCCTCTGCTTTTTCATTTTGTCTGTCTTTCTGTGAATGTGGTTCCAAAGGGTGCAGGATTGTAGTTCTTCTTGCTTCTGCTCTCTGCCTCCAGTGGATGAGGCTATCTATGAGGCTTGTGCAAGCTTCCTGATGGGAGGGGCTGGTGGTGGGTACAGCTGGGTGTTGCTCTGGTGGGCAGAGCTCAGTAAAACTTTAATCTGCTTGTCTGCTGATGGGTGGGGCTGAGTTCCCTTCCTGTTGGTTGTTTTGCCTGAGGCGACCCAGCACCGGCACCCACAGGATCCTTGGTGGGGCTAATGGCAGACTCCGGGAGTGCTCACTCCAAGGAGTACTTCCCAGAACTTCTGCTGCCAGTGTCCTTGTCCCCATGGTGAGCCACAGCCGCCCCCCACCTCTGCAGGAACCCCTCCAACACTAGCAGGTAGGTCTGGTTCAGTCTCTTATAGGGTCACTGCTCCTTCCCCATGGGTCCTGATGCGCACACTACTTTGTGTGTGCCCTCCAAGAGTGGAGTCTCTGTTTCCCCCAGTCCTGTTGAAGTCCTGCAATTAAATCCCACTAGCCTTCAAAGTCTGAATCTCTGGGAATTCCTCCTCCCACTGCCAGACCCCCAGGTTGGGAAGCCTGACGTGAGGCTGAGAACCTTCACTCCAATGGGTGGACTTCTGTGGTATAATTTTTCTCCAGTTTGTAAGTCACCCACCCAGTGGTTATGGGATTTGATTTTATTGAGATTTCACACCTCCTACCATCTCGTTGTGGCTTCTGCTTTGTCTTTGGATGTGGGGTATCTTTTTTGGTGAGTTCCAGTGTCTTCCTTTCAATGATTGTTTAGCATTTAGTTGTGATTCTGGTGCTTTCACAAGAGGGAGTCCTTTCCCATTTTCAGTACTGTACTTTTGGAAGGAATTCACTATGCATAGCCCATTCAAGGAGTAAAGTACTATGTTCCACATCCTTCATGGTAGAGTGTCTGCATAAATTATTTTGAATTCTGCCTAGGAGATCTGTATCTGCTCCTCCACTTATTAATTTATTTATATCAGCATGGAGTCATGGATGTTTATTTTATAGTTTGAGTTTAATCCTATCCTAATTTATTCATTTTTTTTCAAATTATTTTAGGTTTGACCATTGGAGCTCTTCCAGTGGGCTCCTGTGTTCCTTTAAAATATCTCATTTGCATTTTGAAAACTAGAACATACTCTGTGAAAGTTTCCTAGTCATCTTTGTCAGGAGGTTGTAACTTCTATTAATGTAGTTGGTGGTGCAGTATATATAATTATTAATCCAATACATTAAGATAGATATATAACAACTACACCATGTAGAATTTCTCAGAACCCCTTTATTTTTTAGGTTACAAACTTATAGTAGTACTATAAACGAATTTGTCTTCATGTGAAATCATATTTTATAATCCTACCAATAATAAAAAAACTCCATCAAAAGGAAAACATGTTATCTATTTCCTCTCCTATAATTATATTTTAAATTTTCGTCATTTGACAAGAGGATTAAAATGCAATCAGAATTGTAGGCAAAAAGATTATAAAAGTGTAAGTTATTATTTCTCTGGAGTTTATAATATTTAGGGTGTCAAAGCTTTTTTATAGTTGTACATTGCTGTGATGTATTTTCTCATTCTAAATAGATGTTTGCTTTTGTACCTAATTTTGTGTCCATAATTTTCATTAAAGCCTCCTCCATCCACCACTAAATGTACAATTTTCAATACATACAAAACCTGGATCCACCCCTGGGTAACATCTAACTCAGTCTGTCTCCATGCACAGCTCATAGCTGAGGACCCTTCCCTCCAACCCCTAGCAAGACACCACATAGGTCTCTAGTGCTCAGAAGCAGCTAAAGAACAAACAAAGCAAAGAACCTGAATAAATGAAGGCTTGTTTTGTTTTTGTTTTTTAATATCCCATGGAATGGATCTTGTAAAAGAAATTAAGTTCCGGTGTAGAAAATTAAACTTATAGTTTGGCCTGAGATAAGTACTCATTATGGAGTTTTAAAAAATTCCATAAGCCCACAAAACCGGTAAATAGCAGAGCAGCATTTCCAGTGCAAGTCCTGGGTTTCAAAATAGAGCCTTTAATATGGGAATAATGAAAATACAGATATGCCAGTAACAGTTTAAATTTATGTGTATTTCTAAAGTCCCTTTGAATATAAGGATATACATTTATGCATTAAGAATCTTGTGAGAGAAGATACTTTTGAGAAATGAAGAAGATATATCTTATTTTTTGTTTGATATAACACATGATGCTTACTCTGTACAAGTTACCATTTGGAGGTTTTTACAAATGTTCATGACATACCCTTTATAATAATCTGACGAGATGAATATTGTCTTATCCCCTTTTACAGTGTCAGGAAATGTGAAGGGTCAGAGATTGTTTTCTAACTAAGTGGTTGCCCTGCCACAGTTTCGTAGATGCTGGGTTAGAGATAAAGGTCTTAATTTCGAATGGTATAGTAGTACCATGAACTTCATTGTCACATCAGAACGCTATGTCCCCCCAACTCCCATGTAAAAGATGCCCAGGCAGGACACAGTGGGTTTGTGTCACAAGTAAGAAACATCAAGCTTAGTAAAACCTCAGTCAATAAAGGGGGCTGCTAGCAAACCTGCCCAATTTCTAACCCAGAGAGAGACATTATTTATATTATCCTAATCAGGAAACAAAACTGTCTTCTCACCCACAGAGAGACCCAATCTTTATCTTTCAAGACTGTTTGCTACCCTAGCCCCCTTGGAAAGTTAGGCCAGGACAAAGTTTGTCATGAGACACGTGGAAGCACCAAGGAGAATTGTCCTCCAACGTACAGATGAGGGAACTGAGTCATCTGTCCATGACACTCAGTTTGTAAGTGGTAGACTTGGGATTACAGAGCTGGAAGGCCAGGCTCCAGAGTCCACTTTCTTAACCATTACTGGGTTTTCCTTCTTTGTACTACTTCTCCATGTGTGGAGAGGAACATCACTAAAGACTAACTGATTGGTAAACTTCTGTCTTTCTGTTGGGCGTCAAGCACTATACAGCTTCTTTTATTCCCAGGGAGAGCTATACTATATGCCCCTTGTAAATCCTTTGGAATCCCTCCCTTAAACACCTCTAGAAGAATTTCTCTTTTATTCTCCAAGAACCCAGGAAAGGTGGCATCAGACTTACCTTCCTCTCTACCACAGTATTGCTGAAAATCTTTCTCACATAAATAACCTAAAGTGACAGTCAGAAAATGTTGCACTGAAAGGGACCTCTTGTTTTCTTGTCCAATCTTATAAATTACAAATAAGGAACATAAGGCCTGAAGTAGTTCAATGAAATGTTCACAGTCATACATTTTGTTAGTAATACAAGCAGCATGAGAGAACATCTGCTTTCTAACTTCCATTCTGTGTACTTTCCACCATATACCACAGTAAGTAAGATGAGTCTCATGCTTTCAATTTTATACTAGAGTTTTCTGTCCCTGAATTGTTTTGAAAGACAATATCACTAGTCTTCTTGTGGAACACTAAGGAGAACCACAGTAAAAATAGACACTTCATAGATTTTTTTTTTAATCTAAGGACAATGATTATAAAAGCCCAAACTTAATTAATGGATTTGTTTTAATCCCTAAATTTTAACTGGACTCAAGTTACTCACCAAGACAAAGAACATTTTCTGGGACCAGTAAAGCAATTACAGAAACAAATACTTTCTATTCAGTAAAATGAAATACACCTACCCGGGTAGAAGACCTATTTATAACTATTTCCCCTGAGGCTATTTTTTTTTTTCTGGAATGAGTTTCAAGGAGAAATGAAATTTTGGGACTGGATGACTCAATTATGTAAATGCATGAATTATATATGGAACAGATCCTATTTTATGTGTTTTGGGGTTTTTTCCTACTTTTTCTCAAGACTGGGAGAATTATTTTTTTGACACTTGTGTTTTCCAGGGTTCTGAGAAGGTAAATGTTCTATAAATGTGCAACACTTAAAAATATAGTTTAACTGTGTCCTCTGTAGCTCCTCCAGGTGTGGTTATTTTGTAATGGGTAATACAGTTTTAGTATCAGTGAGATACATTACTAAAAGTTTTCACAGACCTTCCAACTAATTTGAAAACACTACACAATTATGACCTCATAAGCAGGATATTAGGCTTAAGTTTACACTGGAGGAAGCGTAAAATCTGATTTCCTCGCTCTGAAGGACCACAATCATTACTGCTCTTTAAAAACCAAGTGTGTTTTTTACTGTTGGCAAATAATATTGATTGTACTATCACCTTTTAATCAAGATACTTTTTTGTATACATATATATGCATACAATAAGGTGGAACAATAATGCTACCATAAGGTTATTTTGGGAATATATAGTTTATACCCGCCCAAAAAGAATAGGAAGGTGCTTCTGAAAGCCAGAACACTTGGAAAACCCCCCAGGACTCAATTCAAACATGATTGTCAAGTAGATCAGGGGTCCCCAAACCTGCTGTTAGGAACCGGGCTGCACAGCAGGAGGTGAGCAGCGGGGGAGCGAGAGAAGCTTTGTCTGCCGCTCCCCATCGCTCCCCATCACTCCCATTACCACCTGAGAATCCCCCCAACCCCATCTGTGGGAAAATGGTCTTCCACAAAACTGGTCCCTGGTGCCAAAAAGGTTGGGGACCGCTGAAGTAGAGGAAATGGGCACATGTGGATGTCTGTCTTCCCTCGTCTCTGCTCTTCACTCAGTAAGTCAGGGCTCTTACATACTCACTTCTCTTTCCCTAAAATCAAAACCTCCTCTCAGATTCTTCATTGATTATAATGACGTAGCCAAGTCCTACTTCAAGACTAACCATCATAGGACATTTTTATTTTAAAGGAGGTATAAAAACTTTTAAATTGAAAGAATTAAGGTCTGGTATTTGTCCAGCAGGGCAGCATTTGGAGGGACCTTGGACATTTTTTGACTGTCTCTGCAACCCCACTACTTGCATCCACTTTCAGGTAAAGCTTTCACTCACAGGCACCCTGGCACAATAGTCTCTGCCCCTTTCCACAGGACCCCGTGCTACAGCCACTCCCTTTCCAGGCCTCTCATGTTCTGCACAAAGACTGCGTAATGATAGGAATTTAATATTTTCACTTTGATTTTTGATATATTGTCAGTAAACTGGACAATGCAGTGTTAATGTATTTTCAAACGTCTATTGTTTGTTGTCACCTTGGCACCATCAGTAGTCGATTCAAAAGCCACCAACTACATTTCTCAGAATTCCTCTTCTGAACTGCTCTTGGCCATATGCTGAGGAGAGAAACCCATGAGAGATTCAAAGTGAAAGTGAAACAGAAGCCAGGATTTTCAGCATGTCACTGGGGCCACTAAGGGGACATGCTACCAGAGCACTTCCTGCCTTGCAGTGTGTGGCCCTCTCCCATCCAGAACTGCATGCTGCTGTAGTGAGTAAGCTACTCACTTAGTGGTGTGGTATCTGATTTCTGGCTGCTACCTTCATCTGGCTGCTCAGAACTTCAGCTCTTTCTCCTGTTGGCAGAAACCCTAATTCCAACGTGAAAGTCCTTATTCCCAGCCTGATACAGTTTTCAGAGAAAAATTTTAACATTCTTTGCTGTAGAGAAAACTTCTTTCATATTTGTAGGCGATAATGATGGCTGAGACATATTCTACCAAAAGCATAAGTAATTTTCAAAATTACGTTTAACTTTCCATATGATTTTGACTTGTAACAAGGAGCAAAATTTAAAACTCTTATTTAGATGTTTGGTTTTCTTTTTCATAAACATTTAAAATTGAGGGGGCATAAATATGTTAAAAGGTATAGCCAATACTGTACTTTTTAAAAAAATTTCACACTGTATTGAGATTTTTCTTAGATTTCAATATATAAAATTTTATTCTATAAAAACTTTACATAAAAATGTTCTGATTTACTTACATAATTTCTAGATGTTTTCTGGTATATTTCCATAGAAAATACAGAAATGTAAAATACTTATATTTACATAATTTCTAGGTATTTTCTAATGTTCTATATAATAAATATGAGATATTGATTATATCAATATCTTCTATTTCTTATTAAGCAAAAGCCAACAAAAGTGTTATTTTTTTCTCTAAATGCTTTCAAACAATTCTAACTTTAACCAAGATCTTTTCCTTTTGCTAGAAGTCAATGGGACATGAATAAATTGTTAAATCAGTGACTAAGACCATTCTCGTCGGTCAAGCTGAAGAGAAGCGTGACCAAGAGAAAACTAAGCAAAGTTTATTTGCTAGATAAATTGCTAGTTTCAAAGTTTTCTCACTCAAATTTTCTACTCTTAAAATGTTTATGCTCAGCATGCATCATGGTATGTATGAAAACAAGACAAGAACTGCATTTTTCAAAACCTGCGCTCTTCTCAGAGAATCCATGCCATTTTCAGGGGCTGTTTCGTAGCACAATTATATAAAACAGCCCATATATCAAGAATTTTCTTATTGTGGCAATAACACGGGTCAAGCTAATGCTTCTAAAAGGACAGTGTTGTACTCGAGCTGGCCTTCCTTTTGCTGCAATAAAGAATCATAAAGCACCGTTAAACAAATAAATCCCTTGTGCCACTACTCACCACGAAACACACTAAATACAGTTGTTCTGGTGGCAGGCCACGTCATCAATGTCCAGTGTATACGATTCAGAGCATCTGCATCATGTCAAGAACTGAGCACTCAGACAAGAAGCAACTTTGTGTTCTGTATCTAAAACATCTTTTTTTTTTTTTTTTTTGGTTGTTTTGGTTTTTTTTTTTTTTTTGGTTGTGCAGCAAGCGGGGGCCACTCTTCATCGCGGTGCACGGGCCTCTCACTATCGCGGCCTCTCTTGTTGTGGAGCACAGGCTCCAGACGCGCAGGCTCAGTAGTTGTGGCTCACGGGCCCAATTGCTCCGCGGCATGTGGGATCTTCCCAGACCAGGGCTCGAACCCGTGTCCCCTGCATTGGCAGGCAGATTCTCAACCGCTGCGCCACCAGGGAAGCCCCCAAAACATCTTTACACAACAGTGGTTTATGCAATAGACATTTCGCTGAAAGATGTTTGCATCTTAAAAAAACCAATCAATATATTTGTTAACATAGACATTAAAGGCAGGACTTTTAATAAATTTTAAACTTTATCAAAACTTTTTAAGTCCAAGTTTACTATTTAAATTTTTAGTAGTCAAATTTTAAAATCAGTAATGCAGGTCTTAAATTCTTAACATTGCCAGCTCCTAGCTTACTCTTGCTGTCTACTGTGCCTTTTACATTTGTGCATCCAAATAGATGCTTATTTGCAATTGGCTCACTAAATACCACTAACTGTATTTTACAGAAGTACATGATTTAGAAAAAACAAATGTTTTTCAGTAACATTTTTAAAAGAAAACAAGTTGCTTCTCTCGTTTGTACCTTGGGTAGCTTGCAAAAGCACCATGTTTTCAATTCTGCAAAATATTTGGTATTCCACAATCATTTCAGCAAACTTGATTCCATCTTTAGCCTCAATAAACTCAGCACTGAGGAAATGCCTTGTTTTAGAACAAATTTACTCTTGTTAAAAAGCATATTCTACACTTAATGCAGTTTTGAAAACCTGTTGTTATAAAGTTTGATTTGTGAAAACAAAATATGTTGTTAGTATCTCATTTACTTTAACACTTCATTTTTCTTTATACTTCTTGTGTTCTACTTTAGACTGGATGGGAGATGATTTATCGTAGATGCCCTAAGTCACTTTGGAGATTTTTCCCCTCAGGAAACTTAGAGGTGGCAAAGTTACTGTGTTAACTTTATTTCATCCTCAAATATGTAAAGAATTTTTAATAGGAGTTTTCTTGAAACAATCTTGGTCTATGTGGAAATAAATAAGATAAATATAGTTTTAAAAAGTTATTCTTTTTAATTTTATGAGTCAGTATAATAAATAATTATCTCTATTAAATTTTTATAAACATACTTTTGCATAAAAGGGATATCATGTTCATAATATATTATTTAGCTAACATATTCTCTTTTAATATTTATATTAACTGTCAAGCTAATTTGGTAATTATTAAAATATTTGAAAGTTCCTAATAATTACTTTATTATTACAGTTATTGAATATCACCATAATTAAATATTGTACTATTTTACTCAGAATATGGCTTTTTCTTTAACTGACTAATAGAATTTCAACACATAAAACAAATAAGGTGATTTTTTCACTGCAAGTTACATCTATTATTCCTACTTTTAAAAAAAGTGAATATTTTCTTATTCAGGCCATGTCCCTATGACAGATGCTGTGTTGCTGATGAGATATGATGGTAGCCTATGTGCTAACATAATCATTGATCACGTGCTAGTTCAGGGATGTCAGAAATGACAATGAAGTTGACATTTCCCAATTTTGTCTTGAAAAGGCTAAAGCTGGAATGGATATTAAATGGCAGATTCTCTGGTGACCACGGCCAGAATCAAACGTGGAGCATTTATTCCTTTCATAAGTGATCTTAAGTGCTTGCTTCCTGTGTGTGTAAGGTGCTTCTATGCTAAAGATACTGTGGTAAACAAATCATATAGCAAAACATGTCCTCCATTCTGAATCTGGGAAAGGAGAGGCAGGCAATAAAAAAGTAAAGAAGTAAATACTTGACTTGCTCAGATCCTGATAAGAACTGTGAAGAAAGGAAAGGAGGCTTAGAGGCTAGAGTGAGGGATGCAGTTTTACAAATCATGGTCAGGAAGGTCTCTAAGGATGTAATCATTAAGAAGAGATACAACTTTCTTAATCAGCAATCCATCATCTGGTTCTCTCCTTACCATAGCCTTAGCTTTGCTGAAGAATGTCTGCCTGTAACTTTGGGGAAATCCCTGAGGCCACCCAAAGAGATTTTACACATCTACCCTCTAAATTCAATGAGAATCTGTCCAGGCATTTTACAAAATGTAGTAACAGGCTATGGGTATGGGGTTTCATGGCCGATTCACTGTTTTCTATATTGTGCTTTAAATGTCCAGCTATTTAAATGTATCCAGCTGTTGACTTCTTATATGTTAGAATCTCTCTACTTAGGCAAATTTTATTAGTCTAAGGAAGCAAATTACAACCTGTCCAAGTAAACAAGAATTATTATGATGCAACCATTTGGACTTTTAAGGGAATAGTACTACAATGAAGAGGTGGGTAATGAATGCTGCACTTCCTTTCAGCCCTTAATGAGTCTCTGCAGTGTTAGGTAAAAACTGGAATAGCAATGCATTTCATTGAATGTGGGTGAGAGAGGGTTTCCCAATTTTCAAAACCATGAAAAGGGTTTTTCTTCCTTCTTTATTTCCCACATCTATTCCCTTACAGTCCTATGCTAACTTGATCTTCTCCCATCACCTCCACACCCAATCCATCAGTAAGTCTAGTTATCTTTCTCTCAACACATCCCAAATCATTCCAGTTCTCCATTATAGAAATACACCTATGTTTGAGCCACCACCATCTTTCTCCTGGACTACTAAGTATTATAATAAGTAGAGGGGAACTTATTTACCCTACCTGGGACTACTGAGTTTTCAAATCAAGCTTGGAAGCTTGGAAGAAGTAACTATATACTTATAAGACTAGTGTGTACTGTGTACAGTTGTTTCTCTTATTACCATACATTCCTTTTGTGGTCACAGGTACAGCCAGGCTGGACGTAGTGTGGTCTGGTGAGTTGAGGGAAGAACCTGCCTATGGCCTGGGGGGAACACACATCCACAGGAAGAACAGGCAGTTGATCTGGGGGATCTGGGGAATTTAGCCCAGCAGTTCTGAAGGAGGTCAGCAATTGTCTGGACAGTTTTGTGGAGCCTGCAAGCATTGTTCAATAACATGTTGAAATTTTTTTTTTTTTTATAATGTAACTTTTTTAAAAAGTTTATTTAATTTATTTAATTTTTTTTGGCAGCATTGGGTCTTCGTTGCTGCACGTAGGCTTCTTCTCTAGTTGTGGCGAGCAGGGGCTACTCTTCATTGAGGTGCACAGGCTTCTCTTTGCAGTGGCTTCTCTTGTTTTGGAGCACGGGCTCCAGGTGCACGGGCTTCAGTAGTTGTGGCACGCAGGCTCAGTAGTTGTGGCTCACGGGCTTAGTTGCTCCGCGGCAAGTGGGATCTTCCCGGACCAGGGCTCGAACCCATGACCTCTGTATTGGCAGGCAGATTCTTAACCACTGCGCCACCAGGGAAGCCCAACATGTTGAAATTTTTTAGGAAGGGAAACCTGGTAGAAGAACAGAGTTCAGACTTCATATTGTTTGAAAGGTGGAAACTCTGAGACTGCTTGGAAATGAAAGTGTTTATCTCTGTAGTCAGAAGGCTACTGAAATTTGGGCACAAATTCCTTATGCAATATTCTAAATTTAGTACCACTCTTAAGAGCAATCTGGGAATATTTACAAGTTTACAGTTGTTGATAGAAATAGGCCACAATGAGAACTATTTGTTTAAATGGGAGACTAAAGAAATTAAAGTGTTCTATCAGTGCATCTTTAACCTCTACTCATGAGTTTATTTCTTGGACAATTATATCTCAGATGAAATGCCACCAGACTCATTTTGCAGCCCTCTTGATTATGGTAAGCTATAACTCAGTAAGGCACATGGAGTGAATTCTTTTATACCATTTGAGCTGAATAGCTTCAATTGGTCTCTTAGAGTCCTATCAGCTGAATGAACTGTCTGAGTGTGCTTGCCATGGGGCAACAGAGCCTAAAGTTTAAATTCGATTACAGAACGTATGCATCAGATGTATATAAAATCCTAAAGAATTGGAAGAATTTTGCTTTTAGATATTTGAGAAATTAGATTTGATTGTCTTAATTTGATATGTGATTTGTGGTTAAATTATCTGCAGAAAATTATTGCTTATTTTAAAAAACTGTATGTTAGCGTTCAATTGGAATACTCAGTTAAGGAGGAAAATAATAAATAATAGTTACCTCAGGTATAGATTTTCAACCAAGGGTGATGAATCACCATTTTAAAGATTGTAAAGTTAATTTTCACTTGGTGATTAAGCACTTATCTTCAGACAGTTGTATTATGCCAATGACTCACTCCTTTAAATACCTGAAATAGGAATATCCCCTTTAGCTTGATAAAACAGAATACATTCCTGTCTTCTATAAATATGTTTTTTTAAAGTATACATGAAAGTAATAAGGAATATTGCCATTTTTATTAAATTTCAAAGGTGTAATAAATTATTTCTTTTGATAAACGTGATAGTTTTCCTTCCTGTGAACACAAAAACTTTTAAAAGCCAGGTCAAAACATTCAATATTTAAAGTTTATGTTTAAATAATCTATATTTAGATTACCTTTGAAGTTTAAGTGTACAGACTTTTTAATAGGACAGATGTCACAAATTACACAGTTCAGATTTTATGTCCTTATAATAACATTACTCCAATCTTGTCGATAAGCCTGAGCTTACCTTTCATAAAAGAGGAGAATTTGGCTGCATGTATGTATCACAACTCTTATGAAACATGTAAAAAGATTCTACTTCATTTCAATTAAAGGGAAAAAAAGAGACATGAAAGTTTAGAAGAAAAAAAGAAACCTTCAGTATCCCCATGTTATCTAAGTTAGGCTATCTGATTTTGTAGGAAAACAATTAAAAAAAAGAAAAGAAAAGAAAAGAAAAGAAACCAACCTAAAAGTAACAAAGCTTCCCAGAGCCTATATTAGAGATTGTTGTGTGAACTAGAAATGCCACCTGCCATATCAGTAAACAAAGGACGTTGCAGCCATCAAGCCACTACAGCGCCCCCCAGCGGTGAGCCCTGAGGCAACTCAGGATGGAAACATAATGCCACCACCAAATCACCAGACACTGCAGCCACCCCGCAACAGTGCACCCTGAGGAAACTTACGATGAGAAAACACAGGATACTGGCCCTGGAGAGCTGAGGTGCCCATCAAAGGAATGATTTCAGTGAGCTCAGACTCTGGCATCTTCCCATACATAGAAAAGCACTAAATTCCTTAACGTGAGATGTCCGGATGTTCCGAATACCTGGTCTTTGTTGCAAAAACTCCTCTACATTCTGGCTCCTCCCTTTGCCTCTTCAGAGCAGTCTCTCAGAGTTATCTGAGATGCTGTGTCCCGGGCTTAAGTCCTCAGTTTTGTCCACCGAATAAAACATAACTCTCAACTTTTAGGTTGTGCATTTTTTTTTAGTCGACAGTTGCTAAAAAAGTATTGCTGGAATAGTTGCAGCCAAGTCTGGCACAAAGAGAGGGCTCTAGTTATAGTATGCTCTATTCCCTGCTAAAACAGAAGGAATCACACTGGCATAAATGTACAAATGATGAGAGGTAAAGCACCTATACAGCAGTCAGTCACATGAAATGTCAATTAGTCGTCAACCCTATTCAAACAACCATGCATGGTTTCTCCTGAAGTTACTACTCCAGGCTTGATGGTTTCTTCATTAGATTTCTTATTGCCACCTCTACGCAGTGTTAAACCAGGGGTGAATAATGGCTGCCCTGAAGCATCGTAAAACAGAACCCTTTGCTAGCAGTCTCTCTTTAACTACAGAGTGAGAACACTGATTAGCAGTGGAGTGTTACTTCGAGGTGAGCTCAACTGGCAAACAATTTCTCTTCCATTATCCCAGGTGACTGGAAGATGTAAAAAAGCAATGTAATTTTCAGAGTGATTTTGTTATTTAAAATACATGTGAAACTTAGTGTGGCCTTAAGGTTTATGGAAATATAAATACTCTTCTGGGAAGCAAACACAAGACAGTCTTTAAAAGGGAAACCAAGATTTATTTTGACCTTTATCTAAAAACTAGTTCCCAACAGCAATATTTTTGCTACGGAAAAGAAAATAATGATGATACTCTTGAGTTTTAGTTTTTACTCCTCTTCAACTCTAATAGTTATCCACTGCTGTGTAAAAAGTTACCCCCAAAACTTCGAGGTTTCAAACAATAAATTTTTATCATCTCATAGTTTTTGCATGTTAGGAATCTAGGTGCAGCTTAGATGGG
This sequence comes from Balaenoptera musculus, assembly GCF_009873245.2. Lineage (NCBI taxonomy): Eukaryota > Metazoa > Chordata > Mammalia > Artiodactyla > Balaenopteridae > Balaenoptera > Balaenoptera musculus. Next base: position 60,864,478 of record NC_045802.1, read on the forward strand.
TGCCTCTGGCTCAGAGTCTCTTATGCAGTTTCCATCAACCTGTTGGGCAGGACTTCAGGCAACTGAGTCAGGGCTATTCTGAGGCAGGCATAACACTCTTCCAAACTCATGCACATGGCTCAGGGAAGATCTCAGCTTCTTATCGCATAGGCTTCTCCATGGGCTCCCTGAGTGATCTCACAACATGGCGGCTGGTGATGAGACGGAGAGAGAGAGTGTGTGTCTGTGTGTCAGGAAGCACTCATGATAGAAGCCAAGTCTTTCTGGAACCTAGTCTTGGAAGTGGCGTCCCATCATTTGTGCAGCATTTTCTTTGTTAGTAATCAATAAGTCCACTCCACCTTGTGGACAAAAAATTGTTGCCTGACATTTCAGTAAACAAAGAATGTCGCCTGCCATGCCAGTACACAATGAATGTTGCCTGCCTTTAGCCACTGCAGCTGCCCCCCAACTCTGTACCCTGTGAGGAATTCAGGATGGAGAAAAAGCAGGATACTGGTCCTAGATAGTTAAGATGTATATCAAAGGATTAATTTCAATGACTCTTGCATCTTCCCATACATAGAAAATCACTAAAATCATTAACTTGAGAAATCTGTGTTTTGTGATTAGCAGTAGTCTTTCGATGTTCCAACTACATGCTTTCTTTTCAGCAAAAACTCTTATGTACCCTTACCTCTTTGGAATGGTTCCTCAGAGCTATCTGAGAGACTGCTTTCCTGGGCTATAGTCCTCGATAAGTTCCCTGAATAAAACATAGCTCACAACTTTTAGGATGTGCGTGTGTGTGTGTGTGTTTCCCCCCCACCCAGTGGGCAATACTCAACAGGAGGCAGTTATACCAGAGAAAGAATATCAGGAGGCCAGGATCATTGGGCGCCATCTTAGAGGCTGCTTACAACGTCTGTGCTGCTGTTTCTTTTCTTTTTTTTTTTACATTTACTACTTTTAGTTTAGGAAGCAAATTCTTATACTATCTAATGACAGCATTGAAACAAAGTCTTTTTCCTAAAAATACCACATTATGCATATGATATGCTCATACTTAAGAGCGTATGGCATAATCCTATATAGAAAATATCTGTTATGTTTCTTCTTAATATATATGAATATTGACTGTTTCAAGAAAATAATACATGTTCACATACAGATACGCCATGCAGGTTTTATCTTAGGTTTAGAAGGAACTTTAGCTTTAGTTTAACTGCCCATTTGCTAGATTCTAGGCTAGATTCTGTTTGAGCACTGTTTTGGCAACTGCTTCCTCTGTGTACAACACTGTTGTAGACATTTAGATGGAAAAGTTTAAAGTGACATGCATAACTAGGAAAATCCAATAAGCTTCTTTAAAAAGTTAGATATAAATGAGAAAGGTGAGGTATTCTGGAAATAGCTCTGAGTAGACCTAATTCCAGTTTCCTCTCTGCCACTTCCTATCTACAACCACAGGAAAGTTGCATAGCATCATTAGAGTAGTGTCTTATGTCTTATTCTTATTCATAGGATCATTAGAGTAGTGTCTTATGTCTTATTCAGGCTGCTGTAACAAAAACCACAGACTGAATGGCTTATAAACAACAGAAATTTATTTCTCACAGTTCTGGACGCTGAAAGCCCAAAATCAGGGTGCCGGCATGGTTGGGTTCTGATGAAGGCCCCCTTCCGGATGCAGACTTCCAATATTTCACTGTGTCTTCTCATGGTAGAAAGGACAAGCTAGCTCTCTGGGACCTCTTTATAAGAGTACTAATCCCATTCATGGGGGTTCTGCCCTTATGATGTAATCACCTCCCAAAGGCACCACCCCCTAATACCATCACCTTGGGAAATAGGTTTTCAACATATGAATTTGGAGGGGACTCAAATAATCAGAGCATAGCAGTTAGTTTCCTTATTTATAAAAAGGAGTGGGTTAGACCAGTAATGTTTAAATTTTCTTCCCATTGCAAAATACTGTCATTTTACAGTGAAACACACCAAAATAGAATAAAGAAGGCAATGATGAAAATAATATTCTTTCTAATGTAGGAATGCTCAGAATTTTAATTTTTTAAACTTAACATTCTTAGTATTACAGCTACTAAAATACTAGTAGCTAGTAAAAGTATTTGCAACATCACAACTGACCTTAAGTAGAATCATTTTTACTGCATTTTAGTTAATTGAAAATATGAAACATTAAAAAAAATTCTTCATGTATATTTTCCAACTTTATTATTAAATTGTCTTTACCCATTTTATTTTTAAACTGTTTAGTATTTATCATTTATAATAGTAAAATGAATATTAAAATAAATTAAATCACATTTTTATTAAAAAGATATTATATTTTCCATCTACTTTTCAAATTTATATGTACTATGTCCAAAGAGAAGCCATGATTTTTTGTTTCAGTTTTAAAATATTTGTGATAATATTTATCACTGTTTATAATAAATGGTAAATAATTTGTGGAAGAATAGACTAACAAACTGCTTATCTACAACTACAGTGTCATTGCTAGCATTCAATAATTTTAGTTATTTGCAATAGGAAAATATTATTGAACATAAGCACATATTTAATATTTAACTGACTTATCAGAGGAAATATTTCATATGCAGAAAAGAAGCTGCCCATTCATGAGAAACCAACATATATTGAAAATTGAATACTGATTAACATTTATATTTTTATCAAATTTCATACTTTAATGTATGTTAAAAAGAAATAAACACGATTTAATGTTCAATTATGCTGAATAATGTCTAAAAGTTCTAGGTGTTAGTTTTCAGCTTCACTATTAAATAAAGCAGTGAATTTATTTGATGATGTTGTATTCAATGTCAAATCTCAAGATTATTAAACCAACTCATAATTTTAATTAAATAATAATACAATAATAGAAAGTGTCAAGAAAATTTTAAATACATCTATACTGTTCATAAATTAATAATAAAATATTTAAATAAAATAAAATTCAATGTGCAGCCTTAACAGCAGATGGAAGATATCAGAAAAATTTGTCAGTAAACTAAAGATAGATTAAATAAATTATTAAATATGGTGATCCAGCTAAGGATGGTTAAAGAAAAGTCAATCTAAAGAACAGGAGAAAAATTAAAAACAAAGCAGTGAAGTATGGGACAATATCAATCATTTTATCATATGTATATTTTAAGTCTTAAAAGCAGAGTAGAAGGAGAATGGAGTAGAAAAAATATTGGAAAAATACTGGCTGAAAATTTCCCAAATTTGGTGAAAAACATCAGTTTACAAACTAAGGAATTCATGATGAATCTATAACAAGATAAATCCCTGCACTATAAGAATTGCTAAGAAGAGCTTTCAGGCTGAAGGAAAATGACACCAGAAGGAAGGAATGAAATGACAGAAAATATATTTTTCCTTTATTAATAAATTTCATAGATATTTGACTATTTAAACACAAAGTTCTAACATTGTGGGGCTTATAAGTAGATGCTATATATATATGAAAAATGGGGGGGGGAATGATACTAACTGCTGCAATGTTCTTTCTGTGGAGTCATATGATAGTAACTCTAAGTGGACTGTGATAAGTGGAGGATGCATATAGTAATCTCTAAAGTAAGCACACATGCAAAAATGCAAAGAGATATGTCTAAAATACCAATAAAGGAATTAAAATGAGGTATTAAATAATACACAGTTAATCCAAAACTAGGCAAAGAAAGAATAAATGGGGGAAATCACACAGGTGGGACATATATGAAAGAAAATTTTTTAAATTGGCAGACCTAAATCTAAATATATTAAAAATTATATTAAATGTAAATAGATTAAGCATTCCACTTAAAAGGCAGAGATCATTAGGTAGCGTTATGGACTGAATTATGTGCCCCCACAAATTTATATATTGAAGAGCTAACCAGTACCTCAGAATGTGACTGTACTTGGAGATAATATTTTTTTAAAGATAATTAAGTTAAAATGAGGCCTTTTCAGTGAGTCTAATCTGTTATAACTGATGTCCTTATAAGAAGAGGGAATTTGGATGTAGACATGTGCACACAGTGGAAGGACTATATAAGTACACAGTGAGAAGGCAGTCATCTCATGCCATAGAGAGAGCACTCAGAAAAAAACAAAATCTACCAAGATCTTAGATACCAGATCTTGGAATTCTAGCATCCAGAACCATAAGAAAATAAATTTCTATTGTTTAAGTCACTTAGTCTATGGTATTTTGTTTTGGTAGGTCTTGGGAATAAATACAGTATGAAAAAGGAAAACTTAATTCTATGCTGTCTAAAAGAGATGCATTTTAATTTTAAATTGAAAAATCTGTTCCCCTCTCAAGTCATAGATAACTGTTACATATATTCTACTTTAAGAAGATTTTTTTACAGGCTGTACCTCTCACTTTATGATTTAATGATCTTGATCTACATCTCTTATCTCTCCCAAAAGTCAAGACCTTCTTACAGTTATGTACCAGTTTGAGTTTCCCAGAAGTAGTTTCTGCTTTTCTGGGAGAAAAGATAGAAAGAACCATAATTCCAAAAGATACATGTACCCCAATGTTCATTGCAGCACAATTTACAATAGCCAGGGCATGGAAACAACCTAAATGTCCATCAACAGATGAATGGATAAAGAAGATGTGGTACATATATACAATGGAATATTACTCAGCCATAAAAGGAATGAAACTAGGTCATTCGTAGTGATGTGGATGAACCTAGAGTCTGTCATACAGAGTAAAGTAAGTCAGAAAGAGAAAAACAAATATTGTGTATTAACACATATATATGGAATCTAGAAAAATGGTACTGATGAACCTATTTGCAGGGCAGGAAAAGAGACACAGACATAGAGAACAGACTTGTGGACACAGCAGGGGAAGGGGAGGGTGGGATGAATTGAGAGAGTAGTGTTGACATATATACACTACCAGGTGTAAAATAGATAGCTAGTGGGAACCTGCTGTATAGCACAGGGAGCTCAGCTTGGTGCTCTGTGATGACGTGGGTGGGGGGGCGATGGGGGGATGGTGAGAGGGAGGCTCAAGAGGGAGGAGATATGGGGATATATGTATACATACAGCTGATTCACTTTGTTGTACAGCAGAAACTAACAACATTGTAAAGCAATTATACTCCAATTAAGAAAAAAAAAAAAAGGAATGACCATTCAATGACATGGATGAAGCTCAAGTAGAATCAAGTAGAACCCCAGGGGAGTGAAAGAAGTGAAAGAAGCCAGAGTTAAAAGGCTACATGCTATATGATTCAATTTATATGATATCTGACAAAGACAAAACTAGAGGGACAAAGAACAGATAAACGTTTGCCAGGGGCTGGGGATTCCCAGAGGGACTGACTATGAAAGGCAGCATGAGAGAATGTTTTGGGGTAATGAAACTCTTCTGTATCTTGATGTTGGTGGTGCTCAAATAACTGTATGCATTTGTCAAAACTTATAGAAATGTACAACAAAAAAATAAATTTTACTCTATATAAGTTAAATAAATTCTTAAAAGATAAAAATAAAGTAGGGCCACTAAAATGGAAAAGAAAACTTCAATGTACATAGAATATATTATTGATAAGTATACAAATTTTTATGCAGTGTCCTTCATGCCTACCATGGTCCCCTCCTTGGGAAGGTAGAATGCCTCTCCACCCAGTGGAGATTTACGCTGATCTGTTCTCTAAAACAAATAGATCTAGCCGCAACCAGCAATTCAGATTACTTGCACTAATAACCACAGTCCTCTACAAATCAGTTTATATTGTAAAGTTTTTTGAGAGACATAAAGTTTGCTGAACACTGTCTGAAGGATATTCAGGCTCTTCATTCTTCTACATGTTCTTAAATCATCGGATTATCAGATTAGGAATACATTATAACTGATCTTCATCTACTACCGTTATGACCCACCCAACATATGCATACGATGTATACAATGAAAGAGAAGCATTGAAGGAGGGAAAGAGCACAGTGAACTGACACTGGACGGGAAAGTAGGAGGTACCATTATAGCTTAAATCTTATTCTAAGAACAGAAAGAAACCACTGAATGGTTTTCAGTGGGGAATGAACTCTACTGATGTATTTATTTATTTATTTTCAAAATATTTATTTTGGCTGCGCTGGGTCTTAGTTGTGGCACATGGGATGCGGGCTCATAGTTGCCGCATGCATGAGGGATCTAGTTCCCTGATTAGGAATCGAACCCGGGCTCCCTGCATTGGGAACGTGGAGTCTTACCCACTGGACCACCAGGGAAGTCCCGAACTATTCGGATTTATATTTCAAAGAGAGAACTTTGGTTTCTGAAGACAGAATAGGTTATTAGAGGGACCCAAGAGTGAAGATAGAGAGATTATTTAAATGGTTTTTGCAGTAGTCCATGAAGAGATGCTTTTAGCTTGGAATGAGGTGGGACATGAGGAGTGGCAGGCTGTGAAGATAAGAAGGTGAGAATGAAATTAAGATGTATCTTGTCACTACAACCAGTAGGACTTGATAATGGATTAGATGTGGGTAGTGAAAGAAAAGAATAAAAAGATGCTTTCTAAAACACAAGTTGAATGAACCACAGCTCCCCACTCTGTCTTTCCAATCCAGTTGCATTATACTAATTAATAAAATAAATCATTCAAGCTAGTATTGATGTAATACATAATAAATTATAAAGCATTCTTGCATTACCATCTTGCTCTTCAGCAGCAGCCGTATAACATAGATTGTATTATCCTCAATTTACAGATAGGAAGCAAAGGCTCAGAGAATTTCAGAGAGTGCCCCTAAGCACACAATATTTTCAAATAGAATTGAACTACATGTACGACTTGAATTTGAATGACTTAAATGACCTATGTGCTCCTCATGTTATGACCCGTCAATAGCTATTCCAAGCCAAGTTGCTATCTCTTGGGTTTCCTAACATTTATCATGTTCTCCAAACACAAAATATACCTAATTATATGATGCCATTAGACTAATCTTGCTTCCTGCTTCTGAATAATTATCATTTTCTTCATGACCTTTAATCTTTCTGAAAGGCAGAAATCTTCTGTCTGCAACTAAATTTAGACAAGTCCTTTCACAAGAGGCTAATCTGTGGGATGAATTAATTATAAGCAAGTTGAAATGATGACAAATAATAAGTCTAATTATTTTACAACAGTATTCTAAAAGATTATATTGCACATTTTATCTTACTGTTTATTTTCAAGACTCATTTCAAGAAGCTAATACATATAGATAGCCAAACAGACAAATGGGCTTCATGCTCTGGCAAAATTTATTATTTCCTCATCTATATTTCCACAGCTCTCATTTCAGCCATAGCATTTACCAACCTTTATTATTCTATTTTATTTTCACATTTGTCTATCACTAGATTGTATGTTTCTTGAGGACAAAGAAAATATCTTTTAAATCTATGCCAGGTACCATTTTATATATAGATATATCAACCTAAGATGCAGTTTCCTGATTACCTAACCTAAAGGAAACCTTCTCCCCATAATATCTTTTTACCCACATTGCCAAGCTATATTTTCTTATTAGCCTAAAATTACCTTTTTCAGTTATTTGTTTATCCCTGAACATTTCCTGTCTCTGATATCTCCTGCTCCCTTACCTGTCTCCCACGAGAGCAGAGATGCATCTTGTTTACCACTGAATTTCCTGGACAAAGAACCATACCTGGCCCTCAGTAGATGCTCAGTAAATACTTGTTTAATAGAAAACTACTAGGTCCTCAGTAAATTTGGGAATTAATTTTATTATTGTGGAATTAATGAGTGATGACTATAAAACTATAGCACTTGGTTACAATAACGAGTACATTAAAAATCACATTCTTTAGGGAAAAAGATTATCTGATCCATTTTTTGCATCAGATACCTAATTTAGAAGCCAACACATGGGAAGTTTCTCAAAAATACCTGTTGGGGGACTTCCCTGGTGGTGCAGTGGTTAAGAATCTGCCTGCCAATGCAGGGGACATGGGTTCGAGCCCTGGTCCGGGAGGATCCCACATGCCACGAAGCAACTTAGCCTGTGCGCCACAACTACTGAGCCTGTGCTCTAGAGCCCGCAAGCCACAACTAAGTGAGCCCACGTGCCAGAACTACTGAACCCCGAGCGCCTAGAACCCGTGCTCCACAACAAGAGAAGCCACCACAATGAGAAGCCCGCACACCGCAACGAAGAGTAGCTCCCACTTGCCGCAACTAGAGAAAGCCCGCGCGCAGCAACAAAGACCTAACACAGCCAAAAATAAATAAATAAATTAATTAATTAAAAAAAAACTTGTTGGAATTTGAATTGGATAAGTAAGTAAAATCTAATTTTCTTCCAGATTTATTAATGTGGTAATTTATGTTCTCATAAATTAGAATTGGATTAGAATATTTTCTGAACATTAATAATTTATTTATTTTATCTCAATTGTTTTGTATTAAATGTTGTGGTTACTATATCACTTGTTTCCTCATTTTACTGGCATCTTCTGTAATAGTGGAGTTTTTATTTTTTGGTTTGTTTGTTTTCTTCTTTAAACTTTGTGTCATAGACCACTTTGAGAATCTGATGACAGGGATGACATTTTTCTTTAGAAAAATAAAGATGTAATGCTATACAGATAATTTTATATATAATTTTAGGTAGTCTCTGAGGTAGAACATAGCTAGGCTTACCCAACTGTTATTTGTGTGATTCTGATACAGAAGAAGGAAATGAAACAGGTATGCTCCTGTAACATAGCAAGAACTAGTTACTACTGTAGTAAGATGGACTCTAGAATGCCAGTTATGCTCCAGGAAAGAAGACAGTAATCCCCAGTGTCTGGGCTTCTTTCATCAGACTGACTCCTCACTCTCCAGTGAGACTACTAAGACCTCCAAACTTGAGGTATGCCATGGTGAGGAATAGGGGAAGTATAGGAAGGTACTGTATAGCCTTGGCCATGTGTACATTATGTATATTGCTTCTTCCCTGGTTGAGTAGTAAAACTAAGAAGAAGGAACTTCAGCTGGATCCACAGATTCCTTGTTAGTCCTAAGCCTGGATCAAACCTTTGAGCCAGTCTAGCTCATTTGGCATATTCCTAAGGATTTATCATGTTGATATGATTTAACATGAGAGTGAGTAGAGATGGTGGTAAGAGTGAAAGCTTCTGGTACTGAAATTGCCTGTAAGAATTCTTGGCATCTGATGGCCTGTGAGTATTTAGGAAATGAAAATGGAAATTCAAACTGTGGTTCAGATTTTGGCTGTGGCTACCCCTTAGTATTCTGGAGGCTGAATGCTTCTTTATTAAACCCACTAGAATAGGTGGGGAATGGGCTTTTCAGGGTAAAGTATATGTTTGAAGCTAATAATATTTGGTTAAAAACGGATTCTTAGGAGTACTCAGGATAATTCTCTTAGGTCATCCCCAGCCTTCCTTAGACTCTGCTTGCAGAGTAACTGTAGACTCTGCTTGTATTGTAACTAATAGGAAGTGCAGACTATATAGAAGAAAGTTCTAGGAGAATGGGAGATGTATGGGGAAACAGTATTCTAGCCTAGTAAGGACAAGAGCCTCTGATGGGCAATTTTCTAGGAAAATAATGAATTTCTATCAATTCCTGGATATTTCAGTGGGACTGAAAGAGTGGTGTATTGCCAAGAAAAAAAATCTCTTATGTGTGAGTTGCTGTATTACTCATTAACCATGTGTTCTTGGTATGTGGGATTCATGCTCCTATTGCTGCTGATTAAGAAACCCATTTCATCACCATTGATATTAAGACCATACCCTTATAACTAGAATTTCACCTCTTTACCTTTAGACAGAGAAAATAATTGAGTGCTTGGTGGACTTTTAAAGGAGCAGTTACACAAAGACTTTCATTTTTTTCATTAGGAAACAGTAGCCCAATTAACAACTGACAAAAACCAAAATGGAAGAGGATCCAAATTTCACTGGGACTTAATGGAAGCCACTAAAATGAATGGAATGGGCATGAGAATTTTTTGGATCTCGTTATCCTACCTGCCACTAATTCTAGTTTTTTTATTCCAGTAGTTGCTACTATGGACTCCATGAGATTGTACCACTCTGCCCCATCTGAGGGAACAGTAGATTCAAGAGAAATGGCAACAGTCCCATTAACCTCAAAGTCATCTTTTCTCTAAGATAATTCACGCAAAGCTCTTGTTTTCTGTGTTTAGTAAGCAAAGCATGGTACCAGGGAAGGATGTGGATAAATTAAACTAACCAGAGAAAGCAGTGGTATAAATAGGGGTGTCTGGTAGCTCAATTGGTCATTCTCCCCAATTCCTGTGTAAAAATGAAAGCTTGTGACACCGCAGATTGCTCTGTGTGGTGTTGATCTGAGACCAAGCATGGTTCCAGAAAGGTGGGCAGAAGTGATTACAAGAGATCAGGGGGGAAATGGATAACAGAGAGAGCCAGGACAACATCAGTTACATTCTTAGTCAAGCTTATTACAAGATGTGTGTAGTCCTACCAAAATCCAGAGGCTATCACTCATATGGTGACATATCATCAGCACACAGTATAAGGGCTGCACTGATCACATTGGCTCTGAGACTGGTTTTCATCACCATCCTGAGATGAATGACAACCTTTAACGCACCTATGGTATTGGGCCCCAACAAGTCAATATTGACAGCAGATACCCAGGAAATTGCCTGGAGAGATTATACCAAACAACCACAACTCCATTAACTGAAGAGTGTGAGGTGAACTCATCCACATCCCCTTTATTAGGTAAAAGTAGGTTCAGTGGCATGTAAAAGAAGCCCCCAAATCACTGGTCAATCATCTGGAAATTTAATACGATAGAGGTTTATTTCTTTCACATAAAATCCATAGTATTTTGTTTGTTTGTTTGTCCTTGAATGGCATCGTCTCTGCTTTACAAAATCATTAGGAAACCTGTGTCTCTTTCCAGCTCACTGTTCTTCCATCCCAAAGGTGGTAGCCTTGTCCTCACAATCCAAGGCCATATCTAGTAGCAACAGAGACCTGCGAATTGTCTTAGTCTGCTCAGGTCTCCATAACAAAATGCCATAGACTGAGTGGCTTAAGCAACAAAAATTTATTTTCTCCTAGTTCTGGAGGCTGGAAGTCTGAGATCAGAGTGCCAGCGTGGTCGGGTTCTGGTGAGAGCTATCTTCCTTTCAGATGACCACTGTGTTCTCATATGGTGGAATGAGAGTGAGAGCAAGCTCCTTGGTGTCTCCTCTTATCAGGGCACTAATCCTCTCATGAAAATCCACCCTCATGAGCTTATCAAAATGTAATTACCTCCCAAAGGCCCCACCTTTAAATATCATCACATTGGGGTTAAAGCTTAAACATATGAATTTCAGGGGGATACAATTCAGCCATAGCAGGAATGCAGCCCCTGATCTGAATGACCACAGTTTTACACAAAAAATAATTAAATATATAGAGAATGAGATATGTGGGAACATCCTACAGTCTCAGGAGCTAAAAAATGAGCTAGACTGATTCTGGAAGCACTGGCTTCCAAACACCAGATGGTTGAAGTCCTAACAGTTACAACCATGCCCTATTCCAAGAGTTTTTGATCTGTTTGTTTGTTAACCCCTAGCACAGGGCTTAACAAACAGTGGCCCAGGGCCAAATGTGGCACATCACCTACTTTTGTAAATATAGTTTTATTGGAACACAGTCATGCCCATTGGTTTGCTTATTTTTCTATGGCTGCTTCTGTGCCATAGCAGCAGAGTTGAGTAGTGCAGCCAAGACACTATGGTCTGCAAAGCCAAGAATATTATCTGACCCTTTCCATAAAGGTTTACCCACTCCTGCCCTAAAGCATCCATAAACATGCTTTAGGAGTTTGTGAACTCTGTGAAATGGCAAACAGAATGATGTATGTGTGGGGACTTACCGTGGAGTGGGGCCAAAATTCTTATCAACTGCTCAACGTATATGTGATCCACTGAAAAGCTTCATAAACTCTCTATAAACCTTGAGGAAATACTGAGTAAGAGATTCACTTACTTGTAAGAACGTGCTGATATGTTCATAAAAAGACAACTGGTATACGAATGAGCCACGTGTTTGGATCATGTAGGTGAGTGCCATAAAAGTAACGGTTACAGGGACTTCCTGGTGGCACAGTGGTTAAGAATCTGCCTTCCAATACAGGGGATGCTGGTTCGATCCCTGATCAGGGAACTAGATCCCACATGCATGCCGCAACTAAGAGTTGGCATGCCGCAATTAAGAGTTCGCATGTCACAACTAAGGAGTCCGTGAGCCACAATGAAGGAGCCCATGAGCCACAAATAAGGAGCCTCCTGCCACAACTAAGACCCGGTGCAACCAAAATAAAAAAAATTAGAAAAAAAAAAAAGGTAACTGTTACATAATCTTCTAGTTAGAATGCCATGTGAGACGCCAATAGAATTTGGACTCCATAGAGCCATTTTACACCTTTGAAAAATTATTTGTAAATATTGACATTTTGAGATTATTCGCTAAACTTGCAAGAAAACTCTTTAGCAGCTCTAATTCTGTCAGCATATTCAGTTGCTTTTAGATCATTTCATCAGTCTGGGTAGTCATTGGAAAAAGTATCATGATATCATAAAAATACTACTTTTGTTTGTAGCTATAATTATTTTAAGCAGTTCCTAACTAAGACTGTTGTCTATCCTCTATTTTTTAATTTTCCTTTGTTTTTTTAAATGAGATAAAGCTTTCTTCACTGGTCTTTGTCTTTGAATTTAGATGTCTTCCTTCTTCTATCAGCTCAAGATTCATAAGGCTATTTTCTTCTTTAACAGGTGGATTAAACTATTGAAATGAGAACTGCCAATACTGCCACATTTTAGGAAATGTGTCCTATATCCTGGTTATTTAAAAAATAACATCAATTGGCTCTGTCCTAAAAAGGCGTGTAGCATGGCAGTGTTAAAGTTCAAGAAAAATAAGTTAAGACAAGGTCAAGGTTATATTTTTTTTAAAAACTGAATAAGCCTTATTAAGTTTATTTTAGGCTGGCATGAATAAAGGCATTAATGGGTCAGACAGATTATACCTTTGCCTGCTAAGCATCTAAAGATCATTTACATAAAACTTACATTAAAATTTATTATTTCTGTAGTTTGGTAGGCCAGTCTTTCATTTTTATACAACAATCTCTTAACACCTTGGATTTGCATATCTTATAAAAATGTTTTAAAATGGTTTCACATCTATTAATTCACAGCCACGCTGTGAGCATGGCAATTATGCTCTCTTTTTATGGATTAAAAATTTGAGGTTCAAAGAAGTTAAGTTTGTGATAGAGATAAACCTGACTTGATGAATCGAAATCTCTAGTTATAAAATGCGTCTATTTTTAGATAGAAAAGAACACAAGAATGCTCACATATTGAATACACACATGCATTTATCATTATTAGGAAAAAGAAAATATATTTATGAATCACTGGTCCAACCAATGAACAAAGAAAAAGTTAGCCTTACTAGAAGAGAAGACATTGAATTTCAAGTTTCCTAGTTAACATTAAATTGCTCCAATTTTTAAACTAACAGAACTAATACATGGTATTTTAGCCATTAGTAATGCATGGATATTTGACATACAGACAGTTCAAGTTCAAATACTTATTCTTCTCAATTTTTATTTACCATTAGTGAGCATTTCCCTCCATTCTTATATCGTCTCTCTTCCAAGTACTACCATTGATGGTGAAAAGAATGGCGTAAAGGTGAAGATTGTCAGAAAAAAAAGTTACTGTCACAGAATCATGGGGATGAATATTTAAATCAGATAGATGTAAACAGGGGCTTTCTTTTGAGTAGTTAAGCTACAACAACTTTTTTCCCTTTGATTGTATTCTGCTCTACATTTAAATTTAATAGGTATATAGGGGAACTAACACCTCTATATATATTAGGAGAATAAGGTCAATTATACAATTAAGAATCTCTGAGGATGATAGAACCTTGATACTGCTTTTAGTAATGCTAACTATTCTAGCTCAGTCTGAATATAAATCAGCCATCATAAATAAGTCAGCTCTGTTTCATTTTCTCTTCGCAGTTTAGTCTTTATAATCACTGTTTGTTCCTACTAAGCCAATAGCCAAAAATAATTCAGCTACTTGGTTTTGAGTAATTCAAAGATGTATCAACTAATTAGGCTATTTGAAAATGCAATTGTAACTAAAACAATGTGTACTAAGGGTGTAATGTCTTAGTATTTATGGTTTTTAGGACACCTGTAAAGTTAATGTAAATCTGCAGCACAATTGAACTCAGCATAATAAAAATGTTAGAATTTATAAAATGTCATCAAATGCTTGTGGCCCACTTCTATAAAAAACATGAATAATTCACAATACTATATATGGAATTAGATTCTGCTGCCCTGATTCCATTTAAATAAATGTATTTATGAGTCACCAATTTCATTTTACTCTACTTATACGTGGTGACCTTTCACTTATGAGCTGGAAAGCAATCAACTCTGGGTACAGAATGAGATAAAGAAAAATAAATTTAAATATTTATAGTAAACATTTATGATGGCATGTGCATTAATGATTCTGAACACATTTTTGTTTAGAGAAAAAAGATGTATAAAATCCATTCACTCCACAAATGTTTATTGAGAAGTAACCATGTGCCTATTCAAGCATGTTACATGGTTCCAATGAAAATTAGACAATAAAATAGGTGGACAAAGTATGGACAATAAAATATGTCAAATGCACTTTATTTTAATTTCTCATATTTTTTAAAAGACACGTTAACTCAGAGAATGAAAACTGCCAACATGTAAGTGGTTCTTTCAATTTTCTACCTATTATTTCTTTATATACTTTACAAAGTTATCAGCAGATATTCATTAGGATGAATTGATGGGATATATACTAAAAAATGGAGATAATCATGAAAACAGTGTTAAAAGCCAAAAGGAGATAGCTTACTGCTGATTATACCTTATGTGTTTCTGGTCTCACGCTTTCTTATTTCCTTTAAAAATCCCTCTCAATACCCTCCCCAATTCCCTCTATATTCCAATTTATTCTGGGGCTTATATCAAGAGCACACTACACAGTGCTATACAACTTTGCTTGTACATCTATCATTGAACCCATTTCACTGTGGCTTGTGTGCTTACATGGCTGCTGTCTACCCTCATGACAATATCAGGTTATGCCTTTATTCCCTTGGTTCCTACAGTGCTTGAGCAATATTTGTACATGATGGATGTTCTGTAAATCATTGGGAAGTGAACCCATCACATCACTGCTTTGTACAAAAGCCTGTGATGACTCTCCATTGCCAACCACATTTGACTTATCTAAGCAAAGAAAGCCCTTAACACCCTGGCCCCAGACAGCTTTTCAAACTTCACAGTCACTCCACTTCACACTTTCTAAAATCCATTGACAGTGAACAACTCAATTGTCTTGAACTTCCAAACTTGGCTTTGCTCAGGCTGTTCTAATCTGTCATAAATATCTGTTTTCCTATTCCTTTGGCCAATTCTGTTCATACTTCAATTTCCAACTCAGTTGTCATCTTTTTTTCTATAACATGTCCCAAACATTTCTTTCTCTACTTCTTTACATATCACTTTGTGTTTATCATAAGATCAAATGGAATTTAGTGTTACATCTGATTTGCTATGAGCACCATTATACGCAGAAAGAGAGTTTACCTTTCTCACCTAAAGTAGGTTATTTATTGAAAAAAACTCATGGCCTAAAGTAATTTAACATTTACATGTCTTTGTTGGTCAAGCAGAATGAAGAACATAAGCCTTGGATTCAAATGGTTATTTAGATCCCATCCCCTTTTCTCACTAACTGTGACTTGAATACATTACATAATATTTGAGAGTTAGAGTTTCCTCATTTGCAAATCGTATCTGTACCATAGGGTTAAGGTGAAAGTTGTACACCTTATCTGCTTTATGCATTATCTCCCATCTGCTTTTTTCTTTTTTTAGCCATTTTTACATGTTGCTCTTATTTTTCAGCTATTGTGGATATACTTTCTTCCAGTATCATGGAATATATCTTAGGCAGCCATACATTACTGCACCAGAGAAGTAAAAATTAAGTTTTTTTCCCCCAGTGTCCATATGCCAATACCAGAGAAGAACTCAGGTGTCCACGTGGCTTACTCTTTGTTGAGGAATGAGATAATCTGATTGTTGAGTTCTGATCAAAGTGCTAAGTTATTTTCAGTCCTTCCAGAACCATGTAATACAAGGGATGGGTGCTTTTAACCAAAAAAGGGGGATCCTATTTAGGCAAAAACAATAGATGTCTATTGCATCTACTTTCTAGAACAGAGAACAGCCTGGAATGGAAAGAATGATGCCAACCTCAGAATAAAGGTATTGAGAGCCTGTTTGTTCTCACCGCCCTTCATGCAGAGCACATAATTTCTCCAAGCAGAGAAAAAATGATCATTGCTCAACAGATATTGGCTTACAATTCAAATACACTAAATTTCTGCGAAGGTATGGTGTTGGAAGAGAGAACAATAGGCAACTGAAGTGATTGTGTTAAGGCAAGGCAATGAAATGCTTAAGAAAACTCATCAAAGACTTCAGAATTTGATTGCTTGTCAGTCATGTTGGCTTCATTCTGGTGAAATGCAAGTACAAGTATGTACCTCCATACTGTTTCAATATTTCTGATAAATTTGATCACAATCTCATTTTCACTCTCTAGATGAAAATTCACATGAATAATATTCCCCCAGATTGAAGAACACTGAATCTAAAGAATATCCCAGGTAGGGCTAAAATATGCCACATGGTGATATATTGCATCAATATAAAGGAACTAATCCCAAGAGAAATGTTTTTACGTCACAGTGGGCTTTTTTTTTTTTTAATGATAATGGGCCATTACACTTCTTAAGACAAATAGTCAATAAATGTTTGTTTATAAGAGGAATTCATTTAGTTTGGCTGTCAATATAGACAAAGCAACTAAAAACAGCATCTGATAACAATAATATAGATGGGAGCACGTCTGTAGAAATTCTACTACATCTCAACTACCGTGGAAAATAATTTATTCTGCTGGAAGCATATCGCAGTAAAAAGGAAGTCTGATGTAACCTAGGTTGCAATTCCCTGTGAACATTTATTTGCTACAGTAATTATCTTTGATTAGGAAAATAACAATAAAAATTCCCATGTTCTTATCAAGGATTCATGTTGACAGCTCTCCCAGTGGGAATGGTCATGATGGTGTTAAAATTATAACTGTTACTATGGACAGTGTAGCTATGTTTTATTTTAGAAAACACCAGAGTCAAGAGACTGTAAGAAAGGAATTAGGGTATCCTAATTCTATCAGCCTGTTCCCAGGGATCTAATAACAAGGAACTAGTATAAGAGCCAAAGATTGTTGGTAGTTTACTAGTGGTTTTGGCTGCCAATCCTGGGCAGTTACAGCCATCTGGTCCCCAAAATTGTTTTTTAGAAAGATATATAAACAATTAGCAAGTTGGAATTCTATGGACTAAGCCCAAAAAATGCAACTCAGTTGAATTTGGTGCAAAATAGGTTCATTTTAGATAAAAGAGGGACTAGAACGAATGGAATTTGTCAGAAGCTGTTGGAGGTCAAAACAAACAACAGTGATTCAGTGGTGGAAAAATTTGAAAGAGATAGGTGATGTTCTTTGACAAGAAAAACTACGTGGGTGGTGAAATGATTATGATACTAACAAATAGAACAGGAAAGGGCAATAAAGGGGACAAGGTTAAAGAGGTAAACAAGGCAGTTTCTGTAGTTTTCGTAGTGTGTTCCTCAGAACACATTACAAAAAGTCTTTATAAGTAGGTTCAGTAATGTCACTCATGAGTCATGCTTCACACTAAATAGGGAAACAGAAGCATTGAAAACAAGCTACTAAAACTCAACCAATTTCCAAGCAAAGTATGATGATGAATCCAACATAAGTCAGTGGGACAGAGCACACAAGAAAGCTGATAGTAATTGTATGTCATACACCACTTTGGATAATGGACTGAAAGCTGAATGCTGAAGAAAAACGTTGTGGATATAATAATAAACATCTTAAAATAATGTAAAAGAGAAAAAGAGAGCACAAAGAGAATAGATATCCAACAGATGCACAGATAATACACAAGATACTGTTAGGCAAAGGCCTGTGAGGCAAAGAGCCAAATGGACAGTAAATTCAAATGTACCAAGGATCAAAGTCTTTGCACCTACACAGTGTGGAATGGACAGTTGGCTTATCAGGTTTCTCAGTCATTTTAATATCTGTAAAAATGGCATCACTGTAGCTCTTTTGAAATCAATTAATAAATTGTATGTAGAGGAATTCTTACCATGAATAATTTACTTTCTTAGAAGCAAAACAAAACAAAGCAAAAGGAACAAACCAAAATGAAGTACAGAAAGCCTTTTCTCTAATGCTCAAAGAGTAGAGTATCTGGTTTGGCCCTACATTATCAATAAAGTACAGAAGTACAGAAACAGATTTCTTCTTATATGTCTTTATTGTTAATTGTATTAGACACAGTTGAAATACCTCTCATTGTACCATCCTATTCTCCCCTGTTCTACTCAGGGAAGTCTCAAGCTACTAACAAATAGCTCCTTTCTTTCTTTCCTCCTTTCTTCCTTTCTTTTTTTCTTAAACACTAAAATAACAGAATATGTTTTTATTGACAGTAACTAGTGAACTCAATTGACCAAATCAACTCTTGCCTTTTAAAATCTATATTAAACATCTGAAAACTCTTCAAGATAGTGGCTTTGATAAATGTCTGCTAATTCTACATCTAAGCATTAAAAAGAATAAGCTAAACTGAAAACAAAATGGATAGTGTAAGTCTAAATTATAACTACATTTTAAAAATTATATAAATCCTAAACAAGTCATCAGTGTGTTAAGATAAAATCTGTTGGCTGGCATATCATAATGATGACTTCGAACATTTATCTTGCATATTTCTGTCACTTAGGATCACATTGATTCATTAGAATAATTAATCCTTAAGGTTCAGGCAATCACTTTGGTTCTGGAAAAGTCACACTTTTAGAGACCGAACCAAATTAGATAATGAAACAAGTTGTTTCAACTTAATATGTTTTAGCTTTCTGTTTCTCTGAACATATGTTTGTGTTTTTAAACTAAAATGGAGGGAAAATATAGCAAATTGTTATAGAATAAATTCAACATTAAATACTTTAAGATCATATTTAATAAGAACCTGAGATTTCCTTGTCAATTCCATGTTTTCAATGAAGATATTTTTGTATAGTTTCTTTATTTCCTTATTTTTGTTAATCTGGTTCTCACATTTTAGCCTGAGAATATTGCAACAGTTTTACAAAACATGATTTATTTCCTCAGTTGGGACCTGACTGCCCATGAAAAAGATTTAAAATATATTTAAAAGTTTCATGGCTTTGGTGACTTACATATATTAAGAAGAATCTTTGCTTTGTCCTAAATTGTACTTAGAAGTTGGTCATTTTGTCTGTTGTGAAACCAAAAAAGTGCTACTAAGCAGAAAGAGCTAAATTATTTATGCTTTCAGTCCCTTACTACTATTAGAGACTGTTAATTATTATTTGATAATTATTTTATTCTATCAAAAAAATTCTTTTCTTAGCAAGACTATTTAAATATTCCTAGTTTATTTCCTTATTATGATTTATTAGAGATGATACTGCCAGTTATATTACATAAAAGAACTAAAAATTTGATTTATTTACTTATTATTTGGAAAAATTTTGGCATTAACAGGCATCAGAGTTAAAACAGAATATAGAATAAGCTTGTGTATAAAATTGTATTTGAGCATATAAATTATTTCACTGTCTCTAGTTTTGAAACTCCCGAAGTAGTCTACTTTTCTCCATTTTCATAGCTACCACCCCAGACTGAGCCAGCCCACTTGGAAACCTTTAGCTTTTACTTTGAGAAAAATTGTTCCCATAACATTTAGTATAAAAATCAAAACTATTCACCATGATTTATAAGAATCCTACATGTTTTGGCTTCTATCTCCTGCTGATCTCATTTCCTAACACTACTGTATTTAGGTATACACGCCTTCTTCCTGTTCATCAAGCAGCCTACCTCTTCCATTCCAGAATCTTTATACTATCTTTTCCCTCTTCTTGGAATGTTCTTCACCTCTAATCTCTACTAGCCTTTTTTCATCTGTCAAGTGTCAGCTCCAAAATCACCTTCTCAGAGGGCATTTTGCTAGTACCTCTCATCTAATGTTGCCAGTTGCCAAATCCTTCTCTATCACATAACTGTTTGTTTTTTTAAAAATAGTTTTTAACAGTCTCTAAAATTTTATTGTATGTTAATTTCATTATTTGTTAATTACCTGAACCCCCAGCCCCAGACCAGGAGGCATTTTGTCTGTCTTGTTCACTGTTGTATCCCTGGTTGCTATACAGTGTCTGTCACATAGCAAGTGTTCAGTAAATATTTGTTGACTTAATGAATCATTTAGCATAGCAAATCAAACTGGAATTCAGAGTGAGGTTTAGGAGATGCTGCACAAATGTTTATATGAATTTTTAAAAAGCATATAGAGAACATTTTTTTAAAAGGAGAATGAAGATTTCAGGTGCAAGGTAGCTCATGAAAATGCATAAAGATAATAATGAAAAATGTCAACATGCTGGAGGACAAGGCATCATGGGTTGTTTGCATTTCTGTACTTATGGCAGCTTTTTTTCCTGGATGATCTTTACGAGGATATTTCTACAGAAACAGCCTTGGAAGATAGGGAGAGTATCTCCCTTTGGAACAAAGGGCAGATTTGTTTGCTGTCCAGGATAATAAAGATAATGTCTCCCTCCAAGTCAAAAGTTGGGAAGGTTTGCTAGAAGAACTCTTTATAAGATTGGAGGTTGCCTAACCTCAGAGTTCCTCAGCTGTGGCACAAACCCACTGTATATGGTGCATCCTCCAGGGCCTCCACATTGTCCCTATGGACTTGTAGGGGAAAAGGAACAGAGGCAAACATGAGGCTTATGTTCACTTTAATGAGTAACAAAGTCCACTGTCTCTGACACAAGAGTCTTGTGTTTTCTGCCAGCATACATAAGGCTGTGCAGGCTAACTTGTTAGTTTGCAAACTGTAAATTTTCATACCCTTCACTGTTCTTGACACCATGATACTATAAACTGATATATTTAAAAAGGGGGGGGCATGTAGTTGAATCCAGTGGAAATTACTATTAAAAATGCCACTGATGGAATTTTTAAAAAATGCATCCCTGGGTTATACATTCTCCATGCACTAAATCAAGTCAGCAATGAGGACTCCCAATTCTCCTATTACCTGATACTAATCTGGGTTTTGAAGATTCCATTGATCTCCACATCCATCCAGGAATTATTGCCGAGCAGGGCAAAGCCTGAAACACGCCCCTCTCTTCCCCACATTCTCCCAATAACACCACTTTTTAGGAGACTACAATTTGATTTCAAAAATCCAACAAAGGATTGTCATGAGAGCCAAACATATCAATTTTATAAAACTTTGAGAACCATTTCTAAATCATTGCAAAATTAAATTTTAAACAAATTTTAAAATGTCTTTAATATTAAATTTAAAGAAAGCACATAAAATTACTTTTTAAAGGGAACACTGAACTTGAATAGAGAATAGAAATTCTGCGATTATTAGGTTTTCTGGAGAAGATATTTGAAATCTTCTTGTATTCACTGAACAAACACTAAATATCTACAAAAACATGTGTTTATGCTATACCACGCTTGTGCTCTGTGTAGAAATATGAAGATGGCTGAATCCTGAAATTGATCCGCCTTTCGTACAACAAATAGTTTTTGAACAGCCACTCTGTGCCAGGCACTCTTCTAGGCATTGGTCATTCTGAGGTGTGCAAAGCAGACACAAATGTGTGCCTCCAGCAGCTAAAATTCCAGTGAAGTGATTGGATACAGGTTGGAGGAGGGAGAATAGGGGTTCCCAATAATAAACAAATACATGAAAAACTAATAGATTATGAGAGGGTGGTAAGTGATAGGAAACTCTTGGGGATTTGAGCAACATTATATTGACTCGTCAGGGAAGCACCACTGAGGTTCACCATTTGATTAAAGAAACAGACTTTGAGCTGAGTACGCGCACTACATTGGCCAAGGTACAGGATGACGTATCAATTCTCTTGGATTACTTTGCCAGGGCTGCCATTACAAAATATCTCAGACTTGGTGGTTTAAGGAATAGAAAGTTACAGACCTGGAATGAAATTTATTTTCTCACCAGTTTTGGAGGCCAGAAGTCCAAGATCAAGGTGTCAGCAGGTTAGTTTCTTCTGAGGCCTCTCTCCTTGTCTCGCAGATGGCTGCCTTCTTGCTCTGTCCTCACATGGCCTTCCCTCTGGCCCACACAGTCCTCGTGTCTTCCTGTGTGTCCTTATTTCCTCTTTTTATAAGGACATCAGTCAGATTGGATTAGGGCCCACCTTAAAGGCCTCATTTTAACTTCATCATCTCTTTAAAAGTCCTGTTTCCAAATACAGTCACATTCTCTGAGGTGCTGGGGGTTAGGACTTTAATTTATGAATTTGAGGAGACACAATTCAGCCCATAACTTTTTTCTTAGAGTTGGAGAGAGACAGCTGGGGATTAAAACCATGGTTTTATCTTGTTGCAACGCCGTTCTCTGAGCCATAATGAATTATGACCCATAAAGAAACTAGTCTGTGCTCTAGTAAATTCACAGATAGCACCTGTTTTTCAGAATTAAGTATTGGAATCCCTGGATTTGCAGCCACCATAATGAATTATGACCCATAAAGAAACTAGTCTGTGCTCTAGTAAATTCACAGATAGCACCTGTTTTTCAGAATTAAGTATTGGAATCCCTGGATTTGCAGCCACCCGAGGAGGGCTGTGGCTCGGCACACATGCCTGGTGAGGCTTCCTGGTGAGCGTAATGTGAGTGATGGTTAAGGAAAAGCTTAGTAGCTTCCCTTCCAGCCCCTGCCCACTTCAGCTTTGTCTCTTGCGGCAGAGCTCAGCCCAGGCATGGAGTGTCCTGGGAGCCGGCCTGAGCAATTGCAAGACCTCTGCACGCGGCTGCTGTCTGGTTATGTGTACTTATGCTGCTTTGAGTCCTTCAACCGCAAGTAAAATCATTGATGGGAACACAGGAAGCCTTTTTGGGTCTTTTTTTCAATTCTGATCGTAAAACCAATTGATATTAAATTAGAGGCCAGGTAGAATGCAAAAAGGAAAGAGCAAGTGGTCACGAAGAGTTTCAACAGACAGGTATTGAACTTGTTCACCAAGCACAAAAGGATTGTCTTTTCAGGGATGACCGAGGAAGCAGCATTAACAAAGCACAAAAGTATTCAACTATATCAACTGTACAGTACAGATTGAGAACCACAAGTGATTCAGTGTAGATAAAGCATACATGAGGGGCCACAACTCAAGAGATGAAAGAGGAAAGTAGGGGTTGAGATCATCGAGGGTTCTTTAAAGCATGCTAAGAATTCTGTTCCTATTTGGTAGTCATGGGATGTCAATTTAATTGAAAGACTTTAAGCTGAAGAATTTGATAATCAAATTTGCATTTTTGGAAATGAATTCCAGTGGCCAGATGACAGTCTATTTTAAGTGCTTTCTTCTTTAATACTCAGAAAAGATCTTTCAAGACACCATTAAAGCAAGGTACTATAATCCGAAACATTTGTTTCATTGTGCCCTTTAGAAATGTGAGGCTGACAAATGAATCAGTGCGGGAAACAAGAATAAACATGAACCATTTATTAAATGAGGTGTGCTTATCACATTAGGGCATTGTGTCTTGAACCTTGGCATGCCTCTGATATAGGATACACAGGGAGAGGAGTTTTTCCATGGGCAAATCAGGAGTTGTGTGCAAAGATGCTTATTAAAGCACAGCCAAATTTGGACTCAAAGTATCTATCAGTAGGAGGATGGGTAAATCTGTGTGGTATGTTCATACACTGATATCAGACATATAGAAATGCACAGGAAAGAGCTCCAAAACATAATTGGAGTGAAAATATAAATTGCTTCATACACATTGATCGCATTTATGTAAATCTGTGGAAACATAAAGCAATGAAACAGTGGATATGTAGATTTTCAGTAAAAGTATACTAACAGGGTCTGATGAACTACACACCAAGTTCATCACAATGGCTGCCTCTGAGAGGGAAAGTGGGTAATGAACTTTACCAGAGGAAGAAAAAGGAGAGGCCACTATTTGGTTTCTCAACTCTTTAAAAAGTAACCAAATATAAACATTGTTAGTTATTGGCAGTGAGTACGCACTTTTTTCAACCTCTGTACTTTTCTATAATTGTTTAAACTGTTCAAAATTAGTTTTTAAAAGAACAATTTTCTTCACATAATCCCTTGTATTTTTATCATTCTTCATACTTTGCCCTGCATTCCCAGGTTTACTGCCTCATAACCTCCTTTATTGTGGAGATGGGTTAAAGTATCTTTATTCTTATTTCATCAACTAAGCCTCAAAGAGGTGAAGTGCCTCATCCCAACCTTTCCTTATAATTATTCAAAGGTGAGGGGGAAGTTCAATCCCAGCATTTCTGAAGCCAAAGCCAGTACCCCCTCTCTCTTTCCTGCAGTCTCTCTGTCAGCGTTATGAGAACTTCCACTGAACTTATCCGTGGCAAAAGACACTTTAAGAAATTTCAGTGTAACCCTTCTGCTCTCCCGACTCTACATTTTGTTTTGTCTTATTAAGAAAACTTGAGGGATTGGCGCTCTCAAATTTAGGTGATAGGGAAGTAGATGAGGGCCCTGTATGCCCTTGAACTTCAGCTCTGCCATATTCTAGCTCTATGGGCTTTGTGAAGCTACTTGTTTACTCTCTGCCTCGGTTTCCTTGTCAGTAACATGGGGAAAATCATAGTACCCAGGCATGAAGTTGCTGACAATGAAATGGATACAGGTATACATTGGAGATACTGTGGGTTCGGTTCCAGACCACCCGTAATAAAGTAAATATTGCAGTAAAGTGACTCATCTGAATCTTTTGGTTTCCCAGTGCATATAAAAGTTATGTTTAGGGCTTCCCTGGTGGCGCAGTGGTTGAGAATCTGCCTGCTAATGCAGGGGACATGGGTTCGAGCCCTGGTCTGGGAAGATCCCACATGCCACGGAGCGGCTGGGCCCGTGAGCCACAACTACTGAGCCTGCGCGTCTGGAGCCTGTGCCCCGCAACGGGAGGGGCCGCGATAGTGAAAGGCCCGCGCACCGCGATGAAGAGCAGTCCCCGCACCGCGACGAAGAGTGGCCCCCACTTGCCGCAACTAGAGAAAGCCCTCGCACGAACCGAAGACCCAGCACAGCCAAAAATAAATAAATAAATGAAAATAAAAGTAGCTATAAAATTAAAAAAAAAAAAAAAAAAAAAAAAAAGTTATGTTTACACTAAACTGTAGACTATTAAGTGTGCAATAGCATTGTCTTTAAAAAAAACAATGTACCTATTTTAATTAGGAAATACTTTCTTGCCAAGAAATGCTAACCTTCATCTGAGCAACTTGTAGTAGTAACATCAAGAGTACTGATCACAGGTCACCATAACAAATGTAACAATGAAAAAAGTTTGAAATATTGTGAGAATGACCAAAATGTTACACAGAGACAGGAGTCTGGCAAATGCTGTTGGAAAAATGGTGCTGGTAGACTTGCTGGAGGCAGGGTTGCCACAAACCAACTTGTGAGAAATGCAACGTCTGGGAAGCATAATGAAATGCGCTATGCCTATAATTCATAACAGTATCAGGATGAGTCCCATTAGAACTATTACAACACAGAGTAATAGAAGAGAGTTCCTGTGTGTACAGCCTCCAGGCTGGTAAGGAGGAAGTCCTAGGATTAACCTCTGTGTAAGCTAGTTTATGTTCTCTGTGAGATAGCTATCCACATAAAGCGTCTCAGAAAGGGGATCAGAACGAGACACACTGGAAATAGATAGATTAGCACAAACCCATTGCACTGCTAAAGAAAAAAAAAAAGTGTAAGTGAATATGAACTTGATTTTGTATACATTTTACTTTTAATAAATAAATGAAACTGTGAAAAGAGGGTAGAAGAAGGGAGATAAAGGCAGTCACTTCCCCCCCAAAAAAAGAAAAAATGAAAACTCATTAAATATATTGGCCAGTTGATTTTTAACAACATTACAAGTCTATCCTGTGGTACGCATCACAGAATACATCCTAAGGACACATACAAACATAAAGATGCCCATTCACCTCCATGCATAAATGTGGTGTCTGAGAAAACTAACTGTAGCCATTGAAAGCAGACCAAGTTGTGAAACCTTTTTTAATGCTTTCGAGCAGGGGTCCCCAACCCCCGATACCTGTCCCTGGCCTGTTAGGAAACTGGCCACACAGCAAGAGGTGAGCAGCAGGTGAGTGGGCGAAGCTTCCTCCGCTGCTGCCCATCGCTCCCCATCGCTCACATTACCGCCTGAACCATCCTTCCCTCCCCACCCCCCCACCACCCACGTCCCCACAGTCCCTGGAAAATCTGTCTTCCACAAAACCAGTCCCTGGTGCCAAAAAGGCTGGGGACCGCTGCTTTAGAGAATATTCTGTAAAAGGAAATAAGTATGAATAGCTGGTAGCAGAGCTTGTCCAAAATTCCTTCAATAGATTTAGCATTAGAAACCCAAATTTCCAAAACAAAACAAAAAACATCAATGATGTATTTTCAAAGATGGAATCAGGTTTAAAAAAAGAGGCTGTGCACATTGTTTTTAGTGTGTTGTAGAAACAGTGTCACTTTTATCTCACTCTGATCTTCACACACAGGTGACCTTGCTTGGGTTTCGATAGAAAAATCTCTCATGAATTTACATGGCCATGTTAGCTGTATAGTGTTGATTGCAAAGATATAAAACCAGATAATGCTATAAAACAGCTCTTCAGGCACATTGCCTTTCTAAACTATTTGCATAAAGATGGACTGCGCATTGTTATGTGCATGTAGTTAAACTCCCAAATTCAAAGGAAAGGGTAAAGTCCTGCTTGGATTTCCCGGGGTTCAGAAAGCATAACCTATACAGTACCCTCACAAAGCAACTTTAAGAGAGGAAAGAAAAAGAAAGCAGATCAAACTTGTTGAATATTAGTGTTTAGTTTGCTTGTGGTGTATTGCATGCAATACTAAAACAAACACTTGTCACCTAAAATATCCTTTTTATGTAAGAAATATGGAAATGTTATGGACACACTGGATGTGGTAAGAAAAGAATAAGTAAAAGTACTGTAATTCCTCAACTAATTCTTCAAGTAGGTAATGAAAATAAAAGATGAAGTTAAGCGATAAAATAACAAGGTATAAAATACTTGCTCATTAGTCCCTTAGGAAAAGAAAACTCTTCCCATACATGTGACTTTTTGAGATTTCTTCTTCTGTCTAAATGGCTTTTTTGTATGCATGCCAGGTAAATTCTTAGAATTTACACTTCTGTGAAAGATGTGTGGGTTTTAAATGTGAATCATAGTTGAGATAGTATTTGAATTATATTTATGTAAGTAGAGTTCAATGTGTAATTCTAGTGAAAATTTTAGAATAGATAAAATAAAGATGTCTCTAGATAATTCACATGTGTTTCGCCATTGGTTCTACAAAACAATGACCCTGCAAATAATTCTGGTATTCTTTCCTCCAAAGTGTTTTGAAATAAGGACTGTTTTACTTCATACCCCTGGAGAATATACTAGATCAATTTTCTTTTACTCTGTATCAATTGCAAAGAAAAGACATAAGAGATGTGCCTCTTCTTTTAACTTGTATGATCAAGGACTGATAATTTGCCTCTCGGGTATGGTTGAGTCTTTTTTTGTAAATAAGAAATTTGGTCTTTTGTAATGATGTTTAATCTTTAATGTTCCAGGATGCTGAAAGTTCCTCACAGGTGGCTTGAAGATGGGTCACTCTGGAAACAAAGGAAAAGCTGAGTTGGGGGCACCTCAGGTCCCCTACACATTTAAGTTAGAGTAGTTATACTTGTTGTTTCTTAAAAGATATATTTTATAATTAGAATAAATGATCTACTTGTAAAAAATATCTATTATCAATTCTCTCCATAGTTGCTAAGATCTCTTCAGCTGTAAGAATTTGTAAATTATTTTCTGTTTGATGAATTTGCAAGTGAAGTGCTAATAGTAATAAAAAGCTAATATATATAGTACTTTCTAAA
This sequence comes from Balaenoptera musculus, assembly GCF_009873245.2. Taxonomy (NCBI): domain Eukaryota; kingdom Metazoa; phylum Chordata; class Mammalia; order Artiodactyla; family Balaenopteridae; genus Balaenoptera; species Balaenoptera musculus. The sequence continues at coordinate 60,892,736 of NC_045802.1, forward strand.
CAAAAGGAACTCTTCTGAGGGCTGTAAATTTAAATCACTTAGATATCATAGGAACCGTTTCAAAAAAAGTTATATTAATATATCCGCAGGTAATATATCTGAAACTTTTCATTAATATTCATTAATATTTTTATACAAATAATATTCTTATACAAAGATTATACAAATCTGTTAGAAAATCACCAAGACCCTCCAAAAAATTAACAAACACATACTGTTTGAGTTTATTAATATTCAGATTTAAATTTTAAAAACACTTTCAGCTACCAAATTAGCAAATATCAGAATTTGATATTCTCCATTCCAACGAGAGGTGATGTAAAGGAGATTTTCCAATTTCCAGGGAGATTAGAGAGTGGAAAATTTCTGAACAGCAATTTGTCTATAAGTATTAACAGCTTTAAAAATGTTATGTATTGTGATATTTCCAGGAATTTCTCCAAGGGAGATAATCACATTTAAAACTATTTAAGTACATGGTTGTTTATTACAGTGTCAAATGTAATTCCAAAGCAATCTGAAAAAATCCAAATAAGGAAATCAAAAAGTAAAACATGGCATATTCATTTTATGAAATATTATAAATTAAAACCATGTTTACCTATACATTTTTAGTTTTTTTGGAACAAATTATAGCTTCATAAAAATGAGGAGGTGTTTTATACATAGTAAGACGATCTCAGCTGTATATGTATACATCCATATATATGGACACCAAAAAAATGACCTTAAATATACTTTAGACCACCTGTCAGCTGAGAGCTCACTGAGATAGATTAAAAGTGGATTTAACTCACAATGTCATGTCATACACTAATCCAGATTAACCCTCCACACAACTTCTGGAATTTTTCAAATTCTGTACACTTTCTTCTCTCACACTATCCTTCTGTGGACTCCTATTCCAAATTTGGTGACACAGTTTCTCCTACGTCGAGTTAAACATGAAGCCTGACTCTTTCACCACCACCCTCCTCCAACACAATTACTTGCCTGTAACACTTGTGAGTATTAATTTTATTAAAAGTTTGAAGGAACTGAGGATGGGGTCATCTCATATTGTGCAAGAACTTTTACCCTTGCACTGCCTACATCCCTACGTCTTCCCAAGCCTCCTTTCTGGAATAACCAGTAAAATTTACCCCTCCTTACATGTGGTGGTTCTACTGCTTTGAGACCCCTGGAGGTTTCAACTTAACCTTACGTGAGTTTGTTTTGAAATTTGTTTTGAACAAATATAATAGTGTCCTTGACAGGATTCCTGAAGAATACACATTTCTTCACTTCAATTTGTTATTATTAATAATAAAGATTTTTCTTTAAGTAATGCAGTTTACAGGATTGGGAAGAAATAAGATTGTTCACTGTATTGAAAACTATTTCTGATTCAGATAATGCAAGTCATCTCCTCTGTTCTTCTGTATATATGTTACCTAAGAATGGCACCTCCAATATGGGGGCTGCATGAGCCACTCTTGCTCTCTGGATTCGAAAAAGAATGATTTCTTACCTGCTCTCCACCAGCCCTGCAGTTCAGATCACTAGCTCTCAGTGCTACACCCCAGGCCCAGTCTCTCTGTCTTTTTTTTTTTTCCCTTAACCAAGATCCAGTATTGAATGATAACATTCATGCAGCTAGAAGGATAAATTTAAACTGGTAGAGGAAAAAGATAGAAAAGCAATCTTCACCCTCCTATCATTTGTCTCCATCACAGCAATATTTGGATCCATTCAGCACCCTACTATGATCTTCTTGTAATGCGGTCCATGGCTCCCTATCCTCCCTGCATTGCAGTCTCTCCCCCCTTTTTCTCTGTCTCTTCCTATAATAGTGTAAAACCTACTTAAAACATTGTCATGTGTGCTGCTGTATGCACATGCATCCCTACACACAAACAATGGCATATGCACTTTAAATGCTTGGAGTGGTCTACCCCTGCAAGTCTTTATCCTAGTGTCTTAGTCTGTGTAACCAGGAAAAAGGTGGGTGGTTTTCCATCCAAAGGGCTCTTGCACCAAGATGTGAATATATGATACATAATAGAAATATATAATTTTAATTGACACATTTATTATTAGATTAATACTTTACTCTTAATGTCTCACTGCCTGTGTTCACTTGGGATGGCAAGTTGTGAGGCCTTCCTCCTTGTTTTCTGAACTCAACTTAATACCCAACATTATCACTTTCTCCTTTATTGCACAATTTGAGAAGCGTTTTTAAAACATACATGGACCAAATAATGAACTATGTACAGTAGTAACTTTTAATCAGAGACTCCTAGTCTTACCTAAACTATAAAAGATTAAGTAACCGGAGAGGGAAAGAGATCTCCTGGGGCAGGGACCCCAGCCTGCCCAGCTCCGCGCCGTCAGAGCTCCCACCTCCGCACTGCCTCATCAGACTGGAATAAGAGGACATTATGGTTAGAAGGAGGAGTTTAAAACTCTTTTTATTTAAGGAGAGAGGTAATTGGAATGACACTTTAGTTTTCAGAAAATCCACAAGGAAAAAGTAAGATCTAATTGGTATGCTGAGGAGGAAAGTGGCCAGATAAGGAGAACTGGTACTAATTTCACAAGAGTCACATTCAATCCTATCAACCTCAGTAAGGTTACACTTGAAAAGGAGGGAAAGAGCCCCTACTACTGTCACTTCTCCTTTCCTCCCATTCTATTCTCAGTAAGAGTAGAGAGAAACGTAAGGAAAAAAGGAAGCAGCAATATGCATGTGGTGGTGGGCCATATCAGTTCTTACAGTTACAGATTTTGTTCCTTTTCCTCCCATCCCCAGTCTCTCACTCAGAATACCCACTCCAAACCCCTGTGAAAAGTGTAGCTTCTCTAGCACCGCACCCCCATCAAGCACCTGGTTTCTCCCTCAAAGTCACTCATGCCTCAGGATGGTCCCCATCCCACTCTCTAACAGGTAGGAGGGAAGAAAACACCCAATTCCAAGTGGAACATGTGTATTGTGTGTGTAAAGTGAAATTTTGATATCTTGCTATACATGACACTTAGGACTTTAAATGCTTTTAATGTAATATATTCCCCAGGAAAGGCCTGTGTTTGAAATAGTCCTGTCAAAGATAGAAAAGAAACATAACCATCATGAGAGATGTTTATTTTTCAGAGTTTGAGATTATAGATTTACAAATAAACACAGGTACTACGCGACTGGATTATCTGCATTTTCAAGGGGATTAGTATGAACTAAATGCTTCATGGTGTAGATTATCTGGCAAATTTTATCACAATGGATGATGGTGTTTAGACTGGGAATCTCTGTTTAGAGTAATTCTGTCAATACAAATCAGAACACCCGTAATGGTTTTTCTCTCTCCAATTGCAAATAACCTTTTTTTGTTTAACTTTACTAATTTGTATGATATCAATTGCCAGTGTCCCTGAAGATTTATTTATGCAGAGGAACACACTTTGATTCATAAAACTAATTTATATTTTAATTACTAACTTGGCAGGACACTTGGTCAAATTGCCAACACAATAGCAAATAAGATCAATAATTAAACTTTGGAGAAATGTGAAGTTAGGAATTTCTCAACCCACCAATTATTTACTGTTTGTTGATTTCAATTTTATTAAAATCATTACCAAAATGTTGAATGGGCAAAAAGTTATTTTCTTGAATATTCTGGCATCCATCAGTGCCAACATTATAGAGTAGAATTCATGAATTCAATCTAAAAATAAACAACTCCTTATCATTTATACTTGCTCTAAAATGAGGAATTGAATAAGCAAGTGGAATTGGTGCAGGTAACAGGTTTAGGTTTTTAAATAACCGTGACCTCATTCACATGTTGCTTGCTCTTTCATTGAAGCACTATGGGATTCAAAGAGAGTTTGCAAATATCTAAGACAAGATCATTTCCTTTAAGAAGTACAAGGGCAATTTAGGGAGATAAATTCAATATAAAGTTAATTATAATACTACATGATAAGTTCTGTAACAGAAATGTGACTATTGTGAGATTGTGAGAGCATATAGAGTCCTACCTAGAATGATCAGAAAGGCAGATAATTAATCCTGAAAGAGTGACAGGAATAAGAAAATGAGGAAGGAGCACATTTCAAAAAGAAAGGAAGGCATAATCAGAAAAACAAAACAAAACAAAACAAAACAAAAAAAAATATATATATATAAGCCGTATCATCAAATGCTGCTTAAAAACCATTGCAAAATGGGTATTTTTCAACAATAAAGACTTAGGAAGATGCGCAAAGTTCTCTGGGCCCAGTATCCATCCACCAACTTTGTTTTTGTCCTGAGATTATTAAATGACTGTGGATTCTATGTTGACTCTATGTGAATAACTGTTTGTAGATATCTATAGTATGTTGTGGGAAAGAGAACATTAGACTGAGGCCAAAGAAACCTGAATTGTAGTATAGTTTTGATAACCCTGGGCATGTATCTGATACATTATGCACTCTGATATAATAATGTAGCAGTTAAATATATAGCAGAGGACTCATGAATGTATATCTGTTACTGCCTAATGGTGGATCCTGGGCCTATGTGTTCTCCTAATCTTATAAATTTAAACTATTAAATGAGGAATTTAATTATCAGTGTTAAATCAACATTGGAAAAACAGATGGAAAAGTTGAGCACAAAAACAGTTGACTCTCTTGGCAAAAAGCCATTACATAAGTAATATTCTTTCTGAGAATAATATTGCAAAGTTAGTATATTAGAGAGAATTCAGATATCCCTCTAGTGTGTTCAGTCTGCTTCATGTAGACGATCTCTCAGTGACCTTTCAGATTTCTGGAGAGAACATCTTGAGCTGGATCAAGGTCATAGGCTTGTGAACCTACAATTGTGATTATCTTTTAAAATTTTGTCTCACTTATGAAAAGTGATTTTCTCGTGAAAGTCTACCTCCATGTACCAGTACGATACACCTACACCTTATTATCAAAGGAAAATTTATTTATTCTTGCTCAAGTAAATTAGGATTTGCACACCAAAAAGAATTATTTGATTGGAACCAATTTGAATATCAGTGTAAATAGAGAGAGGTGAAGTGGTCTAGGACAAAGGTGGAAATCAAAAAGTTTCAAATTTAGCAAAATCCGAAAAAAGAGATTTCCTTTCTTTCTTTTTTAAGTCACTGGATTGGAATCACTAAAAATCTTACTTTATAGTCCAGTCACACTTGCTGCTCCACACTGCACAAAGGAAAATTCTTTCAACATTATGATGACCTGTGGCCATACCATTTCTGAAACTTTTCTAAATACCCTTTAGTGAGGTATCGAACAATGTCACAGAAGCAACAAGCATGTTCTATGTGACCCGGAATAACTCTATGTCTTATGATATGCAAAGGGCACATGGTGTGCCCAAAATCCATCTCCAAATGGGATGTCCAAATTTGACTTTAAAATGTGGTGATAGAGCCTGGCTCTGCAAGGCTAAGCTCTACTGTGTCGTAGAGGAGGAATACAGGATCCACTTCTCTGCTTTTATGTGCGATTGCTTGGTAAACCAGAGACTTATGATGTCTACTGATAGCATAGAACTAAAAAAGTTGCAGTAAGGAATTCATACCTTCACGATGCCAGATTCTGTTTCAAGTAGCAAGTCACTAGGGATTTTTAGTAGATTCATAAAAAGAAAGAAAGAAAAAAAGAAGGGAAGGAAGGAACTCTTCATTAAACAGGGGAAAGGGAATATAATCAAAGAAAAGTTTTCATTACTACAAAGAAATAAATCAAGTTCAAGATTGGATAGAAATTTGCTTCATTGTATAATCTGTGGGGTCATAACTCTTTATCCTCACCTGTTGATTTAATAGTCAATATATTGGGTTAGAATGATTTTTTTCTTTCCTCATTGCTACTGTTCCATATTTTCTAGTGTTTTCTTACTCTTAAAAAAAAAAAAGATGACTTTGTCTAGCAACTATGAATGTCAAAGTAGATTTCCCTCAGTTTTAAATAGAGACACTGTTCTTTTTCTGTTTGTTTCAACACTTTGCAGGGAATCTAACAGTGTTAAAAATAAGAAACCCTATCATATTTTCAACTCATAAAACAGGGGTTGGAGGTACTTAAAAAATAGAAGCACTTAACTTTCAAAATTATCAAAATTCCTGAATTATATTCACTGTGCACAAGCTTGAATGGCTCTCCTTAAGCAATAGATTAACCTCTTGTTCCATTCCCCATTTGTAGTGCTATCAGAAACATATAAATGTGTTTTGTTTTCTATTGATTTGTTCCTTTCATCAAGTAAAGATTTATGTCTTGTTTTCTAAAGAGCCTTGAAATACAATCTGCTTCTTTGGTCCCAGACATTTCAATAGAACCTTATGTAAACCAGATGCCTTGGTTTCTTCAACCTCATCACTAATGTCAGTGCATTTTAATGTCTTTTTTTTTATCCATTAAAGAAATTAAACAAATTAGCATACGTGTACAAGCCAGAAAGTTTAAAAAATCAATCCAAACCCTAAGAAATCGTGCAACAAACCAAAAAGAACCACAGCAGCTCTTGGTTTATAAATTGCATGGATATCATGTTCCAAGAGTTATTAGTGAATTGTGTGGAAGATTGAATGTCTCTGTATTTTGAAAAATGTTTTTCATAATGTTTGTTTTCTACGAAAACCTAAAATATTAAATAAAATATCTTCATAGTTGAGTTTTATCAGAGGGTATTTGGAAAACTCAGTGATGTTCCAGTTTGAAATGTCAGCCACATCTTCCTCCCCTGTTGTAAATTCAGCTGTGGGAGAAGTATGTCTCTTCCTATACTCAACTTTAATATTAAAAATATTCATAGTAGAAAAAAGAATCTCAAGGCTTTAGCCGCAGCAGACAGCCAAAGAAGTGAAGAGTTCATTGAATTCCCAATCAAAGCAGAAGGAGGACCTATAGGCAGTGTTCACAGGCCAAGCACAGAACATAAAGGAGAGTTTCTGGGCTGCTAACTCAGGTAGCTGTGTGCCCAGTGAAGTCACACATATATGCCACACAGACGTCTGTGTGTATTAGTTCAGGTTCTCCAGAGAACCAATGTAAATGTGCGTGTATGTATGTATGTGTGCACTTATATATAAAGAGATTTATTATAAGGAATTGGCTCATGCAGTTATGGAGGTTTGCCAGTCCCAACATCCACAGAGTGAGTTGGCAACCTGGAGACCCAGGAGAGCCAGTGGTTTTGTTCCACTCCAAGTCCAAAGGCCTGAGAATCAAGAGAGTGGATGGTATAAGTCCAGTCTGAAGTTCCGGCAGCCTCAAGATCCAGGAAGTTTTAGTTCCAGTCCAAAGGCAGGAGAAAAGCCAATGTCCTAGCTGAAAGGCCATCAGATAGGAAGTATTCTCTCTTGCTTGGTGGAGGGGCTGCCTCTTTGTTCTATTCAAGCCTTCAACTGCTTGGATGAGGCCCACCCACACTGACGAAGGCAATCTGCTTTACTCAGTCTTCCGATTGAAATGTTACACTCATCCAAAAACACCTTCACAGAAGCAACTAGAATTATATTTGACCAAATATCTGGCCACCTCATGGCCCAGTCAAGCTGACACATTAAAATAACCGTCACAATATGCCAAACATTAATAAATCAGAAATAGAGGATCTAGGGGTTAGAAAACCCTTGTTTTCTCTTCAAGGATATCTCTGTTCTTTAGGGTTGTTGTTCTATCTTTTCTGCATTGACACTTAGCACAGTAAAGACCTGATGGTAGGGATGAAGGAATGGGGGAGTAGAGAATGAAAGTAACAGGGTTTGCACAATTCTGGTTACTAAACCTTAGTTCCTCAAGAACTGTGTATAGTTGGGCTGATATAATTTCTCTCTGAACTATGTAAATTGAGAAAAGTTTGCAGGCAGATTTTTTTTGTTGTGTTTTTTTTTCAAGTGGTTCTGGTAATGAAAGTATTATAGTTATAGGACAAGCAAACATATAAACTGAAAACCTCAGCTAGTAAAGACCTCTGCTTTAATCTTCTACATGAGAGGTAACTATTGCTAATTTCCAGATCTCTTATCAACTTGGAGTGGGATTGGAGAGGCTCTTCTGATATAATTAGTAGTACTCACAAAGAACTACCACTTTCAAAAGAGACAGACTGAAGCACTGGTAATGAACTGATCACCTCCGTTAATATCTTATTTAGCAAAAAGATCCTAATGTAAATATCAAGACATGATTCTGCACTCCCAGAGTATCTGGTTTGTTACAAACCACGAAGTGTCACTTTCTAAACTCTTGGACAGCCAAGGAACAAGAAAGAAGATACATAACAGGGGCCAAAAAACCAACACTAAGAGCTGACACACTACAGCCCATGGGCTGGCCACCTGTTTTTTAAGATACATTTTTACTGGAAGTAGTCATGCTCATTCTTCTTTGATACTGTCTATGGCTACTTTTGCATTATGACCACGGGGTTATATAGTTGTGACAGACCCCACATGGCCAACAAACCAAGAAAATATTTGCTCTCTGTGTTTTAGCAGAAAATGTTTGGGAGGCAGATTATTGACCAAATAATATTTCAACATTTACTATATACTAAGTAGTAAGAATATAAAAGTGGGGAAACAAAAAGATAAAGATCCCTGACCTTTTAGAACTTACCTTCTAGAGTCAGCTAATATTCTATCATTCCAATTCCATTTAATCCTCCCAATCCTTTCCCTCTTTATAAAATATTTCAGTTATTTAAGGTTGCTCTTGGTAACATAAAACTTCCAGTCACATGTTTGTGTTTTATTCCTCTCTTGTATTAATGTTTAAGTTATGTTGCTACTCACAGAATTTTGTGAGACTTGAAAGCATGTAGTATTTTCTGAGGAATTTTACTCTTTCTTAGAAAAGGGGGGAATGAAACAAAACAGTGACTTTTGTTTCATAACAAAAAAAGACTTGTACACCACCTAGAAACCGATCTGGGCACCACTGGATTGTCTAGTTCCCCATTGTTGCCTGAAATGTAGGCTAATGATCATACCCACCCACTGCATGGTTTAGTATGAAGATTACATGAGAGAATGCACAAAAGGTATTCATCACTCACTTGTGAGTGGCACAAGGCAAATAGGCAACAAATATTTGAGTAAGAAATGTCAAATTATGTGATATTCAGATATATTTAAACCTAACATAAATTCATGGTCCTTGTTCCTAGCTTATCAAGATAAAAACCTCCTTGTATTATTCAGCACCTCCATCATTTTGCCTTACAATGGTTCTATTTCACTCTCTACTAGGAAACTCCAAGCTTCTTGGGGATATCATTTCTTCTCCATCTATAAAACCCATCTGGTTTTTAAAACAGTATTTATGATGAAGTCAGCACTCAAGAAATCTCTTTTGAACTAAATTGAATAAACAGTGGGATTCGTGAAAAAGAATCTAATAAATGCATAGTTGAGTACGTATTTTCAAAGATCCCCAAGTCCTATTTTATGGAAGAAACAAATAGGGATACTTTTTTACAGACTCATGTTACAAAAACTATACATGCTATTTGACATAACGGTTTGCCGTATGGAAACCATGAGGGTCTCACCGAACTTAACCATTGAAATTATGTTATTTGTCTCACAGTGTTTGTGTAATCATTGATACAGTTGGCTCTGCACAACCTAGAGAAGCACAATTTTGTCATAATTGACTAACAAGATGACATTTGGTAAAGAAAGTTTTTACTAAAGAAAATGAGCTGCCCCAGAGAGTGTGGAGGCTACAATTCTTTCTTTCAGGTTAATGTGACCCACTAATACATTTCAGAGTTTCTGGTGCATTCAAAATCGGTTTATTAAATTCCTCTGCAAAGATTTTTTTAAAAAAAATCTTCAGAAGTATCATAATCCATTTTAAAGGAAATTCTGAAAAATTAAAGCAAGGGAGCCCCCTTGTGGACTGAGTCTAATGCCATGTACAGGAAATTACAAGTTAAATCAGTGATTTCACCAGTATTTATAAGATAAATTCAATAATGACTGAATAGAAACAATTTATTTTCAGGTGGATCCCATCAGAAATGGATTACAAACTGTTTTGTCATATATTTTGATATGTACCTACTCAGTAGGATGCAAAGTAATCCCTAAAACCAGCACTGCTTGGATGAATCCTGAATTTGGCCAAAGCAAACTGTTCTATCCCTAAGTGGCTTCTCCAACAAAGCCACCCAAAGGATTTATTCCAGAATCAATGGCTCATTCAAGCCCTCAAAAGTGTCATTGGCATTGGAAATCAGATATGTTTCTCCACAAGATAGTGAATTTAAACAAAGGTAGGTGAATTTATTGGTGAATCCAATTTGTTTAACAAATTGGTACCTGTTATTTAAAAATATACCTGTTACTATTTCTACCTAGAAAACTGCTTTAAAAGATACATTAAAATATATCCCGTTATCTTAGTGAAACTTTTCTAGTCTTAAAAGTTCAGAATGAAGTAAAAGTAAAGTATAAGTAGATTTATGAGCAGTGACAGAGAAACAAATGCCCTTCCTTTAGGCTAAGCTCCTCTCTCTCTCATCTCAGCAGCAGATCTTAAAGCAAACTTTTTTTTAAAGTCTAGTTTTGTTTTTTCCCATCTATCCTCATTTCTCCCATGGCACTATATTTGGACCAAAGAATAAAAATCAAAGTAAGTAGTTACAAAAAATAATCATAGTTATTAATTTTTCACATGTTTAATACCATAAAAAATCTTTATGCACACTTTAAAAAGAGGACTGCATGCTCTGGTAATAGTTTATAAATTTATTGACTTTTTATTACATTGGAAAATTGCCCAGACGTTAGCGGGTAGAGATAAACTCAATTTGATTTATACCATTTGAATACAACTCCTGATCTCAATTTGAAAACTCCTCTGATGTTTTCTTTTCTTCATGAGTGGTGTTAGTTGTCTGTGTTTTTCTAAGGTATAAAAAACATGCTGTTTAAAACCACACAAATGACTGTAATTCCCTCTGCACAATATATTGTCATAATTTTTTCTCTGATGTAGATTGCTTTTTTTATGTTAAATATTTCCATGAAGGGAAAGAGATAATAAAATAGTGACAGGATGACAGCTAAACTGCTCTGCATATGAAATTCATCAAATTCAGGGGTTTGGAAGCAGTCTAAAGGACTGGGAGATGTGAGAGCTACTGAGGGGCTGAGAATATGTGTAGTCTGAAGAAGATGGAGGGAAACGCCACACAGTATACAATTTCTGGCTATTGGGCTAGGTGGTCAAATGTTTTCAGGCACAATGATGTCTAATTCTATCAATATTTCAGGTTTTTTACTGTGTGGTAGACCACTCTCCCCATCACCAAAAAGCCTCTGCATTAGTTACCAAATCAAAACTGCCTTGTGTGCATGTTGTGTTGAAGAAAGCATAGAAAATGAGCTGCACACATGGCTATGGAAGGTTGGGACAGAGGAGGGTTCAGCAGTGTGCAGTGTGACAGCCCAAGCATCCCACAGCAGCAGGGCTCAAGTCAAAAAATGACCATCAGAACATAAACTTTCAAATTTAAAGAAACGATGAGGACTGGGTAGACTTCCTACAGGACATGGGTCATTGGCCAAGATAATCCCAGGTAACAGCCTAATTCCACAATTACTGCAAGCTTCTCTATACTATCGTCACAGCCTTATAATTGTTCTACCTACAACTCTGACCACCTACAGAACAAACATTATTTTAACCCAATGTTGAAGATGCTTTCGTGGCTTAAAACCACTCCTGAGATAAAGCCTCTGCCTCCACCTCTAGCTCCTTCACATTCATCTTCACAACTTTGTCTTTGGACTCCAGCCACTTTGACCTCTCAGCCTCTCTAACATGTGAATTCCATCTCAGACCAATGGCCCATGCTATGCCTAGAATATTAGCACCCTTCGTTAACTTGATTTGTGAAAGCCTTTTCATGACATCCTTGATTTCTTTCCGACAGCAAACTTACTAAAGCAAGCCATGTGTTCCATCATTGGGCAACTTTTCAGCAACATATCCACTTATGCCATATCCTCTAATCCATCACTGGATAAATCCACTTCACTTACACCTCTCCTTTTAACAACATTAACGGAAGAGAAAACAGTCTTCTGGAGGATTATCACTTAGCATCTTTCTCATCTTTCTGCCATGCTTTCTGTGGCTGGCTGTGAGACGGTATCACAGATGTCCTTATCCTACCATGTGTTCCCTGTTCGATTGTCCTTCTGCCTTGTCCAACCCGAGTCCTCGGAGGAACTAGTTGTTCAGAAGCCTGGTTTCATGAAGCTAAGTAACTATTCATCTAGCTTGAACTGATAGACTACCTTACTTCAGTTTTCAAGACCAACCCCGTTATGACTTATGGTCATTCATATCTAATTTCCAGAAGCTCCAAACTCCCAGAATACCCATATGTCACTCTTCTGTGCATTCTCTACTCAGAGATCTACAAAACTTTTCCACTGTACTCTCTGAAAGTCCCATGGAATAACCCACAAACCTCTATAATCTTCAAATTTGTTTAGCTTTTATATCACCTTCTTATGTCATCTAAAACCTAGCTTTCTCGAGAATACTGTTTCCCTGAAACCCTCTGAGGTGGAGCTTTGTTTTTGCTCATACTCAAAATGGAGTTATGGAATTCTCCTTATTACAGGACTTTAAGGATCTATTTAATAATCATTACAATGAATTGGAGGATACTGAGAAGTGATTGCCTCCAGGTCTGAGATATTTCCAACATCTCTGATTTTCTTTTACCCCAAGCACCAAATAAAATCCATGTGAACCCATATGTTTTCTTCCTCAGCTTCCTTTTATATGAAGGGGAAAAAAGAATATAGATGTTAAATGCCTACCAATCAATAATAAAAATATCTTAGTTCCTTTTCTACTCCACAGTGATTTCTAAATTAAGTGGCATTATTGGTAATGTCTGGCATTATAGATGAGGCATTTTCAGAGTAATATTTTTTCTCCTCAGATAGATGGAATTCAACAGCTAATGCCAATAATTCCTTTTTTGGCACTCCAGTATAGGCTGTGGAAGGAATTGTTTCCTACACATTGATACTGACTGTACAAAATAAGCTGTGGTTTCCACTTCAGGTATAAAAAGGAAACTCTGTGGAGCATCTAACACAACAGTAACAACAGGGCATAAGATTTAAGCACCTGGAGAACTTAAGCATCCAGCCATTATTCAGAAGAGGCTTGAAATGTATGTGAAAATGGAAAAGGTGTTATTTAGGAGGAACTGAAATAATTAAGAAACATCTATCGCAACTATTAGCACAGAGAATGGAAGGACTATAAGAAAGTTTGAAACTCTAACCTTTGGTAGATAGGCAACCACAAATACCTATAATCCTCAAATTTATTTAACGTTCATCACCTTCTTCCCTTAACTGAAAGCTGGCCTCTGAAAGAATACTGCCCTGTAGCCCTCTCAGGTGGAAGCTTGGCTTTCATTACATCTGTGTACGGCAGAATGCAGAGGTGGGAGTATTGTCCTGCTTGGTCCTATTGTGACTTCCAATCTGTTTTTACCTCCTGTGTCTTTCAAGGCACACACTGTCTTGAAGGACATTCCTTGGCTACTCCTCCCTGGGTGATCATAAACTGACGTCCCAGTAATTCCTTTTCATTTGCTGAAGACTTTAGCACTTGCTCATTTTTTCTCTCTATCCCTACTCTTATTATCATTCTTGATAAAATCAACAATTGTGGTAAATCCAGCAAACAATAATATCTGACACTTTTATAGTGCTTGCAATATGACAAGCACAGTTAAGAAGTCTCTGTTAATGGGAAGGGGAATAGGAGAGATGTTGTTTAACGGTACAAACCTGAAGCTACTAGAGAAATAAGTCCTGGAGATCTAATGCACAGTAGAGTGAATGTGGACAACAATATTGTTTTATAATTATTAAACTTGCTAAGAGATTCGATCTTAGGTGTTCCCCCCACCCAGCACACACAAATAACAATTATGTGACATGATAAAGGTGCTAACGTTGGCTACAATGGCAATCATACTATAATATATAAACGTGTCAAATCAACATGTTGTATACCTTAAATTTATACAATGTTATATGTCAAATATATTTTAATAAAGAAAGGGAATTTCAAAAAATAAAAGCCTCTGTTAATAAAGGTAATCATCGCAATAACTCTATACAGTAGAAACTATTATTATCTCCATTATGCGGATGAAGAAACTGAGACACAAGATGTCAAGTTACTCACTTGGTTCCTCTAATAGGAAGAAGAGACAGGATTTGAACCCATAAGATCTGTCACCAGAGTCTGTGAACTTAACAGCTAACATCTAGGTGAGGATCACAGATTTTGCTTTTGGAACAGAGTTGTGTGTACTTCCACACCTAGTCCCTCTAAGCAAAAGAGCATTTCCTTTTCCTGTATTCTGCAGATTCAAGAACCCTCACATTTAGGTTATTTCCATGTTAGGCCCTCTGTGCTCTCAATCTCCAAAAATAGTTATCGAATCAAGGCAAACAAGAATGGGGCAAATTTCTCTGCTGATATGGACACAAATAATTATATTAACATAGTCTTAGCTTGTAAAAATAGCTTAGCATTCATGATGAAATAAATGTAGGAATACAAAATATAGTTAATGAATGAAGTTACAAAATGAAGTTAATATACCCAATGTGGGTTATGATTTCCTATATATTTGCTTAATGTTTGTTACAAATTTGTCCTTGTGATTTTTAGCAGCCAATATAAAGGGGTAATCATAATATGTTACAAGGTTCATAAAATTAAAGCAAGTCATTTTCTCAGGGGGAAGCACAACGTTTAATGAAAATGAGATGAGAGAGATGTTTCCCCAATGGTTCCAATTAAGAAAACATTGTGAAATATTATGAACAACTACCTCATCGGCAACCATGTGCAAGTAAAGCACAAAGATTCATAGAGATAGTTTCTTAAAATATCCCCCAAATATAGGCCGATGGCCTTGCACCAATGTGCAAATGAATAACATTCTCCAGGGGACTAATATAATGTAGTCTTTGTAAGTGCTTTTAGTTAATGAAATGTATTTTTACTTCTCAGGTCACAGTAAAATTCATGTTCAATTTTTTTGTTTTCCAACGTGTGCTATCCTAGATATGGTTCTTTCTACATTTATCCATTGGGTAAATATCTGCAATCAAGATTTTGTATATCACAAGAAAAGCTAACAAATAGTGCTTCCAATTTCTAGAAGAATAATTTTTGAAGTCATATAATTATTATGTATCATTAAATATTGGTTAATAATAAGAGAGTTCAAGCCACAGGCCAATGTTTAAATAACAGTGTACTACATCATAATTAAGACCATTGCTCTGAAGTCAAAGGGCCTCCATTGAAATCCAGACCCTGACACTTAGTAGCTGAGTGACCTTGGGCAAGTTTACTTCTCTCTGTCCCAATTTCCTCATTTGCAAAATTGGGATGATATTAGCACATAACCCATGTGGTAGTAATACAAATTAAATGAGTTTGTAAGACAGTATAGTGACTAGCAAAAGGAGAACTCAATAAATATCAGTTACAATGATAATGATGATCTTCATGGTCAAGTTGCCTAGCTTCCTTAACTTTCCAGCTTTCTCATCAGTATAATGGAGATAATACTACTCAACTATGGTTTCTTGTAAGGATTAAAATATAAAGGTAGCATATAAAAAACATGTAGTTCAGTTTCTGATCTTTTGGAAGTGCACTTGACATATGGTAGCTATTATTACTATCATCCATTTTTCAACAAACTTTAGTGTATGTCTATTAGTAACAAAGCACTTTGCTAGTTCCAGAGCAAAGTGGGATATGAGTCTTGAAGGATTTTGTCCCAACTGATCTGTGGAGCACAGCAGATAACCAGGGCTAGCTGAACTCTAGTGGCCTGTTAGATGCCAGAAATGAAAGCTGGTCTTTCCTTCCTTTCTGTCTCTCAGGTATTTGCAAGCAGAGCAGGGGAACACGATGTGGTCCTTTTCTGGGCTGTGGAGGAGGCGTTTCCGCCAGGAGTCCGGTTGGCTGTCCGTCTTGCGTGGGTGTCTGATTGGCGCACACCTGTTCCGGTGAGATGAAGGTGGGTCACTATGCAGTGGGAGGAAGGGTAGGTGAGGCACAGCTTTTCTCCGTAAGATCGAGGTACCTGCGCAAACCAGAGTCATTTGAGGATTCCTCTGAATGACTGGATGATCCAGAACTTACGTTGACCACTTTCAGCTAGATTTTTACTCTCATCTGAGGCTCATTTGTGAAACATTAAGGAGTTTTAAAGCAGCTGAGAGTGAAAGAAGCTAATCTGAAAAGGCAACTTACTGTACAGTTCCAACTATATGACATTACGGAAAAGGAAAAACCATAGATAGAGTTAAAAGATCAGTGGTTGCCAGGGGTTGACGGGGAGCAGAGGGATGGATAGGCAGAACACAGAGGTTTGGGGAGGGCGGTGAAAATACTCTGTGTGATACCATAATGATGGAGACATGTCGTTATATATTTATCCCAATACATAGAATGTACAACACCAAGAGTGAACTGTAATGTAAACTACAAACTTTGGGTAATAATGATATGTCAATGTAGGTTCCTCAGCTGTAACAAATGATGTACCACTCTGGTGGGGGATTTCGATTATGGGGGAGTCTATGCATGAGTGGGGGTAGGTGATATATTGGAAATCTCTGTACCTTTCCCTCAATTTTGCTGTGAATCTTAAACTATGCTTAAAACAAAAATCTTAGTAAAATTTTTTGTAAATTAAATCAAATAGGATCACATAATAATTCACAGAGAAAAGACTTCGATACCTAAAGTATTCAAGGGTTTCAAAAATACTTGATTTAACTATATTTCACATGTGAAAAAATAACAATAACTGCAATTACTTAGAAGACTCTACTACTCTTACTGTAGCCTTAAAATCTTGAGAAACCTTCTAGAGTTGTGAAAAAAATTGTAAAAAGCATCTGAGCGTAGTGTGTGTATACCTGCATGTGCATGTGTATATATGTGTCCATGTGTTTGGGGGAACAAGGTGCAGTTGGGAAGAGAATTGGGAGGTTACAGAGGTAGGCTCTGATGAGGGCATTCTACATATATGCCAGGCTAGAGAAACTGGGCTTGAGCATTTAGCCTACTGTTCTCAAGAATGACTATATAGTCAGTCCCTCAGTATAAGGGGGATGGGTTCCAAGACCCCCGACATTCCCCCCATCCCTGTAGATACCAGAATCCTTGGATGCTCAAGTCCCTTATATAAAATGGCATAGTATAGTCAGCTCTCCATTATGGTGGGCTCCACATGCTGGGATTCAACCAACCACAGATGCGAAACCCATAGATATGTAGGGCCAACCTGTTTGGAATCATCCTGGGATCCTAATTTTTTTTTTATTTATTTATGGCTGTGTTGGGTCTTCGTTTCTGTGCGAGGGCTTTCTCTAGTTGCGGCAAGTGGGGGCCACTCTTCATCGCGGTGCGCGGGCTTCTCACTGTCGCGGCCTCTCTTGTTGCGGAGCACAGGCTCCAGACATGCAGGTTCAGTAATTGTGGCTCACAGGCCTAGTTGCTCCGCGGCATGTGGGATCTTTCCAGACCAGGGCTCGAACCCGTGTCCCCTGCATTGGCAGGCGGATTCTCAACCACTGCGCCACCAGGGAAGCCCCTGGGATCCTAATTTTTTTTTTTTTTTTTTTTTTTTGGCTGCTTTGGGTCTTCATTGCTGCGCACAGGCTTTCTCTAGTTGCAGCAAGCAGGGGCTACTCTTTGTTGTGGCACGCTGGCTTCTCATTGCGGTGGCTTCTCTTGTTGCGGAGCATGGGCTCTAGGCACGCGGGCTTCAGTAGTTGTGGCACGTGGGCTCAGTAGTTGTGGCTCGCGGGCTCTAGAGTGCAAGATCAGTAGTTGTGGCGCACGGGCTTAGTTGCTCCGCGGCATGTGGGATCTTCCGGGACCAGGGCTTGAACCCGTGTCCCCTGCATTGGCAGGCGGATTCTTAACCACTGCGCCATCAGGGAAGCCCCTAATTTTTAAAATAACTATGGGTGTCCCTAACCTTAAAGATTCATATTTAATAGGTTTAGGGAGGGAGGGACCTCGGTATCAATATCTTTCAAAATTTTTCCAGGTCCGATGTGTAGCCAGTGTTGAAAATCGATGTTTTAGATGAGAAGAAGCAGCATAAAGTTGTTAATTAGCTGAGTAACGTGATGTGATTTGCCTTATAGAAAGCTCTGTCAGCAATATGGAGTAGAAGGGGCACAATTGAACACAGTAGCATACAATTTATTAGAAACATCAAATTGTTAGAAAACAATCTAAAACCAAGAACCAGAAAACAGTTAACTGAGAGGAAATATACCTCTGACTCCATCTCTGTATTATTTTTTATTGACTGGATAAATTGAACTGCTCATACATCACAGAAGACAATTTATTTGTGTTCTGAATTATGTGGCTTCTAAGATCCCAACACAGTCGGAATTTTAGTCCCTAGATTTAGATCTTTGTTTCCTGTTGAACATTAGATGTTACACATAGGTTAAGTATTATATAATTAGATTTCTGTATAATATATAAAATTATGTTTTTATCTCTTTTGAAACTCTTTATGTTCATTAACTAACCATGGGAAATAAATTAAAAATCACAGGTAGCAATAAGGATACTGATTAGAGGCAATGTTAAGATATCTATAAATGTTACTGAATTATAGTACTGAAAGGGATAGGAATATTTATGGAGAGAAAGTCCTAATACTAGATTAATTATGGGAGGGTAACCACTATTTAAAGCCCTAGGTGATTTTACACATAAGTTAAGCACATATTTATTAATGTTTGGAGAAGAACATCTTTTCTAAAATTTTCTTCTCTCCTAATCTTGCACTGAGAACTGACAGTTCATTCATTTGGATAAAGGAACTGTTCCAATTTTAATTGAATCAAAGGTCAAGAAAGGGGCTGTATCAGCTACTAAGACCCAATGTTATCTGATTATTTATAAAATTGTAACTAAATAAGAGTAGATCACTTTCTGGGTGACACGTTTCAAAATGTGAGTTTAAAGGCACCAAGGGAAAGGTTAGGAATGGAAATCTAGACTATAAAAATAAACAATAATAGTTAATCCTAGATGGCAGAAATCACAGAGAATATCTTGAAGGGAGAGAAAAAGCTGAGGCCAGAAGAGAAAGCAAAACTGAAACAGAATTAAGAGACCCCTGAACCCAGTGCGAGGTGTGAAGTTATAGAGCTAGAAGGAATCTTAGAGATCATCTGCTCAATACAATCACTCAGAATCAGCATTGGACCTCAAACTTCAAGGCTTCTCCATCTGAGTTCAAAGGTGTTTTCAACTACGTGTAGCAACCTTTCTAGTACATAAAATATTCTTTCTTGAAATGTACAAACACATACACACACTCCTTTGGGCTTGTTTTAGACCAATACTGGTTATAAAGCATGGAATTATTGCTGAAAATATGCCCAGGGTTTCTCTCTAATACAGTATGGAGTGAAGCCTAAACATAGTAACAGAGTGGATAATATAGTCTATGTAACAGGAAAAACTTCTTCTCTTCCAGGATTTCCATCTTTGTCCCTAAAGTAGGAACTCCCCACTTCAAAATTATAGGGTACTGGTAGGAGAGAGTTTCTATTTGTGGAGCTTCTCACCTCTGCCTGCACATAAATGCTACGACCGAAGAGGTGCTTAAAAAATACCCACTCTCAGATATCCTGATTTAATTAGTTGATTTAATGATTGAGAACCATTGCCGGGGTGGATCTGGGAGGAAGGTTCTATAAGTTTCCCTGTCTTTCTCCAGCACACGTGAGTCCCCTCTCTGTAACATGTGGGGAATGATCTAAACCAGCAGTTGTCTATCTGCAGATCCTGATAATGCTTGGCTGGGTCATCCCAAGGCCTAGACTTGCAGATAAGTGTGAGGAAACATTTGGCCACAAATCAATAAGTGATATCAAGCCTATTTATACTTTTGCAGGGATCCCATTCCTAATCCATCGGTTGGTTCAGAACGTATAGGAGGAAAAGTAGTACAGTCAGTGTTTATCTTCACAGCCCATTTGTTAAGGTGTAAGCCATCAGAGAAAACTATTTTGCAAGCTTGCTAATTAGGATGTCGTACTACTTAACATAGATATAGTTCACATTCTTTAAGTAATTATATCTATAAGTCAAATGTCAATGGGATTTCAGACAAAATAAAAAGATCAATCTTTACACTATGTCAAATTTATATATTATTTACACCAACAGATTTTAAAGCTAACCCCTTAAAAAATGTAAAAATATTTGAATAGGGGAATATATCTATCTAAAATACCTATCTGTCAAGACAGGATATTTTTTATTTCTTAATTAAAGACATATGAATGCATATTAATATCTTTAAATTTACGCCTTCCAAAAACACTTGTTTGCCAAATGATCAAATAAATAAGGATACTATAACTAGAAAGACATGCAATCAAATTTACCCAGAAGTGAAAACTTGAATATGCCTATGTGTTGATTCCAGTAGTAAATCAACAATCTATTTGTAATCATTTTTGGGGGTGAGTTAGCCTTTTTCTTAAAATTGATTGTATTTATTCAGATTATTTATTTTTTAAGTTTAAATCCACTCTTTTACTTATGTTTCAGTTAAATATGTAAACCATATTGAGAATATATTATTAAACAAGGCAAACTGTATAATTCATACTTTATTTTTCTGGGTAACTAAGTATTTTAATGAATTTGTATTTCATTAAGTTGTCTGTATATATAACACACCCACACCCACACACACATATATATATGTGTGTGTGTGGTACACATAATCTACTCAATTAAATCAATTTGTAGGTTTACTGTGATTTAAGTTTGCACTTTAATGGAAATAGTTATGTTATTCTAGAAAAAAATAATACGTATATATGTGTAAATATAAACATACATAAGTATGTGTGTCTGTTGGAGGGGGATTAGTGCTAACATACAGCTCTTGCATATTGCATGCAACCAGGGTCTATCTAACAATGTTTTTATCTTTTGTTTCGTTTTGATTTTTTGTTTCATTTTGTCTTTGTTTTTTCAGGCCAGGCTTTATTGGGGCCTCTGCTGTAGCAGGGGGGAATGAGAACAAGCAACAGGTTCCCTTGCCTGCTCGCTCCCTATTGGCGGGGGGTGGCGAGCTTGCTCCTTATGTGGGGAGAGGGTAAAGGCGGGTCCAGGGGTCGGGCCGGAGGGGTGGCTTAGGGGGTTTGCCCCCTCTTAGGTGGTGGTGTGTGCAGGGGGCACACGCACTACCCTGCTTTTTGCTCCAGGCTCTTCAAAAGTAGCAGTTGGGTTTTTTGGTCGCTTTGTATCTTTTGTCCAGAATTTGCCCCAGCTGCACATGAATGCAGTTATTTTTGGTCCCTTATAGCTTCTTTACATTTTGTTGCCCGAGGAGAGGTGTGTCCAGGTGTAAGCACTGCTGCAAAGGGTCCCAGGTCCCAGCCCGTCTCATTCCCCCCTGAGAGACTCTGCACCCTTATTCTTAAGCGATAAGGGGCCCAAGGTCTCTTCTTCTGTAACTGCTTCCTGCTGGACAGGGGCCACAGACCCTAGCCTACCTTAGGGGTGTACAAGTCCCTTGCTGACTGTTCCAAGGACCTGTAGCGACCTGGGCCACAATGTTTTTAAATGGAGGGCATTAGCTTAGGAATTCGTATTTACCTTGGAAATAACATTTATCAAAGATTGCTTTTGAAAGGTGTGTATTCATTACCTCACTTCTCCACAGCAAATGTACCCTGCTGGTTCTCTTCTCCAGTTGTTGTCACTGCACACTGACCATTTCAGGTTCATGCTTCATCCCTCCTACAGTGTCATTGACGAAGGTCAATCCATCACTCAACAGTATCTCAGCCTTTCTTGTCTTATTTCTTAAAGTTGAATAGTGACACTCAGGGTTAACACTGGTAGAACTGAGGCGTCTGTCTTTAATGTCTTCTCTGACTCCAGAAAAAGTCTCTCCTCATCTGCTGCCTCCTTCTCTGCTGTTCTTGAGTCAATCAGAGACTCAGGAGTGCTTTCAGCCCTGGTAACCAACATCCCTCAGTGAGTGCCCAGATAAGCCTGCCTCTCATGTTAGCCACTTTCTCTTCAGCTCTCCATATGGTGCACCTTATTTTATATGGGGCTAATTTCAACCAGCTGTGACACTGTATAAGAAATGTAAAATATGTTTGTTTGAAAATAATATTTTCCAAAGTGATCAACTATAGAATATTAAACCCAGTAAATTCCCTGGTAGAGAATTGTGGGGACAGAGGGTGAGGTGAGGGAAGTTTCTAAAAAAGTTTAAGTTTACCATCATAATGCATAATAACATATCAAAAGTCCTGTGTGTTTCAGTAAAGAAATCTGTTTCAACTTGTAAGTTTAACGAGTCCTAAAAGGACTTATCCATAAATGTATCTTTATCATCTAACACCTATTAACATCCTTACAGGAAAAAGTTACATGTGTATTCTTGCTTCAATTAACATAAAATCATTGCCTCGAATATTATGTGTTATGTCATTTACTCAAATGTTATGGATAACGTTTGAACTAGTTTCACAGAGAACCCAGTTGGAGGCCTGGAGGAAATGAGCATTCTCACGTATAAATCTCATAAATGTTGCAGTTTATTGGGATGAGATAAAAGGATGAATTCTCACCAAAGCCTCACAGGCTTGGGAATGTGGGCTCCTCAGGACTCCCCATTCTCCACAGCAGACATGTGTGGTTAGTGGCACTGGGGTTCTACCTGCCCAGGGAGAAGGATGGCCACATCTCTTTCTCAAGAAGGAACTTACCAATCTTTCGTACTTCCAACCATGTCACCTGGAACTTCAACCTTTAGCAAGCCGTGTCACCTGAATCCAAGATTTAGATATCAGGTAAAACTTCCAACTTTGCCTCTGGTTTCTTCTTGCTTCCTGGACCACAAATTATGTAGCAATGAGTAGGAATCAGACATGTCCAGTCACTCTGCAGCTGCACAAGGAGAACCAGCCTGTTCTGCGTGGTCACATGATCCATTATGTGGAGACTTTGATGCAAGTGATCACAGCCAGTCTGGGCCTGGCTACTGCACTGTCCACATGAGAATTTTCTCTGCAGCTTGAATAGCAGGAAAAATATTATCTCCCATAATATTGCTAGTTTTATTCTGATGAAAGTTTCATCGCATTTTAACAGAACATTTCCTTCAGAAACAGAACTTCCCAGTCTGACACGGAGCTTAGAGATAGGTTTTAGGTTTAATTGAAACTGCATGTTTTGGGTGCATGACATTTTGTTTTGTTTAATGAGCTACCTCAAAGCATGTTTACCCAAAATTGAAATATATGAACGACTCAGACAACTCAGATCTATTTTGAAACAGAGAAATAAGAATAAAACAAGGTAAAGAATAAAATTAATTTAAACACACATGTAATTTTCAGCAGCTATCAGAAAATTATTAGAATTTGTGAAGAAATCTCTATTCTCTCTGCATTTATAATGCTGAAGAATATATTTTTAATGATAACCTTGAAGATCATTAATGAAAGCTAAATTTATATAATATCCATGTACATGCTAAATATATTTAATATGTTCTAATTCTTTTGTATTTGGTAATCTATTTGTGGTATGTATAAACCAATGTATAGGCGTAATCAAATATCAGAATCTGACTTTTATACTTTTTATTTTCTTGGGATTCAATGTATTGATACATGTCCCCATAGAAATGCTTCAATAGTAGTTAGTAGTTAGTAACTGATTTCAGAGCACTGGAAAAGCTATTAAGCCACATATTTACTCAGATATACAGGAACAGATATTCTAAGGAAATCTCTCTCATGCAGACACACACACGTACAGACACACAGAGATGCAAACACACACTTGTGGAATAAACGTCCCCTCATTCTCTTTAACATTGGATGGACTCTCCAAGAGCATTCAGTAGTAGGAGGCGTAACAGATGCCCTCTTACGTTGGATTCAGACCTAGTTCCCAGGACATGGGGGGCAGTCAGGCATGGACTGGCATAGGAAATGAAGATTCTGTTAATATAGGAGAGGGTCAGGGGTTCAGTCTGAAGAGTAGGGAGACTAGTGCCTACTCATAAGTGTTTTCAGTGGGCTTCAGAGGGAAGGGATAAGGTTTCCAGGAGATATAACAGAGAGGGCCTTCTACTGCCATGACCTTCAGAACAGGAGATGTTCACAGTGGGGGAGGGAGACTGGGCTCTCAAAACCTCAGAACTGACTGGAAGCATCTGCTGGGTCTCACATGGAAATAGCGGCTCAAATATTTCCATTGCTAAACTTTCTGAAGAAATAAGATTCTGCTGAAATACTAAGAGACCCCATCATCATATCTGTATTCAAAACATCTTTTTCTTTTATTCAATCAAAGGTGATTAGAAATGAAATATGAAATGAAACCATACATGCTCCTTTTCTAGATTGACCATTTCCCTGTAACAAAATATCCTTGCTTGTATTATTTACTAATGAGCCTTTCCTGCTTTCTTTGTTATATGGTTCAATCATATCATTTTGATAATATTTGAAATTGACTGTTATTTGCATCTGATATCAAACTCTTTTTGCTGTAATGCCATCAAATTCTATTTGATTATTTAATATCACCACTTGCTCAGCTATTACATGTGCATTGAGGATGCTTACAACTGATATTTAAGACAGAGAAAGCAGGGGGGGGGGAATGCTATTATTTAGAACAGTAAAAATGTTATTTCAAATTTGTTATCCCCATGCAAGCCCCAGACATCTGTTGAAAGAGTAGTGACAAGTTTAACAGAGGAGGATTACATTACAAATAGGGCTTAAATAATACAAATTATCCTTCGAGAAACTCTCCTTCAGACCTGTACTTAAAATGATTTATTCAGGATGCAAAAGTACTTTCATTTGTCTCTATTCATCTTTGGTCTTACTTTCGAGAGCCAGTTACAAATCTAATTCTGCAAGTTGTCATCTACTTGAACCCAGTTCTTCCATTTATGAACTTGAACTTCAACTCTGTATTGTCAGAAGAATAGTGCATTATTTCACTGCTAGCAGTGTGAGTCTATTTTAATGGAAACTATTTTATATTTATGATTTCAAATGAAAATCAATTATAAGTCCAGTTAAATCACAAATTGATTAATGTGGGTCTCTTGCTAGTTGAAGAGGTTTTTAACGGCTCAAGCTACAGATGGCTGACTGCAGTGTTTTGATCAGTAATTTTTTAGAATTTCGAAATAGTAAAAACTGTGGACATTAAAATTCTGTGGCAACGGTTTGAGCATTCAACAAGACAAAGAATCTAGTTATCAGGAGGCAATTGTATTCTGTTTACTAAATTCATTTCCCTATAATATTTCAATAAGATATCTCTTGAAAAATACAACGTTATTATTATTACTGCAATACACATTTTCATGATTATAACTTAGTTAACGCCCTTTATTTGATTATTCAAACAAAAAAGAATAAATGTGATTTCTGGTTTTGTTAACCATTAGTGGACCCTTAAACTTGGTAATGAACTAAGACAGATCACTTTGTTAAAATTAATACAATAACCTACATTATATAATTGCTATAAGGGGAAATGACAATAATGATTGTTACATTTTAGTTTTTTTTTTTATATGTATATATTTTTAACATCTTTATTGGAGTATAATTGCTTTACAATGGTGTATTAGTTTCTGCCTTACAACAAAGCAAATCAGTTATACATATACATATGTTCCCATATCTCTTCCCTCTTGCATCTCCCTCCCTCCCACCCTCCCTATCCCACCCCTCTAGGTGGTCACAAAGCACCGAGCTGATCTCCCTGTGCTATGCGGCTGCTTCCCACTAGCTATCTATTTTATGCTTGGTAGTGTATATATGTCCATGCCACTCTCTCACTTTGTCACAGCGTTCCCTTCCCCCTCCCCATATCCTCAAGTCCATTCTCTAGTAGGTCTGTGTCTTTATTCCCGTCTTGCCACTAGGTTCCTCATGACCTTTTTTTTTTTCCCTTAGATTCCATATATATGTGTTAGCATACTGTATTTGTTTTTCTCTTTCTGACTTACTTCACTCTGTATGACAGACTCTACCTCCATCCACCTCACTACAAATAACTCCATTTTGTTTCTTTTTATGGCTGAGTAATACTCCATTGTATTTATGTGCCACATCTTCTTTATCCATTTCCCGATGATGGACATTTAGGTTGCTTCCATGTCCTGGCTATTGTAAATAGAGCTGCAATGAACATTTTGGTACATGACTCTTTCTGAATTATGGTTTTCTCAGGGTATATGCCCAGTAGTGGGATTGCTGGGTCGTATGGTAATTCTATTTTTAGTTTTTTAAGGAACCTCCATACTGTTCTCCATAGTGGCTGTATCAATTTACATTCCCACCAACAGTGCAAGAAGGTTCCCTTTTCTCCACACCCTCTCCAGCATTTATTGTTTCTATATTTTTTGATGATGGCCATTCTGACCGGTGTGAGATGACATCTAATTGTAGTTTTGATTTGCATTTCTCTAATGATTAATGATGTTGAGCATTCTTTCATGTGTTTGTTGGCAATCTGTATATCTTCTTTGGAGAAATGTCTATTTAGGTCTTCTGCCCATTTTTGGATGGGGTTCTTTGTTTTTTTGTTATTGAGCTGCATGTAAATTTTGGAGATTAATCCTTTGTCAGTTACTTCATTTGCAAATATTTTCTCCCATTCTGAGGGTTGTCTTTTGGTCTTGTTGATGGTTTCCTTTGCTGTGCAAAAGCTTTTAAGTTTCATTAGGTCCCATTTGTTTATTTTTGTTTTTATTGCCATTTCTCTAGGAGCTGGGTCAAAGAGGATCTTGCTGTGATTTATGTCATAGAGTGTTCTGCCTATGTTTTCCTCTAAGAGTTTGATAGTGTCTGGCCTTACATTTAGGTCTTTAATCCATTTTGAGTTAATTTTTGTGTATGGCGTTAGGGAGTGTTCTAATTTCATACTTTTACATGTACCTGTCCAGTTTTCCCAGCACCAGTTATTGAAGAGGCTGTCTTTTCTGCACTGTACATGCTTGCCTCCTTTATCAAAGATAAGGTGACCATATGTGCGTGGGTTTATCTCTGGGCTTTCTATCCTGTTCCATTGATCTATGTTTCTTTTTTTGTGCCAGTAACATACTGTCTTGATTACTGTAGCTTTGTAGTATAGTCAGAAGTCAGGGAGCCTGATTCCTCCAGCTCCATTTCTTATTCTCAAGATTGCTTTGGCTATTTGGGGTCTTTTGTGTTTCCATACAAATTGTGAAATTTTTTGTTCTAGTTCTGTGAAAATTGCCAGTGGTAGTTTGATAGGGATTGCATTGAATCTGTAGATTGCTTTGGGTAGTATAGTCATTTTCACAATGTTGAGTCTTCCAATCCAAGAACATAGTATATCTCTCCATCTATTTGTATCATCTTTAATTTCTTTCAGCAGTGTCTTATAATTTTCTGCATACAGGTCTTTTGTCTCCTTAGGTATGTTTATTCCTAGATATTTTATTCTTTTTGTTGCAATGGTAAATGGGAGTGTTTTCTTAATTTCACTTTCAGATTTTCCATCATTAGTGTATAGGAATGCAAGAGATTTCTGTGCATTAATTTTGTATCCTGCTACTTTACCAAATTCATTGATTAGCTCTAGTAGTTTTCTGGTAGCATCTTTAGGATTCTCTATGTATAGTATCATGTCATCTGCAAACAGTGACAGCTTTACTTCTTCTTTTCTGATTTGGATTCCTTTTATTTCTTTTTCTTCTCTGATTGCTGTGGCTAAAACTTCCAAAACTATGTTGAATAATAGTGGTGAGAGTGGGCAACCTTGTCTCATTCCTGATCTTAGTGGAAATGGTTTCAGTTTTTCACCATTGAGGACAATGTTAGCTGTGGGTTTGTCATATATGGCCTTTATTATGTTGAGGAAAGTTCCCTCTATGCCTACTTTCTGCAGGGCTTTTATCATAAATGGGTGTGGTATTTTGTCAAAGCTTTCTCTGCATCTATTGAGATGATCATATGGTTTTTCTCCTTCAATTTGTTAATATGGTGTATCACGTTGATTGATTTGCGTATATTGAAGAATCCTTGCATTCCTGGAATAAACCCCACTTGATCATGGTGTATGATCCTTTTAATGTGCTGTTGGATTCTGTTTGCTAGTATTTTGTTGAGGATTTTTGCATCTATGTTCATCAGTGATATTGGCCTGTAGTTTTCTTTCTTTGTGACATCTTTGTCTGGTTTTGGTATCAGGGTGATGGCCTCATAGAATGAGTTGGGGAGTGTTCCTCCCTCTGCAATATTTTGGAAGAGTTTGAGAAGGATAGGTGTTAGCTCTTCTCTAAATGTTTGATAGAATTCACCTGTGAAGCCATCTGGTCCTGGGCTTTTGTTTGTTGGAAGATTTTTAATCACAGTTTCAATTTCAGTGCTTGTGATTGGTCTGTTCATATTTTCTATTTCTTCCTGTTTCAGTCTCGGCAGGTTGTTCATTTCTAGGAATTTGTCCATTTCTTCCAGGTTGTCCATTTTATTGGCATAGAGTTGCTTGTAGTAATCTCTCTTGATTGTTTGTATTTCTGCAGTGTCAGTGGTTACTTCTCCTTTTTCATTTCTAATTCTATTGATTTGAGTCTTCTCCCTTTTTCTCTTGATGAGTCTGGCTAATGGTTTATCAATTTTGTTTATCTTCTCAAAGAACCAGCTTTTAGTTTTATTGATCTTTGCTATTGCTTCCTTCATTTCTTTTTCATTTATTTCTGATCTGATCTTTATGAGTTCTTTCCTTCTGCTAACTTTGGGGGTTTTTTGTTCTTCTTTCTCTAATTGCTTTAGGTGCAAGGTTAGGTTGTTTATTCGAAATGTTTCCTGTTTCTTGAGGTAGACTTGTATTGCTATAAACTTCCCTCTTAGAACTGCTTTTGCTGCATCCCATAGGTTTTGGGTCGTCATGTCTCCATTGTCATTTGTTTCTAGGTATTTTTTGATTTCCCCTTTGATTTCTTCAGTGATCACTTTGTTATTAAGTAGTGTATTGTGTAGCCTCCATGTGTTTGTATTTTTTACAGATCTTTTCCTGTAATTGATATCTAGTCTCATAGCGTTGTGGTCGGAAAAGATACTTGATACGATTTCAATTTTCTTAAATTTACCAAGGCTTGATTTGTGACCCAAGATATGATCTATCCTGGAGAATGTTCCATGAGCACTTGAGAAAAATGTGTATTCTGTTGTTTTTGGGTGGAATGTCCTATAAATATCAATTAAGTCCATCTTGTTTAATGTATCATTTAAAGTTTGTGTTTCCTTATTTATTTTCATTTTGGATGATCTGTCCATTGGTGAAATTGGGGTGTTAAAGTCCCCTACTATGATTGTGTTACTGTTGATTTCCCCTTTTATGGCTGTTAGTATTTGCCTTATGTATTGAGGTGCTCCTATGTTGGGTGCATAAATATTCACAGTTGTTATATCTTCTTCTTGAATCAATCCGTTGATCATTATATAGTGTCCTTCTTTGTCTCTTGTAATAGTCTTTATTTTAAAGTCTATTTTGTCTGATATGAGAATTGCTACTCCAGCTTTCTTTTGATTTGCATTTGCATGGAATATCTTTTTTCATACCCTCACTTTCAGTCTGTATGTGTCCCTAGGTCTGAAGTGGGTCTCTTGTAGACAGCATATATACAGGTCTTGTTTTTGTATCCATTCAGGCAGTCTGTGTCTTTTGGTGGGAACATTTAATCCATTTACATTTAAGGTAATTATCGATATGTATGTTCCTATTCCCATTTTCTTAAATGTTTTGGGTTTGTTATTGTAGGCCTTTTCCTTCTCTTGTGTTTCTTGCCTAGAAAAGTTCCTTTAGCATTTGTTGTAAAGCTGGTTTGGTGGTGCTGAACTCTCTCAGCTTTTGCTTGTCTGTAAAGGTTTTAATTTCTCCATCAAATCTGAATGAGATCCTTGCTGGGTAGAGTAATCTTGGTTGTAGGTTTTTCTCCTTCATCACTTTAAATATGTCCTGCCACTCCCTTCTGGCTTGCAGAGTTTCTGCTGAAAGATCAGCTGTTAACCTTATGGGGATTCCCTTGTGTGTTATTTGTTGTTTTTCCCTTGCTGCTTTTAATATGTTTTCTTTATATTTAATTTTGGATAGTTTGATTAATATGTGTCTTGGCCTGTTTCTCCTTGGATTTATCCTGTATGGGACTCTCTGTGCTTCCAGGACTTGATTAACTATTTCCTTTCCCATATTAGGAAAGTTTTCAACTATAATCTCTTCAAATTTTTTTTCAGTCCCTTTCTTTTTCTCTTCTTCTTCTGGGACCCCTATAATTCGAATGTTGGTGCATTTAATGTTGTCCCAGAGGTCTCGGAGACTGTCCTAAGTTCTTTTCATTCTTTTTTCTTTATTCTGCTCTGCAGTAGTTATTTGCACTATTTTATCTTCCAGGTCACTTACCCGTTCTTCTGCCTCAGTTATTCTGCTATTAATCCCTTCTAGAGTATTTTTAATTTCATTTATTGTGTTTTTCATTGTTGCTTGGTTCCTCTTTAGTTCTTCTAGGTCCTTGTTAAATGTTTCTTGCATTTTGTCTCTTCTTTTTCCAAGATTTTGGATCATCTTTACTATCATTATTCTGAATTCTTTTTCAGGTAGACTGCCTATTTCTTCTTCATTTGTTAGGTCTGGTGTGTTTTTACCTTGCTCCTTCATCCGCTGTGTGTTTTTCTGTCTTCTCATTTTGCTTATCTTACTGTGTTTGGGGTCTCCTTCTTACGTTTTGGTTTAATTAAAATTTATTTCCTTGAAAATAAAAAAAGCTAAAAAGCCATATCAATATATTTTTTCTGAATTATTCCTTCATAACTCTATATCAACCTCAGTCATTCATGTATCGACCATTATTTCAGCCCCTAATGCCACCCGAAGGAAGGAGATCTTAAAACTTTTCAATAGCATTCACTTTCCTTTCACCATAATCCCTCATATAGTCATTTCTAAGTCTCTTAGTTTCCATCAAGCATAGTTGTATAGAGGGCTCAGATCTACTTACAAGCTCTGTCTGGACCGACAAAGTTTTCTTATCCAAAAATGAAAGAAGCAAGAGAGACAGGGAGGAAAGGAATAAGAGAAAAAATGAAATAAAGGAAGAAGGGAAGGAGGATGCATGAGTGGAAGGGGGGGAGGGAGGAAGGAAGGAAGAGAAAGAAAGAAGAAAGAAAGAAAGGAGGAAGGAAGGAAAGAGAGAAAGAAAGATGGGTAAAGAACATGTGGCACATATATACAATGGAATATTACTCAGCCATAAAAAGAAACGAAACTGAGTTATTTGTAGTGAGGTGGATGGACCTAGAGTCTGTCATACAGAGTGAAGTAAGTCAGAAAGAGAAAAACAAATACTGTATGCTAACACATATATATGGAGTCAAAAAAAAAATGGTCATGAAGAACCTAGGGGCAGGATGGGAATAAAGACGCAGACCTACTAGAGAATGGACTTGAGGACATGGGGAGGGGAAAGGGTAAGCTCGGACAAAGTGAGAGAGTGGCATGGACATATATACACTACCAAATGTAAAACAGATAGCTAGTGGGAAGCAGTCGCATAGCACAGGGTGATCAACTCGGTGCTTTGTGTCCAACTAGAGGGGTGGGATAAGGAGGGTGGGAGGGAAGGAGACACAAGAGGGAAGAGATATGGGAATATATGTATATGTATAGCTGATTCACTTTGTTATAAAGTAGAAACTAGCACACCATTGTAAAGCAATTATACTCCAATAAAGATGTTAAAAAATAAATAAATAAATAAAATAATAAAAGTCAATACCCACCATAAAAAAAAAAAGAAAGAGAAAGAAGAAAGAAAAAAAGAAAAAAGAAAGCGAGAAAGAAAGAAAAAGAAGGAAGGAAGGAAAAGAAGGAAGGAAAGAGAGTAGGAAGGGAGGGAGGGAGGAATAAAATTAACACATAGCTCAGTGTTTTATGGGAATTAAAAGAAAATATAAAGAATCATTTAAAGTACCTGGCACACAGTAGGAATTCAATAAATAATAAATATCACTGCTACTATTATAAATGTATTGGTAAAAGTGTTTGAAATGAAATACGAGACTCTAAAAATTCTTATGTCCTATAGCCTGGCTTCCCTTCTTATCTTCTAACCCTTGCTTATTAGTGGACTCCCTTGCTTATTAGTGAACTGAGCATCCCAGATCAGTGTACACATGTGTTTCACTTAGCAGGGTTCTGCTTTGTCTAAGACTATGTGGGAAAAGAAAGAAACATTTTAAACCCTTGCCTAGATTATTGAGGTGAAATGAAACAGGAAGCAATGTAGGAATATATGAAAATTTAATATGTAAATGTCTTTTGTCTCAGAAAACATAACTCAAGAAAAAATAGGTTTTTCCAAGGGCTTAACTGTGATTAGTCGGACCAAAAATGATTAAATGTGGAAAAAATACAGATGTGTAAGAAAATGATGATTAGAGAGCATGGTTATTCAAGGAAAGGACTTGGAGGAAAAGTTTAGA
The DNA here is from genome assembly GCF_009873245.2 of Balaenoptera musculus. Lineage (NCBI taxonomy): Eukaryota > Metazoa > Chordata > Mammalia > Artiodactyla > Balaenopteridae > Balaenoptera > Balaenoptera musculus. The sequence goes on from NC_045802.1 coordinate 60,925,393, forward strand.
TCCCAACTGATATATAGCAGGCTAATCCTATCAACAATAAAGAAATTTTTTAGATCCTGATTCCCTCTTAAGTCTAGAGCTGAAAGAATACTTCCTTATTTTATTTGATTAGAGCTAAAAATTGCTACTTAAATCAGTCAGTGAAAACATTTTGTTGACAGATGTTGTTAAACCTTGTTATGTTGGGGGATGAGGGAGGAGAAATAACTTCATCTGGATGGGATAAATATTGTCCATCACAATTTTCAAAAGCACAATTCTCCCTCTCTCCCAAATAAACTAATATTAGTTATCAGAATCATTCACTTGAACTGTAGCCCAAGTTCCTGCCTGGGCTTTCAAGAACATTATTTGACATGTGAAACAGGCATTTCGGGTGGACCTACTCAGTTACTGTTAATCACTACAACATCTTTCATCTTTCAGCCATATCTGTACTGTACAACCCTTTGCATTTTCATTGATCTTCCAATTACTTTTGACCTAGGTTGACAGGAAATGAGTATAAACTAAACTGTATACTGTGGCTATCTAATTATGGAAGTTCTAAAATATCTGTAATTTAATTCTCCTATTCGACTAAAAGTCAGTAGAAACTGTCTCCTCACCTGTTAGGTAACAGAATATTAAACACAGTTATCCCTCATTTTTTTTTTTTTTTTTTTTTTTACTTCTTGAGACTACTTTTGCCTGATTTTGATATCTGACTCCCTGACATAGAAAATATGATGTTTGGAGCAAAATTTGTATGTCAGATTCTTTAGATGGATTATGAACACTTACACAGAAAGTAGAAAGTAAACATAATGACCTGCAAAGTACAGTCTGCAGCTAATCTAAGAGACTGTGTAGTAGGGACCCCTTGGTAACTAACTCTTTTCGCAATTCTTCAATTCTGAATTTAAACCAGTGCTGATGATGCGGAGGTGATAAATGAGGACCAGTTGTTCCTGAGTGCAGGGCACCGTGCTCAGCTGCATTCTCTATTCATAGTGTATATTGTATTACACCGTGATTGATGAGGTACACCTTCCTAAAATGAGGTCGCCCCCAGGAGATGCGGGGAACGTCTTCAGCCATGTGTATATAACCCTGGACAGGAAAGGAGGTCTCTGAGCTTTCAGAAGATTTTATGTAACCCTCCTTACTCACACTTACCAATCTGCAATTGTATGCCCACTTCTGAAGGCTTTGTAGGGTATCTGGAAATTTAAACTTCTGTCTGTCGTTAAAAATAGTGTGGATTTCCCTGCTGCGTACCCTCACTGGCTCACTACTGTCTGCATCTTTTTATGAGCAAACATTTGGTTTACCTAGGTCATTTGTGTCGGTCTCCTTCAGTCTAAATCTCTAATTTACATTAGTAAATGTAAATACTTTGATTCTAAGGTCTCTCGTTATTTCAACTCAACAACTCCTACGAATTGAACAATATATGTATTTCTATTTTGATTTTACATTAGGGAAACTCTATCATGGATTGATTTTAAAAATTATGTGAAGTCTTAATATAGGTAAAAGGCAGATCTGGGATGAAAGGGAAGGCTTAGGGATTCAAGTCTAGCACATTTTCTATTATATCCCAGACTGTATAGAGTTAGAGAACATAACCTCTAAACTGAATTGACAGCATTGTGGTAAAGATCAAAAGCAGTGATACATGTGAAAATGGTTTTTCCACGTAAAACTATTCAAGCTTTATAGAACCTTCTCCTGCCTTCACCTCTAGCCGCTGATAAGTAGCTTTGTGATGAAACTAAAAAATAGAAACAACTTTCCATTGTTTCAATTTTATTGTTTTAAAAATATGTAGGCTAAAATATGACAATGAAATTAAATTTAATCTAAAAAATTATGGAGTGGGACATGGGGGATGGATGTATTGAGAGGAATACATACCATTGAAGAAAAAACAGGAAATCAGATAATGATGATACCATAAATATTACTATTGGCTTAAGACCAGTGCTTTTAGAGGGAAAATTGAATAAGGCAAGGATAAAATTACACCAAAAATAAGCTTACCCTGGAAAGCCCTGTTTCAAAAGAGTCAGTTGATACAGATTAATCTAATAATGCTGAATCAAAAGCAGTACACCTGGATACAGAATTTTGTAGATTAAGGTCTGAGGCAAAAATAGTCTCTTCTTTCAAAGAGCTTCCTGAATAAATATTTTCCAAGAAAACTTACTTGAGTCTTTGATTATCCATTGGTTATCTTTTTAAATACCCCTTCACAAGTCAAATTAAGATAATGAATACAAAGTGTGCTTATGTTGCTATCAGTGCTGGCTTCTTTATAGTCTTAAACTTTTACTCTATCGGCAGGTAAGCAACCTGGGTGAGACTTTATGTTAAACGTGGGAAAGGCGGGGAGAGGAGAAAGCCCTTCAAGTGCTAATTTTAGAAGCATAAATAATTGTATCTTTTTATCCAGCTGACTGTTTAGCATTATATGGTCACAGTCTAAGTTTATCTTAACCACCATTCAACTCAAACATTCCAAAGCACAAGTATATAACTTAAAATTCAGTAATTTATGAAAGAAGGACACATACCTACCCACTTACCCAGACATATTCGTATACCCAGGAAAATTTATGAAGAAAAAAGAGGGAGCACAGACCTCTGATTCTGAGTCACAAATCACAGTCAAAGATTTGGTGTTGCTCCCTAGGCAAATCTCTGATACCATAAGTGGATGCATATTTCCTCTCAAATTACATTAATCTCCTCAGAGTATTAGCTAGATAGTACATTTCAGTCCCCCTCCACCACTTTTGGGAAGAGACTGCATATTGAAATAAAAATATGATATAAGATCAAAGATATAATGTCATAAACATGAGCACTCCCAGCCTAAACCTCGTATATTTCACTTCCAAAATGCAACCAAATTATATGTTTACCTTTACAAAAACCAATATGAATTTTAGTTTTCTAATTATCCAAATGAGAAGGGTTGAAACTTTTGAGATAAATTTACTTACTCTCATTTAAATCTGGTTTTTGAGTTAAATCAGACCTCATAATACATTTCATTAGGGTAATTTTCACCTTAAGACCTATCTTCAGAATGAAAGATGTCTTAAAATTGTCTTGATATTTTCTCACTGCACCATACCCATGTCTCTATAATTATGCATATGGATATGAAGCCATTAGTTGATCCCAACCCTGAAGTCATCCTATCTCTGCACTTCAGGTTTCAGAAACTAATAAACTTCTACATTGTGCCAGTTGAGCCAGATTTTCCATTATCTAAAGTCGAACACATCCAAATTGATCCACAGATTTTTCCCAAAAAAATAATCATCATGTCCAAAAGCATGTGGTTCTGGCTAGAAGGAAAGAGGTAAGCCCTTGGAACTGTAAACTGGCTCAAGGTAGAAAGAGTCAACTATACCTGATGAGTGGAAGTCCAACTCAGTAGGAAGAATACAGTCAACAGATGGTAACGCAAGTAAACATTTGGCTTCCTGAACGTTCAACACAATGTCATGAAAGGGCCTCTACAGGCAGCACTCTGAAACTCAGCAGAGCAAGTGATAAATCTGTCACGATGTTCTGTCCCAGCCCCAGAGGCAGTGTTGAGGAAGAATTCTTCCTTTTTTAGAAGGGGAGACAGATAAGAGCAAAGCAAAAATCCAGCCTTAGACAGATTCTGCTACTAGTTAGATGACAAAAACAGGACTTGGACCCTGGTAATAACACAGAGAGAGAGAGAGAGAGAGAGGGAAGGGGTGTGGGGAGGGAGGAAGACCTGATATGAATAAAGAAGCAAACTATGTTAAACAGGGGACAGATTTGGATGGAGTAGGAGTTATTCTTGTAGAAAAAAATGACTTGCTCTTGAGTCACTGGATTGTTTGAGCCTTTTAAATCCCTCTTGACTGAAGTCAGACTTGATCTTATCACCTAGAACATGGGGAGGCAGTGTATTGATGAGGTAAAGCATCTCTTCAATAGAGGGCCAGGAAATCGGGAACTGAGATACTGGTAGATCTTAAAATGATGAAAGAATCACCTGGAAAATTCCTCATTCCTTAATAACCACTTGACCTTATTAACAAGTTGATATTTAGAACTCACTTATCCCATTTCTTGGGCTTTTCATAGGCCTGTGTAGTTAATACTATCATTTCAGTTTTATCCCACAGCTGGTCAACTAGGAGGCTTGGACCTAGAGAACACCTTAAAATGTAAAAAGTAAATTGAATCCTGAAAGAAGTGCCCAAAAGAGCCTGGGGGATAATATATAAATGAGAACAGAAGTCGTACCTCCTGTGTTTCCTACATTTGCTGAGCTCTTACTTGTAGCAGAATCAAAGTACATGAAGTACAACTAAAACTAGTAATAGAAAAAAATAGCTTTAAAAATTGTCTATATTTAAACTAACTTCGTCACAGGCCACCAACCTATTAGGAAGATAAGAGACAGATAACTACTGTATCATTGTTTAAAATGATTTTTCAAATTAATCTCTTTTGCATGAATTCTGCATTAATATCCAGACCATTCGAAGTTCAAGCCCCTATCAAAGCTATTTCTCCCAGTCTTTCCCTACTTCTTAGCACGGCATCTAGAGTCAAGAGTAAAGCATGGCACAGTTCATAGTCTGACCGCTAGTCTCTGGTCTTTGCTTGTCTTGTATACCTGGCCTTTTCTCCTGCTGATGAATTCAGAGGCTGGAGAAAGACATGGAGTGTTAGCACTGACGGTCTGTGATTATAGCTCCCGGGATCATAGTTATTTTTCTGGTCCATTGATTCCATCCTTAAATTTGCAGACACTACACATCTCTGATTCTTCGGCACAAACTCCATATGTTGCCTCAATTAAAATGTCTATTTTTCAACTTCATATTCAGAGTCCCTTCACCCCTCAAGATGGCAGCTTCATGAGAGACATGAAATCTCTCATTTCAGCTACTTTTTGCTCCCTTGTGGGTGTCACTAAGAACTAGGTCTGTTACACATCAGTGAATGTCCACTGGGAAGTAGGGTTGTTATTGGTATTTCTGAATTTTCCACTGGATCACCAGCCTCCATCAATGCCATAATCTACCTTGCACAGTTAGAAGTGTGGGTTTCGACCACAACTTGGTGATGAGACTTAACACATACATTTCTCATACCCTGTCCTTTTGAGGTCTCCATTCCTTCATGACTCCTCTTGAAACTAGGTAAAGGGACCTTGCTTTGATTTGCTGAGAGATAAGATGTAGTAGATAGGAGAATTCCCCTGTGTCATATCCTCAATTCTCTCAATTCTATGGCTTAATTGCAAACTAAGATTTAAATTTCTAAGCTTTCTTTTGATACATACACATGTTTCATTTAGGAGAAGGTGGTTAGGTTGTCATCTTTATATGGATTGAAAAAACAGCCAAAAAATACCTTGTTATTTCTCTTCACATTCTTTTTTATTAATCCTAAACCTCTTCAAGGTAGTAAAATTTGTCTTGAAACCCTTGGAGAAAAAAAAAGTGCAATGCAAAAAATGAAAGAAAAAGAGAGAGAAAGAGAGAAGGTGATTCATATATTTTAAAAATTTGTTTCTACTAATTTTACTTTCTCTGGTCATTTCTTCTCTTGTTCTTCTTGAAGCACTTCTCATTTTCAAACACCACATCTCAAGGCCTGAGTTTCAAAATTGTGTGTGTATTACCATTAAGATATACAACTGAAAATTGTATAAGTAAATCAGTAAGTGAAGGCCGTAATGAATATAGCAACAATCATACTCAAAATATTATTTAAATTAAAACTTTATTTTTATATTAATATCTATATCTAGTTTAAAAAAATAGTATTGAAAGGTTTATACAGAAAAATAAGAATCTCTTACATCACCACTCAACATCCCCAAATCCTATTCCCTACTGTCAATCATTTTCTAATTCTTAGCTACTCTTATTTTTGCCTCCACATTTCCATAAAATATACTTATACAGATATGTCTGGGATTTTCAATTTTTGTCATGTATTATTATTCCAGATTATTTATACCTCACATCTACCCTCCATGTCATAAAATAAAATTAAATGGCTCTATTGCTAGCACCATTGTTGCTTGCATTTTTGTTACTTGCAGTCAAAAGAAATCTTAAATGATACATGAAGACAACACTGTTTGGGAAATTGCATCTGCTTCACCCAACCAACTACCCCCTTCCTTCAAAACTCAGCTCTAGAATTCTCTGTTCCTGTGAAGTCTACACTATCACCACTATTACCCTACCCTACACACACACACACACACACACACACATTCTGTTTGTATTCTGTTCTCCCATAACACCACAGGACTATGTTTATCCTTGCTTTCACATCATTATGTTAAAATTGTTAACCACTTGTGTGACTTTCCTAAGAGACCATAACTACTAAATAGTGTAGTCCAGTGTCATTCAACTTTTTATCATTATGAGTAACTATGGAGGATTTTTAGAAATCATTCAATACATACTGAGTTGAATTTTTCAGAGTCCCTGGTTCCAGTGCTTGTTAATCTTTTATTTTATGCCTCAAGCTACTTGGTATGTGCTTCATACCTCTATGATAAATAGCAATTCACTGTAGCAAGAATCTTGGTTAGAAATTGGTAGGGTGCGTTCTATCAATACTTAGGGCTATATCATAATCTTAGAGGAGAAAGCATATACAGTTTGAAACTTTCTCCTTCCAGATGACTCTGATAGGCCACCCTTATAACCTACCCCAGATGACAATCACTGTTCTAGATATCTCACCAAAAGTTAATGAGGCGTGGAACCCCACATTTATTTCTCTGTAACAGTTCTCTTAGCTGAACTCAAATCATGCTGTCTCCAATTGGACTCCCATGCACTTCAAACCCCAAATTTCCAAAACTTTTTTTAAAACCTCCTTTTCCTTCAAATATTATCTTCATTAACAAAACCATAATTTAACTAGTCACTCTGCTCAGAACCTTGAAAATCTTTCTTGGGCTTCTCTCTTTCCATTATCCACTGTATATAATCTGTTGTCAAAGTCGAGTTCATTCACCTCTTCTAAGTCTCTCACAAATCTACTAAATCCTCTCAAGCCCCACTGCTAAGTCTTGACTGAGGCCATGTAAGTTTCCTACCTGAATTCTTAGGCCACCTGACTGCTTCTAGTCTTGTCCAATTCTACAGTGCTGTCAGAGTGAGCTTTCTGCAAAGAAAATCTGATCATACCATTTTCCTGCTTAAAAGTCTTTGAAGACACTTAGGAAAAAGCATAATAAATCTTCTTACTTCAACTCTGACTCACATTCCAAAGAGTTATTCCAAAGAGTGACTCAGTTCCAAAACCAGGCTGATGGAGGTGACGCAATGCAAGATGTCAACTCACAAACACCATTTAAATTTGCCTAGACAAATGGTTTCTCATTGTGAGAAAAAAAATGCCACCCCCAAAAATGGCTACGGTCCAGCAATGTGAATAATGTAGAATCCCAGGAAGGCTTGTAATTCCACCACACAGAAGTAAGATGCCTCCTCACTACTTCCTGGGATGCTGTAGCCCAGTCTGGCCGAGGCTATGCACGCTCATAAGCAAGGGGGTTGAGTTTTGAAAGCCCAGTTGGCTTCTTGCTGTTTCTTCATCTTTGGGAAAGGGACTAAATTAATTCCAGATTCCACTCATTATGAGCAGCTGAGGTTTGTCACTCAGCTTTATGTCAAGATACTCCCCACCATGGTGAGACGGAGCTCATCTCCCATCCACCCCCTTCTCCACACTCCACCACAGCAAGGTACTTTAAGAGTTAAGCTTACGACCCAAACAGGCCTGAGTATCAGCCTTACAATAGGAGTGGAGTGGGGAACGATGACAGGAAAGAATGAATACCTGGTTGTCCCAAAGTATATGTACATTTAAATAAGTCATCCAACCTTAAGGTAGGAGTGAGGGTGAAGGATTTCCTGAGTCTAGGAAATCTCGGCCACCCAGTCTCTACAAACAGCCTCACTACTGACGTAAGCTCTCAGTTCACACTCACAGAAGATTTCCGCTCGTGTAGCCCTGAATCCCACACAGTTTCACTCCTCTGATGGGCAGCCATACCTGGGGAATGACTGAATATGGGATGCTCACAAACTCCTTGGAAGTACCAAATCAACTAAAAGTCTTCAATCTAAAATAGACTTTTTTTTTTCCAAAATACAGATTATTTTGAAATGAATTATGACACTCTACTTGGATCTTCGTTCTTGGCATAAAATGAAACGTGATAACCAATTAAATATGGCCACTTCTATGTTAGCTCTATTAGTTGTTTTTTTTTTTCCTCTTTCACCTTAGCTACATTATTCTCATCCACTCCAGCTTCTACACATTTCTTCTCTTTATTTTTTTTCTGTTAGTGACTCATTTGTCTAACAGTAGCTTTTTATTTCAGGATAATTGAGTTTTTGACAAAAATTAAACATTGTTCTTAACGCTTGAAAATGGTTCCCTTTTACATCATTTTCTGTTCAAATTCGAATTAATGATGGCAACTATTCTCAGAACAGAATCAACCATTATAAAGTTTACCCCCAAAGAAAACCTTTTCAAAGATTATAAGGAAACAAATGAGTAATATAAATAAAAAAAGATTTTTCCCACATTCAATTATATTTTGTTTTTTATAATTATTTGCTCCACATTTTATCTTTAGATAACATCTTATTTTCTTAATTTAGGGAAAATCTTAAAACCATCTAAAGTGAAGAAGCAGGATATCTCAGAGTATTATTCTTACCTCTAAATTCTTTGGCACATTTCACTGTTTGCTATTGGTCAAATTCAGGGAAAAATTCAGGTTTTGAATGAAAAAACTCCTTAGTTTAACTCTGTCAGACATCCTGCCTGGAAAGAAATATAGCAGTGTCCTAACTCAGAATTCATGGATTGACTTCAGGATGTCAATAAATCCTCTAAGATTATATGAAAAATAATTATAAATATTCACATGCAATGTTTTTCTTAGGATGATAGTTCAGATATTTCAAAATATTCTCAAACGTGCTTTTTAAAAAAGTGTATTCCCACTAAAATCTGTAATACAAGATACATACTTGCTAAGAATAGCCAGCATTATTTTAGATAAGCATAACTATCCCTTCAAATTTGGGTTTATATTATCTTTTATTTGACAATATTAAAATGTATCTTTCCAAAAACTTCTTTTTAAAATAGCTCTGAAAAATGACATTATAATTTCCCAATCAAAGTCTACATGGATTTGGGCAGATTCATTTTTTAAACTCACTCATGCTGAGAACATGGTTGTAAAAACCATGTGTCTTCAGGAAAGTTGTAAAGCTGATTGTTGAAAATTCATACTAATGACCCAGTAAGATTCTGATGGTTTCCACTGTGAATTACTATCTTTTTCCATTAAGTGGCATATATAATTCTGTACATTTATAAATTTTGACAAGCTTGTTATCCAGTCTGATCCACGCCACATCAGTGTTCTCAGGACAGACTCTTTTTCTCAATAGGCATAAGTCTGAAAGTTTAAGTGACTTCTATTCATAATCACAGAGTAAGTAAATTATGGAACTGTCTCATATCAAGGAATTTTAATATCAAATCTAGCTTTTTTTTTTTTTTTTTTTTGGACAGACAGAGGCAAAGAAACTATTTTTAATATTGCCTCTAAGAGATACTCATATTCCTAATATTTTGTTAAGAGGACTACCCAAAATAGAGAAACAACATTGTACAGTATCATAATGCAGGAAAATGGTATCACAAGTAACAACGGTATCACAAGTAATTAATTTTCCAAGTAATTGTTTTACTTATTTAAACATCAAATAATATATGTATACATATACACACACATACATACATACATACTTACACAGTTTTGATAGAGGATTTAAAAACAGATAAACTTACATACTTCAACAGAATTATTGAGCACACTCTGTCCTTCTTATGATGAACCAGGAGCATGGTTCTGATGATTATTCACTGTGCTAGGTTGCAGTTCAATGATGTACAATGAAACTATTCCAGGGGAGCTCTTTGCTCCGCAGAGCAAATGTCCACAGACTGAATTACAGTTGTTGATTTTGTCTCTTCTCTTGTCTTTCTCAACACCAGGTGTTGCACCTTAATGTTTTTCTTCATCCTCTCATTCTCCATTTCCTCTGTTTGCCTGCCTCATCCTCCCAATGGATAGCTAATAGCCTATTAACAGTTAACTAAGGGAAATCCAAATTTGTTAAATCAGTTAACTTAATTTCATGTATTTAGATCTTTTCTTCCAGGAGAATTGATGGTAAAGTTCATGAGCTGTCATGAGACGTACTTTTATACAACTCCTATTCAGGGCTAATTGCATCTTTGAGGCATTACTATTATACTATATCGTGCAATGGGAAATATAACCAGTATTAAGGATTACAGAGGACAACATAGGACAGATTATCTTTTCCACACTAAATGAATTGATTTTTCTCCATCTTCCTCTGCACAGAACTCATGCATTCTTTTGACTGTCATAGAAATTACTCAAATATACATATGACCCCCACTCATTTTGATCAAATTGTAGAAATGTTGCTGACAGGAAAACCTAGGAAGTCTTTCAATTTCAGCTTACTTTCTATTAGTATTTTTCAAAGTGGGAGTTGGTAATATTAAGGGTCTCTCTATTGGCCTGCAAGGTGATTCCTGCAGTATACTGTTTATATTATGATAGAGTACATTTTATTTTAGACAACTAAGTATTTAAGTTATGGTAATTTGCCTTTTTTCTCTTCCCATTTTATATATACATGACTGGTACATGGTAAGCAATAATAAATACTTATGGTTTTTAAAAGTAAATAAAATCAATGTGAGAAACAGCACAGATTTTAAGTTTTTTATCCTTCTGAAAATATTTGTGGTGATTATCAAAAGCATACAGACTATTATACCAAAATGTTTGACAAGTACATTTAAACAATGTGTTATTGCTCAATATATGTCAAAAAAAAAACCCCTCAATTAACTTATCACCATTCACTTTAATGAGCATAAATGGTACTAAGAACAGGAGGCATGTTCTGCCTGATTACAGTTTAAATTGAATCCCATATTTGAAAGTATCAAAAATCTTTGAGGAAATAAGCATGTTTACTATGCCTTTGTTTGTTTCTGTTACATCTAGATCTGAATCATTCCTTAGGTTTGCAGTTCTTCTAAAGCAATAATGAATTTAAAATTAAGCATATGTCAATAATTGAAATATGTAAGCCCTCGTGAGATGAGGTCCAGAAGACATAATTCCAACGATAGTCTTCCAATGCTTCCTATCTCTTGGGTGATCTTGGGTGCTGGTCTGAGAGCACAGATCCCAGCAGCTATAGCAAATAAGCAGCTCATACCTGCAGGAACTCCCTGTAAGAAGGAAACTGAATCATGTAACAGGCCACTGAGGGAAACATTTGCCCTAGGGCTTGGCTTATTCCTGGTAGTATTTCACACTTTTGTTTTCCTTTGATTTTAAGACCCAGTGCCCTGCTGAGCCATGTCCTAGCCTGAGGCAAAAGGAAAGATCAATAATACTGATCACATCTTTATTTAAAATTTCTATAATGTGTTCACCACTTTTTGCATTTTGCAGTAATTTTTATTTTTTTAAATATTGCATTAAAATATTGTTTATCTTGATTTCTAAAGGTTTTCTTGGTGCCCCTTATATTTGGCATCTGAGGGAGGTACCTTACAGTATCTGTTAACTAAGTACTGACCCAGTATCTTTTGGGTGAAACCTAGGAATCCATATATTTTTTAAATGATTTTACAGTGTAGTCCACAAACTCCTGCATCAGAAGTTACAGAATCACCAGCATCTCATTTGCCTCACCCTAGACCTGTCTTTATATTAATAAGAGAGCTCTTTATGTAAAGTCCCCTTTTATATCTCTTTCAAGGCCTAAATTTATATGCAGGATTGAGTAGTTTTGTATTAAATATATATTGACATTGCTATTTGTGGCTTTTCATCTGTTCTCATAGAATCTAGACAAGAGTTATTCAAAAACTGGTTCCCAAAGAAGTCACTGCATCTTTTTTTTTTTTTTCAATCTCTTTGCTAAGACTTTTCAAACGGTCATCACTTTTAGTTTGAAATACCTATAAGAGTGAAAAAGCCAGGGGCAAAGTGGAATGAAACATTATACTTTGCTGTTAGCATAATGTGGGTATCAATTATATACAGTCAAAATACAGTGTTTGAAAACACTTTACAGTTTGTTTTTCATTTAAAAATATTTCTTAAATATTTATTGAATACCCATTTTTGGGTGATATTAGAAACACATGAAAATATATATTAGGAAATAAGAAACAATCTAAGCTGCGGTCTGGTAATGTAATGCTTAAAAAAATAAACCCAGAGGAACTATAAAATATTTATTAATTCAAAACCAAGTTAGATAGTCTAAAGTTTCTAAGGCTTCATGGGATCTCATTAATGCATGGAAAATTTGGCAGTAAATTTATTATTTCCAATTTAGAAACTACGGGTAACATGTAAAAGTCACAAAACTTACACAGGAGACAAATGCAGAGCTGAAAAAGTTTCACATCACAAACTGCAAAAATCTTTTAAAGGGTTTTCACAGCACAGCAGATGTGACAAATCATAAAGAAGATTCTTGGTTAAAAGGCGAGATGCTTAACAAAATATGAAATACAGAGGCAGAGAATTAGATATCAATGATTTTAAGTTTTTCACATTTTAACATTAAAAAGTAAATATTAGGACTTGAGTATTGGTTGAACCAGGAATTCTCATGCTCTCATTGTGCTGTAAGAGCACTAATTATGAGGACTTTGGGAAATCGTAAAATCACCCAAATCTCTGAGCATTCCTAAGAAAGCTATGAGTTGAAGAAATATGATTACAGCAACACATCTTTCATTAACAAAGCCCTAGCTATTAAGTCATCTATGCCTCCGCCTCCTTCCTCTCATCCGCGCAGGAAAAGAGTAAGTGATAAAGGCACAGACAGGAGACAGAGGCTGAAATGCAACCCCAAGTCGATTCATTTAATCTAGAGCAAATACGTATTGAATCCCTCCTATACTTTCAGAACTATGCTGGCAATCAAGTTGGATTCACAGATACAGCTTCGATATCCAACTCTCCAAAGTTTCAAGGCCCCTCTGTTATGAATCTGGCCTCGTCAAGTTCAGAAGAACTAACTGTTAGGGTCAGGGAAGAGGGCGAAGGGCATCTTTTCTCCTTCACACCAGGGAGTATACACTTCCTAAAAGTTAAAGCAAATTAAAACTTTTGAAATAAGTAAATAGGAGAACCAAACTCTCTACATCATTAATTTTCACCAGAATGACTTACAAATACCAACACGATAATGTGTATAGTATCCATTACAGATTCACAATACATTTCCTTCCTCTCAGAAGTGTAAGGTCTTCTTTTTCTCTTCTTCAGGGTCCATCCTGTCACTCTTCCCTTGCTCTGTTCTAGCCCTCGTCTATTCTCATTCTACACATGATCACAAGAAGACCAGCTCCATCCCAAAGTTCTCTGTAAGCCGTGGGCTGGTCATGCGCCCCCAAAATGTCTCCATCACAAAATTCACTCTTAAATCCTAGGGTTTTACCTACACTAATGTGTAATCTTGACCTAGAAATCCAGACCTAATGTCTAAAATTGAATTCATTATTTTTCCTCAGCTATGTTCTTTATGTTTCCTACCTGTCAGTGACATACATATCCACTCAATCTCCCAAGACAGCAGTCATTCTTCAGTCTCCCCTAAACCATGAGATGGGAACAGAATTGACATTCACAAAATGTGTTAAGACAATGTATAGATAAATAAATTGATGCCATCACTCAATTTTATTCATTGACTTTATAGTAATTACCACAGAGCTAAATTGGCAAAAATAATTCTTAAAACTTAATCACATGACTGTTTATATATGGTTTATAATTTCGCATACTTTTTTAATCCAAATGTTTGTTGGATTGTTTTTTAAATGTACCAAAAATAGAAATATGCTTCAGAAATTATTAACCTTTTTTGTGTAAAGAATTACACTTTCACTTATATTGTCATTTATACTTCCCCTTTTCAGGGCAGCCTGCATTCTAAAGATCCAAGTAACCAATTACATTTTTTATCACTTTTAGCTAATTTAGGCTTCTATTAGGAGGTCTCTTTGAGACTAGGTAATTTGTCAGCATGCACCTAATAAAGTTTAGGTGCTTTGTCAATTCTGCATCTTGCCACGTAGTTTCCTACCTTTATTTAACTAATTATTTGTAATCATTTTGTTCCACTTCTAATAACATTGGATGGAAAACTGTACAAAGTGTATTTCTAGAATGTGGAGCTAATGCATTATCGTTAGCATCTGATTCTCTCTAATGATTAACTGGCAACTCAATTTCTTAAGCACCTTAGTAATGCCCACTGGGCAAAACAACGGTTTATTTGAGTGAGGAAGGTTGAAAGGACCTCCTCTCTCCTCATCTTGATGCCCTGCTACAGAAAGAGACTAACTGCAAAATAAAACTTCACCAGTGGAGCCTAAAGAGCTTTAGCTTTTTTATCCAAGAGGAATGTGCATAAATACTACACACAGGTGTCTTAATAAAATATATAGTTTCCCCAAAGGATATTGCATTCTAGGGATAAGATTTCATCTGAAAGCTGTCTTCTCCTTTTAAAAATAAAGTGGCTTTTAAAGATAAATTCCTCTCTCCTACACTTTACCAACTCCACCATCATAATCTAGAGATAAGAGATGAAGTAAAAAGAAAATATAGAAAGGCAGACAGAGCAGAGAAATGCAAGGAGACACTGTAGACTGGACAAAAGCAAATCTCCTCGTAAATATTGTTGATAAAGACCTTGAATTTTGAGGAAAACTGGAGCAAATTTATTGAGGAATATACTGGTAGCAGAAATAAAAGCTAAAACAAGGAAGCAATTATTTACATGCATGGTGTTGAATATGAACAGAGAAGGAAAGGAAATCCATAAACGAATGATGTAAAAGTCAGCTCTGCTAAATAAGATTTAGACAGACACTGATCAACAGAAAATTTTCCTTGGACACACGTGGCTAAGAGTTTAATTTTTCTTAGTGAGGAAGAATTGGGAGATAACAGCACATCCATAGTGTGAAATGTGTTTAAGCTCCTATATAGTAATTTTACATATTTATTTTAATTATAGTGTGGTTCATTCTTTCTCAAATATTTTTGTGTTCTCTTTATAAATTCAATATTCTAGTGCCCAAAGTGGGAAAATCAGGTAAATGACACATATCTGTTGAATACTGGCTCCCCCAAAATATCATTCAAACAAGCTGTTAATCACCCAAAGCTAGGTGTGCATTATCTCAGCAAGGATAGGAACTACTATGCCAGAGTCTTAGCCTCTCAAAGAGAAAGGCGAAGTCAGGATAGTCACAAGGCTTTGGAATCTGGCTTAAGGCAGGTCTTTCAGTATGTGTGGTAGACAGGGGGTGAGATGGGGATTGGTTAAAACTGGGTAAGGATCATAATAATACTAGTTTAGGATTGGTGAACATGGCAAGACTTGGGTTTTGAAGTCAAGAGGTTTCAAAGAACTGGGGAAGTAAACAACTGTCAAAGTTATCTGTTTAAGAGTTCAATAGTTTGGTATTCATCTAAATGATTTTCTCCATAAAAATAAAGTTACTTGGAACATTTATCTTCCCAAGACACAGTTTCCTAGAATAATAAAATCATGATGACGAAGTCAGTGAAATGGTAAAGTCAGACTAATTTAATTTAATATGAACAGTAATCCATGTGGATAAAGTTGGTTTTGGTTTTAAAGCTACACAGATAAAGCTATATTTTGTAGCTCAACTTCTGCTAGTCTACATTCAAGGTACTGAGTTAGTGTCTGTCTGTCTATATGTCTTTCTCTCTCTCTCTCTCTGACTTATATATAGTAATTCAGAGAATACTGCAAGAATGATAGGGCACTTGAGAGAGGTTGTAACATTTATTTTGCACATAAAGCACGTAATGGAGTAATGGAAATTCTGGAGATGGTAACAGTACAAATAAAAGTGCAGATTTTAGAAATTTTAGGGCATGAGAAGGGAACAGAGAGTGGTCCATTGTCCTAAAAGATGGCAGTTAACTTTGGTAGAGCTCTTTTTCTTTTCAAAAGAGAAAGGTGTATGTATTAGGAAATTTCAAGTGAAATAACAAGCAAGCCTTAAACACCAGATCTACAGTTTTTGCTTAATATGCTATTTCGCCAACATAAGAAAGCAGGTCAATGATCTCTTGAGAAATTCCTACTTCCTTATATAATATGGAATTTGACCTTCCTTTTCCCTTCTTCTAAAATTATAACCAACTGAGATGAAAGGAAACATTATTCTGTCTGATATTTCATGGCAGATATTTGATTCACCTCATACAAGTACAAAAAACTCTTTTATCTAGCTTTCCACTACATATCTATTTCCCCTCAGAAATTTAAAATTGACTTCATGGGTGTATGATACTTCACATTATCTGAGAGTCCAGTGTAGTGATCAACTGAGGGAATCACTGATAAATGTGGAAGGTAGAGTGTGTTAGAGTTTTTCTATCACAGTTTATGCACATGGTAGACATTCACATTGTTTTTCAAAAAACTGTAGTTTCATAATCTCAAACCAGTAGAAATAGAGCTCTAAAAACACATTTTTCCTGAAAACGGGTAACAATTTCTCCTACATCTTTATTAACAGAATTCCATAATCTCTCTTTCTGATCTCTAATTGAGAACTTTGTGGGAAATTTTGGATTGGCTTATGTATCAATAGATGTCCTAGTTTAGTTAGTTTAGAATGGAAATGATGGATTACAACACATGCCCATCAGCAGATTCAGAGACTAGAATAGACCCAAAGGTTTATTAAATGCACTTGTCAGAAGTCACATCACTGGTGTGATGCATGAATCAAAATTTATTTGAAACTTGTTGCAAACAGTAGTGGAACTTCATAATATGTGCTAAAAAATCATGAAAATAAGCACCAAACTAGGAGTTCTAAAAAAGCAGGGTGGTACAAAGAGAATTCCAACAAGAAAAGCTGAAGTAAAACTTACTTCTCCATCTAAAATGTTGAATTATAAATATTAAATAAGAAGAAAATCGTAAGTAAAAATATATCCAAAGTATCAAAAATTTTAAAGAAATTAGATCTACTTATTCACATTGAACAGTAATGCAATAAACATAAAATGAAAGCAGTAAATTAACACTTTGAAAATATTGGGATGGCCAAAAGGTTGCTTCAGTTTTTTCTGTAAGACGGCTCTAGTAGCGCTTAGCTGTATTTAACTACATTAGAAACAATTTTGTTAGATTGTATTGTGACAGCTGTCATATCAGCATGCATTTAAAAAAAAACTATCAAACTTGGTGAATTTTTGTGTAGCCATTTTAATACTGAATATGGAAGGAAAAAAAGCAACATTTTTGGCATATTATGCTTTATTATTTCAAGAAAGGTAAAAACGCAACTGAAATGCACAAAAAGATTTGTGCAGTGTACGGAGAAGGTGCTGTGACCGACTGAGCATGTCAAAAGTGGTTTACGAAGTTTCATGCTGGAGATTTCTCACTGGATGTTGCTCCACGGTCGGGTAGACCAGTTGAAGTTGACAGCGATCAAATAGAAACAATAACTGAGAACAATCAACATTATACCATGCGGGAGATAGCAAACATACTCAAAATATCCAAATCAAGTGTTGAAAATCATTTACGCCAGCTTGGTTATGTGAATCACTTTGATATTTCGGTTCCACATAAGTTAAGCGAAAAAAAACCTTCTTGACCATATTTCCACATGCAATTCTCAACTGAAACGTAATGAAAACATTCCGTTTTTAAAACAAATTGTGACGGGCGATGAAAAGTGGATACTGTACAACAATGTGGAACAGAAGAGATCATAGAGCAAGCGAAATGAATCACCACCAACCACACAAAGCCTGGTCTTCATCCAAAGAAGGTGATGTTGTGTATATTGTGGGATTGGAAGGGAGTCTTCTATTATGAGCTTCTTCTGGAAAACGAAACGATTAATTACAACAGGTGCTGCTCCCAATTAGACCAGTTGAAAGGAGCACTCGACGAAAAGCATCCGGAATTAGTCAACAGAAAACGCATAACCTTCCATCAGGATAACGCAATACCACATGTTTCTTTAATGACCAGGCAAAAACTGTTACAGCTTGGCTGGGGAGTTCTGATTCATCCGCCATATTCACCAGACATTGCACCTTCCGATTTCCATTTATTTCGGTCTTTACAAAATTCTCTTAATGGAAAAAATTTCAATTCCCTGGAATACTGTAAAAAGCACCTGGAACAGTTCTTTGCTCAAAAAAGATAAAACGTTTGGGACAATGGAATTATTAGGTCGCCTGAAAAATAGCAGAAGGTAGTGGAACAAAAGGGTGAATACATTGTTCAATAAAGTTCTTGGTAAAAATGAATAATGTGTCTTTTATTTTTATTTAAAAACCAAAGGAACTTTTTGGCCAACCCAATAATTCGCTAACAAACAACACATTAGCAGCAGATATGAATTAACATAATAAAATTGAAAGACAGGAAATAATAAAACAGTAAAAACATAAGGGAAGAAAAAAAGGAAGGACAAAATCAAAATCAGAATTTAGTATGCAACAGAAAAAAAGAAAACCAGGAAAGTATTAATAGCAAAAGAGCAATATTATACCACAAAAGCCAGAACAAACTAAATCCAATAAAATGTTTAAAAAGCTTCAAAGAAAAGCAAAAAATATTAAAAGGGAACCACATTTAAAATGAAAAGTCGGTACAAACGATTGGATCATGACAGCAAACTCCGCACATACATCATTTTTGTCTTCTGCCCCAAATCCTTTGAAATGACAGAAAAATATGTTTTAAACTGTATAAATCCATAATAATGCTGGTCAGCAAGGAATAGTGCCAAAAGAGTAAGAAAAATATTGAACAATTTTTTTAAATTAATTAATTAACTTATTTATTTATTTTATTTATGGCTGTGTTGGGTCTCCGTCTCTGTGCGAGGGCTTTCTCCAGTTGCGGCAAGCGGGGGCCACTCTTCATCGCGGTGCGCGGGCCCCTCACTTTCGTGGCCTCTCCCGCTACGGAGCACAGGCTCAAGACGTGCAGGCTCAGTAATTGTGGCTCACGGGCCCAGCCGCTCCGCGGCATGTGGGATCCTCCCAGACCAGGGCTCGAACCCGTGTCCCCTGCACTAGCAGGCAGATTCTCAACCACTGCACCACCAGGGAAGCCCTATTGAACAATTTTTAAAGAGAGAAAGCAGACAGGACTGGATTGAGAACTAGGCAAGACTCGAGAAATCTCATCCAGGCACAGTGCCCGGAGGACTACCAAGGAGAGGTGCTTCAATATCATAATCAGAGGAGCCCTTCAGGATACTAGTCTTTTAGAATTAATTGAGAAAACGCCTTTAGGGAGGCTGGGGAAATGAACATGTCTCTTCTCTTCCCACTCTGCTAAATTGAGTACAGCCACCAGGTTGGCTGACACCTAACGCAGCCAGTATTGGTGTTGGACTCTGAAAGGCAGGGCCATGCCGCAGGCCATCAATGGGTGAAGAACCTTCTCCCAGGAGGATCCCTCTTAAAAGACAAACTGCTGACTCACCTCCTGACAGCATATGTCACTCCTCTCCTCTGATCACCAAATCTATGTGATAAGAACTTGCAAATAAAAATAAAATAATTGATACTGTCAAACAAGTAAATAAATAAATAACAAGAAACATGAGACATTTCAGATAAAAGGAAGTAAGTGGTAAATATCTTGTTGAAAAAGGAATTAAAGTTAAACAAAAATACACCTAGAGTTGGAAAATAGAGAAATGAGGGCGAAAACAAGAAATACCCAGCAAATTCTAACAGAATCAATCCTATTTGAAAATATTCAGAAGGTCCTGAATAAATAGTGAAAAAGCAATAAATCAGCATAAAATGAAGTTATTTTTAAATCAAGTTAGAAATGTTCCAATGAATACAAGACTCATAAATGGTTATTTTAAGACTCACCAACTCAAATACAGGTTTTTGGTTTTGTTTTTCCCTAAGTAGATAATAATGTAAATGATGCAGGAAGTATATAAATGAATGAGAATGGTGGGCAGTACAACCATTTTAAAACATCACCCAACCAATACAAAAAAATGAATCATTAATCCATATCTAGCTATTGATAAACACTGCATAAATAATGTCTGAATTACGCAAACAAAATTTCAAAATACATGAAGCAAAAACTGATAAAAACTCAATGATGACTTGAGAAACCCATAAATTGTAGTGAGAGGTGAGTGTGATACTCTGGCAGCCATGTGAAGGAATCACATCAAGAGGGAAGTGATCAAAGGACATTTGAACAGAAAAAAAAAAAAAAAAAAAAGAGGGAAGTGATCAGCTATGTCAAAACTACAAATAGGTTAAGTACGGTGAGAACTGGGAATTCGCGGTGAGAACTGGGAATTCGAGTAGGAATTAGGAATTAGCATTACTTTTGTCATTTGTAACCCTGACAAGAGCTATTTTGGGGGAGGGTGGAGATAAAAGCCCCATGGTAGTGAGCTCAAAAAGTGGAAGGAGAATTGAAGACTCTTGGTACAGAAAACTTTCTCAAGGAGTTTTACAAATAGAATCAAAGCAAAGGGCTGATATCCAGAAGAAAATTGATGTTAAGAAACTTTGGTGGGTGGGGAGAAGTGATAATAGAATCGAGGTAATTTATTATAAGCAGTATTTTTTACTTTGTTCCAGTAAGTTGCAATAGGAAATCCAGTCATTACCTATATAATTGAAAAAAATCATTAAGACATTTGAGTGCTTTGTTTCTACTTTTGCTTTTTTAAATAACTGAGGAAATAGCTTGTTTGTATGTGGGCAGTAATAATGAAGTAGAGGGGGGGAAATGTGACAATTTGTAAGGCACAGAAGAAAATGGCTCGAGGAATGATTTTAAGTAAGTAAGACAGGATAGGATGTGTTACACATGAGTTAGTGTTAGAAACAAAGAGTTCAGTCATTCGAACAGGAGGGAAGTGAGGGTACACTGTCACCAAGGTAGGTGTCTGGATACACCCTGGTGAGAATACACTGAACTTCCCTGATGGTTCCATTTTGCTCAATGAAATAGGAAGATCATCAGTGGAGAGTGGAGATGGGAAAGAGGTATTGGAGACTTGAGGAGAGAGGAATAAATATAAAATGATGATCTTGGAGCTAATAAGAGTATTCTGCAGGAGTATAAATTATCCATGCCAGTCAGCATTAAGGACCCATTAGAGGCTAGTGATTATGAATTTAAAGTGAACTGACAAATTGGTTGTGGGTTTTCCTGCAGCTACATTTGGTTACACAAGGATAGACACTGAATAGGTGAAGAGTTGGATTTAACCTAGGTTGTAATTTAGCCAAAAGAGTATGACATAGTGAGAGAGGAATAGGGCAGTTGTAGGGTATGCAAGAAAGGGGTCACTGTTATTGACCATGGAATGAAAACCGTTATGGAAGGAAGTGAGTATACTTAAAGCCGTTGAAGTTTACACTTTGATTGATTAATTGTATGGTATGTGAATTATATCTCAAAAAGTTGTTACCAAAAAAAAATTAAGAAAGGGGAAGTGGAAAGGAGAGGGAGGAAGAGGAAGGAAATTGAAGAAACAGAATGATCGTGAAACAGAACAGCGAAATGAGAAAAGGAAATATGCCCCCAAGACCAGCAACCATTTGAGGACACAGGGATATGGAAGTGTAAGCTGGGATGAAGTGAGAGAGTGGCATGGACATATATACACTACCAAATGTAAAATAGATAGGTAGTGGGAAGCAGCCGCATAGCACAGGGAGATCAGCTCGGTGCTTTGTGACCACCTAGAGGGGTGGGATAGGGAGGGTGGGAGGGAGACGCAAGAGGGAGGAAATACGGGGATATATGTATATGTATAGCTGATTCACTTTGTTATACAGCAGAAACTAACACACCATTGTAAAGCAATTATACTCCAATAAAGATGTTAAAAAAAATTTAATTTAGCAACATTTCCTCAAACATGTCTTCCTGTTTCCCTAATGTGACAATGTTTGGTGACTTCCAGATGTGGAAGATTGTAAAATTTTTTATCAATTCACATTTTTAGAGTCTATGTGTAATGGCTATTTCTACATTTTGGGTTATGACACATATTTTTATCATAATAAGACTTAAGCAATAAAAATACTTAAGATGCTAAGAAGACTGACAAAAGGTTTTGGGAGCTGGCTGAAATATCATTAATAACTTGGTAGCATTAGTTAAAGAAAAGTAGTTTGTGTATCCATGATGTTTAACTTGTGTGGGAATTCTCTTTCACCTGGTTCTGTGTTTCCTTCTGCAAGGACCTCTTCTAAAGTAATGCTGGAAGCATTGCCCCATCCCCACACTTGCACCTTCCTGGGGTAAGTGTGATTTATCCAACTGTTGAATTTGGAAAACTAAACTTGCGGGTCCACTTCCCTCCACTTCCTTCTACAGGGGAACCTGCCTATCCCAGGCAGCAAACATTCTTTCTCTATGCCATAATCTTTATAGGGTAGGTCCCTGCAGAGCAAGATGCCTGAAGTATTTCAAGATGACACACATATCATAGATAGAAGAACTGGAATTTGAACTCGGAGTGTGGCTTTATAGCTTACCATCTCAGGCATTAGACTACACAGCATCTGTGAGTTTGTGTCAGGAAATTGGAATGAATACCCACGTGATAAAGTAAACAGGGAAGAAACCTCAACCCCTTGCTTGATAATGTAAAGAATGTAAGAGATAACTGAGATGTAATCAGCTGCTTTTATTTTTTGCTTTTGTTCTAATTTGGATGTAACCGTGCTACAGTACTTCTTCCCACACCAGGGGAAATATCTGTGCCCCTGAACTTGAATCTTCAGGTTGCAGAGAAATAGAAATTGAAGACATGTTTCAGAGAGTGGATCAAGAGAGATCAAGGATCAGAATGTAACAGGAGAAGAGTTTGGAGTCAGACAATCAATGAAACTTTGAGTACTTTAAGGTATTTAATCTATACAGAGTTGCAAGTCTACTAGAAGTCAATATGAAACAAGAAAAAAAAGGGGTTTCAAGGGAAAGGAAGCAAAACCTTGGAGAATAGAGCCACAAAAGGTAGGAAAAGGGGGAAAAAGAATAAAAGTAAAGGAAAGATTGCATTCAGAATGAGACATTGGATAACTGAAGGATATAGGTTTCATCATGAGACCCAAAGCAAGACAGCTTTTAAAAATTAATCAGAGAAAGGTGATCAATGACCCTGCTTTAATTCACCCCAGTTAAACAGCATACTGAAAACCATCCACCTATATTCAGGGAAAGCTAAAGCAACCAGAGTTGATCCATGTATCAGAAAGAAGTCAGAAAAATAAAATGATTTTATTAGAGATAAGTTTAGTTATTTTTTGTATTTTCTGATGAATTTGTCCCATCAATATTTCAAATGAAATAAATATTCTTATTTTGTTTTATGTAACAAAATTAAGTGTACTATAATATTTGCAAGGTTAAAAAAAATCTTTAAATAGACAATTAGGTTGATTTTCTCAATGAGAATCTAATATTTTAGCTGTGCTATGTATTTGGTAGTGAGCTATGCTTTCCCACCTCAGGGGTGCCATTCAAACAAGCAAATCCATTCACAGAGGTCAAAAAGGGAAATATCTACACCAGCAATAAAAGCAACCATCTCCCACTTTATGTTTACAGGGTTTTTAAACCATAATGAAGTTTAAATCACCCTCTCCCCAAATACATGATTATGATGCCAAAGCACAGTGGCAAGGAAATAACCAAACAATATGCCTAATTTGTTTCCTTGTACAGCTGATCTTGTGGAATGTTCTAGAATTGAAAATAATCTCTTCTACTTGCCTTTCTGCATATACGCTACAGTATAGTTCTCGTGAGCTTTTCATGAAAGATGGATTTTAATTATATTCACTTACTATGCAAATTAGGCTTGAATCCACCAGTTCATTAATATCATATCTGAGGTAGCAAAATAAATATACCACCTAAATTTTATTAAACATGCCTATGTTTAATGTTTATTAAACATATCCTGAGATATTACAGAATGTGAATTTTTACTTTTGATACAAATTAACAGATTGTCTTATTACTTGATATAATATTTGTTGTTAGCTGATGTAAACACTTGCAAATATCGTGCACATGCAGGATTTCTTTCTTTTGTTGACATTAACAAGAAAAATCTCTTTATAAAGTTCATTTTCATTTACAATCTTAGATTAGTCCTGAGCGTTTTTTCCTCATTATGTATGAATCATTAATCATACAAAATGAATGCAGCGTCACTTTTTGTTCTCCAGAATGATGTGCGTTGTGATGAATACTTATTATCATAAATCTTTCTAAAAGAGCTCCTAATAGCATCCAGTAACTTGTAACATCAGTGAGTAAAATTGAAAGTATACTCTTTTCCACCAGCTTTTATATCTGAAGGCAGCAGCATCAATTTTCACAAGGACAATTTAAACTACAAGCATGTAAAAACAAATATCCATGCCATCAGTAATGTAAAACACATTTTCTACTGCTTTTCTCCGAACAGGATTTCACAATGCCTTTGCTTTTTGTTGTTGGCTTTGTCCCCTGCCCCACCCCATACACTTCTAAAATCATTAGGGCCTGCTGCTCAATGATTCATTCCTTTAGCCTTGGTAAAACAAAGTTTCAGTAATTTATTGTTGTTGTTGTTCAGATCTAGAGTATTTTCAGACATTGCCCACGCCCAAAGTGAACCTGAACTAAACATTCTTGAGTCCTTGTGAGAGTGTCCCAATGAATATAGTAAATATTTGTAGATCAAAACACAAAAACAAATTTAAAACAAGACCAAAGGGAATATAAAAGCTATCTCACAAAATTTGATTACAGGGAGGATGGGAGGGAGACACACAGGGAGGGGATATGGGGATATATGTTTACGTATAGCTGATTCACTTTGTTATACAGCAGAAACTAACACAACATTGTAAAGTAGTTATACTCCAGTAAAGATGTTAAAAAAATTTTTTGATAACAGTTATTAAGTGGCACTTTGAAGTCTTTAAAATGAAACTCCTCTTACAAATTACTAAATTTTGACCTTCCACTTTAAGGTCAGAATATTTTATACAAGGCATAATTTTCAGGAAACATTGAGATCATTTAAGGCACAATATGGAAGACATTTTCATATATATTTCATCTATTGATTTCTGTTGCTGTCTTTGTTTCAACTTGAAGTAGTTTTAGAATCATCATAAAAAGATTAAAATGTCAGGTTCTAAAATTTTCTACACTTGAGACACTTAGACCGAAATAATTGTTGCATCTTCCACTGGTGGGAAAAAAAAAAAATCATGAATAGAAAGTTATTTAAAAATTTTAAGCACTTCATAATTATTATAACAATTGTAATAATTTGCTGAGTTTCTGCAACTGTGATCTCAGGACTATTTCAAGCTTTAATTCCATTGATCTCATTGAGTCCAGAAAATAGCTTGTAAGGAAGGTTTTTATCGCCCCATTTTATAAATGAGAGAATGAGGCTCAGAGGGCTTACGTGGTCGCCCTGAGAACACCTTACCGGATAGGTGGCACCTTACTGGATAGGTGGCACAGGGCGAAATTAGAATGGAAAATTGTCTGTATTCAAACCCAGCTTCTTTCATCATACATCTTTTTATTGGTTATCTTCATTTGTCTTAGCTTTAAAATTACAGGTGTGGTTTTAGGTTCCTTCTACAAATAGACGTGAGAGTGTATACTCAGACACATAGTGTAGATATAGTAGTTCACATAGGTCTACAGCTGACCAGAAGACCCACAACACAAGGAATTTGCTATGTGTTTTATAAAAGTAACTTCTACCTTTATACAGAAACCAACTCTGAGAGAAATATATTGTTATTTCTAATGTCATCACTTTTTAATATACTGGAAATATATAGTAATATATAATAATAAGTAAAATTGATTTAAATATATTATTTAATGCTTACTATGTATTTTCAGGAGAATATTTACATTACCAAATAACTCAACTGGTCCTAAGATTTTCTATGGAACAGTGAATTGCTAATATTATTTTCTTAGCTATGAAAAAGTATACACTAAAATATAATTTGAATCTCTTAAAAACACATAAAATACAACCTATATAACATTATATATGTGTGTGTATACACATATATGCAGATATATAATTAATGCAAATTTTAGGAATTATAGAAACCTTTTGAGTGTTTAGCTCTACAGTTCAACTCATCCTTCCTAATACGTGCATAAATTGCATATGTATCTTTTAAATGGTTGAATTTATTAATTGTTTTTGGATATACAATGAACAAGGTATAATACTGATTTAGTTGAAGATATTGCCATGTTATAAAATCAGATCTAGAACTGATATCATCAGCAATATCAGCAGTGGTAATTATGGCGTGCAATAAGGAAAAATAGAATCTTAATAAACATAAAAGTTTAGATTTTGAAATATCAGGAAGAAGAAGTTATAAAGTATATTAGTTATACTATGGTGATAATAATCTAGTACTAATCTCTAAGCAGGTGATTGTCACTCAGGGAATAAATGCTGTTATGAAAGCTATTATGTTCCGACTCTTAGGCAAGGTCCTTGAGGCTGTATAAACATAGTAAGAATCTCTGTGTCAAAATGGAAGCAGAGTTTCCATCAGTTTCTTCCAGCTAAAATCACCTTGGCGAGGAATAGAATAGAGGAGTCGTACACCTGCCTCTTTATTCCCATGAATAATAGAGAAATAGCCTTGGGTGTATTTGTAATGTGCAATTCAGCTTAAGCTGCTTACTACGTATAAGTACCTGTATCAGCAGAGGAGGGTGGGCACTTATCTCTAGGACTTGGTAAATGGAGCCCCAAGAGACCCAGGAAACATAGTATTTCTGTGAAGCCTTAACATTTATCTAAAATTTCATACCATTCTGTATTTAGGTAAATAGAAACTATTTAATGTAAAAACAATTTTAAAATTTCCATTAAAGGCTTAATCTTCCCCAGTTTCACCACTGATACTTCATAAAGACACACTTATGAAAATCTATATGTGAGAGATATTATCTTAATATTTACTTTCAGATATCCTGAAGCTTTGTTTCAAGGTTTCCAATGTTTAATAATTCACTATGGTTTTCATAATTTAATGTAAAAATGTAAAAGTTACAGTGTAAACATGGATATTTGCAAAATATAGAATACTCCCAAAGATTCTTTTTTTCTTTTGGTAAAATTTTATGACTACTTTGTTGAATAAGATGTTTGGCTTGTGTGGTTTTATGCTGAATTATTTGATTGAAATCATTTCTTAACTTATGTAAACTTAGGAGAAAAATTATTAAAATACCTATGTAAGTAATTTACAAATGTAACCTACAGGCATGTCTGAAATCCACATAACTTAAAGTCAGATTAATTCTTTTTCTTTATGTTTTTGGATTTGAGTTAATCTTGATGTTATTATGAAAACACTTGAGGAGAAACAGCAGATTGTGAATCTGGAATTTTCCTCTTTTAATATTTATCAGTTTCCATTATATTTTCATTTTTGCAGGTCTTCATGATCTGTGTTGATAAAATATTCTCTTCAAAATATGTTTTACTATGGGTACTAGTCAGTGGCAGATGATAATATTGAGCTATGCTAGTGCTCACATACAAGCCTTGTTTATCCCTTTTAAACTTTAAAAACAATAAAATGTAGATTTTCTCCATGTTTTTGTCAAACACTGTATTTTATATGTTAATAGGCTCCCTAAATCCATCCATAATTTTTGAATGCTCCCACCGTTATTCTAGCTAGTAGATTATTTAAATGAATTAAGCTGTTTAATCCCCTCTGTGTTTAAAATAATAGACTATTTCACCATAACATAATTTTAATTTCTACTCTATCTTCTTCCATTGAAATAAATGTGTAATTAGACCACTCAAGAAGGCTGTAAATAGCCTTTTCTTAAAGGGCGTGTCTTTCATCTTTTCGGCTTTATAGTTCCTAGAATATGGGAGAGCCTTTTTCATTCATTTAGTCAGTGAACACCTGAAGGCTCTCTGTTAGGTCCTGGAGAGAGATTTTGAAAAGGAAAAACAGCTACAATGACAACAACTTTGTCTTAAGAAAAGAAGCAAGTCCCAGTCACAGAAGGTCACCTAACTCTAGCTCATCCTTGTTACTCTACACAAGTAACAAGCACCTTGTATGAGGTGGCACTAACTTGAGTCTCATGAAAGTTGGAACCAAAAATCAGAGAAAAGCTGGCCCAGCATGCATGGCTCTTCACTGCTGTTGTACGTACCAGCAGACAGTGGCCATGGAGGAAGGGCATTTCAGACAGAGGAAATGAAACCTAAGTTTTCTGCAGAAGTCCAAAGAAATGCATTGGCGTTTTGTTCTGGAGTAATGGGGCAAGTGACATATTATTTTCATTTTAGGAAAGTTACTTTGGCAACGCTTGAAAATGGGTTGTAAGAAAGAAGCAGGAGCCAATGAAACCTGTTCAAAGCCTGTTATATTCGAAGCAGAAAAAAGGACCTGAAAAAAGAAATGATAGTGGGAATGGAGAGGAGGGAATAATGAGGAGATATTCTAGAAAAGGATTTGATGGCCCATTGATGCAGGGAATAAGATAGAAAGAAGAATCTAGGGTAAGCATATGCATTTGGCTTGGATGAATGGCCAGCTGGTGGTTCTCTTCACTGAGCTGGGGCAAAAACAGATTGAGGGTCTTGTAGGAAAGTAAATGATGAGTTTCATTTCAGTCATGTTGAACTTGAGTTATTTGTTGGAGAAGTCCAACAAGAGGCTGGATGTATTTATTGTAAAATCGAGAAGAAAAATGTGGTATGGTGGCATACATTAGGTAGTTATAACAGTGATAATTGTAGCCAGTGACAGAGCTTAAATGATACAAGGGACATCAAATGAGAAAAAAGAGAGCAAACGGCAAAACCTTAGATGACACCATTATTTAAGAACCTGGCGAGGAAAGAAGCTGCTGTGAAAGAGAATGAAATGTATGGAAGCTCTTTTTTTTTGCACCCACCAGACCCTGCTTCCCTGAACAAACGAACATTGTCAGCTACACAGAATTTCCTTGGAAAGATGTCCATTTATTTCAGTGATGCTGTCATTGCTCAAAGCATTTTGTTAGGTTCTCTTTCTTCTTCCCTCTGAACTAGCAGCATTTTCTTTTTAATATCATCAACGGTAGCAAAGCTTTATCCTTTGACAATAAATGTGTTTCTTTAGAAAAAGCTCAGACATCAGCAAGATGTAACTATCCAGTAATGATACTTATTTTCCCTTAAATGCATTATAAGCTGACTGTGAAGGCAATTTCAGTGTGAGAAGTTAAAAATTAAAAGTAAAAAGCTACATTTTAATCATCTTCAAAAAAGTATATATTCTCCCAAAGTAACTTTTTGGAAGATATTTTACTGGGTAAGTTTATTATATTATTTATAGAAATACAATCAAACCTTATATATTACTATGTTAAATAACCTGATCTTTAAGTAATATTACTGAATCTACACAAATTAATGTGGCTTCTGACTTTTATACAAACCTATCAACTGTCTTATTGAGATTAGTGATTCACTGTAAATGTAGAACCCATTTTCAAGTTTCATTAAAATTCTTAGACACCCTTACATTTTTAGACATAACAGTCGGCCCTCCTCATCTTTGGGTTCTGCATCCTCAGATTCAACCAACTGCAAATTAAAGATTTTTGAAAAAATAATTCCAAATTCCAACAAGCAAAAATTGAACTTGCTATGCTCCAGCAAATTTTTACATGTCATTTACATTGTATTTAAAGCTATTTACACAGCATTTACATTGTATTAGGTATTATAAGTAATCTAGAGATGATTTAAAGTATGTGAGAGGATGTGCATAAGTTATATGCAAATACTACATCATTTTATATAAGGAACTTGAGCATACACGGCTTTTGGTATCCGCGGGGGTCCTAGAACCAATCCCCTGTGGATACTGAGGGAGGACTGTACTTTCTTGCTTGTGTACTACTGGCTAATTTGAATTTGTGTGAGTTGTCTGTCTTATCAAGACATTGATGAGCAGATATGCCCCAGTAGTTAACAGCTCCTGGCAATCTATCTTATTTCTTCCTTAAATTGTCTCCATGACTATAGCTTAAATGCATTTCCAATACAATTAGTAGTCAATCTAAGAGATATTTATTTATTTCAGAAACACTAAGGTCCAGAGATTACATGTTATATACCAAGATATCAACAAATTATGTTCCATGATAAGAGTAAAATAGAGTGAGTTATGGTTTTTGTCTTTGATCAGCTCATGTATGTTAGAAGCAACATTTGACTGTAAGTCCCCAAATCTGCAAATAAATGAATCGGACAACCAAGACTTTATTTTCCAATGTATCATGTTAAAGAGCTTCATAGTTGATATCTAAGATACCTAGACTTCCAAGTACAAGTTTAGAACAGGCTTACAATACTAATGCTCTAACTTTATACTCTTAGCATAGAGTATATACAAATCTATTACTATTATGAAAAGCCTTTAGACCCATACATTGGTCTTCTTAATCCTGGACTTTTATCAAATTAATTTCCAGGGGAAAAAAAACATCTAATCCAATTTTGACTTTAGCTCTTATTTGTATTTTTGGCATGTAAACATTGATTGAATTCAGCTTATTAAACATTAAGAAACATTTCTTTTTAGTATGACTTCAAATAATATAATTAATGTATCTAGAACCTTCTTTGTATCAGAAAGAAGACTGCTAAATGGAAAAGGAAAATTTATTAAGGTTAATAAATTGCCTGATGAGCATACCACAAAGCTGGGATATGATTTAGTCTCAAGTCAGCATTTAGAAATATTCAAATGAAGCCTGTTTGATCTTGCACAGAGATTCTTGATTGGTTAAAAGATTGAACTAGGTGAATGCTAAGGTTCCAACAAACTATGATGTTATGACTGCTCTCCACATAATTTAAACTGGAACTGTTAATACTCAGTCCAGCTTTTGCTTTTTTTCTAAAACTCTGTGCTAGGGTAGTCTTATACATTAATTTAACTGTCGTGCTTAAACTCTGTGAACTCCTAGACAATACCTAATTCATCTTTTTAGCCCCAGTAGAGCATGGTCTTGTCAGTCCTTTTCCACAAAAAAAAGAAAAAAAAAAGGAAAGGCAAGGAAATAATGAGGCTCTGGTGGCAGTTACTGGTGAGTTGTATTTTATCTCGATCATTGGATACTTGACTGTGACAAAACTTCAGGTTTCCACCCTTTCTACTGCAGACTTTCATATGTTTCTCTACCTGCCCTGCCTTGTGATTCCTCTTTTGGTTGTCCATACTCAAGTACTGGATGTTATTCCACAATTTTTGATACTCTGGTTTCCTAGAAGTTTGATAAGTTATCATTACATATTGCATAAAGCATGCCCCAAGCACACATTTTGATCACATGCACAGACTTTTCCTCGCACAGCCCTTCACTGACTGGAGAGTCATCACAGTTGGTTGCTAAGGTATGTTAATAGTGTCAAAGCATCGGCATCCATATAGTCACCAAATGAAATGCTTTGATTAAAAACACCGCGCAGATATCCACACAAATGCAACAACAAAGAAATAAAACTTTATGGGATGAAGAAAATGTTTGGTGCGTTTACTCTTCTAATATAAAAATTATAAGGTCATGCCTTATTCACTACTGCATAATGAATGGATGCAAAAGAATAATTCTGAGCACATTTATGCTTGCATGTGAAGTACTTAATTATAGAAACACTAAGTTGCAGAAGTAAATCATTATATGGGTTGCATTTTTAAGGTTATTCAGTTCAAACAACCCCAACCATTTGCTAAATAAATAGCAAACACAGGATCTTATAAAGGAAGAAGGAAAAAGAAGATTCATAATGCAGGTAACATCTGTTGAGCTTAAGTTATATGCCAGACACCATGCTGGTCCCATCCCTGCATCTTAAAATGAGATTAGTAAAATTAATGGTCCTGAGACACAAGTATCAGTCATACCAGGGGGACCACACAGACTGCCAGTGGTTGGCTCAGGTCTCTCCCAGCTTACTGTTGTAGTGACTTTTCTTTGGGAACAAGAATTCCTGGTTTTGTGTCCCTTGAGTTTGGGGACTATTGAATGTCAAGTTGCCACTCACCTTTCAGTGACCACTAGCTCTACTTTTCCTACAGCCCCAAGTGAGAGACTCCCTACTCCAACCCCAATTCCATGAAACCCCATTAACAGCCTACACTCTGTTTGACTCATGCATCAGTTGGGATGGGATAGGTTATGCTTCAGTGACAACTTCCAAATTCTCAGCGGTTTGTCTCAGCAAGAGTTGTTTTCTCTCGTATAGTACAGGCCCAGCAGGAGTTGGTAGTGGGGCTGATAACCATGCCGGACCCTGCAGGATATGGAAGTTCTGCCTCCATAGAAGCTTCCATAAACAGCGGAGCAGAGGGGGAGAGTGCTGTGGATCTTATCCTGATAATTAAACGCACCCATTTAAAGCTACACACATTGCTTCTGCAAAGATCTCAATAGACAAGCCTGCCAATGGCTATGTCCTAGTCCTAAAGAGGAAGGAAGTGTAATCTTCCCATAACCCATAAGGAAGAGGAAAACTCAGATGTCGTGGACAGCCCTATCAACTGCTGGACCCAAGCACCCTGACAACCACTAAAACCACCAGCACTCCACACCTACATCCAGACACACGCACGCCCTCTCTGCTCCTCCTTTCTCTCTCGACTAGGGGATAAGGGATCAGGTGTATATTACATATAATCGTCTCACCACTCACAACAGGTAGTGAGGTTAAGTATTAGTAACCTGTGCTTCTGAAGTGAGAGAACTGAGACTTAGATGCAAGGCCTTGAATATTATCACACAGGTTATTGGGCCCAACGTTCAAACCCAGATATTTTTGGCCTAAAACCCCTACTGAGTATCCAATTTCCATAAGAAAAAAAAATCAAACTCTTCCTTATGGCTATGCCGAGTCCCTCAAGACTGGCTTCCTCATTACTCTGTGGAGTCATTTCTTACTGCTCTCAACCCTTACCCTCGACTATACAGCCATAAGAAACCCCTTATGGTTTCTTTGGGCTTCATTTCAAGTGGCAACTCCATTTGTACCATTCTTCTCTCCGGTCCTCCTGACAAACACTAATCTACTTTAAAAACACAGTTCACAAGTCCATGCCCTCGATGAAGGCTTTTCTGATCTTTACTTTTGCACAGAAGTCAAATAAGCTATCTGTTCTTTATGTTCCCATTGGATCCTGTGCATACTTTTATCAAACTAATTTCTGTTGCATTTACTGTCTTTGGTACCTGTTATTATTATACACAGGTTACCTTGTGGATATCTCTCACTCATTTTTATAACTGAGTGTGTGTCTGTGTTGATGTCTAATACTTGAGCATTTATTGAATGCTGAGTGGATACAGAATAAACACGTAGCAGAGTGGTAAAGCATGGGCTCTGGAAGCCCGACTTTCTCAATCAGAAAACTGCCTCCTTTCCTACCATTGCCTGACATTGTCCAAATTAACCTCTTTGTATTTCCCTTTCTTCATCTGTAAAAGTAAGGTAATAATATCATCTCTCTATTGTTCTGTCAGGGTTATTGTGAAAATAAACAAGAAAATATGTGAAGGTTTTAAGGTAGTAATGATTGAAATTAGTAGTGGTCGTGGTGATAGTAGTTGTACTAATGCTACTAATAGAGATAATCTGTGACACCTCTCTCCACTAACTTGAAACTGTTATAAATCTATATCTTTAGATCAGACCTGTTCCAAATGGTAATAGATCAAAGTTACACAGAACTGGGTAAATAATTACAATTATATCACTCAGGTATGCATTCAGAAGACACTACGTATGTCATGTGACAAACTTAAACTAAAAAATATAACTTGGATGTCAAATTGGATGGGTTGGTTGGTTCAGATAATTTTTTCCTGATTTCCTATCTGCTCATGTAGAATAGAATTACCACCTCTTGTAACTTAATCCTGATGGATATGAAAGAGTTAAACCTAAACCCTCAAGCCATAAGCTTAGAAACTTAGAATTTTCTCCCCATCCATTACAACTGCAGACAGGCAGGGAACAACCGTAAAAGAAAGAAAAAGTGCTTGAGTAATGGAAGAAAGTTACTTAGCCTGGAAGATACCACTTTCTCCTATCTAACATTAGGGTGTTCTTTGAGAAAATGCTCTAAGGGAACTACATAAGCTTTCATAGATCATCTACAGGCATTCTAGGGCCCTTGAAGAAAGTCACTCTTGAGAGTTTACTTCTTGTGGTTTCTGTATTATGTGAGCTGTTTAATGGCAGTCAGGAACAGAAGTAGAAATAAAGAAAACTTGTATAAACATATATATATATATCAAAGGCAGAAAGCCTGTTCTACAAGGACTCAATTTTGAATGAATAAAAAAGAATTTTTGGAGCAAGGTACAGGGGGTACAGACCATTGGAGGATTACAAAAGTAAAAAGAAAGCTTCACAAATGAGTGAAGAAATGAATAGGATAAGGAAAGATATGTCAACTCATCTTCCTGGCTAGTACTTCCCTGGTCTACAGGTGTGATGGCATCGGTGGTTAATATTAGAATGAGTATTATAGGCACGGCCGTTGCCTACATAACTAACATTATATTTCTCTACTATCCAGGACCCAATGATTTGTAACCCCATCACTTCAAATCAATAAACATAACCTATATAATTCATATTTACTCAAATTACTAATGGCCATGTAACAGCAATGTTAATATTAAAGCCTAAAGGTATACCCCTTCTGGAGTTTGCATTTTATTGTCTCATTCTCCTCAAATATGGTGATGGTTCTTGATATTCTTGAGTCACTGGAATGCTCTGGGTGATAGTTTCATCCATGTGCCCTTCTAAACTGTGAGAAAATGATCTAGATGAAAGAAATCCTCTTGACTGTGAGAAAATGGGACAATTAAGACAACAAAAATTTGTTTATTAGAAAAACTTTTTTCACTTTTTAAAAATATTTTTTAAGAGCAACTGCTCCCAAATACACCACATAAATTAAGTTCCTCTTAATTAAAAGAATTTTGTTATGATTATAGGAAAATTTTTAAGGTCACAAAATAAAGGAAAGTACCCAGCAATTTTCCTTTTCATTTTAAACTCTTAAGTTCAAGCAGTTGTTGAAATCAAGTTCAATATATATTGCTCAAAATTTACCTTTTAAAAACCCTGGCCTTACTGGAGAATTTCCCAATGGTAATTTGGATTTCTACTCATTATATCTCTATGCCTAAAGGCCCTCTAGTGAAATTTGCAGTGAGGATCTGGAGAGAGACAAATTCATTTTATTATGAATTAACTGTTTCATGAGCTGTTCATGACTAAATTGAACAAAATCTTATCTAATTTTCACGTGTAATCAAACAAACTAGACTTTAACAAATGACCAAAATTTCTTGCTGAAGAATTTGAAGGGATAAAAACTGAAGGAAAGAAATTGATAAATGCTTTTAGCATCAAATGGAAAATCTCCATTTGGTGCCCCATTTTTCTAATATAAATATTATCGTGAAGCTTGTAATTTTCATGTGTACTGTTTATAACCCAGAAAGCAATTCTTTCCTAAGGGGCATAGAGTTTAACAAAAACTGTTGGAAACAATCCATTTATGTCTGCAGCTTTGTAAGAATTCTGGAAATTATTTCTTTTATTTCATACGTTAGAGATATAGGTAGATTTTTTTAAATGAATTTTTTCTTTCTTCTCTGCTTAATGAAAGAGTCAGGAAAGCTAGAATGCGTGATGATGGAATCCTTCATTTGGAGGGAAAAAGCTAAATATAATAAATATGGTTTGATCCATTTGAGGATTTTCTGGTGGAATTATAAATTGTTACATTAAAGAAACTTTGGATTTTATAGCTATATGCCCTTATATAATGAAAGGAACTATTTTAGGAAGGCTGATGTTGTCAGATGCATTAAACCGTTTATGGATACTACTCATAAGAGGATGACTCAAATTTTTTTTTTTAACATCTTTATTGGAGTATAATTGCTTTACAATGTTGTGTTGGTTTCTGCTTTATAACAAAGTGAATCAGCTATACGTATACATATATCCCCATATCTCCTCCCTCTTGCGTCTGCCTCCCACCCTCCCTATCCCAC
This sequence comes from Balaenoptera musculus, assembly GCF_009873245.2. Lineage (NCBI taxonomy): Eukaryota > Metazoa > Chordata > Mammalia > Artiodactyla > Balaenopteridae > Balaenoptera > Balaenoptera musculus. The sequence continues at coordinate 60,961,779 of NC_045802.1, forward strand.
CCCTCTAGGTGGTCACAAAGCACCAAGGAATCTAAAAAAATATAAAAAGGTTATGAAGAACATAGGGGCAGGACAGGAATAGAGACGCAGATGTAGAGAATGGACTTGAGGATACCGGGAGGGGGAAGGGTAAGCTGGGACGAAGTGAGAGAGTGGCACTGACATATATACACTACCAAATGTAACATAGATAGCTAGTGGGAAGCAGCCGCATAGCACAAGGAGGCTCAAATATTTTTAAATCAAGATGTACCTAACAGTTCAATACCATGAATCAAATCTTAAATTTACAAACAATATTGCATTATAAGGCTTACCCATTTTCCTAGAAATTGGCAACATTTAAAAATAGCAATTCCAATTATATATGAAGACTTTCTTGGTCCCTGAAATCATAAATGATCTCACGATCCTCTAATTTCCAGTAGGACATTGTATTTCTTTTGCATACCTCTCATTTAATGTTGTAATATACACTTAGGTGTGTACCTGTCTTATCGCTTCTATTATATTGTACCTCCTTAAAGATGAGAAGTAGTATTCATCCTTTTTTATACCTCACAGCATGTGGCAGTGTCTTGCCTGCAGTGAACGCTCAATAACTGTTTCGGGCATCAAAGACTGAAGGAGAAAATCATCAAAATTCAGACTGCTGACCTGGAGAAAACTGAATGTAACTCCCTGGTAATAATCCTCTACATTCAGAGCAGGTTTTGAAGCAAAATAGCTTCTTGACTAGGAAGAAGCCTAACAGACAGAAAAGTACTGCCACTGACCTTCAAAAGTGATGTTTCGTTGTGTGCACGTGTGTGTGTGTGTGTGTGTGTAGGGGTGTCAGAATCACCTGAGGAGCTTTTCCTTTTCAAAATACAAATAAACCACGCTCCCTACCCCACAGTTCTTTGTGTGTTGAGAGCATGGGGGGTAAGGCGAGTGGTGAAGAATCAGGATATTTTTGAAAAAATTCTTAGGATTATTTGAAAGCTCATTACTTCTTCCCTCTGTTTAGAATTAACTGCCCTAGAATTTTGGCTTAACTAATAAAGTCATATGGAGAATTAATTGAATGCAGATTATCTGGAAGTAATGCATTTTTTTCAAGGGTCTTTGTGACCTTGGTCAACAGTGTACACTTTCAATATACACTAGTAGAGTTAAATCACTGACACACACATTGCTCTATAAATATACATTTTTAGAGTAGTATGTAGCATTTGTACTGTCAGTGTCATCTTGGCCATAAATTATATAGGGTAAGCCCAGTGGAGCAGGTATAGTAAGGCCTCACAGGAAAAGCACAAAATTAACATAATACTAATTATATCAAATTCAAAACATACAAATATTTTCATTGAAAACTAAAAATTGTAATAATGCAAAGAAAACTATATGACCCCCAAAGAGCAACATTAAAATAATGGCAATACAAACATGAATATGAATGACATTTTCATCGTATCTTCTCATTAATTTACTTGAAAACTTAACCACTTTAGTGTTTAATTTCAAAACATTTTTTTCAATTTTTATGGCTGTAAAATATCTGTTCAAAATGGACTAGTCAAGTCAGTCAAAAAAATAGTCAAGAAAACTGAAGAGAATTCAAATATATTGAATAACTACTACTCTTGAGAAACTATGATAGATTCGTTGAAATACTATGCCTCATGTAATTCTACCGACAGCCCTCCAGGATAAATATTGCAACCCCATTTTATAGGTGAGAATGCAAAGGCTCTGGGGAGTTGGTGAACTGATACACAAGTTCATTTATTTAATAGTGATAGACTCAAGATTGAAAACAAGTCTGAATACAACTCATATTCTTTCCACTGTTACTATACATCAGAGGTTTGCAAATGATAGCTCACAGGCCAAATCTAGAGTGTTTTCTGCTCTTGTGAGCTAAGAATGACTTTACATTTTTAAAGGATTTTTTTAAAACACAAAAGAAAAGTAATATTTCCTGACATAAAAATTATATGAAATTCAGATTGCAGTATCCATAAATAAAGTTTTATTGGAACACAATCACATCCATTCATTGAACTATTGACTATGCTTTCATGCTATGGCATCAGGATGAGTAGTTACAGTAGAGATTATGTGGCCTGCAAAGCTGAAAGTGTTTTCTATCTGTCCCCTTACAGAAAAAGTGTGTAGATCTCAGCTATCTATTCTTGCTTCCTCATTAATGTATGTCTATGCCTAGAGCTTAAATAGAAAGTGGAACCATAGGAAAAATAAAGAGAAGAAAGTATTATTCCAAAGATACAGATAAGTAATATTTTTAGAGAGCAATAATGCACCAGATACAATCAATCACTCTGCCTTTTCCTTTCCACACAATTTAGAGTCCATTGGTTTGAAAGCTTCTTTGAAGGGCTTGCAGCACTTAATTCGTGCATCCATTAAACCTCTCAAGGTTATTTGGCCTGAGTGTTGTGAAAGGCATCTTGGAGGCACTTTATTACATAAGAATTTGTCACTGATTAACTCTTTTTTAGATGTGTCATGGAGCAGAAAGATGAAGTCACAAGTGACAATTTTGACAGTATTTCCACCAAGGAGTTGAGATTCTGCCAACTGGTGCTAAAAGGATTGTCTCACCACGGCATGTCATTTCCTGAGGCCCAAGCCCAAACTCCACCCCCACCCCCCCACCCCCTCCCCGCACAGAAACCAGGTTTTGTGGAGCCTGAAGCTTATAAAATTTGACGGGCCCTTTTTAAGAAAAAGAATACCAAATTGCAAACACAAAATTAGACATAAAGTCTTGGAAACAGCCCAGACAAGTGAGGGACCCTGAAAATTAACTTTCATTAGCTTTAAGAAAATCATCTTTTGCTTCAACAGAAAAGAGAGACTGGAGGCATCGAGAGAGGGAGTGGCCGTATTCATCAATATGCTTGCGATGCAAAAATATAAACATTAATAGGTTCAATCATAAAGTGAATTTTCCAGATTTCGGTTGCATTCTGAATTATGAAAGTATCTTTTATATAACTTTAACTTCTTAAGCAAGTAAGGTCCTGCTAGATCTCCCCATTTTCTCAGAAAAATATCCAGCTGTGGATACACTACACTACACCACAGCGGAGGGTAACAGCTACACTACTGCACCAAAGAGATGCTTGCAGAAGTGTAATTCTGCCCCGTTGCACTTCAGTTCACTCCTGCTCTGCTTTCTTCCCGTTCTTTTTGAGGTTTCAACTCAGAACGGCAAACTAGGGCAGCCGTGTGCTGTCTGCAGGGCTCACCGTGTGCCCGAAGCTGCAGAGCGGCAGCCCGGGCTCCCTGGCAGTTTCAACTCCACTGGCCCACTTCAGAAGTGCCAGCTCTTTCGGCGGACACTTGCTAGCCTCTTTACTTCCAGTTTTTTCTTTCACACTCTTCACCTTTGATTCCAGATTTTTCCAAACCCAAGAAGATTTTGTGTGTGTGTGTGCGTGTGTGTGTGTGTGAGAGGTGGTTGACTAGAGTCTAGGGACTGGAGCCAGAAAAAAAAAAAAAAAAAGGAAAGAAGTGGACCAGATGGTAGGAAAGTAAAGTGAAGACCAGGCCTGGGTTGAAGCCAGATCTGAAAAAGGAACAGACTTGGGAGGTCTGAAGTAAAAGGCCACAGTGACAGTCCTGCTGACAGAAGTGGTCACGGCTACCTCCAGAAAAGACGATAAAGGGGTTTTGCTGCCTATTTTTCTTTAAGCTAAGCAAACGCTTTCAAATGTCAAAGGGAAGCATGGTGTAAAGGAAAGAATGCAGGCTGAAGATATGATGAGAATTCAGCCTGAAGACCAGTCTCTCTACTTACCAGCTATTTAAGCTCTCAAAAATCAGGGTTTTTTGGTTTTTGGCTGTGTTTTGGGTTTTTTTTTGGTTTTTTTTTTTTTTTGCTCTCTTTCTTTTTTTAAAAATTTGTACACATTGGTAATGATTCCTCCCAGAACTGGGTATTATCAATAAGAAATAAGACAAAAGGTTAAAAGGGCCCAGTATTATTCCTGGCACGACCGTATTCAAGGCCAGTACGCACCATCAGTTTCAGAGTGTTACCTCTCCAAACAGAGTTACTTGGAATCTCCAAGTTTCTGGACACGCTTTTTGAGGCCAGTCCTAGGCACACTGCCCGAGGTTATCCTGGAGACCTTCCCAGCCTCTCTGGATTCAAATCTGTGCTGAGCATTCACCGTTTGCACCCTCCACTCAGATGCTTTCACGGCCCCTCTCTGCTCTGCTGGGCACCCTGCTGGCTGCATCACCCAGGGTCCCTGGCTTGTTGACGTCTGTTGAGTTGACCCCTACTTGGCATCGGCAGATCAGGGAGTAGGAGAGAGATACAGGGTACTTACTCTTACAGCTTGCTCCCTACAAGGCCCCATCCCTCTACAACCAGAGCTCCTACTGGGCGACCCCTCTTCAGCTGCTCCATTGCGCTCTGGCCTCCAGGATGGACACTCTCCTCCCTTTGCCCCTCCAACACCAAGGGAGGTGATGGCTTCCTAAGATGCTGCTCCCTGGATGCTTCACTCAGGATTTGCTTTTGTTCTTTTAAGTAGTCCCTTCATTATAGCCCATGATTCTTTTAAACAGTTTCTTCATTAAATTATCTTCATTCAAGCCATCGGAATTAAATTCCTCTAGTTGGGCCCCTGCCTAATATAGATTTCATGTCTAGAAGAGTTGGGGTTTTTTGTTTGTTCCTTGGTACTCTATAGTCAGCCAGACTGCATTTAGGGAAATGTATCCATAATGAAGTTACATTGTAAATCACTGCCTATCAGGAAAGGTTCCTTTCTTTCTCCAAACTTAGATTTTAAACACATTTAACCAAGAAGGAGTCGTGAGGAAAGACATAGGACATCCTTTTAAGGGGTCAAACCAACACTGACCATCACTGGGTCATAGATATTTCAGTCACACCCCACTGCCACAGAGCATTTTATCTTGCAGAAATAAGGGTTATATTTTATATTCAATGACATAATAACATATCACCTCTTTAATTATATATGATGTATGAAAAGTAATCTAGCCTATGCTGACTTCACTATATACATCGCTACATTTTAGACTTGTTAGCAAATTCAATTTATTTACCTTTCAATTTAATGAAGTTATTTCAAATTTCATAGATGTGGAAATAATGGAAATGCAGACATTAGAAATCTTATTTTAATGTCAAATCTCGTTTGAAACCTCATTTATATCTTATGGAAATGAGGACTCTGGTAACCATAATTCTTAGTATTCCCATAAATATAAAAAAATAAGAAATATTAAAAAGTAAAAAAAAAAAAAGGATGTGCTCACCAAACTATCGTTTATAATTTCAGGGGGTGAATCTAATACAACAAAAGAATCAAATATTCAGTCACATTCTTGTATCATCTCACTCTCTCTTGTGATACTAATGCATGCCAAGTAATTTTAAATCCAAAAAAAAAAGTTACACTTCTAGAGCCCTAACTGATGAGCAGTCTGTTTGTAGCTGCTAGAAACACCAAAAATATTATTTCAAAATCTAGATATAGAAGAGGAGAAATGATTTTGAACTTGACATGTGTACTGATTTAGTCAGGTTTTCTGTTCAAATTCTTTCTTTGTCAACCTCCTCCAAAGTCTAATGTAAATTCACATTGGCAGACTTCCCTCATGCTTTTAATGTGCATTTCAGATACTAGCAGGGAAGAAAGCGCCAATGTACACATGAAGCCACCAGTCTAGTGTCAAGTCAAAGAGGGAATACTTGGAACTTCCAGAGAAGGAGTCATGCTTCAGTTGAGGTCACTGCACCATCCCCGCGGCCACAATAGACATCGCAGGCCTGGATCTGAGAGTAGATTGATACAGGGTTCCCTGGTGTGCATCCTGGTAGAGATACAGGCTGTAGTACAATAGCGCTGGCCACCTAGTTGAGGAGATAATCACGTTATCAAGGATGTCAACACATTTTCTTGTACTTGGGGGAATGTCTGGTGAAGTTAGAACCAGAGAAGATGAAAAAGGTTTTCTTCTTATGCATTATGTAGAACAAGCAGTAAAATAACATATAATGGGGCCTGTTCTTGCTCATGTGCAAATCTTTCCCTGGTGTTAAGACTATAACTAAATTTGATACTCTCATATATAGAGTAAGCCCTACTAGTTGTCAATTGAACACTTCTGGTTGTAAAAATTCAGTAGTTTTCTTTGTTTCAGTATGTCCCTGTTTCTGGCTGTACAGTGTTTCAATACCTGCTGAATTAAGAATTACAGCCAAATGTTTTTGCTAATTTTCTAGATGTCTGATTAAATGAAATAGCTATCACTGTTGCTTACAAATCTTGGTATAACACAGCCTTTTGATTGAGTTTGTACAATTTTAGCAGTCAATCTTGATTTAAAAATTGAAGAATTTTACATAGTCTAGATTTTTGCTTGTTTATAAAATCAGAAGATCTCACAACACAGGGTCTCTATTCCTGTGGACAATTAGCTTGAGATGGGAGCTAGCACCACTCCATATTCTTGAAAGACTCTTTCTTTGCTTTAAGTAATGTCATACTTTGTTTTCTTCCTGATTCACTAACAGTTCTTCCCCCATTATTTTTTCATCCTCCTCTAATTTTAAATGTGGGAATTTCTCAGGACTCAGTTCTAAGTCCTGAAGAAGGTTCTGTGTTCTCATTCTAAATGCTCTCCCTAGGCAAACTCATTCAGTTATTACATATATATCTATATCTATACCTAAGTATCTGTGTATCTGCCTAGCTATCTATCCATCTATCTATATCAGCAACCTACAAAGGTCTTTTTCCAAACCAGTCTGCTCCAGTCTGCTTCCACCAATCCCCCTATTCTTTTTTTTGTACACTTATTCTTTATTTTATTCCTTGAATATATCACATCACTTCTAGTTATCTAGCTTTTGCAAAGCTAATTCCACTATCTGGAAGATTCTTCCTCTGCCCCTTTACCTGCTTCCTACCTATCTTTCAAGTTTCTCTTAGCTTATATCTTATTCTTCTAGAAAAACTTTCCTGAACTTCAGATAAGATTACATCTTCCTATTATCTTCTTTACAGTAGCTTGAATGCCCCTCTTTGTAGCACTTGTCAGACCATAACACATTACATGTGTAATTGCATGCTTAATATTGATCTTAATATAATCTGTAAAGTACATTCAAACAGGTCCTACTTGTATTTTTCACTATGTGTCTTTGCATTTAGCACAGGCTTTGACACCTAATATGCTCCTAATAAATATTCATTGACTTTGACATAGGTGTTAGGGTAAAAGTTATATGAGATCCTTTAGCATCCTTCAAGAAATTAAAAAATCTCTCTTTCCTAATCAAACTTAAGGATAATCCATATAATTTTAAACAGGTGGGCTAATTAAGCGCTTTATGGACTGTAATGAATAGGTTATATTTCTTAGCACATTATTTTAGTCTGAAAAAGCTATGTCATCATGGGATTAAAAAACATTCAAAATTTCTGAACAATAATTGTAAAGCACTAGCCACTAACAGTTTCTTTTAAGTTAATAAGTATTTGTAAAATGATATTCTTCATAATAAAGAGAACAAGCCTATTTAGAATGAATATAACATCTACATTTGTATCTAGCCGTTTTTGGGTAATTCTCAAACGATTTTATTTCCTTTTTTTTAACATGAAATGAATTGAGCATGTTAAATGTTTTGTGTCCTTATCTTAACAGTGCAACTGTTTCACCAAACACATGCATGGCCAGGTTATCAAGTGTCTGAAATTATTTATTTCAAGAAGTAGACTAAAAACAAAGTCATGCATTCATATAGTTGTTTGTTGATGACTGAGAAACTAGAGATCTGGAGGCTTCGTAGAAAAACAAGGCACAGAGCAAAAAAGTTTTGCATCTTGAGATTATCTGTTGAGCAGAAAGCTGCCACCCCTTTTCTGCTTTTGCCTAAAGACCTGGAACATTCGCATGTTCACTTGGCCAGAGACAGATGGCTGCCCACACGTTCTCCCTAGGCTTAACACTTGTTCTCCCAATACCAACCACCAAGGAGTTTGGTCCACCATCTGTGGATCTGTGGCCTCCTCCTCGCTGTATGAATTTTATGACAAGAAGCTGAGTGGTTTTGGACTGTACATTCTGGGACGGTTCTTTTTTTAGTATATAAGCCGTGCAGGTCACCACCTTTACTAGTCAGGATGGGCTAGGTCAGGCAGCAATAACAAACACCACCTTATTCTGGGTGGCTTAACACAACGAATGTTTACATCTCACTCATCCTAAATGTCCAAATGGAGCAGCGTAATGTTCAGCCCCCGGAAGTCACTCAGAGCCCCAGGCTCACGGAGGCCCCCTCTCAGCTCTTGCTCCTGTGATCACTACCTGAGAAATAGAAGTTTAAATCTGAGTGTCTACAATTAATTCCTCCTACAGGGAACTGACACGTTTCTCTTCTGCTCCTATTTCACTGGCCACAGCAGGTCAATGGCTATGCCGAGCTGAAGTGTGGGAGGAGGTAGGGAGGGGATGACGCAGTACAATGTGACCACGCATCCGGGAGAAGAACTGGAATAGAGGTGGACGCCTCCCTGAGGAATACCGGGGGAGAGTAATGTTCTCTACCTTAATAATCAAACTTAGAAAAATTATGTATTATACTTCTTTCACCCTTTCAAGACAAAACATCTCTGTATCATATCCTTCAAGTTTCTTGCCTTTCTCACTATTTCTAAAAAGTTTTTCTTTAGGACAATTAACAGTAAGAATACCATGCAGCTCATCCAGATAGCTACGCACAGTCCGTAAAACCAAAAAGCCTGCCATTTCTACAGGTCTTTGCCAAATAAAGGTGGTTCTTGCTACCCAAAGATGTCATGCTCTTTGCCACGTGACCCTGAAAGCCAGATTATCCCTTAGCTGTAAGAGGTCATGACGTATGGTATGATATATGATATGATCATATGTCATGATATGACCTATCAGGGACATTTGATAGGTGAGCACATGAAGAGCTATGATAAGCTCACACGAGAATTACTTACGGGTTGGAGATAATAAGAGACATTCAGAGAATAGCACCTTTGAGGATACAACAAGATGAGTGGATCATTAGAACTGCTAATCCGTAAGTGGATTATCCAGTTTTCTATGAGAACAGCCATGCGTTGCTTTGAAAACAGTGGTTGAGGAGTTTCCTTTATTTATTACCATACTTTGTGTCCTTACGTCACCATCATAACCCAGTATCCCCCTTCTTTCTTCATCAACATCACCATCATTGTTGTTGCTTCTTCCATTGGTGGAGTCCTGATTATGTGCCAGGGCTTGTATATGGAACTTAACTGCTTATCACATTTAACATTGTATTCAATATTTAAACTCAGAAAATCAAGAATTGTCACTTTCTTTCCACCTAAAATAAAGCGTAATACACAGCCCTGGTTAAGGCATCCCTTTTTTTTTTTTTTTTTTAATGAGTTTTGCTTAGCTGAGTTTCGCACTCCAGACATCAGAATTTAAATTGCAATTATCATTGAGATCTTCTTACTTGCAAGTGAGAATTGGCCACAAGTGGAATTTGCATATATCTTGAAAGATGGCAGGGCAGCAGCACCGACGACGACGTTTATCCTCAGAAGGGGAGTGTGAGTTTGGGAGCTGCTGTAGCTCACGCGCTTTGTCGCCGATCTGCTGGTTGATCTTGTTGCAGTAGCAGCCAGGCCTCTAAACTCCTCTAGTTCCTGCCATCTCCTCTTTCAGCTTCTCTAGCAACTGGACTGAGAATATGGTGTCATGGTCAAGGGCACCCACATATTTGTGGGGCACCTGCATCTAAGAATGGAGACTATGAGAAACATCTTTGTCAGTCAGTTGCTTTCCCCGTTTCTCCTCTATCTTTTCCTTCCCAGCTGACCATTCAGACCTAACCCAAGAAACAGAAATAACAGCCTTCAATAGACTGTTTAACAAATACCCACAAATGCTTATGGTCTCTCCCTCTAATAAATCCTTTATATTATTCACTGCGGTTCTGTTTCTGTACCCCTCTGATAAATGAATGTTCAAAATAAAACAGACTTCCTATAAATCCCCAACTGCTTAGTTTCCTCAGTGGAATCCCTGAGAAGGTACATTAACTCTCTTCTGCTTTAAGGGTGAGAAACACTGATAAATACATACAAATTCAATTGCCTGACATCGTTTTTAAAGGCTCACAGAATATTTGATTGAACGGGGTCTTGTCTCTTATCCTCTGCTGGAATAGTGCTTGGTGTAGCCTTGTTCTCTGCCCTAACATGGTCACTACCCACCACTCTCAGATCTACCCTGAGCCTCTGCTGGCCTCACTGAGACCCGTGCTCTGGGATTCTGGCACCTCTCTCCTCCTTAAATACAGTGCAGTTACAGTGGCCTCTGCAAGGACAGATGCAAAAAAGCTCATGCTTCTTTTACTGCCCCAACACAAAACTATTTTGAATGTAATAAGACTTCACTGGAGACTGGAGCAAGAGGGGATTACAGCATAGGGCAAAGCAAATATGAATTAAATAGTACAGTTCTCACAGTACGAAGAAAAAAATATTTTTAATTGCACCAACCATATATAAACCTCATATGATCTGATCTTCATTCTTGCATTCTTGAGTCAAGATTCATCTTTCTCTCTTCCTTCTCCTCAAAGAGAGTGGTTCTTTCTCAACATCTCATTTTGCAAATCTTTCACATTTTTAAAGAAAAGTCCATTCCTAAATCACAGGTATTCATTTCATTCATCCGGGGAAATACAAGGAATACAATAATTCACGGTGCTGCATTTTCCCAAGTCTGAGATAATGTGCCTAAAATAATATACCATGGGTTCCAGCAGAAACACTCAGGTGCTGTCTGGTGCAAGAGATTGGAAGGGGACTACGGTGTGGTAGGTCCACATGAGGTTAGCTGTCTAACATGAGGTGAACAAAAGCTTTCCAGCTCTTCCTGCGGTCTTCCTGTCTCCTGAGGACAAGTTTTAGATGGAAAAAGAAAACCACACACACACACACACACACACACACACACACACAATGCACATGTACAGATTCAAAGTGTATATCCACATTGTGGAAAATAATCCTGAAGACGAAAAGAAAAATCTCTTAGATTTCCTTTATCACTGTCTATTATCATTGCATTCCCAGGGGATATGTTTTATTTTTTTATTCAAGCATGTTTGTATAAATTTGAAATGTTACCAAATATTATATATTGGAATTTTAAAGTTAACTTTTGATATTTTTTAATCACTAAATTAGTTAATGTTAATGTGTGTGGTTAGAATTCAATCCCAATTTCTCCCTCTAGTCTGGAGTTTGCATTATGCAGGCACCTCATGTTTTTGTAAATGACTTCCCCATTCCGTGTTATTTATAAATAATTATATCACGAATCAAGGCATTTATAAATAATTTAAGTGAAGTACTAGTATCTTGATCTGGGATTACTAACAACTCATATATTATTATCAATTAGATTTTAAAGTAAGTGTTATTTGCCTTCTCTTTGCTGTGCAAATGCTCACTACTAGACACTTACTACTCCCCAGGAGTTCGGTAACCAGCCTCCTTCTCTCTGACCTGGGAAGTCTGCTGATCTGTGGCCTGTGTAGGTAGCATTTGATCCACAGTGGAAGCCTTTCATGAATATTTCCAACGTAATTCTATTAAAACTCCTATTTTATATCTTTTTTCCTTCCTTTTTGTACTTTTGTGTATGTACTTTTATATATTCACATGAAATCTCCTACATATACTCAAATAAAACCACCTACATAACTTTTTGTGCTATAGATTGTCACAACAAACCAGGTGTTTAAATAATAGAGGTGTTTAAACAGAGCTTTAGATCATGTGCACACGTGTATATTCATGGTGTATTATTCACCCTACCATCCCACTTGGGGGTTTGAGAGAACTAAAAAGATGTAAAAGAGATAAAAATGCCTAAGTAATCATTCAAAGTTACCAAAAAAATTGTGTATTACTTTTTTCTGAATTCCTGTTTTGTTTTCCCTCTCCCATTTATTTCTGACCCTCACCCTTAGTCCAGTCATCCACAATTAACTTGATAGTGTACAACTTCAGATAAACCTTTTTTTTTTTAACATCTTTATTGGAGTATAATTGCTTTACAATGTTGTGTTGGTTTCTGCTGTATAACAAAGTGAATCAGCTATACATATACATATATCCCCATATCTCCTCCCTCTTGCGTCTCCCTCCCACCCTCCCTATCCCACCCCTCTAGGTGGTCACAAAGCCCCGAGCTGATCTCCCTGTGCTATGTGGCTGCTTCCCACTAGCTATCTATTTTACATTTGGTAGTGTATATATGTCCATGCCACTCTCTCACTTTGTCCCAGCTTCCCCTTCCCCCTCGCCATGTCCTCAAGTCCATTCTCTACATCTGCATCTTTATTCCTCTCCTGCCCCTAGCTTCATCAGAACCATTTTTTTTTTTAGATTCCATATATATGTGTTAGCATATGGTATTTGTTTTACTCTTTCTGACTTACTTCACTCTGTATGACAGACTCTAGGTCCAACCACCTCACTACAAATAACTCAATTTCGTTTCTTTTTATGGCTGAGTAATATTCCACTGTATATATGTGCCACAACTTCTTTATCCATTCATCTGTCGATGGACACTTAGGTTGCTTCCATGTCCTGGCTATTGTAAATAGTGCTGCAAAGAACATTGTGGTACATGTCTCTTTTTTTTTTTTTTTTAAAGAAGTGTGGCTTGGTCATTCACATATATATATTTTTTTTTTAATTAATTAATTTATTTATTTATTTTTGGCTGTGTTGGGTCTTCGTTTCTGTGCAAGGGCTTTCTCTAGTTGCGGCAAGCGGGGACCACTCTTCATCGCGGTGCGCGGGCCTCTCACTATCGCAGCCTCTCTTGTTGCGGAGCACAGGCTCCAGACGCGCAGGCTCAGTAGTTGTGGCTCACGGGCCTAGTTGCTCCGCGGCATGTGGGATCTTCCCAGACCAGGGCTCGAACCCGTGTCCCCTGCATTGGCAGGCAGATTCTCAACCACTGCGCCACCAGGGAAGCCCCCTACATGTCTCTTTTTGAATTATGGTTTTCTCAGGGTATATGCCCAGTAGTGGGATTGCTGAGTCATATGATAGTTCTATGTTTAGTTTTTTAAGGAACCTCCATACTGTTCTCCATAGTAGCTGTATCAGTTTACATTCCCACCAACAGTGCAGGAGGGTTCCCTTTTCTCCACACACTCTCCAGCATTTATTGTTTGTAGATTTTTTGATGATGGCCATTCTGGCCGGTGTGAGGTGATACCTCATTGTAGTTTTCATTTGCATTTCTCTAATGATTAGTGATGTTGAGCCTCCTTTCATGTGTTTGTTGGCAATCTGTACATCTTCTCTGGAGAAATGTCTATTTAGGTCTTCTGCCCATTTTTGGATTGGGTTGTTTGTTATTTTGATACTGAGCTGCATGAGCTGCTTGTAAATTTTGGAGATTAATCCTTTGTCAGTTGCTTCATTTGCAAATATTTTCTCCCATTCTGAGGGTTGTCTTTTCGTCTTCTTTATGGCTTCCTTTGTTGTGCAAAAGCTTTTAAGTTTCATTAGGTCCCATTTGTTTATTTTTGTTTTTATTTCCATTTCTCTAGGAGCTGGGTCAAAATGGATCTTTCTGTGATTTATGTCATAGAGTGTTCTGCCTATGTTTTCCTCTAAGAGTTTGATAGTGTCTGGCCTGACTTTTAGGTTTTTAATCCATTTTCAGTTTATTTTTGTGTATGGTATTAGGGAGTGTTCTAATTTTATTCTTTTAAATGTAGCTGTCCAGTTTTCCCAGCACCACTTATTGAAGAGGCTGTCTTTTCTCCATTGTATATTCTTGCCTCCTTTATCAAAGATAAGGTGACCATATGTGTGTGGGTTTATCTCTGGGCTTTCTATCCTGTTCCACTGATCTATATTTCTGTTTTTGTGCCAGTATTATACTGTCTGGATTACTGTAGCTTTGTAGTATAGTCTGAAGTCAGGGAGCCTGATTCCTCCAGCTCCGTTTTTCTTTCTTAAGATTGCTTTGGCTATTTGGGGTCTTTTGTGTTTCCATGCAAATTGTGAAGTTTTTTGCTCTAGTTCTGTGAAAAATGCCACTGGTAGTGTGAGAGGGATTGCAATGAATCTGTAGATTGCTTTGGGTAGTAGAATCATTTTCACAATGTTGATTCTTCCAATCTAAGAACATGGTATATCTCTCCATCTGTTTGTATCATCTTTAATTTCTTTCATCAGTGTCTTATAGTTTTCTGCATACAGGTCTTTTGTCTCCTTAGGTAGGTTTATTCCTAGGTATTTTATACTTTTTGTTGCAATGGTATACGGGAGTGTTTCCTTAATTTCTCTTTCAGATTTTTCATCATTAGTGTATAGGAATGCAAGAGAGTTCTGTGCATTAATTTGTATCCTGCTACTTTACCAAATTCATTGATTAGCTCTAGTAGTTTTCTGGTAGCATCTTTAGGATTCTCTATGTATAGTATTATGTCACCTGCAAACAATGACAGCTTTACTTCTTCTTTTTCGATTTGGATTCCTTTTATTTCTTTCTCTTCTCTGATTGCTGTCGCTAAAACTTCCAAAACTATGTTGAATAATAGTGGTGAGTGGATAACCTTGTCTTGTTCCTGATCTTAGTGGAAATGGTTTCAGTTTTTCACCATTGAGAATGATGTTGGCTGTGGGTTTGTCATATACGGCCTTAATTATGTTGAGGTAAGTTCCCTCTATGCCTACTTTCTGGGGGGTTTTTATCATAAATGGGTGCTGAATTTTGTTGAAATCTTTTTCTTCATCTATTGAGATGATCATATGGTTTTTCTCCTTCAATTTGTTAATATGGTGTATCACATTGATTGATTTGCATATATTGAAGAATCCTTGCATTCCTGGTATAAACCCCAATTGATCATGCTGTATGATTCTCTTAATGCATTGTTGGATTCTGTTTGCTAGTATTTTGTTGAGGATTTTTGCATCTATGTTCATCAGTGTTATTGGCCTGTAGTTTTCTTTTTCTGGGACATCTTTGTCTGGTTCTGGTATCAGGGTGATGGTGGCCTCGTAGAATGAGTGTTCCTCCCTCTGCTATAATTTTGGAATAGTTTGAGAAGGATAGATGTTAGCTCTTCTTTAAATGTTTGATAGAGTTTGTCTGTGAAGCCATCTGGTCCTTGGCTTTTGTTTGCTGGAAGATTTTCAATCCCATTTTCAATTTCAGTGCTTGTGATTATTCTGTTTATATTTTCTATTTCTTCCTGGTTCAGTCTCAGAAGGTTATGCTTTTCTAAGAATTTATCCATTTCTTCCAGGTTGTCCATATTTTGGCATATCGTCGTTTGTAGTAATCTCTCATGATTCTTTGTATTTCTGCAGTGTCAGTTGTTATTTCTTCCTTTTCGTTTCTAATTGTGTTGATTTGAGTCTTCTCCTTTTTTCCTTGATGAGTCTGGCTAATGGTTTATCAATTTTGTTTATCTTCTCAAAGAACCAGCTTTTAGTTTATTGATCTTTGCTATTGTTTCCATCATTTCTTTTTCATTTATTTCTGATCTGATCTTTATGAGTTCTTTCCTTCTGCTAACTTTGGGGTCTTTTTGTTCTTTCTCTAATTGCTCTAGGTGTAAGGTTAGGTTGTTTATTTGAGATTTTTCTCGTTTCTTGAGGTAGGATTGTATTGCTATAAACTTCCCTCTTAGAACTGCTTTTGCTGCATCCTGTACGTTTTGGGCCATCGTGTTTCCATTGTCATTTGTTTCTAGGTATTTTTTGGTTTCCTCTTGGATTTCTTCAGTGATCTCTTGGTTATTTAGTAGCATATTGTTTAGCCTCCATGTGTTTGTATTTTTTACAGTTTTTTCCCTGTAATTGATATCTAGTCTCATAGCATTGTGGTTGGAAAAGATACTTGATACGATTTCAATTTTCTTAAATTTACCAAGGCTTGATTTGTGACCCAAGATATGATCTATCATGGAGAATGTTCCGTGAGCACTTGAGAATAAAGTGTATCTGTTGTTTTTGGATGGAATGTCCTATAAATATCAATTAAGTCCATCTTGTTTAATGTGTCATTTAAAGCTTGTGTTTCCTTATTTATTTTTGTTTTGGTTGATCTGTCCATTGGTGAAAGTCAGGTGTTAAAGTCCCCTAATATTATTGTGTTACTGTCGATTTCCCCTTTTATGGCTGTTAGTATTTGCCTTATGTATTGAGGTTCTCCTATGTTAGGTGCATAAGTATTTACAATTGTTATATCTTCCTCTTGGATTGATCCCTTGATCATTATGTTGTGTCTTTCTTTGTCTCTTATAATAGTCTTTATTTTAAAGTCTATTTTGTCTGATATGAGAATTGCTACTCCAGCTTTCTTTTGATTCCCATTTGCATGGAATATCTTTTTCCATCCCCTCACTTTCAGTCTGTATGTGTCTCTAGGTCTGAAGTGGGTCTCTTATAGACAGCATATATACGAGTCTTGTTTTTGTTTCCATTGAGCCAGTCTATGTCTTTTGGTTGGAGCATTTAGTCCATTTACATTTAAGGTAATTATCGATTTGTATGTTCCTATTACCATTTTCTTAACTGTTTTGGGTTTGTTATTGTAGGTCTTTTCCTTCTCTTGTGTTTCCTGCCTAGAGAAGTTCCTTTAGCATTTGTTGTAAAGCTGGTTTGGTGGTGCTGAATTCTCTTAGCCTTTGCTTGTCTGTAAAGGTTTTAATTGCTCCGTCAAATCTGAATGAATTCCTTGCTGGGTAGAGTAATCTTGGTTGTAGGTTTTTCCCTTTCATCACTTGAAATATGTCCTGCCACTCCCTTCTGGCTTGCAGATTTTCTGCTGAAGGATCAGCTGTTAACCTTATGGGGATTCCCTTGTGTGTTATTTGTTGCTTGTTCCTTGCTGCTTTTAATATTTTTTCTTTGTATTTCATTTTTCATAGTTTGATTAATATATGTCTTGGCATGTTTTTCCTTGGATTTATCCTGTATGGGACTCTCTGTGCTTCCTGGACTTGATTGACTATTTCCTTTCCCTTATTAGGGAAGTTTTCAACTATAATCTCTTCAAATATTTCTCAGTCCCTTTCTTTTTCTCTTCTTCTTCTGGGACCTCTATAATTCGAATGTTGAGCAAATTATATATGTGCTTGATATATGCGTTTAATGTTGTCCCAGAGGTCTCTGAGACTGTCCTCAGTTCTTTTCATTCTTTTATCTTTATTCTGCTCTGCAGTAGTTATTTCCACTATTTTATCTTCCAGGTCACCTATCTGTTCTTCTGCCTCAGTTATTCTGCTGTTGAGTCCTTCTAGAGAATTTTTAATTTCATTTATTGTGTTGTTCATCATTGTTTGTTTGCTCTTTAGTTCTTCTAGGTCCTTGTTAAACTTTTCTTGTATTTTCTCCATTCTATTTCCAAGATTTCTGATCATCTTTACTATCACTTCTCTGAATTCTTTTTCAGGTAAACTGCCTATTTTCTCTTCATTTGTTTGGTCTGGTGGGTTTTTACCTTTCTCCTTCATCTGCTGCGTTTTTCTCTGCCTTCTCATTTTGCTTAACTTACTGTGTTTGTGGTCTCCTTTTCACTGGCTGCAGGTTCATAGTTCCTTTTGTTTTTGGTATCTTCCCCTAGAGGGTAAGGTTGGTTAAGTGGTTTGTGTAGGCTTCATGGTGGAGGGGACTGGTGTCCATGTTTCGTGGATGAGTTTGGATCTTGTGTTTCTGGTGGGCAGTGCTGTGTCCAGTGGTGTGTTTTGGTATGTCTGTGAACTTATTATGATTTTAGGCAGCCTCTCTGCTACTGGGTGGGGTTGTGTTCCTGTCTTGCTAGTTGTTTGGCATGAGGTGTCCAGCACTGGAGTTTGCTGGTCGTTGATTTGAGCTGGGTCTTAGCGTTGAGATGGAGATCTCTGGGACAGCTCTCGCCAATTGATATTACATGGGGCCAGGAGTTCTCTGGTAGTCCAATGTCCTGAACTTGGCTCTCCCACCTCAGAGGCTCTGGCCTGACACCCGGCCTGACACTCAGGAGCACCAACACCTTTTCTCTTTTGGCACTGGACTCTGTGTGGACCACCACCCCATCCTCATCACAGAGGGATGCTTTCACGTAGGTAGATGTGGAAGGGATGAATCACACACTGGTGGAGAGGCAGGGGACTGGGAGATAAACCTTTTTGGTAGCATTATCAGCATACTGAGGAAAAGAAAGGGACTTTTGCATTAAAACAACAGCAACAATGAAAACTCTGTCCTTACAAGGTGCTAAAGGGGGTTTGATAGTATAAGACACCTGAAATTGTAATTAGGATTCTTGATATTTCAAAGACTTGTATTGCTTTCTAAAAATCCAACTTTTTTTTTTTAAATGTAGAAGCACAAGAAATTACAGAACCTTTTTATCTGCACCTAAATGAATTTTCATGTTTTTACTTTATTTTAAAGATGCACACACATTTAAACACTTCAGACACTACCCTCTGTCTTCCTCCTCTGGGTAGCAATTATGTTGGTTGCCAACCACGTGGCCCTCCACTTTCCTTACTAACAGAATCCCAGTTTTGTCTAGGCGGCAAATAAGACCCAGCCCCAGGGGAGGAGGACCAATTGGCCTAATAAATCAGGGTCATTCATCACTTTTTGCCAGTGGTCAAGTGGTGGGCATAAGATGTTCATTCACCACATTCATTCAGCAAATATTTATTAAGTAAGTACTTACTCTGTGCCAAAGAATGTACACAGCAGTGGGCAACACCATCAAAATTCCAGTCTTCATGTAGTTCACGTTCTAATGAAAGGAGAAAGGCAACAGAGAAGTAAATTTCATAGTGCATCAGATGATAGTAAATGCTATGAAAAAAAGTCATGAGAGAGGAAAAGAAGTACTAAGTAAGTGGGAAGGGAGGCAGAGGCAAAACTTGAAGTATGTGATGCAGCAGCTATGAGGATAGCTGAGAAAGAGAATTTCAGGAGAAGTAAGTAGCCAGTGTAAGAGCTCAGAGGCAAGAACATGCCTGGTGTGTGTTAGGAATTAGGAGCATAGGAAAACCAGAATGGGTAAGAGGGTGAGTAGATGAAATAAGGATGAAGAAATGATAGATGCTAGATTTCAGAGAGATTTTGGCTATTTCTCTGAGTGAGATGGAAATCCATTTGGAAGATTTTGGTAGAGAAGTAATATGGCTTGATTTGAATTCTTAAGGTTCGCTTTGTGGAGATGGGAATAGATTTAGGAGGCAAAGTAAAGATAGGTGGAAGACTATAAATTATGAGGCAATTCCAATTATCTGTTTTTAAGAGGAAAATAACTTGGACCAGGTAGTAGTAGAGGGGTAAAAAATATTCATAAAGTACAGCCAACATTATTTGTATATAGATTAGAGGTGTGAAAGAGAAGTCAGGAATGATTCTAAAGTCTTCAATTTGATCAACTAGAACTAATTTGTTGATTTTTACTCAGATGGTGAAGTTTGGAAGGATGGTAATAACAGGTTTCAGTTGGGTTATATTTAATTGGAGATATTGGAAATGCCCACTAGACATCAATAAAGAGACATTGCAGAGGGCATCAGACGTACAAGTCTCAATTTCAGACAAAAGTTACTGGCTACATATACATTTGGGAGTCATTAATGTATAGATGATATAAAAGGTAATAAGACTGAATGGGCTCACCAAAGGGATGAGTGTTAATACTGTCAAGAACTGAGCACTGAAGCGCTCCAAAATTAATATATCAGAAGGATAAGGAGGAGCCAGAAAAAGAAATTGAGAAGCAACCAATAAAGGAGAATATGATGTCCACAAAGAAAGAAATTATTTTAAAAACATAATGACCAACTCTACCAAGTGCTGTTGAAAGCTGACATAAAATGATACCTAGTAATTATTGGATAATGTATCAAATCAACACACAGTATACCTAAAACTTACATGATGTTATATGTCAATTATATCTTAAAAATTAGAATTTTTTAAAAATTAAAAATAAATTTAAAAATTTATTCAACCGTATCTCAGTGTGTAGAGATGGGCAAAAGGAGCCAAAGAGATATTAAGTGTGTGGGCTAAGCATTGTGTAAATAGATGCTTTTATATAATCCTCATAACAACATTCACTGTAATAATTTGAGCAACTTAGTGAAATTAACCCACTGCTATGAAAATTGTAGGCATTTAAAAAGTAGCCATTAAGAAATAAACTGAAAAAAAGCAATTTGTGGAGAGATGCAGATAATAGGAGAAAAACAGGACTCTGGAATAAGCTGGAAGTTTGGAGTAGGAGGCCAGACAAGTCGTCCTGCTAAACAAGTCTTTGTTCCCTCCACGTCTCAGTGGACAAAGCATTCCCTTCCCACGGGCAATTTGTTTTCATTTTTTAAACTTTATGTAGATGCAGAATAAGTTCTGAAGGAAGTTTATTAACTCTTTTATATTAGAGGGGTAGCATTTGCTGTATCTCTTTTTCAAAACAGATATTCTACAAAAACAAAAATATAATTAGATAATCATATTTTTATAATATTTTATTCTAGCCTAATACGAGGTCAAATTGCAGACTTATCTTATAATACAATGCTCAGATGGACTTCGCATATACTTTTTTTTTTTTTTTTTTTATAAATTTATTTATTTTATTTATATATTTTTGGCTGTATTGGGTCTCCGTTGCTGCACGTGGGCTTTTTCTAGTTGTGGCGAGAGGGGGCTACTCTTCGTTGCGGTGCGCGGGCTTCTCATTGCGGTGGCTTCTCTCACTGTGGAGCACGGGCTCTAGGCACACGAGCTTCAGTAGTTGTGGCACGCAGGCTCAGTAGTTGTGGCTCGTGGGCTCTAGAGCGCAGTCTCAGGAGTTGTGGCGCACGGGCTTAGTTACTCCGCGGCATGTGGGATCTTCCCGGACCAGGGCTTGAACCCGTGTCCCCTGCATTGGCAGGCGGATTCTTAACCACTGCGCCACCAGGGAAGCCCTTCGCATATACTTTTACTAGTGTACTGTTTTGAAGGTGGTATTAATCTTTAGAAGGAAGTTCAAAATATAAACACAAGTCCGCCCTGATTATTGCACTTGAGTAACTAACACACTGCAGGCATTATAACCCAACTGAACTGATTACATAAACCAATAATATCATGACCCAACTGAACTGATTACAAAGAGGCACTGATAAATGGGCTGTTTTAATAAGAATTTATTTATGAATATGTTATCAGAGTTTCTTCCATTAAAGCAAAATAATTAGGAGGCTGAATCAGATGAAGATGACAGGGCTGCCAAGCAACATCTTTAGAAGAGAACACAAGGGTGTTTGGAGAAAAGTGAGGCAATGTTCTTAAATGAACTCAAATTCCTTTTCAAATTATTCTGCTTCTCAAAGAAAGACTCTTATTTAATAAAAACTCTTTGCCATAAACATCAGTCACAGTCTCATTCCTTATATGCAAAAAGGCAATGAACAGGAGCTATTTCTACTTAGGCGTTAAGCACTTTTTGTCTTTAAGTAGAGGCTGTAAAGTGGAGAGGGTCATTTTGTTATAAGCACCCAAGTGAAAACTGTTATGTGATTACTATTTGTTAATGAGTCATATTAGAAGCTAAGCCGAAGACTGGAAAGGGAAATCCATAAAACCACTCCAAGTTCTCAGATCTTTGAGGCCACCAGGACTCGGAGCCTCAAAGCTGTCCTATGACTGTGCACACGCATATTTCCCTGTCATGCCCAGGTGCCATGATGACAGACACTGTGGAGATACACAGATGACACTTCAATCTCACCATGATCTCTAGTTATCCTTCATCTATTTTCCTCTTCTAACCCATGATCCAGAACTCAGGTCAACATGCTTTCCATCTCCTGGGTGTTTTTGCAATTAGGATAAAGATTTTAATATCTGATCAGCATTCTGTTAGAAAATAATTATTTTAACTACTTTCAAATAAGTGAAAAAGTTATCCAGGTCTTTAAGTATGTATACAGTTTAATATTTTGATGCACCACATGTTTATAATAAAATTGAATCTACCTAAAAGACAGACATTTCAGTCTACATTAATTTACTATAAAATTATATATATATATATGTATTCAAAAGATACCAGTCTAAACCCTCTCCACATTCTGCTTAAAGATAGAAATTTACTCATGTTTCAAAGATTTCATATGTAATTATGGCCACAGGAGTCACAAATCTTGAAACTTCTTGTCTCATGACTCATTTCATTTAGAGTCAATGTATCCTCTAAATTAAATTTCTCTTCTGATAGTGCAATTAACCAACAGGATATACGTGGACTTAATCTATTTCATTGCTTTCATGTTAAGATTAAAATCAAAATGTTTTTAAATTCAGACCTTATCTGTACTTTTCAATATGTACCACATGATCAACTCCTCAGTTGATGTCATTAAACATGTATGAATCTCAATCTGACTTTCTGATTCTGCATATTTAAAAGTGAACCATAGAACTGAAACTGATAATGATATTGAACTTTCATAATGAATAAGACTAGGTTTTAATATCAAATTTGAGACTTTTCCAACAACTGATATAACTGAAAAGTTACAGAATTTGACTAAGTTGTTGCAAAGAAATTGACTCATCAGTGAAAAGGGAGGCTTCAACGAGACACAGGTAGGGAACAGTTACTTCTTGATATTCCAGTGAGTTGGAATTCCTCAATAAACTGGCTGTAATTATATGAGCTGTAAAGATACAATGAGACTTTAGATTCTCAGAAGTTTTCTTAACACCATAGCCTATTGGAATCTTGGTTTAAATTATATTAAGCAAATTAAGAGAGCAAAGAAAGGCCCCAAATCCTTAGAAAGAAATACATGAAACAAAATGTCCATTTGTGTCACATTTCTAATGATTATCCTATTTTTGTATGTATATGTGTATGACAAATACAGTATACAGTTCTTTCACTATGTCTTTAAAGGTGAACAAGATTTCTGTGCTACACAGCAAAAACCTAAGCATATTTCTGTTTCATGTTGAGTCTTAGAATAGGAATCTCTTTGGAGACTGGTTGTCTGAAATTCTCTCTTGCATGACCATTCAGGCTTAACCATAATCCAGCTAAAGCTGAGTCACTGATTGACACTAGGCACTGGGGCAGACAGATGAATTTCTCGGGTTCAAAGTTTAATGGAACAGATCTTTTGATCTCTGATTCTGTAAGGAATCTGAAGTTCATTTTTCTTGCCCAAGTTTCTTTGGTGTTAGTACATTGTCGCATACAGATCTCATTCTCATGATTAGAATGTAATGTAGTGAGGTCAACATTGCTAAACTAATACAGAGATTTATATTCATGCTTCATGGCAGGTTAACTTGATCATTATTATTTCCAAGGGTGCTTAGTGTATCTAATTCAAATGTGGCATAAGCTCTTTTAAGATCTCAGTTTGGGCATGATGTCTTATATGAATATAAACTACATAAGAATCCTGTAATTCAGCATTTGCTCTCCTATTTCTAAAATGGCCACAAAATTATTTTAATGTGACTGTCAAAGCCTCAAAAATTTAAGAAAAAAGGAATTCAACTATTCCTTACTTCCTTATAGTCCAGTCTTTTTCTCCCTACATCAGCTTCTAAGCCACCAAGCAATATCTGAATCAGTGGAGGAAGAGAAAATATAGCAAGCCACATCCCCTACAGTAGAGCTCATTTTTTATTTCTAGTCTAGTCTCATGGATGCAACTAGAAGACCCATAAAACCTAATTGAAGTTTCTCTAATTCTGCATGTTTATCGAAGTCTTTTCTTGATTAGCCTAGAATAATGTGTGGGCGCACACACACTCACATGTCCATGCAGATACACAGATTTTTAGGTCCTTCCCAAGACAACAGATTGTTTTGCTTTTTACAATAATCCAAGGTCCCCTCCAGTTCAAAGTGATGTAAAGTGGAAGACTTGCAAGGTGAAAAAAAAATACAAACAGCCAGTTTTGTTTTGTTTTTTTACTGCATTTACTTCTATGTAGAATATTTTGATAAAGATCTATCCTCCCAGGTCTTTGCCAGCAAATTGAGAGACAAGGTACATTTGCGCACTTTTTCCAAATTTAAATCATATTCAAATAAGACAACATTTAACAGGAAAAAAAAGAACAAAATTGGCCTAAAAATACCATATAAAATTTCAAAACACCAGTTTCTCTGTAAGCATCATCTATTAGATTCCTTTTCTTAAAACATGTAGCAGTTTTAAACCAAATGTGATCATGTATTTGCTCTAACAGAGCTTTTGGAAGAGTGCAAACTGCTGATAAGGCCAATAAAGCTGAGATTTTAAACTTTTTGCATTTCAATTGCATAATCAAAACCTGATGATAGCACATCATACACTCCAAGAACGCCATGGGCACTGCACAGCAAATGAAAATTAGTTCTAAAAGCCTTTTCATTCTCTGTGGCAGAGGACGCTCCTCTCCTGGCTGTATATGAAAGAGAATCAGACACAAAATGGAAAAAAAAATATTATGCCTGTGAGTGAAAGCAAAACCCAAAGAAAACGGAGAGCTTTGGGGGTTGAACTAGAAGAGTGAGCAGCTGTAATTAGCTCCAACGCTGTATGAGAATAAAAAACAAAACCACTTTAAAAAATATAAACAGGCAGAATGCCAGCTGAGATAGTGCCTAGTGCTATAGCAAACCTTGGTAAATAGTGAGCAATATGAAAGTAAATAGAGCTTGCAGACAAAAGTTTGACATCAATTCCTTTGGCTACATTTTTCATAAATTACCATCTGTAATAAAAGTCATTCTGCCATATTGCTTTTTAGGTAAGACAACATTTAATACCAAAGGTTGTTTAAAATAAAGGCAGAATATCATCACATATCCTCCACTAAACAGACACATAAGGCAATTTTAATTACCTTCTGTTTGGGGAAGAGTGAAATTTACTGTGTTTACAGATATATTCATTTTAAGAAAGAAGTGCAAGGTTAATCAAGGTAGTGAAAGGGCCTTCTCTCCAGCACTCAGCATTGATTTCTGTCCTGCTTGAAACATGGTTTCCTTATTCATTCATATTCCTTATTAAGCAAACTGACCTTGCAAAAAGTGTTAAATTAAATCAAAACTTGCTTATGCATTTATTTGCGCATGCTGAAGGCTATAACTCTTCCAACACAGAACCATGAATTATTGTAGAAGGTTTCATATTTGTTCATTCCACTGAGTTTAGATGAAAATATGCTCAAGCCCTGTCAGTAGGAGGCACATGTGTGTTGTGTTAATATGGTCCTTAATACATTTAAGGAAACCAATTCCTTAAAATAAAATAACTTGATCTTCTTTCTGATCTGTTTAAGACAGACATAGAGAAAAAGATATCTTGGGACTGGCACTGTATTTCCTCCATTTTATTTTTCTACCCACAGCTTCTACAAAATTCTAAAATTTTACAGAAAGGGCTAATTCTTCTCCTGTATAAACTACATGAATAGAGTCATACATTCTAAGGAGTGTGTTCTAGAAACACAAGAAAGGGCGAGGCCAAGAAGTGACTCCATTCTCCAATGGCATTTTGCACTTTTTCAATAATTCTTGAAATAAGCCTGTGGCCATGCTTGAGTCTGATGCAAAGATGGAACACTGGTAAATAAGAGAAGAAAAAGCATCCCTGGGGCTTCCCTGGAGACACAGTGGTTAAGAATCCACCTGCCAATGCAGGGGACACGGGTTTGAGCCCTGGTCCAGGAAGATCCCGCATGCCGCAGAGCAGCTAAGCCCATGCTGTACAACTACTGAGCCTGCGAGCCACAACTACTGAGCCCACGCGCCTAGAGCCTGTGCTCCGCAACAAGAGAAGCCACCACAATGAGAAGCCCGCGCACCGCAACAAAGAGTAGCCCCCGCTCACCACAACTAGAGAAAGCCCGCGCGCAGCAATGAAGACCCAATGCAGCCAAAAATAAATGATAATAAATAAAATAAATATAAAAAAGAAAAAGCATCCCCTTTTAAGTTGGGGACTATGAATCCCTTAGATATCCCCATTCTTTCCTATTTTTCTTCTTTAACTCATCACCACTTGATATACATTTGTCTCCCTGTTAGAATATAAGAAGCATGAGAGAAAGAATTTGTTTTGTCCACTGCTCTATCCCCAACCCCTAAAGCTCATTGGAGGTGCTCCACAAATATGTTGTGAATGATTGAATGGAGAGAACCCAAAACTGATAACCTGTCAGGCCTGAATTATGCATGTACTCCTCCTTATTCTTCACTTTCTGAAACCTGCACCTTTAGAATCCTACAGGTACCTCATAACCGTGCGTTAGGATGGCTGGCTGCCAGTCCTTTGTCCATCTTTCTGTTGTACCTTAGATAACTACCAACTTTTCTTGTTAAGACTTTTTTAGATTCAGTAATACTCTATCTCTTTTAGTCCTTATAATTTTTTGAAAACTCATTCCCTTGTCCTACACTGGATCCTTTATGGGATTAACTGTGGGCATGCCCTAATCATAGCCTTTGCTATGTGACTCTTCTCATCTTGTATGGAGTCCATAAGAAGGCTGCCCACCCTCTTGGCTTCAACTTTCATAGCTGTACTGATGACTACAAATATTTTCCTTTGGCAATGATGTAGCTCTAAAATTTCTTTCCTTATAAGAAACAATATGGTGGGAATTTCCATTTGTATTGCCCTTTCCAGTTCTCTCTCCAGACCTGTGTATTTTCATTCATGGAGTCATTACTTTTCTTTGTATTTTTCCTAAGACCAACAATATCTAATCACTCTTCAAATTTTATTCGTTTTATACAAATAGATCTAATTAAAAATCCCTTGCCCCCAGTCCCCTTATCTTGAGATGTGGTGCCTGGACACTTAACAGCATCTTTATGGCCTTCTTGCTTCACTGCTCTCCTCTGCAATCTTTCTAGAACTATTAGAGCACTGCTTCAATCATACAACTCCCTCGCTTATTGTGAAAGACTCGTGATATCAATGGTTATTAGAGTCTACATTCCTGGCACAGGTTTCAATGCCCATTACAAACAGGGTCCCAACCTCCCTTAACAGTTTTTCTCATAACTGTCTTTCATGAATTGTCCTCTGTAGCCTACCAAGTCAGCTCAATTGTATTTTCCTATTTACACGTTTACTAATACTCTTCCATGGAAAAGTTTCCCACTCATTTACATCTATTCAAATCTTACTCATTCTTCAAGAGACAGTTCAAATATAATTGCCTTCATCACCTCCATTAAAAGTCTCCTGACTAACAAAGCTGGAAATACTCTGCTTTCTGAGTGCCTTAGCATGATTTTATTACTCACTGAAAGTCTGTAATTTACTATTTGGAATGTGCTCCATCCTTTCCTGAGTGTCTGCTTTCTTTCTTCTACTAGATTAAAATTCCTTGAGAGCAGATCCTGTGCATTCCTTACGTGTTTATTTCACTCAGTGCCTTGCACATAGTAGGTATGTGTTCAATTAATATAAAATATTTTTATTAAGTTGAAATAAAAAGTCTATTTTCATGTTTAATTCGATGATAGATTATAATTGAGTTATTCACTTAGTATTTTGGCATCAAAAATGAGTTGTATACCTTTACATAGGAAACCAAGACTCCAACCTCTAAGACAGTCTATCAATCCAGAGGAATAAACTTACATAACTTCTCATTCTTTTGTCATATGCATCATCATATGATTCCCATTCCAGTTCTTTGCTCTTTGGCAATTTTTAAAAGTCAGATTTCTGAGCAGTTGCTCAAGAAGTTATACCTAGGGCTTTCGATTTTGTAACATTCCAGATGGAACTGAACTATTATTAACTTCTAGGATTTTTAAAATTATTCATATACTTAATGTTTTTCTAAATTAATTGCTTTTTTAACTTCCTGGTATAATTTAGTGACATTTACGGTATACAAGGAATATCATCCCCTATAAATCATCTCTGCTGGGGCAAATTTACCCAGTATAAATGGAAGCATCTAGGAGCAAGGCAGATGATCTATAGAAGGTGATGCCTTCAAGTCCTATCCTAATCCCAAGCAGGAACTTAAATAATGACTCAGGCAGAAAAACTGGATTTCATTTATCTTTTCCAGCTGTCAAGGCTGAATTTTCAACATGTTTAGCTCAGTCAAATTCTCCTCCACTAGCATTAGAAATCTAAAAGCTGTAGTTTCCTTCCTATAAACAGGAGGTCTCTTGCTAGGTACCTTCTCTCATCAAAATATCACCTACAAGGAAAGAAAGGTCATAGAATTTTATCTACATGTAACTTTGAGCAAATAAGTGCCTTCTTCAAGATGATAGATTATTGATTTTTGGAAGAGGAGTTAATATATTTTACAAGGTTTTAGTGCATATAATATACAGAAAAATTAGAAAAAATTTTAATGTTATTATACAAACATGTTATTCTCTAAATGTAATATGCAAAATTGTACTAATAGTCTAGATTACATACGAAAATTAAACATTTGACAAAAATCTCCAATAATTTCAAGATCCAGTAAACAAGCATTTAATTAGTTCTTACTATTCACCCCTCCATTTACTCCCTGCCTTATGCCCACCTCTCCCTTTGTGTTAGTGGCTGCATTACAAGTTGGCACTGTCACAGGTATTCCTTTGTGTCTGGCAATGGTCTGACTTTACATTCTCTTTTATTTCACTTCAAAACATTTGTTTGTGTTTCTTTCATCCATCAGATGACAAATATCTCAAGAACTGCAACTGTGTCTTATTTGTCTTTGAACTTCAACACCTAGAAATATTAGAATATGGTTAGTGTCAAGTATAAGATTGCCAAATTGAACCGAGTTAAGTTTTAGAGGGAAGGGGAGCAATCCTGTCCCAGAACTTCCCAAGAATCTGTATTCTACAGTTTGCTCCTGACTTAAGCAAATCCTTGATTCAGCGATTCCACTTCCTCTGCCAGCTCCAGGTCCTTACTCTGCTTCCACCATTCTCCATTAAGTTAACAGCACTACCAAATTCCATTGTTAATGGCACAGAGAAAGGTTGGAGCTTATCACCTGTCTTCCCTTGAAGGCTCTTATTATCTATATCCACTTTTACCTTAGAATAAAAATAAACCTTCCATTATTACCAAACCTAGGGTATCAAGGTCTTTCCCAGATTTTTCAACAATAAATATTGGCCCATATCAAACATGATATATAGGCACAAAGAAATCCCATGACTTGAAGAAAAAAATGAGAACAGATATTTTATTTAAAATCCATTGTGTACTCTGCTCTGTGCTACACATATCATCTATAATGTGGTGAAACCAGAGCCAATACACCACATAAGAATCTATAATTATGTAAGGATCTGTAATTATGTTTCAGCAATAGAACTTCAGAATGTAAACAGACTTTCTACATAAAACTTATACTCTAAAAAGAATATTTCATAATGTTAAAACAGTTAATTCAGCAGGCAGATGTCACAACTCTAAATTTGTATAAATTTAATCACATGGGCTAAAAATAAATGAAGCAAAAGATGGACAGAGACTGTATTAATAGATACATCTACATATGTACTTAGAAATTTTAACATATGTCTCTTAGGCTGATAGAACACACCACATGCACACACACACAAAAACAAACAGAAAAATATGGATTTGAACAGCACAAGTAAAAAAAATCAATAATAAAATCAATAATAAAATAACTTTAAAAAGCTCAAATATTTGGTAATTAAGTAACATATTTCTAAATAACCCAAAATGGAAATTAGAAAATTTTATTTATTTATTTATGGCTGTGTTGGGTCTTCGTTTCTGTGCAAGGGCTTTCTCCAGTTGCGGCGAGCGGGGGCCACTCTTCATCGCGGTGCGCGGGCCTCTCACTATCGCGGCCTCTCTTGTTGCGGAGCACAGGCTCCAGACGCGCAGGCTCAGTAACTGTGGCTCACGGGCTTAGTTGCTCCGCGGCATGTGGGATCTTCCCACACCAGAGCTCGAACCCGTGTCCCCTGCATTGGCAGGCAGATTCTCAACCACTGCGCCACCAGGGAAGCCCCGAAAATATTTTTAACTTCAATGGTAATGAAAATAAAACACATTAAAAGATTTGGAATATAGATAAAATACTGCTTAGAACAAAATTTAAAATAATAGAAGCATATAACAGAGAAATTCAGCAAAGCCAAAAGTTGGTGTTTTAAAATGACTAATACAATTGATATACTCCTACTAATACCAATTATGAAAAAAGAGAGAGTAGTCGCTGTCAATTCACTATATTAACAGGAAAAAGAAGAAAAATAATATTATCACAACAGATGAAGAAATAAAGTATTTGGTAAATTCAAAATTGATTTATGAAAATGTTGTTGTTGTTGTACAGTATAGTAATATAATAGAACTTCCTAATTCTGATAATGGGTATCCTCTTCCCCTCAAAAAAGCAAAAATAATTGCCATAGCCATAGCAGTCACTGCATTCCTTGGATGGATTGTTAATATTATTAATATTATTTTTTAACATCTTTATTGGAGTATAATTGTTTACATTGTTGTGTTAGTTGCTGCTGTATAACAGAGTGAATCAGCTATACATATACATATATCCCCATATCTCCTCCCTCTTGATCTCCCTCCCATCCTCGCTATCCCACCCCTCTAGGTGGTCACAAAGCACCGAGCTGATCTCCCTGTGGAGATCAGGGAGCTGATCTCCCTGCAGCTATGCGGCTGCTTCCCACTAGCTATCTATTTTACATTTGGTAATGTATATACGTCCATGCCACTCTCTCACTTCGTACCAGCTTACGCTTCCCCCTCCGCCTGTCCTCAGGTCCATTCTCTAGTAGGTCTGCGTCTTTATTCCTGTCCTGTCCCTAGGTTCATCAGAACCATTTTGTTTTTTTAGAATCCATATATATATGTTAGCATACAGTATTTGTTTTTCTCTTTCTGACTTACTTCACTCTGTATGTCAGACTCTAGGTCCATCCACCTCACTACAAATGACTCAATTTTGTTTCTTTTTATGGCTGAGTAATATTCCACTGTATATATGCGCCACATCTTCTTTATCCATTCATCTGTCGATGGACATTTACGTTGCTTCCATGTCCTGGCTATTATAAATAGTGCTGCAATGAACATTGTGGTACATGACTCTTTTTGAATTATGGCTTTCTCAGGGTATATACCCAGTAGTGGGATTGCTGGGTCATATGGTAGTTCTATTTTTAGTTTTTTAAGGAAGATCCATACTGTTCTCCATAGTGGCTGTATCAATTTACATTCCCACCAACAGTGCAAGAGGGTTCCCTTTTCTCCACATCCTCTCCAGCATTTATTGTTTGTAGATTTTTTGATGATGGCCATTCTGACTGGTGTGAGGTGATACCTCATTGTAGTTTTGATTTGCATTTCTCTAATGATTAGTGATGTTGAGCATCCTTTCATGTGTTTGTTGGCAATCTGTATATCTTCTTTGGAGAAATGTCTATTTAGGTCTTCTGCCCATTTTTTGATTGGGTTGTTTTTTTTTTTTTTTGATATTGAGCTGCATGAGCTGCTTGTAAATTTTGGAGATTAATCCTTTGTCAGTTGCTTCATTTGCAAATATTTTCTCCCATTCTGAGGGTAGTCTTTTCATCTTGTTTATGGCTTCCTTTGTTGTGCAAAAGCTTTTAAGTTTCATTAGGTCCCATTTGTTTATTTTTGTTTTTATTTCCATTTCTCTAAGAGGTGGGTCAAAACAGATCTTGCTGTAATTTATGTCATAGAGTGTTCTACCTATGTTTTCCTCTAAGAGTTTGATAGTGTCTGGCCTTACATTTAGGTCTTTAATCCATTTTGAGTTTATTTTTGTGTGTGGTGTTAGGGAGTGTTCTAATTTCATTCTTTTACATGTAGCTGTCCAGTTTTCCCAGCACCACTTATTGAAGAGGCTGTCTTTTCGCCATTGTATATTTCTGCCTCCTTTATAAGGTGACCATATGTGCATGGGTCTATCTCTGAGCTTTCTATCCTGTTCCATTGATCTATATTTTTGTTTTTGTGCCAGTACCATACTGTCTTCATTACTGTAGCTTTGTAGTATAGTCTGAAGTCAGGGAGCCTGATTCCTCCAGCTCCATTTTTTTCCTCAGGATTGCTTTGTTTATTCAGGGTCTTTTGTGTTTCCATGCAAATTGTGAAATTTTTTGTTCTAGTTCTGTGAAAAATGCCACTGGTATTTTGAGAGGGATTGCAGTGAATCTGTAGATTGCTTTGGGTAGTAGAGTCATTTTCACAATGTTGATTCTTCTAATCCAAGAACATGGTATATCTCTCCATCTGTTTGTATCATCTTTAATTTCTTTCATCAGTGTCTTATAGTTTCTGCATACAGGTCTTTTGTCTCCTTAGGTAGGTTTATTCCTAGGTATTTTATTCTTTTTGTTGCAGTGGTAAATGGGAGTGTTTCCTTAATTTCTCCTTCAGGTTTTTCATCATTAGTGTATAGAAATACAAGAGATTTCTGTGCATTAATTTTGTATCCTGCTACTTTACCAAATTCATTGATTAGCTCTAGTAGTTTTCTGGTAGCATCTTTAGGATTCTCTATGTAGCATATCATGTCATCTGCAAACAATGACAGTTTTACTTCTTCTTTTCTGATTTGTATTCCTTTTATTTCTTTTTCTTCTCTGACTGCTGTGGCTAAAACATCCAAAATTATGTTGAATAATAGTGGTGAGACTGGGCAACCTTGTCTTGTTCCTGATCTTAGTGGAAATGGTTTCAGTTTTTCACAATTGAGAACGATGTTAGCTCTGGGTTTGTCATATACGGCCTTTATTATGTTGAGGTAAGTTCCCTTTATGCCTACTTTCTGGAGGGTTTTTATCATAAATGGGTGTTGAATTTTATTGAAAGCTTTTTCTACATCTATTGAGATGATCATATGGATTTTATCCTTCAGTTTGTTAATATGGTGTATCACATAGATTGATTTGCATATATTGAAGAATCCTTGCATTCCTGGGATAAACCCCACTTGATCATGGTGTATGATCCTTTTAATGTGCTGCTGGATTCTGTTTGCTAGTATTTTATTGAGGATTTTCACATCTATGTTCATCAGTGATATTGGCCAGCAGTTTTCTTTTTTTGTGACATCTTTGCCTGGTTTTGGTATCAGGGTGATGGTGGCCTCGTAGAATGAGTTTGGGAGTGTTCCTCCTCTGCTATATTTGGAAGAGTTTTGGAAGGATAGGTGTTAGCTCTTCTCTAAATGTTTCATAGAATTTGCCTGTGAAGCAATCTTGTCCTGGGCTTTTGTTTGTTGGAAGATTATAAATCACAGTTTCAATTTCAGTGCT
The DNA here is from genome assembly GCF_009873245.2 of Balaenoptera musculus. Lineage (NCBI taxonomy): Eukaryota > Metazoa > Chordata > Mammalia > Artiodactyla > Balaenopteridae > Balaenoptera > Balaenoptera musculus. The sequence goes on from NC_045802.1 coordinate 60,995,175, forward strand.
TGTGGTGGGTCTGTTTATATTTTCTATTTCTTCCTGGTTCAGTCTTGGAAGGTTGTGCTTTTCTAAGAATTTGTCCATTTTTGCAGTTTGTCCATTTTATTGGCCTATAGTTGCGTGTAGTAGTCTCTCATGATCCTTTGTATTTCTGCAGTGTCAGTTGTTACTTCTCCTTTTTCATTCCTAATTCTGTTGATTTGAGTCTTCCTTTTTTTCTTGATGAGTCTGGCTAATGGTTTATCAATATTGTTTATCTTCTCAAAGAAACAGCTTTTAGTTTTATTGATCTTTACTATTGTTTTCTTCATTTTTTTTCATTTATTTCTGATCTGATCTTTATTGAGTTCTTCTGTTAAATTTGGGGGTTTTTTGTTCTTCTTTCTCTAATTGCTTTAGGTGTAAGATTAGATATGAGATTTTTCTTGTTTCTTGAGGTAGGATTGTATTGCTATAAACTTCCCTCTTAGAACTGCTTTTGCTGCATCCTATAGGTTTTGGGTTGTCGTGTTTTCATTGTCATTTGTTTCTAGGTATTTTTTGATTTCCTCTTTGATTTCTTCATTGATCTCTTGGTTATTTAGTAGCGTATTGTTTAGCCTCCGTGTGTTTGTATTTTTTAGTTTTTTTTTCCTGTAATTGATATCTAGTCTCATAGCGTTGTGGTTGGAAAAGATACTTGATACGATTTCAATTTTCTTAAATTTACCAAAGCTTGATTTGTGACCCAAGATATGATCTATCCTGGAGAATGTTCCATGAGCACTTGAGAAGAAAGTGTATCTGTTGTTTTTGGATGGAATGTCCTATAAATATCAATTAAGTCCATTGTGTTTAATGTGTCATTTAAAGCTTGTGTTTACTTATTTATTTCATTTTGGTTGATCTGTCCATTGGTGAAAGTGGGGTGTTAAAGTCCCCTACTATTATCGTGTTACTGTCGATTTCACCTTTTATGGCTGTTAGCATTTGCCTTATGTATTGAGGTGCTCCTATGTTGGGTGCATAAATATTTATAATTGTTATATCTTCCTCTTGGATTGATACCTTGATCATTATGTAGTGTCCTTCTTTGTCTCTTGTAATAGTCTTTATTTTAAAGTCTATTTTGTCTGATATGAGAATTGCTACTCCAGCTTTCTTTTGATTTCCATTTTCATGGAATATCTTTTTCCATCCCCTCACTTTCAGTCTGTATGTGTCCCTAGGTCTGAAAAGGGTCTCTTGTAGGCAGCATACATATGGTCTTGTTTTTGTATCCATTCAGCCAGTCTGTGTCTTTTGATTGGAGCATTTAATCCAGTTACATTTAAGGTAGTCATTGATATGTATATTTCTATGACCATTTTCTTAATTGTTTTGGGTTTGTTATTGTAGGTCTTTTCCTTCTCTTGTGTTTCCTGCCTAGAGAAGTTCCTTTAGCATTTGTTGTAAAGCTGGTTTGGTGGTGCTGAATTCTCTTAGCTCTTGCTTGTCTGTAAAGGTTTTAATTTTTCCGTCGAATCTGAATGAGATCCTTGCTGGGTAGAGTAATCTTGGTTGTAGGTTTTTCCCTTTCATCACTTGAAATATGTCCTGCCACTCTCTTCTGGCTTGCAGAGTTTCTGCTGAAAGATCAGCTGCTAACCTTATGGGGATTCCCTTGTATGTTATTTGTTGCTTTTCCCTTGCTGCTTTTACTAATTTTTCTCTATATTTAATTTTTGATAGTTTGATTAATATGTGTCTTGGCCTGTTTCTCCTTGGATTTATCCTGTATGGGACTCACTGCCTTTCCTGGGCTTGACTGACTATTTCCTTTCCCATATTAGGGAAATTTTCAACTATAATCTCTTCAAATATTTTCTTAGTCCCTTTCTTTTTCTCTTCTTCTTCTGGGACACCTGTAATTCAAATGTTGGTGCATTTAATGTTGTCCCAGAGGTCTCTGAGACTGTCTTCAATTCTTTTCATTCTTTTATCTTTATTCTGCTCTGCGGTAGTTATTTCCACTGTTTTATCTTCCAGGTCACTTATCCGTTCTTCTGTGTCAGTTATTCTGCTGTTGATTCCTTGTAGAGAATTTTTAATTTCATTTATTGTGTTGTTCTCCATTGTTTGTTTGCTCTTTAGTTTTTCTAGGTCCTTGTTAAACGTTTCTTGTATTTTCTCCATTCTATTTCCAAGATTTTGCAAGATTTTGCATCTTTACTGTCATTACTCTGAATTCTTTTTCAGGTAGACTGCCTATTTCCTCTTCATTTGTTTGGTCTGGTGGGTTTTTACCTTGCTCCTTTTCTGCTACATATTTCTCTGTCTTCTCATTTTGCTTAACTTACTGTGTTAGGGGTCTGCTTTTCACTGGCTGCAAGTTCGTAGTTCCTGTTGTTTTTGGTGTCTGCCCCCAATGGATAAGGTTGGTTCAGTGGGTTTGTAGGCTCCCTGGTGGGGGGGACTGGTGCCTGTGTTCTGGTGAATGAGGCTAGATCTTGTCTTTCTGATGGGCAGGACCATGTCTTGTGGTGTGTTTTGGTGTGTCTGTGAACTTAGTATGATTTTAGGCAGCCTCTCTGCTAATGGGTGGGGTTCCTGTCTTGCTAGTTGTTTGGCATGGGGTGTCTATCACTGGAGCATGCTGGTCATTGAGTGGAGCTGGGTCTTAGCATTGAGATGGAGATCTCTGGGAGAGCTCTTGCTGATTGATATCATGTGAGGCCAGGAGGCCTCTGGTGGTCCAATGTCCTGAACTCGGCTCTCCCACTTCAGAGGCTCAGGCCTGACACCTGGTCAGAGCACGAAGACCCTGTCAGCCACACGGCTCTGTTTTGAAGAGCTAGACGTTCAGGGACGTAATTCATTGGCACTGATTGATAGGTATGCACTGATTTGGGCACAATTCGTCTTCCCTGTCTAAGTCCACAGAGTTCCCTTCAGACTCTCCTCATGTGCACAAGAGCAAATGCTTTACTCTGAGACATCAGAACAAATCAGCGGATGTTGGTGAGTTTGCTGCCTCCAAACTCTGGAACTCCACACTCCAGAGGCCCTCCTTTGAACTTGCTGCCTCTCCCCTTCCGAGCAGGTCCTAATGTTTTAGGAATAATCCTTTGAAGAGCTAATTTACTGGGATACTAGCCTCAGGGCAGCCAGGCCAGGGCTCTCAAACTTGTCCGCTGTCTCTCCCTTCACCCTGTGTTTTCTACACCCCAGGCCTCTAATCACAGCAGCAAATACTCTAGACAAACCCCACGTTTGCCATCTGGATTGTTATTATTAAGAAGATGTTCAGTAGAAGACATATTTAGGCTTAGATATTTTGCTAAATAATTTATATAAAAATGTATAAAGTATCTACAAACAGAGCAAGGATGATATTCTTTTTCCATGAAAACAAGTTATATACAATTTATAACATTCTGTATCATTGCATTTTTTTTTAATAAGTTTATTTATTTATTTAGGCTGTGTTGGTTCTTAGTTTCTGTGCAAGGGCTTCCTCTAATTGCGGCAAGTGGGGGCCACTCTTCATCGCGGTGCGCCGGCCTCTCACTATCGCGGCCTCTCTTGTTGCGGAGCACAGGCTCCAGACGCGCAGGCTCAGTAATTGTGGCTCACGGGCCTAGTTGGTCCGCGGCATGTGGGATCTTCCCAGACCAGGGTTCGAACCCGTGTCCCCTGCATTGGCAGGCAGATTCTCAACCACTGCGCCACCAGGGAAGCCCCTCATTGCATTTTTAAAGATATTTTCGTAATAGTCTGATTTCTGAAAAAGTTATATAAAAGTCTAAAAAGCTTTAAGGTATTTACTTTAGAAAAGAACGAGTTATTAACACTCCTTGATTTTACTCTACAAATAATGTGCTTATTTTTCCACATTTCCTATTATTTTAATGGTTTAAAAGTAAACATTACACTGTTTGGTATATTTCCTCTTTTCTGCAACTTGTATTTAATTTCAATTACTTTCATATAAATACTTCTAGTTCTTTGAAAGACTAGCTAAGGTAAACTAACATTTATACCACTTTAAAAACTTACTCATCACTATAATATTGTGTGATATTATATTACAAAGTCCTTAGAAACTTAAATTTCCCATCCATTACAGATTCAAGTTTTGCTTAAATAAGGCTACAGACTCACTAAAATAAAGAAATTGAAAACATATTCCATTAGGAACCAATTTTACCCTCAATTGTGTTACCCAAACCCAAATGACTTTTCAGAGCCTCCTACAGAAAGTATATGCCTCCTTGCCACAGTGGTATTGGGTTTGATTTATTCAAATTGTCCCATCATTTATTCATTGATCATTTTTTTCATTGATTGAAAGTATTGACTTTATATTATAGTCTTCCACTAAACTATTTAATAAATTAATAATTACTAAATAATTAATAATTTAATATTTGTTGGGAAAATAAGTGAATGAATGAATCATATACAAAATTCTGACGTACGCTTATGTTTGCAACTGATCTTTTTAGTCTCTTCTATGATTCACTAGCTATGTACTAAATACTTATTTTGACATAAATCCAAAAAAAAGATAAATAAATCTTTCTGTTTTCAGAGAGATTATAATTTAGTTGCTCACTACAATTAATACTCCAAGGAAACGTTACAAATTTATATATATTGCTGAGTTTAATCCATGGCAATTTATTTATGAATAAATAAACAAATAACCAATATAGCTACTGCCTTGTTGGGGATAGGTGTTTGCCTTCTTGGAAAACCTGTACACACTTTGGATACTTTATCATTGGCTGGGTTTAAAGTAAAATAATGATCCTCCTTTGAATGTACTATAACAACACAAATGCCAAGAAAAAGACATAGACAGCCGGAGGTGAGAGTATGAAGATGCAATGTGCTTCTTCACTAAAGAACAAAGTGCAGGGTCAAGTACTGATCGTCTCAGAATGGAATCCTTACCAGGCATCCAACTAAAGTCTGGGCAGAAGTTAGAGAGGAAATCAATATTTCACCACTATTTTTAGAGTGTAAAATTATAGGACACAGAAGGCTCTGACAGAGAGCAAGTGAATGGTGCACAGTGTGTGTGTCTGAAATGTCTAAAAATACTCCACTTGACAAAGCAGTAGAAGAGGTTATTCAGAGTACCCAGCTTTGATAACTGTTTTTAACTTGTCTTTCCTCAGATTTGAACACAGAGACAAAATGTTATGTCCTGTGTGGACACTAGCTACTGAAAATTATGGGTTTGCCTGCCTCCATTTTTTAAAAAATAATTTTTAATTACCTGTAATGTCTGTTACCTGTAAACTAATTAGAAAAATGCAAACTGGTTCAAAGAAAAAATTGTCCATTATTCAAATAACCAGAAATAATCACAGGTAGTATAATGGGTACATTGATTCATTCAAGTGTGTCACTTCACAAAACATACTGAGAGTCTCAACTCACTTTACTTATTTCATAAACGGAATTTCACACTGTGATTTTAATGGCATTATAATATTTTAATACATGGGGGTGCTGTAACTTATTTCAATAATTCCCAACAATTCCATGGGATATTGAGAAGATATCCAGTGTGGTGCTTTTATAAGCCACGCTGTGATGAATGTCCTTGTGGTAACTTTTTAAAGTTTATTATATTATACTCTTAAGTTCTAATCAAGATGAAATGCTGGGAGTGAAAGTCCTGATATCTAAGGTCAAATTATCATCAGAGAAGTTTGTCTGTATCTCTGGAGATAGATTATGTCTTGTTCCCACATATTTGCTCCCGTTCTCAGCATGTGGGTTATACCCTCTCACACCTAATGCTGTATAATTTTCAGGGCCTCCTGCAGAATGTATATGCATCCCTGCCTCCTTGGCATTGAGATTGGTTTATCCACTGTGCATTGTACATATGTTTAATTTTCTATATATTATGATGTTTTGACATCTTAAAAAACCTTTCTGGCTGGGAAAAGACTGCCCCTCCTGGGGCTAGTTAATTTTTTTTTGGAGGTGGGGGAGGCTTAAACAATAAACATTGCTCTGGGAAAATTTATTCTGAAATACCACCCTCTCTACATTGGTGTATATCAGGCAGGATATGTTAGGGCATGCTAATGATTCCAAAATCTGGGCACCTCATAATAAGTATGTATGTATGTATGTATGTATTTAATCTCACACTGCATGTCCTGTACATGTTGTCCAGAGGTTTTGCTCCATGTCTTTCTCTGGAATCCAGGCTGATGGAGTAACCATTGTCTGAGAAAAAGGAGAAGGAAAGAGATAAAGGATAAATCACACAGTGGCTCTTACATATTTCACCCAGAAAAAGCACATTATCTCCACTAGCATTTCATGGACCAAAAACAATGCATGTGACCACAACTAACTCTAAGGGGAAATGAAGTACAATCCTGTAAGGGACTGGAAGAAATATCTTAAATATTTGTGGAACAATTCTAATGAGCACCACTTGTGACATCACCTGAATATTAGACTTCCTAGTCAGGGGCTAGATGGAGAATGCAGGGATCCTGGTATAGAAAGAGTAATAAAATGCGTGAGAGAAAAGGGAAGAAAGATTCTTAGGAACCTGTAACCACTTAGTCCTCTGTGCCAGCACCTCACCTCTAGCTTAACCACAATTCCCATGAGTGATTTCTAGAAACGCTCTCAGGACTTATGTGTACTAATTTGTTAGGTTTTGTTTGTTTGTTTTTGTTAAGCTTGTTAGACCCACAGTTTTTCTTCCTTTCAGTTTCTGAGGAGAAAAAAATCCTTGCATGCAAAACTCTACTTATAAGCAAGAAAGTTTTATTCACTGTCTTGAAAAAGCTAGTTCCTAAGTAAAATTTGTTTTCTTTACTAGGTCAGCTAAAGGTTTAAGACATAGTAGTATCAATGTATTATTATCTTGGCAGCCTGTAAGCATGGTGAGAGTGAAGTAATTGGCCAGCCATAAATTGGGGATAGAACTATTGTTTAATTTCTTCCCATGAACAAAGGATCTTACAATTTCAAATATAAAACTTGAAAATGAGTCCTACTCTCTTTCTCTTTTAACACAATACACAGTAAACTAATGAAAAAGAAAGTCTTTCATCTTGAAAAGATAATCAATCACTTAAGAAATGAAAATGTCATAAGAAAAGAAAATGAAGATTCTAACCTAAATTCCAATAAATGTCTTCTCTGGTTGATTCAGTGTCATTCACTAAATAATGTGAGTATATCAGAGTCATCACAATTGCCAGGAGTCTGCAATCATCCTTGCCTTGTGTCATAGGATGAAAATGAAAGAACTTAGAAATATGTATTATGTACAAGACTGTAGGCACTACTTCAGAGTCTGACCTCAATAAACGTTACAAGAATATATATGATTAAGATAGTTAAAATGTGTACTTTTCTAAAATAATACGTATACTTAACACATAGCCAACAAATATAAAAAGGCACAATAAATAATTTCAAGTACAGTGGATAATTTGGTGGGAAACAATGAATAGTAGTTTCTTCTATCTGGCAAATATTTGATCCTATTGCATTTGAGGAAATAGAAACATCCCCAAATCCTACCTGTAGTCTTCTCCATGAATTGTAATATATTTCTTAACTACCATGAGACACATGGCTACTCAGAAAGTACCTTAGTTCTGTAAGTAAAGGCCTACTTGATTAGTTTTACGCTGGCATTTCCCCACCTCCTATAGAGATAAGCATTGTGCTTTGTAGGTCTCATGCCTGATCTCCACAGTTCTGAGCAATCAACTGATACCCCAGGAAAATTCGGTTCTATACTTTGTTTCAAGGAGGTAGTGCTCTTGTATGGAGGCGTAGAAAACAGTAGTTTTTTGTTTTGTGATTCAAGAGTCCACCTGATGTAAAAGCCCACCTGAAATGGGCTTGCTATGAGTTATTGCATGATAAAGCAAATTACACTGTAACAATGTGTTTAGAGTTTGTATCTCTGAAAGCCAGGGGAAAGGTAACCACTGCCCAGCAAACACGGAAGCCCACAAGGCTAAGGGAATGGGTAGGTCCATATCTCAAGTCACAGTTGTTCTGGGTTGTGAGAAAGGTTGTTAAGAAAAGCTTGCTGTCATCATTTCTCTACTTGATGTCTTACAACTAGATATTTATCCTACATCCTAAATTGATTGAAAATATGATCACTTTCTTGCATAATTATGGATATTACGTAGGGATTGGCTCCATGTGACCTGGAAATTTCCAGCAGCCCCACTTTTTGTGCCTAAAATACCAAATAAAATCCACAGACCTGTATGTGTTTTTTTCCTCAGCTTAGTGAGAGCCAATTTTCCTTGAAATAACTTGTGAAATGATAGTCTAGGAACAAAGAGGAAATGATAACAGGGGAAGATGTACAACAAATTGCCACTCCCTTCCTAGTACCCAACTGCTATGCTCACAGAGGTTAGCGAACTACTACAAAGAAAGGAAAACTGTGACATAGGCAAGTATAGTCCCTTCCTTTCTCTAAGGAGAAAAATGACAGTCTCGTTGACCTTGGCTCACCTGTTAGCACATCTCAGACTTACATCGGCGTACCAAATGTGCAAAGATCCAGAAGTTACACTAGTTCTCTATTTCTCTGAATAGAAAAAAAAAAAAACCACACAGGTTTTAGAAGATGCAAGCAGGAGAGCAGGAAACAATGTGCTATGTCTATTACTCCCCAAAGGCCTGAATCTGTCTCAGAAATAAAGCTGCTGAGGTTGAGAGTTCTGTCCCTTCATTTTTAAAAGATAGATATAAAGGAGGTTTTTTTTCACTCTTATCCTTTTATCTTTAGCATCATAGTCCAAACTGGGACTTGATTTTTGACCCATAGCAAGTTAGGGACCTCTTTTCTTGTTAGTCCATCTCATTGCCACATTAATGTTCTTCATATTCATAAAAGGAAATGAGTAAAAGTAAAAGTAATTTTCTTGTCTGTTGTTAGAAATGAGTCATGACCTTATACATAGAAGTATGAAATATACAAAGTAAATTGCACTATGGTAGTGATTTGGCAGAATTGACTTTGTTATTCTTCTTTTCCTGCATAAGTGACCATAAAGAGCTTTTCTGCAATAGTGACTCTTTCTCATAAATCTTAGATCTGGGAGGTGTTCCATTATGTTTTTAAATGAACTCATAGATGTGTATGACAGTCATATCCCAACATGATATTTCCATAGAAGTATATTTCAGACAATGTTATGATTTGAAGACAATAAGAAGATATTAGTCACAGTTCAGGGAATCCTTAATGGATATTGAGGAAAGATGTCGTGAACATATTAAATTTTCCTCAGAAGATGCAATTTGTAGTAATTCTGTGAAAAGCATTAATGATTAAAACGCTATGTGTCAGAGGCTGCTGAATAGAAAATGATTTCCTCTTCTTCCTGAGCCTACATTCATTGAAATTAGATATGGCCTTGTGACTGACTTCTATTCAGTAGGATGTGAGTGGAAATGAAGCGTTCCACCTCCCAAACTGCCCATCGAAACATCATGTGTGCGGTGCTCCATACTCTCTCTCCATTTATTGCTCCTGAGAAGAGCAGACTCTCAAGACAGAAGGAACTGAGACATGGAAGAACGACATGGATGGAATCACAATTTAAGATTTCATGTGAGCAATAAGTAAACTTCTCTTGTTTGGGAATAATAAAAAAGACCTATAGAATATTATGTTTAGTGAAATAAGTCAGATGGAGAAAGACAAATACTGTATGATATCACTTACATGTGGAATCTGAAAAATAACACAAACAAATGTATATAGCAAAACAGAAACAGGTTCACAGATATAGAAAACAGACTGGTGTTTGGAAGAGGGGAGAGGGAATGGGGGGCAAGTTAGGGGTACGGGATTAAGAGATACAAACCACTATATATAAAATAGGTAAGCAACAAGGATATATTGTACAGCACAGGGAATTACGTATATTACATTTAATAGAGTATAATCTGTAAAAATACTAAATCACTATGCCGTATACCTGAAACTAATATAATATTGTAAATCAACTATACTTCAATTAAAAATAAATAAATAATTAAATTTAAAAAGAAGTTTCAGATCTGATATGATGGACTAAGCTTCTACCAGAACATCCTTCCCATAGATAAAAAACTATAAACTTCTGACAAAATGCAACAAACCACTGTCTAAAGACCCTGGAGAGTGAACAAAACAGGCAAATTCTGTAAGGGAGTCAACTACTGAATTAGCAAACAACATGAGACAACATGCTCTAACTTGACACTGTATTATAGCTGATGCTGTTCATGATAGCTAAAATTCTCATAGAAAATCCCCATCTTTCTAGCCTGAAAATAACAGATTACAGAATTCTGGAAAGTGAGAGGGAAGTCTTGGAAGAAAGGGAGACTGAGATGGGGAGCTACAAATTCTGTGTAAATGTCTGTGGCTGACCCTTGAATTATGCATGCACACGGCAGATTCAAAACAGTCCAGGTAAGAATAAAATAACTGAGCTGAGAACTGAACTACAACCCAGGAGATTGTTTTTGTCTATGAAGTTAATTGTCTGCTAAACAAGAAATTAACACTCTTTGGAAGACTAACAGAATCCAGAGCCTCCAAAACATAACATTCATGATGTTCAGGGTACAATCTAAACTTCTTCAGCATAGAAAAGAGAGAAGAAAATGTGACCCACCTAGAGAGGAAAGATCAATGGAAGAACAGCAAGATTATGTTAAAAATAATAATGAATGTAAAACAGTTAGGTTAATGCCATCTACTAACCTCAGTAATTAATATTAGCTTAATGAATACCCATTATACCTATTCATAAAGACTAAAAATTTCTTTGTAGACAGACAAATGAGATGGATTCATCAAAAAGATTTCTTATAAACTAAGCTCAAAAATTAGAAACAAAGAAAGCAATCAACAAAATGAAAAGGCAACCTTTGGATTAGGAGAAAATATTTGCAAACCATATATCTGATAAGGGATTCATTTCCAAAATATATAAGGAACTCCTACAATTCAATAGTTAAAAAATTAATTAATCATATCACAAAATGGGCAAAGGACTTGAATACAGTCTCTTAAAAGAAGACATACAAATGACTAACAGGTAAATGAAAAGATGCTCAACATCACTAATCAGCAGGAAAATGCAAATCAGTGAGATCACCTCACTCCTATTAGAATGGCTATCGTCAATAATACAAGAGCTAACAAGTGTTGGCTAAATGTGCAGAAAAAGGAACTTTTGTGCACTATTGGTGGGAATGTAAGTTAGTGCAGCCATTTTGGAAAACAGTATGAAGGTCCTCAAAAGGCTAAAAAGAGAACTACCATATGATACAGCAATCTCATTCCTGGGTATACATCCAAAATAATTGAAATTAGGATCTCATAGAGATATCTACAATGCCTTGTTCATTGCAGCATTATTCACAATAGCAAAGATATGGGAACAACCCAAATGTCCATTGACACATGAATGGATAAAGGAAATGTGGTATATACATATAATGGAATATTATTCAGCCTTAAAAAAAAGAAAATCCTACCATCTGTGACAACATGAATGGACCTGGAAGACATTACGCTAAGTAAAATAAATCTATCACAGAAGGATAAAAACTATATGATTCTACTTATATGAGGTATATAAATAGTCCAGTTCGTAGAAACCGAGAATATAATGGTGGTTGCCAGGGGGTAGAGGGTGAGGGAAATAGAGAATTGTCTTAAAAAACTCTTGTACTAAGCTCAAAAAATGACAAAAGCTCACTTCTAACATGCCTGAAACAAATAAATAAAGAAGACCAAAAATGAGACTGACAACATAATTTTTTATGCAAGAAGAGATGGATTATATCATATTAAAACTATCACTTGTTGAAGGTCTAATATATTCCAATCACTGTTAAGTGGTTTGGGCAGGCAATAGATTACTATAACTTAAAAAAATTCAGTCAGTGAATGTGTCTATAAGATTTACTAATTTTATCACTATCTCATATGTATAATAGCATGAAAAAAACACAATGTCTTTTAGGGTTCAATGGAGGAAAATAGAAATTCCTCTAAGTATTTACATACTGAAAGAGATTGATTATGAGGAATTTGATGCTTACAAACTTATTAGAAGTGTTAGATGAACAAAATTCATAGGGTTGCTGTTAGATTTCAACTCATGCCCCTGCAGATGTGAAAGATTATAAAACTGCTGCTGTTACCCAGAGGTGAGAAAGCGTCCTGACATAACTGCCAACTTCCCAACTGCCCACAGCCCTAAATCTTGGAACCAGGTGGTGCAACACTGAGTTCAGCTCCTGTCAAATTTGTCTGTGGAAGTCTACATATCAGCTATCACCACTGAAGGAAGAAAAACCACTCCTGCATCCCTTCAGCTTTCCAGTCTTGCATAAGTAAATCTCAATGGCCAAACCTAAACCATACCCAAGACCTGGCAGCAAGAGAGTCACGAGTCTGGGGAATATAGTTTCAAGACTTCTAGCCCCCGTAAAAAAGATGAAAATGCAGAATGATTGAGAAAGGATTGAGAATTCAGTCCACAGACAAAACCTAGCACTAAAACTAATTCACAGGACTATTGTAAACACAAAATGGGATGAAACATATGACAAGGCCATCAAAAATACTAGCTCTCTTTCCCTTCTCATAACTACAAATATCTGGGTTCCCAGATGAATCTTACAGTCTAGCCTTAAAATCTGGTTTTATCTACAGAACTCATGGGACGATGTTCCTATCTAATAGGAGAAAAAGTTCTTGTGAGGAACCTGGAAGGAGGACCAAGTTCTTCTGAAAAACCTGGAAGATGAAGAAGGAATAAGACTATATGAACTTTATCCCCCAGACAGGAAGTAGATTTGATTCACTGGGCTAAGAACTGAAATGAAAAGGACAGTTTTGGGAAATGGGCAACATTCAAGGAGCAAGTACTTGGCAAAGCTTTGGGATCTTTGGACAACTTTATTCTCATTGTTTGGGGAAAGAGTTATTTTCTGTATTGCTACTGAGATTGACCCTAACACAATAAAAATAAAGGAATGTACAGCATTTGGCAACTCAAAGGTTCTACATCTTGGGTAGCATCAGGAGGCAGGGAACCTGGAGCCTCATGGAACATCCTTGTAAAAAGCAGAGCCACTGCAAGATGCTTTGTAGCAAAAGCACTGCAAGATGAGGCAGGAAATATCAGCAAGTTATTTGACATGATAGAGGAACATAAGGTACTGGTCATGGGTACATGAAAACCCCCAGAGACATTCATAAGGAAATTTTAGGGGAGGAGAGCAGCCAAGACCCTACTTTTGTTCAGATGGCAGGTAATGAGACAGCAATATAAAGACATTCGTTGTAACATGATTATTCTCCATGAGTCATATAAACTCAAGATCTTTGGAGATCTGGACTACACCTCAATTTCTGTCTTTGCTCTTACCTGATATTGAGCACATATCCTTCTGTACACATTTGGGACCAAGTTCTTGTGGTATGACCTAGAGTTACAGCATTAAACCTTTCTTAAACTCTTGCTGGAGAATTAGACAAATTTCTTTAGCTTCTGAGGAGAAAACATCCTTTCCCAGTGAGCTTAGGAAGAAAGCCTAAAAGAAGGTGCAGTAAAATAATAATTTCTATTTAAATATGTGAAAGAAGAAATAGACATAAAGTTCTGGAGGGGAGGCAAAGGTTACGACCACTAATAAGCAGGATTTCCTCTGTGTCCCCTATTCTTCTGGAAGGGCTTTGTTGTTCTGATTTAAAGTCAAGCCAATAGTTTCCTTTGCCATGGCATTTAGTGTGAGTAGTAATTCTCTGATTCAGTTTTACTGTCTTTGAGGTAGTTACTCTTATAATCTGCATTTTACAAGTGAGGAAACGGTCTCAGAAAGGTTAAGTAGCTTGTCCAAGTACTCTATGCATGTTACAAATTACATTCTTCCCAGAAGCATTGAACTGAATATATAAGCTCTTCTGACTCCTAAATTACAGGAAAATGTACTTAATATCAGATATGATTCTTTTCTAGAAAATTTATCTGGATATTAAATGCAGAGGATTTTAATCTGCATTGCTTTATTATTACCATTATAATTATTATTAGATAATAATCATAATCTATCAAGTTGATATATGTAGAAGGTGAATTACTTCATAACTCTAATCCTGAAGCAAAAACCATTCAACAAATTGATATATATCCTTCTGGGTAAATCTATATGTTTCAATTTACAAATACTAAGTCTATATAGCTATGCCATTTCCCCCCTTAACCAACCTCCTTAGGAGTTGAATTGTTTCTAGTTTTTTGCTCTTTCAAATGATGCTGCAATTGATTTTGAAATTTCCTCTAAGGAATCAACTTATGTATGAAATACTTATTGCATCTTCAATTACTGTGTATTCATAAAAGGGCATATCTCTTCCCTAAACTCCAGGAATAAGAGTAAAATATTGGTTATTTAGTAACCAGGAGTTTTCCTGCAAATAACCAATAAGTAGACCCACAAATTACTACTTACCTTAATGACTGAAATAAGGCAAAAATCCCTGGATGACCTACAGAAAAAGGAAAAATTGGAGAGTGAAAGTACTGAAAAAAGCACTTGTGTGATTGATTTCTGTCTCTAATGGACCAAAATCCTTTAATTAAATTTGTTATAAATGGATTTAAATTATTGTTTCTACTGAAATTCAACTTCTCTAGTTGTATGAATAATTTTATAGAGGTTCCAATGATGCAGTAACATCATGGTCAGTTCCCCCCTATCTGGCAATTAAGTTTAACAGTTTCCTAGAATTAAATTCTTATAACAATTGCAGAGGTAGAAGAAAAGATGAGATCCAGTAAAACAGATCTACTAGGTGAAAGCATTTTCTAGAATACACTAATAATAATAAAATAATATTATATATTCCCAAAGAGTTTTTCTATATCAATTTTTCTATCACACCTAACAGATTATAAAAGTTTCTGTCTTCTTTGAGAGAATCACTTTCAGGGTCTATGTATACCTACAAGATATACAAGTCTCAAAAACCATATGACCAAAGGCACACTGGAGCTAATCTAACTACTCTGTGAATTGTCAAAGTAAGAGGATCAGATATGAGAGAGAGAATACAAGGACAAGTAAATGCATAGTTGGATGAATAAATGAGATAAATGGATAGCTAGATAGTTATTTTACATTGAATGTTTATATATTCTGTGCAATATAATAAGGGCTTTACATAAATTATCCTTCTTAACCTTTATAAGAATCCTAAGAATTAGGCATCTTGATTCAGATGTGGAAGTTGAGGCTTAAAGCTGAATTGCCCATGATCTTGCTCTTAAGAAAAGTCACTCCCAGTATTCAACCTTGAAATTTGAAAACACAGACACTCATTCATTCAGTATAGTTGGGTGACTATGACATGCCAGCTCCATTCTAGGCATCACAGATCAAGCAGGGAACAAAACAGACCGAGTCTCTGCTCTCATACCGTTCATATTCTACTCAGGAGAAGAGACAGAAATGTATGTGTGTAATGTATCAGGAGCTAACAAACAGGATGAAAAAAGTAAAACCAAGGTGGGGGAAGAGATCATGAAGGCAGGGAGGCTAAGATCATTTTTGATAGGAAAGGGAAACATTTGAGCAGAGGCTGGAATGAAGTGCAGCACTGCCATCCATCAGGCAGGTGGGTGTTTGCTGGATGTGTGAAGAAAACTGCAAGGAGATCAGTTCTCACTAAAGAGGAGTGAGCTGGGGGTGTTACTGGAGCAGGGGATGTTAGGAGGGGAAGCAGAGAAGTTATCAGGGAAAGAGCACACAGCCCTTCATCTGGCGTTTTATTCTACGTGACACGGAAGCCATTGGAGAACTCTTCCAAAAGAGGTGGCAGGGTCTGCTCCAGGGTTGTAGGATAACTGACAGCCATGGGAAGAACTGACGGTAGGGAGGCAAAGAAGAAGAAACCAGCAGGAGAGTGATTCTCAACCCTATCAGGCCCAGTGCATTTTTTTAAATAAAAAATATTAGTAGTGCCCTCTTTACAATTCTAAATAAATCTAACCTACCAATACAACAGAGTACCAAAAGAAATCAACACTTAGAATAATACAGAATTTCAAAAGCCCTATTTTTAATACCAAACATCAATAAATGAAAAATAATTTATTTTAAAAATTATGTATTTCAATGTGTCTTTTCCTGCAAGAAGACACTAGAAAACAGCGACTAAGGATCAGATTTTGACACCCATTTGTATGCCTGCTGTAAATGTGAAAGCTAAAAGAGCTGACCAGTGTTTTATATGGGCAACTCAAAGACCAAGAACAGCACAGCCAACGACGATGTCATTTTCTGAGATGATGAAAAAATCCTAATAGTTTTAAACAACACTAAATATAACATTCCTTCAATTTACATAACAGGCACATTCCTGGAAAATTCCTATACATTAAAACAAAAACAAAAACAAAAACCCACTTTGTATTTATAAATAAAATGGAATTAGATTCTAGGCTCAGGAATGACCATGAATGTGAGACATTTAAAAGGAAAGCAGGATGGAGGATAATTCATTTTTTCTGGAGGACTGTTCTGTGTGTTGAAGGGCATCTAGCATCACTGGCCCCTGCCCATTAAAGGCCTAATGTCTTCTTCAACCCCTCTGACTAAGGAACATGGCTCTACATGTTTTGAAAATGCTTCAAAATATTTTGATAGTACTCACATTGGGAATCACTGACTCTGGAGACTAAAGCAAAAGGCAGGTGAAAAAAGACAGTGCAAGTGGTTAAAAGTAGCAGATTCAGGATGTGAAGTTAGACATTACAGGATTTTCCAATGATTTGGATGTGGGGTGTGAGGGAAACAGAGGAGTTGAGGATGATTCCAGGTATTCCAGCTTGAGAAACTTGGAGAATGCAGTTGCCACATCCAGAGACAAAAGCTGTCAATCGCTATGATTACATCATCTCTTCACGTGTGATCACTATGAGACTACTGGGAAGGCCTCTTGTGACCAAAATACTTCTTCACCAATACTTAGTGACTGGAAATATAGGGGCCTTGTTAATTATGACAAACGGCTTCTAAAACTAGAGTAAATTAGATTAAAAATTTCCACAATAACATTCCTGTAATATGCATATTTTAATGGGAAATGCATATTTTAATGGGATGCATATTTTAATGGGAAAGAGTTAAAAGGGCTGGATGTGTACTTCCAAAGGAAAACCAACCAGTCTGGTTAAGGTGTGCATGAGGACTACGAATAGAAACTGAAAGTGGGGCTGAAATTGTGCAAAGGAATGTAGAAAGGAGACGTGGCTGGAGGGTGATGACAAATTTTGTTGGCTTCATTATTTTGCCTAAGACTGACCATAGTCAATAATGGCCATAGTCATGGCCATCTGCCATATGACAGCCAAGTTTCACTGAGCACCAACCCATCTCCAATGCAAGAAAAATAACTAGGTTGACTTCAAATCAAGAAAAACAAGGAAACATCTCTCAGTTTCCCCCATGAGGCTGAGAACAGACAGGACTACCATCCACCTCATAAGGGCAGCAGGATATAGTCACAGGCTGCTGTAAATCATGACATATTTGCTCATGAATCCACAGTGGGTATCTTTCCCCTTTAGATCAAAGGAGTTTACTAAATTATTTCCTTGACCTGCCCACCTTCCCTGACCAAACTACTAACATACCAAAGGAAAGAAGATAAGCCCAGGAAAGTCTTTCTGGGTCGTTATCATACCCCATCCCCCAAAGTCATATCTCTCAATGTAAGTTTGAATAAGAGAGAAGAACAGAAGTCAATGTTTTAATTTCAATATGTTATCTCAGTCCTTCCACATACAGAATACTCTCCAATAATCCATGGTATTATTTCTCAGAACACTTGAAAACAAAATCTGCTTTCCTTTCATTTTCACTGGGTCAGTGTGATTTACACAACAATATTGGTTGCAAAAAGGGGAATGGTTGGTGAGACAACCCTGGGCTTGAATCAGCTAAAATGAAAAACAGAAAAAAATGTATGATGTTACCCTCTATCACACACGGAAACTGTGTGATTTTGCAAGGGTCTACATCCTGCACTACCGTTTGACAAGCTTGATGTTGAACTGCATTAAATATTAATTTGTATAATGCAGTAGTCATATAAACTCAGCTTAAAACACAGCAGGGGAAATTGCAATTTCTTACCGTTAAGACTGTTGTTACAGTCTTCTGTTACCTCACGCTGTCATCCTACTTAGCAGATTGATGTTTATTTTCCCAGCACACATTGACTGTCATCAATAGCATTACTAACTTGTCTCCTGTTATGTTGCCCTCAGAAGTAGTAAATCTTGCCAACCAAGAAAGGGTCTTTAGATTCAAGAGATACTCGTAATCTCCTGACATGAATTTAATCAAAATTCAGAAATGACATGTGAACGCCTGTTTCTGGCAAACGGTTTATGTTAAACCTCAGCACAGCTTTGGTCTTGATCTATAACTCATTTTATGATGTAGGTCCTGGGATAACTTAACTTCAAATGTTATTTTCCTTTGTTTTCACATGTGCAGTCTGTACCAATGAATGTGTCAGCTCTCTCCTAAGTCTCACTAAAGAAGGGTATTTGCCAAAGAGGCCCATTCACCCTTTCCCTGAGTCATTCCCGGTTTACTCTTTAATCTTCTTGTTCTTGTCATAAGTCGTGAAACTATTAGTTTGATTCCATTTTTCCAGAACACCCACAACATCGTTCTATAAAAACTACAGCCATTGCAAACATATTATTTAAAGGCAATTTCTTTCCTCCTTTTTTGTTTTGTTCCACTCCTGTCTCCTTTTTTCTTGGCGCTCAATATATATGCACATCCATACAGATACCTCTTACTACACACCCTCTCCAGAGACTTGCCTCAGGCATGCTTCCGTGAAAGCTCATCTGTAGACCTTCAACTGAAGAATAGAAAGAAAATGTCACCCAGAAGGAGATGGTTACAAAGTTGACAGGACATCGTGTGCTGTCCTATTTCTCCACCTTCTCCCATATATCTGCTCTGGCCAAATGTAGCCTTTTTTGATCTTCACTTCTATTTTAGAAGTAATCTCAAAGTCTGGGGCTCAGTTCTAACTCAGACTTAAGCAAAGAGGAAGAACAGAGAACAAGTAGAGAATTCCAGAAATTTTTTCAGAGAAAAGAGGTTACCTGATGTCCTTGTTTAAAACCATATTCATTTTGCATAGATAGGAAAGGATAGGAGCAGGAAGGGAATTCTGGAATTAAGGATATTGAAAATGTGTAAAGAGTGAGAAACTCCTCATGAATTGCCTAATTCCACCTGGATTTAGAAGAATCAGAGGTATGCTCTCTCTTTTTGGCAAAGTTAAACCTTAAAGTTACCAAATAACTACAATAACTCCTACTTTCAATTTCCCTAGAGGAAAAAAAATCTGCTTTATTTCACCTGTCATTCACATTCTCACCTAGAGTTTTGCACTGATTAAAGATAACATATTTTGCTTACTCTTCCCATTTCTGCAAATGCCTGACTGTCCCACATAAATATTATATGATGCTGAGCAATGGGTCTGAGCTACTGTGCACTCCTGAGCAAGAGACACTCTAAAGACTGAAGGTTGAGGTAGCGCCTCCTTTCTAAAAGCTCCCTGGAGATGTTGACAGTCATTTATATCTTCTGTTGAAAATTACTAATACAAATGTTTTTGTGTTGTACAGATTCAAAAATTTTAAATTAGATTAAATATTTCTGCATTTCTTGCCATTTTATTGCACTCTTTTTATAGTAACAAAATTCCCCCAATACTAAGACTCTTATTTATTTGAAATAATTTGCTATCATTATTCCCTCAAAAAAAAAATTGCCTATTTTGATGTCATCTCAAACAAATTCCTCCCAGATGTAAAACTGGAGTTAGAAATTCAAAAGCCACATTGGAAGTTTTAATCATCTTAACCGAGGAATCTAGAGTTGACTGGTAAATCTTCCCATGATAGCCTGTGACATATACTAATCACAGGCCACTGGCTCAGTGGACATTCGATAAATAACAATTGATGAAGTCGAAAATGTGTTGCTCTAAGTTGACTCTCTAGCTTTAAATAATCACTTTCAAAACTGCACCTTAAAAATGTCATGAGCATAAAGAATATTTATGAGTGATGGGTCTCTTCATCCCTTCCAAACAAGTGATTTAGTTCCAGCAGACAACTGTGGGTCTCTGTATCTGGATTTTCATTTTCAAAGTCCAATATAAGAATAAGAAAATGCCTTATATATGCATTACTACTGTCAATCAGAAGATTGAGTTAAAATTTAAATAATAAAAATAATTACACCTATATTGGAAAAGACTAAAAGAAAATAAATCAAGAAACGTGAGCTGGCGAAATAATTTAAGTAAAGGAATAAAGTTAGAAATACTGATATTACAGACATAGACAAATGGAAAATGCTTTGCGAGAGTGGCAACAAAGGAGTGGAAAGTCATACCATATTCACACTGGTATTTGAATTAAGGACTGCAACTCATAAATATTAATCGGAAAAGGAAGTTTGGGTTACAGTACAGGAAAAATTACCTAATTTTAGCCTTAATAAAACAATTTTATTTTTTAATTATAAAATTAAGTTATGAAATCTTCTTATTAAAAATACCTTAAGGATACATTTAAGAATGATTACAGTAGTTCAGCCAGTTTGCTATAAATATAAGCAGAGCCTCCGACTTCAAAATCTGAATTTCTAGACCTTCTCCTGCTCTGGAACTGCTTGTCAGCTGGCCTTCTTTAAAATCAAGTAAGGCCTCCATTTCTTTATTCTACTAGCAAATTAGTATATATTTTTAACATCAAAATAAGATTTAGAAATAGTTTTTTCCCTGAAATCGCTGAGAATGTTAATAAATGATTAGATGTGTTGTGTCTATTCCGCAACTCACCTCTACGATTATCACAATGATTGCATTAGAAAATAACCAGCCTAGTATTATATAAGAGGAGAAAAGGAAATAAATATTAAATGCCTACTGATCAACAGTAAAATCTTTTAGTTTCTCTTCTACTCCACAGTGATTTCTACATTAAATGGTATTCTTGATGATCCCTGATGTTCTAGATGATGATACATTTTTAGACTAATAGAGTTTTTCTCTTCCTATGAAATTCAACATCTAGATTATGTCAATTATTCCCTTTTTGGCATTCCAATATGGACTGTGGAAGAAATTGTTTCCTCCACATTGACACTGACTGTACAAAACAGGTAGTGGTCTCTACTTCAGGTATAAGAAAGAAGTACATATACGGAACATCTAACAGAGCAGTAGCAACAATGCTTATGTCAAAAGATTTAAGCACCTGGAGATTCAGTATCCAAACATTATTCAGAAGAGACTGAAAATGTGTATGAAAATGAAAGAGGTATTATTTAGGAAAAATTGAAATCATTAGGAAATAAACCTATAGCAATCAACAGCACAAAAAATGGAAGGAGTGCATGGAAACTCATTTGAAAACTACAACTTCTGTTAGCTGGGCAACAGCATTCCCTTAGGTTAGGAAATAGATTATTAACAAAAATCCAAAGCAGAACCCTAAAAAAAAATCCCATGATTAGTTTTGTTTTTTGGGTTCAAGATACCAATTTTAAAAACTGTTCTAATAATTTAAACAATTTCTGTGTTGTATCGGAAGATTTTTAATAATATAGTGTTATTATTATGAGATCTTATTATGGTGCTAACAATATTTCTTTTGAAAACAAAAGATTATCTAATTAAATGTCTTTCTAGGAAACTGCTTTCTGAAACCTCAGAAAATTTTTATATTGATAAATCACATACTGTGTTCCATATTAAGGCATTCTACTACACACACACACACACACACACACACACACACACATCACAGAAAACAGGGCTTCTACCACGTTATTTGTGCTTTACAATGTCCCTTCCCTGTTCCTCCAATGCCATGCTCTTATTTGTTAACTGTGCAAATAACTGAAATACCCTTTTCCCCACTCCTTGTCCACTTGGTAAAGTCACAGGCATCCTTCAAAATTCAGCTGAAGTGATTCTTTGTCTATGAAGCAAAACCTAAACATTTTACAACAACGGGCAGGATCGTGGACACCCCAATCCCCCTTCCTTGGTTTCCAGTACTCCTGTGACGTTTCCTGTAGGGTACTGAAATGTGTCATAGGAGAAGGCATGTAGAGAAAAGGGCAAAGATGGTTATCAGTTAGAATTCCAGATGTATGGCTTATGAATTATTAGCAGTGTAACTTTAATCAAAATATTTAATCTTCAGAGCTTCAGTTTCTTCCTCTTAAAGTGGAGCCTACCTTACAGATTACACTAATGGTTAAGTGAGTTCATACATATAAAACCCATCACACAGCATCTGTCCTGAGTAAACAAGGAAGAACAGTTATCATGACAATGATGAGGATGAAGATGAGGATGCTGACATACCCTCACTAGACTGTGGGGTCTCTGAATCTTTGACGATTTGAGGTAAACATAGGGATCTTACTATCTCCAGAGCCTAGGAACTACTACACTACAGATTATCAACAAATCTTTGTTAAATTTTAAAACTATAAGTAGCTGCGCAGGATATGATGTGTAGCAAATATGAAAAAAAGTATAAGAGGACAAATAATTAAATACTACATATGGAAAGTAAACTTGATTTGACCTAGTGGTCGATAGGTAACCACTGACATATTTAAAACATGGAAATGACATGATAAGTATGACCATTTTAGAAATATAGGCAGCAGGCTGAAAAACAGATTGAACATATTTTTATTCTATGTATATAAATGGAAATATATATTAGTTTCAGCCATGAGTTCTCATGTCTGTTACTGTAGACTATAGAAAAATTATGAAATTTTAATTATTATTTTAAAGGACATTTTGTTTGTATTCTTCTATTTCTTAACTACTGTTATATCTAGGATTTGCATCTTTTTACCTTTTATATTTTAAATCTCTGCCATATGTATATTTTTGTGAAGGTAAAAGATGAGGGAAATGTATGTGAGGTTGAAAGTCCACTAAAATGCTTGTAACCAAATGTTAAAAGCTAAGTAATTTTTTTTAAAAAGCTGAGTAATTATAGAAAAATAATATAGAATTATAATAATTTTTTAGTTGCTCTTCACAGGGGAAGAAAATGTGACAAGACTAGAAAGGTCCCTTGGTAGATTAGTAGGGCATTAAACAATTCATTCACTTTTCTGCATTAGAAGATAAGAGTTATTAACTTTCATGCTTTTTGATGCTTTTAATACTCTGTAGAACTATCCTTGAGCCTCAGAGGCTATTTACCTTTTTTCACAATGTACACATGTGTCAATCTTTAAAGACTCAGAAAATCTGAACAACAAATCCTCTAAAGCAAACGACATAGTATTAAGTGTATCAGTTTGCTAACATGTATTTAATCTTTCTTATTACCATTATTTCTGCAATAAAAGCAAAATGTCAACTGTGAGTTGGGCTTTAAGTAATCTTTAAAAATAGAAAAGCTAGTCATTCTTACAGAAAAATACCATTTTTATTAAAATATTAAGCATGAAATGTTTGATTGCAATCCACTGAGGTTGAATGATATCACTTTATCTAATTAACAATATTTCAGTTAAACATGAAATCAAATAAAATTTATCTTATAAGCAAGTCTTTTGTTGATGTACATTTTAATGATTCTCAATTATATAGCTTTCTTTGAAAAATAAGTGGTTAAAAAGCAATCTTGAGAAAGAAAAACAGAGCTGGAGGTATCAGGCTCCTGACTTTAGACTATACTACAAAGCTACAGTAATCAAGACAGTATGGTGCTGGCACAAAAACAGAAATATAGATCAATGGAACAGGATAGAAAGCCCAGAGATAAACCCATGCACATATGGTCACCTTATCTTTGATGAAGGAGGCAAGAATATACAGTGGAGAAAAGACAGCCTCTTCAATAAGTGGTACTGGGAAAACTGGACAGCTACATGTAAAAGAATGAAATTAGAACACTCCCTAACACCACACACAAAAATAAACTCAAAGTGGATTAAAGACCTAAATGTAAGGCCAGACGCCATCAAACTCTTACAGGAAAACATAGGCAGAACACTCTATGACATAAAGCACAGCAAGATCCTTTTTGACCCACCTCCTAGAGAAATGGAAATAAAAACAAAAATAAACAAATGGGACCTAATGAAACTTAAAAGCTTTTGCACAGCAAAGGAACCCATAAACAAGACGAAAAGACAACCCTCAGAATGGGAGAAAATATTTGCAAATGAAGCAACTGACAAAGGATTAATCTCCAAAACATACAAGCAACTCATGCAGCTCAATATCTAGAAAACAAACAACCCAATCCAAAAATGGGCAGAAAACCTAAATAGACATTTCTCCAAAGAAGACATACAGATTAAGAATGCTCAACATCATTAATCATTAGAGAAATGCAAATCAGAACTACAATGAGATATCATCTCACACCAGTCAGAGTGGCCATCATCAAAAAATCTACAAACAATAAATGCTGGAGAGGGTGTGGAGAAAAGGGAACCCTCTTGCACTGTTGGTGGGAATGTAAATTGATACAGCCACTATGGAGAACAGCATGGAGGTTCCTTAAAAAACTAAAAATAGAACTACCATACGACCCAGCAATCCCACTACTGGGTATATACCCTGAGAAAACAATAATTCAAAAAGAGTCATGTACCAAAATGTTCATTGCAGCTCTATTTTCAATAGCCAGGACAAGGAAGCAACCTAAGTGTCCATCCACAGATGAATGGATAAGGAAGATGTGGCACATATATACAATGGAATATTACTCAGCCATAAAAAGGAATGAACCTGAGTTATTTGTAGTGAGGTGGATGGACCTAGAGACTGTCATACAGAGTGAAGTAAGTAAGTCAGAAAAAGAAAAACAAATACCGTATGCTAACACATATATATGGAATCTGAAAAAAAAAAAAAAGAAAGAAAATGGTCAGAAGAACCTAGGGGCAAGATGGGAATAAAGATGCAGACCTACTAGAGAATGGACTTGAGGATACGGGGAGGGGGAAGGGTAAGCTGGGACAAAGTGAGAGAGTGGCATGGACATATATACACTACCAAACGTAAAATAGATAGCCAGTGGGAAGCAGCCGCATAGCACAGGGAGATCAGGTCAGTGCTTTGTGACCACCTAGAGGGGTGGGATAGGGAGGGTGGGAGGGAGATGCAAGAAGGAAGAGATATGGGGACATATGAATATGTATAACTGATTCACTTTGTTATAAAGCAGAAACTGACACACCATTGTAAAGCAATTATACTCTAATAAAGATGTTAAAAAAAAACAGGTGGTTAAGATCAAGAAAATGTGTCCTTACATAGCTATAATGTGACCATAATAATAAAGTAATAATTTTATTATAGTTTCTTAGGAGATACGAGGTGGCTCCACCAAGAATGTAGAAATCAAAGAAATAGATTACTCTCTAGGAGTCAATGAAAAGAGGAAGATGGATCAAGTGTGCAGGACTAGAATCCTACATATTTAACTATATAAACATTGTGTCAATTAGGAGTACTTGTTAACCATAGGACCAGAAGGAAATAGTCAACAAGGCAAATGTGGTGAATGCCCATGTCACCACTGTATAGGAGAAGGAAGCTTGAAGTGGCCTAGAACCACAAATAGAGATAAATGTAGGTGGTTATGGCCAATGGATTTTAAATATTCTGATCCCCAAAATAAAAAATATAATAAAAATTGATAACTTTTGCTCTTCAAAAGTTAATGTTTAAAAAAATGAGAAGACAAGTCATAGACTGAGAGGAAATACGTGCAAAATATATATGTAACAAAGGTTGTCATCAAGAATATATGAAGAATACCTATAGCTCAATAATAAGATAATCCAATTTAGAAAAGGTCAAATAGACATTTCACCAAAGAAGATATATAAATGAAAATATGCACATGAAAAGAAGTTTAACATCGTTAGAAATTAGGAAAATGCAAAATAAAAATACAAAGAGATACCACTACATACCCACTAGAATGGATAAAATCAAAAAGACTGACAATACACACTGTGGGCAAAGATGTGGAAAAAGTGTAACCCTCATGTATTGCTGAGGAGAACGTGAAATAGTAAAACCTCTTTGATAAACAGTCTAGCAGCCTCTTAAATATTAAACATACACTTACCGTATGGCCTACAAGAAATGAAAATAAGTGTTTGCACAAAGACATACATGAAGGTTTACAGCATCTTTATTCATAGCCAAAAACTAGAAGCAACAAAAATAGATAAGCAACTGCTCAATAGAAAAATATATAATAGTCATCCATATATTGGAATAGTACTCAGAGATATAAAGGAAAATACTCCTGATGTATGCAACAGTATAAATGAATCACAAAGGTATTATATGCTAAATTAAAAACATTAGACACACACACACACACAAAAACTGATTTGACTTATAAGAAATTTCTAGAAAATGTAAAAACGGAAACATAGAGCAAATCAGAAGTTATTAGGGACGAGGGATGGAAGTGAGGATGGGCAAATTGGCAGGAAGAAGCTTTTTAGGGATGATGAAAATGTTCTAAAATTAGATTTTAGTGATGGTTGCACGACTGTATAAATTCAGTAAAACTCATCAAAATGTACATTTAAAATGGGGGAACTCGGAAGCTATAAATTAAACTATGAGACACCACTGAATTAGTTGAGATAATGTATGCTAAAAAATTAATTAATCCTAAATTTAAAACAAGGAAGTTAAATAAATTCTGGTGATACCTGGAAGGAACTTTTAGATGATATGGCAAAGATTTAACAGCAACAGTCACGTAAAGGAAATATATGTTAAGAATCACCTGTTACAGCTCTGAATCATGTTTCTAACCGTGGTGTCAATCACAGCTTAAAATATATAAATCAGAGTCCAATTTAACCCAAAGGGGCTGACATCTGCCATGATAAGTCATGATAATTCATAGTAAAATGATTTAGACAGGAAAGTACATTGCCACCTCCCAATACATATTATCTAGCAGTGAGAATTTGAACTAATTGGGAATTGATATATCCATTTCTCAAACTGATCTACACTCTCACAGGATTCTACTACTTCACAAAACTATCTACACCACTTATAGGAATCCAGGAACGTGTAAACCACTTTGCTGGGAGACAGTTCTCCAGAGGTCTCTCAGGTTTTTCTTGCAGGAAGGCACTGCTGTCCTTTGGTTACAGATTATCTTCTCAAGTATGTTTGGATCGTGAATAGCCTTAGAAGATGAAGATAGTGTCTTTTTGGAGCAAAAGCTGGGTTTGTTTACTGCCCATAAGAAAGATTAAAGATCCAGGCTCTGGGCTGTCTCTTGTAACACAACCTGCTAGGTGTGCAGATAATACCTGTGCCTCTTTGTGTCACCAGGTGGGATCAGGGACTTGGAGAATTGGAGTAAATGCTGATACTATGTCTACTCCTTTGTCTCTGTCACAGGAGTCTTGTGGCTTCTGCCAGCATCCATGAAACTGTAGTGGGTCAGCTTATTAGCTTGCAAGTAAGGTACAGTCTCAGGACTCCTCAGAGTTCTTAACAAAGTCCACTTTAAACCTTCCTTTTTTGTTTGTCAACCCTATTCCTGAGCAGAAAAGGCTAAACTTATTTTGTAGATAGTTAAAACTGTACAATACTATATAATTCAACCATTTGAAAAAAACAGGACCTAGTAAATTTGTACTCAATAATTTTTACTTGCTTTACTATTTTGGTATTATTTCCTAAAATAAAAGATCGGCATGGAAAGTATCAGTGAATTAAAAAAAAACTAGACAATTAATATAAAACATTAAAGATAAAAATACACAAAAAAATCAGTAAGATTGTGTATTTACTCCAAATTTTTCAATCTTTTTACACTACTAGATCAATTTCTTAATTGCATAATTTGAAAATCAAATGCATACATTTTTCTAAACATTCAGAATACACACTCCAGCCTAAAATCTAAGAAAAAAGCTAATGTTCATTAAACTAATATTCGTCATAATGGTACAAATTTAAAGATATGCCAACAAGGAATGTTCGAAATAATGTAACAAAATTACCACAATTTATCTTTTGCCAATTTAAATAAATATTTTGATAAGCTAAAAGTCTTTAGGGGTAAGTCTTACGAAAAGGAGTCAATACAGGTACAGGCTACTCATTTGAAGACTGCTGGTTCAGGGACTTTACTGTGACACGTACTTAGTAAAGCAGTCATTATTAAATCCGGTTTCTGGGTTAAATCAATAGTCATTGATAAAATGCCTTCAAAAGAACATGTATCATTTTGTGCAATTTTGCTACTTGCAATAATGTAACATTGTCCTTAACCTTTTTGGAGGAAAAACTAAGTACATTATTGTCCCCATAATGACAGGAATGGCAATCATTAAACTGTATTTCTGAGAGACCAAATCTATTTTTTTCTATTGACAGCTCAATATCAACACAATTACTTTGCTTTGGAGAAAATAAAAGTTGACTTCACAATGTCAAAGCCTGGAAATAATTAATCTCTAAAGGCAAGGGCTCTTTCCTTCAAGACTTAATTTCAAAACTAGTTTGAAGCATTTTAAAGAATCCTCTAACGCATTACACACACACACACACACACACACACACACACACACACACAGAAAGGATCTCATTTATAGATACAGATTTACTAGTTAAACATACTAATAATCAAAGACATAAATGATATGGACAAACACAGCTGAAAGGCATTAAGCTTCATATTAACAACTATATGTGTAACCAATACCTTTTTTAAGCTTTTTAATAAACACATAGGTGCTATAGGATGAAACAAAAGAGTAAAGACAAATCTGAAATTCTTAATCATAGTAGTTTAAAATTTTGTATGTTGTTTTGTACTGGAAACTTTTCTGATAACAGAAAACATATCCAAAGAAATTTAAAATTAGTCAATACATCACTCCTTTTATGTGTAAATATATAAATATGTGTGTACACATATACATAATTGTGAGGTTTAATATATAAAATCATTTGGGGAAGGGAGACTTGGAAAAGTATTACCCTGAGTTTTATCACAAGAAGTTCAAGACAAATTATGTTAAAGACCCGCACTTAATGTTAATCCTTTCCTTTCCATGTTATTTTTGACACTGAGCATTCGTGACCTAAATGCACAGGCCCTTGATCTGATTCCTTTGTAGTTTAGGAATCTGACTGGATTTTTTCTTTATCCCATTTGCTCAAATTTATTTATAAACAAAATGCAGCTGAATTCAATACAGAGCTGATGTGAAAGCAACTGACAAACCAACTAGGAAAAGCAAAGTTTTCCTCAGTCTCAAAGTAATAAGTTTGATAATTAGCTACAAGAATTATTCAAGAATTAGAATTTTCTGTCTTCAACTAGGAGCTTTCCAATCAGTCCTAGCTAGGAGAGAAAGAGCTAACATATACATTAAATATAAGCACGACCTTATTTTTAAGAAGGCGATATGGTGGAAAAGTTACAATTTGGTATGAGGCTTTGATGTCAAAAAAACAGAAGTGAATCTGAGCTTTGTCACTCATTATCTATGTGAGCTGGAAGTTACTTAATTTCTCTGAGTTTCGGGGGAAAAAAGAAACTATTTAGAATCAAAACTGCCTCTTCGCCCTTCTGTCATTAGGAAGTTGTCAGGCTAAGAGGAGGAGGCATCATTCATATTAAAGGGAAAATAAAATTTTAAACGGCTCCATTCAACCTACCTGTGGCTAAGAGGGAATGGGATAAGAAAAGACTAACCTTCTCAAAATCTTGGCCAGTTTTCTAATGTGCCTGGGTGACTCCAAGTGTAGATGACTGTGTCTTTGACAAGAACATAAATACATTTGGGGATATGCAGGTGTTAGTCCAGAGTCTAGTTCGAGGAAGTAAGTTAGATTGTTCTGGCTGATAATATCAGGATATTTAATTTCATAAGAAAGCCCCAATGGCGGGTACCCAAAAGAGAGAGAAGCATGAGGTGTGAAGTGAGTTAAGGGATGAGGCAGCAGGTTTTTGAAGAGTTTGGAGCCTGCAAATTAAGATGTCCCGTAAGAAATTTGGGATAGTGAAAAGCCATTTAGAAATAGTGCTGTCTAATATTCAATTTTAAGTTGATGTCCTAAGTTTTCTGCAATATAAACCTCCAAAACGGAGATAGATCCATTCTGTAAAAGTACCCTGTGGATACCTGCTGGTTGATCTTCTCATGCTCCATCCGCCCACTTCCGATTTCAAGCACATCTGTGGAGAACATTTCTGAGCGAGCCTAGACATACACAGATCGCTGCCGCCTGCATGCTTGCGCCCCCTTCTTGGGGCATCCTGCCCCAGAGCCTTCTCACATGCCACAGGAGCTATTCATCCAAATACAGCCCAGCCCAGGAGGCAGGTAAGTATGCATGACCATGTCAACCTTCAGCCACAGGGGGCAGGAGATGGCAAATAACTGCTCAGCCCCTGCCCATGGAGGGAGGCATCCCGCATGGTTCTCGGGGGGCTCCTGTGGGATGGAGCCCTCACAACAGCAACACCAACGGCACACCTCACGCAGCTTTTCCTCCATCCCTGCCTTACACCTTCCCCCGGCTTCCCTCGCTCTGGCTGCCCGGGAACATCTTCCCAATAGACTCCCAAGGCTTTACCCATCCATGACTCTACTTTCAATAGACTCCAGACCTAGATGCTTTGTGGAAACTGTTTTAGTGGACAAACAGAGGGAAAGAGGCTGAGTTCCCTACCTGAGCCAGTGCAGAGCTGAGAGGGCCAGCAGGCTGGGGGAGAGAGAAGACCAGGGAGTAACAAGGATTCTAAGCAGGGGTCTTGAGGGGCCCTGACATTTCTGTGGGAAGGGTGACAAGAGGATTGAGTTGATCTTATTTATATCTCAAATGACAGGGCAACCTTAACTAACTTCCAGTTACAGAGTAGGCTCATGATAAGTAGAAGAAAATGAATTTAATAAAGCTGATGGTAAGAATTTTGCATTCTGAACCAGTTTATTGCTGTCAAGATCTTCAGTTTCAGATTCTGCTGATCTGTTATCAGGTCTAACTTTTAGTGAGATATTCCTCAATTAGCAGGTGGCACCTTTTGAATCTCAGGGCCATTCTATGAGTTGGGGACAATCTATCTTTCAAAACGTATTATTTCCTGAAACTCCCATTCATGTATAATATTTGAGCCAAATTATTACCTATGTACACCTTACATCTTGACATTCCCTAAACTTGGAATATTCTTTATTATCATCTGCTTTTTTCCCCCCTAAACCTAGCCATCTTTCCAGGCCTGCCTGAAACAGTATGTCATCCATAAAAGCTCCCCAAACCAAACCAGAATGTATGACTATGTTTCATGGTAGTCACCTGCCTCTTGGTATTTATAGTTTTTGCTTTCTCCCATTCTCACAGGACAACATATAAGTTCCATTCACCTTTTACTTACATATATGGGATCCCTGCATAGAGCTGCAGTTTAGATTTGATCAGCTTCTTCGTCTTCATTAATATGCTGGGTAAGTTTTTACTACAGAGGATGTTGCTACCAGCCTTTCTTATTGGCTTCCAAATTTCCATGTGTCCCATTCCATAGTCCACCATTTCACACATCCTATTCTGAAGCCTCATTCTGACCCTTGTTCCTTAAATAAATACCTACCTGTCACAACATTTTGCTTTCACTCGGATTCTCTTATCTCCTCTAACTCACAGGGTAAACATACAAACCGGTTTGCCTAGAACATCTCCAGTTTAAGCCTGTCGTACAAGTGTAATTGTAGCATCCCTTTTTACTCCCAAACGTTTCCAGGTTTTGGAGGATAAATTATATAGTCACCTTATTTTATGCAGCTTTTGTGCTTTGTTGCTTTTCCTTCTTTTCTGTGCTTCACCTACTCCCACACTGCATTGCACGTTATACATCCACTGTTGCAGAATATACAGTATTTTTAAAGTGAGGGAAATTGTCATGTAAAATGATGTAACATGATCAGTTTGCTCTGGGTATACGGAAGACTTTCCTGTGACCAACATTATAAACGTCTGAGCACTATTAAGTCTGAAAAGCAGACACAAACCAGAATGGGTGGGAAGAGAGACTGCGTTTGGCATAGCTTCAAGAACATCATTTCAGGAAGAAAAATCCAATTCAGTTTTCAGAATGACTGGTTAACCAATCCATGACACGTCTACGTAATCAATATCTACTGCCACTTACCTTGGCAGCATTCCTGGAGAGATCATTTTCCAAAATTGTCCTCTTCTCAGCCACTTTCCATTGTGTTTTATGTAAATTATTTTGGCTTGTCTACTGTATCCCTTTTTTTTTTTTTTGCCTCTATTACAATAAAGAACTTAACCCATGTATTGCATTAAGTATGAAAGAATAGATACTTTCCAACCCCTGTATGCAGTTTATTTCTTTGAGTATTCAGTTTTAAAATTCTTTTCAAAGTTATAAAAGACAGCTCAAAATATTTTCCCATTTTCAGAGTTCTTGTAGATAATCCTAACCCAACACGAACACCAAGCATTTCTCTCTCTGTTATCTATCCCACTTTTACAGATTGCCACGCAAGGTTCTGCCCTACCACAGCAGGAGCAGCTTTTGACCTTTCCCTTGAAGGAATTAGTGTTTTTCTGGTCAGCAAAACCTTTGTCAGCAGACATAGTCATTGGTTAAGGAACTCTTGGTATTCTCCCTGATAAGTAGCCTCTGTCAAAGGATAAGCATCCTTAATTTGTGCCTACTAAAGGGAAATGGATAAGCAACAAGGATTTACTGTATAGCACAGGGAACTCTGCTCAATATTCTGTAACAACCTAATTGGGAAAAGAAATTGAAAAAGAATAGATGCATGTATATGTGTAACTGAATCACTTTGTTATACACCTGAAACTAACACAACGTTGTTAATCAGCTATGCTCCAATATAAAATAAAAATTAAAACATAAATAAAGAGAAATGGATCAGGAACTGCTCTACTTCCCCACTTAAATACCCCCCAAAACCCTCAGCAGCTTCCCATTGCACTGAGAACAAACCTAGAACTCTGGCCAAGTCAGCGCGTGGTCTGGCTGCCACTCTCCCCACCGAGCCCCATCTCAGCCACTCTCTCCTGCGTTGGCCACCATGTTCCAGCCACACTGGCCTCCTTTCTTCGGTTGAAAGAGCACACCAATCCCTTTCCCCTCTCTGCCCAGAAGGCACTTCTATCAGCCCTTCAGGTAACAGGCTCGTTCTCACGCTCCAGTTCTCAGCTCATGCGATGCCTCCCCCAGAGGGGCCTCCCGTGACTGCACCACATACGAATTCCCCCAGTTAGTTTCCTTCGTTGCCCTCTTAATCTCTCCATAGTTCTAGAGTTAATTTTCTTATGTGTTTGCTCACTTAGTTGTTGTCTGTCTACCCATTAGAGACTGTGCCTATGTTTTTTTACCCTTAACATCCCCAGCGTCTAGCACATAATGGGTGATCAATGAATGTTTGTTACATGAATGACAGCACTAAATAAGACTGATACAGGCAGTGTTTCTCCTGGTATCATTTTGTCTGGCTCCATTTCTGCTAGTAGCTAGCAGCTCTCCAGCAAGCTATTAATTCCCTCTAAATCTCGACCTTGGTTGCTGGGAGCAAAGAATGAAAGCAGCCAACCTCTTATCCATGGGGGAAGGGGGAGGGATGACGGAGGCAAGGGGCAGCCTGGGGGAATGAAAAGAAAGCAGATGACTTTGTTTAATCCTTATGTCAACTGGACCGCCGGATAAATGGACCAATAGTACTTAATAGGAAGAACAGACTTTTTCTCTGAAATGCCCTTAGTAGCCATCCCTGGTTGACAATTACTTATAGTAAAAGGAAAGTAGCATCTATAAGCCATGAATAATGCTACACATGCTTTATCACATATAAAATAGATCTGCTTAATAATTCGAATGCTTCACCATGGGAGGTGATTCCTACAAATCTTGCACACAAGTCTCAATCTATTATTCTGGGTAAAAAGTGCATGTCTATCGATGGAAGATAGGACCTGCGGATTCATTCTGAAGTCCCCATACCTCTCTTTGCTCCATCTGAGCTGAGTAGGATCTCTGATTTATGAGAATCTGATTTGACTATCCAATCGTGTGTGTTAGCTTAGCTGTTAATCAGAATTCCATGGGGAGTTTAAAAATACTAGTATCAAAAAATTCAATGGTGAGGGAGAAAGGAAAAGAGTCTGTCGAAGTTCTTTTTCTATGATTTAATCCTGGCCCGGGGAAGTAAAAATGTAACCAAAGAGCGTCGGGTGATACCAGTTGCAGTGGATTGAAGGGTGGCCCCCAAAGATATGTCTACATCCTGGCTCTAGAAACCTGTTGTCTTTGTCAGCTCAGGCTGCCATAACATATCAACAGCAACTGGGTGGCTTAAACAACAGACATTTATTTTCTCACAGTCCTGGGGGCTAGAAGTCTTTAAAGAAGGTGCCAGCAGATTCAGTTCCTGAGGAGAACCCTCCTTCTGGTTTGAAGATCGTTGCCTTCTTGCTGTTGATCGTTGTCTTCACATGGCAAAGAAAGAAAGAGGGAGCGAGCTCTCTGGGGGCGGGGGGGGTGGGTCTCGGCTTATAAGGGCACTAAATGCATCAGGAGGACCCGAATCTCAGTACCTCATCTAAGTTTAATCACCTCCCAAAGGCCCGGTCTCCAAACACCATCACGTTAGAGGTTAAGCCTTCAACATATGAATTTTATGGGGGATGCAATTCGGTTCACAGTACCTGTGAATGTAACCTTATATGGAAAAAAAGGTCTTTGTAGATATTAAGGATCTTGAGGAGAGATCTTCTAGGATTACCCAGGTGGGCCGTAAATCCGATGACAGGTGTCTTTAGAAGAGAAAGGCAGAGGGAGATTAAGCACATGGAGGAAAAGGCAAGCAAACACCAAGGCAGAGAGTGGAATTATAGAGTCTCAAGCCAAGGAGCACCTGTAGCCACAGAGCTGGAAGAGGCAAGAACTGGTTCTCCCTTTAGTGCCATCAGAGGCAGCACAGCCCTGCTGGCACTTTGATTTTGTACTTCTGGCATCCCGAGCTGTGAGACAATAAATTTCTGTTTTAAGCCAAGAAAATAAACGCCAGTGCTCAAATTCCACGCCTATCCAATTAAATCAATACCTTCTGCAAGTGAAGTCCTGGCACTTTGCTGTTGTTTAAAGCCCCTGGGGTAGTCGTAACTCTGCATGTAATTAAGGTTGAGAAGCTCAAACTTAAAGTGTTTCCCCTTCCAGAGTTATTATCATTTTAGTGAGGGTTTCTTTATTCTGAAAGACCAAAAACATTCTTGACCTTCTGAAAAATTAATGCCTGGTGGCAAATTATTTGTACCAGGGAATGTATTGGAAACTAAGAATAGTGACAACATATATTAGAGACTTCTGGATCCTTTAAAAATCTGCCATCACTTCTATTATGACTGGAAAGTAATATTTTAAAAGGAATTTGAAAATAGGCTGAAGGGCATTATGAAACAATGAAGCATTTTTATTCCTTGATATTGCACTAAAAGTAATCATTCTAAATTAGCCTGTAGAGTAACATCCAAAGGTGGGGTGTTTTACTTCTTTTATGTTATAAATTCCCATAGTTTTTCTTTCCCAATCTATCACCCTGATCAAGAGTAAATAAATCTACTATACCAAGTGAACTAAAGAGGCAAAATAATCGCAGTCTTACAGGGAAATACAGATAGTTCATCTAACCCCAATCCTTCCATTTTAACCTGCCATCAGAAGGCTGGGCAGAAGGTCACCTCTTCATCTCTATTTCTCAAGAAAAGAATTAGTCATACATATTGTTAAATTGGCTTCATCCCCAAAGAATAAATGAGAGATGAACTGCACTGAACAAAGAGACATCACTACACTCAGAAAGCCATTTGCTTGCAACAGGAAATCGATATAAAGCAGTCTTACAACATTGCATGACATTAAATGTCTATAATCACTTTATTCTGCTTAACTTGTATAGATGTGTTCTGTCAGCATTCTCTCTCTATAATCTCTCCCTAGGAAAACTCATCTCCTTTCCACAGGGATCACTTATAAACTAATAGCTCTCAAATCCCCATCTCTAACTCAACATCCCTTCTAAGCCCTAGAGGCAGTATGGTGCAGTGGCTAAGGATGTATATACAGGCTTTAGAGCCAGTCTGTGTTCAACTCCCAGCCACCACTCATTGGTCGAATTATTTATCTTCAGTAAGCCTCACTTTCATCATCTCTAAATTGAGGAAAATGCATGCAGCCCAGTGCCTATTAAGAAGTAAGGATTTGAGAAATGTTGTATTTACTGTAATTATTATCATTAGGCCTATCCGTGCAGATGTCCCAGGAATACATCAAATACAAAACTGTCCAAGGTTGAATTCATTATTTCCCCCCAGTAAATGATTCATCTCCGCGAGCTCTACCGTATTGAATAAAGCCATCATCCTACCAATATGCAGCCCCCAGGGAATCCTTTTGTTATTCTTCCTTCTCCCTCATTTCCCACTTACTTTTCGTGGCCACATCTTGCTCTCTCTCTACAGTGACTCATTAATCCACCTTCATACGTCCCCATTGACATGACCTGAATTCAGGTCATTGCCACTTCGATGACTACAACTTCCTTGTAAGTAGTTTCCTAGGCTCCAATCTCTTGCCCTCACATTGCTGCCTGATGTCCTCCAGCAACACAGATCCGGACTGGAAATGACCCTCCAATGTACTCAAATGCTTTACTTAATATGTCATTCAAAGACTTCCAAAATCAGGCCCCAACCAACCTATCTAGCCTCATCTACCCTACAGTCTACTGAGGAGGATCTCAGTCCCTACTCTACTAATAAGACTCACCCACGGGGGCTTCCCTGGTGGCGCAGTGCTTAGGAATCTGCCTGCCAGTGCAGGGGACACGGGTTCGAGCCCTGGTCTGGGAAGATCCCACATGCCGCGGAGCAACTAGGCCCGTGAGCCACAACTACTGAGCCTGCGCGTCTGGAGCCTGTGCTCTGCAACAAGAGAGGCCGCGATAGTGAGAGGCCCGCGCACCGCGATGAAGAGTGGCCCCCGCTCGCCGCAACTGGAGAAAGCCCTCGCACGGAAACGAAGACCCAACACAGCCAAAAATAAATTAATTAATTAATTAATTAAAATAAAAAAAAAAAAGTCACCCACTCCCATGGGCATTCTCAGAGGGAAATGTAATTACCCAGCCACTGACTGTAAATCTATCCCTCAAGCAAACAGGACAGATTGCAAGTGAGAGCACAGTTTATATATATAATCTTAATGTGATTCTGATTTATATCTTTTAAAGCAAATTATGTGTAAACTTTGGCACCTTATAATTAGCTTTAAAAGGATTACTAGATTTTTATCTCTCATTTAATCTCAATAAGCTTTGGGGGGACTATATTATGGATGAATAACGCTAGCCAACAACCTAAAATTCAGATTACTGTAAGCCTAAAAGTTTATTGTGACACCTCTTAGTACACTCTTTTCCTTTAACCCTCTTCCCCAAACACCTTATACCGCAACACTTGACCTCCCAGCTCTTGAAAACTTAAGCATATAGTGTTACCTATGCCTCCCTAGCTTTATTTGACCTTCCTCATCCTTACTTATTTACACTTTTTCATCCTCCCTCTCTCGGCTTAATTAGTATCCTCTCTTGAATGTTTTTCTTTTATCAAATTTAATATTATTATTTATTTAACATTTCAAATCTATTTAAGTTATTCAGTAAGGCTAGCTTTTAATGGGCAGCAGCATACTTCTACTGAATACAGATTACCATCTTGGTTCTGTAACAATTCAGTCAGCAGCTGTGAGGACCACCCTTCCCTTGCCCCCCTCCTCTGGGGTGCCTGCCAACAGGGACGGGTTCTGCTCCCGTCCACATAGCAGCACAGAAAGTGGCTCCATGTGTTGGCGTTACTTGTCTTTTCACTCTTTTTTCTTTGGTGCTTCTGATATTAAAAAGTTAATTTTAATATAAACAAATGTGTTAATTGCTTTTTCTCTATGGTTTATAATTTTTATATTTTGTTTAAGAAACCCTTTGTTACCCTGAAATAATAAAAATATTATCCTATATTATCTTCTGAAAACTTTTTGGTTTTTCCTTTTACACTTATGTCTTCTATCCACCATGAATTGATTTTTGTTTTTGGTGTAACAACTATTAGAAAACAATAATGATTTTTAATACCATTAATAATAGCAACAAAAAATATCAAATATCTAGTAATAAATCTCATGAAATATGTCCAAGATCTCTACAGGAAACCTGCAAAACTTTGTTGAGAGAAATTTAAAAATCAAAATAAATGAAGAGATCTATGGATTTTCGGATTAAGAAAATGACTATTGTTAAGATATCAATTCTTTGAATGTTCTCTGACTCCCTGGAGAGTAGGTGCCCATAACTCCATGTATCTGAACTCCAGACTGTGTTGAAATTCTAAGGTACAAGTCTAGGCTCAGGTTAGACTGATCCCTAAACTACAAATTGCCACATTCAGGTTAATCCAAGAGCAAGAGCCTAGGAAAGAAACTGATACTGAAAATCAGAAAAACATACAACTGAAGTGACTGTAGAGAGAGAGAGAGAGTCTAGGTATAAAACACCCGGACAGAAATCACAATTTCAACTCAGAGACCATATTGAGCAGAATATACGTAAGAAGAATTATCCTTAGATTATCTAAGGAGCTGAACTGTAGCCACCGGCTCTTCCTACAGGCCACGGAGGCTCTCATCCAAGAATGGAGAAAAAGCTCTGCGAGGCCACTCAGGCACACCAGTGCGATTCATACATTCCCTATTGTATGGGAACTTGTGATATTTTTTCTGAGACAAACTGATGATGAGGGAGGAAAAACTCTTTCTAAGTGAAGGAATTAAGTGTAACTGTATAAACAGAGAAAAGAAAGAACTTCATGTTAATCCACTGGTAGAGAAAAAAATGGGGAGACACAAATATATGGTATATCTTTAATTACTGATATAATCTGGGCTTGTTAATATATGCAAATTTCAAACCAGAATCAGGGACCACCTAGTACTTCTAGGCTGAGTCCAGAAATCATTGCTCCTAAACTTTTCTAGGTAGAAAATGGATCATCCTATTATAAACATTGTCCAATATTTCCTTGGTAATTCAAAATAGAGTTAAAGTAAAAATTTTAAATCCAGCGTACAATGAGGCAATTTCAAATTAAAAAACCAAAAAGGCAATTCTGATTCCCCTGGCAAAAATTTCCTTGCATTGAAAAGTAAAATTTCAAGCAAATTTTCATTGATTTTTTTGGGGGAACATCTTTATTTATTTAATTTTTATACAGCAGGTTCTTATTAGTTATCTTTCATTCATTTTAAATGCAACAATCTCTGTTGAAGTTATTCTTTGTAATATTTTAAATACATTTTAAAGGTTAATATAAAACATATTGCTGTCAAGTAAATAATATCAACCTCATCAGAAAAGATAAAGAAGAAATTAGAACCTGATGTGCATAGATCAATAGATACTTAGATACATAGATATAGACGATAGCTAGATAGATGATAGCTAGCTAGATGACGATGATGATAGATAGATATTTACTAACCAATTTTAGTTGGTTTTTAAAAAATATTTCAATTCATCATATTCATGTCTCAGTTGATCCTCTGATTAAAAGGAATTTGTGCTTCTAGCAGGTACAAAGGCAGCACACAGCCTGAAATCTATCTAGCTTCCCTAGCCAAGTCACATGCCCTAGCTCAGGCTATATCCTGGAGGAAGCAGCATCTTTTTTTCTAATTTACACCAAAGCTGGTAGGAGATTTTATAGTTCTATAAAAACTCAAGGGCTTCCCTGGTAGCGCAGTGGTTGAGAATCTGCCTGCTAATGCAGGGGACACGGGTTCGAGCCCTGGTCTGGGAAGATCCCACATGCCGCGGAGCAACTAGGCCCGTGAGCCACAACTACTGAGCCTGCGCGTCTGGAGCCTGTGCTCCGCAACAAGAGAGGCCGCGATGGTGGGAGGCCCGCGCACCGTGATGAAGAGTGGCCCCCGCTTGCCGCAACTAGAGAAAGCCCTCGCACAGAAACGAAGACCCAACACAGCCAAAAAAATAAAATATACAATTAATAAATAAATAAAAGATTACTATAAAAAAAAGAAAAAGAAAAACTCAAGTGTCTGTATCATTTTTAATTCAAAATCAAAGTTATCACATAACATCTGACATGTGATACCCCCTTACACTGAGAGGAAATATTCATTCATGCATGCATGCTTACCCAGAGGGAAACAGAACCCAGAGGAAAACTGAAAGAAATTCCTCTTCCCATGAAGCTAATATTCTAGTGAGGAGAGACAGACTCTAAATCGGACTCTAAATTATAATAAATTAATAAAACATAAAGCATCAATAAAACATAAAGCAGCAGCAGAAGTGCTAAGGAGCAATATAAGGAGATACATAAATGATATGAAAAAAAATAAAGCAAGGAAAGGGAATAAAGAGTATGGGGAAGTTGGGGAAGGCATTACAATTTTAGAGAGTGTGGCCAGCAAAGGCCTACATCAAAGACAGCATTTGAGTAAAACCCTAAAGGAAATGAAGAATGAGTCATGCACTTATCTGGAGCAAACAGTGGTCCAGGTAGAACGTGGAGCATGTGCAAAGGCCCTGAGGTGGGATTATGCCTGGTGAGTTGGAGAGTTTGTACTACCAGATATATATAGCACTTAAATACGCAAGGCAGTGTGCTAATCATTTTACATAGAAATACCCATTTAGTCTTCACAGCAACCCTTTGATACAGGGGCTACTATTATTCCCATTTTACAGATGAGTAAAGTGAGGCAAAGGTTGTTAGGTAACTTGCTCAAGATCACAAAACTATCAGTGAAAAATTCAGACCTAGGCAATTTGACCCCAGGGTTGATGCCCATAACCACTCTACTATAGTATGTCTTAGTAATTTAGTAATTTTAATCATCAGTGGATTCTGATTATGATTATCCCTACATTTTAACAATAGAAAGAAGAAAAAATTTTAAGAATCCAGTGAAGCTGATCAATCCAATGAACCAACCCAGAAAATACAAATCTAGCAAAGTAGATATCCATTCATTAATTCCTGGGTGATAAACATTGCTCCTTGTATAGCATAAAGTTTCCTCATTGGTTCAAGCCTTATAAATGATGTAAAGTTTAAAAAGAAGAGACCTTAACAAATCATCAAATTTTGATTATTATGACTGAGACAAAGCTAAATTAATTGCCTACTTTTAAAAAAAATTAGGTAAATAACAGAATAGTTAATAGGTATTCTACAACCAAGTTTTCTAAGTGTGAATCACAGCTCCATTATGTATTATCTGTGATGTTAACAAGCTGCTTAGCCTCTCTGGGTCTCAGAGTCTCAAGAAGTGTGGGTAATAATAGTACGTACCTCACAGGGTTTTGTGACGATTAGTTGTGTCAGCCGTGCCTGTTGTAGGGAAGTTGTAGGGAGATAAGTGTTAGTTTTAGTATTACTTTAGTGGCAGTGTAGTATATTATGTAAGTAAGGGACCATAGTGGGAGGCTGTATGGATTGGAATCCCAGATTAACCACTTATCAGCTTTGTGACTCTGGCAATTTACTTAACCCCTCATTTTCTCAGCTTCTCACCTGTAAAATGGGAATAATAATTCTAATGACTTCACAGTGTTGTTGGAAGGATTAAATGAGTTACTATATGTAAGATGTTTAGACTGGCACCTGGCCCTTAATAAGTATTATATTTTTACTGATAGTAACATTAACATTACACATCATTTAGATTAAGGAAGTTACTTCCTCTTCCATTTTGGTTCAAGAAGACATGATCAAACCATGACTTCTCTTTAAATATCTTTCTCTATAATTTGCTTCTCTCTGTCACTCAGAGGTAATCCAACAAATTGAAAAGTGTACACTAAGAGTTTAGGCCTTT
Organism: Balaenoptera musculus; assembly: GCF_009873245.2. Lineage (NCBI taxonomy): Eukaryota > Metazoa > Chordata > Mammalia > Artiodactyla > Balaenopteridae > Balaenoptera > Balaenoptera musculus. The sequence continues at coordinate 61,037,279 of NC_045802.1, forward strand.
TACTTAAAACAGTCAACATGCTGAGTGTTGTGCTAAATTATTTAGCTGCTTTCCTGAAAACTGTGTTTCTGCAAACTCCCTTCCCTCTACTCATTACTAACATGAAAATTCAGGTAGATTTAATTTTATATTCCCCATCTGTAATTACCATCATCTTACTGAGTGTTTTCAGCATTCACTCATATTTGACAGTAAAACCCTGATAACATATAAAGATCTATGACATGTGTCATTGTTTTCTTTATTATAGGATAGTTTAGGGCCTCATTTAATTACCTGTAAGGGAAAAGAAATTGAAACGTAGCTGCAGTTAGATATACTGATGACAATTACTATTTGCAGTGAACATGTCCTTACCAAGCTTTCATCTCCGTGCCTCAACATCTAAACTGCCATGACATTGCCTTAGAGCTCTTCAGCCAGATTAGGCAAGGTGTTATTTACAGAGAACATTACCTTTGGTCTTACTCAAATGGCAGAAAAATCTGCCAAAAACCTGAATTGCTGTGTAATCAGCTTGGTTTGGCATACTCCACAGAGTTGGCAAGACAGAACAAATGTTATAACAAATAGTCACTCTTGATGCTGCCCTATAAAGGAAAACATGTTGTCTCTATTCCATACTTAGTAGAAGCCTAGCGGGGAGAAGTTCCATGCAGAAAATACCTGATATGTGCAGAGTACCTTGAAATGTCACTATAAGCCTATTATGGTAAGGAATTCTGAATATGGAAATTCCATCTCAGACCTCATAACAGTTTAAGTTACCATAATGACCTCATTATGAGTGCTTTTACCAAAAAGTAATTCTACTATACAAATCCAAAGCTCATGTGGTTATTTTGCTCATTTTGAAAGTTTCAATAAAGATTGTCATTTCCTATCTCTACAGATACCTTTTAAAATATGATATTCAACTATTCTAAGTTAAAGAGTGAAGCAGGAATTACCAGTTGATATTATCATCTAAAATAATATGGACAGCACTTGATAAAAGGATCAAAGTACAAAATCTCTTTCAGGTTTTGAAAGGGAAGATTCTTTTTTTATAACCAGGAGAGCACAAATTTTCATAAGTTATCACAACTTGTTTCTGATCAAAGTTTCTCAAGCATTTTCCAATTTGTATTCTCCTGAGGGACTCTACAAATGTTCTGCATAATCTATTTAGAGCAATTGGTACTTAACTTCTTTGGTCTTTCAAAACTTCAGGAATCTTAAAGCTATAAAACTAAGGTATGGATAATACACATACAGAAAGACTATGCATCTCATAAGAGGAGTTGATTCCAGATATCAGAAAAAAATAATTTTTTACTCTAGGAGTCATGGATTTTCCTTTCACTAGTCAATATCTTAAAAACGTTATGCTGAAGACATTTTCTGGTGGTTTCCATTTTGTCCTATAAAGGTTCCCAAAAGTGACGTGTTTGACCACAACTCATAACAGTGATTGGATCACCTTACCACCTCTGAAGTTCCACTGATTACAATAAGACATCATCTGACATTTAATTTGTTTAGAGTTAGAGATTCACTGTGACAATTCTATCATGGCAAAAGTTTGGAGGTTTCCAAAACCATTCTGGAAAGACAGCTAATCTTTTCTCAGTTCATTACCTTTGTTTTCATCTCTAATAACTGTTACCAGGAAATTAACAGCTTAGTATTCCAAGAAGGGGCCCAAAATACAGCATTTCTGAAGGCAGGGAAAACTGCCCAAATTCAGAAGACACACCATATTCCAGGCCCCAATATATTTAATACAGAAATACACTCATTTATTTAAAAATTGATAAAGGACATAATTAATTTTAATTGTAAGCCTGAAATGTCATATCATGCAGAGTTGAGCAGAAAAAATTTTCAATTTCAAATTTCCACCACAGTTCAGGAAATTCTATAAGAATAATCACTCCCAGTGGTCTGTATAGAAGTTGGAATACAATTCTTGTCTGCTCATGGATCTCCAAATTTATTGGGAAAACTGATAGTGTCCAGCTCCCCAGAGATTCAGTTTTAGGAGAGTCCAAGGCCAGGGCCCTCTCAGAAACACTCACCTATTTTTAATTCTTATTCTCTTTTCCACTTCTTTTCCTTTGAGGTTTCCTCGGTCAAACCATTAACTTGTTCAGTCTGAAAAACTGCAGTTTTTCAATGAAAAACTTCCTATTGATTCCTGCAAATATCCTAAAACTCTTGATTCCTCTGGACTCTGGATCTTGATATTTATAGAATAGACTTGGGAAATCAAGAGCCTTTTTCTCTCCAATCTGATCCTTGCAAATGAGACTCTGACTTTCAGGACTCATTCTTTCTGCTTTACTCTTTAAACATGGTGTGGTATAATTTAACAATATATTTGGTCTTTGTCCTGAGTTCCTGGTACAGAGCTCCAAAAACACTAGAAATTTCCTGAGCAAAAAGAGTGTCTTCTGTTATTCATAACTAGTGCCTTTGGATCACATATGAGTTTATGATAATGAGGTGACTTAGGGTGAGCCCCCTATTTAGCCTCAGTTTGGAGGTCACAAGAAAGACCAAGTGATTAGCAAGTTGGAACTTTCAGCCCCACCCCTGACTTCTAGGGAGTAAAGGGGGCTGGAGATTGAACTCTGTAATACCTCTGAACAATGAGATTCTTCAAAGAACTTCCTTGTTCATAAACACATCAAGGTGCTAAGAGGGAGGATGGTTCACCCAGAGAAGGTATAGAAGCTCCACACATCTCCTCCCCTATACCTTGAACTATGCACCTCTTCAATTTGGTTGTTCCTGTATTGTATCCTTTATAACAAACCAATAAATATAAGTAAAGTATGTTCCTGAGTTCTGTGAGCTATTCTACCAAATTGTTGAAACTGAGGAGTGGTTGGTAGAGACCCCTGATTTATAGCTAGCCGTCAGAAGGTGGCCCAGGACTCGTGACTGGCACCTGAAGCGCAGGAAGTCTTGTGGGATTGTATCCTTAACCTGTGGGGTCTGTGCTAACTCCAGGTAGTTAGTATCAGAATTGAACTAAATTGTTGGACGCCAGTAGGTGTCTGGAGAATCAGCGAACTGATTGCTGGTGTCAGGAAACACCTCACAACATGGTGATTTTGAAAGTCTAAACTAAGCAAAACTAAGCAATGCCTTCAATGGTTTTTTGCTGTATTACCACTGCACCCTTCTCCCATTCCTATCCCAAGCATGCATGCTTCAGTATCGATGAATGCAGCACTGTGAAAACAGTGAGTATTACTTGATGTGGAAAATAAATCTGTGTTATGGACCAAATAGTATTCCCCTAAAATTCATATGTTGAAGCCTGAACTTCCAATGTGACTGTAATTGGAGATAAGGCCTTTAGGGAAGTAATTAAAGTTAAATGAGGTCATAGGATGGGATCCTAATTTCGTAAAGCTAGTGTCCTTATGAGAAGAGAAAGAGGCATGAAAGATCTCTCTCCCTCTCTACACATACACACAGAGGAAAGGCCATGTGAGAACGCAGCAAGAAGGCTACTATCTGCAAGGCAAGAAAAGTTCTCGCCAAAAACCAAATTTGCTGCCACCTTGATTTCGGACTTGTAGCCTTCAGAACTGTGAAAAAATAAATTTCTTTTGTTTAAGCTACCCAGTCTTGGTATTCTGTTATGGCAGCCTGAGCTAACTAATGTAATCTGATAGAATGTTTAAAATATTAACACGTTCTAAATCTTTTTTAGCTTCAAGACTGACATTTTTTCCAACAGATTGTAATACCAGGGATGGGACAGGTGATTCAATTATTTCAATTCAAGCACTCTGTTAACTGGTTGCTAAAATAATTCTAGAAACCTAATTTTAGAAAGTCTGATGTTTTTACTTTAAGCCATTACACTGTAAACTAGAGTTTTCAACTCAAAATTCAATCATTCGTTCTTATTTCTCTCTATCTATCTATATATATATATATATTACTATTCAAACTGAAAAGTATAGTTCCTGCTTTCAAGTGTTTACAGTTTTGTGAGAGGACAGATATTAACCAAATAACCACACAATTCCCAGAGGTTCAAGTGAGCTTAGCAACCCAAGCACATTATTCCACATTTACTCGTATCCAGTTGATGCAGGAAGACAAGTAGAAGATTCCCATGAGAGGTCCCTTTTTTTTTTCATAAGATGCACAGAAATATACTTAATCTTGTCATACATATTACATTTCAGAAATGCGTTGAGATTATATAGTTTTTATAGTTAGCACTTTATATGAGAAATCAAGAATGAGTAATGAAAAGGCCGATAGAACCAGAAGGATTGATTTATGAAGAAAGATTGAAAAGAGTAGATGCCTAGAGCTTGACCAACTCACAACTGAAAGAGAATATGGCATTAGAAATAAATTCAAATCATTTAGAAAATACAGATATTTCAATAATGTGATAAAAGGAAATTATTTTTACATTATAGAAAATGAGCCATATTTATTATTAAATTAGACATTCAGTTAAAGGTCTTTAAAATGATACATGAGCTCAGAATTGGGGGGAAAAAAATCCCAAGTGACTTTGGTCACTAAAAACAAGGTAGCCACAGGAAATTTTATCCACTTGTGGTTATCACCACTCAAAGCATTTATGGTGATAGGAATATTGGAAGAGTTTTCTAATAGTTCAGGAAATCATTTATGGGGAAAAAGATCAAGGAAAGTTAGACTAAGAATTCTCAAAGTCAAGGAGTATGTATTCCTGCACTGACTTGTCATCCTTTTTTAGAGAATTCAGAGCAAGATGAAGTATTTGCTTTCTGTTGTGAGGCTCAAACTCAGGACCATATTAATGATGGTACCAGTGAATGTAATGATGATGAAACCCTTATGTTGCATGTAAAGCAGTCTTCTTGGTAGTTGATACAGGGAAAGGTAAAGAGCCATGTTTTCCCATGGAGCTCTAATAAATACGTCACTGAAGAGTCCCCAATCCACTTACCATCCTCAACAAATAAAGTGGATTTACCTAGAATTAAGAACTGTTCAGGTGAATTATAATAGTCCCCCATTTCAAAATTTTTTAATTACATGATTTTAAATTAAGCCTATAGGTCTATTGGATCATTGAAGAAAACCAAAGACCTTTTAAAATTACACTTAAGAAATAAAAATATTCTAATAAATATTTTAAACCCCACTCAGATATTAATAGTACAGTGTAATGTTTGCTTCTCCCTGAAATAAGCTCATTTTTAAAGATGCTTCAAAGGGAAAAGGAAATGGAAGAAGCCAGGCAAGCACACTGTTCTAGCCCAAAGCTAACCCAGGGCTTAATGCCTAAGGCATTCTATGCCTAAACAGCAGAGGTAAGATAGCGACCTTTTGGCTAGACTTACAAAGGAAGTTCCTGAGAATAAGAATTAGTACATTTAAGTAAAATATGTATTATTAATGTCAAAGTTATTTCCTGATGTCTTCAAATACCAGGATAAACATTGCAACCGTGAACTCTAAGATACAGCTTTTCCATATCCTCCTGAAGTCTCTATGATAGCTACATTTGTCCAAATGGGATGTCCCTTGGATTTTAAAATTCCCCCACCACACCATCTCTGCCTCTTAAGCAGGAAGACCACCCGAAAGAAGGCTTTGATCTAAAACTAATGCAGTACTTTAAAAAATTGAAGAATAAGCAACAGCAATGATCAATGTGGAAGCCCTTTGACCCTTGTGGATTAGTCCCTGTGGGATATCCAGAAAATAGGAGCTAGGGTCCAAGTATTCAGTGATAAGGAAATATGCAAGAATTTAGATGCATAGATGCCTCAAACTTCATAATTTTGTGATGTCCTTTTCTCCACTGTGAATTCCTAAATTAAGTTGGGAATTCTTTTAGTTTAGTAAACTGTTCTGAGTTATCATTAAACTAGAGAGTTTTGTATTATAATTTGGAGAGAAAATTTCCTTCCACCATCGTTAATCACTTATCAATTTTGAATCAAAAGCATTTATTTTAATAAAGGATTATTCAAAATAAACAGTAGTCCCAGAAAATTCTGTATACTGTAAGCAGCAATAAATATCCAGAATTGGTAGAAATAAAGACAAAAGCTGTTGGTTGATTTTTCTTTAAGGGATTGCTGGAAATGCATAGATTGGTCTTGGTTATTTTTAACTTATGTTAGAAACAGTGGTTAAAATTTTGGACTCTGCAGTGGTTTTTAAACCATGTTCCAAGAAACCATTGGGTGGAGTTCCACAGAGAATCATGGATTCTGCAAAGGTTGGATTTTAATTAAAATTTAAAATCCACATTAAACTATTTTTAAACCAAACACACACACACACACACACACACACACATTCCAAAAGAAATTGAATGGAGGCAGATAGACAGGTTCAAATTCTGACTTTACTAGCTGCTCGAAACTGAGTATTAATACTTAAACTTTCACATTCTCAATTTTCCTATCTAGAAATGGAGATAATGATAATATAGTCATATCAGAGTTTTTGACAGGAATAAATGAGATGCTGCAGAGAGGCAATACAGCATAGTGCTTCAGAGCACAGGTCCTATAACAATGGGGTCTCAAGGATGGTACCTAGACCAGAAGCATCAGCTTCTGCTGGGAACATGTTAGAAATGCAAATTCCTAGGACCTGCTCCACACCTGCTCAGGGTGGGACTAGCAGTTTGTGTTTTAACAAGTCTTACAGGTGGTTCTGATGCACAACACAGGTGAGAACCACAACCCTAGACTTGGTCTCCTTGGGTTTGAATCCTAGGTTGGCCATTTAATAGCTACATATCCACAGGCAAGTTACTAAATTTCTATAGTCCATGTGAAGTGTATGAAGCAGAATAATAAATGTTAGCTGTTATTAAAATACTTGGGATAGTGTTGGACTATATTAAGCATCTCAGTAAACAGCCACTAGTGTGATAATTATTATTTTAATTATCACTATTATTATTATTACATGTCATTGTGAAACAGGATCAAGTAATAATATGCTTCAATATGTTCGAGTTCAATAAAATGCTTAAATTACATTCAAGTTCAAGGTAAAATAAAAGAAATCAAAAGCTTATGGCTACATATGGTGACTTCTATGTATTTTTTAAAGTGAGACCCATAGAAAGGTGCCCAATATACTTATTTTTAAGTTCCAAAAACTCAGGTTGCCTTTTCTTCATAAAATCAAACTTGTTGGAGGCAGACACACTAAAAATAAAATCGATTCACTGTGATCATTCCTGCAGCTTTAAAATTCAAAGATTAGAAGACACAATGTTCCTTCTAATGTGCTGATTTTATTCCTTCTGTAATCCAAATGTCCGCACAGTGCCAGGCTTGAACGCCAAGTATGACACGTCAGTATTTTTTTCATTCTTTGTATCTTATAAAGGTTCAAAGAAAGGCAAACGTGCCAGTATGCATATGGCCTGACATTTAGCTCTTTAATGCTGTGACAAAGAATGATTGAGGATTAGGATGCTGAGAATGGAGACGTTCATGCTTGAGTGAGATGGTCATGAAAACGATAGCAAGCATCTGCTTCCTTACAGCCCAAGGCCTGGAACTTCACAGCAAGCTGATGATACCATCTGTAAGCATGGGAAATGCTTTTTAAGAGTCTTAATTTGCAGTTTATCATATTTACTATGTTTTGCCATTATTATCTTTTTCTATAATAATAGCACATTAAAGTCCATAGAGCCTGGATCTTTCTGTGTGAGATTTCTGACGACTAGTTCCGGCTCCCTCTTTCTTTGATCCGCTAAGCTCTACCGTTTGTAAGACCTTGCCCGTTTCACCTAAATTTTCAAATGTGTTGGCCCAAAGGTTGTTCATAAATTCTTCACATTACCTTTTTAAAATCTCTGTAACATCTGTAATTAGGTCTCTTTTTTCATTCTGGTATTAGTTATTTGTGCCTTATACTTTATTGAATTGTATCATTAATCAAATTTTGTCTATTTTATTACTTTTCCAAATAACAACCTTTTGGCTTTTTTCAAACTTCCTAGTGTTTATTTCTATGACATTAATTTCTTCTTTCATCTACATTATTGTTACGTCCTTTTTATTTGCATTTGTTCTGGATTTCTTCTTAAAACAGGAGATATATGTTTAGCTCATTAATTTTCAACATCGGTTCTAAATAAGAAATGTTTAGGCTGTTTTCTAATAATTTAAGACATAGCAGTATTTTTCTTATAATTTTCTTCATTTTCCATCACTTTCTATACCTGTGAGGATGTATTCCTTAACACATGGATTCTTTTAGCTAACTTCTTAATTTCCAAGATATGGAAATATTCTACTTAATTTCATTATTGATTGCTAATTGAATTCTAGGTTAACTACATAGTTACGATAGCAATCTTTTGAAATGTTTGAAAATCTTCATTATGGTCAAGTTTCAAATGGTCAGCTTTTGTAAATGTCCTATGTGTGCCTGAAAAGAAGGTATATTCTAGAGTTATATGATATAGTATTCTATTTGTATCCATTAGGTCATATTTGTTAATCACATCCTATAAACCTTCCATATTCTTTACTGATTTTGTTTGCTTCCTATCAATTACTGAGAGATATTTGTTAAATTCTACTACTATGATTGTGAATTTGTCAATGTCCCCTTATTTCTGTATTTTCTTTGTATATTTTGGGACTATGTTTTTAGATACATACATACATTTAGAATATTTTATGTTCCTGGGAAATTGAAACTGTTAGTATTATTAAATGACTATTCTTATCTCTAGTAATGCTATGGACCTTAAATTCTATTTTGTCCAATATCAAATAGACATACCAGCTTTGTTTTAGATTTTATTTGCATGGTTACCTTCTTCATCTTTTGCATTTAACTTTTTATATAGTCTTATAGCTTAGATGTGTCTTTCATAATGTTTTTCATTCGGAGGATTTTTTTTTGGTCTCAGAAAATTTATTCATTCAATAAAAGTTTACTGAGCATCTACTATGTGCAGGGTATTCTACTAGGTGCTGCAGTTTTTGAAATGACAAAACTGTGTATGTAGGATCAGAGCTAGTCCTTGATAGTTTTCCTGATTTGACAGAGAAAGACAGACTGCCCCTACCAGGCTCATTTAGGGAGCTAAGAGCATGGATGAGGTCTACTTTCTGTCCTTCTATCAGCCCAGCATAAACTTTTGCCTTCCTCAAATCAGTCGTAAGTCAAAACATATAAGGCACATTAAAAAAATTTCCTAGCAAATTGACCAAATTAAAGACATGACATTTCATTTGGTAACCTGCTCAAAATTATAAAGCTCATTCCATTTGGCCCAGCTCATACTGCCCAGGGCAAAACTTCCAGACAATTCTAATCCCACTGTGCTCTGTTCTTATAAACTGCATATTTAAGAAAAAGTCTTCAGTGTCCTAAATGTGACATGCTCAGTGATTTTATTTAACAATATTTTTGTCTAAATTGGGTCAATTAGACAATTTACATTTAATGTAATTACTGATATATCTATATTTAAGCCTATCATCTTATTTTGGGCTTTGTAATTAGCCTGTTTCTTAAATGTTTCTTTTTCAATCTGTTCTTTTTCTGGAAGGATGATCAATAATAATGTGATAGTGGATTAAAATGATAAGCATTAAAACACATGACAACAATAATGCATAGATTGGGGATGAGATAATGTGAAGTCAAGTCCTTGTATTATTCAGGAAGTGGCAAATTTTATTAATATTAGAAAAATTCAAGATGCATGTGAAAATTTATATGTAAACTGGTAAAAGGAATAAAGTACATAGCTTCCAAATTATTGGAGGGAAAACATGGAAGGATGAAACATATTCATCAATCAACCTTTATTGTGCTTCATGTCTTTCTAGAACTCATACTATTGTTCTGCTTCCTTTAGTAAAAAATCTACTGATGGAAAATCCTCTGTTTTTCTTTATCTGAAAACACTTTTTTCTTGCCAGTGTTGGGTACTACTGGATTAGGAGAGTTTTCTTTCCTTCAGTATACTAAAATTGTCAGCCCCCTCTCTCTGGCTACCATTATTGCTGATGACAAGAGAGCCACATCGGTCTAATTAAAAATCTTGGGACTGGGCTTCCCTGGTGGCGCAGTGATTGAGAATCTGCCTGCCAATGCAGGGGACACGGGTTCGAGCCCTGGTCTGGGAAGATCCCACATGCCGCGGAGTAACTGGGCCCGTGAGCCACAATTACTGAGCCTGCGCGTCTGGAGCCTGTGCTCCGCAACAAGAGAGGCCGCGATAATGAGAGGCCGGCGCACCGCGATGAAGAGTGGCCCCCACTTGCCGCAACTAGAAAAAGCCCTCGCACAGAAACGAAGACCCATCACAGCCATAAATAAATAAAGAATACTGGTAAAAAAAAAAAAAAAAAAAAAAAAAATCTTGGGACTTCCCTGGTGGTGCAGTGGTTAAGAATCCGCCTGCCAATGCAGGGGACACGGGTTCGAGCCCTGGTCCGGGAAGATCCCACATGCCACGGAGCAAGTAAGCCCATGTGCCACAACTACTGAGCCCGCGCGCCTAGAGCCTGTGCTCCACAACAAGAGAAGCCACCGCAATGAGAAGCCCGCGCACCGCAACAAAGTGTAGCCCCCGCTCGCCGCAACTAGAGAAAGCCCGCGCGCAACAATGAAGACCCAACACAGCCAAAAATAAATAAATAAATACATACATACATACATACATACATACATACATAAATAAATTTATTTAAAAAAAAAATCTTTTGAAGGGAACATTCCTTTTTTTTTCTTTTTTTTGCTCTGGTGAATTCTAAGATTTTTCCTTGTTTTTTGACGTTCTTCAATTTCATTATAATGTGCCTAAACGTAACGGTCTTTGTACTTATACTGGTTAAGATTCACTGAACTACTTGAGTCTATGGGTTGGTGTCTTTCACCAGTCCTGGAAAGACAACAACCCTCCATGCCATTCATTCTTTCTTCTAATCATGATCCAATGAAAGCTCCCATACCACTTAACCTGTCTCTCTGAAAAGTGTGTTCTGGGTAACTTCCTCTGATCTTTCTTCTACCTAATTTCTCTTCAGCTGTATGTAAACATTTGTTAAACCCATTCACTGACTTTTCAATATCTGTTATTGTCATTTTTATTTCTAGAAGTTATATTTCATGATTTTTCAAATCTGCTTGGTTATTTTTTATACTTTTGTTCCCTTCAGATATATACAAACTTGTCGTTTCCTTCTCTGGACATAAAAATAATAGCTGTTTTCTAACCTGGCCTGATATTTACAATTTATTAAATGTTTTGAAGTCTATTTCAGCTTTCATTTTTTTTCTGCCAATTCTCTCTTTGTGCCTTTTTTCTATGTATGTATGTTTATTTTTGACTAGTGCTGCTTAATGTGCTTCAAAAGATTATTTGTGGGGAATCTTTGATACCTAGAACAAAAGTGACATTTTTCAGATAAGGTTTCTATTTATTTTTGCCGGAAGCCTAGGGAAACTACAAGTCTGGGTCTTTTTCAGTATACTTTCATGGCTCCACTCCAAGATATTTGATGTGAATTCGGGCTGCAAAACTGCCTAAGAACCATCTAATTGTGATTACTTCTCAGGGACTTATTTTCACCCCTGACCTGTTCAACACCAAGGTAACATTTTTTGTAAGCTCACAGGTGCTGGGTGTGGGGTGTTATTGCTGTCTAACTCTTCCTGAAAACCTATGGATAGTTCAGTCTAGAGGGTCAAAGATCAGCAAACACTTCTGTCCATGAACCAATTGGCTTCAACAGTAATAAGGGTGACATTTTAATTTCTTATCCTCCTAATGAGTTATTTCTCATTTGGCCCTCAACTTGGACAGGAAACAAAGTGTATACTTGATTTTTTGTTTTATTTGTTCCTTTTTGTTTTTTAAATGAGCTGTCCTTAAAATTTAAGACAATGAGATTTTTTTACAGATGTGGAATGTAGGCACACAACTTCTTTGTTTAGTAAGATTTCGTCATCATTATTTGACATGAAAATAAGTCTAACTCACATAATTTCTGCCCTGTATTAACATTATCCGTGTACTCATTCAATTAATGTTTATTGAGTGTCTGCTCTCTGCCATTACTACTCAAAGTGTGGCTTGTATCACTTAGGAACTTAGAAATATTGAGCAATTAGGTCACTTTCAAATTTCTTAAAAATCAAAATGGACATTAAAGTGTAACTACATCACAGTGAATATGATCTAAAATTCAGGATATATTATCAAATAATGAAAAGAATAAAAGTATTATGATACTGAATTTTGTAGGAATCTAATGTGAATGTCTTAAATTTTTTTTCTAGACTGTTCAAAGTTATTTTGTTTTGAAAAGAAAAAACATTAAAAAGAAGACACTCAAATCAAAGTTGAGTTCTAGCAAGGACATCTAAAATTACTATGTGATAACAAATGAAATATTCACATTAGTATTTAAAAGTGGCACATTTTTGTGCCTTAGACCTCAGTATTAGTTTGTGACAGAATATCAAGAGTACATATAAAGATTTCCTCAAAACTTATTTTTAAAGCATATGGAGAACTTCATAAACTTTTGGATAAATGGCAAACTCAGTGACCAAAAGGTTATCTAAACATAAACTCTACTGAAAACACCTGTAGGACCTAATTTCAAAGCATTCTGTAACATAATTGAAACAGTAATTACCTGACTTCAGGAAGGACAATAGGAGGCATTCTTTTTTTTTTTCCAGCATATCACATAATTTTTACCTAAGAAAATAGTCCCTTTACATTTCTAACAACAGTTTTGATAGATAGGAACAAGAAGCATTGGCACTATAATTTTTCAGTGCATTATAATAAAGTGAATGTTTTCTAAATGTCATAGTTTAAATTTCATGGGGCGTGAAATCTCCTTTGAAATGAAATTTAAAGCCTTTTTCAAATAAGGAGACTAATCTTACAGTCAAAAGCATTTTACATTCCCAGACATTATTAACCTTGGAGAACTGCTTGCAAAATGATAATACTTTCTGACATATTAAGATTAAATTTGTCTTTATATAATTATGTTAAAGAATACATTTAAACTAGATCAGATTGCAAGAGATGTGCTAAGTGTGTGCAATAGTAAGATTTCCATTTACTAATACTAAATGTAACTACTCATCATTTATGTGGTAATACTAACACATATTTGAACAGATGATTTCTAAAGAAAACTATTCTTGGAATAAGCATGGTGCTTAATGTCAAAAATGGTAACGTTGCACAATAACCTAAAAAAGAGTTGGCATTAACTTTCTATACTACTTTTAAATATGAAAAAGCAGATAATTATTTTCTATTGATAAAGTGCAAAATCCTTTTCCTAAAATCAAATGCTATTTTAGCACATCCCAAAATGTTTTAAAATGTGGTTTAAAATACATTAGTTATACTTTTGAACAGCCTGTTTTCAGTTTGTTTTTAATTACAACTAGATGTACATGAAATTTTTTGCAAAAAGAATACATGGTGATTGCCCATTTTTCTCAGACATGGGCTGTCAATGCCAAAAACCATTTCAAATACGAAAGGCAACGATGTAATCATATTTTTTATCTGCTTCAAGTCCTTGAAATCTTAATGGCAATGGAAAGTATTATGTATCTTTTACAATGTTTATTCTTTCATGATAGGACTAATACAATTTCCATTTTCATGATCTTAATGTTTTAAAACACAACCAAAGGTAACAAATTAGACAGATGAAAAATAATTATAATAATAATAAAGGCAGGTCCATCAACCTCATACTCGTCTATGAGGGAGAAAACTCAGCCTCTTCTAGGGTAATAAACATTCCACTCAAATTACTGACTTTCACCTTTTTCCTCAGGGCTTTTTCACCCTAAATGCTCTTCTCTGCACAATTACCAGTTCTTCTGGGCCTTGGGCTCCACCTGCTGGCTGGTTATGAGAGTTGATGACCAGATGCTCCTTAATTTCTCTCAGAAATCAATGTTTAGGCATAGCTTCTTTCACTTTCTTTGTTTCTTCTTGTTTGATACGCATTGTCCATAATGCACTTAATTTCAACACAGTGAATATCTGGGTTGCCCAGAGCTACAGCTACTGTAGGTCCCATTGTTCTTCTTGCTTTCTCTGTGCTGCCCCCATTGCCTCATGAGAAGTCTCTTTCCTTCTCATCTTTCAATCTCATCAGCAATTTCTCATCATCAATCTCTCAATCCTTCTAATTTTACCTTGAGAACCAAAAACAACATGGCTGATAAAACATACTATTACTAACTACCTGAATCAAGAAAAAGAAAAACCATAGAGTATATTTTAAGCCCTCCAAGGAATTGAAAATTTCCCCCTCATTGCTCACAAAACTGTCCAACTGCCTCTTCTAAATAAACTAATATTCCTCAGCACCAGGATTCAAGATGCACAGAAATCTTTTCTATTTTTTTTTCCCATTGTATATGTTTACTTCTTCAGTTATATTCAGGCAAAATTTTGTGTAGGGTGTGTGTGTGTGTGTGTGTGTGTGTGTGTACTGGCTTTATTCTCTTACTTAATATTCAGAGAACTTAAACCAACTTAAATAACCTATGTTTATATTGGATACTGCTTATATTAAAGCCTTTTATCTTTATTCTCAGTTTAATTTCTCCCCAGTAAGAGAACATTTTCTTTAATACTCCAAGCACAAGGACACAAGTAGCAATTTGCAATAAAAGTGTTTATGCTAACTTACTTCTCCCAAAGAGCCACTTGTGCATTTTTAACATTTTACTATGTATTAAAAGTACTGATTCTTCCCAGAGGAATTAATATTATATCACAGACCACCTTTGTTCAGGCCAAATAGGACCCATGTACAAGAGGTATTTCTATCCTTTAAAATAAGTTTATGTAACTGGCAACTGCAGTTAAGGCTACCATTATTACAATATCATTCTCATTTTAATCATTTGAAAAGCGAACTATATGTCCAGCTGAATCCTTGAACCGAAGAAAAAACTCTTGACTTTAATCGTCTAAACTTAAGTGAGCATTTTGAATTTCCTTCCTTAGGAATGCTTCATAGAACATTCCATTAGGATTCTCAAATGACTGCTGAAACAACTAAATATCCTGGGCTGGAAAGGAATCAATTCAGATACTTGCCCTGCTATTTAACTTTTTAGCATAGGGGGAACTGTTTTTACTAATTATAGGCACAGAACGCTCTGCTTTACTTTGTTCCAAGAGAAGGATCTCTAAACTAAGGGGAAGAAGCTTTTATTGTTTGAGGGGTTTGTTCAGCACTTTACAGTTTATGAAGTGCTTTAATTTATTTTATTTCATTAAACATATTTCTGAGTTCAGCTTCTCTAATGGACTCAAATACATCTGTAAAACTTCTTTTTAATTTCAGTCTCTAAATCTGTAAATCTATAAATCAGGATGATGAAAAATGTTTTTGATTCTAAAAAGAGCACGAATTTGTACTATGTTGGAAACTATCTTTACTTTTTTCTTTTTTTGGTTGACCCTACTCAAATACATTGCCACCTAGTATTGATGTAGAAATACAACTTTATTGTAGAAAATTAAAATTGCCCTATATAGAAAAATTAATATCCAGGAGTCTGAAACTGTTGCTATTTTCAAATTGTTCATCCTGGAACCTTATTATGTTACCATGTAGAATTTTAACCAAAAATATTTTTGTAGGAAGAATTATCACCATTATCAAATAACATCTCTTCAAAATTGTTAAAATAATTGTTGTTTCTTCATTAGTTATATAGTTATATAAAACCTTGATAGAAGAAGCTAACGTAGCACAGTTTGAGAGCCATGATTTATTTAGAGGGCTATTTATAAATGTTGAAATATACAGTGCAAAGTTAATATTTGACAGCCATTTGAAAGCACGTCACAGAAACACTGACTTTTGTTTTAAATAAAGATAAGCTGATTTTAATATTTGCAACACGTTATATGACTTAGATGGAACTGTAGGAAAGTTATCATAGTCACTTGAATGCTTCAAAAAATTTACAAAGCTCTATTACATTTACTAGCTCTTGAAAAATACCATTTTTCAACATGAGAAGGAAAGAGAAGAAAAGATGAGAAGGAAAGAGACTTTTCATGAGGCAATGGGGGCAGACATGACCTACAGTCACATGTGTCTACCACATATTTATCACTCATATGCTTTATGCTCAGCCAAATTTAAAAGTAAAATGTCATTGGAGCATAAAGACTCTGAGTCAGACTTTTAAACTCTGAGCCATTCAAGATGAGCTGGTTTTATTTTTGAGGACATCTTCCCCGTAAAATCAAATAGAAACAGTCTCTTTATCATTGCCTATCAAATAGCTATTAACTCTTCTAATAGAATTAGCATATTTCTGTCTATTTAGATTACAAAGCTTGTATTAGTTCCTTAGGCTGCTATAACAAAATATCATAGACAGGGTAGCTTAAACAACAGATATTTATTTCTCAGTTCCTGAGACTGGAAGGCCAAGGTCAAGGTGCTGGCTGATTTTGTTCCTGATGAGGTCTCTCCTGGCTTCTTGCTATGTTCTTTTTTTAACATCTTTATTGGAGTATAATTGCTTTACAACTTGCTATGTTCTTACATGGTGGAGAGAGGATGAGACTGAAAGAGGGAGAGACTAACAGAGCTCTCTTGAGTCTCTTCTCATAAAGACACTAATCCCATTACTAGGGCTCCACCCTCATGACCTAATTACCTCCCAAGGCCCCATTTCCACACTGGGTGTTAAGGCTCCCACATATGAAATTTAGGGGGACATTAATTCAGTCCATAACAAAGCTTGTTCTTAATTATGACACATCACCCAAGGAATTGATAAAATTCATTAATACCTATAGAGTTTTTCCATCCCTCACCACCCTTCCCAAATATACCCAAAATGTGCATATTGAACCTTTAAGACAATTATTTTTTCATTTCTAGTAAAGCCATTAAAGAAAAAAAACGTTAATAGGACTTTCTTGTGAAGTTACTAAATGCCTGTAACACATGTTCTCTATCTTATCAGAATAGAAAAGGCTGTTTCACTAATACTTAAGCCTCTCTAGCCTATGAATAGTGTAAAAACCAAACAGGATGTCAAGAACATCTCTAAATTTTCTACTTAATATGATATCTATTTTAGGCTTTTGAAAATATACATACTAATTAATGGAACCAAGTAACAGACCTAGGAGATGTTTAGAAGCCTATGACAGCCAAACGTGATTGGGACCTCATTAAGATTAAGATTATGCACTGACGACTGAAGTCACCAGCAATGGCATGCAATTTCAGTTCTACTGGAAGTAACATACACTTCTAAGGAATTACTTGGGTAACATCTCTTTGCACAAAGTAATTACCTTTTTATGTTTTGACACGGATGACACTTGTTAATGGCAAAGTCTTAAGGTGTTACAAATGCATAAATCACTGTCAAACAGTCTCAATTACATAATGTGGGGTATTTTTATACTAACATCATCATCGTCAAAAAAGTGCTTAAGTAACCTCTGCTAACAGTATTACATAAACACCTTTTAGTAAGGAAGGCTTCCATATTGAAAATAGTAACACACTTGTGCAAACACAGAGAAGGGACCTAAGTACAGCATAAAATAAGGTACAAAGTCAAGAGGACACTGAAGAGTAAGTCAGAATTAAGTGTATTTTGAAACTGAGAGTGATATGTCTTGTCGATAAGGTGAAATTGTGGTGAAGTTCAATGATAGAGAAGAGCTGTATTTAGTCCCACACGTACATATCTGAGTATGATATCTCAGGTGGATGCTGTTATATTGGGTTTATGCTCATATATTGACCTGGTCCACCAATGTGTATGAGCAGAAAATAGAATGGCTTATATACACTAATGACTGGAAACATGGTGCAGGTACCAAAATATATATGTTGAATTTGAAAGGCACTCTTATTACAAGGAGAAGACGATTACTTTCCTAATTATATTTTAATATGAGTTGGCATTTCCAGAACACACACTGCTTATTGAAAAGGAAGATGCTTTAGAGATATGCTAATGCCATGCAAATATGAAAGACACAATGGGATTTTATTTGTCATACACACACACACACACCCACACACACATCTGGAGAATCTGGATCTTGAATCCACTCCCCTTTCACTGAGGCTTCATGTCAAAGAATACACTTACACATTTCCTTCGAAACTACTTGCTCTGAACTCTGCCTATAGCAACCTGTCAGTGTGATTTGCAAGAACAAGCAGTTAAGTTCAGTATTTCACTGTTTCCTGTGTAATTAACCATCACTTTCCTCTCACATCACAGAGAAATAGCTTGCCGGGGTTAAAACTTTGTTACTCGTGATCTGGTCATGGCATTGGAAGCTTAATGGGCCTCCTATTCTCTGATAAACTGTGCCCCCAAGTTTGAAGGGGCACCAAAGCCGCTGATGGGCAGGGAGTCAGCACTGGGAAGTCAAAGATAAAAGATAGATGTAAAAGGAAAAATGTAAAGTGGAGATGACAGAATAGGAAGAAAAAGGAAACAGAAGGTAGGGACCTAGAGAGGAAGAAGGCAAAAGAAAAGGAAGCAGGAGAAATGTGCATTGTGCACACTCTAGAACATTTTCTTTTGTGCTAGGAGGTGGAAAAAACAGCTTTCACAGTCTGCGCAGAGAGCTCAGATGGCGTGTTTTGCTGTAAGAAAGCTGAGGAAAAGTGCTTTCCCTGCAAAATTATGCAGCAACAATGTACAGCAATGAAGGCTACCACCACCCGAGTGCCGACTGTATACTGGGGGCAGTATACACACATGCTTTCTAGTTTCCAGTCGTTAAACAAAACTATAATGTGGTTATTTATGCTCACTTTACAGATAGAGATAGAAAGGATCAGATCGTTTAAGGGACTCGCCTGAAGCAGCAGAGCTCTTAAGCGGAAAACTCTAAGACTCCCACTTCCTCCACTACACCATTTTGGCAGATTTATTTACAATATTCTACATTTGCAGTATTTCTGATACATTAAGGCAGCACTTGGCAGTTGCCTTCAGGACACAGATCCCCTGTGAAAGTGCTTCTAGTTGATTAATCTGCATAAGATAGCAGAGTCCACTTTGGGGGGAACTGCTTTTCTTCCTCTCCAACCATGGAGGACTGGTAGGGGTAGACGAGTGTGTGCAATCACAGACTCTCTAAGCCACAGTGATTAATGCAGAGATGTCCTATGGCCCAGCATGGTTCAGACAGTGGTTTTTCCTATTATTTCTCAAATGGGAACTGGTAGGAGGGGGCTGTTGATTATGAAACTATAAGTCTGGATTATGAGACTATAAACCCTGGAGTTGCCTGGTTAAGGGTCTGTGACTTAATCAAGGAGAATAAAGTCTTCAGGCACTCGATGAGATATGGAAAGAAACATTCCTGGCAGCATTCGGATCTCTAACTCCAAGCATCTCTAAGACTGAGAATGCCATGTTTGCCAATAGTTTCTCTATTTACCTGTTAGCAGTAGTGATTTTTAGTCATTTAAAATAAGAAGAATCCTGACTTACATGTAAGTGAACTCCTGATTTAAAAAAAAACATACAAAAATTTTTAAATGGAAAAAAATCATTTCATGGCATAGGACATTGATTCATTTACCTAGAACATAAAATACATATTCATTTTTTAAATATATATTGCTTTTCATAGAAAAAATGAATAATATACATTTCTTATGAAAATAGATAAAGTGAGAAAGGAAAAGGAAAAGAGGAGGAGGAAAGGAAGGAAGATTCAAATCATCCAAATAAAGTAATATTACACATGAATTCTGTTTTTTAAAATGCTGTGAGTAAACATCAAATGTCAATTCTAAATTTTTTATTGGTGGAAATAAGTTCTGTTATCCCCGACCCACAATGTAGATAAAAGAAATTGTACTCAAATTTGCCCTTCCGCTTTTTTCCAGATGAGAATAAGCTTGTTTAAAGGAATAGCAGAGTTCTGCAGTACTCTCAAGATTGAATTCTGCTCACATCTCTCTTTGGCCCCTCAGTCAATGAGGTCATCCTCGGCTGGATCTGTACCTTGATACTGATACGTTATATCACCATGAAAAAGACCAGAAATCCACATTTCATTTAAGTTAAGGGGCATGGACTCCTGCCTGTTTTTATTTGAACTTCCACCCTATTGTTCATCCTCAATCCACCTTCTTGAGGCAAATACAAGGATATCAAGGAAATGAATTGAAAATCACTGACTGGGAAGATGGGTGCTGTGTCCAAGAACCTTACACAGAGGAGTACACTTCTAATATTAAATCTCAAGGAAGAATATGCACCAAGCAATAGTTTGGTGTATGCAAAACATAAGTATGTTTATTTAAAGACAATATGTATACTAAAGAGATGAGGTCTCTTAAGTAGGAGTGGCCTGTGGAAATATCGTACAATGAGATTCCATTACCTTTAGTAATGTGAGCTGACCATTGCTAAATACATGAAGATTTTGACAAATTTATTTGGAGTATTAGAATTAAAATTGGTGAGCATTTAAAAACTTTAAGTATACCATATTCAAATTATGCTTTGCCATGTTTATTTTGAGAAGTCCAGGTTGTTCTAATTATTTAGTGTAATATTTCAATTTACACTACTTCAGTTTATGTGAACAATTATGTCGTCATATAAGGATGGATTATAAAAGGATAAAATAAAATAAAAATATTATGTCATATCCAAAAAATAAATAAAGAATGGATGATAGCCACGTAAAGTTAAATTCTACCCAGAAGTTGAAGATACAATCATTTGTTCAAGAAAAACACCAAAATTTGCAAATTGCTTAAAAAAAAGTTTATCCTTCAGAGGACATTTTGCTTTCTTATAAGCTTTCTTTTTATAGAGTATAAAGAAATTAAATTATTGTCATGAATAAACTATTGATGGACTGGAGCTTAAAGCCTACTTGGCTGTTTGTGATTGGCTGTCCTCAAGTTGTCCCCCCAGGTCAAGACACTCTGCGCTAAATGCAAAATCTAGTGCTGGCCCTGGCACAGACACGGCGACTGTGCTGAGGCCTTCAAAGCCTCTCACACTGCAGCTGCTGCTGACACTGTGGATTCCTCCCAAAGAAGGATCAATGACTCTGCTGAAAGAGTTTTTATGAAGGAGGGAAAGAACATTCCCTCACCTTCCTACTAGGCTCAGATAATGAGTTGAAAACTGCTTCCTTGAGCCTCTCACTGAGATTTTGAATGAAAAGTATTCATCAGTGTAAACAGATAGATACAGCTTGTTTATTTTTCACACATGGTAACTTTCCATATATCTGAAGTTGGGCATAATCCCATGGCGAGCTGAGCTGTGAAACAAATGATCTGAATGACACAAATCATGCAATGCTCAAAAGCATAGCGCTCTTGAGTCATTTAGTATAAAAGAAAATATCTTTATCTAGCTCACCATCTTCTGAGAGTATAACGGAATTACCGTTCACTGTGTTGGTTCCTCTCATAATTTTAAGGCACTAAAAGGGTACAGTTCCTTTTTCAAACTTTAATTCAAAATAGTTTTAATAAACTAAAGTCTTGGAGCTTAAAACAATGAGCTTTCATAAGTAGGAAATCAGTCACACGGAACACCTCTTTCACTGAAGATTCTGGATAATGAGGCATCAGGAGAAAACAGGAACACTATGATATTTATTTTCACAATGTTCTCCACAAATTAGAAATCCAATGTTCAATTGATTTCTGAATTTGGAGGTGGGATATGAGTTCAATCCAAATAACTGAGGGGAAAATAAATATATGCAGTAGATCTATGACTATAACAAACCATCTCTACTCAAGCTATGAATAGCATAATAGGAATTATTCCATGGACAGACCCTAGATACTGAGGGATATTGGAAAGAAAGAAGCAAGCACTTCCATAGGAAAAGTAAGTCCTTCTTACAGATGGGATAGACTGGAATTGTTCTGTGGTGTGATTCGCCAGCTATTATGCCCTTGTGAGAGGGCAATGAAAAAGCTTAGTTTTGCCCAGAAATGCCTTTTTTCCTAAGACCCTAAGATTGATACATGATGGCTTGAGGGGGCAGAAAAGAAAAAAAGAAGCCAGCAAACTACGGCCAGTGAGCCACATCCTGCGAGTGGACTGTGTTTCTGTAGAGAAAGTTTAATTGGAGTAGAGCCACGCCTATTCATTTGCATGTTGCCTGTGGCTGCAACAAGAGGAGGTGATTAATTGCCAAAGACACTATAGGGTCTTTTACAGAAAGTGTTTGCCAGTCCCTGCCTTAGGATATCCAGTACAAGTGTGGAACCTGCATCATCCATGAAAGACTTAACTGGAAACTTCTGAACTAACAAGACTTAAAAGGTTACTTGTACAGATCTTGACCTTCGAAGCAGACAACTAGACTTTGGGTAATTAAATTCCCAGGTGACTTCACTCTAGATCCAAGCCTATGTACCAGAAAGTTTCCTTGCCTTCCTTTCTACTGTACATCAAGTATTTCTTGTTATGTGCTGTTTCCTATTCAAATCTGTGCAGATTAAGGAAGTGACTATTGTTCTGGAAATTATTTCCATTGAATGTACTGAATACACTGAACTTGAGCATTCTCTGCAAAAGATAATAGCTGCAAAAGTTAAAATGTACAGCATCTTAGATCAGGCTGCCGTAACACCATCAACTGGTGGCTTAAACAACAGAAATTTATTTCTCACAGTCCTGGAGTCCGAAAAGTTCAATATCAAAGTGCTGGTCAATTCAGGACCTGGAGAGGGCTCTTGTTCTGGTTTGTACCCATCTGCCTTCTCACTGTGTACTCACATAACCTCTTCTGTGTGTGCATGCATGGAAAGAGAAAACCAGCAAGCTCTCTGGTGTCTCTTCTTTTAAGGCCTTAATCTCACCATGAGGGCATCACCTTCCTGACCTTAGAAATGGCCTTTGTAGAACTTCTTCACAAATCAGATAAAATTGTAGTTCAAGCTTGCTATGAAGAGCAAATAGTACAAAGTTTATTTTCTCCCTTCTTTAAAGTTGTTGATAGTTAGTGATTATTACTTTGATTGGTAGATATTCGGTACTAACTTAGGTCCCTATCATTATTTATTAACAGATTTCTTCTTAAATTGAGCACTTGAATTCATTCCAGATGTAAAAAGAGAGGTTGCAATTATCAAAGCACTTCTTGCCGTATATTAAAAATATATTTTATTTATTGTATCAAGGTTCTACTTTCGAGATAGTTTTAGAACACTTTGTTTTAAGAAAATTTCTACGTGCAGAATTTTAGCTTAATTTGCTTCTAAAAATAGCTTAACCTAATCTAACCTTTTGGGAGGGGTGGCTCTCAGAAAAAAAAATTTCCCGCAAATGTGATGAAATCTTTTTAATAGCTGAAAGTGTGGCCGACTTTCTCCCACAGCCCCCCATGAATGACAACAGGTGGATCAGGAATTCCTACCCCTCTCCTGAATTTAATCCAAGAGACACAAAGATGGAATCAATGAACCGTGGGGAACCAAGTGAAAGAGCAAAGCTAAGTGAAAATCATGGAGAACAAAAACACGCCAGGCTTAACAAATAAAGGCCTAGAGGAGACCATTTTGCCCAAAGGATACTGAAGGAACAAACATGGTTCCAGACAGAAGCCTTGTTTCCAATGGCAGTTCCCAATAGACCTGGCTGTATTTATCCAAACCTATATAATAAGCTTCCCTTTCTGTTTAAGGAATCTTGAGCAGGTTTCAGTTCCTTGCAACCAATAACCCCTGTCTAGAATAGAAACTGATGCCAAAGGACAGCATAGCAAGATAGGGATTTGCCTATATGGCTTTGAGAAATGGGATGTTTCTCAGGTAGGGGAGGAGAAAGGCAGGTAGGGCTAGGATATTATCTGTAGGGTGCATTGGGGACACATGTAATTAATTTATTTACTGTAACCTGGTGGGAACTAGATCATACCACCGAAAGAAAATTTGGGGGGACTAAGTTGCAGAATATAAGGTAAATACAGATATTCCTTATGCCATTAAATCAAGTTTTAGTAAAGAAAAGATTTGCTCTGGTTCCAGGTGATCCTGCCGAGTGTAGACAGTGAAAAGCAAGGTGCTTGTACTAGTGTAGTAGCATGTAGGATTGTCATTAGGAGAAAACCAAGGGGCACAAGAGTAAGTCTGGGGAGAAGATTTAGTATTATGTCCTATGAGAAAATAATTCTTAGAGATTCCCAGAAGAATCAGAAACTTAGAAAGTCAAGTAGTCAAAGGGGTCAGAGAGTCAGGGGGAAAAAAAACATTTAAAAAGCAAATCTGGGGCTTCCCTGGTGGCACAATGGTTGAGAATCTGCCTGCCAATGC
Source organism: Balaenoptera musculus (assembly GCF_009873245.2). NCBI lineage: Eukaryota > Metazoa > Chordata > Mammalia > Artiodactyla > Balaenopteridae > Balaenoptera > Balaenoptera musculus. The sequence goes on from NC_045802.1 coordinate 61,061,611, forward strand.
AGGGGACACGGGTTCGAGCCCTGGTCTGGGAAGATCCCACATGCCACGGAGCAACTAGGCCCGTGAGCCACAACTACTGAGCCTGCGCGTCTGGAGCCTGTTCTCCGCAACAAGAGAGGCCGCGATAGTGAGAGGCCCACGCACCGCGATGAAGAGTGGCCCCCGCTTGCTGCAACTAGAGAAAGCCCTCGCACAGAAACGAAGACCCAACACAGCCGAAAATAAAATAATAAATAAATAAAAATAAAAAAAAAAAAAAACACTTAAAAAAAAAAATGCAAATCTGGGGGAACTCCCTGATGGCTTAGTGGTTAGGATTCCAAGTTTTCACTACCGTGGCCCGGGTTCAATCCCTGGTAGGGGAACTGAGATCCCACAAGCCAAGCAGCGTGGCCAAAAAAAAAAAAAAAAAAGCAAATCTGGTTCACATTACAAAACTGGATATAGCTACAAAGAGGACATTCTAAGACTTCTTGTGTATTTATTACATACTCGTCATTTGTTAACTTTGGTAATCCATATTTGCCTTCTTATAAATATTAAGTTCTTTAAAAATAAAAAGGGAGTTAAGTACTTTAAAGAAAAGAAATAGGAATTAGAAATCCTATGCTCTATTCCACAGTGTCTTGGAGAAGAGAACAAAATCACAGGGAAGATTAACTGACATAAATTGGAAAAGTAGGTCAAAATTTGGGGTATGTAAGAGGAAAAGAAAATGAGAAGGATATAGGATTAGACGGTGTACATAACCCTGAGACATTATCTGGCAAGAAACTCCTCTTTTCCCTGCAAGAAGACTGTAGCAGAAAGCAAAGGGATGAGGGGTGGGAGAAGAAGCGTTAAGGGGGCAATAAAATTATATTAAAGCAACCAGAAGATAGAACTATGAGGCAAAGCAGTATTCATTAATTTCCAAACTATGCTTTTAGAAAGCACCGTCCTCTACTTTGGGCCAATTCTAAATATCTGACATCTGAGGGAAACACCTACACTGTTTGAAACTGCTTTTCAGTCTTTCACTAAAGTGAAATATGAAAGAAATAACTTTTTTCTCCTCTGGAAATTCAAGTAAAATGATTACAGACTATTCACATACTTTGTAATAACAAAATCTATCTTCAAAAGTTTAGGATTTTTCTATTCTCTTCATTGTATAAGATAATCTCTCAGTTCACAGTTCTTAAATTGGGTCAGAAGAAAAACTTTGTCAAAGGAAAGGAAAGGACTTTTATTTAGGCTCTGACATAATTCATTATATTTGCAACTATACATAAAAAGGAAGACAGATGAAACCCCAGCCTATAAATGCACTTTTATATGGCTGTCAAGAAACACAAATACAGCCACTATTTATCTGATGACACTGGAGAGAAAAGTAGTTCCCAAATGATGTGAGGTTAAATCAGCAAAGAATTGTAAAGGGAAGCATTTAACTGGTGAAACCAATCAGCACAGACAAACAATCAAGGAGGCACTGTCACTTTTTCTTCCTCACTAAAAGGTTTATACTGTTAGGCTTTGGGGACAAAGTGTCTTAATAATTACATCAGATGTTTACTTCATTTTGCCTGTCTACAAATCACTAGGTCACTATTGGACGTAAATCTGATGGTTCTAAGCAATCTCACCTTAAATCTTCACTTCCCCTTGTACTTACTACACCGTATTGCTCATTTGCTGTCTTCCCCACCTGGCTGTAAACTCACTGAGGACAAGGGTAAATCGAATGCAGTGGTTCTCAAAGTGCGGTTCTGGGACCAGCAGCATTGGCACCAGCGTTACCTGGGAAATGGTTAGAAATGCAAATCTTGGGCCCCACCCCAGGTCTGGAGCCTGGGACTCTGCTCTAAGGGGTCCTCCTGGTGATCCAGATACTCACTAATGGTTTTGAGAACCACTAATGGTGAACCACATTCAGGCCCTGAGCGCAATATACCCAGCAGAGTGTCAAATCTAGAAGGAAAATTACACCTATGGGGAAATCTATCTCGTGCGGCTCCCAGCAGCCTCATTATACTCAGCGTCTCATTGTCTAGATCCCAATTATCATACAGAAAATGAAGTATGTACCTGTTCACACTGTGGAACCATATTACTTTTTTTCTGGGATATTTTAAATGTTAAAAGAAAAACGTTAGAGATATTAACACCTATTGTCTTGTGAAGGATTCATTTCAAGTCAACTTCCTTTTAGACCAGGGCATCAAGAAAAGCTTCTGATTTAGGTAACGGTTCTTTGTACTCTCATAACACCCTGAATGCAATAGGGAATATTCTAGACTTTCTCCTCTCTTTCACTGTGTGCTCCTGAATGGCAATTACTGTGCTCATTTCTTAGACCTCAATAGCCTAGAACCATAAGTAGCAAGTAGTAAATATTCAGTATATATTAAATGAATGAATGAATTCACCTTATAGAAAATCAGCCTTCCATTTACAATTACCTAGTATTGAAATTTGTAATTTATAATACTTCAATAATAAGTTCCATCTTCAGGATTTCCCTACACTGATGCAGGTTCAAAAACATTAAACCCATTCACATCAGATACTGTTATTACCAAAGTGTTGTCTCTCTTTGCTGAGAAGATACAACATTCTGGGGTTCTGGGGATTAAAAGTATTTTAATAACAGAGTTATTATTCATAATGCCCATTCTCTTCAAAATAATCCACTACTGGAGAGCAATCAGTCAAAAATCAGAAAGCAACACATAACTAACAGAATTATAATTTTATTGGCAATGTTCTTAGGTCACCAAGAAACAAGATGGGTTACCCAGAGACAGCCAGGTGGCTATTTATTTATTGCAAATTGAAGTGAAATTGCCCACATTAGCTCCACCAACTAGTTGGTCACATGTGGCCAACCACAGCAATGCCAGTAGTTATTAATAACGCATTGCTGTAACTCTTCCTATCTTCCCACCTACTCACACTCAAAGGGGTAGAGAAGGACTTCAAAGGCCTGGACACACTCTTCTCAAAACCACTCTTCTACGTTGCAAAACATAGAAAATATTCACTGCCATAGAAAATTCATGGGTCTACAGCTTCATTGAGCATAATTTCAGAACACAGTCTTGCAAATTTGTACAAATAGTTCTGATTATTCACCTTCACTCTAAATACAGTTTTACTTTTTTACTATCTAGAGAGCATTTTTCTTATTTCACAGCACATAAAATAAAACCTATGTAAAACCATGTCTTTCCAATTATAAGCATTATTCTCCACTACTGATGAATTCAGTATTTTCCAGCCTCGTGTCTATGAATTTTCTCAGTTGCTATAGAAAATGGACTCTGCAGAGATCTTTTAAAGCCAAACCACTTCCCAGACCTTACCCATTCTACCTGTAATTATATCTCAATCCATCCTGTAAGGAAATGACTCCTGCTCTGAAGGAGTTTAAACTGTAAGAAAAGTCAAATTCCTTTTCCCAAGCTGCTTTTCTTTCTCTGCAAGATGAAAGTAACCTAATTTATTCTTTAAGTAACCTAATTTGTGACACTGCTTCCCCTTTTATCGATAGCCTCTTCTGATCTAATCCATGGCTGTAGGTACCATCGATATGCAGATGATTCACAAACATATACTTCATCCCTCCTCAGCTCCAGACCCATATAATCCACTTACCATTGGACGTCTCAATGTAGCTTTCAAAACACTTAATTCAGTATCTCTAAAACTTAACTCCTAATCTCTACCCCCAAAAGCCATTCCTGCTACTCCAGTCTTTCCATATATAGTTTCCAAAGCAAAACATCAGAAATACATTCTCAAATCTGACTGCCCTCTTACCTCACCACCAAACCATTTCCCAAATCTTGCCCGTTCCAACTAATTAGATCTCAAATCCATCTACTTGACTCTAACTCCACAGCCACCGCCCTAGTCCAGGCCACTTTTCTCTCCAACCTGGCTCACTGCAATTGTCCTTGAACTGCTCCCATTACCCACACTTCTATGTTGCAATCCAGCAGCCTGACATCTGTAACGACAGATCTGATCACGTCATTCCCAAACTGTAACCTGCCCACAGTCTCCTATAATCTTCATGATGAGGTCTGCATATCTTTAACATGATGTGTAGGGCCTTGTTTGAAGTCTGAACTCTTTGCCAAGACCTATACGGCCCTACCTCTCCAGGTTTATCTCCTGCCAATCACCTGTTCACTCTCTATGACCCAGCTAAACTGGCTCTCGTTTTCTCAGTTAAGTCACTTGTTTGTCCCACCTCAGGATCCTTACTCAGACAGCTTCCTCTGACCATAATGTCTTTCCATATTTATTCCCTTGCAAACAGCTTCAACTTAAGTATCACTTTCTCAAAGAGACTGTGTCAGATTGTATTTTTCTGAAAGCGTTTATAGCAGAGCAATATTTCTTATCTTATATGCTTTCCCAGAGTTCTGTCCCTTGTCCAGTAAGAGCTAAAGTCTGTTTCCCCTCCCCTTGAACTTAGGTTGGCTTGTGACTTCTCCAACCAGTAAAGTAAGGCAGAAGTGATACTGTGTGACTTCTGGGACTAGGTCATAAAAGGGATACAGCTTCTGCCTGCCTTTTTCTTGCCATAGCTTTGGAACTCATCCATAATTCTGTGAGGAAGCCCAAGCTCGTGGCCTTATGAGTTGTTCTGGCCAGGAGTCATAGCTAAGCTTTTACCCAACAGCCATCGTCAAGTACCAGACATAGGACTGAATGTGCTTCAGACAATTCCGGCCTCTGCTCTGAGTCCTCCAACTGAGTCCCCAGATATCAAGAAGCAGAGACCAGCCATCACACCGTAGTCTGTTTAAATGCTTGACTCACTGAATATGTACACATAATGGTGCTGGTTTGATGCACTAGGTTTGAAGTTAATATGTTATGTTTTCCTAGTAATTGGAAGAGATGCCTCCCTGGTCCTTCTCTGAGACTTGGTCTTGCTGTCATCAACATCCATAGCTCTCACGTTACTTTAACTATGTCTTTAATATCTGTCATTTCTTTTACCTTGGAAGTTTGATAAGGATATGACTTCTATCAGCTCTGTTCACTACTGTATTCACAGTATAGATATTCAGTAAATATTATTGAATACAATTGTAAAATTATTAAATGCAGTTCTGTTAGAGAGAGTTAAAGAAAGAGGACCTTGGCATTCAGAAATTGGAAAAAAGAAGCTAAAATGAGTAGCAGAGAAATAATGAGTGACTTTTCAATAAATCCTTTAGAAACAAGTGAAAATAAAAGACTACAATGCTGTGCTTTGGAATTACACGTTGGTGGTGTTTGTATTTGTGCGATGCGGAAGCTAAGACATAAGTAAGATGGGTTGACAGTGTATATTTTCACATAAAGCCTAGCTAAAAGCGTAAAATCCTGGGAATTGGGAAGAGGTGAAAAATACCTTAGTATGTTAAAAAAAAGTCACCCAAAGTTGACTTTTTGACTTCTAAAAAAGTCAAAAAGTTTTTTAAAAGTCAAATACCCAAGCAATGATGTCACTAGAAAAGTGAGAAAAGGGATAAAAGGACATGGAAGTAGGAACCAGTATAAGAACCCTGTTGTCAGCAGCTCTAACTAACAAAATCACAAAAGTATTCACAATTAGATTGCGGCCAAGACACAGAAACCAGCATCAAAGAGCTTCTCTGCCTGAAAGCTCTCTCCAACAAAGAAAACAAACTATAAATACATCATTGGAACTAATGTGGATAGAGACCCTAACAATTTCCTCAACATCATATACAGTAAATAAAAATATTACTTTATTAATAATAAAGCTGTCTTTTCTAATAATGTCAGATGTGAAAACCATATAGGTAAGTTCTCTAATGCCATTTTCACTGTAAGGTCTTAAGTTCTTTGAACCTGATTTTTCCTTTTGTTGATTTTTTCAAGATTCTGATTTTCAAGATATCCTTATTTTCAGCTAATTTGTGTTGTGATAAACAATGATACATTTGCAAAATTGATTTCATACAGTATCTAGAATGAAGGAAAATATGCATGTAGAAAGGAAATGGATAGATATACACACTTTAGGTTATCAAGAAAACCTTGAATAATACTACTTTCATGGTTATTTAAAAATCTCCATGGGACTGAAAAATGGATAAACAAACAGTGTAGATACGTAAAAATCTATAAAGGGAAATCAACACACTTCTGGAGAAAGAAAGGAAACAATAAGGCTCTCCAAGGATTAGTGCTAAAATAGATTCAAGTTTTAACTACTGTAGACTACAAGCCACAATAAATTCTCTAAAACTGTACTTCAAAGCCAAGCACTTTGAGATAATAAAATATCCAGTCAAATGGGTTGTCTTGAAAGATGTCTACAGTGGATAGAAAAATGCCAGCTAAGCTTTACTCTAAGCATATATAAGAATGTATTTAAGTAAAAAGTAATCCAAATCCCATTTACAATCTAATTGGGTCTGAGCTATCAGCGAAAGCAGGGAACAGTCGGAGAGGACTCTGTAGATTGACAATTCCTAAAGACATCGATGTAACGCCTTCCTTTTAGCTAATGCCTTTAAACAGACAGTCTTCCAAAACGCCACAAGGAAAAAGTAGCCACGCATTATAGCCTCTATTCAGAAACTAATTCCTGAACTGCCCAATTCGATCTCACAGCTCCTCCAGTCTTGCTCTCATTTCCCAGCTACGAACTTCAGAATTCATTTCCCTTTAGGCTGCCGCTCCAAGCCCTCAGATTTGACAAGCTGAGCTAGCTCCAGCTAAAAGCCTGCCCACCTGCTCACTGAAAGCATCACCAGCAAACCTCCTGATACCTCTCCTGGCTCCACGTGGCCTTTCCCCATGGGGAGCCCCTTACCAAGGGTAGGACGCCTCACAGGAAGGACTGGACCTGATATTCTGCTAAGGCCAGAAGAACAAGTACAGCAATGGGCATTATTATCAAGATACATTATGGAGATTTCTTCCTCTCTCTCTTTCTCTCTCTCTTCTTTCTTTCTTTTGTGAGAATGCATCTCATTTTATATAATGAAAACGAACAGAAAACCAAGCTTTACTTCACTGCATTTTGGTTGTGTGCATTCTTTCCAGATAGCATCAATACCAGAAAAATTATCTGAATTTTGCCTAATTCATGTTTATTTTGCATGAATATAAATTTTGCCATCCTTATCGCTCAGTGGTTACAATCACATAGCTGCATAATGTTCTTGGTTTAAATTACAGTATTGTCAAATTAGCAAGAACATAGACAAGAATAGCAATGGAATTGTTATGCGTATATGCTTTCTAAATTACAATATGTGCAATACTATGTACACTCTAAAAAATACTGGTATTCCATAACTGAAAACCAGCATTTGAATGCAAATGTCTTGTGTCTTTCTGTCTTTTAACTCCCACTGCAGAACACTATCTAAATAACGGATCTTCTTGGCTTATAATTACAAACTGCCATATGCCTTCCTTTTAATTAAAATGATTTCCATATTATATCCAGTTTGTTTTATTAAAATAAATCAAAAAGAAAAAAGAAAAATAAAAAAGCCTGGTTGAATTAACTACACGATTAACACGCAGGCATGACTTAATTCTGCTTGAGATCACTCGTTCCTATGAACTATTTTTTGTCTTTAATTCTGTAGAATTTCAGCAAAACCTGTCTGCATCAGTGGTGTACGTGATGGAATGCTACAATTCCCTTCACATCCACGGTGTCCCAAACACAACAAAGGCAGATTTTTAAAACAGGTTGAGACCATTTGTTCATGCCTTCAATATACAGTTTCAAACTTACTCCAACTTGGTGCATAGTATGCTTTTGCCATCTGCTGGAACAATGATAGACTGCAGGTGTAATAATCTGCAGCAAGAGGAGTTGAAACAATGGTGATTAAATTGGATTAACCAGACACTTTAAAGATGATTTCTCAGGGCTCTAATACATATATAAGCAGAGTAATCAGTCTCTTTCAAGATTTTTAGGAAAGAGATCTTCCAAAATTAGACACCTTCACGGAAGCCTGAGAACCTTTCCTTTGTCTATGATTACTATCTTTGCAAAGCTTCCTTTAAGATGCAAGTGTGTCTATTTAGAATATGCAATGCTGTAGCAAAACAAGAGAAAAAGGTCTGGATTTCCAAAAGCTGGAGGTTTAGATAATAGAGGGAAAAATGCAGAGTCATACTAAATCATTTTCATTTTCAGCAAACCTTAATTTTTGCTGAAAATTAATTATTTTTCCATAAATATGATCAATTTCTCCATTATTTGACAGGAGAAGTTTTCCGTGGTCTTCTTACATTTAGGGACCACAACATGCATTCCATAGCATTTTGAACTTATGATAGCATTTTAATTTTGCAGTTCTCTGAGTTTGGTAGATTCAACATTATTACCATCATCTGAGTGGTTTGGTAACTGAAATATAGAGAACTGGAGCACGTAGACTCTAAAATGACCCCTAATGATCCCGCCTCCTGGTATCCATACCCTTGTGTAATTTTCTATCCTTTGGACTGTGTTCTGGACTTGGAGGCTTGCCTATTACAAATAGAATACAGCAAAAGTAATGGAATGCCACTTCTGAGATTAGGTTATAAAAGACTTGACCTCCATCTCCCTCTTTCTTTCTCTTTCTCCTCTCTCTGTCTCCCTCCTTCTCCCTCTGACTCTTCTCACTTGCTGAGTCTGATGAAGCAAACAGCCATGTTGTGAGTTGCCCCGTGGAGAAGACACAAGGAATAGCGGGAGTTCTCTGACAAACAGCCAGTGAGAAAAATGATGCCCTCAGTCCAATAACCCGCAGGAAACCGAATCCTGCCAAAATCACATGAGTGAGCTTGGAAGGAGATCTTTCTTCAGCTGACCTTTGAGGTGACTGCAGCCCTGGCACTATCTTCACCGCAGTATCACACGTGACCCTAAGCCAAAGCACCCATCTAAGCCACACACGCATATCTCACGCACAGAAACCATTAACTCATAAATATGTGTTTAGCTTGAAGCTAATACGTTTTAGGGTAGCTTGGTATGCAGCAGTAAGTAACTAATACCAGTAGAGTCAGTGATTTCCCATAGATACCAGCCTGGCTAATGATGTTGCCTTTAGGCAACAAACACGTTTAGCTTATCTCAGTAAGTCAAGAGAAACTCTTATGCCAGCAAATTTAAAAATTATGCAGAAGCAAGAGAAGAAACAAGTGATGCAATGCAACGAAAATTCACTGAGAACCTAATCTTTGAAAGGCCTAGATTAGGTAAACAAGAAAAATGTTCAATATTGAATGGGAAATGCCATAGACTGAATGCTTGTGTACCCCTAAAATTCATATGTTGAAACTTAATCCCCAGTGTGATGGTATTTGAATGTAGGGTCTTTGGGAAGTGATTAGGTCATGAATGAAATTAGTGCCCTTACGAAAAAGAACACAGGGAGCTCCCTTACCCCTTCCACCATATGAGATTATAGTGAAAAGACAGCCTTCTATGAACCAGGAAGCAGGCTCTCACCAGGCACTGAATCTGTCCTTGATCTTGGAATTCCCAACCTGAAGAACTCTAAGAAATAAATTTTTGTTGTTTATAAGCCACCCACTACATGGTATTTTTGTTATAGCTGCCTAAACAGACTAAGACAGGAAGTAATACAGGTAAAGATGAGTTAATAGAGGAAGATTAGATTGAAGGATAGTAATAATGATGCTAATGTTAGTATGACTCGAGGAAGAACATCCCCCCATGTAAAAATTGGGATAGACACCAGTGGGCAGACAGCTTTTGAAACAGGCCTTGTAAGGAAGCCTAGGATTTCAAAAAAGGAAGAAAATTCTGAGTAATGGTTAAAACATGAAAATGTACAGTAGTAAGAAAATGAGGCATATTTAAGTAAGAGTGAGTGAGTGGTTCACACACAGAAGATACTGGGGAATAAATCTGCATCAGTCACATGAGCAAAGGTCCTGAATGCCAGGTCCAGGTCCAAGAAGTCTGCACTTAATTAATTCTGCAAGGATCCAATGAAATTTCCCGGAAAGGAGAAAGCTGAGACCAAATTAGCATCTTAAAAGAATTATTTTGCAACAAAATGAAGGACGGGTCCAGATGGTACAAGGAAAAATGTGAAAGACTTTGAAATGGACCAAAAATGTTATTGGGTGACTTTAATCCTAAGCTACAGGTGTTGAGAGCAGGAGTCAGGTGTACTAGGACCACAGGCCAAATCAGGCCAGTGGTCTGTTTTTGAACAGTATTGGAGCTGTGAATGGTTTTTATATTTTTTGAAAGGTTATAAAACAAAACAGAACAAAGCCAAGGTGAATATGTGACAAGAACCGTATGTGGACCACAGAGCCTAAAATATTTACTATCCGGTCCCTTAGAGAAAAAATTTGCTAACCTCTGTTCTAAAGAACATTCTTCCAGGTTCTGAATCTAAGGGATTTGCACTTTTCTTGGTCTTTTGAGCTATTTTAGAATTCTGTAAATTGTAGATAACTGATAGCACTGCAAATGGCTCTTGTCGGTTAGCGTGCAAAACAGTCCTGTCTGATGGAGAGACATTTCATTTCTCCTCCCTAACCCCACCTGCCCGCCCCATCCCTATGAAAAAGAGTTGGTTTTGCTTCCGTCTATAAAATCATTTCATGGCCTCTATCTCTGCTCTTTGATTTATTTTTTGAACTGGTTGTTGACATCTAACTGGTTACCTCATAAATTCATGAGTTAAATAAAATCTTTGACATGTGCTGATCTTATGATTTTTATGAGAGTCAGGATTTGGCCTTTTTATAAATGCATATTTTAACAATAGGAAAAGAAAAAGATGATAAATTAGAGATGATCAAAGCTGTCTCTAAGACTTACGTATGTTCCAGTGTATCATTAAACACCATGGAGTTCTGGGTGTCTCTGGTTATTAAGTTCAGCAATTCCCCAAGTATATATGGAGGTTAGAGACTAAGCAGGCACATCAGCCCGCTATTGATCCTAAGGATGTTCTGGGTGTTAAGATGAGGACCAAACCAAGCAAAGTCCAACAGAGCAGCATCACTCCTACTGGATAGTCACCCAATGAGGGTCTAGATGAAGGGAAAACCCCATCCAGTAAAAATAATGGCATAAAACCTCAATGTGGCAAGGAGAGGCACAGTATGGGAGTCAAATCTTGTACCTGAGCCCTGAGCGTGTCAGCAATGCCCCCTCACAGTGGGTTCTTTTCCAAGTCTCCCCAGAGGGCAAATATTGGTCTCTTCTTCTGGAAAGCCCTCTTTTCTCTCCTCTCTCATCCTCTAATCTCCTTCTTAGACTAGGACATGACTTCCTCCCTCAAATGTTTTACTTTCCTTCTTGCTTTTTCAAGCACTCTTCTTCCTCCCTTCTAACTGCTATGCAAAAATCCTCTCCACTAGTTCTTTCTTGATTGACTCTGATGGTCCATTAGAACCAATTCAGCAAATAACTATTTATCTTTGCTTTACAGCAAGAAGGGTTTAATCCTGAAACTCTGAGTGAGTTGATATTTGTGTGTTTGGGGATGGTGGTAGTGAGATATTTAAATTCTAAAAGGTGGAAGTTCGTTTTTCCTATTAGAAAAAATCTGAATTAACTTACACTTCCACAAGGGTAATGGCAATGAATATGGGGAAAATAAGGTGGATAAAGAAGGTGTTATGTAGGTAGAATATTCATAAATTGGCATTTTATGGAATATAGAGGATGAAACTTAAGAATTGTTATAAAAGGTATTCCAGTATGTCAAGGGTGGTCCATTGGTAATGATGTTAACAGTTATGGGGAATTCAGGTCAAGGAATTGGTTTGGGAGGTTGTTGGGGGGATTATGATGTGACTTTTCTCAATATAAAGGGCAATTATAGTTGTAATAGTCATTACAGAAAAATTCAACCTAGTGACTAGGCCTTGGAGAATGAATAGTGTAAAAGTAATTCCTGTCTATACCACAGATAAATCATATGGTTTGGGTACTTATTTTGTCTTTTTAACCTAATTCTAGAGTACTTTTCCATGACCTCATAGAAGTTTTCCATGACCTCATAGAACTTTTCTATTATTTTATCCCTGGATTTGAAGAAGAAGTACAACAACAAAAACTGTCTGTTCTTATACTTACTATGTTTGGAATGCAATTATGGGATATTCCCTATTTTTAAAAAGCTTCCCCATATAGCAAAATATGATTATGATCTTCTATTAATCTCTGAAAACTATAATACCATCATTAATCTTTATCAACTGAGTCCATGGATTTTACATCTCTGCAAGATCAGTCAGAAATTCAAGAAGATTTTTATCAGTGGCAACTAACATCTGGAATGGAATAAGTCATATTTCATTTACTTTATCAGACTAAGTTTATATTTTACTATTTTGATTCACACATTGAAAAGAGACAAGACCTCATGATTTCTAAGTAATTTTTCTATATACGTGGTTTTGTTTTTTTGTTGTTGTTGTTTCTTTCCATCTGGTCAGAAACGGGTGTTCAGAGTCCTAAATTTTCCAATACCTCCAAAAATAAATAAGTTAAAAAAAAAATCAAGCCCATTTAAAAGCCTGATTCTATGTAGTTTAATGTGTAAAAAATGTTTCAAAGTCAAACATTCTTTACTTCCCCATTTTCCCTCATTATTTTGTACAAAATACAACTTCATTTGTAAAAGAGAGGTATTACATTTTTTGAGAAAATGGATTGTATTCTGAGCCTTGACAAATCTATGGAAATCAACACTCAGTCAAATGAATAATATGAATCCTAGTTTCAGGACTTGCTTTAGGCAAAATATGTCATATAGACAATCTTCTCTTGCCTCCCCTGGAGACCAGGGTGAGAATCTGACAGAGTAGAAACCAGAAAACACATTACCCTCAAACTGAAATATTGTTTAGGCCCCAGACATTTCCTATTCACTTTAAGAAAACTAAGACCCACATACCACATGACAGTTAGTTCCTTCCAAATAAATTTGTTTTTGTACAGATCCAGTGGTGAAAAAAAAGATTAATCTTCAAGTAAAATACCAAGAAAAAGCATAAGTGTGTTTTTATCTACCTGTTCTAATGAATTAAACATTCTTTTTTGAGGTAAAACAAAGGCTTAACTGCTTTTGAATGTCCTAGAGCTAGTATAGTGACGTACACTCAAATTTTTTTCCACAGAACTGATTTACTAGAGTCCTTCAGCATGACCAAGAGCCCACTCCAAACTAAATCATTTCACTACTGTCAAAACTAGAATTTACCAAACAGTATTTAAAATGCAACACAGTATTCACAATGAATCCTTAACGAGTTATTATACTTTTTTTTTTTAACAAAAACTTTGTACACTGAGGCAAAGTACTGAGGATCTCTTAGAGGTGTTACATGCAATTAATCATAAAGATTTTTTTCTGGGAAAATAAATCTACGTAGATTTTTAAATTACAGTATTAGGAGTCTTTTTATCATGTGCATGGTAATTAAAATTTATAAGTAGAACACACAAATCTTTTATATACTAAATCTTTCTACTTCACATGTAGGTACACAGATCAATGCCTTCTAAATTTTTATGCTGGCAAATTTTCACTAACCCTGCTGAATTCCCTCACCTATACAAAATAATTTTTTATACTCCAGGGACAACTACTGTAGTGTATCAGAGGAATTCCTTACCTCCAAATCAAACTTAGATTAAGCATGGGGTTTAAATTATCTGCAGTTATTTAATACGGCCTGACATTATCAAAATGGTTTAAGGAACATATTTTAATCTACAATTTATCTCCCTTTTTGAAAAAATTCTTCTGGTTACTCAGGCAAATAAAAACGTCTAATTTACTTAAGAAATGATTATCTCTTAGGGATAAGATTTGTAAATACAAACATTTTGAGATTACAGAAATTGTAGACATTTGTTTGTGAGAGAGGATTGTTGGGAGAACAGAAAAAGCATGAACTTTGGTTTGAGAACACTATTCAAATTTGAGCTCTGTCATTACTGGCAATTGATCGCCCTGAGTCTCAATGTTCTCATCTGTCAAATGGGACAATAATATAGACTTTGCAGATTTGATAGGCTTAAAAGAGCTGGGCAGTAAAGGAACAAGCACATGCTATTCAATGAATAATGATTCCTTTTTTGTCAATACCTATACCAGGAAAATTTGACAAGAAATGACTTAGATCCACATACTTTTATTTGAGAGAAAGATTTCTTCTGGTTTCTGACTTAAATTCTTGGGAATACAATAATTTATCAGTAGGGCTGGGAACATTCTAACTTTGTTTGTTTCATTATTTTTGTTTAGACAAACTCTAATTACAAAATTCTGATGCATTCAAGTCCAGTCATCTTGTATTGCCTGACACCGGCCGGCATGGCCCAAGACAAATCCGCTTACCAAATAAATAATTCTAAGCAAATGAACCTGGCTGTGAGTCAACAGTCATCAGTTACTGTAACAGCAAAGGCTAGAATTATAAGCTCACCTCTCACAACTCCCTACAACTATGGGTAGAAAAAAAAAGTCAAACAACCCTATGATTTGACATGCCAGAATTAATATACATAACCACATATCCCCAACTTCTCTGACATAAACAGTCACTAAGTTTAGTTGAGTTACAAATAGAGAGGCATAATGTGAGTTAGCAGAGAAATCACTGTGCCAAAAGGCCAAAGACTGGGTTTTCAACCCATCCTCCAGCTCCTAGAGTCTGGATATGTCATTCAGAGTCTTTACTTTGCAATTTCTTTATACAATACCAACAATGCTACCTGCCCTGTCTATCTTACACAGTTATTAAGAAGATAAAGCATGAAAACGCTTTTAAAGTTCCAAATTGCTAAACAGAAATGTACAGCAGTTGATTTCAGTGAACTCAGTGAAAATTTACTATAGAAAATATGTGCATCTATTTTCCTTCTACAAGAAAGAACAATATGATACTTGGCCTACATGGCCCAAATACCAGAAAGAACTCTATTTTGCCAAAAAGACAAATTTGCATAGGAATAAAATGAATATCTCCTTGTATGCATTGCCTAGTGAATTTATGCTTTAGAATAAACATGTTTAATCACAATGAAAGTAAGAATAAGGCAAAATAAACCTGTTTGAAAAAGAGCATAAGGTTTGCTACCAAAAAAGAATAAAGCACAAAATGAACCAAAACTGAAACAAATTTTGCCTTTTGCCAGGGACTGACTCTGGTTATTAGCACATCAAATCAGGAATATTTGATTCTCGAAAAGTACTCACCATAGTTTGCCTTGCCAGCAGTATCTCGGCTTTAGCTACACAGTTTTAGGTATGATCATCCAGACCATTTTGCTAGTAGCAAAATCAAAGACTTGATGCTGACAAAAAAAAAAAAAAAAAAGCTTAAACTTCGAAATCTGAGAAGCATTATACCTAAGAGTGAATTTATAACAATGTATTCATCCCATAAATGTAGACATTCTGTAACTATACTTCTCAAATTGAAGAATAGCACTGTTAAAGGGAAAAACCACAGACCTAAAATGGTGTCACTTGTGCTAAAGCCCATGATGCCAAACCTAGATTTAATACCTTACCCAACTGTAGTTTCGACCTTCACCAGAAATGTAATCTTAATTAACCAATCTGGAATTTTCTGGGCAGCACCAGTAAGGTAATCTGTCACATGGGCCCTCTCTATCTCCCCCCAGAGGAAGAAGAGGCGATCTGCATGATAAAACGCTTGCCCTTGGGTTCCCCTGAAAAGATTTCTTGCCCAAAATAACTTCTTTTTTTTGTAATAGTGACTTCCTGCCCCACCCTCCTTTCTATAAATTCATTTTGTATAACCCCTCAGAGCTTGCTTCTAGTTGTTAGATGGAATGCTGCCTGATTCATAAATCATTGAATAAAGTTAATTAGATCTTCAAATTTATTCAGTAGAATTTTGTTTTTTAACATCACTAATAGCTGTCCAGGAATAAATTTGATTTATAGTAAGGGAACTTTAAAAAGACATCCATTTCTACCCAAATTTACATCCAGTAAATTATTTCTTAGTTTCTCATATAGGCTAAATATAATAAAAGTAATTTTCCATAATTGAGTCCTTATATAAAGAGAATCTAAAAAAAAAGAGTAGCCTTTAAATGTCTATAAATAAAAGCCAGATCTCAGAGTATATTTAGGAAATTGAGAGAAAGGAAGAAGCTAAAATTTTTTGATCATTTGCTATGTGCCTGGCGCACTGCTTTGGATTTGGTAAACATTTCATCATTTCATTTAACCCTACCCCATGCCCCCCCACCAAAAAAAAAAAACAAAAACTCTACAATCAACAAAGATCAGTAGTTGCCAAGGTTGTGGTTAGATGGAGGGATGAATAGGCAGAGCACAGAGGATTTTTAGGGCAATGAAAACACCCCGTGTGATGCTACAGTAATAGATATACGTCATTATACATTTGTCCGATACCATAGATTGTACAACACCAAGAGCAAACCCTAAGGTAAACTATTGTCGACCAAGAAGAAACACAGAAGGCTACAAGTAAGAAAAGAGTTTACTGTGGGGTCTTAGGAATTGCACTTTGGGAGACACAGATTCTGGTAAAACCAAAAGAGTGTTCCAGGGAAGAGAAAGAGTATTTTGTAAAAATAAGTATGAAACATATTAGAACTTACAAGACTCAGCAAAACCAATGTTTTACTCTGTGAAAATTCACAGCCTTAATAAATAGTATTACTAAAAGTGAAAATATTAATATGACAGTAGATATCCCCATCTTAGTAGAAACATTTTTGAAGCTTTACCATTAAACATGATGCTGTCTCCTGATTTGGTGTATGTTTGCTCTGTTTCACTTCCATCACAACTGGATGTACTGCAATACAATTCTAACCCTAACTACCAGGAGTTAGCATCAGACCCCACAAGTTTAAGGGCTTAACCCTTCTCAGGACTGTGCTTGCATCAGATGCCAGCTGCGTTTTAGGGGGTTGCCAGGCAACCTGGACTTCCAACTAACTGACTGTAAGTTGGAGGGTTCCCATAACCCCCTCAGCTTTGGTAACTCACTAGAATGACTCACAGAATTCAGGAGAGTTCTATACTTAGAATTACAGCTTTGTTAAAAAGGATACTCATAGGGTGAAGTACTGGAAGGGAGTGCAGAGTCCCCATGCCACCTCCACATCGAGTCAGGGCATGTCACCCTCCAGGCACATTAATGTACTCTCCAGTCAGGAAGTTCCACAGAGCTTCTAATCAGGGTTTCATAACTTAGGCATGAATGATTAAGTCACTGACCATGTGATTGAACTCAATCTCCAGCCCCTCTCTGCTTCCTACATGTCAGGCTACCTCAAAGTCCCCAACCCTTTAATCATGTGCCTGGTCTTTTGGGGACCAGACCCCATCCTGAAGCTACCTAGGGACCCACGATGAGTCACTCCATTAGCATAACAAAGACATTCCTATCACTTAGGCAATTCCAAGGGTTTTTGCAGCTCTGTGCCAGGAACCTCAGACAAAAGACCAGATACATTCCTTCTTTGTCTGTTTACTTTATTGATATACCACAATGTTTGATCATGTTAAGGAAGTTTCCCATATGAACCAATCAAGGTCACAGAAGGAAACAGATGGCATATTGAAATTAGGGTAATTTTATTTTAACAAAGGGACTATTTATTAAGGTGAGGCTGGAGTATCAAGGAACCTCAAAGCCTATTTCAATAAAACTGGGATTATTCCAAGGATAGAAGGGACAAGGAATTGAAGCACTGTCCAGAACTCAGAGGGAGAAAGTCATATAGAAAAGCCAACTTCGGGGTAGCAGGGACATTTTTCTGAGGCACACAATTAGCTGGACGCATTGCTTCAGAGAGGAAAACAGGAACTAAATACTCTGACCTCAATCTCTTCTCACTCCATGAGCTCCTCCTGAACCCAGCTAGACCCCAGAGACTGAAACAGTCCTTTGATGGAATCCATACAGGCCAGCCTCCTGGGGCACAGAGCAGAGTGAAGAATGATCTGGAAGAGCAATTATAATATATCCAGCACACCATGAAGAATGGGTGTAGAGTTTTATATAAAGCTATCTCAATATCCAGGGACAATGATCTTTTGGATTCACATTTGGTCTATTAATACGGTCAAAGCTGCCTAAAACTGAACCATCCTTAGATTTCTGGAAAGAAGCCCACTTGGTAATGATGTATTGTTTTTTCATGTGCTGCTGGATGCTACTAGGTAACTTTAAGATTTTTGCATCAATATGTGTAAAAAAAAAAAACTTTGCATTTTTCTTATTGTTTCTAATACCTTCTATTTGCATAAATGAGGACTCATTAAAGTGTTTCCCAAACATGAATACAAAAAATATCAAAGAGGTGTAAACCCTAGTGTCCACCTTTAGCCATATAAAGAACCAAATCCTGGAAGCTTTTAAAACTCAGATTTTCCTTCCCCACCAACCATCCCTTTATGGGAAATGGTAAAGGGAGAGAGAGATTCTATAGGGACCACGGCTTTTTAAAATCATTCTCCTTACACTTAAACACTTAATAATAAGGACCATTTAATAAGTAAATGGACAATGACATATACTGATATAAAACCAGTTAAAATAGTGCAGCCTATTTCTCACGTAAAACCACTGCCATGTATACTTCTTCATTCTCTTTAAATGTACTTGCCCACCCTTTACTTTGGTGCATTATCAGGAATGTTAAAAAATACAACTAGCTTATAGATCAACATCAACTCTCTTAAATGTTCTGAGACTCTTCTTCCAAAAGACATGCACACACAGCAAAAGCCTAGGTGCTTATAATTCACTATAGTTCAAATGCCAGGCTATATATTCTTGGTGTTAGTCAAACACCATGGAAATATTTAATGGTAAAGATAAACCAAGCATTTCTAGCCAGTCACTTTCAACTGAGATCAATACAGTGTAATGATGATTTAAGATGCTTCTGAGTTTAACTTAAGTAATTTTCCCTTCTCTCCTCTGAGATTGTAAATCTGACTAATTGCTTTACACTCTCTAGAACTGCTTCTTCTTGCTAAGCATAATTGCTATGTCTGGATTCTCCTATGCCCCAAGTAATTTTATGGAGGGCTTGCCTACTGATCTCATTATACTTCCAACTCTGATGCATCAGGTTCCATGCTGTTATTTACCTACGTCAGTATACTTGATAAATTAAATCCAGGCCTTGTTAAATTTACCCCTTTAAGGCACAAATATCACAACTTAATATGGATTAAATTCAACCAATGGGCATTTTGCTTCCTCCACCATGGAATATACATTAGTTGATTTCAGTTTCACCACTGAAACACCAATACCAATAATCAGGCTATTTGTGAAATAGACAATTGGGGAAAAAAGCATTCTAGAATAATTTTTGAAGTGAAAAAGTAAAAATAGTCTACCATGGCTTAATCAGCTCCTAATTATAAAAGTGTAACACATGGCAGATAAAAAGGAACACAAGAAGGATCCGAGGAGTGAAGAAGTAAAGAATAATTGCCACGCAGAGCTAACATCCAATTGTAAAGCCAGTTATTTTGATACCACAAAAGTCTGCCCTTTTAAATTCAGCCCTAATGAAGAAAGTCTGTTTTTTCACTTAGACCACATTATTTCAGTCCCGTTAAGAAAATCAATTAAATTTGATAAACTTGGGAATTCCCTGGTGGCGCAGTGGCTAAGAAACCGCCTGCCAATGCAGGGGACACGGGTTTGAGCCCAGGTCCGGGAAGATCCCACGTGCCGTGGAGCAACTAAGCCCGCGCGTCACAACAACTGGGCCTGCGCTCTAGAGCCCGCAAGCCACAACTACTGAGCCCGCGTGCCGCAACTACTGACGCCCACGTGCCTAGAGCCCGTGCTCCGCAACAAGAGAAGCCACCGCAATGAGAAGCCCGCACACCGCAACGAAGTGTAGCCCCATCTCGCCACAACTAGAGAAAGCCCACACACACCAACGAAGACCCAACGCAGCCAAATAAATAAATTAATTAAGTAAAAATAAATAAATAAATAAAAATTTAAAAATACAAAATAAAAACAAGTAAATCAAAAATCCACCCAAACTTAGCGGGAAGACATTAGTCAGGTGTGTGTGTGTGTGTGTGTGTGTGTGTCTGTGTGTGTGTATTGTTTGGCAAGTGGGATTGATAGCACAGTTAACAGTCTTACTAAATCTCACCATTGGCCCCAATTCTTCACACTTCCCTGTATCTACACCCTTTGCTTAAGGAGTTTGCAATTCTTCTAAAAGTGGTGTATATTCACCTGCCCCTTACATTTGAGCTTGGCCACGTAACTTGCTTTACCTAATGCCATATGAGTAGAAGGGACAGTGTGCCAGTTCCAAGACTAGACCTTACGATAACTCATGTCTTTTCTCTTCTTCTCTTGTGCCTCTGCCATTTCCGTGTGAAAAACATGCTCTAACTAGCCAACTGTTCCAAGGGAAATGAAAGACATGTGAGCAGAGCCACCCCAGACAACCTACAGACCAGTGTTTAGAAGCAAAATTACTCAAGCTGTTCCAGCCCAAAAAAGAGCTGCTCACCTGAGCCAGCCTAAATCAGCCAAGCCTACTGACCCACAGATCTTTGCCAATAGCTGATTGCTGTTTTAAGTGATCAAGTGTTGGGGTAGTTTGTTACATAGCATTATTGGTGTATAACTCAGTATACACTGAGCAAAGCTGTTAGGGAAAAGTCCGTCTCTCTCTCATAAAGCTTCTCAAAATACACTATATACTTTCCCTTACATGTGCTAATTTAAACCTCTTAACAGCTTTACTACTGAAAGTGTCTATCTACCTAACTGGTGACTCTATACCAGAGAAGAAAGGGTTGATAAAGTTGTTCTGTAATGGAAAAATGTCAATTTTTAAAACCATGAAAGGCCAAAGAGAACATAAAATTGTTATTATAAATATATAGAATTAATTATCAGTAAGATATTCTAAACAGCTATCTTTAATTGTACAAAAATATTGCTATCAAACAGGTTTTAAGGATATGAAGCTTGTTGTTGTTATGATACACATTTATCATTGTCATGCTTTCTTGGTGGATTGACCCTTTTATCATGTAAAGTTCCTCTCTGTCTCTGGAAATTTTCTTTGCTCTGAAGTCTATTTTATCTGATATTAATAGAGCCACTCCTGCTTTCTTTTGATTAATGTTTACATGATATATATTTTCCCATTGTTTTACATTCGATTTACCTATCTCATTATATTTGAAGAGAATTTCTTGCAGATAAAATATAGTTTGATAATTTTTTACTTACTCTGTCAAATTCTGTTTTTTAACGTGTATTTAGACCATTTATATTAAGTGAAATTATTGATACGTTAGGGTTTATTATTCCATTTTGTTTTATTTTTTGATTTTGTTTATTTTCTCTCTTTTCTTTTTCCTGCCTTCCTGTGTCTTACCTGAACATATTTTAGAATTCCACGTTGATTTATCTATAGTGTTTTTTAACGTATCTGCCACATTCTTTTTAACAGCTGCATAAAAATTCCATTGTATGGATGAACCTTAATTTATTTATCAGCTCCTGGTTCATTCATTCTTCACAAACATAGCCTCTTTGAATTGATCTGATATTTCTAACTCTAGACCTTTTTCAACTATGATACTCACTATATCAAAGAGTTTTTTTCTAAAATAGTATTTACAGCTTATTTTTACCAATTAAGAGTAGTGATATTATTGAAAAAGTTACCACCCCCTTGGGCCTCATTTTCTCGTGTGCAACATAACATGTACAAATACATGTGTATTTTCTCAGGCTATACTGGTTGTAAAATCAAAATAAAATAATATTAATAGAATACAGATTGTTTTGTCCCTGACAACAGCCTCTATAATGGGACTTCTGAAACACTCCCCACACACATTTTTCTCAGTGGCCCTGAGCATACCTCTTGTGTCCTTTAACACAGCCCTATCTACAATATTGTGGTGGAACTATTTTTGCCTTGCATTTTAGCTCAAGTTTCCTGAATTGATGTGGCAGATATATCTGATGCCCACTGGGCGATTTAAAGGAGTCTTAATACTGCTAGTGCAATTTCTCCTAAAGAGATTTTTCTGTGCAATGTTATCACACTGTGTTGGAGATTTTTTGGTATTAGAAATAGAATTACTATGTTCTGGTTGAGGAATTGGTTTTATGTTTTTAAGGATATCTATGGAGTACAAAATTCAGCAGACACTTTTTTGTTACCAATCTCACTTGAAAAGTATAGACCTCAAATGGTTTATGATTCACCAATTAATCAATTTATCATAGTTTCTATATCTTAAACTATGTGTTGGATGGTCACAATTAAAATTTCCCATACCGTTGTTTTTATTCAATATAGCAGGCCTATGAGAATCAGATACATAATTGGCCAAATCAATCAATTAGTCAGCAATCATCAGCTAAGATAGTTAGAAAATATTGACTCATTCAAATAGCAGTGGATTCAATGGTCCTGTATTACAGTTTGACTCTATCATCAAAAAAGCAGCAGATGCATTATTACATTTCCTTTAAATTGGTGAGAAGTCAGTATTCAAACCATTAAATAAGGTGTTAACACTCTAACTCAAAATTCTTCAGCTTTAGGGCATTGAATTGATTCTTCTAACAGTGTAAAAGATTTTTTCCAGATAATTTTCTATTCCATTACCATATGTGATGCACAAGAGTACAGCTACACATCAAGTTTTGGGCTGATAGGTTTTTTACTGAGTACTTACAGAGAATATTATCCTAGGTTGTAAGGATCAGCACATCATGCAGATCTTTTCGAACTTATCATTATGACTTTTCCTGCAAGAGGCACAACCATTTTAACGTTGAGAAAACCTGAGCAAATGGTGACCTTTTGACTCAGAGGATCAGCAGTCAAATTCAGACTTCTTAACTAAGAACTCCATTGTGCCATGCATTTCCCATACAGCCTAGCCAGGTTGTCTTTACTGGTCCAGTCTGAGAGAACAAGGAGTCTCCCACAAACTTACGTTTTACGGCAATTTGCATTAACATAATGCCTGGCAGGAAGAAATAGCAGCTTTGTAGTGACATATTTTATTATTTATTGGTTGAAAAGCAGTCATACAATGTGCAGGTAACATTTCACTTTAGACATCGTTCAGGCTTTCTTATAATGGTTACATGGGTCAGCTCCAGGATGGAGTCAGACAGTCTGGTTTAAAATTCTGCCTTGGTAAGTTTTAGGTGTTTGAACTTAGACAAGTTCCTTATTTATTAGACCTCAGTTTCTTCACCTGTAAAATGGGGCCAATTTTTTGCTTGTTTGTTTGAGTTCATTTATTTTGGTCCCAGTCTTTTATATTAGAAGTTTTCCTTGGAAATCTGATGACTGCTACCTGAATTCATGTTTATGAGGTACGTAGGGGTGGGGGGCGGTTATTGAGTGGTGAACTTCAAAAGGGGGTGAAAAGACAGGGAGCTGAACTTTTCATTGAGGGAAACTCTAATGTCAGCACCTGTATTGTTTCTTGGGCTTAGTTCCCTAAAAAGGAATCCTCTGATTTTCTGCCTGGGAGGGTATAAATCTGGTTCTCAGAATCTGAGGAGTGCAGTCGGTGAAGGAGGCCCCTGATAAGCAGTTCACCAAGTCAGCATCAGTCCCCTTCTTTATAGGACAGGACCTTATCCCCACAATCAGCTGTGCCAACCTCTACAGAAAGTCAACTCTAGTTTTGATACCAACCCTCACATACTTGAGAAATGACTAAATAAGATATTTTGCATAAAGAATGTAGTAGAATTCTTAGCACTTAGTTGGGGCACAATAAAGTTAAATATTATAATTGTTATTATATCTATAAACTGATATACTGTCAGACTTGCTAGTACACTTGCACAATAATTGCACCAGAACATGTGCTTAAAGATTACTTGAAGAATGAGAAGAGAAAAAGAAAACTATTCTAGTGCTAAAAGTTATGCAAGATCTCTTGTTTTATTTCCTTGGGTATTGACGTTATACAAATATAATACTCAAGAGTCCACATCATCTATGAAAGAATACAGAACAGTCATTCCAAAATAGACTGGTAATTCTAGGAAGTGAATCTGTACAATAAATACTAAAGGAAGCTTTAGAAACAAACATTTAAATCTTCATTCTCGAGTTAACAGTTTTTTCCAGAAGTGCATCTTTTTATTTTAGTCTTTAAAATAGAATGTACCTTACTAAATGTGCTTTATTTCTACACTCTACATGCCATTATATTTGCTTACTGAGACATTTCTTGGGTTTGAGAAATAAAACATACACATTGCTTTCCAGAGTTCAAAACCACGTTGTCATATATACACTACCAAATGTAAAATAGATAGCTAGTGGGAAGCAGCCGCATAGCACAGGGAGATCAGCTCTGTGCTTTGTGACCACCTAGAGGGGTGGGATGGGGAGGGTGGGAGGGAGGGAGATGCAAGAGGGAAGAGATATGGGAACATATGTATATGTATAACTGATTCACTTTGTTATAAAGCAGAAACTAACACACCATTGTAAAGCAATTATACTTCAATAAAGATGTTTAAAAAAAAAACAAAAAAAAAAACCACGTTGTCTCTTTAAATTAACACCCATTTCTCCAGCAGAGGGAGCAAATAAGTTTTTGCATTTTCATTTCTACCAAATAGAACTTCTGTGAATTCCAATGTGCTATCGGATAAAATGTGTTGAATAAGAGGCTATACTGAAGAACAAATTTGTAATGAAAATGTATCAAGTAATCTCGATAGCATATATTAAATGCTTATAAAACACTTGTGTGTAAATCCTAAGATTTCATTTTTCTAGAAGCACTACATCTGTGAAAATTTAATTCAAAACATTAGCCAAACAAAGAAAAAATGTTTTTAAGCTCTTCAAATACTAAAGTATACGTAGTGCATTTTTAACAGTAATCTGTTCTAGAGTTGTTTGGTTTTGTGGGGTTTTTTAAACCTGCCTTTTAGAAAGCTAGTAGTAGTACAAACATGCCAAATAAACAATGGAAAAAATCGTTACACATTCTGAGATAAGCTGTCTGTGAATTAATTGTGTAATATGAAATTCACATTGGAATATCATGATCTAATTATTTAGACCTCAAAATCACAATTTTTATGTTGTGATTTCTCATATTTAATATCAAATCATTTGAATAATTTTAAATGGCTTAAAATTTTGATTTAATAAAATAAAAATTCTTTAGTGAGTTTTTAAAATCCTATCTTACCTAGTTTTTCTTTCATAGTCTTAGAAATAATAAATTAATAGTCTTTCAAATGAATGACTATTCATTCTGAGCAATCCTAATAAGACCCAAAATTTTATTATAGACTTTGAGCAAGGAGAACATTTTTTATGTGTACCTATTGCATTTAGCATTCATGAATTCTTAATATGTGTCCTGGAACTAGGACTGATAGGTTGGATTTCTTGAGTCAACTGATCCATGTATTTTATATATATATATATAAAATCATTTACAAATCATTTTTAAGGATAATTTTCAAACTTGATTTTGTTTCTTTCATTGATGTGGAGGCACCCAGAAACCTTAAGAAAGTTGCGAACAGTTGCTAAGATGTATGTATTTAACCATAGCAACTCAGATGCAAGCAGCCTGGAACACTGGTAGTGCTTCTGACTTCAAGTTTAATTACAAAGATGGGGGACAGGTTAAATATTCCAGTCTGACACCATCCCTTGACATGAGAGAATGTACTTGCTACAGTAGAAAATGGTTACCTTTGGTGAAAAGGTTGACTGGTGTTTATTCACCAGGACCCTAGTTCCTGACTGTTCCTCAGAGATGACTTCCATTTGCTTGTTCCACTGCATATGAAAGACAATGCCTTCTTCCCCAATCCTAAATACCTATAGGAATCTGGTGATGATTTCAGTGATTTTATTGTAAAGTCCCTTGCCTCATAACTGCTGTCTCCAAAGTGCTGGAGAAAATATACAAGGCAAAAAAAATGATTTTTAGCTCACTGAGTGTCACCTGTGTGCCTCTAGTCCAAATTAGAATTCTCTCTCATTCACCAACATGTCAATACAATCACCAAACACTTTGTTTCTACCTCCAAAAGTCCCCTGAATATGTCTGCTGCTTTCTCCTTTCCTACTGCACTGCCCTCGCCAGGGATACTGTGTCTTAAACTTGGGCTAAATGGCCTCCAGACCTGCTCATTCCAGGTCAGTCTGCACACTGCAGCCAAATTCATGTCATTAAAATCCAAATCCTATTATGGTAAGCCCCCTTTTCACTCCCAGTTTCTATTTGTCCTTAGTACAAAGTCTAAACTTCTTCAGTGGCTTACAAGAATGTTAACTATTTGAACCTGCCTGATTTTCCAGTTCTTTCTGGTGTTGCTCCATGTCGTAGGCAAACTGATTGTTTATTTCAGTCTTAGGTCTTCTTCTCAACTTTATCAACACTTTCCCTAAGTCAAGGTTTCTCAAACTTGGCATTATTGACATTTTGGGTTGGCCTTGTTCTTTGTTGTGGGAACTGTCCTGTGCATTGTAGGATGTTTACCAGCATCGTTGGCCTCAACCCATCTGATGGCAGTGGCACCCAGCCTCCAGACAACCAAAAATGTCTCCAGATCTTGCCAAATGTCCCCTGGGAGCCAACATCATCTCCTGTTGAGTGAGAATCATTGCCCTGGTGAACTAACCCAATCCATGACTTTATATATCAAATATGACAAGAGTTTTATAAGATAGATCTCTTTCCTCCTTCTTTTCCACTCCCTCTCCTTTTCTGTCTTTCCCTTTCCCCCACTTCCCTTTCCCTCTCCCTTCTCCCCTCCTTCACCCTCTTTCTCTCTCATAGCAGTCCAGGGGTGAAGTTGTCCAACTCCAGTATTGTTGGGAACCCAGTTTTGTTTTTGTTTTTGTTTTCTGGCTTTTTCAAATTAAGAATTTTTTCCTCATCCACAAGGCTTAAGATGACTCACTACCATCGTGTCCACATTCTAGCCAACAAGAAGATAAAAACCAGAAGTGAGTGAGCTTTTTCCTTTTAAGGGCATAACCTAGCATACATCACTTCTACTAGCTTCAAAGGAGGCTAAGAAATGTAAAACTCAAGTTTCCATTGGAAAAATAATAATATTAATAAAAATAAACAAATAAATGAATAAAGAATCAAAGTGGGAAGAATGCATATCAGGGAACAACCAGCAGTTTTTGCCACAATGTGCCTCCTTGATCACCAAAATAGCAGATGTTCATCTTTCTTTTCTTAAAAAAATGCATTCATATTTTGCCCAAGGAAAACAACCACAAAATTCCAGCCAGTTCCTGCACCCATATCAAAGTCCAGGGTCTCTGAGGGATAGCTTTCTCCATAATCTCCATATGTTGCTTCTCCTGATCAGGAAACTATGAAGTAAAAGAAAAGTAATATGTTCCCCATCACTATAGACACACACATGTTTACAAACTCAATACCCGATCATGTCATAGAAACAGGAGAACAGTAATTTTTAAAATAATAATTTAAAAAGAACTTTCCTCCAAAAGTCCCTGCCCAGACAGGGACTCAGTTTCTGAGTCAATTCCATCTGGCAGCCCCTGATTCCTGTACCCCTAATTCTACTTCCAGAAATTTCTTCTGTCTTTTTATTCTCTATGGCCCCATCAAAGTGGGAAGGAAAGGGAAGTTTGCCCTTCCTAGGGACTACACTTTTGCAGCCTGATTCCTGCTAGTGAAGGCTTGGGTTCCTGAGGGTCTCTATAGAGCTGAAGTAATCACAGGCTTTCTAGGTCAGGCTTATGGTTTCTTTGATTATAGTAAATTTCTGGCACTAGTCTCCATTAGAAAGACTTCTATAAGTTTTGAGTCTGAAGACTTTTACTTACTGGCCTCTTGGCCCTTCCAATCTCCCTCTTCTCTCAACTTAATTGTGGCTTCCTTTAGAATTTGAAAGAACAGCCTTTAGAAAGAAGGCAATCTCTATAATCTGGTCTTTGTTGTTGACAGACAGAAATATATAACAGGAGAAAATCTTGGGGTCACAGTCTTATTTCCTGCTAAAGCTACCTCCTCAGAGCTACCCTTTATAACTGCTTTAATTAGGGGTAAGATGTAGTTGGTTTTTTCAGCTCTGCAGAGTCCAAATTACTAGACCCTCATTCAACATAGATCACAAGATTCTCGTGGATATTTTTTCTATCTTCACCACCATGTAACACTGAGTATGACTCTTAGCAAGTGTTCAGTAACTGTTTTTCAGTGAACTTTAAAAGTTGGCTAACTACATAAAACCTGTGAGAAGGGCCAAATAAGAGGCAGGCTTGGTGAGGCATGTTTAAAGGAGAGATCACTGTGGCTGTAATTGCTACAAAAATCCTATGGAGGGGGAGGTTTTATGGAGAACTTTCCATCCCACTGACTTTTTTTTTTTTTAATTCAAATATGTCACATAATTTTCAGATCAATCTCGTGAGATAGATAATACATTGCCAGTTTACAAAGGACAAAAGCTGAACTTTAAAGCTTCCTTCTGTTAAAAAACAAAATTCAACTGAGTAAAATTTAACGATCTTGTTGGCTTTATTCAGTAATTCATGAACCAGGCAGTATCCAATCTAGCAAATAGAAAGGAGGTCTGAGGAGCTGTACAAAGTAAAGGACTTTATAGGCAGAGGGAGCTGGAACAAGGAAGTTATACTTGGCAGAAAAAGTGGGTTGATTATTGCAGGTTACTTTCCTTTAGGGGATGGCAGGGGTCTACCAGGCAGGTGACCTAACTAGTGCTGATAAGGTGATCCCCGATTGACGGCTTTAAGATTCCATTTCTGGGAGATCCAAAATTATAAAGTTAAGTCTTGGTTTGGTGACATGGGGCTTAGCATAAGTGACTCCATTTTGGTCCTATTGTCTTACACTTCCTACTGTTGCACAACTAGCAAGAGGCAGAGCTTGGTCAAACCCACTTCTTCCAAATTTCAAAATCTTTGCTCCTCTCATTCTCTAGAACTGCCTCTTGTGTGATTCTAGGCCAAGGAGAGGTGGGGAAGAGTATTCTAAACAGAGAGACAAGTCATGAGCAAGTGGTGCCAAAGGAAGAAAAAAAAAGAATGTTTAGAAAAGAATTAGGTGTATATATATATGCCTGGATTGGGGGAAAAGAGTGATTTTGTAGAGAAAATAAGAAACTAATGACAGATTAAACTGAAAAGACCCTGACAGGAAAAGGTATTGATATTTTGAGTATTTGATGACTAAGTCTCCTTGAATGAGACTCCATTTTGCTGAATTCCAATACAAAGCAAGTTGTGCTATAACAAGTCTGCATTTTATGGGTAGATATTTTAATGCTTGCCTTCTTTCTTTTATGAGATAATTATTGTTTGATTATGTGGAATAATGGTGTGTTATTGTTTTCACAGTTTTGAAGGAAAAAAGTTGAAATTTCCTTTCTTTTACAAATATAATTCATGCTGTTTAATATTTATCTCCTTCGCTCATCTTATTGCCACTGCCACAAATAACAATGAAGTAAATAATGTTTTTCGTTTTCCTTGAACAATTGTTTAGGAAAAGTTACTTTAATCTTAGAGGATGGAATGACGTTTTTTTTTTCCTCTGAATGCTTTTATCTCACATAGGAAATACAAAAGATGCACAAATGAGTTGATTATCTTGGTACCCATTTTAGCAAGCTGGTTTCATGATCAGGAAATTCATTGTCAAAGAGGAGCTTCAAAAGAAAAATTAGGGTATTTGAGTGTCACTTAATTAGATAAATGGATCTCGGTAATTAGACTTTTTTGGAAAGATAATGTATTTGTCAGACGTATTTAGGCAAGTTTATTTAATAAATATCCCCAGGAGATGTTAGTCCCTCTTGTATTTAATCGTGATGGGTTTCTATACATATCCTGAGGATATTAGGGAATTTCCTGTTCTGTTAGTGGGCTGCTCCAAATTTTCTCTTAGTTTCAGAAATGACAGAGATCTCATCCCAGCCTTAAATGACTATTTAAAGAATACTGACTAGAATAGGTGATTAGCAATGGGAAATAGTTTGTGTAATTGAAATTTATCTTGGGCCAAAGGAGACAGAGAAGGGAGAGAGGAAAGGCTGAAGGGTCTAGTAGTTTCTTACTTGGTATTGGATATTAAAGACTGAAGAGGGATATGTTTGCTCTTAAATCAGTCCTATTATCTGGCTCAACTGAATCTCCCTTTTAACCTACAGGCTTTTTTATACTAGCTCATGTAGGCAAGGCAATTTCCTCATGCATTCAGAGTGAACCAGTCACCATAAGCCAGTAAAAGTCCCGGAATTTATAAAATAGAATGTATTGATATCATCATCAATCAATCAGCACATAGGCACATGTGGCACTTTTCAGAGGAACATCAATTGTCTATCAACAACATGTAAAACAAACAAATGTGTTTTGGTTTTTGTATACACATATTTATAATTCAAATTACAGAGCTAAATTTTAACCACTGTAGTGATAATAAAGAATTTATATGTTCTAAAAATGGAAAGGAAAATACAAGAATCTAATAAAGTTTATTATAAGTGTGGATGGTTACTTTGTTGAGAATAAGTTGAGATTAGAAGCAAATAAAATCAAATTCAGAGCAAGACAATGTATGCAAAATTACTTGAAGCAGTTTAAAGCCTTCACAAATGTGAATTAAATGTCTTAAATCTTGCTGAGGTCTGATCAGGCACATATAAATAGACAAAATAATATATTTGAAGAACTGTCATTACTTTTATTTCTCAAATTCAATCAGATTGGTCCTTCAATGATCATTCTGCTAAGATGTGAGGTAGAACACAAAATTTCTCTAGCAACTGAAGTAATAAAAAGAGCAATTCAAAAGTTTTTCTTATGTGCTGCCATTGAGATAATTTGAAGGGAAAGTACAAGCTAAAAGGACTCGAGATGGGATTCTCCCAGCAAAATGCAGAAATGGAGGTGGCAGATTGCAGACAACCTGGAGTAATGGAAAAAGTAGAAGCTCGGGCTTGTGTCAGACCTTTTTAAATTCACCTCCCCATATACAGGCCATGACTTTGGGTAAATTTTAATTTCTCACAGCCTCAGTTTCTTTCTTTTTTTTTGTTTTTAATATTTATTTACTTATTTATTTGTTTGTTTGTTTATTTATCTATCTACCTATTTATTTTGGCTGCACCGGGTCTTAGTTGCGGCATGCGGTATCTTTTAGTTGCAGCATGCGTGCGGGATCGAACGCAGGCCCCCTGCATTGGGAGCTCGGAGTCTTACACACTGGACCACCAGGGAAGTCCCACAGCCTCAGTTTCATAATCTCTGAAGTAATGATGATAATAAATGTCTCAGGAAAGATGATGAGACAAAGACGTGAACAAATTTGCATAAAAGTGCTTAACATAGTTCCTGACACATAGTAGACATTTTAAAAAATATATGATATTCCTTTTCCAAACAAATGAAACAGGAAGACCTAGTTCTTATAATACAATTGGAAAACTACAAAACCAAAGTGACATTGTGGCCCACAGAGAACAAAATTAGCATTTGTCCCCTTTGTTAGTAATGAAAGTGAAGACATTGTAACTCAGGGTTTATTTCTATATAATGGGGGCTCACCCTCTGGTTATCAGGTTAATATTAAATATCATTATAAAATTTGGTTAATGAAAATAGCCAAAATGCTTATCCAGCTTCTGTCTCCTGTTCTGGTTCAAAGGTCAGAATACTGGCTGTGCTTTCAATAATGTGCATCTTAATCCCTTTTAACTCACCAGAAATGCATTTACTGGAAATTCTGCCTTAAATGACCTATACTTCTCACCTTTAATGTATCATATTGTGGCACCTTTTTTCATATTCCCACAAGTCTACATGTTTTATCAATAACTCAGGAAGATGCATCAGGCACAAGTAATATGCATTTAGATGATAAATGTTTATTATAGGCATCTACGGCTAAATTTCCCTCTAAGCACTGCTTTAGCTACATGCCATGTATTTCGTATGTGTATCTTCATTTCTATTCATGTCAAAGTAATTTCTAATTTTCCTTGTGATTTCTTCTTTGATCCACTGGTTATTTAGAAGTGTGTTGCTTAATTTTTATAATACATACTTGTGAATTTTCCAAGTTTCTTTCTTGTTGATTTATTTCTAATTTTATTCCATTGTAGTCAGAGAACATACTTTGTATGATTTCAATTCTTTTAAATTTATTGAAGTTTGTTTTGTGGCCTAGCATGTGGCCTATCTTGAACAGTGTTCCATGTATACTTGGGAAGAATGTGTATTCTACAGTTGTTGGGTAAAGTGTTCCAAAGGTATCTGTTAGGTCTAGCTGGTGCATAGTGAAGTTCAAGTCTTCTATTTCTTGTTGCTCTTCTGCCTGGTTGTTCTATCCATTATTAGAAGTTGGTTATTGAAGTCTCCAATTACTACTTTTAACTTTTGCCTTGTCTGCCCATCTACCTTCATCTCAAGACTGTCTATCACACTGTCTACCACAATCCACATGGTTATGGCAGTGGGGCTTCTAGTGGCCATGTTTTAAATGTTATCAGGTCCTACTCATCACTCATGGATTGAGAGAGATCAGGAGTGAGCATTCAAACCTGAACTATTCCAATCAACTAGGCACTTTCCTAAGGAAATTAAGAACTGGAACAGAGAATCACCAACACTATTTTTCAATGGAACAAATAATGGCTTATACAAGAAATGGAAAACTAAGGAAGACTGGCTTTAAACAGATTTATATACAGATACAGAAGGAGAGAATAAGTACATGCCCACAAAAGATTTCCCTTTTTTTTTAACCCTCCATTCTCCAACTCAATCTGTTCTTAAGGCCCTACTATAACTCTGACCTTGGATCAGAGGAAAAACCTCTGTAGCATCATAATACATGTCCCGTTTTTACATATACTAGCCTCAAGAAGTTTCTTTTTATTTCTACCAGAAAAGAGCAATAAACATATAATGGAAATATTCTTGTTGTATTAATGAACAGCTCAGTTGATGAAATAAAATGTGGGCCAAATTGAAAATATCACCTAGAACTGGCATTCCAAAAAGAATACCAGTTGTGGAAAATGGAAGAATTTCTTTAACAAAAAATTTCTAGCAAGAGATTTAAATCTAGAAAGTTAACCTAAGAAAATCAGGGATAAAAACAAAAACATATATGTACTAATAGACCATAGTCACATTGTTTGTAATAGTGAAGAATGTCAAAAAATCAGAAATTACATGTTTAATATTGTGGAATTTATTATATATTATAAATTACTTGGTATGCATAAAATAAAATATATATACGATCATAAAATTACTATGAAGATCTGTCTACCTAGATACAAAAGAATTTCTGTGAATTATTAAAGGAAGGAATCCAAATAATTTTGTAAATCATCCCACTTTGACAACTAAGTATCTGTTGGTGTGTTTGCGTGTGTGCGTATAATGAAGAATACTGGATGGATATTCTTCAGCAATGTATTAACAGTTATTATTCCCTGGTTTGTGGACTGAAGGAAAATTTTTGCTAAACTTTAAAAAATTAATATTGTTTACATTATTTATAATAAGCATATATTATATAATTACAGGAAATAAAGCTATTTTTGATAAAAAAGAAAGAAATGTATGTGACCAGAGAAGATTTTTCTGTTGAGAAGAAATCCACAGAAACTCAAATGTTAAAAGATAACATGAAATGAAGTCAAAGTCCAAATCCTGGGGCACTGAGAAAAGGCCTTGTGTCCAGATAGTGTGAAAGAACTCCGGAGGACTGGGTTATTTCTCTCTTAGTAATTCTAGAAAGGTAAGTAGGGAAGTCTGGTAAGGGGTAGAAAAGAAGTTCAAGTTTGATGAATAGATTTGTATCCTAAAGATCCTGAAGAAAATTTTTGGAATATCTTCCAGGAATAAAAAAAAAAAAAAATGGTAGGAATGCCTTGGGTGTGGACTTAGGCGATTTAATTTACTAAGTTAATTTAACAATTTACCTTTCACCCTGTGCAGACCTTCCATTTGTCTTTTTGTGCCCTCCTGCCCTTGTCTCCACCCGCTCTGCTCTGTGAGTTCCAATCGGAATCAAAGCCGATGCCTCCGCAGCCCTCTGGATTCTGGTTTGGCTGACGCGAGGGAGCACAGGCTAGACAGGAAAGGGGCTGGAGAGTGACACTAGGTAGATGGTTCGTTCCTCGGGCGGCGCCTTCCCACCCACTAAAGCGGACGCGGCTTCTCTTCTCAGCATTTCTGTCCTCCTCACCCCTTCAAGCCTAAGGATGGAAATACACCCCTTTGCCAGTGTTGCACGCAGCCCCTGGGGTTCCCTGCTCTCTGCCCTCACCTCTGAAAGGAGTTCCTTTATTAAATTCCTCAAATTACTCAGCATGATGCACCATCTGTTTCCTGCAGGAACCTCACTAATACAAAAACCTATCTGTAAAACAGATTAGCAGGTTCTACCCTTCTGTTCTTTATAGGAAACTACTTCATTAGGTAATCATTCATCAGCTTTATGGTTGCTCCTGGAGCAATTACAAAGGATTCTGCAGCAGACCTGGTCAGCACTAGGCCCATATCGCCACATCTCTCCACTGGTTTCTTTCATTTTCATCCCCTAAGCTAACACCTGTTCTTCCTGATTGCCAAAACCCTTCCACCCATGCACAGGAAAGATGAAGTGCCCAGAAAAACGGAAGTGCCCAGAAATGTACATGATCCACCGCTACCTAACGACAGCCAATCAATGACACCAGGTGTGGTGTAGAAACACTTCGGCTCCCTCATCCTTGCCTAGGACAGATCTGAGTCTGACATAGCCTTTCTGGAAACACGTTGCTGGATTCAGTCGCAGCTGCTTTTGGTGGGATTTAACTTGATATCACAAGCTTGCTTTGATTCCTCCCTTCCCCTCCCCACCCATCCCTTCCCTGTTTCAGGTCCCCACTCATCGATGTGTTTTTCCTGGATACATTTCCTAATAAATCACTTTCACTTAAAGCCTCATCCCAGGGTCTGCTTCCAGGCAACCCAGTCTAAGTCCAAACTGCATGATATGCATCAGAAAATAAATTTTAGAAAATATAAAATGATAGAAAATAATAAGAATTCCTTTAAAACAGGCAAATAGACATATGTCTGAAAGAAATCTGTGTCAGGTAAATTTAGATTTTTTTGATAAATGGTGATTTAATATAATTAAATTTGGGCATTGACAGAATTTCCTACAAAGCAATGCTCAGGGGAGAATTGATTCACTTTCTCTGACATCATTTTAATGTTGAGATGTTAAATTCTAAGGGCATGAACTCTGATGAGCTCCAGTTATCTGCTACGTGTGGGTGTGGCACTTTGAAGGGTAAGGAGGAAGCATTCTGCTGGGTTTTTTTTGTTTTTTTTTGTTTTTTCTGCTGGTTTTTCATAGAACAACAAGATTGGAAAAAAGCAGTGGGTACTCATTGAATTAGTTATGCTTGGAGAGGTCTCCCGGCCCCAGTTTTCCATACTCCAGGCCCCCCAGACCTGACTCATCATTAACTTCTCTAGAGAAGAACAAGTATCTTCCTAAAATCAGAGTGAAGGATGGAGAAGAGACTAAAAATACACGGTTCATTATTTTCCTATTTCAGCCTTTACTTTGATAAATGAGGTGACCAAGCCCCAGGAGTTTAAGTGGTTTACACAAAACCATTCAGCTCGTTAGTGGAAGGGTAGGGATGTAGACCCAGGTGTCCAAAGTTCTAGTTAAGAGCGGTTCCACTGCTGATACTAGCTTTTCCACTTTTAAAACTACTGAAATATTCTTCCAGATTCTGAGAGAGATGCAAATTTAATCTTTCACCACCTTTTGATTTTTTTTTTAATTGAGGAAGTTATATCAGAAAATTAAATGATTTGCTTACTTTAATTACCAAAGTTGATGGAGGTTAATTATTTATAAAGTCATTAGAAAGTTTACCTTCTTTATTATGAGGCTGACTTAAAAGTGAGGGATGGAAGAGTGTGGGCCACCCTCTCTCTCTTCCCAGAAGGCAGGCAGTGTCACAGCCCCCCTCCAGGAAGGCAGCCAGGTGTCACCAACCACTTTGAGGAGAATGCTTAATGTAAAGACATGTTTCATAACCAAAATGGAAGACGTATATTCAAGTCAACAAAAGAAACATAAAATATTGAAATAATTTCCTCCCTAATCTTTTCTTTGTTTATTTATTGAGCTGAAAAGATGATTTTCCCTCCTTTAACTTCTAAGCAATTTGTCAATTTAGAATGAAATACTTAAAGAATAATTACAATATTTCTATGCCTACAGAAGATAGTACTGATGTAAATAACTTTTTCAAAAAAGATAGCCTGATAAATTCAGGTACCTAAATTATTTCCATTGGTACATTTTTCAAAACCTAATAAGCAAGCATAAGATCTATAAGTGAGTTCTCCCTGCACACTGGTATCCCTGGTTTGGGCTTTGGTTTAGGCCTGGCCAATTTGAATATACTTATAAAAGCCATCCTACAAAGTTTACATGCACATCAATGACTATAAGTTAAAAGTGAGAAGCTATAGTACATGATAGACTCTGTAGGAACAAATCTTAATGAGAAAGTTAAAAACTACTTTACAAACACACTTAGAGTTATCAAATTTTGCTTGTGCTTTTTGATCAGTTTGAATAGCATACATAGTCTAAATGCAGGTTTTTAATTATTTTGTAAAGCTTCCTTTCCAAGAGAAAAGAGACCACTACTAAATAGATTTTTAGTCATTTACAAATTAAAACTCAGAAATGTTATACTGTCCTGTGATAAAACTACACATTCTATTTCTGTAAAGTTTGCTTCTGCCTACATGCAAAACTAACATTACCTGTTAGAGGAAGTTATGGAAAGAATAATTAACTTTGAGAAAAAAAGAACTATAAATGTGAACAAAATAATACCCTTTAGAAAACAATCACCTCATAATTAGAGCCATTCTGGAGAAATTTAGTGCATGTGTTTGTTGTTTTCGTTGTATGCAGACACAAAATTATCTTTGAAATGGAATTTTTATTAGTTTCCTCTAACATTAACCTCTACAGCAGAGACCTGAGCCTAATGTGAGAGTTCAAACTCAAATCAACGCTCACCAGCTGTGTGACCTTGGGCAGGTTACATAACCCTTCTGAGCCTGTTTCCTCATCGATCGAATGGAGATGTTAATAATAGGAATTATCTCATAGCATTGCTGTGAGGATTAAAATGAATCAATACACAGAAATACTTCGAAGAAGGCCTGGCACAGAGTTACACTGTATATGTTTCATCATTATTGTTCCCATTGTATCATAGTTGCTCAATAAACATTTCCTGAATTAAATGCTCCTCCAAAATAAAACAATGTATAGCAGTCCTAATCAGACAAGATAACACAGAGTATTCTCACATTTGATAAATATGCAAGTTTGAAGGCTGGTATTTGCAAAGCAAGGAGTGGCTTATGCAGTGCTACCTGAGGGGCTCTGAGAACCCACGTCATTCCCATAAATTCTGCTCTAGTGCCTGAAGCCCACCCAATGAGACTTTGGCCAAACCACTGAAAGTCCATTTAAAAAACAGACGATAAAGAGGGGAAAGAGGTGATATTACATATTAAAACATAGTCAACCACTTAGAACAAGGTGGGGAATTTAAATAATACCTACTGATACTTTAGCCATATGGTTTATTAGATTAAGTCAACTAGTTACACTCAGTGGGATTCTACCAGAGAAAACAAGGAAGCTTAACAGGAGAGTGCTGGAAGGGCTAAGCAATTTGTCAATTTAGAATGAAATACTGAAAGAATAATTACAATATTTCTATGCCTACAGAAGATAGTACTGATGTAAATAACTTTTACATAAGGTAGGAGGAATAAATTGCCTACTTAATTTTTTTCAGAGACTAGTATACCTCTGTCATCTCAGAATGCCATCAATACTATTTTAAAACAAGAATTTTCAACCTCAGGATGTAGGCGGTAGTGCGTCTAGCTTTTAAAGTCACTGACAGAAAGATCTGATAATGTTCCATGTTATGACACTTCCATTATCCCACAAAATAAAGACTTTCTTGTTGTTTTTTTTTTTTAAAGTGGTTCCATGCTTCAAAGGGAAAGCTTGTCTCCACCTAATACTGGTGGTTTCATCTATACTGCATGCAGAGTACAAATTGCAGTGCAGGAGTTAGTGTAGATCAGTTGGTGTCACAATTAGAGAGCCTAACATTGGGTTACCACAGGAGACACTGCTGCTATATAACCCTGACCTGAAACATTCGAAGGTGGATGAAGAACTCAAACAACTGGTGTGCTGTGAGACGCAAATAGCACTAGTTTTTAGTACACACCCATTGAACTAATTCCAGAAAGTTCAGTGCCTTAGTATTACTTTGAGTTCCAAGGTCTGGGTTAATATGCTCAGTGTGTGTGTTATGCTAGGAACTAAAGATTGGAAGCTATGTAGTAACCCTTTGATACTTCTAATGAATGTTACATAAACTTGAGGCGGGGGCAGGGGGTCTCTATATCACATTCCTCTCCTTCCTTCCCATACTCTGATAAGACAGATACAGCAATCAGACTGATGGAGACTAAAGTGCCAGTTCCCTTAAGGCTAAAAGCTAGCTCATAGGACACAAGGCAGGTGAGCTGGCAGATGGCTTGCTAACACTCATGTGAATTTCCTTTTCACACTTCCCAATCCCAAGATGTGGCAGAAGCAAAGTCAATTCCACTACTCATGGAAGAGAGCAGACTAGAGTGTACTTTCTCTACAGGTAGGCAGTTCTCTCCCACAGAAAAGAGTGAGGCAAACATGCCAGCTCTCTCCTCTTCTCTGATAAATTAGAGAACTACTCCTTTCTACACAGAGAGAGTCCAGAAAAAACGTCCGGCATGTAGTTTTCAGCAGGGGTGCAGACATATGACCAGGGGACTTTGGGAAATGTATGTAGGTGCTCCTGGCATTTAGCGGGTGAGTGCCAGAGTTGCCGAACATCCTACAGAGCACACTACACTCCCAGGCAATGAACAATCATCCTGCCTAAAATCCAGTAGCACTCCAGTTGAGAAGCACTGCTGGGGACCCTTTCACAGGGAAACAGGAACAGCAAGGAACGAGTGACCCACAGCTTTGTTGTGAATGGATGTGTGTGTGCACGTGCATAGCTGCACCTATGGGAATACAGCTAAGGTCATATGAACTCTTACTTGCTTTTTTTAAAATTAAGGTACTTATCACCCTTTTTAGCGGACAGTTCTGAGACATCACTACCACCAAGATACAGAAAACTTCTATCATTCCAGAAATCCCCCCATGCCTTTTGCAGTCAGCCCTTCCTATCCGAATCCCCTAGCAACTACCAACTTGTTTTCTGTCCTAATAATTTTGCCTGTTCCAGAATACCATATAAACAGAAGCATACCTTTGAATCTGGCTTCTTTCACTTAGCATAGCCCACTTGAGATCCACTCATGTTATTATATGGATCAGTGTCTGTTCCTGCTTGTTGCCCAGTAATATTCCACTGTGAGGATGAACCACAGTTTGCTTATCCATTCCCCCACTGAGGGGCATATCGTGTGAAGTTTTAACCTTTAGAGATGGAAGTTACTGGTAAAATACATATCTTTTAAAAGCCAGATCCAAACCTGAACTTGCTGCATCCTTTCCCATTTTCTCTACCAACTCCTCCAGAACATCAATCTGATTCAGGTGACCCCAATTTGTGAACCCACATTTCTCATACATGCTACTATCACATCATTTACTACATCGTAATAGTCAGTTTCTCCTAATAGACTTTAAACTCAATTAATATTTACTGAATACATGTTTGAACAAATGAATGACCAATGAATGAAAGGGCTCTTACACATGATATATCATCAACAATGATTTAAGTAATATGTCAGCTACCAACTCAAATATTTTGTCCTCCAATTGCTTTGAAAGCAAAAAATTTGAAACCACCTGTCTGCAAAAGGATTTGTTGCTCAGACATTAGATTTTAATTTCTGAGTGTGTAAGAAGTACATCAGGAAAGCTTTACCGAGACTTAAGTGACCATTAATGATGACCATAACTCCTTCATCTGGGGGCACTTCTTTTTGACTTATATGCTGAGTTCTGCAAGTCTTCCTACTAAACCACCAAACCTATGGGTGGTCTTGGGGACCGACCCCTCAACACACCTGGAATACTCAGAAAGGGTGGGGAAAAGTCAGAACATTGTTCACTTCAATATATATTTTCCAATACAATATTTTTAATAACTTTTTTATAATATCAATTTTTCTAAAATATACTGTTTCCATCCAAACCTTGAAATGACATATTTTGATTATTCTATTTGTGAAAAGTGTTCTCAATATAGCCTGAATGGCACAATCTAACTTCCCTTCTATAAGAAATAAAATACCTTTAATATTGATTACTAAAGGTTGTCTCATCAAGATTAAACTGATAAAGATCCAAATGCATTTATTTTATCCACATTTATAACTTTAGAAAATGAGTAGAAAAATATAGTTTCTCTTTAATTTGTAATGAGATATAATATAACTGAATATACTATAATAGCTAAAATTAAACTTATCTGTATTCTTTGAAAAATGTTTATGTGCAAGTATTGAAGTCCTAGATTCAACTTAGTAGAATAATTAAATAATCAAGCATCAAAATCAGAAACAACTCATTTAACTATATATATCATGACTGAACTTTTTTAATGTACTCAATGAAATGGAAAGGCATATACTGTTAAATCTATCCCTGAGCTACTATGTGATTTTAGACTTTGTCTATAGATGGCAGAAAATATTAAATATTAGATGGTAAAATAAGATAAGGGTTAGCCATAATTGGAATAAATATTTCATAATATGACTTATTATGAATCTCAAAGAAATCATAACAAAATCCTAGCCTTAGACTTTTAGTCAATGAATCATGAACAAATTGGTAGCACTTGAAAATATTTCAGTTAGAATTTAAAAGGCATTGTCAATAATCTATATTTGCTTTGGTTATTTGAAGGTAATTTTTAAAAATCTTTCCAAGGATGAATATTGAGAATAGTGGAAAAGAATGGTTTATTTTTACATACATGGGAAAAACATTTTTACTGTTCACTATTTCATACTGATATTTGTTTAGATGTGCTTTCATGAGACTCTCCTGCTAAAGGAGTGCATTTTTCATAAGAGGACAGATGATGAAAAGAAAAAGAAAACCTTTGAATAAATGTGGCCATTAATCCCACAGTGCAACGCTACCAAACACCTAAATTCAGAAGATTCCATGAAGATCCCATACAGAGCAAAATACCCTGCTTTCTAATGCCATACTGTATGCTTAAGAGAATATGTACAAGGAGGGAAAGATGGTAATCTCTGAGGGTTTTTGTGCTTTGTCAGCCCTTAAAGCTTTCACAGAAGTATCCAAAGGGGTCTAAAACTCTGTAGTAAGATTTGGGGTGAAGAGGGATGCTTTACTTTGATAAAATGGAAGTATTATTGTGAAAGCAGTCACAGACTAATTTTAGGAAAGAGTTCGTAGTAAAGTGGAAGATCTGAAAACTGTCCCTTAAAAACACCCGGGCTCGGGGGCTTCCCTGGTGGCGCAGTGGTTGAGAATCTGCCTGCCAATGCAGGGGACACGGGTTCGAGCCCTGGTCTGGGAAGATCCCACATGCCGCAGAGCAACTGGGCCCGTGAGCCACAACTACTGAGCCTGCGCGTCTGGAGCCTGTGCCCCACAACGAGAGGCCGCGATAGTGAGAGGCCCGCGCACCGCGATGAAGAGTGGTCCCCACTTGCCGCAACTAGAGAAAGCCCTCGCACAGAAACTAAGACCCAACACAGCCATAAATAAATAAATTAATTAATTAATTAAAACAAAACAAAACAAAACA
Source organism: Balaenoptera musculus (assembly GCF_009873245.2). Lineage (NCBI taxonomy): Eukaryota > Metazoa > Chordata > Mammalia > Artiodactyla > Balaenopteridae > Balaenoptera > Balaenoptera musculus. The sequence continues at coordinate 61,103,569 of NC_045802.1, forward strand.
AAACACCCGGGGGCTTTCTTACCCCTTGGAAAGTTTTCTTTCACTCCCAGATTATATGTGTCCCAGTTTGAAGACCACTGGTGACAAGAAGCGCTTTCCTAAATGTTCCAAGAATTCTTTTTATTGATAATTTAACTCCCACATCCAGTTGCAAGTAGGAATATATTGGTGACCTGACCTGCTATGGATCATATAGGATAAACTTGGAAATTGAGACTTGTGCTTAACTCATTTCTGGGGCTTTCTTTCTAATGGTTTCTGTGGTTCTTTGTAGACTCCACACCACTTCACTCGCAATGTGCTGGCCTTTTTATTACTGTCTTGTCAGCGTAGGTAGCAGCTCTATTAAACTACTAATGATAGTAATGTATTTTGTCCTGCCCGAGAAAAACAGTATTATCAGATATAAAATCTCCAGTGTCAAGAATATATACCCCCAACATTAATGCAGTGATTTATGTTGGTAGATCTTACTGTGAATGTCTTTGTAATGCAGGCAAATATATGCATTTCCAATGTGGAAATGAGCTTTTGTGTTTCTTATGTTGAAACTTGGGTTCTTTTATAGAAGAACTCATGGGACGTAAACATAAAAAGTTGAGTACTGGTTTAGGAAACAGAAAATCAACTGGGGCAATAACCATCCCTTTTCATATATCCCTGGTCAGCAATTGCAGAATTTTGAACCATGACTTCCTATAATTTAGTTAATAATTGCCCCAGACCAGAAATAACGTGTATGATTCTCAATATATTTTTAATGAAGCTTTTTCTAAAAGTATAACATTAAGGTTATCCAATCATCCAGAATTAGCATAGTCACTCTCTAAAGTGGTTAAAGTAATGAAATAAATTAAAGGAAACTAACTGAGGTGACACAGAGGTATATCTAGAAATAAAACTCAAGGCAATTTTTGGTTCAGTTATTTATCACCCCACCAAGCCATATCTTTTGTAGTTAATAATTATGCATTCCTTCTCTTACATTGTTTATGCCCTTTGTACCTTCAGTCCTTCAAAGTGATTATTTGGAATATGTTTTCAAATATTGGCCTTCACTTTGCTCCTCATCTGTAATATTTTCAGCACACCCAATAGTGAGAGAGGGGAGAGAGAGAGATGGAATGAAAGGCAAGAGGAAAAATTTTTTAAAAGATTATTTTGAAAATCTGGATACAGATTAATATCATGTTAGATAGATGGTTACATATGAAAATAACCCATTCTATCTGTTAAGAGAAAGAAAAAAAGAATCATCATTGCTTATAACATCCTAGTATTGTCATAATATTTCTGCTATAGAAGGTTCAATACAGTAACAAAGGTATCCACATAAAACAAGGTTAGTACCAACTAACAAGTAGAATTGAGAATAAATGAATCTCTGATAGATTATTTTTAAAAATCTAGAAAAACAACTTCCTATTTAATTTACATTTATATTATAATTTGTTAGCAACCCAATTCAGCCTATTCAAAAGAAATATGTTTCTAATGCATACCTATAATCCAAATATAAAGGAAAAGAAACCAGTATAAACTATGCATTCTATTATTATATTTAATTTATTTTGCTTTATTAAGCACATCCTTACTAGCTCTTTAGAAACCAATTTTTTATCCAAGATGGCAGTTTCAGGAATTATGTAAAAAGTTTCTGCATATTTCTTGCTTAAAATTTCAACTGGACTATTTTACAGTTTCTGAAAGATAATTCAGACCAATCTCATACACAATAATGTGTATTTTTTTCAAGAGAACTGATATTTATGCTTTGCCAATATCTCAGAAAGCACAGCTAACCCAATCGCTATAAAATGAATAGTAAAAAGTTATGAAACCACCTATATTCTGTCTATAAGGGCAAATGAAAATATTAAGGAAAACTTCAGCTATGTGGAAAAAGGGAAATATGTAAAAAGAAAAGTTGGTCAATTTACTTGAACTTCTTTTCCTTCAAATATCCAAGAGTCAACACATAGTGATTATGCAGAAGTTAAATAAGCTGAGAAAACCTCGAAATATTTGAAATTCACATTTTTCCCTCAGTCTTAAATTCCTCTGAGAATTGCACTTAATTCGGAAATGCTTGGGAATGCAGCTCCTAATTCCCCCCGAAGAGAAGTTTCTTTCCATTTTGATTTCCTCAGCCACAAACTAATCAGTCTTAATTGCTCCCAGCTGTGATTTCTTCTCCCAGGGGTTGCTTCCTGCTGATACCCAAGTAGTACAAAATCATGCAGTTTTGTTAAACTCCAGTAAATATATGGGAGCTTTGTAGAACCTAATTTACTATACAGGAGTTCAAGCACTGTAACTAGCAAGTAAACTTTCACTCAACTTTGAAAGCTGACCACATAATGAAGATCACTTTTCTCCCGAGAGGTGACACGATATGGGACAATTGAAAATTATATTTTCTACCATTACAGATTCAACAGAATATTATTTATATTTCTATTTGTAATGTGTGTGTATGCTTGTATGTATGTGTTAACATATATATATACACATACATATATATTAAATTTGTGTTATATGTAAAATATTTTTCTTGTATATTTGGAATTTTTACTGAAATAATTTTAGGAAAAAGAAAAAATAGGTCAGAACTACATGATGCTGTCTTGAAACAAAGTACTTTGTGATAACACCAAGAAAGTGAATTAAAATTTAAAACTTGCCACGTTAAGGTCTTCATAAAATTATATAATTGTCTCTCTTACATTTTTTACTATTTAATCTCAAAAACTGAAAAAAAAAAGATTATAAAAATCTTTTCCAGTTTTTTTAATCCTATTTATCAGATCATTCTGAAGTGATATCACCTGAAAAGAATATCAGGATTTTATGTTTTCTAGTTTACTCATTGTACAAACTGAACCATTTAGTTATTTTTCATGAATCAATCTCTAGTAATTATTTTTGCACAAAGATTGAAAAAGAAGCAACAACAACAAAAATGATTAGAAGAAATTAACTTCATCTGAAAGTGATTTAAGAAGTGACTGTGGGCTTTTTTATTAAAACCAGTGAATCTGAAGTTTCAATTAATGAACCACAATTCATGGCTATTAGCTTAACTAACAAACTTTGTTACTAGGCGGAAAACTGAGAATAATGAAGACAAAGTATCAAAGCCTGCGAACAGGTTACCCTTGGCAGAAATCATGCAAGTTCAAAGGGCCTTACTAATAAAGTTCACAAAACAACATTAAGGAAACTAAAAAAATAATTGTTCCTTTGCACCTATGGTCTTAATGAACTCACTCTGTATTACAACAAAGTAAGGCTTATTTATGCTCAAAATGGTAGGTACATAGAGTCAACATGCTGTAATATTAGACAGTGTTGTATAAGGCACTATAAAATTTTACCATAAATAATGAGAAAAAAATGAAAATATTTATACATTTCAGGGTTATGTGGAGAGTTTCTTAATGTTATTTTTATTTCTGAAAGTAATTTTATAAATAATAATTTTATGGCTAAACATGTGCCATATTTATCCTAATCTCCATGCTCTGAAAAGCCATCGTTCAGACAAAAATAAAATCTAGAAAATCTGAACTAAGAGAAGGATTGAGTTATTCATACTACACCAATGCTCCCACAAAGGACTACAAAAGGTAGATAAAATACAAAAGTCACATTTATTTAAAACATCATATTACTGCAGAAGCAACAAAAACTAGCAACTAATAAACTGGACATGGAAGAACCACGCAGAAGTGACCTGAATATCTGCAGCCATTCTTTCTGGGGGCAGGGCACATACAAGCAAATATCAGTGGTACAAAGTAACAGTAAGTCTTGAGAATTTTTAAAAATGTATTGACATGTCAACTAAATATAATTTGGTATCCTGGATAGGATTCTAGAATAGAAAAAGATCACTAGGTAAAAATTAAGAAAATCTGAAGAAAGTATGGACTTTCATTAATAATATGTCAATATTAGTTAACTGTGACAAAAGTATTATAATAATGTAAGATGTATAATGAGGCAAATTGGGTGTGATTTATATAGAAACTCTGTAGCATCTTCATAATTTTTCTGTAATTCTAAAGCAAATGGAAAATTAAAAGCTTATTAAAATATATAGAATTTAAATGAATGACAATAATAACACAACATTTTGGAAAAGTATAAGAGTTAGAATATTCTCCTAGGAATAAACCTACCTAAGGAGACAAAAGACCTGTATGCAGAAAACTATAAGACATTGATGAAAGAAGTTAAAGATGATACAAACAGATGGAGAGATATACCATGTTCTTGGATTGGAAGAATCAACATTGTGAAAATGACTCTACTACCCAAAGCAATCTACAGATTCAATGCAATCCCTAACAAACTACCAGTGGCATTTTTCACAGAACTAGAACAAAAAATTTCACAATTTGTATGGAAAGACAAAAGACCCCAAATAGCCAAAGCAATCTTAAGAAAAACAGAGCTGGAGGAATCAGGCTCCCTGACTTCAGATTATACTACAAAGCTACAGTAATCAAGACAGTATGGTACTGGCACAAAAACAGAAATATAGATCAATGGAACAGAATAGAAAGCCCAGAGATAAGCCCACGCACATATGGTCACCTTATTTTTGATAAAGGAGGCAAGAATATACAATGGAGAAAAGACAGCCTCTTCAGTAAGTGGTGCTGGGAAAACTGGACAGCTACATGTAAAACAATGAAATTAGAACACTCCCTAACACCATGCACAAAAATAAACTCAAAATGGATTAAAGACCTAAGTGTAAGGCCAGACACTATCAAACTCTTAGAGGAAAACATAGGCAGAACACTCTATGACATAAATCACAGCAAGATTCTTTTGGACCCACCTCCTAGAGAAATGGAAATAAAAACCAAAATAAAAAAATGGGACCTCATGAAACTTAAAAGCTTTTGCACAGCAAAGGAACCCATAAACAAGACAAAAAGACCACCCTCAGAATGGGAGAAAATATTTGCAAATGAATCAACTGACAAAGGATTAATCTCCAAAATTTATAAGCAGCTCATGCAGCTCAATATCAAAAAAAAAACCAACCCAATCAAAAAATGGGCAGAAGACCTAAATAGACATTCTCCAAAGAAGATATACAGATTGCCAACAAACACATGAAAGGATGGTCAACATCACTAATCATTAGAGAAATGCAAATCAAAACTAATGAGGTATCACCTCACACCAGTCAGAATGGCCATCATCAAAAAATCTACAAACAGTAAATGCTGGAGAGGTGTGGAGAAAAGGGAACCCTCTTGCACGGTTGGTGGGAATGTAAATTGGTACAGCCACTATGGAGAACAGTATGGAGGTTCCTTTAAAAACCAAAAATAGAACTACCATACGACACAGCAATCCCACTACTGGGCATATACCCTGAGAAAACCATAATTCAAAAAGAGTCATGTACCACAATGTTCATTGCAGCACTATTTACAAGAGCCAGGATATGGAAGCAACCTAAGTGTCCATCGACAGATGAATGGATAGAGAAGATGTGGCACATATATACAATGGAATATTACTCAGCCATAAATAACAAAATTGATCTATTTGTAGTGAGGTGGATGGACCTAGAGTCTGTCACATAGCGTGAAGTAAGTCAGAAAGAGAAAAACAAATACTATATGCTAACACATATATATGGAATCGAAAAAAAAAAGAAAAAAAAAGGTTCTGAAAAACCTAGGGGCAGGACAGGAATAAAAACACAGATGTAGAGAATAGACTTGAGGACACAGGGAGGGGGAAGGGTAAGCTGGGACAAAGTGAGAGAGTGGCATGGACATATATACACTACCAAATGTAAAATAGATAGCTAGTGGGAAGCAGCTGCATAGCACAGGGGGATCAGCTCAGTGCTTTGTGACCACCCAGAGGGGTGGGATAGGGAGGATGGGAGGGAGATGCAAGAGGGAGGAGATATGGGGATATATGTATATGTATAGCTGATTCACTTTGTTATAAAGCAGAAACTAACACACCATTGTAAAGCAATTATACTCCAATAAAGATGTTAAAAAAAAAAGAGTAGTCTAGCATTATGAGGCAAGTGGTAAAAATAATAATTTAAGGTAGACCCTAATAAAGATGCAGGTAGCACCCTCTAGAACCATACTGTGTAATAGATTTTTCTGAAATGAGAGAAATGTCCTATATCTATACCGACAATATCTTAACCATTAGCCACATGAGATGATTATCACTTGAAATGTGGCTAGTATGACTGAGCAACTAAAATTTTAATTTTATTTAAATAGCCACCTGCAGCTAGCAGCTACCACATTGTTCTTAGAAGAGAAAATTTAAATAATAAAAAATCATATTTGGTTATTCAAATTAAAAGCACAGAAGTAAAGAAAACATAATACAGGTGGGCCAGAAAGATAACAAGTAATACAATGGTATCTATAAACTCAACTGCATCAATATTACATTAAATGAATTTGGACTAAATATTCCAAATAAAAGGCAAACTACATGCTGCTTACATCCAACTATATACTATTTATAAAAAGAAAAACACACATTAAATACAAGAACACAGAAAGTTTGAGAAAAAAAGGATAGGAAAACCTGTACCATGCTAATAATAATACTTGATAGATGATAGACACATAGATAGTGCAATTCTATCAGTAGCAGTTAAATTAGATTTTAAGGCAAGAAGGATTCCCACAGATAAAAAGGCATATTTCATAATGCTAAAGAGATCAATCAAGAGAAAGATATCACAATCCTAAATCTATGTGTATCCAAAAACATAGTTTCAAAAAATGTAAGCGAAATTTTACAGAAATAAAGAAAATGTGCATCCCCAATCATATATGAAGATTTTAACACAGGTCTCTAGATAGCTGGCAGAAAAATCATATAAAAATAGTAAAGATATAAAATATCTAAAATTAACAAACTTTACCTAATTAGCATATGTAAAATGTGCTAGACTGATAGAATTAACATTTGTTTCAAATATTTATGGGCTATTTACCAAAAGTGACCATAATCTGGGCCATAATGAAAGACAACAAACTTTAAAATATTGAAATAATTCAGAATATGTTCTGACATAAGAAGTAATTATCAAAGACATATCAATGAGGAAAAGACAAACTAATAGGAAAAAAGCCACCAAAAAAATTGAACAGTTCATTAAAAAATATATCAAAATGTCTAATAACATATGAAAAAGTGCTCAACATCATTAGTCATCAGTGAAATTCAATTTAAAACCACAGTGAGAGGCTATTATAATTACACAGGAATGGCTAAAATGAAAAAATAAAAGACGGTATCAAGTGTTAGTAATGACATGGAACAAGTGTAAATTTCATATACTGTCGATGGAAATGTAAATTGGTACAACCAGTGTGGAAAACTGTTCATTACAGTAAGCTATATATATGCATCCTCTTATGACCCTGTAATTTCATGCCTAGTTATACAAAGAACAGAAGTTTGTACAAATGCTCATCAAAACACATATGCTAGAAGGTTCACATTAGCACCATTCCTAGTAAATTCAAGCTGGAAAAAAAAATCCATCATCAGTAGAATGGATAAATAAATTGTGCTATATTCATGCTGTGGATTACTATAGGGCAATAAGAAATTAACAAATTAAAACTACATGCAAAAGGAATAAATCTCAGACATAAAATGTTGAGTCAAAGAAGCCAGATACAAAAAATGTCTACTGTGTGGTTCCATGTATACAAAGTTCAAGATCAAGCAAAACTACGCTATGTCAGTCTTGAAGGTATATTGACTGGAAGGGTGAATGAAGAGGCTTCAGGGATGCTAGTAATATTCCATTTCTTGATCTGGGTTCTGGAGTTACTTATCTGTTCATTTTGTGGAAGTTCCTTGAGTTCTACATTTATTATTAGTCCTCTTTTTGTATGTATGTATGTTTCACTAAAATGTTTGCCCTGAGGTTTAAATATGGAGGTATTGATTGGGAAGATATCTTTACAGAAGTTGTCTATTCAGCCTTTGCTTTTATATCAAGCTAATCTTAAACTGAAATTGAAGATGTATATTTCATATAAAATTGAGATATATATTTCAGATTTCAGATTTATCATCTTCCAGAGATAGTTTCAGTTATATTCTAGGCACCCAAACCTTACCATTTTTATGGCTCCAAAAGTACAGTCTCTTTCCTATTGGGAGTCCTGACATGAGGGGTGTGTCTCACATATGATCAGTTTCCAACAGTTGTTCTGCACTTTGAGTTCTCAGTTCTTGCTGTCTGTAAACTGGGATAGTTCATTGTTCCATATTTATGCTGCGGCCGACCGTCATGTTTCTGGTAATTTTTTTTTTATCTCAGGAAATAAGTAAGTGATTCCCACATCTTACCTTCAGGTCTCTGAGGGCTGGGGCGGTGGTTAGCCACAGGAGAACCATGCCTCCAGTTCCCTAGGCTTTTGTATTTATCTCAGCCATTTTCTTCTCAAAGCCCATGAGCACTGATAACCTTCTGGACTTGAGAGTATTAAAGCACAGCTTCATTCTATACCTAGTACTTCTACCACACTTGACATCCATCCTTACCTGTTTATTCTGGCCTACATTACCAGATTCCTTTCTCATTCATGGTAATTCTCCAACAGGAACTCTTCATATCCATCCTTGCTTCCAGGTCCATCAGTCTATCAGTCTGTTTCTATATATCTGAGCCCTAACTATGTATAGTGTTCAAGTTCTTTCTCAAGGGACTGGTTGGGTCCCTACGAATGAAGCAATGTTCCTGAACATTCTTAAGAATGTCCCTAAATATTTTATGAATTAGGACACTTCTCTGCCAAATGTCAAAAAAAATATTACCTGTCTCTGTCCACAAATATATCAAAGTCTCAACTTTGTACTTTCCAGGATACCAAAATAAATGTCAAAAATCAATTTTGCAGGGCAGGCAAAAGATAAATCAATTCAGAGAGTTGTAAGAGCAGCGTCTTAAATTTCAGTCCAAGATTAGCCTGATGTAAAACAAAGGCTGAATAGTCAACTTCTTCAAAGATACCTTCCCAATCAATACCCCCATATACAAACATCAGTTCAGTCAGGTGGGAGTGACAGCAGAAAAGGAAAATTTGCTAAGGATACCCCCTTTGCTTGGTGTTTTTAAGCCTCTCCTTTTCTCACTTAGTTTTTTTTGTTTTGTTTTTTTAAAATTTTCTCCTACTTGGGTAGATATAGTGATCAGCATGAGAGCTCTTTCAAAGGCCATCAATTTGAGTTGCTACCCATGATAAGAAAAAGAACTATTGAAAGTCACTCACATTTGTCTGCTGAGGTCTTCTTTTCCTAGACCTCTATGATTATATTGTTCTTGTTCATCTAAAATTGTGAATTGGCTCCAGTGAATTGCATTCATTTATACATATCTTTATCTTCAGCTTCAGTTTTGGGAAAACACAGTTTGTTCACAGTAGGTTAAGTTTTGGGGTAACAGAAAGTCCCAAAATCTCGGTGGCCTAAAAAAGTTTTATTCCTCACTTAAGCAAACAGGTGGTGAGTCTGGCTGATGCTTAAGGGGAATCTTGTTTTCTATGTAATGACCCAGGGTCTCCAGATCAATATTTGCTTCCATGACCACATGGCAAGGGTAAAAGCACGGAAGAGTCTCAAAATTAAAGGATTCATCCTGGAAGAAACATGGGTCACTTCTGCTCACGTTCCATTAGGAACATAAGTCAGTGGCCATACATCTGCCCTTAAGAGGGCAGAGAAGTGTCATCCCTCCCTGCAGTCTTGTCCTAACAGAAGGCAAAAATGAACTATTTGTTAAATAAAAATATGTTGAGTAACTAATGCTTTATACTGGTCAGCCAATCTAATTTTAATGTTTAATATAAAGGAGGAAGAAACAATCAACATGAAGAAAGCAAACACTAGATAAGGAAGGGAAAACAGTTCCTACTCTATTAGGGAATCAATTTTGCATAGCTTCATAGAACACTGACTTGAGAACAATTCTGAGACCAATCTTAGCTCAATAGGAAAGACTGATTTAACAGGTAAATGACATCAGCCAAGAGCACAAGAATGAGAAGTATTGCTGTGTCATGGATTGACTTATTGCCTCAATTCCAACCCTCTTTCTGCATCCATACTTTTGCATGACCTCAGGAAGGACAGGGTAGACTTTTCTATCCTTTGACTTGGGGTTGGCTCTGTAACTTGTTTCAGTCAATGGCATGTGGGTAGAAGTAAGCAATTTCTGAACCAAGACCTTAATGTCCTCCTGTGTTTCCACTTGCTCTCTGCCGTTTTCATGAGAAGAATATACCTCGGACTTCCCTGGTGGTGCAGTGGTTAAGAATCCGCCTGCCAACTCAAGGGACACAGGTTCGAGCCCTGGTCCGGGAAGATCCCACATGCTGCGGAGCAACTGAGCCCGTGCGCCACAACTACCGAAGCCCACGTACCACAACTACTGAAGCCCGCACACCCTAGAGCCCGTGGTCTGCAACAAGAGAAGCCACTGCAATAAGAAGCCCGCACTTGCCACAACTAGAGAAAGCCCAGGTGCAGCAATGAAGACCCAATGAAGCCAAAAATAAATAAATAAAAATAAAATAGATTTATGAAAAAAAAACAAAAACATACCTCAAGTGGTGCTGTGGTCATATCAGAAGGATGAGAGATACATAATAGGAAACCATCCTGGTCGCCACAGCCTGAAGAAGAGCTGCCCCAGGCATCCCATAAATCTGCACAGAGAAGCAAAGTTACAAAGCTGAGCCCAGCCTACATCAGGTGAACGTCTGCCAACCTTCAGAGAGACAAGAACAGTTACAAACGACTGTTATTTTAAGCCATGGAACTTCTGAGTAATTTGTTTTGCAGCAAGAACTAATCAATATATGGTACATGTGCCAGACACTGGCCATTCATAAAGTACAATGGATGAGAAAAAACAAAAAAAGCAAATCCAGAATCTAGAAGACAAAAAGGATTGGAGATTGCCACACAAAGAAAAAGAAAAGCATTCTTGAGGGTTAGGAAAGAAAAGTAAAAATGAATATATTTAATGTGACTTTTTTTAAATAATCATGAACTTAGATACATGAACTAAGAGTGTATGTTCTGGTTTGTGACTACATTTACATGAAAAAACTTGAAAGTTACAAAATTTGACATTTTTATATAAGATATGATTTTATTTAAAAATCAGGAGACAACGAAGTTGGAACAGACCCAATAATATACATGAGTGCCATTAATTATCAGCCTATAAAATTATAAACTTGAACATGATGTTTATTACAAAATCCTTTTGTATTAGAATTAAAGGGATGTCTGAATTTTGAAGGCAGTGACTTTTGGAAAAACAAGAGAAAGCATTAGTTCAAAGAGTAAAACCATGGAATTCAGTGACTTAAAAAAATAGAGAGAGAGAGGAGAAGATGGCGGAAGAGTAAGACGCGGAGATCACCTTCCTCCCCACAGATACATCAGAAATACATCTACACGTGGAACTGCTCCTACAGAACACCCACTGAACGCTGGCAGAAGACGTCAGACCTCCCAAAAGGCAAGAAAGTCCCCACGTACTTGGGTAGGGCAAAAGAGAAAAGAAATAACAGAGACAAAAGAATAGGGACGGGACTGGCACCAGTGGGAGGGAGCCGTGAAGGAGGAAAGATTTCCACGCACTAGGAAGCCCCTTCGCGGGCAGAGACTGCGGGTGGCAGAGGGGGGAAGCTTCGGAGCCACGGAGGAGAGCGCAGCCACAGGGGTGCGGAGGGCAAAGCGGAGAGATTCCCGCACGGAGGCTCGGCGCCGAGCAGCACTCACCAGCCCGAGAGGCTTGTCTGCTCACCCGCCGGGGCGGGCGGGGCTGGGAGCTGAGGCTCGGGCTTCGGTGCTAGCCGGGAGGGAGTCCGGGAAAAAGTCTGCAGCTGCCAAAGAGGCAAGAGACTTTTTCTTCCCTCTTTGTTTCCTGGTGCGCGAGGAGAGGGGATTCAGAGCACCGCCTAAACGAGCTCCAGAGATGGGCGCGAGCCGCGGCTATCAGCGCGGATCCCACAGCAACAGGGGCACAGAGGAAAAAGCAGAGAGATTCCCGCACGGAGGCTCGGCGCCAAGCAGCACTCGGCAGCCCAAGAGGCTTGTCTGCTCACCCGCTGGGGCGGGCGGGGCTGGGAGCTGAGGCTCGGGCTTCCGTCGGATCGCAGGGAGAGGACTGGGGCTGGCGGCGTGAACACAGCCTGAAGGGGTTAGCGCACCACAGCTAGGCGGGAGGGAGTCTAGGAAAAAGTCTGCAGCTGCCGAAGAGGCAAGAGACTTTTTCTTCCCTCTTTGTTTCCTGGTGCGCGAGGAGAGGGGATTAAGAGCGCCGCCTAAATGAGCTCCAGAGACAGGCGCGAGCCGCGGCTATCAACGCGGACCCCAGAGACGGGCGTGGGACGCTAAGGCTGCTGCTGCCGCCACCAAGAAGCCTGTGAGCAAGCAAACGTCACTCTCCACACCTCCCCTCCCGGGAGCCTGTGCAGCCCGCCACTGCCAGAGTCCCGTGATCCAGGAACAACTTACCTGGGAGAACACAGGGCGCGCCTCAGACTGGTGCAACCTCACGCTGACCTCTGCCGCCGCAGGCTCGCCCCGCCTCCGTACCCCTCCCCCCCGCCCTGCCTGAGTGAGCGAGAGCCCGCTAATCACCTGTTCCTTTAACCCCGTATTGTCTGAGATGCCCTCAGGCGACCTACATGCAGAGGCGGGGCCAAATCCACAGCTGAGCCCCAGGAGCTGTGCGAACAAAGAAGAGAAAGAGAAATCTCTCCCAGCAGCCTCAGGAGCAGCGGATTAAAGCTCCACAATCAACGTGATGTACCTGCATCTGTGGAATACCTGAACAGACAACAAATCATCCCAAATTGAGGAGGTGGACTTTGGGAGCAAGATATATTATTTTTTCCCCTTTTCCTCTTTTTGTGAGTGTGTATGAATATGCTTCTGTGTAAGATTTTGTCTGTATAGCTTTGCTTTCACCATTTGTCCTAGGGTTCTGTCAGTCCGTTTTTTTTTTTACTTTAAAAAATTTTTTTTCTGGGCTTCCCTGGTGGCGCAGTGGTTGAGAGTCTGCCTGCCAATGCAGGGGACACGGGTTCGGGCCCTGGTCTGGGAGGATCCCATATGCCGCGGAGCGACTAAGCCTGTGAGCCACAACTACTGAGCCTGTGCGTCTGGAGCCTGTTCTCCGCAACAAGAGAGGCCGCGATAGTGAGAGGCCCGCGCACCACGATGAAGAGTGGCACCCACTTGCCGCAACTAGAGAAAACCCTCGCACAGAAACGAAGACCCAACACAGCCAAAAATAAATAAATAAATAAATAAAATGTTTTTTTAAAAACTGCTTTGTTTTAAAAAAAATTTTTTTTTCTCAATTATTTTTTATTTTTTATTTTAATAACTTTATTTTATTTTATCTTTATTTTATCCTCTTTCTTTCTTTCTATTTTTTCTCCCTTTTATTCTAAGCCATGTGGATGAAAGGGTCTTGGTGCTCCAGCCAGGCATCAGGGCTGTGCCTCTGAGATGGGAGAGCCAACTTCAGGACTCTGGTCCACAAGAGACCTCCCAGCTCCACGTAATACAAAATGGCGAAAATCTCCCAGAGATCTCCATCTCAACACCAAGACCCAGCTTCACTCAATGACCAGCAAGCTACAGTGCTGGACACCCTATCCCAAACAACTAGCAAGACAGGAACAGAGCCCCATCCATTAGCAGAGAGGCTGCCTAAAATCATAATAAGGCCACAGACACCCCAAGACACACCACCAGATGTGGACCTGCCCATCAGAAAGACAAGATCCAGCCTCATCCACCAGAACACAGGCACTAGTCCCCTCCACCAGGAAGCTTACACAACCCACTGAACCAACCTTAGCCACTGGGGACAGACACCAAAAACAATGAGAACTACGAACCTGCAGCCTGTGAAAAGGAGACTCCAAACACAGTAAGATAAGCAAAATGAGAAGACAGAAAAACACACAGCAGATGAAGGAGCAAGGTAAAAACACACCAGACCTAACAAATGAAGAGGAAATAGGCAGTCTACCTGAAAAAGAATTCAGAATAATGATAGTAAAGATGATCCAAAATCTTGGAAATAGAATAGACAAAATGCAAGAAACATTTAACAAGGACGTAGAAGAACTAAAGAGGAACAAAGCAACGATGAACAACACAATAAATGAAATTAAAAATACTCTAGAAGGGATCAATAGCAGAATAACGGAGGCAGAAGAACGGATAAGTGACCTGGAAGATAAAATAGTGGAAATAACTACTGCAGAGCAGAATAAAGAAAAAAGAATGAAAAGAATTGAGGACAGTCTCAGAGACCTCTGGGACAACATTAAACACACCAACATTCGAATTATAGGGGTCCCAGAAGAAGAAGAGAAAAAGAAAAGGACTGAGAAAATATTTGAAGAGATTATAGTTGAAAACTTCCCTAATATGGGAAAGGAAATAGTTAATCAAGTCCTGGAAGCACAGAGAGTCCCATACAGGATAAATCCAAGGAGAAACACGCCAAGACACGTATTAATCAAGCTATCAAAAATTAAATATAAAGAAAACATATTAAAAGCAGCAAGGGAAAAACAACAAATAACACACAAGGGAATCCCCATAAGGTTAACAGCTGATCTTTCAGCAGAAACTCTGCAAGCCAGAAGGGAATAGCAAGACATATTTAAAGTGATGAAAGGGAAAAAACTACAAGCAAGATTACTCTACCCAGCAAGGATCTCATTCAGATTCGATGGAGAAATTAAAATCTTTACAGAGAAGCAAAAGCTGAGAGAGTTCAGCACCACCAAACCAGCTTTACAACAAATGCTAAAGGAACTTCTTTAGGCAAGAAACACAAGAGAAGGAAAACACCTACAATAACAAACCCAAAACATTTAAGAAAATGGGAATAGGAACATACATATTGATAATTACCTTAAATGTGAATGGATTAAATGCTCCCACCAAAAGACACAGACTGGCTGAATGGATACAAACACAAGACCCATATATATGCTGTCTAAAAGAGACCCACTTCAGACCTAGGGACACATACAGACTGAAAGTCAGGGGATGGAAAAAGATATTCCATGCAAATGGAAATCAAAAGAAAGCTGGAGTAGCAATTCTCATATCAGACAAAATAGACTTTAAAATAAAGACTATTACAAGAGACAAAGAAGGACACTACATAATGATCAAGGGATCAATCCAAGAGGAAGGTATAACAATTGTAAATATTTAAGCATCCAACATAGGAGCACCTCAATACATAAGGCAAATACTAACAGCCATAAAAGGGGAAATCGACAGTAACACAATCATAGTAGGGGACTTTAACACCCCACTTTCACCAATGGACAGATCATCCAAAATGAAAATAAATAAGGAAACACAAGCTTTAAATGATACATTAAACAAGATGGACTTAATTGATATTTATAGGACATTCCACCCAAAAACAACAGAATACACATTTTTCTCAAGTGCTCATGGAACATTCTCCAGGATAGATCATATCTTGGGTCACAAATCAAGCCTTGGTAAATTTAAGAAAATTGAAATCGTATCAAGTATCTTTTCCGACCACAACGCTATGAGACTAGATATCAATTACAGGAAAAGATTTGTAAAAAATACAAACACATGGAGGCTAAACAATACACTACTTAATAACCAAGTGATCACTGAAGAAATCAAAGGGGAAATCAAAAAATACCTAGAAACAAGTGACAATGGAGACACGACGACCCAAAACCTATGGGATGCAGCAAAAGCAGTTCTAAGAGGGAAGTTTATAGCAATACAATCCTACCTTAAGAAACAGGAAACATCTCAAATAAACAACCTAACCTTGTACCTAAAGCAATTACAGAAAGAAGAACAAAAGAACCCCAAAGTTAGCAGAAGGAAAGAAATCATAAAGATCAG
The DNA here is from genome assembly GCF_009873245.2 of Balaenoptera musculus. Classification (NCBI taxonomy): domain Eukaryota; kingdom Metazoa; phylum Chordata; class Mammalia; order Artiodactyla; family Balaenopteridae; genus Balaenoptera; species Balaenoptera musculus. The sequence goes on from NC_045802.1 coordinate 61,119,559, forward strand.
ATCAGAAATAAATGGAAAAGAAATGAAGGAAATGATAGCAAAGATCAATAAAACTAAAAGCTGTTTCTTTGAGAAGATAAACAAAATTGATAATGCATTAGCCAGACTCATGAAGAAAAAAAGGGAGAAGACTCAAATCAATAGAATTAGAAATGAAAAAGGAGAAGTAACCACTGACACTGCAGAAATACAAATGATCATGAGAGATTACTACAAGCAACTCTATGCCAATAAAATGGACAACCTGGAAGAAATGGACAGATTCTTAGAAATGCACAACCTGCCGAGACTGAACCAGGAAGAAATAGAAAATACGAACAGACCAATCACAACCACTTAAATTGAAACTGTGATTAAAAATCTTCCAACAAACAAAAGCCCAGGACCAGATGGCTTCACAGGCGAATTCTATTAAACATTTAGAGAAGAGCTAACACCTATCCTTCTCAAACTCTTCCAAAATACAGCAGAGGGAGGAACACTCCCCAACTCATTCTACGAGGCCACCATCACCCTGATACCAAAACCAGACAAAGGTGTCACAAAGAAAGAAAACTACAGGCCAATATCACTGATGAACATAGATGCAAAAATCCTCAACAAAATACTAGCAAACAGAATCCAACAGCACATTAAAAGGATCATACACCATGATCAAGTGGGGTTTATTCCAGGAATGCAAGGATTCTTCAATATATGCAAATCAATCAACATGATACATCATATTAACAAATTGAAGGAGAAAAACCATATGATAATCTCAATAGATGCAGAGAAAGCTTTTGACAAAATTCAACACCCATTTATGATAAAAGCCCTACAGAAAGTAGGCATAGAGGGAACTTTCCTCAACATAATAAAGGCCATATATGACAAACCCACAGCCAACATCGTCCTCAATGGTGAAAAACTGAAACCATTTCCACTAAGATCAGGAACAAGACAAGGTTGCCCAATCTCACCACTATTATTCAACACAGTTTTGGAAGTTTTAGCCACAGCAATCAGAGAAGAAAAAGAAATAAAAGGAATCCAAATAGGAAAAGAAGAAGTAAAGCTGTCACTGTTTGCAGATGACATGATACTATACATAGAGAATCCTAAAGATGCTACCAGAAAACTACTAGAGCTAATCAATGAATTTGGTAAAGTAGCAGGATACAAATTAATGCACAGAACTCTCTTGCATTCCTATACACTAATGATGAAAAATCTGAAAGAGAAATTAAGAAAACACTCCCATATACCATTGCAACAAAAAGTATAAAATACCTAGGAATAAACCTACCTAAGGAGACAAAAGACCTGTATGCAGAAAACTATAAGACACTGATGAAAGAAATTAAAGATGATACAAACAGATGGAGAGATATACCATGTTCTTGGATTGGAAGAATTAACATTGTGAAAATGACTCTACTACCCAAAGCAATCTACAGATTCAATGCAATCCCTAACAAACTACCAGTGGCATTTTTCACAGAACTAGAACCAAAAATTTCACAATTTGTATGGAAACACAAAAGACCCCGAATAGCCAAAGCAATCTTGAGAACGAAAAATGGAGCTGGAGGAATCAAGCTCCCTGACTTCAGACTATACTACAAAGCTACAGTAATCAAGACACACAAAAACAGAAATATAGATCAATGGAACAGGATAGAAAGCCCAGAGATAAACCCACGCACATATGGTCACCTTATCTTTGATAAAGGAGGCAAGCATATACAGTGGAGAAAAGACAGTCTCTTCAGTAAGTGGTGCTGGGAAAATTGGACAGGTACATTGAAAAGTATGAAATTAGAACACTCCCTAACACCATATACAAAAATTAACTCAAAATGGATTAAAGACCTAAGTGTAAGGCCAGACACTATCAAACTCTTAGAGGAAAACATAGGCAGAACACTCTATGACATAAATCACAGCAAGATCCTTTTTGACCCAGCTCCTAGAGAAATGGAAATAAAAACACAAATAAACAAATGGGACCTAATGAAACTTAAAAGCTTTTGCACAGCAAAGGAAACCATAAACAAGACCAAAAGACAACCCTCAAAATGGGAGAAAATATTTGCAAATGAAGCAACTGACAAAGGATTAATCTCCAAAATTTACAAGCAGCTCATGCAGCTCAATAACAAAAAAACAAACAACCCCATCCAAAAATGGGCAGAAGACCTAAATAGACATTTCTCCAAAGAAGATATACAGATTGCCAACAAACACATGAAAGAATGCTCAACATCATTAATCATTAGAGAAATGCAACTCAAAACTACAATGAGATATCATCTCACACTGGTCAGAATGGCCATCATCAAAAAATCTACAAACAATAAATGCTGGAGAGGGTGTGGAGAAAAGGGAACCCTCTTGCACTGTTGGTGGGAATGTAAATTGATACAGCCACTATGGAGAACAGTATGGAGGTTCCTTAAAAAACTAAAAATAGAACTCCCATATGACCCAGCAATCCCACTACTGGGCATATACCCTGAGAAAACCATAATTCAAAAAGAGTCATGTACCAAAATGTTCATTGCAGCTCTATTTACAATAGCCAGGACACGGAAGCAACCTAAGTGTCCATCGACAGATGAATGGATAAAGAAGATGTGGCACATATACACAATGGAATATTACTCAGCCATAAAAAGAAACGAAATTGAGTTATTTGTAGTGAGGTGGATGGAGGTAGAGTCTGTCATACAGAGTGAAGTAAGTCAGAAAGAGAAAAACAAATACAGTATGCTAACACATATATATGGAATCTAAGGAAAAAAAAAAAAAGGTCATTAAGAACCTAGTGGTAAGATGGGAATAAAGACACAGACCTACTAGAGAATGGACTTGAGGATATGGGGAGGGGGAAGGGTAAGCTGTGACAAAGTGAGAGAGTGGCATGGACATATATACACTACCAAACGTAAAATAGATAGCTAGTGGGAAGCAGCCGCATAGCACAGGGAGATCAGCTCGGTGCTTTGTGACCACCTAGAGGGGTGGGATAGGGAGGGTGGGAGGGAGGGAGATGCAAGAGGGAAGAGATATGGGAACATATGTATATGTATAACTGATTCACTTTGTTATAAAGCAGAAACTGACACACCATTGTAAAGCAATTATACTCCAATAAAGATGTTAAAAAAAAAAATTAAAAAGTTACACATACACTTACCACATAACCCAGAAATCCCACTCCTGGGTATTTACCCAAGAGAAATAAAAACATATGCCCACACAAAGACTTCTACATGAATGCTTGTGGCAGCTTTATTGTAATAGCTCAAAACTGGAAATTACCTAAATGTCTATCAACTGGTGAATAGACATATAAAGTATAGTATACATCTACATAATGAAATACTACTCAGCAGTAAAAAGGAATGATACATGCAACAACATGGATGAATCTCAAAAGCATTATGTGAAGTGAAAGCAGACAGACACAAAACCTTACATATTGCATGATACCGTTTAGTGGCATTCTGGAAAAGACAAAACTACAGGGACAAGAATCAAATCAGTGGTTGCTAGGGGCCGTGGTGATGGTGGAGGAGGGGACTGACTACAAAGGGGCAAAAGAAAACTTGTTTGAGGTCATAGAAATGTGCTATATCTCAATTGCAATGATTATATTACTATATACATTGCCAAAATTCAACATATTGTACATTTTGAAATGGTGAAATTTACTGTATGTAAATTATTCCTCAATAAGCCTGAATTAAAAAATCACCACTGGTAAAAAAAAAAAGAAATATATATATATATATATATATATATATATAAATATAAATGTAAACAAATTTTTACAACATAAACTTCAGAATGACAGTTTTTCAAATGAGATCATGACATATTTAAGAAAGCTAATTTGAAATACTTTCTGAAATGGAGACTGATGCCAAGAGGGTAGCCAGGCCTTAGCTAATATATGCAAAGCAAATTTTGATTTGGCAGGATTATGAGTCCAACCCAAACTTTTTATATTTTCATAAATAGGAAAGGGTGAAAGTGAAAAAAGAGTAGTAAGAGGGTCAGGAGCATGTAGGAACAATAGTTGATGACCTGGTTAAAATGACCCCAAACCGTTTTGGTTTTTCACTGATATTACTAAGAGATTCAAACCCAAGGATTCTCAGGTTCGCTTGCATCAGAATCACTTAGGATGCTTTTAAAAATACAGGTGCCCAGGACCCACCTCGGATTCCATTGGTGTGATATTGGTATTTGTTAAAAGATCCCTAGGCCATTTAAATTGTAACCAAGGTTAATAATCATCACGACTTTGACCTATCCCAGGTATACATAAGTCAATTAATGATTAATTACAGTTGCCAACTCTCCAGTCCCAGGCTGTTCCCCGTCTGGTTGCATTCAACCTGATTGGGTCATGTGCTCTGATTACCTAAACTTGGAGGAACTGTCACGTTATTAAATATTTACAAAGTAACACAGTGATACTTTTGTAAGCTGTGTCTCACAGTCGTCAAGGTGGATTACATAACAGATAAAGGCAACAGATTACCAGTTAACCCTAAAAAGAATCTGCTATATCTATAGAAATGACTATGTATGCAAAAAATACTAGTTCCCAGTTATATGAAGCAGAGTACATGTTTAGTTTCAACATTATGCTATGGAAGGGACTGAAAAACAGAAAACTCCAATGTCTTAGGTTCGACTTGTGTAAAATAGAAGACATTTTAAATATAGATTACATAATACTGAGCTATATTTACAGATGATTTATAAAAGAGACACAGAAGAAACATTAGCTGAATATCATCGACTGAAGTCCAGGTGTAGGAGCTAGGTACGTGGAATACAATAGGGCACAGAGTAACTTACCAAAAAGAAAGAAGAAATGAAAGAAGATGGGAAGGAGGAAGGGAGAGAGGAAGAGAGAAAGAAAGGGAAAATCAATTTTGGGGAAAATCAAGCAAAACAAATACAATGGAACAATTTCAAGCTTACAACTTGCCAATCTCGCTACTTGGTTGAAGTGATTACAATACAAAACTCCTTTTGGAGTTATTTTCTGTAAATAAAATGATGTGCTTGCAACCGTAGAACATCTCTAATGCTCTTAGTTACGTGCAGCCTGCAAAACATCAGGTAAAAAAATAGGTGATAAGATCCTGAGCAGCTTTAGCAAGAAAAAAGCGTTTAACAGTAAGGACTGCGCTCACTATCCATGTTTCTCTTCCAAAAGGCAATTTGACTGTAACTCTCCCAGATTTGGAAGTTACTCATCCTACTCACGGGGGGACGGGGGAAATTTATCAGGCTTCTCCCACCACGGCTGGGCAGATGATAGAACAAAAGGGCAGCAGACAACTTGAGCAGAGTCAGCCAAGTTTCCTGCCCAAACAGAGAGGATAGCAGGAGAGGGGGGAGGAGAGGAAAGAAAATGGTAACAGAAGCTTTTTTTATGCCGGAAATGTAAGAGTGCCTTTGTTGTAAAACACAGGCGTTGATTTCCTGTTTCCATAACTTATGATTGGTGAGTTATTTTTACATTTATCTTAATGAGGTTACACCCTGCTCTGAGATTTCATAAGCCATTTCCCTGCCTATGAAACAAACAAAATATTCTTCTCTCTGATTCAGTTTCTTTGTTGACCTTGGGATAGCTGAACAAGAGAATGGTCTGGATTACACATTAACCTCTGTGTCTAAAAGTGTGTGGGGAGAAGGAGCGCTCAGGCTTTGTTAACGCTGAGGAATTCTTTACCTGTGAGACTCAAAAGTCAGTGTTATTTCCTGACTTTTATTTGTACCTTGAAAAGTTACAAAGGACCAGAAAGTGTTTCCTAAATCATGGAGGAAAAGTTCTCAAAAAAATAAAGTGTAAATATATATTTGGCCTGGAACGATGCATCTCAAATCAATTCTGACAAAAATCTTGTGTGGGTGAATAAAAATTAATGGAACATGATTCATTGTAGGCATCAAACATTCAAATTAGTAAAGAGCATAGCCAACGAGACGCACTTATTTTATTCTTCAGTTATTACCTGCCTGCTGCAGTGGACAGAGGAATTTGGAATGTGTCCTTTATTGCTGCCACGCTGCTTCGGGCGCTGGCTTGGGAATTAAGGATCCATGCCTCTACATAATGATATATGATTAGCACTGTGAAAGTAATTGAACTCTTTGTTCTAGACAATCCCTTGCAGTGTCAGCAAGAAGCTGGAACAAACTGTGTCATTTAACAGAGTTATGCTGTAAGTGAGAAAAACCTCTGATCCCTGAACAATTAACTTCCTAATAATTTTTAAGTTCTCAAGATTAAATGAGAGAATTAATATAATAGACCGTATAAATGTGCATTAGAGAAATAAAGCAGTGCAAAGGCACTAAGAGGGATGGGAAAATTTAAAGAAATTAACAACTGTTCTCAAATATAATAAGAGACAGGTGTCAGGCTGTTAAAAGGATGATTAATGTAACTGGAGCAGCTGAGAGTGGTAAATGCACAGCTGTTGCAAAGATTAGTTATGTAGTACCAGAGAATACTACTTGTTTTGCTGTGCACTCCACTAAACTAAATTATATTAAGAGCTTATAAAGTATCCTGGAAAGTGAAGTAATAATGATATTGACACCTGTTTTACACAGTAAACCCCTATAACTCAAATCAATGATATTGACTCCTATTTTACATAATAAAACGCTATAACTCAAATCAATGATATTGACACTAATTTTACATAATAAAACGCTGCAACTCAAATCATTCGCTCTAACTTTGTGCCTTCAAAATCACAGCACACTAGCTTTATTATTTATGAAATTTCTCAATTTTCTTCATTAAATGTACGAAATATCTCAGTAATCATTTTAAGACAATAATGCTTGCATTAGGTTGCATTAATTTCAAAATGATCAAATTTTGAAAGTAATATGTTCTCTTTGAAGTTCACTAATTCCAAACTCTCTTTTATTCTGATAGTTTCGTTTTATCAAAATGTTGCTGTATTCAGCGCAGAGTGATGAGTTGCATTTCAAGTAATTCTATAAAATCTGATGAGCGTTCCTCTTGGATAGGGACTGGACTATATTTGGTTCAGTCTCAGGGTCACACTGACCTTTAGGAAACAAAGCAAAGAAGGAGACATTGCTTTGTAATTATTCTCAAATGAAATTTCTGTTTGTTTTCAATACCATCTAATTAAGCTAATTAATATCCTCTTGTACAACAAAAAACATAAAACAGAAAGAAAAAGAAGTATCAAAACAGTGACATGGGGCTTCCCTGGTGGCGTAGTGGTTGAGAATCTGCCTGCCAATGCAGGGGACACGGGTTCGATCCATGGTCCGGGAAGATCCCACATGCTGCAGAGCAACTAAGCCTGTGTGCCACAACTACTGAGCCTGTGCTCTAGAGCCCGTGAGCCACAAGTACTGAGCCCAAGTGCCGCAACTACTGAACCCACGTGCCTATAGCCCGTGCTCCACAATGAGAGAAGCCACCAAAGTGAGAAGCCCGTGCACTGCAACAAAGAGTAACCCCCGCTCGCCGCAACTAGAGAAAGCCCACGCGCAGTAATGAAGACCAAACACAGCCAAAAATAAATAAAGTAAATAAATTTATTTTTAAAAAAAGTGACATGACTATATTTATCACTGCCTATGGTATTTATTTTTTTTAAAAGAGTCTATGAATGAAAATGATTTCAGTTGCTCATTCACAACTCTCTGGAGCGTGTACACTCCTTGGTGGCAGGGACCTGGGTTTATTCAGTAAGGTTTTTGTTCATAACGTTTTGTTTTGATAAATTATAAAATTTCTTTTTCACACCTCTCTAAGTCCTTATCCTCTCCTGTGATTTCCCTTCACATTGGCAAGTGGCTGCTAGTTCTGCCTACTATGTGAATTGAAAATCAAAGTATCAATGGATTTGAGCCGATAAATTACTATGAGAATTGATCTCAAACACCATTCTTATGCAACTTTGGAAACGTTTCTATGTGTTTATATATGTTTGATGGCTGACTAAACAATTAACAATGTTAAACTGAGACACCAGACACAAGATTCTAGTCATTAATTTCTTGTTAGTGATCAGAAAAGTTCTGTTTCTACCTGGATAGACTTAAAGAAAGCATTAATCTTTCTTATTAAAGTAAGTTTGATACTGCAGGATTCAAATGCTTAGAATTTAATTCTGTGGGTCTTTTCTGCCTTGTTTTTGTTTGTGTCTTTTGGTTTTTGCTGGAGTGAGGTGGCTATGCAATTAAGCTTCCACTAGTTTTTAATAACCACTGGTCCGTTGAATTTGGATCCAAGGTTTGATCAACATGAACACTTTCTGGCTGGTTCCCTTGTAGATTAATATTTGAATAATCAAAGAGACCAATGTGAAGTAATAATGAATTTTTATACTGCTGAAGGTTCTCCTTATAAAGAAGGAAAAAGAAAAAGCGTTATATTAACTGAGTAAAGGAAATAGGTTTGGTTTAACATTTTCTAAACATTTCTTAAAGTTTGGTTGAAATTTTTCCATACTTTCAAGCAGCTCTCTCATTTGTAGATTCTAAAACCTTAGTGAAATTTTGCTTATAAGAGAGTGGGTGTAATAATTTAATGAAAAATTCTATTGGTGCTGCTGATATGGACGACTGTCAAGGGTGTGTCTTCAGGGTGACATCAGTGTTTTGAGATGGTGAATCTAGTCACAGTATATTTAATAATATACTGTAGTCAGTTGGCTTTTCCATTATCCGTGCCATTCAAATTATAAATCAAACTTCTTTAAATCTTTTGTTTGTCATTAAAGTAACTGCCTGTTGAACGAATGAGGTGAAATTCTTAGGTAAGTTTGTAGAAATATAAGAATGTATGTGAGTAACAAAAAAAGAATATTATATTCAGTTTTAGAATTATGACAAATCCCAGAGCATAAACAAAAGCATGAAGCTGAGTCCTAGAAACCAGAAAATTTAGACTATGTAGTATGTCAGCACCAAAGAACATAGTGAGGCATTTTGAAATCCCTGTAGTTCTTACCTTATTCGAATGTAGTAGTTGTTTGTTTACCTACCTTTTCTTCCTTGATCTCTGCCTCATGCCTATCTCCAAAAACGTGCCAATGGCATCAGAGTAGGCTTTTGTTTTTCTCATAGTTGTATGTCCTGCAATGTCCAACCAATCGCCTTTCATTTAAAGGGTTCACAAATACATTTAAATGAATTGATCAGATGAACACCCATGGATTCAAAACTGGAGAATCAAAGTCCAAGATAATGCACAGAAACCAACAAGGAAGAAGGTACTTAGAAAGAAGTAAGGAAACTAAATGAGAAACAGCAGAGGTTCTAAAAAATAAAAAGAAGCAAGCAGACAGGTTTCAGGATGGTTGCAGCAACTGGAGAATCAAGACAAAGTGAGAATTCATTTCATTCAATACCCAAATATTAGGTAAGTGCCAGGCTGCATGGCGAACACTGGGTGACAGCAATGAATAAGACAAACATCTTCTCTGACCTCCTGTAATTTGTTGCCTAGTGGAAAGCATAGTAAAGGAAATAAGCATTGTTCTTGGGTAGATAGTAATGTGTGGACAAGGGGTCAGCCAGGACTTCTGAGAATAAACGACATCTACTCAGACCTAAAAGGTGAGAAAAAAAGAACAACCATGCAAAAAGTGGGAAGAAATACATTCCAAACAGAGTGAACATGTGCCAGTTTCCTGAGGGAGAGAAACCAGAAAGTCCAAGAAACCAGAAATAAAAGCCAGTGAGGCCAGAGCGGTAAGTGAGAGGGGGTTTGGCAGAAGATGAAGCTGGAGAAAGAGGCAGTGCCCAGATAACGCAGAGGCTTGAAAACCAAGGTAAAAATTTTATTCCAAGTGCAATGAGAGAGTTTCACACCTATTCCAAGTACAGCAGAGGTCATGATCTAATTTAACTTAAAAGAAACAAAAACAAAAAAACCACTTTTCTGGTTGCCTTGTGAAGATTAGATTTTGAGGGAAACCAGAGCGGAAGTGGGAAAGCTAGTTAAAGGCCACAGAAGCATCTCTGATGCGTGATGATGGCAGCCTCAGTTGGGGCAATCATGGTGATGACAGGGAAAAGTAGGGCTCTTTGATTGAATAGCATTTCCTGAAGGATTAGATGGTGGAGATGGGAGTGAGGAAAGTAGGGAACCAGGACTGACCCTTAGAGGAAATGGGTGAACGTTAATGCATGTATTGGTTTGGTCTCTCCCTCCCCAACAAAAGGGACGGAAGACCAAGGTTGGGTGGAAGTAGGAATCAGTAGCCCACGCTTAGTTATGTTCATGTGGAAATACTGATTAGTGGGCATGTCTGTATATGTGAGTTTGGAGATCAAAGGAGATGTCTTGGCTGAGATATTAATTTTGAAATCATCAGCACAATATAGTATTTAAGGAATGAAAATGTATGAGATCATCCAGAGAGAGAAGAGAGAAAGGTAGAGAAGAGATCCAAGTACCACCGGCGATCAGAAATGTCATGAGAATCCCTTCAAGTTATTTTGTTTCTACCCTTGGCAGACCTCCTAGACCTTTCCAACTAGAGTCAGCTACATGGAACAGGGTTCAGTCTTCATAGGATCTCTCTGTGAAAGCAGGAGACTTATCACTAACTGACTGGGGGACATATGTTACTGGAAAATAATACCAGGTATTAATAATTTGAAGTTTCTCTTTTAGTGTCACCAACACAACTTTTGATTAAGAAAAACCATGTTCTAAGCCTAGTCTGCAACCTGGGCATGAGGAAACCTTTCTTCTATATAAACATTCAAGTTATATGCCAATCCTATAAAAGCCTTAAGATTCCTGGCTGCAATCAATTAAAATTACTAATGAAATGTTGATTTTTGTGCACTAAGTCACATCCTCTATCTTTTCCAATCTCCAGTACGTGTGGTTTTCCTTCCTTGATCAACATCCAATCTCAGGAATGGAACCAAAGTTAATTCTGACATAGGTAAAAGTGACTGATGACTTTTTAAAATATTTTCTTTCCCTGAGAAATTTTCTTTTCAACAAAGATTTGGAAAATTATGGTGGCATTGAAAACATCTACAGGCAGAAATAAAGCCTTCAGTGGTGGAATTTCAGGTGATTGCATTCAGGAGAGATTAGGGAAGATAGAAGAGGGAGGAGGAGGGGTTTTATGCTACTATTGGTAGCATTAACATATGCAGTGAAATGCCCATTTAGGAAGCAGAGAATATAGATTTAGCTAAAAATGCATATCTTAGATATCATATCCCCTTTATTGATTACAAAGCATTGGTACCCTGACCCAGCTGAATTCTGTGTAAAAATTAAAGTGTCAAGCTTTTCCCCAATAAAAATTTTTTTTTCATAAAGAACTGAAAAGTATGTCTCTCATGGGGTAAAAATAATACTAACAATGGTTGAAGTTTGTTTTGTATTTATGTATTTACTTTTTAAAAAAATGCCTCCAATGCCCTTCCTTTTAGGAGAAACAAAAGCAACACACACTAGAAAGTACTAGATTTAAAAGTAGAGCAGAGGCCCTATTATTTGAAACACAGTTCATGGCAACTCAGACAATAAAGCCATTGGCTGGGGTAAAATTTAACTGACCCTTTCAAGGTTGAAAGAGATCTTCAATCAAAATGCTTCTCTGTCAGTAGAAGAAGAGCTCTGTATTGAACTGATTTAACAGTCAAACCTACTGAAATCCCTCTCACTGGGGAAACATAAGCTAAAACAAAAACAACAACAATAAAAACCTGCCACAATTGTGGTAAGTAGACTTGTTGAGCTGTATTTCTCTACTTCAAAGGATACCACAGGTGAGAGGATTTGTTTTTTAAGTAAAACAAGTCCTATGGACAAAAATTTTCTTTAGGAATAATATTATTCCTTACTCCTGTTGTGTTAAGTTTACTCAGTCGTTGTAAACTCTTTTCAGCAGACTTTAGACATCTCTTACATGATATTTAAATAAAAGCCTCTTTTTTTGGGACACAAAAGGATACTTACGGTTTGCTGTAATGCATTTACTATCAATGTCACTGACCTACCTTCAGGACTGAATCCATGAGGAAATGTTCCCCTGCAGTAAATGAGTCACAGTAAATATGATGTTAGCTGTGCTTCCTGGGAAATGGAAAACATTTTCTCTGGAAGTTGATTTTCATCCTAGTGAAGTATCTTTCGGGGACTCTATTTTGTTTTTCAGCTCTTGACCACTTTAGCCACAATTACAGCAGATGCACAGAGCTATCAGGTTGGACAAGTTCAGATCAGTGGGTGGTTTGAAATGACTTGACAAGGTGAGACTGGTGTGCCTTCTTAGGTTTGAAATGAAGAACAACAAATATTATTACTGTACTTCTCCTGATTCTCTCTGGGAGCAAATCTGATTGGTGCGCAAATCCCTCACAGAGCAATATTAATAGAAGCCATAATTCTGACACCTCCTCGAATTGTGGGAAGTGAGTCAGAGGCCACACAACAAACCAGCACCATTATTAATTTAACACTTGAGTAGAACCACAGAGTTAAGCATTCGTTGCATGTATTCAAACCACAGCAGACAACTGGATTCAGTGATAACCAAAAAGGACAGTTGAATTTTTTTAAAAAAAGATGAAAACTACAGAATACAAGGCTTTCTATCACAAAAAGTCACTTTTACTAAAATACGTACTTCCTGGATTTGATCATAATTTATATGTATGTAGTATGAACTATCAATGAAGCCAAAGCTTATACTATTTGAATGAATTAAAGTATAAAAGTAATTTTCCAGATAGTTCTATAAATGACAATTCCTCTTGCCTGGAATCTGAATTAGGGTAAAAGTATTCTCCTCCCTTTCTTTTTCTGTCCCTAATTGTCACAGTTATTTTTACAGTTTGCTCAATTCTTCACTTTGATAATACAGATCTCTTCCAATTACCAAATTTCTCAAATAATTTTGTGATCCTTAGAAAGGCTATATAAAACATTGAATATACAGTCCAGGAGATCACTATTAAAACAGTGGCCTGCATTATGAATATGCATAAATACATTCATTGATTGAACTGTTAAATAAATAGATAATATCAGTTTGGAGTGGTACTGATTTAGAAAAATATATAGTGAAAGGAAGAAAAGGAGAGATTACCCAGGAAAAAATTTGCTTGCCAAATGATGGAAAACTGATATGTTTTTCAAAGTAACATCAGAGTAATTTTAATGTTAAGAGTTTCACCTGACTTTTAGCTTGTATCAACATAAAACCTAACAATTTGCACACACACACACACACACACATTCCTGCATTTATCTTTTATTCCTGCCTTTGTCTTAAGCCCTGCATCTGTTTTAAACTCATCAATAAGATCTTTTGGTGACGTGAATTTAGACTTGAGTAATGGACTCATGTTCACTTAGCATTTCACTTTCTTTGTGCAAGGAAACATACATTCTAATCTAGATCAGCATCCTCTTTCCTGAGCTAATACCTACAGCTGTGCCCCATCCATCAGATGAGTGGATGTTAACACAGATGTTAACAACCAAAAAACAACTATAGAGTGAAAACATTGGTTAAAAAAAAGTTGTATGTCCTTCAAAGCTAATTGTTACTGACTCGAGTATTTTTAAAGCTGATTTCAAGTGAAACTATTTTCCAGGTTATAATTGAAACCATGATAATTCAAATCCAAAGACTGATTTGCTGCAAGCAAAGGTTGAAAGCATTTGACTTAAAATTCTCAACTTTCTACTTCAACTTATGCGTACAAACATGGTCTCAGGGTATACAAGTTGTCCCCATGAGAAAATCACATTTTACTTGGAAAATGATTTCAAGACATTGAGCAATTAATAGGACAACTTTTGTAGCAGGCAAGGAGAGCCACAAAGGAAAGTGTAACTGCTTGAAATCTAGATTAAAACAAAAATTCAGTGGACTGGTAGTTTCTGACATGACTTTTTTGGAACAGATTTACTGGTGGGCCCAATGCCTCCTTGCCTGGTATCGGGAAAAGTTGACTAGCTCACACCAAGTCTCATCTCAGAAAAGCATTTTTAAGATTTATGGGTGTATTTTGAGATTTTATGATTGCCGTTTGATTTATGATGTATGTAGTGAATTTTCTAATAATATGCAGGGTGCAGGCACTCAAACGCAAAAAACATGTTACTTTCTAATCATTTTCCATCAAAATACAGAAAGATATGAAGGTGGGATTGAAATAATGCTACGTTTAGACCGTTCCCTAACTTGCCTCTCCTCCTTTTCACACCCCGCACTCCCCTCTGCCCATGGTGGTATGTCGTAGCCCATCCTGAAGGCATATGATGCTTATACTACAGCTGCTGCTGCAACATCTTTGATCTATGTGCCCGCTGTGTTTATGTTCTGTATATTTTCATGAGAAATCAATGATACTGTTTTGTTTTTTTTTAAGGGACCCAGGAAACCAAGGGTTTGAGGGAGGTAATAGTCCAACTTGACAGTAGTTATAATTCGAGAAGTTTAAAATGTTTCCAAGAGCTCTTTATATCCTCATGTCATAGGCATAATTTCTTCATAGAGAAGACATTATCCAAAAACAGAGGATTGAACAGACAGCACTGATGAATTGTCTTCAGCATGCCTCCGTTCCACTCTTTTGGTGGTAAAGTCATAGAACCACCACTATGATCTTGTTTAAACTAACAGGAAGCCTCAAATGCTTTTCTGACAGTAGAAAGATCTTGGAAGACTTGGCCAAACGGTTAAAGCCATGAGAGATGTTCAAAATTTAATCATATATCATTATTATATTTGCAAAAGTTGTATGGCCCCAAACAGATAAAATGAATATGAAATGAATGTAGGATCTCCAAAATTTTTAAGGTCTTTTTAACTTGCAAAGGAGGCCATTTAAATATTAAGAGCCAAAGAAATGCAAAGACCAATCAATTAATATAGCATCATGGGTGGGAATTTCAGATTTCCATGAGTAGCCCTGGAAAACAGACCTCTGGGGCTACAGGGCTATGGCTCTAAATATGAGAGATTATAAATAGAGCTTATGATGTTCCATAAATGTCATGAAAAAGAGGCCAGTGAATATTCTGTCAAATGTTTCTGGTCATTGCGCAATCATAACCAGCTAAGAAGGTATCCTCCAAATTGCTTGGGATAATAAAATTGTTTATTTAACAAATAAGACTCTTTAAACCCAGGGAGGTTTTAAAATTAAGCATAGAAAAGCCTAAGAGAATCAAGCATGTGGTGTTAATATCTTTGTGTTAAGCTATCTGGGCTTTTAGTTTCTATAATTTGTAGTGTTCCAGATAATTTGTCCTATTAGAAGAACAGCCTTGTGATTTCAATTTAATGTGCTGCTGAATAATTGATTTCAACTTGTGATTTAAAGTTGAAAGTGCAAGTGAAATACTAATGAAAAGTATTGGACATTTAATGGAACTTACAAATAACCATTTTAATAATTTTAATAAGTAAATATACTACATGAGCATTTGAATGTTGATCAAAAAATCAAATTACTTTAAAAGTATATTTGACTAGTTAAATGAAAATTTAGTTTAAAATATTTACTAGTCTTTAAGTTTTAAATAGCACCAATCATTAATTATAGATCTCTTTAAGGTATTATTAAATTCTTCTTGTTTTATAACTCTATAAATTGATTTCCAACTTAACAAAGAACTAAATTTTAAATTTTGTGACTGTAACAAATTTAATATTAATTTTTAAACAAAAATCCCTTAATAATTATTTTGTGCACACACACACACACCCCTTAGAAGCATCTATAAAGTCACATTCATGACAAAGACTTTTGTGATAAAGAGAATTTGGATTTTTTTTCCCCTTAGAAGTACCTACTATGCCTGGACTACATAACAAAATGTAAACAAGAACTGTTAGGAATTAGCAGATTGATTCTAAAATAAATAAATTGTGTAATAATTTCAACAAAAGAGGTGAACTAGCTACATTGTTTTTTTTCTATTGAATTTAGTCAGATTTAAATGTATGGAGAGAAACATCTAAAGCTATTAATTATCTGGTTGGCTTACAACATTCTTAATCTCCATTTATAAATTTTGGAAATGATAAATATAAATATATTTGAAGCCATATTATTCACTGGGTTTGGAGCAGTAGTTTGTCAGTTAATGGTAAAAAAAGAAAAAAAGAAAAGGTTCAAGCAAGTAATCATTAGAAATAATTAAATTAAAATTAATTTTAACATAAAAACACATTTGTTTGCCTTTCTTTACATATGGATATTTGCTTTGATTAGAAATCAACAGATTAGTATTTTCCATATTCAGAAGTTCATTATCTAAAATTTCCAGTTTTATTTCTTTAAAGAGGTCCAGCTTAAAGCAGCGGCTAGCAGTATAATCAGATACAGAAACTGTCAGCTGGTACTCAGTATCTCTGTCTTTCACAGCTCTTGCTCATACCTAGAGAGCCTTTTTAGTGACTCGCCTTTCTTGATTCTTTCCATAGCATTCAACATGGTTTTCATAGAAACAAAGATAGATCTTCTACTGTATCTAGATACATTGGTAGATATGTACATATGTCATGATATATAATTAAAGTGTATATTATAAAATTCTTATGAAATATAACCTTGTTTCAGTCCCCATGTCAACACCATAAATGAGTAACTTGATCATTTGTCCAAATTGATTTCTGCCCATTTAAGTCCTTGACATGTGCAGCAAATCTGCAAAAACTGAAAGAAGGAAAGAAGGAAGGAGGGGAGAAAGGAAGGAAGGGAGGGAGGGAGGGACATCACATGAGATTAAGCTTCAGTATTTTAACCTATGTTATTATGTTATAAGGGGCAACATCAAATAACATATATACAGAAGTACTGTGCTTAAA
Organism: Balaenoptera musculus; assembly: GCF_009873245.2. Lineage (NCBI taxonomy): Eukaryota > Metazoa > Chordata > Mammalia > Artiodactyla > Balaenopteridae > Balaenoptera > Balaenoptera musculus. The sequence continues at coordinate 61,136,433 of NC_045802.1, forward strand.
GCCAGCTCATACAGGCTTATAAGCATCAATTCTTTAATTTTCAGGAAGTTTGAAAGTCAGTCCCTAAACATAGCCATTATCAAAAATTTAATCACATAAACTTAAAATTAAATAAATTACATCAAAATCAAAGACAGTAAATACTTAAAACTCACCACATCTTAGTTGCTTTAACGTATTTTCCTATTATCTATGTTCTTGAGGTCACTTACATTTGTTATATATTTGTGGTGGAAATATCCTATAATGGTATCCTACTAATATCTCTTCCCAGATCTTCTCAGTGATGTCACATTGGTACTTTGAAATTGGCCACAGTGGAAGTATTTATACCATGGAAACCAGAAAGTATGACAAAACAGGTTGTTGCTTTTTTGGGTGGGGGAGAAGATGGGTGTAGGGGTGCAGCAGTGAAACATTTACCAGCACACCATTGTATATAGGGTATAGTATATTACCAGCACACCACTGTATATAGGGTATAGTATATTACTAAAATATATACTATAAATATTTTTGTCATGTTGTCATGTTCTTAAAGTACTGAAATTAATTTTAGGGCAATGAACCTTCAAAGGGTTCCTGTAGGTCATTTCTAAATGTGTTACTCCACTGTACTCAAGAAGAAAGAAGAGTGCTTTGGCAGCCTCAATGAGAAATCAATAACACACCCTGCCTTCCGGTCCAGACTTGACCCATTAAATTTCATTCCATTAATTGTTAAAAATAACTGTCAGCATATATTTTCCACTGTTGGCTGGGAGGCCAAATGACTTCATGTTCTATTTTATATATTTATACAACTTTTACAAATACAATTGAAAAAATTCCCACAAGAACACACCAGAATGGACACAATATAAAATATAAGAAATAACAGTCTCCCCTCCTCCCAACCTCATACTCCTGTACCAGTCACTTTTCTTTCTTAGAAAGATACTTTATTTACCTTCTCCAGATTTTACTGGACTCCAGACTTTTATTAGGCTACCTGAAATAATGCGTGGAGAATTGTGCCTACAAAATCTAAGTTGGTTTATATAAGAAAGAACAGAGCTACATTTAGGAGAAAATAAGAAAACAAGTGACCTGGAAGAAAGTGTCATAATGAAGTAAGCTAGAGTTTTGAAACACCCAAGGGAAAGAATTTTGAGAAATAACTGCCACTATGAGGGAGAGCAATATATAAAAGAGATTTTAAAAATTAATAGCAGTAATAAAAATTTATTGATTATTAATTATGTAGTAGGCACTGTTCTAAGTGGCTTACATGTATGGCTTCAACTGGTTCCTCACAACAACACTATAAAATAGTAATAGCATCTTAGCATCCTCCATTTTACACATAAAAAAACCCTGGAACATTGAAAATAAGTACCTTGCTGAAATCAGTTAAAAAGTAGCAGAATTGGAATTCATACTCAGATAGTCTGGCTCTTAGCTTATTCACTTAGCCATTAGACTGTAGATAGTTTACTTACAAAATATGCTTTATAGCAACATCAAAAATACAGAAAATATCCACAAAGACTTTACTTTCTAATATTTTTGGAATTAAGATTTGTGTTTCTTTTAATCGTGTTAGCACATTTGAACTGGCCTCAATGGATACAGTTTTATTCAGACTACCACAAGTCAAGTTAAAAGAATCTGAAAACCAGTGTCCTAGTCACTGTGACATTCTAGGAAGATTAAATACAAAATGAATCGTGACATTTAATGTGTCTTGGCTAAAAGCTGAAAATCTGATAATTTCTATGGCGTGTGCATTTTTTTGCAACCTGTAGATATACAATTTTGCACATCAAAAACTTTTACAGAGGGCTTCCCTGGTGGCGCAGTGGTTGAGAATCTGCCTGCCAATGCAGGGGACACGGGTTCGAGCCCTGGTCTGGGAAGATCCCACATGCCGCGGAGCAACTAGGCCCGTGAGCCACAACTACTGAGCCTGCGCGTCTGGAGCCTGTGCTCCGCAACGAGAGGCCGCGACAGTGAGAGGCCCGCGCACCGCGATGAAGAGTGGCCCCCGCTCGCCACAACTAGAGAAAGTCCTCGCACAGAAACAAAGACCCAACACAGCCAAAAATAAATAAATAAATAAATTTATTTAAAAAAAAAAAAAAAAACTTTTACAGATAAATGGTCTCATACTCTTCTTTAGTAATGAGAATTTAAGAGAAAAATCATGTAGGCTGGATAGAATCAAGGAATATAAATTCAAAGTTTATTTTGCATTAGGTTAGGATTCATGAAAATAAAGCCTAACCTTTCTAGGCATATGCCATCATTGAGAAAAACATCCACCCAAGTTACTCGTGGCCAAAAGTCCAGTCTTTGACCTGTACTCAAAGGTTTATGTGCTGGAAATGCTGGAAATTAATGAAGTGGATACTCCATTTAAGCATTAGCAGCAGAGTACCAGGAAAAGGCCAAAGGGAAAGATGAACCTGGGCTCAGAAAAAAAGCAGAGTAGAAGAAGTATAATCTGAGATTGGAATCTTTGCCTTTGCACAGTCCTCCCTCTACCCCCAAGTCCTTTTAGCCTTTTTCTGTAAAGGAGAATAGTGTTTCATCAAATCTGAGACGTTATCAATTTTAAGATGCACCCCTGGTTCATGTAGAGCTTTTTAATCAGCCAATTAAACTGACAATGCTCTCTTATAACTAGAATTTTTATTTTATACTTGTTGAAAAATATGCAAAATATTATATATGCATATAATGCTTTTCATACCTCACTCTTTTGCACTCATAAAAAGGAAAAGAGAATAAAAAATGAATTGGTAAAGGAACTCCAAAACTTCTTCACCAGATCTTACTCTTTTGGATCACTTCCCACAAAGAATCATAGAGAGCTCTGTTTTCTCATAAAATATAACCTTCTATGCCATCCAGAAAACTAGTGATACTTTTAAAATATGTCCCAATATTGTCTTTGGGGTCTTCTTTGAAGTTTCTGACATCCTGCAAGTTTTGATACTTGTGCTTTCTTGATCTTAACTGATACTGACAATGGAAGGTTTCAGGTAACAATTAAGACCTTCTTCTATACACTGAATGTTTGTGTCTGCCCAAAATTCATACGTTGAAACCTAATCCCTAATGTGATGATATTTGGAGGTGGGGACTTTGGGAGGTGAGTAGTTCATGAGGGTGACACCCTCATAAATACAATTAGTGCCCTTAGAAAATAGGCCTCAGGTAGCTCCCTTGCCTCTTCCACCATGTGAAGACACAACGAGAAGGCCGCCATCTGTGAATCAGGAATATGATTTTCACCAAGCACCAAATCTGCCCTTGCCTTGATCGTGGACTTCCCAGCCTCCAGAACTCTGAGGAGTAAGTTTCTGTTGCTTATAAGCCACCCAGCCTATGGTATTTTTGTTATAGCAGCCTGAGTGAACTAAGACACCATCTTATTAAGGTCCCTAGATAGTTTATGATTGAGACGTTGAGGGTTTCAGTTTTCCCATCATGCTGTCAGAAACAACAGCCAAGGTCGAGCACACTCAAGCAATAACACATCATCCCTTCTACCTGATCAGGGTCCATTTTAAGATATCAATTGTAAGATATATGCCAATTTCAGAAAAGCTAAAATGTGGAAAATGTACAGTTAGAATTAATGACATTCAGTGTTCAAGCTGTTCCTTGTTAACTGGGCAAAATGATTTAACGGTTTTGACACAATTCTACATTTACAGCAGTGAAACAACTGCTGATTAATTTAACCTGTCTGTCTGTATGACTTTTTCTTTCGTAAGAGTACTGACCTTCCTGCCCTCAAAATCCATTATTTTGGAGTCCCCTACATTGTTCTCCATGCTTGGATCTAAAGAGATTGTAATGTCAGCAAGGTTTGTTTTCCCAATTTCTCTTCCCCTGAGCAGAGTGTACTTTGTAAACCCCTTCTCTCACAAAAGGATTCAACATTTTTTAATACCAATTAGTAAAATACATAATTAAGTACTGTCCAATTTGAAGTTTAAGAGTACAAGCTGTATAATCCCTTCTCTAAGACCTTGAGACAGATGTGTTTCAGAATTCTCAATTTTCTTTTAATTTTATAAAGATAATATCATACATATACCATATCCTATGTAATCCAATAAGATCTAGGGTGGCACCCTGTAATCAGATGTGTTAATATTTCTGCACTGAAATGTGTGAATTGTGATACTAAGGGGGATGAAGGCTATAAATGGCCTCACTTAAATCCAAGTTGGATTTTGCCACCAAATGAGATCACATCAGATGAGTTTTGCCACCAAGTGAGTTATGCAAATCTTCTAATTTTTCAACCTAAATGGATTTTAGAATTGCAGATATGGAGCTGTGGACATATGTTAAGCATAAAGATTCAGGTTTTTGCATAAAGTTTTAGGCTTGAGCTAGAAGGTGAATGATATTTTAAAAGGTTGAAGGAAAAGGCAGGTTTTCTCAGTTCCCAAGTCATCGCATCACATTTGGAGAAATGGACAACATCCAACACTTGAGATTGGCCAGGTGGCTCTGAAAATTTTCCTCATGGCATCATCTTCTTCCTCCTTAAGTTTCCTCATCTCAGAAAATGGTATCACAAACTACCCAATTGCAAGCCAAAAACCTTAGAGTTGTTCTTGATTCCTTTCTCATTTCTCCTCATGTCAAGCAGTCTTACCAACTCTACTTCCAAAATGTGCCCTTTTGGAGCATATATGTTATAGGGCTTATAACATCCACTCTCTCCATCTCCACAGCTACTACCTCAAGCCAAACCTCTTCATGTCTTCTCTGACAAAATAGCCTCTTAATCCATCTTCTGTTTCTACTCTTAAGTCCCCACATAGCCACTGTCCATACAGCAGGCAGAGCGATCTTTAAATTGCAAATCAGATATCTCGTTCACCTGCTTAAAAACCTCCAAACTCTTACCATGACCAGCAAGGCTTTGCATGACCCAGATCCCATCCCCCACTCCCCCTTCACTTACTGTGCTTTTCTTACCTTCATCGGTTTCTTCCTGTTTTCAAATAAGCAAGCTTCTTTCTTCTTTAGAGTCTTTTGCATTTTCTGCTTCCTTGCAGACGCAGCTGGGGACACTGATTCCCCAGACCTATGCCGCGCTGGCTCCTTCTTCCTTACCTATGACCTTAGATGTCAATTCCTCATCCAGGACTTCCCTGGCTCCCAATTCAAAGTAGATCTAACCCCGTCACTCAACATATGACTCTTGTTGATTTTCTTCAAAGTACTTACCATTATTTGAAGTTATCTTGGTGAATTGTTTGTTTACTTACTTACTGAGCTGTCTCTACCTTCTGGAATGTAAGCTCTGTAGAGGCGAGCACTGTTTACCATTGTATCTACACTGCCCAGACCCTTGCCTGGCATACAGCACTTAATGAGCAGAAGCTCATTAAATATATTTCAAGTGAATGAATGAAAGCCAAGCTATTAATTATTTAACATATTCATTCTATTATTGCAGTCAAATTACTGGTGTTCCTGGTTCACCTAGGCTGTGCTCACACCTTTGAAGTAAACTACGCACATTTTGGGGAAAACTATGCACATTTTGGAGAATGGTGGTATGACCAGAGCATTGGACTATTTTTAGTTAGCTTGATATTTTGGCTGCCTAAATCACTACTATATTTCTGTAATTTGTGTTATATTTAATAAATGCTTTCTATGAGCCATGGTAGCCATAGGCATATATATATATACACATATATGTGTGTGTGTGTGTGTGTGTGTGTGTGTGTGTATTATGCTTCCATCAACTCTGAGAAGTTTAAGTAACTTGTCCAACATCTCATATCTAAAATCCAGTGGCACTGGGGTTGATTCCCAGATTCCTCAGAGCACAAACCTGAGGAAATGAATGTAATCACTCAATTTATAATGAGATGAATTTAACCTTCTTTTAAAGATTCAAATGTCATTGTGAGAATATTGCTCTTCTATAGCACAATGAAAAAAATAATGGTTATTTGAGTCCTGTGGGTTTTTAAAAATATGAAGATAGAAGAGTTTACTGTGTCTTTATGTTGGAAAGATTATCTTCTCTGTGGAAAACCTGAGTTCAGGGCCTCCAGGTTTATTCCCTGATATGCTTATAGAAGATATAAATAAATTAGGAAAACCGTCTCACGAAAATAACTGGGTTTGCAAGGCTATCATTTTAAGTAAGGAAAACAAACTCTGCCTTCCCCTATATCCTTGACCTGAAGGGAGACACGTTTTCAGTAAGAAATTTAAATGTTTTGGTTTAATATTTATAAGAATAATAACCCTGTGTTATAGTGAAGAATATCCAGATTATTTATCAGGACAAAATCATTTTCATGTAATTCAATTAAAACTATAAGACGATATATTGCAATAAAATTGGGATAGGCAGGGCTTCCCTGGTGGCGCAGTGGTTGAGAGACTGCCTGCCAATGCAGGGGACGCGGGTTCGAGCCCTGGTCTGGGAAGATCCCACATGCCACGGAGCAACTGGGCCCGTGAGCCACAATTACTGAGCCTGCGCATCTGGAGCCTGTGCTCCGCAACAAGGGTAGGCCGCGATGGTGAGAGGCCCGCGCACCGCGATGAAGAGTGGCCCCCGCTCGCCAACAACAAGAGAAAGCCCTCGCACAGAAACGAAGACTCAACACAGCCATAAATAAATAAATAAATAAATAAATAAAAAGAACGTGAATTTCTTTAAAAAAAAAAAAAAATTGGGATAGGCAAGTCTCCTGAACAGACCAACAGGGTGACCAAGATGAAGCTTCCAGCTGTCCCATGGGCTAGTTATGTGCCTATTTTAAGACTATCCTGCTACTTTAGCTAAATAGCATTTTCTTTGGCTTATTTTCTCATTTCTTTATTATGTTGCATAAAAGTGTAATTTCCTCAAAAATGACATTCACGCACAAAATATAGAATTTTAAATCAAAAAAGTTGTCTCAAGGTTTTATTTTCAGTTCTTCTTGTCAACACTTCTCATTAATGCTGACTATATTTAGTGAAACTTCCTTTATGTGTGTAACGACCCTTTCAGCTATAACTATCCCTGTTAATATTAACAGCTATAGTTTGAAGTGTGATTATAAATGACTTTTTTTTCACATGCTGAAAGTCTTTTATTTTTTGAAGTGTCAAATCCTTCTTTAATTGCTGGCTCCACACAATGGCTACAAACATCCTCAAAAGCAATTTTTAAAAAGCCATTTCAACAAACATTATCTAAAGTAATTTTAAAATAAAGTATTTTAAAATTATAAATACTCTAATACATGCTAAGTATAAAAAATTTAGGACTGCAAAATAGTTATTTTGAAACATTTGAGTGTCTTTTTTCAGATTTCTTTAAGGAATCTTACAATGGCAAAAGAAAAAAAAAAGAGGTTAATTTCCTGAAAGATACAAAAGAAAGAAATCTAAACAATCCATATGTAAGTTACATGGCTACATAAAAATGATTGCACCCATGGTCATAATGTTACCAAACTGGTCAACCGGACCTAGGCTGGGGTCATAGCCAGGGCCGGGACCCCCTGTCCCGGCCAGGGAGATTCCTCTTCTGATCAGATTTCTGCGCCAATAGCAAAAGCAATGCTGGGACTGGAACAGCACAAGCTTTATTCAATGATCAAAGAATGGAGAAGTGGGAACCTAGTTCACAAACTAACTTCTTTTTTTTTTTTAATTAATTAATTAATTTATTTATTTATGGCTGTGTTGGGTCTTCGTCTCTGTGCGAGGGCTTTCTCTAGTTGCGGCGAGCGGGGGCCACTCTTCATCGCGGTGCGCGGGCCTCTCATTATCGCGGCCTCTCTTGTTGCGGAGCACAGGCTCCAGACGCGGAGGCTCAGTAGTTGTGGCTCACGGGCCCAGTTGCTCCGCAGCATGTGGGATCTTCCCAGACCAGGGCTCGAACCCGTGTCCCCTGCATTAGCAGGCAGATTCTCAAGCACTGCGCCACCAGGGAAGCCCACCAACTAACTTCTTAACCCAATTCAGGTGGAGACACCAAATATATAGGAGGGTCCAGGTAAAAAGGGAGGGAATTGGAAAGAGCAGGAGGAATATTCATGAGTTATCCAAGAACAGGGGGGTGGCTTGAACCCGGAACTGATGCAACTCTCCTTTTCCGCAATTGTCTGGGCTTGTCCGGTTGTTGTCATGGCAATCATCAGCTGGTGGACACGTCATTTAGCTAATACATTACAAGGAGTGTATAATGAGGCTCAAGGTCTACTGGAAGTTAAATGCTCCACCATCTTGGGCCTAGTTGGTCCTAACCGGTTCTTGTTTTTTCTCTTTGCAGCTTCCTCCTGAAACTGAGATAAGAGTAATTGGTTTCTATTAGAGGGAGGGGCCGGGGTATGATTCTGGGGCAACAGCCTTGTTAACAATAACCATAGAGAAAAAAATTTTGTATTTGAAAATTTTATACACATGGTGCCATCATGCGCTTTCCAATGTATATTACTTCAGTGATTTTTCAGTAACTTAATTTTCCTAGATCTCTGTTTCACTATTTCTCAATCTCCCTCAAGGCCACCACACATTGGAGGAAAACCTGTCTTTGCTAGAGGTGCAGTTTATAACTGACACAGAACGGGCAGGTCAGCCTGAGTGGGGCTTATATTGAGTCCTAGCTTATTGACTCAGAGAGAAGGGCTGGAATTTAACCAGCACCTCCCAAAACGAGACTATGTCTTTTACCAGCACATCAGCAAACCGGCTGATTTAGAAGCCTCGAATCCTAAAGTTCCTCCATAGGGAGGGTCCTATTGACATTCCTTACTGCATGTAATCCTCCCAATAACCCTGCCTTTTAGGTTCTGCTATGGTTCTCATGTTACATATAGAAGATACTGAGGCACAAACAGCCAGTCAGGCTTGGGCAAGGCTTTGACTAAAAGCCTCTTTGGTTGCAGGTTATTCTACTGCTTATACTTCCTTTCCAAACACTGGAGAACTGAAAGATTTATAGACGAGTAAAGAGGGCCAGGGCAATGATTCTCAGTTGGTTTATGGATAAATAATGGAATACATATATTCCATTAGTTGTATGTATAGAAAGAGAGAGAGAGAGAGAAAATATACCAGTGGTTTTGGTAGAAAATACCAAATTTTAAGAACAAATATAAAAAATGTAAATATAAAGATTAAAAAAACAGAAGGATTAATGCTATGACTGCTTATTCAGAGAAGAGGGTTTTTTTTTCTGGTAAGTTTTCATACATGAAATCCCTTCTCTATAAGCATTTAGATCAACCTTCATTCACATTAAGAAAAATTAATTGCTTTCCATTTCAATTTATTTTCACTTAAAACCAGCCAGTTTTTTCCCTAATATTACAGACTCATACTTCACAGACACTATTAACTAAAAAAAAAAAAAAGAAGTTTAAGTTCATGACAAGGAGGGAATGAAAGGCTTAAGAGCTTGAACTTGACCCTCAGATTGCCTGGATTCAAATCAACTGTACCTGTTTTCTCTCCTGTAAAATGGAAATTGTGAGGATTAAATGAGAAGATACAAAAAAAGCACTTAAGATATCTGATAAACATTAAATTATAGCTCTTACAACTATTTTGATGTTATTTTACATGCAGAAGTGATCATTTGAATGTCTTAGATAATAAAATGGCTTCAATTGTCAACAATTCATACTAGAAATGCATAGATTGTTGAATTAATTCTGTAGTGAATACAGGGCTGATTGCCAGTTTCCCTAAATTTTCAAATAATGAGATTTCCTTAAAGGTGAGTGATATTCCATAGGTACAAATGCCCCATGCCTCCTGATCTTAAAACTATACTCCAAGCCACTCACGAATCACTTCATTTTGGCATTTGGAAAACTCAAATCAGCATAACACAGCCTTACAATGTCCCTAATGTGACCCCATAAAAGATTTACTTGTAAACAGACAACAGAATCATGACAAGCATTTTCCTTTATCTCCATCAGGAAGCATGGCTATTTTGAAAGTCTGAGAAGATTAACAGGCTTTATAGCTCAAGCATTTTCCCTCCAAAATTCCTGGTTTCATGCGGGCTAGATTAAGGATGATATGGTTGAACAATTAATGCCCAGGATTCCAAGAGTAAAACTGTATTGCCCCAAGCAGCAGCCTCAAAGCAGCAGCTAGCAATTAGCCATTGAGAGCAAAGGGCTGTTTGACTGTTTATTTATAACTCCTGGCTGTCCATTGCCTGCAGGGGCCCATGTCTGCTGCCAGTGGGGCATATCAAGGAATGAGGATGTGGCGGATTCCATTCCTGGGACCTGTGGAATCCGGGTGGAGCTTGGCATCGCTGCTGTTGTTCAGCTGGTCTTGCTTCATGTGCAGCTGGAACTCTGTCATGTAACGATGGAGACTTTCACTTACAGTTAAGGTATGCTGACATCTGCACGTGTTCATCGTGCTGCGTGATTCACGCAAACCTGAGCGAAGTTGGGTTTGTTCTTAGTTAAGTCAGTAATAAAGGAGCTACTTTAGGTGCCTATAGGAATTTCAGAGATCATAGGTATGGTGGTATAATATCTACACAATAGATATCTATAAAATATCTATATAATACCTATATAATATCATATATACCAGAGCAGGGAAAAATTCAGCAGATAAAATTCATGTTGTTAACTGGTTGACCTTAAAATAGAGCGAGTATCTTGGAATAGCCAGGTGAGTCCCATGTAATCACAAGATTCCTTGAAAGTTGAAGAGGGAGGCAGGAGAGGTGGTCAGAGTGATGTGACGTGAAAAGGACTGGACACGTCTTCACTGGAGGGAGGGACCACCAGCCGAAGGCTGTAGGCAGGCTCTAGAAGCTGGGAAAGGATAGGCAGTGGATTCTCCCCTAAAGCCTCCAGAAGGAACACAGCCCTGCCAATCGACCCCGTCCTTGTAGCCCGTGAGACCCAGGTCAGACTTCTGCCCGGTAGAACTGAAAAATAATACATGTGTGTTGTTTTAAGCCACTGTTTGTGCTAATTTGTAACAGCAGCAAAAGGAAACCAATACACTTTCTCTGTGGCCCCAGAGACCTCCCTGTTTTGCCTCTTTTTGTTTCCAGGGTGCTTCTCTTTCCTGGTTCCACATCTCTTACTGTTCCTTTGCAATTTCTTGTTAGCTTCTCTTGAATATCTCTAAAAATTGGTTCTTCCCCAGGTTACGCAGCTAGTTCTCTTTTCTTGCTCTACAGGAATCACAAATTTGCTGAACATGGCCCAGATTCAGCTTGCAGCTATGTTTTCATTGGCCTACACGGTGTTTTTTCACAAACCAAATTGAAATGCACTTAGGTAAGACATGTGTCCTCTAGTTTTCCATAATTCACCCAACTCCATACTGTATTTCACCTGGCCTACTTCCCTGGCTTACACTATTCGCTTTGTCCTTTAAGGTTTTGAGTTGAAGATCCCTCTCCTAAAACATAAATGGGTAATGAGATGTTAAGATGTTATATTAAAAAGAATTCTTGGGACTTCCCTGGCGGCCCAGTGGTTAAGACTTCACCTTCCAATGCAGGGGATGTGGGTTCGATCCCTGGCCAGGGAGCTAAGATGCCACATACCTCGTGGCCACAAAAACAAAAAAACATAAAACAGAAGCAATATGGTAACAAATTCAATAAAGACTTTAAAAAAAAAAAAGGTCCACATCGGGAGGAAAAAAAAAAAAAGAATTCTTGAGTCAAAAAGGTTTAGGAAATGCCAAGATAGACAAAGGTAGGTTGTTATATGTCAGGAGTTGACAGCCTTGATTATGCTAACTATCATATATCTATATAATATAGGATATAGCTGCATACAGCAGGGCTGCATATAGCATATAGCCTCTCCCCAACTTATGTCCCCACGGAACCTTAGCTAGGGGAGCATCTTACAGGTAGGTGCTCCAAGTATACACACTGAGATGTGTTGTTCAGTACACTCTTTTCATTACTGCAGCCATCACCTGTATCTTAATGATTTCCCAAAGCTATAAATATAATAAATCGGACACCTACAAAGCATGTACATACTGCATGTCACATACTGTTCTAAGCACTTTCACACATATAAGCTGATTCATGACCCTGAATGATAATAGGCACTGTTCTTATCCCAATTTTACAGGTAAAGAAACTAAGACCTGGGGAATTTATCATGTACTCAATGTCACACAACTAGAAAGTTACAAAGCTGGAATTTGAACCCACCTTGTTCCCGAGTCTGTGCACTGAACCACCTACATCTAGCACTTACCCTGCTCTTGAACTGGCGGTGTGGGTCCAGTATAAGAAAGTACTGTGTACCAGAAGTAGCTGAAAATATAACAAGCCATTTCAGATAAGATTAAATTCATTGCCTCAGAAAGAGGTTGGAGGACTTCTTAAGGGGGAATTTTCTGGGAGGTGCTAGTATTGAAGACATCTAATCTAACCATAAGATCTTTCTAAATATGAGATTCTAAAAGGGTAAGAGAATCTATGCTGACTGAAAAGGCAACATGAGCAAAGGTAAGGAATGTTGTCTGGAGCAGACCAGCCTGCCTGTTAGGAAAAATTCACGGAGAACGGCTGCCGAGTAACGCTTCAAAGATAGACTGGAATCAGGCTGCAGGAGGCTTTGAAGGTCAGCGAAAGAGGGATTCGATCTCAGTCCTTTAACTGACGGGGAGTGCTGAAAAGTACTGCATGAGGAAAGTGATAAAGTTTTAAATATATATATACATAGTGATATGAAGGAAATTAAGACAATCGTCTTGATCTCCTGAGTGATGACTAGGGTCAGTCCTCTTTTGCATCTTCTCTTCCTCCCTGCCCCACTAGGTGGCACCAGAACCCAAAATCAGGCCGCTAGAAAAGGCTGTCTCTCTGTTCTTAGCCGTTCTTGGAGGATGACTTTGTATAAAGATATTTGATGTGATTTGAACATATCAAAAAATATTTTTATTGCCAATCCGTAATTTGCCTCTTCATTCACCCTGGGGTATTCTTCCAGTAGTTAACAATTTTCAGCTTAACTAACTGTAACGTTCTGAAGAAGAGCTTCTGGGGACCCTGCCAGTTTAGAGTACTGGTATAGACCAATGAAGTAATGCATCCGGCAGAAATTGCTAACAGCCAGCTGGAAGCTGATACAGTGGAAATTATTCGACTCGATGCAATAAGGGGGAACTCTTTTAATTCACAAGACAGGATTTTCAGGTGGCTGGTTGAATTACCTCCTAGACACTGAATTCTACTTAGAGTATGGAAGGGGGTGAAAGGCTGAGCTAACTAATTACCTAATTGTTCAGGAAAGAAATCTGAGAGCCCAGCACATTGTCCCTCCTTCCTTTCTGAATGCCTCTTCTAGGTACCAACTATTTTACGCAGAAGAGGGCTCGTCCTTTACGTGTTTCTTAATTGAAGCTTTTTTTTCCCCTTCGCGCCACAGTTCTGCTCTTATGCTGCCTTTTTAAAAGATGGGAGGGCTTTCAATTTGTTGGAAAGTTAGTGTGCTCACAAATTTAAAGAGAAAGCAATCATTTCTGGTCACATGTAAATATGTATGCAGTGACAAAAGTACCCATAAATCAAGATTCCTATTTTAAACGTCTAAGACCAGTTCACGTGGTTCAAAGAATCAACAGGCAAATGGCATATTGCTCAAATCACAGGTAAGTGGGCACATGGAATTTTTCCCTAAATCCTTCAAACTGAAATTTGAGGAGGAAATGCAAAGTTAGTGTTCCTGTCACAAAGGAGGTATTGTTTAAAGATAAACAGGCTTTTGTCTAAATACCATGGTCTCAATTTTTCCCTGATTTTAAAGAAAAAGAAAAAAAAGTATGTATGTACTCTACTTAATTTTGTTTATTTGAAATTTTTACACTTCCACTTTTCTAAACCTGTCTTTTCTAAAATGGGCAGTAGAAGAGAGAGGCTAAACTAGATGATAGACTTATGGGCTTGGATAAATAATTAATGGCCTGGAGTAATTAGCTGGAAGATGTTTAATCATTAATCTGTCTGAGTCATCACAAGCATTTGCGCCTACCCACAAAGTATTGCACTAATTATGTGTATATATATTTTGTCAAGATGGAAATAAATATATGATGAGAATCAGCACTTTGAAAAATTAAAATATGAAACAAGTCTGTTTGGTCTACTCTTTGTTTGTTAAAGATAAATGAAATTTCACTTTTCCTTATTTTACCTAATAAGAAAAAAGTTGTAGAAATTCCATCTGCATTTCTAAGCAAGAAGTCAAACTTTCTGGTTAGGGAGGCAAAATAGTTGGGTAATTTTGTCTTTCTTTAGGGACTTTTTCCAGGAAAAAAAAAAAAAAGCCAAACCCAAAACACCTCATTATTAAAATATCTGGTGAACAATTAGGGTTCTTTCAGAGGACTTAATGGAAAAAAAATGTCCTTTAACATAATGCTGTTTTGCAGTTTATGGCTGTGTTCTTCAATGTGGTGTTTTCCAATACAATTTTATTACAGGCTTTAAATTATACTTTCACAGGAAAGGTCTGCCTTTAAACTTTTAGGTCAGAATTGTTCAGATCTTTTCACACTGAATCAATCAGGTTTAAAGCTGGCAAAATCCTTGGCAGCCTTGTAAATCTTTCAAAAGATGTTATCCAATTACCCTTCATGGGCCACAGGATTCTACAGTGTGACTATTTCCTTCTCTGTGTGGAACTAAGTGCTCGTGAGAGGTTAGAAACCAATGGAGTTGAAAAATAAGGTTTTGCATTTTTCTCCCCATTTACATGATATAGATATAGCGCCAGCTACTAATATATTATGAGATCTGCCATAGACATTCTGATCTAAACAGTGGCCCTGGTATTTACTTGTTTTAAATTAGCAAAAAAAAAAAAAAAGAAAGAAAGAAAGAAAGAAAAAACACATTATAATAGTACCAGAATGGTGCCCATTACAAAAACTTTATTTGGGACCTGTATTCAGAATTTAGCGTAAAGGTATATGCCAGATAGAAAGCATAAGAGATCACTATTGCTGTTAGCTTTCCAAGAAAAATAGATTTTTAGGTACACTCAATAAATACACATGGATTGGAAAACATAACAAAAAAGATAAATGTACTTCTTTGGTATGGGTTTTGATCTTCTAAAAAAATGTGCTTATTTTCCATTTAAAAAGCACATATTAATCTTTGTTAGTTCTTCCTCCTCTAGGTTTCCAATATAGAATACTAATAAAAGGCTAAGGAGACATTCAATTTATATAAAAGCTTATTTCATGCCACTTGGTTTCAAGAGGAAAAATAATCATGGGCAGAATCATTTCGAAATAATTTTTCACGGAAAAATGTGAACATGCCTATAGATTCCTTCACAGAAGCTAGAAAAGCTCTGTTCTCCTTTGTGATGTAAAAAACTGAGTGGAGGTTATGGGATTGCAGTTGCACCTTTGACCTCAAGGCCTCTGGAGTCATTCACTTGTCATGACCTTTGACCTTTGGCAAATCACAACCCTGACTCTCTGTTTCGCTTGATTTTTACTACCTATAACAAAAGGTCTTTCCCCCTCTGGAATGCATAAGAAGAAGTCATATAAATGTTTGAAAATAGTGTGTCAGCCAACAGTCTGGCCAAGAGAAGATAAGTATCAACAACAAAAACAAAAAAGTCACAAAGCATGAAGGAAAATGGCTAACATTTAAAGTGTCCTCCGGTGGAGTAGATTGATTTCAGGGACTACAGTGTGAACAGTTGACCACATGTTCCCTCTCTTAAAATCTTTGTTTTCTTTGATTTAAAATGTAATGTAGCAAGCGGTGGGAAGGTTGGTGCTGTTATAAATTGTGCTTCTGATTCTTTGCAGGCCAGTCATTAAAACTTGCAGACATCACCCCTGCAGCTGTGTGTTCATCAACCCTTCCTTTTAACCACTATCTAAATTGCTTCCATCTCCAAAGAAATGCAATTCCCCTTATCAGGATTGTGAGTGAAAGGTGAATATGTGTAAACACTGGGAGTAAAATGTAGAATTGGAACCAGCTCAAGTACAGCTGAGGCACCAAGGCAGTTCATAGTTTTAAAAATGTATACAGGAGCCCTCTGGATTGAATAGTCGGTTACTGAATATATACAGTATTAAGTCCCAAATATTACTTAGTCTTTTTTTTACAGTGATTTTTAAATTTTTATTATTTTTTTATTTATTACAGTAGGTCCTTATTGGTTATCTGTTTTAAATATAGCAGTGTGTACATGTCAGTCCCAAACTTAGCCTTTAGGATATCAACTGTTAAGGATCTAACATACACTACTGATTGGTTAACTATCAAGTAATTCGAGTTTTCACTAGTTTTCCTTTCTAATACTCAAGTTTATTTGCTTGCTTATTTGTTTTAAACAAATAACGGGGAAGGGGACGCTTGAAGATACAGATTAAAAAAGTGTCTAGAAGGCTCAGTACAGCAAAGAGTGATGTATGCTTTTTCACCAGGATGAGAACAAATGGAATCTCTTGAATTTTAATACTGTAGGATTTGTCTACTTAAGGAATACTCTTGTGGTTACTTATTTCCCAGCCCGCATGGAGATTCTTTTTTTTTTTTTTTTTTTTTTTTTGCATTAAGATAGAATATTTTAATATTTATTTTGGGGACAGTTTAATTTTTAGCTGTTTTCACTGGCTGTATAGTGGAAATCCACCAATTTCTTTTTTTTTCTGATAGTTTCTCATTCCCTAAGAATCAAAAGAAGTGCTTGCTACTTTGAAAATACAGTGAAAACTGGCACATTGATGAAGTTAGTTCTAGATGAGCAATGACCTGGTTCAATTAGAATTTAGAAGGAAAGTTAAGCGTTTGCCAAGTACTCAAACAAGTCTAGTTAAAATCTTTGCAACAAAAATTTTTCACTATTTGTAATTCATTTTAAACAGAGCTGAAAACAAAATCTCTTTTAAAAATCTTAATACAAATCTGTTTATAGAAGTGTATCTGCAATCTATCGTTTTCGTAATCTCTAGACAGAATTCATTAGAAAGGTGTCCAACTTTTAAAATGTTATCCTTCCTGAGGTCAAGGTAAGATAAAGTGAATGGGCAGCAAACTATGGAGTGGTAGGTATACTATGCTCTCTGAACGTGTTTCATACTATGTGACATCCTGTGCTATTCGAATGTACTTTTTCCTAATTATCACTTCTGTCACCTCAATACCAAAAACTTCCTGCAGCAACCAGGATCTTTTCCCCTCAGATCTCAGCTAAGGGTCCTGTGGTTTCAAATTAGAAAGCTCAGAATTTAGTCTTCGTTACCTTTCCACTGGAATATTTATGACTTCCTGTAGAGCTAGTCTTCAATAAAACTTAATTAACCATATGGAAATCTGAGGGAATTTGTTGAATTCTTATCTGAACATGTTTTTGAGTCTGAAAGTTGAGTGAATAGAAAATAAATTGATCCCTTAATTTCACAGAAATCTGTGCTACATCATTTGGATAAGATAACTAACTGATGGACATTATCCATGTTTTAATTGTTTCCCCTACTCTGAGTCACTGAAATACTGCTGTCTCTCATTTTCTCCTTCTTCCTGAAAGACAGGGTTCTAGAATTTTTATAGCTGTGATTTTAAAATAATAATATTATGAAAGATAGTAAACAAACCAATTTTACTTAGGGTTTTACAAGGCTAATATTGACAGCAGTATTTCTCAAGACCCCCTGCTATGGACTTCCTCTAGAGCAAGATATTTTCGAAATGCAAACCATCAGTCTCACTGCTCTCACCTCCCACCACCTCACCCCAACTGCACACGCGCAACTCTGCTTAACATATGTCAGTCACTATGCATCCAGATAGAGCAGGGTTTCTCAACATTGCCACTGCTGACAATATGGATGGGATAATTCCTTGTTGTGGGGATTGTCTTCTTTCATTTCAGAAGATAGAGACTGGTCTCTATTCCCCAGGTGCCAATATCACCCTCCCCAAGTGGTGACAACTGAAAATGTCTCCAGACATTGCCAAATGTCCTCAAATTTCCCCCAGTTGTGAACCACTGAGATAGAGACAAAATCCTTAAAAAGTGTCTGCATGGTATTTTCATACCTATCAAAACCTGTGTTATTCAGGGTTCTCCAGAGAAACAAAACCAGTAGGAAGTGTAGTACAGATAGAAAGAGATTTATTATAAGGAATTGGCTCACGCAAATAGGGAGGCTGGCAAGCCCAGACCCACAGCATGGGCCAACAGGCTGGAGACCCAGGAGAACAGATGGCGCAGGTGAAGTGAAAGGTGTTCCACTGGAATATTCATCTCTCTCAGTGACCCCTTCCCAAGAAGGGATCCTCAGGCTTTAGGGACACAGACCTTCTCTCAGTTGCTTGAATATATGTCCTTTCCCAAGGTGGGTCTTTGCACCTGATGTGCCCAGTCCTGGGACACTTGTTTCCCACCACACCCTCCATATGGGCAATTAACTCCTTTCCACTCACCTTCACTTGCACTTCCTGATGACATTCTTCTCCTCCTTCTTGGGTAGGTAACATCTCCCTAACTTTTCTTCCACAGCACTTATGCACCTTCTTCAGAGCACTTATCACTGCAAAGTCCTTGGGGCTTTTTTCATTTTTATCTTTCTCTGTATCTCCAGCACCTAGCATATAGTAGGTACAGTTGTCCCTTGGTATCCACAGGGGATTGGTTCTAGGACCCCCATGGATAACAAATCCATGGATGCTCAAGTTCTTCATATAAAATGGCATGGTATTTGCATATAACCTATGCACATCCTCTTGTATACTTTAAATCATCTCTAGATTACTTAAAATACCTCATACTATGTAAATGGTATGTAAATATCTGCTGGCACATGAGAAATCAAAGTTTTGCTTTTTGGAACTTCCTGGAAGTTTTTTTTTGAGAATATATTCAATTCATGTTTGGTTGAATCCACAGATGTGGAACCCACAGATATAGAGGGCCGACTGTACTCATAAAATATTTGTTGGCTGCCTGAATAAATGAATTAACATTTACCCCAAATATTTTTCAGATGATTATTGGCTTACTGAGTGACTGTTGGTGAAATGACTGATACCCTAGGCCTCACTCCCACCATTTGTTATTCCAACACTTTGAACACTGTAAGATGCATCGCTTTTTTTATACTGTAGCATAAAATGTGTCATGAGTATTTGCACACTACATATTTTGGAATTTAATGACCTAAGGAAAGGTAGGTATGCCCATGATCAATTAATTGCCTCTGGGCTCCAAATTTACCCTTCGTTGCCTTGCTTTACGATATTGGAGTTGGAACCCATGAAGATTTCTCCTTTGCCAGCTGGCAGCATATTAAGCTTTGTCAGTAGAGGGTGTCAGAGGAGGGACAGTACCAGAGAAAAGACTTCTCTTGACTTGGTTGCATCCTCTCATCTTGCTCCTAGGATGCAGCTGCTAGAGGTGTGAGTTCAGGAGGTCCAGTGGCACAGCCTGACCAGTTTTGTCCTGGAGCTATTCAGTGAACTTCTCTGCCATCCAGTGGGTCCAGCCACACTGTCAGCAATGAATTCTACATCTGTGTTGGAGAGGATGAGCCCCTCTCACCCCAGTGGTCTTCCTTCATTGAGTACCGTCTCTCCGCACTAGGAGAGTCTGAGTTCTCCTTTATGCCCTCTTAGAGGCTGTGTACCTGCTACCAGTTAATAATTCTTTGTATTAAATGTTCCCTTTTTAAATTACTGGTGTGGATTCTGTTTCCTTGGACTCTGTCTGGAACAGTGGATCAATGAATAAAAAGTCTGAATACGTACACACAAACACATGTACATAGTTTTATCTCAAGAATATTGAAATATGCCTTTCTAAGATGAAAAATTGTAGCAAGCAGAGCTTTTAAAGGACATACTGCAGTGATCAGTATCCAAGAAACAGAATTTTACTGCTGGATGGAGCCCAAGAGTTCACCCAGGCCCTTGTTTTCCAGTTGAAGCATCTCTGTCACCAAGAGGTTAAGTGACTTCATTTACTACTGAGTGGAAGAGTGGATGCAAGACCCTAGGGGCCTGATAGGAGGCAGTTCCTCCATGAAATGTCCCTGCCCCCCTTCTTCCCCTCCCTGGGGAAGATGCTCTCCCAGACCTTCACCAGATGACTCACTGGCTTTTTTACGAGGACCCATGGGAGGGGGAAATTTCTCTCAGGTCTAAGTACCAGAAATAATTATGCTTCTTCTGAACAACTGCTCCAGATTTAGCTCATGGACAATGTGAATCATGTAAGTGCTTGTTTTCCATTTAGGATGGTGGCCAGAAAGCTTCTGGGCCATGCAATGGCTCTCTGCTGGCAAGGGGGCAGCACCTCATGAAACATACCTTTTGCAACCCAGGCCTCCTCTAGCTTAATCTCAGCTGTTTTCTACCCTGCTTTCTCCTTTCCTTGATTGCCTCACGTATTAATTCTCATTATCTTATTACACATCAGACACTTTAAAACATCAATTTAAGAGTAGGCTAGGTAATCAACTATACTCCAATATAAAATAAAAATTAAAAAAAGAATAAGTTAGCTATAAATAAAATATTCAAGTGCAAATCTTCAATTCTCCTTATGCTCACTTCAGCATTCTTTTCATTATGGTGTTTGCTGACAACAGAAATGAGTTTAAATACTTACGTCCTCCCCAAAGTGGGTGCACCTTGAATGCCTAAAAGCAATTTGTTCAGACATTTCAAAATGTTCCCTGTCACTTGCTCACCTAATTAATATGTTTAATAAAATGCCAGTGTCATATCCAAATAATAGAAATATTTAGCTTTATCAGCTTCTTAGCTGTTCTTTCAATGCAAAGACATCCAAGCTGATAAAGACTGACTATAGCAAAGCTGGCCATAGGTTCAGAAAGGATAATCTTTTATTTTATTTTTTTTCTGTTCATTGAATTATAGTGTCAAAATTTGGTTTGTTTCAAGGATGGTCATTTAGCAATATTTCACAAAATATAGGGGGAAAAAACTCTCCTCTGTCCTTTTTCTTTACTTTTATGTTCTCATTATTTTTTCTTGCTGAATAAGCCCCTTTCATTTTGTGTGTCTCTCTGGAAGGTGAGAGATGGCTATTCAAAACCTCATTTACACCTGGAACCCCTCATGTTTCCGTCCTTCTGCAGCTCGACTCTACACCTGCCCTTTATCATGGGCAGTGGCTCAGACTTTGTAGGGACAAAATAAATATTTGCTGAATAAATCCTCAGCGCTGCTACCAAAAATGGATAGTATTGGAGACAAAGAAGTAATCATTGATATAAAGTAGCTGCAGCTGGAAACTGCATGAAATTCCAGCTTTTCTCCTCATAATTCCTCCAAAGAGAAAGGTTTTTTTTCTCTGTACTGAAGCTGAAAAACCATATACTTCTGGTTTTGTCTGATTTCAAAGACGTAATTCTGAACAATGTTTTTCTTATTTTCCTTTACTTCAGAAAAATGCAGGCACTTCATGCCACTGGTAAAGATTCATTCTTTTCATTAAGTATCTATGTGAGAATTTCCCAAAGCTTTTGTGCAAATAAACCTGATAACCTTTGGCTCCTTCATACCCAGAAAGACTTCAGTGAAACAAAGTCAGGCAAATTGACCTACAGACCAACTTAAAGGAGGGAAATCCTGGGAAGTGGGCCACAGAAACAAGTGGGCTAAATGAGGTAAAAGTTAGAATGAAGCACTAAGGAGTCAATGCCTCTGCACTCCTCTTGTTGTTAGGAACATATTGTAAGACGGAGGCTTCCTGCCGTCTCTGATTTAACTCTGAGTGTGGTTCACAGACAGTGGGCCAGCATCCTTTTAACTCTCAGATTTTGATTTATTTCAGAAAATATAAGATCAATTTTCCAAGTAATTCAATTGGCTTATTGGGTTAATGCCCTTCATGGCTTCAAATGTATTCTTGTGCCTATTTCTATTACTCAAGGCTTTGATCTGCAAAACTAAAGTCTGCATTTCTCTTAGGGCTCTTCTGGGTTGCATAGCTCAACTGAATCAATGAGGAATGAACCCTTATCTTCAGACACCCTAAGTTCTTCAAGCGACTGAACTAACAGAAATCAGAATAGACATAGGAATTAGGAAAGACACATTGCAAATACCATACCCTATCAGTTGATATTTATTAAAAGAGGCTAGTGGATTTTCAAATATATACCCGTCTGGAAAGTGTGTTGGTTTTGAAATTATTCATAGAAAATATGCTTGTGTTTTCCAGTGTTATCAATCACCTGAAAATTTCTGATGAGCACTTTTAAGACATTTTAACCAAACAGTCTTTGCCTGAAGTTTGTAATCGTTTGCTTAAAGAAAGCCCATACATTGTAAGTGGAAGTTCTCCTGGCATGGTGATGTAACACTGGGCACTGATATAAAAGGCAGTGGTATAGCAGGAACAGAGCTTTCTAGATACTGTGCACAGACAGGGTCCCTGGGAGCCAAGGGAAACCATGTTGGAATTTGCTGCAGTTACATCTGCTCTTGCCCAGCATGGTCAGCCCACTTCTGATAAGACGTGGAATCCCTGAGTAATTAAATCAGGACTCTAATCTCCCCACTAAAGAGCCTGTCCTTGGCATTAATAGTGGTGTTGCCCCTGAAGGATGCATTACCTGAGCTTCCCCTTGACAACCACGCAGGTTCCTCCAAGGCCATTTGCAGGATAATGTGAGTGAGTAAACATGAAGAAGCCTGGCTTGCACAGTACTTAGTAATATAAATATAACAATTCCTTTGGCTATTTTTGACTGTTGCCAAATTACAATGGGAATAAATCAGCATGGAGAAAGCTATGTCTTAAGTGTGCTTAGTTTTGGGGTGAAGGTAGAGATAAGGGCTGGTGCGGTTTAAAAATAAATGATTCTGTTGCCATGGTTTCCTTCTTTACAAATTCTTTTCAACATGAATTTCTGTTGTTGTGTTTAATTTTAGATTCATGCAGATTTTCGACAAACAAGAATTCCTATACATCTGAGAAGTGGTTTTTCAAAAGCTGCAGGAAGAGATGTTTGGCAGTCTGGCTTAAACATTTCTGAATAAGCTGCAGGATTCTGGCTTTAGACAACTACCAAAGGAAAGCAAATAAAGAGAATGAGAACTTAGAGAACGCATAAGACTACGTTTAACCTTATGATTAAAAATGAATTCACATTACTGCAGGCTTTAAGGGGAAAATCTTGTCTTGAAGATGGCCTCTCAATAGGGGGAACCACAGGGAGACAGATGTCCCTCCTAGGAAATAGCTCTCTTGACAACCAACCCATAAATGTTAATTTAGCTAAATATGCATTCATTAATATCAAAGGCTCTAATTGTGTTTTCAAAATCTGTCATATTACCTCAAATATAATTCAATTCTTGAATAGGGTTTCAGAATTACTTAAAATTTATGCCTGCTCAAAAATAGCTCTGCTTCATTTTTTTCAGTTTAATAATAGATATTCCAAACTTGGAAAAACATAAACAAAAAGGAAAAGCTGACCTTACCAAAGAAATTCTTTTTCCTCATGCTTTTATTACAGGATTGTTTAAATAGTAAAATCCTCTACCACAATAAAAATAGGACTTGATTTTTAAAAAGAAGGAAAGGATAAAATTACTTCGGCAGAAATGCATTATTATACAGTTGTTAGGTAAACAGTAGACACTGAAATGTTGGTAAATGCTAGTTTCAAAAGTATATTTAATGGTTAAAAGGTTCACAGTATTTTAAATGCTGCTTTTGCTGTTCGTTTTCTTTTTCTAAGGATTTTGAGGTTAATCTCAATAATCCAGCAAAATGAGAAATCCAGAAGTTAGAATACATTAAGATAGTAAGGGATGAAATTCATTGTAACTGAAAGGAAATGAGTGAACAATATTTGTCTTTATAAATTTATTTTCTAATTCTGTTACTCTGATTTATTACAGTAATTAATCAACTATTTTGTTAATTGTATATTTAGTGTTTAGTCATTCGAATTCTATTTTTGCTTTTTCTTTAAAAAAAAACTCAGAGAATAAAAAGTAATTCTTGCAGTATTTTAGTCCATTTAAAGTTGAAACAGAAGTTTGTGGCATTTCTCTTTTTTCTGAAGTATAGTTGATTTACAATATTATACTAGTTTCAGGTGTACCCCACAGTGATTCAGTATTTTTGCAGATTATACTCAATTATAAGTTATTATAAGACAATGGCTATAATTTCCTGTGCTATACAGTATATCCTTGTTGCTTATTATTTTATACATAGTAGTTCGTATCAATCTCATACCCCTAATTTATTTCCCACTTTCCCTCTCCCATTTGGTAACTGTAAGTTTGTTTTCTATATCTGTGAGTCTGTTTCTGTTTTGCATATACATTCATTTCTATTATTTTTTAGATTCCACATATAAATGATATCATACAGCATTTGTCTTTCTCTGTCTTATTTCATTAACCATAATATTTTCTAGGTCCATCCACATTGCTTAAATGGCAGAATTTCACTCTTCTTATGGCTGAGTAATATTCCCTTGTGTATATATATACACAACACATCTTCTTTATCCATTCATCTGTTGATGGGCACTTAAGTTGCTTCCATGTCTTGGCTATTGTAAATAATGCTGCTATGATCATCGGGGTGCATGTATCTTTTCAAATTAGTGTTTGTGTTATTCCTCTTGATGTACCCTATATTTAAATTTACACATATGAATTTTAGAGCATTTTAGAAGGGGTGTGTGTGTATTTGGGAGAGAGGCAGGGGATTTGATGATTAAGATATTTCAATAAATATCTTATTCTAATAGCATAGACACAGCCCAAGTTGATGGAATGATTGTATCAGTCTCCACTTCTCTCTGTAGGTGAGAGGGTAGTGCCTCATGTTTTATAATATTTCTATAGTATAACAATCAGACAAAAAGTATTATGAAAATTTGGACATTTTGAAATTTCCATGCATAGTTCAGAGCTGCTCCTCAGAGCAGACTTTGTCAAGTATCTACTTTTTCTAAGGGGGTTGGGATAGCCAAGGACCTACTTCTTTGATTTTCTCTGAACTTTACTTATGGCTGACTTGGAAGAACAGCTGGCCAGGCTTTTTTTGATGGCAGTTTGCCTCTGCCCTGAAGCTAAAAGGGCTTTTGGACTATTGCACAACCCCAGAGTTTCTATAGCTAGTAGGTCATGTGGCTTTGCCAGAAACACTGAAGGTAAATAACTCAAGTTATTGCAGACTAGTGTAAACTGGTCTTCCCACCAAGAACAACTTGACAAGCTTGACAAAATACTTTTTAAGAATTTGCGTGAAGGTTTTGGAGAGCAATCGGGGCAGCCAGTCTTAAGAGGCCAATATCCCAAGAGGAAGAGACACTCATTGAGATGAGCCTCCATTTTATGTCAGTTTTCCCTTGAGCTCTCTGCCCTTCCCAAACAGCACAGATATAAAGGCTGACAAATTGAGGAGAATGTGGGTGTGAAGAGTCAGAAAAGATAAGCAGAGTTTTCCACAGTCTAACAGGGCTGGGGGGAGAAAAATTGGAGTCCAGGAACTGACGGGCCAAGATCGTGGACAGAAAGTAAACACAGAGAAGAGAACCGAAAAATCTGAGATCAGATGTATAGAGAAAATAGGTGACAGAGGCAGATATAAGATAGATAATGGAATTATGGGGTACAGACTTTACAATAGGTCAAGAAAATATTTGAAAAAATGAAGAATATCATTAGTCCTATAGACTGAATGTTTACATCCTCCCAAAGTGCATATGTTGAAAGCTAATCCCCAGTATGATGACATAAGGAGATAGGACATTTGGGAAGGGATTAGATCATGAGGGTGGAGCCTGCATGAATGAGATTCATGCCCTTATAAAAAAGATGCCAGAGAGCTCCCCTGACCATTCCACTATGTGAGGACACAGTGAGAAGATGGTCATCTATGAACTAGGAAGTGTGAACTTACCAGATACCAAATATGCCAGCACCTTGATCTTGGACTTCCCAGCCTCACGAACTGTAAGGAATAAATCACTGTTGTTTACAAGCAACCCAGTGTATAGTATTTTGTTATAGCAGCCTGAATAGACTAAGACTATAAGAAAATTGAAATCTTTTCAAAGGAGGAATCAAATGAGCTCTCTAGAACTAAAAATTAGATAAAGTAAAATTAAGGATGCAACAGATAGGCATAATAATAGGTTAGACACAACTGAAGGAAGGAAAATGACCTGGAAAATGTATCCAAGGAAAAAATATCCAGATTGAAGTATAGAGAGAACAAAGCTAGAAAAGAGAGAAAAGAGACTAGGGGAATATTGGACAAGATGTCAAAATCTAGTATGTGTGTGATTAGAATCCCAAAGGGGAAAACAAGAGCAAAAGAGAGAGAATTAATACTTGAAGATATAATAGCCAAGAATTCTTTAAAATAAATAAAAAATATCAAGCCTCAGATTCAAAAGGCAATATGAACCTCAAGTATGATAAATATGAAGAAAAACACACCTAGGCAAATCACCAAAATGTGACCAAAAAAAAAGAAAAAAAGAAAAGAGATAACCTTCAAAACATCTAGAGAAAAATTACAAGTTTTTATTTTCAAGGAGCAAAATGACCCTTATAATAATAACTCAATGGAAATAAATGAAGCCAGAAAACAGTGCAATTACATCTTTTAAGTAAAAAGAAAAAAACCTACCAGCTTAGAAATGTATAATCAGTAAAAATACTCTTCTAAAATGAAGACAAATAAAGACATTTTTAGACAAACTAAAATTATAGCAATTGTTGCCAACAGATTTGCATAAAAGAAATATTACAAGTATTTTTTCAAGCAAAAGGAAAATTATAATAGAAGCACAGAAATGCAGGAAAGAATAAAAAGCTATGAAATCTTAAATATGTATGTCTAAATAAATAAATATAAACTGAAAATAATTATAATTTCACACTATGTGGTAAAAAGTATTTATAGAATTAAAATGCATGACAACAATAATTCAAAAGGCAAGGCGTGGTAATAAATGCTATTAAAGTGTTCTAAGATCCTCATATAGTCTAAGAAGTAATAAAGATTCCATTTATATTAGACTCTTATAGGTCAAGGATTGATGTTATGATTTCTAATATAATTAATTAATGTGTAACCAAAAAGCTAAAGGAAGGAAAATGTAACTATAAAAATATTTTATGAAAGCTAAAGGATGCAAAAAAAAAAAACCCACAAAAAAGAAACTTAGAACAAGCAGAACAAATGGAAAACAGAGTGAGATAATAGATTTAATGTCAAATGTATCAAAGATTACATCACATATAAGTGGCCTAGTAAAAGTGTAAAGAAATTTAATGGCTTTGCAAAACTTTTTGACAACTTCTGACAAAATTAAATGTACATCTATCCTATGACCCAGAAATATCAACCATTTGTATTTCTCCAAGAGAGGCGGAAATGTATACACATACAAATGCTTATAAGAACTTTATACATAATATGCAAAAATGGAAACAAGTCAATTCTATGTTGACAGAAAAACAGTCATACAATGTTATACTACTCAGCAATAAAAAAGAATATGTTGCTGATAACATGCTAAGCACGTCTCAGGTGTTTCACGTGGAGCAAAGCTTACATGCTGTATCATTCATTTATATGAACTACATATCTAATTTCATTTATGGTATTAGAGCTGAGAACAATGATTGTCTATGAGAGTGGAGTGGAGATTGCCTGTAATGTGGCCAACAGAACTTTCTTGGGCTACGAGAAAGTTCTATATTTGATTGAGGTGTTGCTTACATGGGTGTATACATTTGTAAGAACTCATCATGTTATACATTTATGATACGTCTCACTGTATGTAAATTTCACTTCAATAAAAAATTGAAAGCAAACAAACAACAAAAACCCATGCATAAAGATAAGTGGACTAAATACTCTAAATGTTTTTAAGAACTACCAGACTGGGTTTTTTGAAATCCAAATTAAATGCTGCTTAAAAGACACATTAACAAAGACACATGAAAAGACAAAGAAAGGCTGCAAGCAAAAGCATGAGAAAAAGATATTTCATGCAAACACAAAATCAAATAAAACTAGCATATATAAATTAATATCAAAGTAGAATTTAAGGAAAGAAGCATTGCTAGACATAAAAAGAGATATTCTTTCACATTCCTCCACAAAGAAGACAAAACAACTCTAAATTTGTATGCACCTAATAATATATACCTGCAAAATATATAGTGCAAAAATTGCCAGAATATAAAGAGAGGTAGAAAGGTCATAGTGAGAGATTTTAAATACCTGTCTCAGTAATGGAAAGAGAAATCAGACAAAAAAATTATTAAGGTTCTAAAAGATTTGAACAATTATTCTAACACTCTTGACCTAATTGACTTAATATATGACAAAGCACCAAGAACTGCAGAATGTACATTCTTTTTCAAATAAACGTTGAGTAGTTATCAAAACTGTATGCAGTTCTGGAAAGCAAGCTGCGACAAATTTCAAAGGAATTTAATCAGACAGAGTATCTTCTCCAGTATAATGAAATCAATAACAGTCAAATCACTGTAAAACCACCTTATGTTTGGAAATTGAGTAATTCATAAAGAAAGAAAGAAAGAAAAAGAAAGAAAGAAAGAGGGAGAAGGAAAGGAGGGAGGGAGGGAGGAAGTGGAATTTTTAGATACCAATCATAAAAGTCCAAATTGGTACCATCGGTTTTGAAAACAGGTAGTATTAAATGAAACTGAAAAAATGCATGTCCATCGAAGCAGCAATTCCACTCCTAAGAATGTACTCAAGAGAAATGCATACATAAAAAACACATGTACAGAAATGTTTACGGCAACACTATTTGAAATAGTCCCAAATTGGTTGACATTCCCTTCAAATGATCATCAAACCATTACAGTAGATAATGGTGCCATATTCATAATATTCATTCAATATATCATCATGTGAAAATGAATGAACTGTAGATACATGCAACTTGGATAGTTATCAATTTTGAGTAAATAACACAGAAGTATGCATATTTTGTGACCTTGTGTATATAAAGTTCATCTATATAAATTATGTTAATGGCTATCAGGATAGGGGAAGAAAAGAATTGTTAAAGACTGTAAGAGGGCAAAAAGGGGGCTTTGGAATGCTAACAATTGTCTATTTTCTGACATGGAAACTGGGCTGTGATTAACTGGCGTGTTCATTTTGTGAAAATTCATGGAGCTTTACACTTAGGATTTATGGAGTTACCTATATGTATACATTATTTATACTAAAAAGTTAAAATGAAAATGTGGGGATTTCTTTTGAATATCTTCAGTAATGGCAAATGTTCACTTCTTTGAGGGTGTGAACTTTTTGAAAAAAATCAAAGGTAATTTTGAAGCTGTTGAATAAAGTGGGTGATTAAACCAAGGAAAGGTGTTCTGACCAAAAAGGAAGTGCAGCTGTAACATAATGAGATTGATTCTTTATTGAAGCACAGAAAGTGGTCACAAAAATATCATTTCAAAAGGGGACTTCCAAGAATTTTAATGGTTAGAAAAAACTGATAGGAATAAGTGTATCGTTTGTAATGAAATCATGCGATTTGATCCTGAAGGCATGTATTTAACTGTTTCCATATACAGCTTCTCATTTGGGCCACTCTGAAAATCTGGTGAAGTAAGGCTTATAATCACTTTAGAAAGGCAGGGGTTAATATCCCATTACTTTAAATTTTGGAGGGGAAGAGATAGATGAGGGGGAATTTCAGGAAGGTGGTCAAAAGGAACAAACTTCCAGATATAAGATAAATAAGTACTAGGGATGTAATATGTAGCATGAGGACTATAGTTAACGCTGCTGAATGTTGTACAGGAAAGTTGTTAAAAGAGTAGACCCTGAGTGCTCGTCACAAGGAGAAAATTTTTTTTCTTTTCTTTTTGTATCTATATGAGATGATGGATGTTAACTGAACCTATTGTGGTGATCATTTTACAATATATGCAAATCGAACCATCATGCTATACACCTTAAACTTATACAATGATGTATGTCAGCTATTTCTCAATAAAACTGGGGAAAAAATGTTAGAATTACAGAGAAAGAGAGACAGACATGCAGACAGAGAGACAGAGACAGGTAGGCTACCCAGGCAGTGAGTTACCCAAGATTTCACACAGTGGGAAAGTGCTAGAGGCTGAATTTGTCCAGCATCTTCTGATTCCTGCCCATTTTCTAGTGCCACGCATTCTGGAGAGTAATAAGGATATCTGTGCTTCTTTTTACCTTTGAGCTGTTTCCTTACCTGCACTACTCTTTTGAGCCATATAGCATGTTAAGTTTCTGATCATGTATTAAACTAACACACCATTTATAGTATTTGTAAGGCAGCAATTTTAATGTTGTAAGATCTAGCAGTTTTATGTCTAGGTTTGTGTCATCCATGAATGATAAACTCAGTAAGAAAAATTTTTCAATCAATATTTTTCTTGTACCATTGCCACCAATACCTTTTAAAATCAAGCTTTTCTTTTGGGGTGAATGTATATGATTCCATTATTTTCTCATGCAGAATTGGGCAGCTGTTTAAATTCAAGCACAGAGTTCCTCTTTCAAGTTTGCTAACACATTCACTAGTGTTTGGATGATATCTCAAGCTACTTCTGATGAATTACTCTGTCCTCAGAGAATTAACTTGGAGCATAGAGAGATAACTTACTTCCCCATATAATGCATTTTACACAGTAGATGACCAACAAATATTTGTAGGATGCATTAATGAATGGATGGATGATTAATGATACGTAGCACTTTAATTAGAAGAGAGGCTCAGATCATCCCACTATTTCAGGACCATACCTTGGACATGCTGTATGTTCTCTGCCCTTTCTAACAACTTATGCAGTTGTGCTAGGCGATGCTGGATATGCTTGTGATACCACACATTCACATATAGGTGGGTGATTCTCACTTTACTGTTAATTTGAGTTTTGTAGCATTTTGATGTTTTTATTTTATTTTTCATTGTGTAGAATCCACATGACCTACGGAAGACAATAGCTAATAGGTATAACCAGAGCCAAATTAAGCTTTTGCTGATGTATTTCAGAAGATGATGTTATCTTGGAGTTCTTGTGAGAGGTGGGGAAAAACAATGATTTTTCTTTGTTCACCTTTCTTGACCTATGTTTACAGCTGTGAGTTTTTAAAAATTGGTGGCCTATATACTTATATGCAAAGATCACATGGCGAAACAAGTTTTACAAAATCAGAGACTTCTTATATTTCCAGCATTTCATTTTTCTCCAATTTCAGTGTATCAGTTCAAACAGGAAAGAGAAGGCTAACTCAAAGGATTAAGAGAATCTTGACAGAGCTATGGGAAAGGTTAAAATGGAGCAGCCCTACAAAATAAAACATGCACTGAACATACAACTCCGCAATTGTACTTTTGGGCATTTATCTCAGAGAAATAAAAACTTATGTTCATAGAAGCTGTATTCCTAGAACGCGGAGCAAGGCAGAGAAAGGCCTGGGGGCCAGAGAGCAGGGGGCAAATAGAGAAACCTGCATGTCTCTGCTACAAGCAAATATTTTCTTCTAGTATTTCCCAGAGTGAGATTTTTCTTTTAAAAGTAGTATTTATTTTTCTGAAATTTCATTACATGTTTTTCAGTTGTCTAGGTATGCTTTTGCCTAGTCGGCCCTATGATCAGTATCATTCTACTGGTTGTGAACCTGTGTTTATAATTTTTGTACAGTAAACAAACACCTTGTAAACTGGATACATTTCGTTTCTTAAATTTTAATTAAGGGTATTTATTAAGCTCTCACAATAAGTAAGTCTTGCCGGAGATACAATTAAAAGTGGGAAAAGGGGGGAGAGGGTTTCCCTGACCTCTAAGTTATTCATAAACCAATGCAGAAGATAGAAATATTTACCAAAACCCACCAGTACATGGAACAAACAAAGGGAGGGGAGGCTGTGTCTTTAATCAGGTGTAAAATTCTAAATTGAAATATTGACGTCCTTACGCGTAGAGCTTTAAATTTCCGCGGCAGTTGTGCAAATGTTTGTGGTGGGGGGTGAAGTGAGAGCTGTGATACTTCTGCATCTCATCCCAGGAACGTAGTTAGCGGAGACTTGAGATGCCTTTGCATTTCTGAGGCAGATTAGGCTTCCTTCCACTCTTCATCATTTTCCTGCAGAAACTCGAGATGGTTTTTTCCACAGTCACCTTGTCCCTCTTCCCGTCTCATGTTGCAACTATCTGGACTTCATCAATCTTTCAGCCTTAATCCCTGACCAAATCTTCTCCTCTTTTCCTGCCACATCACAATATTTGAAGAGAAACAAACTTACGATTTGATCATAGTTTTTTAACAAGATAGAAAAAATTATGTCTATCATCTATTAATTTTGAAATGTAGGCCACGTAGGACATCACTGTGACATGAAGGCATGTTTTTCATTTAAATTCCAATTTTTTGAATAGAAGGAAAGATTTGACTGGGATTTCCTGAATGAAATAAATATCCTCTCACCCACTTTGCAGTATTTTCATCTGAGGAAATGTAAAACGATCCACATCTCCTCTAAAGTATTTATTTAGACTTTTTTTCTTTAAAGCTGTGGTTTCTTGCATTTGATTGTCACCAGCAAATATAGGAAGTGATGAGTTTTCCTAACGGCTGGAGCTAAACAAGATCTCTCGTTAAGTAGCAAAGAATCCAACAGCCTTTGTTCTTCGTGCTCACTTTCCTTACACAATGACTTCTAATTTGCCCAACTGTTACCTTCAAAGTAAAAGGAAGAGTCTGATTTATAATCAACACAATTTGCTCAGTTTTACAAAAATTGTTTGATTTAAATAATTGGTACAGAATGAAGATGTCAAAAAACACTTCAGATTTTACTTATCTTCTAAAACAGATTTGCTTTGAAATCCAGTCTAACTAGTATATACATTTTGAGTCTATTAGTCTGTAATAAAAGATAGTGGATATTTTTATCACACTGTCTCTGCAGAATAATACCACTACTCTGCATTTAAAATAAAGCATCCTTATCTTGAAAAAGCTGGAATATCTTTCATCTCATTGTATCCTAATTCAGGGGCAGTAGAATCCATCTTGCAGATGAAGGATTGAGACAGAGACAAATGATTTGTTGTCCAAAGTGACATCTGCAGAAGGGCTGGCCCTGCGTGAACTTAAGACCCTCACATCCAGCACTGCAGGATGTGCACTGCAGTGCACCCAACACTGCAGGAGCCACAGGGGCTGATGTAAAAGCTCCTATCTCCCTCTGCAATTCCAGCAGCAGTGGTGCTACCCTTCTGAAGGTGGTTGCTGCAGGCACACTTTAAAAGTAGAAACTCAGGAAGTTTCTCTCTCAGGAAGAGAAAGGGTTTGGGTTTGTTTCCTGGGGCAGGAGGAAAGGCAGGAGAACTCCTCTTAGCAGGATGCTAAACTGGTCACTCCTGGAAGTCACACTTTTTTCATCCCCAAAATGACAACCTTCTAAAGGAAATAAATAACCCCTCCCATCCTGCATGTTGCCAGGGGACTGGTGGAAAAAAGACGCGCGACCCAGGGCAGTGTGCTGCAGGGCCTGGATGCGCTGGGGCTGGGGGTGTGAAGGAGAGAAGGGCCAGGAAAGACGGAAAGGCAGATGGTAGGTGATGAGCAGCTTTGCAGTTGAAAGAAAGTGGGGAACTTACCGAGATTGGCTACAAAGGCTAGACAGCCCTCACAGTGCTGCTGCTTGAAGGTGAAGTCACTCTATCAGGAGCCTGTAAACCCTGTAAAACCAAAAGAAAGAACGATCAGGAAGGGTAGGGCTGAGGCAAGACCTGTGGTTACTAACTCACAAATGACGAAGAATAGGAAGATTTAAGTCCACTACTGAGCAGCATTTCTATAAGCACTTCAACCAAAATGTTTAATCAATTCTTCGGTCAGTGTCCATGGTGCTCAATTGTTCCCTTTTTGTGACAAATCCCAAAGAAGTAACCTCAATCTGTTACCCTTTGCGAAACTGCTGATTCTGGGTGGGCTCAGAAACAAAGCTGCAGCGCACGCGTTTTGAGGAAGGAAAGTAAAAACGTTAACATCAAGTCCGGTGTTTTGGGAACTGGACGACTTTGGTTGCCAGCTCCAGCCTCCTTTATCTCTTCCGTCTCAAATTAGGAAGAAAAACCTGTTCTCCCTGACTGCATTCCTTTTCAAAAATTTTCCTTTCTCATACCCAGATGGTGCCCTTTGAACTTAAAAGCTAAAGAACTTTGTTCCCCACTGTAAATCGTCCCCAAGGCCACGTTGCTTTTCCATTTAGCTGCCAAGCTGGGGAGAATTGGCAGTTATACTGGACAATTAGCACTTTGAAATATTATCCCAGCCCATATGTAACAGGTTAGCACAGCGCCTGGACACGAAAGGGAGTGCCTTCCTTCCCTCTGGGCACTAACCTAGGCAGGTCTAGCTGCATTTCTACCACTGAGATAGGGGAAAGCTGGTGTCCTAAGAGGGGATAGATACAAAAGCAAAGAAAAATACGAAAGAATGTTGCTGGACTGTTATTTTAAAATTCAGTTTTAGATTGCTAAGTCATTAAGCAAAGCCCGAAAAAAAATCAAAGGGAGAAAAAGACAACAGGAAATGAAAATATTAATACTGAAACCCCTAAAAGCAATCACCTTTATCTCTAGCTGTAAAACAGTCCACACTCTAAAACTCAAGTCCAAAGTATTACAGACACTGACCAAAGACCTATTACTGAACTGTCTCTATTAATAATTAGGGATGGTTTTAAGTTTTTCCCTAGCACTTTATTTAGTACAATCCAAAATGCTATCCCCTAGAAAAAATAAGCAATAGCAGGGCTGTTATTTATATGATCTGTGAAAATAAGCATTAACCCACTCTTCTAGTCTCTGAATAAAACCAGACATATGGTGAGTATTAAAAAGCAAATGTAGTCTATTGCAACTTTGTAAATTTTTGTTTGTTTGTTCATGGAACCTCTCACTTAAAGGAAATTTTCCTGCTTCAGTCTTCCTTTAAGAGATGAATTCTCTGAAATACTACCCACAGCTTTCAAAATCCTTAAATCCAGAGAAAAGTGGCTCTTAAAAGTATTCAGATTAACCTGGAAATAATACGGCAGTTTAGCCAGCTAAGAAGTATGTGGGACTTTCTAGCTATTCCTCATGATTTCCTGACCAGAAGAGAAAATAACTTCTAGCTTCACCTTGAGCTAACAAGTCAAGAGAAATTTGAGCCAATGTTTAAATAGGACATACATAATCCAGACTGTTATACAGAAAAGAAAATTGCATTGGATTTGGTTGAGTTTTCAGAGTTTGATGGAAAGACTAGATCAGGAATCAGAAGATGTGGGTATTAGTCTTAGATATGCAAACTTGAGCACTACCTCCCTGATTCTCACTTTCCTCACCTACAAAATAGGATAAGAGAATCCACTGGGCCAATCTTTATTTTATGTGAGAATTTCATAACTATAATCAGATATACATTATCATTCACAGTTAGAGGGTATTCATTCAACAAACTCATTTTGAGAGTTCCACCTTCCAAAAGGATTTTATTCCATTTAAATGTTTATTATCATTGGGTGTAGCCAAAACCTCTGGTGTTTCTGGAAATAATAAGAAGGGTTAAATCTCAGGTATCACAAAGCTCGCTTTATTCCTCTGACCTCTAAGCCCTTAATTCTGGAAGTCCTGCCTATCCTCTCCATGCAGACAGCTTGATCTCACTTGGGGTAGGGAAAGAGATGCTTCTAAATTTAGTCTAAGTGGATTTAACATATGGCATCATACCTTCCCGGGTCAAGAGGTCCCTGTGTTTCTGGAAAACTGGAAGACAGATTTTGCTGGGTGGTAGAAATTGGAGAAGGAAGACCATTCAACTATTTGGAGAAAAACAGTGACTTGAGGATGTGGGGTTGCTTTAAACTAAATTTCTAAAAGAAAGCTATGCCCTAATGCTAAAAAGGCTTCTTGATTTAGGCCTTTGAGATATTTCCCTGATGGCATTTAAGACATATTAAATTATTTGGCATTTGGTCCATGTGTGAAATGGACTCAGCTCTAAGTGAGTTACTCAGGCTTGGACTTGGTAAATTATCTTTATTGGATTTGAGGATAAAAATAAATAGAAGCACAAGGAGGGTTAGAACTGAGGTTTTCTTTTCCAAAGCCAAAGGCTCAGAGTCAATAAAAAGTCAAAAGATAAAGGCATAAGAAAAAACAACAGCAACAGTGAAATTAAGACTTTTAAACTGGAAACAAGTTTTTTTTTGGAAATAATTTTTAATAAAACTGTGATTCAAACCTTGTAAGTTTCTTGTTAAAAAAGACCTGGCTTTAATTTCAGGTGAGCATGGGTGGCTTCAGATCAGCAATGACAATAATGTGTATTTCGGTGAACTTCAAATACTCGTGAGGGAAAAACAGGTAGGATCTGCCATATTTCCTTATGGCTTAATTAAGGCATCAGGATTCATGCTTTTATGTCTGTCTGGGATATCCACGATTACTAACATTCTTATAAATGTTTTTTCCCTCGTTGCACCAAAGGCGTAAAAGGACTCCAAGAAAAGAGCAGCTTTAGAGACAGAGCTGAAATGGTGTAAAATCCAAAATGAAGGTGTATATTTGGTTCTGTGCAATAAAACGATGGTAGTAAGTGCCATTGTAAACTATGTGAACACTGCCATCTAATGCATTGCTAAAAATCAGCAAGTGCTTTGGAAAGTTTTGCTGGGAAGCAAGAGAAACAGAAAATAACCACCTAATTAAGAACACTATTATCAGGATTTTACTTTACATTAAATGGAATGCAGTATTTAAATAAATCATGGCTCTTGTGCCTTATTTTTCAGCACACCAGTGGTATTTATTTTCTGAATACCTCTATCTTTTCTCATTTTCCAAGAATAGATTTTTTTATCTTACCAGTGCTGTGTAGCAAATAGTATTTAAATTAAGATCTTTTCTATCTGAGGACTGCTTTGTAGCTTGGAGAAAACAGGTCATCAAAACATATCAGTTGAAAAAACCCAAAGACCTAGAAAAGATCCACCAGTGTGTCTTTATTCAATGTGGGATGTGATTAAAATGTCAGATGTTGTGTTAGACGCTATCAATCCTGTATCCACCATGGCCATTTTCATTGCTTCAAGACTACTTAGAAAAAAAGTTTTTGAAACCCTGTTCACCATGGTTGAGCTAAAAGAAGCATATCACACACATGCACACACACCCACCCACCCCCATACACACACAATAAAACTATCATAACTTCCCCTAATCTTTACATAAGGAATATCTGGGGAAAAAAATACTTAAAAGATATATCAACCACTTCTAATATTAGCACTTTGCAAACGGGCTTTACTAAAACTTCAAATGAGCCTGGCACAATCATTTATATAAACTCTATAAGCAAGTAAGTTGAAATAATCCTGTATTCTTTGGTTTCACTGCCGGGAAATAGCTGATGGTTATCTTGCTGCAACAATTCCCACCCTGAAGAAACTGCAAATCACATAGATCCCACATGCATGCCACAACTAAGGAGCCGGCAAGCCGCAACTAAGGAGCATGCCTGCGGCAACCAAGACCCAGCACAACCAAATAAATAAAATTAAAAAAAAAAAAAAAAAAAAGGATGAGTAGTGGGCCAAAGGAGAGAGGGTGCAGTGAATTTGATAAGTTTGGGGAAAGTGTACTGCTGTAAACTGCAGCTGAGGTGAGTGCTTCGTGGTAGCGAAAGATACGTGAGGGGCAAGGCAGTTGTTTATACAGACAATGGTAGAATGTTTAGAAAATGATTGCATTTGAGCTTCATTAATTCACTCAGTTTTCCGAGCTGAGACCAAAGAGTGATGGAGAGATCAATGAGATGATGTCTCCATGTTTTAAAACTTCTACCCCAGTAGGAGAAAGAAGATACCTTCATAAATACAATAATATATGTATATATTTTTACATAAATATATGTGATATAATATGGCTCACAAATACATAGTATATTTGAAAAGAGTTTAGTAATTAGCAGAGTAGATGCCCAATAATTATATTTTTGAATGTGTGGATAACTATTTGGATAAATGAATAAATGGATTTATGAATTAGTGTCCTAAGAGAGGTTATGGGAGTTCAGAGAAAAGACAAATGATTTCTGTTAATTTTGGTAAGCTGGGGAGTGGAGACAAGTTATAGGAGTTTAAGAAAGAATATAAAATATAGTTGGGATTTGTGCAGCACATTGAATGATTGTTAATATAAACCCAGGTAGTGACAATAATGTTAGGCCATTGGAGGTAGAAAGAATAATAAAGGCTTGGAGACAGGAATTTATTCTGAATGAATGCATTTCTGTTTGCCTGATGATCTAAAAATGAGGGGGAAATTTCTACCTCCCACCATATACAAAAATTAGCTCAAAAGAGATCAATGACCTAAATATAAGACTTAAAACCCCAAGAAGCAAACATGGAGGCAAATCTTCATGACACTAGATTTGACAATGGATTCTTAGCTATGACACCAAAAGTACAAACACCAAAATTAAAAATAAATTGGACTTCAGCAGAAATTTAAAACTTCTGTGCATCAAAGGACATTATCAAGAATTATCAAGAAAGTGAA
Source organism: Balaenoptera musculus (assembly GCF_009873245.2). NCBI lineage: Eukaryota > Metazoa > Chordata > Mammalia > Artiodactyla > Balaenopteridae > Balaenoptera > Balaenoptera musculus. Next base: position 61,175,071 of record NC_045802.1, read on the forward strand.
AGGGCAACCAACAGAATGGAAGAAAATACTTGTAATTCGTGTATCTGACAAGGGTCTGGTAAATAGGATATACAAAGAACTCTTGAAACCCAAAAACAAAAGGATAAACAACACAGTTAATGAAGGGCAAAGGACTTAAATAAACATCTGTCCAAAGCACATGAAGAGATGCTCGACATCGTTAACCATTAAAGAAAAGTAAATTGAAGCTGCAGTGAGGTACTGCTTCACACCCATTAACATGGCTATAATTTCTTTAAAAATACAAGTGTTGTCAAGGATGTGGAGAAACTGGTACCCTCATATGTTGCTGGTGGAAATGTTAAATGGCTCAGCCACTGTGGAAAATAGTTTGGAAGTTCCTCAAAAAGTTAAACATAACATTTCCTTATGACCCAGAAATTCCACTCCTAGGTATCTATCCAAAAGATATGAAAGCAGGTACTCAAACAACTATATGTACATGCATGTTCATAGCAGCACTATTCACACTATCTAAATACAACCCAGAGGTCCATCCATGGGTGAACAGATGAACAAATGTGGCATATCCATACCATGGAATACTATTTGGCCATGAAAAGGAATGAAGTACTCATACATGCTAACAGTGATGAAACTCAAAAACATTATGCTAAGTGAAAGAAGCTAGACACAAAAAGGTCACATATTACATAATTCCAAATATATGAAATATCCAGAAGAGTCAAATCCATTTTCTGACAGAAAGCAGACTGATGGTTTCCAAGGGGTGGGGGGAGGGGAGAATGAGGAGTTACTGCTCAATGGCTATGCCGTTTCCTTTCAAAGTGATGAAAATGTTTTGGGAGTAGAGAGAGAGGGATGGTGGTTGTACAACACTGTGAATGTACCAGATGCCACCGGACTGTTCACTTTCAAATACCTAATTTTATTTTGTATGAATTTCACCTAAATTAAAAAAGAAATATTATGGAAATAGGAGAGAAGGATACAAAATAAAAAGATAAGTTGAATAATTGTTATTTGCTGCCAATCAAATGCACACACAGGGAAGAATCACTCTTTGTAAGTTCTTGGTTAGAAGAGCGCCGTGATCATCTCCATGCTAGGGGACGTTTGTAGTAGCTGCAGTGTGTGGTAGAGATTGGACAAAGTGACAGGAAGCAAAACTACCTGCTCATAATTTTAAAACTAGTTCTGCTGCAGGAAGGAAAGCGGGGCGCAAGAGGATGGTCATGTCCCAGATCTCAGGTGAGTCCCTGAGACGGCTGCCAAGTATGGGTTCTTGGCTTCTCGCAGGAAAGAATTCAGGAGTGAGCCACAGTAAAGTGAAAGAAGGTTTCATCAGGGAGATACACATTCCACAGACAGAGTGTGGGCCATCTCAGAAGGTGAGACGCCCCAAAATATAGGGTGGTTAGTTTTATAGGCTGGGTAATTTCATAGGCTAATGAGCAGAAGGATTATTCTAATTACTTTGGGGAAGGGGCGGGGATTTCCAGGAGTTGGGCCACCACCCACTTTTTGACCTTTTATGGTCGGCCTGGGAACTGTCATGGCACCTGTGGGTATGTCATTTACATGCTAATGTATTATGCGTGTATAATGAGGCTCAAGGTCTACTGGAAGCCGAATCTTCCACTGTCTTGGACCTAGTTGGTTCTAACCAGTTTATGTTGTTCATTTCCATGGAGTTTAATGACATTTTTTAAAACTGGAAAGTTGTTTCTTGGTCATAAAGAGATTAACAAGACCTGCTGTATTAAGAAATTAAAAATAGAACTACCATACAATCCAGAAATTTTACTGCTGGGTATTTATCTGAAGAAAATAAAAACACTAATGTGAAAAGATATATGCACCCCCATGGTCACTGCAGTATTATTTACAGTAACCAAGATATGGAAACAACCTAAGTGTCCATCTATGAATGAATAGATAAAGGGGTGGTACATATATACAAGGGAATATTACTCAGCCATGAAAAGAATGAAATCTTGACATTTGCAACAACACAGATGGACCTTGAGGGAATTATAAGTGAAATAAGTCAGAGAAATACAAATACTGTATGCTTTCACTTACGTATGGAATCTAAAGAACAAAACAAACAAACAAAACAAAAGCATAGATACAGAGAACAGAATGGTGGTTGCCAGGGGTTTGAGGAATGGGCAAGACAGGTGAAAGGGATCAAGATGTACAAACTTCCAGTTATAAAATAAATATCATAAGGGTGTTATATATGGCATGGTGACTATAGTCAATCATTTTGTACAGCAGACTTGAAAGTTGCCAAGAGAGAAATCCTAAAGGTTAACTTAGTACAGTGACAGATGGTAACTAGACTTATTGTGTTGATCATTTCACAATGTATACAAATATCAAATCATTATGTTATACACCTGAAACCAATATAATGCTATATGTCAATTATACATGGATAAAAAATTTTTTTAAGAATTTGTGGCTACAGTCATATAAATCATACATTTGGAATTATAAACATGAATATAAAGTAGCCTCTCCACCCATCATCTATCAGGAAATAATTTCCATTACACAAACATTCCCATTAAGAAATTTACATTCTAAAGATGCTTAATTACATTTCTGTTAGATGTTCAAATATTCTTTTATATTTTCTGATTTTGACTAAGGCTCTTGGAGAAAAATACCTTGAAACTGCTCATCTCATTTAGATGGCGCTAAACTGAGTTAATGCCACTTGGTTGCACACTTAAGAGCTATATTTACTGAGGAGCGATAGACCTGCCACACTGCAGCATTGCAAAACACAGGGGGAGAACAGGAGAAGCTCCAGTTCTTTCTGCTTTTGTTCATCAAGCCAATCCTGTCTTTGCTCTACCTGTTTTAATGTCTCCTTTTCTGCTTTCCTATTTGGTCAATTTCTTTCCCCAAAACTTTGGCTGTGTAGTAACAATTACAACCTGAGTACTTCCAGGCCACCCTTATCCTCTTTCAGGGTTCTCCTTCCTCTGGTCTATTTGGGGAAAGAGAAACTGGTTCATGTCAATTACTAAGTCACTTCCCCTCTGCACTATTTCATTAGCCCATCTGAGGCCTCTACTCTCTCAGTTGGCAATCACCCGTTCACACCTCAGAAGGTCATTAAATCAAGGGGACATGTAGCATTCTTTACTGGAGGTTTGGAACAAAAATTAAATATTAGACGTTTCACACTTAAAAGTCCCTCAACTATCTCCTGCGCTACAGAACATTTACCCTTGTGTCGTGGTGACCTCCTCCCATATTGCAAGTCTTGATCTGTCCCTCTCACTTCTCCTAGGAAGCTCCCACCAATCAATTTCTCTTCATTTTGCAGTCAATTTACCAATCTTCTATTTTGGTGTCTCCTTCCAAATCGTATAGGCAATGGCTCCCAAGGTCAGACCTTTAAATATTTTCTTAAACAAGGTCTCCAGAGAGAAACTATGCCACTTCCTTAGAGGCAAAAACAGCTATGTTATTTGTAGTTTTAACTAGGCTATTTTTCCCTCCTTGTTACTTTATTTTACTCAAAAACAGCTCATGTTGTCCTTTATGTCAGGGTCATAATAACCAAAGATAGTCCCTGAATGCCCTAGAGTTTTAGAAGTGCTGTTACAAGAGAAGGAATTTATAACGCTCTAACTTGAGGTTACAGAAGATACAACAGCGATGAAAAAATTAAAATACTCATTTTCTGTTTCAATACAAATCAGTTCAGATTAAAAAAAAAAAAGGCAGCACTTCTCTTTTTCTATTTCCAAGTTGAAGCAGTGCAGAAACTTTCAGCTGACAATGACTAAGTCATTAACTGAACAGTACACTAAATAAATGAAATAAGCAAACTCCTTGTAAAAGTACAAGGCGATCATGGTTATGATTAGGGTAAGCCAAGGTGCAGAATACCCAGAGAGAGAGCTGACGGAAGTATTAAAGACTCCATATGTGGCCCACCTGGCTGGGAAAGAAATCTGGAGAAGCAGTCAAATGAATAAATCAGGAAAGTAGATCAAAAGAAAGTTGGAAAGTGAGATAAATGTAAGTGAATTAGAAGAGAAGGAAAAAACTTTTCTATAATATGACCAAGATTTTGAGGGAGCTAAAGTGTAAGATAACAACAATTAAGGGAAATATATGTGTATATATATATATATATATATATATATATATATATATCTCGAGTCTGTATATTTCCTGTATATAATCTGTCTGTTTATAAGTTGTTCTAAAGTGCAGCAGTCAGCATCAGTAGGGGTCCTTCGTGGCAAGCAACAGAAATCAATTCAAATTTAAGCAGAAAAACAAAATACTGAAGGGTATCCAGTATCTCAAAGGCTTGCTTGAGGGAGGTGGAAGGCAGCTGGAGAGTGAGTCTCAGAAATGGACAGCACCCAAGGGAGAGGAGGTGGGCCCCGTGCTCCCACTGAGCAGCCCGATTAGGGTGCTTTCTTATTAACAGTGCTCCCAGTGGGCACTCAAGCTAAGCCTCCTCTGATGCTTCCAAGACCGCTGTGGGAAATGTCTCACTGGTCACTTCTCCCCTGAAGATCTGAAAGTTCAAAGCCCCAGGCGTGAACCTCTCCTTGCTGACTGGGCCTGTGTCACATGATCATTTGATCATTTGTGGGAGAGAGTGAACTGCCATGTCTCTCACCACGGCTCACAGACTGTAGGGGACTTCCTCAAAAACAGAAGTCTCTTCTCTACCTTCCCACCAAACCAGACACATCGAATGCCCTCCATAAATACTGAATGTTTGACAGTGCTAGCAGTTGAACTTAGTTGAATTAATACATGGAAAGAGTTAGAATTCAGTTTTCCTGACTGATCTGCTCCTCACAAAAAAAGGAAGGAGTAGGAAGCTGGAGTCCCCAGGCTGGGGATGGGGACAAGCGTGTGTGGGGTGAAGGGCCAAGGCTCTGAAGTCTAGGGTTTACAGCTCAGTTATAATATTTATTGTCTTTGAACTTGGGTAGTTTTGTTACAGCTTCACATGTGTGATAGTTGGAATTATTCTGAGGATGAAATTTTAAAAATGCATCCCACTTGCATACGGTTTGCTTAGAACAGGAGCGAGCGCTCATAAAACATCAGCCACTGTACCCACTCACGCTGTGGGGCTCCATCCCCCTCTCACGGGACTCCCAACACACACAGCTACTCTGAACACATTCTTGATTTTTTGATTTGAGGAGAATCCTGATGTAAGTCTTCTGCTTCCAGTGATCTTGACGGCTTTCCTGAGCTGTTCTGGTCACCTCCCTTTATTCTGAGCCTCAATCTCCTGAGGCTGCTACCTCGTGGATAAAAGCATTCTTCAGTTCCGTGTTGGGTTAAAAAACATAAGTATTCCAACAGCCCTTTCTAGTACTACTGGCCTGCTCATCTCTTGCTAACTACCTGGCCACCAATCTCTAGCTCCCTCGTGGCTGGATCCCACTACGATGAAGATGAGCTTGAAAGTCAATGATTTGGCTTTGAATCAAGCTCTATCATTCTTAAGTTGTGTGACCTTAGACAAGTTACTTAACCTTAACAATGCCTCATCTGCATTATTTGTATAATGAGGATGCTAATGAATCTGGCACATAAAAAATACCCTTGATTATTACCTCAATGAGTGTTCTTAATTATGAGTAGGCAAAGCTTCTGGTGGGATACAGTAATAGAAAAGGCTCTACAACTGATTTTCACATGAAGGGTTGCAGTAAGAAGTTCATAGAAGATGTACCAGTCAGAGTACCTGTAAGAAACTAAGATTAAGATCACTCCATTAGGGAACTTTATAAAATTATTGTAAAAGTGGAGGGGAGACAGCTTTTCTCCATCCACCTCAGCTCTGTGGCTCACAATGGAAGATGCATCCACAGGTGCCAGGAAATAGGACTACATTCCAGTATTGGATCCCATCACGGGATCAGTCCCTCCCGGTTTCTGGGACTCGTTCTACCCAAGGGGCAGGTGCCAACCTTGTGTGCACAATGGAATCATTTGCAGAGTTTTTCAAAAGCACCAATCTCCAGGCCCCACCCCAAAGTCTATTGTTTAACTGGATGAAATGGGGGTAGAAATAAAATTTAAAATATAATTTTGTTTTAGAAAGGAAGGGGAAGAGGAAACGAGGGGAAAAGGAATCACTGTCCTGGGAAATTACTGTTCGAGGTTATCCAGGCCATTTCTTTGCTTCCTAGAAGTTCCCTGAAATCTGTGAAGAAAAGATAAAACCCCTAGATAAGTTCCTCAATGTGCTATTGTTCGTGTGCTCGAATAGCTCAAAACTTTCACCATCAAGAAACTCTTAACCAAAGTTTAATCTAAATCCCTCCTGTTAAAAGCTAAAAGTCCCATTATTCCAGTGTTTAGCTCAGAGGAAACAAGACCTGCCCACAGCATTCAGATTGTACCCTTCTCCATCCTTGAAGTGTCACCTCACTTTACATAAGCGAGTTCTTTTTGTGCTTAATGAAATTGATTTGCCATTTCTACTGAACTGTAGTGTGAATCAGCTCTCAAGCAACGCAGGGCAGTACCTTCTTGTTTCCTAAGCCAGATTTTGCTGTGATAGCAAGCCGCCCGGGGCCCGAGGGCCATTATGGAGATGGGATGGCAGGACCCAGGGTCTGGCCTCCACGCAGACCAACCATTACACTGGCCTGTGGCCACAGGCACCTGGTAGTAGCCTGACTGCATTAAGCCTTTCTGCCAATCCTGGGAAATGAAAAATGAGTCTTTGGCAATCTTCAATCTGACTCAGTGTGTATTTAAGCCAAGGTATGAAATATAATAGCCACTGTTACTGAGCATCTAGTATATGCCAAAGATGTCGTAACAATTAAAGGAGAAAACTTATTGACAGAGCACACTGCCAGGAACAGAGTAATCTCAATAAATGGTGACTGGTATTGGCATTATTACTAATCCCAAAAGTGGCCTTAAAAGGGTGACATGATTATTCTCACTTTATAAGGATGAAATCAAGGTTTAGAGAGGTTCCATCACTTGCCCAAGGTTATACAGTTTATAAATGGAAGAGCAGTCATTAAATGCAGGACCACTTTTGAACAACAGACGCTTGCCCAGGATGGAGAGGGCAGAACATTTTTGACTGTTCATGGAAGTTTCCCATGGTTGGGAAGGAGGTTGAGTAGAGATTGCAACGAATTACTTCCTTTTCTTTTGCACAGCATGACAAACCACCTAAAAATTAATCTTCCAGTAGACAACTGCTTCTTTGGTATGTGTGTGTATGTGTGCAAATCACACATGGCTATGCATGTGTAGACAACGTGATTTATTGGCTTTGTGGTAATAGTAGAGAGAGACAGGTGATGGATTACATTGTAGCAATAACACAAATCGATCACATTCAGAGATTAATCAATATCATTCACTTCAATTCTCTAAGTATTTATTATCAAGGGCATATTATGTGCTTGATATTGTGCACTAAATTCCTTGGAGGATATGAAAGAAAAAGATGGCAGGTTCCCAGCACTCAGAAATCTTCGTGTGGTTAAAACTCTCTGTGAAATAGGGAATCAAATGATATAAGAAATTGTTCATTAAAGTGCTAAATTAAACATAAAATTAAGTACCAAAATATATAATAGATACCTTCAGGATGAATTAAGGGAAAGGAAAGAGCTGGACCATTACCAAGGAAGGCTTCAGGAAGGAAGAGAGATGGGAGATGAGCACTGAGGATTTGAAGCCAAATAGAGAAAAGGGTGTGAATGTCTTTTCCTTTCATACCAGGCCTGTTAAGAATCAGCCTGAGCAAAGCACTTAAGTCAGGAATTCATTTAATTATTCATTCATCTGACAAGTAAACCTAATATATGCCAGACTTTTAGTAAAAAGAGAAATCAGCATGATGTGTACAGGGAACAATGAAGAAGCTACTTGATGGAACAGACAGTTTGATAAGGGGTTGCAAAGACATAGAAATTGGGTGGAGTGAAATTCTGGACACCCAGAGACACAGAAATAGGATGGCCCATGAGAAACTGCTCTAAACTCTTGAGGAGGAAAAAAAAGATACAACGAAAGTGGTATTAGAGAAAACCTCATTGAGGAGAAGGGCTCAGGTTCCTTGGTGCCAGGCTAAGACACATACATCTGCACACACTCCCTACGTTCATATGTATATACACAGAGAGAGGCTGAGAAGTCTTTTGCCTACTTGATTTGGCCATGCTAAATGTTCAAGAAAAATACTATTTGAAAATGGCAATGGATACTCTTGAAGGCAAAAATGAGTCAGTAATCCTCAACTCTGGTTTTCAATTGGAAATCAAATAGCCCTGGTCCAACCCATTCTGGGGAATGTTCTCTGATTCCACCATCCATAACGTAGGTTTGGTTTTCCATTACCAGTAAACAGACTATCAAGAAGTTTTCATCTGTACCCAGAAATCTATGTATTTAGTTAAAGAAGGGATTTCCCCCCCAAGAGACATAAGGCAATGGGGTGAGAAAGGAAAATCTTTTCAATGAAATTAAACAAATTCAAACAGTGTCATGTGCTTCACAGCTACTAAGAAGGCACAGAGATCAAATCTTATTTTCCTACTGTCAGACCTAGGGTCTAATTATTTTTAAAAAAAATCCATGACACCCAAGCTAATTAGTACAAAACGGCCTTAAATGGCATTGGCTTCATTAAATGACAGAAAAATATTTTAGAATGACCCTCTTAGTGGGGGAAGGGTGTGAAAATTACCAAAGAATGGCCTTAATTTTAGAATACCGGGAAGAATTTCACACAGCGGCAAACATAATTTCACTCAAACTGTATGAAAACATTATATACTTAAACAGCTATAAATCTTTGCTTGAAAAAATAATAGTAAACACAGGACTTCTAGCGAATAAAAATGGAGTTTAAATCTATATCAAGTATTGGCTTGGCTGCTAACAGATTTGGTCTAAATGTCAGTGTACGACCTTCTCACTTAACTCGAGACCATGTGGGTTTGCTTTTCCCGATACAGGTTTAGCAAATATGGAAGCAACCATCTCAAACATCAGCCACTCAAGCAAAAGGATATGTATTACTCTTAACCTATCATGCCTATGGGTACACTAGGAGCTTCCACAGAGACAAAAGTGGCCTGAGACTTCACAAGGTATGATGCCCCTGAGATCACTCTGCCCTTTCCCGTTGCTGCACAGACATTAGTACAGACAGCAGCAGACAAGGGAAAGCAGCCAAGAACAGCAGCAGAAATGCCAGCAGACAAATCCATTGTAGCCAATCCAACATCTCCAACAATTTCACTAGTTTGGTTCAACAGTTTCTGGAGAAACGGAAGCTATCGCTCCAAATGACTCCTGGCCAATTTTTACAGGTCATCTCAAGCTTCCTGTACCATTGCCCTTCCAACTGCTCACATAATAAGGGACCAGCAAAGTCAGCTATGGATTGGCAAAGCAAGGAGTTGGCTTTGGCTCTTTGTAACATTAATAGGAATTACGGGAAGCAAGGAGTTTAGATGTTCAGCCAATAGAGTGCTTTAGAGCAATACTGTACCCACCTGATTTTTCTAGCGCTGACACATTGGCTGGTCCTGCATCTTGAAATACACAGCCATCCATCTCGTTTCAGAGGCAGAGAAGATGTACCAACCTAACTATGTGTGACGGGGGATGCCCACGTTGACTTAGGATGCCTAATCTGATTTAATAGATTATTACTAAATAATAATTTAGTAATCTAAATTACTATTTAGATTACTAAATCTAAAAGGAAAAGATGCACATCAACGGTTCGCGTTAAGTCACTGTACCTAGGTCACACACAGTACCATTTAGTAAGTTCTACATGCCACTGTCCTCAATAAAAGTGGTTTCATTGTCCTGGGGGAAGGCATGTTCTGGGCCAAAGATGAGACTCTCAGTTCCCCACACCCAGGAAGGCAGATGGAAGCCATATAATACACAGCCCTAAGCTGGGCCTTATAAGGAATATTTTTTTTAAATATCCCTAAGTTTTTAAGGTTCTTTTCTTATTGAGAAAAACAAAATATACACAAAATACAAATCAAATGCTACAGCAAGATCACCAGCTGACTTCATTTCTCAGGTCATGTTGCACTTACAAAATATAATTTATGCTATGAGGCAATATATCTGCTCCTAAAAAAAACCCCCACACTCAGCAAAATCATACATGAAAAATAACCAGAGATTATGCAAAAAATGAGATTATGGGCAGACCACTCACTATCAATTCAATCCATAACAAGAATGCTAGCAAAAACAATAATGATTTTGAGAAAAATACTAGCTCTGTTAAAAAGACATTGACATTCCTAATAAATAAAGAAATACTAAGTGAAAGTATTGGCGGAAGGGGATATAAGGAAGAGTTGAGGCTGCTGAGTTGTAAACAAGATCAAAATGGACAAATGTTGGGGAGAGTTGCAAAATAGGAACTTCCAAGACAAAGCCCGTGTCCTGTGGCCGCACTGAGTCAACAGGAAGAGCGTAGGGTAAGGAACATCACGCACAGACTCTATTCCTGTACACCAGCTGTGTTACTGTATTTGTGTTCAGCTCCTATCACTTGATGGTGTAAAACAGTAACCTGCTGGGGCAAATCACCCATGGACTGACCTATGTGATTGATGCGTTACAATGATGTCTTTCTATCCACCCACCACATATAGGCTAGTTTTCAACACAGAAACAAAAGTTTTAGCAGAGCAGATCAAATGTCATGTTTATTTTATTTTCTTACCCAAGCCTCCATTTAACTACCTATCAGTTTCTCCCATTGTTACTAATAGTGTTACCAATATCTGAACACCCCAAGCTTGAATTGCATTTTTTCACTCTGTCTTATTTTTGAATAGCAAGTTGCCAAATATTTCATTTACCATCAAAAAATACCGCACCAGATTTCAGGCCCCTCTCTCCTGTCAAGGTGTGGTTGAAGAAAGAATCAACAAGCCCGCTGGAGAGACAAGATACAGGAGAGGGGTAACTCTTGGCTTCTCTCACAAATGTGAAACCGGAAAGTGAGACCTGGACATCATGACCAGGGTGGAAAGTGAGAGAGGAGCCACCGGTTCTCCGCCAAGTACAAATCTTATCATACTATCTGGGAGCTAAGTGGGGAATGCTAGCCTCCATATAAGAAGAATCCAAGGCAAAGTCAAAGAACCAGGAAAACAAGAATGAGAGAAAGCAGAGCTGGAAAGGGAGATGCAGTCTGGCCAGGACTCATCCTTCATTTAAATGAATCAAGATTCATATATTGATACATCCTTTGTGTGGGAAGGTGGGATTCATTTCAGAAAGCTCAAATAGGCTTAGGCACAGCAGACTCTTTTCTTCCTGAGCTGTGACTGCAGGCTGGCCATCGAGATCTAATCTTTCTCTCCCACTATGTGTTTAAACAGTTGTCCCGGGAATGTCCCCTCCCAATCAAGACTGTACATCCTAAATTTACTCACCGTTAGGTGTGGTCACATGACTACACTTTCGGCAAAGGAATATAAATAGAAGCGATGGATGCCTTTTCAGTCTCATAATGAAATAAGGCCGTGCCTTAAAACCCTGAGCTTATCTGTTCCATGCGCTCTCTCTCCCCTTCTTTCTTGATGTAACTCAGACATTGCAGCAATCCAGTTTCTTGATTGCCACGCACCACATGAAATTGGCAGAAACCTGGGTACCAAATAACTTTGAGGAGTATAGCTGCCCTATCGACCTGCAAATATTACCTGTGAAAGAAATCATCTTCCATATTCTTTAAACCTCCATCCCTTGCAGTTTAGCTTATCTCAAATAATATACATTCTAAGACATTCTATAGTCTATCTAGTCATATTTTTCGGTTAGTTAATTATTTTTAAACTAATTTATTAATCAAAAGGCAACTTTGAATATTCACTATCTTGCCGTTCCTGAGCAAAATAAAGCAAATCTCTTATGAACCTGTTGATAACTCTCCATGAGCGGTATTTTCCCAGTGATGTGGGAAAATGATATGGGATATTTTCTTGACACTGTTCCCTCCATCTGAATGACATTCTTGAACATCTTTAGCTGTTCCAAATTGTCATAATTATAATTTTTGAGTTGGGGAAGGCAATAAAGCAAACTCTTATATCATTTGGAAGAATAAATGAGCTAGAATACACAAGAAATTTTTTTAAATAAGGAGGTTCTTGCTCTTTGAAATATGAAAATCCTCTTTTAAAAAAAACTACAATAATTTTTAAAAGGGAGGTACTGGCCAGAGAAGAGAGAGATTGATATTTGAGACAGAATATATATATATATATGTACACTTAGGTATAATTACAGATAAGGTGGCATCTCAAATCAAGAAAAAAGACAAGTTGTTAATAAAAATTGTGTTGGGTCTGAGTCTCCATTTGAAAAATGCAGCAAAAATCAATCCCTACCTCATCTTTTAGAGCAAAATTATTTCCAGACCAACTAGAAGCTTAAATGAAAAATAAATATACAAATTGCACAGTGAATATTTATCTAATTTATCTAACAAACGAAAAAGAATTTTTGATAATGACAAGCAGAACCTCCAGAAGGAAAAATTAATAATAGATTTGATTGTGCAAACATTTAAACCTTCAGTACTAAATTTTAATTCAAGGAAAAATGACAAAAATATAAAAATGTATACAAAAGAAATCAATGTCTTTAAAACACATAAAACTCTAAGCGTTACTATGAAAAAACATTCCCATAGAAAGTAACAAAGGATTTGAATAATCAAGTCGTGGAATAGTAAATTAAAATTGACAGTGAGCATATAAATATGTTCAGCTTCACTAGCAATTCAAAATTTCAAATCAAAATGAAAACGAGAGGCTATATTTCAACTATCAGATTGGTAGAGAAACTCTTTCCACTAGCAGGAGAACTCGCAGATTGGAGAGTAGGTGTGAATTAAGGTTTATGAAATCTCTCCTCCCACTTGGATGACCTGTGCTTCGCCAGGGGCCTCTCTTCCAGACTGACAGGATCTCTAAGTCTCTCCTGTGTTCTGATCCTCAGGGGGTTCAGTAGATGTGCCTTTATTCACACCTATAGTTACCAGTCTCTTTTTCTGTTCATGTCTAGATTCCAGAAGATTCTTTCTGGTTCATACCTTTAAATATGATCACCTCCCTAAAAAGGCCCGCACTAAATAATGACTTCCTTTGGCTAAAACTAAATGACAACGTTATAAAGAGGGTTTCTTGGCTAATTAGGAAGAAGAAGGCTGGAGGAGTGGGGATGCAGACGGGATGAAGTTCAGGCCCACATGAGAGCATCACTCTTTTTTTTTTTTTTTCTATTTTTTTTTTAATGCTATTCTTGTCTGCTTACATTCTTTTTATGTATGTATGTATGTATGTATGGCTTTGTTGGGTCTTCGTTTCTGTGCGAGGGCTTTCTCTAGTTGTGGCAAGCGGGGGCCACTCTTCATCGCGGTGCGGGGGCCACTCTTCATCGCGGTGCGCGGTCCTCTCACTATCGCGGCCTCTCGTTGCCGAGCACAGGCTCCAGACGCGCAGGCTCAGTTATTGTGGCTCACGGGCCCAGTTGCTCCGCGGCATGTGGGATCTTCCCAGACCAGGGCTCGAACCCGCGTCCCCTGCATCGGCAGGCAGACTCCCAGCCACTGCGCCACCAGGGAAGCCCGAGAGCATCACTCTTAATGAGGTCACCTCTACTTGAACGCCCTTCCCTCTGCTTTCTCCTCTCTCTGGGTCATCTGCCTGCAAGACAAACCCTCCTTCTTTCCAGAGTATTTCCCCATGTGAGACTACGTATGTCTCATTTCCCATTTTTCAGGATAAGCAAATCAATCAAACTGATCCCCTAACGAGGCAGTGGGTGTGCTTTTTACACCCCTTGGGGAAAAATGTCTTACTCTAAATGGGTGGCTCTAATGATGGTATTTGCCGGCGCTGTGGCCCAGGTTTCAGCCTTAGCAGCAGATGAGAATCACCTAAGAATGAATCCAGAGCAGATTTTAAAACATATCAAAATGGCCCGGTGTCATGACAAACCAATTAATTCAGAATACCTGGCACTGGGGCTGAGCCATATTTTTCTGTTTGTGTTTTAAAGTTCCAAAGATGAATCTAATGCTAATATTCAGTGAGGATTGAGGATCCATCCCTACAACAGTGGTTCTCAAAGTGTGGTCTCCAGATCAGCATCAACACCACCTGGGAACCTGTCAGAAATGCAGATTCTCAGGCTTCTGAGAATTCTGTGGGCCTCCAAACCTACAGAATCTGAAACTCCAAGGGTGGGACTGAAGACTCTTTGCTAGCGATACCTCCAGGCGATTCTGACATGCACGCTCAAGTTTGAGAATTACTGCATTAGGACAGTCATTCCACGACATTTTGTGAGTCCCTCCTGCGTCCAAGCACTCAGTATATAAAGATGAAATAACAGTTTAAAAAATCAAATTTGGTGTGATAAGTACCATTAGGAAAGATTAACCATGTACTATAAAACTCCAGAGGCAGAAACCATGGACAAGGTCATATCTGACGGGTCATCACAGACCACAGGCTGGCGACTTTAAACGCAAATATTCTGTTTACTTTCCATCTTCTGATGAGAGATCTGCCAACCCAGTTACACAGAGTGAGCCCAAGACTGAGAGGAATAAATGGCAAGCTGCATTTCCTTATCTGCTGGACCCCACTGCAACTCCAGCCTTTCTCAGAAGTTGACCAGTCAAGGTTTGCTGAATTTAAACACTCTGACCCAGTATGCCCAGCACCCAAGTGAAGCCAGATTCCGACAGACACCACACACACACACACACACACACACACACACACCCTCGGTGTGCGCCAGTTCCTTCTGGTCCAGGGGTCCCTCATCAGCTAAGCCCAGCTCCTCCCGCGCAACCCAGAAGGAAGGCAAGGAGCAAACGAGAAGCAAGAAAAAGCAGAAGGGCTGATCTGCTGGGGCTTTCCAGGAAGAAGCTTCCGGACAACGGCGCCACTTCCCCGGCCGCTTGCCCCAGCGCCTCCGACCGGGTGCACCTCTCTCTCCGCCGCCGGCCCGGCGCGCCCTCCGCGAGAGCGCAGTGCCCAGCGCGCGCCACGGGAACGCGGGGACCAGCCCTCGCCCGGGAGCGGACAGTCAGCGATCAGAACTGGGCCTGGGGTTTGGTACACCCGGCCTCCTGCGGGGGGGGACAGCGAGCCGGCCCCCGCCGGCCAGAGGCGGCCCCTCTCCATCTCTCCTAGGCGGCCAGGGCGCGCTACGCGGCGCGCAGGGAAGCAAGGCGGGGTCTCAGGGTTGCCGGTACCTCTCGGCCTCCTGGGCTCGCCTCCCTTTCTTGCCCCACCTCCTGCGCCCTTCTTCCGCGTCCTCCCCTTCGCTTGTTCCTTCTTTTCTGGACCCTTCTGCAGCTCTCCTCCCAGACAGTGGTTTTAAAAGTGGGAGGGAGCCGCTGCCGAACTGGACTCCTGACCTTGCACATTCCTGAAAGCACCTTCGAAGTAGGGTTGAAAAAGAAATAGCAGAAGATAAAGCTGCTGGAGGGAGTCAACGGAAATTATTTTGGGCATCTCCCACCCACCCCTCCACGCACACCTGAAAATAGAGTGCAAGAGAATCACTGGTTCTGGGCAAAATTCTCAAGCGGACTAAATAAACGCCCAGCTTTGAGTTCCTGGGGAAAGAGTACCCAGGACATACCATTTTCTGGTGGAGAGGGGTGAGTCCCGCAAGGCATAGAACAATGGCGTTCAGTCCTGACTGCGTGCCGTAATCACCTAGGAAACAAGAAGATGTAATGGAGGGGTTCGTGTGTGTGTGTGTGTGTGTGTGTGTGTGTGTACACACAAAGTACCAGGTTGGGGCTGGGGTATGTATCAACCATATAAAAATAGAGCAGCTATTCCTATGTCCTGTGATGGGCCTAGACATAATTTGGGATTTTTCGTTTTGTTTTGATTTTTTTAGTTCCTCGGGTGATGCCAAGAGGCCGGCATGATTCAGAACGGTTACTCTAAAGCAGTTTCCAAAGTGTGGCTTCAAGACCTGCCGCGTTACCATCACGTGGGAGCTTGTTAGAAAAGCAAATTCTCCGGTCCCACCCCCAGATCACTGGATCAGAAACTCTTGGGTGAGGCCCAGCAATGTGTGTTTCAACAAGCCTTCCAGGTTACTGGGGTGCTGAAGGACCGCTAGGGATTGGCTGACCTGTGCCGCCCAGAAAGCTAAGAAAGATTGGAATATTTTTAGAGGGCTGTAAACAACACTACACACACCTAGGTGGCCCACAAGGCCAAAAGTATTTACCATGTGGCCTCTTACAGAAAAAGGCCCCATTCTAGACTAGAGGGTCATATGGTGGAGACTCTGTTAGCTCACCAGCCACAGGCAGTGGGAGGACACTGAGAAATTGTGTGAAATAGTGAGGTGCTGGGAAGTGCAGGGAAAGACAGGATAGGAAGGTATAAGGAATAGAGAGAGGGAAATACATTTTCTTCTCATTCATGTGAAAGACCAGGCTTGCTAGAGGATGTGTTAAAATCACTTGAGATCAAAGTCCGTTTTCCCTCTTTTTTTTTTGTAGACAGGCATTATTATTAGCATCAAACAAACAGATATGTAGGACAGGACTTACACGCGGCACATGTGAGCCACAGCAGTCTTCCAAGTGGACCGTGACATCAGCTAGGTCCATACTCAGACCCTGTCCGGTAGCTCTGCATCTACACAGAGGTTTGTGTGGAGTTTGGCTCTCCCTAAGCTCCCTGAAGACAGAAAATAGAGGCTGTGTTTATCTTTGTATTTATCACCTGAAGTACTGTGACAGGCACACAATAGGCCCTTAAACGTGTATGTACTCAATATGTTTTAAATGCCTACATGTGGTTCCCCAAGATGTAGTGCCAGCTCTCCACATATGTGCTAGGTTGGTAGTATTTGGAGAAACTGTACCAACTATCAGATAAAGAAGAGGCTGAATAAAATAAAGGCTTTGGGGCATCTAAAATAATGAACATTATATATATATATATGTTTTATTTTTAAAAGAAATACAGGTAACCCCTGCTTTCTACCTTTATTCTTATGAAAATTCTGCACTAGTACCTGTTTTCAATAACCGAAAGAAATCCAAAAAGGATTTTCATTGTTACGAAAAAAGGTGAAAAGTGAAAATTGCGTTCAGCATATGTTCTGCAGGGAGCTGCTATAGAGGCAGGGTGCGTCCCAGCAGCAAGAGTGGCCCCGCCGAGCTCCTTCCCCAGGAACTACACTCAGCATCTCAGCATCTAGCCTCCATAGCTTTGAACTGTGTCTATGAACATCTGGGCTTCATCTCGATTTATTTTGTGCATCCGTTAGCAAGATGTGTCCTAAGCAATTCGCTGCTTCACTTTAAGCCGTTTCGGCTTACGAAAGGTTTCATAGGAACGCTCTACTTTTCAATAGCAGGGGAAGCCAGTAATGTCTGTCTTTGATAAAACAGTGTATCGCTGCATAAAATGGGGCATATCTTTAACCACTCAAAATAAATATTTCATTGGAGAAGCTTATTGTTGGTTAATGTTAGTGTTATTTCTTCACCTGCGTCACCTCCCTGTTCACCGTTCTTCATAAGTTTAGCAAACTATGCATGTATGCTTAGATTTCAATTTTAAAGACCAGAATTACAGTATCCATTTCTACTGAATGATGTTATTTCTAGGTGCTGGCTGAGAGCCATTACTAATACTACTTGGCTGTGGTGAGGCTAAAATGAATTCTATTAAAAGAAAAAATCTTAAATAACAGATATGTTCACAAGTTGCACTCCATTTAGCATGCAATCTGCTTTAAAATATGTGATTCTTTTAATCCAGAATTAATATGAAATGATTGCATTTCAGCACAGTATTATATATTTTAATAAGAAGCTAAGGTTTTGTTGTGTGTGTGTGTGTTTTAAGGGTTTTTTTCCAAATGTCATATTGTAATTTTGGGAAAAGGCAATTATTTTGAGATTTGGTAGCCTTTTTCTGAAAAAGAAACAAGAAGCTATTGATTGAGAAGCAAATGACTGTTTCCTCAAATATAATCCCACTAGAATTAATGGTCATGTTTCAGAGTCACTTCCTGCCATCCAGACACCTCACTTGCCATTAAATTAAGAACAGGTGTAGCGACACCCACATAATCTACTACAGTGAAACCCTAATATTTTTAAGATCTAGAAATTCAGCATTGTCAAGTACAGACTACTTAGGTAAATTCAGTTGGAGCCAGCTACCATGTGAAGTCTCATTTATGCGTGTAGTTGTAAAAACACAACTTTAACTTGTGTCGTTAGCAGAAGTAATTTTTAAAAAATCAATTAAATGACAATATCCCTTCATGAAAATAATGTGAATGTATAAAGGTGTAGGTTGAAGCCTCATGGGAGGGTGAGGGATGAGACCAGGGCAAAGCAAGAGAGACTCCTCGGGCATGAACTTTAAGGAGGCATATTCCCTCTCAGGACCCTGCAAGGGCCTTCTCTGTAGGCATCTTTCTTAATTCACTGTATTCCTGGCTTTGCTTGACATCTTGTGTAGTAAGTTCTTTAATGAGCAAGTATTTTGCTCATTTTATAGATAAGTTGTATAGATGTTTTCAGCCCAAGTTCTCACTCCATCCAAATCACATTTTCCAATATGCATATATATTCGTGCATGAAGCGTTTGTAGGTATGGAGGATCTGAAGAGGCAATGGCACCAAGAATTGTTTCTTTAACAATTTAACAACAGAAAAAATAAAACAAGCTTTCGAACTGCTTAGCAGAAACCAGACATTGTCATCTGTGATACCATTTTGACTTTGGAGTTCAGGATGCATGTCTCCCCTCTCACCACAAACAAATCACAGTCTACAGGGCTCTGCTGCCCGGCAACACTAATGTATTACCTGGTCTTCACACGGAAGACATCAGAACTCCCTTTGGAGTTTCTAAGTTGAAGAGATATCCACACTATAGAAAATTGGTTGCTATGAAAGAAAAACTCAGTCTGAACTAAAATGCTTTGCAGACCATGAAGGAAAGTGGCAGAGCTGTAAACATTAATGGACCTTGTAAACAGTGGTTTCAGGCATTATATCCAACCACTGTGGCAGATGAGTCATATTTTTTTCCTTAGTGTCAGACACAAGCATTATGAAAAAAATCACTGGCAGCTTTATTGAATGCTAATGATACATTTTATGAAATATAAGATGAAAGGGGATGTCAGGGAGACTTTAAAATGATACTTTCGTTCAGATTACTTCAAGTTAAAAAAAAAAACCCTTCTAAATGAGGTTTACTTCTCTATTAGAAAGGTTAAGTTAGGAATGTTTACATGAAAAACCTGATTTCCATGAATAGATATTAACATTAGAATGAGATGTTGTTCCATTTGATAATATAGATGAATGGGAGTTATAAGGGCAGACAAGGTCAAATTTAAACGTTGAAATGAATGTTATGTCTTAGAAAATTAAAAGATATAAAACCTTAAGTCCAGAGCTCCTGAAATCCCAGCCTTGGAATGATGAAAACTATCCTATATTTAATTTTGTTTGGATGATATAGTAGGCATAAAGAAGGCAAGATCCGTATACATGAATATAGACATTCATATAAATATAAATATATAAATACAAATATATACTTAAATGTATGTATGTGTGTGCATGTGTGTGTGTGTATGCGGGTACAGACACACATACATGTAACACACCCAGACCACAGTCAGTCCTAAGAAGGCAGTATTCTCTAAAAAAAGCTACTTATTTTGTTTCCCTGTCTTTGGACCCAGTACCTTTACTGAAATCATCAGGTAGAATCCTTTCAGTCCTTCTGTATCAGTAACAATACAAGAGTATCTTTAAAATTGCCTAGAAGGGTTCTTTAACTTAGAGCTTTAGGAAACTTAATAAGAGACTTAATGGAGAATGATTGAACCAACATAGTAAAACCTTATATTCAGTTTTACTAATCAGTTAACTTATGCCCTGACACTGAATTACCTTGGGGAAGTTACTTAACATCTCTCAACTTCAGTTTTCTCCTGAGGATCGTAATAGGAAAGAATACCTTACTGTTATATTGTGGATGAAGGGAAATAATGTACCTAAAGTGTGCCTAACTTTTTAAAATGTTAGTTATTTTTTTTCATCATACATATCATGGAAAATATACCTTCTCCTCACTGAGAATTGGTGAAAACCATTAGCTGTGTATGATGCTAAGCATCTGATCTACTGTTCTCTTCTTATCTCTCGGTTCTGCGTACCGTCTTTGGAGTACCTCACAATGTTCTTATCCTACCCCTCGTGGGGGTCGGATGCCCCCAGGACCGGGACTGAGAAGTCTCAGATGTTATCTGCAATATCTCAAAAGTTCCCATTCAGTATCCAAGTCTTTGTCTCCCGCGGTAAATGATCTTCCAACTGTCCTCCAAAGTGCCCCTCTGAATGCCTGCCAAGGATTACTCATGTCCCTGAAAATGGTTTCTCTCTCATGCATCCTGCAGCTTCCTGGTTCTCTCTGATGGCTGCTAGGCTGACACCTCTGTGCCTGCTGCCAGGTCTGCGTCCTGTGCCCTGCTCTGCTGTGGGCATGGGGGGAACCCGATTCCATGACATTTCTGGTAGGAAGAGTCGCCTCTGAGTTTGGTCGCTGCTGAAAAGAATCCCCCATTGTGTGGCATGCAAACCATGATGCCGTCTGTTTGGATCTATTGAACATCGACCTGCTTGGCAACAGCAGCCAAGAGAGCTCACTTTTTAAAATGTCATTTCTGATTGGTGTGTTCTGCAAAATACTTGAGACAGAAGAAATCAGACTGATTTTATAGAAAGACACTGTGGGAGCAAGTGTTAGGATTACAGTGGCATCTCCCACCCCGTCACCAGCAAACACTTACATAGTGCTTTTTGTGTGCCAGATACTGTTCTAAGCACTTTATGTATATGAATTCACTTAATCCTCAACAACATGACTGTGAGATAGAAACTAGTATTATCACCATTTTGCAGGTGAGCAATTTTAGGCATGGGGGTTAAATCGGTTGCCCATGGACACAGCTATTTGGTGGATGAGCAGGGACTCTAGTCAGAGGTGGCACTCCACTCCCTGTAAATGGTACATTTGAAATAAGATTACATGTGATCATTATAAATAATGCTTAATATTGGCCATTCTCGAGGGAAAAAAACGGAGCTGGAGTAATCAGACTCCCTGATTTCAGACTATGCTACAAAGCTACAGTAATCAAGACAATATGGTACTGGCACTAAAACAGAAATATAGATCAATGGAACAGGACAGAAAGCCCAGAGATAAACCCATGCACATATGGTCACCTTATTTTTGATAAAGGAGGCAAGAATATACAATGGAGAAAAGACAGCCTCTTCAATAAGCGGTGCTGGGAGAACTGGACAGCTACATGTAAAAGAATGAAATTAGAACACTCCCTAACATCATACACAAAAATAAACTCAAAATGGATTAGAGACCTAAACGTAAGACTGGACACTATAAAACTCTTAGAGGAAAACATAGGAAGAACACTCTTGGACATAAATCACAGCAAGATCTTTTTTGATCCACCTCCTAGAGTAATGGAAATAAAAACAAAAATAAACAAATGGGACCTAATGAAACTTCAAAGCTTTTGCAAAGCAAAGGAAACTACAAACAAGACGAAAAGACAACCTTCAGAATGGGAGAAAATATTTGCAAACAAATCAACAGACAAAGGATTAATCTCCAAACTATATAAACAGCTCATGCAGTTCAATATTAAAACAACAAACAACCCAATCAAAAAATGGGCAGAAGACCTAAGTAGACTTTTCTCCAAAGAAGACATACAGATGGCCAAGAAGCACATGAAAAGCTGCTCAACATCACTAATTATTAGAGAAATGCAAATCAAAACTACAATGAGGTATCACCTCACACCAGTTAGAATGGGCATCATCAGAAAATCTAAACAATAAATGCTGGAGAGGGTGTGGAGAAAAGGGAACCCTCTTGCCCTTTTGGTGGAATGTAAGTTGACACAGTCACTATGGAGAACAGTATGGAGGGTTCCTTAAAAAACTAAAATAGAATTACTATATGACCCAGCAATCCCACTACTGGAATATACCCAGAGAAAACCATAATTCAAAAAGACACATGCACCCCAATGTTCATTGCAGATCTATTTACAATAGCCCGGTCATGGAAGCAACCTAAATGCCCATCGACAGACGAATGGGTAAAGAAGATGTGGTACATATATACAATGGAATATTACTCAGCCATAAAAAGGAACAAAATTGGGTCATTTGCAGAGACATGGATGGATCTAGAGACTGTCATACAGAGTGAAGTAAGTCAAAAAGAGAAAAACAAATATCATATATTAACACATATATGTGGAACCTGGAAAAATGGTACAGATGAACTGGTTTTCAGGGCAGAAATAGAGACACAGATGTAGAGAACAAATGTATGGACACCAAGGGGGGAAAGTGGCAGGTGGGGTGGTGGTGGTGTGATGAATTGGGAGATTGGGATTGACATATATACACTAATATGCATAAAATAGATAGCTAATAAGAACATGCTGTATAAAAAATAAATAAAATTAAATTAAAAAATAAAAATAATAAAATAATAATATATTAGTTTTTAAAGCCCATAAAAAAAAATTGGCCATTCTCTAACTTTGAAATTTTAATCATGACATATATGCAGTTATATCCACAAGAAGAGAAAAACTGTTTAAAAATTACAAAAGAAACATTTTGACCACTTAACATTAGAAATAACCAACTGGAAATAAAGTCACTTGTCTTTTAGCAGCTTCCCTAAAACAAAAGTAAGTAGAAGAGGTAAAAGATTACAAAACCAGACCTGTGGTACATTTTATGCTTTCCCTTTGCAGAAGTAGAAAATGCAGGATAAATAACTATTTCATGAAACGTTCTTAGGAGAATTATGAGTACCTTTAGAAATAGCTGTAACACAAGTCAGCTCTGAATGTCTTGATTAATACTGCCATCTAATGCCCAATGGAGAAATCCAAATTTTGTTTAGACTCTAAATATGTCCTAGTGCTGTCCTCCAAAATTACTAACAGAAATGGCAGCACAAATTGTATTATCGACTAGCACCCTTTAACCGCAGCAATCGTTTTGAGATAAATTTTAGAAAGCTCAGGTTCTAACATGGCAGTCCCAGGCACCTTTGGTGTAGATATGGTGACTCATTATAAAACTGATTTCATTATAACCTACAATGTACAAGGCAAAATATCACTCAGTGGTGATAACCTGTTGATATAATCAATATTTATTCTGGTTACTATTTAAATCTCTTTAGACTTTTCAGATTTTTCCTCTATTTCTTCTTGAAAAGTGTATTGATAAAACCTTTCTCCCCTTGGATAAAACATTTCTTTAGAAATATACCATAAATAAATTTGAAATATTCTATATATTATTACATTTTTATCATCTAAGGCTTAGCTAACGATATGATATTCTCCTAATGAGACTTTCAAATATTAACAAACTCATTCCTATCAACGTGGTTAAGAAATTCTTAGATAACTATGGCTATAATAGCCACATATATTTCACACCTAGAAGAATTCAATTCATGGGTTAAAGCTCATTTGAACTTCCAACTTCCTGAAACTAAGAATGCTTCGGTTAGTGTACTAAACCACAAGGAGACCATCAGTTGGTTAATCGGTTTCACAAGGACCTTCCTCACACTGTGAGTGGGCCTGAAACAGGGCTCCACTCAGAGCCCAAGGGCGTATGGAAGGACGACTTGAGCAGTCCACTGGGCAGAATCTCAGGACCAGAACAGAGGGTGCCTAGGTGGGCAGTGAGCGCACCACGACTTATCCACTAACATCCTCCCTTCCCTTTTGCCTTCAGCTCTGACTTCCTTGCTAGCCTGCTAAGACTGACAAGAAAAGCATGATCACTGTGTCCAAAGGGCAGAAAAATCATCCAGGGCTAGATCTGTCTCTGAATGTAAACTAATTCCATCCTACCACATTTATACAAGTATCTGGGGAAAAGAGGAATAAACGGTATCTAGGCAACTTCAAACCAGTTTTTTAAGAAAGAGTTGATTTACTGTTAAAAGTGATTCTGAAAGCTGATAAAATATTGTCAAATCTGTAACTAAGTAGCTATTTTCAGAATACCAAGTAGTTTAAGTCCATTCAACCTCTACCATTCAAATCAGTTTGTGGTTGGCACAGCTGAGATCACTTGCTGGGGTACTTGGAACTGAGCACAAAGGAAAGGAAATAGTTTGACCTGACATTAATTAATATAATGTTATTAGGAGCAATTTAGCTTGCTAGATCCAAGACCAAAATTCTTTGAGATTTAACCTTCTGGTATGAAGTACTTCTAAGCAATTTTCAGCAACTCCATGCAGAATTCTTAAAATGCAGAACTAACATTATTAGGATAATGGCTATGAACCAAGAATGGGAAAGAGGCAGACATTCATCTTGACAGAGATAAATAACAGGCAAAGTAAATTATTAGCTAGATACTTGTTATACATAAACTAACCCATCTCACTTATATTTATACACAAAGCGTAATGTAAAAGGAAAAACAACTACACTGGAATCTACTTAAATGAGCATAATAGTAGTTACTAGGGAAAAATGATGTTGATTGTATCATTAAATTTAAAGCATTCACTTTAGGCACTGAACACAGCCCTCCAGTGGGCCTTTTATCACAGGCTTAATGTGAAGAGTGCAAAAAAACTTGCAAGCTAATGTTTTTAGCATCTCCAGCTCTCCTCACTTTGTGTTTGGGATATTGAAAATACACACACAGGAGAAAAAAATCAGCATTGCAGTCCTCAAAACAACTTCAAAAATAATGTGGAAATATAAGAAAGAATAAAGGGGGAAAACACCACTTGTACTGATTTTCTGCCTGATGCTCAGGTTAGTGAATTTCATTGGCCATCAGGGACTATGTAGGCCCAGTCTCTCTCTAGATTCCATGAAAGACAGAAACCAAAGTATAAGTCACTGAGGAAGGTCTGCTCCCTTGAATCACTCACTTACCACAAACTGAAATGAACATTAAAGTTTTATGCAAGTAATTATTGTCCACGTTTTGAGAAAATTTTCTTGCCTTGATTTTTCGCCCTAAAAACAGAAATATCCATCTAATAATTAAAGTCGGCCTTTCTGTGTAGTGGTCCCTAACCTTTATAGTTCTTGTTGTTATATATCCATTGGAGAATCTGATGCTCTCCCCAGAGAAATCCACATACCTGTACATCACTCCACTGGATGGCTCGTGGAGATAGGTATCATTATTTCCACTCTTCAGTGATGGAACTGAGGCTCAGTATATTTATGTGACTTGACCAAAGTCACAGAACTGGTAAGTGATGTGGTTGGGACAGGATTCTTACATAGTTGAAGGTACAGGTAGTGGATTTCAGCTGCCTAGATTCAAATCCTACCTCAATCACTAACTATTTGTGTGACTTTCTGTCCCAATTTCATCATCAATAAAATGGAAATAATAAAAGGACTTCATAGATTTTTGAAGATTAAATGAAACAACATATATACAGAAGCTTCAACAGTGACAGGCATGTAGTAAATGCTCAATAAACCTATGAATTATTATGATGCCTATAAATGTTGTGTTCCAGATCCTATACTGGCAGTTTCAATCACAAAATGTTTTAAAGATAATGTACAAGAAATATGCAGGGTATCACATACTTTTGTTTTCATATGTTTCTTCTAATGACATATCCTAGTAAGATTAATAGTAACTAGTTGGTCTACAATGAGATCCTTTAATATTTAACTTTTCATTATTATGTTTTTAGTTTGTCTACCTGGTCGAAGAGTGCATTTGTGTCATGGCACTATATACAACATATAATAAATAAAGTTTTCAATTTTTAAATTTTATATTACAATTGATTTTAAATGGGAAAGTCAAAATTTCAGTGATTGATTAATATTTGATTATATTTTTCTTTAGTATGTAATAGAATTCACACTGAACAGTTTAAAAGTCCTGGGGAGCAATATTCAACAGCCAACAAAAGTTACTTCCAACATGTAACTATAGAGCAAAAGCACCATAGCAGAGCTCAAATAGTAGTACAATATTGATCAGAGGACCAAGATTCTGGTTTGGACTTTTCTCCTAACAAGTTGTATGATATGTGGCACACATATATCACCTGTCAGGGTCTCCTCATCTGCAAAATATACCTACCTCAGGCTAGCTTCTGTAGTGGATGCCATGACGACCCCGCCGTGGTAGACAGCAGTCACCCACTTCCCCAGTTCCTCCCCCAGAGGTGGAGTCTATTTCCCTGTTCCTTGGATCCAAATTGGCCTCATGACTTCCTCTGATGAGCAGAAATAGGCAGAAGGATCTTTGTGCAGGTTCCAAGGTTGGGCCTCAAGAGAACTTGCAGCTTCCACTTTTGCACTGAGAATGCTTCTTCCACCATTCAAGCCAGCCTGAAGCTGTCCTGATAGATCAGGGATCAGCAAACTTCATCTGTAAAAGGCCAGATGGTAAATATCTTAGGCTTTGGGGATCATACAGTCTCTGCCACAACTCCTCAACACCATCATTTTAATAAAGCAGACCTAGACAATATGTAAACAAGTAAGCGTGGTTGTACTCCAATAAAACTTTATTTACACAAACAAGCAGCAAACTGGATTTGGCCCACAGGGTGTACCTGGCAGATCCCTGTGATAGATGATGAGAAATTATATGAAGAGGAGCTGCAGCTACCCCAACTGTTTCAGCCATTCCAGCAGAGGCCCCAGATATGTGATCAGGACCCAGCTGAGGACAGCTGAAACCTCCCAAGACCTGAAGAATTGTCCAGTTGAGTCCCCACCAAATAGCCAACCTAAAGAAATGTGAAATGTAATAATTCATTGTAGTTTTAAGTCACTAAGTGGTTTGCTACACCATAAAAGCTATATGATACATACACTTTAATCTTCTTTCCCAGTCTTGGGTGCCCATTCTTCAGCTTCTTTGAGGTTACTGAGGGCTCAGACCTGCCCCCTGCGCTGGAGAACTTCCTTGCCTGGGTGATTACACTCTCCCCAGAGGGCGGTGCACAAAAATATGACTGACAGGCGAGTACAAGCCAAGCCCCTGCCTCAAAGTGGGACTGACTCAGTGAAGCAATTCTGCTCCACGAGGCTCCCTCTGGGAATAGACTGAAGCTAGTTTCCATCTGAAATTTTTGCTTAGCTTTCTTCTCTGCCCTCTCCTGCTTCCCTCACTCCCTTTCTCCAGCAAGTACTCCCACGATAAACCACTTGTTCAAAAGTTGCCATCTCAAGTTCTGCTTTCAGGAAATCTAAGATAACTTCCAAGAATTCTTTCATTGTCAATCATAATCAGGACACAGCGTGAGATAAAAGACTGAAATGCAAATGCATAGGGCAATGTAATAAGCCAACAAGACTAAATTGAATCTACCTTAAATATGGCAAGGGGCTTCCCTGGCGGTCCAGTGTTTAAGACTTTGCCTTCCAACGCCGGGGGTGCAGGTTCGATCCCTGGTCAGGGAGCTAAGATCCCACATGCCTCGTGGCCAAAACACCAAAACATAAAACAGAAGCAATATTTTAACAAATTCAATAAAGACTTAAAAAAAAAAAATGGTCCACATCAAAAAAAATCTTAAAAAAAAAAAAAAGAAATGGCAAGAAGAAAGTGATCTGCTACCCCTTAAATGTCTTGTCTGAGTCTAGAAATGCTAGTAGGGGAAGGGAAACTGAAAGTAGAGTGTTTTTGAAATAAAATTAATTTTCTGGTAATTTTACTCCACTTCGTATCATTTTCTTAAAATTAGCGAAGTCTGGTTTTGACACAGATTTTTGTATTGTCCCCCCAAAACCTGTCCTATGAGACCTTGCACCAGCATCGTGTTTCTAGATTAACAGTGGTTCCAAATCCTGTCTTTCTGATTCCTTTCCCTTTTTCTCAAGGAGAGAAAAAACACACTGATCCACCACCTCCTGGGAAAATTGAGACTATTAATGAATTTATGCACATAAATTACATTGAGATCACCAAATGAAGGGTAATTTATAAATACAATATACCTATCATCATTATTATGCAAACAGCATTCTGAGCATTTTGAGTAAAAAAAAAGAAGAAAGAAATATTGCCATCCACAGGTTCTTTGCAAACTGGGAATTGGGTAGCGGGCAAAAGGGGAGGGTCTGAAGGAAATCTAAAGAACAAGTAATGACAGCAGCAGGATTTCCCTTTCAAGAGAAGAGAAATAAGGAATTGTCAGAGAGGAAACGTTAATAACTAGCAGAGTGAAGTATGTGGAATGAATCTCTAAGAGATGTGAGATAGAAACAGAAAGACAGAGCCCAAATCTAAAGGCTAGAAAGAGAAAATATAAGAACAAGAAAATGCATTTATTGGAACAGATGAAGATGATTCTTCCTTATTGTCTTCTGGAGCTTGAAACCCTCAGAAAAAGAATGTAGTGAAAAATAAAATCAGGGATGGTCTGAAAAACATATATTGGAATTTATAAATTCTTAGATATTGTGTAGTTCAAAAAATTAAAATCTAAGATAATATTTTAATTTTAAAATGCCACCATTTCAATTGCTTGATTTCTTAGTCATTACTATTCAAACAAAACCGTTCTGTTGCACTTGATTTCTTAAAGGAAAAAAGAAAGAAAAGAGAGCATCCCAAAATACAGACTTCCTTTTGAAACCCTGAGCACTTCATCCAATTTTCTATATTTCAGTTTCATCATCTCTAAATAAGAAAATCAGGCCATGTTATACATTCTATAATTCTTCAGATAAAACTGCGCTTTTATTACATGAATGCTAACTGAAGGAAACATTCTAAATGGCATTTTAAAGTCAGATTCTGTTTGTAACCTTAGAATACAACTTAGGAAAGCAATACTTTCTGCGTTGCCTGAAATCATAAACTAAAAGGACTCAAAAAAGCTAATTTGGTACAGCTGGAAAGAGATCTAAGGATGCATATAAATCTAATGACTGTTTAGGATAGGAAATTATAGCTTAAATAATTTATATGAATTTAGATATTCATTAAGGTTTTACAGCATTTCAAAGTGAGTTATTTCAAGATCAGGAACTAAAAATAGTGGCATTTTCCTTCACAGAAACCAAAGATAAGTAAATGGCAAAGCATAATTAATATATACATTATTTTAGCGTTTATGCAAACCAGAAGTTACAGAAAATAATAAAGCATTTTGAGTTAAATGTGTGTGAATATTTACAGGGAATGAAAAAAAGAATCAACTAGATTCCCTTTAAAATTAGGAATACTCGTGGAAGAGTTATCATAGACAGGCCTGACTTTGTCATAATAAAGAAGACAGAGGTAGAAAAGAGAGTGAGGATAAAGATGCAGAAAAGAAGAGATAATTAGGAAGCAGTGGTCCAGACATGGAAGATGGAAGCAGTGAGAATCCTGTACTCACGTTGAGGGGGATCACCCTGGAAATAAATGCAGAGAAACAATGGTTCTGCAGAGATAGGAGGGAAGGGGGAAAAGGAAGACAAATATAATTAACTACTAGTTGTCAAGACATTCACTTTTTCATAGGTTCCAATTGCAGTCTTCTTCTCTGGTTCTAGACCACTCCTTCTTGGCCACCAGTATGTGGAAGTGCTTCGAGACCTCTTGCATTCAACCCCTCTCCCTGTGCTCCAAGCCCTATTTCCATTTTGATAACTACTCTCTGGGCACTGGTGCCTTGTGGACCTGACTGGGGTCCATGATTGATTTCTGACTCGAATTCCCCAGATCACCATGGCTCTTCCCGTCTGAAATTTCCTCTATTTTTCATTCTCCTAAAACTACCCACTTCCATTCCCAAGGTTGGGACTATTTAGTCATTAAAAAATGTTTGAATGGCCTAATCATTTGGCTATTTGATATATGTTACAGTCTAGATTGTTGTGATATAAAACACACGTGAATTATCTCCTAAGTCTTCAAAGTTAAGTATTTGCATCTAGATTGCTTATTACTTAGGCATCAATATATTATATATAACTAATTCTGCATAATGATGCATTATTATATTGGATGCATATAGGTGTAATTATATTAACAGATTTAAAATAAATTCACATGCTATTAATATCAAAACTAAGTATTTAAAAAATTTCTTTAGTGTATGGTTAAGTATCTTACTCATAGCTACTTAATAAATTTCTACTAAATGGAAGATAACATTCTCCATTTCCTCTGATTATATTGTTGCCAAATATTAACCTTTGTCATTTTAATAAAAAGATGATGACTATTTTTTTTAATTAATAAAATGAACCAGTATAATTTAGGAGTCTTTGTTGAAACAGGCATAAAAGATTTGTAAGGAAATAAACAGTAAAATATTATTTTGGTTATATGAAGATTTTATTTCTTATTTGCAGTCCTCTGGACCAATTTAGTTGTAACTCATCTTCTTATGAAATTGAAGTTTCTGTAGCATCTATATTCTTCCTTAGGGCATCTAGGAATCATTTTAAAATGGAATAATTTGGAATGGAGCTTAACTAATAAATAAGTTGCACTATTATTCATAAGTTTGTGTTTAAATATTAGTGGACACTTTTTGTGAATGAAAAGAACATGGTTTAGTTAGCTGCTGTTATCTTTCTAATTTAACTGGCAATTTAAATAAGAAAATGAAACTGACTGAAAAACAAAGGTCATTTAATTTCCTTTGCATTGTTCAGTAACCTTCATTTAATACTTTAATGAGAACATTCATGCCAAAGTTTATATAGATTTTTTCCACTTTAATCTCTTTACCTTATTAAATCAACTCATTACTGGTATTAAATATAAAAATAAACTGCAGATGACCTACAAATCACTTCTTTAAAAATAATATGTAATTATAACTTGAAATGTTATAAATGCAGAGAAATCTGTTTGAATCCTTGATTTTTGTGGCAAATAGTAACATCTCTATGCTATTTTTATGAAGAAAAAATGTGATTCCTATACATATGCATCAACAGTACAAGTAATATATATGTGGAATACAATAAATGTAATAATATATACCTATAACCCTTATTTTTGTTCAACAACAATGATTTTTCACTTATTTAATTACATTATATTGAGTGCCTATAACACACCAGGCACTGTGCTGGGGAAAATTATTTGACATCTAAGATAACTAAAGATCTGACATGACTTAAGTCTTTTTTTACATGAACTTCATTGTCTTTGAACTCCTTCTAATAAAGGCAATTAATCTTCACATTTTGCATATGAATGGTATAGTAGACCCAGTATGGGTTTTGGCACCAGATTGACTTGTTTTCAAGTAATACTTATGTCACTTACTGGATATGTGATTTATGTAAGTAACTTAGACTTTCCAGGCCTCAGTTTTCTGATCTGTGAAGTAGGAACGATAACATAGTTGGGTTTTTAAGGGTTGTTGCATGATGATTAGACACACACACACACACACACACACACTCACACTGTTTAGCATGATACCTAACACATCATAAATACTCCTCAAAAGGTAGTCTTTAAAAAATCTAATGCTGTGATTCAGGAAAGATCACGTACAGTGTCACTGTATTAGTTTCCTATTGCCGTAGTAACAAATTACCACAAATTTAGCAGCTTAAACAATACAAATGTATGACCTTACAGTTCTATAGATCATAAATCCAATACAAGTCTCACCAGGCTAAAATCAAAGGCACTGCCTTCCTTCTTGGAGGCTCCAGGAAAGAAGCTGTTTGCTTGCCGTTTTCAGCCTCTTGAGGCACCTGCATTCCTTGGCTTGTGACCCCTTTAAAAAAGACAGTAACAGTGGATTGAGTCCTTCATCATCCATCTCTCTGTCCACAGACAGAAAAGGTTCTTTGCTTTTAAGGTTCACGTGATTAGATTGTACCCACATAGGTAATCCAAAACAGTCTCCCCTATCTTAAGGTCTGTAACCTTAACCGCATCTGCAAAGTCCCTTTTGCCATGTAAGGTAACATCTTCACAGGTTCCGGGGGTTGAAGCCTGGACACCTTTAGGAGCTATTATTCTGCCTACTGCAGGCACACCGGGACCAACCGGGAGGTGCCTTATTGTGGCACAAATGGCAAGAACTCAGATGGAACTGCTGCTTGTCCTGGACATACTTGGCAACATGTAAATCAATCCTAAAGAACCTTTCAATTCTTCCTCTACCTACATGAAAGCATGCTTAGAATAAATTCTATTGTTAGAGGCAATCATAACACTCTTGGACTACCTATAAGAGAGCAGTGTACAAATGGAATAGGAACTAAAAATAAGTCCATTTATTTTGAAATCCTCAGGCTCTCTGGAACTATCTTCCTATTGGAATCATTATATCCCATGGATACAACTACCTGGAGATTTACTGTTTAACCACTTTATGCTGTCTGGGAATATCACACTGTATGTTCTAACTCATTCACTCTCAGATGTAAGTGATTAATAATCCCTTAAAAACAAAACAGAAAAAAAGATCCAGGATGGCATGACTGGTTTGGGCAGCTTCATCTGGATAAAGTAAATGGATGATTCTAAGTGTATCTACCTAAGCAGTGTGGCCATGACACTAGCTCACGTTTTCTGTCTTATGAACAAAGATGTAATCAACTATTCAAGGAAATCATTTGGCCACTATAATTAATTCCCTTCATCTTATAAAGGAAATATATATTTGCCATTTTAGTAAGCATTGAAGTAGAGTGGAAAATCTATTTGATTTAGTCTTGATGAATTTAATGCAACTTCATTAAAAGTTTACAAATAGTTTGGGTATATCTACAAAGTTTCAGACACTAAGTTAGGCACCAGAGCCTCAATAGATGAAATCAGTATGTTCTCTCAAAGAGGCTACACTGTAATGAAGGTTGAAAACCTGGAGACTCTACCATCCTAGCCCCTCACGTAAGCCACAAGGAACTGAATTCCAAAGAGATTTAAATGCAACCGGTTCCGCCTTCATATCCACTAAAGTAGAATTCATTAGCAAGATTGGATTTTTGAGATTAGAGAGGTGAGGGCGTTCAGTAGAACACTGACTCCAATTACTCCCTGGTAATCCAATGGAGAAAGGGTACGAAAGACACCAAGCACATTAGTATTAGAGAAGCAATAATAGGAACAGCTAGGGCTCCCTCATCAAACACTCTGGGTTTTCAAACCATCCAGCAGGTTAACTTGTGATCTTCATTGATCAGCTTGACCTTTCTAAGCTTCAGAGACCACACTTGTAAAGCATGAAGGCAATGTGGCATAGAGGGTAAGAACCCAACCTTCTGGTGTCAGAATCACGTGGGTTAGAATCCTGGTTGTTCTATCCTCAAACTGAGCAATCTTGAGCACATCACATCCTGCAATGTTAATCCTATTACATGGGAAGAATAATACCTGCTTCAAAGGCTTGTTACAAGAAGTAAACGTAGCACATAGAGCACGCAGGATGGTGTCTGGATGACAGCAAACATCCAATAAATGGTAATTGGTATTATTATAAATTACAGTTCTCAAATACATTGTGAAGATTAACAATAAATGCAAACCAATTTCTTCATAAATGGCAATATTATGCAGTTCTGAATTTTAATAATAACTCAACACTTTAGAAGATTTTATAACCATGGACCCTACCCTCATGCCCCCACAAGTGTATGGCTAATTTTTCCTCATTTCACAAATTAGGAATTTGACTTTGGAAAGCTCCAAATGGTTCAGGATCATATATTAAAGTGAGAATGGAGAAAGAATTCAAACTCAGTGACCCCTGGCTCTCTATTCATTGCTCTACCTGTTAAATTATATCACCTTGGCAGTTAACAGTGGACTGGAAACATTTTCAAGGGAGAATATTTATATACACAACTCTTGGCACCATAAATATTTGTCTGAATTTATCCCGCTCCAGGCCAATCAACACCTTACTAAACTTGTGATTTAAAAGGCTTGGGATTTTATTCATGCAATGTTAATATAATGGAAAACAATTCGGTATCTCCAGCAGGAATGATTTTACAGGCATTAGCAGGTGGCAGACTACATAAACTTTACCTTTCTTGACATTTTTAAACAACTAATAGGGTTTTAAAGCATGTGCATGTTCCTATCATTTAAATAGTGAAACTATTAATGATAAACAAGGTTTATAAGAAATGTGAATTTGAAGCATTTTGTTTACATTCAGTTAGGTACATATAAACTTTGATAAATGCTAATGGGAGTTACCAACATGCATTCCTTTCATAGCAATGGAAGAACACTCTGTACAATTCCAAATAACCCTTTTAACCTTGTGAAAAATGAATACAGAACTGGTGTGTATAGAGCACTAAAGCATAATAAGAGCAGAAATAAGTGAGCTTACTCCCGTTCATTCTCAGGCTAAAGAGTAAGCAATAATTCCAAGCAAGTACATTTCATGAGGGCTTCTACTTTCATGGCGCTTTCCTCCTGGGCCAGTCAGGAGAGAATGCCTTTATTTCTTACTACTCATTTCTCCGTAACAATTGTCTGGCTCACTTCCTTACCTCATGTGTTTTCATAATACCATATTGAATTAGAAATATAATTAGGAAGTATCTACTAATCTATTCCACAGTATGTATTTAACACCAGGTGCCTTTTATAGTAATAAATGAAACTGCTGTCCCTGCTCTCCAGAAACTTATGGTCCAGCGAGGAGAGCAGAAAATTAAGCAGGAGATTTCAGTACAGTGTGATAGTAGCTAAGGTGTACAATGTGATAAGGGCTAAGGCACTGGTAAGTAGGGTGTTCTGGAAATACATGGAAGTAAAAGGTAAATAACTCCAAAGATTCTAATGCTAGGCAGAGAACACCTACTGAGCAAGGCACAGAGTAAGGACATTATAAAATATAAATGCAGTTCCTGGTACCCAGGAACTTCACTGTGATTGAGAAGATGAAGCCCAAAACTCTCTTTCTTTTTCTCCAGAATCTAACTGACTCCTAGACATCTCCACTTGAACGTCCCACCCAAGTTTAGTAGCTAAAATTTACTATGCGCGATGCTGAACGCGTTTTCTCCTTCTGTCTCCAATCGTGGTCCTCACCTCCTGCATTCTCTCTCTCAGCAACTGGCCCTAACCCACCCAATCACTAGACTGGAATCAGGGGAGGCATGCTTAGGGGCCCTTCCTGCATCTTCTCTCACTCCAAAAGCACAGAACAACGTTTGGTGAGGTCAGTGGTAGGGGGGTGGGACTAGTTCATGAAGGCTTTAAGTGACAGGCTGAAAATGATGGGCGTTATCCTGTAGATGATCATGAGTCATTAAATCATGGCCAGCATTGCCTTGTCATATAAGTAAATGAAAGAATATAATGTACTTAGTGAATTACCGTTAGTGATAAATATGCACTGATTGATTTTAACATCTGCCTAGGAAACATTGCTCGGGAGAACACTTTTTAAATCATAAAGTGCATTCTAAAGCCAAACATTAACAAGAAGATCATTATTTAAATAAACAAACATATATTGATACATGTGTGTATACATATACAAATTTATGGCATATTCTAAAGCCAAATATAAAAGGAGGTAAAATTTTTTTAAATAAGCATATCAGATAATACACATCAAATATTGTTGCCTCTTGAAAATGGTCACCTCAGTGCACCATATAGATAAGTTTTAAGAGTGAGGACTCTTGTATCCAATAGACCTTCACTGACATCCTGCCTGTGCCATTTGCCGACTATGTGACCTTAGAAAATTTAACCTCTTCGAGTCTCAATTTCCTCTCTTATGAAATGCATATAAACCCAACCTTTCATTACTTTGTGACGGTTAACCAAAGCAACATAACTGAAGCAGTAAGTATGTAGTAAGAAGTCAATAAATGGTAAATACAACTAACTTACTTCAAGAGAAAAGCCAAGAAGGAACATGGAATTTTGCCTAGAAGAGGTAATTTTAAAGCTTCATTTGGCTTCTCAAGTACTTAATTAAGGGAACAGCCATTAATAACTATATGACATGTTCTGACAAGATGGTGGAGTAGGATATACTAAAAATTATCCAGGCACAAACACCTAGAAATGCTAGATAAAATTCACCTAAATGCATATTTGAAAGTCTAAGAAAGGGAAATACGCAGGAACTGGGAACAAAAGAGAATTGACAACTAATGCAGTAAATGAATACACCAACAGGCATCTCTCCTTGCCTACGAGTGGTTGATATGGACAGTTTTTGTAAACATACAACTTGGGTTTAAATATCCATGAGTGGCAAGAAACAAGGTCTTGGGCCCATGCAAAGTAGGAAATTAGAGCTAAAACCCCTGCATAAATCTGGGACCTCAAAATGTTTCATTCTCAGTGAGAAGTAGACTAGAAAAAAAAAATGTACTCACAAACTCCACAAGATAACAAAGAAACTCAGTCTCTGCCATGGGTTTTGGTGGAGAAAAAATTAAAAAGACAATAAATCTCCTTTGAAAACAAACCATGAGCCAGCACCTTGGATGGGTTTGGGTTTCAAAATTCTCCTACCAGGTTATCTAGGAACTCCCAAGCCAAGAAATTAACAACAACAACAACAAAAGTGATCCTGGGCATCTGATTACTTCTTGGGTGTCAGGTAGGAGCAAAAACAAAACTGTACTGGAGGGCTAAAACTTCCATCCAAGTTCACTATATTCTTACAGGTACTCTAAACATGCAATGCTAAAGATAGGTTTAAAATTATACATAATTATATATATATATTGCACCATCGGCAATGATTAGCCGAGACAACCACCAGAAAGATTAGAACCCCGCAAACTTTATATAAAAAAGAATCTGATAAACCCTTGAGAAACAAACATTTTAAGTATTATTAAAAGAGGAATCAAACCTTAAGAAAAGAACGTGACACAATGGAAAAAGATTAGGTATATCTGAAAAAGAATAATTAAAACTTCTAAAATTGAAAAATATAATCACAGAAATTGCATTTTAATAAGCAGATTACACAGCAAATAAAACACAGTTTAAGACACAATTATTGAACTGAAAGATAAGGCAGACCTTAAGAAATTACCTAGAATGTACCACAGAGAGATAAAGAATTAGGAAAGTAAAAGAATTTAAGAGCCAAAGAAGACAAAATGAGAAGTTCCAACATACAGCTAATGGATGTTCTAGATGGTGATAACAAAAAGAACACAGGAGAAGTATTACACAAAAAGATAATGGTTGACATTGTTCCTGAAGTGATAAAATATTCTGATTGTAATTTATGACTCAAAGAACAAAAGATCCATTCAAGACTAAGAGATGGATAGATAGATGATAGATAGATGATGAGGATGAAAGATAATAGTGAAACTATACGGTAACCATCATAGACAAGACATTTAAAACAACCAGAAAAAAAGACAGATTATTTGCATGGGTTCAATAATTAGGCTGACAGCAATTTCTAAATAATAAAAGACAGAAGATGTTATCTTCAAAAGCTTGGAGATGGTAAACTATTAGCCTAGATTCCTATGCTTCCAATAAGGCAAATAGCTGTCTATTATTGAAAAAAATGAGCTACATACTACGGCCCTTTGGGGGAATTTTCGAAGCAGGATATAACCTTATTTGACTGTGATACTTTATGTACAGTCCTCCTAACAGCCAGAAAAGTGGAATTTAAAAACAAAACAAGATCACTTGAAGCCCTATGATTCAGTAATTTGGGAATTTAAAATTCAATACTTCACCTTTAAGATGCTGATTTCAAGATTGAGTGGTATTTAAATGAAAAAAAATTATATCAATATTCTATAAAAAGCACATGTGGATTTTTATGGCTGTGACGTCAGAAAGTTCATTCTGAAAAAAACTGAATCACTTCAGAATGGCTAGTTCAGTTCAATTTACATAAACTTTTCTTTTTCAAATTAGACTGAATGAGAAAAATCTTCTCAGATCACGTGTATAGCACCAAACAAGTGGAGGTGAGGCCACTCACTTTCTTCAATCCCAATATGTATAGTTGAATGAGGCAGCTATGTTGTCTGACTTGTAAATTCCCTTCCCATTTCCTCTTGGTGAAATGGGAGTATCTGACTTAATTCATAAACAACCTCATTTAAACAGAGAAAGTGATGATTACCTGTCAATCGGTTTCTTTTTTCTGAGAACTTAATAAATTTGTGAAGACAATTTGATTGGTTAATAACAATAAGAGGAAAAATAAAAAAGCAGGAACAGAGGTCAGAGAGATTGCTAAAGGTAAAACACCAGCAAAAGGCTATGGAATTTCTGCTGCTAAAGGACAGAAAAGGCCCTGCCTGAAGCCAGGCTGATTTCTTCCTGTGGCCCCTCAGGGCTGTGACAGTTGGGAGAAGCAGGCCATCCTGAGATAGCACGTGCATTGTTACCTACATCCTGTCAGAGCCTCTATTCATCACAACCTAAATGGACAACACACTTACTTTCTTATTTAATACTCTCTACAATCCTACAGGGTAGGTCTTGTTATCTCTATTTTAGACACTAGAAAACTGAGCTTCAGAGGGTTTAAGTAATTTGCACTGGGTCAAAGGGCTGGTAAGTAGCAATGTCCGGAATTGAATCAACAATGGATGTACATTAACACCTGTGTTCTTCGGGCATAAACAAGTCCCAGTTTCTTCACCTAAAACATGGGGATCAGAGAAACCCATATATTCCCCTCCACCTTTAAAATATCCTATCATAAATGTCTTAAACGTTTGTTCTTCAAACTCAATGTTTAAAAGTGACAGACATAGCATATTGTACAAAGGTACACCTGAAATATTAATGCTACCTGCCATATAGAATCCTTACATTTCTAGCATATTTAAAGTAAAAAGTGAAGAAATTACTAAATCAGAACTTTTTTCTTTACACCATTACCATTTTAAGGTAAAATGGTTATGATTTCTAAGTCACAGTAAATTAGAACAACAATAAAAGTATGTTGGTGGTAATAACATTCAGATTTGTGCTATGGAGAACCTCTGCAATTGTCTTCAGTACACTAGCTAATCAACTTAATCACTGAAAAATATTAATTTCCAGTTTTATTAGATAACAAAGGTGAAAATAAAAATTTATACCCAAAATTTTAGAATCTTGGAATTTCATACATTTAGACTTTGGAGATCAACTTATCCAACACTTATATTTTAAAGATGAAGAAGACAGACTCAGGAAAATTAATTGAATTTTCCATGGTTCTTCCATTTTTTAAATATTATTTATTCTCACCAGGTTGGGGGTGGGGCCATCCAGACTGTAGGTCTCAAAACAAACAAAAATTACAACAATTAGTCCACAATTTCTCCTAGGGATGAATATTACATTTAATTGCCCTTAAAATATTACATGAGTAAGATCAGTTGTATGCAATAGACATCAACAAAGTTTTTATGACATAACTTCAATTGGTTTGAAAATCAGTAGCAACTTGATCTTTATTACACTAAAGGGTTGAACTTCATGCATTTCTTACATTTCGCCACCAAAAGCTATGCCAGCTCT
Source organism: Balaenoptera musculus (assembly GCF_009873245.2). Classification (NCBI taxonomy): domain Eukaryota; kingdom Metazoa; phylum Chordata; class Mammalia; order Artiodactyla; family Balaenopteridae; genus Balaenoptera; species Balaenoptera musculus. Next base: position 61,214,666 of record NC_045802.1, read on the forward strand.
GAGTTGTTAGGAAATGCTGCCTTATTTAAAAAATGAAAGCTGAAGAGCCAATTAAAAACATCTCATTAAAATTTTTGAAGTGCCTGATGCTAAAGGATATTTTTATCTTCCAGCTTGCTGAAATATTCCTACAGGAACTTACATGAAGTGGATGATCTGCTGGGAAAAATGTGTATTTAAAGTATGTGTGTCTTTTGTGCGGTCCTTCATTTTAAGGGACCGCTGGAGGTACCTAGCTGTGTTCCCATGGCCAGGTAATAATATACCACGTTCTATTGCTCGAACCCAAGGCCAAATTAGGGGAGCACACAATGGAAACCAGCACAGAACACAATCAACCTTGCAGGTTTGCTTCACCCCTACACGGACAGCACTATTTCTGCTCTGGCTGCAGCCAAAGGGTGTATGAGCAGACTTTCTCCATACACCTGAGATTGTGAGTTTAGAGTTGGACTGGTGTGGGAGCCGCTTAGAGACTGACGATTTTGGATATCTCACACAAGTGGCATTAAGCAGTATTTGTCTTCTTGCGACTGGCTTGTTTCACTTAACAGAAAGTCCTCAAGGTTCACCCATGTTGTCCCATATTGAAGGACTGCCTTCATTTTTAAGGCTGAAGAGTATTCCATTGTATGTATAGACCACATTTTCTTCAGCCATTCATCTGTTGATGGGCATTTACATTGTTTCCACATCTTGTTAATAATACCGCAATGAACATAGGTGTGTTAGTATCTCTTTGAGATCCTGATTTCCAATCTTTTAGAAAAATACTCAGAAGTGGGATTGCTGGAACATATGGTAGTTCTATTTGTGATTTTTTGAGGAACCTCCATACTGTTCTATAGCAGCTGCACCATTTTACTTTCCCATCAACAGTGTAAAGTGTTCTCCACACCCTTACCGATACTTGTTTTTTTGATGATAGCCGTCTTGACAGATGTGAGATGATATCTCATTGTGGTTTCGGCTTGTGTTTTTCTTCTTCAGAGAAATGTCTATTCAAGTATTTAGCCCATCTTCTAATCAGGTTATTAGTGGGTTTTTTTTTGTTTGTTTTTTTTAACTATTGAGTTATAGGATTTCTTTTTTTGGAGATTAACCCTTTTTCAGAAATATGGTTTGCAAATATTTTTTCCCATTCCATAGATTGCCTTTTGTGTTTCAGTTATATACATATAACTCTGTTTATACAAAGGCTTATGATGTAAAACGTAGTTCTTACCATGTGTCATGGTAATAAAGTTTGAAAACTGCTATAGCATGTGCTGTAATTTGATCATTGGATATCCTTCATTTATTAACATTTAAATTTTACTTAGTTTTTCTTCTTATTGATGTGCTCATTTTGATTATATTTTTCTAGAATACAAAAGGTCACTTTTATATTAACATATTAACATAGTTATTCAAAATTTTAGTCATCCTTAATATCTTTTGTGGTAGTCCTGATTCTCTGCATTTTAATTTTCTCTTTCTTCCTTTATTAGACTTGCCAGAGGTTGGCCAAACTTAGTTTTGGATTTGTTTATCATTTCTATTTATCTATTATTTCTACATTATCTTTTTCATTTTCATTCTCTTTTATTCCTTATCACTAATTTGTGCTTCTTTTGTGACTTCTTGAATTGATCTTTTAGTTTATTCTCGTTCATTTCCATAATGGAAGCATTGTGGCTATGATTTTGCTTGAATTATAGATCTGGCTACTGCCCATCTATTTCAATGTCTAAATCTATTTCCTAAATAACTTATTTTGCATTTCTGATTTTCACTCTGCATAAAATCTAGGAGAGTTTTTTTATACATGTATTTTAAAATATTTTTTAAATTGTTTAACTTCATTGTAAATTTTTAGCTTTATTGTGTTCAGAACATGTGATTAGTACATTTTTAATTTTTTGAACATGTTGAAGTTTTATTTGTGTCCTTGTATGAAGTTTACTTTGTAAATGTCCCATGGGCACTTGGAAAGTCTTTCTCTGTTGATGGGTTCTGACCTAATCAATTAAATTACTTTCTGTCTCCACTATAAGTTTCACTTTAAAAATGCAATTACACAGAACTAAAATTTTTTTCCAAATCAAACAATTGGGACTGTATCATGAATATTATAAAATGTTTCCTGTTTACATATATATAAGTATTTTCAACATTCTATATACTTTAAAAAGATACTTTGATTGCTTGATCAATAAGGTTAACAATTTCAGTAACTGCAATTGAATGTGCTTTTTTTAAAAAATAGAGAAATATTATTTATATCGAAAAATCTTTATGGGACTTCCCTGGTGGTGCAGTGGTTAAGAATCCACCTGCCAATGCAGGGGACACAGGTTCGATCCCTGGTCCAGGAAGATCCCACATGTCACAGAGCAACTAAGCTTGTGCACCACAACTACTGAGCCTGCACTCTAGAGCCCACGAGCCACAACTACTGAGCACACTTGCCTAGAGCCTGTGCTCCGCAACAAGAGAAGCCACCGCAATGAGAAGCCTGCACACCGCAACGAAGAGTAAGTAGCTCCTGCTTGCTGCAACTAGAGAAAGCCTGCGTGCAGCAACAAAGACCCAACGCAGCCAAAAATAAATAAATAAATTTATTTTAAAAAAAACTTTATGAATTACTTAACTGTATTCAAGATATATATTCTATGCCCAAAAGACCTACAGATTAAGAAACTAGATATGGTTATATTATGTAATTTTCTATTATTTTTCTTCAAAAACTACAGTTATATATTTAATTTAATTTTTTCTTAACTTTTGTCACAACAAAGAAAGAATATAAAGTTTTTAAAAAAGAATAGAAATAGACTGGGTCTTTAAAATCCAAGATAAATATATTCCTTTGTTCAGAACTACAAACAAATACATAAAACAGCTAAAAATTGTCATCCTCACAAGTACCTTCAGGCTATTATGAGAACTGAAAGGCAGCCAAAGTTGTGTTTGTTTTCTGACAAGTACTCAAGTACCATAATAGTAACATGAAAGAGTATGACAGTTACTCTCACGGTATGAAGACTTTTATTTCATAAACTACCTTAAACACTAAATTAATCAATGACAGAAACTTGTTTTTTAAATGGTGGCATTAAATAAACTCACAGAAACTAAGCAAGCAAATACATGAAGAAAAATAATAGTTGTCATGTTACATGCTCATATCTCTGAACATGGCAGAGAAATAGAAACTAAGACAGAATTGGGTAAAAACCATTGGATATACAGCCAAGATTTCCAGGGAAGAAGCATAGACTTTCAGTCATAACATTATATTTAAACTCTGGGTGAGTTACATGCCCTTCCTAGGTCTGTGTTCTCACTTTTATCCTGGGATAGTAATCTCTCTATATGAGAAACAAAGAAAAATAATAGTACCTAATGCTCACTGAATGGAGAATATGGACAGGCAAAATACTTAAAGCATTTTACATATACTAACTCATTCAGTCCTCATAAGAGCCTTATGAGGTAAATAATGCTATCTCCCCACTTGACAGATGAGAAAACAAAGGCTCAACAAATCAACAAAATCAATGTTGATTTACTTGCCTGAGGTTCTTATGTCATGAAAGATAGGCAATTTGAATATAGGCAATCCATCTGCTGAGCCTGCTTTGTGTGTGTGTGTGTTTAAATATACATAAAATAAAATTTACCACTTTAACCATCTTCAAGTGTACAATTCAGTGGCATTAAGTACATTCACAGTATTGTGCAACCATCACCACTATTCATTTCCACAACTTTTTCATCATCCCAAACAGAAACTCTATACCCTTTAGGCAAAAAATCCTCTTTCCTCCCTGCTCCCTCCCCCATTTCTTGTCTTTTTAACTACTACTGCTTTCTTTTGAGCAAACAAAAGAAAACTGAATCTCTTTACTAAAGAGGAGGTAGAAAAAATTAGAATGAAAAAAGAAACAAACAAAAACATCTGAGAGTTTATCAACAAAAATCATTTATAATGAAAAGTCTAAAGGATATATTTTAGGCAGAATTAAAATGATCCCAGAAGAAAGGACTGAGTGCAAGAAGGAGGAATCATAAGCAAAGATACTGTTAAATTTGTGATTAAATCTAAACAAGTATTGACTGTAGAAAATAATAACAATAATATTTAGTTTTTAGCATTAAAATGTAACAAGGTAACAGAACCAAAATATCAGACAACAGTGGTATGTAAATTGAAAAGGAGATATTATCAGAGTTATAGCATTCTAAAATTTTTTTTATTTTATAGTTAAAAAGTAAATATTTTGATAATTCTAAACCTTGTTAAATATGCAGGTTAAAATAAATAGAATAATTTCTAGAAGAATAGACACATAAAGCATAACTGCTAAACAAGTTGAGAAAAAAAAGTAAAATGCCAAAAAAGACGAAATAAATTAAGTCTAAAAGAAGACAAAAAAGGTGAAAGAAACAAACACACACATACTTACAAAAACAAAATCAAAAAATGGTTGCTAGAGTTATAGTGGCACCTAGGATATAGAAATATACTTAGAAATATGAAATATTTACATTTAAAAAGTAGAAATATTCAATATTAATGAGTTTAGCATACAATCCAAACATTTAGAGAAAGAACAGAAAAGCAAACACAAAGGAAGCAGAAGAAAAGGAATATTAAAGATAAAATCATAACAATGAAAAAAATACAATAAAAGATCAATAAAACCAAAATTTGAAAGGATTTGAAAAAAATAACACATTAAAAACGCTGGTTTGATTAATGAAGAGACAAATAGAAGGCACAATACAAAAGAAGATATTTATAATGAAAAGGGGACTTAATTATAAACGCTGCAGAAATTAAATACATGACAATAAGTTATTAGGGGTAACATTAGTGCCAAATATTTTGAAAATGTATACTAAATAGGTAAATTCTTAAAAAATGAAAATGTCAAAACTGACCCAAGAAGTAAAAAATTTAATAGTATATAACCATTAAAGAAATTAAACCAATAGTTAAAAATCTTCCCAAAAAAGAACATTAGGTCCAAATGGCTTTCTAGCAGATCATTCCAATCTTACACAAGCTTTCATAGAATAGAAAAAAGGGGTATCCTCCTCAATACATTTTATGGAGCTCTCAAGCTATGATATCTAGGAAAAGATTACTCACCAATCTCATTTATGAGCATAAGTTCAGAAAATTGAGCACAGCATTGTGTAAAAGAAATAACCCAGGAGATTACTGGTGAGTAATCTTTTCCTAGATAGCATATGCCGCATGCCACAAGTAAAGATTCCACATGCCGCAACAAAAATCCTGCAGGTGGCAACGAAGATCCTGTGTGCTGCAACTAAGGCCCGAAGCAGCCAAATAAATAATAAATACATAAATATTAAAAAAAAGAAAAAAGAAATAACCCAGCTGGAATTATTCCAGAAATGTAGGATCAAATTAATTATAACAAAATTATTAATATAGAAAAATTAACATTATTCACTACACTAATAGAATTAAATAAAGAAAATCATGTTATTACCTCAGTGAATTCAAAAAGAGCATTTGATAAAATTCAGTATCTTTCATAAGAAATACAAACAGACAAACATGAAAATAGAAAGAACTTCCTTAACCTGAAAAAAGACATCTACAAAAAGAAAATTTAAACAAACATCACACATAATGGTGAAATGTTGAATGTATTCTCCTTAAGATAAAGCAAAGATAAAATTTATCATCACCTCTATTACAAATAAAATAAAGTAAGACAAAATTACATCCATACTTAACATCATACACAGAAATCAGTTTTAGATGGACTTCTTTTTACACACAATCATGGAAGAGATCACACTTTATTGTGTAACTACAATGTAATTTATTCTCCTAGCCCCTTAAAAATCTAAATAAGATTGATTCAAACTCCCATTCCATGGATTGGGGAAATTCAAAATCTTCCCTTAGGGGACTTCCCTGGTGGTCCAGTGGTAAAGAATCCACCTTACAATGCAAGGGACTCAGGTTCAACCCCTGGTCAGGGAACTAAGATCCCACATGCCACGGGGCAACTAAGCCCGTGTGCCGCAAATACTGAGCTGCACACCTCAACTAGAGAGCCTGTGTGCCGCAAACTACAGAGCCCACGTGCTCTGGAACCCACATGCCACAACTAGAGACAAGCCTATGTGCGGCAACAAAAAGCCCACAGGCCGCAAAGAAAGATCCCGCATGCCTCAACGAAGGTCCCGCGTGCCGCGACCAAGATCTGACACAGCCAAAAATAAATAAAATAAAAAAAGAACACAAACTGAAAGAAGAAAAAATACATAATTTAGGCTAAAACAAAAAACAGGGCTTCCCTGGTGGCGCAGTGGTTGAGAATCCGCCTGCCAATGCAGGGGACATGGGTTCGAGCCCTGGTCTGGGGAGATCCCACATGCCGCGGAGCAGCTGGGCCCGTGAGCCACAACTACTGAGCGTGCGCATCTGGAGCCTGTGCTCCGCAACAGGAGAGGCGGCGATAGTGAGAGGCCCACGCACCGCGATGAAGAGTGGCCCCCACTTGCCACAACTAGAGAAGGCCCTCGCACAGAAACGAAGACCCAACACAGCCATAAATAAATAAATAAATAAATAAATATTAAAAAAAAAACAAAAAACAAAAAAAACACAAAAAAACCCTTCCCTTAATATATCCAAATGTTTGGGAAAGGATTGGCTAGAGGTGTGTCTTAAATTCTCACAATCTCTTCTGATATGATTTTCTAACTCCAGGTGAATTGTTGCCATGTTCTCTGTCTCATGGCTTTTCTAAAAAGGAAATATAATTGACCTATAACAATATATTAGCTTCAGGTGTACAACATAATGTTTCAATATTTGTATATGTTGCAAAATGTTTACTACAATAAGTTTAGTTAACATTCATTACATACATAATTAATTTCTTTTTTTCTTGTGATGAGAACTTTTAAGATCTACTCTCTTAGCATTTTCTTTGTCTCATGGCTCTTTTTATATATTGGTTCTGTTGTCATCCTAAATATGGAACGACGGTCCTTCTTCTAATCCCTCTCTCAAAAGCATCAACAAAGTGAAGGGTATTAACCATAACAGAATTTCACTGGAGGTTTGGGAGTCTCAGGGAGTAGTTTTTCAGCCACTTCCCCCAAGTGATTCTATCCCATGAGGCACCCCAGCCTCTAACCTTCCTAGTTTCTCTGATTCCCTATTTCACCGCCACCACCACGTCTTCTTCTCCTTCTCTCTCTGCATCTGACTCACAGAAGCCCAACAATTTCTTCTTTATTTTAACTCCTGTCCATACCCATACCCTCAGGGTCTCACCTGCCCCAGTAAAGTTGCATAAACATTTCTAAAAGGAATTCTGGAGCCAGCTGTTAAGATAACATATTTTCACCCTGTTATATTTAAAAGAAACAGGACCAGTGCCAGGATCTGTAATAAGTCATGATCCCTATAAAGATATCCTATACTTCGAATTTTTTCTCTTCCAATTTCATTGAGGTATAATTGACATACAGCCCTGTATAAGTTTAAGGTGTCCAGCATAATGATTTGTCTTGCATATATCATGAGATGATTATCACAATAAGTGTAGTCCATCCTCTCATATAGATACAAAATAAAAGAAAAAGAAATAAAAATTCTGCTTGGGATGAGAACTCTTAGGGTTTACTCTCTTAACAATTTTCATATATAACATACAGCAGAGTTAATTATATTAATCATTTTTTATATTACATTCTTTTGTACATGAAATTTTTGAGAACACTTTCAATCTGCTAGAAACTGATCTGAAAGGTGAGCTATGTTAGACTACACCTCCACATGCCTAAACCTTTGACTATACTTTGGCAAACTCTTATTGTTCTATCTATTCCTTCTGTTAAGTTTCATCATTCAATCAATCTATCTATCCATTATATAACTCTAGGTGACTCATTTTAGACTAAAAATCTATTTTCCTTTCAACGTAGTTCAACATTATTTTTATGTGAACTTTATAGGTTTTTTTTCTATTGAAGAACATCTGCATTTCAGGGTGGACAGATTACTGTGGTATTTTACAGGTAATTTTTAAACTTGAATTTTTAAAATTAAACACACTTTAGAGACACATATCTTTGATGCATCTCCCTCATCCCCAACCCCAAGCAGTTTTCACTAGTGTGGTATCTAGCTTGAGTGCCACCATCTGCCCTCCTCCAGATAACGGCTAGTAAGGATCGGAAGTGATGACTAAAGTGGCTCCTTAGTCATGACTGTGATTGACACGTTTCCTAAACCACTTCCTCTTCAGGTAATAATGTCCCTTGGTTCTGTGACTTCCTCATTTCACATACACTTAAAATTATTCTCAAAACCAAATCACATTCCATTGATAAAAAGAAGAGCACATGACAAATTTTAATCAAAATTTTAAAATATTAGCATTATAAATACTTGGAACAAAGTGTAAGGCACTTTTAGTATTACAGTAGGGCCGAATTTGACTCTAAACAATGATGTTGAAATTAATGCTCTTGTTCCTTCAGTATCTCACCTCTCTTTAAATATTTTCACTGCCTTGCCTGAGGCGTCCATACTTAACACTTGGGAATTGACAGCTGCCAAAACTCACACATATAACTGTTTCTTTCCACAGTTCTCTAGGACTACTCATAAGCAGTTTTCCAATGTAATGATGTTTGCAGATCGTGACGTGGAAACTTGGTTGGGTTGGCGGCTCAAAGGAAAATGGATTTCTTATTATGAGATTTTAAGACTTCACATTCTGAACCTTTAACACCATCCGTGTAGGAGGGCAGAAATTACCACAACCTAACAAGGTCTGTAATAGTTACTTCTGACAAAAAGCAAGACCTCCCTGTCACCTTATTTCACAGCAGCCAGAGTAGTCATAATGACAAACCATTCAAGGTTTAGTCTGGAAGAACAGAAAGTCTTACCTAAAATAAGTAATTAAAAATTCAGCCTGAAACAACCCATTTTGAAATTTTCACGTCTTCTAAATTCCAGCAAGGCAGGAACTATGTTAAAGAGCAATGTCCCTGGTAGAATTCAGGATTTTCTTTCTTGACAGAAAAGTAGGTGAAAATAGAAAACTGAATCTTAAAGTTTTTCAAGTATTTTAGCTTTACTTGTCTCTTTTTCTCCTCAGGTATCTCATCCAGAAATACAGAAACAGGAGGCAGGGAAATGCCATATGCAAAGAGTTAAGGCAGTAAATTACCTCTAGAGACCAGGACCTGAAAACGGCCCCCGAACTTGGATGAAGCCACCATGCAAAGAATGCAATCTTCATAGCTCTTGAAAAATATGGGTTTTTTTTTTTTACCATCTTTACTATTTTTTAATCCTAAAAAATAGCCATCAATCCAGAAATGAATCCCATGATTTGCAAATAAATATTTTTTGTTTTTTAAAAAAAAAGTATGTTGTTCTGTAAAGGCTACATACTGCATGATTCCAATTATATGACATTTGGGAAAAGGCAAAACTAGGGAGGCAGTAAAATGATCAGTGGTTATCAGGGACTTTAGAGAAGGGAGGGGTGAATAGGTGGAGCACAGAGAATTTTTAGAGCAGCATTATATGATATTTTCATGGTAAATGTCATTATACATTTGTCAAACCCATAGAATGTACAATACCAAAAGTGAACCCTAATGTAAATTATAGACTTAGAGTGATAACAATGTGTCAATGCAGGTTCATCAGCTGCAACAAATGTACCATTCAGGTGCAGGATATTGATAGTGGGGGAGACCATGCACTTGTGGGGACCAGGGTCTATGGGAACTCTCTGTACTTTCTTTTTTTTTTCAATAAATTTATTTATTTATTTTTGGCTTTGTCGGGTCTTCATTGTTGCACGCGGGCTTTCTCTAGTTGTGGCGAGTGAAGGCTACCCTTCGTTGCGGTGCACTGGCTTATTGCGGTGGTTTCGCTTGTTGCGGAGCATGGGCTCTAGGCGTGTGGGCTTCAGTAGTTGCAGCACGTGGGCTCAGTAATTGTGGCTTGCAGGCTCTAAAGCGCAGGGTCAGTAGTTGTGGCGCACGGGCTTAGATGCTCCGTGGCATGTGGGATATTCCTGGACCAGGGCTCGAACCCATGTCCCCTGCATTGGCAGGAGGACTCTTAACCACTGCACCACCAGGGAAGTCCCTGCTTCAGGTTTTATGTGAGGAATTCTGCAGTTTCCGGCCAGCTGACGGTAGCGCAGGCCCACGAACCTGCTGAGCATCGTGGCGCCGTCCCAGCTTAGGGTGACCCCGGCCTCGCCGGCTCAGGCACCACTCTCTGTACTTTCAACTCAAATTTGCTGTGAACTTAAAACTGCTCCAAAAAGTAAAGTCTGTTTAAAAAAAAAAAAAGTGTAGTGGGAACAAAGCAAGAGATGGCAGTTACTGTTCTGCAAAACTTCACATTAAGGAATCACAAGTAATTGCAATAAATATCTTAAGAGGAACTATATATGACACCAGGAATAAAGGTTAGCCTCAAACGGAAATTCTTGTACAAAAACCCATAACCATCAGATTGCATGCTAAACAGAAGCATTATAAAGGGTCACATATGACTATCTACACATATTCAGTCATAAGAGGTCACAAAAGAAGTGGTCTTGATCAGCGTGTCCAGCCTGTGAACAGAACCAAGCTTTAGCAATAAGACCTTCTCAACTGAAAACAGAGCTTTTGAGTTCAGGTTTGAATCTATTCCTTTTTTCAATGGTGTTGAGTCAGTTCCTTTCTTTAATCTTGTCCTGAGAAGCCAGAACTTTGAAAGCCTCAGAAAGGCTGGTATTTCAAATGTCTGAGCATTTCAGAATGTGTGTGCTGATGTCATACTTATTTGTACTTGGAAAGGAACAGCAAACCTGATTGGTGCCTTCTCATGGAATACACTCATAATTTTTTGTTCCTTTTTTTTTTTTTTTTACTTTCACACTCATTTTTTAACTTATTTTAACAAGACTCCTTTAATGTAGCCATCTTCGGAATTACCATCTCTGTTATGAGGATCAAAAAAGTGAAAGCTAGCAACAAGATCACACAGGCCCTCTAATGCCAAAAGAAGATATTGGAGAATAAAAATTCATGGTAAAACTAACCTTGTCTCCATGTATGTAGAAACATGGAGACTCTTATGTGGTCAGTTTAAAACTTTGTATATTCTTTACATGATAATTTCCTTCAAAGAAGTTGTCTGGTCCACAGGAATTGTTTGCTCCTGAATCCATGCTCTCATCCATAGTGTTCCACCCCATAAGCTCTCTAAACAAATTCCTCTCATAATAATTGTTTAAAAACTCAAAAAGTAGACATTTTATATTGTATACCTATACCTCCAACTTTTCTTGCATATATGAAGGGCTTTTAAAACAGTGTGGGATGAAAATAACTTAAGGGAACTTCTGATTTCCAATGAGATGATTATGGAGAAAGAATGAGGTCAGCATCCCCTAAGTTTCTCTAGGATGCAGAGATAGTTGCTGTGTGTCTATGAATAAGTTAAGAGATGTTTCATTGGAGTCAAGTTCTGGAAAACTTGTATACCTAAAAGGTCAAGATTGGGAAAACACCATAAAATGAATGAAGGATGTGATTGGGTATAGAGAAAAACTGCGCAACATATGAGGGTAAATCTAAAAACTATTTACAAAAGAGAAATAGAAAACAATGCCAGGTTCACGTTCAATTAAAACTCCTCACAAGATTTCTAGCTACTACACAGAAGCAGAAGCATGCTGAGTATGAAACATTACTCAATTAAAAAAAAAACCTCTGTTCTTAATAGAAAGAGCACTTTAGAAATTACATAATTTTCACAAAAGCTTCATAAATATTTCACCATGTGATTTATAAAAGTACAAAAGAATCTAATATCCTCTGGTCCAGTAGAAAGCAAACAGACTTAGAGGTTATCATATAATACATATATGTAATTTATTCTCTCCATTTCTGATTGGCCAAACGTTAACCACAAGAAGTTCCAAAACCATGCAATTCTACAAAATATGTGCATAGAATAAAAGCTTCTATATTTCAATTTATTCAAGCCTTTTCAGAAAAATAAATAATAAAAACAGATCATGTTCATCTGAGGACACAAACACTGACAAGAGCGGGAGGATAGATTGATGATCAAGAGTCTCCTTCTGTCTCCTAACGTCATGATGGATGGTGGAGCTAAACCACAAATCAAAGATATACAATGCAATTTACAGTCTTTTTAAAAGTTATTCATCCCATTCTTTAAATTCTGAAAATGACAGAACATCTATTCTCTCATGAAATTATGTTCACAATGAACACTTCCTAAGAAAAATAGAGAGAAATGTTACTAGACACAAGTTGGTTTTACAACTTCCCATTTTTATGACACTGAGTTTATGTGACACCCAGATCCCTTACTGCCCCAAGCTCTGCTGTTTAGTGAAGCCAGGTGAGACTCATAGAATATATTCTGTCTTGTTGTTTCATTATATTATAGAGCATAAAACTGCAGGATTCAACCTGCTTCAAATCATAGGAGTTAGACCCCTCAACAGAGGTTGCCACAAAGGATGCAAGGGCCTGAGGAGACGGCAACTTGCTCTCCTGCTCCCACCCCCATGACACCAGCTCTGCTTTTGTTTGACTTATTGGGCTTCCATACAAGTGCTTGTTTAAAGAATGGGTTCAGCTGCATCACAGATTTAAAAAGCACTATCCTGGAGAATTTGATCTCTGCATTTAAACTCCTTCGGTCGAATGCCTTGTTTCTATACCCATTAATATACTGAGGAAAAGGGTAGTTGATAGATGGTTGGTAGAAGGCAAGAGAGCAAGTGAAATAGTCTGATGGGTCTATAGCATGCTAAATAACTCCATTATAATAATTTCATAAAGAAAGTACAAAAATAGCAGGTGTAGACGGGGGAAGTCCTGGGCATAATTATAAAAGAAATGTCCTCATTCTTTCTTTTGTAAGCTTCTTCTCCTCACACGCTTTTTGCTGCCCAGTATCTGGTATTTTCTCTTTCTGTGTCAAAATTTGCACCCTTATCCCCATAGCTTACTTTATTTCAATTTAAGTTAGTAAGTTGCTGTTTGCATTGGGAAAGCTTTTTTAAAAAAATGTATTGTCCCATTAATTAAAATCATAAGATCATGATTCTGAGATCTAAAAGAGATAAAATACCTCTGAATCGAACTTCAAAGAAAGATGGACTCAAACTTTGCAAAGACTCTCGAAGTATAAAAATATATCTGTTTCTTTTCCAACAAATATTTATTGTGCTTTTACTGAGATCCACATAGTTCTTTTAAAGAACACTCCAAGGAGACTCAGAATCTCAAGGTGGAGGCATCATTAGTGCAAGTGTGGCTTTCCGCCTTGGAAACCCAGAATCTCGATTTTATTTACTCAGAAGCAGGGGGGTCTATAAACGTAGAGCAAAGATCATAGGATTTGGAGTCAGAGGTGTAGGTTTGAGCTTTGGCTGCACTTCTTATTAGCTATTTGTATTCTTAAGCAAACTGACTTAATCCCCTAAAAAGAAAAAAAAAAAAAAGGTCAAGAAAATTATACCTGCCTCACAGGATTATTGTGAAGATCAGATGAGATGGTGCATTTAAAAGGGTTTTATATACTGTCCTGGGCTAAACACCAGTTGGTCAGTTTGGCTTCTGGAGGGAGAGAGACTCTCCAAAGAAAGGGGATTTCTATGTGCCAGTAGGCACCCAGCAGGGATTCCCTGCAGGCGACCTTTGAAGGCTGATAAGCATCTCCAACAGCTGCATAAGAGAATATAGGGACCCACCGAGAGGGCAAAGGGCATGCCCTTTGCCCTTCTGCTCTCAGCTCAAAGGCCATCTGCTAAAGATCCCCTACAGGGAAATATAACTCTAAGGAGGGAGGCTCAGGGAAGATTTCAAGGGGTCCTAACTCAAGAGCCCTAACCACCCTCAGGGCGTTAGCTTTGGAATTTAAACTTATTTTACTTGGAGGGGATATGGGGATATATGTATACGTATAGCTGATTCACTTTGTTATACAGCAGAAACTAACACAACATTGTAAAGCAATTATACTCCAATACAGATGTTAAAAAAAAACTTATTTTACTTAGAGTATATTGCTTTTAATTAACTTAATTTTATACTCTACTCTGCTAGAATTTAAAATGGTTTATATTTAACGTGTATGTGAATATCTGTAATATACACTGTTTGGTCATAGATATATATATTTTACCATGTATACATTTGTTGTAAATGTGCATATATACTATAGACTTGTGTGGTATGCATCCTATAACATTTGGGTGGGAGGCATGTATAGAGAAAAAAAACCTAGGAGAATATGAATCAAAATGTTAGCAATGTTTATCTCCCAGAAGATTAAATTATGAATGGTTTAATTTTCTTTTTGCTTATATGTGTTTTTCAGGTGTTTCCTTTGGAAATAAATTTCTTTAGGATAAAAAAGTCACAATAAAATTTTCTGATTAAAATATATAGCTCGCATTAGTTTTTGTTTCTGGTTTATCCTTTTATTTCATTTGCACTTTCTCTTAAATTGTTTATTTCACCTATTTCTCTTACTGCTTTTTACCTGTATTTTCTTTTGTTTCCTCTAATCTTGTCATTTTGTTTCCTATCATCACCTTTTGTTGCATTTTTCATTTTCTATCTTTTACTGAATATAGCAAGCACATAGTAGAGGATTGCGTCCTTAAGAATTGCTCCTGACTTAACCAAGGAGACAGAATATTTTCCCTTCCGGTTAACCCTGTAGTTACCTCCTCTGACCCCTACTGTCTCAAAGCAGAACTGTTTAATTTTTCAAGTACTAAGTTGGAAAACTAGCGAGGTTAACAGACTAGACTTATCCAGGAAGCAAATATTAAATCCATCTCTAGTATCAGTAAAGATGATTTCAAAGTAAAACTATTGTCAACTAATGTCTGTGTATCTCTGAATCAAGTGTCTCTCCAGAGCCCAGAGCCATGGATCTACCTGTGTATCTTCTCCTCCACTCAGGTGCAGCTCAAAAGCAACATGCCACAATGGAACCATTATTCCCTCACTGCTCCAGAAAAAACTTGTTCCTCCTTGTCCCCCTTTCTCCTAAAGAAAGGGAACTCTTTGCACGCCCCTGACCACCCAGCAGGGATCAGTGACATCGTCATCCAAGCAGGGGCCCAGGTCAGAAACTTGGGAATTATCCTACACTTCCATCCCCCCAGTTCCCACACCCAAATTCTCTAATTCTGCCTTTTTTAAAAAAAACATCTTTATTAGAGTATAATTGCTTTACTACGGTGTGTTAGTTTCTGCTTTATAACAAAGTGAATCAGCTATACGTATACGTATATCCCCGTATCTCCTCCCTCTTGCATCTCCCTCCCACCCTCCCTATCCCACCTTTCTAGGTGGTCACAAAGCACCGAGCTGATCTCCCTGTGCTATGCAGCTGCTTCCCACTAGCTATCTATTTTGCATTTGGTAGTATATATAAGTTCATGCCACTCTCTCACTTCGTCCAGCTTACCCTTCTCCCTCCCTTCCCTGTGTCCTCAAGTCCATTCTCTACGTCTGTGTCTTTATTCCTGTCCTGCCCCTAGGTTCTTCATAACCACTTTTTTTTTTTTTTAGATTCCATACATATGTGTTAGCATACGGTATTTGTTTTTCTCTTTCTGACTTACTTCACTAGGTCCATCCACCTCACTACAAATAACTCAATTTCATTTCTTTTTATGGCTGAATAATATTCCATTGCATATATGCGCCACATCTTCTTTACCCATTCATCTGTCAATGGACACTTAAGTTGCTTCCATGTCCTGGCTATTGTAAATAGAGCTGCAATGAACACTGTGGTACATGACTCTTTTTGAATTATGGTTTGCTCAGAGTATATGCCCAGGAGTGGGATTGCTGGGTCATATGGTAGTTCTATGTTTAGTTTTTTAAGGAACATCCATACTGTTCTCCATAGTGGCTGTATCAATTTACATTCCCAACAACAGTGCAGGAGGGTTCCCTTTTCTCCACACCCTCTCCAGCATTTATTGTTTGTAGATTTTTTGATGATGGCCATTCTGACCAGTGTGAGGTGATACCTCATTGTAGTTTTGACTTGCATTTCTCTAATGATTAGTGATGTTGAGCATCCTTTCATGTGTTTGTTGGCAATCTGTATATCTTCTCTGGAGAAATGTCTATTTAGGTCTTCTGCCCATTTTTGGATTGGGTTGTTTGTTATTTTGATATTGAGCTGCATGAGCTGCTTGTAAATTTTGGAGATTAATCCTTTGTCAGTTGCTTCATTTGCAAATATTTTCTCCCATTCTGAGAGTTGTCTTTTCGTCTTGTTTATGATTTCCTCTAATTCTGCCTTTTTAACGCCTGTCCCCTTCTGTGGTTTTCAAACAGGAATATGAGGACATCCATGGACAGTGACATCATACCAGGTAATATATGAAGGCACAGAATAAACATAATGAATCTTCCTGGAATACCCTTCTCCCCTTGTCATCTTCATCATAACAAATAATGTAACACATCACATTTTATGAACATAAATGCATAAAGTTTGTGGAATGCAAAATGAGCATGTTTTTAAAAGATGTTTTCTAACAATTCAAAGAAATGTGGTGCTATGGTGGGATGCTCAGGGCTCCGAGGCTATAACCTCAAAGGTCACACCATTGCTTCCCTGCGTTACTGGGATGCTTTGGCAGAAGTAATTCTTGTGTCCGTAAGGAGTGCTCATGACTTGCTCAGGATATTCCCTCCTCTCTTCTCATGCTGCCACAACCCCTCCTTTCTCACTGGGGCTATTGCGATGACCTCCTAACTGCTCTGGCTCTCACCTCACTCAGCTCCCCATTACTCCCCACACTGCCCTCAGAATGGCACTTGAAAATACTAAATTGATCTTGTCGCTTCTCTGTATGAAATCATTCAATGACACCCCCTTCATGCTGAATAAAATAAAAGCTCCTTAGTGTGACATATGATGCTCTTCAAATCTGGTCCCTGCCTCCTCAGTGTTCTCAGCTCCCCACCCCCTTCCCTCCATCCTAAGAATTACTCACAGTTTGTCAAGCACATGCTTTCTCACAGACCAGAGCTTCTGCACACCAAGTGTCTCTCTTGTATCTTCCATTCACCTGCTTAATCTCACATCCCATAATACTCAGTTCAAACATCACTTGTGAAAGTTCATTCTGGACTCTCCAGAAATGTTCAGGTTCCTCTCTGTTTGGTGCCTGCACAGCATTCATTCTCGGTAACCCCCAACACCAACCCCTGTCCCCTTACCCAGAGCTCTGGAAAGCAGGGATTGTGTGTTGTTCCTCTCTGCTCTCAAAAGTCTATTCTACTCTGTAGTTTCCCTGAGACCGTTGTTATGGATACCCTCCTTTGCACCAGGAGGTCTCAGATGCAGTCCGTAGCCCAGCTGCATCAGAATGACCTGGAATAGTCTTTAAATTTAAGGATTCCTTGGTCTCTGAAATTTTGATTCAATAGTTCTAAATTAATAGTCTGTAGAGACTACGTCAAACATTTTAAATGATAACAATTTTAAAATTCCCCAGGTCATTCTGATGCAGCTTATCCACAGACTGGCATTGGGACCCACTGCATTCAACCCCTGTGATCATCTTGCTAGGGTTTAAATATTAAAACAACAACAACAACATAATTTTTATTATTAATACATTTACAAATGCCTTCTTAAAATGGGTTAATTTAATAGCATTCTTTTTACTTCAGTGTGTTAGTTCTTCAGTTGGCTATCTTCCATCATATATTGACTATTGGTAACAGTTTCATTATGAGGGCCCACTTCTGATTTTGTTTTCAAATTCTTGAGAGCTTCTTACTATAGATTCCAAATCCTTAACTAATGTGGTTATGAGAGTTGTATGCCATCCACTTACAAAAATAACCTAGAAATTTATTTTCAAAATAGCTGCAGAGATGTTAGAGGAGGAACATGAGTCTATTTTTTCAGTTAAGAATCTCTTAACAACAGCTGACTGCCTTTCTGCCAAGCTCCTGGCTTTGGCATCTTTATAGGAGAATAAGGAGATGGTTCAAAGCAAGTGACAAGCAATCTCACAGCAATAAACAAGCAAATAAACAAAAACTCAGGGGGTTCTTCTAACACCCAAAGTTAATATCTATCAATTCCAATGGTTTAGAAAACAGATAAATATATGGGGTTGGATATTTGGCAAAGTGACTTTTTAAAAACAAGCCTGCCACATGCCAAAAAGTTAAATAAGTGCTGTCCTTTTATAATCCTTGTTTTCACTAGAAACTTTTGACATTTTTCCATTGCTGCCGCTATACTCTAAGGTCATGGATCTCTTTTGAAACTAAAAGAAAATGACTTGAAAAATGCAAAGGTGACAAATTATGTCGACAACAGATTTGAATTTTGAAAACAGCCAGGAGATACATGGCTCCAACTCTGATGAAAAGTTGAAAAAGAGGCAAGAAAATATGCTATATAGTGAAAGTAATTTTTGGTCTGGTTGTAATTCATTTCTGAAGCCAATTGTAAAAGTGTATATCTTAAAATTTTCAGAAAATGATACTATCATTTGAATAAGAATAAAGCTTCCTATTACGTAGTCTAATTTTGAAAATATTTATTTGGAGTTTTATATGCTAGAAGGTGAGTAAAGTCAATCAAATCACTTTATAAGTTCGGGGATAGAAATTATTAGTTTAACATAGGGCTTTTTAACTACTTTATGCATTTATATAATTTCAGAATGAAACAAATCTTTTTCAAGAAGAAAAAAGGAAGCTTTTCCAATTTGCATTAGGATAGCCAAATCAACAGATGGCTACTGTCTCTGTTCTTCTCCCAGTTCTGTTCTCTATGTAGGTTTTCTGTAGCGTTCAAAGCAGTTTTTCACTTGAGAGCAAGAATTTAGGAAAAAGAATAGACAGAGTGCTCACCCAAAGAACTACTTTCATAGAAAGCAGAAAGTTCTTGGCATAATAAAATATAAGCTCCATAGGAGGCTTGGGCTGTACAGCCCTGTGCCTGAGGTGTTTCACTGTTGGGGGCACAGAGTGTGCACAAGATGTGACAGCGGAGAACTGGCGGTGGGAAGGAGCCAAAGACTCTCTCCAGTCCTTGGAGCTGATCCCAGCTCGGGCAAAACTGAGAAGTAGACCAAGTTTGTATTGAAACCCTTCTCTTCCCCCTTTAATTATCACAGCCCCTTTTCTAATGATCTTTATTAAGATGTTAGCTAATAATTACTTAAGGAATACAAACAAGGTAACCCAACAAATAAGGCAATAAGTGAGCTGGAGGCAAAAATGTTTCTCTTACTATGGGAATAATTTTCCTATTTTCCCTCAGTGACCACAGCAGCCTTGAGACTGTTATCTCATTCTTTCATGCTAAGCATTACACTGAAGGTATATTTATAACTTCATATAGGGTTATTAAAGAGAAAACAATGCTCAAAATCTAAGAAGAGAAAGCTCAGTGTCCAATCTGTGGTCTTTTCCTAACTTGAGGAGGTGCTGTGTGCAGGGAGACCTCTAACCCCACTATCCCAACTGGCACCAGGCTGGTGGCCAGCAATTCTGCCTCCTGGTGCTGCTTGATTGCCCTGTTCCACGCACCCATGCTGCCTTCGTTGCACTGCCCGTGAGGAGTTTATCAAATAAGGCAGTGATATCTAAATTAGAGGAAAGAACTCTTTAGCCTTGATCTTGGACAACTAAGCCAGTTTTCCTGGTTTTGGTTTTGCGGGGTTTTTTTCTGATTTTTTTTTCCCCTCTTCATTTGTAGCAGTCATGGAAACTGACTCTTTTTGCAGATCTTTGGGTCTTGACATTACTATGATAGGGGAACCCTAAGGAAGGGAAGGAAGTCATTGTTGCAATGACTGAGAGTCATTTTATTTGAAATTTTTAAGGGATAATAACTTATTTGCAGATTATCACATTGTATTTGAGATATAACCTTGTTGGAGGCACAAAGCATGTGTAAGGTGTGAATCATGGAGACATGAAAGTGGGAAGAACGAAGACCCATTTAGGCCTTTATTCTGGTGACAGAACTCCTGATCCCTGCTCTTCTATAATCAACTCTCAGTTTGAGTATGATTCAGTATTTGTTACACTTCCCTGAATAATCTCTTTTCCCCCCACGTCCAAAATAAGAAGAATAATAAAGTATGCAAACCAAAATAAGTACAGTTTTAAAATTGAAGGTTTGAACTGAGGAAGCCCACTGTGAATTTACCCACATTTTATCTTTGTCTCCCTACCCCACGTTGGTATAATTTAGGAAGTTACAACCATGTTTTATATCTATTCATATTTTGATAATGCAAATGCACAGTGTAGACTTTGAAAATAAAATTATATATTTAGTTAGACCCATTCTTCCAAAGTGATCTTTTCTCCCATCTTTGGATAGAAAATACTAGAAGTAATATTGCTACTGAAGGAAAGCATCCAAATTTATTCATCGGAGCTAAATAGAAATAAAACTAATTTATGTCACTTTCAACACAATAAAGTAATAAGATGAGAGAGTTTCATTAATTGCTGGTTCAAATATATATTTTACCATGACATAATCATAAATGTTCCTGTAATAACGGTAACAACAATAATAACAATAAGCGTCTGTCCCTTGCATGTAGAGATGAGTCTTCTAACTATGCCTGCTGGAAGCTCTAGGAGAAACATTATGAAGGCAAATTAAGCACGCTGATGGCACTATCTTGACCCCCTTTAGGCAATCATTCCTGGTTCCTGGAGCAGTTTCCCATTTCCTGCTCCCTCAGCCCCTTAAGGGCGCATCATTCTCACAGACAGTAAACTCCAGGACACAGAGTTTCCTGCCTCCTTTCCCTTCGCCCTGACTTCCCTGGCAGTTGCACAGGCCGCTGATTGCAGAACAATCCCATCTCCAGCTCTAAGTCATCACATCTTCAGATTTAGCCACACGCCAATTTCCTCCAGCAGGAGCTGGACAAGATACAAGTAAGCCGTGTGGCTTCTACAGAGGGTGGGCTTTAGTTTTACGTCACTCTCTCTATTAACTATTCACCATGAAGTGTTGTCTTTTCTTTGACCCTTAACCCCCCATTTGTACCCTGAATCATCTTTTTAATCACCCAGACCCAGACCCAGTGCCCCATGACTCTCACTGGCTTTCAGCATTATTTCCCAAATCAATGTATTCTGTTACAATGGTGCCCCCTTTCTGATAATGGGGGATCTAATCTCGACCTTTCTTCAGTTTCAAAACTGTAACCCAGTTTGTAAGACTGTGCTTTTTTCTTGGCTTTTATTATGAGAACTGTGTTGTAGTTACTTGTCCAAGTATCTAGGAATGAGCAGATAGTCTTGCTTTGTTGCGATAACCAAGAAAAATTTAGTGTGTCAACTCTGTGCAGTTAAGAAATAATATGACCATGGGTTCAGATTATTCAATCAATTTAGCTAAAATAGAAAATCACTTCATTAGCCCACCAAAAATTCATACATTTTAAGCAAAACCAGTCATAGAACCTCAAAGACACTCCTCTGATTCCTCAAAGCATATTGGCATGATCTACATTTCCATTAGCAGTTCTGGCTGGTGGATCTGGCTTCAGTCCTTGAAAATTTTGTTTTCACAAACAACTTCTCTATCCACATCACAGCTTAGACCCAATTCCAGGCTATGCTTGTCAGGAACTGTGAAGAATCTGAAATTTTTACCCTTCTTGCAAGCTAACAAGAGATCCTGCCAGTTTCATGAATGCTGGCAAAAAACAAAACACTCCTGGATCAGAGACAAAGCAATTTATTACTCACATAAAGAGCAGTAGTCAGAGTTTAAATTTTCTTATGCTGGATCCCAAATCTCAATTCTGTAAGATAATGCAAAGAGGGCCAGCTGACGGTTGCACATCAAGGGGATTGCATTACAAATGGAAGCACAGTGAGTTTAGGGATTCCAAATCTTTTATAATAGGCAGGAAGAAGAACTGCCCTTTGCTCCAGAGAAAAACAATATCTCCATCTTTGAAGGCTGTTTGCTATACAAACAACCTTTAAGATATCGTCCAGAACAAAGGCAGTTAGTCCTTCTAGTCAAAAAATGTGCAGAAAGGGGAAAAAACCTATGGAGAGTTGTCTCCCAACATTTTCTCATTTCTGTACTATCTTGTCTTCTGGAGAATTTTCTCTTTAGTACACCATTTCGTCAGCCACAATAATTAATCCCACAGAGGCTGGGACCAAATCAATTACTGGAGTCCCCAGCTGGGACCATCATCAATCAGGGGACACAGGTAACAATGCTTCCTACATGACCTCTCCGGTGGCTGGTAAGCCTCAGGGTTCCCAGTTCAATTCAAATAATTGAATCTATTATTTTTGGAGATACTGTCTATCTTAGTTCAGCCTGCCTTAATAAAATACCATAGATTGAGTGTCTTAAACAACAGAAATGCATTCCTCACAGTTCTGGAGTCTGGGCAATCCGAGATCAGGATTCTGATGAGAGCCCTCTTCCTAGTTTGTAGACAGCAGTCTCTTAGCTGTGTCCTCACATGGTAGAGAAAGAGATTATCTCTCTCTTGTGTCTTCTTATAAGGGCACTAATTCCATTCATGAGGTTGCCACTCTCATGACCTAATTACCTCCCTGAAGCCCCATCTCCAAATCCCATCACATTGGGAATTAGAGCTTCAACACATGAATTTTGATCAGACACCAGCATTCAGGCCATAGAGCTGCCTTAGGGCTATTAGTCCAACCTGCCTGTTTTTCCATGCCACCTTAATGGCTATAGGAACAGGGCTTGAAAAGATGTCTTGAGGTAATGACAGGTGTTTTGCATGGGGAGTTCAGGATCTTGGGCCATCTTTGATGCTTCTAATAGAATCCTAGGAAAAGTTTTGGGGAATAGAGATCAAATTATGGTCAGAGTCATGTGGCAAGAGATGGAAGACCCAGCAATTAGTTTATTTCAAGGTACTCACAACGGTTTGGGAGAAACACACCATAATGTTTTCCTGGGTGAGGAAAGCTCCGGGCTTAATTCTGAAAGACAGAGATCAATAATGTCCCTCTTTCCCCTGTAACCCCCAGGGTCTACAGTGTTCCCTCCCCAGGTTGTTGCTCTCCTTTTACCCACCCTCCACCCCCCCAAAAAAGGCAGTGTGTCCTATTCCAGTAGCTATAACTTCACCTTTTTTTTCCCAACCATCTTCTTCCTGCATCCAGAACTTTCATCAAGAAGGGTCAGGCAGAAGCGGGACAAAGGTTTTTTCATAAATCTTAGAGACAACCATTTTGTTCCCCATTTTAGCCTATGTGGACTATTTTGGGGAAATTCAGTGATTGATGTATTCAGCCCAAGTGGTCACTACCCATATGATCTTTGACCATGTCAATCCAACAAGATAATCCAGGTGACTGAACCAAGTAAAGTTTGGTTCTCCTAGGCTAGGCTGCCCTCAAAGAGTGTATAAACCAGACTAGAGTGGAGATGGCATTAAGGAGAAGAAAGAAGTATCATACCCAGTATGGTCAGGACAGAATCCAGAATTTTCAAAATAGGTCTGTATAACTCTCCTACTTGACACTTTCCGCCTTAATCATAACACAGGAAGCAGCTGAGACGAGATAATCCCTTTCCAAAGATGGTGCATTCCATAATCAAACTTCTTTACTAAGGTGTGTGCATCAGGGGGAGGTGAGGGAACTAGAGTCAAAAATGTTTTTGAGTTAATTTTTGAGGCAGTCATTCCAATATTCGAAATACCGGAAGGCAATGGATGGTCCGGAGCATGGAAAATCTCTCAAATAGCTTGACTAACAGCCCATTATCATATGGCTTCTGTGATAGAGCCTCTTCATTGTCAGAGTATAAGTGGTCTAGAAAGGCAAAAATATGATATAGACTAGTTCAAGGGCTACAGTAGTGTGGTCAGAGTTGGCTGGTCAAACTGCAACAACTTCACAACCTAGAAAGTGTCAGCAGTGATCAGGATACACTAATAACCCCAAGAAGGGGATCATAAGTCTGATAGTCTCTCAGGAGTAGGCAGGAACCAGACCCCATGTACAGTGGCTTCCCCATCAACCTTTGGCAGGAGTCATAAATCCATCATGCAGTGGTAGCCTCTGCATCAGAAACATGGAGTCCTCCACTCTGTGTCCAGTCTATCATGGTCATTGTGTTGTGAGGTCTGGTATGAAGACGGATACAGGCAACGATGCTGTCACTCAGGGCAGTGCAGCCTCCATCAGCAGCTTGATTGCAGACGACTTCATGGGAACACACTCCTAAAGTAGATATCTACATAAGTGACTCAGTGATTCATCACCAGCCATGATTTGCATCTTCTACTCATGGCCCCAAAGAGGAGTATCTTCAATCTGTCTATAGTTTTCCACGTGGCAAACTAAGCAGCCAAGAGTCAGTAAAAATGTAATGAGGTTCATCAAGGAGAGTATCAACCAGGGCTATGAGAACGACCTTGAGTTCTGTCCACTGACTAGAGTGATCACTTCCATTTCCGACTCTGCATTGCTGGCATTGAGGCTGAACAGCTGCAGCAGCCCAGGGACACCATCAAGTTTCAGATTAGCTGAACCATCCCATGAACTAAGCACAGGTATTTAGGGGATCCTCAGAGAATTGAAGTCCTCCTTGAGCCAGGGGCTTTGCTTCAGGTGGCTAAATGGAGGATAAAGTTTCCCTCCAAGTGACAGCTGCCCTTTCCAGCTCATTAGAGACTGAGTCCCAGTGAACCCACCATAAAATGGGCACGTCAGGCTGGAGAGTTATAAGGCATACATGGTTCAGACGTTCAGTTTCCAAAACGTCTTAGTAGCAAACTGCTTTGCATTCTCTAAGCAGTGTACTCGGTAACAAGGTTAGGTGGATAATTCCAAAGCTCCAGGGGCCACCTCCAGGAGGAGGCTGCCTCCCTTTTGCCAGAGACATCAATAGGAAAAATCATCACTTACATAGACTGTCACCAGTCAAAGCTTTGTGCACAGCTTGCAAAGATTTGTGTTGATTCCAGCCCTACTCAAAGGATGCCCCTTTGCAGTGTAGCTGATATAAAAGAACAAGTAGAATATCCAAGTGAGGTCCAATATCCAAAGAGTCCAATACATTATTTGGCCTCCTCTTTGGTGAAGAAGCTGAAGAGACAGTATTTTTCCTTAACTGCTGGAGGGATTGAGTGCTTTGTGAATCCACCCACATAATCTCTAAAAATGTTACCTTAAAACACTCCCAGCACTCTGTACTTGCTATTCAATAAACATTTGCTGACTTTCAGGACCACTGTGTAAAGTAAACCCCAAGTAGTAGCTCTCTTCCTCTAAAGTAATTACTAATAGTACCATCCCATGATCTTCACATTCATCCACCGATAGCTACAGATGACATTCTTAACATGTTGGATGTCCCGTATAACAAAATGTTTGTGAAAAGGCAAAACAGAGTTAAAATCCAGGCTATCAGTATCCCCACAGGTAAGTATTGGGACATGCATAAAAAATTGGACAAGAGGTGAAATTTTTGAGAGTTTCTCCAAATAAGAATAAGGTTGGCACTCCAGGCTGACCTAGAGTGTTTGTGTGCTGGACAGTACTGGTCATCAGGAGAAGCTACACAATCCAGAAAAGACCAATGCATAGAGACAGAAGCATATTAACAGTTGCCAGGGGAAGGAGGGAGTGAGGGGTGACTGCTTCATGGATATGAGTTTTCCTTTTGGGGTGATGATCAAGTTCTAGAACTAATGCCATTGAACTATACATTTTAAAATGGCTAAAGTAGTGAATTTTATGTTATGTGTATTTTACTACAAAAAAAGAGATGATTTACAGAACTGAGAATGAATTTTTAAGTTGGGGACACCAAACCCATTCCAGGGATGGTGTGGGCAGAAAAGACAATAGGTGAACGAGAAGGAGGCATAAGCCTAAGTGTATCTAGAAGAAATGAGGAATAGATACTTATATTAAATGACATCAAATTTCTGTTAGACCTTTATGTGTTACAGTGCAACCAAAATTTCACAATTTTTAAAAATATTCAAACTTGTAATTTGGTAGATATGGTCCACAAGGCTTGCAGCATGTAATTAAATTAGCCAAAACGACATTTTCCCTGTCGTTTACATTTCAATTTACTGTGGTAAGTAATAATAATCTTTCTTGTGAAATATAGAATTTACATCAGTGCACTAATTGTCTTGGATTCTAAACCCAAGTTACAGCATTAGAGGGGGGGTTTCTTAGTTGTGCTTTCTATACAATAGGATTATAGCTCAGGGGCACAGTGAGTAATGAATTTAAATGATTTCTTCTGATATATAATTCCACCAATAAATATTTATGTCTGTGGAATGCTCCAATGTTGCTTTTTAAGAGTGAAACTCAACAAAATTTATATAACTGGTGACCGTGCAGAGCACCTTACGGCTGTCCTATAAATATTAAAAGAATCAAAATGCAAACGTGGAGACCAAGAAGGCCTAGAAGGAAGAAGTCCTGCTGAATTAGGAGCACCTCCTTTGGTGCTACAACGTGAGAAACATTAAAGCCTAAGGAAGCCCCATTTTTATTCAGTTCTATCAAGATATGTTAACTGGGGGAACCAGTCTAGGGATATTTTCATTTTTGAGACCATCTGTCTCTTTAAATGAGCTTTACTTAAATGAATGAATTTAAGCTGAGGCTAAACAAAATTAGTCAGCAGCAATGGATTATTTGGGCAACTGGCTTCTACCTCCTCCGTTTCTAGAGCAATGTTTATGCTTAAGTTGCCAACTAGCATCATGATATCAAAGGGTCTTCCTCCCTCATTAGACTGTGAGATCCCTGAGGGCAAGGATTATGTCTTACTTGTATTAGTTATCCCAGGTTCTAACCACATTAACCATTTAACCTTTAAATAAATGTTTCTTGATAAAGATGGGCTGCAAATAAGCTAAACTTTCTATCAGCGTGTCTCCCATGTATACAGTGGTCAGTTATGGTTTCTAAAGCAGATGATGAGAAAAATGAATATATTCCCTACAGGCATATCAGGAAAGAGGACCCTGCCTCAGCTCCTAAAGGGTCCCAGGGTAAAGAGAAAACAGATTAGGGGAATTTGGCCTCTCTTATGGGCTTTGGGATGGCTTTTCGGGCTCCATAGGAGACAGATTGCTTGATTTGCTTGGTATTCTTTAACCAAAGTTGCAACCAGGTGTCCTGCCCGAAATCTACTTCACAGAGAGGAATTTCCTGCGTTATAAACTGGTTGCAGTATCTTCTCCTACATCCACTTCCCTTCACCATGGTCCTTTAGTGTAACAGGAGTCACTCATAATGAACAGTAGACAGAGGTTTCAGGTGAGTGGCACTTGGGGTCCTGTCTTTTTATGATCTCCCATCATGGAAGAACCATAAATCAGACCATTCAATTGAGAGGTTTCTGACAATTCCAGACTTCTTGCCCCTCCCCTTCGCCTGCCCCCACTATATGCTAACTCCAATATTTCATCTTGCAGATCCCAAGTTTTCTAAAGTGTATGTGTTGGTTTGATTAAACAAGGGTAGTTCTGATTAAGAGGGCTATAAAACCCAATAAGAGAAAAATGCAAGCTGGTTTAGAGAGTATTCTACAGCAATTAGTTGAGAAACAAAGAAAAATAAGAAAAGTCAACACACAAAATACATCTACTCAGCACCTTTTATTTTTTCACATTTCTAGTCAGAACAGAAAAAATAATAATAATAATAATAATACCATGAATAACCTTTGTTGAGAACTTATCTGCGCCAGACACTATGACAAATATTTTATGTATATAAATACATTTAATTTTCACCTCAAACTCACCAGGTAGCTAATACTATTATCCCCATTTATGGCTGAGGAAACCAAGGCAGAGAATAAATAAATAACTTGTGCAAACTTGATGCAGGCAGTAAATGGTGGAGGCCAGGAGGAAGCTGGAGGTCCTCAGCTTACACTAGACAGCTTCTCCTGGAACTGCGTAAGCCCTTCTGTTCTTCAGCAGACTTCAGTCTTATTCTGTATGAAGATTATTCCTTCATGTAGCTTAATATTAATCAGATATATATAAGTTCAACTTCGTGAAAAGCAGGAAAAAAATCTACAGAACCCGAAGTGGGAAACACTCTAATTGCTATCTCTCTCTCTCTTTTTTTCCTAAAAAAGGCTGGGCAAACTAGTAGCTGAAAAATACTGATGTCACCTGAAAGAAATTGCTTCTTTCCTGCCCTCTTCTTCTCCAATTTTGGGCCTCAACCAGTTGGAAACTGGTATGAATGTGCATAATGATGACCTCTGAATGATCATCATGAAATGACTTTCCCCAGTAATGTTAGATTTATCTGCTGATTTTAATACCCTTCATTCTAAAATGCTATTATCCTGAGTGCATGCAGGGGACAGTACACTTAGTCATAAGTGATGGATGAATTCATTATCTTCAGCCAATTTTAATGGGTCAACTAGAAAGAAAATCACCAGTCAGTTTTGGCTATTGAACATTGCTACCTCACGTATCTTATTAAGCCAAATATAAAAATGGGTGGTTTTACATTTTCCTGTCAAGACAACAAAGGTCACCTCTCACAAGCTTGAGAGACATTCACGTTTATTTCTCTTTGCCCTGAATAAAATGGAGAATGTCAAAGTTTTTTTATCTTTTTTCCATTGTGAACTGAGTATTTCAGAACCGAGCACCCCACAAAGAGGAAAGGTGTTTCGAAGGAATTCAGAATAAGGAGGTTTCGCTGCAGAGGAATAGAGGTTGACACTAATGGATTCCCTGGGTGACATTATTAATCTGATGGCACTACTGAATTCTAGGGCTTCAGCCCCATCATTAGGAGCTGAAAGCAAACACACTGGTGTGGAATGTAAGTAGGGATGCCCGCGAGTATCACAGGCTGTTTTCTACCCGCAGCTATTAGAAACCAAAAATATTTAATACACATGAATGATGGGGCCAGGGGGGAGGAAGGTCCAAGAGGGAGGGGATATATGTATATGTATAGCTGATTCACTTCGTTGTACAGCAGAAACTAACACAACATTGTAAAGCAATTTTATTCCGATAATAAAAAATAAAAGAATGTATGCTTTTCATATCTCAACCTCTCTTTTCTATTCTTGGTTGAGAAACCCCAACTTTTTAACTTCTAAATTATCATTTTTCATTTGACTCATCAACTTGTACTTTTTCTCTAAGACCCAGTTCTAAACATCTTCAGCTGTTGATTATAGGAATGGCGAACGGGTATATCCTTTAGGTTCTACCTTAGGGACATAACTCAGGGAGCTGTCCTTACTCAATGATTCCTACTTAAAAGACAGTCTTTTACATACACTTGCTTGAAAAGTGAATATATGTTTTTCTGTATATAACTACCTGGCCTGGAGCTTCTTTGAGGCTTACAGTTTCCAGCGTTTAAATTTAGTTTTTTAAATATTTTTTTAAAAGTTATTAAATTTATTCTAAAATCATGAAGTAGTCAGCAAGTAATCAGAATCTGAAAGCTATGACTATTATCTCAGAAAGCATGTTTCTTCCTGCTGTTTACACAACTCAAAATCAATTTATTAAATGCCTTATGACAATAAATAATTTTCTATAAAAATTAATTGTACTAGATGTGAATTTCATGAAGTTTGAATCTTTTTCTTCAATAACCCAAATAATAACTATTTAAATATGAGCCTATTCTTTTAATTAATGTTAATTAGTTAAGAACTCCTTGGGCTTCCCTGGTGGCGCAGTGGTTGAGAATCTGCCTGCCAATGCAGGGGACACGGGTTCGAGCCCTGGTCTGGGAAGATCCCACATGCCACGGAGCAACTAGGCCCGTGAGCCACAATTACTGAGCCTGCGCGTCTGGAGCCTGTGCTCCGCAACAAGAGAGGCCGCGATAGTGAGAGGCCCGCGCACCGCGATGAAGAGTGGTCCCCACTTGCCGCAACTAGAGAAAGCCCTCGCACAGAAACGAAGACTCAACACAGTCATAAATAAATAAATTCTTAAAAAAAAAAAAAAAGAACTCCTTGAGACCCTGTGTGACATTTCCTGTCAATTTATAGATGTGGGTACAACATTCAAGGGTTACATTGACTAAAATCAGACAAACTCTTGCCAAGTAGAGTGGACATGGCTAAATTCTTTTCTCAAAGTTCATAATGTTAATGGAGACAAAGCAGCTTGCTTTTTTGCTAAGCTGATAACCGTCCTACTTATCAAAATAGCAAAACATAGGTAAAGAATGAAATTGGTAATCCTAAAATGCTTTGAAAAGTATAAAAATCTACAGAAAGTATTAAATAGAACAAGAATCCTTCCATGTCTTTCTCCCATTTCCTTCATGAATTGAAACTATCCTCAAAAAACAATGATTTCCTTAAAAATGCTCACCAATAGCAAAACTTGAGTAAAGGCATGTTTCGTTTTGCAAACTTATAGTTACTTAGAAGTATTAAAATATATTTCAGACCTTATTTCTAAAGTGGACATAATATTGTCCATAGTTTTAAAAAGCCTTGCCATATTATAACTTACTAAAATAAATTTTAACAGAAGTTCTCAAAGATTGTAAGCAGATGCAAGTTAGCTCTACCATATCCTAAGTTTATGAATATGGCCCAAAAATGCTAGAGAAGGCTTTAAGCTGTAACATATAAGACAAGTCCATCTGTTTATGTCATCTGGTACTCTTTATGTGACACGGTAAAGATGATAAAAAGAAAATCAAATTCATATAGCATTTTATCTAAGAGGTTTCTATAATTGAATTCTTAAGGATTTTAAAATTTTCTTTTTTTCTTTTAACTTGTTACTAATTAAAATAGCAAACTTGTACTTTTAATATGCTCTCCTTTGCTTAAAGCAATGTTATTGTTATTCACTAGCCCAATTTGATGTCTTCAAATTAGCTTTTTTAAAAAAAATTTTACCAATTTCTCAGCCTATCACTCTGCAGAAACACAAAAGAACACACCTGTTTGAGTTAGTCCTCTGTTTTTAGTGTTTTTAAGCTGTATGTTAATATTCAGTAGTGTACCCATGATCTAATAATGTAAAGTCAGAGTTCTCACCACTTTAATTTAGATCCTTATCACTTTGTTCATCCATTGCAGTACCTTCCTAACTGCTGCCCCAGACTACAACCCTCAAACTCTAATCTCTCCAATCCAAGCCAAAGTCCACCTAAAACTTCATCGTAAGGGGTATATTATGGCCAGTAGGAGGAGCACCTTGCGCCCAAATCCACCCTCAAGGAGGTGTGATCAACATCAGACTCATTGGGCAACAACAACACTAGGAAATGGAGTATGAGACACATCAGGCTGGAGAAGCCAATGGTTTGGGGGCAGCCTGGAGTTACCCCATCTTTGATGAGCTTCATCAGAGTGCTTGTTACCCAAGCGTTATAGATAACACAGTGAGTGAGTCTGGAGCACCTTCCTGACGGGAAGGGGCCTCCCATCTATTGGGAGCCATGGGGCAACCTAGTGAAGGGAGGCATGAACTAAACGCCTTAGCCAAAGCCACTGCAGGCTTTAGGGTGTGCTTTTCATTGCGATGTCCTCCTTCCTTCGTTGTCCTTTCTTCTTCCTCCTTCCTCCTCGTCTACCCCTACTTCTCTTCCTTGTCCTCCTTCTCCTTCTATTCATTCATTCGTTCAACACATATCCACGAATGCATGCCAAGGTTGTGCCAGGCACTTTATTAGGTACAAATAAAGAGTGGCTCACAAACCACTTATTGTCACTTCCCTCCTAGAGCTTTCAGTGAATCAAGGAAAATAAATATCAAGCAAAAAATTATATCTATCATGGTACCAAGAAAGAGGAAGGTCGAAATGTGATGGAAGCAGTAATAGAGGCCCTAATATAATCTGCAGAGAAAAGGCCACTTGGAAGAGCTGACACCTAAGCTGAACTCCGACAGGAACACAGATCAACTAGAGGATGTGGTGGGAGAGGCAGCATAGAGGACAAGGAGTGTCGCAGACAGAGCAAGCGCTGAAAATTCCAAAAGAGGGAGGAAAAAGGAGTGAGTGAGAAAAGGCGGGTGGATGCCAGAAACTGAGAGAAATTCAACCCAACGAGAACAATGAGTGAGGGAGACCCAGGCCGGAGACAGAAGCATCAGGTACAGAGTAGAAAATAACTGAACAGTGCCAGATCCTGGTAAGGAGGAAAGAATAGTCTCCAAAGTGACAAGAGAGGATGCAGCCTTATTCAAGAGAGGAGTACCTCTGCCAGTGCGACAGGAGGGAAGGAAGGAAGAAAGGTTTGCAGGTTTGGTGGTGGAAAGTTGAGGGAGCGCCTCTCAGGACTTAATTTCTTTTTCTGTCGAGTAGCTAGTGAGCTCATTTGCTGTGAGGGGGTGGATATTTGAAATAATTGTGTGGTGCACAGGAGCATGAGTCCGATTGGGAAATATATTAAGATTACCAGGCAGTACTGAGGGCCCAGGTGAGGTGAGGACTCTAAGTTTATAATGGTACCAATCTTCTCAGTTTTCTCCAGCAAGTCTTATCGAGCAGAATAATGGCATAGAAGTTGGATTCATCTAGAAATGATGACTTGCCAGGATGGTGTGATGAAAAGGACAGAGGCCAGAGCTATTTGCAGGATAGTTGCTGAAATGACAGTCGAGACAATTTACCACCAAAACCAAGGAGAGAAAACTAGAAGGGGCTGATGTGTAGGGAGTATGCAATACAATCAGATGACTA
Organism: Balaenoptera musculus; assembly: GCF_009873245.2. Taxonomy (NCBI): domain Eukaryota; kingdom Metazoa; phylum Chordata; class Mammalia; order Artiodactyla; family Balaenopteridae; genus Balaenoptera; species Balaenoptera musculus. The sequence continues at coordinate 61,247,456 of NC_045802.1, forward strand.
TAAAGAACTAAGGTTATTGAGTAAGCGAAGAAAAAAGTGATCCAGCTCTATGGGTCTACCCTCCACAAGCTTTTGGGCCAGAAAGACTCAGGAGGAGTAACACTCTCACAATACCCACTGGAAGCAGAAGGTGGGGACACAACACCACCCCCCCCCCCAGTTTCTGCACACAATGAGGCCTGCTGGGAGAACAGAACGTGATGGTAAGCTACAGAAGTATTGAAGAACAGGAAGAACGGGGAAATGGGCAGGAGAGAGGAAAGGAAGAGGTGGTCTGAACTTAGCAAGGTAAATTAATAGGAGCCATAAAACAGTAAATGAACAAAACAGCCATGATAGAGATAAATACCATGGAGAAAATTAAAATATGGTGACATGATGTAGAGTGACAGGATGGCTGTTTCATATTGGGTTGTCAGGGTGTCTGGGGAGACACCATTTAAGTTGAAATCTGGATGACAAGAAACATTCAGTTTTGATACCTGAAGGGAAAGAACCATCCAGAAAGATGATAGAGCAAGCACAGATGCACTAAGGCAGGAATGAGCTTGGAGTGGAAAGAAGGCCACCACACTATGGTGAGTGAGCAGAGAGGAAATGCTAAGAATGAAATCCAAGTGATATAGTCCACACTGGGTAGAGCTTAACAGAAAAAAGAGAAGGAGTTTGCTCTTTTTTAAATCAGAAGATTAAAGAGGAGGGGCGATCTGCTTTATGCTTTAAAAGTTGACTATGGCTGCTATGTGTAGACGATGAATAGTGAGAGTCAGGAGACGAGGTTGTTGGTAGTTATTCCAGGGATCCAGGGAAAAGATGAAGGTGGAATAGTCTAAAGGCTAATAATGAAAAGAGGAGAGCTGGAATGTGTTTTAATGGCTTAAATGTGGGAAATAAGTAAGAAAGAATACAAGCTTGGGACTGAAACATCTGAGGGTAAAGTGGGGTCATTTTCTAAGGCTGGAAGGCAAAGAAGAAACAGGTTTAAGGACAGAAATAAAGAATTCAGTGTGGGCAATCTTAAGTTTGAGCTGTTTGTTAGGTCTCTGAATGGATATCAGTTATGCAGTAGGACATGCAAGTTGAAATTCTTGTCAGGACTGCAGATTTGGAAATAACGGGCATAGAAATGACGGAGGAGGTGATGGGAGTAGCAAGAAGAGTGGACAGATGAAGTGATGTTGAGTTTTGGGGACATGAAAATGTCAGTGAAATGAGAGGCCATGTTCCAGGGGTTGCGTTCACTTGCACAGGCTATAGAGCCAGCGTGCTCAGGGGAGAATCAGGGGTTCGTTAAAACCAAAAATTATGGTGACTCAGGAAGGACAAAACTAATGGAGAGTTCAGTGAGAGAGTTGAGGAGAAAAGCAGAATTTTCCAGGAAGCAGATTGTAGAAGTATAGAGAAGCTTGCGTTTTAACCGGAGAAGGGGGAAATCTGGAATATGTAGAGAGGCGGTTGGAGTTCTGACACGACACTCCACTAAATTCTTGGAGAATTTAGCTGTGGCTTTGAAGGCTGTAATAAGTGTATCCTTTTTTCATATGCCTCATGGCAGGGTTGGCAAGTTACACTTGCTGGCCACATCTTACCCATCCCGTTTTTGTAAATAAACTTTTATTGCAACACAGTCATCCCTCTTTGTTGACATAATGCCCATAGCTGCTTTCACACTCCCATGGCAAAGATGAATAGTTGTGACAAAAATCATCTGGCCCACAAAGCTAGAAATATTTATTATCTGGCACTTTACAGAAAATGCTTGCGATTCCTCATCTATGGGGCTGTAAGGTAGGAGCAATGACCAGAGAAATCAAATGTAAGCCTTGTGGCCTGGGACACAGAGGGAGTGGCTCCTGTGGCCTTTTGATACATGCTTTTGGACCTTTGTAGGCAGATTATGCAAGTACTCATATAACAAAGACGAACCCTCATACAACATGATGATAACAATAGTCAAGACATGGAAACAACCCAAGTGCCCATCAACAGATGATTGGCTTAAAAAGATGTGGTACATATATACAATGGAATATTACTCAGCCATAAAAAGAATGAAATATTGCCATTTGTAGCAACATGGATGGCCCTAGAGAATATTATGCTCAGTGAAATAAGTCAGATAGAAAGACAAGGACTATATAATATCACTTATATGTGGAGTCGAAAAATAAGACAAATGAATCTATATACAAAACAGAAACAGACTCACAGACATAGAAAACAAGCTTATGTTTACCAAAGGGGAGACGGACGGGGAGGGACAAACTGGGAGTATGGGATCAAGAGATACAAACTACTATACATAAAATAGAAAAGCAGCAAGGATTTATTGTATAGAACAGGGAACTATATTCACTATCTTGTAATAACCTATAATGGAAGAGAATATGAAAAAGAAATAAAAGCTTTATATATATATATATATATATATATATATATATATAACTGAATCACTTCATACTTGAAACTAACACAATATTGTAAATATTGTAAATGAACTATATTTCAATTTTTAAAAAATCATTATGATACATTGTGCAATACTTTCCATTACATGTATCCTCAAATAAGCACTGATCTTCCTCACCACCTCTAGATGAGGGCAGGACGTGGGTTATCCCTCAGCAAGACTCTGCAACCATTGGTCTTAATGCTAATCGCATGGACGCTCAGTTGCCATTATCGCCAACTTAATCCTCTTGGTGCTCAGTAGAACATGGTACCCTTTCTATGTCTTGATCAGACAAGAAGGATCTCACAGCCAAGTTCTCTGGGATCCAATGCATTTCAGCTGTCTTATTCATATACACAAAGCTATTGCCTGAAAGCAAAAACTTGCTGCCCATGTGGCTGAGCTGGTACAGCCTTCTGACACTTGTGTGGCAAGATGTAGAAAGCAAGGCTGAAATGTAGGTGGGGTCACACGCTCAAAAGGCTTCCAACACTGGACGGGAATGTAAACTAACAGCGTGGAGCAGACGTTAGACTCCCAGGTAAAGTGGGCATCGTGGCACACTGAAGAACCCTTGCCCTCTCCAAACGGAGTAGTTGTTACTCAACTCCAGCTTTGCAGTCAAAGAGGAATGAAAATCTAGCCAAATAAACTGATTATTCAAAAACAGTCATACATTCAGATTTTGATGTTAAATTTCTGGTTTCATTTAAGCACAACCATTGCCAAATAAAGCCTGCGCTGTGTTGCCAAACAAAACTCTTCAACTCTGGCCCATACACTGCTAATTGTAACCCAGTTTCTAGAAGGAAGACGAGAAAGAAGCCAATTAGCCTGTTCTTGATACAGAACTAAGACTTGAGTCTCAAAAGCAGTCTTTGTTGCGCGTATGTGTGCAATACTTAAGCTCTCCAGGAAACTACCAAGGTGTCAGAATCCCAAATCCCAGGCTAGTATTAAGGTTCCCCTTCATAGACTTCCTCTTGGACTTGGGCTTCTGGACACCTGATACTAGTCATGCCTCTGTAGTAAGAACCCAAAAGAGAAACACCAGCTGGTGCCCAGCTTCCTCAAACCTTTGAAGCCCCTCTGCTGTCACATTTTCAGGAGAAGGAATACAGAGGAAAAAGGCAAGCCAAATTCGTTAGCATGATATTTGATGTCCTCTATAATCTGATTTCAATAAACCCTTCAAACCCATCTTCAATTCTTCTGTACTGCACTCATTTAGAATGCTCACTGACTCATACACATTATGCGTCCTCCCTTTACCTACATGAATCAAGTACTCTATATCATTTTTGTGACCTCTTCAACCATATTGTTTTGCCTCTTATTTTATACTTCCTGATAATGATCCTTTTCATTTTCACTGAGTATTTGATTTAATCACTAATGTGTTAGACTGGGTCCTCCAAGAATAAGATATCAAGATGAGATTAAATGTGCGAAGATTTTCTATGGAGAAAAATGCCTGAGAAAGAAAATAGGGAGCAAATTGGAGGAGGCTGGGAGAACCATCCAAAAGCTGATCCCAAAGGAGGAGAATGGGAAGAAAGTTCAGGTGGAAGTGTCCTAGATGGCCGTGCTGTCAGAGGAAGGTTCAGAAGTACTCAGGGGATGTCCATGGACCTAAGGCAGCTGGCATAGGAGTCCCATGTCTCCCAGGAATAGGCCTGCCTCAGTATCTCAGCTGGACTCAGCCATTGGCTGGGAACAGCCTCTAGGAAGCAGGGACTCAATGCAAAGGAACAGTAGTCCTTGGTCAATTATGATCCCTGTAGTTGGAGGACCTGAGAGGCACATTATCATGGCTGCCACTAAGAGGATAATAACTTCTTTATAGATAGAAAGCATCTCCAATACACTTCTTTTTTCTTATACAGAAATTAACAGAGTGCTATGGTCAATAAAGACACACATATATACATATACATTTCTAGAACAAAAGAAAGAAAGAAAAAGAAAGGAAGGAAGGAAGGGAGGGAGGAAGGAAGGAAGGAAGGAAGGAAGGAGGGAAAAAAGCATTGAGGTTTAGGTTGAATGTAATCGTATAGTCTTTTTTTAAAATGGAGAAATACTACAAGTATGACTCTAGTCCTTCTATTAAAATAGTTACTTTACTAATCTGAAGTTCTCTATATTTTCCTATTTGTACTTGAGAAATCCATAAACAGGACAAGCAGCAACAAGCATTATATCTGTAAGGGCCAAAAAGCTGCCCCAGTGGCTTGAAAGTATTATTCACATTTGTAACATCCAACATATCATTATATACCCCCAAGGAGCAATTGCACCCAAAGGAGACTAGCACTTAATTTGAAGTAATTCAGCAAAACACACACTGTGTTTTGAACATACATAATATTGTAAGTGTTCCTTCTTTTTAATTTTTTTGGTGTTGCTTATTTTTTTACTTAATTGACACGTAGAGGTCATGACAATATCACTTAGATTCTTACTGCATACTTCCCACACTTTCATTAAACTAATTATCTTAAAATGTAATTAGCTGATTACTGAGAAAGGTAGATGATGATAGTGAATGGAATGTAAGATAAGCATTAATGAACAACAACAGGATCCAAATATTCTAGTCAGGGAGAAGACATTCAGGGTTGGCTGAGAGACAAGGAATATTCAATAACCTTTTGATCAGTTGCACTTGAATCAGAGCTAACAATGCTACACTGTGTTATTGCAACTGGGTAGAAATCCAAGTCCTCAATTTTTCAAGCCTAACAAAGCTCCTTTACATTTCAGTGATACTGAATGATGTACTAAAGTACCCTAGTGCAGACCGACTGCAATTTGTCAACTGGACTTTGCAGTCTTTCTCTTTTTTGCCTTTTTAGAAAGTATTATGTGGAAAAGATTTGTTTTCATTGGTAGCCATTGTCAAAGCAACGGAATTTATTATAATTAAATTACAACATGTTTCTGAAGGGCCAATATTCTAAGCTTTACCTTGTTCACAATAAGGTAAAGGCATATTTGTTTGAAATTTTTAAAACCTGGTTGAAAATAGATTTTTTAATTAACTGGCTCTGGACCAGAGCATCTTTCAAATGAAAATACAATAAGACAACTAATTGGATAGGTTATTTACTTAGAATAATTGGATCCATGCTGTAGCAAAGTCCTTTAGAATGTGGCTTTGCTGCAGTATTTTTAGTTATCTGAGTGTGTTGGACTGTCTAGAGCATGAAACCAGTATAGCATGTATCACAATAAAATCCCTGTATGAGCCAACAGCTGCATCTGAAGAAAGCCATGACAAGATTCAGACCAGCCACGATACCCCACCTTCTGTTATCAGTGGACTGATAATAGGAATAGTGTAACCCCCAAACTCACTGCACAATGTATTTATCTGTATTACTTCAGAGCAATTCACTTCCCCATTAGAATGTGGGCTCATCTGAGACAGAGGTTTAGCCTACCTCGCCTCTTATGCCCCTGACTAATAGCTAATAAGCTCTCAATAAATGTTAGCTGATTTAGAATGTAACCAGTGCAGAAGAACAATAAGACTAATTTAATTCAATATATTATTTATTTTTGCTGTACACAGAGCTGGCTATAAATGAAAGAGAAACCATACATATCACCCTGGAAAGTAGAATCTTCTTAGAAAGGTAAGACTGTCAGCCGTGAATCATCTACAACTAAGTGAGGTGGCTTGTGATCTTCATGTGTTAGTGAGTGATACAAACAGTGGATGCAGATGAGGTTCAGAGAAAGGAGGAACCGGTGTGAGTTCAAGCGACCAGCAAGCAAAAATACCATAACGATGAAAGGCAAAGAAAAACGAGGGAGCATCCACTAGGTGGAATACGGTGAGTCATACATTCCCAGGACAGTTGGGAAATGGGTTGTCTGGAGTGGGTGAATCACGGGGAGAAAACTAAAAAGACTGAGAGTGGGGAAGTAAGGTTGGAAATACAGGTGAAAAACCCTGAAGCCATTCTGAGAAGTTGAATAGTGTCATGGAAAAAGCACTCAACTAAATCAGGAGATCTTGTTTAGGTTATTTCGCCCTCTGCTTGCTCTGACATTGAGTAAGGAAGTGGACCCCTCGGGCTTCACTTTCCTCATGCATAAAGTGAGGGAAGCCGAAAGACCAAAGATCTTGGTGAGATAGAATCCTGAGAAGTTATGAGCGAGGGAGTGACGTGAGGAACGAAAGGTTTGGGCAGGACGCATCTGGTGGTAATGCACAGAAATGGGCCTGCGGATGGCCAAGTAGAGGTTTTTAATAGAAACCAGTCACCAGAGGATAGAATAAGGGGCTAGGAAAGAAAATGGAAATGTAGGGGAAATGTAGAAGGCAGTATCAATGAGACTTGATGACTTGTAGAAGCACTGACTCAAAAATAATGCCATTATTTTGAACCAAGGTGATCAGATATTAGTCTAATTAGAATAAAACTATATTAAGGGCAAAGCCAATGTGAGAAAAAATCAAATAAAACTTTGCTTTGGGTCCTGTCCACCCTAAATGCCTTCCCCCCACTGCAGGACTTGCCCTTTAGTTTCACCCTTAAGTTCTACCCCAAGGAATCCTAGAGTTTGAACTTGCTAAGGACCCTCAATATCCACCCCTAGATCTCCTGGCTCATTTGTGTGTGCCTCCTGTGTCGATCACTTCCAGGCCTTCTTCCAGAATGGTTCAGTGGTTTGTATGTACCACTTGCCGTTTTGAGGCTTTTTTCTTTTATCAGCTCTCCATTCTCAAGTTAATAAAAACTGACTGAAAATTAATGCTTTACCATGGAAATGATCATGGTTTGATAATTAACTAGGCATACTGGACAGTTGATCATCACCACCAACTTTGAGGCATTGCATTCATTTTTTCTTGCTGTGTAACAGACTGCCACAAAAGCAATGGCTTAAAGCAGTACTCATTTATTAGCTCACAGTTCTATAGGTCAAAAGTCTGGACAAGACTTGGCTGGATTCTCTGTTCAGGGTCTCCCAAAGTTCAAGTCAAGATGTTGGCCACCTTGAGTTCTCATCTGGAATCTCTGAGGGAAATATCCACTTCCAAGCTCATTCGGGATTCTCAAGAACTCAAGTCCTTGTGATTACAGGACTGAGGTCCACATTTCCTTGCTGGGGGTCCACCAAGGGTTGCTCTCAGCTCTTAGAGGCCACGCACATTCCACATACACATTCCAAGCCATGTGGTTTCTTTCATTGTCAAAGCCAGACATGGAGGATCTCCCTTATGTCCAATCTCTCTCCCATTTCCAATTCCTCTGACTTGGTCTCTGACCCCTAGGCCCAGATTTAAATGGGTTATGTGATTAGCTTAGGCCCGCCTGGAAAATCTTCCCCTTTTAAAGTCCACTGTGTCATGTAACATAAACCAATCATGGGAGTGAAATCCTCATATTCCCAATCCCAGGGATTTTACAGGGTGTATGCACTACAATGGGAGCCGTCTTAGAATTCATCCCACCACTGGTAGGTGATAGGATTGTAGACCAGTGGATGGGACCCCAAGCTGTGTTAGACATTTTCAGATGTTTCATCCAAGGTCTGGCATTTCCATGATGTTTATTAATGAGATTATTTAATTCACTATTTAAGAGCATGGGATCCGTAGTCTGCCTCTTCTGGTAGAGTTGTGCTTCTGCCACTCATTTGATGTGTGATCTTAATCAGGATCCTTACAGTCCTCTCAATCTAGCTGCCTCATCAGCAAGATATAGGGATAAATAGTAATTGCCTCATACACATGTTAGGAAGACTAAATGAAATAATTCATGTAAAGCTTTAGCACTAATGCACAAATTCCTGGCTCATTAATAGTGGCCTTTTTCTTTTCCTTTTTTTAAATGAGATTCCGAGATCAAACTAATCTTTCCAGAATTACACAGCTAATCTCAGGATGAGGACCTGGGATTCAGCTTTTGAGCTGTTTGACTTTAGAACCTACACTCGGGCCACCAGGCTAGTGCTACTCTAGGTCTCTTCATAGCCTGCTGCAGCTTCCTCCTGTTTTCATAACCTCACAAACAGAACAGAGTTATCTATGCATGGATTGACCATTGTTTAAAGACACTGATACAAAAAATGTTATTTACCATAACTAAGGAATACGTTTCATAGACTTTAAATACATTCTGCTTATGCCTCTTTACTACTAATATCAAGCCTGCTGTGAAATTATTCTCTGAGCATCCAATATTTATTGAATTATTTCATGAATGACATGGAATGATTACTTTGTAAAGAAAGCAAATCCATTTTTTTTCCGAATCACCTAGGGAATCAAGATATTACTGTTTACGATGTTCAAAGGACATGTTATCATTTAACTAGAATATTGTATCTGGGATTAAAGAGTTCTTAATCTTATCAAATACAGCTCACTCTACCTATACATCCGGAAGCCAGTTCACTTTAACTTAGAAACAAAGCCTGGGATGCTGAACGTTACCATCAGCGGCACTAGTATGGCTCAAGGCTATTATTCAAAAGGAGACAAAAAGAAAACTTCATAGAGAAGTTGCTTAACTCACATCTCCATCAAGAAATGAAAAGGAGGGGCTTCCCTGGTGGCGCAGTGGTTGAGAATCTGCCTGCCAATGCAGGGGACACGGGTTCGAGCCCTGGTCTGGGAAGATCCCACATGCCGTGGAGCAACTGGGCCCGTGAGCCACAACTACTGAGCCTGCGCGTCTGGAGCCTGTGCTCCGCAACAAGAGAGGCCGCAATAGTGAGAGGCCAGCGCACCGCGATGAAGAGTGGCCCCCGCTTGCCGCAACTAGAGAAAGCCCTCACATAGAAACGAAGACCCAACACAGCCAAAAAAAAAAAAAAAAAAGAAATGAAAAGGAAAGCAGACTGAAGACAAACACCAACTAGGATGAGGAGGCAGTGCCCTGCTAATGTAAAACATAAGACACATAGACCTAAATTGTTAACGAAACCTAAAATCCTTAAGATGTCTTCGCTATAGAGTGGAAAGAGATCCTTATAAATATCATCACCAACTTTTATTCTCCCCACATCAATTTAGACCTTTTGCATTTTGCTTTTAATACTGTAACATACAATATATTTGGACCCATAAAATACTTTCTCAGAATTAACAACAATAAAATAATAAAACCTTAGGTTGATCTATCATTTTATTACTTACAAAATATCTTAACTTGCGTCATTATTTTAACTTATATTATTATTTTACTTATTCCCCACAAAAGTCCAGGGAAGTGGTCAGAGCATATATTATAACCCCTTTTACATCTGGCTAACTGAAGCAACTCACTCAAAAGAGCAAAGGAAAAAAAAAAAGGCAGAGCCAACTTCACCCTACAACATTCTTATGCTATTCAATATACTTGCAGTTTCTGACAATTTGAGAATTTCATATTATATTTAAATCATCTGGTTTCGACTGAAGTTAAATATCAAAGCATGATAACTTTCTTGGTAAACTATTAGTTGTTCCATTAGATTCTGTTAGTTTAAAAATATACAGTTGAACTACCAAATGTAAAATAGATAGCTAGTGGGAAGCAGCCGCATAGCACAGGGAGATCAGCTCGGTGCTTTGTGACCACCTAGAAGGGTGGGATAGGGAGGGTGGGAGGGAGGGAGACGCAAGAGGGAGGGGATATGGGGATATATGTATACGTATAGCTCATTCACTTTGTTATAAAGCAGAAACTAACACACCATTGCAAAGCAATTATACTCCAATAAAGATGTTAAAAAAAAAAAAAAAGAAAGAGAGAAAAAGGGCAGCCAATTAAACCGTAAGTTGCAGCCTGGTTTCAGAGATGTTAAAATGTTAAAAACTGTGTGTCTTGTGACAGGCAAAAAAATATATATATAGAGAGAGAGAGTTGAAATGTAACCACATCATGAAGACTGTACTGCTATTTATTCTTTTTAGCCACTTGGAGTAATGTCCTGTATGATACATTATTCATCTCATATTAAAAACCTATCATCTGCACCTTTTCCTCCCCTTTCCAACATCTAACATTTATTCTCTTCACTGATAATCTTGCTTCTTATTTCATAGGAAAAAATAAAAGTACTCATAAGAGAGCTTCCAAATGCTCCCAGCTTCAAACCTACTAATCTTACCAATCTTTCTGTACCTTTATATCCTTGCACATGAGGTGAACTATCTAAGACAACTGCTTCACTTGTGTAAGGTCACAACACTTTTCACCAAATCAAGGAACACTCCTGGAATTGTCACCTCGCTTTTCTGCATCTTTTTTTTTTTTTCATCTTTATTCGAGTATAATTGCTTTGCAATGGTGTGTTAGTTTCTGCTTTATAACAAAGTGAATCAGCTATATGTATACATATATCCCCATATCCCCTCCCTCTTGCGTCTCCCTCTCCCCCACCCTCCCTATCCCACCCCTCTAGGTGGTCACAAAGCACCGAGCTGATCTCCCTGTGCTATGCGGCTGCTTCCCACTAGCTGTCTATTGTTCCCCCACTAGGGGACCATCCATTAACAGGCACACTTGCTGCTCTACCTCCCGCCTTAAAAGCAAAAGCCTCCCTATCCCCACGTCTGTTTTTTAACTTCCATTTCTTATCTATCTCAATAAATGACAGCTCCGTTCTTCCAGGTGCTCTGACTAAAAATGCTGCAGTCGTCCTTAATGCCTCCCTTCCCCTCATACCCCACGTGTATTCCCTCAGCAAAGCCTGACAGCTCTAACTCAAATAGAAACCAAATCTGACCACTTCCTGCTACCCTCAGCCCCACGACTCTGGTCCAAAGACATCCCATCTCGAATGAAATCCGAAGCCCTTGTTGGGTTCTACGAGGTCCTTTAGTATCTGACACCAGGTTTCCTCTTCGGTCACATTTCCAACCGCATCTGTTTCTCTAGTTCACTCACCCCAGCCTCCTTTGTGTTCCGGAAACATGCCAAGCCAGCTTCTGCTTCATGCCCTTTGCATTAACATTCTCTGTCGCATTCACCTGCCTCATTTTTATATGTTATATGCTTATTTATTACTACATTTAGCTATTTTTACCTATCTTTTATTTTGCATTCATTTGTTTACTTATGTATTTATTGATTGATTTGCCTGTCTTCACCCCACTAAAATGAAGCTCCAGGAAGGCAGGAGGATTTGTCTATTATGCTCACTGCTTTATCGCTTGTGTTTAGCATAGTTCTTGACACATAACAAATATCCCAACCTTTGTAAAGTTAATAATGTAAAAGTTTCCCTTTCATCCTTAAATCAGTTGTCCAGCTCTCATTCACACAGCAAACACTGTGTGGTCATGATGCAGCAGGCTCTGTGCCAGGTGCTGGGTATATAAGGGTAAATAAGGTATATGTGGTTCTTTGCCCTTTTGAAATTTAAAGAATGATAAAAGGCATAGACAAAGAAATGAACAATGAAAATCCAATGTATGAGCTATAATATGGGAAGGGCAGTGTGCTTTAGGAACAAAAAAGGGTAACATCTCTCTAAAAATCAAATAATTACACCTGTAAGATTTGGTAGATAAGTGGAGATCTGAAGAAAGAGTAAAAACTAAAGGTTGAAATTGGCAAGGGGTGGCGATAGATTTGTTTACCATTTGTATGTGGAAAATGGGAGAATTCAAATAACTCAGTTTGGAATACCCCCAAATTTTACTCAGTAACAAATTTAATCCCCACATCATTTATCTGATCAAGAAAATTTGTTTTTATTTGGTAATCTCATTTTATACTTCAAATCAAAGACATTGAGATTGTTTTTTAAATGTTCAGAAAAAAACAACTTATAAATAAGCTGTTTTTTTTTATTGAAGTACAGTTGATTTACAATGTTGTGTTAATTTCTAGTATACAGCAAAGTGATTCAGTTGTGTATGTGTGTGTGTGTGTGTGTGTGTATTCTTTTGCAGATTCTTTTCCATTATAGTTTATTACAGGATTTTAAATATAGTTCCCTGTGCTATACAGTAGAGCCTTGTTGTTTATCCATTTTATGTATAGTAATTTGTATCTGCTAATCCCAAACTCCTCCCACTCTCTCCCCCCTTTATCTCTCCCCACTCCCATTCCCCTTTGGTACCCATCAGTTTGATTTCTCTGTCTGTGAGAGTGTTTCCGTTTTGTAAGTAAGTTCACTTGTATCATTTTTTTAGATTCCACACATTAGCGATATCATATGATACTTGTCTTTGTCTGGCTTACCTCATTTAGCATGATAATGTCTAGGTCCATCCATGTTGCTGCAAGTGGCATTAACAAACACACTATTTTTTTTTTCTCTGAATCAAATCACATCATGCACTACCAAATCCACTTAATTTGAAAGATAGTTACTAGGCACATATCATTTGCATAAAGGTAAATAAGTCAAGATGCCTTCCCCCAGGAGTGTAGAGAAGATAAGAGTTGGGCAAATAATTAAAATACAGAACAATAAATGAAAAAAGTACCTTAAGAGTGGTTCAAAATGCTTTGAAAGTGGAGAAGACAAAGATAAGAGATTATTTGATTGGCTAAATGAGTTTACCACCTATGCAGATAGAGAAAGATCTAATTACTAAAGCCTTCAGGAATATAGACTTTTTAAAATTCCTAGAAGTCACTGGAGACTCAAGGCAAAAAAAATATTCTTCAAAAAAGAAGGTCAAGAATGTGAAAAAGAATTAAGGAAAAGATGACAGCAGTAGTTTGTCTCATCTTTTCTGAGACTGAAGGTGGAATTTCAATGAGGATAAAGAATAAATATGTCACCTTGTTTATATTTTAAGGTAAAATGAAGAGTAGGTTATTAATCTTTACCTATAAATATCAAAGATAAAGTCCCAGGTCATGTGGATGGTCTCACATGAGAAACCAGAGCTATCTCATTTGTTGCTTGTACATTTGCCAACAAAATGTATGCAGAATAATCAAAAAAGTTAAATGAAAATAAACTTTTCTGATAGATTCTTTACTCTTGGCTAGCATGTTTTAGAACTCAATTCCTCTATTATCTGTACATATCACACAGTACTATGAAAATCAGAAGCCTAGCCATATTTAGTAAAATAGAACTTTCACAGTGTTATATATAATTTCTTGGAAGATTTTAGCAGGAAAATATTCTTCATTTCCAGAAACAGTTATATGAAAATTGTAGTTGCAGATCTTAGGCTGATTCCTTATAACATAGTGCCATCTAGAGATTAAAGCTGATGTTGCTACAAGCTACATTAACCACAACTAGCTTCTAAATGACAACACTACATTTTATAGCTAATAAGTTCAGTAGGGTACATCTATATGGCGTACATTTGAAATAAATTAATGAGTACATACATGAACGAATTTATATCTAGTACATTGACACCTGATAATTGCATTGAGTGACCTCTCCTATGGGTAGCATTCTATTCATTCATGTGCTAATATGTCTCATTTAGTGGCACACTGTAGCATTGAGGAAGGTTATATAGAAGTACAAGAATACACATTCAATTAGATTTTGCAAGGAAACATAATTGAATTTCTTCAAAGAAGCAAGACAGTTTTTATCATAAATATGAAATTTTATTAAGTATTCAATACTTCCTATGGGTAAGGCATTGTACTTACTATGTGTGTAAGTTTCCTGAGGCTGCTATAGCAAATTACCACACACTTGATAGCTTAAAATAACAGAAATGTATCCTATCACAGTCTAAAGCCTAGAAGTCTGAAATCAAGGTGTAGGAAGGCTGCAGTCCCTCTGGAAGCTCTAGGGGAGAATCCTTCCTTGCCTCCAAGCTCACTGTAGCTGTCACCATTCCTTGGATTCCTTGTCTTGTGGCTACTACACAACAATTTCTGCCTTCATCTTCCTATCACCTTCTCCTCTGTGTGTCTTGCTGTGGCCCCGTCACTCCAATCTCTCCGATCTCTGCTTCTGTAGTCACATTTCCTACTCTTCTTCTGTCTGTGTATCTCCCCTCTGTGTGTTTCTCCTGTGTGTCTATTTTAAGGACACTTCTCATTGGATTTAAGGCTCATTTGGACAAGCCAGAATGATCCCCTCCTCTCAAGACTTTTAACTACACTTGCAAAGACCCTTTTTCCAAATAAGGCAACATTCACACCTTCCAGATATTTGATATATCTTTTTTGGGGAGGGGGGCACCATTCAAACCACTATACTATGTCTTTTAAAAGTGAGGAAAGTAAATGGAAAGGTAAATGGTTTCTACTTCAATAAGCTTATAGCATAATCAGAAAAAGGCTTGTATGCACAGATGAACAATCACCCAGATCAGGGGTTCTCAATCTTGGTGATATTGGCATTTGAGACTAGATAACTGTTTGTTGTGGGAGGCTGTCCAATGCATTTTTCAAATGTTTAGCATTTCTAGCCTCTACGCATTAGATGCCAGTAACACCCACCTCTTAGTCATGACTACTATAAATGTCTCCAGACATTAGTAACTGCCCCGTGGCGGGTGAAACTGCCCCTGGTTAAGAACAAGTCATCTAGTGAATTTCCTGGCCGTTCAGTGGTTAGGACTTTGCACTTTCACTGCTGGGGTCCAGGTTCAGATACCTGGTCGGAGAACTAAGATCCCACAGGCTGCGCACCATGCAGCCAAACAAAAAAAAATTTAATTTAATTTAAAAAAAAGAGCAAGTCATCTAGGTTATCAAGGAGTGACGTCAGCAATATGGCAGAATAAGACATCCCTAGCTTGTATCCCCACCTCAGCAACAACACTTTCGGATCCATCCATAGACAAAAGTGCCTTCGTGAGAGTGTTGGAATCCAGGTAGGAGACTGTGAAACCCCAGTGCAGTCCAAGACTGAGGAGAGCTGTTTGGAGAAGGCAAGCACACAGCTGGATGGCTGACTCGCCAACCTCAGTCTGGGCTACAGAGATGGAACCAGCTTCGGAGGGACCCAGGAGAAGTCCCGCCCACCCATGCATCAAGTTGTACAGCTCCAGCTGTGGACCCCAAAGTGACCTGTGAGCTGGCTGCAGCTTCCCTCCGCCACAATCTGCGAGCCCCTGGAGGTAAGCTCACTAAATATAGTCAAATTGTACATTCTGAAAGGGCCTGTACTTCCAGCCCACTCCAGCCACAGTCTGAACAGTCCTGCTGGCACAGGGACCCTTCAGGAGACACTCTCATGTCCTTGGTGCCACCTACAGACCTGGAAACGGCTCTGTACCCCTGAGGACTTGATTACAGCCCCGTTTGGCTTGGTCCTGTCACCAGCACCAGACACCAAGGGACCTGGGAGCAGTCACGCCCACTCATGCATTGGGTAATAGGCATTACAGAGATTGGTCCCAGCTGTGGATGCTGAAGTGGCCTGTGAACCAGCTCCTGCCTCTCTTGGCCATGGTATGGAAGCCCCTGGAGGGCAGCCTGGCAAACTCTGTTAGACTGAGGATTCTCAAAGGCCCAGGAACTGGGCTCCCATCCCAGCCACAGTACGTGAACAGCTGCTGGAGCAGGGACTGTGCAAGAGACACTCCTGTTTGTGCACCTGGAGATCCTGAAAGGGCCCTATACTTGGCTCAAGCCCTCTAACAGCAGTCCTGAGGGTCTCAGGTCCCAGCAGGAGACACTTCCATCTGCAGCCCCCGAGATCCTGAAGGACCATCCAACTCCACCACAGCCACAATCCACCAGCAGACCTGCCAGCTAGGATCCCAGTAGACGACACTCGTGTGTGCATTCCCAGAGATCCTGAAAGGACCCTATACTTGGCTCCAGCCCCTAGCAGCCATGGTCCGTGAGCAGTCCTGCAGACACAAGGACCAGGCAGGAGACAGCACATCTGCACCTCAGGAAATCCTGAAAGGGCCCCATGCTCAGCTCTAGCCCCTCCAGCTGCAAAGAGACCAGTCCAACCCATCCGGGGACCTGGTGAAAGACACTTCCATCCACGCCTCCAGAGCCAGATATGAAGACCTCAATCTTGTTTATTGCTTTTTAAAAAAAATTTTTTTTGGCAGAAGTACACAATGTAGCACAATGTCATGTTAGTTTTTTTTAGTATGACACTCAAAGCAGAAGCAACAAAAGCAAAAATAAACAAGTGGATCTACATCAAATTAAAAAGCTTCTGTATAACCAAAGAAAAAATCAACAGAATGAAGAGGCAACCTACAGAATGAGAGAAAATATTTGCAAAGTATATACCAGACTAGGCTTTGGTATTCAAAATATATGTAGAACTCATACAACTCAATATCAATAAAACAAATAATCTGATGAAAAATGGGCAGAGGACCTGAACAGACATTCTTCCAGAGAAGATATACAAATGACCAACAGTTTGGGTATATATCTGAAGGAAATGAAGTCACTGTCTTGAAGATATGTCTGTACCCCCATGTTGCAGCATTACTCACAGTAGCCAAGATATGGAAACAACCTCACTGTTCTTTCCTCAGTGGATGAATGGATAAAGAAAATGTGGTATACAAATAAAATGGAATATTATTCAGACATGAGAAAAATGAAATCCTACCATTTGCAACAACATGGATGGACCTTGAGGGCATTATGCTAAGTGAATTAAATCGGACAGAGAAAGACAAATACTATATGATCTCACTTGCATTTGGAGTTTACAAAAAAAAAAGGCCAAATTCATAGAAACAGAGTAGAATGGTGATTGCCAGGGATGGAGGTTGGAGGAATGGGGAGATGTCAAATGGTACAGACTTCCAATTACAAGCTGAATAAGTTCTGGGGATCTATTATTCAGCATGGTGACTGTAGTTAACAATAATGTATTATTTACTTGAAAGTTGCTAGGAGAGAAGATCTTAAATATTCTCCCCCCACCACACACAAAAAGTATAATTATGTGAGGAGAAGGATGTCTCATCTAACCTTATTGTTATCAACCTTACTAAATCATTTTGCAATATATACATGTATCAAATCATCACATTGTACACCTTAAACTTACAGAACGTTATAGGTCAATTATCTCTCAATAAAGCTGGGGGGAAAAAAGAGCAAGTCCTCTACATTATCATAAACAAATCTCATGGCATAGAAGTTCAGAGGAGGAAGCAACTGGGATGACTGGGTTGGTTAAAGAAGGTTTCATGAGGGAAATAAGAAGTCACTGGATGAAAACATAGCACTTGCAATTGTGGAGGAGGCCATGGAAATTGTGACTGGCTAATGTCCTCTTACTGAGAAGCGCTGCGAGCTTGTGAAGACCAAGAAACATACTTTACACATCTTTATGTGCCAACTTCCCAGCACATTTTCTGGCACAGAGTAACTCTCAAAACTGTCTGTTGAATGAGTCCATGAGGTTGGATTAATAGACCAGAGTCAGAAGTGAAGGGTCTTAGATAATAGACAAGGGAATTTTAAATTTATTTTCTTGGTTAAGTGGAAATCTTGAAGGATTTTGAGTAAGAAAGATAAACTGTGTAAAGAAAGCAGTGGTATATAAAAATATCGAAGAAGCCAGAAACACGATCAAGAAAGATCAGCTAAGAAATTATTAGAACAGTCTTGCTGTGAAGTAATGAGTTCTGGGACCAAGATAATGACAGTGGGAATTCAAATGAGTTACCAATGACAAGAAGAAATAATTGTCAGTTTCTTATTATTGGATTTAGAGAAGATGGAGAAAAAAAGGCATAAAGGAAAATTTTCAAGTCAGGCTAAGAGGGTAGAGTTTGTTCATTTGAGAAAAATTAAAAAGTCTGGAGAGGGAGAAAGCCGATGGGCTTGAGATGAGTAGCAGTTCATGGAGATGCAGGACAGGTTATTTTTTTTTTTTTTTTTTTTTAGGACAGGTTATTTTTTATTTTAGGGTAATCTTCAGAAAATGAGTGTAGTTGCAAATGGAGCTAAATAAATATGAGATAATTTGTGATCAATGTTAGGACTTGCTTGCTAGATATTATTCTCGTAGAAATTCATAAGACCTTTTGTGTCTCTAAAATAGTTCTTTTTGCAAAGATTTTGGAAGCAGTTTGTCTGAACTCAAAATCATGAATTCTATTTCTATTTAGTGACTCTCACCTTGGACTGAAAGGTGGACAATTCCAGATCACTGCATTATTCACACTCTATAACATGCCAGCTACCATTTCCACTGGAGACATTGATGTTCAGGACAAAACATCTTCAAAGCAACAGCTATTGTTTAACATGGCAAACAAGTTTAAAAAAAAACAGTTTATGTAATGAAAAAAGAGAGAAAAAAGAAAGGACAAAATATTTTAAAATACATTAAATAAATGGATTTTTTTCATTGTTACCAATAGTTTACACAAACTGGTTATTAACGGCTTGCAAAAATAATTGTATACTTACTTAAGTTATTTTTAAATTCTCTATTCTGTAATTTGTACATGGCAATCCTTTATAAACATTTTAATATTCTAAGTTACCATGTTTTTTTGAGAGTGGAACGTTGTATACTTAAGAAAATAATTTCATTTAAAAAAAATAATCACTAGGCTAGGAATTAGTGAATGAAGAACAGAGGCAACTCAAACTCCAAATCTGTCCTTAAAGAAAAAGGGGGTTTTCATCAACTATGTATGTAGATTACCTAATTACCTTATTATCTGTGTAGGAACAATTTTACAGTCATTATTTGGTGTTCCTCTAATTAATAGGTGGGTATGTACACATTGAATTGTGGTGTTTAGTTTTGGAGAATAATTAAAAATAAGAATCAACTATCAAAATCAGAACTAAAGCCATCAATTTTGTTGGACTTTATGATTAATTTGCCTTCTGTTTATTTTGATAAAATTGTACCCATGTAGCAATATGATATAAGATGAAAAATAAGGTCGACTCAAAATAACTTTACGTTTAAATCCAAAAAAATAAAAAAATAAAAAGCTTAAAAAAAAAAAAAAAGAGTTCAGTGTTTCTTATAAACTCTCCTTAGTTGCATAATAAAGAGAATTTCCCTCAAGAGCCATGCATTTATCCAATTATTAAATTAATTAATTAACAAATAAGTGGAATAAAAATTGTCATTATTCTCACCATCCTATTCTAGAATTTATCTGAATTTCAAGCATCATGAATGGACCCTGTTTCTAATGACAGTCTTCAGCGGGAACTCAGATACAAATATGTATAAGACAGGAAAGACAGGCAGCCCTTGAGGTCTTGCAGTGCTTTGGTTAATCATTACAGGAGGCTTGCATTTTGTTTCAAGCCCCCTGTGTTTTATGTCCCAGAGCATTCCTCCACGGTTAGATTTGGGTGAGGAGAGGGCATCCCAATAACCTGGGTTATTGTGAACTCAGGTAGGTTCTCAGGCAGACTGATGTTAGGAAAGAATACCAGAACATGGAAATCTAGAAGCTGATTCCCTTAAAACCATTCAGTGTGAGTACGTTTTTCACGTACCCCCCAGGCTCAGGGCGACTGGTATAAATGATGAATCTGGCCAAGTGTAAGGGAAGATGCTTGCACTGCGTGCCGGCGGGGGGGGGGGGGGGGACACTCCGGTGACCTAGAGAGCACCAAAGGCCAGACCTAAGAAATGCTAAGACTACTGTTGCCTTTGGGAACAGTGGCTGTGTTGGCTTACCTTCGAATTTAAGAAAATCCAGAAATCCTAATTTTTATGTCAAATAAACTGATTTTAAAATATTAACTTAAAAACCTTTTAAAAAAACATATTATGGGAATTCCCTGGTGGTGCAGTGGTTAGGACTCTGGGCTCTCACTGCCAAGGGCCTGGGTTCCATCTCTGGTCCGGGAACTAAGATCCCGCAAGCCCGGAGGCGTGGCCAAAATAAACAAGGAAAAAAACAACAACTAAACATATTATGCACACCCACAGAACACTATTGCTACTGAGTAGGCCCAATTTGTGTTTTCTGCCATTGATTGTCTTGTTGTTGTTTTCTGTTTAAAATAAAAAAGCTTTTATTTCAAGCATATAAGATATAACAATTATAACTCCATATAACAGAAGTTTATATGTAACAAGTTTATATCACCTCTTGATAAAAACAGTTGAATTTTTTTGTAGGTCAGTTATAAAGGGAATTAATGAAAATTCTGAATAAATCTTGGTAGCTGTCATTGAAGACATTCATTCATTCACTCAGCAGACATTTACTGAATGTCTATTGTTTGCAGCTACATTTTAGGTATCCTCAAGATACAAATAAGAAAAGTACACTTCCAATTCAACATGAAGACAAAGCTTGCAAATAAGTAACACTGATATAAATGTATGTACCTCATGAATGAGAAGGAAATTTTTAAAGCAGGAGTGTGGACTCAAAGAGAAATATATGATTATCTCAACCAGTAAATATTATTCATTAAAATTTCTTTGAAAAAAAAGTAACTTCTGCTCTAAAAATGGATGTATTTGGGTCTCCAACAATGTTAGATTGTTAACACTAAATATTTATGTACAGTGTTTAGACAAAGAACACTAACAACAAGATAAAACAATTGCTATGAGTCTTGAACACATTAAAAAATTTTCTGACATATTTTATAAGTTATAGAAATAAACTTTTTATATCCAATAGAAAATCTGACATTTCTTACACACTAAAATATGAATACTACTTTATAAGTGTACCCTTTCATAAAAACTATGCTAATAAAAGACAATGGTAACTTATAAAATTTCCATTGCCTTTCAAGTTGCAGACACCCCAAAATATTAAGTAACAGTAAACTGAGAAAAAGAAAAATAATCTCAAGCTTCCAATTCTGCAGGGAGAAAGAAAAAAATTGACACTTTTGATCCTTTTATTTGAGACTATATACAATAATGCTAAAGAGCAAGGAGTTTATAATCAGACAGGCTTTTTATAACCAGGCTGTGTTTTAATCCAGGGTCTAGTTCTTAAGAGTAGTGTTATCTTATCAAAGGGTTAGGTTTTGAAGTCAGTGAATAAGATGAAAATAAGGTACACAAAACTTACCTTTGAAAACCCTTTAAGAATTGGTCCCCATTGGAAAACAACATGCCGTCTCTTAATAAGTCATAATCACCAGTTTTCTTTCTGCCTTGTTTCTTCCATTAAGTACCCACAAAATTAGCTGGTGTGTGTTTAAGGATCACACTGTACAAAATAAGGAAACTCTAGGCTCTCACTAGTGTTAAATGAACTAGCAGGTGGGATCATCCATATTATTTAAATTGTCATTTTGCTTCCCATCTTCCTCCCTACAAGTATTAGTGAATTCACATAAGATTATTCATTATGCAAGTATAATGTGATGCCATTGTAAACACTGATAAGCTTCAATATTAGTAAAACAATGAAAATAGCATCTCTTTCTCACAGACATTGAGAGAATTAAACTAGAGAATATATAAAAATACTTAGTGCAGTGCCTGTCACATGGTAGGCATGTAATAAATTATAGTATTGTTTGTTTAGTTCAGCAAATTTATGAACAAAGTATTATCTTTCAACTTTGAAGGTAGGGGCAAAGGTCTTCCCAGCCCCCAAACACACAATACTATTTTCTTAAGGGAATAATACGATCCATCTTATGTTTTAGAAGGATGTGCTAATATAATCTCTGTCTGCCTCTCCAGATCTACTCTTTCCCTTTTCCACCCCGCTCTGTATCTTGGAAGGCCAACCTTTGCGGACTACTTCCACTGGGCTTCCTAATTTTCAGTTCGGGTTTGACCAATAAAAGTCATGGGCAGGAGACTGAAGGGAAGAGGATATGAAGTCATATCTGTTTCCCTGTTTCCCTCCAGGCCGTGGGCCAGCTATGGCCTTTCTCTACCAAAGGCCATAGCTCTTGTTACCTGGCTTCCTACCACTAGAACTCTCTCTCTTGCTCTTGCATTTGGGAGGTGCTTCTTTCCCTGGCCCCTGCAGGTATCTACTCTCCTTTGTCGTGTGGAGGATGGATTGGAAGGGAAGAAGACTGGAAGCATGGAGATTACTTAGAAAGTAATCGCAGACAGGAAATAATGAGGATCTGACCAAAGCAGTGGATGGTGGGCCAGAGGAAACAGGACAGAAATTAGGTACATTTAGAATATATCTAGTATAGGATAGAAAAGAAATTGTAACATTGTATGAAAGAGCAAGGGAGAGAGTAAGTCCAGAAGGACTCTCAAGTATCTTGCTTCATCAAACGGATGAAGATTGATGCCATTCATAGAGACAGGAGATGATACCATCTGACGTGCTTTTTTTGGGAAACTGATCATTTGCTTCTTTGAGGTATCCCTTGTATTTTATTCAGCACTTACTAGGACCTCACCTAGTCTCTTTTATGTGACTGTGAAAACTATTTGGGTACATGGCTTTATTTTTGAGCAGTCAAAATTTTTAGAGCACTATATTTTAATTAAAAAAAATTTAAACAGCTCTATTGAGATAAAATCTACATAAAGTAAACCGTGTCTTTTTAACTGTACAAGGTGATAAGCTTTGACATATGTATACCTGTGAAACCATCACCACAAGCAAGATAATTAACATATGCACGACCACCCAAAGTTTCCTACTGGCCTTTTGTAGTCCCTCCTTCACACACCGCTTCTCACATTCCACTCTACCCCAGACCCAGGCAACAGCTATCTTCTTTCTGTCACTATACAGCAGGATGTATTTTATAGAAATCTATATAAGATTTATATATTTATATTCACAAATAAAAATATATTTATGGATTTATATAAATAGTACATGTGTTTTTTTTTCCTGGTTTCTTTCACTCAGCCTAAGTATTTTGAGATTCATCCATATTGTGGTGTGTATTCCTTTAGTGTGTGGAGTGTTTCACTGTATGAATATACCATGATTGTTTATATATTCACCTGTTTATAGACATTGGTGTTGTCTCCAGGATTTTTTCTTATATGGATATATCAATTTAATGAAAGTGATTATATTTCTACATAAACTCCGATTCCTGCCACAAAAATTAGCAAATGTATATACCCTGAGAATCTAAAAATCAAAAGATAAGAATAAATATAACTGAGCCTCCAAAAAAGTTATTACTTTGTGTTTTTATGACTTTCTGTTTTTAAGCAAATTGAATTTTTGTACACCCAGCACTAAGGTCCGTTCTAAATGAAAACTGAAAAATACACATGCCATCACCCACTTGCCTTAAGGACACAATGAACTAAATTAAAAAAAATATCCTGATGGTGGTTTATATCAGTTTTATTCCTATATCTAGCATTATATGCACACAGAGTACTATACTCAATAGAAAATTCATTGTGTTCTTTTAATCCAGTGGCAAGAAAAGAGTGGACAAAAACACAAGAATGTCATGAAAATACAGAGAAAGTAACAATGAAAAATGTGTTTAATCAAATTTGTAGGCTTTGTAAATTTTTGTGGGTCTAAAGATTGAGAAATCATTTCAATACTAATATTGAATTTCAGTGTAACTTTGCAATATACTGGATCTCAATGTTGAGACTGCTCTTGATTTTTCTGAAGTTTTTATTTAGTTTTCCAACTTCTGTTGCTGTAATAGTTATCTGGAGATTATTCTATAAAGAATCGTATATCTGAGGGAAGTCATATTTGTTTTAAATAAGCATTTTCTTCTGTATGACTTTCAGAGTGATTTTCATCTGTTCCTGGAGGGGAATGAAAAACAGTCATCCCTCCAACAGGAAGCCTGGAGAAGCGTCCAGCTCAGCTCTGTGGTCATGCACAGCTTCCTGTTACATTCCAGGAATTGCTCTTGGGTGTAAACAATCATCTTCCAGGGACAGGCCTTGGGTATCACTCTAAACTTGTAGAGCATAATCTGGCTATAGCTGTTAAATTCGTTCTGATATAGCAGAAAGTCTCCATTTGTTGACTATGTCAAACTCTTGTCAAGCTCGTTCTAGTAAGCATAACTTTTAGGAAAGCAGATTGCATTATTGATTGGAGTTTATGCATCTTTTCCCCCAAATAAAGCACTCTTTGATTGATTGTTTCACCATGTTGAAAAGCATGTTTGAAAGAGGAATTTCCACAATGGTTTTACACTTTCTAGCATTTGCCAACAATAAACATAATAAACAAGGACCTGCCTATAAAAATGCTCACAACATCATCAGAATATGAGAATATTTAATTTGAGAAATCACTCAAAAATGAAACACAACTTTCTGAATAATATACATTGTGTTAGTCAGGACTTAGGACTTTACTGCATAAAGACCTCACAATCTATACTAAATGACTGGATAAAAATGCAGACAAGACACAAACAGTTAATCCCAAAGTTGATTAAGAGTGTAAACTGCGTTGTCCACTATGGGAGCTACCAGACTTGTGTGGCTATGTCAAGGTGAATATAAATTAATTAAAATAAAATAAAATTAATATTTCAATCCCTCAGTCTCACCAACCACATTTTAAATGCTTAATAACCACATATGGTTAGTGGCTATAATAGTATACAGCATACATGTAGAACATTTCCATCATCACAGAAAGTTCTATGGGATAGGGATGGTGTACAAAATATAATACATAAAGAAAAATTAAAGGAACTCATTATTTTAGCTCTTAGAAAA
Organism: Balaenoptera musculus; assembly: GCF_009873245.2. NCBI lineage: Eukaryota > Metazoa > Chordata > Mammalia > Artiodactyla > Balaenopteridae > Balaenoptera > Balaenoptera musculus. The sequence continues at coordinate 61,272,396 of NC_045802.1, forward strand.
AAAGGAATGAGTGACTTTTATACCATATGAAGAATTTTTATGCTGTTTCCATACATTTGAAAAATTTGAGTGAGTCAGCTGACTTTTTTAAACTAAATTGATTAGAAGTTTTAACTATCATTACATAACATAGAGAGGCAAAACTAGATTTTATGGGATTTTAACCATATTTAATTTGGGACATATTTTAAAGAAAAGAAAGAAAATAGGTACTCAAGAGAACATTTTTACAGAATGATAAAAGAAATCACAACAAGTTATCATTTTTAAAAAACTGACAAATATCACAAACATCAAACACTCAAAAATAGCATTTTTAGTGATTGTCTAGCACATCTTTATACTCCCTAGATTTTGTCTCTTCATATGCCATTGTTCCAATATCATTTTGTAGAGAGAGAATAGAAAGACAATTCTAGTATGGTCAATTTTTTAAATTTGTTTTTTATCATTGAGGTTAGGATGCACAAAAACATGTGACTTCACACATACACCTTTTTTTTTTTTGTACTTGCAGGTTTATGCCCTACAAACAGATATTCTGATAAATTCTCCATTGTGCGATTCCCAATAAAAAGGAAAACTATAGATGATGAATTAATAATTTTATATGCCACACTACCAAGTATTCCTGATAAAGGAGAATCTCCATTTTGATTAGATGTTAGTGAGAACCAATTCCCTGCTTATAATTTTACGTGTCTGAAAAAGCATTTCCCATAGATTAGCTTTTGGCTCCATACACTTCAACCCTTAATTTTCCTCAGTTCCCACATAGGTCCAGTGGCAAGTGCCATGGCATAAGCTCATATCATTTTACAGCATCTGGTCCTAAATCTTCATTTCACAGCACCTGGTTGGTCATCTGGGAAGCATGCAGGAATGGTCCTGGAAATAGTTCCTATCACTGGGTAACTAGCAACAACTGAACTACTTTTAGACATGACAATGAACCACGAAGAAAGTATGTTCCCTATATTCAAACGAAATGTATCCAACACTCAACTTCCCTTTCAGCTGAATCCCTAAAATGCCCCTGGCCATTCTACCGCCATCTATCACCAAAGGGAAGAAAGACAGAGAGTACATATGAATACAAAGTAATAGCAGTTTCACTAAGTACAATTAAAATATCTTACTTTTTCAAATTTTACAAAAATGTGACACAATGATAGGGTCTCTTCCAGGGCTTTGGAAGGGATCTATGCAAGTGAGAAACCATGAAGCTAAACTTGAGTAGTTTCATGGTAAATCCCACTGCAGCAAAGGATACATTCTTCACTGACAGACTGAGAAATAAAAGTTGAAATATAAGGATTCTAGTTAAATATAAGATAGATTTCCTGACATGGTTGCTCAACATCGACATTATGACTTAATAGATATGGACTCACAAGTTCAATATTCAAGAAACTGTGTATTTCTTTTTAGCTTTTTTGCCTTTGTTTAAAATATACTGCCATGAGATAAGTGGTAGCTTCTAAAATCTTCATGATCTAATATCCACATTTCCGTAACATAAGGTAACTGAGAGAGGGTCAAAGTGATATATGTCTACATTAAATAATTCTTTATAATATCAGAGAAACATAGCCATTACTGAGCGAAGTACATTTTAAAGAAGTAATTTTAAAAGAAACTAAAGGTAGCACTAGCAGTCCATTTTACTTATCCTCAATTATTATTGATGCTTTACTGAATTCTTGTTCTATCCTTTGCTAAGAACAGGACAGTTTTTTTCTATTCTTTTTCTGTCTGTTTACCTAGAGAACTCTGGCTACAAAAGCAGTTGGTTTTTTCCTTTCTCAAAAGAGATAGCCAATGTTTTCTCATTTCCTTTTTCTTTCCCAGTCCTGCATAATACAAACAAAAACGACTCCTCATGGAGAATGGTTGGTAGATGTCAAAAACATCATCTCATCGGCAGTCCCCTCTCTCCAGCCTTCCTACACTGGCCAGAAGAGAAAGACCATAGAATCTCAACAATTGTTCTGCTCCAATCAAATTTTCTCTCCTGCAATTGCTGTTCTATATTTACATTACATAGAATATTCTCACTCTAAACGTCTTCATTCTTCCACCCTAAAATCACCAAATTAATAATTTAGCCTCATTCATTTGTTTCTACGGCAACGATCACACTGTGACACAGACACAACTGTTCCCCGATAAACTCACCTTATGAACCAGCATACAGTTTAAAATTTTAAGTTTGTGTTAGAAAAGAACTTCAAACAGATGCATTTGATCAGAGCACATCACATTAAGTTTCCTGAAAAGTGAAGTGAAGTGGTTTCTCCGTAACTGGAAAAGATTACAAGCTAAGACTGAACTTTTACAAAGTGTGATTTGTAAAGATGGTTTTAAAATCAACACATATTTCCTTAGTAACCAAAAGCATTGCACATAGAGCTTACAAAAGAAACTAGACCCTTCTCCTATAGAAGACTGAAGTCTAGTTAAAAAAAAATTAAAAGTCCTTTAAGTAATAATAGCATTAAATACACAATAACTACAAAAGTAAGAAAAATTCACACAAAATATATGATTGTTTTATGACTGTACACAGATTTAGAAGAATGATCCAAAGGAAAGAGTGTGAGTTACAGTTTTGGGAGCGGATGATATGACATGAACAAAAGCAAAGAGGTAGAAAAGCATGAGACATTTGGAAAGAGAAGGGTGACCCACTTTATTTCTGGCCTAATGGTAGCATGGGGATATATCAGAAGAAAAACTTAAATGGTGAGGACCAGAATATAGATAGATGTGGGGCTTGAATTCAAGTTAAGCATTTTATTCTATAGATAACGCAAATACACTGGGGAAAAAATCCTTACAGATTAATGAAGCAATGAATATTATATTTTAGGAGAAATCATCTGGCAGTTCTATCAACATCATATCAAATATAGAGGGAAGATCAGAAGCAAAGATATTTGTTCTATTATTAGAATCCCATATGTTGCGGCATTCTTTAGTTCTGGGAAAGATTTATTTGGTCATAAGAAATATTTTTGCTTATTAAATCATATGAGGGGACTTCCCTGGCAGTCCAATGGTTAAAACTTCATCTTCCAATGCAGGGGGTGCAGGTTCGACCCTTGATCAGGGAGCTAAGATCCCACATGACTTGCGGCCAAAAAACATAAAACAGAAGCAATATTGTAACAAATTCAATAAAGACTTTAAAAAATGGTCCACATCAAAAAAATCTTTTTAAAAAATCATATGAAATGGCATTTTATTTAAGAATTTTATGTCTATGTGCATTGATGAGATTGATCTATGGCTTTCTCTATAGTGGAATCCTAATCATTTTATTTATTTATTTTTTTACTTATTTTTTTTGAATTTTTGAATTTTATTTTATTTATTTTTTATATAGCAGGTTCTTATTTGTTATCTATTTTACACATATTATGTATATATGTAATCATTTTATTAATGATACAATTTATTGAGTGCTTCCTATGTGTCTAGAACTATGCCAATTGTTTTCCATCTACTTGTATGTCATTTCATACTTACAGCAACCCCTCCTTATTTTACAGCAGATGAAATTTAAGCCTATAGGTGGTCACTGGTCCAAAGCTACACAATTAATAAGTGGCAGAGCAAGAATTTGAACTCAGGCTGGCTTATTCAGAAGCTGGTGCTCTGACCACTACACTATGCTGTCTTATAGGATAAGATTTATTGTAGAATAAATCAAGAAATTCATGATATTTCTATTTATTCTAAAACTAATTCCATGTAATGAAAAGTATCCATTTCTTTAAATGGTGTAAAAATACCCCCAGAGGATCCACTATGTCTAGCTGTGTTTGCATGGTACACAGTATTTGGATATGAACCTTCTTCACATTAATTAATTCAAATGTAACAAAGCACTTACTGTTCTAGACAGCAAATGCTAGAGATAAAGAAATGATACGGCCACATCCCTCCTTTTAAGAGCTCACATTTTGATAGAGAAAATACACTTGTAAATAAGTACATTATTTACAAGAATCTCAACAAACTCAAAGGAGGATAAACTCAGAGACCCACACCTAGACACATCATAGTCAAATTGTCAAAAGACAGAGACTTTGAAACGAGATCTGTTCACAATTCACATTCTACCAACTGTTTAAATAAGAATTAATGATCATCTTTCACAAACTCATCTTTACTCTTGCTTCCTAAGATCACTTTCCAAATAAACTATCTGTATACAGTAGATCGAGTTCTGCTCTCGGGGGATCTCAAACTAAGACAAGAGTTACCACCAGGAATTTCCATAGCAGCATTGTCTGTAATGGCACTATATATGTGCCACCATATATGTATATGTGTATATATATATATATACATATGCAGAAAAGTCCATTGACACATAAATGGAAAAATAAATTTTGGTATATACATAATGGGATTAAATACTGGAGTTAAAATGATATAAGAAGTAAATCACAAAAGAATACATACAGTATAATTCCATTTATATAGAGCTCAAAAACAGACAAAACTCAACAGTATGTTGTTTTTGTTTAAGGAATATGTTCACATGTGGTAAGGCTATAAATAAAATCAAAGAAATGATAAATACAACATTCATGGATACCCCCTAGTGATATAGAAAGAGAGCTTCCAAGTGACTGGTAATGTATTCCTTAAGCTGGATTGGGGGTACATTGTGTTGGTTTTACTATTTTTTTACATCATACTTTTATCTTTATACCACACATATATCACATTTAAAGTTTTATATGAATGAATGATATATTTATTGGACATTTTAACAAATATAGTCAATTTTTAAATTAAAAAATATTAGCTTGAAGCATGAAAAGTGGGTTTTTTAAATATAAGCTTTGTTAAATGATAGACTTATTTAACTTTAAAAAAAACCAACAAAGTTGCTCTTTTACCAACAGCATTTTCAAATTCTACTAGGGAAAATCCTAGGAGGAGAAAAAGTGTTTCTTCCGTAGGCAGAGGAAACATCTGCCAAGACTGAATTTCAGGAGGGAATAAATTTTGTAATTTACCAGTGAGATGGCTGCCAAACTTTAGTGACTGAAGCTCTAAACCAAGAGGCAGCAGATTTAAGGTGCTTTTTTTCTTCCCCTTCACGTTCCAGTTTGCTTACTGGATACAAGCCAAGACCTTTAGATGACTCAATTTTTCACTCCATAAGATGAAGACAATACTTGCCATCTCCCAAATAGAGGTTATGAGGATTAATCTGTCCATAAAGCATTTGAAGGTCTTCGCAATAAAGATTAAAACCACATATAAAATTGTTGTATTTTATAGGTGTGAGTTTGCAAGTCCAGTTACCTAGAAATTATTTATTTTCTAAGAATTAGGCCTGTAGTTTAAGATTCTATGATACCAAATATGTGGTTTGATCTTAGTTATAGATTCAGGGTCTTGAATAACTAGGCTTCTCATTGACATGGTTATTTAAGAAAGACAACAGCAATTTTCCACTTACTGTTTTTGCACGCATTTACTCTTCCTGGAATATGGTTGAAATTATAAATATGGAAGCTGGTTACTACTTACTCCTAGAAACCATCCTATAAGTGGCACTGGATGAGTAGTGTTGCTAGTTTAAAATTTGGAAATCTAAATGTAAAATAAAAGGTAGATATAAATATTACCTCAAAAAATGCCCATGACCAAGCCAAGGATTTTTTTTCTTCATTAAAAATCAAGTCATCAACATTATAGTTTACTGTTAAATATTGCTTGCACTGTACTTACGTATTGTATTAGCATGAGGAAGTAAATACCTTTTAGGAATTCATGTCTGTCTCTTCTCTAAATTTGTTAACAATATCAAGTCACCATATTGTAAAGGTATTTTTACTTTCAGGATTTAAGACATTGAAAAATAGCTCTGGGTTTCAGGTCACTGCAGCATCAGGGTCAGGAGGCATTAGCCTAGCTTTTAGAGAGATCGAAGTATTTTCCATTCTGTTTGCAATTTAACAGCATCTCTGGATGCATTTAACGAGCTCACTTTTCTTTCCATATGACATCCCCTACTCATTTTTTTCATTTATTCATTCATTCAACAGATATTTAGTAAATGCCTACCTACTATGTGCAGAAGCTTTGCTAGGTGAAGAGATGCCAATAAAACATCATCCCTGCCCTCAAAAAAATTTATAGTCTACTAGGCAAGATAGAAGAAATACATGATTACGATTCAGTATGTTTTTTTAAATCAACACTTCAGAAGAAAAACAAAAGTATTTCTGTGGCATCCATGTGTGAATGATCATGTCAAACCCCTACTTAAAACCTCTCCATGGCGTTTATGGGTTTGAACTTGAACTTAGTACCCAGGATGGTCATGAACATCCTTTGCTCACCATCACCAGGACAACCCTCTCCTGCAGCCACACTGATTTCTCACAGCCCCAGCTGTACCACACTTCTCTCTCTTCCTTTGCCTATGCTGTGCCCTCTCCTTGGCGTGCCTACTTGTACATCCTTTTTTGCTGGATAATTCTTTGTCTTCAGGTCTGAACATAGGAGTCTTTTCTGGAAAGCCGTCTCTGATTCCTTCAGTTTTATTTAGATACCTCTTCTCTTTGCTCTCATGGATTTGTGTGCATATCTTACAGCATTTATCTTTTCCCTTTAAGTGATTTCCCCTGGTAGTCTTATTCAGTCCTTGAAAGCACCACTATCTTACTCACCTTTGACCCTATTACTTATCACAGTGCTTTCTCTCATAGTATCTACTCAATAAACCCTGCTGACTTAGTGCCTCACAAAATGAATAAATAACTACATCTGTATGTAAACATACATCTGATAGAAGAAAACATAGGAAGTATAAGAGCCCATAGGAAAAACACATAAGTCAAAACATGAATAGAGTTAGGGTATAGGCAAAAGATTGAACGCTCCCCTGCAAAGATGATATTTCCTATGTCAAGCTTGGAAGGATGGCTAGGTATAAACCAGGCACAGTGATGGAAATAGGAATGCTTTGATATGAACTAGTGTCTTCATGCTGAGGGAACATCATATAATATGGCACAGAAATGAAAGTGAGGGAACTGAGCTTTTACTGCTGCTTTACAAACAAGACAGAACTGACCGCCTCACCACAGCCAAAAGTGGAGTACGAGGCAGTTGTATTTTCCCTTCGTCCCACCTACTCTTAGATCATAACTGTCTGCCTGACCAGGTTAGATGTTCTCCAACTCCCCTCATTCTTTCTCTCCTACCTTCCTTGCCTCTCCTTCCCTGCCTCTTCTCTATGGCTTCTTTTTCTTATATTTCCCATCTTTTTTTCTTATATTCCTCCTTTCTGTTAAAACAATGGCTGATTACAAGCTTTTTTCCCCCTCACAATTCAGGACTTTTTGGGACCTTAGAGATCATTCTGACCAGCTCTATTTTACAGATGGGGACACGGGGATCAAAATAGGACTCTTCCAGCTTCTTAGAGCAATCATTCTTAGTGTTACAGCAAAAAAGCAGGACTCGGTCTCCTAACTTCTAATGAAATAGCTTCAGACTCTGTACTATCACGCTGCTACAACGCTACTGAGCTTTAACAATTTATTTAAGTTCAGAAGAATAGTTTTGAAACTGTGGTTCCTCACAGCTGTTTCTCTCCACATGGGCTGTGATATTGACTTTCTGGAGATTGCAATCCTGTGAATGTGGGAAACAATATTATTTTGACGATGTAAATGTAGAGCATGAATATTTTCTTCTTGTTACAATATGTATTTTTACATCAGAGCATCATGTATGCAGCAGAGTGGGAGATTACTGTATTAATGACTGGCATAGGCATTCGTCTTAGGAATTCTGCACTGATGGTCTGACCCTCTTCCTGTGAAATGAGGAGTAAGAAAGAGTAACAGGTGGAGCTAGGAAGACATTTGAGAAACTGCACCATTCTCAATGACATCTCAGCTCTTCAGGAAAATTATTAGACTCTTGAAAAGATTTGCTGTGGAGTGATCTTCGGTAGGAACTGATGAATGGCAACACTGTTTGCTTGAGTTGCGTGAAATCAGAAGTGAGAAGGTTCTCACTGTGGCAGCCACTACTAATACCTGTCCAACAGCCGTACCCTTGCTTTTCTTAATTAACAAATGTAGCTGGAGGACAGCTGGGGATTTGGGTTTCCTTATAAAGGTTACTCTTTGTCTCCTCTTTTTCCTTTTTCCTACTGGACGTGTGGTCAGGAGAACGAAGGTGAAGCAGTCATCTTGCATCCAGGAGGATAAGCGCCTTGGCCCTACACTGAGGGTGGAGGAACAGAAAGAAGAAAAGAGCCCAGGGCAATGATGACATTGTAAAGCCAGACTGAGAAAAATAATCCCCTATTTGTCTGAGCCATTGCTGTTGCATTCCTGTTACATGCTGCTAAAAGAAAATCCTAACTGATAAATATGCAGAGATAGAGAAGGGGGAGACAAGACCATGAGGAAATATGCTGGAGAGGAGTTTGTGGAAATCATGAGGAGGGCTCTGAATTCTCACAGAGCATGAACTGGGGAGTCTGAACAAATTGTACCCCAAACCTAAGGAAAATGGAGGTTCCAGTGTACATTTTTGCAGCATGGTCTAGCAAGGACTTCAGTTTTAACCTAATCTATCTTTATCCTAAGACTTGGGCATATCTGGGCAAACCTATAGGTCCTAGGAGGTAAGAATGACAGGAATCTATTTCCATGAGAGTCCAAGGATCTTTCTGAAGAAGAATTCATTCTTAGGAGAGAAAATGTAGGTGTATATGAGACTGTCTCAAGGATAAAAGATTGTCGTCAGAGGGAAACGTGCTGCACAATAATTTTATATTAGATTCCTCTCTGGCCAAATGACCAAGGACTCCCGCCTGAGTCCTAGGGCAAGGAGGCTGCAAAGGAAAGAGTAAAGCTAAAATGAGCTTTGTCTAAATACCCTCCTATGACAGGAGTTATGGTGCTGAAGATAATCACTGCAGTGGTGGCAAAAAGACTGGTGTAAGTGACAGGCACCGCAATGACAATTTCACTGCTCTCAAGTGAAGGCATTAGAAATCCTGGTGCAGAGTTCTGAACGTACCCTACACATAACATAACCACAGACACTGTCTCTAAAGGTGACCCCTCCCAAGATTCCCATCAGCAGGTTATTCAAACACTACTCTAGGTTCTGCTATGAAGGAATGCTGCAGATAGAATTAAGGTTACTAATCAGCTGAGTTTAAGATAGGGTGAGCCCAAGGTAATCACCTCTGAGATCTTAAAAGCCAAAGAAAAAGAGAGAAGAAGAGAGCAGGAGAGATGAAACAGACAGGGAGTTCAGAGAGAATCAGAGCATAAGAAGGACCTGACCTGCCTTTGCTGGCTTTAACAATGAGGGGGACGGTAAGTCTGGGAATTCATGTTGTCTTTAGAAGCTGAGAATGGCCCCCACCGCCAGCCAGCAAGGAAAAGAATTTCAGCCCTCTGGCCACCTAGAACTGCATATTCCCAACAACTGGAATCAGTTTGGAAGCAAATTCTTTCCCAGAGCCTCCAGTAAGGAATGCAGCTTCCCAATGCCTTGATTTTTGCCTGGCGAGTTCCATATTGAACTTCTGATCTATCAAGCTGTGAGTTAATAAGTTTTGTTTTAAACTGCTAAGTCTGTGGTAACTTCTTATGGCAACAACAGAATACTAATACACTATGCTACTGTATTGCAATTAATTCTCTATACCTGTCTCTTCTAGTAAATTCCCATCCCTTAAGGCAAGAAGGATATCTTTGTCATGTTGTTATTTTCTTATTTGTCTATTTCTTCTACTCCTCCTAGCTAAAGTCTCTCTTCTGTGTTTTTCTCTATTTCGCTACAGAAATTCTAATACCTTTCCTTTAAAATATTTGTGATTTGTTTTCAAATACCTTTGCAAGGTTGATGGGTCAAATATATTTACAAGAACGATGGTGTTTGATTATTGCTAAGGTCTTTTTGCACAAGAGACATGTATTAGTCTGTTCAGGCTGCCATAACAAAATACCACAGACAGGGTAGTTTAAACAACAGACATTTATTTTCTCACAATTCTAAAGGCTAGAAGTCCAAGATCGAGGTAGAGCAAGGTTGGTTTCTGGTGAGGCCTCTCTTCCTGGCTTACAGACAACCGCCTTCTCACTGTGTCCTCACATGTCCTTTTCTCTGTCCATCAGCTCAAATAAAGAGAGATCTTTAGTGTCTCTTCCTCTACTTACAGAGACACCAGCCCTAACAGATAGGAGCCTACTCTTATGATCTTTTTTAACCTTAATTATCTCCATAAAGGCCCTAAATCCAAATGCAGTTATATTTGAGGTTAGGGCTGCAACATGAATTTTGAGGTGACACGATTCAGTCCATAACAGGACAATAGCGTCTAGCCTTATTTTCATCTCAAATAATGAGTTATGCTTCAAATAGGCATGCATATGTTGTGCTCATTTACAGTTCTGATATTGTTTACTATCAGGTTCATTGGGGAAAGCTGTAGAGACAGTGTTAGGCCTCTTTCAATCCTCAGTGATGTAAAGTTTGATGCCATTTTATTATTATTATTTTTTTAATTGGAGTATGGTTGCTTTACAATGTTGTGTTAGCCTCCACTGCATAACATATTATCATTTGTAATTTTATTACTTTCACATTTGTATTTATGATCCAGTGGAAAATATGTTGAAAGATCTCTTTGTTTTGAAAAAATAAGCAAAAAATGATATTAAAAAAATTGCAAAACTGAAACTGTTGTTTCTATTTTAAAGGACAATTTTTTCCTTTCATAATTTATTATAAAATAAATTTTGTTATTAAACAAAATGAACATACTCACTATGGAAAACTGGGAAGCAAAATTACAGTAAAAATTAGGTCTGGTCATCAAACTAATTTACCCTTTAAACTGCAGTTTGTTCTGTTTTTCTTACTGGCATAGTCACACTCTGGGGGAGTGAAAAGGAATTTCTATTTTACTTTTCAGTCAACACTTTCTGGAACCTGTTAAATCCTTAAAAACTGCATAATACGTACCCCAAAACAGCTTTAAGCAAGTAATTCTTGCTTTGGATTTGTGATTAACATTCAACTAAGAGTCATAGGAATAGTGTTAAGTGAGAATACCAGACGATAACACAGTGATCATTTAAATAAGAGGTCAGTATTTTTGGTTTTTTTCCTGTAAAAAGTCAGATAGTAAATATTTTAGACTTTGCAGGTCATAAGGTCTCTTCTGTCACAGCTATGTTATGTTGACACAGTAGCATAAGAACAGCTGTACACAATAGCCGTGGGAGTGGCTGTGTTTCAATAAAGCTTTATTTATTAAAAAAATCCAGGTGGTGGCTGGATTTAGCCTATGCCTTTTAGTTTGTGGAGTCTTCATTTAACTCAAAGTGTGTTTCTGGTACCAACAGCATCAGCAGCTTCTGGGAACTTGTTAGAATCACAAAATATTAGATCTCACCCCAGATGCACTGAATCAGAAACTCTGGGTGTGAGGTCACAATATGTTTTAACAAGCCCTCCATGTGATTCTGAACTTCGACCACTAGGGAGTTAAACTATTAATAATGTATGTTAATATACATTTTCATCAACATATCACAGCTTCGCTTCTATAGCATTGTAAACTATTAAAAACAACGATGATTTCCAAATTTATAAGAACCATACAGTGTTTTATAGCATTATTATACAAATTGAGCCAGGAAGTTGCATTCATAAATAATGCACTCTTATATACAAAGAGTTTAGCTTATTCCTCTTTCTGTCCTCTACTCCAAGAAGCACACAGTAGGCACTAAAAACAGACTTTTAAAAAAAATTAATTAATTAATTTTTGGTTGCACTGGGTCTTTGTTGCTGCCCACGGGCTTTCTGTAGTTGCCGCGAGCGGGGACCACTCTTCGTTGTGGTGTACCGGCTTCTCATTGCAATGGCTTCTCTTGTTGCAGAGCACAGGCTCTAGGCACTCGGGCTTTTGTAGCTGTGACACGTGGGCTCAGTAGTTGTGGCTCGCGGGCTTAGTTGCTCCGTGGCATGTGGGATCTCCCCAGAACAGGGGTCAAACTCATGTCCCCTGCATTGGCAGGCTGATTCCTAACCACTGCACCACCAGGGAAGTCCCTAAAGAACGATTTTTTGAATAAACAAAGTCAAAAATAAGAAAAGATGAAAAATAACGTACTGACTGATTTTCCTCACAAGCATAGATTGATGAGGAAACTAATTAACTGTGCTGATTGCAACTCTTTTGGTTTTTAAACATTGAATGAATGAATAAATGAATGACCCAAATAGGAGATAAAGAAAACAACCTGACTTTTCTGTGAATATTAAGATAATATTACCTATGCCTAAATAATTTATAAGTAGCAGAAATAGAAATATGCATAATTTTAAACACTGATGGAAGCCTATGGTCAAAGGTTCACATTCTTCCTTCCAGTTTGAAATTTCTCATGATTTTCTATCTTCAAAATGTGAAAACAAAGTACTCAGAAGTAAGGAAAATTTCCAAAATGTAAATGCAATTTTGGGATAAAGTTACTAAGGAGAAACAATGTGAATGGTTCCTCTAAAAAGTTGCTGCTTTCTGCCTTCTTCATATCCACCCTCCCCTGTCACCCCTAAACTCTATCCTCCCTAGGCCAAACCTCAGCCCTGAAGTGTGCCCTAAGGAAGCAGGCTGGACTTAGACCAGACATGGTAAACCTATATCCTCCACTAGAGGGCATTTCTCATTTTGCTTGGGTCAATCTATCAAATGTCAATTGCAGAATGTTTCCAGAAATCAGGGTCTCTAGAAATCCTCCATAGAGAAGCTCCTTTAAGTGTTCCAGAATTTACCTGTTAGCTTTTCCTTCTTATTTTCTTCACTGTTATTACTTTTTAACAATGTGATGGCACATAGTAGGTGTTTAATCCAAATTTTTAAATGAATGTGTGAACCCATTACATATATATATCAATGTTTTGTATATAATAATTATAATATATTAGACACTGTAATAAAAATAATATCTATATATCTATCTATCTTTGGAACTTTTAGCAACTATCCAATCCTTACAACATTACCCAGGAGTGACTTCAGTAAGATGGTAGAGTAGGATATATTAGCCTTCATCCTCTTGCACACACACACACACACACACACACATTAAACAGCTATCCACAAACAAAAATAGCCCTGGGAAGGCTCAAGAGTCTAACTAGGGACCTACTGCAACATAATGGAGCAAAAAAGTGGAGAATAACTATACAGAAAGGATCGGATCTCAGGGAAGATCAATCCAAATAGCCAAAGCAATCTTGAGAAAGAACAAAACTATAAGCATCACAATTGCTGATTTCAAACTATACTACAAAGCCATAGTAATCCAAACAGTATGGTACTGACATAAAAATAGACACATAGACCAATGGAACAGAATAGAGAGCCCAGAACTAAACTCACACAAATATAGTCAACTAATTTTGAAAAGGGTGCAAGAACACACAATGGGGAAAGGATAGTCTCTTCAATAAGTGGTTCTGGGAAAACTGGGTATTCACATGCAAAAAAATGAAACTGGACCCCTATCTTACACCACTCTAAAAAATTAATGTGAAATAGGTTAAAGACCTATGTAAAACCTGAAACCATACAACACCTTGAAGAAAATGTGGGGGAAAAGTTCCTTGACATTGTCTTGCAGGAATTTTTTGGATATGACACCAAAAGCACAAGCAACAAATGAAAAACCAACAAGTGGGACTACATCAAACTAAAAAGCTTCTTCACAACAAAAGAAACAATCAACAAAATGAAAAGGCAACCTAAAGAATAGGAGAAAATATTTGCAAACCATTTATCTGATAGGAGTTAATATCTAAAATTTATGAGGAACTCATACAACTTAGTAGCAAAACAACAAAAACAAACAAACAAAAAAACCCCAATAATCTGATTGGAAAATAGGCAGAGGACCTGAATAGACATTTTTCCAAAGAAGATATACAAATGGCCAACAAGTACACGAAAATATGCTCAAGATCATTAATCATCAGGGAAATGGAAATCAAAACCACAGTGAGATATTACCTCACACCTGTTAGGATAGCTGTTATCAAAAAGTCAAGAAAACAAATATTGGCAAGGATGTGGAGAAAAGGGAACCCTTGTGCACTGTTAGCAAAAATGTAAATTGGCATAGCTACTATGCAAACAGTATGGAGGGTCTTCAAAAAATTAAAATTAGAATTACCATAGGATACAGTAATCCCCCTTCTGGATACACATATGAAGGAAATAAAATCATTATCTCAATGAGATATCTGCACTCCTATGTTCAGTGCAGCATTAGTCACAATAACCATGACATGGAAACAACCTAAGCTTGTTGACAGATGAATGGATAAAGAAAATGTGAGATACATATCACATTATATTTCATCATATATGTAATGGAACTTTATTCAGCCATAAAAAAGAAAGAAATCCTGCCATTTGTGACAACATGGATGAACACAGAAGACATTAGGCTAAGCCAGACAGAAAAACCATATCATTTATGTTTGGAATCTAAAAAACAAAGTCAAACTCATAGAAACAGAGAGTAGAATGGTGGTTGACAACAAGCGGAAAGAAGAGAAAACGGGTAGATGTTGGTCAAACAGCACAGACATTCAACTATAAGATGAATAAGATCTGAGGATCTAATGTACAGAGGAAACTAAAAATGGTTGTCAATTATTTGTATATTTATAAATACTGAATCTAGTTGTTTAGAACAAAGCAGACAACAACTTATATATTTGAGTTACTTATTGAATTATCTGACTCTTTGGGTTATACAGATATAGCTTCAAATTTTAGCTATACAAGGTAGATTCGGTATCAAGATACATTCAAGGAATTGGTTATTAAATAACTCCAACTATTACTAATTTCTCTATGATAATCTAATTAAATTCAATTAGTTAGCATTTTTGTACAAAGTTCACTATGTGTTTGTATAGTGTTAAGGGTCTTTTCATTATATAATTTCATAAATAAAAAAGAGGTTTTGGTTACTACAAATGCATGCTATTTGCTTTTATTAACAGATTTCAGATTGATAACAACTGTAAATAAATAATACAAAGTTATTAATCCATTATTTTGCTTACCAATTGTACTGTCAGATGACTGCCCCTTAAAACATGAATGTTGGGGATGTAGGCTAACTTAGAGTTTAAAGGGCTCATCCACTGTTGATATAGGTTTCAAAAATCTCGCTGCCAACTATACTTTAGATGTCTGTTGAAAATTAAATGGAAAGAGTTTAGAATTGCTCATCATTTTTCACATTCTCCAAGCAAGAACAACATCAAGGCTTTCATCTTTGGGTCAGCACAGTATGTCATTTAGCAAAGTCCACTGAAATCGTCTTATGTAAATTATGGAACAGAAACATTCACTTATTAACTGAATATCAATGAACAGAAGAGGTATTTGTTACAACTGATAAGGGAATCTTGTGTCTATGGGAGAAAAAGGTTGTGTTTCAATAACTTTATAACTATCAGCCCTGTGTTTGGTTAAGATAAGAGCTGTTATACTAACTATATTCATGAGGTAACAGTAAATAATTTGAAAAAAGTGAAATAAATAGTGAAAAACTGAAATAAAAGTGAAGTAAAGTGAAAAAGTGAGGTTTTTATTGATTTTTAAAATTGTCTTTAAAAATATCATCTTATACTAGTTCTCCAAGAGAAGCTATAATTAAAAATTTTTTATGAATTTCCTTAAAATATTATATATCAATTGATCTATTGATCCATCTATCCTTAAATCAGTGTTTTTCAGATAATAAGTAAATACATAAAGACACATCATACTAAAAATAACATTTTTAAATCAATAAAATGTAATACTTCCTAAGCAGAATGTTACATGCTAACTCTTTTCAGATTTTGAATTATTTAATATAAGAAGCTTCATTTTTGTCTAAACTTTTATATCATTAAAATAATTTTTAGCATTAAAATTTTAAAATAACTTTATGATATAAATAGATTTTCAACTTTTTATTTGGAAATAATTTCAAACTTATGAAAAATTGCAGAAGTGAGAACAGTAAAAAAAAAAACTATATACCCTTTCATATATTGTTAAAAGTTTATCCCATTTGCTTTATAATTAGATTGTGTATACATATATGTAAGTGTGTGTGTGGGGGGGGGTGTCTTTTCTGAAACATTTGAGGGTAAAAAATATACTTCATGACACTTTCCCTTAAATGTCTCAGTGTGAATTTCCTGCATTGAATAGGGATATTGTCTTACTGAATCACAGTACAATTATTAACTTCAGCAATTAACAGATAAATTACTTTTGTTTAGTCAACCATCATTCTTCCAGCTTTGTCAATTGACACAGTAATGTACTTTATAATATTTTCTCCTTTAGTATAGAATCCGAACTAGAGTCAGATACGGCATTTAGTTGTTAAGCCTCATTAGCCTTCTTCAGGAAGACTGGAATTGGAACATTTCCTTAGCTTTTCTTTGTCTCTCGTGACATTGACACTTTTAAAGAATTGGGTCTTCTTTTTTCCAATAGACCGTTTCTCATTTTAGAATTGTCTGATATTTCCTCACAATTAGACTCAGGGTGTGCATTTCCAGTTAGAGTACTGCATTGGTGATGTTGTATCCTCTTAGGGGGCATACAATGTCCATCTGTTCTTCACTGATGATAATAATTTTGGTCACGAGTCAAGGTGTCCTCTGATTTCTCAACTGTGCAATTACTAATTTTCCCCATGTAACTGAGAAAAAGTTTTGGAGGAGACTCTTTAAGACTATGCAAATATGCTGATCCTCTAGACTTAGTATCTACTTACGATTCTTTCCTCTTCAGATCTGTACTGTGGTGGTTGCAAAAGCTGATTTTTCAACTCCAGCATTCCCTCCACATTTACAACTCGACCCTCAGTATTCGACTATAAGAGCCTCCCTTCTCTAGCATTCATTCATTCATTCATTCATTAATCTAACTATCAACTGATTATCAGAGTGCACTCAGGCATTCTGTTGCTTTTTTCACTGGATTAGAATTACTGGATCTAATTATTTTGGTGCTCAAATTTTCTCATATTTAGCCAATAGGAGCCCTTTCAAACAGGATCCTGTGTCCTGTAACACAGGTATTTCTTTTTTTTTTTTTTAGTGTTATGTATTTTATTATTTTAGTACAATAGCATAAAAGAAATACCTTGAACATATCTTAAAAGAACTTGTAGTATTTTTAACCATTTTAAAAATTTTTTTCCAGTTTTATTGAGATATAATTGACATATAGCACTGTATAAATTTAAGAATAATTATTTCACTTAAATACATCACAAAATGATTACCACAATAAGTTTAGTGAACATCAGTCATCTCATACAGATACAAAATTAAAGAAATAGAAAAAATTTTTTGTGATGAGAACTCAACAACTTTCATATATAACACACAGCAGTATTAATTATATTTATCATGTTGTACATTACATCCATCGTACTTATGTATCTTCTAACTGGAAGTTTGTACCTTTTGACTGCCTTCATCCAATTACTGCCCGCCCCCTGGTCCCCCAGTTCTATTAACCACAAATCTGATCTCTTTTTCTATGAGTTTGTTTGTTTGTGAAGGATAATTGACCTACTACACTATGTTAGTTCCTGATACAAAACATAGTGTTTTGATATTTCTATACATTTCAAAATGATCACAGGGATAAGTCTAGTTACAATACGTCACCACCCAAAGATATTACACAGTTATTGACTATATTCCCCTGGCTGTACATTTCATACCCATGAGTCATTTATTTTGCAGCTGGAAGTTTGTACCTCTTAATCTCCCTCACCTATTTCTTTGCTTCCTGCTATAACATATGTATTTTTTTCCTTCCTTCCTTCCTTCCTTCCTTTCTTTCTTTCTTTTTTTTTTTTTTGTTGTTGTTGTTGTGTGGTGGTTGTTTTGTTCTTTCTTACCTTACAGCATAAAGGTAGCATAAAGATTTTTTATTACTGTCTCATCTTATAGTTACCTTGTTTCCTTCTAGGAATCAGCCACTTCTCCAAGGAGCCATTATGGTGTAGAAAGGTCTTAGAGATCAATACCTGGGCTCTAGGTGTGGTCTCCAAATGTATTTTGATAAGGGTTAAGAACTGGTTAAATCTTGTCAAACAGTTGAATTAGTTCTTTGACTAAAGTAGATTTGGCTTATGTATAGGCAATGCCTAGTTCTACTTTACTATATATTGAGATTTCATACTGATAGTAAAAATAGCATGGTGATTTTCTGAGCCCCCCCACCCCCCGCGAAAAAAACTTTTAAAGATATTTATGCAGATTTGTGGTTACCAGAGGCGGCGGTGGGGGGAGAGTGAATTGGATGAAGGCTGTTATTTTCAGTTACAAGATAAATAAGTACTAAGAGGTAGTATACAACATGACAAATATAATTAACACAGCTGTATGTTATATATGAGAGTAAATCCTAGGAGCCCTCATCACAAACATTTTTTTTATTTCTTTAATTTTGTTTCTATATGAGATGATGGATGTTCACTAAACTTATTGTAATAATCATTTTATAATGTATTTAAGTCAAATCGTCATGCTGAACACCTTAAACTTATACAGTGCTGTATGTCAATTGTATCTCAATAAAATTGGAAGAAAAAAAGGTAAAGATATTTACACTGACACCATGATGGCACTCTTTAGTGGTACATAGCGACCATCAGACTTTTCAAGGTATCTCTTTACATGGTTCAGATCAGTCTAAAAGGAAAATGCATTCTTTCACAGAATGGGAAATTCCTGTAACTCTTCTGATGAAAGAATAAATTGTTTCATATTTTCATGCCCTAAATTTCCCCCAAGGGCCCAACCCACCTCAAAAAGAAATTGAAACTCCACATTTACATATCTACACCATATGAATTTCACTTTAATATGTCTCATCAAGACATGAGATAAATTATAAGGATTTGTTGCATCCTCTCCAAGGTGAGCCATTTAGTGGTGAGGCTTCATTACAAGTTGTTTCATTTTCTTGAGAACACCTTTTCTTGACAAAAGTGATCCCCACTTTTGTCAAGACTAGAATATGGTCCCCCTGATTTGCTCCTTGTAATACTCATTCCATTTGTGATTTCTTGGCTGATAACTACCTTCCCTGTTAGAGAAGAGGCTCCTGAGTGCAGAGGCCAGCACGTCACCAGGGCTATTACACTGCAGAACTCAAAGAAAGATTTGCTAACTGGTTGAAAGAACCGTGCTCCAACACGGAACACGAAGAGAGCATTATTATGAATCTTCAGTGTGTGGAGGTACGTCTCAGCTAAAAACCAAAGACCACATTGGAATTTCAGTGGAGGAGCTGGGGAAACTAAAGAAAATTTTGTAGGGTAAGTTAAAAGTTAATTCAGCTTAATGCTTTATTACTGCATGGGGTTCCAGCATTTTGACTGGTGAAGTTTTTGGTTTACTCAATTATTCATCCTTATCTCAGAATCCTTTCTGCTCACAATTAACAGACAATGACGTGAAGCACAACCCTTATCATACCCACAACCACGTAGGAAATGTATGTAATAAAGAACTGGAGATTAGTGTAGATAACAATGAGATATAAAATTTTTTTAAATCCTAGTTAATAGTCCAGCTTTGTTTTGTTTTTTAGTAATTAGATAATAACATAACCTGGCATTGTAAAGATTTTTTGCTCTTCATAGTGGAATTAGTATGGTCTTGCTAGACATGCTATTTCAAATTTAGATCACAAATATCTCTCTTAGATTTTTGGAAAACACTATGTAGATACTGAGTTTTTGATTTTGAGCAGCAAGTTATATTTTCTACTTGTTTAAAAAGAGAATTGAGTCAGGAACCAAGGTGGCAGAATTAGGACTAAGGAGTGGAAGTTAAAGAAAAGTCAGTAGAGACCATTATAAGGGAAAACTTTTGGTAATCAGCATTACTGTTTTATGGAAGTAATGAGAAATTATTTTCTCTTTTCTCTTCAGAAAGTAGATACATTAGAAGCCAAGAAGATGAGATAACAGAGATATATTTTTAAAAGGCTAGTTGACTGTTTAGGAAGGATAGATGTATACAGAGAATTCATGCATAGTGTAGCTGGATAGACCAGATGATAACAATAGTATTAATAATGACTATTTTAACATTCATCGCATGTACAATGATATGTAAACATGAACACACAGTCTTATTTAAATGACCTTTCAAATACGTTTTCATAATGATCTAGTAAAGTAGATAACACTATATCATGTTATAGAGGAATGTACTGAGGCAAAGTGAAGTTAAGAAAGGCAGTAAGTGAAGGAAGCAAGATTTAAACTTCCTACTCCGAAATCAATGAAATCTTCCCAATTAATGGGGTAGATTCTAGATATCTAAACAATTTACAACTTATATTTCTACAATAAAGATTTTCTCCCATGTCACGCTCTGCATCAGACTCTGGCTATTCTTTTAAATCAGTTATTGAACATTTACTCAAGTAAGTGAATGGTGTCTTCCAAATAATAATAATTATATATCTAAGAATTAAATGGTGCTTATAATATATCAAACACTGTTCCAGTGTGTACCCTTAGCCAAATTTCACCATTACCCATAGTAAATATTTATTTCAGTACTAAAAATATGTGTGCATATGTCATGTATGGATATAGATTCAGAAAAGTTTTTACCGCATTAAGTCCATTTGACTAAATAGCCTTTGGAAAAAACAGGAAATAATATCATCAAAACAAATTTATTAGAGTCCCATATGATACACTATTCCCTGCTTATAGAAATTTCCCAGAGGGAAATTAAGAAGGTTTTCTGATGTGATTTCATAAGTATTGGGGTAATGACCAGCTTGCAAACTACTAAATAAAATATTTCTGTTTAGAACTCTTTATACCAATACCATACCTATTAAAAAACATTGCCTTTCTAGTATCACACCTTAACACACATTTTCACATTAAAAGTTATGTCATTTATAAACCAAAAATGGGAGACAGAGGCATGAAATGACATAGTATTTCTTATTTTATAGGCCATGAACCTGCTGGGGAAAAGAAAGATCATCAGTTCCTTTAGCCTTCTCTTCCATACCACCACTGTGTTGCACAATGTATTCTCCTTCTTGGAATTGTAGAAAAAATGCCTTAGAACATTCAGTCATTCACTCATCCACTGATTCCTTTATTCAATACCTACTGTGCGTCATGCACTATTTCAGACACTTTGGGGACACAGTTACAAACTAAAAAGACAAAGTCCCTGTCCTCACAGAACTAACATTCCAGTGCAATCATAAAGACAATTACACATAAAAATATGGAATTTAATGCCAAGTTTTTAAAAAATGCATTAAGAAAAATAAATCAGGATAATTATTGCCCTCATAATCAATGTAAAACTGGATTGCAACAGGTAAGACAGTGGTAAAGCCATATACTGACTCTGCTGTAGAGTGAAGGTAGTATGTGATTATATAGTTCTGGGTCCTTCTCTGTAGTATAATTCTAAATTATCATTTGCTGAGAGAAAGGAAACACTATGTATGTTTTATGGTTCCATTTAAATTGCAGGAGACCTGTGATATGACTTTTAAGAAGAGAAGGATTAACCCGTTCAGCTTCTATTTCCTATAAATGCCTGGCTTCCTGGGCTACTCCCTTTATACTCAGAGCCAGCTTGCCAGGAGAACTCAACTGTATGTCAATGAATATAAATATATACCTTTTCTTAAGTGAGTTTCAGTAAGCTGCAAGTATATTTTCACTGCCATAAAATATTAACTTCAGGGCTTCCCTGGTGGCGCAGTGGTTGAGAATCTGCCTGCTAATGCAGGGGACACGAGTTCGAGCCCTGGTCTGGGAGGATCCCACATGCCGTGGAGCGGCTGGGCCCGTGAGCCACAATTACTGAGCCTGCGTGTCTGGAGCCTGTGCTCCGCAACAGGAGAGGCCGCGATAGTGAGAGGCCCGCGCACAGCGATGAAGAGTGGCTCCCACTTACCACAACTAGAGAAAGCCCTCGCACAGAAACGAAGACCCAACATAGCCATAAATTTAAAATAAATAAAAAAAAATTATTAACTTCAGAGAGGTAAAATGCTACTGTCAGATAGGCCTTGTTCTGCTCCTTTTGGGTGTTGTTAACACAGGTTTTGTTAATTGCAGAACTGCCCAAAAGTTCTTCTTTTATGAGACTTCACCCAACTATTTTAGATTTGTTCTCACAATTAGTCTACTTGCCAATACATTCACTTGACTCTTGTATATCATCTTATACCATACTTAATCCCAGATTAGTGTTCCAGTGCCTTGAAAATCAGAAAGGTCCCTCAGCCGAGGTTCTCACACGGGAAGAATACTAAGGACAGTAGGAAAGTTGGATAGTTCGAGTTTTCATGAAGAAGAATCTTTTGTTCTCCTCGCAGGAACTAAACAGAACGTGTGACTAGGCCAGATCCTGGCCAAAGTTAAGGAGTCAAGCCGAGGCCACTTAAATGAGAAATAGGCAAGTTTTTAAAAGAGAAAAAAGAAAAAAACAAATAACTGTCTCTCTTACTTTTACTCTTGGATCATGATCATTTTAATGCTACTTGTGTTTTCTATAATAATTTCATTTTTTCTCATTTTGTAGAAATGTGGTGATGGCACCCTACTTCAAATGTACTAATTATCCAACCCACAGATTTCCTGACTTATACATGTTTTGTCCCATAATTGGGTTAGTTTGATGCCTACCTCTAGATTACAGCCCAGCCCAAGAGTCTGAGGATCTAGTAGGTATCTGTGACAGTGGATATTAATTTAGCTGCAGCCACACTTCCTGACACTCATCATTATGGGTATTAGGCCAGTGCCAACGTGGCGCCCTAGTTCTGAGAGACCAGGACCTGCCTTGCCTCTGTTTCTGAGTTCTTGTTCTGCCTAAAACTCAGTGTCCCCTAGAACTAAAGCCCTTCCGAGCTCCTACCAATTCCTGTCCCAGCATCTGGAACTTTTTCCCCTAAATTTCTTGCCAGTGTCTGGATCACTGCTACCCACAGAATAGTAATACATTTACGTAGGCATTCAGAGGACTCAGACAAATCTGGAGAAGTGTATGATTATAACCTTGTACTTCTAAAACTAGCCTCATCACCAGTGTTTGCTTTCTGGAAATTTGGTACTTTTGACTTAAGATAGTACATTTTTAAATCAAAACATCTCGTGAATTTTTTGCTTGAATAATCAAATTCCTCATGAAATATTTTTTCTGTAAAGTTGAAGTACTTGTTCTTTAAAGGATGTAATTGGAAAGGAAGATTGCAATAATCTTCTTAAAAGGACACAAAGTTTCAGCTTTGTTTATATTTATTGGAATAATACTTTCACTGGCTCAAGTTAAAATCAATGGAGAAGTATTTCTACTCAGAAGAGAACCAAACAATCTGAAATCTCAGCATCTTAAAGGCAGTGAGATAGAAACATTGCCCTGTAAAGAATGTTAAGAAATATTCAAGTATCTCTAAAAAATATTCCTATTTCTAGGAAATACTGCAACTAAGAAAAGTGAAAGTATGTTCGTTCTATTGTTTGAGACGATGAAGAGCCAAGATTTTTCATAATTGAAAATATAAAGACATTTCACCAGGTCAGGAAGCTAGTACATTATCTACCTATGTTTTAGTACTTCGTTGCAACGTTTTTATTATATTATCAGCAACAGGCAAAAGAGTCTCACAAGTAGACAAGAAAAAGAATAAGTGAAGGGGACTTCCCTGGTGGTCCAGTGGGTAAGACTCCATGCTCCCAAAGCAATGGGCCTGGTTTCGATTCCTGGTCGGGGAACTAGATCCCGCATGCCACAACTAAGAAGTCCACGTGCCACAACTAAGACCTGGTGTAGCCAAAATAAATAAGTAAATATTTTTAAAAATTATGCTTAAAAAAAAGAATAAATGGAGAATGAATATTGCTGAATAGTACTATAAAAGCAGGCAAATATACAGGGGTATTCATGTTGATATCACAATATGAAAATATCTGTCTATAATCAAATTTTAAAAGCTTAAGAATCAGCCGTGTATTTTAACTATTTATACCCTAAAAATACTCATAAGTTATTTGCTTCTATGTTGTTCAAATAATAATTAAGACACTTGACAATTCTTGATACTGAGACATGAGAGAAATTTTTCCTACAGATACTTGTTAAGAGGACATAATAATGTAAGAGCATTCTTATAATAAATACAATAAAAACAAATATAATAATATTTATTTGAACATCTTTTAGCATCCTTCAATGTAAAGCAACGTTTATTCAATAAAAACAAAAAATGTTCCATAAAAGAGACACTGTGGAGATTAATGGGTTTGTAAAACAATTTAGTTGAGGTATACATTCTGTTGATCTTGTTTAATCTATGGACACATTCTAAAGCAGGTTTTCTAGATTTTTTTGGAAATCAGATTGATGAGAATGGGGAGAGGGGAGGGGATTGAATAGAACATCACCAAAGAGAGATGCACACAAGCACAATAATCTGTATGCAGGTACAGTATTTTAATAAATTCCATGATGCATGGACTACATAGACTATTGCTTTTCAAATTGCAGATCCCCACCCTTCAGAAGTTCATGAATTAATTTAATGGGCTGGAAGTGGCAGTTTAAAGAAAAAAAAAAAAAAAAAAAAGGATTATGGTAAAGTTCTGGCTGTGGTGGTGTAGTTTTGGAATCTCCCTTAATTCATCCATAAAAATAGACCAGACAGGCCAAAAGAAGAAAAGCAAAACCAAAAACCTTTGGACAACATCTAGGACAAAACACCACAAACCTCACCATGTGAGCACACAGGAACAACCATAAAGGCCTACAAGACCCAGATAGAATTAGCATCTGAGTGACAGGAAGTGGAGGGAAGGGAGTGGGCTTTGTCGACCTGAAACAAATAGACTGCCAGAGATTTCTCCCACAAAGACGGGTTTATTTGGGATCAACAGAGAATTACAGTTCAGGGTCTGCAACCATGGCCAGCCACGTGCAAGTCTCCCCCAACAGCAAGGGAAGGATCGTTTTTATAGAGAGGAAAAGGAAGTTGGGAGGCCTGCAGTAAACAAAGAGTCCATGGCTTTTCATTGGCTGAATCCTTGCCAGGAAAAAGGAGTCTTTCTTCTTGCTGTTGGGCTCTGCTATTGTCCCAGGATGTGAGAGCTCCCCCTAGTGGTCTCCACCTCTATTTAATTGAGGTTTCTGTTTATTAATT
This sequence comes from Balaenoptera musculus, assembly GCF_009873245.2. NCBI lineage: Eukaryota > Metazoa > Chordata > Mammalia > Artiodactyla > Balaenopteridae > Balaenoptera > Balaenoptera musculus. Next base: position 61,297,714 of record NC_045802.1, read on the forward strand.
TTTTACAGATTGATGACCCTAAGAATAAACATTAAATTGTCACAGAGAGCTCACTGGAAATTGTGGCAGGCCAAACTGAGAAAAGAAGCTGAAACCAGCCAAGGTTTCTATAAGACCCAATTTATGAATAAGGGCAGAGTGTTCAAATGTGATGTGGTCTGATGGTGCCCAAGCAGCCCGCACCCTATAGGCTATTAAACTAACACACCAAACCACCTTCCAGTTTTAGAAGTACAATATTATAATAATACAAAGAAAACAGCTTTTCTTTCAACTTAAATTTTGATAATTATGGCAGGGCAGCAATACCAAGGCTATTCAGGCCTAACTAAGAATTACCTAGAATTCTTCCATATTTCATCAATTCTAAGAAGCATATTTTTTTCACATTTTCACATCTCTTTTTTTTTCTTCCTCTTCTTTTTTAAAAATATTTATTTATTTATTTTTATTTGGTTGTACTGGCTCTTAGTTGTGGCTCATGGGCTCCTTAGTTGCGGCACGTGGGCTCCTTAGTTGTGGCATGCAAACTCTTAGTTGTGGCATGCATGTGGGATCTACTTTCCTGACCAGGGATCGAACCCGGGTCCCCTGTATTGGGAGCTTGGGGTCTTAACCACTGCGCCACCAGGGAAGTCCCACATTTTAACATCTCTGAATCAGCATATCTCTTACATTTTACAGTGTCTTACAATTAATTCCAGCACTTTTCCTTTGTTCATACATTGAATAAATAATTAAATTATGTGTCTTACAACCAATGGCATCTTAGATACACGAAGGCATATAGTATTTTCTTGTTATCAGCACAGTGACCCACCATATGCTTTACCAATGACAGAGTCATTGTTTTCTGGTCAAAGTAAAGAAGTTTGACCAGTAGAATTCAAAGTTACCTTGACCCAGAGACAGTAAAAATGATAAACAATTACTATTTGGGATAAAGAAAGAATATCGCCTAGTTATGTAACATTATACAGGAAAATATTTGATCACTTGAATTGTACTTTTTTATCTGCTTCCCAATATTTTAAGAGTTCAGTAGCTGAGATAGTAACATTTATAATTATGATTTATTGATAGTTGTGTAAATGTTGGTCTTACAGAAATTATGGGCAAAGTAGACATTTGAATAAAATGGAAAACAAAATTCGCAGTGCTAATATCATTTACATGTCTAGTGCCAGCTGCAATTATATGAATTTTTTCTTTGATGCTAATAACCAATAGAAAACATGACTTATTTTAAGTTAATGAATATGTTAAATAAAAATAATAGAAATGGAAATTATAACTTAGGGTACTGTTCATATGATCCAGCAATCCTACTCCTGGGCATATACCCAGACAAAACTATAATTCAAAAAGATACATGCACCCCTATGTTCATAGCAGCACTGTTCACAATAGCCAAAACATGGAAACAACCTAAATGCCCACTCACAGATGAATGGATAAAGATGTGGTACATATATACAATGGAATACTACTCAGCCAAAAAAAAAAAGAAAATAATGCCATTTGCAGCAACATGGATGCAACTAGAGATTATCATACTAAGTGAAGTAAGTCAGAAAGAGAAAGACAAATACCATATGATATCACTTGTATGTGGCATCTAAAATATGGCACAAATGAACCTATCTACAAAACAGAAACAGACTCACAGACATAGAGAACAGACTGTGGTTGTCAAGGGGGAGGGGGGAGGGAGAGGGATAGACTGGGAATTTGGGTGTGGTAGATGAAAACTATTATATTTAGAATAGATAAACAGCAAGCTCCTACCTTATAGCACAGGGAACTATATTCAGTCTCCTGGGATAAACCATAATGGAAAAGAATATTTAAAAAGAACATATCTATATGTGTAAAACTGAGTCACTTTGGGGTACAGCAGAGACTGGCACAACATTGTAAATCTACTATACTTCAATAAAAAATATAAAAAAATAACTTAGGGTACTGCTGTGACTGTCATAGATTTTTAAAATAATTATGTGATATTTTCTCAGCCAGTGTCTTAGTCTGGCACTAATCGAGACAGAAATCACACAGTAATTTAAATAGGGAATGTTTAATATAAAGAATTATCAAGGTATGACAGGAGAGTAGTTATAGAGATGTACAGAGAATACCAAAAGGTACGCTGAGGTTGAAGGAACGTACTTAAGGAAGGACAAACTTGGAAGAATGGCCCCCTTCTGAGGCTGAGGTTCAGACCTAATTTGAAAAAGGCGTGATTGTAGCCCAGTGGATGGCAGAGAGGCTGGTTGCACGGCTGGGCCACAGGTGGTCCACCGTTGCTAGAAAAGCAAGATATAACCCTTCAGCGTGCAAGAGAGCCACAGGAGAGTAGATGTGATGATGGGAGCAAAGGATTGGGGTGATGTGATGGAGGGGCCACGAGCCAAGGAATGAATGCAGTTGCCTTCAGAAGCTGAAAAGGGCCAGAAAATGGATTCTCCCCTCAGAACCTCTAGAAGAAACCAGCCCTGCCAACACCTTGATTTTAGCCTAAAGAGATTTATTTTGGCTTCTGAACTTCAGAAATATAAGATAATAGGTTTGTGAGAAAAAAAAAAAAGAGATAGAGAGAGAGAGAGAGAGCCACAGGAGAATGTGCAAAAGGATAAGGATGGTCCTGCAGGAGAGAAACCTGGAGTCTTGGTGTCAACGCCAGTAGGGCCACAGAAAGGCAGTCACCTTGCCCTGGCTGGGGGTACAAGTTTCCTGAGGAACTTAGGGGCTCGGGGCGCAGGGTTGGGACATGCTGCACTGCTTGACCTCACAAACCCACAGCGCTGAGTACCCTTGCAGCAGGAGCCGGCAAAGGAAAACAGCCCACGTAGGAATCCTAAAAGTTACTCTCTTCTTCCGGCAATGTCCCTCCCACTCCCTCTACTGGCTAAATTTACATCATGTTCACTGAAAACAAAAATTGCTTAGAGAGTTCAGTGTGGACTCTCAGAACAGGTAGTGAAGGGTGCATTTGGAGCTGAGAGGCAATAAATTGATAACTGGTAACCTGTGAAGTATCTGCTCGAGGAAAGGTATTGTAAACCCTGGGTTAGATTCTTGGGAAAACACTATCATTAGGAAGCTGTATGGTGTAGCAGAAGGAGGGGAGTAAAAAAGAGAGAAACAGATAGAAAGAAATTATGCTCAGGGAGAATATGCCTAGAAACCAAGGGTCCCAGGTAGTTGGAGTAAAACACCTTTCATTTGTTTAATATTTAAGAATTTTATAAAATGCTATATATTATTTCATTCTGATCCTCACAACCATCCTGTGAGATTAGTTGAGTCAGTACTATTATCACCAATTTATAAATGAGAAAAGTGTGGTCCAGAGTCATTAACAGACTCACCAAAGTCCCAAAGCTAGTTAATATCAGAGGATTTCATCTTAAATTCTGAGACATGCACATATAGCACTATGGTACTTAATCTGGCTTTGATAGTGAAATTAGACTAGAGCTGTCCCAGGGTCCCATTACCCAGAAGCATGTTGCAAATTACAAAGGAGTCTATCAGCAAACAATTAAGAGTGTACTCTGCTAGTCTAGCCATCTTTGTAATTCACTAAGATAGCAGTTTTCTCTCTTCTGAAATTGTTCTGGATAATCCTTATCTTCTTTCAGCACCCCCTCTACACACACACACACACACACACACATCCCACAAACGTCCTGGGCACAAAGATAATGCTTATTCTGGAAACTTTCAAAGGACTAGCATCTTTAAATCTTACCAAAATGACCCCCGGCTGTCTTTGTTTTTGGTTTTTTAAAAAAAATTTTAATGTGTTTCCATCCTAGGAAGAATTAATAGATTACATAAAGGTAAAAGCCAACAACTCACAAACGTTAATTAGATTTGCTAAGTATTAATATGCCTGCTATTTTCCCTGAATCCATGAGTTCTTTCCTTGTTTAAATAATTTCCAAGTCATATAATTCATCTCAGACTCAATCCATAGAGCCTTCAAACTTACTCAAATCTTTAGTTCTACTGACTACACCCTATTCTAAGTATTTAAATTGTATCTGAGGGTTGAACATATGAGAATTAAGGTCAAAAAAGCCTCAGGTCTATCTCTGCCTAAAATATACAGATACAAAAAAGGAATACTCTATTTTGTTTGAATAACACAGATAACTTCCTCTACTTTCCAAATCACTTTAGATATTTTCTAAACGAACCCGATCAACTGTGGGGTTGTTAAATTTTTTTAAATCTTTCTTTGGGCATTTATGGTACAATTAAATTGTAACTCTTACGGCACTCACTGCCCAGTTCGGTGCTTTCCAGTGCTTTCCTTCTCTTTGGTATCCTTTGTAGGCATTTCATTATTATTAAATATCACTACCAGGGAGTTAGGCAGGATGAAGGTAAGTCAGTGAAACTAAAAATTGCTACTTGAGAGACTGCGGCAAACATTTCTAAAAGAAGCTGAAACCGTTAACTAATTTCTAATTAGAGTTCTGACTATCTAGTGATTAACAGCAGAAATAATTTAAAATGTATGGTCTTCAGAATCTTTATATGAATGAACATGATTATGACAATGAAAAGAATAAAAAAGCATATTTCTGTGTTGCTCCCCTTTCTTTCCTTCTGCATAACTTCTTCCACAATCTGCATAAATCTCATACTTGAAGCAATTTACAAAATAACAAAATTTAATACAAGACCTAAGTTTTCTAAATTATTTGAGATAAAATAACTTTTTTTTTTAAATCAGGGGATTTAAATATGGGAAGCATTTAATATGGGACTTTTTGGACAGGATTTTTTTTTTTTAAATATGTTATTTTTTTTTTCATGCTGTTTTAACATTAGAAGAAGAATTTCCTGGTGTGTCTGTAAAGCTGCAAATGCCATACTGGTGACAGCAGGAAGAGCCAGACTGTGTTCTATGGAATGAATGGTACAGGTTAGAAATGATGGAACGAAAGCAGCTCTGTCAGAGAATATAAATATTACAAGAAGTGCATTTAATAGAACAAAGGTTCCACTGAGCGGGAGAAACTAACTCCACTTGTTCACTCTGAAAACAAAAGATACTTGAAAATATAAAGTTCACAAGAGTAATCCCAGGATACAGGTGGATCTTTTTTTTTTTTTTTTTTTTTTTTTTTTTTTTTTGGCTGCATTAGGTCTTCGTTGCTGCGCGCAGGCTTTCTCCAGTTGCGGCGAGTGGGGGCTACTCTTCGTTGCTGTGCGCCGGCTTCTCATTGCGGTGGCTTCTCTTGTTGCAGAGCATGGGCTCTAGGCACGCGGGCTTAGTAGTTGTGGCATGTGGGCTCAGTCGTTGTGGCTCACGGGCTCTACAGCGCAGGCTCAGTAGTTGTGGTGCATGGGCTTAGCTGTTCCTCCGCATGTGGGATCTTCCCAGACCAGGGCTCGAACCCACGTCCCCTGCATTGGCAGGCAGATTCCTAACCACTGCACCACCAGGGAAGTCCCTACAGGTGGATCTTTTTAAAGAAAGCTTTTCAATCATCATCTACTCTGGTTTCTGCAGATGCTTCACCACCCAACCCGACAAGCAGGGGACCTTGCCCTACTCCTCCCTGCAGAGCAGTATAGATTTTCAGGTAAAGAAAACGTTGGCATATTTGTTATTGCTGGATGATATTTCCTTTTTTTTTTTTTTTACCATTTTAAAAATTTTGCAAATATTTAGCATTGCAAAATTTGATTTTGTTGAAACAGTTAATATTTTCTCATCTTAAATAACGAAATACGTAGGATTTTACCTAACTTTCTTTTCTGTTTTCAGGTAAACCCCCAATATTTGCAACTGACACAAAATGACAACAAAGAAAACAGTCCCTCAGCTATTTGTATTATATAGTTTTCTAAGGCATCTAGAATTTTAAAACTGGTGTGTTTAGTACCATGTGCAATGTCTGATGCGAACCACATCTTGAAACTAAAATTTTTCTTTCAATCTTTTAAGTTATCTAGCCTTCAGAATTATCGTTAATTCTGAATAAAGCAGTCTGACCATTCTAGGCAAACAAGCTTCTCAACTATCTGTTTTCATTACTTAAGAAATTTTGGCAGAATTTTTAATGAAAAATTGTTAGGATTATAATTCCTATGCATAGAGATGTAACGATTTTTTTTTAAGTTAGCATTCTTTCCCAGTGGATAATGTAATTCTCACCTTTGTTTGTATGTGCCTACTACTAAATATTTTGAAGTCTATAAGTTTTAAAAAATTATTTCAAAGTGTGTATATTGTGGGTCATTGTGCAAGATAAATTAGGAAACACATGGAGATTCATATATGAATAGTTATGTTACCTTGGATCATGAAGAAAAATGCAGTTTTTAAAGGCTTTTGTTTGTGCAATCCTATTCAGAAAAAACATTTAGGTACAGTTTATATGCACAACATGCTTCACCCTTTCCTTGACTATTAAAACTGCTAATTAGCAGCTGTTCAAGTGCTTAAAATGGTCAAACTGTGCATGCTGTAGCTAAGGGCAGAATGCACAAGTAAAAGAAAACTAGTAGTAAATCCATTGTTCCCTTTTGAAGGACAGTTGTTAAATAGGATCTTATGTCTTGCTTCATTGTCACAGTGTGAGCTTGAATCTTACTAAGAAACTGGAAATTCAAAACACTTGTTAAACACAAATATGTTTTCTTTATGCCATCAAAAATGTTAGTAAAGAACAAAACTCAATTACTGAAATGACATTTATTGACTGATTATGTATAAATTAATAAATATTAGAGTACAGTAACTTCTTTCCTTTCATTCTTAGCATCATTCTTGACTAAATTCTGCAGCAAAATATAAATTCATATTGAATTTTAGATTTATATATACATATGAAATATTTGGAGGAAAATGGTTGAATTGGTTAAATAATCTCTTCATAGCTAATAATTAATACTTATTTTCAAATTAAGTATAATTTGCTAAATACTTTTTCAAGGGCTTTCATATTTGCAGAAAGAGCATCATTTAATTACGTATGGCAGAAATGAACAATTAGGATACATTTATAGCAATACATTTTGCTGATTTCAACTTTGTCATGTAAAATATTTTCTTCGTCATTTTCTTGTAGTTTCTGAATTTCTTGGAATCATCCATGTTTGCTAGTTTGGAAATTAGGATGAAAATGGTATATACTTAAAATATATTGGAAATTTGAAATTAGACGCATTTGAGAGGACAATTAAATCCAGACTCTTGAATAAAGTCTGTTTTTCACATTTGGCAAATAGATCACTTTGTCTCAAAGCCTTTAAATATATTTTATTAACATAATTTGGAATAATGAGGAAATAAAAATTGTTTAGTGTTTAAAAATGTAAAATGCATATATTTTCATTTCTTAAAGCACAAAACATCAGAAGCAATTGTTAGAATAGAGGGCATGTTATTTCAAGAAACTTTTAAATTATAGCATCAAAGGAAAAATAAAATAAAATTAACAAAAAGATTTCCCCCCAAATCTGTAGTCAACTGTCACCTTTGTGCTATTACAGTTCTTACAGAATAAGGACAAAATGACTTTGGGATGTGTTTTCCTACATCTGGCATACCATATATTCTGATATACCTTCACACTAAGCAATTAAATTCAAAGACTTAATTAAGAGGAACAAGAAAATATTCTCCTTTCTTTTTCAGGTCTACTACTTAATTTTTCCTTATTTAACCAACATATCTTAAATTAGCATAAACAGAATCATATGTATTCCCTGGCTCCCCTCTTCCTCTGGAGAATGTAAGATTTAAAGGAAATGAACATCAAGCTGCTTCTGTCTTCCAACTGTAGCTATTCCACAGCAATTCAGGATATAGATAAATCTACACATGCCTGCCTTGTTTTGAAAAGTTGAATTTAAACATCCATACACAGCTGGTGCAAGTGTAAACTGCTAAAATCAATGTGGAAAAATAATTTTACTTTGCTTGGTAAAGTTTAATATATGCATACTGTATGACCATTCCTGTGTACAATACTGTATAGACTAGAGAAACTCCTCCTCCTGTGCCCTGGGCGGCATGTCCAAGTTCATAGCTATATTGTTCACAATAGCAGAAAAACTGTAAATAATTCAAAAGCCCAACGACAGTGGATAAGTTAAGCCACTCATGGCATACTTATACACTGGGACATTTTGTGAGACAGAAAATCAATGAACTACAGCATCAATGAGGAAGATTTTTTAGAAACAAATATTAAGTGAAAAGTTAAGTGACAGAGGAATACAATATGATTCCTTTCCTTGATTTCAATTTCAAAAACAGGCAAACTAAACACACATTGTTTAAGAATACAGTCAAAAATAGTAAAATTATAAAGAAAAATCAAGGGAATGGTTAGCACCAAATTCAGGGGAGAAACTATTTCTAGGAATGAGGGAAAGGGATGCAAGGTAGGATAATGTGCAATCAAGTGACCTCAAAGGTGCCTGTAACAGTTTATTTCTCAAGCTGGATAATGGGTACACAAGTGCTCAGTTTTTTTGTGGGTTTTTTGTTTTGTTTTTGTTTTTTATATCAGCTTTCGGGTTTTGAAATTTATATATGTACCGTATTTCACAATAAAACAAAATAAGGGGGAAAGAAATTGAATTTAATCATATAACTGGTTAGCAAATTGCCAGTAACTTTCTGATTGGTTTCAAAGTAGCCTATTGACTAACTTTTTGTCTTCCCCTGACCAATAAACAAGGAAATAAACCTGCAAAAAAGTGTGTCTGTTAAAGTGCAGAGTAAACCAGGACAGGTATTATTCCTGATGTGTGTGGCACTAATTCTAAATTCGTCAGAGCTACATTACAATACAGACAAGAGTTTAAGGCAGTGGTTCTCGACAAAATTGCAGGGGATCTCAGTAAAGAAAAGGAAGGAAGATGCAGAAGGCGGACAATACACACTGAGGATAAGTGTCAGAATGGTGGTGCGGAGAGTTTGAAAAAGCTGTCCCCCGGCCCAGTCGTGTTATTTCCTTAAAAGAGTCTCTTCCTCCATCTCTCCTTCACCTCCACCAATCCCCCAGTCTCACCCCCTAAGATAATATGGAGGACCACCTTAAATATAGACATATTTACATTTTTTTTTCTTTCAAATTGAAAAACCCAATCGTCACATTCATTCACACCTTGAACAATTTATTTATTGAGCACCTACAATGTGCCAGGCACCAACTTTCCAAATAAAGCAGTTCACAAAACAAAAACCCAACGTTCAAAAAATTCAAAAACTTCTAAATAAAGTAGAAACCGCTTACCTGATAGGATTAATACCCTGGTTAGTCTGTTAATGGAAAAACACATTTATTTGTTTTAAATTAAAATACTTAAGGCTAATGCATATACATAGACATCCATGTTTCATTCACCAGTCATTTCATATACAGTCTAGTCTATTTCTTGGCCTATGAGCCCATTGACTGAAACTCGACATCATCTTTCTTGCCCACATCTAATGAATTGTGTACGATTTCCAGGTTCAGTTTCTTTCAAGTAGAACAAGAATTCAAGACAGGCTAAAAGTTACAGTTAAAGACACTTCAACAGACAGCGGACTTTGGGGGGTTTTGTAAGTTTTTTCTCCCATCCTCAATCTCCCACAACATTTTAACATTAGTTTTTATCATGTCTTTCATGAAGCATTCTAAAACATTCAATTTCGTTTCTCTAGAAATAACTGTTTTCTTTTCAAACTTATCTTGTATCTCTTTATGAAGTTTTTAATTAAGTTACACCATTAAAATAACAACTGCAACTGACATAGTTTTCAGAACTGATATCTTTTGGGTTTTAACTCTCAGATTGTTGATAAGCACACAACTCAGCTGCTGGAAGCAAAGATGAGCTGACTTACTTATCAGAGAGGAACCCATTAGCCTTAAACATTTAGTGTCTTTGGCATCAGTCACCAAAGAAATGGAGAAGTTCTGTTAACCCAGCATCAGTTAGGGGGAGGCTGGTTGAGAGAACTTATACTATCAAATCAACAACAGCAACAATAAAAACAAGGGGTGAGCAAGGGAACTTACTTACATTCTGGAAAATACTGTGGAAAGAAGGCTCCTACAGGGAAGATTTTAACCTATAAGATCAAATTGATATGCAGTTTGGGGGACTTAAATTCTGCCCTAAAACAGCAGTCTTTAGCCTGTGAATCAGTTCACAGGTGCAAAATACCCAGGACATTCCTATCCTACCACTACCACTTACAGTGTAAAAATATAGAGAGAATAATAATAACACAGAAAACACTGATTAAAATTAGCAAGAAGAATGCTGTGTTTCTGATGAGTCCCCAAAGAAGAGCAGACGACTTAGATTAGGTGCTGGTTGAAAACCTATTGGCATCACCCTGTCAAAGACTGTGCAGAGATGAGTGAAAACCCACATGGTCCTAGATCTCACTTTGCAAACTGAAATAATAGCTCACAGCTACCTAAGTTCTGAGTTTCCCCATACCCGTCTAGACTGGGAAAGACGTAGCATAAAGGGGCCCAGTAGAAGCGGGAGGGGAAGGGCTCTGGGGTCCCCAGTTTGGGGACAAACAGCCCCTCCTAGTGATGAGATGAGCCGGGGCAGGAGCCTCCCAGGCGAGCTGCAAGCCAGAGCTGGAGGTGACGCACCTGCGCCCACCAGGATGTGATGTCTCTGGAAAGAAGTCACTTTGAAACTAGTTAAAGAACGAAAACATCAACTTGCAGAAACAAAATAAGAGAAAGAAATACATTGTAATAAAATTTAAAAGTACATCTATAAAATCTAGTAAAGAAAACAAGCCTTGTACTTGCACCCCTTCCACCCCCTCTACCTGCTCCCCTCCCCCATGCCTCCACCTATAGGTGGTCAGGATTGGGTAGAACTGAGAGGGTCAGGGAGCCAAGAGGCCAAGCACCGGGGGGGTCCCCACAGCCGAGGGCGTGGGTGCAGCCCAGGTCAAGGAGGAGTGGGACCGCACCCACCTCAAGGTCCAGCACTTTGCCCTAGTGGACCTCGGCTCACAAGTGAAGTCCACACCTGGGACCTTGGATTCTTACGACTGTCCAGTCTGCAAGCCTCGCCTCTGGGAATCTGCAAGCCCGGCTCCTCCCACCTGTCCCTGGGGAATGAAGGGAGCCCTGTGGGTGTCAGAGGAGTGTGCTGGGACGGACGCTCACCACATTCAGGCCACCCGGATCTCTAGCAAGTTTGGACCAGGCGGCCTCTCCAACCCCACTTCACCTCCTCTGCCCTGTTCATGGAGCAGGTCCATGAACCTTCTCTCGTGGACCTGCTTTGGGTTGTTGAAATAGTCTTCCAATTGCTGCTGAAGCATTTGAGCCCAGATATTTTTAAAGTGTGTAACTTCCTTTCACTATTCCTCCCCTTCTAGCCCTTTCCCAGCCACCTCGTGTCCACACATGCTCGTATTCACACACTTCAACTTGCAGGCTGACTCTCTCAGGGGTTTGTATAACTGTTTCCAAAGCTCACCTTAATTTTACTTTTTTTTATCCCCCGGAAGTTTGCAGCGCAGTGGTAGTCATTATAGATATAAGGAGAGGCTCCACTTTTGGGGCAGTACAACCCTGCCTCTAGGCCCACGTCCAGCCGGACCTGGAGCTTCTGTTGTCTCCTGGGACGCCTGTGTGCATGCTGCCACCGGCCTGTTGAACTCCAAAGTGGAAACTTCTCCATCACACACCTGCCGTCAGAAATGCGCAGCAGACTACCTTTGTTTGACTGATCCAGTGATTTCCTCCCCTGAACTTTTAAACATGCTGATTGGCATAGAGTTCTGTTTTCGTCTGAAATAAATTTTATAATGAGTTTTGAGAATTTCACAGCATTCAGTGGATTAACTGGAGACATATTTGGGTTGAGGTAAAATCAAGGTTTGGGGGGAAAAAACAAGGTTTAGAATCACTGGTCTGCACAGTCCAGGCATTGGGATTTCACAGTCTTGTCTTTTAGTTATGTTTTTAATTTGTATTTTAATTTTATTCGTTTAATAGAAATAAACACCACTCCCTAAACATCACCATTATTGTCCTTTCATAAAGGGCATTTCAATCCCACCAAAATGAGAGGCTATAATCTCACAATGAAGTCTAAAACACTGAATTGCTTGAATTTAAACCTTACCAAAAACACACAGTTGTTATGCTCTCTAAAGCTGTTCAGAGTGCCCTTGATGTTTCTATTTTTGTAGACTGTAGAACAATGGTTAATCAAGCTTTGCCTATGGGCCCATATCCATATGTCTTATAAAATTTATTGTAAATAAAATAAATAAAACAGGTTATGTTTTCAAGCAAGCTGATAGCTCCTCTACCCACTTGTGTCTAACACTAAGTACTAACCAAAAAAAAAAAAAAAAAGGGAAGACTCTAACATAGCATATCCAAGAGTATCCAAAATTTTATTTTGCCCATTAAAGACATTAACCAAAAAAATTTCCATGATCTTAATCTCAAGAGCAATTTTAACACAAAACAATAGACATATTTAAGAATAAATGGCAGTCCTTAATATGGAATGCATTTAGAATTTTAAAAATAACTACATTGCCCTTACTTTCCTTTTTTCATCATAGGTTAGTGAACTTTGTATCATCTGTCAAGAGGCCAGTGTGAGGTTCACTGCTGTAGATCACGTTATCTGTAATACCATTGTCTTAGTCCATTCAGGCTGCTATAACAAAAAACACCATAGACTAGAAGGCTTAAACAACATTTATTTCTCACAGTTCTGGAGGCTGAGAAGTCCAAGATCAAGGTGCCAGCAGATTTGATATGTGGTGAGAGCCCACTTCCTGGTTTTTAGACAGCCATCTTCTTGCTGGGTCCTCACATGGAGGAAGGGGCTAGAGAGCTCTCTAGGGTCTCTTTTATAAGGGCACCAATCCCACTCACGAGGGCTCCACCCTCATGCACTAATCACCTCCCCAAAACCCTGCCTCCAAATATCTTCACATTGAAAGTTAGGATTTCAACACATGAATTTTGGGAAGACACAAACATTCAGTCCATAACAATAGTTTAAGCACACACAGCCCCATACTTTCTGAGCAGTCCATCTTCATCCCTTCAACCTGAGGTATACTAGGTCTTACAAACTGACCTCGATTTTAGGAAATGGTACAAGGAATTACTCTTTATTGTTTTATAAACCTAAGTCAATCTAGCTGCCTTTAAAACATCACATATTACAAATAAATCTGCTAAATGCTACAGTAATCAGCGTTTTACACTGCATGCTTAGAATTAGGCTTCATAAAAACTGTGACATGTAAATTAGCAACTTGATACAAATAGTTGCATTAATATACAAGCAAATGCAAAATGATTAATTTGCATTCTAATTGTGTTAACATTACATACTATAAACAAATTAACAAAAATCATTTAAGAGTACCTTTTATTCTGAAATCCCCTCCATGTAGGGCCCAGGCCTTGTTTTTAAGTATAGGTTCACTGGTTAGAGTTTTGTTGATTAGATCATGTCCTTCATATATGAACTATATTTCAGTGCATCTTCTGAGATTTCTAATATTAGTTTAATAAAGAAGAAACAATCGTAAAACATTAGCAAAACAATATGAGAATTTTTTAGATTTTTGGCTTATTTTCTTCAAAACCTACAATTTTTCATGCATATCTAAGCTAACAGCATTTTTAAAAAAAATCATATTGTCTGTAGGGGGGTCTTTCTAAGGCATTCAACTTAGTTTTCCTAGAAACAACAATTTTCCCATCCAACTCTTATTTCATTAGTTTATGTAACATTTAATGCAATTACATAATTACAATAACAGCTAGCATAAATCGGTTTGGAAACAAACACAACTGATTTTTGGCAAGCCCCCAGCTCTGACTAGTGGGAGTAGAAACCTAGAACTTACTGGAAGGAAGCCTAGTAGCTCTAGTGAGTACACTGTGGACTTGGGTCAGTATATTCTGCAGAAGAAAGAGAGAGCTTTGATTAAATAAAAAACAAAACATATGTTTGACTTAACTATTTTCTCATTTAATTTCCATTAACTGCTAGAAAAGGTAATCAAGAATAGAAGACTAACATTTTAGCATTGCCACATTATTAAATGACACAGAGAAAGTTATAATAATGATATTCTTTACAATTTTTTAAAACAAAATTGTATCTGGAATATCTTGGCTTTGAAAAAAAGAGACTATAGGTCTGGGGGAGCAATATTAGATCTACCCTGTTCCTTACTCAAATTTTCAAGCTGACCATAGACAAACCATAACATAGACAAACTTTGTTTCATCCATTTAGCCCTCCATATATCCTTTTTCAAACATTCATTATCCGTATCACCCTTTCACTTACTACTTCTTTCAGTGCCATACTAAATATTTTTAGCTTGCCAAATGCCCTTTATTTCTGACATCCAAAATTCTCAAATTCCCTCAAAATTCTTCCACATCAAAAGTTAGCTCTTCCCTTCAGATTCTGTTGTTGCTATGTTAATAGGTTAACAGTTAATAAGGTATACCAACATGAATATATTAATGTGGTTAATAACATGAATATCTAACATATGCCCATGAGTTACTGTGCCACCCTGCTGGGTTTTAATAGAAATCTTATGGAGATAATCTCTCACGCAAAAAGGTGTGATTAATGGTAGGGATTTTAATAGGTGTTATGGAAGACTTAGGAATTGGGAAAGAATTTTCAGTGACAGTACTTCTTAGCCCTCTTTGAAAATTAATACTATGGAAACCACCTAATCACACTAATCATTAGGGCTGACTCTTAATTCCTTGCACCGAAGACACAACTATTTCTACCAAAGAAGGGCAAATTCAGAAGCTGCATCTAAAACTCCAAAACACCCTTATTTTGTTTTGATCCAGAAAGTCAGTCTGTGTGTGTCTGTGTATATGTGTGTGTGTGTGTGTGTGTGTATGTGTGTATTTTTGGCATACTTGTTAAAGTGTTTCCAATGGAAAAGGAGCATGCTATATATAATTTCTAGAGGACTACTGACCTCATTTTAGATCCAACCAAAGGGGTTATTCCTAATAGAATAGCTGGAGCCACACCCTTATTAACAGGCACCTAGTCAACTGTAACCCACGAGCCTCTGGCACCATGTTTGCCCCAAAAGTTAGAGGCAAAAATTGAAGAAAACAAAATCCCCAAACGTAAAGCTCTCCACTCCTACGCAGCTTGGCTGAATCTCTTCCCTCTGCCCTTTCTTTCCCCCAAACTCCATAAATTGGGAGTAAGAAACCTGCAGTCTTGGGCCATGCCAGTTTATAACAAGTACAGTTAAATCTTTATTATTTTGGAGATAAAGTCTAGGTTAATAGACAGTAGTACTTATCTCATCCCATTATCCAATAATTCACAACCGTTTCTGAAGCTTTCTGTTCTCTTCCTTTGGCTTTCAAGTTATGTGAGCTGCACTTTTGATACAAGAAAAAAAAAAAAAAAATTCCACAGATTCTGAGTGAGACAATGGCACTTATACAAGTTTGTGCAATCATTACCTCTTTAAAGTGGAATTATTTTTAAATTCTTTTCAATTGTTCAATTTTTTCATAAAATAATTTATTACAGCTCCTTGCATTATCAAACACAGTTTATTTTTAAAATATTTGTTATTTGCCCTTATCCATTAGAAAGTTATAATTTAACAAGCATGCCCAAAATATGCACATATGTGTATATACAGGATTTCTGGATCAAAATAAAATAAAAGTTTTTCTTAGTTTTAAATGAATTCCTGAATTTGCCCTGCTTTTTGCTGGGATGGTTTTGTGGTTTGTCTTCCATGCAAGGAATTAGGAGTCAGCCCTAATGATTAGGTGTCTACCAAAGTATGCTTCTGAACTATCTTCGTTTCTACAGTTTTGAAGCCTTAGAGAAAGATTATATGTTTCCTTCAGGGTAAGCCACTAAAGGGAATTATAAAACTGGCATTTTCTAAAGCCTCTTTCAAAATGTATTGACACTGAGGTTGATGGCCTGCATTACTAATGGTTTGTAAGCAAGATTTGCAAAGAGAGCTGACTATATACACAGTCCATTCTAGAAGACTATTTAAAGGCTTTGGGTTGGTGAAAGTGGTATATTTCTAAAAATACTTAATTAGAGAGTCTACCAATACAAAAAGGCAAGTTAAAGAGTTCCATTGATCCAGATTCCTGCACCCTATCAGGATTGGCCTGTCTCTGATTGTTCGATTGCATAAATAGATGAATCCTTGGAAAATCAGAGAATATCAACCAGTGGGACAATATGGTATGTAATTATGCCAATTAACTGAGGTGTTGCCATTTTTCTGTAACTATCATGAGTAATAATAAATTAACATCTCCCAGAAGGAGGCTATAAACTTAGAAATAGGAGAGTTTTTTTTTATGCACACACATACCCCATTAAAATAAATTGAATTTAAGATTTAACTTAAATAACATTTAGAATTTCTGTTCTCTGTTGTTGCTTTTTTCCCATATGGCTTTATCTGTTCCCAGTTTGGCAGAGGGAGGGTTTGGTGCAAGGGGTGTTGGGAGGACTGGAGTGGAAATGACTTTGAGTAAAACAAAATTGGAATTAAGAAAAAGATGGATCAAAGAACCAAAATCTTTGGGTTGTGAAGAAACAAACAAAAACAAAAAGATAATGTCCTTATAGACCTTTTTATTCGAGGAGAGAGAGGCAGAAAATAAACGATAGAAGTAATAAGAAAGTAAATTCAATTGAATATTTTATTTAAGATGATAAGTGCTAAAAAAAAAGTAGAGCAAGGAAAACATTGGGGTGATTTGCAGTTTTAAATGCATTCTACACAGGAAAGGGAGAAAACACTTGGCTCTAATTCTTGCAGGGGGTAGGGGGTTAGGAGACAGCTCTCGCAGAAAAGCCTTAAGAGATTTTTCGATGAGCTCTTGCTCTTAAATAAACAAGGAGAGAAATCAGCATTCCTTGCCCTCCTCCTGCTTTCTTTTCACCCATCCAGCAAACGCTGGCAACTCTCTTAACCTCAGTTCTCCAAACAAACAATACTGAAATGGTGCAGGCGTATCAGTGAAGATCCACTGTTTGTATACTTATTTTTAAAACGTATAGACACATACAAAGAAACCCTGTATCCAGCATCTTCTCACTGGGAGGCACTGTGCAGGCTATTTTCCCATACAATACTGACACACATGTCCATTCTATGGATATTTCTCCTTGAAAACAGGCTCTCTGTGTTATACATTTCTGTATCTTACTCAAGGATTATTTGTTGACTGAATAAATGAATTCATTCATTCATTCATTATTGAACATTGGATTTGGGCAAAACGGGGGTGGGAAACTTGTTCTATCATGTACCAAAGAAGGCAATGTCAATTTCCATTTAGAGCAAATGTATCAGTTTAGAGGTAATTTAAAAGTTATTTTTCATTCCCATAAACCTTAAACCAGGGACAACAGACTTGGGAAGAAAATGTTTCTCCTCCCCTTTGTACTAACTGCATCACTAGGTTCAAATGTATTATTTATCTTGTTTCATGAACACACAGCCTTTCCAGTTCTGCATGCCCTGCATGTGTGAATATGTGTGCATGGGTATGTAGAAGTGTCTATATAGAGCTATTTTTAGATCCTTGGATAGTAAAATGGCCACTTTTATGGTGAAAAATTACTACAACGTCTTCAATTATAATTTAATCTTATAAAATAGAATGTTTTGAGAATCTGGTTCAATATGTAGAATACTATAATTTAGTATCTTTTCAACAATAAAAAGATCCTAGATGTTGGCAAATAATCTTATATTTTAACTTTATATTACTGTTAATAATAATAAAAGCTAATATTTATTATCTTTGTGTACTATTTATGACCTTCAACCATTTATATATATTATTTCATTTAATTCTTAACAACAATAAAGTAGATATTATTAAGATTCTTATTTTAAAAATGAGGAAATTGAGAGGTCGAAGGTTATCCATGATAATATGCTAGTGAAGAAAACAGTGGGGACTCCCATGCAAATCCTTGTTGCTCTAAATTCCATACTTTAAACGTTGGTATACGTTGTTCTTACTTTAATAAATAGCCATGGAAATGCCAGATGTTTTATGGACCACCTGAGAGGGTTTTGAGATGCCTTTAAGACTTTAGGAGAAGTTGAAAGGGATTACTTAATCTATATTACTGAATCTCAATTCTCTATTGGCTAGAACTGACTGTACAAGAATAATTTTTTACTTTTGTTTATTCTAGCCGTCAGAATAATGGCAACTTTGCTATTCAGTGAATGTCCGTGGGAACTAAAGAAGGTGAGATTTTTTTTTAAAGGGTCATTTCTTTTAAAGATTTCCTGAAGGAGGATTTGATGCTTTGGAAATGTTCAGATTTAAATTCTTTAATTTTTCTTCAATACAGTCATGTTGACTAATTCCTAATGACTAGTAATGCCATATAAAATGAACAATACTGTTCTACCTAGGCAGTTTTAGGGAACAAAAATACAGGCTCTTCTTTCGGAGTCAAAACAAAAGTGAAAAATACATGGAGTGTTTTAAACCTCTAAATCTAGTTTAGTTGATATTGTTTGAATGTACTCTAAAATATATCAAATGTGATAGCACATCTATGAAGTACTGCAAAAATGCAGCAGTTAATCTTGTCTAAGAAGATTAAAAGAAGCTAGAGAGGGTCCTGCCTTCATGATCAGGGGAAGGGGCAATGCACACAGAGGAGAGAACTGTAGATGGTGGCCCTTGGTGGTCTGTCTTAGAATCTACCCACACTTAGTTTCTTTTTTTTTTTTTTAATTTTTTTTTAATGATATTCTTGCCTGCTTACATTCTTTTTATTTACACACTTAGTTTCTTATTGCTCTGTCCGTCTAACCTTTACTTACTTGCTCTCTCCTATTGCTTCGGGACCGCCAGTGGTTAGTATACGCTCCGAAAAGGAAAAATTTAAAACTCCCAGTTGGGACAGAATTTTGTCGCCATTTCAGATTTACCAGGTAGTGTTATTATTGCTGTTGCTTTACATTGACTGTTTTGTTGCTGTAGTCCTTACCTGCTTTCCACAGTTCCACAGGGAACTGCAGGCTTTGGGGGAAGAGCGGGGAAGTCTATTCTAATCCTAATACAGCCGTATCTCAGAGACATTGCAAGTTCGGTTCCAGACTACTGCGGTAAAGAGAATACTGCAATAAAGTGAGTAACACAAATTTTTTGGTTTCCCAGTGCATATGAAAGTTATATCTACACTATACTGTAGTCTAGAAAGTGTGCAATAGTATTATGTCTAAAAAATAATCACCATAACAAATATAATAATAATGACAAATTTTGAAATATTGCAAGAATTACCAAAATGTGACACAGAGACATGAACTGAGCAAATGTTGTTGGAAAAATGGCACCAATTTAGACTTGCTCTAAATTGAAGGTTGAAGCGTTGCCACAAACCTTCAATTTGTAAAATTTGTAAAAAATGCAATATTTGCAAAGGGCAACAAAGAGAAGCACAGTAAAAGGGGGTCTGCCTGTATCTTCTTTGCATTTCCGTGTCCCCAGTTTGGCGAGCTAGATATCATATTCACAGATAATGATTACTGATCATTTGACTGTTCTCATGTAGGCAAATCCATATGTGGATTTGTTAATCACTATCAAACTATTTGTATCAGCTTCCCAAATTAGAGAATGCAATCACTTACCTTCACAAACACACACAAGTGAATGAGTGGTTATATTAATATTATATTCAGTTGATTAATAGTCAAACTACAATCTGCTATAATCTATTACAATTCTTTCAGAGTTCCAGTCAAAAGTTGTTCTGTTAGAAACACCCATTTCTGTCCCACATCTACTTTAGTTTTATGGCAGGGATATGTGATATAGTATGTCGTTCTCATGAAACTGGATGTATCAACCTATATCTAGCTCACTGCTGAACTTCCCCACCTGTTCACTTGTCAAAAATTAATTTTGATGTCAGAGAATGATATCAAGTGATATCTAATGACTCATGGACAGTGGAAGAAGGCAGTGACCAATGCAATTTAAGACAGAAAACATTCATCTGGGGGCCACGGATGCTCTGGGAATCACTGGGCCATCCCAGATAAAAGGTGTCTTCCCAAGACCCACTCATTATAACAGCAGCTGATTCAGTGCCTCTCCTGTTTCTGTTTCTCTGATTCTGGGTCATGTGTTTAACCATGATCACCCTTTCCTCCTCCTATCAGTCTGCCTCCCTGCCATTTTGATTACAACCCCACTCCATAGCCATTATCAAAATTTTATCCCTTAGTCCCAACTCACTTCTGATTTCATAGCTCAAAAGCTTAATAATCTTGTCAGAGTCTGTACCAGTATCTCCACTCTTTCTTAATTCTGGTCTCTTCCATTCTCCAGCCTCCCACTGGTTCCTACAAAGACTTCAAGTCCCTTTGTATAATACTGCATACGTATAAATAAAACCAAAAAATGTCCGTCTCCCTCTTCAGATAGAATTACAAGATTTATTCATTAAATATGTCTCTAAGGATACATTCATAAAATGGGAATTACATTCCTGATTCTGCAGATAGAACTTTCATATTCATTGATGAATTCAACAAATAATTTTTGAGCACATACTCTGTGGCAATTATTTTAGATGAACATACATTAGACTTCAAAATAACTCATATTTTTGCCAATAGTAAGCACTAATCTTGAACACTGGATTTTGAAATAGTCAGCTCCTATAGCTAATGTGAGATGTGAATATAAACAATGCCTACTGGAACAGCCAGCTCAGTTAGATAATGTAAGATGTTAGTCATCTCTTAAACATTTAATATTGAAAAACAGAATTCTCTTGGCTAATGTTAGAGATGTCTTTTTCTTGAATATCTGATATCGTCTGGCTAATGTTAGGCATTAGTAGTTTCTTAAATATTACCTGTGACTGATTTATCTGTCCTCTGCATGACTCTTTAGTTGCAACTAGCTCCTCCGTGCAAGATCATTTAGAGAACACAGAGCAGTCAGCAACAGCCAGTATGCAGGTATTTAACCACAGTGTCCTTCTGCGCGTGTCGTTAATCCCTGCTCTTCTGTTTCCCTTGGGTTTTTGCACTGATTCCTTCCTCCCTGGTGTTGTTATTGCTGTCTGTATTGTTGTCTTGAAACTGAAAGATAATATACAAAGAACAAAGAGCAGAAAATACACTAATCGCCAGTGTGTAACGATGACTGTTTTTACATCCATGTAACCACCCCTTAGATCAAAAACATAGAACGTTTCCAGCACCCACTTCCTAGGCTAATTTCCACACCCCATTCCCATCCTCTGAGCTCTGCCTTATCCTTATCTTGCTATCCTTTGTGGACTTTTATGGCTCATAAACTTCAGCTTCCCTTCCTATCTTCACTTGGCTTTAAACATTCTCTTGGATTAATTTTACTTGCAGCTCCCTGTTACAGCTACCATGACCTCCCAGCCAGAGAAGGAAAACAAACAATTTGCTCTAAACATTTTGCAAGCAAATTTAACACTGGGCATATCTAAATATGTATGGCTAAATCTAATATCATTTGCTTTTAAAGGTATTCCCACATAATTTGGGAATTCCTGTAAGCGACTGTGTCAGACACAGCTGGTCTTCCGACCACCACGATGCCATCGTGCATGTACTCTCAGAAAACAAAGAAAATCATTCAGATTCTCAAGACAGTTTCTGAGGCTCGGGTGGGTAGTGATTTCTCTCGGACAATTGTAATGTAGAGCTCCGACTCATTCTCCATAAAGTTTTTAATCGGCCTTCACACTTTTATCATCTCAGACATAGAAATGTCAGCTTTCTTTCCAATTCGGTTTGGGTTTTACTTGGTCAATACTTTGTAATATACGGTACCTCCTTGTTTTGAGTATTGGTATGTGAAAAATAAGCTAACATACTGACATTTACTGCCTGCATTTGGAAAAGACTTAATTAACTAATTAACTGGCATTTAAGGGAGCAAGGGTGCATTGGCTTGTAGGATTTTCCAAAAATGTATCCACTTTATTGGAAGTCTCATGTAAATAATACTTCTGTGTTTTTATAATTGTTATCAGTTTAATTATTCATTAGGCACTTATAGAACTATAGCAATTGAACTATCACATATCTTCAATCTGAACACATTGTCATGCAACTTTTAAAGTGACTTCAGAAGTTTTTATTTGCAAATATAATTCACATAACTAAAAACAATTTACATACAATAAAAATAAATTTTTATCACCTTGACATATATAGAAAGTATTAGGCCTGAACGTTAAGGTGAAAATATAAGTACTCAAGTGTAGTTTTGTAAAATGATATAACAATTATGAAATCTGTGTTATTTTAACCAATCTTAAAGAGGTAATTATGTAATCAATACCTTGTTTCTGGAACTATTGACTAACAAAATAGACCTAGATCAACTAGGTCAGGCTGAATCAACTTGTTTCCTCTAATATAAATTGAACTTAAAGCCTATATTTAAAAGCAAAACCATAATGGAAAACTAAAATGCTTTTAGGAAATTAAGTAAAATTGATTAATAGCATTAGTATTTGGTAATTACTTCTACCTGGGACCTGTCCTCTTGTTGTCTGCCTTTTATTATTTTAACAATATTATAGATGACTCAGATGATCTCCATATACCCCTTTCTCACAGCTAAGTGATTGAGAAAAAAAGTTCAAGTTAAATCTAAACCTGTCTGCTACAGAGAATTTTTTCAAATACAACACAATCCATGTTTGCTATGATTTTCCATTGTTAAGTGGATTTATTAGTTAAATTAAACTGTAGCCCCAGATAGCGAAAATATAGCTGCACTCTATAGTTTCCAACGTGCCTCATCAACAAAGGTTGCTACAGTTAATGTACGTATAAGTTTTTCAAAATTATTTCTGAAAGTTGTCTTTTTTTTTTTTTTTAACTTTTATGCCCATAAATCTTTGGTGAAGGATTTGAAATATCAGGGGTCAGTTTCTTATGGTTTCTCTGCGTGAATTAATAATGCACATATGCAGTATGGATGGCCAATGGCAAAGCACCTATCAAGATTAACCAGCCAAAGGTACTGATCAGTCAATGCAGTACTAAGTACTTAATGCAAGAACTAAGTACCAGAGCTTGTCAATCCTGACTTAGCATAAGCATAACCTGGAAATTTTTTTAAAAAACGATGTTCAGGTTCCACTTCTGACCAACTAAATTAGAATATCTGCAAAGTACGGGCCAGATGTTTGCATGTTTTAAAGGCTCCTTGGGTGATTGTAAAGTACAGCCAGATTGAGAACTTGGCTTAAGGTAAGAACAAGAAATTTAAAATAAGCTACTTCTAATTTTGATGTTACACTCTTCCGGTAAAAACAAATGAAAAACAAATGAAACACTTTACTGTAAGGTACTATAGTAGTACACCACCTTGAAATGTTTAATTAAAAATGCATTAAATTTGTTTTCTAAAAGCCATACAATTTTAAATATACTGACAAACATCAATGCATACTGAATTTCTTTAAGGGTAGATACTGTCTCTTCATTGTGGCAAATAGTACCTAGTATGTCTAGTTTTAATTAAATAATCGTCAATTACCCCCATCTGGCTCTACAGAGTACCTCAGGGACAATTTCAAAGATAAAAAAAAAGGAAAGCACTTTCTTCAATTGCTTCTTTATTCAAGACCACAGACATTCATCTTTCCCTCTATAATTTATATTTTCTTAATTTCAAAACCATAGATGGAATTATCAGGTTAAATAAGCATGGCCTTTGTGTTCACTATAAATTTATTCTCATTAATAGCACCTTTGAATGCCATTCATAGCAAATAATCCATATATTAATGTTATGCACAATTATCAAATAACATACAAAATGTAGCTGTTCGAAATTCTTAACTAAAGAAATAAAATAACATGACTCTGGTGGGATTATTTTATTAGACGTTGGAAGGAATAAATAAAATAAAAACTTGAAGACTTCAATCTTTTGGTTTATTCGTGAAACATTCATGGTAATCCGTAATATTGTGTAATTCTTAAACTTTTCAAAAGCACAGGTTCTGTCTTATTCCTTTTTATAACTTCCACCAGTGCCAGAAAAATAGCAGGCACTTAATAGATGATTGTTAATTTGCATTGAATTATTATAAAAATCCTAAATATAAACCATAATTTATATGGTAAGACTAGATTATGCATTTTTAGACATTTACAAATATATATTGTAGAAAATCCAAAATTTCATCACTGAATTTGTCTCATTGATCGCTGTTTGCTACATTACAAAAAAGAGTTCAAAATGTACTGGATTTATAACCAGTTAATTTTCCAAAGTCAAAGTGGTGTTTAAATTTATTCCCCTTTCCCATAAAATTCAAACACTGTGAAAAAATAATAAATTACTATAGGAATCTATGTTAACAACGCCAAATTGCCAAAATATGAAATATACTTAATTGCAATAACCAACTTGTAGGCTATCTCCATGTTAATATTCAAATTATACATAGATATAGTTTTAAAATAACACTGATGGTTGTATTCATCTTATATTCTGGCATTGTTCTTAAATTCTCAAATCTATAACGTGAATGGGAATTATTGCTTCATTAGCTTCTTAAAACCTATAATGATGTTACAAAACAAGAATATTTTAACTGAATTTATCTTTCAAAATTTCAATACAGTTAAGTCAATTGATACTGACATAGTCAAACAGCACAACACAGGGAATAAAATTCTGAATGTTATTAATAAGGTCAGAAGTTTTTACACATTCTCAATTCAATCTGGGTGAAAAGTGAAAAACACAGATATTTCTCTAGCACTTACTATATATAATGTAAACAGTCAGTTATATGCAACTGTTCTGATATTGAACTGAGATTTTCATTTCATCTGAAATGTTCTGGATTGTGTAAAATAGTACTGTGTGTTTTAGCTAACTTGAGAAGGCTGTGTGTCTACTTTGGCATTTCAGATAGCTTTATTTTTACATTCCTTGGTTGCAGAAAGCATTTGTTAACAGTTTAGTTATTTTCCTGATCTTCAAAATCATAACCACAAAATCTTTAGTTATAAAGTATGCCTAGCTGTGGCCCTTTAAATGGAGGAGGATGAGTTTCCAGTTAGTTAGTAGTGACTTCAAAAAATATATATAAAGTTGGCTAATTTTTAAACTCATTGGGATGGGAAAGTTTTCGATTATTCTAATTATACTTACAATAATTTGTTTATTAATGCTGAAAAGAAGTGTGAGTGAACCCCTTAAAAATAAAGTGTAATCTACTAATTGTGAAACTTTCTGGGATTTCCAAGTAAGTAGGTTTAAATGAATTTACATATTATAAAATCCTGGTTACGGTAAAAAATGTATACATTAACAATTAAATCTCATACTGTAGTCATAGAAAACAGTTGATTACATGTTAGATTTCCGCAGAAATACTGTTAGATGACTAAAAACAGCTTTTCCAAACTAGGAGTACTGCAGTGTTGACTTTAATTGGAAATAAACTATGAGATAAATAATTCTCTCCTGCTAAGAAAACTGTAAATCGGTGGGATTTCCCATGATTCAGAGAATGTGATGAACTCTTACTCACAGCACCCCTCCTCCTAACCATTCTACTTCACAGCAGAAGATAAAATTTTAGAGAAAAAGGAATCTGACCTATCAGTGCTGGCCAAAAGTAATGTAAACTAGACTTTTAATAAAATTAGCAATCAGTTTTCCCCTTTGAAAGACTCATAAATGACTGTTATAGAAAGATTAAATATTGTAAAATTTCAGATTTGGCCATCTATTTTGATTTGTAAAGCAGAAATATCTAGAAAATAGATCCTTAATATAAAAGAGCGGCAAAAGCAATTTTTTATATCATCACTAATTTGGCAATTGAATTTAAGCAAAGCATGATAAAACGAGTCAGAAAGATAGTAAATAGCAGTATCATCAAGATGTGAACGTCGAAAATTTTCATATTTGTACATTATAGACGTCTTCTGGCAGTATCTTTTTTTTTTTTTTTTACAAGTTGACGTGTAAAATCACAGAATAGTGGCATGGGCTTTCCAATAAATACTGTATTATTAAAACCAATTTAAAGTTACTGTATTTGTACTAAGTGCTACGAATCCTCACTTCTTTTAACAATTATGTTTCTGAGAATTCTGGAATTTCCTAAACCACAACATGTAGAAGGAGGTGCACTCCTGAGTGGGCTCGTTTTCTCAGCTTTGCTTTGTGGTTGTTTATGAGGTTCTTTCCGATATCTACTGTTTCTACAGGAGAGCCAAGAGTTCTTACTAAATGCAGCGGGGTATGGGAGGAAGATCAGGTACTGCAGCTGTGAAACCTCTGCTCAGGCATGCGTTTTGGCTTACACACGGCCGGGTTAAGGAAACACATTTCAGCGATTTGTGCATTCATAAGTCTTGGGTGTAAGGTATTTACCTCTGTGTCTAAAATGATCTTTGCACTGAGTAATCCCGTTTCGACGTGAGAGTAAGTCACTGGGTTTTACTTATCTCTGGTTCACGTTGGCATGGAGCAGGCCCTAATTACCACCGAGACCCGTCTCGGGCAAGAAAAGTAATAAACAGTAATCACATCGCGTACACGTAAAGGGCCGGCGGGAGCAGAGCCCCCAGGAAGCCACAGGAAGCGTGCGCTTCCAGGGGGGAGTGCGGCGCGCGGCGGTCTGCATGCGCGCGGAGCTTGTTAACGGAGGGCGTGCCGGAGGCGTGGCGCGAGGTGTCCGGGAGAGGAGCTCCGTGAGGCGGGCGGCAGTGGGCGGGCGGTGGGGGAGCGCGGACCGTGGAAGGCAGCACTGCGCCGCGAGCGTCTCCCGGCTCCCGCTCTCCGGGCTGCCGAGCCCGAGCCGCCGTGGGCGGGGCCTGCGGTGATTGGCGGGCGGGCGGGGAGGTCGGAAGTACTTTGTTTTTTATGCTAATGAGGGAGTGGGGCTTGTCCGTATTTACGTTGAGGCGGGAGCCGCCGCCCTTCATTCACCCACATGGTCCTTCGAGGTGCCGCCGTCCCAACCCGACCTGCGCCTTCGCGCCACTTCGCGCCCTCGGGCGAGGCCGAGGGGGTGGGGACGACCCCCGCCGCGCCGCCACGGCTTGCGCCCCTCGCGAAGCCTCCTTGGCGGGGCGGGCCGGCCGGCTGGCCGCACCCCCGGCCTGGGGCCTCCGGTCGTAGTAAAGCGGAGGCGGGTGGGGAGGCGGGAGCGAGAGCCCGCGGCGGGCGAGGCGAAGATGGTGGCGGCTACTCCTCCTGGTGAGTCTGCCCGCCCCTCCGCCGAGTGAGTGAAACCTGTTGTGTGCGGGCCGGGTCCGGAGGGCGGCGAGCGGGTGGGGCGGAATGGCCCGGGGCAGCGTGGCGGCCGCGGCGTGGCCGGGGGCCGGGGCGGGTCTCGGGCCGTTGGCCGCCCCGGCGTGTGGCAACGGCGACTCGCTGCCCCCTAGCTGGCACGCGGGCTGGCGGAGGGGCAGGGCCGGGCCGCGGACGGGAGGGTAGGAGGGGGTGGCGTGCGCGCGGCGGCCGCGCCCGGGACCCGCGCGGACCCTGCCTGGGCCGGCCGGGCGACCGGGTGGGCGCGCGGCGCACACAATGGCCCCTCGGGGAAGGGACGCACGAGGCCTGCGCCCCCTCCAGGGCTCCGGGCGCACGCGGGACGCGGGGTCCCCGGGCAGGGAAAGTTTCTCTCGGGGGCGCGAGTTAAAGCGCCTCCAGAACAAAGCGGCGGCGGCAGCGGCACATGGGGCAGGCCGCGGGCCGGGAGGGGGCGCGCCCACGAGGTACCTGCGCGCCGGCGGGCGGCGCGGCGTGGCCGGGAGCCCGCGGGCCCCCAAACTTTGTGCGCGCCAGGGTGGGAGGATGGCGCGGGTGCTGGGGGCGGCGCGGCCTGGATGCCACCCCTACTCCGAGTGGGCTTTGTTAACCCGCGTGGGCAGACCACGGGCGGGGCTCGCAACTTCCCGGACCACGGCCGGCTGAGCAGGCCCGGGCCGGCCTTGGCGGCGGCGTGGAGCCGTCTTCGGTCGCCCGCTGGTTGGGAGCGCGGCGCGGGAGGGCCAGCCCGGCTCGGCGGGAGCGGCGGCGGCGCCGCCATGTTCCTGCGGGGCGGGCTGCACGGGGGTGAGGGCGGGGGACATGGCGGCGACTGCGCGCCGCCGCCGATTGTTCCCGGCTTAGGCCTTGGGCCGCGTGCGGCGGGCACCGCAGTCGCGGAGCCCCCGCCCCTCTGGGCCGGGCTAGGGGGGGGCTGGGGGACACAAAGGAGGGGCGGCGCGCCCGCGTCCCCGCCGCGCTCGGGCCTCGGCGCCGCCGGTCGCCGCGCGGCTGCCGCCGGGAAACGGGGTGGGGGGGGGGGGGTGCCGTGTCCGGCAGGCCCCGACTCTGACCCACCGCCCCCTGGCGGCCGCGCCGGGAATCGCAGGGCCGCGCGCCCCCTTGTGCGACATGTGCTGCCGGCCCGGGCTCCATGAGCGTGGCGGGCACTTTGCAGTCCCGGCTGCTCCTGCCCTCTTTTCTGTTCCTAAGCGGGACGAAGGCAGACTGGAACTGGAGAAAGCAGACTTGTTTCTGTAATATCACCAAGAGGAAAAATTAGCGTAGTGCTATCTCGACCACATCAGTTGGGGAAACAACTCTTTATCCCGGCTTGCAGCCACGAGGTCTTGATTGGGGGAGGGGTGGTGAAGAATAGTCCCTTTGCTACTGCTTTTCCCTCCCAGTGGAGCTGTGCAGTAGAGTTAACAATTGCTGTTGCTTACACTCGAGTATTTCCATAAGAGGTGAATCTAATACATGTGAGTTTTTCAACTTTATTCTTTTACAAACCTTTTCACCCATATATTGTTGGTCTTTTAAACTCCAGTATTGCCTGACTACCTTAACCTCAGTTTTGCAAATGGATGTAATTAATTGATAAAAGGGGGGGGGAGTTTAAAATACGGATTTGGAGGGTGGTAGTGATTTTGAGCAAATGTTTGTCTTTTTTCCTCCCATCCCTCCCCCCCTTTCCAGCCATACACGTGGACCTAACTGCACCAAAAGCTTTTCTAAGGATATTTGCTAAGAAGGAAGTTTGCCCGAGTGGGTAAGTGTATATTTTAATTTTATTTGTTAACTTTTTAAAAACAGATTTCTCTTGACTTTAATCTTTGATTTGAATAAATAAGATGGGATTGGGTTTTCAAAGGGTAAACTAGTTATTTTGTACTCTATACTTTTTTTTTTTTTTGTCTTTTTTTCTTTTAAGAAAACTTAGTTTGGGTTAGCTAATGTGTAAGTTAGTAAAAGTACGACGCAAATGCCATCATAAATCTTTGCAAGCTGATGCACAGTTTACAAAATTCAGAACTGCTTTATGTTGGGTGACAAAATAGATCTCATCTGGAGTAAGTTTTCAAGTCTTAAAATAATTTAACTGGGACATTTAAGTTCTACAACCAGCTGATACACTTGAAATGTAGTCTGAACGGTAATTTTATTAATCAGTTTACCAAGTAATTGCTAACTGGAAGCTGGAAGAAAAATGTTTTGCCACGTGGATGTGAAGATTTCCTCTAAAAGGTATATGAGTCAGATTGCCCTGGTGATATATATTAGGTCTCTTATATGCAGTCCGATTTTGATTTTTTTTTTAAGTATGCCTTTGGGAATGGCAAAGGAAGAGCTACCGTGTTCATATACAGTATTAGAATGATGGTTAATTACGATTGTCTTATGGAAAAAAAACCTTTTATAATTTTAAGGTCTAAATTTGCTTCTAAATGGAACTTGCAGGTTTGAGATAATTAAACTCATTTTCTCTTCCCTATTAGGGTGTATGCTGACTTTTGTGTGTCTTGTAACTGTTAAGAGTTTGAGGTATTGTTTTGTCTAATTATTTATTTCAAATTTAGCAGGAGTAAAGAGAACATCACCGTGTAAAACTGAAGATTGTGACCAGTCAGAATAATGTCAAAGTGCTTACAGTGCAGGTAGTGATACGTGCATCTACTGCAGTGAAGGCACTTGTAGCATTATGGTGACGGCTGCCTCGCTCGGAAGCCAGGGTGGGCTTGAAAGCGCAGGGCCTGCTGGTGTTGAGTGCTTTTTGTTCTAAGGTGCATCTAGTGCAGATAGTGAAGTAGATTAGCATCTACTGCCCTAAGTGCTCCTTCTGGCATAAGAAGTTATGTATTCATCCAATAATCCAAGCCAAGGAAGTATATAGGTGTTTTAATACTTTTTGTTTGCCGTCCTCTGTTAGTTTTGCATAGTTGCACTACAAGAAGAATGTAGTTGTGCAAATCTATGCAAAACTGATGGTGGCCTGCTATTGCCTTCAAGTGATGTTTACTAATTCTGTGTACTTTTATTGTGTCGATGTAGAACCTGCCTGGTGTGTGTGACGCGACAGCTTCTGCAGCACTAAAGTGCTTATAGTGCAGGTAGTGTTTCGTTATCTACTGCATTACGAGCACTTAAAGTACTGCTAGCTGTAGAGCTCCAGCCTCGGCCTGTCGCCCAGACTGTCCAGTTACTGAACACTGTTCTATGGTTAGTTTTGCAGGTTTGCATCCAGCTGTGTGATATTCTGCTGTGCAAATCCATGCAAAACTGACTGTGGTAGTGAAAAGTCTGTAGAAAAGTAAGGGAAAATCAAACCCCTTTCTACACAGGTTGGGATCGGTTGCAATGCTGTGTTTCTGTATGGTATTGCACTTGTCCCGGCCTGTTGAGTTTGGTGGGGATTGTGACCAGAAGATTTTGAAAATTAAATATTACTGAAGATTCGACTTCCACTTTTAACCGTTCCAGAGATATAAAGTATTGGGGGAAAAGGTGGTTGTAATTATTTTGTCTAAAATTCGTGTGTGCGCACGTGCACACACACACACACGCAACGTTTTGTTCCTTGAAATCAGGTTTTGTCATGTTTTTGTACTAAGCATTCTTCTCAGGTTGCACGTTGTATTTGACTTTTTTGTCAAATTAGATTTATCTGGTTATCAAGTATTCATTACAACTGTCTGTAAGGGAAATTTACTTTAATAAATGGCATGATGATGATCTGTAAAGTGAAGATATGCCTTTGCTTTCTTTGGACCTGATGTTCAGGACATTTTACTTAATCTAGAAGTCAATAAATTATATTGCTTTACAATAGTGAAGAATTTAAATTAGGTTAAAATGCCATTCTTTTTAGAGCATTGTGTAAAGAAAGTTGTCGTTCTGTTATTTTTTAAGCATGCAATTTAGATTTGGGAAGGGAGGTTTTCTTTTTGTTTCTAGTAAACAAATAACTCTTTTACCAGTACTGGTGTTCTTGATGTTTAACTGTTAACTGGTTATATGCATGTTTTCTTGGTAATTGTTAATGATGTATAAACTGTTACTGATGCTTAGATTGTTAGCTTTCTGGAACTTAAAAATAGGAGTTAAAAAGAAAACAAGATGTGCTAGTGCTAAACGGAGTGACAAGTATGTATTTGTGCAGGTCTTAATGCCAAGAGTGTGAGTGGGAGTCTGAAATTGGTTTTCTTAAGTCTGTAGTTAACGTTTGTTTTCCCTATAGTTAACATTTGTTTTCCCTACTTTCTTCATAAAGCAGACTTTGGCAACGGTGACAGTTGACGAATGGAACCTAAGAAGAGGCAGTGAGGGTATTTTAGCCAACATTTCTGCCTCTTCTTCCATGTGTTTTGTCTCTAGCCTGTGTTTCATATGTGTAGAAAAATGTGGGTTAACTTAAGAATGATCTGATTTTTAAATGATCAGGTGTTGAAATTGGACCCAAGCTGAATTTAGGAAGAAGGATGCTATCTTAGTAATGAAATAAATTAACATAACCTTACTTAATATACCACTTGATACATTTAGAAAACATCATTATGTGAAATCTAATAAAAGTTTAACCTCTAATATATCCCTTCTTTAAGAAGTTTAAGGAGTTTAATTAAGAAGCCCTGAATAGAAAAGGTAAGAATTTCACAGTTCTGAAGTTCATTAAAAGGTAAATTTCCAGAATGAGAAAATACTAAGAATTGTGTAGTGGTTTACAAAATGGAAATCTAACTGTCCTTTAATTTGAGTTCTTAAACCTTTTGAATTGAAGGGAACCTAAAAATTGTTTTGGTTGTTTAATGACAAACATTGCTTTAAACTGTGCTCTGAAAGTCCCATAGTGTTAGCATGGCTTACAGTAGTCTACAAAACAGTGTGCTATGCTTATGAGTGAAAAAAGTGATGTTTACATCTTGGGGGAAATACTCTAGGGTTCTTGTTCAAAGTGGAAGTAAGCCTGCCAGATGATTTCTTTAATGTGCTAAATTGTAATAACTTAGTATTAGGTTGGCCCAAATGTGTCTTTTATTTTTACTTAAAACCGAACCAACTTTTTGGCCAACCCAATAAAAGAATCATGAGGTTAAATGGCAACTCTTCCTAGATGCTGAACTTCTGTAGTACATGTATTCAAAACTTAATTGGACTTTTAATAAATGTGAACGTTTTCATGTGGGTGTTGGCAGTGGAGCTGAGGTTGTTACAGGGTTTAGTAGGAATTGCATTTGATTTGTTTTTGACTTTCAAATGTGTGGCAAATTTTGTGTTCTTGAGTCTAAAGATTTTCTTAGGCTTGACAACATAGTTTTCAAGTTACGCTGAGGAAAAGCCATATAAATATAAAGGTTGACATTCAGCCATTTTGAGATACAAATAAGTGAATAAGTTGATTATAGCTGGTAATTGCCTCATGTGTAACTGACCTGGGGGAAAACAGCTCCTACCATTTTTTTATAGTGTTTTTAACCTTGGCATTCCTTAATGACTTAATTTTTCAAGTTTGATAGCCTTAAGGCTATTTTCAGAAAAATAACCTCATAATCTTCTTTTGCATGTTATTCATATTACAGTTCTCCAGTCTGTGTTTAAAAGGACAGCACTTACGGTTTTACAAATTATTCTTTTTCAAAGCTGCTTGCAAAGTAGTGGTGATTTTACTAAAAACTTCCAGATCTTCGTTTTACAGGCAAACCTATCTAAGCAGAGCAAACCAGACTTGAGGGTTTTCCCTGTAGTTTGAAGAGCCCTACAGAATGATTCCTGACAAAAAGCAACCTACAACTGCCTGGAGAACAATTTGGTGTCACATTAAAGTTTACTGTGTATTTAATGAAGTACTGTTCTGTTAGTAATTGACAACCTTGGGGGTAGTTTGTCTAGCATCAGAGAATTAGGAGCGTCGAAGCTGAGCTGTAAAGGTAAGGAGAACTCAGTATATGAGGCCAATTTTTGTTGTCCAACTGGAAATAATACCATGCCTACTTGAGACAGCACACAATTCTTTACCTTAGAGGTTGTTAAGCTTTCATTGTGCTTAAAGTCTGAATTAATGTTTTCTGTTTTGTTAAGTTAAATTCAGGATGTAATATTCTTACTGAGTTTTCAAGGGTAACGAAGATGGATGTATCCCATGAATTTTAAGGCCATAGAAAAATTACTGAAGAAGGCTTAGTTTTCTTTTTCTAATTGAGCACAGATACAGCATTTGGAGACGCTTACATATTTGCAGTTTAGTCATGCTATTTGAGTTGTTTTAGTGCTTTTAATGTAAATAAATAAAATCATGCATTTAAAACTACTTGTTAAATTGCCCAGAATGAGCATTTTGAAATAAAAATTTTAAGGTTATTCTTGGTTGTGGCAGTTTTTCTGGCGTTTTTTGTTACTGTAAAAGATCCAAACACCTTTGCTTATTAATTGAGGTAATTGGGGAAGTAGGAACAGATACCCAAGCAATTTACCTGTATTATCTTATCTAACTTTGATATCTGTGGCATCTGTAATATGCTAATTTTATAGATAAGGAAATGAGATCAGCAAACTTTTATCTACAAGGATGTAAAACTGGTAAAATGGGCTCTGAATTCAAACCCATGTCAATAATCTATAAAAAATATTATTCTTGACCTACTGTCTTGAATCTGACAAATACTCAAATCACTCTTGAACTGGATTTAATATGGAGATTGACTTAAGTTCTTGTTAACATTAACTTAAAATCTGATAAGAAGGATTCTAGTTACAAATTGTTTATTTATCTTGAATTATAGATCATAGGCACTTAAAAACCAGCCGGTTGAGGTTTTATTAATCTAGTTAAGTGGAGCATCTCCATTTTGTCCTTACTGGGATATTGGTGCATATGTTGATAAGTTTTCTTGTCTATTGATGCATTGAAGTTTAAGCCAAGAGAAAACCAAAGTGTGTGAAAGGTATTAAAACAACTGCTTTTAGTAAATACCACAGTATTTATTGATGGTAGGATTGATGGTAGGTGTTTCTTAATGGATCTGTAGTATATTTAAAAGTAATCTCCAAAACCCTCAACAATTTTGAGTGTTAAAAATCATAGTAAATATTTTAAAAATAAGATACTAGGTTGTACTTATGACCAGTAAAGTAACAATTCCAGTTTTGAGTACTTCAAAAATAAGTAAATGCCAGCATAAATGCAGGTTTTGTCCTTAATGAGGTAAGTATTTAACATGGTATGGAGGTAAAGAACAAAAACCTGAGGTTGGCCAAGCAGAATGACACCAAATTAAAGTTCACTGTAGTATCCCCATTCTTTAACTGCACGATTAACACGTGTGTACACTTTAATAGAAGAGAAAGTGAGCATGTACGCAATTTACATGTCTGCTGTATAAGAAGTATACTATGAAATTGTTAATGCTGACTTCAACTTCTGTAGACTGAAATTCCATTGGTAAACTTTAAAGGAATCATTCTTTTATACTTAATTCAGATACAACGATCTGTACCACTCACTCTTCAACAGATTGAGGGAGCTGGGACTTCAGAACCTTGCAAGGGTAGATAAAAATTATCTGCATTTGTTCAAGTATGTGAACCCCTCAAGCCACTAGGTGGCCTTAGGCTAGGCATCAAGTTCAGTGAAAATCACTGTTGGAATTCTAGAGTGATCACACATTTATAGGACAAGGTTCATAACCACAGTTGGGCATTGTAATTACCCAAAGATATTTTTCAGAATATTCTACAATTTTAGTCCAGATGCGTTAGATAAGATCTTTGGGGATTAAGTAGGGCTGGTTGCTAGGAGGACAAACATGAGAAATCTGTTGATCTTGATGAATGTGTTTAAGAATGTAACCATTTCCCTAAATTGCCCAAAATGATGAGCCAGAGGAATGCAGAATGTCAAAGCAGCACCTTGGAATTTGGATGGAGGTAAGAGACTACGTAAGACTAGAAGACGGCCGTTTTCACCATTTTATGTTTCACATACTTTAATTATCTTAGTTTCATAGCTGACTACTTTGCTTGCCATGACACCTTTCAGCTAGCACCAACCTTAAATTGGCCTGTGAATCAACAGGCTTTTCCTCTCCCAACTTGAAGTAGTAGTGTCTCCTCTTTCTCCAATGATACTTTTTTGTTTTGGTAACAGCACCTAATACACCAGGTGTGTAATAGCCTTTGTGCTGGACTGGATTTCCTTGAGGATTGGTGTCACCCTGTTCTTACAGGGTCGTTGTAAAGGCAAGTGATTTTCTGGCCCTCTTTTCCTCAAGAAAGTTATGGAACTTGTACTTTCTCACGTCTTTGATTTTTAGAATTCTTGAGTTTAAATAGGGTATAGTTTCTGCCTTGTGAACATTCCTGATGCCTGATTCTGCTCTTGACTGTACGTATTGTTAGTCATAATGGACTACTTTTTAAATGGGAAACTTGCTTGAGCCTCCAGCTCACCCCCTAATTGTCATTCTGCCTCCCCTCATCCCCACCTTTTACTCGCCAGGCGGACTTTTTCTTCATGGACTTTGTACTTGGTCTTACCTTAGCTTGGAAAAATTTCTCCCCGTGTAACTGATTTAATCCTATTTGCTTCCAGTCTGCACAGTTGTCAAACTTGCTCTCCTCTGATGTTCTCTGTTCCCTTTCCCTGGGTCGTTTTTCTTAATAGAGTACTGGTGGCATCATTAGGGATCTTGTTAGAAATGCAGGATCTGAGGCCCTTCCCCAAACCAGAATTGGAATCTTCATTATAAACATGCCTTCCTCCCCTCTAGGATGCTCCTCCATGAGGTCAAAGGTTTGAAGACGTTCGCTCATTGATGCGTATTCAACACATAGAATGGTACCTAGCACATAAGGGTACCTGGTAAGTTCTGCATAAATGAGTGGAAGTTCACATGGGTGAATGTGGCTGTTAGGCTCAGTGGACGCTCATGGCAAACATGAAAGACGTTGGTCTGCTAGTACATTTGGGGCTTAGAAAAGGTAATTGTAAAGTGCGTTGCTGGCGGTCTATCAGATGCCTAGTTGAAGGGGGAGGACTAGAGGAGTGTTAACGAGATGGCAAGTAAAAGATTCACAGTATCTAGTAATCCCCTGGCAAAAAATGAAAACCTTTCTCCTAAGTGAAGGGTCAAGAAAATAAAGATCTTGCCTTCTATGTTCCATTTGTGTGGCAGTGTAATGGTGATAACGTTGGAAGTAGATCTTGGACTTCACTCTTAAATCTCACAAAATGAACAACTGACCTTCAGACCACCGAGGAGGAGGAAGGAGAATGCGCGGGCTCTGGCAGGTGCCGGCTGGATGAAGTTGGGCTCTGTCTCGCGTAGTATTTCTTGTCATTGTTCTCAATTGCACTCTAGTTTCTAAATGCATTTTGGTGGTTAAACAACTTGGCATTCTTAGAATATCATGGCGCTGACATACTGTATGGTGTGCTCACTTTTGACTCTACTCCTAGCAGGTTTCAGGGATACAAGAGATCCTACATTGGTGTGGGGTGCCTTGATTAAAATAGGAGCCGTCTGTGGCACCCTGAGACAAAGCAGTATACCGGTAAAACCAGTATGCTTGAGACATAGTCTGTGATGAAAGGGAAGGGCAATTGAGAAAGGGAAACACCAGGTACCTTCTCAGATTAGTTTTGGGAAACAACATACAGAAACGTGTATGGCCGTTGATTTCCTCAAAACTACGCATGCCTGCACGTAAGTTCATCTGAATATGCAAACTCCAATTGGAAGACTGCTGTTGTACGTCACCATGTGGTACTTGGCTACTTGGTTGAGAAATTTAAAGAACTACTTAAGGAGTTTTCTGGTGTAATGTTTAAGAGGGAAACTTCCTGGTTTAAGTACCAGCTTTTTCCCCATTAGTAGCTTAGGCAAGTTACTTTCTTTTGCCCAGTGAGCTATATAACCTGTCCTGGCTATCCTGGTTCTCATTGAGCCAAAAATAGGCCTCCATTCGCCCTGCCTTCGAAATGGACTTTCAGCTTCACTCAGCTTGGACAAGTTTAGGTCTCAGAACCCACCTGAACTAACCTGGGGACTAAGCCTGTTCAGGCCTGACCCTTATACACCATCTTCATCGCCAGCGGCAGGGTGGGCTGGTTGGCAGAAAGATATAAAATAATGAGTACCAACCTGAGGGTTGGGGGAATGGAATACATTTTGGCTGGCTCAGTAAGGAGAAGGGTGGGAGGAGGGAAGGGAGAGGATTTTCAGGTAAGGTGACAACTTGAGCATGTAAGAGGCAAACATTCTTTAACTGGCCTGTGATGCACTTGGCTGATTTCAGCTGCTTCTCGGTCTCGGCTTAAATGTCACTTGGTCAAGGAGGCCTTCCCTGATTACCCTACTCAGCTCAGGTCTTCATCTCTGCCATATGTTTCATTCACAAGACAGATGTATTATCTTGCAGTTCTGTAGGTCAGGAGTCTTGACACAGGTCTTACTGGGTTAGAGTTGAAGTGTTGCAGAGCAGTGTTTCTGGAAGCTCTCAGGGAGGATCCTTTGCCTCTCTTGCTTCTAGAGACTGTTCAGTTCACTGCCTCTTTCTCCATCTTCAGATCCAATGATGGTGAGCTGAGGCTGCACACCTCATTGCTCTGGCCTCTTGTGCCTCCCTTTTCCACTTTTAAGGACCCCTGTGATTACACAGATACTTCAAAATAATCTTATTTTAAGGTTAGCTGATTAACAACCTTGATTCCTTCTGCCGCCTTAATTCCCCTTTACTGTGTGAACTGTTTGCAGGTTCCAGGGATTAGGATGCAGATATTTGGGGGCACCATTATTCTGCCTACCATGCCTTCCCTCTTCTCATGGAATTATGTCATGCTTGGACACTTAGAGTCTCAGGCCTACATAAACTAATTAGGACTTTTTTCAGACTGAGCTTAAGTAAAATTAATGAATTTGGAAAATATTTTTTTTAACAATCTAGAAAAAGTAAACTAAGATTATCTTCAGGATTTTCCTCTGCAGTATTTAGATGCCAGCTTAAAGAGGTCTAAAAAGAAAATGATTACTCAAATTCAGTAAACACTCAATTGTCATTTTTTTTTAAGAATAATGTATTTTTTAAAAAATTTATTTTATTTATTTTTGGCTGTGTTGGGTCTTTGTGCGGTCTTTCTCTAGTTGCGGCGAACGGGGGCTACTCTGCATTGCAGCATGCAGGCTTCTCATTGCGGTGGCTTCTCTTGTTGTGGAGCACGGGCTCTAGGCACGCGGGCTTCAGTAGTTGTGGCACACAGGCTTAGTTGCTCCGCAGCATGTGGGATCTTCCCGGACCAGGGCTCGAACCTGTGTCCCTTGCATTGGCAGGCAGATTCTCAACCACTGTGCCACCAGGGAAGCCCCCGGTTGTCATTCTTGTCTGAGTAAAGTGGCAAGGGTTGATAGTATTATTTAACTCATTCTAGGAAAATTATGGAACTACATCAGTCAACAGGTTATTTAAAGAAAGACCTCTAGAATGGGGAAGCCATTAAATAAATGAAATATTTGTCATGTTAGCTAACAAAACGTGAACATTGAAGAATTGCTTTAAGAAGTGAAGATAGAATGTAAAGAGACTGTCAGGGTCTAAAACCTCAAACAGCAAAAACTGGGAAATGAGCCTTTGGAGGCATATAGAAGGTAAATAAGCAGTCTTTGCCTCGCTTTGTTAATTAGGATACAGAAATGGTTTAAACATTTTTGTTTCAAAGCAACCACTAGCAGAATAAAACACTAAACTTAGAAATTACTAGGAAAAGCTAAGAAAACACACAAAGTAAAAGATAAGAAAGGGAGCAAAAGTAAGCAATTATGGAAATTTAGCACAGAAAATAGTTTTAAGTAGTTTGTGTTTTAATTCATGTAGTTAGTTTCATAATCTGCAAGCCTTGGTTATTTGTAGCCATGGGCAATGTAGGTGGGTGGTGGTTTGGCCATGCTCAAAGTTAAGTCCTATCCCCTACCTTGGTGCTCTTGGCCTGGCGATGAGGCTTCTGTGATGCCTCAGCTCCTCAGAGACAACAAACAGATCTTACTTTGTATTCTCTAAAATGACTGCAAAATAGGCATTCAGTAAATGTCTGTGGAATGAATTGAAGATCACTCCCATCCCAAATATTATTTTACAATTAGTGTATTCTCTGATGCACTGCAGTAGATTTTCACACTATTCTTAAATTTCTCATCTGATGCCAAATTTTGTCCAGAGGTCAAGGCTGAAGATTATGCTTACTTTGATGGAAAGGATAGAAAAAGACACTGAACAGTAGGGGATCGGGGGCACTGAATATAGAGAAAAAGCTATCTGCGCACATCTGTATGTGTTTTGCAGAGGTGACAGGGTTGGCTGAATGGGTTGGAATAGTGATCTGGTGGATTGTGGGAGCTTTACTAGTGGGTCAGAGTGTGATAAAAAAGGGTTCAGAACAGATCTTGCAGAAGTAACTCCCAACCAGTTTTCCTTTTGTGTAACTTAGGGAATGAGAACTGAGTCGATGACCTCAGGACTACTGTGTTTTTTGTTTTTTGTTTTTTACTTTTTGGCCATTGCTGTTCTCCCCCAGATCGTTGTAGTCCTTGGGAAGTAACCTACTTAATAAACTGGCAAATATTTGCGAAAATATATATGCATAACTTTATACTAAAGGCTATGTGTGCTTAAGGAGATTGTAGGTGATTTGGAGATAAATCTCGTGTGTGAATTGGAATTAGTAAAATGTAGTGGTAACTAACAATAAAAGGCTCCGAAAGTAGGTGCTCCTGGAGTTCAGAAGGGAAATGACTAAAACAGTGTGTGCATTTGGCACACATTATAGCATACAGGTAATTAGAGGGGCACATTTTAACTCAGTCAAATTTAGCATCCATAAATACAGTAATCAAGTTTTTTGTTTGTTTTTTTACAGATTTAGTCATGGTGTGTTGATCCTTGCTTAATGTGAGGAATCTAATATTTTACAATTTTTTTCCAGCCAAAAATGGAGTGTGCAGTTTAGTACCAAGTGAAACCATTCAGTCATAGTTGATTGATGCTACTTGTCAGAGAATAAATTCCTGGTTTTCTTGCTTATATTGAATATGAGACATCTCACTGCTATAGAAGGGCTTTGCCTACTTAAAGTGCTGATGGAATATTAAAATATCAAAGACCCAAAACACACATTTTATTCATTTTAAAAACGTATTCAACCCTGCTGATGTTTAAAGCCTGCTGTAATATTTTAATCATAGGTCTGTCCAAAAGGATGCCATCCAAAAGTAATTTTCATTTTTTATATAGGGTTATTACTTTGTATTCATTTGCTATATTAAAAAAGGGACAGCAAGACATTTATACAGTCATGTAATTCAACTTTAAATTATAGGTTTCTTACACATATCCGGTTCTGGATAATGATAGGATCTGGAATAAGGAAGCACTAATGAGCCTAAAAAAATCTACCTGGGAAATGGTAAAGTCATAACTCGATAATTCAGTGAGGTTAACGGTGCAGATGTTAAATAAGCATGTTATATAATGCCATTATTTTAAGTAGCTGAGAATGAATTAGCCATGATCTTTGCCCACTTTTTTTTAGTACAATGCTAGGTAAACACAGAACACATGCTACTAAGATGCTGAAGAAAATTTTGAGATTAATGATTGATTTTTACACTTTCACCATGTTTTAATAGTCTAAGTAATGCTGACACTGTTCTGTCTTAAACCCATCAAATAATTGAGCCAAGTTTGAGGAAATCAATCTCTACTAAATAGTTAACCATAAGGTATATTTGTATTCGCAAACAAAATGCTTTCAAAATGTTCCACTTTTGAAATTGTTTGAGTCTTTTATGTTGACCCAGTGACTTTGTTTGCAAAGGTAAACTGAAGTGGAGTTAAGCAATTGCCTAGCAAATTTGATCTCTGAGATGACCATACAGGATAAAACGAATAAAGTTATCTTTAGAAAATGCACTTAATGACAGCAGAACTCTACTCTTCCTAAATCCTCAGGACTTTCTGTTTGCTCCAGGAAGCATCACAGAGTCCTGCCTTCTTTTTCTTCCTTCCTTTCTGTGTCTCCTCATCTCTCTCCCTCCCCTTACCTGCCTTCTCTTCTTTTTTCCTGCCTCCCCCCTCCCTCTCTTTATCTGTTTATCCACTTATCAATCATCAATGATATGCACATGGTTAAGGATTTTGCCTAGTAATTATTAACCTATCCTTATAAAATTTTAAGTACTTGGGGGACTATAATGGTAAACAGAACACATGTTTAGTTTCAGTTGGGTCTTTTACATTCATATGGAAAACTCAGAGGCAAGACTAGTATTTAAAACAATGGTATATTTTGAAACAGATGATGAAGACCAAAATTATTTTCTACTGGATTCTTACTGCCACCTGAATTAACTGCCTATTTATTGGGCCATAGTCTTAACAATATTTCGTATTTCCTAGGCATCTTAACTTCAGAGTGCCTGGAATTTGCATGGTGTCCAGTCTGTCTTGATGCCATTTTAATCCAAGAGTTAGATGAAGGTCTCCCAAAGACTTTTTAATCTCATGAACCCATGCCCACAGAACAGTGAGTTTAAAAGATTGCATAATGATGTCAAAGAAAAGCTTCTTGTCTTTCAAGACCGTAAAAAGTTCCCTGGAATGTGGACAGCTGGGGTTGGAGGGGAGCAAAGAGTGCAGAAACATCATGATGGCTCTTTCCTGTCTTGTGAGTGTTGGGCACAGGTAGGTAACAGACATCCCAGTTATACTGGGAGTTTGACAGCTGGCCCTGGCACTTCACTCCGGTGACAGGCCTGAGAAAGACTCACCAGATTTCTTGCCACTCATTATGGCTCAGGAGAGAGGTAAAATGGTTCCTGTGCATCTCAGGAGGCATGGGAGTGTCAGCCCTTCATCCTTCATACAGGGCTTGTGAATATCCTTATATTAATTTTACTTAAAGTTAATAGTTATCTGACAATTATTGACCCAGTGTCAGACCCTGGTTATCTGTTTAATGTCAACAGCAACACTGAGATAACTGCTACAATCACTGTTCCCATTTTACAGATGAGGAAACTGAGACAGAGATATGCAGCTCAGCCAGTTTACAGGGCTGATAAGTGGAAGAGCCAGAATTTAAATCTAGGCAGTCTTGTTTTAGAACCAGTTTCTTAACTGCTATACTGCCTTTCAGAACATCTTGTACATTATGATAATTGGACTCAAAATTTAAATAACAGCAAAATATTACTTATTGCTGAACAGAAAGATTTGAGGGGATTTAATATCTGAGTTTATACTTCCACCAAACTTTGTAGAATAACCACATTTCTGTTCAAATAAAAAAAAACTTAAAAATGAGTATTTTTTTTAATGGAAAGTATTACATAAAGGACTCTCACCAGAAAGACTGAGAGAAATACATGCAAAAATGTCCATGGCAATGTTGTCTGAGTGGTGATATTTTTTCAGTGATTTTTTTTTCTTTTTCTGTGCTTTTATTCTTTGGAATTTGGTTTAAACCTTAGTTTTTAAAAATAAGGTAAAAATTATGTGGGGATTCTATGCTAAAAGTAATCTTGATGTAATCACTGATTTTCTGGAGAAAACGTATTACCAAAAATGATTCAGAAAACATAGAAATTGATCAATAACCAAGACGTACTTTAAGATGTAACTAAATAATCACTTATCAAAGCCTTTGAGCCTGGAGAATTTGGGGGCATTGAGTTCTTTTAAATATCTGAGGATGAGCCAGTTCCAATGCTGTTATAAACTCTTGAAAACTAGAAGAAAAGGGAAAAAAGGGAAAAGGCTTCCTAACGCATTCCTTCAGGTTAGCACTAGCACCTGCAAAAAATACAGAAATAGAACAGGATGATCTCACTTATGACATGCAAAAGAACTACATAAATACAATGCAGATAAGATCATAACAAACTTAATTGTATATTACAACAGCTGCTGTCACCACTATGACTTAGCTCTGCTTTGGTAGTGTTAATAAACTCACTGAAACAGATCACAGAAATAATTGGCATAACTATTGGAAAAGTGGAGGCAAAATGATCATTACTAGCATTCAAAATGATTGCCTTCTTTGCAAACCCAGGGAAGATGAGTAGAAAAATCAAGACTAATAAGAGGCTTCAGTGAGGTATTTGCCATAAGATTAAGATGTAAAAAACAATGGTTTTCCTAGATTCTAATATATACAAGTTACAAAATAAAAGACTGCAAAATAGTATAAAATACCTAGGAAAAAAATCTTGAGACATGCAGAGCGAAAGGTAGAAACGTTTAAACATCACTGAGATTCATAAAAGAAAAGTTGCATAAACAGAGTACTAGCCAGGTTTCTGTATGAGAAAACCGTAATAGATCAGTCTTCACATACTACGTTATTGAGCCAGCACTGCTCCAATAAATTTAGTGGAATTTACTTTTGCATTTGGCAAAAATCTTATATCTATCTGGAAGAACAAACAGGTGAGAAGATGAGAAAAAAATTGAATATCATGGGAAATATACTAGGTATTAAATGGTTTATAAAGGTACACTAATAAAATGAGACACACTGGCAATAATCAAGATAAATCAATGGAACAAAATAAATACGTCTCCAATAGCCATTGTTATATACAAGAACCCAAAAATAAATAAGAAAAAGCCAGAATCAAAATTAAAATACAAACACTAAAAATGTTTGAAACAAATAGTTACTACTCTTAATATAAAAATAATTAGTCCATAAAAAATAAAGTTCTCTAAGAAATGAACAGGTGAAAAAATGGGTGTTGAGAATCGAAGGGAACTGAAAAAAAGGTGGCAAATAAATATAGTATGTACTGGTTGAGAAAAATGGCACAATTAGTGTCAGGCATGGGCGGTGTGGCTTATTTATATGCCCAATACCCAGGGATTTTTACTTGGTGGTGAAGGGAATATTTTTAGAATATTATTAATATGCATTACTACATT
The DNA here is from genome assembly GCF_009873245.2 of Balaenoptera musculus. Classification (NCBI taxonomy): domain Eukaryota; kingdom Metazoa; phylum Chordata; class Mammalia; order Artiodactyla; family Balaenopteridae; genus Balaenoptera; species Balaenoptera musculus. The sequence continues at coordinate 61,342,041 of NC_045802.1, forward strand.
TTCTATTTGTTTTCTTGTCAGAGACTGCTTATTTCACCCCACTATCTCTTTTTCCCCTCTCCATCTAGGAACGGGATCAGCAAAGTTTTACCTGGGCACATGGTTGCCCAGCTAGAGAGTCCTGGATCCTTTGCAGTAGGAGTGGCTATGAGACTAAGTTCTTCCTAATGACAAGTAAACAGGGGTGATATGTGCAACTTCCAGATCATTTCCATTAAAGCGATGTGCTTATTATCTTCCACTATCTCTTTTTCTATCTTTGGGATGAAATATGGGCCTGGTGCTGGTGAGGCAGCTTTGACTATGCAGAGAAGCAAACGGAAACTCTAGGGTTGAGAGAGCAACAGGTTGAAAGGACCCTAGATGACCTTTGGGTGCAGAGTCTTCTACCTTAAATGGGATTGCCCTGATAGTAGAGTCTGAGACAAAGACCTGCATGCAAGTAGTTTATTTTAAAATGATCCCAAGGGCAGGAATGAGGAAGAGAGGAATGAAACAGGAAGGGAGTTATCAAGTTGGCCACTATTAAAATTGCCTGGTGTTCCATTCCTTGAAACCCTCTGGAGACCCTAATGAAATGCATTCCAAAGCTGTCTGCCTGGGATAAAAAAGGGAAATCATTTTTCTTACTGGTTCTCAATTCCTGCTGACTAAAATGACTCCAGTGGTTAACCATCCCACTCTCTGGAAAACACATATACACTGAAATCTTTTAGATTCACTTGGGCATAAATTAAGAGATATACTGCACAGGCTCAAGGTGAAGTATTGTCCATGTGCTCTGAAAAGTTGGTTAGTTTCTGTAGAACTTGCCTCAGAAGTAGCTGCAGTAAGAAGTATGATTAGGGAGATAAAAATGGTGCACAAGAGACGTTCAACACGATGCACTCCTTGCACCACTCAGATCCACTTGTGTCCTGCATTAATCCCAGTTTATCACAGAGTTCCTTTAAAGTTATGGCTGGCCACAATTTCAGCAAGCACTTAATATAAGAGGGTTTCTGGAAAAAGTTACGGTCCTGTTACTGTAGCTAGTCCTGTCTCTGTTACTGTCATTTATCATTTCCTTTCTCCACCACATTTTCTAAATGTTTTTTTGAAGTATAATTGACCTACAACACTATGTCAGTTCCAGGTGCACACATACTGATTTGATACTTCTCAGCATTAAAAAATGATCACCATGATAAGGCTACTTACCATGTGTCACTTATACAGAGTTTTCACAGTTGACCCTTGAACAATTGGGGGTTAGGAACACTGACCCTCCTGCGGTTGAAAATCCATGTATAACTTATAGTCAGCCTTCCATATACGTGGTTCCTCCATTTTCCAGTTCATCCATATTCTCGATTCCACATCTGCATACTGAAGCAACTGCAGATCATATAATACTGTATAGTATTTACCATTGAAACAAACCTATGTATAAGTAGACCTGGGCAGGTCAAACTCGTGTTGTTCAAAGGTCAAATGTACTATTGACTATATTCTGTATGCTGTACATTTCATCCCTGTGACTCGTTTACTTTATAATGGGAAGTTTATACCTCTTAATCTCCCTCACCTATTTCATTTATCTCTCCATCCCCTCACCTCTGGCAACCACCTGTTTGTTCTCTGAATCTGTGACTGTTTCTGTTTTGTTATGCTTGTTCATTTGTTTTGTTTTTTAGGTTCCACATATAAGTGAAGTTATACAGTATTTGTCTTTCTCTGTCTGACTTATTTCAGTTATCATAATACCCTCTAGGTCCATCCATGTTGTCACAAATGGCAAGATTTCATTCTTTTTGATTGCTGAGTAATATTCCATTGTGTGTGTGTGTATGTATATATATATATATATATATATATATATATATATACCACACCTTCTTTCTCCATTCATCTGTCAGTGGACACTTAGGTTGCTTCCATACCTAGGCTATTGTAAATAATGCTGCAATGAACATAGGGGTGCATATATCTTTTCAAATTAGTGTTTTTGCTTTCTTCAGAAAAATACTTAGAAGTGAAATTGCTAGATCGGATTGTAGTTCTATTTTTAATTTTTTGAGAACACCCATACTGTTTTCCTTAGTGGCTGTACCAATTTATTGAATACTATCCCTCCAACAGTGCAAAAGGGTTCGCTTTTCTCTACATCCTCACCAACACTTATTTGTTGTCTTTTTGAGAATAGCCATTCTAACAGGTGTGAGGTGACATCTCATTATGGTTTTGGTTTGCATTTCCCTAGTGATTAGTGATGTTGAGCATATTTTCATGTGTCTGTTGCCCATCTGTATGTCTTCTTTGGAAAAATGTCTATCAATTCCTCTGCCCATTTTCTAAATTGGGTTGTTTGTTTGATGTTGTGTTGTATGAGTTCTTTGTATGTTTTGAATATTCACCTTTTATCAGATATATCATTTATAAATATCTTCTCATATTCAGTAGGCAGCCTTTTCATTTTGTTGATAGTTTCCTTTGCTGTGCAAAAGCTTTTTAGTTTGGTATAGTCCCATTTGTTTATGTTTGCTTTCATTTCCCTTGCCCAAAGAGACATAGCCAAGATAAAACTAAGACTGAGGTCCAGGAAAACATACTCTTTTATGTTTTCTTCCAGGAGTTTTGTGGTTTCAGATCTCACATTTAAATTATTTTTAGTTTACTTTTGTATATGGACTGAGAGTATAGGCCAGTTTGATTCTTTTGTGTTTAGCCCATCAGTTTACAACACCATTTGTTGAAGAGGCTGTCTTTCCCATTGTATATTCTTGTCTCCTTTATCATGAATTAGTTGACAGTATAAGTATGGGTTTATTTCTGGTATCTCTATTCTGAGTCCTTGATCTATGTATCTGTTTTTGTGTCAGTACCATAGATTTTGATTACTGTAGTTTGAAATCAGGGATCATGATACCTCCATCTTTGTTCTTCTTTCTCAAGATTTTTGACTGTTGTTGGTCTTTTGTGCTTGCATACAAATTTTAGAATTATTTGTTCTGTCAGTGACATTGGCCTGTAATATTCTTTTTTTTGTGGTTTCTTTGTCTGGTTTTTGTATAAGGGTGATGCTGGCCTCATAGAATGAGTTAGGAAGCATTCCTTCCGCTTTGATTTTTTTGGAATAGTTTGAGAAGGATAGGTATTAACTCTTCTTCAAATGTTTTCTAGAATTCACCTGTAAAGTCGTCTGGTTTGTTTTGGGGGAGTTTTTTGATTACTGATTCAGTTTCATTACTGGTAATTTGTCTGTTTATATTTTTATTTATTCCTGCTTCAGTCTTGGGGGATTTTACATTTCTAGGAATTTATCCATTTCTTCTAGGCTGTGCATTTTATTGGTGTATAATTGTTCACAGCAATCTCTTATTATCCTTTGTATTTTTTGTGGTGTCAGTTGTAACTTCTCTTTCATTTCTGATTTTATTTATTTGGTCCCTCTCTTTGTTTTTCTTGAGTCTGGCTAATGGTTTGTCAATTTGTTAATCTTTTCTGTTGTTGTTTTTTTTTTTTTAAGTCTTTATTTCATTTATTCTGCTCTGATCTTTATGATTTCTTTCTTTCTGCTACCTTTGGGTTTCGTTTGTTCTTCTTTTTCTTGTTCCTCTGGGTGTAAGGTTAGGTTGTGTATTTGAGATTTTTCTTGTTTCCTGAGGTAAGCTTGTATTGCTATAAATTTCCCTTTTAGAACTGATTTTGTGCATCTCATAGATTTTGGATTGTTGCGTTTCCATTTTCATTTGTCTTCAGGTATTTTTTAATTTCCTCTTTGATTTCTTCAGTGACCCATTGGTTGTTTAGTAGCATATTGTTTAGCCTCCATGTGTTTGTGTTTTTTCTAGTTTTCTTTCTGTAACTGATTTCTAGCCTCATACCGTTGTGATAGGAAAAGATGCTTGATATAATTTCAATCTTCTTAAATTTATTAAGGCTTTTGTGTGCCTACATGTGATCTATCCTGGAGAATGTACCATGAGCACTGGAAAAGAATGTGTATTCTGCTGCTTTTGGATGGAATGTTCTATGTCTGTCCGTTAAGTCCATCTGATCTAATGTGTCATTTAAGGCCAGTGTTTCCTTATTTATTTTCTGTCTGAATGATCTGTCCATTGATGTAAGTGGGGTGTTAAAGTCCCCTACTGTTATTGTGTTACTGTCAGTTTCTCCCTTTATATCTGTTAATGTTGCTTCATGTATTTAGGTGCTCCTATGTTGGGTGCATATATATTTGTAATTGTTATATCTTTTTCTTGGTTTGACCTTTATCATTATGTAATGTCCTTCTTTGTCTCTTGTTACAGTCTTTGCTTTAAAGTCTGTTTTGTCTGATGTAAGTATTGCTATCCCAGCTTTCTTTTTGTTTCCATTTGCATGGAATACCTTTTTCCAGCCCCTCACTTTTAGTCTGTGTGTGTCATTAGATGTGAAGTGAGTTTCTTGATGGGCCTTGTTTTTTTTGTTTTGTTTTTTTGTTTTTTTGTGGTGAAGGAAAGTGCAGCGTTTATTGCAGGGCACCAAGCAATGAGTCCAGGCTGCTAGTGCTCAAAAGACCCAACTCCCTGATGGCTTTCAGGGAAAGTTTTGGTTTTTTTTAAATTTTTAAATTAAATTAAATTAAATTAAATTTTTTTTTATACAGCAGGTTCTTATTAGTTATCCATTTTATACATATTAGTGTATATATGTCAATCCCAATCTCCCAATTCATCCCACCACCACCACCCACCCCACTTTCCCCCCTTGGTGTCCATACGTTTGTTCTCTACATCTGTGTCTCAATTTCTGCCCTGCGAACTGGTTCATCTGTACCATTTTTCTAGGTTCCACATATATGCATTAATATACGATATTTGTTTTTCTCTTTCTGACTTACTTCACTCTGTATGACAGTCTCTAGATTCATCCACGTCTCTACAAGTGACCCAATTTCATTCCTTTTTATGGCTGAGTAATATTCCATTGTATATATATATACCACATCTTCTTTATCCATTCATCTGTCGATGGGCATTTAGGTTGCTTCCATGACCTGGCTATTGTAAATAGTGCTGCAGTGAACATTGGGGTGTATGTGTCTTTTTGAATTATGGTTTCTCTGGGTATATGCCTAGTAGTGGGATTGCTGGGTCATATGGTAATTCTATTTTTCGTTTTTTAAGGAACCTCCATACTGTTCTCCATAGTGGCTGTATCAATTTACATTCCCACCAACAGTACAAGAGGGTTCCCTTTCTTCCACACCCTCTCCAGCATTTGTTGTTTGTAGATTTTCTGATGATGCCCATTCTAACTGGTGTGAGGTGATACCTCATTGTAGTTTTGATTTGCATTTCTCTAATAATTAGGGATGTTGAGCAGCTTTTCGTGTGCTTCTTGGCCATCTGTATGTCTTCTTTGGAGAAATGTCTATTTAGGTCTTCTGCCCATTTTTGGATTGGGTTGTTTGTTGTTTTAATATTGAGCTGCATGAGCTGTTTATATATTTTGGAGATTAATCCTTTGTCCGTTGATTTGTTTACAAATATTTTCTCCCATTCTGAGGGTTGTCTTTTCGTCTTGTTTGTAGTTTCCTTTGCTGTGCAAAAGCTTTTAAGTTTCATTAGGTCCCATTTGTTTATTTTTGTTTTTATTTCCATTACTCTAGGAGGTGGATCAAAAAAGATCTTGCTGTGATTTATGTCCAAGAGTGTTCTTCCTACGTTTTCCTCAAAGAGTTTTATACTGTCTGGTCTTACATTTAGGTCTCTAATCCATTTTGAGTTTATTTTTGTGTATGGTGTTAGGGAGTGTTCTAATTTCATTCGGGCCTTGTTTTTATATCCATTCAGCCACTCTGTGCCTTTAGTTTGGAGCATTTAGTCCATTTACATTGAAGGTAATTCTGGATAGGTATGTACTTATTGCCATTTTGTTCATTGTTTTGGGGTTTTTTTTGTAGTTCTTATCTGTTCTTTCTTCTCTTTTGATTTCTTCCCTTGTGATTTGATGAGTATATTAGTGTTAGGTTTGGATTCCTTTCTCTTTTTTGTGTGTAGATCTATTTTAGACTTTTGATTTGTGGTTACTGTGAGGTTTATAAGTAAGTAAGTAAATAAATAAATAATTTTTTTTCCCCAACTTTTTCCCTGAACTAAGGAGCCCAAAGTTACCAGATAGTTTTTGTAGTATCAAGTTCAGTGTATTCTTTAAGTCCTCCAAGTAGAAACACTTCCCACCCACTCTCCTTCCAAACATGGACTTCAAATATGGCAGCCTCAAAGTCTCAAAGTCAAGAAGCACAAATTCTGCAAATAGGTCACAGGGAGTAATGGTTTGAAGCCAATTCTCATTTTGCCCCTTGGTTCTGAGCAGTATGTCTTCTAGCTCTGTGGGCACATAACCATATATTGGCTATGATGGTTAATATTATGTGTCAGCTAGACTTGGATAAGGGATGGTTCTGGTGTGCTCACCCGGTGGGCTCGTCTCCATTGCCCAGCTCCCTCAGTGTGTAACAGCAGCAACTGAGGCAGCGGCCTCCTCAGGCAGTGTCATAGTGGAATACCCATGGCCGGACACTACCCCCTGAATAGCCATCCCTAGCTCTCCAGAGAGTGGATTACTGATAAATTCCCCTGACTTAACCCTACAGTGACTTCTCTTCTCTGGCGTTCAGTGAGCCACGCTGACCTTCTTTAACAAGTTCAAGATCTCAGTGCTTAGGGGGTTTCTTCCTTGGGGCCCTATCTTTGTCATAGGGTAGTGGTTTTTCCTTACATTTGCTATTCCTGTGTTCTTCAGAGTTCTCTTTACTTTTTACTAGCCAATCCCTCGTTCTTCCAAACCCCTGTTTAGTTAGTGATTCTTCATATTAAACTTTCCTTGCTCAAATTACCACATGGTTTCTCTCTCCTGATTGGACCCAGACTGATATAGGATGATACCACTGATATCTCTTCCAGATAATGGAAAAGAATGACTCTCCCAGGGGGTAAGACCAGTGGCCATGAGAGCAGTAGACAACCAAGTTCTTTCTAGAGATTCCAGAGATCAGAATCAGAGCCTAACCAAGGAGTTTACTTTCTTGCCTGGGAAGGAAGACTTCTCAATTCCTGCCAAACAGGAATATCACAGTGATTACTATGTTTCCCACTTGTCATTTTCAGAATGGTAGTTTTTATTGCAGCTCTTTATCCTGTATCAAGATGTATGGTAGTGCAACTCGTGTATTAGATAATGAATTGCTAGTCCTTGAAGATCCACCTTTAGATCAGCTGGAGAGAAATAAACATCACTAGGCAACCCTAGATTTTGAACTGGGAACAATAACTAGATGCACTTGAAGTTGCATTCCTTGGGGAGGCTCTGTGTTTTCTACATGGGAAGATTGGTGCATGTGAACATGTTGGGGCTAGAGGCCGAAGACAGAAACTTCAGTTTTCCAGGATTCTTTATCCATTTTCCTTTTAATAATAAAACTCCTTGAATTTTCGGTGAGTACCCCAGCCAGAGACTCTATTCTCGCATTCTCCTTTGTAGGTATGTAAGACTGGGTTCTTGACGATGGAGTGTGAGGAGAAGTGATACATGTAACATATCAGTCTTGCTCTTAACACAAGTAAGTGTCTGCTCCCCTCTCTCTTTCCCTTGGTCTTAAGTAAAGACGCAGTGCTGGTGAGCCAGTTCTGAAGATGTGGTCAAGGGGAAACTCAAGGGTTTTAAAGAGCCCTACATAGGAAACCTGAGTTCCTGAATGTCCTTATGAAGCAGAATCTCCTGCTTACTTCTGGACTGATATGTGAGAGAAAAATTTAAAAATATTTTGTTGCTTTTGTGAGCTGATGTAGGTCTCTTTGTTGTATCAGCTGAGACTGCTCCCTAACTAACACAATCTTTCTTATATTCCTTTCAAATTAAGTGTATTATTTTCCTTCCATCTGACATGGAATTTTTGCAGTATTTCTTTCCCTTGAGTCTACCCCACCCATTTTTTGCAAAGAAGAGTTTGCAGCAATCTTTGGCTTCATCTCATTACTCTTTACTGTCACTGCTTGCAGGCAGAGCCCATGATGTAAATGTAAAATTGTGTTCAGCATAAGTTCCCTTGAGTATGTAATTATAACGCATTCCAAGGTGCACCTAAATAAGAATAAGAAGAATCTGTTTCTCCAACTTAAGATTGCTTTTAGTGTCAATCACACAGCAAGATAGAGACAGAGGCAATAGCTGTAGTAACTAACACTAAATGAGGCAGACCACAATATAAAACATTATCCATTTTCATTGCTGATGATCTGGGGAGGATTCAGATAATTTGGAGGCCCTAGGGGTGGGATGGGAGAATTCTAATTTATTTTGGAGGTGCGCAGAATATTTCATAACGAAGTAGTATTTTTGTTCATCCTCAAAAGCACTCAGTGACTTGGTTCTCTTTTATCCTGAACACAAGATGATGATTAACAAAACGTTATCCGTGATTTCTATTATCAAATCACAAATACTGATCAGGTTTCAGTTATGTAATTTATAACAACTAAATATATATATGTATACGTATACATATATGAAGATCATTTAATATAATACACTAAAATATGTTTTTAAAGTACTTAAATATTTACATATATATGAAAATTTTAAAACATACACACAGAAGCAGTCACTGTAAAAGTGATTTACTATTGATGATCAGCTCTTTCATTGACTAAATTCAAATATACTTATCTCAAAACTCAAACTCTTATATGAAGCAGAGCTTCATAAATAAATAAATAAATAAGTAAATACTTTCATTATTTACTTCATGAATAAATAAATCTGTTTTTCTGATTGGATTTTAAACACGCATCACAAGACTCACAGAAGTTTGAATCTAGAAACTTTATGTAAGAGAAGGTATTTTGTGAGTCATTTAGTAAAAATATTCAAATAATTAAAAATAAATGCCTTCATTTTCCAAAATAAATGAACGTAATTGCTAACACTATCTTGATGCTTTTGAAAATATATTGTGAGAAAGTAAAGGGGTATAACTAATTTCAAAACTGGGAATCAAATAGAGGTAAAAAGTTAGAAATGATGTAGTATTTCCCAAATTTTAGTCATTTTAAGCCACTTTCAAAATTTTTGCCATAGCCATATAACACAAAAATAATATTTACCTTATTATTTTATCATATTCATTCACTTTTACTTAAATATATTTAATTAAAAAAATCAGCATCAGGGTTTTGCCGTAAATATTATTCTCAGTACATAATATTATTTTCTAACTATCTACTTAAGTAAAATTATTTTTAGGTGTGCTGTCTAAAGTCATCTCACATGGCCCACATATCACGCTTTGGTTAATGTATATAAAATTCTTCTAGTATTCAGGGCATAAGTAAAATACAAAAATCTGCTAGACTTAAAATGTCATTGTGGTAAAAGTGTATCCATGCCCTAACCAGCCAGCATAATAATAGGTAATAATAATAATTCCATCCCTTGAAGATACTAAAACTGTTGAGCAAACCAATAAAACGTAGAACACATTTTATAGAGAAGTGTGACGTAGAACAGCTGGTGTTATTAATAAGGGTAACTTCACTCCCTAATTGAGCTGCTGTGGCTTCACATTCACCATAGTTAAAGAGATAAGGGCTGCCAATGAATTGTATCTCTAAAATTAAATATGTTCAGTAGCAATTACGTTACTAAAAGAAACTTGTTTATGTCCAGCTTTTCAGGAATATTTCATTTGCCCAGAACAATTGCATAATATACTTTACAATTATCTTTGAGGTAAGAAAATAATTGTCAGCATAACACTGAACAATATTTTAGGTTTTTGTGATTGTATTTGTGCATATCTGTAAATTGCCAGTTTGCAGGCAAGAACTCTCAACAATTCAAATTATGTTCACTGGATAATAAAGCAATAAGAAAGATTATTCTATAAATTCAGTACACCATTTTCATTGACTATGACACATCTTTCTAAAGGGCAGTGCATTTGGATTTGGAGACAGCGTATTTATAACAGGGGTTTTCTATCACCCAATGTGTTGGATTACCATCAGCTTACAAATGTGGTTATGGACCAAAATGCTGGATGGAGTCAAGCTTCAACCCAGTTTAATTCTTGGAGTTTTGCCCAGATCAAATGTGCTTGGTAAGCTGGGACACCATACATGCTTTTGATGGACTACAGCTGAGTAATGAAACTTCAGTACTCCATAAACCCACTCCAGTTGTTCCGAGTACAGTGGGGAGCCCTAGCATGGCCACGTAGAGCAAGGCTGTGCAAATTCGTCCCTCCATGTTCCATCAACCCCATGTTTTCCGAGTGTGCTGAAAGCTAGCTCTCAGGCCACCTTCTTTTCTATTGCTGTATAACAGATTCCCACAAACTTAGCAGTTTATAACAACGCCCATTTATTAGCTTACAGTTGTATACGTCAGAAGCCTTGCACAGCGCGGCTGGGTTCTGCTCAGGCTAAAATCAGGGTGTCAGCCAGCCATGTTCTCATGTGGAGCTAGGCTTTTCCTAGCTCATTCTTGTTATTGGCAGAATACATCTCTTTGGTCTCGTAAAACTGAAGTTTCTGTTTCTTTGCTGGCTGTGGCTCTGAACTTTTAGAGGCTGGTCCCAGTTCCTTACCACGAGGTCCCCTCCATCTCAACAATGGAGAATGACCCTTTGACTTTCTCTAACTTCCTCTTCTGTGAGCAGCCAGAGAAACTTCTCTGCTTTAAAGTGCTCATATGATTAGGTCAGACCCTCCAAGATAATCTCCCCATCTCAAGGTTAATGGCCTCATATAACATAACCTAATCCCAGGAGTAAAACACATTCAATTCACAGTCCTGGAGATTGGGCAGGGTGTGTACATCAAGGACAGGGAATATAGGGGGACATCTTAGAAAACTGCCCGCCTTTGAGGCTTTTGTCACTTTCACGCTCAGCTTTACAGATTTCTTTGACTTGTCTACACCCAAGTCGTTTTTAAAACATTTTTTTCCAAAAGAAACTCAGAAAAACTCAAATTGTCACTAAATTAGTCTACATGTAATAAAATATACATAAAAGAAGTGTATTCCTGGGCTTGCAAACATGTTTCAAGGTGACACCAAATAAGTTTAGATGCTATTCATCATTTTCATTGCAAATGTAGCTTCAAATAAACCATCACTTTATGGTGAAGTACTTTTGTGACAGTATAGTAGCTGACAATAGATTATAATAATGACATTGTATTAACTCAGTATGATTTCTTTCTAACTCATGTCAAGCCTACTATGTATGCGAAGTAACAGGATTATTTTAATACTAATTTATGATTTTTTCCTACAAAAAATGTATTTTTTAGGATCTAGGAGATTAGTAGGCAAGAAGTAAAAAAAGTAATTATTGGTGATTTTGTCATGTCCACCTATCCTGAAATGCCTTATCCTCCTCTCCACATCTGATTATTATTTTTTTTAAATTTTATTTATTTATTTTTGGTTGTGTTGGGTCTTCGTTTCTGTGCGAGGGCTTTCTCTAGTTGCGGCAAGTGGGGGCCACTCTTCATTGCGGTGCGCGGGCCTCTCACTATCGTGGCCTCTCTTGTTGCGGAGCGCAGGCTCAGTAGTTGTGGCTCATGGGCCTAGTTGCTCCGTGGCATGTGGGATCTTCCCAGACCAGGGCTCGAACCCGTGTCTCCTGCATTGGCAGGCAGATTCTCAACCACTGCGCCACCAGGGAAGCCCCACATCTGATTATTAACTGGATTCTTATAGTAGCTAATTCTCAGCCAAAACTTTGATTTATCAAAGTATAGATGAAAAGGTACTTATTAAGAACACAAATGTCTGATTTGGAGGTGCTCACTAAAACACTAAAATGTATTACTAAGCATCAAATGGCTAATCTCAAATCGGGGTAAAGACCAATGATAGAAAATAAAATATGCAGTGGTGTAGTGTAACATTAAGAATAATAAAGAGTCAGACACTGGATAAGCTACTTAATTAACTTATCTTGAGTCTCAGGTTTTTCCACTATAAAAGCAGGGTGATCCTCCAACTTTACTGAATTGTGAGAATTGAATGATGTATCAAATATATAGCCTTTAATAAATGTTCAGTAAATACTTCTCTTCTCTGAAAGGAATAATATACTTTAAAATGGGAGAGGTCACCATTTAGATAGAGAACACTCCATAGATTTAATTCGACTTGTAAAAATTTGTAGATTCAGCTGCTGAAACAGAGTCAGAATAACAGTGGCTTAAATGATACTAAAGTACTTTTAAGTATTTGAAACAAAGAACCTGTAATAGTGGAATTGGTTAGATGATAGAATGCTTTAGAGAAGTCGAGTGGATGATGTGTCAACCCAGGGCTGAGCAACAGCAGGGAGTACCATCTCCTTACAGGACAACAGGAGGAGGAAGTGTTCCTGAGACTCAGGGGCTGGGATTATTAAGGAAATCAGCCAGAGATGCCAACCAAGGCAGAGGAAGAAATACCCTACTTTCTTCCTTCTAACAAAAGGCAGGTCACACAGTAGCCCGTGGGGTTTGAGAGGAGCAAAAAGGCAGTGAGTGTATCTGAGGGGTTCAGACCCTAGAACAGCATTCTAACTGGTGGCACTAAGAGAAATATAATTGACCAGTACCTCAGATTTTAGGTAATTCAAGACAAGCCTGGATCCTGAAAATACTGTTATGATTAATTCCCTTAATTGTGTTTTCTCAGAACTTCAGAACCATCACTAACAAAAAGAAAGCTGTCAAAGATAGAGACTTATTCCCTAAGCCCCTCCAGGCACGGCTGTGGAGGAGCATAAGGTTGGCAGCCTGAGGAACAATAATCAGGACTGTGGGCCTTGCCCGTCCTGGCCACAGGAGACGGTATAAAGCATCACTATTTGTTGTCTCACTTTTGCTCTTTTTCCAAAGGTGGCGATTCTGCCTGTCTTCATCATTATATTTGGTAGTTTGAGATGGAGAAGAGCATGCTTTTTAAAGGTGATCACAATAATGTGTATCCCAGCCTCCATGCTCTTAGTCTGGTGCAATTTTGACATGTCTGTTGAGATGTGGAGAGGGTCTGTGTTTTCTCGCTTTGAATCTGGGAGAGCCTGTGACCATGGAAAAACTGACACTGTGAGGTTTTTTTTTTTTTTTTTAAAGAAATTCACGTTCTTTTATTTATTTATTTATGACTGTGTTGAGTCTTCGTTTCTGCGCGAGGGCTTTCTCCAGTTGCGGCAAGTGGGGACCACTCTTCATCGCGGCGCGCGGGCCTCTCACCATCGCGGCCTCTCTTGTTGCGGAGCACAGGCTCCAGACGCGCAGGCTCAGTAATTGTGGCTCACGGGCCCAGTTGCTCCGCGGCATGCGGGATCCTCCCAGACCAGGGCTCGAACCCGTGTCCCCTGCACCGGCAGGCAGATTCTCAACCACTGCGCCACCAGGGAAGCCCGACACTGTGAGTTTTGAGGCTGCCTCCTGGTGGGGGTACAGCTTCTGCCTGGTCTTCTTGAGACACTTGCCCTTGGAACCAAACCAGCATACTTTGAGGAAGCTAATTACCCATGGGAAGAATCCATGTGTCGGTATCCCAGCCACCATCTCAGCTGAAAGTCAGTGTCAACCAAATATGAGTAACTGTGTCTTCAGATGATTCCAGCCATCAGCCTTTAAGCCATTTTAGCTAACTCCAAGAGGGGCAAAGATGGCATGTCCCCACCAAGCCCTTGCTAAACTGCAGAGCAAAATAAACATTATTGTTTTAAGCCACTAAGTTTTGGAGTGGTTTGTGACTCAACAGTAGATAAACCAGAACATAGGGTGATTAAACTTACGATTTAGTCAAATGTTGCCAGATATGATACCTCACATTGGACAGGAAAAACGTGCTTCTCAAGAGATCCTGGACATACCATTTTACTTAGTAGCTAGATTTGATTTTGTGTTCTCTGCCTCTGGGGAAGTGTAAGTGCATTTTCAGTTGTAAGTGGGATAATTGTATTTACTCTATTAAATAGAGGAAATGTGGGAATTATTTGTGCATGTCTAAAATGATGTTATAAGCGGGACTTTCCTGTCTCCATTTTGACAAAGGCACCAGTAATCAGTGTCAGGTTAACTGAGAGGGGGACAGATCTCAACTTCATATTGATTTATTCAACGTGGAGTGCTTATAATGAGCCACTTGTTATTCTAAGTGCTGGAGATAGAGCAGTGAACAAAGCAGTTAAAATTGTCTGCCCACAAGAAGCATACGTATGCAGAATTAGAAAGGAAATGGCTCTAAAGACCTGTTCCTTAAGGAGTATAAAAAGGGGTCAAGGTAAAGAGGAGTTTGGGTAAGAGACTTTATTGAAGAGTTGTTGGCATGTGTACTGGTCAGGAGACACCAAGTTATGTTGTGGTTTTGCACAGATGAGCCAGATGTCAGACATGTGTAGGATATCATGGATCTTGTTGTGTAAGGGCCAGAAAACCTCAGCAGGAAAAGGACGAAGATGAACACATACAGGTATACGAGTGCGGAGAGAATGGTAGAAGACCATCTGGAGGTGAAATTCATCTGACTGCCTGGGTCAAGGGCGCTGTGGGAGAGAGAGATCCTGCATTAAGAAATGTCTGAAGAGAAGGGGTGGGGGCCAAGAGCAGAAAGACACCCACCTCTGTCCCCCCACTACCCTCCACTGCCACTTCCCATGATGCGTCTCCAGAGAAAGCAGGTCGCAGTTTAGGAGAAAAAGAATGTTTGATACTAAATAAAATTTAAAATTTTGTTTCATAATTTGTACTGGGCGTTCTACTTTTTGAATTGAAACTGTGCTTACCACTAACAGTAACTGAAGAACTTTTATTTTCTGTGAGTGAGTGACCACAAAAACCATGAGTCTGCTCAAGTATTCTTTCGCCATAAGGAAAGATTACCTGAACTGAATAAATTTTGAAACCAAGGTAAGAGACATAACTTGTCATTGTGATGACAGTCCTTACATCATGCTTGTTCAACACACCCAGTTTGCCTCTGTGGGGTGATGAGTGTGTTTTTCCCAGGGGGACCATGAATAGTTCTCCATGTATCCTACTCTGTTACTGGTGAGAGAAGTCCATTTTCCTGTGGGGAATGAGTTACTCCACCTCTCTTTAGTCATAAAAGTGGACACCTGAATCAGTCTCAGTGAGAATGTTGGGTAAAAGGTAGCATTTGACCCCAAAGTCCATGAGACTCTACTTTCATAGCTATAGGGGAAGAGCTTCATCTTTCAGTTGGGGTTACTAAGTTGTGGGTGGCCATTTTATCCCCCACAATGTGGAAAAAAAGAAAGATAGTGCAAGCCTGTATCATTTTAATCCCAGATCCATGAAGATTTACCATGAAAAAACTCTTACTTATACAGGCCAGCTAAATTTACATTTTTACTTAAGCTAGTTTGAGTTGTCACTTGCCACGGAAAGAGTTTTGACCAATGTTAAAATGTTATTCTTTGACCAAAGAATTATACCTTCCTCTCACTTTTTCACAAATTGAAAGTGAATTAAAAAAATTATCAGATAAATAAGGTATAAAGTAAATTCAAGAAGAAGGCTGCTGGTGCTTGACTTGAATTCAGACTCAACACAGTGGAGTGGTTTTTGATCTGATCCTCTTTGGCAAGTTAGGAATCCTTATGATCGTGCAGAAGACATCTTCAAGCGTGGTTTGCAGGGCTTACAGGTGCTTGCAGATTCCCGTTTGGAGTGAAATTTCCTGACCTCTCTTATTATCATTCATAGTCTGAAGAATTTTCTCCAGTGCTGGACCATCCACGAAGGTGTCTGCTTTCAGTATCCCTTTTCCAGAGTGGCAACTTGTGTCTAAAGATAAGCTAAGCGACTTTTCATCAGTATCTACAGTGTCACTTCAAGGCCTCCAATCCAAGGATTTACCTTATTCATGTGACTGAAAATATCTGTCAAATGACCCAATCCATGAATCAACTCTTCTTCATCAAACTGACCTGGAATTTGGGTTGGTGTTCTCCACCTAACAGTAAAACTTCTGCACAAGGTTTATTTAAATATGTGAAGACTTGTCTTTTGGAAATTGGCACATATATTATATTTCTTGTTATGACAAAACCTCTTGAAAGGTAGTAATTCAAGGCCCCATTTAGCTGTTGACATGCCAACTTATGATCTAGTATTCCACTGACATGTGGCACTTCCTTCTTCATTCACCCACAAAACCAGACGAGTTCCAACTCCATGGGGGCTCATCTGTGCTTGGAGTAGCAGGACATTTCTTCCAGCTGAAATTTTCTTTGGCAAAGTCATGTCTTGAAGATACTGATACCACCAAATGGGTAATTCTTTTTTGATGTTATCAGTGGAAACACCATGGACAAAAACAGGAGCTGATTACACTGACATTTAATTGTTTCATCCGATGGTAAGCTGAAGGGGAAAATAACAATAACTTACATGAATTTAAATTTAACTTATGCAAATATTAGAATTTGTTGTGATGATTCTTAAGTACATGCCCACATGTACTTGACTGAATTTGACTAAACCATTTAAATAACATTTAATCTAATAACTGGTCATAAGATGACAATGGTTTTAAATCAGATACTTTGAAAGATAGTATAATTTTTTTCTTTTAGTTTCTATCAGCAGGAATTTTTTTATATTCATGTAAATATAAGAGGATGTCCAATTTGTTTGAGATATAAGGCAAATATGCGTCCAAGATACTAAAAGGGTAAACATCATTTTGGAATGGTTGCTAATTGTACTTAGCTAAATATTAAATTGTCAGACTTTCAGAACAAATATTATTCTTGAACATGGGCCATGCTTTTGAGTTTATAAATATTAGTGTTCAATCAACAGTTACATCTACAATAGTACATATCTTTACTATTGACTCTAGTAGAGTAAATATCTTTAATTCTTTCTTAATGATTAAATTAGTGTGTTATTCATGTTACTTATATACTAGAGCATAATATTTAAGAAAATTGGTTGTCTAACAGCATCAGCATATATGAAGGACTTGAGTGATAAATAATGTCTTCTGATCACATTTATCCTTTAATAATAATAATAATAATGATAATAATATCTCTTCAGAATCTTTTCTAATTTCGGCTTAAGTGTCATGTTCTCAAATTTACACCAAGTCATTACAAAAAATAACTGCCTGAAAACTTGCTTTTGCATTGTTATATTAAACATTTTGTTAATACGTTGTCTTTCCTGAAGCTTAATATACCAGTTGAGACAAGTACTGAGAAAAGAGAAGGAAATAAAAGCAAGAAGGAAGGTAGGGAGGGAGGGAAGAAGAAAGGAAGGAAGACAAGTAAAGAAAGGATTTGCCTCTTAAGGATGTGGTAGTCTTTTCAGAAAATGAAATGGTGCCTATTTACTTGCCTTTCTCCCTGACTGGGCTGTGAATTCCTTGAGGACAGAAAGTTTATCTTCTCCACTTGTATTTTTCTGGTCTAGCACAGAAGTTTGTATGTGATGGAAATTCAAGAATATTCGGTACCTAAACGAATGAACAAGTAATATTTCTCTTTTTTTTTTTTTTATTTTTATACTGGCAGAAAACGGTAACACTTTTGCTTTCTCTTCCTCTTTGGGGTGCTGATTTTCTATTTAGACCTATTTGTTATATTTAATGTGGTGGAAAGTGCAGAGGCTCTGAGGCTAGATTGCTTGAGTTCAGATCCTGACCCCATTTAAGGTTGTTTACTCAATATTATTATTGTTATTGTTCACTTTTTTTTTTTTTTTTTTTGCTATTTCTCACCATCCTGTTCCAATCTAGCCACACTCCTGTCCTCACTATCCCACAGGCAAATCAAATTACTATTTTTCCATCTTCTTTCTCATTTTGTTCCCATTTCCTAGAACATCTTTCTCTTTCTTTTCTATTTGTCCAAGTTATATTCAGTCTTCAAAGCCCTCAGTGGTTGCTTCTCTTCAGTGAAAACTTCCCTGTTGCATCAAGACTTCCTTGAACACCTTGGCACTCATTGCAAAGTCTAACGCCCATGTTTATTCTTAATTTTCATTTCTGTGTTTCTGTGTCAGCCTTGCCTCCCCAACTAGTCTGTAATTTCCATTAAGGTAGAAATCATGTCTCTACCTCTTCTGTATAACACTAAACAGCCCAGTTCTTTATTCTACCTGTAACATGTACTTTCATACTTTGTTTTCCCGTGTGAAATTGTATTGATGATAACATGTTATATGTTACAAAACTTTCACATGTATTCATTACCCATAAACATCTAGAGTTATTTTTATAAGAATAATTCTAATGTAAAATTACACCATAAACAAAACATTTTAAAATGAGAGGTTTCAAATAGATATATTTAAAACATAATGAATCAGAATAAAATTTTGAGATGGTGTCAGGTTTTAAACATACGAATACATTTGAATATAGACTATATCAACAAACTGATAGTTCTAGGAAACTTTCTGAGAGAAGATTTATTTGTCGTAGAATTCAGGTCAGACCTAGAAAACCTCAAATGTTAAATTTCTAAGAAGGTTGATTGAGTCTACAAAGGAAAACAGAAGATTGTACAGTATTCTTAAAGTTGCAGAAAAATCTCTTGAAACATTAACATTATTCAGTTTGCCTAAGGATGTGTATGCCTCGAAATAAAGAGTGTATATGTCTCCAAACACAGTTTTCCCATCTCTCTCCCCTGTGAAGCCCTGCTCCGTCTTCTTGTGACCCTCTTCTAACGCTGTCACCAGCAAAAATATGGCATGGTTCATTCTGAAGTCCTCTGACCACAGCAACTGCAAGATTTCTTTCAGATGTCACCAGATCTCTAAAGTTAGCATGAAATAAGATTAGCGTTTGGCAGCAGTTCATATGTAGATGATGGTGGAGAGTTTCAGGGCTGTCTTTGGCCTCAACCACAGATAGGACCCATTGCCTGCCTTTCTCTGTAGAAGATTCCCTAGAGCTATGGGGACATGGCTGCTGGACTTGTCAAACACTCAAGAAAGACAGATTGGATGGAAAGAATTCTGTCATTGGCTCTTTACCTGAGGTGGGGCATTTGAAGGTTTAAGTTTGCTAAGTTGGCGGTTTTGCCTCTATTTCCAGTCCCAGGCAGAAGACATGGACCTCCTTATTTGTCACGCCAAGTAAGCCTGAAAAATTTTCCACCAAACCAGCCAGGGACGCTGGGACTCTGGTGGGAGCCAAGACAGTCCATCAGGCCTCAGCTGCCATATAGTGAGGCCATCTGGTCCTGTGTGAAGCACCCACAGCATTAGCGGAATCGATAACAGCCATAACTGTCATTAGCAACATCACTGCACAAGAAAAGGCCCTGCAGAGCCATATTCCACAGTTATGGATACATTTTAAAAAATCACGAAAAATTTATAAGCATCTGTTTTTTAAAAATGTGTATAATCTGCTTTGTTTTCTGTTACATGAAGGATTTATTGTTGTTATTCTCTAATTTCTACCAATTAAAATTTTCAAACAGCATAACTATAGAAACTCGTTAATATTTACTTGAAATCTTTTAGTCCATATACAGTTTTCTATATACTTATCAGTATTCTTTTTTCATGAAATAGTCCCTTCTATTTTCCAAATAGAATTTACTGAAATGTGAGCCAATATAAATATTTTCCCTGGATAGACAAAGTACATTAACTTAAAGTAGAAACCATACATACCGCCTATGTATTATTTTCAGCATTTTTTTCCTTCACAGAATTGTGTTTCTCACAGATGTTTATGTCTTGTTCTGCGAACGATTGAATTATCTGGGTATTGCCACTTTTGAACAGTTGGTGGCTCCAATGCTTTGCAACTGTCTTGTTAAGTGCAGCACCAAAATAGGCTAGCTCTCTTTAAAGTGTTCAATGCAGAATTTGAAAACGAAAATGCATTTGAATGAATATGGTGCATTTAACCAGAAACTGAAAGTTATATCAGATATGAATTCAGAAGAAAAGTTTTAAAACCTAACATGTGATTCAGACCATGTAATATAGTGTGAATACATGTTAGTACATTCACTAAGTGCTCTTAAGGGATCAAAAGTGTTCCACTAGAAATATAATGTAAGCCACATATGTAATCTAAAAATTTTCCCAATAGCCACATTTTAAAAAGAATAAAAAGAAATGGGTGAAACTAATATTTCATTGCTAAGGAAGGCAAAAATTTAACTTTTCAAGTGTAAATGGTCTGTACATTTATACAACATGCCAACTAGGTGATTATGGTGTGCTAGGTATTATTGTTACATTGGGATTACGTAGAGAAAATAAGGCATTAAAAAAGATGGAGAACAGTAAATTGGTTCTGGGCCTTGGTGAATAAACTTGACTTGCTACTTAAACATATAGAAATTGAACATGCTTTTCAAGCTAGTCAAGGGTGTTTATTACCTCCTCAATTGTAAATTGAGGTTTTACATCAAAAAATCTAGAACATCTGGAAAAACAAGTCATCTGTACCATCTGTTATAGTCTAATTCAGGAATAATGATCCAGGGAGGAAAAGGAAACAAAAACCAGTAAGCTGGTAACAATTCCAAAAACAACTACTAGAAAAATATTTGTGTAATGATTAGTATCTTGGATTTTTCGATTGATGAGCATTTACCATCTGTGGCCACAACGGTTAGATCTATTTCTGGACAGTAATAATCTGGGATAAGTCAGGAACTGGAAACTTACTATGAAGGATACCATGTAGAAAAACTTAAGATGAAATTGTACAGTAAGAATATGTTGTATTAAGTTTTAATTCTTCATCCTTTAAATATTCATGAATAGATTATATTTCTACATTCAACAAATATTTATTCTATGCTTGCAATCTGTAGGCACCTGAGATCATTTAAGTAACTTTATTTCCTTATTATATGTTAGGCTCTCTTTTGTATTTAACTACCATGGTTTTTGAATGGACCGACTTTCACATTGGAACTCACAGAGGTCTTTGCAGAATAGGTGAGTTATGGGAAGTTGAAGCTTGGATTGGGTTGACAGTAGTAAGACTGATGAAGAGTAAATCCCAGAAAATCTCTGAATGGAGAATTGATAATACAATGATTGACCATATATGAATGTTAAAAGAGAAAGGAATACCCGTGACATAATACAATAATATGATAGCAATTCAGTCTGAAATGTTGTGATGAAAGTGATGAAACTAAGGCACTTGGATAAGATTTTTTTTTTCTTAGTGATGAGAGCATTATTATTTGGAGAGTAGAAGTCTGATGAATGCAGCTCTTGAAGAGGTTTCTAGGGAAGTGAAGCCGGCAGGCAGTTGAGGACGAACAGACACATTGTAAGCAGAGAGCAGAGCCAAGACATTGTTTGATGGCAAACATTTTGTTATGAACCATAAATAGTTGGCTGTGGAGCTCCCCGAAACAGAACTCCATAGCCTGCCAGGGCAGAAAAAATTCTGTGAGCACATTAAAAGTTTATTTGTTCCATGTTTTCTGCTTCTAATTAAAATTTCATAGTAAGGAAAAAAAGTTTTAGCTTTAACTGTAAATGTATAGATGTTTGTACTGTGCAGACTCTGTTTTTATTTTGAGTCTTATAGATTAGCCAGAAAGGTAAATAAGAATAAAACTATTAAACTGGTTTTTCTTTGATGAAATTTAAAAATTATTAGATATAATATTTTGTTCAAGGTATCAGTAATTGTTGTGAGAATCAGAAATGTAACATAAAGGAAGCCCTAAAGTTCAGTGGCCCAGGGTGACTCTCTTTCCCCACATGCTTAAGTGAAAATTAGCCAAAACCAAAAAATAATCTCAGCTTTTCAGATTTCTACTTGTTTTACTTAATTTCTTTAAGTGTGTGTATGTGTGCATGTGTGTGCGTATGTATCATGTAAGTATCTGTGTGTTTTCCTCTTAAATGATTCCTTGATTAGAGCAGCTCAAGTTTCCAATGCATGTTACTGGGCCTTAAAACAAAATATTCATTTTGAAACTTTCTGATTATCTGAGAACAAATACTAATATTCTAAGCTAACCACATTCCCTCTTCTGCTAATTGCTTTGAGGCTACAAAAATGAACTCTTCATTGATTCTGTACAAAAGAACTTCACTTTAGTGGAGGTGATAAAGGAAGACATACGAACAATCATACGCAATAACGAGGCAATAAATGCCACAGAAGAGGAACAAATGAAATAATATGAGAATGGAGGAGGGGATCATGGCTTCATATAAGACAAAGTGGCTTCATGAACAATGAGTGTAATTTGAGACACGTGTAGGGAATGGGAATAAAGGTCGAGGAACCAATAGCTTAGTCAAGGGCACAAAGATGGGAAAAGAAGTGATGCAGTTTGGCTTGAATGAAGTACAAAAGGAAACAGTGGAAAACAACTCTGAAGAGGTAGGTTGGGGTTCAGCTCAAAAGGGACCTGGAGTGACACACTATGTAATGGACAGAGGTGTGTCGTTAGGGCTTTTAATGAGCAGAGTGACAGTGCTAGGGCAGTGGTTAAGAGCACAGGCAGATCAGACAGACCTGTGTTCCGGATCCGGTTCTCCTGCTCGCTGGCATTGTGACCTCCTCGAGCTACTTAATCTCTCTGAGCCTTGATTTCTTTCATGTGTGTAATAGGAACTACAATTGTACCTACAGGCTGTAACATGGATTAATGAAAAAATGAACGTTAAACACTTACCACAGACCCTGGCACATAATAAGTGGTTAAAAAAAGGCTACTGCTAATATCAGTAATGCTAATAAATATAATAAGATAGCCATGGCTTTTGCATTATGTGAAGCCGTTTTAAATCCTGAGTTACCCAAACCATGAGACAAAACCACCTGCCACCTTTCTATTGCAGAGCTAGGTTTATTTTCTATGCTATTACGAAGATTATCGACCTTGTTTTCATCTGTATATATTTTAGTCTGTCTTTATGTGTTTGTAGAATATGGAGCCTCAAAAGTTAATTATGTATGATTTTTTTTTCAAATCTACGTAAATAGTGAGACTGTGTCAATCCATTTGAGCATTAAATGTTTTTGCTTGTTGTTTCTCAAGAGCCCCTCTTTAAACCCAATAATATTTTTAAAAATTTATAGAATTTAGGGGCTTCCCTGGTGGCGCAGTGGTTGAGAGTCTGCCTGCCAATGCAGGGGACACGGGTTCGTGCCCTGGTCTGGGAGGATCCCACATGCCGCGGAGCGACTAGGCCCGTGAGCCACAACTGCTGAGCCTGCGCGTCTGGAGCCTGTGCTCCGCAACAAGAGAGGCCACGATAGTGAGAGACCCGCGCACCGCGATGAAGAGTGGCCCCCGCTTGCCGTAACTAGAGAAAGCCCTTGCACAGAAACGAAGACACAGCACAGCCAAAAATAAATAAATAAATAAAATTAAAAAAAATTTTTTTATAGAATTTCATAGCTGGAAGAGATATAACAGGCCATTTAGCTCAGTCCCTCTAGAGAAATTGGAGACTCTGAGAGGCTTGGTGACTGGCATAAGGTAACAGAATATTAAAGATGGAGGGAAATTTTGACTAGATCCAGGGGCTGATGAGGAGGAAGTAATTTGCTTTTTTTTTTTTTTTAAGTAATGTGATTAAAAGTGACTTTCTTTTTAAGAAACAACACAAAAAATACTGCAAAGAAACTTAATGAGGATTCACTGGTCAAGTAATAATAAAGTAACAGGGACAACATTGTATTTTACTTACAGATTATCCAAATTAGCATACAATCAGCACAAACATGTCAGTAACATATTCTTTGGTTCCTCTGGAGCTTTTTAGATAGTTGTTGAGATTTACTGCTTATCTTTTCACTCTTGGCTGTTTACAGTGACTTGGTTTTGTCTCCTCTCTGCCGCCTCTCGGACTCCCCATCGGAGAAGTTACTGGAGAGAAGGGGAGTGCTGAGGCCCTGTGGGCAGGAGCAAGGGACCTGGGAGCAGAGGAAGCCACAGGGGAGAAGGGCAGAGACAGGAGCTGAGCACCTTTTGAATAACTTGAAGAGCCTGGTATGCTTCCACTTAGCTGCTTAAACCCATTGCCTCAGGCTCCTCAATTTGCACTCAGGCACATTAATTAATTTGGATATAAAGATTCATATTTAAAAATTTACTGAGCTGCAAAATGAACAGTCATAAAGTCCTATCAAATATCTGAAAATCTCAAAAAAAAAACCAATCTGAAAATCTCTTGTTATAGGAATGTTAGTCAAGCATTTCCTTTTAGAGCTCTTTGCTTCCACTCATCTTTTAGTTTACTTCCTTTCCTTCCTCTAATGTGGGGGAATGTAGATTCCTTTTTGAGGCCAGTATGGAATTTTATTTGTTTAAAATGCTCATTTTCAGATTTCAACTATAAATTTGGAAAAGCCTGATTCTATAAAAAAGAAAGTAATAAACCAGAAATAACCAGTTAGTGTATTTTTATCATCCTGTTTTCTATGCAGTTTTTACAGCAGCTGCAAACATGTTCTATCTACGTCTCAATCTTAGTTTTCTCATCTGATATTCCTCAAGTTATTTGAAACTTTTAAAGTAAAATTTTTATGGACAACATTATATGCTATCGTGTTGATGTGATATATGGATTATTTTTTATTAGTGCGCTGAGTGGATGAGAATAAGAGCATGAATCTATGCTTGCTAAACCTAATGAGTCTCAACATAGATACATAGATATCCCCTTAGATACAATGACTTATCATAAGGAGATATTTGTACTTTATTTTAAAGTTTGTATTGGATTAAAGTGCATTTTGAAACATTAGAAGGACATGTGTTAAGCAATTGCACAAGACAAACAGCTTGCTTCTTGAGCTTTCTGCTTAGGGAAGCCATTGTAGCCTTTCTTTGCACGCTGGTGAGGGCAGCCATAACCCTTTACGGTCCTTATTTGTTTATGTGCTTGTCTATCCTTCTGAACTGTGAATTTTTTGAAGGAAGAGACGGCATGTGATTCAGCTCTGCATCTCTAGTTCTGTACTTGGAACAGAGCCTGGCCTGTAGGTGCTTTGATGTTAGAATGAATCAATGAAATGATTCAGGGCACACCGATGTTGATAAAGGACTCAACGGGGTTTGGTCTAAATGAGTGGTTTAGGTAATGCTTTTTGGATTCTGAGGGAACATTCATTGTGTTAAATGTGTGGACAGGGTGATATTGGAGATCTAGTATGATGGCTTCTCCAGTTTTTCTCTAGGTAACATCTGAAGTGACAATAAGGAACAGAGAATGCAGGGAATGTGCTTTGAATTCTGAAATATAGAAACTTTTGTTTTCTTCTGAGAGAGGCATAAGCTAATTAGTGAAAGCCAAGTCACAGTTAAAAAGCATAGGTTGCTTTATGATTGTAGAGAAATTTTCTTAAAATGTTATTTGTGATTATTTACATTTATTTGGATTTAAAAAGATAAAGCAGGCTGATAGAACCTGTGTATTGTAGATCTCTCTCTGCAGAATATTTATGTTTTCCCCTTCATAAAGAGCAATAGATATCATTCTATGTTTAGTTTCCATGGTTAATATGTTATGGACCAAGTAATCAATATTTTGTTTTGCATAGTACATGTTATGCTCAATAGATATTTGTCAGTCAATGAAATGACTTGTATTTGAAAATAAGTAATGAATACTGGTATGATTTTAGTTTTGAAATTATACTTTTATAAACATAATAATTATTTTCCTAAATTACTAGTCAAATTTTATTGCATTAAGACTAATTCAATAGCTATTAGACCAGTAGACAATATGACTTAAAATTGGTAGTTTAAGTCTAGATATCTACCCTCAAATTTCTGAAGAGCAAATATCAGACATGTTATCATTATTAAATTATCATCCGTCAGCCTTCTTAATTGTACTCGAGTGCAATGAGTAGGAATATGAGCCTCCACTCCCATTAGTTTACTTTCTAATGAGGCAGTGTACATCTAAGTCTCCTACAGAGATTGATTAGCCTTTTAAGGTGCTGCTCCAAGCCTTTCTTTCAGGCATTGATTCAACACATACTTACTGAGTTCCTAGATCTTTTGAGCAATGTGGGGCAGCTTAAGATTTTCTTAGGGAAACAAAGCATAACCACATAATAACTTAAATAATGATACGTAATTGAGCAGCAAATAATGATTGGCACAATAATGTAGGAAACGAGTTGAGCTTTCAAAGAAAGAAAGAGAGGAAGAAGGAAGTAATTCCAGATTTAACTGATGCTTACAAGTAGAAATGAACAAGGTATATTGGGGAGAGTGGTAAATCATGGATTTCTCTCCCGCTGGAAAAAACAATTGGCTCATGTAGGAAGGAGAGTGGATTTACAGCAAAGTAAAGTGTTTTCACTAAGCCTAAATACTGAGCCTGCATAAGTGTTTTATGAGAATTACTCTGGATCCCAAACCAAGAATCTATTTTTGGATAAGGTCCAGGAATCTGCATTCTAATACACTAGGTTGATATGATGCAGGTATTCCCCCAACTATATTTGAAGAAACACAGGGTTAGATGGTGGAGTCTGCTTTGCCATCAATTAATAATCAATTCAATAATATTTCAGTTTTTTGAATAGAGTACAGGCCTGATACAAACTGACCTGGGCCCAGGAGGATGATTTAGATCAGGAAGAGATTTTTAAGTGATGAACTCTCTCTGGAAACTAATGCAATCAACTGCTAACTTAATGAGAAAGAGTGAGGTAGTTGGAATGAAAAAGATGAATATGGGAGAAAGGTGGATAAATTGCCAAGTCTTAAAATTTATATTACATAGAGACATTAGAGGAGAGAGCAGATACAATACATTCTGGGTTAGCAAGGATGATTTTATTAATAAAAAGAACAGACTTCAGGGTCTTGTGTTTGTTAAATTATCCTAGGACTGCCGTAACCAGTTACCACAACTGCCACAAACTCTGTGGCTTAACACAGCAGAATATTGTTCTCGCATAGTTCAAGAGGCCAGAAATCTGAAATCAGGGTGTCAGCAGGTCTGGTTTCTTCTGGAGGCTCTAAGGAAGGAACCATCCCATGCCTCTCTTCTGGCTTCAGGTGGTTGTAGCATCCTTGGCATTCCTGGGGTTGTAGCTGCATCACTCCAGTCTCTACCTCCCTCTTCACATCTCCTTTTTCTCTGTCTCTGTGTTATTTCATCTTCTTATAAGGGCACCAGTCACTGGATTTTGGGCTCACGCTAAATCTAGGATAATATCATCTCCAAATCCTTGATTAATTACATCTGCAAAGGCCCTATTTCCAAATAAAGTCACATTCTGAGGTTCTGGGTAGACATGAATTTTTTGAGGGGAACACTATTCAACCCAGTACATCCTTCTAGAAATATGTAGGAAAAGAAGAGCAAATCTTAAGTTCTAAGCCTTGGGATATACTAACCATTGGGAGGCAGGAGAGAGGGGGAGAAACAGGCAAAAGAATAGAGAAGGAAATGTTGGAGAGCTAGGAGCACTAGGGCCGCACTGCCAAGAAAGCTGAAGAGCTTTAAGAGAATGACTTTAAGAGAATGTTTAGCAACCTCAGGTTCAGCCAATTATGCAAAAAATCAGCCACGAGGTTTTTGGACTAATGTGATTTGTTAACATCAGGAGAACAGTTACAAGATCATTTGAGAATATGGGCAGAAAAAGAAGAGTGAGGGAAAACTAGGATGATATATAGGAACTGCAGTAGGTCAGATGGAGTTTTTTTTCCTCCCAAGATAGGAAAGACCAGAGTACAATTCTCCTTCAGGAGCAGAAAGTTGGCAATTATGTAAAATCTCCGCAGCCACCTCCAGAGGGAGGATTGTTGTCTCTTCTCACAAAATCTGGATCAAGAAGGGAATTCAAAAGTGGTCAGAGCAAGGGATTTCTCCTTTCTGCCTGAGAGCATGAACTGCTTGTACCTTTTCATATGCAAATCTAAAGAATTAGACTGAATGCTAATTAAATTGCAAAGACATTTGTAAAGTGATATCACATCTAGGGGTAGTTAATAAGGCCTGTTCCTGGACCTTATTTATAAATAGCAAAGATTAAACATATGATAAAAGGAGTTTTTAGATGGAACAATTAAAGATCAATTATGACAATGGTGCACGGCCGTGAAAGCCTCTGGAAGAACTTGCCTACTCGTTAATCAAGGATAATTATCAATTATGAGGCTTTATCATTAGTAGAGCGTCTACACTTTGCATCTTAAAAAGCTAACGATAATTAGTCTCCAGTTCTTGCTGTAAGTGCTCATTATGTTCTGAGAGGAGTATTTTTTAAAAAATGACTTTTAACTCATGACCTTGGGCAACTTAGACTCTCCTGTCCTGACACTGAGTTGAGATAAAGCTCCTTGTTGCCATTACCCCCCATCACCCCAAATAATTTGACAGGTGCATAAATGCTAAATAATATGAAGAAATTGTACTATGAATATGAGGAGGGCAAAAGATTTTAGTTTTGAATAGTTGTTGGGTTCAGAGGAGCGGGTTTATTGTCCTAATTACATCCGGGATGTAACTAACAGATCAGGAATTAATGACCGGTATTTTTCCAATGGAGAAGAATCATAATGTCTATTTACTGAGTGCTTATATGAACCAAGAATTGAACAAAACACGTCACATATGTTATCTCAGTTAACCCTGTCAATAACATAACAGGTATTCTATTTCCCCCTCATTTTACGTAATAAGGAAAGAGTGTCAGCGTGGTTTAACAACTTGTCCAAAATGACACAGATAATGAATAATCATTCTGGAGAATATTTAATGTGTAGTATTAAAATTCATCTTATCTGAAGATATGAATATTTAAGATATTGTAATATAAGCTGCAGGAAAACAATTAGAAAAACAATTCTTTAACTTGACTAATAATTAATTTGGTAGTAACATTAAATGTTTAAGACATTGACCTCACATTTTTATCATAGGAAAGTAAATGAAAAGAAATGAAACAGACATCAGAGATTTATTGAAAGTCAGATACTTGATGCAATGACCCATACATAATTTTAGTCCGGAAGTTAAAACCTGGTTTCAAAAGTGTTTATTTATACTATTTTATCAGATAGAGATAGTGTCCACTTTGAAGGTAAAAATGTAGCAGTTAAGTTGAAATTAAAAGGCTGACTGCTGCTTGAAAAATAATCACACATCATCAAAAAATCTACAAACAATAAATGCTGGAGAGGATGTGGAGAAAAGGGAACCCTCTTGCACTGTTGGTGGGAATGTAAATTGATACAGCCACTATGGAGAACAGTATGGAGGTTCCTTAAAAAACTAAAAACAGAACTACCATACGACCCAGCAATCCCACTACTAGGCATATACCCTGAGAAAACCATAATTCAAAAAGAGTCATGTACCACAATGTTCATTGCAGCTCTATTTACAATAGCCAGGACATGGAAGCAACCAAAGTGTCCATTGACAGATGAATGGATAAAGAAGATGTGGCACATATATACAATGGAATATCACTCAGCCATAAAAAGAAATGAAATTGAGTTATTTGTAGTGAGGTGGATGGACCTAGAGACTGTCATACAGAGTGAAGTAAGTCAGAAAGAGAAAAACAAATACTGTATGCTAACACATATATATGAAATCTAAAAAAAAAAAAAAAGGTTCTGAAGAACCTAGGGGCAGGACAGGAATAAAGATGCAGATGTAGAGAATGGACTTGAGGACACGGGGAGGGGGAAGGGTAAGCTGGGACGAAGTGAGAGAGTGGCATGGACATATATACACTACCAAATGTAAAATAGATAGCTAGTGGGAAGCAGCTGCATAGTACAGGGAGATCAGCTCGGTGCTTTGTGACCACCTAGAAGGGTGAGATAGGGAGGGTAGGAGGGAGACGCAAGAGGGAGGAGATATGGGGATATATGTATATGTATAGCTGATTCACTTTGTTATAAAGCAGAAACTAACACACCATTGTAAAGCAATTATACTCCAATAAAGATGTGAAAAAAAAATAATCACAGAAATCTAATAAAGATAATACAGGGCACATGAGAACATCAAACTCATGGGGGCCAAATTCATTCAGTAAAGTTATGGATGGACACAAAATGCAGTCAGTCATTCACGACTCAGAGTGTAGCGGTGGATATGGCAGGCTCACTAGATCTCACAAGGCTTATAGTCTGGCAGATAAACTTCTGCGACCCTTTAGTTCTCACATTAAACAACCAGCAACAAACAGGTATAAAGATTTTTTTTTGCCTCGTTTAATTTCTGAAAAACATTTAAGGAGGAGTATTATATATTCCAGAGAGATAACAACTGAATTTATTTGTTAATGCAATTGTCTTTCCTTAAAATATTGGCATAATTAATGATGAAACTGAATTTTAAATCTGGATTTTACTCTGTTTGTAAATCAAAAATAGTTGGGTTCATATTAGTTGGTGCAAAGTCTACATTTGCAAATGAGAGAAATTTGTACTGTATTCATTTCCATTATAATGTACTGTAATTTACACATGTAATGTATGTCACAACTGAAAAACACCGTTTTCATGTTCTTATATATGGACTAGAAGAAAATTATTTGAAGAAATTTAGTTTCATAAACTCATTGAGTGTCCCTGGGTTCCTTTCTTAGTGTCATTTTTAATGCTTTCATTCTCATTTAGAACTAATATTTTTATTTCTCAGTAAATTCTCTGAAAGAAGTCAAATGTCTTTCATTAAACACAAAAGATGTAAAATTAAATACAGTATGAAATACTTTTGAAACCTCCACACAGGAACAGTGTATTTATCTATTGCTTTTTGAGAAATAGTTACATTGTCTTTGCCTTGAAGCATAATTACTGTGAGATAATGACATAAGTGCATCTAAAATATTTCAAAATCATTGATAAACATGTACTGGTGATTAGAAGATGAGGTTTTTCCAATTGGAAATATACATTAGCAATAGATATATCTCTTTAGAAAGCTTTTGCGTGAAAATGTGTTTGCTGATCAAAGTTTCCCGCTGACTTCCATGAACATTTCATCTTGGTATCTGGTTTTGAGTATTTTATGGAATGTTGTAATTTGCTGTGAGTTCTCTCCCGCAGGCAGTTTCTTCTCAACAGTTGCTCTCTTGACCTGAGGAGACATCAGGAGAAGATCCCTCAATTTCCTTCTGATTACTTGGTGGCAGAAATTCGTTACTAGGGTCAGCTGGGGCTGACCTCCAATTTGGCTCCCTTTAACAGGGCAGCGTTTGGGAGAGAGAGAAGGTGGGGCAAGGCAAAAGTCAGGATTTTGGGGGGAAATAGCTAAGTGGAAGCATTTGTATTGCCTCCTATTTACCTCATTGATGAAGGAAGGATCCCCCTCCCTAATTAATAAGAGATGGCCAGACACATGATGGGCAGATGAGACTCACAGCAGTTTATGAGTCACACACACTCAGTCTAGGGGAGGAAGATACCGCATGCCATGCAGGGCCACGTGTGGGTTCCGCTTGAGAGCGAGTGAACCAGAGGGCTGTGAGAGGCAGGCTTTGTAGTGACAAGAGGGGTAGGTGACCCTTGGTTCCCATGGAGGGTGTGATTGACTTGGTGGATAATTTCGAGAAACCGGTTAGGTGGACGATAAGGTGGGATGGAGCTGGTCTGGCTGATAGGGGAGCTGGCCAGGGAGGGATCCTTTACTGCTGGGTTGGCTAGTGCAGAACACACCAGTAGGCCTTTGGGATCCCACGAGGGTCAAAGAGGTCAAGGCAGCTCCTGGAATTTTAGTTCTTACACTATAGTCCTCCTGATTGAAGGGTTAAGTAGGACCTCAGGCAGCTGCCGGGAAGGTAGAGTTGGGCCAGGGTTAGAGCCGCTGCAGGTCTCTGGACCACTACAGAGATGAGGTCCAGCTGGCTGTCCCCAAGGAAGAGCACCGAGCACCAGGGTGTTTACCCATATATGATATGGGTTGAGTTCAGGGGCCACAAGGCAGGTGTCCGGTGTGTCAGAGCAGGAGAGGTGGTGGCCATGGGAGTGCAGAAGTCAGCATGCCTGGCTTACACCTGGACTCTTACCTGTGCTTCTGGAAGGCTGTTTAATCTCTTTGTACCTCTGTTTCCTCATGAGTATAATAGTGACTGTCTCATGGGGTGGTTGAAACGTTAAATGAGAATACCTGTAAGCACTTAGTAAATATTAGCTATTAATTTTGATTGGGTACAGGAGTTAACTCCAACCAGTTTCTGAGGGTGAGCTAACCAGTGGCCGGTATTAGCTTAAAGCAGTAGTCAGAAGGGAGGGCAATGTGACATCATTAAGATCACCTAAACCATGCTGGAGGTTCTTTATTTCTCTTTACAAGGTCTTGAGTTGACACACTGTAAAGGGTTACTTAGAAGCTTTGCATTTAGAAGAATACTAAAGTGTATTTTAAATAATGACTGTTTAGAGATGCTTCTATCTACAAGTATTGGTATTTCAAAAGCAAAACACAGTGCTATTACATAAAAGGCATTCAATAAATGTTTATTGAATAACTTGTGAAAAACGAGGCATTATCACTGTCAAATTACAGACATTCCTCTCTAGCTTCATCTTTAATGTTTACAGGTAAACTGAACAAAAGATTAGTTACAGTACAGTGTGTAG
Source organism: Balaenoptera musculus (assembly GCF_009873245.2). Classification (NCBI taxonomy): domain Eukaryota; kingdom Metazoa; phylum Chordata; class Mammalia; order Artiodactyla; family Balaenopteridae; genus Balaenoptera; species Balaenoptera musculus. The sequence goes on from NC_045802.1 coordinate 61,374,619, forward strand.
AGATTTTGCTCTAGAGTGTTCACATGAAAGGCACTTTGCTATTGTATTCTGGTTGGCAGAAGGAAGCTTGTCTTAAAGCTCATCCATGGTGGTAGCAGTAGGGAATAAGAGGTAGAAACAAAATATTTATTTTTGTAATTGAGGACATTTTACATGTACTAGACATGTATTTTCTCATTAGATCCTACTCCATTTCTGTATATAACTCCCCACCTAATTATTCTGCTGAAATAAATTGCAAAAACACCGAGAACTTGCTTACATGTCTCCGTAATCCCAATTCTGCCTAGCTTACTGTTTTTCTAAAAATATAGTATGTGTTCAATCAGTATTTCTTAGTTGATTAGTTTTTACTGAACCATCAATCATTCTCAGTGGTGTTTGTGATTTTATCCTTGTAAGACAAATGGTTTTAGAGATTCCAAGTGAATGAATTGGACCAAGTAATCTCTGAGATTCTTTTAATGCTAATGCTACTCTATGATGATCAAATCAATCAAGGAGAGATCTTGGTAAGACAAAAAAGAACTTTTGGAAAACCTAGGGATTTATTAGCCTTATATTAACATAGAAGGAATTCTAGTAGAATAAAATTCCACAGATAAAAATTATATATATTTACTAGTAAAAAAAACCTGATAAACTATAAACAGCCTTTTGTGTTACTGAATGTAACCCACTAGGTTCTTTGGTATGGCATGGAGTGGCCGAGGAGAGCCCGTGGTTAATAGCACATCTTCTGGATTCCAACGCCTGGGTTTGATTTCTCGTTCCACCACTTAGCAGGTATGTTGGCCTTGGGCAAGCCCCTTCACCTCTCTGTGTCTGTTTCCTCATCTGTAAAACAGTGAAGATAGTAGTAACTACTTTACAGGATTGTTATAAAGATTAAATGAATAAATTCTTACCCTTAAAAAGCACTTAGAATATTGCCTGGCATCTAAGCACCATACACATACTCATGGTCATTCTTCTTGTTCTTCTTATAGAGTTGACTTCCAAGCAGTCTTTCCACACTTGGTGGCTGGTAGGTTCAGGGGGCAGTTTTTTTTTGTTTTTTGTTTTTTTCCCTACTAGGATACATACATAAAGCTTTGCTTGAAGTCTGTGAATTTAAAAGCAGCTAATTTTTTCAGTTTTCATTTACTAAGAGAGCTTCTCCAAAAAAAAAAAAAAAAAAATCTAGTATTCATGGAATTGATGTCAGAAGCCAAGTAAGCGCTATTTCATTGAAGAAGTATCTCAGCCATTGCCCTGGAATGATTTTAGAGCAAGCAATCTAATCAATCAACACTAATCAATGCTGAAAGTGCTGCCTTTGATATCAATGGTCATTAAAAAGTCCCATGACATTTAACTAAGACTTAAAATTATTCATCTCTATCTCTTGGCAAGGGTTCAAATTTGAGAATAAATTCCCTTTAGGTGGTTAAAGCACTTATAGTCTCCCTGGCCTGATGCTTTTAAGTAGTTTTGTTTTACTGGAGGAGGACTGTCTTCAGGTGCCTGTATATGATGAAACACTCTTGTCATTCACAATCTTAGTGTTAAGTTAATCATATTTCAAAAGTACATCTGGTCCTTTGGCTTATGGTTTCTAATGCAGTCCTTTTGTAAATTGACAAAATTCCTTGGTCATTTTAAAATCACTTAAAGTCTTCATTTTTCTATCTTCCTTGTGAGAAACTTCCCTGAGCACTTTTACCTTAGTAGTTCTTTGAGAAATATTTTAAAGAAATTCCAGAAGTGGTAAAGCTCAGATGGGCCCTTATAGATACAAAGTACTGAAGCAAAATATGATGCTAAAGGGTAATAAGAGAATAAACTGGATTTTACTGTGAAAATAAGAACGTTATAAGGTTTGAATGTAGTTTTTATGACTTCTAAATTTTTTCAGAAAATCGTAATGTTACAAAAACAATGTTCCAAAGCAGCAAACATACAGCAATTTAAAAAGAATAACGTCTCACGTACACTCTTAAAACCTAAGTGCTATCAAGCCTCTCAATTGAGATCTTTAACTATAAATAGTTTTTTGCCTTTTGTATTGTGCCCAGATCCCATTTCATGCAATTCGAATACAAATTCCTATGCATTGAGGACTTGATTTATACGGAAGTATTTATATGGAAATATTCCCAGTTGGTGTTTCTCATCTCTTGTCTTCTCTGAGCCTCTTCGTACATTCGCTCTTCTTTTCATCAGACTGCAGTTCCCCGGAATGGATTGGGAGAGCGAGGTCGGGTTTCGTTTTAGTTGTTTCCTGGCTCCACGCAGCGCCGCTCTGCTGTCTCTCCGGCGTGGACCGCCGTTGACAGGCTCCACGGGTGAGGCCCCGGGCGGCACGCGGGGGGCGTGGCCTGACCACGGGGCGGGGGCGGGGCCTGTGCGCGGAGCTCGACTGGCGGCGCGTCCCGGGTCGGCCGCTTCCAGCCGAGCCCCCGGCGACCGCGGCGGTGGCCCGAGCCTGATACTCGCGGGCTCCGTGCGGCTCTAGCCGTTTTCTCGCTCACGCGGCGCCATCTCGCCCCGCTGGAGAGGGAGACCTGGCGGCGCTCTGCACGAGAACTCCGGTGTCTCAGCCTTGGGGCACCTCCGGAGAAAGCCAAGTGCCCGCAGGTGAAGCCGGCGTCCCAGCCCACCGACAGATTGCACCTCTTGGGAACCTCGACCGCCGAGCCTTTTCCAGCGCCTGCAGCGCAAGGCGCGCGGGGAGAGTGGGGGTCCACGGCGGGGAAAGGAGTGACCAGGACACCGATGATGGACGCACAGACCTGGCGCGTGGGCTGTCGCTGTCTCCTCCTTCTGGCTCTCGTTGGGTCTACCCGAAGCGAGGGTTTGCAGAGCTGCGAAGAAGTTCGGAAACTTTTCCAGTGGCGCCTGGTGGGACCTGTCAAGGGGCTGCAGGATTCGCCGCGGGCAGGTAAGGCGCGGACTCGGCGCGGAGCTGGGCGCGGGCTGGGGCGTCCGGAGCGCCGGCCCTGCGCTCCCCAGGTTGTCAGAATGGCCCTTCGTGGGAAGATGACCTTTGAGGCCCTCCGGCCGCGCAAGGTGAATCCTGGGGAGGCATCTGGGGAAGCGCAGCGTGCACATTCCGAGCGCAGCGCAGCTCCGGAGACTCCCTGACTCCGCCTGCGGCTGAGCCGAGCTCTGGGCGTTTGTTTCCCGCCCGGCTCCCTTAGTCTCGGCCGATGCGCTGGAAGAGGCCGGTAAACCTGCCAGCGGGGGACAGCGCGGCCTGACCGCGTTTCTGTTCCGCGTGGGAACTTCCCCAGTGCCCCGCCGGGGGGCCTCGGTTGCTGTTTTCTCGTACGGTGGACGGAGTTGGGTTGGTCGCTGTAAGTTTGACAGTAAAAACACAAAGCTGCCTTATCCTCCTTTGCTGGAGAATGGGGCACTGACAAGGGCGGCCGGTCTCCTCTGTCATTAAGACTCGCCCTCCCTGGTGTGACCCTTAGCTGCCCCTCCGCGCCCGGGCATCAAGCCCTCCTTGCAGGAACCTAAACTACCCAGTGTGTGTCTCGGAACCACTGGGTAGATGCAACGCCTGAAAGATGTGCCGGCAACAGGCGATCAAACAGAATGCATGGGGCAGCCACTTGACATGGATGAGATCTTCCAGAGATTGAAAGGGAAAGAATACAGTAAGTGTGGCCAGCGTCGATTCTGCTTCTCGTAAGCGCGTGTGCCTGCACCTTCACCCTGTGCTCCGCGCCCCCTCCGCGCAAATTTCCTTCTGCGGGCGGGATTTCCAGTTTACATTCGGTCTGGAAGAATAGGTCTTAGTTGTCGAACGCGGCAGCAGGTGTCTGGAGCTAAGATCTTACTGAAGCAATGCACCTAATTACGAGGCCAACACACTGACAAATGCTGTGAGCTTATTGGTTGGACGAAGAACTTGTGGCGGATGCTTGGGTCTGAAATCCGTCCTCTGAGTTTGTACGGGGAGGAGGCTTGCTCTTAGCACTGTGGAGCTGTAGCTCTTACGCTTGATTTCTTTGCTGGTTGTCACCTCAGTTCTGCAGTCATCCCACAAGGAAAATCTGGGCATTTGAGCCCACCGCAACCATTTCAGTTTACAAGACTAGTCTTATAAACAAACACACAAATATTTATTTGAATACCTATTCGGTACTAGGCACTTTTTCTATACTACTTGAAACAACATAGTTGGATATTCTCAGCGGAGGGCAATTCTGTTCTCAAACGATACCACCCCCTTGTAAACCTGTCTTCTTATTTCGGTGCATTCGTTTCATTAAAAAAAAACAAAACCCTCACTTGTCAGTAGCTAATGCAACTAAAGTGAGTGTGTGTGTTGGGGCAGGGGACTTGGTGAGGGCATTGAGCTGTGAAATCCTCACCTGAACCATAGATTTTGCCCCCCAGATCCCATAATTTTGGCTGATATGTTCAGTAAATGTTGACAGTAAGGCCTTGATTTCACCACCCATCTCGTATCTCAGTATATCTGGTACCTGCTAAACGTAATACAATGACTAGAAGGCATTACATTTCTAGAACCTTGGGTGTGTTTCATCTCTTTTGAAGAGGAACTTTGCAGCGTATCAGTCACTGGCATAACATTTTACTGAAACTGAAACTCTGTCCTACAGAGAAGGAAATGGTTGTACTTATTTGTGTTTGATATACATGACACACAAAAAAGAGCCAGGATGGCAGGCATCTTCTTTTCTAAGGCATTCTGGATTGTTTCCCCATTGCTAGTACCTTTCTTTATCTGTAGCTTAAGGGCGATGGAGGAATCCTAGCAACACCTACTCAAGGGGCCATGCAGGGCTGCACTCTTAGGGACATCAATGGTGCTGGTGAAAAACAGTGCTGAATTCTTTTGATATTTGCATTAAGAAAAAGTCACGTGAAAGTATTATTCTGAATCAGAATCACCCAATAACAGGCACTCACATCTGAATTTGATATAATTCTGAATTTTTATCGTTTCTCTATTGTTGGTCATTTTTTATTTGAATAATTAAATGAATATTAAACTGTTTCTTTTAACAGGCACTCACATCTGAATTTGATATAATTCTGAATTTTTATCATTTCTCTATTTTTGGTCATTTTTTATTTGAATAATTAAATGAATATTAAACTGTTTCTTTTAACATTGATGTCTCTTTTCTTTCCACTAAAAAAACTTTCATTCCCCATTTGAGTAAACCACACATAACCACATGGTTCATAAATGCTTTTCTTTATTTTTGTATTTATATGTGATCTATAATATTTAGCTTGATTGAGTATAGTAGTTGAATCTTATTTTCTAAAATTATCCTCAATCTCAAGAGAGAACATAGTTAATATCTAAGTAGTCATTCTCACATAAGAATACAAATATTAATATTCTTTTTAGCAGGTGTATGTATTTAGCACAGAGGCTTTCATTGACTAAAGCTAATACATTTAAATTTGATATTTGTTTTCCTTGAAAGTTAATTTTTTTAGTGCTTTCTTGCATTTCTTGTCCACAAGTAGTTAATTCCTGAGATGCCTGGCCAAAATGCCACTTTTAAAATATAAGCAGGCTGGCTTCCCTGGTGGCGCAGTGGTTGAGAATCTGCCTGCTAATGCAGGGGACACGGGTTCGAGCCCTGGTCTTGGAAGATCCCACATGCCACGGAGCAACTGGGCCCGTGAGCCACAACTACTGAGCCTGCGCGTCTGGAGCCTGTGCTCCGCGACAAGAGAGGCCGCGATAGTGAGAGGCCCGCCCGCGCACCGCGATGAAGAGTGGCCCCCTCTTGCCACAGCTAGAGAAAGCCCACGCACAGAAACGAAGACCCAACACAGCCAAAAAATAAATAAATAAATAAATTAAAAAAAAAAAAAGTGTATGTTTAAAAAAAAAATATAAGCAGGTAGAATAACTTTTTACAGTTTCATTCTATATTTGTGACTTTTACATCTTCTGAAAACTATGTTACCCAATTTGAAATTACTAAAATGGTGAGAACAGCCATTTAAGCTGTTTCTCAGATTCCCCTCACCTTTGTTCTCTACCCTGCTCCAATTCTTTTAAGCCTATTGAGCTCCTAAGGATGTTTGGATGAGAAATGTAAAAAAGGAGAGAAGGTGTAAATGTGATTAGAATTACAGATTTCCCTGTGTTCTGATTTTATTTCCTAGGTAGTAGTCAAGGTGCCCTTTGCTCTTGTTTATTTCATTCAGAAAAGACCTGTTAGTGAAAGTGTCTTTTAAAAGGTCCTTTTATTTTTATATTTTTTATTGGGGAGAAGGGATAATGCTTTCCCATTGAAATTCTCTTCACACAGGCATTGTTCACACATGCATTATTTCCTTTTTTTTAAAGAAGATAATTCAGAAAGGAGAAGCTTATAAAAATCCAAGGCTACCTTCAGATTTTATATACCAACTAGTTTTAAAAATGTGGATGTTGCTTGATACAGAGAGTAGCGTGTGAAAGATAACTTTTTCTTGGTAGCTTTGGTTGTAAATGGTATAATAAAAATAAACTTAATGTGGCAAAGTTAAATTCTAATAGTATAGGACACTTTAAGTAGTACGCTATAGTTCTTTTTTTTTTAAACTGCTTTCATTATAATCCAGTCTTATATTGGCTTCAAGGGCAGTGTTGTTTTATACTGATACCCAAGAGAAACAATCTACTTGGTGACCTTGGAGTTTGGAATTATAGACATTTGGGTTCAAAACCTGGTCCTGGCACCTGTAGCTCTGTGACTGAGGTTAATCAGTTGTCCTCTTTGAACCTCCATTTTCTCATCTGTGAAATGGGAATGTTAGTTCTTAAAGGCATGTTGCATAGATGAAATGCAATAATACATGTATGTAAAATAGCACAAATCCAGGTACATAGTAAGTGCTCAAAAAATGTGTTGCTGTTATTACAGTTTTTTATTTAGTGTCTTTTTAAAAATTAATTAATTAATTAATTAATTTTTGGCTGCGTTGGGTCTTCGTTGCTGTGCGCGGGCTTTCTCTAGTTGTGGTGAGTGGGGGCTACTCTTCGCTGCGGTGCGCGGGCTTCTCATTACGGTCGCTTCTCTTGTTGCGGAGCACAGGCTCTAGGTGTGTGGGCTTCAGTAGCTGCAGCACGTGGGCTCAGTAGTTGTGGCGCATGGGCTCAGTAGTTGTGGCTCGCGGGCTCCAGACGCGCAGGCTCAGTAGTTGTGGTGCACAGTTGCTCCACGGCATGTGGGATCTTCCCAGACCAGGGCTCGAACCCATGTGCCCTGCATTGGCAGGCGGATTCTTAACCACTGCGCCACCAGGGAAGCCCTTATTTAGTGTCTTGACTGTAAATGAACTTGACCTTTAAGGGTGAAATTTTAGTTTTGGATCTCTATAAATCAGAATGTGTTTTATAATAACTAGTTTTTTAAAAGTCACAGATGATTGTTTTTAAAATTGGGAAATATGTTTCTATCTAAAATGATACTTATTAGGTCATGGGGAACGTTTTGTTTCTTTTCATGAACTAATGGAAAATCAAAGAAACCTATCTGAAATGATATTTATTAGATTATAGTGAATGTTTTGTTTCTTTTTATGAACTAATGGAAACTATAAGAAAGAAACCTATCTGAAATGGTATCTCTTAGGTTATGGTGAATATTCTGTTTTTTTGTGGACTAAGGGGAACTCTAAGAAAGAAACCAAGCTGCACTCCACCACTGCTAGCTGCAGCACCCATAGACACTGGTTCCACCACCATCCTGCTGTCTGTATTCAGGGAGGTGAAGGAGTGTTTATGAGGTGGCTTAGGGAGTCACATCATTAGATGGTTGGTGGCCATAGTCACCCATTGACAGTAATCTCAATTTGGGACTCTCGTTTCTCATGAACTAACCCCTTTTGCTGCTGGGGCAGCATGGTTATGGTGATCCAAAACCATAAAAGGGACCCACAGGCTGATGTTGGGCAGATTAGTAATAACAGGATTGTCTTGGGTTGAAGTCCACCAGCCAGGAACCACCAGAAACAAGATGATAGTCAAACAAACTAGGTCTTACTTTCTGCAGCAAGGGAGATCGCACAGCTCAGGAACTGTGGGTGCCTTGGTTAGAGGCAGTTGAAAGGGGCTTTTTATAGGATTTGGCTTTGTGCTGGGTGATTACAAGGGTTTAAGGAAGCAGAGCAATTCAGGAATTGGGCATCTTCATAACTTACCTAGGTGTTAGGAAGATTAAGATGGGGGTAGTTTTCTTTAATGAAGAAGCAGTAGTCACACTTGCTGGTCCAAAGAGGGGGATGTTTAGTTACTTTTGTGGTTGTAGAGCGTCCTCGTGGCTGTCCTGCTGCATCACTGGTCTCAAGTGGCTTTGTCTCATCATTGTTTTCTTATTCTGAGCATGTTGTCTCTGTTGAGTTGTAAACATCAAGCCCTAGTTCCAGTGTCAGGGAAACTTGTCACTTTCTCCTCTGGAATATCTGGTGTGTGCTTCGATGTCTAAGAAAATGATGTGTTTCATTTTTATCCAGGCTTTTAGTGAAGCTTCATAATGGGGAAGCGAGTATGATTTTCTACTTTTGGGCCATAGAGTATGACTCTCCATCAGGGCCTGAATTGTACAAATCACATCCTATTCCCTCATAGTCAGTTTACTAACAAGTGTAAATGTTGTGTGTGTCCCTATCCTCTCTCCATCCCAAAATTTAAGTTCCTTTTTGCCAAGTGTCCAACATCCTGTATTTGTATAATCGGCTTTAAGGAGGGGTGCAATTTAGGAAACTTAAGAATAGCATTTTATAATTATTCTATACTCCCCCCAACCATATTTCCAGCTTGCTAGGACTTTCTAGAATATGGAATTTGGCTTGTCTGATAAGAACTCCTTCTTGGTCTATAACATTTCTTTTATCATTAATTGGTATAAGACCAAGAGTAACATTTCAACAACCAGATACTACTTGTAAACAGACATGACTTATAAATCAATGGCCTCTTGATATAACTGTTCAAGAAACCACAAATTCATTTTGTTAAAATGGAGTCATGAGAGACTTCATTCATATACTTTGTTGAAATAGATTGTGAACGTGGTACCCTATCTACTCCGTTAACGAACAAGAGCGATTCATTTTAATAGAGAGTAGCCATTTTCCATATCTACCTTTCTTTTACAAAAGCCTGACCTTTAGAAGACAAGACACCACCAATTGTGCCCTCAATTCTTCTACTTTTCAGCTTTAGAAATTTCAAATTTTACCAGTGGTACTGCTAAAATCATCCTAAAATGATTAGTCATTCTGTGAATCACAAGTATCACAGTTTTTGATTAGCCTTATCAGGTTCACATATGGCTGCCATGTAAGTTGAATGTATAATACACTTTTTCAGAAAGAAAATGAGATTTTGTACTTTCATGATTTTATGAGAGTCTACATTTCTCTTGAAAATTTAAAATACTGAAAAGTACAAAGAAAGCAAAAATAATTTTACCCTCAGAAATAACTACCAATAACCCTTTGAATTATCTTTTCATTACCCTCATCCATCCTCTGCTCAGCACATAAATATTTTTTGAAAGAATGTAGAATCACTTTTTCTTTCTTTGTAACATGCCTTTTCCAATCATAAACATCCTTCTAAATATGTATTTTTTTAGTGACTAAGATTCTACTGAATCACTGTACCATTAATTGAATTCTCTACTGTTGTTGGAAATATAGGTTTCCAGTATTTGCTACCATAAAGTCACATGGCTAAGGACATGAAAGGCAAATGTGCCAAACTCTCACCCCACTCACAGCTTTGCGATCGCCTTATCTACATTCATTCCGCTTCAGGGTTTTTCAGTGTCAGCACCACTGATCTGTGGGGCTGGATAATTCTTTGTTGTTGGCAGAGGCGGCGAGTGCTGTCCTGTGTATTGTAAGGTGTTTAGAAGCGTCCCTGACCTTTAGCCCCCTGGATGCCAGTAGCAACGCCTTCCCCCCCACCCCCCCCAGTTCTGATAACAGAAGATGTTTCTAGACTTTGCCAAATGACCCAGGAGAGGCAAAATCGTCCTGACTGAGAACCACTAGCATAAATGTCCGACCTATGGGTCCTTCACATACACACATTATACAGCTGGCTGGTTTGCAAGCCTCAGGTCTCAGCTTAAATGTCAGCTCCTAGAGAAGCCTTTCTCAAGGTTCACTGAACTCTGTTCCCTGCTGTTTCTTTCATGGCACTTTTCATGGTGCCATATTTCTTTTCTTTTTACTGTTGATTTTTCACCACCAGATTGTGTGCATGTTGAGGATAGAGAACATGTCTACTGAGACTGGTTTCATGGATATGAAACGTATACAGTCACACAGGGTCCCGCACTCAGAAGGGCCCTATGCTTGGTTTAATGTCCTGCTGTTACCATCTTGAAGTCTGAAAAAGGGTCCTGTGCTTCCCTTCTGCATTGGGCCCTGCAAATTATGTACCCAGTCCAGCTGTGTACCTTGTTCACTGTAGAATATCTGGTGCCCAGAACAGTGGCTAACACAAAATAGGAGTTGAAATGTTTGTTGAATACTTTAGTAAAGCTTCAAGGAGCCTCTTATTTCATCTTCTGAACCTCTCTGATTCTTAAGTTAAACTCTAGAAGTCAGTCCACAGGTTTTGAACACCCAAGATTCTATTGATACAGTGATTTTTAAAATGTTTTATGGTGTTATATAAATGGGTTAAAAATTGGCCCCTGTGTCTTTTACTTCTTCACAGCTGGTTGGGACCATTAGCCCAAAGCCCACCGGTGCCAAACTCAAATTTTTACAGTTCCAATTGCTTTAAATATAGCTCAAGTAAACATATTTTTAGTTGTTTAGAGCCTGCCTGGTTTGCAAACCCCACAAAGCTGAACTTCTCTGCTAGCCATATAGATAAAATAAACTCTGGTGCTGTAAAAGACCCCAAGTTGCTGCTGCCCTTTGAAGCTCTTTGACTCAGAGACTTCCCATCTTGCTGCTAAGCAATATCACCGAGACACGGGGGCCCCCTCTCCAATACCCCTCTCTCCTGGGATTTCCCTTGTTCTCTTCCTCTTCTGGGTGGTGGTCCTGCACCAATGTCTCTCCAGGTCTCCTGCTGTGAGGGACATCCCCTCTCATGCAACCTGTCAAAGTGGCACCCAAATAAAGCTCATCACATACTACTGCCATCATGAGGTCCTGTCTTTTCCTTGACCAGCCCTGAAATCCTCACTCACCACATACAGATCAGTATTTAGTTATTTCTAACATAAGGTTGGGACTCAAAAGTAGCAATACTGATTTTAAATGTGTTTCTTTCCTTCTGCTAGACTATAGGCTACTTGAGAGCAGGAACTGTGATTGATTTATCTTTTTGTTCTGTGATTAGGCCAAACTTAATAAATCAATTTTGATGTTTAGAATTAATCTTATATTCATAGTTACCCAACAGGCTCAATTTATTTTGTTTAATTATGTTTTTTATGCCTGATATTAATAGAATGAGAAATGTAGATGGTGAAGTTTTAAAAAATATATTCTGATCTGGACTTAGTTGTGCTGTTGAATAAATTGTTTATGTGGAGTTAATATCTTCTTATGTAACTGCCACAAATTTTATAAAGTGATCTAATGCTTTTAAGTTTAAATTTAAAGAATTTTTATCTATCTTAGCTAACATTTTTGAAATGGAGTAAATTAATTGCCAAACCAATGTCTGAAAGAAAGTTTCCTCAAATGTCTTGCAAGGGAAGGAAGATTATTTAACATTTAAGGATTCATTTGCAGTTGTTATCACCATGTAGACAGTGTGACTGATCTGCCTTAGAACACTAATTGATCTATTATTGGAAGAATGGAGAAAAATAAAGGTGACCAACTATAATTTACAATTGGCTGTGGGTTGGTCGGTTTGTGTTTTATTTGAATATATGTTTTGCAAAATTGTTTCTTTCCATGAGAAAATTAATAGTAAGGAACTGGAAGATGATTCGGTTTTTCTGTCTCCTACCTTGATTAATTCCATGTTGGGGAAAAAGTACAAATCACTTATCTATGGAATTGTTCCTGAGCTGGGAAGATTGTTTGTTAAAGGACACTGACTTGGGGTCTAGATTCCATGTGACCAAGTAGAGAGGCCACAATCTTTCAGAGGAAGCAAGAAAATAACTGCTGTTAAATCACAAAACATGATATATGGTAGCAGGTATAATTTGTCTCTAAAGTATTTACAATTCCAATTTTAGAACTACTCGCCTAGCCTTTAAGACTTCTTTTCAGTGATATCTTAGAAAAAAACTTTTTTTTTCTGTGTGAATTGTGGTTGGTTATTTTTTTTAGGATATCTTAGAATTGGTTTTAGGAAATTTTACCTAAGTAAAGGATTACTTAAGTCAGTGCTAATGAGACATGCATATTCTAGTATGGTTCAGCTAGTAACTTAAATATCTTTCAAATACAGTCATATTTAAAAGCTAGTAAACATTTCTTGTTTCCTAATTTAAATTGCTTATTATTCTTTTTAGGATAATGTGTTTGAATTACTGGTTTTCCTCTCTTGTGCTCTGATAATTAGATTTACTTTAGTTTTTATAATTCTGTATGGCAATATAATGAAATAATCTTTGGCAGCTATCTTTTTACAGCTCATAGTCTTTTGTTTTTCCTTGTCTTATAGTTTCAAGGGACGTTAGTGCATAATTCCTTCAGTATAGTATTCATTTTGGGAGAGGCTAAGAACTGAGAAGAGAGTTGGATAAAAAGCATATCAAGAGTGTGACTTCACTGATCAAATGAACGTAGAAATTATTTCTGCATGTCCTTGTTCATAGCATAAATACTCTTTAAATGGAAGATTGTCAGTATTAAATTACCTGTTCAGATTTATTTGCTTTTTGAACAACTCTCTTATTTGGTAAGGTTATACCAAGTTACATTTGGTTCATTTTCTTTTGATCATTGAAAATGTCTGTGTTTAATGAGCTGAAACTGAAGTAGGTCAATAAAGTGAAGAGATTAATAGTCTGTTCTTCACCAGGCTTGGAATACATTTTACTCTGGGGGGGAAAAATCATTTTTAAAAAAAGATTTTTTGATTAACTTAAAAGGTAAAGGAAATAGGAATAACATTGAAAGAGTCAAAAAGCTGAGGAATCCACGAGTTCTTCAGAGTGCTCTTCATTTATCAGGTGAAGATATGTGGGTCTGGATTTGAATAGTTAAGAGCTTCAGTTGCAAGACAAAACTAAATGTTGCTTTTTACCTTTCTAAGTTTAGGGTCACAGATAAGCTTGAAGTTGTTAAATATTTAATATTTAATTTATCTTTGGACATATCTTACATAGAAAACAAGGAAAAATGGTAAGTATGACAAAACATTGAAAAGTTGTCATGGGATAAATAAATGGGAAAACGAGACATTTTAACTTATAATTTGTCCCATATTATGGTCACATATTTTAGTGAATACCAATGAATTTCGTTCTGAAATAATTTGGTCTTGACTACATCACTTATTAGCTATGTGACCTTCAGCAGATAACTCAGCCTCTCAGAAAATGTTTTTCTTTCTTCACAGGGATAGTATATAGGCTGTTCCTTTTCCCTTTCAGTGGTTTATGAGGACCACATGGTATGGTGTAAAAGCTTTGTGAACAATAATATAATCCACAGTAATATAGTTAATTCTATCAATACTAGAAATGTAATTCTTAGAAACATTAAAAAAAATTCTTTATATGAGATCAAAGAGCAGGCAAAGTAGAGATCCTTTTTCTTCATGCTAATAAACTTCTAAACTTTCAGATAATTTTCTCCCATCACTCACTCTCAAAGTATTGATCCTCTACTCACAGAAACATAGTCCATCCTTTCATTCTTTATTTTAGTTAATAAGTTACTTAATAGTTTATAGTTTAATTCTAAGGTAAAATCAAATTTGTTTATTCATATTATGTAGTTTAAGATCTAAAGACTGGTCTTTCGTGAAATAATGTCATTTAAATTAATTCTATTAAGATCAAGAGGGAGGTACTTTGCCTGGAAACATGCTGATCAAATGCGAGCAGGGAGAGGCTCTGCAGCTCGTGATTGACGTCATTAGGGGGAGTAGGAGTTAATTTTCTACTGCGTTTTGTCACGTTCTTGCATGTCATGGTGCTGCTGGGTCTTTTTGTGTGTCTTCTGCACTGGGGATGAGAACTTTTTTTCCATAAAAAAGGCACAAAGGTGGAGCGTGCTGGTGAGTCTCTGCTTGCCCCTTTAGATGGACTCTCCATCCTGCTCTGTCCCTGGACTACGTCAAAGGCATTCTTGCCTCTGGCAGCCCTTGGGAAGCAGTGGCTGGAGAAGAAGACTGGGCAAGTGGAGTGTGGTGCGTTCCAGGTCTCACCTTGTGGGGTCCCGGCAGCCTGCCTAAGTCCTTTTACCTAAGCACACAGCTCCTCTCAGGCGACCTCACTTCTCTCTCTGGATTCTGGTAGCTACTTTCTCCTCTTGTCTCCTCTGAGGTAGTAACAACCCCTTCTCCACAGCTATTAGCCAGGGAGTATTGCAGTGTCCTTTATAGGTTTCCTATACCCTGCCCTTTATAAAAAATTTTATTGAATAATTCTATTTGAGATACCAATTTATTTCCTTTCAAGATCCTTCCTGTATGACAAAACTTTACATACTTTAGATATTTAAACCCATAGCTTTCAGAGATCATTTGATTTGTAATTAAAATATATAGAAACACAAATCTGTTCTAGAGTTGAATTATAAATGCTTTTAGAAGTTCTAAGCAATGATGATCTCTCTATTCATATTCAGGTACCTCGTGATCATGCTTCTGTTAATTAGTTGTTTCTTTCCTTCCGTTTTCCCTCACCTTTTTTGTGAAGAACACTGGTGCTGGCTAACTCTTTAGGTTTCAGTTGGAAATTTGACTAAATAGATAACACCCCAGAATAAAACAGCAGTTCAATCCCCACTGACTCCACTAATTCAATCAACAACCAGGTCTCACAGAATCTATTTTACAAACGTCCCCGTAATTTCTCTGCCCACCACCATTGCCACCACCATGCTTTAACCTAGTGCCTTCTCATGGCTGGATTACTCAGTCAGCCTACATCTGCTCTTGGTCCTTGCCAGTTCATTTCCCAATTAATTCCCAATGAAAGTAAGCCTTATCTTTATTTCTCATGTTAAATCCTTCAGTGATTTCCCATTGCCTTTCTCTAAAAAACAAACAAACAAACAAAAAACAGCAACAAGAACAAAAAAGTGATTCTATTTGAACACGTAATTTCTGTATAATCAAAAAATAAAATAAACATCACAGTGAAATAAATGGGGGGAAAACTCTATGTCATTTCATCTGTAATACACAAAAACCAAAAGGTTAGCATCCTTAATCATGCATGAATTCTTATAAATTGGTGACAAAGACACTAATATTCCAAGGGAAATGAGAAAAGAACATGAAGAGGAAATTCGAATGATTAAGTGACTAATAAGGATATGTGAAGATGATTGACTCAAGAGTAAGAGAGGAAAACCAATTTCTTAGGAATATCACATTGTCAAAGATTAAAAATACTGATAGCTAATGCTCCTGTGGTTGTAGCAAATAGGGCACTCTCATCTACAAATACTGAGAAGGAAGACTGGTGAAGACTGTCTCTACATTCAGGGACAATTTTGCATATATCACTCAAAATTTAAATTTTGTATACTCTTTGCCTACCAATTCCAATTTATAGGAAAGTGTTCTAACAAAGTAATTGGACAAATTTAAACGAATATATATACATACATAAGCAGGTTTATTGCACAGAGGATCCACAGCTAATGTAGATGCCTATTAATGTTTATTAAATGATAAATTATGGATAATCATGTGGACATTACACCCAGAGAGGTAAAGCTATGTAACCAAAGTGACTCATAGCTCTATTGAAAGGAAAAAGCAAATTATGGCTCGACTTAAAAAAAAGAAGGAACCTACTTGCTTATCAATTTATGGGCAAACATACCCTAAAACAACATGCAGAAAATACCATTAATAGTAAATAACATTGGAAAGTAGAGTTAGGAAGAGGAAAAGAGGTTAAGAAGTAGAAATATACTTTATAAATTTCTCTGTCCTTTGAATTCTTGAAAAAGATGATGTTTTTTCAATGATATAGATTTTTAATTTACCCTGTGATTAGTGAAATTAATGAATTTCACTATGTGATTCACACTTATGGGAACATTGAGATGAAGCTATTGCAATTCCATGATCTGAGCATCTCTGTGTAATAATGAGTTCAAGGCTCCTGGACATCAGTCCAATGGCAGCAATGAAAACAGGCAATCCCATTGCTCTTTATCCTAATGGTCTTGACTTCTTTGATGTAGCTTATCAGACCCGTCATGATCTGGCTTCTTCTTCTTCAGCTTTATATGCTCTTTTTCTCCCCACTTGGAAAGGTTGGTTTTGATCCTGAGCTACCATAAATAAAGTTGCTCCTCACAGGTTATTTCTGGAAGTACTGAGGTGCTGTAAACTAACTTCAGAGCCAGGAATTATTTCTGAAGTTATCTCTCAATCAGGATACCTAGTTATGGCCATGTCTTTAAAGGCAAATAAAAACAACATTTCTCTTTTGGACTATTGTGATAGTCTATTGGTTTATTGGTCCAGCTTTGTCTTCATTGGAAGTCATTTTGCATACTACTTAAAGGTGCTCTTTCTAAATGATAAACCTGAGAACATTCCCTTCTACATCAATTCATATGTTCAGATTCAAGTGACAGAAGCCCAACCAAAGCTGTCTTAAACTAAAAAAGGAATGCATTGGAAGTACATTGAGGCATCTCAAGGGACAGTGAAGACAAAGGAAGGGCAAGGATTCAGATGAGGTAAAGAAATGCAAATTGGGACTAGAATGTTTACAGATCTCTTATTCTTTGTGGCTATAGGCTTTATTTTTTTTTTTTCCTGCTGCAGAGCAGCCATGTTCATATAGCAGAAAATATGGTTGCCATATAGCTTCTCCAAAAGGAGAGAAACTGGCCCAACTCTTTTGCTTTACAGGTTAAAAATTTCAGGGAGAGGATCACATTATAGAGCACGGAAGGTTTTTTTGTTTTTGTTTGTTTTTTTCACTTACCACAAAGATGAGCGGGGAGGGAAGGGGAAGGAGGTCCTAGAAAACGTGTTCAAGTCATACATACAAATCCAGAGGTGTTTGGCACACATCTTAAAACATCTTTCATGGTTCCCCAGTGCTGTGGCAAAAGCCCAAACTCCCACGTATTGCATTTAAATTTTTCAGTGATATAATTCCTGCCTTCTTTTCCAGACTTGTCTACTTATCTCCACTTTCTCCCATCTTACCTCCCTCTTGGGAGAGGTAATCCACCTTGGGTCCTGTGTCTGGTATGTTTTTACTAAGTATGATAAAAATGCAAGGCCCCGAGTGCCCTTTACTTGGACCATCTCTGTGTTGTGTTTGCAATAAGCAACCCTGAGGGATAGTTTTTCTCAGGACAAAGACCAGATGTTTTGACTTGCTATTGGTGAATCCCCTAAAGGATCAGTGTTTCTCCCCTGTAATACAATCCATAACATATGCTGGTATTCATATAGAACCCCTGTGGGGCAGAGTAAGCAATATGATGCTCATGCTCTTGCTTGATGTGCTGAGAGTCTCTTGGTTTCTGTCAGCATCCATGAAACAGTATGTTAACCTGGAATGAATAGACAGCCAGATTTCTCCAGGAAAGATGGATTTATTTGGAATCAGCAGTGAATTGCAATTCAGGGTCTGCAACCATGGCAAGCCACGTGCAAGTCCACATGGCAAGGAAAGGAGAACACTTCTACAGAGGAGAAAGGGAAGTTGGGAGGGCTGTGGTAAACGAAGAACTTATTGCTTTTCATGGCTGATTCTTTGTTAGGAAAGAAACCCTTTTTCCTGTTAGGTTCTGCTATCATTGAAGGGCCTGAAAGCTCCCCCTTTTGGTCTCCTGACTCTGTTTCATTGAGGGTCTGTTTACTCATTTTTTTCATTTCCCACTTTTGATCAAGCTCTTTCTCTGAATTGGGCGATTGGGATTGACATGTATACACTGATGTGTATAAAATTGATGACTGATTAAAAAAAAAAAAAAGAAAAAAAAAAGATCTTTCTCTGAAAGCATCACTGATCAAGAGTCAGGTTTTCTAGTTTCAGTGGTCTTTTGTCTCTCAATGTCAGGAATGACCTTTCCTGGATGCAGTGTCTCATGTTGGAGGGAAAATGCACAGATTGGAAACCTACTGAGGTCACATTTGAGTAACAAGGAGGGGTAGGATGGAAAACACTCAAGCACTTTTAATCTAAAGTCCATGTATTTTCAAGATCATAGACATTGGAGATCATCTGAAGTGCTATGTCATTATCAAAAGTTTGACGACAAACTTCCAGAAGGCCTGGTCCAGGTATCTTGGGAAAGCTGCCTTATCAGATGTTGTCTGCTTCAATTCTGGGAAATCTTTGTTTTTGGGTCACCAGATGATGTACAGATCTAGTCAAGGTTCAGTGCTTTCTTACATGTGTCATGTGAATCCAAGAGTCTATTCCTTGGAGTTTGGTGATATAAGGGTTGGTTAGCAGTACCTTATAGGGGCCTTTCCAGAGGGGTTGCAGAGAGTTCTTCTGGAAGTATCTTTTCCAATAGACAAAATCTCCAGGTTGCAAAATGTGATGCTTAAGGTCTTTGCCTCCCTAGGGTACACTGTGAAAAGATTGCTCTGCCAAAATGTGGTTATTTTTAATAGAAGCAATTAGACCTTTGCAATATTGGAGTATCTCCCCTTTTATTGATTGAGGGTCAAAAGAAGCAGGAGCCAAGTGCATTTGGCATCCTGTGACTATCTCAAAGGGTGAGAGCTTATGAGTTCCAAAAGGGGTTGATTTGAGACTTAGAAGGACCAAGGGCAATACTTTTGGCCAAGGTATTTGGAGGGCCTCTACAAATTTTGCCAGTTAAGTCTTATAATGCTATTAGTGCATTCGACTAAACCAGAGAATTGAGAGTGGCAAGCACAGTGAAAGTATAAAACCGGCCAAACAACTCAGAATTGCTGAAGTGCCTGACCAGGAGAACAGGTTCCTGGATCACTGTGAAGTTCAAGAGGGGTTCTCCAGGTAGGGATGATCTTTTCCAAAAGGACTTTAGCTACAGAAGAGGTAGTAACTTGTCTACAAGGAATAGATTCAGTCTAGTGTAAGAACATACAGACCATGACTAAAACATATTTATATCCATTGGTTGGAGGGAGTTGTATGAAATCCATTTGCCAGACCTCGAATGGTCCATTAGCCAGTTCAAAATGTCTAGGAGCAGTACTAACAGGCTTCCATGGGTTGTACTTTAAACAAGTGGGACAAGTGAGGTAGGCACTTTTTGTGGCCCTATTAATGTTTCCCCACCAAAGGTGACTCATGAAGGCTATCATTTCGTTAGTAGACCAATGGTTTAATGCACGTACAGTGGTGAGGAGTGCGAATTTTAGAGTCTTCAGTAAGACTGGGTTGTTATTTGGTCCAAACCAGAGCTTTTTTTTTTTTTTAGTAAAAGCAACAGTTGTTGAATTTTCAATCTGTTTTTCTTTTTCCCCCTGAGGCCAATTGTTGGGATCCTCTAGTCAGTTTTTCTAATTATAATTTGGGGAAATATCCTGTTGGACCATGACTAGGGGTTTGGCTACTGTTGGTCCCTTTGAGGGCATCATTCCTTGAGGAAATATCAGCAAGGTGATTTCCCTTAGCTTCCCAAGAGTCAGGTAAAAGTATGGCATCTAATAATTTCTGAGCATAGGGGCCATTTTAAATTATATTTCTGCTGGAAGTAGGGAAGCCATGTTGCTTCCACAACATTCCAGAATCATGAGCTACTTTGAAAGCTTATCTACTATCAGTATAAATATTGACGTTTTTGTCCTTGGATAAAGTGAAAGCCCTTGTAAGAATGTATAATTCAGCCTGTTGGGAAGAATCAGCCATAGTTAAAGATACTGCCTCAACAATATCAAAAGGAGTTGCAATAGCATATTCAGCACAATATTTGCCATTGTTACTTTTTAAGTAAGAATCATTAGTGAACTATGAGAAGTCAGCGTTACCCAAAGGAATATCCTGCAGATCCTCACAAGGAGTCAAGAGGTGGTCCAGCAGCATTAGGCAGTTGCAAGGGACTTTGTTGATGACAGAGGGGAGAAGAGTGGTAGGGTTAAGTTATGTGTAAAAGAGTTATGTGAGGAGCAGTTAACAAAGGGATTTCATAAGAGATGAGGAGCCCAGTTTAGAAATGCTGAGTATGATGAGAATTCAGGAGAGCTTCTACTGCATGAGGTACACAGATGATTAAAGGGGATCCCACAATGATTTTCTTGGTGGCCTTAACTAACAGGGCAGTCTCTGTAATGGATGTAAGGCAAGGGGATATCCCTGTGTCACAGAGTCCAATTGCTGGCTATAATACCCTGTGGGTCAATGGTGATCCCTGTGTTTTGGGATGAGTACCAAAGTGCATCCCCTTTCTTTTCGTATGTAACAAGGAAAAAGGGAATCTGATAAGTGGGATGCCCAAGGATAGGTGTGTTCAACAAACTCTCCTTTAAGGCCTTGAAGGCTGTGTCATCTGGTCCTTCCCGTAAAATTGGGTCGGGATTGTTATTGTTCAGTAAAACATACAGAAGTTTGGTCATAAGAGAGAAATTTGGAATCCAATTTCAGTAATAACCAACTATCCTGAGCCTTCATTTACTGGCGCTTAGTTTGGGTTTTGGGAAACTTAGGACACCTAGAAATATATCTGGATTTAGGTGTACTCCTTGTTCTGATATCCGATGCCCTAAATATTGAACCTGGGTTTGGGCAAACTGCAATTTTTCTTTGGTGACCTTATGTCCCTTTAGGTATACAAGCTTTACAAGTGGATGTTGTCTTCTTGTGAGGAGCTTGAGAAGGCGGGCAAAGAAGCAAATCATCTACATATTGTAACAAAGTAAAACCTCTAGGGAACTTTATATCATCCAGATCAGCCTTCAAGATTTGCGAGAAATAAAGACTCTCAGCAAAACTCTGAGGCATTACTGCCCTGGTGAATTGTTTTTCTTTCCAAGTGAAGGCAAAAAGGTATTGGCTAGCTTCAGCAACTGGTATGCTAAAGAATGCACTGCATAAATCTGCTACAGTAAAGAATTTGCTTCTGGTAGGCATGGATGTCAGTAACGTAAGAGGGTTAGGAACAACAGAGAATCAAGGGATAACAATGTTGTTTATTGCTCTGAGCTCCTGGACAAACCTCTACCATCGGCCCTTAGGTTTTCTCACTATGAAAAGGGGCTAGTACATCATCAGTTAGTGGTTTTGCCCCATAAGAAAGGTGGTAGCTGACTCAGTCGGGACAAATGATCAGTATTTTCAGAATCTGCTTTTATTTGTTCCGTCAGACAGAAAAAATAAAACATGTCAAAGGGTCATTTACTTCACCTGGTCGGTTACTCTGATGACTATTTTCAAATTCTAGAATTATTCCCTCTTTTTTGGAGGAAGAAACTGCGGCATTATACTTCTCAAAGAAGTCTCAGCCTAGTAAATGGATTGGGGTGAGAGAACTAAGGAGAAAAGGATGGATATCTCTTAAAGGTCCTAAGCAAAAAGGAATAGGTTAAGAGACAGGAACCTCTTGAGGGTCATTAGAGATCCCCACTATTGGAACTGTTTCAGTATTCTGGGGCAGGGACTGTTTTATATTAGTGGGGTTGGGCACCGAAAGTTTGGCTCCGGTGTCAGTCAGGAATGGAAGAGACTGACCCCCAATCTGGAGACATGTTTCCCCAAGCCGATTAAGAGGGAGGCTTGGGAAGAGCCCCTGTAGTTACTCAGAGCCCGCCGTTGAGAATTGGGAGGATGTTGGAGAGGCTGGTTAGAGGGCTGCGTGTGTTTAAAGTGCTTACATTTGTAACAGTCTCTTTCCCAATGTCCTGGCTCTTTGCAAATAATAGCCGAAACTAGGAGGGTTTGGGTTTCATTTAGGAGCCTTCATTTATTGGAGTTGAAGATTAAGAAGTTTGATGGTCTTCCTTATAGGCAACTCATCTAGAGTGTGAGAGAGCTGGTTTGCTAGATTAATTGAATCTGGAGCGGACATAGTTTCCCATTCCATCCTGGTCCTTTTCACTAGAAGGGAAAGGTCTTGGTTCAGCCCATTAATAAACATAGAGTTAAAAACTATCCAGGTGAAATCAACATCTGAAGGAAGACCAGAATTTTCTTTAAAAGCAATCTGAAGTCAATCATAATCTTAATGAACAGGTTCATCAGATTTCTGTGTTCGAGGCTGACTATTGTTCTAGTCAAACAGGCTTTGGAAAAGCCCTAGGAATCGCTCCCTGAGGTTGCCTAGTGATTGCCTGAGCCTGATCATATAATAAGTTAGGGGCTTTTTTCCTGATTGTAATTCTAGAAACCTTTCAGGACTTTGCTAAATGGTGGTTTCCATCCAATGCTGGCCCTGGCCTTCACCAGCAGGCATATGGACTAGCTATTGTAAGTCAGAGAAACCAGGTTGATAAGCTTGAATGACTACATTAAATTCCTCAGCAAATCTGTGAGGATCTTTGGTTACTTTGGGAAAATCTTCAACTATGGTTTGCAATTCAGCTCTAGTCCAGATTTCCTTTTCTTGGAGAGACAAGAGAGGCGGTCAGGGCATAAGAAATCCCTTTTCTGGCCTCCTGACTCTAACTGGTTTCTATTTAATTGTTTTCACAAGTCACATGCTAGCTTGTTAACTTGCAAGTAGGAAAAACTCCCAGACCCTTCACACTCCCCAGCAACTTCCCCCCGCGCACACCATACATAGACCTGGTGTTCCAGTTCAACCATAGCTCAGTGCTTTTGGTTTCCCCAATGAACCATACCTTTTCATACATCTCGCCTTTTGTCAACTCTCTGTGGAATATCATCCCCCCCCACCCACTTTTCTGCCTCTAATCTTGTCTGACCAATCAGAATTCAAATTTGTTTTTCTACTTATTAGTTTTGTGAACTTAGACAAATTTAACCATGATAAACTTACTTTCTCATTTATTAAACAGAAATATTTTCTACCTTGTTTTTTTTTTTTTTTGGTAAGGATACTATAAAGCATCTAGTTAAAAAATTATTCAAGGTAAAGCTCAAAATCTCCTGACACCCTCTCTTGTCTCTCCAAGAAGAGGAAACCATTTTTTCCTTTGTGCTCCCGTAGAACCTGGTACATACTTCTTTCATAGCACTTTGTCACATTAATTAAATTTTTTACAAATGTGTCTCCCCCTAGGTTGAGACCTGGAGGGACAAAACTGCATTCTGTCCTTCTTGGTATCCTTAATAACTATCACAGTGTCTTGTACAGAACAGATGTTTAATCAATATTTGATGAATTCATTTGATTTATTAATCAAAATAAGGAACAGGAAATTACTCTGCAGTTTAACACAGGTGGAAGGAAGACTCAGCATCTCTTGAATACTCCCCTGAGAAGGGGGGCTAAGAGCCCATTTATGCTGTAAGGCTGCCCACTTGCACCCACAACTCAGGAGCTTACACATTTATCAGCCTTTAAGATGCCATTTTAAGAATGCTGGTTAGGGGCTTCCCTGGTGGTGCAGTGGTTGAGAATCTGCCTGCCAATGCAGGGGACACGCGTTCGAGCCCTGGTTTGGGAAGATCCCACCGCGGAGCAGCTGGGCCCGTGTGCCACAACTGCTGAGCCTGCGCGCCTGGAGCCTGTGCTCCGCAACAAGAGAGGCCGCGATAGTGAGAGGCCCGCGCACCGCGATGAAGAGTGGCCCCCGCTTGCCGCAACTAGAGAAAGCCCTCGCACAGAAACGAAGACCCAACACAGACAAAAATAAATAAATAAATAAAATTAAAAAAAAAAAAAAAAAGAATGCTGGTTAAGTTGACCTCAAAAAGAATAACCAGCAAAACCCAGACTATGATCTGCTGCATATTATTCCTATGGGCTGTTTCATTAATGTTCTTAGCAGGAGGGTCTCACTATCGGGAGCAACACTGCATTCTGAACATGTTTCTTAAAGAGCCACATTACATATCAATATTAAAGCTCTGGAAAGTACTACACTTGAGAGAGTCTACTTATTTGATTATTAAGAAAAAAATTTATTTGCATAGGGAAAGAGTGTTTTTTTCCTCACTCACTTTTTATTTATTCTCCTGGGACATTTTTACTTAATACCAATTAGGGAAGCTCTTCTTGAAAAAGTGGATGGAGCAGATGGAAAGACTTAGAAGGCGGGATTTTTAGGGGATTTGAGTGGAAGGATGCGTCTAGTATGATGCCCAGTTTTCGAAGTAGCTTTCAGAGAGTAGAAGACAGTCTGCAGGGAAGAAGGTACAACATGGGGCATGTCAGTATGGAGCTTACTCTGGTATATCTTGGTGATAATGTACAGTAGATAGTTGGAAGTATGGGTCCAAATATCACTTGAGAGAGGGATGTACATAAAGACATGGAGATCATTAAGTGTGTGGGTGAATTCCTGGGAGTAGAAGTTCATTCAGGGACAGAACTGAGAGGCAGAACCTACATCAACACAAATAATTAAGGAATAGGAGAAAACAGATAATCCAGTGATGTTCTAGAAATCAAAGAAAGGGAAGGGTTTTGAGAACTGGGGAGTAAGTATTGTCAGATTCCACAAAGAGGTCAAGAGTGATTAGAAATGGATATGTGTCCCTTGGATTTGACAACACGGAGTCCACCAGTTACCTGGGTGTGTGCACTCACCAAGGAGTGGTCGGGTCAGCCTTGAGACGGCAAGGCTGGCGTGAGAATAAGGTGGAAACAATCAATTCAGACCACCCGTTTGAGAAGCTGAATTCTTCAGAGAAGAAGAGAAAAAACTAGAGTATAATTGGTCGTTCTTTTGTGTATGAGCGTTTTGCAAAGTACACTCTTTATGAACATGCCCACAGCTTAAGAAAGTGATGAAATGAGTGCAGAAGTGGTGACTTGAGAGAGAGCCATTATTACCTAAGGCCTTTTTGGCTGTGTTAAGGATTTTGGACTGTATCTCAAGAGCAATCGAAAGTCACGGAAAATCTTTTAGCATAAATGCCATGATCAGATTTGTATTTTTAAAAGACTTTTCTTGTCGGTAGCGTTATCCATTTAAAACTTCTTTTCTAGGTTTAAGATTAGAGTGGTGGTAGTACAGGTGGAAAGAAGTAAACTTAAAAATTATTTAAGAGGTAGAATCAATATGATTTTGATTTCTTCTACTTATCTTGCAACAGCAATCTATTAAGGTGCTTCCCATGTACTTTAAAAATTGTACATCCAGCTGAAATCAGTCCCGAAAGCAAGAGGAACATATTGACCTTGAATTCATGGCTATTTGAGTAACCTTAATTACATTGCATGTTGTGTATGGCTATTCAAATGACATATGCTTCTCACTGCATAGTTTATAAAGTCTCATGCTGTAGCTCCCTACTATCTAGTTGTAGGTGAGTTATAAAACTTCTAGAGGAGCTAATAATCTGAGCCAGAAGGAGTCAAGCCATTCAGTGTCCTAAGTGTTTTCAATTAGCCATAGATCTTTACATATGTGTTTGTATCCTAGCTCTTCCAATACTAGTTTAAATTAATATGCAGAGGTTTATATAATCTGAAAATAATAGTGGGAAAAGCAACATGAAGCTACGTATAGAAATGATATGAAAAGTAAGAGTAGGAAAAATAATATTAAATCAGGTATAAGATTAAGACTTGAAATAGTGTACATTTTAAGCAGAACGCTTGCAAGCTGGGCTGAAAATTTTGGCTCTGAGTTTCCTATTAGCCACTCAAAGAATAATGCAATTAGTTACATATTCAGAGCAGTTATTAGGAAGAACAAGTAAGGAACAAGAAGTTTTCCATGGGTCCTTTTAGAATAGATTATGTGATGATATAAACAATTTAAGCTGGTAGACGAGATATCTTTAACTGATAGAGAAGGCACATGTGGAATATTTGGATAGTGGTCTTCCTGGCCAGGAAGAGACAGTGCAGAGGAGACTCTTTCCTTGTAGTGAGAAATATCATGATGCCTGACAGTATGGTGTGAGATTGAAATTAAGTATGTGGTTAGAAGAGAAGAAATGATCAGGTCAAAAATTTAAAGATGCTCATAGATCCTCCTGATGATCATGACCTATGGAATGCTTTTAGCAGAGTATACGAAGCCTGTCTAGGCTGCTTATGGTAAACAACCCTCAGACTTATTTATGAATTTATGCGTCATGGGCCATAGGAAAATGTCACAGTCAGTTATGTAATTATCAGAGTATAAAATGGAGATAGTTTGTGACCAAATAGCTCTTCTTGTTTGAACAACTGCTTAGTAACCTTTCGTGTTAACTTTGGGCCTGGGTTTATGTTAATGTGACAAGGAGGGAGCTGGGGAGCTGCAGTGATGGGCTCAGACTCCTCCTGGCTTTACCCGTGTCTCACAATTCCCTGCATCCCTAGAACAGTTAGTAAAGTTTGTGATTCTGTGAGTCACTGCTTCTGTGAGTGGGATTTGATAATCCAACTCTTTTTCTTTTTAACCCCACTTTCTAGGCTAGTGAACTTTCAGATGTGTGGGTTTCCTTTGTAATTTAAAAAAATTTTCTACATTATATGCCCTAAAATTTCATTTTGTCAGGGAAATGATAACATAACCATTTTCAATAATCAAAGGTAGGTGACCATCTTATTTGATGAGACCATAGCTGTAATCCTCATGGAATAACCCACCTCCCCTGTACCTCTATTTCTTAAAGTTGAGAAATCAAGAGACTCTTGGCTTTTTGCATGTCAAGCTGTTTATTCTTTTTCTCTTTTATTTGCCTACCCCCAGTGCCAGCAGCATAATTACCTATTTATTCCTACTATTTCCTCCTTTCTATTATTTTTTTATGTTTACCTTTTGATGTTTTGTGAAATAACTTCTTAATGTGTGCATTTAATAAAATAGTTCCTCCTCCTTAAAATAATGTATAAATAAATTTATGAGGCATCTTTTAGTGACTTAAAATGGAGAAAATGCAAGAGTAGATCTT
Organism: Balaenoptera musculus; assembly: GCF_009873245.2. Taxonomy (NCBI): domain Eukaryota; kingdom Metazoa; phylum Chordata; class Mammalia; order Artiodactyla; family Balaenopteridae; genus Balaenoptera; species Balaenoptera musculus. Next base: position 61,401,693 of record NC_045802.1, read on the forward strand.
GGAATGCAACTCAAGGTCTCACTCTATCAGGTATCATTGTGATCCTATCATAAGCACATTTCTACCAGTCATTATAAATCAATATCACGTCCCATAGTCATCCAGAGGGTGAACAAGTAAACACTTCCAAGGATTTTAGAATCATCCACCTTTTTCTCTTAGCTTCTGTTCAAAGAATCTGCTAGCTTATTTACTTGTGTATTCTGAGGTAGAAACTTGTCTAAATGTCATAAAGAACTGCTAACAGTTATTTGGGGATGTGATGGTCCTTTTTTACAATTACGTACTGTGAGGCATACCTCTTCAGGAAGTTCCATTCTAATAAAAACAAAACAAAACAAAACAGCACATTAAGAAGGAGATACACTTTTTAAGGTGGAATTCAGAATGTTAGCATTTTTAAGGTGGAATTCAGAATGTTAGCATTTTTAAGGTGGAATTCAGAATGTTAGCATTTTAACTCTTCCTTTTTCCTCCCCATCCTCCACATTGTGATAAAAGTCATTAAGCAATAAAATAGGGAAAACATGTATCATTTTATGAAAACCACAGTGGAATATCACCCAAATACCAAAATATTTGACAAATTTCTCCATGATAAAGTTCATGAAGGTAAGAATGAGGGAGGGACCAATAAGCTTACAGTTTGCTGTAGCTCGTGGAAGAGAAGTTGCTCCAGAAATCAGAAATGTCACCCTAACGCAGCCTCGCTAACACCTTTTGGCTCAGAACTGTAGGGTCCACCAGGGAGGTGGGCCATGAGACAGCGGATGGGAGGAAAAGTATTGATTATACTGCTGTTTCCTGAAGTGCTCCCCATGTCGGAACTCACAAAGTATATGTGCACCCTAACAAGACTGGCATGCCGAGTGAAGCAGGGCCACTGCTAATGTTGATCCCAGCAAAGGCAGGGGTACCAGCTGAAGAAGGAAGCATCACCCTGGAGACCCTAAAAAATAGTATAGAAAATTGGGCAGAGCCTTGGAACTCCCTGTTCCACAGTGTCTTCCTGATGCTGACCCTTCCCTATCCCACTTGGACTCCTGGCTCGCCCAGCTAGTAAAGAAGCATGACTGAAAACATTTATTAACATTCCTTTCTGGGTCTGAAATTCAACAACAGAAATCTAAAAATTTGACAAACTTAATTGCAACTCCAAATACATCATAAAACAGATAACTTCTATAAGGTACATGTAAAAATGGAAAACCAGCTGGACTTGTAAAAGATCCAGAATTTCAGTCTGAGAGATGTTTAATAAAAAAGAGTACCTCCTAATTTCTCATTCATATTTCATGTTGCATTCATAAGACAAAACTGTACATCTTGGAAAATAATCTGAGAATAGAAAAGGATTCTTGAAGGTCAAATTCATGGTTTTCTTAAAGAATGCAGTGAAGCCTATGAAAAATAAGCTAAATAGAACCTGAATGACTGAATTAGAAGATATGTTTAGAAGTTCCTCCTGAATTATGAAGAAAAGGTTAAAGTAATGTAAACTATGAAAAAAAAGATGAGAGGAGTGCAAGATACAGTAGAAAGATACAACAACTGATGAATATTTCAGAGTGAGAGAGAAAAGCATAGGAAAGGCAGTCTCAGAAATAATAGAAGAAATATTACAGAGTCAGAGACTTGAAGCATTATGGTCTAATATTTAAGTGCATGGGCTTTGGAGCCTTGCTGCAGGTTTCAAGTCTTAACTTGGCCATTTATTAAGCATTTATATTATTGTATTTGAGGCCATTTTTATTATTGAAATGATTTATAGTCTGGTAAAATTTTTGAACCATTAGTACTTTAAAAAGTCATTTAAACTTATAGTCAGAAGAAGAGAGGTTACTAAAAGGACAAATAGGCAGGTTGATGTTGGACTTCTCTACAATACTGGAAGCTGGAAGATACAGACTTTGGAAGGAAACTGTATTTAAGATAGTAGGCATCCTCAGATACACAGGGGCTTAAAAAGGCTACTGTATGCATATAATTCCTTTTTTTTTTTTTTTTACTTAAAAGTTTCTAAGTCAAGTAAGAAACAATTAGAAATAAAATAATCAATCATAATACATACTTGGAATAAAATGGCCAGTGATAGGAAACAGAAATGAGTCATTATAATTATTTTGTAAATGAAGAAGATTTCTGACCTCAGTTTTGTGTAATGTTTGCAAATAATGATTCTAAATCATACATCTGATATTAAATTTATGGAGGTAATAAGAAATATAATCTTTTGCACTGTAATAGAAGCAGGATGGGAACTCATAGCAGTTGATTGTTTTTACTTAGGGATAGATTTCTGCAGACTTACAGGATCCTGGGGACCTGCAATTCTATTTCATCATGACATTGCTGGATTTTCTTGGGACAAGAATGACTTCTTTTGGCGGAGTTGGTGGCAGGATTAGATAGTAAAGTGTGGTGGGTAAAGACTGCCAGAATCCAGCGCTTTTTAGACACAGCCTGGAATTTAGTTACCCCTGCTCTGGATATCATAGTCATGACTGATAACCCAAGTTTTTGGGTGATACTGGGCCCAGTACGGAGGCTGGCAATCTGGTATGGGTTGGGGAAAACAATTTGACCCCATTGTTGGAAATGGAATAAACAGTAGGAGTATAATTTAGTTACTGGAATTCAGGTATGAAAGTATGCCAGGACAAGCAAAGGTACTAAATATGTTGAACCAATGCAGAATGAATTTTGGGTACTTAATTGAACCCTTGACTAGGATTCACTTAATACTAGAATCTGGAGTGGGATGGAGCCTCCAGGTAGAAATAGGGTATCTCAGCTGACTCAAGGGCAGGCATCTAAATAGACTGTTAATTTTCAAACGAGATGTTTATTTGTCATTTAAATGGGATGTTTAGTCATCATAGCTATGTGAGAAGAGAAAAGCAAATACCAGTTTTGACAGCCTGCTATACACCAGATACATGCTAGGATTTTTAACCCATCATTTTGTTAATTTTTAATGTGTCTGGATATATTATTAGAGCTTTTCTATAATAAATGTAACCAATTTTCATTATTAGAGCTTTTCTATAATAAATGTAACCAATTTTCATTATTAGAGCTTTTCTATAATAAATGTAACCAATTTTCAAAGTGCTATTTACCTTTTTTCCTTTTCTGAATTCCAATATTTGGGTTAACACTTTTTCAGATGCAGAGTCTACTACTCCATAATTTACTCATTTCCTGGGTAAAATGGATTAATGTGTTTATCTGCTATACTATTAAATCATTAGGTAAGAACTTTTTGTTCCTTATTTTTCTTCTTTCTAAATTCAAAAAATTCAAAAGCAATTTTTTTTGGTTAAGGCTAAATTTTAAGTTGTTCTGAAGGAATAAATGCTTATTTGAACATAAAGATTTTTAAGGCACATTTTTTCATGTGCCTTACCAATTTTGAGTTTGTTTTAGAAAAAAATCCTGTCTTATCTATAGTATATTTAAAAACCATCTAGTTTATGAGCACTATTTTAATAAAAAAATTTTTTATTTCTCTTCAAGACAACTCATAGACTAACGTAGAATAACCAGTCCTTCTTTCCTTCCTTCTTTCCTTCCTTCCTTCCTTCCTTCCTTCCTTCCTTCCTTCCTTCCTTCCTTCCTCCCTTCCTCCCTTCCTCCCTTCCTCCCTTCCTCCATTCCTTTCTCTCCTCTTCTCTTCTTTGACAAACACTAATTAGTAGTTTATCAGATAAAGGAGAAATTACAAAGTCCTTTTCCTCAAGAAGCTGATGGTTTTTAGGAGGGAAGAAAATGTAGAATAAAAATATTTTACATACTAAGATAGTGTTTTGGACAGAGCTGATAAGAGTTCAAAGTAGGGATTGGGTAATCCTAACAGGGGCCCTCAGAAAAGTTTGAACTGAATTTGGAAAGATGAGAAAGTTTTTAGTAGAAAGAAAAAAGGTAGAGAGGGGTCAAGGGCATCCTAGCCTGGGGCAGAAATGGTATAAAGGCCTGGAAATGATGGAACAACATTCTATGCTCAAAGGTAGTGGAGTTGATGGTGTGAGATGAGGCAAAGTGGATGATGAGGAAGAGATCAATGTCTCTCAAATGTTAGTATGCAAGGCAAGAACCTGTAGTGTCCCTTAGAAATAAAGATCTAGTCATTCCCCTAGACACCCTGATTCAACCAGTTTGGTAGTCTTCATTTTCATAAAGCATTTTGCCTTCTCCCTATCAAAGATCTTGATGCAAAGATCTATAAACCACTTTAAAAGAAAAAATAAAAAAACACTGTTTTGAGGAGCAGGAACACATGCAAGAAGTTTAAGCTGGGTAGCACAGTAATATTCTCGTGTTAGGTTGTTCATCCTGGCAACAGTATGAAAGATGACATGAAAGAGTGTAAATTAGAGGAACTACATTATTTAGGGAATTTGCTATAAGGAAGTAGCTAGGAGAAAGATAGAAGTAGGAAATCCTAAAGGAGCAAGAGGAAATAATGAGATGAATGAAGTGCCTAAAATTATAGGAAATGTAATGGTTCATTTTATGTGTCAAGTTGATTGGACCACGGGTTGCCCAGATAGCTGGTTAAACATGTCTGTGATCATGTTTCAGAGAAAGAGGTTAGCACATGAACTGGTGGAATGAGTGAAGCATAAGGCCCTCCTCAGTGTGGATGGGCCTCTTCCAACTCACTGAGGGCCTGAACAGAACGAAAAGGCAGAGGTAGGTTGGATTCTCTCTCTCTCTCTTTCTCTCTGCCTGACTGTTCAAGCAGTCCTGGAACTGGAACTTACACCATTGATACTCCTGGTTCTCAGGCCTTCGGACTTGGACTGGAATTTATAGCGCTGGTTTTCCTGGGTCTCTAGCTTACAGACAGCAGACTGTGGGACTTCTCAGCTTCCATAATTACGTGATCCAATTCCCTATAATAAATCTTATTCATATAGGTACAAGTACATCCTATTGGTTCTGTTCTCTGGAGAACCCTGACTAAAACAGGAGGGGTTAGATTATGCACATTGGATCCAACTTCAACGGGAGAAGAGACATACATTTTTCTGAGATGAGAAGTGAAGATGGGTTTGGATTTAGAAATATTCAAAGGTGTGGAGGTAGAAGGATCTAAAGCCATTTGCTCTTTAATTTAGCAGGTATTTGTGTTTGCTTGGGTTTCAAAAGGAATTATTGCTTGGAAGTTTATTCTGTTGCTTATGAAAAATCTTCCCCAGAGGAATAGGGTCAGAGATTGATGCTGACGAAATGATCCTCAGTAGAAAACAAAGTGTCTTTTTTACTTGGTAGGACTGAGAGATATGGAAAACTTGGGGAAAACATTTCTTAGAGCAAATGCATTCTAGCAGGTTGGGATTGAATTGAGGGTATTAGCTGGTGTTCCTTGCCACTATTCATTTGTATGTATATCTGCTCTACGGTCTTAAGACTGTTCATTTTTATTTAAAAATAAATGTAAAGTTTAATATAAAGCCGTGTTTTGTTATTACTCTGTTTTCTTTAAGGCAATCAAGTGTAGAATTATTATACTTCTCAGTTTGTGGCACATTTATTAGCAGCCTGTGCAAGAACTTTCTCAGCTTATTTGATAATATCCCTTTCTCTCCATCCCATTCATCTTTTCTGTACCCCATACTCCCATCTGCTTGCCTAAACCACTCTTGTTTGATGTATTTCCTCATATGTACATATCTTTAAAAATATCAGTAGTGTAACATATATATAATTTAAACTTACTAAATGTCACCCTGCCAAAGATGTCATTTTGTTTCTTACATTTGCCACTTAAAGATTCTTTTAAAATTCATCCATGTTGCCATGTGGCGCTCTACTTGTGTAACTTATTATCTCTACCATGTTATCCCCTTCGTTTTACTCATCAGTCATCCTGGTGGTGGGTACCTTGTCTGCCTGCAATGCCATTCACCACAGAAATCTCTGTTATTAACTTGTACTTACATTTTTCATTTCAGGACAGGGTCATGAAATTTACATATCCTTAATCTATGTCACCTAATCATGCTCCAAAATGGCCATGCCATTGTATACTCTTACCAGTCAGACATGCAGTTGTTATTCTCTTTTTAAATTCTGGGAGTTGTTCTTAGACGGATGGGAGCATAAGTGGCCATTTTCAATGGTCCATCTCCCAATATCCATGGAAGTGTTGAAAAAGAAGCAAAAACATAAAAGAAGACTTCATCTACATCACAACCAGGAAAAGCCTCAATATATAAAAAGCTCTAGAGACTATTAGATGCCAAACACAATGCCATGGATGTTGAGTCGACGGGACAGGAAATACCCTACTTGGGACCATTTTCCCCCTGCCAATTTGTGGAGAGTGGAGAAGAAACTGTGTTCTTCTACCATCCTGTTACTTTAGAACTCACGCTACAAGGCAGAAAATGAAATGGGATAAGCTGCACATCTCAAGCCTCCAGGTCTTACCATTCTGTGCAAATAACTGATGTTATGTGTACAATTAAGCCCATCTTTCACTACTAATGAACTTCTACCTGACAATGTAGAAACTGTCCCCGGTTGTTTCTTTCCATCCCCACTAAGTATCCCCGTGAGACCCCAAGGTGCGTTTTGTATGTCCATGTGTGTTTTGTGTAGTCGGTTTGGGCTTCCTCTGGTGTAGTGCTGTAGGACTTGGCACTCCCATGTGAAATGAGACATCAGTTGCTCCTGTGGTGGTCATTTGTCATTTCTTAGTCACTGTCGTCCCCACAGTACCCTAGGTTTCTTTGTTCTTTTGAAACCAACTACCCTCTGTCTCTCACATGTAGTTTGAATGCAGTTTACCCAATCCTGAACTCCTAATTGTCTTAAACCAGTCAACATCCGTCAACATCCTTCATGTTTTGGCCACAGTGATTGTTCACATATGGGCACATAAGCCAGCCAGAGCCAATGAAATGTGAAGAGAGGTTTGCTGGAACTTCTGAGAAAAAGAAGTTTTCTTTTTCTTCCATAAGGCCTATCTGAAGTATATTTCCTCTTCTGAGTGGTATGGACTGAATTACAGCAGCCATTTTTCTACATGAGGCTGGAGTGTCTGGGGGTGCTCACCAGGGGAAACTGAGGATGGAGCAAAATCTATGGGAGACAGAGAGGAGAGACAGAGAGGAAGCAGGTCCTGTGTGAGACCATTAAAGCAATGATGTCAAAAGTTGCCTAGAACTATACTTACTTTATACTTTTAGTTTTCTGAACTAATTAAATCCCTTATGCCTTTGCCAATTTGAGTTGGATTTTTGTTTATTTTTATTCACAAGTATCTGGATGACAGAGTTCCCTTTAATGTGTGTGTTAACAAACATGGTGGCAGTGGGGTTCCCTGTAGTAGAGCTGGTGAAGAGTTGTATTTAATACATTACTTATTTCTAGGCACAAAAGATAGCCTTGGTGTTTGGGTTGGGACACTTTTGAGTGTGTCACCATTCTCTACCCAAAAGCACTCTGCCTGCCCACCCACAATTTCTAAGTCTGGCTTCTTTGCCTGGGCTTTTCAACGTGTTTGACGGTTCCTGAGATCCTTCTATATAACATCGATCAATTCATTCTTTCCTGCTACCCCTCCTCTAGAGTATTAGCTTGGGTACTTTGGTTGCAAGAAACGCAAACTAATTATAAGCCTTAGGTGTATCTCATGAAACCCCAAAATAGGGGAAATAATTTGGTCTCGGAAAAGAACTACAGTAGGAACTATAGAGAACTCTGATGGCTTTCCTTTCATTTCTCTACTCTGTACACTCTGCTTTTTTGTCTCCATGGTAAAACAGCATGGGCACCTCACTCCTAAATTATGTATTAAAACAGCCTGATGGAAAACAGACTAGACTTTCTGTGTGCTCCAACGCTAAATTCTCAGATGAAACAGTCCAGTTGATTCTGTTTCAATCACTTATTTGCTTTCAGTTCAGCAAACTTTAATCAGATGTGAGGTCACCTGACATACCTGAGGCTGGCAGGGACCTCTCCTGTGGAGGTGTTGAGAGAGCAGTTCTCAGAGGAAAGGGGGTTACTGTGAAGTGGGCTGATTCCACAGAAATTGTGGCAGGCAATTCATTTTGCTCTGGGCTCCATTTATGGTTGGGAGCTTCCTTTCCTTCCCCACTGCTAACCCCACCACCGACAAGGTCTTTAGACCATGGACATCCGTGGATGCAAATACATCCTTGAAAATGGAGAAGTAATGCTCAGTTTCCTGTGCCAGATAGTTCGGAATCTCAGCTTCGGCCTGGTTTCATTTAGAGAAACAGTGTGGATTGTTGGCTATAGAACAGTTTGGGGCTCATTAAAACTGAGGGGATGAGATTGCAATTGATTTTTTTTTTCCATCCCTCAAGGAGCAGGCTCTACTGTTGCTGATTCTTAACAGATATATGTATTAATATGTATTTCAGCTTTTTCTCCTGAGTTGGTTAACATGTCAGAGAGTGTCGACTCCAAATTCATGACTTCAAGTTTGAGAAAGCATTCCATTTAGCAGAACTTCTCTCTGCTTCAGGACATACTTTCATGTTAGAATTGCTTTGTTATGGGTTATAAAAGTAAGGATTTAAATATGTGATTTCGTGTGAACATTCATCAACCATGACTAGAAAAACAACTGAATACGTTATCCATTGAAGGATCAATGATGCCATTTATATGCAAGGGACAGCATTACTGTTCTACCAGTGGGTATTATGTTGACCCTATTTGTTTAAATTTGTAGATTGGCAAATGTTACTTATTTTTTTATTGAATTTTTAATTGAATTTTATTATCATTTTTTATTGAATCCAGAACCATAAAAAACCCTTAATAGCTGAAACACTTAATACTCTTATGAAAAAAACATTTTTTTTATTTTAATGAATAATATCAATATATACTTTTAGAGGACAGTGCCTGTATTCCAGAAAAGAAAAAAGATGAATCTTTAAATTACAGTGGTACATTATTGAGGAATATTTGTAAAAATGTAAATACGATCATCATAAATACTATTTCAAAATGTTTATTGAACCAGTTTTTAATGTCCTCAGCAATATGCTCATCCTGGATCTATATGGAAAATTATCTCATTAATTTTAAGCCATGAAAGTGCTTTCTTAGGCTTCTTGCAAAATATTTATGTGCAAGTAAGGAGAAAGGGAAGGAGACTAATACTTTCCTGAAGATCTTTTGTTCCAGGCACGGTGCTAGTTACATACAATACATTGGGATACAAGGCAAAGGTGGTCCTTATCCTATCGGAGCTTGTAGTCTTGGGAGAGAAGCAAATTAAATGGAATCAATTAACTACACAAAGCAAATGTTCAGGAAAGCACCAAGATGCAGGGTGGTATCAGGAACTGTTAGGCAGCCCTTCAGGTCAGGGTTGGCAGAAGTTAGAAAGGAAGGAACTTTCAAACGGTTAAACAGGTTTTAGCACAAATGCCACAGAGATGAGAAATTAACCTCATGCTTTCCCATTCCTCCAAATACTGACACCTGTCCAGAATCCTTCTTCTTTTGTTCTCTCTCTAGGGCTTTCAGATCATTGATTGTTGTATTTTGCCCAGTCAATGGTGGCTTTCTGTGGCTAGCACTGCAATGTTGCAAGTGGAATCCTTCTTGTTATTTCTTGGACATAACACATTTTATTTCATCTTAGAGCAGAGAACTGGAATGGCCACTAAAAGAGTGTTATCAGACCCTGCATTTAGTATCACATCCTTTTGATGTTCTGGAATAAACCATAAAAGAGAGTGGAATGATTTGGCCTGCCATAATCCTGGGAAATATTATTAGTGTTGTATTGGCTAGATTTCTTGATAAGGTAGGTAACTGAAGAATCTGTGGTAGATCCAGTCTTTACTCTGAGCTGGAAAATGACTACGGCATCTGCAAACCTTGCATTCTTGCATAATTAAATTCAGGTCCAGCAGAAAAGAGAAAGCTTTGCTTTCCTGGAGACCTCAGCAAATATCTCTGCATTTCTTTCTTGTGACTGGCTGTCTATTTCTGAATCAGTCATTGTGCTGACAGGATAGAATGCTGTGTTTTCATCCTTTTGTGTGTATCAATTTCATCTAAATAACATGTATGTGAGTGAGGAAGAGGTAAAGCTTCAAAGGAAATTCCAGGAGAGGGAACAGATGCTACTCAACTCTCAGGAGATCCAATGCCATTGTCATGATTCTTGCTAGATACATGGACTTAAGTATTTTTTATTCTACTTGGATGAAGGAATACATTTGACTCAGTCAAAACCCTTTCACCCTGATAACATTTCACAGATCATCAGTTTTAGAATGTATGGCAAGAAGACACTCTCAGAAAAGACAGAAAGAGAAAAATTTACCAGTATCACCTTACTACTCTGAATTCCAAGGCCCTATTTTCATCTGGTGAGAATTTGGTATTTTATGACACGTAACATCCATTCTGGGGAACCTAAAGTATATCTTGATGTCAGTGTCTTGACACCAAGGCCCTTTCCTATGTCAACCATCAACAAAGCTGATATGTGTTACAAACATAAAAATCCTGCAAGTTGCCTAGGGGAGAGGTAAATGTTTGAAATAAAAAGAGAATGTATATTATCAATCAGTGGTACTATTTTAAAAGTCGTCTTTTTTTTTTTTTTTGTAAGAAAAAGCATAGATACAGAAAACCCTTGGATTTAAGCTTATTTGATTTGTTGTAATCCATTGCAATTATTATTAGCGATACTTAAATTGTCCCATGTTTGGCCAGCAAAAATGTTTTGAAGTTGGCTTTTTTTTTTCAGTTTTAATATTTTTTATTGAAGTACAGTTGATTTACAATGTTGTGTTAATTTCTGCTCTACAGAAAAGTGATTCAGTTACATATATATATATATATAATCTTTTTAAAATATTCTTGTCCATTATGGTTTATCATAGGATATTGAATATAGTTTTCTGTGCAGTACAGTAGGACCTTGTTGTTTATCTATTCCATGTATAATAGCTTACATCTGCTAACCTCAGTTTCCCATTCCATCCCTCCCCCAAGCCCCCACCCCCCCCTTGGCAACCACCAGTCTGTCCTCTATGTCCATGGTTCTGTTTCTGTTTCATAGATAGGTTCATTTGTGTCATATTTTAGATTCCACATATAAGTGATATCATATGGTATTTGTCTTTCTCTTTCTGACTTACTTCACTTAGTATGATAGTTGAAGATGGCTTCTGTTATGGGCTAAATTGTGTTCCCCCAAATTCCTAAGTTGAAACCCTAGCCCCTAATATGACTGTATTAGGAGATGGGAGGTAACTAAGGTTAAATGAGGTCATAAGGATGGGTCTTAATCCAATATTACCGGTGTCCTTATAAGAAGAAAGACATGGGGAGAGCACATGTACAAAGAGCGGGCCACCTGAGGACACATTGAGAAGGTGCCATCTGTAAGCCAAGGATTTGGGAGGCCGCAAGAGAAACCAAACCTGCCAGCACCTTGGTCTTGGACTTCCAGCCTCCAGAACTGTGATAAAATAAATTTCTGTTGTGTAAGCCGCCAGTCTGTGGTATTCTGTTATGGCAGCCCTGGCAGACTAATATGGTTCCTGAGTCCGTTTTGATATGACCCTGGTAGTTATTTGCTATCTACTAGCAAGCCTATTAGCAAATAACTAGGGTTATTTGACCCTAGCTTCTTTGCTATCTGGTGAAGAAGATGCTTTAGCTAGTCTGTCATCTTATCTCTTTCCTGCCCCAGACCTAGAGGGAGGCATTTCTTAGAGAAGCACTGACTTCTTTTTGAGAGTATTGGTATTTCAAGATTATAATCTGGGCACAAGGGGGACCCTTTGCCACTCAGTTATTCATTGTTCCTAGGCCTTTTCAGTGAAACTAGGAAATATAGTTTTTTAAAGGTAAATTTCTTCATGCTTTCATATTGCTACTTTAAGTCAAGTTTCCAGAGGTTTTTGGGTTTTTTTTTGATATCTTGATGGATTTTTTTAAAAAACATTTTTATTGGAGTATGATTGCTTTACAATGGTGTGTTAGTTTCTGCTATATAACAAAGTGAATCAGCTATATGTATACATATATCCCCATATCCCCTCTCTCTTGCGTCTCCCTCCCACCCTCCCTATCCCACCCCTCTAGGTGGTCACAAAGCACAGAGCTGATCTCCCTGTGCCATGCGGCTTCTTCCCACTAGCTATCTATTTTGCAGAGTTTTACTTAACCTCTTCTTTATTATGTCTGTATCTCTTTTATTCTTCACTAAAAAAAAATCCTGATTTTCAAGGATACAGGATAGAATTAGAGAACAGAATTTGAATAGTCCATAATTACTTATTTGTTTTATCCCATTTCACCCTCACAACAGTTTCAGCATAGAATAAAATACAGGTTTTAGTATTTGTCCTGTTTTCTTCTTCAGGGGTTTACATTATAAACAATATTTTTTTTGTCACTGTCTTTCAAATCCTTTCATTCTTTTTGATTTTTCACAATTCCTTATTTTCCACCCTCTGCTTCTCTTAAGGTATTACCTTTGTGTGATTGGCTCCTGTGTTCTTCTAGTTTAGTCTTCTCTTCAGAATGTTTTTCTTTCATCTTTAATTCTTTCCTGAGTACTGTCACCTCATATCTGAATTTTTAAAATTCTGATTTGTGCTGTTCTTTCTTGTTTTATGTCATCTTTTAGCTTGTTTTGAAATAGCATGGCTGAATTTTTTATTTTTTTGGGGGGGGGAGGGCATGTCTTTCTGGCATGCTTTCTTTGTCTGTAGGGATGTTATTCTGTTCCTTACTCCCTTTTTTATTGTAATAACTCTGTGTGAGATTTGACCTCAATATTTTTTGATGTTCAGTTCACGTGAAGTTGGTTTTTTTCCTTGGAAATTCAGGTTGAAATAGACTTCAGAATAGTTTTTGTGACTTTACAGAGTTTCTTCTTCTGTTGGTTTTGTGTAGTGTTTAAAAGTATGGCTGCGTGTTTTCTGAAATTTCCTGGATTTATTTCCCTTCCCACTTTGGTCTGGACCTTCTCTGTGTATGTCTCTTAACTCCTTCTTCTGTTGAATTTTAATTCCGCTTCCAGACGTTTCTCTTCTGCATGGGGTTCTTCCCTGGAAAGGAGCCTGCTGGATCTCTTTGGAGAGTTCACAGGGGTCTGGATTGCTCCTGCTAATTCATTCATTTTAATATTGGCTCCTTTGCACACATCCAGTGATCAAGAGGGCGAAACTCTCCATTTCAGCTGCTGTTCACAAATTGGTCCACTGTGCTTTCTTGTGAATTCTGGTTGGCTCTTTGGGGCTTCATCTGTCCTTAGGTCCTTCAGACATTATCCCTCTGCTTCATTTTTCTCTCTCCTGCCCAGACTCTGATACTGTGAAGATCTGTGGCTGTTGCTGTTTTTTCCCCACTCCACATATATTTTGAAGGTTGTGGGGATATTACGTCACCTAGTTTTGTTGTATCTTTTGGATTTTATTTCAAGTTGTTCTATCTGGTCCGTGTGGGGATTTGGAGATCGTGAAAACTATGCTGCCACTGCCACCGTCTTTCCAGAATGCCTCCCAATGTTCCTGTTTTAACATATTAACAAAAGTACACAAGCAGGTAGATGGCTGTTAACAGTTTCTTAAGTGGGGGAACAGAAAGGAAAACGTAGTAACCAGTACTGCTGCTTCTGGGTAGGCAATCCAGAAAAGCCCACAATTCTGATCGAGGGCTCCTTCAGCAAGGAGCCTGCTGTTTTATTTTTCGTTTCATTTTGTTTTTAGCACTTTAATTCTCGCAGAGTTTGGTTTTACTGATCAGAAACACGGCTGCTGCACCTGAGCTTGGGTTGCGTACTCTTGTTGTTTCATAAGCATCCTCGGTTATGCCATGTTCTTTGAAGCCAGGCTTTGAAATAGTTTAAAAATATATCTTGTTACCAGGTAGTCTCTATTTGGGGTCCATTTGGCTTTGCTTTCTTATGATGCTAGTTCTATTTACGATGGGAGAACTGAAGTCTGGGCATTTGATCAACAAGCATCTTATTATGTCCTTTGTGCTTACACTGTGAATAAAATGTAAGATATGGTCCTTTCCCTGAGGATGTGTAGTTCATCTCGCCTGTCTTTTGGACTGACACAGGAAACAAGGGAACTAGTTTCTTGTGGACTCTTTTCCCCCTCCACTGCGACCCTAACTCTTAAGTTACTACTGATAAAAATATCGTGCCAATTAGATATAACTAGGTCTTTGAATTATAGTCTTGATTTGGTTTGGAGTTTAGCTTTATGTTGGCATTACCAACTTCCAAGATGTTAAATGAAAGTCTGGATTAATCAATGCAGATCCTCATCAACTTGAGGGATGTGTTTGCTCTAAGCGGTCTAAGTTGCTAGCCATGCTTATTCAGAGTGTGCTGAGACATGATGGTTTCTCTTCTACATATGTTTAGAAAGTGGTCAAGGTAATTTGCAGCATCTTTCTAAGCGTACTTTCCACCATTTAAAATTGGGCACAGGGACTTCCCTGTTGGTGCAGTGATTAAGAATCTGCCTGCCAATGCAGGGGACACTGGTTCGATCCCTGGTCCAGGAGGATCCCACATGCCACGGAACAACTAAGCCCGTGTGCCACAACTACTGAGTCTACTCTCTAGAGCCCATGAGCCGCAACTACTGAGCCTGCTCTCCACAACTTCTGAAGCCCGCACGCCCTAGAGCCTGCACACTACAACTACTGAGCCCGTGTGTTGCAACTACTGAAGCCCATGTACCTAGAGACCCTGCTCCACAACAAGAGAAGCCACTGCAATGGGAAGCCCGCGCACCACATCAAAGAGTAGCCCCTGCTCGCCACAACTAGAGAAAGCCCACGCTCAGCAACGAAGACCCAATGCAGCCAAGAAAATAAATTTAAAAAAAAAATTAAAGAAAATTGGGCACAAAGGCAAATGGCAACTCTATAACTTTATATTTTAGCCTATTTTTATTTTTGAATAAAACTCCTTGGATGGTTCCTAACCTAAAATGTATTTTCTTGCAACTTTCCAAACAGATGACTTCTTTAGAAACAGGAATTGAAAATGGTCAGGTTTGTCTGTACACAAACCATTTATAGATTGAAGGCCATTGATTTCCTCTCAGTAGAGTGGTGGTGAATACGATAGCTTGGAAATCACTCTGCCTGTTTCCGAACACCAGCTCCACCATTTTGTATTATGTAAGTATGTGTCACTGGGCAGCTTTTAAAGCCTCTTTATGTCTCCATTTCCTCACAAGTAAAATGTGGTAGTGATGGTACTTATGTCATAAGGTTAAAGTGAGGACTAAATGAGATAACGCATATACATAGTAGATCCTTGATTGTTGGTTTAATGAATGAAAATTGAGTGTTTATGATGTATTATACTAGGCTCTGAGCTGGACAACTGGCATACGATAATGAGTAAAAGTTCCTGCACTTGGAGCTGCACTTGGAGTTCCTGCACTTTGTAGTACAGATGAGGGAACTAATTAATTAGTAATCACATTTAGGAACATAACACTGCAACCACGATAAGTGCAATGGAGAGGAATGAGGGGCAGTCCAGAGGCATAGAGTAGGGACTGGAGCTGTCGGTGGGGTTCAGGAAAGTTCCTGTGGGAAGACTGAATTAAGATCTAAAGAAAAATAGATGGGAATGAAGTCGGGGAAGGTGTGTGTTTGCCGCAAGACTGTCTAAGACAGAGGGAAGAGCATGCAGAATGGCTCTGTGGAAAGAGGGCACTTGGTGAATATGAGGAAATAAAAGAAGGCTGGTGTGTGAAGGGAAGAGTACAATGGCTGATGTTACTTGAGATGAGGCTGGAGCAGGAGGGAAGGAAGAAGTGGTCCAACTTGGGGCCTTCTTGGGCCATGTTTAAGAATGTCATCTAGCAAAGTGATGTTAGGTATTTAAATTCTGGAGAGAGATTCTATTATTGTTGTTGTTACTATTATCATTATTTTTATTCCCTAGCAGTCTTTCCTGTACCAAATATGCTTATATCCTTTAGTATTTATTCATTGGTTCTCTTCCCCAGTCTCTATCATTGTTTTTCTCTGAACTCTAATTCCTCAATCTTTCCATTTAGGAAGAAAGCTGAGAAGATAACTTTATTTTCTTTAAGTCAATTTTACTGTTTGAAGTAGAATTTGCCTTTGTATAACTTTAGGCAATATAAATAAAAAACAATTGCCAAGATGTTACCTACTGTGACACATTTTATGTGTCTGAGCCTTTGTGCAATGCTCAAGCATGCTGCTGTTTATTTGTCTAACTTACACAAACTGAAGCCTGAGGCTGAATCTGTGTGGAAAAGGAGGAGTTTGAAAGGTGACTGTTGTGTGTGTGTGTGTGTGTGTGTGTACACACATGCACATTTGCATATTTTATGTTTGCTGATCTACAGTTGGTCAGTGAAGAGCTAATGTGGAAGCTGTGAAACTCTGCAGAGATCAAAGACCATAACCCTTACTCCTACCCTAAAATAAGGGAATAACTGTATTATATTGGGCCATGTAAATACAATTGTCCTGAAACCTGGGTAGGCTTGGGATGCCCTGAGGCTCACCCCATGATGCACCCTCAGGGTTGTCCTCTTTAGGCACTATTCCACACCGCATACCTTTTTCTCTGTTCTCTAACGTACCTGCTATGGCTAACGGGGCTTGCCCTGGGCTCCTGTCTAGGATAAGAGTTGTTAATCATATTAGCAAGATTTGTTCCTAATTTTTTTTATTGCAGTAAAATATGAAATTTACCATCTTAACCACTTTATAAGTGCACAGTTCAGTGGTACTAAATATGTTTATGTTATACAAACCACTGCCACCATCTACCTCCAGAACTCTTTTCATCTTGCAAAACTGAAACTCTTCCCCATTAAACAGTAAGTCCCCAGTCTCCCCCCTCTGCCCAGCCCCAGCCAACCACCATTCTACTTTCTGTCTCTATGATTTTGGTGATCCTAAGAACCTCATATGAGTGGAGTTATATTTGTGTTTTTGTGACTGGCTTATTTCACCTAGTGTAATGTCCTCAAGGTTCATCCATGTTGTAGCATAAGTCAGAATTTCCTTCCTTTTTAAGGTTGAATAATATTCCAGTGTATGTATATACCATATTTTGCTTACCATTCATCAATCCAAGGACACTTGGGTTGCTTCCATGTTTTAGCTATCATGAATAATATGCTGAGAATATGGTGTACAAATATCTCTTCAAGACTGTTTTCAATTCTTTTGGGTATGTATATAGAAGTAGAATTGCTGGATCATATGGTAATTCTACTTTTAGGTTTTTGAGTAACTGCCATATTGTTTTCCACAGTGGTTTTACCATTTCACATTCCAGCCAACAGTACACAAGTGTTCTAATAACTCCACATCCTCGCTAACACTTGTTATTATCTGTATTTTTCATAGTAGTCATTCTAATGGGTGTGAGGTGGTATCTCATTGTAGCTTTTATTTCCTTCCAGTTTTATTGAGATACAGTTGACATACAACACTGTATAAGTTTAAGGTATACAGCATAATGATTTGACTTGCATACATCATGAAATGGTTATCACAATAAGTTTACTGAACATCTATCCTCTCTTGTAGATACAAAATCAAAGAAATAGAAAAAATTTTTTTCCTTGTGGCAAGACTCTTAGGATTTACTCTCTTAACTTTCATATATAACATACAACGATGTTATTTATATTTATCACATTGTACTTTACATCTCTAGTACTTACTTATCTTTATAACTGGGAGTTTGTACCTTTTGACTATCTTCATCCAGTTCCCCCTTCTCCAACTCCCTGTACATATCTGATCTCTTTTTCTATGAGTTTGTTTGTTTTTGAAGTACAATTGGTGTACAACTCTATGTTAGTTCCTGTTACACAACATAATGATTTGATATTTCAATACATTTCAAAATAATTGCCATAAGTCTAGTTACAATATGTCACCATAAAAAGATATTATGTAGTCATTGACTATATTCCCCACACTTTACATTTCATACCTGTGTCTCATTTATTTTACAACTGGAAGTTTGTACCTCTTAATCTCCCTCACCTATTTCTTTCTTTCCCTATTCCCCTCCCCTCTGGCAACCACCTGTTTGTTTTCTGTATTTATGAGTCTGTTTCTGTTTTGTTGTGTTTGTTCATTTGTTTTGGTTTTTAGATTCCACATATAAGTGGAATCATACAGTATTTGTCTTTTACTGTTTGATCTATTTCACTTAGCATAATACTCTCTAGTTCCATTCATGTTGTCACAAATGGCAAGATTTTATTCTTTTTCATGACTGAGTAACTTTATATATATATCACATATGATATATATATCACATATGATATATATATATATATCACATTATTTATCCATTCATTTATTGATGGGCACTTATGTTGCTTCCATATCTTAGCTATTGTAAATAATGCTGCAATGAGTATAGGGGTGCATATATCTTTTCAAATTAGTGTTTTTGTTTTCTTCGAATAAATGCCCAGGGATAGAATTGTTGGATTATATAGTAGTTCTATTTTTCATTTTTTGAGGAATTTTCATACTGTTTTCCATAGCAGCTATACCAATTTACATTCTCGTCAACAATGCACAAGGGTTCCCTTTTTTCCACATCCTTGATAACACTTGTTATTTGCTGTCTTTTTGATAATAGCCATTCGGACAATGTGAGGTGATATCTCATTACGGTTTTAATTTGCATTTCCCTGATGATTAGTGATCTTGAGCATCTTTTCATGTGTCTGTTGGCCATCTGTATGTCTTCTTCGTAAAAATGTCTATTCAGAACCTCTGTCTATTTTTTAACTGCGTTGTTAGTTTTTTTGACATTGAGTTGTATGGGTTCTTTGAAGATTTTAGATATTAACCCCTATTGGATATATCAGTTACAAATATCTTCTCCTGTTCAGTGGGGGCCTTTTCATTTTGTTGATAGTTTTCTCTGCTGTGCAAAAGCTTTTCAGTTTGGCATAGGCTCATTTATTTATTTTGTTTTTGTTTCCCTTGCCTGAGGAGACATACCCAACAAAATATTGCTAAGATAGATATCAAAGAGCTTACTGTCTATGTTTTCTTCTAGAAGCTTTATGGTTTCAGGCCCTATATTTAGGTATTTAACCCATTTGGAATTTATTTTTGTGCATGGTGTGAGAGGGTAGCCAGTTTGATTCTTTTGTGTGTCGCTGTCCAGTTTTTCCAACACCATTATTGAAGAGGCTGTCTTTTCCCCATTGTATATTCTTGCCTCCTTTGTCATAAATTAATTGCCCATGTAAGTGTGGGTTCATTTCTGGACTCTCTATTCTGTTCCATTGATATATGTATGTGTTTTTGTGCCAGTACGATACTGTTTTGATTACTGTAGCTTTGTAGTATAGTTTGAAATCAGGGAGCATGATTCCTCCAGATCTGTTCTTCTTTCTCAAGATTGTTTTGGCTATTCAGGGACTTTTGTGTTTCCACACACATTTTAAAATTATTTGCTCTAGTTCTGTGAAAAATGCTCTTGGTATTTTGATAGGGATTGCATTGAATCTGTAGATAGCCTTGGGTAGTATGGTCATTTTAATAATATTAATTCTCCTAATCCATGAACATGGTATATCTTTCCATATGTTTATGTTGTCTTCAATTTCTTTCATCAGTGTCTTATTGTTTTCTGAGTACAGGTCTTTTACCTCCTTAGGTAGGTTTATTACTAGATATTTTATTCTTTTGGATGTGATTGTAAATGAAATTGTTTCCTTAATTTCTCTTTCTGATAGTTCATTGTTAGTGTATAGAAATGCAACAGATTTCTGTATATTAATTTTGTATCCTGCAAATTTACTGAATTCATTGATGAGCTCTAGTAGGTTTTTGATGGTGTCTTGAGGATTTTCTGTGTATAGTATCGTGTCATTTGCATACAGTGACAGTTTTACTTCTTCCTTTCCAGTTTGGATTCCTTTTGTTTCTTTTTCTTGTCTGTTGCTGTGGCTAGGGCTTCCAACACTATGTTGAATAAAAGTGGCAAGAGTGGATATCCTTTTCTTGTACCTGATCTTAGAAGAAATGCTTTTAGTTTCTCACCACTGAGTATTATGTTAGCTTGGGTTTGTCATATATGGCTTTTACTATGTTGAGATATGTTTCCTCTCTGCCCACTTTCTGGAGTGTTTTTATCATAAATGGATGTTGAATTTTGTCAAAAGCTTTTTCTGTATCTATTGAGATGATCATATGATTTTTATTCTTCAATATGTTAATGTGGTTATCACACTGATTGATTGGGGATATTGAACCATCCATTCATCACTGGGATAAATTACACTTGATCATGATGTATGAGTTTTTTAATATAATATTGAAAATTTGGTTTGCTAATACTTTGTTGAGGATTTTTGCATCTATTTTCATCAGCAATATTCACCTGTAATTTTCTTTTTGTGATACCTTTGCCTGGTTTTTGTATCAGGGTGATGCTGTGTTTGTAGAATGAGTTCCAAAGCTTCCTTCCTCTGCAATATTTTGGAATAGTTTGAGAAGGATAGGTGTTAACTCTTCTCTAAATGTTTGGTAGAATTCACCTGTGAAGCCATCCTGAACTACTTTTTTTTTTTTCTTTATTACTGATTCAGTTTCATTACTGGTAGTTAGACTCTTCATATTTTCTGTTTCTTCCTGGTTCAATCTTGGGATATTGTGCATTTCTAGAAATTTGTCCATTTCTTTTAGGTTGCCCATTTTATTGGGCTATAATTGTTTGTAGTAATCTCTTGTGACCCTTTGTATGTCTGTGGTGTCAGTTGTAACTTCTCCTTTTTCATTTCTAATTTTATTAATTTGGGCCCTCATGCTTTTTTTTTGATGAGTCTGGCTAATGGTTTATCAATTTTGTCTATCTTTTCAAAGAATCAGCTCTTAGTTTCATTGATCTTTTCTACTGTTTTTTTTTTTTTTCAAATTCTCTTTTTCATTTATTTCTGCTTTATGATTTCTTTCCTTCTAGTAACATTGTTTTTTGTTGTTGTTGTCATTGTTGTTCTTATTTTTCTAGTTCCTTTAGGTATAAAGTTTGGTTGTTCTTTTGAGATTTTTTTTTTTGTTTCCTGAAGTAAGCTTGTATTGCTATAAACTTCACTCTTAGAACTTCTTCTGCTGCATCCTATAGATTTTAGATTGTTGTGTTTTCATTTTCATTTGTCTCTAGGTATTTTTTGATTTCTTCTTTGATTTCTTCAGTGATCCATTTGTTGTTTAGTAGCATATTTTTTAACCTTCCTGTGTTTGTGTTTTTTGCCTGCCGGTGGATGGGGCCAGTTCCTGGCACAGCTTGCTGTGGGGTCCAGGGTATCCTAAGGCTGGTGTCGACCCACTGGTATCATTTTGCTGGTGGGCATATAGAACATGAACCTGTAATGTGCAGTGCTGATCATTAATGTCAGATACATAACATGTAATGTTTGTTAAATGAACAGGTAATTATTATGAAAAATATTCTATGTATTCCAGGGCCTGACCTTCAGGTTTGCATAGCCAAAAAACCTGCATGTTGCACCAGGAAGATGGAGGAAAGTTATCAAATCGCAGCTCTCCAAGATATGCAGCAGGTGCTTCAAACATCCAGCTCTACATTAAAGTTTCTGATATCTCGAAATGCAGCTGCCTTTCAAGGTAAATGTATCTTGATTTCTGAAACTGAGCATAAATCTTGCTATGTAATTTACCTATTATTACTATTATACTGGTAAATTTGTCTAGGTTTATTTCTTTGTCTTTGCATATTATTCTGGTATAAAATGAGGTTTTAGCTTTTTCTGACCTTCACAGCTTGTTTCTGAGGTCATTCTGGGGCATATAAATCGACTTGGAGTAGAGTCTGTAATGTTAGTGAAATTTATGCCTTTCTGGGGGTTCTGCCAAATCCCACAATACTCTGACCCATGGTTTTACTTCAGTATGAACAGACATGATTATTAGATTTTATTAAAATAGTCTATAAAACAAAGTCTCATCACTTTTAACTGGGTAATAATAGATTCATTTTCAAAAACATAATTAAAAAATATTTGTCTAATTTTTTCCTCTACTACTTCATGTGATTTTCCTAAGAACACCAGTGTGATATATCGAAGGGTAGACAAGTCTGATAAATAGTAAAATAGGAAATATTAATTGGATGTTTAAGGGTCAGCTATGACCAGAACTCAACCTTAATTCAAACAATATATTCAGAAATAAAATTAATGGGTTATAAAATTACAACACACATTGGAAAACAGATGATCTTTTTCTTATTTTAGTCATCTCCTCTGTACAATTCCTTATTGCTACAATAAAATAGCTTAATTTATTTTTCCTTTTATAAAGCATTAGCTATTCTGTATATGATTAGAATGAAAATATTTAGATTACACTGCTTTTCAAAGTTATTGCTTTTGTTCAATGCAAAATATAACTTCTGCTAGTATTCCTTTTTAATAAGTATATTAATGTCAATCTATTTAAATAATTTGTGCTTTGTTTACATACAGAACTAAATCACAAGGCTGATTAATTTTTAAAACTCAACTTATTAAATAAAATAAATATAATAAATCAGGACAGAATTTAAGTTGAATTAAATTGTAGCTCATGATGAACTGATGATTTTTTTAATAGAAATTGTGACATGTCAGATTTTAAGATGTTTTAATCCAGTAATATTTTTAGATGTCTTAGAAAACAACCTTATTTATGTTATGGAATTTATTCATGTGAAATTGTTGGGGGCAAATATATTGATATGCCTTTTAAGCAAAGATTGGTGGCTTGAACTGACTGAACTAGAAGATATTAACCACCCACAGAAAGTGATGTAATGATTTTTTCTTATGAAAATGATAGTGTGTACAATATGGAAAATACATTTTAGAGATAAAGGGGGCAGTGAATAAATCAACCTTACCAGAACAGGGAGTTGTGGATGGGAATTGTGGACCATATGCTTGAAAAGGTAAGTTGGACTCACGTGGAAGAAGACTTAAAACATCAGCTTGAGTTTGAGAGAGTCATTAAAGATTTTTGAACAGGGAAGCTTCATTATGATTTCTCATCTTTTAATGTCAAAACTAAATCCCTCCAAGTAAGAAAGTATGGCCGAAGAAGATCATGACAAATCAAACCTACTTTTTTGGATAGCAGTGTTAACCATATAGGTGAAAGAAAGTGCCAGCAGTTACTATCACATAAGGACTCAATGAATGGTAGTTGAACATTTTCTTCTGTCTTCAAATATACTCTAAAAACCTTTTCACCTATTGTTGGATAAACTGATCAAGATAGAGCACATTAAATTCAAAAGATTGGGAAAAATATAAAACCTGGAATGTTTAGACTTTTAACATGGGTTTAGGCTGCTGAAAACTTTTGGTGATATTGCTAAAAGTTTGGTGACAACTTATCAGTAGTATAAGGACATGAGATTATCTCTACTGGAGTGTCAGGTAATATTATGTATAATTTTTGTTATTTTTTGTTTAATAAATTGTACCTGATATATTTAATAGGGTAAGTTTTGCTGCGTATTTAAATATCAATTATAAAAGTGAAAAAAGTAGGGCCTTTCTCAAATATAATTTGTTATAATAAATTGTCATGTTCTCCCTTTGTGGCATGTCAATTTTATTTAAGAATCATGAGAAGGCAAGACAGCTTTAGAAGAAATTTTCCTAAAGGCTAACTTTACTGGAACAAATTCTCTTACAAGAAGAATACCTGCTTTTAATTTAATGAATAAAATAAGTAGCTTTAGGCTTAGTTCCATAAAAACAAGCTAAATATATGTGCTAAAAGCCATTTGAGAGATCACATTTGCTGTATCATAACTGAACAGGCAACTTTATCAATAAGTAAAAGCCCTCTGTCTAGTTTCTATGTAATTAAAATGTCTGAACACAAATCAGCCTTTGTTTTTCCTAAGAAGAAAGCGGCTAATACATTTTAGTGGGAAACTTAGTCTGCTTGAGAGCAATTTAATGGAGGAAATCATTTCACTGCTTAAGTCCTGTAAGTAGATGTGCTACATTTCGATCTTTTTATTTTTAATATTTCACTTATATTTCCTACTTCGACAGTACTACCCTGTCCTTTTAGCCATATTGTGGCTAAAATCCCATATACTGGGATGTAGTATGGTCCCTTCTCTCATAGATCTTACGGGGTTCCACGGGAGCATGTTTTTGAAGTAAACCTTTGGATATGACTGGTGGGGATGATCACTTGGGTGTGTGGGTGTAGCGGACCCCACACGACTGTAAGATGAAGGCTGGGAGGTTGGGATTGCTCCGAAGAGAAGAGACAGTGCCGGCAACTGGTACCAGAAGACATAAGGTTAGTCCACGTACAGCCCACATTCAGCTCTGGAATTTAGCCCTGGAAGGTAATATCACTGGGACTGGAATCAGCCTCCTTACTGGGATAATTCTACTTTTTTCAGTTAAGGTGTTTGTTATAGGTTTCCTGAAAATAAAACAGGCAAACAAAGATATGTTTTTGGAAGAACCCATAAGTACGACCTGGGGTTCACTGTGTCCTATGGGTTGTCATTCACGTAGCATACAGCATTTGATAAGATGAAAGGAGCAAGCGGGTATCCTTGTGTCTGTTGCTCTTCATAAATTAGTGGTGCTGTTTGCCCAGAGACTGCTGGCTTCGCCACAGTGCAGGCAACAACTGCTCTTCATTTTCAGGGGCTTGATTATGTTCATGAATAAAGCGGGCAGCCTGCAATAATGCGAAAGAGTTTGTTTCCCTTCAGCTGCTTTATGAGTGTGGGATTGCCTGCCTTAAAAACCTTTTGCAGGGTGGTAGGGGGTGGTGGTGGTGGGATGAATTGGGAGATTGGGATTGACATGTATACACTAATATGTATAAAATAGATGACTAATAAGAACCTGCTGTATAAAAAATAAATAAAAATAGAGATCATACTTTAAAAAAGAAAAAAAATTTTGCAAATATTTTTTATAAATGTTTTATTTATTTATACACTAAAGTTTGGTGTGACTCATGAAGAAATAAAGGAAGTTGACAGAGAATGTGTCAACCACTGTAAAAAAAGCAACTCCTACCCAGCTTTCAAATTTGTCAGTTTTAAAATCTCTGTTTAAATAAGAGAATAGGGCTTAGTTTTTGTTTTCTTCAATGTAAAACTACACAAAATTTTCAGCATAATTTTCAAAAATAACTGAAGGAATATTTGGGAGAATACAGAAGCTTGTCTTTTGTTTAAACGTTATAAAGATAAGGTTAAGAAATTTTATCTTTCCTTAGAGATAGATCTTTTCCTATTTCTCTCATCTTCAAATAGCTCACATATTTCTAAAATATATGGTATATACTAAGTCTTTATTCTGGAAGTTTCCAGTTTTTTATATGGCATTTAAAAAGTGTGCATTATCACAAAAGACTCAGTGATGAACGATATCTAGAATAAGAAGGAGTTAATATTTTTGTTGACGATTTCATTCTCTGGGCTAATTAAATTTTCATTCTTGATTAAAAGTACTTGAAAGATTGGTAAGCTTGTCCTCTTGGGTTGAAATGTTAGATTTAGGACTTTAATAAAAATTGCATTCCTATTTTTAATGAAATATAGGAATGTGTTCAAAATTAAATATCTTTGTTTAAAAAGCAGGCAAATTAAGAGTGAGAATGTGAATGTAATTAAAGTATTGTCCTCTTTTACACTAACAGATATTACCTGCTGTGAAGTGTATAGCTAGTGTATAGCTACTGTAAAACCAGTGTAAAATGTATGTACATATCCACATACATATAGTCGAAGGCACAAGGATGTAGTGAATATTTGAATATCTTAATGTATGAGAAGATGAGTAGATTTATATAAATGTTACAATAGCAGGCCTGGAGTACATTAATCTTATTTTGTTCACTTTTGTTATGCTTTACAGAGGTGAACAATATTTAAAATTATTCCTTGGAAGAGCATTATGTGCAAGGATAAAGGAACAGTGTTATTTCTAACACTGAGAATTACCTGATCAAAGGCCCAATGGTAAGAGAACAGGTAGCCTTAGACTGGCAGTTCTGAGGAGACGTGTTGGCTTTTCTCTTTCTCTAGCACCTATAGCAGATACTCAGTAAATGTAATTAAATGAACTGCATGAATACATGGATAAATGAATGAATGGATGAATGATACTTAGCAGGAATCTGGCTCTGAAATAAAATGAAAGAGTTCTTCTCTCCCTCTCCCCCGTCATCCTTCCCTCCCCTTCATGCATTTAATATCTCTGTTGAGTACCTACTAAGTGCCAGCACCGCCAGGTGCT
This sequence comes from Balaenoptera musculus, assembly GCF_009873245.2. Taxonomy (NCBI): domain Eukaryota; kingdom Metazoa; phylum Chordata; class Mammalia; order Artiodactyla; family Balaenopteridae; genus Balaenoptera; species Balaenoptera musculus. The sequence goes on from NC_045802.1 coordinate 61,428,011, forward strand.
TAGATTGTACCTTGCCCAAATTTTCAATCTATTTTACTTTTATTGGCTCCTTCAGGCTTCTGATATGCCAACATTTGTTTACTGATTTTATAAACTAAGAAGGAGGGAATTCCCTGGCTGTCCAGTGGTTAGGACTCAGCACTTTCACTGCCGAGGGCCTGGGTTCAAGATCCCACAAGCTTCATGGCATACGCCGCACCCCCCCACCCCCACTCCCAATAACTAGGAAGGAGCACATTGTAATGTTTCTGTCGGTGGTGTATCCTGAATGTGATTGCATTTTCCCCTTAGTTTGAAGCAGCGCATGGTTTAGTGTGTTATCTCACACGGCAGCCACCAGTGCAATTGGTCTTTATCCAACTGTCTTGTATCTCTGAAATGTTAAAAATTGTTTCTTTTGAATCTGTGTCAGCAAGCTGCTATTAATTATGAAAATGACTAATTTAATATATTCTGGATGAAAGTTCCAACAGCTTAAATTACTTTTCAGCTAGAAATAAAGCTTGCTTTGCATGAAGCAAAAAAATTGAAAAGCGTAGAACTAAGTGTGGAAACACATTGAAGTGTAGAACCAAGAGGTTACTTTGCCATATTTATTTTTTAAATTTTAGGAAGTAAACTTTTAGCTGTTTTAATTCTGACTGGTGATAGGTTATGATAATATCACCTATTGCTATGATAATCTTACCTAGAAAGCACAGTAACCTGCTTATGGTAGGCTAAACAATTCTTTCTTGATTTTATATTAAATACATTTTCAGTTAAATCTTTTCAGTGTGAGAACTGTGCATTTATTGCCTAGAAGATGAGTTGGCATTTCATCAGGGTCTTTATCATTTTGTTATCTTCGTATTAGTTTAATCTTACTTTTACACGAGGGATCACAAGGGATGATTCTTAAAAGGTAACTATGTATTGAGTAAAGGCCAGGACATGTGGGAGGTTACAACTAGCTATGTTTTTGAGATTTATCTGTCCCCCTATCTCTTATTCATCTATGTGAATTGATTTGTAAAGTTTCTTTTTATAGATATGTGGCATTTATTTACCCTCCCTGTGATGGACATTTTAATCATTCCCAACTTATATTTGCACTTGTAGTGCTGCAACAAACATTCTTGTTCATGTCTCCGAGGGCATGTGTTTCTCTAGGGTTTATATGTAGAAGTGAAATTGTGGCTTATAGGCTGTGACCTTGTCAACTTGACCAGGTATTGCAGAATTACTCTTCTAAGGAGCTGAACCTATTTAAACTCCCACAAGCAGTTGGTGTGCTTTGTCCTTATTCCACATCCTTCCCAACACTTCCCAATAATTCTGAAATTATTGTCAGAATTTTAAAAAAATTCTAAAAAAATTAAAAAAAATTTTAAATTAAAAGAATTTTAAAATAAAATTTGATGAACTCATAGATGTGAAATGGTATCTTGTTTTCAAAACGTGCAGTTCCCTAATTACTGGGGTATCTGAATGTCTTTCCAAAAATACTTCTTTATTTTGCATGTTCTTTATTTTCTCTTATGAATATGTCTTGTGAATCTGTATACACACTTAGGGGATATGTACCATGTTGTGAGTGTTTCTGTATGTATTAAAAATTTTCTTCTAGGTACAGATATTGCCACGTCTTAATGTTTTAGCTAAAATAATTCAAATTTCTTTCCATATTCTATGGCAATTCAAGCTCTCCAGAAGTTTTCTGCACATTTCCACAGTCTGCAGTCTCATGGTTACTCCTGCCTCTGCTTCCCTGCTTTTTTTCATTTGCTTTTGTGTATCTTTTCTATCATATTAATTCAGTATGAACATTTTTTTCTTAATTACCACTTCCATAGACACACACATACATGTACACACATTAACCTAAGTTGTATGTATAAACTAAATTTTATGAGATGATGTTGATAAAGGAAGGTGAAATCTAAAAATCACAAATAATTTCAAATTGAACATGGATTCCTATGTTTGCAAGTGTTTTCTAGCCCACCCTCCACCATCAATCCATGGAACTACCATCCTCACATCATTCTCTCTGGCCCTCATATCTCCCACTTCCTTGTGTGATACTCTGTTCTTCTCCTCAGATGGTGAGATGAGGGGATCTTCTGGTTCCTACATTTATTATATGAGCATGGAAATAGCAACCATCACGTGGCTCTTGAGGGTGCATTTAAAAGAAATACTTTTGTTTTAGGCTAAAAAACCTTTTATCTTTTTATGTTAAAAATTTCCCCAGCTTTATTGAGATATAATTGACATTGTGTAAATGTAAGATGTACAACCCACTGATTTGATACTCTTATGTATTGCAACATGGGTACCACTGTGGTGTTAGCTAACACCTCCATCAAGTCACATAATTACCAGTTCTTTTTTGCAGCAAGAACATTTAAGATCTACTCTTTCCGCAATTTTCAAGTATATACTACAGTACTGTTAACTGTAATCACAGTGATGTTCATTATATCCCCAGAACTTAATCATTTTGTAACTAGAAGTTTATACTCTTTGACCAGGGTCATTTCTCCGCCCTCCAGCCCCTGCTAAGCACCATTCTACTCTCTAAACTTAGTACTTGTTGATCAACCTATTGTCTGTTAGATATTTTAGAAACAATGAATTTCCTAAATCCTACATTCATACAAATTACAGTGACCTTTTATAAAGTGTAGACAAGGTATATAATCTTTTTTTTCCTAGTATTTAAATTCAGTCTGTTTTATATTTTCAAATGTTAATGTTGATAACATTAGTAATCTATGGAAAGAAAGAAACAATTATTAACTACTTTTGAAACAGAGCTCATTTATCTTAGAAGTGTTTACTTCCAAAAGTAGTAATAGGCTATTAAAGTTAATCAGGCATTTTTAGAAGATTCAAAATATGTTTTCTTTAAAATATTTTTCTCATTTTGCTTATAACTAAATATATAAAAAAAGAAAATAAGCTGAATTAATATCAAATTTTTCTAAATATTGTGTGGCAGTAAACTTCAAGGGAAACTTGTGATGTCACTAATGTGTGGTTGACACTCACTTTGTAATGTAATATTTATGAATTCTTTTAAAAACCTTTTACTCCATGAACAAACTTTTTCATTATGTTGATAATGCAATCTAAAATGTACATGATATTAAAAAGTGAAATTCATGCTTTCCCCCACCCCCAGATTAGCTTTGTGCATTTAACATCTGAATATGGATTTTTTTTGATGATGTCAGCTAATATATTTTGTCAGTGTGTGTTTTGGAATTAATATTTCTAACAGGAAGCAGTTTTAATATTGAAAGTAGGGTATTTCCCTGTTTATAAGAGGCTGGTAGAAAGGTAAAGATTGAGGGATCCTTTGAATATATCTAAATTTATTTAATGTGAAGAACACAATTACAGTAAAAGTAATAATTTCATTATATGTTTTTACTGATTATAAATTTCATTAACAAATTCTGTTGAAATATATCCTTGATGCACTTACCAGCTCTTTTGATAGATCATTTTTTTTAATAGCTATTTTTGAGTCAACATATTTAGTTTTATGAAGGGTGACTTGTCTCTGTTAAATGTCCAATGTATTTTAAGGCCCTACCAAATTTTATCTAAGCTAGGTAATGCTATGATTTAATGATCAATTTATTTATATTATTTTTACAAGAAAGATAAAATATTGGCATTATTAAAATATTAAAGAAATTATTTTAAAACTCAACAATGTATCTTTTCACATTTTGCGTACTACCTCATAAGTAGTAGTTTATCGTGAGATATTAATTTGTGTCTCACTATGGTTGTTGTGTGGCATATGCCACATGAACACCTTTTGTTCTTCCTCTGCCTTATTGGTTGAACCCCAAGTTTGGGGGTGATCACCCTCTATGGCAATGTGCTTAGGGACAGTGGACCCTGCTGGAGTTCTAGGGGATGGTGTGAAATGGAATAGGAAGTGTGTGTATGGTGGTGAAGGTTTGAATAGCTGTGGTGGGAAATGGGAAAGAAAATGAACCAAAATCCAGTTAGAAGGCTAACATTGGAGTCAACTAATTAATAGTAAAACCAGTATGCATGATGGTATGGCTGTTTTTAGCCCTGATTAGTTCTTGCCTAGGGAGAGGGTTCCAGTAGAGAAGTGCTGATACATGGTTGAGCATGGGTGACAGGAAATTCATTTATTCTCCCACAAATATTCCTGGGGCAGCCTCTCAGTGCCAGCATAGTTCTCAGTGCTTGGTATGCTTCAGTGAATGAACAAAAGATCCCTATCCTCAAAGGTTGCATTTCAGCAAATAGAAAATACATATTTATAATACAGATATAAGTTAGAACGTATCAAATGCTTTGAGATAAAGTAGCATGGAGCAGGGGAGTGGGATTGGGAGGGGTACAACTTTAAACTGGCTAGTCAGAGAAAAGTTGGCATTTGAGCAAAGATTTGAAGAAAGTGCAGGTGTTGGCTCTGTGGATGTCTGGGAGGAAAACATTCTAGGCAAAGGGAATAACCCGAATGCAGGAGTGTGTGTGCCTTGAATGTCAGAGGAATAGCAACAGGGAGGCTGGTTTGGGGTGGTGCACAGTGGGTGATGTGGAGGAGATTGGAGAGGCTACCGCAGAGGCAACGGGAGCCCTCGTGTGGGGCTTCTTAGGCTTTTCTTCTGAACCAGGAGTTTTTAGCCATAGGTGTGGCTTGATTTAAAAAAACAAAACAAAACAAAGAAACCTCTATCTAATTGTGGAGGGGCCTGTAGAGGGGCTAGGGTGGACTGAGAAGCCCACTTAGGAGATGATTATAACGTTCCAGAAGAGACGTCATGGTGGCTTAGACCAGAGTGGTGGCAGTGCAGGTGGTAAGAAGTGGTCAGTTTCTGGATATGTTATGAGCATCAGTGGGTTCAGGGTGTAGCAGGAGAAAAAATGAGGCCAAGGAGGGGCTGATTGTGGTAAAATATACCAGGGGTGTGTTTGTGAGGTGAGTGCCTTCGTGTAGTGGAGGCTGGTTAAAGATGCTGAGACTGTAGGATGGGTTTCCACACACACTGGACTTTGGAATCTCTGTTGGTAGAGCTGGAGTCTGAGACAAACTGTCACCTGTTTCTAAAGTTCTCAGTAAAAGAGGGATGTCAGTGGGTGTAACAGGGGCGTTGGTTGATTATCCGATGGAGGATAATTTTTTTTTTTTTAAAACCACTTTGTTGAGGTATGATTGATAAACAAAAAGCTGTATTTCCTGTATAAAACTTGATACAAGCAATTTGGAGTTAAGTATACACCTGTGAAACCATCACCACAATCTACGCCATAAACATATTGGAGGAGGCTGATCATTGACATGGGTTACAAGAGTAATGGTGTGGAAGGGCCAGGTGACGTCCAGCTCCTCCCTATGGCCCAGCTCTGTAAAGTAGTAGAGATGTTTCTTTCTTTTCTTTTTTTTTTTAATTGGGGTATAGTTGATTTACAATGTTGTGTTAGTTTCAGGTGTACAGCAAAGTGAATCAGTTATACATAAACATATTTCCACTCTTTTTTAGATTCTTTTCCCACATAGGCCATTACAGAGTATTGAGTAGAGTTCCCTGTGCTATACAGTAGGTCCTTATTAGTTATCTGTTTTATATATAGTAGTGTGTATGTGTCAATCCCAATCTTCCAATTTATCCCTACTCCCCCTTACCCCTGGGAACCATAAGTTTATTTTCTACATCTGTAACTCTATTTCTGTTTTGTAGATAAGTTCATTTGTAGCCTTTTTTTAGATTCCACATATAAGCAATATCATATACAATGCAATATTACTCAGCCTTAAAAGAGAACAAAATAATGCCATTTGCAGCAACATGGATGGACCTAGAGATTGTCATACTGAGTGAAGTAAGTCAAACAGACAAAGAGATGTTGTTTCAATAACATATATCTCAGTATGAAAATAAAATTTATTTTGATAGAATAACTCATGATTCTATCCAATGAAACCTATTTTCAATATTTAACATAATTTAAAGTAAAGGGCTTTATAAAGAAATGAGTAACACAAATAAATAAGACTGACTTGAATGAAATTTGTAAACAAACTTTGAGAATTGACTGGAGAAAGCATGTAGTGAGACAAAGTATTTAGAATAAAGTTGCATAATAGTAATTATGGGCAAAATGATGAGTTTATATATGAAAATTTTATTTTAACTTATTTTAATTATAAAAGGTATAACATGGTTATATAAAATGAAAATAAAATCTTGTCAATAACTCAGCAAGTAAGGTTCGTGATGAGCTTAAGTCCCTTAAGACTCAAATTTGAAGACTTGGTGGTAATTCTTAGAACACCAAGAAACACATTTTACATTTTTATATCAATAAAATGAACTAAGTTCTGTTATGAAAGAATATCAATAATTATCAATCATTTCAATAATATCTTTTTATTATATCATCTCTTAATGAATTAGAAATACTTACAGTTCATATAAGTGGCATTACTGTCTAATTTAAAATTTTAAATAATATAATAATTCACTGTAAATTATAAAATACAGTTTATTAAAACTGTGGGAATGTTCTTAATAGTTAAGCTTTTTTTCCCTCTATAGCCTTGGGGGAAGAGCAGATTAAGATTAAAATATTAAACAATCGTCCATAATATTTAATTGGTAAAGTGGTAAGATATAATGGAAAATAAGATACCTCTCTTTCTTCAGACAAATAGAGGACTTAAATTTTATAGCCATTCCTCAATGTAGCTGCTCATGATGAGAAATTATCCATGCATATCTTCATGCTTTTAGCATAAAATATATCTAGCAATTAATGGGATATATATGCTATAGCTTTCATGCAGAAGGCAAAGGGCTTGAAATGGCATCTCAAGATCCAGAAAGTCATAACAGTAAATAAAGGGTAATTGTTGGATAGCTATGCTGTGTTTCTTTTATGCCAGAGTAATTCTGCCTGTGGGCTAACTTTAGTATAAACAAAGATAATTGAACTTTTGCACCTTAAAGAATATTTTCCTCTTGTACTATTTCTTTGACTCCATCTCCTCAGGGTGTAAACTTGACTTGAATGTTAACTTATGAAGCATATTCATTTTTTTACCATAAGTAGGAATAAACTGAAGCTATTTTATAATAGAATAAACATTGGTCTTTGTTATGGGAAAACATTTGTTATTGTTATCAGATAGGCAACATGCTTAAGAGTTTAAGAACAGGGTTCTAGAGTTAGAGAACCTGAGTTTGAATACTCTCTCAAGACCTGCATCTAGGCTTTCATTTCCTTGCTTGTAGGATGGGGATAATCATTGTACCTTCTTCTAGGTTGCAATTAATAAAGATTGGTCATGGTAATTCCAGTAAAGTAACTAGTATCATGCCTGGTATGTAATAAGCACTCAGTAGATGTTAGCTATTCTTCTTCCTTTACTTATGGTGTATATTTTTTCCCCAACATTTGATTGGCAGCAAAACATCTCAGGGTAAAAATTGTCTAATGGAATTTCTGTAAGTGGGGAATTGCATAAAGTCAGTTGGCACGTTATCAGAAGTGCCTCAGTGGCCAGGCAGGAGAAGGGCCTTGGTGATCCAGACTCCTGTATCCCTCCTTGGACCTGCTCCTGATGGGCTTTCCAAGAGTTATATTGCAAGTGCATGGGGTTATGGCCAAACATGCTCTCTAATGGTAAAGACAAGCCATTGAGAGAAATTATTTGGTAAATAATAACTGGTACATTTAAAGCAAATTCTTTTTACTGCCCAGCTGGTAATCAAATGTAATTTCAAATTTCATTAATGGTATTAAATTGTAATATTTTGACTCTCACCGTAGTAGAAACTAACATAAACACCAAATCTAAGGTTTGGTGCAAAGCGACAGAGGTCCATGGAAAACTATTCAATGGCTTAACGAAAGCCTTGATCTCTTAGTATCCTTTGCCAAATGAGAATAACTTCACATGTGAAAGACTTCACATTTTGATATTGCTAGATTCATTCGGCTCACTTTCGGGGATGTATGCAGTTTACTTTGGCATTTCTTTAGATATTATGCATTTGTTGAGTTTTTAGATAGAGCCACTAACTTTAAATTGGTCCTTTCACAACAGCATGGAATACACTAGGGTAAATGCATAGTCTTCAGAGCAATGTGAAAGGTTTGTGGTTGGTAGATATGGCAAAAATTAATCTAAGATTTCACTGAACTGCTTTGGAGGGTACTGTTCATTAAGATAATTTTAATTTTGGTCCAAATGTTGCTAATTATTGTTCCATAAAATTATGTAACTATTTGATAGTTGTACTTCCTACCTGCTGGAAATGTGAAATATATTATTGCTTGTCTGGGCGGCATTTTAGAGGTTTTCTCTTATGTGCGGAAAGACAATATGGAGAGAGATGGACACTAAATCCCTGGAAAGTGTGGTTTAGGAAAGGGGTCAGAGGGGTGGACAAAGGTGTCCTGCGGTTTAAGAAGGAAAAAGAAATTCTCTGTTCATGTTATGATTTTTAAAATCTGGGTTTAATATGCTTACTTTCTAGCTGTAGTCTCAAGGCAATACTTTAGGATGATCTAGGCTACCTGCTTAATTTGTTTTTATTACGAACCTTCAAAGTAGGTTTAAATTAAATTATCTCTGTATTTGGCAACTCTTATGCAATATATTTAGTGTATTTGTTATTTTAATGGGATCGTATATTTCAAATGCAAATTAAGAATATATTTAATAATCGTTAGCCTACACTGGTGCAGCTATTCTGGAAAGCAATTTGACAACACTTAGCAAAAATATGTGTTCTCTCTCCCTCTTTTTCTTCTTTCTGATTCTCTACTGCTTATATATATATATTGGAAAATTTTTTAGAGAACATTTGGGGACATATAAATGCATGTTAATTGCAATGTTTGTTGTAATAGCTGTGAGTTGAGACAGTCTGGGTGTCTGTAATTGAGGGAAAGGTAAGAAAAATACACAGAAATGCGTTATGGAATAGTATGCATCATGAGGAATAATCAACTGGATGCATACCTAGTGACAGGAACAGACTTTAAAAACATAAGGTAGAGTGAAGAAGGGCAGAAAGAGAATGAGGTATGTAGCACAATACCATATATGTATCTTAAAAATACATGTACCAAACAATTCTATATATTTTACTGGAACACATACAAATCAAAGAGTTCACATGAAGCACATTAGAGTGATTGCTTAAGGGAATATGATTGTATAATTATTGTACCATCCAACCTCATACATTTTATTTTTTTAAATGGAGTTGGGAGGCCAGCAGAGGGAGCTCTCAGGCAGGTACCTTTTTTAATTTTTATTTTTAATTTTAATTTTATTTATTTTTGGCTGCGTTGGGTCTTCGCTGCTGTGCGTGGGTTTTCTCTAGTTGCGGCGAGCAGGGGCTACTCCTCGTTGAGGTGCACGGGCCTCTCATTGCGGTGGCTTCTCTTGTTGTGGAGCATGGGCTTCAGTAGTTGTGGCACATGGGCTCAGTAGTTGTGGCGCATGGGCATAGTTGCTCCGCAGCATGTGGGATCCTCCCAGACCAGGGCTTGAACCCATGTCCCCTGCATTGGCAGGCAGATTCTTAACCACTGCACCACCAGGGAAGCCCCCTCATACATTTTAAGAGATATGGGGGATGTGAAGAATAGCTAGGAAAAAGGAAAGTGAAAGAAAGTGAAATTCTTAGGTATAAACCTTCCAAAACATGTACAGGATCTATACGCTGAAAATGCTGTTGGAAAAAAAAAAAAGAACCTGAATAAATGGAGAGACATACCATATTCATGAATTGGGAGACTCAACATAGTAAAGATGACCTTTTTACCTAAATTACACTATAGGTTTAACATAATTTTTATCAAAATCCTAGCAGACTTTGTGTGACATATGCAAGCTTTTTCTAAAATTTATATGGAAAGGTACAGGACCTGAAATAGTTTAAACAACTTGGAAAAAGAAGAGTGAAGTGGGAGGAATCACTCAACCAGACAATGAGACTTACTATATATAGCTACATTAATTGAGAGTGTGGTATAGGCAGAGGGATAGACACATAGAACAGATTAAAGAGCCCCAGAATAGACCCACAAAATTATGCTGAATTGATTTTTGATAGGTGCAAAAGCCATTCAGTGGAGGAAGGAATTCCTATTCAACACACTGTGCTGAGCAATTGGGTATCCATAGGTGAAATATTATTGTAATATTTTCGTATTAAAATGTCTAAATGTTTCAACCCAAAGATTTTCACAGGTTCTGTCTTTTCTGCCTTCATTTAGAGAACCTTTCTTTAATTTTTTCCCTAAAGCAAAATTTATTAAATAAGTCACCTCTGTGAATCTATTGAATATTCCATCAAATCTAAGTGCTGTTAATCATAGACTCTCTCAATTTCAGTGCATTCTAGTAGGCAGTATAAATTTATTCAAATAAATATGGTAGCTTCATCAAAAGCTTCTTCCCAGAATTTGAGTTAAACTAAATAAAAGTTAAATCATAAACATTGTTTGAGATCTCACTGTTTTACTCAGTTCTTCTCTTGCTTTTTTCAGTAAGGACAAATTTCAATGTCTCTTTGTTTGAAATGCTCTCAAGAATTGAAATATGTTAAAAGTTTTTAAAACTGTTTTTTAGTATATATTTACTAAATGTTGATTTAAGATTTTGGCTGATTTCTTTTGGTTGTAGGATGGATGACCAGTTAGTTTATCTAATAGTCTGAATGAGAGAAAAAAAGGAGTGAGTTTTGTTAATGCTGATAGAGAATAGGGGAGAAAGAAATTCTAAGTATATTTAGAAGAAAAATTTAACAAGACTGGGTAACTGAATGACTGTGGAGTGGGATTAGGAAGAGAAGGAACCTAGGATCAGTGTTGAGTCTTGCAAGAGAATACTCTCAGGGACTGATTTATGATGTCCTCATTTTCCTTATTTCTATCTTAATATTTAGTAAAGTTTTTTTTTTTTTTTTGAAAATTCTGTTCAACTCCAGGTCTGTGGGTAAGCTGCTATAGAGAATTCATCCATTCCTTCGTCAATATTTTACTTAGTATATGTCAAATACTGGGCACTTAACTGTATTCAGGCAGTCCTCGATTTGCACAATTTTGTGTAACTGAAACTCATGCCCATCTGAACCGGGTCCTTGACTGACATGTCTCCATTGATCTTAGTTACCAGAGAACTGTGCAAAACGAGGACCGCCTGTCTTTCATCTAGAGACAGGACTGAAAATTATGACTGCTTTCAACAAGCTTAAAATCTATGGCTGGAAATAGACGATTACCTTTCAGTGTGTTTTAAGGGTTTAAGATACCTTTCAGGATATAAGATAAGATCTCAGACAGACGACATCTGACATGGATTGCTGGGGAAGAAGATTGGGAAAGAAATTCTGAAAATGGTGATATCAAGGGAAAAACAAAGGTCAGGTGATTCCTCCCCCTAGTGAAGGAGAAGGTCTGGAGAGTTAAAGGGCCCACGAGTACTCCCTTAAGGCCACAGCCAAGTGTGGGAGCTGGGAATGTTGGGAAGTAAGCTTGAAGAGTATTTAATTTCCCAAGAATCTGTGTTTGTGTCCTTTCTCATTCCTAATTTTGCTTCTCTCTTTCTTACCTTTCTTAAATTTCCTTCCTCTTTATGCTCTCATTTCTCTCCCACTTTCTCTTTTCTCTTGCTTCTTTTCTTTGTCTCATGACCTCTGTCCTAATAAGGGTTTTGTTTATGTTGATACTATTTTTCTAGAACATTCTTTTAGACTTAGTTATCCTTTACCCTTTTGTTTTTAATAAGGTCTGTTTTAATCTTTTAAAACTCTCTCTTGCTACTTTAAAAAAATTTTATATGTTTCTGATTTCTTAAGATGATTATTACTTTCTTTGAACTTTTACAGTTTTCTTCTTTGGTAATGAATGTATTTTAGGGGATGCATTTTCCTTTGGTTACAGTTTTGCTGTAGCACATAGATTTTACTATGAAGTGTTCTTTTCATTTTGTTTTAGACAGTCTGAAATTTTACTTTTTTTTTTTTTTTACTTTGATTTTCTTCTTTGAGATAATCTAGAGAGTTTTGGGATAGATTTGACTAGGTTTACTGTAGTTTTAATTACACCCAAAATATTAGTGGCTTACATCCACAAGGAGGTTCCATGTCCTTTATGTGTAGGTGATGACTCTTCCTGCTCGGGCTAAAGGAGCAGCCCTAGCTGAGATGATGTTGCCATAGTGACCAAGGGAAAGATGGTCTTGGCTCCACGTCTCTGCTTAGAAGGGGTACATGTTGCTTCCACTCACATCTCATCTGTCAAAGCGAGTCCTGAGGCCAGGCCTGATATCATGGAATTGTGCTCACTGGTGCTCCCAAAGGGAGCACAGAATGCATATTGTATGAAAATTTAATCTACCCTAAAGAATGTTGATGTAGGTTGAATTGTGTTCCCTCCATAAAGAAATGCTGGAATCCTAACTTCAGAATGTGACTTTATTTGGAAATACAGTCTTTATAGAGGTTATTAAGTTAAATTGAGGTCAATAGTGTGGACCCTAATGCTATATGACTAATGTCCTATAAAAAAGGCAAATTTTGACAGAGACAGACATATACATGGGAGAACACCATCTACAAGCCAAGGAATGCCTGAGCCTCCCAGAAGCTAGAGGAGATGCGTGAAACAGATTGTCCCTCACAGTCCCTAGAAGGATCCAACCCTGAGAACAACTTGATCTCACACTTCTAAGTCTTCAGACTGTGAGACAATCAATTTCCATTGTTTAAGTCATCCAGTTCATGGTGCTTTATTATTGCAGCCCTAGGAAACCAACACAAATGTGTTTCAAAATTTCGAAGATTATGATTGATCAGATTCTTATTATTTATTTCTAGCTTTATTACATTTTATTAGAAAATTTAGCCAATAAAACCTCTGCTATTCAATATTTAAGCTTTTTTTTTAATGGTTAAAATTATGATCAGTTTTACAAATTTGTTTCAAATAGCAAATTCTATAGTTGAAAAATTTCACTCAAATTTCAAAGGTTATCATATCTTTTTCTTTTCTATTCAGCAGTTTAAATAACACTGTTTCCCTCTTCCAATTTACTACATTCAGGGTTTTGTAAACCTTATTTATATAAAAATTCAGATTCATCTTTCCAGAAAAATAAATAAATACCCGAGGTTTGAAGTCTACCCTTAAATTAATCTTTTCAGTTGTTTTATTATTACGTTTCCATGACCAGGATGATTAACAGTGTAGTAGGTTGATTATGTCATTGTAACTGTTTTCTCTTAGTGCCTTATCCATGAACATGCTTTCTTTTTTTCTTTCATTTCTTTTTTTCCCCTCTTTTTTATTTCCTCCTTTTTTTTTTAAATTTTATTTATTTATTTATCTATTTATTTATGGCTGCGTTGGGTCTTCGTTTCTGTGCGAGGGCCTTCTCTAGTTGCGGCAAGCGGGGGCCACTCCTCATCGCGGTGCGCGGGTCTCTCACCATCGCGGCCTCTCCTGCTGCGGAGCACCGGCTCCAGACGCGCAGGCTCAGCAATTGTGGCTCACGGGCCCAGTTGCTGCGCGGCACGTGGGATCTTCCCAGACCAGGGCTCGAACCCGTGTCCCCTGCATTGGCAGGCGGATTCTCAACCACTGCGCCACCAGGGAAGCCCTCCCTGAAGCAGAACAATGCTTTCCTTCAGACAGCTGTCTGCAAGGCCTGTCTACAAGATCCCTCCATCTCTGTCAAACAGCCCCTTGGAAATTACAGAAATGTGCTTCTTTACTACGGAAATCTTCCTTTCCTTACCAGCGCAGCTGAAACTGACAGTGGTATCACAGCTCAGCTAGGAAAGGAAATAGGGAAAAAGAATTGGACAGGAGATGGAAGATGGAAAGTAACAGGTTACATCCTGCTTTGTTCTCAGGAAAAACTTAGATGCCATTAGAAGGCATATTGAATTTAAGTACATAATTTGTGATCCACTGAAATCATCTGCATTCTTTTGAATCATGTAAGTATTATTTTATGACCTGATCTTGCATCAGGTAAGAGAGTGGTTCTAACTTATGTGTGTTTTGCCCTTTTCATCTCACACACTGTGTGACCTTGATGCTATTTTTAACTTACATGTTTATACATGTAGAAATGTCTAAAATAATTAATGTAACCAATTTTGTATCATCAGGATTAGCTGTTTGCTGGAGCAAGTCTTTACAGTTGGACTATATTAGAATTCTATCTACATTTTAATTTGGTTCCTGCTGTGTGGATATATTAGACTGAATCTATTACCTGGCTCAATGGTCCTCTCAGTTTCCCTTTCTCATTCTGATTTTTACTGTAAGTGATGGTCAACATACTGTAGAAGTCTGCAAATCCAATTTTGATCGCTCCCATGAGGTGCTGATAACTATGACCTTACATTAAAAAAACAAAACAAAACAAGAACTGAAGGAGTGTTGTGATATTTAATAGATTATCTTTTGATTAAAGGTGCTAGATGTCGAGTGTTTTGTGAGACTGTATGCTTGGGCATTTCTTCTTTACTGATCCTTCATTTGAGTGTTTTGCAGGAGAAAATTCTGTAGCAATCACCCCTTTGGGGCAGGACCTGGTTTCACATTAAACATTCCTGCGTTACGTGTAATTTTACTTTGAGTTGCCTCTTATCCTGGTGATCACGAACTACCTGCTGTTTTTTCGTTTGAAGATACTGTCTCTCTGAGTATTTATTATAATTTCAGCTTTAAATATAGTCTTTTCATGCATTTAATACATTTAATCCTTACTGTGAAACAGATTAATGGACCTTTGGTGGAAAGCTTAGGAACATTAATTTAGTTCACTCTGGTTTATTTGTGTTGCAGTCTTACTGGGGTATACTTTTTCAGTGCACGTCTGGAAGTTAAGAGAGATGATGTCAAGTGCCAATAGCATGGCACTTCATTTTCTCATGCTGCCCAACAGTTTGATGAAGAGCGCTCTTAGGGAAAAAGAAATACTAGTAATTCATTTCATTTGCAGCTCCATCCTCAGAACTGTCCTGTCATCACCTTGTATCTGGCACCTTGCTGTGGACCCTCAGCCTGATTCTAAGATCATTTTTTCCTCACTCTTTTTATCTTTCCTCTTTCTATTTTTATTTCTTTGAATGTTTCATTCTTAACCTAGTCCTGTCTCTCAGCTGCCTGCTGTATATTTTTCTACCTGGATATCCTGCTAGAACATTAAATGTTATGTTTGAATGTAAATTTCTCATCCTTTTCTCAAAAACAACTTTTCATCCCATCTTTCCCATTTCTATGTATGGTATCACCATTTTTACCCTGAGTCTTAGACTGAGAACTTCAATGCCATCAATGACTCAAATTTCTTCTTCTCCATGTTAGTTAAAAATGAGCTTTTCTTCTCAAATTTACTTTTTTCTTCCTGTTCCTCTTGACACTTTCTTTTTTTTTATTGCAACAGCCTCTTGGCTGGACTAACTACTTTAGCATTTTCCTCTGCTGATCCCCAGTGACTTAACAGATTAAGATTTTAATATAATATTCATGTGTCATTCTGAAGTTTAAAATTCTTCAGTGCTTTGCAGTTTCTTGCCACTTAAAATGTTATCTAATATTCATAGCTTTAAATGTCCACTCTAATCGCTGTTACATCTATTCAAAATTAGTTCTTAGTCATTTCACAGCATCTTTTCTTCACTAGCAGGTCCTGTCCCCAGAATTCTCTATTCATCGAGTATTGTTACTTTCTTAAGAACAGAATTTATGTCTTATATTGGTAACCATGTTTCTATAGACTGAATGTTTGTGTCTCCCCCAAATTCATATGTTCAAACCGAATCCCCAATGAGATAATATTAGGAGGTGGGGCCTTTGGGAGATGATAAGGTCATGAGGATGGAGCCCTGGTGAATGGGATTAGTGCCCTTATAAAAGAAGTCCCAGGGAGCTCCCTCACCCCTTCTGCCATATGAGGATGCAGCATGAAGACGTCCTCCTATGAACCAGGAAGTGAGTCCTCACCAAAGGTCAAATTTGCCAGCTCCTTGATCTTGGACTTCCCAGCCTCCAGAGCTGTAAGAAGTAAATTTCTGCTGTTTATCAGCCACCCAGTTTATGGTGTTCTGTTATAGCTGTCTAAATAGACTGAGACACATTTCTTCAGCATTGTACCTAATCTGTGGTAGATGTTCGATTAATGTGATTTTTGTTTGTTTGTTTTTCGGTGTCAGTCAGGGTCATATTTAGATGGATGGGATGGTGATTTTTCTTTTATTTTGCACTCTAGACCTTAAGGTATGGTCTCTGGGGTTGCATCATCTGGGTTTAACTCTAACCCTTATTTTGTGACCTTAGATAATTTAGCTAATGTCTATGTGCCTCAGTTTCCTCATCTGTAAAGTGGAGATAAAAACTATATTAACCTAAAAGAGTTGTTATGAGGACTTGATAAGGGACTGCATGTACAGGGCTTTAAAAGTGTGATTGATATATAGTAAGTGCTCAGTTAGGTATCGATAAGATTTTGCATACGTAACATCTCTTTCTAGGCTGATGGCACTAAGAACATTTCTAGTGGCCTGGCAAATTAGGTAGAGAGAAAAATCTTAGTTGGGGGAACTCAATTTTTATGTTATTCCTAGTTATTGTCAATACATATGTTATTTTTATAGTGAGGCTATTTATATATACATAAATATTTTTGTCTTATTGACTCAAACTGATATTTGAAACTATTGATGAAAGTATTGATGACAGTTGGAATAATGAATTTACTGTGTTTGTAAGATTAATAATACTATTTATTAATACTGTTGTGTCTGCTCCTACCACAACTATCACCTCAGTCATTTATTGAACACATTATTTGTCATTTGAATTTTCTTAGTAAACCACAATTGATCCACTAAACACTAGGCAAAAATGTATTATAAGATATGCATATATAAATTATTACCATAAGAATATATACATGTCAAATGATAAAGAATTAGAATTATCCTTTTAAAAATTATCTGGTGGGAAAGTTGCCCATTTTGCATATTATTCTTACTTCTTAAGCTTTCTCTATTGTCTCCCTTCCCACCATTATCTCAAATATTTTTGGCTAGTAAGTGTAGAATTTGCTTGGAGTTGTTCTTTACAGTTCTGAATTTTATTCTTCCATCACCTTTAATATATGTATGCTAATATTTAAAATAATTCCAATTTTAAATGGCTTTTCCTAGAATCTAGTAATATCTTTTAAAATATTTTGAACTGCTTTGATAAATATCATCCCTTACTAAGGAGAAGAATCTGAGTTTTGCTGCTTTTTAGCAAAGTGGAAAATGTTTTCTGCAGGTTGACATTAGGTGCTTTGGTGATCGAGCTCACCAAAGTGAAGAGTTGGGAGAATGAAGAGTATGATTTCACTGTTGAATTCAGTTGAGTGAGCATATGTTGAATATTTCTTTCAGACCTGAGATTCTGCGAGGTGCTAAAAGTACAGGGAGCACGCAAACGTAGGTCCTTCCTCCCTGACTCTCATATTCTATTAAGGAAAATAATGAGTAATCACACTAGAGAGGGGTCAACACAGCAATAGAAGTAGGGTCAGACAGTGGAGGGATTGGCTTTATTAGAAGGAGAAACGTAAGCAAGGTTGGTTATAGAATGCTTCCTCGTAGGGGTACAGTACAAGGTTCACTTTTTTTTTTTCAGTGTAATTGAGATTTGGTTGGTATATTTTTATTTCCGTATATTTGATATTAAGCAAGAATATATTTTTCTGCTGTTGTAAAATTGTTGTACCAAATCTTCTTAGCCATGACACAGTCATACACCTCACTGTAAACTTGAGTTTTATCTCCTTCACAGGTGATATTTAGAGTTTGGCATCCATCAACAAAGCTTCAAAACAGAATATTACCAGCAAAGAAAAGGAGCTTAAACAGGCAGTTCAAAATTTTATTTATACTCCAGGAATAGTAAGGAACCTGTTTATGACAGCTATTTTTCTCCCCTCAGGCTAAGATGCTTCGTTTCTTAGCAGTGTTAGTTGAGCAAGGATACCATGGAGAAATCTTTTTTTTTTTTTTCCTAGAGATCTCTAGACTATCAATTTTGTAGACTCTGCATAATTCTTGACAAGAATGTAGTTTGAAGCAAGCTGTTCTGATTAATTATTGCTCATTAACTGGATCTTCACTCTGCATGAAAGAATATTGCAGTTTTTTCCCTCGTTCTAAAAATCATGTTGCTTATATTAAAATTGAAATGTATTTGGGGAAGCTGGAAGTTGAGATACCCAGGGTGGGCTGTGGGGAGGGCAGGAATTGTTGAAAGCTTTGCTTCTGTAGTACTGTGCTGATGCCCTCGTGATTTTTCAGTAAAGTAAATTAGATTTCTCAACAGCAGAATTTATATAATAAGTCATTTGTGATGGAGATATTTTGCATACCTTGTACTTTATAAATCTATTTTCTTCTTGGCAAGAGTCCTTGGTCAATGTATACAATTAGAAGATATTGGAAGAATACAGTGCCAAAAATGTTCACGACATTTTCTTGTCTTTACAGAATATTAACTAACCTATTAACTTGGTTTATCAATATCCATCTGAAGGAAAACCAGAATAGTAACATGCAATTTTTTCACTCTTTCTTATATAAGGATAGGAGATAAAGATTTTTGCATGCGATTATATGAGTAGTTTTTCCTTAATAGTTGTGCTGAAATCTGTCAATTTCTCTGTCTCTGTCCACAGCTACCTTTGAGAGTCTGATACATATGATTATGCTCGTGTAAACAATGAAAATAACATAAGAAAGAAACTGTGCCAGTTTCTGACTTACAGGCAAAATTTGTCTATAGATAATTAGGATGACCATTTCTAACAATTCATTTGTAGTCTGAAAAAAAAGGACAAGGGAAAAGAATGATTGACAAGCATTGTTAGATTAGTGGGGCCAGTTTTCAGATATAGTTGATAAACTTTTGTATTAAATAAGAAAAAAATTTGATAACAGTACTACTAGGAAATAAAGACAGTATAGAATGTGATTGACAAGGTATTTTTCACTAATAAAACACTTACTGAATAATTACTATGGGCAACATTGCTACTAAAGTTTATAGCATTTAAGGCAATGAGAAGGATAATATACTGATCCTCTAGTTAAGGTCCTTAATTTATAACATATAAATAACAGGAAATCAAGAACCAAAGAAATGGCACATAGAGCAAAAGAATATTAAATATAAAGAGCATTACTATAACTTAAGATGTTCGGAGTAGAGTTACTTTAATTTTCCTCTCTAGAAAAGTTCATCCTAATTTACATCTTCTTTTCCTAATTACATGAGATGGCAAAAAGTGCATCCCAGCTGTTGCTTTGTTTCTTCTTCCTCTCCTGTGCTTTTTCTGAATACTTTCTTAATAAATAGCCAAATTTTGGTCCCTTTTGGGACTCATTTTCCTTTGGAAAGAAAACCTTTCATATATAAGTGTAAAACCTTGAACGTGAAGTGAAGAAAAATGCATTTAGTAGGTAATGTTATGCTGTCTTTGGGTATTCCTCTGTGAGAGATTTCATTCTGGTAAGAAAGATGTCTTGGTGTTAAGTTTTCTTTTCTTTTTTTTTAGTGTGGGAAAAAGCATGTAAAAATAAAGATAAAAAGGCGTATTGTTTATTAGTCAATTTTCACTGTATAAGAAGCAACCACAGAATCTCAGAGGCAGAGAGCTGCAGCGTGTATTTCATGTTTGTGTGTCTGCGTATCAGTTAGGGTTTGGCTGATCTTAGCTTATCTCCAAATTCTGGGTTGGGTCCAGGCAGGTGTGTTCCAGGCTTTGGCTTGTGGGGATGTGCTTAGATCTGTTTCCTAAAAGGGAACTTTTAATGTGAAAATTGCCTGTTTTGTGAGCATTCTGTGTTTATTTTGGGGCTGTGATGAAGGGAAAGCGCTCAGGAGAAAGCCATTCTTTTGGTTATTGGCAGGAGTTAGAGAGCAAGTGGAAGCATGCAGTGCCACTTGAAGGTGAGGCTCAGAGCTGGCCCATTGCCACTTCTATTGATATTCCGTTGGTCAAAGCAAGTCAATGGATGAGGGAGTATATTTCTCCCATGGAGTTGGAGGATACAGGGAGTGAATACTTGTGGAACACTGAGCTAATCTACCACATATAAAATGTAATAAATGAAGCAGCACAAATTCAAATTCTGTAAGAAGTTGGAAATACATGAATCTCTTGATATGAACAATCACTGCCACTTACCAAGCACTAACATGGGTGTGTGCTGGCCTGAAAGCACACCTGCATTGCCTTTTGGCTTTCTCAACCATGGGAATACTGACAATGGGACTTGGGTGTCCCCTTTGTTGTGGGGCTGTCCCACGCATTGTAGGGTGTGTTGAAGCATCCCTGACCTTTACTCACTAGATACCAGTAGCATCTTTCCCCCTCCAGCGCTAATAGCCAAGAATATCTCCAGGCATTGCCAGATGTCTCCCTGGGAGCAAAATTGCCCCAGTTGATTGCCGCTGACTTATCTTGTACTGGTAATCTCTTAAATAGGGGATCACTTCATTTCACAGATGGAGAAATTGAGGCTCAGACGGACTACTTTACCCCGGGTTACACTGAGGTAAATAAAAGATTTGGGGGTAAAATCCCTATCTCTTTAATTCCAAACTACATAGCTTTAAACCATACTGCTGAAGGCTAATAAAGAAGATGCCTTTGCATTGGGTTTTCCTTCAACAGTGGGAGCCGATGAAGCAATTACAATATTCAGACAATAAGATCTATAAAAGATATGCTCAGGGAATTATGAGAGAATGATGAGAATAGAGCAGGACCACTCTACTCACAGTGAGTGAGGCAAGCAGTTGCAGGATTCGATGAACTAATAGGACAAATGATAGTCAACCAGATGGAGGAGAACAGGATGAGCCTCACTGAGCAGAGGTCACAGTATATGTAGAGTCATATACAGAGGATGCAAGAAAATGGAAATGGTTGAAGCAAAGAAAGTAGTGGAGAAAATGGCTGGCAATGAAGGCGGAGGCAAAGCCAACCGTGATTTATGCCACGCTGTGGATTCTGAACTTTAATCCTGAAGGCAATGTTGGACACACACACACACAGGGATTTTAAACAGGGAAATTACAGAATCATATTTGAATTTTATACCATCGCTCTGTCCTCCTGTGAAGGATGGATTAGAAGGGGGGTTATGGATGACAGGAAAATGTGCTATAGAAGCAAGAAAATTATGTAGAAGGATGTGTATTGAAGTATTAAGAATATTTATCTTTGGATGGAGATTATGGTTTTAATTTTCCTCTTTATTATCTTTATTTTGAATTTTTCTGCAGTGAGAAATATATTGCTTTGTAGTAAGTGATACATTTCATTACAAAAAATAGGACAGTATAGGTACTTTATCTGAGAGTGAGTTAGGAGGTAAAATTGTCAGGGCTTGGAGACGTGTTTTGGGGTCATTGCTGAGAGAAAAGGAAGAGTTCAAGAGGCTCCTGGGGTTTCTGGCTTGAGGAGTTCATAGAGAAGGGGATTTAAGAAGATGGGGCAACAGTGGGGCGGGGGGAGAGGATTCATTCTGTTTTGAATGGGGTGTGCATGAAGTGCTTCTGGGGAATCTACTTGGAGAAGGTAATGAACTCCTCTTTCTAATGAACTGTAGAAGAGGAGTTCAGTATTCAGAGAGAGGTCTTGGTGGAGAGACAGATCAGGGAATAACCAAAAGATAGAGTTAGCTTCTGGGGGGAAATTGTCCAGGAAGAATATACACGTTGGGAAAAGAAAAGGGCTGTGGATGGATTCCTGGTGGTAAAAGTGAGGCATATGAGGGGCTTGGTGAGTGTCTATGGGGAGGGCACCGTCAAGGAAGCGAGAACAGATTCTCAGAGGAATGTGGTAGGAAACCAGAAAATGAAAGAGGCCAAACGTAATGCTGCACATTCTTTTGCATTTAACATTTAGGACTGTAGTAACAGGGCAAAAGCCATTTCACGGGGACTGGTGGTTACAGTTAGAAGTTAAATAGCGGTGATTGTGGTACCAAAATAGAGGTCATGATAGAAAAACGTTCTTTAAGACATTTGCTTTACAAAGAAAGTGGGAAAGTAGATTGTCTTTTGATGCATACAAAGACTTTCCACGTTATTTATGTGTCTTTCATAGAGAAAAATTTCCTGAGAGGATTTGAAGAAAAAATAAGATTCATATTTAGATGACTTATTCAATGTTAAGGGAACTTTTAATGTGAAAATTGCCTGTTTTGTGAGCATTTTTTAAAAAAAATTTTGCTTCACAGTTAAATTTATCTATACTTTAAAAAGTCACTAAAACTCGAAAAAAAAGTTAAACTTTGTACCTGAAACTTAGCATCGCGCTTTTCATAAAAGAACGGAATCCATCCACTAAAATGAGAAGAAAGGTATCCTTTTGAAGGGCTCACCTTTTGACTGTGCATTTATAAATTTATTTTGTATCTCCAAAGAATCACTTTAAAATGTTATTAAAATGAACAATTTCCTACCAATTTTATTTCACTTTTCTTCTCTTTTCTCTCAGTAATTTTTTTCCTTCTCATTAAAAATTTTTTTCTAATGCTAAAAAAATGTAAGGAGAAATAAATGTAATAATCATTATTGAGATATAGGTTAGGATATTACATAGTGCTAGTTATTAAGTATTTTTATTGTAGTTTATCATCCAAAATTTTATCTACCAAATGTATTATTTTTTAAATTGTTTACACATTGTATTTTGAAACCTTTATTTAAAGCTTCTTATTATAAACACTTGGATTTGAATGCTCATAGAAATATATTTTAATTAAACTATTTCCCTTTTCTTCCCCTAATGTAATTGATGCATATATGATGAGTCAGGAGTACTTGGTGTGGGTCACTGAGTTTGCTCACTAACAAGGTGATTTTGGTCAAGTCATTTATTCTTCACTTGAATTAATAAGTTTCACTTTTTAGAAAGAAATTCTTGAGATTGTAGCACTACTAGTCATTTACATCTGAAATTTAACCTTTTAAAAAATCTTTTGAGAGCATCTAACTTTCATTGAAGGAATAAGATTTAAAATGGAGAAGAGGTATATGGTTGTGGAGAATGAAATAATATAGGTGAGTAGAGACCTAATTGTGCACTGTAATTAGATAGAGTTTGGCTTCATTTTCTGAATTCAGCATACCTTTCTAAATTCAGCCAATACTAATTAATGATAAGTTTATAATGATATATTCTATTTTATTAGAATGATGTAGAATAGACTAAGATTGTATAATGTGAGGATGTAGAAAAGAATTTCTATTTTTGTGTGTGTGTGTGGCTCTTATATTCTCAGTGGAAGGTAAATTTTAAAGGTAAAAACCTGCTGAAATACTTTGGACTGTATAAATTTGCAGAATTAGAAATGAGTATAGATTTTATGCTTCAACTACTGTTTATATGGAGACTTTAGCCCTAATACATTCATCTATGGAACTGGAGTCTCTTTGTATGTGTTGGCTATGTATGTATCAGAGCTAAAGATATTCTAAACAGAAAGAATTAGAAAATTTTTGACAAAGAAAGGGGTTTTATTTACTTCATTCTGGCAGACTTCATACGTTTGGTGATTTCAGGCTTCTGATGTGAAACATATTTTGTGTAAACTATAAATACACCTTCATTTATGGAACCAGAAATAGCTATACTATGGACAGGATATCGCTCCTAAAATAGAAGATTACTTCTACAGTACGGAGAGAGAAAGAGAACACTAATCAATTAATTTTCTAAATTTCCCCTGCTGCGGGTTTCACTCAGTGTTAAGTCTTCACCACACGGACATGTCTCTCTATAAAGAGTGATGTGTGGTTAGAGATAGTTGAGCTGCCATTACTTGATGCATAGGAAAACCACTTTCTATAATCCACTGCCAAATCCAGCATGACTATCCTTACTTACTCCTAAAAGACTCTTTTGTAAAACTTTCTAAATAATTCACTAGAGCCTCAGTAAATATTGCAGTTAGATTTCTATCAAGACACATTGAGTAGAAATTCTGTTAGGCTCTTTCTTGAAAAGACAGGCTAGGTTGGAAAATAGAATATTTCAGAATTGAGGAACACCTTGGGAAAAAGCTTTGTATATATCAAATAGCCTTTAGTCTTACTAATTGTTATCTTTATTTTTGCAATTTCTGCTCAGTATTTTTAGATAATTATAGACTAATATTATCATAATAGTTTTCAAATCTATAGTTTCTGTTGGTTGTAAGCAACTATATCTGGCTCTGTCAAACTTATAAAGAGGGATTGGTTGGAAAAATTTTTGAGGTGTTCTCAGTTTAGGAGAAAATGTTGAACTGAGCCTTAAGAGAGAAAAGAACAAGGCAGTGTCAAGGACCTCATTAGCCAAAGCTTGCAGACATTTTCTTTAGAACCCCATCCTAAACATGACTGCACCAACCACTTCCAGTCTCTTTGTTTTTCTGTTGAAATTTCAAATTCTGGGAGAGAGAATTATGTTGGCTCAGTTTGAATCAAGTATATGTTCCATTGGATTGATTAGCTGTAGCCAGTGGCCAAGACCACACTGTACACACGTGACCACTAGGGGAATTGGACAGTCACACATTTTGTGTTCAGTGTTCTTTAACCCTTGACTCTTCAAGGCATGTGTGTTTACACCAGCCGTTCCCCCTTGGAGGCAACCCACAGTCTCTACAGATACTGCATTGAGAGTCAGCATCGTGGGACTACTGTTCTCTGAGACCAGGATCACTTGGTGATTTTTATTTCTTTACTAGTTATGTTGTAGTCTTGTCTTGAATATCTGTAAAAATGAATAATAGTAAGAGAAAAAGAAAAGTCATGGGAGTAAATTATGTATTTCATATATATACATATATATATATATATATATATATATATCTACATGCACTTAGTGAATACAGTAGTCTCCCCTTATCCATGGGGGATATGTTCCAAGACCCCCACTGGATGCCTGAAACTGCAGATCATACCTTGGTGAAAGATAATCCATGTTTGTGCCTAACCACCACAGCTCCTTTCTTCATAAGCTCATTAAACAAATGTCCAGCTCTCTTTGCCATGTGAAAAATATCCTCAATGCATTATCCAGCTACATGGTTACTAACAACTTTTTCTGCAGAGAATGTCTTCTAGTGAACATTCATGTGCACTACTTGGGTCATTAAATCTCTTTGTAATATTTCTTTCTTTTTTAAATAATTAATTAATTAATTGACTTTTGGCTGTGTTGGGTTTTCTTTGCTGCGCACGGGCTTTCTCTAGTTGCAGCGAGCAGGGGCTACTCTTCGTTGCGGTGCGTGGGCTTCCCATTGCGGTGGCTTCTCTTGTTGCGGAGCACGGGCTCTAGGCAGGCAGGCTTCAGTAGTTGCGGCGCGCGGGCTCAAGAGCGCAGGCTCAGTATTTGTGGCGCACCGGTTTAGCTGCTCTGAGGTATGTGGGGTCTTCCCAGACCAGGGCTCGAACCCGTGTCCCCTGCATTGGCAGATGGATTCTTAACCACTGCGCCACCAGGGAAGTCCCTCTTTATAATATTTCTAATCAAATATTAGGTAACTTACATAAATCCAATCCATTGTTCCTTCCAGGTAAAGTGGAGGATCTCAAGTGACTCCTCAGAGTTTTGCACACAGAAATTACTTGCCTTGTCCATTGTTCTCAGTATTATTTCTGAGATGTGGTATAATCTTAAAGTACAATTTTGGCTTGTGCCAGCATATTGCTGGAGTCGTGTTCCTGATGATGTGAACAACCTCTTGCAACTTACTCATGCCTTTGGGGCTCTTTCAGGCCTGATTGCATAAACCACTTCTACTTAATTATGGAAAGCTGCTGAGCAACCCTGACTTTACAGCTAAGTTGATCTGATAACACCTAGTTTATGATGGCAGCCTGGGATGAATGGCTGGTCCTCTGATGTCCCATCCAACATTGGAGCCAAGTATCAAACCAAAAGATCATACTTGTTGAAGGGTGCTTGGCCTTCATTAATTCTAAACTCCAAGTGCCTCTTCTAGATTCTTCCATCAGGGCTTGCCATAAACTTCATACATCATCCAGGCCTAAATGGCAGAACCATTTTACTGGAACCTGGGCCAGCTAGAGACCTCTCTTTGGTTTTATACCTGCCTCAAATTTGATAGATTCTTAAAGGACACAGTTAAAAGGCTAAGAGCAGAATATCCAAAATCCGAGAGCTCATCTGTCACTGTGACTCCTTGGCAAGACTAATTCATTCCGGAGGAACTATCCCATGTCAGCTTTGCATCTCAGAGTGTGATTTAGGAGCTAGCAATGTTACACTTAGGAGCTTGTTAGAAATGCAGATGTCAGAACCCATTCCAGGCCTACTGCATCAGAATCTGTATTTTAATAATATGCTCAGGTGATTTGTACACAGTAAGACAAGCACTGCCTTAGATAATTTGACCACAGGGAGTTCATGGAAGTAGGAGCCTCCTTGTTTCCCAGGGATTTATCTCTACTCCTGCCAGGCTGCTTCCTGCTCTTGGATCTTACCAGCATGGCACCATTCACGTAACGGATCTGTGTGGTGCTGCTGTGGGAAGGTCAGAGAAATACTGCTCTCCTTCAGGTAATGGACAGTTGCTTTTCATGATTCCTGTGTATGAGGATGGAGAAATATTTTGCCATAAAAATACTGGGAGCTCTATGAATTTGCTTCAATTAGAAAACCACATCTAGGGTTGATTGTCGCTGAATTGAAGTCACCCTCTGTTTGTGTTTGTTATAATCATAGCAGTAATTTTTATTTAGGCCAGTTAGTAGTTTTCTGTAGCATAGTTACTGAATTGGAACACAGTGATCCAAGATCCAAAGGAATTGGTTTTACCATAGATCTATAGCAATATCACCCCAAAGTTTGGGCATTCCTCTTTTTTGCAAGGTACAGCCATTGAGTTAAAAGTCCTTTTTGGTAAGTCTTAAAGGAGAGTTCACAGTACAGTCTGGTGAAGGTAAAACTGAGTCTTTCCTCAATAATATCTGGTTTCTTCATGCCAAAGGCTCTGGTCTGTGATCTGGGAGTTAGGCTAGAAGCTCTGTTCTGTAGCTGGTGGCTCGCATAGGCCTTTGTAAGTTAACACTGGAAATGTTTTGTTACAACATTAATAAAGACCTTGGGGGATGTGTTATGATTTTATTTCTGGAGATCTCTTGATTAATTATCATACCCAGGATTCTGTGTACATCAGACTATTCCGTATACCCTCATGACTACTCCAGCTCCATTGCTTATCTTCATGCTCCTTCCCCCCTCCCTCCCTCCCGAGAAACTCTGTTTCTCGAATAGCCATCCTGGTCTCCTATCACTTCCACTGGGATAGGGTTCACATTAGGCTTACCCACGAACATTCCTGACCTAGAAGCGATAGCTAGTCAAGCACTATTGAAAATGTGGATACTTGTCATAATGCTATCTTCCCAATTGCAAAGGGGGTAGTGGAGAACATTATAGATTGATATTAAATAATATACGTCATACCTTCCCTGAATTTATTATTTACCATCAATATTACCTTCATATTTATTTTTAGAGGCAGCATTGTCAAATTAAAGATATCCTTTACTTTGAAAAGTGGCAATTTATTTGTTATTGTAATAAATTACTTTAGTAGAATGTGTTTTTTCTTTAAATGAACTATTTTCTCTAAAATGTTTTGACACTTTTCTTTTGGAGTTCACACTATGATATCTCATTTGCTTCTCTGGTTAATTTTCAGTGTATTGAAGCAACACTGTGATATAAAGAAGGAAAAGCATTAGGGTCCAAAGAACAAAGCACCAGGTCTTAACTGTGTCTCCTACTGGCTCAGGGACCTTGTAAGAATTCTAAATCTCTCTCTACCTCAGTTTTCTTAAATGAAGAAGATATTCTGCCTACCCGATAGGATTATTGCTTTTATTACTTCAGATTAATATAAAAATAAAATTTAAGTCTTATATATGTCAATAAATCTTTATTGAGCACATACTGTAAGCCAAGCTCAGTCCTAGTCACCTAAAATTAATGTGAAGCACTTTACAATAAGCTTTTCTAATATTAAGCCTTTAAATTCTGAGAAAGCTTAATTAAATTTGGCAAAAATCTAAGAAACATAATTACTTTGAAGATAGTTACTATACATAAATGTATATGAATTTCTGTTTTGACTTGGGAGAGGAGTAGCAGAAACTGTGGCAAATAGGCCTTTTTCTCCTTGCTTTCACATATTTTATTAGGAAATTAAATAATTTTAGTTTAAAATAGTTGAGATGTTTTTTGGGATGAAGACAAGCTCCAAAATGGAAAAGACCACCGATTGAATAAACATGTATTGAATGCTTGCTATATTCCTAGATGTTTTGTAGACACAATCACATTATTTGTGCTTTTCCTGCCTTCCAGAAACTCTCATCAGAAAGTTCCTCTACAATCAGTGAACATTGTTAGACTTTTTATGCTTGTTTCTCAAAGTGTGATGTACAGACCAGCAACATGTGTATCGCCCAGAAGCTTATTAGAAATGCAAAATCTCAAGCCCTAACTCATATCTACTGAATTGGAATCCTCATTTTAATAAGAGCACCAGGAGATCCATAGGCACATTAAAGTTTGTGAAGCATTGTTCTGGATCACAAATACAATCTTAGTCTCAAATCTTAAAACATTTCCAAGTAATTTGGTATGTTTGTTTCTATACCTCCACAAACTCCCCCCTCTTTCTTTTATATATTGGTTTTTTTTCAACTTTTTCTTTGTCAGAACAAGGGAGAACTAGCAATAGCTAGTAATAGTAGTAGTAGTAGTAGCTAGTAATAACTACCCACTCTGATTTTTTTTTTTCTTCCAACTAAGATCCTAAAATGTCCAGTTTCCTATCTGTACATAGTTACCTTGGTGACCAAGTTACCAAGGTGACCAATTCCTTTTTTTCTCTTCTTGTTAAACTAACCACTGGGCTCATTTCAATTCCCACCCCTACCGTGCTTCTTCATGATGAGTTGGTCTTTCCCAATGCATCACTTTTTAACAGAACCCTACAATGTACAGTTTGCCTCTCTATTCAAGTGAAACTGCTTCTCAAGTAGACATTGACCTCCTTTTCCCCCTCACTGAACCTTTTAAATATATTTGATAAAGCTTAACGTAGCAAAATAATATAAACTATGTCATGTTTAAACCCACTGGGTTCTTTTTAGGGGCCTTTCCAGAGACCCTCCAATAATACTATATAGTAAGTTGCAAGCTCAGTTATTTGTTAGACTGACTTTAATACCAGCTTGCCATGTCTAGGGAGGGGAAAAAATTAGAAAATTTCTAAGACTAGCTACCTCCTGGTCTTGGTATCTTTGAAACAAGGCAAGACAAAGCGAGGATGTAATCTGCCCACTTAAGGCCATCTTTGAGTTAAGTGAAGACAAGCAAACAAACAAACCCAATATGGTGGCTTTAAAAATAAACCCTAAGTAGGAGGAATGAGATGTCTTTTACTTAGTTATGAGTGTGAGGAAGAAGGCGAGTAACTTGGAATGTGGCGTTAAATTTTGAACTCAAAGAGTTAATTCTGGAGAAGCAAGCAAAGATGATTCTGTTTATTGTAGCGAACAGAGAAACAGGTGAGGGTTGGGTTGGGTTGAAGAATCGTTCATGGATTCTCTTATGTGTTACCTGGAGTGATTCTCTGTGTTCAGGCTATATTCCTGCAGAAGGAAATCTGTGACTGATATGGCGGCTGAGGAGTTGAAGATTGCATAGGGTGTATCTGAGAAACAAAAATATCCAAACTGAGCTTTGGTTCAGGCTTGATATCCTTATTTAGCACTGAGTGTTCCATGGGATGGCTTATTTTTGAGGTAAGAGGTTTAACCTTTAACTGTATCATTGGGAAATCTGTTATCTCTATTTCTCCTTAATACAGAAGACATTACACATCAGACTAAACTAGTCTTCTGTATTCCTTCAGGTCCCATTTCTTTGATTTTGTCCCCACTGAAGGAACCTAATATGTTAATACTATCCTACCAAATAATGCCACCAGAAAGTATTTGCCAAGCAACTACCATGTGTAACATTTTAACATTGGGCATTCAGAGAGTTTCTTTGGGAATGTTTACATTATAACTAAAGAAATAGGTCTATAAGACAATGTACAAGATAGTGTGCCCAGAGAAATTGCATTATACACACATTTAATTCCACTGTAAGTTTTTCAGTGGAGGGAGGGCAACGAGGAGGGAAATACATATAACAAATTAAATAGTTCCCTTCATGGAGAGAATATGACCCAAGGAGAACATACAGTAAGAGAAACGGACCTGTTGTTCCAAGTTTCCATATTTCTATTATGATGGTTTTCTCAGTGTGAAACGTCTCCTTGAGCTGAGTTTTATAAAGAACTAAGATTCTTTCTTTTATGGGTGATTTAAGAGTTTTAAAAAGGTTATTTAGACTATACTATACTTGATTTTCACTTTACCCCCTGACAATCCTGTAAGGTTTTCCCTCCTAGTGCCAAAATGTCCCTTGCTATGGGAGATTAGAAGAGTGAAGTGGTTCCCTCCTGGAAGTTGGGACAATTTGAGTTGGGTCTTAAAAGAAATATAGACTGAAATGTCACAAAATAAAATCTGGGGTGTATTGAATGAATAGATGGATATATAAATGAGTTAACACCTGTGGCTAAATTAGACTCAAATTATTTTGGCTTTTAAAAGTATTTCAATTTAAATAATGAGTGTTCATAAAAACCATTTAAATAGTTTTCCGTGTACTTTAACTTTTCTATTTATTCCAAGTAAGCATATTTTAAAGTTGTTTTAGTGCCACTGTTACCGAGTCTAAGTGCATACTGCTCGCTGCACAACAGGCCAATGATCGAGAGATGAGTTTTGGGGGCAAGGAATAACGACTTTATAAGGAAAGCCAGCAAACTGAGAAGATGGTGGGCTCGTGCCCCCGAAGACCCATCTTGCCTGCGTTAGAATTCAGGCTCCTTTTATACTAAAAAGGGAGGAAGTCAAACACTCCCTGGTTGATGGGAATCAGCCTCCGGAGGGGATGTGTTCATTCCTTCCTCCCAGGAGTCATTCACAGGTGGGCCTGGTCGGGATGTTTCCTGTGAGCTAAACAAAGGTATTTTAGCTTAATGCTCATTACCTGGGAAGCAGGGTTCCCAGAGATGGGCCATTATGTATAATTTAAACTTATAGGCAACATCCCTTTAGTGATGAACTTGTATCAATAATAGAATACAAAAGGTTCTTCCCTATTACAGTATCATATATGGCATCCTATAGTCTAAGGGAACCAAGTCCCTCCTCCTCTTTCCTTTCTAAATAAGATGTTTGTTTTAGGAATGTTTTAGCAAAACCTAATTGCTCTGAGAGAACAGATATGTAGTTACAGATACAAAAATACTTGCTATTACTGTTACCAGTTTAGTTGTGTTTGAGCAGAAAAATAGAAAAATTAGGAGCAGGAATGCGAATGAGATTTACTTTTCAATGTATGTGTTTAAGTATATCTGGAAATTTGTACCACACGCACATGTGAATTATTATTTTTTAACATCTTTATTGGAGTATAATTGCTTTACAATGGTGTGTTAGTTTCTGCTTTATAACAAAGTGAATCAGCTATACATATACATATATCCCCATATCTCCTCCCTCTTGCGTCTCCCTTCCATCCTCCCTATCCTACCCCTCTAGGTGGTCACAAAGCACAGAGCTGATCTCCCTGTGCTATGCAGCTGCTTCCCACTAGCTATCTGTTTTACATTTGGTAGTGTATATATGTCCATGCCCATGTGAATTATTAAAAGAAAAAGTGGGGAGGATCACCTAAGCTGGAGATAACATAGCACTTTTACATACTCATATGCTCTGTATGGTTACTTAAATTCCAAATGAATAATACAGACCATGATTATTTGGTAAGGAATTATTATTATTATTAGAGATGGTATGTGTAAATCAGAACATTTATTTTTACACAAGTTTGAAGAATTGGAGCGGAGACACATTGTGGAAGTTTCAGAATAAAATGCTCCACTAGGATAATGGATGGAAACAGAATAAAATGGGTGAATTGGAGAGATATGTACCAGGATGAGTCATCAGGCACTTTGCTTGATGATGGAGAGAAGAAACTTCAAGCTTTCAGGTGTGGACATTGAGCAAAATGAGAGTGCCCCTGAGAAATAAGAAATTTCAGAGTTAGTTCTAGGGGAACGGTAATGGTTTGGGATTTTAAATAAAACAGGCAGATTGTGGGCTAGGCTATTTAAGTAGCATTTCCTCAGGTTTTTTCTTTCTTTTTTTTTTTTTTAACTTCCAATCTTTATCAAGCCTTTTTAGACCCTAGGTTTAATTATTTAGCCTGGTTAGGTATTAGGTAAACAATATGGTAATAAACTAATTATGAATAAATGTTCATTGACTGTTTGTCTCATTACCCTATTTGCATTTTAAATCAAGGCTTCAATCTGTAGCACAATAGGAGTAAATATATATGCTTGAAGAAAAGATGGATACACGTTTAACTTATTTTACAATCTGTCTAGATCCAGCCTGGAGAGAAATCACTAAATGTACAAATTGCTTCACTCAAGGAAACATGGTCAAAACTTTCTTCTTTGCTTCCTTTGCTTTTTTGCTCTACAAGGTGTGCATTATGGGGCATATAACCTAGTTTTACATTGTAGAACCAATGTCCAGCTGCCCTGAATTTTTCACTTTTCCTGACACGTGCTGTGTCCCTTCATTATTCCTTGCCTTTGCACATACTGTCTGGACTAATATTTCACTACTTACCGTAACTTCTTACCTTTTCAAACTTCTCTGCTTTCAAGATTCGGTTCAAATGTCCCTGTGGGACTTTTCCTCACTGTATTCATTTCTGCAACAAATTACCATAAACTGAGCAGCTTAACATAACAGAAATTTATTTTCTCACAGTTTCGGAGGCCAGAAGTCCAAATTCACAGAGTCACCAGGGCTGTACTCTAGAGCAACGGTCCCCACCCTTTTTGGCATCAGGGACCGGTTTCGTGGAAGACAGTTTTTCCATGGACCGGGGCGTGGGAGGAGTGGGGGGAAGGACGTCGTTCAGGCAGTAAAGCAGCAATGGGGAGCGATGGGGAGCGGCAGATGGAGCTTTGCTCACTCGCCCACTGCTCACGTCCTGCTGTGCAGCCTGGTTCCTAACAGGCCACGGACCAGCAGTCTGCGGCCCGGAGGCTGGGGACCCCTGCTCTAGAGAGATTCCATTTCTTGCCTGTTCCGGCTTCTGGTGGTTCCAGGTGCTTCTTGGCTTGTAACTGCATAACTCTCATCTCTGCCTCCTTGTCACATGTCCTCTGTGTTGGCATCTTCGCCTCTTCTGTCTCTTATAAGTCATTGCATTTAGGGCCACCTGAGTAATCCAGGATGTTCTTCAAAGACCCCTTTTTTCAAATCAAGTCGCCTTCACAGGTTCTGGGTGGACATATCTTTAGAGAGACCGCTATT
The DNA here is from genome assembly GCF_009873245.2 of Balaenoptera musculus. Lineage (NCBI taxonomy): Eukaryota > Metazoa > Chordata > Mammalia > Artiodactyla > Balaenopteridae > Balaenoptera > Balaenoptera musculus. The sequence continues at coordinate 61,461,581 of NC_045802.1, forward strand.
CAACCTACTGTATTCACCAAACCCACACAGTTTGTTCATTCATTCATTCATTCATGCGGTGTGTATTGAGTACCCAACAATCAGTTCCTCCTGTTATCCCATGTGGCTTGGTTCATCTCTCTGTTTTAGCACTTACATCACTTACATTACATTAAATTTATATATTTACTTCTGCCCCACTAGGTTGGGAAGTTCCTTGATGGATAATATTTGATTTATCTTTTCTCATTCCTTGAAAATTGAAAGCTCTGGTTCATTGTCATTGTCTCCAGACACTACTTCTTGGTGATCATAATTTTTGATGATTTAAATAACTGCCAGTATGCTAACCTTTTGGTTACTGAGTGTCCTTTCTTCTAATGATCTTGTCCTCTGTGTTCTCTCAACCATTTACTCCATGGACTTAGACCTGGTCCTTATTACAAATAACTGTGACTGCTCCAAAATCTCAGTTTCTAGCATAGCATCTCTTATGATCACCACCTACTATTTTTGCCAGATGCTTCTTTTGAGAACTACTTCTTAACAATTCCTTGACGTCATGGATCCTACCCCCCTTTCACTGTTGCTCTCAGCCCTCATGATTCTCCTTATCTAAGCAGATTTACTGCCAATCATTGTAATCATTCTCTTGTATTCTCTTCTTTTGCTTTGTCATATTCCCTTTCTTTTTTGCACCATTATGTTTTTTTCTTCTTTTCTTGGTCCTATCAGTATACTAATAGGCTCTTATTTCTCCCATTAAAACAAAGTATCTTTGCGAAGAGATTTTTTTTCCCCTTCTGCTCCACTTTTTTTCCCTTTTATAGAATGTCTTTAAAAGGACTGCCTACATCTGCTTTCTTCATTTCTCTCCATTCTCTCTTTTGAATCTACTGCAACAGACTTTCACCTGTGCCACGTCAAGGAAACACTTCTTATCAACGTCCCCAATGATCTCCACATTGTTAAGTGCATTGTTCAATCCAATTTTCTGTCTTCATCTTAAATGACTTGTCAGCAACATATGACAGGATGATCACTTCCTTCTCTTTGGAATTTGTGTGTTCACTTGACTTCCAGGATAGCACATTTTCTTGGTTTTTTTTTCTTCCCTTCCTGACCGGCTGCCCTTCCTTTGTCTCCTTTGCTGGCTCCTCCTCACCTGCTCCCATGTGATCTCTAAATTGCACCAAGGTTCAGTCCTTAGTTCTCCTCCGCTTTTCACCTCTACTCACTTTTTAAAGTGATCTCACCAAATACTGTGACTTTAAATATCGAAATTGCTCTCTTCATTCCTGAACCTCTGTCCTGAACTGCTCACTCATGTATCCAAGTGAATCCTTGACATCTCCACTTGGATTTCTAAGAGATATCTCACACTCTGAGTTGAGCTCCTGATCTTATTCCCCAAAGTTGCTTCTCTGAAAATTTTCCCTGTCCCAGGTAATGGAAATTCTGTTCTGGAGTCACCGTTGATTCTGATCTTTCTCTCATATCCCTACCTAAACTGAACATATACTATTGGCTCTAAGTCAAAATATATCTGTAATTTGACTACATCTTATCCCTTCCACTGCTACTGGACTAGTCCAAGCCACCATTATTTTTTTATCTAGAGTCATATCCTGTGCTCACTGTTGTACCTCTTTCTGTCCTTCGACCCGTGCAGTCTGCTCTTGATACAGCAGCCTGGGGGAGTGTGGGGGGTGGCTGTTAGGTGTGAGATTATGTTACTGCTCTGCTCAGTTCCCTCCCACGGTTCCCATTTCCTTGGGGGGAAAGCACCTTACAAGGCTCCACTTAATCCGGGCATCTCTCTGATGTCATCTGTAACTTTGTTCCTGTGTTCTCACTTTGTTCTGGCAACAGTGGCCTCCTGGCTTTTCCTGCAGCACATTAGCTGCTACTTCAGGGCTTTGATATTTGCTCTTTTCTCTACCTGGAATACTTTTCCCCAAGGTAGCTTGCAAAGCTTTGCGTTTTATTGTAATGTCTTCTCTGACTTCTCCATTTAAAATTGTGTCCCCAGCATACCCTTCCAAAATGGGGAAACAAAGAAACACTGGTAAAGAATGACTCTTGTAATCTTTTATAGCTAAATCTAAATGGAGAATAATGATATGACTGGGAAATGCAGCATTAGTGTTAAGAACCAATTCTTAAAACAAAATTGCCTTCTGTAAAGGAATAAAAGTACAAACTTAAAACTAAAATTACAAACTATATCAGCATACCTGTTCTAAGAATACTTAGTAATTGCTCTATTCTTGAAGTTGGGTCTTCTGATTCTAAATTTCCTTATTAACCAATTTTCTTCCTCCTTTACTTTCCCCTTTTCTTACATACTTACTGCTCCTCTGCTTATTTTCTTCATACACACACACACACACACACACACGAATAAAAATTAATATATTCTTTCTGTCCTCTGGGTTGTTTTTTTTTTAAAGATATTTAAAACCAATAATGGCCCTTTATGGAACAATGCTTGTTATAACTACTGAGAAAGATGTATGGCCATTTATAATTATACCTTACAGTTTTACACATAGATCTAGCTTTGAGTCATTTTTAATTGTATTTCTGTCCAAACAAATCTGATTTAAAATCTTTCTGTAGGTTATTATGTGTCAGATATCTTACTGAAGTCAGATATAGTTTATGCTTCTGATTTTTTTTTTTCAACCAGCAAACTCTCTACGATAAAGAAAAAAAAATCAAATTAGTCTGGCCTGGCAACTTCGTTAGTTCCTGCTATGTTCTCTGAATAATGGCTCACTATTTCTCTACTTGTTCTAATTCCTTTAGAAAGAATGACACAATAATTTTTTTAGTTGTTTTAAATATTTCTTTCTCCCCTTCATGCTCCAAATTCATGTATTTATTGCATTTAGCTTGATTTTTATAATTGCAGGATACACTCGTCTCCTAACCATGCACACATTAATCGCACAAACTAGTTCATAAATATCGATACCATCCTTCATTAAGTAGCGTATATTTAAGCACCGTGTTGAAGAGTTGAAGGTAAAAAGTTGGAAATGTTACTCTGTCAGGAAGGCGGGGCAACCATTTTGGAGCCACATTTGATGATATCAGTGGTGGCAATAATTTTAGAGATAAATTTAATCTATACAGTAGAAATGGGAATAAGTTATTTCTGCCATTTCCCCCAATTCTTATTTTAATATGAAGGCTTATTCCTCTGCCTGATATTCTCCAGGGGACTTTTTTTTTTTTTTCCTGTGTAGAGTTAACAGATTTTTATTGTTTTTGCCTATATAGAAGAATATAATCCAGTTTTCAACTCAATTCTACATGTTTCCATATATTTCCACTAAGAGTTCTAGTTATAGGGAGACCAGCAATCAGGTTGCCCAGGGCTGTCCCAGTTTTAGCAATGAAATACCCACATCCCGAGAAATCTCTTAGTTCCAAGCAAACCAAGATTGTTGTTTACTGTAGTTCTGGGTACTAACATGTGCTATAGAAACCTGGGAGTAGAGGAAAGCAGACTACTATTAGCACTTAGTTCTTAGATATAAACTTTTGTTCTTTTTAAAGCATGCTTATGGTAGGAAACTTGCTAAATAAATGATGAAACATACAAAAAAGCATAAAAGTCACTCATAATCCTACTATTTAGAAGTAAGTTTTGGAACCCTTTGGTGACTTCTCCATCTATACATATTTTCTGGCATTGTTTAGACCCTACTATATTTTACATTGTTCTCTTTGTTTTTATTATAATGCAAGCATTTGTTTTGATGTTAACATTTCTCTGTAAACATAATAGTTGATGATTGTATAATATTCCACTGGAACTTTTTTGTATGTTCTTTTTTTTTGCCCATTTAAGAAAAATTTTATTAGAGTATAGTTGATTTACAATCATGTGTTAGTTTCTGCTGAACAGCAAAGTGTATCAGTTATACATATATCCACTCTTTTTTAGATTCTTTTCCCATGTAGTTCATTACAGAGTATCTCCGATGACTTTCAATTGCACATAGACTAACATTCCAACTCTTCATTCGCTGTGGTCTCAGTGCTGTTTTCTTTTAATGCTCCCTCACACCCGCCCCCGCCAGTTTTATCTTGGCTACTTCCTTTTCATTGTTGAGATACCTATCTAAAATCCTTTCTTTTGTTTACTTCATAGTACTTATCACCTTTTAAAAATGATTTTTTATTTACTGTTTTACTTTTCCTTTCTGTTGCCCCCCAGGAGTTGTAAGTTGCATGTCTTGTTGACTAACTAACTGACTGAACAAATAAAGGAGAAAAAGAGCCTCTTGCCTGTGCACAGAGGGGACTGAGTGCACAGAGGTGAGAGGTGGAACGCACCCTGACTGATGGTTTGTATAAGAAGTGAGAGGTGAGGCTGCACCATGGCTGGGATGGGAACTGAGGGCAGGGCTGCCCAGGGAGATGAAACAGCAGAAACAGAGGTTAAGGAATCTCGGAGAGCATCATGTTTTTAAACATGACAGTAAAATAATCATATCTGTGCTTTAAAGAATAACTCCTAGGAGGGTTGAGGGTGAGTGGGGAACAGTGTAGTAGTAGGAGAGTCAATGAGGAAGCTGCTCCAGTAATTCAGGTGATTGATGTTAAGGGGCGAGACTCAGGGAGTTCCAGAGGAAATGAAGAGAAATGGGACCAAAGATGAGTTATGGGGGGTAGAGGTGGGTCGTCATGGGCCCTGCTAAGCTACAGTCTGCAGGGGAGGTGGGCGGTGGTCTGACTGGTGATTCTCCTCTGGTTGCTGGATGCTTGTTATTATCCAAGAATGGGAAGGGAGAGTATCAGGTAGGTATGATCAGATCAGGTTTGGTGTGGTTGAATGTGATGTATCAGTGAATTATTCCAAGTGGAGATGTTCAATAAATAATATGTGTTTGGGTCTTTGGGAGACAAAAATCTGAGTCCTGATCAAGGAAATGAACATGAAACAAGAGAGGGTGAGAAAAGGGAAAGGAGGAGAAAGTCGAGGCTGAAATCCAGATAAGAGAAGGAGAAACACCTTGGTTTTTTCTCTTCACTCTCTAAATACTTCTTAGTCACTTGTGCTGTATCTTCCTCACCCAAGATGTCCGGAAAATTAAGCTTTTAACACTTTGCCCTCAGCAGTTGTTCCATCACTTCTTTTTGCATTTGGTTTGCAGTTGCTTTGATTTTTTTAAAAAAACACCTCCTGCCTCACTTCCGCTGAGCCATGTCAATCACAGTGCGATGAAAATGAGTGTGTTTTCCGTTTCACGCTCTCTGTTTGGTGGCCTTGTACTTCTGCTACGCTTGTCTGGCACAGTGACTCTCCTGCCACCTTTCTACTCCAGGCAGCTGTCCTCAGAGCAGCCTAACCTCAGCTCTTTAGGTGGATGCTTGCTAACACCTCAGTCTAAAAATAGACATATCGGTCACTTTCTATTACATTAGGCTGTTATCATTTTCTCTGTAAAAGTCACCACTGTCTGATATTTTCCACCTTGTTTGTATTTGTTTCTTTATTGTCTGTCTCTATTTGTGGGAAGTGTACTCCATGAGACCAGTCACTGGTTCTATATTCTGGACTCTTCTTGTGTTTCATTTGTGCTTAATACTTTCTCTTCCATAAACTCTTAGCCAGACTCTTGGATCATGCTCTCATTTCCCTTTCATTCTTTGCTTACACATAGGTTTCTCGGACAAGCTTTCTGTCTCTCCTGTATCAAACAGACCCCACTTCCACGCTTACCACCATTTATACCCTGATTTTTCTTAACAGCACTGACAATTTTTTAACGTGTTTATTGTCTGTATCTCGCTATTAGAATGTAAGTCCTCCAAGATAAGGACTTTGTTTCCTTCACTACTATGTCCTTAGAAACCTTAGGATGGTTCCTGGCACCTAGAATTTACTTAATATTTGATGAGTAAATGACTGAATGGATAGAAGTAGAGAAGTCTCTTTTACCAGGTAGGAGAGTTAAGAGCCTTGGTCAGCCAGTCTGACCCTCTGATTCTTCCTGCTGGTGAATCCTCCTTTTCTCTCGTGATCCGTTTGTGATCCATTGGACACACATGAGATGGGAATTGGGGAAGATTCTCAGGCAAAGAGAAATACCTAAGATTATATAGCAGCAGACCTAAAAACAAGTAGAATCCTAATTGGATGATCACTCTTGCCACTGAGACCTTTGAATACAAATGAGTTGAGCATCATTTCAACATCCATGGAAGTTCAAGGCCCTTCCCCAAATTTCTGTAAACCTGCATGCTGGCAGTGGGGGTCTTATGGTCCTCTCCCTTCTGGACTTTTAGCTCCCTATGTGTAACTGTGCACTGTGCCACATCAGCCCAGATGTGAAACTCAACTGTTTGTTCAAGTTTCACAAAATAAAAACTAAACCAACCAATCGCTGCTACTCTATGTCAGTTACAACTCTTTCTTGCTATTTCCATCTTCCAACATTTTGTTAACCATTCTTATCTTTTCCTATTCTTTACCCTTTACACTTTTTTGTTTCACTCGTTGTCATTTTCATGGAGTTTTGGTGGGGGAAATTCATCTCCTGTAACTTCTTTTTAAAAAAGAGATAATAATTTTCTGGATAATCTTACCTTCTCCAATATAGTCTTTTGATGAAATCTCTGATAACACCAAGGTTCTAAGCAGTTTAAAAGTACTGATATATTATTTTATTTAGCTTTCTCTTTGTAAAATAGGATTTGTGTGTTTCTGTTATGTGATATGGACTTTGTATAGTTTCCCTGATTTAAAAATTCACAGCAACTCCATTAGGCATATATCCTATTCTCCTATTTTATAGAAGAGAAAATTGAGGACCAGAGAAGTGAATTTCTTTGCCTGAGATTGGAGAGTAAATAAGGAGCATATTTAAGTCAAGGCTTCTGATTCCCAAGTCCGTGCTCTTTCACTATATACCATTTTTTTCCCTTTGAAATAAATGTGTTACTCTTTAAAGATGAGTAATTATTTTATTAATTTAAATAGAGATTCATAAAAGTAATTCTGAACAAAACAGATGCATTTAAGATTGAGAGTGAAAAATACAGCAATGCTTTTGTTATCCCTCCAACCTCACCCTCTTTACTTAATGTTTAAGACCATTAATCTTGCTCTCTTGATTCTATGGGTTTTAGTAATGAGTTTCCCTGTTCTATTGCAGTGTAGTCTGCTTTCCCAATATTTTATCTTGATGTCTCTTGCTCATCCTATTAACAAGATACTGGGAGATATCACAAAATTGTGATAAGCCTGAAAGAGCTATGTGCCAATAGGCTCTTTGAGTTTGTGGATAATATAGAGGCAAAGTAGTTAACAGAGAAATGAGTAAAATTTACTTCCATATGATGAAATGGAAAACACTCTAAAGCCAGAATGTTTGAGAAAGGCAAAAGATTTAAATCAAGTTATACAGAAAGAATGAATAAAATATTTTAAGCATATTTAAAATAAAAGTGCATAAATGTCAATATAAATTTTAAAATATAGTGGATTATCCATGGGTGACTTTTATTCATAACTTAGATGATAAAACATGATGTTCTGATGTGCTTATTACATTGACTGATATTTGTTTATTACAGCTATTATCCAAGTAAGAGCTTAAGTACTATTATAAAAGCAAAGTTTGCCCACTATAAGAAAAAAAAAAAAGAATGGCAAATCCTTTTGTCCCTTAATTCCCACTTCCCAGTCCCAAGCTTGACATAGTATTTTGTTATATACATTCTTGTATATATCAAATATGCATATACTTGATTTTGAAATATGTGTATACTTGTGCATAAGCACCCATATGTCAAAATGAAATTATGTTGTATGTGCTTTTCTGAAATTTTTCTGGTGTATGAAAAAAAGGTTTAAAGTGAGATGAATACTGAAAATACTGAGAGTTTACTTAATTGGAAAAGACTGTCACTCTCTTTAAGATATTTTTCAGTCTTAAAACTTATTCTGTGAGTCTAAAACAACATATATTTAAAGAAAGTAAATTTCTTAGACAATATCTTGAAGGAAAGAGATAGTAAAAATATAAGGTAAAGGATAAGTGACCTTTTCTTTCTTGTTATTAGATATTTGGCATTTTTAAAGATTATTATCAGATGGTCAAGATGCCTCATATTTTCAAAATGGAGAAAATCGGGCTTAAAAAGAGTTGACGTACAAAAAGAATCAGGGCTTTAGCTAATGACAAAACTCATTAGTTCAACAATATGAATTAAATGTGAAAAATACTAATGCAAAATTAGACTGCATTCAGAGAAGTGAAGTTGGTAACAAGGGAAGATGTTATTTCCTAATCATCTGTAACTGACAAAACATGTCTGGTAGAAAATGGTCTGTCCATGAAGCCACCTTGTTAGATGAACATTGGCAGTTAGGGCTTACAAAAAGGAGGGCAGCCCTGATGACATTCTAGTGGAAAACTATACCACGTGAAAACAGATTGAAGGAATTCAGGGTGTTTAGTTTGTTAAATAAGTTTTTTTGGTATGGCTACAGACAAAATAAGGACAATGGAATTTAGAGAAAAGCAGGTTTAAACTCAATAGAAGGAGGGTAAGAACCTTCACTTAACTGAGTGCCTACCCTGTGTCAGGTAACCTAAGGGATACGGTATGCATATAAGGTGGAGTTGAGACTGAGTTTTCAAAAAGATGGAGTAATCACCAAAATACCATTCAGACAACTGACTGGAAAAAATATATTTAACTCATTACTTCACGTCTCACTGTAAAAGAAATGTAAAAAGTATAAAATATTAAGGAATTAAATGTAAAAAATTCTATGTAAATACACAATTTGTATAGAATTACAGCTAGTCCATAAATTAGGCCCATTTTAAAGATAAGGCAGCTGAGGATCTTGAAGGCTAAGTAATTTGCATTATAAGGTTAGAAAACATCAGGTTAACCCTGCTCTGACCCCAAAGCCCATATTCCAACTTCCATGATATGATCAATAACATAGCAATTAGCCCAATACAAAAGTGTTATAGGTAACCTAGTAAACTGGTGTAAGAGCTTTCCGAGCCTCGAGGTTTGAGACAAAATCTGGAGTACCATCTAAGCTGTTGAAGTGATTCCAGAAGAAGTAGGGGATTGTGTGAGCTATCTCTAGTATTCCCTACAAGTCTAAAATATTATTGTTTTAATGCTCAAATAAATAAAGGTACAGTAAGTAGAACTTCTAAAGTATTTTATTATTAAAGTGAAACTCAAAAGCATGCAATGCTCAGAGCTATTAAAATGGACACACTACTCCCCACTGGACCTCACATGCAAACAAATTTCGGTTCAAAGTGATGACTGTCCCAATATATTTTGTCAAGTTGCTTCAACTAGGTCTTTAAAAGTGATCAAAAAGTTTTCATATTTTAAGAGATGAAATAGTGAGATATTCATATTTTCATAGGCATTCTCACAAAAAGTCTCACTGTTTAAGAAATTATGCTACAATACATATTCATGAAAGGTCGATGGTAGATGTGATTAATAACCTCATTTTAGAATCCCAGGAAAGTGATATTTTGAGACTGTGTTTTTCATATTACATGAGGATAACATTAATATAACACTAAATGCTCAAAAAAAGCTTTGTGTTAAGATGTTTCTTGCTCAGATTTCTTTATTCTCTTTTCTAAAGTAACATTTTTATTCAAAGCCGTATTTAATTACATGGGAACACTTAAAATTAGTCATGATCTATTTTAGTATATTCATGTATTTGCCTTACATTGGGCATATAGCCAAATAATATTCATTTAATAATTAATGTATAATTTATAAGAATTTCTAGTACTTATATCAGCTATATCTAAAGAGGCTTGAGTACACAAGATTAACTCTGAATGTAAGATAAATTAATAATTTGGTTGCAGTATATATGATCCCATATGGTGATAAATGTTATTATCTAAATAAGCCAAGATTATGTTCATCATTATCACTTGAAACGTCACCATTCCTATAAAATTTCTGATGATATTTGAAGTATTTACTTCTTAAAATTTTCCTCTGTTTACATTCTCTTTTATATATAAAGTCTACTATATATACTTTTTTTATTGTTACTTCTCCATGGTATTAAATATTCTTTGGAAAAATGATATTTGATAACTACAGAAGATTACACATGTATTTTATTATAAAGTCATGCTCTTTCCAAGGCTGAATTATAAACACAGTACTTATAGCTATCATCTCTATTGTGCTTATTTTGTGCTGGGAGCTGCTCTAAGTCTTTAGAGATATCATCTTTAATCTGCAGAACAAATTCATAAGTATGTGCTGTTATTATCCCCATTATACAGATGTGAAAACCAAGATACAGGGAGGTTATATATGATTTGCCCCAAGTCATGCAGCTGGGAGGTTGTAGAGTCTGAATCTGAAACCAGGATGTCTGGTTTCAGAGTCCTAGCTGGTAACCATCATGCCTGGCATTTTGCCTTAAAATGTGAAGTGTGATAGACATCTAGGGATGTACGATTTTTACCCATATCTTAGGTTTTGTTTTTTTTCTGAAAAAATTCTAAACTTTTATAAAGATCTTGACATGTATTGCCAAGTTGTTTTTCAGAAAGGTTGCATTAGTATATACCCTTTCAAGATTATTCCACAGATTCCATTTTCCTGTATCTCCTCTAGTAATAGATCGATCAATTTTCTTGTTAGTTTTCCAGAAAAAAATTCTACCAATTTTCATTTGTTGCTTACTTTGGAGGATATTAACTTTCCTAGCTGTTTTTCTAGCTAACTATATTTCTTTTGTGAATTATTAATTCATTCTATGTCATGTTTTCCCTATTGAGGTGTTAGTGATTGAAAAGGTTTATCTTCATCCTTTATTAGAATATTATATATTCTATAAATAGATATAATTTTTTTCTTTTGAGATTTTTTATAATGTACTGCTTTTATGCATAGAAAGGCTTTCTCTACCCTGGGATTAGCTTTTTATTTCAGTATAATCCTTTTTAATATATTTATATTGATTTTTTAAAACAACATGTAACGCCTTCATCCATTTAGGTTATATCTGAGTTTGTAGTAAGCCTCTTGTCTCAGAAGCATTTCCTTTTTACTTTCTTTTATGATGTTACTTTTCTAATATATAAAATATATACACACAAACCACACACACACACACACACACACACTCACTCATTTACACACCTGCTCACTTCTTTGCTATTTTATTTGCTTAGAATTCAGTATAACATAATGAAAAAGAAAAGGTCACCAGAGCCAGACTGCCTTTGTTCAAGTCCAGATCCAACATTTATTAGCCACACTACTATTGCCTGTGTTTCATTCTCCTTATTTATTAAATTGAGATAATAGTACCCACCTAAAATGGTTCTTGTGAAGATTAATAAATTAATCTGTGGAAAGCACTTACAATGGTGACTAGCATGTACTAAGTGGTATAGAAGTTATAGTAATTACTCATTGTGCTTAAATTCACAAGGTATATTATAGGTTTTTTTTCCTTAAATTTTTGATGGATTATATTTGATTCAAGTTACCAGTAAAACTATCTAGGTATGCATTTTTGTGTGTGTGTGTGTGTGTAATGTCTTTTAACCAAAAAAGCCATTTTAGTTTATTTAATGGATATATTATATTTTATATTTATTTCTCAGTAAATTTTGATAGTTTATGCTTTTCAAGGAATTCGCCATTTTGTCGAAGTTGTTGAGTATTTCCCACTTAATTGTTTATAACATTCCTTTATTAACCTTTAAGTTCTGCAGGATCTGTAGTAATACTACTTCTTTTATTTTTGATATTTGTAATTTCCCTATTTTCTCACTTTTTCTTGATTGGTCTTGATTAATCTTGGAGTTCACTGATTATTTACTATCCTATAGCCACTTTGCTGAAGTCCATCATAGGAATTCTCATCTTCATATTGTGTGTGTGTGTTGTAGGATTTCTATTTGACTCTTTTTTTATTGTTTCCATTTCTCTGCTAAAATTCTCTATTTGTTCATGATTCTTATCTACCTTTTCCTCTAGATCCTTTGGCATGTTAGCCCCAGTTATTTTAAAATCCCTGTCTGATAATTTCAACATCTGGGCCATCTCTAGTTTCATTTTTGTTGCCTACTTTATGTCTCAACAGTGGGTCATTTTTTCTTGCCTCCAGTTTTTCTCATGAACCCCAAGCGGAAGTTTCTGGGAAAGAGCTGATGAATGGGTGTGTATTTCATACACACACACACACAGTGGAATATCACTTAGCCGTAAAAAAAAATCCTGCCATTAGTGACAACATGGATGAACTTGGAGGGCGTTATGCTAAGTGAAATAATCTGGACACAGAAAGACAAACACTGTGTGATTTCACTTATATGTGGAATCTAAAATAGTCAAGACATAGAAGCAGAGGAGAATAATGGTTGCCAGCGGCTGGGTGGAGAGGGGACTGGGGAGATGTTGGTCATAGACTTTCAGTTATGCAAAGTAAATAATTGTTGGTGATCTATTGGTGATCTGTTGTACAGTCTAGTTCCTATGATTAAGTATTGTATACTTAAAACTTTACCAAGAAGGTAAATCATATGTTAAGTGCTCTTATCACAAAAGGAAAAGAAAACAAAGGTGGTGGGAGGAAACTTTTGGAGGTGATGGATAAGCTTGTGCCATTGAGAGTGATGATGGTTTCATGGGTGTAAACTTATCTCCAAACGCATCATGTTGTATACATTGGATATCTGCAGTTTTTGTATGTCAATCATAAAGTGAGTTTAAAAATTGTGTGACAACATGCACTTAAATATAATGTTTTAAGTTCATTTTTTAAAATGAAAAACAATGAACATGATATTTAGAGTTACGTATTGATTCAGGTAAAGCTTTATATCTCATTTTAATAGATGGAGAGTTCAGATTCCTAAAGGGACAGTGGCATTCTTAGGCCACACAATGAGCAAATTGCAGATCTGCAAATAGTGCTCACACCGTCTGACTATAGTCTTGACACTTATCACACTGCATCGTGCTCCCACAAAATTTTATTAGCACTCTAATATCCTGGAGGTTGAGTTTGTAATATGGGATCTTTTAAAACGAGTTCATTAACTTTCATAACCTTTTCAGTGAAGTTGTTAAAATGGAATATTTTATTTTATTTTTTTCTGGAAGGGATTGACCTGTTGAAATTATCTTAGTGACTCATGTTGAAATAGCCTATGTAATAGTGTCTTGTGGTAGATAAGTTATGTTCAATCACTGTGCCCTATATTTCCATCTACTCCTTATCCCTGCACCACTGGTAAGTAAAGAAAAGCTGAATCATGACCCCTCTCTTCCTCTATTCATTTGTGCATTTTTTACCTTAAATTAGCCATTTGCATTTTTATGATACGGGAATTACATAGCCATCAAAGATAGGATAATAATGAGGATTTGTAGATGCGGCGGGTTGGTGTTTATCTGTGTAGCTAAATCTTCAATGATTTTCAAAGGAAGGTAATTATTTTGTAATTGCAAACTGGTTTGGGGTAAAACTCTAGAGTACATAAGGTTGAAAAGAGAAAGAAGTTCCAAGGAAAAGGGAACTTATCCAAAAAAAATCAGTGAGTTGGGACATCTCTGGTGGTGCAGTGGTTAAGAATCTGCCTGCCATGGGCTTCCCTGGTGGCGCAGCGGTTGGGAATCTGCCTGCCAATGCAGGGGACACGGGTTCAGGCCCTGGTCTGGGAAGATCCCACATGCCGCGGAGCAACTGGGCCCGTGAGCCACAATTGCTGAGCCTGCGCGTCTGGAGCCTGTGCTCCGCAACAAGAGAGGCTGCGATAGTGAGAGGCCCGCGCACCGCGATGAAGAGTGGCCCCCGCTTGCCGCAACTAGAGAAAGCCCTCGCACAGAAACGAAGACCCAACACAGGTATAAATAAATAAATAAAAATTAAAAAAAAAAAGAATATAAAATTTATAAAAAAAAAAAAAAAAAAAGAATCTGCCTGCCAGTGCAGGGGACACGGGTTTGAGCCCTGGTCTGGGAAGATCCCACATGCCATGGAGCAACTAAGCCCGTGCGCCACAACTACTGAGCCTGCGCTCTAGAGCCCACGAGCCACAACTACTGAGCCCATGTGCCACAACTAGTGAAGCCCACGTGCCTAGAGCCCATGCTCTGCAACAAGAGAAGCCACCGCAATGAGAAGCCCACGCACCGCAATGAGTAGCCCCCACTCACCGCAACTAGAGAAATCCCGCGCGGCAACAAAGACCCAATGCAGCCAAATATAAATAAATACATTTATTTAAAAAAAAAAGAACCAATGAGTAGAGAATTTGTCAAAATCTAATGTAATCAGATCAGGAAAATTTGGGGATCTGGAAGCACAGTAATAGAAATTGCTAGGGACAGACAGGATGAGTTGACTGGCTAGGGATGGGCCAGAGGAAGCTAGAGGTTTGATCACACATTCCAGACACACTGGCAAGAGTGGAACCAATAAGAACAACATTTTATATAATAGACTCTCAGCTTCCAGAAATCTTTACTGTCACAATTGTTATAGGGTGAAATACAAATGGATTTTCCAAATGTTAAATAAATTCATGAAAAATAAAAAGGCCCATAGTGGTGTAAATGATGACTAAATACATTATGTGGATTACCTGCATTAACAAATATTTTAATAAGAGAATGTTACCTGTGTGATGGTTAATTTTATGTGTCAACTTGGCTTGTCTCTGGTACCCAGATGTTTGGTTAACCATCAGTCTAGGTGTTGTTGTGAAAGTATTTTAAAAATACGATTAACATTTAAATCCATAGAGTTTGAGTGAAACAGATTACTTGCCACAATGTGGGTAGGCCTCATCCTGTCAGCTGAAGGCCTTGAGAGAGAAAGAAAGACTGAGGGGCCCTGAGGAACTGGGAAGTCTGCCTCTAGGCTGCCTTGGGGCTTATGCTTGCAGCACCCACGCTTCTCTGGCTACACAATCTGCAGCCCTGTCCTGAGGACTACAGACACGTGACCCTCACAACTGTGTGAGCCAGTTCTATAGTACAAATCTCTCTCTCTGTGTTATGTGTGTATAGCCTATTGGTTCTGTTTCTCTGGGGAACCCTGACTAATACAATACGGATAGCTTATTTTTAAACAGTAATAAAATAAACCTGTCACTGCTTGTTATTTTAGGGTTGTTTAACAGATATACTACAAATTTGTGATTTTCTGTAGAAATGATGATTTGTTATTTTTGGTAACTATCAAAGTTATAACCAAAAGTCATTATAATTTAATGATTGGTTATTTGGGCATTTTAATTAGTTTTTTAAAAAATTAATTAATTACTTTATTTTTACTTATTTTTTTAAAACATCTTTATTGGAGTATAATTGCTTTACAATGGTGTGTTATACAGTCTAATTTTAAATTCTAGTAGTTATGTTTATATGTAATAAAAGATAATTCTTTAATTGATATTCTTGTGAAGATTTAAAACAAGCCCCCAAACTGAACTGTAACGATGATTAGATTATCCTTTGGCACCTGGAACAAGACCAAACCACTTCTTTACATTTGGCATCTACCCTGCTGTTTCTCTTTTAGTTTTCTTCATGTGAGAATAAACAAGAGAGGTTTGGTTTCTAGAGTTGTCGGTTTGGCAGTGTTTCATGAAAACTGAAACCAGTTCAGGAAAATTAATGTAATACCCGGTCTTAACACAATGCAAACCTCAGTGAGGCTCCTCTGCTTTTCATTTCGGTTCCACAATATTCGAGGTTGTTCTAGGAATTGAACCTGAAGCAACTTCTGGAATGTGAAAGAGAAATATAAGCATATGCCAAAGAATACTGCCAGTGCCTTTTTATACCAAGAGCTTAGTTAGATGTAAGTGACATCATAGGGAGAGAGAAATCCTGTTTCTCTCTCTCCCTCCCTCCTCTGTCAGCAAAGAGTGCCTCTCGTATACTTTTGTCCATAACACTGACGTTTAACTTTAAAAACCTGTGTGGGGGCTTCCCTTGTGGCGCTTCCCTGGTTGAGAATCTGCCTGCCGATGCAGGGGACACGGGTTCGAGCCCTGGTCTGGGAAGATCCCACATGCCACGGAGCAACTAAGCCCGTGAGCCACAACTACTGAGCCTGCGCGTCTGGAGGCTGTGCTCCGCAACAAGAGAGGCCGCGATAGTGAGAGGCCCGCGCACCACGATGAAGAGTGGCCCCCACTTGCCGCAACTAGAGAAAGCCCTCGCACAGAAACGAAGACCCAACACAGCCCAAAAAATAAATAAATAAATAAAATTAAAAAAAAATATGTTAAAAAAAAAACCTGTGTGGTTTCAATACAAATCAAATATAGATTTCCTCTATAACTGTGCCTTCTCTTGTCAATGACATATGACCTTTTTTGTTGTAGACTAAAAGAAATGTCAAATAAGGATCACACAGTTTAAAAATTTAAGGGAAACTACAAATAGAGGCAATCTTTGAACATTAAACAATCTGTAAAATGAACTGTTAAAGGAATAGTTTCTCAGGTCCTTTAAAATTCATATCCCCTTTCTCAGCACCAGCATTTTGCCAATGAGAAAACTAAGGCTCAGGTTTTACAGTGTGTTAGTCACACAGCTGGGATTAGAACCCCTACAGCTTTGGAATCTTGCTTAAACACCTTGTCTTTGATGCCTCACAGCTGAAATTCTAAATTTAAAGACATTCCCTGGAATAGTTTGTTTCTTTATGCTACCACTTAATTGGGGGTGGTGTCATTTTTTAATTGATGTATTGTGGTCACAATTAGCATTAAGATATCAAAATTCCATTTCAGCAAATGAAGAGAACTTACCTATAAAACGAAAATAAATCGGATCAGTCCAGGAAGCTTTTAATAAAAAATAAATTTCTAAAAAAAAAAAAATAATAATAATAATAATAAATTTCTATAGCTCCCAACCAAACTAATTTCTAGAATATGTAGACTAACTTATTTTTCAAAGGGAAATATTGCTAATTATATTTTGTTTATACACTGTCTAAGGGCTTATTTTCTTTAGATTATTTTGCCTACTTTCTGCTTTACTTCCTCCTGGGCTACACCAGGGAAGAGTTAGTTCTTTGGGCCTCACATAGGTATTGCTTGCTCACTGCTACAGCCAAGAATCAGCCATTGCGGCTAGCTCACAGGCCTGAGGACTAGTCTCAGTTTTTAGAGGCAAGAACCTATATTCATCCTGTCCTGAACGCATTGGCTTACCATGGTATCTTATACTTAGTAAGAGTCAAATATGTAAATGACTGTTTGTTTAGTTAAATACCTGTCCCCATTTTCTTTAAAAAAAAAGTCAAAGCAATGGAGATGACATGCAAGTCCACCACATTACTTATTTATCTTTAAAAAATTCACTGTTGTATTATTGATGAAAAGATGTAGTTTTACTGTTGCTGTCAAAGTCCGGTGTGCAGATGCAGATTCTGAAGCTCTGAAGCATAGTACATAGAATGTCAGAAACATATGTATTAATATTTATGTGTATAATTAACATCATCTTTGCAGCCTTCTCTCCCTTCTTTTACGTGTACAGCTTGTTTGTGTATCCAAAGGAGCTATATTTCTTTCACTTGGAAATAAAAAGTCCATGGATTTAAAGGGATTTTACTTTTTCCCCTCAGAAACATTAATATTCTATCAGTGAATATTCTTTCTAGAGCACCTTGAAAGATTTAGTAAAGATAATTGTGCAATCAATAAAACACTTAAAGGGTGTTGCTCATATGTTAATGTTTTACATGTCTTAATGAATTTCAAATGTTATTTGGTACTGAATATTAAAATACACTGGGAGTATATACCATTCTTCAAGTTATATATAACTTTGGGAGCTTATCAAATTAACTATATTAAATTTTAGCATCAGCAAAACCAATACTTCTGAAACTGGCTTGATTTCTGCCTTATTTTTTAAAATTGTGGTTATTACAGAACTGCAAACTTGAGAAATAATGTTATTATTTACGTTTTATATACTACCTTTCTCTGAAAGTTCTCTGTGGCATTTTTACTGAGATATGGGATGAAGTGAGTAAGGTTACTGCAGTGGTTAGCGTGGAAAGGAGCAATGGCATGTGTGCTCAGAAGTTTAGTTATTCAGTTGGTGTTGTCTGAATTTGTTCTCAGTGTATGAGCTACTTTTGATCAATATGAATAGAGCTCTGGGTCCATTTTTCACTTCACTGCAGTTACTGTAGAGTTTCTCTAACAATAGTGTGGCACTTAGAAGTTAACACAATTGTACCTTCAATCAGCAATTTAGGTAAGGGAAAGTAAACAATATATATATATGGCTTACAATCTTTATTACATTAAATGACCTAACCTATTTTGGGGATCAGGAAAAGGGGAACACCAAACATATGTCCTCTATACTACAAGATGCAAAACGTTGAATTTATATAGCAAGAAGTAGGGTCTTCTACAGAGGAAGTAATTAGCTAAGAAGATAGATTGGGGGTTGAGTACATAGTGATGATGAAATGGGAGGATGATCTGGAAAATTATTTCCCCAGTTCACATGAAAAGGTATGGCCCTTCTAAAATTTTGATTTAGAGATTCAAAATACTATGTGAATTCATTCATTTGGAGTAGGAGATGGAGTGGGATGGGGGAAAGAAGATTTTTATACATACCTATGTGAGATACGCTTCTGAGGCATCTTTTAATACTGTATCTAAAATAGTCATTAGTTTTCCCAACATTTATTAAACTCTCTTGGGTATACTCTGCTAGACATTGGGAACAGAAAGATGAATTTGATTTGCCCTGAGTTGAAGAAGCTTGCTACTTTCAAGGAGAGTGGTGAGACAAGAGATAATCATAACCTCACGTGATAGAATGCCAGCATGAGTATTGGTGTGTTGAAATACACAGAAGGCAACGCTCATTTCTTCCAACATAAAGGAAAATGGGAATCAGAAATGTAATATCGTCTCAGACGCTGGTTAGAAGAAGCTAGATTCAAAGATTTAGAGCCCAGAGACCTAGGTTTTATTTTTGCCTATATCTTAGCTTTATATGATTGACAAGGAATTTTGCCTTTTTAAAGGGGACTGAAAACTTGTCAGATGAAAACAAGTCTTGATGTCAGTGGCTATGACACTTGGCATTTTCATAGTTGCTTTTCTTTGCTTGATGTGAGGATTTTGAGAATAATGAATCAAAGCTGGTTTTATTATCATTATATTTTAGGTATAAAATATCAATGTAATTAGTATACAGAGGGTGAAACTGCTTTTTGGTTCACAGACTGAGACATTTTGTTTTGGTTATCCATGTTTAACTTGTCAGCCAGCTTAGACATTTGTATATTTTTTTATTTTATTCATGCCTATCCTGCTTTTCTTAACCATTGAGCTTCATGTTAATTAAAATTACTTTTAAAGTTACTTTAAAAGTAACATATTAAGATGTATACATTATTTGATTTTTCTCAGTTTTACCAAATTTATCTCAAAGGGAAAATACAGAAGAGGAAGTAAAATCATTAAAAGCACAAGCTTTGGGATGATACCCAGATTGAAGCTGCGGCTGCCTTAATTTCTAGCTTTGTGCTTTGAGAAAATTCATGTCTCTGTGCTTCGGTTTTTTAATTTTGTAAAATGGAATACTGGTTGTTAAAGGAGAATCAAGGTAATGTTTGCCACGTCCATCAAAAGTAATCATGCAGCTAGTTTTAATGACAGCAACAATAATAGCAGCATTGTTAACTTAGATAGATAGATAGATAGGTAGATAGATAGATAGATAGATAGATAGATAGATAGATAGATAGATAGATAGATAGATAGATAGATAGATGATAGAAGGTCTGAAAGATGTAGAGGGTAGTTTTTCCAGGTGTTAAAAAAATATACTCTTTATTCTGATTTTCCCCATAGTAACCAGGGTCCTGGTGATTTTCCATTGGAGATTTAGGCTGTGCAACAAGATCCTGGCTACTCCACTTTTATTGTCTTCTACTATGACCTCATGTTTCTGAGTCCCAGGTATGTCTGAGCAGGGGCTTCGGCTCCTGGCTCTGCATCCTTGACCTGGGTCCTGCTATAAATGTTAAACTTGCCTCCATCTTTTTCCTCACCCTAGTTAGGGGCACTGATAGAGACACAGTGAGCAGGAATTTTGTGAGCAGGGTGATGTCATCTTGGCAGCTTGAAATCAGCCAGGGTGGGAATATTTACACCATGATCGGCAGATGCTATAAATCAGGGCTTTCTTGTTTCCCAGAATTGGTTTGACCTCTAGTGTAGGACCTCTGACATCAGTATTCTAACATTTTGGGCTGGGGTAGTAGTACATGCATAATATGCCTTCCTCATTTTAAAAAGAAAAATTCCATAAAAGTCCTAAATTTTTCTCTGGTGATTTCACCTTTAGCTTTATCAGCCGCTTCCATGGCAAAGAGCCACCATCCTTTTTTATATCTCTTCTTCCTATTTGATAACAGACTGAGTGCACGCTGGCATCTGTGAAATCCTGTGCGTTTAATTTACTACAGCCCAAATCAGACCATGATTGTTCTAGTCACCAAGGACGTGAGTCACCAAGGGAGCAAGGTATTGGAATATTTAGATTGCTTTTTTTAAGTAAAGGTAAACTTTGCAGCAAAGATTTCATTTCACTCATATGAAAATGTTTAAAGTTTATGAATATAACTTCAAAATAGGCCATATACTGATTTCTGCTAATTGATCTTGTTAGCTCTTATTTTGAGCATAATGTTGGACAGTTCTTTGGAACCATGGTATAGATAGGTCTTTAAGAGATTCTAGTTTGTGGATTATCATTCCGACAGTAGCTCCTTCTTTCTGCTGATATTTAATTTCCCAAATTGTCTACATTTAGGGAGCTATTGTAGAACATTTATCTTTGGTTCTTCAGTGACTGCTCCAGCTCTGAAGAATGCCCCTGGAAGAGTGGTCTGACTGAGATAAGCTTCACTATATCTTTGAGTCATGATGATTTGATTTAGAGCTTAAATGTAGTTGTAGCACATTATATTTTAAGTCTTATTTTGTGGTATTGAAGTTTGCACAAAAATGATTTACAAATAGTGGTCCCTTGTATCACTCTAAGACAGCTTGATACTTATTGAATAGCTTCACTTATCCACTTCACTGAAACCTTGAAATGACTTTATAGAAATCATCTTGAATGAAGCAAAGATCATAGGATTTTCTTTTTCCCACAAAAGTTCAGTGCTAACCTAATGACTTTCTCTGAGCTACTTGGCGGGGGAGGGAACTGGCTATTGGAAAATAATTCTTGTTCTCTCTTTTAAAACTCACAAAGGCATGGTACTTGTTAGTGTAAGTGTTGAAAGCTGTTACCCTAGGCTCCTTTAGGAACTCATCCTTCCCTTGTGGAATAAAACAGAGGGGGATGTGTCATTACTTGGTACACTTGTAAAATGTTAGAAGACAGATGTCTTTATACTCAGTCCTTATTCAAAGCATAGCTGTGTTTATGTACTTCTCTTTCTCTTTGTTCACTATACAAAAGTAGCAGCTTGAATAGAAGCTGTGCAGAGTGTACTCTGAATAGGAGCTTGTATGTGTGATTAAACTTTAGAGGGTAAATACCTTGGATCAGACCTTTCATTTTTACTCAGTTTCTCTATACTTCGTCATTCAACTTGACGTTTTCTTGTACTTCCAGATTGGGGATGGTGGCGGAAACATTTTGTCTCATTCTTTCCATGAGTGTCTTAGAAAGACTTTTTCACTAATGAGACTGAATATGTTACTTGCAGCAGCAGGATTTTGTCACAAAAACATTTTTGTGGGGATCCAGCTAACTGCGTTTTTCTAATCTATTCAAGCAGTTATTGAGCATTTAATGATTTGGCATGGGAATTAGGTAAGTGATTGTAAGACACTCAATTAACTCCTTACTGGAAAAAATAAAGAGGGGCAGATAAAGGAAATTGACACTTGAGTGAAGAGTTTAATATGATTTTGACCAAAAATCCTGAATATTCATTTTATACAAGCTATTATTAAAACTCTGCCTGAGAACAATTAAATTGCAAATGGTCTTGAAAGGGTAATAATTCAGCATTTATATAATCCAGATGCAGGAAGATGCTCCAAGTTCAACCAACCAGATGATTCTAAATGGAGACAAGTACCAAACTGACTTAAGGTTGAAAGTATATGAATTGTGTTGCTAATTGCATCTTCCATCTAATTTATTCAAGTACTTATCTTCGTTTTTTGTCAATAAAGTTTCTAATGATTAGAAACTTGAAAGTCTTTGTGTCCCATGGAACTTTGCATATTCATTTACATCAGTTTTTTGTCCATTTGTTTCAACTGCATTATGAGTCATTTTACGCTTTGATAAAATTAGTAGGTAAGAAAAAAGAAATTATAGAATGGCACTCCTTACTAAAAGATTGATAATATAATGGAGAAGAACAGAAAAAAAAGTGTGTGTGTGTGTGTGTGTATATATATATATATATATATGATTAATAAATTACTAATGGAGAAGGGAAATTGAAGAGTGTGGTTAGTCAGAATAACTCACATATTCTGGAAGACAAGAAATTATAAGAATCCAGAGTTAGATGGTTAGTCTGTGAATGTATTGGAAAGATGAAGATCCTTGAACTTTGATTTGAAGCTTGGGAGGGGAGAAGAGAACCATATAGGCAGATTTAAAAGCAGGAATGGGTATGGTGAATGCAGGGAAGAGCTAGACAGGGACTGGCTGTGAGGTGAGAGTAGCCAGGTGATTTCTCTAAGACACTGTGCTTCCCGAGTCCTTCTTGTTCTTTCCAGTTTATTTCTGGTGATTTTCAAAGAACTGTTATAATCATCAGGCTGGAGAAAATTAGTTGAAGGGCTGGAGTTATCATTAATAGCTCTGTTTTTATTTTCTCTGTGGGTCAGCTTATATTCTGGAATAAAAAACCCACATAGTAATCTGTAATTAAAAGTGCCCTTAGTTCCCATCTGTGAACTACAGTTTGGGGCTATATGAGGAAACAAGACAATCTCAGACTTTGACCTTGTGGAACAAACAGTTATGGGGAAGACATATTAAACAGTGGTAAAGAATGCTATGCAAGAGAACTTACAGAGGGTCTGGGAGCATGATAAAAGGGTAACTGACTAACATGGTCAGCAAAGACCTCCCCAAGGAAGCAAAACTTAAACAGGTCTATGAATGCAATTGAGTGACCTCCATAAATCTTTTACCAAGCACCTGCTCAGTAGAGTAGATATTAATTTAGAGGTGATTAGGGACTTGAATCATGTATGTGATTCTGAAATCAAAGATTTAGAGCCCCCTAAAACATATTCCTTTCAATTCTGAATCTAAGAGTCGACATCTAGAATAGTGCAGCTAATGAAAATGGGCATAAGGGATATTTCAGATGAAATATTCTCTGTGCTTTATTATTTTTAATGAAATAAGCAGCTTTTTTTTTTTTTTTTTAAAGCTGCTCTCCTCTGAGAATTTGCACTGAAGCACAATAATACAGTTACTTTTGTGTGAAAAAGAGTGGTCTGCCCTGCTGAGAACACAAAGCAGCTTTTATCCTGAGAAGCCATTATAGATTATATATTGCTCACCTAATGTTGGGATCCTTCATGATTATATATTATGATTTAAGTACAAATTCACTGTGGAAAGACAGAAATTATTTTCTGTTATTAAAGTTGAAAACCCAACTTGGCATGTTCCTTTTCTCTCCCTTATTCTCTCCCTCTCTCATTATTGATAGAAACCCTGTGTATATACACTTACATACACACATATAGTAACAATAAGCTTATGATGTAATTCCATATTTGTGTACATTTTTCCACATATTGTTTTATCTTTGCTGTTCACTGCCTGTGCAAACGTTGGCAAGTTAAACTGTTGATGCCTCAGTTTTCACATCTGTAAAATGGAGACTAAATGACTTAACAACAACGTAAAGTACTTTGAGTGGAGCTGGCATGTATTTAGAATTCAAGAAATGTTAGCTGTTATTATGGGAGTCCATGCTGAGAGAGTTGATTTTGTTGAAAATCAAATTGCTAAAATTGAGCACTCTTTGTATTAGAACCAATCATCATAGAGAAAAGAATGATGGTTTAGTAGAGAATTATTGAGGGGATTTGCAAATGACGTGTAACTCACTGCAGTTATATCATTTGGAATCTGGAGGGTTGTGTCATCTTTAATTCTTCCACCAACCTCATTACCCCTTCTAATAAATCACTGAGTCCTGGCAATTGTACTTCCTCAATTTCTCTGCAGTCCTATTTTTCTCCATGCCTCAGTCTGAACCACCATCATTTCTTGGCTTGGTCATTGCTTTATCCTCTAGACTCTTACAGCCATACCTGGCTTCCATTATTCTTCACAGTATACCCAGGATGCTCTTTTACAAATGCAGTTCTAAGTATATTCAACCCACTATTAAATCTACTCTGTTTAAACCCACCCAATGGCCTTCCATTGCCTTTAAGAGCAAATCCAAAATCCTTTAACTGGCTTATAAAGATTCTGTGAGCTCTTGCAAACCACTTCTTGTTTCTCAGACTTCATTTTTATCTCTAACCTCTCCTGTCTGTTCTCAGTGTCTCAAGTTTATCACATTTCTCATGCCCCAGGAACATTGCATCTATTAATTTCTGTCTGGAATTTTCTCTCATGCTCCTCTGGCAGAGGTTACTTATGATTTAGGGCTCAGTTTAAACATCACCCTTTCATCAGAGAGCTCATTTCTGACCATCCTAGATATGATTAATTCACCTTGCATTTCGTACCCTAAACCTTAATTTTTGTGAGTTTTTAAGTGTTACAAGTTTTATAAGTTTTTATGAGATAGCAGGTCCTGTTATCTTGTGTTGTATTAGGAGGACCAAGGAATGTGCCATGTAGATAATTATGTTCAATTGCCTTTTCCTCTTGTCTGCCAGGAGAGTAAGTGATGATTTAATACATTCTGTTTATGTCTTCCAACCATAAGACTAACGAGACTGTTATATACCCACTAAATCATTTATTTATTGATGTGGATAATTTAAAATGATTACTAAATTCTTGTTGAGTACCCAGTCCCGTGCGACACAGTGATGATCAAGAAAGAGACACAGCCTCTCTCCTCAGGAAGCCCATATTTTAATGGGAAGTCGGGCAGTTAAACAAATAGTGATGATTATTGGACATACCTGAAATATCAGGGAAATGCAGGGGTCTCTGGAGCTGCTTGACAGAAGGGAGTGGGCAGATTCCTTCTACAGGCTTACTGAATAAGTGGTAAGAGGGAGGCTATCAAAATCAGACATATCTGAATGTGGATACTTACTCTGCTTGCTACCTCTGTGATTGTGGAAAAGCTACTTAAACTCTAAGCTGCAATATCCATCTATAAAATGGAGAGCTTACTGTTTTCCTCAAGGCATTGGTGTGAGAATAAAATAAGATAATGCATGTAAATCATCTATCACAGTATTAAGCATGTAGAAAGTTCATGGTTGCTGATATTATTTTCTTGAATCATGAATATTTTTATATTTGATTAACCACTTTAAAAACATTTTAATGGCTGCATAATGTCATTATAGAAGTTGGCTACCATTTGCATTTTAATTTCTCCAATTAAATATTTCCCTTTTTTGTATTATTACAAAAAATACTTTGCTAAATTTTCTTGAATAGGATGTTGCATTAAGGACATTTGAAAATTTGGCCCTCCATGAAAACAAGAAAATATCTGGCAAAAACTGTCAGAATCAAAATTTTCATAATTCTGGAAGTTAGCCAAAGGTTTGCAGCAACCCGGGGAGATTTCTTCAAGAAATGTTACTGAATCTCGATAAGAACAGTGAACTTTGTTGTATTTTAACTTTCTTAGTCTCATCCCCTGCTCTCTGGCTCACATTTGTGGTTTTGAAGGTAGCAGAACAAAGCTAGGGCTCTTTCAAAGTCTCATTCCCAAATAGTTATTATTTGATTTGTTTTTTGGTTCCCTGGAAGACACCCCTGGAAACATTGTCTTTCACCTGAAGTTTCTTGTTACAGCCTGGAGGCTGGAAGTTGAAATCCAGGTGTCAGCAGGGTTGGTTCCTTCAAGGGCTGTGAGGGAAGGATCTGCTCCCGGCCTCTCTGTTTGGCTTGTAGGTGACCGTCTTCCTCTGTTTCTTCACATCCGTTTCCCTCTATGTGTGTCTGTGTTTAGTTTTCACTTCTTTTAAGCACACCAGTCGTACTGGATTAGAGCTCACTCTAAAGACCTCATTTTAACCTGATTACCTCTAGCACTAAAAGGAAAGGACCTTATTTCCCATTGATCAAAATCTGTGTCTTGCTCATTATTCTAGATGTGGGCAATTCCTTTTCTTGAAGTATCTACTCATATGGACTGGCCACCTAACTTAGGTCATATTCCCACCCTGGAGCCATGGGTGGGGTCTGCTGACGTAGACACGTTCATAGAGAGTTGGAGAGGATGTTCCCAGAGGGTGGATACAGAGCAGTGACAAAACTGAAAACAAAAAAAAAGAAAAGAAAGAAAACAAGACACTAAGAAATGATGATGTGTACTTTATAATAGTAAAGGATACAATCCATAATGAATATCTAGTAGTACAGAATGTGCCAAATAGCAACATCATACATGTAGCAATAAATTAAGTTAAAATATAATAGAAATAATGATTAAAAAGTAAAGGTAAAAACAATAGAAGTAGAAAACTGATGAGTTGTGGAACTATTATATAATTCTGAGAGCATAATGGAAAATCTGGAAACATTTGCTTTAAAATCAGAAATAAGACATCTTTGTTATGTATTATATACCTCCAGTTAATGTTTACATGGAGGCACTAATTAATACAATAAGACAACAAAAATGTAAACATGTATTATGTTATTTGCTGGAAAAAATGTTACACGAAGCTATATAACTGAAACCAAGATAATCCTCTGTTCTTTATTAAATGGTACTAGGACTAAGCAAAAGTAACTTAGCTGCACCTTCCAAGAAATTATACGCTACTGGAAGAAAGACTGTGAAACAGCCAAACAATTTACTTATCAAAGCTAACAGCTTGCCTCTGACGATTCCCTTCAAGATCCTTTCCCTGTTAGTTCACCAATCTAAATAAACTCTGCCCACTCCCAAACACTTTGCAACTTTTTTTTTTTTTTTTTACATATATCCCCTCTTTTTTAGATTTCCTTCCCATTTAGGTCACCACAGAGCACTGAGTACAGTATCCTGTGCTATACAGTGTGTTCTCATTAGTTATCTATTTTATACATAGTAGTGTGTATATGTCAGTCCCAATCTCCCAATTCATCCCAGCCCCCTGCCCCCCTTGGTGACCATAAGTTTGTTCTCTACATCTGTGACTCTATTTCTGCTTTGCAAATAAGTTCATGTCTACCATTTTTCTAGATTCCACATATAAGCGATATTATACAATATTTGTTTTTCTCTTTCCGACCAACAGTGTAGGAGGGTTCCCTTTTCTCCACACCCTTTCCAGCATTTATTGTTTGTAGAATTTTTGATGATGGCCATTCTGACTGGTGTGAGATGATACCTCATTGTAGTTTCTATTTGAATTTCTCTAATAATTGGTGATGTTGAGCATCTTTTCATGTGTTTGTTGGCCATCTAAGAAGACGTACAGATGGGCTACACTTCACAACTTTATAAGACCTACCTTAACGTCACCACATTCCTGAAGGTTGTTCAACTGGGATGTATTTTTTAAAGGTTCTTCATATATAATGGGAAATTCTTTAATTTTTGTGTGTGAATGCCTGTAATCAAATCAGTGTTGAGTATTATTACTACTTAAAGCACATCTGCTAATTCAAATGATGAAACTGTTATATACCTATTACTGAAATTGAGTTGCTTATTAATAAATTCAAATATTGTTTTAATTTGTTGCTATATAGATTAAAAAAAATAAACTTATTTATTTATTTTGGCCGTGTTGGGTCTTCATTGCTGCATGCGGGCTTTCTCTAGTTGCAGCGAGAGGGTGCTAGTCTTCGTTGAGGTGCGCAGGTGGCTTTTCTCATTGTGGAGCATGGACTTTAGGCACGTGGGTTTCAGTAGTTGTGGCACACGGTCCCTAGAGCGAGGGCTCAGTAGTTGTGGCACACGGGCTCAGTAATTGTGGCATGCGGGCTCTAGAGTGCGGGCTCAGTAGTTGTGGCGCATGGGCTTAGTTGCTCCGCGGCATGTGGGATCTTCCCGGACCAGGGCTTGAACCCATGTCCCTGCATTGGCAGGTGGATTCTTAACCACTGCGCCACCAGGGAAGTCTGCTATATATATTTTTATTCTTAAGTTTTGTATTTATGTAACTTGCCCATTTTATTCCTAATATGTGAAGTTTTTTCTTATTCATTTACTGTTTAGATGGTGAGAATATCAAAAACATTAATTTTTTTGGCCAATGGTTTTCCCTGGTTGTTTTCTCTCTGATAGTTTAAAATAATTCCTGTCTTTTGCACGGACTTGTAATGCTTCATTTATTATAAACTATAATAAATGTCAGAGCAGACTATTATATTCCTAATCAATTGTATGCCCATACCACACTGTTTTAATATATATTACATTTTAATATCTGGTGGGAAAATATTGCTACATTTCTTTCCCATCTTTTAAAGATGTGTTTTCACCTATTTATTCTTCAACATAAATGTTAGAATTGTATAGTTATGTTCCCAAAGAAAAACAGGGACAAATCTCACTGATAGTTTGTTAAACTGATATGTTATTAATAGAAGAGTTAAATTTTGTAGATTTAATGAAATCCCACATTAAAATTAATGGCAAATAATGATAATTATATATCATCTTTTCAAAAAATTACAGTTCTTATATTTATTGTTTGTGTTAATACACTGTATGGAACTTCTATCTTAATAATATAAAGCAACGGTAACATACACCCTTCTGTTATTTCTGAATTTAACAGGCAAGATTCCAGTGTTTTACTCTTTTTTAATAAATACTGTAAGTTTGAGATAGATTTTCTTTATTTTATCTTATTCTAGTTTCCTGTGAGATTTTATCATGAATACAGGCGAATATTATCAAATATTGTGTCTTTTTCTTTGACCTCTAATACAATGTATTTGTATTATTAAGTAATTTATTATTAAACCCATCTTAATTTTCTAACATTAATCTTTATTTCACGGTGGTGCATTCTTTCCATAGATTGCTGAAAAAACTTCATCTGTATTCTTATATGAGATTGGGTTTTATTCTCCTTTTTTAAATGCTATCTTTGTCCACTTTTATGTATGAGTTAAATGCATTAGGCTATAGTAGCAATTTCTCTCATAGTACTGAAACAGAATAATCCAGACCCCTCTTACCTCTACCTATATGTAGAATATAGGAAATGTGAAATCACAAAGAGGTTCCCTTAAGAAAAGAATTAACTATTTATTAAAAGAAACTGTGAGGCAAATCTCTTGCCTCTTAAAGTCTGTTCTGCTATCATACGTGTTTCTGAAATGAGAATTATCTATTACACAATTGGTGAAAAGGTAAAATATGTCAGCATAATGTCAAAATCACATTGTTATATACATTATTTTGTCAAATGCATCACTGTTTTTGCACCAAGCCAGCATACACTAACACAGGTGAGTGTAGCAGGTGGTGAAGAAGCACATACTGAAACAGTGTCCATGGTCATGGGGTCTGCTGCAGAAGTGTTGATTGCATGGTGGTCTCCGATTTTTGTATGCTTTTCCCTTGTTTCTGTTCTTTACACCTGGTATCAAATTACTTTCACTTTAAAAAGATACATTCATGTATTAAATGAAGCATTTACTTGTTAAGAATGTAACATGTCTTTTTAGCTATGTTAGTTTTTATATGGTTTATAATTTTTTTTCTCTTGTTACCAGTTGCATATTTTTCTCACAATCTCTCTTAATCTTAGTACATGGTTTTGCAGAGTATAAGGTTTATTTTTAAGTTGTAGTAAAAATGCCTGTACTTTGTCTACTTAAGTATGATGTGACAAATCTCTTCTGTGTATTGATAAAGATGTTGAATTTATAAACTCGTGAACTAAAGTGGCCTTGGTTAATAATGCAGGTTGAAGTGAAGGTGTGGAAAAGTTTGAATTTGATCATGTTTTGTCCTCTGCAGTGAGTGAAGGTTATCTCCTTTTTTTGTTACTTAACTAATTGTAAAAAGAGACTCGTTATTTAACTACAGATCCTGTATTTCCCATCTCAAATGCAAACCTCTGTGTTGTTATGGACATCAGTAAAAGTTTTTCAAACATGTGTTAGGTAATTGTGTTATGTTATAGAATATGGCTAACAAGGAAGAAAGCGCGAGTCCCTAGTTTTTATTGATCATCACTTAAGATGAATTTGCTGGATATTTGTTCTCAAACATTTATGTAGCCTTACTGTAATTTCAGGCTGGTATATTGCCTGCTCTTTACAGTTGTTAAAAAAATTTTTCTTATAAAAATTACATTGGCTGGTATAATAGATATAAAAGGTTTAAATGTTCTTTGAACATTTGAAAAATTTATAAAAATCATTGGTCAACTGATTCTTTGGGGAATTTTTTCTTCTGTTAATGTTGGTAATTATATTGGTAATTATATCTTAATATTCTGAAACTAAAGTTTTTATTTCTTCCTAGACTCAATTTTTTTTAACTTTCCAACTACCTTGATTTTCTTGAGGACACTACAGTTGTCTTCTAGTTACATTGTATCATGGTCAGAAATTGTGAGCTCTGTGCCTTTTGCTTTGTGATTTGTATATGTGTTGTGTATTGATCTTTGTGGTCTCTGACATATAAATTTATAAATTTTTGTGGATATTAATATTATGTTTTTAAGGTATAAATCACCACATAGTCATTAAAGATGGTCATTAAATTATTATTAAATTAAATTTGTTAAATTGTTATTCAATTGTTAGTAAAAAAATGTTATTCAGATTTCTTTATCTGGACTTAGTAATCTTTGTCTTACTTCAGCTATTGTATCTAGGGAGTTCTTTTTCATTTTCTCCTTGTGTTTTGGTATTTTTGCTTCATATATTTGGACGCCTATTTTTTTCAGCACTGTAATAGTTAGCTATTAATGCAAAATAAATTACCCCTAAACTTAGCAGCAAAACCCCAAAATTTTTATTATCTCATACCGTTTCTGACAGTCAGGGACATGGGAGTGGCTTTGCTGGCTGTTTCTGGCTCAGGGTATCTCATGAGTTTGCAGTGAAGACATGACCTTGGGTTGCATTCTTGTCTGGAGCTGGAGGGTCTGCTTCCAAGAAGCCTCGTTCATGGGGTTGTTGGCTGGAGGCCTCAGTTTCTGGCTGTCTCATCAGTCAACACACGTGGTCTCAATTCCTCTCCACATGGGCCTCCCAGTAGGGGTATTCACAACATGGTGACAAACTTTCTCCTGAGTGAGCATGGAGGAAGTATTAGTGCCTTTTGTGACCTAGTCTCCAAAATTGCACACCATCACTTCTGCTTAATTCTGTTCAGTAGAAGTGAGTCAGTAAGTCCAGCCCACATTCAAAGGAGGAAAATTTGGCTCTATCTTTTGAAGGGAGGGATTTTTAAAATTCTGTGGACATATTTTAAAACTGCCACCAGAACCTAAATGTTCGTATCTATAAACCTCTTTATTGTAGATTTAACTTCTTTCACTCTAAAACTTATGATGGCAAAATGAACCTCTAGATCCAATTTAATGCTTTTGGAGTTGGACTCTGAACTCTGCTGATGATTTTTTTTGTTTGTTACATTTGTTTGATATATATTACATATCTTTTTATTTTAAGTTAATATCTTAAAGTTAGCATTAAAATTAATTTCAATCTGTGGATCTATGTCTAAATTTGGGTAGGGGTAATTTGATGTATTTACATTTATTTTCATAAATGCATATTTGTATGAATGTCTTTTATTTATCACTGTTTTTTAAACTATTGGTTTATGTTTTCTTCTCTCTCATTATTCTTGACTTTCTGAATATAGGACATGATTTCTAAGCTTTTTCTTCTTCTTTTAATTGAAAAGAAATAAAGCTGTTCTTTTTATTGGAAATTATCTTAAGTCAAGAACATTTTTTAAATCAATTTTTAAAAATCAATTCTATGGATATCTGAATGCATACAACTGATTTATAGCAAAATTTTTATTCTTTTCTTGCTGTAAAATAATATGGATCATATTCTTAGAAACATTTATCCTATGTGTTTAATTACTATTATTTAGATAATGGTCTGGGTTAGTATACCCCAAAGTTCTTTTATTTAGCATACTTTGATGTTAGCTTGATTGCCAGTATTTGGATAGTACTCTGGATTATTATCCCTTGAAGTCCTTTAATTTAGCATAGATTTATATATATATATATATTTTTTTTTTAGAAGGATTGTTATCTTTATTTATTTATTTTTAAATTATTTTATTTATTTTCTTTTTGGCCGTGTTGAGTCCTGGCTGCTGCGCACGGGCTTTCTCCAGTTGTGGCGAATGGGGGCCACTCCTTGCCGCAGCGCGCGGGCCCCTCACTTTAGTGGCCTCCCCCGCCACGGAGCACGGGCTCCCTGCACACGGGCCTCAGTAGTTGTGGCTCGCGGGCTCCAGAGCGCAGGCTCAGCAGTCGTGGCGCACGGGCCTAGCCGCTCCGCGGCATGTGGGATCCTCCCGGACCAGGGCCCGAACCCGCGTTCCCTGCATTGGCAGACAGACCCTCAACCACTGCGCCACCAGGGAAGCCCCAGCATAGATATATAATGTAAGAGGATATATAAAAATGGCCTTTGCAATGAAACAGTCAAATTTTCAATGAATAATGCAAACATTGTTCTTGCAGATCATTTAGGATAATGTCATGATCTCAGTAAAATGAAAGTTAATATAGATCTCATACTTTTCTAGCTACGGATCTGTAGTAGAATAAAATAGCCGCTGTGTATTTACTTTTCAAAGCACCATGTAAATAAATGGTACAACATAGATAATATATAAAGTAGTATAGAAGCTGAAATTTCGATGCCCTCAAATGGCTCTAAGTCACGTTTATGTCTAACTGAGTGTCAGAAACCAATGTAATTATGTATTACTGAGTAAACAAAAAACTTGATTAAAATTAACAGTAAGTATGATGCCAAAAAATACTGTTGCAAGTAGTAAGGCAGCCCCAACTCATATCTGTTAAGAAACAGTAATTTTACAGTTAGCAATTTTGATAATACTGAAAAATTCCAAAAAATGTATGCTGTCTTTAGTCATGTGCTATTTATTTTTTTCTGTAAGGGTTTTCTTTTCAATGCCAGACTATTTTTTGCAAATACGCCAGAGACGTTTAAAGATGCTCTTCTTTGCTGTGTTTGCCAAGATGTTTGTGTTTTAGAAATATTTTTGTTTCCTTTCAATTAAACAAGCAAAAATCAGGCAGTTTGTCTGGATAAATTGGAAAAAAATGACCAGCAAAATTAGACGAAACAAAGTGGACCGGTGCCAGGTCAAGAAGGACCTTGTAAGCCATATTAAGGATTTACGACTTTGACATAAAAGTGGTTGTAAAACCATTTAAAGAGTTTAATTAAGTTATCCACTTTGCATTTTAAAAGAGCACCCTGCTTAGAATTAAGAAAGAATTGGAGTGGATAGAGTGGATTCAGGTAGACAAAATTTGCAGGCCATTTTAGCTGTCATGACAGCAATGATCTTGGCTTAGACTAGAGTGAGGACAGAAGAATGGAAAATTCTGGTGGTCATAAAGAGATAAATGGCTAAGTTTGGGATGTGTGGAATGAGAGGAATGGAGGTGAAAGAATGATTCCCAGGTTTCTACCTTGAGCAACTCTGTGAATTTTCTAAGAGAGAAGTAACACTGGAGGAGTAAGTTTGGGACAGGAATAGAGACGATGAGGGCACTATTGAAAAAAATTAGCTCCATCATCCTGTGAAACATCCAGTTAGAGATGTTTAGGAGCTATTCATATTGGTCTGAAACTCAGGATGGTACCCTGGAATGGAGATAGATAACAGAGAGAGTGTATGCATAAAATTTGATCTGAAACCATTAGAATCTATGATATTATCTAGGGGAGGGTATAGAGGAGAAGAAAAGGGACTAAGAATTCTCATTGAAATCCAACATATGAATCACTACACACACTGTTAACAGCTTTTCCTCTTTAAAGTAGGAAGTTGGACATCAAAAATTCATGGAAACAAACACAACTGTACTACATCTCTGAAGGTTTATTATTATTATTATTGTTATTATTATCACTATTATTTACCATTTTAGCTTCCTAAATGGTACATGCAGTTAGGAGTTTTCTATTAGTATTACTTGATGGACCGATACATCAGTACCTTATTGACTTATGAAATTAATTAGGTAGAGCTTAATAAAGCCAAAGTTAGAGAGATCTTTTCAGACATCATCAGACAATCTGGAAAATAGGCAACCTGATTAGATAAGTGGATTTAAAGAACTCAAAGAATGAGACTTATTGATATTGAATTAAGCCTACTATCTCCAAGGGAAACATGTTTTAACAGTTGATGGTGGACTCTTATAAGATTTGTATTATTTTATATTAAGGGAAAGTAATAGTAATGTCTCTAATTCAGAAGAATCTGAAAAGGAATAAAGGAAAAGAAGGGAAGAAATGACAATAAAAGTATTGGTACAGAGTTTAGGATACACTTAAACATTCACTGTGGATGTTCTGGTTGACAGGAAATATAGTGAAAAGAATACACACACTAGTGTCAATGGGCACATCAAAATCATAGCTGTAGTTCTGCTATTAGAGAGTAGGGTGACCTTGGATCAATTTCTTAATTTCTCTTGGATCTAGTTTTTTTAAATCTGTGAAATGGGGCTAATAGTTACGTTCTGGGTAACTGTGAGGACTGAGTGGAGTACTAGAGTTTAGCATTTCATATAATTCTCAGTACGTGGTAATAGTAATTCTTTTTTCCCCAATATTATATACTTGAAGCTGTTAAGAGACTAGATGTTAATTGTTCTCACCACAAAAAAGAAATGATAATTATATGAGGTGATGGAGGTGTCAGCTAATACTCTGGTGGTGGTAATCATACTGCAGTATATAAGGGTATCAAATCAACATGTTGTACACATTAAACTTACACAATGTTATATGTCAATTATATCTCAATTTTTATTTATTATTTTTATTTTTGGCCTCTCTGCGCGGCTTGTGCGATCTTAGTTCCCCAACCAGGGGTTGAACCCGTGCCCTCAGCAGTGAAAGCGTGGAGTCCTAACCACTGGACCGCCAGGGAATTCCCTATATCTCAATTTTTAAAAAAAGAAAGGTGCATTCAGTCCTTTGCATTTGGCACATTTTTTTTTTTCAGGAAGCTCTTTTTTTTAATTAAAAAATTTTTTTAGTGTTTTGACTCCCTTCACCCAGTACTCCTACCCCCATACCCCTCCACGTCTGGCAACCACCAGTTTGTTCTCTGTATCTATGAACTTAGGCTTTTGTTGTTGTTTGTTTAGATTCCACATATAAATGAGATCATATGGTATTTGTCCTTCTGTCTGACATTTCACTTAGCATAATGCTTTTGAGGGCCATCCAAGTTGTTGCAAATGGCAAGATTTCCTTCTTTTTAAATGGCTGAATAGTATTCCATGGTACGTATATATATCACATCTTCTTTATTCATTCATCCATGGATGGGCACTTAGGTTGTTTCCGTATCTTGGCTGTTGTGAATAATGTTGTAGTGAACATAGGGATGCATGTATATTTTTAGTTAGTGTTTTTGTTTTCTTTAGATAAATACCTAGAAGTTGAATTGCTAGATCACATGGTATTTCTAATTTTTGAGAAATCTTTATACTGTTTTCCACAGTGGCGAACTTACATTTCCACCAACAGTGCACAAAGGTTCCCTTTTCTCCACATCCTTGACAACATTTGCTATTTCTTGGCTTTTCAGTAATAGACATTCTAACAGGTGTGGGGTGACACTGTGGTTTTGATGTGCATTTCCCTGATGATTAATGATGTTGAGCATATTTTCATGTGCCTACTGGCCATCTGTATGGAAATAGTAATTCTTGATGGATGAGAATCATCTACAAAATAAGTGGGTTGATTCTTGAGTGCTTATGGGCTCTAAAGTTCTGTGGTTCAGTGAATAGAGAGTAAAATCTTTAGTCTAGGATATGAGAGTAAAATGGAAAATTGTTCAGAGTTGAAAAATTATTACTGTCATTGTAATATATTTATTGTCTAATCATCCGTCATATTTCACAGAATTTATACAAAGAACAAGGAGGACACTATTCCAGTCTCTGTTTAATCTTTCAGAGAAAGGTAGACAAGACAAGGCAGAGTTTCACAGAGCATTTGCAAAATAGAGTAAGAGTTAAACAGCATGTTTCATCAAAAGGCAATATATGTGCAAATACTTGGAATAGTTTAATCCCATGTTATGCTAGGAATCAGTATGCTAACTGAATCACAAATATGTTAATTTTAGAAGGGAGAGTAAAGAAAAATGTATAATAAAATGGGGATAGCAAGAGTAGCCCTGAGAATTCTAGGTTTATGTGTGGTGGAGTGAAAGCTCATTTCATTTATTTTCTGCTCCTTCTGCAAAGATGTGGAAAAGTAAAATTTTTGAATTTTGAATTTGAATTGAATGTTTAAAAGTTTTTGTGAACAGCATAATGAGAAACATCATTCATGGAAAAAAAATATGGTCAAGGCATGTGGTGTTTCTTTTAGTAGGAAAGCAGTTTACATTGAGACATGCTGTTTAACATAAAATGGTTTAAATTTGAACGCCCATTAATTGTTATTACATATCTTTTCACATGCTGATAAATGTTTCAGGCCAACAGATTAAGTCTAAACAATGAAGACAAATATTAACAGAAAGTAATCTTGGGAAATGAAGTGACTTTAAGAATCTAATTTTATTTTAGTACAAAAAGTGTAGTGGACCATTATCTTGTAATAACCTATAATGGAATATAATCTGCAAAAATACTGAATCATTATGCTATATACCTGAAACTAACACAATATTGTAAATCAACTATACTTTGATACAAAAAATATACTGGCTAATTATTGTTCTAGTATTGTACAATCATTATGAACATGATTTATTATAGTCTCTTACTATTTTTAATGATCAATATTCTCATCTTAGTTATGAGAGGAGTCTAGAGGAAGATTATTGGTTACCCCAGTGGTATAGGTGAGGTTTTGCCCCATGTCCTTTATTCTTTTTTTCCTAAGTTAAACAGTATTTGTAAAGCTTGCTTTACGGCACAGTCGTGTGGGTGATGGACACAGCTCTGTGGATAAGCAGCTCTTTATAGTTCTAACATGTAAGGAATATTGTATTTCAGTTCTAATACACACATTTTCTTTAAAAAGTTTTGCCATCTTTGAAATCAGAATATATCTTAAAATTGATGTGTTAGATTAAATTTGATGGTATATCATTGTTTAATTGGCAGAATTTTCCTTTCTAAACAGAACACAAAATAATGATGGATATCACAGTCTTGGATTCAATGAAATATGGTATCTTACGTGTGTCTTGAAGAGTCGATGGAATTGATCTGGATGATAAATATGAGGGGAAAGGGATAATCTGGGTCTGTCTGGGGAAATGACTTGGAAGTAGATGACTTCTTTTACTCTCACAAGATTGTGATGCAAATTAAAGGTTTCGTTCAATTCAGCCATCATTATCTATCTGTCTCATTTCTATAAAGAGTATGAAGACAGGTGTATGCCCTGAGTTTTTGGAAGGCAGAAATAGCAGTCTTAGGTAACTTTACCAAAGTTTAACTAACACGTAAACCCCTTGCAGGCAGGACAAGTGTATAACACTTTTACCCACACTTTTAAAAATATATTGCATAGTAAATGCCTATTAGAGCTGAATCCAATGCAGCATGCACTTAGAAACAAAACGAGTCTTCTGTCACCTAGTTCAATTGGTACATGAGGTAAATGGCTGTCAAAAATGTCAGGAAATTTTTTGATATGGTATTAGTTTGTCTATGAATTTGATAGATGAATTTTTGCACTCTATTTTATATGGCATTATTTTATATTTGACTTTCATATCATTTTAGAAGAGTCAAGTTAGAATAAATATTTTGACATTTCTTTCATTAAGTAAAACTTATATATTTCTAATGATATGTTTTAGCAGTAATTATGTGTTCTCATTAAAAAATTTTATGAAAACTGCAGAAAGAATAAGAAATTCTCTTGTTAACTGCAGCTGGGACCAGTTTGATTTTTAAGAAGAATGAATTTAAGGAGTATTTAATTTAGCCGAAGAAATTAGAAATGAATGAAATAATAACCTACAGTGATGTTATCATTCATTATAATAGAGATTTTATTGTTTTGGAGCTTAAGATTTTAATGGGGTTTGGAATTTGGGATTTCTTCAATATTCCTTAAATTTCCTTCTGAATTAAATTTAATATAACCCATTTCTTACTGCTGATTATCAGTTCCTTTTACCACTACTTTTTGTCTAGTAAATAAATATTTAACCATGATAACATTGGGCCTTCTTGTTTGCATCCTAAAACTTGGCAAAGAATAAAAAATAGACAAGAACTTTTTTATTTTTTTAAGCTGAGTTTGTTTACCTTCCAGGCAAGGACGCAGGCATATGCGCATGCGCGCGCGCGCACACACACACACACACACACACACACACACACACACACATACACACACACACACACACACACCCTCAGTGAAGAAATTTTGTTAATTAATTTGCCAAAGGGGCAAAGTTAGGGGGTCTTACATGGTAAAAGAAAAAAGAATTTATGGTGGATATGCTAATTAAACTTGAAAGTTTGCTCTCTAGATAAGACAAATGAATCCACTGGTCTGTACATAGTTGGCTAAAACCGATCTTATTGTTCAAAACAAATCCTTTTGCTCTCTGGTCAGGAAAGAGTCTTCCTTTAGGTCTAGTGAGGGTCTGGTGCATTCTAGTCCCCCCAAGTTCTGGGTCCTTTTATAGCTTTAGCTTGTTGGGACCTACCGTGGTGAAGCAGAACATTCAGTTTTCATATCACTTTTTCATGGTGTTGAATTTAAAACAAACCCACATCTAAATCCGGAAAGGCTTGCAAAATAAGCCATTATTGAAATCGCTGAGGGGCAGAGACTTAACACACAAGCCGAAATACTAACAGTGCTCTTCACTTGTCTTCTAACTCTCTTTAGCCCATCTCCCTTCCATGTCTCCGAATAAGAAACAGACAAATAGCAAACTTTAGCCCATAAAGGCTCTTTTTTTAAGTTTGAGGGAAAGATGACCAAGGAACAGTCTCTATCTTCCTTCCTGCTCGTAAATCCCTGTCTTTTATTACCTTTTCTAATCAAACTTTTAATTTCGAGTCACTTGTAGATTCACATGCAATTGTAAGAAATCATACAGTCAGATCCAATGACCCTTTACCCAATTTCCCCCCAGTGCTGACATTTTATGAAACTACAGTACCATGTCATAACCAGATATAGACATTGATAAAGCCAAGATACAGATTAGTTTATCACCCACGGATCCCTCATGTTGGACTTTGATAGTCATACCCACCTTTCTTCCACCATCTTTGACCCCTGGCAACCACTAGTCTGTTCTCCATTTCTGTAATTTTGTTATTTCAAGAATGCTGTATAAGTGGAATCTTATGGTATGTGACCTTTTGAGATTGGCTGTTTTTTAACTCAGCATAATTCCCTTGAGATTTATCCATGTTGTTGTGTCAATAGTTTATTCATTACTAGTACTGGGTAGCATTCTATGGTATGGATGTCCCAGAGTTTGTTTAGCCATTCAGTCATTGAAAAACATCCAGGTTGTATCTAGTTTTTTTTCTATTAGGAATAAATCTGCTATGAATGTTTGTGTACAGATTTTTGGGACAACATAGTTTTCATTACGCTGAGAAAATACTCAAGAATGCAGTTGCTGGGTCTTATGGTAATTGAATGTTTAGTTGTATACAAAACGACCAAATTGTTTTTCAGAGTGGCTGTACCATTTTACATTTCCACCAGCAATGAATGAGTGATTGACTCTTTTTCCGTTCTTGCCAGCATTTCGTGTCATTATTATTTTTTACTTTAGCTCTTCTGATAGGTATATACTGACTCTCATTTTGGTTTTAATTTGCATTTCCCTTATGGCTAATGATGTTGAACATCTTTTTCATGCTTATTTCTCTGCCATTTTAATATGCATTAATTTACCTTTTCTACTTACTCTCCCTTTTATCTGTTACCCTGATCAGCAAATCTGTAACTCAGCCCCCATCTATTTCATGTCTGCTTCTGAGAAGCTGCATGAAAGGCCTCCCTGTTGCCTCCGGGGATGATGATTTCTTCTCATCCTGGGAGGGCCGATGTCCAAGCGCAGGACTGTGTCCCCTACTGGCCTCACAGCTATCAGTCCTTGAGGCAGAAAGTACAGCATGTTTTGACTCCAAACCTCTACTGCACTCTGTATTTAGGTCCTGAAAAGGCACTATTTGAACCCAGTACTGCACTAAGCCTTCTCGTTTAAACAGATTCTTCATTTGCTCTCGACAACTGCTTGAACAAGAACATGGGAGTAAGCAATCAGACCAGGAATAAATACATCGCACGAAAAAGATGTTTTTAGAAGGCACGCATAACGTGCAAAGAGACATTTCTGCCATCAGCTAAACAGCCTTTTATATTACCCCCAAGCAAGTTCTACAACTTCTCCTGATTGGGTTATGAATTCTGTTGTGGATTCTCAACTCCCCGAAATACAACCAGAAGAGCCTAGGGTTGGGACAGGCGAAGTTAATTAGGTTCAATGCAGTGGGCGAGAACACTATTCTGATGGCGTCTTAGAGTCTCGGGAGAGAGGAGTCATGGGAGAGTATTATTAGGGTTTTAGACCCCAGACTGGCTAGTTTTAAGATGGCCTTGCAGAGTAGGAAACGTGGAAATTGATGGAATTGTTATGTAATAGCTCTAACTTTGGGATTGGTTTGGGTTCTGAGAGGTCTGGCTATGGAAACAAGTCTTAATGAGCAAGCTGTTACTCCTGGTAAGGAACATGTTTGGTTGCCCACAGTCTTATCATCCAGGGGCAGGTAATTCCTGGTGTACATAACTCATAATTTTGCTTGGTCTCAGTATTGGTTAACGTAGGGACAGGAAACTATACCTAGTCCCAGTACTGTTACTACAGGGAAAAGGAATTATGCTGTTTTCAGTTCTTACTTCTTTAAATATGCATAATAAGGAAATTACACCTGTGCCAGTTATAAATGTATTGCCTCTCACTTCCAAATTCACCCGTCATTTCCTGGCTTATGATACTGGGGCCAGACCTTGTGAACCTTTCTCCTTTGTCCACTGACATGTTAAGCATTGTTAGTAGAAGGTGCTAGAAGGGCACTGTAGGAAGAAGAGACTTCTATTCCTAGTTCCCGTGTGATTCCCCAGTGCGCTTGCTCCTGTGGTGCTTGGTTAGCACGCAGGACATCCAGTGACACTCATGCCCAGTGGGTTTTAGTGGTAACATCCTTGCAAGAAGCTTCCTGGAGAGTTTCTCTGGCAATCTGAGAATGATTTCACAGTGACACCTAGAGACTCTTGCAGGCCTCAGTGAGTTCTGTTGTCCCCTTAAAAGGTGGTTTTCTTCTTGCTAGCCCCAGTTTCTAGTACCCCAGCAGAGTTTCCCATCAGCCAGAAGACCATAGCTGTTCCCTCTCCAGTGATGTCTGGATCTCAATCTTGGGAGGGGTGGGGCTCTTCCAGATTTGTTCCTTCTTTGAGCGCTCTGTCTCCGTCCTATATCTGCTATTCTTATATCCTTTAGAATTCTCTTTACCCCTTTCTAGTTAATTAATCTCTTGCAAATTCTTTACATTGGTCTCTTTCTGGTCAAATTGCTATGTGGTTTTTGTCTTCTGACTGGAGGCTGACTGATACAGAGGTGCTACTGTATTGGTCTCAGGAGATAGATCCACAAAGATTGGAATTTGGGATTGGATTGAACATGCCCTAGGATTTGAACATAATACTGGGCACTTTGCCAGCAGAAAATGGGATGCTAGTGTCTATTTCATGCAGTGGCATCATAATTAATCAGGTTATCACCTATGGTTGATTTTGATGAAGAGCTGACTGCGGTAAGTGGTTTGGATGCCCACCTGAGAGCAGTATTTGAACATTCTGTCTTTCATGATGGCTACAAGGACCGTGGTGTGGAACGGATTCTAATGAGCCCACCGGAGTGCTCACAGAAAGAAAATGATGAGCTCAGGGCCGTGAACTCTCAGCTGAAGTCATGGTCTGAGAAACAGAGAGCTTTCTCGCCAGCCTTAAATATTCTCTTATTTATTGTAGCTCCAGGGCTGATATGGCTAAAATTAAATATAAAATTGCATTGTATCTTTTGTTGAATTTTAATACCAATTCATCTACAGTCTTCCCACATTTCTCCTTTGAAAGTTAGGGCACTAATTGGAAAAGAATGGAGTCCTGAACTTGGCATGGAGACATATGGTTGGACCCACAAGAAAATGACTGTCTTGAACCCCAAGTCACTCTGAGGCTCTCTTAGCCCTGAGATAGCTTGCCCTCCTGTCTCTGAGGAGACTACCTGTACTTTGCTTGAAAATTCTGTGATAACCTTACCTGGGGAAGACGATTTAAAAGTGAGTATTCATTCTCTTCAACTCTCACCACGACCAATCCTGGTAATTTCTAGGTTCACTGCAAAGGGGGAATCTCAGAATGCTCCAGGGAGACAAGTGCACACTATGACCCAGGGATAAATAATTTACATCCCCAAAAATGTGCGAGACTTTGCTATTGCACATGTTCAGAACTCTGGGGAACCTGCATAAGAGTGGATCCAAAGGGTGTTAGGCCAAAGGGTGCAGAATATAACACTAAATAAGAATGAATTCATTTATTCAGTCTTATTATATGAGTGTACTTACTAGAGAGTCCATATTTAACGTATTAGCTTGGGAAATTACCAGGAACATATACACCTTTAATGTTTAATGCTATCAAATTTGTACCCATTACAGAGCCTTCAAAATCATCTTCCATGTAGTAACTCAGTACATATTTACTGAATTGACTTGAAATCTCAGTGCCTGACCTCTAAAACCAAATGTATTGTCAAAAGAGAAAAAGAATAATGGTAAATAAGTAATAGAGAATTCACACTGCAAGTAAGAAGAGTAAAAGAGATCACAGCCAACTCAAAATATTTGTTGATTTATCCATCATTAAATGTGGAAGAGATTAACTATACTATGAAAACCCATACAATAATGTATACATAGTCACCTTTATAATTACATGGGGAAATTTTTCACTAAACATTTAGAAAAAGAAATCAAACAAAATTTTATTTTCTAGCTGTCATACATCCTATGATTGACTATTCTTACATTTCTTACTAGTTCTTAAGTGCATAAGAATACTGGAAAGCTAAGCAGTTCTGTTCCCAAAAATAACCCAGAAACTTAAAAGGTTTCTGTGGATAGAACTATGTGTGTGAGATCTCTATTCCTGGAATCAAACTTGTCTCTAGACCATCTTTAATTTAAAAATGAAGATCACATATTAGAAAATTTTGCTAGAAAACATATATTATTATTCATCAAAGAGGAAAAATTAAATTTCTCGATTTAAAGTAATTCTCTATACTACCTTTTATTTTCAAATATAATTTACTATAATAAGTTATGTTTAGAT
The DNA here is from genome assembly GCF_009873245.2 of Balaenoptera musculus. Taxonomy (NCBI): domain Eukaryota; kingdom Metazoa; phylum Chordata; class Mammalia; order Artiodactyla; family Balaenopteridae; genus Balaenoptera; species Balaenoptera musculus. The sequence continues at coordinate 61,505,390 of NC_045802.1, forward strand.
TTAATGTTCATTGGCACAAAACAATAGCTACCAGCGATGCTACTGTCAAGTTTTGTAAAATCCTTGTTTCTAATTTTACTTGGTGCTAAAAATTGCAAGTAACTATTTTGAAATCATGTAAACTGGCAAGTTAGTATATGATATTACATCATGGAGGCTATATTAAGAAACTCCAGATCAACCTGCTAGTAACTGAATTTATGTACACAAATGTATGCAGACTGCCTGCTAATTAATGGGTAAACAAGGAAAATATAATATCATGAATTGTGGTTTTCCATTCTTTGTAATAGCAAGTTAAGAAAGACATTCTGCATCAGACACTAATGCACATCAGAAAATGAAAATAGTTTTAGGTTTCCATAAGTAATTTGGATGCTGACATATATTCCATATCTCAGACATCTTTCAGTGCTGATACTGTAATAAAGATTGCACAGTTAATTAAATGAAACTATTAACACCTTCACGGAAGTTTAAGCGGTACTCTAACTTATAAGTGGAATGACTTAATTGCTATACATTTCTTCAGTCATGATGCATAATTATAGGAAATTGAAATAATGAGAAATACATGTATATACACACACTCTGACCCGTCTATCATGAGGGAAGCACCAAACCATGTAATCCTTATTTCTCTTGACAACAGCAGCAAACATCTGTGTCTCCCTGCCCTCAACAGGCTGTCACCTTCCCTCTGACCAGTTCTCTCCTCCACACTGCTGCTTGCCTCCTCTTGGGGGTTTAACAAGAGTTTTGGCTGGATTCTCTCATCTGGACTAATGCTTAACGCCTTTGTAACTAGAATTGGGAGTGTTTTCCCTCTGGTTCTCTTCTTCCCTCCCCTTGATCCCAGCCAACTCCTCTTTGAGGCTTCCACAGAATTGCCTTATTTTTGGCACCTCATCAAGGAATCTGGAAAAAAATCCATAAGGATAGATTTTAAAAGCATTTAAATGACAACACCCAATTCCTTGCTCAAATATATATATTCCTTGCCAACACTAAGACTTTGTCTTAAATCAAGGAACTTGCTTTTGGCGCTTTCTACCTTTGAATGAATTCTTTGCCCCTCCTCCCACCTCCTCACCCCTGCTTACCATCATCTTATGGTGACTTCTACTCTTAGGAGAAGATTCCATCCTTAAGCCACAGTAAATTGTGTTAACTAAATGTCAGGTATGATCTATACTGGTATGTCATGAAGAGGTAACACGTATGTTAACATATTGATCCCTTCAGCTCTTGGGACATCATGGCAGGGTCTTTTTGCATCTGGGTACAAAGAGCCTTGTGTCATTAATTGTTTAGAAGGTTAGCACTATATTCTTTAGAAGGCTTATACTTTCTACCATTTCAATTAGCATCCCTGGCATATAGATAGATATGAATAATTTAGATAAAGATCCAGCACTCTAAGAAAATAATTGGAAGACATGAATGAATTTTAAGGTATTTGCAGAGCAATCTCATGAGCATGTAACCCCGAATAACATGTGGCAGAATAAATCATCTACACACTGTTTTGTAATCTCTGCCATCTTAATAGAATAGCAAGTGTGCTTATAGGTATCCCTGAGATATGAGTGTAAATGGAGATTAATGATGTATTTGAACTTCTTTCCAGATATCAAATATGGGCTTTTGCATTCTAAAGCGTACGAGCTGTAATACTGACTTTTGTTTCAGTAATTTACTCATTTTCCCAATATGTTACCTTCATATTATACTATAACACAAATAAAATTCAAATATTTGCATTTTTAAAATTAAATGAAATAGTTAAAGATACTGATTTTTTCTAGGTCATGTTCCATTTTAATTTTTAAGTATTTATATTTTAATGAAAACCTGGTGTTTATACTTCTTAAATAATGTACAGTTGTTAGAGAAAGTTTGAATTGTTGCTTTTATCATTTAGGATGCTTTGGGGTTCAAGTAGTAACAGAATTGTTAACTACTAACTGTTAGTACATAAATAATAGGGATACATTGTTTCATTATTATAAGTCTAGGGTTACACGGTGCCATAGTTATCAAAGAACCCATTGCTCTCCATCCTTCTCCCCTGCATTCCTGTGCACATGGGCTTTCTGCCTCTGGTTGGTCCTCACATGGTCACAATATGCTGAGGACCAAACTGCTGCAGCTACTGGCACTTCATTCTCTTATAACCGCGTCTCAGGCAGGATGTGCAGTTTCCTCCTGAGCATTTCTTTCATCAGGGAGGAAAACCTTTGCAAAAAGTTTCTTCAGCAGGCTGCCCATTGCATCTCACAATGTTATTTTTTTCCCTGGAAACTGATGGTATTTATCATTTCTGTTCTGAAATCATTAGGGACAATGATACTAGACTTGCCCTTGGAACCCTTTGTTTAAAGTGTGAGCAATTGATTTGGTCGATATGTCAGAGAGAGATTTTTATCAATACAAACCATAGTTAACCACATAACTTAAATCTAGTAACAGTAAAGTAAGGAAGCATAGCATAATGGTTAAAATTGCAAGCTTTGAATCCAGACCTCCTTGAGTTTCAGTTTTGTAATGACTACTAACTAGCTATGTGTCCTTGGGAAATTTACTTAACCTTTCTGAGTCTTAGTTTTCACAACTGTAAGAATGGGAATTATATAAAATCCAACTCAGAGATGATGTGAGGTTTAATTTAATTAATTGATATAACATTATGTGTTTTTTAAAAATTTATTTCTTTATTTATATATTTCTTTATTTTTGGCTGTGTTGGGTCTTTGTTGCTGCACGTGGGCTTTCTCTAGTTGCAGTGAGTGGAGGCTACTCTTTGTTGCAGTGTTCAGGCTTCTCATTGTGGTGGCTTCTCTTTGTTGTGGAGCATGGGCTCTAGGCACGTGGGCTTCAGTAGTTGTGGCATGCAGGCTCAGTAGTTGTGGCTCGCGGGCTTTAAAGCACAGGCTCAGTAGCTGTGGCACATGGGCTTAGTTGCTCCACGGCATGTGGGATCTTCCCAGACCAGGGCTCGAACCCGTGTTCCCTGCATTGGCAGGCAGATTCTTAACCACTGCACCACCAGGGAAGTCCCAATATTATGCTTAAAACAGTATGTGCTCAATTAATGGCAGCTATTCCTGTACTTTTACTAATGACTAAGAGAAGCTGAAGAAAATTCCAGTGTTCTCATGCCTAGAAAGTGATGGATGTGGATTCAATCTCTGGTCATTCTACATTCAGAGTCCCTGTTCTCTGGACTTATTGTATCTTATTCCTTGTTGTAACTTTGCTAGCATGCTGCAGACACAGACATAGGATGAATATTATTAATTCATTAATTGACTGGTCATTTGATTATAGAGAAATAGAAAAATACACTATATATAGTACGAAGAAGATTCTTAGATTTTGTGTATATTTTACTTAACCTTTTAAAAACCATAACATTAATTCTGCCATGAGTTTATACTTAAAGTATATGAATATCATTGCATTTTTTGAAAGTCAACTTTTGAGCTTGTAATAAAAATTACTTTTCTCAAACTAAAAGTTCCAAGAATATTTAATTTGGGGATCAAAACATTATTCTATATGATATTTAAAAGAAACTTTATGACAGTGTTTTGTATTTCTGAGAATATAATACAGCTTTGCAAATGAATTCTCAACTCTACCCATGTGTTTGGGAGTTGGCTTACTTCTACTTCAGATACATGGGCAGGGCACATAAAGTTCTTAGGCAGACAGCAAAGAACATTTGTTCAATTTATTACCTCAGAGGAAGAGGCAATAAGTAAGTAGGAGAGCGGTTTGCAGAGGGGGTGGTTATTGGCAAGGAATTCTGTGCAAGATTCAGGAGGTATGAAGGTGGAAGAGAGTGTGTGTTAAGATAAAGCAAACATCTACTTACAGTCTTGATTGTTTGTCCTAGACCCCATGCCTGGCACACAAACAGATATTACCCGGGCCCTTGGCAGTGAGGGCAAGGAGTCCTAACCACTGGACCGCCAGGGAATTTCCCATGTTGCTAATTTAAAATGGGGTTATAGATGCCAGCTAACTCCTCGCTTCTCAAAGTGTGATCTATGACCAGCAGCATGGCCATGGCCTGGGAGCTTATTACAAATACAGAATCTCAGGGATCTTTCAGAACTTCTGAATCAGAATCTGTATTTTAACACGCTTTCCCAAGGGATTCCTGTGCTCATTAAAGTTTGAGAAGCTGAACAAACGTATGCAATGTTTCAACAGATCAGCAGTTGCTTTTAATACAGGAGACAATCCTTGTAACGGTTCCCAAGGTAACCTTTCCCAAGTGATTTTCAGAACTCAAACTATTGAAGTGATACGGAGTTATTCTTTTCTGTAGTGCCTCATGTACTAATCTCGTGTTATGAAATCTATAAAAATTGAGGAAAAAATTGTATTTTGTGGGGAACAAAAACATACATCAGAACTTTAGAACTACTAGAAGAATCAAGATATGATCCTTAGTGGTGTGCAGGTAGGCCTCTAGCAAGATATACCTATATATAAAGTCCTGAGTCATATGTCACATTGCTAGGAACAAAGTAGAGCTTTTATTGAATAATGGAATGTAGTTTCAGTGTTTTGCTACAGTATAAAGATAGGTTCTTTCTAAAAATTTTCCGTGTATTTTGCCTTTAATATTGTGCAGGTTTGTTAAAGATCAATATGAACCAGAAAGTCCACCAGTGCTCTTCTTAAAATCAATTTTACATAGAAAATCATGTACAATATTTTATTTCTTCTTTTTTTTTTTTTTTTTTTTTTTTTTTTGTATTTCTTCTTTAAGGTAAGGTATGCCCATGAAATTTTATAACATGTAAAATAAACATTGTAAATTATTACAAATTAATATGAGTGAAAGCCGAGGCAGAGTAGAAAGTTGAGCAACAGACCAAGGAATAGATAAAAATTTAGGACTTAAAAGTGTCATATCAAATTAGTGGGAAAAGATATTTTGTTCAGTAAATGATAGTAGGGCACCAGCTACACGTTTATGAGAAACCAGATTTTTTTGCATCTCATATTATACCCCAAGATAGTTTCTAGATCAGTATTTCTAAACATTGTTTTTATTAACACCTGTAAAGAGCCTTTATAGATATATATGTTTTTCCTAATTCACTCTCCCTCCCTGAAAATTTAATGACACAGATATAGTCTATTTATGTACTGTAGACCTTTGGAGAACATGAATGATTTTAATACCTAACATTTTCTGTCCTTTTCCCCTCAACAAACAATTTTGCCCCTTTGGGGGTGGTATGGCTGCAATGAGAATGCATGTCCAAGAATCTAGAAAAAGTAAAGTTTTAATGTAACAAAACAATTACAGAATAAAATAACTTAAGTAGATGTTTATAACTTTAGGGTGATTAAGCCCCTTCAAAGGAAAATAATAAAAGACTAAATGCACAGAAGAGGTATTAGTGTCTCTTGATACCAATTGAAAAACCTTCTGAACTATAAAAATCATCATTATAGACAAAACTTTTAAATTGCATCTGTCTAGATCCATATTGACAAAGAGGTAGCACCAGAAAGTTAACAGTGGTTACTTCTTTTTTTTTTTTTTTTAAATAAGACAAATGATCTGGCATCATTTTCTTTGACTTTCTTTCTTTCTTTCTTTATTTATGGCTGTGTTGGGTCCTCGTTTCTGTGCGAGGGCTTTCTCTAGTTGCGGCAAGCGGGGACCACTCTTCATCGCGGTGCGCGGGCCTCTCACTGTCACGGCCTCTCTTGTTGCGGAGCACAGGCTCCAGACGCGCAGGCTCAGTAATTGTGGCTCACGGGCCTAGTTGCTCCGCGGCATGTGGGATCCTCCCAGACCAGGGCTCGAACCCGTGTCCCCTGCATTGGCAGGCAGAGTCTCAACCACTGCGCCACCAGGGAAGCCAGTGGTTACTTCTTACTGAGGTTATTGTGCCTTTGAAAATGTTCGTCCACACGTTTTTTACAGTGAGCATTACTATCATAATCAGAAAACATTGAAAATTTATAGCTTTTTAACGGAATACCTGTGATTATGTTATTTAAACCACTCACCTATCTCAAGGAGCTTGCTGTAATCTCCACTTGATATTTGAGAATACACGGTTTAGAGCGGCTACTTGAGCGCCACCATTTACAGTGAGTAAACGTTAGAGCTTATGTTTGAACTAAGTAATCTCTGACTTTAGAGGTGTTTCTGAATAAATCGGTCCTGCTGCTTGCCCCTGCAAAATCAATTACGTACTCATAAATGGTAGAGGAGAAAGGTGCCCTTAATCAGAATGCCGGCAATCTGGGGAGACGGTGGACTCAGCTTCCCCCAGAAACCACCTCTGAAGATTCTGCTCAGCCGTGCAAGTTTTTAAAGAGAAACAGAGAAGTAATCTCAGTTAATCATTGAGATAGAGGCTCGGAGTTGTCTCCATTCCCCGCCGCAGGCAGGCTTGTGTGCAGGCTTGTTGACTCCTCGTGGTCTTTCTGTAGATGCCGTCTTGTTCACACAGTTTGTTCGGGAGATTCCTGAAGGCGAAGCTAGGGAAGAGATCTGGTCATCTGTTAATTACTTCGTCTTCATTTCTACTTCTTAGATCTACAGAGAGAACCGACAAGTTAGGCGAGGTATTATGTGATTAAAAGATTTGAAAGGTGTGCTTGGGCCGGAGGTGAATAGAGCATGGGGGGGCCTGGTATAAAAGTTAGTTACAATATAGCTTTGCTAAAGTGACAGGAAAAGGGGCTTCCTGCTGAGGGCAGTTTCCTGTAAACAGCTGCTTATAAAGGGTTTGAAATTCCTATAATGTATGATTTTTCTCTAAGCTATTTTTTAAGGCTTAAAGCCATCATCTATGATTTCTAAATTCATCAATCACCATTTTGAAATTGTTTTGCTTCCATTGTGAATGTGGTTTGATTAACCATTAGGTGGGATGTATACTCTGATGAGCTTGGCACTCAGAATTCTGGGTCCCTCTGGAACTGACATTTAGAAAGAGTCAAATTTCTTAGCCACATAAAGTCTTAGTTAGAAAAGCATGTAACTCTCTAATTAGTTTCTATTATACATAAAGGCAATAACCTATTAAGAAACACATAGATTGCCTCAGCAGTTAACTTTTGTTTTCCTAATTGGTTCCTATTTATCTTGCTTCCCTTGTTTGATGCTTAGATCTGTATAAAATGTCCCAAATTCTCATGGTACTTAGCTTTGTTTTTAATGCTTCTGATCTTTGCACTACTTCACAAGTAATTGTTTTATAAAACATTGGGGGTCCTTCTTGGATAGTAAGTCAGAGTTTATTTTATTATCCAGAGTCAATGTCAACTTTTAATTAATGATTAGCATACAAGTATAACTTATGCCTTTTTTTCTGTACTTGGATAGTAATATTCAACTTATTCCCGTTCTTGTGGTATGCTAGTTTTCTTTATCCATTTGTCAATCTGGGGACCTGTGTTCACTCCCAATTCTTTGTTTTTATTACACTTGTTGCCAAAACTCCAGAGTCATGAAGGTATATTGATGAAAATTAAGGCAACAGTCAACACAACTTCACTTAATTAGAATATTCTGGCAGAACTGAGAGAAGTTGAGGACTGATGGCCCCCATTATTTTTGATTCCCCCATAAATCTCCCTAATGTTCTGGGAAGAAAATGGGTGTTGGCAAACCAGGTTAACTTTAAAGAAGTGAGCCAAATTTTATCCAACTTAAGTCCAGGGATGCATAACTTGGTCCCTGGTTTGCAAGGCAGAGCTGTCAGGAGCTCATCTGAGAATGATGAGGTAGACTCATGGACAGGTTCTTGTGTGTCGGCCCACTTGGAAATCAGTGGTGTAACACATCTGCCTGAATCTTGTGTAATCTACTCTTAAGTGTCTTATATTGCACATGTATACAAGCAACATGCCAAATACAGATCATTTATTATATAGTTATTAGGACAATTCAGGGAAGGTGACTACAGTCAAGAGAATGTTTTGGGGTTAATTCCTGGTGCCATGCATGCTAAAAAGCAATAAAGTGAATATCTTTAGAGCTATTCAGTATTTTCATTCAAAAACATATTTGAGTCATCACTATATGAAATGCCTTTTAAGAGCTCCAAATGTAGCTGTGTGTTCAATACGCTTTACTCTCAAATACTTGAACATGTAAAATTGTATACTGATAATTTTTTTCTAGTAGCAGTATCAGACTAATTTCCTAATTATACATTATACAAACATATGAAAATCAGTTTATATTCTTGAACACTAGTTAAGATGGAAGTAAGACTTGGTTACAGATAATCTTCTGGATAGATAAATGTGGTGAGATGTAGTTAAAATGGACCCTAATGAGAAAGTAAGTGTTCCAATAAAAATGAAAACTTGTTTTTCCTCAAAATTTTATCACTTATATGTGTGTGTGTGTATGTGTGTGCATGTGTGTATTTATATCCATATCTTTCCCTACTTTGTCACTACATCCTGCCACTTGGTTGGTCATCTCTAGAAAATAGATAAGGGAAGGAAACTGATCAAACTTGTATCAAAAATTACAAGAAAGAAAATGACACTGTCTTCAAGGGTAAATATTCTTTTTTTTTCTAAATTGATTTTTTAAAAATTAATTAATTTTTGTTTGTGTTGGGTCTTCGTTGCTGGGCATGGGCTTTCTTTAGTTGCAGCGAGCGGGGGCCACTCTTCATCGCGGTGCGCGGGCCTCTCACTGTCGCGGCCTCTCTTGTTGCAGAGCACAGGCTCCAGACGCGCAGGCTCAGTAATTGTGGCTCACGGGCCCAGCTGCTCCGCGGCATGTGGGATCTTCCCAGACCAGGGCTCGAACCCATGTCTCCTGCATTGGCAGGCAGATTCTCAACCACTGCGTCACCAGGGAAACCCCTATTCATTTTTTAAGCTTAGAAATTTTAAATTTGTAGCCATAATGTAAGAAAAAAAAATTCAAAAGTCTGTTTACATTTGGATACAGTCAGAGTCATTTTGTTTTCTGGGACTCATTTGCCGCTGAGTAGCTCAAGAATGCAATTTGAGAAAAAGGGACATTTGGTTTCTAGTCTATTGTGAACTGTGTGACTTTAGATATGGCACTTGAACTATCTGGGCTTTAGTTTCTAAGCTGTAAAATAAGAAATTATTTAGCTTTAACATACTTGGTAATTCTAACAGCCCATAAGGTAGAAGTAGACCAGATCCAAATGCCTCAGGCAATAGCAAGTGTCAGAATCAGGTGACACATTAACATATAGGAGACATAGATGGTTTTCTGGAATTTGATTCTACAGGGTCAACAAAGAGGGCCAGCAGGGGACCTATAATTCAAGCATTGATATTAAAAGTCTCTTCAGGCAATAAGTAAGAATCAATACACAATCAGAAAACAGTCTGTCTATCAGAAATCAGACCTAAAATATTAGAAAGCCATAGAGATGCCTTAGCAAGAAGAAGGACACCTTATGGGTGTGCCTACCATGTGCCAAGCAGTGATTTTATCTTTCCTCTCAACTGCCCTGAGAATAAAAGGGTTTCCCCCAATATAAATACATTATCTGAAACACGAAGGTTAGGTAACTGGCCTAATATCACATTAAATTAGGATCTAGGACTCTGGCTGTCTTCTAGTATGATGAATGACTAGTTGCAACAGTGCCTAGTTGGACATTAGATTTCCCAGGTGCAGTTTAAAAATACAGATTGCTAGACATCGTCCCAGATTAGTGGAATTAAAACTCTGGGCATAAGGGCATGAAATTTGTTTTGCTAGAGAGTTCTAGAAACAACTTTGCTGCCAGCTTGGTTTGAGAAAGATGGTGGTCCCAAGTCCATACAGACGAGAAAGAGGACTGAGGCATAGAAGTAACATGTACTGCAAAATCTGTCATATTTAATTATTGAATTAGTTTTCAACCACAACTTCTGAAGTTTTACTTTCTATGAAATCCTAATTCTATCCATCTCAAATCCTACAACCTTCTTCTTCCAACTATTTTACTACATTGAATTAGTTGGAAAGTATTTAAATACCAAAAATTAAAAAAAAATCTGTTTTTCTTTCTTGGAAAAAAGACTGTTAAATTATAGTATAAAAGAGTTGTTTCTAATGATACTCACATTTACTGAAATAAATGAAATAGAAACCCTATATGAATCAGATTGTGTTTGTTCCATGGATTTTGAAGCTTACTGCTAATTGACACTTCAAAAAGCCCTAGTACTGCCCATTTAAAGATAGGGTACATTGAAAATGCATCTTTGAAAGAGCTATTTGCAACTGGAAAATAGAGATGTTGAGAATAACAGACCTTTACAAGGAAATACTTAGCCTTTAGCTAGCATAGAATCTTTTTTCCTAAGGAGAACATAACATTTTATATGCATATTAAAACTATGCCCACTGGCAGAAAGTTCTATTGACTAGCTATATGATGCTTAATTTAATAGCCTGCAGGTTTTTTGTTCTTCTCTACATGTTAATTAGTTATTCCTTTAAAAGTTTATTTTTAGTTTAGATGAAATAGAAAATGTATGAGGTCAATTTGGTGGCTACAAAATGAGAAAGCAGTGACTTTTTCCATTACTAATATTTTGAGTAATGGGGCTATTTTCTTTAAGAGTATGCTTATAAGCGGCTACACATTTGAAAAACTATTTTTATACTGTATCCATTATGGTTTTCCTGCTTTCTAGTTGCCACATTACTTTCAGTGACAAAAAGAGTTCTAAGATAATAAAGGAAATAACAAAACTGAAGCAATATTAAGATTATATAAATGTCAATAATCCAGTAATTTAGGCCAGATTTATTCAGTAGAAAAACGATAATATAAAAATATCAATGAAGAGCTAAGTAGGAATGTCCCGAATTTTGACAGTCAAAAACAATGTAGGCAAAACCAGAGGCTAAGAATAAACAGGGAAAAGTAAAAGAAATATAATGAAGTAAAACTACTTAAAATAAACGAAGTGGGAAGGAAAATGCTCATGTATCAGTCAGGTTCCCAGCAGCTAACAGCACTGAGTGTTGGGATTTTTGAGGAAACTTTTCAGTTTACAGAGGTGGGTGCTGAATTAAAGGAACCACAGGGGTTGTTAAGGCACTCAGAGATTAGCAGCATCCGGAAGACATCACACCTGTAGGTGCAAGGGGAAGAGCTGTGTTACTAGAGTCTGCTGAGATATAGAGCAGTGGGAGGGGCCCCTCCTGCCAGAAACTGGTCCTAAAGGTCCGTAGTCAAGCCAAAATAGCGCAGAAGCAGAGAGGAAGTGGAAATCTCCTGTCATTACCTCTCGCTGGCCAAACTCAACTGAAAAGCACCGACTAAAACAAGGTTCTAGATGGTTTGAATTTACATGTAATTCTTAAGATCACACTTTGCAGCTTCACAGTTGATTACTTATCGTTTTTAGCCTCTGGTCCATCTGATTTTTTTTTTCTTTTGCATGTGAAAAGACATACTTTACATGTTACCCTCCTTTTCTTGTGTCAGAATTTTTGCATAGATTCTCTGTTCCACCCACTCGCCATTCCTCACTCATTTTGGCATGAGGGCTCTACTGCCCAGGCTTGTGTTTTCCCTAAAATAATGGGAGTAGATTCTTGGTTCTTCCTATCCCTCTTGGCACCAGGTGGATTCTCCTGCTGTCAACTGACTGAAGGGCTGGATGATGTGGGCTTCCCTTTAGTTACTTAGCTGTGGCATGAGGGTTGTGGAAGCAGTTGAACCCTTGAGGAATAAAACTTGAGAGATATGGTTCATTTTCTCCATATATTTGTTGAAATAGTGCCAATGAATCTGAGCTCAGCCAGCTAAGGAGGATATACTGGCCTAGTAGAGAGAACTATTAATATTTAAATTATAAATTGTCTTTCCACCACCCTTTCACCCTCACAGGCTCGGCAGTGCCTCGGCCACTTTGGAAAAAAGTTTCCTTGGAGAAAAGTCCCAGGTTTCTGTACTTTCTCTTTGATGACCTGCTGTTACATCCTTCTACTCTTGGCTGTTGTTGATGCATCCCTATGCAATCCACTCCTCATTTATTGTTCCTTCTCTCTCTCCCTCTCTATGCCAGAAAATCATAGGATCGTCCTAGTATGTGCAGAGTACATTTGATAATATTCAACATCCATTTATGGTAGAAACATTTAGCATCTACAAATAGAAGTGAATTTGATAGAGGTATCTAGAAAAATGTCATATTTCAAACGTCATATTTAATAATAAAATATTGATAATGGGCTCTCTTACATTGGAGAGGTAATAATGATGCGCACTATCACCACTTCTATAAAAAAATACTATTGGATGTGTTAGTAAAATAAGGCAAGTAAAAGAAATAAAAAGTATACCACTGGAAAGGAACAAAAATGTTATTTTTCATCGATATGATGATTTTAAAGAATTCCATAATTATCTACATACTTGAAGAATTAAAATTATGAAGTGAATTTCACCGAAGCCATGGACATAAGGTCAAGATTAAAACACTATTTCAATATACCAACAATAAAATAAAGTTTACCAACAATATAAACTAAAAATGAAATATAACAACAATAAAATGAAATTCAAAAGAGGGATGCCATTTACAGTAGCACCAACAATATCAAATACCTAGGACTGACAAAACTGCTACACAGGATAGTGAAATATTATTGAGAAAAACTGATCTATAAACTCAAAGCAATCTGAATAAAACTTTTGTTAGGGTTTTTTTTTTTTTGTAGAAATTGAAATGCTGATTTCATAATTTATATGTAAATGAAAAGGGACAAAAATAGGTTTAAGTTAGCTGAGACCCTCTTGAAGAAGGAAGTGGGAGGACTTAACACTTTCCGAAATAAAGACTTTTTTGTAAAGTTATAGTCTGTAATATAGGGTACACAGAGTGCAGAAACATATCCACAAATATATGAAAATTTTATTTAAGATAATTATTTCATTTTAATAAATATTAACAACTATTGCTGACTCAGTTGGACAATCCAAAGGGGAGAAATGAAACTTGACCCCTATACCATTCACACAAAAATATCAATTCTGTGTGAAATGTTGATTTAAATGTAGAAGGAAAAATACTGCAAATATTTTCATAACATTGGAATAAGGAATAATTTCTTAAGCAAGACATAAAAATCATTAACCATACTATAAGAGAAGACTGAAAATTTGGACTACATTAAAACTAAGAACTCCTGTTAATAAAGACTCCAATATAGAATGAAAGGTAAATCAGAGATGGAAGATATTTGCAACACATATATTAAAAATGGGCAAGAAACTTGAGTAGGTGCTCTACAAAGCAGACTATCCAAATGTCCAATAAACACACAAAAGTTATTCAATCTCAGTAGCAGAGAAGTGCAAATCAATGGCTCAAATGTTAAAAGACTGACAATACTAAATTTAGGCAAAGATGGTGAACTACACTACTGGTGGGAATGAAAATTAGCACAATCATTTTGGAAACAGTCTACTAATATTGAACACAGGCATAATCTAACCCAGCAATTCTACTTCTGAGTATATACCCAACAGAAATACATACACATGAAAACCAAGATGCTATAGAAGAATGTTCATAACAACATTATTGTAATAGTCAAAAAGTGGAGACAACTCACATGTCAATCAACACTAAAATGAATGGATAGACTGTAGTCTACTCATTCAATGAAATACTATGCAACAGTTAATATGAATGAACTGAAGCTAACATGGATGAATCTTACAATCATAATGTTGAGTGAAAGGAACTACAGTATGTATATGGAACCTAATCAAACTTAAAAGCTTTTGCACAGTGAGGGAAACAATCAACAAAATGAAAAAGCAACCTATTGAATGGGAGAAGATATTTGCAAATAATAAATCTGATAAGGGGTTAATAGTAAAAATATATACAGAACTTATACAACTCAATATCAGTGAAACCAAATAACCTGATTAAAAAATAGGCAGAAGAGAAATGGCCTATATGGGAAAAGAATCTAAAAAAAAAAAGAAAAAGAGTGGATATATGTATATGTATAACTCATTCACTTTGCTGTACACCTGAAACTAACACAGCTTTGTAAATCAACTATACTACAATAAAAATTTTTTAAAAAAGGACAGAAGAAACAACCTGATTAAAAAATGCCTAAATAGACATTTTCCCAAAGAAGACATACAGATGGCCAACAGGCACCCGAAAAAATGCTCAACATCACTAATCATCTGGGAAGTTCAAATCAAAACAACAATGAAATATCATCTCACACCTGTCAAAATGGATATCACCAAAAAGACAAGAAAGAAATTTTGGCAAGGATGGGTAGAAAAGGGAATCCTAGTACACTGTTGGTGGGAATGTAAATTGTTACAGCCACTACGGACAACATTATGGAAGTTCCTTAATTTTTTTAGCAACATTATTTATAATAGCTAAGATGTAGAAGCAACCTAACTGTCCATCAACAGATAAATAAATAAAGAAGATGTGGTATATATGTACACAATGGAATATTACTCAGCCATAAAAAAGAATGAAATCTTGCCATTTACAACAACATGGATGGGCCTGGAGGGTATTATGCTTAGTGAAATAAGTGAGACAGAGAAAGACAAATACAGTATGATTACACTTATATGTGGAATCTAAAAGATAAAATAAATGAACAAGTATAACAAAATGGAAACAGACTCACAGATACAGACTACAAACTAGTGGTTACCCGAGCGGGGAGAGAGAGGGGAGAGGAGGGGCAAAATAGGGGAAGAGGATTAAGAGGTACAAACTACTAGGTATAAAATAAATAAGTTGCAAGTATGTAATGTACAACATGGGGAATATAGTTAGTATTTTATAATGACTTTGTATGGAGTATAATCTATTAAAATTACTATGAATTACTATGTTGTACACCTGGAACTAATATCATATTTTAAGTTAAGTCTGATTCAAAAAAAAGTCAGTTATCTATTAAGGAGCTCCAAAAAAAAAAAAGAACTATGTATATGGTATTATTCTATTAACATGAAGTTCAAAAATATGCAAAACTAATATTTGGTGTTTGATTCAGAATAGTAGTTATGTTTGGGGAAGAAGGAGGGGTCATAATAAGAAAGTTGACAAAGCAACTTCTTGGATGCTGGTAATGCTCTTTTCAAGAGTGTCTGTGCTGAGCTGTACACTCTATGTGTGTCTTATATTTTTAAAAGTCAAGGAGAATATATAGAATTCAGTGTTGAGCTCTGTCTATTTCTATCTACATTTTCCGAGGTTATTTTTTCTTTTAAATATTATTTTTAATATTTAGTTATCATTTTATTTAAAGCTTAAAGTCATATTAATATGATGAAATGTGAAAACCTGAGGGAAATTTTGAAAAAGAAAAAAGCAATAAATTATATTCTTCTTTAAAAAATGGATTTCTCAATTTTATCTAAGATCAACTGCTTGTATTGGCTCTCCTTCAAGCTTAAAATAATTACATGGTTCTGCATTAAATAAGATAGTTATACTGTTACGTGGCTCACAATAGAGCCAGTTTTATTTACACAATATGAATTTTGATTAGTTTGGTGTTTTTAAATGGAAATGTTTGGTAGAATATGTAACCTTACAAAAAAAAATAAAAATGAATTTAGATATATGTTTTAAATTAATTTAGGGGAACAGGCTAGGTATATTAAGTATGTAGGAAGAAGTTTCATATCAACAAAAATCAAAATTAGTGTCTCTAATAGTGACATGCTGAAATTATGGAGAGGTCATAAGCAATTTCTAATACATTTCAATAGAATTTGCACAAGAAATCTGTTTTTCAAGCTGCTACAATAATATCTATAGTTACTGGTAACCTGTTGTTTTACTAAACAACTCATTTAAACTTCCTGTCTTCCTTGACTTTTTTAGTATGGTATGTTGATTTGTTAATCACAAAATTTTTTATTTATTAAATTTTATTTAATTTATTGTTAAACATTTAACTGTTTATTAAATTTTATTTAATTTTTATTTTAGGCTACTTATAGTGCTATTTGAAGGTGAAATCTGTTATTTACAGATAGACCTTGCTTCAGGCTTATTAAATATAGAGTAAAAATATAGAACTAAACTGAGGATAATTTTTTTAAATGTCTTCTGTAGACAATAGAGTTTCTTAGTATTTGATAAATGATCTAATCATGGGTTTTTCAAGTGTGTATTTATGCATAAAATTATAATAGTAAAAGAATGTAATAAAAATAAGGCATATGAGTTTTGGTAGCAGTGTACAAAATACGTTCTTACTTAAGAAAATAATACAACAGTTTGTCTAAGGAACTGTCCTTTTCACTTAACCTTGAAATCCACTTCCCTTGCTTCCTTCCTTCTTTCCTTCTACATTTAGAAAATCATTCGGAAAATATTTTGTGTGTGTGTGCGTGTGTCTTCTTCCTTAGCTTTCTCTTTTATGAAACATTTTACAGACTATTATAGTATACTGTTTCTTGTCTTAATCATTATATCATTTTTTTGAAATGTCATCATTTTGTTACTATTAGCTTTTGTATGAATGCTCTTTTTTAATGAGACTGTAAATTTCTGAAAGCAGAAACTGCCTTATCTTGTTCTCCCACATATCAAATATCAAGGAACACAGAATGTACTCAAGACATCCTCATCGAATGGAGTTGTATTGTTAAGGATTTAATCTTAAGCTTGTATTATTAGTAAAGTCCAACATTTTGGGGAGATCACTGTTGATAAAGTTTCTCCTGCATATATTGCTATTAAAGTAATGAGATTTCTGCTTCAGTACTCATAATATGGAACCTCACAGTAAGAAATTATAAAGAACAACTTCAAATCAGTTTCAATGCTGGTTCTGAATTCAAACCACTACAGATTTACTATGCTACTTTACAGAAATTGAGTGTTTGCAAGACTAAATCAACCAGAAGATACTAACAGCATTGGTGTGATATTCTTTTTACTGGGAGTTGGAAAAGCATCCTTTCAACTAGAGGTGTCTTACATTTCTAGAGAGTGGCTAATAGTAATCATACATCAGAAATTCACACACACAACAATGGTAAATATTCTTAAGCTTCAAATTTACATATGACCTTTAGGATTAACTTTCCCACTTTCTGAGCATGTGCTACTGGCTATGTATAGGGATATCAGATTGTTCTGAAGGGTGTACTAGTTAAAAATAAGGCTCTGGAATTACACTGTGCTGTATTGATTGTGTGGACTTGGGAGAGTTTCTGAACTTCTCTGAGCCTCATTATACATATGTAAGTGGAGATAATGATGTTGCCTTTTTTAATGGGAAAGTTGGGTTCAATTGAGGAGATAACACTAAACAATTTCCTTCTCCCTCCACAGGTGATAAGTACTCCTGTATCCCAGAGAAAAAAAAGTAGGTGAGAACATTCTAACTTCTAAGAATTCTGCCCCCCAAATTTCAGTTTATAGTGTCAGTATTCACCCATCCTTTCTTCATCTCTGAACACGAGGACCCGTCTTCCCTGACAAGTCAAAAGTTAGACCTGTACTCTTGATCTCTTCCCTCTTTGCCTTCGTCACCTTCTTGTATCCTTTATCTCTTGTTTCATGTGTTTTCAGTTTTTCTCCTTCCAGTTTCTCTTTCTTTTCAGCCTACAAAAGAAGTTTTAAGTTATGCTTGACTCTGACAGCCATTTGAATTGATCATTCATTGTTTCCTCCCCTTTCCACCAAAATTAGATGAATTTCTCCTCACTGCATGGATATTATCAACTTTTCCAATAGTTAGTGTATTAATATTAATAAGCCAGACTTGTAGAATTTTTTCTCATTGTCTCTTCAACTCACCAATCTGACTTTTTTTTTTTTTTTTTAAGGTTTACTTATTGATTGATTGATTGCTATGTTGGGTCTTCGTTTCTGTGCTAGGGCTTTCTCTAGTTGCGGCAAGCGGGGGCCACTCTTCATTGCGGTGCGCGGGCCTCTCACCATCGTGGCCTCTCTTGTTGCGGAGCACAGGCTCCAGACGCGCAGGCTCAGTAGTTGTGGCTCACGGGCCCAGCCGCTCTGCAGCATGTGGGATCTTCCCAGACCAGGGCTCGAACCCGTGTCCCCTGCATTAGCAGGCAGATTCTCAACCACTGCGCCACCACGGAAGCCCACCAATCTGACTTTTATGCCCACTTTATTGAAATGACTTTGTCAAAGATCACCAATGACCATTGGAAGATCCTATTTTCCAGCTGGCTAACATCTATGCAATATTTGATATCCAATACCATCTCTGTCTACTACTGACAGCTCCTTACTTACTTTCTTTTTCAGTCTTAGTTTATATGATAGCACTTTTCTAATCCTCCTGCCTTAAAAAAAAACCACTTCTTTTGACTCTTATTCCTCCTCTTTAATTGTAAGTATTGTATATTTCTAGGGTTTCATCCCTTACCTTTTTCTCTTTGTCCTTTTTATCCGTCCTCCCCACCCCCGCCCACCAGTGGTCTCATTTACTTCTAGTCTTTTAACGCTCACCAATGTTCCAGTGACTTTACAGCCTGAATTTTGAGATCACGTCATCTGTCTGCAACTCCAAAGCCAGGATGAAAACGGGCTGTTGTATGTCCCATAAGCATCTCAAAGAGAGCATCCCCAAGATGGCAAATCAATCTTGTCTCCCCCATTCCACTTTTCTAGACCAGGCCTTCATCCTCTCTCATTTGGACCCTTGCAGTTGTCTCTAATTTAGTCTCACTATTTCAAGTAGTGAGAAGGACAAGGAAGGAGAGGTCTATAAATGCATCGCTGAGAGTTCCATTATAATTTCCCCAATGTGCAGAAAGTTACTGGTTAGTACTGATTGTCAAAGGGACAAGAGTGGGATTTTTACTTTCTCTCTCTGAAAGTCAACTTCCTCATCTTAGATATACTCAAGTTTGTGAGCTATTTTACATAGATCCCTGTGTGGTCATGTGGCTGGGAATAGTATATTTGATACTTTATGTAATTTGTATATGTTTATCAATAGTTCATGATTAGATTTAGAGATGAGATCCAAATTACTTCTTCAGTGAATATTAGAAATATTATACTTTAATATGTTTCCTTGTAAGTTTTATGACAGTTTATGGGTACCTTTATGAAGAGGTTTTATTAAATATTCTTCAGTCCTTTTGTGTGTTACCTTGAGGTCTGATAGTTTAGTCATCCTATAAATTATGTTAAAAATAAAAAGCTTACTTTTAAAAGTGATGTATAATAGTATGCTCCTGAATTTATGTAATTTATTTATAGCTCACTAATTTCCATATTTTATATATTATAAATATATTTGACCTTTCATATTTCAAACTGCTATTTATTCTTGTGAGTCATGGTTGTACTTAGAAAAGAAAAAGGAAAAATCCTTGATGTGAAACGAACTATCAAATTATTCTGAAATCAAATATCAAATAAATACAAAATATCAAGTAATATTTCCAATATATTTGGGAAGAATGTTTTATTTACCTTTTTATTTTCTACTATAAAGACTGATTTCTAGAAATGTTTGTTGATTTAAAGTCTTTGAACTATTACTGTCCATCCATTTGGGCTGCAATAACAAAATACTGTAGACTGGGTAGTTTACAAACAACAGAAATTTATTCTCACAGTACTTGTAGCTGGAAAGTTCAAGATCAAGGCACTGGTAGACCCTGTATCTAATGAGGGGTTGCTTTCTGGTTCATAGATGGTGCCTTCTTACTCTGTCCTCACTTGGTACAAGTGGTGAGGAATCTCTCTGGGGTTCCTTTTATAAGGTCACTTATCCTATTCACGATGCTTTGCCCTCATGACCGAATCACCCCTCAAAGGCTCTACCTGCAAATACCATCACATTCACGATTAGGTTTCAACATACAAAATTTGAGGGGAAGCAAATATTCAGACCATAGTAATTCCCCTTAATAACATTTGATTTCCCCACTTGTTTAATAACAGTTTACAAATCTAACTGGAAAAGTGAACAAATATGATATGTTTTCCTATATTTTCTCTTAAGTAAGTGTGTCCATTGCTATATAGTTGTATCTGTTTGCATGTATCACAGCAATAATAATTTAACAAGTTTATTTGGGTTCCATTCACCTACAGTTTGTAAGCATAAGAGTTTATTGAATTAAATTACTCTGTCCTCTCTTGTATATTCATAATTTAGTAGTCCTTTGTGGTAAATTAACTACAAAAATAATATTGTTTTCTCAAGAACGTGGAAATTTTAGAACAAATGTGGTTTGTCGGCATTTCTGTGTTATTCGTAATAAGGGATACATTCACTTATAAAATACTATAACCATTTATCATGACTATAAGCATTATTATAATTAACAGATGAAATATTCATCTCCTTTATTTTAAAAACATCTCCAGGTCCTATTTTAAAGGAATTTAAATAGATATGCTGCCAGAATAATATGATTTGTACTCTAAAACTTTCATTTTTATCTATAAAATGATGTAATTTGATCACATTAGAAACAAAAAGCTATAAATATCAATGTTTTGTCCTATGCTAGTTATATCTTCAGAACAATGAAACAAAATTATAGTTCTTCTGTAGTTTTTTTGTTTTGACTTGGGTGATGAATTAAGAAGCTGTTACATAAAATGCTAATATTTTCTGTTAAGTACCTTTCTGTGGGTTCTATTTCACTGACTTTTTTGTTGTTGTTGAGGTTTTGGTATTTTGCAGCATCATATTTTACAATTCAGTGAGAAACAAAATTATACCTCAAAGAAGCCTGCATTTTGGTATTTTTTTTTCTCTCAAGGATGCTTTTTTAATATATCATCTTTTGTTTGGTTATTTTTGGACTCTATAAATAATGTATTTCTGTGTACTCTGTACACTTTTTAAGGTTCTTGAATTCTGGACTTAAATATGAGTGACACACAGTAGTTGTGAGTGCAAACTGATTCAATGTTTATATGGAGGGTTGAAAGACCCAGGATGACCCATACAATAACAAAGGAGAAGAGCAAAATTGGAGGATACAATAATCAAGCTACAGTAATCAAGACTGTGGTATCAGTGAAAGAATAGACAAATAGATCAGTGGAACAGAATGGGGAATGCTGAAATAGATTCATATAGTCAATTGATCTTTGGCAAAGAATCAAAAGCAATATAGTGCAACAAAGCCTTTTCAACAAATGGTGCTGGATCAACTGGACACTGGGATGCAAAAATAGTGAATCCCAATATAGACTTTACACCGTTCACAAACATTAACTCAAAATGGATTATAGCCCAAATGTGAAACACAAAACTGTAAAACTCCTAGAGGGTAACATGGAAGAAAACCTTGAGTATGGTGATGGCTTTTTAGACACAACACTAAAGATGTGATCCATGAAATAAATAATCGCTAAGCTGGACTTCATTAAAATTAAAAATTTATGCTCTGCAAAAGGCAATGTGAAGAGAATGAGAAGTCAAGCTACAAACTGGGAGAAAATATTTTTAAACAATAAATCTGATGAAGAACTGTTATCCAGATATACAAGAACTCTTAAAACTCAACAATGAGAAAACAAACAACCCAATTAAAAATGAACCAAATATTTTTTTTTTTTTTTTTTTTTTTTTAAATTTTATTTATTTATTTATTTATTTATGGCTGTGTTGGGTCTTTGTTTCTGTGCGAGGGCTTTCTCTAGTTGCGGCAAGTGGGGGCCACTCCTCATCGCGGTGCGCGGGCCTCTCACTATCGCGCCTCTCTGGCTGCGGAGCACAGGCTCCAGACGCACAGGCTCAGCAATTGTGGCTCACGGGCCTAGTTGCTCCGTGGCATGTGGGATCTTCCCAGATCAGGCCTCGAACCCGTGTCCCCTGCATTGGCAGGCAGGTTCTCAACCACTGCGCCACCAGGGAAGCCCTGAACCAAATATCTTAATAGACACCTCACCGAAGAAAATGTACAGATGGCAAATAAGCATTTGAAAAGATGCTCTACCTCATATACCATCAGGAAAATGCAAATTAAAACAACAATGAGATACCATTACACACCTGTTAGAATGGCCAAAATCCAGAATATTGATAACATTGAATACTTGTGAGGATGTGATGTGGAGGAACTGTCATTCATTACTGGTGGGTACCATGCAAAATGGTACAGGCCCTTTGGAAGATAGTTTGACAAGTTCTTACAAAACAACCATACGCTCACCATATGATTCAGCGTATCACACTCCTTAGAATTTTCCCAAAGGAGATGAAAACTTATGTCCGCACAAAAACCTGCACAAGGGTCTTTATAGCAGCTTAATTTGTAATTGCCAGAACTTGGAAGCAACCAAGTTGGCCTTCAGTAGGTGAATGGATAAATAAACTGTGGTGCATCGAGACAATAGAATATTATTTAGTGCTAAAAAGAAATGAGCTATCAAGCCATAAAAACACATGGAGAAAACTTAAATACATATTACTAAGTGAAAGAAGCCAAGCCAAAAAGGCAATTTACTGTGTGACTCTTTTTTTGTTTGTTTGTTTAAAACACTGGCTTAATTTTTTTTTTTAACATCTTTATTGGAGTATAACTGCTTTACAATGGTGTGTTAGTTTCTGCTTCACAACAAAGTGAAGCAGTCATACGTACACATATGTTCCCATATCTCCTCCCTCTTGCATCTCCCTCCCTCCCACCCTCCCTATCCCACCCCTCCAGGTGATCACAAAGCACCAAGCTGATCTCCCTGTGCTATGCGGCCGCTTCCCACCAGCTATCCACCCTACGCTTGGTAGCGCATATATGTCCATGCCACTCTCTCACTCTGTCACAGCTTACCCCTCCCCCTCTCCATATCCTCAAGTCCGTTCTCTAGTAGGTCTGTGTCTTTATTCCCGTCCTACCACTAGGTTCTTTGTGTGACTCTTAATTATGTGATATTCTGGAAAAGGCAAAGCTATGGAGACTGGAAAAATATCATTGGTTGGTAGCAGTAGGGGCAGGGGAGAGATGAATAGGTAGAGCACAGAGGAATTTTAGGGCAGCGAAACTACTCTGTTTGACACTAAAGATGCGTACATGGTAATATACATGTATCTGAATCTGTAGAATATACAACACAATATTGAATCCTAAGAAAAATATGAACTCTGAGTTATTATAATATGTCAGTGTAGGTGCATGGATTGTGTCAATGCGGTGTTCTGGCGGAGGACGCTGCTGGTGGGAGAGGCTGTCCGTGGGTGGGAGCAGCGGGATATGGGAAATCTCTGTCTCTTCCTCTCAGTTTTGCTGTGAACCTAAAACTTCTCTGAAAGAGAAAAAGTCTTCAAAAATAGTTTGATAGAATGGGAAAAGATACTAGCAATAACTGGGTAAAATTTAATAACATATTTTGGATTCCCATACATTAACCACTACTTCCCTTCCCAGGATTTTAATTTATAGGGTGCTTCATTTTCTCCTCTTTGAAATTTTCATTTCTCTCCCTTTTTATTCATTTTCTCTTTCGCTTCTTCCTCCAAGTCCTTGTACTAATCACGAATACACAATTCTTTATTGTTTTAGAAACTATTTATGTAAATAGTTAAATTCATTCACCCCCGAAAGTGAGACACAGAACACCCTAGTGGTTACAAGCGTGAACTCTGGAACCAGAATGCTTGGAATCAAATCCTACTTAGCGGTGTGACTTGTACAATTTACCAGACCTCTCCCTGGGCTTTTGTTTTCTCAGCTGTAGGATGGGGATGATATACAGCCTACTTCACAGCGTCCTTAGGAGCATTATATTGTTGATAATTTGTGAGGTTCTGAGAACAGTGTGGGCACTTCCTGAACACCTCGTGTTTGTTTAAGAAATATGCATGTTCTTCATTTGGTGCCTCCTATTCTTGAATCCTTTCTAAGTAGAAAAAAATGCCTCTTTTCCTCTCTAAGCCTAAATCTTCAACATGAACTCGGATTCTCAATGCCCCTTACCTTCTCAGATTCTTCTGCCTTCATTAATTATCTCCAAATTCCTTTACCGGACTGGTTGCCATGCTCCCGCAGTATAGAATATTTGTAATATGACAATTCTGGGCCTTTATCTATGATTTTCCCTTTGCGTAGAACTGTTTTTCCCACCTTGTGTGCTTGGCCTAATTTGACTCTTTGTTCAGATTTGTTCTGATACATCTTTAACCTTCTCTACTGCCGAGTACCAACTGCACACTTCCATCATAGCCTTTGCCCCCCTGACTTCTACATGTTGCTTTACTTGCCTAGGCCCCCAGCAGAAATAAGTATTCTTTCCGAGAGATGATGTGTTCTTCCAACCCATGATATCAACAGAATGATTGGCCCCAGTTATATGTTTTTACAGGCAGTGAATAGTTGAGTGTTTGAATTTGATAAGCACTTTATTT
Source organism: Balaenoptera musculus (assembly GCF_009873245.2). Classification (NCBI taxonomy): domain Eukaryota; kingdom Metazoa; phylum Chordata; class Mammalia; order Artiodactyla; family Balaenopteridae; genus Balaenoptera; species Balaenoptera musculus. The sequence continues at coordinate 61,529,757 of NC_045802.1, forward strand.
CTAGTTTGCTGTCATATGAATTCATTTCAATAAAATAATGTGTGGCTTGACAAATAGCAGAGAGTCTGTTTCCAGCATGATTAGCCAAGAAATGTGCTCTCACCAAGAATTTAAAAAATCAAAGATTGTTACTTGACAGACCAAATAACAAAAATAACAGCTTTATTTTTTAACAAATTCTTATTTGAGAGAGTCTCAAATTCCATTTACTATATAATCAACTATCTTATGTTTTAGAATGACCAACAACTTAATATATCCCATGCTATCATCTGTCTTCATAGCTTTTTCCTAGGAATTAATTTTCTTGTGAACTCAATGAAGATTATATTTTATAGTCACAGGCAAAGGATTAAAAAATAATGTTACGTCATCTTATTACAGGAAAAAAAGTTCTTAAGGGGTATGATTAGTTTCTGTGACTCAATGTCCAGATGTATATCAACAGTGTGTGGCTAAAGAAGGTGTTTTCAAAAGCTTTTGGTAGTTTAATGTATGCATTTTTAAGATATTGAATTTAAGATATTGAATTTTGGTGATAGGAATTTATTGTTCCATTGGTCTTGTCTATATCTGTTTGTCTTTGATTGAAAACAGAACTGACAGAATTGTCAATGTAAGTGGGAACGTACTTAGCATGTCTCTCCTTGAACTTTGCAGGTTTGGCCTTTAAGCATTGATCTGTTATTGGATTGATAAGCCTAACTGTCAAGTCTCTTTAGTAATTTAGCTTTAGAAGGTCTTACGTCTTATGTTGCTTAAGTGGTCCAGATATGGAAACAAACCTACAGGGGAGCTATTTTCTTTTTTTTTTTTTTTCCTACTTTCTAAGTGAATTTTTTTATTCATTACAATTAGCCTTTGACATTTTTTTGAATTTAGTCTTTAAAAATTTTTTAATATAAGATTTAAAGTTTTTAAGTATCCCTTTAATACCGCTTTAGCTGCCTCATCACAAATTTTTGTCTCTATTATTACTTTAATTTTTGTTCACTTTGAAGTATTTAAAAATTTTTTATTATGATTTGTTATTTAACTTCTGAATTATTTAGACATGTGTTTTTAAGTTTCAAATATGTGAAGTTTTATATTTTCTTCTTGTTATTGGCTTCTCCCTTTTACCTTTTTCAGATTGTTGCTTGTAGTTACCCCCATTCTCATCTGTACTGTACATAATTTTTTCCTGTACTGTCTGAACTTCCCTTTAAGCATATATGTTTGTTCTAGTTTGTTTTCTATTTCAAAAAAGCAAACAAAACTTTTGACTGCACCTTACCCTTTGTACAAATAATTTCTTAGCTCCCCTTCACAGTGTCAATTTTGAAGGAGTCCTAAGAGTTGCTCTTTCCACTTTGTCACCTCCCATTCTCTTAACCCATTTCAGCCAGACTGAGATCCCAGCAATCTCTTAAAATTGCTTTAATGATCTCCATGGTACCAAATCCAGGGGTGATGCTTTGGACTGATTTTCTGTCTACTTGTTCTGTCAATTAGTGAGAAGAGATCTACTTCAACTGTAGATTTTTCTTTTTTCTTTGCAGTTCTATTTTTCTTTTTTTTTTTTTTGCTTTAGGTATTTTGAATTCTGGCTCTTAAGTGCGTGAACATTAGTGATTGTTATATCCTCCTGATGAATTGACCCCTTTATTATTATGAAATGATCTTCTTCCTGATAATATTCTTTGCTCTGAAATATACCTTGTCTGATATTCGTATATCCATTCTACTTTTCTTTTGATTAGTGTTGGTGTAATATATCTTTTTCCATCTTCATACTTTTTTTTTTTTTAAACTTTGGGTTTATTTATTTATTTATGGCTGTGTTGGGTCTTCGTTTCTGTGCGAGGGCCTTCCCTAGTTGCGGCAAGCGGGGGCCACTCCTCATCGTGCTGCGCAGGCCTCTCATTATCGCGGCCTCTCTTGTTGCGGAGCACAGGCTCCAGACGCGCAGGCTCAGTAATTGTGGCTCACGGGCCTAGCTGCTCTGCGGCATGTGGGATCTTCCCAGACCAGGGCTCGAACCCATGTCCCCTGCATCGGCAGGCAGATTCTCAACTACTGCGCCACCAGGGAAACCCTCCATCTTCATACTTTTAATCTGTTGTTGTCTTTGTATTTAAAGTGTGTTTCTTTTAGGCAGCATAAGAATGGGTCTCACTTTTTTATCCAATCTGATAATCTCTGCCTTTAAATTAGTATGTTTTGATCAGCTACATTTTATGTGATTAAACACATCATTAAGTTTAAATCTATTGTCATTTTTAATGTCTTTTCTGCTAATTATAATATATTCTGTTCTGCATTGGCTTTGATTTATTGAGTTTTCTGATTATGAGTTAGCTGTATTTTCCTGCTTCTTTGCATGACTGGTAATTTTTGGTTGGATATCAGACTTGAATTTTTACCTTCTTGGGTGCTGCATATTTGTACATTTCTATAAATATTCTTGAGATTTGTCCTGGGATATAGTTGAATTTGATCTTTTGACTCTTCCTTTTCAGATTTGTAGGTGGACAAGAGTGATGTTTAGTCTAGGGTTAATTATCCTCTACCATGAGGCAAGACCGTTCTGTGTACTCTACCCAGTGCCTGGTGAATTATGATGCTTTCCAGTGTTACTGGTAGGGACAGACACTGTCTCCTGTGTGAGTGTTGTGTATTCCCTGTAATGCTTTGGTGGTTCTTTTCCTTGCCTTTGGTAGTAACCTTACACTCACGGACAGATCAGTATTCTGATGAACACTCCAGGTGGACTCTCTGCAGATCTCTTGGAGTTTTCTCTCTGTGCTGCTCTCTCCTTTTTGTTACTCTGTCTCACGAATTCTGGCTGCTTTAATTTCTTCAGACTCTCAACAATGTCCCCTTAACTCAGCCAATATTCCCGACTGTGCTTGTGTTTCCCTTCCCAGTGCAAGACCTGGAAATTCTCCCAGCACTAAACTAGGACTTACCTTATCCTGCCCCCACCCCCAGTCTCAAGGATCCCTGTCCTTCATTGCCTGGCACCCAGCATCATGAAAGTCCTTGGTCCACATATTTTTTTTTTTTGGATTGGGGTGTTTGTTTCTTTAATATTGAGCTGAATGAGCTGTTTATATATTTTGGAGATTAATCCTTTGCCCGTTGATTCGTTTGCAAATATTTTCTCCCATTCTGAGGGTTGTCTTTTCGTCTTGTTTATGGTTTCCTTTGCTGTGCAAAAGCTTTGAAGTTTCATTAGGTCCCATTTGTTTATTTTTGTTTTTATTTCCATTACTCTAGGAGGTGGATCAAAAAAGATCTTGCTGTGATTTATGTCAAAGAGTGTTCTTCCTATGTTTTCCTCTAAGAGTTTTATAGTGTCCAGTCTTACATTTAGGTCTCGAATCCATTTTGAGTTTATTTTTGTGTATGGTGTTAGGGAGTATTCTAATTTCATTCTTTTACATGTAGCTGTCCAGTTTTCCCAGCACCACTTATTGAAGAGACTGTCTTTTCTCCATTGTATATCTTTGCCTCCTTTGTCATAGATTAGTTGACCATAGGTGCGTGGGTTTATCTCTGGGCTTTCTATCTTGTTCCATTGATCTATGTTTCTGTTTTTGTGCCAGTACCATATTGTCTTGATTACTATAGCTTTGTAGTATAGTCTGAAGTCAGGGAGTCTGATTCCTCCAGCTCCGTTTTTTTCCCTCAAGACTGCTTTGGCTATTCGGGGTCTTTTGTGTCTCCATACAAATTTTAAGATGATTTGTTCTAGTTCCGTAAAAAATGCCATTGGTAATTTGATAGGGATTGCATTGAATCTGTAGATTGCTTTGGGTAGTATAGTCATTTTCACAATGTTGATTCTTCCAATCCAAGAACATGGTATATCTCTCCATCTGTTGGTATCATCTTTAATTTCTTTCATCAGTGTCTTATAGTTTTCTGCATACAGGTCTTTTGTCTCCCTAGGTAGGTTTATTCCTAGGTATTTTATTCTTTTTGTTGCAATGGTAAATGGGAGTGTTTCCATAATTTCTCTTTCAGATTTTCCTCATTAGTGTATAGGAATGCAAGAGATTTCTGTGCATTAATTTTGTATCCTGCAACTTTACCATATTGATTAATTAGCTCTAGCAGTTTTCTGGTGGCAGTTTTAGGATTCTCTATGTATAATATCATGTCATCCGCAAACAGTGACAGTTTTACTTCTTCTTTTCCAATTTGTATTCCTTTTATTTCTTTTTCTTCTCTGATTGCCATGGCTAGGACTTCCAGAACTATGTTGAATAATAGTGGTGAGAGTGGACATCCTTGTCTCATTCCTGATGTTCGAGGAAACGCTTTCAGTTTTTCACCATTGAGAATGATGTTTGCTGTGGGTTTGTCCTATATGGCCTTTATTATGTTGAGGTAGGTTCCCTCTATGCCCACTTTCTGGAGAGTTTTTATCATAAATGAGTGTTGAATTTTGTCAAAAGCTTTTTCTGCATCTATTGAGATGATCATATGGTTTTTCTTCTTCAGTTTGTTAATATGGTATATCACATTGATTGATTTGCGTATATTGAAGAATCCTTGCATCCCTGGGATAAATCCCACTTGATCGTGGTGTATGATCTTTTTAATGTGTTGTTCGATTCTGTTTGCTAGTATTTTGTTGAGGATTTTTGCATCTATATTCGTCAGTGATATTGGTCTGTAATTTTCTTTCTTTGTAGGTCTTTGTCTGGTTTTGGTATCAGGGTGATGGTGGCCTCATAGAATGAGTTTGGGAGTGTTCCTTCCTCTGCAATTCTTTGGAAGAGTTTGAGAAGGATAGGTGTTAGCTCTTCTCTAAATGTTTGATAGAATTCACCTGTGAAGCCATCTGGTCCTGGACTTTTGTTTGTTGGAAGATTTTTAATCACAGTTTCAATTTCATTGCTTGTGATTGGTCTGTTCATATTTTCTGTTTCTTCCTGGTTCAGTCTTGGAAGGTTATACCTTTCTAAGAATTTGTCCATTTCTTCCAGGTTGTCCATTTTATTGGCATAAAGTTGCTTGTAGTAGTCTCTTAGGATGCTTTGTATTTCTGCAGTGTCTGTTGTAACTTCTCCTTTTTCGTTTCTGATTTTATTGATTTGAGTCCTCTCCCTCTTTTTCTTGATGAATCTGGCTAATGGCTTATCCATTTTGTTTATCTTCTCAAAGAACCAGCTTTTAGTTTTATTGATCTTTGCTATTGTTTTCTTTGTTTCTATTTCATTTATTTCTGCTCTGATCTTTATGATTTCTTTCCTTCTGCTAAGTTTGGGTTTTGTTTGTTCTTCTTTCTCTAGTTTCTCTAGGCGTAAGGTTAGATTGTTTACTTGAGATTTTTCTTGTTTCTTTAGGTAGGCTTGTATAGCTATAAACTTCCCTCTTAGAACTGCTTTTGCTGCATCCCATAGGTTTTGGGTCATCGTGTTTTCATTGTCATTTGTCTCTAGGTATTTTTTGATTTCCTCCTTGATTTCTTCAGTGATCTCTTGGTTATTTAGTAACGTATTGTTTAGCCTCCATGTGTTTGTCTTTTTTACGTTTTTTTCCCTGTAATTCATTTCTAATCTCATAGCATTGTGGTTAGAAAAGATGCTTGATATGATTTCAATTTTCTTAAATTTACTGAGGCTTGATTTGTGACCCAAGATGTGATCTATCCTGGAGAATGTTCCGTGCACACTTGAGAAGAACGTGTAATCTGCTGTTTTTGGATGGAATGTCCTATAAATATCAATTAAATCTCTCTGGTCTATTGTGTCATTTAAAGCTTCTGTTTCCTTATTTATTTTCATTTTGGATGATCTGTCCATTGGTGTAAGTGAGGTGTTAAAGTCCCCCACTATTATTGTGTTACTGTCAATTTCCTCTTTTATGGCTGTTAGCAGTTGCCTTATGTATTGAGGTGCTCCTATGTTGGGTGCATATATATTTATAATTGTTATATCTTCTTCTTGGATTGATCCCTTGATCATTATGTAGTGTCCTTCTTTGTCTCTTGTAACATTCTTTACTTTAAAGTCTATTTTATCTGATATGAGTATAGCTACTCCAGCTTTCTTTTGAATTCCATTTGCATGGAATATCTTTTTCCATCCCCTCACTTTCAGTCTGTATGTGTCCCTAGGTCTAAAGTGGGTCTCTTGTAGACAGCATATATATGGGTCTTGTTTTTGTATCCATTCAGCAAGCCTGTGTCTTTTGGTTGGAGCATTTAATCCATTCACGTTTAAGGTAATTATTGATATGTATGTTCCTGTGACCATCTTCTTAATTGTTTTGGGTTTGTTTTTGTAGGTCCTTTTCTTCTCTTGTGTTTCCCACTTAGAGAAGTTCCTTTAGCATTTGTTGTAGAGCTGGTTTGCTGGTGCTGAATTCTCTTAGCTTTTGCTTGTCTGTAAAGCCTTTGATTTCTCCATCGAATCTGAATGAGATCCTTGCTGGGTAGAGTAATCTTGGTGGTAGGTTCTTCCCTTTCATCACTTTAAATATGTCATGCCACTCCCTTCTGGCTTGTAGAGTTTCTGCTGAGAAATCAGCTGTTAACCTTATGGGAGTTCCCTTGTATGTTATTTGTCGTTTTTCCCTTGCTGCTTTCAATAATTTTTCTTTGTCTTTAATTTTTGCCATTTTGATTACTATGTGTCTCGGCGTGTTTCTCCTTGGGTTTATCCTGTATGGGACTCTCTGCGCTTCCTGGACTTGGGTGGCTATTTCCTTTCCCATGTTAGGGAAGTTTTCGACTATAATCTCTTCAAATATTTTCTCTGGCCCTTTCTCTCTCTCTTCTCCTTCTGGGACCCCTATAATGCGAATGTTGTTGCGTTTAATGTTGTCTCAGAGGTCTCTTAGGCTGTCTTCATTTCTTTTCATTCTTTTTTCTTTAGTCTGTTCTGCAGCAGTGAATTCCACCGTTCTGTCTTCCAGGTCACTTATCCGTTCTTCTGCCTCAGTTATTCTGCTATTGATTCCTTCTAGTGTAGTTTTCATTTCAGTTATTGTATTGGTCATCTCTGTTTGTTTGTTCTTTAATTCTTCTAGGTCTTTGTTAATCATTTCTTGCATCCTCTCAGTCTTTGCCTCCATTCTTATTCCGAGGTCCTGGATCATCTTCACTATCATTATTCTGAATTCTTTTTCTGGAAGGTTGCCTATCTCCACTTCATTTAGTTGTTTTTCTGGGGTTTTTTCTTGTTCCTTCATCTGGTATATAGCCCTCTGCCTTTTAATCTTGTCTGTCTTTCTGTAACTGTGGGTTATGGTCCACAGGCTGCAGGATTGTAGTTTTTCTTGCTTCTGCTGTCTGTCCTCTGGTGGTTGAAGCTATCTAAGAGGCTTGATGGGAGGCTCTGGTGGTGGGTAGAGCTGACTGTCTGGTCCACATATTTTATCTACTTTTTAAAAATTATTGTTCACTTCTGATAGGATGGCAAATCCAGTCCCTGTTACTCACTTTTGACCAGAAGCAAAACTCAAAATCCTTTTTGAGTTTTCTTTAGTATAACTACTTTCTCAGAAGTAATTCTCCCATGTGTGGCATAGGTTAACTGTCTTTCCAGAATTGAACTTACTCATACTTGGCAAATCTTCATTTGAGCTCATCTTCTGAGGGATATTCTCCCTTGTATGCTCTTCTAGTGAGTTAATTTTGAGCCTGTCAGTAGCCTGGCATTGCTGGGTGCACAAACTCAGGTTGTACCAGTTCTTTGACTCATGGGTTTTTGCCCAGTGTTATTTGTGTAGCTATGAGACAGCCCTCTACCCCACAAAAAATATAAGCCTATTTCAAATCAGACTCACTACATCCTGGCCACAGTGAACACTTTATTTTTGGTAGGTGGGTGAGGAGTGGGCACTATTCCTGTCCTCATTCATGGTGGAAATCTTATTTCTAGTTCGTGCCCTGGGCTCCCAAGTGGGGCATATTCCTAATGGCCTCAGCCCTAAGGCCCACAGTCCAGCTTGTCTGTGAGCTATTGATTTCAGCTCCTGTTTACTCCTCTGAGTTCCCTATTCATTTCTGGTTTATAGAGATTTTCTTTACTTGGATCTTTCAAACATGAAATGTTTTCTATTAAGTTTGTGTTTTTGGAGTAGAAAGGGAGGGATTTCCATTTATGTTTAGTCTACTATTTCACCCAGAATGAAAAAAAAAAAAAGTTTTGACAAGATGGCAGATAGTAGAGACCATGAGGGAGATAACACAGTAATTTCGGTAACCCTCATTCTGTTTCGTTGAAATTCTCATCAGTTTACATTTCTTTACTTTTTAATATAGCTTTTGTGTTATCTTGGCAAAGATTCCACTCAAAGATTTTAGGAAATTTAGAACCTAATTCATGAGGGATAGTAAAGATTTTGCTGGAGCTGCTGATGTTCTAGTGTTTTTCAAAATTTTGGTAATAACTGGAAAGGATAAAAACTAGCTTGTGAAGTATTGACAATAATGCACTTTTTTTATGTCATATAGCATGAGAGTTATCATGTAGAAAAATTGAAAAAAACCCTTTAAATGATATAGATATTTATAAACATGTTATAGGTAGAACTATTTCACTAAGACTTGTTCATATGGAATATGGGAAATGAATATCTGATTAGAATATCTAAAAAATGAAAAAAAGATTCTGGTTGTGGTCAATCTATGATTGATCTTGTGTTTCAGTATTCTCTCTTTGCCATTCAGACTGGCAGTCCGGGTGCCCAAAGTCCTTGTTTCCCATGGTCCATTTCCACTGTGATGTGTTTTGTAGTCCATTGTTTTAAACAAAGGCAATAATTTTGTATTAAAGATATTTTCCTCAGTTTAATGCACTAGTTGAGGTTTTTCAAAAATTTTTAAAATGCTCCATAATTGCTGAGTCATTCTTAATGTTACATTTTACCCATCTTTTTTTAATGCCTAAAAATTAAAAAATCTCCCATGGAACATTATTCCATATGTATAATTTTCCTTGCAGGGATACTATTCAGTAATTGAACTTGTTTTCTCATTCTGCTAAATATCAGTTTTTTTCTCGTCTTGTTGCACCTTAAACCTTTTTATATAGTTACTGAAAATATAAGTGCTCCTAACATTTGCAAGTTCAATATGCTCAAGTCCCTACCTTTATAAATAATGCTTCAGTACATTTTCATGTCATCATAAACCAAGCTTGGTAATTGATTAGCATAATTATTATCTTTGAGCATTTGGTCACAGAGTAGCCTTAAGTAAACATCATCATCAAGATATATATTTACATAATTGATTCATATAAGAGTTTAGTTCTTCACAGAAATTATTAAGCAAAATACTAATGTACACATTTAAGACTCAATACTATAATTATGAGGAAAAACAGACAAGTAAAACATTAAATTCAGTCATTATAGGAACCATTCACTTCTATAAAGTAATGAAATTAGTTTACATAAGGTACAAAAGAAAATCCATCTCATTAATTCATAATTATGTAGTCTTCCCTTTTGGGGTGAGGTGTGGAGAAGTGGCAATTATGTGTTCATTCATGAAAATACTTTATAAATTAGGTAAGCTATATTGAAATATATTGAGATTCTTCAGCACCTAAAAGTAAAACGGTGATGTGGTTTGTTGAAACTGAAAATGTCTTGGGAGTCATTTAATTAATGGAAATATTCCAAAAATCTACATGGATTATGTAAGCAGGATACACAATAAAAGCTCAATGATTGTTTGTTTTCTTTAAAATTTTGCCTTCTTATAAATAAATATAGCTAATTGATCTAACCAAAATATAGGAAATTATTTATTTAACAATTTTTATGTTAGATTTTGCCAATAATTTCTGTAGCTAAAATATTAAAACAACGTGATGCAACAGATTGGGGCATAAGGTCCATTATCTACCTTAGTATTACAGCATTGATTTAATGTCTGATTTTAGTCTCATCATAGGAAGATGCATATGCTTTTGGAAGACCCTGGTCTCTATAATTGACTGCAGCCAACTCATTGAGAAATATATCCTAAAAACATAATAAAAAGAGGTCCACTTATCTTTGTCTTAACCTATTATAGTTAAGGTATTCATTTACTAATATATGTTGAATTCAGATATGGCTGAATGTTCCAGACATCATGTTAGGTCCTGAAGAAATAACAAATAGAAATGAACATGGCCAAGAAGACTGTTATTAATGGGATTTTCATTCTAAGGACCTCTTAAGAATTATTAAAATTCTTTGAACCAAAAATGAGTATCCAGTAGATAGTTTGACAGTTCTTATTTTAAAGCAACCAAGCAACAACCATTTACAGAAATGTATACTTAACTCTGTGCTTGGTACCATGAGGTGCCAAAAATATATGACTCTTTGGTCCACTGATTGTATGAAGAAAATAGCTCATGACTTACTTGCCCAATCCTGTACTTCTGTTTTTCTCACAAAGTATAGGAGTAGATGTTTAACATATCTTATATCAGTAGGCATGAGGGGATAAAAGAACAGAGAAAGATGGAAGCTGAAGGTCATTCATGAGTTAGGGTGAAAAGGGTATAATACATCAAGTCTTCCTAACCAACCCCTCTTCACTATCCAGGCAACAAGCTATATAATAGTAGTTAAGGGGCAGAAAAATTGTACAGTCTTGGCTCTGTTGTCTCCTTTACTTTTTCAAGATTTATCTGGGAGAGGGTGAGGTACATGCATTCACAATACTCATGGATAATGGGATATTTTCTTTATTCAGAAAATATTTGAGTGTCCAGCACTGTTCTAGGTTCAGAAAGCACCTGACCCAGATACACTCGAGTCTATTTGCAAAAGTGTGATGTATTTAACTAATTTACTACAGCAGTTGTTTCAGATAAACTAAATCATTACCCATACTGAGATCAAATGTAGGAATCTCAGTGATTTGACTCGCATTTATTCATCTTTGTGAGGTAATAAACAATCAATGATTAGCATGAAAGAGATAATTTGTAACGATGGATGTAACAATGGAATTTAATTAACTTCAAATAGGTATTTTAGTACACCCAGATATTTATTTATAATATAATAGCGTCTCTATTTTTGTCATTACCCACTGCAAGTGGGTAACACAAGAAGTCATGCAGCAGAGTTAATGCCAACCTAAAATGCCATGGTCTAAAAAGTCATAGCTTTTTAGCATTTTTAGCATCTGTATCATGATTAGTAAGCTGACAATTCAATGTGATTGATGATATTGTTTTCCAGTTCCTAAACACTTTGTTCTGATTCTCTCAGATCAATGTGTATGAGACTGGCTATTTTGTATGAGATTGGATATTTCTTAATTGATCTTGGGACTACATTTATAAAGCATAGTTCAAGAAATTACTCTTTGTAATTATTAAAAGAAATAATCTTATTTCCTCATTTGCTACTTGAAGTATAGTAGTCAAAATGAAGTTGATGAATAGGTTATCCAACCTGTAGCAGAGAACTGAGGTAAGCCTGGAATGTGGAGTTCAGTGCTCTTCCGCAATCTGCCTCAACACATAATTGTTTGAATCTACCAATTACATGGGAAATAACGATTCTCTCCAAAAAGTAGCCACTACATTATGGGTGTAGAAATATTTGGACATGACCGCAGTAGTGGGTTGGGAGTACAAAAGAAGGCTTCTGAGATTTTATTATGAGGGGAAGCAAAGTATAGCTTGGCCACATGTCCTCAGAGCCATAGCACTGTCCCAGTTTAGAGCAGAGTGAGATCACTCTTGTTCGAACTAGTTCACATCCAGACCACCTGGCAGGGAAAAAAGGGTATGTGTGAAATTTTAAAGAGCTCTCAGCATAAATGTTGTAATGCCTCTGATTCAAGCAGCTTGGCTTTGGGACCTCTCTAAGGAGAGAAGACTTGCTTCAGTCATGAGTGACAGCAGCTAGCCAGCTTTCTTGAGGGTGGAGCATTAACTAGTGGCTCAGAAGTGCACATCTTTGGCTCAAGGTGTTAGTAGATGTAGAACATCAAGATACAGTATATAGCTGGTGGCAGAAGTGGTCCATGGCCCATCATGAATACTATCAATATTCTCAGTGAGACTTGCAGTGGTAGGTACTATGGCTGAGGGTGTATCTTTGAAGGTTGCTAAGGCCAGAATGATGCCAGTGTTATTACTGAGCTTGCTAAAATTTGTATGTAAAGGTCAATGCGATCTAATTACTAAACACGGGCTGGTCACATATATAATTTTTTATTTTGATGTGAAGCCCCTTTGAAGGGCATATTTTTGGCAGGGAAATTTGAGATCAAATGTAAGAACATTTTACTTTATATGTGTCTCTTTAATGAAGCAAAACCAACAATCCAGCTAAGAATACTTTAATATGAAGCATCTTTTGGGAAAGCATCTTCTATTTTTTTTTACCATTTTCAGATGTAAAAAGATATTGGCACTAAAAGTGTTAATCTTACTGATTGCAATTAACCTTTATGTGTATTACATTTTTCTTCACATGTAAAATTTGAGCACAGAAATATAGATAACTTAACATTAAATATTGCCCCCAACTGTAGACCTTCTAATATTTCTGTATTAATTGCTATTACTATACAACAAATTACCAAAACCTAACAGCCTTAAAAACCCATTCATCATCTCAAAATTTTGTGGGTCAGGAGGATGGGCATGGTCTAAATGGGTCCTCAGCTCAGGGTCTCTGAAGACTGCAGTCTAGGTATAAGATGGGCTACAGTCTCATTTGGAGACTCTATTAGGGAAGAATCTACTTCTAACCTCACTCAGGTTATTAATAGAATTCATTTCCTCATGGTTATAGGACAGACACCACGGCTTCTTGCTGACTTTCAGCTAAAGGCCACCCTCAGATCCTAGAGGCTGCCCTCAGCTTCTAGAGGACACTTTCTCTTCCTGAAGGTTGCCCACATTTCCTTATTTCTTCGCCACACGTACTTCCCCAACCTGGCCACTTACTTCCTCAAGCCAGCAAAGAGAGTTTTTAGAGTGAGTCTGGTAGAAAGACAGTCTTATATAATGTAACATAATCACAAAGGTGAGATCCTATTACTTTTGCCATATTCTTTGATTAGAAGCAAGTCATAGGTCCTGCCTACCACCAAGAGGAGGAGATGATATGAGAGCATGGATCCTTAGAGGTGGGGATCATGGGGGCCACCCTAGGGTCTGCTCACTACAATTTATCATCTATATAGAACTTATTTATTTTAATGAACTCACTGTTTTCCTAGGCATGTGTTATATCAAATATGAGTAGAAATAATGACCTGAAGTTTAGAAATCTTTTATTGTCACACCCTTTTTTGGGGTTTAAAAATATTTATTATAATGATTTTTCATTTCTCTCTCTTGAGCCTGTAAAATATCTTCCCACTGTTCATATGTATAATGTTAAATATATATATATATAATACATATATATATTAGAATTAATTACTAAACTGTGGATTTTATTAAAATCTATCCTTTAATAATATAGTTAATTGGGCTTTCCTTGATTGAGAGTTAATGATCACTTAAAAGTCATTTATTCTTTATTTTGAATTAAATATTCTGAAGAAATATTTGAAATATCAAACAGATAGTAAATACAGAGTTCTATTTTACCCTATCAGTAATAATGCCTACTGTACAGCCCTGAAAACTACAGGCATACCTTGACATCTTGGCTGGTGTTGGCTCTGAGAACCATATCAATCTGTGCTTGGGTGGGTGTTTGCTGAAGCCATAATTTCCTAAGTCCTACCATTCTTACCAGATTTTGGAGTGTGATAGAATTATTTTTTCCTCAAGTAAACTGAACATTTTACACTTGCCACATATGATTTTACACATGCTGGGGAAGAAGCTTCCACCTGCCTAATGTGCTTTACCTGTCAAAGGAGAAAAGGATGACAGTGGAAATGAGCAAGCCCTCCTTCCCCTGATCCAGCAGGATGCCCAGGCAGTACACAGATGGTAACAACAGCTCACAATCCAATCTTTTAGACTGCGGGGCAAATGAAATAAACACCTTTTATTTACGTTACATTTCTAAATTTAAGCCAAAGTTTTTAGCAGAAGGTGGAATAATTGCTTAAACAAAGTTTTATTCCCTGGCTTATTCCTTGGCTAATATAAGAGCTATTTAGTATTCATGGCCACTCTTTTAGACAGTGAAAGGTTTTCCCCTAAAGACAACCATACAGAGAAAACCTTCATTTCACATTTCCTATCATCTATATCCTAAGAGTATGTAATAAACTAAGAGATGGGGCTTTCATTAATTCCCAGGTGGAAGAAGTAGAGAGGGGCAAGAAAGTAGAGTTGGAAATAATATTTAATATTGCTTTAGAATTTTCTTTCTGAGTTTGAGTTCTTTCTGAACCTGATTCTCCCAAGGTTCTTTTGACGAAGGCCGTTTTTAGTTCAACAGGCGTTATCCCCAAATCATATATTTACTGTAGTGGTGCTATATGGGAAATTTTAATAGTTTTAATGTTATTAAACAAATTTAATTGTTTTATATGACAAATTTTTTTTTTGAGGAAATTATAAGTTATTATAAAACAGTGTTTCTCAAGTGACTTGTGCAGGGTAGGTTGGAATAAGGTGGCAAGGTGTGATAACTTCCAGGCAGTTCATTGATTATTCAACAATCATTTTTGTAGCATCCATTATGTTCTTACAAGTGCCAGGACTGGAATGCAATAGGTAACAAGAGAAGAATGGTTCCTGCCATTATAGAACAGGAAAAAGGAGATTTGATCTCATTTTTCCTAGGACAAAATGCTCTACAGTATTTTACATCTTTTTAAAATTTGTTATGCCTTTAGGCGGTGACAAGATGCTTAGCTTCTTGCATATTTTATATATAGGTTGTTGCATATAGAGCCGTAGTGTATACTCGCATGCTTATTTGTCCCTTGTGGATGTTTCATGACTGCAGCTGTAGCGGTTGGACATGTTATGTAGGGGCTAGATCCAGTTTCAGGGGAGCACACATACACACCAAGCAGCTTCTACCACCTTAATCTTAAATGCCTATAGTTACCTGGGGCTATTCGAGGGGATTGGAGCGGTGAGCCAAGAGAAAATGTTAAAATGGAACAAACGTGGGTGAATGAAAACAAATATTTGTTCATTTTAATCATACTTAGTTTTGCTTAATAAAATTTAGAGAGCTCCAAATTGGGATGGGCTGAGCTGGCTCCAGTGGCATTTGGTGTTAATGACTGAACATCAGTCCTGGGTATTTGCTTTCCTCTTTGACCGAAGAGATGGAATCAGCCCATTAAATTTGTTTATTTAGGATTTGTGTCCAAGAAAAGATTTTATTTAGAATGATTTAATCAGATTGTTAATAAAAAATTGAATTCAATGTGACAGCTTTGCAGGTGTGTGCCATCCAGATGTAAAATTTAGATTTGACCAGCAACCCCTAAACACAAGTGTGTCTGTATCAAGGAGAGAAGATCAATCTTTTAGGCGTACTAAGTGAGGTAAATATTTTGTTGAAGAGATTCCACTGCTGTGATGCCAGTTTACGGAGCCAGGTCTCTGAAATTAGCGGACCATGTAATTCTGTATCTGATAACATCCAAAGTACTGTATCATATTAGCTGCAGTGGCTGGATCTCTGAGAGCCAGGGGTAACAGAGGATGTTAACATGACCAATTAGCTTCTTTCTGATAGCGCCTTGGAATACATCGAAGCAGAGAGCAAACAGGATCGAACTGTGAAATAGCTGAAAATATGAGAGACAGAGGTCAGAAACAGTTCATCTGGCAGTTTATCCAGAGGATTTGGGGTTTTATTTATTCTAAGCTCTCTCATAATAGCATGTTGTACAGTTTGTTCTTAATTGGAAACGAACCTAACAGTAAATAAAATCATATATATATATATATACACACACACACACACAGACACACACAGACACACACACACACATATATATGTGTGTGTGTGTGTGTGTGTATATGACGTATACATAGGAAAAGCTTTAGAGTAGATTTAGTCTGACGAATTTTTATAACATCATCAACAACAGTAGCAGCTGCTTTGGGCTGATCCTTTATCATGAGACTAACAACTTTTCGTATATCACATCACATGCATTGTTCAAAACAGCTTATGATTATATTATTATTTAAGCCTTTTTACAGGTGAGCAGTCAGACCCAGGGAGGTGTGGGAGGTGGCGAAAGGACAGCCTTATGACCAGATGAATTAGCTCAATCTCTGTCTCACTTAATCTTAGCTTCTCTTCTTTACTGGACCATGACACCTAAGGCCTTACATAGATTATGGCCATGTCCACTTGATCTTTTTTTGTGTGTGTGTAATTAATTTGTATTGGAGAATGGTTGCTTTACAATGTTGTGTTAGCCTCCACTGCACAACAAAATGAATCAGATACAGATACAGATACACATACAGATATCCCCTCCCTTTTGGCATGTCCACTTGATCTTTCATCAAAGGTTTCTGCCTGTTGTTTTAGGCATTCTTTAGGCACAAGTCAACTTGAATTCAAGATTAAAGTAAACCTGTACTCCATCAACCAGTACACATTGGTTTTGCTATTTTAGAATTCTCTCTCCTTCTGAACCTTATTTTCCATGTTCTTCCCGAGGAATGTCACCCAACTCAGTAGCTTCATTTACCATCTCTATGCTGACAGTTATAAAAGGTATGTTTCTAAGACAGCTTTCCCAAGCTTCAGTTTCAGATACAGTATCAGTTGGGGTCCAGCCAGGAGCATGGAAACTGTACTATTTCAAAAAGAGGAAATTTAATGCAGAAAATTAGTTCCACAGGTGTTGAAGCCTAGAACAGCAAAAATGGGAAGGTAAAGTAACCTTAAGATTAATACATTCATCAATAAGTAGCCTTTGTTTAGTATTTTTTTTTTTTTTCAGTTGTAAGTAAAAGAAACTCAACTCAAATTAGCTTAAGCAGAGGAGGAAGTGCTTTGGGTCATAGACCTGAGAGGGAATCAAAGGCAGAGGAGCAGGGAGCTGAGCTTTAGGAAGTAGAACTAGGTCTGAATTTCTTCAGGACACATTCATTCATTCTCATTCTTTCTCATTCTCTCCCTCCGCCCCTGCCTCACCTCTTCCTCCTTCCCTCCCTTCCTACCTCCCTCCTTTCTTCCCTTGTTCCTCTGTCTCTCCAAATGTCAGGGAAGATGGCAGCCACATTGTCATATTCTTCCAGTTAAACCCCTTGGTCGAAAAATATTAATAACTCTTATATTAAGATATATCGATATCTTAATCCACCGTGAAGAACTTGCCATTTGGAACAATTTATGTTGCCGAAGACATGGTGTTGTGTGGATTGGTTAGTCCTGCGCCAAATGCCTGTTCTTGAGGTGAGGAGGTGAGGTGATAGAATTGGGGAAGCGAGGCTTTCTAAATGAAGGTATGGTAACCAGGCAAAAATATATGCCTACACGATGTTACTATTATTATTATCTTGTCTATGGAAAAATAAGGACCCCTGGTATACAGTATTATACATAAATATTTCAATCCCTGTTCTCCATTAATTAGTAACAATAGTTGAGCTAAATATGTCTTTATTGCTCCATGTCTTCTGTGGCTGTCCTTTCTGATCTTGGCATTGACTTCTGGAGTTCTGCATGAGGGCTATGCAGAGCTTATCATATTTCAGAAGCCAGGAGCTTGAAGTGAGCTAAAATATGTTTTCCAGAACTTGTAGTTATGCATTCTCATATAAAACAATCTCTGTTTCTCTGTTTTCCTTATCAAAAAATAATGCATCAAATAAAAATCATTTATTGAATACAGACTATAAACTAGATCTTCTCTTCTAAATTAAAAGGATTAAAACATTGTTTTAAATTCACCATGAATCTTTTTGTAATTTTATTAGAAGTGAGTTACTTGTTTTTAAAAATTCTTCAAAGCTACCTGTTTGTATACATTCATATGTGGAATTCATTCATTTAGTAATTCAGCAAATATTTATTGAATACTTTCCATGTACGATGTATGGTGTCAGCTGATGGTGATTACTATCAAGTGAGCAAATATTACAAAAGTACCATTTGGCATAGTTATCAAGGTTTTTGACTTTTGTTCAGCGCCTAATGACAGGGCATACATTCTAATTGGCTCAGAACAGTAGGAAGACAGGTTTTAAATTGATTATAAAATCTTTACACATCTAATTGCTAAATCCAAAAATTTTTTTTTTACATCCCACAAATATAAACTTTATCAACTTTCTGTCATTCTGAAAAACTATAAGCATGAGGATTATTTTTTTCTTGATTCCTCTTTTTTTTGCCTCTGAAGGTAACTTACTTTATTTCTGTACACTTTTCTTCCATAATTCATTTTAACCACACTTTTCTTCCATAATTCATTTTAACCACATTCCTTAAATGTCAGGTTCATGTTTTCCGTATATCTTTCATTTTGAGTTGTGACAAATAAAGGGATAGGCCGTTAAGAAAAAGACATTATCTTTAAGTGACAGTGCTGTTATAGTCATGTCAACATCCCATCAGGAGTTCATTAGTGGGCATGGTTCTGGGTCTGAAATTTTCATCTCCTGGTTGCTTTCGTTTCCTAAATCATCTTGCTACAGGTATAGCTTTACTTTTATGTTGGATTTCATTTAATTCTTCTTTCATTTAATTATTCATCTATGAAATAAAGACAAAGGCTTCTATTACTGGTATCATCCCAAAGCTGTTGTAAGTATGAATAAGTATGGCTAACGCTAAACTTCTAAATTAAAGGAATAATGGCACTTTAATTATTTCTACCTTTTCTGTCTAATGGTCTGTAAGTGGGGAGGGGTTATGTTAAAAGTGTCCTTGTAAGTGGAGAGTTTTACCTTTGGAGTTAAAGGGATTGCATCAAGGTTGAGTCATCTTAATATTTTTCATCAAGTTGAAGGGTAGATTCTGTGAAGGGATGGGGTTCTTTTTTTTTTTTTAATTTTTATTTATTTATTTTTGGCTGTGTTGGGTCTTCGTTTCTGTGCGAGGGCTTTCTCTAGTTGTGGCAAGCGGGGGCCACTCTTCATCGCGGTGCGCGGGCCTCTCACTATCGCGGCCTCTCTTGTTGCGGAGCACAGGCTCCAGACGCGCAGGCTCAGTAGTTGTGGCTCACGGGCCTAGTTGCTCCGCAGCATGAGGGATCTTCCCAGACCAGGGCTCGAACCCGTGTCCCCTGCATTGGCAGGCAGATTCTCAACCACTGCGCCACCAGGGAAGCCCCAGGGATGGGGTTCTTAATTCCAGTTTCCAGAAAGTGAGATTATCAAAGTGACAGTGTGGATAAGATTTGTTTTTTTTTTGTTTGCTTTTTTTCTCTATCAGCATGTCTGTTAGAAATTACCAGGGAGTCTAGATCCCACTGGTTGGTTATGAAAGATTTGTCAGATTGGTGACAGTGTTCAGTAATATAATGACATTAGTTAACTAAATTGCTTCCTTAACGAGGGCATATAACATTAAGTTTTAAAATGATAGCCTAAAGATTTTTAGAGATATGTAGATTGGGAGATTCGACAAATGAAAACTAGTAGAAGAATGTAAAAATTCTTTGCTAAGCAGTTATAAAACATCTTTGTTGTGTGAATTTCTTATGACAACTCTCTGAGAGGTCAAGGCTATTCGGCTTATATAACAACACATGAGCTTTGCCCAAGGTCATGATTTAAAAGGATGAAGGTGAAATGTGTCGCCTGCTTTCCTCTCAGTCTTCAAAGTCCTTTTAGCTGCCAAGGCTGGGTTCAATTCCAGACTCAGACTGACGTAGATTCCGGATCCAGTTTTACCTCTAGTTAGAAAAATATTAAAGAACCTTTGGTTATTGGTTCATCAGGTAGTCAGCCCACTGCTGCCTTTTCTTTCATCTTGAACTCCAGTCAGGATTTTTCATTATTCTTTAGGCCTAAGCTCCTGGTTTATATATCAGTGCCAGTTTGTGGGCACCTGGATTATTGTAATGTGTCTAAATCCATGGTGTGGTTCCTTACCAGGTCTGATTCCTTGAGGACTGTGACCCTGGCTGTCACCAGGGTCACATGCAGTCCCTGTGACTACAGTCCTGATTCATACTCCACGGCCATCCCAACGCCTATCACCTCCTCCAGGTTATCTGCTTTACTGTCTTCTGCTGACTCCCCTGATGCGCTGCGCTTCCTTGCTGATGGCTCTGCTGGGCTCCGGGCTGCTGCCTGTCTACCTGCCTGCACTTCCTTGCACTGCCTGCAACGGGAGCCCACTCTGATCATCTCTTGCCCTTTAAAGGTCTCTGAGCTCTAGACACACCGAGCGAGGCCTGTTGCATTGACAAGAGTAGCCTACCTGTTCTTTAGCCATTTTGCCTCTAGCTTTTACTCTGAGTTGTATTTTTTTTTTCCAACTTTGGAA
This sequence comes from Balaenoptera musculus, assembly GCF_009873245.2. Lineage (NCBI taxonomy): Eukaryota > Metazoa > Chordata > Mammalia > Artiodactyla > Balaenopteridae > Balaenoptera > Balaenoptera musculus. The sequence continues at coordinate 61,550,118 of NC_045802.1, forward strand.
ACTTGCTGTTTCATACAGAGGTGGAGAATACTAAACAAGAGGTAAAGGACAGTCCCGTTTGGCTAAGACAGCCCCATCTCCTCTCAGAAGTGGTTAGAACTTACCCAGGTGACTGTGATAACATGAATGATGGATTACACTTACCTAGCCCTCACTACGGGGCCGATTCTTTTCTAAGTACTTTTCCGGTATTATTATACATGTAGTAGATTATAAAATCTACCATCATCAGAAGCTAGGCAATGTCACATTTTAAGTGCAGCAGGGCAGTCAGATCTCTTAGATTTCACTAAGTTGTGTATCATTTAAGCCTCTCCTCACATTTCAGCATCGCCAACATTCAGCTTTGGGAGAAAAAGTAAATGTTACAATTGTACAGATTCTACACAGCAAATATGAAGACGGAAACGTATATAGCTCTACCTAATTATATGAACAGTACTGAGGTAAAAGTAAAATGTCCAAAGGTAAAAGGGAATCCAGGATATTAGCAGATGGTAACACCCATGGGTTAAAACAAACAGGCAAACAAGACCCAGGATATTACAGAGTTGTAAAGACAATCACCTGTCCCGTGAGGGTAAAAGAGGGGGAGACAAATGCAGTCCAATATAATGAGATATTTATAATAGTCTTACATATTAAACTGATCACATTTCATTCTCATTTGTTTTCTTCATTATTTTCTAAAGCATTTTAAATGAATGTGTACCGGTGATCTTCCTTAATGTTAGTAATGAATATAACAAAAATAATGGAGATGTTTATAATAGCCCCACGCTCATGGAAACTAGAGTCTGTTGGGTGGTATGGATGAGGAAACAGGCAATTACAACGCAGAGTGGCAAGTGCAATAGCACAAATTGGGCTTTGGAGTCAGACAATCCTGGGTTCAAATCCCATCTTCACCACTTACTAACTGAGTGTTTTTGGATAAATTATCTATTCTCTATCAACCTTGGTTTCTTCGTCTGTAAGATGGGCATAATAATTGTACCTGTGGATTACATTAAATTGTATGGATTACATTAAGTTCTAGGCAAATACACTCTACTCAATATATAGTATACTGGTATCTCCATTTCACTTGGCACTTAAGGCAGGGATATTGGTTGGGAAATTATGTAATATGGTCTCTTATACAAAATTAAAATCCTAAAATCTCTGGAAAATGGAAAAATTTGGGAAATACTTTATGGCAAAACTTCATGAAAGAACTATTGATACAAGAGGAGGAGGAAGAGGTAGTGGGAAAGATGAAAAATCAGCTTTGACATATTGAGCCTGCAGCACCTCTGAACCATGACACTGAAATGTCCAGTAGGTTTTGGATATAAGGATTTAGGATGTATGGTATATATGGGATTGGACAAATTTAAGTGGGAATGATCAGCATATTCACAGTGTCTAGAACTAAGGGAATAGGTGACATCACCCAGAGAGAGTGTTGAGAGAGAGGAGAGGACAGAACCCTAAAGATTATCAACACTTAAAATACAAGCCAGGAGGAGGAGCAGATAAAGGAGACTGAGAGTATCTTAGAGATAAAAAAGACCCTGTAGATGTAATGTCAAAAGCCAGTGGAAGATGATGCTTCAGATAGGAGTGGACCCCAATATCACATGCCAATGAAATTTTTACATAAGAGTTGAAACAGATATGCTAGAGAGTATATTAGTATGAGAGTTTCTGATTTCTATGTGAAATAAATTTTAAGGTCAACTGCTGAGAGTAAGGAAAAATAGAAGAGAGAGCTGACTATGGAAGTAAAGCTGCTGTACAGGATTGAGGAACTAGTAGATGTGGGAGTTCATGAAGCCTTGGCCAATGTCTATAGTGATACATTATGAATAGTTAAGATATTCCTATCTTCCCCTCTTCTCAACTTGAGCCCAGATGTGACTAAAAGACTAAAGACTACGCAGGTCTGAGGCAATTTTTTTTTTTTAAATCTTTATTGGAGTATAGTTGATTTACAATTTTGTGTTAGTTTCAGGTGTACCACAAAGTGAGTCTGTTATACATATACACATATCCACCCTTTTAAAGATTTTTTTCCCATATAGGCCATTACAGAGTATTGAGTAGAGTTCCCTGTGCTATATAGTAGGTCCTTATTAGTTATCTATTTTATATATAGTAGTATGTATATGTCAATCCCAATCTCCCATTTTATCCCTCCCTACCCCTTACCCCCCAGGTAACCATAAGTTTGTTTTCTACATCTGTAACTCTATTTCTGTTTTGTAGATAAGTTCATTTGTACCCTTTTTTTAGATTCCACATATAAGCTATATCATACGATATTTGTCTTTCTCTGACTTACTTCACTCAGTATGACAATCTTTAGGCCCATTCACGTTGCTGCAAATGGCATTATTTCATTCTTATTTATGGCTGAGTAATGTTCCATTGTACATATATACCACATCTTCTCTATCCATTCCTCTGTTGATGGACATTTAGGTTGCTTCCATATCCTGGCTATTGTAAATAGTGCTGCAATGAACATTAAGGTGCATGTATCTTTTCGAATAATGGTTTTCTCTGGATATATACCAGGAGTGGGATTGCTGGATCATATAGTAGCTCTATTTTTAGTTTTTTAAGGAACCTCCATACTGTTCTCCATAGTGACTGTACCAATTTACATTCCCACCAACAGTGTAGGAGGGTTCCCCTTTCTCCACACCCTCTCCAGCATTTATTGTTTGTAGATTTTTTGATGATGGCCATTCTGACTGGTGTGAGGAGATCCCTCATTGCAGTTTTGATTTGCATTTCTCTAATAATTAGTGATGTTGAGCATCTTTTCATGTGCTTTTTAGCCATAAGTATGTCTTCTTTGGAGAAAATGTCTATTTAGATCTTCTGCCCATTTTTTGATTGCATTGTTTATTTTTTTGATATTGAGCTGCATGAGCTGATTGTATATTTTGGAGATTAATCCCTTGCCGTTTGCTTCACTTGCAAGTATTTTCTCCCACTCTGAGGGCTGTCCTTTCATTTTGTTTATGGTTTCCTTTGCCTTGCAAAAGCTTTTAAGTTTAATTAGGCCCCATTTGTTTATTTTTGTTTTTATTTTCATTACTCTAAGAAGTGGATCAAAAAAGATCTTGCTGCGATTTATTGCAAAGAGTGTTCTGCCCATGTTTTCATCTAAGAGTTTTATAGTATCCAGCTTTACATTTAGGTCTTTAATCTATTTTGAGTTTATTTTTGTGTATGGTGTTAGGGTGTGTTCTAATTTTATTCTTTTACATGTAGCTGTCCAGTTTTCCCAGCACCACTTATTGAAAGACTATCTTTTCTCCATTGTATATTCTTGCCTCCTTCATCATAGGTTAGGTGACCATAGGTACATGGGTTTATCTCTAGACTTTCTATCCTGTTCCATTGATCTATGTTTTTTTGTGCCTGTACCATACGGTCTTGATGACTGTAGCTTTGTAGTATAGGTTGAAGTCAGGGAGCCTGCTTCCTCCAGCTCCGTTTTTCTTTCTCAAGATTGCTTTGGCAATTTGAGGTCTTTTGTGTTTCCATACAAATTGTAAATTTTTTTGTTCTAATTCTGTGAAAAATGCCATTAGTAATTTGATAGGGATTGCATTGAATCTGTAGATTGCTTTGGGTAGTATAGTCATTTTCACAATATTGATTCTTCCAATCCAAGAACATGGTATACCTCACCATCTGTTTGTGTCATCTTTGATTTCTTTCAACAGTATCTTATAGTTTTCTGAGTACAGGTCTTTTGCCTCCTTAGGTAGGTTTATTCCTAGGTGTTTTATTCTTTTTGATGCAATGATAAACTTGTATCTCCTTTTCTCTTCTGTGTCTATTCCTTTTTCATATCCATCTGTCCATGTATCCAACCACTCATTGATCCATCCATCCATCCATTTATGTATCCATCCTAAGTTTTTCCAAACATCTTTCCATTAATTAATTGATTGACACACCATGATTCACTGGGGATATAAAAATCAGTACAATGATGGTGTCTGTTCTCACAGAGTATTTTAACTAAGATACAGGTTCAGCTCAGCCAAGACAGATGTTTATTTGTCTCTTTCATAAGATTATGAGTAAATAGTTCAAGGAATGCAGGCTCTTTCCATCTCTTTACCATCTCATAACCCTAGGTTACTGGCCTTATGCATATGGCACAAGGTAGCTGACTTCATGTCCACATGTCCACATACTAATCAGGGGAAGAAGGAAGATAGGGAAAGGCATGACTTGGAAGTTGAACATATCACTTTTACTCATATCCTAATTGCCAGGAAAAAAATTACATATTGCCTCACCTAGTTTTAAAGGAGTCTCAGAATGAAGTCTTTGTTTGAATGACCATATAACCAGCTAAAACATCTGTGAAAGAAAGGAGAAGCCAGATATTGAAGAACTGACAGAAGTCTCTCACATACAGAGCTTATGTTCTGGTTAGAGTTACAGGCAGGTGAATTGACAATTACCATAAATTGCGGAGGTCACAGCTGCAGGATGTGGTGGGAGTTCTTAGGTTTTCCACTGGACGGTCCTTTCTGAAGGTCCCTGTCCCCAAAATTAGCCCTGGAGAGTATCCTGTGTCTCAATGTTTTTTCCCCTTTTCTCAATACATTTCTCATTTCCTCAGAGTAACTACATTTTGAGAAAAAATAACAATAATTAATTCATCCTAATATGCTTATTGCTAATCACTTCTTTAGTCTCCCCCCACCCCTTTCTTTGTAATTCTAGGATGTCTTCATGTTTTTAACTGGGGGGCTTATAGGCTGACCTGGAAAGATATTTTCAGACAGAACTGTTTATTCTGAGTACCAGGTTTATTATTAAGATTTGAAGCTTAGAGAGTATGAGAAAGAACCAATTGAAATGTTACTAAAAACAATCCAGTAGTCATATTGACATGTACTGGTAAAGACAAAAAAAGTTAAAAAAAAGAATTTGCACTAATTTCCTGGTCGTTAAAAGAATCTTGTGGCAGCGTTGGTATAATGCCTTGGAAGAGAGTAGATACAACCTCTGGGCAAGCAACTTACTTCCTAGGACTAATTGCTTATTCTTGATTCATCGTGGAGCTGGGCATCTTGACAACAAATATTTCCATCAGATTTAATTTTAAAGAACTAAAACTCTTATGAGCTACTTAAGATTACCTTCAAACTAAACAGATCAAACCTTGATAAAATGACTCTAGAAACAGAATCTATTAGGCATAGAAACATAGGGAGCCTCCCGCTGTTTCTCACAAAGATGTCTCTGGGCTTGATAAACTACGGGAAAACCTCGGAAAGTCTGAGATTAACAATAACACTATAAATGCAGATTATCTCATTAAGGAAGATAATTTGATTTCTGTCTCACTGTACCTACCTGGTTATTTTGCCATCTTGTGTTCGTTAAGGATTTTTATGACTTGTAATTTTCCCTGCTGAATTAAATTATTTATCTCTGCCCATTTTTTAAAAATTTCTGAGTCATTTTTCTAAGCATTTAAGCTTAATAATTTTGTCTTAATAATTTTGTCTATCCCTAGGTGTCTATCCCTAGGTATAACATAGCATTGAAAGTAACAGATCATATGTTTAATTGCTAGTCATCTAAGCTTTTTTCCTTTTAAGCGATACTTTCTAAAAAGCTATGTAAATTCAGAATGTTAGTATTATGATTGGTTTAATTTTGGCAGCTTTAGGTAATTTCTCTGTAATGACATATGTATATGATATTGGCTTTTTATTGCTTTTTAACAATCATATTCAACTTTTTCAAGAGATGAGCAACCATCTTGCCACCTTGGGAGCCTTTACCCTGATTCTGGTGCTGCTGTCTTTGTACAGAACATTTTTGGGGGGGAGAGGCTCTAATTTTTCACTTAAAGTGATAATGTAATTTAATTTCACCACAAGTTTTATTAAAATAGAAAAGTACACTCAAGTCAGAGCAACTGGTTGAATCTTTTCAGTGTTAAATCCACTGGAGTATTAGCTGGTTATTGATTTGTTTACTAAACAGTTACTGAATGCCTGTCATAGGTCAGGATTGGGTACACTGATGAATTCTGTCATCATCCTTGCTTTTGAGGTGCTCATGATTCTGTTAAGAAGCAAAATAATTAAACGTAATTATAGTATGTTGCAATTGTTGAGTCAATGTGGCAATATATGAAGATGAGGAAGCAATTTATTTTGGATAGGCTGAGGAAGACCATATAGGCAAGATGCTGTTGAATTTGGACTTTTAAGGATTAATAGCTTTTTACTAGACAGAGAGACAGAAATCAGTGTCTAGAGGGAGGAAGCTTATTAAGGCAGAAAAAACTGCATAAACAGGGCACAGCATCTTGTGGTTAGGAGATGGAAGGATGTTGGGTGTTACTGGAGTCTAGCTGTTGGGAAGAAGTAGATGTAAAGAAGAAGCACTAAAACCAATTGCAAAAGGGCTTCAATAAGATGCCAAGGTATTCTCTAAAGAACTCTTGACAAAGGACCCTTTGATTTAATTTTCACATGCAGGATTGTTTTGTGGACAAATTTTTTCCACCCTCCCTCCTTCCCTCCTTCCCTCCTTCCTTCCTCAGTAAATTTATTTGAATGTTCTTTTCTAGGTACTAGGGATAAATAAGTGAACAAAGCAGAAAAAAAAGTCTTGTCAGCATGGAGCTTACATTCTAGAAGTGGAGCTTACATTTCTAGACCACGTAAATGGCAAGATAGTAAATATTTTAGGCTTAACAAACCATATACTTTCTGTTGAAAATAATTCTGCCTTTGTAGTGAGGAAGCAGCCCCAGACAATACATGAACAAATGCGCACGCCTTGTTTCCAGTAAAACTTTATTTACACACTGAAATTTGAATGGTCATATAAATTTTCTGTATCAGAAAATATTCTTTTTTCTTTTGTTTTTTTCTGCAGCCATTGAAAAATGTAAAAATCATTCCTAGTTCACAGGCTGTATGAAAGCAGGCAGGCTAGGTTTGGCCACAGGCTGTAGTTGGTCTCACCCTGCCCTAGAGGTTCAGGTTAATGAAAACATTTAACAAGACATTAGCTGGGTGAATCAAAAGCAGTTTACATATTTAAAGGACTTAGAAAATAGTACAACCAGCTTATAATGTATAGAGATACATCAATTCTGCAGGAGACACAAGGAAATGCAAGCTATTGGGTCATGGACCATTTTAGACATTAATATCTGAGTGAGTGAAGGTTACATCAGATCTTCTGGACATCCAATTGCCCCCTTCCACGTCTAAGCGTATATTCATGTGGCATTTCTGTATATAGGCTAGTCTGGCTATATCCTGGCACCACCTCATCTGACCCAGGTTCCTGTCCTGAATCTTGGTGTTCTATAGCAATCAGTGTCCACTCAGGCACGGCTTCCATTCATCTCCCTCAGTCTACCCATGAGAACTCAGCCTGGTTCAAGAACTTTTCTCAGATGAGGACTGCAGAATTACCGTTATGAGTATTAGTTGCGCAGGTGTTTCTGAGAGTAACCTATTGGGCCCTCAGACCAACTGCAAGAACTTGTGTGCACATTTTAATAACATACCCTTCATCTGCTCACGATATTATTTTCATTCAATTATAATTTCATTTTAACAATAATTTCACTGTTGAAGTTCTGAAGTCATTGCTGCTTGACATTCAGCTGTGTGACACCAGGCAAGTTATGGAAACTTTCCCAGCCTCACTTTCCTCATTTGCAGGGAATAATGCTCTTGCATAAGTTACAGGGCTGTGGCTTTAAATGAAGTAGTCCTCATAATCCTTATAAAGCACATAGTAAAGTATCTGGTATGTAATAAAACGAGTAAATAAAAACTGACTATTATTACTATTACTGTGATTATAGAAAATAAGAGAGGCAATTCAGCATTCTTCTCCTAGTAGAGTTTTAGCTATTGTTTTTAAGATTCTATGAAGATTAGAAAGAGGAGAGAATTAACTTACTTAGAAAAAAACCTGACTTAAACTTCTAAAAAAATCCATTAGAATATTGCAGATAACTTAATACAAGGGAAATTAATTATGAGCGGTATTGTTTTGAAACAACACAATCAACCATTAAAACATTTCAAAAATTTGAGGAAGGTTAATTACCTTACCTATGCCAACTACATTTTTAAATGAAGGATTTTTAATTCTTTTGAAAACATGCTCAAAACATATTTGTTTAATTTAATACTGTGTGTAGTGTACCCCCAACTCCTATACAATGAGTATAAACCACTGTCATATATCTTAACCTGAAGGCTCACCACAGCCGCTATTGACTTCAGCTGCTAAAATTAGAGTCTGCTCTTTTCAACTTTCTCCCCATTGTATTAGAATTTGCTTTGTTCTGAAACCAGTAAGAGGCTTTTTATTTACTTTCTACAGCAGGGAAGGATTTCAGTTGGTTCCACGGCTCTTAGTCAATCATCACTTTATTTCTCGACAAGTGATTCAGACTTGTGGCAGTCATCCCATAATTTAACAGTAGAAAAATTTAGGACCTGGGACTGTCACACAAAAAATTACACAGTGGAGAGAAAGTTGTGCTGATCTTCATAAAAATAGTGAAATGCTACTAATTCAATACACTTACAAGTTTTGTGCTTTGGAGTTTTTCTCCAACTGAGAGAGAAGGCCTTCCAATCTACAGTTTGCCCAATGGTGTATATTTATCTATGTATATTAACATAAATACATGTTTAAAAAGTGTGTGTGTGGTGTGTGTGTGTACAATTAGGACTTTATGTCCATGGAATTTATTTCTTTGTTCAAATTGCACTGATTCATACATGGCCATCAAATCTACAACCAACTTTTGGGTGAGTTATTTATATTGGCCTCAATTTTCTCATGGATGAACTAAAGCTTATATCTTGAAAGGAGTTATTGGAAAGACTAACTGAGATAATAATTAGAAAGTGACTAGTTTAGTGCCTGAGTCTGTAGGTGCTTAATAAATGCTTGATTTCTTCCCTTCTATCTTTCTATGCCTTTACTTTTACCTTCTGGCCCAAATCATGCTTTAACTGCCACAGGGTCTCTTCTTTCATTTCTAAAATCACCATGTAACTTATTCCCACTTTTAATCAAAAGTAGACAAATAAACGAATGTGATAATACTGTTTCAGAGATTTTCCAGTTGTAAACATGATGAGCTACCCTAAGATAGGTATTAACATAAACAGAGTAATTGAATTATGAAATGAACATGAGTCTCCAGGCTTTTATTGTGCTTATAACTGAAAAGAAGTGGAAATGTCATGTATATTAATGGGTGAGAGTTTTGATAAAATGACCAATAACCTCACATTATTTCCTCCTTGGGCACTGGTGAGGATGGGCTGCAGCTTTTACTCACCACCATCATGTGGAGACCCTTATGTTTTGCTTCTCTCTCTGCTGAGCTCTCAAATTCATTTATCCCCACTGGCATCTCCCATACAATAAGATGGTCTTACTTACTCAAAATCCCTCTGCTGTTTATAAAGCAGAAACTAACAAACACACCATTGTTAAGCAATTATACTCCGATAAAGATATTAAAAAACAAAAATGCTCCTTTATTGCATGTCTCTACTCTTCTGGCTGCCAGGCCCTGTAGACTTTTCCTTGTCTTCCAAGCCTTTTTGTTTTGTCCCTTAATGTTTGGAATTATTTGTAGCTAATGCTGATGAAATTGGTCTAGAGGTTGAAATTGATCTCACCTAGGCATGGCTATTGGGTATGGCTATTGCTCTGCAAAACTTTAGTTTGCTTTGAGGCTTTTGCTGTATTGAATCCCAAGGTTCGTCTGCTGAGTTGCCAGAGGACAGACAATATATGCTTGAAAAATTTGTAATAATACAATTTTATAGCTAGACATTTCTGGGGAATCTCCTCCAGGCCAATAGCAGGTCTGGGACTAAAAGTTTAACGTAGCAGAGATGTTCACAGCCAGAGTGATCTATATCCACTGTTGCCATGACAGCTGTAAGAGGTCTTCTGTGTGAGGAAGCAGTCTATATCTCTCTGCTTAATTCCACCATATCTGACTTATTGTGTGAGTAAAAGGGAGCTTCAGTAAAAACAAACAAACATAAAACACAGTTTATCTGATAGGAAGTTTTTCTAGGCTGAATACAAGTTTTTTCTCTTTAAATTATGGTAAATGACATTGAAAATAGGTATCTGTTATGTTTGTCCCACATCCATATTGCTTTCATATTCCATTTCAATTCATTCATTGGCTTTTGGCTATATCTTTCTTTTTAAATTTTATTTTATTTTACTAAGAATACATAACAGGAAATCTACCCTCTTAATAGATTTGTAAGTATACAGTACAATGTTGTTAACTATAGACACAATGTTGTTAACTATAGACACAATGTTGTAGAGCAGATCTCTAGAACTTATTTATCTTGCGTTACTGAAACTTTATATTGTTCATTAGCAACTCCTCATGTTCTGTTCCCCCCCGTCCCTGGCAACTATCATTCTTCTCTCTGCTTCTGTGAGTTTGGCTATTTTGGGTACCTCACGTAAGTGGAATCATGCAGTATTGGTCCTTTTGTGACTGGCTTATTGCACTTAGCATACTGTCCTCCAGGTTCATCCTTATTGTTGGATGGATAAATGGCAGGATTTCATTCTTTTTATGGCTGGATAATATTCCCTTGTTTGTTTATGCCACATTTTCTTTATCCATTCATCCATTGACGGACATTCAGGTTGTTTCCATATCTTGGCTATTATGAATAATGCTACAGTGAACATGGGAGTGCTAATATCTCTTTGAGATTCTAACTTCAAATCAGACTGACTATTATAAAAACAAACAAACAAAAAAAGACAACGAGTGTTTTCAAGGATTTATAGAAATTGGATTTGTTGTACACTGTTGGTGGGGATGTAAAAGGATGCAGCTGCTTTGGAAAACAGTGTGGAGGTTCCTCAAAAATTAAAAATAAAATTACCATATGATCCAGCAACGCTGTGTCCCTTTCATCTGATAACAGCACATTCATTTCAGTCCATGTGGTCCAAATGAGGTTAACCTGGATATTAAACGTGAGCATGTGAAGAAGCCCGGCCAAGCTCATGCTCCTTTCCGTCAGCCACAGGGAGACACATTAGAGCTAATGAGAGAAATTCCTGGATTTCTTTTCAAGAATTGTTGGAAGAGAGAAGCTGTCTTTCCATGGTTGTGTCTGATAGAGTAGAATGAAATTCCGTGGTTGCTGACAGCCATCTTCGCCATCAGTAGGAGAGAGCTTGCCTGAGAATGGAGTGAACAGAGGAGAAAGCAAGACGTATTTGAACCTGTGGATCTTCCCATGCCTGGTATTTTCCCATCTAATTAAGTGTCCTGTCTCACATTCACTTTAATACATTTTAATTGGCATCTTACCATATTGGTGTGCCATAATTTATCCATTGCTCGTTATTTAATATCGTGTCTGAAATTAACCATCATGTGTATAAGTGTTTGGTACTTTGGAAAGATAGAGGAGTGGCATTGCTAATTCAAAATACGTAAAGATTTTCTAAGACTTTTCATATGGTAGGCAATACAGTACATTTACTGTATTGCTTTTTGCTAGGACATTCTGTTTTAGGATTTTGATGTATGTTCCCAGTTCAAGATGTTGACAAACTGTTATGAATAGGTTTAAATATAGATTGAATGAATTGTTTTTCTTAGAAATGTAAGAAACAGAAATCATCTCTAATGTGGTGTTAAAACTAAATCAAGAACGCTTATGTGTTACACAGCAGCATATGGGCTAAGTGGGATCTGTAGGCAGCTGTGTCTAGCGTGAAATGCTTACGTGCTTTGAGAAAGCATGCAGAACAGTGGGCAACCCGAACATGAGTGTCAGATATGAGTTATAGGCCTTTGAGATGGGGAGAGTGAAGGAGAGCTGGCTAGCCTTGTCTGACTCCCCCCGCCCCCCCCGCCCCAGGTCGCTGCACCTGTTTCCCTCTAAGAGTGGAGAGGGGATATCAATATAGTTCAAGGTACATACAATCACCACCCTCCCCAACTCACATGCTCGGAGTATGGTGGGAGTTAGGTTTCCCTGCTGTCATCTTGAGTTTCACTAACATGGTAGTATGTGGACCTGGCTCTCAGAGAGGCCTTCCTATGACTCTTTCATTTCTGCCCCTCAGCCTCTCCCCTCTCCAACCTCACAGCTCCTGCCTCTCTGAAGCATGCTCTCCTGTCACCTCCTCAACATCCTGAAATATTCCCTTGAAAAGCCAAACACCACTTTTTTCCCTTCTAGTTGAAGAGGCAATGCTAATTACATTTATATAAGTACGGAAAATGGGCTCATTATCGTTGTTACCATCTGATTGCAAAAAAAAGTAAAAATGGATGTTATAGTAGAGGAAAGTACAGTGACTTTGTAAAAAAATAATGAAGGGAAAAAAGTCTGGTTCTTATCATAGCGGTTCCACGTACTATCTGTGAGATCTTTGTGAAATTACTTAACACTTCTCAAGTCTTTGTCAGCTTTTGCAACTGAGACCAGCAGAAAAGAAGCTTCTTCCAGATACCAAGAGAGGGTATTGATTTTCCAAATAGCAAATACACCAGGTTATTGCTGTTGTTTACACACCCCGAGGCCCATGACTAGACTGGGGAAAAGAAAGATCAGTGCAAAACGGATTCCAGAGTACAGAGAAGAAGAACAATCAGAACAGCACAAGTTGACAGCGCCTAACAAAATAGAGATGCTGGAATAGATGCACTCTTTCTGTTATATCTCTCTATATTTCCATCACTAGCTCTCTCTCTGCATAAGGATTTTAAGTAAAATCGGATGTGCAAAAGACCAAAAAGATCTCTTAAAAAAAAAAAAAAAAAAAAGAATTGAAATAGTCAGGAGATGAATTAAAGGAGAAGATAGCCAATTTGAGATCAGAATTAATGGCCAGGATGACATAGTGGAAGAAATAACTTAAAACACTGAACAAAAATATAAAATGTTGAAAATTAGGAAGGTAAATAAAAGAAACACAGAGGGTAGATTCAGGGGACCTAACATGTACATATTAGGAGTTGTAAAAGAGGAAAGATTTTAGATGTAAATGAAGCAATAATTTTTTAAAAATATAGATGAGAACTTCCCTGAGTTGAGTTCTTGAGTCTGTAGATTTAAAATCCCACTTCTGGGTATATATCCAAAGGAAACAAAATCACTGTTCCCAAGCGATAACTGCACTCCATGTTCATTTCAATATTATTCACAGTAGCTAAGATATGGAAACAACCTAAGAATCTGTTGATGAATGAATGAATAAAGAAAATGTGGTATATACATACAATGGAATATTATTCAGAGATTAAAAAGGAAGGAAATCCTGCCATTTGTGACAACATGAATGAAACTGAAGGACGTTATGCTAAGTGAAATAAGCTGGACACAGAAAGACATATACTGCATGATCTCATATACTGCATATACTCATGAAATCAGGAATCATGTGGAATCTGAAAAAATCCAACCCGTAGAAACAGATAGAAGTGTAGTTAACAGGAGTCTAGGGAACAGGGGCTGGATAAGTTGGGGAGATGTTGATCAAAGGGCTCAAAGTTTCAGATATAAGATAAACAAATTCTGGAGACCTAATATATAGCATCATGACTATAGTTAATATTCTAGTGCATGCTTGAAATTTACTAAGAGAGTAGATCTTAAGTATTCTCACCACACACAAAAAAAGAGCTAACTGTATGAGGTAATGGAAATGTTACTTAGCTTGATTGTGGTATTCATTTTGCAATGTATATGTATATAGAAACATCATGTTGTACACCTTAAATATATACAATTTTAATTTGTCAATTGTACCTCAATAAAGCTGGAAAAAATCTTCATGAATTCTAGGTGTGATTGAGGAAAAAAGACACAGACCTCAGTGAATCTTGGTAAAATTCCTGAACTTTAAAGGTTAAGAGAAATTGTACAAGCTTGTGGGCTAAAAGAGTATATTTACAAAATGAGAAAGGATCATAGAGATTTCAGCTCTCATCTTCAACATTGAACTTTGAAAGACAGTTATAGATTACGGAGATAAAAGCACTGAGCCACAGGAGTCCAAAACCCAGCTAAGGTATAATTCACCTCTTAGGTTCATGGTGAATAGGATAAAGTATTGTGGATATTCAGTGATTCAGAGAGTGCATCACCTATGTACTTCATGAGGGATAATTGCTTGAGGATGTACTCCAACAAAATAATAATATAATAGATCAGACCTCAAGATAGGAAAAGAAGAAGGAGGTGGTGAGTAGTTAGATTTCGCCTGTCTATCTCTGTGTATACCTAAATAGATGATATCTATTTCTATATCATCTATCTCTGTGTATACCTAATAGGATGAAGGCATATGTATTATTTAAATGCTAAATATTGATTATTGAAAAGGAAAATACATCAAAAGAAAGTTATTAGTAATCTAGAAGTAGATTTACTATAACGTGTAAGCAAAATGTGAGAGTTTTGAGGTGAGTTCAGGGATTTGGGGGATGATCAAGGAAAAATATATGACCTTGAGGTGGCAGTAGCACACAGCAAGCTTTATTTGGGTGGCAATCGGACAGGTTTACGAGCCCTCAGAGCATGAGACCTTCCAGAGACAGTGGTGCAGGGCACTACCCAGAAGGGGAAGAGGTAAAGGAAACCTTGGGGGAGAGGGGAATTTTATGTTCCGGTGATGTCACTCAGGAGGATGGCAGGGAGTTTCTGGATCAGAGAACTCCAAAGGGAAGCAGCAGTTTGGGGTCTTTTCTAGCCCCTAAGATTTGTCTTATCTTTGACTAGCAGATGTTGGAAGTAGCTTTATGGGGTATACATCACAGGCATGCTGTAAATGGCTAAAAATCTGCATATTTGGTTTACATTTAAAACAATTTGATATGTAAAAATTTGAGTTCGGGCATTGGCAGGCTTTTGAGCTAACAGTACCCGCCTGCTATGCAGAAGTAAACAATATAGGGCCAATACACTGGGGGTGTCTTTGGCTCATTGATATAACACATTGGTAATGAGGAGCACATACTCTAAATGTCTAATGTGGGAGGAGAAAGAATGAGACCTAAGAGTATTATAAATGTTTTATCTTATGGGGATTGGATATAGGAAGCAGCAGGGGAATATATAGTCCTAATAGATAAGAAGCATCACCTTCTTATAATTGAGAAATATTTTATATTTCTTTTTTATAATGGAACAATATTTTATTATAAATGGTAGTAAAGGGAAAATAAACTAAAGAAATACACTAATATAAAAGTGGAGTGAAATTTCCAAATCAACAAGCAAGCAAGAGAGAATGAAAGGCTTGCAGTTCGATCATATCAGCAAAATATTGGAACAGGGAAAAAATTGTTTTAAAGAAAACATAAACTAAAATAATTATATCAATTGTTATACTAAATGTGAACAGGCTGAATTCTGTCTCTTATGAAATTGTAGAGACTGTCAAAAATCTATCCCTAATGTATGCTATTTATGAGAAGCACAAGAGTCGTGGTATGATTATCAGACAAAATGGTCAAAAGCATTTACTGATATATAGAGAAACATCATGTCATAATAAAACGCCTGTTTTTAAAAAAATATATAGTTGTCACAAGTCTGAGTACAACAAACAGCATAGCTGCTAAATACATATAAAAAGAACTATTAAAACTCCCAGGAGAACTTGATAAAAATTCAATTACAGTGGGAGATGTTAATATGCCTATTTTGGGGTCAGATCTACTAGAGAAAATAATTGAGGACATAAAGAATTTGAATGATGTCAGTAAACATCATATAAAGCTATGTATACAAATTTATGCTTTCAAATAGAAATATTGTTTTATATGTCTATGAAATATTCATAATTAACCATACACTTGACACTGAGGATAGCTAGTGAAAATGGTAGAACTTTACAAGTTACATGTTACATTTTGTATTGGATCAAAATACAATTAGTAATAAAGAAGGAGACTGCAATCTCCTCTGTGATAGGAAATTACGAACTACAGTTCTAAATTAATTACAGATCAAGACAGAAATTAAAACTAAAATTACAAATTATAAATGATTTTGAAAACATTGTAAGGGAGAATACTTTATAAAACCAAATAACCTCAGTAAAACTCTGTTTAAGGAATAACTTCAGTCAGTGATCCAAAAAAAAAGAGCTTTATGATATTTTTTTTAAGTTACAAGAAAAGCAACAAAAACAAAAATGAAATTGGTGAAGGGAAATACTAACTTTAACTCTTGTAATAAAAGTGAAATAGGAAGGATAAAGTAAAACTGTTTCTCTTTGAGTATTCAAGAAAATCAATAAAACCCTGTTGAAGGGAAAAAAGAGAGAGAACAACATTATACATGCTTAGGAATAAGAAAGGTCACAAATCTACACAGACTGAAGACATTAATGACATAAGGAAACACTATATGCAACATAAAAAAAATAACCAATAAAAATCCTAAGAAAAGTTTGGACATCTATGTATATATATTAGACTCAGACTTTCAAAGACCTGATGAAGTAAGGTAGGACACTTGGAAGGTAATAAAGAAAAGACACGCTCTCCTATAAAACAAAATTTTTTATGGCAAAAAATATTGTAAATGAACTCAAAGGGAAAAATAGATTTGTATAACTTTCCTTTTTTTTTTCCCCTAAAAAACTTTATTTTTGAACATGAGGAAAGCATGGAAGGATATATATCTTAGGCTATTACTATTGGTCACATAGTGGTGGAGAAAAGGTGGGCTGGGTTTAGGGAGTGGAAAAGTTGATGAGTAGAGTAAGAAGAAGTAAAAAGAATAAAAGAAGTAAAATGACTTAATAACTACAGACTGCAGGTTTAATTTAAAACTTACAAACTCTGGGACTCGCCGGCGGTCCAGTGGTTAAGACTCCGCGCTTCCACTGCAGGGGATGCAGGGGAACTAAGATCCCACATGCCATGTGGCAAAAAACAAACAAAAAAACCCCTATGAACTCGGAACAATAAAGCCCTGATTCAAGCAAGTACCTTATCTTAACAAAAACTGGGGAGAACAAGTATGAGAAAGACTTCTAAAGTGTTTAAAATTTAAAACTACTTCTATAGCCACATTGTTTAGGGGGAATGAATTGAAGACCCTTATCACAATCCATTGCGTATCCTTTATAAAGTATATATTTGTATAAAGTTGTCATTGAAAATATTAATGCATTGATCAGCCCTCCAAAAACTGCCTTGTATAGCGTGTGATCTTAATAACTAGTTTTCCTTCCCTTCAAACCTCAATTTTACTTTCCATGAAGCTATTCTCTTATCTAATTTTAAGCAGGTTTTACAATTTCACTTATGGTGTGTTTCTGAAGTAGTAGTGACCCCATTAACTGCTTAAGAGCCCTACTAGTATTAAACTGAACATATTTTGCTGTAAAATAATAACTGGTTTCCTAAGAAAAATCATAGTATTATGACTAAATCTTGGAATAGAAAAACCTTGACCTGTCTTTGTGGGAAGGAATCTTTTAAAATTTTGTATTTCAAGGTTAGTAGCATGGAGCGACATTTGTTACAATGAACACAGATCAGCATCATATATCAGTTTGACATATAAAGTCAATAGCACATTTCTAAAATAGGGGCACCGTGTATTAGTAGAGGCACAGAAAACCTGACTTGGGCCTGGCCCCAGCACGTACTGACACGATGTAGGACATGCTACTGAATTTCTCTGAGTCTCAGTTTACACAACAGAATCATCGTGGTCCACCTACCTAGAGGGTTTGTTGTGACAATCAAATGACTACTTTATGTAAGAGGGCTTTGTAAGCAAGAACACATGCATGAAGTATGTGATTGAATAGCTTTTTTTTTTCTTTGTGGAAGGATTTTCTTCAGTCTTTTCTGTTAGACGTTAGATTTTACTTGTTCTTTTCTGGATACATCTAGGAAGGAATTTATCTGTGGTACAAAATCTGAATCTCCAGAGACGATGTTTGAATAATAATAAAAAAGATGTTTTTATTCTTGTCCTTGGCATAAAAGAAGTACCATTTTAGGGAGATCTACAATTAGGTTGAATCTTGAAACAGGTGCTTAAAATACAAAATGAAATTAGTCTACTTGGAATCATTTAAATTCTGTAAAATTTGATTTCATAAAATGGCTAAGGACATAATTTTCATGTAGCTATAGATGCCATATAGCCTTCTGGAAGAGATGATGTAAAGGTGTAATAAAATATTATGTTCCTTCTAACGGTATTCTTCAACATCAATATATTATGTAATTATAAGTAATTACTACAAGTAGATGTTTACTGGTACTATAGAAATTCTGTTTCTGTTATAAACGAAACTACTTGTACTCAGTACTCCAACATTATATCTTTGAACTCCTTCTTTAATCACAATTTACAGAATTGTAAGAAATCCAAATAAAATAATTCAATTTTTATATTTTTTCTATAATCTACAAGAGACCATATTAACAGGATAATTTTCTCCTGATGAAAGAAGTTAACTGTTTATTGTGGTGGTTTCTATGTATTAATATTACCTCACAGGTCCTACAATGCTATATTTCAGCATTCCGAAATTTACCATAACATAATCTTATTATAATGTAATATAATATAATAAAAATGTTTTTAGCCTATTTAATTTCTTGGTCCTAGTTGTGGACTAACTTTTTTCTATTGGGTCATCACAGTAATTTACAGTAATTATTATTACTGCTTTATTAATAAGAATAAACAGAAGAATGGTATTAACTGAAGTTTTAATTAGTCTCAAATGAAGGGCAGTATAGACTATTTAAAGTGTCAGAACACATTATTTTTGGCAATTAAGTTGTACGTATTATGTAGCTGTATCTATCAATATCTGCCTATCATTTATATCTATTTGTCTACTATCTGTCTGTCTGTCTATCTACCTACCTACCTATCACTTGAAGTAAAATAAGATATATAATTCCAACTGGAAAATAACATCATAAGGGGGAAACAGCACAGGCTTTGAAATCAGACAAGACAAGATTTCAGCTCTTCCTCCTCTTACAGTTTTGTGATAACTTTCAAGCTGTTAAATTTCTCTGTGTTGATTGCTTTATCAATAAGTAACACAGATAGAGGCTAAGTTCATCTCTTTTCCTTTCATAGCATTGTCTACGCAGTGGTTGGTTGTCAAACCTTAACATGCAAATCAGTGCCATGGAAATCTTGTTCAAACGTAGATTCTGCTTCAGTAGGTCCGAAGTGGCCCAGGATTCTGTGTTTCTAATAAGCACAAACTCCACCTGCCTCAGTTTGAGTAGCAAGGTTGCAATGTACACTGGGAAGCAGAAGGTTTGCTTGTGTGCTGATGTGCTCTTCTAACATCTAAAATGGAGAGTTATTGTGGCAGTTAGGGATAAGAGATGTGTAAAATGCCTTTCCTGGCTTGTTACATAGGAGGACCTCAAGAAGCGTCATCACTGCATCATCATTGGGGTCATATATATATATTTCTTTTTGGTAGTGTTCTTCTTGGAGCCCTGTTTTTTTTTTTTTTAATTCAGGTATAATTGGTATATAACATTATATTAGTTTCAGATGTATCAAACATAATGATTACGATATTTGTATATATTACAAAATATTCACCACAATAAGTCTAGTTAACATCCATCACCATACGTAGTTACAACATTTCTTTTTTCTTGTGATAAGGACTTTTAAGATTTATTCTCTTAGCAACTTTCAAATATGCAATATGATATTATTAACCACAGTCACCATGCTGTACATTACATCCCCTTGACTTATTTTATGACTGCAAGTTTGTACCTTTTGACCCCCTTCACCTCCTCACCCTCCCACTTCTGGCAACCACCAACCTGTTTTCTCTGTATATATGAGCTCGGGTAGTTTTTTGTTTTGTTTCTGTTCTGCGATCATCTTTTTAGGTATTATCTGTGTGTAAATAAATCATATATGTTTGGCAGTAAAGCAGGTCACAGCTGGGAGTACTACTGGAATCATTTTGTGTAGACCCCTTGTTTATAGAGGAGGAAACTAAGATTTCTAGAAGGAAAGTTCCCAGAGGATAGAAACTCAGACCTCATGATTGTGAACTTAACTCTCTTCTCATCCCATCGTAGTGTCTTCCTTGTCATAAAAGCCAAATAAGTTTGATATCTAAAACGTCCAGGAAGGAATGATTTATATTTAATTTTTCAAAGGAAACTAGGACTTAGAAGCCATTTAAATGAACAGAAGGAAATTCCAAGTAAGTTAAAAGATGTCAGTGAGAACCTGGACTTCCTTGTGTTATCTTTGCTTACTGTTTTGAATCACTTTTTTGGGCACTCAAGGTGGAAAACGGCACATTCATGCAAAAATGACTTTGAAGCTGTAGTATGTATTAAGGAAAATCTGTGCAGTGAGCCAGATAGGCTGTCTGGTGAACCACACTGTAAAGGTTGGGATGTACGTATATTTTCTGCACCTCATTTTTACCTTTCTGTGACCTTTTTTCAATGACCACCTATCTCACCAGACAGAATTTTCTCTTGCCTACTAGTTTTCCCCTGTCTAGGGAGGCCCTGATCAAATATACTCATTCAAGCGTCAGGAATCAAATAGCGACTCCTTGTGGGTATATTTGTATTAAAAACAAACAAAAAAAAACCAGCAGACACACTTCAAAGATTAGAAAATGTGTTCAGGTTCATTTTTTAGGGCTTCTTGGCTTCTTTCAAATACTATTATAGAAACTCTTTGCTTTTCCTCTTTGGAAGCCAGCATCTATTAAGATTTTATAATAACAGTGAAAGGAGCCTCTGAAGGATTGTTTTTTCAGATAAGATCTCATGGAATACTTAGACTTTAAATAGTAGATGTATGCTTGATTGTTATTTCTAGGTGATTGGAGAGAACAGAATCAGGGCTGAGATGCTCAGTAAATAATGCTACCTTGGTATCTTTCTCTCCCCACTCTACACAGGTTTAAAAGCAATTTAGAGATAGAGATAAAGCCAGGCGCATATATATATATATATATATATAGTGTAATCTTATCACTGATATGGATGAATTTAGGAAATTTGGATCTTCTAGGCAAGTGTATTTGCCAAGTTTGCCCTTAGATTGGAAAGACTCAGCACATTTAATTCCAGTTAGAGTCAATGACTGCTCTGGGTGATATCAGATCTCCCCAGAAGAGGGCCTCCCTCTCTACTTTACAGAATGGAAGAGCATGCTTTCTGTGGGCAGGATGGCTGCCAAACAAAGGCAGAGGAAGAAAAGAACTGAGTCATCCTTGACCAGTACCTGCTCTGAAGTTTTCTAATCAGAAAATTCACATTTCCTCCTCTGGGGGAGATGTGAGAGGAGAAAAGAAAGAGGGTCAAGAGGTTACTTTAATGAATGACCCTCAACAAGGAGTAGGAGATAAGTGATCTTACCTAACATTTTGCACATAGTTTTTTCTCTTAATCCATTGGCCTAACGATAGGTTAATGTTATCAGTTTTCAATGAATAATTAATTTTTGTTTTCAATAATAGTATTTTTCAATTGATTTATTTTCAAAAGGTTACTTTTTTTTTTTTTTTTTTTTTTTTGTCTTTACTTGTCTGATTTCTCTATCTCAGTTGGTTCTGAACCTGACCAGGGAACAGGGGATCTCTTTACTGGAATAGCTAGAATTCATTATCTTGTACCTTGGGCCAGAAAACTTGAGAAAGAAACAGAGAGTGGAATTTAGGGATAAAAATTACTAATATGTACCTGATAGGTGACTTAAAGCCTTAGATATTAGCAAGTAAGTATCACTTGGGTTTTGGCTTGTGTTATGAACTTTCAAAACTTCGGTTGGTTTTTAGCTGGTGGAGCCTGGTCAAGTAGCTTCATGCCTTTGGCTATTAAGCATGGGGCACTTCCTGTAGACCTTGGTGCTCTATTTTATGGTCTTTGCCCAAATATATGTGGCTGTTTTTATGCTGACAAGTAAGCAGGATATGTCTTTGCAAAACATTAGCCATTTAGGAGGCCAGAGAACACGGGCTGCTGGTGTGCACTGAACTACACAGGCACAGTTCAAGCCCCGTATTGCGGCCAAATGGCAGACAGGCATGGAAATACCAAAAATATGTGTTTTAGTCTTCAAAACAAATAGTACTTCAGTTAAAAAAAAAGATCTCAAGGCAGCCAAGAACGACATGTGTCGTGGAGAACCACCAGGCGGTGCTAGCTGTAAACTCTTTGAGGGCAGGCAACACTAAGAGAGAGGCTTCAAGTCCTTTCACTAAAATTAGGACAAAATGAGGGAACCGGTCATTAAAAACTCCTGTGACTGTTTCTAGATATAAGAATTGGAGAAAGGAGAAATCAGAGAGTTTGGAAAATACTCGTCAGTTTTATTATCAGGACAGGAATAGTGAGAGAATAAAATGAAAGGGAAGAAGACAGACTGATTCAGCTGGAAGGAGAGAGAGATTTTGTTAAGGAGAACTGCTGGCAACTTAGACAACCAACTGGGAGAGATGAAAGGGAACTGAGATGGTGGAGAGAGACAAAGGAGGTGCAACTACATCTTAAATGTTCATCCAGTGGGTATTAGGCAATGACGATCTGTTAGGTCTTCCTAGATCACAAACAGTAACTAAGCATAATAAAGTCTAAGAGAGACAAAATTTCAGAGAGCCAACTGGAACAATTAATCTAACAGGGTAAAAGAAACAGGGTAAATGGGTAAACAGGGTAAAAGAAAGAAAGATGGCCTTTTAAGGCTAAACCTTGAAAAAGAGTATAATGTGGTTGCCAGGGGCAACTGGGTACTGGGGGTACAAAGTTTAAATTATGCAAGATTAATAAGTTCTGGGGATCTACGGCAGTGTGACTATGGTTGGTAATATTGTATTGTACACTTGAAATTTGTTAAAAGAGTAGATTTTAAGTGTTCTCAACAAAAAAAGAGAAAATATTAAGTATGTGAGGTGATAGTGTGGTGATTATTTCACAATGTATATATATATCAAAACATTAATTATACACCTTCAATATATACTTTTTTATTTGTCAACTATATCTTAATGATGCTGAGTGGGGGAAATCCACATCTGTCCTTATAAGTATACTTTCAACTGTTTATCCAAAAGCTTTGTGCAATTATTCTCTCTCAACCTAGACTTTGTAACAACAGGTTTCTTTTCTTAAGAACTTTTCAATTTTACTTCAGGGTTGGAATTCTAAAGATTTACCCACCAAAGAATATAAGAACACAAATGGAAAATTAAAATTCTTTACAATGTCGAAAAAAAAGCTGAAGCTTGAAAGATCATAGTAGGACTTCTGAGATTGTGTTGGCTGTATTAAGTAAGTATAAAATATCTGGATATGTTTGAGAGGGGAAAACATAATAGCTGTGTAAAATGATCAGAGAGTTGGTAGGTGATTGATGTACAAGGTGACACATTCATTGTAAGTCATCATAGGAATCGCCCATGTTTTTAGGAAACAAACCCAAGAGATACATGGAATTAGGATTCTAAGGGAAGCAGCAAGAGCGAGAGAGACAGGCTCGTTAGAGGGGATCCAGGCAAGATAATGATACTTTGAGTCCAACCTCGGTTTAGCTGTTCAAACAATACTTTTATTAGTCTCAGTACTTCTTGACTTAATCTCATGATAGGAGATGAAAACAAGAGGGTTATGTCAGAAAATAAAATATCTGGGCCAGAAAACAAGGGAAATGTAACGGAAAGAAGACTCTTGAACACAGCAAGCAGCGCTGCCCTACCTGAGTTAGAGAAGGAAAGGCGCCAACCTCAAAGCAAAGAAAATCATTGAAAGCTTAGTTGAATCATCTTGAAAAAAGTAGAAAACAGCAGAGAGAAAGAAAATATTAGAGGCATAGTCCAGATTGTAGGAAAATATATACCAAAGGGAAAAGCTACTTAACTCCTGGAACAATGAAAAGCTGTTGAAATAAGGGACAATGGAGGATCGTGGCAGAGGGCTTTGTCCTCACTAAGCCCCTAGGGTCACAGACTTTAGAAAGACCATCTGCATCTCCCGCTCAGGGGTCTGAAGAAGCAACTCTTGGGTTGGTACATGTGTGGGAACAGGTTTGAGAGGCGGTTTCTTATGTCTTAGCGGTATCCTGGGGAAAGTTAATGATCACAGCCACCATGGCCTAGCGTGGAGCTTACGCTCAACTAAACCTGAGGTGCAAGAAATATGGAGCTCAAATAAAAAAGAGGATAAAGAAGTTTTGATTATGCAGAAAGGAAAAGGAAGGTGTTACGAATAAGACTTGGTGACTGCGTTTGCCACTCATGTGTATTTCTACATTTTGTAGGAAAACAAGGATGTCATTCTCTGAGAGAAGATAGTAAGCGTAGATCAATTCCCCCCTCCAGTTATGGTGAATATAAAAAGCCAACTTTAACCTCTTGATGCAAAAATACTCTTGATTGGGTTTCAGCTCCCAGTATATGTATATACATATATATATATCGCCTCTGTACATCTGGCATAGATGGATGACATCCTGGTGTAGCTGAACATCTACTCCTCAGATACCACTCTGGGTATTGTTCTGGTCTTCAGCAAAAGTACTGGGTTCTAGGAATGTCACTTTTCTTGGAACAGCTGCTCTAATGACTGGGCTTTGCCTTGATTTCTAACTTTTGTGCGTGTGGAGCCCCCGTCCTGATAGTCTTACGTGGTCTATTAACTCTTCAGACTCTCTAATAGTGAGACATGTAAGTGGTTTTGGTATTGAACTAATTTAAATTTGGAGACGCTTCTTATGGAAGATAGCTCAGTTTGGTGCCCCTGAAGGAAATCTGGTTGAACTCAGGCATCAAGAGCCTCTCTGGTTGAGACTGAGGAGGGGAAATTGGAGCACCTTAACTTGTATTTGTTCTTCCAATGGATCTTAAGTTTGGGGTTTCAACATCAGCTCTTAAGAGCAAGAGAATTTGACCTTGACCTTTAAATATTTGGGCAATTTCTTTTTCCTGAGAACTTGGTAGTGGAGGTTATGTTCAAATCTGGGGTGTCTTTATGTTGTTCATTTTGTTATGAACCCTTTGAGCTGTAGTGGGCAGTATGGCTGGACATCATTTGGGACTGGAATTAGAATACAGGGTGAGTTTTCAGCATAGTACTGAATGGCATTGTATTTAATTAGGCATCTGTGTGTGAGTGTGTGTGTGTGTGTGTGTGTGTGTGTGTGTGTGCGTGTGTGAAATGTCATACCCTTGCAGAGCTAAAATTTACCCACAGCGGTTGCAAGAAGGTAAAAAAAAAATGCAATTATTGGCTTGGGCACAGTGTAGCCCGGCATTTGGGAACATGACAGCACTGATGCTTCACAGTTGAGTAAATGAAGGCTTCTGGGGACTTTCAGGGTGAAGGGACTTCTTTCCCTTGGCATCATGTACCCACATGGCGAGAGATCTCTTAGTATAACAACTTGAATCTCTCTCCACTCTCTGTCTTACTTCTTCCCCTCAGGGGAGGGAAATGACTTATCTGGTCAGTGGATTTGGAGACAGAATTGAGCTTACTTAGCTCAGGTTCTTCCTCTTTCTTTCCCTTTGGGGTTTGATAGCCTGCAGAGAGCACACATTCTGTTCTGCGCCTTCGTGAACTAAGATTTCCCGAGGCAGCTTCCCGTGGAGAGGCCTCTGATGGTGCAGTTGTGCCCATGACTAGCTGGATACACCCACAGGGAATTAGGCAGATGGAGTTAGTAAGTCCCGTCAGCCGAACACCTAAGCCATATATGTCAGTATGGCTTTTATCAATAATAAAACAGGCATTTGTTCTCCATCTGCTTGACTCCTGTGACTGTCTCTGAATTAGTGTCAAACTTGGGTAGGGAATGAAGACGTCATTTACTGGGTTCCCTCAAACCTCACCTTAGAGAATCATGACATCTCCTAATGGAATAGATTATTTTGTTAATGTTTTAAAGTAAAAATCTTATTATTCAATTATAATCTGTTTCTAAAATTTCTGAGGTTGATTAGCCATAAAGTATTGTACTTTAGAAAGTATAAAAGAATGTTGGGTCTTAAATGAAAAAGACACGGAAACATAGAATCAGGATTTTGAATGGCAAGTAATCTTGGAAGTTGTTTATCCCAATGCATTCATTTAATATTTTTTAGTGGTTGAAGAAACTGAGAGAGGATAAGATACTAGCTTAGGTCGCACAGCTGATTTGTGGTAGAATCATTTCTTTTTTTCTTCTAAAGCCTTGACATGAGCTGAGTTTATTCTTGTCGTTGAATTAGAACAAAAACAAATGATTAACCAAAGTCCTATAAATCTAAGAACTGCTTTTAAAACAAATCACCTAACTTAGCTCACTCTTCCCATCAAGTACACTCTGTTGTTTATGGTGCCCTCTTTACCCTTTTGAGAGTAACAGTTTTTTCTCTACCTTCTTTATTTCACTTGATAAATATTGATGTCTTTCTGTGTTTCTACTGGAGCTTGAAATGAATGTAGTTTTCTACACCAATATTACCAATTATGTGAGCAATTATAGGGCTTAACTAATGTTGAAGAGTAGCAGAGGGGTAGATTGCACTGTTAAGAAGAACGTTCTATTTAACAGATGCATATGATTAGGATGGAGAGACAGACAATGATTTGGTCACAACACCTGTCTTGCCGCTTTCCCATCCTCGAGGCACCAACATTTCCCTCAACAACTGCAAGAATTTACACTCCTTAACTACTGGTTCTCCCTCATTTCACCATGCAATTTTGT
This sequence comes from Balaenoptera musculus, assembly GCF_009873245.2. Lineage (NCBI taxonomy): Eukaryota > Metazoa > Chordata > Mammalia > Artiodactyla > Balaenopteridae > Balaenoptera > Balaenoptera musculus. The sequence continues at coordinate 61,576,901 of NC_045802.1, forward strand.
TGCAGAATGTGTAGTTTGTTTTTCATCCCTTTGTGTGCATATGATGCTACTCCCTGAAGTTAGAATTTTAGAGTTGAGCAAGACTTTAGGTTAGATTGAAAGATGAATATATTGAGACACAGGGAAGTGGCTTGCCCAGAGTTGGCATACCCACTAATGGTAGAAACCCAGACTTGGACCCCAACTCTTAATTTTGGAGGAAAGAAAGGTCTTTTTTTCTTTTGTATATAAGCCTAATATAAACCCATGTAGAAACTTACAGCAATAGAAGTATAAAAATGAAAATGCAAATTGTATATAATTACACAATTCAGAGGTAACCCGTATTGACCTTTGATGTATATCTCTCCAGATATCTCTCTCTGCCTATTTACACCTGTCATCCTAAATATTTGTCCAAGTTAATGTAAATATCCATGCACCACTACTTTAAATATCAGTTTGATAATACATTTCACTGATACATCTTATTTTATTTAAACATCCACCTGTTGCTTAACATGTTTGCCCAATCAATATTTTTCTTTATATTATCTATTTTTTCTGGCAATTAAAATACCACTGGATATTTGCTTTAATACCTTTATTATATAATTGTATTATGCTTATTTTATATATATTATCTGGGATGTATTGTAGTGAAGGCTGTGGGGTAGAGTTTCAGCTTTGTATTTTCCAAGATAGTAACTAGTTTCCCAGTGGTACTTACTGAATTGCCTTTTTCTCCCTATACTGATGCATTGATGCCAGGTATTCAGAGGTTTATGTTTGCAGATAAACTTTAGAATTATCGTGTCAATTTCCTATTTTCCACCCCCCTGGGATTGTACTGAATTTACAGGTTTCATTTAGGGAAGAAACTGACATCTTTACAATGTAGAGTCTTCCTATTCAAGAAGAAGATGATATCTCTGCATTTATGTGAGTCTCCTTTATCTCCCTCAGTAATTTTATAGTTTTCTTTATTATAGTTTCTGCACATTCTTATTGCTTATTTCCTTTTTTGGTTGTTGTTACTGTTAGATTTATACAATTCACTTATATTTACATTTAACAGTATTAGAGATTCTGTATTTTTTAGGTGTTTGGGATTTTCAAACTACACAGTAACATACCTTAAAATAATCATGTTTCAATTTTGCCAATATTTATCCTTCTATTTTATTCTTATTTTTTAATTGCATTGTGCAGCACTTACAATGTGAATGATCGTGCTGTTTATAAGTATCTTTACCTTCTCTCTGATTTTAATAGAAGTGGTACTATTGTTTTATCATTTCATATGATGTCTGTGTCAAATATGTGTTCAATTAAGTATATGACTTACAAAGCTTGTAAAATGGAAGTTCTATTTTCATTAAAAACATAGATATATATTATCTGTGTATATACTTATGTATATGTATACACTGTATATACACTATGTATATATGTATATGTATTTGTGTATGTATACATATATACAGATACTTATATGTGTGTGTGTATCCTTTTAAATCAAATTCAGATCACCATGAAATAATTCTTTTTGTTCTGTGATTATAGTAAACACATAGTGGCATTTTATACTCATGAGTATAGCATAGATAAATAGAAATGTGTGGGTCGTGGTAAGATGATCTCCGATGGTGTACCAAGTATATCTCCCAGTGTCATGTTTTGCTGCTAAAATTCGATTGAAAAGATTTCTTTTTTAATTAATGAATGTGCCTTTTATCAATGACTTATTCATTAATTTAAATTACTGTGATGAATTATTCAAGTAGGTTTGACACCTTAGTATAAATCAGAAAACCACATCTTGAATATGTTGTGGAAAAGATGAGGTGTGTATGGGCAGGGTAAGGGGAGAGTTACAATGTAGGAAATTCTCTTACCTCTTGCTGGGTACCTGGGGATGTAGGAGAATATGAGAGATTGAGAAAGTTTGTTAAAATTGGATTTGGAAGTAAGAAAGTTGTGCTTTTCATAGAGTGTATTTATAATGTAATCTAGGTTCATGTTTAAATATCTCTTTCTCTAAAAGAATGAGGGATAAACCCATGCCTGAGGCTGGAGATTTACATATTAAATGTGAATGGATGACCTTAAAATACTAAATGTTTTATGAAAGAAGAAATTCTCAAGGGACAGTGGAACTATCCTTTTATTACGCCTGGTGACTGTGGACAAGGGCTGTACAATCATGCAGGATGGAAGGATGTGGAAGCCACATGAGTTTATAATTCTAGAAAGAGTAAGAACTGGTGGTGGAGTTCAAGAAAAGCTACAACAGCATGAAAAATAGCCCAGAACAGGAGAAAAGGCTAGAAAAGGGCCAGGAAACACTGATGTAGATGGAAGAATATTGGAACACCATGACCCAAGACCTCATTGCTGAGGTGATGATGGAATGGAGGTGGTGAGAAAAAGTACTTGCCAGAAAAGAGAACTCAGAAGACCTTTGCTACTCTGGTGAAGGAAACGATTTTGACCCCAAAAGTCCTACTTAGTTTTGGTCCCTAAATTGGATTTTGTATTCCAGAGACCAAGAAGGACTGAGCACACCTTGCATTGGGGCAAGAGCTGGACTCATTTTTCAAGAGCTCCTCTGTTAGGAGAGCTATCTCCCTCCATCCTCGGTACCCCTCTCTACCTGTGACTAACTGATTTGCTGACAGCTGATCGGATGGGATCACCTTCTGCCTTAGTAGACTCTAGTCTTCCAATAAATCAACAGGCAGAGAAAGAAAGGAATACTTCATGACAAGAGGAGAAGGTAGGAAAATACCAGGGCCTGGAAACAATCTCATTTGCCTTTAGACATAGTAAAAAGCAAAGCTGAGATGGGTCAGAGCAAGTACGGGGAGGGGACTCTCACCCAGGGGCCAGGCTGACAGTAGTGTAACTCTCAACTTCCGGAACTTCGTTTCTCTAACTTCAGAACTAGCCTGATAGATAAACAAAATGTGAAGTGTCTTCTCTGTTCCTCTAATTTTTAAATCTTTGTACTTTCCCTTATCAATTTATTTCCAGGATGCTTTATTCTTTTTTTTTTTTTTGATTTACAATGGACATTTCTAAATTAGTTAGTGATGGCTTAAATGTAGAACTCTAAATTGATGAGTGAGTTTAAAAATCTTTTTGTAAACAGAGACTATTATTTTTAAGAGTAAGCCATGTCTTAAAAATGAAAAAAATAATATCTATACCTAAATGTTCTATTTCCTTAGTTTAATTTTTCTGAAAAATGATATATCAACTTTTAGGATGAATTATTAGTCTACAAGTAAGCTGAGATTCAGCAAAAAAAAAAATCAATGGGTGACTTAAATTTGAGGTCTTTTATTCCTTGAAAAATAAAAAAAATGAGATGATAATTCAAGAAGGTAAAAAAAAATCTGAGGAAATAGTAAGTTTGAGTCCATCTTGTATCAAAGACGAGTGCAAACAGTATTTTTTATATGCTTTCTATTAGCAAGTATATTACAAAAAAAACTGCTGTAAACTTTCCCTTGTTTTATTTTAGGAGGCAATATTTTAAGTTTAGGAAGTTTGACTCACCTTTTCCTTAGCCCCCCTGTCTTAATTACTTCCCACTACAGGTGTGTGGAATATTATATTAAAGTTTGTCAGAATAAATAATTAAAGTTAGAAAAAAATAAGTCATCGGGGGAAGGAGGAAGGAAGGGTGTAAATACAGTGAGGCTGGAGGATAAAAAAAAATACAACACACACCTGGTTTGGGATCAGTAGGAGAAAAGTGACACATGAAGAGACCAAGAATGACTAACTAGAGACATATAAGGAGAACTAGAAGGGAGTGGTGACACACAAGCCCAGGAAGGGAGCGTTCCAAGAATGATGGTGTGGTCAGTCGGCATGGTCAACCACTGCAGAAAGTTCTATAAAGATAAATATGACAAGCATCTATGGAGCTTGGTGATATGGAAGTGGTTGGTGATACCAGAGAGAAAAGGGATGGAAGTGAAAGCCAGATGGCAGTCAGAGTGAAAGTGGCAAGGGAAGAGGAATTAGAGGGGACGTCAGGTTATAGGAAGAGCTTTGCTTTTGAGCATGTTTTATTCTAAGGATATAGAAGCATAAGAAGGGGAGCCATTGATTGAAGATAAAGCGCAGAGAAGTGATTGATGTATTGTGGGTCCTGGGAATGTGGGAGGCGACTGAGTAGGTTGTTGAATCTGGGACAAAAAGAGCAAGTCCTGGTTCTCCAGAGACAGGAAGGGAGTTGGAATAACGGTTGTAGATGAAGAGCAGCTCTTGGTTGGCCCTTAAGTAACATGAGGTCTTGATATTGAAGACTGCACCGAGGTAAAAGACAGAATGTTTAGCATGCCAGTTCTCATGTTGTGTGATTTTTTTCTCCTTGCAGTGTACTATAACTTGAGAATGGGAAGGGAGGAGAGCCATGATTGGATGGATTCGGTGATAGGGTTTTTTAAAGACAGGTGTGACAGAAAAGCAAGAGGGTAAGAGAGTTGTGCTTAATAGGCTGGCTAGAGAAAAAGGTAAATGCAGAGTGGGTCAACAGACCTGAAGACTGGTTATCAGGAAAATAGTAATTCCAACATCAACTAACATGTTTGTTGTCAGCTTGAGAGTGCAAGTCCTGTGATGATCGAAATCCTGTGGTCAAAGAGTGTGTAGCATACGAAGACTCCCAAATTTACTCTACAAGGCAATATGCTTTAGATATTTGAAAAAGGATAGACGTGTGATTTGAAACCAGACTAAAAAGAGGTGTAAAATTCATGAAAATATGTGTACATGTCTGTAAGTGAGAGCAGGTAGGTGGATGTAAAAGTGAAGAAGAATTAGGGGGCATTTGCAATTCAAACTAGGGATCACATTCTGAAAATACTGTTTATTTTAAACTTTCATAACTTATGCATAAAATTATTATTATCCATTAAAATTAAGAGGATGTTCCAACAAGGCAATGAAAGAAAATATTTATGAGAAAAGTAGCATACTTAGGAACATAGGACAATGAATGTGTATGTGTGTAGCTCAAATTGACCTATGACATTCATTCATGTGATATATGAGTGGTTACCCTCTGTTTGTGCAGGGTATATATTTGGCAAACATATCAGGAATAAATATAGTAGAAACCTCCATATAAATCACCCAGGAAAGATGCTGGTGCATCATGGAGAAAGTCTGCCCCTGTAGGCTAACCCTGTCATTGATAGCAGAGTAACACATTCTACGTTTGTCCCTTTTATTAAAATTAATATTTCATGTCATTATTGAAAGCAAAAGTTATCCTAAAATGTATTATTTCATAGGTTTGTATTGTATATGTAGTGGCCATGGGAATTGGCCTCACAGATCTCCAACTATAGGGATCTGACCTGACCAAGGGCACAGGTGCTAAGCTGTGACATCCTTAACCACATCCTGTTGAGGCCACGCCCCCAGGGCTGCTCCCTGTCAGTCATGAGTGAGTGCGGCAGGGAAATTAAGTCAGGCCTGTTCCTAGGACACATGGGAGGGACTCCTGTGACTACTGACTTTGACTCCTGGCTGCCCTGACTGCCTTGCTGAATCTTCCTTAGACTACAAGGGACTGGGGCACTGCCCCCTCCAGCCTTCTCTTCCCTCCTTTACTCCTGGTAAGACTTGCATCATGGTCTGAAAGCTCTCCCAGTGTTTTCTGGACCCCAATTTTCTCTCATGGGCACACTCCTAGTAAGATCTTTGCAAGTCATCATATCTTGGCATCTGCTTCTTAGAGGACCCTGCCTAACTGTATTTGTCAGAGTTCTCCAGAGAAACAGAACCAATAGGATGGATGTGTGTGTGTGTGTGTGTGTGTGTGTGTATGTAAATGTATATGGACTTGGTTTACATGGTTATGGAGGCTGAGAAACCGCATGATCTGCTGTCTGCAAGCTGGAGAACCAGGAGAGCCAGAGATATAGTTAGTTATAGACCAAGTCCAAAGGCCTGAAAACCAAACGTGCTGATGGTGTAACTTGCAGTCTGAGGGCAGGAGAAGACATGTTCCAGGTCAAGCAACCACGGAGAGAGAGCAAAGCCTTCCTTCCTCTGCCTTATTGTTCTGTTCAGGCTCAGCAGGTGGGATAATGTCTACTCACAATGAAGAGGGCCATCTTCTTAACTCAGTCTACTGATTCATATGCTAATCTTTTCTGGAAATAGTGTTTAACCAGATATCTGGGCACCCCTTGACGCAGTCAACTTGCACGTAAAACTAACCATCACACTGACACACTGTATCAGGGACTATACAACCATGTACCGAAGAGGCCTACGCTCAGACAAATTTAAGGCCATAACAAAGGCATTTAATCTTGTTCTCTGAAAACAGTGGTGATCATGAAATCAGAAAGGTGCTTACTCACTGATGGAACCCATCCAGCTCAAGAAGCTTCTCTGTTAGGCTTTCCTTCACTTTTGATTCACTCAGCAGTGATCCTCTTGCCTTTGAACTTCTTGATAAGATGATATACTACATGGAAAGTTACCTTAGTGTGCGCAGTGCTATCGTGAGTCCAGGATCCTTCCCTGTAGCCTTTTCATTCATTTATCCAACATTTATTGCAAACTGATTTTATGTTGGGCATGAGCCTAGACTCTGGAACACAAGTGCTATGTGTTGAACGTAGAGATTTATTACAAGAAGGGCACAATTTTTCTTCCCATAAAAAGCAAAATAATATTGTCTTCAATTACATTAAGATAGTATTTTTTTCTTAGTGGAGAAGCAAATTAAGTACAATAAAAAACTGAAGTAAAATAAGAAATTGCCATTCTGTTATATGTGAAACAATGAGGAAGTCAACTCTACTTTCGGATGTATATAACTGCTTTTTCTGGGGGCAGAGAGTGGTTCAGAAGGGCTCTTAAGGTTCAAGTCATTTTTATTTATTTTATAAATATAACAGGTTTATTATAAAAAAGTAGAAAATACAAGGTAACAGAAAAAAACCCTAAATTCTTTATAATGCTAACATCCAGAAATAATCACTCTTGACTTTGTGCTGTATATCCTTCCAGATGTCTTATCATAAAACACACATACAGGTATACTGCCATCAATCATTTTTCCATACAGTTATTGAACATCTATTAATTCATCTATCCAGGTTCCCACCATCCTGGAACTTGAGTTTCAGTACAATGTAGCATCTCTGGAGCAAGGTTATGTGAATGCCATCTCTCTCTCTGTCCTGTACTACTGTTTATCAATGGGCATGCCACGTTGCACAGCTGAGACTGGTTCCATGTCTTTAAAATGAGGTAATAACTGTAACTACCACATGGGTCCTAGTGAATACAAAACAAGCTTGCATTCAGTAGAATGCCCAGTTTATAGGAAGTGCTGAGTCATTGCTGTTATTACCTCACTACTAGTTGCCCCTTCCTGATATTACTTAGAGATCACTGACGACCATAAAATCGATAAATCCTCAGTGCTCTTCACTCTGATTATGCTGCAAACTGCCCTGTGACTGTAGTCGGGGCTTATGTTTGGAATCACGGTGAGTTCTTCTCTCCACAGCGTGTATCATGCGGAGCACATTTATGCTGGTCAGCAACCACAGAGTCCTTTTGCTTACCTGAGTTGTGGCATGTTGGAGCATAACTACAGAACCCGTTTATGGGCCCTCACCCCATCCCAGTGCCCTCTCAAGTGAATTTTAGTGTGTTCCACTTGGCTTTTTTCTTTGAATTATCCCAAACATATCATCCAAATTTGGTGGAATTTTTTCAGGGAGTAACAAGTCACCGGAAACTTAGTTTTATTGCTACTGATGACTATAGCCAGGTTTATCAATTGCATAGCTTTTTTTTTTTCTTTTTCACACACACACACACACACACACACACACACACACACACACACACTGTATTTTATTTTTACAAGAGATAAATAAACTGACACCCAGCATTGTAAATGGATGACCACAACAAAAGCAACAATGATTGCAATTACCAAACACGAAACACACTCATACTATGTCATAATATTGACATTAAGTCCAGTAATCCTCCACTGTAACAGCTCCTTTACTTTTCAGTGAAAATTGATTTCTATATTCTTTGCCTCTGAGTCCTTGTGGGATTTTATTTTTTTTAATTCAAACAGAAAGTCACAAAAATTATAATCATCCTCATCAGTTCACTCAGTCCCATGTAATTAATTATTTTTTCATCTTGATCTTTTGTTAGCACTTTTATGAATTCATCAGTTTTTCATTAGAGTCCTGACAATGCTTATTCATTCAGTTCAGCAGTATAGCCAGTTACCAGAAACCTGTACTTGTCAGAGTCTTTTCCATGAATTCCTTGAAGATGAAACCCTTTTATAGGAACATTTTTGCAAAAGCATCAGAGTACACCCAGAACTGTCTGTAAATGACAAAAGACTTAAAAATGACCACGGTTAAAGATTTGATGAAAGTTCATAATAATGCAGTTGACAAGGAAATTTAGTTATTTCTGAGATATACATTTTAAAGTAATAACTAGAATTATGACTTATAACATTATACCAGATCATATAATATTTTTAGAAATTTCATGTAATGTCTGAAACATTTATATTAACATATTTCCATACAAATAACCCAAAGAAAGTTTAGTATTAGTTGTTTTTTGTTTGTTTGTTTTTTTATACTGCAGGTTATTAGTCATCAATTTTATACACATCAGTGTATACATGTCAATCCTAATCACTCAATTCAGCACACCACCATCCCCACCCCACCGTGGTTTTCCCCCCTTGGTATTCATACGTTTGTTCTCTACATCTGTGTCTCAACTTCTGCCCTGCAAACTGGTTCATCTGTACCATTTTTCTAGGTTCCACATACATGCGTTAATATACGATATTTGTTTTTCTCTTTCTGACTTACTTCACTCTGTATGAAAGTCTCTAGATCCATCCACGTCTCTACAAATGACTCAATTTCGTTCCTTTTGAGGCTGAGTAATATTCCATTGTATATATGTACCACATCTTCTTTATCCATTCGTCTGTCGATGGGCATTTAGGTTGCTTCCATGACCTGGCTATTGTAAATAGTGCTGCAATGAACACTGGGGTGCATGTGTCTTTTTGAATTATGGTTTTCTCTGGGTATATGCCAGTAGTGGGATTGCTGGATCATATGGTAATTCTATTTTTAGTTTTTTAAGGAACCTCCATACTGTTCTCCATAGTGGCTGTATCAATTTACATTCCCACCAACAGTGCAAGAGGGTTCTCTTTTCTCCACACCCTCTCCAGCATTTGTTGTTTGTAGATTTTCTGATGATGCCCATTCTAACTGGTGTGAGGTGATACCTCATTGTAGTTTTGATTTGCATTTCTCTAATAATTAGTGATGTTGAGCAGCTTTTCATGTACTTCTTGGCCATCTGTATGTCTTCTTTGGAGAAATGTCTATTTAGGTCTTCTGCCCATTTTTTGATTGGGTTGTTTGTTGTTTTAATATTGAGCTGCATGAGCTGTTTATATATCTTGGAGATTAATCCTTTGTCCGTTGATTTATTTGCAAATATTTTCTCCCGTCTGAGGGTTGTCTTTTCATCTTGTTTATGGTTTCCTTTGCTGTGCAAAAGCTTTGAAGTTTCATTAGGTCCCATTTGTTTATTTTTGTTTTTATTTCCATTACTCTAGGAGGTGGATCAAAAAAGATCTTGCTGTGATTTATGTCAAAGAGTGTTCTTCCTATGTTTTCCTCTAAGAGTTTTATAGTGTCCGGTCTTACATTTAGGTCTCAAATCCATTTTGAGTTTATTTTTGTGTATGGTGTTAGGGAGTGCTCTAATTTCATTCTTTTACATGTAGCTGTCCAGTTTTCCCAGCACCACTTATTGAAGAGACTGTCTTTTCTCCATTGTATATCTTTGCCTCCTTTGTCATAGATTAGTTGACCATAGGTGCGTGGGTTTATCTCTGGGCTTTCTATCTTGTTCCATTGATCTATGTTTCTGTTTTTGTGCCAGTACCATATTGTCTTGATTACTGTAGCTTTATAGTATAGTCTGAAGTCAGAGAGTCTGATTCCTCCAGCTCCGTTTTTTTCCCTCAAGACTGCTTTGGCTATTCAGAGTCTTTGTGTCTCCATACAAATTTTAAGATGATTTGTTCTAGTTCTGTAAAAAATGCCATTGGTAATTTGAAAGGGATTGCATTGAATCTGTAGATTGCTTTGGGTAGTATAGTCATTTTCACAATATTGATTCTTCCAATCCAAGAACATGGTATATCTCTCCAACTGTTGGTATCATCTTTAATTTCTTTCATCAGTGTCTTATAGTTTTCTGCATACAGGCCTTTTGTCTCCCTAGGTAGGTTTATTCCTAGGTATTTTATTCTTTTTGTTGCAATGGTAAATGGGAGTGTTTCCATAATTTCTATTTCAGATTTTTCATCATTAATGTATAGGAATGGAAGAGATTTCTGTGCATTAATTTTGTATCCTGCAACTTTACCAAATTCATTGATTAGCTCTAGTAGTTTTCTGGTGGCATTTTTAGGATTCTCTATGTATAGTATCATGTCATCTGCAAACAGTGACAGTTTTACTTCTTCTTTTCCAATTTGTATTCCTTTTATTTCTTTTTCTTCTCTGATTGCCGTGGCTAGGACTTCCAAAACTATGCTGAATAATAGTGGCGAGAGTGGACATCCTTGTCTTGTTCCTGATCTTAGAGGAAATGCTTTCAGTTTTTCACCATTGAGAATGATGTTTGCTGTGGGTTTGTCATATATGGCCTTTATTATGTTGAGGTAGGTTCCCTCTATGCCCACTTTCTGGAGAGTTTTTATAAATGGGTGTTGAATTTTGTCAAAAGCTTTTTCTGCATCTATTGAGATGATCATATGGTTTTTATTCTTCAATTTGTTAATATGGTGTATCGCATTGATTGATTTGCATACATTGAAGAATCCTTGCATCCCTGGGATAAATCCCACTTGATCGTGGTGTATGATCCTTTTAATGTGTTGTTGGATTCTGTTTGCTAGTATTTTGTTGAGGATTTTTGCATCTATATTCATCAGTGATATTGGTCTGTAATTTTCTTTTTTTGTAGTATCTTTGTTTGGTTTTGGTATCAGGGTGATTGTGGCCTCATAGAATGAGTTTGGGAGTGTTCCTTCCTCTGCAATTTTTTGGAAGAGTTTGAGAAGGATGGGTGTTAGCTCTTCTCTAAATGTTTGATAGAATTCACCTGTGAAACCATCTGGTCCTGGGCTTTTGTTTGTTGGAAGATTTTTAATCACAGTTTCAATTTCATTACTTGTGATTGGTCTGTTCATATTTTCTGTTTCTTCCTGGTTCAGTCTTGGAAGGTTATACCTTTCTAAGAATTCATCCATTTCTTCCAGGTTGTCCATTTTATTGGCATAGAGTTGCTTCTAGTAGTCTCTTAGGATGCTTTGTATTTCTGTGGTGTCTGTTGTAACTTCTCCTTTTTCATTTTTAATTTTATTGATTTGCGTCCTCTCCCTCTTTTTCTTGATGAGTCTGGCTAATGGTTTATCAATTTTGTTTATTGTCTCAAAGAACCAGCTTTTAGTTTTATTGATCTTTGCTATTGTTTTCTTTGTTTCTATTTCATTTATTTCTGCTCTGATCTTTATGATTTCTTTCCTTCTGCTAACTTTGGCTTTTGTTTGTTATTCTTTCTCTAGTTCCTTTAGGTGTAAGGTTAGATTGTTTACTTGAGATTTTTCTTGTTTCTTGAGGTAGGCTTGTATAGCTATAAACTTCCCTCTTAGAACTGCTTTTGCTGCATCCCATAGGTTTTAGATCATCGTGTTTTCATTGTCATTTGTCTCTAGGTATTTTTTGATTTCCTCTTTGATTTCTTAAGTTATCACTTGGTTATTTAGTAACGTATTGTTTAGCTTCCATGTGTTTGTGTTTTTTATGTTTTTTTTCCCTTTAATTCATTTCTAATCTCATAGCATTGTGGTCAGAAAAGATGTTTGATATGATTTCAATTTTCTTAAATTTACTGAGGCTTGATTTGTGACCCAAGATGTGATCTATCCTGGAAAATGTTCCATGCGCACTTGAGAAGAATGTGTAATCTGCTGTTTTTGGATGGAATGTCCTATAAATATCAATTAAATCTACCTGGTCTATTGTGTCATTTAAAGCTTCTGTTTCCTTATTTATTTTCATTTTGGATGATCTGTCCATTGGTGTAAGTGAGGTGTTATAATCCCCCACTATTATTGTGTTATTGTCGATTTCCTCTTTTATAGCTGTTAGCAGTTGCCTTATGTATTGAGGTGCTCCTATGTTGGGTGCATGTATATTTATAACTGTTATATCTTCTTCTTGGATTGATCCCTTTATCATTATGTAGTGTCCTTCGTTGTGTCTTGTAACATTATTTATTTTAAAGTCTATTTTATCTGATATGAGTATAGCTACTCCAGCTTTTTTTAAATTTCCATTTGCATGGAATATCTTTTTCTATCCCCTCGCTTTCAGTCTGTATGTGTCCCTAGGTCTGAAGTGGGTCTCTTGTAGACAGCATATATATGGATCTTGTTTTTGTATCCATTCAGCAAGCCTGTGTCTTTTGGTTGGAGCATTTAATCCATTCACATTTAAGGTAATTATCAATATGTATGTTCCTATGACCATTTTCTTAATTGTTTTGGGTTTCTTTTTGTAGGTCCTTTTCTTCTCTTGTGTTTCCCAGTTAGAGAAGTTCCTTTAGCATTTGTTGTAGAGCTGGTTTGGTGGTGCTGAATTCTCTTAGCTTTTGCTTGTCTGTAAAGCTTTTGATTTCTCCATCAAATCTAAATGAGATCCTTGCCGGGTAGAGTAATCTTGGTTGTAGGTTCTTCTCTTTCATCACTTTAAGTGTATCATGCCATTCCCTTCTGGCTTGTAGAGTTTCTGCTGAGAAATCAGCTGTTAACCTTATGGGAGTTCCCTTGTATGTTATTTGTCTTTTTTCCCTTGCTGCTTTCAATAATCTTTCTTTGTCTTTAATTTTTGCCAATTTGATTACCATGTGTCTCGGCGTGTTTCTCCTTGGGTTTATCCTGTATGGGACTCGCTGTGCTTTCTGGACTTGGATGGCTATTTCCTTTCCCATGTTAGGGAAGTTTTCGACTATAATCCCTTCAAATAATTTCTCTGGTCCTTTCTCTCTCTCTCCTCCTTCTGGGACCCCTATAATGCGAATGTTGTTGCATTTAATGTTGTCCCAGAGGTCTCTTAGGCTGTCTTCATTTCTTTTCATTCTTTCTTCTTTAGTCTGTTCCACAGCAGTGAATTCCACCCTTCTGTCTTCCAGGTCACTTATCCGTTCTTCTGCCTCAGTTATTCTGCTATTGATTCCTTCTAGTGTAGTTTTCATTTCAGTTATTGTACTCTTCATCTCTGTTTGTTTGTTCTTTAATTCTTCTAGGTCTTTGTTAATCATTTCTTGCATCTTCTCTATCTTTGCCTCCATTCTTTTTCCGATGCCCTGGATCATCTTCATTATCATTATTCTGAATTCTTTTTCTGGAAGGTTGCCTATCTCCACTTCATTTAGTTATTTTTCTGGGGTTTTTTCTTGTTCCTTCATCTGGTACAAAGCCCTCTACCTTTTCATCTTGTCTGTCTTTCTGTGAATGTGGTTTTTGTTCTATAGGCTGCGGGATTGTAGTTCTTCTTGCTTTTGCTGTCTGCCCTCTAGTGGATGAGGCTATCTAAGAGGCTTGATAGGAGGGACTGGTCAATTGCATAGCTTTTTTAAAAACTTCTTATTTTGAAATAATTATAGACTCACTGGATTAGTACAAAGAGGCTCTTCAACCCTCCACCAAGCTTCCTTCAAAGGTGACACTCCACATACTGCAGTGCGATAGCCGAACCAGAGAATCGACATTGGAGCAATACTATTAACTGGACTATAGAACATATTCAGTTTTCAGCATGTACTCATGTATGTTTATATGTGTGTGTGTGTGTGTGTGTGTGTGTGTGTGTGTGTGTGTGTGTAGTTTTGTGCAGCTTCATTACATGTTTAGGTTTGTATAACCACTACCACTGCTCCATTACCCTAGGGGAGCTCCCTCTTGCTGTCCCTTCTAGGTGCACTCATCTCCCCACCTGAGTCCCTGTACCCAAGCACCGGTCTCTTCTCCATCTTTATAGTTTTTTCCTTTTAAGAATGTTAAATGCAGTCATGCAGTGTGTAAGCTTTGGAAATGGTCTTTTTCCAGAAACCATACTCTTCCAAAGCATACTCTTTTTTCTTGACTATATACCATGAACATCATTCCATTCAACTTGCTTTCCCAGCTATTTTCATTTGTTCTTTTAGATAGGAAAACAACCAAAAGAATTAAAACAGTACACATCAAGATGATAAAACTGTGAAAGAAAAACAAATTTGCCTGCTGAATATAAAGTATAATGAAGATATTTGGTTTTCAAACTTCACTTAAGTAACATCAATAAAACAATTTTAGTTTAATATGAAAGAGGAGGCAGATATTCCTATTTCTCTCTGACTAGTCCATATGAGACTCCAGGGAAAGCAGATAGAAAAAGAACTATGAATGCCAGTGACATAAAATTCTTACAAGCTATTTTTTTAACATCTTTATTGGAGTATAATTGCTTTACAATTGTGTGTTAGTTTCTGCTGTATAACAAAGTGAATCAGCTCTACGTATACATATATCCCCATATACCCTCCCTTTTGCATCTCCCTCCCACCCCCTCCCTATCCCACCGCTCTAGGTGGTCACAAAGCACTGAGCTAATCTCCCTGTGCTATGTGGCTGCTTCCCACTAGTTATCTATTTTACGTTTGGTTTTGTATATATGTCCATGCCACTCTCTCTCTTTGTCCCAGCTTACCCTTCCCCCTCCCCGTGTCCTCAAGTCCATTCTCTATGTCCGCATCTTTATTCCTGTCCTGCCCCTAGGCCCCTAGATTCTTCAGAACCTTTTTCTTTTTAGATTACATATATATGTGTTAGCATACGGTATTTGTTTTTCTCTTTCTGACTTACTTCATTCTGTATGACAGACTCTAGGTCCATCATAAGTTATTTGACATAGAAGGTGGAAAGCCATATGCTCTACACTGGAAAAAAGTTTTCTTAATTTTAATGAAATTATAAAATTCCATGATAAAATTGAAAAAGGCTTCCGTTTAAGTTGATGCCTTCTACCTAGAAATTTGCAGCAAAGATTTTCTCTTCAAAGTCATTATTAATATCAGGTATATTTCTAACATTGCTGAATATTAGTTAAGTCACTGATATAAATTCAAGTAATTCAAATGTCAGGCTGAGTTCTCAGTAGTGATTTACATGGGAAGAATTTTATGAGAGTGCATTATTAGTTTGCTGGCTGCCTTCATATATAAAGTTTATAAAAAGAATTTTATCCAACAGTTATGATTTTTAGCATAGCACTAGGTAAATATAAATACCCAGAAGAATGTATGTGGCTTCACAACTTGTGCAGAAATGGTCAAAGAGTGATTCGGCTTCTCAAATTATGGACACCCTTTTTTCTCATTAAATGATACATGCAGTCTTTTCTCATTTGGAATGAAAGCATATCTGATAGCTGTTTCGATAGTATTGTAGTGAATCCTGGACTCCACGTTGGTTTTTCAGCACCACCCTTCCCTGATAGCTCCACCAAACACCCTGGCTTTAACTATATGTGTACTTTGGACACTTCAACTTTTAAAACCATTTGTATATTTTTAAATTATCCACTTGGAAAACTTGTCAGTGTAGATATTATTGTAATTCAGATAGGGCAGGCAAGAGTCTCGGAGGATGATTAAGTTTTGGTGTTTCACTGTCTGTCTGAGATTTGATTTTTTAATTTGCATGTTTAAGCACACACCTTTATTAGTTTCTTCAGAAGCAATCAGTTGAGTGTCACACTTTAGAGAAACTGATTTATAAAATGAGTGTATTATATTAATTATGGAATTCTACACATGTGTTTTCAAATGTCACACTCTCCTGGTCACAGGTGGGAAGTTGTCTTCTCAGAGGACGGAGTTATGGATAAGAAGGTTGCTTGTTGGGCAATGAATTAAAGTAAAGCAATTTGGAGGTTTCTTAAGACACTTGGGAACTAGAGAGAAAACAGGTGCCTTTCCTACACCAGGGTTTCTGATTTAGGAGGTTTTGCCTCCAGAATCTATTAATAAGCTTATCAAGGTTATTCCTGTAACTAAGAAGAGAAACACATCTTTAAGTGGTATGTCCATCAATGTGTTGTAGTTTGCTGGTCAACTGAAAGGGTATTTCTACACAGTACTGTTCATATTTGTCAGATCCTCCTTTTCCGGGACAGTGTTGAAAACACTTTCCTTCTTTTCCCCTCCCCATCTCCTTCTCACACTCTTTAAAATGGTTCTCATCTATTTCCAAAGTTAAAACATCATAGATAATATACAATTAATTAAATTACATCATATATCAGATGCTACATTTTTAAGGCTTTAAAGGTATAATCGACACGTAATAAACTGCATCTATTTTAAATGTACAATTCGATACATTTTGACAAATGCATATATAAGTGAAGTCATCATCAATCTCAAGATAGTGAACATGTCCGTTAAAAAAAAACAAGCTCCAAAGTTTTCTGGTGTCCCTTTGTACTTCCTCCCTCCTCCTCATCCTCACCCCCCTAAATTCCAGTAGCCATTGCTCTGCTTCATAGGTTAAAAGGATCCATTTCTGATGTGATTTAAGAAGGCATTACCAGCTTGCTGAGATTTTACAGGCACCCTAAGATTTTGAGTTGGTTGTTTTCCCAGGGCAGATTCACTTTCTAAGCTAAGTGTTGTTAGATTTCTGGCCACACACGGTGAAAATTATCACCTTTCTGTAGGGAAACATGATATGTGCTTATATTGTTTAAAATGTCCATGCACTTTGACCCAGAAATTCTGCCTTGAAGAACATAGGCATGTGCTTAAAGATATTGTGTGATATTCATTGAACAAATCCTTGTAATTAAAAAAAAAATGGAGAATTCATAAATATCCTTCAATAAGGGATTAAGTAAAAACTGGAACATCTGTGTAGTGGAATAATATTAAGCTATTAAAATTATTTTGTAGATTATTTATTGTTGCCGAAAGATATTTATAATATATCATTCATGAAATCAATCACTGGGCACAAGTATATTTATGTAATATGAACTATGAAAAAAATACATAAAATATTGGGAAGGTTATATTTTAGATCAACAGTGCCTCTTGTTAGTTGAACTCTGAGTATTTTAATATTTTTCCTGTTTTGTTTATATTTGCTAATTTTTTCGACAGTGAAATAATGTTTTGGAAAAAATATTATTGCAAATTATATTTTATGTAATAAACTTAGCACAATGCCTGACTCTTCACATTTTCAGGGTTCTTTTTTCTTTATTTTTTATTGCTTTTTTGTGTGCTTTTACCCCAATATTAAGGCTTAAACCCAGTGAGGGCTTGGTCTGTTTTTGACATTCTTTCTCCTCATACATATTCACATAAAGAGAATCAACTGCTTTTTTTTTTATTATATTCTCAAAGCAGTACTTATAGGTCTATAATTGTGTCCTTAACATAGCTTTGCGATGATTTCTTTACATATTTCTCTTTGTGGAACTGAAATCCAGTTGATAGCACCAGATGAGTCTTGTTGATTTTCCTTTGCTTCAAGGTATTTAATAAATACCAACTCAGAGACTGGCAGCCTGAATGGATGGTCTTCTCCATGTGTTAGGCGCAAATGAGTATGTGATCAACTAATTGGTGATATTTACACATAGATTTAGATTATTTCAGATTGTGTGATGTCAGAGTTTGCATTCATTCTCTTTTTCTTTTAAAATCATCATAACATTAATTAACTTAAAAACAGTTCTGAGAATTTAAAGCAAGATGGCTTATACAGTAACTGTTACTTCCTAGGCCGATTCTTAGAAAACATATTTATACTAGAACATTCTAAAATATATGAACAATCTTGACCCTTCAATTTGGAGCAATCTGGAAATATATGGAGCTATGCGTAAGTAATGGTTAGTGAAACTGTATGTATATTGTCATGAATATACAGTTGAAAGGGATTTTCAATTTAACATATCCATTTTATAACAAAAATGAGTTGAACAAT
The DNA here is from genome assembly GCF_009873245.2 of Balaenoptera musculus. Taxonomy (NCBI): domain Eukaryota; kingdom Metazoa; phylum Chordata; class Mammalia; order Artiodactyla; family Balaenopteridae; genus Balaenoptera; species Balaenoptera musculus. Next base: position 61,595,049 of record NC_045802.1, read on the forward strand.
AACATAATAAAAAGTACATATCCCTAAGGACATTTAAAATATTGATAAACATCAAAACCAGTAAATGTTTTGAACTAGGTAGATTCCATAATGTGTACTTTGCTAAGAGGAGTACAAAATATTTTTTTGGTTTTTATGGTTATCAACAAGTAGAATACAAAATATTGTTTAAAATATCACTAAATATGAGTTCTAAAACAGAAATAAATAAACATTGCAATATGTTTGACTTCAGAAAAAAATCCTCATAAAAATACCTGTCAGCTAAAGATAAAAATTTTTTTAAGTTTTAGAGTTTATTGCCTGATTGAGATGCCTGCTAGTTTGTCAGGAGAGAATATTGTCTGGCATTCAACTCCCAGAGGAATCTCTCTTTTCAGGTGAAAGAAATTATAAAGTCTGTTAAGTAAACAGCACAGTATCATATTATATCCTAGTGGCCCAAATAAATGCAAAGCACAACTGAGGCGGCCTCTGTATACCTGAAGTATCTTTTAGAGATTGCTGTGTCAATTGAAAAATGCATTACATGGAGTCAGCCTTCATGCTTTATTCTGCCCCTTTAAAATTCACCATCTTTATTACCTCTCACTACTTTTACTAACCAATTTGAACGGCAATATGGTCTTTCTTTTCCCCCAGAAATAACAGTAATAGAGGCAGTGCGGAATAATTAGGACACTAAAATCGACAGCTGAATTTAATGTTCCATTACTGCTTTAACTGTATGTGCTGTCTGTGGATGTACGTGTAATTTTGGGGAATAGCCTTATTGACATCATGCATGGTATCACCTAAAATTAAATGGCAAGCAACAATTCACCAATAGAAATGCTGTTCAAGAATATAACAAATCATGGAAATGGAAACGATGATAGTGAAGTATAGATTTGCTAGTAAGGATGGATATATACAATAGACTGTGGCCTAATACTTGCTTAATTGTCATAAAATGTACTAGTGTAGGAGAAATATATATTGAAGAAAGTGAGATTTTCTTCAAAGAAATTATTACTAAGAGATAAATGTGGGGTCTTGGAAAAATATTTAAAAACAACAAAAATATGTATAGCAGAGAAACTCCATATTATGAAACCGTATCAATTATCTGGTAAAGACCCAGGTGAAATTTCAAAACCCCTGTTTGGCTCTCCCACCTGTGACTGATCTATGCCTGGCCCCAGACTCTCCCTTCTTTGTGCTAATTTTTGGATAATCTCAAAGATGACGTAGTCTTTGCCTTTCCTGCTATAGCAATTTAGTTTATTTATTTATTCAACACATATTTATTGAGTACCTGTAATATTCTAGGAATAGTGCTAGATGCAGGTAATATAAAGCAAACCAAGGAGCTGTGGCAGTACAGCTTAGCAAGAAAGAACTCAGGGTTGTATATAAACACATTATGTATGTATATATGAATATATAAACACATTACCTGTAATATATAAACATATATAACAATTAATATATAATATAATAATTAACATATAGTACCCTATATATAATACCCCTGTATTCATCACTGCAGATGCTGGGGTGTCACTGAACAGTTTAAGCAAGGTCATGACAGTATTAGGTTTGCATTTTTGAAAGGTCACACTTGCAGGAGAAAGAAGGTAAGTTAAAAAGTGAGCTTGGAAGTAGGAAGACAAGTTAGTTGACTGCTGTAATTGATAAGAGGTAATAAAGGCTTGCACTGGGAGAGTAGCCAGGGTGAAGGGTTATCTCTTCCACATGGAGGGAGCAGAAGAGTAAAGGAATGGAAGGAATTCAGGATGATATTCATAGTTTCTTGTGAAACTGGATGCATGCTGGTGCTAGTAACCTGAAAGAAATGGGTTAGGCACGTGGATCTCAACTGGGGGTGATTTTGCCCCCAGGAGATGTTTGGCAATGTCTGGAGATATTTTTGGTTGTCACAGTTTGGACTGGGTTGGGAATTGTATTGACGTCTACTGGGTAGAGGCCAAGGATGTGCTCAATATCCCACAAGGCACACAACAGTCCTCATGACAGAGGATTATCCCACCCATGTCATCCAGGTTGAGGAACCATACATTAGGGAAATGGAAGCAAAGTTTAGGCATTTTGGTAGAGAAATAAGATGTTAAACTCAGTTTTGTACATTTTGAATTTGAAGTACCTGTTAAACATTATCATTCTGATTAAATTACATGACTTGTTAAAAATCAAGTGGTAGAATGTCGGGGTAAATTTGAAAAGTTGGTTGCAGTCAGAAATTAAAGGGCATGCATTATGTATAAATAGTATAGAACGATTCAGTTATGTATATATGCAGAAATTATGGGTCCTTTTGAACATAAACTAAATATATATATGTATATATGTATATATATTACATAGGAGTATAATTTGAATAGTACTGTCTGTATAGGAAGGAATAACAGTACGGGCTATGGCTACTTTGGGTGTTTACAAATATTATTATTTAGCTATATTTTATGAAATAGAGGAATACACTGTGTTGTCATACCCTAAAAAACAAGGTAGGATATGTATCATTGTCTTCAAGAACTTTCTCTCTTTATAGAATATTTTAAAAAGTTTAAAAGATCAATATGTATTTAAGATGATAATGGGTTGGAGTCGAGAAAGCAAACTGAAAGAGGTAGAAAAAGATCAGATTGCAAGCAAAACTTGTTTCAGTTCCCACTTATTACGGAGTTATACCACCTCACGCTTTTCTTAGATTCTTCCTAAATGGTGGACATTCTACAGCTTAGGCAATATTGATAAAATTCAGCTGAATTCCAGTAGTAAATAGAAAAGTACCATTGGTGCCGTGATCTTATCTATAGCATATTTCTTGTTCTCACATTGGTTTGTTTTATGTTTATAGGATGCTATTTTTGAGAAAAAGCTCATATCTATTCTTTTCAAAGAGCTGATGTTTCCAAGATTTAATTAATAAGACCAATTAATTCAGATAATTGTTTCCGAAGTTGAAAATTTTGAGCCAATTATCCACTCAAATTGACCTTTCTGGTGTAGTACTATTTGAATTGCTATACTCAGCTTATGTTTAATTACAGTATCTGTGTTTAATTATTGTATCTGAATAATGTTTAAGGAGCTCCCATGTTTAATTACTGTTTCTGACTAATGGAATTTCTCTTAAGTAGTCTCTGTCATTATCAGCTAAGCAACGAGAGCTCTGTGGATTTGTCCTCAGCCTGGTTCTTCAGGCTCATCTTGCTTCATGGGTCCCTTTTGTGTACTATGTGCCAGCCCCAGGCATTCTCTTAGCTCCCTTCATAAGAAGGGGGCTGAGCTGCTTCCTACTTTGGGGCCTTCACACTTGTTAACCCTCTTTCCTTCTGCTCTGATCTGTAGATCTCAGCTCCTGACACTATCTGAAGAACAATATCTTCTCTGGCTTTCCAGAGCAGCAGTCCCCAACCTTTTTGGCACCAGGGACCAGTTTCGAGGAAGACAGTTTTTCCACGGATGGGGCGGGGGATGGTTCAGGCGGTAACTCGAGCCATGGGGAGCGATGGGGGAGCTGCAGATGAAGCTTCGCTTGGTTGCCCACCACTCACCTCCTGCTGTGCGGCCTGGTTCCTGGACCGGTACTGGTCCACGGCCCAGGGGTTGGGAACCCCTGATCCAGAATACTCACTTCATGGGCCCCCTCCCTTTTAATGTTAGCATATCATCGTGCAATTTTCCTTTATACCAGGTACTGCAATTGTTTTTATTTGTAATCTGTGTTTATTTAATTTTATGCCACAAGCTCTACATAGTAATTCACCATTGTATACTCCACAGCATTTGTTGAATAAATAAATAAATGAATATGAATAAATGAATGATTCAGTCAACCACAAAATTAAAAGGTAGGCTTTTAATGGTCAATGCTTTATACCTATGGGTTTCTAAAGCCATTTCATTAGCACAGTGATTGAAAATACAAATGCATCTAAAAACCAGAAAGTAAAAGAGATGAGTGAAGTGTCAGAGATAGGTCAATAAGGAGAGCTGGGTGGGAGAGGACTTTCAGGACGATGGTGAAGTGGATAACCCATGCCACTGGTATTCAGATTGAATAACTTTAACACTCTGGATGCCAGTGAATAATAACTTAATCTCATGGGTTTCAGTACGTTAGTTCTCAGATGCTGGGGGCAGTGGCAGCCTCAGAACATGAATGTTAGGCAGATGGTTGCCTATGGTCACACACCATAGCTTTGCTTAGATGTCACCAAGCCAACGACCCAAATGTGTCTATGAATATTCAAGAATATTCGTTCAGTTATGCTGTAAGATGTATCATTTATTTAAGCAGTGTTGAGTAACAATATGTATGAAAATAGAAGTGTAAGATAGTCTTGTGCAAGGAATCTCAGTGGAAATTTATAATTAAGATCTAAAATATACTTGGATGTAGTGTTTATCAGAGTTAGGTAGGACTATGCGGAGATGGCCTCTAAGATGGCAAGCAGTGATCGTGCCTGCTGGTAACCACACTCCTGTGTAATGCCCTCCACTTGAGTGTGGGCTGGACTTACTGTCTCAGTTCTAATAAAAAGAATATGGCGGAAGGGATGAATGTCACTGAGATTTGGTTGAAAGACTGTGGCTTCCGTCTTGTGTCTTCTCTCTTGTCTCTCATATCACTCACTCTGGGGGAAGCCGACTGCCACGTTGTGAATGTGGAAACAGAGGACGACTATCCAATGAGAACAAAGGTTATTTACTCAGAGCTTGCTAGAGCAAGGGAGTCAGCCACTGTCACTTGAGTTTGGCAGAGACTCAAAGGCAGTCAGAGGAGTGGGAGAAAAGGGAGGGCTTCAGGCGTACCCTTTAGGAGGCTGTTGGCCTGGGGGAGCTGAAGACGGACTAACCAGAAGTGGGGCACCCTCTGAGGTTGCTTAGGGGAGCATGTTTGACTTTCTTTGTCCTAAGTTGGAATTAGGGGGCAAAAATTAGGGAAGCTGACCATCTTGGCCATTTGGATTGATTGCGACAGAAGTTGTGGTTTGACTTCCCGGACAGTTTGCTGCAGAGGTCACGATTGGGCTTCCTGGACTGGTTGCTGCCGGTTGTGGGTCAGAGTTTTATTTTTATATACGGTCGGCTTATTGTCCATTTTATATTCAGTCTCTTGGGAGGTCACCGTGCTGAGAGACCCCCATAAGTGAGGCTAGAAGCAGGTTTTCTGAGGCCTGCCAGTAGCTATATGACTGAGCTTAGAAGCAGAGAGAGCTCCACCCGGTAGAGCTTTGGGGTGACTGCAGCCCTGGAAGACCCTTGATCACAGCCTTGTGGAAGAGCCTCCGCTGAGACTACTTAGCTAAGTTTCTGTCTGATTCCTGACCAACAGAGACTGACACAATGAATGCTTATTGTTGCCAGCCACTAAATTATAGGGTATTCTGTTATGCAGCAACAGTTAATACAGATGCTCTTCTGTCAATCAGATCGCTGAGGATTTTAACTCAAGAACTAAGAGTTTTATCTGGGAGGCAAAGTCCATTGCAATATTTCCCAGAAGGTATAATTTCTCTCCAAGAAATATAAAAACTAAGTCAAAAAGAGTTAATCACTGCTCCTTGTTGAACCGTCTTTTCCTTTTCTGTTTTATTTAATGACAACATCATCTACCCAGCCCAGTAGCCAAGAAACTCTTGAGTCATCTTCTATTCTTTAACCAAATATTTACTGAGTCTCTACTATGTGCTAGGCACTGTTCTGTCACTTAGATTATAGCAAAATTACCTGCCCTTGTGGATCTTAACATTCCAGTGAGAAAAAGGGAAAATAAACTAAAAGCATAACTCTTGTGAGGGGAGTAAGGTCAAATTCTACATCATCACAGGGTATGGTATAAAGAGTAAGCTGTGTTGAGTCACACTGGAAGCCAAGCATCAGGTCAAGACGAGAAGTCTGGGTCCCCTAATTCTTGATAGTCTGACAGTGATGCCAGCTGAACAGAAAACGGGTCTGTTTTCCAGTGAAGGGACGCAGTCCTCCACTGCCCTTCCTTCTTTTTGTGAGAGCATGTGAACAACTTTGTTTGCTCTTGGATGGACTACTTGAGCACCAGACCATCTGGGAGGCAGTTTAGAGTTGTTGGCTAGTAAAGCCAGCTACCCAGCATGTGGAAACCTTGGGAAGTTTCAGGCCTTCGTTCTAGAAGAATCCCATGTGCCTGTGAATTTTCATGACAATTGAGTTCAGGTGCAACCCCTCCAGCCAGGATTAGGGGGCTCCCCAACCCTTTGTCATAGATTTCCTGGAATCACTTTCTGACAGTTCTGCTTATTGCAGTGGCATGATAAATGCATCATTTATACAATGCATTATGTGATATGTGCTATGGAAGAAGGAAAAGTAAAGCACGCTATGTAGAATAGAGGGTGTGGAGTAGAGGGTGGGTTGTAAAGAATGTTCTGGATGTATTTGAAGAATGGTAAGGTGACCAACACAGCAGGAGTGGAATGAGAGAGGGGGAAAGGAGTAAGAGAGGAAGTGAGAAAAGTAAAGAGGGTTAGATCATACAGGGCCTTGTGGGACATTTTATGAACTTTGCTTTTACTTTGAAGTGGAGAGCAATCAGAGATTTGTCAGCACATTGACCCAGTCCTGTGTTTTAGAAACTTCACTGTGCTGTTGTTTTGAGTATAGTCTAGACATGTCTGGAATTCAGGAAAGAAGTCTAGACTAGAGATATGCAATCGGGAGTCATTGGCTCACATAGAGTATTTAAAGCCATGAAACTGGATGAGATCACCAGAACGTGAATCTAGATAGAGAAAAGAAGAGGACTGAAGCCCAGGTCCTGGGAACTCCAAAATTAGAAGGATGGAGGAGGAGAGGAAACAGCATAGGAGGCTGAGAAAGAATGACCAGCGAGGCAGGAGGAAAACCAAGAAAGTATACTGTACTGGAAAGCTAGTAAAGAAAATGTATTAGGTAGGAGGGAGTGAGAAACTGTCCAGTGCTGCTGGTATGTCACCTGTGATGGGGACTGAAATTCACCAATGAATTGGCAACTGAGTGGAGGTCACCAGTGAAGTGCACAGTATTTGTTTTGGTGGAATAGTGGAGGCAAAGCCTGATGGAAGAGAGGGTTACAGAAAAATGGAAAAGAGAATTGCAGTGATAATGTATAAATTTTGATACACAGGATTGCAGAGAATTGGGGTAGTAGGTGGCAGCAAAATTAGCAAAATCTCTCTCAACCCTTGCAGATAATTGGATATCGAGTCTAGTCCCCGATTCTAATTTTTTTTTTTTTTATAAATTTATTTATTTATTTATTTTAGCTGTGTTGGGTCTTCGTTTCTGTGCGAGGGCTTTCTCTAGTTGCGGCAAGTGGGGGTCACTCTTCATCGCGGTGCGCGGGCCTGTCACTATCGCGGCCTCTCCTGTTGCGGAGCACCGGCTCCAGACGCGCAGGCTCAGTAGTTGTGGCTCGCGGACCTAGTTGTTCCGCGGCATGTGGGATCTTCCCAGACCAGGGCTCGAACCCGTGTCCCCTGCATTGGCAGGCAGATTCTCAACCACTGCGCCACCAGGGAAGCACCCCGGTTCTAATTTTATCTTTTAACATTATTTTCCTCCATGTTTATGTCATTGGCCTGGGGATTTTCATCTGGTTCTTTGCTCTCACCTGACCTATGACCTAGCACCTCACTATGTATGTCCGTAATCACCTTATTACCATCCCACTATTTCCGTAGCATCTTCCTGCTTCATTACGCCTGCTGGGACTCTCTCTCCAAAGCATTCCATTTGTGATGTCACTAGCCTAAGCTGGTTTAAGTCTTTAAATGACTTCCCAAATATAGATTGGTTGTAGCTCCTAAGCAGGTTGGCACTCCAGCGACACAAAGACGGGTAAACCAGGCTTCGAGAGGAAACTAGATCTAGGCTGTGCGGTGTGGCTAGCCTGCCAGATGGGGTCGCTGTTGTAAGATCTACAGTGTCCAAGTCATGGTGAGCGTTTCCTCATCAGGACCTTTCAGGAGTCAAAGACCTGATTTTATAGGTAAGAAGATGAAAGCTCTTCACCTATTCTCAGTAGAGTTCAGCCTGGTTATACAGGGTGTTGGATTTAGGACCACAGGTGATTTTAGATACCCACCTGGTGGGGAATGTAAGATTCCTAAATTTCTGACAGGTTTAGTTCTCATTGGTTCACGTTTCACCTGCAGGTGGAAGGTTTTCAGGCCATTTGTTATCTCATTCCATAAATGTACCAACATATGCTCCTCTATATTATGAATATACCTATATTTTTTCTATAAATATGTCTGTATGTTATGCTTACCTTTTTTGCTTTTTTTTCTTTCTCCTGATTTTGAAACTCACTTTATTTTGTTTTAAATAATATAAAGTCATTAAATTTGTTGATGCCGGTGTATTGCTGCTGCAATAACATTGTTAACCTTTACTGATTCCAGATATACTTTTGTGAACCAGGAACTGATTGTATAATCACTGTGATTTGATGAAAAAGACAACTTATTTATTTTTTTTAAATCATGTATTATAATCAGAGATGGCTTAATCAATAATATCACACTTTCTAAAATGGTGTTCCATAATACAGTATAACTCATGACTTTTTATAATGTTTGGTGACATTTTAAAATATTGTAGTGCGTACTGGGCAGGTTCATCACACTCAGAAAGATCAGATGTTCCTAATCATGCTGATTTCTCAGCTCCTGTTTCAGCCACAGGGAAAGCCCTCAGAAGCTTCCTGTAAAATCACGTGATTCACCTCTGTGAAGTGTCTCTGCTCACTTGTGTGATTATTCTTTTTAAAGCATTTATCATTTAGTAGTGGCTTTGTCCCTTGTGTTTTGTGCTCCACATGTCACCTCCATGACTGTCTATTAGAGAAGAGTTTTATTTTTCTGTTTTGAGTTATATTTGGTTTACTTAACACTCATGGAGCAAATTACTCTCTGGTTTTCCTTTTCCAAATTTTAAGTGGTAGTGTTTTTATAAATTTATACCCTGTCTCTAAACAGATTCGGTCGTTTTATACACATATGACTTGCATCACTAAACGTTTCACATAAGTTTTTATGAAAACCATGGACCTAACATTCCATACTCTGCACTGAGATTAATATCTGTATATTACTTAGATTTTATGAAGATGGAGACATACACTCTTTTGTGTTTTTCAGTTTTTTCACTGTTCAAATTTTACATTAGCGAGCTATCCAGAGATGATACTAAACTGGGACATTAACCACAGTCTTTGCTCATCATCCTTCACCTATGGATCCTCCAAGATACGAATCACATGCCTTCTACAATTGATGCACATTTTCCGAAACTGTACTGGAAGGTCCCCATTTCATCCTCATATTATATGCCTGTAGTTAATTGGTATTTTGATTGAACCAGCAGAAGAATAAAAATGCCCATGAATCAAAGGAAATTATTCTCATTAGATATGAAACAAAAAAAGCAGTGGTTTCGAGAACAAATATTGTTCAAAAATATTCTCATTAAAAGAAATTGCTCTCTCTGGTATAATAAAATTCTTCTAAAGAGAAGCATCTGGTGGAATCATATAATTTACTGTAGCATAACATTTGGGATGAATTAAGTTGCTTCATGTCACAAAATGCTTTCAAGGCTTCTCAATATTTTTTCTTCATTTCAACTTATCTGTGTCTCACAGTTCTCCAATTAGATCATTTTTTACTCAGCATTTCTTTAAAGACCTCACATTATAAATGTTATATAGAAGTTACAGCCCCTTGAAGGTTAGAATATTGATAAACGGAATTAGTTCAAGCCCATGTGTGGAATGTGAAAGTCTTTCTGTGCTGGATTCACCTGCACAATTTTTCGTAATAATTAGTGGGAAGATTGAACTCCAAGTGCTGAGATAAATGAGCTGTGGAAGTGGACATTGAAGAAAAGACAGTCATTTGAGCTCGTGTGTTTGCCAGCCACCCGTGGGTAAACCTGCTATCGCCCTGCATTTGAGCATAATTGAGTTGTTATGACCTTGAAGAAGCATTAAAATTAAACCTCAATGGATCTTAAAGTTGGAAGGAATTTTAGAGGCCATCTCATCCTCTGGTCTCTCCATTTCAGGTCAGTTATTTCAATGACTCCTCTAACAGGACAGCTACCCACAAGGAAGCCCATTCCATTTTCAGAAAGTTTGTATTAGACTGAGATATGGCCTCTGTTTCCATATTTTGTTTCCAGATCTAGAAAACTCTTCAAACTCATCTTCTACATAAGGGCCTTTAAATTTCTGAAGTCAACTTTCACATACCCCCTAAATATTTTTAAAGTGGTATGTGCATAGTACTGTAAGAAATCTTAAGAGAGAGTTAAAGAATGACACCATTGCCTCTCAGGAGAATGTATTGGAATAAATGGAAGTAGTATGAGTTTTAGATCAAATACTAGGGCTAGAACTCCATTCAACATTTATAAGCTGTGAGGGACTATTTTTTAAAATGTCTTTGTTTGTAGATAATATTGCTACTAAATTAGGAAAATTTTAAAAAGATTTTATACTTAAGGCTCTTAAAATATCTGGAATAAAGTCACATTCAGTCATTTTTTAAAATAAATAGACACAGGCTTAAGCATAATAGAGGGTATGATTAACTATGAGTGAATTGACACAGATCTTTGTTACTCGATGGATGCATGAACTGGTAGTATTTGTATCCACTGGGAACGTGTTAGACAAGCAAAATTTCAGACCCTACTCCAGACCTACTGAATCACAAGCTTCATTTAACCAGAGCATAAAGTGATTCATACGCAAGCACTGGCATATATTAGAGATGAGTAATGGAAAGCCAGAAAACAGAAAGGTTATAGAGTAGTTGAGAAACTATTCTTTAGAATGTGGGGACCAGGGTAGGAGAGGAAGGGGTTAGGAATCATTCCCTTTTGGAGGCCTAGTAGGTGCAAATGCCTAGAGGTGGAAATTACTGGGGACATTGAGGAGACTGACCTCATGTAATGTGAAGGATACCTGTTAGGGAATAGGAGTACGTGAGGGACTTTCCTGGCGGTCCATTGGTTAAGAGTCTGTGCTTCTACTGCAGAGGGCCCAGGTTCGATCCCTGGTCTGGGAACTAAGATCCCAGATGCCTTGCGGAGCGACCAGAAAGAAAAAAAAAAAAGTACATGAGGCTAGAGGATCTTGACATGAAGCACGTTTTTTTTCTATTTGATGTGGTAAGTTAGCACCTCTGTATAGGTTGGACTATATTGGAAAATAATAAAATAAGGGAAAGGAATTTACTGGAAGTAAATCCAGACAGGAAATTATAAGACCCTGGTCTAGAATGGTAGCAATGAGGAAAGAATGAAACCACCATTCTTCAAGTCCTCAGTTCATTTTATTACTTAAATTTTTATTTCACAAAAAAATGTACTTGTACATGTATTGTGTTTTTAGGTATTGGTGAATCTATTTCTGTGGAGTGTATTCCCAGGACTGTTATTGCTTGTTTTAAAAGTATTGGTTTTTGTTTATTTGTTTGTTTTGTTTTTGATGGTGGTTTAAAAAAAAGATGAAGGGTTTCTATTTTCACTGACAGCAGAAAAAGGCACACTTTCTTTTGAAATACTGCCAGCAGCAGATCATATAGTTCTTTAATTTTTGTCAACTCGGTGGATGTAAAGTGATATCTCATCATTTTCATTTGTATTTCCATGACTCACATTTTTCCTGGCTATTTAAATATACACTTCTGTGAGTTTTCTCTTCAAAACCTTTGTTAAGGTTTTATCCTAAACAGTGGGAAGGTGTTGTCTGAATATTCTTAGTAATAACCATTTTCTGTATTCTCTACAAATAGTGTTTCCCAATTTACCGATGATCATTTAACTAAATTAGGGTATATTCTGTTCTGCAGAAGCACTTAACATTTTTTATAAGTAAATACATATTTCTTTGAAATTTTTGAATTTTCTACCTAGACTAGAAAGGCCTCTCAATTTCTAGTTGATTATATGATATCTTAAATATTCTTCTAAAAACCTGTTTTATTTCATTTTACATTATTAGATTTTAATGTCAATGAAAATAATTATCATTCTGATGTGGGGTAGGCATCCAACTTTATTTTCTTACAGATGTATAGCCAATTGTGCAGTCATTACGTTTGAAATGGCTACCAGATTTATCATTTATTATGTTCCCTATATGTCAGAACCTGTTTTCTGGGCCCTCCATTATTTTCCTGACTTACTGATCCAGTCTTATGCTAATATCATGTGGTTTGTTTTGTATAGTATTTTAACATTTAGTAAGCTTAGCCCCTCTCAGTGTCTGTCTTTTTTATCATTTGGGGGACTATTCTTAGATATTTAATTAAAATAAAATATAATTTTAATTGAAATTGTATTTAATTTATCTATTAGTTTTAGAAGAATTGATTTTTATGGTATTAAATATTCCCACTCAATAACATGATGTGTCTTTCCATTTATTCAGATTCTGTTTTATATCATTTAATAGATATAGCTTGAAAAATCATTTTTTCTGTATAGCTTACTAATTTCATTCTAAATATTCTAGCATTTTATCCAGGGAGTCAAGGAAGTAAAATGTACGCTTTTCATTTTCTGGTTCTAGAGGGTTAGTTCTATATTAGAGAAATGCTTGTGATTTCTCTCTGTAACTTATCTCTAGCATGTTTCCAACATACCTTAGATTTTTGGCCTGAGCCTCTTGGGGTTTTTTATAATACTTTATCATTTCTTTTCCGATTCATTTGACTACACTTTTCAAAACAGTTTTTCATGTAAATGGCGATAGGCATTGTTTTGTTCCTGATTTTAAAGAAATGGCTTTAACATTTCACCATTTAGAATTTTGTATGCTGTTTGTTTTTAAGAACTGGTTTGTCATATTTAAGTAGAGTCCTTTGATTCCTAATGTACTTAGAGTTTTAATAACTTAAAATAGTGGAATTTTATCAAATGCCTTTTTTGTATCTATTGATGAGATCATGTGACTTTTCTCCTTTAAGTTGTTGATATCATTGATTATGGTATGAATTTTCTTTTTATTTAACCATCTTTGCCCCCTGGAATAAATATTTGTTCTCAAAGTATTATTTATTTTGTATTATGCTAATTCTAGTTATGAATTAACTATAAGTAACTGGTTACTAACATATATATATATATATATATATATATATATATATATATATTTGCCTTCTCTTTCATTTTATTTCATATTTCCCCCATGATAATGATTCCTCTTAAAAAAAACTATAACAGGTTTGTGAAGGGAGAAACAGGGATGTGACAGATGAGTGGAGCTTAGCTTGGTCTTGACCAGGTTTGTGAAGTTATTGGTGGAGTAGAACTGCTACTGCCAGGTGAGTAGGTCAGGCTTAAGGGGGCTGGGAGGCATGGGAGGATTCTTTTGGTCCAATGGGATCAATAACCAAGGTCTCGTTCCTCATACTTTCTCACTTCTAATCAATGCTGCCATTGTTGAGGCGAAGTGTAAATGGACCAAAGCACACAGCATCTTGGCTTTCTGTTCAGTCAGGTTCTCCACATCTAGGGCCAGCTCCAGGTAACAGAGCTTGTCTGGGACTTGCAGAGAGTGTAGTGCATGCTCAGTAAGCCCTGTGAGGTTGAGTTAGTCCTGGAGGAGTCCACATCTGCTCCACAGAAGAATTCACTGCAGTGAAGCCTAGAGAACTAGGAGATCCCAGCATGCCTTGAGGAAGTTCATCTATCACACCTACTGCGTAAACTATTGGATGGGGAACTGGTCGGGGAGGGGAGGCGTAGCTTCCGGCAGTGATGGCTGCTGCAGCCAGACAGGGACTCCTAAGTACAAAGAATGTTTCTTTTCTTCTTTGTGCTGTTGTTTCCCCTGTTGTAACACTGTCTTTATCAGGCTTTGTTATTAATATTTGGTGGCTTTATTAAATGAACTGTGAAGGCTTCCAACTTTCACTGTAGCTGAGAATAGAAGTATCTGCTATTTAGAAATTAGATAGTACTCATGTGTGAAGTCTGCTGGTTCTAGATTCTGCCTTCCTTTTTCTTTTCCACATGAAACCATGTCTGAATCTAGACTTCGGCGTTTGTGAACTCATACGTTTCACTGTGTACTGAGACTGTGGTCTCAGCATTTCACAAAGGTGCCTGGTTTAAGGGGTGGGTGGGTGCTACATTAACCCGGGGCTTTGCTCTTTAAGTTCCTGCCTCTGGTACTGGTCAGCATGCACATTTTCCTGTTTCACACAAAGCTACAGTATCAGCTAGCAGCACATAGGCTGGAGCTAAGTGAAATTCTGCAAGCTCTTTCATCTCTCTGAGCCTGTTTCCTTATCTGTTAAATGAACTACTGGGTACCACCTACGTCTCATTCCAAATTCTCAAATATATGTGTAACAGTTACTGGAATATTTAACATTATTTTGTTATATTTGTCACACTTAATGATAATATTTTATTGTTATTCACATATTTAGAATATATCTATTTCCTGTTATTTCTACCTCTTTTGATATACTTTCTAAAAAAGAAAAAAAAACAAAACAAAAACACTGGACTGTAAGGGAAATGAATTGTCCTTGTCAGAAATAAAGGTATTTCTGACATATCAGAGATCATATTGACAATCTAAAAGTGCCCTTGCTTCTCGTTAGTCATTAACTTATTATTTATGGAAAAACCTTTAACATCTGGACAACTCCTAATATAAGCAATAAAATAGGAAATGGTTAGTAAATAAAACTTAGTTATTGTTCTATCTCTTTGTAAATAATGCAGTAATTGCGGTGGCATTTTCTAACAAGGAGAATGCAACAAATCCATTTTTATAAAGTGAAAATAGGCATCAGGGTAAGATAGAACACATTGATTACTTAATACGCCACTGGCTTTACAAGGCCTAACCGGGGAGTACTTTCAAATGATAATGCTTAAATAAAAAAAGAAATAATATTGTGCAATCCTGCATAGTAATTGCAGATGCATTAGGAAATTTGACAGCTGTGCTTGGAATGGGGACCAGGAAGGCCTGTGACTTACGGTTCCAGTGTCATCATTAGAACGTGTGTGCATTGAGTTGAGGACTGACATGTGTTCCCCAGTAGCCACTCACTGTCGTATTTTGATGGTGTAGAAAATGTGCATTGCGACCACACTGCCAGGAACAGTGAGACTAAACACGGTTCTTTCAGAGGACCATGACACAATTCTGAACAATTAACAGTGATTGCATGATATAATTCTGGGTGATAACAGTGAAATGAGTCAGCCTGTGATTTCAATTCCTAAGCCAATCAGAGAAAGCACTCCATGACAGAAGTGTGAATGAATGTTAAGGCATGATCAGGTGACAGTGAACAGACACTCAAGTGGGAACTTTGGCCAGAATAAGCATTTCAACAGCCCTGATGGTTAATTAACTTATCTTTCACTGACTAGCTAAGGAAGACTTCATTCTATACACTACAGGCAGAGCTAGTGAAGGAATTAGTAACACTTTACTGAGGTGTTAACAGATAAACTGGCAGAATGAAGTGAGGAGAGAGGTTCATCCAAACTGAAAGAAAGGTGATTTTTCTAAGGGGCAAGTTGGGTCAGAGAATGATTTTTTTCATTACCTCTGGATTCTTTATTAAGTGTCTGTAGAAGTAAGGTTTCCATCAAAAGTACAACTGAAGTTTCCTTTCAAGGCCAGTCACTGTCACTGAAGGATCATTAATTTACTGTGACCCTGAGACAGATAGGAAGAGATGTGTCTGCTTGTGTATGTGTTTGAAGGTGAGAGCCTTGCATGGAATTTAATGATTAGTGCATTTTTGAAAATCTGAATTCTGATTTTGTTAGTAATTCATCGTAAGCCTGCCTTGCTAAGATCTCCAAGTATCATGTATGTCAGCTGTTTTACTGGGCACTGAATGAATCCAGAGTAAAGGAAGGATCACAGTGGGATAATTAGACTAGAATGAATTTCTTGGGAGAATTGGGATATGAGCTAGAGCTTGTAAGGACACTCATTTCATGAATGTAGCATCACATGCTGGCATTTGATGAATGATACAACGGGACCCTAGATACAAAGCTTTAAATGCCAGGAAATCACTTTGGTTTGCTCTTTGGCAACAGAGAAACATTCTGTATTTTGAGGAGTGACGTGCATAAGTGTTTGGTGACTATTAATCTGTTAGTGTTCTGCACAGATTTGAATTAGGAGAGTTCAGTATTGAGTCTATTACAATGATTGAGGAGATGGATGTGGAGACCAGGGTGGTGGCCATAATACAAAAGGTAATAAAATTTGACAAAATGGTGTGAACCAGAGAAAGAATCAGAGACAACTCTAATGTTAGTGTGGGATAGTCAGGGCTGGGAGGTCAAAATCAGAGAGCTCATTTTGGAAGAGTAAAGCAAAACAAAATCTTATGGAAAAAAGAATACAGTATATTTATATCTAATTAAAAAATCAATGACTGTCAACTAGAAGCATTGGTGGCTACAGTTCCCCTACCTTCCTACCACCAGTCATTGTGTTTTCTCCTCTGATCTGCTTCTTCTCCTCTGATCTGCTTTTTTGTTGATCCCTGAGATGATGCCCACTTGAAGTTGTGGGTTCAGCTGTGGAATATAAGACAATTTCTGGAACTGTTCTTTAACCCCTGAGCATAATTATCTCTCCTAGACTGCAGACAGATCTGAAAAATGAACTAATTTTGACATGAAATTGCAAAATATTTCCTTTTGTGATGAAATTGATAGGATTTTTCAAAAAAAGACCATAACCCTCCTTTGCTCTTCTATAGAAAAAACTTAAAAAAAGGCAACTTATATGGGAAACAAAAGCAAAAATAAACAAATGGGGCTACATCAATCTAAAAAACTTTTACACAGCAAAGGAAGCTGTCAACAAAACGAAAAGTCTGCCTACTGAATGGGAGAAGATATTTGCAAATGATGGATCCCATAAGGGGTTAATATCTAAAACATGCAAATAACTCATACAACTCAACATCAAAAAAGCAAAAAAGTCTATTACAAAATGGGCAGAGGTCCTGAATGGACATTTTTCCAAAGAAGACATACAGATGGCCAACAGGCACATGAAAGATGTTCAACATCATTAATCGTCAGGGAAATGCAAATCAAAACCACAATGAGATATCACTTCACACCAGTCAGAATGGCCATTATCAAAAAGGCAAAAAATAAGTGTTGGTGAGTGTGCAGAGAAACGGGAACCCTCTGTTGGTCAGAATGTAAATTAGTGTAGCCACTATGGAAAATAGTATGAAGGTTCCTCAAAAAATTAAAAATAGAACTACCATATGATCCAGCAATTCTACTCCTGGAATCTCCAAAGAAAACAAAAACACTAATTTGAATAGATATATGCATCCCTATGTTCATTGCAGCATTATTTACAATAGCCAAGATATAGAAGCACTCTAAGTGCCCATTGATAAATGAATAAAGAAGACATGGTATCTATCTATCTATCTATCTATCTGTCTGTCTGTCTGTCTGTCTGTCTGTCTGTCTATCTATCTATCTCTCTATCTATCTATCTATCTATCTATCTATCTATCTACAATGGAGTATCACTCAGCTATAAAAAGGAATGAAATCTTGCCATTTGTAACAACATGGATGGACCTAGAGGGTATTATGCTAAGTGAAATAATAATTCAGAGAAAGATGAATGCTGTATGATTTCACTTATATGTAGAATCTAAAAAACAATACAAATGAGCAAACATAACTAAACAGAAACAGTCATAGATACAGAGAACAAACAGGTGGTTGCCAGAGGAGAGGGGGTTAGAGGGAGGAGAGAAATAGGGAGATTAAGAGGTATAAACTTCCAGCTACAAAATAAATGAGTCACAGGTATGAAATGTACAGTGTGGGGAATATAGCCAATAATTATGTAATATCTTTGGTGACATGATAACTTGACTTACCACAGTGATCATTTTGAAATGTATAGAAATATCAAATCACTGTATTGTGCCCCAGAAACAAACACAGTGCTGTAGGTCAGTTATACTTCAAAACAAACAAAACAAACAAACAAGCAAACAAATTGACAGAAAGAGAGATCAGATTTGTGGTTACCAGAGGCAAGGGGTCGGGGGAGGGGGAATTGGCTGAAGGCCGTCAAAAGGTACAAAGTTCCAGTTATAAGATACCTAAGTACTCGGGATATGATGTACGACATGATCAGTACAATGAACACTGCTGTAGGTTATACATGAAAGTTGTTAAGAGAGGAAATCCTCAGAGTTCTCATCACAAGGAAAATTTTTTTTCTATTTCTTTTATTTTGTATCTATATGATGATGGATGTTCACTAAACTTTATTGTGATAATCATTTCATGACGTATGAAAGTCAAATCTTTATGCTGTACACCTTAAACTTACACAGTGCTGTATGTCAGTTGTGTCTCAGTGAAAATGGAAGAAAAAAAGGGCGATAAAAGGACAGAAGTGGGTGTTGATATCGTCCTGATAACCAAAAGAAGCATTAGCATCATCAGTTTTACAGCATTTATTTGCCTTGTTGTGTTTCGCATTCTTACACTGACTTAGAAACAACAAAATAAAATCCATTCATCTACTAGACAGGTGTCCCAGACTAATATTTCTGGGCTTACAGTACAAGTCAGAGAATGACATTTTAAATTAATTGTAGTAGACATTGTACCTTGAACTCTGTGATTGAACTTCTATAGGTATCACTGAACTTTATCTGTATGAAAAGCAGAACTCAAGCTTCATTTGTGGTTTCAGGTATTTGACGTTATATGGGAAAGCAACGACAGCAGGAAAAGTTAAACTCAGGATTTTGTTTTTCTTTTGTCCTGAATATTTTGGTATTGTCAGTCTTAATAATCTGGTCATTATATAAATTGAGATTTTGCAACATTAGATTGAAACAAAGGAATAAATTAGTAAAGTAAATCCTAGAAGTTCCTGGATATTTATGCTTGTTTTACATTTTTTCTGACAATTTTAGTTGTGTGTCCACATACACAAGAATAACTTGCATTTTGAAGTTACAGAAAATAATACAAACATAATTTCATTTCCATCAAAGGACTGAAGGTTTATATATCTTCCCCTCTTCCCTCCTTCCTACCTTCCTGCCTTTCTGCCTTCCTTCCTTCTTTCCTTCTATATGACTTTGATTAATATGATGGTAATCAATATAACATGATTCCATAGTAATAAAAGTCAGTAATTCTCTAAACTGTGTTCACATTTTTCCCTACAAAGAAGTTGCCAAAAAAAAAATAAATGCTCTTTTAAATAAGAAATATGGTAAACCAGCTTCTTGAAAAAGTTATCTAGGCCAGATACCAAAATAAGAGAGTATGTTTTGCTTAAAGACGAAAAAAAATCTTCAGTTGGGTTAAATTGTTAACAAATCTTTTTTCCTGATAGTATTCTTGTGTCAAGCACCCTAGAAGATATTGGATATTTCAGTTGAATAAGACCCAGTGCTTGTTTTCCAAGTGCTTGTGATTCAGTGGGGGTGGGAGAGAGAGAGAGAGAGAGAGAGAGGAGAGGAATAAACAGATGAGTAAAATGAGGAATGGTAAAATCAAGTGCTAGAGATGGTAAGATAGCACAGCAGCAAAGTATTTATTTCAGTCTGGGAAGAGATTTTGGAAGAGGTAACACTTGAAGAAATTAGGAGAGAGAGAGATGAAAGGCAGAGGCAGGAGTGTGCCGAAAGAGAAGGTAATGCAGGCACACCTTGGAGATATTGTGGGTTTCATTCCAGACCACTGCAATAAAGCAAATATCGCAATAAAGCAAGTCACATGAATGTTTTGGTTTCCCAGTAAAAAAGTTATGTTTACACTACTGTAGTCCATTAAGTGTACAATAGCATTATGTCTAAAAAAACAATGTACATACCTTAATTAAAAAATAGTTTATTGTTCATAAATGCTAACGGTCATCTGACCTTCAGGAAATCCTAATTTTTTGCTTGGTAGAGAGTCTTGTCTCAATGTTGATGGCTGCCGACTGGTCAGGGTGGTAGTTGCTAAAGGTTGCACTGGCTGTGACAATTTCTTTCTTTTTTAAAAATTTTTATTGGATTATAGTTGATTTACAATGTTGTGTTAGTTTCAGGTGTACAGCAAAGTGAATCAGTTATACATATACATATATCCACTCTTTTTTAGATCCTTTCCCCACATAGGCCATTACAGAGTACTGAGTAGAGTTCCCTGTACTCTACAGTAGGTCCTTATTAGTTATCTATTTTATACATAGCAGTATGTATATGTCAATCCCAATCTCCCAATTTATCCCTCCCGCCTTTCCCCCTTGGTAACCATAAGTTTGTTTTCTATATCTGTGACTCTATTTCTGTTTTGTAAATAAGTTCATTTGTACCATTTTTTTAGATTCCACATGTAATATCATATGATGTGTCTTTCTCTGTCTGACTTACAGTGACAGTTTCTTAAAATAAGACAACAATGAAGTTTGCCACATGAATTGACTCTTCCTTTTGCAAATGATTTCTCTGTAACCTGTAATACGGTTTGATGGCATTTTAATCACAGTAGAACTTCTTTCAAAATTGAAGTCAATTCTCCCAAACCCTGCTGCTGCTTTATCAACTAACTTTATGTAATATTCACATTCTTTGCTGTCATTTCAACAATCTTCACAGCACCTTCACCAGGAGTAGTTTCTACCTCAAGAAACCCCTTTTTTTGCTCATCCATAAGAAGCAACTCCTCATCGAATAAAGTATGATTATGAGATGCAGCAGTTCAGTCAAATCTTCAGTCTCCACTTCAGATTCTAGTTCTCTTGCTGTTTTCACCACATCTGCACTTACTTCTTCCACTGAAGTCTGGAATCCCTCAAAGTCATCCACGAGGTTTGGAATCAACTTCTTCCAAACTCCTGTTAATGTTGATATTTTGACATCTTCTTATGAATCACAATGTTCCTGATGGCATTTAGAATGGTGAATCCTTTCCAAAAAGTTTTCAATTGACTTTGCCGTGCTCTGTCAGAGGAATCACTCTCTATGGCAGTTACAGCCGTAGGAAATGTATTTCTTAATAAGACTTGAAAGTCATAATGACTCCATGATCCATGGGCTGTCATTATTAGAATGAATGTTGTGTTAGCGGGCATGAAAACAACACTAATCTTGTTGTACATCTCCATCTGAGCTCTTGGGTGACCAGGTGCATTGTCAATGAGCAGTAATATTTTGAAAGGATTCTTTTTTTCTGAGCAGTAGTTCTCAACAGTGGGCTTAAAATATTTAGTAAACCATGTTGTAAACAGATGTGCTATCATGCAGGCTTTGTTTTTCCATTTGTAGAGCACCAGCAGGGTAGATTTAGCATAATTCTTAAGGGCCCCAGGGTTTTCAGAATGGTAAATGAGCATTGGCTTCTAAAGTCACAAGCAGCATTAGCCCCTAACAAGAGAGTCAGTCTGTCCTTTGAAGCCTTGAAGCCAGGCATTGACTTCCCCTCTCCAGCTATGAAAGTCCTAGATGGCATCTTCCAATAAAGGCTGTTTTGTCTATATTGAAAATCTGTTATTCAATGTAGTCTGCTTCATTAATTATCTAAGCTGGATCTTCCAGGTGACTTGCTGTAGCTTCTACATCAGCACTTGCTGCTTCACCTTGCATTTTTATGTTATGTAAGGGGCTTTTTTCCTTAAACCTCATGAACCAACAACCTCTGCTAGCTTCCAACTTTTCTTCTGCAGCTTGCTCACCTCTCTCAGCCTTCATAGAATTGAAGAGAGTTAGGACCTTGCTCTGGATTAGGCTTTGGCTTAAGGGAATGCCATGGCTGGTTTGATCTTCTGTCCAGACCACTAAAACTTTCTCCATATCAGCAATAAGGCTGTTTCACTTTTTTGTCATTCGGGTTTACTGGAGTAGCACTTTTCATTTTCTTCAAGAACTTTTCCTTTGCATCCACAACTTGGCTAATTGTTTGGCACAAAAGGCCTAGCTTTAGTTTTATCTTGGTTTTTACATGCCTTTTTCACTAACCTTAATCATTTTTAGCTTTTGGTTTAAACTGAGAGACATGCGACTCTTCCTTTCACTTGAATGTTTAGAGGCCATTATATGGTTATGAATTGGCCTAACTTCAACATTGTTGTGTTGTGTGTCAGGGAATAGGGGGGCCCGAGGAGAGGGAGAGGGGTGGGGGAACAGCTGGTCAGTGGAGTAGTCAGAATGCAAACAACATTTATCAATAAGCTTGCTGTCATGTGTGGGTGCATTTTGTAGCACCCCAAAACACTTACAACAGTAACATCAAAGATCACTGATCACAGGTCACCATAACAAATATAATAATAATGAAAAAGTTTGAAATACTGCAAGAATTCCCAGAATGTGACACAGAGACACAAGTGACAAAATGCTGTTGGAAAAATGGTGCTGATGGATTTGATTGACCCAGGGTTGCCACAAACCTTCAGTTTGTTAAAAAACCCCACAGTATCTGCAAAGTGCAATAAGTGAAGCACAATAAAACGAGGTCTGCCTGTATAAACGAAGTTGTGTTCATCATCAGACAGAGAGAGGGAATCAAGAAGGATCTAGATTTTTAGATACTCTAATCAATGAAATGATTACTTTCTTATAGGCAGTAAAAAATAATGTACTAAACTGAAATATGTCTAAGGAAGTTAGATAATTTTCTTATTTTCTTTGCTTTTTCATTTTGATAGTCTCCTTTTGGGAGAGAACATAAAATATCAAATGCTTTCCAAAATCATTTTCCCCCATTTCCTCTGATTTGTGAGATGTACTAAGTCTGTGCTTGGACTTCCCACTGGGTAACAGCACTGGTATTAGCGGGAAAGGAGAACAGAGGACAGAGCAGATCAGCTAAAGAAACACTTGCAGAGCACCTCCTATGGATCAGCCCAGAGATACTTGCTAGGGATACCGTCATCCTGCTCCCAAGAAGCTCACAGCTGAGTTGGGAAGACCAAAGAATGAACATAGGATAACGATGCAATAAAAAAGTACTCCTGGGCAGGTATTGCCTCATGTGTGCACAATTCCAAGTGGGTAAGAGTTTCTGTGCTAAGTGACAGTTCTGCCCCTCTGCATTCCTCCTTCCAAGCCCCAAAGAAACAAGTGTGACTTTTTACTGTGCCAGAGTTTATGATCTGATTTTTACATTTTTCCCCCTTCCAACCGAGACTGAATATTAGGACTATTTTATGAAGAAATAAAAGCACTTCTCATTAAGTAGTATAATCATAACATTTTATTCCACAGATTTCATGTGCAAATCTCTAAAGAATCACTTCATCAGCCTTGTGATTGTGTTATTATACAAGTGTAAATGTGATTTATGTACCGGACACGGGGAAGAAAATTTAAGAGCAGATGAGAGTTTGATTCAGCGCTTTGTATTTCTTCTTTTATTTATTAAGAGAAACTAGTAGGCGGTCTGATAGGTACTATTCAAGGTCCTTTCAAACTTAACTGATGTAATGCTAATGTTGACTCTATGAAGTAGACATATTGCTGTTTTATAAAGAGGGAAACAGGGACAAGGAAAAGTTAAATAACTTGCCTGAAGTCCAGGTGACAGGTGGCAAAGCCAGAACCGGAACCAAGGCAATGGCTGTGCAATGTACACAGTGGCTTCTACACAGCTACGTGGATGTGTAAGTTGGAGATTACTAGTGCTTCAGCCCCTGGGCACACACTTTCTTTTAGTATCCAGATGAAGTGTGTTAAATCCTTACATAATTTCTTATAATAAACTCAAGACCCACCCCACTATTTGTAAGTGTTCCCAGAGAATTTAGGTTCATGTCACCACTTCCGGCTCCAGGTTCCAACCCCTGCTGACACCTTGACAGCTGTCTACTTTCTTCCTTCCTGAAGGGACTGTCCCTCCTTCACTGCCACATCGCAGGAACAGAGAAGTTGACACTTTCTCCTTCAAACCTCCCAGTACATCATTAACCCACTTTTGCTGTATATAACAGAGCTTTACTGAAAGTTGGGGATAGTGGGGTGCCTACGAGTATAAAGCAGAAGCTTCTGTTTCTAGACACTTCAGAATCATTCCTGTCAGTGGAAATTTCTTCCCAAGTCCTTTCATAATCCCTTGCACCATCTTGCCATTTTGCCTGAGACACTTCTTTTCACACGTTGCTTCCAAACTGGAGCAGGCGGGGACCACCCCAAATTGCTCTCCCTTTATTTTGCAGAAAATTTTCTAATATTTGTTTTACTTTTTCTTCCATCTAGATGAATCCAGGGGACCTTGCACTTCACAATGAAGAATACAATAATGGTGCTTTTTACTGTCCAGATAGATCTGAACATCTGAATGGTGAATCAGAACAGTCAATGACTGTTGACTTTTTTCCCAGGAACTATTTTTATAACATGAAAAAAATTGTTAGGTAGGAAAAAAAAACCCTACTGGGCATATAGGGACCGAAATGGAATAAAACACAAGGTGTCTCCTTAAACAAGTTAAATATACTTAAATTTGCAGTAAGCACAGTGATTTAACAAAGAAACCATAAAATATATACCTTTGACACATTGAATTCACAATTCTCTGACTTAAGAGTTTAGAGTGTTTGGCTATATTGGAGAAAGGACTACCATAGTAACATTTAATTTTTTGCTCAATAAACAATTATTTTATACCCATTATGCTTCAGGCCTGGTGCTCAGACAGAGAAGGATGTGATGAATAAAGTATGGTCCTTGACCTCACAAGCTGTAGATCTGGTGGGTCACACAGGAACATAAGCACATAATTAGAAAGTAGTGTATTATGTATCATGTACAAGGTGATAGGTACACAGTGGTGTAACATAGAATCTACAACTAGCAGCCTGATTGGGTCAGGGAAAGTAATGCATAAGATGCCCTTTGCTCTGAAGGATGAGTGTAAGTGTTCCAGGGAAAAAAGGGTAGAAGAGGAGAGGGAATGTGTGAAGGCTTGGAAAAGCAAAGCGGCATCACATCTCTGTGTTCTGAGTGTCAACTTTGTGTGTGTTGAAAGCAGAAGGGGATTGGAGGTAGAAAGAAGGGAGAGAGATGAGTGGCCAAGATGAGAGCGGAAAATAGGTCAGGCTCCACACAAGAAAGAACATTGTATATCCCACTCCAGGTTTTAGACTTTTAGAAACACCAAGGCCAGGTTTTACAATGCTTGTTAAAAACACAGATTTCCGGACTCCATCCCAATCTACTGAATCTAAATGTCTTGAATGAATCAGAAACCAGAAGAAACTTTCATGCATATTAGGGTTTAAGAAACTCTGCTGTAAGAAATGTGAGCCTTTAGCTAATTCAGTGTTGCAGAATGCTAGGTCATACCTAGCACTGCAGACCCATATACTATAGAGTATATTGTATGTGTATTTAGAAACATAATGAAATAAATTAGTTTTTATATAGCTTGAAAGCTGTACAGTACCCTAGGTGGCAATTTGGAGTAGTTTAACTAGAAGAAATTATATGTGTCTACTAAAATATCATCGGTAAAACTTTACCAAGTGTTTTTTTTTTTTTCTTTTATTCCCTCCCTCATGCACAATAAATCCTGTCTGAATAATTTACTCATTCTGGAACATTAAAACAGGCTTTGTGCTTTGAGGCTAACAAACAATTTTCTTAACTATAATGAGGCTTTTGAAAATGCTGTGCCACAAAATTTATGCGGGGGAAAATGTGGCTTTATTTAAACTTCCAAGCTTGTATTAATGGTTTTGATGAGAAGCTGTTCTGTGGTCTGGTTAGAGCAGGGAGTGAGCTGGCCCTTTGCTTCCTGAGGTCTAAGAGGGAGCAGTACTCTTGAAGGCTGTTGACAGGATCAAGAACACAATCTGTGTATTTGTTTAAAACACTTCACTGCAGATGAGCAGGGAACAGCTTGTGTATGTGGAAGTGGAATCTGAATTAAAATTGAACATAGAAGAACAAAATGAAGTGCAGTAATGACAAGTGTAAACTACAACATGAACCAAGTAGGAAAAGCTGTTGCAATAAATAATGCTAATATTGTATTAGAGTTCACTGTAAAAAGATATAAGAAGCATCATGGCTAATAGATTCAGAATGAAAGAAATATACTGGGATTTAGAAGGATGAGTGCAGTACAGAGGAAATATGACTCAGTCCTCCTATTAAGGCTCAACATTGATTAGTATCTTCCTAAATGATGGGTTCTACTTTTTAATGCTTTTCAAATGTATGCCTATACCACACAGAAGCTATAATCAATTCCCAATAAAACAAATGAAAGAAAGAAAAAGAAATAGATTTTAACTCTAGCTTTATGACATTTGATGCATTAGCTACAAGGGTACTATGTTTTTTGTTTTTTTTTTTTTTGGGTACTATGTTTTGACTGAATTAAACATGGCAGTGGAGCATGAGAAAGGTTCTAGAACTTCTTTATCTGAAGGGCTTAATTGTATTTGTTTATTTTTAATAGGAGAGAGCTTAAAGTCCCTGAACTGATTATGGGGCATTTGAGAGATGAATTTTAGCACACCTATCATATTTTTTGTGTTCTTGGTACATTGGTATTCCAAACGCTTTGACCTTGTTTGGTAAAATTGTAGCAATAAGCTTTACCAGTTTTATTTAACACATATTTGGGGGGTGCATTTGGTAGATTTTCATAAATAAAATCCATATTATGTCCAAAGTCATATCTTTGAAATCATAATTATTTAAATTTTAGATTTCTAAAGATATCTTTGGAAGCACAATTTAAAAAATTACATTTCCAGCAAATTTGTAAAGGGCTGTTAGCATCCTATAGGTAAATAACGTAATTGTTACATCCTATGCTTTCTGCTTTTGACTATGTTACTATTGGAATATTTTTCTGATAACATCTATAAAAGTAGGAATGGATGTTGTAGCAAAGCAGACTCTTCTCGGTCTGATTGATTTTGTGCTTTATAACCCATTTCAGTTATCAGAAAGTATTGCAATTTTTCCTCCTGCTATTTGGAAAGAAGGTAATGGTCTAAAAGATTGCCTGCCTTCTGAGGGAGTTACTCTCTTGTCAAGGCAGAAACAGTATAGTAATTAAACTACCTGTAACTTTGGAGTGAATACTTTCAATCCATTTCTTTCTCTGTTTGCTGGCCTGTAACCATAGGAAGCACTCAAACATGACACTTGGCAACACAATCCAGCAGATCTGGAGGGCCATGGCTAGGATGTTCTAAAATCAAGAGATTACAGGGGGGAATTAAATTTTTTTTTTTTAGTTTCCTAATATTATAACATAAGGTGGTTAGATCTCATCAATATTTTACTTTAGTGTGAATTTATATAATGACTGTTTTTGTATTGCTCAGTGAAATTCCTTAGCCATTACTGTAAAGCTAATAGAAACAAACAAATGTATTTTTAACACTATACTGTGGGAAAATATCCCAGGAACCATAAAATGGGGAAGATGTAAGATGCTAAGATACATATTTGTACTTCACTATTTGGGGAAAACAAATCCATGAAAATTCTCTAGAAGAGTATATAAATTAAAGATATTTCTTAGACCAATAAATATGATCAATGACTTGCAGTGATTTGACATAATGAGATAAATGCAATTAAATATAATGACAGGGGATTTCCCTAGTGGCACAGTGGTTAAGAATCCGCCTGCCAATGCAGGGGACACAGGTTCGAGCCTTGGTCCGGGAAGATCCCACATGGAGCAACTAAGTCCGTGCGCCACAACTACTGAGCCTGTGCTCTAGAGCCTGCGTGCCACAACTACTGAAGCCCGCGCACCTAGAGCCCGTGCTCCACGAGAGAAGCCACTGCAATGAGAAGCCTGCGCACCGCAGCGAAGAGTAGCCCCCGCTCGCCACAACTAGAGAAAGCCCGCAGGCAACAACGAAGACCCAATGCAGCCAAAAAAAAATAAATAAATAATAAATAAATAAATATAATGACAGAGTAAATTGAACCACCACTATTTAGAGGATACTCTCAGTATTAGATGGGAATCATTTGCTTTTGTGAGTTTGTGGATTTTATAGAGCTGACTTTAAAAGGGAAGACTGAGGTCAGTATAGTTATGTAGTTAGAGGGACTGTAAATCCAATTGATTCATTTTTATTTAGAATGCCACATACTACTTGACAACAGGCTTTTCTAGCACCTGGATATCCTTTTAAGCATGTTTTAGAGATCCAGTAGTGTAAATAAAATTGCGTTGCTTTGCTCAGGTTTATGGGATTTGGACTTGGTCCTTGAGTGAACATTGTGTTTAAATAAATAGGTGAAAAGCAGAATGAAATAGGAATTAAAAGTCCCAGGACTTTGAGTCTGGATGCTTAGAAGGCTGATCCTAATATATGAAATAAGAAAGTCAGAAAGATGCTGAGAAAAGTAGAAGGGAATAGTAGGCAAAAAGAGATCCAGGTTGATGTTAGGCATTAAAAAATAGTTAGGAAGTGTTTGCTTCAGCAGCAATTCTCAAAGTGTCATCTGAGGCTCCTAAGATCTTTTCAGGGTGTATAGGAGATCTAAACAATTTTCATAGTACTAAGACTTGCTTTGCTGATTTCTCTGTACTGGCTTTTGCATTCATAGTGCAAACACAATGGTGAGGAAAACTGTTGGAGCTTTAGCACAAATTAGATTAGTGCCACCAAACTGTACTTGTAGTCATTGTATTCTTTACATCTACAAAATTGCAAGAAAAAATAAATCCAGTTTCATTGAAAAATGTCCTGATGAAGCAGTAAAAATTATTAATTTTGTTAAATGTCGACCCTCAGTTATATATATTTTCCATACTCTATGTGATGACATGAAAATACATGAAGTCTGTCTTCTGCATACTGAATTATAATGGCTGTCTTTTTTAAAAATTAATTAATTTATTTTTGGCTGCGTCAGGTCTTCTTTGCTTCGCGCGGGCTTCCTCTAGTTGTGGCTAGAGGGGACTACTCTTCATTGCAGTGCGAGGGGTTCTCAATGCGGTGGCTTCTCTTGTTGTGGAGCACAGGCTGTAGGCATGCGGGCTTCAGTAGTTGTGACACGTGGGCTCAGCAGTTGTGGTGCACGGGCTTAGTTGCTCCGCGGCATGTGGGATCTTCCCAGACCAGGGATCAAACCCGTGTCCCCTGCATTGGTAGGAAGATTCCTAATCACTGCACCATCAGGGAAGTCCTATAATGGCTGTCTTGATGAAAGGCACTTACACAGTTTGAATTGCAAGCTGAACTAGCCACTTTTTATTCTGAACACATTTTTTTCATGAAAAAAAATGATTGACAGACAAAATATGATGATTTAGACCTGGGTACCTGGCAGACATTTTCTCAAAGTTGACCAAGATGAGCCAGCCACTTCAAGAAAACATCTTACAGTGTTGTTGCCGGTGCTTAACATTTGACCTTTCAAGAGAAAATTGGAATTTTAGAAAACTTACAGCTGTCACCATAAACTTGAAAGTTTCCTAATACTTACAGATATGATGACCTGTGTCAGCATTGGGAAAATATGAATAATGCATGAACCAATATTTTTCAAATGTCAGTGCATAAGTTACAAAATCACGCATGGATAACCAAACCATTTATAGTGAAATACAGACCAATAGGACATTGCAATTAAGTACTTGTCAGGTTTCGGTCAAGCACTTAATTACGTCAAAGAAGAATGTTAATTATCCGGAAAGATGATTACATATATCATCATACAAGTTGCCTTCCTTTGGCAACTGTATGTATGTATGTGGCTGGATTTTTTCATATATCTCAACCAAAACTGCATATTGTAACAAATTCAATCCAGAAGCAGATATGAGAATCTAGCTCTTTTTGATTATTAAGCCAGATATTAATGAAATTTGCAATAATATAAAATAATGCCACTCTCACACTAACATTTTTTGTTTTGGAAAATACAGTTTTTTTTTTTTTTGCAAAATATATACTTTATTCTAATGTAAGTTTGTTATGATTATTTTTTAAGTGTACTTAGTAAATATTTTAAAATAATTATCAATTTTTATTTTTAAAATAATATATATTTATAAATGTAACCCTCCAAGATAAAAGCTCTCAATAACTTGTAAGAATGTAAAGCAGCCTGAGAACAAAAACTTTGGGAATCACTGAGCAATGTATGTAAATTTCAGAGTCACCAGCTTAGGGGTTTCATGTACTGTTATTTGAGTGGTGTTATATTGAACAAGGTCATATGGAACAGGAACCATGACTTTGAAAAATCTGGCCTAGGATTTAGAGGAACGAGTGAAAGAAAAAATAAATGTACTCATATAGGATGTAAGAGAATCAATATCATCAGATTTCAAGGCTAGAGTAACCAGGAGAGTGTGAGCCCTGAGAAGAACATTGCATTTGGTTAGGAAGAGGTTGCTAGAGACCTCTGAACCATGTCAGTGGCTCAGGACAACCCCTGATCTGACCCAATCAGTTATTTCTGCCTGCCCAAACCTTCCACCCTTCCCTAATGGAACTTGAAGACTGTTACCAGCAACGGTCCCTATTTCCTCAACCTTTATCTCTGAACGGAACTTGACTTCCTTGTTCTAACTAAATCCTGGTGCATCTTCCTTTACAGTCTCTTCAAATATAAACTTTTTTTTTTTTTGGAAGGTTGGATGTGGTAAAAGAGCAAGCAGTTTTTATTTCCTTCTCCACATGTCTTTGGTGATAAAGATCTTACATGGTATTCTTTTCAGAGATAAGGATGAATTTTTCAGTTAATAATTCCAAATATTAGAAAATACGCAGCTTATTTGACTCCAACGCAACACATGTAGGGCCTTCTCTTCATTTATTTTTGTTATAGTAATAGTAATAGTGTTGGTTAATGGTATTAGTTAATTTCCAAAAAGAGGAATAATTATAGTAGCTAATTTGGATTATTCCACATAATGGCTCAATGTGCTAAATTAACAATGAAATCTTTGCCTTTTATTCAGGTATATAAATAAAGTTTTGTTTTGTTTTGTTTTGGGCTTAAATACATACCAAACCTCCCAATTTCAAACGATTTAAATAGACTTTCAGTGTATTTAAAAAGAGACCATATATCCTAAAGTTTCAGAACCCAAACTCTGGAGCCAGGAAGCTTGGATTTAAATCCATACACTTTCTATGTAAACCTTGAGAAATTCACTTATGTTTTTGGTGCTTCAGCTTGATCATCTTTAAAATGGGAATAATAATAGCAATAATAATAATAATTTTTATTATTGTTCTTCTAATTATTGTTATTGTTAAGAGTACCCACACTATGAGTTGGAAAATCAAGTGAATTAATTTACCAAAAGAACTTAATGAAACATCTAGCTTATGATAAGCAAGTACATGGCAGAAATGAGGGATTATTATTATTATGATTCTTTAATGTATTTCGAGCACGTTCCACCTACAGGCACTATGCAAGTATGTAGCATGTACAAATTCATTTAACTCTCACAGCCACCCTATGAAATAGGTACCATTAGTCTATTTATTTTCTGATGAGAATAAATGAGGCATATGGAAATTAAGAAGTTTACAGTCACGCAACTAGTATTTAACTAGAGTGGACTTGAACCTAAACCTATCAGAATGTATTGAGCTCCTGTGGGCCAAGGGTTGGGAGATATAAAGCTGAACAGGACAAGATCCCCCTCTCAAGGGACCCATGATCCCTCAGAAAAGGCAGGAGGTTACAGCGATTCGTAAAACGTTTTCTAGCACAGGATGTAAACGTAAGAGGAGGGAGAGTTCACCAGGTATCATCTTGTACTTACCCTATCCCACAGTCAGAACAGGCACTATCACATACATTTTATTAAAGATAAAATTGATGTTTAGGGAAGTTAAATGGCTCATTCAATTGGTATATGAAAGAGTCTAGGCTAGAATCATTGCCTCCTGAGTTTGCTAGTCAAAGGTAGACATTTTTGGTCTTCCATGATCAGTATTGTAATAGGCTGAATACTGGCCTCCAAAGATATCAGGGACTAATCCCTGGACTTGTAAATGTTACTTATAAGGAAACAAGGTCTTTGCAGATGTGATTAAATCAAGGATATTGCAATGGGGAGATTATCCTGAAATATCTGAGTGAGCCCTAGATACTCAAATATGTCCTTAAGAGAGGAAGGCAAAGGAGATTTGAGATGTACACAAAAAAGACAGTGTGACTGTGGAGTCAGAGACTGGAGTTACTTACCCACAAGCCAGCAGCCCCCAGAAGCCAGCAGAGGGAAGGAACAGTCTCTTCTAGAGTTTCTGGAAGGAGCTCAGCTTACCCTATCTTGATTTCAGCCCAGTGGTTCTGATTTTTCTTACTTTTGGCATCCAGAATGGTGAGAGAATAAGTTTCTATTGTTTTAAACCTACCAAATTTGTGGTAATTTGCTACAGCACTCATAGGAAACTAATAGAAGTGTTCTCCATGGTTGGAGGAGTTGTGTGTTCCTTTATCCACATAGTTGCTCCCATTCTCCTCAAGAAAATTCCCCTTGGCACCTGCCAAAGACTCACAACCTGCTAGCACAGTACTAGTAGTAGTACTAGTAGCTAGTATGTACTACTACATACTGTCATTTATCAGATTTCTGGTTATTGTCTCTAACCAACTCAAGATTTTATTACTGACTTTCTTTCCCTTAATTTCTCTTGCCATCATTCTTTTCTACCTCAGTCTCCACTGATCTATCCAATATTCTGGCCTCCACACACGCCCTAGGTCACATTATTTTTCTTATTCAAGGAATATTCTCCCACAGTTCCCATGCCGCCTCCTCAGTCATCAATTTTCATTTGTCTATCAAAGTACTCCTCTCAGCAAATGAATATCCAGTAAATTCTCCACCCTCAAAAAACCAGAAACCTTTGACCGCATATATCCCTTGGGCATCGGCCTTGGTTCTCTACATCCGTTACAAGAAACATTTGCAAGAGCGTTGTCTATAGTTGCTTCAATTCCTGTTCTCTTTTGTGCTCACATTCTGCTGAGGTAGATCTTGTCAATGTCAGTAAGAGCGTCTCTCTTGTCAGTTTCCATGGTCAATTGTTATTCCTCATCTCAGTTGACCTCTTAATAGCATTGAGATGATGGATTACTTTCTTCTACTGGAATCACTTTCTTCCCTTGGTTTCTTGCACACTCCGCTTTCCTGATTTTCTCTTTCCTTCACTGCCTTCTTATTCCCATTCTTTCTGCTGGCTACCCTCCTTTTCCTGAACCTCTGCACTCTTCCCAATCTTCTCTCTTTGGGTTATTTCATCCAGCACCATGACTCATCAGTCTCAGATCTATATCACCAACCTCAACTTTTCCCCCAAGCCAAATTATTATCGTTTTATCTAACTGTGTATTGATAAACATCATTCACATTTTTAATTGGCATTATCAACCTTAACATGTCCTAAATAGAACTTTTAATTTCTAACTCACACCATAAACATAGTGCATCCATAGTCTTGCTTATCTGAGTTAATGGCACCAGTGTACATCCAGCTGCTGAGGTACAGACTTCAGAATTTTCCTTCATTTATCCATTTCCTCTACACCCTACACTTGCTGTACAACAGTAAATCCTTTTGGCTATTCTTCAATACATATGGCCAGTGCCATCGCTTTTTGCAAGTTGGCCCATGACCACTGTAGTCCAGCCTTCAGTGCCTGTCACTCATCTTATTACTTATGTTACTGAAGCCCATTCCCTGGACTCCCTGCTTTCAGTCATGCCCCTGCCCCAACCCCTGCTCCACCCCTGTGGAGTTGATTCTCCACACAGCAGCCACTGTGATCCTTTAATATGCAAACCAGATCACATTTCTGCATGTTTAAAATTATTCAGTAGCTTCCCATTTTACATATTAAGCCCCCAAACCCCTTTCCATGGTTTTATGAGGCCGCTGTGATCTCTGCCTGCTTCTCTGACCTTTCCCTCCATCACTCACTGGTCTCCAATCACATTGACTTAACTTTTGTTTTTTCCAAAGTCAACAAGCTTTTCACAGCTCAGAACCTTGCATTCCAGCTCCTCTGAACCTGCAAATCACTCCCCCATCCTCATGGCTGGGTCTGTTTCATCATTGAGGTCTCTGCTCTGCGCTGATTGTATTAGTTACACAAGTGCTTAATTGAGTTTAAATTCTTTGAAAAATCATAAATTGACTTTTAGGAAATAAATGATTACAAAATGATATTAGAAATAGATGTGAAGCACCATGATGACCAAATTAATAGGGAGGGAAATGAGGAAGGAGAAAAGTTGAGAAAGCATTTTTCCATGCAGTGCTTATCCTAGGAGAACAGATTAATTACCAATATGTTAATTCTTGGTGATACAGATTAATATCACACTCACTATTTATTTGTATAGATGACTAATTTCTGAAGAATGATATTATAAATCATACTGCATAACATTTAAAGATATGTCATTAAATTAATATTCTGGAAAACTTAACTACACATGAAAAATTGAGGAAATATGCAAATGTCACAGGGGTGAATTCAGTATAAACATAGACTGGAGAAATAGGTAATTGCTTCTTATAATATCTGCAGAGTAGTTATAATGATCTTCTGATAATTAAATGAATTATTAAATGTGACTGTATTAAAATAATTGGAAGGCATTTTTGTAAAAAAAAAACGTAGGAGGAATTACAATTCATTCTAATGTTTGTGATAAAAACTGAGAAATTGCTCTTTAAATGATCTAGCTATCTATTCATCTATCTATAATGCAGTACAGAGGGGTACATAGTTTTTGGCACAAACTAGCTCTAATGTAGCAGGATAGTAATGAATTATCTGTTGCAGTAACAAAATCTGTGAGTTGAGAATTGTAATGCACAAATATGTAAATTTACTCTAAAAATTTCTCTTCAACACAGATACACATTGTAAAATCATCTGATTATCCATGGTTGATATGATTTAATCTTTCTTCATCTTTTTCATTGCTATGTTTGAGGATGTCTGTGGCCTTAAATTATAATAAGCACTTCAAATTTTGTATCTTAAAATGTTCACATATAGAAAATTATAAAAAATATGAAAAGGGTCATAAAATGTCTGTTCATGTCATGCTGGGGAGGTTACTATAACAGTTATTTCATGATCATTAGTTTTGAAATCAACTTAATCTTTAAAGCAATAAAAGCCCCATAAATATTGTTTCTCCCATTGCAAAAAACCTACCTGCATGTAAATCTTCACTGACTTTTCAATGTGTCAAATTTGATTTCAAATCAATATCACCTGATTTTTTTTCTCCACCAGTTTTATTTAAATTTAAATCCTTGATTTAAGCGTCAGTAGTTCTTTGTACCTATAATAAAATGTCTCTAAAGGGGATGTGGGCTGGAAAAAATTAATATAAAGTTTCTAGTCATAGGTGTTTTGCTGTTAAATTTTCACAGAATGTTAATGTTGAACATTGAAGTAGATGCATGGACACCAAGGGGGGAAAGTGGTGGGAGGGTGGTGGTGGGATGAATTGGGAGATTGGGATTGACATGTATACACTGATGTGTATAAAATGGATAATTAATAAGAACCTGCTGTATAAAAAATAAATAAATAAACTTTTTTAAAAAAAGGAAATTTAAGTAGATGCAGATAAACTTCATGCATTCCAAATTCACTTTCTACTTAATGAGATAATACATAAATTAATTTTCTCATAATGCTGGGAGAAATTATGTTTTTATTCAGTCAGTAATTAGATTGTAGCTTTTAATTCAATGTACCACTCTTAGGCATTAAAAGGATAGTTGGAAGTTTCCTGCCTTGATAGACTTGATCTGATATCACTGAAAAGAAGAGCTTATTGAAATTCTCAATGGAAAAACAACAAAAAGATCATTTTTCCTAGGCTATTTCTTAAATTCCTTAAGCAAACCTAACAAATGTTTATTCTAAATATATGTTACAATTTTAGGCACATCAATAAAAAGCTATTACTTGTATAGCTTGAGTAAGGGGTATTTTTTATTTATTAAAACTTTGTAATCAAAGCAACTGTATAGTTTCTCTTTAATAATTAAGTAGATATGATTAATTATTCAGCACCCAACCTACCTTGGATTTATAAACGCTGGTTTTGTATGTCAGTTATTCTTTTTCAGAACTGCAAGATATTTTGTTCATTTGACAATTCTTTTGACAAGTTTAAATTCTTGCTAAAATCATAATGTTAATTCCATAAAATGAAAGCACTCAACTTCATGGTAAACATAGTAGGAGAACAAAATAATAGTTTAGCAAATTCAGAATTAATACAAACAACTAATTTTTAGTAAATTCAACTTCTGATTTTATGAACTTTTCAGAAAAAATTACTAACAAAGTTATCCAATTAGCTGGCTTCTAGATTGTTCAGTTACTGATATGTGTTTATATATTAAAATTTATGAAGTTATTAGGTCCAAAGATTCATAAAAGTATGTTTATTCCTAAGCATTAAAGAATCAAATGTATATATTATAGAACAACAGTTCTCACCATTGATTGAATTTAAGAAACGTTTATTGATAGAATCACAAATAGACACATTCAAAAATACATACGTAACATGTTTAGAGAATTCAATTAACTGGAATATGTCAATATCAGATTTAACACAGATTGAAAGAAAAATCCTTATATTGTGATGGGTTAATAGCATAGTGAAAAACTGTTGTAGAATAAATCTATTTTTAGAAGCCATTTGTGTTCAGTATTTAATCAGATGTTGATATCTGAGAGTGTGCAATCTCTTATTCAAAGGGTAGTAAAATCAATATATAGTTAAGAAAACTAAAATTTTAATATATACAATATTAAGGGAAAGTTTTTAAATGTTGCTGTCATATGACTTTTAAATTTTTACCAGATTTTTAGTTATTTTGTTTAAAAAATAAAACTAAATCAGAGGAAAACTAGTCTGAAGTAAAGATTGTAGACCTTTTCAGAAATCTATTTTTTAATTATTAACTCAAACAGTAGTCAACTTAGTTTATTGCCAATAGTGCAGAGCAGCCTTATAAAGAAATAACAATATTTAGAAATACTATCCTCATTTTTATTTTGAATGGATGCTCCTAAATATTAAATATATTTTTAATATTGCTTTCGTAAAATAAACTTGCAAAACCTACTAGTTATAGCATCTGAAAAGATAAATCCCATATATTCCTGAGTCATTGTAAATTACAATTTAATGGGAATGGAATTTATAAAGAAACACTTTATTTTTTACTTAAAAATTTTTTTTTTTAAATTGTGTGTTTGAACATCATTTAGAGTTGGCAGGAATCAGATGGAATGCTTGTATTGCCTAGGGAAGCATTCTACATTAACTGTACAGGGAATCATATGGCAGGTATCAATGACACAAATGCAGCTATAGCGCATACCTTAGAAAACCTGGTGGAAAGCATGTAAGAGTGCCTGTGATGTATGGGTTTCTTTAAATCTATCCTTATCTTAAAAAAAACCCTAAATTATTTGCAAACATTGCTATTTAACCATTATTGGTAAATAAAATCATTGCAACTTCACAATTCATAGCCACAAACAAATTGCTGAGAAAAAAAATGAGCCTGTATTATTGAAGAAAAAAATATAGTCTCAGCAGTTTTATTTTAGTTCCAACTGCAAAGGTTTAATTTCCTTTTCACACTCACTCCTGTTGGTCTGTGGGGACAGTGTAGTGGCTGAGATGCAGCTCTGGGGTCAGACTGTCATGGTGGAATGCTTGCATAGAGAACGTGTCTCAGATTACCTGCAACTGCAGTGTTTCAAAAACTGGCCAGATCAAAAGAATCACTGGGGCTGCTTGTCACATAGAGACTCCTGAACCAAGACAAATCTACTGAGTTGGAACTCCGGTGCAGAGACCCAGTGATCTGTAGTTTCCCCACACAGCCCAGGTAATCAGGCCAGTTGGGGAAACCTGGTGTTAATGCAGTCTCACTTGGCAGGGCAGCTAACCTGAATTGAAGGCTTCAGTCACCCTACTAATTCCATTCTTTCACACTTTCATTGAATACATAGTACGTCGCTTATTCTCTAGTGGGCACTGGAGAGGCGTGGGTAAACACAGGAGTCCTGCCTAGTTAACCGTCTTGTTTCGAGTGCTCTGTGTTGCAATAGAGTTGCAACATTCTTTAAAGCTGTTGCCTTTGATTGTAGGGTAAGGGCACTTTCTTAGTTCCAGCTGCTATAACAGAATACAGTAGACTGGGTGGCTTATAAACAACAGAAATTTATCAGGGTACCGGCAGATGCCATGTCTGGTGAGAGCCCACTTCCTGGTTCACAGATGGACATCTTCTGGCCGTGTCCCCGTGTGGCAGAACTAGCAAGGGAATACTCTGGGGTCTCTTTTGTAAGGTCATTAATCCCATTCATGAGGGCTCTGCCCTCACGACCTAATCACTTCCCAAAGGCCTCCACTTCCAAATACCATTACATTGGAAATTAAGTTTCCACATAAGAAGTTTTGGGGGGACACAAACATTTAGTCTATAGCATGCACCTTGAAATACCACACTAAAGCCGGGAACTCAAGAGGAGTCAGTCTTGGAATAGAATCAGAATACATGGTATTGTATTTTATCTGCCTGTGTTCTTCATGAAATTTTTTGTTTGTTTGTTTGTATGACATTATGGCATATTCATGACACAGTTTCACTTCATTAGTAGCTCTCCCTGCAACTCTGCTTTTATCATTTCATTTTATACTACTGTTCATCTCTTTTTATAATGTACCCAGTGGTTTGATTGCTGAATTATTGTGTGGTCTTTTACAACCTAATTTAAAATAACTGTAAGATTGGGGTTATGGGAGATAATTTTATTGATGAATTTTATAATTAATTATATATCGACACAGTCCAGTATCATATTTAGGCTAATTATAAAATGTAATTACTAGGATATCCAAGGTGGTTGGC
The DNA here is from genome assembly GCF_009873245.2 of Balaenoptera musculus. Taxonomy (NCBI): domain Eukaryota; kingdom Metazoa; phylum Chordata; class Mammalia; order Artiodactyla; family Balaenopteridae; genus Balaenoptera; species Balaenoptera musculus. Next base: position 61,634,005 of record NC_045802.1, read on the forward strand.
TGCTGTCTAAAGTTATCATTTTGAAATACAATTTTCACTTGCTGATTACTACAACCTCCTTTAATTTGTGGATAAATCATTCTCTGTTCTTTCTGTGGAGAAATTGATTTGGAAGCATTCATTACAGAAGTAAGATAATAAAATATCCCACAGTAAAGTCTTTGAAGATAAGATGATTAAAACAACAGATGACAGACAGTTCAGAAGGCGGTCACACACTTACTTATTTTCATCAGTTAATGCAAGTTATGATTTTCCCACTGCTTAACAAGATTTGACAATTTTAAGGATGGTTTAATCATGAAATGGTTTATTTTCTTTTTAATTTGAACATTCTAGAAGCCTGACAATTCTCAGGTTTCCCTTTGGGAATTTAACCTCTCTTTGTAGTAACTAGTCTATAATCTACTAGCTTTCATTCTGAAAAAAGAAAAGAAAAAAGAGAAATCATAAAAATACAGTAAGTGTTGAGTCAAATATTTAATGTCATTGTCTTTTATAAATAATGAACTCATGATTGGAAATTGTTCTCTTAGTGACATTTTTTTTTCTATCGTTAGCAGGTTATAAATGACTATGAATAAAATCAATAAGAATTTACTATACATGTAACTTCTTTTTGATTTCTGTACTTTTTGTGTCTGATCCTAGGAAATACATACCTATAAGACGTGTGTGTTGTGCGTAATGCCCACCTTCCACCAGGCATTATTCTCGGGAAGCTAACTTGGGTTTAGTAGGCTGAGCATTCCCATTTAGATTCTTAGGTTAGTTGTGCTGCATTAAGCTCATTTACTGTCTGGAGCAAATGGATGAACAGTTTTAATATCAATACTAAGCCTTTTCATCCTTTACTTCTGCTTTTGTTACAGAAACCCTTGAAACTCTCATCAGACAAGCAGAAAACTACACCAGTATATTGTTCTGCAACACCTACAGGAACATGGCCTTAGAGGCCGCTGCTTCCGTCCAGGAGTTCTTCACTGATGTAGGGCTCTATTTATTTGGTGCGGATGTTAATCCTGAAGAATTCGTAAACAGATTCTTTGACAGTCTTTTCCCTCTAGTCTACAATCATCTCATTAACCCTGGTGACAGTTCCCTGGAATATTCAGAATGCATCCGGATGGCCCGCCGGGACATTAGTCCATTTGGTAATATTCCCAAAAGAGTACTGGGGCAGATGGGGCGATCGCTGCTGCCCAGTCGCACGTTTCTGCAGGCGCTGAATCTGGGCATTGAAGTCATCAATACCACAGACCATCTGCACTTCTCCAAAGAGTGCAGCAGAGCCCTCCTGAGGATGCAGTACTGCTCGCACTGCCAAGGCCTGACTCTCAGTAAGCCTTGCATGGGATACTGCCTCAACGTCGTGCGAGGCTGCTTGGCGCACATGGCAGAGCTTAACCCACACTGGCGTATGTACATCCGGTCATTGGAAGAGCTGTCGGATGCCATGCATGGGACATACGACATTGAACATGTGCTCCTGAACTTCCACTTGCTCGTTAATGATGCTGTGATGCAGGCTCACCTTGATGGACAGAAATTATTGGAACAGGTAAGCAGCCACTCAATGTTTACTGATTTCTTAGAACTCAACAATTAGCTATATATTACATAAAGTGTGCTGATTATAAGCACATCATCATGTACTTTAAATTATGGCAGCTTAACAAGCTAATACTTTAGGAAATAGTAGGAGAATGTATGAGTTATCATATTCAATTCTAAATATATTTTACATCTTAACATCAAAATTTTGGTTGGCTGAAGTACCAGTTTCTCCTCTAAGTAGAAGTCTTCTTATAGGGTTAGTTCAGTGAGGTAGAGAGGGCTCAGTTTTAAAATCAGGACCAGTATAGATTTGATTCTGCTGTCTGCCAGTAATTCTCAAGTCCCTTAGCTTCTCTGAGCCTCAGTTTCCTCATTGATAAGAAGAAAATAGTAACACATAACTTTTGGAGTATTCTTTTTTGGGAAGATAGGCAATCATGTAGGCATACTACCTAGTATGGTGCCTGGTACTCCAAAATTGGGTAGTTATTGTTGGTATTTCAAAAGTATTCAGCTTTAAAATAGAAAATGCCAGTTATATAGTCATTAAATGAAAACTTGATATCTTAGGTTTCAAAAGTGTTTCTTCAGAGACTCTCCAGAATCTGGCACAGTCGTGGTGTGATGATTTTTTAACACATGGTGTATATGGCATCACAGTGCTTTCTTCCAGGAAGACTTTAAGAAACAAAATAATCAAATCAAAGGACATAAGAGTTTTCTATTTCACTCACCTTCTGTAGAACCATTTCAAAAAATATTCCCAGGCCCTTTAGTAATAGTTCTCATATCCCATACAGTGAAGTAAGACACGCTGTTGCTGTTTATCCTAAATCTTTTGTCCTGAAATAAAATTATACTCTTAGTGCCAACAGAATACATCTCCCCACCCTGGCACTGATTTACTGAATTAATAAACATTCTCATTATTGGCTTTGTAAGTCTGTTCCTTTCATTAATTTCCAATAGAAATTGGATATGAAAATCTTTATGTCCAAGCACATACCCCCCCTTTTCTTGCTAACTTTCGAGGTCTTTGCAGTGCCTGTGTGAGCCAATATGGTACCTTTATGCAAATTAGACATGGTGTCATCTTTCGGTGGATGTCATGCCATGCTGTGGCTCAGCAGGTCCAGCGTGAGCTGGATTTCACTTCTCACTCCCGATCCATTCAACTGGGTATCCTTATGTAGTCAACAAGGCTCCCAACCATATGCAATGGTGCTGGTCTTTTTGCAGTATCTCATTCCTTTAGGGAGATCATACATGCACCAAAATTTTTGCAAGGTATATAATAAACCAACTCAAAATGAGGTTTATAATAGACTTCTAAGGTTTCATGTATTTCATAGTTATGAGGAATAAGCATTTAGGTGCAGGAAACAAAACATCAATAATATTGAGTATCTCCAGAAGGAAAACAGGTACAAGAAATCTGAAACCAAGTCTAGATTTGAATTATTATATAATTTCAGACAAGCCATTTAACTTCTCAGGGCCAGAGTTTTCTAATATATATAAGTGAGCTGATTTTTAAGATTCTTTTTATTATGTATTTTGGAGACTTGGAGGGCCTTTTTGTATCCTTAAAGTTTATCACATAGAAAAATATCTACTTTTTCTATTCCAAGGGCTAAACTAACACAGGTTTGTAGTTAGAGAGACATGTTTCAAATCCTGAGTTTGCTACTCATTAGTCATGTGTTCTGAACAAGCTACTAAAACCCTCTGAGTCTGTTTTGTCTTGTGTGAAGAAGGGAGTGATGGTTTAAGTGAGACAAGGTAAGGCTCTGACATTCGTAGATACTTGGTACCTGAGAAGCTTGCTTTATTCTTTCCCTATTCTGGGGCCAGCCCTGAGCAAACCTCAGTGAAGCAGGTTACTTTAGTATCATAAATGATTAGAATCATCATCATGCTTGTGTTCTATAAATAAATTTTAAACAACACTTTTGTCATATGAAACTCCTTGGTGGCTTTTCAAAGAGCATTCTTTCCTTTAAGCAAATAATTCTATTTCATTTAATAAATGGTCCTTAACTATCTTGAAAAACATCAATTATTACTAATAAATTGTAGATTCTTTTCCAAATAAAACAACTGAGATTTTCTTTTTAACTTATGGTGACAGAGGAGAAACTGACTTTAAATTCCTTGAAAATTGGCTCATTATATTTATTTCTGCCAACTTCAAAGTGATTTATAAGCTGTTTATCAAGCTTTGATAACCAGTTCACACATCAATGAATTTAATAAATTCAAAATAAATTACTGGTGAGCCAGAAAATAATGACTTTCTCACATTCCCAAAGCAATCTCTGAGATCTAGTACTTTCAAGTCTAGTCCTCAGTGAATACGTACAGACACTTTAAGAAATCCATAGGGGAACCTGATGTATCATACTTCCGCTGGATGAATTTCAACTGGAAAAAAAAATTCTCAGTTTCCTGAGAAAATTATAAATATCTTCTATTTGGTAAACCATTAAAGAAACAAAATCTAATTTATAAGAGAGCATTTAAATTTTATAATCGTTCTGGGGATTAAGACAAAAATCTAATAAAGCATTAACAGAGGCCATCAAAGTATGGAGATTAAAAGCACAGACTGTACTCTCAGACTGGATTTCCCATCTGTCTCTACCACTTACTAGCTGTGAGTTTGGGAACTTGATTATTTAATCTTTCTTGAGTTTCCTCTTCAGTGAAATGGGGCAATAACAAACAGTACCTACATCATAGAGTTCTTGTGAGAATAAAATGAGCTTCGGTTAGTGTCTTATACATGGTATCTGTTTAAAGCCTACTAATTATTAGTACGTTATGTTCTTTATAAATACTTCATTGATTTCTCTGGTGTTTTATATGCTTTCAAAGTGAACACCTCTTTCTTACTGTGGTATAGAATTCAAAAAATATTTTAAATGGGCATTTAACGTAAGCAGATAATTGTAAAGATGTTCCTTGAAGGAGAAGAAAAAACTGGAATTTTATTTATTTAAATTAATTAATTTATTTTATTTTTGGCTGTGTTGGGTCCTCATTGCTGCGCGTGGGCTTTCTTTTAGCTGTGGCGAGCGGGGGCTACTCTTCGTTGCGGTGCACGGGCTTCTCATTGCAGTGGCTTCTCTTGTTGCAGAGCACGGGCTCTAGGCGCGCGGGCTTCAGTAGTTGTGGCTCGCGGGCTCTAGAGCGCAGGCTCAGTAGTTGTGGCGCACGGGCTTAGCTGCTCCGCGGCATGTGGGATCTTCCCAGACCAGGGCTCGAACCTGTGACACCTGCATTGGCAGGCAGATTCTTAACCATTGCACCACCAGGGAAACCCCAAAACTGGAATTTTTAGAAAATATTATTTAGAAGTCTACAATGTGTTTTAATATTAATGGATATTAATAGCTAATTATTTGATAACAGTAATTCCCTTGTGAGGAAATGATTGAATGATTTTTTAGTAGGAAATGATTTAAAGGATTGAATGATTTCTTGGTAGGAAATTATTTATTCATTTTGTAAATAAAAACTTGATATTTTAAAAAAGTATATCTGCTATTAATTAAATTTAGAGTATTAGTTATTAATATAATTGAATGCTTTAACTTATTAAAGAAACAAGAATGCAGGATCTGGGTTAATTCCAATGTTTCAACCTCTTCTAAATGGAACAAACTTTACCAAGAAACTCAACTGAATGTTGATTCTATACAATTTTAGAAATAAAAAGGTTTTTTCAGCTTTATTGAGATCTAGTTGACAAAATAAAATTCTTCTTTAAATATTTGGAAGAATTCAGTAGTGAAACAATCTAGTCCTGGGTTTTACTTTGTCGAGAGGTTTTTAAAAAAATTTTTTTAAAAATTACTGATTAAATCTCCTTATTCATTACTGGTGCTGTTCAGATTTTCTATTTTTTCATGTCTCAGTCTTGGCAGGATATATGTTTCTAGGAATTTATCCATTTCTTCCAGGTTATCCAATTTCTTGGCCCATAATTATTCATTGTAGTCTCTTATGATCCTTTGTATTTCTGTAGTGTCAGTTGTAATATCTCCTCTTTCATTTATAATTTAATTTACTTGAGTCTTCTCTCATTTTTTTCTTACTCTAGCTAAAGATTAGTCCTTTTTCTATCTTTTCAAAAACAAGCTCTCAGTTTTGTTGATATTTTCTATTGTTTTTTTCTGGTCTCTGTTTCATTTATTTCTGCTCTGATCTTTGTTATTTCCTTCCTTCTGGTAATGTTGGGCTTAGTTTGTTCTTCTTTTTCTAGTTCCTTGAGGTATAAAGTTAGGTTGTTTATTTCAGATCTTTCTTTTTCCTTAATGTAGGTGTTTATCAGTATAACCTTTCCTGCTTTTGCTGCATCTCATAAGTTTTGGTATGCTGTGTTTCCACAGCTGGGAGTTGAGGGTTCCCTCTAGATTGTATGCTGAGTGTGGAGTTTAGAGCAAGATATGTCTCAGCCTGTGCTACCTGTTTCCATGTGGGTATTTTCTCATTTGCTTGATGTGCAGGAGTTTCTCAGCTAGTTTCTAAAATGGCTCTGTGTATACAATAGCTGTACATTGTATGTATCTTCGGGAAGAGGGAACTTCCTAGGGAAACGAGGAGCCTCCTATGTCACCGTAATGGGAATTGCTGCCACAAAAAGTTTCTGTTTTTAAGTCTGTACTGGGTTCCAAAGCATAATTTCCAACAATAAAAGTCCCACTCTGTATTTTTAAATAAAAAATCAGTTTTCCACATCTCTTACCTTTACACTATTAGTACAGTTTCAGCTGATTGCAACCAAATTACTTTAGGATAGCTATGTACTTCAATTTCCATACCTTTCAAAATTGAGTTTAAGGTGAACTGTACACACTAATGCACTCTAATTAAACTACATTGTTGTGATAACTAATATCTGATCACTGCTTCTCTACACATCTACATTTATCTGAAACTGTAAAATGAAAGCCTAATAAATTAATTATGTGTTTTTAGGTATCTCAATGATATCTTTATATATAAATTGAAAGAAAAATTAAAATGATAGCCTGGGTTATTTATGGTAAAGCACTAATTTTATTTTATTTCTTCCATAGTGTGGTATATATTTTCCTAAAAATCACTCTGTATTCACTTTTACATAATAGGGACTATGGGACAAATAAGGTTAAGGCAACAGATTACTCTCTCAAGTCTGTGTCCTTGAAATTGCCCCTAGTGTGGGAATGGTGGGTGGTATATACATTCCAAGGATGGGGGGTGGGGGACAGGTAAGGAGCCTCTGATCTCCTGGGTTCCGCTCACGTGCCAACTGGCAGTCATGTCCTCTTGATGACCTCTTCCAACAATATACAAAAAGCCAACAATGCATTATTTCTGAAGCAAAGTTTATTTTTTTAGGAGCTTTCATTCATGTATATTTTTGTACTTGGCTAACAGAGAATAAAGGGCTGTGACCAAAGGTTATAAATCAGCTACCTGTGGACAAAGTTTATGAGTAGGTGGGCAAGACTTCATGGAAAATACCTTCATCATGTCATTTGATATATCTTGATGACATCTTCATCAAGATATCATTTTTACCTTTGCCTAATTTTTGTTTAACTGATGGGGTGGGCTAATATCAAACTTGTAATTATTATATTGTCCAGATGAGCTGGTTCTTTTGAGAAATAAGACTGGAGCTTGACAAGAGAAAAGGGAAAGGCATAAGAATTAAATTAGCAACAATTGAAGGGGGAAGACATAAGCTTCTAGAGTAAAAGCCAGCTCAGACAGAATCCAACGAAAGTGGGCTAACTGAAAATAGAAAAATCTATAAGCTAATAGAAAAGAAAAGGAAGACTCATTAGACTCTGAGAAGGTCATCCAGTCCAACTCATCATTCTAGATAGAGATCACTTTGAAAGGTTTTCACCCACTTAATTCTGGATACTAAATAGTGACAGGGAGCTTGCTCTTACAGAATTGGTAGCAGTAAAGCATGTAGCAATAATTAGTGGGTTTTCCTCTCAATGGTAGGTCCATTTAGTTCTTTTCAGATGTGGAATGAGACAGAATTTTCTGACTAGAGGTAAGTCAAAGGGTAATCCTATTGTCCATTGATTTTCTACTCAAACATTATGAAAAATTGAGATATTTCTATAATATTTTCAGCCCCAGCTGAAAATATTAGATCCGAATCCTTCATCTTTGGAGACTTGCTCCCTGCACACGTGGATCATGGGAGGAGGGGGTGTCCTCTTTGGCCCTTTGATAACCTCTCTTGAAATGATTGGCAGTGGTGAGGACCAATCAAGATCCAGGTACCTCATATGAGAGGTAAGTCTAAATTTTTTTAGGAACACATTGGGTAACAAGCTTGCATAATTTAAGGATAGATATTTTATAAGACTTTAAAAATATTGCATGATTAATTTGTGATTTTACCTTTCTGAGAAAGATTGTGGTATGAATTACTTGAGAATAAGCACTGATAATCATGATTCTTTATTTCTACTTAATTTCCTGGGAAAGAAAAAAAATTATTAAATGTCTTATGAAGCCCTGAAGTCCTATAAAGGGAAATCTGGGCACAGATCTCTGGGAATAGTGGTCCATCAGGTTTGTGGACAGCTCTAGTTGTTGGAGAGTTCACCCTTATGGTGAATGAATGTCTGCATCTTCAATTGTTGTGCCTGGTACTCTAGAATGAAATGCATTGAAGATAGGGACTCAATCTTGGACATCTTACACATCAGCTATGTGAAAGCTATTATTATACTCCTTGCCTGATAGCTTCTTCTTTGTAGGCTTTTGACTCCCTTTTTATTCAATTCTTCTTTACATGCTTTCTTGTTCAGATCAAGATTTTAACCATGCAGCTCTGTCTTTGTCTCCTGGAGGACCTGCTGACCCAGGATGGAGTCGACCACACTGGAGGGAACCTGGGGGGTTGACAACTGGTAGACGTCAGGCATGAACCTTTTCATTCCCTCACCATCAAAGCCAGATGCTTCTCCTTCCTCAGGGATCTGGAATCTGGAGGATTCCTGATTGTAGTCTCACGACCCTATCAAATACACTTTTTAGGAAATCAGGAATGGAAGGATAGTTTTCAGAACCTTTAAATTTCTTTCTCAATTTTTGCATCATGGATGCCTTTGTTTTGTTATGCTGTTGAGGTTTCTCTGAGCTAACAGAACTCTTACACCCATACTATGAGCTTGTGTCTTCTGGGAATAAGAAGGTTTTAATAAACCCAGCGATTCTTTTTAATTTTTCTGAAATAATTTTTGCTTGAATTTTTAAAGTGTGTAGCTGTTCATATACATTACTGATGTTTTTGGCTGGTTTGGAACAGTTCTCCTCTACCTTAAATGGTATAAATTCTCTCTAAATTGGATACTGCATGAAAATTTGTTTTTTTTCCTTAAGTGCAGCAAGGATGTGATATTTCTGTTGGAGTTTTTGCCTCTCCCTTTTTACCTGAGTGTTTTCTGAATGCAACAGAGCTTTCTTGGTTGGAGATTTTTAATGCATTGATTTTTTTTTTTTTAATTTTTTTTTTAAGTTTTATTTATTTATTTATGGCTGTGTTGGGTCTTCGTTTCCGCGCGAGGGTTTTCCCCAGCTGTGGCAAGTGGGGGCCACTCTTCATCGCGGTGCGCGGGCCTCTCAGTATCGCGGCCTCTCTTGTTGCGGAGCACAGGCTCCAGACGCGCAGGCTCAGTAGTTGTGGCTCACGGGCCTATTTGCTCCGCGGCATGTGGGATCTTCCCAGACCAGGGCTCGAACCCGTGTCCCCCGCATTGGCAGGCAGACTCTCAACCACTGCGCCACCAGGGAAGCCCTAATGCATTGATTTTTAATACAGATAATTTTTAAGTGCATTGATAATTTTAGCTTCTGCAGGTAATTTTGTGTACATTTGCTGTCTTTTTTTTTCTTTGAGAGTTTGTAAACTGGTATTAACTCAGTCTCATAAATCAGCAGTCTTTTGTCTTCACCAATTAAGAGGTCTCCATTTTCTGATGCCTTTGACATATGCAATTCCACATTTCCACAATTCACGTTGTCCTTCCCCAGAACAGCAGCCCAATATCTCCTCTCTAGCAAGTGTTCATTTAGAGTCTTGATCAGACTCTCTTTATTATTAAAAACTCAATCCAATGACAAGGTTTTATGAGAACTTATTTTTTTTCCTTCTAAATTAATTTTGCCCATTCTTCCCTTCCATTTTTGAGATTTTATGAAAGCAGCTTTATTCTTCTCTGAAGGTTGGAATTTACCTCCAAAGGCTCTGTTAGTGCTATCTGAAGCTGTTCTCCATTCTTCTGATGGATTTTGAAGGCTTTTTTGGTTGTAACCTTGTTTCGTTTGCTTTGATGCATTTCCTAAAAAATTTAATTTTGCTTATAATGTCAGCCAGCAGCTGAACTTGTAAACATTTAGATTTTTCTCCTTTCTGTGCTTTCTGTAAGTATTTGGTTTAAGCCCAAGTAAAGAGATGTAGCTTCTCAGCTCTTTAGTCATGGTCTTCACATTTCCCATGTCTTAGAGTAAGTTCTCAAGTTTGGCTTCTAGTCTGGTTGACTTAAGGTCTCCAGACTCTTTCCAAAGTAGCTAAATTTCTCAATAATTTGATATTTTTCCTCTAGAAGGACAGACACTCCAGTGGGCAGTTTTTTGTGTCTCCTTGCATAGAAACACAAAGTTTTAAGCACAAAACCCTCACTGTGACTATAAAAGCCATCATCGCTCACAGCATTTCTTGGGGAACCGGGCCTGTGCTAAGCTCCCTTGACAGCACTGCCACTGCTGGGCATGGAGTCTCCAAGGATCAGTATCACACAGGGCATTACGGCCATCACTGGGCTCCCCACGGCCCCCAAGGCCACTGGTGACTCATCTCAGGCTGCCCCGTTCCTATGGCCATAAGAGATCATACAGCCCTGCATTGAGAATTCTGCCCAGAATGTCCATGGTGCCTAGAAACCAGAGCATTCCTCACTGGAAGTGGTATAAGTGACAAGAAAAACAGTGCCTTTCAAGATATGCCCCCCCACATCTGGACCCACAATGTCAGCGGTCATATCACATGACGCTGGGGTACCGACGAGGCTCCATAGGTCAGAGGGGATGGCCAACAGCTCCGGCCATACCAGGTGTTTCCTGGCTGCCCCAAGAACTAAGCAGGGAAATGTCTTTCTGTGTCCGTAGTCGTTCCTGTTTGGGAAGCTCCATGGTGAAGGGCTGCAGGCCCCCGACAGTGGCCACTGATCCTCTTCTTCTTCAATGAACTTTTCATTTTGGGGCTTTGGAGATCTAACCCAGCCCACGATGATCAGAGAAGACTCTGACTCTCCGTGTCCCCTTGGTTTGTGTCTGGTTGGCCTTGAATGTGTAGGGGCCAAGTGTGTGAGTGGCCTTATGATGGGCCCTGGGTAGGGTTTTGACTCACTTCTCTGTTTTCACATTTAACAACTAAAGAAGAAATCATAGGAATTTTCAAAGTCTTCACATATCAGGAATGTGCAGTCTAACTGTGATCTTTTGTTCTGCTTCCACTTTTCTTCTCTGTCTGAGCCCACAGAGACTGCGTGGACCAGAAGCGTTGGTGGTTGACATCTAACCCTTCAGCAGCAGAGACAGCTAGACTCTCCCACCTTTCAAAATTGAGGCTTGCCTTCTCCTTACTCCATTTTCAGCCATCTCTGTGTTCATTTGGAGGCTAGAATAAGTAGATGGAGCCCTCTTGGTGTCAAAATTACCTAAGGGAAATATAAATAGTGATTAAAAATAGGAAGCCAGGAAAAGTGCATGGTAGGGTGTGAGAGAGTCAGTTTTAGGCTACGTACTAAACTCATCAATGACCTTGAGCTGTATTTGTCTGTACTCTATGAATAGTCTTATTTGAAGAAGATCCCACATCATTACATCAACCAATAGTAGATGCTTGATGCTGGATATCACTGTTGCACAAGGAACTGTGCATTTCAAGGTGACCTCCAGGTTTTAATCTAGGGTTAGGAAACCTTTATCCTCGAACTGGATAGAGAGGATTCTAAAAATAATACACCATGTTGTCAAATGATAGGTGGTTATAGCTTCCCTCAATAAAGTAGTAAGTATGAGGAAAAATTATCCAAAAAAATGAAAAGAAGGCAAACATTACTCAGTGCTGTTTCTGTAATTTAATAGGGCCACTACTGAGTCATCTCTAGGTATATGTAATTTTTTTCTTTTTTACCTACTCTTTTGCTTAATATAAGGACCTTACTGTGCTCTGTAGAGGTAGATATTATTTTACAGAATATCGATACATTGCAAATAATTTTTGTCCTGTTGAATCACAAGTTATTTTCATCTGATAGAGAAAGCAAACTGGAGAGTTATTGTTTTATTTACCAGAAAAATATTAATCATCTTCTACATCTAATTTTAGAATAATATTCTGGGGTTCCTTCTTTCACTGACTATAACACTGGTATATACTTTCAAGCAGCTTTACTGTGCTGTTTTTCCCTCATTAAGGAATTGAACAAATATTTCACAACCGTTCGTCATATGTTAGTTTTTCTTTCCTTCTTTCCTTCCTCCCTTCCTTCCTTCCTTCCTTCCTTCCTTCCTTCCTTCCTTTTCTCTCTCTTTCTCTCTCTCTCTTTCTTTCTTTCTGCATTGGATCTTCATTGCTGCGCACAGACTTTCTCTAGTTGTGGTGAGTGGGGGCTACTCTCCATTGCGGTGTGCAGGCTGCTCATTGTGGTGACTTCTCTTGTTGTGGAGCACTGGCTCTAAGCATGCAGGCTTCAGTAGTTGTGGCACATGGGCTCAGTAGTTGTGGTGCACAGGCTCAGTAGTTGTGGCGCATGGGCTTAGTTGCTCCATGGCCTGTGGGATCTTCCCAGACCAGGGCTCGAACCTGTGTCCCCTGCACTGGAAGGCGGATTCTTAACCACTGCACCACTAGGGAAGTCCCCATATGTTAGTTTTAGAGTCACATTTTTTATCTTTTTGAGAATTATACTGTGACCTCTCACATTGAGAAAAAAAGGTTCTAGAAAAGTTATTATAATGGATGGGATTTTTTGGAAGTGAAAGAAAATCAAATTCATTTAAACCTTCCTGGGGGGGGGCAGTAATTATTAAATCACATGACTAAAGGTCAAAAGGTACAGATAACCAAAGATCTGACTTGATCTATTTCCTCATAAATGTTATTAGCATGCTTCTCTACTTCTCAATGAAGCTTTAGTCTGTCTTGATTTGTTTCTCAGGCAGACCATCCCCGAGTGCTAACAAGGTAGGCTATACAATCTCTAGGCTCCTCCTTGTGTAGTTTAGCAAGAATAAAAACAGAACTTATTTCCCATGGATCAAAATCTCTTATATGCTTGCACATTGCTTTGATTTTGAGCCCATTCTTCTCTCTGAACTATCTGCTGATACTCTGGCTGGACACCCTTGGGTCATTTTCCCACCCTGGAGCCATATGTGGGGCCAGCTGACTTAAACAGGTCAACAGAGAGTTGGAGTGGGTATTCCCAGAGGATGAGTAGAGGACAGCAATGCAAACAGAAAACAAAAAAGAAAAATCAAACAGATAAGGAATGAAGTATATGTTATCATAATAAAGGATGCACTTCATACTGAATATCTTTTAGGAATGTGCCAAATAGTATCGACATACACGTAACCATGAAGTAAGATACAAACATAATGGAAATATACATTCAAATTAAAGCTTACACATAATGGAAACAGAAAAGTAAAAAATGTTAGAACTATTATATAATTCCAAGAGCATAATGGAACTTCTGGAAGCATTTGTTTTAAAATCAGGAATAAGACATCCCTGTCATGTATTACACTCTCCGAGTTAAATGTTTACGTGGAGGCACTAATTAATGTAATTAGACAACACATCAATAAAAAGTAACCTAATAAAAATGGGCAAAGGGTTTAAAGAGATGTTCTCCAAAGAAGGTATATAAATGGCTAATAAACATACAAAAACATGTTGTCATCATTAGTCACTAAGGACATGCAAATCAAAATCATAAGGAGACAGTTACACTTCACAGCCCCTAGGATGGCTCTAATGTAAATGATAGACAATAGCAAGTGTTGTTAAGGCTGTGGAGAAAGTTGGACACTCACACGTTGCTGGAGGGATTGTAAAATGATGCAGCCACTTTGGAAACCAATTTGACAGTCCCTCATAATGCTAAACATAGAGTTATCATATGACCCAGCAATTTCATGCCGAAGTATATACCCAAGAGAATTGAATACATATGTTCACAAAAAACCTATATATGGATATTCGTGGCAGCTTTATTCATAAGAGCCAAAAGGTGGAAATGACCTAAATGTTCACCAACTGAAAAATGGATGAATAACATGGTTTATAACTGTACGACGGAATGTTATTTGGCAGTAAGGAAGAATGCAGTACTGATACATGCTACCATGTGACTTATGCTACAATGACTGGACCTTGAAAATATGCTGTGTGAAATAAGTTAGTCACAAAAGACCACGTATTATGTGATTCTAATTATATGAAATATTTAGAATAGCAAATTCACTGAAATAGAAAGTAGATTAGTGACTACCAGGGGTGAGAGAATAAGGAATTACTGCTAATGCATATAGGATTTTTGCAGGGGAGAGTGATAAAAATACTGTAAAATTACACAGCAGTGATGGTTGCACATCTCTGTTAATGCAGTAAAATTCACTGAGTTGTGCATTTCAAAAGAGTGCACTTTATGGTACATGAATTATATAACAATAAAGTTGTTATAAAAAGTTATAATGTATAATTTTGAAAATTGACTCATACAAATTGAAAACCAGTATATTCCAGTGAATAATTTCCATTTATACACTTGTTCTTTTTATTGGCCTATGCTTCTTGAGGCTTTGGGAACTCAGAGGAACAATGTGTCTTTTCACTTGTCATCCAAATGACACACTAAAAATGTTTTCAGACATTTTATCATTAACGCTTCAAGGTCCTTCAGAGAAAAACAATGTCTGCCCTTATAGTAAAGGTGTTTTCCCCATAGACGGTAAACTTTTAGACCTTGAAAAGCTGTTTTTCTCATTCAAGAAAAGTTTGGGTCAGATAAAAATGGATAAAAATGGTGGATAATCTCGTTTTATTTATCTGAACATGCAACAGATGTATGTTGCGTCTTTCAGTGTACCAGGCACTGCTAGACACTGAGTTTATACCAAATGGGCCTGCAGCTGCCCTGTTGGAACTTACAGTGAACTAATTCATTTTTCCAAAACCATGTTAGCATCTCAAGTCTATTCTCCAGACGGAAGTCAGGATAATCTTTCCAAAATATAAACTATATTATATGTAAAATCTTTCAGTAGCTTCCTATTAACCTTAGAATAGAATCTGAAAGCCTTTAAATTGACCTTTAATGCTTTGCATATCTGACCTTTACCACCACTCTACCCTCATCTTGAACCACTCTTTTTTTTAAAATTTTTATTTTATATTGGAGTATAGTTGATTAACAATGTTGTGTTAGTTTCAGGTGTACAGCAAAGTGATTCAGTTATACATATACATGTATCTATTCCTTTTCCAATTCTTTTCCCATTTAGGTTATTACAGAATACTGAGCAGAGTTCCCTGTGCTGTACCATAGGTGCTTGTTGGTTATCTGTTTTAAATATAGCAGTGGGTACATGTCAATCCCCCAAAATCCTTCTTCGCTCTGGCCAAGCTGGAGTTCTCTTCACTCCTGTAGCATACGGTCCTCTCCTTGACTCCTGTCAGTTACATTTCTCTGGAAGTAGGCTCTTTCCCAACCGTGCTCCCCAACACCTTTATCTGCCTGATGATAGGGCTGCTGGTCATTTTGGTCTCAGCTACTACTAACCCTGGGAAGCGTTCCCTGGCCTCTGTAGGAAAGGTTAGGTAACTTTTTTTTTTTTTAATTTTATTTATTTATTTTATTTATGGCTGTGTTGGGTCTTTGTTTCTGTGAGAGGGCTTTCTCTAGTTGTGGCAAGCGGGGGCCACTCTTCATCGCGGTGCGCGGGCCTCTCACTATCGCGGCCTCTCCTGTTGCGGAGCACAGGCTCCAGACGCGCAGGCTCAGTAGTTGTGGCTCACGGGCCCAGTTGCTCCGCGGCATGTGGGATCTTCCCAGACTAGGGCTTGAACCCGTGTCCCCTGCACTGGCAGGCAGACTCCCAACCACTGCGCCACCAGGGAAGCCCCCTAGGTAACTCTTTATTATGTTCTAGTAACGCCATAACTTTTCCTTTACAGCATTTTGCATACATGCAATTATTTAATTATTCACTGATGTTTTATATTGAATTGTGTGTGCCCAGAGGGCAGAGACTAGCCGCTGTGTTCATCACAGTATCTCTAGAGTCTAAGTCTTGATGGACACGTGAGTTCTTTGATGAATACCTGTTGATCAATGGTAAATCTGGCCTTCCTGCTGCATTGTTGGGACTGTTGGAATTGTCTCCAAGTTGATCTCTCTGCTCCACCTTTGCTTTCTTTGTGTCTATACGAAAAAATCCAGACTCCTTAGCATGGTGTGCTAGGTCCTCTGGGTCATGATAACACCCTTTCTCCTTCCGCAGTTTCATCCTATTTCTCCTGACCTGCCCTCCTTGCATTCATGTTCCAGATTAAAGTACCTCACCCTTTCCCCTCAGCCCCTCGTGGATTGGATTATTCTTCTACTCTGACCACCTTACCAGCAAAACTGGAAGCTCCTCCAGAGAATTCACTGGGTCTTTTTCATTTCTTTATCCTCAGTGCCTACTAAAGTGTCTGGCAATATTTGTTGACCTGAAATGACCTCCAGACTCCACAGTGGAAACGTCTTGATGAATGCACTGAATTAGATTTAATTTCAAGCATTTATAATTTTTCAATGAATGTTTAATTACTAGCATTTCATATCTCCCATGAGAGCACAGCAAGACAATTGTGATAATCTATGATTCTTTAATGAATGCACAAAACGCTTCCATTAAACTTTTATGTAGATAAATACTCTGGCATCATTAACGTTATATCTGCATTTATCTTAAGCCCAGTCAAAAATCCCATTTATCAAATTAGGCTATTGGAAATAAGGGGCAAAGCAAAAATAAAAAAACATTAAAAACAAATCCTGATAGATATGCCCGTAAGTTACTCTACATAGTTCTGTGAGTGATCCTACACCATGCCCTCCACCTTGTAGTTCTCAGTCCAGGAAGGCAAACATCAGGCATTAGGGCATTTCCACTTCACGTATTTGTTTGGTACTAGGACAACCAGAGCTGCTCAGGGAGCTGGAGCAGGACTGAGTCAGGCTGCCAACCTAGATGCCCTTTAGACCTATTTATTTCTGGTTTACAGAACCCCTCATGGTTCGTATAAGGACATTTTAAAAACTGCTTCCTGCTATTCACTAGTGTTCTTTTAGATGTTAGCGGTAGACATTGTTTCAAAAAGTGTTGTATGATCTTAAGTTTGGGGGAAATCTATATAAAATATTGATCTCCTAGAGATCATTGCAGGTTATCACCATGCATATTAGTGCATCAAAGGCTCTAATAAATCTTACTGTTTAAGAATATCCATTAACTAGATTAAGGAGAGCATTTCCAATGTATATTTAACCAAGATGCCATGTTTGCCTGGACAAATATGGATTTTCTGCTAAAAGCCCTTTGGAAAATGCTGATCAGAGGTAAGTTCATGATTTATTTGTGGCTTTGGCCACAAGTAAATTACATTGGAGGGGAGTTGAAGGTAATGTAGCCTAATAGCTGGCCAGATAGTTTTAAGTTTAGAGCTAATCTGTTGGCAGCTGTGACACTCAGGTGGATCCCCTCACATCACAGAAGGGTCACCCTAAAATTCACCATGGGCGCTGACAACACAGTCCAGAAAATGAATTCCTTTGAGAACTCTATATGAATTTGATTGAACTGTATTTTTTCCACGTGCAGCAAGGTGAAAATAGAGGACTAAACATTCTCTTGACCTTCTAAAAGTGGTCTATGTCCATGGAGAGATGAGAGTAAACAGATCTGAGTTAAATATCTTTGCCTGTATGTTATTCTTCTAGCTTTACTCTAATCATTTTTATTCAATCCCTTACCTTTATAAACCGACAGTTATCATATTCACAGGACCATTAGCATGAATTCTCTAGTTCAGAGCATACACCAAAAGCAATGTAATACTTCCAGTTTAAAAATATATATTATTGGGACAGCTTGGTGTTCCCTCACTAACTTGGATGAAGATATGAATGCTTCATAAATATATTTAAAAATCATAATATATAATGCCAATAGAATGTGATATTTTCATTACTTGTTTATCAACAAATAATATAATCTATGCAATTAAAATGTACATCACAATCACCAATGTCCTTGATAGAACATTCTTATTTCCACACTGGGATATATAAAAGTCCCACTGCTAAGTCCCAGCCCAAAAGATAATGCATAGAATCCTTCCACCCCAGTGTTTGGCCTCCTATGACTTTGCTGTTGGTTTTTCCTCAGCATGACCATCTGCTGACTAGCCTTACAACAAAGGGATATCGTGTGTTTCCTAATATGTTTCTTACAGAACAAGTCATACCCTATTAAGAGACAAAGGAAAGTCCTACCTAGAACTTTAATAACCCATCATCTGAGAAGTAAATATTAAGATTAGTGGAAAAAAGAAACCAAATTAATATTACAAGATGGATAAATGGAAATAAAAGAAAACACATGCATTCACTTTAATCTACAAGCAAGAGGGTTTTTTAAAAATAAAATTAATTTTATGTTTATGAAAAGTTTGAAATAAGTAAGAGAGCAGTCCCCCATTTAAAAATACTCCCTTTAATGCCTAGGTAGTCAGGTGTGACCAGGTGATGGTAGTATCCGCATCTTCTTTTCAGCATTGTACCTTTTCACCACTTGCCACAGTTCCCAGGATAAAAAGAAGTGTAGTTAACAGTAATGTCTTTTCTCCCTTTCTTTAATCTCACATTCTTTACCACTGATGATTTCATGTTTCTGGGACATAAAAAGTGGTTTATTCCCAGAGTCACTTTGGAGACCCTTGTCACATCAGCCTAGAAATTGATGTCTCAGATTAAATTACCACCTTATTTGTATATATCCAAGACAATCTCTGAGCACCAGACCTACATACATAGTTTTCTGCTTGACACTTTTTCTCGGAATGGTCCCAAACTGTTCGAAATGCATGAATCCAGAATTGAACTCATCATCTTGTCTCCCAATCCTGATTACTCTTTGGGATCCCCTGGCTCAGTACATCCACCTAGATACCTAGGAATCGTCCTTGACACTTACCTTCCAGTGCTGATTCCTACTGATTTCACATCCTAACCGTATCTCAAATATGTTTGAATCTCTCCACCACCAGCCATTTTCTTGCATGGGCGATGGCAGGCAAACGTGTCCTAATTAGTCTAATCTCATTCAGTCTCTTCATGTCCCCTACTGCCCCACCCCATCTATAGGGTCACCAGAATAACACTTGAAAAACTTAATTGTAACCTCCTGTACTCAGTATTTAAAGCACTATAATTAGAGACCTGACAGATCTCTTTAACATGGTCATCAAGACTCCGTATGTCTGACTTCCAAACGTCTCTCAATCTTATGCTGTCACCAGCAGCTCCCCTCTGTCCTTGGTTACCTTGGAGTTCTTTTACAGATGTTGACCCCAAAGTCCAATTTCTTGAGACTCTATTGTATTGAAATAAAAGTACTAGTAGTATTCAAAGACATAGTACAGAGATGTTTGTATCAATATTTGCAGCGACATTCTAACCACAACACTGGAAACAAACAAATATCCGCAATGGTGGACTGTTGAATAAATTAGGATACAGCCACATCAAGGAATATTATGCAAGCATCATAGATAATGAATTTAAGCTGTATCAATAGACGTGAATGGATTTTTGTGTGATATTATGGGATTGAGAAAGTGAAATGAATAGAAATACGTATGATCCTATTTTTATTAAGCATTCAATTTTTGCATGGAATATCTTTGTATTTATAAATACATACGTATATGTCTGAATATGTGCAAAGTACATGGGCATGTGAACGTGGAGAACAATAGAAAGGGATGATAAATGATTTGCTTCACCTGATGATCTGGGAAGGAAAAGATGTGAGTGGCCATAATAAGGGAGAAGGAGTTGGAGAAGCAAGCAAAGTAATAGGAAAAATCTATGGCATTTAAAAAAAATAGAATGCAGCATTATGATTCCATTTATGATGTATATGAGCATGTATATGTGTGTGTATCTCTATGTACACATACTTAAATTAGAAAGCATAAAACTGGCATTTGTATATAGCTAGTGACTTCTGGTATGTTCATGAAATTTCAGTTGCAAAAGAAAGCTTTGCAGGGATGTATACAATATAATTCTAATTTAGTAAAATCAGACCAAAAAAACAATAAAATGTGTGTATATGTGTATATCTGCTTGTACATGTTTGTAAAATTGAGGAGAATGCTGTAGAAGGTTAGGTCTCAGCCAATTTGCTTTCTTTCCCTTAGGAAAAACTGGTTAGGTAGTCTTCCAGACATTTAACATGCATTTATATGCATGGATGAATGTAACAACAGAAATACGTGATATTTTAATTTGAATACCATCAATTGTATCCTATTTTACTTATCATTTTTCAATTTTTTTAAACTCATAGTATGCCCTGATATTTTACTTTTAACCATTGCATAGTACTCTATATTATAATATACTATGATTATGTAGTGATAATCATGACAGAATGATGGACATTAATTTCTAATTTTCATCATTAAAAATAAATGCTCTCTTAAGCATCTTTGTACATGCCTCCTTGTTCTTAAGTGTCATTGTTTCTTTAGGTGAGATATAGCTAAGTAGAATTGCTGGCTGGTAGAAAGTGCAGACTTAAAAACTTAATAAAAACAGCGAGGTCCCCTCCAACAAGAGTTGGAGGTACCTTTTTTTTTTTTTTTAATTTTTATTTATTTATTTATTTATTTTTGGCTGTGTTGGGTCTTCGTTTCTGTGCGAGGGCTTTCTCTAGTTGCGGCAAGCGGGGGCCACTCTTCATCGCTGTGCGCGGGCCTCTCACTATTGCGGCCTCTCTTGTTGCGGAGCACAGGCTCCAGACGTGCAGGCTCAGTAATTGTGGCTCACGGGCCTAGTTGCTCCGCGGCATGTGGGATCTTCCCAGACCAGGGCTCAAACCCGTGTCCCCTGCATTGGCAGGCAGATTCTCAACCACTGCGCCACCAGGGAAGCCCCTGGAGGTACCTTTTTATACTCATGCTAGCAATGTAAGAGATCATCTTCCCAACACCTTTGCCAGTAGCTGATACTGTCCATCTTTAAAATGTCTTCTAGTTGGATGGATGAAAATTGTATTTTTAATTTCATAGATAAGTGCTAAGTTTATCAGCTTTCATATGACTTTTGCTATTTGCATTTTTCTTCTGTGACCTAGGTATTCATATTCTTTGTCCATTTGCTTTTTTCCATTGGGTCATTTGTCTTTTTCAACTTTTCTGAATAATAAGCATTTGTCTATTAAATATATTGAAATTATTTTCCCAGTCAGCAGTGTTTCTTTCAAGTACCCTTCTAACAATTTTCTGACAGTGCAATTTTTTGACATCTGAATGTTACATGGAGTATTAGTTATAGGTGGTCAGTATCTATGAAAAATAAGAAAGGTAGAAAAGCCTGTAATGCCTCAGTGTGGTAAACAGGAAGACACAATGTTATACTTTGAGTACTTTATGGAGGGGGGTATTTAAATTGTCTCCAGAATTATCATTTGACTATTTCGAACAAATAAGGTAGTTGAGAAGAAACTACTAATTTATTTGCATAAATGTGTATTAGCTTTGTTTGGGGGGCTGAGTGGGGACTTTGATAGCAATTAGGAACAACAGAAAACAACCAAGCCAAATATTTCTCTGCAATACTCTAAGCTGTGGCGGAACAAATCCTATTGAGATGTACAAACCAAATGCTTGCAAGGTTGACAAATAGCCTCAAGTTGAGAGCTCAAGGGTGACAATTTCACAAGTGATATTTTAACTGAACCTTGAAAGATGGTAACATTTAGACAAGCAGAAAAGAAGAAACGTTCAAAGACTGAAAAGTACAGGGTAACTTTAGAGACTATGAGTAATACAGTTTAGCTAAAGCGTATAGTGTTTAAAATGGAGGAGTGCTGGGAAATTTGGAGGTTCTGCTGTAAATTCACTTGAAATGCTTTAGTTTGTACTCATTAGGAAATGGGAGGAACCATCAAAGGCTTTGGATCAAAACGGTGCTGTAGGAAGATGAATCTGGGAGCCTGGGGAGAAGGATTAGATCCAGGAGAATCGGAGAGAAAGTCAGTAAGGAAGCTCTTGCATCTACGCAAGGAAGAGCTAATGGAAGCCCATTCTAGGGGAAAAGAATTTCCAATGCAGGGTAGGAGAAGTGAAAATGCAAGAGACCTGATCTGACAAGAGCAGAATAAATAGCTGTTGAACTTTTATTTTTTTAAATTTTTATTGGAGTATAGTTGATTTACATTGTTGTGTTAGTTTCAGGTGTACAGCAAAGTGAATCAGTTATACATATACATCTATCCACTGTTTTTTTCAGGTTCTTTTCCCATATAGGCCATTACAGTGTACTGAGTAGAGTTCCCTGTGCTATACAGTAGGCCCTTATTAGTAATCTATTTTATATACAGCCTGTGAACATTTTAAACCTCTAGTTGATGCCATTTTAAAGCATCTTCAAACATCTTCAGCTTTGAAAAAGTGGTGAAAATATGGTCGTATTGATGTATCTCCTTTTTATTTTTTATCTAATTACATTTAAAAATATTTACTTTCACAGTGTAGGATTCTCACTCCCTTTGGTAAATGAAATGGTCAAGTTTTGATTTTGTCTCTAGGGATATTATTTAGTCTTTCAATGTCCTCTATTCTTCAACTTGATTTTGAGTTGCTTTTCTTTCCTCCCTTGTGGTTTCTCACCACCTCAATATTGAGGTAGTACTGGCTGGCTGGCCCTCTTTTTGTGGCAGAGCTTAGTAGTTTGTAGAATATTAGACTGTATAACTCAAGGAGTTTTAAATGTCACAAAGCCCAATGATCACAGAAGGAAAAAAATACTTTTTTCTCCAGAGATCATATTGAAAAACGTAATTGAATCAAGCTTTGCTTAGTATGACCAAGTTAATATCCACTGTTGACAATTTTTTCTCATTTCCATCCCCTCAGCCTCAGGGTAGAATTCCTCTCTTTTTTTTTTTCTTTCTACCAATGATTCAAGGTTTGTCTAAAACCTTCCCGGGTACCTTTGGTCCCTAGTAATTTTTCTTTGGGCTCCTATACAACTCACTGCTTATAACATTCTTTTGACACACAGTTTATACCCTATTGAGACATTGTTTATATCGTATTGAAGTTAGCTTTATATATTTATCAATTTGTTTCATCATTGGAAACCCTACCTCCCTAATTAGATCATAAACTCCTTGAAGATAAGAAATTAGCAAAATACATTCTAGCTCTAGTTTTTATTGCCCTTATCAATAAAAACTTCCTTCACACAATGAAAAAAGAAAGAAATCCCTACATTTAGAGATGTTTACAAAATCCCCACAGCTGCACTGTGAATTAAGTATGTATATTTTTCCAGTGTCAAAAGATGAACAGAGCTTATAAGTTATTTGCTTAAAGTCAGATTGTAAATTTTCTCCTAAAACCTGCAATTGCCAATTACGCTAGTACATCAGCATCCTGCTGACCTTCACCAGTGGTGTGGTCAGCCTTCTCAGAATCTCCAAGCTGTTCCAGCCCTCTAACCACTCCCAGGTCATTCAGTATGTGGCTCTGACTCCAGGATCAACTCCACTGTGCCTTTCTTCCCGAGTTACATCAGTGACCATTGGAAATTCAAAACGCTTGCATTATCTAAGATCATTAGTCCATGACCCATCTCCCAGGGTAATGGAAATAAAAACAAAAATAAACAAATGGGACCTAATTAAATGTAAAAACGTTTGCACAGCAAAGGAAACCTTAAACAAGATGAAAAGACAGCCCTCAGAATGGGAGAAAATATTTGCAAATGAAGCAACTGACAAGGGTTTAATTTCCAAAGTATACAAACAGCTCATGCAGCTCGATATCAAAAAAACAAACAACCCAATCAAAAAATGGGTGGAAGACCTAAATAGACATTTCTCCAAAGAAGACATACAGATGGCCAACAAGCACATGAAAGATGCTCAACATCACTAATTATTAGAGAAATGCAGATCAAAACTATGATACAATGAGGTATTGCCTCACACCAGTCAGAATGGCCATCATCAAAAAATCTACAAACAATAAATGCTGGAGAAGGTGTGGAGAAGAGGGCACCCTCCTACACTGTTAGTGGGAATATAAATTGGTACAGCCACTATGGAGAACAGTATGGAGGTTCCTTACAAAACTAAAAATAGAACTACCATACAACCCAGCAATCCCACTCCTGGCTGTATACCAGGAGAAAACCATAATTCAAAAACACATGCACCCCAGTGTTCATTGCAGCACTATTTACAATAGCCAGGACATGGAAGCATATAATGGAATATTATTCAGCCATAAAAAGGAACGAAATTGAGCCATTTGCCTAGACGTGGATGGAGTTAGAGACTGTCATACAGAGAGTGAAGTAAGTCAGAAAGAGAAAAACGAATATTGTATAATATCTCTTATATGTGGAATCTAGAGAAATGGTACAGATGAAAACTTATTCGCAAAGCAGAAATAGAGACACAGATGTAGAGAACAACCTTATGGATACCAAGGGGGGAAGAAGGGGTGGGATAAATTGGGAGATTGGGATTGACATGTATACACTACTATGTATAAAATAGGTAACTAATGAGAACCTACTATATAGCACAGGGAACTCTACTCAGTGCTCTGTGGTGACCTAAATGGGAAGGAAATCCCCAAAAAGAGGGGATATATGTATATGTATAACTGATTCACTTTGCTGTACAGCAGAAACTAATACAACATTGTAAAGCAACTATACTCCAATAAAAATTAAAAAAAAATTAGTCCAACCTGCATATCTTGTAATCTGACCCTATCCCTAATCACTCCCACCTTCCCAAACCTATCACTAGTACTGGCACCATCTCTGAAATCTGTAATTCTCACATTATGGTCATCATTTCCTACCACTGCAGTTTAATTACTCTTGTATTTCTAATCCAAAAATTATTTTGTCTTATGGAAATGTCCAACATGTTTACTCTCCTTTCCCATTTTCCCCCTTATTTCTCTCCTTGCCCAATCTACATTCTATGATCTAGCACCTCCAATGCATGTGAACACAATTCTAAGCAGCTATGGATAATTGCAGAAGTAAAGGCATTCCAAGTTCAGGTTATTTGTTTAAACTACATGTCTCCCTGGCACTCACACACTTTGAAAAATAACTCACTTGTTTTGAACTATTAGAACTATTTAGTATCAAATTATCTGAAATGCGGTCTCTGCCATTAAACATGCAATCATGTTGTAAAAGCTACTGTCCTAAAACAAAACAAAACAAAATAAAACAGAACAAAAGAAAACAAAACATGTACTTGATTCCATGCCTATCTAGGCTATATCCCATAAATCTACTCGCCTTTGCTACAAAACTCCATGGAAGACTGGTGTATTTTCACAGTCTCTGCTTTCTTATCTTTTTTCTCTCTTATTCTCCCCTTGAAGACTATGCATTCTACCACAATTCTCCATAAAAAGCACACTCTTCACAAATCACCAATGGTTTTTTCTCATAAGATCCAATGGTTAATTTCCATCAGTCACTTTGAACATATCTGATCACTTCCTCTTTAAAAAAAATACTTCATTTGCATTTTGCGATAGCCCACTCTCCTGGGATTCCTCCAACTTGTCTGGAAACTTCTCAGAGTCTCTTTCAACTTCTCTTTGTCTCCACCAGCAAATGTTGTCATGCCCCAGGAATCAGTCTTCAGCCCCCTCCTCTATCTTTACTCATCCCAAGTACATGCTGTAGACAACCACATTTATACGTCTTGCCTGATCTCACCCTTGAGTTTTCAGCTCATATAACTAATAGCCTATTGGGCAGCTCCTCTTGGATGAATAATAGTCTTAGAAAGCCAAACATGTCCCAAAGAGTCTTTTCATTTTCTCCCCAAATCCATTCTTCTCTATCTCCATTTGCCCAGATGCTTCAGCCAAAAAGTACTGGAAGTCATTCTCGAATCCACTGGTTCTTCACTTACTATATTCAATCTAAACTTAAGTCCTGTTGTCTCCACCGTCAACTAGATCTCAGTCCTCATAGACCATCCTCAGCAAAGTCAGCATCATACCCTGAACCATACCCAAAACTTTACATCTGGATTCACTGTTTCCATCTTGTCTATTACTTTTTTACATCTTGCTCAGACTTCTCTCCGACCAACACCCAGTGTGATATTTTTAAAACAAAACAGATTGGATTATCATTAAGCTCAAAACTCTCCATTGACTTCAACACCCACTTACAATACAAACTCACCCTTTGGCAGACTATGTGGTATGTGAAACCGTATCATCTGGCCAGCCTACCTCTGTTCTCTTTCTCTTTACTCCCCTCTACTATAATGTATTTTTCAATTGCAGCAGCCTCCTATTCTTCTTTTCCCAGGGCTATTTTAATTACTGTTCTCTCTATATATGAAGCTCTTCCCTGTCATCTTTCCATGGTTGCCTCTTTACTTCACTTCAGAACATAATTCAAATACTACTTTTTTTTTTTTCTTTCAAATATTACTTTTTAAAGGTCTTTCTTGACCACTTAGTGGAAGCTGTCCATCCTCATTCTATCCCATCAGTCTGGCAAATATCCATTTTTAACTGAATAACATTCATCAAGACCTAAAAGTAATCTAGTTAATGATTTATTTTCAGTTTCCCCTGCTAGAATATAAGCATCTTGGGAGAAAGTTTTCACTTTATTCCCAGCTCTTAGAATAATGCCCTACAAACAATAGGTGCTCAGTTTATTGTCATTGCAATCTGTAGCTAAATAAGGACTAAAATGCACATGTTTGACTTTCAGTCCTGGGAACTTTCTAAACTAATGTGTCCTTGTAAATGGAAGGAAGGAAAAAAGGAAGAAAGGACGGAGGGAGGGAGGAAGTGAAGAAGGAAAGGAAAGAGAAAGAGGGGAAATAATTGACTGTCATGGTCAATTTTCAGTCTCTTCCTCTTCCTGACTCCAAGACAGCTCAGTTAGGACAAATTAATCCACAATTCTGAGTTGGTTTTCCTCTTTTCATTTAACCAAATTGGTAGTGTACTCTCAGTCTAGTAGTTTTTCATAAAAGACTGGATTTTTATGGAGATCTCATGTATCTAGGTATTTGTCACTTTGGTCTACAAGTTGTATTTTTCTCTGCGAGGCCTGAACTAAATGATTTAAAATGGATCCATACAATAAGTTTAATTAATGATTAAGAATAGGACTGAAATGCAGACGCTCCCTCTGGTGGTTTAATTTGTAGGTGTATAAAAGTAGCAGGGCAGACTGGAGATCCTGCTCACAATGGGCCAAACAGAAGATCATAGAAATATTGTTCTGCTTCTGTCCAGCCTCTTCCTCCTCTCTCTCCTCTTCCATCTTCTTCTTTTTTAATTTTAAATATAAAATGAGTTTGGGTGGCAACTTTATGATGATAGCTACAAAAATCCATATGGAGAAGCAACTTCTGGAAAATTGAAAGACTAACAGAAAGCAACCACCCAAGACCAGACATTCTGTGGCTCCAAGTAAATACTTTTAAAAGGGCCTTGTTTGCTCTTTGCTAACTATAGAGTAAACATATTTCTAGCCCTTGCAAGGTGGAGACTGTAGGTGTTTTCGCCCTTCTTCAACTTTAACACCGTTTTATTTGCTTTTTCCTGGGAACTGGGCACCTTGTACAAATTTAGAATTCTTATGGATAATATATTTAAAGGAAGTTCTTTGTAGAGCCTTAATAATTTATAACTTGCTATAAATATTCCTTGTTGCAATACTAAAATATACTAGTGTTTTAAAAGTGGTATTATAGTTATAACTTTTATATCTTTTCCACAGCTGGCTTCTGGAATTATTTGAACTTCTAAGTAACATGTATATTATCTGAATGATGGTGTTTCCACAGTTTTAGGGTGTGATGGTCCATAATCATGTATTTTTGTATTTCCATTAATACAAACTTAGCAAAAGTTTTTATAGTAATATACTATCACCATGCAATAATTCTAATCATCATGAAGTTAATTTTTTTCACCAAATGTAACTTTGGCTGGGAAAATATCTGGCTTACAAATGGAAATTGTCAGGAAAGTAGAATATATTTTATGAATAGCTCAAGCTCAACTTTGCTGAAATTTATCTCTGCTTATATTATTAGTATCGTTTAATGTTGTTTCAAGGTTTATCAATATTCATCCAGTATACTTTTATACTTTCACTGAAGTATGTGTTGCATTATATTGAAAAATATACTAGGATCATGTTTTGGGTGGAATCTACCTGATTTAAAGGTTGAGTTCATAAATTATGTTATGTTATATGGGGGACACTATGATATGTATCTATAGGATGAGAAGATGTATACCTCTTCAGTCAAAATACAATGACATAAGAAGGAAATTAATATATTTGATTATTTAAGGGAAAATTAAACAGGATATTACAGTCACTTAATTACATGTATCAAAACAGAATTAAACCACAATAAAGACTATTTGTGATGTTAATAACAATTTGTACAACCATTAAAAGATATGTGATTTAATGAAGCCTGATTTTGGCATTGTATTAGTCAGGGTCCTCCAGAGAAGCAGAACTTATAAGATATATAGGATGAATATATATCAGAAGGTATTTATTTTGAGGAATTGATTGGCTCACACGATATGGCAGCTGAGAAGTTCCACAGTCTGCTGTCTGCAAGCTGGAGACTCTGGAAAGCTGGTAGTATAATCCAGTCTGAGTCCAAAGGCCTGAGAACCAGGGGAGCCGATGGTGTGAACCCCAGTCTGAGAGCTGAAGGAGGTGAGATGACGCACCTGGGCAGTGAGGCTGGGGTTGGGTGGGGGAGGGGAGAATTCCTCCTTCCTCTGTCTTCCCTCAGTGGATTGGATGATGCCTCCTCAGGTTGGCTAAGTGATCTACTTTACTGAGTCCACTGATTCAAACGCTGATTTGATCTATAAGCACCTTCATGGAAACAATGTTGAATCTGGGCACCCTGTGGCCAGTCAAGGTGACACGTAAAATTAACCATCACAGGTATTCAATATGCAGTTATAATAATATCGTTAACACCAGCGTTTGTCAATTGCCTCCAGGTGAAGAGCACTGAAGAAGATGGCATTAAATGTTTGGTAACTTATAAACGTTATTTGCAATACCAGAAATAACAGTTATTCACTAAAATATTTTCATATGCAGTTCTGTGTTTCATATACAGTTTAAATGTGGATTAGAAAGGTTTTGATGTGAAGCGTGGATTTCAGGTGCAACTACAGATCAGTAGCAATATGAAAAGCATTTTCATACTGGAAACAAATCTGATTTTTTAAGAAAATATTGAGGATTCATAAATCTGAGAACATGGAACATATGTTAAGTGTGACAGTTATAATGAAATCTGCCAATTTTGCTTTTCTTCTTTTTTTCTGAATTTTATTTTATTTTTTTATGCAGCAGGTTCTTATTACTTACCTATTTTATACATATTAGTGTATACATGTCAATCCCAACCTCCCAATTCATCCCGCCATGCCCCCCCCACCACTTTCCCCCCCTTGGTATCCATACATTTGTTCTCTACATCTGTGTCTCTATTTCTGCCTTGCAAATTGGTTCATCTGTGCCATTTTTCTCGATTCCACATATATGTGTTAATATATATTATTTGTTTTTCTCTTTCTGACTTACTTCACTCTGTATGACAGTCTCTATGTCCATCCACGTCTCTACAAATGACCCAATTTCGTTCTTTTTATGGCCGAGTAATATTCCATTGTATGTATGTACCACATCTTCTTTATCCATTTGTCTCTCAATGGACATTTAGGTTGCTTCCATGACCTGGCTATTGTAAATAGTGCTGCAATGAACATTGGGCCGAATGTGTCTTTTTGAATTATGGTTTTCTCTGGTTATATGCCCAGTAGTTGGATTGCTGGGTCATATGGTAATTCTATTTTAGTTTTTTAAGGAATGTCCATGCTGTTCTCCATAGTGGCCATATCAATTTACATTATCAATTTTGCTTTTCTAATTGTTGAGCAGTTATTTGATCAGACCAGATAATTTCATTGTGGTAGTTTGCAGATCAGGAAGTTACTGACTATTCTTTTTTATGATGTTACCTGCCCTTCTGTAGAAGAGAGGAAACTCTTACATTACTGTCTCATAAAATTGGAATTTGGGAGTTGTGTATCATGGGAGGACTTCTTTTCATCAATCAGTTATCCTAGTTTTCCTCCTAAACCTAGGTGAGAAATCAAGTTGTCTAATATCCTTGTAGTTCCTCCTTTTCCCGACCCCTATTCATTCCTAGGAATCTTAAAGAGAAATAACTGCCATGTTTCCTCTCATCCACTCCCACATACATAGGGGAAATGGGATATATCTAGATCATTTTCAATCTAGATTATTTAATTTATGTAAGACACTTAGGAACTAGGACTTATATAATGTGAATCCCACACAACAGATGAAGATAAATACCACTAATCATAAAGAAGAGACCATTGATTCTATAATAAATAGAAACTCATCCACTAACTAGATTCAGTCTTAGCAAAGTTATTATCCTGCTTTGGGATTCAATTTTGCCACCCTTAGGTTAAGGTTAGATATCTTCTATGGGACTTCCAGCTCTGTTAGTCTAAAGTCCTTCCTCCTTCCCTCCCTCCCTTCCTTCCCTCCTTTCTTCCTTCTTTTTTCCCCCTTTATCCCTTCCTTCTCCTCTTCCTCCTTTCCAGTTCCTCTTCTTTCTCTCTCTCTCTCTTTTGGGGGGGTGTATTATCTGAATTCTCTTTCTCCTGCTTCTGAAAGATTTTCTTTCTGACCTTCTTTACATTCTATATACATTTTGTAATTTCTTCCATTTTCATGGCTTTAACTATTGGCTCTATGCAGGTAATTCTAGTCATTAACTTTCTCTTTATTTCTAATCCACCATTTAGAACCATCTTTTAGAATTACCTCCAAATCCAAGTTCTAAATTAGAATTCACCTCCTACTCTGAGGAGCAGATAAACCCAAACAGTAAACTTATTCTATGGTCTAACTTCCACATATTGGTTATTGGATCTTTATTTGCCCTGCTTGACAGATTCGAAACTAACAGCTTTATTTCTTCTTCTTTTTTTAATCTCTTATAGTGAATCAACCAGTAGCCAAATCCCATTCATTCTACTTATAAAAGAGCTTTCCCTCTCTCTTCTTTTCAGATTTTGTGGGTTCTTATTAGGTTTATTCTAGTATTTTCTTGTTTTACCTATGGGAAATGTCTCCTTGTCGGCCAGATCTTTCTAAAATGAGGCTCTGATAATGCTCTTCCTTGGCTTGCTAATCGTGAATACATTGCCATAGTCTACAAAATGAAGTCCAAACTTCATGAACCTTGTATAATTAAGCCCCCTCCCAAACCCTTATGATCTGGCCCAACCTACTTTTCTAAGTTTGTTCTCATGGGAATAAAGCTAAAATCATGGATTTCATCTGCGTCTGGAAAAGTTAGCCTCATTCTGATTTGTGGTAACAGATTTTACCCCTAACACCAGCCAGTTCTTTGGCAAACCATTTCTGAGAATCATAGGGAACTGGGCAAGAGAAAATTAATGAACTCACATTTGTTGTTAACACTAGAAAAATTGCCAATAGTATGTTCCCTCCAAATAGTTTAAAAGTAGCTTTTAATATAATGGAGCACAACATATTTGACACAAAACCATTCTGTTTCTTATTTTTATCTGTTATTTATTATTATTGTTGTTGTTTTCCACCATGCTTGCAGGGTCATATCTTATGTAATTTCTTTTAACCAGCTCTCATTTTAACACCAAGCATCCTAGATATGGCCTGGTTCGGTCACCTGTTGCATACACAGTGATGTAGAGTCTACCTTTGCCTCATCCTCTGAAACAGATTGCTTAATAAACACTCACAGTATCTCCACATTCACTGTTTTTCAAGTTATAGTGTTTTAAACATTTTTGCTTTGCAATTTCATTATTATTAATAAACATTTTAAAAGATCATTGCAAACTAAATGGAAGCTCTGCTGATGGATGTCAAACGAAAATGAACAGTTTTAAGTTGTTTCTTACAAAGCTTTTTGGGGTTATTAGCTAAAAGCTTTGAATATTTGAAGATTTAAATAAGACTGAGTGAACAGACAGAGGGAGGCTGTAAACAGAAGTTTACACTTTATATGTAGGGCCATGATTACAGTGAGAATGGAGAAAGTCAGCTAAGTGAAAAGGAGTTGTTAAAACAAATACTTGAGCAGAGTGGGAGAAGCGCTATGGGTTAGGAGAAACTCAGAGAGTTATTTCAAGGTGAGATGGGAATTTGAAAATCAGTGAGAAGCCAGAGATGGAACTTAAAGCAGACACAGATAAGCATTAGGGAGGAAAACTATTTTTTTTCAAGACACTTCAGACTGATTGCAGGGGAGAATGGTAGAGACCAGGGGGGAGAATAAGGAGGAAATTGCAGTATAAGTCAAAGATGAAAAATTGTCAAAGTAAGTGTGAGGGATTTTTTCAATAGCAAGAAGGTGCTAGTATTGAAATGGTCCACCCCAATCGGCTCACTCAGGGGAGCTAAGGTGACAGGCTAATGTGCTGGTAACAGATGGTTTTCCATTCCCTTTCAATAAAGCGTGAAGTGGAGCTCCCTGATAGCAAGTCAACACATATAAGGGCTCTGAAATTTATTTGTATGTATTGGAATCTGCTCTATATGCTTGTACCTTTGGATACAATTAAAGATGACTTATAAGTCTATGGCTTGTACATTTTCTTTTATCCTTGTAAAACAAATTGCAAAGATGATAATGGGAATAAAAACAATGTGAGGCTGGTACTTTCAGCTATCTTTCTGCCTTCCTAGGAAATATGTGCAATAGCAGATATGGTCTTAGGTCCAATATGGGATCGACAGGGTGAGATAAGATTTTCCTTAACTGGCAACTGCAAACTGGTTTTATTTTCTCAAGTTTAAAGGATGAGAAAACTGGGATTTGTAGAAGTTCCATAACTTGTCTAGAGCTCTATGGCTCATAACATGGGATCATAATTGCCATCCCTTTCCCTTTTACTCTTCTCCTTTATTTCAAAATCTCCTGTAGTGTCGCCAAACAGTGTTAGTCTTGACATTTCCGCCATCAACTTATACCATCTTCCCTTGGTTCTTGTTACTAGGAGTTGTTGACAGTGAAGATACTTTCCACCTTTGTAATGAATATTTTAGCAACTTGTTAATATATTTACACTCCACTATCACTATTTTTCCACTTCAGTGATTGGAAATTCACTCTGAGCTTTTTAATACCTTGACCTTATACATCCCTAACTTCTCACTTTCAGTAATTTGCTGAGTTCTGTTGATTTTTTTTTCAAAACAAACCTTATTTTTTTAGAGCAGTTTTAGGTTTACATCAAAATCGAGTGGACGGTACCAAGATTTCCCACATAGCACCTGCCCCAGCACGTGCAGAGCCTCTCCTGTTACCAGTATCCTCCACCACAGGGATGATACATTGACTACAACTGATGAACCTGCACTGACACATCATTATCGCCCCAAATCCACAGTTTAACGTTCATTCTTGGTGTTGTACATTTTACGGGTTTGGACAAATATATAGTGACATGTATCTACCATTAGAGTATCATACAGAGTAGTTTTCACTGCCCTAAAAATCCTCTCTGTTTCTCCATTCATCCCCCCCACCCATACCCACCCCTGGTAACCATTGATCTTTTTACTGACTCCATAGTTTTGCCTTTTCCAGAATGTCATATAGTTGGAATCATACAGTATCCTTTTCAGGGTGACTTCTTTCACTTAGTAATGGGCATTTAAATTTTCTTTATGTCTATTCACAGTTTGATAGTTTGTTTCTTTTTAGCACTAGATAATGTTCTGTTGTCTTGATGGACCACAGTTTCTTTATCCATTTACCTACTGAAGGACAGCTTGGTTGCTTCCAAGTTTTGGCAATCATAAATAAAGCTGCTATAAACATCTGTGTGCAGGTTTTTGTGTGGACATAAATTTTTAACTCCTTTAGGTAAATACCAAGGAGTGTGATTGCTGGATCATATGATAAAAGTTTTTTGTTTTTTTTTTTGATTTTGTAAGAAGCTGCCAAACTGTCTTCCAAAGGGGCTGTACTCTTTTGCATTCCCAACATCAGTGAATGAGAGTTTCTGTTACTCCACATCCTCGCCAGCATTTGGTGTTGTCAGTGTTCTGGATTTAGCCCTGCTGATTCTTCTTCTCTTCTCTCTGTACGTGATTCATGAATCCTTCTCTTCATGGACACTGTCACTACTGTACTTCAGAATAAAATTCTCTTTCCTACGAACTTCAGGATCTATTAACAGTTTACCTCCCTTTAATAGGTCTCTCTCTCTCTAGTCCAACTTCTACAGGGCTGTCAGATACATTGCTAAATATCAGCTCTGGAATTTTGCTTTTCTATTCAACAGCCATCAGAGGTTTTGTCTAATAAATAAAACTTCTTAGCTTATCATTTTAAACCCTCCAAGATCTGACTCCAACCTACTCTTCAAACATAATTTCCTTTTACTACTACCCTTCATGTTCCCTTCTTTCCGGGCGAACCAAATTTTTATCCATTTTTGATGTCAGCCTGATTTTTCTTGCACTTGTCTCTCTCAAGATTTTCCCTCTGCCTTCCATCATTATTCTTTGTTCGGAAAACATTTTATATCTAATCAGTCTCCAAGCTACTATCTCTCCCTCCTGTCTACCTCTATATCTGCTGCTTCTTTCACCACTTCTTCTGCTGACTTTGGGCCCCAGCATTTCTCTAGTGTTCTACTGGAGGACCTTTCATCTCCCTCCCTGAAAACTGCTGTTATGATGATTTTTCTCTTGTGGAAATCGTTAAGCAACCATTTTCCACCTTGGAAGCTTTTGCCTGCTTTCCATTTGCTTAAGCAAGTTCTTCAGCTTGATATCCAAGACATATTAAGGCATTTTTTAAGAATTGAGATATAATTGATCTATAACATTAAATTAGTTTCAGATGTACAACATAATGATTAGATGTTTGTATATATTGTGAAATGATTACCACAATGTCTGATTAACATCCTTCACCATATATATCATGGCATTTTTTATGTCTTACCTTTTGCTATACTGCTTTCTTTCACTATGCACATTTTGTTCTATGAAACATGTTAAATTGTTTACACCTCTTTGCCTTTCTGCTCTCTCCTGGAAATTTCCTGCTTTGTCTACCTGACAAACCACTAGTTTATCTTTTAATCTGCCATTTAGACATTACCTACTGAAGCTCTTCCCTAAGCACCCCAAACAGAGTTAATCTGTTCATTTTCTACATGTTACAGTGTTACTTCTTTTTCTTTTTTTATTGAAGTATAGTTGACTTATTATATTAGTTTCAGGTGTACAATATAATGATTCAATATTTTTATATACACCATGAAAAGTTATTATAATATTATTGACCATATTCCCTGTGCTCTACATTACATCCCTGTGACCTATATTTTATAACTGATAGTTTGTACCTCTGAATCCCCTCCATCTAATCTGCCCATTCCCCCCCCCCCCCCCGCCCCACCTGCCTCCCCTCTGGCAGCCACTAGCTTTTTCTCTATATTTGAGTCTGTTCCTATTTAGTTATATTTGTTTATTTGTTTTTTCTTGTATTTCACACATAAGTGAAAACATAGTATTTGTCTTTCTCTGTCTGACTTATTTCACTTAGCATAATACCCTCCAGGTCCATCCATGTTGTTGCAAGTGGCAAGATTTCATTCTTTTTTTAATGGCTGTGTAATATTCCATTGTATATACAGTTGATCCTTGAACAATGTGGGTTTGAACAGGTTCACTTATATGTGGATTTTTTTTGATAAATATGTACTACAGTACGACACTATCTGCAGTTGGTTGAATTCATGGATGTGGATCTGTGGATATGCAGAGTGGACTATAAAGTTATATGTGGATTTTTGACTGTATGGGGTTGGTGCCCCTAACCCCCACATTGTTCAAGGGTCAACTCTATATACCATATCTTATTTAGCCATTCATCAATTGATGGACACTTACTTAGGTTGCTTCCATATCTTGGCAATTGTAAATATTTGTGTATTTAATAATCTTAATTCTTCTAATCCATGAACACACAATATCTTTCCATTTATTTGTGTTGTCTTCAATTTCTTTCATCAGTGTCTTATAGTTTTCAGAGTACAGGTGGTTCACCTTTTTGGTTAAATTTATTCCTGGGTATTTTATTCTTTTTAATGCCATTGTAAATGGGATTTTTTTTTACTGATTTCTCTTTATGATAGTTCATTATAAGTGTATAGGAATACAACACATTTCTGTATATTTATTTTATATCCTGTGACTTTACTGAATTCGTTTATTAGTTCTGGTAGTTTTTTGGTGGAGTCTTTAGTGTTTGCTATATATATTATCATGTCATCTGCAAATAGTGATAGTTTTACTTCTTCTCTTCCAATTTGAATGCCTTTTATTTCTTTTTGCTGTCTGACTGCTGTCACTAGGACTTCCAATATTTTGTTAAATAAAAGTGAGAAGAGTGAGCATCCTTGTCTTGTTGCTGATCTCAGAGGAAAAGCTTTTAGCTTTTCACTGTTGAGTATGATGTTAGCTGTGTGTTTCTCATAAATGGCCTTTATTATGTTGAAGCTTGTTCCCTGTATGCCAACTTTGTTGAATGTTTTTATAATGAATGGATGTTGACTTTTGTCAAATGCTTTTTCTGTATCTATTGAGATTATCATGTGATTTTTTTATCCTTCCTTTTGTTAATATGGTGTATCACATTAATTGATTTGTGGATATTGAACCATCCTTGCATCCCTGCAATAAATCCCACTTGATCATGATCTATGGTCCTTTTATATTGTTGAATTCAGTTTGTTAATTTTTTTTGAGGATTTTTGCCTCTATGTTTATCAGGGATATTAGCCTGTAATTTTCTTTTTTTGTAATATCTCTGGCTGGTCTTGGTATCAGGGTAATGCTGACCTTGTAGAATGAGTTTGGATGTATTCCTTCCTCTTTAGTTTTTCAGAATAATTTGAGAAGAATAGGTATTAACTCTTCTTTAAATGTTTAGTAGAATTCCCCTATGAAGCTATCTGGTTCTGGACTTTTGTTTGTTGGAAGTTTTTTGATTGCTGATTTCATTTAATTAATATTATTGGGCCTGTACAAATTTTCTGTTTCCTCCAGATTCAGTCTTAGAAGATTGTATGTATCTAGGAATTTATCCATTTCTTCTACATTGTCCAAATTTTGGCTTATAATTGTTTGTAGTATTTTCTTATGATTGTATGTATTTCTGGGATGTCAGTTGTAACTTCTTCATTTCTAATTTTATTTATTTGGGCCCTCTCTCCCTTTTTTTTTTTTCTTTTTTTGATGAGTCTAGCTAAGGGTTTATCAATTTCATTTATATTTTTAAAAACACAGCTCTTAGCTTCATTGATCTTTTCTTCCTTTTTTTTTTTTTGTTCTCTATTTCATTTATTTCTACTCTAATCTTTACTATTTCCATCCTTCTACTAACTTTGGTCTTTGTTTGTTCTTCTTTTACTAGTGCTTTTAGGTGTCAAGTTAGATTGCTTCTTTGACATTTTTCTTGTTTCCTGAGATAGGCTTGTATCACTATAAATCCCTCTTAGGACTGCTTTTGCCACATCCCATAGATCTTGGAAAGTTGTGTCTTTATTTTAATTAGTCTCAAGGTATTTTTTGATTTCTTCATTGACACATTGGTTTTATAGTAGCATGTTGTTTACTCTCCACGTGTTGGTGTTTTTTCCGGTTTTCTCCCTGTAACTGATATCTAGTTTCTTATCTTTGTGGTCAGAAGAGGTGCTTGATATGAGTTCAGTCTTCTTCAATTAATTGAGACTTGTTTTGTGGCCTAGCATGTGATCTATCCTGGGGAATGTTCCATATGCACTTGAAAAGAATATGTATTCTGCTGTTTTGGGATGGAATGTCCTGTAGATATCTATTAAGTCCATCTAGTCTAATGTGTCATTTAAGGCCAATGTTTCTGTACTGATTTTCTGTCCAGATTATATGTCCATTGCTGCAGGTAGGGTATTAAGTCCCCTACTTTTGTATCACTGTCATTTCCTCCCTTTATGTTTGCTAATATTTTCTTTATGTATATAGGTATGCCTAAGTTAGGTTTATACATGTTTAAGAATTCTTCTTGGATTGACTCTTTCATTATTATGTAATGTCCTATTTTGTCTTTTGTTATAGACTGTGTTTTCAAGTCTATTTTGTTTGATATGAGTATTGCTACTGAAGCTTTCTTTTTGTTTCCATTTGCATGGAATACCTTTTTCCATCCTCTCACTTTCAGTCTGTGTGTGTCTTCAGCATTGAAGTGAATATCTTGTAAACAGTGTATGGATGGGTTTTGTTATTTTTATTCATTTAACCACCTTATGTCTTTTGATTAGGGCATTTAGTCCATTTATATTTAAAGTGATTATTGATAGGTATGTACTTATTGCCATTTTGTTCATTCTTTTCTGGAGGTATTTGTAGTTCTTCTCTGTCCTTTTCTTCTTTTAGTCTCTGCCCTTGTGGTTTGATGATTTTCTTTAGTATTACTTTTGGGTTCCTTTGTCTTTGTTTTTTTTTGGGGCATCTATTGTAGGTTTTTGGTTTTTGGCTACCATGAGGTTCATATATATAAATATATATATATTATATATATAATATTTGTTTTACATTTTCAAATTCTTTGTTAAAATTCTCACTGTGTTCCTATAACCTTCTCCTGAGTTCAGTGAGCTTTTATAGGACTGGTACTTTGAACATTCTATCAAGTAAACTACTTATCTCTATTTCATTAAAGTTTGCTTTCTGTTGTTTGTCTCTATAAATTAAGTGAAGCAATTACCTCTCCTACTCTTGAAGGTATGTCCTTGTCTGGGAGTATCCCTATGCTGACTGTGTGTGCCCAGTGGCTTTGGCAGGAGG
The DNA here is from genome assembly GCF_009873245.2 of Balaenoptera musculus. NCBI lineage: Eukaryota > Metazoa > Chordata > Mammalia > Artiodactyla > Balaenopteridae > Balaenoptera > Balaenoptera musculus. The sequence goes on from NC_045802.1 coordinate 61,672,944, forward strand.
ACTGGAGCCGAAGTGAGCATGGGCCAGGGCTTTTTCTGGGGTTGTCTGGGGCTGTCACATTGGCAGCGTGGGTTGGAGCCTGGTGTGGGCCAGGCCTTTTCTTAAGGTGCATTTTGATGTTTTGGGGGTTTGTTTTTTCTTTCCTTCTAAATTGTCAGCTCTTTTGGGGAAAATTCAGTTTCTAATCTTTTATGTCCTATAGCATCTAATACATGTTCTTTGCAAATATTGGAACAAAATAATTATGGTTTAAATAAATGAGTTGATGCATAATTCCTGTAATTCTCATTCATGGAAAATTTTTTAAAAATTTAGAACTTTAAGGGAACTTTGGAATAATTTATTCTAAGTTTTTCATTTTACATGTAAGAGAATCAAGTTTTAAAAAGTTCTGCCACTGTTTTCAAGATCTCAGCAATTAAGAAGGAAAAATTAGGACAGGAACCAAAGTCTCCTCATTCTCAGGCAATGCTTTTATGTATTTTTAATTATATGACTATGCATTTTTAAATATATAAGTTATCTTGTGAATCTTTTTTGATGCTTTACATGGTAATGTGTCCAATTAATTACTTAATTTTCAATGATAATTACATATGAAGATCTTTACTAGATAAGTAGTATTAAAAAATAAAATTTTCAATTCTATAAATAATTTTTAAAAAAGAGACCATAAGTAACACCCTTGAAATCAAACCAGATTGAGGAAAAAGATATACAACTATTACAAAATGAGATCTTATATAAAAATATTTATTGCCATTTCTAAGAAAGCATTTTAAGAAGAAAACTACCCTTAGAACTTATATAGAAATGGACCACATATTCAGTAGCAAATTGTTTTATTAAAAAAATTAGTAAAAGTAAGTAATTAGTCATATATAGGATATAAACCATAAATAATATCTACTTTGATTAAATAGTTTTATTTATACAAGCAGGCTAGTTTATTAATGTAGTTCTCTGATTTTGCATATATGTTTTTATTCGTGTATTTTGCACTTGCATGCATGCAAACTGTATAAATGTGTATAGCATCAATTTATTATGGCTGCCATTTTATACAGATAATTTGATTCCCTTTATTTAAAAATTAACAAACATTGTATGTCTTAAAGGTTATTAGTGTGGTATAAATAAGAATATGTCATTGTTTTGGACTCTAGTGAACATTACATCCTCAGAAAGGCTGGAGCATGGTTTCTAACTGTCTTTAATATTTTCTATTTAAAAGGTAAATAAGATTTGCGGCCGTCCAATCAGAACACCCACACAAAGCCCCCGTTGTTCTTTTGATGGGAGCAAAGAGAAGCATGGAATGAAGATCTTTATAAGAAATGGGGAAGAGACACTTGCCAACAGAAGAAAGTAAGACATTTGTTTTACAACCAGAAAGAGAAAAGAAAGTAAGCTATTAATTTTACAACAGAATAGAATGTATTCTATTCTGTAGGGGTTGAATTAAGAATTACATAGAACAAAATACACTCTTGAAGAAACAAAAGATCAACATTAATTACCTTTAAAATTCAGTGCTTCCTCCTATTCTGTTAATTAGGAAGATAGGTTCAACTCAGGAGACCAAAAAACCTTTCTATGATAAGGGAACATTTTTTATGTTACAATATGGCAGGCCTTACATACATGTGATCATTGTGTACTTCAAATGCGGCTAGTGTACAATGTTGTACAGCAATCTATAACACTTAGTCATCTTGCTTAACTGAAACTATGCTCATTGAAGAGTAACTCCCCATTTCCCCCTCCCTGTAGTCAACAATATTGCATTGTACACTTCAGAATTTATTAAGAAGGTAGATCTCATGATAAGTGTTCTTACCACAATAAAATAAAAATTTAAAAAAATGTAGCTAGTGTGACTGAGGATTGAATTTTTAACATTACATAATTTTAATTAGTTTTAGTCAAAATTTTACATGTAGCTAATGGCTACTATATTGGACAGAATGCAACACAGGAAGAGTATTCATGTAAATGATGTGATAAGTATTAGTGAATGTTAAGTACCTGTTAAAAAATATAAAGTGTCCATACCTCTTACCTGGAATGCTGAAAATTACAATCTGTCGATTCAAAATGATAAGCATTGAGTGGCTTACTTCTATAACTCACATTTCTACCACTGTGCCCATGATTAATTGTTAAATTAATTGCTAAATTAAAGCCTTCATTAGTGTCCGGTTGCTTGAGAATTGGTGATTAAACTAAAAACCTTTTAATACTGGAGGAAACTATTATTTATTTATTTTGGTATTCAGTTGACCAGTACAATGGCAAATACTAGATTCTCAGTAGCTATTTTTTTTTTTAAATGCTATTCTTGTCTGCTTACATTCTTTTTTTTTTTTTTTTAATGTATGTATGTATGTATGTATGTATGTATGGCTGTGTTGGGTCTTCGTTTCTGGGCGAGGGCTTTCTCCAGTCGCGGCAAGCGGGGGCCACTCCCCATCGCGGTGCGCGGGTCTCTCACCATCGCGGCCTCTCCCGTTGCGGAGCACAGGCTCCAGACGCGCAGGCCCAGCAATTGTGGCTCACGGGCCGAGTCGCTCCGCGGCACGCGGGATCCTCCCAGACCAGGGCTCGAACCCGTGTCCCCTGCACCGGCAGGCAGACTCTCAACCACTGCGCCACCAGGGAAGCCCTCAGTAGCTATTTTTTAATTGACCTGAAATTCAGAATTCTGTGTTTGTTTATTAATTCAAATAATTATTTCTAAAAATACCTTATGGAGAATTCAGTATTTTACATACATTTACTCTCTATAATGTAAAATCTGTTTCATTTTGAGATAGTGCTCTTAACTGCTCCATTCTCTCCTCAGTCGGGTTATTAGCACAGGATAAAGAACTGAGCTATTACTGGTTATGTGCTACAGCTGAAAACAATTAGCACAGTTTGCAAGTAAAATAGCTGTGTTTCTTTGTTTTTTTCAATTTAAACATCTATAGTGATCAGTAGTTATTTCTTGCATTTGAGAAATCAGTATGCCTTGGCTATGGTGGTTCTTATAATAAAACCCAGCTAACGAAGATCTTAACTCCTAAAGATCATGTCAGTTTCACCACTAAAACAACCTAGTTGCTGGAAAACCAAAACAAAACCCGGTACTTAACATGGTTTATTCCCTTGCAAAACTAAGACCATGCAGGTGAAATGTTACAGAATGGCTCAGGAGCAATGAGGGGCTTATCTGAGTGGAAAGTTTTATAAGTATCTATCCTGGCCATTGAATAGAACTCCATGTCACCAATCTTGCAAACTCATTATTTCTATGCCCTGGACTGGTCAGCCACCATTAACCATTTCCCATGAGTCAGGGTAGGCTCAGCACCGGCCAATCTCATGCCACACAAAGTGAACAACCAGAGGTCCTGCACTTGAGCCAGCTTAAGCATTTCACTTTTACACATTTTTTATTGCCATTCCTGAATGGAACTTAATTTCTGTGGCAGTATATTTCCCCTTGATGCCTATGTATTGTGCAGACCTATCCATAAAGTAGACCTGAATTTTATCTATCCTTTCCTATCATAAAGTAGACTTTGTCATCCAAGCAGTACAGAAGGCTGCAAATAAGAATTTATTTGGGCTATTAGGAATTGCAATTCAGAAGAGAGACTTGGGTGAAACTGAAAGAGTGTTGGAGCAGAGGAAAGAGTCAGGGGCTTATAAAGATAAAAGCCACAAGGTTGTTAAAGTTGTCTGGCAAGAATTATGATTGACTCTGATACAAGAAAGGAAATATTTATTCTTAAGGGCAATTTTAAGGTAAGGGTTCAATAAGTAGATAGGCTGTCACAAGTTATTTGTGGTAAGTATCCGATAAGTATCATTGCGCAGGTGTTCTGAGTGCCTGCATTAAGACAATAAGTGGTCAAAGGTCAGATTCCATCCAGGTCCAGATGTACATAAGTCACACTTCCTCAGTGGACTCCCAGCTGCATTTTAGAAAGCTCTCTTAGCAATACTATTTTGATTTTCCTTTTATAACCTGAATTTTATTTATCCTTCATCAACTTATCTTTCCCCATGAGGTCATAAATTTTGATTTAAGTAGGTGGGGCAGTGTAGCAGGAATAGGTGCTTAGTGAGTCTGGGCTAATTTCCATGCATCTTAATTGTCCTCTTCCCACCTGCTTGAGCCTGATTTCCAATAGATCACGTCCACTTGATGTTATATTGCTTCTATACAAGCCCGATCTTATAGCCTGGCAGGTCAGATAGTACTTATTTCCTCATGGGCATCTCAGGTTGCAGAATCATTTGCTGGTTTATGGTCAAGTGTGCAGGTTCTGCCAGAGCCAAGTTGTAAACCAACCAGCTGACTGACCTACTGAATGACAGATGGACCAACCAACTGACCAACCAACTAACCAAACAAAAATAGTGTTCAGTAAAAAAATAAATGACTTTACTCTAAAACCCTTGGTGTCTATACTGTGATTCTTCTCATGGGGCTTTCTGGAGTCTCTGCAGAGCAGCTTTATTTGCCACCAGTACTTCAGTCACCATTGAATAGATGAACTGGGTCATCTGGACTGAATGTCAGAGCACCTTGGTGCTACTTTATAAATGGGGCATAGCAACACGGTATGTTGTAATATGTGTGTAATATGTTTTCTCTAAGATGCAAAGGGATCCCAAAAGCTCTGTGCGTCTTCCTGTGCTTTAGGTCATCTTAAGTATAGAAATTTGTATTTTTCATGGGAAGAATAGCCCAATCAGATTCAGACTACTAGACATTTAGAAACCCTGCTGAATTGTCAAGCACTCAGAATGTCAATATTTTTCCCCACCAGAATCATTCACTTGTCTACTAAGTTATCTAGCATAATGTGATCAATATTTGATTATCAGCATGGTGTCCTGTAGCATGTCTAGATGATCATGGCTCCTGTCTGTCATGGAGTGGGAGAATTGCCTTGAGGTCTAACAGTGAAGGGGTTCTTGCCAGCTGAAAGTGAAATGTTTCTAATTGTCCTTTCTAATTGGTAAAGAGAGAAAAGCATTTGTCAAGTCATTAGCTGGATAGCAGGTGGCAGGACATGTATTGATTTGCTCTAGCAGACACCACATACAAAGGAGTATGTAATTGGAGTCACCCTCTGACTCCAGTTATGATAATCCAACCACTATCCATGTCCAAACCATGTGCATAGACTGGCCAAACAAGTGAGGTCAATTGTGAAGTGTTAAGATCACCACCACTACAATTTTCGTGTCTGATGATGACCCTAAACTCAGCAGTTCCCAAGGATATTGTGATAGTGTGATTTATAGTAAGAAATATGTATTTGTTCTTTGACACCATTCGTGGCATAGACTCCTAAAACCCTTGGATTTTCCTAAGTGATGAGAGAAGAACGGTGTCTTTTGTTATGTTAATGAGGTGACTTTTGGGTCCCACCTAAGGATGGGGCTGGCTGCCTGGAGAGCCAAACATGTGATTAAAAGGCCGGAACTTTGAGTCCCACCTCCTAATCTCCAGTGAGGGGCGAGGGGCCACAGGTTGACTCAATCGACAGTGGCCATGAGTTAATCAATCCCACCTGTGTAATGAAGCCTCCATAAAACCCCCGATGGTTTGTAGAGCGTCCTGGTTGCTGAGCACGAGGAGGTGCCGGGCGAGTGGCGTGGCTGGAGAGGGCGTGGCTGGAGAGGGCGTGGCTGGAGAAGGCGTGCCTGGAGAAGGCGTGCCTGGAGAGGGCGTGGAAGCTGTGTGCTCCCTCCTCCGATGCCTTGCCCCGCGTAGCTCTTCCATCTGGCTGTTCCGGAGTTATATCCTTTTATAACAAACTGTTGACCTAGTAAGTAAAACATTTCTCTGAGTTCTGTGAGCCGCTCTAGCAAATTAGTCAAACTCAAGGGGGGAGTGGGCAGTAGGAACGTGTGATTTATAGCCAACTGGTCAGAAGTACAAGTAATAACCTGGACTTGAGACTGGCACCTGAAGTGTGTGTGTGTGTTGGAGGGGGTGGGACACAGTCTTGTAGGACTGAACCATTAACCTGTGGAATCAAATGCTATCTCTGGGTAGATAGTGTCAGAATTGAATTGGATTTTTAGGTACGCTGCTGCTGTGGGAAAATTGCTTTTTGTTGGTATGGGGACCCTCACTTCCTCTCCACATACTGGAATTGGTACCAGAACCAAAACAGCTGTGATATTCTCTTGTTTTACTGTTTTTTTGTACAAGAGGTAGTTTTAGGGATTTCAGTTTGGCCCTCACTCCACGAGTTGAGGAACCATTGTGGGGACTGTGCAAGGGATGTGTATGTCTCTTCCAAAGACATATGGAGAAGCGTGAAACACACACACTTCTGTGGATTCACTGGGCCCCGTGTGAGACAGACTGAGCCAAAAATTTAATTTTCATTTTGTAACCGGAAGTGGGGTCCGGCTGCTCGCCACTCAAAAGTCAATAAAGAGGCAAGGTTGGTGGAAAGGAAAGCTTGCTTTATTTTGGATGCTGGCAACGGGGGGGAGGGCGGAATCCTGTCCAAAGGTCGACTGCCCCACCCACCCTGACAATCAGTGGGCAAGAGCTTTTGTAGACGGAGGGAGAGGGCTGCATGCAGAAACAGCACAGTCAGCTCTGACAGTCATCTTGAAATTGGTCATGTGGTGGTCTGACCAGCGTCATCTTGATGGCTTTAAGTACAGTTAATCTTCAGTTCCAGGGCTGGTTTGTTCCCATTTCTTCGAGGCCAGTTCTCGGAATTATGGCAGCTTACGTCATGGCTACAGCCTGGTCATCATGTAGTTAACCTCTTCCACCTGGTGGGGCTGTCAATATCTACAAAACAGCTCACAGGATACCGCTCAGAATATGCTATATAGCCCATGAAAAGGAACTAAAGGTCCTTAACTATGCTTAATGACTAAACTATACTATTTAGTCTTGTTGGACTGTTTTCCTTTGTTTCTGCATTTTCTCACTTCTCTGATTAAACTTATTATTTGCCCAAAGTTTTTTCACAGACAAAAGCCGGACTGAGGACAGGGGTGGGGGGGCAGGGATCATAGGGTCCTGCTCCGTTTCAGTTTGACCTCTATGAGCCCCATTTAGACAGACAGAGTAGAATGGCATTTTGGGTCTTTAAGATTAAAGTTAACTGAGAGCTGGTCTCTATTCCTGGGAAGCAAAAGGGCCACAGGACCCTTAAGGAAAGATGGGAAGAAAGCTTTATGCTACATAATTGTTGGGCTTGTGCAGGGATCTTTCTCACGAGAACCCAGCCTTAGTATAGTGAAGGTACTCAGAAGCTGGGATTAGGAACTAGGTGAGAGACTGAGAATTCTTTTTGCAGCAAAAAAAGTGACATTTCTTTTTCTTGTACTTTATATTTTTGTTAATTCAGATCTCACTCTTATTTCATGGGTGAGCTATTTTCTTATCACGCTAATCAATTTATTAATATAGTTTAATAATAGTTATATAAGTTAACTAATACAAACTAATATAGTTTTAAAATTTTTATTTCCTAAAATTTTGTTTCTCTGTTTTCTCGTTTCCTTTTTTTCTGTTAGCTCAGTTTCCTACTAGATTCCTTTTTAAATTTAACTTAATCATTTGTAGGAGTTTCTTTTTATGTTCTATATATTTGTCAGTTTTAGACTTTGCAAACATTTTCTATCTAAGATGATAGTTCAGTTAAATGTAAATAAGTGAGTTGATGTGTAACTTAAGATGATCCTTGTTAAACAGAAATTGAGTTTATAAAATGTTTTCTTGTTTAAAAATTTCTTGCCTGTGTCAATTCAAAAGGATATACTATTCTTTATCATACTAGCATTATAGTTTTGTTTCTCACATTGTTAATATATGTAGAGACTATATCTTTATATATGTTATATATGAGGTAAAGTTCCAACTTAAATTTTCCAAATTCTGAGGCAGATTTCAAGGTCTGCTCTAAAACAATCCGTCCTTTTCCTTTCATTGATATTTTTTTTTTTTTTTTTTTTTACTTCATACTCATTCCAAGTTCCCATAGATAGATACACTGGCCTGTTTATAAGCTCTCTCTGAAATTGCTCGGTTTACTGAGTTTTTTTTTTTTTTTCTGTTTTTTCTTTTTTCTCTTTTGCTCTTAAAGATTTTCTTAAATCTTGTAAGCCCCTTTATCTACTGTTTTTCAAAATTCTCTTAGATGTTTGTAGAATTTTTTTTTCAAATATATTTTATAATCTCTTGAGTTTTGATTAGGGTTATATTGAATACAAAGATTGATTCAGACAAAGATATGTTTATAATGCTATATGTGGCTACTTTTTTGTACTCCATTTCTAATGGTCAGTCTGTTCATGGGACTGGGTTTTCTCTGTGGATGATCACATGGTGCAGTGGTACAGCTGTTCTGGCAAGAGGCTTGCTGTACCTGGTAAAACCCATATACTCTATGCACTACCTACCTTAATTGTCTACCTTTTTAGGATGTATCCGAGAGAAACTCTTGCTCATATCCAGTATAGTTGTTCTAGTTGTAAAATGCATCCATGTCTCTGACACTGTCTTACCATGTAAATGAAAAATAAACACTGTTCTATTTACTAAAACTAAACTGTTTTTACATATAAATGTCATAGTCTTTAAAAATTATATTGTCATAATTTACTTTAGATTTAATTTGTTTATTGGTATATCTTATAAAAATTTCTGTTTTAAATTATGGTAGATTTATGGTGCCTGACTTAAAACTTACATATTTTCAGGTCTTTGTGGCAGAGTAAGAATTAAGTTTATAAAGTTTCCTTTATTCAAACAATTCTTTTGAGGTTTTTTTTTTTTTTTAAATAACTTTTATTTATTTATTTATTTTTGGCTGTGTTGGGTCTTCGTTTCTGTGCGAGGGCTTTCTCTAGTTGCGGCAAGTGGGGGCCACTCTTCATCGCAGTGCGCAGGCCTCTCACTATCGCGGCCTCTCTTGTTGCGGAGCACAGGCTCCAGACGCGCAGGCTCAGCAATTGTGGCTCACGGGCCCAGTTGCTCCACGGCATGTGGGATCTTCCCAGACCAGGGCGCGAACCCGTGTCCCCTGCATTGGCAGGCAGACTCTCAACCACTGCGCCACCAGGGAAGCCCTCTTTTGAGGTTTATATAACCATTGTTGACATAAATAATTTGACTTTTGGCAGGGGTAACCAACAATATTTATTAAGAGGTGATTAATCAGTTTTTGTTTTTTAATTGGAATGTCTAGTGCATGGTTCAAAAACCAAACTCTACTGAATTAAAAAAACAAAAAAAAAAGCAGAAAGATGAGTTTATTGCAAGGATTTCAACCTGCAAACCGGGAAACTCAAGGCTATGGGAGTAGTGAGTTCTGATTTGCTCACAGACTAAGGGATTTTTATGCTATAAATCTGGAAGTTATTTGGCTTTTTCAGGTAATTGTTTGGCTACTGGTCTTCTTTCTTATTTGGATCAGGGTAGCTGAGTTAGGGGAATAGGAAGTCCAGAGATGGCATGGACAGACTTGGTGTTTGGGGATTGGCTGGTGTCCGCTGCCAATTTCTGAGAAGAGCTGTAAATTCCTGTAAGGTTAGGTTAAGTTTCCTTTATGCACCTACATTGACCGTCTTCATTTTGTCCTTGACATAAATGACTCAGTTTTAGGTTGGTTCTACAGTGTTTTACAGTGATATATAATATATGGAAATAGTAGTTGGGTTTAAGGCTACCATCTTGTTCTTTGTTATCCCTTTATACCATTTTTTTTTATTCCTCCTTTCTTGCCGCCTTTTGAGTTTAGCTGGTATTTATTATTTTTTTTATCTTCAAAGCTTTTTAGATTTGTATTTCTTTAGTATTCTCAATGGCTATCATAGAGATTACAATATACACTTTTAATTTTTTACCATCTACTTTAAATTAAAAGTTTTACCACTTCATTGAACAATATAAGTACCTCAAAACGGTTTCACTCTATTACTCTCTTCCTAGCTTTTCTGCTATTTTTGTCAACAAATCTTACTTCTACCAACATTTTAACAACCCCCAAGACATTACCGTTATCGTTGTCTTTAAGTAGTCAATATTTACCTATAATTACCTATTTTATTCTTTCTGGCACTTTTTTTTTTTCATTTCTGTGTGTTCATCTAGAATCTTTGCTTTAGCCTTAGTACATCTTTCATTGCTTATTACTAGTGATGAGTTTTCTCAGCTATTGTTTGAACATATCTTCACTTTTGAAGAATATTTTCACTGGTCCTAGAACTTCAAGATGTTGCCATATACATTTTTTAAAACTGTAAATGTCCAAGTCATAATTAAGTTCATGGCATGACACTGTGTTAAGGAGTATGAAGGGTTTAATGGAAACATTTAATGTGAAAGGTAACTAAGGTAGTGGATGTTGCTGGTGCCCTGCTTGCATCCCTTTACCTGTCCATTTTATCTGCTTCTTGGCTGCTGTTTCCTGGCTGCTGATAACGCACAGCTGCCTTATTATCTGGGGAATTGACCTCAACAGATAGGAGCCTTCTGTTTTTATTATCTATTGCTACCTAACAAATCATTCCAAAACTTAGTGGCTTAAAGCAAAAATAAGCATTTATTATGTAACTTTCTGTGAATCAGGAATTTGGGAGCTGCTTAGCTGTGGGGTTTTGGCTCAGGGTCTCTGGGAGATTGCTGTCAAGAAGTCAGCTGGGGCCATAGTCATTTGAAGGCTTTAGTGGAGCTGGAGTATCATCTTCCAAGATAGCTCACTCACATGGCTGTTGGCAGGAGGCCTTGGTTTCTTGTCACAATGACTTCTCCATAGGACTGCTTGAGTTTTCTCACCACATTGTGGCTGGTTTCCCTCAGTGTAAGCAATCCGAGAGAAAGCAAGGCAGAAGCTGTGGTGTCTTATAATGATCCAGCCTCTGAAGTCCCACACTGTCACTTTTGCAATATCCTAAAGGTTATATAAATCAGTTCTATTCAGTGTGGAGGGGGCCTACAGAGAGGCAGGAAGGGAAAGATTACTGGGGCTCATCCTGGAGAGTGGCTATAACACCATCTCGTCCACATGGGTGAAGGGGGTAAACTCCCACCTACCTCACCCCGTCGGTGGCAGCTTGCAGGCAATGACTGACTGACACAGGAGCCTACGGGGCTTGCCCCTTGCTCAAGGTGGTAGGACCAAATATGTGAAATTCACACTGCAGCACTCCTTGTGGAATCTGGCTGAAGATGAGACAACATCACTGCTTAACTTCTTCCTCCCCAGTCTGTCTGGCTTCCCTCACTACCTCTCTCTTAAAAGCATCCCTCAGTGAGTCACCTGCATCCACATTGCTGTGCCAGACACTGCCTCTAGGAAATCTGACCTAGAGATGTCTGAAGAAGTTCCTAAAATAAATGCAGAATAAGTGTAAACTAAGGCAGAAGTATAGTCTCCTATCATAAATATAGATATTTCTCTATATATTCCTAAGTTCCTAACTTCTTTTGTTTTGTTTATTTTCTCCCACTTCTTCTTCTGAATTCATAGAGAACCTTTCTGTTGAATGCATTGCCTTCTTGTCCTATTTGTAAAATTTAAAGAAGGAAATTTACTTATTAAAATCTGTCTCCGGATCTAAGGGTTGTGCTAAACTTGTTGATAGAGTCTGGAAAAAGGAGCTAAACTATAGTTTCTTCTTAGTTTAATCACATTTTGGAGATGTACTTATCAGTCTACCCAATTTTTCCCATGTATGTAGCATGCTGGTAATGAGCTGATTGGAGACTTGGGGTGATTGATACATACCAGTTACAAAGGTCTCCGAAAGTTGAGAAAGGCAAGGAAAAGGCTTTAAACATCTAGCAAAGCATCACTATTTAGCCTTATTTTGGGGCAGAAACCAAGTCGACACAGCTGTAAAGGACACTGCCCTCATATAGCTGTCTACACCAGCCCAGGCAGAGTGCTTTCCCTGTGGCAGTTCCTGCTCTCTGCTTGATTGCTTGAAGTTAGCTGGTAAGAGTAAGCTATTAGCAAGCTTAAATCAGTGATAATTAGCTGCACATTATGATTTCAAAGCGGTGTGGCTGTGCCAGTTAAGTGGGTAATTAGGAAAACCCCAGGACGATAAATTAAGACAGAGTCTCAACATCAGTGCCCCATCTGTTCTCCAGCTAGCATTCCAATTAGCCAAGCCTCTCATTTAAGAATATGCCGATTAAGGGGTGGGCTGTATGCATGAGTGTGTATTGGGGTAATAAAGACTTAGGTCTCAGTAAAAGTAAAATATTTTTAATGTCAGAGGTGATTTTGATGTGAAGGTGGGGAAAGGAGAATTTTTAGAAATAATGGATTTTCAATGTTGGAGACAAAATATAATTTAAATTGTTTTATAAGTTTTTGTTTCTCTCAGTTTTCTCTTCAGAACTTATTTGGGATATTGTATCAACAGGAAGTTCCATTTTATTCTAATGTGATTATCAAATCTTGATTTGGATGAAAATTTTACCACTTGGAACATTAAGAATTTTATTTTTTGAGGATGGGACCTAAAGAGGACACTTGAAATTGCATAGTTTAAGGAGAGGAATGAGTCAGGGCATCATTCTTGTTCAGGATGGGTCTGTCTATGAAAGCAAATTAATTGTTACCCTGTACATCACAGAAGAACACAGAGATGTGGTTAAAAATAATTAAATTACAATAGGAAAAATCTTTAAACATATACTGAATGAAGAACAGTTAATATTATTTAGGATGACTGCCAAGATGGCTCAAAAGGTTCATATTAAGTAGAATCAGTTGGCTTAAAATACATGAATTCATAGCTACGTTGTTAAACCTTATTTAGTAAAATAATTTCTTATTGAAACCACAATTAATTTTTAAAATTCTTGATGTGCGTGTGTTTGGGTAAGTGTATTTGTTTACATGGGTAAATCAGTATTGATAGACTGGGCTTATTGAATTGTGTATACACATACTCAGTGGATGAAAATATCCATGGGTCAGGGAAAAGTCAACTCTTTGAGAAAAATTTAAGATCATTTGTAGGACTGGAGAAAGCAATTTCCAATCTGTTTCCTAAAAGGAAGTTAGTGCTTCTTTGAGGTGCCATTGTTATTTATTATCTGTAAGTTTAATTTACTAAAATAAAGGCCATGTTCCCTTCAATGAGAACATTTCTGTTTAATTTAAAACACTGCTTAGTGAGTGGTGGCAGTGAGGGCACCCAGGGCAGGGCAGGCCAAGGTGAGGCTTTGGATGAGGGGCCAGAGCAGGGCTAAGAAAACGTGAGCACAAAGCAGGCTAGCATCAGTCAAGCCCTACATGAATAATGCAGGGCAGGACCCCATGGGTCAAAACCCAGGCACACAGGAAGAAGGAATGCCAGAAGGCAGAGCAAACATGTGGCAAAAGTTTAGGCTAGTGGTGCTTAACCTTTTGCGGGTCATGTATCCCACTGAGAATCTGATAAAAACTTCCCAGAACAAGAAAGTTCATAAACAAGGACTTGAAACTGTGTTTGCTCTTATTTTCTAGATGTTCGTGGAAAAGATTCATGACCATTTCATGAAATATCTGAAACTAAATCCAAACAATGGGCAATTAAGCTAATATTCCACAGTATTTGTGTTGAAAGGAGAGATGGCTCCAAGTACTTGGTATAAACTAGAAGTTGAAATTGTGATGGTCTGAGAGGTTTGGTGTCCAGTGGATGACTGCTGTTCGCTTTTTGTTTTGATGGTAACAATTATTGAAAATGACAGAAAGCAAACTTATGTGGTTATCAGTGTCTGCAATTAGCACTCTCATAGCTTGCTTGCTTAGATGAGGATAGGCTTATATCAGGGAATAGGAGATTTATTCTAAATTCTTCAAGTTATTTACATCGATGGTCCATAATGCTCCGGACCTCAAGTTAATTTGCGACATCTGTAATATTGAGACTGTCAAATTTAAGTTAATGTGAGTCAAAATAAATCTCCCCAAATTTCTCACTACAGAAAGAATAATAAAATCTATTTCTCAGCCATAGGAAAAATGTCCTTTTACATTGGACATTTTTCTAACTGGTTCAACAAAAACCTTGTTTCCCAGTAAACAGCAGCTTTGCCGGATGAGCTGAGCAGGTTTTCAATAGTATTTATAATCATGACCATAAGATTATCTCATTTATATGGCTCAAGATATCCCCCATCAAGAAAACCAAACTGTGAATGCAATTTTCCCTGTCTAATATACCTGAAAGCAACCTTCCTCCCTTCCTCCCTCCCTTCCTTCCTTCTCACAAAAAGTGAATCTTTTATCCATTTTCCTTTGGAAAGTCAGTGAACATCTGCAAAGTTGCAAAGAACCCCAAATTCAGCTCACATTTTTTTCACTCAAATTTTTTAAGCGGTGAGGAGGATTTTAAATATGTGTCATATTGAAATCGATGATTTTTATAGACGTGTATAAAAGATACTTCAGAATTTTTAGCAGAAACTATGGGGCCTACATCAGGATAATGAGTGAGGCTCATTTCTTTTACCAAAGTAGCAAAAGTGATTGTACTTAGAAGCATCATGAGTGCTTCTACAGCAAGAGTACCAAGCACTTTCTTTCTCTTGGTTTTCTGTTGCAAAGAATATTCCATCAGTTTAAATCTATCATTGGCATTTGAAGTGTCCAAATCATGCATACAGATAAGAGGGAAAAACGGGGAGCAGGTAGAATCAAGAGATATTCATATTTTTTTTATCCAGTTGTATGTTGAATAGAAATAACAAAGCTGCCCATTTCTCCATAATTGTGCTCAAAATAGAAGAAATGTGTTTCTAGAGTAGATTATATCATTTACTAGAGACTCTGCTTTTCTTGATTTTTCTCATCTTCAAGATACAAATTTATGTCAACCATTTCCAGGCCATACCATAGTCTCCAGAATCACACGTGGAATCTTTTGCTTAGAAGTGCGACTGATGAAAGTTTTAAGGTAGTTTTGGGATGATTCTTTTTGTTTAGGCCCATATTCATAGACTTACAGACTTGCAGATCAAATTGTCTTCTAACTGATTGATTCTTTGATGAAGTTTGATGACTTTTGAAGATTAACAGTCTAAGGTGCTCCTTTGGC